>NC_058096.1:214080000-224080000 GCF_020171115.1 Neogale vison
AGAACTTATTTCAGTCCCCAGCTACGACGGAAGGAAATCGAGCCTAGAACAACTGCTCTGAAGGCCTTTGCCCTTTGCCAGACCCAAACGCAGACCCTCGCGGAGCCATTTAGCAAAGTGACGTGTCTTTTCTGAAGCTAATCCTGGGCCCTGGAAAGCCCAGCCCTTGTTTTCTCGGGGTACCGAAAAGATTCCGGATTGCAAAACGCAGTCACGTGGGGTGTTTCCAGTACCTTCCTCGGTACCAAGAACCTTGTTCTCAGAGAGCTTCAGGTGTTGTCTTCGCAGAATCGGTTGCACCGCCTGTGGCACACTTTTTACGTTCGAATTTGCAGAGTGCTTTGTTTCCTGGTTTGGTGGGAGATTCGTTGTCTGCTAGATGCTCCAGCTCCTAGAACATCTGTCCTTAAAACCAATCCTGGCCTCGCGGTGCCCGGCGAGCGCCCGATTCTCCCCCAAATCTGCCTCGTGCTTAGCTGCCTTGTGGCATCACTGCGGTCACGTAAGACGCTGGTGCGGTCCCGGCCGTCGGCGACCTGTAAATGTTTTACGACTCCACTTAGCTCGATTTTGCCGACAGCCGGTGCACGCTGTGGACGGATCCCAACGGCGACGGTATTAATAAAAGCCCGAAACAAAACGCGCTCTATCTACGGTTTCTTGAATAGTACTGCGTTTGTGTTTGGGTGGAAAAATAAATAGAAAACGCTGAGGAGAAAAAGAGAGCTATTCACGCAGGATGCAGGCACTCTTGTTTTGGGTAGGCAAGAGGGGTAAGTAGAGGCGGTTGGGAATTTGGAGAAATGGCTGTGCTTTCTGAAATGCGTGGTTCTGTTTCTGTGCCCCGCCCCACCCCTGGGAGCTGTTGGGGGAGAATATCTAAAACAACAACGGGGTTTTAAGCTGTCATTTGGCCAGTGTTTCTGGTCATTCCAGAAACAACCTCAGTATCGAATCATCTAGTTTCCTGGTGAGGGATCAGGTTCTGCCGCATTTGTAGCCTTGCTGCTATTTTTTGTTGAAAATCCCTTTTCCTGCTCCGGATGCCCCAGTTTTTCCAGAGGAAGCCCCCGACTGCGGAATTTGGCCCCTCTGAGGGGTTGAGGTGTGGGAGAGGCAGGACACCTGACAGGCTTGGTTCATCCCCTTCGGTCATACAGCGATGCAGAAATGGCCGGCCTCTGCCACCTTAGGGCGCCTGGGATGCCTTTGTGTTTTTGTGGCATCCGGGGACCCAGGCCTTGGCCAGTGGTTTCTGGTTTGCCGGACCTCGGAGGTTTGTGCTAACTCAGGACAGGTCAGAGTGGGGCCCTCAGGCCGTGTGTTTGCGTTTCCCTACGTGCACACGGAGAGGTCTCTCGCTGCCCGGCGGATCGGCACTGTGACTCCTTCAGTGCCCGTGTCCTCCAGTGCTACCAGGACATGCCGGTAGCCATGCACAAGCCGCGTGGCCTGCGCCGGAGTTCAGGGAAGCCAACGGCACACACGTGGGCAGCCCCCCCGTTGGCGCCCTAGCCCTGCCCTTCTGGAAGCCTCTCGTTTACGAGCCCCGAGTTTCCATCAATGGGTCAGTTGTGCTTGTAGCTGTTCACAGGAAATGTCTCCGAGATTTCTTTAAAAACAAGACTTTCTGTCTCAGGCAAATGTGTTTATTAGGAAGTGGCCTTTATAGGGTAGCGAAATGGCTCCTTTTTCCGGAAGGCTGCGTGAAGAGCACAGCGACTCTCCAATGGGATGTGCCATGCCGGGCGTCGTCCGACAGCTCGGCACGACTCTCCCAGCAGCGGGAGTGAGCCAGCGGGAGGGGGCTGCGAGTGTCCCCTGGCCCGGAAGCCTCAGGCCCAGTGAGGAGTCGCCCCGGGTGCCCTCGGGTGCACAGCCGTCCGAACCCCGGGTTTCTGCTGAGAGGCTGCTGGAGGAAGACCGCCCAGGAGATGCCACGGGAGGCAGCATTCTGTGCCCTGTGTCTCAGCTCCAGGACGGTGCAGGGGTGAAGCAGGAGTCACCTGCTGTTCCTGGAGGGGTGGCTGTGCCTACGGGCGCCCCAGGTTCTGGTTGTCACTGTGCATGCGGGTCGGAGGACCAGAGTGGACTAGTTGAGGGGGTCCCCCCCGCCTGGCGCCAGGATATGCTCTTCTGCTGCTTGGAGGCCCAGGGGGAGCCTCGAGCAACCCTCCTCCTCCAGGTCCTCTCTCAGACCCTGAGCTCCAGCCTGCTTCTCAAGTGTGCGCAAATCCCAAGCCTGGGGCGAGTCTCCAGACCTGATCCGGAAGCTGGCCCCACCCCGGTCTGCTCTGAAGGCATCTGGAATGTTCCTGTCAGCACATTTCCTTTCAGAACGGGGACCCCTTGAGCAGGAGGCTCTGCAGGGACATCCCGAGACTCTGGGGCTGGGTGGAATCGGGGCGCGGCCTTGTGGCCTCCGCTGCGCTCAGCCCTTCTGGCCTGGCTTCCAGGCTGTGGCCGGGTTGCCTTGGCCATTACTTATCAGCCCTCACCCTCCCCTCCTCTGGGCTGATAGAGGGCGAGGTCCCTGTCAGCCCCGCTGTCCCCTCTCGCTGCTGCCCGCTGTACTGGGAAGCTGTTTCTGTCAGTATTTGTGGGTTTTTCCTTGTTTGTCTCCTGATGAGGTGTTGGAAAATCCCCCAGAGAGTGCGGGGGTGGAGGCTTTCTGTGATGGAAACAGGAGGGGCGCGGACCAGATTCCAGGGAGTCCTACCTGGAGATCCATCAGGCCCTGAACGTTTTCCTGGGTAGTTTTTCTAAGAAACTGGGACTGGGCCTTTCTTCCTGGGGACGGCTCCTCTTCATGCTGACCCCGTACCCGTCCCTTCCTAAGCCCCTAGGCCCAGCGGAGGGAGGCCTCCTCTCCTGCCCCACCTCCTTCTCCAGGCCACATGTGGTCCAGGCCAGGCTCCCTCCAGCGCCCCCACCCCCACCGCCCCTCACACAAGCTGCTTGCAGCCCCTCTCACCCCGCAGAGCTGCACCCCTCCACCCGGACCCAGACCCAGAGAAAGTCCAGCCTGTTGAGGGCCCGGGCTCTGTAGGCACCGCCTCTCTCCCCAGGCCTCTCTCTGCATCCGCACCTGTCGAAGGAGCTTCCATTCCAGGTTGTCACTCAGGCCCAGTAGGTGTGCAGAAGTAGCGGGCATTCCTGTCGTGCTTCCTTCCCCAGTGCTCGCGGTGGGGTCTGTTTGGGCCTCTGCGAAGCCTGTGTCAGGTCAGGATTGTCTGTCTGTCTGCTTCCAAGGGGCGCCTTTCAGAGGCTGGCCCGCCTCTTTTCTTTGGTGTCACCCGGTGCTTAGCAGAGAGCCCGCAGAGCCAGTGCTGGGAGGAGAGGCCGCAGCTTTGCTCAGGGGTGTGGGGCGTGTGATTAGGGCCCGCAGGGGAACCAGAGGCCTATACCTGAGGAAGAGCATGTGACATCGAGCTTTGCTTTTCTTTCGGTAGAGCTAAGGTACCTTGAATGGTTTGAAACAAACCACCCATCTTGGTATCAAAATGGTTTTCTCCCTTGTTTTGTTTTTTTTTTAATTGGACCTATTGGGAAAAGACGTCAAGAACTCCTGGACACATGGGCAGCGTAAATGCCAGGGCTCCTATAAACATCCAAGTACGAGGAGGCTCCTCGCGGGCCCGGAGCTCCCTGGGCTGTGGCTGGGGTGGCGATGCCACGTTTCAAGACTGGCTTGTCCGCGCACATTTGAAACGCAGCGCCATGTGCGTTTCGGAGCTCTCCAGTCCCAGCGTCTGCCACCCGCTGGTGTGATCGGCCTGTCATCGAGGCCCAGGCCTTGTCGGTTTGCTGTTTGAGCTCCTCGGTTCAGCTGACCTCTGCTCCACGGCCGCCCTCACAGACACCCCTGCTGTGCCCGGAGAGGAGGCCGAGTGGGGCTCCCTGCTCACACCCCCGCGAAGCCTCAGACTCTGACCCGGGGACGGGCAGGAGCCCTCCGCCTCCCCAGACGGATGCCCAGCCTTGCCTGCTTTGGTTCCCTGCGGAGGGCCGGGCGGCTAGCTTCTCTGAGGTCCAAGGCGGTAGCTTGGGGCAGACTCAGCCCTGTTTCTTGGTGCATGTGACTGTGGGTCAGGACTGGGCCGTGCGTGTCCCCTCCCCACTCCCCACCAAGACACGGGCTTCTGGCGTTTTCTGGTTTTTCACGTGCACACCAGGCAGCCGCCCTCCCCTCGCCACCCCCCGCCCGGTGCACCCCAGCATCGCATTTCCCTGTGCCCGGACAGCGCGCGCCAGGCGAGCCCATGCCCTGGCGCCACCCCAAGCGGCGGGTTGCAGCTCCTGGGCCCAGTAACCCAACCTCCATTTTCCTTTGCAGTTTGGCAATGAGGAGCAGCAGCTGGCCTGGGCCAAGCGGGAGAGCGAGAAGGCAGAGCAGGAGAGGCTGGCGCGGCTGCGGCGGCAGGAGCAGGAGGACCTGGAGCTGGCCATCGCGCTCAGCAAGGCTGACATGCCTGCCGCCTAGGCGCCCGGCCCCGGCCACCAGCGCACGGGGGGACGGCCCCAGGGGCGGTTCTGCGGAAGGAGAAAACTCCAGCCAGTCTGCACACACACACACACACACACACACACACACACACTCACACTCACACAGACACACACACACTCAGCGGTCCCCGTTCACGTTGTGACCTGTCACAGCCACTGTTAAGTCAAGGACTCGCTGGTCAGAGGGCCTTGGGCTCTGGGGGCTTGCCTGGCAGAGAGGCCCGGAGAGGCGCCGCTGTCGCAGATCCTGCTCTCCGCGGTGATGTCCCCGTCGAGTGACAGCACCGGCTCTTCCTCCATTCGCAGCACAGGACGAGGCGAGGGAGCGCGGTGACTTCTCGCCTCTCATCTCCTGCTCGTCCCGGCGCCCGGGCGCTCCCACCCCCGGGTCTCCTCGACGCCCCCCTTCCGAGACAGACATCTGGGCGATGTATGCATTCGTTGTATAAAATTAAGTTTGAATGATTAATATAAAATATTTTAATACAAAACAATCTATTTCCCCCCCTTTCATTCAAATACTATTTTCCTCGCATTAACACTCACACGTGGCATCAGAGAGGCGAACCGGCCCCGCAGCGGGTGGACAAGCGGATGGAACGTTCTTGTTTCGATCCTAAGTATTTGAGTAGCTTCGAGGGCCACAGAGCCAGTTGGGGGAAGTTTCTAGGGGTCCCCCGGCACCCCAGGATACAGAATGTTTCTGAAATGGCTGGTTGTAGTCCCACTGTCACTAGAGCGGTGGCCCTTTGTCAGGGCCCTGCAGTTTGAAGAAAGATTCCTGCACCGTCCACTGAGGCCTGGTCTACGGAGGGGGCGAGGCCTCCGGGCGGTCCTCATACCGGGAAACCTGTAGTCAGAACCGGGAGGCGGGACAGTTTCCCGCCAAGATGTAGCTGAATTCCCCTAGAACATTCCGGAAGCTTGGGCGTGACTGTGGGGACGACCTCAGGAGTGGCCCAGGACATTGCAGAGCTGGTCCCAGCCTTGTGTCTCACTAACCCCAGGGAGACTGAGGCACTCCAGGCCAACTTCTGTCCGATAAAGATGGTAAATCTTTCGAACCCAAGCAGCCTGGGAACGGAAGGGCGGCAGAGAGCCTCAGACCCCCAGCCCGTGCAGGTTTGGAAGGGGACGACATGGGGACGCGAGGACTAAACAGGCCCAGACGGTTGCCCGTCAGGATCCGCTCTGATGCGAAGTCTCGGGACACAGCCCCAGCCTCGTCTGGTGGGGCTGGACTCCGAGACCCTTCTTTGGGAAAGTTCCTTTTCAGTGTCCTGTGCCTCTGGGCCAAGGTCTGCAGCCCTTTGCGCACCAAGGCCGGCTGCTCACCCCCGCCCCCTGCACGCTGCCTCTCGGCTGCATTGCAGCCAGGGAATCCCAAAACAGGTGTTTATGAACTCCATTTTACATTTTAATAAACTTTGCATTTTAGATGCAGTTTCAGATTTGCAGAAAAAGATCACACAGATAATACAGAGGGGTTCCCACAAACCCCCGCACAATTTCCCCTGTGTTTAACATCGTAACGTTACTGTGGTACCTTTGTTACAGTTCGTGAACCAATATCGACAAATTCTTATTAAAGGCCACCCTTTATTCAGTGCTTTTACCTTCGTCTGTCTCAGGACCCCGCTGTGTGTGCAGTGGTCTCTCCTCCCCAGGCTCCTCCCGGCGGGTTTCTCAGACTTGCATTTTTTTTGCTGACTGTGACATTGTGGAGGGGACTGGGCAGGGGTCTCCCAGCATGGCCCCGGGTTTGGCTTGTCTGGGACTTGGGGTGACAGGCAGGGGCGGAGCACAGAGGTGACGTGGGTTCCATCATCGACGCTGTCTGTCGCTGACACGGACCATCATCTGAGACGGATGGACTTTAGAAAGGCAGCTTCTCGGGCCCAGGTGTTTTGGGACACACACTCCTGTCAGGGTGGTAACCCGTGAGACCGGGAGAACGCCATGAATGGAGGTTTCATGACGGGGTAGGGAATGTGGGGGCACCCTGGACAGTCAGGGCCCTCGGAAACCTTTCTTTTCCAGGTGATGGACGAGAGGCCTCTGAAGTCCCAGAGGGCACGGGGTCCCCCGGTGCCCACGAGATGGCCTCACTCTGTCATTAGCAGTATTGTGGGCCTGGGGCCTCTCGTGAAGCCTGTGGGCTTTCTGAGCTCTGACGGACCCCTCATCCTCTCTGAAAGGGTGTGAGCAGCTTCCAGAACATGTCTGGAGGCGATTCCCAAGGCTTCCTCCTGAGGTGGGACCATCGTGTGTCCTCTGGGGGAGGTCACTGTGCTTCACTCCCCAAGGTGCCCACGGCTGCGCACTTGAGCATACAGTGAAAACTATACCATGTCTGGAGGGATTCAACCTCCATCCTTTGGTTCCAACCTTAGAGCAACCTTGCGGGTGAGGCAGGCAGGGTGAAGGCGCATTGTCCTGATGGGAAAACTGAGGCTCGATGCCTGTACTCATTTGCCCAGAGCCCTGAAGCCCCAAGGGTCAGTGGCTCAGCATTTTGCTGGCCGTAGGAAAAGTTTGTTTTTTCTTGCCTGCTGCTTTTTTACTTATGCACTGTGCCTAGAAAAGGTACAGAAAGTGTCTCCTTATGTCTTAAATAGGAGGGCTGTGCGCTGACTTAGTCCCGGGGTGTGGGGGGAGGGTGCCGTGGGCTTTTGGGAACCCTTGAACCCCTGAGAATACATTTGTGGATTTTTCTTGGGTCGTTAGGTTTTTTTTGTTTTTTGTTTTTTGGGTTTTCTTGTGTGTTTTGGGTTTTTTTTTTTTCTTGCGGAGGGTGTCCGTGACATTTTCATTCCGTCCTCAGCAGCTCCCAGACCACCTCCCCTCTCACCCCCAAAAGGTTATGAGCCAGTTTTAAATCCTGTTTTCCTTTTTCCCCAGCCTCATACACACACTCAGGGATACCCCCCCACACACACACACAGACACACACACACATCTGCTGTGCAAATCATCGGCCTCGAATCCACCGATCCATCCCCATGCCCACAGGCGCTCTCTGCCTCCTCCTTGGCGAGGAACACGCACATCCTTTCCTGAAAAACAGTGTCCAGGTTGAAAGCGCTGATGAGGAAAATCTCCAAACATAACAGCCGCGAGAAGAGAACCACAAATCTCCCCTCCTCCCGCCCCACCCCTATGTGCATCGCTCACTGACAGCTGCCAGCCAGATTCTGCCGCCTTCCTTGCTCCGAGCCCTTGGCAGACAGGCTGGAAGGCAGTTTCGTCCCTATGTCCTTTCAACCTTCCTCATTCAAGTACACGTCACTCGAAAGGTGGGCACCTTCTCATACAGCACCAGGCTGCGATCACACCTAGAACTCAGAGTCACACCCTCCTTCCCTTCATCATATCCTGCACATGAGTGGTGACGTCACTAATGTTAACCCCGTGGCTGGAAGTCTTTGTCCCCTTAGGATGTGTCCCCACCCCTCCACCCCCCACCCCCCACCGCGGCTCCCACTTGTCGCAGCTGTTTTCCCACCTCCTCATGGGCCCGCGACCCAGCTCCGGGTGCAGCAGGATCAGAACCCAAGGGTCCGGGATACCTGGTCTGAGCAGCCTTTTGCAAAAAGGTGATTGATGGTCTGCAACTTTCTCTTAATAAATGGAATTGCATCTTCAAAGCCAATTTCATTTAAAAGGACATCCTAGTCCTGGAACAGTTGTGGAAAGCTATTTTTAAAACAGGAAGCATCCCAGAAACAAAGAACCTGCCTCTTGAAATAATGGAGTAAATATTTCTGCCCCCTTATCAGATCTGGTTCCTTTGAAACATGGACCTTTTTGTCTTGTTTTGTTTTGTTTTCTTTTTTCCCCAAATTTTCCCCAGTAAAAGTTACCAGGAGCTGTACAAATTGTATCATGAGCTGTTGTTGGAAAAAACATAAAGGGAAATGTGATCCTTATCACCAGCTTATTCCAAAGAAATTACGTGATGTGGGCTTGCATGGCTCGCGTTGTGTTTATGTTTAGTGGGTTTTTAAATATCCCTTTGATTTGCTTTCTGGCGGCTGTGCTGTGTGCATTCTGCTTCATGACCTTGAGCATGCTACCTAAGTGCTCTGGGACTCACTTTCCTCATTTGGCTGCGGACATGGGGCCGGACCACTAGTGGAGGACCTTCCCAGCTTTAAAAGTCTGAAGATTATTATTCAAGTCTCCAGAAAGACACCTATTTTAGGATTCCGGGTAACATAAAAGAGAAAAATAGAAATCATCCCCTTAGCCTCGTCTTTGCTTAGAATATTTTGTGCACATGTAGACAACAGCGGTGTATTATGATCACCAAACTTGATAAGAGACTAGAAATTATTCCAGACACTAAAAGCAAATTACGATTAAGTCATGTGAGAGAGGTGCTGTGTATTGGTACAGTGGGAATCATAATATATGTGTATCAAGTTAACATGTACAACTTACATTCACACAATGTACAAATGTATGTGATGCTATATGTCAAATGTATGTCAATAAAAATATTTTCCCATGCATTAAAAAAATTGAAAAAATATTTTTCCAGTCTTAATAAGTATTTGAAAGCTCAGGGGGAAATGCTTAAATAACTAATGTGTGTGTGTGTGTGTGTGTGTGTGTACTCTTATACATTTATTACACATACATATAATAATACTATTATATAATTAGTAGCCTGACATATAATAGACTATTATATATAACAATATTCTTATGACATATAGTATATATAACATTATCAATATCAATACATTGTGTCGATAATACTTATGAATAATATGTATTGTGATATAAACTTTAAAATACCTAGTACATTACAAGAAAGCCAAGTTTCATATATGACCAAGTTTCTGTGACCTTGTGATGGTTTTCCTATGCTGACCTTCAACCCACGGGTAGAGACCCTTCCTGAGGACCAGAGCATAAGGACTTTTGAGATAGTGGACTGCTGTGATATTGTTTCTTTGTACTAAAGACGAAGGGCAGAGTTTCCATTCCAAGAGCCAAAAAAAGACCCAAGATGAGATGTAGCCATTGTTCAGCCATAAACACACTTTGTAAAGGAAGCGAGGATCCTGGTTCTAAGGGAACAGCACGGTAGCCCGGAACTCCCGATTCCTTTCCGGTTCTAGATCCTAGGATAAGAGACCTAGGACTCCTTCCCCTGAGGGAGACCGGGGAAGACACAGCGGTGTGAAGAGACCCGGGGTGCGCTGGGAAGGACACAGCCTTGAGTCAGACAGACTTGGTGTCCATCCAGCTCCCCTCTTTACAGATCTGGGGAGTCCTTTCTCATTCACCCCTTGGAGTCCTTTCTCCTCCTCTGTAAACTGAGGATAATAACTCTCCCTCTCATGGCTGTTGTGAGAATCCATAGCAAATTCTCCAGCACATTCTAGATGCTGAAGGTGGCAGGACCCACAGTAGTAGTGGTTGTTTTGTTATCTAGCTAATTGTGGTTTTTTTTTAAAAAAAAAAAAAAGAACCCCAAGCCCCACCTAACAAAACTTAGCATCTCAACCATTTTTCGTGTCCAAGTCGGTCGCGTTGACTATCTTTGCATTGTTGTGCAACAGCTCTCTAGAACGTTTTCATCTTGCAAAACTGAAACTTCATACCCATGGAACAACTCCCCATCTCCCCCTCCCCGCAGCCAGTAGTAGTGGGTTTTGTTATTACTGCGTCGGGTGGTTATGATTGAGGCTCTGGTTGCTACAATTGTGATTGCTTTGCACTTTGAGAGCCGGGCGTATCGTTCCCTGGGAGTGTGCGGAGCAGGGAGTCTGTGTATCCTAGCTAACGAGCTACCGCACACGATTGCTTACGAAGGGAGCCTCGTTCTCCATAAAGGACGTTGATCGGACTGGGGGAGCAGGGACACAATCCCTGAGATTGTGTGAAGGTCTTTGGAGAGAAGGGGGCTCGAGTGGCCGAGTACCTTGGGCAGACCAAGTCCGTCATCGGCCGACGCCCAGGCAAATGGTGCTTTTATCCCAGTGCCGCCTTCCATGCCGAGGCTCGGCCAGGGGACTTTCCACTCGAGGGGACAGATGCCACTGGCCCTGTGTGGCATGGCTGGACTGAATCATGGGCTTGTCACCACCTCACCCGTGGTTATTTTTATAGCCGACAAGCGGACTTACTGGAAATGGCTTGGCATGCGGGCATAGGACGTTCCTGCAGTTTCCATCCGAGGAGCTGGAGGACACGAGCCCGGGGATGGGGCGTCTCTTCACGCCCATGACCAAGACATCCCCGCGGAGCACATCCCTCCCAGCCCAGGAAGAATTCCTGGGATCCCCGGCCTCCTGGAGGTCCTTCCTGGTCTTTGGGGTCTTTCCAGGCGTATATTTGAGGCCCCAGAGCCCTCACCTGTGCCATGGTCCTCTGAGCCTCATGGCTTGCCCCAGCCAGCCCGGCCGCCTGCCTCCACCCGGCCCGCCCAGCGGAGGAGTGCGTCTGGCCCGCACAGGGGACGTTCTGTCATTTTCCGGGTCACATTTTTGAGTTGTCCTTTCTCTCTCTCTCTCTCAAGCAGGGACTGGGCCCAAGAAAGTGGTTCAGAGGAGGTAGCAGGAAACTGATGTTGGGCTGGAGGGCCCCCGCCCCTTGGGGACGGTCTCCCTGTCCCCCAGGCCCACGGGCCCCGGTGTGGGAGGAAGCCCTGCGTGGGGCACTTTTGTGTACTTCTTCCTCAGCACGCTTGTCACATTTCCAGCAGCTCGTCTTCTCTGTCTTGAGCTGCCTGTCTTATATCCAACCGACCGCTCGGAGCCCTGGTTTTGCTCCTGTTGTCTTGCCGACGTGACACCCCAATTCCTGGGGTAGTGCCACGTGTATTTTCTGAACTACATTTCTGGCTTGGAAGCGTGGTTGAGCCAACAAGCAGGAATTTTCCATCAGGCAACGGCCGTTGCCTCCCCACGAGACAGGCCATGGGTCCTCCGTGCTGCTGTGGACCGTCTTGGGACCCTCGACAGACTAGAGACTTCGGCAAGGCATCGATCGGGGTTTAAGAAAGGCCGTGAGACTCCTCACCTGGCCTTCACAGAGGGCCTGCAGTGGCTGTGAAACTTGTTCTAGAAAATTCTTCCCACTTAGAGTCAGTTAAAGGACGTGGAGTCCATTTGCACTGAGTCCCCTCCCTCCCATTACCTGAGAGTCAGGGACTGACCACTCTGTCTGAGCCCTGGGGCCGGGGGCTCTTTCTTGCTGGGCATCACTTGTCATTTTCTCTTAGGAGCCCCCGTACCAAGTTGATCTGCTGCATTTCCTCAAAAACCAAATGCCCTCAAACGCTGTTGTGTTTCCAGAAACAGAAGATGCTGCCAGCAGCCAACATACTTTTAATCAGATTTAATCCTGCAAACGTTTACTGTCACACTGTACTAGACCAGGGGTCAGTAGACTTTTTGTAAGGGGCCAGATAGGAAATCTTTTTGGCTTTTAGGGCCATATGGTCACTTAAGTCTGCGATTATTGTATAAAAGTGGCCCGAGACTCTATGTCAATGATTGCACACGGCTGCCTGCCAATAAAACTTTATTTACAAAAACATATGGGGGGCCAGGTTTGGCCCTCAGGCTATAGTTTGCCACACCAGATCTAGGGCCTGAGCTGGGACCTGGGGAAGCAGCGGAGAGCCTGACATTCTTTCTGCCCTTATGGGGCTCCGGCTGAGTTTATTTTTATGAGGCCTGAACAGTTTTTGATTTCTATCTTTCTCTGGGGTGCAGGTGGCATTCTTTGGAAGAATAAAAATGAAATGCCACATTGTTCGCAACACCATTAAACCAGACGTCCCCTCCCTGTTTCCCCATAAGTTTTAGAGTCAACATGTTGAAAAGGAAATTATGTGAAGTAAGAATGGCTCCTTCTGTGAATCCAATGACAATGTCAAGGTCATACCATTGTTTTGATTCCCCCCACTCTCCATATTAGGGACTCTCTTTGCCATCTTGCCCGAAGGCTGACAAATGTAGGGGCTGAAAGGAATTTTTTTTAACCACAAAATGGAAAATCTATTGTTTTGCTGGCCATCACTCCTATATCCAATGATACACGTCTATGTGGAGTTCTATACAGTATTACCTTAATGAAATGGATAAAAGGACTTTGAACTTACCCTTTCTGTGTGCCTGTTGTCTGTTGTTAAGAGAGGTGTGGATGTTCCTGTCAGCAAAGCAGAGTTGGAAGCCCTGTCGGGCTTGAGGCTTGTCATGTCTTGTTTTCCATTTATCCATGAAGAGCAGAGACACTGGGTCCAAATTTTTTTTTTTTTCAAAGATTTTATTTATTTATTTGACAGGCAGAGATCACAAGCAGGCAGAGAGAGAGGAGGAAGCAGGCTCCCTGCCAAGCAGAGAGCCTGATGCGGGGCTCGATCCCAGGACCCTGAGATCATGACCTGAGCTGAAGGCAGAGGATTTAACCACTGAGCCACCCAGGCGCCCCCCAAATTTTATTTTATATTCACAAATGAGGTTTTTAAAAAATGATAGCATTTCACAATCGAAACCTCTGTTCCCATTTTCTTTCAAAAAATACTTTTGTTTTTCTTGAGGTGAAATAAACAGAACATGAAATTAACCACTGGAAGTGAACAATGAAGAGGCGCTTAGTACATCCAGTGTTGTTCAGCCATCACCTCCAGGTCCAGAACATTCCATTCCCCTCCCCGCAGAGGACACCCCATCCCTACGAGCAGTCACCCCCCCCAGCTCCCTCCCTGAGCCCCTGGTGACCCCCAGCCTGCCTTCTGTCTCTAGGGATCTGCTGGTTCTGGACGTTTCGTGTCGATGGGCTCACGCACCATGTGACCTTGCGTCTGGCCGTTCTCACTCAGCACGACGTTTCCAAGGTTCGCCCATCTTGTAGCATGTGTCAGGACTTCGGTCCTTTTTATGGCTGAACACGATTCCGCTGCGTGGAGGCCCCACTGTGTGTGTGTGTATCCATACTTCGATGGGCCCTGGAGTTCTTTCTACTTATTGGCTGTTAACGGATGTCGCTGCAGTGAGGGTCCCGACTGTTTCTTCAGTGAGCAAGCCCACAACTGCCAAACCGTTTGCTCTGGGCAAAGACCTTGCAGGAGACCCTCCCACTTAAGAAGGCACCCTGACGGGGTTCAGAGGCATCTCAGGCTGTCCTCAGAAAGGACCAGTGCAAGGTCACCCTCACACCCCCTCTGTGAGCTTCCATCGGGACCCTCAGAGTTTTCCCCGCGCAGAAGTCACTCAGGGGTGGGACAGTTGCCTCGGACGTTGGGGCAGTCCCCCTCCCCTGATCCCACGTCCCAGAGACCCCGGAATTAAATAGAACGGGTAGGGGTGGGGGTCGCCTCCATGGCACAGTCTGTTAAGCCTCTGACTCTTGGTTTTGGCTCAGATCATAGTCTCAGAGTTGTGAGATCGAGCCCTGCATCAGGCTCCAGGCTCAGAAGGCTGTCTGCTTGAGATTCTCTCTCTCTCTCTCTCTCCGTCTAACCCCCAGCCAAATAAATAAATAAATCTTTAAAAATAAATTACTGAATAAATAAAATGAGTGGGCTTGCTCCTTTGAAGCTTCCCCATCTCTTTCTTAACAACGGCCCCCATTCCTTCACTGAGCACTTACTATGTGCCTGGCATGGGCACGCCCTGTCCCACAGAGGGAGCCCGGCCCAGGCAGCTGCTAAGGCCCCTGCTTTGCCAGCCGAGGAGATCAAGACCAAGAGCCACAGGCCACAAGGGTGAACTCAGGAGCCCAGCTCAGCCCTGTCCAGCGCCCGCAGCCCCTGCCTCGTCCCCCCCCAAAGCCCAGACCCAGGAAGAGCTGGTCCCTGCAGAGACCCGCACGCGCGCAGGGAGACAGGGTTGGTGGGAACCGGCTGTGCTTGATGTAACAACTTTTGAGATAAGAAACTTTTCCTTCGACAAACCTCTGCATGACTCAAAACGAAACCACGAGCCCCCGGCACGCTGGCCTGTCACCCCGGGGCCGCATTGAGGAAATGAGACATCAGGATGTCTTTGAGGTTTGGGGTTCAACGGAAACACACCGGGAATGTGGAGATTTCTCCCCTGGAGAGTCAGGATTGGCTTCTCTGGGCATGTTTTCCAGCCAAGCGGAGGGACGGGGCTGGCTGGATTCCTCCTTGCTCTGGGAACATCATAGAACCCGGAGGCCGCAGACACAAGTTTTGGCGGAGGAGTGTGCTTTTTAGCCTTGGGACAGTCCCCAAAAGGCCAACTTGGGGTCAGGGTTGAAATCAGGGGTGACTGAGGCGGAGGGCCATCAGGACGTGCTGGAGAAGGCAGGATGGCAGCCCTTGAGAGCAGCGGCTGGTGTTGGCGGGCGCAGAACTATTTCCTGAATGACTGTGACAATTTCGAGCCGCGTGCCTCACAGTGTGGCCCGCGCATGGCCAAGCCAGTCCCTGGGGCGCTGTAGACATGCCAGCTCCCGGGCCCTGTCCGAGGCCTTCCAGATGGGATTCCAACCATGCTGGGGGACAGAGCGGATGGGACAGCCCAGGCTGAGCTCCCACGGTGTGGCATGAAATGACTCTCCGATTTGCTGCTCTGAGCAGCCTGGGGGGAAGTGTGGCTCAGCTGGCCGGGCAGTTGCCCAGAGCTATGGCCTGGAGGAGAGTGCCAGACCTGGTTTCAACCTGGGCCACGGATTCCGAGGCCTGTCCACACTGCGTACCACACACTACCTAGCATCCTCTTGGCCTCTCTTGGAGTTGATAAGAAATCCTGTCATCCCAGGAAATGCTGGATTTGGAGTGTTGCTCCTGATGAGTACCAGGAAGCAAAGCCGCTATGTTCAGTCACGGTGTGACCCCTTCCCAACCAGGGCCCCCAACTCAGACACACCCCTCCCTGCTGGCTGCTCGGACCCAGTAGAATGAGGGGAGGCAGATACCTGTCCTGACACCCCCACTCTGGTTAGGTTGGCCCACATGACAATGGGCAGGGCTCCTGCTGGGGAAATCAAGGCAGGCTTCCTAGTGGAGGTGACACTTGAGCTGGGCCTTGAAAGGTGAACTAGGTTTGTCCCATGGAAACATGGGAGGGGCTTTTCCACATGAGGAACAGCCTTGAAAAAGATGTGGACTTGGGGAGGAGGGAAAGTGAGTGGGGGTAGGGCAGGGGGACCTTGGAGATTAGGATGGGAGGTGGAGGGTGCATGGTGCCAGTTGAGGCCCAGTGGGTGGAGGCTGGCTGCCTGTAAGGGGCTGGAATGCTGAGTGAGCGACTTTCCAGCATATTCTGAACAGCAAGGAAGGGGTGTGTCTGGGTGGCTGGGGTAGGCTCTCAGAAGAAGACCCCCACTGGCCCCCCCCCCCGCTGGAAGCCTTGGAACCTGACAAGCTGTTCTTGGGGGCTTGGGGGCTCACCTGTGTGAGTCAGGACAGGCTTCCACTCTGGGGGCTACAACCCCACAGGGACCAAGGGAAGTCTCCAGGGGACACCCAGAGAGCTCACAGGCACCCCAGATGTGCAGCAGGTAAGATGAGTCTCAGGTACACTGAGGCCCCTTGGGCGAGACCTGGATTCCTCTCCCCCTCACCTAACACGGAGCTTGGGGGCTCAGCACCTCCAACAAACCTCCTGTTGCCTCGATTCGCTCATCAAGGCTCCAAGGGGTTTTCCTGCATTTCTTTTCTTTAATTCCCATGCATTTCTGAGTTTGCCAGATTTCTCCCTGTTCTGGATTTCTAGTTTCATTCCACTGTGGTCAGAGAACATGCTCTGTAGTATCTCAGACCTCGTCTGTGCATCGAAGTGGGTTTTGTGGTCGATCCCTGGGAATGTTCCGTGTACCCCTGAGGAGTCTGTATTCCGCTCCTGTTGGTGGAGTGTTCTAGACATGTCTGTTACAGCGAGTGGATCTATAGACTCCCTGTACTTAAAAATATGTTTTTTTAGGGGCGCCTGGGTGGCTCAGTGGGTTAAAGCCGCTGCCTTCAGCTCAGGTCATGGTCCCAGGGTCCTGGGATCGAGCCCAGTGTCGGGCTCTCTGCTCGGCGGGGAGCCTGGTTCCTCCTCTCTCTCTGCTTGCCTCTCTGCCTACTTGTGATCTCTGTCAAATAAATAAAATATTTTAAAAATACATGTTTTTCTAAAAGCCAGTGCGGGGACAAGGGGGGAAAAGGGAATGTCCAGAGAATGTCCTGTTCATTCTGTTCTAGGTTAAAGCTGCGTCAAGCCCTGGCCGGTGGGGGCCATTGGGGCTCAGGGGTGTGGCCCGCTCCCGAGGGCTGAGAGACCCAGGAAGCCTGGCTGGCCCGTCCCAGCGAGCGGCCTCCACGGCCTCCGAAGGAGAGCCGAGGGCATCAGCCCGCATGACGGCCTCGGTCTCTGGGTCCTGGCCCAGCTCAGGCCCCAGCCCAGGGGAGGGCCTGCAGGTCTGGTGCTGCCCCTGGAGGAGGCCGTCCTGGGGCCTTCGGGGCCTGGCAGGCTGGGGTGCTCGTTGCAGCGCACAGGATGAGCCGGTGGGCAGGCGGGCGTGCCGGGTGTGAGCGGCACCTCGACCGCAGGCCTGTCCAGCTCCCGGTGGGGCTGCCGTGAAGCCCTGAATTTTAGGGCGGCCCCCAAAACTGGGCCACGGGCAGCGCTCGCCTCCCTGCCGTTTCACAGAGGAGGAAACTGAGGCCCAGTATGTGGCTAACTGGGGCTGAGCCAGCCACGAGCCGGTGGGGGACTGAGATCCGACGGTGCTGGGACGCTTGCAGGCCCAGCGGCGCCCGGGTGAGCTGCTCAGGAGAGAGAAGCATTTCTGAGCTTCTGAGCAAAGCCTTGCAAGAGAAGATGTTGCAGGGTGGCGGGGGGAGGGCACCCAGCAGGTCCAGGTCTGTTTAGATCCCCACACGATTGAAAGCAGGGTCACGAAGGGATATTTGCATCACAGTCGCCCAGAGGCAGAAGTCACCCAGGTGTCTGTCCAGCAGGGGCCAAAGGGAAAGGCAGAACGGGGTCGAGCCGCACCGTGGAGTATTACGCAGCCAGAAACAGGACGGGACTTCTGACCTGGGCGCAGCAAGGGTGAGCCTGGAGGACGTTACGGGAAGGGAGCTCAGGCGGCCACAGCAGGACAAATACTGTGTGATTCCCCTTATGTGAGGTCCCTACAGCAGTCACAGCCACTGAAGCAGGAAGTAGAGTTGGGGGGCTGGGGGAGGGGCAGATTTTGAGTGTGAGAAGACAGGAAAGTTCTGGAGAGGGACGGTGGGGTTGGCTGCACCATGGTGTTGATGTGCTGAATACCACTGAATTGGATACAAAAATAGTTCCAGTGGTTAGTTTCATGTTCTGTGTATTTTACCCTAATGGAAAAGTAAAGAAAATAAGGGGTATCCCGGAAGAAAGTTGGGTGATATGGGAGACGGGAACTGGAGAAAGGGCTCAGGCTGGGAGCACGGTCTTGGCCAGGTCTCTGTCTCTGCCCCTGTCCCATCTTCCTTGGTCTACAGGGACTAGGATGGGGGGTAGGCAGGTGGCTCCCTTGGGTGGCGCCAGCCTGGATTTGGTCTCTGCCCCCAGGGAGCCCCCGTCCGAACCAGCCAGGGAACAGGCTCCCCCGCCATCTGGGAATCTGGGGTGAAACGTACTCAGGGAACCAAGAGAAGAGCAGGGGAGGGTGTGAGCACTCAGAAGGGAAAGTGAGGGACATCTCCCAACTGTGGGTCACAGCTGAGGAAACATGTCATAGCACATGGCAGGCGGGGAACAAAGCTGATGGTCACTGCCTGCCTCAGTCCCTCCGTGGCTCCCTACTGCCCTTCAGTCCTGCAGCTCAGGCTCATCCCTGCCTCTCCCTGTGCATTCCAGTCAGAACCACCTCCTCCTTCCCAGAAGCCCCACGTGCAGCCCTCTCCCTCCACCTCATTCCCTCCCAGGGCGGGGGTCAGTCCGTGAGCCCCAACTTTGGAAGCAGGACATGCGGATGTCGCACAAGGCTAAGAGAATCAGTCACACTTGCCAGGAAGGCCCAGCTGAGAGCCGGGGATTTGTGGAGGCGAGAGACCGTGGGGAGGCGCAGGTCACTGGTTTCAGTCTTGGGGAGTCAGGGGAAGGATTTGCGTCAGTCCCACTCTGAGGAACTCTGGCCTTTCTTGCTGTGTGATCTTGGACAGGTGGCTTCCCCTCTCTGAGCTTCCTCATGCACCCCTCACCTCCGGGCCCCATCAAGAAATCCATCTGCCCCCTAGTTCCATGTGGTCACCTAATTTACTAATGTGTGTGAAGGCCCAGAGAGGAGCCCATTCATTTGAAAGAAGTCACCAAGTACGTGTTTAGCAGGATGAGGGCCCTGGGTCCTCCCTCCATCCCAGGGAGTGGGTGAGGTCTGCTGAATGGTCACACATCCCGAGGACCAATCGTGGCTGGCCATGGGAAGAAAGAGGCAAAGAATTTCCAGCTGAGGAAAGAGTAAGTGCAAAGGCCCTGAGGCAGGACTTGAAGGGTATATCTGTTTCTTCCCAGAGCCACAAATGGCCACAAATGTACCCTGCCCCACCCTCCCTCTCCTCCAAAAAAAGAATTAGAATTGGTGAAATATGGGTCAATGAGATTTGCCTTGTCCCTCTGCCTCCCTCATGAAATAGGACTGAACTTGGCCTCAAGGGCCCACACAGCGAAGGGAAAGCCCTGACTCTCAGAGTAGGAGTCCTAGCATCAGTGTGTGTCTCTGAGAAATCCCTCTGGGCCTCAGGTTCCTATTCTGCAAGGACAAGGAGATGGTGACCCTAAGGGGCTCAAAGGCTGACAGCAGCAATGATGTGCTAAGGGCCAGTGAGTGGGACACTCACTGGCAGCACACTCGAGAGCACAAAGCTGAGGGGCTAGGAATTGAGACTCCAAAGCCTGCTTCTTCTCTCCCTGCCTAAGGAGGGCTACTCAGGGCCCCTCACTCTTGTCCCATGGCCTCCTGTTCCCCCGCTGAGGATCTGCTTTCTGGCTTTAAGTCTGCAGAAATGACCCCAGGGCAGCTCGGTTAGGTTACTACCAGCAGCTACAGAAAGAGTGGGTGAAACTGGCATTCTAGGCCCAGGGGTAGCAAATGCAAAGGCCCTGAGGCAGGACCAGGGGTGCGTGTTTGGCTGATAGTTAGGAGGCCAGAAGGACTGAGTGAGCGCACAGGAGAGAGACGAGAGGTGGGAAGGAGGATCTAGGGACCCTCAGACCACGAAGAAGTTTTCGGATTCATTCTAGAATGATGGAGAGCTGCTGGAGGACACCATCTGATTTGATGGGGGAGACAAAATTGTCCCCAATATGGCGTCCACGTAGAGGAGCCATGCGTCCAGTGCCTTTGTTTTCAGGTGGGGAAACTGAGGACTGGAGACCCTCAGTGACTGCCCATTGCAGAGGCATCCCAGTGGGGGAAAAACTTTCATTTCAGGCAGACAGGGCTTCAAGGCTCACGTCCGTTACGTGGACAGTGATCTTGCCTCCCCACACCCCCGTTTTCTCATGTGCAAAATGGGCACAAACCCCCGGAAAACACTCATCACGGAATCATCCTAGAAATCTCACGCCTGCCTCCTGTCTAGCTCAGTGCACAGACGGACCATCTGTACTCATCCATTCAGCCGTCGAGGGACACTGGGCTTGTTTTCACCTTTTGCTGATTATGGGTCCTGCTGCTGGGCACCTCGGCCTCCGGGCACCCGTTGGAGTCTCTGTTTTTAAATCTCTGGGGTCTACGGCCAGCAGCGGAGCGGCTGGGTCCTGTGGTAACTCTGTTTTGCTTTTTGGCAAACTGCTTCCCGCCACCCAGGCTTCCTTTGGCTTCATAATGTGGCATCTCAGGGAGTGCCATTCATCTCAGGGAGCCGGGCTCCCCCAAATATTTGTGTCTCTTGACACTCACGGGGGCCCTCCAGGAACCACAGTCATGGGCATGGAGGAAGACACGGCCAGCTTGATGTGTTTCAGGATGGAGACATTTCGAGGCACAGGTAGGAGCTGTGACGTGAGGCTGGCCGGGGTTCGGGCCCCGGGTCCATTCCCTGCACCTGCCCCAGGCCCAGGCTGGCCCTCCGCTCCAGGAGCCCTACTTCCTGCATCTGGAAAACCGGGGTGGCTCTCCTTCTGCCCCCATCACCGCTTGGTGGGCAGGTTGAAAGCGAGAACCTGGGGAAGGTGCCCGGGATTAAAGCACCTGCCCCAGCCCGTGGGGCTCAGTTCAAGTTAGCACTGGGTTAGACACTCAATAAACTTGTTGACACTGGCTCTGGGTGCCTGCTGAGGCTGACTCACCTCTGAGTCACGGCTGCTTCCCCAGGACTCAGCTGAGGGCTAAGGCATTGGGTGCATCTGCTGAATGAATGAATGGGAGAGGGGAGGTGAAGAGAAAGAAAAAGAGGCAAGAGAGACAGAGACATAAAGAGAGATGGGGTGGGGTTTAATCCAGACCTCACATCCAAGGACCGGCCACATGGCGGGGGTGGGGGGGCGTGGGGGGCTGGGGGATGTGGACTCAGGGCGCTGGCCACGCCCTAGTGCTGGGCGCCGCCCTCCCCCTGCGTTCTGTCCTTCTGTCTAACGGCTGCATCTTCACTTTCCAGACAAGGGAACAGCCTCTGAGGCAGACATGAGGGCTTCGGTGGGAAGGAAGGGTTTTGCCTAAGCAGTGGTTCTCACTGCCTGCCCTTCTGTGCACCCCCTCCCCAGGGGACATTGGTGACGTCTGGAAATATTTTGGTTGTTGTGACTGAGAGGCTCGAGGTGCTACAGGCATCTGGTGGGTCGAGCCCCAAGGGTGCTTCTCAACATCCTACCATGCACAGCATGGCCCCCAACAGCCAAGGAGGGTCCAGCCTCAGATGTCAGTTGGTGCCAAGGAAGAGAAGCCGCGTGTCAATTATTTGGGGGAAAAAATGGTTTCGGTCCCAGGCTCCCAGTCCACAGCAGAATACAGTCCCCGTCTGTAAGCTGATCCTGTTACCTCCTCTCTCCCCCAGCTGCTGTATTTAAGTGCAGGCAGGATCTTAGGACCTCAGTGAGTCATAAAGTTGTAGATGCAAAGTGGCAACTGGGTGACTCAGTTGAGTGGCTGGCTCTCGGTTTCGGCTCAGGGCATGATCTCAGGGTCCTGGGATCGAGCCCCGTGCTCTGCACTCAGTGGGGAATCTGCTTGAGGATTCTCTCTCTTTCTCTCCCTCTGCCCCTCTCTGTGCTTGCTCTCTCTCTCAAATAAATAAATAACCTTTAAAAAAATTGTATATGATGTCTCTTAGGTGGTCATGGAACCCCAACCCAGTGGTTCTCAATCTGGGGTTAGTTTCCCCGCCTCCCACCCTGGGGACACTTGGCAATGTCTGGAGCCATTTGGGGTTGTCACAACTCGTGGGGATGGGGGCTGCTGGTGTGAAGTGGGCAGGGCTAGGTTGCTGCTGGAGGTCCTGCGGTGCACGGGGCAGCCGCCACTAGAGAGCATGATCTGGCCCCAAATATCGCCGGAGCAAAGGTGCAGGAACCCGGTCCTCAGCACCGCAGCTCCGCATGGGAGCCACCTGGCCCTGGTGATTTCACGAGCCGTCTCCGGCCTATTGCCTTGGGACTCCCCAGGGTGATGCTGGGTCTGGGTGCTAACTCAGCTTTACCAATGGGACAAGGTGCTGAGTCAGGGACTCACCTTACTCTCTGAAAGCTCACGTTTCCTCTGCTTCACACCCTATTCTGTCACCACCCTGGGTGTCCGGGGCTCCCTGACATACAGGAAACTTCTGGCAGAGAAACAGCTCTTGTGCCCTCCGCCCATCTCTGGAGTGACTATTGGGAGATCATTCTGGCAATGTCCAAAGAAAAATAGGGAAAAATGGTTTTCACCTTGCTTGGAAAAAAAAGGAGGCGGGGGGAATCCAGAGATCACCACAGCCATGGGAAAGCAATTCAACCGCTCACCAGAAATCCCTCCCTCTAACAACCTCTGATTGGAATGGGGCTGTAGAATGCAGGGTAAGTTGTTTTTCCGTCTGATATTTACCATTCTGACAAACGGATACCAGGACTTTTTATGGAAAGGAAAAATGTCCAGGTTTGGTGTGTTCTTCCAGTGATCTGAGGTGGGGCCCGGCGGTGAGATTTTATTCATACTTCTCTCTGGGTGACATCTGCCATCAAAGCTTGCTCCTGGGACAGGGCCACCTCCTTGGGTAGAGAAGCATTGGCTCCTGTTCTTTTAGGAACCAGAGGACCAGTTCCTCTGCCTGCAGCACCGCTGATATCTGGGGCTCATCCTCTGAATGCTGGGGCGGGGCAGGGCGGGGTGGGGGGGAGGGGGTGCTGCCAGGTTCATCATAAGCAGCTTAGCAGAGCCCTCCACCCACCGGATGCCAGCAGCACCCCCCCACCCCATCCCCCCCCGTTTGTGGCAACTGAAAATGTCTCCAGTCCAGGTCACCCCTGGCGGAGGACCACGCATCCAGAAGACACCTGATGAAGGTTGACATT
Organism: Neogale vison; assembly: GCF_020171115.1. Taxonomy (NCBI): domain Eukaryota; kingdom Metazoa; phylum Chordata; class Mammalia; order Carnivora; family Mustelidae; genus Neogale; species Neogale vison. Next base: position 214,102,950 of record NC_058096.1, read on the forward strand.
TGAGTTTTCAGAAAGGGACGAGGAGGGCTCTTTGGGTGGCTGAAGCACCCAGCTGGTGGGGGCATGGCACTGTGTTCTAGCAGCTGGGGGCGCTCGGGAACAGAAACTCAACAGCTTCTGTCCCTTGACAACTGACCTTTCATCGGACTCAACTTCCCCTGCCAGGGGAATTTGCGAGGTGTTTTTTGAGCAAAGCCAGCAAAAGGGCTTTACCTGCGAGTTGAAACGCAACTGGAAAGACTGAAGACCCTGCAAAAGGTTATTTTAAATCTTTTGTGAGCCTTTGTGCTGCCCTTCCCCGCCCCCTCCCAGTGCCTCCGGAACCAGCTCTGAGCGAAGAGCATGTCCACGGGGTCGGTGGGGCCCCGGGCTCTGCTCCGCTCCGGAACGGTTTTGGCAAGAGCCGCAGAGAGTGGTTTCAGGAGGCTCACACGCTCACACACCCCTCATCACCGGCGGCCCTGGGCCCCGGCTATTTACTCGAGGAAGATGAATCAGATTGTCATCTTCCATTTCTGCTTTTTGTGGATTACCAAATGCTCTCAGCTGTTTCCAGGACTGTCTTGGGTTGGGGGCGGGGGGAGGGAGGAAGGATGGAGGCAGGGAGGAAATCCCAGCCTCTGTCGCAATGGGGCAAGAGTGTTTTAAAATAGGCGCTGCTTACAAGCTATTTTCACTTTCTGGAAACAACTTGTGCAATTGTTGGTAGTCATGGTTACCCACCCAGGGCCCCGAAAAGGGGGAAGATGAGGGGGAACCTGCCAGGGAGAGGCACCTCGTTGCGTGACAGGGACACCTGGGGTGCAGGGCAGGGGTCTCCTCCTTTCGGAGGTGGATTTCTGCAGTGGCCACCTCCCACCACCAAGGGGGGGGCTCTGATGTGATTCCCTCACACCAGGGCACCTGCAGGGGAGGGTCTCACATTCCTCCAGCGCAAGCAGCACATGGGTTACTGCAGAAAGCCCCTGATCCCTTCTACCGGGGTCCACAGACCCTTGGGAGGCAGACAGACCTGGCTAGCTTCCCAGTGCCACCACTCTCCACAGCTACCTCTCTGGGCCTGTTTCCTCATCTGGAAAAGAGCCATACATAGCCCTCTAATAAAATTTCATTTTTTTCTAACAGGATGGGGAACTCATCCCTTAAAAAATCCTGCTCAAAGGCAAGACTAGTAAAAGGCAAAAGCAGTTCAGAAACTCATTATTTTGCCCCTTTCAAAAAAAAAAAAAGAAGAAGAAGAAAGAAGAAAAAAGATGTTTGTGTGAGGAGTGGGTGGAAGCCTGCACACTCCAGAACTTTGGCTAAAACCTCAGAAGCTTCCAGAAAGAGGTAGGCTTTTTTTTTTTTTTCTTTTTCAGCCCAGAGGAGGCCACGTCAGTGGGACCAACACTTTCCCCAGCTCAGGGGAAAAAGAGGCAATTTATGGCTCAGGGAACAACCTTAAAATAACTCTCCCTCAGTCTTAAAATGTAGTGTTTAAATTTATAGAAAAAGCCACAGGTTCCTGGCAGCTGGGTGCTGGCTGGGGAAGGCCACACTTCACCCCACCTCTGCCAGGCTGCCCTCCCCCATCAAAGCTGCCCCTTCCCCCCCACACCCGCCCCACACCCCAGCTTCCAAGCAGTCAGACCAGGGCTGTGATTTTTCAAAAGATGCAAAACTTTTTTTTAATTAAAAAAAAAAAAAAAACAACCAACAAAAGTCTTATAAAAATGAACCAGGGAGCCAAAATGCCCACCTGTCTTCCTATTTTACAGTAATACAATATCTGTCACAGTCACTATGTACAATATTATAAAAAATGTCGAAGACAGTACAAATTAAGGCTGTATTTCTCACAAGGCATCAAGCCTCGATCCTCTAGTGTAGACCCGGTGGGGGTGGGGGTGGGGAAGACGACACTTAATTATTGCACCATTTTGAAAACAAAACTCGTCAAGGAGGATCGTGGTCTTCTCCCACCGGGTCTTCAGTCTCTGATGGGGGCTGGGCCGTCGTCGTCGTCGTGGGGCTGGGGGAGCCTCCTCAATGGCCACGCCGTGCCCAGCCCGGTCCTCTGGGCCCAATAAATACCAGTCACAGTTTGGAGGGGGCCGCGCCCGGCGCATGGGACCCGCCATGGCCGCGCGCGGGTTGGGGGAGGGGGTCGTTCAGGCTACATGTGCCGCTTCATGTGCAGCGCCAGGTGGTCGGAGCGCGAGAAGGCACGGTCGCACAGGTGGCACTGGAAGGGTCGGTGGCCTGTGTGCTTGCGGTAGTGGCGCGTCAGTTCGTCGGAGCGCGCGAACTTCCAGCCGCAGCCGTCCCAGTTGCAGTGGTAGGGCTTCTCGCCTGCAGGGAGGGGGCGAGAGCGGGCCTCAGTTTGCTTCCCAGGTACTCGCCTGTGGCCCCGGTACGCACACGCTCCCTGCGACGGTGACTACTGGGGCGCGCGCGGCCTATCCCTAACCAGCGCCCAAAGCTGTGGGGGGACCTATGTTTTGGACCTCTAGGGATCCCAGGCACACGACCCTAGCTCTCGAACCCCCTGATTCTCGTCTCCCAGGGCGCCCAAAGTGTATACTCTCCACTCCCCAGCGCTTCAAGCCACGCCCCCGGGGGAGTCCTAAGCTTGCGTCCTCTCTCCAGCGTTCTGAGACCCAGCGCCCCCCTAGGTTTCCTAGTCGCGCGCACCCTCTGCCCAAAGCCCTGAGCCACGCTCCCAGGAGGGTCCAAAGCGTGTGTCCCTTCCCCAACATTCTGATACAGGGTCCCCCGAAGGTTCCTAAGTGCGCAACACTTCCCCAACCGCTAGAGCCACGGCCCCAGTGGAGTCCTAAGCGTGCGACCCCCTCCCAATCTTCTTGGCCACGCCCTCGAGGGGGGGGTTCCTAAGCGCGCGCCCCCCGTCGCTAGCCCCTAGCCACCGCCCCCAGCCGGCGTTCACCGCCCACCTGTGTGCGTGCGCAAGTGCGCCTTGAGGTGTGAGCTCTTGGTGTAGGTCTTGCCGCAGCCCGCGTAGCTGCAGGTGTGCGTGGCGGTGCGCTTGCGCGGCCAGGAGCGGCGGCCGCGCTTGGGCTTGGCTTCGAGCAGCTCCAGCGGTGACGCGGGAGGCGTGAGGAGACCTCGGGCGGCGGGTGGCGCCAAGCCCAGAGCTGCAGCGGCGGCGGCTGCGGCCGCGTCGTCGAAGAGACCGAAGGCGGCGGGCGCGGGAGGCGCGTAGTGCATACCGGGCCCGGGCGCTCCGAAGCCGGGGCCGCCGAAGGGCGGCGGGAAGGGGCCGCGCGGACCGGACGCAGGCAGGCGCGCGGGGCCGTCGGGGCTGAGCGGCGGTGTGTCGGGCGGCGGCGGGGGGCGGCCCCCGGGGCCTCTCATGCACGCAGCGGCGGGGCCCGGGGCGCCCTCGCGCTTGAGGCCCCGCGGCCCGCGGGCCAGGCCGGGCGCGCAGCCGTAGCCTCCGCCGCCGTCCGCCTCGGGGGGCTCGGCCTTCACCAGGCGGCCGGGTGGCGCCAGCAGGAAGCGGCCGTGCAGCGCGGGCCCCGGCGGCACGTCCAGCTCGGGCCGCAGCAGCTCGGACACCAGGCCGCCCGCAGGGGCGCTGTAGGGCGGCGGTGCGCTGGGCTCGGGATAGTAGAACGCAGGCGGCGGGGGCGGCGGGGGCGGCGGCGGCTCAGGGGCGGCCTCAGCGCCAAGGCCGTCCAGCCCCATGGACAGGATGAAATCCAGCACGCTGTTGAGGTCGTCGTCTGTGCCGCCTGCTTCGGGCTCTGCGCGCGGCCAGCGCTGCGGGTGACAGAGCGATAGGGCGCGGGCGTGAGCGCGGGGCAGGTCTCAGTGATCGCCGCCCGCCGCCTGCGTTCTATTACCCTGAGCCCACAGTTCCCGGGGCTTTTTTTACACTGAGCCCGTTTTACAACACAGAGCCCGCAGTCCCCGCCGCCTGCGTTCTACTACCCCGCAGCCCACATTTTTACTACCCTGAGCCAGCCGCCCCCGCCGCCCGCGGTCCTGGCCGCCCCCGGTCCTGGCCGCCCCCGATGTCCCTGCCGCCCTCACCTCCTGCAGGCCACGCTCGCGGCACGGACTGGCGAAAGTGGAGAAGGACGGCAGGATGGGCTCGCTCAGCGCCATGGCTGGGACCTGGGGCCGACGCGGGTTCGGGACACCGGTGAGTGGCTGCCCGGAGCCGGGCTGGTCGGGGCGCGGGCGGGCGGGCGGGTACGCTCTGCGGCCCGCGGCCGGGCCCGCCCAAGCCTTATAGGCGCGGCGCGCGCGGGGGCCGGGCCAAAGCGGCGGCGGCGGAAACGCGTCCCGGATGGGGACGAGCTCCGGGCGCAGCCTAAATTTAGCCGCGGTATATAAGCCGGCGGGCGGCGGCGGCCGTGGCCACTGCGGCCGCCAGGGCTCTGCGCAGCCTGGCCGGCCCCCTGCGCACGGCCAGGCCGCGCCCCCCTCCTGGGCCCGCCCCCGCCTGTCTCCCCGGCGACGCGTCAACACGCGCTCCACAACAGCACCGTGACACCCAGGGATCCCCGGGGCGCCCCGTGGGCTCCCGCCTGCTGGAGGACCTGGAGCGGAGGCGGCATCCGGGGACCCGGGACTCTCAGTGGAGCACTGGGTCTCCCGGTCTCCAGGGATCCCTGATGTATGGGGAGAATGGTCCCCAGCGCCTCAGGGGGGTTCCCGGAATCCCTGGTTATGGGCGAGATTGCCCCATAGTTTCAAAGGGGTTTCTAGAATCCTAGATGGATGGGCGGGGTTCCCGGGAACCCTGATGCAGGGGGGATTGGGGTCCCCAGGATTCATAATGGGTGGGGAAACTCTCATTTTCTCTCATTTCATCTCATCTCATCAAAACTCTCGTTTTCCAGGGGCCCGCTAAGCTAAGACTGACCCACTGTTATGCCCATCGCTATGTAAAAAACCTTGTGCGATGCCCTTAACAAATGTTAAGTCCTTGAGACCAGGGCTCCCTTAAGGAAGCCCTCCAGGGAAACTGAGGCCCAAGGGGCTCTGGGAGAGGCTTGCCGTCCTTTACTGACTTGCATAAGTATAGAAGCTGAAGACAAGGGTGACAGTCTCTCCTCCAAGACAGACCCAGCGCTGGGCGGGAGCAGGGGGTGGCGGCAGGGGACAGGGAACAAGCTTGTCCGGTGGGCATGTTGAATATACCACCTGAGTTGCTCGCGGCACAGCCTTGCCAACAAAGGACTGTCACTACCATTGTTACTGTGTGCTGGCCCTGTGTAGGCCGGGAGAGCACAGGACGAAGAGCCAGACAAATCTGCCTGCTCTTGGGGGCTTCCCCTAGGGGATATAAAATAAACAAGTATATTGGGGAGATGAACCTTTTGGAAACAAAGCAGGGGGTGCAAGATACAGCGCGGAGGGGACTAGGAAGCAAGTGAGTGAGCAGGGAGAGAGGGGATGGTGAAAATTTGAACCTCACCTCACCCAGTGCTATTATGAGTCAAGACCTGGAGAAAGGGGGAGCCATGTGAGTCCTAGAGGGAGAGCATCTCATGGTGTAACCCAGAGCCGGTATCCAGCTTTGGTCTCGACTCCAGAGTCTGTGTTCTGGACCTGGAGGCATCCAGGGACTTCCTCTGTCCCGTGGCCAGATGTTGACGGGTTCAGGAAGCTCTTGACCCCGGGACACCTTCTCTGGGGCCAGGAAGGCTTTGCCACGGACAGCAGCTGGACTACCACAGCCCATTACCACTGCATGGGGGTGGCCTTGGCACCACACAGGCATCAAGGGGCCCCGCTGGGGTCCACAGTGCTGGACCCTCCCAGCTGGAAGCCACCTCAGAGGCGCATCACCTCACCATGAATCATCCAACTGTGGGTTCAGCAAACGCGCTGATGAGCCCCATTTGTCAGGCGCCGGGGATCCGGGGGTGCTGGAGGGGCCAGGGATCCTCCCTATAGCTTCCCTGGGCTTTGGGAAACTTCAGCTGGAATTCAGACGTGACAACGGAGAGTCAGCCTCAGCCACAGACTGCTGGCTGTGTGACCTTGGGCAAGTGGTTTTGCCTCTCTGGGCTTGCTTCTTCATCTGTAAAACAGATGATAATGGTAGCTTACCCCACAGTGGTGCTGTGCGTGCGTGTGTGCGTGTGTGCATGTAAGTGCTGGCGACATCCCGTGAGCCCTCTACAGCTTTTGGTTAAATGAGCCACCTGTATACTTTTCTTACTACTTTCACCTGAGCCTCTGTTTCCCCATAGGATAATGAGGCAAAGATGAAGGGAATCGAATTTGGTCCCCAGGCATAGGATTCTCTGGTCCTCCTCTCCGCCTCGGACGGCCCCTGCGGCTCCTTCCAGCGCATCCTTCCTCCTTCCTTGGATTCCTTGCAGGTCCCGGAAGGGACCAGGCCCGTGCTCCCCGCCAGGCCTTTGTACTTGCCGTGTCCTCTACCAAGTGAGTCTTTCCCTCACTTCCCACTTGCTTGGCTCTGGCTCGTCTTCTCTTGTCACCCCCTTAACTAGTGAACTTAATTTTTTAGGGTTCTATTAGGTTTACAGAAAACATGAGTAGGAAGTATACCGAGTCCCCATGTCCCCCACACATGCCCTTTCTCCTGGCAGTATGTGATACATTTGTTAATTCTCCAGGAGCCAGTATTGATGCATTGTTACTAACTGAAGTCACGGTTGACACCAGTGTCCCCACGCTTGACGTTGTACCTTGTATGGGTTTTGACAAATGCACGTCATGTATCCACTTTTATACTATCATATGAAGTAGTTTTGCTGCCCTAAAAGCCCCCTGGTCCCTACCTCTCCTTCCCTCCCTCCTCCCTAACCCCTGGTTAGGTACCATAGTTTTTTGTCTTTTTCCAGAATCTCTCCAGTTGCTGCTCATACAGTAGTTAGTTTCTTTTAGTTGGTGTCTTTCACTTAGCAATGGGCATTTTAAGATTCACCTATGTCTTTTGATGGTTTGAGTACTCATTTCTTTTTTGTTGCTGAATAATATCCCATGGTATGCATGGATGGACCACCGTTCACCCGTTCGCCTGTTGAAGGACATCTTGGTTGCTTCCAGTTTTGGGCAATATAGTTGCCAGATCGGATATATACTGAATATGGCTTCATGGACATGTTTTCAGATTAATTGTGTATATCTAGGGATACGATTGGTGGATCACAGGCTAGCAGTGTGTTTCACTTTGTAACAAGACCACCAAGCTGTCCTCCAGAGTAGTCCTACCATTTGTGTGCCCACCAGCGGTGAATGAACGAGAGTTCCCATTGCTCCATATCCTCGCCAGCATTTTGTGTTGCCATTTTTTTGGTTTGTGTTTTTGTTTGTATTTTAGCCATTCTAATAGCTGTGTGGTGGTATCTCATTGATGTTTTTAATTTGCAGTCTCCAGATGACGTCTGATGTGGAGCCCCTTTTCATTCGCTCATTTGCCAGCTGTATATCTTTGTCATTGAGAGGTCAGTTCAGTCCTTTGGCCCAGATTTTAACTGGGTTGTTTGTTTTCTTACAGACTTTTAAGCATTAGTTGTATATGTCGGACACCGATCCTTTATCAGACAGGTGATTCGCAAAGATTTTCTCCTAGTCTGCGGCTTGGGTTTTGAGTCTCTAACGGTGCCTTTTGGAGAGCATAAGTTTTTTATTTCAAGGGAGGCCAGTGTATCATATTTTCCTTTTAGGATTGTGCTTGGGTCTTTTATGTAAAAAATCGCCAAGCCCACAGTTGTCCTGATTTGCCCCATGTTTATCATCTAGAAGTTTTATAGTTTTTGCATTTATACTTCACTGAATGATCCATCTTGAGCTAAAAACAAAATTTACTTTTTTTTTTTTGGCCTGTGGATCCCCAATGATCCCAGGACCATTTGTCGGAAAGGCCAGAGAGCTTGTCTGTGCATTTCAGCCTGACCCTATCTTCCAGGCTCCGCTGACCCAACACCAGGCCCCTCTCTGCTGCATAGTTCCCTTCTCTGACCCCACTTTTTAGGGCTTGTTCTGCAGCACTTTTCACTGTTGGTCATTCTTTTATCCATGGGTTCCTTTTTTTTTTTTTTTCTTTCCGGTCACGCCCACAAGCAGTGCGTGACCTGTGGGGAAGGCAGGAGCCAGGGGCCTGGCCCAGCATGTGATGGACACTCAGTCAGTATCTAGCAGGTGGGTGAGCAAGGAAATGAGCTGATTTCTCTCCCATAGCTCCTCGGAGGAACTTCTGTGGGGGGCTTGCTGCTCCTGCAGGACTCTCCACAGTTGCTTCTCCATCACCCAGGTTTCTGGGACCTTCCTTGTCGCCACAGCCAATGAGTCGAATGTATCCCAACACATATGCCCACCTCCTAACCCTGGGTGCCTGTCACTGGGACCTGATTTGGAAAGAGGGTCTTTGCAGATGTAATTAAGGCTCTTGAGGTGAGATCATCCTGAGTTAGGATGGGCCCCGAACCCCATGATTGGTGTCCTTAGAACGGACACAGAGTCACAAGCACAGAGAAGATGTCTAGGGGAAGATGGGGGGCAGAAATCACAGTAATGTAGCCCCAAGCCAAGGCACCCCTGGAAGTCTCTCCTGGGACTGATTCTGCCTCAGAGCTTCATCAGAAGGATGGACCCACCCTGTCGACACCCTAATTTCAGACTTCTGGCCCCCAGAACTGTGAGAGAATACATGTCTGTTGTTAAACCACCCAGTTTGTGCCTTTTTTTTTTTTTTCGCGGCGGCCCCAGGAAGCTCATACATCATGGTAACCATCTGTTCTCTCCCTGGCTTCCTCTCCAGACAGGGAGCCCCCCAAAGGCAGGGGCCTCCCTCGATTCATCTCTGTGTCTCCCAGGCAGCTGTGGACCTGGTGTTGAAACAAACATGACGCGGGGATGCCGGCCACCCACCGAGGACCTCCCAGGGCAATGTGAGACACTTCGGCATGGCACCTGGTGAACAGAGCCAGCCCCCGGAACCACCAGCGACTGGGAAGAACGTGGACTTCAGTTGCCCCTTTACCTGTGTGACCTTGGACATGTCACTGGACCTCTCCGAGCCCTCAGTGTCATCGGGAGACAGGAGATGGCACATGTCAAGAACATCGGCTGTCTGATTATGAACATGAGTGAGCGAGCCAGATGGGGGGATCCCAGGCTGAGGGAGGGACCTGGTACTTGGGAAGAAGGCTCAGAGCCTGGCCCCTCTCACCCTGCTATCTAGGCCACACATTTCTATGGGAGTGGGTCCCGGTGGCATCTCAGGTGACAATGCTTTGGGAGAAAAAGTCAGGTCCCCAGGGCAGCCTCTTCCCAGCTCTGGGACATACCCTCAGATGAACTTCACAGCCTCTGAGCAGCCTGTCCCATCACTTGCTAAGTTGAGGAGAATGAGGTGTGTCTACAGAAGTTACATGATCAGGGGCGCCTGGGTGGCTCAGTGGGTTAAAGCCTCTGCCTTCGGCTCAGGTCATGATTCCAGGGTCCTGGTTTCGAGCCCCACATCGGGCTCTCTGCTTGGCGGAGAGCCTGCTTCCCCCTTTCCCTCTCTGCCTGCCTCTCTGCCTACTTGTGCTCTCTGTCAAATAAATAAATAAAATCTTAAAAAAAAAAAGATACGTGATCAGTGAGTGGCCCCATAATGCTGAAAGACAAGCAAATGAGCACCCTTCTCCCCAGGTGTCACTGGTAAGTTCCAAAAGGGTAGGGTCTGGCTCTGTGTCTGTGCCTTGCTGTCTGCTTCATAGTGGGGAACTTTATGCCTCTTGATGGTGTTGCCTTCACTCTCATGTTGTTCCCAAGGCCTCCCATCCTCTCCTAATAAGTCAGCATTAATCGTCAAAGACAGGGGTGGGGTGGGAAGATCATTTCCCTCCAATCCATTGATACTGTTTTGAGCACTGTGCTGGCATGGATTCTGAGATTGTTTCCAGGCTCAGCACTCGGAAGCAGTGCTGTGATTGATTGGTGATGTCTGTCTGTGATTGCCTGGTGATGTCTGTTACTGTGAGAGGCTTGGAGGAATGGTGCATATGCTACTTTGCATTTACCATCTCCTGCCATCTATGTTTAAGGGCTCACGATGCTCACAAAACAGAAGTTTTTAGTCTCAGCACCTCATAAATATTGAGCTTCCTCTCCATGCTCTGCTGGACATGGAGAGAAAGCTAAAGAAGTACACAGCCCCTTTCTGCCCACAGAGAGCTTACAATTTCCTTTAACTGGGTCCTGACCATTTCTAGTATCCTTCACTTCTTGCTACTTTTCTTCTAGAGTCTAGACTGCCTCTCCCTTTACCAGCTGTTCTGCCCCAAATAGCTATTGTGTGCACTTGGCCCAACTCCCGAGAGCAAGCACTTAGGAATTCTACAGAAAACACGTCACCTAAAATACAGCTGAGCTTCCAAGACAAGTTATGAATGCTCTAGAGGAATTGTATTTGCATGACAGCAGCAACTGGACAATGACTCCCAGCTGGGGCAATTAGGGTGTTTCTGCCTAGGTTTGCGCAAGCTTTCTGCAGTGTGTTGCCAGACTCAGCTCCCCATGTTGCAAAGAGGTTTGGCAGCTCTGCGTTTCTTGGGGATGGGAAGTCATGTGGGCAAGGACACCCTTTGCGAGTGGGTTTCTTATCATGGGTCACCACCGCGCTGCTGCTCTGCTCAGAGGCCTGAAGCCCCAAGAGAAAGGGCACTTTCCCATTTGCCTCTCCATCTCTGGGACTCTCTTGTTGCTTACAAACAATTAAGTAGTGATATGTGGGGGAAGGTGCCAAAGTTTCATTTGGCTGGTGACTGATGGATTCCCAGGAGAATCCTCCATCATCTCCTCACCAGCCAGGCCATGACGGTCTTAGTCTCGTTGATACAGAGGACAGGAGAGGAGGAGGGAGCAACATTTATTAAGCACCTACTGTATGCCAAGCTGTACATTGAAGAACTGCATATGTGTCCTTGTTTAATCCTCAAGCATATCCGTTTAGCATGGTGAGCAGTGGATGGAAGGGGGGACTCAGCCAGAACCTTAGGTCAGATCCTGGCTCTGGCATCTGCAGCTCGGTGACCTTGAATAAGCAGCTTTCTCTCTTTGAGCCTTAGTCCCTCATCCATCAAAGGGACACGAGAATACCTCATCACATGTTGATGAAGATAAGAGACACCGCATAGAAAGGACTTTTCCTAGAAGAGGCCTTCCCATTCTGGTAGCTGTGTTCAGGGGCCTCAATCAAGGGCTGGCATACTCTGGCTCGTGGCTTTTTAAAAAATATATCAGAATATCAATAGTGTTATTCTTTTTATTTTGTGTATATTCTAATGTTAATTATATGGATGTATATTTGTGTATATAATTTTTTATTGAGGTGAAATTCACTTAATATAAAATTAACTTAAAAAAAGATTTTTATTTATTTGAGGGAGAGAGAGAGAGAGCATGAGCAAGGGGGCAGAGGGAGAGGGAGAGAGAATCTGAAGCAGACTCTGCACTGAGCACAGAGCCTAACACGGGGCTCGATCTCACGAGCCTCAGATCGCGACCTGAGCTGAAATCAAGAGTTGGGTGCTCAGCAGACTATACCACCTAGGTGCCCCCAAAATTAATTTTTTAAAATATTTTATTAATTTATTTGTCAGAGAGAGTACAAGCAGGAGCAGGAGAAGCAGGCTCCCCACGGAGCAAGGAGCTCAATGCAGGACTCGATCCCAGGACTCCAGGATCATGACCTGAGCCGAAGGCAGAAGCTTAACCAACCGAGCTGCCCAGGTGCCCCTAAAATTCTTTTAAAGTGAACAATTCAGGAGCATTTAGAACATTCACAGTGTTGTGCAACCATCTCCTCTACTTAGTTCTGGAACATTCCCACCACCCCGGAACAAAACCCCACGTTAGCTGTCCCCACCCCCACCCCCACCCCCACCCCCTGGCAACCACCAGTCTGTTTTCTGTTTCTGTGGATTTGCCTGTTCTGGACATTTCATATCAATGGAATCACACATTATGTGACCGCAGCAGCTCTGGCTTGGCTAATAGCTAACCATGGTTGTACATTTATGAATGGTTGGGGGAAAAAAAGAGTATTTTATGGTATGTGAAAATTCTACGAAAATCAAACTTCAGTGTCTATGTGTATGCTTTCCTGGCACAGAGCCAGGCCCATTAATGGATATATTAAGACTCTATGTAGGGGAAGGGAGTGAATGGCCAGCAAGCAGAAAATATGGTCTCTGGCCCGAGGCTCCGAGAAGCTGGTTCTACAGGGAGAAGCCAGCAGAATGGCCAGAGTCTGAACTGGCTCCCCAAACCACTGCTGCCTTGCTGTGTGCATTTAATAGATGCTTATGGAATACATCTTCCTGGCCAGGTGCTGGAGAATGAGCTGTCAGCCAGAGTAAGCTGGTCCCTGTCCATGCTTGGTTCCCAGGTGTTTAATCCATAACTAGACAGATAAATACGGGGGTGAATCTGAAGACAGCCCTTAGCTCAACAGTTTGGATTTTCAGCAGCAGGAATGTCTCAGGCACCTAGTCATAAAGGTACAGTTTGTTAGCGAAGACACACTTGAGAGCAATTTTTTTTTCCGCTTAGATTTTTTGTTGTTGCTCTTACCTCTAGACCATGACATCTGGGCTAGGGCCTACTTTTTTACATTGTTTACAATTCAAAATTTTTACTTAGATTTTTAATTCTTAGATTCCATTTAGACTGATTTATTTTTATTTTTAAAAAAGTTTAAAGGTTGTATTTTAGATTAAAATGTAAAAGCTTTCATTTAGGTTTGCTTTTATTTAAGAATTGAAAAGTTTCTTTAGATTAAAATCTAAAATTTTAGGGCGCCTGGGTGGCTCAGTGGGTTGGGCCGCTGCCTTCGGCTCGGGTCATGATCTCAGGGTCCTGGGATCGAGTCCCGCATCGGGCTCTCTGCTCAGCAGGAAGCCTGCTTCCCTCTCTCTCTGCCTGCCTCTCCATCTATTTGTGATTTCTCTCTGTCAAATAAATAAATAAAATCTTTAAAAAAAAATAAATAAATAAAATCTAAAATTTTACTTAGATTTATTTTTATTTTACTTAAAGCCTTTTGATTCTCTTTAGATTACGATGTTTTGTTTTACTTAGGATTATTTTTTGTCTTATTTGAAACTTAAAACTTTTTCCTTAGCTTCTCTGTGGGGGTCATCTACATATGGTAAAATTTACCAAGCAGTGCACATCACCACGATCCGGCTTTTGTACTTTTTTTTTTTTTAAGATTTTATTTATTTATTTGAAAGAGCAAGAGAGCACAAATTGGGAGGGGCAGAGGGAGAGGAAGAAACAGACTTCCCACTAGGCAGGGAGCCCAACTGGGGGCTCGATCCCAGGACCCTGGGAGCACGACCTGAGCTGAAGGCAGACACTTAACTGACTGAGCCACCCAGGCGCCCTGGCCCTGGATGGTCCCTCTCCACACCTACTGCTGGCCCCAGGCAACCATGAATGTGCTGCTTTCTGAGTCTCTAGATTTGCCCTTTCTGGACATTTCATAGAAACGCAGTCATACAGTGTGGTCCTTTGTTTCTGGCTTCTTCCACTGAGCATTGCTTGCCACTTGCCGCACTGCCGTGTGTCCCTTCTTCACACAGCTGAGGAGCATTCTGTTGGATGGATGGATGAACAGATGGACGGACAGACCACATCTTGAGGGTCCGCTTCACCTGTTGGGGAATGCACGCTGCCACAGTCAGAGCACTGTAATTCTGTTCTATCCTTGTCACCTCTTGGAGGCCAGGGGACAATCCCACAGTCAGAGCCTAGAAAAGGCAGGACTGTCTCTCCCTACTTTGAGGCTCCTAGCCTCCCCTGTCCGGGGGGTCCTGGGGCTCCAGCACTGTTGACTGTGGGGTCACCCCTCGGGACAGCTGCTCAGACTCCATAGGCACCTGACAGGCCCTGTGGCTTGTTCTGGTTTAACGTCCTGAGCGGGGGAGCTCGCTTTGAATCAACGTCTGCCCTTCCACTGGGAACAGCCTCGAGCGTGTTGATTCACCCTGATGACTTATAGGACTGCAATCGGGGCGGAAAATGATGACCTTATTATGTAATTATATCATTACATTTATTATTAATAATGACAAGAACTCAGCGGGCTGGCCCACGCTCTGGGTAAATCACGTAAGGGCCTCATTTAACGTTATTAAACTTTGTTTATAAATTTCTACATCTTTTGGGACAGGCAACTGGGTATTTCTGAATGCCCAGAACAATGTCCTTAGAAAAATAAAGGGGGATAAATATCTTTCAGATCTATTTTTTTTCACTTTCTAATTTTTTTTTATCGAGTTGAAATTCATGTAACAAAGTTAACCATTTTATTTTTTTAAAGATTTATTTATTTGAGAGAGAGAAAGAGAACATAAGCAGTGGGGAGGAGGAGAAGGAAAAAAAGACACCCCCCCTCCAGCTGAGCAGGGAGCCGAACGCAGGACTCGATCCCAGGACCCTGGAATCATGACCTGAGTGGAAGGCTGACGCTTAACCCACTGAGCCACCCAGGCGCCCCCGAAGTTAACCGTTTTAAAGTGGGCAACTCAGTGGCATCAAATACATTCACAATGTTATACAACCATCACTTCTGTCTTGTTCCAGAACATTTTTATCACCCTCAGAGGAGTCTCCTCCCCTTCCCCTCCCTTCTTCCCCCAGCCCTTGGCAACTGCCAGTCTACCTTCTGTGTCCATGGTGCTGGCTGTCCTGGACATGTTGCATACACGGAATCACGTATGCGATTCCGCTGTGTGGCCTTTTGTGTCTGACTTCCTTCGCTCAGTATGAGGCACAAGATTTACCCACATTGTAGCCTGGCAGGGCTTCCTTCCTTCTTATAGCCGAGTACTATCTGCCGTATGGACGGACCACGTTGGGTACCCATTCGCCAGGTGATGGGCATTTGGGACGTCTTCCCGTTTTGGTGGCTGTGAGCAGGGCTGCTACACCCAGGCGCGCACGAGCATGTGTTTGAGTCCCTGTTTTTAATTATTTGGGATCCACAGCAAGGATTGGAATTGTTGGGTCAAGGGTGACTCTGGGTACACCTGCTTGGGGCATCACCTGATCATTTTTAAAAGGCTTTGCCGGGCTGGAGGGAGGTCCAGGGTCTCTTCATTATGCTTTCCCCTCCAGCACCCGAGGATATCAATTCTTCTTATGACACGTCTTCGAGCCTCTGTACGTAGAGTCCCGTTCCCTGCCTCCAGCCCGTGTGACGCTCTCTCTCCCGCACACGTTCTCTCGCCTGCTGTTCAAAGAACATGGGCTTCTCCCATCTCCCACTGGGAGCCAAGTCATGGGACTGGCTGGGGAGTGGGGCCACTCCTGTCCCCTTGTCCTTGAACCTGTGACAGAATGGCTCTCACCTGAATGGTGGAACCAGCCCCCTTCACGGTGAGGAAAACGAGGCTCCGTTCGGGAGCCCTCCACCAGCCTCCTCTCATTCCTGGTCCAATGACCCCTGTGCATAGCCGCCGTGAACACATGGCCAAGACCTGGTTTCCGTGCTATGACCATCTTCCTGGTTGAATCTGGGGGGAGGGTTCAAAAACTCGTAAAGAGAGACAGCCTCTCATGGGATAGTGGCATGAGAAGGGTCCCCCCCCAAAATATGCCCACATCCTAACCCCCATCCCTGTGACCCCTACCTTCTCAGAAATAAATATGGTCTCTGCTGATGTAAGTAAGTGAAAGTTCTTGAAATGAGTCTTCCCGGATCGAGGGTGGGTGCTAAACCCAGCGACAGGTGTCTTTATAAGGAAAGAGAAGGGGTTTCAGACAGAGCGAGAAGGCCACATAAAGGTGGAGGCAGAGATCGGAGAGACACAACCCCAGACCCAGGAACACCAAATGTGGCCACCAGCGGCCAGGAGAGGGGCCTGGGGCAGATTCTCTCGGAGCCTCCAGAAGGAACCCACCCTGCCTGCTCTTTGACGTCAGACCCCGGCCACGAGGACGGGGAGACGATACATTTCTGTTTCCAGCCACCCATTCCATTCTGTGGTCATCTGTTACCATAGCCACAAGAAACACACACAGGCACGCCTGGGTAGCTCAGTGGGTTAAGCGTCTGCCTTCAGCTCAGGTCATGATCCCGGGGTCCTGGGATCGAGTCCTGCGTTGGGCTTCCTGCTCAGCGGGGAGCCTGCTTCTCTCTCTGCCTGCTGCTCCCCCTGTTTGTGCTCTCTCTCTGACAAATAAAATCTTAAAAGAAAAAAAAAATCGCATACACACTGGAACCTGCTGGAAGGGAGAGCCGGGGTCTCTGCACAGGGGGCAGGGGGTGGAGGTGCTGGCCAGGACGGAGGCCACCCACCCAGAGGATCCCCTGAGGGCTGGCAGGGAGTAAGCCCCGCCCACGAGCAGCCAGGGTGGGGCGAGATAAATGCCGTGAGAGAGATCCAATTATTACTGGTGTCCTCACCATTAGTATTACTATTATTAATTATTATTAAAAAGCTTCTGTGCAATGAGGGGCTCGAGTCATTGAGCCTGTCTACTCCCACTCCGGCCTGTCCCTCGATTCCCCACAGTTAACGGAGTCCCCCTTCTTGTGTCTGGACTTGTCAGTTCAAACAAGTGACGCCCAGTTCAATCCGAATGTCGGAGAGACAAGAAATGACGTTTCTGGGGCGCCTGGGTGGCTCAGTGGGTTAAAGCCTCTGCCTTCGGCTCAGGTCATGATCCTGGGGTCCTGGGATTGAGCCCCGCATCGGGCTCTCTGCTTGGCAACAAGCCTGGTTCTCCCTCTCTCTCTGCCTGTCTCTCTGCCTACTTGTGATCTTGGTCTGTCAAATAAATAAATAAAATCTTAAAAAAAAAAAAAAAAGAAATGACATTTCTGTGTACGTACTGGTTTCCCCTCCCTTTCTCGGTGTAAAGTCGTTGTTGCTTTTACCAGTAACCTTTTCATGTTGGAATGACAAGTCTCATGTGGAGAAGCTGCAGAGGTAATACGCAGAGTTTCTGTGTCTCTTTGGCAAGGTTCCCGCGAAGTTAGCATCTCACTGGACCCCGGAGCGACTGTCGAAATTGAGACACCAATGTTGCGACTGTGCTATTGACTAAACTCAGACGTGATTAGGATGCCCCTCAGATTGTCCATAAACTCTCTCTTTCCCTTCCAGGACCCCGCATCGCATTAGTCCTCAACGTTGCCCCAGCATTGTCTGGTCTGTGACACTTTCCTTGCTTTTCTCATGAGCTTAGCAGGATTTTGGAGAGCTGGCCAGGAGCTGTACCCCACCCGCCGACCCCAGAACATCCAAATGTCCCCCAGGCTGGGTGCATCTGATGTTTTCTTGTGATTCCTTTCCTTGAAGCCAGAGTATGACAATGGCCTCTGCCTGGCTGTCGGTCAGGCCCCTGGAAGTGCCCCTTTCAGGCACTGCTGGGCCGGAAGACAGAGAAAATGGTTGTAAAGAGTTTTGCCAGTTGCGGAGTCTGGAACCCCGAAATGGTCCTCTGATCTTCCCAGTTTCCCCGATGTGGACACTTTAAGGTCACAAGCGAGCCATGAGCGGCAGACCCTGGGAGGGACTGAAGTGTGCATCTCTAACTTACAGCCGAGAGAAGGGGGCTGAGCCCTCCTCCGGCTCCAACTTGATTTAATCAGCACAGCTGCTCCGCGAGGGCATCCAAATGGCCCTGAGGAGAATGGAGGCTCAGAGAGGCTGAGAAACTTACTGAAGGTCACAGAGCTGCCGGGGTCTGCTTACACCCACCAATTCCGCTCCCTAGCGCGGGAGGAAGTCTCTGTGGTTAAGCTGCCATTGCCCCTAGAATGTGCTCTCGAAAGGCAGGGCAAACCAGGGTGAGAACTGGGGTACAGGGGCCCCTAAGCAGGACTTTCTAGCCTCGGCACTATTGCCATTATGGGTGGATCGTTCTCTGGGGCAGGACCATCCCGTGCACTGTGGGGTATGGGACGTCGTCCCTGGTCCCCACCACTTGTGACCACCAAAAATATCGAGTTTTCCCTGGGGAAGAGTTGGGGGTGGGGGACCTAGAAGAGAGCCTGTCCATCTAACCGTGGGGGGTGGAGCTGTTCCTTGGAGCTGCAGTTTGCATTTCCAGCAAATCTTGGGGCCCTGCTTGGTGGCCGGCCCCCTCCCTTTCCAGCTCTGGGAAGGAAATCTCTCCCCACTGTCACTGTCCCTAGCAGCCATGAATGAAAGAGACTGGATGTGTGCAATTTAGTAAGAGAAATCTGAGCTCCCCTGACCCAGGGGAGCCTGGCGCTCAGTGATCTGTACTGTTTACCTCAAACGATGACTTACAAACCACATGCCGGTGTGCACAGGGCAAGAAAAACCAGAGGAAGCATCAGCTCTCCTAGCCTGACCCCAGGCCCCTGTGCCGGGAATGTGGTCAAGGCCTGGGTCATGGCCTGCAATGTCACACCTGGGCCCACCACCCTGGGGACAGTGTCCCTCTGAGAAAACAGCGGCTGAACCATGGCAGTCAGGTCTGGCTTTCTGCTTACACAGTTGACTCAGGAGGTGATGTGGGACCCCATGATGGCCTTGATCCCTCTGAAGCCTTGGGTCGTTTGCGGGAGGGAGGCTGGGTCGGCCGAGGATGGCAGTGTTGGCTGAGGCCCCTGGAGAAGCGGGGGAGGGGGGCGAATTTCAGATAGGCGGCTTCTGGTTTTGTGCATTTCACTTTTAACTTAAAAAAAAAAAACAAACTGTGGTGCAATTCATATGACAAGAACTTAACCCATCTTGGTCCATGCTGGGTGTGGGGACAGACTACCGTAGACAGGACGGCTTACACAGAAATGTGTTTCTCCAAGTCCTGGAGGCCAGAAGTCCAAGATCAAGGTGCTGGGCAGGCCAGGTCGTAGTCACTTTCTGCTTCACAGATGCCGCCTTCTCCGCGTCCTCACTGGGCGGGAGTTCTGCGAGGCCTCTTTTATGAGGCCCCCCCGATCCCATTCGTGGGGGCTCCAGCCTCAGGACCTGGTCACCTCCCAGAGATCCCCCCAGAACCATCACACTGGGGGTTGGGTGTCCACATATGGATTACATAGATCATTAACCATTTAACGTGTGATTTACTATTCTGGGGCGCCTGGGTGGCCCCATCGGTGGAACGTCCAACTCTTGATTTTGGCACAGGTCATGGTCTCAGGGTCGTGAGATCAAGACCCTCATTGGGCTCTGCACTGAGTGTGGAGCCTGCTTGGGATTCTCTCTCCTGCCCCTCCCCCCTCCTCTAAAAATTAAAAAAAAAAAAACACAACAAAAAATAATAATAAAGTGCCAATCTGTTCACTCACGGTGTTACACAACTGCCACCTCCATCTAGATATTCCAGAAACCCCATCATCCCCAGAGGAAACCCCCTGGAGCGGTTGTGCCCCTCCCCCAGCTCCTGGTGCCCACACTCCTGCTTTCTGTCTCTGAGGATTTGCCTTTCCTGGGAGTTGGGGACTTTTCGTGACTGGCTTCTTTCACTGACATCTTCTAGGTTCATCCATGTTGTAGCATGTGTCATTCCATTTCTGTTTTATGGCTGGATAACATTGTGTTGCGTTGACGGGTCACACTTTGTTTATTCATTCATCAGCGGACATATATATACATACATGTTTGGTTTTTTTGACGATTGCGACTCGTACTGCTGCGAACGCAAGGATTCGTTTGAACATCTGTTTTCGATTCTTTGGGGTCTATACTCAGGAGTGGAATTGCTGGGTCAGGTGGCAATTCTATGTTTAACCTCTTGAGGAACCACCAAAGCAGTTTCCACAGCAACTGCATCATTTTACGTTCCCAGCAGAAATGCACATTCTAATACTCCCCACTAGCACTTGAGGATTTTCTATTTTTTATTGTTTTGCTTGGGGCCAGCCTAGTGGCTTTGATTCAAATCCATTTTAAGCATCTGCTGGGTGCAGATCCTCTGGGGCAGGGCCGAGCCACGCAGGGTGTGGAGGTGGAGGTCCTCCCACCTGGAATAACACGAAGAAGAAGCCGGGGCTGGCAATTCTTGACTTGGGACAACGGAAGTAGAGCCAGATGGGAGATCCAGGAGGACTTCCTGAAGGGGCTGATGTGGATAGGAATCGGTTAGGTGAAGAGTCTCAAACTACAGCCCCTGGGCCACCTGCCTGTTGTTATAAATAAAGTTTTATTGGCACACATCCACGCTCATTCGTGTACATTTTATCTATGGCTGCTTTGTGCCACGACAGCAGAATTAAGTTATTTTGAGAAACTGTATGGCCCCAAAAGGTAGGGCTATGTAGTATCAGCCTCTTCACAGATAAAGGTTTCTGGCTCTGGTGCAGAAGGAGCAGAATGACCGTCGGCCCAGACCACAATGAACTGGCACCGTTGGGTTTCCCAGGTTTTCTGTCTGGTTGGGGTGTCCAGTGCAGAGGTATCATGAGAGAGGAGTCTGGGGGTGGCTCTGGGGCAATCCATGAATCATCCCCTACACCGTGCTGGGAGGTGGGCAGTGAGGCCTGAGCCGGCTCTGGCCTCTTCTTTCTCCACCCTGCTCGGGACCAGGAGGCTGGCCTTCAATGCCTCGAAGACTCCACATTGGATTTGGCCAGTGGGAGTCCCCAGAAGGAGGGTCGATGGTAGGAGAAAAGTGACTGAGAAATTGTTCCTCTGGGGTGCCTCCTGCCAGGTGGTTGTTGGTGGCCTCATCTGCTAAGGAAGACCACTCTCCCCTCCGCAGCAAACGTGCCTGCTCCTCCCTTCATCCCTGATGCTTTGGGGTAGTAACAGCTCATGGACTGTGCTCATGTTGCACACTGCACCAGACCTGCTGGGTTCCCAAATTCCACTGCTTTGCCAGTTCCCTCCAGTGACCCAGCAGGAATCTCCAGCTGAGCTGTACCCTGGAAGATGCAGGGACCCTCTTGGGAGAGTTTTTTCCTTTTCATTTTTAGTGGATAAAAACAACGAAATATAATTTTTATAGACTGAATATTTGTGTCCCCCAAAATTTATATGTTGAAACCCTTGGTGCAATGGTATTATGAGTTGGGCCTTTGGGAGGTGATTAGGTCGTGAGGGTGGAACCCTCATGAACTGAATCAACATCTTTACTGAAGGGACCCCAGGGAGCTCCCTCAGCCCTTTCTGCCATGCGAGGACACCAGCCATATATCAACGTAAGGATCGTCCGGAACTGGGAAGTGAGCGGGAACGTTGAGCTCAGACTTCGAGCCTCTAGAAGTGTCTGTTGTTTGTAACCGTGTTATACAGACTGTGTTACTCTGTTAGAGCAGCCTGGGCGAAGTCAGTCCTTATTCTCTTGGTTTCCGTGGGTCAGGAACCTAGGAAGGAGACAGCCAGCTCAGGGTCCCACCAAAGAGCCGTCAGGCTGTTGTTTGGGGCCAAGGTCTCACCCGAGTCTTGGGGCCCTCCTCCCGTCTCCCTGGGTGTTGGCAAAACCTAGCTTCTTGCGGCTGTGGGACAAAGGCCCTCGGTCCCTAGAGGCCACCTGCCACTCCTTCCCTGCAATTCAGCAGCAGGCTTCCTCAAGACCCATGGGACAGGGCTCTTCAGGGCTTGCGGTCTTCACTTTGAGACCCTCTATTTTAGAAAACATTTTCACCAGATCTAACTGCTTCGGTTTCGTTTGGGCTTATCCAACACCCACCTCTAGAACTCCCTTGTCTTCCTGCACTGCAACTCTGTTCCCACTGAACACTAACCCCCTCCCCAGCCCCTGGCCTCTGGCATCCTACTGCCTATCTCTATGGATTTGCCTGTTCTGGGTGCCTCATATAAGTGGAATCATACTGTGTGTCCTTTTACGTGTCTTCCTTGATCATAATGTCCTCAAGGTTTCATCCACGTCCTCACAGGTGTCAGAATTTGCTTCCTTTTATGGCTAATATTCTATTGTGTGGATACACCACATTTTGTTTATACTTTTATCCATCGAGGGGTACATGCATAGTTTCCAGTATCCCCTATAGTTTAACCTTTTTTTAAATTAAAGAATTTGTGAGGGAAAAACACAGAACATAAAATGTAGGTTGACCTTCATCTGATTACGTCAGGCCCACCCAAGAGGAGCTCCCTTTTGATGGACTCAAAAATCAAATGATTCAGGAACTTAATTACATCTAAAAAAAAAAATCCCATCACCTCTGCCATATAATACAGCCTAATCAAGGGAGTGGAATCCCAACATAGTCACTGGTCGCACCCATACTTAACGTTATACCAGACTAGAATCTTGGGAGTTTTCTAGAGTCCCACCTACCATGAGCTTCTGCTTTGTCCCTTGCATTGCACTGGGCAGGTGTGAAAGGGTTTCTTGGGTGGCGCATAGGTAGAATTGGGGGTGTGGAGGTCCCCTTGTTCCCTATCAGAAACACAGGGTCCATGGTCCTGAACAAACAACATACACTGCATGGGTGCAGGTCCTCTGTCCTTCCTTGGGGCTGGCTGGCTGAGCCTCCTCAGGCAGGAATGGAGAGACCACCGTTCCTTGAAAGTCTTCTGACCCCATGCACAGAATTAGCATCTCTTCCCTTTCAAGGACTTTTGGAGGAGATTGGCCATTGGCTTTCATCTTCATCAGGTCCAAAGGGGACCACGGGCTGGCCCACCAGCTGCCAGGGCTCTTTACCAAGCTTGTTAACTGGGGGAGACAAAGGGCTTTGTTGCCAGGAAGCTGAGGCTGTGTCCTGGGCACCGGGAAGCTGTGTACTAAGGGTGGTGGCCCTCTGGCGGGAGACTGTATGCGTATGGACAGCTCCCAGACACACCTTGTCCTGGCAACCACTGAGTCACCAGGGAAGCCAGTGGGCAGTGGGGACACTGCCACCCCCACCTGGGAGCTCCCATGCAGCCTGTCTGCCTCTTTGGAGAGATGGGTTCTGTGTTTGTGCCCAGTGTGAGGGTCCCGGCAAGTCACCGAGGGGAGCCTCAGTTTCCACGCTGTCCGAGTGGGGCTTAAGAGAGGGGGGAGGTTCTTGAGGCTCTGATGCACCTGGCATGCAGGGAGCACTTGCTCCTGGTGGTGACCAGCGTGGATGATGGTTCATCCCGTGCAGGGAAGCGGCCCCTGTGAGCACGGGGACCTTCAGACGTTCTCCCTCTACCACCATCCATTTCAGTTTCACCTGCAAGACCAGGACAAAGGCTTTGTGGAATCCTTTTGCCCACCCCAAGTCAGGAATCAAGTCCTCCCTCCCGTGCTCCCTCCAAGGTGCCGCCTGGCCCCCGAGCTGGCGGGAGGGCCGAGCTCTGCGTCCTCTGTGCCCTTTCATGCATGCACCAGGTTCTCAATAAACGCCCATTCGATCCTTTCATATGAAGGGAAAGCTTGCACACAGCAGGGTGTGCCAGTCAAGTATGGGCTCCGTGGATTTTGCCGACGTGACCGTCACCCAGATCCAGATTTGGGAACATCAGCCCCCATGGAGGCTCCCACCGTTAGTGAGGGAAGCCGCCCTTCAAAGCCTTCTCACCAGAGATGGGTTTTGCCCGCCCCTGATCCCACTGGTGTGGAATCACAATTGTACCCCATTTCACGTTTGGGGTCCCCCATCTTCTGTCTACAGTGAGGGCTTTTCTTTTTTTTCTTTTTCACCAGTGTGTAATATTTCACCACAGTAACACAACACAATCCACTTTTCAATGACACTGCCCTTTGGGGGTGCATTCTGGATAATAAGGCTACATTTCCTTTTTGTGCTGACACAGGATTTATTTCTCTGGGAATGGGCTTGCTGGGTCCACAGCTTTGGTAGATACCGACAGTGAGGCTGTACAGATTCATCACTTGTAAAAACAAAACAATCCCCAGGGGACTGAGCACAGCTGCCTAAGGGCACGACCCACGGAATCTGCACCCAGAAAACCCTGATCACGCAGCCCAGACTAGACCCAAGAGCATCCCATCTGCCACCTTTGGGATAAGACTCAAGGGCAGCGGGTGAACAAAACACTCAGGTTTCATTTTGTGAAATGAGACATTCCCGCTACCTCTGAGTCAGGTGGGGGTGGGGGGAGTGTTTTCATCCCCATTTTTCAAATTTCTTCAGGTCCTGCTTGCCAAGATCACCCTGGGGTGGAGGAGGGAATAGGTGGTCTTTAAGGAAAATATTGCAAGGACTGGATGCAGGGTTGGACAGACAGACCCTGAACCAGCCACCTCCGTTCTCCCAGCCCTGGGTGACTTTGCTTTCCTGAACACTGGGGAAAGATATCCAGGGCCAGGTGGAACCGTCCCCCACCCCCCGCAGGGCACTGGGACGATTAAGGAGCTGCTGATGCAAAGTGGCTAAAAGATCCTGGCTCCCCTTGGATGTCCACCAGATGTGCCTGGGGCTCCGTGGCTCGTGGCTGGCGGGGGTTGGGGAGGAGTCGTTTCCACGGGAGATCTGTGGCCGTTTACAAGAACTTGGCTTTGCCAACGTATTTCAAATATGCACTTGGCCTCCCGGCGGCCGGCGGTCCGCATTCCCCTTATCACCCGCTTGTGGAGGAGTCAGGGATCCCTGCCAGAGCTGTACTTTCCCTTCTCCTGTCTTCCCTCCCGGCCTCCGCCCTGCCCTGTGAGCTTAGGCGGCCGGAGGAGGCCCCTGGATCTGTTTCCAGGGGCCGGTTGCATAAACTCTGGGTTACGTAAGTCCCGAGTCAGATTTTGGAAAACTCCCTATTTTTTTTTCCCTTCCAAAAGATTTTTCCAGTGTCACCCAAACACCCAGCTGAGGGGGGGGGGTGATGGGGGGTGGTGGTGGAGGGGGAGAGTGGTTGTTTACATGTCTTGGTCAGAACAGTGTGTTTGAAGACCGGGTGAGATCTGTGTGAGTGCTTTCGATTGTGAAAAAACAAATGTGATTTGAGAGAGGGAAAAAAAAAAAAAATGAAGAAGAGGAAAAATGAAACAGAAAACAACGACTCACAGAGCTGGAGCTTTGAGGCACGGCTGGACTGTAGGCTATCTGACGACCCGAGGGGTGAATGTTCCGGAACATTCTAGGAAGGTCCCGGTGCTCCCGGCAGGCGGACGGCTCGTGCCCCTCACCCTCATACCACATCACTGGGGCCACTCTGGACGTGCTGGGGAGACAAACGGCTTCTTCTTTTCCTGGGGTTGCAGGCGTGTGTCCCCAGACACTTAAAAATAGCCACACGTTTATTGCAGGCCTGAGTCGAACAATCAGGTTTTTCTTAAGATGTAAAAACTTTGCCACCAAGAGGGCAGTTTTGGGAAATAGGTGTAGTAAGGAGGGATTTTTCCCTTTTTTCTCCCCCCAGAAGTAGATGTAAAGGTCTTGAGTTTGAAAGGGCCAGCCCGGCGTCTTGGGAGTGGGGGGTGCTGGGCCAAAGACAGAAAGAGAAGACGCCATGGATTGAAGACCCACTATGTGCCAGACCCTGCGTGGAGCCCACCAGGTCATAGTGAGGTGGGGAAACGGGGCACAACTGATCCTCAGCTGAGCCACGAGTGTGACTCTCTGATTCTGGGGCCTCTGGTCCTCATGCCATCTTTTGGGAGCCTTGGAGGGCCCACGGACCCCCTGAAACGGAAGGCAAGTTTTCAGCATATTTATTTACACTAATGTGTCTACAACACTCATCGCATGGGGGCCCAGGACATCAAGAAGGGACAAAACCATTGCCCCAACGGCCTAGAGCTTTGTCAGGTTGTGTCAGTCTTCTGAGCCTCAGTTTTGTCAGACAAGCAATGGGTACATGCCAGCTATGTGTCCCTGCTCCCCACATTCCTCCACTTTTGATGTATCTGTGGTGAGCAGGCCCACCTTCATGGTGCAAGCCCGTAATGACACCACCTTGGTCTTTGGGGGAGAAGCTCACGGCTACGATCTGCCTTTCTGGGGCCTGAGGCACATTTGCTTCTGCGTTAGGTTTCTGCCTGCCTGTCCCGAAAATACCAGGTTTCCAGATTTAGCAAACAAAACATGGAATGCCCAGGGAAACTTCAATTTCACTGAAATTAACATTTTTTGGCCTAAATATGTACCAAATATTGCATGAAATGGGACATACTTCCTCCCGTTTAAAAGCGAAGTTAAAATCATTGACTGGATTTTTATAGGCCCTTCCTATTTTGTTTTTCTCTCCTAAGGTAAGAAAAATATGTGTTTTGTTTCGTTTTGTTTCTGCCTGGGAAGCTCTTTTTCTTCTTCTCCTTGTTTAAAAGAAACGAAGGCATTTCTGCAGACTCCTGGATGTACCAGTGCCCCGGCCTCTTCTCTCTGATGCATCCGCCAGCCCCAGAGAAGGTGGTTGTTTTGTTTTGTTTTGTTTTGTTTTTTCCCATCAAAGCCATGTCCTGGGGTGGACGGTGACACGGACATTTTGCATTAATATGGCAGAGACCGACATCTCCCAAGCCTCACGCCCGTGTGGGGCCTGAGACCAGGTTCTGGGAAAAGTCGAGGGGAAAAGTGTTGCCTGTCCAGGCTGACCTGCGCCTCACAGAGGACCTTCCGGCCCTGGCAGGCTCCATTTGAATACGAGGAAGCATGAATCAGACCTCGGTGCCCCAGGAGGCAGGCCCCAGTGAGGTGTCTTTTCACGGGGCTACCCTGGATACTGTCCCCTCTGCTCACTGGCCTTCCGGCGGCCTGGGGTTGGGGACGAATTTAGACCATGTGTCATCTGAGCAACACAGATCTTCAAAGATTTCCCAGGGTCTCAACAAAGTCTTTGTCACCAGACCTTCTCTCCAGGAACCCGCGGAGAACCGGAGGCATCTCAGCAGCTCGGGTCCCAGTGGGGAGTCCCTGCGACGGGCCAGGTGGGCTGGATGCTTGGGGCTCCCAATGGCCAGAGTCGCTTTCAATCTCTGTCTGGCTGTGATTAGGGGGATTTCCTTCTGGCTGTGAGAAGCAACCGTTGCAAAGGCTGGCCGCGAGATTCAGCAAATGAAACACACGGAGCCCAGTTGAATTTGGATTTCAGATACATGGCAATTTTTAAAGTATAAGTATATCCCAAATTTTGGAGGGGTATATACTAAAAAATTATCCATTGTTTATCTGCATCCTGGGGTTTTATCTGGGAGCCCTCCACTGAAGAACACGGACATCTTGGGGACAGTGGGGGAGATGAGAGAGGAACCATCTTGATTTGAGGTCCTAGCAGGTGCCAGGAGGCTTTTCCCGGGTCACCTCCTTCAAATGTCACCATGGTCGATGCACCGATGAGGAAGACCGAGCCTTAGATAATTTGGCAAGTGCGAGGGTCTTTTCTAAATGCGTGGAGAATCTGGGCTTCCTCCTGCCAGGATTCCTCAAGAAGCTAAATGTAGAGTGACCCTATGACCCAGCTAGTCTACCCCTGGCTATCTACCCAAAAGAAATGAAAACAAGTGTTTAGATTTTTTTTCCCCCTAAGGCTTTATTTGAGAGAGAGCATGAGAGAGCGCGCACAAGTAGGGGGAGGGGCAGAGGAAGAAGGAGAAGCCGGACCCTGAGATCATGACCTGAATCAAAGTCATGTGCTCAGCCAGCTGAGCCCCCCAGGCGCCCTGAAAACAGGTGTGTTTACCTAAATACTCGAACACACGTGTTCACAGCAGCACCGTCCACAATCACCAAAGGGTAGAAACAACCCAAGTGTCCATCAGCTGATGAAGGGATAAACACAATCCGGTCCATCCACCCAGTGGAATATTAGTCGTAAAAAGGGACAGAGCTCTAACACATGCAGCAACGTGGATGAACCCGGAGAACGACGTGCTGCGAGCAGAAGCCAGACACGGAAGGCCCCGCAGCGCACGATCCCGTGCATGTGAACCGTCCAGAACAGGCCAGTCCGCCGAGACAGAGGGCAGAGCAGTGGTTGTCAGAGTCTAGCGGAGAGGGAGGGGGAGGGCCTGCTCACGGGAACGGGGTGCCCTTTGGACAGACGGAGATGCTCTGGAACGAGACAGAGGTGATGATGCTTATATGACGTCGTGAATCCACTCAATGCCACTGAAATGCACACTTCAAATGGTTAAAATGGTAAATTTTATACATTATGTATATTTTACCACAATTTTTTAAAAATCGGGCAGGGCACATCCAGGAGGAAAGGTGGAGTGTTCTCAAGTCCATGGTCAGGGCCCAGGAACAGCTGAGAGCAGGAAGCAGGGACCTTTCGTTGGACAGCTTCTGCCCTGAGCTGTGCTGGGTGCTTTTAGATGTCAGGTCCCACTGGATTCTGGGAAGCAGGGACCACTGGGGTGGGGGCTTTTTTTTTTTTTTTAATAGAAGTGGGAGCTGAGGCCCATGAAGTCAGGGACCTTGCCCAGGGACTCAGCATGGCCAGCTGGGATTCTGACACTCGTCTGTGTGACCCCTGAGCCCCGGGGAGCCTTTCAAGGACATGCCATCTACGGGCCAAAGGTGCTCAGGTCACAGCTAGGGAGGGTGGGCCCATGGAGGAGCCACCCTGGGACCAAACCCACCTGGAGTAGGGAAGGCAGCCTCGTGGGCTGTGACCCCACCACCCCTCAGGCAGGGGCCTTCCCTCCTCCCCCACAGACCCAGGACAGAGGGACCAAGCGATGACATAAAAGAGCTTGAACCTCAATGATCAGGGGACCCTTAAGTTAAAAGCCTCCTTCCCAGAGCTGAACATAGCTGAACATCCACCCCTGTTGGGTGGGGGGAGCGACGTCCCCTCTCTGAGCCTCAGTCTCCCCTCTGGGCTTGCCCCCAAGGTGGAAGAGCGTTAGCAGGAAGTTCTGCAGCACGTGGGTGGTTCGCAGACGAGCGCATCCCCTTGGGAGTTCACCCCCACCCCAGGACTTGTCGGTAAGAAGGGGGAACCTCTTCCTGGAGGGGCCTGGGCATCTACTTGTTTAATTGGGAACCTTGAATCACAGAGAGACCACGGACTCGTTCTGAAGTTCAAGCAGAACAGAAGTCCGTTCCCTCTGCTGAAAAGTGGGACGAAGGAGCCACAGGGCGCTCCCGGGAGGTGTTCTGGGCACCATCGGCCGACCGACCAAGCGGTGATACTTTCTCTGATTGAGGAAAATGAGGCAGGAGGACTGGGCATCTT
The DNA here is from genome assembly GCF_020171115.1 of Neogale vison. Taxonomy (NCBI): domain Eukaryota; kingdom Metazoa; phylum Chordata; class Mammalia; order Carnivora; family Mustelidae; genus Neogale; species Neogale vison. Next base: position 214,131,923 of record NC_058096.1, read on the forward strand.
GTTCTGGGAGGAGAGAGGGGCTCCCTGCTCACGCGGAGCTGGGCAGCAATGTGCCGCATCCCACAGAAGGGGCTGATCAGAGCGAGCGGGAGCAGGAGAGACAGAGATGGAGAGCGTGGGGGAGAGCCAGAGATAGACAGAGAGCCAGAGAGAGCCGGGCAGAGGCAGAGACACAGAGATGGATGGACCGAGACCCCAGGACAGGTTGATGGAACTTGGCCCTCCTGCTACTTTGGAATCGAAGCCCCGAATGGGTCTCGGGCCTTCATTTGATAGATGGGGAAATGGAGGCCCAGAGTGGCCACAAGGCGCCCCCGTTCCCTGTGGCCCAGGCCCGAGGGCGTCGCTCTCCGGTGGGCCTGCCACGTCCCTCGGCCTCCCAGACGCCCCTCTCACCGCACACTCGCAGCCCATAACGAGTCCCCTTCGGCCAGTTAAAAATAGCTGGTGGAGGACAGCAGTCCCTTCTGAAAGGGGCCTCAGAGCCCGGCAGCCGCGATGTGAGGCCGCAGCCAGGGTCGGCGCTAACTGTGGCAACACTCAGGGTACAAAGGCGCCGTTCAGGGGAACAGGCACGTCTGGATCAGATTTCTGGAGAGCAAGCGTTTCTTTCATTTCCCCAAGCCCCGGCGGGGCTCTGCACTCATGGCAGAGGGAAATGTCCTGGGGGTGGGGGGGGGTGGGGGAGCCCCCCTGGGGCTCTGCTGAACAGCGGGAAGTCCCCAGTGCACCCCGCAGCAGCCCCCACGGAGAAAGAGTTGGGAAACCTCCTCTCCTCTTCCAGTTGCCTGAAAACATCAGTGTAGGACGGGCATTACTCCTTCCCCTAAATGTCTTGGGAAATTTTAACCAGTGATGCCATCCAGACTTGGAGTTTTCTTTGTGGGAAGGTTCTCAGCCATGCCATGGATTTCTCTCATAGCTGTATGGCTATCCTGGCGGTCTATTTCTTCTTGAGTGAGCTTTGGGCGTGTGTATCTTTCAAGGGCTTCTTCTGTGTCCTCGGAGCCGTGGAGTTACTAGGCATCAAGTTATTTATAATGTGCTCTTGCGATCCTTTTCCTACGCGCCCGATCTGTCACAGGTCCCCTCTCCTTCTTGATATTGGTCATTTCTCTCAACGATATGGCTCAGCCCAGGGTGAGAAGCCCCAAACCCTGGCATGGGGGTTGTCCAAAATTCGGGCAGTAATAGTTCTTTGTTCTCCTCACTGTGCTGATGGCAATGACAGCGTCTTATGACAAGGTGACCTTGCCCAGCTCCGAGCACGGAAAATCTGCCTACTAAGGGCGATGATGGTCTATCTACCCGGAGCGCCCTCCTAACTCTGAACGTTTAACTTGCAGCGATGGAACGGAAAGAGCCTGAGCCTCCAGGGCAGGAAGACTCTGGTCCAAATCTCTTGTTAATTTTCGTCAGGATTAGGACAGGGTAAGGCAAGTGAGGCACTATTTTGGGAGCTCTCCTATCGGGAGGCTCGGAAAAGCTCTGGGGACAACTGGATCATGAGGTGTTGTGTCACTGTGACAACACGTGACATCAGTCCTTGCACTATAGAGCAGGGGGTGAGGGGGAGGTGGGTTGGTACTAGACCAGATGGGCAGGTTAAATGAGATAATATATGGATACCAGACCCGGGGAAGTAAAGGACCTGAAATAATGAGAAGTCACAATAATTGCTCAGCCTCATCTAACATGCACTCGAGTTTCTGTTGTACGTACACTCTAGGGGCTACTGTTAGTCCCATTTTGCAGATGAATAGATTGGGACCCAGCGTTAGCTGGCAGAGTCAGGATTCGAACCACGGCTGTTGTGCCCACAGCCTGTGTGAGATGCCGACGTCACAGCCCGGCACAGCCCAAATCACAGCTCAGCGGAGTTCCTGTCCCCTGATAGCGCCTGGGGCTTGCAGTCCCTGCTGGAGAAAAGCGATTAAAACAGGAACACCCACAGTGTCCCTGACTCTTAAGTTCTGGAAGCCCGGCAGTGTCGTCGGGACTCTGAACTTGGCTGAGGTTCCCCAGCCCCCGGCTCGGGACGGGGGGTTTGGCCTGCCTGAGGCCCTAAACCACCTGCTTGGCCCTGCGTCCAGCCGGCCTGCGCGCGAGTGAGGGAGAGAGGGGACCCTCTGCTGTCTTTATATACCGGGGTTATTTTTAACCCGGCCTTCCAGAACATTACGGAGCTTCCTCTCTCCAACGCGCAGGAAGCCCTACTTGGCTGTGTTTCCTGCTAACACGCGGCCCCGAGATTGCTGAGAACAACAGGCCCAAGACTGCTCGGCTCCGGGGAAAAAACCTGGCCCCCTTTCAAAGCCCTGACAGAAAAGCCTTCAGAGCCCGCCCCCCCCCCCGCCAGCCCAAGGACGGCCCCCGTAACACCCACAAATTGGCCAAGACCGTGCACAGGACTCCCAGGCTGGGCCCCTGACTCCATCATCCCTTCCCCTGCAAAACACAGACACACACACACACACACACACACACACACAGCAAAACAAAACAAAACAAAAACCCAAAACAACAATAACAACAAACGTATGCCCACCCCCACCCCTAACTGGGCAGGCAAATGCTTGCATGCATGGAATTTTCTATGCTTCTGTTTTTTATTTTTATCCGTGTATTTTTATTGAGGTGAAATTCGCATAACATAAAATTAGCCATTTTAAAGTGGAAAATTCAGTGGCATTTGGTGCACTCTGTTGTGCAACCACCACCTCTGTCCAGTTCCAGAATGTTTTCATGACTCTGGGAGAAAACCCCATCCCCAGGAGCTGTCCCTCCCTGTCCCCCTCCCCCAGCCCCTGGCAACCATGACTCCGCCTTCCGTCTCTGCGGATTTGCCTGCTCTGGACATTTCCTACAAGGGCCATCATGCAGTGTGTGGCTTTTCGTGTTTGTCTTCTCTCTCTTCGCCCCATGTTCCTGCGGGCCATCCCCATTAGAGTGTGAACTAGAGTTTCATTCCTTTCTACGGCTGAATAATATTCCACTGAATGCACGCTCTACTTTTTTCCCCCCTCCAGTCACCTGTTGATGGATGGATTTTGTGATTCAACATCATTTTTAGGCTTGGGTTTGGAAGACATTATTTTTTTGTCAATGTCATGTCATTTTCTTCTTGGAAACGAGTCCCCTGGCAGCAGAGTAATTCATGCTTGCTGTCTGCACTTCGGCGCCGGGCAAAGGTGCATCGAGACCGAGGCGTCTCAACCCTCCTCTTCTGGCCTGACATGTTCTTCCTCCCACGGTCTTCCATGCGCAGTGATAGTTTCTCTCTGGGAGGGAGTAGGATGCAGAGGGAAGCCAGAACCTGGTTCAAATCTGCCCTCCTCCACGGACCAGCCGTGGGGCGCTGGACAAAGCCCCTTGGTTCTCTTAAAGCCTATCATCAGCCTTTCGTGCTCTAAGAGCAGCCCCCAGGATCCAGAGGAACTCTGTGCATGGGAGGGCCTGCCCTTTTTCAGATGGGGAAACTAAGGCTGGGAGAGGGCACATGACTTGCCCAGGGTCTAGGTGCAAGCTGAGTGGGTACGCGGCCCCAACCCCAGGCCCACTTGAAGGGAGATTCTTTCCTGGGGGCAGGGAGAGCCTCATAAGCAGCTCTTCCCCTGTTCCCCTGGGCCTCTCTGCTTGGCCCCCTCCCCCGAGAAGCTCCTGCCCCCTACTCGGATCTCTTTCGACCTCACCTCCTGGGGTCCCCTGTTCCATTGTTTCCTTCTTTGTGGCTTAGTCTCAGGTGGGATCTTGTCACACCCGTCCAAAGACATTTGCCTGAGTCAGGTGATTCTGCACCCCGAGGATGTCTGGCAATGTCTGGAGACATTTGGGGTTGTCACAATTGGGGCGGGGCAAGCGGTGCTATTGACATCAAGTGGGTTAAAGCCAAGGGTGCTACAGTACCCCACAGGGCAAGAGAGTCCCCACCCCAGATGAAATAGAGCCCCCAGTATCGGTAGCGCCAGGATGAGAGACCCCACCTTAGCCCAAGAGAGACCCTGTCTGCTGTCTGTGTCTGTCTGTCTATCATCTAGCATCCATCTATCCATCACAGAGAATGATCTGACCCCAAATATCAGCAATTCTGAGAAACCCCAGCCCAGCGAATGCTCAAATGTTTGTAACAAAATGGGGGGGTGGGGTTCCTTCGTGGACTAAGCCCTGTTTGCCTCCCACCACGTGTGGTCCTCCCGCAGCCCTGTGAAGAGGGATCTATTGTCTCCAGGTGAGGACACTGGGACCCAGGGAGGTTAGGGGCCTCACATGGGAAGTGAAGCTCAAGGTTTATTCTGAGGACAATAGGGAGCCATGGGAGGTGTGAGAGCAGGGAAGGGATCTTGTTAGGTCTGTGTGTTGTGAAGATGCCTCTAGGGCTGGGATCTGGGCTTGACTGAGGCTGGGAACCCAGAGAGAAGCCCCATAGAGGATGCCCTGAGGGCAGGGGCAGGGGGAGGTGCGAACCAGGTGGGGTTGAGGAGAGCTATGGGAGAGCAAAAGGCTGCAAGGTCTTGTGGTGGCCAGCTGGGACTTGTGGTTGCAGAAGTGAGAAAGTGAGAAAGCAGCCCAGGGACTGGCCTCGTAGGGCTCCTCCAGGGTGGGGATGGAAGGCTGGCTGTCTTCCGGGGGGTTAGCCACTCCCTCCCCCTCTTGTCACTGGAAACACATTTGTCAACATCTTTTCTAGGAGGACAGGTACCGTTCAGTGTAGGTACGGGGCTATTTCGAGTAAAGACATTGGATGGGTGGGGACTCCCAGTCTTGGGGATACAGAACTGAATGGAGACACTCCCAGCCCTGGGGGTTCAGAGCTGGCAGATGGAAGGATCCCAGTGCTGGAGGCTCCCCCGAGGGGAAGCAGGGGCTCTGCCTGGGGGCGGGGAGCATGACCACAGTGCATGGTTAAAGGATGCTCAGGTCCAGCCACACATGCGGGGGAGGGGCATTCCAGGCAGAGGGCACAGACCAGGCACAGGCCTGGAATCGAGGATTCAGCAAACTCGGGAAATAGGAGTTCAGTGTGTTGGAGGGAAATCCAGGGAGGTGAGGCTGGATTATAAAAGATCGTAAAGCAAATTAAAGGTGATGCCATGGGCAGCGGCAAGGATCAGATCCTCTCCCCCGGCCCAACTGGAGCCCTAGCACCCCACAGATGGCTTCAGCCTTGGTCAGGGGCCTCATCTCTATAGAGACAAGGACCCCTCGGTCCAGGGCTAGTTTAAAAGGTGCATCTAAGTTTATATCCTGAGTAGCGTCCAAGCCTCTAGCTATTTCTGGTCACCCGAGCTGGGGCCTGGCACCCCGGACATCTAACCTTTTTGTAGCTGGCTCTGCCAGGCCACCTGTCCCCCCGCTTCCTGGGGCACCGAGCTCAGCCACCTGGTCTCATACGTCCCTGTGCCAAGCCCTGAGCCATCACCAGAGGCTGCTGAAGTCCTCCAGTGAACCCTTGGGCTTTGGACTGTGTGAGGCTGGGGATCCCCGGAAAGGCCAACTTCATCAGGGCCACAGCCGAGGGACCCTGAGTCTGGGGAGAAAGAGCCGAACATGGACACCCAGCTGGTGGGATCGGTGCTGGGCCAGAGAGAGGGACAGGCCAGAGCAGGGGAAACACTGGGCTGACACGTGGAATCTGACACGTGGCGTTGAGATGGGGAAAGAGATGGGTGGTCAGTCCCTGCGGGGGAACAGCATGTGCGAATACAAGGAGAGTCGATGGGACCGGGGCCCACTCGTGCAGGGCCAGGGGGCTGTGCCTGGGCACCGGGAGTCTGGACATGACTTGGAGGTATAGGGGGTGGTCCTTGAAGGGATTTGAGCCAGGGACTGACTTAGTCACACTTCATGAGGGAGAGGCAATCAGGCTGCGGAGTCTTGCTGCTTTCAGTGGGTCAGCCCCTGGGGCCCAGAGGAGCAGCCAGCGTCTTCACGTTTCTCGCTTCTGTGCCCGCCCCCCCAGCTGTGGCTTATCAAACTGTGCAGCGTTTCAGTGCCAAGTGGGTGCCGGCAGCTCCCCGACGCCATTTTTGTCCACACCCACTCACCCATGGTCCCCTCTCTATCCTCTGTATCCCTACCCCAGCAACCTGGCCCCGGGCCAGCTGGGGTCTCCCTAGACCCCAGGCTCTCGGTTGCCAGGGCACCCGTTGCCCTTCCCAGAGCAGGGGCACCCTGTTTTGCCTGGTGAGGCTGAGTTCCACCTGACCTCTCTGTGGGCCTCGCTCAGGGGTCTGCGAACTGCGGCCTGGGGGACAAACCTGGCCCTCTGCCTGCTTTTGTGCAGCCTGTGAGCCGAGAACATTTTCTTTTTCTATTTTAAATTGTGGTTAAAATACCCATGACAGGGTAACCCGTTTCATGGTAGCGCCCATTCAGGGGAACTAAGTACAGTCCGGGACGCCCATCCCCACGGTCCGTCTCCAGAACTTTTTCATCTTCTAAACTAAAACTCGGAACCACGGAGCACTAACCCCTTCGCTTTCTGCCCCCCTGTTCCCCTCCCCTAGCCCCTGGCGCCCATTTTCTACTTTCTGGCTCCGAGATTCTGACTCCTCTAGGGAATCTCATATTAGTGGGATCGTGCGCGTGTGTCTGGCTTAGTCACGCGGCAGAATGTCCTCGAGGTTCAGCCACCTTGTATCGTGTGTTAAAATTGCCTTCCTCCGTGTGGCTGAGGAAGACCGCCTTGTCTGGATGGACCGTATTTTGCTTACTCATTCCTCTATCAACAGACACCTTGGCTTACCGTGGGGTTTCTTCTTATAACAGCTTTATGGAGGCCACCCACCACCCACATATCCTAGAGTTGCACCCACCGAGATGGTGCAGTTTAATGATTTTAAGTGAATTCACAGAGCTGTGTGTCCATCACCGCAATCGATGATTATTACCCCAAAAGGAGCCCCATGGCCCTTGGCTGTCACCAACTATTTTTTAGTGGTTGAAAAATATTAAAAGAGGAATAGTATTTTGTGACATGCGGCATGCAGCGTCTCCTCCGCTCGCCAGCTGGGCTCCATTCCGGCCGAGTACCCTCCACCTCGCCCAGGGACGCCAACACCAGCCTCCTGCTTCCTCCCCCGCTGGATCATTTTTGCCCCAGCGTCTGATTATCGACCGTGCCCCCTGCCAGGTGGGACTTGTAAACACCCATCCGTCCGTCTGTCCGTCCGGGTGTCATACTCGGATCTCAGCTGTGATGTCTCCCTCCCAATGGATCTCTGAGTCCTGGGAATCTCAGCCTCGGCACCACTGATGACTGGGGCCGGGTCATTCTCTGTGGCTGGGCTGCCCCGGGCACTGTATGTCTCTACCCTCCAGATGCCAGTGGTACCCCCTGTCCCAGTTGTGATGATGATCCCCCCTCCCCGGGTGCAAAACTGCCGCTGGGTGAGGCTAGCTACTGTAGAACACGTCTTTTGTTTAATATTCAATTCTCCGAATGTAGGCATCGCCTCTACTGGGAGGTGCGTCAGCTGCTTCCAATCTGTCCCCATTATTAGGAACCATGTAATACACATACTTGCATGTAACATTGAATCATGTTTTAAGCCACAAAGTCACCTACAGGAAAGTCCTCCAGATGCATGAGAAATAGATTATTTTTCTTCAGCCGGTTCGCGACCCCCACATCACTGACATTTGGGGCTGGATCAGTCTTTGGTGGGGCCACACCGTACTCTGTAGGGAGCTGAGCAGTGTCCCTGGTCTCCACCACCAGAGGCTGGTGGTACCCCCTGCCAGTGGTGACAACCAAAAATGCCTTCAGGCATCAGCCCGTTGTCCCCTGGAGGTTATAATCACCATGCCCACCCCACCCCACCTGACCTGGTTTGATGGGAGGCAGAGAGGGAGCGGGAGATCGCTCATTCTGGCCCCTCAGGGCCAACTCTGGGCTGGACTTTTTACAACCAGCATCCCCTCCCGTGAAGTGTGAAGTACTCACCCCTTTAGCAGATGGGTAAACTGAGATTGGATGAGGGAAGCCAGTGGTCTGTCCTCCTGTTCTCCGCCGACCCCACCAGGCTTTCTCTGAGCAGCAGAAATTACAGCCCTCAGAACCCAAAATAGCTCCTCTCCCTCCAAGGCCACCAAACACCCTAGCCTGTGGTTCGGACTCCAAAGCTGCAGGGATAAAATAAGAGACTGAAATCCTGTCTCCCAGCGATCATAAACTTCAAAGAAGACACAGTGGTCTGGTCCCTGATGATGGGGGCCCGAGTGAGTTTACCCACTGCATTGGGAAACCGCCGCAAGCATCTGATGCGGAGAGTCAAAAAGAGCCCCTGAATGGTGGGGGGGGGGGCTGTGAACCCGCAGTCTGTCCCGCTGGATGAGATCTGAAGGAGGTCCCTGTAGACTTTTTGGTGAGAACCTGGGATGCTGGGATAGCTTTGAGAGCAGCCCATTTGCAGGCAGAGCTTAGAGGTCCCCTTCTCCAGGAAGCCTCCAGGAATGCAGCCCGCCCATCCTCACCTGGTCCCCTGTATGAACCTCTTCAGGGTTAGGAGAGGGTCTGAGCCATATCTGGGCCCTGTTGGCTTCTTTTCACCTGGCCAGACTAGATGCCAGGATGAGGAAGTCCCTAGATGGGCATGGAGGTTCGTGGGGACAGTGTCACAGCTTCTCTGCATTTGCAGAAAAGAGAAGGGGAGCGTTTCCAGCTCTGCCTGAGTGTTCCCGTGCCCCCGGGGAGATGTTAGGGCACAGGATTCCACCAGCAGAACCCAGTGAGCACAACTAACATGGCCAGCCATGGGACGAGCCAACCTCCAGTGCTCCCGATGTGGACAGCATGCATCGTTCCTGTGGATCCTGAACTGAGAGGCACAGCCTGAACCGGTCACAAGGAACCAGCAGGCCGGCCTGCCCGTGGGGAGTTCTTGGAAACACGTGCCCGGACTCTCTGAAAATGTCAGTGCTGTGAACGACACAGGAGGGCTGAGAAACCACTCCTGAGTTAGGGAAGCTAAGACAGGGGAACAAAGACAGCGGGTGAGTCTGGATGGGACCCTAAATGAGAAGAGAAAAAGTTGCCGTAAGGACATCATCCTAGTCTGTTTGGGGAGCTGTAACAGAATGCCACAGACCAGGGGGCTCATAAACACATTTATCTCTCACAGTCCAAGGTCAAGGTGCTAGCAGATTTGGTGTCTGTTAGGAAGCATCTCTGGTTCATCCCTCGCTGTGTCCTCACATACCGGACGGGACAAGGGAGCCCTTTGGGGTCACATTGATAAGAGCACCGCTTCCATTCACAGGGCTCTACCCTCATGACCTAATCACCACCCAAAAGCCACGCCTCTTAATGCCTTGTTGCCAGGATTAGGGTTTCCACATATGAATTTTAGGAGGACACAAACATTCAGACCCGGGCACGTGTTATGGGGAATTTAGGGATCCGTGACTATTGTAGATTGGATAATGTTGGTGACTAAGGTAAACATGAAGCCACATCAATCTGATCTCACTGGTGTCCTTAAAAGAAGAGGACACACAGAAACTCTGGGGATGGGTGTACATTCAGGGAAAAGACATCCGGGACCCCGCAAGTAGGTGGCTGTCTGCAAGGCAAGGAGAGGGGGCTTGGGAGAAACCACCCTGACCAACAACTTGACCTTGGACTTCCAGCCTGCAGAACGATGAGACAATAAATTTCTGTTGTTTAGGACAGCCCGTCGGTGTTATGTTGTTATGGCAGCCTAGCAGACTGATGCCATATATAGTAATACATAAATTATGTATACAGGGACGCCTGGGTGGCTCAGTCGGTTAAGCATCTGCGTTCGCCTCGGGTCATGATCCCAGGGTCTTGGGATCCAGCCCTCCATCTGGCTCTCTGCTCAGCAGGAAGCCTGCTTCGCTCTCTGTCTGTGTTCCGGCTTGTGTGCACTCTGTCTCTCTGACAAATAAATAAAATCTTTTTTTTTTCCCAATTTATTTATTTTCAGAAAAACAGTATTCATTATTTTTTCACCACACCCAGTGCTCCATGCAAGCTGTGCCTTCTATAATACCCACCACCAGGTACCCCAACCTCCCACCCACCTCGCCACTTCAAACCCCTCAGATTGTTTTTCAGAGTCCATAGTCTCTCATGTTCACCTCCCCTTCCAATTTACCCAAAAGCACATACCCTCCCTAATGTCCATAACCCTACCCCCCTTCTCCCAACCCCCTCCCCCCAGCAACCCACAGTTTGTTTCGTGAGATTAAGAGTCACTTATGGTTTGAGAAATAAATTATGGAGATATATCCAGTGCATATATATTTGTATATAAAATTGATGATTTATGTTAATTGTGTGTGTATACAGAGAGATAGAGAGAGAGTGGTAAATGGCTAGCAGTTTGGGAGTCTGGGCGCAGGGTACAGAGATGTTCACTGCATCATTCTGGCAACATTTCCCTAGGTTGCATGTTTTTCAACATAAAATATTTAGAAACATAGCCTTGGTCCCCACCCCCCGGTACTGAGCCCGATGATGTCAGAGCTTTGGGCACGAGGTGGGCACCAGAACTTTCGGAAAGCAGCACCCCAGCCTCGGACTGGAGTTTGGGAGGGGATCGGAAGACTCGACGGCTACAGCAGGGGGAACAGGGTCGGTGGGGTCCAGCGGTCATGCCCAGGAGGGGATAGAGCCCAGGCATGGCCAGAGGGTCCTGGGGCTGCCCCTTCTCCTTTGCCCCACCGCCACCATTGCCACTGGCCAGAGCCCTGGGTTTGCTCCAGCTTACAGGAGCGGCAAGGTGACAAGTCTGCTTGTCGTGAGCCCAGGTGCTGCCTGCGCCGGAGGGCAGAGAGACCTGTGCCTCCCGGTGGCTCTCTCCAACCCCCTAGCCTTCTCCTGGCAGGCACCGGTCTGCTCCCTGTCTCTGGACATTCTGGACATTTCCTATAAATGTGACCAGATAACATGTGGCCTTTTGTGTCCGGCCTCTTTTGATAACAGTCACAGTTTCGAGGTTCAGCCACGTGCTAACAGTCTTCATTCCTCCGTACGGCTGCTCCGATAGGCATCATTTTAAAAAATCACGGCTGTGCTTATAGAAATGCAAAATGCTATGTTTGGCGAACATCAAACAATGTTTCGTTTTATTTTATTTTTTTTTATCCCCTCCGCAAATAGCTCAAAATTGACTCAAGCTGCCAAACACCACATGCTCCCAGTGTTCGGCCGCAAGCCCACGGGTCTCCTGTGGAAGGGGTCCCAGGCTCGGGCCGCCTTGGACGGCCCCGGCGGGAATAACATTTTAATTAAAAAGTCTTACAATGACAGGCTCTCAATGTAAACTCCCAGGCAGCAGGGGCCCCGGCCTGGCAGGGCGCGGGCCATGCCTGACATTCCAGGCTGGCCTCCTTCGAGCACCAGCAGCCACAGAAGTCCCTGAGCGGAGCCAAGAATAGTTCTGCCTTTTATTTGGAAAGAGAATTACAGGGCGCACGGCCCAGCCCCAAGCTCGCTGTTTCGCAGCCGTATTTTTGAACACGACCATAACCGCACACTTGCTTTCGATCGCCTGCGCCAGGCTAAACGCTGCCAGCTGCCTGGACACTCAGCTCTCGGCTCTAAACACAGGTTCCTTTTCATCCCTGTTCTAAGATCTACTCGACTATTTCTGTGCAAAAACAGATTTAAAATCTCACTGGCTGAAGAGTCCATGGCAGCTGCCAAGGACACCCTCTCTTCTCTGCCCCCCCCCAACTGGATCTCGGGGCTGCCTTGTCCGTGGGGGTTTTCCTAACTGGGGAAGCTGTCCCAGGTTCCCCCAATTCCTACCTAAGCCCAGGGAGTCCGGGACTCTGGGATGGACAGACCTCTGGCCAGGACGAGATGGCGATTCCTGGAAGGAGAACCTGGTGTTGTTACCAAAGCAGGATGCATGATGGGGAAGGAAAAGGATCATGTGGTCACAGCGGTTGAGCCAAGATTTGAACTTGGGTCCTAGTCAGGTGACTTTGTTTTGGTGCAGTCGCTGAAGCTTGGCGTTTCCTCAAAAATTTACACATAGAATTACCATATGACCCAGCAATTACACTCCTAGGAATAGACTCCCCCAAATCAAAAACAGGTGTTCAAACAAAACCTTGTTCACGCATGCTCATCGCAACATCACTCACCATTGCCCAGCCGTGGAAACAACCCGAACGTCCGTCAGAGGTCGAACGGATAAACACGATGTGCCCATCCGTACGGCGGTGTATTACTCAGCCCTAAGAAGGAACAATGCCATCATACACGCTACCAGGTGGCTGGTCCTCGAAAACATGACACCGAGCGAAAGAAGCCAGACCCAGTAGGCCACCTGTTGCAGGATCCCATCTGTATGAAATGTCCAGAATAGGCAAATCCATAGAGACAGAAAGTAGATTCGTAGTTTCCAGGGGCTGGGGGAAGGGAAAAGGGGACAAGGTCTCCTCTGGGAGTGGATGAAGATGTTCTGGGATTAAAGTGGTGGTCGCATGACATTGTGAATAGACTACTTTGGGTTGTTTACTTGGAAACGGTAAATTTTATGTAATGCGAATTTCACCGCAATTAAAAAAAAAAAGAGAGTTCAGCTCTGCCCTTGGGTTCAAGGAAAGGAAGTGTCCAGGAACAGGTGGGGGAGATAACGGCGTATCTATAGCACCTGTGAGAAAAACTTCAGGGTTCCGTTGGGTTGATATGACTCAGCAGGGGGCGGGGGGAGGGCCCTGGGATGCGGTGAGGCTCTGCCACATCAACAGAGGTATATGGTCCAGATAGAGGGAGGTGGGTTTTCTGGTCAGGTCACAGCCAAGTAATAGGGCTCAAATCTCGGGAGGCGGGGGCAAGGACAAAGTAGGGGTTTGGGGATGGGCTCAAGCAGGCTGAGAACATTTGGAAGCCTATCCATTCTAGAAGAAACAGGACGTGGGAACTCTCAAGCTGGGCTGACTGCACTTAAATCCCAGTTCAGCCACTCACAGCTGTGTGACCTTGGGCAAGCCACTTAACCTCTCGGAGTCTCGGTTTCCTCATCTGTAAACTGGGGATAACAATAGTACCTGTTTCATAGCTGTGAGAATTCAGTGCCTTGTAGTATCGGTTACAAGGGAAAGAATCCTGACTCCGGGAAGAGCGAGTTTTGAGGCATCCAGATAATAAATAGTGACTCAGAACAATTGGGCTGTGTCTGTGGGAGAGAGGGATCATAGCAAGACTGTGAGTTGAGTGGGGGCAGAGACTATGTTTTCTTGGTTGATGCTGTCCACTCCATGTCGTGTATACGTGTTGGGTAGCTGAATGGATAAGTGAATGGGAATAAGCAGGAGTGATCTCACAGAGGAAGAGGGTTTTAGCTGGGTTTTGATGGATGAGTAGGAGTTTTCTGTGTTGCCAGGGAAGCAGGTGAAAGGCATGCCAGGCATAGGGAGCCGCATATGGGAAGCTGTGGAGATGTCAAGCAGTGTGGCAGAGTCTTGAGTGGTGAGCTGATCTTGAGAGAGCCTGGACCTCCCTCTTGGAGACCCCCAGCACACAGTAGGTGATCAGGGGGGCTCCTGAGGAAGCTGCCACACCCCCTTGCCAAAAGGAAACTGGCTACTCCTTTTTGCTTCAGGGTGGCGACCAGGAATTAAAAAACATGTTCTCATCCAGAGAAGATATACAAATGGCCAAAAAGCACATCAGGGAAATGCAAATCAAAACCACCATGAGATACCACTTCACACCCATTAGGATAGCTACTGCCCAAAAATCAGGAAATAACAAGTGTTGGTGAGGATGTGGAGACATGTGAGCCCCTGTGCACCGTTGGTGGGAGTGTAAAATGCCGCAGCCACTCTGGAAAACAGAATTGCTGTCGCCCCCAAAATTAAGCATAGAATTACCAAATGATGATGGTCCCACTTCTTGAGGACATTCTGCTCCACAAAGTAAGCTAGTCGTAAAAGGACAAAGACTGTCTGACCCCACTTACATGAGGTCCCCGGAGTGATCAGCTTCACAGAGGCAGGAAGCAGGTGGTGGGTGCCAGGGGCTGGGGGGGTCCGTGTTTAGTGGGGACAGAGTGTCAGTTTTGCAAGATGCACAAGTTCTGGAGATGGACGGTGGGGAGGGCTGCACTCCTATGTGAATGTACGCATTGTCACTGAGCGGGACACTTCAACATGGTCCCGACAGTGGGTGTCCTGTGTATCTTGTCACAGATATGACCACAGGTTAAAAAAACCCAGCCTGCTCCAAGGTGTGTCTGTAAGAGAATAGACTGTTCGTTTGTGTGATAAACTCCCTCAGTGATGAAGGTCAACATCTCACACTCTCCGTGACTCAGTTTCCTCCCGAGTGCAAGCTCGGGACCTGAGGCTGCCCTCCAGCATCACTGGGAAGCTCAAGATGCCATCTGGGGAAGCCAGATGGGGATGGGAAGGATTCCCGGTCCATCCACATGCCTCTCTTGGGAATGCAAACCCTGCGTGTTCTGTCTGGGCTGAAGGAGCCCCACGCCTGCCCCTTTATTCCATGGCCAGATGCTGAGGGCTTTAGGCAACTGTAAAACTAAAACTCGCCTACATTTGTCAAGTGTCTGCCAGTCCCTAGCCCATTCCCCTGGGAGGCCAGCAGCCAACTTACAGAAGAGCAAACAGGCTCAGAGAGGTGAAAAGACTTCCTCAAGGTCACACAGCAGGGTATGGCCGAAGTAGGACTAGAAGCCCTAACCTGCCTGACCTCAAACTTTAAGTCATGCCAGTGTGAGGCTCGTGTCACAGACGTCCCCAAACACTCAAGATGTGTTTTGGGGACATCCATCCACATGATGATCAAACCATCCACGTGACGGTTTGAAATCACCGGGGGATCTGGGTGGCTCAGGTGGCTAAGCATCGGACTCCTGATCTCAGCTCAGGTCTTGATCTTAGGGTCAAGAGTTCAAGCCCTGTGTTGGGTTCCACGCTTAAAAATAAATACAATAAAATCACCGGCAGCGTCAATGTCTTACTTCTGACAAAGCATCGTGGTTGTGCAAGGCGGGAACACTGGGGGAAGCCGGGCAAAGGGGATCTGGAACTCTGTTCTAGCTCAGCAATTCTGTGAATGCAAAACGTAGTAACTTTCATGAACGTGGTAGGAAAGGGACAGAAAGTGCTATTTTGAAAACTGATGCCTAACTTGGGGTCTCCAGATGGGATCCTGGAACAGCAGAGGGAGACGTGGAGAAATCCGGGTAAGGTCTGGAGTTTGGTAAACAGCACTGTCCCGGCCTTAGTCTCTCTGTTTCCAGGTGTTCCCTGGACGTGTAAGAAGTTGGTGTCAGGGGAAGCAGGAAGGGGAGACCAGAACGCTCTGTACCATCACCGAAACTTTTCCAAAATCACAATCTGGATGATTTTATTTTAAAACTTCCTTTTTATAAAATCACTGCAGTTTGGGCCCCGACAGGGATGTGTCTGTTGGGGAAGCCTTGGCCTCAGGCCAGAGAGGACACAGGGCCTTTTGTCACCATTGGGGATCAGTGACACTGGTCAGACGGCCTTGGTTGGCCAGGACTTGGGCCTGGGGCCAGCCTGAGGCCAAGTGGATGGGAGAGAGGAGCAGCCTTGTGTGAAGGGGATCCAACCCCCTTGGAGACATGAGGGACAGGAATCCAACCCCTTCCTCTCCCTTGCCCCCTCGTTCAGGCCACTGGAACCTCCTCGGCCTCCAAAATGTACCATGATCCTTCCCTCTACTACCACCCTGCTCCAGCCTCTGTCCCAGCTCCTAGACACCCCTCTGGCCGATCCACCCTTCCCCTGGCTCCCTCCATCACTCTGTTCCAGCACACAGGCCTGCCTACCCAGGACTTTCCTGTCTCAGGGCCTTTGCACTGGCTGTTCCCTCTGTCCAGAATACCCTTCCCCAAGAAAGCCACATGGCTCCTCCCTCCACCTCCTGGCGGGGAGGGTCGGTGCTCCCACAGCACCCCCAGCAGCTGAACAAAACAGCTCCTCTCATTCCTTCCTTCCTTCCCTAATGCCTGTCTCCCTGCTAGAACCTCAGCTCCAGGAGCAGAGGGGATGCTGGTTAGAACTGTGTTGTGGTACAGCGCCCAGACAGTAAGTGGCGCTTATTTTGAGTGTGCAAAGGACATGTTTAGAGACAGCGGACACACCCGGAATGGAATTAGCGAACTGGTCCACCCTCGCACATTTCCTGGGTCCCCTGTAATCCCTCCCCTCCCCCTCCCCACTCCCACCCGCATCCCAAGCATCCACCGTCTGCTGTCCCTCGAGGGTACGCTTTCTAGAATTTCACGTAACTGGAACTGTCCGGGACGCATTTGCCTGGCTTTTTTCTTGTGGCATCACAATCCCGAGCTCCCACCCTGCCGAAGCGTGGGTCAGCACTCTGTTCCTTCTCGGGGCCGAGGAGGGCTGTGTGTGGGCGGACACCGTTGACCTCTTCCTCCACCAGCTGGTGGGCATCTGGATTCTTGCCCGACTCCGAGATTGCAAATAAAGCCGCTGTGAACATTCCTATGGACGTACGTTTTTGCTTCTCCTGGGTAAATACCTAGGTGTGGAATGACTGGGTTACATCGTACGTGTGTTGTCTAATTTTTTTTTTTATTTTAATGGAAGTGAAATTCGAGTGACATGGACTTGACCCTCTTCAAGTGAACAGTTCAGGGCCCTGAGGACCTCCTTGTTGTTCTGCAACCATCTTGTCCATCTAGTTCCAGAACTTGCCCATCACTCCAAGATGTTTAAGGGTTTAAAGCTGCCAGGATAGTTTCCAAAGTGGCTGTGCCCTTTGGCATTCCATCAGCAACCTTGGGGGCGTCCTAGCCGCTGCACGCCCTCCCTTGGGAGCAGGCGTTTCTATCTGCCTGGTGTTCTGCAGAGCCAGCCCTGGCTCAACAGGTGCTCAAGAAATATTTGTTAAATACGGGAGCGAATGAATGACCATGATCACTCCTGGGGCAGCCTCTGAAATATGCAGCCAGGGTCTGGGCTAAATCTGCGGGCTGCTGAAGGGGGAGACACCCCCTGAAGCGTGGACACCCTGGGGCATCCGGGTCACAGTGGAGTTCCACGTGCTGGGCACCATATGGTCCTCACCGCATCGGCTGCACGTGCCCCATTGACACAGGGGGAAACTGAGGCCCGGAGAGCCCCTGGAGTATGTGGCGCTAGCAGGAACCCTGCAAGAACAAGGCAAGAAGGCTCGGCCTGCAGAGAGGCTAGGTAAGAGCACTGGGTGGTGACAGGGACTGGGTTCAGATCCCAGCTCTGCCCTGTCACTGCGTGAGCCCATGCGGGCCAGCTCCCTTTCCCCCTTCTGCGAAGGGTTTATACTGTGTGGGCCCCTGGGTGGCTCAGCTGTTAAGCGTCTGCCTTCAGGTTGTGAAGCTGTTAAGCGTCTGCCTCAGGTTGTGATCCCAGGGTCCTGGGATCAAGCACCATGTCGGGCTCCTGCTCCACGTGAAGCCTGCTTCTCCCTCTCCCACTCCTCCTGTTTGTGTTCCCTCTCTGGCTCACTACTCTCTCTCTGTCAAATAAATTAAATAAAAATATTTTTAAAAAGGATTTATGTTGAGGGTTCTCGTGCATGTGGAGGTCAGAACTGTGACGTGGACGTTTGGTCCCAAGGAGTCAAATTCTAGGAAGTGAGACCAAGGGGATGGAACAAGCTAGGATACCAACTGGGGCTCATTTGTGCCTTTCTGTTTTTTTAACCAGCAAATGTCCACTGTCCCTGATTTTCACACAAATAATACATACAGATATATTGCATGTCGACTTGAATAAATATGTTTATGTTAATAGGTATTTATGATACTTTTATCCATACTTGTAGCTACATAGAGATTTATACACTATGCATCCGCATTTTCTATGTTTACCTATTTTTTACATAGTTGTAGGCATTGCATACAAATACATGCAGTCAAGCCTTGTAATTCGGAGGTTCTGTATTTGCGAATTCTCCCACTTACTGAAATCTGTGTGTAACTCCCAAATCAATTCATGCACACACGAATGTGTGTCTGAGCTGCTGACGTTCCCGTTCCCAGCTGAGGTGGCCCGAGGCGAGGCTTTGATCCCTCGCTCTACAGCTCTTCGAGCAGCGTGAGTCATCATCATGCTGCGGGCCCTGAGCTCCTTGTTAACAAACCGGCAGTATGCATTTAACAGGTGTCTTTAAACAGAAACACACCTATGACAAGGTTACGGATGGGCTGGTTGATGCAAAAGTTGTGACAGAGGCTCTCAGGAACTGAACCCTGGATTTCCTCTAGGGTCAATGGCCCCGCATTCAAGAATTCCGGGTTTTCGGTGAATAACGAGAATCACGTGTATGTGTGTGCGCAGATATTATAAACAGATATAAACATTAGCATGTAAAGGCATGTGAATCTACTATATGCACATATATGTGACTCTAGAAGTCACTAGAAGACTTCTCTAGAAGAGAATATACTATGTACAAATGTACACCAACGTTTTATACTTACATTTATGGAATTTTAAAAATCTCTATGTAAAATATATGTATTTGTTTCTGCAGGTATTTTGTTTGAATCCTTTCCCGTGGCATGGGGTTGAAATATCTCTTATGTCTCATTAACTTCTTAGCTTCTCCTCTTTCCTTCTTTATTTCTCCTTGCTCTTTATTTATTATAAGGAACTGGGGTCCCTTGTCCTGCAACTTCCTCCAGTCTGGATCCGGCCACTGGCATCCCCTGCTCCATGATGCCCGCTGCACTTGGACTCAGGGTTGATTTTCAGGATGCTGCTGGTTGGCCACCTTCTTGCAACACTCAGTGAGTCCCCGGGCTCTGAGTCGCGGGCCAGACCTTTCATCATCGCTCCTGTGGACGCGGCCTCTGATGATTTCTGTGTGGAATCAGAACATCATTGTGGACTGTGTTTGGCGCTCGACAGCCTCCCTCTAAAGCCAGGGCTTGCTCTGGGGCTGGGGTGGGGACAGAGAGGCAGAAACCTGCCCATGCCAGGTCGGATCTGTCTTTGTTTAGAATGGCCATACTTCGCTCGTGGTGGATGTTTTTGTGTTCATTTTGATTTTGAAAAAATATTGCATCACGTATTATCTATCTTGAAGATGGGGTTTTTTGGAGCACGCTGAGCTCCCACTTCCCCTCTCTGGGGCCCTGACTTTGTTCCTCATCTGCACGGGAGAAGAGTGATGGCATCTCCTCTCCTGCAGGGCTGGGGGAGGCTGAGAGGAACCCACAGGCAGGGGTGTTCTTCAGCCCCTCCCCCCCAGGATGAGGTGACCCTGGAAGGGAAGTGGTTCAAGGGAGGATATTGAGAAAGAAGATGGCCAGTGGGGTCACTGGGGCATTGGTTGGGGGGTTGGGACAGAGGACCTGGGCACATCCCAGCTCCACTGCTGGGTCCGTAATATAGAGCGGCTTCACTCTTCCGCCTCCTTCTTTGTCTACAGACCTCAGGCTTCCCAAAATGGACATCCTTGGTTCTCTTGAGTTTACTGAGCACCTACTATGTGTCAGATTCCCCGCTCCTACTTCCACCACTGCCCTGGGGACACAGCAGTGAACGGACAGACCCAGCCTTGCCTCATGGAGCTGGGGGAGGGAGTCCGATGAGCTGATTACAAGTCCCAGGACAGATGGGTTTTTGGACAAATAGGGCAGTGAGAGAGGACTGATGAACTGGCCATTTTAGTCACTGGGGGGACTTCCCGGGGACCCTCTCTAAGGAGGTAACATTTAAGCTGAGACTTGAAGGTGAGGATTGTACTATGTGAGAATTTGGGAGATTGGCACTCTGGGCAGAGGAAGCAGCTTGTGCAATGGCCCTGAGGTAGGAGAGAGCTGGGCTTCCAAAGAGTCACAAGGCTGTAGATCGTAGGAGGCAGAGAGGGCGAGGCAGATGGCGGGAGGCGGTAGGGTGGGGAGGTGGGTAGATATTCGCCAGAATCTTCAGGGAACCAGGAGATCAGTTTGGAGGAAGACATGCTAAACAAGTTTCCAGATGTAATTTCTCAGTGTCTGCTTTTCTGGGGCCCGGTGGCCATACCGTGCTTCTGAACACCTCCCCTTAAAAAAAGGGCCAGCCTCCCTCTGAAGAGAGAACTTCTAATAGGTAATACTAGCAGTTGTGATGTCATGAAGGCAAAAGCTGGGAGCAGAGGCAGGATTCGAACCCACGTTTGGTTTGTCAGCTCAGCCTTCACTCTTGACCATCCTCCAGGGTCCCCTCCCCAGCCCCGGCTCCCAGGTTCCCTCCACTCCCCGTCTGGGCGTTGTGCCTCAGGAAAGAGCTTTGTCTCCACTGGCCTTGGAACCAGCTGTAAATGCTCGGGGTGGGGCAAGGGAGTCCCCCCACCCCACCAAGTTTCGGATGGGGGTGTAGAAACCGTGGGAGAGCCCCCAGGAACCCCCAACTGGGCTGAGGCCTGGCGTGGATATCCTGGAGGCCATCTTGGAGACAGCAGCCAAGCGACCATGACCATATGGGACTTGCTGCTGTACCCAGGCTCCTGCCTGGTTGATTGCCCTGAGACACCCATTGTTCCAATTCCCCTCCTCCTCCTCCTCGCAGGTGATTTCTCTGATCAGGCCCTGGCTCGGGGTAGGGTCCCTGGATGGCCAGGAGCAGAGCTCCCGCTGCTAACAGAGGCCTGAGAGGAAGGTTCCTTTCCCCCTTCATTTTCTTCTGGTTTTGGGACATCCTATAGGGAGGCAGGAGTAGGCAAGGCAGCTAGGGGCCGAGGTAGGCCTCAGCGGGTGTCCCCAGGGTCCTGCCACTCAAACTTTGCCTCTTGAAAGTGGGAAATGGGAGGTGGGGTTGGATCCAGCCTGACCTTTCCCAAAGCAGAGGCTTTCTTTGAGGTTTCAGGGTTCACTCTGAAAACTCACCTGAAATTTGCCCTCAACTCTTTGACGTTGTCTTGCTAATTTTGGTGTGAAATCACATGCAATTTTCCCCTTGAATTTGTGCGCACAGGTTCAGCGGATTGGCTTCCTTGATCACTTAAAGTGGAGACACAGAGCCCCTGCTGGGTGCCTGGGACGGGGTTCTCAGGCCACTGGGAGATAAGCCATATCTCTGTCAAAAGACACAAAATAGAATTTCAGGTACTGAGGTGTCCAGGAGAAGAATGTGGTAAGGTGAGGGAGAGGGAGAGGGGGCATCCGTGCATCTGGGTGGGGGGAATCAGGGAGGGCTTCTCCCAGGAGGTGAGAGAGGCCAAGGAGAACTGTGCACCCAGGAGCGGGAGCAGCCAGTGCAAAAGCCCTGTGGCTCCTAGCCATTCTGTGTGGTTGGCAATGTTAGCCCCATTGGTGGCTCAGCTATCCTGGAGGAGACTCCGGGGGTCAGTGGCAATGCTGGCTCTGACACCAGACCCCTCTTTCTAGAAGAAGGGTCTGCACTGGGCCTCCCTCCTGACATGTGAGGTCCTCCCTCCATTGACCGCTTGCAAGGAAGCTGGACAAGGGAACGCGGATGGGTAAGGGAAGGTCAGACCTTGCTGGGAACCAGGGGAAACCAGGTGCCTGCCAGCGAGCAGTCAGACAGGCAGGCAGGCAGGCGGCAGCCTGGGGAGGAAGTGGCTTAGTAGGTAGACAGGTAGCGAATGTGCACGGAAACCCCAGGCTGGCCCAGTCTCGTGGGCGGGCGGGGGGCCCGGTGCCTGATGCCACATCTGAGGGGTGGCTCCTGGCACCTGTCCCGCCAGAGGAGGGGGAAGCACAGCTGGGTTAGTTGGAGTCCCTCGTGAAGGCTCACCTGGTTCTGACTTGGGTGACGGAGAGCTCACTACCTCTGTCCCTCAGCACTTCCCCCACAAAAGCGCCTCTTTGGCGGGGGGTGGGGGGGTTCAGAGCTCTGCCTGGAGATAGGAGAGGCCTCCTGCACTTTCTAGCTCTAAACAAAGGGTCTCCTTTGTTTTAAGTTTTACTGAGATATAAATGCACAAACCCTATAATTCACCCATTTCAAGTGTCAATTCAATGGTTTTTTTAGCAAATGCACAAGATTGTGCAAGAATTTTCACAGTCCACTTCAGAACGTCTCTATCACCTCAAGAAGCAAGCAAACCCTTAGCTATCACTTCCCTAGTCCCCCTGCCCCCCAGCCTGAAGTACCCACTAATCTACTTTCCGAGCCCACGGAGTTCCCGTTTCTCAATACTATTGTCAGTCCGGACCCCTTCGGCACGTCCCTGCTGGGGGCTTCTCCCTCATGCCCATCCCAAGGGGTCCCACTTTCCCCTGTAGCACCCCCGTGGGGTCAGTGCTCCCAGCATCCCCATTTCACAGATGAGAAAGCTGAGGCTCAGGAAGCGAGCTGATGCCCCTTCCCAGGGCCAGGGGCAGGACTGGGGTCTGAACCTCAGCCTTGCTCTCAACCTCCCCTTCCCCAGCTTAAACGGCAAAATCCCCACTGCCCCTTGATGAGCTCCAGCTTGTGAACCTGAACTTGCTGGGTGGTCCTCCCCTCCAAGCCTTTGGCCGCGTGGGTTCCTCCATCCCACTTTCTACAATGAACCCTCCCTCACTCTCCCAAGACCCCTTTCAGGGTCCCTTCCTCCAGGAAGCCTTCTGGAAGCCCCCCAGCACGACCCTGCTTCCCCTCTCCTCAGCTCTGACCCCTTGGCTGTGAGACCAGGAAGCATCCGGCCGAAAATCTTAAAAATAAGTCCTGTAAACAAGTCATTGGGTGCGTTAAACGCTCTAATTGGCCAGGATCGCGATGAGGAGGACTGATAACCCGGCTGTTTTGTGCCAGCTACCCTGTGATGACATGGACCAGCTCTTCTGAGAAGCACACATACTGCGAGGCCCCAAAACCACCCTCACCCCATCACTGATAGCAGATAACAGCCCCTGACTGTGGTTTTCACAGAGATCAAACTTGTGGCACAGGTCGACCGAACAGAGTGAGATCAAAACAGTATCTGGGCCCAACCATGGTCAGGAGTGGAGGGTGCGCGGGGAATGCCAGTGTGAGGCAGGGGCCCCCCAGGGCTCGACAGGAGTGTTGGGTCGGTTTTATGCACGTCGGGGCTTTTTCCATCCATTTCACAGATGGGGAAAACTGATATCCTGTCGGTCCTCATGCCCCCTTTCCTGGGGCTGGCTGGGCCAATTGGCTCTCCAATGCCTGTTGCTTCACAGATGCGGTTCAGGAGTGGTTTGAATGAGCCCCTGTCCATCCTAGGACAGTCCAGGGGAAATGTGTGAGGCTGGCAGGAAGTACAAGCTTCCTCTGTCCAGTATGGTGCCCTCTTGTCTGTCACAAAGCCAAGTCTCTGTGAAGGAGACAGTGAAGTCTTCCTGCGTTCAGGCTTGAGGTTGGCAGCTGGGGGCTCAGGTCCTGGAGAGGCTGTCTCAGCTCGGCCCCGACAGAGACAGCCTTTGTCCCAGAGTGCATTCATGCTGTTCCACCCAAGTTCACACTGTTCCAGCTTCCTTAGGAAGGACTACGCAGGTCCTCTAAGGGCAGGTATGAAGGATCTGAAGCTTCAAAGGCAGGTCTGGGTCAGCAGAGCAACTGTAGTGTGCCAGGCCCTGTCCTGGGTATGATCACAGGCATGCTTGGAATAAGATCCAAACCCCTTGCTGAGGCCCACAAGGTACTGTGGCCTGGGCCTGGCCACCCTCTGACTCCATCTTCCATTCCCCACACACCAGCCTCTTCTTGTTCCTTGATCACACCAGGCAACAGTCCTGCCTCAGGGCCTTTGCATGGGCTGTTCCTTCTGCTGAGAATGCTATTCCATTGGCTCACTCCCTCAACTCCTGCAGGTCTGAGCTCAGACAAGGAGGCCCTTCTTGGACCTTCCTGGCTAAAATAACCCTCCTAGTACACCTTCCCCACCTCCTTCTCCTGACTCATTTTTCTGTATCACGAAGGCTTTATCTGATGTGATTTGCATGTTTGTACATCTATCATTTTTCTCCCAGTTGGCAGGAATCCTACTTGTCTTGCCCACTGCTGTACGCTTTCCACCCCCACAGTGGCATAGTAAATAGTTGTGAATAGGTGTGTGAAGTCCAGCAGGGGTGTGGACAGTGGAGGGGGCTGACTTGGGTTGGGAGAAGTCCGTGGGAGGCTGGAAGAGTTCACTCCTGGGGAAGTCAAGGCAGCTGTGGTCCAGGCCGCAACTGCGAGGACAGAGATTTCGAGATTTTGGTTTGCTGCTGCCCCTATGGGATTCTGGGTATTGCTGTGTGTTCACGTCCAGCTAACTCTTCAAACTTTTTATTTTGGAATCATTTTAGGCTTCCAGACCGGGCACGCAGGCAGCCCAGGAGCCCTGCATGAGCTCCTTTCTACCTTCCCCATCAGCGCTCGACATGGTCGGGGTACCTTTGTCAAATGGAAACAACCAGAGGCTGGTGTAGTCAATGTTCCTGTTAACGAAATGCCAGACTTCATTTGAACGTCACCAGCTCTGCCGCTGCTGTTCCTCTGTTGTGGGACCCCACGTAGCATTTCGTTGCTCAGCTGTTTGTAAAATATGGGTTTCATGTATCGGAGACCCAGCTGTGATAGCTGGAGGGTGCTTGAGTAGGGGGCCGGGTGGTGTCCATGGACCTCAGTGAGGCTGCCCCCGAGCGGGAGGTCTCCAAGGTCAGGGGCAGGCTGGTGGGGGCCAGGGAAGAATTGAGGCTCTATCCGAGACTCTGCTGATCCTGTGTGGGGTGAGGGCTCCAGGATACAGCCATGTAGATAGTGAGCACCCCATCACCAGGGGCATGTAAGGAGGTTCTGTCTGGGCTCCCTGAGGAGGTTCCATTGGGCCTCCGTTCTATTGAATGGGAGAGTCTCCACCCCGAAACGTCCCACCCGGGCTTGGATTCATTTCTCAGGAAAGGTGTCTGGAGCACGTCTGCCCATTCTCCCGGGGATCCACCCGCATCACTCTCTGTCTTCGAGTCTGGGGAGCTAAGCTCTCACGCTGGGCACATGGGATGCCTCTCTGAGCCTCAGTTTCTCTGTCTGCAAACAGGGGATTACAGCCTGCACTCACTAGAATGCTGTCATCACAAAGACAAACAGGAGCAAATGTTGGCCAGGAGACGGAGAAGCTGGAAACCTCCGTCACCGCAGGTGAGAATGTGGAATGATTCTTCCCTGCGCAAAAGAATTTACTTGTCCCTCCAGAAGCTGAGTGTGAGTTACCATCTGACCCAGAACTTCACGCGTCGGTGTAGACCCAAGAGGGGAAGCCAGGCATCCACACAAAAACACGCATGTTCACGCTGTCGACAATCGCCGGAAAGTGGAAACAACCAAACGTCCACCAAAGGATGAAAGCAGAAGCACGGTGCGGTCCGTCTGCACGCGGAACGTCACTCAGCCGTAGAAGGAGCGAAACCTGGACACGCGCTGCAACGTGGATGAACCTTGTGAACATTGTGCCGAGCGTGGGAATCGGGACACGGGACGCCACCTGTTGTAGGATCGCGTTTCTGTGACGTGTGCAGAGCAGGCCAGTCCCTGGAGAGAGAAGGGGGCTGCCAGGGGCTGGGGAAGGTGGAGTGGGGGAGACTGCTCATGGGAACTGCATCTTCTTTTGGGGTGATGGAAATGTTCTGGAATTGGATAGAGGCGATGGTTGCACAATATGGTGAATGAGATAAAAGCCACTGAATTGTGCATTTGGAAATGGTTGAGATGATTAATTTTACCTTATGTGAATTTTATCTCAATTTTTAAAAAATCTAATAAAATGAGAACTTAAACAAAAATAAAATAAAATAAAAATCAGAGCAAGCCTCTGTGATCACCCCTAAATGGGGAGCTGGGGGCCCACACATACAGTCCCCTCCCCCTCCCTCTGGCCCAGACACTGGGACAGATTTGGGGCCCTGGACCCTCAGGGCTGTTCGGAGCTGCCCCTGGCGGGGACAGCCTGCTGTCCACCAGCCCTCCCTCCCGCCACACCCAGGTGGTTACCACCCAGGCTAAGGTGATAAAGGGGGAAGTGGGGCCTTTCGAGGTCGCTGGGCCCCTGGATTTGCATTGGCCACTTTTACATAAAAATCTTTCCAAGCTGTGCCCAGTGGGCCCTGAAGCCGCCTTGTGGGGTCAGGCCGTGCGTGGAGGTCAGACTTGCTGGAGGTTTCTGCAACACCGGGCCCAGCACACCGGTTCCTGTTTTGGGGGAATGTTATCATCACTGGCTTCTTAGAAAGAGCCTGAGGTGGGGGAGCAGGCCAGCCCCCTGCAAGCCCTTGCAGCTGCCTCCGCCCTCTTTTCCTCCAGGGGGAGGGAAGGGCAAGGAGCTCTATCCCAGTGCCAGCGGGGATGCGAGGTGGGCCTCCAGGGGCGATGGCCGTGACCGTTTATGGAGCACTTCCTGTGTCCCTTGCTTTCTGTGTCATCTCTTGGAACCCCCATAAGCCACAGTCACCCCAGTCCCGGAGTTTAGCTGACAACTAAAGACTTAGAAATCTGATGGCCGGACTTCCGAGGCCAGGGTGGCCTCTGGGCTTGGGCCATGGTGCTGAGCCCAGGTTGATAAAACCCCCCTTGAGATAAGAGGGGGAGCTGACCTGCCACCACTTATTCAGCCAACAAATATTTACTGAGCACCTCCCGGTGCCAGGGTCCAGGCTGGATCCGGAAATTGGATGGGGAACCAGCCAAAGAGGTCTCACCCTCCTGACAGCTGATGGCCGATGGCCAGTGGACAGACAAAACCAAATGAGCAAGGTGACTGCGGAGAGCGCAGGGAGGGTGACAGGGTGATGGCCGGGTTCCAGGGCCACAGCGAGGGGCCAGGCGAGGGGGGCAGAGTCGCGGCTGCTTGGTGCTGGGCGCCCCCCTGCTCTGCACAAGGTGGGCATCCCCTGATTCAAGTCTCCTCTGTCAGTCTCTCTTCTTTGCTTCGGTTTTGCTTCCATAGGCCTGAATTTGCATCCTTGGGACATGTCTTCTTTTTAAAACTCCTACCTTGGGCGCCTGGGTGGCTCAGTGGGTTAAGCCGCTGCCTTCGGCTCAGGTCATGATCTCAGGGTCCTGGGATCGAGGCCCGCATCGGGCTCTCTGCTCAGCGGGGAGCCTGCTTCCTCCTCTCTCTCTGCCTGCCTCTCTGCCTGCTTGTGATTTCTCTCTGTCAAATAAATAAAATAAAATCTTTAAAAAAAAAAAACAAAACTCCTACCTTCTCCCCACTGTGCAGAATCTCTCTCGGGGCTGGTTGAGGGGTATTACCACCATTGCCACCACTGCGGGCAAAGGGTTTCCTCCTCAGCTGTGGGCTTCTCGGAATAGCCACCCCCAAGGTCCTGGGCTCTGAGATGCTCCCTGGGCTAGCCGGGCGACCTCGGGCCCTCTGCACCCCTGCCCACCAAGTGCCCCTGCAGTGGGGCTGGAGATGACCTCCCTTCCACCTCCCAGACCCCCATTTCCCAGAGGAGGACACGGGGGCCAGCGAGCTAGGACTGAGACTCAAACCCAGGGGGGTTTCTGTCGCATGAAGGTGTCGGACCAGAAAGAAAGAGGCCTTGGGAGGCTCCACCTGACATTGAGCAGAGCAGCCTGGCCTCAGTGGGCCTTAGTTTCCCCCATGAGCACCTCTCATTTGCTCCTATTTGTGACTTTCATGGCCTTTACACGTGTTCACCCCATGGCGTCGGCCTCTACTTAAAGGTCTTGAAGGCATCACGTTGGTCTCAGAGTAGTGTCCCTTGCTGGCTGTGGCTTCAGAGGCTCCACACGGCCAGTCCCTGCCCTCCACCTGGGTCACCAGAGCCTCTGCCAGATCCCTAAACACATCAGGCTCCCTCAGGACCCCAGGCCTTTGCACCTGCTGTGCCTGTCGCCGGGGATGCTCTTTCTTCATCAACCCATGTCTCCAAACGATCTGCTTATTGCCTGCTTGCCTGCAGTTCTGGTCGGATGTCAGACTGTCTTCATTCCTTTTCTTTTTTCTTTTTATATTTTATTTATTTGACAGACAGAGATCACAAGTAGGCAGAGAGGCAGGCAGAGAGAGGGGGGGGGAAGCAGGCTCCCCACTGAGCAGAGAGCCCGACGCGGGGCTCGATCCCAGGACCCTGGGATCATGACTGGGCCGAAGGCAGTGGCCCAACCCCCTGAGCCACCCAGGCGCCCCCATTCCTTTTCTTTTTAAGCTTTTTATTCAAGAATAACATAGGACATAAAAGTGCCTAATCCTTCATATACAGCTTACTAAATTTTCACGAAGTGAACACACCCATGTAACCAACCAGCACCTAGATCAAGAAACAGAACATTCCCAGCCTCGCCCTCTCCTGATAAAGCTCCCCTTTGAATTGATGATTAATGATTACATGAGGGGCCCCCTGTCTGTGACAGAGCTACTCAAGAAGCTGCTGGGTTCCCGGGTTGCATTAATAGAGGATTAACTCCAGAATGAGGGAGGTGATTTCTTTCCTTATGCTGGGCGGGTCAGAGCACGCAGGCAACTGCCCCTGCCAGTTTGGAAGGGGGTAGACACATGGCAGAGGGTTCAAGAAAGACCACCAACCACCTCACATGGGGTGTGTGTGAGTGTATACGCTTCCGAACCAGACCCTGGGAGAGAGTCCTGGAGGCTTCAAGGTGTTTCCCTAGACAAACATAGAACAGGTCCTTGTCACATGCTCTAGGTGGCTCAGTGGCAGAGCTGGGTGGGGTGGGGGTCCCTTCAGAGGGAACCACCAACACTCATCAGCCGATTTCTAGATCATAAAGCAGGCTGCTTCGAGTAGTAGTGAACATCCTGTCAGGAGAGAGATGCCAGCCCAGTGCCCCCTTGGCAGCAAACTGAGCAGGAGCTCAGAACCCAGACTGCCCAAGACGGGACAGCTTTGCCTTTTGTTCCCCACTAGGCCTTGCAGAGAGGTAGGCAGGGAGGACTCTGGGGACACCTAGTCACACTGAGACCTTCCTGGGGGGAGATGAAACCCCAAACTGGGAATGACCTGCCCGGGTCAGCTAGCCAAAACTAGCTCTCCAGACACAGGCCTGGCTTGGAGCTCCGGCTTTGGGTGGAGTTCAGGTCGGGTTATATCTGGCACGGCCGTTCCCTCTCGCCGGCTGCAGCTGCCCGGGGTGGGGACGGCTGGGTATGCTCCGCCACTTGCACTGACTGGTGGCCTGCAGGTGCTGGGCCAGCCATTTACATAACCACGCTTGGTCTCCCCCGCCTGGCGTGCTGTCCCACCCCCTCACCTCTCACCAGGAAAAGGCTGAGGGTCTGAGAGCAGGAGCCGACTCTGAGCCCCACTGAGCTCTTTGAGTACTTTATTTCACTTCTGCGTTTCACTTTTACTGTCCCAGGTGAAATGTGTCTGTTTTTCAGCCCCTCGTGCAGTAGCAACTGGGCGCAGGATGCCTCCATCCTGGGCCGACCAGGGGTGGGGGTGAGCAGCAGGTGGACCCGGGTCTGAATCCCAGTCCTGCCCCTGGCTGGCCTGTGACCCTTGAGCTGCCCTTAAGGGGGATGGGGGTACGGGAAGGGAACCAGGGTCTGGGTTCTGATGTGGCCCTCCTTCCGCTCTGCTGTGTGGCCTCAGGCAAATCCCTTCCCCTCTCTGGGCCTCAGTTCTCTGCCCCGTAAGACGAAGATGTCTACAGCCACATCCTCATAATGCGGTCTCTCTGCCCCAGCCCTTGTGTTGGGTCTGGCTGGGGGCTGGGCCGGGGAAGGTGAGAAGCCTGCAGGAGCGGAGAGGCCGGAACAGTCGTATGTCCTTGAGCTTGTGTGAGGATCTCAGTCTGCGACTAGTTTAAAATGCAGATTCCTGGGCCCTGCCAGGTGGGTGTGAGCAGGGGCCTCATCAGGCCCAGAAGCTTCAGGAGGCACGTCTGCATTTCCTGGGACAGGACCGAGGGAAGGCTGTGAAGACAGGCACCGTAGGCACAGAGAGGTGAGGACGCTTGCCCAGAGTCGCTCAGCAAGCAAGCGGCTGCCCCAGGACCGAACAGGGGTCTTCTGGATCCAGAGTGGGGGGCCTCCAGTGGACAGCGGCACTGGGCCGGCACCTGCCCCCACCGCTCTGCGGCCCCCAGGTGCCCGAGTCCCCACAGCCTCGCTGGTGGCAGGGGCCGCAAGGAACGTGAAGGCTCAGGCTTCCCCCCGGGAACAGCTCGGAGCTGAGTCCGGGTTTATATAGTGGCTCCCAAAATATCTGGCCGCCGATAGGCCAGGGCAGGCGAGGGTGCGGCTGGCCAATGCCGTGGCTTCCTGTCCTGCCAAGATGTTTCCTGCCGATAGTGGGGCCCAGTGGCCTTATCTCTGACCCCGGGGCCACTGGGAGGACAGACCGCCCCCCAACACACACACGGAGGACAGGCTGTTCTGGACCAAACAGGAGCTGCAGGAATCCAGGAGGGGGTCAGGGCGAGCAGCCCCTGGCAGGTGGTGGGCTGTTTAGCCAACACACAAGTTTCAGGAAGGAGCACTGTGCTCGGAGTCCAACTACTCCAGAGCTGAGTTGTGAATCTGGGCTTAAATGGCTCTGTGACTCTGGGCTGTTGGGCCCCTGACAAAATTACTCTCATCCATTAAGTGGGCATGGTGATGTCTCCAGTTTCTTGCAACAATCCCGATCCCCAGATCCCCCAGGCTGGCCCCTCAAGAATCCTTGTGTCTGGGGAAGACAGAGCGCAACACAGACACCCCCTAGCCTTGCACCATCCAGGCTTGGCTGGGGGGACCCAGATGTCCATCTAGGATGACTGCCTTGGAGGAGGGAAGTCAAAGCTGGGGCTTAACAGATCTGTAGGAGCTCCCCAGGCAGAACTCGTGGAAGGGATGGCCAGGCTGAGGGAACAGTATGAGCGAAGGCTTGAAGTCAGAAGCGCCACACTCCCTGATTTGCGGAGAAGAAACTCAGATTCCCAGAGGAAATGACACTGTGTTTCTGAAACCCAATTCTTCCTCCCGCACCCGCTGCCCAAGCCCCGAGCTCCTGGAGGGTGTCCCCTCTCTGCTGGGGCCCCGGGACCTCGGGGGCTTTCTAGATTTCAAAATCGATTTTATTATAGATTACAATGGCCTAGCTTGATAACTCCACATGCTTAATTCAGTGTAAGCGTGATGCACTTTCTCGCCCTTCTGTGTCCTGTTAATTCACCATACCTACACTGTTTTACAAACTGATGTGCTGAAATTAAACATTATTCTTTTCATTCACACTCAGATTCACCTCTGTCACATCAGCTCTACTGCAGTGGCAGGAGAGGGCCTCGAGGCCCTGGTGGCTGGGGCTGGGGCTCTGACCAGAGCCACTGGAAGGAAGAGGCTGGGGTCAAAGGTGAGTCCCTGGGTGCCGGCCAGGGTCTGAGAGAGGGTCTCTGGCCCTGCCTCTGTCTTGCTCTGTGGGTTCAGGGAGGCTGTCCACACCCTCGCTGCCTTCAGAGAGGCCAAGGAACCCCAAGGTGTTGGTGCCCAGGACTGTTCACTCCAAAGACCCCAGCTCCCAAGGTGGGGCTCACCCTGTCCTTCCCTCACTGGCTCAGGTCTGGGGCTTTTGTGCACAACACGGGAAGGGTCTGTGGGGAAGGAGGTGAGGGCACGTTTGACTGGAGTCTCTAATGTTTTTCCAGAGATGTGAGCAAAAGGTGGAACTTTGTTCAATAAATCAGCACTGCCTCCTTGGGCTGAGCTCCCTCCTGGTAGGAGGATGAAAACCGCGTGTCAGAGGGACTCCCACGAATACACGTACGTGAATATCCACAGCAGCACGACTCACAGCAGTTGAAGGCGGAAACCGCCCAAGCGTCCATCGTCCGGGGATGGATAAACAGAACAGGCCACCGAACGGTGGAATAGTACTCGGCCATGAAAAGGGACGGAGCCCTGACACAGGCTGCAACAGAGATGAACCTCGAAAACATCCAGCTCAGTGAGAGAAGCCAGACACAGAAGGCCATGTGGACCATGATCCCGTGTGTATGAAACTTCCAGAACAGGCAAATCCATGGAGAAAGCCGACTGGGGCTTCCCAGGGACTGGGGGAGGGTGACAGGGAGCAACTGCTGACAGGGTCGGGGGGTCTTCTTTCAGGACGATGGAAATGTCCTAGAATTAGATACTGGGAGTAGTTCACGGCTTTGTGAACACACAAAATGCCACTGAATTGCCCACTTTAAAATGGTTCATTTCAGGGGCGCCTGGGTGGCTCAGTGGGTTAAAGCCTCTGCCTTCGGCTCAGGTCATGATCTCAGGGTCCTGGGATCGAGCTCCGCATCGGGCTCTCTGCTCAGCGGGGAGCCTGCTTCCCTTCCTCTCTCTCTGCCTGCCTCTCTGCCTACTTGTGCTCTCTGTCTGTTAAATAAATAAAATATCTTTAAAAAATAATAACATAAAATGGTTCATTTCATGTGATGTGAATTTCACCTAAATTTAAAAAAATAGGTTGAAAAAAATGTGTGGCAATTTCTCAGGGGTGGGTTCTGGGTAGTTTTAGACATTTTAAATGGCGAACCTTTGCACTCTCTGTTTTCTGACTTTTTTTTTTCTTGGCTGCGGGTAGGACAGGCCCCTGGTCACACGCAACCAGTGCTTGATGGGAAGGCCAGTTGCTGGAGCTGGGTGGGGTCCCAGCCCTGCTCTAATAATGGCTGTGTCGACACCAGTGCCCCGGCATGCGTCAGCTCTCCCAGCCCGCTGGGGCCCCTCCTGCACCGTCCCCCAAATCCCCTTGCGGAAGCCTCTCCAAGAGGCAAGGGCCACTTGAGCCCATTTACCACATGGTGGACGGAGGCCCAAAAGCCCAGATCCCACTCAGGGCTGGGGCCCCCTCTGTTTTATCTAGAACCCATGGCCCCTCCCTTCCCACGCAGTGGTGTGGTAGAGGCCAAAACGGGATCACACGCCTCTACACGCACCCACTCACGTGGCCAGGCTCCTGCTGCCCAGGGCCTTCTGGGACACACTGCCAGCTGCAACCTGTTTCTCTTGGAAGGGAGCAGAGCCAGGAGTGGGATGGGAAATGCTCTCAGTGTCTGAGCACAGGCCGAGCGGGGGGCCGGGCTGTGCAGGAACCGCTAAGGGCCTGGGAGTATTCTGGGCTTTGGCGGGGAGAGGGAGCTCCTAGGCTGTGGGTCTCAGGAGCTGGGACAGGCCAGTCCCTGCTGAGTGACACTGGGCATGTCCTTTCTGCTCTCTGGCCTCCAATCTCTCTGAAATGGGCTGTCGAGTACTCACGGCCTCTCAGAGTAGATCTGAGGGATGAATGAAACAAGTGAGGGGCTCAGGGGAGGGGAACCCCCACTTCTCTGACAGGTAGGGACAGAGAGGGCTGTGTGGGTCTTAGATGGGTTGACTGAAAAACACTAGTTTTAAAGCAAACAGCCAATCCTATGGCAGGCAGTTCCTCAAAAATTAAAAATAGAATTGCAAAAAAAAAAAAAAATAGAATTGCAGCCGATGAGTGGGTGAACAGGACGTGGTTTATCCATGGGATGGGATATCATGCAGCCTTGACAAGGACGGACAGTCTGACACAGGAGACAGTGTGAATGCACCTGCACGGCTTGAGCTGCCTGAAACCACGTCACGAAATCATGTCACGAAAGGAAAAATACTGTATGACTCCCCTTACTGGGGGTCCCTGGAGTCATCTGCTTTGGAGACCATTGATGGCAGACACCAGGGGCTGGGGGAGCGGGCGGGGACGTCGTGTTTGATGGGCAGGGGTTTCAGTTTGGGAAGATGACCCAGTTCTGGAGATGGATGGTGGTGAAGGATGCACAACGGCGCACTGGTACTTCATGCCCCTGGAGTCTGCGCTTGAAGATGGTGACTCTCAGCTTGTGTGCTTCACCACCATTGAAAAAAAGAGGAACCGGACTGATGATCCTTCCCACTGGAACTGATGTGGGCTCAGACTGCTCTAGAGGAAGTTGCTGGGGTGTCCCTCTGACTAGAGGATTCCCTAGCCCCCTGGCAAGCTCCAGCTCAACTTGCAAAAACCCCATTACTAATGCCTCCACCTCCAGGCAGCCCTCCCTGATCTCCTGGGTCGATTCTAGCTCTGCCACTGGGCTCCCCCAGCCCTTCCTCTGGCTCATCCCTGACCCTTTGGAGCTGGAGCGTCTGTCTATCTCTGTCAAGGAGTAAGGCCAGGCTGGGGTCAGGAGTTGGGGAGGAGGGAGCCTGCTTGGAGGGTAGGAGAGTAGAGCAGCAGCAAGGGAAGGGACACTGAGGGGACCAAGACCCCTTTGCTCAGTAGGCACTGTTGACTCCCCTGCCCACACCTGCTGTGTGGCCCAAGGAGACCTCCGTGTGTTGGACCAAGCATGTTGTGCCTCGTGTGGCCAGGACTGGGCTAGGGCTGAGGGGCAGAGAGGGATGTGTGACTGACTCAGAGACACTTGAACCCGGCCTGGCCTTGGTGGGGAGCTGGGGGCCCTGCGGGGAGAAGCGGGAAGGGCTGATACAACTATCCTTCCAGAGGCCAGTTTTGAAAGCGATCCTGTGTGTCTGTGCGCTGTATCCATGTCTGTTACGTGTTTCTTTGTGTTTGTAGGCAACTCATGGGGGTGTACATCTTTCTGTGTGTGTATGTGCTGCTGTGTAGCTATGTTGTGTGCCTCCCTCCGTGCACATTGCTCCCATGGGTGCCCACGTGTCTATGTGGCAATTTTGAGGAACCGAATCCCCTGGTCGGATGTGTTTGCTGCCCAGAGGGTGTGGGAGGCGCCCCCAGGCCACCCCACGTCCCGCTGTCCACAAGCCTTCCCAGCTCTCTGACCACACCCCGAATCTGACCTCTCCTCTCCATCGCCCTCGGCCCCTGGCCCCCGACCTCCCTCCTGCCTGAGCGCTCCTTTCTCCCATCAACTGCCAGGGGAAGCTGTGAAACCCAAAACCCTCTTTGGCTCCAACCCCGGACTCCAAGCCTCAGCCCTCTGCCCAAGCCTCAGTCTCCACAGGGAATGCGTGCCAGGGCCGGGCCTTTCGTATCCTATCAGCCCCCACATGCAGGAGCATGGAGAGAACTGTGACTCCCACCTCGCTGTGCCCCAGGGGAGGGGTTTTGTCTGGTCTAGTTGCCTCCCTGCATTATGAACCAGACTCAGTATACAGCAGGTGCTCAATAAATACCTGAATGAATGAAGGTGAGGGAGGGGCTGGAGAGGGCAGAGGAGTCAGGTGGGGTGAGGACTTGCCTGTGGGTCTGGGCCTGGTCAGGGGACAAAGGCTGGGGAGTTGGTGAAACGCTGTGAGCTGGGCCCTTCATGGTATAAGGAGTGGCCCTTTGGTGGCCCACAAAAGTGTGAGTGCCAGCAGGCAGGGCTGGGGGTGGGGTGGGAGCTGTCAGAAGCTGGGCTCATCCAGTGCAGGGACTCAAGCCAGGTGAGGTGGGAGGGGAGGGGAGAAGCGGGCCAGTGGGTGGGGAGGTGAGATTCAGGAGGTGGAAAGAGCAGAACAGCGCTGATTTATACCGGGGAAGGTGAGCCTCCGTTTCCCATTCGTGCCGTGGAACAGCCGGGCCCGGGCTCGCTGAAGCAGGAGAGGTCCTCAGAGTGAGGAGGGGCAGCAGGGTGCCAGGAAAGACACGGAGTTCTTCTGGGGACCCGTCTGCCTGTGGTCTCTCCTGGGAGGCTGGAGGACCGGAAGCCAGCCTCGTTTCAAGGTCAAGTGGAGAAAGGATCCATCCGGGGGACGGAGAAGGAGCCGTGGGAGGAAACCGTGGGAGGAGGTGGTGGCTCAGAAGCCAAGAGCAGAGGGGGCCGCTGGACAAAGGGGGTGCGGTGGGCACCCCACTGGGTTTGCGTCAGTGGAGCCGGGTTGCAGTGCGGTGGGAACGTGCGTGAACCCCAGCACCCGCAGCAGGGCTGCCGCGGAAAAGGCTGGTAACACTGAGTGCTGGTGAGGAGATGCAGCAAGCCGAGTCCCAGTCCCCGAGTCCCAGTCCCCGAGTCCCCGCCCCGACGTGCCTGAATCTCACCGGCACAGAGCCGAGCCGCAGCAGCCAGATCCGGAACAGGACAGGCTGTGGGATTGCGTTTGTCTGGATTCAGGAACAGGGGAGACCGAGCCATGGGGATGGCCGACAGCACCTGGCTCGCTCAGGGAGCGCGGGAGGGAGCGTGCGGTGTGGGGCGCAGGGTGAGGGGTGGATGGGGTGAAGTTCTGTGTCGATCTGAACAAATGGAGGTAAACACGTGTCAGGCTTCATACAAGATTGGAGTATCGGGCACATCTTGCTGCCTGTTCTATCTCAATCCGAAGTAAATATATAGACTCAAACGAAAAACAATTGGGTAGACTTTAAATACATGAACTATCAGTAGCATTAAAAGTGTGTGGGTGGGGAAAAAAAAAGTGTGTGGGTAGGCACCTGGGTGGCTCAGTCATTAAGTGTCTGCCTTGGGCTCAGGTTATGATATCAGGGTCCTGGGATGGAGCCCTCCATCGGGCTCTGCCCTCAGCGCAGTCTGCTTGTTCCTCTCCCTCTGCTCCTCCCCCTGTCTCCTCTCTCTCTCAAATAAATAAATAAAACCTTAAAAAGAAAGTGTGGTGTGTGGATGTGAAGCGGTGTGTAGTCGCTGGGTGGGGGGTGGGGGTGGAGGCTGGCGGGCTGGGGTCAC
The DNA here is from genome assembly GCF_020171115.1 of Neogale vison. NCBI lineage: Eukaryota > Metazoa > Chordata > Mammalia > Carnivora > Mustelidae > Neogale > Neogale vison. The sequence continues at coordinate 214,168,445 of NC_058096.1, forward strand.
TGGGAGGAGGGGCCGCGGCAGTGAGGGTGGAGCGGGGGGCTGATGGGAGAGGCAGGTGGGTGCAGAGGAAAGAGTTCATCCAAAAACACTTGCCAGAAATTTCCAGGCATGGTATTCCCAGGTGCCATGACCTTTTAACCTTATAAAAATCAGGGATATCCCTCAAAAATTAAGCCTGAATTACCATATAATCAGCAATTTCCGTCCCAAGTATATATCCCAAAGGTGGGGACACAAACAGATTTTTTACACCATGTTCACGGCAGCCCTAGTCACGGTCGCCAGAAGGCGGACACAGCGCACGTGTCCCTCAGGGGATGGGCAGGTGAACAAACGTGGCAAGTCCACACAGCGGCGTATCACTCAGCCACAGAAAGCCCTGACACGTGCTACAATATGCATGAACCTCAAGGACACTTTGCTGGGTGACAGAAGTGGGTCCCAAAGCACAAATACCATATGATTCCACTTACACGAAGTGTCCCGCGGAGGGAAAGGCGCAGAGGCAGAAAGCAGATTGGCCGCGGCTGGGGAGGGGGGAGAGGAGGGTGGGGAGGGACTGCTCATGGAACCAGGTTTCCTTGTGGGGTGATAGAATGTTCTGGAATGAGATAGAGGTGGTGGTTGCATAATATTGTGAATGCCCTAAATGCCACAGAATTGCTCACTTTAAAACGGTGAACTATATGTCATGTGAACTTCGCCTCAGCTGAAAAACAATGACAAATCTGTACCGCCGTGGTCTTCGCGCCTTCTAAAAGGATCGAGGCCCCTAGAGAGGGCGACCCAAGAGCTCCCACCTGATGGACAGCAACCTGAAACTTCCTTCTTCAAGAGATTTTTTTCTTCTAACCAATTAGCTTGCAGAAGCCCCAGCATGGATGTGGAAACAGTCCCAGAGAGGGCAAGGAGACTGCTCAAGGTCACACAGCAAGGGGAGCTGGTCTGTGGGGCTCCGTTTTGGGCTGGGGACCCCAGGAAAGCCTGGGTGAGGGACAGACCCAGTTCCCTATTTGTTGAATAGGAGGCTGGAAGAAAGTGGGTGAGGGTCACCCTGCCTTCTCTCTCCCCAGTCCTCCTTCCCCACCGCAGAGTGCAGCTAGAGCAGGTGGGTGGGTAGCCCTGGGAATAGGGGACTGCTCTGGGCTGTCTTTGTGCCTCAGTTCTCCCTGTATACCGTGGGGACTGCAGGGCTCAGGCAGGGTCTGGGCAACCCGAGTGGAGGTTCCCTGATTTGGGGAGGGTCAGCCTGACCCCTGGCTGGTCATAAGTTGGTCCTTCTAGCCAGGACAGAGTGGCCAGTGGGGACCACAGTCCCCACCCCAAGGTCAGGGCTCCCAGTCCCCCCAACCCCCATCTGCAGCTTCCCTAGCTTCTTCCAGAGGGTCTGAGAAAGCTTCCCTGGGCCATCGGGACACATTCAGAACCTGTAATCTTTCTGTGACCTTTCCAAGCCTCCGTCTGCACATCTGTCACAGGCAGGCTGCAGTGAGAACCCCAGGAGAGCTACGAGGGGACTGGGGCGCCCCTGGGTTCAGAGAGGGTCTATCCTGCCTACCTCTCCCAGTGGCCTAGTCCGAAGTTTGATTTATGACCTCTAGGCGCCCCCTTGTGGTGATGACTGGCAGACTCTGTGGGCGTGTCCGCAGATCCCGGTCCCAGCCCAGGACAGCTGGGTGCAGCCTGGGGATACTGCCATGACAAACCAGACAGGGGACCCTGCCGTTGGGTGCCTTCTAAGGCAGATGGGAAGCACAGAAGAATGTGGGACAAAGGACAATTGCCTGTAGGGACAAGCTGGAGTGGCAGGGGGAAAGTACCATTTGAGTTGATCTGTCGCTGTCAAGAAGGCAGCGGGACCTGCTCTTCTGTCAAGAGAAGGTTGCACCGGGAGAGGGATCTGCATGTACAAAGGGTGCAGGGGAGACAAGCTGGAGGCAAAGAGGCAGGGGTGGCAGGAGCAGAGGGAAGGAGGGGTGCATGGAAGCCAGAGCCAGGACTGGGCTGGACCTGCAGGAGGAGGAGTTTTATTCTTGAGGGCACTGGGGAGCCATAATAGGATTTTGAGCAGGGGAGAAACATGATCTGAATTGCGACCTTTAGTAAGAGCCGTCTTAGGCCATCACAAAAACACGGGTGCTAATTTAACAAATATTTGTTTGTGCACCACTGACCAGAAGGAATGAACGTGACAGATGGAGTGGAGGCATGCGGTCTCCAGCTGTCGCTCTTCTGCCCCAGAGCAGACGGCTGTCGAGAAGTGGGAGTCAGTCCTTCCTTCATGGGCTTTACACTTTATTGTGTACTATGTTGGCCAAAGGCAACAGGATTTATGCGATTTTAGGCTTTATGTAAATAACAGGACAACATCCTCCTGTAATTGGTTGATTTCATTAAGATCATTCATATTTTTAACTATTGGTATTTTTATTTTTTAAGCTTTGAAGAACAAACACACAAGTGAAATGTATAAAGTGCACGCGTGCTAAATGTCCATCTTGGTGTGTGTTATCTACGTGCACACGAGTGGGAGCGGCACCCAGGTCAAAATGTAGGACCTTCCCATCCTTCCAGAAGGTTCCGTCCAGTCTGCTGTTCCCAGGAATAGATGTTTCCGCACTTGCCTGCACTCTGTTCTGCAGAGGCAGGGAGGGGACCTCTGTGGCTTTTCATCGCTGTGTCCCATGGGGTTGAGAGGGGCTCCCACCATTTGTCTTTCCAGTGTGGGGCTCCCGTGAGTCAGGCTGCCGTGAGCATTCGTGTCCATGTGTTTTCGGGGACTCGCGTGCTCACTTCTCTTGGGTAGATGCCCAGGGGTGGAACTGCGGGGTCGCAGGCTGCGTGAAAGTTCAGCTTTGGTGGGAACCACTGAGCGGAGCTGCGGCTGTGGCCGTGTCAGCACACCCAGCCCTGGCCAGTTACTGAGTGAGCAGAACATTCACCTGGATGGACACACAGCTGCTCCGCCCTCCTTCTCTTGGCTGTGCTTGGGCCGTGCCCCACTGTCCGTTCTTAGAGGGCTGTGGGGAGTCTTCTGGAACGTTAGTGCCCGTGCGAGGCAGGATGCAGGGGCGTGATGGAACTCAGACCAGGGCGGCAGGACGGCGATGACCGTGTTGCTTTCACTAACCCCTAAGTGAGGTTCAGCATCTCCCAGGGGCACTTGTCACATCACGGGGCCTTTGGGGCAGGTCCTGGCCCCTCCCGCCCGCTGTGCACGTTGCTAGAGAAAGCCACCAACCAAACCCTCCTTCCCTGCTTGTCTGCTACTAGAAGGCACTTTCTGATGCTTGGTGGGAAATGGGATCATTTGTAGTAGGGAAGCTGCTCCCTCCTATTGCTGTGCTTGTTTCCATTAGGGATGTCTGTGGTGGCAACATTTCTTTCTCAAACTTACAGACGTGGTTTGGTTGGGTGGCTGGATGAGTTACAGGGATTGAGTGGCTTCTGAGGAACCCATTCATGCTCCTGGAGTCAACCCTGCTTAGTCACAGCATGTGGTACCATTCACCCGATGCTCCATCCAGTTGCTAATATTTTGCCTAGGAGTTTTGTTTGGTTATTCATAAGTAAGTTTCACCCATGGTTTCTTTTTTTTTTTTTTAATTAACATATAATGTGTTATTTGTTTCCGGGGTACAGGTCTGTGATTCATCAGTCTTACACAACTCACAGGACTCATCATAGCACATACCCTCCCTGATGGCCATCACCAGCCACCCCATCTCCCCTCCCCACCCTCCAGCAACCCTCACTTTATTTCGTGAGATTAAGAGTCTCTTAGGGTTTGTCTCCTTCTCTGGTTTTGTCTCGTTTCATTTTGCCCTCCCTTCCCCTATGATCCTCTGTCTTATTTCTCAAATTCTTCATATCAGTGAGATCATATGATAATTGTCTTTCTCTGATTGACTTATTTCACTTAGCGTAATACCCTCTAGTTTCATCCACGTCATTGCAAATGGCAGGATTTCATATTTTTTGATGGTTGCATAATATTCACACACACACATCACATCTTCTTTATCTGATCATCGGTTGATAGACATCTAGGTTCTTTCCATAGTTTGGCTATTGTGGACATTGCTGCTATAAACATTTGGGTGCATGTGCCCCTTCAGATCACTATATTTGTATCTTTTTAGGGAAAATACCCAGTAGTGCAATTCCTGGGTCATAGGGTAGCTCTATTTTCAACTTTTTGAGGAACCTCCATGCTGTTTTCCAGAGTGGCTGCACCAGCTTGCATTCCCACCAACAGTGTAGGAGGGTTCCCCTTTCTCCACATCCTTGCCAACACCTGTCATTTCCTGACTTGTTAATTTTAGCCATTCTGACTGGTGTGAGGTGATATCTCATTGAGGTTTTGTTCTATATTTCCCTGATGCTGAGTGATGTGGAGCACTTTTTCATGTGTCTGTTGGCCATGTGGATGTCTTCTTTGCAGAAATGTCTGTTCATGTCTTCTGCCCATTTCTTGATTGGATTATTTGTTCTTTGGGTGTTGAGTTTGGTAAGTTCTTTATAGATTTTGGATACTAGCCTTTTTATCTGATATTTGTTGTTTACAAATATCTTCACCCATTCTGTCAGTTGTCTTTTGGTTTTGTTAACTGTTTCCTTTGCTGTGCAAAAGCTTTTGATCTTGATAAAATCCCAATAGTTCATTTTTGCCCTTGCTTCCCTTGCCTTTAGCGATGTTCCTAGGAAGAAGCTGCTGCGGCTGAGGTCAAAGAGGTTGCTGCCTGTGTTCTCCTCAAGGATTTTGATAGATTCCTTTCTCACACTGAGGTTCTTCATCTATTTTGAGTCTATTTTCGTGTGTGGTTTAAGGAAATGGTCCAGTTTCATTTTTCTGCATGTGGCTGTCCAATTTTCCCAATACCATTTGTTGAAGAGGCTGTCTTTTTTCCATTGGACGTTCTTTCCTGCTTTGTCAAAGATTAGTTGACCATAGAGTTGAGGGTCCATTTTTGGACTCTCTATTCAGTTTCATTGATCTATGTGTCTGTGTTTGTCCAGTACCATACCGTCTTGATGATTACAGCTTTGTAATAGAGCCTGAAGTCTGGAATTGTGATGCTGCCAGCTTTGGTTTTCTTTATTTGTTCTTCCAATCCATGAGCATGGAACATTTTTCCATTTGTGTCTTCCTCAATTTCTTTCATGAGTATTCTATAGTTTTCTGAGTACAGCTCTTTTGCCTCCTTGGTTAGATTTATTCCTAGGTATCTTCTGGTTTCGGGGACAATTGTAAATGGGATTGACTCCTTAATTTCTCTTTCTTCTGTCTTGTTGTTGGTGTACAGTAATGCAACTGATTTCTGCGAATTGATTTTATATCCTGAATTCTTGTATGAGTTCTAGCAGTTTGGGGGGGAATCTTTTTGGTTATCCACATATAGTATCATATCATCTGCAAAGAGTGAGAGTTTGACTTTTTTGCCAATTTGGATACATTTTATTTCTTTTTGTTTTCTGATTGTTGAGGCTATGATTTCTAGTACTATGTTGAATAGCAGTGGTGATAGTGGACATCCCTGCCATATTCCTGACCCTAGGGGAAAAGCTCTCAGTTTTTCCCCATTGAGAATGATATTCACTGTGGGTTTTTCATAGATGGCTTTTATGATATTGAGGTATGTGCTGTCTATCCCCACACTGTGAAAAGTTTTGATCAAGTAAGGATGCTGTACTTTGTCAAATGCTTTTTCTGCATCTTTTGAGAGTATCATATGGTTCTTGTTCTTTCTTTTATTCATGTAGTGTATCACACTGATGGATTTGTGGATGTTGAACAAAACTTGCAGCCCAGGAATAAATCCCACTTGGTCAGTGAATAATCTTTTTAACGTACTGTTGGATCCTTTTCCCTAGTATTTTGGTGAGAATTTCTGCATCCATGTTCATCAGAAATAGTGGTCTGTAATTCTCCTTTTTGATGGAATCGGTGTCTGGTTTTGGAATCAAGGTAATGCTGGCCTCATAAAATGAGTTTGGAAGTTTTCCTTCCATGTCCATGCTTTGGAACAGTTTCAGGAGAATAGGTATTAATTCTTTTTTAAATGTCTGGTTGGGGGGGAGTCAAGATGGTGGAGAAGTAGAAGGCTGAGATGACATCAGGTAGCAGGAGATCAGCTAGCTAGCTTATCAAACCATTCCGAACACCTACAAATCCAACAGGAGATTGAAGAGAAGAAGAGCAACAATTCTAGAAACAGAAAATCAAGCACTTTCTGAAAGGTAGGACTGGTGGAGAAATGAATCCAAAGCGATGGGAAGATAGCCTGCAGGGGGAGGGGCCGGCTCCCAGCAAGCAGCGGAGCAACAGAGCACAAAATCAGAACTTTTAAAAAAGTCTGCTCCACTGAGGGACATCGCTCCAGAGGCTAAGCGGGGGTGAAGCCCATGCGGGGACAGTGTGGCCTCAGGTCCCGTGGGGTCACAGAAGGATTGGGGCTGTCTGAGTGTCACAGAGCTCACAGGTATGAGAGCAGGGAAGCCAGCTACAGAGATGGAGCAGAGGAGTGAGCTCTCAACTCGGGGTTACCTTAAATCGTGATCTGTAGCAGAGGCCACTGCTCTGTTATTAGGGACTCCACAAGATCCAGGGAGACCCCCCTGGAAGCGCTCAGGGATCTGTGGGGCTCAGAGACTCCAGGCGGGGCTGGATGCCAGGGAAGAGATGCCTGGTCACAGGCTGGGTGAGCTCAGAGCCCAGGCAGAGGCCAGGGAGACGGGAGTAATTGAGTGCTTTTCTCTGAGGCGCGGGGCCCCAAGCTCTCCAGGCTGGATACTGGGAGGCTGCCATTTTCATTCCTGTCCTCCAGAACTCTACGGAAAGCATTCAGGGAAAAAAAGCTCACAAAAGCAAACCCAAGCGGATTACTTAGCCAGGCCCCTGGTTAGGGCACTGCAATTCCACCTCCAGCAAAGACACCTGAGAATCACTACAACAGACCCCTCCCCCAGAAGATCAACAAGAAATCCAGCCAAGACCAAGTTCACTTACCAGGGAGAACAGCGGAATTCCAGAGGAAGAGAAAGCAAAGCATGGAATACATGGCTTTCTCCCCATGATTCTTTAGTCTTGCAAAGTTAATATTTTTAATTTCATTTTTTCTTCTGCTAATTTTTTAAAATTTTTACCCTTTACTCTTTTAACATTTTTAACTAGTTTATCTTAACAATATCTTTCGTTAAAAAAAATCTTTTTTGAAACTTCATTATTATAGTCATATTTTATCCTTTATTGTATCTAACTTTATTGTTTGTATACACATAAGGCTTTTTCTTCTAAAAAATGTGGGGTACAACTTCTTCTAATAGATCTAAATACACCCTAAATCTAGCACAGGGCTTTGTTCTAGCCTCCAGCCTGAGTAAATTCTCTCCACTTTCTTTTTCTTTATTCTCCCAACAAACTTATCTTATCAACTCCTTTTTTAGAAATTTCTTTAAAAAATTTTCATCTTTATAGTCATATTCCATCCCTTCATTATGTTTACCCTTATGTGTGGTTTTCATTCTTTAAAGTTTTGGGAGGTAGTTTCTTCTAAGAGACCAAAATACTCCCAAAATTAACTGGGTGACCCTGTTCGATTCACCAGTCTAATATATATATTTTTTTTCTTTTTTATATTTTTTATTAATTTGTTTTCTTTTTTAAAATATTTTTTCTGAACTTCTTTTTCCCCCTTTCTTCCCCCCACATTTTGGGGCCTCTTCTGATTTGGTTAAAGCACATTTTCCTGGGCTCTTTGCCACCCTCTTAGTATTTTATTTGCTCCTTCATAAATTCTTACCTGGATAAAATGACAAAGTGGAAAAATTCACCACGAAAAAAAAAAAAACAAAAAAACAAAAAACAGAACAAGAGGCAGTACCGAAGGCTAGGGACCCAATCAATATGGACATTGGTAATATGTCAGATCTAGAGTTCAGAATGATGATTCTCAAGGTGCTAGCCGGGCTCAAAAAAAGGCATGGAAGATATTAGAGAAACCTGTCTGGAGAAATAAAAGAACTAAAATCTAATCAAGTTGAAATTTAAAAAAGCTATTAATGAGGTGCAATAAAAAATGAAGGCTCTAGGGACGCCTGGGTGGCTCAGTGGGTTAAGCCGCTGCCTTCGGCTCAGGTCATGATCCCAGGGTTCTGGGATCGAGTCCCACATCGGGCTCCTTGCTCGGCAGGGAGCCTGCTTCTCCTTCTGCCTCTGCCTGCCTCTCTGTCTGCCTGTGCTCACTCGCTCTCTCTCCCTCTGTCTCTGACAAATAAATAAATAAAATATTTAAATAAAAAAAATGAAGGCTCTAACTGCTAGGATAAATGAGGAAGAAGGGAGAATTAGTGATATAGAAGACCAAATGACAGAGAATAAAGAAGCTGAGCAAAAGAGAGACAAAGAACGACTGGACCATGAGGGGAGAATTTGAGAGATAAGTGATACCATAAGACGAAACAACATTAGAAGAATTGGGATTCCAGAAGAAAAAGAAAGCGAGATGGGAGCAGAAGGTATATTGGAAAGAATTATTGTAGGGAATTTCCCTAATATGGCAAAAGGAACAAGCATCAAAATCCAGGAGGTGCAGAGAACCCCCCCTCAAAATCAATAAGAATAGGTCCACACCCCATCATCTAATAGTAAAATTTACAAGTCTTAGCGAAAAAGAGAAAATCCTAAAAGAAGCCTGGGACAAGAAATCTGTAACATACAATGGTAAAAATATTAGATTGGCAGCAGACTTATTCACAGAGACCTGGCAGACCAGAAAGAACTGGCATGATATATTCAGAGCACTAAACGAGAAAAACATGCAGCCAAGAATACTATACACAGCTAGGCTATCATTGAAAATAGAAGGAGAGGGGTGCATGGGTGGCTCAGTGGGTTAAAGCCTCTGCGTTTGGCTCGGGTCATGGTCCCAGGGTCCTGGGATTGAGCCCCGCATCGGGCTGTCTGCTCCAAGGGGAGCCTGCTTTCTCCTCTCTCTCTGCCTGCCTCTCTGCCTGCTTGTGATTTCTGTCAAATTAAAAAAAGAAAGAAAGAAAGAAAATAGAAGGAGAGATAAAAAGCTTCCAGGACAAACAAAAGCTAAAAGAATTTGTAAACACCAAACCAGCTCTACAGGAAATATTGAAAGGGGTCCTCTAAGCAAAGGGAGAGCCTAAAAGTAGTAGATCAGAAAGGAACAGAGACAATATACAGTAATAGTCACCTTACAGGCAATACAATGGCACGAAATTCATATCTCTCAATAGTTACCATGAATGTAAATGGGCTAAATGCCTCAATCAAAAGACACAGGGTATCAGAATGGATAAAAAAACAAAACCCATCAACATGTTGTCTACAAGAAACTCATTTTAGACCATAAGACACCTCCAGATTTAAAGTGAGGGGGTGGAAAACAATTTACCATGCTAACGGACATCAAAAGAAAGCTGGGGTGGCAATCCTTATATCAGACAAATTAGATTATAAACCAATGACTATAATAAGAGATGAGGAAGGACACTATATCATACTCAAAGGGTCTGTCCAACAAGAAGATCTAAAAATTTTAAATATCTATGTCTCTAACATGGGAGCAGCCAACTATATAAACCAATTAATAACAAAATCAAAGAAACACATTGACAATAATACAATAATAGTAGGGGACTTTAACACTCCCCTCACTGAAATGGACAGATCATCCAAGCAAATATCAACAAGGAAATAAAGGCTTTAAATGACACACTGGACCAGATGGACATCACAGATATATTCAGAACATTCCATCCCAAAGCAACAGAATACACGTTCTTCTCTAGTGCACAAGGAACATTCTCCAGAATAGATCACATCCTGGATATGACCTGATTTATGAATCAGGTCTCAACTGGTATCAAAAGATTGGGATCATTCCCTGCATATTTTTAGAACACAATGCTCTGAAGCTAGAAATCAATCACAAGAGAAAATTTGGAAAGAACTCAAACACATGGAGACTAAAGAGCATCCTTCTAAAGAATGAATGGGTCAACCAGGAAATTAAAGAAGAACTGAAAAAATTCATGGAAACAACTGATAATGAAAACACAACAGTTCAAAATCCATGGGACACAGCAAAGGCAATCCTGAGAGGAAAATATATAGTGATACAAGCCTTTCTCAAGAAACAAGAAATATCTCAAATACACAACCTAATCCTACACCTAAAGGAGCTGGAGAAAAAACAACAAAGAATGCCTGAACCCAGCAGGAGAAGAGAAATCATAAAGATCAGAGCAGAAATCAATGAAATAGAAACCAAACAACAATAGAACAAATCAATGAAACTAGGATCTGGTTCTTTGAAAGAATTAATAAGATTGATAAACCCCTGGCCAGACTTATCAAAAAGAAAAGAGAAAGGACCCAAATAAATAAAATCATGAATGAAAGAGGAGAGATCACAACCAACACCAAAGAAATGCAAACAATTATAATAAAATATTATTAACAACTCTACGCCAACAAATTTGACAATCTGGAAGAAATGGATGCATTCCTAGAGACATATAAACTACCACAACTGAACCAGGAAGAAATAGAAAACCTGAACAGACCCATAACTAGTAAGGAGATTGAAACAGTCATCAAAAATCTCCAAACAAACAAAAGCCCAGGGCCAGATGGCTTCCCAGGGGAATTATACCAAACATTTAAAGACGAATTAATTCCTGCTCTCCTGAAACTATTCCCGAAAAATAGAAATGGAAGGAAAACTTCCAAACTCATTTTATGAGGCCAGCATCACCTTGATCCCAAAACCAGACAAGGATCCCATCAAAAAAGAGAATTACAGACCAATATCCTTGATGAACACAGATGTGAAAATTCTCTCCAAAATACTAGCCAATAGGATCCAACAGTACATTAAAAGGATTATTCACCACAACCAAGTAGGATTTATTCCAGGGCTGCAAGTTTGGTTCAACATCCACAAATCAATCAATGTGATACAACACATTAATAAAAGAAAGAACAAGAACCATATGATACTCTCAATAGATGCTGAAAAAGCATTTGACAAAGTACAGCATCCTTTCCTGATCAAAACTCTTCAAAGTGTAGGGATAGAGGGCACATACCTCAATATCATAAAAGCCATCTATGAAAAACCCACCACAAATATTCTCAATGGAGAAAAACTGAGAGCTTTTCCCCTAAGATCAGGAACATGGCAGGGATGCCCATTATCACCACTGCTATTTGACATAATACTAAAAGTCCTAGCCTCAGCAATCAGACAACAAAAAGAAATTAAAGCCATCCAAATTGGCAAAGAAGAAGTCAAACTATCACTCTTTGCAGATTATATGATACTATATGTGGAAAACCCAAAAGACTCCACTCCAAATCTGCTGGAACTTGTACAGGAATTCAGTAAAGTGTCAGGATATAAAATCAATTCACAGAAATCAGTTGTATTTCTTTACACCAACAGCAAGAGGGAAGAAAGAGAAATTAAGGAGTCAATCCCATTTACAACTGCACCCAAAACCATAAGATACCTATGAATAAACCTAACCAAAGAGGCAAAGAATCTATACACAGAAAACTATAAAGTACTCGTGAAAGAAATTGAGGAAGACACAAAGAAATGGAAAAATGTTCCATGCTCATGGATTGGAAGAACAAATATTGTGAAAATGTCTATGCTACCTAAAGCAATCTACACATTTAATGCAATCTCTATCAAAATCCCATCCATTTTTTTTCAAAGAAATGGAACAAATAATCCTAAAATTTATATGGAACCAGAAAAGACCTCAAATAGCCAGAGAAATGTTGAAAAAGAAAGCCAAAGTTGGTGGCATCACAATTCCAGACTTCAGGCTCTATTACAAAGCTGTCATCATCAAGACAGTATGGTACTGGCACAAAAATGGACACATAGATCAATGGAACAGAATAGAGAATCCAGAAATAGACCCTCAACTCTATGGTCAACAAATCTTCAACAAAGCAGGAAAGACTGTCCAATGGACAAAAGACAGCCTCTTCAACAAATGGTGTTGGGAAAATTGGACAGCCACATGCAGAAAAATGAAACTGGACCATTTCCTTATAACACACACAAAAATAGACTCAAAATAGATGAAGAACCTCAATGTGAGAAAGGAATCCATCAAAATCCTTGAGGAGAACACAGGCAGCAACCTCTTTGACCTCAGCCACAGCAGCTTCTTCCTAAGAACATCGCCAAAGGCAAGGGAAGCAAGGGCAAAAATGAACTATTGGGATTTTATCAAGATCAAAAGCTTTTGCACAGCAAAGGAAACAGTTATCAAAACCAAAAGACAACTGACAGAATGGGAGAAGATATTTGCAAACAACATATCAGATAAAAGGCTAGTATCCAATGCCAACATATATATATATATGATGCAGCCATCAAAAGAAATGAAATATTGCCATTTATGACAATGTGGATGGAACTAGAGGGTATTATGCTTAGTGAAATAAGTCAATTGGAGAAAGACAAATATTGTATGATCTCCCTGATATGAGGAAATGGAGATGTAACGTGGGGGGGTTGGGGGTAGGAAAAGAATAAATGAAACAAGATGGGATTGGGAGGGAGAGAAACCATAAAAGACGCAATCTCACAAAACAAACTGAGGGTTGCGGAGGAGGGGGGTAGGGAGAGGGTGGTGGGATTATGGACATTGGGGAGGGTATGTGCTATGGTGAGTGCTGTGAAGTGTGTGAACCTGGCAATTCACAGACCTGTACTCCCGGGGCTTATAATACATTGTGTGTTTATAAAAATTTTTAAAAAGGAAAGAAAAAAAAAGTCTGGTTGAAGTCCCCTGGGAAGTCATTTGGCCCTGCGCTCTTATTCTTTGGGAGATTTTTGATTACTTCTTCAATTTCCGTACTGGTTATGGGTCTGTTCAGGTTTTCTATTTCTTCCTGGTTCAGTTTTGGTCATTTATACATCTCTAGGAATGCATCCATTTCTTCCAGATTATCTAATTTGCTGGCATATAGTTGCTCATAATATGTTCTTATAATTGTATTTGGTGTTGGTTGTAATTGCTCCTTTTTCATTCATGATTTTTTAAAAAAATTTGGGTCCTTTCTCTCTCTCTCTCTCTCTCTCTTTTTTTTTTTTTTTGATAAGTCTGGCCAGGGGTTTATCAATCTTATTCTTTCAAAGAACCAGTTCTAGTTCTGTTGATCTGTTCTACTGTTCTTTTGGTTTCTGTTCCATTGTTTTCTGCCCTGATCTTTATTATTTCTCTTCTCCTGGGTTAGGCTTTATTTGCTGTTCTTTCTCCAGCTCCTTTAGGGGTAGGATTAGGTTGTGTATTTAAGACCTTTCTTGTTTCTTGAAAATCATTGTATTGATATATACTTTCCTCTTAGGACCATCCTTACTGCATTCCAAAGATTTTGAACAGTTGTGTTTTCATTTTCATTTGTTTCCATGAATTTTTTTAAAATTATCCTTTAATTTCCTGGTTGACCCATTCATTCTTTTTTTTTTAAATATTTTATTTATTTGACAGAGAGAGATCACGAGTAGGCAGAAAGGCAGGCAGAGAGAGAGAGAGAAAGAGGGAGGAGGAAGGAGGCTCCCTGCCTAGCAGAGAGCCCGATGTGGGACTTGATCCCAGCACCCTGAGACCATGACCCGAGCTGAAGGCAAAGGCTTAACCCACTGAGCCACCCAGGCACCCTGACCCATTCATTCTTTAGAGGGATTCCCTGTAGGCTCCATGTATTTGAGTTCTTTCCAAATTTCCTCTTGTGATTGAGTTCTAGTTTCAAACCACTGTGGTCCAAAAATATGCAGGGAATGATTCCAGTCATTTGGTACTAGTTGAGGCCTGATTTGTGACCTGAAATGTGATCTATCCAGGAGAATGTTCCATGTGTACTAGAGAAGAATGTGTATTCCATTGTACTGGGATGAAATGTTCTGAATATATCTGTGATGTCCATCTAGTCCAGTGTGTCATTTAAAGACTTTATTGCCTTGTTGATCTTTTGTTTAGATGATCTGTCCATTCATTGAGGGGAAAGGGTTAAAGTCCCCCACTATTATTGTATTATTGTTGATATGTTTCTTTGATTTTGTTATTAATTGGCTTATATAATTCGCTGCTCCTATGTTAGGGGCATAGATATTTAAAACTGCTAGATCTTCTTGTTATATGGACCCTTTAAGTATGATATAGTGTCCTTCCTTATCTCTTATTATAGTCTTTGGTTTATAATCTAATTTGTCTGATATAAGGATTGCCACCCCAGCTTTCTTTTGATGTCCGTTAGCATGGTAAATTGTTTTCCACCCCCTCACTTTAAATCTGGAGGTGTCTTATGGTCTAAAATGAGTTTCTTGTAGACAGCATATTGATGGGTTTTGTTTTTTTATCCATTATGATACCCTGTGTCTTTTGATTGGGGCATTTAGCCCATTTACATTCATGGTAACTATTGAGAGATATGAATTTCGTGCCATTGTATTGCCTGTAAGGTGACTATTACTGTATATTGTCTCTGTTCTTTTCTGGTCTATGTTACTTTTAGGCTCTCTCTTTGCTTAGAGGACCCCTTTCAATATTCCCTGTAGAGCTGGTTTGGTATTTGCAAATTCTTTTAGCTTTTGTTTGTCCTGGAATCTTTTTATCTCTCCTTCTATTTTCAATGATAGCCTAGCTGGATATAGTATTCTTGGCTGCATATTTTTCTCATTTACTGCTCTGAATATATCATGCCAGTCCTTTCTGCCCTGCCACGTCTCTGTGGATAGGAATGCTGTCAATGTAATGTTTCTACCATTGTAGGTTACAGACCTCTTGTCCTGAAATGCTTTCAGGATTTTCTCTTTTTCTCTGAGACTTTTAAGTTTTACTATTAGATGATGGGGTATTGACCTATTTTTATTGATATTGAGGGGGAGGTTCTCTGTATCTCCGGGATTTGATGCCTCCTTCCTTCTCCAAATTAGGGAAGTTCTCTGCTAAAATCTGCTCCAACATACCTTCTACCCCTCTCTCTTTATTCTTCTTCTGGGATCCCAATTACTCTAATATTGTTTCATCTTAGGGTATCACTTATCTCTCAAATTCTCCCCCTTGTGATCCAGTAGTTATTTATCCCTCCTTATCTCAGCTTCTTTATTCTCTATCATTTGGTCTTCTATATCACTAATTCTCTCTTCTGCCTCATTTATCCTAGCAGTTAGAGCCTCCATTTTTTATTGCACCTCAATAATAGCTTTTTGACTTGATTAGATTTTAGTTCTTTTATCTCTCCAGAAAGAGATTCTCTAGTGTTTCCTATCCTTTTTTCGAGACCATCTAGTATCTTTATAATCATCATTCTGAACTCTAGTTCTGACATTTTACTAATGTCCATATTGGTTAGGTCCCTGGCAGTCAGTACTACCTCTTCCTCTTTTTTTTTTTTTGAGGGGAGTTTTTCCATTTTGTCATTTTGTCCAGAGAAGAATAGATGAATGGGGGAACAAAATGCAAGCAGGGGAACAACCACCCCACAAAAATATACACTAAACAAATCAGAAGAGACCCAAAACCAGGGGTGGGGGGTGAGGAGAAAAAGGAATATGATCAGACTGGTGAATAGAACAGAGCAACACACTAGATTTTGGGTGTCTTTTGGTCTGTTAGAAGAAACCGTCTCCCAAATTTTTAAAGAAAGACATATATACAAAAATAAGGGTAAATATGAAGAAGGATGGAATATGACTAAAAAATGAAAATTAAAAAAATATTTTTAAAAAGGTATTGTTAAGATGTTGGTTAAAATAGTAAAGAGGAAAAAATTTTAAAAATAGAAAAAAAATAAAGAAAATTTTAAAATTTTGAAAAACGAAAGAATCATGGGAAAAAGGCCAAGAAGAATTCTATGTGGTGTATTCCCCTAACTCTGGAGTTCAGCAGCTCTCATTGATTGGTGAACTTGGTGTTGGCTGGATGTTCTTGCTGATCTCCTGGGGGAGGGGTCCATTGCAGTGATTCTCAAATGTCTTGCCTGAGGCAGAATTGCTCCACCCTTGCCAAAGCAGGCTAAGTAATCTACTAGGGTTTGCTCTCAGAGCTTTTGTTCCCTGAAGGCTTTACATACAGCTTTGGAGGACAGGAATGAAGCTGGCAGCCTCCTAGTCTCTGGCCCTGGAGAAGCCAAGAGCTTGGAGACCCACTCCTCAGTGCAACCTCAGAGAAAAGCAGTCAGTCCCTCCTGTTTCCCTGGTCTCCAGCCGCTGTCCATGCTCACCCGGCCTATGACCAAGCATTTCTATCTCTGGTGCATGGCTCCATTTGGAGTCTCCAAACCCAGCAGATTCCTGCCACGTGCTCTTGTGCCACTCCTCCGAGGGGGAGGAAGATGAGTCTCCCTGGATCAGCTGCTTGTGGAGTCCCTTCTCAAAGGGTAGTGACTTGACTGTGCCAGGTATCATGGTTTAAGGTAACCCCAAGCTGAGAGCTCACTCCTCAGCTCTGTCTCTGAGCTCCGGCTTCCCCACTCTGATATCTGCCACATCAGGCACCCCCCGTCTTTTTGTGATACCACATTGTCTTCCTGAGGGCTCCACCCCCACTTAGCCACTGGAGCCACATCCCTCCATGGAGCAGACTTCTAAAAGTTCTGATTTCATGCTCCACTGCTCTGTCATTTGCTGGTAGCAGGCTGATGGAGGCTCCCTCTCCATGTGGTCTTCCCAAATATTGCCTTGGATTCACTTCTCTACACTTCCTACCTTCCAGAAAGTGGTCGTTTTCTGTTCATAGAATTGCTGCTATTCTTTTCTTCGATCTCCTGTGGAGTTTGTAGGTGTTCAGAATGGCTTGCTAACTCTCTAGCTGAATTCCTGGGACCAGATGAAGTTCAGGTCTCCTGCTCCTCCACTATCTTGCCCGCCGGCCCCCACCCAGGGTTTCTTTTCTACTTCCTTAACTGGTTTTGGTATTCAAGTCCTGGGGCGCTCCATCTTTTTGATTTACATAATAATAGAAAGTGTTAAATGACATTGAATTCATCTGATTTTTGATGCATTAAACATCATTATAACATCATACTATAAAATGCATAAAACACAAACACCATTCAACAAAATTATGAGGCAAACACCCACATCACCACCACTCACTCAATAAAGAGAGAGCAGCCAGCACCCGGGAGCCCCCTGTCCTGTCCCCTCTTTCTCCCCAGGTAGATCATTCTGACTTCCTCTTCTTTAGATTTGCCCCTCAAAATGGAAGCATCCCCAAAGAACAGTTTCACTGAAGCCTGGTTTTGAATTTCCTTCTGATGCAATCACACTGTGTTATTTTGTGTCTTAATTACTATTGATGAAATAGGCCTTGCTGCCCAAATAGGTCATCCTCCCCCCACTTTCTTTTTGAGAGAGTGTGCAATTAGGGTGAAGGGCAGAGCGGGGAGAGAGAGAATCTTGAGCAGACTCCCTGATGAACGCAGAGCCCAACACAGGGCTCAGTTTCACAACACTGAGGTCATGACCTGAGCTGAAATTGAGTCTAATGCTTAACTGATTGAGCCACCCAGGTGCCCCATTTTATTCTTCAAGATTCTTCATGATTCTTGGCTCTGACCTTCCATGTGAATTTTAGAATTTGCTTGTCAAGTTCCACAAAAACCTGATTGGGATTTTAAATGGGAATGCCTTCAACCTGTAAATAGTTTTGAAGTCTACTCATATACTATTGCTGCTGTAACAAATTATCACAAACAAAAAGCAACACAGATTTATTAACTTCAATTCTGGAGGTCAGAGGTCCGAAAGTGTCTCATGGGGCTAAAGCCAGGGTGTCAGTGGGGCTGTGTTCCTGCTGGGGACTCTGGTGAGAATTTGTCTCTTCCTTTTCCAGCTTCTGAAGGCAGCCTGCATCCTTGGCCCATGGCCCCTTCCTCCACCTTCCCAGCCAGCAACCACAGACTGGGTCCCTCCCACACTACTGCTTTCTGCTTCTCCTTCCTCTGTCCCCTTCTTCTACTGTTAAGGACCATTGTGATTACATTGGACCCACCAGATGGTTCAGGGTAACCTCCCCATTGTGGTCAGTGGATTAGCAACCCTAATTCCATCTGCAAACTTAATCCCCTTTGCCATGCAACTTACCACAGTCAAAGGTTCTGGGGACCATGGACATCTTTGTGGGGAGCTATTACTCTGCCAACCACAGGGATTATTAGCATCTTGACACAGACATCCATTCTATGACAAGGATGCACCTACCCTGCTTTAGGTCTTCCCTGAACATCCTCCATAATGTTGCCCATGAGTCTTTGTGTATTTTTTAATCCCAGGTACTTCATTTTGGGGGGGGGGATTACTGTTGTGAATAGTTTGTAGTTGGCTTAAGGGTTATTCTTTTTTTATCATAAATTAATGTTTAATTTTATCAAACACTTTACCTGCACCTATTGAACTGATGATCATAAATGTTTTCCTTCCTTACTCTTTTTAAGGCAGTGGATTAGATTAACCCATTTTCCAGCATTAAACTGATTTTGTCTAAGATTTAACCTTAGACCCAAGGTTATGTCCTTTGTATACATCCCCACTTCCCCTCTGATTTTTATTTAGGATCTTCACATCTATGGCCATCAGTGAGATTGGCCTATAATTTTCCTGTTTCATATTGTTTTGAGGAAATGCTGGTCTCGCAGTTGAGTCAGGAAATGTTTCCTATTTTTCTGTTCTCCAGGAGAGTTTGTTCAATTCTCTTTTCTCCCAGTGAGTGTTGGGTAGAGCTCTCCTAATAAGGCCATCTGGGCTCGGAGCTCTGACTGGCTCTGGCTCTTTAGTAGCCATAGGACTGCTCAGACTTTTTCTTTCTTTTTGGGTCAGCTTTTGTCCTCTAGGAACTTACTCATGTTAGTTAACACTTTCAAGTGCACTGGCACAAAGTCACTCCCAACATCCCTCGCTCCCTCCGGGGTTTTCGGGTAGCTTGGACAAGGACAGCCCCTCCTGGGTGGCTGGAGCTCCGGGGGCATGGGTGGCCTAAATGCCCCATGAGGTGGCAGCTGTCCTGCTCTAACCTCTTTCATGTTTGAGAAGCTGCAGGAATGTCTTTTGTTGCCCTTTTATCTTGATCCAACTTCTTAGCAGCTTTATTCATTTTTTAAAAGAACGAACTTGTAGTTCTGCTTTTATTGAATGTTTGTTTTCTATTTCCTTCCTGCTATTATTTCCTGCTATGCTCTTAGGCTTCGTTGTTTTTTTCTGATTTCTTGAGATGGATGATTAGCCCACCGTTCTCAGTCTTTTTCTTATATATACTATACTAAACATCACATACATATGAGCTAATAGCGGGAGGGCTTGCAGACAACCTTGTCCCAAGCTTTGCTGGGAACAGAGGCCCCCCTCTACACTGCAGATGACCACTCTGTCTGTCCCACAGGGGCTCTGGAGGCTGCAGCTGGGCCTCTGGCGATGGCAGTGAGGATGGGAAAAGCTGCTGGATCCGAGGTCTTCTGGAGGGAGGCCAGGCTGTGGATATGGGTGTTGGCAGTGAGGGATGGGGCATCAAGGGTGCCTCCAACAGCCCTGGTCCAAGCCATAGGCCACGGCAGTGTTCTTTATTCAATGCAGGTGAGAGGCCAAGCTCCTACTTGGGCTGATGCCCACTAGTCCTCCAAGGGGGAGCTGGGTGATATGGGAGAGGGACAGGGGAGAACAGCCCTTGAAGGCAAGAGGGGGTGATCCAGGTGGGGCCAGTGGCACAGATGGGGAGGCAGGTGTGCAGCAGGTGCCCACTGTGGGAAAACAGGGTGCTTCCTGCCCAGGCGCCCCCTGCCATAATCCCCTCTGTGGACCAGGTAGTGGTTCTCAAACTCCAGCACATGCATGAATCGCGTGGAACCTATGAACTCTCCTTGGCAGGTCAGGGTAGATCTGTAAATGTGCATTTTGGGTGAGCTCAGAGGGGACACTGAGGCTGCTGCTCCGAGGATCACACTCTGAGGGAGACCATCGGGCCGGCGCGGGGGTTGATGGGAGCCCCACACCTGCCCCTGCTCACCCAGGAGGAGTCGACCACGTGCTGCATCAGAGGGAAAGCAGGCAGCACCTTTAAGTAATGGAATTTAATGTAATCATGACATGAACATAGACAGGGTGGTGGTGGGGTGAACCAGCACAGATGGGGGTAACCTGTGCCCCCAGCCCTCTGAGGCCACCACCTCCTTGGTGGGACAAACACTGATGTGGCTGAGTGACAGCATCGCACGGTGTGGCGGACTCTGGGAGAGCATCTCCGCGAGGCCTCAGTGGGGGTGAGGGGAGGCCGGGAGCCCCCGAGGAGGAGCCTCTGCCGCAGAGGCACGGACAGGGGTCAGGCCAGGCATTGGAGGGAACCCAGTGTCACATGGGCCTCACTGCGGAGGAGGGCACTGTGCCCTCACTAAGTGCTGCCCGAGAGCTTCAGGACAAAGGGCGGGAGGCACGGACAGTGGGGTGCACATAAACAACAACAAACAGATGGGACAGAAACTAGGAACACTCATGAACCTAGAACATTCAACAGAACAGCAACCGAACAGTGGCCCAGTCGGCCTGGCCGGAGGCCGCGTGCAGCCAGTGGCTGGGTGAGCGTCTCCCCATCTTTTTGGTGCCTGGGGGCTCAACAGCACAGAAGGCTGTATTTGATCTCTAGAGGGAAAGATTTCATTTCCTTCCCCTCAAACTGACTCAGGGGGCAGAGAGACAAGACTTCTCGAAGATGAGCCGCGTCTGGGAGAAGGGACCCAGAGACGAGAGTGGCAACGGCAGAGCAGGTGTGCCTGGAAGAGGAGGGGTCCCCTGGAGGAGCCGGAAGGGTGGCCGGTGGCCAGGGGTGCCCCCCCTCCATCCAGCAGGCTTGGCAGGTGCTTCCTCCTGGTGCTTCCGCCAGGAGCCCCAGCGCCGGGGCCAGGGGGCGCTGGCTGCAGGGCTCCTCACTGGGTCCGAAGCTGGTAATCTACAGTCAGGGAGGGAAGCATTGGTTTTCTGCTCTGTACCTGGGTCGGGGGTGCGGGGAGTCCCCGCCCCCAGACCCAGGGGCTGCTGCACACCCACCGCCCTCTCAGCCACGCGCACCTCCGTTCTGAGTGATGTAGCGGACCCATGGCAGGGCCTGGTAGCCGCTCTTCTCGATGATCTTCAGGTAGCGCACCTAGGGCACAGGCAGCAGGGCGTATAGGCGCTGTCCCCTCCTTGTCCTCCCCCCCAACCCCCTCCCAAGGCCAGGGAGGGAAGGCTGTGCCGAGGACCAGGACAGCACAGGCAGAGGAGGAGACGGGTGGGGCGGGGCCTGTCACTTGCTGATGCCAAGGGAGGGAGGAGTCACTGTGGAAGGGCGGGAGAGAGCTGGAGGGGCTCCCTCAGGCCCAGCGCTCCAGCAGACTCCTGGGGAGGGGGGCCCGGCCCCTCATAGACTTGCCATGGAGATGCCTAGGGAAACAGGCCCTGTGGTGACGAGTGTGTGGCCAATAGAGGCTTGGACTCGAGTTCTGGGGGTCAAACGAATCTCTGAGCTTGGGGCTGAAGCGCGGGGTCAGGTCTGAGTAGACAGGTGTGGAGAGAGGCAGAAGCAGGGCAGCACCGCGGCGCCCCGGGACAGGCTGTCCGGCACCCTCGCCGAGGCGGTCATCTGCAGCTCTCTGAGCCGGGACGGACAGCTGGGCCTGGCCAGGTCTGCTCCGGGGCCCTGGTGACCCCGGCCATACGCACCTGGATGCCAGAGGTAGTGAAGTAGGGGATCTCAAACTTGACGCTGATCGGGGGCTTGCCCTCCTTGTCCTCCGCCTCCACGCTGGGCAGGCCGAAGTGGGCCCGCATCAGGTACTCCTTGCCCCCCTGCAGGAGCAGACGAGCAGAGACGGTCAGGCGGACAGCTGCCCCCAGAGAGTTCCAGGTTGCTGGCCTGGCCAATGAGCCCCTTCCTGCGTGGCCGTGGTCACCCAGAGTCTCGGCTCCTCCAGCACACGTACACTCATCCAGGCCTCACGGACTGTCTGGCCAGCCGTGCCAGGGGAAATCCGTGAATTCCAAGCATCGAGAGAGTTTCACAAACTCTCAGGGAGGGCAGACTAGTCGCTGCAAGGAAGCCTAGCCCGACAGGCCTCAGGAAGGAAGCGGGGCACAGAGCACCGAGACAGACAGTGCAGGTGCCTCTGTAGGACACGGGCCCCCCGGCCCAGGCCAGAGTCCAAGTGAACACCCCAACATGTCCAACGTCCAGTCAGCATGTGTAAGCAATAGGGGAAAGGTCCAAGTCAGGGACGGTGAACAGAGGGAGGTGACAAAAGAGACCGGGGTCGGGGGCTGATGATGAGCTGGACTGGAGTCCTGCTCCCAGAGGGCTAGGATGAGGGCAGCGCTGGCCCCAGAGGCTGAGCAGTGGCTCTGGAGATGGGGCCTGAGGCAGAGTCAGGAAGAACTGGAAGCCCAGTCCTGCATGGGAGGAAGGCATCGTGCTCTGGTTGTCCAGGGGCCTGGTGTGCCTTGCCTACAGCAGTGGGGAGCAAAGACAGCCCAGCTCTGGCCACACCAAGGACCATATAGGCCTTGATCCCCAGGCTCCCGGAAGGAGTGGCTGCCGACCAGCTGCCTCCACCCCGAGCCGGGGGCTGTCCTCACACTTCTCGGGTAGAGCAGAGCTGCGCCCCAGTTCCCCAGGGCGGTGCTCAGGCTCCCTCCCCTGGGACGGTGCCAGTCTCTGCTCACCACCCCTGGAGCCAGCGTGAGAGCGGGGACTCCGTACGAGTCAGGCACATGTGCTGAGTAAAGACTCTGGGACAATGAGGGGAGAAAAATGGGGTCCTAACAGCAGACAAAGCAGGCGGCAAAGGAATAAAATCAGCTCCACCAGCCTGTGTATGAGACAATAACCAGACCCCAAATCTGGGCCTTACGAAGACAAAAGGGAAAATGAAAGCAAAAGCACCTGCAGGGGGCAGGCCCTCCTGGCGGGGCAGTGGAAGTGGGCTCCCCTACCCTGGGTCCGTCATGTCGATATCCATGGGTCTGATTCTCCCACGAACGAGGCAGGCCTCCAGGCTGGCTCACAGCCCAAAACACAGCTCTGTGCTGGAACAGCAGACAGAAGATCCCCCAGCAGGAGGACCAAGCAAAACAGAGTGGGGGCTGCTGTCACTGGGGAGAATTCAGGGCAAGAAGGGAGGTCAGGTCACGGTCCTGGAGGCTGCAGTCCTGTGTCCAGAGGGAAGGGATCATAGTCCCGAGTATCCACGGGCATGAGCTAACACGGCCGCAACCTCTGTTAAGCAGATGCTGGACAATGGGCAGAGGGCACCAGAGGAAGGCAGCGCCAAGTGGGCAGACCTCGAGGGCTCCCTACCCCGATAACAGAAGCCTCGTCCTCCTATCAAGTGCACCTGCGGCATTTACAAACTCGGACCTTCTGTTAGCACATGACGAATACGCCGAGAAATCCCAGAAGTAGAAACAGTCCAAACAACGCTCTCTGGCTCCAGCGCTCCGCAGTGAGGACAAATGAAAGTCAGAAGGCCCGCCCCCTAGGGACTTAGGAAAGAACCATGGGGCGCTTGGGTGGCTCAAGTGGTTGAGCGTCTGACTCGTGATTTCAGCTCAGGTCACGATCTTGGGGTCCCGCACTGGGTTCCGCACCCAGCAGACAGTCTGCTTGAGATTCTCTCGCCCTCTGCCCCTCCCCCCATGCTCCTGCACGCTCGCTCTAAAATTAATAAATACATCTTTAAAAAAAAACAACGATAATCAACTCTATCCAGTTACAGATTTCTAGATGAGCAAGTCAAATATTACGTGTCAGAAACTATGGGTTACCCAAGTAAGGCAGGGCTCAGAGCAACATCTATGGCTTAAATACTTGTATTAATATAAATTTTAAAACAAAATCATCAAATGAAAATATCTAACTTGAAAAATTAGAACAAAAAAAGGATGAAGAAATTCAAATCAAAGACTTGTAAAAGACAGAAAAATATTACAACAAAATTAAAAAGCAAACCTGGAAAATAAAAACAAAAAGATAAGCTGCTAGGCAGCCTTATCCAGGGAACCAGAAGGCCCAAAGGCACACAAGAAGAAAGAATAAGGAAGAAGTAACTTTACAGGTGAATGGGAGGGAAAAAAGGCCACTTTCTCCAACTTTGTAGACAACGGCGAAAGTCTGCTTAGGATGGATCATGTTGAAGGGAAATATAATTTACCCAGTCTCCAACAGAAATAGAAACTCTGAATGACCCGATTTCTACAGAAGAGATGAAGAAAGTAGTCGAGATCTGGAAGGTCACATGGCCAAATTCTATCAATCTTCTCCAGACCAGATGATGTCCTGGCCACTTAACTGTCCTGCAGCACGGAGACGGGACACAGAGTATTTACAAAGCAGGCACAACACAAACACTGGCAGACAGTACACCAAAAAACAGCCTCATCAAAGTGAAAATGTCACATACAATTTACTGATAGAACCCAATGGTGCACGGAAAAGGAAAGATCAGGCGGAGTTGCCAGAACGCAGGGGCGGTCCAGCTCCACCCACTAACAGACCCGAACTGAGACACACAAAGGGGCACCTGGATAAGTCTGTCACCCATTTGTGTCAAAACCGCAGTAAAGTGGGGCTGGGTCTAATCCACAGCCCAGTGCAGCGTCAGACTTGGAAGGGACACCTGACTGGCATCTCCGGGTTGAGGCAAGACCAGGCGGCCACTGTCCACCGCGTCTTACAGGTCCCAGAGACAGCAGCCAAAACAAGGAGGCGCCAGAGCCATCAAATGCCCGAGAAGGGCAGAGGAGAAGGGAAAACTGTATTTGGCTGAAATGGTATGAGAGGATATCTGAAAACCCACAAGAACTGAAAGAAAAACTACACCAAAGCAGACACCTGGTAAGGAACCAGGGCAGAAATTACCACGCAAATAGTGGCTACCCACTGGAGAGCACAGCCGAAGACCAGACCCCACTCACCAGGGCGCTGACTTAAAGCTCATCTTAATGAGAAATGTGCAAACTTGGGGGCTCCTGACGGTTGGGGGGCATTCTGCGGCTTTCACCTGGTTCTGGACACACGGATGTATCTCCGCTGAGGAAATTCATTGAGCTGTCCACATTTCGTCTGTCTACGTTTCTGCATGTTGTACTTTGATGAAAGTACTTTTTAAAGCAAGAGAGAAGCTATGTGAGGTACATAAGGTAAACGTGAAGACAGTCCCAAAGCACTGAGGTGACATTGGCACAAAGCCTCATAAAGGTGAACGCACTTCTGACTTGACTTATAAATTTAATGCCAACAAACTGATTCTAAAACTTGTAAGGAACACCGAGCAAGTAAGCAAGCAAGAATCACCAGGAAACAAACAAGGGATGTGTGTGGGGGGGGATGGGAGTAAGTTCAGGTGAGGTGGGCCTGGCCTTATCAGATGTTAAAACAGAGATTAAAGCCCTGAGTTAAAATATGGCCTTGCTGCATGGACAGAGAGACAACAGGACATTCAGAAAGACATCTTTCACTGTGTGAAAATCTGATATTTAATAAACATGGCATTTCAAACCACTGGGGAAAAGACGGACCTTTTATTCAAAAACTGGGTAGCTATTTGGAAAAAGATAAAACAGAACCTGCACCTCCCCCCAGTTATCAGACCCAGCTCTGAAAGTACCTAAAATCTAAGGTGAAAACTGCCACCACACAGGTTCTAGAAGTAAATATGGATGAATTCCTTTACATCTGGGGATAGCAAAGCATTTCAAAGCATGACTTATAATTCAGATGTTATAAAAGGAAAAGATCAAGAAATCTGACATTAAATAATAACAAAACAAAGAATTAATTGAACCAAAAAAGGTCACACAGCAAAAACTACCAGAAACAAAGCCAAGAGAAACATTAAAGGGGGGAAAACCATTTGCAACTTACATCAAAGAAAAAGTGCTCATTTTGCTTATATAGAAAGAGCTCTCGGAAACGAAGGAAATGATCAAACCTGACAGAAAAATGAGCAAGAAGTGGCTGCTACAGCTTCCAGAGAAAGAAATGCAAATGGCCCTCAGACATAAGAAAAGGTGCTTCCTCTTGTTTAAAAGAAGAAAATGGCGGCGGGCCATGGCCGGCACAGGAACACACATCCACCTTCCAGGCCATGGCCGGCACGGGAGCACACATCCACCTTCCAGGCCCTGCGGGCACGACTGGCCGCACACCCGGACTCCAGTGCTGAACATCCTGAACACAAGCCAGGCAGCTGGGCCAGCCTGAAGTGTTCTGCATTCCTGGAGCTGGTGCTGGATTCCTGAAACCCACGCTGCTCAGGCCGCAAGGCAGTCTGGTCCCTCAAGGGAAGCTGAGCTCTGAACCAGTGTCAGAGAGAGGGCAATGGGGTTGAGGGTGCTGCCCCGATGCGGAAGATCGGCCGTTCGCGCACAAGCTGCCTCTCCCAGCTCCAGCCTCCTCTTCCTCTTTGCTCAGCCAGCCCCTCAGCTCTGTCCACTGGCCTCCCAGAATCCCCAGGTGCGGATCACAGCCCCATGCCCCGTTTCGAGGCTGCTGCACTGTGGTGGGGACGGGGAGCAGGTGCGGTGTGCCTGGAAGTCAAGGGGCATCCCACTGAAAAGGGCACTCACCGGGAAGGACTTGATGGACCACACGATCTCGCTATTCTCGGGGACCCACTTGACACTCCCCACTGTCGTCTTGAACTTGGGGGAGTCGGCATCGTTGGGCACGGGGATGTGGATCTCCACATTGTTGGCTGTTGACCGCCGCTTAAACTGGCTCTTGGCCTGGAGATGAGGCCGGTGTGGCCAAGGTTGTGGAAGGCACAGGTGAGAGCCCAGCCCCCACCCAGCCTGCTCCCACCAGGGCCCTACACCCCTTGGCCTGGCCTGTGGGCCCCACCAAGCCGACCCCCAGTCCTCTAGGCACAGCTCACACCCTCTCAACCGCCTGAGATTCTCCCTATGCCCTCCAGTCCCTTTGATCTTCAGGGCTCCCCGTCCTTCCCTCTGGCTCACAGTGAGGCAGCACGAGCATCTGTCACAGGCCTGATCTCCCAGGACAGGGAGCGCAGAGGCATGGGGCCCCTGCCCTGCTTAGGACCCTGTGCCAAAGGCCCTGAACAGGCGGGGTCATCCACCAGCCCCCTCTCTTTCTGCCCGCATCCCCAGGCAACTGTGTGCGGGCTGCACGCGCACCTTGATCATGTACTCGATGCGGCTGTGGGAATGCTTCTCAATCACGGACTCGATCCATATCAAGGGCTTGACCTGTTGAGGAGAGTGAAGGTGGCACTCACACATGGTCATTTTACACAGGCCTATCTCACAGAGGGGAAACTGAGGCCCCGGGCAAGAGACCATCTGCCCGGGTGTGAGCCCAGCGTGCCAACACCCAGGGCTACCGAAGGAGTCCACAGCCAGACTGGGATGGACATAGAGACCAGGGGGTCTCCGTGAAAATGCAAAACACATCACTGGGGCTGCTTAGAATGGGGTCTGGCCCCTTAGAAAGTGCAGCGCCCCGGGCTGTGGAACATGGGCTCTGCGGAGTCTGGGCGGGGGCCTGCGGGCACACTCACATGCGTGTTGAGGCGGTACGACATGAGCTCAAACTCGCCATCTGGAGGGATGAAGGAGATGGTGCGGTCGTTCTCGAAGCGTGAGAGTCGCACACACTGGTGGAATTTCACGTCTTCCAGCTCCACGGACTTGCTCTTGCCACCTGGGTTGGGGGGCAAGGGTGAGGGCGGGACAGATCCTAGGCCCTCTGGGTCTCTCTGTCAGCGACACCCCATTGTTTGGGGCTTACCGCTGGCAGAGCAGAGCTGCCTCTCACATCTGTGGGTCATGATGGCCAAGGGGCTTGGGTTCCCAGGCAACCTCCCCTGTCCCTCCTTTAACCCCTCGGAAGCCTCGTCACATCCCGACACTGGGCACATGCTGAGGGCAGAGCTGGGCGGCCTGGTTCAGTCTGAGTCCGCAGCAGTGAGGCCAAGGTCTAGCCAGGGCTGTCACTCAGGAACGTTTGCTGAACGACCAGTAGACCAGGCTGCCAATGCACACGGACGGCTCAGGGCTCCCAGGGTGCCCTGGCCCCATCAACATCCCTTGGGTTCTGGGTTCCTGTCTTGGCTTTCTACCCACCCAGAGGAGCTGTGCAGGCCGGGCCCAGCCAGAGACAGGAGCCGCCCTGATGGCCCAACCCCGGAGAGACCCTCAGTTCTGCTGCTGTGGAGGTAGGTCTGGCAGTGCAGCCACAGCTCCTGCGGCTGGCGGTCCAGTTTGCAAACACAGAGCCTCAGGAAGCCAGGCCCCTGGGGTCTCCCACCACATCCAGGCCAGATGGGAGAGCTAGAGCCACTGTGTGTGGCCTTCCAGCAGCCCGGACCCCCTGCCCCATGCAGGGAAAGAATAAGGCCTAACCTTGAGCCGCTGCTCCTTCCACGATGGTATAGGGCGGGATCACGGACCTGCTGCGTGACCCTCCCAGAACTTAACATCTAAGGCACTGGCCCGTGTTCTCTGGCCCATGGGGCGGTAAGGGGACTTGACTTTAGGATCTTCGTTCTTCTGTACTTTCTATGTCCAGGTATTGATTTGTTTGTGTTCACAGCTGTCTCGTACACAACGTGAAAATGTGTCTGAAGCAAGTGCTTGAGATCTGTGTGTTCCCTCCTGCAGCTGACTATCCCCTCGGCTCTGCTCTGAGCTCAGCAGGAGGCCCGCTCCAGACACAGGGACACAGTGGGGTTGGCGAGGTACTCACGGCCCGTGTTGTCAAAGAGGACCTTGTCGTTGAGGCCCAGGCGCAGCTCGGGCATGCCGGACAGGAAGACCCGCATCTTGATGGAGCCAACGATCTCGCTGCGCAGCACGTTGCCATTGGCACTGACCTGGGGGACGGCGAGGCGGGAGTGATGGGACGTCCCCACTCACCAGCTGCCCCTTCTCGATGCCCTTCTCACCATCCCCTGAGCTGGGCGAGCCTCACCTGCCTCAGGCCACGCGGGCAGGCCTCTTTCGGAGCAGGCCGTACTTGCTTTCCTTCTACTTCTACTACTTCCTAAAGATGGGGTTTCCAGGACCCCGACCCCTCCCTGCTCCCCGGGGGTGGCCTGACGTCTGGTACCACCGATCCAAAATAACAGTGCATTTACACAGGTACGGTAACTGACTGAGCCCTTTCTCTGCTCCGGGTGGGGCTCTGCGCGCCCCAACAGCCTGCAGGCCAGGGTTCTGACTCGGGCAACCCTCTACTCATGTGCACACCAGGAAGCCACTGAGCGCAACGAGACGGTCACGGCAGACCAACAGCAAGCCCTGAGACTGTCCTGACAGAGCCGGGCTACTGCAACACCTCCTGACACACCAGGACACTGAGGCACAGAGCAGAGGCCACGTGGTGGCTGGCAGAGGTGCTGGGGCCACAGCTGGGACTGCCACCCCATATCAGCATGTCCACACGCACAGGCAAGAACCAGGGCTGTGAACACAGGGGCCCAGAGGGGCCAGCCACACTCCCGTGGTGCCACACTCCCGTGGCACACTCTCGGCAGAGGAGGAGGAGAACCCATCCAGCCTTTAGCTGGAGTGTCTGGAGAGCCCCGCATGCACACAGGTGAGCCCTCTACCTCTGAGGGAGGCACAGACCTGAGGCACCAAGCAGATGACAACCCCAGAAAAGGCACACAACAGGCCAGAAGGCCCTGCCCGGTCTGGCTCCATCACCCCCCGCCCCCGCAGCTCACTCCACTCCGGCCACACTGTCCCCCACTGACCCCAGTGGGCAGTACTCCCTGTCCCCACAGCACACAGCAGCCACCTCTTCCTCCCCTGCCTCTTGCCAGCTCTGCCTGCCCATCTCTGCCCCTCCTCAGGTGACGGGCTGTGTCAGGAGGCTCACCACTGGGCCAGCATGAGGACAGCGCCTGGGGGCAGAAGGTCCTCAGAGAGCACGTGCTAATGGGGGCCCTCGCTGGCCGGCCGGGCTCTGGCACTGACTGGCCTTACTCAGGAGGCCCTCCAGGCTCCCAGGGGTGACTGCCCCTAGATTGGGAGGGCCGTCTTCCCCCTGGGGAGTAGGGACTCCTCAGCCCCCTGTAACTGAGCACATGAGCCGGGAAGGCCGGCTCAGGAAGGGTGCAGCCCACGAGGCTAATCTCAGCTCTGCGGGCAGCAACCGGGCCGGGTGGGCACAGCAGAGACGGCTGCTGAGCTGCTGAAGGACCCCACTGCGTCCACATGACCAGAATCTGGAGGCCCATGTTGACTCGGCCGCTGGCTCTGCAGTCAGACCCCGGAGTCTGGTGTTCTGACACATAGGGGTATCCACACCCTCATGCTGCCCTGTGTATGGAAGAAAAGGGCTCCTTAGGGCACAGACGCATGCTGGGGTGCACTGTGCTGGACACCCCGTGAACTCCTAGAGCTTTCACATAGAGCTATGTAGAAGCTACTCCTTGGGATTTGCTCTTCTAGCCCAGGACACTCTAGAGCCTGAGAGACCATGTTCTGGGCTCCATAAACAATTCAGACAAAGGTCCCAAGACGGGAGAGGCCTGTGGTTAGGGGGGCCACTGTCTTGCTCCACAACTTTAACAGTAAGAAGGCAAATATGTTTACGTTAAGTCCACTGGGAGAATCTGTTGGGGAAGCACTCTCAATTCCACAGCGGAATCCCACCCAGGGATGGGAGATGCCCCAAACACATGTCTGAGGATGAATAAGTTTGCCTATTTCTGCACTGTCTGCAGCACCTGGAAATGGGCACAACCAAGTGAGCCGCACAATGGGACTGGCCCAGTCATGGTAATCTCTGAAGGGGAGACGGAGCAGGCTGAAGGCGACATGGGGTCGGCTCTCATCCCCCTTCCTTGCCACTGACTACATGACAAACCTAGGAATGGGAAAGCACGGAAGACTGGAAGGCGCAGCAGGGGGATCTGGGAAGAACCGGTGTAGGAGAGCGCCCTCCTCCCCTCCCCTCCCCTTCGTGCGGAAGTGCAGAGGAAACCTGGAAGTGGAAGTGAGCACTGGGGTGCAGACAGAGCTTGCAGAATCCTCTAGCTCTGGTTTTAGGGCCAGAAGGGGAACTCCTGCCTCTTAGAGCAAGTACAGAAATCCCCTAATTCCCCCCTTTCGTCTGTTCTCTCACAACCAGGCCCCAGGCCACATAACTGCTGTTCCCAGAGCGTGGGGCAAACCCAGGATGGGAGCCCACTGCAGACAAGCATGACAGAACGGGGATCAGGAGTCCCCAGTTGGTCACAGAACCAAAAAGGATGCCCAAAGCAACTGGAAAGGACCAGAAAGATAGCTGAGAATGAGGAGTCCAGGAAAACAAACCCAAGCACTTGTTTACGTCTCCACGGAGCTTTCTAGAACTAGGCAAGGGTGGCTATGATGCTCATTAGTATGCCAAAGGCTTTGAGATACAAACTGCACAGTCCCAGACTGACCACCGGGTGGTGCATACTCAGGAGAAGCTCAAAGAGGAAACAGCACGAAGGTTTTGAAAACTGAACTGATACTCATCGCCCATAGACTGGGGGGTGCAACTTGTGGCCTAACCTAACCAGGTCAACTGCCAGCTGAAACACAAATAATGACACTTCTGGTATAATCTAAATACCTAGAATCTTAGAATATTCAAAAAGTCCAGGATCAAATCTAAAAATAGTTGGCATACAAAGAACCATAGCTCAGATGGAAAAATACAGTCAACAGGTCCCAACCCTGATGTAAACGCTAGGATTATCTGACAAAGACTTTAAACAGCTAGGTAAAAATCACAAACACCCTGGTAGCAAATGTTAAAATAGAAAGTCTCAGCAGAGAAACAGACCACAGGAAGAAGGATCAAATGGAATTTTTAGAGCTAATAAATACAATGACTGAAATATAAAACTTGTTGGATAGGTTCAATAGCAGAATGGGGACAAAACAGGAAAGGGTCAGTGAATTTGGAGACAGATCAAAAGGAATCATCCAATATAAACAACCAAAAGAAAAAAAAAAAGTTGGGCAGAGCCTCAGAACCCTTGGGTCACTGACAAAAGGTCTAACATTCATGTCCCTGGAGTTCGAAAGGAAGGAGAGTGAAGTGATGCAAACCTATTTAAGGAAACACTGGCTGAAAACATCCCAATTTCTGTAGAAGATGTAAGCCTACAGATTTGAGAAGCCAAACAAATCCCAAACAACAGAACCCAAAGATACCCATACCCAGACACATCATGATCTAGCTGCTAAAAATGAAAGACAAACAAAATCTGGAAGGCTCCTAAGAAATGCAATGCCCTATAGGGGATAAGGATTTGAGTGACTGTGGATTTCTCGCCAGGAAGCATGCAGCCCCGAGGGATGGCAGGACATTTTCAAGGGACCAAACGAGAACTGTCAACCCAGAATTTGATATCCAGCCAAAGTACCCTCCAGAATGAAAGTGAAAGGAAGACATTCTCAGATGAGGGAAAACCAAGTGAACCTGTTCTGAAGGAACTGCTAAAAGCAGTTCTATCGCTTAGGTGGAAGGGACAAGACCCCAGAAGGAAACCTGGAAAGTCAGGAAATGAAGGGAAAGCAACAGAAGCGGCAAATGTCTGGGTTATGTGGAAGACTGTTATTCTTCCACTCTTGATTGCTGTCAGTGTTTGAGAATTAAAAGCAAAAATCTTAACATTGTCTGGGACGCCCGGGTGGCTCAGTCGGTTAAGCATCTGCCTTTGGCTCAAGTCAGGATTCTAGGCTCCCTACTCAGTAGGGAGTCTGCCTGTCCTCTCCCTCTGCCCCTCCCCGCTTCACATGCTCTCCCTCACTTCCTCACTCACATTCTCATGTCCTCTCAAAAAAAATAAATAAAATCATTAAAAAAAATCTTAACACTGCCTGATGTGATTTCCAATGTATCTAGATGGATAATGGAACAACTCTAGCATCAAGGGGTAGGAAAGTTTCTGGATTCCAACTGAAATGATAAAATATTGATTCTAAGTAGATGATGAAAAGATAAGTATGCATTTTATAGCAACATTTTATAGAAAAAAAAACTATACAGAAATATAGTAATGACCACAATGAAGAAATGAAATGGAAAACTAAAAATATCCAGACCATAGAAGGATAGAGGGGGAAAAAAACCCCCAAAGGAATTAAAAAAACAGAGGGAACAAAAAGAAAACAAGTAATACAATGGTAGATTTTAATCTAACAAATTAATAATTACTGTAAGTATAAATGCTCTAAACATATCAATTAAAAGACAAACTCCTAGAACAGATTTTAAGAAATGACCCAGTTTGAGCACTGGATAATATATGGAAGTGTTAAATCACTATATTGTATACCTGAAACTAATATCATACTGTATGTTACCTTACTGGAATTTACATAAAAACCTTTATTTACATAAAACCTTTTAAACATGACCCAGTTATATGCTGTCTACAAGATATATGATACATGTCAGTTAAAAATAAAAGGACAGGGTGCCTGCCTGGCTTAGTCAATAGAGTGTGTGACTCTTGATCTCAGGGTTGTGAGTTTGAGCCCCAAACTAGGGGTAGAGATTACTAAAAGATAAGATCTTTAAAAATAAAATAAAAGGATTAGAAAAAGAAGTGAAAGGATAGAAAGACACATAATGTGTAAACACTGATTGAAAGAATTTTGGAGTAACAATATTAATAACAGACTTCAGAGCAAAAAAAATTTACTAGGGCTAAAGAGGGACATTATATAATGATAAAAGGAAGGGTTGGTTCACCGAGGAAACATAAGAATCCTAAATGTGCTTGCGCTTATCGGCACAGTGGCAAAATCTGCTAAGCAAAGGCATTACGTTACCATTAACAGCTGGAGCTTTTAACACTGTCAATAATAGTTAGAACTAGTAGATAGAAAATTAGCAAAATAAGCTAGAAGAATTGAACAACATCACCAACCAAGAGGGTTTAATTGGCATTGACAGAACACTCTACCCAACAAAAGCAAAATATACATTTTTTTCAAGTGCATAGGAACATTCACCAAGATAAGATTATATTCTGGGTCATAAAATAAACTTTAACAAAATTTAAAGAACTGACATTATTGTAAGTATATTCTTAGATGATAATGCAATTAAATTAAAAATCAGTGACACAAAAATTTGTGAACACTTAAAAATTAAACAACACACTTTTGTTAAATAATCTATGGGTCAAAAAGGAAGTCTCAAGGGAAATTTGAACATATCCTGAACAAAAATGAAAATCCAACAAACCAGTTATGGGTTGCAGCTAACACAGTACTTATACATTAACAGCATTACATATTTATATTAGAAAAGAGGAAAGGTTTCAAATCAGTATCTTCAGTTTCCACTTAAAGAAACTAGAAAAAGAAGAGCAAAATAAACTCAAATCACAGAGAAGAAAATACTGGTGCTAATAGCAGAAATCAATGAAATTGAAAACAGGAAAACAACAGAGAAAATCAATGAAATCAAAAGCCACTTCTAGGTAAAGATCGATAAAATAGATGAAACTCTCACAAAACCGACAAAGAAAAAAAAATGACATATGGCCAATATCTGGAATAAAAGAGGGGACAACAGCACAGACCCTGCATACATTAAAGAGATAATAAGGGAATACCATAAACAGCACTATGCATATAAACTCAATGACTTTGAGGAAATGGAACAGCTTCTTAAAAACAACACACTACCAAAACTCACCCAAGATAGAAGAGAAAATCTGAATAATTCTATAACCATTACAGGATTGAAATTTGTAGCTAAAATTATCCTGAAAAAGGGGTGCCTGGGTGGCTCAGTTGGTTAAATGTTCAATTCTTGATTTTGGCCTAGGTCATGATCTCAGGGTGGTGAGATCGAGTCCCGTATCGGGCTCCGCACTGGGCATGGAGCCTGCTTTAAGATTCTCTCTCTCCTGCCCATCCTCTCTTAAAACAAAAATTCTGAAAAAGATATCTCTAGGCTCAGAGAGTTTCACAGGTGAATTCCACTAAATAAATTAAAAATACACAATTTATGATACCTTCAAAAAAATGAAATAGTTAGGTATAACTCTAACAAAACATGCACATGGTAAAAAACTACCAAACGATGATGAAAGAAATCAAAGGTGACCTCAGCGGAGAAAGAGATATATAGCATTTGTGGCTTTTGAGACTTAATATACTAAAGATATCAATTTTCTCCCATACTGATTAATAGAGTTATTTAGTAAAATACAATCAAAATCCCAGTAGGATCTTTTTGTAGATAAGACAAGGCAATTCTAAAATTTTATACAAAGAAATTAAATACCTAAAACAATTCTGAAAAAGAAGAATGTTGGCAGGACCACACAGTCTGATTTTCAGACTTAATAAAGTTACAGTTATCAAGACAGTGAGGTATGGGCAAATGAACAGATATACAGATCAATGGAACAGTAGAGTCCAGAAATAGACTCACATGAATATAGCCAATTGCTTTCTGACAAAAATATAAAAGCAATTCAGTGGAGAAAGGGATAGTTTGAAAAAAAAAATGATACTGGAACAACTGCAAAACACTGTTCCAGCTACAAAAAAAAATGCATATAAACCTCCTACCTTATATAAAACTTAACTCAAAACTGATCATGAATGTAAAACTATAAAACTTTCTGAAGAAATTTAAGAAACCCATATGACCTTGGGTTTGGCAATGAGTTCTCAGACATGGCACCATAAGCACACAGACTAAAAAATCAGTAATTGGACTTCGTCAAAATTAAAAACTTTTGTCCTGTGAAAGACACTGCACCGGAAGTATGAAAAGACAAGTGACAGACCAGGAAAAAACATGTGCAAATCACATCTGATGAAATACACGAATATAAGAATACACAAAGAACTTTCAAAATCCAACAATCAGGGAAAAAAACAACCCAGTTTAAAAATACTCAAAAGACATGAAAAGACACTTCTCCAAAGATGATATATGGATGACAAAGAAGCACATGAAGAGGTGGTTATAGTTAGCCATCAGGGAAATTAAAAATTACAAATTAAAGCCACGACGAGCTAACACGACACACTGATGAGGATGGCAAAAATAGAAACACCGATCGAGGATGTGGGACAGCCAGAACTCCCCTCCACTGCTGGTGGAAAGGTGAAGATGCTGCAGCCACTTTGGAAGACGGTTTGGCAGTTTCTTACAAAGTTAACACACACTTACCATATGACCCAGCTATCTCACTCCTGGGAATTTGCCCTAGAGAAATGAAAACTCTGTCCACACGCAAACCTGTACGCGAAACGTTTACAGCATCTCTATTTACAACTCCCCAACACTGGGAACAACGCAACAGCCCTTCAGTCGGTGAATGGACCCACAGGTTTGGTTCAGGATAAAAAATAAATGTAAGTAAATATAAGAAGAAACAAGCTTTTGATAAACATGGTAACTCAGATGAATCTTAAAGACATGCTAAGTGGAAGCCAGACTCAAAAGGTCACATACTGTATGATTCCGTTCATAGGATAATCCCAAAACAACACTAGAGTAGTCCCCCCTTTATCTGCGGGAGATACGTTCCAAGACCATGGATGCCTGAAGCCAGACAATATGCAGACAGTAACGAAACTTCTATGTACTATGTTTTTTCCTATACGTATATTTCTCTAATAAAGTTCAATTTATCAACGAGGCATAGTGAGAGATGAACAATGAACTAATAATAAAAACGGACAATTAGAACAATATACTATACAAGGTATGTGAATATGGTTTTTCTCTCTCTTTCTCAACATGTGATGTACTAGACCACGGACCTGGTGATGCAGCGTGAGGTAGCTACCGACCTTCTGACAATCATTCGGAGGAGGACCCTCGGTCTCCAGACCGCGGTTGACTGGGGAAGAGAAACAGAGGGAAAAAGAGAAACGGAAGAGAAATGGAGGGTAGGGGCTACTGGACAGTGAAGGGGACCAGAGTGGTGGCCGCTGGGCGGAGGGGAAGGCGGAAGGCGGGGACTACCAACGGGCGGCAGGAGGGAGGATTCAGCGGGGATGTGGATCCCGACTCCGGCAGGGGGCTGTAAAAATCTGCGCATGTGCTAAATTTAACAGACAAGAAGCGCAATTTTACTTAGTGAAAATTTAAAAAATAAAATCAAAGGAAAAAGCAAACCTGCATAAACAGCCAAACAACAAGGAAAGAAGCTGTGGGAGAACCACACCTGCTGCCCTCAGCTTTCCGGAGAGACCGCGTGTTTGCGGATGTGTAGATGGGGAGGGATGACAGCGGTCTGTCTGAATGTGGAGGCCTCTGCCTTCTCACTTTCCACCTGCTTTAAACAGCAACAGCGCAGTGTGCCCGCGCGGACTCTGAATAGGAACAAGAGCTAGCGCGAGAGCACAGGCGCCCCAGGGGCCCCGCAGGGCCCAACCTGAACCGCTGGTCAGCATCACACAGAATGTAAACGTCTCATATCAAAAAATGGGCAGAAGATATGGACAGACACTTCTCCAATAAAGACATACAAATGGCTATCAGACACATGAAAAAATGTTCACCACTAGCCGTCAGGGAGATTCAAATTAAAACCACATTGAGATATCGCCTTACACCAGTTAGAATGGCCAAAATTAGCAAGACAGGAAACAACATGTGTTGGAGAGGATGTGGAGAAAGGGGAACCCTCTTACACTGTTGGTGGGAATGCAAATTGTTGCAGCCTCTTTGGAGAACAGTGTGGAGATTCCTCAAGAAATTAAAAATAGAGCTTCCCTATGACCCTGCCATTGCACTCCTGGGTATTTACCCCAAAGATACAGATGCAGTGAAAAGAAGGGCCATCTGTACCCCAATGTTTATAGCAGCAATGGCCACAGTCGCCAAACTATGGAAAGAACCAAGATGCCCTTCAACGGACGAATGGATAAGGAAGATGTGGTCCATATACACTATGGAGTATTATGCGTCCATCAGAAAGGATGAATACCCAACTTTTGTAGCAACATGGATGGGACTGGAAGAGATTATGCTGAGTGAAATAAGTCAAGCAGAGAGAGTCAATTATCATAAGGTTTCACTTATTTGTGGAGCATAACAAATAGTATGGAGGACATGGGGAGATGGAGAGGAGAAGAGAGTTGGGGGAAATTGGAAGGGGAGGTGAACAATGACAGACTACGGACTCTGAATACTGTTATGCTGAAAATAAAAAATAAATAAATAAATAAAAGATAGGTGGAAAAGATGAAAAAAAAAAAAAAAGAAAGAAAGTAAACGTCTCTCAGGGCCTGGCTAGTTTTAAAAGTCTAGCTGCTTTTTCTTCAATCACGGAGAAGACAGAATTTCTCTAAAAGCAGCAAAGAAAGGAAAGGGAGCCTACCAAGAGGTTGACAGATTCGATGACGTCCAAGAACACCTCGTTCTTCCGGTACTTGATGCCCTCGGACCGCCAGGACACTGCGTTGGTGACGGTGGCGGGGGGCCTCGGGGCCCCCGTTTCCAGCTTGTGGCCTTCCTGAGTGATGTATCTGTGGGACCACACCCAGGGTCAGGAGCTGGGGCACCGGCATTTGGAAAACAGTCAAGAAGCCCCAACAAACTCATTACACTGAGTGTAGAGCACACAGTTTGGGGGCGGGGGGCGGCAAGGAGACAGCAGTGGAGAGGAAAACAAAGAATGGACACCACCTGCTCCCCTACTGGGCAGGGGGAGGGGACCGACCCCTGGGGGGAAGCTGGTGACCCTGATCCCACCTGGGACTGATGGGCGCGGGATGCCAGCCAGTGATGTGGCTTCTCTGAGTGTCCCCGGCACCATGTAAAATGGGGAGCCACGCCCCTCACACAAAGGAGTGAAGGTGAAGCTTTCGCCACGGGGCCTGGTGCCCAGGAGGGACTTGATCCGTCTGCCCCGGTGCAAAGGGCAGGGCTGCCAAGAAGAATGCGTTTTTCTCTCGGCCTCATGTATGACAATGAAAACGGAGAGAGGTGACTCCCTAACGACAAGGCACGTAGTGCACCACCTAGCACGAGCGACATGCTTGTGATATGTGGGGACGCTGAGGGGCCAAGAACCTACGACCACCCAGGAGCCCGCAAACGCCCAGGTAGGGCCAGAGACGGAGACAGGGTGGCGGCTCACAACAGGAAGGCGCTTTCGTTCCCTCCTGTCTCCGCACCTGATGACATCAACGCTGTGATGTCGCCAGGCCTGGGTCCCCACCCTTCCCACTCACTCCTGCAGGATCTTGCTGTCGGTGGTCTGGGGGTAGCCGAAGTCCATGAGCTCATCCAGCAGCTCGTAGATGATGACAAAGTTATCACGAATACTCTCCTCCTCCAGCTCCTTGAAGTACTCAGAGAACACCTGCGGTGGGGCGGCAGATGGGTGACACAGGGCCATGCAAGGGGAAGCGCCTGCAGGAAGCCACTTGGCCTTCAGGCCCCAGAGCCCACAGCCCTCTTGCCCACCCGCTGCATCTGCCCATGTGCAAGGCTGGGTGACAGGCCACTGATGAGGCCTCAGGCTCGGCGACTGGGCAGGAGGATAGCACTGGCTGCCGGAGAGGCAGGGAGCAGGCTGCGGGCAGGGCAGGCATCCTCGGGGGCCTGGCAGAGCTCTGCATCTCCATCCCTGTGGGTCCCCTCTCCTCTCCATCCCAATGGTCCCCACTGGGTCTAGGGTCCCATTAGAGCTTCTCTTTAATCCCCACTGTTAACTATCACCCTGAGCATGTCACAAGTGATTCAGGTGAGGGGCAAGAGCCACTGGGGACAGAACAAGGAGTTCTTCTGGACTCTTCCAACTCCCCTGAGCTGTGACACATCTCCCCCAGTTCAACAGGAAATTAAGAGGATCAAAGAAGGGAAGGGAGAAAAGTTTCACTAGCCCTAACCCTAAAGGAAAGTCACCAAGACAAAAAGGAAATGCCAAACGCTGCAGGGAGAAGAAACTTCCTCCTTCCCCCCTCTCTGGTCCGCTGATGCCCTCTGCATCGTGGGACCAGCCGTTGGGCCTCTCTTTACTCAGAAGTCATTCCTGCACCAGAGGAAATGACCCCCTGTTCTGGAACGAGCACCTACTCCTCAGTCTGGACTCAGGCTCCCCAGGGGGACACACACTCTCCTGCCCCTGTGTTCTCATCGCCCAGACCAGCCCATTCCCCAGGGTTCAGCACTTGTGGCTCCAGAGCTAGCTGCACATGGCACCACCTGGGGGACCACAGCTCTCCTGGGCCCACCCAGGGCCTCCTGGGTCTGGTTCTCCACTTTCTTCAACCCTACAGCCCCTGCTCCAGTCAGGCCCTCCATTTGCCCTGTGGAAGCTTCCAGCAACTTCCTCATTGGCCTCCTGCCGCCTTCTAGTTCCTCCTCCATTTAGCAGCCTGCCAGATGATCTCAACTCCAGTCAGGTCTTGTCAATCTCCTGCTTCAAGTTCCCCACCATCTCTCATTACTCTTGAAATGAAATCCAAATTCCCTCCAGCCCCTGCATGTCCCTAACCCTAGTCCAGCTCTGCCAACCTTGCTGACCTCAGCCCCACATTGTCCTGAGCACACTGGCCAGCCTGATGCTCCCTGACCATACAATCCCACATGCACTCCTGCCCCAGGGCCTTTGCGTGTGCTGCTCTCGCTGCCTCCCCATCTCTGAGCAGAATCTGGTTCTGCCCTCCGCCTGGCTAGCCTACCTTGCTAACTCTGACTCTCAGCTGGCTGCCCACCACCCTTCCCCAGCCAATCCTGGATTCAGGGCACACTGACCTGCCCTGAGCTTTGTCTCTTGTTCACTTTCCCCTCCTCACCATGTCAGATAGACAACGAAGGCCATAAAATCCCACACGTGGGGCAGCTGGAGCTCCCCCTTCCCATTTTTCAGGGTTCTAGCCCTGCAACTCCCTAGGGTGCTGCAGCCCTCAGGGGGTGTGGGCAGAGGCCCATAGCAGAGCCAGGGTGACTGTGGTTCAACTCACCTGAACCACCTTATAAAGGAAGGAGAACACCAGCGACACGCATGCGTTCTTCTTCGACGTGGCGACCACTGATTGGCGGCCCCAGTTAAGGAGTGTTCAGAGGCCTGAGCGGGTACCTCGCAGACCCCGGTTCACCACAGGTCTGAGGGGGGACCCCACAGCCATGTGGGGTTCAGAACCTCCCTCAACCCAAACCCAGACATTCACTTGGCCTTCAGTGAGTTACTGAGCTTATGACCTGAGCCAGGCCTGAGACACAGCAGTCACCCAACATGGTCCCAGCCCCAAGCGAGTCCTCCATGTCAGAGAGGCAGCAAGGCGCATAGGGAACCCACCCCAGCCACTGGGCTGCCATGAGGAGCTACTACCTGAGCCGGGAGCCAAAGCCCAGGGTGGTGGTGGGGGTGCACCTCGGGTGGGGTGAACATCCTGGGGTGGGGAGCAGAAAGCAGGACCACAACTGGTCCTTCTCCAAAGCCAGCGGTTTAGGAGATCCCCCTGAGGCCCACGGCTCCCCAGCCAGGCTCCAGCGGAGACAGCCAGGGCCAGTGCTGGCTCAAGCCCTTCCTGCAAGTCTTGGCTCCTAAAGCAAATCTTTCTAACGGACTCTCCATTTTCCTGCTTGTTTGATGGGGGCCTGACTGTGGATTCATCGAGGTGATGTGTGTAACATGTGCGGCACAGACTCTTCCTCCAACACAGGGGAGGGTCCCTGCCTCATGGGCTCAGCATGTGCTACACACTTTCCGTTCCTTTCCCTAAAGGGCCTCGGGCCACCTGGGGACCCTGGTTCCTCCACTGCAGGCCCATGTGCTGTGCCCTGGACATGCCCGTTCCTGACACCCAGCCCTGGGGCTAAGCCCAGAGCTCCAGGCAAAAGGAATGGCGGGACCCATGTCTACCTCACTTCCTTCCCAGAGCAGGGTCCCAGGAAACCGATGGAGGGCCAGCCAGAGTGCTGGCCTCTGCCCTCCAGCCTGGGATCACATGCCCTTCTGCTGCTTTCTAAGGAGGGACAGCAGGCCCTCCAAGCCGGGCCCTGCTGGAAACTGTCACGGACAATGGAACCAGGGAGGAGGAAGGGGATGTTGGGCAGCAGCACCCAGAGAGGTGAGCGGCTGCCGTCTCCTCCCCGGGCCCGACTGGGAACTGGCCAGACGGCTCCTGCTGTGCTCACACCACCACCACCTCCACACCTGGGCGGCCACCGCCCAGACCAAGGGCAGCTTCACAGACTGCCAACCCCTGGGCTACAGGCTGCCCGTGGTACTCTGGAGCCGTCCCCCAGTCCCTCCGGAGCGGGAGGGGGAAAGAGCAACAGAGGCTGCAGGAGAGGGACCTCAGGGAGCTCTCGGTCACCCGTGCGTGCCTGTGTGTGTACGCACAGGCCCCGGGGAGCTGCCCGGCAAAGGGATACGATACAGATTGTTGTGCTTGATCCACATGAAGCGGACACCCCCGTGGGCCAGGATGGGCGACAGCATCCCTTCCTCCTCCTTCTCCATCAGGATAGGCATGAAGTGCTCCACCTCCGACATGTCCACGTCACCGCGGTAATTCCGGCAGATGAGCACCTGGGTAGGGCGGGGAGGAACACTGCTTTCAACGTGAGCCCACAAGCCAGGTGCCTGGAGTGGGAAGGTGGCTAGTCACAGCCCTGTCCATCAGAGACTCCAGGCCATGCTGATCTCTGTCCCCCAGGGAATTCCTCAAGGAGAACATTTCCAAAAGTGAGCGACACAGGGGCCAGCTGGCTGCTCTGCAGGGGAGGGGAACAGGGGACAAGGGGTCCGGGACTGAGCCA
Organism: Neogale vison; assembly: GCF_020171115.1. Classification (NCBI taxonomy): domain Eukaryota; kingdom Metazoa; phylum Chordata; class Mammalia; order Carnivora; family Mustelidae; genus Neogale; species Neogale vison. Next base: position 214,211,234 of record NC_058096.1, read on the forward strand.
ACTGTAGGGTGCCAGGTTAAAACAACATCCAGTCAGCTCTCTTGATGCAGACCTTCCCAGAGCCTTGCCTATGCTAACACACCCCACTCTTCTGCCTGTGTCAGGGTGCCCGCCCATTCAGGGGACACCGCTGAATGTTTGTGTCCACCAGAACCCCCCTGTGGCCTGAGAAGCACGTCCTAGCACTGCTGCTTCTTTCTTGCTCTTTCACGGTCCCTGTGTGAGGACATGCAGCACCCAGAACCCTCGTCTGCTGCTCCCGGAGACTTGACACGGGACAAGCACTTCGGGAAAGCCTGGCAGGCTCTCACACAGGGAGATCTAGAGTGAAGACCCAGCCGTTCGTCTCTTAGGTATCTGCCCAAGAGAAGCGAAATCATACATATACACCAAGACCCATATACGCCGGAGCTTCACTGTAAATAGATCAGGCCGGAAGGAGAGCCATTGTCCTTCGACGGGCGAATGGAAATAAGAGCTCTGTCCATCCACAGCCCGAAGGCTCCTCAGTCACGACAAGGAAGGACTACTGCCATGGGTGGCAGCATGAGGGACTCCTAGGACCACTGGGCCCAGGGGATTGCATTCACATGAAACCCTCACAAGGGGTGACAGAAAACACGTCCGTGGCAGCCCAGGGATGGGCTCAACACAAGGGGAGTGAGGAAGCCTCGGGGGTGATGGACTGTGTGCATGCGGCTTCCCGGGTTTACACAATGACTGAACTCATCAAATAAACGCCGTCTGGACCATGAAAGCGAGCCCTCCCGGAAGGGATCAAGAGGAGGCCGCGCTCTGCGAGGCTGTACAATGCTCTCTCTGGAGACCGGTGTTCTGGGCGGCCGTGCCTGAGTCAGCCCTGGGCCCCTGGTTGCCTGTGTGTGCCGGGCTGCTGCCACGAGCCCGGGAGGACAGCGGCAGCAGGACTCGGCACCAAGGCAAGAGGGTCCCGGCAGAGCTAACCATGCTCGCAGCATCAGCCTCAGAACCTCTGGTTCCACAAAATACACTCTTTGTTGTTTCAAGCCAGGACAGAGAGAGAATCAGAGAGAGTCAAAAATGAGAATCTCTTTCCTAGTTTCCCTTTCGTGGTCTGTGTCCTCTTCCTATGAGGTCTAGAGGGCCTTAGGGAGCCAGCACCCAGTGGCTAAGCTCATGGGCACATGGGCCAGGCCCGGGCTACTCCTTGCCAGGAACAGACACGGCGGGACCGTTACTTTTAGAGAGATGCACAGTCTGCCCGTGGTCACATGGCCTGTCCGTGGTCACAAGCCCGCAGAGGTGAGTCTGGATTCTAACCAGTTCTCATTCCCTGCATGGTCCCTTCTGCTCCCTGAACATTGCTTTCCTGGCTTCTCAGGGCCCAGCTTCTTCCCCAGGTATACAGTTTTGGGGGCCGCTGCTAGCAGGGAGCCCCAAGTCCCCAGAATGTCAGAGGAAAGAGCAGGGAGCAACTTCTCTCGCTCACCTTCTTCACCAGGGCTTATGAGAGGCTTAAGAGAGGCCCGCTCACCGCCACAGCAGGCACTGTGTGCCCCTCTGCCATACACCGGGCCGGACCTGGGGACACGGAGGTGACCAAAACAGAGTCCCTGCACTGGGATGCTTGCTTAGGAGGAATTGAGAGCCTCCCAAGGGTGTGACCTTTCAACTGAGGCCGGAAGGGACAGGGGGACAGAGGCAGGGGGACCAAGATAGCTGAAGCCACGGGGTAGCGTCGGGGGTGCAGCCCATGGTGGGACCTGCGAGTGCTGGGGAGGTAGAGTGAGGAGAACCTCAGAACTTGGGCTGCAGGTCCCGGATGAGAGGACAAAGGCAGGAGACAGGACAGATTGAAGGGAGGCAGGCAACGTTGATGAGACAAACCTCTATCCTTATGGCTACTCTTGATCCCCACAATTCCTTCCCCACAAAAAAAGAGGGGTCTTCTTATGCAGAACTCAGACTCGGATTCTCCCTGCTGAAACTGCTGTCCACCCCAGTCTCCCCCATCCTGAAAGCAAACTGCACGTTGAACCCCAGGGCAAACTGGTTCTTCATGGCTCCGCTGAAGCCTCTCAGTCCATCTCGCCCCCACCCTCACTCCCCCCACCCCCAGGTCACTCCATTCCAGCCATCCTGGTCCCCTAGCGCTCTCTGAGCCCTCCACATCTGTTCCTGCCTCCAGGCCTCCGCACCTGCAGCTCCCTCCGCCCGGAATGCCCCGGCCTCTTCTAACTTCTCAAGCCTCAGGGCAGGCGGCACCTCCCCCAAGAAGTCCGAGAGCAGACCCTGTCCCTCCCTAGCCCAGCGCCACTCGTCCTTCATATTGCCCCCAACACTGCTGCACTGTAACTTCTATCCTCTTTCACGGTCCGTCCCTTCTGCCAGAGTCTAACGCTCCCTGAGAACGATGACCACTTCTAACTCGTTCACAACTGTGTCCCAGCACCCACAACAGAGCCTGATCCCGGTGGGTGCTCAGCTAATGTCTGTGGGGTGAACATGGGGTGAGGAGAGAAAGGAGGCCGGGATAATGCCCAGGTCTCCAGTGAGGGCAGTCCCATGGATGGCGGTATCCCTCACTGAGATGGGGAGAGAGCCGGTCTGGGGTGGCAGCGAGCTCATTTTGGGAAATGCCAGGTCTGTGGTGGCTGGGGGACCTCTGAGGTGTCCCAGAGGACAACGGATCTCCAGATAAGTACTCTGGAGTGTGGCACAAACTTGAGTCCCTGGTATAGGGACGTGAATCAAAGCCTGCCCAAAGTGCGGGCGGGACTCCTAGGCCTGAGCAGGAGGAGTCAACATCCAAGGGGAGAGGCCAATACATGGAGACAGAAATGGGCAAAATAAGAGAGAGCAGCAACTCGGAGACCAAAGGGAGCCCACCGAGGAGTATGGTAGAGGTGTCAGAAGCTGCAGAGAAACAAGAAAGTAAGGGCAAGGAGATGTCCATGAAGGCTTTCTAGCAGCTAACTGTGGCCATGCTGGTTTCCCTGGTGATCAGAGGTTCTGGCTGGCAGATAGACATGTGGTCATGAACTTCTTAATGGGCAATTACCTTACTTTTTATTAAATACAGTCTGCACAAAAGGTCCTTTTAAAACCTGAGGTCCATGGGGAATGGAGTAATAAACAGCACAATGGTTGCTGAGGCCGAGAGGCAAGTCCATGACTGCCCTGGGAGCGTCCCGAAAGGCAGGTCTGGTCATGCTTCTCCCCGTCTACAATCTCCTCCTGTGGAGGAGATGGCTCCTGTTTCTCGGGATCCCACTGGTCCCTTATGTTCCTCATTCCCATCTGGACATCCTCAACCACCCATGGCCCTGCTGGTGCCAGCCTCCAGGCTCCAGCATTACCCAGGCCTTCTGGCTCACCAGCCCCAGCAGGCCGCCCCTGACCCCTCAGGCCAACCATGATGCTTTCATGTCCACCTGACCGTCACCTGGTCCCAGCTCTGGCACCTCCTTCCTCCAGGAAGCCTGTTGCAACTACTTGTCCTTCTGCAAGGTTGGCATCTATATTACCTGGCGCTGTGTCCACACCCTTGCAAGCTACCTAGATCTGACCATTTGGATCCATCCGCTTCTGTGTGTCTCCCCTGCTAGACCTTGAGGCCCTAAATGGCGTTAATAAGGATGGTGGGCCATGGGTGGTGCAAACCCATCTCAAACGTCAGAGAGTTTGCACAGTAACACCATAACCAGCCTGTGTGAGCAGTGAGGAAAACAAGGCTCAGAGAAGGGAAGGTACTTGCCTGAGGTCACATAGCTGAGCAGCAGCGATGGGTTTTGAACTCAGCCCTAACTGTACAGTCACGATAAAACAGTCCACACTGGGCTTGGTGCATGCTAGGTGCTCATGAAATGTTTGCGGAAGGAATGAGAGATCGGACATAAGGCAGCCTTTGGGAACCCGGGACACAGTGGCTCCCATGGAAGGAAGAATACGCGTGACAAAAACACTAGGAACACTGCACCCACTTGGCCCTGGTGTGCCCTGTGTCTTCCCTTGCCTGAGGGCTGGGGAAGGGAGTCCAGCACTGGGCCTCACTAGTTGTTGACTTTGGGTGGCATCCAGGGCAGGCGACCCACGCAAGGGACTCTCAGAAAGTGCTAGAGCGCGAAACTCTGGGATGGGGGCTGGAAGGGAGAGCCACCTCACCTCTTCACTCCCCACTGCTTTGGAGCTGACTCCTACTTGCCCCCCTGGGCCCAATGCCCACCTCTCTTCCAGAGATCCACGCAGGACTGATTTAGCATTGTTGGTAGTGTTCCTCCTACGCCCAGATGCAAGAGGCCAATACTCTCACTTGCCTAGTCAGGACAGACTTGGGGGAAGGCAGCAGCCCCCCTGGAAAGGCTCTGAGATCCCTCCTTGAGGAAGTTTTCCTGGAGTTCTCTGAGAATGGTGCCTGGGTCCTAGTCATGTGCAACTCTACCTTTAGGTCTCAGCCAGATTTGTCACTCCCTCCCGGAAACCCTCCCCGACCCCCAGCCAGGGCATAGTCTCCTATTACATCATCACTGCTTCATGAGGGCAACTGACTTTGATTCGTGCTTTCTGAGATCAGTGTCCCTTTCTCCCACCAGACTGTAAGCTCCAGAAGGATTCCGATTTTGCTTACCAAAGGCAGGCCGAGGCTAGGCACCCCGAACGGGTGCTCCCCAAATATCAGCTGACTCCTAGACCTGCCATTCTGTGGCTGGTGTGACCTTGGGCAGGTGGCGCGCCTCTCTGTGCCTCAGTTTCCACCTCTGTAAAATGGCCCTCCCACCTCCCACTTCACTTAATCCTGTAACTAACTCTGTCACTCCGAACACTAAGAAATTCAGGCGGGGGCTGGCCCAGAGAAATCACCGGATAAGGAGGGCGGGACTGGCCCGAGGGCACACCGTCCCCGACACGCCTCACCACGACCGGCCAAGGGTCGCACGGCCCCTGAGCGCCGGTCTTGGCTTTGAAAACGACTGAGGGCCGCCCTCCCGGCTGCCTCGGGTTCCCCTATGCCCCCACGGAGGCTTGAGCACCCGACCCACAGTGGGAGGGGGGCCATGCAGGTGTGTTACCTAGCAACAGGGCGGGGCTCCGGATAGAAGCCCCCGCCAGGTTACCTAGCAACAGGGTGGGGCCCTCAGGTGAGGTCGACCAGCCTCCTCGCCTAAGACTAGGGTGGTTCCCATTGGCGGGTTACCTAGCAACAGGGTGGGTCCCCTCCAGGGGGCGAGGCCCCACCGGTTGCCTGGCAACGGGGAGGGTGGAGAGCCGTATGTACCTTGCCCTTTAGGTCCAGCACGTAGACGGCGCTGGCGGACATGACGGCTGCGGGAAGCCTCGGCAGCTGCCGAGGACGGCGGCGACGGCGGGGACTGCCGGGCGTTGAGCAAGGCCGGGCGCACCCCGCGACAGTTCGCCTCCACTTCCGGTCCGGGGAGCCGCGCGCGGACCGTTATGTCCGGTCGGGGAGGGGCTGCCAGAAAGGCGCAGGCGCGAGGCGGAGTAAGCGCAGGCGCAATACACGCGATGTGACCTTATTTCCCGCTCCTGCCTCAAGCATCCCGGAAGTAAGGCGCGGAGGGGCGGGACCGGGCGTGGCCGACTGAAGCAGGGCACTCTCCAAATGCCAGGCGGGGCGAGGAGGCCAGGGAACCTGGAAACCCCGCCCGGCCGTGGGCCAAGTGAGGTGACATACCGGTGGCAGAACCCACCTTGGGCCCAGTCCCATGAACCCCACAGTCTGGTGGGGGAGTCTAGGAATAAATATAGTTACCAATTATGATATGCTTGATAGGGAAAGGGAAGGCGGTGGTTACTTGGAAAGAGGCCAAACTCTGAATGGCAATCCAGCCTTACCAACAAGTCACCGCTTGTTACCTGTCAGTGTCAACATTCTTCAGTGCCTGTTTATTGCCTGGAATGATCGGGAAACCACGCCCCACCGAACCTCGGTGAAAAGCACTTTTCTTGTTTCTGTAGTTAGTGACCTTAATCGGTGATGCAAATTGTGACCCCTGGTCTATCGACTGGGTATCTCATTGCTTTTAATGACACTCGGGATGTGGAGAAATGCCTGCGTTTTGTCCTAGTGAACCATCCCAGTGCTCTGGAGACCACAACCCTGTATCCTTTGGGGTTTTGAAAGATGGCTTTTGCAATACATCCTCTGCTTAGGATAAAGATGAAGTGCAAGAAAATCCAGAGAAGAAAACCAGAGTATTTAGAAAACTACTAAGTAAATCCTGGGCTGGAAGCATTCTTTCACAAAACGTCTGGGAGACTGGTTTTGACAGACTTCAACTGTCTTGTACAATACCCTATTATACCTAGCCTCACAGTTTGCCCGAAATATTTCAATGTTTTAGGAAAACATGTCTTTTGAATATTACAAAATTATACACTTCCCTGGAAAAAAAAATCTATGGAAATGCCAAAAAGTACAAGACAAAAAGAAAAATCACCCAGGAGAGGTGACCTCTCTCATTATGGAGTATTTCAGGCTTGCTCTAGGCAATGTTTAGATGTTTAAAATCAGTAATGGAGGGTGGGGATAGGGCTGGGAGGAACAGATTGGACAAAAGTCTTGAAGAAACAAGACTCCCAAGTGCCCAGAGCACTATGACAATAAACACTGTTTACATAAAATATTTGTACCATCCCTTCTCCGTGTGTGGGCGGAATTCAAGTCACCGTCCTTGGCAGTTACACTTAATGTATAAGCCAGATTTGACCTCTGCACCATCTCAGAATTCTTTTTTTTTTTTTTTAAAGATTTTATTTATTTATTTGTCAGAGAGAGAGGGAGAGAGAGCGAGCACAGGCAGACAGAGAGGCAGGCAGAGGGAGAAGCAGGCTCCCTGCCGAGCAAGGAGCCCGATGTGGGACTCGATCCCAGGACGCTGGGATCATGACCTGAGCCGAAGGCAGCTGCTTAACCAGCTGAGCCACCCAGGCGTCCCCCATCTCAGAATTCTAAGACCAGATGTGGCAGACCAGGGCTTCTCAAACTTTGCTGCCTATTAGGGTCATCTGAGGAGCTCTGAAAAATCTCAGTGACAACCCCACCCCAGGAAGCATCAGTGGTTCTTAATGCTCCCAGGAGAGTCTAACATCCACAAGAGTTCAAGAAATGTTGTGGCAGAAGAACAGTGACGGCCTGAATCAAGCACGTCTCCTGGTATGCGTGGCCATGGAGTTCTCTCCCTCACTGGGTCTGCCAAATGTGACTTGTGTTGGCCAACGAAAGAGAATACACAGAGATTCTGAAGAAGGCATAGATGCCACCTTAGACTTTCTAATCCCCAGGCATATTAACACAGTGACATGGAACTGTACCATGGCGTAGAACCGTCCAGCCCAGCAGTCAACCCACAGAAGAGAAATCCTGCTGTTTTAAGTCCTTCAGCTTTGATTAGGTAGGCAGGGAAGTGGAGGAACTGTCTTCCAGCGTACTGACGATGGCTTTTCACAGCATCCCGACATGCTCACAAACCCCAGCTGCTGGCTCGTGGATGAAAAAGCCCTCCAAGTGCCTTTCTGCTAGGCAGAGGGGGAACCTGCCCCAAAGAGCCACTACTAATGAGTGGACTCTCAGGTGGGCTGCAAGCCGCAGGTGGAAAAATACGTCACCTAATTTCTTCCAAGTTGAGGGTGAATGGTCACTTTGTAGCATCCACATTCTACAGGTGCAATAACCCAAAAAGCAGTGTTTGTAGTGATAATCAAACCACTTTTAATTAAGACACTCAGACTTCTGTTTAATAACTATTTTTTTGCTTTATTCCATTCATAGGTGACAGCCTCAAACACAACACTTGGTTTTTCTCTTTTGACTTTGCTGTTCTGTCACTACCTAGGTCAACAGAGTCTTCCTCCCAATAGTATATGCAGTTTGATCCTCAGCAAGTAGGGTACCAGTAGGTCCTCAGAGATCACGGCTCTCCAGCACCAGGATCTGGGTCCTCTCCTTTGACGCACTGTCTGTGCTGGGGCTCTGCCCAGCACAGGTCCTGTCACCCCTGAGGTGTCCTTAGGCCAGAAAGGCCAAGCGGGCTACACGTCATGTGCCAACTCTGAACAAACCCAGGGGATGCTTAGAGCCCAGGGTCAAGGGTAGTATGGCAGGTTGTGTCAGGGTTCTATTACAAAGGGATGCCATGCTTGATTAGCGGTGTCTGCCCTGGCAACACCCTCTAGACATGTCTGGAACAGAAACACCAGGGGAAAAGGCTGCATGCCAGCCACAGGCTCGGATAGCGATAAGGCATGCGTCCCATTCTTGCCTTAGACAGTCGTTCCGCTTCCCAAACTACATTGTCTCACAAACCACGTGGCTGGGGAGGCATCCTGAAGGCCATGAAGGTTCAAGCGGCTTCCTTAGGCTCTGGAAGGAACAGCCTAAGCCCCAAGCTAGAGGAAGCTTGGGAGGACAGCTCACGCAGGGCCCCGAGGGGGCATTAGCTCCTCATGTTCTGGAGTCTGTTTCATCCGGGGAAAGAGAGCTGGCTGACTGTCAGAGTTAGATGCAACTTGGGAGGTAAAGACACTTTTCTGTGACACACAGAAATAACCATAATCTCAGGGTAAACTTGCAAAAATTTCCAGTCCAAACTAAAAAGGTTTATCGTCTGTGCTACTGACAAACCAAAATAGAGTAAAAGGACAGTCTTATTACTTTAATCATGTTCCAGAAAGAGGGCATACTGCTTTGGAAAGCACTTGTCTCAGCAGAAGACACAAGACTGTGTGTAAAAGTATGTTTCTAGAAAAGACCAAAGGCACCAAACATAACCCCAATTTTGCCTTCCACTTCCCCTTGATGCCACTCCATACCCTGGGTGGGGAGGCTACTTCGTCCAGCTGACTTTGGGAATGTCATAGTGCTCTGTGAGGGTGTCCAGGTGTCTGTTGAAATCCTAGGAAAGCCGAGAAGAAAACCCACATCAGTATAGCCTCAGACAGGGCACTACTGCCGTGTGGCACTGCCCACTCCCACTTCTCCACATCCTGCCTCTCCTCTGTAAGTGCCCTCCTCTTAAAGCCACCTGGCCCTGAACCCTGGGCTCATCCTTAAATGACCCTGGGAGGTGTTGTTTCTGCTGGGTACCCCCACCCCAACACTCCAGTGGCTCCCTCTGCCAGGCTACATAGCCTGGTCTTCCCCACTGGACATGTAACTTACCTCCACTCTCTGCTTGTGGGTTTTGGATGCTTTCTTTAGAATCCTTTCCATTTGCTGAAGAGAGGAGAGAAATGGAGGTGAGTTCACACACTTGACACAGCCCAGGCCAGCATGGGGTGGAAGACGGAAGCCCCTACCAGCTTGGCTCTCACACCTAGCACAGCTGGAGGTCTCAGGAGGTACATCCTGTCCCTCCCTTAACTCCACACAGGCTGGTCCAACAGGGATGCCCAGCCCCCAGTATGTCCCACCAGGAACCCTGGTCGACTGCCCTTCGGTCAGAGTGGCAAGGAATGTACTAGCACTGACCTTAGCAGGCTCTGCTGGGAACTCTATGAGTGCTTCCTGCAGCCCCGGGCAACTGACTGCATTCCCATTATGCAGAAAAAGAAAGTTTCAGGTGGGGTATGAGGAAGGATGAAAAATGAGGAAGGTGAAGGGCCCAACACCTGGTAGGAGCCCAAGGAAGAAGGTGCTGGTGACACAGTGCCACGAGGGCGCCAAGATCCAGATCGCCCCGATGAGTGCGACTGTGGAATGTGCGTCTTGTACCACCATGACCTGCCCCACACCATTCTCCAAACTGGATGGGACCTCGTAAGAGCTAAGAGCATGGGACACAGAGCCCGACAAACCTGGGGCTGCACTTGGCTCTATTTTACTGAGTGACTATGGCCAACTTTGGTGCCCCCCCGTGACCCATGCTGCCTGGTATTGGTGCCCTAGTGTAGTTCTCTGCCACAATGACTCTGGGATGGCGCTGTGACTCAGTTTACTTAACAAAATGCAGTGCCAGCGCTGGGCCAAAGATGTAAGACCCAGCAGCCTTTGTGTGTTCTTGGAAGCCAGCCACCATGCAGGAATTCTGATGACCTTACTGGAGAGAAAGGACCTGGAGTATAAGATGACATGTGGGGAGAGAGGCCATGGGAGGAGCAACAAGGCATCGGGCATGATGGTGACGCTATCTTGGACATTTCAGCCCAGTTGGGGCTCCGACCTCAGCTGCCATCTGACTGCACAGATTCCAAGTGAGGCAAGACGGAGAACTATCCAGGTAAGCCGAGCCAACCCACAGAAGACCATGTCAGCCACCACCTGGCTGCTCCTTCGTCCCTCATCTCATTTGCTACCCCATCTTCTTCTGCATCCAGTTGGCTCTCACCTGGCTGACCTGCTTTCCCATCCCTGCCTCTCTTCCTGCTGCTGTGAGCCCCTGTGAGGCCTGTGCATCCTTATAAGAGGCCACACTGACCTGACCAGTTGTCACCAATGCCAGGCACTCAGTAGGGCTCTGCCTTCCCTCTCCCCACTTTATGTACCAAGTTCACAGGGTATCCCACTTCACAGATCCAGAAAATGAGGACCGGCCTGTGCAGTGGGTGATGAGACTGGAGATGCCAAGCCCTATCCCTTCAGGCTGGGGCCCTGCCCCATGGGCCCTTCTTCCAGGAACTGTCCAGCCTTCAAGCTCACTACGCTCAATCAAACACCCTTCTACAAAGGAATCCGCATTTCCCAATTCCAGCTACCTTTGCCCACACTTTCCCCCATCTCTCTCCTGGGTCAAAACAAAACCCACTGCAGAACTTCCAGTTTTCAGTGCCAGCAACAAAAAAACTCCCCTTGACCTTCCACCACCCTCTAGCTACAGATTCATTTCTGTTCCTCTTGACAGATCTCCCAAGAGTTATTTCTGGGTCTTGTCTCCACCTCTGCCTTTCCTCACCCACCCCACAATCCCCTCTAATCAGCCATTCTTCCTTCTCATTTCAACTAAGGGCTCTCTATACTCGCCCCACAAGACCCTCGGCAGCTTGATACTGTTGATCACTTCCTCCTTCCCTTTTTTTTTTTTAAAGATTTTATTTATCTATTTTACAGACAGAGATCACAAGTAGGCAGAGAGGCAGGCAGAGAGAGAGGGGGAAGAAGGCTCCCCGCTGAGCAGACAGCCCAACTCAGGGCCCGATCCCAGGACCCTGGGATCATGACCTGAGCCTAAGGTAGAGGTTTTAACCCACTGATCCACCCAGGCACCCATACTTTCTCCACTCAGCTAAGGACACACTCTCCTGGTTTTCCTCCTACCTGTGATCCTTTGCAATTTCAGATTCTAGACCTCATCTCTGTCCCTGTGTCTCCTCAGAGGATCTTATCCAGTCCAATGGCAATCCAGAACGTTTGTAAAGGTCCAGAAGAGGCCTAGACCTCTCCTCCAAACTGGAGATTCAGATCTCAAACTGTTCACAAGAATCCTTCATTTGAATGTCTAACAGCCATTCAACATTCAAGTGTTCTCTAAAACCAAGGTCTTGATTCCCCACTTTAGAAGCCTGCTCTACCTGCTGTCCTTCCTACTGCAGTAAATAGCACCTTCATTTACCCAGTATATCCCACCAAAACTCTTGTTCATTCCTCATGTCCCAGTCCACACCCAGTCCATCACCTAATTCTGCTGTTCTTGCTCCAAAATCAATCCCAAACCTGATACTTTCCATTGCTTCCACTATTACTGTTCTATTCTGTTACTAGTCACCTCATGGTGACTCTCCCCCTCTGTGCTTTCACTCCCGGAGTAACATCCCAGCTCAGCCTGGGACAGTAACCTCAGGGACGGAACTTAAGTGCATTCACTTGTTAAATTCTCACCACAAACCTGTTAGGTAAGGACTTCACCCCCATTTTACAGGTGAAGAAAATGAGGTGTGAGAGGTTAACCAACCTGCCCAGAGTTATACTACCACCAAGAAACAGTAGAGACTGAATGGAACCCAGGTCAGTCTCGTCAAAGCCAGTGAGTCTCACCACCCCCGTTTTTAAAAAAATGACTCAACTGAGCCTGAGAGTGATGAGTTAACTCTTTATGATGTTACTGGACAAAATCACCCAGATCAGGGTTAGGGTTTCTCAGCCTGGACACTTGACATCTGGGGCCAGATCATTTTTGCTGTGGGGGATGCTGTCTTGATTACTGTAGGATGTTGAGCAGGATCCCGGGCCTCATCCCACTAGATGCCGGTAGCACTACTTCGCCCCGCCATCAGCACACCCTTAAGTTTTAACAAACATAAATGACCTCAACCACTGCCAAGCGTCCTCATGGGAGCAGACGTAGGTTACAATCACAACCTATTTGAATCTGCCAGACAAAGTCCTCATGGAAACAGACTTTGTGGAAACTTATAGCCAGGAGCATCACCATTTAATATCAACAGCTACCATCAACGGAGCACTGACTGACTTTGCCAGACTGAGTGCCAAATGCTTTATCTGGATGACTTTATCTAAAGTTCCCATCCCTTTTAGGAGAAAGCACTATCCTGATCCTTACAGACAAATGAACTGAGGCAGAAAGAAGAGGAGTCATTAGCCCTGCCACTGGGCAAATGAGCAACTGCGCTGGAATCCAAAGCCAGCCCCCAGCTCTGGCCTTTCAATGCCAGCTCTACTTTCTTCTCTGCCGTCCACTCTAACCAGAGGCTCTTCCTGTCCTCGGATCTGCCCCAACCGTGGATACCATCTTCTCGGAATCCAGGTCTCTCTGACCGCTCACACTCCTCCGAGAGACCCGGGGCTGACCCCAATTTCGAGTCGTCTGGCCCTGCCTCTCCATCCACCTCCGGAGACCCAGACCTGCCGCGCGGAGCATCTCCAGCTTCCCCACCGGCCTTACCCGCTTCTCTTGCATCTTCTCGAAGGCCGCCTGGGCCGGGGTTCGTTTGTCCAGGCCTCGCCTCTTCTCCTCCTCATTCTTTTTGCTCGTTCCCATCGCTTCCAGGAGTTTCGCCTTGTCTTTGTCCTTCTTTTTCTTCTTTCTGGGAGGGGAGAAGTGGGAGAGGTGAGGGCGCATCAGGGAGAAAGAACTCGGGGACTCTAGAAGAGGCTTAAGGGGACAGAAGACAAACTTCTGAGGGGCTCTCGGGGCCTCACCGCTTGGTGACGCCAAGCTCTGCAACGCCTTTTAGTTTCAGGGGCCCCTTTTGAACTTGCTCGTAGGCCGCCATGATGCCGCTCGCCGTTCCGTAGGTAAACTGCCACACTTCCTGTTTGCGTACGCCCTTTACGTCCGAACGCCCGCCTCACTTCCTCCTGATTGGTTGAGCTGGGAGGCGCGCCTGCGCTCTTGGCATCCGGAGCTGGACCACACTTTCTGGTTGTAGGTGGGGCCTGGAGGGTCTGAGTGGACCTCGTCCTTCGCAGGCGGTGTCCTGCCACGCTTGTGGCTGGATGCTCTCGTTCGATTTGCCCGGCTTTGGGCCCCCTCGATCCAAGAAGCTCCTTTGAGGGGCTCCTCATTTCCTCCTCCTCTTTGCTTCTTCTTCTCCTCCTCATTCCTCATCCTTTTTTTTTTTTTTTTAAACATTTATTTATTTGAGAGTAAGAGCACACGCTAATGGCTAGTGGGGGAAGTGGCAGAGGGAGAGAGACTCTAAAGCTGACCTCACACTTAGCGGGGAGCCCAACGTGGGGCTTGATCTCAAGACCCCAGGATCTTGACCTGAGCTGAAATCGAGGGAGTGGGATGTGCAACCAGTTGAGCCACCCAGGTGCCCCAGAATCCCCAGTTCCTAAAACTGCAGTGATCTCTTGAGTGTTTTGTGTGCACAGGGATGTTCCGTTCTCTTTTACTGCTGTATTTTGAGAGTTGTTTTGTTTTTAAGGTTTTATTTTTAGGTAATCTTTACCCCCACGCTGGGGCTTGAGCTCACAACCCCAAGATCGAGTGTCATGTTCTGCTGACTGAGCCTGCCAGGCACCCCTGAGAGTTTAATAGATAACCTAATTTTGTGAACCTAATCAGTACTTAACTAGTTTTTTCCGGTCTTGGTGAATGATGGTATTATGTGAAGTACATGTAAATCATATTTGAAAAAAAATTTAAATATATCCTATTGAGGTATAATTTATAAACAGTAAAATGCATGCATTTTAATTGTACGTTTTGATGAATGTTGTCATGTTTACACACCTATGTAATGAACTCTGCATTCAAGACATAGAACATCCCATCACCACAAAGTCCCTTGTTCTCTTTCCCAGTTAACTACCTGCCCCCACCCCACCGTTCTCCGCAGGCAACTCTGAACCTGTTCTCTCTCACTGTAGATTAGATTTGTTTTTTTGTAAAAGTTTCATATATATGGAATTATACTATATGCATGGAATTATATACAATCTCTTGAGCTAGAGTTCTTTCATAATGTGTTTGAAATTCTTCCTTTTTTTCCTTTTTTTTAAGATTTTTTTTTATTTGAGAGAGAGCATGCTATTGAGAGAGAGAGAGAGAGAGAGATGTGGGGTCCAGTGCTGCCCAAGGCAGCCAGTTAACCAACTGAGCCACTCAGGTGCTCCGCTCTTGTTTGTTATAAAAGTACTCCATTTGTATTGCTGAGTGTTATTTCACTGTATACATATACTAAAATTTTAAAAAAATCCACTTATCTGTACGTGGGCACTTGGGTTTCCTCAAGTTTGGAGCCCTAATGAATGGAGCTGCTGTGAACATCAGTCTGTAAGTCTTTGTATGGACCTAAGTTTCATTTCTCTTGGGCTCACTTCTGATGCCTTCATTACCTTAAGTAGAATAATAGCAAGGTTTGGTTTTTCTCTTTATAAAATGTTGAGTCTCGGGGCGTCTGGGTGGCTCAGTCGTTAAGCATCTGCCTTCAGCTCAGGTTATGATCTCAGGGTCCTGGGATCGAGTTCCCCATCGGGCTCTCTTCAGCAGGAAGCCTGCATCTCCCTCTCCTACTCCCCTTGCTTGTGTTCCCTCTCTCACTGTCTCTCTCCCTCTCTCTGCTAAATAAATAAATAAAATCTTTAAAAAAATGTTGAGTCTCAGCCACTCTGTTTTGAGGGTTTGATAAGAGAAAATAGCTGCATAGGATGTACTGAAAACCCTGATCCAGCAGAGCCATAACACTTGGGGCTCCAATGAGTTGGGGTTTTTCATTCCCTGATAGCATAAGTAATTTGCTTATTGAATAAGCAGAGCTATTGTCATAACCGAAACATTCCTATTTTTCTTTCCTTCTTTCCTTTTAGGCATTCTATTTCTCAGCGTGGATCATCTTCCTCTGGCCCTGGATGAAAATGCTGTCAGACCTTCCAGCTTTTCTCTCACTGTTTACGTGATATACGGTACTATTGTCACTTTAAGTAGTACATGGTTCTCAATTCAATATGTGGAAGGTCTGGAACTTGATCTGGAAAGAGTAGTCTCTCTTTTTCCTTAGCTGGGACTAACACACACTAAAAAAATAAATAAGGTGGGCTCCTGGGTGGTTTCAGTAGGTTAAAACCTCTGCCTTCGGCTCAGGTCATGATCCCAGAGTCCTGGTATCAAGCCCCACATTGGGCTCTCTGCTCAGCAGGGAGACTGCTTCCTCCTCTCTCTCTCTCTCTCTCTCTCTATCTATCTGCCTCTCTGCCTACTTGTGATCTCTCTCTCTCTTCAAATAAGTAAATTAATTAAAAATCTTTAAAAAATAAAAAAAAATAAGGCAATGGGCCCAAAATGCCTTATGCTAATCACTACATCACCAAACACAGACTTGACTTCATTAAAGTTTTGGCTCTTCAGAAATGAAATCTTAAACCAGTCAATCAGGAATTCTCTGATCAGCACTAGGGAGGTAATCTGCCTGACAGGGTCATGGGATTGAGCCTGGAGTCAGGCTTTGCAATGAGCATGGAGTCTGCTTGGGATTCTCTCTCTCCCTCTGCCCAATCCTATCTCTCTCTTAAATAAATAAATTTTAAAAATGGAATTTTAGCTCTTCTTCCCATCAGAATGTTGTGATTTGCTTTTGTATGTTGAGCTAATACTAAGGGAAACAGAGAAGACTCCAAATCTTCCATAATCCTCTGCTGACATTAAAAATATATATATATTTACACACGCATACGTTCCATTCAAGAAAAGCACACAGTATGGAAAAGGTTAAAAGGAAAAAAAAAAGTAGAAACATCACTTCCTACCTCTTTTCAAAATGATTAGCAATTTCATTTTTAATATTTTTTGGCACAAAAGTGTGTATGCCAACATCTGTATATCTGTGCAATGTTCTTTTATTTACGTCCTCAGTTTTTCATTTACATCCTCAGTTTTTCATTTAGCAAACTGTCTTTTTTTTTCTAAAGATTTTTAAAATTTATTTTAGAGAGAGTGAGCTAGCGTGTGAGTGCAGGGAGGGGCATAGGGAGAGATGCCCCCCCCCCAGGGGACTCCATGCCGACACTGGAGCGCAGTGTAGACTCCAACATTATCAAAATGTCTTGAAGCTCTTTACAAGGCCCCAGTTACCTCCACTCACCTTCCTCAATGGCTGGGTGTTCTGAGGCTGAGTGAGGCCCTCCCTAACCAACGCTCATCTACTTGCCCACAATCTCAGCTCACTTTTGCAATGGCCTGACTCCGTAGTATTATATACTACGGTACTACATATTCCAAGATTACGTACATTTGTGCATTTTAATTTAGACTGCTATTGCCCAAACTGTGCCAAAGACTTTTGAGGGAATGCGAAGGAGGGAGAAGCAAGCCTCCCGGCGTTAGGCCAAAGGAGGGCTCTGGACTGACATTTTCAGTTCTACCTGCAGGGGGCAGCAAGCGACTGCCCAATTCTCCAGCCTTAAACTCCACCCTTGGTATTCAAGAGTTGGAAGAGAGTGTACAGAGAGGATGGGTTTCCTGGTATTGCCGGCCGGTCCGGGTTTGCTGGTGGGGTGATCCTTGACAGAATCCGCTCCTCAGGGAGGAATAGGACAGACTCAGCTGGGGAAATCTGTTCTCCCCCAGCCAGCCTCGCAAGTTTGACGCTCCTCTCCGGCACTTCCAAGGCTGTGAGCCCTGCAGCAAGTGACTTGATTTCTCTGACTTTCTCTTTCCTCTTCTATAAAATGGGGCTTCTGCTGCTGCTGCTGCTGCTGCTGCTAACAACAGCTAATACTTCCCTTGGATTTCCATGGATCATCGAATTTACTCCCAAAGCCACCCTGTTACACAAACCATCCTGATTTTACACGTAGGGAAACTGAGGCACACACTGTAATCCAACCTATGCTGATTGTTCCAGCCTTGCTTTTGTCACCACAGTGTGAGGCCATGCATTGTAAGATGAGTCACTATTTTATAAACCTCTGTGACAGCATTTCTCAACCTTTCCTCCCGCCCCATTATCATCCCCTAAAGAGAACAGCCCCTAAAGAGAGCTCAATTCAATTTAGTTTAAGGAGAGAAGTTCAGTATCACTGATGAGGTTTTCGTCAAAGATTGAGCTTTACGGACGCCTGGGTGGCTCAGTGGGTTAAAGCCTCTGCCTTCTGCTCAGGTCATGCTCAGCAGGCAGCCTGCTTCCTCCTCTGTCTCTGCCTGCTTCTCTGACTACTTGAGATCTTTGTCTGTCAAATAAATAAATGAAATCTTAAAAAAAAAAAAAAGACTGAGATCTGGAGAGCCACAAACCATTGAAACATCTAGGGTTTTTGTGTCCCCTCCTCCCAGAGCCAATTTTCACCATCTTAGGAGCAATATTGCTCCTATTGATAATTAATGTTCTAAGAGGAGATTTGTGCTAAATTCCTGTGCTTTTGCTCACTTGAAATTATTTATTTATTTATTGAAGATTTTATTTATTTGACAGAGAGAGAGCGAGAGATCACAAGCAGGTGGGGGCAGTGGGGGGAGAAGTTTCCCCGCTCAGCAGAGAGCCCGATGTGGGGCTCGATCCCGGGACCCTGTAAAATTTTTTATTTTATATCCACTTAAAGAGTCATGACATTTAGAGGCACATGGGTGGCTCAGTGGGTTAAGCTGCTGCCTTCGGCTCAGGTCATGATCTCAGGGTCCTGGGATCGAGTCCTGCATCGGGCTCTCTGCTCAGCAGGGAGCCTGCTCCCCTCTCTCTCTCTCTACCTGCCTCTCTGCCTACTTTTAACCTCTGTCAAATAAATAAATAAAAATTTTTTTTAAAAAGTCATGACATTTAAATACACAGGGATTTTTATTATATATTATTTTTGCATATACATACAAAGAAAATAAAATAAATCAGCTAAGGTTTTCTACATGTCTTCAGACACAGTTACAAATCATCGAAATCACTGTCCAACTGTAAGTGTCCGCACTGGTGCTTTAGCACACGACACTGCCCTCTGTACCATCGAGGACCCTGATAGGGAGGATTTCTTTAACACAATCTGCAGTGTTTCCACAGAATAGTGTATGGAAAGGGAAAGCAGTTACCCAAGGATGGGAAAACAGGCAAATGCCGCCGTAACCAAGAGATCAAAGTCAACATTGTCGGTAACATCATGTAGCTATCAAGTAACCCCAGGTATGATGTGATGAGGAGCACATCTCACCTCCTAGGTCTTCCCCCCAAAACCCATAAACTCAGTCCAATCATGAGAAAATACCAAATAAAAATGAGGGACATTCTATACAGTACCTGACTGGTAATCTTCAGGATTATAAAGGTCATGGGGGAAAAAAAAGACTAAAAAATCAAAACCAAATAAAACAAAACAGACTGACGATCAGGAGCCTAAGATCCCAAGTGCGACATGGGATCCTGACACAGAAAGAAGGAATTGACTGCATATGCACACCCATGTTCATAACAGCGTTATTCACAGTAATCAAAAGGTGGAAAGACACCAAAAGTCCATTGATAGAGGAATGAATAAACAAAATGTGATCTATCCATACAATGGAATATTAGTCTTAAAAGGGAAAGGAATTCTGACATGCTACAATGTGGCTGAACCCAGAAGACATGCTGAGTGAAAGAAGCCAGATGCAAAAGGACAAATACTGTATGACTCCATTTACATGAGGTTTCCAGAATAGGCAAATTCACAGAAACGGAAAGTGGGATGGTAAGTTCCAGGAACTGGGGGAGGGGAGAATGCAGAGCTGTTTAATGAGGACAGAGTTTCAGTTCTTCAAGATGAAAAGAGGTCTGGGGACAGATGGTGACAGCTGCCCAACAGTGTGAATGTATTCTATCCCACTGAGCTGTGCACTTATAAGTGGTGCAAATGGGGGCGCCTGGGTGGCTCAGGTCATGATCTCAGGGTCCTGGGATCGAGCCCCGAATCGGGCTCTCTGCTCAGCGGGGAGCCTGCTTCCCCCACCCCCGTGCCTGCCTCTCTGCCTACTAGTGATCTCTGTCAAATAAATAAAATCTTTTTTTTTTTTTAAAAAGTGGTCAAAATGGGGGGTACCTGGATGGCTCAGATGGTTAAGTATCTGCCTTTGGCTCAGGTCATGATCCCAGGGTCTGGGGATAGAGCCCCACGTTGGGCTCCCTGCTTGGCAAGGAATGGGCTTCTCCCTCTCCCTCAGCCTGCTGCTCCCCCTGCTTGTGTGCTCTGTCTCAGTCTGTCTGTCTCTCAAATGAATTTTTTTTAAAAAAATGGTCAAAATGGTAAACGTTATGTGTACTTT
The DNA here is from genome assembly GCF_020171115.1 of Neogale vison. Taxonomy (NCBI): domain Eukaryota; kingdom Metazoa; phylum Chordata; class Mammalia; order Carnivora; family Mustelidae; genus Neogale; species Neogale vison. The sequence goes on from NC_058096.1 coordinate 214,230,847, forward strand.
ACCACAATTTTCCCTCAATGGTAATATCTTACCAAACTCTAGTGCAATTTCACAACTGGGATATCGGCATTATTATAGGCAAGATATAGAGCAGTGCATTATCACCAAGACCCTTCTTGATGCACTTGATCTACACCCATCCCCTATCCCCACTCCATCCCTGCACACTGGCAGCCTGCTGTTCTCATTCCTATAATTTTGTCATTTAAAGAACACTATGTAAGTGGAAACTCACATTACATAACATTTAAGGATTGGCTTCGCCCCCCAACAGTCAACAGAATTCCCCAGAGATTCATCCAAATTGTCAGGTGTATCCCTTTTATTGCTGAATGGTGTTCCGCAGTTTGGATGGACCAGTTTGTTTAACCATTCATCTGTTGACAGATATATGGCTTGTTTCCTGTTTGGGGCTGTTTTGAATAAAACATCCATTACAGGTTTTTATATGAATGTAAGTTTTTATTTCCCTGGGATTGCCCAAGAGGGCAAGTGCTGGGTCCTAAGGCGGTTACATTTTGTTTTTACCCTATTTTATTGTAGTAAGAGTATTCAACGTGAGCTCTAACCTCTTCATAAGTTTTTAAGTGTACAAAGTATTATCGTTGGCTATAGATACAATGTCCAGTAGACCTCTGGAACCTATTCGTCTTGCTTGATGAATCTTGCTTTTGTGCCTCTTGGCTAGTAAGCCACTTTCTCCCTTCCCCCAGCCCCTGTGAACCACCATTCTACTTTCTCCTCCTGTAAGTGGAATCCTGTAGTATTTGTCTTTCTGTGACTGGCTTATTTCACTGAGCAAATGCACTCAGAGGTCACCCGTGTTGTTACATATTGTACAATTTCCCTCTCCCACCCCCTGCCCCGTGTGCATACGCCCTATTTTCTTTATCCTTTCTTCCATCCATGGACATTTAGGTTGTTTCCATATCTTGGCTATTGTGAATAATGTTGCAGTGAATGTAAGAATGTTAATACCTCTTTTGAGATCTTGATTTTGTTTCTTCTGGATGTATACTGGCACCTATGGGAGATCTATTTTTAATTTTTTGGTACTTCCATACCTGTTTCCATGGCTGGTGCTATGGAATTTGCATTCCAACCCACATGGCACAGGGTTTCCATTTCTCTACATCCTTATCAACACTTACCGGCTTTTGTTCTTTTCATGATAGCCATCCTGATAGTGATATCTCACTGTTGTTTTGATTTGTTTTCCCCTGATGATTTTTGAAATGCCGTATTGTCATTATGATTCAAAATTCTTTACCTTATATTACAAGAGGGAAATTGTTGCCCATTATTTGTCATAATATAAGCTGGTATTTATCCATACAAAGATAAAATTAATTTATTTGTGCCATGAAAAATTATTTCTTTGGAAATGCAATAAAGAAAAAAATCCCATGATTGGAGCTGGGTGTCAGAGAGGCAGCCTCTGGTGGCTGACCAACTGGAGGAGCAGCTTGGTAATTTTAATTAGTGCTTAGTGAGCTCCAACACAGAACCACCCTCCTGCCCTCCTCCAACTGTGTCAAACTTACTCCAGCCTCAGGACCTTTGCACTTGCTCTTCTCACTGCCAAGGACTCCCTTCCCACTTACGACCCCCTCAGTTCCCTCCAGTCACTACTCAAATGTTGCTTCATCAGGGGGGCTTTCTTCTCCTAATCCATTTAGCCCAACCTCTTCTCTCTCTATCCCTGCCCCATTTTATTTTTCTTCTGGAACTTTACACTCCTGACTAATTCTGTGTTTATTTGGTTGCTTCCCTACTGGCACAAGAGCTCCATGAGAGCACTGCTTTTATATCATGAGGACCTAGGACAGTGCCTGGCACACATTAGGTGCTCAATAATTAATTGTTTATGGGTGGGGAGGCACATAGCCAAATCACAGAGTCCCTGATAGGGTGAGGCATAGGAATCTGGACTTCAACTATGAGGCACTGGGGAGTAAGGATGTGTTTGCTAATTTGTTTTCTTATTGTTTTCATTTTTTAAAATGTTTTTACATACCAAAAAAACTCACCCTTTTTGGTGTACAGTTCTATGAGTTCTGATAAATGAATACAGCCATGTAACCAATACTACAATCAAAATATAGAACAGTTTCATCTCCCCTAAGTTTCCCTTGTTCCTCCACCTGCAGCCCCTGGCAACCACTGATCTGTTTTCTGTCCCTATAGTTTTGTCTTGTTGAGTATGTCATGCTGGTGGAATCGTCCAGTAGGTAGCCTCTTGAGTCTGGCTTCTTTCGGTTAGCCTAACGCATCTGAGGTTCTTTCATTTTGTGTGTATCTGTAGTTTATTCCGTTTTATGGTTGAGTAATCTTCTCTTGCATGTACGGACCCCAGTTTGTTTAACCATTTTGCAGGTGAAGAATATTTGCGTTGCTTCCAGTTTTTAGTCATTATGCATAAAGTCGCTTTGCTCTTCCCGTACAGATATTTTTAAAAACAGAGATATAATTCACCCACCCTACAAGTCATCCTTTAGAGTGTGCAGTTCAGTGAGATTTATCCCCTTCACAGAGTTGTGCAACCATCACCACTGTCTAGTTCCAGAACATTCTTGTCACTCCAGAAGGAAACCCCACCCCCCTGAACAGTCAATCTCCCTCCCCCTCCCCCAGCCCCTTAGCAACCACTAAATGAGCTTTCTGTCTCTGTGGACTTGGCGCTTCTGAACATTTCATATACATGGAATCACGCAGTAGGTGGCCTTTTGTGTCCGACTGCTTTCACACAATGTGGTATTTTCAAGGCTCATCCACGTTGTGGCAAGCATCAGTGCTTTGTTCCATTTATATGACTGGATAGTATTCCATTGTATAAATGGACCACAATTTCTTTTTTTTTTTAAGGAAAATTTTTTTAAGGTTTTATTTATTAATTTAACAAAGAGGGAGAGTACGAGCAGGGAGAGCAGCAGGCAGAGTGGAAGGGAGAAGCAGGCTTCCTGCTGAGCCAGGAGCCGGATGTGGGACTCGATCCCAGGACCCTGGGATCATGACCTGAGCCAAAGGCAGACACTTAATGAACTGAGCCACCCAGGTGTCCCACAAACCACAATTTCTTTATCCATTCATCCATCGACAAACATCTGAGTTGTTTCTACTTTGGGGCTGTTTTGAATAATGCTGCTATGAACATTCACATACAAGTCTTTATGGGCACATACATTTTCAATACTCTCCACCTCGGAGTGAACATTTCGGGGTCATAGGTTAACTCTATGTTTAACTTCTTAAAGAACTGCCACACTGTTTTCCAAAGCAGCCGCACCATTTTGCATTCCCACCAGCAGGGTATGAGCATTCCAGTATCTCCACATCCTGGCCAACAACTTGCTATTTTATGTCTTTTTTGTTGTGATCCCGGGGTCCAGGGATCGAGCACCGCATTGGGCTCCCTGCTCAGTGGGGAGTCTGCTTCTCCCTCTCTCTGCCCTTCCTCCAACTCGTGCTCTCCCTCTCTCTCAAATAAGTAAGTAAATAAATAAGGATCTTCAGAGGGAGAAAGAATCTCAAGCAGACTCCGTGCTGAGCATGTAGCTGGACATGGGGCTCAATCTCATGACCCTGAGATCATGACCTGAGCTGAAACCAAGAGTCAGAGGCTTAACTAACTGTGCCACCCAGGCGCCCCTATAGGAAAGTTCTAATCCATTTTCCAGAGTGGCTGGACTTTTTGCAACACCACCAGCAATTAATAAGAGCTCCAGTTGCCTCACATCCTCTCCAATACTTGATATTGTCAGGATTTTTTTTTCTTTTAAACCATCCCCAGGGGGTCTTTAAAGCCTAATCATAGTCACATTCTACAAGATGGCCTCACACACTGGGGCGGAGGAGAGTTGATGAGATGAGACTAGGAAGAACGTGATCGTCCAGGCCAGAGAGACTGGGAAAGAGGGAAGGGGAAGGTCCCAGAGCAGTTCAGGGCGAGGTGAGGGGTGGCAGTGGAAAAGGCTGAGCAGGAGAAGAAAGTGGAGGGACAGGAGAGACCCAAAGGAAGAAGAGTGTGGAGCACCAGGTTGAGGACTTTTGACCCCCAGGTGTTCTGCCCAAAAGGATTCTGGGTCTTAATAAGGTTGGCAGCTGTTACCTTGTATCTACCCATTGAGGATTCATGGTGAACATTAGCATGCTAACGGCTCTGAAAAAGTCCTGCAATAAGGAATTCTGTTTGATATTATTTAACTGACTGTTCTCTAACTTACACCTTGGATCACTTTTCTTAAGCTATAACATCATCAATCATCATCATCACCTTCAATGTACATCTGGGGACCTCTTTAGCTTGTTTGCCCAGTGCCTAAAATTGATTTAAACCAAATGGTTAAAAAAATTTTTAATGGTCTCGTTAGATCTTCAGGACAACTCGATGAGTTAGGTACTAATATAACTTCCATCTTACAAACGAGGCTTACAGGTGATGTGTCTAAGGCACAAAGCTGGTGGGTGGAGAGGCGGTATTTGAGCTGGGATCTGCTTGCTGTCTCCCCATCACCCTGCCTGTCTCTGGAAGGGGCCCCATACCCCCAGCTCACCCAGTCATGGCAGATGTGGTCTGCTCTTCTGGGACCTCCTGCAGTCCATCTTGTCCTGATGGCCATGAACGTACTCGGGCTGTTGCCCAGAGAGCTCAGCTGTAACTTGATCTCACCAGGCCGGGGGTGACGGGGCGGGTGGGCAGGTGACGCCAGGGCAGGGAGATTTGCCCAGACACTGGTGTGCAGCTGCCTAGAAGCCTGTGTGGTCCTGAGGAGACTGGGGTCTTTGGGAGCTTGTCTCAGAGTCCTGGCAGTGGTCGTCACCATGGGCAACAAGCAGACAGTCTTCACTCATGAGCAGCTGGAAGCGTATCAGGTAGGGGTGATGGGCTGGGCCCTCAGGAGGTTTGGCAGCCTTGGCTTCCTGGCCTGAGAAGTGGGGACAGCATCATTTGTCCTGGGTATGCAGCCAACAAGCATTCCTGGTGCAGCTCTGCGTGCAACAACAGGCAGAAATGGCTGCGCAGTGGGAGGGAGAGGAAGGTGGCCTCTGAAGCAGGCTCTGGGCCAAGCCAACATCTCTTTCTGCAGGATTGCACCTTCTTCACAAGAAAGGAAATCATGAGGTCAGTCTGGGGAGAAAGGGAGGAAGATCTGGAAACAACTTTCTCTCCTTCGCTGGAGGATGTTTGCAATTGACCAGAACTGAGTGCCCCATGGTGGTTAAAATACAAAGGGAGGGATTGCGGGCATGGTCAGTGGACGGAGGCCAAGGTGGGGATGCTGAAAAGCCACGTCTTGTCACATCGTCACTGTCTCTAGGTTTATTAGCTTGGGCTTTCTCCCAAGGGTTGTGGGGAGTCATGAAGAGTATGTGAACAGGGGTGGGGGGGGGTGGGAAGATCAGCATGTTAGAAAAATCCCCCCTCCCCTGAGGCCAGTGTGAGGAGGCTGGGACTGGCGGCTGGGCACCTGGGGGCAGAGGCTAGAATCAGCTCTGGGTTGCGGGGGTGGCATCAGGGAAGGGTGTGGGTAGGCCGTCTGTGGCCGCTGCAGGTTGTTGGCATGCGCTAGAGAGGCATAGATGGGCATCCCACGTTACTGCTCAGTGCCCACGCAGCCATTGTCCAGAGGCCCCGACCCATGAACTCGGAGCTATGAAACCCAAGCCGGCCGGGGTTCAGATACAGAGTGATAGGGGCCAAGGCCCGAATTGTGTGGACATGGAATATCCATTATTGATGGGCACACCTTTCACCAGTGAGCCCCATTGTCTGGGTGAGGACAGCTCATAGGGTCACCCTGGCCATCATGATCAGATTACTGATGGGGAAACTGAGGCTTGGACAGGGGAGGCTGACCCTAGCTCTGCAGATGGGCAGAGCTCCAAGGAGTTAGAGGGCTGACATTTCGTCCGCCCAAGCTTCTTGTTTATCAGCAGAATAACTCAAGCTCCGAAGGGAAGAGGAAAATGCTCACGGCCATGGGGAAGCCCAGACCCAGACTGTTCCCTGAGGAGGCCCGGACAGGGACCTGGGTGGTCAGGACTGAAATTCCAGATACCTCATCCTCGAGTTCCTAGCCATCATATGATCCAGGGGCTCCCATCTCCCTTGGAATCAACCCTTAGCAGCTTGGGGACCTCTGACTCACCAAGGATAGTCTTGCCAAGGCTGCTGCTTTTCATGCCCCCAGTGAAGACAGTGTGACAGCGGGGGAGGACACTGGAGTGGAGAGCTGGCCTCACCATCTAGCTGGTGTCAGTGGTATTTGGTATTTTGCAAAATGTCTTGCATGCATTAAAAAATCCCGAATATTGGCCTTTTGTCTCCGCTCTGGCCCAGTTAAGGAATGCTCGCATTATGGGGTGAAAGAAGGAAAATGTGAGAATGGGGGGGTCTCTAGAGCCAGCGGCCAACAATGTGATGATACTCAGAGATTCGGAGATTCACTCGGACTCTCTGAATTTTGATGTGAAACGATCTCACCTTAAGCACACTCCCTTTCGCCATCCCCACCTGCCTGGTCAGCTCCTACTCATTCTTCAAAGCCCAGTATCAATGTCTCCACTGAGTTTCCCCTGGCTCTGGGGCCCTCTCCACTATGGCCCTGTCCCCAGGGGGTAGATGTGCCTGTGTTTGGCTCTGTGTGCTTGAGGACTGGGCCCAGAGCAGATGACTCTTGGGGACCCACGATCCTTCAATCCTCCCGTGTGGAGTGAGCAGTGGCAAGAATGAGAGAAAGGGGACAAGTCCTCCCCATGCCATCTCCCAGCCCTGCCCGGTGTTTCCCTCCCCGCACCAGGCTCTTCTATCGCTACCAGGACCTGGCTCCCCAGCTTGTTCCCCTCGACTATACCAGCAGCCCTGATGTGAAGGTGCCCTACGAGCTCATCGGCAGCATGCCCGAGCTGAAGGTATCCGCAGGCCATTGGGCAGGCAGAGAAAAAGTAGTAAGGATACCTGCTGTGGCATTCCTATGAAGTGGATGCATTTTACAGATGTAAGAAGTGAGGTTCAGAGAGGTTAAGAAACTTGGTCATGGTCACACAGCTAGGATATGACAGAGACAGGATTCAGACCGGGGGTCGTTGGAACGATGGGATGAGATAATGCTGGTGAAGGGCTTGGCACGGGGTCTATGACATGGCAAGTAGTCAGGGAACGTGAGTTCTGCTTTTCCTAGCAAGAGCCGCTAAAAAGGCAGGTCCTTCTCAGCTGGATGTTTGTCACATAGTTTGTGTTGCCAAAGGGGATTTGTGGGGTGAGGGACTGAGCAGAGAGGATTTTATCACAAGGGACAGAGACCTCATTGGAGAGGGACAAAATGTATTGGAACACAGGAGGAGAAACCCCAGGGGGCAGAGCTATCACCAGGTCTGGCTGCAACCCGGGTTTCTGATGGTGTGCTCAGGAGTCTCCCTCCATCTCTCAGCTTCCCCCAGGAAGGGGCTTTAGTCTCAGGCAGCCTGTCTGCCCAAGGCGGTGAAGGGAAGCCCCGGTGGTCCCAGATCCCTCCTGCCAGCTCTGCAACCACCAGAAACCAGGTCCCTCCAGCTGCATCTTCCAGGGATGCCTCTGATTGGCCAGTTTGAGTCACGCTACCTACCCCAGAACCAATCATGGTTGCCAATGGAAGCGCTGTCTGATTGGCCTCAACCAGGTCACGTGGTTCCATCTGGAGCCACAAGTGGGGTCCAGGCCACCCAGACCACAAGTCCAGAGCAAGGAGTTGCCTGAAGGCCACGGGTGGGAGGAATTTTGAAGGTGGGGGGTACTTGAAGGTTTCAGGAAGGCGGGTGCTGAGAGCGTTTCCATAGGGAGCCTGGAGTTCCGGGTCAGGGATGGCCTCTCTGTTTCCTGCCTCCAGGACAACCCATTCCGCCAGAGGATTGCCCAGGTGTTCTCTGAGGACGGGGACGGGCACATGACCTTGGACAACTTCCTGGACATGTTTTCCGTGATGAGCGAAATGGCTCCCCGCGACCTCAAAGCCTATTATGCTTTTAAAATTTATGGTGCGTGCAGGGCATGGGGGTGGGGGAGCGTGGGAGTGGGGTGGAGAGTGGGAACAAGACCCTGCCTGGGGCCAGGGGCTGCGCTGCCATCACTGATGTCTCCCTGGGGGTTTCGAGGCCCTGCGTGGCCCTGTCCTGCACACTTGGTACTTGCTCCCCTCACCCTCTTACTTACTCCTTTCCAGCCACACTGGCCTTCCTCTTCCTCCAGCACTCCAACCTCTTCCTCCCTCCCGGCCTCTGCATCTGCTGTTCCCTCTACCTGCCAACACCTTTTCCTGGACTCCTGCTCATCTTGAAGTCTAGGTCAAAAGCAGCTCCACCCTCAATCACTCTCCACCCCACATCCTAGTTCCCTCCTAGCACGGAGCAGTGCTGCTTAATTTCTGTTCATAATCTGTTCATTTCTTATGGATTTCTCTCTGATGAGACCCAAGGGCAGCAACAGTGTCTGTTTCCTTCCCCATCGGTCTCTCATACCTGGCAAAAAGTAGGTGCTCAATAAATACTTGTTGACTGACCGAATGAATGGAAATTTATCACAGCGCCTAGGACATAGTAGGTGCTCACTAAAAACCTGTCGAATTAACGGAACTTTATCACAGTGCCTAGAACATAATAGGTACTCTCTAAATCCTTATTGAGTGAGTAGATGAAAAACAGTCACATATGCCTGGCACATAGTAGGGGCTCAATAAATACTTGGAGAGTGAATGAATGACCTCCCACCAGGACTCTGCTCAATTCCAAAGCAAGACCCAGCTATTATCGCAGGGTCTTGGGTTCTCTCCAGTGCCTCAGTTTGCTCCTCTGTAACATGGGGTCAAGAGGCCCAACCTGCCTGTGCCCAGCTGTGCCCCCACTCCATATCCCCTCCATCCCACTGCACAGACTTTAACAATGATGGCTACATCTGTGCGTGGGACCTGGAGCAGACAGTGACCAAGCTGACGCGGGGGGAGCTGAGTGCTGAGGAGGTGAGCCTGGTGTGTGAGAAGGTGCTGGATGAGGCCGATGGTGACCACGACGGGCGGCTGTCCTTGGAAGACTTCCAGAACATGATCCTGCGGGCACCCGACTTCCTCAGGTGTGACACTCCTTGACACTTTGCATGTCTGAGAGGGGCTCCTACAGAACTCGTTCACAGACTCCATTTGCGAAAGTTCCTCTGTTCATTCATTTGTGACCTTGGAGAACTTTCCCAGCCTTCCTGGCCTCAGTCCATGCATCTTTAAAATGGGGATAATTGGGGACCCTGTGGGTAATGCCCTGTGGGTGGATGCAGCTCTTTGGGTGAATACAACATGGCTGGTCTTCAGCTCTCACTTGCCTGAACATTTGGCAGTGAACAGAGTGTACAACGGTACTGGGCAGTCCTGGAGAGAATCAGAGCCTCCATCGTAGGGCTGATAGCCAGTTAATACAGGAGGTGGCCCAGCCACCTGTTTTTGTACCTCTCGTGAGCAGAGAATGATTTTTATGTTTCTTAAATGGCGGGGGAAAGATTAAAGACTAATAGTGCTCTGTGACTCATGAAATGGATATGAAATTCAAATTTCCATGTCCAGCAGTGGTTTATTGGCACACAGCCAGGCCTGCCTGTACTTGGATTGGCCATGGTTGCTTTCGAGCTACAAGGCCCAGCTGACTCCTTGCACGAAGCTGGAAATACCAACTGTTTGGCTCTTTATGGGACAAGTTGGCCGATCCCTGAGTTAGTACGTGGAAAGACTTTATGGCAGTGTTGGCACACAGTAGATGCTCAATATCTGTGTGCTGGGGTTGCAGTTGTGGCTATTACTATGTGTCCTGACGTGCACAGAGGGCACTCCCACCACCTGGAGAAGCGCGGTTGGTCTCTTAGCAGACAGAGACACGAATAATGACAACTGAACGAGCCCTACAGAAGATAGCATCTCTGTGTGGCAGTGCCCTGTGCATTTGCCCCCTTGGCCCTCATTACAGCCCCAAGCAGAGGGATGGCTATTATCCCCATTTTACAGAGAAGTAAACTGAAGCCCAGGGGTAGCCACTCACTCAGAGTCCCACAGCAAGTCTGCGGCAGAGTCAGAATGTCAACTCCCGTCCAAAGAGGTGTGCTTTCCACCCCTGTGGGGGCCGAGGGGGGCCACAGCCTGGGGTTCTTGAGGGGATCCATCTCCTGCTGTGGTTCCTGGCCTCAGGGAGTCCCTACGGGAGAGTTCGGGGATGGGAGGGGTGGACAAAGGAGGGCCACCTTCTCTGCCTGATGACTGACTCTCAACCAACAATCTTTTTGCACCCAGCACCTTCCACATCCGCATCTGAGCGCACCGTGGAGGAGAAACCGGGTCAGAGGAGGACGGGGTGACCCCTCAATCCATGGTGGAATCCAGTCTCCCTGGGTTCCAGGAATAAACACACATCATTGAGTCACATCTGCTTGGAGGACACGTGTTTCACCTTAAACCTGCCGGATGGGGGAGAGGAAGCCTGGGCTCTCACCTCTGCCCTTACTGCGTGACCCTGGGTGTGGCTGTGCCCTCTGAACCCTGATCTCCCCATTTATACTAGGAAGTGGCTGACTTCTAGATCTCTGGCCACCGTGAGGGCTGGAAGTGTACTGGTGGCTGTGAGTTTTGGGGGGCAGAGACCAGATGTGGAGATCACGCCCATGGGATCTCACCTCCGGGCCTCCCAAGGCTGAACCCTGCCTCCAACCTCTCAAGTCTCCTCTTTCCTCCCAATCCTTGAGCTTCTCAAAGGGACCAAAGCTTTAACTCCATGCTCATTCATTAGAACAGCCAGAGGAGGTCTCTGGGGGAGGTGGCAGCAATGTTATTCACTAAGGCTGGCACTGTACTTTACAGTTTACGAAGCATGCGTCTCTCTGCCATTGCATTGGCTGCCCGTGGCATCCCGGCGGGGTTGACTGAGAAGCAATCACACTTCATTCAGAGCGAACAGACTCATTAGCCCAAGGCCACACCTCACGTCATCTGCAAAGGCAGCCTTGAGCCCAGGCCCACCTCTTTCCAGATCCCAGAGTATCCACACTTTGAGAATTTGAGAAGCCCCACACCCACTCCACCACATCTGGGGGCTCACTTAGAGCCCCAGTAATTCCAGGGAGGGATGGTCATTCCTGGAATCTAAATGAGCTGCCAGGCCCCTTCCCAGACCCTTCCACTGTGTGTCATTGCCCCCCCCACACACACAGCTTCCACTTACTAAGCACCTACTGTGAGCCAAAGCCTCAGTTTTTATGTGCATCCTTTTGGTTCATCCTGAGGTAGAGGGATTGCTGCTCTCCCCATTTTCCAGATGAGAAAACAAGCCCAGAGAGGTGTAGGAACTCACTAGAGGTCACACAGTCTTGTGACCTGGGATTTCCTCCAGAACCCACTGCTAACCATGACCCTGGGCTGGCTGTCTTCCTCTTTAAAGGGGCTCATATGCTTCTCCTAAAGCTGATTTTGATGTTGGAAGTGTGTACCGTGTGCCAAGTCCTCTCCAAGTCTCACCTCCTTCATTTGCACGAGAACCCCAGGAGGAAGATGTGAACAGCTCTGTTTATAGGCGAGGGTGTACTTAGGGGTAAGCCAGGGGCAGAGGATGTAGGGAAAGGACTCCAACTGACTGGGTTTCAAATCCTGGCACTGACCTCCTATAACTGGGTGACCTTGGCTGTGCCTCTCCTCCTCTCTGACCCCTAGTCTCTTCTTTAAAATATGCAGCCTGAGCCTACCTGCTGGGCCTGCTCAGAGGCGGAACAGAAATAATGAATGTGGAGGCTTTGGCGTGAGGCCTGGCACACAGTAGGTGCCCTAGACCCTTCCTGTAACTGGTTATTATTACTCAAATCACCAGGTCACCCCACCGGCAACTGCAGGGCCAGACCCAAGCAATGTCTTTATTACATTTCTCGGTTCCTGAGGACTGGTGGGTAAATAATAAGGGGTCCAGTGTGAGCAACCCCCAGAGCCAGGACAAAGCTCTTCTTTAACAGTACCCAGGGGCAAAGGGTGGTGGTGGGTGGTACTCCTCAGGGAGCCAGTCCTTCTGGGATTCTGCCAAGTCCTTTGTCTCTGGTCTGGACACTTTGGAGGACAGGGCCCTCACTACTGCTTGGTGCCAACCCTTGACCCTCGGGGTCGCCTCTCTCCAGCTGGCCAATCTTGAGGCTTTCCTGGATGGGTCAGCTCTGTCTCTCCGATCCTGGGGCCATGAGGGGCTTGCAGGGGACATGGCCACTGAGCTGTCTGTGTCGACGTTATCTTCCCAGTGTGTGTCACCTGGCGTGGTCCTTGAGCTGTGTGTCACTGTAGGTGGCCCAGCACTCCAGAGCGAAGACAAGTTCATAGATGGCAGGTGGAATGTCAGCTGCTGCTGGACCCTCTTGCCTGTCTCAGGGAGTGTCTTGAGGTTCCTCCAGAGTTTCCGGCAGGCCTTCTCGAGAGGAGCTTTTGGGGGGCAGGAGGAAGTGGCTTCCTCCATGGAGACTCTGTCCATCTGTGCTCGTGGCTCCCTTCCCTTTGGCCAGTGAAGCAGGACCGGGCTTGCTGAGGTCTGAAACCAAGAGCAGGTGGGACCTGAGCCATCCCACCCACCAGAGCTCTGAATCTGCCCTGGAGGTTGGGACATGGGTCCCACTCAGACATCTGGAGGGGTGAGAAGGACCCCAAGTGAACCCCCAAACCTGATCCCATGCCCCCTCCCATCTGCATGAACACCTTCATTATCTCCCCCAGAGACTGGCAAACTCTTTCCATAAAGGGCCAGAGAGTAAATATTTTTAGGTTTGTTGGCTACAGTCTCTGTTCTGAGGCAACTGAGATGGTTCGTCAATGAGTGAGTGTGCCTGCATTCCAGCGAAACTTGATGGATGTGCAAATTCCACTTTCATCTGATGTTCACAGCTCATGACATACTACTTTCATTTTTATTCTTTTCGACTGCTCAAAAACATGAAAGTCATGCTTAGCTCATGGGCCAGACAGAAACAGGCCAGATGGGGTCCTCAGGCCCTGATCTATTTGGTCATTCAGGTGACCTTGGTGGCAGATGCCGACAATGCCCCATCCATCTCCCTTTGCCCTGAGCACTCAGTGCCCCCAGCTCCACTCCCAAAGGCCAGCAGAGGGGACTCTGGCTGAGGTCCTTCTATGAACCCATGGCAGGCCAGAAGTGCAGAGAATTAAAATCTCCCAGGAGCAGCACTTGACCAAGGACTAATGGGAGATGGAGTATCAATACCCCAACTCCTTACCCCTAAGGTGGGATAACCGGTGTGCATGTCCCATGCAGAGTTCCAGCCTTCCCTGGGGAAGACCAAACCCTGGCTTCCCACAGGGGAACCTGCTCCCTAACATGCCCTTCATGGGCTGCCCTCTTCTGTCCCACTCCCCCACTCCCCTACTGGCACATCTTGGGATCACCTCCCAAATAACGGAGGCCCCAGGGACTCAAACCACGACAGCAGCTCGGTTCCCCTCACCCCCCACCTCCAGATTCCCTTCTAAAATACCTAAAATATCCTCTTCTTGCTCTACCCCCAGGGATCCTTTTCTGATCCCTCCCAGTCTCTGCCTTGGACAGTCCCTGCCTCCTTCCTGCCACCTCCTTACGGCCACCAGGCAGCCCCTCCTGCAGTTGGCAGCCACAGGCTCTCTCATTGCAACTCTCCCTGCACAACTGGACTAGAATGCCAGCTCCTCACCCAGGCCCCAAGGCCCTGCATGACTGGCTCCTGCTGTTCCTGGCCCCTCACCTCCCAGGGACCTCCCTTTCATTCACCCCACTCCGTACACATACTGGCTATTGTTGTTCTTTTGATTTGCAAATACACTGAGCCTCAGGACCTTTGCATGTGCTTTTTTCTCTGCCTGAAACACCCTCCCTGCATCACTGTGTGTGACTGACTCCTCCTTATCCTATGCATCCCAGGTCTACGCCACCTCCCCCAGGAGGTCTTCCCTGACTGTTCCCTTCACCACTTAGCTCCACACCCACTGATGTTCATCCTACCAGCCTGTTTCATTGCCACTATTATCAGAACTTCCTTGCCATGTCGGGGCATGGACGACACCACTCACTATCACAGTCTGATAGGGGATGCAGACAGGAAACATGAAAACCTACAAATAAACCTTTAACCCATGAAAAGACCAGTTAAATTATGAATACCTCCCAGAGCTCACAGTCTGATAGGGGAGGCAGGCAGGAAACATGAAAATGCACAAATTTTTAACCCACAAAAAGACTTTTTAAATTGTGAGGAGAGCTCTGCAGTGAATGAACAGAGTGAGGTGATGGAGAATGCAAAGGGGACTACTTCCAGTCTGGAGTCTGGAGAGGGAGACACTTGAAGAATTGAAGAAAGAAGCCAGGCATAGGAAATCTGGGAGCAGAGCACACACAGCATGTGCAAAGGCCCTGAGGTTGGTGGCACCAACATGTCCAAAGTTCCTGAGGTGGGACCAGCACATGCAAAGATCCTGAGGCTAGTTTGATGCATCAGAACAGCAGAAAGGATAACAAAGAGGCTGGAGCTGGGCTGGTGCTGGACACAAGGAGTAGCTGAGGTCACCATTTGGATTTTCATTGCAGTGTCTTGAAAAATCACTGGAAGGTTTTATATTTAGAGCTATAGGGTCTAATTTTTCACTCTAGAAAATGTCAGCTGTTGGCCACTTCTGCCCCTGCCCCACCCCTGTGTTGGAGATGCGAGCTTTCTGTCACATACCTTCTCAGGTGCAGCCCTGGGATAGGAGGAGGAAGGATTCTGATGTTCCCTGGGGACATGGGCGGGGCTGGTGACTTCCTCAGTCAGTGCATTGGAGTAAAGGAAGAGATCCTCATAATCCAAGTTCTCTGGATCTTTCTGTAGGGCAGAGGGCGTGTATTGCTCAGCCCCAAGGAGGGAGATGGGGGTGGTCCCAGGGTCCCAGACAAACCCTAGAAGGTGGTGCTCAGGAGCTGCCTTGCCCATGAACCTTGTATGGAAGCCTGCCCCCTCCCACAGTAGCTTCGGAGGGTAGGAGCACCCCCCACCTCCCCACCATCCCCTTCCACTCCTATGAGCCTTATAAGGAAATATATTATTCCTATAGATCAGCCAAGGTTATACCCCCACAAATGAACCCTTGTAACAAATTAGCCTGGGGGGCTGGGGTGAGGCAAGGAAGGAGGACCCGAAGGGGTGGGGCTGTGGGAGGGAAGGGACCACAAGCATGACAGAATCACAAGAGGCTGAATGGGGAGCAAAATGAGTCTGGGGGCTTGGCCCCTGCGAGAGCAGCTACAGTCCCCCAGGGGTTCCAACCCTTACCTGCCCACAGGGCTGGGTCAGCAGGTCCCTGTGTGGCCGCACAGGCTGCTGCTGGTGGAATGTGACTAGGGCGTCCAGCGAGGCATGGGCCTTCTCTTCCCCAGGGATCATGAAGCTCCCATCATCCAGAAGCTTCACCATGAAGTGGCGGCAGCAGCTCTGGGCTCTGCGGTGACACCGCTGGGACTAGAAATCCTATTCCTCCTCCTTCCGACCCCATCTCCCCTCACCCCCTCCCCCAGCTGGTGGCACTGAGGTTGCAGCTCTAGTGTTTAGGTTCCCAGAAGCCTTCTGCATTTTTTTAGCCATGTGACACTGGTACTAACCACACTGTGCCTCGGTTTCCCCATCTATAACGTGGGGCTACTAAGGCTGACCTCGGGATTTCTCATGAAAATGGAATAAGCTACCGCAGATAAAAGCTTAGCTCGGTGTCTAGCTGGAGTCAAAGGATCGGTAGAAGTGATGATAGTGAAAACCCGAGTCAGGCCCCCAGGCTAAGTCTATGCACCTGGCACACAGCAGGTCCTCAATAAATGGTCTGTTAATGGATGGATGCACTTATTAATGGCCCACTATGTGCTTAGTATATCTCATTTAATTTTCACAACAGTCTGAATGACTTTAGCATTCCCATATTAGAGATGAGGACTTTGGGGGAGGCACAGATAGGTTGAGTAACTTGTCCAAGGTCACACAGCATGTAAGTGGCAGAGTCAAGCCTTAGACTGTGTGACTCAGGGCCTAAACTTTTCCCATGGTGGGTAACTCTCCAGTGAAGCCATTAGTTTTTGTTTTGTTTTGTTTTAACTCCTTTGGCCCGGAGTCTTTTTTGAAAAGTAGCTTGTGTTGTTGAATCCTGTGGGACGCCCGGTCGGGTTTTGAGGTCTTAAGGAGCTGGACTGCCCTAAGTTTCCTTAACATGTCCCTGCGGGTGGAGTCACAGAGTTGCCAAGCAGATGGCTGAATGGGGAGGGGTGGTTAGGGGAGGGCAGCAGCCACTCTTGGGCTCCCAGCAGCCCCTGTTCTCAGACACATAGGCTGTTACCACCAAGCCCCCATCTGCTGGTTATAGCCGGACCTGCAGCTGCTCACTGCAGCCAGATTTGGCTAGAACTTTACACCAGCTGCTCTCTGAGCAGTTGTGGCATGATACACCCCTTGCCTCCTCCCAGGAAACCCTGGAGCCCTCCCACCCCTTCCCTGGCCCCTAGCCCGGGCCTTACTTGTAGGACAGCGTGTAGCCAACGTGGCTGTGACTCACTCTAATGAGAAAGGATCCCAGTGGCTCTAACTCCAGCAAATTCTCGGCGTCCCTGGAAGGAGAGACACAGGAGGGAGATGTGCACCCGTCATCCCAGGACTGAACAAACCTAAACCCCTTTGTTGTGGTGGTTTCACACCTTGGGATACTCAGGCACAGGGATGTTCCCATCAGGGGCAGAAGGCCTCTGATGACTTTGACCCCAGGACAGACTTTCTTCAATACCCCACCACCCTTGCCTGCCTTCCTGATGCCTGAAATGCCCTCATACCCAGTAACTTCTCACCAAATTACTACTAGTATTCACCATCATCGTGACTATGATTATCCTGGGTCACAGAGAGGAAGAAGGATACCAGAGGTTCAAGACTTACTATAGGATAAAGGAATGGGTACTATCTCATGAGTGAGCCTTTAGTGCTCATGTTGAAATGGTAATATCCTGGATATACTGGGTTGAGGAAAAGATAAGATTAAAATTAATTCTGCCTGTTTCTTTTTCCTTCTTTTAGTATAGCTACTAAAAGCTAAATTTGCAACACATGGCTCACATTATATTCTTAGGGGTGCCCCCACCCCAAAACTCAGAGATGGTGGCCAGTCTGCCCTCTTTGTGGCTTTTGTGACATTCTCTCAATGTCTCTAGGCTAATGGTGGCCATAGATGTTCTCTTCATTTGTTTGAGAACCGAGGGGGTGAACTAATGAGATGTATTTGTTCATGTCCTCAGAACTCAGACCAGTGTAGAAAGTGCATGTAGGTCATGTCCCTGATGGATGGAGAGCAGCTGTTTGGGACACTGTGTTAAGAAGGATTCAGAGGCTGCACCCTGCCATGATTGATGGTGGATGCCTGGCTTCGGGGGATGGGTCCCTGGCAGTGCTGATCTGGTGGCCACCAGTACAGAGAAAGCTGAAGTTCAGGGATGGGAAGTACCTGGCCCACATCCCACACCCGAGTCCCCACCTGCCCAGGACTTCAGAGCTCTTTTCACCAAGCCAAGCTGAGTCCAGAATTCTGTAGAAAATCTGCCCAGGGTGGGGGCAGACAAGGAAAGAGGGTGAAGGGCCTGGTGGAAGGTGTGTGTGGTTCCTTACTCTCTCGAGATGGCACCGTGGAACCATGCAGGGACCCCTTCTTGGGAGAGCGGAACCACCTGCGTATGCACAAACCAGTCCAGTCGAGGGGGCAGTGGTGGGGGAAGTTTTCCTGCCTCTGTCATGGCTTTCTGGGGAGCGGTTACCTGGCAGTAGGAGGGAGGAGAGAGAGTCAAGCCTGGTCCACCTCCTGTACTTTGCTCTGTTCTTACAGCTCATGGTGCCTCCTCCTGGGGTAAGTCCTCCAAGCTGGTGAGAGCAACAGGCTTGAAACTGGCTTGTGTTTCTTGAGCATCTACTATGTGTTCATTCATTGGCTTCTTCCAAAAATCCTCCCAGAATTTTTCCTTGTCCTTCTATTCTTATTACACTATTACTAGTTAGAAAGCTCCCTTTATAAATATATACATTTAAGCTTAAAAACTGACTTTATTGAGGGGCACCTGGGTGGCACAGTCGGGTAAGCACCCAACTCTTGGTTTTGGCTCAGGGTGCAATTTCAGGGTCCTGAGATTGAGCTCTGCATTGGGCTCCACATTCAGCATGGGGTCTGCTAGAGATTCTCTCCCCCTCTCCCTCTGTCCCTCCTGCTAGTGCACACACACTCTCTCTTTCTCTCTCAAATACTTTTTTAAAAGACGAACTGACTTTATTTAAATAAATATCAACATCCCAGGAGCTATGGGGACATGGCAAAATGGTAAGTGAAGGGGCACCTGGGTGGCTCAGTGGGTTGAGCTTCTGCCTTCGCTCAAGTCATGATCAGGTCACGATCTAGACCTGGGATCGAGGCCCGCATCGGGCTCTCTGCTCAGCAGGGGGCCTGCTTCCCCCCCCCACTCTGCCTGCCTCTCTGCCCACTTGTGATCTCTGCCTGTCAAATAAATAAATAAAATCTTAAAAAGAAAATGGTAAGTGAAGAAACACTTGAGAGATGTGGGCCTGAGTAACTTCCTTTGCTCCCAACATCATCATGTCTGATGGCACCAAAGCCACATCTGTAATGTGTCAGGGACAACAACATTAATTCACATGAGTTTCGACAGTTTTAAGCTCAAGGTAACACTGGAATTGTGAGCCAATGACAGGGAGCTGAAGAAAAAGAATAGTCCTGATTTTTTAAAAATTATTTTTAAAAGATTTTATTTATTGGGCGCCTGGGTGGCTCAATTGGTCAAGCGACTGCCTTCAGCTCAGGTCATGATCCTGGAGTCCCAGGATCGAGTCCCGCCTCGGGATCCCAGCTCCATGGGGAATCTGCATCTCCCTCTGATCTTCTCCCCTCTCATGCTCTCTCTCACTGTCTCTCTTTCTCTCTCCAATAAATAAATAAAATCTTTAAAAAAAAAGATTTTATTTATTGGAGAGAGAGAGATACAGCGAGAGAGGGAACACAAGCATGGGGAATGGGAGAGGGAGAAGCAGGCTTCCCGCTGAGCAGGGAGCTCGAAGCTGGGCTCCATCCCAGGACCATGGGATCATGACCTGAGCCGAAGGGGAGACGCTTAACCAACTGAGCCACCCGGGCGCCCCAATAGTCCTGATTTGTAAAAGAGTATCAAATCAGTGCAAAACCAGCCACAGGGTCATGCCCTGCTGGGTGGTCTGCTCAGAACCCTTCACAGTCACCCTTAATTCTGTCCCTAGCCTGGCCTACCCCCTACGCTGGCCCTATCTAATGTTTCAATACTGCAGAAGGTCATTATTACTGGGCTGTTTCCAGAGGTGGGGACATATTGACTAACCTGGTCAATATTGACTTTCTTCTGCCAGAAGACAGATGCTGAGCACGCCCTCCCGGGAGAGGCCCAAAGGCATTCTGGGACAAGTAAAATTAAAGAGATCTATTAAGAAATATTTAATAAAGTAGGGTGACAAAGCAAAGAGCCTGGAATCAGAGCCAGATAGCCTGGGTTCCAGCCCCAGCTCCCCCACTCAGCTGCTGTGTGACTTGAGTAAGTCACTTAATATCTCTGTGCCTTTAGTTTCATCTGTAGTTTGGGGATATGACGATATTTGCCTGGGAAAATACAGTTCCTTCAGAACTATGCACTCTGTGTATATAATAAATATTCATGAATCCAGTAGTGTCCAGGTTTGTTCTTTTTTCTACCTGGGAGAACTCCTAGTTATCCTTCAAGACCCAGCAAAAATATCCCCTCCTCCAGGCAGCTTTCCTGTCTCTTCCCCTAGACAAAGCCTTGGCCCCCTTCTCTGTCTCCCATCTTCCCCTCTGCTCCTGCCCAAGTTTTGCCTAGCCTTGCCTCGTGGAGCTCTGCCATGTAGCGTGAGTCCTGATGGCTGGTTTTTCTTTCTGTTAATTCAAGTGCATGACTTAAGCTTTGACTGCCAAGTCATCTGCTTGAACTCACTGAAGTCTATCACCAATAAACACATTGAGAGCCGCACAACTAGATAAAGAGCCAGGATTCTCCCCCCCTTTTCTTCCCCCACCCCCACAGGCTCACCATGAGGCTCCTTTATTTCAGACATCCTAGTTGATTTCGAGAACTGGCCATTTGGGTCATTTCCCCCTCTTCTTTTTCTTTTTTCCCTCTTCCCATGCTTCAAATTCCTGCTCTTGTTATACATTCACTAATAAGGAGTGAGCCCCCCAAACCCTAGCCACCCCCCCCAAGCCCAATAAAAGCAGAACCCCAGGGCCATGTGCGCTGGCTTGGTCCCTCTCTACAACCTGTTTGTGTGCCCCCTGGACACACCAGGGATAGTAAGTAATAGATTTTTTTTCTTCAAAGTTTCCACATGGTTATGGCTGATGGTCAGCTTGTGATCCTAAGAACCACAGGGGTCAGTCCTGTTGTCACACTGGTTTGGCAAGGGGAGACGTGAGTGGGAAGCTCAGGGGCCTGGGCGAGCGCCCGAGTCATTTACTATCAATAGACCGAGATGCACAAAGCACTGTGTCTGTTTCTGTCTCCCCCATATCAAGGGCGCCCAGAAACCTGGCCCAGGGCTAGGTCATTTTGGATTTTTCTGGGTCCCCAGTACTTCCTGGTGCTGGGCAGGCACAGACGAGTGTGCAGGGGTGTCTGGTGATGAACATCCAGGGATGAATGAATCGTACTAAGTTTTGACCTCCTGACCCAGACACTGGGGCTTTCCCATCTCCTTGTCCCCCCACACTCCAGCCCTAAGGGACATCCTTGTTCTACCCAAACTGACCAAGCTCTCTTACCCTCCACACCTTGGTCCATGCTGTTTCCCTGCCAGGAATGCCCTCCCCCTACCCCCAGCTCCGTTTTTCAATGGTCAGCTCCCACTGGAAATTCCTTCTGCTTTTCTGGTCTCTACCACCTTGTCCCTCCTTCTGGCCCAGCCTGGCTCTCATGCTGTGTCTTCTAGAAATCTGGGATGACGCTGAGGCTCTCAGCCCGGGCCTCACCCAGCATGGGGCAGGCCCAGAAGTGGGCGTGTGGCTGGTTAAGGGACTCCCACCCTGCACTTACCTGGGAGACCCCTGGTCAGCCGACGCCCTCACTCTTGCTGTCCTCAGAGCCTGCAGGAGCCTTGGTTTCGATTCAGGGTCTGCACGTCAGTGGGGTGGGGCTACTGCCCCCAGGCTGTTCCTGTTTCCTTAAGCAGGTGAGCCCTAGGGGCGGGACTGGGACTCTGCTGGTTGCCCTGGGTGTGCTATGCAGTCCAGCAAAGCCTCTGAGCTGTGTAGAGGGACACCCTAGCTTCACCCACGACAAGCCTTTATTGAGCACCTACTGTGTGCCAGATCCTTAGGGGACAGAGAGGGACCCCAAGAGGTGCAAGCCCCACCCCTCCTGGCATCTATAATCTAGCAAGCAATGAAGAAGAGTAAGAAATGATTAATATTTTAAAGCAGACAGCCTCTCAGGAAGGAGGGTCTGGAGTTGCAAGAACCCCAGAGGGTGTTTAAACTGATCTAGAGGAAGAGGCGCTTTGGGACAGGTAGGAGTTAACTTGATTGTGAGGTGCAGAAAGAGAGGGCTATAGGTGGAGGGAAGAGCACAGGCAAAGGCCTGAGGCAGGGTCAAACCCGGACAGGCTGGGGCCTCCTTATGCACATGGGTCCACATTATGACTTCCTCTGTAACAAAACACACCACTAAAACCACATTTAAAATGATATTTTATGATGGCATTGGCATCTAGTCCAGGCTGGATTATTATATATTCATTATTATTGTATTCATTTCTTTTCTTCTGATTTTAGAAAACTAAGACATGCTAGGGAACCCTACTCCCCCCCCCGCCTCCCCCCACCCCCCACCCCCGTAGGCCGTGAGTGTAGGAGCTTGTGTCTAACGGACCAGGCAGGCCCGGATGTGAGCCAGCTGCACCTCCTTCCCCAGCACAGGGGCCAAACCACTTCCTTCTCCCCTTTCAGGCAGAAATAGCCCAGATCCTCGTGGCTGAGCTGGGGGCCTCCCCCGGGGGCTTATCACCCTGGGCCAGCCGGTCTAGATAGCTCCCGCTGCAGGCTCAAGGTCAGTGGGGGGTGGCCTTGTCTGGAGTCTATGGGTCCACAAGTCCCCAGCGGGAGACACGTGGGATTTGGCCTCTTACTCACCCGACTGGGTAGCCTTGGGTGACTTGCTCAACCTCCCTGGGACTCAGTTGCCTTAATTGTGAAGTGGGCATGATTATGGCCCCCCTTAATCACGGGATGATGGCAGGAGTGACAGTCATCAAAGTCTGCGGCGTGGGGGGCTCAGTTGAGGGTAAAATCAGGACTCTTCACTGTGACTTAATCTGATGCCTCTGGGCCTGGCTGGGGACACAGAAGCCCGGGCTCGGGACTGCACAGCCTGGCCACCTTGTGCCACTTGCGTCTCCTCTGTGCCCTCCACAGCCCGGTGAGTCAGCTCCCAGCCCTGATGATAAGGAGCAATGCTGTTGGGGAGGTGCTCGCACCAGCCCAAGAGACCCTTGCCCCTTCCAAATCCTGGTGTCGTTTGCATATGGTGCAATCTCCAGAAACATGGAGGGTCTCAGGCCACTTCTGGCCCTGCCCCCTGAGGCTCTACCACAGAGGGCTCCCCCCAGTAAGCTTGACCCACTTGGGGGACACGGTCTTACACAAACCGAAGTCCTCCCCTGAGAATGTCACAACAGAATCATCCCCAGCCCTTGGTGACCGTAGTCCTCAAAACTGGTGAGCAGACGGGTGGCCCCAGAGAAACTTCTGGAAGAGGATCAGCAGGGGGATATGGATCTGGGACGCAAGGCGCCTCCCGCTCTGGTGTAGCTCTGGGCTTTTCACTGGAGGCCTCAGCTAGCAAGTAGGACTTTCCTGGCCCCACGTGGGGTGGCTCCTGGGGCAGGGACCACAGTGCCCTCTCAGCCCTGCAGACAGGCAGGGGTGGGGTAGTGAGTCTCTGCCATTGCTGATCTTGATGTGTTTTCAACCATCCCACCTATGAGGCTTTCATTCTAGTCACGAATTCATTCACTCCACAAACATTGGCTGAGTCCCAACTGGAGGCACCGTGCTAGATGCTGGTGACGGAGCAGATAGGACCAGTGCTGTCCCTGCCCAGCCGGAGCCTGCAGTCCACCGGGAGATGGTTACTGCATGAGCCCCCACGCAGGAAAGGCTTGCACAAGAGGGAACAGCAAGGGCAAAGGCTTGGGTTAGGAACACACCAGGCACGCTGGAGAAACAGGCAGCTCGGGGGCCCAAAAGGTGGAAATAAGCGAACGCGCACTGGTACATGAACAGATCAAGAGAACATGGTCCGTGCACACGACGGAACGTCACTCAGCCATAAAAAGGAATGCAGCCCCGATATGCACCACAACAGGATGGATCTAGAGAACCACGTGGAGCAGAAGAGGCCTGATCCAAAAGGCCATACGGTGTTAAGATTTCGTTTACACAGTGTCCAGAACAGACATACAGAAACAGAAAGACTAATGGCTGTGGGGGGCTGCGGCACGGGGAGTGACTCCTCATCTTGGGGATGCGGTGACGAAAACATTCCACAATGGACTGTGGTGACAGTCATGCAACTCTGGGAACACACTGAAGACTGCTTACTTGCACCTTGGTTCTGTGGGCGGATGGTTCCGTGTGTGAATTACATCCCAATTAAGATGTTATGGAAAAAACTAAGAAGTCGCGTCATCTCTGCTGGTTCAAGGGGACAAGACCTGAGGAGCCACTTCTCTGCGTGCCACCGCATTGAAGCCCTAGTGACTGCAGAAAAGAGCGGGTCTAACGCAGGTCTGAGTTCAAGGACACCAGCCTGACCTGATTGGGAGCAACGGGGACAAAACTGGGGCCTCATGGGGCAAATGCTTTTGAGCTCAGAGCGAGAGCTATTTATCTGACTTGTGCCCGGTAGAGAGACAAGATGTGAAGGGAGGTGGGTGTTTTCCTCTTGGGGTGCAAGACGGATAGTGAGGCTAACAATGAGGACGATGAGCAGGACGTGGCCAGCAGCTCACCTCCCAGTGCTTACCGGGCGTCCATCCCAGTCTGAGATGCACTAGCTTGCTGGCTCGTGCCTATTGGACTGGCAAGGGGACTGGGGCTCAGCCCGCTGCTGTGCTGGGGGGGGGAGGACAGGGGCTCAGAACCCAGCCCTCGACGTGGCAAAACGGGTGCCAGCAAGGATCCAGACGAGAGGATGGTGGGGCACGGTGGGGTCCGAGGTTGACCAGGCTGGCTTAACAGGGGACATGGTGTCCCGCAGTGGTGCTGTGGGAGCGTACACCTCTCCGTTCTCCTTAGGGGGAGGGGGTGCAGTGATGAGGGCAGAGCCAGGGGTCGGGAAGCTGCTTCTCCCAAGTCAGGCTTTTGGTCACAGTTTCGTCTCCTCAGAGCTCGGGGTAACCGACCTCCTGTACTTTGATCCTGTCTAGACCTGGGGTAAAAACAAACCCGGCACACCTGGAGGAGCGGACGAGAGCCAAGACACGCGAGAGTGGAACAGGTGTGGAGGCCCTGCCAGCCGAGCCTGTGCTTTAAGTTACAGGCCTCCCGGGGACCCCTGACCCAACACCTGGCCATACCCGTGTACCTCCAGAAACATGTGGACATAAAAATCCATTAACTTGAATCTGGTCCAATCTCTGATTTTACAGATGAAATTAAAACCAAGAAATAAGATAAGCTGTAAAAAAAAAAAACCCCCGTTAACTTTAAAATGAGCTTTAATTTGTCTTCCGTAAGTGCATTTATCCTTGTAAACAGAGCATGTTAAGAGATTTCAGGGGAGAGCAGACTATTGCTGGTATGTTGGTTTTAATTCACAAAAGAAAAAAAAACTACAATGCCAATGGCTTGGACTGACAGCAGCTTGGGGGTGGGGGTAGCGAAGATGGGGGGCAGAAAGAGAAATAAAGGCTCCCGGGTGACGCCCCTCCGACCTGGTTACCTGGTCCCAGTTGCACAGTCTCCACAGGAGGGCAGAGCTGTCACAACAGAACCGGGTGACGGCAGTTAAAACCAACTCAACTGCTCTGCGCTCAGTCTGGCACCTGTGTCCCGGCCCAGGCCAAGCGCGGCTTCATGCTCCCAGCCCGCCCGGCCAGGGTCTGCCACTGGAAATCAAAGACGGAATCACTTCATGACACTACAGATCTGGAAAAATAAAAATCTCAGCTAGAAAGGATGTCCGATTTGGAGACAAAGGGAGGGAAGAGGCGTGGGGGGGGCGCTGGGGTGGGGGGCAAGAGGCAGATGCCCCCAGCACAGGTGGACCGTGTGTGGTTGCGCGTTCGGGGTCACCTGTGGCCCATGTGGTGTCCCCTCGGTGCTCAGACGGGGAATGCCAAGAGGCCCAGTGACCACGCCCGAGGCCTCGCTGGACTACAGACCAGCACCTGGCTGTGAACAGGAAGGGCCACACCATGCTTCTTTCCTCAGGATTTCCGTAATTTGTGCTTCCCTTTGGTTTGGTTTGACAGTTGCGAAGAAGGCGGGGGGGAAGAAAGGGAATGGTTTTTGTCACTTGTCCAAAACTGACAGAGGAGGAGAAAGTAGGCGTCAGATGTGCTAGGTGGACGCTTCGTGGGCCCGGCATGCGTCGCCTCGCTCAGGGTGTGGGGCCTGGAACTCCCGGAACCCTCGCTGGCCTCTGGGGGCCTGGCTTCTGTGGTGGGGCTGTGAACCGGCTTTCCGGTGGGGCTTTAGTTGTGCTGCCGTGAGATGAGGATTAAAGGCCTGGAGGTGGAGGCCCGCCATGGTGGCTGACGTGCACGGTCATACCTCAACTCCGGAGGTCTTTCTCTCTGATTACGCGACGAGAGGGCCCGTTCAGCAGACATCGAGGGAAAAATAGCACATTCTTAACTTATTCTGTCTCCAAAGTTGAAAAAGATCAGACAGTTACTAAAATAAACAATTTCTCAATTGTGTCTGGTGACCATGGGCCCAGGGGCCGCGGCACGGCAGGGAGTGTTGGAGGGGGAGGGCCCCGGCTGAGTGAGGGCCTCACTCAGGACAGGCACAGTCAGCTCGGCTGAGCGAGGCTCAGAGTAAGGCAGTGCTCCTCACAGAAGAACACATCGGAAAAAGCTGCTCCTCTTCTGCTGGTCTGGTGTGATTTTGACTCCCTGGTTGCTCCCTTGGGGACTGTTGCCTTCCTGAAATGGCAAAAGGTTTTCTGAGGTCATGGCTGAGCATCAGCTCTACGGCTCTTAAGCAGCCAACCAGCCACCCACCCATCTGCCAGTCCATCCACCCCTCCATCCCCTCCCATCTGTCAAACTCTGTCACTTTCCAACCAGCCAATCATCTAACTGTCCCTTCCCACTGACCACTCACTTTTCTCAGAGCCACACATCTGCTACCTCTCCTTTCCAACCAACCATTTTCAGTCCCTCACTCGCCTGCCCATCCCCTGCTCCCATTCATCCCTTCAACATATTTCCCATTTGCTCACTGCCCCCCGCCCCAACGTCCTTCCTTTCAATCCATCTACCCACTATGCTGAGTCCCTCGCAGTGAGGCAGCCCAGGGACGGCAGAAAGACTGCCCTCTGGGATTGGGGGGCAGGGAGAGGGGAGATGGGTTCAAGGTCACTATGCCACTCACTCCTGGCTGGTCTCCATGTCCCTGTGCCAAGGCTCTGACTTGTCCACCTTCTTGTCCCACAGCTGGTATTACAGGCCCTACGCTCTAATCTTGTCCACTTGATCCATACTGAAACCCACCCATACACCCCCATTCTCAGGAGCAGTGCCCTAAATTCCTCACCCAGCATCTGAACCCTCTGCCTATGATCCAGAAGAACCTATTTTCTCCCATTCCACCCTGTTTGCATGGCTTGGTCCCCTTTTCTTTGACTAATTCCTTCTCATCTTTCTGCTCTTAAGTAAAACCTGAATTTATTCAAGTAGCCATCGAGGCCTATGCTGTGCTAGATTCTTGTGTGGGCACCGGGCATGCAGCGGTGGGCAAATGGTCCAGCCTTGGGGAGCTCGCATTGTATAGGGCAGACAAATCGTAAGGGTCAACAAAAAAGCAGTGATTTCCCACAGCAGTGAGTAATGAGCGACAGGACAGGCAGAGGGTGGAGAAGCATTTTGATGGTGGTGTCTGAACAGAGGCCTCATGAAGTGAGGCCAGGGACAGTCCAGGGGCACAACTGTGGTCAGCGGAGTAACTACCCCTAGTATGTCCATGCCCTCATCCCTGGAACTTGTGCAGAAGGAAATCTGACAAGGCAGGAGGGACTCTGCACATGTGGCTGAGCTGAGAGCACAGCCTGGATCACCTGGGGGCAGGGGGCATCCAACCCTGAAAGCAGAGCAAATTCCCAGCTGCGGTGGAGAGAATGGGGATGGAGGAAACAGGGTCAGAGAGATGCTGAGTGGCTCCTCGGAAGATGCAGGAAGGGCTCACAAGACAAGGAATGGCCTCCAGGAGCCGGATGAGGCAAGTTCTCCCCTGGGGCCTCCAGGGATGAGGGCACCCCTGCCGACACCTTGGTCTTAGTCTGAGATCTGGTTCCGACTTGTGACCTCCAGAACTTTTACACACATGCGTTTTGGATGCTGCTGAGGGTGTTACGGGAATTTGCTACAGGGGTCCTAGGATGCTGGCGCAAGAGGGGAGCACCCCAGGTGGACGGCAAAGTCCAAAGGAACGTGAGGGGTTCAAGGAAACAGGAAAGGGCCTGTGTGGCTGCAGCAGACGACAGGGAAGCGGCACGGTGAGAAGGCGGAGGGCGGCAGCGGCCTGGGCAGTGCGGAGTTTGCTCTCAGTGCGGCGAAGAGTGCTGGGCTGTGCAGAGCACGAGAGGCCCAGAGGTCTGCCAGCAGGGTGGCTGGGGAAGAGCCTGGCTTTCTATGATGCTCTCAAGAGAGAAGACAGGGATGGGCAGAGCTGGCCGCATCACTGATGTGACAGAAAGGAACTTGCAGCTCGGAGATAAACAGGTTCTGGAGAGCTAACGCACTGCACAGTGATTACAGTCAACAGAGGTTGACTCGATTGCACCGTGTTATAAACTTCAGAGTTGCTCAGAGACTCGATCTTAATTGTTCTCAACACAAAGAAGGAATGATAATTATGGGAACCCAAACTTGCACGATGTTACATGTCAATTACATTTCAATTAAAAAGAAAAGGCAGAGCGGAAGTGGTCTGGGGCTGTGACTCTGAATATAAACAAAGGTGTTAGGATATGAGTAGGAATTTAACCGTCTGTGATTTGCAATCCAGTTCAGAAAGAGGAAACGCAAGGACAACGGCTGCACACCATCTTCATACAGCACGTCCGGAGGCCACCTACAGGCCGCGGAAAGCAGAGCGTCACCACACGCTTAGTGTAACTGCCAGGGCGGAAGCATCAAGAGAGATCACCAAGAATCACAATTTTACGTCACACTGAAGAGGAAAGACAGGACAGGAAAAACAACAAGCTGTTGCTGGTCAGTGTATCTGTGCACACGGACGGCTTCTTATTTCGGCCAAGGGGCTGCTCCTAATCAATCCTATTCTTTATGATTCCATTCACGGCTGCTGAGAATTACGGAGGCACATCTTAAATCAGATGTGAACTACCTGAGCGGTGTTTTGTGTCATGTGACCTCGTGTGTGACCAGATGTGACTCAAGTGACAGACGGCTTTATGCTCTCGTATCCGACGATAAAAGGTGGAAAAGGGCCAGGAAAGAGGGTCCAAAGAGGGGCTGGAGACTCTGGGGCAACACTCTCAGCCGCTTTTAGGTGCTCAACACGCCCGAAGTATAGCCAACTGTGTAGACACGACCAAAGGCGGCACTAAAAATACTAGTGCCTGGGACTATGAAGCAAGAAAGCCAGAAAACAAACCAAAGGGTGGATGGGGAGGGATCCAGGCAGGACCCCTCCGAGGCCCAAGGGCCCTGGGACACACTGAAGCTCACAGAGCTGTCCCGCCCTATAGCACCGGAGGTGGCCTGGAGATGGAGAGCCGGTGGCTGTCAGACACAGCCCTGCTGGCAGACTCATCCCGGGGCGGGCTGTGGTTCTGGACCTGCATGCGGCTTTTCGGCAGGAGGCTCTCTCCTTATGCATGCGATCTCCCAGGCAGCATGGAAGGGGCTGTGTATTTCCTGCCAGCTTGTGTGCTCAGCGGGCAGCACTGGGCATGGAGCAGCTCCGAGCCACATAGGAAAGATGGAACAAAGCAGTGCCTCTGGGTGCGAGGGCCTAAACCTCTCCCGCTACCCCTCGCCCCTTTTCCAAAGATGCCCTGCTGGGTCTGGCCGGGCCCCGACAAGCAGGATCTGCCCTGGGGATGCATCACAGCACTGAAGCCAAGGACGGCTGGTTCCAACAGGGACCGGAGCAAAGATTCAAAAAGGACATACACTTGGGGCGCCTGCGTGGCTCAGTGGGTTATGCCTCTGCCCTCGGCTTAGGTCATGATCTCAGGGTCCTGGGATCGAGCCCCACATCAGGCTCTCTGCTCAGCAGGGAGCCTGCTTCTTCCTCTCTCTCTGCCTGCCTCTCTGCCCCCTTGTGATCTCTGTCAAATAAATAAATAAAATCTTCAAAAAAAAGAAAAAAAGGATATACACTCACCAATTTTTTGTCCATTTTTGCTTTGATGTCTCTGGCGAGAGTGAAAAACGCCTGTGGAATAAGCATGTCATTAGTGCCCCTGGAGCAGGGGACAGAGAGGGGCTTGTCGGTTCTGGGCCGTACCCCCACCCCCGTGTAGAAGTGGTGGGACCGTGGGGTGGGCGGGGGGGCAGCATTAGGGCTCCCCGGGTGTAGGTGTCCCCTGCCCAGCCCCATCTCCTGCTGCTACTGGGCTACTCCTGCCAACCTGGACCACTACCTCCCCTGGGCCAATGACCCGGGATGGTGGGGGACAGCATGACTGGGCAGAAAGGACACTCAGGTTCAAAGGGGTGAGTGACTTGTCTGAAGGCACACAGTGCCTAACTGACAGAGCTAGAAGGATCCATGAGGACGACCTAGCTTTCCATCCCCGACTCCTGTGTTCTGTCCAGTTTCACCCCTGCTTCTGATGGTCAGGGGCAGAGAGAAAGACAAACCATTCTTAGCCCAATAAGCTTCATTTCCCTGCCAGCAGGGAGTCCTGGAAAGGCCGGTACTGGGTGAAAGGTTTCTACCCCCATGCTTGACAAAGGCTCAATCCAGGCTCTCTTGGGGACCATATGATGTGGGAAGTTCTATTATAGAGGGTGACCTGGGGTGCTGAGGAAACCCAAAGGGGGAGGGGCCTACAGGCCTGAGGGACAAGAGGCTTCCCCTGGGAAGGCTCACTTGGGCAAGGGTTCTGAGGGAGAAGGGGCTACAAGGAGGGTGCCACACAGGTGGTGTGGCATGGAGGGTGCTGGGGCTGGTCAGGGAGGGCCTTCTGTGCCAGGTGTACTGGGTTGAGCTCAGCAGTGACAGGGGAGACCCACTGTAGGAAGATCACTGGGGTGGTGGGACAGAGGTGGGCAGGTTAGCTGCGAGGCCTACACGCCCACGGAGAAGAAAGGGTGCCAAAGCTTAGCCAGGGCTCCCTGCTCCAGCTGGGCTGTGACCAGGGCCTGTCTGAGGGTGGCATGGCCAAGAGCACAAACTTGGAGCCAGGCCTGGGCACCAGTCAGCTAGGTCTGTCCGAGGCTCAGTTTCTCCATCTGCAAAACCATGCCTGCTGCCCAGGGCTGCCCAAGAGCCACTGAGGTAATGTCCTGGGTGGCCAGCTGGGGCCCACACCTGCTGATATCCAACACAGCAGCGGTTCCCCCAAAGGTCCTGGCACATGGCACTGTCCGAAAAGTGCCTCCAGGCCAGCCGGCTGATAAAGCAGCCCAGAGCCTGAGGTCAGAGCCTCCCCAAAGGGTGCAGCCTGTTCCTCAGCCTGGAGGGGTTTGTGCCGTGGGCCTGGGACTCACATTCTCCACATTGATGTTGGCCTTCGCACTGGTCTCCATGAACTTGATTCCGTAGTCCAGGGCCAGCTGTGAGGAAGGGAGATACACATGTCCACCTCAGCCACCAGGCACCCCTGAACCCCACAAACCACCAAGTGGGGAGCAAGGAAGCTGCGGGGGGGCTCTCAGGCCACGGACGTGACCTCCTGGGCTGCTCCCTCAAGCCCCCCGTGGACAGTAGGTGGTGAATGGGGGATGTCTCTGGCAGGAAGATGGAGGGGCCCGGCTCAAACCACAGCTCTGTCCTCTGCTCCCTGTGGTCTCAGCAGGTTCCTACCAGATGCCTTCTGGGGGCACACAGTGCACACCCCAGAAGCCCTCGCCCTTGTAGTCTTTAGACAGAACCCCAGCCTGGTGAGTGCTTTCCCCCCTCTCTTCCCAAGAAAAGCACCCCACCGGCGCAACCAACGTGTCCCGCTTTGCCTGGCGAAGTCCTGAGTCCTAGACCCTGAGCCTTACACAAGTCAGGATGGCGGGTCAGTGTATGCTCAGAAAGACTGTGAAGGAGTCGCCCCCACTCCATCAGTGAGCAATTGGGGACCCTTTGGGCCAGAACAGGTCTCCATGCAGAGAACCCTAAAACCCCAAGGTTCCTCTGCCATGAGGCACCAGGTCCAAGCTGGCTGCTGTGCCCACCTTTTCTCCCCGTTCCTTGGAAACTTGTCTCTTGTCGTTCACATCACACTTGTTCCCGAGTATCATCTTTTCGACATCTGCAGAAGCATGCTGGGGTGGAGGGGCAGACAGGGAGGGTGAGAGGTCAGAGGGGACCACAGGCCGACAAGCAGTCTGTCCTGAAATCAGGGTGGTGGGCCAAGACTGCTAGCCACCCTTGTACCGGCGACAAGCTGAAGCTCAGAAAGCCCGAGTGGCCTGTCCCATGTCACACAACCAATACAAGGGCAGAGTCCAGGTTCGACTAGTACTCTGACCAAGCACACGCCTACTGGCTGCTGAGGACAGCTTCTCTATGGGCCGTGTTGTCACCCAGGTTCCGAGGCCGCTCCTGGCAGGGCCCGGCCTATGGGAGGCAAGCAAGGCTGGCCATTTCCCTCTGCTTGCCTCCCTTCCTCTGGCTCCTCCACCGGAGGCCCCAGCTGCTGTCCTGGGACCTTCTGCCCCACTCCAGCTCTCTCTGTTTAGGCTCTGAGGTGGGCAACACCTGTTTGGGGTGCCCTCCCCAGCCTCAGCCAGCCCTGGGTGCTTCCCTATCCCCTGGTGCTCTGACAACTGCCCTCCCCACCCCCCACGCCATGCCTGAACAGGACTCTTCCTCCAATTTGCCCCAGGCCCCAGTGGAGGAGTCAGTGCTTCCCGAGGGACTAGGGTATGGAAAAGGGCCTTCTTTGTGTAGCTCAGGTCTGGTCCTGGTGAGACACGCTGCCCCACTCCCTGCCCAACCTCCTGTTAACCGCAAGGCCCCCTCTTGGCTGGAACAGTGAATTTCCACAAAGACCAGTGGGAGCTGTTCCTTGTCCTCCTCCAGGGCCCAGCCTCCAGCCAGCCAGTGCGGGGCTGTCAGGAAGGCGGCCTGGTGCCACTGCCCACGGACGCCAGTGGTGACGGGACCTTTGGTCGTGGCTTTATGGAGGGATGAAGTCCTCTGGCTGCACCTTTGACCGGAAGCCCCACCTGAAGAGTCATCGAGAGCCATAAGTGCCATCGTCCAAGAAGGCTTGGCAGGTGACAGCCAGAAGGCGAGGACACCAGCTTTGGGACTGGGAGGTGGGGCCTTCTTTTCCCTCCTTGGTTCCAGGTCTTCCCTCCAGGCCAGCTGTAGTCAAAGAGCTGCTGGCCTGAACACAGGTAGCCCAGACCAGCTCACACCCTTCTCTGCTGGAACTCAGTACAAACTGAAATGCCTTTCGACCACCTCTACCCAACACAAGGGTCACGCCTATTCTAGAACCTTCCTTTTCTAGATAGCACCAAATGCTCACGGTGATCAAGAGCTCGGATATCCCTTCTCTCATGACTGAGACACTGCCCAGACCCAACAGCCCTGCTAGGGAAATGGGCTCTTGGGGCCTCCCTGTGATGAGGCCAGGCTCGTGTGTGGTCTCCAGGATTAGCTGCCTGGCTTCTAGTCCCCATCCTGAGTATTCTCCTAGCTACAGGGCTCTTGACAAGTGACTTCTAGGGATCTCAGTGATCTAATCCGGGACCAGGCAGCTCTGGGGTGGGGACTGAGAAGAGACATGTATGAAGTTCCTGTGCACGGGAGAGGTTATGAGCCTTACCTCCTCAATGTTCCGAATCCAGTTCCGGATGTTGTCAAAGGACTTCTCGTTGGTGATGTCATAGACCAGCATGATGCCCTGAGCGGAGGGAGACAGACACGCAAGCTGGATAAGCTGCGAGCTTCAGGGAAGGCCCCCAGCAAGGTGGGGGCGCTGGGACTGGCCCCAACAGTACATCCCTCCCACTAACTGCCTCTACTCCACCCCTGGGTCCCACACCCCCTTCTGCTGGACTGCAGCACCAGCTCCTCCCCAGTCTCCCAGGCTCTCGTCCTTTCTACTGAGCCACTGAGGGGGACCCTTCACCCTACAGACCAGCTCCCACCACCCCAGGGCCAGCAGGGTAAGTCTGGCCCACACCCGGCAGCCCGTGACGTGTTGCTGACCTCCCAGCCTCACGTCCCACAGCACCCTGCCCCGCATGCTGTGCTCCATGGGCCCAGCGCCCACTGGGCTCCCCTTCACTCCCCTCCTCTGCTATGTTCAGCCTCCCCTATCCTCTCCCTCACTGCCACCCTCCCTCCCGGCCCAAGTCACCTCTGGGCACTCCAGGATGACCTCTCGCCTGGCACCTACTGCAGTAGGGTCTCCCTGAAGCCCCAGGTCCTGGTCACATGGGTGCCACCACCCCCATTATACAGACGAGGACCTTGAGGTGGGGGATGGCTAGGCCCGTCTCCTGTCCCATTTGAGAGTAAAGGGCACAACTGAGGCCTGAACCCCTGGATGGCCTGATGCTGACACCCTTCTGCGTTCTGGTGCCTCCACTTAAGTTGGGGGCCAGCTTAGAGCAAGGAGCTGGGCAGCACTGAGGCCCCTGATGTTCCATAACCAATGCATGAGCACCTATGGGACAGTCCGGGGGTCCCCATGATCTCGTTGCCATCACCGAGCAGGGCAAATATCCTTGTTTGATACAAGGGAAACTGAGGCACACAGAAGAGACCTTTAAGACTGAAGCCCAGGCAAGGCTAACTCTGAAAAAGCTGATCACACCAGCCCTTGTCAGGAATCTCCCTGGGCCCTCCTCGGGACCAAGCAATGCTGAGGGCCACCTCTGCAGCCCAATGGGGTCAGCTGTCCTGTCCCAGTCTGGCTTATTCTATTCCTTCAGGCTACCCCACCAAGGGCACAGCCCTGCACCCGTGACCTCCGGCGCTGGCTAAGAAGTCTCTGAAGCTGTCTGAGTCTGCAGAGTAAGAACACGGGCTGTTGGTGCTGGGCTGGGAGGTGGGGATCATGGGGAGGACGTGTGACAAAACCTCAAAGGTGTGAGAGCGCCTCCGCAATCCCAAATCCCAGCCCTGAACCTGAGAGGACGCACCGCAGACTTGTAGCCTGCCACAACCATGGCCATGGCCGGACCCCTCTAAAATGCTTCCTAAGGGCCCTTTCTCAGGGCTCTCTTGGAGAAACTGAACAGAAGCCACTTGTGGGGTAACTCGGTGGAGGTTTCAGCAGCCGCGCTGTCCACCACACGCCAGCCGAGGCCAGCATGAATAGAAGACGCCGGCGTGCAGACTCCACAAGTCAAGCATCACTTGCCCAGCAGCTGCCCTCTGGCCGTCAGGGGCAAGGAATGCCACGGGGTCCTGAGGCCTTTCCACTCTTTATCCAGCGACTGGCCCATCTGGTGGACCAGGACTCTGGCAGCCCCCAGCAGTTGATACCACAGGCTCAAGATTCCAAGGTCCCAGATATTCCAAGGCCCCCGAGGGCAGGAACTCAGCCCATTCCAGGTCCTCCTCTATATCTACCTCAGGCCTGGCCTCGAGAAGGTGCTCAACAGAAGCATTGGAGGTATGTGGAGCAAGTCTTCCTATCACAGCACCCGCCTCTGGCCCAGGTGACAAACCTAACGGCCAACAGCCCAGAGCAAGTCAGGTCCTGGATAATCTTCAAGTCTTTGGGTGCAGATTCCATAGAGACTACGTGGGCCACGTGAACACTCCTAAGTGTTGGGGCATGCCATCTCCAATTTCACTGACCTCACCTGGAAGAACCGGCTTCCTGGGTCTTCCCTCATCCCTGAAGAATTAGGTTTCCTTAAACCCTGCATTGTCTCTAAAGCAAAAGGGGATGCACGTGGGGGCAGGGCGCACTGTCTTCTCCTGAAACTAACCTGGGACCGAGGACCCCTAAGACCCCTGCGCGTGGGCTCCCCAGAAACGTCCAGGCTTTGGTATTCAAGATGGTGATGTTCATTTTGACCGAAAAAAAAAAAGAAAAACAAAGAAAAGGAAGCAAAAACCAATCCATACCATTGCGCCCCTGTAGTAGGCTGTTGTGATCGTCCGAAACCGTTCCTGACCAGCTGTGTCCCTAAAGGAGAAGAAAGGACACCGGTGATGGCGAATACCAATAACCATGACAGTGGCAGCAGGGGACATTTTCCCAGGATGGACACCCCGCTTTCTCATGAGTCATTTCCTAATCCACGTCCTGCCATGGGGCAGCACCTCCATTCTCCCTATTCCTACAGAGAAGGAAACGGTGACCCAAGAGGTGTCCCGTTGGGTGTAAAGTCAGGTTCCCATGCCCCCCGTGACTCCTCTGGTTCCTGGGGCTTCTCCCCAGAGCTTCTGGGTCACCAAAGAGGCAAGTCAGATATTATCTGTGAAAGTCCAGGGCCACAAGGGTCTGGAAAGGCTTGGCTACACGGCAGGAGGGCTGGGCTGGGCAACCTCAGGGGGTGCCCAGAAGCACTTCTGCACTTGCTGTTTTGGTGGAGGCCAGGGAGAAAGCCCTCCGTCACTGGGGCAGAGGTGACACCAGGCTGAGACACGCTATGCCCAGCCCCACTCCTGGCATGGGAGGTATTCAGTGTTCGGGATAAAGGGGACTTTATGGATTGGTGGCAGAGCCAGGGTAAGACCCAAGTCTTTTGTCTCTGGACCCATGGCTCCTTTCAGGACCCCGCACCCGCTTCCTCCCCTGCCGAGGGCTCTCTGTCTGGGCGGCACAGAAGCGCCTCACTTGGGCCTCTGTTCACTTTCTGATGCCAACAGCAGGTGACATCCGTGGTTACGGACAGTCATTTTATTTCCAACCGTGGCCCTAGTCCAAAAACGTTACGAAAGTCGTTAACCCTGAGGAGACTGCTAAGAGCAGAAGACGGAAGAGAGGGGAAGAGGAAAGCGAAACTCCTGTCTCAGTGTCACTTTGGACTTCGGGCACGGAGGCTGCTGGGAGCCACGTGTGGCAGGTGGAGGCACTTCTGGAGGCAGCCAGAAACTGCCTGATTCCCAACAGACAAGGGTTAGGCCTCATCCAGATTTGGGATTCTGGAGTCTGATCGAGTCCGAGGCGAATGCCACGGAAGCCGAGGGGACACACTTGGCAAGCAGGGCAATGCCCGCGCTCTGACGCCGGGTGAGGGAGACAGGCTGCAGGGAAGATAGCTCTGTGGCCCATCACAGGGCACCCGCTCCCACCACAGGGGCTAGCTGGGGCCGGGAGACTGCACCACCCTCTCAAACAGGGCTTCTCTCTAACTCTGCTCAGGGCATATACTTCCCTGTCAGTGACGTGGCTACGGGGAGGGAACTCCCCTCCACCTGACCGGCTAAGCTCAGCCTTCCTGGCGCCACGGGCTACATAGACCACAGTCAGCATCAGTCACAGGGACTCACTATGCTTCTAATTTAAAAATCGTGAGAAATCGGCCCCAGGTCAGTGGAATGGCCATGGGTCTCACCATTGGGCCTGGGCCTCAGTCTATTTTTGGTTCGGGGGTTTCGGGTCTGTATGTTAGAGAAGTAAGGCCTGGGCTGCCCCAGGACAGAAAAGAGGAAATGATGTCTGGCCTCCTTCAGTGACCTGAGAGGCTCAAAGAGGAAACGCTGGGCTGGGGAATTTCACTGCTCTGCAGCCTTCTCCGCTGCCTGGGCACAGAGCGCACTCTCCAAGTTTAATGGAAGTAGGCCACCGAGAAGCCCAGAACCAGCTGTGCCCACATCCGAATGCTGAGCTAACCAGGACTGGCAGCTCTGTCTCCAGAAGGTGCTGACACAGACTCCAGGGCCCAGTAACCAGCAGAGCACAGTCCCCGAGGTTTCTGAAGAAAAGCCTGATTTGCACGGCAGGGCACAAAGAGATGGAGGCCATGGTCATGGAGAGGGGGAAAGAGGTACCAGGGTTTCTGGCTCAAAGCCCTCATGGGCGAAGGTGGCAACGACACTTACCATATCTGTAGCTTAATTCTCTTGCCATCGAGTTCTATGGTCCTAATTTTAAAGTCAATTCCTAAAAGAAAAGAAAAAAAAAAAAAAAGGCACATCACCGTCAGCCCATTTCCCAAGCTGCCTCCGAGGCGGGCACTGCCAGCCTGGGT
The DNA here is from genome assembly GCF_020171115.1 of Neogale vison. Classification (NCBI taxonomy): domain Eukaryota; kingdom Metazoa; phylum Chordata; class Mammalia; order Carnivora; family Mustelidae; genus Neogale; species Neogale vison. The sequence continues at coordinate 214,268,486 of NC_058096.1, forward strand.
GGGGAACGGCATCCACAGCTTCCGCAGCACCCGTCTGGCACTGGGCACGTGCGATCTCGGAATCTCCCACAACAGATCGGGAGGCACCTGAGAACTTTCTCCTTTCATGGACGGGGAGGCTGAGGTTCAGAGCTGGCAGGCAAACCCAGATACTTCAGGTGCCAAAGCCTTGTTCTATCCCCTCTCTCCACCGGGCCGCCTCTGGGGGTGAGCTCTATCGGACGCTTTGCTGGCCAGAGTCCCATGCTTCCGGCCACCTAGCACCAGGCCCTTCAGGCACACAGGGCACAAAGCCCCACGACACCCCAAGATATTGCTCCCATGGCCTCCAGGCCTCTAGCCTTCCCACCTGCTGCTGCTCCTCCGTCGGCGGTTCCCACCCCACCCACCTGTCAGCCCACCAAACTCTCTCTCTTAGGCCATGCTGGAAGGTCACCTTCCAAGAAGCTTTTCTGCCCCTGCCCCTCTTGTCCCCTTTCCCCAAGACCAGGGTGACCCGTCAGCCTCTTCAGCTATTCTCCAGGCTCCTGCCCCCTCGGTCCCCTCCCAGGCTTTCCAAACCACATTCAACCATGTCACGAAGCTAACCACTGTTCCAAACCTCCTAGGGTGTCTGCCAATGGATGGATGAACGAAATGGGGTCCATCCATACTACTACTGAGTCATGAAAAGGAACAAAGCCCCAACACACGCTGCAACATGGATGAACCTTGAGAACATCACGCTGAGAGCAAGAAGCCAGACAGGAAAGGTCACAGAGCATAGGACCCCATTCGTATGAACTCTCCAGAACAGGCAAATCCAGACAAACACGAGATCAGCGGTTGCCAGAGGTTGCAGAGGGAATGGGAGATTCAGGGGGTTGACTTCTTTTTTGGGGCTTTTGTCATAACAAAAATGTTCTAGAATTGGATGCGATGATGGCTCTACAACTCTGTGACTCTACTAAAAACCCCTGACTTGTAGGTTTTAAATGGATGAACTCTACAGTTCACGAATTCTATCTCAATAAAACTATTTAAAAAAGCCAAAACCGTTTCCGCTGGCTTCCCACTACCCCCGTGGCCCCAGAAAAAAGTGAGAAGGGTGGCATGTGCACTAGTTCTGCCCAGCCTGGTCACCTCTCCGCACCTGAGGCTCATGTGACTGTTTCCTAAATATCCCAAGATCCGGCCTGGGGGCTTTCTGTTCTTGTAAGGTTGTTTCCTTCCAGTTATCTGCCCCACCTCCTCACCGCTCCCCACCCCCCGGCCATTCAGCAGGTCTCTGTTCAAGTCACCTCCTCTGGAAAGCCTTCCTGACCATCCTCGCTCTCTCCTCCCAATCTTTTTCCTTCTTCACGCACTTATCCCTGACAGTGTTTATTTGTTTATTTGCTCCATGAACCTGGGAATAAACCTGCCCATGTGAATGGCCTGCCTGGAGGGCAAACAGCCCAGATCTCTGCTCCTGAAGCCATGAGGCTGAAGCCTGGCTTGACCCCTCAGAACTGACGATAGGGATGCTAATTCCATCCCTGCCCACCTCAGGAAGTGTCCAGGGGGCCACAGGGAATGTCAGCCTGCACATGAAGTTTGCCCACAAGAACATAAGCTCCAGGAAGGCAGGGGCTCAGAAGTCTCACTCATGGCAGTGTCTCCAGTAACTCAGCATGGCAGAGGCCAACTACGTGTTTGCTAGAAGCTGATCACCCAGTCCTGCACACACACCTTGACTACAGGCCTTGCTACATTTCTGTTTCCCTCTGATTCATCCAAATCATCTCTGCGGCCCTGGCAGCCCTGCTGGCACATGGCAGGTGTTGGGGAAAGTCGGCAGGGCAACAGAACTAAGAGCAACGGGGTCTGTGAGGTGCTGCATGGTTTACGATGCACTCTGACGCTACACCATCTGTCTCCCTAAAGGAATGAGTGAATGGGGCCCTGAGGAGGCGGTGGAAGCTGAGCCAGGCAGCAAAGAACCAATTCCAGGAGCCACAGGGCCAAGTTCACACCACAAATGATCGATGGAGCTGATGAGAATAGGCTTCGGCAAAATGAAACATGAGCAGGAAACAAACAGCCACTTAAACCCTGATCTATAAAGAAAACCCAGACGTACACTTAGTGCCAACAGAGAATCACCTTTATGCATTCAGTTGTAGTTCAGGACTAAGAGGCCAGTGATGCTCCTTCCTAAAACACCCTCCACCTCCTGTCACAGACGCACAGGGACATAGAAAATCAATAAACACTGTTTCACTGGCAAAGTCCAACAGCATGACTCTGTCCTCTCCTCTTCCTGGGTTTCATTAACACACCAAATTTAATTAGGAAGTGTAAACTTTACAAGGCTAAGAGTTATGAGGCCATTACTTCAAGGTCAGGATGAATTAAATTTTCTTAGAAGACAGAGGCCTGCAGGAAAACTACACATGTAATGAGAATACCATGGTGGGAGGGAGGGATTCTGGGTTCAAGGGCCACCTCTACCTTCCCAGGGGACCTTGCCCAAGTCATTTCTTTGTCTGGAAGTGAAGGCCAGTCTCCTCAGAGCCCTTAAGTGCTAGACTGGGTTTTCTGGCCAAGAATTAGGAACCAAACAAAAAAGTCTAATCCCGGAACTAATATCACTAGTGCTTGTGCTGAATGGGAAATTCTCATGCTGGGAAACAGATCTGGGTTGAGAGCGAGCCACAGCCTGCCAGGAGTTAACATCACTTCCTGATTGGTGAAGATGCATGCAAGGGTTATCCCAAAGTTTGACCTTAGGGTGGCAAAGGGGGAGGAATCAGAAATATCTGTGTCCAAGGATGGGATGCTGCCACTGCAGGGAGCCATCTTGCTTCCTCCAGGTAGCCTCTGGCCATGATGACAACCCCATATCCACTGTACATTTCGGATCTTCGATCAACCAGGGCCCTGGTCAAGGCAGCCAGTGTTACTCCTAACCTGAAGAAACAGGGCTCAGAGAGACTAAGTGCTTATTCAAGGGCAAACAGCAGCTGGAAAGCAGGCATGGCCATTTTCAGTCCAATTCTCTCTACTCTGCATCTGGCATATAACTGTAAAGTGCAGCCCCTAGAGGAGGGCAAGGTTGGAAAAAGCAGATCATCATGGGGTTCAGGGAGATAGGTGAGTGGGTTCAAGTTACACAGGGGTAAAGCAAAATCTGGTCCCTAGGTCTTCCCCATTCAGAATCAACTCCTGGGCTCGAACAAGACTGCAGAGCTCACAGGCCACTCTGCTTGATCGGTGTTATTTTCAGGTCAAACGTTTTCACACGGGCAATGGCCATTTTTGTGGCATGGGGAGAAGTGAGCTCCACTTTTGTGGGTATCAGCACTGAGAAGCAACAAGCCAATTCTGTTCAACCACAATGTGGGCTGGCTCTGTGGGAAAGGCTGTTCTGCAGTGACAACCGGTGTCCTGGGCCTCAAGATAGGGAAGTCACGGCTGTCTGTGGCAGCGGCTGATTTTGGTTTCTCACTGAAGTTTTTATCTGGCATCTCCTTGGGGATGACAGGTCCTTGGGCAGGCAGCTGTCACCCTCAAGTGATGGAAAGTCCAGCAGAGAAAGCCTCCAGACTCCTCACCATTCCTTCTAGAGGAAAATCACCCGTGGAGGAAACAGGTTCAGGGAGAGGGGCTTAACCCCTCAACATGCCAGAGGAAAAGAGCAGGAGAGATCTGGTTTAAAACAAGTTCTGGTTCTTAGATGGACCAGCGATGCTTGCCCTGGGGGCAAGCGCTCACATCTCTCTGGGATGGTCCAGCCTTGAGTTTTGGAGTTAGACCCACATGGATTCAAATTCTATCTTTGCCACCTGCAGTCTGTGACCTTGGGTGAGTCTCATCCCTCCCTGGACCTCAAATTCCTCATCTGTGAAACGGACTCATAAGAGCACTTAACACTGAAGACTGGAGAGTGTGATAATGCACATAAAGCGGCTAGCACACAGTAAATGCTTAATAAGGTCAGATGTCATAGGCCTCTTCCTAGGGCCTACTCCCCAGGCCTGTTTCACTTCTGTAAGGTGGGGACGCCAAAAGAACAGCTTCGAGGGCTGCTGCGTGGACAAAACGAGATGACCGGCGCCAGAACCCCAGCCCAAGGCACATACTACCTGGGGAGCAAGCTGAAGGCTGGAGCCTCAGTCTTCCTATCTGCAAAATAGGCACTTGGTTCCCCCCCCCCGAGCCCGGGAAACCCCGAAAGGCGGTGGAGGCGGCTGTTCTTCTCCCCTCCGGTCCCCTCGACCCTCTCAGATCCCTGGATCCGTCCGGCCCAGCCGCTCCCTCAGCCCCAGCCCTTCAGGGGCGCGCCCGGCCCGGGCCTCCGGCGTCCCCGGCCGCTCCCCGGCCCCGCTACCTATGGTGGAGATGAAAGTTGAGTTGAAGGCGTCCTCGGAGAAGCGGAACAGGACACAGGTCTTCCCCACCCCCGAGTCCCCGATCAGCAGCAGCTTGAACAGGTAATCGTAGGTCTTCGCCATATTACACTCTCTCCCCGACGGGAAGTGCGGCCAGCGCCTCGCCACTGGCCGCTAGCCCCGTCCATCAGCGCCGAGCCCGCCCTCTATTGGCTCCCGGCCCGCCGCGCGTCACCGCGGCCCTCGCCCGCTCCCGCGCCCCGCCCGTCGCGGGGAGACCTGGGGAAGGGGCGAGCAAGGAACGGTGCCGGAAGCGGCCCGAGCGCGCCGCTCATTGGTCGGCGCTCGGGACAGGGCGGACTCCAATTGGCCCGCAGTGAAGAGTCGAGGGGCTTCAAAAGAAGACCAGCAGGAGGCGTGGCATCCCGGGTCCCCGCCTTCTTCCCCCGACACAGAGGCGGCCCCGCCCCCCGGTGGGAGGGGGAGAGCGGGGAGCGTCGCCAACGGCTCCGCGTGCCCGCAACTCGGGGGCGGGGCCTGGGGCGCGTGCGTACGCGGGAGAGAGAGAGAGACCGTTAGGCGCCAGTAGAGGGCGCACGCGCGGCGGGCTCTCCGGCTCCCGCCCTCACGGCTTGCGCAGCCTCCGTAGGCTCCGGGAAGAACGCGGGAACCCGCTACGAAGTTGGCCCTGGCGTGTGGAGGCGGCTGCGTCAGGCCAGGCGCAACCGAAGAGGAAAGGGGAGAGGGGGCGTCCGCCATAGTCGAAGCAAGGCCCCCTCAAGACGTCCTCCGGAGTCTCAGCGCTGGCCAGGGGACTATTTAGGGTTACCCAGGCCTCCACCACCTGAGTGGCTTCACCGCCACTCGCTGGGCTGAGGCCCGCGGGGACTCCTTGCGCGGCGCCCTCGGACCTAATTAGAGATTGCCCAGACCACTGTCTGCCTGCAGCTTTCCCCCCGACCTCGGCTGCCCCAACCCAGTCAGCCGCCGAGGGAGCTAGGGTCGTGAGGATCCTAGGTGATGGTTCCGATCCTTGTTCTTTGTCTGCTGGCGTTGTCCGCTCTTACAAAAATACAGAAAGTAGTCAATCCCTACCCTAACCTACTGGGGTCGGTATTGCGTTTCCTGCCTTTTTATGGTGAGCAACCCGAGGCCAGAGCTTCAGTGATTTTCCCAGACTCCAGGATGGAAAGTTGGGTCCGAGGTCGGACGCGCAGGCTTCGGAGGCCGGAGATCACCAGCGTTTCCTGCGGGTCCGAGGTGGGCCACGCCGCCGGCAGGGCGTCGGAGAAGCGTCTAGGCTGGTAGCCCTAGCCACCCCTCCGCCATCTCTCCGCAGACCACTGCGCGCATCTGGCTCCGGTGGGGAGAGCTTAAGGCGGAGACGCGCCCGCGTCGTCTTCGGTGCCACTGGCCCCCTTTCTGGGACACTCCACATTCTACTGTTTCTTCTGTTGCCTACGCCTCCAGGGCCTGCTTCTCAGATTGCATTGCAGACTTTCGGGGTCTCCGCGTGTCCTTTAGGAGTTCCCCGTGGTCCCAGGTCTGCTCGCACTCTGGGGGAGCTAATTCACTCCTGTGGCTGCTAATTCACTCCTGTGGCTGCTAGTGTATCCGCGCACAGGTGATTCCTTAAGGAAACCCATAGCCCGGCCACCCTTGTATTCAGCCCATTTCTGCATCTGGCAGATGTACTTCGACCTGTCCGCAACTGAACGCGGCAACTTCTACTCAAACTAGCCTGGCCCGAGTTTATCTTATGAGTGAAACCGAAGCCATCCTTGACATTGCTTTTTCATCCCCGCATGTCTTGGTGGTTGAACCTTGTCCTCTTCACTGGTCTTCCTGACTGCTCTGTTCTCTAATCTAGATTTTACCCTGCAGTGTGCTCATTCTAAAACACCCACTACCCATCCAGGGTCTGTCAGGATCAGGCCTTCCCAATCTGGCCCTAAGCTTACGCTGAGTTGCACATCATGGGACTGGGAACTCCCGGAGATCTGAGATCAGTTTACCCAACATCGAACACTTGTTAGGTGCGGAGCCATGGGATTGACTGTAACAGTATCCTGAGATTGGATTACAGCCCAAGGTGGTGGGCCAGAACGAGCTTCAGTTTAGGGAGGGCCCTTAAGAGAAGGAATTGCAGTTATTGGTAGTCCCTGCATCTACCATCTAAACAAGCTCACAGCATCAGCTAATTGTTGAATTAATATGAAGAAAATGTTTTTAATTGTACTTGGTGACAAAAATTGTTTGCATACGACATTAATGTTTTAAACTTTCATTTCTCTTTTTGATTCCCTACCCCACTTCCCCAAGGTCAGATCTTGAGGCAGGTATCAGAGCAATTCAGGTAGTGAAACTGCAGTCATCTTTGACGCTTTCTTCTTTAAGATACCTGCCAGCTGGTCAGCTGTTTTAAGATTACTTCCTCCAGATCACTTCTTTTCATTCCATGGTAAGCACTACCTGGGATTAATGGAAACATCCTCTTAACTGGCCTTACTGCCTCTAGTCTACTCCCACTCTAGTCCCTCCTGAAAATGACTAAGTGGATCTTCCTAATGTGTTTCTTTGATTAGTCTTAAGTGGCTCTCCACTCCTGACCAAATTAAGTTCAGGCTCTCATTGCTATGGACCCAGCTTACCTTTCAACTTTCCTGCTTCCTTCCTTTACATATCCAGGCCTTGGGCTTTCCTAACTCAAGCAGCAGCGACCATTTTCCCTCTCATCTATTAAAATCCTAGTTACGCTTCACAGCCTGGGTCAGGCAGGACTGGGTAAAACAAAGGACAGGAGTTTTTGAATTACTGAGGCAAAGTGCGCTCACCTGAATACAGAGATCATAATCCTCATATGAAGTCATGGTATAAAGCAAGTAACATTTGTTAATGATCTTGGCAGTTATCTTTCCCTGCCATCCAATCAGCATTCATTGAACAAGAGTACCTTCAGTGTCCCCCCAAACAGATTCTGAAGTTCACACAAATTATAGTTTATGTAAAAATTTATTTGACCAAAATGTAGAAAAAGTGATACTATTACATATGATACAGTTGCAAGAATCTAAATGGAAAGTGTGGGTTTTATTCAATTGCACAATTTGCTAGTGTACCTTCTGGGTAGTGTGATGCTTAATAAATAGGAGTGAGGGGTAGAGGACTTGGATAAGCTAGAAGCAGGGTGATTTTATCAGAATTGTAAACTTGAGTTGGCCCCCACACTGCCGGGGAATGTGGAATGTTTCAGCTCTGAGATGTTAACCAAGAAAGCAGAAATCTAACAAAGCCAAAATGTGCAGTTCTGCCTACAAAATACTCCATATCCAGTTTAATCAGGAGTTTCTTGGTCTTTTATTAACTTGGTCCTGAAGAAGGAATTAAAGTCCTACATAAGTAAATCTTCAGTTTGCCATTCCCTGAAGTATAGAGGAGATGAAGCTAGGCCGATTACTTTATCTCTACTTTGCTGTCAGAGAGGCCCCTTCTGTCCAGTATTTGTTAACAACTGCTCAGTTATTGATGGCTAGTGGTCTTCTTGATAGGACTTCTCTGAATAAGACTGAATTCTACCACATTCATTCCTGCTGAGGAGATGGTCTCAGATCACAGCAGACAAGCACAGGTTATTACTGGAATAAGCTATCTGTTCCTCAGAGAACAACTTTAGAATGAAAGGAACATGAAGAAGAGCCTAACATCAAGGATCTATCCAGAAAATATTGGGGTAATATGATTATGTCCTGAGCATTCTCATGCTGACTGCTCAGAAGATGTTTGTTCTGCATGGTAGAGTGTGGGAAAGAGCCAAGATGATTAGGTTAATCTGTCTATGGTTTAAGACTTCCACAAAGCCAGCCCCCTCCCCCTGGCCTTCCCCCCCCCCCTCTGGATGGAAAATCCCTACCCATATTTTAATGTGATGGTCCCTGGTTACCTGTCATGTGACCAACAGTGGCCCAGAAAGTTATACATTCTTCAGCCTTCTAAGCTGACCCATGACTAGATGCTGGAGTTGTTTTTGAAAAGTATAGGGTTGTCTATTTTCCCAGGAACCAAATGCCCTCAGTCTGAAGAGAGTATGCTCAATATAAAATACCCTGCCTACCTTATGAATAAATGCAACTTAAGGATAAAAATAGAGCTGAAAAAGCTGGTGCCTTTTGAAAAAAGGAAGGAATTAGATTTAACTGGTGCACAAAGCTTCTCTGATACAAAATATTTGGTCATATATTCATAATTTGCTTGACATTTTCAGCAAAGCGAAGATTTCAATGGCAAAAGAAACTTCTTACAAGAGAAGAGAAAGACACGGAGCTCTGGAGTTTCTGTTGGAACAAGACTCTTCTGTTTTGGTTATATACAGTTAAGTTCGTTTAGTGTCTGATCCAGTGTCTGATGTAAGCCCACATTCTCTTCTTTGGCCTGGGCAAGTTTTTCTGGTAAGGATTAAGAGTAGGGGAAAAAAGAAATTAATAAGCATCTTTGTTAAGGAGGAAAAGGTTTCTAAACTCCACAAACTGTCAGAGTGAAGTCATAACAGAGAAAGTACTTAACATTTTAATTATTGCAGAATACCATGGAATAACAGAGATCAAGTATCAAATATGGGAGTCAGAGTTGCAAGATAAAACTACAGAGTCTTCAATTAAATTTGAATTTCAAGTAAGCAACAAATACTTTTTTAGGACAAGTATATCCCAAATGTTGCATGAGATACACTTATGCCAAAAAATTACTCATTGCCTATCTGAAATTCAAATTTAACTGGGTGTCCTATGTTTTCATTTGTTAAATCTGGCAATCTAGAGTTGGAACACCTGGACTTAGACCCCAGTAGTACCACTGAAATATGCCATTTAACCTTGCTAAGTCTTGGTTTCCCCATCTGTCAAGGATAAGAACAGCAATATGGGGCATGCGGATTACCATAAGGAACAAATGAGAGGTGCTTCAGAACTCAGGAAGTGCTACGCACAAAAACATAGTCGTAGATACGGGAAACAGTACATCCCCCACCTAGGGTCAGTTAATTAGCCTACGGTAGGAAATTATAATCCCGAAATCCATTTTTTCTTTGGAGGTTTTGGGAACGGCCATTGAAATTCCAGGCATAATTGTCTTATTGTGTCTGTGCGTCCATAGCCATGGAGTCAAACCTCAGATAAATGCAGCGTGACTGAAAATCTAAGTCAGACTACAGGTGAGTTATTAAGTGACCAGGCTGATAAAATAAATTTTCAAAAACCGAAAAAGTGAGATGCCATTTAGGGCTAGGCACAACAGTGATCAAGACAGAACTGGTTTGCCGTGAGTGATGGCCGATAAGAGGCAAGGCCAAAAACCATTAAAACACTGGAGGAAAGCAAAATGCCTCATAAACTGTGATAGGATCAGCTTGGAAATTTTCAGAAAGAAAAAATTAAAATGACTGCCAAGATGGCAGTCTTTCAACTAGAACGGCTCAACCTTTCATCTCACGAGGCACTGAAAAATACCAGGTCTCGCTATAATCGGGCGGATTCTGTGAGAGAAAACAGCAAGCAATGTGGGCCTGACTAATGTGGATGGACAGTATCCACTCCGTGGTCTCCCCTATGCCTCACGGACGGAGCCACCACTTCTGTTTTGCAGAAAAGCTAAGCTGCTTGTACAAGGTCCCACAGGGCTGAGATTCAAACCCAGGTCTTCCCACTACAAATCCTGACCACATGTCACCTTGCCACTTGGATTCCCTGGCATCTACTTTGTATTAGATCTAAGAGAAAACAAAATAAAACAAAAAAAACGCCTTTCCCTTAAGGTACCAATTGTCCTCGAGAAGTGTGACAGGCCCCTAGACCATCAACAGGTGGTTGGAGGTCACGTTAGCCCAAATCTCTGTAAATGAAGTTCCACTTAGGGGCTTAGTTAAGTGGAATGACTGGATAAGTAGGGCTGCAGTTATTTCAAAGGGTGGAGGCCACCTACATCTGGAAAAATCCCAGGAACAAATATAGTGAGCAAACAAAAAAAAACCCACCCCTTCATAGACCAATGTTTCCACAGTCCTGAGTATGGCGTGTGTGGGGGGAGTGGTTTATGCAAGAGATCACGGTGGATGGGAGTTAGGAAACCAGGGAGAGGCTGAGGTTGGAAGGCTGTGAATAGTTGGAGGGAGATGGATTTGGGAGGCATGAATATAGAGAACTGGGACAGAGGTTCCCACCTGAATAAAATTACAGGATGAGGAAAAATAAAGCTACAGTGACCAAAAATTGTTGCTCTAATTGGAGATCTCCATCCTGCTCTCAGGTTCACAGGGGGCAGTCTAGAAGACATGCGTGGACATCAAAATGGCAGTGCTTCTGGGATAATTTATGGTGGTGGTGGTGGCGGTAGTGGGTGCAGAGGAAAGTAGATAAAATATTTAAAATTTGGCTTCTTGTGGAAAAATCTACGAGCTTTCGGTCAGTATATACATTATCTCTTAATACCCACAGGCTAACTTTAAGAGTGCTCACCAACCAAAGCAAGGTTCTTGATTCGAGTTAAATTTAAGTATGAGGAGATAGCTGTTACCATCTCAGGCAACTTTGGAACTCGGGAATGAATCATCTCTGTCTGACTTTCCAGTATCTTCCACCCCCTTTCCCTGCTAATGGGATGCATTTTCATCCCTTGTGTAGTTGTTTTCTAAGGGCAGAGGCTAGAGGTGAGGCTCACTGGTGAACTTCCTCCCAAGACCCAGGGCTGGATATATGTTCCACGAACAGTGAAGACACTGGGAACCCCGGACACCACTCTCAGAGGGTAACACAGAAAACAAATGCGAAAAGGAAGAAAAAGGAGACCAGAATGCCACTGCCGCTTTTTTGAAACCGTAAGTCAAACTCCATTCAAGACGAGCCTCTTTTTAGACAGAAGCCTGCCAGTTTTTGCAAGTTCTGCTGACTCTATCAAGTTCCTTAAGAGGCTGGATGAGTCCCCATTCAAAAACAATTTCTATTTAAGGAAAAACTGCTATTGGCGTGCAGATATAGTTAGCTAGCACATTTTTGAGAGCTCATGCCAAATTGGCTTTTGTTTTCATATAGGCACAAAGCATCACGTGGGCATTATTTTCCTTTTGAAATGAGCTCCCCATCTGAACCACCCACTTTCTGTTGTAGCCACCGTCAAGGGCATCACAGCTACGGCTCAAAAGCGGCAAGTGAAGGAAATGAAAATGAGGGCCTGGGCACAAGGAGCGCCTGTCTTTATTTCAGTCACACAGTCACAGACACAGCAGAGGAAGGCTTGAAAGACCAAACCAGGAGGCAGGAAACGAGCTTCTAGAAGCCCACGGGAAGTGTAGGCACCACAGTGAGAAGGCCAACTTCGGTATTGCTAAGACATAGGATGGCACCCCAGCTCCCTCTCAGAGAGACGTCATGTCGTTGAGAGCATGGTCCAGTTCCTCGCTGATAGCTTTGTACTTGAGCTTCTGAGCATATAGCTCATCTAGAGGGCGGAGGTCCCCAGGGAGAGAGTTCAGAAGAGGTACAGGGAACAGAGAGGGTCGGAATGGAGTGCCACAGATGAACAATGAGAGGGAGAAAAAAAAAAGTGAGAAAACAAAGTATGAACCAGAAGAAAGTTGTGTCTTACGTAAAACAGATGAGGAAGGAAAAGATGCGACAGAGTGGTTTCTAAGTGGTCTGAGGCTCTGCGGGGAATCAGCCATAAGAAACCTTTAAAAGAAGGGGGACTAGAAATGGACACAGCTTCTACCCCCAACCCTCTGGGGTTGCAGTGACTTGCAGTGATGTTACCCAGTCCAAAGGTTATACTTTGGAATGGGGTATTATCCCTTATATGGAAACCTCGCCTCCCAAACCAAACACTGGGACACATGGTCTGAGGAATAAGGCTGGCACCCTTTCTGAGTGAGACAGACGGTTTTAGGAGATTTTTTGTTTGAATCCAAAGATACTAGAATTTCCTGCTTATTTTATAAAGAACACGGGACAGAATTCCTTTTTTTTTTCTTTTTTCTTTTTACAGTTGGAACTCTTCAAGAGATTCTGGGCTATGTGGGCACCAGACTTGCAGACAGGAGTCTTTATTCAGTCTCTACATTCTCTGTATTCAGTTTTCTCCTACTGTGATAAGCTCTGAGCTCTCTGGGAGAGAGCTTCTGTAAAAATGGAAGGCATTTTAAAAATGCAAGGCATCTCTCAGGAATGAGCACATTGAAGGAAATTCTAAAGGCTTTTTCAAACAAAATCAGCCATATTTGGGTCTCTGTATTCATACGTGGAGCCAATTAAGCCGAGAGCTTTTACTTCCTGAAAAACGGCCACCGCGGTCTGCCTCAGACTTGCACTGTCCTGTTCCAGTGCCCCAGACCTCCAGATGTGCCCTCACTCTGTACTGCACTTTCCTAGGGTGAACAAAGCCCAGCTCAGCCCTCCACAGACTCCTCCCCCCGGCAGCGGACTGTGGACTGTCACAAAGCGGGAGGCAGAGCAAGCGTAAGCAGATGGCAGTTTCATACCTTCCAGGTCATCAATTGTCTTTTCTAGTTTTGCAACCGTTCTTTCTGCAAATTCAGCCCGGGTCTCAGCCTAGAAGGAAAGAGAGGCCTCACTATGAGGGCTTCGAGACCAGCCTTGAGAGAACCCGGAACTAGCAAGGCACGATCGCACTCACCTCTTTCAGTTTGTCGGACAAAAGTTTGATTTCTTCTTCATATTTATCCTCCTTTTCAGAATACTGTGGGAGAAACCAAAACCGTACTTTAAAAAAAAAAAAAAAAAAAAAAGAGGACAAAAAAACCAAAACAATACACACAGAAGAATGTAGCTTCTCTGTTCCTTAGAGAAAAGCAGGTGCTTGAAGCACTATGAACGTGGCCAAGAAGCAAAGTGAAGGCGGCACCTTTCCAGGTAGAAGCAATGGGCCCAACACTCCAGAGGGTCTGCACAGGAGGCCTCTGGGGTGGCACCGAGCTGAAGGTCTGGGCTGCATAACTTGAGATGACACTGTGATGAGGACGGAGCAGAGAGCTGAATGGAAACACGTGCCATGTGGGGTCCTCCGCAGCCAGCCTGATGTTTCCGACCCCGCTCTCCACCACCTTTCCCAAACACGTTCCAGGCACTCTCTAGTCTCCCAGCCTTAGGCCCCCTGCCAAGCACGGGATGTTCTGTCCCCCACTGACTACCTGTCAGAAATGATTTTTGTCTTGCGGGGTTCAACTCAGATTAGTGTATATATATAGTATATACATATATATATACAGAGACTTTACAGCTGCTCGCTAGCTGGCTAGATATCCTCAATCCCATTTTACAGATGAGGAGGAGAGTCACAGACAGGTTAAGTCGTTGGTCGGGGGTCCCATGGCTGTGAAGTGACCACACCGTGACCGACTGGAACTGGACTCTGGAATCTGAGCTCCAGGCCTTCTTCCTGCTTTACAGCCCTTGTAAATGTCACCTCCTTGTGACACACTCCCCAGCTTTCCAAGGGCCCTCTGTTGAAGTCTCCAAGCACGTTATTACTGGGTCAGCGTCTTCTACTCAACTACACTCTGAGCCTTGCAGAGCAGAAGCCATATTATCACTGTAAGGTCTACCCCCACGGCCTAGGACCGCACTTGGCATGCCCACGTGAGCTAATGAGGCATGCACGTGAGAGCCACGTCTGTTCATCAAATATCCTCGTATCCCTGTGAATACTAACGACACAGCTCTAAACAAGACAAGATAAAGTCCCCGTCCCTAAACTTGCCATCTAGCAAGGAAGGCATGTCCTTAATTAATTAGGACAAATGTGATCAGCCATCATGATAGGAAGAGAAGTAGTGAGGCTACAAGTCAGGAAACCCCTAACCTGGGTGTTCAATGCACCTGGACCGCAGCAGGAGGTGGGGAGAGGGAGGAAGCGAGGACAGCAAATTCACAGGGCAGGCCACAGAAGAAGGCGTACATTGCTCCTCACGTGCTTCTCTCTGGTAATGACTGCTTTGGGTACTATTTCAATCTAAAAAGCCCAAATCTGCGTCTCCTATCTGCTGCCCGGCCTTTTAGAGTGTATTTCTGGAGGATTCGAGGGATTCATCTGAGAGTGAGGCTCTGTACACGGTTAGGCTCAGATCTCCCTAAGAGGAGGCTGACCGGGTATGAATCTCACATTCCCTTTCCACCCTCCTTGACGGTGGAGATAAAAGACGGTGCATGGGGTACCTGGATGGCTCAGCGGGTCAAAGCCTCTGCCTTCGGCTCAGGTCATGATCCCGGGGTCCTTGGATCAGGCCCCGCATCCGGCTCTCTGCTCAGCAGGGAGCCTGCTTCCCCCACCCAACCCTGCCTGCCTCTCTGCCTACTTGTGATCTCTGCCTGTCAAATAAATAAATAAAATCTTAAAAAAAAAAAAGACGGTGCAAAGACCGCACAGAAGAAGGAACTGTAGCCACTGGACGTCTTTGTGTTGGGGGTGGAAAACCCTGCTGCTGGGCACCAAAGCCACCGTTAGCAAACATAAGTCAGCTCCCTGATGCCCGGGCTCGAACTCCCGTGCACCGTGAGGGGAAGGAAAGAAAGCCCAGCAAATCGCCAGCACCAAACCGACCACCAACCTTTTCAGATGCGGCCTCGAGTGACTTCAGATTGTTGGTGACATTCTTGAGCTCTTCTTCTAGGTCACCACATTTCCTGCGCAGAGACAAAAGAAATTTATGTCCTGTCCCCCGCTTAGAGCAGGCAATTCCCCTGAAAGCTTTCAAGCAGAGGAATCCACGCTGCCTAGGGCCCCCGGAAGGAATGTGGGAAAAAATGTTAATGGCTTCTTGCTGAGCTGTAGTGCTGTGCCCTTATCCAGACCCCACGGTGCCTGGCAAAGAAGGCTGTAGGCCGAGGAGTGTTTGGAAGATTTGTGTAAAGTGCTCCTGGGCTCTCGCCAAGGGTGAGGCAACGGGGACTTGAGAAATCTGTGACTGAGGAGGCCACCTGCGGAAGGTGTAAGGAAGAAATGGAACGCAGGAGGCCGGGAGACAGCAATTGGTTTGCAGCCGACGCTCCAGGACGCAAGCTCTGAATGGATCTGCGAAACTGGATCCTCTCTCGGCATCTTGGGATGCTCCACAGAGCTGGATCCCTCATCCAAGGCTGAGGGGGAAAGGCTTTTTGTGTGTTCGGAGCTTGCGGGACTGTGGGCTGGCTTTTCACTTCCCGCCTGCCACGCCCACCCAGGAAGGCGTCCCAGGCAAAGGATGACATCAAGACAAGGCAGAAACGCTGACAGGGAAGCCCGCTTTCTGCAGGGAAGTGTTCCTTTAAGAAGGCACAGCCTCCTGAGAGATACCCTCTCTGGGAGAATGGGACTTCCGGGCTTCTCTGCTAGGGCCTGTCTCCCTGCTATTTCCCAATACCTCTGTGGGAAGGGTGAGCACGTAGGCAGTGCTTCCCAGGGCAGTGAGAACAAAAGGACACTCTCTTGTCAGCCAGGGCGGCAAAGGGGGAGGGCTCAGCTGGGAGTCCCAGGTGCCCATTCACTTGAGCAGAGGCCTTGAAGAGTCAGGGTCAATTCCCGACATGACAGCTCCCTCCCGCTCGGCACCCAGAGCCAAGCCAGGTCCCCTCTCCGTCCTGCTCTGGCACTCACAGTTCAGACACCTCGGCACGCTCCTCCGCCCGCTCCAGCTCGCCCTCCAGGATGACCAATTTACGAGCCACCTGCAGACGGAAAGGATCCACTGAGACCCAACAACCGCATGTAGGAGGATGCCGCCCCCTGACCCTTAAAGACAGCAAGGCCGCGCCCAGATCACCTGCGAGCACCTGGGCCCCAGGAAGGAGGCAGGCGGGAGGGGAAGCCGACCACGGAGGCCAGCAGAAAAGCCACTGAGCTTTCATGGTCTGAAGACCCATGATTCCCAATTTTGGCCAAAACACCCAGCTGTGGGACAAAAAGTGATCCGATCAGTTGGTCTCTCCACTAAGTTAGACAAGTGTCGCAGAATTCCCCAGGCCTTGCTGGCGTTGTGGAAGATACGGCTTCCTGACCAAGCAGCTGTGTCTGGAAGAACAGATGTGGATGCAGAAGGACAGCTGAACTAACCAAAAGCTTCCTTTAGGCGGCCCTAGGCTCTCCCTATCACAGATCCATTTCCTCCCCACTTCCTGCGGCTGCCCTCTGCCAGCCCCACTCACCTCCTCGTATTTGCGGTCGGCCTCCTCAGCGATGTGCTTGGCCTCTTTGAGCTGCATCTCCTGTATCTCCATCTTCTCCTCGTCTTTCATGGCCCGGTTTTCTATCACCTTCATTCCCCTGCAAAGAGCAACCTCGTCATTACCTCCGCACACGGGTTACCGCTCGTCACACACCTCCACGCGGCGGCTCATCCAAACTCCTCTCCAAGAGCCATGCTCCACAGAGGAAGCCGTAGAGCGGCTCTTTTCACTTCCCCTTTCCCTTCAACTTCACAGCTGCCCTATGAGGCACACCGTCCCCACTTGACAGAGGAAGAAACGGAAGCACAGAGAGGCCAAGTAACTTGCTCAGGGTTGCGAAGCTCATACGTGGCAGAGCTGGGATTCAGACCCTGGTGATCTGGCTCCAGGGTCCGTGCTCCCGTCCTACACGGCCTCTGGCTAACTAGTACTGAGAAGTACTTGTACCGTGACAGCTACTGCGTGGGCCAGCCTGGCTGTGGGAATGATGGATTCTACTGCGCTGGGGGAGGAGGTGTGTACGTGTCACGGCAGGCTTTCCAGAAGGGAACACAGGGAACCACAGGAGGATTTCAGAAGCAGGAGGGAATGGAAACCAGAAAGATGAAGGGACTGCTGTGGGGAGACCAGGTAAGAGGCAGGTACCCACAAGGTGAGGGGTAAGGAGGAGCTGAACCGAAGTGGAAAGGTCAAGTCTGGAGAGGACAGTGTCTGGGGGACGGCTGGATATCTACAGGGCAGCTGGCTTTGGCCTGCACTGCTTGGAATGCACGAGTAAGACCAGATACCTCCCAAGAGGCCAACCCAGGATAACGTACTGATGTGTCATGCTTGCCCAGACTGGAGGACCATATACGTCTTATTGCTTAATAAATAATGTCACTAGCATCCCTCGCTTATATTCAAGACACCTTCACACCTGTACAAAGCCTTAACCTCGGTACAGGAGCAAGCTTGGGAAACCTTTGCAACAACTGGAAAGACCCAGGTGACTTGCCCAACCCGAAGTGAGGGGCCGTGGAAGGACTCGAATCCAGACCTCCACTTCTCAAGCAGAGAATTCTTTCTACCAAAACTAGCTGTCTCCTAACAAGGGCATCACCAAAGGGCTCTGGTGGTACGATACAGAGACGTGAGGGGCCTTCCCAGGCTTTCTGGGTTTGGTGAGGTCCTACAGGTGAGACGTCTGGCCAGCCTGGTCTGCCCATGAATACGGGCAGCAACTAATCCAGGCCCCAGGCACAGCCAAGAGCAACTTGTGATGACCAGGAAGCATCTGCTGGGCTGATGCCCTCCCCGGTACAGGCTGTTCCACGCTGCACAGGAAGAAATGTCCCGCATGGGCAACTGGCAAAGTCAGCCTCCAAGATTCCGGGTTGGTTTTTCATCTCACCAGAGCATAATCAGAAATTAATCCTTCAGAGGAGCTTATACCAGGAACCGGGTAGTGGATGGGCGAAACGAGAGTCCTGGTGTGATCGCCGGCTAGATACACAATGACCACTGGCCGGGCTCACACCGTCCCCACACAAGGAGCCCATTTACCACCACCACACAGAGACGGCTGCTTCTGTGAATGACACAATCTGCCCTCAGTCCTCCAGAGCCTGTGCCAAGGCATGAATTATCCTGCGCCCGAGGACGGAGCATCCCGCCGGAGGCCAGAAGGCAGAGTGCATGCCCCTGAGGCGAGGAGGGCTGTCAGTTCCCCATCGACTAATGGTGCTGTTCTGTGAGTGTCCCTGATATACAGTTGTCACTGTCCAGCTGCCTTCACAATCGATCATCCGTGCAGATGCCCCATTCCAAGTTTCCATCTCCCGACCCCCTCTCCCTTCCCCCCGGGAACTTGATACTCTGAGAACACCAGCGAGACGCACAGCAGCTCTCAGAGAATCCGCGAAGCAGTCGTCTGCAAATGGGTGGCCAGGGACAATTGTCCTTGCAGGCTTACATGGACCCATTTGTCAATTTTCCCTGCCTGTTGGGAGTTCTCCTACAGTCCATCCCGGCTCCGGGAGGTCAGCCACGCGGCACCATGCCCACTTCTGAGAAGCACAGGCCGATGCCTCCAAGCCTGAAGCATCCTTACCTCTCGCTCTCATCCGCGGCCTTTTCGGCCTCCTCCAGCTTCTGCAGGGCCGTAGCCAGTCGCTCCTGGGCCCTGTCCAGCTCCTCCTCAACAAGCTGGATGCGTCGATTGAGAGCTGCCACATCCCCTTCGGCCTGGGGAGGTCAGAGGCGCAGACAGTTTAAGAAGTGAAAGGCTACCCCAGCATCCCGAAGTCGCATGGCATCCTTCCCTCTATTAACATGCTTCCCCCATCTCCCTCTGCCCGAGAAAGTCCACCCAAGAATGCAGGCAGAAAGGAATTCATGCTCTCATCTGGAGAACATGAATTTTCCATATGATCTTCCTCCGAAAATGTCTGGGAACTTCCACCATTCAACGACAGAGGTGTGTATCCCAGTAGAGGACAGGCAGTCAAGTCAACATGGCAGAGCACCTGGGAGAAGACAGTGCTGGCCTCTCTGGGATTCCTAGAGAACTGGGCCACCAAGTGCCCTGACTTACCATGGCATATAAAAAGCTCTTAAAAAAAAAAAAAAGGTCTGTTCCCAGTCACCTCAACAGTAAGATAAATTTAAGAGTATGGAACCCTCAGTTAAATGTTGGCCACACAACGTATGGGCAAGGGGGACAGCACCCTCAGAACACACCACCCTGAACTAAGCCTGGCCCAGAGAGGATGGGACAAAAAGATTTAAGTAAGGAGAGAAAAGAAAACTTGGTTATGGAAGGGAAGCGATGTCTGAATGGTGATACTGGCTTTTTAAGGTATCTGCACCTACAAGGAAGGTAATAAGGTGGCGGACAGAAAAGCAGGATCTCTGGGCTCAAAAAGCGCTTGGTCGGAAACCCTGTTTTGCCAATTTGTAGCCGGGTCGCATTGGGCAGGCTGCTTCACTGCTCTGAGTGCCCCCAACCCAGCCCCAGCACGGGGGAGACAGTAACTGAGGGGGTGGCATTGCACCTGCCAGGTGGGAAGTCCCATGATTTCACCTCATTTAATCCTCTGGTATTTTACAATGGGAAGCGGAGAGGTCCAGCTAGGGGCAGTCGTTCCATTCAGTGTCACAGAACTGGTGAGAAAACAGCTTCAGGAACCCCAGCCCGCAGCTCTTCCCCGGCTGAGTCTATCCTGCAGAGTCCTGTGGGGGCTCTGAGGTCAGCCACCCTCAGCAAGAAATACTGAGGAGTTGGTGAAATTTGACTCAACCGAGGGAAGATGTGTAAAGCTACACTGGCTTCTTCCTATCAAGACAATCTCTGAGTTGGGGGAGGCCATAAAAATTAGTAGGAAACCACTCCCTCCCCCGCCCCCTGAATTTATACAGAAAAACCAACCAACCAACCAAACCAAACCAAACAACAACAACAACAACAAAAAAAAAAAAAAAAAAAAAAAAAAAAAGGAGTAAAAGAATGAGACCAGAGATGCTGAAAAACTCAGTGACTCAGGAAACTGTGCTCAACTCCAGGGTCTTAAGCAGCAGATGGAGGGAAAACTCCCACAGGTGTTTCTGATCGCCACTTCCTCTGAAAGACCAATCTGGAGACTACATTAAAACCACCGATGAACTACTTTAAGAAATTCACCCACTCCTGCCAACGAGTGGGTGCCTTTTATTCTTTTTAATAACACAAATTTTAACTCCTTCAGCAACAGGGGCAGGAATTGATTTCCCCTCTCCCCCAATAGTACATTTAGCAAAACTGCCTAACCAACACCACTACCTAATTCTGGAACATTTCCTTCATCCCACCGCCCCCAAGAAACCCCATCCCCATTAGCAGTCAAGGTATTGATTTTTAAGATCATACAAAAAGGTGCTTTATTCAGGAGTTGTCTTTAAAAAATGAAAGTGGGTCTATCCTTCTGTGGGGAATTCTGAATCCTGATAACCACGCTCTGGCACATTCTCAACTGTCTGGAATTGAAAGAACGCGGATACACATGACTATATCCGTGCATACATATATATGTATTTTTGAAAAACTGCTAGTCACTGCTAGTCATTTTGGGCTCCACCCCTTCCTGCAATCAAAGCTTCTACACTCTACAAAGGATTTCCCTTATAAGGTAAAAGAGGCTTGCTAGATACATGTGGCAAAGGAACAGGAAGATGTCGGTTAATCACACAAAAATCTAAACGAAACCAGCTGTCGGGAGGCAGACCCAGAAGTCTGCCACACGCCGGCTCTTGGCTTTCTCCACAAGAGACTGAGAAAGGGCTTTTTTTCCCTCCCTCTCTGGGCTCAGTTCCTTTGCCTGAATACTTTCTTCAGACTTCCCCATTCTGAGGGAAGCATGAGGAGCATGCTTTGAAAAGCAAACTTTTTAAGAAGTCCACAACTTTCCAAAAACATCCTTCCTCCCCACTGGACTGTCCTACTCCTAAGTCTTGGCTTGAGGCTGAGGGTCATTTTTAAGGAGAAGTAATTGTCCTCCAGCGAGATGACTTGGGATGAGATCAGAGGGAGGGCTCTGCCGGTTCCTTGTGTGAAAGAGGCCAAACCAGCTACTGTTTGAGGCTTGCACAGGTTTCTGGGGCCTCCTCACGCCAGAGCGGCCCTGACAGACCAAATGCTTCCACTCAGGCCAAGACTGGGGCGGTGCTGGGGCTCTTCTCCAGACTAGTCAACACCCAGGGCATCTTTTCCACTTCTGGGATCCCCACCCGCAGCCTCAACACTCCAGCTTTCCGGGGCCCTGGGGTTTCACGGTCTCCCCCAACTTTCTTGCACACCCAGGGCCCTTCTCCCAGCAAATCCTTATTCTATAATAAATGCTCAACTTCCCTTTTGAAGCCTACCCCAAGAGGGAAGGGGGGCTGCTCCCCTCTCCTGCTCCCACAACAGAACACTGGACCCCTCTGCAATGCTATCCAGCCTTATTTGTACCCCTCACACCCGTTAGACTGTGACCTCTTCTGAGGTGACTGGGAGGGGAGGGAAAACAGCCATGAATTGAGCACCTACTATGCGCCATTACTCCCCAGGTCCTCCCAGCTATCATTGGGGGTCGGCACTATTGTCACGGCTGCTTTACAAATGGGGAGACACGGCGCTAGGGGTTAAGTACCAAGTGGTAGGAGACGGCGTTAGAATGCGGATCTCTCCCCAGCCCCAGGAGTTGCCACCCTGTGTCCTGCCCCAAGGGGCAGTCCGAGGACGGAGGGAGGGCGAAGAGAGCCCTCCTCCATCGGCCCCATTATCTGTCTCAGGCCGCGCAGCATGGAGCTGAGGCACACCAGACGATGTTGGGTCGAGGACCCCGAGCTAACATTCCTAAGTTCTTTTGGAGAAAGGCGGGGTCCCGCGGCCGTCGCTCGGCGGTCGTTCCCGCGGGGACCAGCTGGGGAGGGAAAGGCCGGCCGCTTCGGGCTGAACTTCCGCCCCCCGCCAGGAGCAGACACGTCGCCGCCGCGCCCCTGGGAACAGCTGGGAAAGTTCAGCTGGAGCCGGGAAGCCGCGTAAGAGGGGAGAAAGTGCGACGCCCCCCCTCCCCGAGTCCGCGTCGGCTAGTCCAACCCCAGACAATGGAAGCTCAATGTTTCCACTCTCACTTCCCGCTCCAAGGTCCAATCGCCCCCCACCCCTCCCGCCCAGGACCCCGGCGCCAGCCCGGAGTCAGATGGCAGTGCGGCGCCCCACACAACCCCCTCCCCACTCCAGGATCCTGCGTCCTCCTCGGCCCCATCCCCCCATTACCCGCTGGGCCGGCCACGCCCGATCCGGATGCGGCGCCCCCTCCCCCGTCCCAGGCTGGGGAAAGAGGATGACCGCGGAGAAAGGGGGTCTCAGCCCGCCCGCGGGAGGGGGCTGCGGGTCCGCGATCGGGGAGCCGCCAGGCCAAAGCGCACGAAGGCGGGCTAATGGGGAGCCCGGGGAAACCCGGTAGCGGCCGCCCAGAGCGGGCGGAGAGCGCGGGAAGCGGGCGGCGCGGGGAGAAGGGGAGAAAGGAGCGCGCGCTGGGCCCGGGGATGCCGGGGCGCGGGACCCGGGACCCGGGCGCGGGCTCTCACTTTCTCGCGCCTCTCGCGCTCGCCGTCCAGCTCCCGCTGCAGGCCCTGCGCGCGGTCCTCCGCCTCGTCCGCCTGCTGCTGCAAGGCCTGGATCTTGCGTTTCACCGCCTCCAGGGAGTTGAGGCCGGCCATGGCGCGGGGCCGCGGAGGCGCACGCAGCGGGCGGCGGGCAGCGGCGGGCGCTCGGCTCGGCTCGGCTCCGGCGAAAGCTGCACCAGCCGCGCCCCGGCCCCCGAGCCTTTGCCTGCGCCGGGGCCGCCCCCGCCTCTCCCCGCCCCCGGCCGGGCCGCCGTCGGGGCGATGAGGTCACCCGGCCCGGCCGCCGACGTCAGCACCGCTGGGGGAGGGCCTGACGTCGGCACCGCTGGCCACAGCTGCTGGAAAGTGCCCCTTTTCGGGACTTATTTGGAGAAAGCGCCGGGAGGCACCGCCTTCTCCTCTTCCTCCTCCTCTTCCTCCGGCGCTGCCCGCCCGCCCGGCCCCGGGGCTCTCGCCTGGCCCAGCCGCGGGCGCCCCCATTACTGCGCACGTACGTCGGAGGCTTTCTTTTCCGTGAGCTCCAGCTTCTCCTGGGCGTCTTTCAGGTCCTCGGAGTATTTGTCCAGCTCATCCTCCGTGCCCTTCAGCTTCTTCTGGAGGTGCGTCAGCTCCTCTTCCACCTGGGGACAGATGGGGGGACGTGTCAGCCTGGGGCCCACGTACCCGTGGCGCTGGGACGTCTCCTACATTCACAAGAGTCCTCTGTCTCTCTGGGCCTCAGCTGCCTCATCTGCAAAACAGGGATAACCATACTGTGCACCCCTCAAATGCCACCTGTTAATATGATTTTCACCTTCTTCCCATCTTTTGGGATCAGCTGTGTATGGTTATCTTTGTGGTGGTGGGGGGGGGTGTCCCCGATACTCTTCCAGAATCGATTGCGGCTTTTGGGAAACGAGTCCCTACACGCTTCCCAGAAACACATTTCAGTTTTGCATCCCAGTTTCAGGGGTGCGGGCTCCTGGGGATCCTGAGCTAAGCAGAAATAGGAGTCTTATACTCTGGGCCCAGACCTTCCCCCAAACCCCAGCCTGTCCCTCTCTAGTCCTGCCTCCTACACTGGCAGCCAGAGAAACTTTCTAAATGTATGCTTGCCCTGCTCCTGCCTTGAACTGCCATAGCTCCCCATTGCCCAAGAGAGCGGTTCTCTGATTTTCCCACAAAATACTCTGAAAGTTTGGGGCACCCGGTGGGGGTGGGGGTAGGGGGCCCTCAGTAGGTTAAGCCTCACATTCTTCATTTTGGCTCAGGTCATGATCTCAGGGTAGTGAGATGGAGCCCCTAGTCCGGCTGGCGCTGGGTGGAGCCTACTTAAGATTCTCTCCCTCTCTCTCTCCCTATACCTCTGCCCCTGGCCCCCACCCCTGTCCCATGCTTGGTCTCAAACAAAATAAAACAAAACAAAAACTCTGATAGGTTGAAGGGCTCAGGCCTGTCCCTCTCCTGTACTTGGGGGGCCTGGCTAGAAGAGAGCTAACCCTCAAAGACCACTTTCTTTGAAGGCTAAGGTTAAATCTTTAAAATTACCGCACATCTGGCTTATGTTCATTTTAATAAAAATGTCCCCCACATTCTCTAGGTTTTCAGTTATGTTTATCCTGGGAGTCTTGCCCCTCTCTTGGCCTTCCTAGCTTGAAGAGCTCAGATCTACAGGAAACAAACCACAGACCCCCTCACCTCTCCATCGCCCTCCTCTGCACTGGTCAAGAGTCAGTTCAGGAAGCCTTCTCTGTCACCTCCAGGCTCCCTCCCCTGGCCTGAATTCTGGTCCAAGCTGGGTCAGTCCAGCTCATGTTTGTTTTTTTTTTGTTTTTAAAATTTTATTTATTTATTTGACAGACAGAGATTAGAAGTAGGCAGAGAGGCAGTCAGAGAGAGGAGGAAGCAGGCTCCCCGCTGAGCAGAAAGCCTGATGCGGGGCTCGATCCCAGGACCCTGGGATCATGACTTGAGCCGAAGGCAGAGGCTTTAACCCACTGAGCCACCCAGGCGCCCCCCAGCTCATGTTTTTATCTGACTTGTGTCTCTGGTAGTTTGACCCCCTGGTTCAGTCCATGCTCCCAGCGTGAGCAAGCAGCCCTCCCTGGAGCCCTGCTTCATCCTCCTGCTTCCCTTTCCCAGCAGGAAGCCCAGAGAGGTCGACTGACTTTCTCCAAGATCTACCCCCCCCACCCCTCCACAGGATTGGAACCCACTTCTGAACACACCCTTGTGCCAGTCGTGGTTTCCTTCATCCCCTCTGACTTCCCTCTTTTCTCTAACTTCCCGAAGAAGGTATGTTAAAGAAGCTGATGTGGCTTCTAGGTCAAGTTCTGATTCTGATCTGGGTTACACACAGCCTCAGATGAAGTGAAAATGTGCCAGACGCTGTGTGTGTGTGTGTGTGTGTGTGTGTATTTGTCCCTGTGCAAAATCTTTTTTTTTTTTTTAAGATTTATTTATTTGAGAGAGAGAGAGAGCGAGCGCATATGTGGGTGGGGCACAGGGGGAAGGAGAGAGAGTTCTAAGCAGATTCCACCTTGAGTGCAGAGCCCAACATGGGGCTCGATCACAGAACCCTAAGAACACAACCTGAGCCAAAACCAAGAGTCTGACACTTAACCAAGTGCACCACCCAGGTGTCTCCCCATGCAAATTCTTAAAAGGCCTCCTGTCCTGTCTTCAAGGCCACTGAAGTGGATGCTAAGCTAGGGGATGGGGAGGGGAGTGGGTGTTCAGAGGAGGAGGTGGGTGACAACAGCTCAAGCCTATGTTAGGCTCCCCAAGGGCTGATCTTGACCTTACTAGGCAATAAGTGAGATGCCTGGCTCCAAATCCCAGCTGTATGACCCCTTTTCTGGCCTCAGTCTTCTCATCTGCAAAATGGGAACCTTGTCGTGGTGATTTCTGAGTTCTCCAGCAGCTGCTGTGAAACTTCTGCCTTAACCAAGAAAATGAGCCAGTTTCCTTAAAGGCAGGTCAGCGTGACTCAGTGTTCACCTGACATCCTTCTGGAAGGATCTGTGGGGTACAGCAATTACTAGGTGCCAACTATGTGCCCAGTACAGTGCTGTCTTAACATGACAGAGTGAGAGCAAGTTCTGCGGCTTTGGACTCATCCAGGTGTAAAGATGGGTGGGTTTTTCATGACATTTTCCGGCAAGGTTTGGACAACAAGGGGTGGGGACTGGGATCACGTGGTTCGGGGGCCATGAAGCATTTAGAAAGTGCCAGGCACATGACACATACTGTCTCACTGAAGCTGCATGTCACAGAATGGTAAACTGAGTCCTAACATGAGAAAGGGACTTGCCCCTGGCCATACAGACAGGGGATTTGAATCCTCATCAGACTGATTCCAAAGCTGGTTCGCCTGACTTCTAGGTTACATATGCCCGCTGCTCACTGACTTCCCACTGACCTTCCACACCCAGCAACAATGCCCACTCCCCCTGGGGAAGCCCGCCCTGCTGCCCTGGGCAGAGCCTCACCATGGCCTTGGACCTCCGCCCTGCCCCCCCACCCCAATCCCTGTCCCTCCCTTTGACCCAGCCCTGCCTGCTGAGGCAGGGAGCGTCCCTCCATGTTTGGCTCTCTCTCTCCCAGCCTGGACTCCTCCAGAGTTGGGCCAGGCTGAGGTCACCCTGAGCCAAGCTCCAGCATCACCCAGTATGGGGCTAGGCTCAGTCCTCACCAAAGAAGTCCAGGGGAAGTTTGCACAATGAATTAGTGACACACCCCACAGCCTTCAGTGGTGAAGCCAGGTACGAAAAATCGATAAGATTGACACACATCGGGTTCCTTGCCCCGGCTCTGGACCTGGCTCTGGTCTCTGACAAGTCACTTCCTTCTCTGGGCCTCAGTTTTCCTGCCTGTAAAATGGCTGGGAAGGTCATGGACTGCACACCTTAGTCCCGGTAAATGGGGCCTGAGGACAGGGCTGAGGCAGGATATGGGGTCAAAGGCCAGTTGTGGCGGATGTCACTGCCCTGGGAGGGGCGCGGGCAGGAAGTGGGAGGGCTGGGCCTCCTGGTCCTGTTTCCACACTGGACAAACAGGGCCTAGAATGGAGACTTTGCTGTGGGGTCCCCAAGGGGCAGGCTGGCTCCAGGACCCACACTCTGGCCTCCTGAAGTGTGAGGCACTCCAGGTAAGTCAAGTCCCTCATGGCATCCTGCCTCCGTTCCTAGGCGGGACAGGCCATTGGCCCCTTTGGAATGTGGCCTCTGCTTTGGGCCTCTGGAATCTTGGGTTCCATGCCTGGCCCTCAGAAGGTAGCCCATGCCCCCATGTCACAGATAAGGAGACTGAGGGTTCAGAGAGAAGAAGCAATGTGTCCTGAGTCAAAGTTAGAAGATTCACCTGGATTCAAGCAAAAGTCCACCCCAGGGGGTGGCTTCATGGAAAAACAAGAACAGAATGAAAACCCAGCTGGAGGCCAGAAAACCTGTCCCTGCCTTTTTGGCCTTACTAGGGGGAGCTGAAGGCTTTGAGAAGCCTTCCCTTTTGAATGTGTGTCTGCCTTGGGAGACTGTATCAGTCACTCACAACTTAGTGAAAATTAGAGCCATAAACTTGCTTTTCTCTGAATCCCTAGCTGAGCCTCTCATGGCAAGGGTTGAAGAGTGGATGGAAGTGGACAGCTTGGGCGGCACAAGATGGGTGTCTGCGTCTGCCAGGGAGGAAGGAGGAAGGGAGTGTGGCAGGGAGTGCTGGGGTGGGGCTGGCCTCCGAGAATGTGTCACACGGGCTCTCAGGGAAGCCCCGGGATGCTGGGGGATGGTGAGGCCCACTGGGGAAGTAGGGCGGAGGGCGGGGAGGAAATAATCCTGCTTTTATTGAGTGCTGACTCTGCCTGCGCCAGGCCCAGGACAAGGGCTCCACCTGCAGTCACCTCTAATCCTTCCATGGCCATGAGGGAAGCCCTGCTGTCACTTTCCTATCTCAAACATGGGGCCACTGAGGCCCAGACCTGTGAAGACCTTTGCTCCATGGGGCTCAGTGCCCCAGCTGTGAACACAGCCGGTCTGAGCTTAGAGCCTGATTTTTTACCATCCAAGCTGGCCTGGCATATGGGCTGGGCTGGGCTAAGGCACAGAGTGTCGTTGTCCTGGGCGGTTCCCACGGTTTATCCGAGACCCTGACGTTCCTGAGGGTTGGGTGGTTAACCCTAGGGGTGCCAATGAGTCCTGTGGGGGGCAGGGTGCTACAGAGAGAGCAGAACCCCCTTCCTTCCTCCCGCTGACTGATCTAGCCACCCAGACAGCTGACGTCTGCTCTGCTCCAGACCATGGCCTCGGGACTGCCCAGCCCAGGCCTCTGCCCACCAGTTGCATTAGCCTCTGGTGTACCCAGTTTCCGGAGCCTTCTTCAAACTTGTCCCCAGAGCTCTAGGTCCAAAGCCTCCACCTGCCACTAGCGCCTCTGGGCTCCTGGCAGGGATGGCAGGGGCACCAGAGACATGCAGGGATGCATTGAGATCCTCAGGTTCACCCCCAAATCTCCAACTGCCCCAGTCCTGACTCTCACCCAGTTGTCCCAGCAGCCGGACACAGCTGGCCCCACACTCAGCCACCCTTCCGGCACAGTCCCACCTGGGTCTGTCGTGACAGGGGGACAGGGGACCCACACTCACACACAGCTCGGCCCTGCCACCCTCACCACTACACACGCGTGCACATGCGTACATGTGTGCACAGGTCCCTGGGCACTGCCACACTCACCTGGACACTAAGGTACACACACACACACACACACACACTCTGCAGGAACAATCACCCGACAAGCACACACATGCCAATACAAGTACACTCACTTCGACACACACACGCTCACCCTGACACACACATTCCATTGCTGCCATGTCAGCTTTGGCATCAGCACACACACACACACACACACACCCCACCAGCCTCTCCTCGCTGCACCCAGGCCCACAGTGATACCAGCCCCGACACCCTCGCAAAGGCCCGAACACATCCAGACTCCGCATCCCCACTTTCCAACAAGCACGCACTCGTGCCTCGGTCTGCACACGCTCATTGTCACAGACACCTTTACCCTTCTGTGCTCTGTCCAGCCCAAACACGCACACACATGCGCACCACCTATGCACACACAGAATGCCCAAGCACACAAATACACTCTCAGACACGGCATCAACCAAACGCCCCATCTAGTACACACGCCCCACGCTCATCCGCTCATCCCAACACCCCTAGACACATTCCAGCTTGCACACACATCCAGACGCTCACAAACACCTCTCCTTTGCCCAAACGTGCTCGCTTACTCTCTCGCTCTCTCTCACTTTGCTCATCCTGGCACTGTGGGGTGATGGTTGCCTCTCTCTCCCAGCTCAGGGACCCTGGAAAGACAATGGTCCCCTCACTCTCAGCCAGAGTGTCACCTGGTCCCTGCCCTGACTCCAGGCACCAAGGTTTCTGGAACTCCCACCTTGGATCCCAGAGCCTGGCGTCTGGGGCAGGGGTAGCCTGGAGAGGGCACTAGGCAGCCAGACCTGGCCTGGCGGGCGGCCCCTCACCTGCTTGCACTTCTCCTCGGCGGCTTTCTTGTCGGACTCGGCCTGCTCTGCCCGGTCGATGGCGTTCTCCTTGTCCAGCTTCAGCATCTGCATCTTCTTCTTGATGGCCTCCATGGCTGGGCGGTGGGGCGCGGGCACAGAGGGTTCTGCGGAGGGGACTGCTCAACGGGCCGGGCCGAGTGAGCAGCCAGGTGGGGGCGAGGCCCTTATAGGCTCCCGGGCGCACCGCCCCGCTGCCAGGCGAGACCTGGAGGAGGCCCAAGCCCAGGCCGCCGGGCCAGCCGCCACTCGCTTGCTCAGGAGGACTTGGCCAGCTCACCAGCCGCCCGCAGCCTTCGCCTTATTTGGGCCTAGGATTTTCTCAAAGGAAAAAAAAAAAAAAAGAAAAGAAAAAGAAAAAGCCCAACCTGTTTCCATTTTTAACCTGGTGACACAGGTCCCTGGTGGGCATGTGGACACAGCGCTGGCTCAGGAGGAGGATCCTGGTGGCCTTTCAGCCGGCCTCAATTTCCCCATCTGTGCTGGGGAGCACAGAAGAGGGCTTGGGTGTGGGTGTAGCGTATGGGCGAGGTGGGGTGAGGAGGCACCCGTCCTCCCTTCTCCTCCCCTCTGGTCTTGGCTCCATTTTCCGCTCTGTCCCAGGGGCTTCCTGGGTTACCCCCCCTTCTTTTTGTTGAGTCTCTGACTCATCATCTTCTCCCTCCATCTCTTTTCTGATGAGTGTCCCTCTGTCCCTCTCTGTTTCTGTCTCTGTCTCTCTCCATCTCTCTGTACCTGTCTCTGTGTCTCTCCACCTTTCCATGTGTTAATTTCCCTGTCTCCCCATCTCTTTTGGTCTTGTTCTCTTGGACTCTCTCTGTATCTCTTTGTCTGTCTGTCTCTCTCTCTGTCTATCCTTTCAGGTTCCCCCTGTCCTTCTGTCTGTCTGTCTCCTCCTGTCTGTCTCTCTGTCCTCTTCCCTGCCCCTGCAGGCAGGCACCACCAGGATGAGATTGACCTGGATCACCTCTTGGAAATCCTTGGAGCCCAAGGCAGGCCCAGACCAGGCCCTGATGCCATCCTGAGACGGCACGCCCTCCCTTCCCCGCTCAGTGCCTGTCTGTGGCTCCCCAACACCACTGGAACAGGAGGTAGCCTTAGCTCAGCTTGTCACTCAGACTCCTGTCCGTTGCTCCCTCCTCAACTCTCCCCAGCGGTGTTTCCCAGGCCGGGCTGTGCTTTCCCCACCTCCAGGCCTTTGCAGGTAGGGTACCCCCAGTTGCCCCGTTACGCTGCCCCTCTGTCCTCCAGCAATCTGCCTTCAGAAAGGTGTAGTCGCTCATTCTTTCATGTGAAGAACACAGAGAGCTTTCCCGTGCTGAGCCCCCGGGGCCCATGCTCAGAACATGGCATGTCCTACCATTACCATTATTTGGTTATTGGGTTAGAACTATGAGCTGCTTTGGGGCAGGCCTGTGCATCAGTCATGTCTGTGGCCTCCAGAAGATCAGAGAACCCTTGTTAATTAAAGTGAACAATTGCCCCTATACATTCACATGCTCTCTCGCACACATTCACACACACCACCCCCCCACGCCCCTCGCTCTTCTCCAGCTAGGAAACTAGTCATCTTTTAAAGTTCAGATCAGAAGGCTCCTCCTCCAGAAAGCCCTCCTGGACTCCTAGACAGCTGGACCCTTAGCCCCAACATCAAAGCTTCTATGTGGGATGAAGTAGGAGTAAGGCTTCCATGTTTCCTGCCCAAGACCACAGAAGGATTGGGATAAAGAGGGACGGGTCGGTGGCCAGCACCACTGGGGAGCACGGGTGTCTGGCCCAGATAAAGAGTCCCTGCTTCCTTCTGCCCCTGCAAACCAGCTTCCTTTTCTTTGTCACATTGAGAATTCCTGTCCCTCCCCCATCAGTATGGGGGCCCAAACAGTAGCAAAGAGAACATTCTGGAACTTTTCTCATTCTCCAACAACATTGGCTTCTCCCCACATTCAGGAATCCGGGGGACTTGGCCCAGATCTCTCCCCAACTCTGTCTCCATCTCTCTCCCTTATCCCACCCCTCCCCACATCTTGGCTGTGTAGATCTGGTTTCCTCCTAGGATACAAGCAGACCATCATGCTTGCATCTTGAAGAATGTCAGTGATGACTGAAAGACTGGGGACAGATAATGAAGTGCTGTGCCCGGTGCCATCCTGAGCACTCCACTCAGAGCATCTCATTTCAGCCTCCCTGAACCTTAAGACCTAGAAGAACGGGTTTATTCCCATTTATAGAGGAGGAAGCTGAGGCCCAGAGTCACTCACCCGGGTCACCCAGCTTGTGAATGGCAGAACTGGAACCTGACCCAGCTGCCCCTAGACAGAGCTAGAGAGACGTCCTAAGACACCCTGCCATGTCTTTCTGCCCTTCTTCTCCCATCCTCTGACTGTCTCAGACGGAGTCATCAGAGGTCATCTCCCTCCCCTCATCCTCCCCTCCCCCTGGCTCCTGGGAGTCCCTCGAACCAGCCTTACCGCAGGTGTTGTGGCTAATTCCAGGCCTGACACCACCAGGTCAGGAAAGGGATCCCTCCCTCAGGAGCTGTCAGCTAGCTCGGTGGCCTTGTAGGGTAGACCCTTGTCGCTGGAATGTCCTCTTGCTCAAGGATGCTGGGGAGGGGAGAAGGAGGCTAGGAATGGTGTTAGAGCCCCGCTGTGCTCCCTGCCCTGTAGCCTCGGGAGCCAAATTATCCTTACAAACGATGCCCTCTCTGTGTATCTGCCCCAGAGACACCCGAGGAGTGCTGGCCAGGGCTAAAAGGGTCATCCAGGGCCCCCGGAGTCCTGGCCCAGCTGTCCAGGCTGTGGGGCATGAGGGGGGTGGAAGCTGCCATTTATAGCTCAGAAGCAGTGAACTCCCCTCCTGACAGTGGGATCAGAGGATGGTGGTGAGCGTAGTGACCGCTGCCATTGTGGCCACCTCACACCCATGGGACTTGGGGTCATTTATTGAGCATCTACTACATGCCAGGCACCATATGGGCTTAGAAGACATGATGATGGACCTGACTCAGCCCAGGGAGAAAGATGACCAATAGCTGCAAACAGTTACAGCATTCGTTAAAATAGGGCGGACTGCTGTCTTAGGTTGGGCTCCCCCAGAAGGAGATGCTGAGGCAAGAATTCAAGGGCAAGTAATTTAATTGGGAGGCAACCCAGGGAGACAAGAGTAGAGGGTGGGAAAGTGAGACAGAGAAGGAAAGGAGGTCAGTAAAGGAAGGCTGCCATACTGAAGCCGGTCATCTCTTTACACAACTGGGGCATAGTCCCGCCCAGGACCTCTGGGGGTGCAGCAGAGGACACAATCTTCAGAGTTGTAGGGACTGAGGGGCAGGGAAGCTGGGGTATTTCTCCACCAGTCCCCGTCCTCCTTGGTTGAAGGCTGATTGTGTCGGGGAGTGGGTGCCCTTGCTAGGGGCACGCTTCCCACCCCATCCCCATGTAGGTTTAAGAAGAAGGAAGCCCTCCATGCCAGAGGAGCAGTGGGAGCCAAAGGCCCCTGGGTAGGCAGTGAGCATTTCCGATAAAATGTTAATGGAGTATACAATACAGGGATTTCCTGATTGGAAAGTGGAAGTCAGGAAAGCCTTCCCTGAGGAGGTGGCAATTGAAGTGAGGTCTGAAGGAGGACTGAGATGTGAGGGAGTAGAAACAGGTGTTGCGTATATAAAGGCCACAGGTGAGAGGGTCTGAGAGGGGGGTGAATGTGCCTTGATGGCGAAGAGACAGGTGAGGAGCATGGTAGGTGGGAGATGAGCCAGCAAGGGTCAGGTGACAGAGGAGAGTATCGGGGGCCCCTGATTTGTCTTCTGGAGTTTGAGGCATGTGGAGAGACTGCACGGGCCAGAATGAACTTAGTATTGGTTGAAAAGAGCAAAGATCTATCTTGCACTCTATGGAGTCTTGCTTGGTGAATAATAACATGACAACTGTGATAATCAAAGTGGCACTGGCTACGGATGACCCAGAATGTATGCTGGGTGGGTCACATGCAGTGAGTGTGTGTGTGTGTAGTATTTGTGTGAGGAGACAGTCATTGATCCTTTACCCAGATCCTTGTGTAGTGACCTTGGAGACCCCCCACAAGGAAACTGCTCACCACGGTCACACAGCGGGCACATGGCAAAGCCAGGATTTGAACCCAAGTCTGTCTGATTCCCTGAGTCCTGAAACCACCACCACTCCAGCCCTGCTGCCCTGTTTACTAAGCCAGTGTGGGGAGGAGGGACCAAAGATCCCTATGTCCTCCCAGAAATCTCTGAGACAGGCTCCAAGGGAACTGTGTGGGTTACAGAGCTTGCCCACAAATGCCGAAAAACAGGCATGACCACAAGCTCTGTGGCATTGTCATGCTAATTAATAATAATTATAGTTAACACAGACATGGCTCTCAATCTGCTCACGCTCTTCTAAGTGCCTTGCATATATAAGCTCATATACTAATTTTCACATAACCCTATGAGATAGGGGCTATTACCATTTCCATTAAATAGAGGAGAAATTGGAGCACAGGGAGGTCAAATACTTGCTCAAGGCCACCCAGCTTAGAAGTAACAGAACCCAGAACTGTCTGGCTTTAGAATGTATTCATTGAACCACTGCACTGTATCCTGAGCAGCCTTCGGTGCTTGACCTCCAACCCGAATTATCCTTACAAACGATGGCCACCCCCTATTGGGGCTCAATGCTACTGCTATTCAGAGACAACTTTCTGCGACTTTGGCATTTCTATACAACTCACAAGCAGTGGCTTGGGCCGTGTTTTATTCTGGCTATCTTTTCAAGGATGTTTGTATAGCAAACAGCCGTGGGAGACAGAGTTTCTTCCTGCAGAGCAGAGGGCAGGCTTATTTGCTGTCCATATAATAAAGATAATGCCTCCCTCTGAGATAAGGGTAGAACAGGTTTGTTCGTCATCTACTTCTCAGCTTGGAATTCCTCGGCCGTAGTACAAACACGGTTTGCCTCCAGTGCCTATCTGCGTCCACCTGCACGGTCTCTGTGGACTTAGGAGGAAGTGGCACAAACAGGAAGTTTATGCTGCTGGCACCACAAGTAATAAAGTCTTTTGTCTCTGGCCCTGGGGTCTCGTGTCTTCTGCCGGCATCCATAGTGATGGTAGGTTAAACTGTCAGCTCGTAAGTAGGGTGAAATCTCAGACCCTTCATAGTTCTTGATACCTGTTTGCTCTCTTTGATGCCGCTTGTCGCCAAGGTGTCTCTCCTGGGATGCTGGAATAGCCTGTTGAGGTCTCACCTCTGCTGCTGCCTTTCTGAGCTGGTGCAGAGTGAGGTGAGAATGAGTTAAAGCATGCCGTCTTTTTAAGGCTTTTTTCTCATCCTTGGCATTGTTGACATTTGGGGCCAGATCATTCTTCATGCCACAAGACTGTCTGTACAGTGGATGTAAAATCACATCCCTGGCCTCTACCTATTTGATGTCATTAGCACCCCAGCCCCAGTCATGACAATTCAAAAGTGTTCCCATACATTGCCAAATGTCCCCTGGGGAGGGCAGTCTAAATTGTCCTCCTCGTTGAGAACCGCTCCTTCTAGGAAGGACCAACATCTTGGGCATCCAATAAAGCTGCCTTCTTTGACTTAGGAAGCCTGGGGTTTTGTTTGTTTGTTTGTTTTTTGAGGAATCCTTCTATACTCCCACATTATATGGAAATGATTCCTGAAATAACCTTAGTTTGGACATTGGCTTATCAGAACTCCTGAGACTTTGAACAAATGGATTAATGATAAAAAGTAACAATAGCTTTCTGGACCCATGTTCATAGCAACATTGTTCACAATTAACCAACAGCTGGAAGCAACCTGAGTATCCATTGACAGATGAATGGATAAACAAGCATGGCATAGCTATACAATAGATTATTCAATCTTCAAAAGGAAGAGAATTCGCACGCTACAACATGGATGAATCTTGAAAACGTCATGCAGAGTGAAAGAAGCCAGTCACGAAAGCATAAATACTGTTTGACCCCACTTATAGGAGGTCTCCCTAGAAGCGCTGGATTCATACAGACAGGAAGAAGGATGCTGGGCGTCAGCAGCCGGGGGAGGGAGTGGGGGGTGTCAGCATTTATCAGGGACAGAGTCTCAGTTTTGCAAAATGAACAAGTTCTGGGGATGGCTGGTGGTGATATAAATGTAAACCATGTAAATGTGCTTAATGTCACTGAACTGAACACTAAAAAATGGTGAAGATGGTAAATTTCACGTTTTGTATATTTTACTACAATTTGAAAGTAACAACAACAACAACATCTCTTCAGTTCTTACTTTGTGCCAGACACCGAGTGTTTTGGATGCATTATCTCAGAGTTTACAAACTTCAGTCATTCCTACATCACCTCTACCATTTTTGTGCATGTTTTACTTTTGAATTCCCAAAAAGTAGACCCCCCCCATAAAGATTTGTGGGAGATGGTCTTAGAAGTCTGGTGAGAGGATGAGGAAAGGAGACAGGGAGGGGAGGTTCATTCGTGAGTAGGCTGCTGCTACAGGCAACTGGGTGTTGGTTCCTCTTGGGGTCTTCTCAGCAACTTCTGACTTCCCACTCCACAGACGGTTTAGAGTCATCTAGGGGAAGGTCAAGAAGCGAGGGGCAATTGCCTACCAACTGCTGACCATCACTGGTTGATGGTTCCCCTCTAGGCATTAATGTCCTGATGCTTCTGGTCTGCCCCATGCGGGCCATGAACATTCCATGTTGGAAACTGTAGGCATGTAATGGGAACCATCTGCAGGTGAACTACTGGTGGGTTGAATACAGGGAAGGAGCCATCACCAGTCTGCTAAGGCCATGTCTGTGTACCAAAGATACTACCATTTGCTTCAATTTTTTAAAATAAGTCTATCATTTAAAAGAGTTTCAGGTAGGTTAGTGTGGTCCGTGTGAGCCAAAAAATGCAGAAGGTGATAATGCAGCCCATCATCTTCAGGTATTTGTGAAAGAGATCTTAGATTCAGGAATGCCTTTATAAGCCAGTGAATATGAAGAGGGCTGTGTCATCAGTTTTGATGGGTATAGGGACCTCGTATTAGACAGTACAAAGAGATTCTTTCTAAAGCAAAGTCAAGAGGACAACTGGATCGGATCATGCTAAAAGGAGATGGCATGGTTCTCTCCAAAAGAAATGATCAGAGGCACCTGGCTGGCTCAGTCAAAAGAGCATGTGATTCTCGATCTTGGGGTCATGAGTTCGAGCCCCATATTGGGTGTAGAGATGACAAATAAGTAAAACCTTTAAAAAAAAAAAAAAGGAATAACCAGCGAAGTGAGAAAATGTTGAGAAGACAATGCAGTTTGGTTTTTTTTTTAGGTGTCCTCTGTTGGGAATATAGTCCAAGACATTTATTCATATTGTTTTGATTACCCTTATGTTGTTAGCTATAGGATTGTTTTTATTAAAAAACAAAACAAAACCTCAGGGACTCCTGGCTGGTCAGTCCTTAAACATCTGCCTTCCACTCTAGGTCACGATCCCAGGGTCCTGGGACCCAGCCCCTTAACATGCCCCTACTCAGTGGGAAGCCTGCTTCTCCCTCTCCCACTCCCCTGGGGTTATGTTCCTTCTCTCACTATTTCTCTCTTTCATAAATAAGTAAAATCTTAAAAAAAAAAAAAAAAGCACACACACATACACATCTCGATAACTTCTTTGGCCTCCTCTTAGTGCAAACTTGAAGTATACTAATTTGTTGAAGAAGTAGGGAGCTGCCGTGACAGTAGAGGGCGTTATCTCAGTGGCTGAGATGGTGAATATTTCAGGCTAGAAAGCTGGGTATCCTCTTTAGGTCAAAGCGAAGGTGAAACTTAACTGTTGAGAACTTGGAAGATGGTTCAAGTGGTTAGGAAGCCCACATCCCTCGATAAAGTGATTAGAAGGAGCAAAAAAATCATTGTGAGTTGGTGGCTCCTTGCCAATTGGAGCAAAGTATTACAAGAAAATGTGGATTCAGGGGGAACAGTGTCGCCCTACAGAGATAGAAAGTTCCACAGCTGAGGGTCCCCAAGGGGCTGGAGAAGAGGTAAGGAGGGCATTGTCTTTTGTAGGCAAAGTGGCTGACCCTAAGCTTTTAACCACTGAAGCATCCATTTCGAAAGATGTCCATTTCTTTTAAAAAAATGTATTTAAATCCAACTTTATTTACCAAAACAGGTGGTGGGCCAGATTTGGCCTGTAGACTGACAGAAGCTTGCTGACGCTTGTCCTAACTCAGACAGGAAGTAGGATGGTCGGCGTCAGCAGCCGGGGAAGGGAGTTGGGGGGCCCAGTCTATGTCTGTCTGAGCCTTAAAACAGTAGCCATTTGCACTAATTTGCACCAGAGGAATCAATCTATGACAACTGCCGAGTGCCTAAGAAGGGCGTCTCCTTCTAAGTTCACTTTACATGTGGCCACAGAGGGTGAATGGACAAGGCGGCAGGTGGCAAAACCAGAGACCACAGGGAACAACAGACAATGGGGTCTCCCCCAGTGAGCCAAGGAATGCATTGCACTTCACAAGAAGGGCATTCTTACATAAATCCTACCCCAGGAGGTTGGATCATTAATCTGCAGTAGTGGCTGGTCTTCCTTTGCACAGTGGGCGAGGGAAGAGCCAGGTAAATGCACCTTTACTTTGCAAATTCTTGGGTCACGGGCAAACATCCCACCATGATGAAGGTGGCCGTATATCAGCCAGAAACTCTGAACGGAGCTGACTGCATCAAGGAGCTGGGACTTCTGGCTGTCTTCAGGCAGGGGTGTTAGGTGGAATCTCTGGCAGAAGCATGCTTTCGTGGAATTGGCAGCCAGAGGGACGGAAGGTGGACTGCTGGCTCTCCGCAAAAGCCTACCCTCTCCCTCTTCTGTAGTGAGAGGATCAGAGTCTGGCAGCACAGTGGGCCAGCTGCACCACGTTTCCTGGCCTCTCTTGCAGCTAGCTGTAGCCTGGGACAGGATGGGAGATCTAATG
Source organism: Neogale vison (assembly GCF_020171115.1). Lineage (NCBI taxonomy): Eukaryota > Metazoa > Chordata > Mammalia > Carnivora > Mustelidae > Neogale > Neogale vison. Next base: position 214,306,694 of record NC_058096.1, read on the forward strand.
GTACTTTGAGAGCAGGTGCTTGCCTCCCTGTGCTCTCTGAGTGTTTTTTTTTTTTTTGTAGTAATATAGTAATAACAATTTCTGGGAAATGGGCCAGAAATAAGACATGGGGAACTTGGGTCTCTGAATGATTTAAAGCAGAGTCACCGACTGACCTAGAACGCTGACTGTCACATGCAAGAAAAATGAACTTTTACCTTATTCAAGCCATATTCCTTTTGAGTCCTTTTTCTTTTTTAAGCAAATGTTTTGGGTTGAATTATATTCCCTCCCCAAATTCCTATCTTAAGTCCTAATCCCCAGTATTTCTGAATTTGAGCTTATTTGGAAATGGGATTGTTGCAGATGTAACAGTTATGATGATGTCATACTGGAATTGGGTGGGCTTCTTCTAAAAAGGGGACATTTTGTTGAATCGCTATATTTTACACCTGAAACTAATATAATACTATGTTAATTATAATTCTTTTTTAAAAAAATGAATGAAAAATAGAAAGGGGACATTTGCAGGTGGATATGCACAAGGGAGGATGCCACATAGAGATGAAGCATGATCTGCAAGTTAAGGGACCCCAAAGATGGCCAGAAGAGCACCAGCTCCCACCAGCTAGGACAGAGGTTCAGACAGATTCTCCCTCACACACAGCCTCAGAAGGAACCCACATGCCAACACCTTGGTTTTCCACTTCTGATCTCCAGAACCATGAGACAACAAATTCCTGTGTAAGTCACCTTCTTTATGGTATTATTTTTTTAACAGAATCCCCAGGAATCTAATATAACACATAAGCTAGTCATCAGACTTAAACAGAAAATGGAGCAGAAGTGAGATGTTGACGTCACAAAATTGAAAACTTAGTTGTATGAGCTGAGTGGTCCGGTGGTAAGGACACAAATGTGACAGGCTGGAAAGCTGGAGACCCTTGTTACACCAAAGACCAACATCTGACAATACCGTGACTGATGATAACCTGGAAGGTAGATTGTTCGTTCACTGAGCCTGTGTGTCTAGAAGTGATTGGAAAGAGCTATGACATCACTGTGAGTTGGCTGCTTCTCGCTACTTTGCAGCAAGGAATCACAAGACAGAGATGATCCCAGGCCAGAACTGGCCATTTTTCAAAGTCAGAAACATCAGAAGGTTAGAAGAGCTTCCTGTCCTTCAAAAGAGTATAAATAAGGACCTTGTTTCCTACCCAAGGCTATTGTTTCAGATGACCATTAACTGAGAGTGACCAAAATGTAGGTGGTTCAAGGAAGCAAATATTGCAAAATCAATAAACACAAGAACTCTGGCTAGAAACGCACATTGGATCTGGTGCCTCTCGATGGAATGTACTAGAAACAAGTAGACCAGATGTCTACTGTAAGGTTTCTGAAAGAACTGTGTTGTTACAGAAACAAAGAGTTCAGCTTGCACAATCTTAGGAGTTCTGAGCCTCTGCACTTGCAACTTTGTATTAGAGCAGATAAACCTGAATGTTAACCAAGGTGGGGCTTGTATCCCGGTCTCTCTAGTTTGCTGAGCACTTCCTTTAACTGCGATGTGGTCTCTAGGTTGCAGTGGGAGCACTACAAGGGCAGGGACTTTGTTTGTTCCCTGCTGGACCTTCAGCCCCTAAAACAGTGTCTACAGATAACAAATGTTCAAGAAGTAGTTGTTGGAAGAATGAAGTAATACACAGAGAACCACAGAGAATGATATGAAGGAAACATCTAACTTTGGGACCGTGCAAGAAAATTTCGTGCAGATGGGCACTGGATTGGGGCCATCAAGTATGCCAGTGCTGTAGTTACTGAAGAAAAACTGGCTTCCTATTGATGAGGGCCCCCAAGGCTCCCTTCATGTCACTGTTGCGTAGACTGTAGATGAAGGGGTTCAGCATGGGAGTGACCACAGTGTACATCACCGCAGCGGCTGTGTCCTTCTGCGCCGTGTGGGAGGACGTGGGGCTGAAATAAACCCCAATGAGTGTCCCGTAGAACAGGGACACCACAGACAGATGAGAGCCACAGGTGGAGAAAGCCTTCTGCTTGCCTCTCGTGGAGGGGATCCTCAACACTGTGGCAAAGATGCGTGTGTAGGAGACCAAGATGACCATAAAAGGAGTGATAATGGGTAGGGCACCCACGGTGTACACCATCACATTATTGAGAAAGGTGTCAGAACAGGCCAGCTTCAGCAGAGGGCTGAGGTCACAGAAGAAATGGGGCACCCGGTTGTGGGTGCAGAATGAGAGGCGAGTCAGTAACACCGTGTGGGTCAGAGCATTGCCGAAGGCTGCAGTCCAGGATGCAGCCACCAGGAGGCCACAGAGCTGTGGTGTTACAGACCTGGCATAGTGGAGAGGGTGGCAGATGGCCACATAGCGGTCATAGGCCATGGCGGTCAGCAGGAAGCTATCGATGCCAGCAAACCAGATGAAGAAGAACATCTGGGTCAGGCAGCCTGCATAAGGGATCCCTTTGTGCCCTGACACGTGGTTGGCCAGCATCTTGGGGATGGTGGTGGAGGTGAAGCAGATGTCCACAAAGGCCAAGTTAGCCAGGAAGAAGTACATGGGGGTGTGGAGTCGGGGGTCAGTGGCGATAGCCAGGATGATGAGCAGGTTCCCCAGTCCCGTGACCAAGTACATAGTCAGGAAGAGTATGAACAGCAGCTGCTGTTGCTTGGGGTTCTCTGAGAGCCCCAGGAGCAGGAACTCAGAGACAGAAGTGATATTTGCCCCTTGTGTGGCCATCCTGGATCAATCAGAAAGGAAACCTGAGAGTTGTCCAGGGTCGTGATCACGGCCAACCCTTCCACTACACCCTGATCTCATCCCCTCTCCTTAGTTCAGACGTTCGTGGATTCTTCCCACTCTTTCCTGTAACAGGACCCCATCCACCCACCTGTTTGCTGCAGCCTTTCAATCAGTGACACATCATTCATTCTCCACAACCCACCGGCAGGATCGGTGGACAGCAGCCAAGCATGCAGACCATTTCTCACCTGCAACCCCTACACCTCGATGCCCCAGGTGGTCAACTTGTTACAGTATTGAGCCCAGCTGGCACACGGGGTAAGATGGAAATGTCGGCATTAACACCCCCAGGAGTGAGTTACAGCTGGCAGAGGACCTGTCCTTGTTGGGTGGCTCCCCTTGCCTTCATCAATTCTGAGAGAGGCAGTTCTGAGGTGTGTTCTCTTGGGGATCCCTAGAAGGATGCCCCCCTCACATGCCCCAAGTGCACATCTGTTCCCCCATGCCTCTCTTCTCCAAATGCTCATTGGATCTCCCGGGATTACTTCTTAAACATACAATTTGCCCTCAAGTACTTGAGTGAGAACCTGCTTGGGGGAGAATCCAAAGTAAGACTCAAGGATTCTGGAATTTCTTCCACCTTTGAGAGAATCCCTTATTTGTTCCCAATAGCTCTCCAGCTTCTGCCCCCTTTCTCTGCTTCCCTGAAATGAGTGCTCCTCAAAAATATTGCCTGTTCTTGCATGTATATAACAGCCATGACCTCCTGCTGCCACTCCAAGGCTAGTATGCAGCCAGTATGTGCCAGAACATTTGTCCGTTGCTACAGTCTGGAAATATTTGGCTAGAAGATATCCTCATGGTAATTCCAAAGAGGAGTAAAATTAATTAACACAAATTATAAGGTAAACTCAAGATTTCGATTTCCCTGTTGTTGGAGGTTGCAATGAGCTTTGATGCACCGGCAATATCTGAGAAGTGTCTGCAAAACTTTTTGTCAGTTTGGCTGTTGTCACGGTGAACGGTGTGGTCACGTGTTTATGATCTGCACTACGGAAGAGGAACTAGTCTCTCAGTATCCTCAAATCTGAGGTTTACTCTGGATTTAGATAGTTAAGATTTACTTTGCTGCTTACTGTTTGTGAGTTCTAATTTTTGCGTAAGTGTGCAGTGTTTGGATAATGATCAATTCAAATTTGTAATAAGACATTAAGGGAAAGTATCCAGAACGAAGAGGCAACAGAGCTTGGTTAAACTTTTCAAGGTTCCTATTAAATATCATGAAGAGTACTCTGCTGGATTTGTGGGAGAATAGAGGAGGAATGTTATTCACAGTGATCTCTTTCCTAGCTACATCCGATGCTAGCACAAGTCAGAACAACCAGAAACGGTTGTGCTTCTGCGTAAGACTCTTGTAAAATAGGACAACTCATTTATATTTTTTGCAGACTACTATTTAACACTGAAAATATGGGTGGTTTGTAGTAACAGGTGAAGGAAATATTGGATCCAAAAACTGCTCAAAAGCTGTTCACTGAGATTGGAAATGCTGACACCTGATTTCATTTGAATGCCATCATATTTAGTTCATTTGGGGCTCAAACAAAGAAAATTTGTAATAGTCAAGGACAAAAGATGAAATTAATGTCGTTATTAAGTGTCACACTAAAAAACAATGGAATGATAAAAAGTTCCTGGAAAAAATTGCTTTATGTCCAAATGTGTTGGTAAAGCAGACAGAAAGCATTTAGAAAGCAGTATGTCTTTTAAAATACTCTGATGTATTGTTAAAAGTCATTGAGACTTTTCAGATCTGATATAATTAATAAAACATCAAAACCATAATATCGATATTGGCATGACAATTGCCATTCAGATTGATGGATTTGCTTGTGGCAAAACCCATTCCCTGAAAAGAGAAAATAGTTTGGCGTAGAATTACTCAAATAAGGAAAACCTCAACCATGATCCATGTCACTAAAGTTGTTTCCGTAATTAATTTTAGAAGCGTAACTTTCCGTAATTAATTTTAGAAGCGTAACTCACAGACATAATGTTAAGTCCAGAGTTTTGTGCAAATCGTGCAGACCTTTCTGGATGTTAATTTGGTATCATTGAAGCCTCTTTCTTCAGCTTTTGCTGGATGATTCAAAAAATATAACAAAAATGGAGGACTTTAAATATGCTTCTTAAAATGTTACATATGCCGCCATGCATCCAGTAAACAGAGAGAATAATTCAATGTGTGTGAAGAGCTGGGGATTGAAAAGAGAGAATTGGAAGTGTATTTGAATGCAAATGGAAAAAACTGAGGAGCTAAGACTGCAAAGAACAGCCTGGAAATCTTGTCAGGTCCTGTAAATTCTTCTCAGTAATAATTGTGGGAAAGGAGTCAGCACTTAAAAAATAAAGGTGTGTATTTTTTCATTTGTCTTTAGATTTTAAGAGTTGGAATTAATAAATACAATTCTAGGGGCACGTGGGTGGCTCAGTCAGTTGAGCATCTGACCTTGGCTCAGGTCATGATCTTGGGTCCTTGGATCAAACCCCTGTTGGGCTCCCTGCTCAGTAGGGAGCCTGCTTCTCCCTCTCTCTCTGCACTTCTCCCCCTACGCATGCTCACTCTCTCTCTCTCAAATAAATAAATTAAATTAATGCAATTCTAATAGGGACGTCAACACCCTATCTAGTTTTACAAGAAAGGAATAGTTGGGTTATTAAAGTTGATGATAATTTGATATATAAAAAGAACTGAACACACAAAAATAAGTGAAAAAAACGCCCACTGAGACAGAAGTGTGAGATATTACAGGAATGAAGAAACATGGGATGCTACCTGAAATCCAACAAAATAAGTATCGATCCCCAGGTGTGGGGGCTGGAAGATTATTTGGGGGTCCAGGACTAAATTTCATGAAAATGAAACCGTTATTTGATGACAAGAGTAAAAATACATCCATTTATCAAATCCTAAAAGTTGATCAGAGTCTATCTGTGAAGCTCTGTGTGACAAATACTAACAAAATCAAGCTCTTCATATAAATAGGACAATTAAATCATTACTAGAGCTTCAGTGGGTGGAGAGATGTCAAATATATAATACTCTCAGACGGGACTAGGAGAACTAGGACTTTGCATTCAGTAAAATTGTTTGTTTTTTTTTTTAAAAAAAACAGCTTGCTCAGTAGAAGGCAAGAGAGGACTTTAGCACCTTAAAAAACAGTATTGATGTTAAGAGAAAATCTTGATTTTTTTGAAGTTGCATGTGACCTAAGGGCCATCACCTTGAGCTAACCCTCTCTCCATCTTTTCCTCCTCATCTCTGATCTTACCTCCTACTCTCCATTGCACTCATTCTGGTGTCATTGACAGTCCCTGAACAAGCCAGTCATGCTCCTGCCTCAGGGCCTTTGCACTGTGTTCCCTCCGCTTAGAACATTCTTCATTCTTCTTCCCAGATAGCCACACGGCTCCGTTTTCCACTTCCAGCCCCTAAAATAACATCTTCATGAAGCAGACAGGAGGAAATGTTTACAGAAGTCAACTAGGTCCTGTTCTTCACATAGCACCCTTCTCTCCATTATATGTAGGGGACAATTCCAAATCCTGGTGCAGCCACTATGGAAAACAATATGGCGAGTTCTCAAAAAATGAAAAAGGAAATGAAAGCAGAATGTCTGAGAGCTATCTGCAACCCCACATTCCTCGCTGCATTATTCACAGTAGCTGAGTTCTGGAAACAACCCAAGTGTCTGTCAGTGGATGAAGGATCAAGAAAATGTGGCATATACATGATTGGAATATCGTTCGGCCATGGAGAAGAAGGAAATCCTGCCATTGGAGGTAACACAGAAGGGTCTGAGGGTCTTGTGCTAAGTGAGGTAAACCAGATGGAAAAAGACAGACACAGCTTGGTATCACTTACATGCAGAATCTCAAGCCAAGCAAAACACAAATCTTACAAAGTCTAGCCCCTGCTGACCTCACCAATTTCTACTCTTGTCATGGTTCTCCAGCCACAAGGATGGGTCCAAGCTTGGCCCTTCCTCAAGGACTTCCTCTTTCCTCTGCCTTGAGCTTCAGGATCCCTTTCCAGATTCAAGACTCACTGCAGATCCTTCATCCTCCTCCGAAGCTCAACCCACGATGGCTGCTGTTTCCTCTGTCCTCTCAGGACTGTGTTCTCTGAAACTGAAGAAGAGCTTCCTCCCTGGGACCCTGTGCCTGCTGCTCCGTCTCTCTCCTCCCCTGCCCAGGAACTCAATGTTGTGCCCTGTTGCACGTGGTAGTGGAGTCATGGACCACTGACGGAGCATCTTCAGTCTGGCATTCCCCAAGCTGTGGACGAGAATTCTGAGATGATGGCAAACACAGGGACCCCTCCTAACCCTGCAATTCCACCACAGAGGAATTCTCTAGAAGGTGCTTGGTGAGACTTGTTCAGGGAGGTTTGGAATGAGTAGTGCTCATCCATAGTAGAGGTGCATACATCCTTTGGGACACTCTTAATCGGTGGACATTTCTATAGTCACAGGAATGGAGGAATTGTGGAACTGCTTTCACTAGTCCGGAGAAATCTCAAAAGCAGGGACAGAGGAAAACCACAGAAGGATGTGGGTAGAATCACGTTGCTCACATAAATTTAAAGACAGGCCACACGATTCTGTGGATCGCTTGTGGATACATCTCGAAGAGTAAAGTTGCAAATGTGCATAGGATTGACCCACGTTAGTTGTAGGATGTCCTTATCTCAGGACCAGGGGGAGGGAGGAAGGGGTGTGACACAGGCATATGGGAGTAGAGGAACGGAGGGGGAATGTACAGAGATGTTTTGCTTCTTAATCTGAATGATGAATGCAAGCCAGACTCCAGCGTGAAGTATGATCTATGCTTTTTTAAAAAAGCATATTTATTTATTTGAGAGAGTGTGCAAAGGGAGAGAGATCCTGAGCGGGAGGGGCAGAAGCAAATCTGCGCTGAACAAGGAGCCTAACACGGGGCTCAATTCCAGGACCTGAGATCAAGACCTGAGCTGAAGCAAATGCTTAACCGACTGAGCCACCCAGATAACCCAATATATGTTCTTTGAAACACCTGCAATACCACACACACGCACACACGCACACACATCCCCGCATATCCTTAAGGAACTCAGAGGAGGCCGAGGCCCGGGTGGGTGGGTAAGTGAATGGTGGATTCCACCTCATTCTCTACCAAGGTCACTGTGTCCCCCGGGGTCCCACCCCAAGGTTCCAGGCACCCCACCTTTGCTGAACTTACCCTGGGTCCCCCAGAACCCGTGTCAAGCCCAGCTCAGCGTCTACCCCAATCCCATTCCTCCTCTGTGCCCAGGCTGAGTGCTGGCCCCACTGACCACCCGGGAACCTGGGCCAGAGATGCCGGCAGCAGCCTGGTCTCCTTCCGCCCCCTCATGAATCCTGATGCTTCTACGTGACCTTCCTCTTCTTCCTCTCCTCCCAGTGCACCACTGAGTTCTCGTCTTGTCACGCTTCACCTTCAACACTGCCCCTTCTCTGGGCTCTTTGGGGACGGGCTTCTCCTTCTGGCTGAGCCTCCATAATGGCCACCGCCACGCTGAAATGACCTCTCCCTTGCTGAGAAGCCTGCGCTGGCTCCGCATGGCCCCGCTGCTAACAGTGAACATTTCTTCCACGCCTCCGGTGCACCTGACACCACCGCAAGGAGTTTGACTTTGTCTTACTTACCCTCTAAGAGGGCACTCGGACCGCCCTTGCTAGGATGGAGCAGCTTGGGGAGGTCAACCAGCTGCCCACCTCCCAGTCTCTCTTGTTCCAAAGCTTCTCAGTCTCTCCACTGAGGACCCAGAGCTCGACCCTCTGAGCAGGACTCACACTCGCTGGACACTTCCCGTTTTGTCCTGTTTTCGTTGCACAGACAGGTGACTTGAGCCCAGAGAGGCAGAGTCACTTCCCGGAGGTCACCCAGCAAGCCTGGCTGGAGACTCCACAGCCCCCGCCTGCCGTTGACTTGCCCTGTCTGCCTCCGTCTCCCCCACTCACCTGTGGAAGGTGTCCCGTCCGCTGCCAGGACGCCTGGTCAAAGGCGAGCCAGCTTCTGCTGAGAGAGCGCTGTGGGCCGCCTGTGATGTAGAGGCAAGTCTTGGGCCTCACAGGAGGGAGCTGGAGGGCCTGAAGGAGCCAAATGTAGCCCTCCATCCCACTCCTTGGGCCCAGTCCCTCGTGTCTTGTTAAGCACCTGCTAATTGCTCGCCCCACACTCTGTCCCTGCTGGCCTGCCTCTTTGGGGAGGAGGGAGACTGCAGCGTGCCCTGGGTTCTTCCCTCCACTGCTGAGCTGGTGGGGGAGGGCACGGGCTCTGGGCCTCTCCGGGGGAACCTTTGCTGGGGGGTGGTTCGTGCCCAGCAGATTCCCACAGCTCTGCTGGAGCTGCCTCACCGCTGAGTCAGGTCCCAGGCTTCCCATCGCTGGGAGCCATGGCCTACTGACCTTTATTTCTTCATTAAGGTGAAATTCACGCGACCCAGGGTTAACTATCTGGAAGTGAACGCTCCCGTGGCATGCGGCACAGTCGTGATTTTGTGCAGCCGCCACCTCTGTCTAGTTCCAGCACATTTGCATCCCTCCATCCAGACGGACTTCGTGTCCCCCTGAGCCGTCACTCCCCAGCCCCCTCCACAGCCCCCGGCAACCACCAGGCTGCTTTCTGGCTCTGTGGGTTACTCATTCTGGACATCTCACAGACCCGGGATCCTACACTTTGGGGCCTTTTGTGCCGGCTTCTCCCTCAGCGCGGTATTTTCACCGCACACCCTCGGTAGAGCCCGAATGAGAGCGTCCTTCCTTCCTATGGCCCAGCGGTACTCGGCCCACAGACAGTCCGCGGATGTGAAGCGAGTGCCATTCCATTGCAAGAACGAACCACTGGGCTGTTGGGCAGAGCGCTGCCGTGAACGTCTGTGCGCTGGCATCTCCTCGCTCCCTGTTGTTGCTCTGTGGGGAATGTCCCGACGTGCAGATCGGCTGAGCCATCCAGCGGGTCTAGGTTTAACCTTCTGAGGAACCACCAAACCGTTTTCCACAGAGGCTCCCCCATTTTGTGCCCCCCCCCCCACTGGGCAGGGCACAAGGTCTCGATCTCGCCACATCTCACCAAGCCTCGTCCGTCCTTCTTAGGAGCGGCGTGAAGCCTTACCTCCTCATGGTCTGACTTGCATCTCCTCTCAGGAGGAATCAAGTTGAGCATCTGTTCATGCTCTGAATACCTTTGAGCTTCCACATCTACTGGTAAAACATATTTGGGCTCACACTCCCGCTATAGGAGCATTTCTTTAAAAACTAAGTATTGCACCACCATGGAATGCTATGAGCATTGTGAAACACTCCTCCCAAACTGAAGATAAAAAGGGAAGCTCTTGGGATGAAATAAACTCTTGGTTACTTCAAATAACCCTGACAGGAACCCTGACGATAGCTCATACTTAAGGCATCCTGGGGCCAAGTTCATGGCTAAGGGTATGGAAAGAAACTCTTATTAGGAGGTATCCAGGTGGTTCAGCCTGTTGAGCGCCAGACACTCAGTTTTTTCTGAGGTCCTGATCTCAGGGTCTTTGGATGCAGGTCTACACTGGGGTCCGTGGCTCAGTGGGGGGGTCTGCTTCCAGAGTCTCTCCCCCTGCCCCTCCCCTAACTAGTACCGGCTCGCTCTCTCTCTCTCTCTCTCTCTGTGTGTGTGTGTCTCCCTCTCTCCAAAATAAATAAATAAATCTTTTAGAAAAGAAAAAACAAACCCTTATCACGTGGGCTTTTTGACAATTGAAAAATGTTTGACTATTTCCAATCACAACTGATTTCTTTGTCATTGCCTTTCCCCTTCACAATGGGGCTGACACAGAGTTCATTTTAGGGGCGGGAGTGATGTCAACAGCATTCTTTGGTTGGCAGTGGGGTCTTCGTGCAGTCTTTAATGCCACAGTCTCATTTTTAAGAAAGGTTATATTTCTTAATTTATTTGAGAGAGTTGAGAGCACACGTGCACAACCAGGGGGAGCAGCAGGCAGAGGGAGAAGCAGGCTCCCCACTGAGCAGGGAGCCCCATGCCGGACTGGATCTTGGGATCCTGGGATCGTGACCCAAGCCAAAGGCAAACACTTAATGGACTGAGCCCCCTAGGCACCCCAGAAATAGACTACCGCTACAGGATGGTTCTCAAGGGAATTATGCTAAATAAAAGAAGCCAATATCAAAAGGTCGCGTACTGTATTTCTATGCATGACTGTCTTGAAATGTCAGAATTTGGGCAGTTATATTGACCACAGTATGTTGCCAAGGGTTAGGGAGGGAGCGTTGACTATAAAAGGGAGGCATGGCGGTTTCTTTGGGCAGATAGAACAGTTCCGTGTCCTGACTGTGGTAGTAATTACATGAATCTACACAATTTCATAAAATGTTTCAAGGCTATTGAGTGCATATAAAAAACTGATGAATTCCCCCCCCAAAAAGGTATTTAGTTAATAGAATTGTAGCACTGTCAATGTCCTGGTTTTTATAAATGTACCATAATTATATGGTATTAAATATATACAAATCTATAATTATATATATATTTTTAAATGTAATATATAATTATTTTTAATATATTTTCATATATAATTATAACATTATAAAATGGTTTCGTTGGAGGAAGCTGACTGAAGGCTGTACAAGATCTCTTCATCTATGTGCGACTTTTATGTGAGTCTAAGATTATTTAGAAATAAAAACTAAAAGAGAAGTGTTTAAAAATTAAAAGGGAAGTGTACTTTGTTAATATTTTCTATTTCACCAGATGGACTCCTAAGCTCTCACCCTATTTTGACGTGCATTAATGCAACTTCGTGGATCACAAGGAGTAGATTTACTGGTCGTTTAACCATTTTTATTTCCACCACCAATCATCAAAAATGAGCCTGTGACATGAAAGACAGCACAAAGACCCCACTTCCAACCAGAGAATGCTGTTGACATCACTTCCGCCCCTTAAAAAGAACTCTGTGTCAGCCCCATTGTGAAGGGGAAAGGCAATGACACAGAAATCAGTTGTGATTGGAAATAGTCAAACATTTTTCAATTGTCAAAAGCCCACGTGATAAGGGTTTTTTTTTTTCTTTTCTAAAAGATTTATTTATTTATTTTGGAGAGAGGGAGACACACACACAGAGAGAGAGAGAGAGAGAGCGAGCCGGTACTAGTTAGGGGAGGGGCAGGGGGAGAGACTCTGGAAGCAGACCCCCCCACTGAGCCACGGACCCCAGTGCAGACCTGCATCCAAAGACCCTGAGATCAGGACCTCAGAAAAAACTGAGTGTCTGGCGCTCAACAGGCTGAACCACCTGGATACCTCCTAATAAGAGTTTCTTTCCATACCCTTAGCCATGAACTTGGCCCCAGGATGCCTTAAGTATGAGCTATCGTCAGGGTTCCTGTCAGGGTTATTTGAAGTAACCAAGAGTTTATTTCATCCCAAGAGCTTCCCTTTTTATCTTCAGTTTGGGAGGAGTGTTTCACAATGCTCATAGCATTCCATGGTGGTGCAATACTTAGTTTTTAAAGAAATGCTCCTATAGCGGGAGTGTGTGCCCAAATATGTTTTACCAGTAGATGTGGAAGCTCAAAGGTATTCAGAGCATGAACAGATGCTCAACTTGATTCCTCCTGAGAGGAGATGCAAGTCAGACCATGAGGAGGTAAGGCTTCACGCCGCTCCTAAGAAGGACGGACGAGGCTTGGTGAGATGTGGCGAGATCGAGACCTTGTGCCCTGCCCAGTGGGGGGGGGGGGCACAAAATGGGGGAGCCTCTGTGGAAAACGGTTTGGTGGTTCCTCAGAAGGTTAAACCTAGACCCGCTGGATGGCTCAGCCGATCTGCACGTCGGGACATTCCCCACAGAGCAACAACAGGGAGCGAGGAGATGCCAGCGCACAGACGTTCACGGCAGCGCTCTGCCCAACAGCCCAGTGGTTCGTTCTTGCAATGGAATGGCACTCGCTTCACATCCGCGGACTGTCTGTGGGCCGAGTACCGCTGGGCCATAGGAAGGAAGGACGCTCTCATTCGGGCTCTACCGAGGGTGTGCGGTGAAAATACCGCGCTGAGGGAGAAGCCGGCACAAAAGGCCCCACAGTGTAGGATCCCGGGTCTGTGAGATGTCCAGAATGAGTAACCCACAGAGCCAGAAAGCAGCCTGGTGGTTGCCGGGGGCTGTGGAGGGGGCTGGGGAGTGACGGCTCAGGGGGACACGAAGTCCGTCTGGATGGAGGGATGCAAATGTGCTGGAACTAGACAGAGGTGGCGGCTGCACAAAATCACGACTGTGCCGCATGCCACGGGAGCGTTCACTTCCAGATAGTTAACCCTGGGTCGCGTGAATTTCACCTTAATGAAGAAATAAAGGTCAGTAGGCCATGGCTCCCAGCGATGGGAAGCCTGGGACCTGACTCAGCGGTGAGGCAGCTCCAGCAGAGCTGTGGGAATCTGCTGGGCACGAACCACCCCCCAGCAAAGGTTCCCCCGAAGAGGCCCAGAGCCCGTGCCCTCCCCCACCAGCTCAGCAGTGGAGGGAAGAACCCAGGGCACGCTGCAGTCTCCCTCCTCCCCAAAGAGGCAGGCCAGCAGGGACAGAGTGTGGGGCGAGCAATTAGCAGGTGCTTAACAAGACACGAGGGACTGGGCCCAAGGAGTGGGATGGAGGGCTACATTTGGCTCCTTCAGGCCCTCCAGCTCCCTCCTGTGAGGCCCAAGACTTGCCTCTACATCACAGGCGGCCCACAGCGCTCTCTCAGCAGAAGCTGGCTCGCCTTTGACCAGGCGTCCTGGCAGCGGACGGGACACCTTCCACAGGTGAGTGGGGGAGACGGAGGCAGACAGGGCAAGTCAACGGCAGGCGGGGGCTGTGGAGTCTCCAGCCAGGCTTGCTGGGTGACCTCCGGGAAGTGACTCTGCCTCTCTGGGCTCAAGTCACCTGTCTGTGCAACGAAAACAGGACAAAACGGGAAGTGTCCAGCGAGTGTGAGTCCTGCTCAGAGGGTCGAGCTCTGGGTCCTCAGTGGAGAGACTGAGAAGCTTTGGAACAAGAGAGACTGGGAGGTGGGCAGCTGGTTGACCTCCCCAAGCTGCTCCATCCTAGCAAGGGCGGTCCGAGTGCCCTCTTAGAGGGTAAGTAAGACAAAGTCAAACTCCTTGCGTGGTGTCAGGTGCACCGGAGGCGTGGAAGAAATGTTCACTGTTAGCAGCGGGGCCATGCGGAGCCAGCGCAGGCTTCTCAGCAAGGGAGAGGTCATTTCAGCGTGGCGGTGGCCATTATGGAGGCTCAGCCAGAAGGAGAAGCCCGTCCCCAAAGAGCCCAGAGAAAGGGCAGTGTTAAAGGTGAAGCGTGACAAGACGAGAACTCAGTGGGGCACTGGGAGGAGAGGAAGAAGAGGAAGGTCACGTAGAAGCATCAGGATTCATGAGGGGGCGGAAGGAGACCAGGCTGCCGCCGGCATCTCTGGCCCAGGTTCCCGGGTGGTCAGTGGGGCCAGCACTCAGCCTGGGCACAGAGGAGGAATGGGATTGGGGTAGACGCTGAGCTGGGCTTGACACGGGTTCTGGGGGACCCAGGGTAAGTTCAGCAAAGGTGGGGTGCCTGGAACCTTGGGGTGGGACCCCGGGGGACACAGTGACCTTGGTAGAGAATGAGGTGGAATCCACCATTCACTTACCCACCCACCCGGGCCTCGGCCTCCTCTGAGTTCCTTAAGGATATGCGGGGATGTGTGTGCATGTGTGCGTGTGTGTGTTTGTGTGATATTGTAGGTGTTCCAAAGAACATAGGTCAGGGGCACCTGAGTGACTCAACGGTTAAGTATCTGCTTCAGATCAGGTCATGATCTTGGGTCCTGTGACTGAGTCCCGTATTGGGCTCACTGCTCTGTGCAGATCTGCTTCTGCCCCTCCCACACTCAGGATCTCTCTCCCTTTGCACACTCTCTCAAATAAGTAAATATTTTCTTTAAAAAAGCATAGATCATACTTCACGCTGGAGTCTGGCTTGCATTCATCATTCAGATTAAGAAGTAAAACATCTCTGTACATTCCCCCTCCGTTCCTCTACTCCCATATACCTGTGTCACACCCCTTCCTCCCTCCCTCCCTCCCCCTGGTCCTGAGATAAGGACATCCTACAACTAATGTGGGTCGCTCCCATGCACGTTTGCAACTTTCCTCTCCAAGATGTATCCACGAGTGATCCACAGAATCGTGTGGCCTGTCTTTAAATTCACGTGAGCAACGTGATTCTACCCACAACTGTCTTTGGTTTTCTTCTGTCCCTGCTTTTGAGATTTCTCCGGACTAGTGAGAGCAGTTCCATAATTCCTCCATTCCTGTGACTATAGAAATGTCCACCGAGTAAGAATGTCCTAATGGATGTGTGCACCCATACTATGGATGAGAACTACTCGTTCCAAACCTCCCTGAACAAGCCTCACCACGCACCTTCTAGAATTCCTTGTGGTGGAATTGCAGGGTTAGGAGGGGTCCCTGTGTTTGCCATCATCTCAGAATTCTCGTCCGCAGCTTGGGGAATGCCAGACTGAAGATGCTCTGTCAGAGGTCCACGACTCCACTAGGAAGTGCAACAGGTGTAGGGGTCAAGGGTGAGAAATGGTCTGCATGCCTGGCTGCTGTGCACCGATCCTGCCGGTGGATTGTGGAGAATGAATGATGTGCCACTGATTGAAAGGCTGCAGCAAACAGGTGGGTGGATGGGGTCCTGTTACAGGAAAGAGTGGGAAGAATCCACGAACGTCTGAACTAAGGAGAGGGGATGAGATCAGGGTGCAGTGGAAGGGTTGGCCGTGATCACGACCCTGGACAACTCTCAGGTTTCCTTTCTGATTGATCCAGGATGGCCACACAAGGGGCAAATATCACTTCTGTCTCTGAGTTCCTGCTCCTGGGGCTCTCAGAGAACCCCAAGCAACAGCAGCTGCTGTTCATACTCTTCCTGACTATGTACCTGGTCACGGGACTAGGGAACCTGCTCATCATCCTGGCTATCGCCACTGACCCCCGACTCCACACCCCCATGTACTTCTTCCTGGCTAACTTGGCCTTTGTGGACATCTGCTTCACCTCCACCACCATCCCCAAGATGCTGGCCAACCACGTGTCAGGGCACAAAGGGATCCCTTATGCAGGCTGCCTGACCCAGATGTTCTTCTTCATCTGGTTTGCTGGCATCGATAGCTTCCTGCTGACCGCCATGGCCTATGACCGCTATGTGGCCATCTGCCACCCTCTCCACTATGCCAGGTCTGTAACACCACAGCTCTGTGGCCTCCTGGTGGCTGCATCCTGGACTGCAGCCTTCGGCAATGCTCTGACCCACACGGTGTTACTGACTCGCCTCTCATTCTGCACCCACAACCGGGTGCCCCATTTCTTCTGTGACCTCAGCCCTCTGCTGAAGCTGGCCTGTTCTGACACCTTTCTCAATAATGTGATGGTGTACACCATGGGTGCCCTACCCACTATCACTCCTTTTGTGGGCATCTTGGTCTCCTACACATGCATCTTTGCCACGGTGTTGAGGATCCCCTCCACGAGAGGCAAGCAGAAGGCTTTCTCCACCTGTGGCTCTCATCTGTCTGTGGTGTCCCTGTTCTACGGGACACTCATTGGGGTTTATTTCAGCCCCACGTCCTCCCACACGGCGCAGAAGGACACAGCCGCTGCGGTGATGTACACTGTGGTCACTCCCATGCTGAACCCCTTCATCTACAGTCTACGCAGCAGTGACATGAAGGGAGCCTTGGGGGCCCTCATCAATAGGAAGCCAGTTTTTCTTCAGTGACCATAGCACTGGATGTTTGACGCCCCCAATCCAGTGCCCATCTGTACGAAATTTTCTTGCATGGTCCCAAGGTTGGATGTTTCCTTCATATCATTCTCTGTGGTTCTCTGTGTATTATTTCATTCTTCCAACAACAACTTCTTGAAAACTTGTTATCCGTAGACACTGTTTTAGGGGCTGAAGGTCCAGCAGGGAACAAACAAAATCCCTGCCCTTGTAGTGCTCCCTCTGCAGCCTGAAGACCACATCACGGGTAAAGGAAGTGCTTGGGAAACTAGAGACCGGGATACAAGCCCCACCTTGGTTAACATTCAGGTTTATCTGCTCTAATACAAAGTTGCAAATGCAGAGGCTCAGAACTCCTAAGATTGTGCAAGCTGAACTCTTTGTTTCTGTAACAACACGGTTTTTTCAAAAACTTAACGTAGACATCTGGTCTATTTGTTTCTAGTATGTTCCATTGTGAGGCACCAGATCCAATGTGCATTTCTAGTCAGAGTTCTTGTGTTTATTGATTTTGCAATATTTGCTTCCTTGAACCACCTACAGTTTGGTCACTCTCAGTTAATGGTCATCTGAAACAATAGCCTTGGGTAGGAGGTAAGATCCTTATTTATACTCTTTTGAAGGACAGGAAGCTGTTGGCTCTTCTAACCTTGTGATGTTTCTTTTTTTTTTTCCCCTAAAGCTTTTATTGATTTATTTGACAGAGAGAGATCACAAGTAGGCAGAGAGGCAGGCAGAGAGAGAGAGGAGGA
This sequence comes from Neogale vison, assembly GCF_020171115.1. Classification (NCBI taxonomy): domain Eukaryota; kingdom Metazoa; phylum Chordata; class Mammalia; order Carnivora; family Mustelidae; genus Neogale; species Neogale vison. The sequence goes on from NC_058096.1 coordinate 214,324,069, forward strand.
AGCAGGCTCCCTGCTGAACCGAGAGCCTGATGTGGGGCTCGAACCGAGGACCCTGGGATCATGATCTGAGACGAAGGCAGAGGCTTTAACCCACTGAGCCACCCAGGTGTCCCACCTTATGATGTTTCTGACTTTGAAAAGTGGCCAGTTCTAGTCTGGGATCATCTCATTCTTGTGATTCCTTGCTGCAAAGCAGCAAGAAGCAGCCAACTCACAGTGACGTCATAGCTCTTTCCCATCTCTTCTAGACACACAGGCTCAGTGAACAAACAATCTACCTTCCAGGTTATCCTCAGTCACGGTATTGTCAGATGTTGGTCCTTGATGTAACAAGGGTCTCCAGCTTTCCAGCCTGTCACATTTGTGTCCTTACCACCGGACCACTCAGCTCATACAACTAAGTTTTCAATTTTGTGACGTCAGCATCTCACTTCTGCTCCATTTTCTGTTTAAGTCTGATGACTAGCTTATGTGTTATATTAGATTCCTGGGGATTCTGTTAAAAAAATAATACCATAAAGAAGGTGACTTACACAGGAATTTGTTGTCTCATGGTTCTGGAGATCAGAAGTGGAAAACCAAGGTGTTGGCAGGTGGGTTCCTTCTGAGGCTGTGTGTGAGGGAGAATCAATCTGAACCTCTGTCCTAGCTGGTGGGAGCTGGTGCTCTTCTGGCCATCTTTGGGGTCCCTTAACTTGCAGATCATGCTTCATCTCTACATGGCATCCTCTTTGTGCATGTCTACCTTGCAAATGTCCCCTTTCTATTTTTTATTCATTTTTTAAAAAAAGAATTATAATTAACATCGTATTATATTAGTTTCAGGTGCACAATATAATGATTCAACCAATTGTCCCCTTTTTAGAAGGACACCAATTCTCTTGGATTCGGAGTCCACCTAGTTCCAGTATGACATCATCGTAACTGTTACATCTGCAACAATCTTATTTCCAAATAAGCTCAGATTCAGAAATAGTGGGCTTTGGACTTAAAATAGGCACTTGGGGAGGGAATATAATTTAACCCATAAGATTTGCTAAAAAAAATAAAAGAAAGAAAGAAAAAAGGACTCAAAGGGAATATGGCTTGAGTAAGGTAAATGTTCATTTTCTCTCACGTGACAGTCGACGTTCTAGGTCAGTGGGTGACTCTGCTTTAAATCATTCAGAGACCCAAGTTCCCCGTGTCTTATTTCTGGCCCATTTCTCAGAAATTGTTATTACTATATTACTACAAAAACACAAACACTCAGAGAGCAAGGAGGCAAGCACCTGTTCTCAAAGCACCATGTAGGTCTCCCATCCTGTCCCCTAGCTGCAGGAGAGACCAGGAAACGTGGTGCAGCTGGCCCACTGTGCTGCCAGACTCTGAGCCTCTCACTACAGAAGAGGGAGAGGGTAGGCTTTTGCGGAGAGCCAGCAGTCCACCTTCCGTCCCTCTGGCCGCCAATTCCATGAAAGCATGCTTCTGCCAGAGAGTCTACCTAACACCCCTGCCTGAAGACAGCCAGAAGTCCCAGCTGTCTGCGAGCCTGCTGTGCATTCTCTAATTACTATTAATTTAAAAGTTCTTAGGAGATAAAAAATTAATATCCATGAAAGTTCTGTTTCCTCCCTGCATGCAGGGGCGCTCTTGGGCAGAACGCCTCCGTGTGGAGTGTGTGTGTGAGCACCGTTCTCATTATTGTCTGTGTGACTGGTGCCCCCTGAGGTTAGCACAGTGCATGCAACCTGTTCCACTCTTCCCAGCAGCCCAGCCTGCTTCTCACTGGAGCACCTTGTCTGCCCCATGTTGACAATAACTGATGCTGATCTATTTTGGTGGGATGTAGTCCTTCACTTGCTGGGTAACAGGATCCCTTACAGTGGACCTTGCCATTCTCCTCTACACAGTTCCTATCTCCACTCTATCTTAAACTCATGCTATCTCGAGTCTTTGGGCATTGGCATATGTGGTCCCTCAGTAAGGAAAGCCACCATGGACTAACGATTCTTTATCCTCTGCTCTCCATGCCAAGTTCAAGCCTCTTTTCTAGGACATTTTCCTTCATTGTTCATCAGCTCTCGGGATCCTCTCTGTGACCCATCTCTAAACATTTAGGCTAGATGTGTTTCTGTCCATCTCTGTGGACTAGACCAGACTAAAACTTCTCAAGGGCCGAGTCTGGGACTGAACTTTCTCTGCTATCTCAACACTGCTTTTGTGCTGCCCAGCACAAGGCTGGGCAGAGAGAGCCGTCAGAAAAAGAGGGGACTCTTGTCGAAAAAATAAGCGTGAGTTTAAGGAAGGTTTTGACAACTAATATTCAGAGTTTTGCAATGGAATCATAGGAATTTTGATTTGTATTAGAAGACTGGACAAGAGCAGGTTTATCATACTCATGCACCTGTTTGTTCTTTTCTTCCTTCCCTCAATCATTCCTTCATTCGATGATTATTGAGCACCTACTATGTGCCAAGGCCTGGGCCAGGGTAGGAAAGACAGCATCTTTGCCCCCCATCCAGCTCACATTTGAATGGAGAAGACAGAGAGAAACCCAATACTTGCACACACAATAAATGTATGGTTACAGCATGACATGGCTCTGAAGCATCTGATGTTCAGAACGAGGGAAATAGGAGCCTCAGTTGGGGTCGGAGAAATTCTCCCTGAGGAGGTGGCCTTCAGCTGAAACAGGAAGGATGAAAGGGAATGGAATTGGCCAATGTAGGGAGGGAAGAGTGATTCAGGTCAAAGGAACAGCAGGTGTGAAGGCAAAAGGCTGGACAGGACATCCCAGGGCACCTGTACTCCCAGAGGTCCTGTCCAGCCTCATAGCAAGCATTTTAACAAGCCACTCACAGTAAATGTATTTCTTCTTCTGTTAAAAAAAAGAAGAAGAAGAAAAGATCGTTGTTTCTGAAATTATTTAGGTGCCGTGAAAATTATTGCACCATTTGCTTATTGGGCACCCATGGGTATTCTTGCAAATCGAGAACGTCTAACCCACGGATAACTTCCCAAATGTAATGACATTTGGGGGGAATGCTAAGGTTAACAATGAACGAGGTCGACATCATGCTATTTAAGAAAACATTTCCTCCAAGCGTTTATTGATTTTGATTTTTGTAGCCTTGCTTTTATGTTCTCAAACATCAGAGTGTGGGGTTTTCAATGTTTTCTTCCAGGTTTTGAATATTCTCAGACTTCTAAAAAACCTTCTGGCGCGGCGATGTACTTGCGCCCCCCAGCGTCCATACTGGGAAACGCACCCTGCGAGGATGCAGGGCCGCGCCCATCCTGGGGCTGCAGGAAAGTCAACCAGCAAAACCACCGATGGCCTCCCGGCTCCCCAACCTTTCTCTCATAGTTGTCCCCGCCCCATGAAACCCAAACTGCAACTAGAAGGAAGTGTCCTCCTCCCCGACACAAGATTCCTGTCATGCCTCTCTGCCTTTGCAAAATGAAGTTCCCTCTCCATTCTTTTACTTACTTATTTTATTTCTACACTAGTTTGATCGAGGTATCATTATTATAGGACAAACGGAACATATTTAGAGCCTACGATCTAGTAAGTTCTGGCATGTGTGTACACGTATACTTTAAAAATAATAATTATTTATAATAATAATTTTAAGTATATAACATACAAATAATATAAAATTAAAATAATAATTTCAAACTTAGGAAAGAGTCCCAAGAATTTTACAAAGAGTTCTTTCGTGTCCTCCTACTTTGAGATTGTTTACCCTTCTTTTTCACATTTGCTTTATAACTCCATCTCTGTATAAAAACTTTTTTTTTTCCTGAACCACCTGAGCGTAACTTGAAGACATAGTGCCCCTTTACCCCTAAATACTTTATGTGCATTTCCTAAGAACAAGGACATTCTCTTATGCAACCACAGCAAATTTATAAAATTCAAGAAATTCATTACGGACACATCTTATTACATAAGAGCTAGTCTGGATTCCCATGTCTCCAGTTGTCCTCGAATGGCTATGATTTATAGCCATTTTCTTCTCTGTTCCAGGCTCCAGAAGATAGAGGCAGGATCAGGTGTGCCTAGATCTAGTCCAAGACCAAGCACCCATTTCTACTTATCATGTTTCTTTTGTCTCTTTTCATAAAGGCCAGCTTCTCAACTTTTCTTGCTCTTTCATGTTACTTAAAAATATAATAGCATGTGAGACTGTGGACTGTGAGAAACAAACTGAGGATTTTGGAGGGGAGGGTGTGGGGAATGGATGAACTTGGTGGTGGGTATTAAGGAGGGCATGTATTGCATGGAGCACTGGGTGTGGTGTTTAAACAATGAATCTTGGAACACTGAAAAAAATAAAATAAAATTTTAAAAATACATAAAAATATATTTAATTTTTTATTATACATTTTCCTAATGGGTATAAACATCAATAGAGCTTTACAACAAGCTCTGATATGCCAGGCACCCAGGTTCAATGGTTCCCATATTTATGACATTGACATGTTTAAAGAATCCAGGTGGATTTTCATGTAGTGTGTCTCTCGATGTGGGTTTATCAGATGTTTCCTCATGATTAGGCTCAAGCCGTATAATTTGGCAGGAACTACAGACCAGGTGTTGGGTCCTCGCATTATTTAGGGAAGTACCCAGTGCTATTTCTTTCTCCCTCTCTGGGGACCTGGAATTCTCAACTTCAGATGTTTCTGGGGAGACCAAGGGATAGGGTGTCCTGAGGAAGAGCCAGCAAGGGCTGCTTGGGCAGATGGTTTTGCAGGTGGAGGGTGTGTGGGCTGTGATGTGCTGGGCCAGAAAGGCTATGGTGCTTCCCAGGATGTGCAGAGGGACACAGTACCGTTCACTTCTCACATTCCGCTCTCTGCTTCTCTGAGTCGGTGCCTTCCCACTTTCTAGCTGGCTTCCAATGAGTTTCTGCCACTCTGAGTGCCTTAGGAAGGCTCTGAAGGTGAGAGGGAGGAAGAATCAGAGATAGATGGCTGTCATAATCCCAGAAACTCTCTTGGTAGCATTAAGAGGTGGCTGGGCTTCCGGCAGCAGTGGCGGCAGAACTTTGGTTGGTATTGTCCAGGCTTGGAAGGAACCCTCTTGACCCCATCAGCTCCTCTGCTTGCTCCGGGTCTCTCTTCACTTCCCAGTGAGTCTATACGCACAGCCTCCACTTCCTCATTCATTCATCAAACGCTGAGCACCTCACTTTGGGGGTACTCCTAGACTGTGACCAGATGATCAGGGTAAGCCCCCCCCTTACCTGCAGCAGAGAGGTGAAGAAAAAATATCACAGACCAGGGAACTCAGATGGGACGTGAAAAAATACAAGATGTTCAGCCTCACCAACAATGAGGAGCTGGAGACCCCCACAAGATCCCATTTCACTCATCACCCAAGGAGGAGGAGTAAGTCTAGCAACAAGAACTTTGGAGAATGTAGAACAAAGACACCCTTATCCGTGGCTGGGGAGGCGGGAGAGCAAATTGGCAAGATCACTTTGGAGAATAACTGACAATATCTGGAAAGGCTGAAAAAGTACATATTCTAAAATTTAGTCATTCTTAGCTTTGCACTGGCAGAGATAAAGGGCATAAAGATGTGCCCAATGGGAAGCATAACGTATATGCTTCCATGTGAACCCATGAGAAGGTGTGATCAAGAATGCATGTGGTAGAAAAGCAAAATATGGTGCATCCACACAATGGAATATTACGCAACCCTACAAAGGAATGACAGTCTGACTCAGGCTACAACATGGATGAAACTTGAGGACATTGTGTTAAATGCAAGAAGCCAGACACAAAAGGACAAATACTGTGTGGTTTCACTTATGTGAGGTCTTTAGAGGAGTCGGATGCATGGAAATAGGAAGTAGATGGTGGGAGTCAGAGGCTGGGGGAGGGGATGGGGAGTCAGTGTTTAGTGATCGCAAGATGAAAAGAGTTGGTGCTGAGTGTTGCACAACAGTGTGAATGTATTTAATGCCACTGAACTGGACACTTGGACATGGTTGAGATGGTAAATTTCATGTCGTGTGTACTTGACCACCATAAAAAATTTGGAAAACAAATCATGAACAACTCTCCTCATAATAGTGGAAAATTGGAAAATACTTAGATTTCCATCACCAGCAAAGTGGAAAAAGGCATGAGGGTGTATTTCCACAAGAGAATATTCTATCATTCTGGAAGCAAATGAGCTAGAGACTTGTGTATTGATCTGAATCTTAAAATACGACTATTTTGATGAATCTTAAAAATATAATTCTAAGCAAAATCCAGGAAGTTGCAGAGGCATGTGTAGCGTGACCCTATTTACATAAAAAATTGTAAAACCCACAGGGTCATGACAAAGGCTGTATTTAGAAATAGTGGTCACCTTGGAGGAGGAAAATAATGGGGCAGGGGAAGGTATACATGGCATTTTCAATTGTATCTTTGATGCTTTATTTCTTAAGGTGGGTGATATTTGTTATATTATAAAGAATGCTTTTACATTTTTTCTTTTGACCTATATGACTATGTTTTTGAGGTATACCTTATGTAATAAATGGCATATATGTGAACACAGAAATTGTTGAGTCCTGATATGTATGGCCTGTGAAATTATTACCATAAGCAAGATCCTGAACATTTCGGAAGGCCTGAAATCCAAACGCTTCTCTTCCTGCTTCTGACTCTCACTCTCTCTGTGTGTCTCTCTCTGTACCTTTGTCTTGGTCTCTCTATGTCTCTGTGTCTGTGTCTTTCTGTCTCTGTTTCTCTCCCTGTCTCTGTCTCTCTCTGTGCCTCTGTCTCTGTGTCTGTACTGCTCTTTGTCTCTGCTCATCTCACATACATTCTTGATGAAGTTCCTGGTTCTTGTCCTCTGTTCTCAATGAAGAATGTGGGAACAAGTAGAAGGATCCACCGGCCTGTATCTGGGTCCTGTCTGCAATTCTCAGGCTGATGTCACCCCCTGGGCTTCCCCTGGTGGATACCCTCCAGGACTTCCAGCCTCCCAATATCCTTCCACCCCCGAAGCAGAGCCTGGGTGTTGTCCAGCCCTCCCACCCACCCCCTCACTTTTATGGCTAATAGATCACCACTTCTGCTGTTCTTTCCTCCTAAAACCTCCCTCCTTCCTGTCCCCTCCTATCCTCTCCAGCCCCTTGCCTCTCCTCTGTGTCCTGGACACCCAGTCTGTGCCCTCACTGGTCACTCTCATGTCTCCTCTTTCTCCCCCCTTCCCTGGGACAATCCCCAAAGTAACCTTGTAACCAAGTCCAAGCTCCCTACAGGACAAGCCAGTAAGTGAGAGGTAAGTTGTTGGGGTAGGAAAGTGAATTTATTCATCAAATCAGGAACCCGAGGATGGTGGACTACTGTCTCAAAGAGCCATCTCCCTGAATATGAAATTCGAGCTGCTTTTATGTTAGCAAAAGGGAGAAACAGGGTGGCTCAATGGGTTAAGCCTCTGCCTTCAGCTCAGGTCATGATCTCAGGGTTCTGGGATCGAGTCCCGCATCAGGCTCTCTGCTTAGCAGGGAGCCTGCTTCCTCCTCTCTCTTTCTCTCTGCCTGTCTTTCTGCCTACTTGTGATCTCTGTCAAATAAATAAATAAAATCTTAAAAAAAAAAAGAAAACCCCCTATTTAAAAAAAAAAAAGAGGGAGAAACAGGAGGGCGTTGTAGTCAAAAGATAACTGACATCCCAGGAAGGTCATGAAACTTCTTTGTCTTGGTCAGTTGATCCTTGGGTGTAGGAATCTGGTCATATCTTTCCTGAAAATCTCAAACCTTGTAAGTCATTTCCGTTCATTCTTTCTTATCTCCTCAAGTGAGGTAGGTTTCTGGTAAAAAAGCAGTTTTTGCAAATCTGAGCCGCAAACAAAATTCCTTCGATGGTTAACAAGCCTGCAGGGCTCATCAGAAGTTTCTCAGCTGTGAGTCCCAGCAGCAAGGGAAATAGAAGCAATATAGAGTCAGACATTCTAAGTTTCTCCCAGTTACAACCTTACTTGCCTCCCTGTGGGCAATCCTACAATAGCTCTTCCTGCTGACGGCTCATCTGTGCTGAGGGCTCGCTGTGTGTGACTCTATGCATACGACTGTGTCTGATTCTCCAAGGTAGCTACTGTTAATCCTATTCTCTAGAGGAAGACTTTCAGGTGCAAGGAGGCCAAATGGCTTGGGTCTATTTGCTTCCAAAACCCATTCCTATAATACAGCATAACATAGGTTTTAGCATGGCTTACACACATAAAGACTTTCTGGTCCCATTTATACACTGTGGGGACTAACTAGTCAAGACTCAGAGAGGCAAAGTTACTAGTCCAAGGTCACACAGGGGACTAGCTACCTTCAGAACTCCTGCTTTTTCTTTCTGCACTCACCTGGCAGAGGAGCTATGACGCCAGGCTCTAAGCCCAGGGTGGTCCATGCACCTCTGGCTTCTGGATCTGGAGTTGAGTGGTGAGCTGGGTTGCATGAGGAATGGGGCCCGATGTTTTGAGTGATGGGGAGGGGGGTCTTTCGTCCCTCGGGAAGAAGCTTTAGAGCTCATGCCCTGATCCCATTGCTCTGGGCTGAGCCCCTGAGTGCTTTGTTAGAGATCCAGATGCCAAATAATTGTCTGCCTTAAAAGGAACCCATGCTAGATGTGGTCTCTTGGGGAAAGTGAGCAACACTCACCATTTCTGTCTTTTTCTTTTCCTTCCACTTCTGTGGAGGCCTTGATCTCTGAAGCATTTTTCTTGGGGAGAACTTCCTTCAATGGCCCTAGAAATGGCAGAATTCCCTTGGAAGCTTTGCACCCTTGTGACAAATCCATGGTGCTATTCTGCTCAAAATCTTACCATGGCTCCCACTGCCAGGCAGCACCTCCACAAGTTTTTTCCTACATAACATTTGATTTTTAAAAAAGCATTTAAGCCATATATTTATTTATAAATTAGGCACACCTACTATAGAGAGAAGATACAATAATTCATAAACCACATCCTGTAAATTAATTTACAGAAAGCAAGAATAAAATAAATCCTATTTAAATGGATTTATAATTATGGGAACTCCATAGTATTCTTAGCTTGCACTTCAAGGCACATATCATGGTTAACATTAGTGTATATGTATCTGTATATATGATAGTCTTCTTGATGACTATTGATAGTCTTCTTGATTTTTTTGTGAGGAGGCTGACTTCTATCCTGGCTGTTACAGTTATCAATCCCTTTGTAACAAATAACCCCAAAGTAAGAGGATTAAAACAGCAACAAAAACAGCATTTATTTTGCTTATGAATATCTTTTTTCTAGATTAAATTCCCCTCCCAGCTTTACTGAATTATACTTGAGTATATATTTAGGGCATGCAATGGGATGATTTGTCATGTATATTTGTTATAAAATGGTTACACCAATCAAGTTAATACATCCATTACCGCTCAAGGTTACCAAAGTTCTGTGTGTGATGAGAGCACTTAAGACTTTCTGTCTCGGAGTGCCTGGGTGGCTCAGTTGGTTAAGCGACTAGCTCTTGATCTCAGCTCAGGTCTTGGTCTCTAGGTTGTGAGTTCAACTCCCAGGCTGGATTTCACATTGAGTATGGAGTCTACTTAAGAAACAAAAAAAGACCTACTATCTCAGCAAATTTCAAGTGTATGATCAGAAGTATTAACTATAGTCTCCTCATTGTACATTAGGTGCATTGTACATTGTACATTAGGTCGTCAGAACTTATTCACCTTATAAATGAAAGTTTGTACCTTTTTAAAAAAGTAGGCACCATACCAAGTGCAGAGCCCAATGTGAGGCTTAAACTCACGACCCTGAGATCAAAACCTGAGCTGAGATCAAGGGTCAGTTACTTAACTGACTGAGTCACCCAGAGGCCCTGAGGAAGTTTGTACCTTTTGACCACATCTCCGCATTCTTCTTTCTTCCAATCTTGGCATCCACCATTCTGCTCAGCTTCTGTAAGTTTGACTTTCCCTCCCTCCGTCCCCAGATCCTGCGTATAAGTGAGATTATACAGTACTTTTCTTTCTCTGCCTGGCTTATTCCACTTAATATAATGCCCTCAAGGTTCATCCATATTGTCACAAGAAGTATTATTTCCCTCTTATCTGTATCTATAGATCTATATCTGTATATCCACATTTCTTTATCCATTCTTCTGTTGATGGACACTTACGTTGTTTCCATATCTTAACTATTGTGAATAATGCTGCAATGCAGGCACCTGGGTGACTCAGTGGGTTAAGCCTCTGTCTTCGGCTGAGGTCATGATCCCAGGGTTCTGGGATCGAGCCCCGTATTGGACTCTCTGCTTAGCAGGGAGCCTGCTTCCCCCCCTCTCTGCCTGCCTCTCTACCTACTTGTGATCTCTCTTTGTCAAATAAATAAAATCTTAAAAAAATAATGCTGCAATGAAGATGGAAATGGAGCTATCTCTTTGAAACACAATGCAAGATCCCTGATGAACATGGATGCAAAAATCCTCAAAAAAATATTAGCAAACTAAATTCACTAGCACATTGATCAAGTGGGATTGACCTCTGGGATGCAAGGAAAGCTTAATGTTTGTCAATAAATAAATATGAGAGAATGCTAACAGAACGAAGGGTAAAAATCATATGATCGTATTATTAGATACAGAAGAAGCATCTGAAAAAACTCATCTTTTCATGATAAAAACTTCCAACAAGTTGGGTATGGAAGGAATTTAGCTCAACATAATAAAGGCCATATATGACAAGCCTACAGCTAACATCATGGCCAATAGTGAAAGGTGGAAAGCTTTTTCTCTAAGATCAAGAACAGGACAGAGATGTCCACTCTTACCTCTCCTGGAAGTCCTACCCAGAGCAATTAGGCAAGAAAAAGAAATAAAGGGCATCCAAAGTAGAAAGGAAGTAGTAATTGTCTTTATTTGCTTATGAATTTTAACTTAAGTGGTGCTTGGCAAGGCCAGCTCATCTCTTCCATTTGAAGGCTGAGGGTTGGAATCATTGGAGACAGCGTATTCTGGTTGCTGGCTGCACTTCAGCTGGGACGGGGCTGTAGCACCTATAGATGGCGTCTCCATGTGGCAGCTTGGCTTCCTTACAACATGTGGCTGGGTTCCGAGAGCGAGCATCTCAACAGGACCAGGTGGAAACTGTATGACCTTTTTAATTTTTTTTTAATTTTTTATTTTTTAAAATGTATTTATTTTCAACATAACAGTATTCATTATTTTTTCACCACACCCAGTGCTCCATGCAATCCATGCCCTCTATAATACCCACCACCTGGTACCTCAACCTCCTACCCCCCGCCACTTCAAACCCCTCAGATTGTTTTTCAGAGTCCATAGTCTCTCATGATTCACCTTTAATGATACAGCTTTGGCAGTCACATGGGGCCACTCTGCCCTTGTCACAGTGCCCCGCACAGATTTAAGGGGAGGAAATTTATGCCTCACTTTTTGATGGAAAAGTATCAACATCACATTGCAAGGACAATTTGTGGGATGACAGACATCAGTATGGTCATCCTTGGAAAATGCAATCTGCCAACATCTCTGATTACAATCTTTTCCTCTCACACTTTACCCAGTGAAGGATCCTAGCCTTAGTCATTTTCTTAGGCATGGCATTTGCATTGTTAAAATTAATTTTGTCCTGTGGATTCTTTTCAAGAAATTTTCTTTAAGCCACTTGTCCATTTCGTGAATGTTGGTTTAGTGAAATCTGGATAACTCAAGCCATTCATATACTTTACCAAGCATGTGGACTCCTATAACACAAATTAAGACTACTGTATATACTATATATATTATGTATAAACTATACATATATAATATATATATTTACTATATATGTATATATACACATACATGTATAGTGTATATATTTTTAAAATATATTTTATATGTAAATATATCTGTATTTTCCTCTTTAAAAAAGAGGAAGTGATTTCTTGAGGAAAAAGTGGACGTTTCTCTCTTGAAATTATTTTGTAACCATGATTATATTGCTTATTTAACCTTTAGCTGGATACTTTGAACATTAATAGACTTTCCCATTAAGTAAAAAAGCAAAAACATAAATGACTTCCACTGGAAAAATTTTTAACCCAAGAATGAGTCTTTATTACCAAAGTGAATTGTTTTTTCAACTGATTTTGATATAGTTACAGATGCACAAGGAGTTTGAAAAATAGTACGTGAATTCTGCATAACTTCCACTGAGTTTCATCCAGTAGTTACATCGTATATAAGTATAGTATAATATCAAAATCAGGCAATTCATATTAGTACAATGTATCTATATAGTTGTATGCAATTTTATCACAGGTGTGGATAAATTTGTCATTTTGAGGGTGTCATAGACATGGAATCGTACAGTATATAACCTGTGATTGTTTTTTTTTCTTTCTTTTTTTTTTTTTTTGCATTCAGTATAATGCCCTGAAGATCTGCTTAAATTGTTCTGTGTATCATGGCATTTTGTTCCTTTTTCACTACTGGGTATGTCAAGGGCTGAATTGTGCCCCTCACTCCAAATTCATATGTTGGTGTTCTAAACTCTAGTAACCCAGACTATGACCTTATTTGAAGATAGGGTCTTTACAGAGATAAGCAAGTTTAAAATGAGTTCATTAGGCTGAGCCTTAATCCCATATGACTGGTGTTCTTATAAGAAGAGGACATTCTCCCATGGAGATAAACACAGAGGAAAAATGATATGAAGACACAAGGAGAAGACATCTACAAACCGAGGAGGGAGGCCAGGGACAGACCTTCCTCTCATGGCCATTGGAGGGAGCCAACCCTGCCAACATTTTGATCTCAGGCTTCTGGCATCCAGAGCTGCAAGAAAATAAATTTCTGTTGTTTAAATGACTCAGTCTATGGTACTTTATTCAGTTAGCCTTAGCAAACTAATACAGGATAGAATATCATTGTATGGGTGTACTGACACTTGTTCAACCATTCACGTATTGAACAACATTTGGGTCATTTCCAGTTTTTGGCTCTTCCAAATAAAGCTGCTCTGAATATTTGTGTGCAGGTTCTTTTGTGGGCTGTATTGTCATTTTTATAAACATTAAAGCCAACAATTAGTGAAATTGATGTAACATTTCATTTGGTAGTTATTTCTTTAAATATTTAATGATTTCAATTTTGTGGTTTTACTTTTGTGCTTTGGAGCAAAACTCTGCTTTGCTCTTTTTTTATTTTGTTTTCATTCCTAGATCTCAATTATTTCCAGAAGCTTCTGGGATGCTGCAGAGTGTTAGTGGGCAGTGTCCACCTTTGAAGCTGGGGAAAAGAAATAAGGGGCTGGTTAGACCCTCTGGTGAAACATGCCACTGGAGAATCTTGGGAATGATTCCCTTGATTTTGAAACACTAACATCCCCTAGAGCTTGGTTTGGATTACACGTAATGAAAGAGGGTGCCCTTGTGAATGGGGTTGAGGAATGAATTCCTCTATATTTATATTTTTTATCTTCTTGATGAATTGATCCTTTTATCTTTATGAAATGTCCTTCTTTATCTCTGATAATTCTCCTTGCTTTCAAGTCTGTTTTTCCTGATATTGATGTAGACAGGCCAACTTTCTTATGATTTTATTATCATCATTTGGTTTCCACACTTTTGTAAGAAATCCATAGCCATGGAAACTTGAATCATCAATAAACTTATAAAAAGATGTTCACCCTCACTAGAAATCAGGGATATTGAGAGTAAAATAATCAAGAAATATAATTTCCCACCAGGAAATTGGCTAATTTTGAAGTTTTACCATTCAAAATGGTGGTGACATAGTTGGAAAAATGACCACTCTCCTTCATTAGGTGACAGTCTTTTCAGGGTACTTGGGCAAAAATCTATTCAAGCAAAAATATGTGTACTTTATGGTGGAGCAATTTATCTTTTATTTTATTTTATCTTATTTTTTTTTGAGAGAAAGAGAGCATGCATGTGAGTGGCACAGAGGAAGAGGGAAAGAGAGAATCCTTTTGGTTTTTTTTTAAGATTTTAATTATTTATTTGTCAGAGAGAGAGAGAGAGAGAGCACAAGCAGAGAGAGCTATAGGTAGAGGGAGAAGCAGACTCTCTGCTGAGCAAGGAGCCCAACATGGAACTCAAACTCAGGACCCTGGGATCATGACCTGAGCTGAAGGCAGATGCTTAATTGGCTGAGCCACCCAGGCATCCCAAAGAGAGAGAATCTTAATTAAGCAGGCTCCACACTCAGTGTGGAGACTGATGTGGGGCTGGATCTCATGACCCTGATATCACAACCTGAGCCAAAATCAAGAGTCAGAGGCTTAACCGACTGAGCCAACCATGTGCCCCACAACTCATTTTTTGGAGATTACAGATGGGTGTGAGACAGAGGAAGAGAGAGGGAGGAAGTGAGAGACCCAGTCCTTCTGACAGGGTCAGCGGCATAGGTGAAGACATAGGAAGAGCTGGAAACAGGTCTAGCGTCATTTTTCCCACTGATCTTGCTTAAAGCCTCTCATGCCTATATTCATGAAATGTCCAAGAAATAAAACTAATCAGCCCCTTGCAATTGATAAAATTTTTTAAAATATTATTTATTTATTTCAGAGAGAGAGTGAGCAATAGAGAGTATGGGAGGGCAGAGGGAGTGGGAGAAGCAGCTCCCCACTGAGCAGAGTCCCTGATGCAGAACTCGTTCCCAGGATGCTAAGGTCATGACCTGAGCTAAAGGCAGATGCTTACCTGACTGAGCCACCCAAGCACATGCAACTGATGAGTTACTGAACACTACATCTGAAACTAGTGATGTACTATATGTTGGCTAATTGAATTTAAATAAAAAAATTTTTAAAAACGTAACCAGAGGTGCCTGGGTGGCTCAGTGGGTTAAAGCCTCTTCCTTCAGCTCAGGTTGTGATCCCAGAGTCCTAGGATTGAGCCCCGCATCGGGCTCTCTGCTTAGCAGGACTTCTTCCTCTACTTCTTCCTCTCCCTCTCTCTGCCTGCCTCTCTGCCTACTTGTGATCTCTGTCTGTAATAAATAAAATTTTTAAAATAAAAATAAAAATGTAATCAGCCCCACAGAAACTTACTCTTTTCTATGTTCCCGTCACTCTATCCACCACAGTGGAATATTTCTTTAAAAGTATCTCAAGTTTGGGAAGAAATATGCTCACATCCAGTCCATTTTTTTTGTAAGTTCAGGGAAGTCTTACTGGATCTGGGAGGAGCAAAGGTAGAAATGAGAAGAGAAGGGTAATAGAGAAGATTCGGGTCCTTCTGGTTTGTTCTTACTAGTTTGTAAAACTGCATTAAAACATTCCCTTCTCACCCCACTCACCTGCCTAGCCCTAAGAGCAGCAAGACCATGATTACAGTCTGACCATCATCTCACTTATGACCTCAGAGTGATCTACCCAATGATGACAGTGGCCAAGAGGAGACAAGAGAAGTCTCGCCACCATGCTATAGTTCCTTAACTCAGTTTTTACAATTTCCTTTTTAGTCTTCAGGAGCATTTGCCAGTTGGAAGCATTGTGATATGTTGAACATGGACTCAGATAGCTTGGGTTAGAATCCAAGCTTCCCTACTTCCTAGCTGGGGGACCTTGGATATGTTGCCTAAACTCCCTGTGCTTCAGTTTCCCCATCTATAAATAAGACAATGATAGTATGTACTCACAGGGTCGTTGAGGGCGTATGCTGTGATAATAGAAACCCTGCTGGTTTTATAGATAAAATCTTATTTATTGCCCATATCTATTCCAGTGTAGGTCATCCCTGATCCATACTACCCTGATACTCTTCTGCAGTCAAGTTATGATACTTTTATTGTAGTGTTGTATAGTACAAGTAGTACAGTACATCCCTGATACCTATATTGACTGGTCCAGACAGCTATGAAAATGGAGCTTAGACTGAGCTGTGGGCTTGGTGACATAGTTTAAATACTTAAAAGCCCCCGTTCAATTAATTCCTTTTTTCAACACACACATATATTGGCACCCATTGTTCAAAATGCTTAGGGTGACTTGTCAACTCAGGCTTCATATGTACAGGAACAGCTCTGATACCTATATATTTTGTAAATATCTCTGTAAAGATAAATTTCAAGTACGTATCTTTCCTCTGGAAATCTTTAATTGAGTACATTTAACTCTTGTACCTAATGGTGATGACGACAAAAGTTTAAAAAATGACAGCATTATCATATGGTTTTACTTATTTGTGGAGCATAACAAATAGCATGGAGGACAAGGGGCGTTAGAGAGGAGAAGGGAATTTGGGTAAATTGGAAGGGGAGGTGAACCATGAGAGACTATGGACTCTGAAAAACAATCTGAGGGGTTTGAAGTGGCGGGGATGTGGGAGGTTGGGGTACCAGGTGGTGGGTATTATAGAGGGCACGGCTTGCATGGGGCACTGGGTGTGGTGAAAAAATAATGAATAATGTTTTTCTGAAAATAAATAAATTGGGAAAAAAATGGCAGCATTCAATATTAGATGGCCTTGATATTCAGATAAGAGTGAGCCTCACCATCTTACATCTCTGATTCATAGTAATTGAAACAGTAAAAGTAACACATGCTTGGGCTGCCCAACCAGGGTCATCTTGAATGACAGTCTTCCACTTCTGTGAAACCTAAAAGTGGGACTCAAACATACTGCTGAGAACCAACATGGGAAGGGACTTATAGAACACCACTGCCAGAGCATTAGTTTTATATCTCCTTTCTTACTTGGATTCCAGAGATTGGATCCCAGACCCACCACTCATTGTGCAGAAATTTATAAGAATGGGGTGTAAGCCAGGACACTAACACGTGACTGAAATATCCACAAGCTGTTGGGTTAGTATTATTTTGGTAAAAATTTCCTTCTGTTTAAGAATGAAAAAAAAAAAACAAACCCAAACCAAGCAAATAGACCCTCCACTTGTTTAAGTGATTGGGTTCACTATTTTTGTTTTTTTTTAATAAACATTCAAGAAAAAAAGCAGGTCTGGGAGGAGAAAAGGAGTTGGTTATAGTACACCTTGCACCACATGAACTACAAATGAGACAGGCCTCAACTGTAAGGGAGGGTCCTAGGAACATCTCTTTGACCTAAAGCCAGTTCTGCCAAGGACCTTGACCAAAGCCATTCGAACCTCTCGGTTTCTTAGGCTATAGATGAGGGGGTTGAGTGTAGGGGTGACAAGGCTGTAGAAGAGGGAGACCACATTGTCTTGCTGTGGGCTGTGGTAGGTACCTGGAACCATGTACATGAACACGGCTGCCCCATAAAAGAGCCCCACCACAGTGATGTGTGAGGAGCAGGTGGTAAAAGCCTTGTGTTGGGCCTCAGCAGAGTGCATGCGGAGAACAGCCCTCAACACATGGCTGTAAGAGGTGGTGATGAGTGACAGGGGCAGCAGCAAGATCAGCACCCCTGAGATGGACAGCGACAGCTCATAAGCAGAGGTGTCTGCACAAGACAGCTTCAGCAGGGCAGGCAGCTCACAGAAAAAATGATCCACAGTGTGTGAGGCACAGTAGGGGAAGTGCAGGGTGATGGAGGTCTGGATAGAGGCCACAAGCATACCCGACAACCAGGAAGTGCCCACCATGAGTAGGCAGACCTGACGTCTCATGAGCACAGGGTAATGCAGGGGATGGCACACAGCAACATAGCGGTCGTAAGACATGAGGGCTAGCAGGACACCTTCAGAGACACCCATCAGCATCAGGAAGAACATCTGAGCTGCGCAACCCCCAAAGGAGATGGAGTCCTCTCCCTGCAGGAAGTCAGCTGCCATCTTGGGGATGGTGACCAGTGGAAAGCCAACATCCAATAGGGAGAGATGACTGAGCAGGAAATACATGGGTGTGTGGAGCCTGGAGTCTATGTGGATCAGGAAGAGCAGGATGGCATTGCCCAGAAGGCCCAGAGTGAATATGAGAGCCACAAGGGAGAACAGGACCAGATGTGGCCTTGAGTGGCTGAAGAGCCCCGTGAGAGTGAAGTCTGAGATCATTGACTGATTTGATTCTCTCATCCTCCAGGAAGCATCACACATCTGTAGGAAGAACAGGATATTTGGAAGGAGTCTCCGTGGGTAATAGTCTTGTCTTACATGCCAAATAAAGTTGTTTGGTAGTAGTTGCCTAAAGTCTCAAGAAGGATGAGGAGCATTTTCAGTCTCAGTAGGAAAAAAAGCACTGATTTATTATGTCTGCTTTGGTCAGGAGATGGGAATAGCAAAGTCTTGTCTTTGCCTTCCAAGCAAGCACAATCCACCAAAATATTCAGTTGAACTTTGTCCATGAGCTAGGGAGTGCAAGTTAGTCCCAGTGGAGTATTGGAATATACCCCATCCAAGACACCCTTCAGCCAAAGCAGGGGAGGTATTCCAAAGAGATTATATATCAAGTAGGGAGAATTTGCCAAAGATAATAAGGGATGAAGAGCCTGGAGAAGGAATATGGAGTGTGTGGATTGTTTGGTATATGGTTAAGGGAACTTGGATAGAGCAAGATTTAAATACCAACTCAGCTGTGTCCTAGTTTTGTGACTTTGGGCATGTTATTTGACCTTTCTGGGAGTCAGTTTCCCCATCTGTCTATAGGGATAAATAACACCTTCCCTGTAGGAGTAGCTGGGAGTATTAAATGAGATAATGAATTAAACAACTTAGCTCAATGACAACCATATGGAGATTTCTTGTTTTAAGTTCACAGCTATTAGTCATATTGTAGAGGAAATGTATACTTTAAAAAAGTCAGCTGGGTAGGATGATTCACCTATGATAGGATAATGTATGTTTGGTACTTAGCTCAGTGTCTGGCATATAGTAAGACTGTTCAACATGTATTAGTCCTTTTTGTTGATGTTATTCAACATTATAACTCTTGTTCACTTGCATGACAAAAATTTATCAAGTTTATTCTCAGTCATGCTCTCTTGAAATGACAATTTCCCTGTTCTTATCCTAAATTGGTGGTTCTCAACCAGAGGTGATTTTGCCCTCTTTCCTAGGACATTAGCAATATCTGGAGATATTTTCAGTTGTCATGGCTGGGGTTGCTAATGGATCTAGTGGGTAGAGATCAGGGATGCTATTAAATATCATATAATACACAGGATGGTCTCCACCACAAAGAACTGTCTGGTCCCAAATTTCAATAGTGCCAAGGTTGAGAAACCCTTCAACTGACATCCATCAACTCTTCTCTGACCTGAAGCAGAGCCTCTGGGAGATCTCCTAGGTCCATTATCTTGGTCTTCTAGCAGAGATAAGCTTCATGCCCAATACATGCCTGGAGATTAATCTGTGAAGTTGAATTTTCAGGTACATTTTAAAGAAATTATTAATAAGACTAGTCCCAACTTAAATCTCTGGAGAATTGCATTGTTTCCTTGACTCTGTATAGAGAAGGGTTTGTTCTTTAATCATTATCCTTTGGGGGTAAACTCATAACCAGTCAGTCTCTCTGGAGCTAGTCAAAGGATTTTCAAGTGGACAGCGTACTTATTTCTTCTCTTTTCACCCACATCTCCACCTCAAGCGCCCCACCAAAGGGGAAAAAGGGAAGTGATTCCTATTAAGCATTTGCTATGTACCAGACACCATGTTAAGATCAGAGAAAGGCTGATGGGTTTCATTTGAGTGTTTCTCAATATTGACACTATTGACATTTAGGGCTGGATAATTTTAGGTACTATAGGCATTTAAGATTTACCATTTAAGTGTTATGGGCATTTTTTTCACTTGATCTTACTGGTACATGTTATCATCTGCTGTGTATAGGTGAAGGAGCATAGATTCAAAGAAGTGCAGTAGTCAACTGTACTGGGTTGAATAACATTGCCCCCAAATTCACGTCCACCTGGAATCTCAGAATGTGCCCCTATATGGAAAGAGGGTATTTGCAGTTATATTAAGGATCTTGAGATGAAATCATCCTGGATTTGGGGTGTTCTTTAAGTCAAGTGACTAGTGTTTTTGTAAGACAAGGAGAGGACACACAGAGACAGAAAGAAAGTGACCATGTGAAGATAGAGGCAGAGATGGACGACCCAGTTATATGCCAAAGAACACCAAGGATTGCCAGAACTGCCACAATCTAGGAGAGAGGCATGGGACAGATTCTCCCTCAGACCTTCTAAAAGGATTCAATTCTGGCAACACCTTGACTTTGAAAATCTGGCCTCCAGAACTGTGAGAGAACAGATGTCTGTTGTTTTAGGCCACATAGTGGCCCCAGGACACTCATACAGGAGTCCAAGATCACCGAGCAAAGAAGTGGTAGAATTAGTTTTTAAACAACAGCTGGCATGATTCTAGAGTTCCTGTGTTTTTTCTTCACACCTTACTTTCCAACAAAAAATAATGGATCATTCAGATTCTGCTTTCCTAAGTAAACCTTTGGCGTTCCTGCTCCAGTCATGTTAAGTTTTTCTCTTCTGTTTGACAGTTATTCTACTGCCCGTCCTGGGACAGGAGCCACTTCACTAGCTGTGGGTTCAGGGTCTTGAATTCCCTTGCTGTGATGCTCCCCCGCTCACTCACCTGACTTTGGCACAGTGGTCCTTACAGTGGATTGGTCAACAGCTCTCTAGTCTCCACCTTAAGAAACCATGAAGATCAACCATGGTTTACATCCAAGAAGTGTCATTTGGTCTAGAGCATGATGTGAACTCAGTACTACTTGTCCTGGTACCTTGGATCCTCTACCTCTGAAGACTATATAATGTCTCCCCAATGTCTAAAAAGGCATTCCTTCCCTCATACTCAACCCTATTTCCCTAACCTCACTTTCCTTCCAGAATTGCCAGGTGGTTCCTTTGCTAATGACACAGCCACAGAACAGCACCTTCCCCTATTGCTGGCTTTTGGAATCTCCTTTAAGTAGCTTCTCCAACAGAACTGTCATCCTCTCTGTCATGTTTTGCCTGGGGCTTTGCACACTTTCTTCCTTCAGGACAGGATGCTTCCCTCCACTAAACCCACCTTCCCAAGGGAGGCAGCAGGAAGCCATAGACAGAAACCGGTCTTGGCTTTGGGTGTGTTGTCTCCTTGTTCTAAGTCAGTTATCTCACACCTTACGATGAAAAGCCCCTCCAACTCCAACCATTTTATTAAAGTAAGCTCTACACTCAACATGGGGCTTGCACTCGTGACCCTGAGATCAAGAGTTGTATGTTCTACCAACTGGGCCAGCCAGGTGCCCCTCCAACTGTTTTTGGAGTTGACTTTTAAACCACTTCTATGTTTCCCTCTTTACTGTCTGCTTTTTAAGATCTGATGTCTTTTGCTGAAATGAAAGATGAGAGAAGAGGAGTTAGCAGACTCTCTGTTGCCAACAAAACCTTCACAGCATCTCTCACCTATGAGGAAGCACGGCTGAGCTCTTCCTCCATCAGATGACACAGGTGGTCCAGGGTACATTAAAATGTATTTATTTATTTTAAAATCAGAAGAGAAAAGATGACTGCATCCAACCAGAACTAGAAGTGTCTTTATACCAATAACAAGCTATAAATTATAATTGTTTAATATTGTTATTTTTGGAGGAAGGGGTCCACAGAAGCAAAAGTGTCTATGGCCCACTCAAGTTACACTGCATTCCTGCCTTTCCCCTCCTTTGCTAATTTAGTAATCAAATAATGAATACTTGGGAGCTCAGCTCACAGATTGTTTTCTGTTTGACCCTCACTCCTGACCACACAGCACAAGGAACATAGAAGTGCTCCTTGTGCATTTGCTGGATGACAAAATCTTCAAGGGAAATACTTAGTGTAATGACATGTCTAAGGTGGCACAGGGATTGACCGGCAGTCCCGGCACCTGAACCCATTCTGAGGGGTCCCAATCACGTGTTCTTTCTACTCTGCCAGCTGAACAGAGGTTTGCCTCTTTCTGTCCTGGCTCTCCAAGCTGATCTGATCTGATCTCTGAAAACTGTTTTGGGATGTCAGTGTTTTAGACTTTCTGGAAGGGGAGCTGAAGGATGTCTCTGGGCTGTGGCAGTGAGCATGTCTTAAGTCCAGTATTTGGGCAATGATCAAGGACACCAGGTCCAGCCAGCTCACCAGCTTCTATGGAAGTTCATGTGTGGACATTAAAATAAACAACCCCTTGCTCCCATCTGCTGCACAAAGCACGAGGCTCGAGGCTTGAGGCAATGTTGATGGGCTGAGGTAAAACAAATGGTAAGATGCTCACTGGTGAACCGGGCAAGATTAAGAGGTGTATATAGTCTTCTCTGTCCCTCCAGATGCCTGCATATACTCAAAGTCTGCATGATTATAAAAATGTATATAAATCTATCAACTTCAGGGGCTTTTTCTTGCCATCAATATCTCCTCTATAAACATGCTTACTCTCCAGAAAGCATTACAAACAGTGGGGTTCCAGACTCTCACCTCTACTTGCCAGGGTCTAAGAGACACCCTCTTGGCTCCCATACATACTTCAATTCTCCTTATCCTGGGTATCCTTTTTGATAGAACCTCCCTGGGACTGAGCACCTTTAGTTAATGAATCTTGCCTTGGTCTATGGAGTGAATGACAAAATTGTCTGAGGATAGAGGCTCTAAGGGACTATGTTGCATCAGAAAGCTTCTTTTTATCTTCCCTTTTTATCAGAGACAGAAAATTAATCACCATGGGAGCTAGAGCCCTTGAGACTGAAATTATGCCAGGAGATACATTCTCCAACCTTCAGTTCCAGGAAGGTGGGAATCCCTGGGTGGATAATTGAACTTTTCAAAGAATCCAAAGCCAAACAATAATGTCAGATAATTCAGAAGTCTTTATTTGTCCTCTTGTGGGAGAAGGGATTGTGAGAATCTTTATTTATTTATTTAAAAAGTATTTCTAACATGGATGTAAATGAACATGAACACACAAAATTAACATTACTAATTTTAGAGAATCTTTTCTGAGTGAAATAAGGAAGCTGTGATTTGGAAGAATAACCAGGAAATATCCCCACTTATTCTATCTATTTTAGAGTAATTCCCTTCTCCAATTCATAGTCTCTGAGGGTGCTCATGAACTCACAGATACAAGAGAACTCAGTGAAGATCGAAGTTATTGATAACCGTAAGCCCCTTGGCAAGATAACTAAAGAAATGAGAAAGGTCTTAGTATGGGTGTAATAATACCCTGATTAAAATCAGGTGATGAATCAGGGAGTGGAGAAGAATAATGAACTGAGATGCAACTGGCTAGACACAGAGCTGTAAGCTTATAGGTTATAAAAGCAGGCAAGATACAAAGTAGGCAATGGCGACAAACAAATCATGGTCAAGGAGACAATCGTTCATCCCAGCTAAAACCATCCAGGTGAGGCAGTCTGCCAGAGTGATTACTTTGTACCCTTCTGGATGTCTTCTGGTATGTCAGGGACCGTGATGGACGTGAAAAGATGCCAAGTAAAGGAGCAGCTGGAGAAGATAAACCCCAAGGGGTAGTGGAGGTGGGAGTCAGAGGTGACAGTAAGCAAGGACTCAGTCGTGAAGATCAAATTCAGCCCAAAGAGAAGTTACTGATCCTCTGGCTTCTCCGAGAATCCCATGAGTAATTCCTTAGTAATGATCTGGGGTTTTGTTTCCATGAACCTGCTTTGTACTTCATGGGCAAAAAGCACCAAGTCAAGGAAAGATACAGAGATCATATATCCACCAAAGCCATCTTTCAAAAATGAAAGTGAAAGGCACTACAAGAAGACTGGGGAAGGTGTGTTTGGCGGAGAGAAGCATCCTGTCCTGAAGGAAGAGTGAGTGCAAAGCCCCAATTAAACCATGACAGAGCGGGGAGGGGGATCACAGTCCTATTGGAGAAGCTGCTTAGAGGAGATACCAAAAGCCAGCAATGGGGGAATGTGCTGCTCTGTGGTTGTGTCATTAGCAAAGAGACCACCTGGCAATTCTGGAATAAACAAATGTTTCTTCATTTGCAGTATGCTCCCAGGGCCATTTCCAAAGATTTTAAATGGATGTCCATGAGTGATTTCACAAGGTTCACCAGCAAACAGATACATGAGAGGTCTATTATGTGTGTAGGGTCTCCCTCTGTGTGGTATTTTTCAATAGCAGGTTTCTTTATTGCTAATTAAAATAAATATGAAATACAAAAAGATGGAAAATTGAAAGGAAGTTAATTAAAATATAAGTTGTAAAAAAACCACGAATAACCAGAAAGTAAGTAGATCTAAATTATTTCCTAATGAAACAAAATTTAAGACCCGCGGTGTGTAGCAATAGGATTCCTGACATCTCCACGCATCTGGAGGACTGGGGAGAGAAGTGGCCTCCAGATTATAAAAGCTCCTGGAAACAGTTCCAAAAAGTAGACTCTTAGGGATCTTGGGCTCAATAGGTCCAAACTAAACTCTTAATTTTAACCAACCCAGACCTGCCTTTCCGTTGGTTTCAAAAATGGTTCAGCGATCCAATTTCTAGTTGTGTGCATTTTGAAGTTCGCTGTTATTTTTATTTTTTAATTTTATTTGATTTCAACTTCATTAGCATTTACTATCTTATTAGTTTTAGAGGTAGAAGTTGGTGAGCCATCCGTTGCATATAACACCCGGTGCTCATTCCATCATGTGCTTTCCTTAATGCCCATCCCTGCCCCAGCATTCCTCCTTTGTTTCCTAGAAGAGTCTCCTACAGTTTGCCTCCCTCTCTGTTTTTAACTTATTTTAGTTTGCTGTTACTTTTAAAGATTATTTATTTATTTATTTATTTTACAGACAGAGATCACAGTTAGAGAAGCAGGCAGAGAGAGAGAGAGGAAGGGAAGCAGGCTCCCCGCTGAGCAGAGAGCCCAATGCGGGTCTCGATCCTGAGACCCCGCGATCATGACCTGAGCCGAACGCAGAGGCTTTAACCCACTGAGGCACACAGGCGACCCGGTTTGCTGTTACTTTTAAAGGTTGCTGCTCCGCGCGCCTAGGAGTACACGTGCTCTTACCAGATGATGGATCACAGCCTGGAACTCAGAAAAGGAACAGGCGGCCCTAGTGCTGCCCCAGCCAATGGCAACCCCGCTTTCCCGGAATCCCCAGTGGGGCTGGAAAAATTGAGAGCGCAGCCCCTGGCTGGGCTCGCCAACACTGTTGCCTGAATCAACTCGGATAAACTCTTCGCAAGAGAAGCCAGTAACTCAAAAGAGGAGGGTTGGAAAGAAAGAGAGAGATTTGTTTCGTGTATGGGCAGCCCGGGCAGGTGCAGGCTCAAACTTCAGCTACGGACCTCTCGTGCCCACAAGAGGGACACCTAGAGTTTTATAAGGAGAGTTTGTGGGGAAAGCGGTGTTGCTGCAAGAGCGCAGGCAGAAAGCGCGCGATCAGGGGCGGTCATCTGGGCAGCGAATGGGGCGTGTGGAGTGTGGTCTTCCGGGCGGTCCATTGTTAGTGGGGCTTTTCTGGTCTGACCGTTGAAACGTTGGGGTCATTGCAAAACACCTTTATCAGTGCCTCCTAAAATGCATAAGAAATAAGCACAATGGGATTTAGTGTAAGAGTTAAGCGGTCTTGGGGCGCCTAGGTGGCTCAGTTGGTTAAGGGGCTACCTTCCGCTCAGCTGGTGATCCCAGGGTACTCCCAGTTACCAGAGCACCCCCATCGGGCTCTTCAGCAGGGAGGCTGCCTCTCCCTCAGCTACTTCTCCACTCTCGCTTGCTCACTTTCTCTCTCAAGTAAATAATTTTATAAAGAAAAAAAAATGAGTTAAGTGGTCTTGTCTGTTTTGGGTTTTAAGTCTTGGGGTCTGTGGTTAAGCCAGAGGGTTCACTAGCAGTAGGAAGGTATGGGTAGTTTGGAATCTCTTGAGTGTTTCTTGGGCCACATATACAGTGACTTTTTATAAATATTTGATGAATATTAGATATAATTAAATGCATATCAAATTTAAAGATGCTTATACTTTATAAATAGAAAATAGATATGTGAATATTTATAAATAATTACATAAAATTTATATGAGTTATACGATTTGTATCTAGACAAAGGAGGTAGTTAGGGGTATGGGCTTTGGATGCGCTGACATGCGTATGAATGAGGTACTCTTTTTTTTTTTTTTTAAGATTTTATTTATTTATTTGACAGACAGAGATCACAAGCAGGCGGAGAGGCAGGCAGAGAGAGAGGAGGAAGCAGGCTCCCCGCTGAGCAGAGAGCCCGATGCAGGACTCGATCCCAGGACCCTGAGACCATGACCTGAGCCGAAGGCAGAGGCTTTAACCCACTGAGCCACCCAGGCACCCCTGAATGAGGTACTCTTAAGTGAGTTGTTTGCTCTCTCTAGAAATTGGCTAGTCTCTCCAGAGCCAGCAAGTCCCTAGGTGTCAACACATCAGGAAATGAAAAGGCATGGCTAATACCAAAAAAACCATGTGAATTCAGTAAGTGCCAACCGTTTACCATAAGGTGATGTGTATCAACTGCAGTTTTAATTTCATATAAATAGAGTTGAAAACTTACATCTTGGTAGTCAATTACAGCCTACACGCAGGCATTCTGAACCTTTTCTTTATTGAATGATAAACTTAGCTCATTCTGTATGCATGAATTGGCATGTTCTTTGGGTTTAAATTTTTCTCTCTCCAACACTTCTGAGTTGTCTGATGGTGAGTCCAAGTCTACGAAGGTTCTCTCCTTATCTTTCACCTCCCTTAAATAATTTCTCTCTAGGATGGTGGAAACAAAATTTATGGGAATCATCTAGAGGGCAACATCACCCAATATCAGACATAAAAATGTTCTGAATTGGTGGTTACATAGGAGCCAATTGTGTTGTATAAAAGTAAGATGACATTATCATGACATTGTCTTTTAAAATAGGTCTGCAGAAAATGCCAATTGATAGATGAGTGTCAAGTAAGTCATGAAAATTGGAAAATCCATCTTTTTTTTTTACATTTGATCCCCAAAAGCAAGGGAACTATAAAGTCCCCTATTCCGTTAACAGTTATATGGCAGTATAACTGTGCAAAGTATTTTCATATCCTTTTCACAACACTTTTATCCTTATTGTGAAATATAATGTATATACACAAAATGTATTAACAAACATATACAATCAATGAATAGTTATGTAATCAGTGTTCACACATTTACAACCCAAGTGCAGTAAAAGATGCTTGTCAGATCCAGAAGCGCCGCATTCGCGTCTCTCATCACACAGGTTAATTCTCCAGACTTAGCCAGTATCCTGAATTTCTGATAATCATTTACCAATTTTCTTTACAATTTTTTACCCATGTGTATCTATCTATACACCCCTAAACAATATAGTTTAGTTTTGCTATTAGACAAAATCAACTCTATTCATATATAATTCACATAAAATGACCTCATTTGAAGTTATATATATTTGATGAATTTGACATGGAAACTCAACCACAATCAAGATATAGAACATTTCCATGACTCCCTCAAAGTTCCCAGTCAATGCCCCATCCTCAATTCCAGACAAGCATATTCTGCTTTCTGTCACTCTAATTAGCTCTGTGTAGAGGAGATCCTATAGTTAGCTAGTCCTTTTGGTCTGGCTTCACTCATTTAATGTGCCTTTGGGAACCGCCCATGCTGCTGCACGAATCAAAAATGCATTTCTTTTTCATTTCTCAGTTGTAGTCCATTGCATAGATGTTACTATTTGTTTTTCCATTCACAAATTGATGGACATTTTAGTTATTTGAGATTTGAGGCTATTACATACAAAACCGCTACGAACATTTGCATTTCACATTTTTGAACTTTTTCTCCACAACTTTTAAATTGAAAAAATTTAGATCTACAGAAAGGTTGCAGGAATAGTCCAATGGACTTGTGTGCCCTTCATCTAGATTCACCATTTATTAACTCTGTGCTAGAATTGCTTTAATGAACTATTATCTATCATCTATCTGCCTATCTGCTTATCTCTCACACACTCTTCATTGTTCATCCATTTGAGAGTAGGTAGGACAAATTGTTTTGTTTTGTTTTTTAACATTTTATTTATTTATTTATTTGATAGAGAGAGACAGCAACAGAGGGAACACAAGCAGGGGGAGCAGGAGAGGGAGAAGTGGGCTTCCTGCTGAGCAGGGAGTCCCATGCGAGGCTCCATCCCAGGACCCGGGGATCATGACCTGAACCAAAGGCAGATGCTTAACGACTGAACCACCCAGGCGCCCCCACAAATTGTTTTTGGATCCTTGATTTTGCTTATGGAGAGATGGTTTTGTAGTCTTGTGTGTATGTGTATGTGTGTGTGTGTGTATGCATGCATGTGTGTATGTTTTCTCACAAGAATAAAATATGAAAGACTCATCCAAGCTGTTGTACACAGCTCTTGTTGGCTCATCTTCATGGATGTATGTTTTCTGTTTTTCTGTGATAACGATATACCGCAGCTGTATTCTTCTAACCTACTCAGATGGGCATTTGATTATTTTCAGTTTGGGCAATTACAAAAAATTGTGATGGAATAAACATGCAAACAAGCATGCGACTGGGTTGGATATACACTTACAAGTGCAACCCCAAGGGTGTTTGTGTTCTCAGCTTTGTTATTTGTGCTGAACTGTTTTTCCAGAATTTTTGCAACAATGTACAACTCACACCAGCGGTGTATGAATGTTCCAGTTTCTCCATATTTTTACCAACGCTTAGTGACGATTTAAAAAATATGCCCCAATCGGGTACGCGCATAGTAATATCTCCTTATTCATTTAGAGTGCATCTTCCTGATCCCTAATAAGCTTGAGGACTTTTTCCTGTTTAAAAAATTATCAAGATTTTCAATCGGAGAAAAACTATCGTATGATCTCCCTGATATGAGGAAGTAGAGATGCAATGTGGGGGGTTTGGGAGGTAGGAGAAGAATAAATGAAACAAGATATGATCGGGAGGGAGACAAACCATAAGAGACTCTTAATCTCACAAAACAAACTGAGAGTTGCCAGGGAGACGGGGGTAGGGGGAAGATGGTAGGGTTATGGACATTGGGGAAGGTATGTGCTATGGTGAGTGCTGTGAAGTGTGTAAACCTGGCGATTCACAGACTTGTACCCCTGGGGCTAAGAATACATTACATGTTTATAAAAAATAAAAAACTGTAATGAATAAAAAAAGGAATTAAAAAAAGTATCAGGATTTCAAGATGCATGTGGAAACACTGTGATATAGACTGCATAAAATGGGTTTGCCTGTGGCTAAGGATTGCAATGCAATACACAAAATAGGTGATGTATTAATTTCCTGGGGCTTTTATAACAAAGTATGGTACACTGAGTGCTTTAAACCACAGACATTTGTTGCCTCACAGTTTGGGAGGACAGAAGTCCCAGATCAAGGTGTCAGCAGATCAGTTCTTTCTGGTGGGCGTGAGAAAGCAGTCTGCGGCCAACCTCTCTCCTGGCTTCTGTGGTATTTTGGCAATCTTTGGTGTTACTCAACATCTACTTTTATCTTCACATGATATTTTCCTTGTGTGTAATTCCCATTTTTTTTTTTTTGGTAAGGACACTACTCATATTGGATGAGGGGCCCACTCTACTCCAGTGTGACTTGATCTTAACTGATTACATCTGCAATGACCCTATTATCAAACACCCTCACATTCTGAGGTCCTGGGGGTAAGGGCTTTCACACATGAATTTGGGGAGGACGAGGGTTACAACTCAACTCTAGCGGATGGCTAGGTGATGTTTCTTTTTCTCTCAAGTGCATAGTATTGATGTTGGCAACACAGCAGAGAATAATGGGGAAGACTGCTTGGTGTAAAAAAGGATTGATTTACATCCTAGCTGTGCTTTTTATTAGCCTTGTGTTTTCACCGTGCCAAGCTTTTCATTTATTGAACAATCACTATTTTGGACATTTTTGTGTGTGTGTGTGAAGATGAAATGAGATAGAGTATGTAAAGGGCATTTCATCATGTTTTACAAACAGAGGGCAGTCAATAAATGCTAGCTCCTTCTTCCTTATATTCAACATTTTAAACCTTTAAAATAATAAATAGGTAATTAGCTAGCTAGAGTAATGCATGCATGAATGAATGAATGAATGGGAAGTGGAACTGGCCTCAGTAGCCAAGAAAAGAATCATGCAAATTATTTCCTGGGGTGCCTGGGTGACTCAGTGATTTAAAGCCTCTGCCTTCGGCTCAGGTCATGATCCCAGGGTCCTGGGATGGAGCCCAGCATCGGGCTCTCTGCTTGGCCAGGAGCCTGCTTCCCTTCCTCTCTCTCTGCCTGTTTCTCTGCCTGCTTGTGATCTCTGTCTGTCAAATAAATAAACAAAATCTTTAAAATAATTATTTCCTAAGGCCACATGTCCACAACTGGGCAAACCTAAGATAACTGTTCGCAGAAAGCTGTTAGAAGCCAAGATCGGCAATGGTTTGAGTACAGAAATTTGGATACGGTTCTGTGTTGTCTTGTGTTTTAACCTCCTCAGGCAGAGATCAAGTTTTCAGGAGAAGTTTGGTGCCCACTGCCTTTGCTCTAGGTGCCCAGGTCCCTTCCCCTATCAGATTACTTGATTGTTGGCCATCTAGAGAACTTGGGGCCCCCGCACTGAGCCAGGAAGGAAGACAAGTGTGGGGGGGTTGGGGAGGAGGGTGCTTCCTTCTAAGAGCTGGGTAGATCACTCAGAACCCTGCAGGGCAGGGGAATCTCAGAGCTGAGTAAACTGCAGCCATGGCCGAAGCCAGGCAGTCCCCAAACCCCAATGAGATTACAGCATTGAGAACAAAACTCCCCCCACTGCAGGGGAACACTGGTGAGTCAAGGAGCTGGGATCAGGGGCCCTTTATTTCAACAAAAGATGGGTGCTGGGTTGCTCTGATTCCCTCATAGATTAGAGGAAGGGAATACGTGAGATGTGAGTCTTCCTGAAGCCCTTCCTCATCCCACTGGCCTTCACCCCCATGACTTCTTATCCTTGAAGGATGGGCTTTTTTCCCAACCTTTTCTGAGCCCTCCCTATCAGGTGGATCCAGCAGTAAACCAAGAATACCCCAGGGGATACGGCAGTTTCCTGCAGACTGTCTGAGGCATCTGAGGGGGCAAGAGAGTGTATATCCTTGGGGAAAGGGAGGCTGACCTGGTTTCCCCCAGGGAAATGGGGACAGACATCCCAGGACAAGACCTGGAAGTATCTCTGCCTCTTTGTGTCCCTGATCCTGCTTCTCGTGGTCATTATCTCCAGTGTGGTCCTGTCTGAAGGTAAGGCATGTGGGCCAGTGGGAACAGGGTGACCACAGGGAAGCAAGTACACTAGCTCCCAACCTGCAAAAGCAGGTCTACAAGGCCAGTGCGGGGGTGGCTGGTCTGTGTTCCTAGGGGGATCATAGTGATAACAGAGTGGAGCTCACCTGCCCATCAGTCTCAGAGGCATTTGGGAGCTCTATGGACTGAAGTCAGTCTGAGTCATTGGTGAGTGTCTCCCCAAAGTTCATCCCTGACCTGGACTAAAACTCCAGGCTCCCTGCTAACAACCACAGAGAGCTAGTTCAACAGAACCTCCTAAATAGAAGTCCCGCCTCACTGCTCACTAATTGGTACCTTAGACAAGGGCCTCTACCTCTCTCTCTGGGCCTCAATTTCTTCATCTGAAAAATGGGGGGGGGCATTTCGGAGCCTCAGAAGGCCTTGCCCTGGGAATGCGAGAAAGCCTTGGCTTTAAGGAACAGGGAAATACCCCAGGGAAGTTCTGGGGTCCAGGATAGCTGGTTGCACCTCTCCCCAGTACTGAAGAGGACAAAACAAATGCAGAAAGAAGTCTTCCAACTCAAAGAAAAAGGTGAGTGGGGTTCAATATGTTTGGCCTCCTGCCCCTCAACCGTATCTCCTCTCTCTGCCAAGACCTTCACCAGCCCCTTCTCTTTGGGCCTCCCAGTAACTCAAGGACTGGGAGATGCTGGGCACGACCGGGACTTCATCCGGGGAGAAGTGTTCCGACAAATGAAGGCTGTACTGGCAGGCAACGGTAAGGAGAGTAGGTGGAGAGGGAAGAGGCTGTGTTCCTTTCAGCACCTGTTAACATTGGGGCTGCCCACAGCAGTGGCTCTCAGAGGGGCACCCCAAAGCCAATGGCTTCTCAGATCTTCTTAGGAAGTTCAGGTGACATGATCAGATCATATTTGTATTGGCGGGCTACCAGGAAAGCAAGACCTTTGAGACAGCAAGACCTCTCTGGGCTTGTGGTTGTATATGACCTTGGGCAACCCATTTAAACCATTCTGAGCCTCAGTTTCTTTCAGCTGTAAAATGGGAATAATCAACAGTATTTTCTCCAAGATAGGCGGTCAGGATCCAGAGCTGCCACTTTTAATAACACACTGGTGTGTTACAAAATGTGATCGGTTCATAGCAGCATGTTACAAGTCTTGGCGAATTCGTCACAGTGTACATTCCTTGTTCGCAAACAACCATTGGGATCAGATGCTTCTGAAGGGGGTGCTCTCGGCGTCACACCTTTTTTATACAACTTTTGTACAAGTGGATGTCATTCACAAAATATACAAGCCAATCTCATTCATGTACCTATGTTTTGTAAAATCCCTGCAAATGATAAACTGGTGCGTATTGAATCATTGCTTATAGAGGGGAAATAACAGTGTTAGGTTTATTTAAGCCTCTGGCCATAACGTTTTGTCAACCAATCAAGACATAACCCTGTTTTTGTGTGTTTCTGTTTCAATAGCTACTGTTTCATTAACATTCAACTCATGGCCAGAGGCACTATAACTCATGTCTGAAAGAAACTTATCCAATGCACATACATTTTCTTAATAAGGCATATTGCAACCTTCGTTGCAACCAGTCATTTAGGAACAAGGACAGCACTTCTGCCTTATACTTGAGGGTCGAGGGTCTTTTTATTTTTAATTTTATCTTATTTTTTATGATTTTACTTATTTATTTGAGAAAGAGGGAGAGAGAGAGAGAGAGCGTGCGCATGAGTGGGAGGAGGGGCAGAACGACAAGCATATTCCGCACTAAGCACAGAGTCCAATGCAGGGCTCGACCCCAGGACCCTGAGACCATGACTTGAGCCGAAGTCAGACTTGTAACTGACTGAGCCACCCAGGCACCCCAAGAGCCTTTTTAAACAGCAAAATCACTGACAGAAAGCATAAAAATGTGAAAATCGTAGCACAAAATAGGCCATGGAAAGAACACTTGTTTACGGTCTGAGAGGTGGAACAAGAAGGCAGAGCTTTGCATTATTTTACCTCAGACTCAAGCTTTTTGTTGCTGTATGCATTTCTGTGAGTGACAAGGAAAGCTTCATAAGTGTTGATTTTGTGGTTACCAATATATTTGAGTCAGTAGGAGAATTTACAAATATGGAATCTGCAAATAAGAAGGATTAATTTTGGGCGCCTGGTTGGCTCAGTGGGTTAAAGTCTCTGCCTTCAGCTCAGGTCATGATCCCAGGATCCTGGGATTGAGCCCTGCATCGGGCTCTCTGCTTGGCGGGGAGCCTGCTTGCCTCTCTCTCTGCCTGCCTCTCTGCCTGCTTGTGATCTCTGTCTGTCAAATAAATAAATAAATCTTTAAAAAAAAAAAGAAGGATTAATTGTGTGTGTGTGTGTGTGTGTGTGTCTGTTCACTAATTGGATATAAATGAATGAGACGAGAATCCCCTCTTTCACTCCTGAACCCTCGCTGCCAAGTTCCTACCTAACTCTCTGGAACCACTGTAATTATATTATGTGGTTATATGTGTTTTCCCTTAGAGCACAGTTTCTTAAACTAAGCACTATTGACCTTTGGGGCTGCATCATTCTTTGCAGTGGGGGACAGTGGGGGATTGTCCTGTGGATTGTAGGGTGTTTGGCATCATCTCTGCTGTTGACCCACCACATGTGAGAACGCTACCTGAGGTCAGAAAACTGAAAGAGGTCTCAGTTGTTGCTCAATGTCCCCTGGGGGCAGAATTGTCCCTGGTTGAAAATCACCACTCTGGAGTTTCTTCAAGCAAATGAGGATGTCAAACACATGTCCCTCTATTTTATACAAAAGTAAGATATTAACTCCACAGTGTTCTTTGGATCTCTTTTCCCCACTTCACAGGATATCCATAGCATTTTACTATTTCCTTCTGATACTACTCAATGATGGGAAGCACCAACTTACCAGGTAGTGAATTTCCAGATGCTGGGTATGCTCAAAGGGAGGCCATTGGGAATGTGACCAGGGAGTGATGGGTAACACAGCTCTTCACTGGATGGAAAACTGGACATGCCGATTTTGCTAATGGCTCCATTCCCACAGAAACCTCTTGTGAGCCTTGCCCCCTGGGCTGGAAGGTCTTTCAGGGCTCCTGTTACTTCTTCTCCCTGGACAAGCTCACCTGGACCCAGGCTAATGATTCTTGTGTCCAGAAGCAAGCTCACCTGGTTGTCATCAACAGTCGAACAGAGCAGGTGGAAAAAGGGAAAACCAGAATCTTAGCAGGGTGGGGGAGGTATTATAAAAGAATTTGGGGGTTCATATTTCTGTCTCTTTTGGGATCTAGCACAGCACTTCTAGTATGCTCTTCAAGACCTGCCTCCTCTTGCCTCTACCCAACCTCACTGCAATGGCATGCAAGGAATGGACTCTCTGCTCTGTGGTCCTGCCTCCAAGCTCTGATCCATTAGGTCCCTCTGCTTGGAGCACTCTTGCTCTTGCTATCTGTGTGGACAGCTTTTACTCACCTGTCAAAACCCCAATGCAAACATCCCTTCTCCATATTCTCTCATGACATAATCAAAGGTTTCATCATAGAACTTCACACTGCATCAGGTTTGCCTGCTTATAAGCCTGGGGCTGGATCTCAACAATCTCAGGAACAAGATTTAGCTCTAAGTAGGGCATCAAGAATGTCCTTGGAGTTGGTTTTCCAGCCAGAGATATTCCTATGGCCTATAGATGAAACCCCTTGTTCTGTCACGCATTGACCTTAAGAAACATTCACAGCCAGTATTTGTCCAGTACTTCTTTCTACATACATATACCTCACACAATTGATTCTTCTGATCTGGAGGATATACTAGGAGGTGGAGAATCTTCTTTGCTTTGTACAGATGGGGACACCAAGGGGTGGGTTACTTGTTTGAAGACATACAACATGCTCATAGTGGGTCTGGAGTTCACATCAGGATATAAAGTACTGTGCATGGCTGTCTCTGTCTGCTGCCCACCTGAGATCTCCTCTGTACCTTAGTCCTCTTGAAAACCCCAGACACTCCAACCTCTGTCCTTTCAGCTTTGATGGAATTTTACGTCACAATATGCCTTTTTCCTTCTAGGACTTCCTGACATCAACTGGGCAGGTGACATCCTGGATAGGCCTTTTCAAAGAGGGCCAGAAAGGCAACCACAAGTGGATGGATGGCTCAACCCCTACCTACATGTGAGTCTCCCTGTCTGCAATGCAGGTGCCCCTAATCATCCACGACAGTCCCCTACCCCCAAGAGACTGGCCGGACTTTTGATGAGTGAGTTGATGACCACTCACTATTTACCTGCAGCACCTCCCAAACAACATGCCACACTTTCTACCAGACCAGCTATTGTTATTTTGTTACTTGGGGAGAGTATTCCAATTTAAATGCTTGAGAAACAATAGATTCAATGTTGCAGGACTTCTCAGAACCTTGAAGGTGCTAATATGCAGGTTGGGCCTCCTCAGGAGTATAATAATGCAGCGGTTGTCAACTGTATGAGTTTCTTATGGACTCTGTAAGAAAGAGCCACAAACTGTGTGGCTTAACACAACAGAAACTTATTCTTTCACAGTTCTGGAGGCCAGAAGTCCCAAACCGACATGTCAGCAGGGCTGCATGTCCTTTAAAGACTGTAGGAGGGGATCTTCTCCTACCTCCTCCAGATTCTGGCCACTCCAGATATTTCTTGGTTCATAGGTCCATCATTCCAATCTTGGTCTCTGGGGCCACACACCCTTCCTTTCCCCTTGTCTTTTCTTTTCTGTCCCTTATAAGGACACTTGTCATTGGATTTAGGGTTCACTCAGTTAATACAAGATAATCTCATCTCAATATCCTTCACTTAATTTCATTTGCAAAGATCTTTTTCCAAAATAAGGTCACATTCACAGATTCCTGGGGTTAGGATGTGGGCATATCTTTTTGGTGGAGACAATATTGAACCCAGATTTCTTCCTTTGAGGTTACCTGCTTCACCCCACACTCTTTGTTTTTCTTTGGATGTTTCCATCTGCTAGCATCACCTTTCCCTGTCTGGAAAACTGCCCTTGATGGCTCCAGGCTAAGGGCAGAATTCATCTCCTTGGTAAACTCATCTGCTGTCTGAGCACATACAGTATATCTTACAATGCACTTGTCATCACATCCTCAGAATGTGCTCCCATTTTGCAAAAGAGGAAAACAGAGACTCAGAAATTAAGTAAGTAGCTAGATCTTGGACTGGGTAAAATCTGACTTCAGAGTAAATGCTCTTCAGAGAGGGGGAGAGGGTCAGTGGGATGAAGCAATCAAGAGAGTGGTCCCAGAACTTGGAGATCCTCAGCTTCTCTGAAGACTGTTGCCTGCCACCACTCATTTGAGCTCCATTCCTCCACTCAGAAAAAAAGAAATGGGAATGGGTTGACCAGAGGCCTACTGGAAGATGGGCTCGAGAAATGACTCTTTGGAGGCCTCAAGACCCTCAGGGCAAGGCCCTCATTCATAGAGAGCAGGGCTGGGGGTGCTCAGGCACTGGCCCATCTACTCAGGGATTTTGTGGGCATCTCTTTACAGCAACTGGAACTCCAAGGAACCACATGATAATATAACTGCCCCAGCCTGCATGCTGATGCACAGCTATGGACAATGGAGTGACTTCTCTTGTGAATTAGGGAGATTTGCTTTCATTTGTGAGAGGCGCCAGAACTGCTGACCCAAGCCCTTATATCTACACCCTGGGATAATGTAGATCCCATGCTACACAGCCTTTTCTTTTCTGGGTTCTGAGTTCACAGCTGCAACAATAAAGGACCTTTCTCCAAAGCCTAGTATCCCTCTCTTGGCATTGTGCTTGCTCACCCTTTCTTTCCTTTCCTGATTTCTGCTGAATGGAGGAAGTACCCCAGAAGCAGGGCTCATCCCTGCAGGAGGATTATAATTCTTAATTCCCATTAAGGCCAGACTCAGCCATGATTATGCTTAGGCCAACGAAGTGTGTTGGGAATTGACATGTGCCACAAGTAAGCAGGAATCTTAAGAGCTTTTGCTCTTATTTTGCTCTTGCCACAAGACCAGCTCTTCCCAGAGAGGGCAGCTTCTTCAAATTTGCAATGAAGAAGACCCCCTCAAGCGGAGCTTCTGCTGGCCTGCAATGACCATAAACATGACAAAGACATGGAGTTCTGTGGTTATCAGCCACCATGATTTTGAGGCCACCAGTTGTTACCTCATCATACTTAACCTAAACTGACCAATACAGAGGACCAAGTTTCATTTATATTCCTTCACTGAGCCCAAATCACCTGGTACCATGTATATGGTCTACTCAGAGTCTGACTCTTGTTTTCCTCTTAGAGACCTTCATTAAATTTTATGGTCTATATTGTACAGATGCAGTGGATCTCTATCCCATTTAAAAAAATCCTTCAATCCCTTAAGTGTGTCTGACCCCCTTCTGTTAATTCCAAAACCTATGTGAGTTTCCTCCACATTTTCAAGCCTGGATTCCTGAGACCGAGATCATTGAGAAGATCATTGAGAAGGCATCAGCCATTAGGATTAGTTATGGCCATTCCCTGGACCTGGCCCAGGCTCACTTACTTATACATCTTTCACTCATGGTTACATAGACACGTCACAACAAAACTTGGGTCTGTCAGAACAATTGTTCTCCAACAAATGCTATTTTGAATTAGGTAAAACACCAATTTGGTCCCTGCTATCTCTTTCCTTAAATCTGAAACTTTATGGGAATGAGATGCACATCTGTATCCTTGATGCAGAGAAGAGAAACATAAAATGCGATTCTCTTCTAGGACCATGGAGGTGAGGTGTCAGAAACTAAGAGTGGGTCTTGCTCTTTGCTCAGAAAGTTTAGCTGAAGTTCAGCTATTGTAAAAATGCAGGTAGACCAGATGTCTCATGATGATTTGGTGAAATAGGTCAAACCATGTGCTTTTTCAGGATGCATTTTGCATTGCTGTAGTGAGTAAAAACTCATAAGTACTTATAACATGGCAAACAGAGTGATTAAGAACTGGGATAGACACACCTGTTACCAGGATGCCTTCGTGGGGCTTTGTAGTTTGTAGCAGAGGGGGAGCTGATAGAACAGGTGTACAGAGCAAGATGGAGTCACTCATGTCAAGAAGTAACTTATGCCAAGCATTGACATAAGCAGCTAAGGGTGCTGCTGCTTAGACCAGATATCGCTGAAACCAACACAAGCTGATGGCTTCCAGATCTGGTAACCAGCTGAACGGAGGCCCAAGACTGATTAAACTCCTTTTAAAAAGGAGCATTTTTGCAACAAAGTGTCAGAAAATCCAAACGCTGCACTTTCACATCTGACCACACCAAAAAAGGCAGTTGCCTGCAAAAAGTCTGCATGACTGATCTCTGAACACAACAGAGGTCCTCCATTGTTTGAACATAATAAGCAGGAGGGCAGAGAGCTGACCCACTACAGACCAAAGCCTCCTCCCAAGTGCATGCTCGCAGGCTGACTTTGCATTTGGTTTCCTGACTTCTTACCCCTGTTGTTTCTGGGTTGTGGTACCACTTTGTCTTGTGCTTTGCTTTGTGTGACGTGTGTGAAGCCAAGTTAAATATGTAGTAAAATGCCAGTGAATTCGGGATCCTGAAAATGTTTTACAATTATGTTAACCTTGCTTTATGACAGAATAAAGCTGACATAATGGAAAGACACAACATGTGTATGTGCTTCCATAGCATGCTATGACGGTAGGTTTGAACAAACAACTATGGGACCTGATCCTCACTGGGGACGAGTTCAAATCCAGGAAAAGAGTTTTGTCACAGCCCACCCTGACTCTGATATAATATCCATTTATTTCTCCACTCTGTGCTACATCTGGCCCAAGAACTTCAAACACAAATCCATTTTCTGGAAATTAGCATTTATTTCTATGAATCATTAACTCGTATTTTCATAAAACTAGAAGAAACCTCAACTTGGTTGCTGTGTATTTAAAATTCCAGAGCCTGGAATATAGAAATCACTCAATAATGTTTGATGGACGAATGGATGGAGGAGTTCCAAAGGCATAGGGTAAGGTAGGTAGACAGTGAGCTGATTCTATTCACTGGACCCAAGCTGCTACAGGGCTCTCCTCAGTGATGAAATAACAGTACCAAAAAAAAGAAAGAAAGAAATAACAGTACCGAGCATTTCCTGAACATTTGCTAAGTACCAGACAGCTTATACATTAGGCAGGTGCTATTACTATTGGTGTCCCCATTTTCAGACAGAGAATCAGAG
Organism: Neogale vison; assembly: GCF_020171115.1. Classification (NCBI taxonomy): domain Eukaryota; kingdom Metazoa; phylum Chordata; class Mammalia; order Carnivora; family Mustelidae; genus Neogale; species Neogale vison. The sequence continues at coordinate 214,363,482 of NC_058096.1, forward strand.
AGATCCAGTCATTGCACCAAGGTCCCACAACCAGGAAGTGGCTCGCCGGGATTTCCACCTCAGTCTGTCTGATGTGAGTCAGTACCCTGAGGCATAGAGCCACCCAAGCTACTACATGCAAGTCTCTCTTTGCATAACAATCTGTGTTAAAGAACCTCAGGAGAGCTGAACAGTTCACACTGGTGGCTAGTTAGTCTTTGTTTAAAGAAGCAGACAAAAAGCCCCCAGAGAATTCAGTGGAGGTGATGTCTTGGGGTAGCAGGAGATTAGGAGAATTGTCTGAATCCACCACCTCCAGCCCTGCTCCCACGCGCTCAGAGCCCGTCTGCCAGGGCCCCTGGGCTCCCTTCCTGGAGGGCACAGAGAGGTGAACTGAGTTAGGCTCATCAGGAGTCAGTCAAAGGCATGAAAGAGCACAATGGGACCCCTTCTGTGTACAGCCTGGAAAGCCCAGCTGGCATACCAATCCCCAGAAGCCAAGACTATGGTCATTACTGAACAAGTCTCAAGATTTTAAGTGACAGCAGGGAACTCATTAAAAGTTGGCACACAATTCCCCACCTCCACTTCCTTCGTGGAATTTAAAGAGTCCCTAAGGATTGGCCACAGACCTGCAGGCAGATGAGTTTCAACACACACCTCAAGGCTAGGTAAGTTCGGCTCACTCCAGAGGAATGGTCCCCAGAGTGTTTCACCACTTAATTTCAAGCTCAGACTTGGTGTTTCATTAGCACCAAGAGAAGTTGGTGGGAAATGGAGGTGACCATTTCTTGACCCATGCAACAGATTCTTGGAGCTCAAAGTGGCTGAGTTCTACAACATGCACCATGGCAGAACCATTGCCCACAAACCACATGGTGCCAAGTGGCTATTGTGAACACTGCATGCTGCTGGGCACAAATAGGGACAAATGTCTCCAGAGCTTTGGGAGCAGCTGAGGCTTCTAATTCCACAGTAATGGTCACTGCATTGCATTATAGTCTTACCTGACAACACCTTTGATCCTTCCCCACAGACTAACAGCCCTGAGAGGGTAGGACCAGTCTGAATTAGCTTAATATTGTATGCCCATAGCTGGGCACCTAATAGGTTGTCAATAAAACTGCTGAGAAAACAAACTCACCTCTCATTACAACACTAGAGAAATTAGATAAGCTGCAAAATCCTCCTGAAATAAGAATGGTTCATCCCTAATTTACCTGAAATTGATTTTTCAGGAATGACTATGTGACAGACGTCACAGGAACCCATCTACCCTCTTGTGTGTATCATAGCCAGTATTTCCTGTAGATGAGTTCCATCCCATGGCAGTAGGGTTATGGAGTAGGGTCCTTTTGTTTGGATCCCTGTTTGGCTTTAAACCATCTTGAGCCACTCACTCCTCCTCTCCTCTGCCACTTTGGCTTTCTTCCATTCCTGAAAGGGACAATCAAATTCCCACCTCGCATCCCCAGAACGTGCTGTTCCCTCTACCTGACACACCCTTTCCTCACACTCTACTCATAGAGGAGAAAGTCTCAACTGAAATGCCCCCTTCTGCATAAAACTCTTGCAATCTTCCCTGCTTTCACAGCCCACCACCTTCCCTTCCTCACTCATCTCATATTCTTGTCTAAATTCAGTTATCTATCATCCACCATCTCCCCTCTACTGTCATGTGCACAGAGGCAGGCATGTCAGTCCTGATCACTGTGGGCTCCCCAGGGAAGGGCTCAGGCATTGTATACACAACTATTGGATACATGCTAGCTAGGGCTGGATGTCTTCTCAGCCAGAGATAAGAGTTATCTGGCCCACAGTGTTGAGGCCAGTCATGCTTATCAAACTAAGCAGCTAGTGTGGTCTGTTCGACTTTACCCAGTTATCAAGGAGCAGATCAAGCATGAGGCTTCCTCCCTCCATGTACCAACAAACTGCCACCTAGCAAAATGAGCGAGGACTTCTTAAGCAAGATGATGACCAAAGATGTGGAGAGTTTTTCAGTTGACTTAACTGTCCAGTCTGTAGTTGAATATTGTGCCATACACATTCATGGTGTTCTAGTTTGTGCTAGAGATGGAGAGTGACTGGACCAAAGTGTTAACACTTAAGGCTACCAGGCAAGGAGGGAGAGGCAGGCAAATGCTGAAATCATTCATATCCTTGGAGATAAATGTCATGAAGGTGCAGGAGACTCTCAGGACACTACAGGCCCAGTGACTTCCCTGAAACCCATGGAGGTAAAAAGATCCTAAAAGGAAATCCCCTGACATTTAATGAGTCCTGCCATGTCCATGAGCCTGGGGTCAGATGGCTTTCAACCAGTCTCCAAGTTAATGCTGGTCCCCAGATGCAGGGCACTCTCGTATCGGAGTTCTTTGGTAAGTAATCAACTGACTTTAGGGTACAGGTTGAAAGGGCACCTCCTCCTACTTCCCCGCCATCTTGTCTCCCCCAGAGCCTGGGGTCAGATGGAAGCCTCAGGAAACTGCCTCCACATTGCTGGGGTCAGGAGTGCAGTGTCGTGTAGAGAAGTAGGTGCAAGACATTACTTTTGGTGATTGGCTGGGTCTGACCCATCTCTCCGTCTGCAGCTGTGAGTAAAGATTCCAGAACCCAGCAGGGGTTGATGAATGTCTAGGGTAGGAAACGACTAGGACAATATATCTTGGTCACCCCTACAACAGACCCAGTGCAGAGAACCAGAAATGCCTGAATCCTGCCTGACAGAACAGCTGAGCAAAGTTACAAGGCTGTGCTTCAAAGGGACTTTGGTTATTGGTCATTTTATCTCCAGTGACCACACACTGCTTGGCACACAGTAGGTACACAAGAAATACCTGTGAGAAAAATGAAAGCATGGTACCCACAGTTCAAGAAAAAGGTGGATATGGGTGCTGAGGGTGGTAGACCACACACCTACTACGTGCCAGGCTGTTTATACAGGTTGTGTCTCTTCTTATCATTCTGCCCCATTTCATAGAAAGTGAGGCCCAGAGAGGCCAAGCTGCTTGTCCAGGGTCACAGCGCCCCCTCCAGGCAGGGATGGAAGAAGCCGCTGAACTGAGACTTTGGGCTCCACCCCATCTCCAGACTTCCTCCTGACCCCCTTCTGTGACCTTGGCCTTATATCCTGACTTCTCTGGGCATCCAAAAGCAACAACAAAGATCTTTCTCCTTAGACCTGAATTCATTTCTTGATTGAACATCTGTTTCTCTGATGTCCTTTCTGGACTTGACTAGTACCAGGAATTTCCCAGATTGCCTTCACATTCTGGGTCTTCGGCTGTGCCAGTGGGCTAGAGCTTACAGGAGAGTGTTGGGACACTCAGTACAGGCTGAAACGTTCTTCCAACCCCCATCTGCTGGACGCTACAAGGGTGGATCCAAGGTGCCTAAAGTCCCTTCACATTTTGACCTCATCTGACTTCCCAGACTCCCCCGACCCCACTCTGGACATTTCTCCATGCCTTTTCTTCAGGTGGTTCCTTTGCCGACCAATCCCTCCCTGACTCCGTGTGCCAGGGACTGTTCATCCTTCAGAGTTCAGCTCAGATGCCACCTGTCTCCCTTCCCACTGCCGCTGTAGGGTCTCAGAGCACTGTGCATGTGCTTCCTTCACTGTTTTCTTTAATGCATTTGTTGTGTATGTATTGTTCCATTTAATATTTACCATTCTGGGTGCTGGGAACACAGGATGCTCCCAATGAGATGCCATCTCTGCCCTCAGGAGGTCTGTCAAAGTCTAGTGAGAGACACTCACCCATAACCAGTGATGACAGCTCTATGTGATGGGGGACTTCAGGGAAAGCTAGGAGTCAGACAGGCCCCTGGTCAAGTCAGTGCTGCAAGGACACAGGATAGGCTTCCTGGAGAGGGTGGCATGGGACGTGAGACCGGTTGATTGAAGCAGATAGGAGTGGGGTATGAGGGATGCAGTGGGATCTGGGGATGAGAGAGTCTGCTACACTCAAGAAATTGAAAATGCTCCCATCTCATTTTAGCCTGCAGATACAAGGTGGGGGTCTGTGTTGGAAGATGGAGAGGGAGCTGAGAGAGGAAACTGGAGAAGCCAACAAGGACCAGACTGTTGGCTGCAGTGAAGCATCTGGGACTAGGGAGCCATGGCTGGTTCCAAGCAGAGGGGAAGATGGAATGTGGTTTGTTCAGCAGGATCCCTCTGATGCTGTGCAGGAAGCAGGTGCAGAGGTCACACCTGAAGAAGAGAACTGAATCAGGACGGATGCTGTAAAGGGTCAAGACAGTGTCGCTAGGAAATGCATGCCCCCTTGGAACCTCAGAATGTGACCTTGTTTGAAATAGGGTCTTTACACATGTAATTAGAGAAGGATCTCAAGGTGAAAACATGCTGAGTGCTGGGCTCCTAAATGCTGGTGTCTAATGACTAGTGTACTTATAAGGAGAGGAGAAGACATACAGACACAAGGACAAGTTCATGTGAGGGCAGGTAGAGATTGAAATGATGCAGTCAAGTCTGCTGGCAGCCACCAGAAGCTAGGAGGAGGCATAGGGTTGATCCTCCCTCAGAGCCTGCAGAAGGAATGACACTGCTGACCCCTGACCCCCAGAACTGTGAGAGAGCACATTTCTGGAGTTTGCAGCACCCCGGGTTGCGGCAATTTGTCCCTGAGCCCCAGGAAAGTAATGCAAGGGCAGGTGCTGTGTTCTAGGTCAGATGTGTTCACACCATGCAGGGGGCCTGGACACGGGGAGTGGGAGGTGAGTGGACACTGAGCTGCACTGTTCCTCAAGCGCAAGGCAAGTCTGGCTGTGGGTAACTGTGATGGCTTGGCACCGCCTCCTCCCTCTCTAAGACCTCAGCCTGGGCAGTTGGGTCCAGAGCAGGGCCATGTCTTAGAGATCCCATCTCTGGCCCAACACTTCTGCTTCTGCAGAGGCCAGATAGCAGCTCTTCTGGACCAGTCCCAGGGTCTGGGTCCAGGGTTTCCTCACTAAAGCTCGGAGAACCCGCACTTTCCTGTCTGAGAGAGCCCAGGTTACCTGTTTGTGGGGTGTGGATGGAGCCTGAGCATTGGGAATGGAGTGTGCCCTGTCCAGCATGCATGAGAACAAAGGAGTATTCTCAGAGAGTAGGGGAGGGACACCAGCCTCCTGCTGTATTTCTTCCTCTGTCTTGTCACCTACATCTCCAGACTTAACCATCCTCTGCACAGCCCAGCTGGGAGGCCTCAGGGAAAGTTTGGCGGCTGCAGGTACAGTGGGTCTCAGGGAAACCTTTGGAAGTCTCCCGAGTCCCTCCCCGCCCAACTCTGAGGCCTGAGGTTGGCCCCGCCCACAAGCTGAGTCAGCAGCGCGCCTCCCCCTGGGAAGCCTTTGGAATGTCACTGGAGTCCAGCTAGATAAAGTGCAGGTGCAGCCTCCCGCCCTGCCCACCCCACTTCTGAGCTCTTGGTGTCGAGTGCCAGTGAGGGGACCCAGGGCTTCCCCTGCAACGCCCCCAGACCGCTCTCGGCTGCCAACAACAGAGGCGAGTGTGCCCCTGGGTGTCTTTGAGGAGGAGGTGATGCAAGCGCGGGATGCAGGGAAAGACTCTGGGTAATAAGAATGTTGGGGTGGATCTTGGGACCCGGAACTGGGCCCAACGAAGTCTGAAGCAAATAGTACCTGGGCTGAGACCTCTAATCCGGAATCGCGCATCCAGGCTGGGCTGTGTGCGCGCGGGAGTCCCTGAGTCCTGTGCACTTCCCGGCTGTCTCTGCAGATCTTAGCGGGAAGGTTGTGTGTCGGGACACCAGCGTTAGTCACCATCTTCCTGCTTGTGCTGTGTCCTGCTGTGAGAGTGTAGGTCTGTGTGCACCTGCAGGTGTGCCTGTGTCCACGACTCTGCTGTTGTGTGGGTCCATCCGCGCAGTGAGGTCTCGGCATCTCTGTGAGTGTGCAGGGCTGATGGCGGGGCTCAGGTGCCTGTGGGCCTGCTGGGTGCCTATCTGGTGTGAGAGCTTAAGGCAGCTGTGCCTGTGGGGATGAGTGGCAAGGGGAATGCAGGTATGTGGAGGTGTGGGGCCCGCCCACATGGACGTGTTTGTGAGACACAGGGGGCACCCAGATCCCAGTCTGTGGGACAGGAGGCCACCCACCCCTGAGAAGAGCTGTTCTGTTCTCACACACACCTTCTCTCCTTCTGTTCTCACACACACCTGGGCAGAGGCTCACTGGCTGCCCTGGATGGTACAGGTAGGCTTAAGGGCGGGTGGTGGGTTCTTCCTCCCTCATCTCCCCTCTGGCCCTAGACACTCACTCTCTGTCTCCTTGGGGACAGGCTGGGCTGTGAATCAAGGGAGAGACAACTCAGAAGTAAAGGAGCACCGAGGAAGGCTCATTTGCTTTCTAAAAGAAAAAAATGGGGCAAAATTCACATAATAAAGAATTAACCTTTTTGAATTGTACAAATCATAGGCTTTTGGCACATTCATGATGTTGTGCAATTACCACCCCTTTCTAGTTGTCAAATATTTTCACCACCCAAAAGGAAACTGCCTTCATTAGCAATCACTTCCCCATTCCCCCCTGCCCAGGCTCCAGCTTCCCCCCCAAACCCTAATCTACTTTTTGTTGTCTATGAATTTGCCCATCTTTGGTATTTTATATTAACGGAATCAGACGACCCTTTCTTCAGACAACCTTTCGTGCCTGGCTTTATTTCACATAGCGATTGTTTTCAAGGTTCATTTATGATGCAGCATGTGTTCCTTCTTTGTTGTGTAAAAAACACACAACAGAAAATTTATGACCTCAGCCATTTTAAGTATGCAGTTCAGTGGTGTTACGTGTATTCACGTTGTTGTAATCGATCTGCAGAACTCAGGTCACCCTGCAAATCAGAAACTCTATACCCATTAAACAAAACTCTCCATTTCCCACTCCCTGTAGCCCTTGGCAACCTCCATTCTACTTTGTTTCTATGAATTTGACTGATTTAGGGACCTCAGATAGGTGGGATCATACTGGATTTGTCCTTTCTGGGGACTGGCTGATTCCACATAGCATAAAGCTTCATTGGTGTTATAACATGAGACAGGATTTCTTCCCTTTCAAGGCTGAATGATGTTCCATTGTACGGATATCTCACAACTTGTTTATCCATCCATCCACCAATGAACATTGGGGCTGTTTCCATCTCAGGGCTCTTGTGGCTAGCGCTGCTCTGACCAGGAATGTGCAAATACATCTTCCAGATGCTGCTTATGCCACTTTTGCATATCCATCCAGATGTGTAATGCCTGTGGAATAGGTAGTTCTATTTCTAATTTTTAATTTATGGGTGGAAAACCATTCATACTGTTTTCCGTAGCTGTTGCATGACTGTGCTAACCCACCAACAATGCACAGATTTCCACTCTCTATACCTCCAGTACAACTGAATGCGATTGAGACGTTCCCGGTGTTGGGCCACCAACACTTCCATTTAGGTCCAAGATATTTCCCCACCCCTGAAGGAAATCTGCAACCCATTAAAAGTTCACTCCCCATTCCATCCTCCTCCTGGTTCCTGGCAACCGCTAATCCGCTTTCTGTCTTGATGCATTTACCTATTCTGCATACTTCAAATAAATGAACTCATGCAATTTGTGTTCTTTGTGGCTGGCTTCTTTCACTCAGCATATTGTCTCAGTTTGTTGTAATGTGTGTCAGTACTTCATGCTTTTGTATGCCACAAAGATACTCCATCATATGGATATACCACTTTTTGTTTATCCATTCATCGGTTGATGCATCCTGCATTGTTAAAAAGGTGTTGCATTTTTGCATCACGTCTGTTGGTGGCAGAAAGAGGAAGACAGAGAAGTAACCCAGGATGGAGCAGATGCTTGGAAGGAGAGTTGTCCTCACAGGGAGCTGGGGCAGATGTGAGTCTGTTGCCTCTTGGAGAAGGGTATGAGAGATCCCACAGCTGTGAGCCTTGGTTGTTCCACGAAGCAGGCAGTTGGGGACAGGAGAGTGGTAGGGCTTGAAGAGATGGAAGGAGATTCAGTGAATTGCACTGGTACCTGACCAGAGATAGAGTGCCCAGCTGGGGTGGGAGAATGTGATCTGATGATGCTGGTCAGTGCCACATCCCTGTGGGGGGACTCACACAAGTAGGACCACACAACAACATTAGTACCTAAGAGCTGAATATGCACACCTCACCTTAGTGCCTCTACAGCCCTGTGGAATAAGGAATATTATTCCATGTTCCCAGAGTGCCAGTAGGGACAATGCTGACAATTAAACAGAGCCTACTGCTCTACATGCCACAGGGGAGAGGTGCCCTCCAGCTGACAATAGCAATTAGGGAATAGTTTGCACTTAAAATTGGGAAGGATTTGGAATCACAGAGTTGGAGAAAAGCATGAAGCGGCCAGCATGCTCAAAGGCAGGAAAGACAGGTGGCTGTGCATGGAGTCAATAATAGTAATAACAGTAGTTGTAATTATTATTATCAGTATTATTTTTTACTGCATTCTTACTATGCTCCAGGGCCTGCCTTACACACCTGAGGCTCATGATCTTCTGTGAATCCCCCTCAGTTCCCAGGTGCTCTGACAGTCATCATGAACATCGGGTGGAGGAGGGACTGCTCATGTTCTGCAGGGTGAGGGCTCCTTGCCCCCACCCCCAGAAGTCCTCCTGGGCCAGGCTCAGTTTGGACCCAGAGTTCCTGCCCACGAGGTCGCCTTCGCTCTCTCCCCACCCAGGGATGGCTGCCACTCTGGCCCTAAACCACAGCTCCGTGTCTGAATTCATCTTCGTGGGCTTCTCCACCTTCCCACCTCATCTCCTGCCCATCTTCTTCCTGTTGTTCCTGCTCATGTACCTGTTCACACTGCTAGGGAACCTGCTCATCATGGCCACTGTCTGGAGCGAGCGCAGCCTGCACACACCCATGTACCTCTTCCTGTGTGCACTGTCCATCTCTGAGATCTTCTACACCTTGACCATCACCCCGCGCCTGCTGGCCGACCTGCTCTCCTCCCGCCGCACCATCGCCTTTGCAGCCTGTGCCAGCCAGATGTTCTTCTCCTTCACATTCGGCTTCGCCCACTCCTTCCTGCTCACCGTCATGGGCTACGACCGGTATGTGGCCATCTGCCACCCATTGCGCTACAGCGTGCTCATGAGCCCCCATGGCTGCACCTGCCTGGTGACCTGGTCTTGGGCTGGTGGCTTAGTCCAAGGAATGGTGGTAACCACAGCAATCTTCCATCTCACCTTCTGTGGACCCAATAAAATCCAGCATTTTGGATGTCATGTGCCCCCTCTCTTGAAGCTGGCCTGTGGAACTGATGTACCAATAGTGGCCCTGTGTGTGGGGCTGATGTGCATCACTGTCTTGTTGGGCTGCTTTCTCCTCATCCTCCTCTCCTACACCTTAATTGTGGCCACCATCTTGAAGATCCCCTCTGCTGAGGGCAGGCACAAAGCCTTCTCCACCTGTGCTTCCCACCTTATTGTGGTCATTGTGCATTATGGCTTTGCCTCTATCATCTACCTCAAGCCCAAGGGTCTTCACTCCCAGGAAAGTAAGACCCTGATGGCCATCACCTATACGGTCCTCACGCCCTTCCTCAGTCCCATCATCTTCAGTCTCAGGAACAAGGAGCTGAAGACTGCCATGAGGAAGACCTTCCTCAACAAACTCTATTCCTCCAGCATCTAAGTGGCCAGTGTGAAGGTGGTGTTAGAGGAAGGTAGAAGGATGACCATATTCCCATCTGTACAATGGGGTTAACAGTGACTACCTAGTATGATTGTTAAAGAAGTGTGACGGCACGCAGGACATAGCAGGTGCTCAATAAATGTGAGCCTTACTTCTTCTTCCTCCTTTGATTTGTGTCTTGGATATTAGTTTTATTTGTAATCAAACAGCTTTCTTGAGATATAATGCACATGCCATTAAATTTACCCATTTAAAGTACACAGTTCAGTTGGTCTTTAGTATATTCAGAGTTATGTGATCATCACTACCATCAATTTGAAACATGTTTGTCACCCCAAAAGGAAACCCCCACACATTCAGTCTCCAATTCTCATTAAATTCCCATAACCCCTAGCTGTAGGAAATCACTTTTTTTCAGAAAATATTATTTAAAAATTTTTAAATGATGTATAGTTGTCACACAATGCTACCTTAGTTTCTTTTTTTTTCCTTAATATAGTGTTGCATTATTTTTTGTTTGCATGTAACACCCAGTGCTCATCGCAAAATGTGCCTTCCTTAATACTCATCACTTGGCTTACCCATTGCCCTACCCCTGTCTTCTCAGACCCCTCAGTTTCCTGGTGTCCATAGTCTTTCATGGTTCACCTCTCCCTCTGATTTCTCCCCCTTCATTTTCCCCTTCTTTCTCCTAATGTCCTCCATTCTATTCCTTATTTTCCACATATAAGTGAAGTCATATATTAATTGTCTTTCTCTGGATTATGCTAAGTTACATTAATTTCGATTGTACAACATAGTGTTTGATGCCACACAATGCTGTTAGAATACCATTGCCTACATTCCCTACGCTGTACCCTTCAGCCCCATGACTTGTTCATTCCACTTTGCCTGTTTGGGACATTCATATAAACGGAATTACATTAGGTGGTCTTTTTGACTGAGTTCTTTCACTTAGTACAATGTGTTCAAGATTCCTTCATGTTGTAGATATATGAGACCTTCTTTCCTTTTTATTGCCAAATACTATTCTATTATATGGACATACAATATTTCCTTTCTTTAATTTAAATTTTAATTAGTTAAGATCCAAAGAAATTTTGGTTTCTAGAGTGGAAGTGGTTCTTCTCTTACGTACAACACCCAGTGCTCACCACAAGGGTCCTCTTTAATATTCCTCAGCCACCTAGCCCATCCCTCACCCACCTCCCTCCATCAGCCCTCAGTTTGTTATCCATCATTAAGAGTCTCTTATGGCTTGTTTCGCTCTCTCTCCCCACCCCTTTCCATACTTTCATGTTTTTTTTTAATTCCCTATATGAGTGAAACCATATGGTATTTGTCTGTCTCTGACTTATTTTGCTTAGCATAATACTCTCTGGCTCCATCCATGTTGTTTCAAATGGCAAGATTTCACATTTCTGATGACTGAGTAATATTCCTGTGTGTATATACACACCACATCTTCCTTCTCCATTCATCACTCAGTAGACATTGGGGCTCTCTGCATAGTTTTGCTACTGTTGTTAATGGGACACACTGTATTTCATCTGTTTCTTTATCGCTTGCTGAACTCTCAGTTTTTCCACTTTTTGCCATTTTGAATAATACCACTAGGAACATTTGTGTACCCTTTTTTAAAACACATGGTTTCATACTGCTGCATGTATCCTAAGGAGTGGAGTTTTTGGATCCAATGGTAGCTCTACGTTTAATTTTTCAAAGCAAGTTCCAGGCTGTTTCCCAAAGTGGCTGCACCCATCTATATTTCCCCCAGCAATGTAGTAGGATTCAAATTTCCCCACATCTTTGCCAACATTTGTTATTACCTGTCCTGTTAGTTATAGCTATCTGAGTGGTAAAAAGTGGTATCTCATGTTGGTTTTTATTTGCATTTCTCAGATAAGTAATGGTGTTCTGCATCTCATCACATGCTTTTGGCCATTTCTATATGTTCTTGGAGAAATGCTGCTGAGATATGTCACCTATCTTTAAAATTGGCTTGTTTATCTTTTTGTTAAATTGTAATAATTCATTATAGTTTCTAGTTATAAGCCCCTTATCATATATGTGAGTTTCAAGTATTGTCTCACATTCTATAAGTTGTCTGCTCACTCTCTTGTTGTTAATCTTCATAGCACAGAACATTTTATTCTGTTGACATCCAATTTATGTATTTGTTTCCTTCATTGCTTTTGGTTTTGCTGTCATGTCTAAGAAGTGGTTGGTTAATCCAAGATCATGTAGATGCACAGCTATGTTGTCCTCTAAGAACATTATAGTTTTAGCTCTTACATTCAGGCCTTTGATCCATTTCGAATTAATTTTGTATATACCATGATGTAGGGGCTGAATCTAGGACTTGACTGGTTCAGTGTGGTTGCATTCTCCTTGAAACTGACCCTGTGTGAACTTCCGTCAATGCTCCCAGCCTGTGATTATATAATATTGTGGGGAAAAGGGAGTCACCGTATGTGTGTGGGCATATACATTATTCATGCTCAATTAGCAAACAGGGATATTATTTCTGGCTCTTGGGTTGCTGGTACGGCAATGGTAAAAACTAATAATAGTTACCATATGAGTATACACTACATGTTGGGTATCATACTACATTCAACACTTTTAACATAGTGTCTTTTTATTCCTAAAAACTTGTAAAGAGGAGGTAAAAAGGCAATTTGTTCCAACAACAAAAAAATGGCTTGTTATTTATAATTTCCCAACCTTTGAAATTGTAAGTAGAGACTTCTTTCTTTCTTTTTTTTTTTTTTATTTGACAGAGAGAAATCACAAGTAGGACAAGTAGGCAGAGAGGCAGGCAGAGAGGCAGGCAGAGAGAGAGTAAGAAAGCAGGCCCCCCGCTGAGCAGAGAGCCCGATGCGGGACTCGATCCCAGGACCCTGAGATCATGACCTGAGCCGAAGGCAGCGGCTTAACCCACTGAGCCACCCAGGTGCCCTAGAGACTTATTTCTAAGTGGAACATTTGGTATGAAGATGGATGGAAGGGAGGGGAGAGAGATTTCCATAAGTTAGCAGTGGAACAGAGAGAGATATCCACATAAGAAAAGGAAAGAAGTGGTGGCTGCACCTGATAGGGCTGCAGACTCCGCTGTGTGGGGAAGGGGACAGTGTGAGAGAGGTGAAAATCTTATTGCTTGTAATGATGGTGTCTTTAGGGAAAGAGAGAGCTGATAGCTCAGAGCCTGGTAAAGAAAGAGATGGAGAGAGCACAGCCGTTAAAATCCATTTTAGGAGGAGTTTCCATGTGACATCAATTGTAAGGCTTCTTCCTTATTTGCCTATGAAACCTTTAGTAATGTGTCATTGTCATGACCTCATTGAGCTGAATCCATCTGGTGAATGCCTCTCTACTGGAACTAACTAGAAAGTAGATGGAAAAACATTCCATGCCCACGGACTCGAAAAATATGGATCATGAAAATGCCTATGTTGCCAGAGTAATCTATACTTCCAATGTCATCCCGGTCCAAATACTATTGGCAGTTTGCAAAGTGCTGGAACAAACAATCCTAAAATTTGTAAAGATTTAGGAACCAGAAAAGACCCTGAATCTCCAAGGAAATGTTGAAAAAGAAAAAGCTGAGGGCAACAGGTTGCCTGATTTCAAGCTACATTACAAAGCTGTCATCACCAGACAGCATGATGCTGGCACAAGAACAGACACATAGACCAATGGAACAGGGTAGAGAGCTCAGATATGGACCCTCAACTATGTGGTCAAATTATCTGTGACAAAGCAGGGAAAATATCCAATGGAAAAAAGGCAGTCTCTTCAATAAATGGTGCTGGGAAAATTGGACAGCTATATGTAGGAGTATGAAACTCGACCATTCTCTTACACCGTACACAAAGATAAAATGGATGAATGACCTCAATGTGAGACAAGAATCCATCAAAATCCTAGGATACTAGGATACTTAGGATAACCTAAAGTAACCTCTTCAACAGTGGTCACAGCAGCCTCTTTCATGAAATGTCTCCAAAAGCAAGAGAAACAAAATCATAAATGAACTCTTGGGACTTCATCAAGAAAAAAAGCATCTGCACAGCAAAGGAAATAGTCAACAAAACAAAGAGGCAACCCACAGAATGGAAGAAGATATTTGCAATGACACTATAGATAAAAGGCTGGTATCCAAGATTGATAAAGAACTCCTCAAACTCAACATCCAAAACTCAAGTCAAAAAATGGGCAGAAGATGTGAGCAGACATTTCTCCAGAGAAGACGTACAATGGCTAATAGACACATGAAAAAGTGTCCATCATCATTAGCCATCAGGGAAACTCAAATAAAACCACACTGAGATATCACCTTCCACCAGGTAAAATAGCAAAAATCGACAAGGCAAGAAACAACAAATGTTGGAGAAGTTGTGGAGAAAGGGGAACCCTCTTCCACTGTGAGTGGGAATGCAAATTGGTGCAATCACTCTGGAAAACAGTGTGGAGGTTCCTCAAAAAATTAAAAATAGAGCTACCGTATGACCTGGCAATTGTACTATTGGGTATTTACCCCAAATGTACAGATGTACTGAAAAGAAGGGCCACATGCACCCCAATGTTCATAACACCAATGCACAATAGTCAAAATGTGGAAAGAGCCAAGATGCTCTTCAACAGACGAATGGATAAAGAAGGTGTGGTTCATATATACAATGGAATATTACTCAGCCATCAAAAATGATGAGTTCCCAACATTTGCATCAATATGAATGGGACTGGAGGAGATTATGCTGAGTGAAATAAATCAAGCAGAGAAAGTCAATTACCATATAGTTTCACTGACTTGTGGAACATAAGGAGTAGAATGGAGGACATTAGGAGAAGAAAGGGAAAAATGAAGGGAGGGGAGTCAGAGTGGGAGACAAACCATGAGAGACTGTGGACTCTGAAAAACAAACTGAGGGTTTTAGAGGGGAGTGGGCTATTGAGATGCGTTGGTCTGGTGATGGTTTTAAAGAGGTCATGTATTGAATGGAGCACTGGGTATTATACGTAAACAATGAATCTTGGAACATTACATCAAAAACTAATGACATACTGTATGATGACTAACATAACACAATAAAAAGTAATTAAAAAATTAAACATAGAGCTACCATTGGATCAAAAAATCTACTCCTTAGTATATACACAGCGGTATGAAACCAAATAGTCATGAAAAAAGGGTACACAAGCTTTCCTAGTGGCATTATCCAAAATAGCCAAGAGTAGAAATACTGAGAAGGTCAACAAATGATAAAGAGACAGATGAAATACAGAAACCCCATGATAAACAATAGCCAAACTACGCAGAGAACCCCAATGTCCTCTGAATGATGACTGGATAGGGAGAATGTGGTATGTATATACACACAGGAATACTACTCAGTCATCAGAAATATGAAATCTTGCCATTTGCAACAACATAGATGGAGCTAGAGGGTATTATGCTAAGTGAAATAAGTCAGAGAAGGACAAATACCATATGATTTCACTCATATAGGGAATTAAAAAAAATAGAAAGTATGGGAAGGGGAGAATAAGGAGAGAGGGAAACAAGCCATAAGAGACTCTTAATGATGGATAACAAACTGAGGGCTGATGGAGGGAGGTGGGAGAGGGATGGGCTAGGGGGCTGAGGAATATTAAGGAGGGCCCTTGTGATGAGTACTGGGTATTGTATGTAAGAGAAGAACCACTTCTACTCTAGAAATTAGTATTTCTCTGTAAATTAACTAACTATAATTTAAATTAAAGAAAGGAAAGAAAGGAAATATTGTATGTCCATATGATAGAATAGTATTTGGCAATAAAAAGGAAAGAAGGTCTCATATATCTACAACATGAAGGAATCTTGAACACATTGTACTAAGTGAAAGAACTCAGTCAAAAAGACCACCTAATGTAATTCCGTTTATATGAATGTCCCAAATAGGCAAAGCGGAATGAGCAAGTCATGGGGATGAAAGATACAGCATAGGGAATGTAGGCAATGGTATTCGAATAGCATTGTGTGGCATCAAATCACTATGTTGTACAATTGACACTAAGGTAACATTGTCTGGCAACTATACTTCAATTTAGGAATCTAAACCATATTTTAGGGAAAAAATGGTTTCCTAGGGCTGGGGGTTATGGGAGTTGGAGGAGAAATGGGGATTGAATGCATAGGGGTTTCCTTTTGGGGTGACAAAAATGTTTCAAATTGATGGTGGCGATGATCACATAACTGAATATACGGAAGACCAACTGAATTGTGTACTTAAATGGGTAAATTTTATGGCATGTGGATTATATCTTAAGAAAACTGTTTGATTACAAATGACACTAATATGCAAGACACAAATCAAAGGAGGAAGAAGAAGTAAGGCTCACATTTACTGAGCACCTGCTATGTCCTGCGTGCCGTCACACATCTTTACCAATCATACTCGGTAGTCACTGTCAACCCCATTGTACAGATGGGGATATGGTCATCCTTCTACCTTCCTCTAACACCACCTTCACACTGGCCACTTAGATGCTGGAGGAATAGAGTTTGTTGAGGAAGGTCTTCCTCATGGCAGTCTTCAGCTCCTTGTTCCTGAGACTGAAGATGATGGGACTGAGGAAGGGTGTGAGGACCGTGTAGGAGATGGCCATCAGGGTGTTGCTTTCCTGGGAGTGCAGATTCTTGGGCTTGAGGTAGATGATAGAGGCAAAGCCATAGTGCACAACGACCACAATAAGGTGGGAAGCACAAGTAGAGAAGGCTTTGTGCCTGCCCTCAGCAGAAGGGATCTTCAAGATGGCGGCCACAATTAAGGTGTAGGAAAGGAGGATGAAGAGAAAACAGCCCAACAAGACAATCATGCACACCAGCCCCACACCCAGGGCCACTACTGGTATATCAGTTCCACAGGCCAGCTTCAAGAGAGGGGGCACATGACATACAAAATGCTGGATTTCATTGGGTCCACAGAAGGTGAGGTGGAAAATAGTTGTGGTCACCACCAGCCCTATGACCGAACCACCAGCCCAAGACAAGGCCACCAGACAAGCACAGCCACAGGACTCATGAGCACATTGTATCGTAATGGGTGGCAGATGGCCACATACCGGTCGTAGCCCATGACAGTGAGCAAGAAGGAGTGGGTGAAACCACACGTGAAGAAGAAGAACATCTGGCTGGCACAGGCTGCAAAGGCAATGGTGCGGCGGGAGGAGAGCAGGTCGGCCAGCAGGCGCGGGGTGACGGCCAAGGTGTAGAAGATCTCAGAGATGGACAGTGCACATAGGAAGAGGTACATGGGTGTGTGCAGGCTGCGCTCGCTCCAGACAGTGGCCATGATGAGCAGGTTCCCCAGCAGTGTGAACAGGTACATGAGCAGGAACAGCAGGAAGAAGATGTGCAGGAGATGAGGTGGGAAGGTGGAGAAGCCCACGAGGATGAATTCAGAAACGGAGCTGTGGTTTAGACCTAGAGTGGCTGCCATCCCTGGGTGGAGAGAGAGTGAAGGTGGCCTGGTCGGCAAGAGCTCTGGGTCCAAGCTGAGCCTGGCCCAAGAGGACTTCCAGAGGGAGCAGAGAGTCTTCACCCTGTAGACCATGGCCAGTCCCTCTGCCACCTGATGCTCATGATACTTTCAGAGAACCTGGGAGCTGAATGGGGTCTACAGAAGATCATGAGCTTCAAGTGCATAGCACGGGCCTTGGAGCATAGTAAGAACGCAGTAAAAAATAATACTGATAATAATAATTACAACCACCTGGCTTTCCTGACTAATTGCTATCGTCAGCTGGAGGGCACCTCTCCCGTGTGGCATGCAGAAGTTGTCGGCTCGGTTTAATTGTCAGCATTGCCCTTACTGGCTCACTGGGAATGTGGAATAATATACTTTAAACCACAGGGCTGCAGTGGCACTAAGGTAAGGTGTGCAAGTTCAACTCTTAGCTACTATTGTTGTTGTGTGGTCCTACTTGTGTGAGTGCCCCACAAGGATGTGGCACTGAGCAGAATCACCAGATCACATTCTGCAGCCCCTGCTGGGCACTCATCTCTGGTCACTTAACAATGCAATTCACTGAATCTCCTTCTATCTTCTCAAGCCCTACCCACTCTCCTGTCCCCAGTCACCAGCTCCGTGGAACAACCAAGGATCACAGCTGTGGGATCTCTCATACCCTTCTCCAAGAGGCAACAGACTCACATCTGCCCCAGCACCCTGTGAGGACAGCTCTCCTTCCAAGCATCGGCTCCATCCAGGGTTACTTCTCTGTCTTTCTGTCTCTATGTCTTCCTCTCTCTGCCACCAACAGACGTGATGCAAAAATGCAACACCTTTTTAACAACGCAGGATGGATCAACAGATGAATGGATAAACAAAAAGTGGTATATCCATATGATGGAGTATCTTTGTGGCATACAAAAGCATGAAGTACTGACACACATTACAACAAACTGAGACAATATGCTGAGTGAAAGAAGCCAGCCACAAAGACCACAAATTGTATGAGTTCATTTATTTGAAGTATGCAGAATAGGTAAATGCATCAAGACAGAACGCAGATTAGCACTTGCCAGGAACCAGGAGGAGGATGGAATGGGGAGTGAACTTTTAATGGGTTGCAGATTTCCTTCAGGGGTGGGGAAATATCTTGGACCTAAATGGAAGTGTTGGTGGTCCAACACCGGGAATGTCTCAATCGCATTCAGTTGTACTGGAGGTATAGAGAGTGGAAATCTGTGCATTGTTGGTGGGTTAGCACAGTCATGCAACAGCTACGGAAAACAGTATGAATGGTTTTCCACCCATAAATTAAAAATTAGAAATAGAACTACCTATTCCACAGGCATTACACATCTGGATGGATATGCAAAAGTGGCATAAGCAGCGTCTGGAAGATGTATTTGCACATTCCTGGTCAGAGCAGCGCTAGCCACAAGAGCCCTGAGATGGAAACAGCCCCAATGTTCATTGGTGGATGGATGGATGGATAAACAAGTTGTGAGATATCCGTACAATGGAACATCATTCAACCTTGAAAGGGAAGAAATCCTGTCTCATGTTATAACACCAATGAAGCTTTATGCTATGTAGAATCAGCCAGTCCCCAGAAAGGACAAATCCAGTATGATCCCACCTATCTGAGGTCCCTAAATCAGTCAAATTCATAGAAATAAAGTAGAATGGAGGTTGCCAAGGCTACAGAGAGTGGGAAATGGAGAGTTTTGTTTAATAAGTGTAGAGTTTCTGATTTGCAGGGTGACCTGAGTTCTGCAGATCGATTACAACAACGTGAATACACATAACACCACTGAACTGCATACTTAAAATGGTTGAGGTCATAAATTTTGTTGTGTGTTTTTTACACAACAAAGAAGGAGCACATGCTGCGTCATAAATGAACCTTGAAAACATTCTGCTATGTGAAATAAAGCCAGGCATGAAAGGTTGTCTGAAAAAAGGGTCGTCTGATTCCGTTAATATGAAATACCAAAGATAGGCAAATTCATAGACACAAAAAATAGATTAGGGTTTGGGGGGAAGCTGGAGCCTGGGCAGGGGGGAATGAGGAAGTGACTACTAATGAAGGCATTGTTTCCTTTTGGGTGATGAAAATATTTGACAGTTAGAAAGGGGTGGTGATTGCACAACATCTGTCAATATGCCAAATGCCTATGATTTGTACAATTCAAAAAGGTTAATTCTTTATTATGTGAATTTTGCCCCATTTTTTCTTTTAGAAAGCAAACGAGACTTTCTCGGTGCTCCTTAACTTCTGAGTTGTCTCTCCCTTGACTCACAGCCCAGCCTGTCCCCAAGGAGACAGAGAGTGAGTGTCTAGGGCCAGAGGGGAGATGAGGGAGGAAGAACCCACCACCCGCCCTTAAGCCTACCTGTACCATCCAGGGCAGCCAGTGAGCCTCTGCCCAGGTGTGTGTGAGAACAGAAGGAGAAGCACCTCAGAACAGCTCTTCTCAGGGGTGGGTGGCCTCCTGTCCCACAGACTGGGATCTGGGTGCCCCCTGTGTCTCACAAACACCTCCTTGTGGGCGGTCCCACGCCTCCACATACCTGCATTCCCCTTGCCACTCATCTCTACAGGCACAGCTGCCTTAAGCTCTCACACCAGATAGGCACCCAGCAGGCCCACAGGCACCTGAGCCCCGCCATCAGCCCTGCGCACTCACACAGATGCTGAGACCTCGCTGCGCGGATGGACCCACACAACAGTAGAGTCAGGGCCACAGGCACACCTGCAGGTGCACACAGACCTACACTCTCACAGCAGGACACAGCACAAGCAGGAAGATGGTGACTAACGCTGGTGTCCCGACACACAACCTTCCCGCTAAGATCTGCAGAGACAGCCGGGAAGTGCACAGGACTCAGGGACTCCCGCGCGCACACAGCCCAGCCTGGATGCGCGATTCCGGATTAGAGGTCTCCCCCAGGTACTATTTGCTTCAGACTTCGTTGGGCCCAGTTCCGGGTCCCAAGATCCACCCCAACATTCTTATTACCCAGAGTCTTTCCCTGCATCCCGCGCTTGCATCACCTCCTCCTCAAAGGCACCCAGGGGCACACACTCGCCTCTGTTGTTGGCAGCCGAGAGCGGTCTGGGGGCGTCGCAGGGGAAGCCCTGGGTCCCCTCACTCGACACCAAGAGCTCAGAAGTGGGGTGGGCAGGGCGGGAGGCTGCACCTGCACTTTATCTAGCTGGACTCCAGTGACATTCCAAAGGCTTCCCAGGGGGAGGCGCGCTGCTGACTCAGCTTGTGGGCGGGGCCAACCTCAGGCCCCAGAGTTAAGTGGGGAGGGAGTCAGGAGACTTCCAGAGGCTTCCCTGAGACCCACTGTACCTGCAGCCTCCAAACTTTCCTTGAGGCCTCCCAGCTGGGCTGTGCAGAGGATGGTTAAGTCTGGAGATGGAGGTGACAAGACTGCTTCTAATGAGAAGGGAAAGGAATACAAAAGGAAGCTGGCATCCCTCCCCTACTCTCTGAGAATACTCCTTTGTTCTCAGGCATGCTGGACTAGGCACACTCTGTTCTCAATGTTCAGGATCCATCCATACCCTACAGACAGGCACCGCGGGCTATCCTAGAGAGGACAGCACAGGTTCTCAGAGCTTTGGTGGAGAAACCCTGGGCCCCAGGCCCTGGGACTGGTCCAGAAGAAAGCTGCTGTGTGACTTCTGCAGAAGCAGAGGTGTTGGGCCAGAGGTGGGATCTCTACAATATGGCCCTGCTCTGGACCCAACTGCTCAGGCTGAGATCTGAGAGAGGGAGGAGGCGGTGCCAAGCCATCACAGTTACCCACAGCCAGACTTGCCTTGTGCTTGGGCCACAGTGCAGCTCAGTGTCCACTCACCTCCCACTCCCCGTGTCCAGGCCCCCTGCATAGTGTGAGCACATCTGACCTAAAACACAGCACCTGCCCTTGCATTAGTTTCCCGGGGCTCAGATACAAATTCCCACAAACTGGGGTGCTCCAAACTCCAGAAATGTGCTCTCTCACAGTTCTGGGGGTCAGGGGTCAGCAGTGTCTTTCCTTCTACAGGCTCTGAGGGTGGATCTATGCCCCTCTCCTGGCTTCTGGCAGCTGCCAGCAGACTTGACTGCATAATTTCAATCTCTACCTGCCCACACATGAATTTGTCCTTGTGTCTGTATGTCTTCTCCTCTCCTTATAAGGACACTAGCCATTAGACACCAGCATTTAGGGGCCCAGCACGCAGGATGATTTCATCTTGAGATCCTTCTCTAATTACATGTGTAAAGACCCTATTTCAAACAAGGTCACATTCTGAAGTTCCAAGTGGGCTTGCACTTCTGAGCGACACTATCTTGACCCACTACAGCATCTCTCCTGATTCAGTTCTCTGCTTCAGGTCTGACCTCTGCACCTGCCTCCTGTACAACATCAGAGGGATCCTGCTGAACAAACCACATTCCATCCTCCCCCCTGCTTGGAACCAGCCATGGCTCCCTCATCCCAGATGCTTCACTGCAGTCAACAGTCTGGTCCTTTTTGGCCTCTCCAGTTTTCACTATCAGCCCCCTATTTTTCTTCCAACACAGACCCCACTTTGTATCTGTAGGGTAAAATGAGATGGGAGCATTTTCAACTTCTTGAGTGTAGCAGACTCTCTCATCCCCAGACCCCACTGCATCCCTCATGCCGCACTCCTATCTGCTTCAATCAACTGGTCTCATTTCATGTGCCACCCTCTCCAGGAAGCCTATCCTGTGTCTTTGCACCACTGGCTTGACCAGGGGCCTGTCTGACTCCTAGCTTGCCCTGAAGTCCTACATCACATGGTGCTGTCATCAGTGGTTATGGGTCTGTGTCTCTCACTGGACTTCAACAGACCTCCTGAGGGCAGAGATGGCATCTCATTGGGAGCATCCTGTGTTCCCAGCACCCAGAATGGTAAATATTAAATGGAATGATAGATACACAATAAAAATGCGTTAAAGAAAACAGTAAGGAAGCACATGCACAGTGCTGTGAGACCCTACAGCGCCTGTGGGAAGGGAGGAAGGTGGCATCTGAGCTGAACTCTGAAGGATGAACAGTCTCTGGCACATGGAGTCAGGGAGGGAATGGCCAGCAAGGGAACCAACTTAAGAAAAGGCATGGAGAAATGTCCAGAGTGGGGCTGGGGAGTCTGGGAAGTCAGACGAGGTCAAAATGTTGAAGGGACTTTAGGCCCCTTGGATCCACCCTTGTAGGGTCCAGGAGAGAGTGGGTTGGAAGGAGGTGTCAGCCTGGATTAAGGGTCCCATCAACACTCTCCTCTAAGCTCTAGCCCCCTGGCACAACAGAGGACCCGGAATGTGTGGACAATGTGAGGCATTTCCTGGCAGTACTCAAGTCGGGAAAGAAAATCACAGAATCAGATGTTCAACCAAGAAATGAATTCAGGACTAAGGAGAAAGATCTTTGTTGTTGCTTCTGGATGCCCAGAGAGGTCAGGATAGAAGGCTAAGGTCACAGAAGAGGGTCAAGGTGATGGAGTGGAGCCAAGGGTCTCAGTTCAGTGGCTTCTTTATCCCTGCCTGGAGGGGGCGCTGTGACCCTGGACAGGTGGCATGGCCTCTCTGGGCCTCATTTTCTCTTTTATGAAATGAGCTTGAATGAAAAGGAGAAGAGACACCATGTGTAGAAAAAGCCTGGCACAAGGTAGTTGCTTGGACCACGTGAACTCTTCCCACCTCAACCCCCATTTCAGTCTTTTTTTTTTTTAGGTTTTATTTATGTATTTGACAGACAGAGATCACAAGTAGGCAGAGAGACAAGATGGAGAGAGGGGGAAGCCAGCTCCCTGCTGAGCAGAGAGCCCAATCCAGGGCTCCATCCCAGGACCCTGAGACCATGACCTGAGCTGAATGCAGAGTCTTTACCCACTGAGCCACACAGGCGCCCCTCAATCTTTTTTCTTGAGTGTGGGTACCATACTTCCATTTTTCTCACAGTTATTTCTTGTGCACCTACTGTGTGCCAAGCAGTGTGTGGCCCCTGGAGATAAAATAACCAATAACCAAAGTCCCTTGAATCAGACAGATGCGAAGATACTCTCAATACCTAATACGTGTGACGGACATCTTCAGGTTGTTAGTTCAGAATTGAACAGAATTATAGGACACCAACAAGGTGTCTGGGTAGTTGGAGAACTGGTCATTGGTGTGGAAAGAATTCACACATTTGGTGTCTTGAGTGTTAGAAGTAGAAAACGTTCACTTCTTCTCTCCCTCTGTCCAATCAACAGCACTGTCCGTTCTACCTCTGAAATCAGCTTCAGTTTGCCACTCCACCCCATCCAGGATGCCCTCATGCACCTCTCCCCATCTCTTCCTGCATCTGCCCACCCTGCCTGCCCTCAGCAGCCTGCTTCCCTCACACCAGCCAGAGGGGGTCTCTACATGCTACTTCTGCTTAAAATGTACCTATTGGTATCATCAGTTTGCAAAACTGTTTGGCAGTATCTATTCTAGCTGAACCTAGGTATTCCCTATGAGTCAGCATTTACAAGCCTAATATAGACCCAACACAACACATAGGTATTCATCCACCAAAAGATAGGTACTACATCTTAAAAGAATACCCTCATAGGGAAACCCAAATAGAAACATCCATGAAAATGTTCACACAATAGAATATAGCTCATTCCTCTATGTATTTAGAAAACATGGAAAAGGTCCCTATTACCCTCAGAACAAACTCCTCATGTGGACACCATTGTCTTGTATGCTCATGCCCTTCCCACCTTCATGCCTTCAATTCCAGAACCGCACCAATGACTTCTAACTCTCCCTGGAGCACTGAACATACCATTGTCCCAAATGCACTATGCCTCTGTCACCCTGAGCCTTCGTACCTGCTGTCCCCTCTATCTGGAAACCCCTCTTCCAACTGCCTGGTTCACCTGAATCATACCTACTCACCCTGCATGTCTCCCTGTAGACATCACCAATTTCAAAGTCTCTAAATTGCAGTCTGGGGTGTGAGGGCGATCTGGCTGCAACATTTGTCACCCCATTGATCGCCAGGGTTGATTTGGCTGATCTGGCTGGCTAGGCGGGTGTTCCCTTCCTCCCTCACCGCTCCGTGTGCGTCCCTCCCGAAGCTGCGCACTCGGTCGAAGAGGACGACCTTCCCCGATAGAGGAGAGGACCATTCTTCGGTCAAGAGTATACGAGTAGCTGCGCTCCCCTGCTAGAACCTCCAAACAAGCTCTCTAAATTGCAGTCTGGGTCTGAGACCCACACTTAGCTTCTGCAGCTCCCTCGGCTGTCTCTAACACACCTCTGACTGTCTGTGCTGTTATTTTTGGTTATGACAACTTCCCTCTGTGTACCATGAAAAAGACCTCAGAGTCTTAGCCCTTGGTCATTGCTGGATTCAAGCACCTAGAATGTTTCCATATAAAATAAGCCTTCAGTAACACTTCTTGACTATATGAATGAATAAATGAGAGCAAAGTGCTATGAGGACATACAGCACTCTTCTCTGTTCATGATCATGGGCAATGACTGCTATGTGACAATCTGCCACCCTTGCGGTACAGTGTGCTCATGAGTCCTCAGAGTTGTGCTGTCTCATGTCCTGGTGCTGGGCTGGTGTCTCGGTCATGGAATTGATGGCGATCCTGATAATTTTTCACCTCACCTTCTTTGGGTCGAACGTGTTCCACCATTGGGTCTACTACGTGCTTTCCCTCCTAAAGTTGGCCTATGGGAAGGAGACATCCTCTGTCACTTTGGGTGTTGTCCTGACATGTGACACTGCTCTTAAGAGCTGTTTATTCCTCACCATCCTCTCCTGCATCTTCATAGTGGCCTCCATACTGAGGATCCCCTCTGCTGAGGGCAAGCACAAGTCCTCCATCTCATGTGTGTCCCATCTCACTGTCATCATTTTGAACTATGATTCTGTCTCCATTATTCACCTCAAGTCCAAGGGTCTCCAGTCTATGGACAGTAACCCTCTGATGGCCACCACCTACACAGCCTTTGCCTCTTTTCTTAGCCTGATCATTTTCAGCCTCAAGAATAAGGAAATCAAGAATGGCATAAGGGGGAGCTTCCAGAGAAAATTCAGTTCCCTAAGCTCCTAATCCTGATGTCCAGTTTGGTGGTAAGGAAATATGACAGAATGGAAGGGAATAATAATTTCGACCTCCATAGGACTGTTGTAGGGTTTCAAGGATATGAAAATACACACTTTCATAGGTGATGGATACATGTTCAATATTTGTTTTTCTCCAGTTTGTTTACCTCCCTTGCATGGAATCTAGTGATGATGATCTCCTGTTCTTGACCCTGTGTGATGAAGTTCATCCTATGTCCTCCATCAGAGAAAATGTTATGTACCTAAGGGCCATGAGGGCAGCATCATGTAGGTGTGTCTGGATTCTGATACACTTATTCATCCTTTGTGATGGCTGAGTAATATTCCATTGTACATAGGAACCATATCTTCTTTATCCATTCCCCTGTTGAAGGACATCTTGGCTCCTAACACAGTTTGCCTACTGGGCACATTGCTGCTATGAACGCTGGGGTTCATGTGCCCCTTCTCTTCACTACATCTGTATCTGTGCGGTAAATACCCAGTTTTGCGATTGTTGGTTGTAGGATAGCTCTATTATGAACATCTTGAGGAACCTTCATACTGTTTTCCAGAGTGGCTGTACCAGCTTGCATTACTACCAACAGTGTAAGAGGGTTCTCCTTTCTCCACTTCCTCTCCAACATTTGTTGCTTCCTGCCTTGTTAATTTTTGCCATTCTAACTGGTGGAAGCTGGTATCTCATTGTGGTTTTGATTTGTATTTCCCTGATGGCTAGTGATTTTGAACATTTTTTCATGCGTCTTTTAGGCACTTGTATGTCTTCTCTCCATTTCTTGACAGGATTCTTTGGGTTTTTTTGGGTGTTGAGTATGAGAAGTTCTTTGGAGATCTTGGATACCAGCCCTTTATCTCTAAAGTCATTTGCAAATATCTTCTCCCAAGATGTGGATTGCCTCTTTGTTTTGTTGACTGTATCCTTTGCTGTGCAGAGGTGGGGTTTTTTTTTTTTTAATGTTGAAGTCCTGCATTTTTACAATAGCTGTGCTTCAGCTAAACTTTCATATTTCATATTTGCTTTTGTTTCCCCTTGCCTTAGAGATATGTCTTGAAAGAGGTCTCTATGGTTGATGTCCAAGAGGTTACTTTCTATGTTCTTCTCTAGGTTTTGATGGATTCCTGTCTCACATTTATGTCTTTCATCCATTTTGAGTTCATCTTTGTGTATGGTATAAGAAAATGTTCCAGTTTCATTTTTCTGCATTGGCTATCCAGTTTTCCTAGCACCATTCATTGAAGAGACTGTCTTTTTTTCCATTGGGTAGTCTTTCCTGCTTTGTTGAAGATTAGTTGACCATAGAGGTCAGGGTCCATTTCTGGGTTCTCTATTCTGTTCCCTTGATCTATGTGTTGCTGTCTTGATGATCACGGCTTTGTAATATAGTTTGAAGCAGACATTGTGATGCCGCAGGTTTGGTTTTCTTCTTCAAAAATCCCCTATTGATTCCAGGGTCTTTTCTGGTTCCATACAAATGTGAGGATTGTTCCAGCTCTGTGAAAAATGATGATGGTAGTTTGACAGGAATGGCATTGCAAGTGTAGACTGTCCTTGCAGCATAGACATTTTCACATGAGCACGGAATGTTTTCCATCTTTTTGTGTCTTCTTTGATTTCTTTCATGAGTGTTCTGTAGTTTCTAGAGTATAGATCCGTTAACTCTTTGCTTAGGTTTATCCCTAAGGATCTTATGGTTTCTGGTGCTATTGTAAATAGAATCAATTCTTTAATTTCTCTTTCTTCAGTCACATTGCTAGTGTATGGAAATGCAACTGATTCCTGGGCATTGACTATGTATCCTGCCACATGGTTGAATTTCTATGAATTCTAGAAATTTGGGTTTTCCACATAAAGTATCATGTCATCCGTAAGGAGACACAGTTTGACTTCTTCTTTGCAAATTTGAATACATTTTGTTTCTTTTTGTTTTCCTATTGCTGTTGCTAGGACTTCAGGTACTATGTTGAACAACGGTGGCAAGAGTGGGCATCCTTGTCACGTTCATGATATTAAGGGGAAGGTTCTCAGCTTTTCCCCATTGGGAATGATATTTGCTGTGGGCTTTTCATAGATGACATTTAGGAAATTGAGGAATGTTCCCTCTATCCCTACACTCTGACAAGTTTTAATCAGGAAAGGATGCTGTATTTTGTCAAATGTTTTTTCTGCCTCTGTTGAGAAGACCATATGGTTCTTGTCTCTTCCCTTGTTCATGTTTCCATCCCACTGATTGATTTGCGAATGTTGAACCACTCTTGTATCTCAGGGATAAATCCCAACTGGTCGTAATGGATAATCCTTTTAATGTTCTGTTGAATCCTATTAGGAGGATCTTGTTGAGAATTTTGGCATCCATATTCAACAGGGATATTGATCTGAAATTCTCCTTTTTGGTGTGGTCTTTGCCTGGTTTTGGGATCAAGGTAATGCTGGCTTCATAGAGTGAGGTTAGATGTTTTCCTTCTGTTCCTATTTTTTGAAACATCTTCAGAAGAATAGGTATTATTGTTTCTTTGAATGTTTGGCAGAATTTCCCAGGAAATCTGTCAGGCCTTGGACTCTTGTTTTTTGGGAGGGTTTTTTTTTTAATCACTATTTCCATCTTGTTACTGGTTATTTATTTATTCGGGTTGTCAGTTTGTTCAGAAAGTTTAGCTGAAACTCAGCTATTGTGAAAATACAAGAAGAACAGGTGTCTCATGATGATTTGGTGAAGTGGATCAAACCATGTGCTTTCTCAGGATGTATTTTGTAGTTGATGTATTCAGCAAAAACTCATGAGTACTTATAACATTTCAGACACAGAGATTAAGAGCAGGATACAAATATCTGTCCCCAGGATGCCTTCCTGGGACTTTGTAGTTTATGGCAAAGGGGAGCTGATAGAACAGGTGTACAGAGTAAGATGAAATCACTCAGGTCAAGAAATAACTTATGTCAAGCATTGACATAAGCAGCCAAGGGCATTGCTGCTCAGACCTGATATCACTGAAACCAGCACAAACTGATGGCTTCCAGAACTGGTAACCAACTGAACCCAAGGAGGTCTTCAAAGGCCCTAGACTGATTAAACTCCCCCTTTTTAAAGGATTTTATTTATTTACAACAGAGAGATAATGAGCGAGGGCTCACAAGCAAAGGGAGAGAAGGAAAGGGAAAAGCAAGCTCCCCACTGAGCAGGGAGCCCAATATGGGGCTCGAACCCAGGACCCTGGGATCTTGACCCAAGCTGAAGACAGACACTCAACCAACTGAGCCACCCAGGCGCCTCTGATTAAACTCCTTTTAAAAAGGACCATTTTTGCATCAAAATGTCAGACTTTCCAAACGCTGCCCCTTTCACATCTGACCACATCTAAAAAAGACAGTTCCTGCAAAAGGTCTGCCCAACTGATCACCAAACTCAACAGAGATCCTCCACTGCTTGAACATAATAAGAGGCAGCAGAGAGAGCTGATCCTTTCAGACCAAGGTCTCCTCCCAACTGCACGCTCACGGACTGACTTTGTATTTGGTTTGTTAACCTCTTACCCCTTGCTGTATCTTGCTTGTTGTATGACTTTGTCTTGTGCTTGCTTTGTGTGACATCTATGAAGCCAAGATAAAAATGTAGTAAAATGTCAGTAAATTTGGAATCCTGAGTTTGCTTTATAATTAGGTTAATCTTTTTAAAATTTTTTAACAATTATTTATTTATTTTCAGCATAACAGTATTCATTATTTTTTCACCACACCCAGTGCTCCATGCAATCCATGCCCTCTATAATACCCACCAGTCTTTAAGACTGAATAAAGCTGAAATTATGGAAAGACACAACATGTGTATGTACCTTCATAGAATGCTCACAATGGTAAGTTTGAACAAACAACCAGGTGACCTGATCCTCACTGGGGAAGGGTCCAAATCCAGGAAAATGATTTCTTCACAATCCACACTGACTCTGATATAATATCCATTTAATGTTTGCTTTGCTGTTACATCTGGCCCAAGAATGGAAACCACAAATCCATTTCCTTAAAATTAACATTTCTTTGTGTGAATCATACTAACTCATATTTTTATAAATGAGTCCCTCCCCATATGAAGGTAAAAACCAGAAGGAACCTCATCTCCTTGCCCTGTGTTTAAATTTCAGGGGCCTGGAACACAGAAATCACTCAATAGTGTTTGATGGATGAATGGATGGAGGAGTTCCAAAGGCATGGGATAAGGTAGGTAGACAGTGAGCTGATTTTATTCATTGGACCCAGGCTGCTATAGGACTCTCCTCAGTGATGAAATACCGAGCACTTCCTGAACATTTTCTAGGTACCAGTCAGCTTATACATTAGGCAGGTTGTATTACTATGGGTGTCCCCGTTTTCAGACAGAGAATTAGAGAGATCCAGTCATTGCACCAAGGTCCCACAACCAGGAAGTGGCTCGCCAGGATTTCCACCTGAGTCTGTCTGATGTGAGTCAGTGCCCTGAGGCACAGAGCCACCCAAGCTACTACACCCAAGTTACTATACCCAAGTTACTACAAAGTCTCTCTTTGCCTATCAGTCTGTGTTAAAGAACTTAAAGAGAGCTGAACAGTTCACACTGGTGGCTAGCTAGTCTTTGTTTAAAGAAGCAAACAAAAAGCCCCCAGATAATTCAATGGAGATGATGTCTTGGGGTAGCAGGAGATTAGGAGAATTGTCTGAATCCACACCTCCATCTCTGCCCCTATGCTCTCACAGCCCATCTGCCAGGGCCCCTGGGCTCCCTTCCTGGAGGACACAGAGAGGTGAACTGAGTTAGGCTCATCAGGAGTCAGTCAAAGGCATGAAAGAGCACAATGGGACCCCTTTTGTGCACAGCCTGCCAAGCCCAGCTGGCATACCAATCCTTAAAAGCCAAGTCCATGGTCATTACTGAACAAGTCACGGGATTTTAAGTGACAGCTGGAAACTCATTAAAAGTTGGCACACAATTCCCCATCTCCACTTCCTTCGTGGAATTTAAGGAGTCCCTAAGGATTGGCCCCAGACCTGCAGGAAGATGAGTTTCAGTACACACCTCAAGGCTAGGTAAGTTTGGCTCACTCCAGAGGATGGTCCCAGAGAGTTGTCCCACTTAATTTCAAGCTCAGACATGGTGTTTCACTAGCACCAAGAGACGTATGTGGGAAATGGAGGTGACCTTTTTTGTCTCATGCACCAGTTTCCTGGAGCTCAAAGAGGTCAAGTTCTACAACATGCACCATGGCAGAACCGTTGCCCACAAACCACATGGTGCCAAGTGGCTTTTGTGAACACAGCATGCTGCTGGACACAGACAGGGACAAAGGTCTCCAGAGCTCTGAGAGCAGCTGAGGCTTCTACTTCCACAGTAAAGGTCACTACGTTGCATTATAGTATTACCTGATTAACACCTTCCGTCTTTCCCCACTAGACTAGCAACCTGAGAGGGCAGGACCAGTCTGAACTAGCTTAATATTGTGAGCCCATAGCTGGGTACCTAATAGGTGGTCAATAAAACTGGCTGAGAAAACAAACCCATCTCTCATTACAACATTCCAGGAAGTATGTGAGTGGTAAAATCATTCTGAAATACAAATGGTTCATCCCTAATTTATCTGAAATTGACTTTTCAGGAGTGACTGTGTCACAGGAACCCATCTACCCTCTTGTGTGTATCATAGCCAGTATTTCCTGTAGATGAGTTCCATCCCATGGCAGTAGGGTTATGGAGTAGGGTTCTTTTGTTTTCATCCCTGTTTGGCTTTAAACCATCTTGAGCCACTTACTCCTCCTCTCCTGTGCAAGCTGTCACTTTGGCTTTCTTCCATTCCTGAAATGGACAGCCATCTTCCCACCTCGCATCCCCAAAACATGCTGTTCTCTCTGCCTGATGCACCCTTTCCTCACACTCTACCTGTAGAGGAGAAAGTCTCAGCTGAAATGCCCCCTTTTCCATAAAACCCTGCAATTTGCCCTGCTTTCACAGCCCACCACCTTCCCTTCCTCACTTATCTCATATTCTTGTCTAAATTCAGTTATCTCTCTTCCACTATCTCCCCTCTACTGTCATGTGCACAGGGGCAGGCATGTCAGTCCTGGTCACTGTAGGCTCCCCAGAGAAGGGCTCAGGCGTTGCATACACAACTATTGGATACATGCTAGCTAGGGCTAGATGTCCTCTGAGCCAGAGATAAGAGTTATCTGGCCCACAGTGTTTAGGAACTGAGGCCAGTCACGCTTATCAAACCAACCAGCTAGCGTGGCCTCTTCCAACTTTACCCAGCTATCAAAGAGCAGATCAAACATGACGCTTCCTCTCTCCATGTACCCACACACTGCCGCCTAGCAAAATGAGCAGGGACTTTTTTTTTTTTCCAATTTCTTTATTTTCAGAAAAACAGTATTCATTATTTTTTCACCACACCCAGTGGGACTTCTTAAGCAAGACGATGACCAAGGATTTGAAGAGTTTTTCAGCTGACTTAACTGTCCAGTCTGTAGTTGAATATTGTGCCATACACATTTGTGGTGTTCTAGTTTGTGCTAGAGATGGAAAGTGACTTGACCTAAGTGCTAACACTTAAGGCTACCAGGCAAGGGGGGAGAGACAGGCAAATGCTGAAATCATTCATATCCTTGGAGATAAATATCATGAAGGTGCTGTAGACTCTCGGGATGCTACAGCCCCGGTGACTTCCCTGAAATTCACAGAGGTAAAAGGATCTGAAAAGGAAATCTACTGACAGTTAATGAGTCCTGCCATGTCCATGAGCCTGGGATCAGATGGAAGACTCATAGGAAACTGCCCCCACATTCCTGGGACCAGGAGTGCCATGTCGTGTAGAGAAGTAGGCGCAGGACATTAGTCTTGGAGATGGGCTGAGTCTGACCCATCTCTCTGTCTGCAGCTGTGAATACAGATTCCAGCACCCAGTGGGGGTGGATGAATGCCTCGGGTAGGAAATGACTAGGACAATATTTCTTGGTCACCCCTGCATCAGACCCAGTGCAGAGACCCAGAAATGCACAAATCCTGCCTGGCAGAAGAGCTGAGCAAAGCTACAAGGCTGTGCTTCAAAGGAACATTGGTTTTGGTCATTTTATTTCCAGTGACCACAGACTGCTTGGCACACAGTAGGTGCACAAGAAACACCTGTGAGAAAAATGAAAGCACGGTGCCCACAGTTCAAGAAAAATGTTGAAATTGGTGCTGAGGTGGGTGGAGTGCACCTCGGCCGCACACCTACTCTGTGCCAGGCTCTATATACAAAAGTGTCGCTTCTCCTTATCATTCACTCCCATTTCATAAAAGAGAAAGTGAGTCCCAGAGAGGCCAAGCCACTTGTCCAGGGTCACAGTGCCCTCCTCGAGGCAGGATTGCAAGACCCAGCTGAGCAAATATTCCATCTCTGGGCTTCCTCCTGACCCCCTTCTGTGACCTTAGCCTTATATCCTATCCTCTCTGCGTATCCAGAAGCAACAACAAAGATCTTTCTCCTTAGACCTGAATTCATTTCTTGGTTGAACATATGTTTCCTTCGTGTCCTTTCTGGACTTGAGTCTTGCCAGGAATTTCCCAGACTGCCCTCACATTCTGAATCTTCTGCTGTGCCGGTGGGCTAGAACTTAGAGTACAGTGTTGATGGAACCCTCAGTCCAGGCTGACACCTCCTTCCACCTCTCTCCCCTGGACCCTACAAGGGTGGATCCAAGGTACCTAAAGGCCCTTTATATTTTGACCCTGAATGATTTCCCAGACTCCCCCAGCCCCACTCTGGGCATTTCTCCATGCCTTTTCTTAAGTTGGTTCCTTTGCCGGCCATTCACTCCCTGACTCCATGTGCCAGGGACTGTTCATCCTTCAGAGTTCAGCTCATGCCACCTCCCTCCTTTCCCACTGGCGCTGTAGGGTCTCACAGCACTGTGCATGTGCTTCCTTCACTGCTTCAATTAATGCATTTGTACTGTGCATGTATCGTTCCATTTAATTTTTACCATTCTGGGTGCAGGGAACACAGGATGCTCCCAATGAGATGCCATCTCTGCCTTTGGGAAGTCTGGCAAAGTCTAGTGAGAGACACAGACCCATAACTGGTGATGACAGCACCATGTGATGGGGGACTTCAAGGCAAGCTAGGAGTCAGACAGGACCCTGGCCAAGTCAGTGGTGCAAGGACACAGGATAAGATTCCTGAACAGGGTGGCATGTGACCTGAGACCCGTTGACTGAAGCAGATAGGAGTGCGGCATGAGGGATGCAGTGTGATCTGGGGATGAGAGAGTCTGCTACACTCAAGAAATTGAAAATGCTCCCATCTCATTTCAGCCTACAGATACAAAGTGGGGGTCTGTGTTGGAAGATGGAGAGGGAGCTGAGAGAGGAAACTGGAAAGGCCAACAAGGACCAGACTGTGTCAGCTGCAGTGAAGCATCTGGGACTAGGGAGCCATGGCTGGTTCCAAGAAGAGGGGAAGATGGAATGTGGTTTGTTCAGCAGGATCCCTCTGATGCTGTGCAGGAAGCAGGTGCAGAGGTCAGACCTGAAGCAGAGAACTGAATCAGGAGAGATGCTGTAGTGGGTCAAGATAGTGTCGCTCAGAAATGCATGCCCACTTGGAACCTCAGAATGTGACCTTGTTTGAAATAGGGTCTTCACACATGTAATTAGAGAAGGACCTCAAGGTGAAATCATGCTGCGTGCTGGGCCCCTAAATGCTGGTGTCTAATGACTAGTGTACTTATAAGGAGAGGAGAAGACATACAGACACAAAGACAAGTTCATATGAGGGCAGGTAGAGATTGAAATGATGCAGTCAAGTCTGCTGGCAGCCACCAGAAGCCAGGAGAGAGGCACAAGGCTGATCCTCCCTCAGAGCCTGTAGAAGGAACGACACTGCTGACCCCTGACCCCCCGGAACTGTGAGAGAGCACATTTCTGGAGTTTGGAGCACCCCAGTGTGTGGCAATTTGTCCCTGAGCCCCAGGAAACTAATACAAGGACGGGTGCTGTCTTCTAGGTCAGATGTGTTCACACCATGCAGGGGGCCCGGATGTGAGAACATGGGGAGTGGCAGGTGAGTGGACACTGAGCTGCACTGTGGCCCAAGTGCAAGGCAAGTCGGGTGCTGGTAACTGTGTTGGTGTGGCACTGCCTCCTCCCCTCCATCAGACCTCAGCCTGGAGCAGCCTGGGCCCAGAGCAAGGACATGCCTTAGAGATCCCATCTCTGGCCCAACACCTCTGCTTCTGCAGAAGCCAGACCGCAGCTCTCTTCTGGACCAGTCCCAGGGCCTGGGACCCAGGGTTTCTCCACCAAAGCTCTGAGAACCTGTGCTATCCTCTCTGGGATAGCCCCGGGGTGCCTGTTTGTGGGTTGTGGATGGAGCCTGAGCATTAGGAATGGAGTGTGCCTAGTCCATAATGTATGAGAACAAAGGAGTATTCTCAGAGGGTATGGGAGGGACGCCAGCCTCCTGTTGTATTTCTTCCTCTGTCTTGTCACCTCCATCTACAGACGTAACCTTCTTCTGTGCAGCCCAGGTGGGAGGCCTTAGGGAAAGTTTGGAGGCTGCATGTACAGCTCTAGGTGAATCTCAGGAAAGATTCTGGAAGTCTTTGGAGTCCTGTTGCTTCTCTCCACCCCTTCCCTCTGTGGCTATGATGGTGGCCCCGCCCACAAGCTGAGTCAGCAGCGCGCCTCCCCCTGGGAAGCCTTTGGAATGCCACTGGAGTCCAGCTAGATAAAGTGCAGGTGCAGCCTCCCGCCCTGCCCACCCCACTTCTGAGCTCTTGGTGTCGAGTGCCAGTGAGGGGACCCAGGGCTTCCTCGGCGACGCCCACAGACCGCTCCCCGCCGCCAACAACAGAGGCGAGTGTGTGCCCCTGGGTGTCTTTGAGAAGGAGGTGATGCAAGCGCGGGATGCAGGGAAAGACTCTGGGTAATAAGAATTGGGGTGGATCTTGGGACCCGAACCCGGCCCAACGAAGTCTGAAGCAAATAGTACCTGGGCGGAGACCTCTAATCCGGAATCGCGCATCCAGGCTGGGCTGTGTGCGCGCGGGAGTCCCTGAGTCCTGTGCACTTCCCGGCTGTCTCTGCAGATCTTAGCGGGAAGGTTGTGTGTCGGGACACCAGCGTTAGTCACCATCTTCCTGCTTGTGCTGTGTCCTACTGTGAGAGTGTAGGTCTGTGTGCACCTGCAGGTGTGCCTGTGGCCCTGACTCTGCTGTTGTGTGGGTCCATCCGCGCAGCTGGGTCTCCGCATCTGTGTGAGTGTGCAGGGCTGATGGCAGGGCTCAGGTGCCTGTGGGCCTGCTGGGTGCCTATCTGGTGTGAGAGCTTAAGGCCGCTGCACCTGTGGGGATGGGTGGCAAGGGGAATGCAGGTATGTGGAGGTGTGGGGCCCGCCCACAAGGAGGTGTTTGTGAGACACAGGGGGCACCCAGATCCCAGTCTGTGAGACAGGAGGCCACCCACCCCTGAGAAGAGCTGTTCTGAGGTGCTTCTCCGTCTGTTCTCACACACACCTGGGCAGAGGCTCACTGGCTGCCCTGGAAGGCACAGGTAGGCTTAAGGGCAGGTGATGGGTTCTTCCTCCCTCATCTCCTCTCTGGCCCTAGACACTCACTCTCTGTCTTTCTGGGGATGGGCTGGGCTGTGAATCAAGGGAGAGACAACTCAGATTAAAGGAGGGCCGAAAAAGGCCGTTTTGCTTTCTTAAAAAAAAAATGGGGCAAAATTCACGTAATATAGAATTAACCATTTTGAATTGAACAGATTATTGGCATTTGGCACATTCATGATATTGTGCAATCACCACCCCTTTGTAGTTGTCTAATATTTTCATTACTCCAAAAGGAAACACTGTCTTCATTAGTAATCACTTACCCATTCCCCAGGCCCTTCAGCAAGGGCTCTAGGCCCCTAATTTGCCTGTTGTGTCTATGAATTTGTATATCTTAGGTATTTCATGTTAAAGGAATCAGACGACCTTTTCTTCAGAAAGTCTTTCATGCCTGGCTTTTTTTCACATAGCATAATGTTTTCAAGGTTCATTTATGATGTAGCAAGTGTTCATACTTGGTTGTGTAAAAAGCACACAACAGAAAATTTATTATCTTAACCATTGTTAA
Organism: Neogale vison; assembly: GCF_020171115.1. NCBI lineage: Eukaryota > Metazoa > Chordata > Mammalia > Carnivora > Mustelidae > Neogale > Neogale vison. The sequence continues at coordinate 214,399,891 of NC_058096.1, forward strand.
GTATGCAGTTCAGTGGTGTTACGTATATTCCTGTTTTTATGTAATAAATCTGCAGAGCTCTTTTCATCCTGCAAAACAGAAACTCTACACCCATTAAACAAAGCTTTCCATTTCCCACTCTCTGTAGCCCTTGGCAACCTCCATTCTACTTTGTTTCTATGAATTTGACTGCTTTAGGTACCTCGGATAGGTGCAATCATACAGGATTTCTCCTTTCTGGGGACTGGCTTATTCCACATAGCATAAAGCTTCATTGGTGTTATAACAGAAGACAGGATTTCCTTCCTTTAAGGTAGAATGATATTCCTTTGTACGGATATATCACACCTTGTTTATCCATCCATCCACCAATGAACATTAGGGCTGTTTCCATCTCAGGTTTATTGTAGCTAGTGTTGCTCTGACCAGGAGTATGAAAATATGTCTTCCAGACCCTGCTTTTGCCACTCTTCCATATCCATCTAGAAGTGGGATGCCTGAGGCATAGGTAGTTCTATTTTTAATTTTTAATTTATGAATGGAAAACCATTCATACTGTTTTCCATAGCTCTTGAACGACTGTGCTATCCCATCAACAATGCAGATTTCCAATTTCCCCACCTCCTTCCCAATTTAAATGGCACAACTGAGTGCCATTTAAACATTCCCAGTGTTTTGCCACCAACACCTCTATTTAGGTCCAAAGCATTTCCCCACCCCTGAAGGAAATCTATAACCCATTAAAAGTTCATCCCCCAGGGACGCCTGGGTGGCTCAGTTGGTTAAGCAGCTGCCTTCGGCTCAGGTCATGATCCCAGCGTTCTGGGATCGAGTCCCACATCCGGCTCCTTGCTTGGCAGGGAGCCTGCTTCTCCCTCTGCCTCTGCCTGTCATTCTGTCTGCCTGTGCTCGCTCTCTCTCCCTCTCTCTCTCTCTCTGATAAATAAATAAAATAAAAATAAAAAAGTTCATCCCCCATTCCATCCTCCTCCCGTTCCCTGGCAACCGCTAATCTGGTTTCTGTCTTAATGCATTTGCCTATTCTGTATATTTCAAATAAATGAACTCATACAATACGTGGTCTTTGCGGCTGGCTTCTTTCATTCAGCATATTGTCTCAGCATGTTGTAATGTGTGTCAGTACTTCATGCTTTTGTATGCCTCAAAGATACTTCATCATATGGATATACCACTTTTTGTTTATCCATTCATCGGTTGATCCATCCTGCGTTGTTAAAAAGGCGTTGCATTTTTGCATCACGTCTGTTGGTGGCAGAGAGAGGAAGACAGAGAGACAGAAAGACAGAGAAGTAACCCTGGATGGAGCAGATGGTTGGAAGGAGAGCTGTCCTCACAGGGAGCTGGGGCAGATGTGAGTCTGTTGACTCTTGGAGAAGGGTATGAGAGATCCCACAGCTGTGAGCCTTGGTTGTTCCACGAAGCAGGCAGTTGGGGACAGGAGAGTGGGTAGGGCTTGAGGAGATGGAAGGAGATTCAGTGAATTGCACTGGTACCTGACCAGAGATAGAGTGCCCAGCAGGGGTCGGAGAATGTGATGGTATGCTGGTCAGTGCCACATCCCTGTGGGGGACTCACACAAGTAGGACCACACAACAACAACAGTACCTAAGATCTGAATGTGCACACCTCACCTTAGTGTCACTACAGCCCTGTGGAATAAGGAGTATTATTCCATGTTCCCAGTGAGCCAGTAAGGGGCAATGTTGACAATTAAAGAGAGCCTACATCCTCTCCATGCCACGCAGGAGAGGTACCCTCCAGCTGAAGAAAGCAATTAGGGAGTAGTTTGCACTTACAGTTCAGGACGGATTTTGAATCACAGAGTTGGAGATAAGCATGAAATGGCCAACATGCTCCAAGGCAGGAAAGCCAGGAGGTTGTGCGTGGAGTCAATAATAGTAATAACAGTAGTTGTAGTTATTATTAGTAGTATTATTTTTACTGCATTCTTACTATGCTCTAGGGCCCACCCTATGCACTTGAGGCTCATGATGTTCCATGAACCCCATGCAACTCCCAGGTGCAGTGACAGTCATTATGAGCATTGGGTGGTGGAGGGAATGGCCATGGTATGGTCTTCAGGGTGAGGGTTCACTCTTCCCCCGGGAAGTCCTCTGGCCTGGGCTCAGCTTGGACCCAGAGCTCCTGCCCACCAGGCCGCCTTCGCTCTCTCTCCAACCAGGGATGGCTGCCACTCTGGGTCTAAACCACAGCTCCGTGTCTGAATTCATCCTCGTGGGCTTCTCCACCTTCCCACCTCATCTCCTGCCCATCTTCTTTCTGCTGTTCCTGCTCATGTACCTGTTCACACTGCTGGGGAACCTGCTCGTCATGGCCACTGTCTGGAGCGAGCGCAGCCTGCACACACCCATGTACCTCTTCCTGTGTGCACTGTCCATCTCTGAGATCCTCTACACCTTGGCCATCACCCCGCGCCTGCTGGCCGACCTGCTCTCCACCCATCGCACCATCGCCTTTGCAGCCTGTGCCAGCCAGATGTTCTTCTCCTTCACATTTGGCTTCACCCACTCCTTCTTGCTCACCGTCATGGGCTATGATCGCTATGTGGCCATCTGCCACCCATTGAGGTACAATGTGCTCATGAGCCCTCGTGGTTGCGCCTGCCTGGTGGCCTGGTCCTGGGCTGGTGGTTCGGTCATAGGGCTGGTGGTTGCCACCGCCATTTTCCACCTCACCTTCTGTGGACCCAATGAGATCCACCATTTTTTATGTCATGTGCCCCCTCTCTTGAAGTTAGCCTGTGGAACAGATGTACCAATAGTGGCCCTAGGTGTGGGGCTGGTGTGCATCACCAACTTGTTGGGCTGTTTTCTCCTCATCCTCCTCTCCTACACCTTAATTGTGGCCGCCATCTTGAAGATCCCCTCTGCTGAGGGCAGGCACAAAGCCTTCTCCACCTGTGCTTCCCACCTTATTGTGGTCATTGTTCACTATGGCTTTGCCTCAATTATCTACCTCAAGCCCAAGGGTCTTCACTCCCAGGAAAGCAATACCCTCATGGCCATCACCTATACAGTCCTCACGCCCTTCCTCAGTCCCATCATCTTCAGTCTCAGGAACAAGGAGCTGAAGACTGCCATGAAGAAGACCTTCCTCAGCAAACTTTATCCCTCCAACATTTAAGTGGCCAGTGTGAAGGTGGTTTTAGAAAAAGGTAGAAGGATGACCATAGCCTCATCTGTAAAATGGGTTAACAGTGACTACTGAGTATGATTGGTAAAGATGTGTGACAACACCCATAACATGGCAGGTGCTCAATAAATGTGAACTTTTCTTCTTCTTCCTCCATTGGTTTGTGTTCAGACATTAGTTTTATTTGTAATCAAACAGCTTTCTTGAGATATAATCCACATGCCATGAAATTCACCCATTTAAAGTGCACAATTCAGTTGGTCTTTAGTATATTCAAAGTTATGTGATCATCACCACTATCAATTTGAAACATTTTTGTCACCCAAAAAGGTAACCCCTACCCATTTGTTCCCCATTTCTTCCCCAGCTTCCATAACTCCGAGACCTGGGAAACCACTTTTTTTTTTTTTCAGAAAATTTTGTTTAAAATTCTTTTATATTATTTTATGTTAGTCACCATACAGTACACCATTAGTTTTTGATGTAGTGTTCCATAGTTCATTGTTTGCATATCGCACCCAGTTCTCCATGAAATACGTTCCCTCCTCAATACACATCACGGTCTAACCCATCCCCCCCCCCATCTAAAACCCTCAGTTTGTTTTCTGGAGCCCATAGTCTGTCATGGTTTATCTCCCCCTCTGATTTCAAGCCCCTTCATTTTTCCCTTCCTTCTCATAATGTCCTCCATGCTGTTCCTTATACAACACAAACAAGTGAAACCATATGACTTTCTCATTAACTTCTCTTCTTGAGTTATTTCACCTAGCATAATCTTCTCCAGTTCCATCCATGCTGATGCAAATGTTGGGTATTCATCCTTTCTGATGGCTGAGTGATATTCCATTGTATAGATTGACCACATCTTCTTTATCCATTCATCTGTTGAAGGACATCCTGGCTCCTTCCATGGTGTAGCTATTGTGGATATTGTTGCTACAACAATGGGGTTCATGTGGCCCTTCTTTTCACTACATCTGTATCTTTGGGGTAAATACCCAGTAGTGCAATTGCAGGGTCAGGGGGTAGCTCTATTTTTAACTCTTAAGGAATCTCCACATTGTTTTCCAAAGTGGCTGCACCAACTTACATTCCCACCAAGAGTGAAAGAAGGTTCCTTTTTCTCCATATCCTCTCCAACATTTGTTGTTTCTTGCCTTGTCAATTTTTGACATTCTAACGGTGTAAGGTGGTATCTCAATGTTGTTTTGATTTGAATCTCCCTGGTGGCTAATGATGATGAACATTTTTTCATGCATCTGGTAGCCATTTGTATGTCTTCTTTGGAGAAGTGTCTGTTCATGTCTTCTGCCCCTTTTTGGCGTGATTATGTTTTTTGAGTGTTGAATTTGAGGAGTTTTTTATAGATATTTTTAGAAGGAGTTTACATGTGACATCAATTGTAAAGCCTCCTCCTTATCCACTTAAGAAACCTCTAGTTATGTATCATTGTCATGACCTTGTGGAACTGAATCCATTTGGTGAATGCCTCTTTACTGGATCTCACTTGAAAGTGGACATAGGAGGAAAGTCTCTATTCCTTGGGAGTCTATTCCTCTTCACACTGTCTTACCCTGAAGTGCAGGGAAGAAGACAAATGCAAAAGGGGGCATCATCCATGCTACAAGTGGAATTCCCTCAAACAACCAGCTCTTTGGGGCAGGCAATCAAACCAACCATGAGAGAAGAGATGTAGGTGGTATTTCCAATAAGCAGTTACCATTACTTCTGACATCAACCACTCTAACTCAGGAATCTTCATAAAGCAGCAAAGCAATATCTAGCTCCTTGGTTCCCCTGTCCTGGAATGAATCTCTCCTCAAAATTCTGTTTTTTATCTGTATTTTTAAAGTTGTATTCTCCTTTCATGCATAGTACCCAGTTCTCCCCATTACTCAATTTTTTAAAAGATTGAATTCAATTAGCCAAGGTATAGTACATCATTGGTTTTTGATGTAATGTTCAATGCCTAATTACCCAAATTTTACTGGTGAATTGTCTATGAGGGTTGGTAATTTGACAAAAGTTAGCAGCATGTGATCTCCTTGACAGCTCACCCTCTTTATATTGATTCCCTTTAGGTTTTTCCATTACCATTGGCTGGGAAACCCTTAAGGATGACTTCAGACATGGAGTTGTGGTGTAGGCCCCACATGTGACCATCTCTGCTGGGGAAGGAGGTAAGAAGGCCCAGTGGACATGACTCAGGTTATCCACTGTGTCCCTGCCTGGGAGGACTTCCTGGACATGTCCCTTACACCTTCCAACTGTAGCCCCTCCTTTTGCAACATGGTGTTCATGGTATTGGTCTGTGCTTCAAAGAGCTATTTGGGGTTTATATAAGATAATGCACCTCAAATGCTCAGCATGGGTCCTGGTGCATAGTAAGGATTCAAAATAATATTAATAATTATTATGACTACTATTCTAAAATACCAGTGAAAGGAGCTCAGGGTCTATATTCAGCCACACCCCGGTTGAGTCCTACTTCAGAGCTCGTCAGGGCCTCCAGCCATTTTTCTAAGTAGGAAGGGTAAATTCAAGAAAAAACAAGTCTAGTCTTTCCTTAAAAAATTTATTCTGGGATCTCTAATAAAAAATTTGAATTGGAACAATCTGGTGCTGGTTGGCATTCTATCTTTGAAAGAATAATGCACATCCCAGTATGCTTGCATCAACTCTGAGCTGTGTGCAAGCCTTAGTAAGAATTACATGGTGCTTTTTCCTTTTATACAAAACTCTACCATGTTACCTGCATGAAAATCTGTTTAAAAAATTTGAGCTTTAAACCACTGCTCAAAAACCCCAAGCCTGGGCTGGTTCCTTACCTCTTCCTATAATAAGTCTCTAAATATCTATTCATATTATAATGTAATATTATATGTTATGTAGTATTAAATTTCATTAAATTATTGTTATATTACATGTATAATAACATTAATATATAATCATATACATTATAAAAACATATACTGTGTTATGTTATGTGAATAATTATTGCATTTGATAATAATTAAATTAGATTATATATTATTTGTAACAACCATATGTTATATAAAATGCATAATTAATAAATAATTATCAATAATAATATGCAATAATATACATTGCATGTAATAATATATGCATAATATATAATATATAGTACAATATATTAATAAGTTATATATTTATCAATATAATTATTTTATGAAATTATATAAATTATGTTTATATATTGCTATATAATATATATCATATAAAATATATACTATATATTATCATATTAATATATATACCATATTACTATAGTATATTATGTCATATATACTATCATATAGAGTATCATAGTATATAATATATACTATATATCATTTTTAAAATAATTTTTTATTTTTTAAATTTTTCAGTGTACCAGAATTCATTGTTTATGCACCACACCCAGTGCTCCATGCAGCACATGCCCTCCACAATACCCACCACCAGGCTCACCCAACTTCCCACCCCCTGCCCCTTCAAAACCCTCAGATTGTTTTCCATAGTCCATAGTCTCTCATGGTTCATCTCCCCCTCCAATTTCCCTCAACTCCCTTCTCTCCATCTCCCCATGTCCTCCGTGTTATTTGTTATGCTCCACAAATAAGTGAAACATATGATAATTGACTCTCTCTGCTTGACTTATTTCACTCAGCATAATCTCTTCCAGTCCCATCCATGTTGATACAAAAGTTGGGTATTCATCCTTTCTGATGGAGGCATAATACTCCATAGTGTATATGGACCACATCTTCCCTATCCATTTGTCCATTGAAGGGCATCTTGGTTCTTTTCACAGTTTGGCCATTGCTGCTATGAACATTGGGGTACAGATGGCCCTTCTTTTCACTGCATCTGTATCTTTGGGGTAAATACCAGTAGTGCAATTGCAGGGTCATAGGGAAGCTCTATTTTTAATTTCTTGAGGAATCTCCACACTGTTCTCCAAAGTGGCTGCACCAGCTTGCATTCCCACCAACAGTGGAAGAGGGTTCCCCTTTCTCTACATCCTCTCCAACACATGTTGTTTACCGTTTTGTTAATTTTGGGCATTCTAACTGGTATAATGTGGTATCTCAATGTGGTTTTGATTTGAATCTCCCTGTTGGCTAGTGATGAACATTTTTTCATGCATCTGATAGCCATTTGTATGTCTTCATTAGAGAAGTGTCTGTTCATGTCTTCTGCCCATTTTTTGACATGATTATCTGTGTTGTGTGTGTTAAGTTTGAGAAGTTCTTTATAGATCCCGGGTATCAGCCTTTTGTCTGCACCGTCATTTGCAAATATCTTCTCCCATTCCGTGGGTTGCCTCTTTGTTTTCTTGACTGTTTCCTTTGCTGTGCAGAAGCTTGTGATCTTTTTTTTTTTTTGAAGATTTTATTTATTTATTTGGCAGAGATAGAGATCACAAATAGGCAGAGAAGCAGGCAGAGAGAGAGAAGGGGGGGGAGGAGGCTCCCCACTGAGCAGAGAGCTTGATGCGGGGCTCGATCCCAGGACCCTGAGATCATGACCTGAACCAAAGGCAGAGACTTAACCCCTGAGCCACCCAGGTGCCCCTCAGAAGCTTGTGATCTTGATAAAGTCCCAAAAATTCATTTTTGCTTTTGTTTCCTCTGCCTTTGGAGACATATCTTGAAAGAAGTTGCATGACTAATATCAAAGAGGTTACTTCCTATGTTCTCCTCTATGATTCTGATCGATTCCTCCCTCACATGGAGGTCTTTTATCCATTTTGAGTTTATCTTTATGTATGGTGTAAGAGAATGGTCAAGTTTCATTCTTCTACATATAGCTGTCCAATTTTCCCAGCACCATTTATTGAAGAGACTGTCTTTTTTCCCCCTGGATGTTTTTTCCTGCTTTGTTGAAGATGATTTGACCATAGAGTTGAGGGTCCATATCTGGACTCTCTACTCTGTTCCACAGGTCTATGTGTCTGCTTTTATGCCAGTATCATGCTGTCTTGGTGATCACAGCTTTGTAGTAAAGCTTGAAATCAGGCAACGTGATGTCCCCAGTTTTGTTTTGTTACATATACTATCATATAGAGTATCATAGTATATAATATATGCTATATATAACTTAATATATATTATTTTATATAATGGAACAATACAATTATAGCATACTACAAAATATATTCTAATTGCACTAGATCATTATTTACTCACTAAGTTGAGTTTTTCAGGCAATTAACAAATATTAAGTATCTACTATGAGTCAAGCATAGTAGGGCTACAATGGTAAGCAAGATAGAGACCCTGACCCCAAGAAGCTTACAATCTAATGGGGGGATTCACGGGGGGAATAAAGTACCCATGTGTACTGCACAGCAATCATGTTATTCAAAAAATAATTCATATGGACTACAGTGAAGTGCAGATAGTAAGGTCTCTGATCCATGTGAAGCCTGCAAAATGTTCTAAGAGTGTCAAAAACTGTGGTTTTACCTTTATTCCCCTACTGGCAAACAGTGTGAATTTCCGCACATTCTATGGACGTGAAGGACTCAACAAATAGAAGAGTCTTAAGTACAGACAGATGCTGGGTTCTAGGTCCTGGCCTGGGTACTCTACAGCTGCACGGTGATATGTGTCCTCATGACACTCCCCAAGGGCCTTGCTGCCAATGACCAAATCCTGCAGCCAGGCTATCAGGACTCCTTCACCTTTGCTGATGGACTTCCAAGGATACTCTGCCCTTCTCATGAGTGATAGCAATGCCCTAAGTCTTCTCCGTAGAAAATGGCCTACGAATCTGGCTTGAAACTAATTTGTTCCATGAAACATTTGTTTCATGAAACAAATCACATAAAATGACAGGATGCCATTCCATGAGTCAGTTTTCTAGGGCTGCTGTAACAAAGCACATAAACCTAGTGACTTAAAACCACACACATCTATCACCCTCTATGCTGGAGGCCAGAAGCCAAAATCAAGGTCACCAGCTGTGTGTCAAGGTGTGAACAGGGCTGCGGCCTTCAGGGGATCCAGGGGAGGTTCTGTCTCCTGCTTTCCCAGCTGCCAGAGGCAGCAGGCATTTCTTGGCTCAAGGTTCCTGGCTCAGCTACTCCAATCCTTCCTTCCAGTGTCACATCACCGACTTCTCTCTGTGTCTGACCCCTCCTGCCCCCTTCTAGAAGGACACTTGCAGTTATAGCAAGCCCATCTGGATGATCCAGGGCAATCCCTCTGCCTCAGAGGATTAACTGCATCTCATCACATGCAGTCCCTTATGCTGGGGAAGGGAACACAGTCACAGGCTCTGGAAAAGGACCTCTTAGGGGTGGTGGGTCGGCATTAGTCGTTAACATCAATAATTGTAAAATAATGAAATGGAACCCCAGGGTCTCATGTCAGTGTCAATGTGACAAGTGTCACAAAGTGTCTCTGTAACTCCTCTGGAGTCAGTGTTTCTCTCTGGCTGTGTGAAGGGGTGTGTGTTTAGGGCTGCACCTGCCCTCCCACCCTGAAGGGTGTCTGTTCCTTCTAATGATGGTCTTCCTCTCCCAGTCAGGACCACACTTCCCTCTGCAGGCACCTGACAGAGGTGCATTCCTGATCACCAAGGGCACACGTATGCAGATTGTAATGAATTCCTGCTTCAGCACTCCAGGGCACTGTGTCTGGGGACAAATCATCTCTCAGATTTGCATTTACTGCTTTACAAAAATGTAAATAGGAATAGATTTGAGTCATATCTAAATGTTTAGAAATAATTATTTTGAGACATAGAAGAGCGAATGCACAGGAAACCCTTCCCATAACATTTGGCAAACTGCAAGTGCTCATATGTGGTAGCCATTCTTACATTTATTATTATAAAACACTTTCTATCCACAGCCTAAATATCTGGCCACGGCTTTGAGCATGAACTTATACCAAGAAAAGATCCTCTTCTTGGATATTTAGATATATGGTATTCCCAAACCCCAGCATGGAACTCAGACAGATGTAAAATTTCATGTGACTCTTTCATTCATGGGTGACGTCCCGCAACATTTCTAATCTGTAAAGAAGGTACCCATACCCTCATCTCTCTTTGTGCCATCCTGAGATACTGCTGTGCCCTCCAACACATCTCCCAGATAGATTCAAGTAAAATCAAGAATGAGAAATTGATGTTTCACTGAAAGTAAGGTGGGGAAGAAGGGAAAAGGATTTCTATAAGATGTCAGATAGCAATACACTTTTAACATTCTGTGTGTTTTCATATACTGAGCTCTCTCCTCTTCCTCTCTGACCCCCTCTCTAGTCCCTCGCTTTCTCCCTCCTACTCTTTTTTTTTCTTTTCAGCGTAACATTATTCATTGTTTTTGCACCACACCCAGTGCTCCATGCAATCCGTGCCCTCTCTAGTACCCACCACCTGGTTCCCCCAACCTCCCACCCTCCGCCCCTTCAAAACCCTCAGATTGTTTTTCAGAGTCCATAGTCCCTTCTACTCTTCACTTCATATTCTGACATCCTTCACACAATTCAGATTAGTATAGAAAAATTCCCCTTGGATCTATCACCTACAGACTGAAGGGACTGGACAGAGTCAAATACCTTCATGGAGACAAATAGTTTATTTACTTTTTTGTACATTTTTATATTAAAGGGTGACTATAAAGCACTGGACACAATGCCCTACCCCCCAAAAGCTGCAATGTTGGTGGCATTCATTATTATGCTAATTTTTGTTTACACTTATGTTGGAGGAAACAAAGTCTTTCCTGGTTTCTCCATTCAAGAAGAACCATTGGCTTCAGTACCAAAAACATCCGTAAGATGCTTGGCTCTGGCTCATAGGCAGAAAACACATTCTTAGACATAAGCAATGGTATGGATGTTAAAAATGTTTAAAAAATGTTAAAAACTTCATCTCACAGAGGAAAGAACAAGAGATGATGATCGCTAGTTCCTATGCAAAAGGGGGCAAACAAATTGAAGAAAAACAAATATGTAGCATGCTCCAATACCTATGCATGCGTCCAACCATACCTTTTAGTATTTTCATATATTAAATCTCTACAAAAGTCCTGCGGAGAGATTCATCATTATCCCCAGCCCAGCTATCCTATTTCCTCACCAACAAACTAGCTATCAAGAGCTTAGGGGACTGAATTTTCTCTGAAAACTTCTCCTTATGGCATTCTTGAGCTCCTTATTCCTGAGGCTGAAAATGATTGGGCTAAGAAAGGGAGTGAAGACTGTATAGGTGGTGGCCATCAGAGTGTTACTGTCCATAGAATGGGGGCCCTTGGGCTTGAGGTAGATAATGGATGCAAAACTGTAGTGCACAATGACCACAGTGAGGTGGGACACACATGTGGAGAAGGTCTTGTGCCTGCCTTCAGCTGAGGGGATCCTCAATATGGCAGCTACGATGAAGACATAGGAGAGCATGATGAGAAATAAACATCCCATCAGAGCTGTGACACACACCAGGATCACACCCAAGGTGACAGAAGAATTCTCATTCCCACAGGCCAACTTCAAGAGAGAAAACACGTGGCAGAGAAAATGGTGGATGACGTTAGACCCACAGAAGGTGAGATGAAAAACTATCAGGGTCACCATCATCCCCATGACTGAGCCACCAGCCCAGGTCCAGGACACCAGACGGGCACAAGTGCGGGTGCTCATGAGCACGTTGTAGCGCAGGGGGTGGCAGATGGCCACGTAGCGGTCATAGCCCATGATCATAAGCAGGAAGGAGTGGGTGAAGCCAAATGTGAAAGAGAAGAACATCTGGCTGGCACAGGCCACGAAGGTGATGGAACGGTGGCTGGAGAGCATGTCAACCAGCATGCGAGGCGTGACGGCAACAGTGAACAGAATCTCGGAGGTCGACAGAGCACACAGAAAGAGGTACATGGGTGTACGTAGGCTGCGCTCACTCCAGACAGTGGCCATGATGAGCAGGTTCCCCAGCAGCGTGAAAAGGTACATCAGCAGGTACAGCAGGAAGAAGATAGGTAGGAGATGCTGTGGAAAGTTGGAGAAGCCCACGAGGATGAATTCAGACACCATGCTATAGTTCTGACCAGCCCCGGATGCTGCATCTGCTCAGATCACAGAGGGAATGAAGGCGATCAGAATAAAGATCATGAATCTATATAACAATATATCCTAGAAAATATACAAAATGGAGGAACACAGATGCAGTGTCTTAGGATTGGGAAAATGACAATGATACTCACTGTTTCTGCTGTTCTTTAGCATGGAACTGAAAGCTGTGAGTGGTGCTCTGAGGAAAGAAAAAGAAAGAAGGTATATAAGGATTGGAAAGGAAGAGACTGGCTTGTCCATCCAGAAAAAGCAAAAGAATGAAGGAAGAACATATCACAGCGTGAGAGAGCACTGAGCTGTAGAAGACAAGATCTGCTTCCAAAAAAAAAAAAACCAGTATTTCTCATAGAATTACACCAGTAGTCATCATTCAAAGTATGAATTTGAATTAAAAAGTAAGATACAGATGAATGGATAAAGAAGATGTGGTATATATACACAGTGGAATACTATGCAGCCATCAAAAGAAATGAAATCTTGCCATTTGCGACAACATGGATGGAACTAGAGCGTATCATGCTTAGCGAAATAAGTCAAGCGGAGAAAGACAACTATCATATGATCTCCCTGATATGAGGAAGTGGTGATGCAACATGGGGGCTTAAGTGGGTAGGAGAAGAATCCATGAAACAAGATGGGATAGGGAGGGAGACAAACCATAAGTGACTCTTAATCTCATGAAACAAACTGAGGGTTGCTGGGGAGAGGGGGGTTAGGAGAAGGGGGGTAGGGTTATGGACATTGGGGAGGGTATGTGCTTTGGTGAGTGCTGTGAAGTGTGTAAACTGGCGATTCACAGACCTGTACCCCTGGGGATAAAAATATATGTTTATAAACAATAAAAAATTTAAAAAAAAAGTAAGATACCATTCCCACGAGTGACACAAAGTATAAAAAAACAGTTCTCTAGCATTTTAGTCTGGCGACTTCTTTACATTCAAGAAAAGTTGAGCCTTTAATGGGCTTTTGTTTGGGGGCATTATCACTTCCCTTGTTCACCAGCTTAGAAAGAAACACAGATTTTTCTGACCATATTCAATTATGGATACATTTTAAAGAAAAATCAACCTGTTCAATGTCAATGTAAGTAACAATTATTTAGGAAAGTAACTACTTTTACAAAATTAACATTTAATGACAAGAGCGGTTTCTTTCCCCTCCTCCTCCTCCTTCTCCTTCTTCTTCTTCTTCTTTCTCCTCCTCCTCTTCCTCCTCCTCCTTCTTACATTTTAGCAAATTCGTCCCATGCTGGCTGGGTGGGAGACAAGATGATGCTTGTATCTACTTCTTCATTCAGGCTGTGGCAATATGTGGTTGTAGTTGAAACATATGATGAAAATACATCCTCACCTTCACTGGAAAACTGAGAACCTGATGGTCCCCCCAACATGGTCTCTGGGACCCCAGGGTCCTCATATCACAGTTTGGAAGCCTCTGTTGTAAAATATCTAGGAATCAATCAAACATAAGAATGCCTCCAAATTCAGAAATTTTTAACATTAATAAAATGTAGAAGGTGATGGGCTGCCTGGGTGGCTCAGTGGGTTAAGACTCTGGGTCATGATCTCGGGGTCCTGGGATCGAGCCCCGCATCCGGCTCTCTGCTCAGCGGGGAGCTTGCTTCCCCTTCTCTCTCTGGCTGCCTCTCTGCCTACTTGTGATCTCTCTGTCTCTCTGTCAAATAAATAAATTTTTAAAAATGTAGAAGGTGATTTGCATAAAGAAAAACCTATACTCTCAGATGAGGTCAGCGAGTATGGAAATGATAACACTTCTTCCTCAAATCAGAGCACCAGAGCAACTACACTTTCAGTGAGTCAGCTGTACATCTCATAACAGTTTCCTCAAATCCCTTCTGAAAACTAAGGTCAGTGCAAAACCATACTAATCTCTAAAAGTGGAGTCAATAGGAAAGGAATGCTCTGGCAGGTGTGAAGTCTCATCATAGACATTATACACATCATAGTCATTTTCAAGTGTGAACCTGGAACAGACACAGACACTGATCAAATTGATCGGATACCTCAGAAAATATCCCCACATGAGTCCCAGCTTAACATGTGCTAAAGGTGGGAGCACAAGTCAAAGGGAAAAGCTGGATTGTTTAGGAGTTTGTGGTGGGAAAACTGGTCCTTTCATGAAGCAAATCAATCTGAATTTCTGCCCAAGACCATATGCAAAGGTGGATTCCAGGATTCAAGACATAAATACGAAATATGACCATGGGAAGTTAATAGGAAAAGGTATAGGAGAAGAATTTTGTTGGTCTAGAGTTGGAGAAGGACTTCTCTTTTTTTTTTTTAATTTATTTTTTATTTTCAGCATAACAGTATTCATTATTTTTGCACCACACCCAGTGCTCCATGCAAGCCGTGCCCTCTATAATACCCACCACCTGGTACCCCAAACTCCCACCCCCGCCCGTTCAAAACCCTCAGATTGTTTTTCAGAGTCCATAGTCTCTCATGGTTCACCTCCCCTTCCAATTTCCCCCAACTCCCTTTGGAGAAGGACTTCTTAAACAAACTTCAGAAACACAAATATTAGGTGTTTTTGAAAGAATGAAAACATCAACAATTTGTTCAACAAATGATGTTCTGGATCCAGCTAAGAGTAGATGGAAAGGTGAGGAAAGATCACTGTCATTGTCCACGACTGAGCAGAGAACATGATGTAGAATAAACAAAAAACCAGTTCCATCTACAAAGAGTAGAAATTTCAATGCAGAAATGAGCAAAGGTGTGAGGAGAAAGCTCACATTGGGTATAGCACAAGCAAATGAAAACATGCTAAAAAGAAAGAGAGAGAGAGAGAGAGGAAGGGAAAGAAAGGAAGAGAAATGCAGTGGAAATTCAGTGTCTACGTATTTAAGGTCACAAATTAGAAAGTACCCAGTGCTGATCAGGTATGGGGAGAAAGCAACATTAGTGCACTGCCTGTGAGAAATAGAGGGTTAAAATTAATAGTTCCTATGCTCTGTGCACTAGCACATGTGCTCCTGAGTATCTATCTCCATTGCTGACAGGTATTTGTAAGGGAACATGTCAGGGAATGTTTTGTAACATTGCTTGTAGTGGGGAATGTGGAAAGTGCTTGTCCATGAGTGGAAAGAGGGCAGGTCACATGGGCTGGATGCAAACACTGGAGTCCCAGGCAGCAGTTGGATGCACACTCAGCAGACTAAAGGACCCTTAGAGACTCTTAATCATAGGGAAAATACTGAAGATTGCTGGAGGGGAAGGGAGTAGGGGATGGGATAACTGGGTGATGGACATTAAGGAGGGCAGGTGATGTAATGAGTACTGGGTATTATATAAGACTAATGAGTCACAGGCTTGTACCTATAAAACCATAGTACATTATGGGTCAATTAATTCAATGTAAATAAAAATGCTTTAAAATAATATTGAGTGAATGACACAAAAATGAGATGAATGCTCCAGTATAATCCCATTTGGGTACATGAAATACAGAGCCCTTGAAACTCTTCTGAATGATGCATATCACTATACATTTGTCAAACTCACACAATGTGCAACACAGACAGTGAACTCTAATGTAACCCATGGGCTGATTTAATAATAATGTATCCATATTGGTTCACCAACTGGAACAAATGTACTACACTAACACAAGAGGTAGAAGAGGAAATGGTATGCAGGAGAGAGGAGGTATGCCTTTTTCTGTAAACTAAATACTTCTCTATAAATCTAAAAGTGACCAATTTTCTATGAAATTTAAAAAAAGGAAAAAGATAATTTACAACATAGGTACGCGCAGAGAAACAATACCTATCTACAAGAGCATACACAAATCAAAGAGCATGACTTCAGTGTCTTAGAATGGTTGTTAAAACTGGAGGGAAACAGGGTGGCAGAAAGAGAATATGAACAAAAATAGAAAGGACATTAAGAAAACCAAGATTATCAAAAGCAGTGAACCAGAAATATCATTGACTCAAACCTTTGCACCTGTCGTCTGCCATAAAATAAAACAAAAATATGTTTTTATAAATAATAAGAGCCTCATTTGCTGCCTAGAGCTCCCAAAATCCTGGGCTCTGGGACAGGACCCAGCCATAATTGTACCCCACGGTCTCCCTGGGGTCTTGTTCCCAAGGATCCCCCACAATAGGGGTCAGAATGGAGCCTAGAGGACACAGAAGCAGCAGGATGGGGGGGGGACTTCCTGGAGTGAGGAAGGCTGTGCTGATGACCAGGAAATAGTCTGGTGGCCATGCAGGTGTCCCTCTCAGAAACCCAGACAACGGTGTCAGCTCCCTTCTGTGCCTCATTCCCCTTCACTCAGCATCCTCACCGTCTACAAAATAGCTGCCCCCATGCTCAGCTCCTCTCCATCTATGTGACTCCACTCCTCTCCCCTGCACTGCTCACAGCCCCAGGCTCCTTCTCTGCTTCCACTCCATTCGGGATCCCAGAGAGCATTGCCCGAAACACACACCCAGTGTAGTCATCAGAGCCAGTCTTCAAGTCCCAGCTTTTGCTGTGTGCTTCTGAGAAAGAAAGTTCCATCTCTGAGCCTCCTCTCCCCCAAATGAAAGGTGGGAGTAAGCAGAGAACCATCTGGAGAAGGTCCATAAACATTCACAAAAAGGGTCCCATGTTTACCTAAAGTGGGTAGTTATCACTGAATTTGACATCTTTTTTTTTTGTCTTCTAAGCTGCTTTGCTGTCCTCAGTCTATACCACATGGAACCAATTGGCCCCATTCTAAATTCATGGTCTCTGCCCTTACGGGGACCCTTAGTCCCTCTGGTAACCTGACAATCCAGTTCTGTGAGTGTCTGATCCAATCTCCTCCTTCCACCTGTCTCACCATTATAGTCTGCCTTCCCACATCCTGCTGGGTGGAGTGGCATCAGTTCTCTGGGCTGGGTTCTCCAATCTCCTCTGACAGGTGCAGGAGAGAATTCTGTCTACTCTGGTCTCACAGAGGATGGCTCACACACAGGTGTGGAGTCCATGTCACACACCACAGGAGAACAACCAGCTCAACCTTCTGCCTCCCCCAAAAGGCTACCCTCCAGGGTAGCAAAACCACTGTCACCCAAATCAGGACACGACAGCACAGACAAGATACACACCTGGAGCAAGGTTTCTGATCCTCAATACTCCTCGCATTTGGGGCCATATCATTCTCTGGGATGGTGGCTGTCTTCTGCATTTTATTATTTTCAACATCCCTGGCCTCATATCCCCAGTGGCAGTAACCTCTCTTGCCTTCCTGAGTCATGACATCTGTCTCCAGACATGTGCTCATGTCCCCTGTGGGGTAGAATCACCCTAGATTGAGAACTACTGACCTAGAAGTTGCAAAGGGCACTAGGTTGGGTGAAGAACACTAGACCCAAAATGGGCAACCTGAGAAGACCCCCAGCAGCTGCCCAAGGCTAAGAGCCTGTCTTCTGACCTTTGTCCCAGACCCTGTCCCAATTCCGAGTCTGGGTCTCTCTCCCCACAGCT
Organism: Neogale vison; assembly: GCF_020171115.1. Taxonomy (NCBI): domain Eukaryota; kingdom Metazoa; phylum Chordata; class Mammalia; order Carnivora; family Mustelidae; genus Neogale; species Neogale vison. The sequence goes on from NC_058096.1 coordinate 214,417,604, forward strand.
GCCTGAGTATTGCCACCTACCCTGTTCCTCCTGGGCTCCTACCCTCAGCCTGGGCTGCCTTTTCCAGGAAGCAGCCAGCAGGGGAGGGTAGAAGAAGCTCTCCAGCCTGAGGCTGTCAGCAGCACACAGGGGCTGGTGTGGGGCCAGACCTCAGGGCTCCTGGAACTGAGGTTATGTGCTTTATCCCTGCTGCAACTTCCCAGGAGGCTGCTCCCCAGGGCCTCCCTGGGACACCAACCTGCAAGGTCAGCCCTCAGAGTCTTGAGAGGCCAGAAGCACCATCAGAGGGCCTCTGGGGACCTGCAACACTCCAACACTTCCTCCAACACTCCAACACAATCAAGACTCCCTACTGTCTAACTCTGTCCAGAGCCCCAGTCCCTGCTCAGGCCTAGGAACTCCCAGTCTTGGGGGAAGCAGGACAGGATTAGATGCCCTCAATGAGTTGGGATCAGGGCAAGGTTCAGAGGGAAGGCAGGAACTGGAGCAGTGCAGAGTGGAAATCCAGAGCTCTGCAGTGCGATCAAGGTAGCTAGAAGGCTTCCCAGAATAAGGGTAATTTAGAGCTAGGTCTTGGAGAATGCTTTATTTTGGTCAATAAAAGTGTTCAGTGTCTTCTGGCCAAACTGGATAACCCTGCTTCTCCCCTTGGTTGACTTAGCCTATCTCTGTTTTCATGGTGATTCAGTCAAAGAATTTAAATTAGTATGTGAATTCTTGGGCTATAATAACTCACTTGGTCTTGTCCAGTTCCTGAGACAGATCCCCTATGCCCTTGTCTCAGGAGTGATACAGTGGCTTCCTTATGCTACTGAGATGAATGGTGGCTGAGCCCTCAGCCTGAATAGTTTTAGGAAGGGGGCTGCTCCCCAGAACAACCAAGGGGTAATTAGAGAACTGGAACCTCCAGGGAGGGGACAGGGGTAGAGATTGATGCTCAATTAGGGATGAATGACTTAATCAATGATGTATGTGTAATCAAACCCCCATAAAAACTCCCTAAAAATGGGATTCCAGAAAACTTTCCCGCTGGTGAATACACAGAGGTGCTAGAGGGTGGTGTGTGCAGAGAGGGCATGGAAGTTCCTTGCTCCTTCCTCCATACCTTGCAGGATACATCTCTTTCATTTGGCTGTTCTGAGTTTTTTGTTCATAATAAACTGGGAAGAGTAAGTGTTGCATTTTCCTGATTTCTGTGAGTTATTCTAGCAAAGTATTCAAACTGAAAGGGAGAAATGTAGAAACCCTCATCTTTGTAGCCACATCAGGCAGAAGCACAGGTGTCCTGGGCACCCAGTACTTGTGACTGGCATCTCCAGGTAGTTAGTGTCAGAACTGAATAGAATTATGGACACCAACGTGGTATCTGGGTAGTTGGAGAACTGGTCATTGGTATGGAAAGAATTCACACATTTGGTGTCTTGAGTGTTAGAAGTAGAAACTGTTCACTTCCTCTCTCCTTCTGTCCAATCAACAGCACTGTCCTTTCTACATCTGAAATCAACCTCAATTTGCCACTCCACCCCAGCCAGGATGCCCTCATGCACCTCTCCCCATCTCTTCCTGCATCTGCCCACCCTGCCTGCCCTCAGCAGCCTGCTTCCCTCACACCAGCCAGAAGGGGGTCTCTACAAACAGGATTCTGACCACGCTACTTGTGCTTAAAATGTACCTGTTGGTATCATCAGTTTGCAAAACTGTTTGGCAGTATCTATTCTAGCTGAACACAGGTGTTCCCTATGAGTCGGTATTTACACACCTAACTATAGACCCAACACAACACATAAGTATTAATCCACCAAAGGACACATACTAGATGTCATAAGAACACCCTCATAGGAAGCCCCAACTGGAAACATCCATGATAATGTTCATATAATGGAATACAGCTCTTTCCTCTTGCATATTTCATGGAGCACTGGGTGTTACATGCAAACAATGAATCATGGAACACTACATCTAATGATGTACTGTGCGATGACTAATAAAACATAATAAAAAAATAAAATTTACCCAAAAAACACATTTATTGGTCCCCATTCCCCTTAAAACAAACTCCACAAGTGGACACCATTGTCTTGCATGCCCATGCCCTTCCCACCAGCATGCCTTCAATTCCAGAAATACACTAGTGACCTTCAGCTCTCCCGGGTGCACTGAACATACCATTGTCCCAAATACACTATGCCTTTGTCACCTTGAGCCTTTGTATTTGCTGTCCCCTCTGTCTGGAAACCCCTCTCCCACCTGTTTGGCTCAGCTGAATCATACCTACTCACCTGCAGGACTCCCACCAGTTTCAAAGTCTCTAAATCCCAGGCTGGATGTGTGACCCACACTTAGCTTCTGCAGATCCCTATGCTGTCCTCCAACCACTCTGTGCTGTCATCTTTGGTTATATGGCAGCTTCCCTTGGTGGACAATGAAAAGGACAAAGCAGAGCCCTCGCCCTTGGTCATTGCTGGATTCAACCACCTAGAATATTTCCACATAAAATAAGCCTTGGATAACATTTCTTCACTATATGAATGAATAAAGGACATATAGCACTCCTTTCTGTTCATGATCATTGGCAATGTCTGCTGTGTGGCCATCTGCCACCCTCTGAGATACAATGTGCTCATGAGTCCACATGACTATGCTATCTCATGTCCAGGTGCTGGGCTGGCATCTCCATCATGGGGATGATGATGACTCTGATAGTTTTTCACCTCACTTTCTATGAGTCTTAAGTAATCCATGATTTTGTCTACCATGTTCTTTCCATCCTAAAGTTGGCCTGTGGGAAGGAGATATCCTCTGTCATCTTGAGTGTTATGCTGGTGTGTGTCATAGCACTGATGAGATATTTATTCCTCATCATTCTCTCCTATGTCTTCATTGTGGCTGTCATATCAAGGATCCCTTCAGCTCAGGGCAGGCACAAGATCTTCTCCACATGTGTGTCCCACCTCACTGTGGTCATTGTGCACTATGTTTTGTCTCCATGATCTACCTCAAGTCCAAGGACCCCCCTTCTATAGACAGTAACACTCTGATGGCCACCGCCTATACAGTCTTCACTCCCTTTTTCAGCCTGATCATTTTCAGCCTCAGGAATAAGGAGCTCAGGAATACCATAAAGAAAAGCTTCCAGAGAAAACTGAGTCCCCTAAGCTCCTGATGGTCAGTTTCGTGGTAAGGAAATATGACAGGAGGGCTGGGAATAATAACATCTGTCTCCATAGGACCCTTGTAGGGTTTCAAGCATATGAAGATACATACATCCAGAGTTAATAGATGCATGCTCAGTATTTGTTTACCCCCCTTGCATGGGATCTAGTGATCAGGATCTCCTGTTCTTAACCCTGTGTGGTGAAGTCTATCCCATTACCTCCATCAGAGAATGTGTTATCTGCCTAAGGGCCAGGAGGGTGGCATCATGGAGGTGTGTCTGGGCACTGATGCACAGGGTTCTTCTTGAATGGACAAGCATTGGATAAGCACCATAAGGATAAACAAAAATAAGCCTTATAAAAATACCAAAAGTGTTGACCCTTCTCTTTTTCTAAAAAGGATTTTATTTAATGAGAGACTATTAAAAAAACAAACTGAGGGTTTTAGAAGGGAGGGGGGATAGGAGGATGGATGAACCTGGTGGTGGGTAATAAGGAGAAAACATATTGCATGGAGCACTGAGTATTACACATAAATGATGAATCTTGGAACACTATGTCAAAAACTAATGATGTGTAAGAGGGTTCCCCTTTCTCCACATCCTCTCCAATGCATGTTGTTTCCTGTCTTTCTAATTTGGGCCATTCTAACCAGTGTAAGGTGGTATCTCAATGTGGTTTTAATTTGAATCTCCCTGATGGTTAGTGATGATGAACATTTTTTCATGTGTCTGATAGCCATTTGTATGTCTTCATTGGAGAAGTGTCTGTTCATATCTTCTGCCCATTTTTTGATATGATTATCTGTTTTGTGTGTGTTGAGTTTAAGGAGTTCCTTATAGATCCTGGATATCAACCTTTTGTCTGTACTGTCATTTGCAAATATCTTCTCCCATTCCGTGGGTTGTCTCTTTGTTTTCTTGACTGTTTCCTTTGCTGTGCAGAAGCTTTTGATTTTGAGGAAGTCCCAAAAGTTTATTTTTGCTTTTGTTTCCTTTGCCTTTGGAGATGTATCTTGAAAGAAGTTGCTGTGGCTGATATCGAAGAGATTATTGCCTACGTTCTCCTCTAGGATTCTGATGGATTCCTGTCTCACGTTGAGGTCTTTTATCCATTTTGAGTTTATCTTTGTGTACAGTGTAAGAGAATGGTCGAGTTTCATTCTTCTACATATAGCTGTCCAGTTTTCCCAGCCCTCTTACACTGTTGGTGGGAATGCATGTTGGTGCAGCCACTTTGGAGAACAGTGTGGAGATTCCTCAAGAAATTAAAAATAGAGCTTCCCTATGACCCTGCAACTGCACTACTGGGTATTTACCCCAAAGATATAGATGGAGTGAAAAGAAGGGCCATCTGTACCCCAATGTTTATAGCAGCAATGGCCATGGTCACCAGACTGTGGAAAGAACCAAGATGCCCTTCAATGGATGAATGGATAAGGAAGATGTGGTCCATATACACTATGGAGTATTATGCCTCCATCAGAAAGGATGAATACCCAACTTTCTTTTATTTATTTAGTGTATCACACTGATTGATTTGCAGATACTGAATTTCCTTGCAGCCCAGGAATAAATCCCACTTGGTCATGGTGAATAATCCTTTTAACATATTGTTGGATCCTGTTGGCTAGTATTTTGGTAAGAATTTTTGCATCCATGTTCATCAGAGATATTAGTCTGTAATTCTCCTTTTTGGTGGGGTCTCGGTCTGGTTTTGGGATGAAGGTAATGCTGGCCTCATAGAAAGAGCTTGGAAGTTTTCCTTCCATTTCGATTTTTGAAACAGTTTCAGAAGAGTAGGTATTATTTCTTCAAATTTTTTGTAGAATTCCCCCTGGGAAGCCATCTGGCCCTGAGCTCATGTTTCTTGGGAGATTTTTGATGACTGCTTCAATTTCCTTACTGGCTATGGGTATATTCAGGTTTTCTATTTCTTCCTGGTTCAGTTTTGGTGGATTATAATGTCTCTAGGAATGCATCCATTTCTTCCAGATTGCCTACTCTGTTGGCATATACTTGTTCATAATATAATCTTATAATGGTTTGTATTTCTATAGTGTTGGTTATGATTTCATGATTTTTTCAATTTGGATCCTTTCTGCTTTCTTTTTGATAAGTCTGACCAGAGGTTTACCAACCTTATTAACTTGTTCAAAGAGCCAGCTCTTAGTTTGTTTTTTTAATTTAATTTAATTTTTTTCAGTTTTCCAAGATTCATTGTTTATGCACCACATCCAATACTCCATGCAATATGTGCCCTTTTTAATACACACCAAAAGGCTCATCCATCCCCCCACCTACTCCCTTCCAAAACCCTCAGCTTGTTTCTCAGAATCCATAGTCTCTTATGCTTCATCTCCTCCTCTGATTTCCCCCAATTCGCTTTTCCTTTCCTTCTCCTGACGTTCTCCATGTTATTTCTTGTGCTCCACAAGTAAGTGAAACCACGTGATAATTGACTCTCTCTGCTTGACTTATTTCACTTCTTTGCTGTGCAGAAGCTTTTTGTCCTCCATGTCAGCATAATGCCCTCCAGTCCCATCCATGTTGATAGAAAAGTTGGGTATTCATCCTTTCTGATGGAGGTGTAATATTTCATTGTATATATGGATCACATCTTCTTTATCCATTCATCTGTTGAAGGGCATCTCAGCTCTTTCCACAGGTTGCCAGTTGAGGCCATTGCTGCTATGAACATTGGGGTACAGAGGGCCCTTCTTTTCACTACATCTGTATCTTTGAGGTAAATACTCAGTAGTGCAATTGCAGGGTCAGAGGTTGGCTCTATTTTTAATTTCTTAAGGCATCTCCACACTATTTTCCAAAGCGGCCTCACCAACTTGCATTCCCACCAACAATGTAGGAGGGTTCCTCTTTCTCCACATCCTCTCCAACACTCGTTGTTTACTGTCTTGTTAATGTTGGCCATTCTAATTGGTGTTAGGTGGTATCTTATTGTGGTTTTGACTTGAATTGAATTTTCCTGATGGCTAATAATGATGAACATATTTTCATGTGTCTGTTAGTCATTTGTATGTCTTCATTAGAGAAGTGTCTGTTCATGTCTTCTGCCCATTTTTTTATTTAATTTCTTTTCAGTGTAACAGAATTCATTGCTTATGCACCACACCCAGTGCTCCATGCAATACATGCCCTTCATCATACCCACCACCAGGCTCCCCCCAACCCCCCATCCCCAGCCCCTTCAAAACCCTCAGATTGTTTTTCAGAGTCCACAGTCTCTCATGGTTCATCTCCCCTTCCAATTTCTCTCAACTCCCTTCTCCTCTCCATCTCCCCATGTCCTCTGTGTTATTCCATATGCTCCACAAATAAGTGAAACCATACGATAATTGACTCTCTCTGCTTGACTTATTTCACTCAGCATAATCTCTTCCAGTTACATCATGTTGATACAGAAGTTGGGTATTCATCCTTTCTGATGGATTCTGCCCATTTTTTTTGATGTGCTTATCTATTTTGGGTGTTGACTTTGAAGAGTTCTTTATAGATCTTGGATACCAGCCCTTTGTCATTTGTCATTTGTCATTTGTAGTGTCATTTGTGAATATTTTCTCCCATTTAAGGGGGTTTCCTCTTTGTTTTGTTGACTGTTTCCTTTGCTGTGCAGAAGATTTTTATTTTGATGAAGTCCCAAAAGTTCATTTTCGCTTTTGTTTCCTTTGCCTTTGGAGATATGTTTTGAAAGAAGTTGCTGTGGCCAATGTTGACGAGGTTACTGCCTATGTTCTCTAGGATTTTGATAGATCCCTGCCTCACATTGAGGTCTTTCATCCATTTTGAGTTTATGGTGCTGGGAAAATTGGACAGCTATGTATAGAGGAATGAAACTGAACCATTGTCTTACAACTCCTAGTTTTGTTGATCTGTTCTACTGTTCTTTTGGTTTCTATTTCATTGTTTTATGCTCTAATCTTTATTATTTCTCTCCTCCTGTCTGGTTTAGGCTTTATTTGTTTTTTATTCTCTACCTCCGTTGAGTGTAAGTTTAGCTTGTGTGTTTAAGACCTTTCTTGTTTCTTGAAAATCCGTGTATTGCTATATACTTCCCCCAGGACCATTTTTGCTGCATCTCAAAAATTTTGAACAGTTGTGGTTTCATTTTCATTTGTTTTCATGAATTTTTAAATTCTTCTTTAATTTCCTGGTTGACCCATTCATTCTTTTTTTAAAAAAGATTTTATTTATTTTATTTGAGAGAGAGAGAGAGCATGAGAAGGGTGAGGGTGAGAGGGAGAAGCAGACTCCCTGCCAAGCAGGTAGCCTGATGCAGGACTTTATTCCAGGACTCTAGAATCATGACCTGAGCCAAAGGCAGTTGCTTAACCAACTGAGCCACCCAGGTGCTCCCATTCATTCTTTAGTAGGATGCTCTTTAGCCTCCATGTATTTAAGTTCTTTACAAATTTCCTCTTGTGATTGAGTTCCAGTTTCAAAGCACTGTGGTCCAAAAATATACAGGGAATGACCCCAGTCTTTGTACAGGTTGAGACCTGGTTTGTGACCCAGGATGTGATCTATTCTGGAGAATGCTTCTCCTTTTTTTTTTTAAATTGTGTTATGTTAGTCATCATAAAATACAGGACAAGGGGTGTTAGAGAGGAGAAGGGAGTTGGGGTAAATTGGAAGGGGAGGTGAACCACGAGAGACTATGGACTCTGAAAAACAATCTGAGGGGTTGGAAGTGGTGGGGGGTGGGAGGTTGGGGTACCAAGTGGTGGGTATTATAGAGGGCATGGATTGCATGGAGCACTGGGTGTGGTGAAAAAATAATGAATACCGTTTTTCTGAAAATAAATAAATTGAAATAAAGAAAGAAAGAAAGAAACTTTTGTAATGTTAAGCCACTGGCAAAAAAAAAAATACATCATTTGTTTTTGATGCAGTGTTCCAAGATTCGCTGTTTATGTACAACACCCAGTGCTCCATGCAATACATGCCCTCCTTAATACCCACCAGCAGGCTCGCCCATTCCCCCTACCCTCCTCCCCTCTAAAATCTTCAGTTTGTTTCTTGGAGAATGTTTCATGTGCACTAGAGAAGAATGGGTATTCTGTTTCTTTAGGATAGAATGTTCTGAATATAACTGTGAAGTCCATCTGGCCCAGTGTGTTATTCAAAGCCTTTACTTCCTTGTTGATCTTTTTTTTTTTTTTTAAAGATTTTATTTATTTATTTGTCAGAGAGAGAGGGAGAGAGAGCGAGCACAGGCAGACAGAGAGGCAGGCAGAGGCAGAGGGAGAAGCAGGCTCCCTGCCGAGCAAGGAGCCCAATGTGGGACCCAATCCCAGGACACTGGGATCATGACCCGAGCCGAAGGCAGCTGCCCAACCAACTGAGCCACCCAGGCGCCCCACCTTGTTGATCTTTTGCTTAGATGATCTGTCCACTGCAGTGAAGGTGTATTAAAGTCCCCCACTATTCTTATATTATTATCAATATATTTCATTGATTTTGTTATTAATTGGCTTATATAATTGGCCGCTCCCATGTTGGGGTATAAGTATTTATTTTTTTAATTATTATATTAATTATTTGTCAGAGATAAGTAGATAAAGAGAGAGAACATAAGCATCGTGAGCAGCAGGCAGAGGGAGAAGCAGGCTCCCTGCTGAGCAGGGAGTGCGATTCAGGACTCGATTTCAGGACCTCGGGATCATGACCTGAGCCAAAGGCAGATATTTAATTGACTGAGTCCCCCAGGCATCCCAAGGGATGTAAATATTTATAAATGCTAGATCTTCTTATTGGATAGACCCTTTAATTATGATATAGTGTCCTTCTTCATCTCTTATTACAGCCTTTGGTTTAAAATCTGATTTGTCTGATATAAGGATTGCCACCCAGCTTTCTTTTGATGCCCATTAGCACGATAAATCACTTTCCACCCCTTCACTTTCAACCTGGAGGTGTCTTTGGGTCTAAAATGAGTCTCCTGTAGACAGCATATTGATGGGTCTTGGTTTTTTTTATCCAATCTGATAACTTGCGTCTTTTCATTGGGTCATTTAGCTCATTTACATTCTGAATATATAGTACTGTCTTTTAAATTATAACAAATGCACTAAGGAAAATAAACTATTTGTCTCCTGGAAGATGGTTTACTATTTATAATTGCTCCCTTCTTTAGAAAGGATAGACCCTAAGGAAGATTTTCTATCTTATGTGAAGAAGCGGCGGGGGGGAGAGAAAGAGTGAGAGATTAAAAAAAAAAAAAAAAACAGATGAACTAGTGGGATGGGAGTCCTTTAAACTAATCTGAACAGAAATTTGCAAAAAATTGGATATGGTACAGAATCTGGGAAAGGAATGAAGAAGAAGGAGGAGGTTTGTAACAGAGCAATGTTCATCAGAGAGGGAGAGGGAAGAATGATAAAGGAAGGGACCAGAGGTAGAAGGATGGAGACAGAGAGAAATGAGGACTAGAAGGGGGAGAGCATTCATGCCTGGGTTAGAACATAAAGGATGGCAATGTTATTACCATAAAGGGAAATTCTTTTCCCTTTCCCCACATTACTTTAAAAAAAATCAATTTCTCATTCCTGTGTTTTATTTGAATCTATCTGGGGGATGTGCTGTAGTCATGATGATATCTCAAGATGGTGCAAAACGAGATCAAGGATGTATGTACCCCTTTTATGTGGATGAGAAATGTTGGTGGAGGTCACACAACACATGAGTGAAGGGGTCCCATGGAAGTTTAAGTCCGTCTGACTCCCATGCTGGGGTTTAGGAAAGCATATGTCTGAAGATCAAGGAAAGGGGCCTTCTGTGAATCTAAACTATTACTCAAAGGTGAGGCCAGATATTAGAGTTGGAGGCAGAAGGTGTGTTGTAACATTAAACCCACAGCCTCCAGTCATCTTATGAGCATACAAAGACTCTCATCAGAGGGTCAGTGAACAAAGACACACAAGAGATCAAATATTAGTTTGAGTATATCACAGAGAGGCTGATGTTAATGTAGCCTCTTTGACTTGGACCACCAGGAAAACAAGGATAGGGAAGAACTTGACCACAAGATGAAGTGGGGCTATCCAGTTTGGCCAGAAGATACTAAACATTTCTACTGACCAAGAGAAGTGACTTTCCAAGACCCAGCTCTAAATTACCCTTATTCTCAGAAGTCTTCCAGCTGCCTCAACCCCAGGGCAGAGCCCTGGATTCCCACTCTGGGCTACTCCAGCTCCTGCCTTCCCTCTGACCCTGCCCTGACCCCAAATGGTTGAGGGCATCTAATCCAGTCCTGTCTCTCCCAAAACTTGGAGCTCCTAGTCCTCAGCAGGGGTTGGGGCTGACTAGACAGATAAAGACAGCAGTGAGCCTTGATTATGTCAAGTTGTTGGAGGAAGAAGTAGAGGACACAAGTCCCTGGAGGCCTTCTGATGATCCTCCTGGCCACTCCATACCCTGAGGGAAGCCTTACAGGTTGGTGTCCCAGGCAGGCCCTGGGGAGCAGCCTCCTGGGAAGCTGCAGCAGGGGTAAAGCACACAGCATCGGTTCCAGGAACCCCGAGGTCTGGCACCACACTTACCCGTGTGTGCTGCAGACAGAAGGCAGGAGAGATTCTTCTATCCTCCCTGGCTGGCTGCTTCCTGGAAGAGGCAGCCCAGGCTGAGGGGAACTAGGAGGGACAGGGTAGGTGACAATACTCATACAGTTGTGGGAAGTAAGGCCCAGACTCTGGATGGGGACAGGGCCTGGGAGAAGGGTCTTATATCACATAAGACAGACTCTTAGCCTTGGGTAGCTGCTAGGAGTCCTCTTGGGCTACCCATTCTGGATCCTGTGTTCCTTACCCAACATAGTGACCTCTGCAGCTTCTGGCTCTGCAGTCTTGTTTGGGGGATATTCTGCACACGTGCATGCGTACACACACACAGGAAATGTTTGTACATGTCTGGAGGCCCCTTTAGTTGTCAGAGTTCATGGGGAGGAAAGGGATGCTACTGGCATGGTGAGTGGAGGTCAGGGTTTTTGCTAAGCCTTGTACAATCTGGTATTCTTGTGGTCCATTTGTTCCAGTTGGTGAACAAATATGGTTACATTATTAACTCAGCCCACAGATCATTAGGGTTCACTGTCTGTGTTACACAATTCTTGTGTTTTGGCAAATGTATAGTGACTTGTACACACCATTACAACATCATCCAGAATAGTTTCAGGTGCTCTAATTTTCATGTGCCTGATGGAATTATGCTTGAATGTTCATCTGCTTTAGCTTCATTTACTCAGGATCATTTCACAGGATCCTTTACACTGCTGTGTGTGCATTGAACTTCTACCTGGGCCTCCAGTTGTTGCATCTAGCCCAAGCGACCTTCCCTCTTCCACTTTATGGTTCCCAAGCAGCCTGGTCCATTTCCCAACTTCAAGCAATGCTACTGAAACATCTTCTGACATGCCTCCTTCAGAACAGGTGTGACAATTGAGATAGATTCTCAGGGATACATGTGCTGGTACACAGAGCAAGTCTGTGCTTCTCAATTCTCAGTTCTCACCAGCAAGCCATGAAGACTGCTTTCTCCCCATAAATTTAAAATAATCAATATCGATTGACATTGGGTACTTTCTAATCTGAGCAAATGAATAGATATACAGTGAATGTCCATGGTCACTTTCCTCTGTCCTTTTCTTGTCTTAAAACCATCTTTTCCTGGGGACACCTGGGTGGCTCAGTTGGTTAAGCAGCTGCCTTCGGCTCAGGTCATGATCTCAGCGTCCTGGGATCGAGTCCCACATTGGGCTCCTTGCTCGGCAGGGAGCCTGCTTCTCCCTCTGCCTCTGCCTGCCTCTCTGTCTGCCTGTGCTCGCTCTCTCTCCCTCTCTCTCTGACAAATAAATAAAGAAAATCTTTAAAACCATCTTTTCCTGTGTCTGTGAAACTCCTGTGAGTTCTCTGCTCATATCCTTGACTCATTCTGCAATGAGTTCTCTCCTTCTGAATGTCACTGGTTTCTTATTTATTCTAGATAGCATTTCCTGGTCAATTTTCAATAATGTAAAGATTCTTTTCCCAATTTCCACCTGCCTGTTCATGGATCCCGGATATCTTTTGTTGAACAAATTCCTTGGGGAAGCTTTCATGTCTGTTTCTTTTTCTAAGCAGTTAACATTTATTTCCTGAGAATGGCATCAACACTTTACAGAAGATATGCTTATAAAATTCAAATGCTCCCTTATATAGAAAACATGGATCTAAACATTTCTTGTCTTTCTAAAATCACTTTAACATTTGTGCTTCTGAGGTTTGTTTAATAACTCCTTCTTCACTCTTAGATCACAAAGTCATTCTCCTGCACCTTCTCTTGCTGACTTCGTATTTCCTTCGATGGGTGAAATCCATCTGAACCCACCTTTGCCTGCAGTGTTCGGCAGGAATTCAGATGTGCACCGCTTCATAAAATCACAATTTTCCCACCACAAACCAGCAAGCAACCCATTTTTTCCATTTGATTTTGTGCTCCCACCTTAAACACCTATTGGGTTTTGAATTGAGCAGGGATATTTCTGAGGTATCCAACCAGTGTGATCTGTGTATCATACCTGTGATATATATCTGTTCCAGGCTGACAATTTTGTAAATGATTACAAGTCTAATGTAAGTCTCAATACCAGGAGAGATATCTATCTCTCTTATGTATTCCATTTTTATTTACTTTATATTCTTCAAAAAATTTTATATTTATTTACTTATTTAAGAGAGAGAGAGCACACCCCCCAATGATCATGGAGCAGGGAGATGGACTGGGGCTTGATCCCAGAACCCCGGCATCATGACTGAGCTGAAATCAAGAGTCTGATGCTCAACCAACTGAGTCATCCAGGCGCCCTACATATACTCCATTTTTAGAATACCTGCGTAGCTTTTCAGTGACTTTGTTTTTCAGAAGGAGGTTTAAGATAGTACTTAAATTTAACTTCTTAAGTTGTAAATGCAGTTGCACTGAGTGTAATTTGAGAAAGAACTGACATAACTGCTATATTAACTCATCCCATCCAAGAGAGCACATTGGTTTCTATGTCTTCCTGTATCCTGATCGTCGTCTTCATATCTATCAGTGGTTAAAAAGTCTTCCCTTGAAGATATTGCTGGTGTTTACTTAATTCCTAGATGTTTTCTTTTTTATTTTTTATGTTATGTTAGTCACCATACAGTACAGTACATCATTACTTTTTGATGTAGTGTTCCAAGTTTCATTGTTTATGTATATCACCCAGCGCTCCCTGCAATATATGCTTTCCTTAATACCCATCACCAGGCCAACCCATCCCCCTCACCCGCCTCCTCTCTAGAACCCTCAGTTTGTTTCTCAGAGTCCATAGTCTCTCATGGTTCATCTCCCCCTCCAGTTTCCCCACTTCATTTTCCCCTTCCTTCTCCTAATGTCTCCCATGCTATTAACCCTTATGTTCCACAAGTAAAAGAAACCATATAATTGGCTTTCTCTGCTTGACTTATTTCACTCAGCATAATCTGCTCCATTCCCATCCACAGTGCTGCAAAAGTTGGGTATTCACCCTTTCTGATGGCTGAGTTCCACTGTATATATAGAATACATCTTCCTTATCCATTAGTCTGTTGAAGAGGATCTCAGCTCTTTCGACAGTTTATTTATTGTGGATATTGCTATGAACATTGGGGTACGTATGGCCCTTCATTTGTATCTTTGGGGTAAATACCCAGTAGTGCAATTGCTGGGTCATAAGGTAGCTCTATCTTTAATTTTTTGAGGAATCTTTACACTGTTTTCCAAAGTGGTTGCACGAACTTGCATTCTCACCAATAGTTTATGAGGGTTCCCCTTTCTCCACAACCTCTCCAACATTTGTTGTTTCTTGCCTTGTTAATCTTTGCCATTCATTTTTTTTTCAGTATTCCAAGATTCATTGTTCATACACCATGCTCAGTGTTCCATGCAATATGTGCCCTCCTTGATACCTACCACCATTCTAACTTGTGTGTGGTGGTATCTCAATGTGGCCTTGATTTGAATTTCACTGATGGTTAATTATGATAAACATTTTTTCACTTGTCTCTTAGCCATTCGTATGTCTTCACCAGAGAAGTGTCTGTTCATGTCTTCTGCCTATATTTTGACTTGGTCATATGTTTTTGGGTGTTGAGTTTGAGGAGTTCTTTATAGATCTTGGATATCAGCCCTTTGTCTGCAGTATCATTTGCAAATATCTTCTCCCACTCCATGGGTTGCCTTTTTGTTTTGTTGACTGTTTCCTTTGCTGTGTAGAAGCTTCTTATCTTGATGAAGTCCCAAGAGTTCATTTTTGTTCCTAGAAGTTTTGTAACAGAGGCTACCATAGTGTGTGATATGAGGACCCTGGAGTCCTAGAGTCCTGGGGGGCCATGATGTCCTCACTTTTTCAATGAAGAAGAGGATGTATTTCTGTCAAATCCTTCACCTAAAACTGTATATAGCCACAAGCTGAATGAAGAAGCAGATACAAGCATCATTTTGCCTTCCATCCAGCCAAAACTGGACAAATTTGCTAAATTGTAAAACAAAGCCAAACTTATCACTAAATGAGTTTTTAAAATGCAGTTACTTTCCTAAAACATTACTTATAATAACATAATATTGATTGTTCCTTTAGGCTGAATCAAAGGTTCATTACTGTTCTTTTAATGTGTTAATAACTAAATATTTTCAAAGAATCTCAGTTTTAATTATTAATATGGTAATAATGGAAAGCTATAACTCCACCAAACAAAAGCCCTCAGGGGACTCAATAGTTTTTAGGCATAAAGAAATCTAGAGGCCAGGGACATCTGGGTGGCTCAGTTGAATAAGTGTCTGCCTTTGGCTCAGGTCATGATCCCAGAGTCCCAGGATTGAGCCCCACATCAAGCTCCCTGCTCAGTGGGGAGTCTGCTTCTCCCTCTGCCCCTCTGTCCTTCCACCACTCATGCTGTCTTTCTTGCTCTCTCTCAAGTAAATAAATAAAATCTTAAGAGAAAAAAAAGTAATGCTGAAACCAAAATGTTTGAGGCTGTCTCATTATAGTTTCTGTCACTAATGGTAATGTTATCTTCCTTTTTTGTTATAGTCTATGTTTTGCATGATTATTATGGGAGTAATTCTATGGGAAATGCTGTGAATTTGGAACGTTTATCTAATCCTGCACAGCATGTGTTCTTTCTTTGCTCTAATATATTCTGCCTTCATTCTTTTACATTTCTAGGTAGATGATCATATCTCCTCCCTTCCAATCTTGATATTCCTTCTTTTTGTATCTTTCTTCAAAGTACCACTCCAGACTTTCCGTGCCCAGCTAATGACCAGCAGAAGCAGTGAGTAACCATGGCTTTTTTCTGATTCTAAAATAATGAATTAGTAGTTTCCTACTTCATGTACTATTTGCTAGTTTTGCAGTATATATTCCTGGTTACTTAAAAAAGACTCTTTTGGTTTCAGGAAATAACTTTTCAGGAGAAATAACTTTTTTTGTTTGTTTCATTCAGCAATTTATTTCACTTTTTGAGTTTCAGAGAAACTTCCATCGTACTTTTATTACTAAGTATGCTTTTTTTTCCCAGCATAACAGTATTCATTATTTTTGCACTACATCCAGTGCTCCATGCAATCCGTGCCCTCTATAATACCCACCACCTGGTACCCCAACCTCCCACTCCCTGCCCCTTCAAAACCCCCAGATTGTTTTTCAGAGTCCATAGTCTCCCATGGTTCACCTCCCCTTCCAATTTCCCCCAACTCCCTTCTCCTAAAAAATCTTTATGATATGTGCATATGTTAATCATTATGCTGTATATCCAAAATAATACAATTATATGTCAATTGTATATCAATTTTTAAAATCATAAATAGGAACTTAAATTTAGTAAGCCAGTATTGCTGCCCATTGATAAAATTATATGACATTTCCTTTTCAGTATATTCATGTGACTAATCACATGGTAGGTTTTCTTTTTTTTTCTTTTTATGTTCAGTTAGCCAACATATTATCATTAGATTTTGATGTAGTGTTCAACAATTCGTTAGGGTTTTCTGATGCTGATTCCTCCTTGTTCTTCATGGGATAAACCATATAACTTCATATCTTTTTGGTCTCACCAGATGCAGCATCTGTGGTTGGTCAGAACCATAGCATGGTGTATGAATTCATCCTTGTGGGCTTCTCCACCTTCCCACTGCATCTTCTGCCTGCCTTCTTCCTGCTGTACCTGCTGATGTACCTATTCACCTTGCTGGGGAACCTGATCATCATGGCCACTGTCTGGAGTGATCACAGCCTGCACACACCCATGTACCTCTTTCTGTGTGCCCTGTCCACCTCAGAGATTCTGTTCACTGTTACTCTTACCCCTCGCATGCTGATTGACATGCTCTCAACCCGCCACACCATCTCCTTTGTGGCCTGTGCCAGCCAGATGTTCTTCTCTTTCACATTTGGCTTCACCCACTCCTTCCTGCTCATGATCATGGGCTATGACCGCTATGTGGCCATCTGCCATCCCCTGCACTACAACGTGCTCATGAGCACCCGCACCTGTGCCCGTCTGGTGTCCTGGACCTGGGCTGGTGGCTCAGTCATGGGGATGATGGTGACCCTGATAGTTTTTCATCTCACCTTCTGTGGGTCTAATGTGATACACCATTTTGCCTGCCATGTGCTTTCCCTCCTAAAGCTGGCCTGTGGGAAGGAGATATCTTCTGTTACCCTGGGTGTGATCCTGGTGTGTGTCACAGCTCTGATGGGATGTTTATTCCTCATTGTTCTCTCCTATGTCTTCATTGTGGCCACCATATTGAGGATCCCCTCAGCTGAAGGCAGGCACAAGACCTTCTCCACATGTGTGTCCCACCTCACTGTTGTCATTGTACACTATGGTTTTGCCTCTACTATCTACCTCAAGCCCAAGGGTTCCCATTCTTTGGACAGTAATACTCTGATGGCCACCACCTATATAGTCTTCACTCCCTTTCTCAGCCCAATTATTTTCAGCCTCAGGAATAAGGATCTCAAGAATGCCATAAAGAAAAGTTTCCAGAGAAAATTCAGTTCCCTACATTCCTGATGGCTAGAGGAAATATGGTGGTAATGAAATATGACAGAAGGGCTGGGAAGAATTAGGACTCTTTCCATTGAACTTTTGTAAGTATTCAGTATATGAAAATACTGAATAGCTATTGCTGGATGCATCAATATGTGTTGGATGCATGCTATGTATTTGTTTTTCTCCAATTTTACATAAGCTCTAGCAATCATCATCTCTTGTTTTTGACCCCATGTGATAAACTCCAACCCATTACCACTGTCTAAGAACACATTATGTACCTATGGGCTGGTGGGGGCATCCCGTGGATGTGTCTGGGCACTGATGCCAACGGTTCTTCTTGAATGAAAAAGCAAAGGAGGACCTTCCCTCCCCCACCATAAAGATAAACAAAATAAGCATAATAATAAATACCACGAGCACTGCGTCTTTTCTTATCAGGTACTGTGTCCAGTGTTGTATAATTATTATCTTTTAATTATAACAAATGCACGAAAGACCATAAAATGTTTGTCTTCAAGGAAATAGTTGACTGTTCATAGTTCCTCACTGTCTATGAAGACGATCAATCCTAAGGAGGTTTCAATGTGGATAACAGTTGAGTGGCTGATGTCCAAAGGCAAAGTAGAGAGAGACAGACAGACAGAGAGAGGTGAGGGGGAGAAGGTTCAGTGCTTAAGTAAAAGCATATACAATGTTAAAAAGGTGTTGTATTCTGATATCTCATGGAAATTCTTGTCCCTATTTGCCCACATTACTTTCAGTAAAACATTAATTTCTCCTTCCTGTGTTTTACTTGAACCTCTATGGTTGGATATGTTGGAAGGCACAGTGCTGTGTCAAAATGGCACAGAGAGAGGTCATACCCTGAGTGCAGAGGAGAAATGTAGGTGGAGGTTATACCAAAACCTGAATGAAAGAGTCACATGAAAGTTTATCAGACTCCCATGTTGGGTTTGGGAAACCATATATCTCAGCATCCAGAAAGGGGGCCTTCTGTTTGTTTAAATTCTTACTCAAAGCTATGGCCAGATATATGAGCTGCAAGCAGCAGAGGGGAGAGAAAGAGACAGAGACTCTTATGGTTTGTATGACCCACATTCGTTACTATTCACATTTTTGAAATGCAGAAAATGCATTGCATGGAGCACTGGGTGTTGTACATAAACAATGAACTTGGAACACGGCATCAAAAGACTATGGACTCTGAAAAACAATCTGAGGGGTTTGAAGTGGCGGGGGGTGGTGGGAGGTTGGGGTACCAGGTGATGGGTATTATAGAGGGCACAGCTTGCATGGAGCACTGGGTGTGGTGAAAAAATAATGAATACTGTTTTTCTGAAAATAAATAAATTGGAAAAAAAAAACCTAACAGTGTATTTTAAGGTGACTAACAAAACACAACAAAAAAATTTAAGAAGGGGACCCACTGGGTGGCTCAGTGGGTTAAGCCTCTTCCTTCGGATCAGGTCATGATCTCAGGGTACTGGGATCAAAGCAGGCTCCCCGCTGAGCAGAGAGCTCTGCATTGTCTGGGGCTCTCTGCTCAGCAAGGAATCTGCTTCCTCCTCTTGTTCTGCCTGCCTCTTTGCCTACTTGTGATCTCTTTCTCTGTCAAATAAATAAATAAAATCTTTAAACAAAATAAAACTAAATTTAAAAAGAAAAAAAGAAATGCAGAAAATGCAAATCTGAGAGATGATTTCTCCCCAGCCACACTGCCCTGAAGTGGTGAGGCAGGAATCCATTACAATCTGCATGTGTGTGCTGTTGGTGATCAGGAATGCATCTCTCTCAGGTGCCTGCAGAAAGAAGTGTGGTCATGACTGTGAGGGCAAAGCTGTCTTTAGAAGGAATAGACAGCTTTCAGGGAAGAGAGCAGGTGCAGCCCTAGGCACACATCCCTTTCACACAGCCAGAGAGAAACCATAGTGCACAATAACCAAAATACAATACCAAGCATGCATCCATCACCTATGGATGTTGTATTTTCATATCCTTGAAACCCTACAACAGTCATGTAGAGACAGATGTTATTATTCCCAGCCCTCTTGGTGGTCCAAGCCAAAGAATCCACATTAACATCTGCCTCTCTGTGATATAATCAAACTAATATTTGGTCTCTTGTGTGTCTTTGTTTACTGACCATCTGATGAAAGTCTCTCCTTACTATCAAACTGGCCATCAAGAGCTTAGGGGAATAAATTTTCTCTGGAAGTTTTTCTTTATGGCATTCTTTGATGATGATGATGATGATGATGATGACGACGACGACTATGGCAATGATCATGCTTTGCAAGTCACCATACGGTACATCCTTAGGTTTTGATGTAGTGTTCCATGATTCATTGTTTGCATATAACATTCAGTAGTCCATGCTGTATGGACTTATTAGGACCACAACCAAGGTAACAGAGGATGTCTTATTCCCACAGTCAACTTTAGGAGGGAAAGCATGTTGTAGAAAAAATCATGGATTACTTTAGACCCACAGAAGGTGAGGTGAAAAACTATCAGGGTCACCATCATCCCTATGACCAAGAGACCAGCCCAGGACCGGGACATGACATGGCATAGCCATGTGGACTCATGAACACATTGTACCTCAGGGAGTGGCAGATGGCCACATAGCTGTCATTGCCCATGTTCATGAACAGAAAAGAGTGCTGTATGTTCTCACAGCTCTTTGCCCTCATTTATTCATTCATATAGTCAAGAAATATTATTGAAGGCTTATTCTATATGGAAATATTCTAGGTGCTCAAATCCAGCAATAACCAAGGGCGAGGGCTCTTCTCTGTCCTTTTCATGGTCCACCAAGGGAAGCTGTCATATAACCAAAGAAGACAGCACAGAGTAATCAGAGGAGTGTTCGAGACAGCCTAGGGATCTGGAGAAGCTAAGTGTGGGTCTCAGACCCAACCTGGGATTTAGAGGCTTTGAAATTGGTGATGTCTACAGGGAAACCTGAAGGGTGAGTAGGTATGATTCAGCTGACCAGACAGGTGGAAGAGGGGTTTCCAGACAGAGAGGTCAGCAAGTACAAAGTCTCAGGGTGAAAAAGGCATAGTGCATTTGGGACAGTGGTATGTTCAGTGCACCAGAGAGAGCTGGAGGTCGCTAGTGTGTTTCTGGAATTGAAGGCATGCAGGTGGGAAGGTCATGGGCATGCAAGACAATGGTGTCCAATTGAGGAGTTTGTTTTAAGGGGAATGGGGACTAATAAATGTCTTTTAAATTCATAAAGGGAAGAGCTATATTCCATTATGTGAACATTCTCATGGATATTTCCAGTTGGGGCTTCCTATGAGGGTGTTCTTATGACATCTAGTACATGTCCTTTGGCAGATTAATACTTATATGTTGTGTTGGGTCTAGAGTTAGGTGTGTAAATACTGACTCATAGGGAATACCTATGTTCAGCTTGAATAGATGCTGTGAAACAGTTTTCCAAAGTGATCAGATTCCTGTTTGTAGAGCCCTCTTCTGGCTGGTGTGAGGGAAGCAGCCTGCTGAGGGCAGGCAGAGTGAGCAGATGCAGGAAAAGATGAGGAGAGGTGCATGCGGGCATCTTGGATGGGGTGGGGTGGCAAATTGAGGCTGATTTCAGATGTAGAAGGGACAATGTTTCTGACAGGACAAGGGGAGAGAAAGTGAACTATTTCTGCTTCTAATACTCAAGACATCAAATGTGTAAATTCTTTCCACACTAATGACTAATTCTCCAACTACCCAGACACCACCTTGTTGTCTGATAATTGTGTTCAGTTCAGACACTAACAACCTGGAGATGTCAGTCACACATATTTACTGCCCAGGGAACCTGCACTTCTTTCTGATGTGGCTACAAAGGTGGGGGTTTCCACACTCCTCAGTTAGAATACTTTGCTAGAATGGCTCTCAGAAATCAGGAAAATGCAACACTTACTCTTCCCACTTTATTATGAATAAACAACTCAAGAACAGAAAAATAAAAGAGATGTATGGAGGAAAGAGCGAGGAACTTCCATGCCCTCGCTGCACACGCCCCCCTCTAGCACTGCTATGTGTTCATGAGCTGGGAACACAGGGAACACCCTGAATCCCAGGGTTTAGTGAGCTTTATGGGGGTTTGATGACAAAGACACGATTGATTAAATCATTCATCATCAGTATTGAATACCAATCTGTATCCCCTCCCCTCCCTGGAGGTTCCAATTCACTAATCATCCCTTGGTTGTTCTGGTGAGCAGCCCCCTTCCTAAAACTATCCAGGTGCCCTCAGCCACCACTCATCTCAGTAGCATACAGAAGCCACTATATTACTCTTGAGACAAGAGCATAGGGGGCCTATCTCAGGAACTGGACAAAAAGCAAATGTGTTATTAGAGCCCAAGAATACACATGCTAAATAGATTCACTGGCTTGGATCACCGTGACAACAGAGAAAAGGTAAGTCAACCAAGGAAGAAGTGGAGCTATCCCATTTGGTCAGAAGACTCTGAACACTTCCAAAGACCAAGGGAAAACAGTCTCCAAGACCAACCTCTAAATTACCCTTATTCTGGAAAGCCTTGGCCCTGGGAAAGAGCCCTGGATTCCCACTCTGGGCTGCTTCAGCTCCTGCATTCCCTCTGCCCCTGTCCTGACCCCAAGTGGTTGAAGGCATCTATTCTTGCCCCGTCTCCATCAACAATGGTAGCTCCTAGTCCTCAGCAGGGACTGGGTCTCTCTGGGCAGAGAGAGACAGAAGGGAGCCTTGATCATCTTGGAGTGTTGGAGGAAGGAATAGTAGCTGCTAGTCCCTGGAGGTCCCCTGATGATCCTCCTAGCCTCTCAAGAACCTGAGAGCAGAACTTGCAGGTTGGTATCCTAGGGAAGTCCTGGGGAGCAGCCAGCTGGGAAGCTACAGTAGGGGTAAAGCACACAGCATCAGTTCCAGGAGCCCTGAGGTCTGGCCCCACACCTGCCCCTGTGTGCTGCTGATAGCCTCAGGCAGAACTTCCTACTTCCTGGAAGAGGCAGCCCAGGCTGAGAAAGACCAGGAGGGACAGGTAGGTGGCAATACTCATACAGTTGTGGGAAGCAAGGCCCAGACTGGTGATGGGAACAGGGTCTGGGAGAAGGGTCATAAAATAGGCTCTTAGCCTTGGGCAACTGCTAGGGGTCTTCTTAGGTTGCCCATTCTGGGTCTTAAGTTCTTTCTCAGCCTAGGGCCCATTGCAGCTTGTAAGTCTGCATTCTTGTTTGGGGCTCCTACCCCCCCCCTCAAATGTTTGTACATGCATGAAGGACCTTTTGGTTGTCCCTGCTCCGGAGGAGGTAAGGGATGCTACTGGCATCTGGTGAGTGGAGGCCAGGTTTGCTGATAAAGATTGTACAATCTGGTATTCTTGTGGTGCAATTGTTCCAGTTGGTGAACCAATATGGATAAATTATTATTAACTCAACCCACAGGTTACATTAGGGTTCACTGTCTACATTTCACATTCTTGGGTTTGGGCAAATGTACAGTGATTTGTACACACCATTATGGCATCATCCAGAATATTTCAGGTGCTTTAAATTTCATGTACCCAAATGGAATTATGCTAGAGTGTTCATGTGCTTATGCTTCATTCACTCAAGATCATTTTACAGGTTCATTTATGCTGCTGTGTATGCATCAAACTCTTGTCTGGAGCTCTAGTAGTTGCATCCAGCCCATGTGACCTGCCCTCTTTCCACTTATGGACAAGCACTTTCCACATTCCCCACTACAAGCAATGCTACAAAACATTCCCTGACATGTTCCCTTACAAATACCTGTCAGCAATGGAGATAGATACTCAGGAGCACATGTGCTAGTGCACAGAGCACAGGAACTATTAATTTTAACCCTCTAGTTCTCACAGGCAGTGCACTAATATTGCTTTCTCCCCATACCTGATAGCACTGGGCACTTTCTAGTTCGGGACCTTAAATACGTAGACACTGAATTTCCATTGCATTTCTCTTCCTTTCTCTCCCTTCCTCTCTCTCTCTCTTTCTTTTTAGCATGTTTTCATATGCTTGTGCTATACCCAATGTGAGCTCTCTCCTCACACCTTTGCTCATTTCTGTGTTCAGATTTCTACTTCTTGTAGCTGGAACTGGTTTTTTGTTTATTCTACATCATGTTCCCTGGTCAGCTGTGGACAATGACAGTGATCTTTCCTCACCTTTCCGTCTACTCTTAGCTGGATCCAGAACATCATTTGTTGAACAAATACTCTTCCTGTTGATGTTTTCCTTCTTTCAAAAACACCTAATGTTTGTGTTTCTGAAGTTTGTTTAAGAAGTCCTTCTCCAACCCTAGATCAACAAAATTCTTCTCCTATACCTTCTCCTATTAACTTCTTATGGTCATATTTCATATTTATGTCTTGAATCCTGGAATCCACCTTTGCATATGGTCTTGGGCAGAAATTCAGATTGATTTGCTTCATGAAAGGACCAGTTTTCCCACCACAAACTCCTAAACAATCCAGCTTTTCCCTTTGACTTGTGCTCCCACCTTTAGCACATGTTAAGCTGGGACTCATGTGGGGATATTTTCTGAGGTATCCGATCAATTTGATCAGTGTCTGTGTCTGTTCCAGGTTCACACTTAAAAATGACTATGATGTGTATAATGTCTATGATGAGTCTTCACACCTGCCAGAGTATTTCTTTCCTATTGACTCCACTTTTAGAAGATTAGTATGGTTTTGCACTGACCTTAGTTTTCAGAAGGGATTTGAGGAAACTGTTATGAGATGTACAGCTGACTCACTGAAAGTGTAGTTGCTCTGGTGCTCTGATTTGAGGAAGAAGTGTTATCATTTCTGTACTCGCTGACCTCATCTGAGAGTGTAGATCTTTCTCTATGTATTCAAATCACCTGCATTTTATTAATGTTAAAAATTTCTGAATTTGGAGGCATTCATGTGCTTGATTGATTCCTAGATATTTTACAACAGAGGCTTCCAAAGTGTGATATGAGGACCCTGGGGTCCCAGAGACCATTTTGGGGGGACCATCAGGTTCTCAGTTTTCCAATGAAGGTGAGGATGTATTTTCATCATATGCTTCAACTACAGCCACATATTACCACAACCTGAATGAAGAAGTAGATACAAGCATCATCTTGTCTCCCACCCAGCCAGCCTGGGACAAATTTGCTAAAATGTGAGAAGAAGAATGAGGAGGAGGAGGAGCAAAAGAAGGAGGAAGAGGGGGAGGAGGAGGAGGAGGAGGAGGAGGAGGAGGAATAGGAGGAGAAGGAGAAGGAGAAGAAAAAGAAGAGCAGGAGGAGGAGGAGGAAGAAGAAGGAGAAACCCCTCTTGTCACTAAATGTTAATTTTGTAAAAGTAGCTACTTTCCTAAATAATTGTTACTTACATTGACATTGAACAGGTTGATTCTTCCTTAGAATGTATCCATAATTGGATATTGTCAGAAAATCTGTGTTTCTTTCTAATCTGGTGAACATGGAGAGTGATAATGCCCCCAAACAAAAGCCCATTAGAGGCTCAACTTTTCTTAAGTGTAAAGAAATCGAATTGCCAGACCAAAATGCTAGAGAGATGTTTCTTTATACTTCGTGTCACTCGTGGGAATGGTATCTTACTTTTTACTTCAAATTCATACTTTTAATGATGACTACTGGTGTAATTCTATGAGAAATACTGGTTTTTAGAAGCAAATCTTGTCTTCTACAGCTCAGTGCTCTCTCACACTGGGTATGTTCTGATTTCATTCTTTTGCTTTTTCTGTCAGACAAGCAGGTCTCTTCTTTTCCAATTCTTACATATCTTCTTTCTTTTCCTTCCTTAGAGCACCACTCACGGCTTTCAGTTCCATGCTAAAGAACAGCAGAAACAGTGAGTATCCTTGTCATTTTCCCAATCCTAACACACCGTATCTAAAGTTCCTCCATTTTGTAGATTTTTTTAAGGTTATTGTTATACAGATTCATTATCTTTATGATTTTTATTCTGGTCGCCTTCATTTCCTCCATGATCTGAGCAGATGCAGCATCCGAGGCTGGTCAGAACTATAGCATGGTGTCTGAATTCATCCTTCTGGGTTTCTCCAACCTCCCACAGCATCTCCTGCCCGTCCTCTTCTTGCTGTACCTGCTGATGTACCTGTTCACCCTGTTGGGGAACATGCTCATCATGGTCACTGTCTGGAATGAGCAGAGCCTGCACACACCCATGTACCTCTTCTTATGTGCCCTGTCTACCTCCGAGATTCTGTTCACTGTTGCTGTCACACCTCGCATGCTGGTTGACATGCTCTCCAGCCACCATTCCATTAGCTTTGTGGCCTGTGCCAGTCAGATGTTCTTCTCTTTCACATTTGGCTTCACCCACTCCTTCCTGCTTATGATCATGGGCTATGACCGCTACGTGGCCATCTGCCACCCCCTGCGCTACAACGTGCTCATGAGCACCCGCACCTGTGCCCGTCTGGTGTCCTGGACCTGGGCTGGTGGCTCAGTCATGGGGATGATGGTGACCCTGATAGTTTTTCACCTCACCTTCTGTGGGTCTAATGTGATCCATCATTTTGGCTGCCACGTGTTTTCCCTCCTAAAGTTGGCCTGTGGGAAGGAGACATCTTCTGTCACCCTGGGTGTGATCCTGGTGTGTGTCACAGCTCTGATGGGATGTTTATTCCTCATCATGCTCTCCTATGTCTTCATTGTGGCTGCCATATTGAGGATCCCTTCAGCTGAAGGCAGGCACAAGACCTTCTCCACATGTGTGTCCCACCTCACTGTGGTCATTGTGCACTATGGTTTTGCCTCCATAATCTACCTCAAGCCCAAGGGATCCCATTCTATGGACAGTAATACTCTGATGGCCACCACCTATACAGTCTTCACCCCCTTTCTCAGCCCAATCATTTTCAGCCTCAGGAATAAGGAGCTCAAGAATGCCATAAAGAAAAGCTTCCAGAGAAAATTCAGTCCCCTAAGCTCCTGATGGCCAGTTTGGTCAAGAGGAAATATGATAGCAGAGCTGGGAATAGTAATGACTATCTCCATAGGACTGTCGTAGAGATTTAGTATTTGAGAATACTAAATAGGTATTGTGGGATGCATCCATAGATGCTGGATGCACGGTAGGTGTTCTTTTTTCCCCCTTCAATTTGTTTTCAATTTGTTCCCTCTTGCATAGCCTCTAGTGATTACCATCTCTCGTTCTTGACACCATGTGATGACGTCCATCCCAGTCCCTATGTCTAAGAATGTGTTATTTACCTATGGGCCAGTGGGGGGCATCACAATGATGTGTCAGGCCACTGATGGCAATGGTTCTTCTTGCATGGACAAGTAGGGCAGAACTTCCCCTCCTCCACCATAAGGACAACAAGAGTAAGCAAAATGATAAATACCACCAGCATTGGGGCTTTTCTTATTAGGCACTGTGTCCAGTGTTGTATAGGTATTATCTTTAAATTATAACATATGCACAAGAGAAAATAAACTATTTGTCTCCAAGAAGATGGCTGACTCTTTATAGTTTCCGCTGTCCTTGGAGGGGATTGACCCTAAATAAGTTTCTATGTTGATCTTAGTTGACTGAAGGATGTCTGAATGTGAAGTAAAAAGAAAGAGAAAAGGAGTGAGAAGGAAAGAGCTAAGGGAGGAGATGTTCAGGGTTTGGATAAGAACATGCAGAATATTAAAACTGTGTTGCTAACTGACATCTTCTGGAAATCCCTTTCCCTTTTCCCTACATTACCTTCAGTAAAACATCAAGTTCTCATTCCTGTTTCACTTGAATCTCTCTAGAGGATTTGCTGAGAGCACAGTGCTATCTCAAATGACAGAAGAGAGGTCAATGGTATGGGTACTATTATTATGCAGAGGAGAAATGCTGGTGGTGGTCACACAACACATGAATGAAGGGGGTCACATGGAATGTTAGGCCTGTCTGATTCCCATGCTGGGGGTTTGGTAAAGCATATGTCGGAGCATATGCTCAGACCTTCCTGGATCTTCCTGGATCTTCCTGGAAAACTATTACTCAAAGATGAGGCCAGTAGATACCTTGTAATGTTAAACCCACAGCCTCCAGTCATCTCATGAGCATACAAAGACTCTCATCAGAGGGCCAGTAAACAAAGACACACAAGAAACAAAATATTAGTTTGACTGTATCACAGAGAGGCAGATGTTAATGTAGATTCTTTGGCCTGGACTACCAGGAAAACAAGGATAGGGAAGAACTTGACCACAAGGAGAGATGGGGCCTCCAGCCCCCATTCATCTTATTAGCATACAGAAGCTGCTATTATCACTCCTGAGACAGGGGCTTAGGGACTGTGTCTTAGGAACTGGACAAAGACCAAATGTGTTATTACATCCTAAGGATGCACATACTAATGTGAATTCTCTGGCTGGATCACCATGAAAACACAGGGTAACTCCACCAAAAGGAGAAGCGGAGCTTTCCACTTTGGCCAGAAGACCCTGAAAACTTCCATTCACCAAGAGAAGAGACTTTCCAAGACCCAGCTCTAAATTACCTTTATTCTGGGAAGCCTTCCAGCTGCCTTGACCCCAGGGCAGAGCCCTGAATTCCCACTCTGGGCCGCTCCAGCTCCTTTCTTCCCTCTGACCCTGCTCTGACCCCAACTGGCTGAGGGCATCTAATTTCAGTCCTGTCTCTCCCAAGACTGGGAGTTCCTAGGCCTCAGCAGGGGCTGGGGCGCTCAGGGCAGAGAGAACAATAGGGAGCCTTGGTTGTGTTGGGCTACTGGAGGAAGGAATAGAGGCTGCGGGTCCCCAGAGGCCCTCTGATGATCTTCCTGGCCTCTCCAGACTCTGAGGGCAGACCTTGCAAGTTGGTGTTCCAGGAAGGCCCTGGGGAGCAGCCTGTTGGGAAGCTGCATTAGGGGTAAAGTACGGAGCATCCAGGAGCCTCAAGGTCTGGCCCCACACCTGCCGCTGTGTGCCACTGACAGCCTCAGGCAGGGGAGCTTCTTCTGCCCTCCCCTGCTGGCTGCTTCTTGGAAGAGATAGCCCAGGCTGAGGAGGACCAGGAGGTACAGGGTAGGTGGTGATATTCGTACAGTTGTGGGGAGCAAGACCAAAATTTGGGATAGGGACAGAGTCTAGGAGAAGGGTCATAAGACAGGCTTTTAGCCTTGGGGAACTGCTGGGATTATTCTCAGGTTGCCCACTCTGGGTCCTGGACACACAGCCTAGTGCCCTGAGCAGCCTCCAAGTCTGCATTCTTGTTTGGGGCTGATTCTGCACATCCAGTGCAAAATGTTTGTACTTGCCTGGAGGACCTCCTGGTTATCAGAGCTCATGGGGAGGGAGGGGATGGTACTGGCATCTGGTGAGTTGAGGCCAGCATGCTGAAGGCTGTACAATCTGGTATTCTTGTGGTGCATTTGTTCCAGTTGGTGATCCAATATGGATAGATACATAATTATTAACTTAACTTCTATTATATTATATTAGGGTTGACTGTGTTACCCATCCTTGGGTTTTGAGAAACGTATAGAAACATGTATACCCTATTACAGCACCATCCAAAATAATTTCAGGTGCTCTATTTTTCATGGGCCCAATGGAATTATGCTAGAGTGTTCATCTGCTTTTGCTTCATTTACTTAAGATCATTTTATAGGTTCCTTTACCTGCTGTGTGTACATCAAACTCCTGCCTGGGCCCAACAGTTGCACCCAGCCCATGTGAACTGCCCTCTTCCCAATTACAGTTCCCAAGCAGGCTTGTCCATTTCCCCACTTCAGGCAATGCTACTGAAACATCCTCTGACAATCTCCCTTCAGACAGGTGTGAACAATCAAGATAGATGCTCAGGAGACCATGTGCTGTTGCACAGAGCAGGTGAACTCTGTTCTTCTGCATTCTTGGTTCTCACCAGGAGGCCGTCAGTATTGTTTTCTCTCCATATTTTGATTAACACCAGGCACTTTCTAGTCTGGGGAAATGAATAGGTGTACAGTGAAAGTGCACGGTGGTTTTACTCTGCACTTTCCTTGTCTAAAACCACCCTTTCTTGTGTCTGTGAAACCCCATCTGTGAGTTCTTTGCTCATATCCTTGGCTCATTTCTGCATTGAGGTTTCTCTTTCTGAATGTGTCTTACTTACTCTAGATAGTACTTCCTGGTCAATTTTCAGCAATGCAAATTTTCTTTCCCCAAATTCCACCTGCCTATTCATTGATCCTTGATATCCTTTGTTGTTGTTGTTGTTGTTGAACAAAATCCTTGGGGAACTTTTCTTGTCTGTTTCCTTTCCTGAGCAGTTAGCATTTTTCTCCAGAGAATGGCATCAGCACCTACAGAAGATACACTTATGAAATTCAAATGCTTTTTTATACATAAAACACGCATATACAAATTTTGTGTATTTTTTAAGTTGTTATTTCAATCTCCCTAGTTAACATATGGTGTAATACTAGTTTCAGGTGTTCAATATACTAGTTCAACTCTACAATACCCTGTGTTCATCACAAGTGTACTCCTCAATGCCTATCACCTATTTCTCCCACCCCCTCTCTCTCCCCTCTGGTAACCAAGAGTTTTTTCTCTATAGTTAAGAGTCTCTTTTCTCTGTAGTTAAGAGTCACTCTCTTCCTTTTTTTTCCTTTGCTCCTTTGTCTGTTTCTTAAATTCCACATATGAGTGAAATCATGTGCTATTTGTCTTTCCCTAACTGGCTTATTTCATTTAGCATAATACTCTCTAGTTCCATCCATGCTGTTGCAAACAGCAAGATTTCATTCTTTTGATGGCTGAGTAATATTCTATCATATATAGAAACCACATCTTCTTTATCCAACACTTGAGCTGTTCCCATAATTTAGCTATTGCAGAAAATGCTGCTGTAAACATCAGGGTGCATGTATACCTTTGAATTTGTATTTTTTTTTTGTTCTTTTGGTAAATATGCAGTAGTGCAATTGCTGGATACAGGGTAGTTCTATTTTTAACTTTTTGAGGAATCTCCATGCTGTTTTCCTGAGTGACTGCACTAGTTTGCATTCCCACCAACAGTGTAAAAGGGTTCTCCTTTCTCCATATCACCTTAATATTTGTGGTTTTAGTATATGTGCTGCCGAAGCGAGCACAATATTTGTGGTTTTGAGTTTTGGTTAAGAAGTCCTTCTTCACTCTGAAATTGCAAGGTTATTCTCCTACACTCTTTCCTATTAAATTTATCTTTCACTTAATGCATAAAATCCATCTATTTTGGTTGTTGTCTTGGGCAGGAATCCAGATTTGCCCTGCTTCATAAACCCATGAATTTTCCACCACAAACCAGTCAATAATCCATTTTTTCCATTTGAATCACATATTGTGTTTAGAATCAAGCAGGGATATTTTCTGAAATGTCCAACCAGCATGATCATACACGTCTGTTCCATTGTCACACTTTTTTAAATGATTCCTAGTCTGTAGTGAGTCTCAATGTGGGGAGGGATATCTCTCTCTCTCTCTCATGTACTTCCTTTTTAGAAGACCAGTATGCCTTTTCACTGGCTATCTTTCAGAAAGAAGTTTAAGATAGTTCTTAAATTTAACTTCTTTTTTTATGTGTTACAGCATGTACTACTTTTATTATTTTTTTAATTTTACTTTATTTTTTCAGTGTTCCAAGATTTATTGTTTATGCACCACACCCAGTGCTCCATGCATTATGTGCCCTCCTTAATACCCACTATAAATGCAGTTGCACTGACTATAATTTGAGGAAGAACTGATGTAATTGCTATATTAGCTTACCCCATCCAAGAGAGCACAGTGGTTTCCACATTTTCCATGTACCCATACTATCTTCTACATATCTATCTGTGATTAAAATTTCTGTCCTTCACTTCTCCAAAGAAGATATACAAATGGCTAATAAACACATGAAAAAATGTTCATCATCACTAGCCATCAGGGAGATTCAAATCAAAACCACATTGAGATACCACCTTACACCAGTTAGAAAGCCCAAAATAAACAAGACAGGAAACAACATGTGTTGAAGAGGATGTGGAGAAAGGGGAGCCCTCTTCCACTGTTGGTGGGAATGCAAGTTGGTACAGCCTCTTTGGAAAACAATGTGGATATTCCTCAAGAAATTAAAAATAGAGCTTCTCGGAATGCAAGCTGGTGCAACCACTCTGGAAAACAGCATGGAGGTTCCTCAAAATGTTGAAAATAGAACTGCCCTATGACCCAGCAATTGCACTACTGGGTATTTACCCTAAAGATAGTAATCGTAGTGATCCAAAGGGGCACGTGCACCCGAATGTTTATAGCAGCAATGTCCACAATAGCCAAATTATGGAAAGAACCTAGATGTCCATCAACAGATGAATGGATCGAGAAGATGTGGTATATATACACAATGGAATACTATGCAGCCATCAAAAGAAACGAAATCTTGCCATTTGCGACAACATGGATGGAACTAGAGCGTATCATGCTAGCGAAATAAGTCAAGCGGAGAAAGACAAACATCATATGATCTCCCTGATATGAGGAAGTGGTGATGCAACATGGGGGCTTAAGTGGGTAGGAGAAGAATCCATGAAACAACATGGGATAGGGAGGGAGACAAAACATAAGTGACTCTTAATCTCATGAAACAAACTGTGGGTTGCTGGGGGGAGGGGGTTGGGAGAAGAGGGGTAGGGTTATGGACATTTGGGAGGGTATGTGATTTTGGGTAAATTGGAAGGGGAGATGAACCATGAGAGACTATGGACTCTGAAAAACAATCTGAGGGGTTTGAAGTGGCGGGGGAGTGGGAGGATGGGGTACCAGGTGGTGGGTATTATAGAGGGCACAGCTTGCATGGAGTACTGGGTGTGGTGAAAAAATAATGAATACTGTTTTTCTGAAAATAAATAAATTGGAAAAAAAAGAAAAAACACAAAAACAAAACAAAACAAAACAAAAAATAGAGCTTCTCTATGCTCCTGCAATTGCACTATTAGGTATTTACCCCAAAGATACAGAGGTAGTGAAAAGAAGGGCCATCTGTATCCCAATGTTCATAGCAGCAATGGCCACAATCGCCAAACTGTGAAAAGAGCCAAGATGACCTTCAACAGACAAATGGATAAAGATGATGTGGTCTGTATATACAATGGAGTATTCCTCCTCCATCAGAAAGGATGAATACCCAACTTTTGTATCAACATGGACGGGACTGGAGGACACTATGTGAGTTTAACAAGTCAAGCAGAGAGAGTCAATTATCATATGGTTTCACTTGTAGAACATAAGGAATAACACAGAGGACATTGGAAGGAGAGGAGAAGTGAGTTGGGGGAAATTGGAGGGGGAGATGAGCCATGAGAGTCTGTGGACTCTGAGAAACAAACTGAGGGTTTTGGAGGGGAAGGAGGTGGGGAGTTGGGTGAGCCTGGTGGTGGGTATTAAAAGGGCATGTATTGCATGGAGCACTGGGTGTGGTGCATAAACAATGAATCTTGGAACAATGGAAAAATAAAATAAAATTTTTAAAAATTCTGTCCTGGGAGATACTGCATATGCTTGGTTAATTCCTAGATATTTTACATCAAAGGTTGTCAAAGTATGATATGAGGATCCCTGGGACACTGGAGACCCTTTTGGGAGGTCATCAGGTCCTCAATTTTCCAATAAAGGAGAGGATATATTTTTGTCATATGTTTCAATTAAAAGTACATAGTGTCACAGGCTGAATGCAGAAACAGATATGAGCATCTTCTTGTCTTCCATCCAGACAGCATTGGAAAAATTTGCTAAAATGCAGAATAAAGCCACACTTCTCACTAAACGAGTTTTTTTTTTAATCCAGCTACTTTCCTAAAGTGTTTTTTATATTAGCATGAGTTGATTGTTCCTTTAGGTTGAATCAATGGTTGATTATTGTTCTTTTTAATGTGTTAATAATGTGTGCTTATATCTGCTTGACTTATTTCATTCAGCATAATCTCCTCCAGTCACCTCCATACCAGGTGGTGGGTATTATAGAGGGCACGGATTGCATGGAGCACTGGGTGTGGTGAAAAAATAATGAATACCGTTTTTCTAAAAATAAATAAATTAATTTTAAAAAAAAGAAAAAAAGAAATCATGAGACCAAAATGTATGAGCACTCTCTCATTACAGTTTGTCTCACTATCGGTAATGTTATTTTATGTTTCCCTTAAATTCTATCTTAAACGTTGACTATTACAAGTGTAATTCTATGGGAAATACTGTGAGTTTGGGAAGTTGATCTAGTCTTCTGCAAATTGTGTTCTTTCTGTCTGCTCAAATATGTTCTGCCTTCATTCTTTTACCTTTCTAGGTAGACGATCACATCTCTTCCTTCTGATCCTGATATTCCTTCTTTTGATATCTTTCCTGAAGCACCTCTCCTGGCTTTCTCTTCCCTGCTAATGAGCAGCAGAGACAGTGAGTAACTTGGCTTGTTCCTGATCCTAAAACAAGGCACTCCTAGCTTCCCACTTCATGTACTATTTGTTAATTTTGCAGTGTATATTCTTAGTTAACTAAGAAAGTGTTAGTTGATTTCATGTTGAGAAGAAGCTCTTTAAGAATCTTTAAGATTCTGAGAAGGTCTTCTCACTGTCTGTCTCTATGACCACCTTATAGTAATATTTAACCCTTAGTGAATACTTAAAATTTGTTAGGCACCTATTAAAATCCTTATGTGATTTAACTCATTGGATCTTCCCAACAACCCCACGAAGTACATAAAACCTTCATTTTCAGATAAAGAAAATGAAACTAAACATTTTATTTGTAGCTCTGGAGCTGTAATTGGGAGAACCAGTAGGAAACCCAGGATTTGTAGTCCCACTCCCTAGCCTGAGCACTATTAATATTAACCGTAATATTCACAGAATACAATCACTTCACATTGCATAGCTTCCCCCATGTACCCTGCCTGCATTGTCCTCACTTACTTGCACTCCTCATCTTCCCATCACTTTCTATCTGGTATACACCTAGGTCCACATCTAAGAATGACTACTTGTCCCAGGTTTCCCTGACTTTTCTGGGCTGCTTCTTTCTACCTACTATGTGTACATTGTATACTCACTGTTGGTATTAAGGCACATATCACATTTTTATTAACTATTATTAATTTGTATTCATTGCAGTGGGAGCACCTTTGAATTCCTCTTTGTATTTCATGTCCTAGTACAGAATAATATTCAATAAATATTGCTAAGATGTTTGAGAGTTTAAAAAAAATCTTTGAGATGTGTGCTTATATCTGTTTGACTTATTTCATTCAGCATAATCTCTTCTAGTCCCATCCATGTTGATGCAAAAGTTGGGTATTCATCCTTTCTGATGACTGAATAATACTCCATTGTATATATGGACTACATCTTCTTTTTTTTCACCATTTTAAAAAAATTTCTTTTCAGCATAACAATATTCATTGTTTTTGCACCACACCCAGTGCTCCATGCACATCTTCTTTTTTAAAATTTTTATTTATATTTTTAATTTATTTTCAATATTCCAGAATTCATTATTTATGCACCACACCCAGGACTCCATGCAATACACGCCCTCCATAATACCCACCACCAGGCTCACCCAACCTCCCACTCCCCACCCCTCCAAAACCCTCAGATTGTTTTTCAGAGTCCATACTCTCTTATGGTTCATCTCCCCCTCCAATTTCCCCCAACTCCCTTCTCCTCTCCATCTCCCCATGTCCTCCGTGTTATTCTGTATGCTCCACAAATAAACAAAACCATATGTTAATTGACTCTCTCTGCTTGACTTACTTCACTCAGCATAA
This sequence comes from Neogale vison, assembly GCF_020171115.1. Classification (NCBI taxonomy): domain Eukaryota; kingdom Metazoa; phylum Chordata; class Mammalia; order Carnivora; family Mustelidae; genus Neogale; species Neogale vison. The sequence continues at coordinate 214,452,598 of NC_058096.1, forward strand.
TCCCTTCCAGTCCTGTCCATGTTGATACAAAAGCTGGGTATTCATCCTTTCTGATGGAGGCATAATACTCCATAGTATATATGGACCACATCTTCCTTATCCATTTGCCCATCGAAGGGCATCTTGGTTTTTTCCACAGTTTGGTGATTGTGGCCATTGCTGCTATAAACATTGGGGTACAGAGGGCCCTTCTTTTCACCACCTCTGTATCTTTGGGGTAAATACCCAGTAGTGCAATTGCAGGGTCATAGAGAAGCTCTACTTTTAATTTCTGAAGGAATCTCCACACTGTTTTCCAAAATGGCCGCATCAGCTTGCATTCCCACCAACAGTGTAAGAGGGTTCCCCTTTCTCCACATCCTCTCCAACACTTGTTGTTTCCTGTCTTGTTAATTTTGGGCATTCTAACTGGTGTAAGGTGGTATCTCAATGTAGTTTTGATTTGAATCTCCCTGATGGCTAGTAATGATGTACATTTTTTCATGTACATGTTTTTTATTAGCCATTTGTGTGTCTTCATTGGAGAAGTGTCTGTTCATGTCTTCTGTCCATTTTTTGAAATGATTATCTGTTTTGTGTGTGTTGAGTTTGAGGACCACATCTTCTTTATCCATTCATCTGTTTAAGGGCATCTCAGCTCTTCCCTCAGTTTGGCTATTGTGGATGTACAGTTTCACTTACCTGTGGAACACAAAGAATAACATGGAGGACATTAGGAGAAGGAAAGGAAAAGTGAATTGGGGGAAATACCATCAACATTTTTTACAGAGCTGGAACAAATAATTCTAAAATTTGTATGGAAACAGAAAAGACCCTGAGTTGCCAGAGGAATGTTGAAAAATAAAACCAAAGCTGGGGACACCACAATACCTGACTTCAAGGTATATTGCAAAGCTGTGATTAGCAAAACAGCACAAAAACAGACACATAAAATAGTGGAACAGAATAAATAACCCAGAAATGGACCCTCAACTCTATAGTCAACTAATCTTTGACAAATCAGGCAAGAATATACAATGGGAAAAAATGAAAAAAAAAAAAGAATATACAATGGAAAAAAGGCACTCTCTTCAATAAATGGTGCTGGGAAAATTAGACAGTCACATGCAGAAAGATGAAACTGGACCTTGCTCTTATACCATACCCGAGATAAACTCAAAATGGATGAAAGATCTAAATGTGACACAGAAATCCATCAAAATCCTAGAAGAGAACAAAGGCAGTAACCTCTTTGACATTGGTCACTGGGACTTTTTTCAAGACATGTCTCTAAAGGCAAGAGAAAGAAAAGCAAAAATGAATTTTGGGGACTTCATCAAGATACAAAGCTTCTGCACAGCCAAGGAAACAGTCAACAAAACTAAGAAATAACCCACTCCATGGGAGAAGATACTTGCAAATGACAGTATACATAAAAGGCTGTATCCAAGATCTCTTAAGGAACTTCTTATACTCAACACTCATAAAACAAATAATTCAGTCAAGAAATGGGCAGAAGGCATGAACAGATAATTCTCCAAAGAAGACATCCAAATGGCCAACAGACACATGAAAAAAATGTTCCACATCTCTTACCATCAAGGAAATACAAATCAAAACCACCATGAGTTACCACCATACATTAGTCAGAATAGCTAAAATTACATCTGTATCTTTGGGATAAATATGCAGTAAGAAGAAGGGCCATATGTACCCCAATGTTCATAGCAGCAATGTCCACAATAGCCAAAATGTGGAAAGAGCCAAGATACCTTTCAACAGACAAATGGATAAAGAAGATATGATCCATATATACAATGGGATATCATCCAGCCATCAGAAAGGATGATTACCCAACTTTTGCATCAACATGGATGGGACTGGAGGAGATTGTGCTGAGTGAAATAAGTCAAGCAGAGAAAGTCAATTATCATATGGTTTCACTTACTTGTAGAACATAAGGAATAACATGGAGGACATTAGGAGAAGGAAAGGAAAAGTGAATTGGGCATATAAGAGGGGGAGAAGAAGCATGAGAGACTGTGGACTCTGAGAAACAAACTGAGGGTTTTGGAGGAGAGAGAAGGAGGAGATGGGTGAGCCTGGTGGTGGGTAATAAGGAGGGTATGTATTGCATGGACTATTGGGTGTGGTGCATAAACAATGAATCTTGGAACACTGAAAAAATAAAATAAAAAATTTTAAAAATAAATTTTTAAAGTCACAAATAGGAATTGAACTTTAGTAATCCAGGATTGCTGCATAGATTGAAATATTTATGCTATTTCCTTTTTAGTTTATTCATGTGAACAACCACACGATAGGTTTTCTGATGCTGAACCATACTTGTCCTTCATAGGATAAACCATGAACCTTCATATCCTTTCTGGTCTCAGCAGATGCAGCATCTGAGGTGGGTCAGAACTATAGCATGGTGTATGAATTCATCCTCCTAGGCTTCTCCACCTTCCCACCACATCTCCTGCCTGCCTTCTTCTTGCTGTACCTGCTGATGTACCTGTTCACCCTGATGGGGAACCTGATCATCATGGCCACTGTCTGGAATGAGCACAGCCTGCACACACCCATGTACCTTTTCTTGTGCGCCTTGTCTACATCTGAGATTCTGTTAACTGTTACCCTCACCCCTCGCATGCTGGTTGACATGCTCTCAACCCGCCACACCATCTCCTTTGTGGCCTGTGCCAGCCAGATGTTCTTCTCCTTTACCTTCGGCTTCACCCACTCCTTACTGCTCACAGTCATGGGCTATGACCGTTACGTGGCCATCAGCCACCCCCTGTGGTATAACGTGCTCATGAACACCCACACCTGTGCCCGGCTAGTTTCCTGGTCCTGGGCTGGTGGCTCAGTCATAGGGTTGATGGTAACCCTGATAGTTTTTCGTCTCACCTTCTGTGGGTCTAATGTGATCCATCATTTTGGTTGCCACGTGCTTTCCCTCCTAAAGTTGGCCTGTGGAGAGGAGACATCTTCTGTCACCTTGGGTGTGATCCTGGTGTGTGTCACAGTTCTAATGGGGTGTTTATTCCTCATCATGCTCTCCTATGTCTTCATTGTGGCTGCCATATTGAGGATCCCTTCAGCTGAAGGCAGGCACAAGACCTTCTCCACATGTGTGTCCCACCTCACTGTGGTCATTGTGCACTATGGTTTTGCCTCCATAATCTACCTCAAGCCCAAAGGCTCCCATTCTTTGAACAGTAACACTCTGATGGCCACCACCTATACAGTCTTCACTCCCTTTCTCAGCCCAATCATTTTTAGCCTCAGGAATAAGGAGCTCAAGAATGCCATAAAGAAAACCTTCCAGAGAAAATTCAATCCCCTAAGCTCCTGATGGCCAGTTTGGTCATAAGAAAATATGATAGCAGGGTTGGGAATGATAATGACTCTCTCCATAAGACTGTTGTAGAGATTCACTATGTGAGAATACTAAACAGGTACTGTGGAATAGATCCATAGGTGTTGGATACATGGTAGGTGTTTGTTTAGTGAAAAAAATAAAATAAAATTAGATGTTTAAAAAAATGTCATCTTTCCATACTAAAGAGATGAGTTCCAGATCTCTAGATCCCTCGTGGTTTTTCCTTTGTGTATTTCCACCAGGTCAAGCCACCTGCAACTCAGCGTTCTCTCTGATGATGTGCATATTTCTGTATCCTTATTATAATGCAGAGGGCTCATCTCACAGGAGTTTTAGCACACCTTCCAAGCTCACACAATCCACACTGAACACCAAGAAGTTTCCTGGTGTCCTCCAGTTCCTACTCTGCTGAGTTCTTTGGGTTTAGACCAGAGTCCCTGGGCTGGGTATCCTACAGCTTCACAGCATGTGTGTCTCCACAACACACCCCCAAGGGCCTTGCTGCCAAATAGCAAATTCTGCAGCTGGACTATCAGAACTCCTTCATCTTTGCTGATGGACTCCAAGGGTACTCAGCCCTTCTCATGAGTGAACGCAATACCCTAAGTCATCTCCATAGAGAAAAGACCAAGGATCTGGCTTGAAAAAAATTCTGTCATGAAACAAATCACATAGAATGACAGGATGCCATTCCATGAGTCAGGTTTCTAGGGCTGCTGTAACAAAGCACATAAACCTAGTGACTTAAAACCACACATGTCTATCACCCTCTATGCTGGAGGCCAGAAGCTAAAATCAGGGTCACCAGCTGTGAGTCAAGGTGTGAGCAGGGCTGCATCCTTCAGGGGATCCAGGGTAGGTTCTGTCTCCTGCTTTCCCAGCTGCCAGAGGCAGCAGGCATCCTTGGCTCAAAGTTCCTGGCTCAGCTACTCCAATCCCTCCTTCCAGTGTCACATCACCGACTTCTCTCTGTGTCTGACCCCTCCTGCCCCCTTCTAGAAGGACACTTGCAGTTATAGCAAGCCCATCTGGATGATCCAGGGCAATCCCTCTGCCTCAGAGGATTAACTGCCTCTCATCACATGCAGTCCCTTATGCTGGGGAAGGGAACACAGTCACAGGCTCTGGAAAAGGACCTCTTAGGGGTGGTGGGTCGGCATTAGTCGTTAACATCAATAATTGTAAAATAATGAAATGGAACCCCAGGGTCTCATGTCAGTGTCAATGTGACAAGTGTCACAAAGTGTCTCTGTAACTCCTCTGGAGTCAGTGTTTCTCTCTGGCTGTGTGAAGGGGTGTGTGTTTAGGGCTGCACCTACCCTCCCACCCTGAAGGCTGTCTATTCCTTCTAATGACGGTCTTCCTCTCCCAGTCAGGACCACACTTCCCTCTGCAGGCACCTGACAGAGGTGCATTCCTGATCGCCAAGGGCACACATATGCAGATTGTAATGAATTCCTGCTTCAGCAGCTCAGGGCACTGTGTCTGGGGACAAATCATCTCTCAGATTTGCATTTTCTGCATTTCAAAAAAGTGAATAGTTGGAGCACTTGGGTGGCTTCACTGGTTAAGCATCCCACTCTTCATTTAGGCTCAGCTCCTCATCTCAGGGTCCCAAATGGAGTCCAAGGTCAAGCTTTGTGCTAGTGGGTGCTGCTTGAGATTCTCTCCCTCTCCCTCCCCCCACCCAGCTCTCTCTTTCTCTATGTCTCAAGAAAAAAATAAGAGTAGCAATAGATGTGGGTCATATCTAAATAGGGAGAAATAATCATTTATTTTGAGTCTTAGAAGAGTGAATGCATAAGAAACACTTCCCGCATTTGGCAAGCAGCAGACACTCATATGTGATAGCCATTCATAGGTTTATTATTATAAAACATCTTCTTCCTGAAATTCAAATATCTACCTGAAGCTCTGAGTATGAACTTACCGAGTGGAAGTCCCCCTTCCTGGATCCTGAGACACATGGTTTCCTGAACAACATGAGAGTTAGACCAAATGTTGCATGGAACTCCTTCCTTAACATGTTGTGTGGCCTCCACCAACAGTTTACATCTGTTAAAATGGGGACCCATACCCTTGATGTCTCTTTTTGCCATCTTCAGTTACCACTGTGCCCTCCAACACATCCTCCAGATCGTTCCACATAAGACAAAAGAATTAGAAATTGATGTTTTATGGAAAGCAATGTGGGAAAAAGGGAAAAGGATTTCCATAAAATGTCAGATAACAACCCACATTTAATATTCTGTATGTCCTTACCTAAGCACTGAACCCTCTCCCCTTTCTCTCTTGGTCTCTCTGCCTCTCTCTTTCTCCACTTCGTATCCTGACATCTGTCACTCTACTAAATTCAACATAGAAACTTCCTTAAGGTCTATTCACCCCAAAGACAGAAGGAACTAGAAACATTCAACCATCTCCTTAGAGAAAAGTAATTATGTTCTTTTCTGCATTTGTTGTGATTAAAAGATAACCCTGATACAGCACTGGACACAGTGCCCAATTAGTATATCCCCAGTGCTGGTGGTATTTATCATTATGCTACTTTTGTTTATGTCATGGTGGGGGAAGGTGAAACTCCTCCCTCACTTGTCTATTGGAGAAGAACCCTGTTCATTACTGGCCATACAATCTTGTGATGCTCTCCCCTGACCATAGAGAGATAACACATTCTTAGAAATAGGTAACTGGATTGGGGTTCATCACACAGGGTCAAGAAGAGAGAGGATGATCGATCACTAGAGCTTATGCAAGAGGGAAGGAGGAAACAAATGCAAAAACTAATAACCTAGCCGGCTCCAAAACCTATAGATGCATCCAATAATACCTCTTCAGAATTCTCATGTATTGAATATAGACAATGGTCCCGTGGAGAGGATCATTATCCCCAGTCCTTGCATCATACTCGTCATGACCAAACTGGCCATCAGGAACTTAGGGGACTGAATTTTCTCTGGAAGCTTTTCTTTATGGCATTCTTGAGCTCCTTATTCCTGAGGCTGAAAATGATTGGGCTGAGAAAGGGAGTAAAGACTATATAGGTGGTGGCCATCAGAGTGTGACTGTCCATAGAATGGGGACCCTTGGGCTTGAGGTAGATCATGGAGGCAAAACCATAGTGCACAATGACCACAGTGAGGTGGGACACACATGTGGAGAAGGTCTTGTGCCTGCCTTCAGCTGACGGGATCCTCAATATGGCGGCCACAATGAAGACATAGGAGAGGATGATGAGGAATAAACATCCCATCAGAGCTGTGACACACACCAGGATCACACCCAAAGTGACAGAGGATGTCTCCTCCCCACAGGCCAACTTTAAGAGGGAAAGCGCATGGCAGAAAAAATGGTGTATGACATTAGACCCACAGAAGGTGAGATGAAAAACTATCAGGATCACCATCATCCCCATGACTGAGCCACCAGCCCAGGTCCAGGACACCAGACGGGCACAGGTGCGGGTGCTCATGAGCACGTTGTAGCTCAGGGGGTGGCAGATGGCCACGTAGCGGTCATAGCCCATGATCATGAGCAGGAAGGGGTGGGTGAAGCCGAATGTGAAGGAAAAGAACATCTGGCTGGCACAGGCCAGAAAGGTGATCGAGCTGTGGCTGAAGAGCATGTCAACCAGCATGCGAGGAGTAACCACAACGGTGAACAGAATCTCAGAGATGGACAGGGCACACAGGAAGAGGTACATGGGCGTGTGCAGGCTGCGCTCACTCCAGATAGTGGCCATGATGATCAAGTTCCCCATCAGGGTGAACAGGTACATCAGCAGGTACAGCAAGAAGAAGGCAGGCAGGAGATGCTGAGGGAAGGTGGAAAAGCCCACGAGGATGAATTCAGAGACCATGCTATAGTTCTGAGCAGTCAGGGATGCTGCACCTGCTAAGACAAGAAAGGGAATGAAGGTACATGGTTTACCCCATGAAGGACAAGGATGAGTCAGCATCAGAAAACCTACCATGTGGTTACTCACATGAAAAGGAAATGTCATATATCAATCTGGGCAGCAGTTCTAGATTACTAAATTTGAGCTTCTATTTATGATTAAAAGTTGATATTTGGTGACATAAAACATTGTATTATTTTAGATATATAGCATAATGATTGACATATGTACATCTCTTAAAAATTCTTTAAGTTTTTTTTTTAAACCTGACATCAACTGAGACTTTCTTAGCTAACTAAGAATATGCACTGCAAAACTAGCAAATGCTTATGAAGTAGGGAACTATCGATGCATTATTTTAGAATCAGGAACATGACAAGTTTACTCACTGTCTCTGCCGGTCATTAGCTGAGAACTGAAAGTCTGGAGTGGTACTTGAGGATGACAAAGAAGGAATATTGAATGGAAACGGAAGAGATGTGATCATTTACCTAGAAAAGTAAAAGAATCAAAATGAAATGTGTTTGAGCAAAGACAGAACACAAGCAGTAAAAGACTAGATCGACTTTCCAAACTCATAGCATTTTCCATAGAATTAAAAACATAACACTTATGCAAGACATAGATTTTTAAGGAAAAAGTAAGACAACATTACTATTAGTGACCCAAATGATAATGAGACAGCTCTTACCATTATGACCCCAGGACTTCATATGCTAAAACACTATTGAGTCCTCTAGGGTTTTAGCTTGAGTGAGTTATAACTCTCCATTCTTACCCTATTAGTAATTAAAACTGAGATATTTGAAAATATTCAGTTAATGAGCTTGTGCACTGCTGAAAATTGACCAGGGAATACTATCTAGAAGCAATAAGAAAGCAGTGACGTTCAGAAGGAGAAACCTCAATGTAAAAATGAGTCAAAGACATGAGCAGAGAATTCACAGAAGGAGTTACACAGACACAGGAAAGGGTGGTTTTAAGGCAAGAAAAGGACAAAGGAAAATGATCACGGACTTTCACTGTACACCTATTCGTTTCCCCAGACTAGAAAGTGCTGGGTACTAATCAAAACATGGTCAGAAGGCAATCCTCGTTGCCTGCTGGCAAGAACCAAGAATGCAGAAGAACAGACTTCATCTGCTCTGTGCAACAGCACATGGTCTCCTGAGCATCTATCTTGATTGTTCACACCTGTCTGAAGGGAGACTGTCAGAGGATGTTTCAGTAGCATTGCCTGAAGTGGGGAAATGGACAAGCCTGCTTGGGAACCGTGATTGGAAAGAGGCCAGGTCCATGGGCTGGATGCAACCATTGGAGCCCTGAGCAGGAGTTTGATGCACACACAGTGGATAAAGGAACCTGTAAAATGATCTTGAGTGAATGAAGCAAAAGCAGATGAACACTCAAGCATAATTCCATTTGGGCACATGAAAATTAGAGCACCTGAACCTATTCTAGACCGTGCTGTAAGGGTGTATACATGTCACTATACATTTCTCAATACCCACAGAATGGGTAACACAGTCAACCCTAATATAACCTATGAGGTGAATTAGTAATTATGTATCTATCCATCTTCATTCACCAACTGGAACAAATGCACCACAAGAATTACTAGATTTACAGCCTTTAGCAACAAACCTGGCCTCAACCCAACAGATGTCAGTAGCATCCCCCCCCCCATGAGCTCTGACAACCAAGAGGTCCTCCAGGCAGGTACAAATATTTCAGGTTAGGGATACAAAATCATTCCCAAATAAGATACAGACTTAGAAGCTGCAAAGGGCACTAGGTTGGGTGAAGAACCCAAGATCCAGAATGGGCAGCCTGAGAAGACCCCCAGCAGCTGCCCAAGGCTAAGAGCCTGTCTAATGACCCTTCTCCTAGACCCTGTCCTCAGTCTGGGTCTTGCTCCCCATAACTATTCAAGTATTGTCACCTACCCTGTCCCTCCTGTCCCTCTCAGCCTGGGCTGCCTCTTCCAGGAAGCAGCCAGCAGGAGAAGGCAGAAGAAGCTCTCCTGCCTGAGGCTGTCAGTGGCACACAGGGCAGGTGTGTGGCCAGACCTTGGAGTTCCTGGAACTGATGCTGTGTGCTCTACCCCTGATGCAGCTTCCCAGGAGGCTGCTACCCAGGGTCTTCCCAGGACACCAACCTGCAAGGTCTGCCCTCTGGGTCTTAAGCAGCCAGGAGAATCATCAGAGGGCCTCCAGGGACCTGAAGCCTCTACTCCTTCCTCCAACACTCCAACACAACCAAGGCTCCCTACTGTCTAACTCTGCCCAGAGCCCCGGTCCCTGCTCAAGCCTGGGAACTCCCAGTCTTGGGGGAGACAGGACAGGATTAGATGCCCTCAGTGAGTTGGGATCAGGGCAGGGTCAGAGGGAAGGCGGGAGCTGAAGTAGCCCAGAGTGGGAATTCAGGGCTCTGGAGTCAAGACAGCTGGAAGGCTTCCCAGAATAAGGGTAATTTAGGAGAGGGGTGTGGGGGGTTGGGTGAGCCTGGTGGTGGATATTATGGAGGGCATGTATTGCATGGAGCACGGGATGTGGTGCATAAACAATGAATTTTGGAACACTGAAAAGAAATTTTAAAGAAGACTTAAAAATTAAAATAAATAAATAAATAAATAAGCAATGTAAAAACAAAACAAAACAAAAAGGGTAACTTAGAGCTAGGACTGGAGACTGGTTTCTCCTGGTCATGGAAGTGTTCAGTGTGTCTTTTGACCAAACTGGATAGTCCCACTTCTCCCCCTTGGTAGATTTACCCTATCTGTTGTCATGGTGATTAAAGCCAGAGAATCCACATTAGTTTGTGCCTCCTTTGGCTCTAATTCTTGACATACAGCCCCAAAGCCCCTGCCTCAGGAGTGATAATAGTGTCTTCTGTATGCTAATGGGATAAGTGGTGGCTGGAGGCTCCACCTCTCCTATGGTCAAGTTTTTCCCTATCCCTGTTGTCCTGGTGGTCCAAGTCAAAGAGTCTACATTAACATATGTCTCTCTGTAATATAATCAAACTTATATTTGGTTGTTTATGTGTTTTTGTTTACTGACTTTTTTTTTCTTCAATTTATTTATTTTCAGAAAAACAGTATTCATTATTTTTTCACCACACCCAGTGCTCCATGCAAGCCGTGCCCTCTATAATACCCACCACCTGATACCCCAACCTCCCACCCCCCCCCCGCCACTTTTGATGAGAGTCTTTGTATGCTCATAAGATGACTGGTGACTATGGGTTTAGGGTTACAATACACCTTGTGCCTCCAACTCTAGTATCTGGCCTCACCTTTGAGTAATAGTTTAGATCCACAGAAGGCCCCCTTCCTTGATCTTCAGACATATGCTTTCCCAAACCCCAGCATGGGAGTCAAACAGATCTAAATTTTCATGGGACTCCTTCACTCATGTGTTGTGTGACCTCCACCAACATTTCTCATCTGCATAGTAAGGATTCCCATACACTTGACCTCAATATGTGACATGTTGAGATATCATTGTGCCTACAACACATCCCCCAGATAGATTCAAGTAAAACACAGGAATGAGAAACTGATGTTTTCCTGAAAGTAATGTGGGGAAAAGGATTTCCATAAGATGTCAGATAGTCTCACACTTTTACCATCCTTGTGTTCTAACCCAAGCATGAACCCTCTCTCCCTTCCAGCCCTCATTTCTCTGTCTGCATTCTTCTACTTCTGGCCCCCTCCTCTCTTATTCTCCCTTCCCTTTCCCTTCTCAGGTGAAAACTGCCCTGTTACCAGCCTTCTTCTTCCTTATTCCTTTATAGATTTTGCCCCATATCCAATTTTATGCAACTTTCTGTTCAGATCAATTTAAAGGACTCCCATCCCACTAGTTCACTCTCTCTCTTATCTTTCTCACTCTGTCTTTCTATCTCTCTCTTCTTCACTTTCTAAACTCTTAAGATAGAAAATCTCCTTTAGGGTCAACTCTTCCAAAGCAGGGAGAAATTATAAAGAGTAACCATCTTCCTAGAGACAAACAGTTTATTTCCTTTTGTATATTTGTTATAATTTAAAAGACCCTACCTTATGACCCTGCAATTGCATTACTTGATATTTACCCCAAGATACAGATACAGTGAAAAGAAGGGCCATCTTTACCCCAATGTTTATAGCAGCAATGTCCACAATAGCCAAACTGTGTAAAGAGCGAAGAGACCTTTCAATAGATGAATGGATAAAGAAGATATGGTCCATATATACAATGGAATATTGTGCCTTCATCAGAAAGGATAAATACCCAACATTTGTATCAACATGGATGGGACTGGAGGAGATTATGCTGAGTGAAATAAGTCAAGCAGAGAAAGCCAACTATCATATGGTTTCACTTACTTGTGGAGCATAAGGAATAACATGGAGGACATTGGGTGAAGGAGAGAAGTAAGTTGGGGGAAATCAGAGGGGGCGATGAACCACGAGAGACTGTGAACTCTGAGAAATAAACTGAGGGTTTTGCAAGAGAGGGGGATGGGAGGTTGGGTGAGCCTGGTGGTGGGTATTAAGGAGGACACATATTGCATGGAGCATTGGGTGTGGTGCATAAACAATGAATCTTGGAACATTGAAAAAATAAAATAAAATTTTAAAAAAGACAATACTATAAAACACTGGATACCATGCTTGATAAGAAAAGGGTAAATACTTTGGACATTTATTATTGGTTTTATTTTTGCAGTCTGAAAAGTTTTATTTTGTTTTCATTTTTCTTTTTTATTTTCATTTATTTATTTTCAGCATAACAGTATCATAATTTTTTCACCACACTCAGTGCTCCATTCAATCCGTGCCCTCTATAATACCCACCACCTGGTACCCTGACCTCCCACCCCCCACCCCGCCACTTAAAACCCCTCAGATTGTTTTTCAGAGTCCACAGTCTCTCATGATTCACCTCCCCTTCCAATTTACCCCAACCCCCTTCTCTCTAACTCCCCATGTCCTCCATGCTTTTTGTTATGCTCCACAAATAAGTGAAACCATATAATAATTGACTCTCTCTGCTTGACTTATTTCACTCAGCATAATCTCTTCCAGTCCCATCCATGTTGCTACAAAAGTTGGGTATTCGTCCTTTCTGATGGAGGCATAATACTCCATAGTGTATATGGACCACATCTTCCTTATCCATTTATCCATTGAAAGGCATCTTGGTTCTTTCCACAGTTTGGCGACCGTGGCCATTGCTGCTATAAACATTGGGGTACAGATGGCCCTTCTTTCCACTACATCTGTATCTTTGGAGTAAATACCCAGGAGTGCAATGGCAGGGTCATAGGGAAGTTCTATTTTTTATTTCTTGAGGAATCTCCACACTGTTCTCCAAAGAAGCTGCACCAACTTGGATTCCCACCAACAGTGGAAGAGGGTTCCCCTTTCTCCACATCCTCTCCAACACATGTTGTTCCTTGTCTTGCTGGACATTTATTATTTTGCTAATTTTTATTTATCCTTATGGTGGAGGAGGGGAAAGTCTTCTGTTGCTTATCCATTCAAGAAGAACCCTGCATCAGAAGCCAAGCACACCTACAATGCTGCTGTCCAGCACTCAAGTAGGTAACATGTTCTTTGATGGAAGTAATTGGATGGACTTCATCATTTGGGGTCAAGAAGAAGAGATCATGATCACTGGATCCCATACAAGGGGGCAAACAAATTGGAGAAAAACAAATATCAGACATTCATCCATCACCTATGGATGTGTTTATTTTCATATAACGAAACCCCACAACAGTCTTATAGAGACAGATGTTATTATTCCCAGCCTTCCTGTCATATTTCCTTACCACCCCAAACTGGCCAATAGGAGCTCAGGGGACTAAATTTTCTCTGGAAGCTTTTCTTTATGGCATTCTTGAACTCCTTATTCCTGAGGCTGAAAATGATTGGGCTTAGAAAGGGGGTGAAGACTAGTCAGAATGGCTAAAATCAACAAGTCAGGAAATGACAGATGCTGGCAAGGATGCGGAGAAAGGGGAACCCTCCTACACTGTTGGTGGGAATGCAAGCTGGTGCAACCACTCTGGAAAACAGCATGGAGGTTCCTCAAAATGTTGAAAATAGAACTGCCCTATGACCCAGCAATTGCACTACTGGGTATTTACCCTAAAGATACAAACGTAGTGATCCAAAGGGGCACGTGCACCCGAATGTTTATAGCAGCAATGTCCACAATAGCCAAATTATGGAAAGAACCTAGATGTCCATCAACAGATGAATGGATAAAGAAGATGTGGTATATATACACAATGGAATACTATGCAGCCATCAAAAGAAACGAAATCTTGCCATTTGCGACAACATGGATGGAACTAGAGCGTATCATGCTTAGTGAAATAAGTCAAGCGGAGAAAGACAACTATCATATGATCTCCCTGATATGAGGAAGTGGTGATGCAACATGGGGGCTTAAGTGGTAGGAAAAGAATCCATGAAACAAGATGGGATAGGGAGGGAGACAAACCATAAGTGACTCTTAATCTCATGAAACAAACTGTGGGTTGCTGGGGGGAGGGGGGTTGGGAGAAGGGGGGTAGGGTTATGGACATTGGGGAGGGTATGTGCTTTTGGGTAAATTGGAAGGGGAGGTGAACCTTGAGAGACTATGGACTCTGAAAAACAATCTGAGGGGTTTGAAGTGGCAGGGGAGTGGGAGGTTGGGGTACCAGGTGGTGGGTATTATAGAGGGCACGGCTTGCATGGAGCACTGGGTGTGGTGAAAAAATAATGAATACTGTTTTTCTGAAAATAAATAAATTGGAAAAAAAAGAAAGGGGGTGAAGACTGTATAGGTAGTGGCCATCAGAGTGTTACTGTCCATAGAACAGTGGCCTTTGGGCTTGAGGTAGATAATAGAGGCAAAACCAAAATGACCAATGACTGCAGTGAGGTGGGACACACATGTGGAGAAGGTCTTGTGCCTGCCTTCAGCTGAGGGGATCCTTATATAACAGCTGTTATATAACCAAAGATGACAGCACATAGTCATCATAGGAGTGTTCAGGACAGCCTAGGGACCTGAAGAAGCTAAGTGTGGGTCTAAGACCCAACTTGGGATTTAGAGTCTTTGAAATTGGTGATGTCTACAGGGAGACGGGAAGGTGAGTAGGTATGATTCAGCTGAGCCAGGCAGGTGGAAGAGGGTTTTCCTGACAGAGGGGACAGCAAATACAAAGTCTCAGGGTGACAAGCATAGTGCATTTGGGACAATGGTATATTCATTGCACAGGGGAATTTGAAGTTACTACTGCAGTTCTGGAATGGAAAGCAGACAGGTGAATAGGGCAAGAGCATGCAAGACCACAGTGTCCACTTGAGAAATTTGTTCTAAGGGCAATGGGGACCCCTAAATGTTTTTTTAGGTCCGTAAAGGAAAGAGTTGTATTCCATTATATGAACATTCTCATGGATGTTTCCAGTTGGGTCTTCCTATGAGGGTGTTCTTATGACATCTAGTATGTGTACTTTGGTGGATTAATACTTATGTGTTGTGTTGGGTCTATAGTTAGGTGTGTAAATACCGACTCACAGGGAATACCAAGGTTCACCTAGAATAGATACTGCCAAACAGTTTTCCAAAGTGATTGTACCAACAGGTACATTTTAAGCACAAGTAGCATGGTCAGATTCCCATTTGTAGAGACCCCCTCTGGCTGGTGTGAGAGAGATAGGAACTGAACTGTTTCTACATCTAACACTCAAGGCACCAAATGTGTGAATTCTTTCCACACCCATACCAATCCTACAACTACCTGACACCACCTTGGTGTCCTATAATTGTGTTCAGTTCTGACACTAACTATGTGGAGATAACGTTCACATGTACTTGGTGCTCAGGGTATCTGCACTTCTTTCTGACATGGCTACAAAGGTGAGGGTTTCTACATTTCCCCCTTTCCATTTGGATAGTTTGCTAAAATGACTCACAGAAATAAGGAAAATGCAACACTTACTCTTCCCAGTTTATTATGACAGACACAACTCAGGAATAGCCCAATCAAAGATGCATCCGGCAAGGTATGGAGGAAGGAGCAAGGAACTTCCATGCCCTCTCTGCACATGCCATCCCCTAGCACTGCTGTGTAGTCACCAGCTGGGAAGGTTTCTGAATCCCATTTTTAGGGTGTTTTTATGGGGGTTTGATTACACAGACATGATTGATTAAATCACTCATCATCAGTATTGAATATCAATCTGTATCCCCTCCCCTCCCTGGAGGTTCCAAATCATTAATCATCCCTTGGTTGTTCTGGTGAGCAGCCCCCTTCCTAAAACTATCCAGGTGCCCTCAGCCACCACTCATCTCAGTAGCATACAGAAGCCACTATATTACTCCTGAGACAAGTGTTAAGGGACTGTGTCTCCGGAACTGGACAAATTCCAAATATGTTATTATAGCTCAAAGATACACACACTACAATGAAGTCATTGGCTTGGATCACCATGAAAACAGAGATAGGATAAGTCAACCAAGCGGGGAGAAGTGCGGATATCCAGTTTGGTCAGAAGACACTAAACACTTCCATTAACCTAGGGAAAAAATCCTCCAAGACCCAGCTCTAAATTACCTTTATTCTGGAAAGTCTTCCAGCTGCCTTGACTCCAGGGCAGAGCCCAGGATTCCCACACTGGGTTGCTCCAGTTCCCGCCTTCCTTCACCCTGCCCTGATCCCAACTCGCTGAGGGCATCTAATCCTATCTTGTCTCCCCCAAGACTGGGAGTTCCCAGGCTTGAGCAGGGACCGGGGCTCTGGGCAGAGTTAGACAGTAGGGAGCCTTGGTTGTGTTGGAGTGTTGGAGGAAGGAGTAGAGGCTTCAGGTCCCTGGAGGCCCTCTGATGATCCTCCTGGCTGCTTAAGACCCAGAGGGCAGACCTTGCAGGTTGGTGTCCTGGGAAGACCCTGGGTAGCAGCCTCCTGGGAAGCTGCATCAGGGGTAGAGCACACAGCATCAGTTCCAGGAACTCCAAGGTCTGGCCACACACCTGCCCCTGTGTGCCACTGACAGCCTCAGGCAGGAGAGCTTCTTCTGCCTTCTCCTGCTGGCTGCTTCCTGGAAGAGGCAGCCCAGGCTGAGAGGGACAGGAGGGACAGGGTAGGTGACAATACTTGAATAGTTATGGGGAGCGAGACCCAGACTGAGGACAAGGTCTGGGAGAAGGGTCATTAGACAGGCTCTTAGCCTTGGGCAGCTGCTGGGGGTCTTCTCAGGCTGCCCATTCTGGATCTTGGGTTCTTCACCCAACCTAGTGCCCTTTGCAGCTTCTAAGTCTGTATCTTATTTGGGAATGATTTTGTATCCCTAACCTGAAATATTTGTACCTGCCTGGAGGACCTCTTGGTTGTCAGAGCTCATCGGCGTGGGGGGGGGGTGCTACTGACATCTGTTGGGTTGAGGCCAGGTTTGTTGCTAAAGGCTGTGCAATCTAGTAATTCTTGTGGTGCATTTGTTCCAGTTGGCGAACGAAGATGGATAGATACATAATTACTAATTCACCTCATAGGTTATATTAGGGTTGACTGTGTTACCCATTCTGTGGGTATTGAGAAATGTATAGTGACATGTATACACCCTTACAGCACGGTCTAGAACAGGTTCAGGTGCTCTAATTTTCATGTGCCCAAATGGAATTATGCTTGAGTGTTCATCTGCTTTTGCTTCATTCACTCAAGATCATTTTACAGGTTCCTTTATCCACTGTGTGTGCTTCAACTCCTGCTCAGGGCTCCAATGGTTGCATCCAGCCCATGGACCTGGCCTCTTTCCAATCACGGTTCCCAAGCAGGCTTGTCCATTTCCCCACTTCAGGCAATGCTACTGAAACATCCTCTGACAATCTCCTTCAGACAGGTGTGAACAATCAAGATAGATGCTCAGGAGACCATGTGCTGTTGCACAGAGCAGGTGAAGTCTGTTCTTCTGCATTCTTGGTTCTTGCCAGCAGGCCACGAGGATTGCCTTCCGACCATGTTTTGATTAGTACCCGGCACTTTCTAGTCTGGGGAAACAAATAGGTGTACAGTGAAAGTCCGTGATCATTTTCCTTTGTCCTTTTCTCGCCTTAAAACCACCCTTTCCTTCACTTCACAGGCCTTCACTTCAGAAGTTGAACTATAGATGTCTATGTAACTCCTTCTGTGAATTCTCTGCTCATGTCTTTGACTCATTTTTACATTGAGGTTTCTCCTTCTGAACGTCACTGCTTTCTTATTTCTTCTAGATAGTATTCCCTGGTCAATTTTCAGCAGTGCACAAGCTCATTAACTGAATATTTTCAAATATCTCAGTTTAATTACTAATAGGGTAAGAATGGAGAGTTATAACTCACTCAAGCTAAAACCCTAGAGGACTCAATAGTGTTTTAGCATATGAAGTCCTGGGGTCAAAATGGTAAGAGCTGTCTCATTATCATTTGGGTCACTAATAGTAATGTTGTCTTACTTTTTCCTTAAAAATCTATGTCTTGCATAAGTGTTATGTTTTTAATTCTATGGAAAATGCTATGAGTTTGGAAAGTCGATCTAGTCTTCTACTGCTTGTGTTCTGTCTTTGCTCAAACACATTTCATTTTGATTCTTTTACTTTTCTAGGTAAATGATCACATCTCTTCCGTTTCCATTCAATATTCCTTCTTTGTCATCCTCAAGTACCACTCCAGACTTTCAGTTCTCAGCTAATGACCGGCAGAGACAGTGAGTAAACTTGTCATGTTCCTGATTCTAAAATAATGCATCGATAGTTCCCTACTTCATAAGCATTTGCTAGTTTTGCAGTGCATATTCTTAGTTAGCTAAGAAAGTCTCAGTTGATGTCAGGTTTAAAAAAAAAACTTAAAGAATTTTTAAGAGATGTACATATGTCAATCATTATGCTATATATCTAAAATAATACAATGTTTTATGTCACCAAATATCAACTTTTAATCATAAATAGAAGCTCAAATTTAGTAATCTAGAACTGCTGCCCAGATTGATATATGACATTTCCTTTTCATGTGAGTAACCACATGGTAGGTTTTCTGATGCTGACTCATCCTTGTCCTTCATGGGGTAAACCATGTACCTTCATTCCCTTTCTTGTCTTAGCAGGTGCAGCATCCCTGACTGCTCAGAACTATAGCATGGTCTCTGAATTCATCCTCGTGGGCTTTTCCACCTTCCCTCAGCATCTCCTGCCTGCCTTCTTCTTGCTGTACCTGCTGATGTACCTGTTCACCCTGATGGGGAACTTGATCATCATGGCCACTATCTGGAGTGAGCGCAGCCTGCACACGCCCATGTACCTCTTCCTGTGTGCCCTGTCCATCTCTGAGATTCTGTTCACCGTTGTGGTTACTCCTCGCATGCTGGTTGACATGCTCTTCAGCCACAGCTCGATCACCTTTCTGGCCTGTGCCAGCCAGATGTTCTTTTCCTTCACATTCGGCTTCACCCACCCCTTCCTGCTCATGATCATGGGCTATGACCGCTACGTGGCCATCTGCCACCCCCTGAGCTACAACGTGCTCATGAGCACCCGCACCTGTGCCCGTCTGGTGTCCTGGACCTGGGCTGGTGGCTCAGTCATGGGGATGATGGTGATCCTGATAGTTTTTCATCTCACCTTCTGTGGGTCTAATGTCATACACCATTTTTTCTGCCATGCGCTTTCCCTCTTAAAGTTGGCCTGTGGGGAGGAGACATCCTCTGTCACTTTGGGTGTGATCCTGGTGTGTGTCACAGCTCTGATGGGATGTTTATTCCTCATCATCCTCTCCTATGTCTTCATTGTGGCCGCCATATTGAGGATCCCGTCAGCTGAAGGCAGGCACAAGACCTTCTCCACATGTGTGTCCCACCTCACTGTGGTCATTGTACGCTATGGTTTTGCCTCCATGATCTACCTCAAGCCCAAGGGTCCCCATTCTATGGACAGTCACACTCTGATGGCCACCACCTATATAGTCTTTACTCCCTTTCTCAGCCCAATTATTTTCAGCCTCAGGAATAAGGAGCTCAAGAATGCCATAAAGAAAAGCTTCCAGAGAAAATTCAGTCCCCTAAGTTCCTGATGGCCAGTTTGGTCATGACGAGTATGATGCAAGGACTGGGGATAATGATCCTCTCCACGGGACCATTGTCTATATTCAATACATGAGAATTCTGAAGAGGTATTATTGGATGCATCTATAGGTTTTGGAGCCGGCTAGGTTATTAGTTTTTGCATTTGTTTCCTCCTTCCCTCTTGCATAAGCTCTAGTGATCGATCATCCTCTCTCTTCTTGACCCTGTGTGATGAACCCCAATCCAGTTACCTATTTCTAAGAATGTGTTATCTCTCTATGGTCAGGGGAGAGCATCACAAGAATGTATGGCCAGTAATGAACAGGGTTCTTCTCCAATAGACAAGTGAGGGAGGAGTTTCACCTTCCCCCACCATGACATAAACAAAAGTAGCATAATGATAAATACCACCAGCACTGGGGATATACTAATTGGGCACTGTGTCCAGTGCTGTATCAGGGTTATCTTTTAATCACAACAAATGCAGAAAAGAACATAATTACTTTTCTCTAAGGAGATGGTTGAATGTTTCTAGTTCCTTCTGTCTTTGGGGTGAATAGACCTTAAGGAAGTTTCTATGTTGAATTTAGTAGAGTGACAGATGTCAGGATACGAAGTGGAGAAAGAGAGAGGCAGAGAGACCAAGAGAGAAAGGGGAGAGGGTTCAGTGCTTAGGTAAGGACATACAGAATATTAAATGTGGGTTGTTATCTGACATTTTATGGAAATCCTTTCCCCTTTTTCCCACATTACTTTCCATAAAACATCAATTTCTAATTCTTTTGTCTTATGTGGAACGATCTGGAGGATGTGTTGGAGGGCACAGTGGTAACTGAAGATGGCAAAAAGAGACATCAAGGGTATGGGTCCCCATTTTAACAGATGTAAACTGTTGGTGGAGGCCACACAACATGTTAAGGAAGGAGTTCCATGCAACATTTGGTCTAACTCTCATGTTGTTCAGGAAACCATGTGTCTCAGGATCCAGGAAGGGGGACTTCCACTCGGTAAGTTCATACTCAGAGCTTCAGGTAGATATTTGAATTTCAGGAAGAAGATGTTTTATAATAATAAACCTATGAATGGCTATCACATATGAGTGTCTGCTGCTTGCCAAATGCGGGAAGTGTTTCTTATGCATTCACTCTTCTAAGACTCAAAATAAATGATTATTTCTCCCTATTTAGATATGACCCACATCTATTGCTACTCTTATTTTTTTCTTGAGACATAGAGAAAGAGAGAGCTGGGTGGGGGGAGGGAGAGGGAGAGAATCTCAAGCAGCACCCACTAGCACAAAGCTTGACCTTGGACTCCATTTGGGACCCTGAGATGAGGAGCTGAGCCTAAATGAAGAGTGGGATGCTTAACCAGTGAAGCCACCCAAGTGCTCCAACTATTCACTTTTTTGAAATGCAGAAAATGCAAATCTGAGAGATGATTTGTCCCCAGACACAGTGCCCTGAGCTGCTGAAGCAGGAATTCATTACAATCTGCATATGTGTGCCCTTGGCGATCAGGAATGCACCTCTGTCAGGTGCCTGCAGAGGGAAGTGTGGTCCTGACTGGGAGAGGAAGACCATCATTAGAAGGAACAGACACCCTTCGGGGTGGGAGGGCAGGTGCAGCCCTAAACACACACCCCTTCACACAGCCAGAGAGAAACACTGACTCCAGAGGAGTTACAGAGACACTTTGTGACACTTGTCACATTGACACTGACATGAGACCCTGGGGTTCCATTTCATTATTTTACAATTATTGATGTTAACGACTAATGCCAACCCACCACCCCTAAGAGGTCCTTTTCCAGAGCCTGTGACTGTGTTCCCTTCCCCAGCATAAGGGATTGCATGTGATGAGATGCAGTTAATCCTCTGAGACAGAGGGATTGCCCTGGATCATCCAGATGGGCTTGCTATAACTGCAAGTGTCCTTCTAGAAGGGGGCAGGAGGGGTCAGACACAGAGAGAAGTCAGTGATGTGACACTGGAAGGAGGGATTGGAGAGCTGAGCCAGGAACCTTGAGCCAAAGATGCCTGCTGCCTCTGGCAGCTGGGAAAGCAGGAGACAGGACCTCCCCTGGATCCCCTGAAGGACACAGCCCTACTCACACCTTGACTCACAGCTGGTGACCCTGATTTTAGCTTCTGGCCTCCAGCATAGAGGGTGATAGACATGTGTGGTTTTAAGTCACTAGGTTTATGTGCTTTGTTACAGCAGCCCTAGAAACCTGACTCATGGAATGGCATCCTGTCATTCTATGTGATTTGTTTCATGACAGAATTTTTTTCAAGCCAGATCCTTGGCCTATTCTCTATGGAGAAGACTTAGGGCATTGTGTTCACTCATGAGAAGGGCTGAGTACCCTTGGAAGTCCATCAGCAAAGGTGAAGGGTCTTGATAGCCTGGCTGCAGGATTTGCTCATTGGCAACAAGGCCCTTGGGGAGTGTCATGAGGACACACATGCTGTGAAGCTGTAGGGTAGGCAACCCAGGGACTATGGTCTACACCCAACAAACCTACTCAGCGGAGTAGGAACTGGAGGACACCAGGAATTTTCTCCGTATTGGTGTGGGCCATGTGAGCCCACATGCGAAGAGATGCTAAAACTGTGTGAGATGGGACCTCTGCATTACAATAAGGGCACATGAACACGTACATCATCAGAAAAAATGCTGAGTTGCAGGGGGCCTGACCTGGTGGAAATAGTTACACAAAGGAAAAACCACCAGGGATCCGGAGATCAGGAACTCATCTCTTTAGATGGAAAGATGACATTTTATAAGGCATCTTTTTTTTTTTTTGGATTTGTGGATGTCGGAATTCTCCAGAGAACTACCAGGATGAATGTGTATTCATATCTCTGTGTTATATACATACAAGTATATATATATATCATATAGCGTATATAATAATGTTATAATATGTTTAAATTCATCTTTTTACTGCTTGCTTTTATTTTTTAAAAATGCACAATCTCATGGCACATGTAACATTTTTTCCTTGGTACTAGAACAATAGTCTTGCAGCTAAAGACCAAGTAGCTCCAACTACTAAGCTAAAGAGATGCAAGATATGTAATTTCATTTACAAATTATAATGCCTTCCTCTTTTGGCACTAATGTTAAAAACAAAGAAAAAACTTCGAAATAGTATCAAAAAGGAAAAGCTTGCTTGGCATATAGTAGGAGTTTATTAAATATTTGTTATTGAGTAAAAAAACTCAAGGTAGAAAGTAAATAATGTCCCTGTGCAGTTACACTCTACTATAGATTATAATACATTATGTTATACTGTTGCATTTTATATAATGTAATATGTCTGCATCCAGCTGGGAGCTGGACTGAGAGCTCTTTTAGGGTTACAGCAGTGCTCTTTTTGGGTTCCAGGATTCAGACCAAGTTCCTTAACTAGTGCTCAGTGAAAGTGTGATGAATGGAGGAAGTAGGGAGAGGGCATGAGAGACAAGAAGGGAGGGATGACTGGAAGAAAAGAAGTGAGGGAGGACCTGAGGAAGAGAGAGAGGAAGGAAAAAGAGAGAAAGATCAAGAGAGGAAGGGGCATTTCCAGGGCCCCTGTCATCCTCCTTGAACTTGGAGAAGCTGGCATCCTGCATCCCAGACTCTGGGGAAAGACCTCTGGGAATCCATCACAGGGGAGGGGACCAGGGAGATAAAGGTCCCGCCTGGCTTACAGCTGGCCCCGGCTCACCCCTGGCCCTGCAGGAGGCAGGACGCACAGCCCCAGTCCCGGCTGCAAACACGGCATCCCTGGCAGCAGTCTGCAAGCAAGGCAAGAGGAAAGAGGAACGCTCTTTCCAGCAATGTTCTCCAGGAACAGGTAGCAGGAGCCAGGGGAGCTAGAAGGGAGAAATTTTGCAGACCATGGAAAGCCAAAGCAGAGGGAGGCTCTGGCTGGAGGAAGGGGGCTGGGAGAGCGATGGGGTGGAGTGGGGTTATACTCCCAGCAACCTGATCCCACACTGAGTCCATCTACTGCCCACACTACCTCCTTCCCCCCAAAGCCTGGACCCACAGCAGACAGGCATGCCAGGGTCCATTCCCAGGCAGGAAGTGTTCTCTGTACCAGGCGTGCGGAGAATGGTATTGAGCCAGAAGGGTGGTACTGGGTTTGTCACCATGTACGTGTGTTCATTTATACAATCTTGTGTGTGCTTCTGTGGGCGCTGCTTGTTTATGTGCACTTGTGTTTGTCCATATTCATTTCCTGTGGCTGCTGTGACAAGTACCACAACCAGGTTGCTTTAAACAACAGAAATTTACTCTCTCACAATTCTGGAGGCTAGAGTCTAGTCAGGTCATGCTCCCTCCAAAGGCTCTAGGGGCGTATCTTTCCTAATCTCTTCGAGCTTCTGGTGGCCTGAGGCATGCCTCTGTCTTTACAAAGCCTGCTTCCGTCTGTGTGTCCCCTCCTATTCCTGTCCGGACACCAGTCATTGGATTTAGGGCCCACCTTTATCCAGGATGATCTCACCTTAATCCTTACCTTGATTATATCTGCAAAGACCCTATTTCCAAATAAGGTGACGTTCCAACATTCCAGTGGACGTGAATTGGAGGGGGATGCTATTCAACCCACCATGGTACACTTGTTTGCAGGTCTCTGGTCTCTGGTCCAGTCACCTGGTTCATCCTCAGTAGAGGGGTGCAGAATGAGCAACAGTGTCTCTGTTCCTGGCTGAGTGTCTCCTGGGTTTCACTGCCAGTGTGTATTTCAGAACCTGTGTATCTATGTGGCAGTGCTCAGCTCTGTCTGCTTATACTCCCGGGAGCCCAGTCTTGAGTCTCTGACACCGGTGCATAAGCAGAGAGAGCTGAATGAGTAGAATAGTGTCCCCTCGAGGAGGAAGGAAGGGCACAGGGTCAGGATGTGGGGCCAGCCCGAGTGTGCCCTGGCTTGGGGTTCTGGCTGAGAGCCCATAGCTAGGATGAGGGCCTGGACTTTCTCCTTCCTTAAACCATACCTGGACAGGTCACTTGGAGACCTCCATTCCCATGGAGAGCATTGCACAGGGGTTGTTCTGGGAAGGATGACACAGAACAAGTGCCAGACAGAGACACAGGGCCAAGAGAGACCCCTTTTTTTTGGTACCATTTATACATTTTGAAGCACATACGTTGGCCTGTTTGTAGCCAAGTAAGGGGAAGAGGTGGGTTGCCCAAGGGAGTAGAAGTATGTGCTTGGGTGTGGGCATCCACGGTATAGACATAGGGAGCCCCAGAATAGGGGTTGGCACCAATATGCATTACCTGAAAGAGAAGAGTGAGTGACAGCCAGCTCAAAGACGATGATAAAACAATCTGAGGAGTTTGAAGTGGCGGGGGCGGGGGGTGGGAGGTTGGGGTACCAGGTGGTGGGTATTATAGAGGGCACGGCTTGCATGGAGCACTGGGTGTGGTGAAAAAATAATGAATAATGTTTTTCTGAAAATAAATAAATTGAAAAAAAAAAGAAACACATAAATAAAATAAATAAAATAAAATAAAAAATTGACCACAATGCCAGCTAGCATTCCTTGAGAACTTTCTCTGTGCTAATCACTTGGCATTTAATCCCCACAGAGAACCCATGAGGGCAGTTCTCTGGTTATCCTAACACATGGTGAGGATCCAGGATTTGAAGTGGGTTGGAATGACTCCCCAAGGTTCATGTGTCTCAGAGGATGGACTCTGGAAGCCTGTGTAGATTTGGAGTCAAAAGGGGAGGTGGGCAGGCACAGTTCACCAGGAGACAGGGAATGAGAGCAGAGCCAGGGCTAGCCATGGCACAGAGAGGCTGGGAGTAGGGGCCAGAGAGGTGGCCAAGGGATGAGGTAGAGAAGGGAGTTGAGACAGGTACCCCTGGAATTGTTGGGCTTCCCCATGCCCCTGTAGCCCAATGCTGCTTTCCTGCATGAGGGACTCCATTCTGACACTCAGCCCAATTGTCCATTTTCCACCGGATTCTGGGTCCTCCAAGCACTGGCTCACCATGGCTCTGAGATGACACTTAACAACAATCTTCCAGGGGAGGGAGTGGGGAGGATGGAAGCAGGATTGTAATATGGGGGTGAGCTCTGCTCCTGGGTAAATACTTCAAAGCTTGTCATCAAATGTACCCAACATATGTATATGATAGATATGTGTATCATAGATATATATGCATGTATCATTAAGATATATATGTATCAATGATACAGGTATAAATATGAATATATATATGTGTGTGTGTATATATATATATATATACTTCTTTTCTAATTTTTCACCCAAAGCTACGGTTTAAGAGCCACCCACATTGCTGTGTGGATGTCAGATTTGTTTCTTTCTTACATGTTGTTTAGAGCTTCATGGTTCAGGCTCACCACATGTTACTTCTTCACGCCCCAGGTTGTGGGGGTCTCTCAGACTGTCCCCCAACTCTCCGCCATCACAGACAATGTTGCAATGAATGGCCTTGACCACGTCCCTTCACTGAGCTCTGTGGGAGTTACAGATAGAGACTTAGGAGCAGTGATTTTGGGACTTCAGGTAAGTGTTCCCTTAATGTGGCCATGAACCACCAAGTACCATGAGAGTCATTGTAGTCCACTTATCTCACATCTGGGACAACACAGAGCAAATCCAACTTTCTAAGTCTTGCTGCTCCAACAGGTGGGAGGGGATGCCTGTATTCATTGCATTCACAGAGTGTTGCTGTTTCATTTATTTATTTAATTTTATGGTGTGACTCTTTTTTTAAATTTTATTTTGTTTTTTCAGTGTTCCAAGAGTCATTGTTTTTGCACCATACCCAGTGCTCCAAGCAATACATGCCCTCCTTAATACCCACCACTAGGTTCACCTACCCCCCCACACACTCCCTCCCCTCCAAAACCCCCAGTTTGTATCAAATGGGGAGTTGAACCAAGAGAGTGTTGCAGTTTTAAATTGAATTCCTCTAGTTGCTAATCAGCTTCTCATGTCTTTGCTGCTTGCCTTTTCCATTTCCTCAGCTGCAAATCTCCTGTGCCCCCCTGTTGCACTCTTTCTATCATGATCCTGTCTTTTTTCTCTGTGGTTTTCTCACTTCTCTTTTTTGTCATTGTAGATTCTAGATACTGCTTTATCAGTGGATTTTCTTTCAGTCTGACTGAAGTATACATAATATACAAAAATCTTCATATATTTAATGTATATGTTTTTATGAGTTTGGACATACGTGCCCATAATTGTGATACCATCCCCACAATCAAGGTAATATATGTATCTATCAGCTCCAAATGATACCTTGTGTCCCCTTCCTCTGTGTGTGTGTGTGTTAATAACATTAAAGAAATCTATCATCTTAGCAAGTTCTTTTTATTGAAATATATGCAACTAATGAATCATTGAACACTACATCAAAAACTAAGGATGTACCTCATGTGGCTAAATCAATAAAAAATGAAATATATTGACAGATAACTTGTATCAATTTAAGGTTTACAGCATGCTGAGTTGGTATGCTTATATATTGTAATATGACTGCCCTTGGAGTGATAGTTAGCACCTCTATCAGGTCACATAATAATTATTTCTTTTTAGTGTTAGGAATAATGAGGATCTAATCTCTTAGCAAGTTTGATGATTATAATACAATATTGTAGTCTATATTCTTAAGAACCTTTTAATTGCACACTATCATATTATTAAGTATAGGCTCAGCTGTACAGCAAATAACTTCCTGTTCTCTGTCATCTCTTAACTTTATCCATGATGCTCTTTGTTAATATGATTCATAAATCTGATGTAAATTTTTTTATTTAAGGTTTGTGGTTTTGTTGTTGTTGTTGTTCAAGGAACTTCTTTTCTGTTCTTAGAGCACAAAGATCCTGTTACGCTTGCTCTCATTAGCTCTGTTTTTATGTCACAATTATGTTACTAATCTATCTTGATTCTCTTTTCATTGGGATAGTGAGAGTCTAGTTTTGGCTTTTGTTTGTACAGAGAGATACTTTCCTCCACAGCATCCCTTAAACAATTCATTTCTTTCTAAAAGATCTGTGGTGTGACCGTAACCATACACAAATGGCTAACTCTGTTTTGGAGGTCTGCATTCAGAACCACTGGTCATCTGTCTGCCTTGCACTAATCCTACCCTGCTTTGTTTCCAAGACTCTGTAGAATGTCTCTGTGTCTCAGAAGACAATTACGTCACCCCTCCACCACCTTTCACTCTTATTTCAAGACTGCCTCCGCGATTCTTGGGTCTTTATTTTTTTCATAAACATTTTGAAATAAATTTATTATCATCTTTCTTAAGAAATCCAGCTGGATAGTTCTGCAAAGATTACATTGCATGTATAAATTAAATTGGGGGGAAAATGAACATCTTTCTTATATTGTCTTTTCTTTTCATCCATTTATGCATATGATCTGTCATGTTTTTTATCTAATAGAGGTTTAATTTTTCCCCACGCAGCTCTTGTGTGTTCTTGTTTAAAGTAATTCCTAGATTTTGACAGGTTTTGTGCAACAGTGAGTGATATCTTATTTTGCAATGTTTAATTATTAACAAATTTTAAACTTATAAAAAAGTAGCAAAAATAATACAGAAAATTCTTATCCTCCCCTCACCAACTCCCTCTAACAGCAGGATCTTACGGAACCCCACGACAATGAGCAGACCCAGGAAATGACTGTTGGTGTATATAACTATATAGCAAGCAACAGATCTTACTAGAATTTTTCTGGCTCTCCATTCATATCCTTTTTCTATCCCAGCACATAATCCATTTCATTTAGTTATTTCAACTTTTCATTATCATGCATTTCTTAGTGTTTCTTAATTTTCCTTTTAGCCTGAAGATTAATGAGTGGTATGTAATGGTGGCAACGTCAAATGGTTCAACCTACTATTTACACTGTAAGTATTTGGGAATTTTGAGGTATCCTCTTATTAAGTTCTAGTTTCATTGTCTAGTTTCATTACAAAGATACCTGCGTCTTTGTAATACTGGTACTTAGGAATGTACCTGCACTTCCTTTATGGCCTCACACAGGGTTCTTTTTCATGATAATTACATGACCTTGGTGTTTGGGGTCTTGTTTTCTTATTTTTTTATTAACATATAACGCATTATTAGCCCCAGGGATACAGGTCTGTGAATTGCCAGGTTTACACACTTCACAGCACTCACCATAACACATACCTTCCCCAAAGTCCATAACCCAATCTTGTTTTCTTTTTGTTTCTTTGTTTGTTTTTGGTATAGTAAACAGGAATATACATGTGTCTTTGTGTATTTGTACAGATTAAATATACATATACAAGTATATATTAGCTATGTACATTAATATATATAAAAGCTCAAATATTAAATAATGTGACAGAATCAAGTCCTAAGACACCAGTAATTACAAAAGAGGAAAATGTATTAAATACCCAACTAAAAGAGAGATACAATCATAGGTTGCTATATTTTAAGAGAATCTGATTCTGGTCATGCGTGCTTGTCCTCACTCTTAACTTCTCCAATGTTTATTATCTATTCCATGCCCCACAATAAGCACGTTACATGTATAAACTTATTTATTCCCTGTAACAACTTTGTCAGCTAGATATTATTATAATCAACTTCCTTCCTTCCTTGATATAGTTGTTGGAAGCACTGTTTGAAAACAGCTTCTCAAATTTATTTCACTCATGTAGATAACATGGTAGAGTTTTGTCTAAAAAAAGAAAAAAAGCCACCATGTAATGCTTGCTAAGCTTTGCAAACAGCTCAGAGTTGATGCAGCAAACTGGGGATAGCAATGGCGAGATCTGCATTAACCTTTCAAAGATGGAATTCCAACCAGCACCAGAATGTTCCAATTTGAACATTTTTATTGGAGACCCCCACACAATAACTTTTGTTAAAAAGGAAGACTGAATTGTTGCTTTTTTCCTTTAATTTTCCATTCGTACTTAGAAATATGGTTGGAGGCACTGACAAGCTCTGAAGAGAGACTCAACCCAGGTGTGGCTGAATAGAGACCCCGAGCTCCTTCCACTGAGATTTTAAAATAGTAGCTATTATTATTATTACTATTACTATTGTCATCATTTCCTGAATTTTTACTATGTGCCAGGCCCTGCACTATGCACTTGAGGCACACAATCTTCCATGAACCCCAAGCAGCTCCGAGAAGCACTGACAGTCATCATGAACATCGGGTGGCGGAGGGACCGGCCATGGTCTGCAGGGTGAGGCCCCCTCTCCCCCCGGGAAGTCCTCCAGGGCTGGGTTCAGCTTGGACCCGGAACTCCTGCCCACCAGGCCACCTTCGCTCTCTCCCTACCCAGGGATGGCTGCCACTCTGGGTCTAAACCACAGTTCCGTGTCTGAATTCATCCTCGTGGGCTTCTCCACCTTCCCTCCTCACGTCCTGCCCGTCTTCTTCCTGCTGTTCCTGCTCATGTACTTGTTCACGCTGCTGGGGAACCTGCTCATCATGGTCACTGTCCGGAGCGAGCGCAGCCTGCACACACCCATGTACCTCTTCCTGTGTGCACTGTCCATCTCTGAGATCTTCTACACCTTGACCGTCACCCCGCGCCTGCTGGCCGACCTGCTCTCCTCCCACTGCACCATCGCCTTTGCAGCCTGTGCCAGCCAGATGTTCTTCTCCTTCACATTCGGCTTCACCCACTCCTTCCTTCTCACCGTCATGGGCTATGACCGCTACGTGGCCATCTGCCACCCCTTGCGCTACAATGTGCTCATGAGCCCCCGTGGCTGCGCCTGCCTGGTGGCCTGGTCCTGGGTTGGTGGCTCCATCATGGGGATGGTGGTGACCACAGCCATTTTCCACCTCACCTTCTGTGGACCCAATGAGATTCACCATTTCTTCTGCCACGTGCCGCCTCTGGTGAAGCTGGCCTGTGGAACTGATGTACAAATAGTGGCCCAGGGCGTGGGCCTGGTGTGCATCACTGCCCTGCTGGGTTGCTTTCTCCTCATCCTCCTCTCTTATGCCTTCATCGTGGCTGCCATCTTGAAGATCCCCTCTGCAGAGGGCCGGCACAAGGCCTTCTCCACCTGTGCGTCCCACCTCACTGTGGTGGTTGTGCACTATGGCTTTGCTTCTGTCATCTACCTCAAGCCCAAGGCTCCCCAGTCCCTGGAAGGGGACACCCTGATGGCCATCACCTACACGGTCCTCACACCCTTCCTCAGTCCTATCATCTTTAGTCTCAGGAACAAGGAGCTGAAGACTGCCATGAAGAAGACCTTCCTCAGCAGACTCTATCCCCAGAGCTCCTGAAGTTGTTTCTTTTGTGGCAGCAGATGTTTTGGGTAGAGGCACCTCAGCCTTCCATCTATAAAATGGGAATGATTATGCTTCACTGATGATGATTCTTTTTTTTTTTTTTTTTAAGATCTTATTTCAGGAGACAAACCATGAGAGACTGTGGACTCTGAGAAACAAACTGAGGGTTTTGGAAGGGAGGGGGTAGGGGATGGGTGAGCCTGGTGGTGGGTATTAAGGAGGCCACATATTGTATGGAGCACTGGGTGTGGTGCATAAACAATGAATCTTGGAACACTGAAAAAAATAAAATTAAACTTAAAAAAAAAAAGATCTTACTTATTTGAGAGAGAAAACGCATGAGCAGGGGAAGGGGCAGAGGCAGAGGGAGAAGCAGACTCCCCACTGAGCAGGGAGCCCGAGATGGGAATCAGTCCTAGGACCCTGAGATCATGACCTGAGCCTAAGGCAGATGCTTAACCAACTGAGCCACCCAGGTGTCCCTGGTGATGATTCTTGAATGTGAATTCTCCCATCTGCCTTCTTGGCAAGTACTCTAAATTCTAGATGTTTGTTTTCTCTCCTTTCCCCCAGTCTCAGTGACCTCATTCCTTCTGGAATCACTGGGGTCACAACCTCCCCAATATTGATTGTGTATATCAACTTCCTCCTGGTTCCTGTGCCTGAGGGTGGCTGGGGGTGGGCAAGTGGGTCATGCCCACATTGCTGGGTTGGGAAGCCTATGTGCATGGTCTATCACAAAAGTGTGAATAAGGGGTGCTTGCTCTTCCCAAAATATACAAACTGTGATTGGGCACCTGCTGTGTACCAAGCATTGTGTCCTCTGCTTCAGACACATCATTGCTCTCATTCTGAATATCATGTTGAAAGAAAGAAATCATTTTTGATGAAGAAAATGATTGTTCATTTTTAGTTCTTCAAATTTTTGGTGGAAAGACATCTCCTCCTATGTGTTGTCTTGTTGGCTGAGCCAAATGACCAGTCTGGGGATGTAAATTACAGAAAGAAAGGGGATGATCTGAATTTCTCCTTGATAGAGAAGAGATGTGTGGACAGATGGGGCAAAGATGTGGGAGAGGACTAAGGAAGTGAGGACTGGGCTGAGGGAAAGGACTGAGACAGAAGAAAAAACCAGTTGCTGGTAGTTGACTAGGATATAAAGGAAGTGATGGGCCCAGTGACTGGTAAAGAAGTCTGAGGAAAGAACAGGCATGTAAATGGGCATTTTATAAGGTTTTTACAGTTGCCATCAAGTGCCTGATGTAAATTCCCCTTCCCTGACTCCCTTGAAATCCTCAATAAATATCCATTTCTCTTTCATGTGTTATGGAGTCAGATATATTGGGGGAAGCATCCACAAGCTGGGTCTTGTTTCAAAGGAAGTGCTCAGGCAAAATCGGGTAGGCTCTTGGGTTTGCACTTAGTTTTGAAATGAGGAAATGGGCACAGTGAGGCTCAGCACTTGCTCAGTGTTGAAAAGCCAGCAAGGTGCAGGGATGCAGTATGGGGTCAGCCCAGTGAGTCCTCAGGAGCAATGGGTCTCCAAACTGGGGACATGTCACAGTCACCTGGAGGACTGGTTAGGTCAAAGGCTGCTGGGCCTCACTCCAAAGGGTCTGATTCAACAGGTCTGGAAAAGGGCTCTAGAAATTATATTTCTAACAGGCTCTTAGGTGCTGAGATTGCTGGTCTGATGATGACAGTTTGGAAACCCCTGGTCTACAGAACTTCTAGCTCAAAGATAAAGCCAGATAGTTGAGTTGAAAACAAAAGGAGCTTGCTTCCTTCCTTCCTTCCTTCCTCCTTCCTTCCTTTCTTCTTTTCTTTCTTTCTTCTTTTCTTTCCTTCCTTCCTTCCACCCTATCTTCCTTCTTTCCTTATTAATAGTTATGCTGATAACAGCTTCCATTTTTTTCCCATTTTGGGGGCCATTTATCATCAGCTAGGTGTGGTCTTTTAAAAAACAGCTGTATGGGGGCACCTGGGTGGCTCAGTGGGTTAAGCCTCTGCTTTTGGCTCAGGTCATGATCTCAGGGTCCTGGGATCGAGTCCCGCATTGGGCTCTCTGCTCAGCAGGGAGTCTGCTTCCTCCTCTCTCTCTCTGCCTGACTCTCTGCTTACTTGTGATCTCTGTCTGCCAAAAAATAAATGAAATCTTAAAAAAAAAAACAGCTGTATGGGGATGTACTTCACATTACCATATAATTCACCCACTTAAAGATATATAGGTGTGGTACATAAACAATTAATCTTGGAACACTGAAAAAGTAAAATAAAAATATGTGTAATCATCACAGTCAATTTAGACATTTCCATCATCTCCAAATAAAATCTTATACCATTTAGCTGTCATTCCTCTTTTCTCCCCTCCCTTCAGGCTTAAGCAGCTACTAATCCACTGTCTTTATAGATTTGCTTGTTCTGGACACTTTTTAATAAGTGGAGTCATGCACTTATTAAAAATGCAGTATTGATCTTTTTATGTTTGGCTTCTTTCATTTAGCATGTTTTCAAGGTTTACTCACATGGTAGCATGAATCAGTGTCTCATTCCTTTTCTTTTTTTTAAATTTTTTAAAATTTCTTTTCAGTGTTCTGGAATTCATTGTTTATGCACCACACCCAGTGCTCCATGCAATACGTGCCCTCCGTAATACCCACCACCAGGCTCACCCAACCTCTCTCCCCCCTCCCCTCCAAAACCATGAGAGTCTCATTCTTTTTTATGGCTGAATGATATCCCATTGTTTGGAGAGACTGCAATTCGTTTATGCATTCATTTGTTGATAGATATTTGAGCTATTCTGACTTTTGGCTATGAGCAATGCTGCAATAAACATTCGTGTTCAAGCTTCTGCGTGGGCATACATTTTCATTTGCGGGGGCATATGAACTAGGAGTGGAATTGAGGGATCGTATGGTAAGTCTATGTTAAATCATTTGAGGAACTTGTAGACTGTTTTTCAAAGTAGCTGCATCATTTTACATCCCCACCAGCAGTGTTTGAGTGTCCCAGTTTCTCCACTTGCCAACACTAACATATCTAACTTCTTGATCATAAACATTCTTATGGTTATGTCTTATTGTGTGTGCCTTATTGTGATTTGATTTGATTTTCCCTGATGACTAATGATAGGTACAATCTTAAATGATTTAACACATAATAGTTGTTTTACTTCACAAGGAAGATCATATTATTAGCTCCATTTTGAAGATGAGGAAACAGAGATATAAAGAGAACAAATCTATTCATTAAAGGTCTTGCCCCTGAAATGGAAAAACTAGAATTCTTTGAGTTGGTACTGAGGATCAGAAACATAGATTTCTCAGAAACAAGGAGAGGAAGCCAGTGCATTCCAAGAAGGGACGAAGAACTGGATTGGAAAGAAGGGACTAATTTTAGGAAGCACTGATGAAATGAGGCAGAACTGAAGATATGCTGTTCTTGGGGGGTGGGGAGGTTAGGAAGAAGCACCCAGTGTGATGAGATGGGAGAGATACATTGTTAGCTTGACAAAACTGGCTGTAGCATTTCTGGTTTTAGTTTTCATTAATAGACGTATTAATACAGAAAATATTGTCATGTTTGACCATCAAATTATTTGCTCTGAAAAAAATCTGGAAACCAAACTGAGGGTTACAGAAAGGTGGGGATGGGGTAACTGGGTGGTAGGTATTAAGGAGGGCACCTGTGGTGATGACCACTGGGTGTTATACACAACTAATGAATCGTTGAGCACTACATCAAAAACTAATGATGTGCTATATATGTTGGTTAATTGAACATAATAATGAATAAATCAATTAATTAAATTCAATAAATAAATAAATTTTCTACAAGGAGAAAAAACTCTGACCCCTTTTGGAGCCAGATTCCTGGGTTATATTGAGAAGATTTGAGGTAGTTAATTAGCAATATTTGGCAAGATCCTTTGCCTCCCTTACAAAATGAGAAAGAGTCCCAGATGGTAAGAGCTGCTCCTCTTAGAGCTGTTCTGCACGAGGTATGTTTAATTGGCCCACACAAGTCTTGGGGTATAGCCAGAGCTTGTCTGGTCACAGATCCAGAGACAACTTGGAGTATACTGGTTGACCTGGGAAATGGGTAAGAGACTGTGAATTTGAAAGAGCTGATGGCAAAAATGTCTTCTGGATTATATTCAAGAAGTGTCGGTGAGGCTCCCGTGGTCATCAGAAAATCAACTTACTCTAGTTTGAATGACCAATGTCAATGTATTCTGAAATTTAAATAAACCATGTGTTTAGTGCTTTGCTTTTTTAGTATTAGTCATTTTGAAAATTTAAAACAACCAAAGAAAGTGAACTTAGTGAATGTATATTGTTTCTATAAGTGACATATTCTAAACTCCAAGTCCTGGGTCAGGACGATGTTTGAGGCAGGGCTACAAAAGCACAGTGTTCATCCCATCTTTATTGAAATTGTTGATGTGCTATTCATCATAAATTTTTGCATTTATTTTAACTTTTAATATACTGCATTAAATATGATTTATCTTGATCACTGAATTTTTTGGTTGCCCCTTTAATTTGGTGGTCAAGGTGAATGCCTCACTTGTCTGACCCTAGTCCCTGCCCTGCTAGACTTCCCCTTCCTTGCCCCCCAATAACCTTGCATTTATTTTTCCTAAAAGGGACGAAAAAATAGAAGCCATCATTAACTTATCTGGTGACAGAAAATAGGAATAGGAACATATGCCAGAAAGTCAATGTACACACAAGTTCTTAGAGGATGATCCTTGACATCACAGAGGTGGAGACAGCCCCCACCCCTCTGCTCACTAGGGTTGACCAGGACCCCATCCCCACACCCAGGGGCCCTGTCCCACCTCCTCTCCATTACTCAGCTCCCACTTTCTGAAGTTCCCTCACCCCCTCCATTCCTAGCTCTTTACCATTCCTTGCTAATGGTCCCCTTTGTGCCACATTCTTCCATATCCCCAAGGCAGAGCCAGAGCCCAGAGAGGTGATTAAAAGTCCTGGAGCACAGAGAAGGGCTGTTGTTGGGGAGATCTCCAGACTTTAGAGGACCCATCCCTCCCTGTACTAATTGGAGTATTTCAATGCTAATTGCTGGAGGCAAAGGCCAGCTTGAGAGATGCAATTTATTGCCTTTACCTCCTCTGTTCTGTTCCTCTCCAATGTTGACCTTGATCCCCTTGCCCTTGCCAGCTCCTTTCTCAAGGGTGTTTTCCTCCTCCTCCCCCTCAACCCCCACCAGACTATCTCTGTCCAGAGGCCAGAGGGAACTTTCTAAAGGGAAAAGCCAAAAAATCATTGGTCTGTTTTTATTCTTTCTTTCTTTCTTTTCTTTCTTTCTTTCCTTCTTTCTTTCTTTATTTTTGCTAAGACTTTATTTTTTAAGAGTGGTTTAAGGTTCACAGCAAAGTTGAGGGGAAGGTACAGAGACTTTCCATATACCCTCTGCCCAGCACATGCATAGCCTCCCCCATTACCAGAATTCCCCACCAGAGAAATCATCTTAGTTACCATTGGTGAACCTGTATCAATACATCATCACCTAGATTCCATAGTTTACATTAGGGTTTGCTCTTGGTTTTGTACATTCTATGGAGGTGAGTAATGACATATATCCATCATTACAGTATTATGTATTTTCACTGCCCTAAAAAACCCTCTATGCTCCTTCTGTTTATTTCTCCCTCCAATCTCCAGTCCCTGGCAGCTGTTCATCTTGTTACTGTCTCCATAGTTTTATCTCTCTTTAGATACAGTACAAACCCTAGTGTGGTTGGATCACTGCTTCATCTCCAATTCTATTCCCCAGCCCTCCCATGCTTTCCTTCAGCTGTTCTGTAACAAAGAAAGCATGCTTGGATCTCAAGAAATTTGCACAAGTTGTTTCTTCTTCCTGAAACACCCTCTCCCTACTCTTACACATCCTTAAGTCTGACCTTAAATGCCACTTCCTCAGAAAACCCTTTCCTGATTTCCCCATACCAGGTTACCATCGCTATTATAAGCAACTCCTATCACAGCAACTTCTTTCTTTTTCCTCATCGCATTTATCATAGTTTACCATATATATTCAGTAGGTTGATTATTTGTTTAATATCTACGTCTTTCTCTAACAAGTACAAGCACTGAAATCAGGGGTCATGTCTGATCAGTGTAACATTGTATCCCTAGTGACATCTAAGAAGTGCCTGGCACACAGTAGGTGCTCAATAGCTACTGAATAAATACAACAAGGTTTGTCATCATTGGCACTATTGACATTTGGAGATGGCTCATTCTTTGTGGCAGGTTTTGCTCTTGTAGGATTTTGAACAGCATCCCTGGCCTTCACCCACTAGATATTGTAGAACATCTCACCCTCCTTCAGCTATAATAACCAAAAATTCTCCATAAACTTGCAAGTGTCCTTTGAGGAGCACTGGTGAAAGTCATGTCCCTTTTGGTGGCCTTTAGTGTTTGGTCTATACCTTGGTCTGTATTTCTCTGTGTGTCATTCCATCAAGCACTTAGAAACTCTTCAAAGACAGGGAAGAGCAATGTACCCACCTCTGTACTCCCCAAACTAGCACAGGATTTGAGACACAGAAGGCTGCAAATAACTATAGAACAAATCTTTAAAAGCTGGCATTAATTGAGTGCAATTGCATGCCAGTCATTGTCAATCACCCTACACAGATGATGCTATTTAATTCTCAGAACTATCCTAAGGGATGACTACATTATTATTAAATTCATTTTAATGACAGGAAACTGAGTCCAAGAGATAGGATGTAATTTAACCAATGCCACTTTGCTTCATCCCTTACCTACTGCACAATCCTGTCTGCAATTCAGAGCATCTTTTTCTCTCTCAAGAGAGCTATGTTTCACCTATCTCTAGTGCCATTAGCTGTTGCCACGGTGATGAGTCATAGGGATCACTCATGGAGGCTAGGAGCCATAGAGAGGAGGATATTCCAGGAGAAGAGGGTTCTGGGAGAAGAGGGTTAGGTCAGGAAGCTTAGTTGGAGCTGCACTTCTCCCAATGGTGCCCCCTCCTGGACCCCAATGCTCTCCACTGAAGGTCACCTCCTTCTGCAGCACTGATAACCAAGATGGATATATCAAAGTTGAAGACTCCAATTGGTCATTGCCTCAACTCACACCTCTCTCTGATCCCAAGCTCATCAAACAAAACTTGAAATTATAAAGTCATCCTAACTACTGTGGATATCCTTGTGCCAGACACCATGCTAAGCCCTTCACAAGCATTGTCTCACTTCAGTCTTAAAACTGTCTTAGAAGGTAGGTGTTATGCATTCCTCCAGGGTAGGCTGAGAGGGGAAGTGAGCTGCCCAAGCACAAAAAGCAAAGTCTGAGAGCCAGTTTCTCCACCCTACTGAAACAGTGTTAATAAAGTTGAAATTTTTTTGTCCTTCTGCTCGGATAGACAAAAATTGTACCTCACAGTTACCTTCATTTGCCATCATTCTTCTAAACTGATTTATTCAACAAATATTTGAGAACTTAGCATATACTATGCAGGCATAGAAAAATGGGCCAAGAGTCCCTGACTACCTCAAAAAACATTCTGGTGGGTGGAGACAGACAACATCCAATAAGCAGATATATGCCAGGTGGTAATAAGCACGTGTCGGGAAATAACCAGATAAAGAGACATAGGATATGGCTGAGGTGTTTCTAATTTCTGTGATAGGGTTAGAGAAGAGCTCTATGATTTTTGAACAGGCATGTTTTTGGGGATTTGAGACTGAGTTGCTGTTTTTTGAGATAAGAGAGACTGGGGAAGAATTGTGTGTGTGAGAGAGAGAAAGACAGAGACAGAGATAGAGAAAGAGAGAAAGATAACAGAATTGAGAACTTCCAAGAGTTAGGGTTTGGACACATTGTTTGAGATGCCTACTAGATAACCATGTGGAGATAGTGCATAGGCAGTTGGATAGGGATGAAGATAAGAATTTGGGGGTCACCTGTGTGCAGAGTATACATAAAGCCCTGATACTGATAGGACCCCCCAGGAAGGAAGAACACTGATGAAGTTCAAGGATCAGATGGTTTTAATGGCCACTTTGTGTTCCAAGTATGAATAAATCAACATTTGTTTACCAATGTTTCATTAATGAGTATATCTAATATGTTTTATAATTAATAATGTCACTGCTCTGAATATACTTTTTTTGCACAGATATGAGATATATCTGTAAGAGGCCAATCTAATTTGGTAGGAAGATAAGAAGCCAGTTCAAACCCTGGTCAGTCTGACCTCAAACACAGCTCCCCCCACACTGTCTCCTACTGCTTTGGAGGACAATGAGGTTTCTCACAGTAGATATTATAAGCCAGCCTTCTGGTTTGTTCAGTATTATAGGGAATACATTGGTCCACCCAAGAAATATTTATTAACTAACGAATTATATCTTCCAAGTATCATGTTGGTGTTACGTGATGGTGAGCAAGATGGACAGACTTCCTGACCACAGAAAGCTAATAGCCTAAGAGATCCCAATGAGTTAGCAAAAGACACTGGGGGTCTGACTCACAGTGGGTACCCAGCCACCTTCCACGTTCTCTTTCCATTTAGATACCAGCAGGATCAGAGGCCAACTGGCCTTTAATGAAGACAATGAAAGAGGCTACTTTTTATTTTTGTCCAGATTGGCTACGCTACTGGGAAAGTGGAGCATCTTAACTCAGTGTGAAAGGAATTCACTGCAAGACCAAACTTACTTTAAAATAATCACGAGAGACTATGGACTCTGAAAAACAATCTGAGGGGTTTGAAGTGGCGGGGGGGGTACCAGGTGGTGGGTATTATAGAGGGCACGGATTGCATGGTGCACTAGGTGTGGTGAAAAAATAATGAATACTGTTTTTCTGAAAATAAATAAATTGAAAAAATTAAAAATAAAAATAAATAAATAAATAAAATAATGAGGTAGTCCTGAATCTATAGAAACAGCCCATCAGTCTCCCAAAGATTCTTGCTCCAGTGCATGGTGGGTTATAATTTCCTGCCTGTGTGGTTTAAAAGGTTCTCAGGATGGGCGCCTGGGTGGCTCAGCTGGCTGAACATCTGACCTGATTTCCACTCAGGTCATGGGATCAAACCCCACATTGGACTCAGTGCTGAGCCTGGAGCCTGCATGTGATCCTCTCTCTCCCTCCCCCTACCCCATTTGCACTCTATTTCTATCTTTCAAAAACTAAAAAATAGAAAAACAAATAATAGACTCTCAGAGTTCTGGAGTGTTTGGTGTGAGGATAGACTAGTCCTCCATGGACAGGCAACCCACAAAACCCACTGTAGGAAGATGCTGTGTAAAGTGCTTGGTGGTCAGGACTGGGATTCACAAAAGACCTACAACAGAAGCTTGGCCCTACTAAGTTGCATGATGTTGTATGAGTCATCCAAACATTTTAACCCTGAGTTTCCCATCTGTCAAATGGAGTGGATGTGAATTTATGTGCCCTGATCCCTTATTGTGAGGCTATAATGAGATAATGTACATGAGGGGTAATAGGAAATATGCAGTGCAGTGTACACTCTGCAAAGGAGGACGGTCTGGATTTCCCACTTTTGACTGAAGTTGTTTCCTACATCCCCCACTTCATGATAACATGGGATATTTTTATTGCTCAAGTTGTAAAGAAAAACTGCATTCAACTTTAGGACAAATGACAAATTGTTTACTATTCAACTTAAATATGAATAAATGTATTTTTATTAGCTTTGGCCAATTTGAAATTTATTGCTTGTGCATTTTTGTGCATTTTAATTACATGTATTATTATGTACAACAGTAACACCATAAGCTAGTGTCCATTAAGTATTATGATAAATTGCTATTTTAAAATAATTCATAAATTCAGGAGTGCCTGGGTGGCGCAGTGGGTTAAGCTGCTGACTTCAGCTCAGGTCATGATCTCAGGGTCCTGGGATGGAGCCCCTGTCAGGCTCTCTGCTCAGGCTCTCTGCCTACTTGTGATCTCTCTCTGTCAAATAAATAAATAAATAAAATCTTTTTTTTAAATTTCATGAATTCATACACAGAAACAATTTAAGGAAACCTTTCTTTAAACATTTTACTTATAAGTAATCTCTATACCCAACATAGGGCAGGAACTCACAACCTCAAAATCAAACCAAGAGTCAATCAAATCAAGAGTCACATACTTTACCAACTGAGCCAGCCATGTGCCTCAAGGAAACCTTTTTTTATTGAGATATAATTGACACATAACATTGTGTAAGTTTAAGGTATAGTATGTGTTGATTTGATACATTTGTATATTGCAATATGATGACTACTGTATCATTAGCTAATACCTCTATCATGTCACCTAATTATCATTTCATTTTTGTGGTGGGAACGACTAAGATCTAGTCTCTTAGCAACTTTTAAGTTACCAATATAGTATTGTTGTCCATAATCACTATGCTCTGGGTAAGACCTCCAGGACTTATTGATCTACTGGTTGCAAATTTGTACCTTTAAACAACTTCTTCCCAATTCCGCCTCAGCCCCTGGTAACAAACAATTTTACTCTGCTTTATACAAGTTCACCTTTTTAAGGTTTTGCATATAAGTGATATTATGTAGTATTTGTTATTCTCTTAAATATACATATTTTCAACAA
The DNA here is from genome assembly GCF_020171115.1 of Neogale vison. Lineage (NCBI taxonomy): Eukaryota > Metazoa > Chordata > Mammalia > Carnivora > Mustelidae > Neogale > Neogale vison. The sequence continues at coordinate 214,493,852 of NC_058096.1, forward strand.
ATTATATATATTATGTAATATTATGTAGTATAAATCCCTCCTCATGCCTACAAGGAAGCATTAAGCTGATCTGATCATGAAATACCCCTCTATCCTGGACTCTGCATTTATTGTGGCTCAACAAAGAGTTCCCCACTGGCCTGGTTTCCACATCACTTTCTTTTTTTTTTTTTTTTTTAAGATTTTATTTATTTACTTGACAGACAGAGATCACAAGTAGGCAGAGAGGCAGGGACAGGGAGAGAGGGGGAAGCAGGCTTCGAGTCAAGCAGACCCCAATGTGGGGCTCAATCCCAGGACTCCAGGATCATGACCCAAGTTGAAGGCAGAGGCTTTAACCCCTGAGCCACCCAGACGCCCCATCTTTCTTTCTTTCTTTCTTTTTTTGTTGTTGTTCTCTAGCTGGTTTTGTGTTTTATTTGGTATATTCCAAATATTCATCAAAAATATATAGAAAACATGCGATTTTAACATTTTTTAATTTTTTTATAAACATATAATGTATTATTAGCCCCAGGGGTACAAGTCTGTGAATCGCCAGGTTTACACACTTCACAGCACTCAACATAGAACATCCCTTCCACAATGTCCGTAACCCAACCACCCTCTCCCTATCCCTCTCCCCCAGCAACCCTCAGTTTGTTTTGTGAGATTAAGAGTCTCTTATGGTTTGTCTCCCTCCTGATCCCATCTTGTTTCACTTATTCTTTTCCTACCCCTCAAAAACCCCACTTTGCCTCTCAACTTCCTCATATCAAGGGAGATCATATGATAATTGTCTTTCTCTGACTTATTTCACTCAGCATAATACCCTCTAGTTCCATCCATGTCATTGCAAATGGTAAGATTTCATTTCTTTTGATGGCTGCATAGTATTCCATTGTATATATATACCACATCTTTATCCATTCATCTTCACATCACTTTCTAACACAACAGGTGATTTCTCACAGTGGGACTTTTTCCTTGAACTGACTGTGGAGATACACACTTGAAATGCAGAGTTTTCCATGATTTTTTTCTCTGAGTTTGCTTTATTACTATTCCTAACTGCTGTTGCACAGATCTGTAAAATGCTGAAATTTTGGGTGCTTTGCTCTCTTCTGTTATAATTTGGCTTAGTCTTTTGTAACCTTGCAAAATCCATGTTGTAGGTACCCATTGCTGCCTAGTAGAAGGTGGGAAACTGACATCCTCCATTTCTCTTCATAATATGGATTAATAGTTGTGGAAGTAATTAGACCTCTGGCAGGAGAAGAACAGATCCTAGGTTTGATGCTGCCTAGTAAAGTGCCCTGCAGCAGGTAAGAATCATGAAGTCTGATTTTCTCTGTGTATCACCATCTCATACATCTTAATACACTCTTAAATTTGATTAACCATTGTGTGTACAGTTGAATGTTGCCTTCAAAGGTCCTTGTAAACCTTAAAGCATCAGATAAATACAGGTTATTGCATTTCTAATGGTAGCATCTGATAACATGATTTAAGCTGTTTCCAAATAATTCCTCGCAGATCATCATATTTTTTCTGGGTAGAGTTTGCTGAGGAAGGTTTTCTTCATGGCAGTTTTCAGCTCCTTGTTCCTGAGACTAAAGATGATAGGGCTGAGGAAGGGTGTGAGGATTGTGTAGGTGATGCCCATCAGAGTGTCCCCTTCCAGAGACTGAGGAGCCTTGGGCTTGAGGTAGATGACAGAAGCAAATCCATAGTGCACGACCACCACAGTGAGGTGGGACGCACAGGTGGAGAAAGCCTTGTGCCGGCCCTCTGCAGAAGGGATTTTCAAGATGGCAGCCACGATGAAGGCATAAGAGAGGAGGATGAGGAGAAAGCAACCCAGCAGGGCAGTGATGCACACCAGGCCCACACCCAAGGCCACTATTGGTACATCAGTTCCACAGGCCAGCTTCAACAGTGGTGGCACATGGCAAGCAAAATGGTGAATCTCAGTGGGTCCACAGAAGGTTAGGCAGAAAACGGCCATGGTTACCACCAGCCCCATGACAGAGCCACCAACCCAGGACCAGGCCACCAGGCAGGAGCAGCCACGGGGGCTCATGAGCACATTGTAGCGCAAGGGGTGGCAGATGGCCACATAGCGGTCGTAGCCCATGATGGTGAGAAGGAAGGAGTGGGTGAAGCCAAACATGAAGGAGAAGAACATCTGACTGGCACAGGCTGCAAAGACAATGGCATGGTAAGTGGAGAGCAGGTCAGCCAGTAGGCGTGGGGTGATGGCCAAGGTGTAGAGGATCTCGGAGATGGACAGGGCACACAGAAAGAGGTACATGGGTGTGTGCAGGCTGCGCTCACTCCAGATAGTGGCCATGATGAGCAGGTTTCCCAGCAGCGTGAACAGGTACATCAGCAGGAACAGCAAGAAGAACATCAGCTGAAGGTGGGGGAAGGTGGAGAAACCCACCAGTATGAATTCAGTCACCACTGAGAAGTTGCTTCTCTGCATGGAGGCTGTATCTGGGATGAAGTGTGACAGAGAGAGGTCAGCTACTGGATGGGGAAAGGCTTTCTCCATACCTGGAATGGCTCAGGAAGCTTCCCCTGATCAGTGACCACTGGCATTTGTGAAAATTAGTAGATGGAAACCTCACTAAAATGCACTGGAAGGTTTCAGCAGAAAGAGCTCTCATACCTTGCCCCTCCTGGTGGATTGCAAACTGGACAACAAGACAGAAAGAGGTGGACTTGACCTTGGGTATGGATACTACTTCCTGCCCCTAACAGTTCTCCTTTTGAGAAACCACTATACTTTGAATTCTCCATTTATTCTAATGGACTTTTAATAACAGCTTTGCTATCTTACCCCTGTTCTTCTTAACAATTCTACCTCTTGTTTGTTCCCCTCAACCTGCCTTCGATTTTTTGGCAGCTTGTTTGCACTGGATTGTGATTCCCTTTTATTCCCAAATAAACACATCTTTTGCTGGTAAAATAACTATTTTTAATGTTAACACATTGATTGAATTCCCACCCTGGGCCTCTTATGATTTAACCCTCTCATTATTTTAATAAAGAAGGTGCTGTTTTTATCACCAGCATTTTGAGTATCTTGAGCATACTCATTGAGAATATTGGTGTGCGTAGAGGTTGGGCTACTGGCTCAAGCTGATGCTTTCAAAATGGCAGAGCTAAGACTTGAACCCATGCCTGGCTGTCTCCAAAGACTATGCCTTTCACTATCCTTCTGGATTGCCTACCAAAATGAGAACATTCTTCCACTGGAGCTTCCATCCATTGTCCCTGGGTTCTCCTACTCCCTTCTGATAAACCCTGTTCTCCCCATAGCCTCAGAGACCACAAGATACCCTTTCCCCATGACTACAACTCCTTGGATCAGCTTGCCCTCTAACTTAAGGAAGTCAGAAGCAGGAGACTGATTAGAAATAACATTATGGTTGTTTTCCAGCTCCTATGAGGGAAGTCTATTTGTTCTAAAGCAACACAACATGGCCATCAGACAAGGGACATGGGAGCCAGCCAACCTGAGTTTGAATTCTTGTTCTGCCTACTGCGTAAACTTGAGCAAGTTTCTTAACCTCTCTGTACCTCCATGTCCCCCTACCTACTTCAAAGAGTTGTTATGAGAAATAAATGAGTTTCTTGGAAGGTCACCTGACACACACCAAGTACTACCTATGGTAAATCAATACAGTAAATAGTACATAGTCTGTGTACATAGTCTGTGATCAGGAAATAACTTCAATTTAATGAGATTTCCATGTTTCTTTATGAGTAACTTAACCATTTTAAAATGATCTTTTTATTAGGCGATATAAAGTTTAAAGGGTGTAAACCACTAATCATCTTTCTGTCTCTATTTGCCTGTTCTGGGCACTCATCTAAATGAAATTATACTCTATGTGACCTTTGGGGTCTGGCTTCTTTCATTCAGCCTACTGGTTTTGAGGTTTATCGACACTGTAGCATGTAACGTTCTGAAAACTTTGTTGCTTTTCATGGTTGACCAATATTCCACTGCATGGATAAACCGTTTTCTACTTTTACTTTTTTTGTCTATTTACTTTATTTACTTTTGTCTATTTTTTGGTCTATTTACTCATATTTGGGTTGCTTCCACTTTTTCATTATTGTGAATAGTGCTACTATGAATATTCATTCTTGCAGGAGCTCAAAGCATATCAGTGGTTGCCAGGGACTGGGGAGGGAGAGTAGGGAATGATTGCTAATGGACACAGTGTTTCCTTTGGATGATGAGAAAGTTCTAGAACTAGATAGAGGTGGTGGTTTCACAACACTGTGAATGTAGTTAATATCTCTGAACTGTATGCTATAAAATGGCTAAAATGGTAAGTTTTATGTTATAGTACTTTACCACAATAAAAAAAAATCAGGAAAAAGTGGCCAATGTCCTCTTAAGTGGCCACAGTTCCCTGTCAAGCCCTGACAGGTTGATAGTGAGAAATGAAGGGGGGGCAACTGTTGATGACTAGAGGCTGCATTCTCCAAATACCACCAGTTTCCAGAGTTTCTTGGCTTCCCTTCTGTGGAGTCCCTTGCACCCTTCCTCCACTTTTGGGTGAGCACCTGGCCATAGGTCTCCAGGACTATGTTGTTGCCCCAACAACCCCCCAGTTAGTCCTGCCACTCTGAGAGGTGAGTCAAAGTCAATAATTTGGAAATAAGAACCTCCTAGAGGAGGCTGAATGGGTGAGACCAGTGTCATGAGTTGTGCTCACAAGCTTCCAGTGGCTCTCCACCATCGAATGCAAGGTTTCTCAACTGTGGGACTCTTTATTTTTTTTTCTCAATTTATTTATTTTCAGAAAAACATTATTCATTATTTTTTCACCACACCCAGTGCTCCATGCAAGCCGTGCCCTCTATAATACCCACCACCTGGTACCCCAACCTCCCACCGCCCCTGCCACTTCAAACCCCTCAGATTGTTTTTCAGAATCCATAGTCTCTCATGGTTCACCTCCCCTTCCAATTTACCCCAATTTGCTTCTCCTCTCTAACGCCCCTTGTCCTCCATGCTATTTGTTATGCTCCACAAATAAGTGAAACCATATGATAATTGACTCTCTCTGCTTGACTTATTTCACTCAGCATAATCTCTTCCAGTCCCATCCATGTTGCTACAAAAGTTGGGACTCTTTATTTTTAAGGCAAGATCATTCTTTGCTGGGGTGGTGGTGATGGGCATTCTGTGCCTTATCAGGTGTTTGGCAGCATCCTTGACTCCTACCAACCCCTGCTTAGTTGTGACAACCAAAAATGTCTCTAGGTAATCACCGATGTTCTCATGGGGGCAAAGTCAACCCTGGTTGAAAGCAATGATCTAGATAGTGCAGTAGCAATTTCTTAGCACGTTTCCTCTGCCCCAATCTTGGTTCTTTCCCTTCTCTGCCCATCAAATGACTGTTTATCTTTAAGCTTCAGCTTAAATGTGGAAAGAGCCAAGATGTCCTTCAATAGACAAATGGATAAAGAAGACGTGGTCCATATATATACAATGGAATATTACTCAGCCATCAGAAAGGACGAATACCCAATTTTTGCATCAACATGGACAGGACTGGAGAACATTATGCTGAGTGAAATAAGTGAAGCAGAGAGAATCAATTATCATTGATTTCATTTACTTGTGGATCATAAGGAATAACACAGAGGACCTTAGAAGAAGGAAAGGAAAAGTAAAGAGGGGGAAATCAGAGGGGGAGATTAAACATGAGAGACTATGGACTCTGAGAAACAAAATAAGGGTTTTAGAGGGGAGGAGGGTTGGGGGATGGGTGAGCCTGGTGGTGGGTACTGAGGAGGGCAGGTATTACATGGAGAACTGGGTGTGGTACATAAACAATGAATATTGGAACACTGAAAAAATAAAATAATAAACAAGTAAGTAAATAAATAAAGATTCAGCTTATATGGACATTGGGGAGGGTATGTGCTTTTGGGTAAATTGGAAGGGGAGGTGAACCATGAGAGACTATGGACTCTGAAAAACAATCTGAGGGGTTTGAAGTGGCGGGGGGTGGGAGGTTGGGGTACCAGGTGGTGGGTATTATAGAGGGCACAGCTTGCATGGAACACTGGGTGTGATGAAAAAATAATGAATACTGTTTTTCTGAAAATAAATAAATTGAAAAAAAAAAGATTCAGCTTAAATGTCATCCTGGACATTCTCCTCCCAAAACAGATTTAATCCCTCATTCCTGCATGCTTCCAAAACAATGACTCTTGAGTAAGTTTAAAATTCCTTGCTCCTAACTTACCATGACCCTCATCATAATGGGTCATGCTGGAGACACAACTGTTCCTGGCATTGGATTTTGAGTTCTTGGTGAGAAAAGCTACCCTTTATTGGATGTATCCTATAAACCCAGCACCTATGCTTATGCATTTTGTATTAAATCTTTACTCCAACATTATAAGGCATCCCCTATGATCCCCATCTTATAGATGTGGCCACTGAATCCCACAGAAGACACATCACTTGCTCAAGGGACCGCAGCTGCGGAATAAGGAAGCCAGGATCGGAACCTGTATTTGAATGCTGCCAAAATTTATCTATTCCTAACCTCTCTGTCATACTCACCACTTACTGGTGGTTGTTAATGAATGTCAGAGGCCACTCCCAGGACCTGGGAGATGGCAGCCTCACTATGCTGGACCACTACCTCCTGGTATCAGTTAAGATCACAAAAATCCACAACCATGAAGAAAGAAAGGGAGAGGATGCATGAGAAGATGAGAAGTTACCTTGTCCTGAGAAGGTGGTCCAGAGCTGCATAAAGCACCCTCTGGAATGATGGGGATGAAGAATGCACCTAAGAGGGGTGCCTGTTCATTCTGGAAAAGCAAAACTAGGAGGACAGTAAAAAGACTGGTGGTTGCCAGAGGTTCAGTGGCAAGAGAGGAAGGGATAAATAGGTAAAACTCTGAGGGCGTGGGGTAAGCTGGTGAACTGTTCTGTATGATACCGTAATGGTGGATAATTACATCGTGCATTTGTCAAAACCCACAGCATCAACAACACGAACAGTGAGCCCTAATGTAAACTGTAGGCTTTTGTCAATAATAATGTGTCAATATTACCTCAGCTACTGTAACAGATGTAACATTACTATATCCTGTAATGCAGGATAATAAGGGGGGAAACTGCGTTCAGGGAGAGAGAGGATCTATAAAAAATCTAGGCATTATCTGCTCAATTTTTTGTTACTTTTTATTTTTTATTTACTTTATTTAAATTCAGTTAGTTAACATATGGTGTATCATTAGTTTCAGATGCATTAAGGAGGGCACAAGATGTAATGAGCACCGGGTGTTCATGCAACTGACAAATTCCTCTCAATTTTTCAGAACATTTAAAAAATTTCTTTATTTGAGAGCGAGTGGAGGGGCAAGAGGGAGGAGCAGCACACTCCTCACTTGGCAGGGAGCCCAGACAAGGGGCGATATCCAGACCCCGAGATCATGACCTAAGCTGAAGACAGATGCTTAAGGCAGTGTGAACAGATACATGAGCCACTCGCTCTCAAATAAAGAAATTTTAAAAATTGAGCAGATGATGCAGAGATTTCTTATAGATCCTCTCTCTCCCTGAAGACCAGTCTTTTTACTGAGGGGGCAGGGGGAGAGTGGGAGAGATATCTGGCTACCTAGAACTTAGAGGAAATCATGGTGGGGCCAGCTGCTGCCCATATACACCCGTAAGGCTGGGTTCTTTGTGGAAGGGACTATGTATGCATTGTAGGATTGAGCTGCATTTCTGGTGCCCATAGATACCAGTAACACCTCTCAGTTGGGATAATCAAAAGTATCTTTGCATATTGTCATATGTATCCTTGGGGGGCAGAAGTGCCCCTCACTGAGAACCACAGGCTAGATCTGTCTTGCCTCTCAGTCCTCATCCTGTCTTACCTGTCTGCCCACATCCTGGCTGTCTCTTCTTAGTCAAACTGTTTGTTTTCACTTCTTTGCAACCTCCTTCATGCTTTAGACATCTCCTGCACGACTTGTCTCTTCTCTTCATCCTTAAGTCCTCACCATCACCCCATCTGTCCCTCAGACCTCTCTGACAGTTTATACCCCTGAAGGTGGCTAGAGTCTCTCAACCCTGAATCCTCTTATCTCTCTCTTTTCTTTGCCTTTCCCTGATCCTTTACCATTGGTTTCTGGGCAGGACAGAGAGGAGAGAGAGGTGCAAAGTCAGAGAAGTATTCTGGGTAACTTTGAGTGGCAGCTCTTCAGTCTCTGTACCTCAGTTTCTCAGCTATCCAATGAACCTCCCTCATAAAGTAATGTGAGCTCCAAAAAAGCAATGCCTGCAAAGCAATCATCACACTGCCTCAAAGCTAGGAAGTGGACCCCCCACCTACTGCCCGCATGCCATAGACTCAAGTTGCACAAGGGGTTGTATAAACAGGATGGCTTCACTGAGTCCAGGACAGGTGCTGGTTCCCCAGGTCTCTCTTAGGTGGAATGTGAGGAAGGTGACTCACCTGGGGTCAAGGCTCTGCATCTGCCTCTGCCTCACTCCAGCAGGAGGTCCTTGGTTAGTATTGCTCTGCAGGTGAGGAGGGCTGGACAGGTGAGGGCTGGACTGCAAAACAAGGGGTTGCTGCCCTGAGCATGCCGGCTGGACAGGAGTGGCCGGGGGAGGGGGACATAAGCCTGTCCTTCATTATTTATGCCGCCTCTGTTCCTTACCTGTGCCTTCTCTCACTGTGGTCCTACTGCTTCTGCTTCTGCTACAGGGATGCCAGGACCCCTTGGGATCCTGCAAGGGAGGGGGCAACCTCAGAGAGACTATGTCCTCACTTTCCTTCCCTCCCTGCTTGCCAGGGGTGAGTCAATTACCTGAGCTTCTCAGGGACTTAAGCAGACTAATGCTCTGCAAATTTGGGATTTGAGGCCCTGACTTCTTGTGCTGAGAGGAGAGCAGCCCTGCCATGTGCCACTGGGGTCAAGGAGTCTGCCAAATACACCCTCTTGACCTTCATCTTTCCCCACTCGGGTCACTTACACAATTAAATGTCTTTTTAAAGATTTAAAACATTAAAAAAAACTACAACTATTTGTTTCCTCTTATTAAATAGTTGAGATATCACAACTAAGGCTTAAATCATGCAATGGCCAGCCATGCAATTATGAGGGTGAATTTGATGGGCATCCTTCCACACCTTTGTACACATGTGACATGTAAGCAAACATAAAATAAGATTATTATTATGAGTTTTTGTTGTGGTTTAAGGTAGGTATCTTTCTGTAACTTTTTTTTTCCTTAACTCAACATCACAAAGTGAAACCCATGTTAGTTTACAGAGACCAAGGTTTCTGTACCTTGGCAGTACTGACATTTGGGGCTGGATCCTTCCTTGTGGCGGAGGTTGTCTGGTACATTGCAGAATGTCCCCCCCCCTGCCAGATGCCAGTAGCCTCCCCACCCCAGTCATAACAAAAATGTCTCCAGATATTGCCAAAATTGCCACTGCCTGCCACTGAGAATCACTATTATAGAACCGCCCCATTTTTATAAAATCAGTTTAATATTCAATTTTATGAATATGCACAATATATAGTTATCTGATAGACACTTCAGTTGCTTCTAATTTTTCACTGTTGTTAGGAATAATGCAATACATACCTTTGTATATCATTTACTACCCACAGACACTATTAAATACAAATTAAGGGGGCGCCTGGGTGGCTCAGTGGGTTAAGCTTCTGCCTTCGGCTCGGGTCATGATCTCAGGGTCCTGGAACCGAGCCCCACATCGGGCTCTCTGCTCAGTGGGGAGCCTGCTTCCTCCTCTCTCTCTGCCTGCCTCTCTACCTACTTGTGATCTCTGTCTGTCAAATAAATAAATAATCTTGTTTAAAAATATACAAATTACTACTAGTGAGATAATCAGGTCATAGGAAATACGATTCTTAAATTTAAGAAGAATTGCCAAATTAAACTCCCAAATGGCTGTGCTAATTCACACTCCAGGCACCTGCGTGTCAGAGGATTTATTTCTCCCACCCTCACTAATGCCTCATCATGTGAAACTTAATTTTACCAATATGGTTGCCGAGTGGTCTCCTGTTGTGGCTTTCATTTACATTTCCCTAATTACTGGTGGAGCTGAAAATCTCCACTGGTTTTTAACTATGTGAGTTTCCTCTTTTCGATATGTCTATCCAAAACCTTTTCTCATTTTCCTGTTGGGTTGTCTTGTTCTTATTGATTTGCAGACATTTTTGAAGAGATTCTGAATACTAGTTTTTGTACCATTTTTTTCCTTTGCCTTTTGTTTCTTATGCCTCACTACTTTTCCTGTCAGAGACATTCTCCTTAGTTTCTTCCTTTTTTTCACGATTTATATTTATTTTTTATTTAAATTCAATTAGCCAACATATAGTACATACTTAGTTTCCAAACTAGTGTTCAATAAATAGTGTTCAATTTCAATATTGAACTAGTGTTCAATAATAAGTTCATCTGTATGGGGTGCCTGGGGGGCTCAGTGGGTTAAAGCCTCTGCCTTCGGCTCAGGTAATGATCCTAGGGTTTTGGGATAGAGCCCCACATCAAGCTCTCTGCCCGGCAGGGAGCCTGCTTCCTCCTCTCTCTCTGCCTGCCTCTCTGCTTACTTGTGATCTCTGTCTGTCAAATAAATAAATAAAATATTTTTAAAATATTAATAATAATTTATCAGCTGTGTATAACACCCAGAGCATCATCCTTGGTTTCTTCTAATGCTTTTATAAGATAGTGTTAGGGTTGAAAAATTACGTCTCATAGATTTTCTGTTTCTATAAGTAAAGTTTTATTGGAACACAGCCATCCCCATTCATCAACTATGACTATTTTGGGGCTAAGAGGGCAGAATTGAGTAGCTGTGACAGATATAGTGTGACCTGCAAACTTAAATATTTACCATCTGTCCATTTACAGAGAAGTTTTGCCCGCCTCTCAAACTTTAATCTACCAAAAAACACTGTGCAAACATTTCAGGCTTGATTTCAACTTATTTTTTAAGACTTTTGGGGCACCTGGGTGGCTCAGTCATTGAGTGTCTGCCATCAGCTCAGGTCATGATCCCAGGGTCCTGGGATAGATCCCCGCATTGGGCTTCCTGTTCAACAGGGGGCCTGCTTCTCCCTCTCCCACTCCCACTGCTTGTGTTCCCTCTCGCTGTGTCTCCCTCTGCCAAATAAATAAATAAATAATCTAAAAAAGGACTTTTTTTAAAGTGGTTTTAGGTCCTTAGCATATTTAAGAGGGAGGTACATATACCATATGAGACTTCCCATGTATCTCTTGCCCTGCATATTCATAGACTCCCATTATAAATATCTCCCACCAGAGTGGTTCTTTTGTTGCAATCAATGAACCTACATTGACACATCATCACCCAAAGTCCGTAGTTTACATTATGATCTGTTCTCATTGTACATTCTAAGGGTTTTAACAAGTATATAATGAGATGTATTCATCATTATGGTATCATAAAAGTATTTCCACTCCCCTAAAATCTCCTGTGTTCACCTTTCCATCCCTCCTTCCCCCCTCTGACCTCTGGCAACCACTGATCTTCTTACTGCTTCCATCGTCTTGCCTTTTCCTGAATATAATGTAGTTGGAGTTGTACTGTCTGTAGCCTCTTAAGATTGGCTTCTTTCATATACTGATATGTATTTAAAGTTCCTCCATGTCGGGTATTACGGAGGGCAAGTATTGCATGGAGCACTGGGTGTGGTGCATAAACAATGAATTCTGGTACACTGAAAAGAAATTTAAAAAATTAAAAATTTTAAATAATAATAAATTTCCTCCATGACTTTGTATAGCTTGATAGCTTACTCCTGTTCAGTGCTGAATAATATTCCATTCTAGATGGTCTAATGGACAAGAGCTTATCTATTCACCTACTGAAGGACATCGTGGTTGTTTCAATTTGGGGTAATTATGAATAAATCTGCTATAAACATCCATGTTCATGTTTTTATGGACCTAAGTTTTTAACACCTTGGGGTCAATACCAAGAAGTATGGTTGCTTAATTATATTGCCAGAATATATATAGTTTTGTAAGACACTGCCAAACTGTTGCATTCCCACCAACAGTGAATCAGAGTTCCTGTCACTCCCCATCCTTATCAGCATTTGATGTGCCCAATGTTCTGGATGTAGCCATTCTAATAGGTGTGTGGTTGTAATACTTATTTTTGAATGTCTAACTAGTGATCTAACACAAGTTAATAAAAAGTCCACTATTTAATATAAGTTTATTTATATGTGATTCTGTTCCATGACTCTTATTCTGTTCCATGACTCTTATTCTGTTCCACTGTTTTGTATATCTATTCCCATATAATATAAGGCTGTCTTAAAAAATTATTTTAACAGTATATGTATAACATGGTATTTATCTTTGATAGCAACAGTAGTTGTAGCAGTTTATAACGACTAGGATTTGGTCCATACTTATTCTGTTCTTGGTACTCTTCTAAGATTATAATTACACAAAACAGGTATATATGTGAGTCATCAATTCTCACAACTCTATGAGCTAGGTACTCCTGGCATCTCCAGGTTTCAAATTTAGGAAACAGAGGTATAAGGAGTTTAAATAACTTGGCCAAGGTCTTTAGGCATGAAGAAATGGATATTTGAACCCCCCATATTGTTCTCATCTCTAATTCTACATTCATTCCATTTTTTCATATTTGAAATGAAATTTTCATATTTGAAATGAATATTTCATATTCAGATATTCTTACACATGTACATGTTCATGTGAATTGTGAACTAGTAATTCAAATTTCATGTTTAAAAAAATTTTATGTTAAGTTAGACACCATGATGTGGGGTTCAATGAATCGTGAGTTGCATTAAAATTTTTATTAGGTTTTCATCATTTTGCAGATTCATTAATTTTTACATTATTATGTCTTTGGTAGCTCTCTCCATTTATCTAGAAATTCTTTTATCTCCATTAGCAAAATGTTATAGTTTCCCCCTAAATGTCTTGCTCATTTCTTGCTAGTGTTATTGTTAGATGCCTCATAAATTTTGTTGCTTTTGTGAGTGAGATATTTTTTCCTATTATATTGTGTTCATGAGGTTAATTATACAGGAAAGCTATATTGTTAGTCAATTCTCACAGCTTCCCTAGATAATTACTATTGGAAAATATTGACAACACTGATTCTTCCCATCCAATCCTTGTACCTCTTTTTTGTTTTCTTGTTCTAGTGCATTGTTTAGGTCCTCCAATACAATGCAGAAGAGAAGTAATGATAGTGGGTATCCTTTTCTTTTAATTGAGATATAATTGATATATAACATTATGTTAGTTTCAGGTGTACAAAATAAGAATTCAATATAGGCATATGTTGAAAGTAGACATTCTTATCATTCCTCATGTTAATGGGAATCTTTCTGTATCTTACCATTCGGTAAATTGTTTTATTTTTTCAGTTCTCTACACCTGGGTACAGTAGGCATCATATTTTAATCCTCTGTCCCTTCTTGTCAAACTCAAACTCTATCTGCTGTATTTCCTGTTTTAAACTGTTAGTGATTAAATGTAGAAGCTTAGTTGAATTCAGGTTCTAATTTATAAACAACATTACTTCATAAGGGCTGTCATGTGTTTTCTATTGCTTCATATCAGGAGGAATGTAATGTCTAGCAGACACACTTAAAGTGGTACTAGAATTGATCACTGGGTTCTAATGTGTGTCTTACTTATTCATTCTACTTTTCTTTCATGGAATGCTTGCAGCTTTCATTGATCATCATTGTCTTGGAGATTAGAGCTTTTATTACAAAAGGCACACAGTCTCTGCTGAAAGCTGTGCTCAGCAGGACTGAGATGCGGAGCAATTGCCAGGCTTTTCTTGGTGAGTTGAGAACATCTGGGCACAGCCACAGATCCCTGTGTGAATGAGGAAGGCAAGAATTGGGCCACATGTGATCCTACTCATAAGACTGATCATACCCAAGAAACCTCATTCCCCTTGTACCTTGGAAGAGAGGGGAGTGTTCAGATGTGTCAACTTAGAGACTTCATCTTGAGCTTGCTCCAGTTGAAGACTATCTTATGAGCTGTGTCCTTCTAAAGCTCATATGTTGAAGTCCTAACCCCCAAGTACATCAGAATGTGACTTTTTTTGGAGATAGGATCTTTAAAGAGGTAGTTAAGATAATATAAGTTCATATCGGTAGACCCTAATTCAGTATGACTGGCATCCTCATAAGAAAAGGAAATTTGAACAGTGAATCATGGAAGACTATATCAAAAACTAATGATGGAGGTAAATACAAATCAAAACCACAATGAGATACCACCTCACACCAGTCAGAATGGATAAAATTAACAAGTTAGGAAATGACAGATGCTGGCAAGGATGTGGAGAAAGGGGCACCCTCCTACACTGTCGGTGGGAATGCAAGCTGGTGCAACCACTCTGGAAAACAGCATGGAGGTGCCTTGGAAAGTTGAAAATAGAGCTACCCTATGACCCAGCAATTGCACTACTGGGTATTTACCCTAAGATACAAATGTAGTGATCCAAAGGGGCATGTGCACCCGCATGTTTATAGCAGCAATGTCCACAATAGCCAAACTATGGAAAGAATGTAGATGTCCATCAACAGATGAATGGATAAAGAAGATGTATTATATATATACACAATGGGATACTATGCAGCCATCAAAAGAAATGAAATCTTGCCATTTGTGATGACATGGATGGAACTAGAGGGTATTATGCTTAGTGAAATAAGTCAATTGGAGAAAGACAATTATCATATGATCTCCCTTGATATGGGGAAGTTGAGAGGCAACATGGGAGATTTGGGGGGTAGGAAAAGAATAAAAGAAACAAGATGGGATTGGGAGGGAGACAAACCATAAGAGACTCTTAATCTCACAAAATAAACTGAGGGTTGCTGGAGGGAGGGAGGGAGGGAGAAGGTGGTGGGGTTATGAACACTGGGGAAGGTATGTGCTATAAAGTGTGTAAACCTGGTGACTCACAGACCTGTACCCCTGGGGCTAATTATACATTATATGTTAATAAAAAATTTAAAAATTAACTGTTTCCTTTGCTGTGCAAAAGCTTTTGATCTTGATGAAATCCCAATAGTTCATTTTTGCCCTTGCTTCCCTTGCCTTTGGTGATGTTCCTAAGAAGATGTTGCTGTGGCTGAGGTCAAAGAGGTTGCTGCCTGTGTTCTCCTCAAGGATTTTGATGGATTTATTTCTCACATTGAGGTCCTTCATCCATTTTGAGTCTATTTTCATGTGTGGTATAAGGAAATGGTCCAGTTTCATTTTTCTGCATGTGTCTGTCCAATTTTCCCAACACCATTTATTTATTGAAGAGACTGTCTTTTTTCCATTGGACATTCTTCCCTGCTTTGTTGAAGATTAGTTGACCATAGAGTTGAGGGTCTATTTCTGGGCTCTCTATTCTGTTCCACTGATCTACCTGTTTGTTTTTGTGCCAGTACCATACTGTCTTGATGATGACAGCTTCGTAATAGAGTTTAAAGTCCGGAATTGTGATGCCACCAACTTTGGCCTTCTTTTTCAATATTCCTTTGGCTATTCAAGGTCTTTTCTGGTTCGATATAAATTTTAGGATTATTTGTTTCATTTCTTTGAAAAAAATGGATGGTACTTTGATAGGAATTGCATTAAATGTGTAGATTGCTTTAGGTAGCATAGATAATGAAAAAGTGCTCCATATCACTCGGCATCAGGGAAATACAAATCAAAACCACAATGAGATACCACCTCACACCAGTCAGAATGGCTAAAATTAACAAGTTAGGAAATTACAGATGCTGGCGAGGATGTGGAGAAAGGGGAACCCTCCTACACTGTTGGTGGGAATGCAAACTGGTGCAACCACTCTGGAAAACAGCATGGAGGTTCCTCAAAATGTTGAAAATAGAGCTACCCTATGACCCAGCAATTTCACTACTGGGTATTTACCCTAAAGATACAAACGTAGTGATCTGAAGGGGCATGTGCATCCGAATGTCTACAGCAGCAATGTCTACAATAGCCAAACTATGGAAAGAACGTAGATGTCCATCAACAGATGAATGGATAAAGAAGAGGTGGTATATATACACAATGGGATACTATGCAGCCATCAAAAGAAATGAAATCTTGCCATTTGTGACAAAGTGGATGGAACTAGAGTGTATCATGCTTAGTGAAATAAGTCAGTTGGAGAAAGACAACTGTCATACAATCTCCCTGATATGAGGAAGTGGAGATGCAATATGGGGGATTAAGGAGGTAGGAGAAGAATAAATGAAACAAGATGGGATTAGGAGGGAGACAAACCATAAGTGACTCATAATCTCACAAAACAAACTGAGGGTTGCTGGGGGGAGGGGGGTTGGGAGAGAGGGGTGGGGTTATGGACATTGGAGAGGGTATGTGCCAAGGTGAGTGCTGTGAAATGTGTAAACCTGGAGATTCACAGACCTGTACCCCTGGGGATAAAAATATATTATATGTTTATAAAAAAAATTTTTAAGTATTACAAAAATTAAAAAATAAATAAATAAAATAAAAATAAATTTAAAAAATAAAATCCAAAAAAAAACCCAACAACTAATGATGTACTGTGTGGTGACTAACATAACATAATTTTTAAAAAGGAAAGGAAATTTGAACACTGACAGATACAGGGGAAAGACCATGTGAACACACAGGAAGAAGATGGCCATTTACAAGCCATGGAGAGAGCCCTTGGGAGAAACAACATTTCTGACAAGTTGGTCTTGGACTTCCAACCTCCAGATCTGTAATAAAACAAACTTCTGTTATTTAAGACACACAGTCTTCACTCCTTTCTTATGGAAACACTAACCAACTAGTACAAACTGGATGCAGACTTGGAGTATTGTCTCAGCTAGTTCTCTATGCCTCAGTTTCCCCATCTGTGCAATCAAGATTGTACCCTACCTACCTAGTAGAGCATTCAGTGAGCTCTGCCTTTAAAGCCCTAAGCATAATATGCAGCCCATAATGGGTGCTCAACAAAGAAGGTCTATCGTCATGAGAAGAGCAGAGGTGAGTGACTCAGGAAAACTAATGGGTGATCCTGGGAATAAGAAAAAGATGAGAAGGGCATCTCAGTGACAGGAAGAGAATATACCGAGGGAGTAACCATGACACTTGTATTTCCCATCACTCCCTTGCCTGGCTCATTTCTACTCATTTTTAAGGACTCGGGTTAAATGTTGCCACTGCCTGGAAGCCTTCCACATTCCCTTATCTGAGTCAGTTGCCCCCTTAGTCTTCCAGAATGCCCCCATAATTTGTCCTTCACTGATGACTAGTATTCACACGTCTATCAACTTGTCATCTCTCCTACACACAAGATTGGATCTGTTTTGTTCACCATGAGTCTCCAGCCTGTACCATGGTGCCTCATGTGGTGAATGCTCACTGAATTCACTGCCAAAGGCAAGGTTTGCATTCAGGGGTGGACCTTAGCAAAACTGTTTAGGAATAAATGCTGCATTCCCTTCTGTTATCTTTCTTTTTTTTTTAATTTTTTATTTCTTTTCAGCGTAACAGTATTCATTGTTTTTGCACCGCACCCAGTGCTCCATGCAATCCGTGCCCTCTCTAATACCCACCACCTGGTTCCCCCAACCTCCCACCCCCCGCCCCTTCAAGACCCTCAGATTGTTTTTCAGAGTCCATAGTCTCTCGTGGTTCACCTCCCCTTCCAATTTCCCTCAACTCCCTTCTCCTCCTTCTGTTATCTTTCTGTTACACCTTTAAGTCTGCCTGGCACATCCTTGACCCATACTCCTGGCAGAGAGGTAAGAAAATAAAAAAGGTTCTAGGAAGTGTTTTGTTCCTTTCCTGCTTCTCCTTGGTCTTGCCTTCCCCTTTATGGAACATCTGCTCCTTGACATGGCTCCTACCTTCATGAAAGCTCGGTGGACTCAGCCAGCCCTGGCCTTTGTCTTATGACTGGGAGAGTTTAGGCAGATCTGTGCTATCTCCATGTGACAGCATCTAATACTTACACTTCCCAGTCTTCTCTCTTCACCAGGACTTCTTTTCTGGTGTCCCTCAAGGCCATGACTTTTCACCATACTAATTTATACCTAAGTGTGAATGGTTGTCTTTGGCATAATGGGCTGGCACTTGTATTTATCAGGGGAAATTAATATGTTAACTCAAAAGTAAAATTGAGTCCTGGGGTATTTGGACACACTGGAAGGATCTACAGAAGACATGAGAGCATATGAACAAATTAAGGCCTCAAAATTTTTGGAAGGATTTTAAAAATTAAGAATGATAAGGGTAGGGGTGCCTGGGTGGCTCAGTCATTAGGCATCTGCCCTCAGCTCAGGTCATGATCCTGGGGTCCCGGGATCGAGCCCCCCCATTGGGTTCTTTGCTCAGCGGGAAGCCTGCTTCTCCCTCTCTGATTCCCTCTGTTTGTGTTCCCTCTCTCTCTGTGTCTCTCTCTAATAAATGAATAAAATCTTTTAAAAAAAGAATGATAAGGGTGGAAGGAAGAACTTTGACCTGAACAATCTGCATCTTACCTGTTGCAGCAGCACATAAAAGAACTAGTCTGGGTTTGAGGACAGACCCTAAGTCCAGAAATATGCAAATATTTATTGAACACTTACCATGTGCATGGAATCAAGGTACAAAGATGAATGAAGCCAGATTCCTTCCTCTGTGGAATACACAATCTGATGGGGAAGGGAGATCATTATCCTCAAGAAATCTAGATAGGGAATTTGGGTAAATTGGAAGGGGAGGTGAACCATGAGAGACTATGGACTCTGAAAAACAGTCTGAGGGGTTTGAAGTGGCGGGGGGGGTGGGAGGTTGGGGTACCAGGTGGTGGGTATTATAGAGGGCACGGCTTGCATGGAGCACTGGGTGTGGTGAAAAAATAATGAATAATGTTTTTCTGAAAATAAATAAAGAAAGAAAGAAAAAAAAAGAAATCTAGAAGGGTAAGTGGGACAAGATTTGTCCAATATTCAGTTCAGCAAAACCTTTATTTTCCAAAGTCCAGTAAGGTGATGAAAACAAACATCAGCAGATACAGTAGAACTTATTGAAAGGACTATCTCAAAAATAAAAATAAAGTAGCAAAAGTTACATTCAGTGAGTCTTCATTGTTTCTTTCTAGAAACCCTGTATTTATTTTTTTAAGATTTTTATTTATTCTTTTGACAGAAAGAGATCACAAGTAGGCAGAGAGGCAGAGAGAGAGAGAGAAGGGGGGAAGCAGGCTCTCCGCTGAGCAGAGAGCCTGATGCGGGACTCGATCCCAGAACCCTGAGATCATGACCTGAGCCGAAGGCAGAGGCTTAACCCATTTAATCCATTATAAAAGAGTTAAACTTTATAAACTTTATAGATCCTGGATATCAACCTTTTGTCTGTACTGTGCAATTGCATTACTGGATATTTACCCCAAAGATACAGATGTTGTGAAAAGAAGGGCCATCTCTACCCCAATGTTTATAGCAGCAATGGCCATGGTCACCAAACTGTGGAAAGAACCAAGATGTCCTTCAACGGACGAATGGACAAGGAAGATGTGGTCCATATACATTATGGAGTATTATGCCTCCATCAGAAAGGATGATACCCAAATTTTGTAGGAACATGGACAGGACTGGAAGAGATTATGCTGAGTGAAATAAGTCAAGCAGAGAGAGTCAATTATCATATGGTTTCACTTATTTGTGGAGCATAACAAATAGCATGGAGGACATGGGGAGTTAGAGAGGAGAAGGGAGTTGGGGGAAATTGGAAGGGGAGGTGAATCATGAGAGACTACGGACTCTGAAAAACAATCTGAGGGTTTTGAAGGGGTGGGGGGTTGGAGGTTGGGGGAGCCTTGTGGTGGGTATGATGGAGGGCATGTATTGCATGGAACACTGGCTGTGGTGCAAAAACAATGAATACTGTTGTGTTAAAAAGAAATAAAATTTTTTAAAAAATGAAGCAATGATCACATCAAAAAATAAGAGTTAAACTTGTGATATCTGTCTTTTTCAAGCTGCAGAAATCTTTGTCCAGTGCTTATTATGCACAGAGTCCTTTGACAGGTGATTTACATTTTATTTTATAGAATTCTGATGACCACCTAGAGAGAGGGGAACCATAACCAAATTCACTTTACAGATGAGAAAACAGTAATGCTGGGATGTAAAGTTAACTAACTTGGAGCAACAGGCTAGAAGGATGATTGAACAGCCCCCACTTTATGAAAAAGAAAACTCACATTCAAAGGGAAAGTGAACAGATAAGAGACATGTGGTTTATTTAGGAGCAAATGGAGAACTTGAGCCCAAATGTGTCAGATTTTTAAGCCAATGCCCCATACCATCATGAAATCCCAGTGTTTTGCTCTTGACTCAGCATGGGCAATCTGTGTGATCCAGTATCTCCCATTCCTCAGAAGACAAAAGACAAGAGGTGCTGGTGAGGATGTGTGATGAGGGAACACTTGTGCACTGTTGGTGGGGATGTAAATGGTCCAACCTTTATGGCAAACAATCTGAAGTTTCCTCAGCAATCAGAAATAGATCTACCTTACGATCCAGCAATTCCACTTCTGGTACCCTTAAATGAAATGAAAACAGAATATCAAAGAGTTATATGCACTCCTCTGTTTAATGCATCAATATTCACAATAGCCAGGACATAGAAACAACATAAATATCCATCAGTAGAGGAGTGGGTAAAAAAAATGTGATATATACAATAGAATATTATTCCACTATGAGAAAGGAGGCTATCCTGTCATTTGTGACAACATGGGTGGACTTGAGTATAT
The DNA here is from genome assembly GCF_020171115.1 of Neogale vison. Lineage (NCBI taxonomy): Eukaryota > Metazoa > Chordata > Mammalia > Carnivora > Mustelidae > Neogale > Neogale vison. The sequence continues at coordinate 214,514,695 of NC_058096.1, forward strand.
TATGCTAAGTGAGATAAGTCAGACAGAGAATGACATGCACTGTGTGATATTACTTAAACCTGGAATCTAGGCAGAAAAAAAAAACCAGTGATGGTTTCTGGGGAAGGGAAGGTGGAGGAACAAGAGTACAAACTCACCGAAGTCCCAACAGTTCATTTTTGCTTTTGTTCCCTGGCTTTTGGAGATGTGTCTAGCAAGAAGTTGCCTAGGCCAAGGTTGAAGAGTTTGCTGCCTGTGTTTTCCTGTATGATTCTGATGGATTCCTGACTCACATTTAGTTCTTTCATCCATTTTGAGTTTACCTTTGTGTATGGTGTAAGATAATAGTCCACTTTCATTCTTCTACATGTGACTGTCCAATTTTCCCAACACGATTTGTTGAAGAGACTGTTTTCCAAGATCTATAAAGAACTTATCAAACTCAACACCCAAAAATTAAATAATCCAGTCAAGAAATGAGAAGACATGAACAGACATTTCTCCAAAGAAGACATACAAATGGCCAACAGACACATAAAGACACATGTTCAACAACACGTGGCACCAGGGAAATACAAATCAAAACCACAATGAGATACCACCTCACACTTGTGAGAATGACTAAAATGATCAAGTCAGGAAACAATAAATGTTGGCAAGGATGCAGAGAAAGAGGAACCTTTTTACACTGTTGGTGGGAATGCAAGCTGGTACAGCCACTCTAGATAACAGTTTGGGGGTTCCACCAGAAGTTAAAAATAGAATTACCCTGCTACTGGTATTAACCCTAAAGATTAAAATGTGATCCTGAAGGGACACCTGCACCCCAATGTTTATAGCAACAAGATCCACAATAGCCAAACTATGAAAAGAACCCAGATGTCCATCGACAGATCGATGGATAAAGAAGATATGGTATATATACAATGGAATACTAAGCAGCCATCAAAAAGGTTGAAATCTTACCATTGCACCGATGTGGATGGAACCGGAGGGGATTTTGCTGAGCAAAATAAGTCAATCAAAGAAAGACATTTATCATATGGTTTCGCTCACATGTGGAATATAAGAAATAGCACAGAGGATCATAGGAGAAGGGAAGGAAAACTACATGGAAAGAAATCAGAGAGGGAGAGAGACCATGAAAGACTCTTAACTCTAGGAAACAAACTGAGGGTTGCTGGAGGGGAGGTTGGTGGGGGGATGGGGTAACTGGTTGATGGGCATTAAGGAAGGCATGTGATGTGATGAGCACTGAATGTTTTATGAAACTGGTTAATTAGTTATATGCAACTGAGCATTACATGCAACTGATGAATTACTAAACTCTACATCTGAAAATAATGGGGTACTATATGTGGGCTAATTGAATTTAAATAAAATAATAAAATAAAAATAAAGATTAAAAAAGACTACAAACCTGTAGTAAGTAGTAAATAAGACAGAGATATAATGCACAATGTAATGAACATAGACAATATTGTACTACAATCATCAAACTTGCTAAAAGCCTAAAACTTAATTATCTCAACCGTTAAAAAGAAAGGGTAATTATGTAATGATAGAAGTGCTAAATATTGCTATCATGCCACTCACAATATAATATAAACATATATCAAATTAACATGTACAACAAATTTACATAATGTTATATGTCAAATATATTCAACAAAAAATAAAGTACTTAAATAATAAAATTTTGTTTCTACCTTTAAGAAAACAAAAAGAAAAAAAAACAGATTTTTGACACTGAGAAAATTTAGTTTTTTTCAAAAATAATTGGATCTGAAGTGCCTGAGTGGCTCAGTTGATTGAATGCTCAACTATTGATTTTGGCTCAGGTTATGATCTCAGGTCTTGAAATTTAGACCCATGTCCTACTCTGCGCTCAGCAGAGAGTCTGCTTGAGATTCTCTCTTCCTCTGCCCCTCCCCCTACTCATGCTCTCTCTCTCCCACTTCAAATAAATAAATAAGTAATTTTTTTTTAACATCCTAACTGGTGTAACTGGTATCTCAATGTGTTTTTGACTTGAATTTCCCTGATGGCTAATGATGTTGAACATTTTTTCATGTCTTTTAGTCATCTGTATGTCTTCTTTGGAGAAGTGTCTGTTCATGTCTTCTGCCCATTTTTTGGCTGGATTATTTGTTTTTTGGGTGTTGAGTTTGAGAAGTTACTTATAGATCTTGAATACCAGCTCTTTATCTGCAAATACCTTCTCCCATCCTGTGGGCTCTCTCTTAGTTTTCTTAACTGTTTCCTTTGCTGTGCAGAAGTTTTTATCTGAAAGGATGAATACCAACCATTTTCATGGACATGGATGGAACTGGATGGGATTATGCTAAGTGAAATAAGTCAAACAGAGAAAGAAAATTATATGGTTTCACTCATATGTGGAACATAAGGAATAGAGCAGAGGAACATAGGGGGAGGGAGGGAAAAGTGAAGCAGGGGAGATCAGAGGGAGAGACGAACCATGAAAGACTATGGACTTCAGGAAACAAACTGGGGGTTGCTGGAGGGAAGGCAGGTGGAGGGATGGGGTAGTCGGGTGATGGGTATTAAGGAGGCCATGTGCTATAATGAGCACTGGCTGTTATACACAAATAATGAATCATGGAACACTACATCAAAAACTACCATTATAATGTATGGTGACTAACATAACCTAATAAAAAATATGAGCACATCAAATATAACAATTAAAAAATTCTTAAAATTAAAAAAAAATTGGCTTAAAAGAATCTTCAAAGAGGTTCATCCAAGTGGTTTCCTTTGAGAAGTTTCCTGAGGGCTTCCTTCAGATCTCGGTTCCGAAGGCTGTAGATGAAGGGGTTCAGCATGGGGGTGACCATAGTGTACATCACTGTGGCTCCCAAGTCCCTCTGGGTGGTATGTGTGGATCCAGGGTTGAAATAGACCCCAATAATAGTCCCATAGAAGAGAGAGATGACACAAAGGTGAGAACTACAGGTGGAGAACGCTTTCCACTTCCCCTGAGTTGAGGGCACCTTCCACACAGCCACAGCAATAGGTGTATAAGAGGCCATGATACACACAAAAGGAATCAGAACCACCAAGCCCCCAAGGACCAACATCAACATCTCGTTGACTTGGGTGTTAGAGCAAGAGAGCTTGATCAAGGCATTGAGGTCACAGAAAAAGTGTGGGATCCTATTGGTGCAAAAGGACAAGCGGGTCATCAGGATAGTATGCACCATAGAGATGAGGTTTGCTGAGATCCAGGGTACTGCCACCAGCAAGGCACACCGAAGGACACTCATGACTGTCAAGTAGTGCAGTGGGCAACAGATGGCCAGGTAGCGGTCATAAGCCATGGCCGAGAGAAGGATGCTGTCAGCTGCCCCAAAGGCAATGAAGAAATACATCTGCGTCAGGCAAGCCTCAGAGGAGATGGTACTGTGCCCGCATAGGTGGTTCACCAGCATCTTGGGGATGGTGGTGGAGGTAAAGCAGATGTCAAGTAGAGACAAGTTGCTGAGGAAGAAGTACATGGGGCTGTGGAGGTGAGGGTCGAAGAGGATGGCCAGGATGGTGAGAAGATTCCCCAGGCACCCAATCAGATACAGGATGGAAGACAGACCAAAGAGCACCTGCTGTTGCAGGGGCTGCTCAGAGAGGCCAAGGAGGATGAACTCAAAGACTTGGGTCTGATTGTCCATGTCCATGTGGTACAAAAGCCAAAATAAGGGCATCAGTTGAGTGGACTCCTGAAGAAGAAATGGATTGTTGCATTATTGTCCTTCCCACCCACCCCTCATGTTGCCTCCCACTACCCTCCCTGAGCCTCAGGTTCCTCATCTGTTCCAGGGACTGGTCATCTAACCTCTTAGGATCATTACAAGAATTAAGTGAGAAAATACGTATAAGGGCCTTAAATCCATACCTGATATGTTATATGGACAGTTATTTTTATCAGTGGAAACTTCTAGTGATACTATCAAAATAGTGATATATGTTAATTAGCTTGATTGTGGTTATTACTTCAGAGTGCATACATATATCAAAGTATCAAGTTGTACATCTTAATCATATACATTTTTATCTGTCAACTGTACCTCAGAAATGATGGGAAGAGAGAAAAAAACAAATAAACAATCTAAATAAATAGGCTTACTATTCCCAGGATTTGCTTTAAAAATAAAAATAAATACTGATTAAGGGCATCCACTCTGAAGCCAGACAGCCTAAGGTTAAATCCCAGCTCTGCCACTTACTAGCTGTGTGAGTTAGGCAAGTTATTTAACCTCTTTGTGCCTTCATGTTCTCATCTGTAAAGATGGCTAATAGTAGTAACCGCTCCACACAGCAATTGAAAAGATGTAGTGGGTTAATATGTAAAATGCCAAATCTTGTGATTTTTTTCTGAGAGTTAAGGTCTCTTAGTGGTTGAGAGCAAAGACCCTTGGGTTCTGACAGACCCTATTTAAATACCACCCCAGACACTCATCAGTTGTGTGAGCCAACGACAGATACTCCCAAAGCCTCAGGTTCTTGGGGGGATTAAATGAGACAATTAGTGTGGTACTCTATAAAGTCTTCCTTTAAAGGCACCACTCTAAAATGTTATAATGACATGTATCTTTTATATCAGTCTCCCTGTCAAGCTGTATAAGCATGGCATGGATTAAAGATATCTTGGTATAGATTATTTCCAAAGGGAATTAATTTCATTCATTTGATGCTTCTTAACATCCATGTTAGAGATAGATTACCTTAATTTGTCCACAAATTCTGGCCCTATGTCCCAGGCGGTGCTTGCATTACCCTGACTGGCTTCCACGGGGCACCCACTGACTCTGTCAAAGTCTATTCGGGCTAAATTATACTGCAGTAACATCCATGCCCAAATCTTCATGGCTGACAGCAATGAAGGCTCATTTCTCTCTCAGGCTGTATGCCCATGGCATGTTGCTATGGCTGTGTTCCATGAAGAATTCACTTCAGGGCTCAGGCACATGGTAAACGTTTGTGTCTGGGATGCTGCCAGTTATCACAGCAATGGAAAAAGTGAATTGTAAGCTGGCTCCTAAGAACATCTACCAGGAAACAGCCTTCTCTCACCTCCATGCACATTTTAATGGCCAAGTCTGGTGTCAAGGGGTAGAGAGGTAGAAATCTCACCCAAAGAGCAACAGTACATATTTGTGAACTGCAATAGACTCTTCAAAGCCTTCCTTTTACCTTCTTCTACTGAAGGCTGAGGAAGGGAGTGAATACTTGGTTTTTTGTGTCTCTGGACCCCTCCCCTACAATCCATATACCGTACATACGACATGGGATGCTCAGAGTACATACGTGGTATGAAAATATTTATAATACAAGTGGCAAGTATCTTGGTGCAGTCTTCCAGACTTACATTTTTCATTCAATGGATTAAATTCATTCTGAATTTCTGGCTCAGCACCCACCTCTTTTCAAATTCCTACTTGATTATCCTGTTGCTTCCTGGACATCACCCCCAGACACTCCCAGGCACTCTAGCCTCACAAGGTCCAAAATGGAATCTCCCTGCCAGAGGTGCTGAGGTTGGCCCTGGGAGTCATGCACTGTAGCATTCCACAGGGTGCACAACCTGAACAACTGGGCATTGAGGACTGAGCACTGCCCTCCACTGCTGCTTGCCTTTCATTTCCCAATGGTTCCAGATTTGTGGGGTTTTAAACATCATGTTCATCTCTTGGACAGAAACAGAATATTCATTCCCAGAGGAATTATTCCAATCCAGGTCACCATGGATTCTCATGTGGATGATCTACTGTTCCTTGGTCTCCCCAAGGCCACTCTCACCCACCCCACCTCCACAAGCCAACAGCCAGTGACTCTATAAAAGTGTAGATGGGGATCAAATTCAACTTCACCTTTCCATGGTTCATTCACCACTGTTCTTCTCACTCCTGGACCTCAGTTTCCATCTTCCTGGTTTTATCTCTGCCTTAGAGCCTTTGCACCTGCTGTTCCTCCTGCCTAGAAACCTCTAGCCCCAACTTTGCCTCATTTAGGCATTACCCTTACATCTGCAAGAATTCCTTTCCCGCTCATCCCTCTATTGGCCAAGCCCAGCGATTCTCAACCTGAGCTCTATTGACATTTGGGGCCAGAGCAGTTTTTTTGTGGTGAGGACTGTCCAGGTATTCTTGCAGGATACTGAGCAGCACCCCTGGCCAGGAGCATCCCCTCATCCCAGCTGCAACAAGAGCCCTTGGGAAGGGATTGGAATCCCCCCCCCATTGAGGACTGCTGACGTAGGTTGAACTCCCTGCTCTCTCCTCCCACAGCACCTGCCCAGATCAACTAATTTTGGTGAAACAATACTGTTTATTTGATGGAAATCCACATTTGAGCTAATCACTTGATACATACCAGCCCACTAAACCCTGATTAACGCATGGGGCAGGCAGCTGAGACTCCACACCTCACTCCTACGTGGAGGTAGAATTCAGCCTGGGTCTGGCACCCTTTCTCTTAACCAGCTCACAATTCTCTATCCACTCTGAGGCTGTGACAGCGGGCTTTCTAAGCTCTGGTGGGGAACAGTGAGCAGGCATCCCCCCACTGTCTGAGGAATGTTCTGGGGAGGGCTCTTCCCTGAGACCACTCCCTTGTATCTTTTCTTCCTGACACACTTACTTGACCAGTGGCTACTGTACCCCTGGCAGATCCCAGACCTCTCAGCTGCTAGGTGTAGTGTTTCCAGAGGTTAGGGGCTGCAGCTGCCTCAACTTTGTCTTATGGTTGTGAAGGAGGAGCATGTTTTCTCTTAGAGCACGAAGCAGAACCACCACCACAGTTTATACCAGACTCTCTGACCCCCGAGACATAATCCCCAGAGAACCTTATGAAGGGAATACAATTAGCTCAGCTTCCCTAGTGTGCCTCTGAGTCTGGCATCCTTACAGGAAAGAAGTTTGTCATGAGGACATTGACTTTCTTCAGATTCATCTCTCTTGGTTGCCAGAGGGATAGCAGGGTACTCAACGTTTTCCATGATGAAGCTTTTAAATATATTATTACCAATAAGTTATAATGTATTAAGTCTTTGTTATGCAGATAGAGCTATGCCAAGAATTCAGTGCCCTATAATTCTCACCATAGTGAGTGCTGCAAGACTACCTAATCTGCACATATGTATCTTCATGCATAGTTTTTAGTTTTTCACTAAAAGACATCAGAATATCTGTAGTTCTTAAAGTCCCTTAATGGGGTGCCTGGGTGGCTCAGTTTGTTAAGCGTCTGCCTTTGGTTCAAGTCATGCACTCAGGGTCCTGGGATCGAGTACCACATCGGGCTCCCTAGCAGCAGAGAGCCTGCTTCTCCCTCTCCCTCTGCCTGCTGCTCTGCCTATTTGCTCTCTCTCTCTCTCTCTCTCGTGCACACTCTCCCTCGCTCGCTCTCTCTCTGTCAAATAAATAAATAAAATCCTTTCTTTAATAAAGTCACTTAATGTTTTTGTGCAATGGCAAATGTGATATTTTCTTTTTTAAATTTTTTATTTAAATTCAATTAGCTAACATATAGTACATCATTAGTTTCAGATGCAGTGTTCGATAATTTATCAGTTGCGTATAACACCCAGTGTTCATCCCATCGCATGCCCTCCCCAACACCCATCACCCTGTTACTCCATCCTTCCACCCACCTCCCCTCCAGCAACCCTCAGTTTGTTTCCTATAGCTAAGAGTCTCTCATTGTTTTTCTCCCTAAGTGTGATATTTTCTAAATATTTGTCTATCAATTTGCTCTTCATTTATAAAACACAATCTCTATGCTGATTTTGAATGCAGAAAACTTGGTACACACTTCTAAATTCTAAAGGCATGTGCAGATGCTTTAGTAACCCTGTGAAAACAATGACATCATGTATGAAAAATGATGTGTTTGTATTTTCTTTTCCAAATTTTAATTCTTTTGTTTCTTAGTGTTTTATGGGATACTTTTTTGGAGGGATGTCTCATGGCCTTGTCTACAGACCCCAGAATAATGTTGAAGAGAAATCCAAAACTACGGAAACCCATTCATTGTTCCTGAGGTAAAATGGAATGTTTTCAACAATATACTGTGATGTATGATAGTTATGGTAAGACTTTATGAAGATACCACTTTTAGGTTCAGACATTCTGTTCTATTACAAGTTTGCTGAGTTCCTTTTTTTAAAATTTTTAAAATTTATTTTCAGCATAACAGTATTCATTGTTTTTGCACCACACACAGTGCTCCATGCAATCCGTGCCCTCTAGAATACCCACCACCTGGTTCCCCCAACCTCCCACCCTCCGCCCCTTCAAAACCCTCAGATTGTTTTTCAGAGTCCATAGTCTCTCATGGCTCACCTCCCCTTCCAATTTCCCCCAACTCCCTTCTCCTCTCTAACTCCCCATGTCCTCCATGCTATTTGTTATGCTCCACAAATAAGTGAAACCACATGATAATTGACTCTCTCTGCTTGACTTATTTCACTCAGCATAATCTCTTCCAGTCCTGTCCATGTTCCTACAAAAGTTGGGTATTCATCCTTTCTGATGGAGGCATAATACTCCATAGTGTATATGGACCACATCTTCCTTATCCATTTGTCCATTAAAGGGCATCTTGGTTCTTTCCACAGTTTGGTGACCATGGCCATTGCTGCTATAAACATTGGGGTAGAGATGGCCCTTCTTTTCACTCCATCTGTATCTTTGGGGTAAATACCCAGTAGTGCAATTGCAGGGTGATAGGGAAGCTCTATTTTTAATTTCTTGAAGGTTGATATCCAGGATCTATAAAGAACTCCTCAAACTCAACACACACAAAACAGACAATCATAAAAAAAAAATGGGCAGAAGATATGAACAGACACTTCTCCAATGAAGACATACAAATGGCTATCAGACACGTGAAAAAATGTTTACCATCACTAGCTATCAGGGAGATTCAAATTAAAACCACATTGAGATACCCTTACACCAGTTAGAATGGCCCAAATTAGCAAGACAGGAAACAACATGTGTTGGGGAGGATATGGAGAAAGGGGAACCCTCTTCCACTGTTGGTGGTAATGCAAGTTGGTGCAGCCACTTTGGAGAACAGTGTGGAGATTCCTCAAGAAATTAAAAATAGAGCTTCCCTATGACCCTGCCATTGCTGAGTTCCTTTTTGATCGTGTTTACCTTATATGAATTATTATAAATTGCATTAATTTAAAATTTTATGTAGAATGTTCCTCTTGACACAAATTAGAGGAAATATATGATAGACTTTTATGTCTCAGTTTAATAATTATAAACACTTGGCCAATTAAGTTTCTTATATACAACCTTCCTGCTTATTTAATTTATTGTTTTAAGAAAATCCTACACAGTACACAAATTTACCCATATATATTACCCATACTCATGTTAGTATGTATTGCTAACACATAGTGATATATCTCTTATCTATCTATCTATCCATCATCTGTCTATACCATGCTATTAGCACGACTCACAAATAAATAAAATTGCCTTCGTGTTGCCTGATATACATGCATACTCAAATATGGTGATTTCTTCAAAACCTTTTTCAAATCAAAATCCAAACATGGTACACATGGTAATTTAGACATCAGTCGTTAAGGCTCTTTTATTTTCTAACAATACTACATTTGCCTTTATTTATGTCAATTTTTTAAAAACTAGATTATTTGTCTTGTAGAAAGTCCTACACAGTATATTCTGCTCATTGTTCCATCCTGGCGTCATTTTTCATGTTCCTCAACAGCATTTAGAAGTCAGGGCAAGAAAGGCGAAAGATGCTCCCAAGAGGACTGGAGTTTTCAGAAAACCCCTTTTTCTGCAGAGAAGTTGGGGAATTGTTATGAGGTCAAATATCAAGACAACCTTTCGCAAGATTGCAGGCAGAGTAAAAGGATTAGTCTCAGCAGACCTGTGGCTTCTCACAGATCGAGTAATACCAAGACTCCTGGCACATCCCTGAGAACCAGGAGCCAGACTTCCTCATGAAGACACAGTCATTGTCAGAAGATGTGGTATCAGGCCAGTTGCTGTGAAAACACACATGAGCATCAGCCAAGTCCCTTAGCCACAGTACTAGGGCAAGCCACACTCAGCCAAGCCCAGCTGGGCTTCTCACCATTAAGATTCCAGAAGAGGATAAGGCTACCAGGGGAGGGTCTAGCCTTGGGGATATATGAGAAATCTCTAGAAGTAAAATATCCCAGCCATCTCTTAGAGCAAGGGTTTTTACATGAAGGAACTACTGGCATTGAGAGCCTTATCGTTATTTGTTGTGGGGGGTGTCCTGTGCATTGTAGGATAGTGGGCAGCATCACTGGTGTCTACCCACTTGATGCCAGCAGCATCCACTCTATTGTGCCAACCAAAAATATTGCAGACAGTGCCAAATCGCTGTAGGGGGAAATCACTACCTTCTGAGCACCACTGTTTTATAATAATCATCTGGTACAATTTCTTGCATTATAAATGATATAAAAGAGGTCAAAGTGGACAAATAACTTAACATCCCTGGGTATCTGAGTTTAAGTTTCAGAACATGACACATTTGAATGTCCAGTATATAATAGGTGCTAAGTCTGTCAAAGGATCCCATCCCCTCTTTCCTAAACATTTCTTGAAATGTTCACAACACCCATTCATTCATTCATTCCAGTACAGTTGATTATGTACCTGCTGTGTACCAAGCCCAGAAGTGGGTACCAGAGACACATCAATGAGTTGGATGACTGCTCTGCACTGAAGCAGCAGCCTGTCTGACAGGTAAGACATGTGCAGGCAAAGGAAGATCATAACTGAAATTGACACAGCCACAAAACTCTACATAGGGTTAAGGGAGTTGGAATAATTCATTCTGGGCACAGGATGGATTCCTCTATGAGACTTGACACACATATTGTAGCTCACCAAACCAATAAAATGTGTTCTAGGCAGATAACACAGCAGGAGAAAAAAAAAAAAACAAACAGAAAGATCAGATGCAAGACAGTTTTCAAAAAGATGAGTTATTTGTCACATAGTTGTGAAAGGAGATGGAGGGCCTTTGGATGTGTAAGAGAAAAGAATGTAAAGATGAATAGCACCCACTGTGTGGGCATTGAAAGGTGCCATCTAAAGATTCTGGGTTATCCGGAACATCTGGGTGGTTTGGTCGGTTAAGTGTCTGCCTTCAGCTCAGGTCATGATCCCAGGGGCCTGGAATCAAGTCCTGCATCAGGCTCCTTGCCCAGTGGGGAGCCTACTTCTCCCTCTGTCTGCAGCTCCTCCTGCTTGGGCTCACTCTTTCTCTCTCTGATAAATAAAAAACACAATCTTTTCAAAAATTTTAAATAAAATTAAAGATTCTGGGTTATGCATGTAACATTGAGGAATTAGGTGTTTCCTAAAACTATATCAAAGGCATGTTTTAGGAAGATGACCCTTGAACTTGACTAGAGCATGGGTTCATGGGAGTAAGACTAAGTATAGGATATATAGCAATCATCCTGACCTGAGCTGAGGCAGATGTGAAAATTGAGGAAAGCAGAAATACTCAAGATGGTCCAGGAGGTTAAGCGTGAATTTCTAGGAAGGTATGTGGACATGAAAAAAAAAAAAGTTCAAGAACAGATGACCAGAATGTGAGGTCGTTGAGTCATATGTAGAGGGGTTAAGTCTGGATCCCCTAGGCAGTTATTCCTTGAGTGTGTTCTGTAGGACACTAAAGGCTCCAGATACATGCAAATGAGATGTACATCTCAATAAGCTTGGCACATCACACACTGCCTACTCCCTCCTCGAAGTGTATGATTCTCTTCGATGTATTAACAGCACCAAGACTTCCCACAATAAAGAACTTCCTATTAAGTGCTGTTTAATTATGGTCTACACACACACACACACACCTCTGCAGCTAACAAAATAACTTTAAGCATGGCAATAGGAAATGTAACGGGCAGTTTGGTTTTAACCAAAACCAGACACTTGAGATAGTGTGGGAATCTGTAGGAAGATGTCTTCAAGGTCCAGTGAGACAGACAAGCTCAACAGGGACACTCACATAAAGGTGGGTGCTGAGCCATCTTGCCACTTGTAAATGCCCTTTGGATACTGTTTCTTAAGGCCAATCCAGTAGACAGTATTTTCCTCTGACCTTAGGAATTTCTGCATGAGAAGACGACAGATTAAGTCAAGAAATACTATGTGCAGAGGTGAGAATCATGGTGGAAGCAGCCCCTGAAAGGGAATAAGACTGACAGGCCCCCATAAGCAGGGATGTTATCCAAAGCAACATCCTTGGCTGAAGTTGGCTAAAAGCTCTGGGTAGATCTCCATTTCCACCATTATTATGGCCTATGAGGTCATCAAATTATGGATACGTGTGGTCCTCAGGCTTTTCATTTGTAAAACAGGGATAAAAGCGTCAGGTGCTGGGGCACCTGGGTGGCTCAGTGGGTTAAAGCCTGTGCCTTCGGCTCAGGTCATGATCCCAGGGTCCTGGAATTGAGCCCCGCGTCGGGCTCTCTGCTCAGCAGGGAGCCTGCTTCCCCCACCCTCTCTCTCTGCCTGCATCTCTGCCTACTTGTGATCTCTGTCTGTCAAATAAATAAAATCTTTAAAAAAAAAAAGTGGCAGGTGCCTTCCAGAATTTTCTGAAATTTCTTTTTTTTTAAATTATGTTCAGTTAGCCAACATTTAGTACATTAGTTATTGATGTAGTGTTCAACAATTCATTAATTGCTTGTAATACCCAGCGCTCATCACCACATGTGCCCTCCTTAATGCCCATCACCCAGCTACCCCATCGCCCCACCCCCTCCTTTCTGTAACCTTCGGTTTGTTTCCCAGAGTCCAGAGTCTCAAGAGCTCAGTGTATCTCTTAGCAGAGCACTGGTTAAGAGGTAGTTAGGATTATTCAAAAGCATGGTTTACAGGGTGAGAAATGTAGACACTACCCCCTTAGGAAGAGTTCTGGAAAATAGGAATCATTTGGATTCCACTGACAAACACTGAGTCCACTGAACCATACTGAGTATGTCTAATCTGGTCCCTGACATCATCAACTTAAAAATGATTCAGAACCACACCTAGCCTGGAAGTTCTTCATGTGAGAGGAGATGAACTGGGGATCTGGCAGCACAGTCCAGTGTTGAGGAAGAGGGGGTGGGAAGGATGTTGAAGGACAAAGTTGGATCTGAAGAAGAAAGAGTAGAAGTTGTCTATGTAGATAGAAGGAAGCATTCTGGACAGAAGGGCCAACATGAAGAATCACTCAGAAAAAAGACTTGGCCAAGAAAGAATCTTGGCCAATACTGTGTGCTAAGGCAGTGGAAGGGTATTATGAAAGGCAGAAGGAAGGATTGGCACTAGATTTTGCATGGGACAAAGACATGAACTTGCAATGACTTGAAGGGTCCCCAGAGCACCCCTTCCCACCTTCGCACCTGCTCTGCTTGGCTATTGATGATGACCAAGTGAGCATCCTTCTTAGCACAGTGATCCTTGGCTTCAAACCAGTCCTGTGACTGTGTGGAAAATAAATAGCAGGAGCCCTGAAATGCCATCCAGTTTTCCGGGCAGGGCTCACAGGATGATTCTGGAGAAGGGGAAAGAGGTTAGTTCTGTTGGTGTTAAGGGCTGCACTGGCCATTGAACAAGGTCTCCAGTGAAATGATTCAAAGCTGTGCATCTTTGACACTTGGCAAAAATGAGCACAGTAGCTTCCCATTTGTTCATTCAGGAGATGGGCAGGGGTGCCTGGGTGGCTCAGTCAGCTAAGCAGCTGCCTTCGGCTCAGATCATGATCCCCAGGTCCTGGGATCGAGCTCTGAGTCAGGCTCCCTGCTCATTGGGGAGTTTGCTTCTCCCTCTCTCTCTCTACTGCTCCCCCTGCTTTTGTTCTCTCTCTCTCTCTCTCTCAAATAAATAAATAAAATCTTTAAGAGAGAGAGGCATTATGAGATGGCAGAGTAATGCCATTCAAGGGACCTCAAACTTTACATGAACACCAACCCTGATAAAGGGTTGATTAAAACAACCCTACATACACGCCTGTGTTGCAAGAATCACTAGCATCAACAATGTCCAAGAGAACAACCTTCTTCTCCCAACTCCCACTTCCCACCACCCAGCTTGCCCCATCTCCTTACCGTTGCCTGCCCGCAGAGCCTCCATTTGCCGGAACACCTCTCCCCACATCATGTCCCGTTTGTGCCGAGCATCTGCCAGACCCTGCACAACTAAGGGGCCCACAGAGAAAGGCAGATCAAGACCCGGTGGAGGGATGGGAAGGAATAAGCCCTCCATGACATTTAACACTCACATTTGATGTCCAGTTGCTTGAGTTCTTCCTGCATCTGGTTGAAGAACTGCAGTACTAGAGGAAACATATGGCTGATATGCACTAGACTTTTAGATACACAGTTCTTTTCCCACTCCCCAAATTGCAGGCTGAGACAAAGAGGGCAGTTTCTTTCTAGAATCATTGAGTCCAGCAACACAGTCCAGTGACCCCCTAATGACCCATCTCTGCCCCAGCCCTCTAGGGTCCTCTTCTCAGGACTGCAGATTTGGGGGCCTGGGTCCATGTGATCACCCATTCCCATGGCTCAACACCTTACCCTCAGCCAGAACCACACCAAGGATGAGGACTAGCAGAAGCAACATCAGGGTTATTGTCAGGCAGAAAAACTTCCAGGGGCCATCCTGGGGCAGCTTTTGGTCCCAGTGTGCTGCAGGGAATGCAACAAGCATGAGGCAGTGCACATGGTCTCTGAAAGTGCTGGTAACATGCTAGGAATGTGGGCGGATGAGCCTGGAATTCCAACCTGGAATGGGAGGCAGTGAGCACCCCTGGTACTGAGGAGGGCATCTACTCCTGCCCTCGATTTCTTGACTCACCTGATTCCCCCGGCATGGGCAGAGATTTTCCCTCCATGGACGTGAGGTCCTGTAGCCTGATGTTCTTTATAGCTGCCTTCACCTGTGGCTGCAGCTCTTTTTGTCTAGCTAACCACAGCCCTTCTGGTTATTATTAAAGACACACCCATCCTATACTAGGAAATACCACCCCCTATGTAAACCATCAGATGGTTCCTTCCTGGCTCCCTAAGGCCCCCAAGATCTCTAGATGGCTTATCATCGGTTCATGTCACAGGGAGGTGGCATTAGCGTCTTGGAAAAGGTATTCTGTTCCAACTATGCTGTAAAATTCTGGTTTTTTCTCAGTTTGGGGGACAGTAGTGGCCCCAGAAATCTTCCTCAAAGTTTCCAGTGCATTTGCACCTTTAGACTTCTGGTTGCAGTCGTTTCAAAAGGTCTCGCATTTTCTCAGAGATAAAGTTGTAGTGGTTTCACCATTGGAGTTATGTTAATGCTCACTCAGAGCGTGTGGCCACTCCTCCGCCACACATTGCTTTATGTCTTAAATGGAAAATATGGTACAGTAAGGAGGACAAGTAAGATAATGTAATTGAGAGTCTTCTATTTATCAAAACTGTTGTTAGGAAATGTCCATATATCACGTCATTTCATGGGTCTTTTTCTCTTCGAATGCTGTTACAATTTTTCTTTTCTTTGGTTTTCACCAGGTTGATTAGGTTGTGTGTGTGTGTGTGTGTGTGTGTGTGTGTGCGCGCCTGTGTGTGCCTCCATATGCTGTTTGGAATTATCCAGCTAGGGATTTTCTGAGTTCCCTTAATCTATTTTTAATGATCTTTTATGATTTTTTAAATTTTATTTTATTTTTGCAGTGTACCAAGATTCATTGTTTATACACCACACCCAGTACTCCATGCAATACGTGGAGTAATACCTTAATACCCACCACCAGGTTCACTCATCCCCCACCCCCTTCCCTTGCAAAATCCTCAGTTTGTTTATCAGAGTCCACAGTCTCTCATGGTTCATCTCCCCCTCCAATTTCCCCCAATTCACTTTTCCTTTCCTTCTCCTAATATCCTCCATGTTATTCCTTATGCTCCACAAGTAAGTAAAACCATACAATAGACTTTCTCTGCTTAACTTATTCACTCAGCATAATCTCCTCCAGTCCCATCCATGTTGCTACAAAAGTTGGGTATTCATCCTTTCTGATGGAGGCATAATACTGCATAGCATATATGGACCACATCTTCCTTATCCATTCACCCATTGAACGGCATCTTGGTTCTTTCCATTGGCAACTGTGGCCATTGCTGTTATGAATATTGGGGTACAGATGGCCCTTCTTTTCACTACATCTGTATTTTGGGGGTAAATACCCAGTAGTGCAATTGCAAGATCATAGGGTAGCTCTATTTTTTAGTATATGTGCTGCCGAAGCGAGCACGGGTAGCTCTATTTTTTAATGTCTTGAGGTATCGCCACACTGTTTTCCAAAATAGCTGCACCATTTTGCATTCCCATCAACAGAGTAAGAGGGTTCCCCTTTCTCCACATCCTCTCCAACACTTGCTGTTTCTTGTCTTGTTAATTTTGGCCATTCTAACTGGTATAAGGTGGAATCCCAATGTGGTTTTGATTTGAATCTCCCTGAAGGCTAATGATGATGAACATTTTTTCATGTGTCTGTTAGCCATCTGTATATCTTCTTTGGAAAAGTGTCTGTTCATGTCTTCTGCCCAATTTTTGACTTGATTATCTGTTTTTTGGGTGTTGAGTTTGAGGAATTCTTTATAGATCTTGGATATCAGCCCTTTGTAGTGAAATCTTTGATGATTTTTTAAAATCTTTTCATTATTTTTTCTGAGAACTTTTAAAAGTTCTCGGAATTCTAAGCCCCAGATCTCCTATTCATTTATTGTAATGACCTGCCATATGCTACCTAACCTTTCCACCTCAGTTTCCTGATTTGTAAAATGGAAACAAGTACCCCTGCCTATCAGGGATGTTCTCTGCATTGAGACTATGGTATCTGGTGATTCACAATCCTCCCATACATAAAAGACATACAGGTCTTTTGAAAGCTATAGTAATACTCTAGACTTGGCCAAGTGGGATGTCTTCCTGCATCCTGAACATCAGCAGGCCCTCAGTTTCAAGTGCCTTCCTCCAGGGGAGTCCTCCTCTGCTCTCTGGGGTCCCCCGGGACTGTCAGTGTCTTCTAGGAAGAACACTCCAGGCCCCCAGGACCACAGTGAGTTTAAGTGGATCTCACCATAGATAAGAATTATCTCAAAATTATCAGTCTCTCTTGTGCCTGTCACCTGCAAGAGACAACCCTGGTCCCCATTACTCTTTCTTGGGGGCACTCTTAAACCTCAAACCTTAAACCTCAAACATCTCCTCAAAACACTCCATATATGAGTTTTACTACAGAACGTTCAATGCCAGGCTCAAGAGTTAGATTCTGCACAGTAGAAATGGCTCGCCACTGAACTCCACAACAAACATCTATTGAGTCTCTACCTCATGCCTAGCAACTGTTAGAGGTGCTGGGACACAGAGATACATCCTATCCAGTCTCAGACCCAGGATGGAGGAGCCACCTTGCAATGTGAGGGAGACATCTGCTGGTCACCATGGGGAATGTGAAGGAAGGCACGTTCTCCCTAGGACTGAAAGGATGAGTAGGCCTTCTCTGGGCTGATAGCAAGGAAAAGGAATTCCTGTCGCAAAAACAGAGACCAGTGAAAGCAGAGAGTGGGGAAGTATGTAGTTGGATCATAGCCACGTGTGGGAGAGCTTGGGGGAGATAAGCCTGAAAGGGCTCCTACTTACAGTCAATGAGGAGGGGATCTGGGACTCAGAATCTTGAGAACTTTAAAGCCCATGGATTTGCTGTGTTTCCAGCACCCAAAATGGTAAAAACTGAATTAAATGACACATTCTCAATAAAAATACATTAAGGAGTACAGTGAAGGAAGGACATGCACCGTGGGAAAGGAGGGAGGTGGCATCTGAGCTGAACTCTGAAGGATGAACAGTCCCCAGCACACAGCGTCAAGGAGGGAACAGCAGGCAGAGGAGCCAGCATGAGCAAAGGCAGGGAGAAGTGCCCAGAATGGGGTTGGAGGAGACTGGGAAGTCAGACAGGGTCAAAATGTGAAGGGACTTTAGGCATCTTGGATCCTAAAGCAGCAAGGACTCTATATAGGGTCCAGGGAGGAGTGGGCTGAAAGGAGGTAACAGCCTGGACTCAGGGTCCCATCAACACCCTCCTCTAAGCTCTAGCCCACTGGCACAGCAGAAGATCCAGAATGTGGGTGCAATCTGGCACTACTCAAGTCCAAAAAGGACATCAGAGAAACAGATGTTCAACCAAGAAGTGAATTCAGGACTAAGAAGAAAGATCTTTGTTGTTGCTTCTGGATGCCCAGAAAGGTCAGGATATAAGGCTAAGGTCACAGAAGGGGATCAATAGGAAGCCAGGAGATGGAGTGGAGCCCAAGGTCTCAGTTCAGCTGCATCTTCCAGCCCTGCCTGGAAGGGGGCGCTGTGATCCTAGACAAGTGCCTTGGCCACTCTGGGCATCACTTTTTCTTTTATGAAATGGGGGTGAATGATAAGGAGAAGCGACACTTGTGTATAAAGAGCCCTGGCACAGAGTAGGTGTGCAGTTGAGGTGAACTCTACCCACCTCAGCACCCATTTCAACCTTTTTCTTGAACTGTGGGTACCATGCTTTCATTTTTCTCACAGGTATTTCTTGTGCACCTACTGTGTGCCAAGCAGTCTGTGGTCACTGGAGATAAAATGACCAAAACCAAAGTTTCTTTAAAGCACAACCTTGTAGCTTTGCTCAGCTGTTCTGCCAGGCAGGATTTGTGCATTTCTGGGTCTCTGCACTGGGTTTGCCCAGGGGTGACCAACAAATACTGTCCTAATCATTTCCTACCCTAGACATTCATCAGCCCCCACTGGGTGCTGGAATCTGTACTCACAGCTGCAGACAGAGAGATGGGTCAGACCCAGCCCAACCCAAGAGTAATGTCCGGCACCTACTTCCCTCCACAACACTGCACCCCTAGCCCTGGGCAAGTGGAGGAGTTACCTATGAGTCTTCCAACTGATCCCAGACACATGGAATTGGCAGGACTCATAAACTGTCAGTGGATCTTTTTACCTCCATGGGTTTCAGGGAAGTCATCAGGGAACCTCCATGGGTTTCAGGGAAGTAGTGTCTTGGGAGTCTACTGCACCTTCATGATGTTTATCTCCCAGGATTTGAATGACTCCAGGACACACCTATCTCTCCCCCGTTGTCCCCCCTTGTTGTAGAGGTGACACTTAGGTCCAGTCACTTTCCATCTCAGCACATACTAGGAACAATTCCACTAAGTTTCCATTGACAGTTAAATTGAAATACTCTTCAAATCCTTGGTCATTGTCTTGCTTAAGAAGTCCCTACTCATTTTGCTAGGCGGCAGTGTGTTGGTACATGGAGGGAGGAAACCTCATGCTTGATCTGCTCCTTGATAACTGGGTAAAGTCGGAACAGGCCACACTAGTTGGTTAGTTTGATAAGCAGGACCAGCCTTGGTACCCAAACACTGTGCCCCAGATAACTCTTATCTCCAGCTCAGAGAACATCCAGCCCAGCACCCAGCTAGCATGTATCCAATAGTTATGTATGCAACACCTGAGCCCTTCTCTGGGAAACCCACAGTGACCAGGACTAATATGCCCGACCCTATGGATATGACAGTAGAGGGGAGAAGGCAGGTGACAGATAACTGAATTTAGACAAGTTGGTGATGAGTTTGAGGAAAGGAAGGCAATTGGCTACGAGAGGCCAAAACCTAATCCACAGACAGCTGGGAGGCTGGGGGTGGGCTGCCAGGGTGGGAGGCAGTGGTTTCATGGGTAAAGTGACATTTCAGCTAAGACAGTCTGCTCCAGGGACAGAGTGAGAGGAAAGGGTACATCAGGTGGAGGAAACAGCATGTGCAAAAAACCTGAGGTGGGAAGACGAATGTCCGTCCAAGGAACAAAAAAAGGCCAACATGACAGGATCTTGAGCAGCAAGGAGGTGTGAGTGACTCAAAATGGCCTAGAATGGCAGATGGTGGTCAGATTACAGAGTACATTACCCTCATACTCCCAACAGACATACATTTTACAAGAGGGATACTGGCTGTGATGTCAGTGAATTTCAGATAAATCAGGGAATAGCCATTCACATTTCAGTGGAATTTTGCATCACACGGGCTTTCCACAGGGTTGTAATGAGACTTCATTTCTTTTCTCAGTCAGTTTTATTGAACTGTTAGGTGCACTTGTTAGGTGCCCAGCTGTGGGAACACAATATTAAGCAAATTCCGAATGGTTCTACCCTCTCAGGGCTGCCAGTCTAGTGGGGAGGTGTTGATCAAGTAATATCTGTAATGCAGTCCAGTGAGCATTACTGTGGAAGTAGAATTCTTGGCCGCCTTCAGAGCCCTGGAGATCTTACTCTGTAGCATGGAGGGCTCACAGTGGCCACACTCAGCACCTGGAGCTTTGCAAGCTTTGGGTTCTGCTGCCCAGGACCCATGTGCATGTTGTAACATTTAGCTGTTTGGAGCTCTGGCAATCATGTGGCCTGGGGGAAGAGAATTTCATCTCCAATTCCCACTTATGTCTCGTGGCGCTAATCAAATGCCCGAGTTTCGGTTTGAGCCTAAGCTGGAAAACCAACTAAGGACGAATCTCCAGAGTGGAGTGAATCTGTGGCTCTGTCTCCACCTTAGCCCTGAGCTGTGCATCAGATCTCATCTGCCTGCAGCTCTGTGGCTGATCCTCAGGCACTCTTTAATTTCCACAAATGAAATGGACCTGGGGAATTGTGAACCAACTTTTAATGAGCCCTTAAGTGCCACCGAGAATCCCATGGCTTGTTCGCTAACAAAACTTGAAATTGGTTTCTAGGGATTGCTATGCCAGCAGAGTTTGGCAGATTGTGCTGGGAGCATGTCCCACTGGGCTCTTTAATACCTGTCACGTGTATAATATTTTTAATCTACCTGCGTACTCCAGCAAGCACGCCCAGGAGGCTTGACTAATGGCACAGAGAGCATTGGGGTGGGGCTGGAGGTGGCAGGTTTAGATGAATTCTAATTGCTGCTAAGGAGACCCCATGACATCACTTCAGCTGAATTCTCTGGTGACTTGTTTTCTCTTTATTTTTTTTCTTTAATTTATTGTTTTCATTTCTTAAAGAGACACCAACCGGCCACCAATGTGAACTGCTCATTTCTCCTCAGATTCTTAAACACAGATGGATAGGCAAGCAGAGATTTGTGTGATAGCATGGATAGCTACCTGCTTTAGGGCACCGACTCACATCAAGAAGATGTGGGTTCAAATCCTGACCCTGCCACTTTCTGGCTATGTGAACTTGGTGACATAAACTGGTCTCTCCGAGCCTCCATCTGCAAATGGGAAACCTAATAGTAATAGCACTTGCCTCGTAGTGCTGTGTGGTGCTTGTAAGTGCTCAGTAAGTGCTAGGTAGTGTCCATGCAAAAGGAACAAACCTTTTAGAATCTCTAAAAATAAGAAAGACTTTCATTTCAGCCCAAGTTACGACAGCGGCCCGGGAAACACACTCTTCACAGGGAAGAAAGTGCTCCTGAGAATGAACAGTTGTACCAAGGTTGTATACTTTTTTATATCTTGTAAAACTCAAAAGATTACGGATTCTAGATTAGCAAGCCCTATATGGAGTGCATAGTACATAGATAGGAATCATGAGTTTTATCATACAGGAATTCGGGAAGCAGGAGCATTGATCCCTCTCTCAAGGACGAGGCAGTTTTTCTTTAAGCCACTCATGCACGAAACAGATATACAACGCATGACCAGCAGGTGTAAATCAGACTTTTGGTTTGACCAAAGTTCATGTACAGTCGTTGTGACTTAGAAAAAAATGTAAAATGGGTTCTGTTGGAGAAATTTTGTATCACCATGCATATCACTTTATTACTCAGTAGAATCCTGTAGGTGTGTGAGCCAACCAACCACCCCATGTCCTGAGAACCAGCATTTGCTGAGTGCTTCCTTGGCTCCAGGCTTGGGAACTCGAGTACAGAACAGGGCAGATGAGGTCCCTGCCCTCCTGGCATTCATCTTGAAGTGGGAAGGAAATAATACTCAAGATTAGGAGAATAGGAGCAAATAATCTAACAGTTACACATTTATATTTGTATCTTTTTTTAAGATTTTATTTATTTATTTGACAGACGGAGATCACAAGCAGGCAGAGAGGCAGGCAGAGAGAGAGGAGGAAGCAGGCTCCCTGCTGAGCAGAGAGCCTGATGCAGGGCTCAATCCCAGGACTCTGAGATCATGACCTGAGCCGAAGGCAGTGGCTTAACCCACTGAGCCACCCAGGCACCCCTACCCTATATTTGTATCTTCAAGGGAATTAAACACATGCTGTGATTTTAAAATTTTATTTATTGAGAGAAAGAGGAGCAGGTGGGGCAGAGGGAGAGAGAGAATCTAAGCAGATTCTGTGCTGAGTGCAGAGCCTGATGCAGGGCTCAGTCCCAGGACCCTGAGATCATGGCCTGAGCCAAAATCAAGAGTTGGACACTCAATCAACTGCACCACCCAGGTGCCTCAGCATGTTGTGATTTTAAAGCAGTGTGTTCTAGGCATTGAACGGAATGCCTCCCGTGTTTATGAGATTGTTGCACTACACACCTGAGGAATGACTGAGACCTGGAGTCCCCATGAAAGGAAGAGTTTTCTCATGGTTAAAAGCATCCACAGAGGATGGTTAAAAGCATCCCTCACCCACGCCAGCTTCAGATGCCTTGCACACTCCCATGTGAGTGGGGAGATGACTCCCCCTATTGGATGTGGAAGGAGTGACAGACTCCTAACTCCCTTTCTGATTGAACAGAAACTGTTTCAGTTGTCAGGGACAGAAATGTAAATTTGAGGGCAAAAAACCCCAAACCAAAACCAGGAATCCAGTGACTCCTGTACTGGGACATGCAGGGATTGGGGGAGGCAACCCTAGGACTCGGATAATGGCATCACAGCTCTCTTGCTTTGAAATTTCCAATTTTCTCATGTGTTTTTATTTCCTTCTCTGTTTATGTAGACAAGCCTCATTTCAATTATCCTAAATGGCAGAGCCCACAAAGCGGAAAGAGGGATTCTCTCTCCCGCCACCCTCATGCTTTGTTTTATTAAGGAGAGTACATGTTGTAAAGAGCACTGAGTGCTATATGCAAACAATGAATCGTGGAACACTACATCAAAAACTAATGATGTACTGTATGCTGACTAACATAACACAATAAAAAATATGTACTATTTCTGCTTGTAGAAGTCTGGAAGTTGGGCACCTGGGTGGCTCAGTGGGTTAAGCCGCTGCCTTCGGCTCAGGTCATGATCTCAGGGTCCTGGGATCGAGTCCCTCATCGGGCTCTCTGCTCAGCAGGGAGCCTGCTTCCATCTCTCTCTCTCTCTCTGCCTGCCTCTCCATCTACTTGTGATCTCTCTCTATCAAATAAATAAATAAAATCTTAAAAAAATTATTTAAAAAAAAAAGAAGTCTGGAAGTTACGGGGAGAGGGCAAATGCATGGTCCTCAGCCCTCAGCTCCAAGCCTGACTCCAGAATTCTCTGAACCCTGGAACCTGGCCAGATCCACCATTTGCCTCTTTCTTCCAACCCAGGTATCGGACATCCAAGGATGGAGGAATTTGCTGAACACGCACCAGACCAGATCTCTTCATCTTCTCATCAGGCCTCTGTTCCACATTCAGGAAGCCAGAAACAACCCCAGTGAGCTCAGCTGAGTTGCCAGTAGCTGACACTGGAAAGCTCTGGGTGGTAAGGCCTGCCTCAGAGGGAGGAGGGGCTGCTGCCAGTGCCTGGGGCCAGATCCATGTCTGTGAGCCTGTGAATAACAGTATTTGCTTCCTGTTTTTACAAGTTCTCTTCCCTGCGTCCTCTCTTCACTCCTTCCAGCCACTTCCCCAAGCCTGTCCCCTATTTCCACACCCCCCTACACACACACACCATGATCCCTTCCTCCTACAGGTGACCATTCTCTATGAATAAGAATGCCAGTTCTCGGGGCGCCTGGGTGGCTCAGTGGGTTAAAGCCTCTGCCTTTGGCTCAGGTCATGATCTCAGGGTCCAGGGACCCAGCCCCACATCAGGGTCTCTGCTCCAGAGAGCCTGTTTCCCGCCCCCCGCCCCGCCTGCCTCTCTGCCTCCTTGCGATCTCTCTCTCTCTCCCTCTCAAATAAATAAATAAAATCTTTAAAAAAAAAAAAATGGGCCGCCTGGGTGGCTCAGCGGGTTAAGCCGCTGCCTTCGGCTCAGGTCATGATCTCAGGGTCCTGGGATCGAGTTCCGCATCGGGCTCTCTGCTCGGCAGGGAGCCTGCTTCCCTTCCTCTCCCTCTGCCTGCCTCTCTGCCCACTTGGGATCTCTGTCTTTCAAATAAATAAATAATAAAATCTTTAAAAAAAAAAAAAAAAGATGCCAGTTCTATTTACTAACAACTTTCCCTGTGCCAGCCCTTGAACTAAATGCTGTGCTTGGGTCATCTTCTGAGGTAGGTTCTTCTAAAGCCCCACCACACCATGATGAGACTGAGGCTCACCGTTTAGTCCCTCACCCATGGCCATGCATATTTTAAGGTGTAGCTGGGATTTGAACCAGCTCCAGGGCTTGAGTCTCACAGCCACGCTGCCTGCCTTGGTTACCCTGGTCTTCTGACCCCGTTGACTCCCTGCTCTTTGTTAGGGAGGCTCTCAATCCTGCCGGTCCCAACTCCAGCTTCAGCTGATGGGTCACATGAGGTGCTTCCCAAGCTGGAGATCAAGATGGGGGGCACAGCTCCCCTCTGCCTCCAGCCCATTCCCACAGCAGTCAGTCCACCCCAATCCTATAACCACTCTTTCTTCTCCAATCTCTTCCCCAGCTTGGTGGGCTCCTTCATTTGCGTGATGGACACTGGGAGGCCTGGGTCACTCCAGTCACCCTGGATTCTAGCAGGTCAGCCTCTTCCCCTTTGTCAGAGGAACACTGAGGAAAGTGACCACCAGAAACAGAATCAGAGTCTCTGTCAGGCAAGGAACTTCCAGGGATTAAATTTTTGTTCCCATCATCTTGGGGAGAATTTCATTCAAGGGAGGGCAGGGGAGAGTGGAGAGCTCCCGGTCCCCCATGGACACACTTTCACCCATGGACTTCCACATTCACCCTCTGACCCCACTGAGAGTGAATTTTCTGATGCTGATTAAACCTTCACCTCTCCTCCTTTTGTCTAGACTCTGGATCCTAGGATAAATTGTGGCTTATGGCACTGGCTTAAAATTCTTCACACACAGCTGAACCTTCTGTACAGAGGAATATTGGGAGTGGAAGCTAAATGGGTCAAAGGAGAAGAACCATAAACCCATGGTCCAGCCTGTCAGGGTGTAGTAAAGGTGTACATCACCCAGCTCTTATCTCACCTGTTTCCTGCAGCCTGGCTCAGATCCCAGAGTTGTGAGCTTTAATGGAGCCCACAGACACTGCACATGCCCTCAGATCAGCTGCAGCCCACTCTGCCCTGAGCTGTCCCCACTGTGCTCAGTTAATCTCTTCCTGTCCTTGAAAGGAAAGTGCTGCCTTCAGACCTCCCACATTTCTCTTCCTTCCTAGATCAGCACAGAGACTGAAATCTGCAGATAGTTTATCATCAAATAAAATGGTGGGAGAAAGAATCCAGGCAACTAGGTGCAGAATGGGATGAGCAATGAGCAGCCTTTCCAAAGGTGATTTTCTTTTCAAGGCCATGGACACTCCCTAGACTAATCTCAGCTCATGTGCCTCATGTCTTCTGGTCAGTTTAGCCTCCAAACTCCCACAGCTTCCTCCCAAATGTGGTCATTTCAATTTAAGCAGTCATTCTTGAGATTCCTCTCCTTTAGTGTTAGTGGGAAGTTTACTTCCCAACACCTTTATTTACTTGCATTTAAATTTTGCAGTTAAGAATTGGATTCAATGAAACCCTGCCTTTTGCAACAATGTGGATGGAACTAGAAGCTATTATGCTAAGCAAAATAAGTCAATCAGAGTGAGACAATTATCACATGATCTCACTGATTTGAGGAATTTGAGGGAAAAAAAGACAGAGGATGATAGGGGAAGGGAGGGGAAAATGAAACAATATGAAACCAGAGAGGGAGACAAACCTTAAGAGACTCTTGGTCTCAGAAAACAAACAGGGTTGCTGGGGAATGGGGGCCGGGGGAGGATAGGGTGGCTGGATGACGGACATCAGGGAGGGTATGCAGTATTGTGAGTGCTGTGAATTGTCTAAGACTGATGATTCAGAAACCTGTACCTCTGAAGCAAATAATACATTATATGTTAATAAAAAAATAATAATAATAGTGGCACCTGGGTGGCTCAGGTGGTTGGGCATCCGCCTTCAGTTTGGGTCACAATCTCAGCGTCCTGAGATTGAGCCCCACATCAGGCTCCCTGCTCAGCAGGTGTCTACTTCTCCCTCTCCCCCGATCCTCTTCCCTGCTTGTGTTCTCACTCTGTCTCAAATAAATGAATAAAACCTTTAAAAATAATGATGATAATAATAATAATAAAAATTTTTAAAGTACACTGATATAAGATAGAAATTCTGCTTTTCTCACTGTTCAAGAGACAACATTTTTTTGAATTGTTGGTCTGTTCTTGATAAGAAAATGGAAACAAAGGGGTTTTTTTCCCTCTTTTGTTTGCCCAGAAAACCACTTTCTATGTTTCATCTTTATCAGGTCTTTGATCACTTGTCAATGTTATGGGATCTGAGTTTTGTTAACGACTACATAAGCTTACATATTTACCTTTGGAATCCCTTTTTTGCCACCTTGGTTAAACAAATAATTAAGGTTTAAATTCTGTAATGATCTGTAATCTTATTTGAGCATATGCTTTATAACTTTCTGAGGTTTTTTTAACAAAACTCCCTGGGGTTTCAATTCTAAGTCTTTGACTCCTTGGCTTTTTTATTTGGTGTGTTAAGTTACTTGGAAAGCTCTGTCAGTGATAAGTCTCGGGTTGTATTGCTTGGGTAAATACGGTAACTATTCTAGAGATAGACGAAATTCCCAAAGTTTTAATATATTCTGATATAAAGCCATCACCTGATGTCCTAATTATTGAAGTGTTAGTTGTCAGAAATAACTGGATTTCCTTGCCAGTTATGTTGTAACCTCTCATCAGATCTTTAACTATGTCCACTTTGAGTCTTTTGTCATACATAGTTATTGTTTGTATTCTCTTGTGAAACACGTTTCATCTTCCAGGAGATTCATAAAAAGGGGTTTTTGATAAACATAGGGTTTGATATCTTTAAAAATTTTTTAAATTTTGAGAACTAAAAGCTGCATTCAAACTGAACAAGAATTACTAACATGGAATTAACTAAACTGAGGAAGATGACAGCTTTTGTGACCCTTGTTTGAAACATTCCTGGTTCTTCTAATGTTTGCTTTTCCAGACTAAGTAAACCTTTTCTTAAAGTATCTATGACTTACAGAAATAGGAAAAAGAATTCATCTGTGAACAAACTGAAGACTTTAACTTCTCTCTGTACCTGAACCCTCTGAAATTCAGAAGGTCTCAGTGAATGTTCTTTCTTTTAAGGGCAATTACAGCTATCTGCATAAGTTCAATAAGAATCTTCTCTCCTTGTAAGAGGACGCTATTGGAAACATTGGTTATTTTACCAAGACTTTGACTGGAATGTCATATTCGAGAGAGGCATGTATAGACTCAGGTATGACCAAACCGCTTTAAGAAACTAACATTGACTTTATGAAATGAAGAACCATAAAGCCCCTTGGAACTGTTGGCCTGATACCTGCTTATAGAGTTCCCAAGAGCCTCACCAGGCAAGTAGAGAATGTCACTTCCTGGCAGGTGCAGGAAACACAGAATACTTTAGGGACCTCATGGAGAGGAATTCACCCACATCTATGGGTACTGCAGCCATGTCTGATGACAAGCACTTGGCTTGGCTTCTGGCCTAGAGAAGCTACAAAATTCAGTTTATATTCCTTTTGAGAGTTCCAGCAAAGCAGATTTTGAAAGGTCTATATGGCCAAACATTATTCTTGCTAAGTTTGCATAAATAATTAGGCCAAGTTTATAAAAACTGGACGTTTTTCAAATGAATTGGTCCTGATTTGGCTATCTCAGATTAAAAATGAGGGTTATGACAGAAAATATTTCAACAACACATCTTTGTAGCTATTAGATTTTAAGCACTTGACTCCGGGTTTATAATTTATTCAGACCATTAAACTATATTTTTTTCTTTTGTTTCCATAAAAGTGCCTCTTGTTAATTACCTGATTGCTCGCTAAATGAAACAGAGTGTATGATGGATAACACCACTTGATATGTCAACAAGGCCTTAAATGACCCTCAAAATGGTATTGGGTATTTTAACTGCACAAGATGGAACATGCGCAAGCATAGAAACAAAATGTTGGGTATGAATTTCAGATATCACCAAAAGATTCCAGATATCACTTAAAAGATATCACCAAAAGATATTGCTAAAAGATATAGATATTCAAATTGCACTTATGATCTCTCTCTCTTTCCTTTAGTGACTGGTTAAATTCCTGGACTGGAGAAAGATTTTGATCAATTATCAAAGTTTTGGGTTTTTTTCAGACTTCTCTTTCTTAATATAATATTAACCTTAATTTGTTGTCCTTTCTGATGTCTTCCTGCCTGGTGCCAAGACTCCTTCACTGCCATAACTTCCAGCCAACAGATAATTCTTTCTACTTAAGGAGGTTCACATATGTTGTCTACCTTGAATTGGCAGCCTCTGCCTTTGGTAACTCCTATATTAGTAGATTAACTCCTATTTCCAACTGACCAATGTCGACCCAAAAGTAAGAACATCTCTATGCCCCTATTCAGCAGGAAGAAGTTACAGAAGAGAAGCCTTCCATCCTCAGCAACCTTTTAGGGCAAGGTTTAGGGCAATCTTGCTAAAATCCTTAGCAAGATTTTAGGGCCAAAACTTGGGGGTGGTGTGATGTGGGGAACTAAGGCAGAAGGAAATATAGATAAAATTAAATTTCTTTATGACCTGCAGCCCATTGGCAAATACTTCAAGCAATCAGAGTATACATTCCTCCAGGAAACACCCAACTATCTATTATTGCCAACTAGCCGCCCAACTAGCTATTAATGCTCTGCTAGAGAAAAAAAAAAAAACCTTAGCTGGATAATACATAAGCCTCTAGTATCCTGCGCCTCTTCACCATAGGAAATTCAACTTAGAAATTTCCCTTGATCTTTACCTCCCCCAAGTCACAAAGTATATAATCACTTGCTCCTCACAGTCCCGGAGCAGCAGTTCATGTCCCTGTGCTTTAATAAAATCACCTTTTTGCACCAAAGATGTCAAGAATTCTTTCTTGGCGGAGGGGGGGGGGGGCTCTGAACCCCAAACTTCAAACCACATCATATGGATGGAGGGCTAGCAGGAATCTGGAGCCCCCTTACCAGGTGTTGAAATGAGAGACACCACCTGGAGAGGCGAGAGTTTTAACATGCTTTTCTTTGTTTTATTTTCTATCTGTTGATTGGAAATCTGGAGTAACCACAGGTTTGATTCTGGGAGAACCCGTAATCAGCATGGGGCCTGTAGTCAGCTGGAAAGGCTGTCAGGGTCTTGGGCTCAGACATCAGCCTCCCCTCCACCCCGCCTCACCCATCCCTGCGTGCCCACAGGTCCTGGCGCCCCCTGTTGGCTCTAGGAGAAGCTCGGACAGAGGAGATGACACGGTTTCATTCCCAGGAATCCGCAAAGTGAGGCGTGTAGGGTCTGGGTCACCGGGGTGCCACGCTCAACGGCTCCACGCGCAGCCAGAGTCCGCCCTCCGCGCGCAGGATCAGCTCCGGCTTCCTGCGCGGCTCCTCCTCGCCCGGCAGGACCCGGAAGCGCAGCAGCGTCAGCGCCAGGACCACCTTCATCTCGGTCATGGCGAACGTCTGCCCAATGCAGTTCCTGCGGGCACCAGTGGGGGCTCTGACTCGCCAGGGACCCCAGCAGGCCCCATGGTGCCCAGAACCTGGTCCCGCACCCTTTGCCCGGCCCGCAGGGATCCAGGAGGGGAGCAAACCATGCCTGGGACCCCCATGTGGGCTTGCCTATCGCCGAGCTTGGCTCGGACCCCAGCCCTGGACTCAGGCCAGCAGACGGGGGAAGGGGCGCGGCCCACACCGTGGACCCCTCCTTGGACCTGTCCTACCCCCACTTCCCAGACCCTTACCTCTAACCTCTGGAGGAGGGGAGAGAAGGAGAGCCATCCTCAATTTCCCCCTTTCCCGCCCCCCCCCCACAACCTTGTCTGGGATCTCAGTCCCAGACCCCTGCCCCACCACCCCATTCCCACCTTGGATGCCCCCTGAGCTCACCTGGGCCCCGCAGAGAAGGGAATAAAAGCCAAGGGTGACCTCTCCTTGATGTTTTCTGGGTCAAAGCGAAAGGGGTTGTATACCTAAGGGTGGAGAGAGGCAGGGCTGCTGGTTGAGGTTTCCCAGGACAGCAAGCTTGGGAGAGGCAGAACGTACGGTGGGGGGAAGTGATGTTTGATTTGCCAGGTCAGAACCCTGCGCCCTCCCCTAGGTTCCCCTAGGAGAATTGACAAGGAGGAGGGTGTGCTCTGGGTTTGGAAGGGGAGGCAGCACCTCAGGGTCTGGCCACACAGATGGGTTGTGGTGGGTCCCAAAAATACTAATGAGGCAGGTAACACCTGTGGGAGACAAGGAGCCAGTCAGGAAGAGTTTCCCCCTGCCTGATGGGCCCCTCTTCCTGCCCAGGAGGCTCCTTCCCCCTGAGGTTGTGGGCACCTTTGGGGATGACCCGGCCATCTGGGAGCACAATGTCCTGGCTACAGCAGCGGGAGATGACTGTGACTGAGGGATGCAACCGCAGACTCTCCTTGATGCACATGGTCAGGAAGGGCAACTGGGTCATGTCGTCCCTAAGGAAGCACCCCCAACAATTATCCACGCAGCAAAAATATGCCCCCATGAGATCCTCTCTCCCTATACCAAAATAAATTCCAGGTGGATCAAATATCTCCAAACTCACTGAGTTCTGTACATTAAACATATACAGCTTTTGATATGTCAACCACACCTCAATAAAGGGGTTTTTTAAAAGAAAAAAGAAAAACAGCATCACAGAAGTAGAGGGAAAATTTAGCTGGGTGTTTCTAGAAGGTTTTCTGAACAAAACACAATACTCAAAAGCCAACCATAAAAAGGTTTAAAAATTTGCATAAGAATTACATACTGTTTATTGTGAGAGAACAAAATCAAAAGCCGAACAAGTAAGAAACAACCAAAACACAGCCAAAGTTCTATCGTGGTATTAGAGATACTAGCTAGTGCAATTAGACAAGAGCAAAAAGGACAGTTAATGCAATCTGAAAAGTGGGGGTAAATGTGTCATTTTTGGCAGATAGTGATTCTATGCTTAGAAAACACAAGAGAACACACCAGAAAATTTTATAAACATTGAAGATAAAGTAGGGGGTTGGATTCTTTTTCTCTGATCCCCTTCAAATGGTGTGGTGATTTCAATTTTTAACAGCTGATATTGTTAAGTAGTTCAAACTGGAAAACTATAAAACACTCCCCTCTGACTCAACACCATTCATTTCCCATTCTCACAGTTTGCCTACGTTCTTATTTTTTATTTGTCCTTTCAGAGTTACTTTTTGCATTAAAAAATTTTTAGAGTAGCATACTATATATTACGCACACTGCTCTGTATTTTTTCATTCAACAGTAGAGCAATCTCCTCTTGTATACTTCCTAAGATTTGTGTCAAGAATAAAGGCAGCCTTGGGACACCTGGGTGGCTCAATCGTTAACCATCTGTCTTCAACTCGAGTCATGATCCCAGGATCATGGGATCCAGTCTTGCACTAGGCTCCCTGCTCAGTGGGGAGCCGGCTTCTCCTCTGCCTGCCTCTCCCTCTTCCCCTGCTTGTGTTCTCTCTCAGTGTCTCTCTCTCTCTCTGACAAATAAATAAATAAAATCTAAAAAAAAAAAAGAATAAGGGCATCCATATTCTGGAATTATAAAATAATTTCCCACAGTTTCCTCTAGAACTTTTAAGACACTTTTATTTTTTATTTCAAATATTTGCTTCCATTTTGATGTTATCTGTTACAAGACATGAGGATCAGGTTGAATGAAATTTTCTCTGGGTAGCTCCCCAGTTATTCCAAGAGCTTTTTAAAAAAGATTTAATATGGGACTCCATACTTAGCATTTACTATGTCCACTGGATACAAAATTCATATGTATATTAAAAAATTAGTTTTCCATGTTGAAATAATAATCAATTAGAAAAGATAAAGGAAAGGATTGATGATGATGATGATGATGATGATGATATAAATACCTGGATTAAGCTTAGCCCCCCAAAAAATATAGAGATTGAAATCTGTATGTTCCAATGAATTTTTAAACTTCTCTTAATACAAATAGAAGATATGAGTCTTCATATCTTAACCCTAAGATACAGAAGTATCTTAATTTAACAAAATATGGGTTAATTTAACAAAATATGCATAAGATACTTGATTTTAAAATTTAGATTTTATTAAAAGACTAAAGAGTATTCAGATATCCAGAAATGGGAGTATTCCTGCCACAATCTAGGATGGTATGTGTTCAAATCATGAAGTAATCCATTTCTACAAGTCAATCATATATTCACCTCAACCAATAAAATATATTCAGTTCAAGTGAAAATCTACCAGATGTCTTTAGGAACTTGATAACCTTACTCTAAAACATTTCTGGAAGGATAAAAGATCATGAAGAATAAGGTCAATTTAAAAGGAAAAGGTTAGGGGGCACTTGGGTGGTTGGTTGAGCATCTAGCTCTTGATTTCAGCTCATGTCAGGATTTCAGGTTGTGGGGTCAAGCCCCATGTCAGGCTCCACACTTAGCACAGAGTCTGCTTAAGGCTCCCTCTCCCTCAACCCCTCCCCAACTCTCAAATAAATAAATAAATGTTTAAAAATAATAAAAATAAAGATGAAGGGGTGACTGGGTGGCTCAGTCAATTAAGCATCTGCCTTCAGCTCAGGTCATGATCCCAGGGTCGGAGGATCAAGCCCCAAGTCGGGCTCCTTGCTCAGTGGGGATTCTTCTTCTCTACCTGCCACTTCCCCTGCTTCTGCTCTCTCTCTCTTTCTCTCTCTCTCTCTCAAATAAACAAATAAAATATTTTTTAAATGTTTAATAAAAAATAAAAATGAAAGATTAAGGAAGAGAAACTCACTCTGCCAGACATTAAGACTTACCACAAAGATGCAGTGATGAAACAAACAAACACACAGTGTGGCTCTGCTGCAAGAACAGGAAAGGAGACTCATGCAACAGAGAATGTGAGTAAGTGAAGCCTTACCATCTGGTAAGGGAAGCCCACAAAACGCTATAATAAGGACAGACAGTGGGGCTGTGAAAGAAAGTTTAGACAAATGTGTCTCCATAAAAATTAATCAAAAGTGCTCCCTCAAAAGTCAAAAGGCTATTTTTTGCAACACAAGACAGAAAAGAATTATTTTTAAGTGAGTCATTATAAGTAAATATGAAAAAAGAGAAAAACTCAGAGAAACAACAAAAAAGGTGAGTACCACTCACATGAAGTGAAAGACAAATGGCTCATCAACGTGCACAGAAGAAGGGCCTGAATAGACATTTTTAAAAGAGGACACATGGATGGCCAACAGATACATGAAAATGTGCTCAAAATCACTAATTATCAGAGAAATGCAAATCAAAACTACATTGAGATTTCATCTCACACCTCACAGCTGTTAGAATAGCTATTATCAGAAACACGAGAGATAATAAATGCCTATGAGGTTGTGGAGAAATGAAGTTTCCTCAAAAAAATTAAAAAGCAGAACCACCACACTATCCAGCAAATCTCACCTCTGGGTAGTCATCCAAAGAAGATGAAAACTCTAACTCAGAAAGTGTACTGACTATGATACTGTAGGTAATCACACTGTATTGCATATTTGGAAGTTGCTAAGAGAATAGGTCTTAAAAGTTCACGTGACAAGAAAAAAATTCCATAATTACATATGGTGACAAATTTTAGCTAGAATAATTGTGGTGATCATATGCAATATATACAAATATCAACTCATTTGTTGTATACCTAAAAGTAATAGAATGTATGTCCATTATACCTCAATATTTTAAAAAATTGGGGGAGTAGCCCCCCAAAATGTGCAAAAGATGTTAAGACTCTTAATTTAGAGAAACATTCCTAAAAAGAGGAAATATGGAAAATTGGCTAAGATTTAAAATTCAATACAGGGGCGCCTGGGTGGCTCAGTTGGCAAGGCAACTGCCTTCAGCTCAGGTCATGATCCTGGAGTCCCAAGATCAAGTCCCACATTGGGCTCCCTGCTTGGTGGGGAGTCTGTTTCTCCCTCTGACCCTTCCCCTTCTCACACTCTCTCTTTCCCTCTCTCATTCCCTCTCTCAAATAAATAAATAAAATCTTTAAAAATAAAAAAAATAAAATTCAATAGGATAATAACAAAGGTAAAGGTATGAGAAAGCTGGCATCATCAACTTCAGTGGACAGGAACAGATTTGCAGTAGCTACTAAAATGATAAAAACTTGGACTGTCTTTGACTCAGCAATTGCCCTTCCGGAAATTTGCACTGGAGAGACATTCACATGTGTAAGCATGGGTCAGTGTTCACAGATGTTGACTACCCCATATTTATTTTATGAAAAGATTAGACACAATCCAGGTATCCATCAATGGGGGAGGTTTGGATAAATTATGGTAAAGCCATATGGTAGAATATTACACAGCAATCAGAAAGGAGGAACTAGTGCTCTGACGTCCTCTCACACACTGCAGGCTGAAACGTAAATCAGTGCAGGGACTCTGGAAGGCAATTCAATGTCCAATATAATTGAGAATACTAACATGAGAGACCTCATAATGGGGTGAACCAAGTAAACTATGGGCAGCTATGCAGAACACAGAAAGAGCGAGCCATAAGACACATGTTGCGTGAATGGAACAAGTCACAAACTCTATGTATATGGAAATGCAAAATGTGTTAAGGACAAAAAGATGAGAGAGAGAGAGAGAGATGACAGATAGAAATGATAGAGAGATATACAGATGTATAGATAGACAGTTATGGAAAGACACATGATAAATCAATGAATCTAGACATCCCTGGGGAGAGAGAAGGAGGTTCAACGGCAGGGGAGGATGTCAATGAAAACTGTAGTCTCCTTTATGTCTCAGGGCAAGAACTTGTTCTCATCATTGTTTTTGTAATTCAAAACTCTTTTCCAACAGTTGTGTTTTGAGGAAATGAAAAGATCTCAAAGACTCTTTGCTAATGTGTAGGCCTTAATTCCCATTGGTGGGGGGAGGGAGATAGTTTTCCTGTAGGTATAAGGATAGTCATCTTCTGAAAGGACACACAGGAAATCATTAACAGGAGTTACTCCTACGGTGAGGATTAAGAAAAACTTCATTTCTATTATAAACCTTCTCTTTCTTTTAAGGATTTATTAATTTATTTGAGGGGGAGAGGGAGGCAGGGAGAGAGAGAGAATCTTAAGCACATTTCATTCTTAGCGTGGAGCCGGACACAGGGCTTAATCTCACAACCCCAAGACCATGACCTGAGTGAAAATCCAGAGTTGGACATTTAACCGACTGAGCAACCAGGTGCCCTGATTATAAATTCTCTTTTTATATACATTTTTTTTACCAAGTATATAGTTTTTTTTTAATCTTGGTTGAAACAGCATAAAAGTGTTTCTCTATTATACCTCACAGGGCTGCTATGCTGAGTGAAGGCATGGCATGGAAAATGCTACCTACAAGATGCCTGTCCAGTCCAATGCCTGCTCTACATCCCCAAGACCCTGGCCTGACCCAGGCCTCAAAATCCCCTCCCCGGTCCCCATGCTACAGCTTGTCCTCTCCAGTATGTTCTCACACTAGCCCTAGAAAGATCTTCCTGATACCCAGATCTGACCTGTTCTCCTCCTGCTCAAATCATCCCCGCAGTTCCCTCATTGCCCTTGGGTTAACAATTGAGGCTAATGACATTGATTCTAAAGTCTCCCACAACCAGTCTCTGCTACCATTCCCCAGCCATGTCACCTCACCATGAGTCAGTGTCTCTTTCTCTTTTTATTTCTCTCTCCCCCTATGTCTCTGCCTGTCTGCCTCTCTTTCTTTTTCTCTTCTCCCTCCTTCGTTTTCTCCTTCTCTGTCTCTCCCTTTCTCCCTCCTTCCCCCTCTCTTCTCCCTTTCCCTCTTCCCTTCCTCTACTCCTCTTCACTTTGCCCACTCTGTCTTCTTGAACTAACTGCACCCTAACTACACCCAAATATCTACCAATCGTCACTCAGGGTCCCAGCAAAGGCGCTCTCTCTACCCTTAGACTTGCCTCTCATACTGTCCACCACCCTAGTCCAGCCTATGTGGACCAGGAGTGTCCTGACCTGAGACAATTCTCCCACAAGTCTG
Organism: Neogale vison; assembly: GCF_020171115.1. Classification (NCBI taxonomy): domain Eukaryota; kingdom Metazoa; phylum Chordata; class Mammalia; order Carnivora; family Mustelidae; genus Neogale; species Neogale vison. Next base: position 214,551,193 of record NC_058096.1, read on the forward strand.
GAGCTCTTGGAAGACAAGGGCCAGGGCTGGTCCTTCTTGGGTCTCCAGCACACAGAATAAGCTAGGATGAATTGGAGAAGGTACAGAATTGGAAATGGAAAGGTAGTGCGGCAGTGTTCTCTGAATGGAGGCTGAATGGATGAAGGTGCTGGTATTCCTGGACAAGAATTGAATGATTTTAAAACCACGTATCCCCTATGAATCCTGAACTGAACAATATGGAAGGAATTAGAAGGCAAGAGGAAAGCAAACATTTAAGGAGTGAAGATTTTAAGGACAAAAAAATTGATTTAAGAGAGAAAAGTAAGAGGATGGAATGGAAGTTCACTTAATGAAAATGTACTAAGTGGCATCATCGGCCTTCAGACATTGTCACTCTTCTGTCAGCAGCCCAAATCTTTCTCAATTTCCCCTGCTCTCCAGACTGGGCACAGACACTGACTCTGAGCTTTGCTTCTATTCTCACTAAGCAATAATGACAGAATTAACCAAAAGATCCTTCCCCTTCCCCAGCTGGGGAGCAAAGCCAAAGAGAGGCTCAGGAACAAACCATGATGTCCTGCACTCACCATTCAATCTCTTGAGGCTCACGGTCCCTCAGGAGCTCTTGCACCTCCTGCCGACAGCGCTCCTGGTATTCTGGGTGCTTTGCAAGGTTGTACAGGACCCAGGAGAGGCCACTGGCTGTGGTGTCATGGCCTGAGAAGCAGCCAGACAGGCTTGGGTCTCTGGGCTTGTTCAGCACCAGAAGGTGGACAGCGCCTTTAATTAAGGCCCCCAGGGAGGATGGGGAGGGGTGGGCTGGTCCAGGGCCCACCTACCAAGTTCCTGGGATTGGACAGACCCCTGCCAGACCCCTGCCCCACTCCCCCATAGTCCCACACTGGGATGCTCACCCTCAAACATGAAGGTGTCAGCCTCTGCTCGGATGTCCTCATCTGACAATTGTTTTCCATCTTCATCCTGAAGAGAAATAAGACACGCCCACACACACACACCAAATCACATCAGCTCTGAGAGCTCCTGAGCCTAACCTGAGACAACCTCTGAACCTCCACCATCCATCCAGAGATCCAAGCCCACCCTGCATTCTTACACCTCCTTTGTTCACTATCACCAGAGACCCCACACCACAGCCCTCCTCCCAGGCCTCTTTACCCCGTCCTTTTTCCCTCATGGGAGGAATCGATGATTCATGAATATTTTCATGTTTCTAGATGATGAAAACTTTCTGGGAAAAAAGTTATCGGCAGGGGCGCCTGGGTGGCTCAGTGGTTAAAGCCTCTGCCTTCGGCTCAGGTCATGATCCCAGGGTCCTGGAATCAAGCCTCACATCGGGCTCTCTGCTCAGCAGGGAGCCTGCCTCCTTCTCCTCTCTCTCTCTGCCTATCTCTCTGCCTACCTGTGATCTGTCTGTCAAATTAAAAAAAAAAAAAAGTTACCGGCAACCTGGATTTCAGGAGATTGAATGACAACTTCCCTTGGAAGTTTGGAGATTGAGCATTGCTCCAGAGACATTTGCTCACATTCTAGGATAGTAAATCCAGAGATTTCTCATCTACCCTGGCAATAAGCCAACAGAACCTACAGACATTTCCTTCTCAGTGAAGAGGACTTGCTTATACTTTATTTATTTTATTTTATTTTACTTTTTCAGCGTTCCAAGACTCATTGTTTATGCACCACACCCACTGCTCCATGCAACACGTTTCCTCCTCAATACCTACCGCCAGACTCACCCATCCCTCCACCGCCTCTCCTCCAAAACCTTCAGTTTGTTTCTCAGAGTCCACAGTCTCTCATGCTTCGTCTCCCCTTCCGATTTCCCCCAATCCACTTTTCCCTTCTTTCTCCTAATGTCCTCCCTGTTATTCCTTCTGCTCCACAAATAAGTGAAACCATATAATTGTCTCTCTCTGCTTGACTTATTTCACTCAGCATAATCTCTTCCTGTCCCATCCATGTTGCTACAGAAGTTGGGTATTCATCCTTTCTGATGGAGGCATAATACTCCATAGTGTATATGGACCACATCTTCCTTATCCATTCGTCCGTTGAAGGACATCTTGGTTCTTTCCACAGTTTGGCGACTGTGGCCATTGCTGCTATAAACATTGGGGTGCAGATGGCCCTTCTTTTCACTACATCTGTATCTTTGGAGTAAATACCCAGTAGTGACTTGCTCATACTTTAAAACTCTCTCTCTCTCTGTCTCTCCCTCTCACTCGCACTCACACACACACACGAAGAAGGGGCCGATGTGTCAGCAGTCCTTCATAAATTCCAGGATTAATAATGTAGGGTTACTGCTCCTGTGATGGAAGCATGGATGCATGTACACATACAAGCATCCTGTAGGTCTCAGAAGAATTTCAGAAAGAGGAACCATGCCTACAAAGTATCCTTTCTGTCCACTCGTACTTTTGTGAGCAATAAATGGACTTCTCTGATCTAGGGTTCTGGTATATAAATACACACACACACACACACACACACACACACACGAGCCTACCTTATTAAGTAGCGTAAAATCTCAGGCCTATCCCACTGTCAGACTTAACAGTCCACTGCAGGCTGCATTCCACATAGTCTTCTCTAAAACATATCACTAATCCATCCCTCCCTTCCTCAAGCAGCTTCCATGGCTCCCCATTGCCCTCTGATCAGGTATAAGCTCTTCAATCTGAAATTTGAAATCAAGGTCCATTCTACCTCTTATATTTAGATCCCAGAGACACACACCTTGGTCAGCAGGAGGACATCAATGAAGTCCAAAGTCTTGGTCTTGGCCTTGGCCTCGAGGAATTCATCAATACCCTGATCGGGGAGAGTGCGGCGTCGCTCCTGGATAACAGCATCTGTGAAGTTGTGCACCAGGCGGCAGGCTCTGCGGAAGCGCTGTCCATCTGGAGTGAGATAGTACAGGAAGTCTGTGTGCAGGAGGATCTGCTGATGCCGTTTTGCCACGAGGGCACTGAGCTCTAAGATGGCAGCAATATATTCACTAGGCTTCCTGCAGGATGAGGACATGAAGGGGGGAAACAACTTAGCTCACCTCAACACTGAGAAAAGCCTCCCACCTGAAGCTGGGAGCTACCTCCCATCAGAAAACTGAATATCAGAAGACATATTGTCCCACAGGTACGTGGTGGGGATGATCCAGGAGACTTAACTCTCCAGAACTTCTCTCCCTGATTCCCATTTCTGTGCATGCCCCAGGCACCCTATCCCAGCTGAGACATTATGCATTTCTCCTCTCTCTCCATACAGCTCAGACTTTACCTTCTTTATGGACCCAGGCCTCTCCCTACTCTTGCATTCAATTTCAATACCATCCACCATCTACACAGCAATTGGTCTTCCCTAGAGTCAGATGTCCAAGAACAGCTTTGACCATGACCCTCATTGAGTCACCGCCTTCCATGATATGGAATGGCACATGAATAAAGTTCATATGCTTTTGTCCGCATCTTGAAAGTCCTTAAGATACAGCCCCACCCAACTGCTCCACCCTCATTCCCAAGGTGGCTCCTCACTGTGGCACATGATTTGCTCATCGTGGCCCCTTGTCCTTTATCAAACATTTCTAACTACTTGAAAGCATCTCTTTTTCTCTTTCCCTTCCTTGTCCTTCAATGTCTACTTCTGATCCATCTCCTCCAGGAAGTCCTTTCTGATTGTGCTGATCAGTGTTCCCTTCCCCCATCTATGGCTTACGTTCCCATTCCCAGGGCAGAGACTCACTCCTGGCAATTGCTGTCAAAACTGAAGACACATTTCTGCAGACTGTCCAGGGTCATGAGGCTAATGTGTTCAAACATGTCCAGATGGTTGCTACCCTCTGACACCAGGCGCTTCCACTTGGCCTGGAAGAAAAGGAGGAAGAGCTGGGGCTGGAACCTGCCTCCCCTGAAGCCCTCCCCAACACCAGCCACCAAGATGGAATCCCCCAGACCCAGCCTCTTGGCCCCAGGCACCCATCCTCAAGGAGGACCAGGCCTGGGTAGAAGTCGAAACTGTTACTATTAAGGCCCCAGGCCTGGGAGTCCAGAGACCAGAGTTCAAATTCTGGCTCTGCCTCCCATACTCTATGTGCCCTTGGTCAATTCTTGCCCTCTCTGGTCGCCACATCCCAAAGCTTCAGTAACAGTTAAGATGACTTGCTCTGATGAATAATAAACCAGGTTGGAATCCCAGCTCCACTTATTAGCTCATGTGCTAGCTGTGTGAACATGGGCAAGCTCCCTAACCTCTCTGAACCTCATTTTTATCACTTACAATGGACAAGATTATCTCTACCTCATAAAGTTGTGAAAATCAAATGAGATACCATATGCTGTGGAATGTACACATGGATTCTGGTGTAGAGTAAGTTCTGAATAAATGTTGATTTTCATCATTTTAATTGTTATAAATTAAGAAAAGGTAGTCTGTTGATAGTCCTGGGGCCCTGAGTACCCCTGCACATTCTAGCTGGTATGCCAAAGAAGTGCAAGACCTTGATGTTCTTTACTTGAGCCATTTCTCAGAATTGTGTTTGCAGCAAACACCCTTAGTGATAAGGTAATATTTCCCTCTGGTCAAATGTCAGACTTCCTTCTAATTTCCTAAAAGTCATAGAGTCCCTAAACTTAGTACCCCTGCCCTGTCATGTGACATACTGCATTAACATTGAAGCCCACCTGTGTTGGCCTCATGGAACTTGGTGACTTAGAGAAAAAAATGCAATCAAGAAGCATGTGTGCTTAGTGCAGCACATTCTGTCTTCTGACAGAATCCACAAAATGATACCAATCTCACTCCTCAGCTTGCAAGTATGAAAAAAATCCCAGGCACTTTGCAAAACCCCAACCTTCTTTTCTTCACTTCCCTATAGCCACACCTTCTGCAATGTGATTTTTCAGCAATTTCCATTAAGAGGTGGAGTCTTTTTCACTACCTTTTGATTCTATGCTGGTCTTTTGTCTTGCTTTGATCAACAGACCATGGTGAAAACAATGAAGTGATCTTCCCAAACCTAGATCTCAAGAGGCATTGAAACTTCCTCTCAGCCTCTTGGGACCCTGCCTCAGCCATGTGAACAAATCTGAGATGCCTTCTGGAAGGAGAGAATCACATTAAAGAAAGTTCAGTTGTCTGAGCTGAGACCATCCTAGATCAACCTGCAGCCAGCCACGCCCCAAACATGTGAATGCCCAGATCTGCAATGTATATACCTGACCCACCGCTAGTCAAAGGTGTAACCTTTGACTAAGGATGTGACCCCATCCATGTCCAGAAGACCCTGACAACTAACTCATAGACTTGTTAGCACTAATAAACCCTCATTGTTTGAAAACACTGATTTTGAAAGTGGTTCATTATTAATTCAGTAATAACTAATGTATGATGTTCATGACATTCACCTGTGTCTCAGGTTCCAAGGCTTCTTTGCAAGGGAAACATAAAAACTTCCAAAAACCTTCCAAGAACCTACTGTGTGCCAAGAACATGAACATATTACATTATCTTTCCCACCCTGCAATGTGGGGACCATTACTCCCATTTTACAGCTGAGAAAATTGAGACTCAGAGAGGAAGAGCAATGGCCCCAAGGTAATCTAGAAGAGCCAGTATTCCAGACAAGATGTCACAGAGCCCCCATCACCACCAAGACTTCAGCTGGGACCTTGGGTTCAAGAGACTCACATGCATGACATTCGCACTGCCATTGAAAATCTTCACATAGGGCTTCAGGATGTTGAAGTGGAAGGCAGGTGTCAGCATGCGGCGGTGGCTGCCCCACTTGTCACCAGCACTCAACAGGAGCCCATCCCCTAGTAGAAACAACAATGAGGAGTAGGCAAGGGCAGTGCCTTCTTTTGGCCCCCGAGGTTGTCCCCAGTCCCCTTTACCCACAGTTACTCACCCAGCCAGGGTTTCATAAAGTTGTAGAAGACCATGTCCTTGGGTGCGATGGCAGCTGACATGAAGGAGGACCATCAGGGTTCATAAGAGGGGAAGGGGAAGTGCTTTGGTTTGGGGGGATAGAAGCTGCCACCAGGGGTCTCCATACCCCCTCCAAGCCCAGCACAGCAGGAATGGAAACAAGGGCAGAGGAAACAGAGAAAAGTGGGGAGGTGAGGGGAGACCAGACCAGGCTGCAGCACAGAGCAGAACAAAGGCAGAGCCTGCAGACATAACCCCATGTACTTAGATGTACCCTAACATGGCACAAAACACCCCAGCATAAATTGACATGGCTCCTACCTGGTCCAATGTGTTCAAAACACCCAAACACAAGTCAGCACTCCACAAAATGCCTTTACAGAGTCCTAGGACACCTCATCTGTCCCAGAACCCCGGACATCTCCTGCAACAACTGACATGGCCCACCATGTGTTAACACATCCTAACATGAAACATTGTGCATAACACACATTGACAGGATGCAATGTGCTCTGACATGGACCCAAAGTCAACTTGATACAACATCAACATGTCCTTCAGACAGCCTCAGACAAGACTTAAATATGACCCCACTAATGTCACAGCTGTGGACTAAGTATGACACAGACATATCCTAAGACAGGCTCTGGACAAGACTCACAGAAAGCCTCAGCATTTCTCAGAAGAATTCTGGGTCACGGACCTCAGACAAACCCCAGACATGGCCCAGACATGACCAACAGGAGAACCGGACATCTCAAATGGCATCTCGGACAAAAACCAGACAGAACCCACACATGTCTCAAATATCCTTGGCCACAGTCAAGCCCCAGACATAACAAAGGGCACCTTCACTGGATAGCAGGTATAATATACCAGGCAGGTATAACCAAGTGTAATGTACACCAGCTGTAACCAGAAGGCAGGTGGAAACATAAATGTCACTAGACATGGTCATACAGCACAAACTGCATAATCACACCCTAGGCATGAGCACACATGACTGTGGGTCTGGCCGGTGGGGGTGCAGGTGAGACAGAGACAGAGGCATCTCTGCCAAAGCCCCTCCTATCTGCAACTGGGTCACCAGCTAAGCTGGAAGCAGCACAGAGACCTCAGCAGTGAGTAAGCCATGGTCATGGTGTGTCTACCTGGAGCAAAGAGCACGGGCTTGATGCAGGTGGGGTGGAAGATGCGGATCACCGCATTCCAGGGACCCACCCACCAGCAGCACACATCCCCATAGGTGCTTGCCAGGTCCTGTGTGTACAGCAGCCCTTCCTCTGAGCTCTGAATCTGAAGAGGAACAAAGAGGACCCAGTTCATACTCTTTCTAGGTGGCCATAGGATAGAAGTACGTGCAGGACAAAGACCCAGACCTGAACCCCATGAATACCCTTCGGCAGCCCAGCCTCCTCCTGGGATCCCTCCTCAGTCCATCCATATGACAACTGGGGTCCCTTGGTTACAAGAACAAAAGGAGTCTTCCCCTGGCTTCTATTCTATCCCCAATTTCCAGATAAGAGAACTGAGGTTCTGAAGAATGAAGTTACTTGCCTAAAATTTCCCAGGTACTAAGTGCATTCCAGAGATCTAAGCCCAGGTCTGTCTGAATGCAGAGTCTCCATTCTTAGCCACGGAATTGCTTTGCGCCCCAAAAGAATAGCTCTGGGAACCTGTGCTTGCCAAGACTAGACAACCAGATCCACAGTGATTAGATGAAAAATTGGGACACTTAGGTGGTTCAGTCAGTTGAGCATCTGTCTTTGGCTCAGGTCATGATCCTGGGGTACTGGGATTGAGTCCCACATCAGGCTCTCTGCTCAGCAGGGAGTTTGCTTCTCCCTCTCTCCCTCCTTCTCACCTCCCACCTGCTCATGCATTCTCTCTCTCTCTCAAATAAATAAATAAAATGTATTAATTAATTAAAAGTCGATCCTGGGATGGAGGCCAGGAAAATGAAAGGGAATTCTTCAACTTTTCCTGTAAATGTTCGGAATACGGTCACTTTTCCACAGGGCTTGAGATTCTGGGACTCATCTTTACAAGAATGAGAGTGAAGCTATCACAGTGGGAAACAACAACAGCAACAAGAAAATGAAGACAGATTTTGATGATGTTGTTTGAGACCTTGATCCAGCCATACCTGAAGACAGCATCCCTGGATTTCACTGTAAATAGGTGTCCTTTCTTTGATTGGACCACATAGGATTGAGTTTCTACCACTCACAACTGAAAGAGACTCTGGCATCCAGAGAGAACAGGGGGCCTTCCCAGAGTCAACCAGAATTCGGGTGTTAAAAAGCCAGGATCTCTGTGAGATGCTGCTCATTTCCCTGCTCAGTCTGGTCTGTCTGGAGGTAGAGGAAGCAGAAGACAAGGAAGGGAGCCAGGCTGGAGTGGGCTCTCCTCAGGGAGGTTCCTGGGGCCTGGTGCAGGAGGGCAATGAACTTGCAGTGGACAAGCTGTAGGCTAGGGTGGAAGGAACCAATCCACCAGAATGTCTATGGATGTCACAGAAATAGCAGCCCAGGTACTCCACCAGGTGACAACCCGCATTGCTCTGGCCATGGGGATGGGTGAGAGTGAGATCAGGCCCAGCAGGGGACCTCAGATGCTATCAGTGTCCGCTGCATCACTCCACCCTGTCCTTTAAAAAGATTTTTGGTCTTGGGCACCTGGATGGCTCAGTGGCTAAAGCCTCTGCCTTCAGCTCAGATCATGATCTCAGGGTCCTGGGTTCAAAGCCCGCATCAGACTCTCTGCTCAGCAGAGAGCCTGCTTCCCCTCTCTGTCTCTGTCTCCCTACTTATGACCTCTCTCTCTGTCAAATAAATCAATAAAATCTTTAAAAAAAAAAAAGATTTTTGGTCTTTTCCCAGACCCAGGTCCAGTAACTCCTCCTCCAGGAAGTCTCCCAGCCTGCCCTAGCAGAGGCCTTGATTCTCCTCTGGGCTGCCACAGCTATCTCCCTCTGGCCAATTCCTTACCTCATCAGTTAGGGAATCTCTCTGTCTAGATCCATCTCTTCAAGATTGGAGTTTCCTCCTGAACAGAGCCTTGGATTGAACAGTGGAGGGAGGAGAGGGAGAGAACGGGGTTGGCAAATACCAGAAGGGAAGAGGAGCGTGGCTGAGAGAGAAGAGGGGAGGAGGGCCCAGGGACCTGCAGGGGCTGCAGGGAAGCTTGGAGATGGAGAGGTTGGAAGCCCTGGGTTATGTCAAAGCACCCACCACCACAAGCTCCACATGAGTACCTGAGATGCTGGTGACACTCCGGACCATGTCGGGGTGGCACAAAACGACCAGGGGCCAGATAGGACCCATCCACAACTTGTACCCCTGGGTGTAGGTGGCCACATGCTGACTTATGACCCTCAAACCCTGCTCCGTGGGGGGGGCCTACAAGGAAACAGGGGCCGTCACCTCCCCAGAAGGAGCCACAGCAGGTGTCCCTGCAGCCTCTACAGTGGACAGAGTGTCCAGATTCTGCATGGATGGACAGAACCTCTGCCTTCCCTCTGGGGACAGGAGGGTCCTAAAGGCCTCTCCATGTCCCAAGGCTGCAACCCAGGTCACAAGGAGAAGAGACACACTCTCTGCCCACAGAGAATCTGACCATGGCTTGAGAAGTGAGATTCTTCTTCTGGGAGTGATTCCAACCTCAGCAAGGTTCCCATGGGAGAGGTTTGTGGTCAGCAGGGTGGCCTCAGGACTTATACCGGGGCTCATTCCCACACCCTGTCATGTCCTGGCCAATCCACATACCCCCAGCTCCCACACGGTGAAGACATTCCAGCCCCTGAAAGAACCCAAGGGACAGATGTATCTCTGTTCATCACTCAGGAGGGTTGCTCCCACTTTTGAGTACCTACTGCCTGACCAGGCTGTGCATAGAGCATCCTGTCTATCTATCTCTTTATCTATATATCGCCCCTGAACTTACGAACTCTGATCAGTTGTGCCCTTTACGAATGAGGAAACCAGGCCATATCCCCCAAATGGAGAACTGGGGGCATGGTTAACTCCTAGAGATGCATTCTCTTCAGTCCCTCTCCATCCCTCCAGGATACCCCATCCTGGCCTGACAAATACTCTCAGGTGCTACAGACAGGTGAACAGAAAGCATTTTCACCTTTCTGACGGCAACCTGCTCCCCCAGGAACCCTGCGGCAATTATGAGATTGGTCCAGAGAGGGAGAGTGACTCAGCTGAGCTCACACAGCAAGAGGACCTAGAGAAGAGTGACCCAGACCAGCCTCCATGGCCAAGCCCTGGAGGGGGGAGTAGAAACAGTAAATTGATAATGTTCCTGCTATGCCAGGGTTTCTTAAGAACATTCTAAGACCCAGAATCTCAGGCAACCTTCACAATGTGTCCCAGAATGTCCCATTCCAACCTAAGCGATAAGCAGTAAAATCACAGGAAATCCTTCCTCCAGCCATGGTCCTCATCCTGAGCAGTGGATGCGAGCGGCTAACTGCTCATCCACGGCTCATCATGGCCTTGACCATGGCAGGTGATTGCAAATTTACCGCCTATGTCATCAAACACTTAGAGTGTCTGTTGTATGTCAGCCCCTGGGCTGGGCATTCAGGTGTCTGCTCCCCAGAGCAACTACCTAGTTAGATAGGTGGAAGATAAGTAATTGGACAATTAACTCTAATTAAGCATAGCAGACCCATACCAAAAGTCAACATCTGGGGTGCAGGAGAGGAGTCAAAGAAAGCTTGTGCAAGGGGAAGTGAGCAGTTAACTTTATTCAGGTTGGGTAATGGGCCCATTGGGACATCTTTGCAGGGAAGAGGAAGCTGCCCTGTGAAGGGGTATGGGTGGGAAGCTAGACCTCTGTGGGTCAGGGTGGTGAGGTCATAGCTAATACCTGTAGGCAAGTGAGCAGACACAAGGAAATGGGCCAGGCAGGGGGTGGACACCCCTCCCCCCGTACAGCACCCTTGAAAACGTGTCCAAGTTACCTATGAGCCCTGTGAGCCCCAGGGGACTGTGCCTGTGCAGCCTGCCATGGGAGCCCTTCAGATGGACATTAATGTAGGAAAGAGAGGCAGGAAGTGGATGAAATGGGAGAAAGTTGGGAGGGCAAAGATATGCAAATGGCCTGGGATGGCAGAGTAGAAGAATGAGTGAGTAAAGAGGAACTCCACTAGCCTCCCAACTTCTTCCCTGGCCCAGACTCCAGCCCAAGCCCTGATCCCCATTCCAGATCCTTCAAGAACTCCAACCTCCCTGACCCCCCAGACCCGTCTCCCACCCACACTCACCAGGCCCAGGTGACCCCAGAACCAGTTGCGCCTCGGAGGCTGCGGGAAACACCTGAGACGGCAGCAGATGTCATGCAGTCGGTAGCTCCAGGTCAGGATGCGGGCCAGCAGCCAGGCGGCCCCAGCCAGCAGCAGGAGGTGCCACGGGGAGGCTGCCAGCTGCCCCAGTCCCAGCCAGGACAGGCTCAGCTGTGACATCCTGGGACAGAGGGAATAGAGGGTGAGTTCCTGAGACCCAGGAATGGGTCAGAAAGGTGAGCTCCCCGGACTGCTCACAAACAGACCCAGAATGAGAGGGACAGGGACAGGATGGGAGAGACAGGAAGGGGCAGAGAAAGTGAACACTGGGAACTGGGCAAACTGTGTGGGGCGGGGTGGGGGGGTGCGTTGCCAAAGGGGGAAGAGAATCAGAAGAATTCCAGAGGAAGAGGTAGAGTGAGAGGGAGAAAAAGGGAAACAGAGACAGAGTGAAAGATAGTTAACCTCCCACTGGTAGCCCTCTTACCCAAGGACAGCTGCTCCCTGGATTCAGCCCCACCTGGGGCAGCATCCTTCCCCACCCTCCACCCAGGGCCAGGATACCCAGCCTTGTACCTTCAGTCAGGAGCAGCTTAGCCACACAACCTCCTCTCTCTCCTCTCCTCTCCTCTGGGCAAGTCTTTGCCTCTGGCCCCTGACCTAGGGGACAACACTGCCAGGGGCCAGGCTAAGCCAGCCAATCCCGCCTGTCTGCTTTCCTCCTCCCCACCTGGCAGTGGCCCAAATGGTGGGTGGGGGAGGGGGACTTCAGTGTTATCAAGAGAGTTTGGGTGCTGGATCCTCAGAACTCAATGTGCCTCCCACGTGGGGTAGGGGGTGAGTTGGGGGATGGGCAAAGGTGACACTGGGTGCCCAAGTTAACAGCCACCCCTGCCCTTTCAAAGTTGGGGTGCAGCAGGTAAAAACTTGAACTTGTGAGTTCAGGTGTCATGGGAACAGGATTAGGCCAAATCTTGAGAGTTCAGGTGTCATGGGAACAGGATCAGGCCCAAAACTTATCTGGGGCTCCCCTCCATACGCTTGAGTCAGGAGGGTGGCCTGCACTAGTTTTTAGCACAGAACCAGGAAGCCTCTGGCCTCTGGACTGCACACCCTGGCAGGAGTTCAATCCTGCCTCCAAGCAGCCCAGAGCCTGGGCTGAGACATGACTGCTGGGGCAGGAACAAAGGAACCGGCCTGGCTGGGGATTACCTGCATCAGATTCAGGGGCTCAGGGGCCCAGAGAGAAGGGTGCACCTGGGGGTGAGGAGGTAAGGCTGCAGGGCATCAGGGGCCAGGAGACAGTGTGGCCAGACAAAGGAAGCAGAGCTGGGAGACCCTGCGCGGAGTTCTGCCCCATCCTGGCTGTGACTGTGAGCTGTGCCAGCACCCTTGGACTCAGTCTTACCATCTGGAAAATGGAGGGTGGTCCGAGGAGGGCCTGAGATTAGGACAGAAGATAGTTCCACAGAAAGATGGAAAGGATCAGAACGCTCCAAAAAGACAGGCTGAAGAGAAAGGATTGACTCTAGTATTTGTGCGGCTGTGTGCCAACACTCCAATAAAGTAAACCTACTCTTGCAGAAGACTGTATGTTAAGTGTGCCTACTGTGTGCTGGGTACCTCAAAAAGTATGCCTACAGTGTGTTGGAAACTCTACATGAACTGTGCTTACTATGTGTCAGGTACACTATATAAGTGCTCCCACTGTGTGCCAGGTACTCTCCACAAATCCTATGTATGCCCGGTGGTCAACCTAAAGCATGCCTACTGTGCGCTGGGTACCCTCCCTCAGGCATGTCTCCAAGTGCTGGGAGCTCTAAGTAAAGCACATTTTCCATGTGCTAGGTACTTTATGTAAAGCGCACCTACTGTGTACTGGGTGTTCTACGTAAAATATACCTACTGTGTGCCAGATGCCCTCATAAAGCACACCTACTATGTGTCAGGTGGTTTACAGAAAGTGAGCCTACTCTGTGCAAAATACTTTACATAAAACATGCCTATTGTGAGCCAGGTACTCTACACAAAGTGTTCCTGCGATTTGCTGTGTACTTTACATAAATCTGACTACAGTATGACAGGTGTTCTATATAAAGCATACCTACTGAGTGCCAGACATACTACATAAAGAGTGCCTACTGGGGTATGTACTAGGGGCTCCACATAAAGCATGTCCACTGAGCGCCAGGTACTGCGTCCAAAATGTTCCTTTAGTGTGCCAGGTGCGCTACATAAAGTAATCCTACTGTGTGCCAGATGATCTGCCTATGAGCTAATGCTTCACCCTGTCCTCAGCTTCTGAGCCAGTGCCCTGAATCAGGAAGAGAGACCCAGGAGGTGACGTCCACAGGAGGGAGGTAACCTATTTAACAGCAGAGAAAACTGAGGCTCAGAGAGGGCAAGCCTCTAGCCCAAGTTGCAGAGCTGGAAGGAAGCCAGGTCTGTCATATCCCCCAAGCCCAAGCCTTTCCCCTCTGCCATGCTGCTCCACCCTGTTCATAAGGCCCTATGAATCCAGGGACATTTACATGGTGGAATCTCAGGCAATGAGGTGACCCAGAAGGAGAATCCTTAAGACACTCCCATTGCCCAGTAGATTATCCTCTCACATCCAGGATGCATCAGTCAATGGAACCAGTGCTCCCCTCTGGGCTCCTTCCTTGGTCTTGTCCAGAACTGTCTATGGGGTGCTCTTAGGTGAGAGAGGACATGAGGGATTGGGGCTCCTGGCAAAGCTACTGAGCAAAGAATGGGGAAAGAGTCCTCTTGACACTGGTAGGTTGCTGGTGATGTCCCAAACTCTCCCCTACCTCACTCCCATGGGCCAGGAGTTCAGGCGACTAAAGCCTGAACTAAAGCCCTCAGTGGAGTGGGTTGCAACACCCCCACCTGCCTGCTTTTTCTTCCTCTCCATGGAGGCAGAGCAGACTACCCCTGCTGGCAGGTCCATCCACAGAGGGGTCAGGGGGCATGGCCAGAGTATGCTAATCCAGGCAGAATCCTGGACACACAAGAGAAAGAGCCCTCAAAGCCCAGAGGGGCTCCGCTCACTGTGGACCTACTGTGTGCCAGTAGTGAACGGGCAGTTACAGCAGGAATGGCATTTGCCCACATGAGCCATGATCTTGTTTTAAGCCCTGTAGATCTATTCACCACTTTCCCCCACTCATTTTACAGATGACAAAGCTGAGGCTGAAAGCTCTTTGAGTGATTGATTCGCCCGAAGTCCTACAGCTGGTGGAGCCTGGCTGTGCACCAGGCAGCCGCACTTCACCCTGGGTTCCCTGAACCACCAGATAGAGCTTCCTTGCATCTGCACGTGGACATTTCATTAGCACCACCTCCTAAAGTAGCAGGAATAATTTTAAAAGACAGTGCACGTAAGTGTGGTGCATAAACAATGGATCTTGCAACACTGAAAAAATATAAATTAAATTTTTAAAAAATAGTGCAATAAAACACATAGGACAGAGGAAGGGCTTAGTAAATGCCAGTCACAGTTATTGCTTTTGTTGTTGCTGTGTAATTATCCAACGGCCCTGCAATATCTCATTCATGAGTTTGTTGTTTTGGGGTTTTGTTTGTTTGTTTGTTTGTTTTTACAGAAGAGGAACCGGAGGTTCAGACAGGGGAAGCAACTTGCTCCAGCCCCACAGCTAATTAGGTAAATATGGTAGTACAGGTGACAGCAAAGCCTTGCACACAGTCAGTGCTCATTGACTATCTGGGAAGGAAAGAAAGGTTTGCAGCCATGTACTCAAGGTGGTCCTCAGACCTCCACCATAGGGATCACCTGAAAGCTGGTAGGAAATTCAGAATCCTGCACTCCTACCCAGAAGTATTGACTCCAAACTGCGTCTAAGTAGATCCTCCGGAAAACTGTGTACATGTCTTCGAGTTTTCAGAAACGTTGCTTTAAGACAAATTGCAGGGAAAGTGGGGAAAGAGGAGAAAGGCTTCATTTCTCTGATTCCCAGGGTTGGCTTTTTTTTTCTCAGTTTTAAAATAAGGAGAAAAATCTAAATCTCCAGGGGCTGCCCACACAAACATAAGTTTTTGAACATCTCTTCTGTGTTGAGCGTATTTTAGACACTTGAGAGGCTGCCGTGAGCACAATGGACCCAGTCCCTGTTGTCAAGGGGCTCACATCTTGTGGAGATAAGGACAGTGATCAAACAGATGATCAAGAACATATCACATAAGTGATGTGCCAGGGGTCGGGGTCCCCTTGTGCCAGGCAGGAGGGTGAACAGAGATCTGAAGGAAGGAGGCAAGTCACCAAGGGCAAGTATGATGTAAAAGATACTAATGCCACACAAAAAGGCAAGTGGATTCTTGATCTTTTGACACTGGGGCTAAGAGCACAACAGGTAAGATCACACAACTGACCAAAGTCAAGGTAGGCAGCAAAATCTGGCCTCATATTGAAGCCCTATGTAGGTGTTGAACCAAGGACTAAAACCCCAACAGGTCTCTGCAGTATCACAAAGGCAGAGTCTATCAGACCAGGGTTCCCCCTGATTCCCAAGGCAGAAAGCCTCAGGTGGGGTCTTTCTACTCTGAGCCAGAGGAGGCTAGAGCATCCCCACTGTTTCTCACCCAACAAAGAATGTCTCAGCTGCTAAATCACCTGGTTTGGCTTATGGAATATCCCCCAGCCAGTGTTGGAGGGACGGCAGTCACACCCAGAGCCAGGAAGTGGGCAAGTGTGTGTCAGACCAGAGATAGCAGCCGCTCTGTGAGTTGCCAGTTTTGGGAACAGCCTGCCAGCCCTCTGAGCCTCAGTCTTCATGTCTGTAAAGTGGGCTTGGAAAAAAAACATTGTGTAGCATTGCAAGCATTCTATCAGACATTTCAGAGAAAGGAGAAGTACATTTCAAACTGATATGCGAGGCACCTGGGTGGCTCAGCGGGTTAAGCCTCTACCTTCGGCTTGAGTCATGATCTCAGGGTCCTGGGACCAAGCCCCACATGGGGTCTCTGCTTAGCAGGGAGCCTGCTTCCCCCTCTCTCTCTGCCTGCCTCTCTGCCTACTTGTGATCTCTGTCTGTCAAATAAACAAATACTACTAATAATAAATCTTTTAAAAAAGTGATATGTGAAAGAAATTTTGCCGTTTGTGACAACGTGGATGGATGGATGGACCTTGTTGAGGTCATTGTGCTCAGTGAAATAAGCCTGATGGAAAAAGACAAATATCACATGATCTCACTTATATGGAATCTTTAAAAGATAAGTGAACTCGCAGAAACAGGGGACGTATTGATGGTTACCAGAGGCGGGGTATACGGAGCGGGTGAAATGGGTGAAGGGGGCGATAAGGTACAAACTTCCATCAGTGAAATAAGTCAGCCCTAGGGATACAACGTATAGGTAGCTTCCTGACTATAATTAAGAACACTGCATTGTATATTTGAAAGTTGCTGAGAGTAAATCTTTAATGTTTCATCTCTAGGGGTACCTGGGTGGCTTCATTTGTTGAGCATTGGACAGTTTGGGCTCAGGTGATCTCATGGGTCTGGGATCAGGCTCTGGACTTCGCAAGGAATCTGTTTCTCTTCCTCACCCTCTCCCTCTCCCCCTCTCTTGCTCGCTCTCTTTGTGAAATAAATAAATAATCGGAGCTCTGGGTGGGCTACTGACTCTTAATTTTGGCTTGGGTCATGATCTTGAGGTCATGAGATTTCCAGCCCTTTATCAGTCTCTGTGCTCAGCACAAAGTTTCTTGTCCCTCTCCCTCTGCTCCTCCCAGCACTTTTGTTCTCTCTCTCTCAAATAAATAAGTAAATAAATATCTCTAAAATAAATAAATAAGTATCCTTTTAAAAGTTCTCATCAGCAAAATAAATCAAGTAGCTAAGTGTGACGAAGGATGTTAACCAGACTTATTGTGGTAATCAATTCCCAATATACACAAATATTAAATCATGGGTACATCTGAACTAATATAATGTTACATGTCAATGTAATAATGTATAAATGTGATTTATATCTCAATAAAAAATTGACATATGAGTAATGATCCCATGCACATGGGTCTGTGTGTGCACATGTTTGCATACACATTGAAAAAATTCCACAAGAATCCTCACATCACAGTGGACTTGGAGGAAGTAGAATTGGAGTCTTCATCCTTTTAACTTTCTACTTGTCTCTAATGCTTTTTGTCTTTCACACTGTGCTGCTATAATCTTTATCATTAAAACACCAATTTTAAAAGAAATCAAGATTTGGCACATTAAGGGTGAGGGGGGCAGCACGTTGTTGGTGCACAAAACAGAGAAGCCGTTTTTCTTTTGTGTCGCCATGAAGACACACGTCCCAAGGGTGAATCTGGGGTTTAGAGCAAGCATGCAGTCTGCCTGGTGGCCGGGGTCCCTCTTTTCCTTTCCTTAGCCATTGGGAAGGAACAGTTCTGGATTCAGCACAACAGAGTTCAGATCCCAGCTCTGCTCCTCACTGGCTGTGTGACCTTGGTCAGGTCGCTTGCCCTCTGTGAGCTTCGTGTCCTCCTCAGTAAAGTGGAGAGGGGGACTTATACCTCCCAGGTAGTTCATTCTCCAACAACAAACTGTACTTAAGCAACCTGTCTGTACCTAGGCATGGTGCTAGGACCCGAGACCTGGAAAGAACAAGACAGATGGGGTGTCTGGATGGTGGTGCTCATGTCTGATGGGAGAAGCCAACAGGAAATAAGACCAAGTCAAATGGAGGTGGTAATGAAGAAAATTAACAGAGCGAGATATGCTTGCAAGTGACGAAGGGAAAATCAGGGAGGGCTGTCCTGTGGAGATGACCTTTGAGCAGAAACCTGAATGACATGGAGGAGTGAACAGCAAATAAACACCACTCCCCACCCCTAAAACCACACCAGGACTGTAAAGAGCCAGCACAGAGTGGGGTAATCAAATGTCCTAAAAACTGTGTCAATCTTATTTCCTTCCTCAGACATGCTGAGAAAAACAAAGACAGTGAGGCAATTTCACTCAGAACTAGTCCTGCAGGGGACCCATGGTGATGATATCTGGCCCAACACTCAAGCTGGAAATAGTTGCTACATTTCAGTTACCATAATAAAGATCAGGAAACCCAACCAGCCCCTGGAGCATGGCAAGGGTCAGATCCATAAGCTGGAGCTGTCAGCTTCTTGACAGAAGTACCAGGAAAGCAAAGGAGCTGGCTTTGGAAAAATAAGGCTGAGAGGAAACCAGGAAAGTCCTGAGACCCCACAAGAGTTGATATCAACTTCCCCTGGACAGGAGTCTTGGAATGTTTGAAGAGTAGTCAGACCACCCCCACCACTCAAGGAGGTGGGTTGCTGTCAACAGAGATCATCCCTGTGGAGTCTAAAAGGGAATTTTGCATACAACAGCCAATGGAAGAGGACCCCAAGAACATCACAATAAAAGCAGTATAGCTTTCAAAGAAAGAGGCAGGATTTCACCCTCCCCCCATTCTGATGTCTGCTTAGCCAGCAGGCAAGGGGGTCACCATGGTGCAGAGGAGCTGAGTAAACCACCATCTGGGGAGGCATTTGGAGCAGACACCCACCCTGGTCAAGACCCAGGGCTACAGTAGGAGTCTTTGGCCACCTACCTGCCGCCTCTTTGGGTCAAGTAAGGAAATAGTGTTGGGTCAGTGGCAGGCACCTGCAGGCAATTGGAGAATATTAGAAAAATGACATCCATCATCTGCCAAAGGAGAGAATTTGCATGACAGCACCTTCCATGACTGCAAAGCCCTCTAGATTCCAGGAATAGCTAGGTACTCCCTGGACCCATGGACCTGGGGGTGATGGCAGCTTTCAGCTCTTGGTACCCTCAGGACACTGAACTAGCCCTGATGGGAAATTTCTCTTGGTCCTGCCCATAGCTTTGCAAAGGGCTCCTTCTTACACACACGCTTAGGGATGCCTGCATGGCCCAGTCATTTGAGCTTCTGACTCTTGGTTTCAGCTTAGGTCATGATCTCAGGGTCCTGGGATGAGCCTGCCTTGGGCTCCACGCTCGGTGTGGAGTCTGCTTGGGTTCTCTCTTTCTGCCTGCCCCCACCACCCTGTGCATTTTTTCTCTGTCTCTCACAAATAAATAAATCTTGGCGGGGGGGAACCTCACCCTTATTTAGTCATCTAAGGTCCCTGCCAGTAACAGGGTTTAGTAACTTTAAGACACACACGGTCACACACTTACACACACACAGTCACAAACACCTATGCACCCACACATGCACACAATTACACATCCACACACAAACACACATGCACACATATTCACATGCATACACCCAAGGACATGTATATATTCACATATACACTCACACATGTGTACACACAGTAGCACGAATGCACACACAGTCACACATACACTTACACCAGATACACAACACAGTCCCGCAGATGCACGCATATTGAACTAATGGAGACCTGAAACCTTAGAGTTTGTTGTCCCCAAACTGTCGAGCAGAGGGCACGACTGAGGTCAGTGAGAGCAGGCTAGCATCCTTGGAATTATAAACACAGGTGCAACCGAGTCCTGGGGACCCATGAGCTTCATGCCTTTCTTCCCCATCTCTCATTCGCTCATGGTCCTTAGCCTAAGCCTGTTTGTAGTTGGAGAAGAGATACGTAACACTCAAGTATAGATCACACTTTGAAGGGTGTGAAGGAAAGAAACGGTGCGTCAGTGGGAAAGTGGATCGATGGAAGGGACGTTTTAAGACTGATGAAATAACAGCATTATTTGTATTCCAATGAGAGTTATCCAATAGAGTTCAGGTTCCATGATCAATATACAAAAATCTATATAGGACATATTCTACATAGACTTTAGAACATAGAAATTCAATTTCCATATTCCAGGGGTCAGCAAACCATAGTCCATGGGCCCAATCTGGCCTGTGGTCTGTTTTTTATGGTCTACAAGCTAAGAAGTGGTTTTATATTTTAAGAGGATTCTAAAAGGAGAAGGAGCAAGAGAAGAAGGAGATCCTGAATGGAATGTACAAGACTAAAACATTTACTATATGATCCTTTACAGAACAAGTATGCCAAATCTGCTTATGGTAGCAATAAAATTGGAAAACAATTGGAAAAGATATTTTCATATACCATTTTTTAAAATATTATACGCCAGGGGCACCTGGGTGGCTCAGTGGGTTAAAGGCTCTGCGTTCGGCTCAGGTCATGATCCCAGGGTCCTGGGATCGAGCCCCACGTCGGGCTCTCTGTTCAGCGGGGAGCCTGCTTCCCTCTCTCTCTCTCTGCCTGCCTCTCTGTCTGCTTGTGATCTCCGTCTGTCAAATAAAAAAAATAATAATAATTTTTAAAAATATATATTATACGCCAGAGAAAGTGAAATACTCAAGGTATAAATCTAACAAAATATGTTCCAGATCTCAGAAGTGCAAAAAAAAAAAAAAAAACTAATGAAAGAAACCCAAGAAGACCCTAATTAATGGAGAGATAAACAATATTCATGGACTGGAAGACTCAGTATTATTAAGATATAAATTCTCTTCAAATTGATTTATAGATTTGAAGAAATCACAACCCCAATCCCAGAAGAACTTTTTATAAGAATAGATAAGCTGATTATAAAAATTTACATGAAGGGGCAACTGGGTGGCTCTGTGGGTTAAAGCCTCAGCCTTCCACTCAGGAAGAGGATTAGCCCTACATCAGACTCTCTGCTCCAACGGGAACCTGCTTCCTCCTCTCTGCCTGCCTCTCTGCCTACTTGTGATCTCTGTCTGTCAAATAAATAAATAAAATCTTTTTAAAAATTTTTTTAATTTACATGAAAATGCAAAAGACTTAGAATATCCAAAAACTTTTAAAAAAAGAAAATGTAACGGAAGGATTCACATTATCCCTTTCAAGACATTCTATAAAACAACAATAACCATGACAGTGTGGTATTGGTCAAAGATTAGACAAAATCAATGGAACAGAATAGAGTCCAGAAGTAAACTCACCCAAATTTGGTCAATTAATTTTTTTAAAATGTGCAAGGCAAGTCAATGCACAAAGGATAGTCCTCAAAAATGGTACTGGAACAACTGGACATCCACATGCAAAAAAAAAGAAAAAGAAAAAAGTGAAATCATACCTCACACTTTACACAAAATTTAACTTAATATGGCTCATAGAACTAAATTTTGTAAGATCCAAAAATTTTAGGAGGAAATATGGAAGAGACGCTTTGTGATCTCAGGTCAGACAAAATAGTTCTTATACACAACACCATAAGCATAATCCATAAAATGATACCTTGTATGTTATTTTAAAATGTTTGCTCTGTGAAAGAAACTTAGATGATGAGGTCAGCCACAGGCTAGGAAAAAAGACTTGCAAATCCCACATCTGATGAGGGACTTATATGCAGAACACATAAAGAATCTCCAAATCCAAAACCAAGAAGGCAGACAACACAAGGAGAATCAACAGGCAAAGGATTCAAGTAGGCATTTCACCAAAGAAGGTAAATGGACGGCAAACAGGCACATGAAAAAATGTCCAACATCATTAATCATTAAAAAAAATGCAAACTAAAACCACAGTGAAATATTACACATGTATAAGGATGACTGGAGGAAGAATTGATAATAACAGGGGCCGGTGAGTACGTGGCACAGTTAGAACCCTCACACATTACTGATCGTCATTACAAATGCCAAACACTCTGGAAACAGCTTGGTCGTTTCTTTTCATGTTAAGCGTACACATACACGATGGCCAAACCATCCCACTCCAGGAGCAATGAACACTTGCACACAAATATTCATAGCAGTTTTTTTTCATAATAGCCCCAAATTAGAAATAATCCATATGTTTTTCACCTGCTGAAGAAAAAGTGGCTTATCCCTTTGATAGAATATTGCTTAGCAATGAAAAGCAGAAAAGTACTGATATAACAACATGGGTGAATCTCAGATGCGTTGTGTCAAGTGAAAGAAGCCAGACTCTGGAGGTGGAGAATATGGATCAGGGATTCCCAGGTGATCTGAGGCATCTATGGCTGAGACACACCTTGAAAATCATCTCCCTTGTAGGTTAAGGTGTACCTCTGAAGCCAAGCTAACCAAATTCACCTTCACTCCATCACTTACCAAATGACCGTGAGCAAGTGAGTTAATCTCTCTTCATCCATGAGTCTGGTGTGAGGATGACATCAGTGTTTACCTGGGGAAGCTGAAGTATTCCCTTCTCCCTTCTCAGTGTCATACTGCTCTTCACAGGACCAAAAACATCAGGGTCTGTGGAGTCACGAGGCCATCCATGTTCTGTGAAAGATGTTTAACTACATCCACATCTTACACAACTGTGTGTGTATTTGTTACTCTATAAATAAAATTTTGATATCAAGTTATTTGATTGAGGGCAAATTCTGTATTGGGTTTTGGGTGTTGGGGTGGGATGAATATATAGAACTATATGTATATGCTCAATTATTCTGTAAAATGAAAACTGTACAGGGACACCTGCTTGACTCAGTCAGTTAAGCATCCAACTCTTGATCTCAGCTCAGGTCTTGATCTCAGGGTCTTGAGTTCAAGCCCGGTATTGGACTCCATGCTCATCATGGAAACTATTTTTAAAAAATAAATAAATAAAGGGACGCCTGGGTGGCGCAGTTGGTTGGACGACTGCCGCCGGCTCAGGGCGTGATCCTGGAGTCCCGGGATCGAGTCCCACATCAGGCTCCCAGCTCCATGGGGAGTCTGCTTCGCTCTCTGACCTTCTCTTCGCTCATTCTCTCTCTCACTGTCTCTCTCTCTCAAATAAAAATAAAATAAAAAAAAAAATCTTTAAAAAAAAAAATAAATAAATAAATAAATAAATAAATAAAAATAAAACAGGAACGTCTGTATAGCACAGTCCTTTAAGCATCTGACTCTTGGTTTCACTCAGGTCTGATCTCTGGGTGGTGAAATCAAGCCACGTGTTGAGTTCTGCACTCAGCGTGGAGTCTGTTTGAGTTTCTCTCTCCCTCTGCCCTTCCCCCACTCTCCCCCTCTCTCTAAAATAAATAAGTAAATCTTTTAAAAAAATAAAAATGTACTAACAATAAAGTCTATTAATTATTTTTGAAAAATAGGTTATTTGAGAGTAACACAATTTATAATTGAAAACCATAGCTCAAGCCATCAATGTGCATGAAGAGAATTCTTGCAAAACGAGACAAAATTTTCTTTTTCTTTAGATTGTTTTTATTTATGTATTTAGAGAGATCATGTGAATGGGGAAAAGGGCAAAGGAAGAAAAAAAGAGAAAAAGTCAAGCAGACTCCACGACCCTGAGATCATGACCTGAGTTAAAATCCAGTCAGACACTCAACCAAATGAACCACCCAAATGCCCCCCAAGACAAAATTTTAAATTGTTTTCTAATATAATACCATTTTAAAAGATTAAAAGTGGCTTGAAACTTAACACCTAGGGATTTTAAAGACCCCATTTTATGTCATGGAAAAATGATTCAATGTCATGGAAAGATGTTCACAATATAGTATCATAGGAAAAACCCAGATTAACAAAAAATATATATGACCGGGACGCCTGGGTGGCGCAGTTGGTTGGACGACTGCCTTCGGCTCAGGGCGTGATCCTGGAGTCCCGGGATCGAGTCCCACATCGGGCTCCCAGCTCCATGGGGAGTCTGCTTCGCTCTCTGACCTTCTCCTCGCTCGTGCTCTCTCTCACTGTCTCTCTCTCGCAAATAAATAAATAAAATCTTTAAAAAAAAAAAAATATATATATGACCAAGATGAATCCTTTGTTGTTGAGGTAACATTCACATAACATAAAATTCACCATGTTAGCCATTATACAGTGTACAATTTCATGCATTTAGTACATTCACAGTGCTGTAAACCATCACCTCTAACTAGTTCCAGAGCATTTCATTACCAAAAAGAAGATCTTCTACCCAGTACAGGCACCCTCCAGTCCCCGCTCCCATGCTCCAGCCTTTGCAACTACAAGTCTGCTTTCTGCATCTCTAAATCTTCCTATCCTGCACATTTCATGTAACAGAGTCATACAGTATCTGACATTTCATTCAGTATCACTTTTTCAAAGTTCATCCATGTTGTAGCATATATCAGTGCTTCCTTATTTTTCATAACCCATAAAATTCTTGCTATGGATATATCACATTTGGTTTATCCATTCATCTGATCATGGATATTTGGATTGTTTCGCAAATATGCAACTTTTGACAATTGTGATAGTGCCACCATGAACTCGTGTACAGGCTTTTGTTTGAACACCTGTTTTCTTTTTTTTTTTTTTTTGAACACCTGTTTTCAACTCTTTGGGATATATACTTTAGGCATGGGGTTGGTGACTCATACGGTAGTTCTGTTTAATTTATTGAGGAAACACCAAATGTTGTGCACAGGGGCTGCACCATTTAACATTCCTATCGGCACTGTATCAGGGTTCCAGCTCCTCCATATCTTCACCAGACCTGTTATTTTCCCTTTTTCAGACTCTTGCCATCCTCATGGATATGAAGCGGTATCACAGGAAGCACAGCTTTGCAATTTCCTAATGACTAATGATGTTGCATTTTTTCACGGGCTTATTAGCCAGTAAAAGAATATTCTTAAGCAGGAGATTACATGTAAATGTAATACAATTAGATGTAAATAACATTTTTTTACTTGCATAAAGATTATATATGTAAGTAAAAGTTGGATGTATATGTGAGAAAACATGAACAGTAATTATTTTGACATGTGTGAATTATGGATATAAAAATGATTTTTCTTACTTTTTCTTCTTTGTGCTTTCTCCTATGAAGGCATATAATTTTGGGAATGCAAAAAATATTTTAATAAGAACTCAGCAAAGAAAAACATGTAATATTCAGCTTAGAAAATATTAGATATTTATTCATGTCGCAGTGTTCCTTTCATATTTTGCAGTCAGTGAGCCTCCAGGGACCCCATTTTGTGAGCCCCAGAAAGGTTTTGAGGGCCTGGACTCTGTACCCTGCCCCAGGGTGGGTGCTCCTAACAGCCTGAAAGGAGGGAGTCCAAGGACAGCCGCTGTCCCAGGTGCTGAAGGAGGCAGTTCCACTCCCCACCTCACTATTGAAGACCCACATGACCTCCACCTCTTGAAACATTTAGGCAAAAATGAAACCCGGATCATGCCTCTCCAGGGGGGAAAAAAATTTTTTTTTCAGTTCCAAGCTTCAAGACCAGTTTTCCATCAAAGACCCTTGAAGTTTCTCTGAGGTAACTATGGATATTTACAACTAACTGGGTCTTCTAATGATAGTTTTCCCCAACAGAAGGATGCCACATTTACCAATACTTAAATTTAACTTTTGTGACTGAAGCTTTTTAAATTTCAGAACGTGATGCAAAAGGAAGAGAGAAAGGAACAAACTAAACCTCACTAAGTACCTATGCTTACCAGATATTGACTCACTGATGTTGCACATTTGCTTATGCAATCTCCCCATCAGTGTAATAAGGTGGCTATTACTATGTGGTAATGAACTGAGCCTCAGAGAGATCAACAATTTTCCCCGACACAACATAGCTAGGAAACAGCACACTGAGATTGTGATCTTGGTAGTACGACTCCAGGAGGTCCTGGATCAGGGACATCTGACCCTTGCTCTATTCAGTTATTTGCCTCACCTTTCCTAAGGAGTGGTCTTGTCCTCTTGATCCAAGAGGGAGTTCCAGCTACACACACCACTCCCAAGAAGCAGAAAAGAAGGGGGAAACTAGACAGAGAACTCCAGCTTTCTCTTCAGGAGGGTTTCCAGAATTACCAGATATTCTTTGACTTTTCCATATGGGACAGGGTATACTCATTTAGCTAATCTAGTTTCAAGAGAAGCTTTCAAATACTATCTGTATTTAGCCTACCATGCACCTAACTAAAAATTAAGGATTACGGGAAGTTTTGCCAATAGGAATGTCAGGATACGTAACAGTCTCTGACACTGTCCATCCTGTTGACTACGAAAAAATCCAATGTGCACTCCTCTTCCTATACAAGGAACACCCCAGAGCAGTCGACCTCAAAGTACATCTGCTCCTTCCATTTAGCCCAGGTTCCAGGATCTCTGGGTGATGTGCTTTCTTCTCCTTTAAGACTTGTTGTTAGCTTTTTGTGGTCCAGGAATCTATACACTTAAACGCAATTATCACCCTCAATACATTCAGGAGCGGAGTGACCATTAAAATTCCAATCAAGACTTTCTGTTTCCACTAATGGCAAGCTAGGTTATTTGGATTAAACTTTCAATTTTTAAAAAGTTGAACTCTCACAGCTGGATACTTTTCCAATTTCTTAAATGAATACATACCAGAAAAGACAGTAAAAAATTACAAGGAAGCCCCTCAAATGAAAATAGAAGCCTAGAGCTAAAAGAACATGTACTACACGTTTGCCCTGGAGGCATTTCTCAAGTCAGGAAAATGTGAAGCTGCTTTGACAGCCTCATGATCAGGGGAGAAAAAGCAAAGCCTCCAGTGATACAAGAAAAAGGAATTATGAGAAGACCTTCCTTACATAAGTGGAGACCTCAAAAAGCTACACCCCTTGGGGTGAGAGGACTAGAGGACCCTGTAAGTTTGTTCTCAGCTAGAATTTGAAGTGCCTTCCAGATCTTGGGCACCACAAGCCTTGAACTTCATTTAACATAATCTTAAACTAGCAAGGCTCCAAGACTTCCTCCCTAGAGAAAAGCTACCTTCTTCAAATTCTACTAGTGTTATTTTTTTTTTTTTACAAATGTTATTTCAAATATCATAACCAACACCCAGACAAAGATAACCAGGCACACAAGAACAACGACCCTACCAGAGAAAACCGCCAAAAACAGGCTGTATTGCACAGTGATTGCAATGATCAGACACACAGGATAAAGTATCTATATTTGCTGTGTTGAAGTAAACAGAGTAACTATAGAAACATAGTAAAGGATTCTGAGGTTAAAAGGTTTAGGTTTATTAGCTAGGAACAGAGAGTAGGGTGATCAGAGTGCAGTGCCACCACGGGTTCCCCTCTGTGACCCAGAGCCTCAGACATGCCCCTTACTTAAGTCAGTCCTTAACCCTGATCTCCCTCCTGCTCAAACACCTCCCACGGCTCCCTATTGCCCACAGGATAAACTACCTTATTATGAACTCTGAGAGAACCCACAATCAGCATGGGGCCTGTAGTCAGCTGGAAAGGCTGTCAGGGTCTTGGGCTCAGACATCAGCCTCCCCTCCACCCCGCCTCACCCACCCCTGCGTGCCCACAGGTCCCAAGCGCCTCCTGCTGGCTCTCGGTGAAGCTCGGAGAGAGGAGATGGCACAGTTTCATTCCCCGGAATCCGCAAAGTGAGGCGTGTAGGATCTGGGTCACCGGGGTGCCGCGCTCAACGGCTCCACGCGCAGCCAGAGTCCGCCCTCCGCGCGCAGGATCAGCTCCGGCTTCCTGCGCGGCTCCTCCTCGCCCGGCAGGACCCGGAAGCGCAGCAGCGTCAGCGCCAGGACCACCCTCATCTCGGTCATGGCGAACGTCTGCCCAATGCAGTTCCTGCGGGCACCAGTGGGGGCTCTGACTCGCCAGGGACCCCAGCAGGCCCCATGGTGCCCAGAACCTGGTCCCGCACCCTTTGCCCCGCCCGCAGGGATCCAGGAGGGGAGCAAACCATGCCTGGGACCCCCATGTGGGCTTGCCTATCGCCGAGCTTGGCTCGGACCCCAGCCCTGGACTCAGGCCAGCAGACGGGGGAAGGGGCGCGGCCCATACCGCGGACCCCTCCTTGGACCTGTCCTACCCCCACTTCCAAGACCCTTACCTCTAACTTCTGGAGGAGGGGAGAGGAGAGCCATCCTCAATTTCCCCGTTTCCCGCCCCACAGCCTTGTCTGGGATCTCAGTCCCAGACCCCTGCCCCACCGCCCCATTCCTACCTTGGATGCCCCATGAGCTCACCTGGGCCCCGCAGAGAAGGGAATAAAAGCCAAGGGCGACCTCTCCTTGATGTTTTCTGGGTCAAAGCGAAAGGGATTGTATACCTAAGGGTGGAGAGAGGCAAGGCTGCTGGGTGGGGTTTCCCGAGATACTCAGACAATCCTAGAAAAGACTGATGGGGATATAGTGGAAAGGGAGTGTCTGACTTTCCCGGTCAGGACCCTGCTGCTTCATTGGGTCGAGGAATGGAGAAGAGAGAGGAATAGCACCTCAGGGTCCGGCCAGATAGACGGGTTGTGATGAATCCCAAAGATGCTGATGACACAGATGTTCCCTATGAGGGAAAAGAGTAACAGTCAGGGTGAGGTCTCAGCTGATGGGACTACCACCCTCCTCCCCCTGATGCTGTGGACACCTTTGGGGATGACCCGGCCATCAGGGAGCCCGACGTCCTGGGTACTGCGGCGGGCAATGACTGTAACCGGCGGGTGCAGCCGCAGACTCTCCTTAATGCACATGGTCAGGAAGGGCAACTGGGCCAGGTCGTCCCTAAGGAAGACCCCCAACAATTATCCAGGGATCGAATCAAAGACTCCCCCAGCCCTCCTGCTGCCCCTGAAGACCCTCTCCCCATCTTGCTCTGACCCTCACTTCTATAACAAAATAAATTCCAGATGGGCCAAAGACTTAGGCATTAGAAAATCAAAATCACAAAAGTCACTAGAAGGATATTTAGCCTGGTATTTTTGGAAGAATTTTTTTTTTAAGAATGTATTTATTTATTTGACAGACAGCACAAGCAGGGGGATTGGCAGGCAGAGGGAGAGGGAGAAGACGGCTTCCCACAGAGCAGGGGGAGCCCAATGTGGGACTTGATCCCAGGATCCCAGGACCATGACCTGAGTGAAGACAGTGGCTTAAGCAACTGAGCCTCCCAGGCACCCTAGAAGCATTTCTGGGCAAAGCACACCATTCACAGGAATCCTTGAAAGTATTAACACATTTGCATATGAAAGTTTTTTAAGGCATACAGTTGGATGGAAAAGGAAAAAAAATCTCTATACTGGACTTAAAAGGTTATTTGAACAAATGAGACCCACACTCTAAGGTGGGATGACCTAATATTATAAAGATGTGGATTCCTGCAAGTTAATTGATATATTCAAGGCAATCCAGTAAAAATCTAGTTATTGTTGTTTTTTTGGAACTCAGTGATGTTACTGCATTTGAAGAAAAATAAAGTTCAAGAGCTATAGCAATTTAAAAACAAAAACTGAAGGGAATTCATCCACCAGAAAAAGTGTGGTATTAAAATAAAATAAAATAAAATAACAGCATGACACTGTTGCAAGAACAGGAAAACAGACCCATGGCACAGGATAGAGAGCTCAGAGACAGGCACATGGTTATGTAAAAATGTAACATCTGTAAAGGAAGCCCCACAACCCCTGGACAATGGATGGCTCAGACAACGGATGATGTGGAAACAAAAAGAACTGAATTATCACACACTCCACATCAAGATAGAGTCTTCTCTTATATTTAAAAGATAAAACCATAAAGTTAAAAGAAGATATAACAAAGAAGACATCTTTGTGACCTATGAGTAGGAAGGAATTCTTAAAACCCCCAACACATAAACTGGAAGACAAAAAAATAAAAAAGGAAAAATATGCACAGAATTAAGGATTTCTGTTTAACAAACGACAGCAGGGACCAAATTAACATTCAGAGGAGAGATCCACAGATTATCTGCAATAGCTAGATAGATCTAGAACAGCATCTTGAATATACAAGAAATTCCTGCAAATCAACAAGAGAGATGACAGGGGCTCAAGAGATAAGCAGACAAAGAACATGATCTAGGAATTCACGGGAGCTCAAACTCAGAGATTTAAAACATGAAGAGAAGCTCAAAGTCGCTGCTTATGAGAGAAATGGAAAATATCTAGAATGAAATATTATCTCACATCTACTCCAGGGGAGAATTAACAAGGTGGGTGATGGTTAGGATTAAGTAGCTGAGGTGTAGGGGTAGAGAGACCTCATGCACTGATAGTGAATGTACGGACAGGAACGATCACTCTAGAAGGCATCAGTGTGATCAAGAAAAGGTAATGGGTGTTTTACAACCTAGCAAGCTGGCTCTTGGGCACAGAACCCAGAGAAATTCTCAGACAGGTAGATAAAGACATGCACACCAAGATATTCACTGCAGTAATGAGATAGAAGCGTCCTGGGTATTAAGCTTTGAGGGACTGGAAAGGGAAGTTCTATATGACATTTCAAAGCAATAACCTAAATGCAACACAGAACCAGGGATGTCTAATAAAATCACAGTGCTATGTTTCTGAAAAAGGTAAGAACCAGTAGGACCTGATCTGTGATATAACACATATTTGTGAATTTTAAAATACATCCACCCAAAACAACAAATTATGCAAACAAAAGGATTAAATGCTCTAGAATCATACTGGTGGAGGGCTGGAAGTGGAGAATTGGGATGAATGGGAATAAGTAAGAATTGTAGAGAAAAATGATGATAATTAGTCATAAATTGAGGGCCACGGTTAACTTCATCTTTGGCACCTGATGCCCAAATAACTAACTAATTAAAATTGTCAAGAGTATTTTTCAAACTACCCAATCCAATCACAGAATCAAATGAAATAAGTTAAAATGCAAGAAAAAATGCAAAGTAATGAGACAGGACCAACTTTATCAAGTATGAAAATGTTTTTTAATATGATCAGGAAGACTACTGTATAGTACTTACGTTTGAATATGTGAATAGATAGAACAGAATGGAGTCCAGAGATAAACCCTAACATGCAAACAAATTTAATTTATTGTAAAACTGTTATTTAAAATCCTAAGACAAATACAAAAATACGTATCAAATTCTGTTGAAATAATCAGTTAACCATTTGGAGAAAAAAACAGATTCCTAATTCAGCACTTAGACCAGTATGGATTTCATATGGAAAAAGGATTAAATGTAAGAATTAATAATAAAAATATTAAATAAAATTTAAGTTAAATAACATTTTTAAATAAATAAATCCACTAGAAGAAAATCAAACAAGTTTTACAGTTTAGCATTAGTGTGAAGGGTTTATCCAAGCATTGAAAAAAAAAAGAAGCTATAAAAAAAGCTAATAAATGTGACTATAAAGAAATGAATGAAACTAAAGTAAAGTCAAAAGACATCCTGGGAAAGAATTTTTGCATAATATAAAGCAACTAGGGGTGCCTGGGTGGCTCAGTCGTTAAGGGTCTGCCTTCAGCTCTGGTCATGATCCTGGGATCCTGGGATGGAGCCCTGCATCGGGCTCCCTGCTCAGTGGGAAGCCTTCTTCTCCCTCTCTCTCTGCAGCTCCCCCTGCTTGTGTTCCCTCTCTCGCTGTGTCTCTCACTGTCAAATAAATAAAAATCTTTAAAAAAATAAAAAATAAAAAAGCAACTAATGCTCTTTCTATTTAAAGAGTCCTTATAAATCAGTAAGAAAAAAAAACTCAAAGTAAAAAGGTCAAATTACGCAAACTGATGCTTCGCAGGAAAAGAAATATGCATGGTTCATAAACATATGAAAATAGTGCTCAGTTTTACCCTACTTAAAGTGATATTTATTAGAATAACAAAGTATTATATTCACTTATTTAAAGTTTCATAACACACTGTCAGTGAAGATGCAAGGAAACTGCACTCTGAAATCCATTTGTAGGAGTGGATTTGCCAAGAGCTATTAAACTGTGAAAACTCAAATGGTCTTTGATGCAGTAACACCACTTTTAGAAATTTGTTCTGGAGAGACATCCACACACATGAGCAAAAGTCAGTGTACATGGATGTTTCCTACATAATGTTTATTATAGCAAAAGCTCCCAAATTACAAGTGTCTATCAACAGAGGAATGTTTAGATAAATCACAGTACATCTGTGTGGTAGAATACTATACAGCTATCAAAAAGGAGGAAAGAGGGATCACTAGTCCTAACATACACTGCAGGACAAATCCATACAGAGATGCTGAAAGTCAGTTCAGCAATATCTATCATAACTACAGATGTTCACATAAATGTCCCAAACAGAGGGGTGAGCTGAATAATTTATGCAATGCTATATAGCACTCAGAAAGGAGCTCTAGATGCAATATTGAGTGAAAAGAACAAGTGACCAAATGTGTGAGCATGTATTTCTATTAAACTATAATAATTAGGGGCACCTGGGTGGCTCAGTGGGTTAAAGCCTCTGCCTTCGGCTCAGGTCATGATCTCAGGTCCTGGGATCAAGCCCCACATCGGGCTCTCTGCTCAGCAGGGAGTCTGCTTCCTCCTCTCTCTCTGCCTACTTGCAATCTCTGTCTGTCAAATAAATAAATAAAATCTTTAAAAAATATATAATAATTAATATAAATATGTAACTATAAGAATTTCAGAAAAGTCTGAAAGGACATATGACAAATTGATGTCCCCAGAGTTCCCTCAGGAGACAGGGGATTGATTAGGCTTGGAGGGAGGTCAACAAAGGTGAACCTAATCATCTCCATAGTGTTTCATTTTGTGCAGAAAAAATAAAAAGTCTTCTTCCCATTATTAATTTTGTAATTCAAATTAATTTCCCAAAATTTATATCTTGGAAAAAAAATGAAAAGATCTTGAAATTATATTGTCAACGTGCATGCCTGAATGTTCTGTGTATACTCTTAGTTGTAGAAAGAAAACTGAAGTAAGAATTGGTGGACAGATACATGTTGGCATAGACTGAAGGACACAGGAAACCATCAGAGGTTGGGATGGGGCTGGGGTGCTGGCAGAAGTCAGAGGATTATGTGAAATAATAGAAGAGGTTAACCGTCTACTCATCTTGCAATTTACATGTACACAAATCTTTGTGTTGTACACCTTAAATTTACACAATATTATGTGTCAGCTATATCTCAATAGAGCTGAGAAAGAAAAAAAGACAAAGCCTTCTATCCATGGTAAACCATTTCATATTATTTGAATTTTTACCAAGTGCGTAACTGTTTGAAGTTGGAAGAAGCAGAAAAACACTTCTCCACTTCACAGAGCTGCTATGCTGAGCAAAGCCTTGAAGTTGAGGGCACTACTTCCAAAGTAATCGATCTAGTATCTCCTCTGCATCCTTCAGCCCTTGGCCCCAAATCTGCACCCTGGGCTCCCAGGCTCCAGCTCATCGCCTCCAGTTTGCCCCTATAACTACATAATTTTTAATAATATCTGACTTTTCTCTCCTCTGCTCAAACATCCCCCATGACTCCCCATTGCCATCCTATGTTAACCATGAATCTCCCTTCAAAAAAGAGCTTGCTGTCCAGCTGCAAGGAGTGCAGTTGGCTGACAGCATCAGTTATAGGGTCTCTGGGATCCGTGGCAGTATTCAAGCCAAGCTCGTGCTTTTTTAGGCAGCTCCCAGCCAATGACAGGGCATGATGGGTCCCTACTTCCTGACCATTTCTGCCCAAATGTAAGACTCCCCTAATGGCAGCATCCCTGCCCACTTTTATTTTATCTTTTATCCAATATTGGCTTCCCAAAGGACTTGAACTGCCACCTTTGGAAATTCTTCACATGGTTTCCAAAGCATTCCTAAAAGGACTTCCATTACCAGCTCTAGCCTCACTGGGAGCCCCTCTGATTCTTTACACTCTAAATTTCATGAAGATCCAGCCTACTTTTGCCTCCTGCCAAACATGTCAGGCTCACTCCTGTATGCCGCTATCCTGGCCTTTGCACAAGGTATCCCCAAGGCCTGGAGCATGGTCCACTACCCAAAACCAGAGTGGTAAATTCCTGTTTGCTGCTTCACTGCCCAACTTCACCCACCTTCTTTCCAATCCGCCCCAGATTTGCCCAAGTAAGACTTGAATGGGACTGGACACAGAGTTGGGAGAGGGCAAGCAGTCTAGACACGTTTATTGAACAAAGAAATGGGTAATTTTTTCACACCCAAAAACTTCTTGTGACTCCCTGCAATAGATTGTTAGGTGGTAATTGGATATAAGAGCAAAAATTAAGGGGAGTGAGGATCTTTGGGCAAAACATGCAACTCCAGACAGAAAAGCAAGGGAGAGGAGAAGTTCATTTACTGAACACAAACATGCTGGATGCCATCTGCTCTAAACCCATTGTCACAGTTCTCCAAGCAATCCTGTGGAGGAGATATTCCCTGCCCCACCCCCATTTACAGAGGAGAAAAGGTATTGAGAAGAGGGAACTGATTTTATTGAAGTTACATAGCAAGTAAGCAGAGAATGAAATGTGGACACTCAGATCTTTCTGTTGCATATGCCTACAAGATTTCCCTGCTCTCCAGGCTAGGTACCAGGCTGCCTCTAGGCTCTGCTCTTATTTCCAGGAAACAATAATGACAGAGTTAAGAAAAAGTTCTTTTCTCCCCCAACTGGGGAGCAAAGCCAAAGAGAGAGGTTCAGGAACAAACCATGAGGACCTGCACTCACCATTCAATCTCTTGAGGCTCACGGTCCCTCAGGAGCTCTTGCACCTCCTGCCGACAGCGCTCCTGGTATTCTGGGTGCTTTGCAAGGTTGTACAGGACCCAGGAGAGGCCACTGGCTGTGGTGTCATGGCCTGAGAAGCAGTCAGATGGGCTTGGGTCTCTGGGCTTGCTCAGCACCAGAAGGTGGACAGCGCCTTTAATTAAGGCTCCCAGGGAGGATGGGGTGGGGTGGGCTGGTCCAGGGCCCACCTACCAAGTTCCTGGGATTGGACAGACCCCTGCCAGACCCCTGCCCCACTCCCCCATAGTCCCACACTGGGATGCTCACCCTCAAACATGAAGGTGTCAGCCTCTGCTCGGATGTCCTCATCTGACAATTGTTTTCCATCTTCATCCTGGAAAAAGGGCAAGACCTCTTGAATCACGCCAGCTCTGAGGATGTCTGAGTCTAATCTGAAACAGTCCCTCAGGCTCCATCATCAAAGTAGGATCTGTCCTTCATCATCTCTACGGCCCACCCCACAGGTCTGCTCCCTGGTTTCCAGCCTTATATTTATCCCTTCCACACTGCCTTCAACAGAGTCATGTCTAAAACATATCGCTGACCCATCTCTCCCTTTCTCAAGCACCTTCCATGGTTGCCCAGTGCCCTGCAGGTCAAGTCCAAGTCCTTCCACGTGACATTTGAAGTCAAGGTCCATTCTATCTCTTGAATTCTGATCCCAGGGAAGCCCACCTTGGCCAGCAGGAGCACATCAATGAAGTCCAAAGTCTTGGTCTTAGCCTTGGCCTTAAGGAAGTCATGGGAACCCCTGCTAATGAGGGAACGGCGCCGCTCCTGGATGACAGCATCTGTGAAGTTGTGCACCAGGTTGCAGGCCCTGCGGAAGCGCCACCCATCGGGAGTGAGATTGTATAGGAAGTCCATGGGCAGGAAGATCTGCTCTTGCCGTTTCACCACAAGGGCACTGAGTTCCAAGATGGCAGCAATATATTCACTGGGACTCCTGCAGGGCCAGGCCAGAGAGAACCTTAAGAAACACCTTTTTAACCCACATGAAACCCTAGGAGTGCCTTCCAACCAGAAAACCAGAAGCACTGTGGCAGACACTTTGCTCATCAGTGCCCCATGGCCTTTATCCAAAACAAGAGAGTTCTCCAGGCATGTTTCTCCCTCTACATCCCACCTCTATGACAGCCTCAGGTCCCAGACTCCAGGGTAGAGCTTGGGCATCATGCTTATCTCCTCTCTTTCCTACACAATATCTGACCCTGCCCATTCTTCCTCAGTCTCTCCCAAATCTGCCCCATATTCTTCACCAAATTCAAGCCTCCTCCTCTCCATGGTCTCCTTGAATTCTGTGTCTATACTAAACAGCTGGTCTTCTCTAGAGTCAGATGTCCAAAAACAGCTTTGACCATGACCCTCATCTATTCAAACACCCTCCATGCCTCCCTGGAAACCTCAGGAGAAATTTCATATATGCCTTTGTCTGGATTTGAATGTCCTTAAGATATAGCCCCTGCCAAGCCCTCCAACCTCATTCCCAAGGTGGCTCCTCACTATGACACATGCTTTGCTCATCCTAGCCCCCTAGACTTTATCAAACATTTCTACCTACCTGAAACGATCACTCGCTCTCTTTCCCTTCCTTGTCCTTCAATGTCTACTTCTGATCCACCTCCTCCAGGAAGTCCCTTCTGACTGCCCTGGTCAGACCTCCCTTCCCCATCCACCCCCTTGGGTCTATGGTTCATGTTCCCATGCCCTGGAAAGACTCACTCCTGGCAATTGCTGTCAAAACTGAAGACACATTTCTGCAGACTGTCCAGGGTCATGAGGCTGATGTGCTCAAACATGTCTAGACGGGCACTGCCTTCCAAGGCCAGATGCTGCCACTTGGTCTGGACAGAGAAAGGGGCAAATCTGGGGCTGGGACATGCCACTCCTGAGCTCCTCCTCAGCCCAACCACCAGGTTGGACTCCCCCAGGCCCAGCCTCCTGATCCTCCACCCCAGACACCCAACACTAGGAATGACCAGGCTTGGGTGAAAGTAGAAACTGTTACTATTAAGATGCCATGGGGTGGGGGGGAGACCCTGTGGCCAGGAGTCAGGAGACCTGAGTTCAAAAACCTGGCTCTGCCTCCTATACTCTGTGTGCTCTTAGTCAACTCATTCCTCCTGTCAAAGTTCACTGGGCTCTATCTGTCAAACTTTGGTAACAGGATGACTTGCTTTGGTGTCAGACAAACCAGATTGGAATCCCAGCTTCACTTATTAGTTTATTTGCTAGCTACGTGAACACCGGCAAGCGCTCTAATCTCTCTGAGCCTCAATTTCATCACTTGTAATGGGGCAATAATAATCATCTCTAACTCATATGGTTGTGAAAATTAAATTAGACAACATATGCAGTATGACTGGCACATAATTTCTGATATACAGCAAGTGCTGAATAACTGTTAGCTCTCATCCTCATCTTCGTCATTATCATAGTGGTAGGTGACTGCTGCAAACATGTCCCCATTTTTTTGTCCCTCCCTATACCTTCACCCTTTGCAATGAGATTTTGCGGGTCTTCCATTAGGAGGTAGAACCTTTTTCTCCAGCTCTTGAGCTGAATGTGGGACTTGCTTTGGCCAACAGAAGAAGGTGGAGGTCATAGTTGCCCGTTCTGAAATTAAACTTCAAGAGATATTGCATGTTTCTCTTCATTCTCTTGGAGCCTCCACCATGTGATCAAGCCCAGGCTAGCTTATTGGAGGATGAGGGATAAATGCAGGCATCCGGCTGTTTCACCAAGGCGATCCTCAACCAGTGCATGCAGCAGAGCTCAACATGCAGCAGAGCTGAGCCTGGACGAGCAAAGTTGTCTCCCAAACCCGCCCATGACCACAGATGTGTGAGTGATTCCAGCCAAGATAAGAACTAC
Source organism: Neogale vison (assembly GCF_020171115.1). Lineage (NCBI taxonomy): Eukaryota > Metazoa > Chordata > Mammalia > Carnivora > Mustelidae > Neogale > Neogale vison. The sequence continues at coordinate 214,588,769 of NC_058096.1, forward strand.
TCTACTGATTCATCATCTTGGAAGCAACAACAAACATTCATTTTTTTTCAACCCAGTAAGTTTTAAGGTGAATGCTCTGCAGAAAGAGCTACTATACAATCTTCCTCATTTATGTCTTGAATTTTACAGTTTCAGTGAAGTAGACTAGAAACTAAAACATTCTGAGCGCCTTTTATGTGCCAGGTTCATGATTCCATTATATCACCTTGACCACCCTTTAAGCCGGGTTTATCACACACACACACACACACACACACACACTTTACAGATGGGGAAACGGAAGGTTGGAGAGAAAAAGGAATGGCCCTAAAACCATACAGCAAAGCCAGGACTCCAGATCATATGTGTCTGAGGCTACTTCCCTTTTCCCAAGGCCCCAGCTGGGACCCTGGATTTAAGGAACTCACATGCATGATGCCTGCACTTTTGTTGAAAATCTTCACATAGGGTTTCAAGATGTCAAAATGGAAGGCAGGTGTCAGCAAGCGACGGTGATGACTCCACTTGTCACCAGCACTCAGCAGGAGCCCATCCCCTAGCAGAGGCAGTCACAAGGAATGGACAAGGGCAGTGCCTTCCCCTGAGACCTCAAGGTCAACCTTGAGGTCAACCGACCCCCTTCACCAACAGTTACTCACCTAGCCAGGGCTTCAGGAGGTTGTAGAGAAACATGTCCTTGGGTATGATGGTGGCTGACACAAGAGATAGACAATCAAAAGCCATGGAAAAAAGGTGGGGAGGGACTTTTGGTTGGGAGGTGGACGATCCCAACCAGCGGTCTGCATACCCCCTCCAAGCCCAGCATAGCAGGAATGGGAACAAGAGCGGAGGAAACAGAGAGGAGCAGGCAGATGAAGGGGGCCCAGACCAGGCTGCAGCACAGAGCACAGCTTCTTGCAAGGCAGAACCTGCCATGCAAAGGCTCTGCAAAGGCAGAACACCCCCATGTACTTAGATGCACCCTAACATGGCACAACACACCCCAGCACATCTTGACATGGCTCCTACCTGCTCCAACGTGTTCAAAACCCCTAACACAGATCCACAAAATGTCTTTACTGGGGCCTAGGACACCTCATCTGTCCCAGAACCCCTGACAACTCCTGCAACAACTGACATGGCCCCACCATGTGTGAACATGTCCTGACATGAAACAACATGTGTAACACACACTGACAGGACACAATGTGTTCTGACATGGACCCAAAGACAACCTGACATGACCTCCGTGTGACCCACAAATGGTCCAGACAGGATTTAAAGATCCATTAATGTCCCAGACATGGCCCAGGCATGACCTAGCTTTCCTCAGTATCCTCTTCCACCTCATACTGGCCATTAAATGCTTAGGTAAGGAGTTCCTATGTCCTTAAAGAGACCAAAGGATGCTGCCACTCTCAGATGCTGAGCTCCACCCACCACAAAGAGCTGCCCTTGGGGTCTAGACCAACCCCCCACGGCCAACCAGACAGTTGACCGATCTGAGATCTGGTAGGCATTCCCCCAAAATACTCTGGCCATCTTCATACCCCAAATCCCTTTCCAGCTTAGAGTCCCTTCTGGCAGAGGCAGCTAGAGCAGCCAAGAACACACAAAAGAGGGAAGCTTCAACATACTATGTGGCCTTCAGAAGTTATTATGTTTCCTCACCCAAGAAATGCCCACCTAGCTGTGATGCTGGTGGCTGAACATCTGTGGTACCTACTTGCCCAACATCCATCCCCTTCTGGAACTAGAATCTCATTGCTCCACCACTCTCAATCCTAGTAATTAGGAGGTTGACCATGCCATCCCACTCACTGTTCCAGAGCTAAGCATATGACCTAAGCCTCAGCAATCAAGTCTCAGTGACTCGATGAAAAACTGGTCTCTGTGACCCAGGCCAGGCCAATTTAGAAGAATCCTGCAACTTTTTCCAGGTCTGCAGAGAATGAACTCACATTTTCATGGTAGCTGAGCTCGGACTCATCTTTATCTTCATGAAAATGAAGGTGTCAGAGAGGAACACAGAACTACAAGATGAAGACAGATTCCCAATGGCACTGTTTGAAGACCTAGATCCAACCGTGTCAACTATACCTAAAGACAATATTCTCTCAGCTTTTCAGTCAATAGATTCACTTTCTTTACTTAGATCAACAGTGTTGAATTTCCGCCACTCAAAACTGAAAGGGACTGGCAATCAGAGAGAGCCAGGGACCTGCCCGGAGTCATTCATTTGGTTATTGGCAGGTCTCTGTCAACATTACTCATTTCCTTGTTCAACCTGGTCTGTCCAGAAATGGGAAGAGCTGGGAGCAGGAGCAGGGGAGAGACTGGGCTGGGGATCCTGGGAGAGATACCTGGGGCCTGGAGCAGGGGTGCAACAAAGGTAGGGTGGACGAGCCGCAGTACAGGGTAGAAGGGCCCCATCCACCAGAGGTGAACATCACGGAAGTAGTGGCCCAGATCCTCTATCATCCGCATGCCTTCCTCATTGCTCTTCACCTGGAGATGGGAGGGCCAGGGGAAGATGGGTGGGAAGAATGAGGTCAGGTCAGACAGGAGACCCCAGAGCTCACAAATGTCCACTGCAACCCTCCACCCCCCACACCCCCTCCTCCACTTCCCCTTCTGCCCACATTATTAGTCTACACTTCTATGTCTCTCTAAATCAGCTTCGTTCTGTTGGTCTGTTTGTCTTTTTGTGTGTCTATCTCAAAGTCTCTCCCTTTCTCCTCACTCTCTTCATCTGTTTCTTTAGATGTTGATAGATAGCTAGATGATGATGATGATAGATAGATAGACAGCTAGATGATAGAGATAGATGGAGATAGAAAATGGAGGAATGAAAGATGGATGGATGGATGGATGGATGGATGGGTGGACAGATGGATGGATGGATGAATGGATGGATGGATGTGTGGATGGATGGATGTGTGGATGGATGGACGGACGGATGGATGGATGGATGAATGGATGGATGGATGGATGGATGGATGGATGGATGTGTGGATGGATGGACAGATGGATGGATGTGTGGATGGATGGGTGGACAGATGGATGGATGGATGGTGGATGGATGGATGGATGGATGTGTGGATGGATGGATGGATGGACGGATGGATGGATGGATGGATGGATGAATGGATGGATGGATGGATGGATGGATGGATGTGTGGATGGATGGATGGATGTGTGGATGGATGGCCGGATGGATGGATGGATGGATGGATGAATGGATGGATGGATGGATGGATGGATGGATGTGTGGATGGATGTGTGGATGGATGTGTGGATGGATGGACAGATGGATGGATGTGTGGATGGATGGGTGGACAGATGGATGGATGGATGGTGGATGGATGGGTGGATGGATGGATGTGTGGATGGATGGATGGATGTGTGGATGGATGTGTGGATGGACAGATGGATGGATGGATGGTTGGATGGATGGAAGGACAGATGGAGAGAGTCGAGAGATGGATGGATAGATGATAGATACGTGTTTGCATCTGTGTATGTGTGTTTCTTTTACACTCTTGTGTATGTCCTCTGTCTCCCTCACTTTGTATCTCCCTCTTTCTTCACTCATGTTTCTCTCTCCATCTCTCCTACTCCCTGAGTCTGTGCCTCCTCACCTCTACACCCTCCATGGCTCCCCAGAGCCCTCAGAGTAAAGTCCCTGCCCCTGCTGCCTCTGCTGTCCCCCCCACCTTTTCCTGCGTCTCACCAGCATTCCTCTCACTGAACTGAACTCCTTGTTGCTCAAAAACCAGGTGCTAGCTCTATCCCCTCCAGGCCTTTGAGTGGGCTGTTCCTCTCCACGGTATACACTTTATCTTTTTTCTTAAAAAAAAAAAAGAAAAGAAAATTCCTACCCATCATTCCACACCCACTTCCAGTGACTCCTCCTCCAAGAAATCTTCAGCCTGCCCACACAGCAGAGGCCTTGCTTCCCCCTGGGTTCCCGCAGCCCCTGTCTCTCCCTCAGACCAATTCTAACCACACAGAATTGGGGATGTCTCTAGTTCTATGTGCCCAAGACTGGGGTTCCTCCAGGACAGAGCCTGGGGCTGAATCTCTCCAAGCATCCCGAAGCAGTGTGCAGAAAGAAAGAGATGACCGAGGGCACCAGAGAGCAGGAAGGGCCTTGGCATCTACAGAGGCTGCCCAGAAGCTTGGTAAGGAGGGGCCTACAGCCCTCTGATGCTGCTACAGTTCCCACTACCACATATTCCAGGTGGGTACCTGTGGCATGGTGACAGATCAGGCAATGTCAGGATTGCAAAAAATGGTGAGAGCCCAGGCAGAACATAAGTCCCTGGGTGTAGATGACCACCAGCTGACTTGACCCTCAAGCCCTGCTCCGTGGGGGGGTAGGGGATGGGGGGGAACTAGAAGGAAACAGGGGCTGTCACTTCCCCAGAAGAAGCCACAGCATGTCCCCCTGTAGCCTCTACAGTGGACAGAGTGTCCAGAATCTGCATGGATGGAGGGAATCTCTGCTTTCCTCCTGCTCCTTCATTCTGGGTACAGGAGGGTCCTGGAGGCCTCTCCATTCCCAAGGGCGCACCCCAGATCACAGGGAGAAGACATGCTTTCTGCGCACAGAGAGGCTGACCTTGGCTTGAGAAGTGAGATTCTTCTTCTCCTGGGAGTGGTTCCAACCTCAGCAATGTCCCCATGGAGGAGGTTTGTGGTCAGCACGGTGACCTCAGGACTTGTCCAGGGGCTCATTCCCACACCCTGTCATGTCCTGGCCAGTCTACACAGTCCCCAGTTCCCACACGGTGAAGGGTCTGCAGACCTTCCAGCCCTGGCAGGCCCCAGCAGACAGACATGAGCTCTGCTCATCAGTCAGGAAGGCAGCTCCCACCTGTGAGCCCCTACTTCCTGCCTGGCTGTACACAGAGTATCCTGTCTGTCTGTCTGTCTTTCTGTCTATCTATCTCTTTCTATCTCCCCTGCACCTATGGACTCTCCCATCAGTCATGTCATTTACAAATTAAGAAACCAAGGCCACATCCCCCAAAAGGAGAAGTGGTTAGCTCCTGGGAAGGGGTAGCTCCTGGGAAGACATCCCCTCCAGGATGCCTCACCCTGGCCTTACGAATACTCCCAGGGGCTCCAGACAGGGGAACATAAGTCATTTTCACCTTTTTGACTGCCCCCTGATCCCCAAGGACCCTGAGACACTTGATGACTTTGGCCCAGAGAGGGAGGGTGATTCAGCTGAGGTCACACACACAGCAAGAGGGACTAGCAGAGAGAAGAGTGACCCAGAGCAGTTTCCGTGGCAAAGCCCTTAGAGGAGGACATAGGAGCTGCGGTAACTTTATAACATTTCTGCTACTTCCAGGGCTTGCTAGGAAATTTCCAAGACCCAGAATTTTAGGCAACCTTCAGCACAATTTCGGGACATCTTGTTCTGTAATAAGCTGGTCTGCAGGAGGGGAAGGGAGAAGCTGGAAACCAAGATGGTTTGGGCATTGGATGACCAAGAGAGGGGATAGTAAGTTCACCCAACCTAGGACATGGCCTCCACCATGACATCATCAAACATTTATTAAGTTTCAACTGTATGTCAGCTCCTGAGCTGTGCATTAAGATATCGTGGCTATCCCCCAGTGCTACTGTCTAGTGGGAGAGAGAGATAATACACTAATAATTGGACAATTAACTGTTTAAGCTTGAGCAGGACCAAGTCAGAGGTTGAGTTCTAGTGGGGGGAAATCAAGGGAGGCTTGGAGAAGTTACACTTGAGCTGAAGATTGGACAAAAAGGAGGGATCGACCCAGTGGCTACAGGAAGGGAAGCCCTTCCTGGCCAAGGAGCAGCATATGCAAACGCCCTGAGGTAGGAAGGGTTGGAGTATCTGGGGTATGCAGTGGGCCTGGCAACATTTAGTCTCTATGTTCAGAACAATGCACAATCTCATACAATGGTTTTCAGCCAAGCAATGGTATTAACAAAAGCTAGACTTCAGAAAAATCTCTCCAGGGCTCAAGAGAGGAAGGGTGACAGGGGACAAGGGTGGCCATAAGGGGCACGAGCAGTCAGAGGGAGGGCTTCCTGGAGAAACATGCCAGTGGATGTGGCGGGAGAAGTGGCAGGAGGCTGCAGAGAAGGGACAGACTGAGGAGAGGCTGTGGAGGCAGCACATCTGGTCATGCTGAAGGACCTGACTGCAGGAGAGAACAGAGGGGGGGCCAGGGGCCCCGAAGTGTGAGAAGTGGGCAAAAGAAGGATGGGCAAGACTGAGGGTGGGACAGCGCCAGGAAGGGACCCCGAGTTCCGACTCTGACTTGGTAGAATGAGACGCGTAGGAGACCCCACCTGAGAAAGGGAGGCTGGGGCCGCGGAGATCTGAACTTGAACTTGTAATTCACTTGGGAGCCAGAGCCTGGGGTAAGGTGATGGCCCTGGGAGCCAGAGAAGAAGGAAGGCGGATGAGAGCCCTGAGGGCTCCCCATATGGAAAGGGAGGGTGAAGAAGGAGCCCAGGGGAGCCCAGGGGAAGGGCTGTGTGCTAGAATGCTACAACCCAGAGAACAAGGAGGTTCGGGGCTGATGCAGTGGTCCGCAAGGCCAGGCTGCTTCTGAGAGGTGACGAAGTCCTGGTCGTCTTGTGGGACAGGCACGGGAACCAAGCTGGAGCAGGGAAAGATTGGCCAAATGGGGGCACTAAGTGAAATAAGTTTGGCCATTAAGGTCCAGGCCAGAGTGATTCCTGGTCAAATTTTTTTTTTAAAGATTTTATTTACTTATTTATTTGTCAGAAAGAGAAAGAGAGAAAGCACACAAGCAGGCAGAGAGGCAGGCAGAGGCAGAGAGAGAGGCAGTCTCCCTGGGGTCATGACCTGAGCCGAAGGCAGTGGCTTAACCCACTGAGCCACCCAGATGTCCCTGATTCCTGGTCAACTTTTATCCAGGTTGAGCAATGGAGCCCAATGATATCCCTTGGGGGTGGAAGACAAGATTACAAAAGGAGGAAGGGGAGGAAAAGGACAGACAGCCTACATCCATCCTCCAGCCCAGCTGTGCCCCCATGGCGGGAGGGGAGAGAAGGGCAGAAGTCATAGTTGATTCCTGTGAGACAGGAGCACCTGCTGGCCTCAGGCCAACAAAGATGGGCCAGGCAGGGAGTGGACCCTGGACAGTGGGCCTGGGGAGACTGTGGGGGCACCAGGGGACCCGGCTCCTGTAGCCCTTCGCTGCCGTCCCAAGCCCCAGCCAAATCCCTGATCCCCATCCCAGACTCCTCGGGAAGTCCATTCACCTTGATACCCCAGACCCGTCTCCCACCCACACTCACCAGGCCCAGGTGACCCCAAAGCCAGCTGCGCCTCGGAGGCTGCGGGAAACACCGGAGGCGGCAGCAGTTGTCATAGAATCTGTGGCTCCAGGTCAGGATGCGGGCCAGCAGCCAAGCAGCCCCAGCCAGCAGCAGGAGGTGCCACGGGGAGGCTGCCGGCTGCCCCGGTCCCAGCCAGGACAGGCTCAGCTGTGACATCCTGGAGCAGAGGGAATAGAGGGTGAGTTCCTAAGACCCAGGAATGGGGCAGAAAGATGAGCTCCCCGGACTGCTCACAAACAGAGGGAGAGGGCCCAGGATAGGAGGGACAGGGACCCGGACAGGATGGGAGGGGCAGGGAGAGGCGGAGAAAGTGAGCACTGTGAACTGGGCAAACATTTGGGGTTGGGGGCAAAGGGGGAGGAGGATCAGGAGAATTCCAGAGGAAGAGGGAGAGATTGGGGTGACGGAGGGAGAAGAAAAAGAGAGAGACTGAAGAAAAAGCACCCGAACGCAATCAGTGGGAGGTTGCCAGGAGGTCCGCTTACAAGGAAACCACCACCCCCCACCCCACCCCCCCACCCCCCTCACCCCACCCCCCCACCCCCGCCGCCAGTCGGATTTCTGGAGTCACTTCTGCCTGGGGCAGTACCCCGCCCCACCCCACCCCCTCCTCGCCACCTGAACACTCTCAGCCCTGCCCGCCCTACCCGGTCATCTTCTTCCACTGGCACAGATTCCACACAAGCTCCACCCCCTCCCACCCCCCACCCCCCACCCACCCCCAGGAAGGTCTTTGTCCGCGGCCCCTGACCTCTGAACTGGGGGAGGCTGGGCTTGGCTGGGTCAGCCAATGGCAGGATGCCGGTCTGCCACCTCCCCACCTGGCAGCCACCCAAGACCTGAGGACAGAGCCAGCGGGATACACAGAGAAACCAGTCCAGGGTCACATGGCGGGGTGCTGGATCCTCAGAACTCAGCCTGTCTCACGTGGTGGGGGTGACTTGGGGGATGGGCAAAAGGGACTCTGGGCTCCCAAGTTCACAGCCACCCCTGCCCTTTCAGAGCTAGGGTGCAGCAGATAAAAACTTGAGAGTTTAGGTGTCAGGAGAACAGGATCGGGCCCAAAACTTATCTGGGGCTCCCCTCCGTATGCGTGAGTCAGCAGGGTGGCCTGCACTAGTTCCTAGCGCAGAACCAGGAAGCCTCTGGCCTCTGGACTGCACACCCTGGCAGAAGTTCAAGTCCTGCCTCCAAGCAGCCCAGGGCCTGGGCTGAGACATGACTGCTGGGGCAGGAACAAAGGAACCGGCCTGGCTGGGGATTACCTGCGTCAGATTCAGGGGGTCAAGGGTCCAGTCAGAAGGGTGCACCTGGGGTGAGGAGGTAAGGCTGCAGGGGGTCAGGGGGCCAGGAGAGGATGTGGCCAGAGAGAGGAAGCAGAGCTTCCTCTACGTGGAGTTCTGCCCGGTCCTGGCTGTGACTGTGAGCTGTGCCAGCTCCCTTGGGCTCAGTCTTACCATCTGGGAAATGGGATGCCAAATGAGGGCCTGAGAAGGGGCACATCATATCCAGATCCTGTCCTGAATTTCCCTGAGAAGTGGTCTCAGCCCCTCATGAGGTCTCCCCATGTCAGGCTCCAAGGTGAGGGTGAGTTTGAAGGGTGGACCTGCTGAGCAAGAGAACTAGAACCCACATTTTTCCTGCAATGACAGGACGCCAGGGAAATGCATTTCCCCTCCGGGACCCACACATGCGCTCCAGCCCCGCCTGATCCAGCCACAAGTGGCCGCTGGAAGCCTTCTGCAAGCTGAGGTACACTGCCCTGGATATTCCTCCTGCTCTGCGGCTGGAGAGGTCTGAGGAGGAACGGGAAGAAAGAGGAGGAAAGAGCGGTCCCGGGAGGTGCTCTGTCTCCCAGGAGCTGTACAGCCAAGTGGTTCCACCGGACAGCGCAGGTCAAGGTGAAGCCGGACACTTAGTGGGTGCTCTTAACTATTCAGAGAAGAAAGGGGCTTTTGTAGCCTTGAGCTCTAAGAACTGACCGCTCAAAATGGGGTCCTCAGCCCATGAGCACCGGCATTACCAGCAGCATGTTAGAAATGCAGAATCTCGGCTCAGTCGTTAAGTGTATGCCTGTGGTTCAGGTCGTGATTGCGGGATGGCTTGAGTTGTGATCCCAGGGTCTTGGGATCGAGGCCCGCATCCAGCTCCCCGCTCAGCAAGAGGTCTCCTTCTCCCTCTCCCTCTGCCCCTTTCCCTGCTTGCTCGCTGTCTCTCTCTCTCTCATTCTTGGTGTCCGCATGCACACAAATTAAATAAATAAATAAATCATTTAAAAAATAAATCATTTTAAAAAATAAAATCATTTTTTAAAAAATCATTTAAATCGTTTTTTTTAAATCCCATTTACAATAGCATACTTAGGAATAAATTTAAGCAGGGGCACCCGGGTGGCTCAGGTGTTGAGAGTCTGCCTTCGGCTCAGGTCGTGATCCTGGGAGCTGGGACTGAGCCCTGCCTCAGGCTCCCTGCTCAGCGAGAAGCCTTCTTCTCCCTCTCCCCGACTCCCCCTGCTTGTGTTCCCTCTCTTGCTGTGTCTCTCTCTGTCAAATAAATAAATAAAATCTTTGAAAAAGAAGAGGAGGAGGAGAAGGAGGAGAGGGAGAGGGGAGGAGGGGGAGGGGTAGAGGAGGGGGAGGGGAGGAGGAGAAATGCAGAATCTCGGGCTCTAACCCAGACCCCAAAATGTAGTGGCTGTAATTTTCTTTTGCCATTGCTCCCGGCAAGGGGGGGAATTTATTTCCCTTCTCCTTGAATCTGGACTGGTCTGGAACTAGTCCCCAGTAGCGTGTGGGAGAGGTTGTGTCATGCCAGTTATGGTTAGTAGAGGGCCGGCAGACCCCCAAAGCCTCTGTGGCCATGGAAGGACAGAATCCACCCATCCGGGACTCCTCACTTCCTGGATCAGGTGACAGGAGGCAGAAAGGGAGTAAGAGACCCAGTGTGGGAGGCAGGAAGCTTCCGGGGTACTTTCTGCTCTGAGTCAGAGGAGGCTGGGGCGTCCCTTTCTCATCCAACAAGAAATGTCCCAGCTGCCAAGTCACACAAGCCTGGCTTACGGAATGCTGCCCAGCCAGTGCTGGAGGGAAGGCAGCCAGCTGCACACTGAGAGGTAGAGGCTGATCCATCTCTAGGGGTCCTTCTGTCCCCACGCACAGCCAGGCAGTGGACAAGCATGTCTCAGATCAGAGGTGGCAGTCACTCTGTGAGTCATCAGCCTCAGGTACAGCCTGTCACCCCTCTGAGCCTCAGTCTTCACGTCCGTAAAATGGGCTTAATCAAACCTCACAGAGGACTGTAAGCATCCTATCAGACACAGGCAGAAAGGACGGGAGAAAGTACAACTCTAAATGATATGTAAATAATGGTTCTGATGAGGGAGCAGGAGGCTGGCTGAGGACAGAGCAAAAGCTGGCGCCTCGCACCCCCCCCCACCCGCTCCCCTCCGGAATGTGTGTAACATTCCTCAGGCACCCCTGACTGCCATAAAACGATAAATTAACTTTTTAATTGTGGAGATCACAATCCTGCAAGACAGGAATCTCCCTTGCTCTACAGATGTCCTAGAGATCTACAAACAGGGAGGTTACCTTATCAATAGCACAAATTTCCAAAGGCAAATAACTCTCAGTTCCTCAAGCCCTAATGTCTCCCTCCCCACCATAACTGGAGGAGGCTGAGGTAGAAGGGAATGTAAATGATAGCAGGATCCTAACACCCCACCAAGAATCTCCCAACTATCTTGATGTTAATGCCTGACCTAAAGATGACATTGATCAGGCCATAAGGGCAAGGCACCTTGTAGGCCCTCCTTAACGTGTGAAAACTCCGTTGAAACCTCCCTTCCCCTCACCGTCCCCCAACCGCAAGGTACATAACCTGCCCTCCCTCACAACCGAGGGCAGCAGCTCTTCCTGCCCACGGGCCCTGTCCCCGTGCTTTAATAAACCACCATTTTGCACCAAAGATGTCTCAAGAATTCTTTCTTGGTCATCGGCTCCGGACCTCAGCCCACCGAACCTCACCTAGGTTCTAGAACTTTATCATATGGCGCCCAACGTGGGGCTGTGAGTCTTTACATTTGGACTCTGAGCTTCGGTGCAAAATTGGTGAGTACTTTCTCTCCTTTTCCTTTACTCTCATTTCAGGGCTTTTCAAGGAGTGTGGTCTTATTGGAACCCTTGCATGTCAATTGCTCAGGCTGTAATCCTCTAGCCCGTGGCTACTCTACGGGGAGGAGAGCGTCCGCCTTTTGGCTGTGAGTTAGTACCCTGGCCGGAATGGCAATAAGACCCAGAAACTTGATGGCCTCTCTTTATTCCTGTTCTTATAGAAAGTTGTCTCTCTTGAGCACGGGACAGCCACCTAAGTCACCAGGACGGCTGCCAATCTTAAGACTCCCGTGTGAGGTTTCCTCCTGATTGATCTAGTGTGATCCCCTCCACATCCCTGGTCTAGGCACTTCTGGCCGCGAGACCTCCACTGGGAGCCGGCCAAAACCAGTACCCGATTGAATTAAAATGCAACCGGGGACCGTTTCCTAGGGAAGTTGACTGTAAGGACCACATGTGTTGGAATGTCGCATAGACCATGATGGATTTCAGTCTTTACTGTTTCTTGTCAGTGTCTTCTACAAACTGCCTAAAGCTATGAAATTGGGCAATTTCCCCTTGCCAAACTTTTCTAGTATTTCCATGGGTTAAAATGGCAATACAGTATGCAGTCTTCAGGACAGACAATGGCATGGCATGGCACAGTGTTTAGGTCCATTCACCAGGCACCCATCTGTAGCCTAGGATGCGATGGGGAAGTGGAGGGACGCCGGCACCCCTCCAGGGCCTTTTATGGCAGGAATGTCTTCCTGGGGAAGGCAGCATGGTGATCAACAGCAATTTTTGTTGAGGGATGCCTCCGGTCGCTTTTGACACACAGGAACCTCTCACATATCCTGCATGGGACACCACCCAGGAGTCAGGGGGGATTTGGTAATGGACCTTCTTTACATTTCTGGGAGCATGGCCTCAGTAGGCTTCTTCAGTTCCCAAGGACTCTACCTTGGGGTGCCTTTTAACCCACTGGAAATAACTTGGATTGCAAAACTTAGGAAAGGACTGAGCTCCTGTTACACTGCATGGCCTCAGTGGGATCTATCAGTTAGATCTCCTCTGCAGGAAACAGGGCAAATGAACCTAGGGTGCCTGTATTGCTCATACCTAGGCCTTCATTGCTCTACACCAGGACCCCAAATAAGGGGCTTTTGCATAATGTGTTTGCCCAAATGAGTCAGTTAGTAAACTTTCTCCTGACATATTGGATGGTAATTACGTAAATAAGCCTTCTTCTAGTAAACCCAGGTTGCTGGGCCATCCCTAGCAAAGGGACTCTGACTTTATTTCTCTCTATTTCTCCTAATAGATGTGGGGGCTTCTCCCTCCCTCCCTTCCCATGTTAATGGCTATAACTGGAGCCAACTGGGGTTAGTCTAACTCGAGACAGAGACTGTAAGGAATATTCCCAAGCAGCTGCCAAAACTCTGTTTTGGGGAAGTTTCCCTGTCTTCTCTGGCCCGACTTGGACTGCTTAACCCCTCCCCCCTTGCTGGTGGGAAAGCATGGCGTCTGCTCCTCTGTTGGGGCTTATGAGCTCTAAAACCGGGAATCCTTTCTCTGCCTCCTGGCAGCACTTTGTTTCTTCTGTTTCCCCCTTCTGTTTCTGCACCAACATGCGTGCAGCCTGCATGACTAGCCTCTAGATCATGCACCACGGCTCCTTCTCTCTTCACTGTCAAGGAGCAAGAAGAGCACCCCCTGGACCTAACACCCCCCACTCCAGATCTTCCCACTCATGTCTCAGGTAAACATTCAAAGTGGAGTGGGCCCAGGTGGAACGTAAATCACTATTGGAACTAAGTTAAGTTTGTTGGTTTAATTAAGATAAGACGTGTCTTTTTAATTTATCTGCAGTAAATGTGAAACTTCAAAGTTTACTGAAGGTCAAATAAGCTTGTGTTATTTGTTAAAATCTGTTAGCAAAGAAATGACTAAACTGATGGTTAATTGTCTGTCTCAAAGTTCTAATGGGTAATTGCTGAAGTAGCTTTCAAAGTCTTTGGTAACCTGAAAGTTTAAAGTTTTGCTTGGATGACAAATGGAATTAAATTGTGGACATCTAGGTCTTAACCAAACAGGATAAAATGCTAAGTCGTTAATTACTGGATGTAGGTTTGTGCTTTTGACTTCTTAACTGCAAAGAAACTAAGAGTATTTAAATCTGTTGGTAAACGTGTTTTGCACTTAACTGTTTCATAAATTTGTCGTCTAAAGAATTCTGTTGTAACAGCTCACAATTGGTTAATACTTAGTCTTCACTAGAGATTAAGCTGTTTCTAAGAGTACAAAATTCTGCTTAGTGTAACTAAGACTGATGGAAATAAGGGAAACTCTGTATGTAGGAAAGTAGGAGATATGTAAGAAAGATTTAAGGAATGGGAGTACATTTTCTTGAGGGTAAGGGAAGGTAATTTTGTCCTAAATGAGATGGTTGTTTGGAAGGAAATGGCTTGGGACAAAACCTGAATGCAAAGGAAAGTTGTAGAAGGTTTGTGAAGGGAAATCTTCAGAAAAGGAATTTTAGCTATGGTCAGGACGGACTAAGATGGACTAAATGAATGCGTTTTAAAGGTACATTGGAACAAGACTGAAATTCTCTGTTCAAAGGACAAAGTTTTTCTTAGATTAATTGATCTGCTGTTAAGAAAATGTAAATGGTTTTCTCTTTGCCTGCCCAGAAAATTCAGTTACTATGTTTTGTTTTATCAGGTGTTTAACATCATTAATTATATTTAGGCATGTGCTCTAAAACTTTATAAGATTTTAGCAAATGTTGACAAGATTTAAGTTGTAAATCTCTTTAACTCAGGCTTTTCCTTGGTATCAATGATAAACCTTGGGTTATGTTGGGGAAAATACTATAACTCTTCTAGAGATTCTATGCATTTCCTAGAGTTTTTGTTTGTTTGTTTTTTGTTTTTGTCTTTTTTTTAAAGATTTTATTTATTTATTTGACAGACAGAGACCAGAAGTAGGCAGAGAGGCAGGCAGGGAGAGGGGGTGGGGGAAGCAGGCTCCTGCGAGCAGAGAGCCCGATGCGGGGCTCGATCCCAGGACCCTAAGATCATGACCCGAGCTGAAGGCAGAGGCTTTAACCCACTGAGCCACCCAGGTGCCCCGCATTTCCTAAAGTTTTAATGTTTTGAGAGATCATCGCTTGATATTGTTAATTATGGAAGTGTTATGTGTCACAGAAGTAACCTGATTTCCTTGCAGCTAAATTGTAAACTCCCGTCTCTTCAGCTTTAACCATATCCATTCCGAGTTTTTGTCATTTATAATTGTTTTAATTCTCTTATTTTTAATGAGTTTTATCTTCAAGGAGATTCATATAAAGGACTTTCAGGACAAACACAGGTATTTGATACACTTGAAAATCCTAAAACTGAAATGGGTAAGAATTTCCAGAACTAACTAAAGTTGCATTCACCAGATTTAGTAATATGGGACTAAACGAACTAAAAGATTATAGTGTTGTGTCTCTTAATGTTCTGTCTTACTTTAAACATTGCTGGTTCTCTCTAATGTTTGCTCTTCCAGACTAGGGATACTTTTTCTTAAGTTATCTGTAACTTAGAGAGATGTAAAAGTGCTCATTTGTAAACAAATCAAAGCACTCAACTTTCTCTCTGTCTGAGCCCTCAAACCAATAGGTCTCAGTAAGTATTCTTTTCTTCCATGGCAATCAGTCATTTGCATAAGTTCAGTAAGAATCTGTTCTCCTTGTAACAGGACACCATCAGAAACTGGTTATTTTACCAAGGCTTTGACTGGGATGTCATATTTGAAAAGACTCCGATATGACCAGACACTTTAAAGGAACTAAGGTTGACTTTATGAAACCTGGAGCCATAAAGCCCCTTGGAACCCTTGGCCTGATACCTTGCTTACAGAGTTTCCGGCAGCCTCACCAGGTGAGTAAAGAATGTCACTCCTTGGTAGGTGCAGCCTCAGGAAGAGGAATTCGCCCAAAGGTATTGCAGGCACGCCTGATGGCAAGTATGTGGCTTGGCTTCTGGCCCAGAGAGACTTTTACTAAAAGTTCAACCTAGAGATTCCTTATAAAAAGTTCCAGCAAAGCAGATTCTAAAAGATCTATATGATCACACTCACTGTTCTTGCTGAGCTTATGTAAATAATAGGCCGGGTTTGTTAAAACTGGACTTGTTTCTCAAGTGAATTAGTCCTGATTTGGCTATCTCTGGAAATGAGGGTTATTTTAGAGAGAAAAATTATGTTTTAGTAACACCTTTATGGATGTTAAATTCTAGATTCGATTGTCTTTAAATGTTTGTTTACCTAAGCTAGACAATTTGAGGTAGACTTCAGAGAAGTTGTACAATAGCTTCTTTAGTCGATCTTATTATTTCGTGGGGATATTAGCAGAACCCCGTGGCAAATGATTAAACAACTGGAAAAATGGGATTGATTCCCCTACAATTGTATAACTTAACTAACACCTTGTGTGTGGCTGGGATAATGAAATTGCCTAAAAGCCAGCATACCGCACTCCATAGGATTAACTATGGACTTGTGGAGATAATGGATGACCCCCACTTTCTTTATGATTGGATTGGATGATGCATGGGGGACTCCCCTTACCTCTTGACAAGTTTTCTCCCACTTGCCAGTGACCTCTGTATTCAAGATATTGTTAAGCCTGGACCACTCAAAGGGCTTCTTATTGGTTTCATCCCTTAGTCATATTTATCCTAGAGGCCACCTCTGTTGAGGTGCAATTGCAAACAGATGCTTTAGCGAAACTTAGAACAGCCCTCCTCATAAAAAGAGCCTTAAAGCTCACTATGGGACAGCCCCTGACTGTAATGACTTCACATCAGGTCCAGATTTGTTTTAGAAGCCAAAGGCCACCAATGGATGATGTAGGCCGACTTCTTAAATACTGGGCCATACTTACAGATATGCCAGAAATAATACTTAAAACTTGTCAAACTTTAAACCTAATTACCTTTATGCCTGAACCTGATCATTGTACTTCTTTCTCTGTAGAGCAAAAATGTTCAGAGGCTATTGATCTTGCTTACTCTGTTTGGCCAGATTTAAGATGCCCCTGTTAAAAATACAAATGACAGTTGTTTTCTGATGATAGTAGTTTTCATAGAAAGAATAAGAAAAGCTAGGTATGCCATAGTGCTCACTAGCACTTTGCAATTGCCAAAGCCTAAGAATAAACATTAACCCTGACTCCAAATATGCTTTCCTGGTACTACATGCCCATGGAGCTATTTGGAAGGAAAGGGGATTGCTATCAAGCCATAACTCCCCAATCAAATATGGGCCTAAGTTCCAAAACCCTCCTTATCGCTATACTGAAGATGGCATATATCAGATCTGGCATACATATTTGTGGCTTACACCCACGACTGGATGGCTCAGTCAAAAGGCAGTTTTATGCCAGAAACAAAGAAATCATACATATGATACTTGGGCAAATAACACATGACATCTAGGATGGCTATCACTAGAAATGTGTTCCCAAGTAATAGTACTCGAAGCTACTGACTGGTTTGCTACTGATTGAGTAAGGCGCCCCAAACGGGACCCACTGGATGTGTGGAACTAACCTGTGGCCCTGGCTTTTCCTCCAGGGTGTATAGGTCACTCTACCTTAGGATTTGCCTGGATTCATGGGCACATTACTAAAACCACCACCACTCCAGCTAAAGCCCTTAATAAATACACTACAAAGGCACTCAATGATCCACTAAATAGCATCTTCCTACTTAATACTGAAGTCTCACAGATATGCAAGGCAGTCCAGAAAACAGGATGGCCTTAGATGTCCTGACAGCAGCCCAGGGTGGCACATGTGCAATTATCAAAGCAGAATGTTGTGTGTACAACCCAGACTATCACAAAAATGTCACAGGACTAATAAAAGATATGAATGCCCAGATTAAGGCTCTACAAGATCCTTCTCTCTCTCTCAGTGAATGGTTAGCTTCCTGGTTTGAAGGAGGACTATGGCCAACAATTAAAAATCTCCTTTTCAGGCTTCTCATTCTTATCACCTTATTAATCTTAATATGTTACTTTGTTCACTGTTTCTCTACTTGGTGCCGACGCCATTACTGCAATGATTTTACAGCGACAGATGATCCTGACCACACAGAGACACTTCTTCACTGTCCGCGCTGGATTCAGCTGCCTCCGCCTTTCGTAACTCCCCCATATGTTCCTCAACTGATCAGTGTTGACCCGGGTAGGTAGGGACAGCTCTACGCCCCTCTTCAGCAGGAAGAAGTTACAGAAGATGAGACCTTCCACCTTCAACCACCTTAAAGATTTAAGGGTCAAAATTGTTCAGGGGGGAGTGATGAGGGAGCGGAGGCTGGCTGAGGACAGAGCAGAAGCTGGCGCCTCGCACCCCGCCCCCTCCACCCGCTCCCCTTCGGAATGTGTGTAACATTCCTCAGGCACCCCTGACTGCCATAAAACGATAAATAGTTAACTTGCGGAGATCACAATCCTGCAAGACAGGAATCTCCCTTGCTCTACAGATGTCCTGGAGATCTACAAACAGGGAGGTTACCTTATCAATAGCACAAATTTCCAGAGGCAAATAACTCTCAGTTCCTCAAGCCCTATTGTCTCCCTCCCCATCATAAGTGGAGGAGGCTGAGGTAGAAAGGAATGTAAATGATAGCAGGATCCTAACACCCCACCAAGAATCTCCCAACTATCTTGATGTTAATGCCTGACCTAAAGATGACATTGATCAAGCCACAAGGGCAAGGCCACCTCCCCGCACGGCACCTCGTAGGCCCTCTTTAGCATATGAAAGCTCCCTTCCCCTCCCCTCACCCCCCCCACCGGAAGGTACATAACCTGCCATCTCTCACAACCCGGGGCAGCAGCTCTTTCTGCCCACGGGTCCTGTCCCCGTGCTTTAATAAACCACCATTTTGCACCAAAGATGTCTCAAGAATTCTTTCTTGGTCATCGGCTCCGGACCTCAGCCCACCGAACCTCACCTAGGTTCTAGAACTTTATCAGTTTCATCTACACACACAACTTACAGGGGTGCCTAGGGGTCTGTGTGTGCACATGTTTGCATACACATTGAAAAAATTCCAGGAGAATCCACACATCGAAGTGGAATTGGAGGAAGAATGGGAATCCTTACCCTTCTAACTTGCTACTTGCCTCAGATTCTCTCTCCTTCGCTGAGCTGCAATCATTTTTATCATTAAAATACTAAAAGGATTTGGCACGGGGTGGAGGCAGTCCGTAGTTGGTGCACAAAACAGAGAAGCAGGTTTTCTTTTGTGTCGCACATCCCAGGAGTAAGTCTGGGGTCTCCCTAGAGCAAGCATGGGGGCTGCCTGGTGGCCGGGGTCCCTCTTTTCCTTTCCTTAGCCATGGGGAAGGAACGGTTCTGAATTCAGCACAACAGAGTTCAGATCCCAGCCCTGCTCCTCACTGGCTGTGTGACCTTGGTCAGGTCGCTTGCCCTCTCTGAGCTTCGTGTCCTCCTCAGTAAAATGGAGAGGGGGACTTATACCTCCCAGGTAGTTCATTCTCCAACAACAAACTGTACTTGAGCACCCTGTCTGTACCTAGGCATGGTGCTAGGACCCAAGACCTGGGAAGAACAAGACAGATGGGGTGTCTGGATGGTGGTGCTCATGTCTGATGGGAGAAGCCAACAGGAAATAAGACCAAGTCTGATGGTGGTGGTAATGAAGGAAATTAACAGAGCAAGTCATGCTAGCCAGTGACCAAGGGGGAATATTCAGAGGGGCAGTCAGGGAGGGCTGCCCTGTAGAGATGACTTTGAGCAGAAACCTGAATGATGGGGAGGAGTGAGCCGTGAATAAGGACCACCCCCTGAAGTCAGGCCAGGACTATAAAGACCTAGCACAGGGCAGGGCATGCATGTTTGTCTTACACACGTTCATTCTTGCTTTTGTCCTCAGACGTGCTGAGACAACCAGGGCTGGTGGGGCCCTTGCAGTCAGGGCAGTGGGAGCAGCAGGAACCAACCCTGGCTGGGGAAATCGGACCATTCAGCCCAAAAGGTGGCTTTGGGGTTTCACTCTACAGAATCAAGAAGTCAAAACAGACAGGCTCCTAAAGTCGTGTTGAGGGTAAAACCAGCTGGCAGAGCGGCCAGATTCCTGGCTCAGGCAGCAGACGACCAGATGAACTGGTTGAGGAGGCAGCAAACCTAGAGGAAAACTCGAGGAAAAATTCGGAGGGCACGCAACAGCTAGGAACAACCCCAAGGGTATTTTCTTAGGCACTGGACTCACTGACAGCCTCCCTCCTCCTTCTCCACTCTCTCCCTCCTCCCCGCTCCTGCCCCTCCCCCGCTCTTTCCACTCCCCTCTCCTCCCCCTCCCCCCCTCCTGCCTCTCCTCTTCCTTCCCGATGATTGGGGGATGACTGCTCCCAGAAACTAGCCTGACCACCACCAACACCCCAAGCCACAGAAGAGAGACTAGGAGAAGCGACCCTTGGGAAGCGTAGTGTCCTAAAAAGAGACCATTTGCCCGCAAGTAGCAGATTACAGATGGCGGCAATGAACTCTGCTAACCCTCCCCGTGAGAGGTGGTGAAGATTAGTTTTTTGTGTCAGCTAGACTAGGCTGCTGTACCCACTGTTCACTTAAACACTTATTAGGTGTCGCTGTGAAGGTGTTTCATACATGGTGTTAACACCTACAAGCAACTGGCTTTAAGTAAAGGGATAAATCACACCACGTCGATGTAAATGAGCCTCCTGCAGCCAGGTGAAAGGTCTTAAGACCAAAAACTGAGGTTTCCCAGAGTAGAAATTCTGCCCTGAGACCATAGCAACCACTCCTGAGCCTTCAGCCCGGTGACCTGGTGGCCTCCAGATTTCGGACTGGCCAGCGCTCCAGTTACACGAGCCAACGCCTTAAGAGAAATCTTATATGTGTGTGTATTTTTATATGTGTGTGTATTTTTATCTTAAGAGAAATTAAATCCTTGCAAACGACATATCAGATAAAGGACTAGTGTCCAAAATCTATAAAGAACTTAACAAACTCAACACCCAAAGAACAAATAATCCAATCAAGAAATGGGCAGAGGACATGAACAGACGTTTCTGCCAAGAAGACATCCAGATGGCCAACAGACACATGAAAAAGTGCTCCATATCACTCGGCATCAGGGAAATACAAATCAAAACCACAATGAGATATCACCTCACACCAGTCAGAATGGCTAAAATCAACAAGTCAGGAAATGACAGATGCTGGCAAGGATGCGGAGAAAGGGGAACCCTCCTACACTGTTGGTGGGAATGCAAGCTGGTGCAACCACTCTGGAAAACAGCATGGAGGTTCCTCAAAATGTTGAAAATAGAACTTCCCTATGACCCAGCAATTGCACTACTGGGAATTTACCCTAAAGATACAAACGTAGTGATCCAAAGGGGCACGTGCACCCGAATGTTTATAGCAGCAATGTCCACAATAGCCAAACTATGGAAAGAACCTAGATGTCCATCAACAGATGAATGGATCAAGAAGATGTGGTATATATACACAATGGAATACTATGCAGCCATCAAAAGAAACGAAATCTTGCCATTTGCGACAACATGGATGGAACTAGAGCATATCATGCTTAGCGAAATAAGTCAAGCGGAGAAAGACAACTATCATATGATCTCCCTGATATGAGGGAGTGGTGATGCAACATGGGGGCTTAAGTGGGTAGGAGAAGAATCCATGAAACAAGATGGGATAGGGAGGGAGAGAAACCATAAGTGACTCTTAATCTCACGAAACAAACTGTGGGTTGCTGGGGGGAGGGGGGTTGGGAGAAGGGGGGTAGGGTTATGGACATTGGGGAGGGTATGTGCTTTTGGGTAAATTGGAAGGGGAGATGAACCATGAGAGACTATGGACTCTGAAAAACAATCTGAGGGGTTTGAAGTGGCGGGGGGGTGGGAGGTTGGGGTACCAGGTGGTGGGTATTATAGAGGGCACAGCTTGCATGGAGCACTGGGTGTGGTGAAAAAATAATGAATACTGTTTTTCTGAAAATAAATAAATTGGAAAAAAAAAAAAGAGAAATTAAATCTTAAGATAGAAATTTATATATAATCTTTATATCACATATAAATCTTAAGATAAATACAGAGCATATAGAGAGATGATAGTTGTAGATCGACGGAGAGATGGATGGCGAGATAGGATGATAGATCGATAGATAATCGATGGATGAATAGGTAGGTAGATGATAGACAGATATATAGACGATGATAGGTAATGAAAAAGGGGCAGAGAGAGCTCAAGGCTATTGGTTCTGTTTCTCTGGAAAACCCTGACTCAGGGCGCCTGGGTGGCTCAGTGGGTTATGCCTCTGCCTTCAGCTCAGGTCATGATCTCAGGGTCCTGGGATGGAGCCCCGCATCGGGCTCTCTGCTCAGTAGGGAGCCTGCTTCCCCCACCCCTCTCTCTCTGCCTGCCTCTCTGCCTACTTGTGATCTCTCTCTCTCTCAAATAAATAAATAAAATTAAAAAAAAAAAAAAGAAAGAAAAGAAAACCCTGACTCATATGGAGGTGAAGTATCATTCCTTTCTCCTTGAACCCAGGCTGTCCTCTGGGACTCTGGGAACTGGTGAATCTAGGTTGTAGGAAGACTTGCGACTTCCTGGGGCACGTGGGTGGCTCAGTCAGTTAAGTGTCCGCTTTTGGCTCAGGTCATGATCCCGGGGTGCTGGAGTAGAGCCCCACATCTGGCTCCCTGCTTGGCAGGAGGCCTGCTTCTCCCTCCCCCACTCCCCCTGCTTGTGTTCCCTCTCTCCCTGTCCCTCTCTGTCAAATAAATAAATAAAATCTTTAAAAAACAAAAAAAAAAACTTGTGACTTCCTTCTCATCCGTTTGGAACACACCCGCTTGGACTCAGCTGCCATGTGAAGAGGAAGCCCAGGCAACCCCATGGAGAGGCCCCACGTTGAGAGGAACTAAGGACGCCAGCCAACAGCCAGCGCCAAATTGCTACAAGACTGAGCCGTCTTAGATGTGGATCTTACAGCCTCAAAAGAGCTGCCCCAGCTTACGCCACATAGAGCAGAGAAATCTGCCCCAGTTTTCTGCCCAAATCATAGCGAGCAAACTAAAGTTTGCCACCTTAAGCCAACAAACTTCCTGGCAGCTCATTATACAGTAACAACTAACTAGAACAAATACATTTCCCGACACTGACAGTCCTTTAAAAAAAATGCTTATATGGGCAAAAATATTTGTATGTACATTGAAAAATGTTCATATATGCAATTGTTTTCAAACTGGAAAAAAAAATCATCCCAAACTGCTGGGCTGGGAGTAGAGAGCAGAACCACTGTGGGAGAATTTCCTTTTTAAATGTCTACATTTGGGGTGCCTGGGTGGCTCAGTGGGTTAAAGCCTCTGCCTTTGGCTCAGGTCATGATCTCAGGGTCCTGGGATCGAGCCCCACATTAGGCTCTCTGCTCAGTGGGGAGCCTGCTTCCCTCTCTCTCTCTCTGCCTGCCTCTCTGCCTACTTGTGATCTCTGTCTAATAAATAAATAAAATATTTTTTAAAATAAATAAATGTCTACACTTGCATCAACAAAAGCATGATTCAATTTCTACACTTGCATTTTTTTTTTTTTACCTCAAGCCAATGTAATATTTGGAGAGAGAGGAGGTAAATGAGTAAACTACTTATAACAACCCTCCCTGGCTCCCGGTCAGTACCAAGAATGTGTTTATCATTATTTCCCTTATTTTATAACAGAACAAGGACATCAGCCCCACCCAGGAGATGTGGGTGTCTCTGGTGCACATATCAGGGAACTTACTGGTTGTGAATGTCCCCCCCCTCCTACTTCATTCCCTTGGTCCTTAGCAGGGAGGAAGCTCTCCAGGGAGCAGGTGCCGGGGTCAGATGGCCAATGGTCACAGCCTACCTTTGCCACTCTCCAGCTGTGTGACCTTGGGCAAGTGACTTGCCCTCTCTAAGCCTCAGGTTCCTTCTTGGTTAAAAAACTGCATAGTAATAGGCTTGTGGGGATTGGAGGAGTGACTGCTGTGTCTTGGTATCCTTTTCCTAGAAGTAGACTATAATGCAAGGATTCAAGTACAAATACAAAAATTGTATTCTGAGACAGGAATTCAACTGCAAATTGGTTTTTTTGGGGAAGTGACCCCAGAAGATGCCATTAGGGCAGTGAGATGGAGTAAGACAGAGAAGGGAAGGCAGCAGGGGAACAGGGCTTTGTCAAAGAAGTTCCCACTCAGGGGACCTGGGGCTCAGTCCCTCTGGGGACCTCTGGGACACAGCAGTGAACAGGCAACCACCAGTCATTACTCAGGGCCATTGCCAAGGGCGTTACTTCTCCAGAATGTCCTACCTGCACCAACAGGGTGAAGTTTGGACCCTTGCCTGATGTGGACACTTACAAATGTCCAGTGAGTGGGGTTCTCCCTCTTCTCTTCCCAACACACCCACAAACAGTGTCACACACACACTCAAACTCATAGATATATCATGGATACATATATGCTCACACACACATGCGTGCACATGCACACAATTGTATGCACACAAGCACTCACACAATACACCCACACTCCACACTTGCACATGTACACACACTCACATCGTGCACACATCCACACACTTACTCACACGGATGTGCACTTACCCAAACATGAAGTCACGCGCACACACCCTCATACAGACTAATAGAGACCAGACGCTGTAGAGCCTGCTGTTCCCCAACTACCCAGCAGAGGGAGCCTGCGACACACTCAGGAGAGGAAGGAGACCCACAGCAATCAGTGAATGGCCCAGGCCTGCGTGTTTGGAGAATCGGACACGCAGATGCAGCAGGTCCCGGGGATCCACGAGGCCCATGCCATGCCTCCCCTCCTCTCTCCCTCATTCACCCACCATCACCGACCTTAGCGGAAAATTAATATGCATGAGAAGTATGATGGAAAAAATGCACTTGGCAAAAGTGAACCAGGTGCAGAAGGGGCCAGTCACGTGCCCAAGGCCACCGCTAGAGAGGGGCAGAGCTGGGGTTTGAGCCCACATATGTCGCCTCCCAAAACCAATTTTTTTTTTTTTGCTGGAGGATGAGTGGCCTCGGACGGGGGATTCCGGCCGGCGATCCCAGCACACGCCACCCGAGGGCGCCGCAGGACACACACCACTGCGGCCTCCAGCATCACAAGCATTACACCTTCTCTACTCGCCCCCCACCCACCCACGCCTGCCGACATCCCCTTATAGGCAAACCGAGACTAGGGACCCAGACCAGCACTTGAAGCCTGAGGAGTAAGCCACGCTGCTGTGGCCACTCTAGGAGGACACCATTGTCGGACCTTGGGTGAATCATCTCGCTCTAGGGAACTTCATTTTCAGCTCCATTAAAGGAGATAATGACAGTACCCATCTCATAAGAACAGTACCCGTGAGAATTACATGCGAATATTTGGAGAGCACAAAGGAAGCACTCAACCAACTTTAAATCTCGTTATGGTTATATCAACTTCGGAAACACCCAGGGCTTGGTGCTGAAACCCCTCCATCTTGTGCACACAAGGGTGCACACGGGAGCGCGCACACACACACACACAGGGATCCAGGGATCGCACCAGTCTTGGGGTTTTATAAACAATCATCTAAGTGCTGAGGTATCCCAAATGTGTATCACCAGCCCGGAACTCCCTCCCAAATTCAAGACCTACCTATCCCACTGCACACTTGACATCTCCAACTCCTCCTGGCCTAAACTGACATGCTGATCTCAGCACCCCCCCCCAAAAAAAAACCCTTACTCTATTAAGCATTCTCCATCTCAGGCTGTCACTTCTATCTTTTCAGGTGCTCAGACCCAAATCCAGGGGCCTCCCTTTCTCCTGAGTCCCTCATTCAAAGTATCAGCAGATCTGCCAGCTCTACCTTCATAAAGCAACCAGACATCAGAATCCAAGCATCTGGTCTTCACTCTACAGCCCTCAGCTTGCTTGGAGACATTGTCCTCTCTCACCTGGACAAATCTGGTCACCCCATCTGCTCTCCCTAGTCCCATCTTCACTTTACAGTTTCTATTCAACATAGCAACCAAAGACTGTATGACAAACTTTGTCCCTCCTCTATCCAGAACCCTCCATAGCTCTCTATTTCTGTTACAATAAAAGTCAGTGGACTCCAAGGCTCTATGTGGCCTGCTCCCATCCCCTGCCTGCCTTCATCTCTTTCCATGCTCCTCCTCCAGCCACACAGATCTCCTCAATGTCCCCTAAACACCCCAAGCCTGTCCTACCTCAGGGCCTTTGCACTGTTTCTCTCTACCTCAAACATTCTTCCCCTAAATATCCACATGGCTCCTGCCCTCTCCTATCTAAAGTCTTTGTTGAAATGGCCCTTTCTCAGGGAGGGTTTCACTGATGATCTAGGAACCTCCCCCCTTACCAGCATTACTGAGCACCGCCAACACTTACCCAGATCAATTTTTTTATAGCAGTTACCAGTTCTCTCAATGGGGATTGCAGTCACCCCATCTGGTCTCCCTAGTCCAACCCTTGGTTTTCCACTTAGCAGCCAAAAGAATACTATAAAGACCAAATGACAAATCTGGTCTTTATAGACCAAAGACCAAATGACAAAGACCAAATGACCAAATGACAAACCAAATGACAAACTCTGCTCAGAACCCTCCCATGGCTCCCCATTTCTGTCACAATAAAAAGTCAAAATCCTCCAAGGCCCTGTGTGAATTTACTTGTTTATTTGCTTATTTATTATCTGTCATCTGTTAACACCCCCCACCCCCACAACAAAAGTCAATTATGTAAGGGCACAAAGATGGCCTGGCTCACAGCAGATGCTCGGTAAATATTTGATGAATTAATACAATTATTGTAGACATCATCACCGCCCCATCTTCTATGGGGGTACCGTCATCAGTTTCCCCAGCCAAAGACTCGGGAATCACCCTCACCTCAGTCCCTGTGGCTAGTCACCCCTCCTGTCCTGCCCAGACCCCAGTCTCCCACTTCACTAGATTTCCAGTCCCCAGTGCCCCCCCCTTCCAAGCCACCTCCCTGCCAACCCACATCTGACCATGTCCTGTCCTGCACCCTGCTCACATACCCTCCCTCAGCATAAGGTCTGCTGTGAGATGTGACCCACAGTTCCTGGCAGTTGGCCCCTGAAAACCTTCCTCCATTCTGCCCTCCTCCTCCAGATCCAGCCACCCTGGAGTGTGTGCCTCGAGAATATCATGCTCTCCCTCACCTGGGGACATTTGCAGATGCTGTTCCTCCCACCTGACATGGTCTTGTCTCCCTTGTCACCACTCAGCGTGTACTCTCACTTCAGCATCCGAGAAGCTCTCCCTGAGCCACCCCCCTGTTGTGTTCACAGAGCACCAAGGGCCTCTCTTTTGGAGCGCTTGTCATGGATTATAAATAAATTTACGTGTGGAATTACTTGTACATCTGTCCCCTGTTCTCCCGAGGGCAGGAATTGGGCCCGGCTGTGCTCCTGGCCCAATGCCAACAAATAATTAACATGTGGTCTGTTGACGAGTTAAATGAATGCACAAACTGTCCCAAAAAGTCTAAGTTTATGTCTGAGGGCAAATGGCTTCCCAGCCTCCTAGCCCATAGCTTCCCTCATGGGCCTCCCAACTGCCCAGAGACCTTCGTTTCCTTCCTGGGCTCCAAGGGAAGTGTCTGGCTGAGCTAGGGGGTGAACAGTGGGGGCCGTCTTTATCCCTTGCTTTTATTCTACAAAAATCAGAACACTCAGCGGAGGGCCTTTCAGCAACCGAGGAGGGAAGAAGCAGGTGAGGGAGGGTCTAGATTTACAAAACAACTGAAGCACACATCCGAGCCCTGGGATGCTGCCTGATGCCAGAGGAGTTCGCCCAAATGAGCTGGGAGCCTCAAGAAGGTGATGTCCGGGTTCAAGGCTCGAACTTCAGGCTTCAGTTCCCAAGTCTTCAACTTAGAAGGCAGCTGGAATCCACGAGTGGGGGGTGGGGGGAGGGAACTGGTCCTGAATCCCAGCGGCCTTAGGTGTTGGGTCTTAAGTCCAAGGATGGCTGGGTGGGGCCTGAGGCCCCGAATGCTCCGGATCCTGGGAGGGGTCTGGACCCACGGGGACCTGAGCAAGCCTGTTTCCTCAAGCTGGAGAGCTGGAACCGGCACTCAGGGGACCGGACCTGGACCTCAAGGGGAGTGCCCAGACCGGCAGGAGGCGGAGACTTGTCGTGAGGGGCGTGGCTTGCACCTTCGGGCTGCGCGGAAGAGCCTGGTCCTCCGGGAGCCTAACCTGAACTTCGAGGGGCGTGGTTTCTGCCCTCGGGATCTTGGGGGCGGGGCCTGGGCCCTCGGGGGCGGGGCCTGGGCCTCTCCGGGCGGGGCTTGGGCCCCCTGGATCCGCACGGAGGCCGGCGCTCAGGCCCGCGGAGGCAGCGGCTCCACGTTGAGCCAGATGCCATTCTCCGTGCGCAGGATGAGCTCGGGTTTCCGCCGCACCTTGCGCGTTCGGTCTACGCTCAGGCGGAAGCGCAGCAGCGTCAGCGCCACGGCCACGCGCATCTCGGCCATGGCAAAGCTCTGTCCGATGCAGTTCCTAGAGGAAGGGGGACGGGGTTGGGGCTCAGGCTCAGCCGCTGGGTGAGCCAGAAAGGGGAGAGTCCCGGGGGAAATGACCTCCCGCTCGGAGCCTCATCGGTAAAATGGGGGCAGGGGCGTCATAGAGTCGTTGGGAGCATATAAGCCCAGAGTTCAGGGCCTGGCACACAGTTAGTGCTCAATACCCAGCGTTACTATCGCAGAGTCTAATTTGGGGACATTCTGGTACATTGAAAGCATGAAGAAGGTGCTGGATTGGCAGAAAGCACATCTGGGTGGGAGGCCGTCTCTGCTCCTGACCGGCACATCCCTGACCTTCCACTAGCCTCCATGCTCCTCCTATGCTTGGTTTGGATTGGGGGAAATAGAAGAGTTACCTGGGTCCTGCGGAGAAAGGCACGTAGGCCAGTGGGGAGCGCTGCTGTGGGTTGTCCGGATCAAAGCGATAGGGATTGTACACCTAGGCAGGATTAGCCTGGGGGTGAGTCTGGGGGACTGGCCCAGCTATCCCAGCTTGGCCCCCATCCTTCAGCTGGACAGAGAAAACATCACTACAATCCAGCCACACCCTCTTCTTTCTGTTGTTCAAACATCTCAGGCTCATTACAACCACTGGGCCTTTGCACATCCTAGCTCCTCCGCCTGGAACAGGCTTCTCCCTGCTCTTCACACTTTCCAGGTCTCGGCTCAAATATCTCTTCCTCCCCAAGGCCTTTCTTCACCACTTGAGCTGAAGTGTCCCCCACCCCACTCCAGTTTTTCTTTCTTTTGTGCACATACCAGTATCTACAATGATAGTTTTTGCTCATTTTCTTCCCCTGAATGTCACTGTGAGCTCCATGAGGGCAAAGACAGTAACTTTCTCTGTCTTCAGTGCATAGCACAAAGGCTGGCACACGGGAGGTATTCAGTAAATATTTGTGGACCTAATGAACCAATGGAGGGTGACTAGAGGGTAACCAGCTCTGTACCCAGCCAGGCCATCTGGGTCCCTGGCGCACAGGGTAGGGAGGCCTCACTGCCCCAGGACCACCCGTTTCGAGGAGGAAGAAGCTAAGGGAAGGGAGAATTGACGCAGGGGCTCACCTTGGAGTCAGGCCACACGGTGGGGTTGTGGTGGGTCCCATAGATGCTGACCAGGCAGATAATTCCTATGGGGAGGGTGTGGTCAGTGGGGCCATTGGGGCTGAGGGGAACCATGGCCTTCTCTGAAGACCTCCTCCTTCTCTGCTCTTCCTGGAGCTATGCTGTTCCCATGAGCCCTCTGCTACCCTTTCCCGCCCATCCTTCTCTGAAAAATTCTGCTGCTGTGTCCATGCCCCCTGTTGCTCCCTAAAAGGTCTCCATCACCCTTCTAGCTATCATGCTGGCCACACAGGGATCTTTCTCACTCATACATCTGACATTGTTCTTCCTCAGCTCAAATACTTCCCTTGGCTCCTTACTATCCTGAAGATCAAGTTCAAATGCCTCAATTTAGCATTCAAGGTCTTTCTGCACCCCCAAGACTCTGCTCCATACATATGCTCTCTTTCATTTTCAACCTCCAAGGTTCACCTCTCATGCTGCCTCTTCCAAGCATCCCTCCCTACATTTCACCCCAGATAAAGCCATCACTCCTTATTTTGGGCTATTCCAGTTCCTGTTCTTCCCTTTAGCCCATCCCTGATCCCATGTGACTGGGATGTCTGGGCGCTGCTGTGTCTTCCTCAGACTGGGTGGTACTCAAGACCTGGGTATGAGGCCCCTCTAGAACTCCAGCATCACTTGGGCTTAGTCTCCAAGGGATATCTGGCAACTGAATGAAACCATCCATTCCCTACCTGCCCCCTCACAGGGCCAACCCAGCCCCACCCACTCTTGCTTTTCTACATGGACTCACCCAACTCTGCCTCCCCCCTACACAGCTGGGTCTCCTCCCTCATCCCAGAAGCAAGAGCCACCCAGAGAGATGCCCCATCTACAGGAGGGTGCACCTGGCCCAGGCATGAGCAGCGCCCCCCTAGGCAGCAGATCAGCCCAGCAACCAGAGGGACCTTATGGGCACCTTTAGGGATGATGCGCCCATCTGGAAGCTTGATGTCTTCCGTGCAGCGACGGGAGACCAAGGTCACTGGCGGGAACTGGCGTAGGCTCTCCTTGATGCACATGGTGGTGAAGGGCAACTGAGTCAGGTCGTCCCTGGGGAGCACGGAACATGGAATGGTGTGTGACTTGGGGCCAGGCCACAGCAACACCCCCTTCCCCAAACACACACATGCATGTACACATGCATCCAGGAGCAACCACACAGGAAACCGGTCCGGGATCTCAGACTTGCCCCAACTTCCAGCATCTGCAATCAGGCATGCACATATCACTAATCCTTAGCATGCAAAATATCTGACCCGAAACCAATCAGAGCAGCACCAACAGGCTGCTGCACACCCAGCATTAGCCCTTTAACTTATGTGGCATTATGTGGCAGTCAGAGGACAGCTGGAAGTGGTGCCAGGATAGGCAAGGGGGTTATTAGCAGCAGTTTACCAGGCTGTATGGGCCGTTTTCAGTATTTAAAAACCCATACATTCTCTTCTTATGCTATTATGAACTTTTTTCCATTGGACTCCAGGGCCCCAAATTGGACTAATTATAACCTTGGTCCATGATCTGGATCATTTTCTTTCTCTTTCAAAGAAACTTTATGTCACTACCATAAAGGGCAAACAGCATGCTTAGCATAAAAGTACCCATAACGTAAACACCACTGGGGAAAACAGAAGAGTCATTAAATCCTAGCTAGACTATCTCCTAGCCAGTCCTCAGAAACTGAGCCATCTTCTCCCTTTATTAAAAAAAAGGCAGATTCATGGGATCTCTGGGTGGCTCAGTTGGTTAAGCATCTGCTTTTGGCTCAGGTCATGATCCCAGAGTCCTGGGATCAGATTCCAAATCAGGCTCCTTGCTCAGCAGGGAGCCTGCTTCTCCCTCTGCCTGCTGCTCCCCCTGCTTGTGCTCTCTCTTTCTCTGACAATTAAATAAATAAATAACCTCTTTTTTAAAAAAAGAGAGGGGCAGATTCACAAGGAGTTCAAGATACAACAGCACCCAACTGGGAGTGTCTCCTTGATGTCAAAATCTAAAAGGTGGACACTGAACAAAATAGAGCTTTCTCACTGTTCGATGCTATTTAATGCTGTGTTTTCTCTGAGGCACCCAGAATCAGCTCTACGTGGCACACATCTGAAGTAAACTGGATTATTGTTGCCGGTTCTTCACTGCCCTCCCCCCACACCTGTGTTTGAATTACACACCCCGTGAGCTTTGCATGTGATTCTGCAGTGTCTTCTGCTCAGGCGAGTGGAATGTATGTCCTGCCCCATTCATACTGAACTTGGCCACGTGACTTGCTTTAGCCGAATGGAATGTTACAATGCAAGTGGAAGTTTTAAACTGTGGCTCTTTGTGCTCCTGGAATCTGCCTTGAGAAGAATGTGCCCAGGGTAGCTGCTGGTTCAAGGAGAGTGGGGAGACATGTGGAACAGACCTGAACCCACACATCTGTTTGGACACCGCCCCACTCAACAACACCCAGAAGGAACAAGAGCAATGACAAGCAAGAGCAAGGACTAAATGCCCAAGCTCTAGACTCAACCTGTTGCCACCATCCCCCCGACCCCACCCCCCGACCCCAAACCAACCACTCCAGCTCCTCCAGCTCCCGGCCTTTCATGACTTCCTGGATCTCTTCCCGGCACTTCTCCTGGTACTCCGGATACTTGGCCAAGTTGAAGAGCACCCACGAGAGCCCACTGGACGTTGTGTCGTGACCTGTAGACAGAGGAGGAGCTCAAATGGAGGCTGTCTGAAGACAGCGATCATGCGATTTTCAGACAGCAAGGCCCCTCCCAACCTCCCCTAGCTTCATCCTACGTCCTCACCCTCAAACATAAAGGTGTCCGCCTCAGCTCGGATGTCCTCATCAGACAGTTCCTTCCCATCTTCATCCTGGAATGAACCAGAGGGGATGCTCAGCCCACTTCGTGGACCACCGTCCACTTCCCGGGCTCCTCTCAAGTCAAGATACTGCCCCTCTCTCAAGCCAAGATGCAGGGGGAAGGATTCCAGGCAGACAGAGGTATGTAGCTTGTCTAAGAAAGATGGAAAGCAGGAGGGAGACTGAAAGGTGAAGGGAAGAAGGGCGTTTGTACTTCTTGAGTAGCTGCTAGCACCAGACAGCCTGCTGGATGCCCAACAAACACCTGCGACCATGCCGCGTAACCGTCATGTCATAAATAGGGAAACTGAGGCTCGGAGGGGAGCGTCAGAGGCCTAGGGTGAAGTATCCATTAAGGAGCAGGGCCAGAACTGGAACCCAGGACTGTCTGAATCCAGAAGCCAAGCACTGCTCAGAAATTCCACAGAAGCGATCTCTGCAACTGTCACATTTCTTCAGTCTTGTTATTTTATCATCATAAGTCTGGTGGGCAACATTGTGTCCCACCTGCTTCCAGAACTCCTACGGTGAAGTCCTTGCCTCCCCTCCCAGGACCTCAGAATTTGGAAACCACGGCCTTTAGAGAGGTAATTCAATTATAATGAGGTCTTGAGGGTGGGCCCTGGCCCCACACAGCTGGTATCCTTAGAAGAAGAGGAAACTTACATAGTCATAAGCAGAGGGACGACAATGTGAAGGCACATGAGAAAGTGTCATCTACAAGCCAGGGATAGAGGCTTCAGAAGAAGCCAACCCAGTCAACAGCTTGACCTCGGACTTCTAGCCTCCAGAACCTTGAGAAAATGAATTTCTGGGGTTTAACCCCATACATACCAATTTTGTAGCCCTTTGTTATGGCAACCCTAACAAACTAATACAGTAAGTCTTACACATGCTGCACCTGCATCCCAGATCTGTCACTTTTGATGCTTATCATTTTGCAAGGTCAGTGCAATCCTCCAGGAGACCGTCCTGCACCGGTCTCCACCTTCCAGGGCCCAGCCTCACCCGCGCCAGGAGCAGCACATCGATGAAGTCCAAGGTCTTGCCCTGCTTTCCCTTCAGCCAGGCCTCAGCCCCCTGCTGACAGAGCGCCCACCGCCGCTTCTGGATGACCTCGGTGGTGAAGCGGTGCACGGTGTCACAGGCCTGCCGGAAACGTCGCCCATCCGCTGAGAGGTAGTAGATGAAGTCTATGTGGTGATGCAGACGATACTGGCGCCGGACCACGAGGGCACTCAGCTCAATGATGGCTGAGATGTAATCGCTCATCTTCCTGTTGGGGAGGTGCAGGGGAGAAGAGCATGGACCTGGCCCTTAAGACAAGCTTCTCCTCCCCGTGCGTAGATGACAGAGAAAGGCCCTGCATAGACTAGATTTTCTTTTTTCTTTTTTAAGATTTTATTTATTGATTGGAATGAGAGAGAAAGAGAGAGCACAAGGAGGGGGTGCAGCAGGCAGAGGGAGAGGGAGAAGCAGGCTCCCCAATGGGCAGGGAGCCCGATGCAGGGCTCCATCCCAGAACCCTGGGATCATGACCTGAGCTGAAGGCAGACGCTCAACCGATTGAGACACCCAGGCGCCCCAACAAATTATTTTTTAATGGCAATCATCTGATCTGTTTGTTGGCCTCATCATACCTGAATAAAACCAAAACTCAGGTACATTTTAAAACAGGTCCAAAGGATTAGGACTTCCAAATAGATGTAGCATCACTAAAACTAAATGCCTACAAGCCACAAAGCGGGAGAACTCCCATTCCTGATGGCAAACTTGGATCTAAAATACAGAAAGAGCTCTTAAAATGCAACCATAGACAAATAACCCAGTTTAAAAATGGGCAAAGCATATGAATAGACCTCTTGCTGAAAAAGATATACAAATGGCCACATGGCACACGAAAAGATACTTAATAGCACCAGCCCCTAGGGAAATGGAAATCGAAACCACCATGAGATGCTGCTTTGCCCCAACTAGGAATGGCTAGAACCAAAAAGACAAATAACAAGTGTTTTTAAAAAAAATTAACAAGTGTTGGAAAGAGTGTGGAGAAATTGAAGTTCTCACACACTGCTGGTAGGAATATAAAATGCCCCATCTACATTGGAGAAAATGTCTGGCAGTTCCTCAAAATCTAAACAAAGAACTATCACATAATCCAGAAATTCCGCTCCTAGGTACAGACTTTAAAAAGTTAAAAACAGGAGCGCCTGGGTGGCTTAGTTGGTTGGGCGACTGCCTTCAGCTCAGGTCATGGTCCTGGAGTCCTGGGATCCAGTCCCACATCAGGCTCCCAGCTCCATGCGGAGTCTGCTTCTCCCTCTGACCTTCTCGCCTCTCATGCTCTCTCACTCTCTCTAGTAAATAAATAAGATCTTTAAAAAAAAAAACCTAAAAACATACTTTCACACACCAATGTTTATAAAATAGCCAAAAAGTGGAAATGACCCAAATGTCCTTCAGTAGATGAATGGATTTTTAAAAATGTGGTACAATGTGGTAAATGGAATATTATTCATCAATCTAAAAAAATGAAATATTGACATAGGATGAATGAATCTTGAGAACATTATGCTGAGTGAACAAAACCAGACAGAGAAGTTGGCATCATTCCATCAATATGAAATTTCCATAATAGACAAATCTGTGGGGGCAGAAGGAAGATTCGTGATTGCCTACACTGGGAGAAGTGGGAAGTGGGGGTGAGCGCTAAAATGTACAGGGCTTATCTTTAGTGGAAATATTTTAAAAATGGATTATGGTGATGGTTGCACAATTTGTAAATATACTAGAAACCATTGGATTGTGTATTTTAAATGGGTGAATCATATGGTATGTGAGTTATATCTCAGTAAAACCATTATAATTTTTAAAAAATGAAGGGGTGCCTGGGTGGCATAGTTGGTTAAGTATCTGACTCTTGGTTTTGGCTCAGGTCCTGATCTCAAGGTCATGAGATCAAGCGTGCATCGGGTTCCACACTCAGCATGGAGTCTTCTTAAGACTCTCTCTCCCTCTTCCTCTGCCCCTCCATCCCCTGTACCCCATCCTCACTCTTTGTCTCTGTCTCTCAAATAAATAGATAAATGTCTTTTAAAATGGAAAAAAAAATGAAATCACTGGGACAGGTGTGCAAGGGGCTGTCCTTGGTCCTGAAGTATGCTACTTGTCATACACTTGTCAGTTTGTCATTTTCTTGCTTATTTATTTGTGCATCGTTACTGCCTTTCTTCCCACCAACTTGTAAATTCCAGGGGAGCAAGACCCTTTCTATTTTGTTGACCACTGTATTCATAGTGCCTAGTCCAAGAATGGCCCATAGTAGGTATTCAGTAAATATTTCCCATTTAATTAATTAATTAATCAATCACTAAGGTCATCTCTACCTTACCCAACCTATAACCCTACAAAGCCCAGAGTAGCAAAGGCAGAAGCTTATTATTAAAGACCTACTATGTGCTACAAACTTGCCATTGACAAGTCTTTTATTCGATATGTGCCCACTTAGACTATAAATTCCAAGGAACTGAAACTTAGTCTCTGTTTCACCACCATATTCCCAGTAGCTAGCATAATCTCCTGCACATAGTAGGGACATAAAAATATCTGATGAATGAATGAATGAATGAACCGGACAATGGTCATCTTATTCATTCATTCATTCAACAAGTATTCACTGAGCATCTACTGTGTGCCAGGGCAGTGTGGCATCATTTTATTCTTTTTTTTTTTTTAAGGACAAAGTGCTATTTATTTAGAGCAGGGGACAAAAGGAGAGGGACAGAGAGAATCTCAAGCAGGCTCTGCAAGCACAGAGCTCAACAGGGGGCTTGATCCCACTACCCTGAGATCATGACCTGGGCCAAAATCAAGAGTTGAAAGCTCAACTGACTGAGTCACCCATGCGCCCCGACATCATTTTATTCTTAAAGCATCTCTCAGAGGGTCAAGGACTATCATCCTTGTTTTACAAAAAAAGGACACTGTAGCTCAGAAAATGGGGAGATATTTTCCAGAGGCCAAACTACTCTTCATGGAGCAATGAAACTAGCATTTATTAAGCACCTACTATATGAAAAGCCATCAATTTACATTATCTTAATACTCACACGATGGCTATGGGGAAGGAATTGGGATTCCATTTTTGGGTAAGGAGATACGCTTAGGGAGGTGATGTTAGTTTTCAGAAACACACAGCCCATCTGTGGCAGAGCCTTAACAGCCCAGGGATGCCTAATGCTTGAGAGTTTCCTTTCTTCTCCCACCACCCTGCTCTAGAGCAACGGGCTCTGTCTTCCCCAGGGAGGCCACACTCACTCCTGGCAGTTGCTATTGTAGCTGAAGACACATTTCTGAAGACTGTCCAGGGTCATGAGGCTGACATGCTCAAACATGTCAAGGGAGACCACTGAGCCCTGTGCCAGGCGCCGCCATTTACCCTGGAAGAGAGAGACGCACGGCAAAAGGATGTAGATACCGCAGACTTTAAGCCAGCCTTCCAACGACCTAGCTGTCCGCTCGCTACAAGCCCACTTTCTAGAATAAAGGAAGTGAAGCTTCCTAACATCACCCAGCTTATCCGCTAGTCAGAGCCTGGACCAGTCTCACTCCCAGGACACCCTCTTCCCAAGAAACCCTGCAACTCACATGCATAATGTCTGTGCATTGGTTGAAGATCTTCATGTAGGGCTTCAGGATGTCGAAGTGGAAGGCAGGGGTCAGCAGGCGGCGATGGCGGCTCCACTTGTCACCTTTGCTCAGCAGCAGCCCATCTCCTGGGCCCAGAAGACTGAAATTAAGGGCCTCTCCTCCTACTCTGAAACGCTCCAAGAAACCCCACCCCCTCTTCCTCGAAGCCCCAGCCCAACTCACCCAATCCCATACTCACCCAGCCAAGGCTTCAGGAAACCATAGAAAAGATCATCCTTGGGGGCGATGGCAGCTGTGGAGAAAGAAGATATGGCGATGACTCGAAACAGAGTTCTAACCCTTGACCTCTGCTTATGAGCTCCTTGGGCCTCCTCTCTGAGCTCTGATCTCCATGTCACCCCTCCAGTCCATCCGCCACACCTGCCCCAGAAAGATCCTTATAACATGCTGATCTGAACACGAGCCTCCCCTGGTTAGAAACCTCCCATGGCTCCCTATCACTCTGGCAATAAAATTCAAGCTCAAGCAAGCACTGAAGGCCATGCACCATCTTGCCCCATACGCCTCTCCTATCTCTTCCATCAACATACACCAAATAATCCCACATGCTGGCTCTACTTCCAAACCTTTGTCCAGGCTGTGCTCTCCAACTGGAATGACCCTCTTCACCCTCATCACCCCTCTTTTCTGCCAACTCAGGCCATCTGAATTACACCTCCTGTGCTCTCAGTCTCTGGTCTGCGCTGCACTCTGGTCCCAGGAGGTCTTATCAGATGGTGGATCTGACCATGTCCCTTCCCACTCACACCCATAAGCCGCAACCACCAGATGCTCAGACCATTTCCAAAACCTTGAATGACCTACCTCAGTCTGGACCTCTCTGAAAACACTTTCATCCTCCATTCTCTATATGCTCAATCTTCTAATATCACAGAATTTTTTTCATCTCCTTGAAAAAGTCACATTATCTCTCTGTTCCAGGTCTTTCTACCACATGCCCTCTCTGCCTCAAACATTCTCCCCTCATTCTTTGAGCCTCTGCTTGGATGCTATCCTTCCTCCACCAATCCCTCTGGATTGTATCCATCCAGCTACAGTCCCCTTGAGAGGAGGGAATATGCTGATCACTGATATATGGTGCTAAATAATGTTTTTCAGAGAGGGAGGGGGAAGGAGGACCAGAGGGAGAGGAAGAGACAGTCTTTTTGTTTTTTTAAGATTTTATTTTATTTGAGAGAAAGCAGGGGGAGGAACAGAGGAAGAGGGACAAGTGGACTCCACACGGAGCGCGTCATCCCACAACCCTGAATCATGACCTGAGATAAAGTCAAGAGTCAGACAATCAACCAACTGACCCACCCAGGCACCCTGGGCCCATCACAGAGCCCAACATGGGGCTCAATCTCACAGCCCTGAGATCACGACCTGAGCCAAAGTCAAGAGTCAAACACTTAACCAGCTGAGCCACCCAGGCACCCCTAGTGTTAAATAGTTTTTATTGAATGATCCAACCAAAGGTTGAATGAATGCAAAAATGGATGGACAGATGGATAGATGGATGGATTAGCGAGTAAATTTCCTTTCAGTGTGTTGAGCAGACGTGGGACAGATTGGGCTGAGGCCCAGGAAGGAAGTACCTGAAATTCAAGTGACTGTCACTTTTATCTGAGACGTGACTCAGCCACCTACACACATACTACCTAGGAATTGGCCAACTGTGCACACAGTCATCTGTCCACTCATCCTCCTATTCAGGACATCTCTTCTACTATCTTCCTGTACCCAACCCATGCTAGGCAACACTGGGGACCAGAGATGGCTCAGCTCCACACCCTTCCTGGAGGAGCTCCAGGTGGTGCAAGAAAGGGAAGCAGAAGCATGCTGTGCAATTATCAAGAAGATAGAAAGATGCCAGAAGCAAAGGGAGGCACAGAGAAAGGGCTGCTAGAATCCAAGACAGGCTTCCAGGAAGAGGCAGCACTGGAGAAGAAGGTGGAAGTCTAGTAACTCTTCTATTCTCTGGGATCTGGACTCCAGCCCAGGCCCCTTGAGGGTCTTTCCGATATACAGACCTGTTCAATGGCTGTCCTGCTCAGACACCACCTATCATTCCTTAATGCCTCCAGGATAAAACACAAGCTTATTTGCTTTGCACGTGGGTGTTCTGAGTCCAGTTCCTGTCTCATCGCCTACTCCTCCCCACATATCATCTTCCCTCCAGACACCACAAGTCACCTGAATTCCCTTGGCACTTTCACACATCTGCATCTTGGTCCTGAAAAACCCACCACCTGACACTTCTCACCTGGCAAACTCCAAACATCCTTCACTGACACCTCCTGAAGGAAGTCTCCCCAGCTGAACCCTTGCTCTCCCATCCTTGGGTCCCTACTCCACTCCAACTCTGACTACTTGATTCCAGGAGTCTGTGTCCAGGCTGCCTTTCTCACCAGTGTCCCCTTCAGTAAAAAGAGGATGGTAACGTCTACCCTGGAGGGGGTCATATAAGAAAAGGCCCCACCAGTGCCCAGTAGGAAGGATCGTATCACTGTGGTTGAGAGCTTGGCCTCTGGGCGGACCACGTCTGGGTTTAAATCCTAGCCCTACCTCTAACTCACTGTGTAAACTTGGGCACTTTAGCCCTCTGTCCCTCCACTTCCTCAGCTTCCAGAGGAGAAACAGAACAACCCTGCCTGCCTCATAGCATCCCTACAAAAACTCAATGAGTTCATATGTTCCTGGCACATGGCAGGAGCTCATTAAATATTTGTACACATAAATGAATAATTAACCAACTGCTGGCTATTTTTATAACTATGATTATAATTACTGGTCACTGGTGTCAAGAACTTGTGAGATGAATATCTGCATCTCCAGCCCCCAGCAAGGTCCTACTAGTGAAAAATAAATGCCAAAACTATCATGAAAAGCAGTTTGGTAGTTCCTTAAAAATTAAAGGTAGAATTCCCATTTGACCCTCCGTTTCTACTCCTTGGGATCTACCCAGGAGAAATGAAGACATACAACCACACTGAAACTTGTACATGCATGTTCATAGCAACATTCATAACAGCCCAAAGGTAGAAACAACCCAATGTCTGTCAGAGGAGGAGTGGATAAACAAGCGTGGTTTATCCATATACCCAAACAATGGAATATTACTCAGTCTTAAAAAGAGGTAAGGTCAGGGTGCCTGGGTGACTCAGTGGGTTAAGCCTCTGCCTTCCACTTGGGTCATGATCCCACGGTCCCGAGATGGAGCACCACATTGGGCTCTCCGCTCAGCAGGGAGCCTGCTTCCCCCTCTCTCTCTGCCTGCCTCTCTGCCTACTTGTGATCTCTCTGTGTCAAATAAATAAATAAATAATCTTTTTTTAAAAATTAAAAAAAAAATTAAAACAAAAAAGAGGTAAGGTTTTGGTCATCACTACATTGTGGATAAATGTCAGAAACATTTTGCTGAAGGAAAGAAGTCAGTCACAAAAGGCCACATTGTGTATAATTCCTTTCCTTTCCTATTATATATCCAGAACAGGAAAAGCTATGGAGATAGAAAGAAGATTGGGAGGATGTCCCGGGAGTTGGGGGCAGAGGAGAATGGGAAGTAATTACTTAATGGGTTCAGGCTGTTTTATGGAGCCATGAAAAAGTTTGAAACAAGAGAGAGCCAAGGGTTGCACAACATTGGGAACACTCGAAATGGTTAATTATATGTTATGTGAATTCCAACTCCATACAAAATGAATGTAGAAAGACAAGCTCTAATTACATGCCTATATATCACGTTTCAGCCTCTATAAATCATTTTCACCCCCTTTCGCCCATTAATCCTCTCTATCCCAATTGCCTAATATAAGACGAAGAAAGAGAAGTCCAAGAGGAGCTGTGCCTTTCTCAGGCTCCATGGGCCGTGGGGATTTGGGCCCAGAGTAGCCATTTCCCCGTCTATGGTCCTGTGGAGGTCCCAGTGGGGAATGGGATCCACAGCTTGGGGCCAGGCCTGTCTGTCCCGACTCACAGCCC
Source organism: Neogale vison (assembly GCF_020171115.1). NCBI lineage: Eukaryota > Metazoa > Chordata > Mammalia > Carnivora > Mustelidae > Neogale > Neogale vison. The sequence continues at coordinate 214,629,487 of NC_058096.1, forward strand.
CACACTCCCTAGCTAGAGCCCCCATCTGACTCCTCCAGCAGGGGGCGGTAGTGGATGTCCTGCCCATCCTGAGGGAGGGGAGAGGCCAGGTGAGGAGCGGCAGAGGCCTGAGCATCTACTGCATGCTGAGGCCACACTGAGGGCTCCACCCCCTATTCTACCTGGGGTCTCACAACCAGAGAGGACAGTATTCAGGAAACTGAAGCTCTTAGGAGTAGGGAGGAAGGAAGACAAGGTGAAAGAAAGATTGAGAAGGACTGAGAAAGGCAGGAGAGAACAAACCCTCATGAGCACCTACCCACATCATCTGGAGCCTTCGCAACCACCCCATTTTACAGAGCAGACACTGAGGCCCTGTGAGGCTAGATGAATTTCTCAGTCCCACAATAAGTATGGCTCCAGGCAGGATCAGAGCCCAGCCTGCCTAAGTCCTAGCCCAGGGCTCGCCCCACCATCCCTTGGAAGAGTCACCTTTCCCAGGGTCTAGGTTCCCCGTTTGTGCAGTGAGGTGGGCACCCTCTCACAAACGCAGCAATGGTGGAGAGGGCATAGTTCGGGAAGGGAAGGATAGCAGCCCCTTCTGCTTTCTTGGCTCCAGGGTGGCAACCTTGATGGTGGTCTCTAGACATGGGTGCAAAGGCCCAGGCTGGGGCCAGAGATATAAAATTCCTGGAGCTCTTTCATTCCTCCCCCCTCTCTCAAATACCCCGATGCCTCTGGAGATGCCCAGTTACATGCGAGGCCACACTGCAGATCCAGACTCCTATGAGAGGGACAGGGCTGGATGCAGACACACTCAGCCTTCGAGAGTTAGGACTGAGAATGGAGAAGCCCAGAAGAGAAAGCTATGATCTGCCTGGAGGGTCACCCCCAGGTCTTCCTGGAGAAGGCGGCCATTGGATCTGCACATTAAAGGCTGAACAAGAGCTTGCCAAGCACACCTGGGAGTCCTACACCTTGGGAGAGGTGTGGACCACAGAAGGGAGAAACAATCCTTCTACATCTCCTCTTCCACCAATCAGGGGCAGACCAGGTGAAGCTGGAAGAGCCACAGTGGGAATGTCAAATGTCAAATGGGTAGCCAAATGTTTGGCTACCATGGCTTAGAATTAAGCAGCAACCATTTAACAAAATCCTGGGCCCACAATTGCCTATCCAAGCATGTTTAGCTCTGACTTCCAGGGGGGTAGACATCCTCTCAAATTCCCGGGACTCTTAGATATTGTCTATCTTTCCCCATGCTATTCCCACTACCTGTATTACTATGGCTGCTTTGGTGAACTCCTATTCATCCTTCAAATTCCTGCTTAAATGGCCCTTCCCCTAGAGAGCCTGCATGCCTAGAAGCCCAGGTGAGCTCTGGGAGTTCAGGGCTTACCCATCACTCAAAGGCTCAGCCCACCTACCCGAGGCGCCCACTAGGGGCTTGATGTAGTCAGGGTGCACCAGAACCAACAGCGGCAACACAGGTCCAATCCACACCAGAATCACATGGTGCATGTTGTCCAGCACCTTCTTCTCATCTTGGAGGCCCGTCTCATTCGGAAGATACTGCAGGGGGTGGTAGGGAAAGATAGTGAGGAGGAGCCCAGCCCCAGCTTCCCCTAGCCTTTCCCTCCAGCCACCTCCCCTGTCCTCCAAATGAGCCCAAAATAGCTATAGGATTGGCTGATGAAGGCTGCACCTGGCTAAGCCGGCATTCCCTCATCTGAGAAGTGGGGAAGAATGGAATTCTGTCTGAGGGCGGTTGAGAAAATTCACAAATGAACAAAATGAGAGAGCCCCGCACAAGGGCCTGACACATAGCCGGTGTCCGAAAAATAAAAAACAGTAACCACAAGCGCAATCATAATGATTGGCATTTATTGAGTACTTTCTCTGTTAGGAATAAAATTACTAGTATTGTTATTTTTTTAAAGATTTTATTTATTTATTTGGGAGAGAGAGAGAAATCATGAGAGGGGAGAAGGTCAGAGGGAGAAGCAAACTCCCCGTGGGGCTGGGAGCCCAATGTGGGACTCGATCCCTGGACTCCAGGATCATGACCTGAGCTGAAAGCAGTTGCTTTACCAACTGGGCCACCCAGGCGCCCCTAGTATTGTTATTTTTAACACATACACAGGGTTGCAGTGTTAGGCACTGCTATGAACACTTTTCATATATTCATACCTTTCTCACATACTCATACCTTCAAAACACACAAGTATTATGTGACAAAGTTGCTACTATTTTCCCCATTTTCCTTTGCTCAGAAAGGCCACATGATTTGTCTGAAGTGACAGGTGAGTCAATGTCTTGGTTTGGGCTTCCCCAGAGGCAGGTCTTGAGACAAGAGCTCTAGCTAGAGCTAGTGGTTCGTTTGGAGGGAGATCCCCCAAAAACGTTGGCAGGGGACTAAGGAAAGTGAGACAGGGAAGGAAGGCAGCCAGTAAAGGAGGAGTTGCCGAGAGAGTTATGGCCATGGCAACTCAGTGCTCCGTCTTCCTGGGGACCCCTAGGGGACACGTGAATCAAGTCAACCCAGCAGAGGATGAGTAAGCTGGAGTGTTTACACATCAACTCCTACCGTCGCAGAGTCACTGGCTGGGGCTCACTCCCGGGGCATCAACTCTCAAGCCCACAGCACACAGTGTGAGAGAAAGCCCTAGAACGCAGGTTCTGGCAGCTGGAGGTCAGGCAATCACATCCAGAAATGGGCCGAAGGATCCAGGCAGGCACTGGCGTCTCCGGCCACAGAGGCAAAGCCAGGATCTGAACAGAGGCCCCCGGGCTCCAAAATGCATGCTCTTAACAAACATAGGGCAGAAGTATTTCAAGCCCAGGGTCAGAAGGATCTGAGCTCAGATCTGCTCACGGCAGCTGTGTGACCTTTGTTGAGTTACTTAACCTCACTGAGCTCCAAAGATCAAATCTGTAATATTGGGTAGATCCATCCCTATTCCATGGGCTGTGAGAATTAGGGGAGAGCTCAGATATTAAGGGACCTAACCCCCTGCCTGGCCAAACGCAAGGCTCAGCAATTGTCAATCAAATGAATAAATGAATGAGTGAACAAGTCAGCAAATGACTTCTCTCTGGCTCCTGCGTCTCCTTCTCAACCAGGTTCACCCTGAACCCTTCTACACCCAAGAGAAACCATGGAATCACCGAGAACTCATGGCCCCAGGAGGCAGGCTGAGCCCACAGGGTCAAGGTTGGACTTCAGAACCGGCTCTGTCCAACTGCCCTTGAACTGCCTCTGAATTCCATGTCTGCACCAGGCATGAGGCCTGAACCGGGAATTCTCCACAACTGTCCGTTACCTTGAGGCCTGGAAGAGGGACCTAACTGGGCTAGAGCCAGTTAGGAGCTGGACTGTAGGACCCTAAAAGCCTCAGGAGTCTGGCTTCCTCTGACCTCTGAAGCCCTTCTAGAAAAGCACAGGTTTCATCATCCCAAAACAAGAGGTGGCAGAGGGTACAGAGCTAAGAGCAGAGACTCTGGAGACAGATGGCCTGGGTTTGAACCCCAACTCGGCCACCGACAAGCTGTGTGTCCTAGGGCCAGCTACTTAACCTCTCTGTGCCATAATAGTCTCAGGAGCAAAACGGGGATAGTCATGGGAACCACCTCCGAGGACTGTCAAGAGGACAGAGTTAATATTTTTAAAGCACCTGACCTAATGCTTAACACCTGTGTGTGAAGTAAGACATGAAAGGCAAGGTAAGAGAATGAGAGAGAGGGTACAAACACACTGGGGGGGGGCAGATGCAGAGCAACAACGTTGACAGGAGTTCCCCCCACCCCCACCTCCTGTCTGGGGATCACAGAACCTGACAACTTTCACAGGCACTTGTACCTGTTGCTAAGCAACAGCCTGAAGTTACAAAGAAAACCTTAGAGTCATTCTGCCTCATCCCAGCTGTGTAACCTCTGGTAAACTGCTTGCCCTCTCTGAGCCTCAGTCATACTCGATCCTGTAAAATGGGTCTGCTCATGGCTCCGCATTCTTGGGGGATGGAGGAAACGGTCAGGTCCATCACCCTTACTGAATACCTGGGACCTGCCCAGTACCCCTGTCCAGCCACACACACGTACCATGCCTAGATGGCCCAGCAGCCAGTTGCGCCGGGGCGGCTGAGGGAAGCAGCTCAGGCGGCGGCAGGTGATATAGAAACGCCAGCAGAGCCTCAGGAACTGCATCAGCAGGCGGAAGAGGAAGAAGAGCAGGGAGAGGAGGAGCACAGACACAGCATACAGGCGGAACGTGGTCTTCTCCACTCCCAGGAGGTGCAGCAGGTGTTCTGTGACGGGCAGCATCCTGAGGGGACAGACGGGATGAGGGGGTCAGTGAAAGTAGGAGTCATCCTCTGGCCATGTGTGTACCACACACAGGATGACCTGTGGATTCAAGCAGCGTGTACTTGGCACACAGTAGGTGCTCAATACACAGGAGTCCCAGACCCCAAGGATACCTCTCAACCTTCCCCCAGCAGTGACCTTCAGCTAGCTAGCCAGACGAATGCACCAGTGCCCTGTCCACATGCCCTCAGCCTTGATGTTGCAGGGCATCCCTCCTGACTTCTTGCCCATATGTGGATGGCCAGAGTGTTAGAAAATTTAAACACACACACACACACACACACGTTGAAAGCAGCTCTTAACCAATGACTGATAAACTGTTGCTGGATAGATACATTCTCCCTTGGGGTGCCATGACCCTGAGATGTGGGCTCCACATGAGCCACCAGGCTTCCCCAGGGGGATTAAATCCCGGCTGCCCACCACAGGAACTTTCTCTATTAGATGCCTCCCTTCCCTTGTCTGGCCTCCTTTTCTTTTTTATTTAATTCAGGTGAGATTCACCCAGCATAAAATGAACCATTTGAAAGTATAATTGCCCCTGAAAAATGAAAGAGTTAAGGGTACCAAACCCACAAAGCAGTCAGATTTCCATATATAACTTTTGACTCCCCAAAATCTTAACTACTAATAGTCTACTACTGACTAGAAATCCTTACTAATAACATAAAGTGAATTAACACATATTTTGCTTATGTATTATATGCTATATTCTTACAGAAAAGTCAGCTGGAGAAAAAGAAAAGATTACAAAACTCTTAAGAAAAAAAATCCACTTATGGGACTGCACTGTAAAAATTCCACACATAAGCGGACCTATGCAGTTCGAACCCGTGTTGTCCAAAGGCCAACTATGTACAATTCAGTAGCATCTAATACATTCACCGTGCAACCAACCCCTCCATCTAGCTCCAATTTTTTTTTTCATCACCCGGAAAGGAAATCCCATCCCAATGAGCAGTCATTCCCCATTTGCCTGTACTTTCAATCCCCGGCAACTGCTAATTTGCTGGCTTGCTTTCTTTCTCTCTCTCTCTTCCAAGTAGGCTCCATGCCCAGCGCAGAGCCCAATGCAGGGCTTGAACTCATGACTCTGAGCTCAAGACCTGAGCTGAGACCAAGAGCTGGATGCTTAACCGACTGAGCCACCCAGGCACCCCTAATCTGCTTTCTGCTTCTACGGACACTTTGTTTCATATCAATGGGATCATATAGTATGTGACTATTTGTGTCTGGTTTCTTTCACCCAGCGTGATGTGTTCAAGGGTCATCCTCATTGTAGCGTGCATTGGAACTTCATGTCTTGCACTGCTGGGTAATATTCCATTGTCAGGATGTATCACAATTTGTTTTTCCATTCATCTGTTGATGAACACCTGAACTGCTCCCACCTCTGCCGATTGTGAAATGTGCAGCTATGAACACGCAGGTACAGGTACGTGTCAGATTTCCTGGTTTTCAATTCTTTGGGGTTCACTTCCTTTTTCCTCACTAGTATGTTCTGTGGTCACTTCCCAAATAAGCTCCTTGCACTCAAATCCTTGCCCGAGGGTCAGCTCTTGAAGGAACTCAGATAAAGTGGGTAGGAAACAACAGTATTAATAACACAGTGACCAGGTGTAGAGCATTGCAATGAACCATACGCCACACTCAGGGATGTGCAGCCTCGTTTTATGGAATCTTAAAGAGCACTTAGGTTTTACCTTCTCTCCATTTTCTGGACAACTCAATCTCAGTTCCTCTAATTAAAGAGAGATTGGAGCTAGCAGAGGCCCCCTGAACCCCCACCAATGGCCAGACTTCATCACTTTGGGGGCTCACAGATCTCAGACGATGACAAGGACCTTCTTGAAAATGGATGGGTTCTGTCTTCATCTCTACTTTCCACTCAGTCCAACCAGCCAAGGGTTCCACCTCTGTGCTCCACCTCCTGGGGCAACATAGCTAAAGGAACCCTGAACTCCAGGTCCTCACCAGTCCCCACCCACTCCTGCCCATGTTTCCCTCCATTAGGGTCTCAGACCCACTGGCTCTTCTATCAGCCAATGCCCAACTATATCCTCCATGCAGATGTATGGGTGGGTCATCACCAAATTCGGAGAGCCCCCCTGGGTTGGTCTGACTTACATTATAAGTCATGCAGATGATATGACAAATCATGAGGATGGCTACCATCAAGAAAAGAAATGAGAGTTGGCAAACATGCAGAGAAACCTTGAACCCTTATGCCTTGCTCATGGGAATGTAAAATGGTGCCACTTTGCTATGGAAAACAGTATGGTGGCTCCTCAAAAATAGTAAACATAGGGGTGCCTGGGTGGCTCAGTGGGTTAAAGCCTCTGCTTTCAGCTCAGGTCATGATCCTGGGGTTCTGGGATCAAGCCTCTCGTCGGGCTCTCTGCTCAGCAGAGAGCCTGCTTCCTCCTCTCCCTCTGCCTGCTTCTCCCTCTGCCGGCCACGCCCCCTGCTTGTGCACTCGCTCGCTCCCTCTCTCTCATTCTCTCTGACAAATAAATAAATAAAATCCTTTAAAAAAAAAAAAAAAGAAGAAGAAGAAGCAGGGACTCAAACAGATATCCGCCCACCCATGTTCACAGCAGCATTAGTCACAATAGCCAAACGGTGGCCATAATGCGGTCCATTCATACAGGGGAATATTATTCGGCTCTAAAAAGGATTCTGACACCTGGTAAAACATGGATGAACCTCGAGGACATTATGTTAAGTGAAATAAGAGACACAAACGACAAATGCTAGGTGATCTCACTTAAAAGAGGTCTCTAGAGGAGTCAGATTCAGAAACAGGAAGTAGATAGTAGGCTTGAGGGGCTGGAGGAGTGGGGGGCTTGAGGGGCCCAGGGGCGGGAGTTAGTGATTAACAGGGACAGAGTTTTAACTGAAGAAGATGAAAAGTTCTGGAAATGGACAGTGGTGACAACTGCACAACAATGTGAATGTACTTAATACCACTGAACTGTACGCTTAAAATGTTTAAGGCAATAAATGTTATGTGTATTTTACCACAATTAAAAATCTTTTTTTAAACTTTTTTAAAGATGTATTTATTTATTTGGTGGGGAGGGGCACAGGGAGAGCGGAGAGAGAATCCCAAGCAGACTCTGCCCTAAGCATGGAACCCAATGCGGGGCCCGATCCCACAACCCTGAGATCATGACCTGAACTGAAACCAAGAGTTGGACACCTAACTGACTGAGCCACCCAGGTGTCCCAAAAAATCTTTTGAAAAAGACGGACTAGCTGGTGTAGGCGATATGCCCCCTGGAAGGCCCAGGTAGGGGTGGAGGTGGGAAGCAAATAACCTCTCAAAATGAACCCAGAGAGCTCCAAGTCACAAGTCCCAGGCAGAAGGTCATTGGCAGCTCCAGGTGACACACTCGCCAGGAAGTAGCTGTGGATATTTGTTTCTTAACCGATTTAATAGAGGGCCATGATTTTCCGCCAGCACGCCAGGGAAGGCAGCCAGTGATTACGATCCAGAACTACGACCTTCCTCTAATACTCTCACATGCCAGGCTTCTCACCAAGTGTTCTATTTGCATTTCTTTGCCATTCAGTTGGCAAATCATGTTTGATCTCCTCCTATGTGTGTGACTCTGTTCTGGGCATGGGGATGTAATGGTGAGCCAGACACACATGGTCCAGGCCCTTAAGAGAGGTGGCCACCAAGAGACATGACAGAACACCATGTAAACACACTGCATGTCTTGAAAGAGGTAAAGCGGGTTTGGGAGTGCCTGAATATGGGCCCCCCAAAGACGTCAGTTCTCTGAAACCTGGGAATGAGACCTTCTATGGCAAAGTCTTTACAGATGGGACTAAGTTAAGGGCCTAGAGATAAGAAGAATAGCCTAGATTGTCTTGGTTGGTCCCAGCTGGAATGACAGATGTCCTTACAAGAGAGAGGCAGAGGGACTCAGTTGATTAAGCATCCAACTCTTGATTTTGGCTCAAGTCCTGACCTCAAGGTCATGAGATCAAGCCTCACATAGGGCTTAGCAGGGAGTCTGCCTGGGATTCTCTCCCTCTGCCTGTGCCCCTCCCCCCACTCATGTGCTCAGGCGCTCTCTCTCTCTCTCTAAAACAAACGAGAGAGAGAGGCAGAGGGAGATTTGACACACTGAAGAGAAGGCTGTGCAAAGATGGAGGCACACCCTGGGACACTGGAGTCACCAGAAGCTGGAAGAGGCAGGAAACAGATTCTTCCCTAGAACATTCAGAGGGAGTGTGGCCCTGCCGACACCTGGATTTCAGACTTCTGGCCTCCAGAACTATGAGATAATAAGTGTGTGTTGTTTTAAGCCCCCCAGTTCATGGTAAATTGTTACAGCAGTCACAGCAAACTCATACACAGCATAAGATGATACAGACCAATCCTTTTAGATAAGGTGGTCCAGGAGGGTTTCTCTGGAGAGGGGCTAGCTGGGCAGACACCTGAATGAAGAACCTAAATGAAAGGGGCTTTCCTATTAAACGCACATGTGTGCACACACACACATAACTCGGTTCTATCTAATCCTGACTCCACTGACTAGCTGTGTGGCCTGGGCCTCAGTTTCCCTAACTGAAACTGGAGGTGACTATAAAAGATGATTCTGGGATCCACCCCAGTGTGACCTTCTCCTGTGTGTGGCCTGGAGTCAGGAGGTGTCGCCACTTTGGCAGACCCAAGACTTCGGGGTCCTCTCTAACCCCTGAGCAACTTGACCGCAGTCTGGCTGCCATCCCAGACACCACAGTCACCTTTCTGAAGGTCTGTCTTCACTCCACTGCTCTAACACCCTCCATGGCTCCCCACTGCCCTCAGTCTGGCATTCAAAGCCCTTCAGGAGCTGACCCCTGCCCATCCTCCACTTCAACCATAAAGATCCCACTTCTCAAGATGTTTTGGACCCCTTCACCCAATCTGTAAATGTTGGAGTTCCTTAGGACTGGTCCTGAGTCATCTCTTCCTCTCTCTCTCTCTCTCTTTATAGACCCTAGGAATCTCACCCCCTCCCATAGTTTTGGTGACCTTGTCTCTGAGGTGCCACTCATGTCTCGACAATGCTCCTAATGGTCCAGCCACCTCCTGGATGTCCCCCAGGGGCGTATCCCAGGCCGTCATATTCACCTCACCTCCTTCCTCCCTCTCGTCCCACATCCAGGGAATAACTGTTATTCAGGTTCCGCCAGTAGTCTATCCCAAATATCTTTCACACCCATTTGCTTTTCTCCATCCCATTATCCCAACCTGTGTCAGGCCGCCAGAGCAGTAGCCTCCTCCCATGGGTCTCCCTAGTTCCCTCCTGCCCCACTGCAGCAGTCCACTTCCCACACAGCAGCCAAAGGGATCTTCCTAAAATTAAATCAGATCACAGCCTGTTCAAAATACTCCCATGGTTCCCCATAACACTCTAAACACAATTCAGATTCCTTCCCACGGACTACAGTGCCCTGTGTCCCTGGCCCCTGGAGGACCCCTCCAACTCTCCCAGCGCCCTCCCCCTCGCTCACTCAACTCCAGCCACTCTGATCACCGGCCAAGTTCATTCCCCTTTCAGAGCCTTTGCACATGCCATTACGGTTACCTCCGCTTGGCATGCCTTTCCCCCAGCTCTGTGTATAAGGGCTTCTCCTCATCCTCCAGGCCTACCTCTGCTCGGACACTCCATTTTTACCACAATCAGCCACCTCCCTTATTGAGTGCCATCTGTATGCAGTAGCTCTCTGGGTCATTTCTTTCATCCTCCTAGTAGCCACCAAATGCAGTGGGGGGTCTTCTGAATGGAGTCACAGCAAGAACCTCTACCCCCCACCCCGAAAAATCCCAGCCGATATCCTGACAAAGGAAATGTCTTCCCGAAAAACTGAAATGGGAGTGAGCTGCAACAAGAGAAAAGACGAGCTCTCAAAGAAAGGAGCCCGCTCCAGGATGGCAGCTCACCCTGGGGAGGGTGAGCCTCCCCAGGAGGGGAGTTCTGAAGTACCGGGCCCACCCCTCTCTGCCAGACGTGGGCTACAGCTCTTCCCAGGACAGACTCTGCTCCAAGCAGAAAGACACACACTATAAATCGCCAGCTGGTTGTCATCCTGACAGCCTCCATCTTCTCATCTGCAAAATGGTAACAACGGCAAGAGGTCCTCCTGATGCTCATGGGAAAAGCTCAATAAATTGGGGAAGTTGAGTCCTCTGCTTTCTGTAGCTGGGTTCCTCTTGCCCCCCCTCCGAACAAAAGCACACCTGCCAGGCCCCCCCACCAAAAAAGTGCTACAAAAAGTTTTGAGGTGGTACAGCCACTTTGAGAAATAGGTGGGCTGTTCCTCAAAAAGATAAACATAGAATTGGCAGTTCCAACGGGTGTCTGGGTGGCTCAGTTGGTTAAACATCTGCCTTTGGCTCAGGTCATAGGGTCGGGGCCCTAGGATCAAGCCCCTTATCAGGGCGGCGGGGGGGTCCCTGCTCAGTGCAGAGTCTGCTTCTCCCTCTCCCTCTGCCGCTTCTCCTGCTTCTGTTCTCTCTCTCAAATAAATAAAACCTTAAAAAAAAAAAAAAAGAACTGGAAGTTCCTCTCCTAGGTATATAGTCAAAAGAATGGAAAACGTACTCTGATAGTTGTATATAAATATGCATAGCCACACTACTCAGAATAGCCAGAAGGTAGAAACAATGCAGAGGTTCTTCAACAAATGAATGGATGCGTATCATGTGGCATATTCATGCAATGGAATATTACTCAGCCATGAAAAGGAATGAGGTCCTGCTATAGATACAACAAAAATGAACCTCAAAAACATTACACTGAGTGAAAGAAGCCACATATAAAAGGCTTAGCATGTCTGACCCCATTTAATATGAAATGTTCAGGCAAATCCAGAAAGACAGCAAGCAGACTGGTGGTTGCCTGGGGCTGGGCGAGAAGCAAGTGACTGCTAACAGGGACGGGATCTCTCCTTTTGGCAAGATGAAAATGTTTTGGAGCTGGATAGAAGTGATGGTTGTACAACACTGTGAATGTGCTAAATGCCCCTGAATTTTTCATTTTTAAATAGTTATGTTATATGAGATAAAGTTTGCTTCAATATTTAAAAATGAAAAAAAAAAAAAGGCTTTGAGGACCCATGAGAAATTTATCATGGTGGTTACCTCTGGAAGGGGCTTGGTAATACTGAAGGTGGGAGGAAAAGGGAAACTTAACTTTCTCTGTCCATCTTTGGGACTTTTTGACTTTCTATAATAGGAGCACATAATGCTCATTCAAAAATGTTTTAATTAAATATAAAGATAAATAAATAAATATAAAGATGAATCAGTTGACTGTACAACCCAAAGAATAAGTTCTAATGTAAACAATGGACTTTAGTTAATCATACTGTGTTTACTGGTTCATCAGTTGTAACATATCACCCTAGGAGTGCCTGAGTAACTCAGTTCGTTAAGCATCCAACTCTCGATTTTGGTTCAGGTCACAATCTTGGAGTTATAGGATTGAGCCCCATGTCTGGCTCTGCGCTCTGCGCTCAGCGCTCAGCAGAGTCTGCTTGAGGTTCTCTCTCTCCCTCTCCTTCTCCCTATCCCCCGCTACTACTCTCCCTAAAATAAACAAATAAGCAGGGTGCCTGGGTGGCTCAGTCGGTTGGGCATCCGCCTTCAGCTCTGGTCATGATCCCAAGGTCCTAGGATCCGGTCCCATGTTGGGCTCCCTGCTCAGTGGGGAGTCTGCTTCTCCCTCTGCCCCTTCCCCCTGCTTGTGCGCTCGCTCGGGCACACTCTCTCTCTCTCTCTCTCGTGCTCTCTCTCTCAAATAAATAAATAACATATGTATTTTTTTAAGATTTTATTTATTTATTTGACAGACAGAGATCACAAGTAGGCAGAGAGGCAGACAGAGAGGGAGGGGGAAGCAGGCTCCCCGCTGAGCAGAGAGCCTGATGCGGGGCTCCATCCCAGGACCCTGGGATCACGACCTGAGCCGAAGGCAGAGGCTTTAACCCACTGAGCCACCCAGGTGCCCCATAAATAATAGATTTTTTTTAATTCTGTAAAAAGTAAATAAATAAACAAGAAAATATTTTTTAAAAAGAAACATATCCTAATGGAAGATGTTAACAGTAGGGGAAATTGTGGGAAGTTGAGGGGTGTTTTGGGACTCTACTTTCTGCACAATTTTTCTGTAAACCTAAAACTGCTCTAAAATATAAAGCCTATTTAAAAGTTAATTAGTTGAGGGGCACCTGACTGGCTCAGTCAGTAGAGTGTGTGACCCTTGATCTCAGAGTCGTGATTTTAAAAGTTAATTAGTTGAGGGGCACCTGACTGGCTCAGTCAGTAGAGTGTGTGACCCTTGATCTCAGAGTTGTGATTTTGAGCCTCACATTGGATGTAGAGATTACTTAAAAAGATTTTTCAGTGGGGCGCCTGGGTGGGTCAGTCAGTAGAGTGTGTGACCCTTAATCTCAGAGTCGTGATTTTAAAAGTTAATTAGTTGAGGGGCACCTGACTGGCTCAGTCAGTAGAGTGTGTGACCCTTGATCTCAGAGTTGTGATTTTGAGCCTCACATTGGATGTAGAGATTACTTAAAAAGATTTTTCAGTGGGGCGCCTGGGTGGGTCAGTCAGTTAAGTGCCTGCCTTCAGCTCAGGCCATGATCCCAGGGACCTGGGATCGAGCCCCACATCGGGCTCCTTGCTCAGCAGGGAGCCTGCTCCCCACCCCCCTGCCTGCCACTTCCCCTGCTTGTGCTCTGTCTCTCACTATCTCTGTGTGTGTGTCAAATAAATAAATAAAATCTTTAAAAATTGTTTTTTCAAAACTTTTTTTTAAAGTTAATTAGTTGAAATTAATGAAAAAAATGAGTGAAGATGCTTCAGTTGGGGAGAGGGTGTTCTGGGGCTCAGAGAGTTGTTTCTTTCTTGATGTGGGTTCTGTGACATGTATGGATTCAACTTGCAAAAACTCCTTACACTTCAACTTAAAAAATTAAAAATAAAATGTTGTTTGGGGACTGCATCTCTCTTAAAATGTGCATTTTTGATTCAGGCAAGCCTGGATTCAAAAAACAGCCCTGGCCCTCCCCAAGTTAAGCAGCCTTGAGTAGAGTCTCGTCCCCTCCCCACAGCCTCTGTTTGCCAGTCTGTGAAATGGGTTAATAACAGCAGGCCCGATACTTCTTAAGGTTGTTTGGAATACTTGAGCGAGACGAGGTTTGGCAGGAGGCATGCAAATTTTAGCCATCATTCCTATTTCCATTATCACTCTTTTATTGGAGGGAGAGAAATTCAAAGCTGACACTCTCGGGATGCTCCAAGAGGCTGGCAAACCCGCTCCTCTGGTGCATCAGACACCAGGCAAGGACACCCAGTGGCCCCACCCTGGCAGAAGTGGCCCCACCTGTCCTCCTGGGGCCGGCATTATCTGAAAACTGAGGTGCCAGCGACTGGCTCAGTGGCCCACGCCCATGGAGCGCTGGTTTGTCAGGTTAGCCCAGCCTCCTGTCGGGGACTTGTCATACAAGGTGTGTGGGCTCCTGAGAAGGAATGCAGGACACAACTGCGCCCCTCCACACCAGAAACCACATATCTGTCTCTCTTTGAACCGCAGGTCCTGGAGCCCACTGGCAGCCTGGCAGCCAAGACCCCCAACACTGACTCCACTGCCCCATAGCCTCACCCTGCCCTGCACTCACTCCGGAAACCTGTAGTTGAGACGACCTACCCCATCCCTGCTCACAGCACCACCTTTCTATACCAAAGGGCTGCCTGACACCAGAGACTCCCAAACTGCCTAGAAGTCTGAGCTGAGAGGAGGCTTACTCCAAATTTCTGGGGTTCTGAGAAAGAACTTCAAGGGCAGAGCCAAGTTAGCCAATGGAGGTGGGAAGGAGAGTTTTACTACAGCTTTGGGCATATGTAGGCTTTTGCCTGCAGCTTCCTTGGCCCAAAGGAGATCCTAACAGAAAACAAAGTTTTAAAAAAAAAAAATACCAGTAATCTAGATCATTCCAGAACTGCAATTGTCTCAGCCCACCATCCCAACCAAGTGTGAGCACACCTGGACATGAGCCTCAGAAAGGATTCTGTAGGCTCTGCCTCTTAGCTGTGTGACCTCAGGGGAAGGTCCGCATCTCTCTGAGCCTCAATTTCCTCATATGTTAGACAGGAACTATATTACCCACTTCACGGGGCTTTGATGATAATGCCATGTTTTTAGAGTACTCAGCTCAGCACTTGGCACACAGCAAGCCCTTGATCAAATATGCCTCTTACTGCTGTTGAGGCTGCCACCATGTTCACTACTGTTGCCCAGCCATCTGGGATTTGGAGAATGGAGCCCAACACTTGCCAGGGAGGAGAAATGGGGTCCCATTCTCTGACTGCGGAATCATCCGGGCCCCTCTGTGGATACCAACCCAGGTCACCACTGGACACCAGCCCAGAGCTAATGTTACCTTTCAGAAACCCAAGCTGGGCTGTACAGACAGACTGGGGCCATCGGAAAGTGCACAGGACTTTGGGGTCAGGCAGGACGGGTTTGTTCAAATCCCAGCTCCCCCACTGTCTCCCTGTCTCCTTCCCATCTCCAGCCTGAGACTCCTCAGCTAGCAGGCCTCAACCACCAGGCATGGTCTGGGCTGGCTAGCCACCCCCTGGTCCAAGCAGGGAGGGTGAAGCCCTGGGACACCAAGGACCACAGATCTCTCCGCATCCAGCAAAAACATCAGCCAGTACGGGGCTTAACGACGGGGCTTAACACAACCCTCACTGCCAACTCTGGGGGCCCAGGAGGGCATCTCCTCTTCTCATAAAGGGGCATTTGGAAGCTCTGTGCCTACCATGGGTGAGTAGAGGGGCCATGAAGGCAGCCAGAACACAAGCGTAAAGTCCATGAGTGAGACGATGTCCGGTGACTCCAATCAACCCTAGGAGACGGCCTCAGCGGTCCTGATGGGGAGGGGTTTCTTCTTGAGGTCCCTTCCCACCACGGATACCCAGAGAGGATACTCGCAGGACTCCGAGGCGAGCACTGAAAAAAATGTGCTCACACGCTGCGACCGTCGGAGACACGCCCACATCCCCCCTAGACTGGCGTCCGAACCCGCAGCCGCCGCTGGGGTCCCGGGGCTTCCTGGCCGCGGCTGGGCACAGACAGACTTTCTCTGGCACACTGCAGGAACCCGCGCCAGGCGCCTCGGGTTACCGCGCAGCGCTGCGGCCGCGCTCCGGTTACGGCCCCTCGCTCTCACTCACCTCGCGGGTCTCGGCCTCCCGCCCTCGGTCCCGATCCGCCCGCACCGCAACCTCGGCTCTGACCGCGCGGTCCCGCCGTCTGGCCCTTTAACCCCGCCCGGTCGAGTCGCGAGGCCCGCCCCCGGCCCGCCCCCCCCCGGCCTGGCCAGCCTCTGGGCGGGGACCAAGGCTGGGCCCCCAGAGATGGAGAGAACCAGACACAGAGACGTGGAGGCATGGAGAACGTCAGAGAGGGAAAGGAATAGAGCCAGAGACGGAGAGACTGACAGGTGGAGAGATGGAAAGACACAGGCAGAGACAGCGGAAGAGACGTGTGGAGATACAAAGACTTGGACACCCAGCAGCCCGACACCATCATATTCCCTGCCCCTCTGCTGGTGCCTGGCTCTAGTTATTGCCCAGATCCCCCTGTGGCCCGCTCCTTAACACCCCGCTTCTACACCAGTACCCCGCCAAGCCCCCACCTCAGGACCTGCTCCCAAGCTTGGAAAGGGGTCCCTAAGTCAGCAACCCCGATGCCCAACCGGGCTCCCAGGAATCCTCAGACTCCATTGGCCTTTGGAAGCCACTCCACTGACTGGCACTGGTGCCCTTATGTTCCCTCTGGATCCAATCCACCCTCCTGGGGCTGCTTCCTCCAGGATGACCTCCAGCCTCACCAAGGAGCACCAGACTCTGGTCCTGCTCCTCCCACCCCACCCACCTACTGTCAGCCAACTTGACCATCCCGCTAGGATGTTGTCCTTGGCCAGTTTATCTGCTCCAGATGGGTCCAGACAGGGTCAGCCCCACCCCTGGATGTGAAACAGGGATACCATTCCTGGTTCGGTGGGTGGATGGTTGGACGAATGGCTGATCTGGGCAAATGGGCCGACAGATGGAAGGATTCACAGCTGGCCTTTGGCTCTCCACTGCCTCCCCGGGGCCAAAAGATCTTGCACATACTTGATACCCAGGAAATAGCTGTCAAAGGGGGAAAAGAAAAACAAAAACCCACGGGAGACTGAAGAGATCAAAGGCTCCAGCCATAACTGCCGTCTCATCTGGAGAAACTAAGGCAAATGTTGTGGGCTGGAGGAGAGGCGTGACTGGCTGGGGTCAGTCAGGATCAAGTCAGACACTGAGAAGCCTGAACCCCTGAGAAACATCACCCTCCTCCCAGTGAGTTCCAAAGCCAAAACCACAGCAAACCATAAAGAAGCTGAAGGAAGGACAAGGAAATTCAGATTTTTTTTTTCCCCAGGATGATCATCCCAAAGCCTTTTGACTGGTCAGAAACAAAATACTGATTATAGACTACAGATGAGCTGTCCTTCATTTCGGGGGCCAACCAGTTGGGAAGTCTAATCTTGGGGCTGGTTAGCCTGGGGGATGGGGCCAAGTAGCGGAGCAGACCCTGAGCAGTGTTAGTGTCTCAAAGGACAGAGCCAGGGGCCAGGACCACACACAAAACCACACAACTAGTGGTTAGACATGCATTCTGGAGACAGGGGTTTCAAATGACTCCCTCGGCTACTCTCTGTGTGTCCATGTCAGAGGATGGCTGTAATGTTTTAGGGGAACAGTTGCCACCCATGGTAATTCTGTCCCCCAGGAGACAGTTTGACAATGTCTAGAGACACTTTGGCCACCACACCTGGATGCTGGGGTACTGCTGGCATCTAGTGGGTAGAGCCAGGGATGCTGCAAAAAGTCCTACAATGCACACAATGAGAATGTGCCCCTCACAAAAGAGAATGACCCAGCCCCAATGTCCACAACAGTGAGGCTGAGAAACCCTGCTTCGAGGTATAGGGAGCACTTTTGTATTTGAGCACACAATAAGTGCTAGGTATGTGCAGACTATTATTAACCACCATGGAGTCTCCAGCCCTCTGCCTCACCAGCAAGTCCTGATGGCTCGCTCCATGCTCTGCATGCCCTAGTTCAGAGAAAGCAGTGGCTTCACTGCCCCGTACATGAGCAAGTTTCAATCAGGCAAGTCCCGCTTTAGCTGACTCTGTCTCCTTGAGGGTGAGACCCCAGGCTCAGCTCATCAGGGCTAGGCAGCACTTAGTTTAGAATAAATCCCTGCAGTTAGAAGGACCTGCTGTGGAAAGACCCAAGCATGGTTCTAGGTGCTGGGAACATGAGAGAGAATAAAAACAGACCCAATCCTTGCCCTTGTGGATTGGAGGCTTACGCAGGGAAAAGAGAAAGAAACATATCCAACAGGAAGTTTCCCTTCCCCAGTGAAGGGATGTAACAGGGTTTTGCAACGAGGTAGAGGGGAAGCTGCTATCTGAGTTGGGTGTCAGGTGGCCAGCTGAAACCTGAAACACAAGAATAAATGTTGAGTCACATTGTACACCTTAAATTTTTGTCAGTTACCCCTTAATGGAGCTGGGGGAAGAAAAGATGGGATGAATGAATGAAGAAATGTATTTTCACAAGTCTGAACCACACAGAAAATACTCTGGCTTGTCCCCAAAGACCCACACAAGTGTCTGAAGTCTGATGTAAATTATGTTGGTCTGGTAATTTTAGATGGCACATGAAGGAACACTTTCAATCCATTTTCTATTTTATGTATTTATGTTAAATGAGAGATTTGCTTTGATTCATAGAAGAAAAAAATAGACTCACCCTAGATATCAAATCTATAGCCTTGTGGATATGATAATAGTTATATAAATTTTACTTTAAAATAAATCCGATTTGGGGTGCCTGGATGGCTCAGTTGTTAAGCCTCTGCCTTCAGCTCAGGTCATGATCCCAGCATCCTGGGATGGAACCCTGCATCAGGCCCCCTGCTCAGGGGGAAGCCTGCTTCTCCCTCTCCCTATGCCCTGCTTGTGTCTCTCCTCTCTCTCCCTCTCTCTCTCCCTGCCAAATAAATAAATATCTTTTTAAAAATAAAATAAAATAAATAAGGCTTGGGGTGTATGGGTGGTTCAGTTGATTAAGCGTCTGCCTTTGGCTCAGGTCATGATCCTGGGGTCCTGGGATTGAGCCCGGAATTAAGGGGGGGGAGATGCTGCTCACTGGGGAGTCTGCTTCTCCCTCTTCCTTCTGCCCCTCCCCCCACCTTGTGCCTGTGCTCTCACTCAAATAAATAAATAAAATCTTTTTTAAAAATAAAATAAGGCTTAAAAAAAAATAAAATAAAATAAAATAAGGCTTTAGAGGAAGACCACTGAAAGAAAACTATTAAGTAACAAAAGGTAATACGTAGATAGAGCAATACCGGTGGCAGAAGATTGGGAATGACTAAAACTTCAGTATCAGAAGCCATCTGTCTGGATTAAGACAAAGATGAAGGACAAAGCCAAAGAGTCCCAAATTCAAGTTTGGGAACTCTTAGGCAACAATCTCTTCCAAATTCCAGAAAATAAGACACAGCGGGGCTCGAAACTTTGAGGGAATTTTAAAGCCAGCATAAGACACCCACTTGTCCTGGCAGGTGATAAACTTGGCTGATGTCTTTATCCCTTTTCCATCTCAGGCATATTCCCTCACTGGGTGCTGAGCCCTCTTTAAGGGTGAGAGGAGGTGGCATTTCTAAGGGAAGAAGAGGTAATACAAATAATTGAAGCTGTGCTGTTTGGAGGAGGCAGACGGGAAGGCTACGTGAAGGATGTGACATCTGAGCTGGGACTGGAGGGAGAGGTTGGATTTCAACAGATGCAGGAGAGGGGGTGGGGCTTGGGCTCCGAGAAACCTGAGGGTGTGGCTGGGCAGGTGCTCTCTCTAGCCCTGGGGTGTGAGAGACGAGGAGGGGTGCAGGAGAGGATGTGAAAGGCCTTGAAAATCAGCCCAAGTGGCTGAGGGTTGATCTGGCAGGCAATGGGGAGCCCTGGATGGTGCGTGAGCAGGAGAGGAGCCCCCTTTAGTTGGTTTTAAAACCACAGTGGAGGAGTGCCTGGGTGGTTCAGTGGGTTAAGCTTCTGCCTTCGGCTCAGGTCATGATCCCAGGGTCCTGGGATCGAGCCCCAATTCAGGTTCTCTGCTCAGCGGGGAGCCTGCTTCCTCCTCTCTCTCTGCCTGCTTCTCTGCCTACTTGTGATCTCTGCCTGTCAAATAAATAAAATCTTTTTTTAAAAAAAATAAAGCACAGTCGGGCTTATTGATTTTGTCAGGGATGTGGGTTTTTTTTTTTTTAAAAGATTTATTTATTTATTTCAGAGAGAGTGAGAGAGTGCATGAGTAGGGAGGGGGGAGGGGCAGAGGGAGAAGAGAAGTAGACTCCCTGCAGGCTGCAGAGTTTGACACCAGGCTGGATCCCCAGACCCTGAGGTGAGCCAAAATCAAGAGTTGGATGTTCAATGGACTGAGCCACCCAGGCACCCCAGGGATGTGGACTTTTTAGGGATGTGAAGGACATCTGCTTTGGTGCCTGGCTGGATGTGGGGTTTCGGGTGGCAGAGGAGGAGAAGAAGAGAGGAGTAGGCAACAGCTCAGTGTCTCTGCCCTCAGAGAGATAGGGACAAGGAGGGAGGAACAAGTTGAGGGGCCCAGTAGGCTTCCTGGCTGTTAGTTCGGGCAGGTCACGTGGCTACTGTAAGCCCCCATATTTGTACAGATAAAACGGAGGCGATGATCACAAGACGAAGTGGGGTTTGCGGGGTGCTCGGCCCCAGGCTTGGCACAGACCATGGGCTGGACGGACATCAACACTTGGGGCATGTGGTTGCATTTGGGTGATCCCAGCAGTTCTCAACTGGGGCAGATTATCCCACTAGGGGACATTTGGCAATGCCTGGAGATACTTCTAGCTGTCACATTGTAGAGGGGGAGGACCGACTGGCATCCAGTCAGCAGAGGCCACGGGTGCAGCTGAACATCCTACAATGCACAGCCCAGCCCCCACCATGGAGAATGATCCCGCCCCAGGTGTCAGCAGTGCTGAAGCCGAGACACCCTGTCTGCTAAGGAGAGGCACTGGGGAGGCAGCTGGGCCCATCAGGAGAAGTGCATCTCTGAGTCACCTGTCCTGGGAGGACACGGATGCCCAGCGAGTAAGTCAGTGAGGTCACCTGGGAGGAGGTGGACAGAGAATGCGTTGACAGAAGCATGGATCACAGCTGCGTTTAGAGAGAGGGCAGGCAGAGTCATGAAGCTGGAGGGAGAGATGAGCCACATCTGGGAGGTTGAGGAAGAGTGGCCTGCGCCCAGAGGGCAAGGGGCCCAGGGCCTGGGAAGGGCCAGGGCTCCGTGGCTCCCAGGCACCAGAGTCCTCAGCCTGGTAGCAACCAACAAACTATAATCGAAGTGGGAGGGTGAGACATAGAAGTGGTGGCCAGGTTAGGGAGATGGTCCCAGAAAAACATGTGCAAGTGGACAAAGGAGGAGCATGGCAGGAGTGAGGGGAAGAGTTTTTCCTGGGCCTCCAGAAGCTCACAGCAGACTTTTTGGGGGCAGAGACAAAAAGAAGAGCAGTTTCCTCCAACACTGTTGGTGAAGACGTAAAATGGTGCAGCCGCGATGAAAAACAGTTTAGCAGTTCCTCAGAAAGCTAAACATAGAATTACCATATGAGCCAGTGATTCCGCTCCTAAGTATATAACCAAAAGAAGTGAAAACAGAGACTCAGTGTCCCTGTATGTGCATATGTCCACACAGATTCAGAGCAACATGATTCACAGTCTCCAAAAGGTGGAAACAACCCAAGTATCCATCAACGGAGAAATAAACAAATGTGGTCCATCCATATGGTGGAATATTACTCAGTCATAAAAAAGAACGAGGCCCTGACACATGCTACCCCATGGGTGAGCCTCAAAAGCATCACGTTGAGTGAAGGAAGCCAGACACAAAAGGTCACACATTGTATAACTGCATTTCTGTGAAATGATCAGAAGAGGTAAATCCATAGAGACAGAGCACATCAGGGATGACCAGTGACAGGGGGACAGGGGCAGTGAGGAGTAAAGCCCATACCAAGGAGAATGAGTGCAGGAGCTCCTCTTGGGTTGATGGGAAAATTTTGGAACTAGACAGCGGTGATATGGTTGCACAATATTTGTGAATGTACTAATGCCACCGAATCATACACTTCAAGAGGGTTAAATTTATATTATGTGAATTTCACCTCAGTAAAAAAGAGAGAGCCAGCAAGAAACAGAACACTAATTTGAAAAGAGTTTAATAAAAGATAGTACAGCCAGGAGCCATTACCACCCCAGAGCCCTGGGACCTGGGGCTACGGGGCAAAAGCAGTTGCTAGAACCTGGACTTGATAGGGCTATGTGCAGAGAGAGGACTGCCTGGCAAGAGCTGTTGGTTGAGGGGCACAGGCAGCCTGCATGGACCACACAGGAGAGGAGATGAGATACTAATACCCTGACCTCAGTCTCCTCCCTCCCTCCAGTGCCTGCTGTGGCTCCCTATTGGTTGAATCCAACTGGAAGTCATAAGGCAAAGGTTGAGTGGTCCATTCAAGTCAGCCTCCCAGGACACAAAATAGGGGGCAGAAGGGTGGAGACAAGGCAGGAGGTAATTCAAGGTTTGGAGCAAAGACCAGAGCAGTTCAGGGATGTGGGGTGAATGGAGTAGCAAACACCTTCCAACTCATCACTCACCACACTCTTGCTCACTGCCACTTGCAACCATCTTGCCAAACCCTTCAAGGCCATCTCTCTCCCCCTCAAAGCCTTTGTACATGCTGTTCCCTCCGCCTGGAATTCTCTTCCCTCTCCCCTGCTCCACTAACTCCTACTTCTCCTTCAGGTATCAGCTCAAAGGCCATGTTCTCTGAGGGCTTCCCTAACTTCTGAGCTCAGTTCAAACTCACGTTCCATGCAGCCACAGCCCCGTGCATCCTCGGTCACAGCAAACTCGCTCTTGGAACGGTGTGTTTAGCTGGGAGCTCTGTGCATGTAGACTGCCTCTTGCTCACTCCCTGCCTTTTTCCCCAGCCCCCGCGAGCACAGAGCACATGTTCATTCAGCAAACACCAAGCTCCCAGGAAGTACCAGGCGTTGTTCTGCAGTGGAGATGCAATAAAGCATAACTAGAAACACATAAGCAAAAAGTTTATTTTATGGGATGTGTGCTGTGGAGGACAATCTAGGGAGCCAAGGGGATGAGGAAGACCTCTGAGGTGCTCTTTGAGCAGAGACCAGAGGCTGGACCGTGTCTGAAGAAACAGCCAAGAGCCCAATGAGGCCGGAGCCAAGTGAGCGATGGAGAGAGCAGGAGGACACAGGGGCTGGAAGGTGACCGGACGGATTGTGCCCCTAGGAGGCACTTCGAGTTTTCCTCTGGGGAATGGGCGCCACGGACGGTTCCCAGCTGGGGAGGATGCTGACTGCGCCGGGGCCTGACTGGGATTTTCCCGGTTCCCTCTGGCTCTGATGCGCCGACGAAAGGGGGCGCCAGAGCGGCGGGAGGAGCCGGAGGAGGAGCAGCCCTGGAGGGACCGCGCTGTGAAAGGTGGTAGGATGGGGGGGGGGGGGTTGTTTAGAGGTGACGGGACTTGCCGACAGACGGAATGTGGGTGTGAGAGGAGGGAAGGTAGGGGTGACGCGAAGGGTTTGGGCCTGGGCCACATCTAGGTTCGCGTTTTCGATGGAGAAATGGAGACTAACTTGGAGAGAAGAAAGTGGGGTGGGGGTGGGGGTGGAGAGAAAGACGGCAAATGGGAAGAGAGGGAAAAGGGGAGATGGTCTCAATAAGGAGCCAGGCGGGTGCAGGACACCCCCTCGGGGCGGGCGGCGGGAGGAGAGGCCCTGGTCTTCAGAAGCTAGAGAGATGGACAGCACGCTCCCAGAATGGGGGACAGCTGCTGGGGAGAGCAGGGAGCACCGAGGGGGCAAAGACAGTGCGGAGGGGGGGGGGGCGTGAAGGGGAATGCGAACAAGATTACTTCTCACCAGGTATGGCTAGGAAAGTGTCCTTCCTGGACTCCGCCTGGAGCGACCCAGCCCCCTCCCTTCCTCCACACGCACCTGTCTCCATTTCCCCACAGCTGGTGGGGCATTAATCTCCACCCCCCTCTCCCAGGGCCCAGGGACACGGGATTTGCGGAATTTGCGGATTGGAAGCTAAAAGGTACTGCTGGCATCAATGATACCTCGGTCCGACTTCCCCTCAGCCAATCAGATTCCACCCTCCTACGCCTCAGTCAATTAAATGTTCTCTAGCCCTCGGCCAATCAGACTCTGCCTTCCCTTCTTTCAGGCAATCAGACGCTCCTCTCGCGCTTCACAGACAACTAAATTCCACGTTCGTGCTCCCTGGCCGACTGAACTACTTCTCCCTCCACTAGTCAGGCTCGGCCCTCCCCACATACCTCACTCTATCAGAAACAACTCTTCTGTCCTCGGCCAATAAGAAAGCCCCGTTAGAAGAAGCCTGGGGGTGTCTAGACCCGTCGTCCACCACTTACCTGCTGTATGGCCTGGAGTACGGCTCTTAGCATCTCTGTGCCTCTTTCTTCTCAACCGTAAAATCATCTTCCTTCCCTCTTGGGGCGGGCCTGAGGCTGCCGCCTGAAAGCGATCTCTTCCTAAAAATATGTTGTGTAAATGTGTGTTATATTTCTCCTCCCTCCCTCAAATCCCCCGAAGCTGTTTCCTAGGCTGGACCGCCCTTCCCTGCCAGACCATCCATTTATCCTTCAAAACCCAATCCCTCTTCCAGGAACTTGTCTATGCCCCCTTCCCAAGCTGTACCCCAGCTGCCCCTCTGGCTCTTCTAGCTAACCTAGTCATGACCCTGTAGGGCAGAGAGTCTAGCTGAAATTGTCCCCTCCACCCACCACCCACCCCCACCTCCCCGCTGTTGGAAACCTCAGAGCCCAGAGCTTGGAAATTTGGAGGCCACAGAATCTCCCACCATGAGGGTGGGCACAAAATGCTGGTGTCATTTGAATACCTGCTGACCAACCGCGTCAATGAACAAATCAGTTTCAATATGGATCAGCTGGAGGGGAAGCCCAGCATTGGACTTGGTGGAATCATTAAATCCCTTAAAATCATGTGCAAAATCGTGCGTTTATCTTTTCAGGAGAGACTTGGAGCCAGAGCTTTCACTAGATTGGAGGTGGGGGTAGTTAAGAACTTTCTTGGAAAATTGGAGTCCCAGGGTGCCTGGGTGGCTCAGTTGGTTGAGCAACTGCCTTCAGTTCAGGTCATGTAATCCTGGAGTCTCAGGATCGAGTCCTGCATCAGGCTCCCAGCTCCACAGGGAGTCTGCTTCTCCCTCTGACATTCTCCCTTCTCATGCTCTTTCTCACTCTCTCTCTCGCAAATAAATAAATAAATAGATAATAAATAAATAATAAAATAAAATAAAATTGGAGTCCCAGAGATAGGCAGTAGCTTTCCCAAAGTCCCACAGTCTGGTAGGAACAGAGTCAGGAATTTAGCCCGTGGGGCCCATCGGAGGAGCCTCCCAGGACTTGGAGGCTGAGTCTGAAAAGGTATTTAACCTCATGATCCAGTTTAGGGGTAAGAAAATTCATGTTTATTAAGAAGCCCAACAGTCAGTTGACAGACATTTCGTGAACACCTGAATGCTAAGTGTCAGGCACTGGTCTCAGCCCTGGGGATGCAGCCCCGAGCAAGACAGGTCCCTTGCTCCCATGGAGTTTCCCTCCAAGTGGGGGAGGCAACAATAAATAAATAAATGCATACATAAGATAAATAAACAAATGACTAAGATACTGTCAGGTAAGGGTCTTGGTAAATAGAATGAGCTCAAAAGGAGGGACTGGGAACCTAGTTTACGCAGGGTGGTCAGGGCTAGGCTTCTAGGAGGAAGTAATGTTTGAGTGATCCCTGAATGATAGGAAGACATGAACTGGAACATTCCAAGCAAAGTGAGCAGAAAGTACAAAGGCCGTAGGGTGGAATGAGGGTCACATCGTCAAGAAGCAAGAGGCCAGGGGCGCCTGAGTGGTTCAGTGGGTTAAAGCCTCTGCCTTCAGCTCAGGTCATGATCCCAGGGTCCTGGGATCAAGCCCCACGTCGGGCTCTCTGCTCCTCGGGGAGCCTGCTTCCTCCTCTCTCTCTCTCTCTCTCTCTCTGCCTGCCTCTCTGCCTACTTGTGATTTCTCTCTCTCTCTCTGTCAAATAAATAAAATCTTTAAAAAAAAAAAAAAAAAAAGAAGCAAGAGTCCAGTGGGCTGGACTGAGGAACCCATGAAAAGAGATTAGAAGGACC
The DNA here is from genome assembly GCF_020171115.1 of Neogale vison. NCBI lineage: Eukaryota > Metazoa > Chordata > Mammalia > Carnivora > Mustelidae > Neogale > Neogale vison. The sequence goes on from NC_058096.1 coordinate 214,655,219, forward strand.
AGTAGAAGCCAGAGCCTCAAAGTTCTAGTGTATGCACCGCAGAAAGGAGAGGGAAGGGAGAAGGGTGCCCCACAACAGAGGACCAGTAGGAGACGATGCCTGGAAGCAAGGAAGTGCCTGGCCTGTGCCTGTTTGGGGCACCGGAAGTCACCCTGCCTCCTGCTGTGCTGATATAAACTATAGACCAGAAAGGAGGAGTGGGTGGGTTGGGGCAAAGGTGACCTCCACCAGGGAACCAGTTGTGGTTCATGACCACAGGCTACCCCAGGCTGATTCAGCAAGATTCTGTGTTATCAAAGGTCAGCTCCCCAAACAGCAAAGCAACCTAGCAGCAAATTTCCCCCCACCCCAGAGGACCTCCCTTAGAAATTTCTCCTTGCTAGCTTCCAGAAAGATTAAGCTTCAGAAAATTTCTCAAAAATGCTTGTAGGATAGAGCCAATCACCAACCACTGTGTGACTTTTGGCAAGTTACTTCACACCCCCAAGCCTCAGTTGACCACGTTCTTGTTTGTTCGAGCCTTCATAAATCAAAGGCATAATATAGGTCCCTTCCTCTGCCTACCGTACCATGTTGAGTCTCCACAATAAAGGAAGGACTTGGATTAGGATCATTTATAGGTAGAGAGGTGGAGGCTGAAAGGAAGGAAGCAACTTGCCCAAGTTGGGAGGTAAACCCAGATCTGTCCGAGTTCAGAGATGCAAAGACTACGAGGGGCCCAATCCTAAACCCTTCCTTAGCAAGTGTCCAGCACTCAGTGGTCACTAAGCAGACAGGGAATAATCTGATGGCCATTAGCCTCAGGATGGTGTGGGGTCACCTCTCCCAACCTCAGTTTCCTTGGCTGCCAAATGGGGACTTAGAATTCTTCACTTTGAATTCTCTCTTTACTGGCTTTGTGAGGCAACAGAGATAGAAAGTATTCGATGGTCCCTCAAAAAGTTAAACATAGAAGAGCCTCGGTGGCTTAGTGGGTTAAGCCTCTGCCTTCAGCTCAGGTCATGATCCCAGGGTTCTGGGATCAAGTCCTGCATCAGGCTCTCTGCTCAGCAGGGGGCCTGCTTCCTCCTCTCTCTCTCTCTCTCTCTCTCTCTGCCTGCTGCTCTGCCTGCTTGTGATCTCTCTCTTTGTCAAATAAATAAATAAATAAATAAATCTTTTTAAAAATAAAGTTAAACATAGAGGTACCATATGACCCAGCAATCCCACTCCTAGGTAGAGACCCTGAAGAATTGAAAACAATATTCAAATAAGTACAAATATACACATATTCCCAGCAGCACTCTTCACAAAAACCAAAAGTGAAAACACACCAAATGTCAATGAAATTATGAACGGGTAAGCAAAATGTCCTATGTACACATTTTCATGTCATTCAGCTGTAAAAAGGATCAGAGCCCTGACACACACCACGAAGATGAACCTCAGAAACATTACACTGAGTGAAAGAAGCCAGTCACCAAAATCACCTAATATGTGATCCTTTTTATATGGAATGTCCAGAATAGGTCATTCTTAGAGACAAAAAGCAGAGCGGTGGTTGGCAGGGGCTGAGGGGAGGGGAAATGGGAAGTGATTACATAATTCGTACAGAGTTTCCGTCGGGGGTGATGAAAATGTTCTGGAACCAGATAGAGGTGATGGTTGCACAACACTGTAAATGTACCAAATGCCCCAGAACTATTCTCTTTAAAATTATTTAAAATGATTACATTACATGAATTTCACCACAATAATAAATACATGGTAAATAAATAAATAGTGGGAAGCAGGTTGATACAATTTTATATCACTGATTCCTTTGCTAAGGCCATGAAATAAGCACATTATTGTTGCCGTTTTAGAGTTAGAGAAATCAAGGCACAGAGAGGGGAGGGTGCTTTACCTAGGGAGTGGGGAAGACTGAATGGGTCGTGGGGTCTCCCTGACCTCGGGGAAGACTAAATGGGTCATGGGGTCTCCCTGACCTCAAGCAGGTCCCACTCCTCTGCCTGGGAGCCATGCAGGTGACAGACACCCACACTGAGTTTACCATCCTTGAGTACAGGTGACTCAGCCAGAGGGCAGACAGCAGAACCCAGGATATTGGCCAGCTTGACCTGGTTCTTTTTTCCTGGCCCAGGAGGAGACAGCAAGGAGGCCCAGGGCCAAGGAGCTGTCCTTTGTTCAGAGAGAAAACCTGTTATTATCACCTCTCTATGCCCAGTCACATGCCGAATGCTCTAAGAGGACTCAAACCTGGAGCCAGCCCTCTAGAAGCTCCCAGTCTGGAGAGTGTATTGTTGGACACAGACACTCCCTAAAGCTCAGTATCAGGGCTCAGCCATAGAAAGGAGCCCACAGCTGGAAAAGCCAAGAGGAGAGAGCCAGAGGAGAAGGGAAGTCCTCCTGGAAACCGGGATCGTGGAGATAGGTCTTGAAGAATGTATAGGAGTCCACCAGATCAAATGAAAAGGTTTTACTAGTGGGAAAGCAAAGAGATATAAGCTCTGGGCAGGAGAAATTGGTAATATCTGGCAAAATTGTATGCTCATTTATCCACTTAGGGGAATATATCCCAAAAGTCCCTTGCAAAACTAAGAAAAAGATAAATGAACATGGCTTTTCACAACAGCACTATTGAAAATATCAATATTTTTGAAATATTTATTTTGAAAATATTTATTGAAAATATCAAAATAGGGGCGCCTGGGTGGCTGAGTGGGTTAAGCCTCTGCCTTAGGCTCAGGTCATGATCCCAGGGTCCTGGGATCGAGCCCCACATCGGGCTCTCTGCTCAGCAGGGAGCCTGCTTTCTCTTCTCTCTCTGCCTGCTTCTCTGCCTACTTGTGATCTCTGTCTGTCAAATAAATAAATTGTAAAAAATCTTTAAAAAAAGAAAATATCAAAATATCAAAAATATCAAAATGCTGGAGCATCTGGGTGGCTCAGGTGGTTAAGCACCTGCCTTTGGCTCAGATCAGGATCTCAGGGTCCTGGGATCAAGGCCAGCATTGGGCTCCCTGCTCAGCAGCGCAATCTGCTTCTCCTCCTCCCCCTGCTCATGCTCTCTCTCACTCACTCTATCTTTCAAATAAATACACAAATAAAATCTTTTTAAATACTATATCAGAAGACTGGAAATAGCTCATAAGTCCATCAATAGGGTATGGTTGAATAAATCAAGGCACAGCCACATGTTGGGGTCCTATGCAGCTGTAAAAAGGAATGAGGATTATCTCTCTATTCTGGCATGAAGAGATCTCCAGGAAACAGTATTAAGTGGAAAGAAATATATATTATATATACTAGTGACAGTTACATAGATATATATAGTGTTTTTTAAAATGGAACAATAGGGGTGCCTAGGTGGCTCAGTGGGTTAAAGCCTCTGCCTTCAGCTCAGGTCATGATCTTAGGGTCCTAGGATCGAGCCCCGAATTGGGCTCTCTGCTCAGCAGGGAGCCTGCTTCCCTTCCCCTCTCTTTGCCTGCCTCTCTGCCTACTTGTGATCTCTGTCTGTCAAATAAATAAATAAAATCTTTAAAAATAAATAAATAAAATGGAACCATAGACCATGAAAAAATTATAAATGATTACCTGAGGAGGAGGGAAAGAACATGATGAAAGATAAATGAGTAGAAGCTAGATGTTTCTCTATATATCTTGTTTTGCAGATTTGACTTTAGAACCATGCAAATATCTCACATAATTCTAAGGCAATATTAGACTTAAGAAATAATCCCTCACTTCACACCCATTAGGATGGCTATTATAAAAAAGAAAATAACAAATGTCAGCAAAAGTGTCAAGAAATTGGAACTCTTGTGAACCACTGGTGGGAACGTAAAATGGGGCAGCCGCTGTGGAAAACAGTTTGGCAGGTTCTTTAAAAAATTAAACATACAATTACCACATCATCCAGCAATTCCACTTCTGGGTATATACCCAAAAGAAATGAAAGTGGGAACTCAACTCAAACAGATATTTGTACACTCACGTTCACAGCAGCACTCACAATAGCCCAAAGTGGAAACAACCCAAATGTCCATCAGCAAATGAATGGATAAACGAAATATGGTCTATCTGTACAACGGAATATTGTTCAGCCTAAACAAGGAAAAGACAGGGGCACCTGTGTGGCTCAGGATTAAGCATCCAATTCACAATTTTGGCTCAGATCTCATGGTCGTGAGATCAAGCCCCTAGTCAGGCTCCACGCCAGGCATGGAGCCTGCTTGGGATTTTCTCTCCTCATTCTTTCTCTCCCTCTCACTCTGCCCCTCCACTGCCCCCCAACACACTCACACCCACACCCTCTCTAACTTTCTCAAAAAAAATTTTTTTTTAAGATTTTATTTATTTACCAGAGAGAGAGAGGGAGCGCGAGCGAGCACAGGCAGACAGAGTGGCAGGCAGAGGCAGAGGGAGAAGCAGGCTCCCTGCCGAGCAAGGAGCCCGATGTGGGACTTGATCCCAGGATGCCGGGATCATGACCTGAGCCAAAGGCAGCTGCTTAACCAACTAAGCCACCCAGGCGTCCCACTTTCTCAAAAAATTTAATAAATCAATAAATACTTTAAAAATTAAAAAGAAAAAATGGTAGGGGATTTCCTACTTCTATCCAGTGAAAAGTCCTAGAAACAACTAACCCAGTAGCCATGAGCACCTTTAGCACTTTGATTCCTATCTCTAAGTACCACTTTCCAATCAAAGAAGGGCTCCCTGGGGAAATGGTTGATTCTCAGGTTTGTGGCAGGAAATGTACAAGATATTCCTGAAATCTCTTGTTACATCATAAAAAAAAAAAAATGAGCCATGTCAAAAGAACTCAGGAGTCACAGTGAAGAGGCTCCCACTGGCCGTAGGAGGGATAATAATTTGATTATCAGTAATGATTTAAAAAAAACTTCAATGTATTCACACATTTCAGTAGTTTAAGTCCATGATTTTGTAAAGATATGGGGGGAGAGGTAAATCTCATTATCTACCCTTGGAGGATGTTAAGGAGCCCAGCAATGACTTTGAAAATGAGGGAAGGAAAGATATCAAGCATTTATCTTGTCCTTCCATGTGAATTGTACCACTGGGTAACCAAATGGTAGATGAGAAGATGTTTCTCTCTCCAGATGAATTCCAGCTAATAAATGAAGAGAGAATAAATCATCCCAATATCACTCTGTTGTAGCTGCTAATGGGTTAACAGGTCTAGGCGATGATCACCAATGGCAGAGAACGTCACAGAAGAGAGACAGGGGGTGGCAGTTATGGAAGAAATAAGATGGCTCGTGAGTTGACATGTGTCAGTTGGATGATGGGTACCTATGGGGATTCATTATATAATTCTCTCTACTTCTGAATATGTTTGAAATTTTCTGTTCTGAAAATAATGGTTAAAGTACTTTGCGCTGTGTCATTCTCTCAAAGCAGGGTGACAACAGCTAGGAGCCGTGGTTTCTCAGTAAATATTCCCCAGGGTGTACCAACATCTGGCCCCATTTACCCCACACTCATTCTTGGCCTCTAGCATAGCGCCGAAGGCTGAACTCAGGATTTCACTATAATATGTCCTGTTCTTAGTTACAAAACTCACTCCTCTCCAGTTTCAGTGCCAGGTGTTGAGAGATTAAATCTCACCTCTATTCTAAGATGTGACTGAACTCAACTTCTGCCCTCCAGGGACGGCGGAATCTCCCCAGCTGGAGGCTGTGGGGTCGCTGATCCACACCAGCAACTTTGCTTCCCCTTGGCAAATTGGGTTTGACCAATTCTGGGGCTGGCCTGCCTGGCTTCAGTGATCTGGCTGTGGTTCCAGACTGGCTGAAAGCCCAGCTGGCTGCTGTGGGGTCAAGGCCAGCAGGGAAGCCTTGGCTTGGACAAGTGCCCCAGATGCAGAAATAATTCATGCCTGTGAGTCCAGACTCATAGAGGAAGAAGGACTCGGGCCATCATGGATTATCCTGTGCCCTGGATCTCCGCTGGGGAGGCTGGGCCAGTGGAAGGAGTGGGGGCAGAAACAACTCTACTCATTGCATGCTTTCCACATGCAAGGATGGTCCTCAGCATATAGGACCACCTCATTTAGCTCCCAAAATAACCCTTATGAGTTTGGTACTATTCTCCCACTTTAGAGATAGACAAAATGAGAGTTACAGATTAAACCACTTGCTCCCGCTAGTAAACAGCAGAGTGAGAATTTGAACTTGGGTTAATTGGCTCAGGAGGGATCAGCAAACTTTATTAAAAGTCCACATATAGGGGCACCTGGGTGGCTCAGTGGGCTAAAGCCTCTGCCTTCGGTTGGGTCCTGATCCCAGGGTCCTGGGATGGAGCGGCATCGGGCTCTCTGCTCAGTGGGGAGCCTGCTTCCCTTCCTCTCTCTCTGCCTGCCTCTCTGCCTGCTTGCGATCTCTGTCAAATAAATAAATAAAATCTTTTTTTAAAATTTTTTTTAAATTAAAAATAAATAGGGGCGCCTGGGTGGCTCAGTTGGTTAAGTGGCTGCCTTCGGCTCGGGTCATGATTCCAGGGTCCTGGGATCGAGCCCCGCATCGGGCTCCCTGCTCAGCAGAGAGCCTGCTTCTCTCTCTCCCCCTTTCCCTGCCGCTCTGCTTACTTGTGCTCTCTCTCTAGCTCTCTGTCAAATAAACAAATAAAATATTTAAAAAATTAAAAATAAATAAAAAGTCCACATATATCTAATGGAAATGAAATGATTGCTGCAAAGAGCTATCTGCGCCTTCATATTCACAGCGGCATGGTTCACAATTGCCAAGACATGGAAATGGTCAGAGTCCTTCAGTGAATGCACAGATTTTTTAAGAGGTGGCATATATATATATATATATATATATTGGGGTATTATTCAGCCATAAGAAAAAAGAAGGAAATCCTGCAACTGAATGGCAGTGAAGAGGTTATCCTAAGGGAAATAAGCCAGACAAGGCAAGTACTGTGTGATCTCACTTATGTGTAGAACCTAAAAAAACAAAGTGACCTCATAGAAGAAGTAGAATAGTAGCTTCCGGGCGTTGAGGATGGGGAAATGGGCAGATGCTGGTCAAAGGGTACGAACTTCAAGGTATACGATAAATAAGGTCTGAGGATCTAACGTACTGCATGGTGACTCCAGTTAACAGTACTGTGCTGTATACTTGAAAGTTGCTAAGAGTAAATTTCAAAAGTTCCCACCACAAAAAACAAACAAACCAAAAAAGATAACTATGTGAGGTGATAGGATGTGTTAACTAACCTTATTGTGGTAAACATTTTGCAATTTACATGTATCAAATCATCGTGTTGCACACCTTTAACTTTACACAGTGTTACATGTCAATTACATCTCCATAAAGCTGGGGGGGGGAAGCCGTGTAGGAAATATTTCAGTTTTGCAGGCCAGATGGTCTCTGCCACTAAAATTCAACTCTGCCATTATTACAGCATGAGGACAGTCATAGACAAAATGTAAATGAATGAGGAGGACGTGTTCCTAGCATTTATTTACATAAATTTGTTTATTTATATAAACAAATTGTGGTGCATCCATACAATGGAATATTATTCGGCCATAAAAAGAGAATGACTCAGGGATGCCTGGGTGGCTCAGTTGGTTAAGCGTCTGCCCTCGGCTCAGGTCATGATCTCAGGGTCCTGGGATCGAGTCCAACATCCCAGCTGAGCTGGGAGCCCGCTTCTCTCTTTGCCTGGTGCTTCTCCTGCTTGTGCTCTCTCTCTTTCTCTCTGGCAAACAAACAAATAAATAAATAAATAATTTTTTCAAAAAAAGAATGATTCATGATAAGAAGCGCTGATTCACACCATGACCCAGATGAACCTCAGAAACATTATCTTGAGCGAAATAAACAGCCAGACACACCAAAACTCACATAGTGTCTGATCCCATGTATGTGAAACGTCCAGAACAGGCAGAAAGCAGGTCCGTGGTTCCCAGAAGCTGGGGGATAGTGACAGTGACTGCAAGTGGGTACAGGGTCTTATTTCAGGGTGATAGAAATGTTCTGGAACTAGACAGAAATGATGATTGCACAACATTCTGAATGTACTAAATGCCATAGAATTATAATTTTTAAGTGGTTCCTTTTATATTAGGTGAATTTCACCTTGAAAAAGTCCCAAAAGCAAAAAAAATACATCGTCTACAAAACAGACAGCCGGCCCGTAGGCTGTCATTTGCAGGCTCCTGCCCTACATCCTTTAACAAAACCCAGAGCTGAATAAAAAACTACAGACATATATATAAAATCTTTTATTATTAATAATTATTATTATCAGTGTCTTCATGATTATGCTTCTGCTACCAAAGTGAACATTATTAACTCTGATGTTGGCCCCAAGCCCAGTCTTGCCCCAACTTCTTCTTCCTCTGGCCTCTGTCCATGATCCCACCTTCACTTTGGATCCAGGGCCCAGGACTCTGTCTGTCTGTCTGTGTCAATGCTACCTCCATTAGAGCTGTGCCTAGGCCCCAGATAATGACTGTTCTCTTGAGTATAGTGTCTGTCTGCAGCCTGGAGGGGCCTTGACCTACCCTGGCAGGTGGTCCTCATGAGGTGTAAGGGAAGCAGGGGTGGGGACTGGTGATTCATCATGGGAATCCCAGCCTTTCTGCTAATTCCCAGGCCCAGCCCAGACCAGGCACTTTGGTGTGTGGGTGCATGCGTGCGTGTGTGTGTGTGTGCACGTGCGTGCGCATTTCACAGCCTAATCCCCAATTGACCCCACATCCTCAATCAGGCCTTCTGTGCACTCAGCAATCCCTCCCTGACACCCACCTGGTCCCTGGCCTGTGCCAGGTACTTCTGGGCACCCTAAGAGGACTCAGCATCTCCCAGTTTGGGGGAGATAAAATTGGACATAGAAACTCCTAGCCCTGCATAGATGGGTCTGAGTCAAAGCGAGGCTCCCCAGGCTAGAGAGCTAGGATGGGTAAAGGGCAGAACCAGGAGTAATCCAGGAGGCTTCCTGCAGGAAGGGTCCACCCCAGGACACAAATCCCAGACTCTAAGGGAAATGCTGGCTGGCCATGACATACCCCTGACTTGAAATCTACCCAGCCTCTGCCACAAATTCCAAGGTTCAAAATGGAATCAAGGCTCTCTGGATGACTAGCCCAGGAGTTCTTGGGTGTGAAAGTCTGGAAACACTTCCGCGTGTGAATTACCCTGACCCTGACCCAGCCACAGGATAGTGGAAACATATTTTGCCCTTGGAGCACTCCCCAGGTTTCAGCTATGTGTCCTTGAGCAAGTTACTTAACCTCCCTGAGCTCATCTTCCTGCTGGGTAAAATGAGCGTAAATCGATGGTGGTATAAAACCAAAAGGGTCCTCTGGGGCTGCAATCAGTGGAAGCCGCAGAGGGACACTTCCGGGGTCCATAATGCCAAGGCAAGGTCATTCCCAGTCCAGATGGACACTAGATGGGGATCTCCTCAGCCACCCCTTCACATTCTGGGGGCACTAGGGTAAAGCAAGCAAGGCACAAAGACAGGATCACAATTCCTGATGTTAACTTTTCCCTCTGGCCCCAGTACGCCTCAGGACAGGGCTGTTTCCGATCCTCTCTTTCTCTAAAAAGTTGATATTTTGTTATAGTGGATTTTTTGCATTCATTTTGGTCTTTTGAAATATCGCATTAAAATATAACTTGAACAAACTGTGGGTTGCTGGGGGGAGGGGGGTTGGGAGAAGGGGGGTAGGGTTATGGACATTGGGGAGGGTATGTGCTTTTGGGTAAATTGGAAGGGGAGATGAACCATGAGAGACGATGGACTCTGAAAAACAATCTGAGGGGTTTGAAGTGGCGGGGGGGGGGGTGGGAGGTTGGGGTACCAGGTGGTGGGTATTATAGAGGGCACAGCTTGCATGGAGCACTGGGTGTGGTGAAAAAATAATGAATACTGTTTTTCTGAAAATAAATAAATTGGAAAAAAAAAACTAAAAAAAAATATATATATATATAACTTGAACAAAGATTTTCAGCACCACCTTAAATTTTGAACCCTAGGCAAATACCTCCCTTCCTCACTCCATCCTCCCACGAGATGGACACATAGTCCAGGCAGAGCCCACCTCCCTTCCCCACTGCCCCATCCCCAAATCCTTGGAAACTGGGATTTAGAGATTCCCTTGGAATCCCCCAGAGAGTAGCCTCCATTCCCTCCCTCCCCAGCACCTACTTCCTGAGTCCCCACTGTGGATGCTTGGTCCCCAGAGAGAGGACACTCTATAGCTGCGAAAACACCCCACCCCTGCCCCCTGGGGAATCCCAGACCTGGCTCAGCCTGGGCATTTCCAGGCCCGCCCAGGGCCCGCCCCATACTGAGTCCCCAGCCTGGTGGGTCTCCTGGAAACTCCCAAAGCTGGTTTCGGGGTGGGAGGCCCACAGTGAAGCAATTCATACCACAGCCCCAACCACTTGGAGCCCATCCCACCTGAGTCCGGAATAAAGGGGAGGCAGGTTCATTTCTGCAGGACTCACACACCTGCTTTGCACGGGAAAAGAGGAGGACCCCTCACTGTCAACCCAGGTGAGCCCAGAAGCCAGCTCCCGGGACAAAGCCAGGGTCGGGAATCCTCCGGCCCCATCCCTGTTCTCAGCTTCCTCTGGTTGTTTGGGACTAGGACCTGGAACTGGTGAGAGGTGACAGCTCCTGATCCCAGGGGCTCAGAGCAGGCCTCAACAAACAATCTCCAGGCCCTGCACCCATCCTCTGCCTGAGCCTGAGGTGCTGACAGAAAAGAAGGCAGGAGGCGGTACCAACCCCAGGCCTCTCCTTCTCTCTCCTCCCCCAGCACAGCCAGTCTTACCAGTTTGGCGGGCACCTAAGAGTCCCCTCTGGGGCCAGCTGCAGCTCCAGAACAATAACTGCAGGAAGCGGGTAAAGTTTGCAGGACTGGCCTCAGTCTACCTCTCTTGGGAACGTGCAGGGCTTGTTGGACTCTAAACTACTTAGCCTCCAGGCCCCTCCTGGGATGGGCCTGGCCTGCTGACCTTTGACCTCAGCCTGGGAGGGACAGAATAAGATGGGGGAGCCCCTGAGATCCAGATGACCTTGACCTAGGGCACTCTGTCCCCATGCTCCCACTATCCCCCGCCCACAACTCCGCAAGCGGCAGCCGTGTCATTCACCGCTGGACTTTGACAGTGGCCAAAGGCACCACTCAGTTCTCTATGCCCATCCCCTTCCAGTTCCGCCAAAGTCTCTGCTGAGGTCAACTGGATTTGTCCCTCAGAATCTGGAACCCCACAATGGTGGCCCAGGATATCCTCTGGATCCTGCTCGGATTGCTGCTGCGGCTGGAACCAGGGACAGGTGGGTCAGGAAGCAGAGACCCCGGGGACCAGGACCCAGATCTGCAAGAGTGTACTACTGCCCCCTCTGCGTCCAGTCCTGTACAGGGTGAGGCTAGACACCAGGAGGCCCCCATCTCAAGGAATCTCCAATCTCCAGATGCTCCCTGTAGGGTCAGGACAGGAGCTGAGGGACGGACTTGGGGCCAGAAGAGCAAAAATCAGTAGAATTTCCTAACTTTAGAAAGTTTGTTTATTTCATAAACATAGATTCCTTAAACATAGATTTAGGACAGGAAGAAGGGAAAAGATTTTTACTTGATGGAGAAACAGGAAAGGGCATTTTAGGCAAAGAGAAGAACAAAGCTATAGAGGAGTCATAGAGTGGACCATCTGGAGAAGAACCTGGATTCTGGACAGTGTAAGGAATAAGCTACCTGGGTTCAAATGCTGCTTCTGCCACTTTCTAGCTGTGTGACCCTAGGCAGATGATTCAGCCTCTCTGTTCTCATTAGGGTCGTTGTGAAGATTAGACAGATTAAGTTATATAACTCACCTAGAACGGTGCTTGGCACACAGTAAATGTTTAATACATGTTAGCTATCATCCAGCATCCCACCCAGCTCTAAGGCCAGCATTCTGATGGCTGATATTTCCATCACTGGACACCGGTCCACTCTCTCCTCCCTCATCATCCTTAGGGACACTTTCCCCTCTAAAACCTCCCAAACTCCAATCCATCAAGAAAAACTGCCCATTTCCTCCTCAAAACACCTGGGAACTCTTCCCATCCCACTGGCTTCGGCCATCTTCATCACTTAACCCCACACTGTCCCTCCTTCCCTACTCTAGCTTCCCCCAAATCTGTTCTTCACATGGTAGCCAAAGGAGCAATTTTAGAATACCAGCTAGGCCATGACCTGCTACAGCTCCCCAGTGCTCACTGATCGTCTAAGCTCCTTAGCCGGTTGTCTGTGCTCAGTGTCCTCATCTACACAAGGACAGTAGTGGGAGTCACAGGGTTGCCCGATGAAGAGCTGGGGGCACTGAGAAAAATGTGGAAGCAGCAGGGGGTGTGGAACAGAGGGTGCTGGGTCACTGGGCTAATGGTGTTCCTCCTCCTGCAGCCACACTGCCCCTGCTCATGGACTCTGTCATCCAGGCCCTGGCTGAGCTCGAGCAGAAGGTACCAGCCACCATTTCCAGCCACGCTGCTTCTGCATTGCTGCTGTTTGCCCAGGACTCTGGCCCCGACGATGTCCTCCATCGCTTCCTGCTGGAGCGGTGGGACATCAAGGACACCAGGCTGGATCCCCGGCAACTGAGCCCAGAGTTTCAGGGCCTGATCAAGGACGTGGCCCAACATGGTATCCGTGGCAGACAGGAATACGGAGTGGTGCTGGCACCTGATGGCTCTACAGTAGCTGTAGAGCCTCTTCTGGCAGGGCTGGAGGCAGGGCTACAAGGGAACAGAGTTGTCAGCCTGCCCTTGGACAGCACAGCGGCTCCTCTGGATACCGGAGCTGCCTTTCCAGACACTGGAACCGTGGTTCTGGATATAAGAGCCGCATCCCCAAGATTCAGGGATGCCTCCCCAGATGGCACCTCCTCAGATGTTGGAGCTATGCCTCCAAATAATAGAGCCACCAATCTAGATGACAAACCCACCTCTCCAGGTGTTAGATCTAGCTCTCCAGATGCCCCAGTCACTTCTCCAGATGTCCAAGCCTCCTCGCCAGGTGCCAAAGCCAAGTCCCCGACCACTGTGGACAGCCTCCTGGTGGTCACCCTCGCCAGAGACCTGGGTCTGGCCTTCCTCCAGGGCCCCCAGACCTGGAGCCATTCAGGCCTGGGGACCGAGGGCTGCTGGGACCAGCTCTCTGCCCCTCGTACCTTCACCCTCTTAGACTCTGGGGCATCGCCAGTCACCATGGCTTTCCTCAATGGGGCCCTGGATGGGGCTCTCCTTGGAGATTATCTAAGCCGAACCCCTGAGCCTCGGCCACCTCTCAGCCACCTGTTGAACCAATACTATGGAGCCGGGGTGGCTGGAGATTTAGGACTTCGCAGCAACTTCCGACGACAGAACGCAGCTGCTCTGACCTCAGCCCCCACCTTGACACAGCAGATATGGAGGGCCCTCGTCCTGCTACAGAGGCTGGAGCCAACACACCCTCAGCTGCAGGGCATGAGCCAAGAACAGCTGGCAGAGGTAGCCACCAATGCTACCAAGGAATTCACTGAGGCCTTCCTGGGTGAGAAGGGCCCCCAGCCCCTGGGACCTCCCCTGTCACAGATACACTCTTAGCCTCGTGTGGTCAAGGGGATCCATGACTAGAGGATTCCAGAGGGGGAAATGGGGGTCAAGCTGGGGAGCCATGGTGGCTGCACAGGTAAAGAGAGGCCAGATTTGGGTCTTAAAGGATGAATAAAAGTTCATCCAAAAAAAAAAAAAAGAAGAAGAAGAGTTTGGGAAGGTAGGGGGCATTCCAGAAGGTGGGCTCAGGACTCACAAAGGCACAGAGGTTCAAATGGAAGTTCAGCCATAACTTCTGTGCACCATTAGGGAAGTTGCTTCACTTCTCTGAACCTCACCTTCTTCAGTGAAGCCTGGGAAAATCATTGCTTCCTCTTGGACGTGCTGGGTCCTTTAAGAGAGATGAAGCAGGGAAAGCAAGTAGCACACAATTAGAGTCCCACAAGACATGGAGGCTGAAATTTCTCTTTTTTCACTGTGGCTGTCCCTCCCTAGAACTCATAGCAGAGTCAGCTGGAGAGGTTGGGTCCTGGATTGTAAGTAAAGGGCCTTAAAATAAGAGCTAAAATTCTTGGGGTTCATCCTCAAAGTGATGGGAAGCATAGAAGATATTCCAAGAGGACTGAAATGCTGTTAAATTCAGTGAAGTTAAAGCCCCATGGAGGCCAGTGTGTGGTGCAAGATGGAAATGTCCTCAAATCTGGAGGAACTCTGGAGGGATGGTCCATAGGTGTGCTCTAACGGGCGTGCAGGCAGGCGGCAGGCAGAGAAACGCTGGCTGACCCCAGCCCCGGACTCCCTTCTCTGCAGGGTGCCCGGCCATCCACCCACGTTGCCGCTGGGGCGCCGCGCCCTATAGGGGTAGCCCCAGGCCGCTGCAGCTGCCCCTCAGGTTCTTGTATGTACATCACACATACATGCCCGCGCCACCCTGCACGGATTTCGCGCGCTGCGCCGCCGACATGCGCTCTATGCAGCGCTTCCACCAAGATACTCGGGGTTGGGACGACATCGGCTACAGGTAAACTGAGGCCCCGGGCTCGAGAACCTTTTAGGGTGGAGCCTTGGTGGGCGGAGCCTGATTGGGGGCGTGGCTTTGACCTGAGCCCACGGGAGAGACGGAGGAGGAGCCTTGGCGGTGGGCGTGGCCAAGTGGAGGCTGCGTGGCCTTGACTCTAGTCCCGGCGGGACTGGGATTCTTGGGTCTGAGATAGCAACTAGGAAAGGACAGCAGGACCTGAGGAGGGAGCAAGACTTGTGTTAAGAGCCGGGTCTGGGACGGAGCATCGATGGACTATGACCTAAGACAGAAAAGGTCTCTGAATTGGGCAGGAGCTGTACTTGAGACTGTGTGGAGGGGGCTGGGTAGAAAGGGGAGTGGCCAATGCTGAAGGTCGGATCCAGAAAAACGGGATAGTTTCTGCAGTGGCACTGTGGGAGTGGGAGGAGGATGGACCGGGCAGAGCCAGAGCGATCAGGCGGGACTTGGGTCGGAAGTGGCCCTTGGCTCAGGGGCAGAACTGGGGTAGGGGCCCAGAAGAAAGGCGGGGCCTCGCTCACGCCGCGTGGTGCCTGCTTCCCCCTCCCGTCTACAGTTTCGTGATCGGCTCAGACGGCTATGTGTACGAGGGCCGCGGCTGGCACTGGGTGGGCGCGCACACGTTGGGCCACAACACTCGCGGCTTCGGCGTGGCCTTCGTGGGCAACTACACAGCCGAGCTGCCTGCGAAGGCTGCGCTTCACACCGTGCAGGACCTGCTCCCTGGCTGCGCAGTGCGCGCTGGCCTCCTGCGGCCCGACTACGAGCTGCTGGGCCACCGCCAGCTGGTGCGCACTGACTGCCCTGGGGACGCGCTCTTCAGCCTGCTGCGCACCTGGCCGCGCTTCGCGGCGGTGAGTAAGGGACCCCGCCTGTGGCCCATCTTGCCCCGCAAGTTCAGAGCGCAGCCCTGACCCCTGTCTGCCTGCCCAACCTCGACAGACCCCTGACTCCTTACTGTGACCCCCAGGCCCACACAGCCTCAGCCAGGGTCCTGGCCCCCCTTGCAGTCCCTCTATTCAGGCAACCTAGACCCAGGCTTCAGTCGTTCTACTTGCAACAGCCCCTACCCACCGTCCTCCGCGTACAGCTTCGGCTCAGCCCTGACCCAGCCAGCTTGTCCTTTACCCAGCCCCAACACCTCTGCCCTCCCAACCAAAGCATGGACCCTGACCCTACAGCACCCCTTCTGCCTGCACAGCCTCACCCAGCCTAACCAACCTTGGCCTCGCTCTTGTCCCCTAGCCAAAAGACCCTCTATCCACACAACACTTAGACTGTGACCCTCTATGGAAAACCCCCTTTGCCTGTGCAACCTTTGTCCAGTCCCTAACCCTTTGCTACAGTCCTCTGCCCCATCTCAGCCCGAGGATGCTTACTCAGTCAGCCCCAGCCTCCCTGAACCCCAATGACAGCTCTTATGACAGAGCAATCTATGTCCTGTCAGCATAACCTTGGCCTCATGATCCCACCCAGCCCCTGACCCTGATCACCAAAACATCGCTATAGTCCCACCTGTACAATCTCATGTTACTTGCCCACTCCCTGTCTCAGCTGTACACTGGCCAGCAATCAGCGATGCACCCACCCCCTCCCTTTGGGTTCCCTGTCCTCTTCCTTATCCATTGTCCCATGGTGACATGGGCAGGCCCCCACTCCCCAAGCCTTACACTCCCCTGTCCTTTCTTCTTTATTTTTTTAAAGATTTTATTGATTGGGGCGCCTGGGTGGCTCAGTGAGTTAAGCCGCTGCCTTCGGCTCAGGTCATGATCTCAGGGTCCTGGGATCGAGTCCCATATCGGGCTCTCTGCTCAGCAGGGAGCCTGCTTCCTCCTCTCTCTCTGCTTGACTCTCTGCCTACTTGTGATCTCTCTCTCTGTCAAATAAATCAATAAAATCTTTAAAAAAAAAGATTTTATTGATTTATTTGACAGGAAGAGTGAAAGAGCATAAGCAGGGGGAGGAGTAGAGGGAGAAGGAGAAGCAGGCTCCTCACTGAGCAGGGAGCCCAATGCAGGGCTCCATCTCATGACCTGAGCTGAACAGAGACACCTAACCATCTGAGCCACCCATGCTCCCCTCCCCTGTCTTTTCTAGAATGTGAAACCAAGAACAGCCAGGAGGGCCTCCAGGAGATCCAGAAAGGAGCCACCTCCAACAAACGTGCCAGCCACAGACATCCAATAAAGAGACGGTGGAAAGAAAGTCTATATCTATGCATCATCTGTGTTTGCACATGTTGTCTTTTTTTTTTTTTCAGATTTTATTCGTTAATTTGAGAGAGAGAATGAGTGGCAGGGAGGGGCAGAGGGAGAGGGAGAAGCAGACTCTCGTCTGAGCGTGAAGCCCAATGTGTGACTCAGTCCCAGGACCCTGAGATCATGACCTGAGCCGAAGGCAGACGCTTAACCGACTGAACCATCCAGGTGTCCTGCACACATTGTCTTAATTTGTGTTTGCCTAGAAGCAGACCAGAGACAAGAATTTCAGTGCAAGTTGTTTGGAAGGTGAGGGTGATCCCAGGATGTACCAGTTGGGGAATGAGGAAGAGGTAGGGAAGGGAAGGCAGCCGGGAAAGGGTACTTAATCAAGTAAGTTGGCATTGAGGGGACATGGAGCTCAATCCCTCTGGGGACCTCTGGGGGACAATAAGACACATACCTCAGAGTCATACTGATCCAAGGGAGCAGGAGTATTGATCCTCCAACCCTCGTCATCATTTGGTTAAGGGCTGATCTCCAGGAGGTATTAATTCTCCAGCACTTTAGGACTGCGCATTGTATGGGTAGAGTAGACTCCCTCATCAGAGAAAGACCTCCAGCAAAAATGCAGGGAGGTGGCAGTGGATCAGTATTCAGTGAAGTGAGAAAGGCTCAGGAACATGGGAACATACATCGGAACATGGGGCAGTGAATGGATTGAGAACAGCATGAAGGAGGCGGGCATATCTAAGGTGTGTGCATCTATGTGAACATGTCCAGCTCCAAGAAAAAAGGTCTTTGGCTCATGGAAGGTCCTACTCCTTGGGACAAAGTTTATAGAATTTGTAAGTCATGGGGCAAAATGAAAATGCAGCGCCCCTTGTTCAAAAAGCAGGAACTTCAAGACAACAACAGCAAAGCATGAAATCAAACGCAGTGTGGTACCCGTCTAAGCATGTGGGTCTTCGATGACTGCCCAGACCACATGCCCATGAAAGTGGTCCTACCCACCCTATCCTGTGAATTCTGGCCACCCTTGCCTTTGCACAAACTGTTCCTTCTATCTTGTATGCTCATCCCATGGTCAACTCCTTATGATTTGTGCCACAAGTGTCACCTCTTCAGGGAGGTCCTCCTGGATTTTTCCACTTAGCCTCAGTCTCTGCTCCAGTCTATTTTCCTCCAAGTCCTCCTCACCAGCTAGGAATGTCCTACATTGATGTTCAGGATCTCTCCCCCGCTGGACTGTGTGCTCCAGGAGGGCAAGAACCAAGTTTGTTCAGTTCCCTGTGGCTTCTCCGACACCTCAGTATATAATGGGCACTCAGGAAACATTTATTGAGTGAACAAAGACTCCCATTATGAACCTTCTGGAGCTAATATTTTCATCTTGTACAAATAAGGAAACCGAGGCTCAGAGAGAGGAAGTGACTCGCCTGAGGTCACACAGTGAGCGAAGGACCAGCTGGCACTGGAACCCACTCCTGGGCCAGGATCCGGCTGAATCTCATGCTGACTCATTCATTTCTTAGAACAGCATTTGCCCACCTCTTTTTACAAGTAAACACTTACTGAGGTACAACAGAGATACAGGAAGATACAGACAAAGTGCACTGGACTGTACAGCTCAATAAATTTTCACAACAGAACACACCCTTGTGACAAGTGCTCACCCAATTCAAGAAAGGGGACATGTTAAATTTGCTATGTGACTTTCACCACCATTAGGAAAAAACAAAACAAAACAAACAAATATATGTATGCCGAGAACCTTCTCTCATGCTCCCCTACTCTTCTCCAAAGGAAGCTAACATCCTGACGTGTTCCACAGTTTTGCCTCCTTTGCGACTATATTAAAGGGACCACAAGGTATTTACTGTTCACTGTTTGTGATTCATCCGGGTTCAATCAATCATCCAGCAGTTTGCTTGTTTCCTTGCTGCATGGTATCCCACTGCAGATGGGATCACAACTGATCCATTCCACAGTAGACGGACACTAGGGTGGCCTCCAGTTCTCACAAAGAGCGCTAGTGGGCTTGTCTGTTGGGTGTATACATAACACTATAACCACTGGACCAGAGGAAGGGTGTATGGTCACTGTTAGGAGATCATGCCAGTTTTCCAACTTAGGTGAATTGATCTACACTCTGACCAGCAGCAGAGGAGCGCTCCAGATACCGTGTATTCTCACCAGCACCTGGTCAGTCTGTACCCATTCTGCAGAGAAGGTATCTGAGGCTCAGAGAGAGGTATTACTGCCTCCGGATCAATGAGAGATTCTGGGTCCTGCTTTGTCACCTCCTCTGCCTCCCGCATCCTGCCCCCGCTCTGCCCTCCCAGCCTGGCTGTGGGGTGGGGTGGGACAGACAGGGTCACGTGGAGTTGCGTTCAGTGGGAGGAAGCGAGGCAGGGCGCAGGCGGCTGCTGATTTTGGGGCTGGCCAGAAAATCAAGGTAAGGGAGAGAGGGCGTGTGGCCACTGAAGGGGTTCCCTGGGGATGAAGCTGAGAGTGGGGAGGGGGCCAAGATGAAGACAGCATGTGGGAACACACTGGGCAGAACTGTCACCCCCTTGTCCTCCAGGAGAACCCCCGCCATGGACCCACCATCACCGTGCAAGACCTCCCAAACCCAACCGGCAGCAGCTTCATCCCCGCTAACCTCCTACCGCTGGCACACAGGAGGCGATGGGGAGAAAGTAGCCGGAGGCTCCCGCTGGGGCCGACTTGCAGGCTGGGGCCGGGCATTAAGCCACCAGGAGCCCAGAGTCAGCAGCCAGCCTGCCTCTCGCTCTCTCTTCCGTCGTGTCCTCTCTGCACCCCCCAAGGAGTCACGCACAAGCCGCCTGAGGCTATCCAAGACCCTCTGGGCAAGGCATAAGAGCCTGCCGCTGGAGCCAGGACCAGAGCCAGAGGCCCAAGGTACATGGTTCCCCCTTCCCCGGGCTGGGAGGCCGGATGCTTAGGTTTTGTCTGCCTCCTGAGCATCAGCCCTACAGACACAGGAAGTTGTGGGGAGTGCAAAAGCCCAACAGGAAGTGGCTGGGGCCCAGCTGCCCTCTTCCCTCTTCCCCCTCACACAGGGACTGGGGGGTGAGGGGAGTGGCCAGGGACCTGTGGACTGGGGGTCCATCCTGGGGAAGGGAGAGGGAAGAGATGGAAGGTGGTACTATCCAGATACCAAATGGCTCTTGGCCCCAGTGGGTCTCTCCTTAATGGGTCTCTGTTCATATGAGAATGAGCCCAGGCTCTCTCTCCTGCCTGGATATCCACCTCTGCTCTCTGGCCTTCGTATCTTCAGTTTCTTCACTTCTTTGAACCTCAGCTTCTCCATCAGTTAAATGGGAGTCATAATCCCTACCTTAAAGCATACATTATTTCATTTGCTCATATTCATTCATTCATTCATTCATTCATTCATTCTTCATTCAAACAGAGGTCTGTTGAGCATTTATGACATGCCAGGCCTTGATTTAGTCACTAAGGATACAGCAACAAACAAAACAGATGAAACTTCCTGCCCCATGTAGCTCATGGTGTAGTGGGTATGACAGACAGTAAACAACTAAACCAGAAATGACAGATGGGGCTGTTCCACAAGGGATCTAGAAGAGAATGGGATGCCTTGAAGACTGGAGTTCAGGAATGCAGCACTAGCCCAGGGCCCAGCAAGTTTTAAGTGACCTATTGACAAGTGGAGTATTTATTCCCCTGATGGGAAAACAGTAGGACAGACAGATGATCTGGGAGCATTGGTTCAGCTCATCTATTCCAAGAAGCTCATTTCTCACTGCTCATATTCCCGTTCTGCAGAGGCATCCCTTCAACCCCCTTTAGGATATCCAGTATTGCCCACTCCATAGGATCCAGAGAGAGTTCTCCAAAAAGCAGGACTGCTCCTCCCCTGCTCAGACACCTCCTGTGGTTCCCCATTTCCTCCAGTTCTCTAACTGGCACCCAAGGTTCTGTACCAGTCTCATCCTGGATCTTCCCCCTCTAGCCTCTGAGCCCTATGGGCCCTTCTTGCTTTTTCTGGGCCTTGCCATCTCCGAGCCTTTGCCCAAGCTGTTCCTGTCCTAGTCCCCTCCATCTCTGTCAAAATCCAACCTGCTGGTCAAGACCCAGCGCAAACCTACCATCTCTGGAGGCTTTCCCTGTCCCATTGCACCACCACTCCTCCCTACCCTGATCTTTTTTCTATTCCTTTCTCAAACTTGGAATGCTTTCTACCTTAAATTAGTTCTTTGTGTAAGGAACCAAGGATGCTGTCTTGTTTAACCTCTTGGACCTACCTACCTACTATCTTGGTTAAGAGAAGAATGCTTGTGTCTGAAGCCCAGCTCAGCCACTCACAAGCTGTATGACCCTGGGCAAGTCACTCAACCTCTCTGTTTTTCAGTTTTCTCCTTAGCAAAATGGGGGTGGTAGCCATTGAGTGGCTTTCGGAGGACTAAATGAGAGAATGCATATGGAGCAGTAAACACAGTACATGGCCCATGTGTCCATTACCCATGGCCTGTGGGAACAAGGACAAAAGAGGGGTGGAAACTTGTCCAACAGCAGCCTGACTTGGCTGCCAATGGACTGGGATGCGGGGGAGTGGGGAGGAGACACCTGGGAGGGAAACCTGATGAGTTTCTGTGAGTGAAGAGGGTCCTCTGAGGGAGAGGAAAGGACTCCAAGGTCCCCAATACCTACTCCCCTCCCCAGAGCCTGAGCCAGAGCCAGAGACCCCTGCCCCACAGATCCCTGAGGCCCCCACACCTGATGTACCCATCTGGAACATTGGGGCCTTCGCCCTGCTGGATGGGAAGCTGGTGCTGCTTGGGGGTGAGGAGGAGGTGAGAAGGGGCACAGGGATGAGAGGAGGGAAGAAGAGGGTGGGAAGGAGACAGAAGAGTGGGTGGGGAGGATAATGAAAAGTGGCTGCCTCTCCTTCTGTCTGCCTGTCTGCCTCCCCTGTATGACTACCCAGTCTTATGAACAACAGGGTCCACGCCGGCCCCGGGCAGGGAGTGCTAGCTCTGAAGGCAGCATCAGGGTAGCCATGGGAAACCTCAGGGATCCAGGTAAGTTTCAGAGATGTGGAGGGTGAGGGCATTTGTGAGCATGTCAAAGTGGGGCAGAATTCAAGATGATCCCATCCCCCAACCTTCCACCCCTGACCACCTACAGATCGGACCACTGGAAAGACTGAGCCAGACACTGCTGGCCCCAACCAGGTCCACAATGTTCGGGTAAGGCATCCAGTGGGAGGTGGAGGGGAGAGCAAAGACACCCAGACCCTCAGAGATGAAAGGGGACTCTTACTGAATGATCTTGGGCAGGCCATTTTTTGGCTTCAGTATCCCTATCAGTCAAATGGAACTAATGAGAATCCCATCCCCCCCACCCAGTCCCAGGGCTGTTTATTAGAAGTCAACAGAGAATGCAGAAAAGCACAGGATTGGCTCTTTAGAAAAAGGAGCTGTTGGTTGTCTTTATTATTACTGCTAACACAGCCTGAGCTTGTGGTCCCCCACAAACCAGCAGACCATCCAGGACATTGTGGGGGGAGAGAAGTTGAGGATAGAGAACAGAGTTCTGTCCAGCTGATACCCCCCTTCCCACAGGGATTGCTCAAGCGGCTGAAAGAGAAGAAAAAGGCCAGGTCAGAGCTAGGAGCCAGTGCCTCCCGGGATGGGTAAGAGTCTCTGAGAGGCAGAAGGGGCTCTTCTGGGATCAGCATTCCCCCCTCACCTGCCTATCCTTCCCACCTTCACCAAATACCTCCAACGCCCCCCTCAGTGTCCTGCCCCATGTTGAGGAATGCCGAAGCCACCATTCGGCTGAAAGGTAGGGGCAGGGTCTACACGCTGATTCTAAATCAGGAACTAAGTCACACCCTGGTCTAGGAGTGTCAGGAAAGGGACCCCTGAGCTGAGATCTGAAGGATGGATGGAAGTTCACCTGGCCAAGAGGGACAGGAAACAGCGAGTACAAAGGCCAAGAGGCCAGACAAAGTGACAAAAAGAAGGCCAGGATGACTGGAGCTCAGAAAAAGGGATTAAGTGCAGGGAAATGTGATGAAAAGGTGACAAGGATTGTACTATACAAGGTAACACTGGCCATGATGAGGAGTTGAATTTTTATCCTAAAAGCGATGGGCTCAAGCCCAATTTTAGGTTCAGGTTCATCCTGGCCTTCCTCCACCCTTCAGGCTATAGGGGATGGGTGGGTGGTAAGGAGGGAAGAATGACCACTTGTTTAAACGTCCCAGGGGCTCCTGGGTGGCTCAGTGGGTTAAAGCCTCTGCCTTCAGCTCAGGTCATGATCCCAGGGTCCGGGAATCCGAGCCCCAGATCGGGCTCTCTGCTTGGTGGGGAGTCTGCTTCTCTCTCTCTCTCTCTCTCTCTCTCTCTGCGCCTGCCTCTCTGCCTGCTTGTGATCTCTGTCAAATAAATAAATAAAATCTTTAAAAACGAAAACAAAAACAAAAGTCCCCTCCCCAGACCCCCCAGTGCTCTGGGATCTCGGGAGTCGCTGGCCACACTCTCCGAGCTGGACCTGGGTGCTGAGCGGGATGTGAGGGTCTGGCCACTGCACCCCAGCCTCCTGGAGGAGCCCCACTGCTTCCAGGTAAATGCAGACAACTCTCCACCTCACCCTGACCCTTTGGTTCTATGCTTGGCCTCAACCGCACCCTTGAACCTGTTACCAACAGGTAACGTGGACCGGCGGGAGCCGCTGCTTCTCTTGCCGTTCCGCGGCTGAGAGAGACCGCTGGATCGAGGACCTTCGCCGCCACTTCCAGCCCAGCCAGGTCAGTACAGCGGATAAGTTGGACATGGAGGCCCCGCTCACAGCCCGCTCCCCTCCTTTCCCCAAACCAAACCCCCGCCTGCGCCCTAACCCTGCCTCTTTGACATACCTGCCGGCTAACACCTTCACAACCACTCGGAGACCTTCCTCAGTTTCCGTCTGTTACCAGCTCCTAGTAAAACACCCCAGTCCCTTCTATTCAATCCGAGACCTAGTTGCACCCAAAACCCCGCCTACCAGGCAAACAGCAAGTCCCCACCCCGCGGCTGCTCCTGCTACCCTGGAGCCCGGATCTCTCCACGAGAGCACAGAAAAGCTAGAGGGCTTTCTCCAAACCGCCTTGAGACCGCCGTGGCCCCTGTCTTTCCCCAAGGGCCCCGCGATCTCCCTGGGGGCACGGTGCCCCACGTCGAGCACCGACGCCTTCCCCAACCCACTCCGGTCCGCAGGACAACTTGGAACGGGAAGAGACGTGGTTGAGCGTGTGGGTGCACGAGGCAAAGGGACTGCCCCGAGCGGCGGCGGGGACAGCAGGCGTGCGCGCCGAGCTGTGGCTGGACGGCGCTCTACTAGCGCGCACAGCGCCGCGGGCTGGCCCGGGCCAGCTCTTCTGGGCCGAGCGCTTCCACTTCGAAGCGCTGCCGCCGGCGCGTCGCCTGTCGTTGCGGCTGCGCGGAGCTGGCCCGGGGGGAGCGACGCTGGGCCGCGTGGCACTGGCACTAGAAGAGCTGGGAGTCCCCCGCGCGCCCGCCGCGGGTCTGGAGCGCTGGTTCCCGCTGCTCGGGGCGCCAGCAGGCGCCGCGCTGCGGGCGCGGATCCGGGCGCGGCGCTTGCGGGTGCTGCCGTCCGAGCGATACAAGGAGTTGGCGGAGTTCCTCACTTTCCACTACGCGCGCCTCTGCGGGGCGCTGGAGCCCGCGCTGTCTGCCCAGGCCAAGGAGGAGCTGGCGGCTGCCATGGTGCGAGTGCTGCAGGCCACCGGCCGGGCGCAGGTGCGGCGCTGCGACGGGGCGGACCCGAGTAACCAGAGGCTAACTGATCGCACGCTCCGGGAAGCAGAGTGTAGGGGGGACCCGTGGCTAAGGACCCCGGCGGCAAGAAGGGGGCGGGGCACCGTGAGGGGGCGGGGCCTGAATGTCAGCTGTGAGGGGCGGGGCCTGAACTGAGTCTCTGAGCGGAAAGATTTAAATTTCTGCTGTGAGGGCTGTAAGTTCCGGCTTTGAGAGCCCTAGCAGAGAAGACGGGCCAGAGCAGCAGCTAGGAGGGGACGGGGCCTATGTCCCAGGTGTGAGTGATTGGCCAAGGGTTCGTAACCCCCCTGGCTCAGTCCGCTCCCCGCGCAACCTAAAACCCACTGTCCCCAGGCACTGGTGACAGACCTGGGCACCGCAGAGCTGGCACGCAGTGGAGGCCGTGAGGCGCTGCTGTTCCGGGAAAACACATTGGCCACGAAGGCCATTGATGAGTACATGAAGCTGGTGGCACAGGATTACCTCCAAGCCACTCTGGGTGAGCCAGAGGGTGGATGTCAGAGGCCATCTGGGTGGGCTAGGAAACTCCAAGGGGGAGATCTGGGAGTTCCTAGGTAACCTGAATTCTGGTGGTGGATAGTACCTTTGGGGATGCTGGAATTCTAGAGGCAACTGGGGGCTCCCCCAGAGTTGCTAGGTGTCTCCGGAGGAAGCTGGAGACAGAGTTGGAGGCTGAGTGTCATCGATTCTGGTGGTCATGGCCCCGGCCTCTTGTCTGGCTGTGCTGAACTACAGGGCAGGTAGTGCAGCGTCTCTGTGCCTCCAGTGAGGACTGTGAGGTGGACCCCAGCAAGTGCCCGGCTCCAGAGCTGCCACAGCACCAGACCAGACTGCGGAACAGTTGTGAGGAAGTCTTCCAAAACATCATCCACTCCTACAAGTAAGAATCAGGGCCCCAGCATCTAGCCCTACTTCTTAGCCATTGTGCTAATAAACCTGATCCCCAAATAGGGTTGCCAAATAAAAACAGAATGTCCAGTTATATGGGATGCATGCAACATTTGGGACATACTTATACTAAAAAATTATTCATTTTATCTGAAATTCAAGTTTAACTGTTTGTCCTGAAGTTTTGTTTGCTAAGTCTGGTAACCCAGTCTCCATGTCATGTCAGCTTGGGGTTATTGACCCCAAGTAATCTGGGACCCAATTCCTTGTCCTCTAACTACAGGGGACTCCATATCCTAATACTATGCTACCTGACCCCAGTTAACATAGGACCTCAACATGACCTTTGATTCCAGGTGATGCTAAACCCCCAATCTCATGACACTTGATCTTAAGTGACTGTATACTCCAAAGTCCATGCAACTGATCACAAGAACCCTGGGATTCTAATTTCTTAAACTCTGATCCTAGGTTAACCCATATGTCTAGTCCCACATCACTTGGGACATCAATACCATAATTTCTGAACCTAGGTGACTCTGTAGCCTCAAGCCCATCTTACTTCACTTTATGTAATCTGGCACCCAAATCTCGTGTTCCTTTATAGCTACCTCCCAAGCTCATGGACTGTATCCCCATGTGAACCTGAATCCCTACCTCCCAGACTACTAACTCCAAAAGTCACCACGATAACTACACCAAGCATTATTATCCCCAATGTCTTCAATCCTGGAACCCACAGTGCAGGTGATCCCTGACTTCTGACTTGGGATCTTGACATGAATATGACCTTTATGTCCATTCTCTCTCCCTTTGACCATTGCCTCTTTTCCCCCAGCTGGTTTCCAGCGGAGCTGGGCACCGTGTTCTCAGGCTGGCGAGAAGCATGCAAGGCACGTGGCTCTGAGGCACTGGGCCCCCGACTGGTGTGCGCCTCTCTCTTCTTGCGCCTCCTGTGTCCTGCCATCCTGGCACCCAGCCTCTTTGGTCTGGCACCAGAGCACCCTGCACCTGGCCCAGCCCGCGCCCTCACACTGATCGCCAAGGTTATCCAGAACCTTGCCAACAGTGCCCCGTAGGTCCCTGGAGGCTGGGGGGTGGTGGTGGTACATGCCAGGCAGTGAGGTGGCAGATGCCTGGTCTGACCCATCCGGTCCGACCTTTTCCCAGGTTTGGTGAGAAGGAGGCATACATGGGCTTCATGAATAGCTTTCTGGAGGATCACGGGCCAGCCATGCAACACTTCCTGGACCAAGTGGCCATGGTGGATGTGGATGCAGCACCCAGTGGCTACCAGGGCAGCAGTGACTTAGCTCTCCAGCTGGCAGTCCTGCATGCCCAGCTCTGTACCATCTTTGCTGAACTTGACCAGGTACGGCCAGATCCCAGAGCCCAGGATGGGGGGCAGGGAGGCAGGAGGGCAGGGAGCCTATGGCTTGCTTACCATCCTTCCTACATGTCTCATCAGGCAACCCGTGACAGCCTGGAACCACTGCCCACCATCCTGCGAGCCATTGAGGAGGGCCGGCCTGTCCCTGTGACTGTGCCGATGCGGCTCCCACCACCCCCAGCCCAAGTTCACTCCAGGTAATCAGCCTGCCTCAGGTCTGACACAGTTTTGATAGGTGAAAGCAGGGGCAGGACCAAAGGCAAGCACAGGGTCAGACTGGGGCCAGAGGTGAAGACAAGATCACATCAGGGGTCAGGAACAGCAGTCACCTTGGGATTCACTGTCAGAAACTGTTGCATAAAGGTAAGAGGCTGAAGAAGGGGTCCCCCAAGGGATCAGAGAGAGGTTCAGAGTATGGTCAGAAGGCAGGTACTGGATCAGATTGGAGTCCAAGATGAGGATGGGTCATTGCAGAGGCTAGGGAGAGGTCACTTTTGGGGTCACACAGAGAAAGTGACATTGTGGTCAGTGATGAGGGTCAGGTTTCAGTGAGAGCTTGTGGATGGGGTCAAATCAGGGGTTAGATCAGGGTCAGATGTTAAGATGCACCATCAAGGGTCAGGGACAGGTTCATATGTAAGCAGAGGTCAGGCCAAGAACCAAATGGGGTCAAGGGTTATAGGTAAAGTCATATGGTGAGAGATCAGGGACCATGGTCTGTGAGGAGGCAGAGACAGGATCAGCTTAAGGTCAGAAGTCAGGGACAAAAAAGGAGTCAGACAGAGAAGAAAGAGGGTATCCCTGTGAGCAGAGGTCAAATCCAGGGTCAGATTGGAATCAGAGCTTACAGAGATGGTCATGTCAAGGGTCACAGAGAGGACTGGATTGTCAGAAGTCCAGGAAAGGGTCAGAGAACAAAATGTGATTCCATCAATGACAAGGTCACATAGAAGTCAAAGATCAGAGGTGGAGTAATTTCTGGTCAGAGGTAGGTCTGGAGGTCACCTCGGGGGCCAGCCAAGGATCTGAGCTCTCCCATTCCACCTCCAGCTTCTCTGCAGGAGAGAAGCCAGGCTTCCTGGCTCCCCGGGATCTCCCCAAGCACACCCCTCTCATCTCCAAGAGTCAATCGTTCAGCGTTCACGGCGTTCATGGCGCAGGGAGTTGGGCGCGACCGCAGCCAGACGAAGAGCGACTGCGCCGGCTGCCCCGGCCGGTGCAGCGCACACAGAGCGTCCCGGCTGGCCGCCCTGCTCGTCGCCGCCCCTCTGCAGGGCCCAGGCCGCGACCCAAAAGCTCGCTCCGCACCGGGCCCGCCCCCCGAAGTCGGCCCTGGACCGGGGCCTCAGCATCTTTGCCTCGGAAGCCGTCGGTGCCGTGGCAGCGCCAGCTGGACCAGCCGCGGGACAGAGACCAGGCTCTAAGCACGCACCGACCCGTGGGCAAGGTGAGGTCCAGCTCAGGTCTGCCCACCGAGGGAAATGACAGGACTGGAAAGACAGAAAGCCAGGCAGGTCTGGGTTCAAATGCCGAGCTCGCTGCGCTGTGTGACCCCGGGCCTAGCACTACCCTCTCCGAGCCTCAGTTTGTTCCTCTGTAAAACGGGAGCGAGGTTTCCTAACGGGGCAGGGCAGTGAGGAAGCAGAGCGCACAGGACGAGGAGGTCAGAGTTTTTCGGGGAGAAGATGGGGAGGGACGACGGGTCAGGTTACAGCTGCTCCCTCCCTGCAGTTAGCAGAGCTGCAACGTGAGGTGGCCGCCCTGCGCGAGGAACAGAAGGCTCTGTCCGGCCTGGTGGAGTCGCTGAGCACCCACCTCCGGGTTTTGACGGAGAAGCAGGAGCAGCTTCAGGGCCAGCTGCAAGACCTGGACTCCAGGCTCCGTGAAGGGTGAGCCCCGCCCTCCTGCATTGGCTCTGCCCCGGGGTGATCCTGTTGTAATCAGATCTGTCCTGGCCCCACTTTCATTCAGGCCCCGCCCCTCAATCGCTCGCAAATCACTCCTGGTAGACCACGCCCCCTTCCTGCCCCGCCCCCAACACACCTGTTTCTCCCCGCCCCTTGGTCAGCCCACCCCAGGTCGCTGGCGAGTCCTGCCTTCCAGGCCTTACTCCTCAATCAGGCCCTTCCAAACAGGCTGGTCCCTGGCCTCTCAGACTGGACACACCTTCATCCCTGTCACCACCTCACCCGGGACGGTCCAAGCCCTGCCCTCAAGAACTGGTTGTCTCCTCTTATCCCAGCCATTCTAGGCTCGGATTCAGCCCGGGCTTCGTTTATCTAGGCCCCGCCCCGCTGCATGGACAAACCCCGCCTCCGCCTTAGCCCCGCCTCCAAATTCCTGGCTGTCCAACCAAGAGCTGGAGGAGAGTTTCTCAGCCTCTGACCCTCCCCTCTTGCCCCTGATCCCCACAGGACCCCGCAGTCGGATCCAGGGCGTGGTGCTCCAAGCAGTGAGGATCACAGGCTTAAAAATCTGGTGAGTCCCCTGCCCTAGCCCCGGGGAAGATCTGGGGGGTGAGGGAAGCAGGGTTGGGGTGCAACCCTCCTCTGGCTCCGAGCCCATTGCCACCACCTCTCCAGGAGCGCCGCCTGGCTGAGATGGAGAGTACTCAGGACCAGCTGAGGAATGTGGTCTACGGCCTGCAGCTTCCCAGAACGTCGGGATCCCGGAGCCAGCCCCTACCCCTCAAACCACCCTGCATCAACGGAGATACCACTTGAGCTACCCACCCTGTTCAACGTGGTCTGGGAGCAGATAGCCGTCTTAAAGGCTTGTCCAACGCCTGGCACCGTGAGGTTACCCAGTAAAATTTTGATTTTAGTAAAATGAATGTTGGTTTGTTGTTGTTGTTTTTGCCCCTAAGTGTGGCCAATCAGAAAGCATCCCCCTCCCACCGTTCAAGTCTCCCAATTTCTCCCCTAATTGAAAGTCTCATGGAAGGGACGGTACAAGGAGATTCTCACCAGCTGTGTGACCTTAGACTGTTATTCTCTTAGATCCTCAATTTCCTCATCTGAAAAATGGATCTAAAGTTTCTTCACAGTAAAAGGCCCATTGTCTAAGATGTTCAATAAAGGAATTCATCATTGTTAGGGACAGCAGCTGTTTCTGATCATCTTCCTAGAGCATCTTCCTAGGCCCCCAAACCTCACACAAGGTCCCTCACGACAGGGACAGCATGGGTCTGGGAGGCAGATGAAGGAAGGGGCGAGTAGGTGTGGAGACGATTAAGCTCTGTGAGAGTAGGTTGAGTAAATGAGTGGGCATTTGAATCGTAGGTGGGCGAAGGGTAGGGTGAATGGGGCAATAGGCAGATAAATAGGGTAGCATTTGGCGGAAACTTGCCCTGGTAGGTGAGTAAATAGACAGTTAGCTGGGATAGGTGTGTCTGCCTAGGAAAGCCTGGATCACAGTAGAAAATAAATCCTTGAGTTAGTTGACTAGGTGGTTATAGACATTGCATGAATATTTGTTGGGATTTCCTGAGTCTCTTGACCTAGGCAGTGGGGAAACAGTAAGGAGCTGGGCAGACAGGACCTTTTTCCTCATGGAGCTTACACTCTAGTGGAGACAAGTAAATGTGCAATCGAAGGATGGAAGTCTGCCTGGCCAGGTGGAAGCATGTGTGTAGGGATGGGTGGGTGCTTGCTTGGTTGTTTGGATATGTATGTATTTACTTGGGTGGTGGGTGGACGGGCAGGTAGATGGGATGTGGATGGCTGGGTTGAGTGGGTATTCAGACGAGTGGTTGGGAATTTGGGTGGGTGGCTAACTGGCTGACAGAACCAGATGTTGGTTGAGTGGTGGATGGATGAGTGGGTAGTTGGGAAGTGGATGGGTGGTTTGAATGGGTGTTTGCATGGATGGGTGGATAGTTGATTGGTTGACTAGATAGATGAATGGGTAGGGAGATGAATGGGTGGTTGGACATACCGGTGGGTGGTGGATGGAAGAAGGCAGCAGACCTGTTATGTATTCATGATGGGGTAGTTCTGGAGGCTGTGATCCTTGGGGTTGTGTGGAGAACCCCACACTAGCATTGGGGACCTAGGGCAGCTCTAGGGTCATGGAGGTGCTGAAGTCCAGAGTGGATAATGGTAAAGGAGGGAGAAGACTGGTGATTGAAAGTTGCTGACTGGGGACAGGGGACTGAAGGATAAGGATTGGCTGGGTGGAGTTTTCAATGACCTATAAATGACCCATGGGGGAACTTCTCTGCCCCCCTCCCTTCTGGTGCTATAACAGGTCTAGCATTGGAAGAACCAGTAGGGTGATGAGGAGCTATTGGGGGCAGGGGGACAAGTGTGTTGTCATGGAAACAGACCCTCTACCTGGACTCTCACACCGCGCGGCCCCTTTAAGGGTGACCCGCCTGGCCACTCCCAACATGGCGGCGCGCCCGCTGACCGCCCCCCCTCAGGGCGGCGTTGGGGGGGGGGTGCTGTAGGGGGGGCCTGGACCTCCCCATCATGGCGGCGCGGCGGGGCTGTCGCGCTGAGGTCACGGCGGCGCGCCGGGGGGGCGGGGCGGCGGGGGGAGCGATTTAAAGGGACAATGTCCCCCGAGCGGTGGAGGCGGCGGCGGCTGCGGAGGCCGCGGCACCGGCACCGGGAGCGGCAGCGGCGGTAGCGGCAGCGACGGCCGCACCGAGGAGGGGAGCTTCGAACCCCGGCGCCTGGCCGGCGGCACCGCCTCCCCGGTGAGGCCCGGCCCGGCCTGGGGAGCCCGCGGGCGGGGCGGAGCCGGCTCGGGGAGGGGGAGGCCGGGGCCGGGCCGGGCCAGGCGGGACCCCCCGGGGCGGGGGGCGGGGGCGGGGCCTGCAGGGGCGGGGCCTTGTCGGGGGCGGGGCCGTTCCGGTGGGGGGGAGGAGCGGGGGTCTTGGGGCAGGTGTCCCCCCACCTCCGCGCGTCCCACGGGGTCTCCTGCCCCGAAGTGCACGGGCGGAGGGAGCGTCTCCCGGACCCTGGCCCAACGAGGGGTGCGCTGGCGCGGCGCCGCCCCCACCCCTGCGACCCCCGGGTGGCGTCCAGGCGGGAGGCCCCTTCCCACGCTGCCAAAGTGCTCCGAAGTTGCGGTCCCGCCTGTTCCCCGCGGGCAGTGCCCACCCGGTGGGCACCCGCAGGTGCTTCCTCTGGGCCTGGGCAGGGACCCCCGCCACGACTGCCAGGCCACGGACTGGCCCCTTGGGAGCCCCCAGGCCCCCGAGGGCAGCGCCTGCAGCCAGGCCTGGAGCCCGGGCCCCGCCCCGGTTGCCTGGGCCCGGCCTCCCCACCATCTCCCTGGGGAGGGCGCCTCATTCCTGCCCTTCACTTTCTGCCGTTACCTTGAAGGTATTTATAGGTGGAGAGGACAGCACCCACCCCCCCACACACACACATGGCTTCCCCAGGGTCCTCATTTCTGGACCAGGAGCCCATCCGTCGTTTTTGTCCGCGGACTAGAGAAATCTTGGGAGGGTGGGATGGAAGAGCCCAGGCTGGGTATGCATGAGGGTTGATGTTGGGGATAAGGGGAGGGGTTAATGCTGGGGTCACTTGAGGCTGTGTGTGAGTGCGAAAGGGTTAATGAGAACCCTAAGGTCCTGAGGGGATGGGGGTTGGAGTGTGGGAAAAGTGCAGAGGTAATGATGGGAGCACTTGGGATAGTGAATAGGATCAGAGTGCAGAAGTGGCTGGGATTCCTGCTGAGGCATGGGCACAGGAGATGCATGTGCATGGAAGGGAGGGCACAACTGGGAAAAGTGCAGCAGCGTGTGAATGAAGGGAGGCACCTGGGAGAAGTGATAGGATTAATGCTCGGAGAAAACAAGGTGCATGAGTTTGCATGTGTAAAAATGGGGTAAGCTGAGGCAGTACAGTACATGGGCTATGTAAAGAGGAGTTACCTGTGGGGAGACTGGGGCATACTGAGGATAAAGCCCATTGTATGGCCATCCATACAATGCATATGGATAAAGCCTCAGCACCATTTACTTAGCTCTCCTGGGCTCGGAGGTAAACTGAGGCATTGAGCAGCATGGGTGAGGACTGGGGCTTCAAGGAAGGAGAAACTGAGGCAGCATCCCTTTCCCAACTCCCCTAAGCACCTGTCTCTCTGCCCCCAGACCTACTATGCCTTGCTGAGCCAGCCCAGCAACTGAGTGGAGCCAGGTAGAGAGCATCCATGGATGGGCCCCTGGCAGGCGGCCTGGCCGCGCCAGATCGTCCGCGTGGCCCTGAGAGACTACCTGGCCCAGCACCAAGGGAAGACATCGAAGGTGGGGCCGAGGCTGCCGAAGGGGAAGGTGGCATCTTCCGGTCTACCCATTACCTGCCTGTCACCAAGGAGGGACCCCGAGACATTCTGGATGGCAGAGGTGGCATTTCTGGTAAGAGGATGGGCCCTGTGGCCCTGGGGGGCATGGAGCCTGGCCCTGAGGTTCAGAAAGGGCTAGGTCAACCCAGGGGTTGAGATGGGATTCGGATTCTACTTGCGTCCAGAGCCTTCTCTTTGTACTTTGCTTATTTTCCCATTTTACAGTTGTGAAAACAGAGGCCCTGGGAGCCAGTGACTACCCCCTCACACCACAGTGGGTGGCTAGGAGCTGGGATTTGAACTTGGGTCTGCCTGGTTCCCTCCTTTGAGCACACTAATTGGGTCCAGGTGCCCAGCTTAGCACCCAGAGCATCCTGCCCTGAATGCCTGCTTGTTCCCAGGCATACCCCATTCCCAGGGTCAATCCCAGCTCCCTCTTGCTGCACTGTGTTGGTGAGTCCTGCTCCTGAGCCATGGGCCAAAACGGCATGTGCCCTCTAGTGGCCGGGGAGAGACTGGCTAGTCAGGGACCCCAGCTACCCCTTTGTGCCTTGGTTTACTCAGCAAAAGGGGATCTCACACTGTTCCCACCTCAAGACTTGTTATTCATTCATTAAATACTCAACAATTACTATGTGTCAGGCTGTGTTCTAGGTGCTGGGGATACAGCCATAAACAAAAGAGGCAAAACTCCCTTCCCAGAGAGACCCGAAATTATAGTAGGACAGACAGCAAGCAGTGATATAAATAATGTAAGGTCGGGCAGTGACAGATGCCATAAAGGTATTAAATGGAGTGCCAGGATCATGCCCGGAGGACCTGGGAAACCTCCCTGAGTGGGTGGAATTTGAGTGGAGCATTGAATGAATGGTGGGAAAGACAAGCCAGGTGGTGGGAACAGCAGGAGCAAAGGTCCTGTGGTGAAGAGGAGCCTGGTGTGTTCAAGGACCAGGCAGGAGGAGCAGAGTGGTGAGGGCAATGCAGGCTGATGCACCAGATGTCTCCCTTCATCTGCCTGGCCTGCCCTACAGGCCTTGGTTTCCAGGAACTTCCCTGTACCTCATCAGGAGTTTCCTACATGCCAAGCCCTCTACGTGATCATCTCATGTCATTCTTAAAAGTTCCCTGCGGGGTAGCTTCAGCTTTAACCATCTCGTGCTAGAGATGGGAAAATTCAGGCCCTGAGGGGTTAAGTAAGTTGCCCACGGACCCACGGCTGGCACTAACCTGGCGTGATAGCCCTCATCTTGAACCACCACCCTGGGTCAAGTCATCCTCGACCTGCCTCAACTCACCCCTAACAACACACATGATGTTCAGATATTTTCAGAGCACCTTCTTGGGACCACACACATATTCCATCCTCACCCTCATGGACCCTGCCATCTGGTGCTGGGGAGACAAACCAGCCACCAGGTGTTAAGACATAGTCGCTGGGGCTGCAGTGGGGAAAGCCCAGCCAGCCCCAGCCTAGCGGCCATCTGGAGTCCTGGATGAGGAACAGTGAGTCAGACAAAGAGGGCAGGGGAGTCTAGGCATCAGGCTTCACATAAGCAATGGCATGGAGGTGATAGATAACACCCAAATGTGTTACACAGGGTGAGGCTGCTGAGGCTGAGAATATCAGGGCTCAGGGAATCTTAGCAACCCCCTCCTCCAAACCATTAGCAACCAAGGCCTAGAGATCAGCAGGACTATGTTCCGGGTCCTGGCCAGCCCTGGCAGGCCTGAGACCTTGATTTTATGAGAGCCCAGGAAGCAGGGTTTGGGTTTCCAGAGTCCTCTCTGGGTCTGATTGTGAGGAATTGGTCACTTCTTCTCTACCGGGCAGAAGCCCCAAGTCTGGCAAGGGAGGGGGAAGGTAAGTAGGTAGGTAGGTAGATGCGTCTTCACTCGCTCTAGGGAATCAACCAGGCTCCAACGCATGTACTTGGGGAAGAGGGCAATGCGGCTGCCAAAAGGGGCCAGGCCCACCCTTAATGATGTCCCTAAGCAAATGGGGCCATGGGACAGGGGTGACTTGACCAGGGTGGGGTCACAGCCTGGAGGTTAGAGGAGGGCCTAAACTTGGGATACACTGTCTCCCCTGCTGCCCCTCTTGATCTGCTCGACTCCCCTTCCTGGTTCGGACACCTGCTCCAGGAATCTTGTGATGCCTATATATAGGAACAGCCTCTGGGGCTGCTGTCCCACCCCGAAGCCTGGGCCCTCCCTCACTCCGACCCTGCCCTCGGAGACCCCCATGGGTACTTCCAAACTTCTCCGTCTGGACATGGATGCTTCCACTGCCTTCTCTGTCCTACACTATGGCTATTGGCTTGGACCCCCCACAGCCTCCTTACAGCCCCTGCCTGACGTTTGGCACCTCTCTCTTTGGCCTCCTGGGTACAGCCAAGGCTTGGGGGGCTGAGACGGTCCACATGGATTGATAGGAGTCTGGTGCGTGTCTGGCATTGAGACCAGGGGGCCAGGGGACGAACAATACATTATCTCTGGCCTCGCGTGGGGCCCCAGGCCGGGGAGCACATTAGAGCATGGAGTGAGCAGACCTGAGGCTCTCAGTCCAGCCTCCAGCTTCCAACCTGGGACATCTCTGAGCTAGCCCCGACCCCTTTTCCCTGGGCACCCTCATAGCCCTTTCTTTCCCCCTCTGCCGCGTCTCTGGATGGAGCTTGTACTGTCTGATCTCCTTGGCATCCGTCGCTGGCCCTGCAAGATGGGTGGTAGCTGTTTCCTTTATACAGAGGAGGAAACAGGTGGGAAAGGCATGCCCTTCAGTCACTGCTGGGCCTTGAACTTGGATCTGTCTGCCTCCAAAGTCTAGATTCTTGGCCACGCTGCCAAGCTGCCTGGCTTAGGGTTCAAGCCACTCATGGATGCCCTTCTCATTTTCCCTCTCTCATTTTCAAACCCTCTTGGGGACCCACAGATAGCAGGAGTCCGTGAGGGCCCTTTGGCACAGCCACTGCCAAGGGCTGTATCCAGGCACCTCATCTGACCTACAGGGACTTCTGGATCCCCGCCAGACCTGGAAGCCCCTGGGCAAGCCCCCAACCCCCAGGTGTCTTGGACACAGGGCCCTGCTTGGCCTGCTTCCTTCAAAATGCTGCCACTAAAAATAGGAGCCTCGCTGGAGCTGCTCAAAGAGGCCAACACAGCCCCCTGGCTCGTGGAATCCTTAGACAACGCCAGTCGCAGAATCAACGAATCTGGGACGCCCAGAATCTCGGCAGCTGGGGTCCCAGAATCTCAGAAGCAGGATGCCCGCACCCTCAGACTACACCTTTAGGCTGTGCAGGGGCTTGCTGCTACTGAATGACTTGCCCACCCCTAAGTAGCTCACATTTATGATCTTATGTTTTCAAGAGACCCCATTTTGGGGAGTCTCTCTCCCCTGGCTGGTCCAGGCTTTGCTTTCCCAGCCCTCACACCTTCTCCAACATACGCCTCAACCTCCCGCCCTGACGCTCACCCTTGCATTTGAGAATCCCCCCGACCTGACCCTGCTCCCCATCAGTCGACTCCAGTGGGCCTCAAATGGGGGTCATTCTGCTTTCAAGGGACACTTTGGCCACATCTATAGACAATTTGGGTTGTCATGACTGCAGGGCCAGGGGCTGGGGAGGCTTCCCGCATCTCGTGGGGAGGGGCCGGGGAGGCTGTGCAGAAAATCATCCGGCCGCATGTGCTGTAATGCTGCGGCCACGAGACAGCTGTAGCCGGTGCAAAGTATGGACCCCCCCCCCATTGCCACCCTCACCTTCCAGAGGCCATGGGACAGTCACAGAGCTTATCTCGGGCTCTGTAGAAGGACCCTCAGCCTGTGACCATGACTTTCTGATCCCCCACAATCCCCTGAATGGCACTTCTGATGCTTTGGCTCCTGACAGTCAGCTCTCAGTTTCCTGGGCAAGTTGAACCACGGGGAATCGGAAAAAGAACTAGCCCTGGCCCTAGCCCTCTTTCTGGACCATTGTCCAGTTGAAGCTAATCCAGCCATTGCATCTGTCAGGCTCTGGACAGGGCGCAAGTCCCCCCCCCCACCGTGTGTTAACTTTGGCCCAGGCAGTTGGCCTGCACCCCAGCTGGCATGTTCACCCATGTCAGGCAAGTGTGGCGGGCAGAGGAGGCACAGGCCAGGATTCCTGTGGTCGTTCCAGGCGTTGGCTCCATAGGCGGATAATGGAGAGTTGGCTCTATCTGTGTGAGAGGTCCCAGGAGGGGATTTGATTCTAGGACTTAGGCCTGGAAGGGGGCCTGGGAGGCAGGGACAGGCCCTCTGCAGTTCAGACGTAGAGCTCCTCACTCATCATCTGGCAAGTATTCATTGAGCACCTGCTGTGGGCCAAGCACTGAGATGCTAGTGAATGAGGCTAAAAAGGTCCCTGCCCTCAGCAGGTGCGTCTGCGCCAGCAGGGACGCAGGCAGGTCTCCACAAGAGGAACCGGGCGATTTTGGAGAGTGTGAATAAAGAAATGAAATAGGTGACCAGGGAGGAAGTCACAGGGGCTCCCTCTGGTCAGTGCCCAGGGAAGGATTCTCCAGATGGAAGGAATAGCCAATGCAGAGGCCTCGGGGCCAGAAAGATTTGGGTGGGCTTGAGGCTTCAAGAAGAGTCAGGACAGAGTGAGTGAGTGAGGGGTAAAGAGAGGGAATAAGGCTGGAGAGACCTGCAGACATCCCACCCCACAGGGCTTTGTAGCTAGTGGCTGGGACCCTGGCTTTTATCAGAGGTATTATGAGAAGTCAAGTGAGTTTTTACCAGGGTGTGATTTTAAAAAATCACATTGGCTGCTGGGTGGGGTCAAAGAGAGGAGGGTTGAAGGCAGGAAGCCCCCAGGGTCCCCCCAGGAGACTCCTCCAAAGAGACCCCTTTCAAGGCTCGGGAGTGCAGAGGCCAAAGGCCTCTCAGAGAGGGGTAGGGAGCCGGCAGGGCCCTTCCGAGGTGCCCGGCAGGGCTCCCGGAGCTGGGGTGTTGTGAAGGACCCCGGCCAGGGGGACCCCGCCCCTCAGGGTCTCCCCTCTCTGTTGCAGACGGGCAGCCCCATCCCGGCCTCAGCGAAGCCCTCCCCCGTGCCACCTCCGCCACCCATCGGATCAGCAGCTGGTGAGTGCCACGCTGGCCCTGACCTCAGGGAGGGCAGGGGGGCAAGCAGGATGCACCTAGGCCCAAAGGAAGCCCCCGGGGAGTGAGAAGGGGAAAGGAGGGAATCAGGAGGCCAGGAAGGAGGAGGAGGCTCCCAGCAGGCAAGCCCCTGGGCATGTGCAGGGGGTGGGGAAGACTGGGATGAACACAGACAGTCAACTCTCATTATCCCTGCCAGGAGCAGGGCCAGAGGGACAGGAGCCTGAAGGTTAGACCCTTGGAGTCCTGTCTCTGCCAGGTGACCCTTACAATGATGCCAGGCCTCTCTAAGCCTCAGTTTCCCCATCTGTAAAATAGAGTCCCTAAGATGCATCTCACAAACTGGCCTTGAGGACCCCAGGGAGGTTGGACAGGAGTAGGAACTGACAGCAACTGTGACAGCAGTGACCCTTTAAGTCTTGGTGGGTGCTCTTAAGTAGTAAGCTCTGCAATGTGTTAATGAGAGCTCCCATTTGTTGAGCGCCTGCTGTAGACTAGCCTCTTGGCAGAGGCTTACCCCACTGAATCTTTACAATGGCCCTGGAGGGTAGGTGGTCCTGTTGGTATCACATGGCACCAATGGGGCTGAGAAAGGTGACCCTGTGATTTCCGCTCTTCTTCTTGGTGAAACCCATTTCTATACCTGTTGGGCAGGTGTGATCAATAGCCCCTCTTGGAGGCGGGGTCCTGAAAATGAAGGGAGATTTACCAGGAACCTACATTGATTGTGGGCTTACCAGGAACCAGGCATCTGGTGAAGTGAAGCATTCCTGAAGCACAGAGTTGTGTTCTCCTCTCCCTACACTTCCCGGGGTCATGGTCAAGGTCCCCATTTGAAGTGCTGTAGTTGTGACCATTTGACTGAGCACACACCTCATGTGAACTTTTCTTTGACTGTGGATATGAGAAAGTTCTTTAGATGTTGCAAAAAACACAGAGGCTCCTGGTTTTGGGGACTCGTTCCCCTTTTTAGGATTGGAAAACTGAGGCTCAGTGAGGTTGCTTCGCCTCCCCCTTTGCCCCAGAGGAGGTCAGGGTCCTCGGGGCCAGAGGCTGAGCAGAGTCCTTCAACCACTCCTGACTCTGCCCTTCTAAGAGGGGAGCTGCTGGGGAAAGGCATTCCCCTGAGCTGTTGATGCCACAGAGTTGCACGAAATTTGCTGGAAAGTGAGTCTAAATGAACGAATTCACCCCAATTTGGGGAAAACCTCTTGGTCTTATGCAGCTGGGGGCACAGATCAGAGCCTTGGGCCCTCCTGGGGGACACATGAGAGTTGACTGTGCCGCCAGACTTGAGGACATGCCTTGTGACCCTGGTGTGACCCCTGGTACACCCTGCACACTCTCCTACAATGCAGTGTGGCTGGGCTACATGGACAGGTGCATCCTGGGAGCTGAATGCGTTTTTTGGCCCAATAGTTCTGGAAGAGCCATATCCACTCCCCCATCTCCCCGCCCTCACCTCCACACTCCCGGCCCTTCTGAGTTTGCCCTCAGGTTGGGTCTCTGGGGCTTGTCTTGGACTGCCTATGAGGACCCCCTCCCCTGCCCAAGGAAGGGAAACTGAGGCCTGTGGCTAACCTGTCCCCATTGGCACTTCCTTGCAGTTGCTGGGATGGAGGCAGCCTGGACTTCCAGCCGGGCTCCCCACCACCCCACCTCCTGGGCCACTTCCCTGGCCCCGCTGATGGCCAGGGGACCTGGGAGCACCCCCTGGCCCAGGAAGCCAGGGAGGGCATCCCATCTGAGCGGAGGTTCGAGGACTCGGTCATTGTGAGAACTGTGAAGCCCCACATTGAGCTTGAGGGATCTAGAAGGTTCTTGCACCATCAGGGGGAAGCGAAGCTCTTGGAGAAGTCCCCTCGGGGCCACCCCAGGTTCGACTGGCTCGGAGACACCGATGAGCAGGCCCCACCCCAGGATGGGGGGCTGCACCTGGACCTGCCGCCCCAGCCCCTGCCCCTCACCTCCTTCAGAACAGTGCTCGTGCCGGTAGAAGATGCCACTAAGACGTTGGATGTGACGGTGGTGGACACGAGAGAGCCCCTGGCAGACCTCGAAGGGCTGGCTCAGCCGTCTGAGTGGGGCCTGCCCAGGTCGGCCTCAGAGGTGGCCACACAGACCTGGACAGTGAATGCAGAGGCATCCGTGGAGCGGCTGCAGCCGTTGCTGCCCCCGATCCGGACGGGGCCCTACCTGTGTGAGCTGCTGGAGGAGGTGGCCAAGGGGGTGGCCAGCCCAGATGAGGATGAGGACGAGGAGCCAGCCGTGTTCCCGTGTATCGAGTGCAGCATCTACTTCAAGCAGAAGGAGCACCTCCTGGAGCACATGAGCCAGCATCGCCGAGCCCCAGGCCAGGAACCCCCTGCCGACTTGGCCCCGCTGGCCTGTGGAGAGTGCGGCTGGGCCTTTGCCGACCCTGGGGCCCTAGAGCAGCACCGGCAGCTGCACCAGGCCTCCCGGGAGAAGATCATCGAAGAGATCCAGAAACTGAAGCAGGTCCCAGGCGATGAAGGCCGGGAGGCCCGGCTGCAGTGCCCCAAGTGCATCTTTGGCACCAATTCCTCCAAGGTCTTTGTGCAACATGCCAAACTGCACGTGCGCGAGCTTCCAGGCCAGCCTGCCAGGGAGCCCTTCGGGGGCAGCAGTGGGGCTGGCAGCCCAGGCCCCGATGCCACCACCCTCACCTACCGACCCTACCGAGCCTCCTCGGGGCTCAGGGGCTGCGTGTTCTGCGGCTTCCCCGCACCCAGCGAGAGCCTGCTCAGGGAGCACGTGAGGCTTGCGCATGCCCACCCCCACTGGGAGGAGGATGCAGAGGCTTTCGAGGAGGACCCTGCCAGCCAGCCAGGCACCAGCCAGGATGCATATGCCCGCTTCCCTGATGCTGCTGAGGACTACTTTGGCAAAGCTGAACCGCTCTTAGCCCCCACATGGCAGGAGAACCCTGCTGGATATGACCCCAGCCTGGCCTTTGGCCCAGGCTGCCAACAGCTGGGCATGAGGGATTTCCCACTGTCAAAGCCACTTCTGCACGGCACAGACCAGAGGCCCCTGGGAAGGCCAGCCTTTCCCTCACCTCTAGCATCTGCCCCCTACTCCTTACAGCCCAGTAGAAACAAGGCCGTGATCCACCCCCAGGGGCTCCCAGCCCAGCTGGGGAGCCACAGACACCCTTGGAGCGAAGAGGAGGAAGAAGACATACCACTGGCCTCAGAAATGGACTTTTCCCCCGAAAATGGGGTTTTTCTACCCCTAGCTACACCCGGCCTCATCCCACAGCTGGCCCTGGACCTGAAGCGGACTTTCCGGAAAGCTCTGAGGGCAGCTGAAGCCTCACGGGCACAGCAGCAGCAGCTCCGAGGGATGGTGCCGCTTGTGCTGGTGGCAAAGCTGGGGCCACAGGTCTTGGCTGCAGCAACGAGGGTGCCCCCAAGGCTGCAGCCCGAGGAGCTGGGGCTGGGGGGCGCCCACCCCCTGGACTTCTTACTCCTCAACACGCCACTGGATGGCCCGCTGGGGCTGGATGCGCTTCTGGACGGGGACCCGGAGGTGGCACTGAAGCACGAGGAGCGCAAGTGCCCCTACTGCCCCGATCGCTTCCACAACGGCATCGGCTTGGCCAACCATGTCCGGGGCCACCTGAACCGTGTGGGCGTCAGCTACAATGTGCGGCACTTCATCTCTGCTGAGGAGGTGAAGGCCATTGAGCGCAGGTTCTCCTTCCAGAAGAAGAAGAAAAAAGGTAGGGAGGCTTCGCTCCGGCAACCACCTCCCTCCGAGGCCCAAGAGACGCACAGCAGGGCAGCTGAGTTCTGAACCAAGCAACCCTTACTCTAAATGCCCCCATAGTGCCAAGCAGGAGGAAGTCAGGGCCTCCCCCTCCTGGAAGACTGGGAGCCGCGGCAGAGGCCACCGCATCAGTGGAGGTGTGGGGATGCCCCAGTGCCCTGGCCCTTCCGGCAGCTGGAGGAAGGAGTATGGGCAGAGGAGGCAGCCCCAGGCAGGGAATGCCACTGATGTCTTCATTCGGCAAATATTTATTGAGAGAGAACCCCTCTGTTCTGGGCACTTGGGGACCCAGCAGAGAACAAAACAGCAGTCCCTGCTCTCCTGGAGTTCATGGCCCAGTAATAGGAGTGTGGGACCCTGACCAACTTCAGAACCCCCGGGGCAGCCTGTGAGGTATGCAGATTCCCAGGCACCAGGGTTCTGATTCTGGAGGTCTGTCTCCAACACAAGTGCCCTGGGGGGTTCTGACACTGGCAGACATGGATCCCACTTGGGGAAGGTGCTGGTGTGGTGTTTGAGAGAGTGTGTGTGTGCATGTGTGTGTGTAGGCGCACGCGCATGTGCGTGCTCAGGGGGTACGGGGCAAGAGGCAGACAGCCACAAAACCAAGCACTTACAATGGTGAGTGACCAAGGCTGTGATGGCGGAAGCCAGGGGCTGGGGCAGCCAAGAGGAGGTCCCTGACTCCACCTGGGGACATCCAACCGGGCTCCCACAGAACAGCATCCTATCTGTTTGCCCATTTCTTCATTCAACAAAGATTTAATTGACAGCACCAGAGTTATAGTGAGCAAAAAATAGAGGCCTGCGCTCTAGATGCGAGAAGGATATTAATCGAACACTCAGCCAAAGGATTGTAAATCCACAACTGGAGAAGGGTTTCTGAGGGAGGAGTCCCTGATGCTGAGAACCATGTGAGGGGAAATCTGGAGGGTCAGACAGAGAAGGCTTCTTGGAGTGGGAGGACTAGTGGACGCATGAGCACATGGGAGCTGATTCAGGCAGGAGGGTGAATGGCAAAGGGAAAGGGAGGCTGTGTGATCTTAGGGGGCGGGGAGCAGCCCCGGGAATGGGGAGGTCTGGGGCGAGAGAGTCACTCCTCCAGGTAGTCCATGTCCTCTCTCCCTCCACAGTGGCTAACT
This sequence comes from Neogale vison, assembly GCF_020171115.1. Classification (NCBI taxonomy): domain Eukaryota; kingdom Metazoa; phylum Chordata; class Mammalia; order Carnivora; family Mustelidae; genus Neogale; species Neogale vison. The sequence goes on from NC_058096.1 coordinate 214,698,473, forward strand.
TTGACCCAGGCACCTTCAGCCTGATGCGTTGTGACTTCTGTGGGGCTGGATTCGACACGCGGGCGGGCCTCTCCAGCCACGCCCGAGCCCACCTACGAGACTTCGGCATCACTAACTGGGAGCTCACCGTGTCGCCCATCAATATCTTGCAAGAGCTGCTGGCCACCTCCGCTGCTGAGCGGCCCCCCAGCCCCCTGGGCTGCGAACCTGGGGGGTCACCTAGCAGCTTCCTGACCTCGCGTCGGCCACGCTTACCTCTCGCAGTGCCCTTTCCACCCACCTGGGCTGAGGACCCTGGGCCAGCCTACGGAGATGGTAAGGGGAGAGGGTGCAGATTGGATTGGATTGGGGCCCTGACCCTTCTTGGGGGCCCAGAGAGATGTGCGGGGGGAGGGGGAGGAGTTGCCATTCTGCTTTCCTGGTAGTGTTTCAAGTCACTTTACAAAGTATGTTGACAACTGTCCTTACAACTGCCCTGCCACTTGGAGGATTTCTGTTTTACTCTGGGGCTGGGCCAGGGCTACTTCTGGATCCAGTTTATCCCTGCCCTGCCTGATAGTGATTTTAACACACACTTATTCAGCTCTTCCTAGGAGCCAAATATATTCTAAGCACTTTACAAACACAAACTTATTTACATCCTCACAACAACGCTATAAGGCAGGTGTTATTATTATTATCCCCCATTTTACAGATGAGGAAACTGAAACACAGTGAAATTAATTAACTTGCCCAAGGACACACAGCCAGAAGGGTGGAGCTGTGATTCGAAACCCCAGACAAGTCAGGCTCCAGCAGTCTTGCTTTTAAAAACATCATCTGGTTAGAGCAGCGCTGTCTGCTAGAACTTTCTGAAATGGGAAGGTTCTTTAGATGTGTGTTCTGTAGACTCTAGCTCTCCAATGCCTGAAGAAATGTGGCTTGAAATGTGGCTAGTTATGAGTTTAGTTGTAACTCATCAGGCATTACAGAGCTAGAGTCTACATTCTGGATTTTCATTGGTGCCTTCTTTGTCCAGCAGCACTGATAACCCCTCCCATAACTGAGTGCTTGTCGTATACTAAGGCTTCATCTCATTCGTGCCTTAAAACCATTCTGTGGGGTTAAGGATTGTTGTGTTTCTATTTTGTGGATAAGGAGACTGTAGGTCATCTGCTTTGCCACACAGCCACAAAGCAGCAGAGCTAGACTTCTGAACACCATATTTGGTGGTCTCCCCATGGAGGACAGCTTGGGAAATCCAGAAGTAATATTTTGGTGAAGGAGCCTAGGACTGAGCACCACTGAGGGAGTGGAAAGGTGAAGTACGAGTCTGGAAAAGCCTGACTTTGTAGGACACTTTACTGACTCTCAAAGCAAAGAACTTGGCAGTGAGGAATAGGTGGGCTTTGGGGAATGGAGAAGTTCCTGAACAGGGGCAAGTGTCAGGGGCTGCTTGGGGCTGAGGTTTCCTTCTGTTTCTCCTACCTGGAGCTTCCAGGGTCTTATTTAGATCTGTACTCTGAACTCCACTGGATCCACGTGCAAACCCCCTTACCAGTGAAAGGCACCTAAGGGTCTGCAAAGTGGAGAGTGGTGCTATCAAAGCCCCCTCTGCTTGGAGACCGAGTCACAGAAAGGACATAGTGGCTGGCTGAAGTCATAGTTTGGAAAGAGGCAGAGTAGGGACACGACCTCAGGTTTCTTGCCTCTCCGGAAGGCTGTCGCCTGAGCATTCAGCTCACATACCTGGCTAGGTTTGTGGTGTCTCAGGGGTGGCTGAGAAGTGGAGCTGGTTCTGAGGACGGCTAGGGGCACAGGCCATAGTTTGTAAGCTACAGGCTTGCCCTCTTCTTTTTTTGTCACTCTAGTAGAGGCCTGAGTGTCAGGCTCAAACTCCTTACTTGGCACTGGGTCAGGTCCCGGAGGGACGGCAGCATGTGTCCAGCAGTCAGGTTGAGCTCTGGTTAACCTGTTTCCATCAGAAGACCAGTGTGGCATCCCTTAGCTCTGACAGACGTCCAAGCCATTGCGGTGTCAGGATTCAGTCTGGTACTGTCCTGGCCTTGTCCACAGGGAGATGGGGGGCGCTCTGATCAGGCTTTCAGTTGACACCTGGTGCGCCAGAGGGCCGTTAAATGAGTGGTTCCAAGATCCTGGAAGCCTTGCCTTGGGGAAGGATGTCCAAGAGTAAGGCTAGGTCTGGGCACCCGCCCTGCACCGTTGTTTTTAGAAGTATCTCCCACATCACTAAGTGGGTCGTCGGAGGCGAGTGCCCGGTTGGGGGCGGGGCAACGGTCAGTTTCTGGCCTCACTCAGCTGTCAAGGAACAGCCGGGGGCAATCGGTTTGGTGTTGGGAAGAAGCAAATTGTGCCTGAAATGGGGTGCCGGCGGTCTCGTGGGGAGTTCCGTAGGCTTGCAGGACAGCGCCGGCGAGGGCTGGGGGACATTTGGGTCCCGGGATGATGTGGGATCCTTATAGCTGGGATCTGGTGTCTTACAGGATTTCCGACACGGAAGGGAGAATTCCAGGATAGGGAATGGAACAGGATCCCGGAGCACGTCCTAGCTCCGCCCTTCAGGGCTCCAGAAGCCTGGATGCTGTTAAGGCAAATGCATGCGGTCCGAGGATTCCCATTTTAGCCTTAGGGGTGTTCGGGCCGGGGGAGTGGGGAGAGCGTCCCGTCCTGTCCAGGCCAGGAGTGGGAGTGTAGTTGGCCGCCGCGCTCAGAGCGGCGTGCGTGCTTCCGCGAGCTGGGGTGCTGGCGGCTCCCTCAGGCTCCAGCCCCAACCCCCAAGCCCCGGCCCTGCCGGCCGGGACAAGTGCTTCGCTCGCTCGCGGCGCTCGGTGCTCGGCCGGCCGCCCTGGGCGCGCCCCGAGGGGCGGGGCGGAGCAGAGCGGGCTCGGCGGCGGCGCTCGGCGCTCGGCTGCTCCCGCCTGGGGCGGCCGCCCCGCGTGCGCCGGAGCCAAGATGGCCGCCTCCACCGCCCAGTGCCGAGTGACAAAAGCGGAGAGCAAGGCGGCGGCGGGGCCGCGCGCGGGGGGCGCCCGGGAGCGCGCGCCCGCTGGGGCGCCCCCGCCCAGCCCCCCGAGCCCGGGCCCCGCGGCCCTCCCCGCGCCGCCGCCGCCGCCCCCGCCCCCGCCGCCACCGCCGCCGCCGCGGGACGGGCCCAAGGCCGAGCCGGAGCCGGGGCCCGGGCCGGCGCCCGCGCCGGGTAAGAGCCCGCGCCGGGGAGGGTGCGGGGAGGGCAAAGTCGGCATTCCGCCCGCCCCCTGCCGCCGCCCCGGACGCCCGCCGTCCAGTCTCCGGGACTCCCCCTCCCCCCCCCCCCCCACCCAGGCCCTCCAGTCGTGCGGGCCCCGGGCCTCCTGTCGCAGCTCACAGGGTCCCGGGCTTCAGAAACACTCTTCGCGGCTGCTCCGTGGGACCCTCACCCCGTCTGACAGATGTTCCCTGTTCCCCTTGGAGCCCCGGGAGCTTTCCTCAACACAGTCGCGGTCCCTCCGGCGCGGAACCCACTCCAAGTCACTTCAGATACGGTCCCTACAGCATCTGACAGACGCGCCCACTCCACCCGGCGACTTTGACAAAGTCCTCGGTGTCCCGGGCCCCGGTGCCCCTCACCCCCGCCTGTCTTCTTGTTGCCTCCGTAAGACTCAAACTGAGCAGAGGACCTGCACGGCTTCCTGCTCATAGCGCTGAACGACTCCAAAGCCCCAACTAACACACAGTTTCTCGAGCCTCAGAGCTGTCTCTGTGCCCTGAACGCTAAACCTGGGGCTCAGCAGGCCACTCAGGACCCCTTCTCTGCAAAATTAGACCATGAAAACATAACTTCGACTCCCTTTTCTCATACACACCTCTTTCAGGGAAGCTTCCTGACCTAACAGATGCCTCCGAAACTTTCTACAAAGTTCTGTGATTACCACTCTTCTTGTCCCCATTCAGAACCCTGCTGATTCAGGCTCCCAGTTCTCACTTACCCCACTTAGGGCTCAGCTTGTGAGAAGCAGACTACTGCGGAGTCCCAACTTCTTTCTGTAGCTCCAGCTGTTTTGTCTGGTGGAGGTTGTCCACAGGTCCTGTGGAGCCTCGTCTCTGCATTGCTTATCTGTCCTCTGACTCTGGCCTTCTCTTACTGGATTCCCCTTCTGACTGCCACCTACCTGCTCCCAAGACTGACATGCTCCCCTGCACAAGCTCTGCCCAGAGAATTTTGTCAGAGCTAGGATGGGAGTAACTGTCCCAACCAGTGTGTGTCTGATGGGTGGAAGCTGCTCCTGGTCCGTGCTGTCTGTGTGCAGCCTTGACATCCTGGTGCTGGGGGTTTGGATGGAGCCTCTGCTCTCATAGGGTGAGTTGCCTCCCACGATGAGAGCAGATGCTAAGGATGAGGAAGAAGGCTCTACCCCCACTCTCAGTCCTTATGGGGGTAGACAGCTCACACCCAGCCCGAGCTGAGCTTGTCTTCCTAACCTCACAGGCCTGGGTTCTGAGGAAAACACAATGGTGGCCATGGACTTGGGCTCCCCCCAACTCCCCAAGAAGAGCCTGCCTGTCCCTGGGCCCTTGGAGCAGGTGGCCAATCGGCTGAGTAGCAAAGTGGCTGCAGAGGTTCCTCATGGCAGCAAGCAGGAGTTGCCAGATCTCAAGGGTGAGTGACCCAGGTGGCAAGGAGGGGGTGCTGGCCAGGCTGGTCACACTCACAGGGAACTCTTGAGCCTGGAGTTAGTGTGAGGTCAACAGCTTTCTCTTCACCCCAAGGCACTAAGGAGACAGCTGGTTTTCTTCTGTCCAGCTTCTGATGCCCTGATTGAGCATGGCCTTGAGGTGTACCCTCACTGGGCGGGGGAGGGGCAACCAGGGAAAAAGAATGGTTTTCAAGAGCTCACACTCAGACCTAATTCATTTGCTGACTTCAGCCCTCATTAGCCACCTGATCTGTGTGATACTGTCTTGTCTGTATGTTGATATTGAGATCATTATTAAGTAATTGACAGGCCCTGTGTTGGACTGCAGGGCTGTGAGAGAGCAGAACAGATCTGGTACTTGTCCTTGGAGTCATTGAAATTGGGGAGCAGGGAGGCAGAGAAAGAGACAGGCAGTGATAAGGGCTCTGCAGAAAAGGGTATAGGGCACCACAGCGACTGTGGCTGTGCCTTCCAACCCAGTGTTTGGGGCATGAGTTGAGCTGCAAAGGCTGGTTAAGACAGCTCTAGGAAGCGTGTGACTGGCAGGTCAGTGTTTTTGTGAACACCTGTTGCCAGGACACCCTGGTGTGTTGGATATCTGAAAAGTATTCTACTGGCTGGACCACAGAAGGGCTCTGCTTCCTGCTGTGTGCCCTTGGGCATAACTCTTCCTTCTCTGAGACTCAGTTTCCTTATTTGTAAACTGGACAGGCTGATTCCTGCCTTATTAGGGTCATTTTAAGGATCAAGGGGGCATGCAGGGAGCCTGGGTGAGTAGAGTCCTGGGAGGAGGAGAAGTGGGGAGGGCAGGGCTCAAGGGGCCTCACAGTCAGCTCTCTTGGCCTCCATTTCACCCTCCAGCCCAGAGCCTGACTACCTGCGAGGTCTGCGGTGCCTGCTTTGAGACACGAAAGGGCCTGTCCAGCCACGCGCGCTCCCACCTGCGGCAGCTGGGGGTGGCCGAGTCGGAGAGCAGCGGAGCTCCCATTGACCTCCTCTACGAGCTTGTGAAGCAGAAGGGCCTGCCTGATGCACCCCTCGGGCTGCCCCCAGGCCTGTCTAAGAAGTCCAACTCACCGAAGGAGGTGGTCGCTGGGGCCCCTCGGCCTGGCCTGCTTGCCTTGGCCAAGCCCTTGGATGCCCCGGCTGTCAACAAGGCCATCAAGTCACCTCCTGGCTTCTCGACCAAGGGCTTGGCCCATCCACCCAGCTCCCCACTCCTCAAGAAGGCACCACTGGCCCTGGCTGGCTCCCCTACCCCCAAGAATCCTGAGGACAAGAGCCCCCAGCTGTCCCTGAGCCCCCGGCCAGCCTCCCCAAAGGCACAGTGGCCCCAGTCTGAGGACGATGGGCCCCTGAACCTCAGTGAGTGCGGGTCCCGGGAGCTGAGGGAGGTCCTGGCACCGGGAGGGCTGCAGAGCCCAGGGTGGGGCCAGTGGGGACTGCAGCTCCTATGTCTTGGGTCTGCTGGGTCAGAATATTGGTCAGAGCACTGTGTCTCCTGTTGGGCTGGCCATGCAGCATATTATCATCTGCCTCCCACTATACTGTGCTGTTGTTCCCCCTGGAGGTCTGGTTGCGGCTGCTGAGCCCGCCAGGGTCATCCTCACCACTTAGGGGCACTCTTGGCCTTCTCTGAGCCTGAGGGTTGGGGCAGTGAAGGTAATCAGAACTCCTGTGGGCCTGACTTCCCCAGAGGGGCATCTTGGGCCCTCCAGGCAGGCAGGTGGTGGCCCACCTGACGGGGCGGGGGGGGGGTGTCCTGTAGTTGGCCCTGTGTTCACATCTTCCTGGCACTCTCTGCAGAGGCACCTCTACTGTGCCCATGGGTGGAGCCATACCTCCTGGGCTGCCTGTGGGCATGACAAAGAGGGGTTTAGGAAGAACCGCCCCCCTCCCTCCCTGGTGCAGTGAGCAGGTTTAGCATGGTATCCCTTAGGAAGTCAGGCCTTCCCACATATTTGTGGGTGTTAGCCTGGGCTGAGCCCAGGGTCTGGCCCCCTGCCCAACAGGGAGCCCCAGTTGGCATCTCATGTTCCCATGAAGCTGCTTCCATTGTCTGCTGTGTTTTCAGGAGCAAGGCCCTGAGCAGCTCTGCCTTTGGCTGTATGATGCTCAGCAACTGGGCGAGGCCCCTGCTTTGCACTCCCACAGCTCCCACAGCCGGGGTCCCGGGGAAGAGTGCCTGGGAGCATCAGATTGTGCCACTGGAATTTGGCCACCACCTCTCCACCCCATATCCTTAAGCTCTCCACACTCACCTTGATACGAAAGGGCTAGGCAGAGAACAGGACTTTGTTTCCCAAAACCTCGTAAAATAAGTCTGCGGCACAAGTCTCGATCCCCAAATGGCCTGGGCTGCCTTGAATCATATCAGGTCTTCTTGCCTCAGTCCCCCAGGGCCGGCCAAGGTGGCGGCCGTGAACCCCCCCCTGTGTTTTGTCTCCGCAGCTTTAGATAGTGACGGGGGCAGAGAGCTGGACTGCCAGCTGTGCGGTGCCTGGTTTGAGACCCGCAAGGGCCTGTCCAGCCACGCCCGCGCCCACCTGCGCCACCTGGGCGTCAGCGACCCGGACGCCAAGGGATCCCCCATAGACGTGCTCCACGGGCTCATCAGGAGGGACGGCGTCCAGATCCGCCTCCCACCCGGGCGCGGCACCCTGGCCCAGCTGGGGCGGCCTCCTCCTACCTCTGCGGCCCTCTCCTTGCTCCCCCCCCCACCGCCGGCCAAGAAGGCCAAGCTGAAGGCCGCGGGTACGGCCAGCCCCTGGGGGAAGCAGGACCTCTCGGCCGCCGCAGCCGCCGGCATTTTCTGGGCCTCTGATGTGGAGCCGTCTCCTCTCAACCTCTGTAGGTTCTCGCTTCAGCCGCTCCCTCCTCCCTGCGGGCCCTGGAGCCCCTCCCGGGGGGGTCGCAGCCCCCTCCCTACTCCTTTCCTGCTGGGGCAGGGAGTAGACAGGGGCCCTTGGCAGTGGGCTGGTTCTGCCCAGAGATCTTGTTGGCAGTTGGCTGCTAGGCCCTCTCTCTTGGCCTTTGACCTCCATGACTGTGACCTTCCCTGAGAATAAAGGCCAAGGGTGGGGTGCTGCCTTTTGGTGTGGAAAGTGTCCATGGTTGTCCCTGGTCTGGATGGTATTTGGCACTTAGGCTACTACTTCCTGCCCACTTACCCCCATCCTTGTCGGGACCCAGGACCCGCAGAGCTGCGGAGTCTTGGTTCCATCCTCTGCGAGGACCGAGGGCGCATGTGCTCTCTGGAGCCTCCCCTCGCTCCTGCTGAGTGTCTGACCCCCACCCCACTCCTCAGTTCCCTCGCTTGCACCTGCCCTCCACCACCACCCCAGCCTGTGGGCATACCGCTGCCCATGCCCAGCCGACCAGGAGACCCACAGACAAGGATGCTAATGTTGCCCATGATGCTAATTACTCCTTTCTCCTGCTGCAGCCTCGGGCCCAGAGCCAGCTCGAGACATCCGCTGTGAGTTCTGTGGTGAGTTCTTCGAGAACCGCAAGGGCCTATCAAGTCACGCACGCTCACACCTGCGGCAGATGGGTGTGACCGAGTGGTATGTCAACGGCTCACCCATTGACACACTACGGGAGATCCTCAAGAGACGGACCCAGTCCCGGCCTGGCGGCCCCCCTAACCCTCCAGGGCCGAGCCCGAAAGCCCTGGCTAAGGTGGTGGGCAGCGGAGGTCCCGGTAGCTCGCTGGAAACCCGCAGCCCTGCAGACCTTCACCTCTCACCCCTGGCCAAGAAGTTGCCACCGCCACCAGGCAGCCCCCTGGGCCACTCACCAACTGCCTCTCCTCCCACGGCCCGGAAGATGTTCCCAGGCCTGGCCGCACCCTCCCTGCCCAAGAAGCTGAAGCCTGAACAAATGCGGGTGGAGATCAAACGGGAGATGCTGCCAGGGGCCCTTCATGGGGAGCCACACCCATCCGAGGGTCCCTGGGCGGCACCACGGGAAGACATGGCCCCCCTGAACCTGTGTAAGTGTGACCCCGGGGGCAGGGCAGTGAGAATAGGTAGAGGGGTCTCCCTCCGCCCCCCACACGCACTTTATGGGTACCCAGAGCTCCCTGAGTAGAAACAGAAGGGAGGTTACACAGGTCCAGAGAACAAGGGTTAGCTGTGCATTCTTGCTATGCAGACCTCCCAGCTGAGCTGCTTCTTGATTACCCATCCACACTGGGGAGGCAGAACTGTGCCATTCAATGATGCCCAAAAGATTTTACCTCTTGGGCCATCGTCAATCGATCAGTAGTATCTACCAGCCAGATTTCTAGGGAGAAAGATTGCAGGGATCAATTAGTGATGTCTACCACAGTCAGGACTATAAGGACTGGAATTGGGCAGGTGCACATCTTTCTGACATTCCCGGTCACTAAGTGTTTGACATTTTGGAGCCAGGTTTAAGTTAAGTGTTCAGCTCTTCCACTCCAGCGATGTGTGACCTTCGGTGAGTTTCATCTTTCTGGAGAGTGAAGATACGCATGGTCTGAGCTCTGTATAGTTCCAAAGGGATGTAAATCACTTAGTACGATGCCTGGTTAAACGAAGCCATGTGTATACCAGTCGGTAGTCCTACTGTCCCTGTCACTGTTCTTTCTGCTCGAGTTGGCTGAGTCGTGTGCTGACCAGGTGAGGATGGCCCAGGCCTCTGCTTCAGTGCTCCGGTGTATTTCATACCAGCTGTGTGCCACATGCTTGGAGCTGCTCCCTCCAGGTGGAGGTTTCCATCTGCATTTTGTAGAGGAGGAAACAGGCTCAGAGGGGAAATGGTTTGCCCAGTGTAACATAGGGGTTCACAGCCAAGCTCGTGTCTGAGCCCAGGATCGAGGAAGTGCTTGCTTCTCACTGCTTCTCGATGTCACAGGGAATCATCTTGAAGCCAGCTAGCATTTGAGGTGACAGAACAAGCAGAAGGGCTGAATGTGCACAAGGGCCCCTGGAAGCGAATGAGGGAGTGGGTCATTGGGGTCGGGTCTGCATGGATGGGACAGCCAGGCACTTAACATTAGCCTTGAGCTTGGAGGCTTCCCGCCGCAGCAGCCGCCTCCTTCTCCTCCCCCTCCCTCCACCCTGGATCCCCTGCAGCGTCCCGGGCAGAGCCTGTTCGTGACATCCGCTGTGAGTTCTGCGGTGAGTTCTTCGAGAACCGCAAGGGCCTGTCAAGCCACGCGCGCTCCCACCTGCGGCAGATGGGCGTGACTGAGTGGTCTGTCAACGGTTCGCCCATCGACACGCTGCGGGAGATCCTCAAGAAGAAGTCCAAACCGTGCCTCATCAAGAAAGAGCCACCAGCCGGAGACCTGGCCCCTGCCTTGGCTGAGGATGGGCCTCCCACAGCTGCTCCTGGGCCTGTGCAGGCCCCTCTGCCACTGGCGCCAATGGCTGGCCGCCCAGGCAAACCAGGAGCTGGGCCGGCCCAGGTTCCTCGAGAGCTCAGCCTGGCGCCCATCACTGGTGCCAAGCCCACAGCCACTGGCTACCTGGGCTCAGTGGCAGCCAAGCGGCCCCTGCAGGAGGACCGCCTCCTCCCAGCAGAGGTCAAGGCCAAGACCTACATCCAGACCGAACTGCCCTTCAAGGCAAAGACCCTCCACGAGAAGACCTCCCACTCCTGTAAGCAGTGGGTGGCAGGGTCCTGGGAGGGCGTCTGCTGGGGCCTGCAGGGCCTGGCAGTGCCACGCACACACTGACCCCCAGCAGGGGCCCATGGCAAGGCCCCAGTGGGAGGCGGGACTGACTCCTGACCTGGGCAGGGCCTTCTGGGTCCCTTTGGGCTGGGACTCAGCAGCACCCCCTCTGCCTGCAGCCACTGAGGCCTGCTGTGAGCTGTGTGGCCTTTACTTCGAAAACCGCAAGGCCCTGGCCAGCCACGCGCGGGCGCACCTGCGGCAATTTGGCGTGACCGAGTGGTGTGTGAACGGCTCACCCATTGAGACACTGAGCGAGTGGATCAAGCACCGGCCCCAGAAGGTGGGGGCCTACCGCAGCTACATCCAGGGCGGCCGCCCCTTCACCAAGAAATTCCGCAGCGCCGGCCACGGCCGTGACAGCGACAAGCGGCCGCCCCTAGGGCTGGCACCCGGGGGCCTGGCTGTGGTGGGCCGCAGTGCTGGGGGTGAGCCAGGGCCTGAGGCTGGCCGGGCAGCCGACAGTGGTGAGCGGCCTTTGGCAGCCAGCCCGCCAGGCACTGTGAAGGCCGAGGAGCACCAGCGGCAGAACATCAACAGTGAGTGCTGGTGGGAGGGGGGTTTTGGGGGGGGCAACTGTCCCCGGGGTTCTCCACTTTGCACATCTGCCCTTAGTCACTTCCCCAGTTGTTCTCCTATTCTCCCATCTGGGCACTGTCCCACCTGTCCCAAGGCCCAGGCAACATCCAGTCACCAGCTGTCCTGTCCTAGAGTTGCCAGCAGCCTCTGCCCCTTGCTTGCTAAAGGCAGGAACTTTCCCAGGAGTCCTGCCCTCTGGCTTATCTCCTGTCCTCCTCTTCACCTTTCCCCACCTCAGAATTTGAGCGCCGACAAGCCCGGCCTCCAGACGCCTCTGCGGTCCGGGGGGGAGAAGAGGCCAATGATCTACAGCAGAAGCTGGAGGAGGTGCGGCAGCCTCCGCCCCGGGTCCGGCCGGTCCCCTCCCTGGTACCCCGGCCCCCACAGACATCACTGGTCAAATTTGTTGGCAACATCTACACCCTCAAGTGCAGGTATGAAGCCCCCTGGGGCGATGGGGGAGAAAGACCACCCACCTGGTGGAGAAAGACCTCTCCACTTGGGGGAGAAAGAGCCTCTGAACAAGACAGGGGTTGGTGGGGGTCAGGAGATGTAGCCTCATGGACTGGCGTAGAGTGTGGCTGGAGCCAGGCTAAGGACTTCTCAGCAGACAGCAACACCTCAGAGCATCATGCTGGGACCCTTAGGGGTCTAGTGCTGGCCCTGACACTTAGCAGCAAAGTGACCTTGAGCAAGGGCTTCCCACTCCCTGCCTCAGTATTCCCACTTATAAAGTGGGGTTGGTAACAGATTTGCTGTGAGGATTTAAAAACCTGAATATTTATAGAGCACTCGAACTATGTCTCACATATGGTAAGCACTCAACGAGTGTTGCCTGATTCAGGAAAATATAGGTCTTAGTTCATTTTTACCGAAGTCTAGTACATCTGAGGCCAGGAAACTGGGTCTGAGACTTCAGATGGGCTGCCTCAGGCCACATAGGTCAAGTCAGAAGTAAGATTTGAACCCAAGTCTTTGGAGTCATGAGCTCAGGTCCTGGGCCCCTGTTCAGTGAGGCCTCCCTTGGGACCTCAGGGCACAGGGAGTTGGTGAGTTGGGTGCATGAGCAGGGTGGGTGTGAGTTAGTGCCTGACCCCTTTTCCCCAGCTGCTGTCCTTCTGTCCTGGAGCCTGCCGGGGTAGGGTCTGCCTCTCTGGGCTCTCTCCCCTCTCAGATCCTATGATTCATTCAGATGGTGGAGGGGCTTGGGAAGCCCGATGTACTTCTCCAGCATCAGAGCCAGCAGACTGCCCTGAGCATAGAGGTGGGGATTATTAGGGGACCCTACCTTGATCCTGGGATGGGTACAGGTAACTGTCCCTGAGGAAACATCTGGCTTTGGGGTCCTCTTCCCTGAAATCCTGGGCTGGCTCTCTCCACACTGAGTAGTGGCGGGTGTGCTGGATGCTCAGGGACGTGGGCAGGGCTACGCATCTGCCTCTCCTCATGGCAGCGGCCACTCCTCTCTCTTTCTCTGTCCCTCCACACAGGTTCTGTGAGGTGGAATTCCAGGGGCCCCTCTCTATCCAGGAGGAGTGGGTGCGACACTTACAGCGGCACATCCTGGAGATGAATTTCTCCAAAGCGGACCCCCCGCCTGAGGAGCCCCGGGCCCCGCAGGCACAGACAGCGGCGGCAGAGGCGCCCTAACACAAAAGCATTCCAAATTCCCTCTCATGCCACCTCTTTCTCCTCCGTCTCTTCCACCCTTTCCTCCCTCTTTCTTTTCCGTTTCCAAAGGAGCAAGCCAAAACCTCAAACCGGTTCCCCTTGGGGGCCGGGCACACTACAGCCGGGGCGCCAGGAGCCAGCTAGCGGCCCTTCCCCCAGCCCGAGGGCTCTGGGGCCACACACAGCGCATCTTCCTTCAGCCCATGCCCACCTGGTCCAGCAGGGGGAGAGGCCAGGTCAGGTGGCAGCTGCTCTGGTCAAGGGGAGGAAGGCCAGCGCTCCCCTGCATCTAGCAGCCAGGCAGGGCTATGTTTGCCCTCCGTGGCCATTTGCAAAGACCCCAAAGACCCCTGTCTTGGTTCCCTCCTGCCCCTGTGAATATCCTCTCTCACATGCACACACACATACACGCACATGGACACACACACAGGCACGCACATACACATACGCACGCACGCACCTCGTGAGACCCGGGATCTGCCCTAGCCCCCCAGTTCCTGAGTCAAACGACCACATCATGCCACGGTGCTTGCTCAGGGGAAGGCACACTCCCTCTGAGGGCCTGCTGGGGCCTGGGAGCCCCCCACTGAGCCCATGATGCCACGGAAATCCTTATTGGCCACCCCCCAGAGGGGCCTTCCCAGCCTGGAAGAGCTCAGAGCTGACAGCTGCCTCCTGCCATGTCAAGGCCCCCCCAGAGCCTTGGGGGACTCCGGGGCCCAGGAGGGGGTGGGGATGGGACTTTCCTCCCCCCACCCCCACTCCCCTCCCTCTTTTCACTGTTGCTTTCTATGTATAGCTCCCTAGACCTTTCACTTTTTTAAAAACGCGTTTTGTGTAGAGAATAAGGAACGTGGATCTTTTTATTTTGCAATCCTGGGCCAGCTAGAGACCGGGAGCTGATTGACCTTTTAACTTTTTTCAGTGGCCACATTTTGGTTATCGATGTACCTAGAAGTATGTAAATTAGATTAAATTTCTCTTCTGGAAACACCCCGGGGCAGGCGGCCAGCGTGTGTTTTTCTGTCGAGTGGACAGGCTGGCATCGTCTGGCAGCCGGGGCTGGGATCTAGCCACCTCCTCCCAGAGCCCCCGGAGGCCCTGGATTTTCCTGTTGGCTGCCAAGCTGACCAGACCCAGCTGGGGATGAGCCCAAGTTCCCAGCTGTTGGCTCTCAATGGCATGGTTGGTGGGGGGCTCTGGCTGGCTGGCTGGCTGGCTGGCGAAGTGGCTCCTGTGAGCAGAGGAGAGGAACCAAGACTCTGGGCAGCTGGTCTAGGAAGGGAGCCAGGATGAAGTGATGAAGCTGGAAGGGCTCTCCCAAGGGCAGGAGCTGTCCAGTGAGGGTATGGGGGACCTGTGGGAGGAGGGAGAAGCACACAGTTGCTGGCAGCCTTGAGAGAGCTGGGGCCAGCTTGCCTTCAAGACATGTGACTTGTCTGGAGACACAGGCACCCTGAGCCCAAATCACACGAGGGGAAAAGGGAGCTGCTGGCTCCTTCGCGATGTTATTTATTTTCTCGCTCTGCAAATGTTTATTGAACATTTCTGAGATTTTAAGAGATTTTGTTGGCTGCTCCTTCTTGTTTATTGCATGTGGTTTTTCAGCTCATCATTTTCACTTCAATGGCCAGGGGCTGGAAAGTGGGAATAACCTCATGAAGTGTAGACAGTGGAGGCCTCCTCCTACCCCAGCACGGATGCCCCAGGCCCCCACCATGCCCCTGCCTGGGAGGGACAAGCTAATAAGCTGTGACAGCATGCCCACAAGAGTGGTCTTGGCCTGCAGCCTTGGCCTTTCTGGTCCTGTGAGGTCTGGTGGAGGAAGGACTCAACCACTAATGTCCATCCCACGCTATGAGTGGGCTTGTCTAAGACTTTGAAAGCACGCAGGGCATTTCTTGGGATGAGAGCTGGCCCGTAGGCATTTCCCCTTTTAGCTTTTTATGAATTAGTTTTAAACATGTAAAAGTAATGGAAGCTGGATGTAAAAGAAGTTCAAACAGCACAAGACCTTATAAAGTAGCATGGGAAGTTCCTCCCCACCCACACATGCAGTGCTAGCTGTGTAGGTCCTCGGAAGGGTCGCATACAGTTCTTAGAGGGCTCTTTTCTGAGATTTTGAGCGTGCCCCTTTTCAGGCCATTCCATCTCAGAGGCAGAGCATAGGATGTTAACAAAGTCACCCAAATAAAGGTTAAAAGATGGCTGTGGTATGTGCCATGAAGGCAGCTGTAGGATCTACGAGAGGTGTCTAGGAGCTCATAATTTGGGAGAATGGGCAGGCGTCTCTGAGCAGGACACTCAAGTGAGCCCCAAAGCTTGGTGTGCACATTAACCAATTTTATGTGCTTCATATTTGGAGTTTCTTAACACATCATTATTAGCCTTTTCCCATGTGGCAGCAAGTTATGTATAAGTAATCTTTAGGGGAGGGGTTGTTTTATTAAAATATTTAATGGAGAATTCCAACCATACAAAAACAGTAAAATGAACCCTCATCTACTTACCAATTACCAACTCAAGACCCAGCTCTCCAGCTATAACCCTTCCACACCTTCCTTCCCTTTCCCCATCTGAATTATGGTGAATCAACATACATACATAATGTGAATTAATGTCGGTATTTGAGTCTTTCTCAGAAGGATGGGGACTTTTAAATATGCCATTGTTCCACCTAGAGAGTGACAATTCCTTAATATCAAGAAGTCAGCAACACTGCTCATACTTTAAGACAAGCTTTTAAAGTAAAAAAAAAAAATATGTACAAACCATAATTGTACTCAGTGTGATGAGTTTTCACAGATGTAAAGTACCATTTTCAGTGTCTGCAGCTCTCTCCTCTCTCAGAAGTTAGGAGGTATCTCCAAAAGTGGATTCCATGCAGCATCCACTGAGGATGCTGAGGATACAGCATCGGCGCCAGGCTGCACCATTACAGGATCTCTAAAGGCCTGAACAAACCAAGGGGGGTCTTAGGAGTTCAAGCTTTAACACTTAAGTGCCAAGGACCTAGGGGAAGTCATGAATTCCAAGCCTTGGTTTTACCTTTTAAATGAGAAGTTCTTTAAAAAGGACCTTGCAGGTATGAGGGGAGCATTTGAGATGATAAACAACATGAATATATTAATTACATATGCCATATAAACATGCTATATAAGTATATCCGTTATCATTATGTAACAACAACAAAAGGTAACATTTACTTAGTGCACCTGGCACTGGACTGATTTCTTTACATGCATTATCTCGTGTGTTTGAACCTGTGCCCAGCATTTTGTTTGGTGCTTAGTTGTGATTTTCATTCCAGCATGGCCATACCGTGCTCATTTCTGGAGCTGAAGGCCAGAGAAGTTAAGAAACAACCTAGGTTTGCACTGCACCTCAGTAGCTGGGCCAAGACTGGAACAGTGCCTCGGTCCAGTCGGCTCCCTCTGGCGGTCCTCCAGGGCACCGCCCCTCCTCTCCTCCCTGACGCGCTTGGGCCTCAGCCCTCCCCGTAGTACACGGCTCCGCCCTTTCGAATTCTACAAGATTCCGTCTCCCCGGCCTGATTCTCCCAGCCAATCATCGCGGGCTTGGGATAACGGGGGGCGGGGCTCGCACGAGATGGGCAGCACCATCAGTCTCTAACATGAGGATCAGGACGGCCTAGGCCAATGAGCGGCGGGCTGCGGGGGCGTCACGGACAGCAGCAGCGGACTTGGGCTGAGGTTCCCGGGCGGGCGGGCGCGGAGAGACGCGGGAAGCAGGGGCTGGGCGGGGGTCGCGGCGCCGCAGCCAGCGCAGCCAACCCGAGGGGCCGCCGCCGCCGCCCAGCGCGCTCCTGGGCCGCCGGCCGCCGCCAGCACCCGCAGCGCCGCAGCTCCGGGACCGGCCCCGGCCGCCGTCGCCGCGATGGGCAACGCCGCAGCCGCCAAGAAGGGCAGCGAGCAGGAGAGTGGTGAGTGCCCCGGCCATGACCCCGATCCCGGCCCCGCGCTGCCAGCCCCCGGCCTGTCCATCACCGCCTGGCCCCTCCCCCTACGCGCCCCCCTCTATTTCTCTCTGCTCATCCCCTCCCAGCGCCCCTTACCCCTGCCTGTCCAAGGTTGGGTCCCAGGGCCCGCAGAAGACCCCCGTATGGGCCCCCTTGCCAAAGGCCACCCCCCACTGCAAAGACTGTGCCCCCCCCACCCAGCTGTCACTGCCAACCAAGGCACGTATGACCGCTGGGGCCCCACATGGGGCCTTGTCACCACCCCACCCCCTCCTTTCCTGCCCCCTCTTCCCAGATTCTAATCCCTCCATTCCTCACTCACCTCTCCCACTGATGGAACTCACTGCCAGACCCCAACCCAGCTTTATGCCAGCTTGGGAGTGCTATAGGGTCTGCCTCCACCCCGCAGGGACCTTGGCCACTTAGTGACCACACCCCTCCCCCCTCCAGCCCCCGCCATCTTTCTCCTGCCCTTCCCCTTTTCACCTTATCACAGCCCCCCTCCAAACCCACGCTGCCCCCCTTAAGCATTTCCCAGAGCCACCTCCAGCATTGTTTTTCCCTTCTGTGTCACTTGGCATGGGGGACAGGATCTTTCTGGGTCCCTCTGCCCCTCTCTCATCCTGTCACTCAGTCACTCTGCTTCTCTGCCTGTGTTCCCTCCTCCAAGCAAGCGTCTGTCCCTGACTGAGGTAGCAGACTGTTTATGAACCTAGAGAACTGCTTCAGTGCTTCCAAAGCCAAGTTTGAGCCCGTCTTGCTGGGATTCGTTGCATCTTCTTTCCTGGGTTTGGGGAGGGGGGTGAGGCGGGCGGCAACAGAGCTCCTTCCCATCTCCTGTTAGGCAGTGAGCTTTAGGCTTCTTGAAGTGCCCCTAAATAAATGGTCGTTTCACAACTGAGGCTCCGTCATTCACGCAGTCCCCAGGGCTTCTTCACCCTCTCCTGGCCCAGGATGAAAAGTGGGGTATGAAGTGTCTGGGTTTAGCAGGGCTCATTCAACTTGAGCTGGGATGGTGACAGAGGGGACTTGATGCATGACAGTTGGAGAGAGTAGCAACTGACATCTAATGACTTGCTTTGCCAAGGGACAAATAGATTCTGATCATTCCCAGGGCTCAGCCAGAGAGAGGCCTGTTTCCCCCTCAGCCCCCAAATTATGTTGGTGTTGGCCTTTTCCAGCCAGAGAGACTCTGTATCTGGAAATGCCTTCAGAAATGGCCTCAGCGCCTTCCTCAGTTCTCCCAGCTCTTAAATTGTCATCACTCCAGACCTGTAGCTGGACCTGAGCTAGGACCCCCTTCCAGTTACCCAGAAATAGAGCTGAAAGGGAGGCCGTGTCCAAATACGCCCTTCCCAATTTCTGATCTCAGACCTCAGCATCTGAGTTCTTTGAATGCCCCGTCCCAGAAGGATGCAGGCACAAAACCCAGGGAACTTTATTTCCACACGGATTCAAATGACAGAACTCAGAATCACCAAGCAGCCATGGAAAGGCCTAACATGTCACCGATGGGCGGGGGACAGGGAGGCAAGTGCCTGTAGCTGAGCACTTGATGACAGAGGAGCAGGTGGGTAGTGACCAAAAAAGGTCTGGGCATGAGTGTGGAGGGTACTAGGCCGAGGGGGAGGGGCTGGAGCCCCCAGCAGGTGAGGCTGGCTGGGAGGTAGAAGGTGGAGGCAAATTGCTATATACTGCGGAAGCTCAGTTGAAAGTTGGGGAGATGACACTGTCCTGGAAAACTTTCAAGGCATATCAAACATGCATAGTGGGGCAGAAAGCCGCACAGGGAAAAGGATTCCGGAGGATCAGAGAGGCTCTGGAAGGAACCGCTAATTCACTAGGAGAGCAGGCAGGCCAGACACCCAGAAGTGGACTCTCATGATGAAACAGAGCTACTGTTTACTAGGCATCTAGGATGTGCCAGGCTAAATGGTCTCCGTAGATCGATCCACTGGATGATTCTCATAACAATTTTCTCCAAATTTTCCAAACACGCTGTCTTGAGTTTGACATAGATGATGTCAAAGACTCAGGATTTGCATCCAGATCCGCTTATCAGCTAACTCCCTAGACCCCAGAATTTCCAGACCCAGACATTCTCAAGCTGCCTCCTTGATTTTTATTCTATTCACTTATATTTTCTTAATTTAAAATAATAAAGTTTTGACCCACTTTGGTTCAGATGTAAAGTTTGATCTGTCCTAAGCAATAATATAAATGAAATCGGGAGATTGTTCTGCTGGTCATGTTCTCTCTGGTACACATTAAAATACAAACTGGAAAAGTGAAACTTCCTAAAATCATTCTGTGCCCTGCCAGGGGGACCCATGTCACACTTCAGGAAATGCCCCCAAGCTGTACATCCTTCCAGAGGCTTATAGGGGCTCTTAGAAAAGGAAATAGGATGAGAAAGGAAGCCCCTTTTTGCTTTGAAGCTCTGAGTCCAAAAGAATGAAATTAGACAAAATATGCCCTCTTGTCACCAGGGTGCAGTGGCGGTGGGGGTGGGGGCAGTAGCCAGGCCAGCCTGTAGGGGGCACCTGAATTTCATCTGCCGGTTGCTAGCCTGACCTGGGTCAGGAAAATGCCCAAGCCATAGGAGGCACCAGTCAGACATCCCTCAGCCCCCCAGGCTCCTGTCTCCATGGCAGGAGATGGTGTCAGTTTCCTCCCAGGAGAGCAGGGATCTAGAACAAGCCCTGGGGTGGGGTGGGAGACATCGTAACCCAAAGAGGCCAAAGCCATTGGTAGGGGTCCGGGGAAGATGCTAAGGAGCATATTAAAAAGACCAAGCCCTGGGCTCTGAGGAAGCTGGAGAACTAAGAGAAGGCCTCCCAAGAGGCCCAGGGACAGGCGGCCAAGTGGAGCTCAGGCCTTGGCTGGCCCTGGTCAAAGGCACCCCTGGGAGCTGGCCCACAGAAGGGGTGGGGCTGGCAAGAGGGAACCCCCCCGATTCCCCTCCAGGTCCCAGGGACAAGCAGATCCAGACTCTGTGAGAAGTGCCCCCGAGAGGCCCCTAGATGGGAAGAATGGCGGCCCTCTGACGTCCCACAGAAGCCTCTCAGAGCAGCAAGCGCCTTCTGTGCACTGGCAGTTGTATGGGTGCCCAAGAGGGTCCTGCCGAGGCAGCTTTTCCCTTAGCCCAGTAAGGCCTCCAGAACCTTGAGGGTCCTGTCTATCCCTCCGCTGCACCCACTGGTCCCTAACTTGGGTTTCCCTTCCTCCCACCACCCCACAACTCCCTACCTCCCCTTACAGACAGAGTACTGGGGATGGGGCAGCCAAGCTGGTACAGCAGGTCTCATGAGCCTTCCCAGCCACCGTAGTCCTGGTGCCCTGAGAGGAAGACTGAGTGATGGCTTCCAACCCCAACGATGGTGAGGATGAGCCCTGTTACTATAGCAACTTCCCAGGCACTCTGTGCCCCTCAAGCCAGGGAAGGGCTACAGTGGAGTTTCAGGAATAGGTAGAGAGGAAGAGTCTGTAGACCCTTGGCTGGCCCTGGAAACCCCTCCCTGACTAACCACCCTGAGCCTGGGGGCCTGGGGAAAAGAAGACGTATGGGCAGCCCTGTTCAGCCAAGGGGGGACGGTCCACCCAGGGTGGGGCCCAGCTCAATTTTAGAATATGTGCTGCCAAAGTGAGCACAGGGGTTCCAGCTCAGACAAAGGCAGTGGGGTGGGCCAGCCCAGTGTGTGTTAAGTGTGTTAAGACTGGGGGTTGATTCAGCTCAGTGATGGAGACCAGGTCATAATGGGTGATGGTTCAGTACAGAATGGGGGTCCGTCCGGCTGGGGAGTGATCCAGTCCTGAAGAGGGGTCCCAATCATCCATGTCCCAAACAGGTTTCAGAGGGCTGAGTGTTGCTGGGCTTGTTGTCCGCCGCGTCTGAGGCTGGGCTCCTGCCTCCTGCTGTGGCCCTGGCTTTTGGACGGGTGTCTGAGGCTCCTTCTGTTAGCCCAAATAGAATCCAGACCAGAGTGGAGGCTGGGACCCACCCCTCCATCCCCCGTAGGAGACATGGCAAGGGTGCGGGTTTCATAAGCCAGCAGCTGGCTGGGTTTCCCTTCTCTGCCACTTCCTGTTGTCAGGAGGGGCCACGGGTGCTGGGCACTTTCAGAGAAGCTTCCACTGACCCTCCACTTTATTTGGGATGTGGAAAGAAGGAGGAAGATGGTCAAGGCTGCCTCCCCCTCCCCCCACTCCTAGGTTTAGTCTTTCGTTTCCGGTTGGACTTTTGTGGCTGAAAACAGAGCCAAGCACAGGACAAGGTTTGACAGGCCAAGGACATCCCGCGATGTCAGTCCCCTCTCTGCCCCCACACAGGAGCAAGATAAATCCAGATATACCCATTTTTCTTTCGGGGCAGCAGGAATTGGGGGCTCCAGATTCAAAGAGGACTTAGGGGAGGAGATAGGGTGGCTCTTGTGTCTGCCCCGCCCCCCCAATCACGCCTTTCTCTCCCATCCGCTCTTTCAGCTAATTAACTGGGCTCTGGGGCTTCTTTGGCCCCCCAGGGAGCCCCTTGCTGCTGCCTGGGCCTGAACCTTAACTCCTTCCCCTCTGCCCTGGGCACATCCGGTGCCATCCGTTGGGTAGTTCAGCACCCACGAAGAAAGGCAGGACCTGGTGTCTTGGGAGCAGTGAAGTCCCTGGAACAGGAAGTTAGCTTTAGCACTCCACCCCTGGGGCAGCCAGGCCAGCCAGAAGGGACACCCTCAGGAGAATCTTCCCACTGCCTTCTGCCAAGGAGGGCCTTTGCAAACCCTGGCCAGCTGGGAGCAGTCACCTTTAAATGCTTCCCTGGCAACCAGCTCCTCCTCCCTGGTCCCCTGAGGCCCTCCAGAGGAAGCCAGCTCAGAGGCTTTGCGTATTCCTGGTTTCCCTGCAAAGGGACGGTTCCAGGGAGAGCTCAGGGCAGCCTGGGATGGATGTGGGGTCAGGCAGTAGCCAGGGCAGTGACTCGGAGACCACCTTCCAGCTGTGGCTGCAGCTGCTCCTCTGGGCCCACCTGACTATCCGCTTCCTGGGCTACCTGCACCGCACCTTCTGGGTACCTAAGCCGTAGCCAGCACCCTGAGCCTCCCTGGCCAGGGCTTGATGGGTCTCAGATCACTCTATCCCTCTCCACCCCCCCATTGCACCCTCTGCTGGAAGAGGTAGGAAGCAGAGGTGAGTATGGGGGCTCCTGGCTGGGGTTCCCCAGTTATTATCCCTCTTTATCTGCGCACTCCTGGAGGCAGGCCCACTGAGTCAGGAAAAAGCAGAATATGGTAATTCTCAGGAATGGCTGAGAGCAAACGGGGAAGCAGGACCAGGCATTTTCCTGGATTCTTCCCATATCCCTTTCTTCGCCCTCTTGGGCAGGCAAAGGTACCCAAAGGTGAAGGGTACCCTCTCCCCCACCACCTTCATTCAGAATTCAGTGTGTATGTTTGGAGGTTTTCAAGGAAGGTGTTCTGCGTCAGAAGAGATTGTGCAGGCGAAAGCATTGGACTTGGTGCAGCCCCCAGGCTCAGAGAGGTCTCGAGCAGCGGACGGCCCAGCCAGGCACCAGCCTAGGACTCATGGCCGTTCCTTGACTGCCCCCTGGCTGCCCAGTCCCCCATGTGAGGGTTTTCCTGACCGACAGTCTCGCCTCCATCTGCCACTCCTGCAATCCCATGGAAGGCTCATCCCTCCAAACGCTGAGGCGAGTCTTGGGGACGGTGGGAGTGGCAGCCACCCCTGAGGCTGTGTGGAAATTTCTGGCGCTATGTCTGGGTAGTCCAGGCGGGTGACAGACAGGGCCTGAGTGCAAGCCTACACAACCCCTCAGGGTAGCAGGTGTCGCAGGAACATCAGGAGGTAGAAGACAGCTCGGTCTGTGGGCCGCCCTGGTGCACTGCTATCCGGCAGCAGCGAAGCACTGAGTCTTGTGGGCAGTGAGGTCCAGCAGGCCACTTCGGGCCTGGTCAGTCTTCCCATCTGTACAAGGAGAGGAACAGCAGGTCTGACCCATCACGGTAGGAATCAAGCACAGAGAGCATTCAGCAAAGGACTGGCACACCGGAAGGGTCCCTGAAGAGCGTGCCTGGCCCCAGGGGTAGTTACAAGGATGGGTCTGTAATGTGAGAATCCACCAGGCTGTACATTTAAAGTTTGAGAGGCCAGTGTACCGCCTCCCATATTTCATAGCTCAATTTTCTTAAGTACTTAAGAGCAGGATCAGTAATTGCCATTTATGTGGCATTAACCCCATACCAGCCACTGTCCAACCCTTTTTTTTTTTTTAATTTCTTTTTTAAGATTTTATTTATTTATTTGACAGAGAGAAATCACAAGTAGGCAGAGAGGCAGGCAGAGAGAGAGAGAGGGAAGCAGGCTCCCTGCTGAGCAGAGAGCCTGATGCGGGACTCGATCCCAGGACCCTGAGATCATGACCTGAGCCGAAGGCAGTGGCTTAACCCACTGAGCCACCCAGGTGCCCTGTCCAACCCTTTTTGCCAAGGTTAATTCATTCATTCCTCACAACCACCCTACTGGGTCGTTACTAGTATTATCCCCACTTTCCAGATGAGGAAAACTGAGGTCAGGTCAGTAGCCTAAGGTTGCACAGCTCATCAGAGACCAGACCGGGATTTGAAGTTGATCTTGTCCCAGTGTTCCAGCCCTTAGCTGCTTTACTGGGCTCCTTCTCGGCTTTGGCAAGAAGGCCTTTTTCTCAGCCTCAATTTCCTAGGGCTTTAAATGGGAAGGATGAATAAAAGGAAAGTTGGTAGGCGAACCAAGTGAGCAGGCGCATACACCAGGAGGTCTTCACTGTTAGCTGGATGGTCATGTCCACCTTGGGGTGCTGAAGGGCCCATAGGGTATGGGCATCGGGCAAGGCTCCCCTTGAACCAGCTCAGAGGAAGTTCCCCTGGACTGGCAAAGGCAGGAACGGGGCCAGCTGGGGGCCAAGGCAACAGCTGAGCCCCCCAAGGGCGCTTGCTACCCGAGCCCCAGAGGCCTCCACCCAGGGCCCAGCCTCCCCAGAGAAGGGGCTGGAGGAGCAGCCAAATCCCCAGGCTATAAATATCTTGGCTGGCGTCGGCCCTGGCCGTGGAATGTCGGTCAGAACTGGAGCGAGTGGGGGTGGGCTGGCCTGGGCGTCACTCTCTGTACCCCTAAGAGTAACCCCTGAGTCACCTTGTACCCCATTTGGGACGGAGTTGAGTCTGTATCCCACTTCTCTGAGTAAAGGCAGGCCCCAGCCCGGATCAGGGTCCCCCAAAGCTGCCCTCCAGCTCAGCCGGGGCACCTGAAGCTTCTGGGATAAGGCCAGTCCCTGGGCTGAGACAGCTACACCCCACTTTGCACAAAGGGGCGTCTCCCCAGGAATGGCCTCGGCCCATCCCGACCAGATGGGGTCTCTAACCAATGCTCTCTCTTTTCCTTTCAGTGAAAGAGTTCTTAGCCAAAGCCAAAGAAGATTTCCTTAAAAAATGGGAAAATCCTGCTCAGGTAAGCACCTGGGATGCAGAGCCTTAGAGGGGAGAGCTGACGGGCCCTCTCACATGGTGAGGATTTTTCGGGCCCTGTGGAGGGCTCCAGACCTGACTCCATTTGCCCCCTAGGTGCCAGTGGGGGCTCCTGGGCGGAGGCACCCAATCACCCACTGTCACGCACCCCCACCCCACCACCCCCTTCCACCTGGTGGCCCCTGCCCCCCATGCAGCTGCCAGCAGTTCCTGGGCCCCGGGCCAGGGCCGGATCTGGCCCCTGCCACCCGCCTTAAGGAATGTGTCCTTCGCCATCTTGTTTTTCCGCCCCCTGTCCTCCCCCCCCCCCATCACTCCACCTGCTCCCCAGGGCCCCCTCTGCTGGTGGCAGAGGGGGCCCCGGACCTTGGCCTTGCCCCCACTCCGAGAGGGTCCCTGACCCTCGCAACCCCTCCTCCCACAGAATACAGCCCATTTGGATCAGTTTGAACGAATCAAGACCCTCGGCACAGGCTCCTTTGGGCGGGTGATGCTGGTGAAGCACAAGGAGACCGGGAACCACTTTGCCATGAAGATCCTCGACAAACAGAAGGTAAGCACGGCCCATCCCGGGGGCCACCGTCCACCCACCAGGCCTTCCTTCAGACTGTTCCACTGCCTGAGCAGTCTTCCTGTCTGTCATTCACCGTTTCCTGAGCCTTCCTAATGTGCCAGACCCAAGGGCCAGAAGCGCCCATGCTGCCTTCATGAAGCTTCCCCTCCAGACCAGCCTTTCATGGGAGTCCAGGCTGTGAACATGGGTTCAAACACCTACCCGGTACCAAGGAAGCCAGAAGTCTTCCTGGGGAAAATATTGTGTTTACACAGACCTTACTTCCTTTTCTTTTCTTTTCTTTTCTTTCTTTCTTTCTTTTTCTTCTTTTTTTCCTTTCCTTTTTTCTTTCTTTCTTTCTTTTTAATTTATTTATTAGTGAGATAGCAAGAGAGAGCACAAGCAGGGGTGAGGGAGTGGAAGGAGCAGAGGGAGAGGGAGAAGCAGACTCCCCGCTGAGCAGGGAGCCAAGGTGGGGCTCAGTGCAGGGCTCCATCCCAGGACTCTGGAATCATGACCAGAGTCATCATGGCTTAACCAACTGAGCCACCCAGGTGCCCCACACAGACTTTCTTTTTTTTTTTTTTTTTAAAGATGCTATTTCTTTATTCAAGACAGGGACAGGGGGTACAAGTGGGTAGGAGGGTCAGAGGGAGAGGAAGAAACAGACTCCCCACCGAGCAGGGATCCTGATGCAGGACTCCGTCCCAAGACCCTGGGATCATGACCTGAGCCAAAGGCAGACACTCAACTGATGGAGCCACCCAGGCACCCCGTAGACCTTATTTCTGTAAATATTTTTGAGACCCTACTCTATGCCAGGTGCTACCGTTGGGTAGCACTGTTTAATAGAAATGTAATATGAGCTATATATGGTTTGGCTTTTTTTTTTAAGATTTTATTTATTTATTTGACAGAGATCACAATTAGGCAGAGAGAGAGAGAGGAGGAAGCAGGCTCCCTGCTGAGCAGCAGAGAGCCCGATGCTGGGCTCGATCCTAGGACCCCGGGATCATGACCTGAGCCGAAGGCAGAGGCTTTAACTCACTGAGCCACCTAGGCGCCCTGTATATGCTTTTAAATTTTGTAGAATCCCCCCCTTTAAAAAGTGAGAAGAAACAGATAGAATTAATTTCAGAAATGTGCTCTAGTTAAGCCAGTATATTTATAATATTAAAATTTCAATGTATGTAACCAGTGCAAAAATACCATTAATGAGACATCTCGGTTTTTTTTTTTTTTACTGTATTAAGTCTTCAGAATCCAGCTTGTATTTTACACTTACATCTCTGGTCAGATGTTCAGTTTTCACTAGAAAACAAGAAAAAGCAGAGAGGTTGGAAAAGCAAATTCACATAGCCCGCATTGTTCCCCTCGGTCTTAAAAGTCACTGAGTAACTGGCCTCAGGTATCCCTTTTTAAATTTTCTTTTTAGGGGCTCCTGGCTGGCTCAGTCATTAAGCATCTGCCTTTGGCTCAGGTCATGATCCCGAGGTCCTGGGGTTGAGCCCCACATAGGGCTCCCTGCTTGGCGGGAAGCCTGCTTCTCCCTCTGCCTACCTCTCCCTCTGCTTGTGTTCCCTCTCTCGCTATGTCTCTCTCTGTCAAATAAATAAATAAAATCTTTAGAAAAAAAAAATTTCAGGGACACCTGGGTGGCTCAGTCAGTTAGGCCGCTGCCTTCCGCTCAGGTCATGATCTCCGGGTCCTGGGATCGAGTCCCGAATCGGGCTCCTTGCTCAGTGGGGAGCCTGCTTCTCTCTCTGCCTCTGCCTGCCACTCTGTGCGCGCGTGCTCTCTCTCTCTCTCTCCGACAAATTAAAAAAAAAAAATTTTTTTTTTTTTTTCATTTTAGAAACTTAAAATTTTAAACTCAGCTCACCTAGCATCTAGCCACATCTCAGGTGCTCAGCATCCAAACGTGGTAGTACAGACTCACCAGACAGTGCGGGTGTGGACCTGTAGCTCACAGCTGTGAGCAAAGCAGGAGGAGCCCTGTGGCACAGCAGATCAGAGCTGACCAAGGGGCCAGGCTGCCTGCAGGCAACATGCAGGCCTGACGCGGATTAGCAGTGGTTGACCTTGGGCAGGTCACTTCCCTTCTCTGTATCCCATGCTCAGAGCACATGCTCCTCAGGGCTCTTGTCATTATGTGTGAGGCACCTGCTGGGGACAGCTGAGGTAGAATGAGCCTGGGGTTTGAGTGGCTGTGGGGAGGGCGCTCTGGATGCAGGCGAAGTGTTTCCAAACATCTCTTAGGTATCACTCCCGCTTGTCTTTTCGGTTTCAGCTTAGCTGCCCCTTCCTCCAGGAAGCCTTCTCTGACTCCCCCATCCCCCGACCTTATCTGGGTATCCACAGGCCCCGAGCTTCCCACACCATGGCTCTGACCCCTCTGGGCCATGAGGCTTGGTGACTCGTGTTCTTGCCCTGAACCTGCCATGCAGGGACAGGCAGCCTCTGCCTTCTCAGTGTGTCCTCACTGTGCCTCCAAGCCCAGGCTCTACAGGCTGTGGGCACTCAAAGGACCCAGCCCAGGTACCCCTACTTCTGGGCATGGGGGAGGAAGAGGACTTTCTCAGACCCTCCCTGCCCTCCCTTCCCACCCCGCAGGTAGTGAAGCTGAAACAGATCGAGCACACCCTGAATGAGAAGCGCATCCTGCAGGCGGTCAACTTTCCGTTCCTCGTCAAACTCGAGTTCTCCTTCAAGGTGGGGTCCCGGGGGCCGGGGCCCCTGCTAAGTGGCACAGCCTTGGGGCTCCTAGAGCTAGGATGGGGGCCGAGGGCAAGGCAGGTCCACTAACGGGAAAGAAGGAGAGCCCCAGAGGAGGGCTGCTAGGGGGTAGGAGTCAGCCTTAGACTCTGGTAGCCCCACATTCAGCTCCTGGGCCCACCAGCTTCTAGCCTGCGAACCTGGCTGACGTCCCTCCAAAGCAGCTCCCCGACACCCACCTGACACCCACTTGCAGCCCAAACTCCCCACGCAGCCTGGATTCAAACCCCGGTTCTGTACACCTCCAGGCTGTGTAAAGTTGGCGCGGGACCTCCCTGCCCTGAGTCTCAGTTTCCTTATCTATAAAATGGGGATCACAACACTCCCCACCTGATGGGGTGGGCATGACCATTCCGAGCACAAAGTGAGTGCCCTCCGTGAGCTATTTTGGGTGTTGTCCTAAGCTGTGACAACAAGATCTGGGAAAATGTATTCAAGGCCTGAGACCCAGACAGACCCCCATGTGTGGTTTAAACCTCTGCTGCTACCTTCTTAAAATCTGTCATAATTTTTTTTTAACAAAGGGCTTCACATTTTTATTCTGGGACCCCACAAATTCTGTAGCCCATCCTGGGCCCGTTTTTCAGGTGACAAAACTGTGACCTCAAGCTTTGGGCAAGACAGTTTCAGATGTGAGGCACCATGGAGTCCTCTCCCCAGCCCAGGCACGCTGGCTGGGCCCCTTACACCCTACCTACTGGCCCTCACCTTCACCCCCTGCTGCCCCTTCTTCTTCATGGGGCAGAAGGAAGTGAGAGGGAGGGCTCAGGGAGAACAGCGCCTGGAACTCC
Source organism: Neogale vison (assembly GCF_020171115.1). Classification (NCBI taxonomy): domain Eukaryota; kingdom Metazoa; phylum Chordata; class Mammalia; order Carnivora; family Mustelidae; genus Neogale; species Neogale vison. The sequence continues at coordinate 214,726,703 of NC_058096.1, forward strand.
AAATGGGCTTCATATGGGAGCCGAGATTATTATTGTCCCCCTATTTTGGAACACCCACCACGTAAGGGCACCAGGCTTTCGGACGGGGCCCTGATCAGCCGCTGTTTCCCGTAGGACAACTCGAATTTATACATGGTTATGGAGTATGTGCCTGGCGGGGAGATGTTCTCGCACCTGCGGCGGATCGGAAGGTTCAGGTGAGCTGGCCAGGTGGGGTCAGGTGGGCCCACAGGTGTTGTCACGTGACCAAGTCATCTGGGGGTGTGAAGTGGGCTCTCCAGGTCTGTCCAGGTTCTTGTTGCCCCTGAGCTGAGGAATCTGTGGTTTCTCAGCCCCCACAAAATAGAAGTAACACAGTGACTTAAGGCTCCCTGTTTAAGTTGGCAGTTACAAAATTCATGCTATCTTTTTCCTTAGTTATATAGATAAGCACTTTACATACAACAGAACATATAGGTGTTCAGTGTTTTGACAGTCACATACACTTGTGAAACCACCACCCAAAATACCATAGAAAACATTTCCTTCACCCCAGAAAATTCCCTCGAAGCCCTTTCTTGGCAAATTGCCACCCTGAAGAAAGCAGTTGTCCTTTCTGGTTTCAAACACCATAAATGTGTTTGGTCTGGGTTTGGACTGGATATAAATGGAAATCACACCGTTCACATTCTTCTGTTCCTTTCTTCTCTTGCTCACATAATCATCTTGACATCTAGCCACGTTGTTAACCGTCTTCACCGCCTGTCCCGGTGGTGGCGGTGGGTGCGATCCCAGTGTGCGAAGCTACGGCACTCTGGTTGTGTTCCTCTGTTGCTGGACATGCAGCTCTTTCCCGTGTGGGGCCCTGTTCGAAGAAGTCTGCTCTGCTTATGTATTTGGGGCAGCTCTAGATCATTTGGCGGTGGGCGGGTCATGCTGGGCATAACCACCCACGCTCACCTGTCCTCTCCCCAATTGTCCCCGCAAGTGAACCGCATGCCCGCTTCTACGCGGCCCAGATCGTCCTGACCTTCGAGTACCTGCACTCACTTGACCTCATCTACCGGGACCTGAAGCCGGAGAACCTCCTCATTGACCAGCAGGGCTACATCCAGGTGCCCACCAGGACGGGCAAGGGGCGGACCTAGGTGGCCTTGGGCTGGATCTTCCCCGTCCCTCCCCACTTCCTGGCAACAGCCCGTTCTTGTGCCCACAGGTGACAGACTTCGGTTTCGCCAAGCGTGTAAAAGGCCGCACCTGGACCTTATGCGGGACCCCTGAGTACCTGGCCCCGGAGATCATCTTGAGCAAAGTAGGCACCTCCCTGTCCATCCCCCTGCCTTGAGGCCTGCTCTGCCTGTACCCCCTCCTTGCCCTCCTCACACCGTACACCCCTCTCACTCCAGGGCTACAACAAGGCTGTGGACTGGTGGGCCCTAGGGGTTCTCATCTACGAGATGGCCGCTGGCTACCCGCCCTTCTTCGCTGACCAGCCCATCCAGATCTATGAGAAGATTGTCTCTGGGAAGGTGAGGCCTGGATACGGGGGCTAAGCCCCCAGACAGACCGTTCCCCACCAGTTCTGCTCACCGTGGAGCCCTGCAGATAGTGTCAGAACAATCTAGAAGTTCATTAAGTTAGGCCAAGCAGTGAAGCTGGGTGCACCAGCCACACTAACAGGCCAGCACCTCACACAGCCTCCCCACCTAATCCTGGACCCATGCTGCTGATATTTCCAGAGCTTCCAGAACCCCAGGCCCCACCCGAACGCCTTCCCCTGCCTGACCAGAAGCTCTCCTTGCCTCCAGTCATCCCACTGAGCATGAGTTTTCACAAGTTTCACAGCAGAAAAGCAACCATGTGCAGCTCCTGGGTGCCACTCGGGGCCCTTCAGGGTCACTTAGGGGAAGAGGCCCACGTCTTCTCTCCCAGATGCAGATTTGCTGACTCTCGGAGTGCAGGTCGGGGCAGCAGAGCTGCCACAGAGCACAGATGTGCTCCCTGCCGCACAACGCACCCCCCTTCGCTATACCCCAGCACTTGGAAGGAGTGATGAAGCTCAGGTGTGGAGAGCATCATCACAGGCCCCAAGGGCTTGGGACAGGGTGGGAACCTGACCTCTGCCCTCAGCTCACCACCTTGCTGGGAGGACTCAGCCATCCTTCTACCTGGCCCAGGAATTAGTAGAAGCAGGTCCCAGCTCAGCCTGGGGGCGTCAACCTGGCTCCAAGTCCCAGCTCAGCCACCCATTGACTTTGAAACCTCGGGCAAGTGCCTGTGCCCCTCTGAGCTTCACCTTACTGTACGAGAACTGGGGAACCAGACACTTGCCTCTCTGAGAAAGAAACCAGCTGCAATGTGGGGTCACTAAAAAGGGAAAGACGAGGTATGTGCCACCAGGCAGAAAAGAAATTGCAGGGAAAATGGCCCAAAGTGGGGAAAAAGAAAAAAAAACATAGTTCTGAGGAGGAAAGAGAAGATGAGCATAACTCCCTTCTTTGTAGCATTTTACAGTTCCCACGCACCCTGCGCAGTATTCTCTCCCTTGTGCAACTGGAGGCAGGGACAGGCCCAGAGAGGTTAAGGGCCATGGCCAAGGTCATACAGTGTGTAAGATGTAGACCAGTGCTAGAACTTAGTTCTTACGGCTGTAAATCCAGTAACTACTTGTGAACAAGACTGGGGAAGTTTCTGGAAGAGTTGAAGTGAGCCTTAAAGAATAAAAGAATCTTAGCTATGGGGAGAGAGGGGGAAACAAAAACAGTCATTTCTCTCATAACCATGAATATTTCAGAAGTCCCCTGACCCTGGCAGAGCTGCCTTAGGAAGCAGTAGCTAAGAATGCAAGTTCTGAAGTCCAGCAGACCCAAGGTGAAAGCCCCCTTGTCCCACTCCTCTGTGTGACCCTAAACAAGCTGTTCAACACATCCAAGCCTCTCTCCTCTGAAATGGGAACCATCGGAGCGTTTACCTTAGAGCAGCAGTTCCCAGAGTGGCCCCCTGTCCAACAGCAGCAGCATGGCCGAGGAACAGGCTAGGCACAGGTTCTCAGACCTCTTGAATCAAACTCCCATGGCCCCAACAAGCTTTTTTTTTTTTTTTTTTAGTCTTTATTTATTTATTTGACAGACAAGAGATCACAAGTAGGCAGAGAGGCAGGCAGAGAGAGAAGGGGAAGCAGACTCCCCGCTGAGCAGAGAGCCCAATGCGGGTCTCGATCCCAGGACCCTGGGATCATGACCTGAGCCAAAGGCAAAGGCTTTAACCCACTGAGCCACCCAGGCGCTCCAAGATTTTATTTATTTGACAGAGATTGAGAGCACAAGCAGAGGGAGCAGCAGGTAGAAGGAAAGGGAGAAGCAGACCCCCTACTGTGAGCAAGGAGCCCAACCTGGAGCTCAGTCCCAGGAACTTGGGATCATGAAATGAGCTGAAGGCAGTTGCTTAACTGACTGAGCCACCCAGGCACCCCCCAACACACACAAGCTTTTTTAATGGGATCCTAAAGCACATTCAATTTGAAGGTTCTCCACCCAGTAGGACTGTTAGGTGGCAAAGGCAGCATTCTGGGATTTCTCGACTCCAGGCAAGTCCCCCACCCTGTCCTTGTTAACCCCCTCTCCAGGTGCGGTTCCCATCCCACTTCAGCTCTGACCTGAAGGATCTGCTGCGGAACCTGCTGCAGGTGGACCTCACCAAACGCTTTGGGAACCTCAAGAATGGGGTTAACGATATCAAGAACCACAAGTGGTTTGCCACAACTGACTGGATTGCCATCTACCAGAGGAAGGTGGGCCACCTCCTTCCCCATGCCACCCCTCTTCCCAGCAGGTGCAGAGGGTTTTGAGAGGAGGCCTTGAACCAGGGAGGGCAACCGGTGGAGAGATGGAAAGGGAAGTGACATCTGAAAATAGGCCACAGGCTCTGAGCCAGTCCAGCTGAGGGGACTTAGAGCAGTGGGGTCTAGAAGTGGGATCATTTGGCCACTCTGTGACCTTGAGCATGAGACATCCCTCTGGCAAGCTAGCTATAATGAGATTCTTAGGTCATTAAGGTGAGTTGACATCCTAATGTTAAGCTGAGACCTGGGTCATAGTAAATTATCTCATGAATGTTAGTCCATTTACATTTATTGTTGTAAGGATAATTATGTTGACTACTGAGGTCTGAGTGGTTCTTGACCCCTCTCCAGGTGGAAGCTCCCTTCATACCAAAGTTTAAAGGCCCTGGGGACACGAGTAATTTTGACGACTATGAGGAGGAAGAGATCCGAGTCTCCATCAATGAGAAGTGTGGCAAGGAGTTTACTGAGTTTTAGGGGTGTGCCTGTGCCCCCATGGGTTTTCTTTCTTTCTCTCTTTTTTTTTTTTTTTTTTTTTTTGGTGGGGGGGTGGGAGGGTTGGATTGAACAGCCAGAAGGCCCCAGAGTTCCTTGCATCTAATTTCACCCCCACCCCACCCTCCAGGGTAGGGGGAGCAAGAAGCCAGATATTCAGAGGAATGGAAACACCAGCTGCTCTCCCTCAATCCCTCACCGTCCTGCCCCTCCCCACCGCTTTTGCCTTCCTCCTCCCCAGAAGCCCCTGACCCAGCCCACTTCTGCCTATTTTAAATGAGTATCTATGTTCCAGTCAGACCAAGTCTTGCTGGTGGATTCAGGGACAGAGTGTGGAAAGAGGGGCCCAAACTTAACTCCATCCCCACCTCCCCAAACCACAGGCATCACCCACTAAGGGCAAATGAAGGAAAGGCCAGCCTTCTCTTCAGAACCTGAGGTCCGACCCCAGAGCAGTCATGCCTGGAAAGGAGAGATTTTAGTAACCTGTTGGGTGGGCTGCTTGCTAGAATTAAAAAAAAAAAAAAAAAAAAAAAGTATAATCTTATTTAAGTTCCACCAGTGCCTCCCCACTTTCTTCCCCTACCCTTCCCATACTTCCCCCTTCCCAAATCCATTTTAACAAGGCTGGGAAGCAGACTGAATTTGTAAAGGAAGGAGCTGGGGTCCAGACCTCCGCCCCAAGCTGCTAATCTCCTCTGCTTCTCTGTCCACCTCCCCCCTACCCTGGGGGTTCCCCTGGCAAGCCTGGAAGTAAGCCCCTGTCCCCTTCTGTCCCAACAGACCTTTCTTCACCTTTGGGCTTCAGCCAAGACCTAGAAAGCAGCTGCCCCCTCCCTGCCAAAAAGGAGTTGTCCCCCGAAAAGATAGAAGGGGAGCCCCAAGCCCAGGATCTTTCCTCCCACCAGCAGTCCCCCCAAACTCTGATTTTACTCTCAGCTAGATTTTAATGCCCAGCCTCCTCTCTGCTCAGTTGGGAAGGCAACCCCCGCAAAAGAAGGCAAAGCCCTCCTCCCGCTCTTGGCCCCGGGTTCAAGGCCAGGGTTGCTGGGGAGGGGCTGCCTGTTTTATTCACCCAGCAGCCTCCGCCCCCCTCCTCCCATCCTGGACGCTCCTCCTCTGCTTAGCTGTCAGCTGTCCATCACCCTTTCCCCCCCCCCCATTTGTGCTTTTTTCTCTCTTAAAAGTGGGGAACCACCCCATTCATCCCCATATTTGTCCCTCTCATAACTTCTCCCCATCCAGGAGGAGCTCTCAGGCCTGGGGTGGGGCCCCGGGTGGGCACGGGGCAATTCAACCTGTGTGCTGCGAAGGACGCGACTTCCTCTTGAACAGTGTGCTGTTGTAAACATATTTGAAAACTATTACCAATAAAGTTTTGTTTAAAAAAAAGTGTTGTTAGTGTTCCCGACTTCGGTCATCCGCCCACATACCCCCAGGGGTTTGGAAAGAGAATTTCGGACCCCAACGTCCAGGCTGATCAGGATCTGGCCTAGAGTCCTTGTAAAGCCGGGTTTGGCCAGAATTCAGCCACTACCCCGCCCCGCAGGAGAAGGGGGGCGCCAAACTGCCCTTTGACCCTGGACTCGGGGTCCCCAATCTGCGGCGCGCCCCCTCGGCGTCCAGCCCTCGGCCGAGAGGGCGCTCTAGGGAGACGCTGGGGCCGGCGCGCCGGGAGGCCGAGCGGCGGCGGGGGCGGCCCTGGCGGGGGGGCGGGCAAAGGGTGGGGGAGACCGTGCGCGCCCCCTCCCCGCATCCTCAGCGCGGAGCGCAGGGCCAAGCGCGCCGTTGGGGCGCGGGGGCGGCGACAGTCCGAGGGTCCCCGCGGCGCCTGGCGAGCGCAGCGGCCCGGCCCGCGGGCGGCGAGTTCCCGGTAAGTGCGGTCCCGAGAGCGGAGCGCGCCGGGGAGGCGTGGAGAGGGGGGCTGGGCGCCGGGGACGTCTGGGTCCCGCGCCCAATGGCTGGAGGGCGGCCGAGCGCCGCCCGCCCGCCCCGCCCGCCCCCTCTCCCCTCCCCCCGGCGCTCCCCTCCCCCTCCCCCGCCCGCCGCTTTCCCCCGCCCCCGCCCCGGCGCCAACTCCACGGCGCCTCCTTAAAAAGCGCGCGGGAGTTGTAAGGGGGGGCCGGAGCGAGCCAGAGTGAGCGAGAGCGCAGGGTAAAGGGGGCGGGCGGGGGGCCCGGGCTCCACCTTAAAAGCGGGCGCGTGGGGGTGGGAGGGAGGAAGGCGGGCGGCGGGGAGGAGGGAGGGAGGGAAGGAAGGGGGGCCGGAGTGTCCCGGGCGCAGGGCGCGCGTGCGGCGGCGGCGGCGGCGGGGAGGGGCCGGCCGCGCCGCGCTCCCCTCCTCCCTCCTCGCATCCCCGGCCCCGCGCGCGCCCAGCAGAAGCGGGTCTGTGTGTGCGTGCGTGCGAGTGAGTGAGTGTGTGCATATTTTTTTCTCTCTTTTCTTTCTCTCTCACTGTTTTTTCCCTCTCGCGCTCCCTCTCTCTCGCTTTTTTTTTTTTTTTTTTTTTTTGCAAAGAAACAGCAGCGCCGCCGCCGCTCCGCCGAGGCGCTGCGCCCCCCGGGGGGGGAGGCGGAGGAGGCGGGCAGCGGCGGAGGGAGGGGAGCCGGGGAGGGGGGCGCCGCGCTGGGAGGGAGGCAGCGCGCACGGTGCAGCCGGGCCGGGCGGGAGGCATGGCGGGGCCCCCGGCCCTACCCCCGCCGGAGACGGCGGCGGCCGCCACCACGGCGGCCGCTGCCTCGTCGTCCGCCGCTTCCCCGCACTACCAAGAGTGGATCCTGGACACCATCGACTCGCTGCGCTCGCGCAAGGCGCGGCCGGACCTGGAGCGCATCTGCCGGATGGTGCGGCGGCGGCACGGCCCGGAGCCGGAGCGCACGCGCGCCGAGCTCGAGAAACTGATCCAGCAGCGCGCCGTGCTCCGGGTCAGCTACAAGGGGAGCATCTCGTACCGCAACGCGGCGCGCGTCCAGCCGCCCCGGCGCGGAGCCACCCCGCCGGCCCCGCCGCGCGCCCCCCGCGGGGGCCCCGCCGCCGCCGCCGCCGCCGCGCCGCCGCCCACGCCCGCCCCGCCGCCACCGCCCGCGCCCGTCGCCGCCACCGCCCCGGCCCGGGCGCCCCGCGCGGCCGCCGCTGCCGCCGCCACAGCGCCCCCCTCGCCCGGCCCCGCGCAGCCGGGCCCCCGCGCGCAGCGGGCCGCGCCCCTGGCCGCGCCGCCGCCCGCGCCCGCCGCTCCTCCGGCAGTGGCGCCCCCGGCCGGCCCGCGCCGCGCCCCCCCGCCCGCCGTCGCCGCCCGGGAGCCGCCGCTGCCGCCGCCGCCACAGCCGCCGGCGCCGCCACAGCAGCAGCAGCCGCCGCCGCCGCAGCCACAGCAGCCGCCGGAGGGGGGCGCGGCGCGGGCCGGCGGCCCGGCGCGGCCCGTGAGCCTGCGGGAAGTCGTGCGCTACCTCGGGGGCAGCGGCGGCGCCGGCGGCCGCCTGACCCGCGGCCGCGTGCAGGGGCTGCTGGAGGAAGAGGCGGCAGCGCGAGGCCGCCTGGAGCGCACCCGCCTCGGAGCGCTCGCGCTGCCCCGCGGGGACAGGCCCGGACGGGCGCCGCCGGCCGCCAGCGCCCGCGCGTCGCGGAGCAAGGTGAGCGCGCCGGGGAAGGGGGGGGTTGCCGCGCGGTAGGCAGGTGCGGGCGAAGTTGGTGGCGGGGCGCGAGTCCCGGGAGGAATCGGGCGGCGGGCGGCCCTGGCTTTTCGCGTCTTAACTGCGGGTTCGGCGCATGGTGACCTTGGCAAGTGACTTAATCTTGCCGAGCCTCAGTTTCCTCCGCTTGTAAAACGCGACTTAATAGCAGTAGCGACCCCTTGAGGTTGTTGAGCGAGTTTAGTGAGATTTGGCTACTGAGGGCTTTATTAACACAGAGCCTGGCACGGACTGAATGCGTAAAAGTTAGTCCGTGTTGATATTAAAGGTGGGTATTAAGCACACCACCCGGTCCTGGATCCCAGGGACTGGGCTCAGGGCCAGAACAGCTACTAACCTTTCCTGCCTCTCTCCCCGGCTCCAGAGAGGTGGAGAAGAGCGAGTGCTTGAGAAGGAAGAGGAGGAAGAAGACGAGGAAGAGGAGGATGACGAGGATGATGTGTCTGAGGGCTCAGAGGTGCCTGAGGGTGACCGTCCAGCAGGTGCCCAGCACCACCAGCTTAATGGCGAGCGAGGCCCTCAGAGTGCCAAGGAGAGGGTCAAGGAGTGGACACCCTGTGGACCCCACCAGGGCCAGGATGAAAGTCGGGGGCCGGCACCAGGCAGTGGTACCCGCCAAGTGTTCTCCATGGCAGCCATGAATAAGGAAGGGGGATCAGGTAAGGATCTCTCTGAGTTGGGAGGTATTGCCTGGTAGGGAGGAACTGAGCCCCAAGACAAAGCCACAGGCATATGTGTTTTCTTTCCCAGCCTCTGCTGCCACTGGGCCGGACTCCCCGTCCCCTGTGCCTTTGCCCCCAGGAAAACCAGCCCTACCAGGGGCCGATGGAACCCCCTTTGGCTGTCCGTAAGTTGGGGTATTTGAGACACGGGGGTGTTGCCTTCATGGGTGTAACAGAACCGGGGGAGTATCACTTCTCACTGGTTCCCTCTGTTCTGACACAGCTCGGGGCGCAAAGAGAAGCCGGCTGACCCCGTGGAATGGACGGTGATGGACGTGGTTGAGTACTTCACCGAGGCCGGCTTCCCAGAGCAGGCAACAGCTTTCCAAGAGCAGGCAAGTTCCCAGCCCTCAGTGTGCCCCTCTCTTCCAGGGCCTCAGTGGGGGTCAGCTCTCACCCTGCCCTCACCCTGCTTGCTCTCTCTCTGTCCCACCCAGGAAATCGATGGCAAGTCTTTGCTGCTCATGCAGCGCACAGATGTGCTGACTGGCCTGTCCATCCGCCTGGGCCCAGCCCTGAAAATCTACGAGCACCACATCAAGGTGCTGCAGCAAGGCCACTTTGAGGATGACGACCCTGATGGCTTTCTAGGCTGAGCGCCCAGCCTCCCCCCAGCCCCAGCCCATTCCAGCCCCCATCTCACCCAAGACCCCCAGAGTCCAGAAGCTGGATGGGGACACTCTCAGCCCTCATAACAGATTCCAGTGAGGGGGCATTCCTCCCTATTCATCTCTTCCCTGTGTTTCCCCAGCATACACACATCTGGCCCCCAGCACATCCCATACTCCATGATAGAGGAGTGTGGGGTGAGACCGGGCCTGCTCACGTCACCCCAGGAGGCTAGCCCTCCCCTCAAGTCTAGGACATTTTTGAAAAAAACAAAAAAAAGAAAAAAAGAAAAATGGGGGCTTCCTATCTCCCCTAGATCCTCTTCAGTTCAGCCAGATGTTTCCTATATAAATGTTCTGTTCTGCCTATTCATTTTGGTGGGTGGCCTTTCCTCTCTCCCCCACCACCCATGCCCCATCCCAGTCTGCCCCTGGGAACAGCTGGGGTGGGGTCTCTGGGTCTTCCCTAACCCTCTCCTTTCTTTCTGTTGGTTGTCGCTCCAGCTGGCTGTATTGCTTTTTAATATTGCACCGAAGGTTTTTTAAATAAAGTTTTAAAAAAAAATGCCAGTTCAATTTTATGAATGGAATGGGGGGAGGAGCTTGAAGAGCTATGGGCCTCCTGGGAGAGTCTAGGGTTCAGACAAAATTGTTTGAGGAGGAAGATAGGTAGTGTGTGGGGCTGCTTGACAGCCAGCTAAGACAGGAAGTGCTGCAGGAGAGCAGGAATATTTGCCTAGTTGGGTCACCTTTCCATGCTCAGAACAGTGCCCAGGCACACAGTAGGTGCTCAAATATTTGTTGAGTGACCAGCAGCTAACTAAGCTTTATGAGCATTTTCTCGGTTGTTCTCTCTGCAGCCCCATAGGCAGAGAGCTCATAAAACACCACTTTCTGGAAGAGGCAACTGGCTCAGCACAGCAAAGATGCTTGCTCAGGGTCTCAGGGGGTGGGGTCAGACACCTGTCTGAGTTCTTTACCCAGAGTCTTTTTAAGTGTAATGAATGTATTTGGCTTCCTAGCTGTATGTCTGTCAGCTTTGGCACACCACCAAGAATCTAGTCTCTAAGTGTTGGGGGCAGGGGTCTGTTCTGGACCCATGGTAGGGTCTCCAAGCCTCCCGGTCTGGGCCAATTAAAAGGAACGGAAGGGATGAGATCATGGGACCCGCACCTTTTTCCAAGTGAAGATTTTTAGTATTGTTACCAGTTGGAACAGCTACTGACATCACAAGTCCCTACTAAGTTCAAATGCAGTTTTCCAACTCCATTCGAGCTTCTTTTTTTTATTTTTTTTAAAGATTTTATTTATTTATCTGACAGAGATCACAAGTAGGCAGAGAGGCAGGCAGAGAGAGAGGAGGAAGCAGGCTTCCCGCTGAGCAGAGAGCCCGATGCGGGGCTCGATTCCAGGACCCTGGGATCATGACCTGAGCCGAAGGCAGAGGCTTTAACCCTGTGAGCCACCCAGGTGCCCCCCATTAGAGTTTCTTTAAAAATATACAGATTCGGGGGCCAGAGTCAGACTCTACGCAGCAGGGGCGTCCTCCCTTCATGTACCTGCACCCCCGGTTTGGAGGCTCGATAAAGACCCCTCTTCCCTAGGAAGCAGCCTAGAAGAAAAGTGCTGGCACCCCAGGACGGGACCGCGCCAGCACCGGCCCAGGACGCCTCTTTATCTGGACGCGTCCCCCAAGCCAGGTTCCGGGAGCGCGCATGTGCGCGGGGCCCGGCGGGCGCGCAGCGCCTACCAGAGAGGCGCGCCCCTCCCGCGTGTTGAAATTCAAACGAGGCGAACTCCCTCCGTGCGGCGCCGCGCGGGCGGAGAGGTCGAGGCAGGGGCGAGTCGGAGGGGGGCCGCATTCCCAGTCCCGGCAAGTCCGAGGTTCCCGGGGCGGGGTCGAACCCGCGGCCAACGTGAGCGGCGGAGGCTTAAAGAGCTGCGGTCCTCGCCTGCGACCCTACGATGGCTACCGAGCAGTGGTTCGTGGAGCCGCTCCCCCCGGGCCCTGGGGAAACACCGCCCCCGGGCGACTTGGAACCTGGGGCGCAGCCCTGCGGAGACACCTCCTGGTCGGCGTCCCCTGGCGGGCCTGGGAACCCCCCGGAGGCAGAACCGGAGGATGTCCAGGGGCAGCTGCCGGAGGCCTCTACGGCTACTCCTTCCCCGGAGCCCCTGGCCCCCGGCCCAGGCCCCGCCCCTCCTCGCCTACCCTTGGACACCATGTTCAGCCCCATCACCGAACAGCTCCGCTACCTGCTCAAGAAGGCAGATGATTTCCAGAGCTACTTGCTTTACAGGTGATTCTGGTTGGGGTCCTAGGTCCTGAGAATGAGACTGGGGAGAGGGTAGTAGGTGGGCAACACACGCTAGGTTCCCAAACTCAAAAGCACCAGGAGCCAGAAACCGTAAATGAAGCTAGTTGATTGCGGATCCCATCTCGAAGAGTGATAAGAACTGTGTAGAAATTTGGGGTTAGGGAGTGCCTGCTATTAGGTGGCCCCCAGGGGCCCCCAATTCATGAGGACTTTTCTCCCAGTTTTTAACTGTTGGCTTACACTTTGAACTCTGGGCAGGCTAAACAAAACCAATCTGTGCCAGATTTGGCCCAGCTGGCTACCAGTGTGAGAACCCCACCACGACCGTCACCAAAGTATAGCATGATGCCCAACCCAGGGGGAAAGGGACTGAAATTCTTACATTTCAGTATCCATTGGAATTCTTGGGGAGGCTGTTTAAACCCTAAATTTCTGGGCTCCACCCTACAGGAAATTTTGAGTTAAAGTCAGTGGTAGAACTCAGGTGTCAGCATCTTAACAAGTGTTCCCAATTATTTTGATGGAAATGGTCCCAGAAGATACTCTGAGAAAGGCCTGGCGCAGGCGGAATTTTTAATAGGGGGTCCAGGCCAGGAGTACAAGTCAGCAGTGAGTAGAATGGGAAATGGGGAGTGAGGGACCCCAGGCAAAGGCCCTCTTTTCCCTTTAGCAGGGACCGAGTACAGAAGGAACAGCTGGCAAAGGCCATGCCCACCTTCTTACAGATGTGTGAGCCCTACTTTCTCTACCTGGAGGCAGCTGCACGGAGTGTGCCCCCCATCTATGGAGCCCTGCAGGAGCTGGTCCGAAAGGGGGTGTGTGGAGCAGATTTCCTAGACCCTATGCCCCTTTCTTCACCCCTCAGGAGTGGGAGAGGGTGAGGGAGGGCGATCCTGGTAGGCCAGCTAATCTCATTACACCCCTTCTTCCATGCAGCTGTTGGAGATCTCCCAACAGCTGACCCTGCGCCTGGAACAGCTGGTCCTCATGTATGCCTCCTTTGGGTTTGTGGACCTGGAGGATACGGACCCCCTAAGGTAAAAGGGTAGGACACAGGAATGGGGATGGGGAGAGGGTGGAGTCCAGAGCCCAGCCTCACTCCCGACTCTCCCATTTCCTGCCAGCATCTCTTGTTTCTTCTGCGGGAGGTTCTCCATCAGCCCTTCTCACGAGGTGTCCATCTTCAGATACTGTGCCCCAGCCGCATACACCGCCAGCCGCTTCCCCAGATACCTCTACAAGAAGATGCGTTGGAACCTGGAAGCCACCCCAGAGCCCAGCAGCGGGGGACAAGATTCCCATGTGGATTAGTGAGTCCCCTAATAGAACCAAAGTTCTCCCCTCTCTCCGCAGAATGCCAGTGTAGGCCTCTGGTGACCACCACCACCAGAGCATGGAAAGCCAAGCAGGAAACCAAAGATCTTTCAAAGGCCATCCCCACCTTAAAAAAAAAAAAAAAAAAAAAACTCACCCTCCCATTAACATAAAAGTCCTCCTCTTAAAAGTAAGCTGACAGGGAGAAAAGGCCTCAGTGTTGAGCCACCTGAGAATTTGAGGGCAAATTCTGAGGAGTTCCACCTCCACCACCAGAATCAAAGCCCTCAACAGAAGAAGGTAGGAAACTGTTCATTCTTAACTGATACCCCTCCCCTCCCAGCTACTTCCTGTGCTATCGGGATACATGGGAAGACACAGGCAAGAGTCCGGCCAATTCGTGCCCCCAGATCCAGAAGCTGTGGTCCATTGGCCGGTGGGTGCCGCTTGGACCTCCCGACGATGACCTTTATTCATGGTAGGAGTTAGGGTGATGGCAAAGTGGGTTTGGGGCTTGGAGGGAGGGGCAGAACCCCACCAAAGACAAACTTCCCCCAATATTGGTTCCCTTTGTAATAAGGACAGTATTTTATTGTACCCTGAAAAGTGCTTTATGCAGACTTGTGTAACAACCCATTGAGGTCTACACTTTAAGCACCATTTTACAAAGAAAACAGATGCTCAGAGAGGTTAAGTTACCTGCCCAAGGACACACAGCTAGCTGGGTGATAGGCGAGGTCAGGGCTAGAGCTGTTTAGCCTCCCAGAGCCATTACCCTAGGTTTCTCATCAACAAGGAAACCACTTTCCCCCCCAGGGTTTTTCCCACCCCCAGCTGAAACAAAGCAGCTTTCAGCTACAGCCTTTCACTTGAGGGGAGGGGCTCCCGAGAAGCAGGGGGGCGCTCACGTCCTGGCCTGTCTGTCCTGGCCCCCAGGATTTTGTGCCCGCAGCCGCCTGGGGACTACCAGCAGCTGCTGACCATCGGCTTTGAGGAGCCCTCGCACATGTTGGCCACCGACCTGCTGGTGCAGATCCTCACGGGCCAGGCAGGCCCGGCCCGGCCCCCGAGTGCGACCGGGCCCGCGGCGTGGGCCGCGCAGGGGTCTTGAGCCTGGAGAGAGGGTATAAGCTGGAGCTTGACAGTTCCAAACTCCAGGAGAGGGAGCAGGGGAGGGGCTCACTCGTTCTCCCAGGGCACCTCGGCCTCGCCTTCCAAGGGGCCAGGCCGAGCTGGCCAGTGGGCACCGGGTCCGGCTTGGCCGCGGAGCCCTTCGTTTGGACACACCAGTTTTGCGTTAAATAAAAGAAAGAAAGAGGTCACAGGCTCAGCCTCCGCTCTCAGTGCCGCGCCCCACCCCTTGGGGCGAGGGAGCCCCGCCCACTCGCGCGGCCTTCTGGGAAATGTAGTCTTTGAAACAAAACCAAAGTCCCTCGACTGGCGGACCAGCGCTCAAGGCATGCGCAGAGGCGCACATGAAGCTAAAAGGGAAGTAGCGGTGCCTGTCAACAACCGGAACCCAAAAAACCGCAAGTTTTGGGTAGCCGGGAAATTCAACACCCAATGGGGGAAGGGACCCCGGAGCCACGCCCACTCCCGTGTTTTGACCCGGAAGTGGCTTCTTTTTACCGAAAAGACTATATTTCCCGACGTGCCCCAGGAAAGGGCCCCGGGTCAGTTTCCGAAAGGCCAGAGTTAAATCTTCTTCCAGCTTTTGGGTAACGGAGTGGGCAGGTCGTCTTATTCGGCGGGGTGTCCCGGGCGCGGGCTGGTGGGAAAGCCGTAAGGAACTCCAACTTGGGATCTCTAAGCTTAACTCCGACCTTGGACAGGAAAAGAGACCCGGGTCGAGGTAAACTCACATATTCAAAGCTACAGCGGGCAAGTGGCGGGGCTATTGCAGCTGGTCCCTTGCGAGAGGAAGGGTGTCCTTCCACCCTGCTGTCACTCATCTGCGAGTTACCCCCTCATTTTAGGCATGCTTTTTCGTTCTTTGTAGCATTTTTGGAGTCAGGGGAAACCTAACCTTTAAGTTTTTGAGCAAAGCACTCACCTAAAACTCCCTGGCACATAGTAGTGTAAACCCCCGTTTAAGATGACAAAAGCGGACGTGAGAGGTAAAGTGAGTCGTCCGGATTGGACACCAGAACCCTTCATCTTTGGGGGGCGACAGGGGGTACAATTTGACTTCATTAAGATTGTTTAGTCTGAATGAGTTCAAGGGGATTCTGAAGCTCCCTAATACTTCTCTTTTTTTTAATATTTTATTTATCCATTGAGAGAGGGAGAGAGAGTGAGTGAGAGAAGGCATGAGAGGGGAGAAGGTCACAGGGAGATGCAAACTCTCCGCGGAGCTGGGAGCCCTATGCGGGACTTGATCCCGGGACTTGAACCCGGCACTCCAGAGGATCATGACCTGAGCCGAAGGCAGTTGCTCAACTAACTGAGCCACCCAGGCACCCACTAATACGGTTTTAAGTTAGTTCCTGTGACTTACACACACACACACACACACACACACACACACACACTGTAAGCTCTTTAGCTTAGTCCATAGAAGTTTAAATTGAGCCACAAATGCGAGTCATATATGTAATTTCAAACCGCCTTGTAACTACATTTTTTAAAAGATGAAGTTTAAAAAAAAACATAAATATTAGTGATAACCCAATATATCCAAAATATTATTTCAACATATACTTAATGCAAGAAATTGAGATAGTTCCCCCTTTCAGTTAATAAGTCTTTGAAGTCTGGTGTGTCTTTCATACTTACAGCACATCTCAGTGCAGACATAGCTTTAGACTATGTCCCTTAAGGCAAATCACAGGCCACTTAAGACTAAAGATTTCTGGGGGCGACTGGGTATTTCAGTGGATCAAAGCCTCTGCCTTTAGCTCAGGTCATGATCCCAGAGTCCTGGGATCAAGCTCCACATTGGGCTCTCTGCTTAGCAGGGAGCCTGCTTCCCCATCTCTCTCTGCCTGCCTCTCTGCCTACTTGTGATCTTTGTGTCTGTCAAACAAATAAATCTTTAAAAAAAAAAAAAGGACTAATGATTTCTGGCGCATGGTGGCAGTACTTGGAGAAGAAGGAAACAGGTTTGATGTCCTGAATCCTGTTGCTTTTGAACTATCTATAACGTGATTCTCCACCTTTAGCATGGAATTGTGTGGAGGGTCTAATTTTTAAGTCTGGGTCGGGGGCCCAGAAAGTGAGAAGTTCCCAAGCCATCCAGAGACTGCTGGTCCAAATGCTACAGTTTGAGAACTGCTAGCCTACATCTACCTACCTGATCGTTCTCACACTTGGCTCCATGTAGGAAACACCTGTAGAGCTTTAAAAAATACAGAAGCCATGGGGCGCCTGGGTGGCTCAGTGGGTTAAGCCGCTGTCTTCGGCTCAGGTCATGATCTCAGGGTCCTGGGATCGAGTCCCGCATCGAGCTCTCTGCTCGGCAGGGAGCCTGCTTCCCTCTCTCTCTGCCTGCCTCTCCATCTAGTTGTGATTTCTTTCAAATAAATAAATAAAATCTTAAAAAAAAAATACTGAAGCCAAGGTGCCCCTCAGATTCTGATTTGCTTGGTGTAAGGGTGCCTCAGCGGAGTCAGGGCAGGGAAGGTGGAGAACCCAGGTCCACAGTTAAGTAGTGCTGTCAACTCTACAGGCTTAGTTCTTAGCAACCCTGCTGGGAATTAAGAATCTGCTCTGGGGATGCCTGGGTGGCTCCTGCGTCCTGGGATCTAGCCCCATATTGGGCTCCCTGCTAAGGTGGGGAGCCTGCTTCTCACTCTCCAGCTCCCCTGTGCTTGTGTTTCCTCTCTCTCTCTTTCTGTCATAAATAAATAAAATCTTTTTTCAACGATTTTATTTATTTGACAGAAAGATCACAAGTAGGCAGAAAGGCAGGCATAGAGAGAGGTGTAAGTGGGCTCCTCACAGAGCAGAGAGCCTGATGTGGGGCTCGATCCCAGAACCCTGAGATCATGACCCACTGAGCCACCCAGGAGCCCCAGTAAATAAAATCTTAAAAAAAAAAATCTGCTCTGGCTGTTTCCATTTCCCCCCTTGGCAGTGCTGGATCTTTGCTCTCTCAGCAGAGTCACCATCAAGTATGTGCTCAGTGTGCTGATGCCGGAATCAGGTGGTTCCTTTTTGGACTGAGCTTCTCGTGGGGTCCAATGCTGTGTGAGCATTCTTTCATTCTTTTTTTTTTTTATTCTTTCATTCTTAATTAGCTACTTGTCCTCCCTATGGAGAATCAAGCCTGTTGCGAGACCCAGGGCATACATAGTTGGACAAATCCAAGAGTTGAAACAGTGATTCTAAAACATTCCTGGGTCTTTTCTTGGTCTCAGGGCCCCCCTAAGAAGCCGGTACCCTAAGACCAAAGAATAAAAGGGCAGAGATACAGTTATTCAAGTTAGGGTGTTCACAGACTCTCTTGAACTCCATCAAAGGGGGACTTGAACCCCTTAGCTTAGGAGAGAAATTAAGAAGGGCTTGCCAATTGAGAGCTACAGGCTCTATGGCAAACAGCTGCTACTTATTGCATCTCCTGTCCCTCACCCCCAATTTAAAAAGTTTTCTAGTTATTTTTTAAATATTTTATTTATTTGAGAGAAAGAAAGCGCAAGCAGGGGGAGTTGCAGAGGGAGAAGCAGGCTGCCAGCTGAGCAGGGAGTACTATGTGGGACTCAATCCCAGGACCCTGGGATCATGACCTAAGCCACCCAAGTGCCCCAAAAGTCACATTTAAAGTTCAGTAGATTTCTTTTTTTTTTTTTAAGATTTTATTTATTTGACAGACAGCAAGAGAGAGGGCATACAAGCAGGGGGAGTGGGAGAGGGAGAAGCAGGCACCCCGCCCAGCAGGGAGCTAGAGGCAGCCAGATCACAGGACCCTGGGATCGTGACCCCAGCCGAAGCAGACGCTGCTTAATGACTGAGCCACGCAGGTGGCCCTCTCTTTTATTTTTTTAAAGATTTTATTTATTTGAGAGAGAGTGAGTGAATGCACAAGCAGAGGGGGAGGGCCGGGGCAGAAGCAGACTCCCCTGCCAAGGGGGGAGGCAGACATGGAGCCCCATCTCCAGATTGCAGATTATAACCTGAACCCAAGTCACATGCTTAACTGTCTGAGCTACCCTGACTCCCCTAGATTTCTCTTTTAAAGGCTTGGTTCCCTCCTCACTGCCTCCCCACCTTTTGGAAATCAGCTCTAGTGCCACTGAGTTCACTCATTGGTAGTACTGTTGATATGGAGGAACACTCATCTGCCCCTCGAAACAAGGCATTTTACAACACACCCCATTTCTCTCCTTAATATCTGTCTGGGATCTATAAGGCATGTGAAGTTTGCCATAGCTGGACAGATTATATATGGCCTTCTATACCCTGTTGAGAAGCTTGTACTTATACCACCACCCCATTTTTTTGGGTAGCTATTGTTTACGTCCTCAAGGGCAGGAACAACCTCTTATCACCTCTGTCTAGCCAGCGCCCAGCTCCGGGCATTCCGTTGGCACCAATAAATGTTGACGCTGTCTGGAAAAAGCGAGGGCTTGAGTTCATTCGTCCGAACGCCGCAGTTTGCGCATCTGCCGCCAGGGGGCACCAGGACCCGGCCAGGGCCGGGGGAGACCAGCAGCCCAGAACTCGGCACTAAGGGGGCACGTTCTGTGTTCTGGCCCGCGCCTCCTGCAGCTTTCTCAGGACTTCCTCTGCCGGGCGCGCTCCCGCCCCAGCCCAGACGAAGAAGACCCAGAGGAAAACAGCCTCAACTGCCCAGAAAGAAAGGGCTTTATTGGGGAGTGAGGATAGCCGAGGCGGAGACCCTGGTCCCCTAATTGCAAAGGCCGGAGGCAGAGACCAGCTCCGTTTGCAGTTAGGCGGCGAAGGGCTGGACAGTTCCACTGGCGGTTTGAGAGTGGTAGTGTTCCCCAGTGGGGACTAACAGTTTTATAGAAGAGACTGCTCAATTTCACAAAGGCAGGTTCAAGGAAGGGCTGGTCGATTTCATCTTGTCCTGTGCAGACCCGCTGGCCTTCTTCCAGGCCTTCTGTGGATTCTGAGAGCACCTGGGCAGCCCTACCAGTTTCCTCTGATGTACATGTTACGTCTGGCAGGGGGTCCCAGCCTGCTGGAACATCAAGTCTTCTGCTCCTCCTGGGGAGAGGACGCCAGACGGAAGGCTGACTTTAAAGGACCCGCGCACCGCAGGAAAGTCACCCAGTCACAAGGTGGGGCGGTTTGGGCCCTGGGACTACCGCATCCTGGTCACTCCCGGACCGTGCCCAGAACTTTGTGCCCTAGCCTAGAGTAAGTTTCCGAAGGGCGCGGGGGTGCACTTTTCCCTGGCTCAGCACCCTGGTGCCCGGGGTGAGGGGAGGGAAGAGCGACTAGCGCTTGAGGCAAGAGGAGAAAGGGGGTTCCCACCTGCTCCAAGCCGCTCTCAGATGCCTTTCTACGGGGAGGCCAGATCACCGCCAGCTTTCCGTCGCCGCTGCTCGCTGCGGGGGAAGGGGCGCTCAGCCGGGGTTGCCCCTCCTGTCACCAGCTGGAGGCTGCCAGGACCAAGGAGGCCGGCCGCGCCCCTTAAACACACAGGCGTTTACCCTCCTTCCCATGGAAACCTCCATTCTGAAAGGAGGGAGCAACCTGAGGGAGGAGGGAGGCGAACCCAGAGTGCGGAAGTGGCTCCAGGAGTGCCTGAACCCAGGGGTTCCAGGGAACCGATAAAGACACCTAGAACCCCCCTCCCTTCCTCACCAAGAGCCTAGTGAGGTGGATTCGGGAGTCGACCATCCCGAGTACAGGGAGGAGCGCAGGGCGTCTGGGAGCCTGAGAGGGTACCTTGAGGGCCAGAAGAGGGGCCCCTGGAGTTGGGCAGTCGGTGAGGGTGGCTGGAGCCCTGACAGACCCCAGCGTCGGAGCGCGCGTGCTTACCCGTGAGGCTCGGCGCGGGGTCCTTGAACTCGGCGGTGCCGTAGACGCTGAGCCGCTGGCGCTGCAGCTCCCGCTCGCGCTCAAGCACCTCGCGCACCTCCTGCTCCAGCAGCGACGGCGCGACCCGCGGCGGGGCGCGGGCCAGCACCGGGCACCGACCCTGCACCGCCAAGCGCGGTCGGCCTCCGGGATCCGGCAGCCCCTGCAGGTCCGCGCCGCCTTCAGCCGCCGGCAAGGAGCCGCGTCCCCCAGCGGCCTCAAAGAATCGCCGGAGCTCACCCAACGGCTGCGGCTGCGGCCCGGCGCGCTGCTCTGGGGCTGCGGGGCTCGCTAGCGCCGCCTGACGGTGGGCCTCCCGCTCGATGTCTCGCTGCATCTGCGCGCCCGCCCGCGCGCGCTCCAAGGCGCGCGGGAGCGCGGGGCCGGGGCCGGGCAGGCTGAGCACCGGCCGCACGCGCAGCTCGACGAGTTCTCGGCCTGCGCGGCGAGGGCTCAGGCCTCGGCTCCGGCGCAGGCTCTCCTCGCGTTCGCAGCTGCGTCGTATTTCTCGTTCAATGGGCGTCTCCATGAGCGGCTCCTCGGGGCCCTGGTTGGGGGGGGTGGTCTTCGGGAGCAGTAAAAAATGCTGCAGGGGGCCTTCGGAGTCTGACTCCGGGGAGGAGGTCTCGGGATCCTGAAGAGGACAGTGCTTTGGGACCACCGCGCTTCGCGCTTCAGACGGCTCGGGGTCGTGGTTGCCGGACCAGAGACTCCCAAAACCCTCAGCTGCAGACGGCCCGGGGCGTTCTGCGTCCAGCCCCGCTGATGGACCCGAGACTTCGCTCTCTTGCTCAGAGATCTCCGCGCCCTGCTCTAAAGGGGGCACGGAGACCTTGCCTCCTGGCCTGTGGACTTCGGCGTCCTGCTCTGGGGCAGGCCCCGGACTTCGCTGTCTGACCCGGGGTCCTCGAGGCCCCGCTCTTCGGATGAACCCAGGGCTCCGATCTCTGGCCCGGGGACCTCGGTGTCCAGGGCTGGGAGCAGCTCGGAAGGCTTAGTTTCCAGCGCCGGAGTTTTGATGCCCAGAGCTCGGACACAGTGCCCTGCGCGGCACCTGTGGCAGTCACCGCCCGCGGGTTCCAAGGCGTTGCCTACAGCGGCCGTTTCTCTGACCTGCCCCTGGCCTCTAAGAACGGCCCCCCGGGGCAGGGTCGGGCACCGCCCTCTGCACCTGAAGGGAAGATTACGGCCCCGCCCTCGGGGTGGAAAGGGGCGGGGCTCGGCAGGGTACCGCCTTTCCTGCGCTGACGTGCCTCAGGTCAGTTCAGGGTACCAGACTTCTTGTAAAAGGGCTTACCTGGACTCGGCTGCAAGTCTAGGTGCCGTTCGACTCTCGGGGCGCCACCGTGGCACCTCGTCGCTCCCACGTCCCCGGCATTCCCAGGAGGTCTGACCCCAGCCGTGTCCCTGGCTGGGTCGTTGAGCCACTGGCCCTCTGGTGCTGGTGTCCTCCAAAGCCATCTTTCCGGGACCTTGCTAGCCCCGCCCAGGCCGGCGGGCAGCAACGCCCCTGGCCTCTGGGCTGTCCATCCACATTCTACCCCTGCAGCCTACGGCTCAGACTGGAGGGGGCGCCAGGAGCCCTCTCTTGGCGCGCCCCAGGTTCCCTCCCCGTTTCTGGGCTCAGCGAGGCCTCTTCAGAGAGGTGTGCCATGGGCCGCGTCACGCCCAGAGGCTGCTTTCCCCTCACCCCTCCTGGAAAAGTCCGCGAGGCGTCTGCGGCCAAGTGCACTTCCAGATTGAGGGAAGTGGGAGGGACGGACGCAACGCGCCCAGGGCTCAGCGGAGCAGCTGCGGTTGAAAGGCGGTCACCTTGGGCCCAGGCAGCTAGAAAGGCCCTGGAGAGGTATCCAAGCTTGCGGTATGGAGCAGCTCCCCGCCGCAGGGGCCAGATCCGTGGCGTTCAAGGGCAAGACCGACGCCCCCAAAGACATTTTCCACTCTCTTCCCCCAGGCCCTCTCCAGATCTGTCCTCTGGCCCTACTTCACCATTCTGGGTTGACCAGGAAGAAAGAATAGTTACCTAGAGAAAGAGGGGGGTGGGTGCTAAACAGCTTTGGGAACCTCCAACAATCCATAACTGATCGCTCCTTCCCCCAGGTCTCTGCCTACCTTGATGACTCCCCTCCTTCCCACCCTCTCTTACCCTCTCCTGGATCCTAATCTCCAGTTCCTCCCTCTAACCCCGCTGGCCCAACTGGAATTGGGCCTACATGGGTTCCATCCCATGCAAAACCTAAGCAAGGTACCCCCCTTCTCCAAGGCCCAGTTCTCTCGTCTGTAAAATGGGGAAAGCAGTACCTACTCCCTTGGGAGGTGGTGAGGATTAAAGCTATACTTCTGGAAAGAGCTGTCTATAGTGTTCTCTCCTCTTCATCACTTCCTGTTCCTCTTTGGCAGTGCTAACAAGGCTCCTGGTCCCACCATCCCACTGAGCTTTTTCAGTCCAAGGACACTGATGGACTTCATTTGCTGAATCCAGTCACTGGTTCCTCCCTGACTTCCTTTCCACTAGCTCCTTGGTCTCCAAGGACACCATCTTCTCCTGGTTTCCCTCCTATCTCGCAGGCATTTCTCTCTCTCTCTGTCTCTCTTTAAGGATTTGACTTATTTATTTGAGAGAGCGAGAGCACAAGCAGGGGAGCAGCAGCAGGCAGAGGGAGAAGCAGGCTCTCTGCTGATCTAGGAGGCCAATGCAGGGCTAATCCAGGATCCTGGGATCATTACCTGAGCCAAAGGCAGACTCTTAACTGACTGAACCACCCAGGTATCCCCTCCCAGACATTTCTTCTCAGGCTTCTATTGCACCTGCATTATAGGTTTTCTTTCCCTCTGGTTTCCATGGAGTTGGCTGATGAGAGAGAGGGAAGTGCCTGTGTCCTTCCCCTTCTGGTAGCCACTCCACACAGCTCTGACTCCAAAGCCAAGGTACGGAAACAGCCCCTGGCTGTTACTAACCCAGATTGTCTTCTTTTCCTTTTCTTTTTTCTTTTCTTTTTTTTTTTTTAAGTTTATTTATTTATTTAAGTAATCTCCACACCCAGTGTGTGGCTCAAACTCAACCCCGAGATCAAGGGTCATGGGCTTCGCTGGCTGAGCCAGTCAGGGGGGCCTCCGGACACCTTTATAAGCCAACTCTTTATCAAGCTCTCATCAGTTACTCAATGTGAGCACACCATCTCTTTCCTCTCAGCACTCAACCCCTGACCAATCCCTACCTCATACTTTAAACACCATCTCTGTGCTGGTGTCTCTCAAATTTATATTTCCATCTCTGACTTCTCCTCTGGGTTTTGGACTCCTCTCCATCACTCTTAGTGTAGTAGGTGTCAAACTGAACACTTTTTAAAAACTGAACTTTCGGGGGGGCGCTTGGGTGGCTCAGTGGGTTAAAGCCTCTGCTTTCAGCTCAGGTCCTGATCCCGGGGTCCTGGGATCAAGCCCCGCATTGGGCTCTCTGCTCAGCGGGGAGCCTGCTTCCCCCTCTCTCTGTCTGCCTCTCTGCCTACTTGTGATCTCTCTCTGTCAAGTGGATAAATAAAATCTTTAAAAAAAAAAAAAAAACTGAACTTTCGGATCCCCCCAGGTCTCCTCACTATGTGTGGCAACTTACACGGTTTGTTTTTCATGCCCCAAACCTGGGAATCTACCTCAACCTCTCTCAGCCCTGCTCCAATCCATCCATATGTTGGATTGCTGTTGGATCTTCAGGCTCTGCCCCCAAAACGTATTCTGAATTTGTCCACTTCTCTCCATCCTCACTTATCCCAGCCACTTCAGCGTCCCTCCAGTGGCTCACCATCACACTCAGAAGAAAAATCTAAATTCTCTCCTCTGACCCAGAAGGCCCTGCCTACTTCTCAGATCTCATCTTCTGACATTCTCTCCCTCACTCCTCCATTCCAGCCTTTGTGCTTCCCCCAACCCCCCCCCACAAGTGCACTCCTACCTCAGGGCCTTTGCACTTACTTGCCTTTTTCTCTGCTTGGAATGGCTCATCATATGGCTGGCTTCTGCTATGTGGGTCTCGACTCAAATATCACTTCTTTAGACAAATAGTCCCTGACCACCTAGCCTGCATCATACACAGCCCTTCTCCATAACCCTAACCCTGCTATTATGTTTTTTTTTTTTTAACTATTTATTTGACAGAGATCTCAAGTAGGGGGAGAGGCAGGTAGAGAGAGAGAGAGGAGGAGGAAGCAGACTCCTGGCTGAGCAGAGAGCCTGATGAGGGGCTTGATCTCAGGACCCTGGGATCATGACCTGAGCTGAAGGCAGAGGCTTTAACCCACTGAGTCACCCAGGTGCCCCTAACCCTGCTATTCTATACTCACCTTATACAGCAATGATCACTAATTGCCTTTATTTGTATATTATCTCTCTCCTCCCCACCACCGAAAGTGAGTTGTCTTACAGCATTTTCTGTTTGGTCACCCCTAGACCCAACTACCCCATGCCTAGAACAGTGGCTGATACAAAACAGTTGCTTAAGAATTATTTAATGATACGCACGAGGTGTCCACCCCAGTGCTGGGAATAAAGAAACAAATCAGACTTGGAAGGTGCAGTTGAGTTTGGGAGACAGAAACAATGGTAAATAGAACAATCTTGCTTCATTGTGGAATACAGGACAAGAATACAAAGGGAAGTCCACATACCATATATCTCAATATTTAACAGTTATAACATTAAATTATAAACAATTAAAAGAAGTATATTCTCAGAGCACCTGAGTGGTGCGGTCAGTTGAGCCTCCAACTCTTGATTTTGGCTCAGGTCATGATTTCAGAGTTGTGAGATCAAGCCCCATGCTGGCCTCTGTGTTCAGTGAGGAGACCACTCGGGATTCTCTCTCCCTCTCCCTCTGCCCCTCCCGCTTGTGTGCATTTTCTCTCTCTCTCTCTCTCTCTCTCTCAAATAAATAAATATATCTCTTTAAAAGATACATTCTCGGGGCACCTGGGTGGCTTAGTCGTTAAGCATCTACCTTTCGCTCAGGTCATGATCCCAGGGTCCTGGGATCAAGCCCCACATTGGGCTCCTTGCTCAGCGGGAAGCCTGCTTCTCTCCCTCTTCCACTTCCCCTGCTTGTATTCCCTCTCTCACTGTCTCTCTCTCTCTCTCTGTCAAATAAATAAATACAATCTTTTTTTTTAAGATACATTCTGTCCTCCAAAAGACAGAAACAACCCACATGTCCATCAACAAATGAATATATAAATAAAATGGGAGGTAGCTCCCCAAAATGGAATATTATTTGGGGGTGCCTGACTGGCTCTGTTAGTAGAGTATGTGATTCTTTTTTTTTTTTTTTAATTTAATTCTTTGTCAGAGAGAGGGAGAGCACAAGCAGGGGGAGAGGCAGACAGAGGGAGAAGCAGGCTCCTTGCCAAACAAGGAGCTGGATGTGGGACTCAATCCCAAGATCCTGGGATCTCAACCAGACCAAAGGCAGATGCCCAATGGACTGAGCCACCCAGGCGTCCCAAGCTTGCGACTCTTGATCTCAGGATTGTGAGTTCAAGCCCTGTGTTAGGTGTAGAAATGACTTAAAAAAATAAAATCTTAAAGAAAAAAAGGAATATTATTCAGCCATAAAAAGAATGAAACACTGACACACACTACATTGTGGATGAATCTTAAAAACATTATGCTGAGTTGGGGCTCCTTGGTGGCTCAGTCAGTTGAGCATCTGCCTACAGCTCAGGTCACGATCCTAATCCAGTGTCCTGGGATTGAGTCCCACATTGGGCTTCCTGCTCAGCAGGAAGTCTGCTTTTCCCTCTCCCTCAGCCCCTCCTCCTGCTCCTGCTCTCTCTCTCTCTCCCTCTCTCTCTCTCTCAAATAAATCTTAAAAAAAAAAAAACATTGTGCTGAGTGAAAGAAATCAGACATACAAAATATCACACAGTATATGATTCCATTTATATGAAATGTCCAGAATAGGTAAGTCTACAGGGACAGATTGGTGGTTACCAGAGCCTGGGGGAAGGGGAATCAGAAGAGACTGTGAATGGGCATGGGGTCTCTTTCCAAAATGATGGAGATGTTCTGGCCCCAGAAGGGATGACTGCACAACACCGTGAGGGTACTAAATACCACTAATGGTAAATTTCATATGTATTTTACCATAATTAAAAGCCAATTTAAAAAGTGTGTTCTCGGGCGCCTGGGTGGCTCAGTGGATTAAGTCGCTGCCTTCGGCTCAGGTCATGATCTCAGGGTCATGGGATCGAGTCCCGCATCGGGCTCTCTGCTCAGCGGGGAGCCTGCTTCCCTCTCTCTCTCTCTCTCTCTGCCTGCCTCTCTGTCTACTTGTGATCTCTGTCTGTCAAATAAACAAATAAAATCTTTAAAATAAAATAAAATAAAATAAAATAAAATAAAAAATAAAAAGTGTGTTCTCTCCTCCTATCATGGCAAATGTACTTTCAGAATGACTTAGAAGGCCAGGTTCAAATGAAAACATTTTGAATCCCTAGGAGTCTTGTACTAGATCGTGGGGTGCCAGGAAACCCCAGCTCTCAGTCTGGCCCCCTTGACTTCCTGCCTTCAACTCTCTTCTGCATAGCAAAGAGCCTTGTGCCTGCACCTGGGGACCCTGTGCAGCCTGTCTAAGCCTGACCTTCACCCCTCTGCCAATGGCTGCCCTTGATGACTTGTCAGGCTGGAGGTAGGGGTAAGGTGCACCCTGGCTGCATGGACAGCGTTCGGGAGGCACAGAGGCCTTATCGATGAGCTCAGGACCATTTGGACAGGGAACTCTGGGGTCTGAGTACCCCAAGTAAGATGTAAAAGAGGGGGGCGCCTGGGTGGTTCAGTGGGTTAAGCCGCTGCCTTCGGCTCGGGTCATGATCTCAGGGTCCTGGGATCGAGTCCCGCATCGGGCTCTCTGCTCAGCGGGGAGCCTGCTTCTCTCTCTCTGCTTGCCTCTCCATCTACTTGTGATTTCTCTCTGTCAAATAAATAAATAAAATCTTAAAAAAAAAAAAAAAGATGTAAAAGAGGGAGGGGAGAGTTAGGTAGACACATTCCCTTTGTCACATGGGGAAGGTCCAAGCTGGGGCAAGGTCCTTTCTCACTGAGGCTCAGGTCAAATTGCACAGCAGAGGGGGGCACCTGGGTGGCTCAGTCAGTTAAGCATCTGCCTTGGGCTCCTGGGATCTTAAAAATATTATGCTGAGTTGGGGTGCTTGGGTGGCTCAGTCAGTTGAGCATCTGCCTTCAGCTCAGGTACTGATCCTAATCCTGTGTCCTAGGGTTGAGTCTCACATCGAGCTCCCTGCTCAGTGGGAAGCCTGCTTCTCCCTCTCCCACAACCCCCTGCTTATATTCCCTCTCTCACTGTGTCCATCTCTGTCAAATAAATTAATACAATCTTTAAAAAAATAAATTATACCGCAGGACCAGGACTGTGATGGGGGAAGGACTGGGAAATGAGTCTGGAAAGTAGGAGATGATTTCCCCAAATGGACAAGGGTAAATGAGGCATGCTGTTTCCTGAGAAACGGGGTGCTGGCCCTTTAAGAAGAAGATAGGACAGAACAGAAATCCTGAAGATTTGTGTAGGAAGTGTTCTGGACCTTTCTCACCACTGCTCTACCCCTAACTCTTAAAACCTCTAAGGGGTATCAGGGTCCTGGAGGCCACTTGGTCTAATTCTCCCATTTCACAAAGGGCAAACCACGTCCTAGAAACCTGGGGCAAGTCAACCACAGTTACCCAGGGGCCAGGCCTGCTGGTTCCCATAGTGCTCAGCCTCTGGTCTCCAGAAACCCTTAGCCGAATCAGTCCCTCCCTCCCCACCCCAAAGCCAGGGTCCAAGAAGGGGCGATTAGTCATTTATAAGAGGATCCCACATGTGTGATGTGCCACGCTGGTGACCCTTGGTGGGCAGCTGGACTTAAGGCATCTGGGATGCCAGGGACAGTTGCCATCCTCTGGAGGGGGTAAGTGACTCCCCATTCTCACCCACACCCTGCACCATGCATGTGAGAGGGTGTTTGCTTCGAGCCAGCCAAGTGCAGCAAGGAGGCCAGTGGCTGGTAAATAATTTATCAGGACAGCTGATAGTACCTCCCCAGAACTGCCCGCCAGCCCCTAGCCCCCCTCGCGCCTCGTGCTTGCGTCTCCTGCCTCCTGGCCCAAACCAGCTGGACCAGCTCTCCCAGTGCCCTCCTGCAGCCCCCCCTTCCCACCAGCCAAGTCACAGCATCCAGGGACCTTCAGGCAAACGGGTGGTGGGTCCTGATCCTGGAGACCTGAAGGTGGGCTTCTGGGCAGAGATGGCCCTGCAGAGCCAGATGTGGTCTCCAGCCACACCCATGTAAGTGTCCGGGGTCAGGGGTGGGGGTGGCTGGTGGGTAGTGTCTGAGAGGGGTTCCTTGGAGGACACTGGCCTTTATTGGGGCGGGGGGGGTGGTGAGAGCTCCAGCCTGGCCTCTCTAAGGTCCCTAGGGGGAATGGAGAGAGGCGGCCAAACCCGCAGGCTCTTCATGTCCCCCTCCGCAGAGAGTCAGGTGGGAAATGTGGACCCCCACTTCCTTTTTTCAGAGATTTTCTGCAGGCAGTCTTGAAGCTCAAAGTCCAGCCTGGGGGTGGGGCTGTGACTGAGGGGGACAGTGGCGGGAAATACCAGGGTCCCTCACTCCCATGTTCTGCCTTGAGAAACATCCCTCCGTGTCCCAGGTGGGAAGAATTGCTTGAGATATAACAGAAAAAGTTAACAGCTCCTAAACTGGGAAAGATGATGGCAAAATCGGAACCTTAGTTCCTTAGTGAAATGGCCACCAGCTGTTCCTGGCGACAAAAGGCCACAGCCGTGAACTCCTATAGAGTTGGAGATTAACGCTATCAAACGGGGTGTGCAGAGGATTTTAATATTCAAGGTTTGAGGGTATTTTAAAGTAAGAGGGGGGAGGGGCTCCAGAGGTTTGTAAAGAGTTCTGGGTAAGCGTTTCCCCCCAGGGACCCCAATTTGGTTTCTCACTCTTTTGGGTCCCCCGTTGCATTATTCACCAACTACAAACCTGGTTGCTTAGCAATGGGAACCCGATCTCCACACACCTCCCCCCCAGCAAGGAAGAGGCAGGGAGATTACATCTTGGGAATGGGACAGCAGAGGGGGGAAGTTTAGTCCTCCCCCAAGGGCAAACTTATTAGCAGGGGGCCTGGGCTCCCTTTGGGATACCCTATTAAGCATGACATTAGCCCCCTAGGTCAACTGAAATCGGGAACCCCCAGGCTGATCTCTAGCCTCGTGGCTGCCAAGAAGAGGATGTCTAGACCCCTCTTAGCTGCAGTGTTTCTAGTGTTTTGGGCCTGAGACCCCTGAGTTCTGATCACCTGATTCAGTGATCTTAGATGAGTCTTTTCACCACTTCTTGGAGCCTCAGTTTCCCCATCCATAAAATAGGGCCAATGGTACTATTGCCTCCCAGGATCACTGGGAAGATTAAATGAATTGCTAGAGGCAAAGCATTTAACAGCACCTGGCACACTGTACGTGCTGGCTAATCATGGTTGGCTGGTTTTATTCTCAGAATAGCAACTCAGCAAAGAGTGGACTAGTGTCTCAAGATCAGGGCAGGGAGGGAGAGGCAGAAGTGACTGTGGGAGTCTATCAGAAACCCTCTAGAGCCCTTAGAGCACTATAGGAAGTAAGCCCTGCATTATTATGTCTTCATGGTGTGGCCAGGGAGGATTTGGGGGGGGGGCCAGCAGAGTTTGGGCAGTGTAGCTAATGCTCACCCAATAGAGTTAGTGCTCAAATTAATAAATGTTTGAGGGCTTGTCCTGTGCTGTCCCCCCAGGGCTACATATCAGGGACAACAGGTAAATAGATAGATCCTTCCAGATATTGTCCTGTGAAGCCCATTCACATAGTGGGCACTTAATGCACATCTGTGTATAGGTTCATGTGACAAGGACTGTCCCACAGAAGGGGTGGCTCTGTAGGCTGGGAAGCAGGAATCCTGGGGTCCTCCATGGAGGTCAGTGATGGGGTGAGCTCAGGTTAAACCTTAAACACCAAGACCCCTCTGCCTCCTCCCAGCTCAGAGTCCAGTGCTAGGCTACATGACCTGGTAACCTTTGCTCCCAGGGAGGGGAGTTGGCAGGTAGCTCCAGAGTTACCATGGCAATGACATGTGTCCACCTTGGGATGGACACTTTTCTCCCCAGATTCTCTCATCCCCCAGGGCTGAAGGTATCTTGGGTAGGAGCCCAGAGGTCTGGAGAGGGTGTGGAATTGGAAAGGGACACACAGCATGTTAGGGGCCTGGCAGGATTTGAGAGTGTCTGTAGGACAGCCTTGGACTGGTTCTTATAATTAACCATAAACATTATTAATCACGGGAATTACTAACATTATTAATAATAAATGACACTACTGTTTTTGGAACACTATGTCCTGTTTTTTCCTGCATGGATATTTCCTTGCAAGGGCACCTCTCTGCAAGGTGAGAATCAAGCTATCCCAGCCTATTTTACAGATGAGGAAACTGAGGCTCAGAGAAGAGATGTCAGGCCTAGGAAGAGCCTTAGTTTAACTTGTCTGTGGTCTCTGCTCTACCCCCACCCTCCAAAGAACCCCTGAGCTCTCCCCCAACTCCTTTCAGTTGCAAAGGGGAAATAGAGGAAAATGCCGGGCTTTGGTTGGTTTCCAAGCAGCTCAGGGATCTTGGCTCAGAGAGGGGCATTCAGGAGGTGGCCGGATGTGGGCCTGGCCCTGGGAGACCCCCTCCGCAGTCTCTGCCTTTTCCCCACAGGCCCATGGTCGAGAGCTCCCTCTACCGGCAGCGGCTAGAGGTCATCGCTGTAAGTGAAGCCCTCCTACTGCACTCCACCCGGCGTCCTGGGCCCTCCTACTCTTGTCCCAGGTCTCTTCCTCAACTCTCTCTCAATCTGGGAAGCAGGCTTGACGCTGTGAAGTGTGTGTACGTGGTGGGGAGGGCGGGAAGGCACCCTCAGCTCCAGCCCTGCCCAGGGCACCCCACCGAAATCCTCAGGCCCCTCCCTCTGCTCCCTAGTTCGTCTATCTGGCCACCACCACCCCCAGAATGGTGAGGTTGTGTAGCCTACACTCCCAGAATCCACATCCGATGCTCCATTTTGAACCCCTGTCTCTCAAACACCCCATGTCTGAACCCCATCTCTTAGACCCTCATCTCTGGATCCTCATCTCTCTAGATCCCATCCCTGTGAACCCCCATCTTATTAATCCCTATGTCTCTGATCTCCCTCTTCTGCACCTCATCTTTCTGGACCCCATCTCTACACCCTGGTCTCTCTGAACCCCCATCCTCTGACACCCATATCTGTACCACATCCCTCTGAACCCCCATCCCACTAACTCCCATCTCTCAGCCCTTGACTTCTGCATTTCCATCTCTCCGGACCCCATCTCTACGCCCCAGTCAATCTGGACACTCACGACGGCACCTCTCCGGACTCCCCAGCGCACAGTCCCCTCCCTCTGATATCGATATCTGGACCCCCATTTCTCTGAATCCCTCTCTCTGTAACTCCATATCTCGGACCCTCACAGCCTGGTCCCCCTTGGAGATCTCCATTCCAAGGCCCCGTCCCCACCCCCTTCCACAGACCCCCCGTTCCGCGCGGGCGAGGCCTCCGCAGCATCCCGGGCGCGGCCGGCCCCGCCCCCGCCGCCCCGCCCCCACCCGCTGCTGAGTCAGCGCCTCCGCAGCCCCCTCCCAACCCGGGGCCCCGACGTGCGCTCCGCGGCCCCGCCCGGCTCGCAGCCCCGGGAGCCCCGGGAACCCCCGCGAGCCCCGCGGAGGAGGGAAGGCGGAAAGGGAGGCGGCGGCCCCGCCCGGCCCGCGGGCAGCTCCCGGTCCTCTGTGCGCAGGAGAAGCGGCGGCTGCAGGAGGAGATCCGCGCCGCGCGCCGGGAGCTGGAAGAGGAGAAACTCCGCGTGGAGCGGCTCAAGGTTGGGGGCGGGCAGGGGCGCCTGCCCAGCCTGGGCAATGAAGTGGGGGTGCCTATGAGAGTCAGTTTGGGGGGAATCAGAGGAGCCTGTGTCCAATTTGGGGGAGCAATTGGGGGCATGGCTTCCAGCTTTGGGGGGGCATTCTTCCTCAGCCTGGGAGGGTAGGTGGCGGTGGTGGTGATGGGACATTTGTACCACCTTTGGGGGCAGAGTATGGGAACAGTGAAGGTGTTTGCCCATCTTGGGTATAGGGAGGGGCCAAAAGCGATTTCACCTCTGGGGGCGCCTGTCCCATGCTGGGAGGGGTGGGGAGATGATGGGTGTTTTGTTTTAGGCTGGAAGAGCTATGGGCTGGTAGTGGGGGTCTGTCCCACCTGGCAATACTGGGGGTGCACAGTGAAGGCATGTATCATATTCCCACCCTGAAGGAGAAATGTCTGCCCCATTCCGGGTGGTTTTGGGCAATAAGAACTCTTCTCTGCCCCGGGGATTAGGAGGGTACCGGACATGGGGTGGGGTAGTCGTTACGCACAGCTACCTTCCCATGCCCAGAGGAAGTCTCTCCGGGAGCGCTGGCTAATGGATGGGGCGGCTGAGGGGACGGAGCGGCCGGAGGACTCCACCTCGGAAGACCCCCAGTCACCCGAGGGCCAGGCTCAGGCCCGAATCCGGAACTTGGAAGACAGCTTGTTCACGTGAGTCAAGCCCCTGCCAGCCAGGCTAGGCCAGGTCCCCAGGTCCACCCCAAGGAAGCGGCCAAGGGGGGGGGGTAGCATTGAGCCTGGGGTCCTGGCTCCCAGCAGCTCCTCTCTTCCTCAGACTCCAGTCCCAGCTGCAGCTGTTGCAGAGTGCGTCCACAGGTGCCCAGCACAAGCCCTCAGGGAGGCCCACCTGGCGCAGACAGGTGAGGGGCTGGGGAGCCAATGGGTGGGGGGGAGGCAGCCAGCAGGGACAAAAGCACAATTTCTCCAACGGCAGTTTCACCACCGAGTCCTCTGCTATTGCTCAGCTCTGTGGTCTTGGACAAGTCGCATTTCTTGCTCCAGCCTCAGTTTCCCTATGTCCAAAATGAGAACAGCAGCAGCACAGGGCGGGAGGAGGTGAGGGGGAGGGTCAAGATCATGGCTTCGCACCAGGAACAGGCCTGAGGAAGAATTCTGCCATAGGATTGCTCTTAAGGCCAGAACGAGAAATGTGGTGGGAAAAAGCGGAGGGGGGGAGGGTAGGGGGCAGTGCTCGTGGAATGTGGCCTCAGAGTGGGAAGTGGGTCACCATGAGATGCTCTTGTGATTGGAGGCATCCACACGGGCTTTTGTTTTAGCAGCACTTTTATTAAGATACGGTCTGCATGTATGCTACGCAATACACAGGCTTTTGACAACCTTACATTAAAATCTGGATCTCTGGGTTGTCCCCGAAGTCCAAAGATCTGCCAACATTTGTGCCTGGCCATAGGGAAGAGCAGGGGCCACAACCCCTGGCTCTTCCTGGTGCCTTAGCTTAGCTCCCAGATGCCTGTTTCAGGGCACAGAGGGAGAAGCAGACTTGTTTATGGATGTGGGAAGCAGCACTTGTTAGGTTTTAAGCACTGGCTGGGAGTTCCTTGCCAGAGAGGTGGAAGAAAGGATTCCTGACCCATGGGAGCTCACCATCCAAGAGTCTGTGATGGGGGAGCCCTGGGCAGGGGAGGAGCACGGAGGAATCACCTGAGTAAGGTTGGGGGTTCAGGGAAGGCCTCCTGGAGGCAGTGCCATATATATTGAATCTGAGTGGGAACCAGGCAAGAGTGGAAAGGGAATTCCAGGCAGAGGAAACAGCCCACATAAAGGCCTGGAGGCTGGAAAGGGAATAAGATCAGAGAACTATGAGGAGATCCCTGGGGCTTGGCTGCCCCTCCACTCCCCTCCCTGAGCCCATTTTCATACTTTCGCACTGTCCCTCCCCACCCTGCCCCACTCCAGCTATGCTGAGCCTCTTTTCCAGTCCTTGAACTTGTGTAGCTCATTGCAACCCCAGAGCTTTTGCACCTGCTTTCTCCTCTGCTTGGAATGCCCTTATGTACCTCTTGACTCAAGGCTGTCTCCTCCTACCTTTTGGGTCTCTCTCTGTTCAGTGTCACTTCCTCGAGAGCCCCTCCTCCTGCTTATTTTTTTTCTGCCATAGTCTTTCTCACTCCCTGGCATTACATATTTGTTTTTGTTTATACCTTACCCCCCCTGGAATGTAAGTCCCCCAAGCAAAAGGCTTAAGTGTCCCTTGTCCACCGCAATCTTAGTAGGTGACAGAGTAGGCCCCTAATACAGAGCTATTGGCTCACAGACACAGTATTGATAAGCACCTAATGTGTGTGAGGCCCTGGACCAGGTGAGGAAGGCTGAGGGTTTGATCCTGAATGTGATGGCGGGGTGGGGGGGGTGCATTGAGGATGTTTTGAGCAGGGGAGGATACCTGCATGCAGGTACAGACACGGGCTGGCCTGACCTTGTCTCTGTCATCCCTGCAGGGTCACCGACCTCTCTCCCAGCCTACCGTGGAGGCAGGTCCCACAGGTAGGTGCTTGTGCTCCAGGTCTGGGGGTCCCAAGAAGAGGGGTCTGAATCTAGGGGGCCAGAATCTCACTCTGTCGCCCCCTGTTTCCTCTCCTTTCCTCCTCTCACTCCCCAAGACCACGCTGATCTGAACAAGAGAGCCTCCCTACCAGCTGGACCAGTGGACACATCTCCAGAGTCCCCCTCAGAGGCCAGAGATGAGGCTGTCAGGGCTCTGTCAGCCCTGAGGCTGTTCCCTGAGGCAGCAGGGGCCTCCTCAGAAGCCAATGGCCCCTGCCCTGGACTCAGCCCCCCTCCAGAGCAGGAGCCTAGTCAGGCGCTGGCAGCATCCAAGGGGGGCGTGGACGAGGCCAAAGGGGGTGTGGTGAAGGTGGTATGGGAGGGGCTGAGGGCCACGGAGGACTGTGCCACGGCGGCCACTGGCCCAGAGCTAGAGGCTAAGGTAGAGGAGATGGTGCTGGAGGCCATTGGGGACAGGCAGGAAGCTAGCTGCCCAGAGCTCCCATCCTGGGTGAAGGAGGACAGGGGCATTGTGGAGGTGGTCTGGGAGGGGGTGGGAGGGCCAGACAGTGGGGACTCAGAGGCCACAGGGGAGCTGGGCGGGGGCCGGAAGGCTGCGCAGGCCAGCTCACCGAGGCTTCAGGTGAGACTAGAAGGAGCAGCTCCTGGAGAAGGTGTTCCCAGGGGCAGCCCTGATGGGCCAGGGGGCTCTGGAGGAGAGGACGGGTCTTTCATTTGGGTGGAGAGGGTGACCCTCAGCGAGGACTGGGAGGAGCTGGGGGTGGAGGGATTGGAAGGGCCCAGGATGTGGGGACAGGGGGGAGGACCTGAGAGTCCACTGGGGGCAGAGAGGGGGGCAGGGGAGGAAGCTGGGGAGGCAGGGAGTGGCCAAGCAGAGGAACCAGTGGGCGGAGGAAAGAAGTGGAATGAGGAGAAGGCAGGGACAGAGGAGGAAGGAGCAGACATATCTGTGATGGCAGACAGGGAAGGAAGCAAGGACTCCTTGGAAGCAGAGAGGAGGGGGGGTGAGGACAAGCTGGGGACAGAAAGGGAAGCAGCTGAGGAACTGTTGTCAGTAGCAAGAGAGGCAGTTGAGGGACCTTTGAGGGCAGAGAGGGGAAGAGACGAGGAGCCATTGCAAGTAGAGCTGAAAAGTGCAGAAGAGCCAGAGGCCGAGAAGGAAGATGAGGGACCATTGGGAGTAGAGCAGAAAGGAGATGAGGAAAAGCCAGAGGTGACTGAAGAACCAGGGGCGTTGGAAAGAAAGGAAGGCGAGGAGTCACCGAAGGTAGAGAGGAC
This sequence comes from Neogale vison, assembly GCF_020171115.1. Taxonomy (NCBI): domain Eukaryota; kingdom Metazoa; phylum Chordata; class Mammalia; order Carnivora; family Mustelidae; genus Neogale; species Neogale vison. The sequence goes on from NC_058096.1 coordinate 214,762,457, forward strand.
AGGAGGTGAGGTGCCACTGGAGGCCGAGAAAGGGGGAGGTGAGGAGTCGCTGGAGGCCGAGAGAGGGGGAGATGAGGCGCCACTGGAGGCTGAGAAGACCGAAGCAGTCAAGGAAGATCTGAGTCTGGAAGAGCAGAGAGAGTCTGAGGGTGGACAGGAATGTCAGGCAGAGGAGGTGAGTGAGGCAGGGGCTCCCGTGGGGGCCATGGAAGAGTCAAGGCCAGAAGAGGAAGATCCACAGCCCCAGGAGAAGCAGGAAGGCTCCCTGGAGGAGGGATCTGTAAGGCCCCAAACCCCTGCTGAGGGCCAGGGCCCCTCGGGGGACACCACCCCCCTCCTGGCAGAGACCCCAGCCCCAGAGCAGCCTGCCGAGTGCCAGCCACTGCTTCGGGCGCAAGGGCCTCGGGCCAACCCCAGTGCCCGGCCTGTGCCCACCTATGCACCTGCCCGGCAGCCCGAGCCGTCTGCCCCTCCCGAGGGCGAAGAGGCAAGCGGTCCTAAGCAAAAGACGTGCCAGTGTTGTGCGGTCATGTGAGCCCACGCCCTCCACCCCACGTCCGGCTCCTCTCACAGCTACCTCGGCCTCTCGGCATCCAGCAGCGGGTCCCCGGCGCAGACAGGGCGCCACCGGGCTGGCTGGGCCACCTGGGAGCCAGCTGGCCCGCACATCACCTCCTCCCGGGCTTCTGGACGCTTCCCACTGCCTGTGACCCTGGCCCCCTTCTACGACAAAGCCTTTATACTTGAAAATAAAACGTTCAAGCATCTGGACAGTCTGAGCGTGTGTGCTCTTGGCACGGGTCCCCCTCACCACCTCCGGGGGGAGAGCAAGGGCTTCACTCCCGCTGGCGTCAGGGAGTCGGTGTGAGCAGACACGGCTGCTGGACACAGCGCCCCAGCTACGGGAGCTACAAAAACGTACAAGGGTGTTTCTCTGGGTGGCTTGGAGTCACAGAGTCACACAGTCACTTGGGAACGGAGGTTCCTTTCCTCTTCGTGGTCTGCCTTCTCCCGTACAGTTAAGGCGGGATGGCAGGCACGCCGGTGTCCAGCTCATGGGCAAGGGTAAGTGTGGAAGAGCCCAGACCCCTCTGGGCCTCATCTGGGCATCAGCCCGCAGCACTCCTGCCTGCAGTCCGTCGGCAGGAACTCCATACGGGGCTGCGCATGGCTGCAGGTGGGCAGCGGGGACGCCCAGCTGCCGTTTCTGTTAACAGCAGCAGGACAGATCTGGGGAGGCAGCTGCCACTCGATTTCATACACGTTCCTTTGCTCCCTCCTCCATCCATATACTCCCCAGAGGGCCAGACCCTCCCTCTGTAGGGGTCCTTCAACCTGTTCTTCCTGGCTGGGTGTCCTCAGGCAAGTGACTCAGCCTCTCTGAGCCTCAGTGTCTTCGTCTGTCAAATGGGCACCCCTCTCCTGGCCTGGGCTGGGTTCAGGCCGGAATTTGGGAACTGGGGGTGGGCCCAGAAGGCCCAGCTCCTCGGGAGTGGGCAGGAAGTGTTTCTCATAGCCAGAGCCCAGCTGGGTGGAGGTCTTGGGGGGCTCCATAACCGGGAGCGGCTCCATCTCCTCCACTTTCAGGATGGGCAAGTCCCTGGGGGGCTGAGCCTGAGGCACCTCCTGGAAAGAAAAGAGACAGGGATTCTGTGTCCCCATTCTCCCCAGCCTGCTCCCACCCACTCCCCGCTGACCCCCTCATTCGCCAACCTCCCAGACGGCCCAGACAAGCCAGGCTTTTCCGCTCACCTCCACGTGGGGCTGGCCGCAACTGCTATTGGCCGGATCAGGAATCTTCTCCCAGACCCAGCGGGGCAGTACCTTATGCCGAAGGTGGAGGCACCTGGCAAGTAGGTAAGAGGGCAGAGAACCTCAGTGACCTGATACCCAGGCCCAGTGTGCAGCACCCAGGAATATCCGCAGAACCCTGACGCGCTCCCTTACTGCTTGACCCCCACCAAAGCTTAGCTAGTGTCCAACTGTCCTCCCCACCTGGGCAAAGACCCACATGTCTGACAGCCTCACCTTCTAGACGTGGCCAGGCTCACACCACAGCCGGTCAGGAGCAAGCCCCACAGGAGAAAGACACCCGGCAGAACTTTCCACTTCAGGCTGTTATCTGAGGCAGAGGGGCAGAACATTTGGATACCAGGGATGGGAGAGGGATCAGGAAAGGAGCACACATGGGGCTGGGTTTGGGTGCCGGAGGCAGGTAAAGGAGTGGGGCTCATGAGTGGGTAGGAGCTAAGGGTGGGGGAGATCTTGGGGTGGGAGTGGGGCTTGTGAATAAAACAGTCACGGGTCAGGGTCAGGGATGGGTGAAAGGGTCAGAGACACACTGCTTGATAATCCAAAGTATTTAGTAGGATCCGAATACCCCTGAGGCATCATCAGTAACGACCCCCAAGTCAAAAGATTGCTCACTCACTGAAACCCCTAGCTCCTTGAAACTGAGCAGGGCCCCTGCTATGGCAGTCCCACCCCCCACCCCTTACCTGGTAGGTGAAGCCGGAGGCTGGGACCTGGTGGCCCCTGTCCTGCGTTGGTGGATGCAGTCACCCACAGCTCACAAGGACCCCAGGGAAGGTCAGGCAGGGTGATGTTCCGGGTGCTGTGGCTCACTGAAGGACACACCCAGAGAGGTTGGGGAGGGAGTCAAATCCTACCTCAGGGCCTTTGCATGTGCTTCCTCTGTCTGCAACACTCTCCCCAGATATCCACATTTCTCCCGCCTTCAGGTCTTTGCTCAAATTTCACCTCCTCAGTGAGGCCTTCCCTGACCATTAGAAAGTTCACTCCACAAGGGCTGTATTCCCAGCACCTAGATCAGTGGCTGGCACACAGAAAGCCCTCAAAAATGATATATATTCAAACAAATAAAAGAAAGAATGAGCATCCTATTGCCCATATGCACATTAACCCAGTGAATGGAGATTCTCCGTAGGTGGGGAGAAGCACACCTCACGGAACTATATCTGTTTACTTATTTTTACTAAATGGTGCTTTTTTGCTTTTAAGCCAAAAGAGGGGTAGCTTTTCGGTTTGTTGTAGGATTATGGGAGACATGAACACTGATTGGGCTCTACTGCCATAGAAAGATGTCCAAAAAAAAAAAAAACAACAACAAAAAAGAAAGAAAGATGTTCGAGTTAAATCAGCAGGGGAAAAAAAGAAAGTTGCAAAACATCACAGTCATAAGAGATTCCGAGGCCAAATTATAGTCTTTAACACTGTCATCTTTTTAAAATAATAATCCAGGGGCACCTGGGTGTGATTAAGCATCCAACTTTTGATTTTGGCTCAGGTCATGATCTCAGGGTCCTCAGACTGAGCCCTGCATTGGGCTCCACACTGGGCATGGAACCGGCTTAAGATTCTTTCTTCCTCTCCCTCCTTTCTCCTTCTCTCCCTCCCAGAATGATAATGATAGGGGCACCTGGGTGGCTCAGTGGGTTAAAGCCTCTGCCTTTGGCTCAGGTCATGATCCCAGGGTCCTGGGATTGAGCCCCGAATTGGGCTCTTTGCTCAGCAGGGACCCTGCCTCTCTCCCTCTGCCTCCCTCTGCCTTCCTCTCTGCCTACTTGTGATCTCTCTCTGTCAAATAAATAAATAAAATCTTTTAAAAAATAAAATGATAATGATAATAATAATAATAAATGTATATATATTTAATAATCTAGATATGTGGCTCAGTCAGTTAAGCATCAGACTTTGGCTCAGGTCATGATCTCAGGATCCTAGGATTAGAGCCACGAGGCAGGCAGCAAGTGTCTGCTTCTCTCCCTCTGTTCCTCCCCCCAATTCATGTACACACACACACTCTCTCAAAAAAATAAATAAAATCCTAAAAAAAAAATAGAAAAACAAAAATTTTATTCTGATGATCCATACATACTTTTGTAATGTGCAATCATGGCAAAGTAATTATGTTAAAAAATAGGCTTTATCAGAGACAAATGCCAAAGCACTGATGTAATGAGGGGTAAAATGACACTGAAGACTCTAGAAAAAAAAGTGCAGGGGATAAAATGAAAGCAGATTGGCAGGAAGTAGTTTGTTGACACCTGTGGGCACACCAGGGTTTTAGTCTCCCTACTTTTGTGTGTGCTAGAATTTTCTATAATACAAAGTTAAAAATCTTCAAAGATAGGGCGCCTGGGTGGTTCAGTGTGTTAAAGCCTCTGCCTTTGGCTCAGGTCATGATCTCAGGTTCCTGGGCTCAAGCCCCACATTGAGCCCCACATCAGGCTCTCTACTCAGCAGGGAGTCTGCTTCCCCCTCTCTCTGCCTGCCTCTCTGCCCACTTATGATCTCTGTCCGTCAAATTAAAAAAAAAAGAAAAAAGAACACAACTCCTATCTCAGTGTTAATAGATACATGGAAAAATCTGGAAGCTGCATTATCAGTGTCAGCAAAATTATGAGAATGCTGGTATATTTTTTTTTAAGATTTATATATTTATTTATTTGAGAGAGAGACAGACAGAGCATGGTGTGGGGGTGGGGGGGATCCCAAGTAGGCTTCCTCCCAAGTGGGGAGCCCAACGTGGGGCTTGATCCCGTGACTCTGAGATCATGACCTGAGCCGAGATCAAGAGTTGGTTGTGCAACCAACTGAGCCACCCAGGTGCCCCAAGAATGCTGATATTCTCAATGACATATTCCTTTAATGTGTCAGCTATGGCAATAAGCACAGATAACTTTTATAATTAGGAACAAAAAAAGGAAATAAAAATATTTCTAAAAAGGAATATGCGTTCGGAGTAAAAATGTAGCCTATACCCAAAGGTATGAAAAAGAAAAGTCCTACATAATCCTGTGATCCTGTTGACATTGTGTGCAATTTGTTTTCACATTTGTGCCTCTGCTTTGCACAATGCCAGTTTTATTTTACAAAAATGGAACCATCTCATGGAGTTGTGTCATCTTTTTATCTTTTTCATTTAATGAACATGACAGGCATCTTTCAATATCAATAAATATAGATCAGAGACTTCAGTTTTAATGGTCAAACGACAGTCCATTATGTTGATAGCCACAAGGGTTATTGTCCACTAGGGAACAGACGACATCACAGATTTTCCCAGGCGCTGAGAGGGAACCAAAGGGGCCAATCGGGGGATGAGGGCGGGGTAGACTGATGGGTGGGTCTTGGGGGCGGGGCTAGGAGCCGGGGGCACGAGGCGGTGAAACTCACCATTCATGCAGACAGTAGGCTTGGTCCCGCTCTGTACATACACAGTGTAGTGAGTGAGATGGCCCCGGAGTTGATGTCTTGGGACCTCTCCCCAGGCTATGGCAGGGGTCCCTGGAGGGGCATCCTGGAGTCGCCAAAGCACCGGCCCAGCTAGGGGCACTGGAGAGAAAGCCAGTGGGTTAAGGCCAGCTAGAGTTCCAGGGGGTTCCCCCATTCTCCAGCTCCACTACTTACCCAGTTCCTCTCTGAACCTCCAGACTGAGGGGGCAGGGGCCACGCCCCAAGGAGAGACTGCTGTCACTGTAATTCGGTAGGGGACCCCTCCTTCAAAATTCCCTGGTTGGTGGAGGAGAAAGACAGAGTTGGCTCTCCCTCCCCTACTCATTTTCTACTCGGTAGACGTCTTCATTTGGGTCTTCTGAAAAATTCGTTGAGATAAATATTTGGGTAACAGTAATTGTTCTGGTTGGTAACCCCAAGAATGCCAACAGGGCAGCTGGGAAGTGAAATAGGGAAAGAAAGGCCGCCAGTAAATGAGAAAAGTTCCCAATGCAGGCATTGGAAGCTCAATCCCGCTGGCGACCTCTGGGAGGCAGCAGAGAGCAGATGCCGGAAAGTGAGGCGAACCAAGGAGGGAGGAAGCTGGGATATTTATCCACCAACACTTAGTAATTGGTGAAGAGCTGCATCTGGGGCGACTTAATTCACCAGCACTTCCAGACTGCTTCTCAGATGGGCAAAATACTTCAGTGACCAGAGAAAGCCTTCAAGCCAGGAAAGATGGGTACCAGAGGCTGGGAGATGCTCAAACACCAGGCTATGGGTGGGGCCTGCACACCACCCATCATGGTGGGTGAGGGTCCTGAGGTCCCTTCACAAAACCTACTGCTGCTGCCTGGCCTTCCCCAAATGGGAAATTTCCAGAATCAGGGCTCCTCCTTCCTTAGGAAGGACTCTGCCCTTCCTAAATGTTTCACTCAATACCTTTTCATGCTCTTCCAAGTCCTTTACACTAAGGATGGGCTCCCCAATGCCACACCCCAGCCCAGAACTCACTGTAAGTCCCCAGACCCGAGTAGCCAACAGCCCCATGGACACCTCCATTTGGATGAACATCTCCAACACAAGGTATCCAAGTAGATCCCCAAAATTCTGCCCCAGGACCTCCAATCGGAACCTGCCTGCTTCTTTCCCTTCCTCAGTTCCTACCTGGTATGGCCCTCACCCCTTCCCTGGTCCATTCCCCCTGAGAGCAGGCAGAGATCACCTGTAAGCAACAGAGTCAGGGCATATCCCTCCTCTGCTCAGAACTCTCCATGGTTCTTACCTCACACACAGCAAAAGCCCAAGTCCCTCCTGTGGCCCACCAGGCCTTGCACAATTTGCACAATTTGCACAATTGCACCTCCCCGCCCTCATCTCCTCCCGCTCTCCCCCTCACTCATTCCACTCCAGCCATGCAGGCCTCCTTGCTGTTCTAACACATCAGGCACTTTCCTGTCTCTGGGCCTTTGCACTGCCTGTTCCCTCTTGCTTTTCCCTCAGACTTCCTCATAGCTCCCCCTCTCGCCTCCTTCAGGTCTTGGTTCAAACGCTGCTTTTCCAGGAAGGCCTTTTCTAAAAACCTTTTTTTCTAAAATAGCAACCTCCCTCCTTCCCTTTGCCCTGTTTTATTCTTTATCCCCCCAATTGCATTATGGATGTACTTGTTTTGTTATTGTTTGTTTCACTGGGCTGCTCACTCCACAAGAAAGTCAGCTCCATGAGGATGGGGATGTTGCTTTGAGAGTGAGTGGTGTGATGGTTCAGGGCCTGGCTTTAGGGGCCTGAGTATGTGGTTCAAATCCTGGTTCTACCATCTATTTGCTGTGTGGCCTCAGGTCAGTTGCTTCACCTCCCTGGGCCTTTTTCTCCATCTCTACCTTAAGCAGGATAATAACAGAAACTTACTTTATAAGGAAGTTTGAATACTTTAATGCTGCTGGTAAGTGCCAATAGGCAACAGCTGCTGTCACTGCACACCAGTGTCTAAAACATGGCCAGGCACACAGTGAGTGATCAGTGAACACTGCTTGCAGAAATTAATGATATTTTAACCACAGCACTCCCTCCTGGAGGTCCACATGTCAGTCTGCTGGACAGGAGCTGGGATGGGAACCTAGGTGTCCCACGACCTCACCTGGCAACAGAGCACTGAGGTTCTCAGGGGGAAGCCGGATCCAGCTGAGGTCCTCCAGGCGATCCCCGTCTTGAGCCCAGTCCACCACGTGCTCCTGCAACTCCCCAGACCCCCGCTGCCAAGTCACCAGCAGCCCTGTGCTGCCCGCAATGCTGCTGACCACCACGCCTCGGGGGGCGAGATCTGGACCTAGATGGGGGTTGGAGAAGTCTTGGCTGTTCTCTCGGGAAGTCCCCGCCTCCCTCTCCAGGGCACCGCTCCAAGGAAATTCACAGCCTCTTACCCAGGCAGGCCAAAGAAAGGTTGGTAAGAGGCTCCCAGCTCGTGGCATTGATGGCAGACACCCCAACCCACTCGGCCAGGGCAGGGATGAAGGAGCTGCAGCAGGGAGCCGTCTTCTGGATCAGCTCCTGGCCTTCAGCCTGGAACCAAACTTTATAGCTCATCTGCACGCAGTGCCCCGGGTCCTGGGGGATGAGAGGAAGAAGGGGTTAGGATCTCCCATCTACCAGATCCACATCCTGTGTATCTCAGTGAGGGCCACCTCACAAACCAGTCAGCGGAATATTTCTGTTGGCTCCACTTTACAGATGAAGAAACTAAGTCTCGGGGGGGCTCAGTGGCAAAGGTGACATTAGAATACAGTTCCAGGACTCACACTAGGGGGAACTGAGTAAGACGCTCCCCTTGGATGCAAAAGTTAAAGGGGAGGTTACCAAAAACCCAGTAATCAAGAAAAATTATATTTTAATCAATCAAAAATCAAGGGCAAAGAACCCACGACAAACTAAATTTCAAGATCTGAAGTACGGACAGGATCTGACCCTGCCCTTATATGAGCCTGCCTTGCTTGCCTCATCCTAGTCTGTGTCCTGTGCAATTCTTTGGGATTTCAAAATTCCTACTGTTGTATAGAGGAAAAACTTTTGTAGATGATTATCCTGTCTAATAATGTTAACTGATCCCAGAACCAAACTCCTTTTGATGTACTAAGACAAAATCTTTGTGGGTGGGGTGGGGGGGGGACCCTGGTTTTAATGCTCACTGGATTTTTAAATATTCAGAATAGGGGCACCTGGGTGGCTCAGTGGGTTAAAGCCTCTGCCTTTGGCTCAGGTCATGAGGCCAGGGTCCTGGGATAGAGCCCTGAATCAGGGTCCTGGGATCAAGCCCCAGGGTCTCTGCTCAGCAGGGAGCCTGCTTCCCTTCCTCTCTCTCTGCCTGCCTCTCTGCCTACTTGTGATGTCTGTCAAATAAAAAAATAAAACAAAATCAGGGGCGCCTGGGTGGCTCAGTGGGTTAAGCCTCTGCCTTCGGCTCAGGTCATGGTCTCAGGGTCCTGGGATCAAGCCCCACGTCGGGCTCTTTGCTCAGCAGGGAGCCTGCTTCCCTTCCTCTCTGCCTGCTGCTCTGCCTACTTGTGATATCTCTCTCTCTCAAAAAAAAAAAAAAAAAAAATCATTAAAAAAAAAATCTCCTGTCTCAATAAATATGATCTTTAAAAAAAAATACTCAGAAGACATGGGGACTTTCTAGGCAGTTTTTATGATCAATTCGCAGCACAATCTCTGTTCTTTTTTTTTTTTTTTTTTAAGATTTTATTTATTCGACAGAGACACAGTGAGAGAGGGAACACAAGTGGGGGAGTGGAAGAAGGAGAAGCAGGCTTCCCGCCAAGCAGAGAGCCTGATGTGGGGCTCAATCCCAGGACCCCGGGACCATGACCTGAGCCAGAGGCAGACACTTAACGACTGAGACACCCGGGCGCGCCACAATCTGTTTTCTAATTAGAAAATTCTTTAATGTGCCCTGCATCACCTCACACCTTTGAAATCCCTGGAAACTGGATCTATGGCCTGACATGTGGTCAACTTTGGTAAATATCCTAATTATATATGGAAGAAAGGCATATTCTGATGTTTCCTATGTAAGTCCATTAGGCTGTTTGTTAATCACCTGTTCAAGTATTCTAGATCTTCACTTGTTTTCCATTTATTATGAAATCCCTGATGGGGTATATTAAAATCTCCTACAACGGTTGTGGATTCATGTATTTCTCCTTGTAGTTCTGTCAATTTTTGCTAAATGTATTTTAAAAGCCATATTATTAGGTACATACAGATTTAGTGTTCCTCTCACATTGCTGAGTTGCATAATTGCCATATGCAGTTACTTTATTTTCCCTTTCTCTTCCACAGAATATTACAATTAGAACACTTCATTATGTATTCATTAAGACACGAGAAAAATGGGTTATCTATGTATTTCATTTCAGCATAGTGAAGGGGTGTTAACAAAGTATGTGTTATGACGTAGACACTGAGGCTGTGAATTGGTGTGTCTCAACTCTGCCACTAACCAGTTGTGTGGTCTGAAGCAACCTCTCTGTGTCTCTCTTTTTTTTTTTTTTTTTAAGATTTTATTTGACACAGAGAGAGATCACAAGTAGGCAGAGGAGCAGGCAGAGAGAGATGGGGAAGCAGGTTCCCTGCTGAGCAGGGAACACAATGTGGGGCTCGATCCCAGGACCCCGAGATCATGACCTGAGCCGAAGGCAGAGGCTTAACCCACTGAGCCACTCAGGCGCCCCGGTGTGTCTCATCTGGGGCTTATCTGTAAATAAGCCTGTAAAATCTGTAAAGTCAATTAATATAAAGGAGCATGGAGGCTAGAACCTGGCACATAGTAAGAGGTCTGTGTTACATGTGGTTAAAATTAATATTAGATTGTGAGGCCCAAGAGGGTATGGGCTCTGTTGTTTTGTTCCTTGCCATTATTTACTGTGAGCCAGGGCCTAGCAATGCCTGGAACATAGCAGATGCTCAACGGATTTGGATCAGTGAGGACGGCTGCATCATTGTCTATCATCTCCTAATGTCATTCTGACACTAGCATCCAGCCCTGGAACACTGTGCTGTATTTTATGGAGCTGAGCCTAGACTTGCTTTCAAACCTCTGCACCTGCTGTTCCCCCCTGCTTGGAACATCTGTGCACACCTTCATGTCTCGGCTCAGATCTCCCAGAAGTAGCTGACATGGGTGGAGGCTAGCTCTGTGCCCAGCACTATGCCAGGGCCTCTCTGAGCATCCCCTCCTTGGAGCCTTGGAGCAATCTCAAGAAGGCGGCACTGGAACCGCCGTCTTGTTTACACTGGTGTTATCTGGGGTTTCCTGACGTGTGCAGAAAGAATGGAACCCCTCTCCATAGCTCACCTTCCACAGAAGCAGGGGCTCCTGTCTGCCTGGTGTCCCACAGAGGTTCCCAGATATCCATACATCTTTTGGAGCTGTCAAGGATGAGGGAAGGGGGTACAAATGAGAGCGGCCTAGTGGTACATACTGCCAGGAGGGGAGACGAGGTTATAGGGGCAAGCCTGGAGATCCTCACCAGAGGGCAGTGTCTGGAAGAACAAAATGGGGCTCCACTCGCTCCAAAGATTCTCTTCTTTTTCCATTCGGCAGCGGCCCCGCACCTCATAGCCAGTGGCCAGCTCCAGGTCCTGAATCTCAACAGGTGCCAGGGGAATGGACTTCAATTCCGGCTCCAGCTGGGGGATAGAGAGGAAAGAGCAATGAAGCCGAGGACTGAGTTGAGAGTACTTGACCCGATATGTCAGCAGACTCCAACTAGCCTGCTTTGTCCCAAACCCTGGGGTTCTCAGGACACAGAACTTTTGTATTTGAAATTGGGACAATCCCAGGCAAGAAGAAGAGACGAACTAGCCACCCTATGGGTCATGTATAGCAGTAGGTAGTAAATTTTATCATTATCCCCATTTTACAGTTGAGGAAAACTGAGGCCCAGAGAGGGGAAGTGACTTGCCCAAGGTCACAAAGCAGATGAATGCTGGAGCTGAGAGTCATAATCGGGCAGTCAGATTCCAAAGCCTATATCTCGGCATTTCTCTGAATTGCATGAATAATCACAGTGACAACTGTCTTCCACATGGCAAAGTTTTGCAGCTGAGACTATTGGTTATCCCTAATATCCATTCTCCCCTTTTTCCTTTGGAAATGAAAGCTCTGAATATCAGCTGGAAACACGGCTGTCAAGAGTAAGGACTCCATTTCCCAGCCTCCCTTACAATCAGGTGAGACCATGTGACTGTGCTCTGGCCAATGAGATATGAGAGGAAATGATCCTGGTAATTTCTGGGTTGTACAAAGTACAGGGGCTGGTCCCCTAACTCCTTCTGGGGTCTCCTTGCTCTAAAGTTCCCTTCCATTTTTCTTGCTGTGTGAGCTTGCTAAGGTGCTTAACTTCTCTGAGGTTGGCTCCCCCAGCTATGAAATAAAAATCTTACAAGCATCTACTATAGGGGCTCCTGGCGGGCTCAGTCAGTGGAGTATGCGACTCTTGGTCTTGGCGTCCTGAGTTTGAGTCCCATGGGTGGGGCAGAGCTTACTTAAAATAAACAAAAATTAACATACAAATAAATAAATAAAAGCATCTACTATAAAGGGAGGTGAGGAGGGACTCATCAAGATAATCCATGCAATTAGCTTGGAACCTGATGTATACCAGGTGCTCAGAAATGTCAGCTGCCTTTATTCATTATTTTGAGGTGTTTAAACTAAACCTTGCTCGTTATCTGTAAAATGGGTAGGTATAAAATGCACCCACTTCAAAGAGTTCTTGGAAGGGTTTCATAATTTTAAGGTTAATGTAAGCTATTGGAGAACTTCTATTCATTCACAACAATGTTTGAGGACGTTTACTGAGTTTCTCAAAAATTCCAAGTGGAATTTGGGATCGGGACTGCAAGGAATTTTAGATTATTTGGTGGTGGGGGTGATTTTTTAGCTGAACAAGATGCACGTACAGGCCTTTTGTGTGAGATGTGGACAGATCATAAGAACAAGTAAGGAACAGGTCCTGGGCTGGGTTTCTGATTTGGGGATAATGCCCTGGGCCCTGCCTGGAAGACAGTGAGGAGAAGGGGGGGTCCCTGACACTCACCAGGGTCCAGGCCGTCCCCTGGCATCTTCGGTAGTAGAACTGGCAGGCCATGACATTATGGGGTGGCCACAAAGGTGGGGCCCAATGGACAGTGGCCTCCAGGGGCTCATCCTCTGAAAAGTCCACGTCAGGGTACAGCCTGGGTGCATCTGGCTTCACTGAGGAAGGGGAGGCCAGGTGCATTAAGCTAGGACCTCAGGGACCACCCACCCCACATAGAGCAAACCCCCCCATCCCGCCGATTACTTCGGGTTTCCAGATTCACGAAGACTGGGGGCCAGAGAGGCTGGCCTGCCTTGGTACCCCAAACAAGCAGTTCATCAGACATGGTCAGCTGTTCCCTTGGAATGGTCACCCAGCTCTGCCCGGCGGGCACTGGCACGGTCCACGTTCTTTTGGAATGGCTGTGAGGAGAGATGTGGGAATGACGGGGTGTGGGGTATATCGGTGTGGGGCCAGAGCCATAATGATAACTCCCCTCCCTGGGTTCAAATCCCGGCTCTGCCACTTCAGAGCTGTGTGACCGTGAACAACTGACTTGACTTCTCTGTGCCTGTGTCCTCATCTACAAAACGAGGGTGATAGCAGGACCTGCTGAAGGGCTGGAGAGCGAGGGCAATCGATGAGACAATAAAAGGTATGTGTTTAAAACCGCACTGGCTGCCCAGTACATGTCATGAGAGCGTTGCTTACTGTGTTCATTGGCACCTGCTTATAAGTACGCCATTTGTCCTTACACAACTATCCAGTCAGCAGATACATACTGACAGGCCCTCTCATAGAAGCTGGGGACAGGGTTACAACCAAGGCGGGTGAGGACCTGCTCTCTGGAGCTGCTCTTCCTGTGTGGGAGGCAGAAACCCTAACGTATGTAATGGATGATAAAGAACATCATCAGGCCGGTGAGGAATGACAGTGCTGTTTCAGGTCAGAGATCTCTCAGAGGAGACTTTTGAACAAAGGCCTGAAGGTCATGAGGGCGGAGCCATGCAGTACCTGGGGGAAAGCATTTCAGGAAAAAGCAGCCTTCGGGGGTGCAAAGGCCTTGAGGTACACTCACGACTGTGTTTGAGGAACAGCAAGGAGGAGGCCCGCACGGCAGGAGTAGAATGAGTGAGGGAGAGAGCGGGAGGAGGCGAGGGCAGCGAGGCGAAAGGCAAACTGTGCAAGGCCTAGCAGGCCACAGGAAAGACTCGGGTTTTTACCCCAGTGAGGTGGGACCCCTGGAGGGCCGGAAGCAAAGCAGAGATATGCCCAGACACGGATGTTCACGGGCGCCCCCTGGCGGCTGTGGCGAAGAACAGACTGTGGGCTGGAAGGTGCAGGCCAGGGGCCCCAGGAGAGAAGGTGACTGACCACATGGCCCAGGTTAGCCATGGTGGATGGGGGCTGGACCAGGGTGGGTGCCCAGGAAGGAGAGCGCGTCAAATTCTGGATAATGTAGAAGGTGGAGCTAGCAAGGCTTGCTGACAGACCAGATGCGGGTGACAGTGAGCGGTGTTTAGGATATCCTGACGGATTAGATTTCAAAAGTTCAGAACAAGGCCTTCATAAAACAGCAGTAACAAAAAAAAGGCAGGTGCTGGTGAAGATGTGGAGAAACTGCAGCCATGGTGCACTGCTGGAGGGAATGCAAAATGTCATAGCTGCCGCAGAAAACAGTTTGGCAGTTCCTCAAAAAGTTAAACACAGAATTGCTATAGGACCCAGCAATTTCACTCCTAGACACAGGCCCAAAGAATCGGAAAACAGGAACTCAAGAACTTGACCGTGCATGTTCATAACAGTGCGAGTCACAATCGCCAAAAGATGAAAGCAAACCAAATATCTACCAACAGATGAGTGGATACCCCACACTTGATAGATCCATACAGTGGAATCTCACTTAGCCATAAAAAAGGAAGGGTGTTCTGATTCCTGCTACTACGTGGATGGACCTCAAAAACATACTAAGTGGAAGAAGCCACACATGAAAGGCCACATTTCTTATAATTCCATTTATAGGAAATGTTCAGAACAGGCAAATCCATAGAGACAGAAAGCAGGGTGGTGCTTGTCAGGGGCTGGTAGGGGGCAGGGGGAGGAGGATGAGGAGTGGCTGCTAATGGGGATGGAACTTCTTTTTGGGGTGATGAGAATGTTCTGGAACTAGACAGAGGAGGTTGTTGCACAACACTGTGAATGTACCAAATGCCACTGAATTGTTCATTGTTTGTTTGGGTTTTTAAGATTTTATTTATTTATCTGACAGAGAGAGAAAGGAAGAGAGCATGAGCAGGGGGAGGGGTAGAGGGAGAGGTAGAAGCAGACTCCCAGCTGAGCAGGGAGCCCGACATGGAGCCTGAGCCCAGGATGCCAGGATCATGACCTGAGCAGAAGGCAGATGCTTAACCAACTGAGCCACCCGGGAGCCCCCTGAACTGTTCATTTAAAAATGGGTTAGCTTTATGTGATGTGGATCTATCTCATTAAGAAAGGGGGAGGCCTTCTCCGACTCCTCCATCCTACACCATTTAAAACTAGGCCCCTCTGGAACGGAATGGCTGTGATGATTGCACAACAATGTGAATGTATTTGATGCCACTGAACTGAACACTAAAAATGGTTGAGAAAAAAAGATGGTAAATTTTATGAGTATTTTACCATCATTAAAAACAAACAAGGGGCACCTGGATGGCTTAGTCTGTTGAGTGTCTGCCTTAGGCTTGGGTCATGATCCCAGGGTCCTGCATCGGGCCCCTGCTTCTCCCTCTGCCTGCAGCTCCCCCTGCTTGTGCGCTCTCTCTCTGACAAATATATAGATAAAATCTATTTTAAAAACTCCCCAAAAACAAAAAACAAAAACCAGGTGCCCGGCTGGCTCAGTTGGTCAAGCGTCTGCCTTTGGCTCAGGTCATGATCCCAGGGTCCTGGGATTGAGCCCTGCATGGGGCTCCCTGCTCAGTGGGGAGCCTGCTTCTCTCTCTCCCTCTGTGTGCTTGCTCACTCTCTATTTCTCTCTCTGTCTCTCTCAAATAAATAAATAAAACCCAACCCACCCACCCCACTGTGGTTCCCACCTTTCAATGCCCCTTTTACTTCTCCCTCAAGTAGCCACATGTGAAATGAATTCGAGTTTGCAGCTGTGCTTCATCATGAGGGAACCTAGGTCTCCCCTTTACTCCACGAGGGACAGGCTTTCTGACTGCCTCTTTCATTGCTGCATCCCTGGCACCAGACCAAATTACCTTTCTATACCCTCAGAGAAGTTAGGTTACTTGCCTAAGGTCACACAGCAATGAAAAAAAAACCTTCTAATTATTAAGCAATTTCTCTTTGCTGATGCCTAATTCATTGAACCCTCTGAACGAACGCTGGGAGGCAGGTTTCTTTATCATCATCTTTTGATGGGGGGGGCGGTCGGTGACTGGTCTAGGGTCACACAACAAGGAAATGCTGAAACCTGGAATCAAGGGCTTGAGAGGGGGAGGGCTACGGAACAGAACTATTTGGGTCCTCTCAACCCGAGTATGCTAGGACCTGAGCGGCCACCCTCTAAAGCGTCAGTTTCCTCACGTCAGCCGGTTGTACTCACTACTTCTGGCTCTGGAGGTGCAGCGTGAAGGGTGCTCCCAGGTCCCCAAGAGCTTCCCACGAGCAGTTCAGATCGCCCAAGGGTCCAACTCCATAGCACTGCAGTGGCCCAGGGCTGTCTGGAGAGGGAGGCGGGGGTGGGGGTGGGGGTGCGCAGGGTGTCCGAGGGAAGGGGCTCAATTCCCCCATCCTGCACATCCCAGAACCTGAATTTCCCCCGACTTCTGCCAATTGTGCAGGGCGATCCGGGGGTCCCTTCCCGGCGAGAGCAGCAGGAAGGGGGCGATGGATACCCCTCCCCAGTCTTTGGGCATAACTCCTCCCCTCCCTGTGCCAGTCACATCCTGTTACCACCCCTAGAGCCTCCACCCCACCCGTGGGCCTCGGGCTCCCACCTCGCGGCCGACCCCCCACCCTCGACCCCGTGCGCCAACTCGTCTCTCCGCCCGGTCCCTGCCCGAGGAGGTGCAGAGGGGCATCTGCCCCTCCGGGGTTCGTTCCGCAAACTTGCGGTGCACACGGAGGCGCGGCGCTCTCGCGGCGATCGCGGCGGCAGGGCGCCCGACACGAGCTCGCTTCACAACTCACCCCGGGACCGAGTCCGGTGGCCCAGCAGCAACAGCAGGGGCAGCAGCACCAGCTTCGGCCGCGGCCGGAAGAGGGGGGCCCGGGGCCCCCGCATGGCGCCCCACCGCGCCCCCGAGTCCTGCCCGGCCCTGCCCGGCCCAGCGCGGCCGCGCCGCCCGCCCGCCCGGCTCTCCCGCCCCAACAGCGAGCGGCGAAGGGAAGCGTCGCTCGGCTCCCAGCCGCCTCCGCACCTTGCGCTCCGGGACCCCGCCCCTTCCCTCCGAGGCGGAAAGTCCCCCGCCGCGCCGGCTGCGGCCGCGGAAGGGGAGGGGGGACGGCCCGGGGCTTGCTGCAGGGCGCCGCCGAGCGCTGCTTAGACCCGCGGCATCCTCCCTCCCCATGACACACACAGGCACGCCGCCGCGAAGTCCTTTGGAACTTTTATTTTGGGGGTTGAAGAAGGTTCTGATCCTTCCTCCCACTCAGACTCCCACCCCAGGATGTGAAGGAACCCAGGGCTCCCACCACCAGCTCTAGGGTCTCCAGCCTGGGAACCCCAGCAGGTGAAGGGGGAGGGGGAGGAAGGCAGGGTGAAAGGAGTGGGCAAAGGCTGGGATCTGGAGCAGGAGCATAATTTGCTCTGGTCAGGAGACGGTGGCCGCAGTTTGGGCAAGAGAATCAGTGGGGGCAAAGGTCTGGATGAGGGTAGATCGGTTGGGGTAGAGTCGGGGCACCACAGCAGCAGAGAACATGCAGGCCAGGCAAAGAGGTGATATGGCCTGGGGAGAGGTCAGGGGTCAGGGTCAGAGGTTCCCATTTGGCCAGGTAGGTGCAGTTTGCTCAGGGTCAGGATAGGCTGGTCAAAGGTCAGGGTCATTGAGGGGTGACTGTGTCCAAGTGCAAGCACCTGACCTGACTTGCTGATGAATGAATGCATGAGAGGCCAGAGGTGGGTGCCCAGCTGGACCCAGGGCCCCTGGCCGCCCAGTCCCTGGTCTAGCAGAGGCTGCTGATGTCACTCTTACTGCACCCCCACTTGCAGCAGCTGCTGGAGAGACCCGCCACGACATCGCGGCCACCGCGCAGAGCCCCCGGAGCTCCCTGCCAGACGGGTTCACTCCCATAGAAAGCCAGGGGGTTCTTGGTCCGGGCCAACCACTCGCTGGAGGCTACTGCCTCATCCCCCTCACTGTCTGGGTCCGAGTCTGCATCTGGTAAGCGGGAAGATGAAAAGAGTTAGTGCTTGGGACTCAGCTTCTGTCAAACGCACAGTCTGGCTGGCCTAGCTACTTGGATTCTTGTGATGCAGCCTCACAGCCAAAAGTTTTATTCTATTCAGGCCTGGGCTCCAGGTTTGATGCGCAAATTATTCAACCTCACCGAGCTTGCCTTTCCTCTCTTGCCATTTCTCTTCTCCTACTCTTTATTGAGAAACTGATGGTTAAGAACATGTGTTTTGGGGGGCATCTGGGTGGCTCCCATCGGTTAAGCATCCAGCTCTTGATTCTGGCTCAGGTCATGATCTCAGGGTCATGGGTCAAGCCTCACTCGGTGAAGTGGAGTCTCCTTGAGGATTCTGAGGATTCTGAGGATTCTGAGGATTCTCCAGATCTGCCCCTCCCCCCCACTCAGGCTAGTTCTCTCTCTCTCTAAAATCAATAAATAAATCTAAGTTTAAAAAATAATAAAATGGGGCGCTTTAAAAAAAAAAAAAAAAAAAAAGAACGTGTGTTTGGGAGCAGAGCTAAGCACCCATCCAGTCTCTCTGAGTTTACAATCCTGAGCAAATGAATTTACTTCTCTGACTCTCGGTTTCCTCTGCAAAGTGGGGGAGGTAGTAACTCCTGTCTTCTAGAGTTTTTTATGGAGTAGATGAGATAATTAATACCCACAGAAAAGCCTCGAACAGTGTCTGGCATATGAGAAGCACTCAAAAATAGCACTGATATTTATTGAGCACCTACTGTGTGCCAGATACTGCTTTAAAGGATTTAGTGGATTAACTCCTATATTCCTGACAACCCCATGAGGTGGGTGCAGCTGTTATCATCCCCAGTTTCCAGACGAGAACCCCAAGACACCATCTGGTGGACTATCTTACACAAGAAAACCCAGCTATGAAGTTGTAGGGCTGCTACTTGACCCAGGCAGTGTGTCTTCCAGCTCCTGCCCCTCATGAAACAAGGCCCCACGCCCCCCGCTTGAGCTCTGACAGAGACCCCCACCCAGTTTAGACGGTGTCCGAATCTGCTTTGGACTCAGTGTCGTCACTTAACCATCCTGGGAGATTTACAGACTGTGCCTCCTATTTTCAGATAAAAGGGGCTTGGAGAGGGTAATCAACTCGTTAGGAGAGTCACCTGCTAGGTGGCAAAATCTGGCCTTGTGTAGCCCCCTGCTATCTTCCTCAGAGGCTAGAAGGCACTTCAAGGTGGGTTTCTAAATCGCGTCTCCCCTCACACCCCCATCCCCCATCCTAGGAGTTGTGCAAGCAGCAGCCTTCTTCCGTAAGGTAGGCTCACACTGGGCAGGTGCTCCAGAAATAGCAGTGAGTTCTGTGATGGCTAGAGAGTGTGGATGGCTTTCCTCCCCCATCCCAGCTCCGTTAACTGGCTCCCCTCACCTCTGCCCAGCTTTGAGGCCTGGGCAAGTTTCCCCAGTTGCATGTAGTAGGACAGGACTCTTCTGCCCCGTCCCTGGCTCTTTGGACCATCCCGTGTTCCATCCACTGTCCACCCACCCCCTCCCCCCACCCCCTCCCTTCGCAGCCTCACCTGCAGCTTCAGAGGCCAGGATGTCCGACCGTCTCCACCGGGAGCCCCCGCAGGTGAAGATGACTGCCCGGATGAATTCCCTGCCGCAGAGCTTCACCCCGTAGGGCGATGCTCGGGCCTCAGACGTCAGCCACAGCTCCCCAGCCAGCACCCACACAGTTAGCAGCAGCAACAGCAGCGGGCGCTTGGCCATGCTGGACAGGACACCTGTGACTCTGGGGCACAGCGAGGCACTTCCCTGGGTGTCTGTGTCTCTGCTGCCTCCTGGCCCCCCCATTTATACATACTGGCTCTCCCCACCCATCATGGAGAAGGAAAGTGACCTCCTTTATCTCCTTCAGCAGAGGGGATGAGGGCATGGCCCCCCCACCCCGACCTTTCCCGTTTCCAGGACCGAGCGATAACCTTTAACCATGGATGGAGTGACGTGGTCCAGCTCACTGTCATCTTCAACAGAGAGGCGAGAAGGTCTCAGTTCAGCAGAGACCAGGAATCCAGACCCCACCACACTGGAAGACAGGACACAGCCAGACACCCCCCCATAGGGCAGGACCTCCTCTATGAATAATATCAACAATGATAATGAGCATTTCCAAAGTATGGGCTGTGCTGCAAGGCCAGGCACCTCTCGAAGTATTTTATATCTACTCGATTCTTCCAATAACCTCTGATATGGTTCTCAAATTTGAGCAAGCCTCTTAATCTCCTGAAGGGCTTGTTAAAACCCTATTTTAAAAGAGTGCTTTAACCTCTTGGGCCCTATTTACAGAGCATTTGAGAATCTGCATTTGCAACACATTTCCAATCCTTGCTGGTACTGTGGTGGTCCAGAAACCATGCTTTTGAGAGCCACTGGACTCGGAGATTAGGACTAAGATTATTCCCATATTACAGGCAAGGAAACCGAGGCACAGAGCGGTGCTAGAAGGTGCCCAGGCTCAGCTAGTAAGGGGGGCAGGGAGTGGAGATGCAGATTCCAAAAGAGCCATCTGGCTCCAGAATCCATGCCCTCTAACGGAAAGTTTTAAGGATTAAAAAATACTATTATGGAGACAGAGTTTCAATTTTGCAAGATGAAAAGTGTTCTAGAGATGGATGGTGAATGTGCTTGATGTCACTGGGTTTTAAAAATGGTTAAGATGGCAAATTCTATGTGTATTTCTACCACAATTAAAAAATAATAATTTGGGGGTGCCTGGGTGGCTCAATGGTTAAGCATCTGCCTTCGGCTCAGGTCATGATTCCAGGGTCTGGGATTAGAGCCCTGCATCGGGCTCCCTGCTCAGTGAAGCCTGCTTCTACCTCTCTCTATGCCCTTGCTTGTGTTCCCTCTCTTGCTGTGTGTCTCTTTGTCAAATAAATAAATAAAATCTTTTAAAAATTTTTTTTAAAAATGATAATAATAATTTTTATATGCTTAATTAATGTACATAGAGAAGCTGTGATGTGCTGGGAAATGTTTACAAATGGGTTCTCCAGACAAAAGAAAAAAAAAAAAAAGACCCTGATTTGTAGCAGATGTTGATTTGATTTCTGGTCAATTTCAAGCTCAATGGGATGTCAGTGTGGTCACCAAAGTCCTGAAAAGTTCACCATCAGTTCTCACAAGTTGGAGCAGGCTGGCTCCAGGACACCACACGAACGTAAAATTTAAGGAATCATAAACAGGACACCCACGATAGCATCACTCAGGTCCGGAAGTAGGAAGTTGCCAGGAGCATAGACACCCCCTGCTGCGTATCCTCTCTGCTCACAACCCCGCCCTCCCCCCCCCCCACCGGAGGTAGCCACCATCCTGCCTTCCCGTCATCACTACTTTGCTTTTCGGTACAATTCTAACACTCACGGGAGGGGGGGGGTGTTACCTGAGACAGATAGTTCTTTGTCTCCTTTTCTTTCCTTTTTTGATTTCCTTTTGTATTCTAACAATTTGAACTTTTGGTCAAAGTAGGACTACACCTAAGGAAAAATGCACCAATTATAAGGGGACACCTGGAAGAATTTTCACAAACCAAACAGACTTTGAAACCATGACTCGGGTCCAGAAAACATTTCCAGCCTCCCACCAAGACAGAGGAATTAATCTTGACCTTTTGGGAAGGGAGCATTTTAGAAGAATTTGTGGACATAGGTTAAAAGTGTAGTAATTGAGAAATGTTTGGGATGAAACATTTTAAGGCTATGAGAAGATTCTGTTTCCCTTAATTTTATTATTTTTTAAAGATTTTTAAAAATTTATGTATTTGACACAGAGAGAGAGAGAGAAAGAGAGAGATCACAAGTAGGCAGAGGGGCTGGCAACGAGAGAGGGGGAGCAGGCTCCCCGCTGAGCAGAGAGCCTGATGCGGGGCTCCATCCCAGGACCCTGGGATCATGACCTGAGCCAAAGGCAGAGGCTTTAACCCCCTGAGCCACCCAGGTGCCCCTATTTTATTATTTTTTTAAGAGTTAATTTTTTTTTCTTTTGAGAGAGAGAGTTCACAGGCACAGTGGGGAGGGAGGAGGCACAGAGGTTGAGGGAAGGAGAGAGGACCCCAAGCAGATTCCCTGATGAGTGGGAGCTGACACAGCTGGATCCCACAACCCTAAGATCATGACCTGAGCTGAAATCAAGAAGCAGACCTTTAACGTACTTCCCCACCCAGGTGTCCCAATCCCATTTCCATTTAAAGTCTACCCACTGATTTTAGCATTCTGAGGGGACTGTGTGTATAGAAATTATTCCCATACTGTCTGTTTTGTTTATTAGTAATTTTCCATTGCCCCATTACTTCTACATGTACCATTATTTATGATTTGGACTTCTGGAAGGAAGAGCTGTTCTGTCTCCAATTATTTGTTTATCCAGTCATTTATTTATGCCAGTATGGACTTGTAAACAGTTATTGTATCCTTTGGATTATAATGCAACACTATTGTTATTTATTTTGTTGCCCAAATTGTTCCAGCTGTGGCCACTGGGAGCTCTTTCAATTGTCCCTTGCTCTAAGCATTTCATTTCATGCAATGTACTTTTGACATGACTCCACAGTATTTGTCTGATTTTGTTTTTTAGATTTTTAGTGCTTCTTATTGTCTGGCACAATGAGAAATATGGGGCTTGCCTTGTGTTTTCCCTGTCCCAGTCCTAGCTAGAATCAGCCACTTTCCCAAAGAGTCTGGATTCCCTTTATTGGAGAATGGCACTGAAAAGTCAAGATTGGGGTGCTGGCTGTGCTCATCACTATTGGGGATGGGGGATGGGGTGGGCAGGGCATTGTTTTTAGGTCCTCTCAGCTAATAGTGTTCTTTTTTTGGGGGGGGTAGGGAGCCCTGGGTGGCTCAGTTAGTTAAGCGTCTGCCTTCAGCTCAGGTCCTGATTGCGGGATCCTGGGATCAAGTCCTGCATCAGGTTTCCTGTTCAGCGGGGAGTCTGCTCCTCTCTCTCTCTCTCTCTCTCTGCTCCTCCATCCCCTGGCCTGTGCTCTCTCCTCTCTCAATCACTCGCTCTCTCAATTGAATAAATAAAATATATATTTTTAAAAAGATTTTAGTTATTTATTTGACAGAGATCAGAAGTAGGCAGAGAAGCAGGCAGAGAGAGGAGGAATCAGGCTCCCTGCCTAGCAGAGAGCCCGATGTGGGGCTCGATCCCAGGACCCTAGGATCACGACCTGAGCCAAAGGCAGAGGCCCCAACCCACTGAGCCACCCAGGCGCCCCAATAAATAAAATATTTTAAAAAATAAAAATAAGGGACGTCTGGATGGCTCAGTTGCCTTCTGCTCAGGTTGTAATCTCAGGGTCCTGGGACTGAGTCCCATGTCACATTCCTTGGTCAGCAGGGATCCTGCTTCTCCCTCTACCTGCCACTCCCCCTGCTTGTGCTCACTCTCTCTGACAAATAAATAAATAAAATCTTTAAAAAATAACAATAATAAAAATACTGAAATAAGGGCACCTGGGTGGCTCAGTGGGTTAAGTGTCTAACTCTTGGTCATGATCTCAGGGTCATGAGATAGAGCCCCACTTTGGGGAGTTCAGCAAGGAGTCTGCTTGTCCCTCTCCCTCTGCTTCTCCCCCTGCTTGTGCATGCTCTTTCTCTCAAATAAATAAAATCTAAATAAAATAAAATATTGGGATAAAATTCCTATACATAAAATTAACCACTTCAGTGCTATTTGTATGCATGTGTTTATTTTTTTTAAAGATTTTTTATTTTTTTATTATTTTATTTTTTTATTTGACAGGAGAGATCACAAGTAGGCAGAGAGGCAGGCAGAGAGAGAGGAAGGGAAGCAGGCCCCCTGCTGAGCAGAGAGCCCGATGCGGGACTCGATCCCAGGACCCTGAGATCATGACCTGAGCTGAAGGCAGAGGCTTTAACCCACTGAGCCACACAGATGCCCCCTGATAGTTATAATGTGGATGAACCCTGAAAACAGTACATCTAGTGAAAGAAGCCAGAGCCAGAAGGTCCCATATTACATGATTCTGTTGATCTAAAATGACCCAAAACAGGCACATCCATAGAGACAGAAAGCCCACTGGTGGTTGCTGGTGGAGGCTGGGAGGACAGAATGGGGAGTAATCACCACTGGGTATAACTTGGGGGGTGAAGATGTTTTGGACAGAGGTAGTGTGGGTACAACATCGTGAATATACTCTATGTGACCGAATTGTTCGCTTTAACACAGTTAATTTTATGTTTATCAGTTTCAGCCCAACTTAAATAAACAACAATAGGGGCTCTGGCGATGGGCTGAGCTGGGCTGGAATTCCATCTCTGCCTCTTTCCTGCTGGGTGACCATAGGCAAGTCACTTAACCTCTCTCTCCCTTGGTTTTCTCACTTGTTAAGTAGGAAAGAATCAATGAGACCATCTTAAAACCCTCTGTGGCAGGCAGTAAGTGCTGTTTAAATGTCATTTCTTCCTGACACGTACCCTTTGGATTCAAAGTTTATTCCGTTGTCCTTTTCCTTATGACAAACTCCTGGCCTTATCTGCCCCTTGTGGTGTCTTGGGCCAAGGCGATGCGCCAGAAGGCAGGAGTCATATCTGATCGTATTGATTTGAAAGGGCTGATGAATAATAGACTCCCCTCCACCTCCTCTTCTCCTGGCGACCCTCCAGAGGTGTACCCTCCTGCCCTTTTCTCCATATCCCCAGTGCCTAGCTCACAGGCTGGGAAAGGTCACGCCAGGAAGTAATGGCGGCTTGTCTGATTGTGACTGACAGGCCCAGAATGGGAAGGCTGTTCTGTGCCTCACACAGAGTCCGAGTTTTGAGCCCAATAGAGCTGCATTCAAATTCCAGCTCCCGGGGGTCATGGGTGGCTCAGTGGGTTAAGCCTCTTGCCTTTGTCTCAGGTCACAATCTCAGGGTCCTGGGATCGAATCCCGCATTGGGCTCTCTGCTCAACAGGAAGCCTGCTTCCCCATCTCTCTCCGCCTGCCTCTCTGCCTACTTGTGATGTCTCTCTGTCAAATAAATAAATAAAATCTTAAAAAAAAAATTCCAGGGGCACCTGGGTGGCTCAGTGGGTTAAAGCCTCTGCTTTTGGCTCAGGTCGTGATCCCAGGGTCCTGGGTTCGAGCCCCGCATCGGGCTCTCTGCTCAGCGGGGAGCCTGTTTCCCCTCTCTCTCTGCCTGCCTCTCTGCCTACTTGTGATCTCTGCCAAATAAATAAATAAAATCTTAAAAAAAATTCCAGTTCCCCTGTGACTTTGAGCCAGGCATGGCACTTCTCTGAGTTCATTGGGAAGATGGAGTTAATAAGCACATGTCCTTCACGGGCCTGTTCGGGGACTTCGGTGACATTTTTGCAAAGCGCTCAGCTCCACGCATAGCACACACTGAAATGCAGTGGATTGCATGTGACCCGCAGAAAGATAGCTCTGTCTGCTCACCCTCGGGAACTTGGAACATGATATTATTTGGGAAAAGGGTCTTTGCATATATAATTAAGGACTTAGAGATGAGATCCTCCTGGATTATCTGGTTGGACCCTAAATCCAAGGACAGGTGCTGAAGACAAACAGAAGAGTCAAGGCCATGGGAAGACAGAGGCAGAGATTGGAATGATGTACATGAAGAAGCCAAGTCATGTCTGGAGCCACCAGAGGCTGGAAGAGACATGGAAGGATCTTGCCCTAGAGATGGAGGGAGCATGGCCTTGCTAACAGCTTGATTTCAGACTTCCAGGCTCTAGAACTGTAAGAGAATAAATTTCTGTTTTTGTAAGCCACCCAATACAGTGGCAAACTGTAACAGCAGCTGTAAGAAACTAATACATAAGAATCAGGGGGGCGCCTAGGTGGCTCAGTCGGTGGAACATCTGCCTTTGGCTCAAGTCATGATGTTGGGGTTCTGGGATTGAGCCCTGCACTGGGCTCCCTGTCCAGTGGGGAGTCTGTTTCTCTCTCTCCCTCTGTCCTCTGGCTCATGCTCTCTCTCTCATGCTCTCTCTATCCCAAATAAATGAATAAAATCTTAAAAAAAAAAAAAAAGAAGAATCTGGAAATGTTATATGCTCCCAATATTATTATTATTATTTTCATCATTATTGTTTTCAGTCAGCATAAAAATGCACCCAACTTTTACCAATCCCAAACAAAGCCACTCTCTCCAAAGTTCTTAACTAATCCTATTTCTGAATGGTCAGTACATTCTGGTGCATCAAGAAACAAAAAGTGTGGGGCTCCTGGGTGGCTCAGTCATTAAGCGTCTGCCTTAGGCTCAGGTCATGATCCCCTAGTCTTGGGATCAAGCCCCGCACTAGGCTCCCTGCTTGGCAGGAAGCCTGCTTCTCCCTCTCCCAGTTCCTCTACTCATGTTCCTACTCTCGTTGTATCTCTCTCTGTCAGATAAATAAAAAAAAAAAAAAAAGAAAGAAACAAAAAGTATAAGAATGTTTATGCTGCAATATCTCCTTCCCAATCTCAGACCCTTCCTTTCCCCTCCAGGTAACCCACTGCTCTTGATTTCCTGAGTATCTTTCTTTTCTTCTTCTTCTTTAAAACACACACACACACACACACACACACACACACACACACACTTATTTATTTATTTATTTATATTAATAAATTATTATTTTTTAATATATTTATCTGACAGAGAAAAAGAGCACAAGCAGGAGGAGAAGCAAAGGGAAAGGAACACACTGACTCCCCACTGAGCAGGGAGCCCCACACAGGACTTGATCCCAGGACCCTGAGACCTAGACATGAGCCTAGGTCAGATGCTTAACCAACTGAGCCACCCAGGGGTTCCAGATTTATTTGTTTATTTATTTATTTATTTATTTGAGAAAGCGAGATCACAAGTAGGCAGAGAGGCAGGCAGAGAGAGAGGGGGAAGCAGGCTTCCCCAGGGAGCCTGATGCGGGACTTGATCCCAGGACCCCGAGATCATGACCTGAGCCGAAGGCAGAGGCTTACCCTACTGAGCCACACAGGGGTCCCTAATTTACTTATTTTAGAGAGACAGAGACAGAGTTCTCATGTGGAGGGAGAGGCAGAAGGAAAGAGAGGGAGAGAATTCTCAAGCAGACTCCTTGTCGAGCTCAAAGCCAGATGCGGAGCTCAGTCCCCAAACCCGGAGATCATTATCTGAGCTGAATTCAGGAGTCAGCTGCTTAACCAACTGGGCTCCCCAGGCGCCCCCTGAGTATCTTTTCAGAATTTCTATGCACCTGTACAAACAAATACGAATATAGGTTCTTATCCGCCCCCCCCCACACCTGTCTTTACATAATTTGGAGCATTTAAAATTGTTTGTTGTAAAATATGTATAACATAAAATATATCACTTTAACCCATTTTAAGTGTCTCACTCAGTAGCATTAAATACATCACATGTATAGTGTGCAGCCGTCACCACCATCCACCTTCAGAGGTCTTTGTCTTCCCAAACTGAAACTCTGTCCCCACTAAATACTAACTCCCCATTTCCCCCACACTTCCGCTCAGCCCCTGATGCCCACCATCCTCCCTTTCTGTCTCTGGATTTGCCTATTCTATTTACCTTGTGTATTTAGACTCATATGGTATTTGTCCTTTAGTGTCTGTCTTCTTGCAGTTAGAACAATGTTTTCGAGTTCATCCACGTGCAATTTCAATCCAAGGTAGCTTGCTTCACACACTCTGCTACACCTTGCTTCCCCCACCCCCTGGCCACTTAATAAATGCAGGAGATCTCATCTTATCAAAATTCTTTTCAGGGGTACCTGGATGGCTCAGTCAGTTCAGCATCTAACCCTTGATTTTGGCTCAGGTCATGAGCTTAGGGTTGTACCTAAGTTGGTACTCAGTACCTTTTGGCTCAGTACCTGAGCTTAGGGTTGTACCTGGTTGTACCCTGTATCTGGGTCCACGCTGGTCCTGCTTAAGATTCTTCCTCTCCCTCTGCTCCACCCCAACTTATAAAAAAAATAAATAAATAAAACTCTCTCTGTACACTTTGTTATTTTTCTACAGCTACATAGTATTCTGCTGTGTGGATGCCCCCTAGTTAATTTCACTCCCAGAGATGGACATTTTCCCATCCATTTGTTTTTAAGCTAACACTGCAGTGAAAAACTTTGTAGACACATCAGTTCACACATATGTGAGTGTATCAGTGGAAAAATTCCCCAGTGTGAGATTTCGGGCTTGAAGAATATATGTATTTATGCTTTTTAAAAATCTCATTTATTTTTTATTTTTACTTATTAAAAAAATTTTATCTATCTATTTGAGGGAGACAGAGAGAGAAAATGTGGGGGTGGGGGGGTCAGAGGGAGAAGCAGACTCCCCATTGAGCATGGAGCCAGACGCGGGGCTTGATCTGGAACCCCAGGACCACAGCCTGAGCCAAAGGCAGATGCTTAACCAACTGAGCCACTCAGGAGCACTGTGCTTTTTTTTTTTTTTTTTTTTTTTTTTAAGATTTATTTATTTGAGAGAGTGAGAGCAAGGGGAGGGGTAGAGGCAGAGAGAGAATCTCAACCAGATCCCCTGCTGACCTTGGAGCCCAAAGTGGGGCTCGACCTCATGACCCTGAGAGCATGACCTGAGCCGAAATCAAGAGTCCAAGGCTTTACTGACTGAGCCATTCAGTCGCCCCTGTGTATTTGTGCTTTTTATAGACATTTCAAATTTTCCCTTTGGGGGATACATTAATTCCCACTCCTTCTGGCAACTAAGGAGACTTTTGTTTCTCTATAGCCTCATTGACAGAGTGTATCAATCTTTGGATTTTTGCCAGTATAAAGGATGGAAAATGGTATGTCAGAATGGAGAATATTTACATTTCTCTTCCACAAGTGCCATGGAACATATTCCATATGTTCCAGAACTATTATCATTTTCTCTTTCCTCTCTGGCCACCTTCTTTATCCATTATTTTTTGGGTTGTTGATCTTTTTCTTCTTGATTTCGAGGGGTTCTTTATATATGAAGGATATTTACTGTCTGGTTGTAAAATGAATTGTAAATATTTTTCTCAATTTGCCCTTTCTCCATACTTTTATATTAATGAACACTAACATTTATTAAGGATTTGATGGGTGCCTGGTTTTGTGCTAGGTGTTTTAAACACACTATCTCATTTCAACCTTATGACATCAGTTTTTATCTCTAAATACCATTGCATACCTTTCTGGAAAATAAGGATATTTACACAAAGACAAATGTACAATCATTATTCACTATCATCTTATACCACACACATATTTCAAGTTTCCCTGAGTCTCTGAAACATCTTTTCAGGATTGATTTAGAGCAGCCCAGGTCAATAGAACTTTCTACAATCATGGGAGTGTTCTATATCTGTGCTTTCCAACATGGTAGCCACAGGGTACATGTGGTTATTGGGTGCTTGAAATGAGTTCGGGAGGAATAAGGAACTAAATTGTTCATTGCATTTTTACTTCAGTTACTTTTAGTTTTAATAACCACACGGAAAATCATAGGTCAATATCCCTGACGAATACAGGTGCAAAAATCCTCACCAAAATATTAGTGAACCAAACTCAACAATACATTTAAAGGATCGCACACCATGATTAAGAGGGATTTATTCCAGGGATGCTAGAACGGCTCAGTATCTGCAAATCAATGTGATACACCACATTAACAAAATGATAAAAGTCATATGATCATCTCTATAGATGCAGAAAAGCATTTGACAAAATTCAATATATTTTCATGATGAAAACTCTCAACAGACTGGGCACAGAGGGAAAACAGCTCAACATGATAAAGGCCATCTTTGACAAGCCCACAGCAGACATCATACTCACTGGTGAAACACTGGAAGCTTTTCTTCTAACATAGGAACAAGAGAAGGGTACCTGTTGCCATTACTTTTATTCAACACAGTACTGGAAATGTTAGCCAGAGCCATTTGGCAAGAGAGGGAGGGTGCTCCTGGCGTCTCATGGTGGCCAGGATACTGCCCAGTATCCTATGATGCAGAGGACAGTCCCTCGCCACAAAGAGCAATTTAGCCGTGGAATATCCCCACTCCTTTTTTCTGGGACTGACTTATTGAAGAGACAGCCCACCCTCTGCTCTGGATTTATCTGTTGCTTCCTGATGTTTTCTTTTGCTTTTTGTTTTTTTGTTGTTGGTTTTGTCTTAAGATTTTATTTATTTTAGAGGAGCAGGGAGGGGCAAAGGGAGAGGGACGAATAATCTCAAACTCCTTGCTGAGCTCAGAGCCGGACAAGGGGCTTGATCCCATGACCCCCAGATCATGACCAGAACCAAAACCAAGAGTCAGATGCCCTATAGACTGAGCCACCCAGGGCCCCCTGATGTGGACATTTGTCTCTCTTCTTTCCATTTTGTGCAAACTGGATGTTAGGTTGAGAGACTTAATCAGAGTCAGGTTTAACATTTTGGCAAGATGTGTCATAGGGGAAACTGTGAACTTACTTCTGAGGCCACAGGTCCCTTTCCTGTGGTGCAGAGCTTCATTGCAACTAGCGCTGGTGACAGTCTGGCTTCCGTGATGAAGTCCACTCTTCTATATCCAGCAAGCCACCCGGCACCCGGTGTGCGTTTTGTTCCCTATCATCCCTTCACCTGACCCTTTATAATGCCCACTGATGATCACTGCCAAAATCACTAATTTTCTCAACTTTTGCAAAATGGAGATTTTTCTTTTTTAAAATTATTTATTTATTTATTGGGGCACCTGGGTGGCTTAGTGGGTTAAAGCTTCTGCCTTTGGCTCTGGTCATGATCCCAAGGTCCTGGGATGGAGCCCTGCATTGGGCTCTCTGCTTGGCGGGGGGGGGGGGGGCTCCCTTCCTCTCTCTCTGCCTACTTGTGATTTGTCTGTTGAATAAATAAAATCTTAAAAATATATATTTTTTATGACAAAAATAGCGAGGGGGGGAACACAAGCACTGGAGAGCTGGAGAGGGAGAAGCAGACTCCCCACCAAGCAGGGAGCCCGATGTGGGGCTCAATCCCAGGACCCTGGGATCATGACTCGAGCCAAAGGCAGACGCTTAACCAACTGAGTCACCCAGGTGCTCCAGAAAATGGGGATTTTTCTAAT
This sequence comes from Neogale vison, assembly GCF_020171115.1. Taxonomy (NCBI): domain Eukaryota; kingdom Metazoa; phylum Chordata; class Mammalia; order Carnivora; family Mustelidae; genus Neogale; species Neogale vison. The sequence continues at coordinate 214,793,241 of NC_058096.1, forward strand.
TCTCCCATTCCTCCTAAATTTTTAAGCTGGCATTCTTCTTGGGCTGTTAGTGACCACTACAGCTAACACTGGGGAGGCAAGACCATCCTTAATCCCTTACTTTTAAGTACCAGTGTGTCTGAAAGGCGTTGGTCAAACAGCCACTTCCAATAGTATAATGTGTGTAGTACGTGTTTTTAACTTTCAAATTGGAGCATAACGTACATAAAGTGCACAGATATTTTAAATGATTTTATTTTTATTTACTTGAGAAAGAGAGTGCGAGCAAGGGGAGGAGCAGAGGGAGAGGGACAGGCACACTCCACACTGAGTGCAGAGTCCTACACAGAGCCTGATTTCACGACCCTGAGATCATGACCTGAGCTGAAATCAAAAGTCAGATGCTTAACTCACTGAGCCACCCAGGTGCCCCAAGTACACAGTCTTTGAATGGAGAGCTCAGGGCATCTTTATATACCCATGCAAGTACTATCAGATTAAAAAAAAAAATTAGAACATTTCTAGCCCACACTGTCTTCCCTGCCACAAAGGCTTATGATGAATATTTGTGATTGAAGAAATAATTTTCAGGCTTGGCTGTGCCCACCTTGGGGCTTAGGGATGCCAGAAAGGTGGGGAAATGGGGGGGAGGTGGAAATAGGGCTTCTAGTCCCCATTCCCCACAGGACTGGCCCCGGGACCTCCGCCTGTGGCGCAGCTGCAGGGCTGAGTGACTCGCTCTGCCAGCTCGGATTTATCCTGGACACCTTATGCCTGGAAGTTTCATGAATTCTTGGGGGAACTTGTCAGGGCTGGGGCTCAGCCAGTGTTTCCAGGCAGGTTGGGACTGCTGCTGCATCGCTTCTTCCTTCGAGGTTCATATCCAGGGGCATGAAAGCACGTTGGAAAGTCCCAGAAAAGGAGACAGGCTGTCTGGGCTCTGCTGCCTCCAGTCCTGTGATCCCAAGGGAGCACCTTCCCCCTCTGAGATGCTGCTTGCTTACCCAGCTAGTTTGGGGGGGGGTAATATTCCACTTTGCTGAGTTGTTGGGAGGATATCTGAGAAGTCATCTGGCTACCTGTATTTCTCTGACTTCACCTCTGACCACTTTTCTCTTTGCTCATTCTCCCCCAGCCAGATGTTTGTTCCTTCCCTGCCTGGCTTTTGCCTCTGCAGTTCCCTCCAACTTTATGGGGCTTGCTTCTCACTACTCACGCTCAGTTTGCTTGACCCCTCCTCTGGGGACACAGGCTACAGCACGGACTCTCACTCCTCCCCAAATCGTCTTATGGTGCTCTTACAGCCCGCAGAAACGTATCTCATGTATTAATTTCACTAATGATTGTGTCTCCCCTGGTAGAATGCAAGGTCTAATGATCTGTCTGCTTTCTTTACTTTTACAGCCCGGGCCTTGCACACAGGAAGTGTGGAATTGGTTGAACCACAAAACAAGCTCGGAGATAGACACACTTTGTCTCATTGTCACACAGCCGAAGTCGAATTAGAACCATGGGCTCTGAGTCTTTGCTTTTATTTTCCCCACCGCTTCTGGTGGAGACGAGGGCGCAAAATTTGAAGAGCGGGACACCAAAACCCTCACTTATCAAGATAATATTTTGAAAAATCAAAATTAAAGCAAAAAAATTCAATGATTAAAATACGTTTTTGTTTTTAAAAAAGTAAAAGACAAGATCCGATCCTGCACTTGCATGACTCACCTTACCTTAATCTCAGTCCTGGCGGATCTTACCTTTATTTAAAATTTCGGTATTTTGCTCTTCATGGATTTTTTTCCCATTAATTTTGATACTTAAAAAATACTGGGAAAGAATAGTGGATTAGAATGTCATTTATCTTGAGTTTTGGCGCCCGAGGCGCGCTCACCCTAATCTTAACCCGCTTCTGTCTCTTCTCGCCGGCGGAAACGGAGGCGAGGAGGACGGTGTTGGGGAGCGCCATGGGGTGGGGGCTGTGGTGTGGAGCCGGGAAGGGCAACCGGAGCTCCCCCCCGGAGGGGCTGGGTGCCGACCTTTGCTTATCGCCCTCGATAGAAGCCTCTAATTAAATCCACCGCCTGCGGGAGACCTTTCCCAGGGTCCTCCGCACCGCCTGCGGGGCCGAGATAGCCGCGGCTGTCGGGGCAGCTGTGACCTTTCCCGGCTGGAGAGGGCGGGGAAGCGCGAGCAGGCGCGGAGGCCGGGTCTAGACAGAGGTGGCCGCGGGTGGGGCGGCGGGGGAAGTTTGCTCAGGGGACGGGATCTGGGACCGAACCCCACCTTGGTTCCCCACGACCATCCCACCGCCAGAGGGCAATGAGGGTAGGGTGAGAGCTCCCAGTGACGTCATCGAACCCCCTAGCCCGGCCCCCGCAGCTGACGTCACAGAAGAACAGGACACGTCACCATATTCCTCCCGCGACGTAAGCGCGCGATGCCAGGAACTGACCCGCCGGGGAAGCGAGCAGTCTGAAGGAAGAAAGCTTTCCTTTCTCGCCTTTTACAGTTGGTAAGGCGTTTAAAGTACGCAGAGCGGACTACCATTCCCAGTTGGCCTTGCGTAGCGCGCATGCGCACGGCTCCCAGCCAGGGAGCGCGGCAAACCTTTGGAAAAGACTGACGTCCCCTTAGGGGAAACATAAGGCAGGTTTTACAGCCGCAAACCAATCCCTACCTCACAGACCCCACCCCTTTATTCTTAGGCCGCGGCTTCCTTGCGGGAGTGACGGGTTCTCCTGCCTTTGAGGGCTCAGTTTTCTTTGATGGACATGCACACCGATGAATCAGAGCGCTGAGAAGTCGAGAGTGTGTTGAAAAGCGTGACTTGGGACCAATAGTTTAGGAGCAGGACCTAGCCCCGTCCAATCACTTCTCTCGGCGCCGCCAATCACCCGGGACTCCGCCCCCGCCAGTGACGTGTGTAGGGTGGGTAGCAACAGTTGCCCCGGTGAGGGAAACGGAGGCGCCATAGCCACGGTAGTCGTGGCGACCAAGCAACCCGGCAACGCGAGTCAACAACAACAACCGCCCGGCCGACCCCCACCCCCACCCCCCCCACCCGGCCCAGGGACCCCGGCACGTTCCGTCCCCCTCCCAACATCGCCTCCGAGACCTCTGGAAAGCCCTTCTGCGGACAGAAGTAGGAAGAAGCCGAGGTAACCGGGGCGGCCCCAGGGTGGCGGGCCGGGCCAGGGACGGCGGCGGGGCCCAGGCGGCGGGTGTCGCTATAATCATAGTCCGGGGGGAAGGGGCGGTCGGTCAAAATGGCGGCGGCGACTGTCGGGGCCGTGGGGGAGGGGGCCGGGGCCCGGCTGGGGCGACACCACCCGCCCCTGGGGTCCGGGGCCCAGCCCCCGCAAGGGGCGGGCGCTAGCAGGCCGGCGGCGAGTGGAGGTCGGCGGGACGGGGCGGGGGGCTTTTATATGTTGGGAGGTGCGAAGAGGCGGGCCTGGGGAGGCTGGGCCAATGGGAGCGAGGGAGGGGCGAGGCGGGGCCGAGGTGAGTGGGCGGGACCAGGTCGTAGGTGTGGGCGGGGCCGACGGGTTCCGGGGGTTGGGGGGAACCGGGTGCGGCAGCTGCCGCCTGGGCCTTACAGCGTGCCAAAGGGATGGGAGGCCACCTGTGCCGCGTCGCTTTAGAATCCCCCCTCCTCTTGCCCAGTCATTCCCAGTACACAGTGTATGCCACATCTCAGGCCTCAGTTTTCCATCCTGTGAAGTGGGGAGAATCGTTGCTGAGGTCCCTTTTCTGCATTTCAGGGACTCCTGACTCCTTTCAGAAATTTCTTTAGGGCTCATCTTTGAACTTTTACCCCATGTGCTGTTTTTGAATGTGGTTTGAAAGAACTGTTAGCTAATCTTAATTTCAAACACTGCTGTCCGCTCATAAATCTGCCTTCTCTCTGAGAGAAGGCAAAGGGGAACAAAGTTTCATGGAGAAGCTGTGGGCTAGAAATATGGCTTTAGCCGGGAGGATTTAGTTTGCAGAAATCGGAGCCCATGGCAGGGAGGAGTGATCTCGGGTGACTGAGACAGCACAGAAACTTGAATGCTTCTCCGTGGGCTGTGCTCTTAGGTCTGGTGTCCCTGAGCAGAGGATTTGTTTTCTGGAGCTGGGTTGATTTCTAACCATTCTACCCATCAAGGTCTCCCCTTCTGGGGATGGTTAGCAAATGGCGCCGAGGAAGTTTCTTAGATTTCTTAAACTGCTTCTCTTGGCCAGACACATGTTTTTGTGTCAGTCAAGTTGGTGTCAACCGGGTCACATGTCACTGAGGAGGTACCAGCCTCCAGAGCCACGTGGGCAGGCGCAGGACATCAAGATCAGAGGGAAAGGGAAGTGTTCCATGTTTGTTACAGGAGAATCTGAGCGACTGCTTTGCCGGGCAACAGGATCTGCCAGCTTGAGGAAGAGTTTATTTTTTTCAAACAGCCAGCTGGGCCAAGTCCACTTTGCTTGTTCTCTGTCTTGCTTTGGAGCTTGGCATCAGCAGAGCAGAGTGGTGGTGTGCAAATTTCAGCCTTTTTCTTTTAAAATCATTAAACTTCAAGGAGAAGAATTATTTCAGGCTCTCCTAAAGCTTTCCCTCAAGAATTTGAGATAAGGTTGCGCGGGGGAGCGTCTCACTTCTCCAGAGATTTTTTCTAGACCAGGTCCTCTTTGAGAGGTGACAGGACCCCTTGGAAGCTTAGGAAGGGTGGAGATTAATTTTCAGTGCCAATATGGAAATGCCAGGTCTGCCAGAAAGGTCATCACCACCTGTTGGAAAGGCAAACTTTGAGCAGAAGGTGATACTACCGATCACCTAGTCTTGTTAACTGCCTCTCCCCTGCTGTAACTTTTGTATTTGAAGGGCCCAAGCCCAAAGGGGTCTTTCCGCGAGGGTAGAGAGCACTGGTTTGGTTTGCTTTTGGAAACAATCAACTGCTTTCTAGCTGTGTGCCTGTGGATGCATTACTTTACTTCTCTGGACCTCAGTTTCCTCCTGTCTAAGCTAGGGGCAGTGATCATTGCTAATCATTTTGAGCTCATATCACTGTGTTATGGATCCCGTAAAAGAATACATGTTGAGCATCAGATACCTAGTAATTGCTCAGATGCTCTTAGCTGCCACTGTTCTCACAATTGGCCCTTCTTGCTCAGCTCTCTGAATTACACCGCTCGCATTTATTTTTATCATTTTGAATTGGGTGAGAGCCTAGTGGCTTAAAAGGTTGACTCACTTGCTGGGCTGTGTGGGCTGATGACAGAGATGACAGAGATCCCAGGAAGCTGGATACCAGGACTCCAGTTTCTAGTGAGAAAATGTCATTCCCCTTGATCCTGAATAGCCTTTCTGCCGCTTTAGGAGAGTAGCCAAAAAGAAAAATTCTCCTGGGCCTGGGCCCAGACTCAGCCCCAAGGCTTCCAAGAGGCAGCTGGGTGAGCCAGGGGTGTGGGTGTCGTGGGAATGGAGCTGAAGTCCTTGCCTTTCCCTCCCCATGTACGTCTCAATAGCTCGGGGATGGGCCAGGCAGACTTCCCCAGGGACGTGGTCTGCAGATAGCCACTGGACAGTGCTCTTCTTGGGCTGGGTGCCCCATTCTGGGCCATTGGGCACCAGCCACCCCTGCTGCTGAAGCCTGCTGCCGGCAGGGGCAGGAGGCAGGAACTGGTTCACAAGGGCTCATCAATTGGTAAACTCAAACTGGCCTTTGACACTTACTAGCAGGGTGCTCCTGGCATGGGGACACGTATTTGACAGTAAAAGTTGAGCTCCGACTATGTGCCCATTAGTGTTCTAGGAGCTGGAGGTACAGTAATGGGCAAGGCAGGCAGGGTCTCTGTTATTGAGGAGCTTGTATTTCTGGTCATGGAGGAAAGGGGAACTATGAACAAGAAAATAAACAAACAAGGAAATACAGGGCCAGGAAGAAAACAAAATAGGAGTGTGTGCTTCAGAGTACTTGGGGTTGAGGGAGGAGAGTACACCTGAGACCCAAGAAGGTGACATATAAGTGGAGATCTGAATGATAAGCAGCCAGCAGCAGAGAATGGGGGTAGAGGTGAGGAGAGCATGTCAGTCAGGTGGAAGAGTCTGGTACAAAGGTCCTGAGGCAGGAGGAGGCCTGGAGCATTCTAGGAGCAAGAGCCAGTTGGACTAGAACATTCAAGGTGAGATAGGAAGGACCTCAAGGCCCCATAATGCTTGGGAAGGGCTCTGGATTTTATTTCGTCTCTGTGATAAGAGCTGTGGAGCCTTCTGAATAGATGGGCAACAAGATAGGATTTGTGCTTTCAAAGGATCTTATTTTTTTTTAAAAAAAAGGTATTTGAGAGAGGGCAAGAGAGCAAAGTGCAAGCAGGGGGCAGGGGTAGAGGGAGAAGCAGACTCTCCGCTGAGCAGGGAGCCCAGTGCAGGATCTGATCCCAGGACCCTGGGTTCATGACCCAAACCAAAGGCAGATGCTAAACCGACTGGGCCACCCAGGTGCCCTCAAAGGATCTTAAGGACTATAGAGACCAGAGTGGAGCGTGGAGCCAGTAAGGAGGATGTTGGAGGGGTCCAGGAAAGAGATGGAGACAGGTCAGAGTAGCAGGGTATTGATGAAGGTGGAGAGAAGTGTCCAGCCTTAGGATCTATTTTGAAGGAATCATTGAGAAGTCCTGAAAACTAACTGGATATAGAAGATGAAGGAAACCTACATCCTTGTATTTATTTTCCCTATTCCACTGCAAGTTCCTCAAGAGAGCCATTCTGCAGATGAGGAAAGGGAGTTTTCTTTCCATTTCCTTGGGAGGGCCTTGTGCAAGACATAAACCATTCAGTTATAGAATCTGGAATCCAAACCAGAGGTCAGCAAACTGTGGCTGCCACCTGGTTTTGTGTGGCCTGTGAATTAAGAATAATTTTTTTTATACTTTTAAATGATTGAGGAAGAAATTAAAAGAGAAAATTTTGTGGCCCAAATAAAATGTCAGGACATGTGATACTATGTGAAATATATATCTCATTGTCTATAAATAAAATTTTATTAGCACATAACCATGTTCGTCTGTTTACATATTATCTATGGCTGCTTTCCCACTGCAGTGGCAGAGTTGAGTAGTTACAACAGAGGCTAGGCTGTCTGCCCACAAAGGCAAAAGTTTTGGCTGTGGCCCTTTACAGAAGTTTGCTGGCCCTGATCTGAAGTAATTGATTCAAACATTCTCCAAAAACAGCTGTTGGCTTTGAAGTTAGATGCAGCCATTGGTGCTTTTCTTGGCAGTTTCATTGCCAAGGAACAAATTTGTTGAGGGACTTCCTTGTTTCGTGTTCCCTGTTCTGGAAAGAAAGGGATCTCATACTGTTTAATATTTGTGACTTATTTCTCTCTAGAGAGCACCCTGCAGATCTCTGCTTAACCTAGTCATCCACAAATGGAAAGGAAAGGGCTCCCTGGTCGAATAATTGTAGGACTCTTGGTATCCTGAATTGCCCTCCTAGAGATTGACAATGACAGTGCTGAGAGGGCCTCCAGTAGAGAAGTGGGTTTAACTGTTTCATTAATCTCCCCTTCACCTTTTCAAGCTTGCTCTTTCAGTCTTTGATGTCACCTCCTTCCCCTGCCCCTGAGTGGAAGTGATGGGGCATGCAGGCTTTGTAGCTCAAGGAGGAGCAAACACCTGCAAGTGTGGAGCTTTGAAAGCCCTTTCCTTGTGGGCGGTACCAAGGGAGCACGCTCTGCTAGGGCCGAGAAAGCCCAGGCCAGGGTTTTCCAGAGAGTTCCCTCAAGGCCAGCAAGCTTGGAATCATCCTGAGGGAGAGTCAGCTCAAACAGCAGACTCTGGGGCCATCCCAGACTCCTTGGGCAGAAGCACCCAGGAATCTGCATTTAACTAGCTATGCAGGTGATGCTGATGAACACCAGAGTTTGATTTCCCCTTGGGCACCTCCTTCCTAGAGCCCGAGGAATGTGTTTCCTTCCCCTCGCTTCTCCATCTCCACCTGGCATGGGCATTTGTTCAGTTCAAGGATAAGAATGGCTTCCACGTCTCAGCCCTTACTGGGCACTGGGCTTGTATCATTGGATCCTTATGACAGCCCTCTGAGTTAGTGTTCTCATTATCCCCAGTACAGATCGGGAAACTGAGGCCCAGAGGAAGGTCAGTAACATGTTTGTGAATGAAGAGGCAGGTCAGGGTTCGTGTCGAGGTGGGTCTGACACCAGGCAGACAGACCTGATCAGCTCCTGGCCTGGACCAGAGTTTGGTCCAGGGGTGTGACGAGCCCCCAGGAGGTAGCTAGCCCCTCTGATGCTGGCAGAAAGGAGTTTGGGAGGGCAGGATCTGGGGGAAAGTGACTTTTTCTTTTGTGTGGCAGGTGTTGAATCTCTGTGGATGGGGCTTAGGTCTCCCTGTCTGAGAAACAGGGGTGATGCTATTTACTGAGTGTAAGAAATAAAACGAGCCCCGTGCTTGGCTCCAAGTAGGGCTGGAGGCTAAGGGCACACATCTGGAGATCAGAAAGACCTGGATTCAAATCGTCTTTTACCAGTTGCTGGGCACCCTTCACACGGTGTTCCTCATCTGTGAAATGGTTATGGTGGCTCCTCCCTCAGGGGGCTGCGGGACAGAGGCAAGCACAGCAGAGACTCATGGGGCTTCTGGTCACCCAGCAGCAGTTGCTTTCCCCACCCCCTTCCTCTTGCAGATCCCACTCTTAGCCACCCGTGGCCGGAGGGCCGCCCCCTGGCACATGATGGCACAGAGGTGCTCCAGGGTTAGTGCAGAAAGGCCTCTGGCTCAGTGGCCCTGGGGGCTTGGAGTGCCTGCGAGTGTCACCGACGACCGAACGCGGGCAGGACTATTCAACTTAAATACTTCCCTGGGCCAGGCAGGGGCCATGAAAGTATGGGGACTGGAGCTTCTCCTCGTTCCCACTCCAGTGTTGGTTCCACCATCCTCAAATGCTCAGGGGTTGGGGATGGCACTGGTTAGTGTGGGCAGCAGGGAAGCCATGTGCCCTTCTTCTGATGAGGCAGGGCTGGGGTGAGAGAGAGGATGGCGCTTAGCACAGGCATGGGGGGCCGTGAGCTAGACGGGACAGAGCTAGGCAAGAGGGATGGGTTGCCTAGACCAGGACCTGGGAGAGGGAATACAAGCCCTCAGCAGCCCAAAAAGCTACCTCTGCCTGGTTGGGCCAGTCCCATTCCGAGGTCAGCAGTGACTGGGGAGCCTGCTTTGTGGCTAGGGCCTGCTCTCAGCCCAGCGCCCCTGGACTCAGAAGGGCACTCTTCCTGGGATGAGCTCATATCTGGTATCGTAGCCCATTTTGGTCCATTCAAGGGCCTGAACGTCCCTGTGGTCACAAGCTGCTCTAAGGGCTTTTTGGACTCAAACACCTTTCCCTTTCTGGTGCCCCACTGGAAATGATACTCAGCCAAGAATCCAAGCCCAAACAACAGGCATGTAGGGAACTGGGACAGGCCAGTCGGAAGGCAGCTTTCCCCAGGACTTTACCTTCCAGCAGTTAGCCAACTGCTGCTGTGCTCAGAATGCCCAGGATTTCGCCTCTGCCTGCTGTGTGGTCTGGGGCAAGTTCCTCAACCTCTCTGAGCCTCAGCTCCTCATCTGGCCGAGCAGACCCAAACCCAGACACGGTTGTTGCAAAGTTTAAAATGAAACAATGTAGAGGAAGCACTCCCCCCGCCACAGGCTGCATGAGTCCTCGGGAGAGAGGGGCCGTGTGTCTCCCACCCTCCCCAACCTTCCTTTTTAGCACAGGGGTGCTCCGGGCACCAGGGCCCGGGGAGGAAGAAGGCAGAAGTCCTGGACTGGGGTGAGTGGAAGAGGCAGAGATCAGTCTCAGTCCGTAACCAGTTCCCCTGCAGTGATGGGCTGGCTGGATCTGGCCACCAGCCTCCAGATTTAATTAAGTTAGTGACGAACCTAAACGTGTCTCTAGGGAGCCAGGAACTGTCCCTGGTTTCCTCTGCTTGTCGATTAATTCTTGTTTTTCCTTCTTTTTTTTTTTTCTGTTTCCCTCCTCCTCCTCTTCTTCCCAAGGAAGAAAAAAAAAAAGCCTTATTTATTATCATTTTCCCCACTGTTGGCATGGCAACACCAGCGTACGTTACCGAGCTTCAAGCAGCCCCGCAGCCAGCCCCGCCACCGCAGGCCCCGCCCCAGCCCCCGCCGCCACCAGCGGCGCCCCAGCCCCCCCAGCCGCCTGCCACCGCCGCCACCCCCCAGCCCCAGTATGTCACTGAGCTGCAGAGCCCCCAGCCCCAGGCGCAGCCACCAGGCAGCCAGAAGCAGTACGTGACAGAGCTGCCGGCCACCCCCACGCCCTCGCAGCCGGCCGGCGCCCCTGCCCCGTCCCCGGCGTCCCAGCAGTACATCGTGGTCACCGTCTCTGGTAAGTGGACACGCGCTCGGAGCCAGCGTGCTCTGTGAATAACTCAGAGAGGAGTCTGGGGAGCCAGGCATCCTGGATGTGGGGGGCACAGTGATGCCCTCCCGCTGTCACTGGGCCTGTCACCAGCACGGCCGCTTTCAGATTTGCCGGCTTTCCCCTGGGAGACTTGGGAGGGTGTTTCTGGGGAAGGAGTCGTTAGGCCGAGCAGCGAGGCTTCTGTCCACCTAAACTCCTTCCCACTGGGGCAGCTCTTAGGGCTGTTTCTGTCGCTGTCCCCAAGTAAACTGCCACTTGAGGGAAGGACTGGATGGGAGACTTAAAGTTCGCAAGCATCTCTCGGAGATGGAAGGTGAGGGCCCAGCCGCTGCACTCCTGGCCTGAGTCGTTCCTTACCACACCCTCGGCCGCTCTGCCTGTTTCCTCCGTAGAGGGCTGGTAACAGCTTCGTGGGCTCGGGATACGTGCGAGGTGTTCTCGGAGGCATTGCATGGAGGCCAGCTGGGAGGCCTCCCCGAGATGCAACCTTTTCGGTTCTGGCGGGACCCAGGGGCCGAGGGAGGCCATTGGTTGGGCAGTTTTGTGATCATATGGCCAAGGACCCATTTCTCACAGTGGCTCCCCTTACAGCCATGGAGAAAGCGATCCAGAAGCTTAGGTTGTGGCACCCTGATTCGTGCCTAGGCCATCTTCCCCATGCCCCAGTTCTTCCAGGATGGAGATGGGCCGAGCTGGGCCGAGCAGAAAGGAACTGGGAGCAGAGGGTCAGGGCAGGCAGTCATTCCCCTGAGAAGGTGGAGCTCAGACCAGGGCTGGGCATCATCTGTGGCTTCCAGTGTGTTTAGCGGAGCGGGGAGAATGTGGTGAACCACACACTCCACCTCGGCCTGATCTTTCCAGAGTGGAAAAGGATTGGATGGAAATCATAAAGGTATCTTGGGAGGCTGTGGAAGGGGCAGGTCAAGACTGGGTTTAGGAAGATAGGGCAATGTAGAGTGACACATCGCAGCTGACATGGCCCCGTGGGACCAGAGCAGGTGTAGCCGGGGCCCTGAGCGCCTCCCTTAGGTTCCTGGCAGTGTGGAGGTCCCCAGAGAGGGATGAGGGTGGTGACTCTTTACCACAGGGACTGGTCTGGAGGGATGTCATGTGAGAGCCATGTGAGAGCACCAGCCATGGACATGGCCAGGGTCCCCAGGCCACTAATCTCTGGCCTGTTCCCGGCACCGCCCAGTTATTCTGCTAGGTTTTCTCACCAGCATGCTCCCCCCTGCAACAAGAAACCCACCCCCACCTCCATCGTCTTGTCTGATTCTGTGCTCCTTACCCCTGATCCCACTGCCTACCTCCCTGGGAACAGGTGCCACCACGTATCAAGAAGGACCCCATCTCACCTGAGCCAGCCTCACGCCTCCCAGGGTCATCTGGAGCCACCAGCTCTGCGAATCCCAGGCCATCCCCTCCAAGGCTTTATCGCTTGGTCCCTCTCTTGCAAATCTGTCCCACTGACCTGCTGAGAGGAGACACCTCCCGATTTAATCGGAAACCCCAGTTCCTGTACCCTTTCAGCTGCTGCCCACGTCTTCACTTCCTTTTAAGTCAGAATTCCTTGAAGGATTCACCCTCCCTTCCTTAACTTGTGCTCTCTCCTCTGCTGCCTCTGCCTTTCCCCTCCTGCACCCCAGTCACTCCAGTCGCCCAGAGCTCCCACCTTGCCCATCTGCTGCTCATTCTTGGTACTCCTCTTCCTCGGTCCCTGGGAAGTACCTGACATACTTGTCCCCTTCCTCCCGGAACCGCCCCCTGCCCTGGTCCCTACCTACTTTCCTGCCTCCTTTCTCCATCCCCTTTGCTGCTTCCTCCTCATCGCCCTTCATAGGGGCCTAGTCCAGCGTCTCAGCTTCCACTGCCACCTTGGTGCTAACAACATGCCCCCGCCACGGCCTGCGCCCTGGGCTATGGCCGTGAACCCCAGCCACCTGTGACGCATCCACTCAGGATGGAACGGCCTCTCAAGCCAGCACTGCCGAATAGAACCTTGGATTTTTCCCCTCATCCAATCACACCCTCTTCTGAGACTTTTTCATCCTAACAAACAGCAGCCCTGGGCCTGGGTCAGCACGGATTCCTGCCCGGCCCATCTCTGAGCAAGACCTCTCGTCCCCGCTTCTGCTCCCAGAACTTACCACCTCTGCCACCTCCAGGGCCCCCAGCCCAGTTCAGCCTCCGCCCTCGATGGTCACTGTCCACCCCTGCACTGACCAGGAGGGAGCCCATCACAGCCCAGTTCGATGCAGGTGATTCTGAGGCAGATGGCCCTGGAGTCACTGCCTGAGAAACCGTGACTTTGGCGTTCTCCTCTGAGGACGGCTGGCCCCTGTGGCCCCTTCCACTAGGGAAGGGCTTTAAAAGCTCCACACTGCCTGGATCCCCTGCTGACAATTTCCTAGCCTCCCAACTTCCGTCTTGAAGTCCTGTCAGCCCACCAAGCCTCAGCCGGCCCCATCCGTTCCCTCCCACACCTACTCCAGCCCTCCTGGCCTTCCCGCAGCGGCAAAACCCCACAAGGCTCAGTCTGGCCTCCAGGTCTTTGCATTTGCAGTGCCCTCTGCCTGGAACGCTCCGTCCCCAACCCCCTGGTGGCTCGGCCCTTGTGTTCTGGTGTCCGCTCAGATGCTGCCTCCCTGATGCCCACACCCCCCCACCTCCACTGCTCACGCCCTGTGTCCTCACTTTGCTTTGTTTTTCTTCTTAACACTCATGTCACCTGAAGTGCTGATGATGGTGAGGATGTCCGTCCCTTGTCCCTGAGGGCGGGGCTCTGTCTGCCACGTCCCTGTGCCATGAACAGCCACTAGAAATCTGGCCCGACCCATCGCAGCCCTCACAGTCTGCTAGCCCCGGGCAGCTGAGAGCAGGTGGGAGGCCTCGCCTGTCACTGCTGGAGGACTTTGGTCAGCCTACAGGGCATCCCGTTGGCTCTAGACCTCCTAGGTGCTGGCTTTGGCTGCTTTGGGGCTCCAGGGTCCTCAGGGCAAGGGTCCGGAGAGGGCACATGGCTCGAGGCCCCAGAGCACCCCGACTCCCAGCACATTCGTCTCTCCTCCTCAGCCTCTCCAGTTCCTGCTGCATGCCCCGGGGGTCTCTGGTGCTTAGAGGTCAAGGCCTTTGTTCCCGCTCCCCGGATCCCCCAGTGCACCACAAGGCCGGTCTGTGCTGCTGGGCTGCTGGTGCGACTCTCAGGATTCCTTCTTGGTCTCATGGTACCTTGACGGCCTTTCACAGGGGTCCTTTGCCCTGTTGCTCCCTGTTCCAGCGGCAGTGAGGCTGTCCTCTGAAGGGTGACTGGGTGATGCTTCCTTGATACCTTTTCTGAGGAAGAGGAGGTTGGCTGCACCTTGTCATTCTATTTGCCCCGTTTACCCTTCCCCCACCCCCTTGCAGTGATTTCCTAGCATTCCTCCGTGACCCTCTCCTGGGTTAGTGTCCCTTTTCAGCTAAGGGTAGCCTTTGGGCCACTTGAGCCTGTCCCAGGCGTGGCGGGGTGGGGGTGGGGGGTAACTGACACCAGTAAAGGCTGCAGCAAGGTGCCTGGGGCTCCGCAGGAGCCAGAGCAATCGCATCTGACCAGGGATCCGGGGAGACGCAGGGAGAGGACAGGCGGGGCCCCAGACCCACCTTGGAGCCCAGGCTGGAAGCCAGCTGGGAACGACACCACAGGCAGCTCGTTCAGCCCGGTCCTCGTGGGCTCTGCCCTAAGGTGTCTTTGGAGCTGATGGGAAGGGAGCTCCAGTTTCCCTGCTCGGGAACAGCCCTCTAGATCTGTAAGGCCCTGTCCTCGCAGGCCGCCACACTCGCACCTGACACTTGGGGCAGAAGGAGGACACTGTGGGTCCTGACACCCCCAGGAAGGTGAAAGCAAACCTGCCCGCGACAGACAGCGCTGGGCTGAAGGGACGTGTGCGGCCAGCCGTTCTTCCCTGCTTCTCTTGCACTCGGAGTCTTGGGAATCCAGCAAGACTTGTGTCCGTGAGAGAGATGGGGGCTGTTTCTCAGCATCTCCCAGCACAGCTGGGGAAATGGTCAGGACAGACAAGGGACCCAGGAGCCACCGGCCCTTTCAGAGGCCCTGACTGAAGTCATCTCCAGGAGCAAAGGATCAGGAGGGAGGGAGCCAGACGCCCCTCGCCTCCGCCATCCGAGAGGCATGGGGCCCCAGCTCGTCTTCAAGCCTCTCGGGCTTCCTTCAGTCTTCCCCCTCAGAGCTCGCGGCACTGGAGACATGAACAGGTCTCAGTGGGGAAGTGCAGGGCCCAGGGAGGAAGAGATGCTCATCAGATTGAGGGACAGGAAATCAGCTGCCACTTCCTGACTACAGACTTGAGACTGTGGGGGCCCTCCCTGGTCTCATGCACATGCCCAGAATGGAGAAGGCGGACAGACAGATGCAGAGGCTTGCAGACTTAATACTCCAACCCCCAACACACACACACACACACACACACACACACAAAACGAGGGCAGGACACGGGCAGGCAGGGACGCGCACACACAGGAAGCCTTTCATCCGGACAGTAGACTCTAGAATCTCACCTGCTTATCCTCAGGGTACAGCCCGGCATGCCTGGCAGATGTGAGGGTCCCAGCCTTGAGAGCCAGCCTAGACTGTTTCCTGGGGCTTCCCCATCCCAGGCAGGTCCCTGATATCAGCAGGTCCCCAGGCCTCTCAAATGCTAAGGGTCCCACTGACTGAAGGATCAGCCTCGGCATTTTCTTCCGAGCCTCCAGGCCTGGGTAGCTGGGGCCAGACCCCCACTCACTGTCCACCCTGAACTAGGCAAAAACCCGTCGGAGGCCGCCTCAGTTGGGTGCCATTCCTTGGGCTGGGCCTGGCTCCCCGTGTCCCACAGATACAGACACCCAGGTGTATCACAGCCCCACACGTGACTTAGGGCTTTCTCGGGTTTCTCCCCAGGGGCCCCTCTCGGTGAGGGCTCCCTCCCTCACTACTCAGAGAAGCCTACCTAGATGCAGGGGAAGAGTGTAGCCAAGTAGGAGATGGTGTCTCCTGGAATTGGCTACAGAGGCAGCTGGCCAGGCAGGCCTGAGGTGGTTCCAGTGCCCGTCCACGTGTGGCCAATGGGAGGCTTTCCCCAGCACCACCTCCCACATCTGGCCGCCACTCCCCCTACACCCAGTACATAACACATTCATGAGCCCTGCCCTGGACTTGGTCCCTGAGGTTCTTGCATCTACCTGGGACTGCACTTCTGCCCTGGCCAGGCCCCCTCTCCCTGTGTCCCCACATAGCTGAGGCCCAGCTTCTCACTTTGGAGGCTAGGGATGCTCTGGTCCTAAAGTGGTATTCCCATAGACCCTCACCTTACTGGTCACCACTGCCCTCGGGGTGTCAGCCCAAGCATGACCTGAGGCTCTAGATTTCCATGCACAATGTGAGGTTTATGTGGGCACAGATAACGGGCCAGCCTCCTGGCATGTCAGTTCCCAGCTGGGTGACCTTGGGCAGGTCACTTCCTCTCTCCCGGTCTCTTGCCTTACCCCATAATGGGGGTAATAAAAGTTCTTTCTGTCTCCGGCTACCCAGGAAGACCCTAGCACAGCACCTGGGCTGCTGGAAACACTCTAGTTACTCCTATTACTCCTTCCCCACCCCCTCCTGTCCTGCCAGGGGACCCCCCCCACACACAAGGAGGTAGCACTGGGACCTTGGCTCCTGGTAGCAGACCGGAGGAAGGGCAGGCACATATGCGCCCCACAGCCCCAGCCTGTCCTCTGGAACTGGGAGCAAGCGAGGCCTCATGGAGGGAGCAGGGTGGATGGTGTCCTGGCTGGGGATGGGGGGGGGTCTTCCATCCAGCATCTCTCAAGGACACTTGCCCTCTGAGCCTCTCCCCTTTTCAGCTCCCTTCTTAATCACTCAGTGAGATGTGCATGAAACTTGACCTGTGCCCACCCGATAGCATCTCCAGGTACCAGTCTCCCTCCTGACTTCATAGCAAGGCCCCAGCCCAGGGACGGCCATGCTTGGGCTACGCCTGCCGGGAGGAGGGTGTTTATTCCAAGAGGGCAGCTGGGGAGCTCTGCATCTAAGGGGCGGGGGATTAGCTCCCCAAGGTTGCGGGTATAAAGCCTCCCGCGCGCCCGCGCACCCTGCTGTTCCCAGAGAGGTGGGTGAGGAGTGAGGAGTGTGGGGCAGGTTCCCCTGGAGAGACGGGGGTAGGAGCGGGGTAGGGGCACCATGTTCTACGATTGCCTCTTCTCGGCTGCCTGTCAGCGTGAGTACCTGCCTGTCCCCCTCCAAGCCCCCTCCTGCCCCCGTCCCACTGAGGACAGGGAGGCTGGGGCCGTGGAGAGGGAGGGCATGCTTGGCCACAGGCTGGCAAGGCCTTCTAGGGTCACTCTTCGGACCATCTTCTTTTCTTGGGAAGCCAGGAGTCATCTCGAGGAAGGTGGCCCCAGCCCCTTGGTCCTTCTAGGGCTGCTGAGACTCCAGGTTAGGAGGCCAGTCCCTGACTGCCCACGGATCCTATCTGTTGGGAAAAGGGATCCAGGCCTCTGGGGGGCCCCTGCTGCACCTTGGCTCCTCGGCCACCCCTTCTAGTCTGGTTTTGGGACGAGGTGGGGTGGGGTGGAGCTGCTTCTGCCTGGCAAGGACCAAAGGTCCTTCAGGCTCACCCCCATGGGCAGTGTTAGGGCTGGCCAGGAGGCAGGCAGGATTGCTGGAGAGGCCCGGCCATTCTCGTGGGTTCAGGCTCAGGTTCCGGGTGGGGGTAGGGACGACAGGCAGAGCTGACCCAGTGACCCGTCCTTGCAGAAGGCGCTATGCGGGCCAGTGAGACTGTATCAGAGGCCAGCCCAGGCTCCACAGCCAGCCAGACCGGAGTCCCCACTCAGGTGGTTCAGCAGGTGCAGGGCACCCAGCAGGTAGGACACACTCCTCCCCCCGGGGCTGGTCAGGAGTGTCCGTGAGGGGGCGGTGGTGACTTTGGTCACGGGTGCTTGGCTTCGCTGCCTCCTGTCTGCTCCCATGTTCTTATCAAGATGCCCACTTCAGCCCCCGCTTCCACCCACCTGGGCCAGGCCTCCCCGGGGAAGCTAGCATGGCTCAGGTCCTTACTCCTTGTCCTCACAGCGTCTGCTGGTCCAGACGAGCGTGCAGGCCAAGCCGGGCCATGTGTCACCCCTCCAGCTCACCAACATCCCAGTGCCCCAGCAGGTAAGGCTGCCACACCCAGCCCTGGCCTCACAGTGCTCCCCCTGCCCCCACCCCCCCCACCCCTGCCCTGGGTGCACCACCAACCCCCTGTGGCCTGCGCAGATCTGCCCGCAGCAGCATCAAGGACAAAAGCTCTATCCGGTCGCCTCCCCACTTGCTGCTCCAGCAAGTGAGACCGTGGCAGTCAGGGGCCATCGGGGAAGGATGACCTGCACGCCTTCTCTTAATAGACAGAACTGAGGAGTAGCAGTGAGGAAGGCGACTTTCAGGTCCAGCCCCAGTGTCTCAAAGCAGAGAACCCAATGCCACTTAGGAGCCAAGAGCCCGTAGCCAGCACAGGGACTGTGAGTGCATGGTGGTGGTCTGTCCCCCAGAAGGCTGTGGGCAGGGTGGCAGGGCTCAGCACAGAACGGGACAAAGTCCCATCAGGCTTCAAGGGTGAGAACCATCCCGCGTGCCCTGTGCAGCCGGGCTCCCCGGACACAGACCCTGACTCTGCCACTTACTGGTCCAGGACTTCTGGCAAGCACTCTTCCCATCCTGAGCCTCTCTGTGAAGTGCGGTTACTGTCAGGGCTGCACTGGGACTTGGGGGTAGTTCTGTGAGCTAAGAGGTGTGCAGCACTGGGGCATCGCCTGGGATAGTGTCCTGTGCTTGGGAAAACCAAGACGGGCTGTTGGGAGTGAACTGTGGTCCTTTTCCCTCCTGGTTCTAGGCTCTCCCCACGCAGCGTCTGGTGGTGCAGAGCACAGCCACAGGCGGCAAGGGTGGCCAGGTTTCCCTGACAGTGCACGGCCCCCAGCAGGTGCACTCACCACCTGAGGTAGGTAGTGGCCCCACCAGCTGTGCCTGTACCTCCCCAGGTTGGCCATGTACCCCCAGCATACACCTGGAGGGGTCCCTGTCCCCCAAGCCCACTTGTTCCTCCAAAGTCCGGCCCCACTCAGGACGGGTAGAGGCTCCTCAGACTACCAGGGTGGGCTCTGGGGAACCGCCCCCCCCAAACACCAGTGAGGATGTCAGAGGCCAGCAGGCCACAGACAGCTGGGAGCATGGGTGGCAGCATCGGGAGCTTGGGGTCAGGGCCCCAGCTCAGCCATTTCTCCTGGGGGATGCTGGCCGGGGCTCTGGAGCCTTCTGAGCCCAGTGTTTTCTGTGTGAAACAGCTGATGATACACAGTGCCACAGCATGGCCCAGAGCCAACAGGGACCTGTAGACAGTCTGCCTGGGGTCAGTGCCTGGTGCCACCAATCAGCTGTGTGGCCTTGGGACATCCCTTCCCACCCGTTCCCACCCGTGCTTTAGCACGTCATCTGTTAAATGGGGATTCCCTCACCTGAGGGCTGCAGTGTCTCTGATTGTGGCAGCAATGGGTGGCCTCTGAGCTGAGGCCATCTTCGCTGGGGAGGATGGGTCTACCAGTACCTCTGGGCCGGACCCCCAGCTTTGCCTGGGAGTGATCGGGGCAGGGACTTGGGATTCGGATTCATGGAATTTGACCACTTTCCAGTAGAGGAGGTTGAGATCTCTGTGGCTTGCCACCCGCCCCCAACAGCTCTTGGGAGAACCCTCCTGAAAAGGGTTTTGTCAGGGCCTGGGTGCCCAGACGACGCCCCCGTGTCTCCTTCCCTTGCAGCGGTCACCAGTGCAGGCCAACAGCTCCTCCAGCAAGACAGCCGCGGCCCCCACGGGCACAGTGCCGCAGCAGCTGCCGGTCCACGGCGTTCAGCAGAGTGTCCCCGTCACCCAAGAGGTGCCAGGCCAAGGCGGGCAGTGGCTGGGGCAAAGGGCCCTGGCCAGGCAGCCTCTGCAGCCTCCTTAACTGTCTGTGGGAGCTGTGGTGGGGAAAGTCGGTGGGAGCCAAGCAGATGGGGGGACAGCCTCAGCAGCGCCCTCCCCCGCAATCCGGGCCTTTGGCAAGCGCCACTATCTCACTCCAGACTCAGCATCCTCGTCTAAATAATGGGTTCTGCCCTGGGAACCTGGGAGCAGGGCGGTTGGGGCTGCTGGGGGGTGAAATCTGGTCCTCATTTGGGGGGGCACCTAACACTGGGCTCTCAGCAGGCGCTGGAAACTCTGAGAAATGATGCAGCCTCTTTGGGCTCAGTTGCCTAGAGGAAGCCCCAAGGCCAAGTCCTGGCTTACCCCCAGGGAGCCCAGCGGGAAGCCCAACCTGCAGATCCATGGCCAGTCTTTGGAAGGGGTAGAGGCTCTTCCTCAGACTACAGGGTGGATTCTGGGGACCCCCAGAGTCTGTTGCTCTGAGCTGCCAGTTATGGCAGCTGGAGCAGGTTAAGCAGCAAGGCGTCTCTGCCATCTGGTTGTTATCAGTCAAGTTGCAGGGTTCCAAACCCTTCGGAAAACCAGATGAAAGGTATAGACTCTTCCCCCAAAGGAAAGCACAGACCTCATCCTGAAGGATTCACAGATGTTCCTGCCAGTACCACAGACCCTCTGACCCTCCAGGCCTGGATCTGAGTCCTAATCCACCGCTCAACAACCCCCACATCAGCCCCCAGCCTCTGCCCCTCACTGTGGGCCCTGATGGTGATATCAGGATTCCCGGGGCACCGTGGGGATGTGGGGGTGTGGGATAACCCATGTAGAGAGTAAGGGGGGTACAGCAAGGACTCCCTCAGACCCAAGTTCAGCTTCAGTTTTGACACTTCCTGTGGGCCTCACTCTGATGAGCCTCTGTTCACACATGTGACTGGGCACCCAGAGTCAGTGCAGTGATGAATCTAAAAGGCACTCCGTGAAGGGTGATGCGGGAAAAGTGGCAGAATGGTGGCCTTTCCCACCAGGCTGCCCTGACCCTTACCTGAGGAGTTCATGTGGGCGTGGTGTCGGGGTACTCCAGCATGCCTGGGCCACCAGGGGCACCATGGTTACCAGTCTAACTTGCCTTTTCCCTCCCCAGAGGTCCGTGGTCCAAGCCACTCCACAGGCGCCCAAAGCCGGCCCTGTGCAGCAGCTCACGGTGCAGGGCCTCCAGCCAGTTCATGTGGCCCAAGAGGTGCGTGTCTCCTCCATCTACCTGGAGGCAAAGTGGGATGGGGCCCTGGCTGGGCTGGGGAGGGGTGCAGTTCTGGCAGGCCGCCGGGAGGGAAGGGAGCTGGGGGTCCTCCAGGGCCCCAGCCCGGCCCCAGGCTCCACCTGGGGCTGTGGGCTGCAGACTCAGCCCTTCCCCCCACACACACACCTGGCAGTTCAAGGGCCCAGGTTTTGCTAAGAAAGATCTGGCTTCTCCCCTTCCACAGACACCGGGTGGGAGATCTGACGGGTTGCTGCGTGAGCTCAGCTACCCGGTGGGCGGCGGAGGCCTGGAACCCCGCCCGCGGCCTCCCCCGGTGACCCCCCAGTATCTCTGTTTGTCCTCCAGAGCTCAGGCAGTCAGTTTCCCGCTAGGAAGGCAGAGCAGCAGGAGCCCCGGCCCACGCCGCCGCCGGAGCCGCCGCCCCGGCCACCCACGCCCGGGCCCCGGCCGAGCGCGCTGGCCCGAGAGCCGCCGCCGCTCCAGTCCGCGCGCAGCGGCGAGGTCCCGCAGCTAGGCAGCCCCGAGCCGCCGCCGCCCCATTACGAGCCGGGCGCCGAGCAGTGGGTGGAGCTGGTGGGCGTGCTGCCCCCGCACCTGCTCCTGCCGCAGCAGAAAGTGGTCTTCGAGCCACAGCCCGGGCTCCCGGCCCGAGCCAGCCCCGACCAGAGGGTCAGGATCCAGAGAGTCCCCCAGGTGCTAGTGTTCGGCACGGCCGCCACGGCCCTCAAAGTAGGTGGCGGACTTCTGGGCGGGGGGGCATCGGGCGGGCGGGGGCGGGATCCGCCGGCCCCGGCCCGCACCCGGCCCCGGGCTGCCCGTCAGGCCCCCCCAACCTCGGCGGGGCCAGTCTGGGGACCCGCCTCTGACCCCCACCCCACCCCAGGCAGGTTCCTGGTCCCAGGCTTCGCTCCCATAGAGGGTGGGGGATGGAGTGGGAAACTCAGGCCCCGCCCCTGAGGCCCTGTCAGTGATTCCAGGCTCCGTCCCACAAACCCGGGCCCCACCCCTGATCTCTGACTCCGCCCCCAACATCCTGTACTTAGTTTCCAGGCGCCACCCCTGAGGCACTGTTTGTATGTAGTTTTCAGGCTTTGGCTTTGACTTTAGCTTCAGCGACAGCCATGTCCCAGTGCTTGGCTGTCCTCCTGGGGTCCAACTTTCATGCCCACAGTAGGACCCTGGGGTCCCCTCAGGCCCCACTCTTGCTGTCCCCAGCCTAAGCACAGAGTCCTGGCACTCCTGACAGACCCTCACCCGATTCCCAGTCCCGGTGGAGAGTGCAGTCCCTGCGCCTCTGACACCTGGCCCTGTCCAGGATGTGTTCAGAAAGCCCAGAAATGCAGCCTTCCAGCCGGGGAGCCAGGTGTCCTTGTGAGCTTGGACAGCCACCAGCCCTTTAGGGACAGAGGCAGAGGAGCTGGCCCACCCCTGACCTTCTGTGTGCCCTTCCTCCCCTGCCAGGTGCAGCAGCTCCAGCAGGTGCCTGTCCCACACGTGTACTCCAGCCAAGTGCAGTATGTGGAGGGTGGTGACGCCAGCTACACGGCCAGTGCCATGTGAGTGGGCAGAGGGCTGGGGGAGGGGACGGGAGATGGGACCTTGGTCTGCCCAGGGCCCTGCTAGGACTTGTGTGTATGTGTGTGTGTGCACCCGAGTCCCAGCGCCAAGCATGACAGGGGCTGGTGCTTCCCAAGGATAACCTATAGCTACCAGGCAGGGGGAAAGCGGAGGGGACCCTCACAGCTTGGGAAAGGCCGTCATTGATCTAATGATACCTGGTATCATTTAGGGCTTTGGAGTCAGATGGGCCTGGTTTTTAGAAAAGGAAAAAGAAAATTCCATTTTTACAAGACAGAATTTCTTAAGAGGGAGTGGGAAACAGTAAAGAGGAACTCTTCACGGCTGACCCCAACCCTGCTCCAAAGGGGGTGCTGTGACCTGTTTCTTTGTTTCCTCCCAGAGATATTCTGAGAATAGCAACTACCCCCTTTTTTGTGCAGAAACAGGCACAGTGTTCTGTCTCTTATTTCTTCTGCCAGCGGTGTATCTTGACGCTCTTCCATGTTTCTCTGAGTGGCCCCCAGTCCCCCTGCCTAAACGGCTGCGTGGTGCTCCACTGTGCAGATGGAGCGTGAATGACGTGGCCAGTGCCCACCCGGCCGACCCTCGGTGACCCCTGACCCCCGCTGCTGCACACACACACTGTAGCATGACCGGGTGCCCCAGCGGGCAGATGCCACGCCCCAGGCCTGCCCTCGTACCAGTTCTGGCTCCCTCTTGCCCTGGATCCTCCGCCCACCACCTTCCCTCTCCTATCATCTGTAGTAATGATTCCAGGATTATAGTGATTGTTGTTTTAATTTTTGGAAGTTTCCATTGGTTTTCTTTACATTTGTCATTGTTGTTTTCTTACATCCCCACCTTTGTCCTAAGTGGGGCTGATGCTAGGGATTTGCTCATAGAGCAACTTGGTCCAGGGGTCATGATGCTGTGGCAGATCCCAAGGGTCATGACCCTGGCACCTGAGTCATGGTCATGGTCATGGTCATGGTCCATGGCATCCACCTACCTCATAGCTCTATTGATTCATTTCTGGTGCTGCCAGTCTCTTAGCCTTGCAGTTGCCCCCTAGGGCCTCCAGGGGTGTTAGAAGCAGAGCTGAGGCACAAGCCCTGGCCCTGCAGTGCCACGCTGGCTCCTTCTGCCTCCCCTGGTAGCATCTGTGGTTTGCTTCTGTTCAAGTTCTTCCCGCCGTGATTGGTACGTGTGATTGCACGTAGCCCCGCATTGCCATCAGATTCTTCTGCTGCGTGAAGTTGTTAGCAGCAGTGTGTCTCTGTCTGTCTCTCGCAGTGGATTTTTACTGGGTGCCCAGCCCTTCGGCAGCAGGGTCGCCCCGACCCCCAGCCAAAGCCACAGTCCCTGCACCTCTGTCCCTGGCTCTGTCCAGGCCGCATCCAGAGACGCACACATTCAGTCTGTCATTCAGCAGATAGCTATCAAAGTCATATTTTTGGAGCATGTGTTGTGTGGAGGGGGGGTGGGCTGGGCCGGGCTGAGCCAGGGGTGGGGTGGAGAAGGCACTTGCTGGTGCCGCTTCAGGCGATGCGCTGTTGGTGCTGCTCAGTGCCATTTCAGTACGTGTGGACCAGGGTGCTTTTATCTTGGTGTCCATCAGGCTGGAGGCTCAGCTCAGTGACCACGCCTTCTGTCATTCCCACCTAATCCCAACACCCCCTCCCTCTCCTCACTGCCCCCAGAGGCCTATAAGTCTCCTCCCCCTGCTTCCTTCGGGAGACTCCCAACAGTGCCTTCTGAGGCAGGCCCCACCTGGCCAGCCTTGCTTCCTTTCTGGATTTTTAACATTTAATGTTATTTCTAGTCACTAATATGTTAAGAGGGCTCGAAATCGAAACTGTGCCCCCACAGTGTCTTATGAGACACCTGCCACCCTCCATGGGCCCTCCACCACCATGGATGTAGACGGGGATATGAAATGGCCCTCGTCTCCCCCCTCTTCCAGAAACCTCATCCTTACCTTTCCCCACCTCTTCCGTTCACCTGACAGAATTTTCTGGAGCTGCTTCTTCGGCAGGACCTTCCTCTTTTTCTCTCACCCGTCCATAGGATCTCGTCACCTTTCTCTTAACATTCCTCCAAAGATGGACCCAGTTTTCCCACTCTTGCGACGACCTCAGCCTTGTGCCTGCATTCTCTGACTCAGGTCCTGGGACAGCTTGAGGACAAGGCTCCAGGTCACGATGTCGCTGCCTCAAAGGGACATGCCTCTGCACACCAAAAGTCATCACTGAGTGGCTCCCCAGGGTGGCCACTGGATGCAGACATAGAAACCACCCCCCCTTCCCCAGCACCCCCCTCCTGCCTTGTTTACCACCTGGGCATGGCCCACCTTCTGCTGTGTCCTCGATTTACCTTCGTGCTTGCTTCTCTGGCTTCCGCACCACCACATCAGCCCCCAGGCAGGGCCTCCTCTGTCCTCCTCTGTTGGGTCTGCAGTGCCTAGAACAGTTTTCAGCATACAGTAGGTACGTGACTTTTTTTGTGTGGATTGACTGAAGTGTGTGGCCTGTTCCAAGTTACCTAGCCATTCTGTCTTGGCTTCTTCACATCTGACACGTGGACTCCCATGCCAGGGGCCGCTTTGATGATTAAATGAGCAATTGTGCCCCGCCAAGCCCTCGGGGGTGCCTGGGCTAGCACAGATGACTGCTGGCTGCACTGGGCTACTGCTCCTCGCTACCTTCCTGGGAGGGGTCTGCCCCACAGGAACCCCCCACAGACCCCACCACCACCCAGCTTTGGCCCTCTGACTCCTCCCTCTGCTTCTCTTTCAGCCGCTCCAGTACCTACTCCTACCCGGAGACGCCGCTGTACACCCAGACAGCGGGCACCAGCTACTACGAGGCCGCGGGCACCGCCGCCCAGGTCAGCACACCTGCCACCTCCCAGGCGGTGGCCAGCACCGGCTCCGTGCCCATGTACGTGTCCGGCACCCAGGTGGTCACCAGCTCCACCAGCAGCGGGGGTGGGGCCAGCAGTGGTGGCAACGGCGGCAGCGGCGGCGGGGGAGGCAGTGGCGGTGGCGGGGGCGGTGGCAGCGGCGGCGGCGGCAGCGGCGGCGGCAGCGGAGCGGGAACCTATGTGATCCAGGGCGGCTACATGCTGGGCAGTGCCAGCCAGTCCTACTCCCACACCACCCGTGCCTCGCCAGCCACTGTAAGTGCCAACTCGGGGCCCAGCAGAGTCTGGCAGTGGGAGGAGGGTGGCTGCAGGCTGTGGTGGGGGGTGGGGGGAGAGGGTGGTAGGGGTGGGTGAGTGGTCAGTCGCCACCATCAGCCACCGTAAGCGTTGCACCAGAGTTCTCAGATGCAGGTATTCTGGGATCAGATCCTTGCTGGGTAGCCTCAGACAAGTTACTCAGCCTCTCTGGGCCTCAGCTAATATGCATGAAGCTGTTAGAGCGGTGCCGCAAGAAGGGTTGTTTCCTGGGGTTATAGCTGATGACGACAGGTCTAGAGTAAGGGGAGGGAGAGGCAGGCCCCAGCATGGGGGGAGCTGCCCTGAGCAAGGTTCTTTGTCCATCTGGAAGGCAGTGAGATAACCTCTCTCCGCCCAGACATGGGCTTATCTGGAGTCACTTGGGGGAGGGCCCTTCACTAGCTCTGTGACTATAGATAGTTCAGGGCCTGGTGGTCCCATGGCAGTCCTCATCCTTTTGGACCTTGGGGTCTGGAGTGATTTTAACTACTGCCCTTTGACATAGCAGTGCATCCTGGACCACATAATTAAGACAGCAGCTTTCTCAGAAAGTGGGCAGACTCTTCCTTATACATCCATGTAGCCTGGCTTCTAGTCTCTTGTTTTAAGTGCTGGCTGTGACCCACCTAACTGATTTCATGACCCCGTAATGGGATCCCTTCTGGGTCCTTTCCCAAAGTTTGCAGACATGCTTCACAGAGCAGTGCTGTCGAGAACATTCTCCATTGATGGAAATAGCCCCTCTGTGCTGTTCAGTACAGAGACCTCTGGAGTTTGTTTTTCTTTAAACTATTTTGATATAACTGTAGATTCATAGGAAGTTGCAAAAATAGAACAGGGAGATCCCTCTGGTCCCCGCCCCCCCAGCTCTGTTACCCATCTAGTTATGTTTTTTGTAACTGCAGTACAGTATCCAACCAGGAAACTGGGCTTGGTACCTGTGGGTGTCTACTTGTATCTTTTTATCACGGGTGTACGTTTGGGAAACCACCGCTCAGCTACGGTCAAGATGCAGAACTGCTCCATTGCCACAAAGATCGTTCTCCTGCTCCCCCTTCGATAGTAACCCCCGCCCTCCTCCCTCCCAGCATCCCTAACCCCCAGCAACCATGAATCTGTTCCCCATTTCTTTTTTTTTTTTTCCAATTTATTTATTTTCAGAAAAACAGTATTCATTATTTTTTCACCACACCCAGTGCTCCATGCAAGCTGTGCTCTCTATAATACCCACCACCTGGTACCCCAACCTCCCACCCCCCCGCCACTTCAAACCCCTCAGATTGTTTTTCAGAGTCCATAGTCTCTCATGGTTCACCTCCCCTTCCAATTTACCCAAAAGCACATACCCTCCCCAATATCCATAACCCTACCCCCCTTCTCCCAACCCCCTCCCCTCAGCAACCCACAGTTTGTTTCGTGAGATTAAGAGTCACTTATGGTTTGTCTCCCTCCCTATCCCATCTTGTTTCATGGATTCTTCTCCTACCCCTGTTCCCCATTTCTATAATGCTGTCATTCTGAGAAAGTTCAGTGAATCATCCTTCATGTGACCTTTTGACATTGGCTTTTTTTTTTTTTTTAAAGATTTTATTTATTTATTTGACAGAGAGAGATTACAAGTCGGCAGAGAGGCAGGCAGAGAGAGAGAGAGGAGGAAGCAGGCTCCCTGCAGAGCAGAGAGCCCGATGCGGGACTCGATCCCAGGACCCTGAGATCATGACCCGAGCCAAAGGCAGCGGCTTAACCCACTGAGCCACCCAGGCGCCCCGACATTGGCATTTTCCACTCAGTATAAGTAAATTTAAATAGCCACATATGATTGGTGGTGACTACATTGGACAGTGCAGCTCTAGAGAATTCCATGGGATTTAGTTCCCTCCCCCCACCCCACTCCCCACCGTGATTATGAAATGATGTCGCCTGCAGTGTGGCTGTCAGGATCACAATTGGAAATAGGTACAGAGAGCACTTCACAATGAGTACTTGAGAAACTGAAGTGATTCTTAGTGCTCTTCTGTCCCTGGTCCGGCCCCAGGTTCAGTGGCTCCTAGACAACTATGAGACGGCAGAGGGGGTGAGCCTGCCGCGGAGCACCCTCTACTGCCACTACCTGCTGCACTGCCAGGAGCAGAAGCTGGAGCCAGTCAATGCCGCTTCCTTCGGCAAGCTCATCCGCTCTGTCTTCATGGGCCTGCGCACCCGACGGCTTGGCACCAGGTGGGCCACCCACCCCTACCCGAAGTTCTCCACGGCCACGTTTACCCCTCTCATGCCCTCCTTCACTCTGCTCTAGCTCCACTGGCCCCTTCCTCTGATACCCACACACTCCTACCCCAGGGCCTTTGCACCCGCTGTATCTTCTCATTCATGCGCTTTTCCCCATCTCCTTACTCAGATGCCCCCTGGCCTAACTAAAAGAAAAGCCTTCCCACTCCCCACCTCCCACCTCCCTGACACTCCCCACCTTCCCCTTCCCTGCTTGCTTTTCGTCCTTACTACGGAGCACCATCCCACATGCCTTTTGTGTTGCTTCTCTTGTGGCTGATCTGGCTTCCAGTGCTAAAATGCACATAACTTGAGGGTGCGGGCACTGTACATGGTTGGTACTTTAATCAGGGCCTTCAAGTCTGGATTCACGTAGGAGGGAACAAGGGGCCCTCCCCTGACCCCACACTTCCCTTCTTCTCCTTCGCAACCCTTACACCTCCCTGGGGTGAGCCCTGCCCATCTCTTGGGTCCAGTTCCCTTCCCAGCTTATGTGTCACCTCATTCACTTACATGTGCATAACCCGTGGGCAGAGTACTGTGTCTCTCTGTGCCACAGTTTCTTCCTCTGTCCCCAGAGGGTGCCAGGAGCACCCTTCGTAGGACAGGGTTAAGGAACGCGGGGATTTGTATATGCTAAGGGCTCAGAGCAGTGCCTGGCAATTTGTTGTAACTAGTCGTCAACAAGTACTTGCTGACTCCTGCCCCGTGCCAGGATCGGAGGTTGAGGAGTTCTCCAGACACTGGCCCTGTCTTCTCAGAACTCACCTGATACACAGGACCTCTCTTGGCACCCACAGTCCGTGTACTTCCCCAGCACAGCACCCCTGGCTCCGTGGAACATGGGTCTTTTCCCCAGGCCGTTTGGCCGGGGGGAGGCAGATGTGATGCGAAGGTCCCCGGTGGACAGCTGGAGGACCCCCAGCTCTCAGCCTCTGCCCAGCTCTCAGCCTCTGCCTCCCTCTCAGGGGCAACTCTAAATACCACTACTACGGCCTGCGCATCAAGGCCAGCTCGCCCCTGCTGCGGCTCATGGAGGACCAGCAGCACATGGCTATGCGGGGCCAGCCCTTCTCGCAGAAGCAAAGGTAGGAAGACGGGGCCAGCCCCTGGGCTGGTGGGCGGGGAAGGGCATGCTGGCCTGTCTCAGTGCTCCAACCGCCCCTTCTCCAGGCTCAAGCCCATCCAGAAGATGGAGGGCATGACCAACGGTGTGGCCGTGGGGCCGCAGCAGGCCACTGGGCTGTCTGACATCAGCGCCCAGGTCCAGCAGTACCAGCAGTTCCTGGGTGAGAGCGCTCTGGCCCATGGGGTGGGGTCTGGGCCAGGGTCTGGGGCCTCTGGAGAGAGTGGAGGTGGTTCGTCTGCCTTCCCGGGGCTGCCCCATTCCCCACTGCCTGTGGGGGACCCCCGCTTGGGAGGAAAGCTATGATAACTTGATAAGATCCCAGGGAGAGGCATGAGGGGAGCAGGCAGGTGGGAGGATGAAGGGCCTCACGGCATCCCCTCCTGCCTCCAGATGCCTCGAGGAGTCTCCCTGATTTCTCAGAGCTTGACCTCCAGGGCAAAGTCCTCCCCGAGGGTGTTGGGCCTGGGGACATCAAGGCCTTCCAGGTCCTGTACCGGGAACACTGTGAGGTAGGGCAGCTGGGTGAGTGGGCATGGGCGAGGGAAAGCCATGCTGCCGCCCACCCCCATGTCCCTGAGCATCCAGACTCCCCAACAGGCCATTGTCGACGTCATGGTGAACCTGCAGTTCACCCTGGTGGAGACGCTGTGGAAAACCTTCTGGAGATACAACCTCAGCCAGCCCAACGAGGCGCCTCCACTGGCTGTGTGAGTCCCTTGGTGGGAGCGGGGAGGAGGGAGAGAAGGAGGGGCCCAGTGAGAGCACCCAGGGGTGGCCAGAGCTCAGACATCAGGTGGAGGGGGGCATCTGCTTGATCCCTGGGGTGTGCGGGGTGCACACAACCTTCCGACCCCCGCTCCAGGTCTTGTGTATCAGTCTGACAGCATGTGGGGTAGTGTCCCCGGCTAAGCTGTTTCCTCCCTGCAGTGGGTGCGCGCCCGTGCCTCATGTGCAGGGTACAAGATCCCCAGCTGACCCCGGGGGCATCGGGGCCCGTGTCAGCCTGACCTCAGGGCTGGGGTGGCTGTCTACAGGCATGATGAGGCTGAGAAGCGGCTGCCCAAGGCCAGCCTGGTGCTCCTCTCCAAGTTTGAACCAGTGCTGCAGTGGACCAAGCACTGTGACAACGTGCTGTACCAGGGCCTGGTGGAGATCCTCATCCCGGACGTGCTGCGGCCCATCCCCAGTGAGTGCAGGACAGCTGCCCCACCACCGGCCCCATCCCCACGCGCCACGGTCCTGATGAGCCCCCGCTGCCACCCACAGGTGCCTTGACCCAAGCGATCCGGAACTTTGCCAAGAGCCTGGAGAGCTGGCTCACGCATGCCATGGTGAACATCCCTGAGGAGATGCTGCGTGTGAAGGTGAGGGTGTGAGGGGTCTGGGCACAGCCTCACAGGCGGGGGCTGAGCGGCCAGCCTGGGTGCTGGGCCCAGCTCCTGCCACCTGGCTGTGCAACTGTGGGCTGGGGGCCTCCCTCTCCTCGCCCTCATAGAGGCCCTAGGATTTGTCCCCATGCCTCTTCCCTCACAGTGATCTTCGGGTTATCGTCTTTACCCACTTCTAAAACACAACCCTTTGTGGTGTTTCTGTACACAAAATGGTATCTTAAAAAAATAAAAACCAAATGCAACTTGAAGTAATTCTCTTCAGGCAGTTTCAATAGGGGGGTGGGAAACATAAGGGAACAGAGTAGTGGCCCTCTTCGTCAGTGCTGCGTAGTCACGAAGTACGCTGAAGTACTCTGACGTGAGGAATTAGATGGGCTGTGTCTGCTCTTGAGCAAAAAAATAAAAGGAAGAGAAGGGGGTTTTCATCGTCCTTAAAATGTTAATGAGACGGTTATACGGAACTGGGCCTTGAAGCATTGGCCCTGGGTGCACTGGACAGGGGTGAGGAGTGGGGAGGTGGGAAGAGTAGAAGCTGGAGCCAATGAAAAAATGAGCAAATGTATTCATTCATTCATTTATTCAGCATGCATTTATTGAGCACCTGCAGTGTGCCAGCGTAGTTCTCAATGCTGGGAACACAGCAGTGACCAAGATGGACAACGTTCCACCCTCCCTAACCTGACATTCAAGGGAATAACAGTTCGAGCCCTTTCTAGGCAGTGTCTTCTGTGAATTTCTTGTGTCCTTTCATTAAAAATAATGACGCTGGTCAGACACATTATAGTGATTTTTTTTTTTTTTTTGGTCCCTTCGGGTGTCCACCCTAAATTTGAAAATCCCGACCCCTTGATCCAACAAAAGCCACGACGTACATCCTCCCTTTGGGGAGAAAGAAAGTCTCAGAGAAGTTGCAGCGGCTGGGGTAGGGGATGGGGGTTTCTCACCAGCCCCAAGCACATCCGCGACCCCCCCCCCGCCCCGCAGGTGGCAGCAGCCGGCGCCTTTGCGCAGACGCTGCGACGCTACACGTCGCTCAATCACTTGGCGCAGGCAGCCCGCGCGGTGCTGCAGAACACCGCGCAGATCAACCAGATGCTGAGCGACCTCAACCGCGTGGACTTCGCCAACGTGCAAGTGAGCGCGGGACAGGGCCGGGGAGCGCGGGGCGGCGCGGCGGGGGCTAGGGGGGTGCGGCCGCTGAGCCGCGGGCATTTGCCGCTGTCCTCCAGGAGCAGGCCTCGTGGGTGTGCCGCTGCGAGGACCGCGTGGTGCAGCGGCTGGAGCAGGACTTCAAGGTGACCCTGCAGCAGCAGAACTCACTGGAGCAGTGGGCGGCCTGGCTGGACGGCGTCGTGAGCCAGGTGCTTAAGCCCTACCAGGGCAGCGCCGGCTTCCCCAAGGCCGCCAAGCTCTTCCTCCTCAAGTGGTCCTTCTACAGGTGCGCTCCGGCTCCGCGAGAGCCCGGCGGGGAAGGGCGGGGAACAGCGGGGTGGGAGGCCCCGCCCCCTGGGGGCGGGGTCTAGAGCCGGCTCCTCCTGTCCCGGGGCTAGCCAAAATGGCATAGGGGGAAGCCCTTCCTCCTCGCGGAATTTGGGACCAGGGAAGATCACGCTTCCTTGGAGCTCGGGTCCCTTTTCACCAGGGCAGGGAGGCTGTTGGCGGTGGGCGGAGTGAGGACCCTGTGCTCTCATTGATGGACGCACTTGGGAAGCCAGGGCGGGGCCTGACCCGGGAATCTGGGCTTGCTGGCGCGCGGGGTGGCATCGGGCCTGATGGCCTCCTCTCGGCCGCCCGCAGCTCCATGGTGATCCGGGACCTGACCCTGCGAAGCGCTGCCAGCTTTGGTTCTTTCCACCTCATCCGGCTGCTCTACGACGAGTACATGTACTACCTGATCGAGCATCGAGTGGCCCAGGCCAAGGGCGAGACCCCAATCGCGGTCATGGGCGAGGTGCGCGCCGCGGGGCGCAGAGGGCGCGGGCGGGGGACCCCTTGGTGGGACCCTCACCCCTTGTCTTGCCTCCTTGCAGTTCGCCAACCTGACCACCTCGCTGAACCCCCTAGACCCGGACAAAGGTAGGCGGGGCGGGGCGTGTCTCTGTCGTGGGGCCGAATCCCAGGAGCTGCAGACAGGGCGGTGGGGATGGAGGAGGCGCCGGCGGTGCTCTGCCGCCCCGCGCTGAGTCGGGCCTCCTCTGTGTGCCCCAGACGAAGAGGAGGAGGAAGAGGAGGAGAGCGAGGATGAGCTGCCGCAGGACATCTCGCTGGCGGCCGGCGGCGAGTCGCCCGCTCTGGGCCCTGATGCCCTGGAGCCGCCTGCCAAGTTGGCACGGACAGACGCGCGTGGCCTCTTCGTGCAGGCGCTGCCCTCCAGCTAAGCCCGCGGCCTCCCCTGCCCCGCCCGCCCGCCCCCGCCGCCCATCCACGCCAGGGTCCCTCACAGCTTCTGTGGCTTCGCTGTCACCAGTCCAGCCTCGGGCGGGGAGGGGGCCTCCAAGACAGGGAAGGCTAGGGGGTCCCTGCCCCCAGTGGGGGCGGCACAATCACAGGGCCAGGCGGAGCCGCAGCTGCAAACTGACACACAAGACGTGCCTTAAGGAACCCGCCACCGTGCCCAGGTGCCCCGTGGGACAGCCAGCTAGGCTCCTTGGCCCCGAAGGCCTCAGCATCTCCCTCCCCCAGCCCTACCCTCCCGTGTCCCAGGGGGCAGGCAGGCAGGCCCCCTCCCCTGTGGAACTGTTAACTTATTCAGCTCGCTGGCTTTGCACAGTCTGTCCCGGGCCCAACCCTGAGCCCCAGGTGGGCACAGGTGGGTATCACCTGGGGACCCCCACTGTCAGCAGCAGCCCCGGGACCCCTCCCCCCAGCAACCCCACCGCTCCCCATTCCTTGGTATAAGTGCAATTAAAGCCGTGGGTGTCGCATCTTCTCCAGAGCTGGGCCCTCCCTTGCCCCGCAGCCCTCAGGAGGGCACTGTCCGGCCTGGTTGGAGGGAGGGCGGCGGGGGGCACCGCCTCCAGCTTCCAAAGAGCAGCAGGCTGGGCTGGGGGTGGGAGCCCAGAGGGGCCTGCTGCCAGCAGTGGGGCCCAGAAGTGCCCACGCCTGTCCCAGCCCCAGCTAGGGGCTCGGCTCCCAGATCCAAGACCCCAGCATCCCAGGCCACCCGCCTCTGGTTTGTAATGGAACCTCTGTGCTCCTTCTCTCCCGGGAGACTGTGCTTCTCCTCCGTGCAGTGCGACCCGCCCCCCACATGACTATTGTGCGATTTGTGAGCCGCCTGAGCGGAGTTGGTAACTTGTTGGTTTTTTTCCAACCATCATGGCCTTATCTGTTCCGGTTTTCTCAGTGTCTTCAACCTGTGAGATAGATGTTTATGGCAAAAAGCAAAAAAACAAAAAACAAAAAAAAAGACAAAAAAAGATCTGACCTATTGTATAAAAATCACTATTTTGTGTGCTCCGCGTGCTACAGCTTTTGGGGTGGCCCCCCAACTTCCCCTCCCCACTCCCTCGGGGCCCCCCCTCTCCTGGCCGTGAAAGTGTCCACGCGTGTGGTAGTCTAGTGTGCCGAGCTGTTTTCTACCTTTTTGTAGTCTTTCTTAAAACACAATAAATTCCGCTGTGGTATGTGTCTGCTGCTGACTCACGGGGCCTTGGGGCTGGGGACTCCAACTGGGCCCCGAGCGGCAGTAAAGGGAATTCAGGGAGGTTCAGAAATAAAACATTTATTACATGAAGAGGAACGACGGGCAGAGGGAGGGGATGGCCACAAGGTCTGCCGCCACAAGTAGGGGGGAGGCTGAGGCAGGGGAAGGGGGGGTCCATTCGGCCTCCCTGGGGGGCAATGTCCACACCTGTAGCCAAGGAAAGGGGCAGATGCGTAGAGAGCAAGGGCCTGTGCCCAGTGCGGGGTGAAGGTGGGTGCTTGAGGATGGTGGGTCAGGGGGCTCCCTCCCTCTGCCCCTTCCCAACTTAAATAGGCATAAATAAGAAGCGTCCAGACTCTCAGGCCACCAGGGGCTGCCCCGCCCAGCTCCCTTCCCCGCAGCCTAACACGGGTCCGTCGGTCGGTCGGTCATCAGTCGGTCGGCCGGCCAGCCGGGGAGAGGCTGCCAGGAAGGCAACCGGCTCCCAGGCCGCGGAGGTAGTTGGAGTCAGTGTCCAGAGCGGCCGGGCCCTCACAGCACAATCCACGTGTATCGCTCACTGTCTGCCAGAACCTTCAGCGAGCACCCTGCAAGGAAGGGGCAGAAGGGAGCCATGAAGTCTACAGGCCCAGGCTGAGGGGAGGGGCCTGCCTCCTGCCCTGATTTGATTTGGGCCACAAGGTTCCAGAAGGCAGTGACCCTGCTGAGTTCTGCAGGCCTCCCACCGGCAGCTACCCAGTAGAGGTCTGCTGAATGAATGGACTGGCTGGGGGTCCCCAGGCGCCACACCTGCCAGGTCCTCTCCGAGCCTGCCCTTCCCTCCCCTCACTCCATTCAGGAACACCAAGGAATCCACACCTGCTCTAGCCTGACATGGTGCCAGAGGACCTCAGTCCTGACCATCACCGGGTCCCAGGGCCCACCTTTGTGCAGCGCCTCGTTGGTCATCCTGTTGACATAGCGGCCGCTGCTCTCAGGCACCAGCCACTTCATGACCATGTCCACGCAGCTCTTGCGGTACGAGCTCCAGACACTGCCGCTGAGGGCAAGGGGGTGAGGGCTCTCATCACCCCGGTCGCCCACCCCGGTCCCTGGCCCCCAGCCCTGGCCCCAGCCCCACCTCACCTGGTCTGCCCCTTGACCTCAGTGAGGTCGCCTACACTGACTGTCACGAAGATGCCTGTGTTGAGGTCCCATGCCACCTTGAGGCTGGTGTGATAGGTCTTTGGTCTGCAGTGGGGTGGGGGGCAAAGGAGAAAGGGCTGGGACCCCGGCAACCCTGAGGGTCTGCTCTCTCTGGAGCAGTTACGGTGTGCCTGGTCCAGGTTTTGGGGGCAGGGGAAGTCGTCTCCATCCCCACTTGCCCACCCCCACAGAAGAATCTGAGTGTGGCTTCCTGCTGTGCGGAGACAGGGGCCATCTCTACTCCCACCGGCTCACCGGAGCTGCCCCTCCTCAGTTGGGGACGGGAATGCCAGGAGCAGCAGGCCAATGTTGATGAGGACTTGATTGGTTTCCGGGCAGACCTTGGTGGGGGCGGGGCAGGGACAACGGTGACAGCTATTGAGGTGATGCCCAGAATACAGAGGCCCTGGGCCCACCCTGTCCCCTCCTCAGGCCCACCTCCAGGATGACAATGTCATAGTCGCTGAAGGAACAAAACTGGTGGGCCCAGGTGGCATCATGGCGGATGACCTCATTGATGACGTATTCAAAGTCCAGTGTGAGCTGCTCCACCGTTAGATACTGACCCTGTGGGTGGTGGGGAGGGGAGGGCTGCTGTAACTGCGACCCCAGCAGGCTCCCCAGGGGCTGCCCCTAGGCCTGCCTCCCACAGGCACCAACCTGGACGGCAGCCCGCTCCCGCATGGGCCGCAAGTTGCGGCCCCGGAGATCAGTCACCACAAAGGGCAAGGAGATCTTGTCATCCTCGAACTCTGAGGGCACAGGAATTGGGGGTAGGGGTGGGAGGGGGAACTTCCACGCTCAGCGCCCTGCCTGCTGCGTGGGTTCCTGACTCACCATCCTCCGGTTCTGTCCCTTCGCTGGACCCCAGCACATAATACAGCTTGGTGTAGTTGACGTAGCCCGGCTCTGGGGCCGGTGCTTCTGCCGCTGGGGGGCTATCTCGGGGTACCACCTCCCCGCCTGGGGCCAGGGGCTCTGAGGGCAGACGGCAGCGGCTGCCCGAGGGCCCTGGGCAAGGGGGTGGCCGGGCTTCCTCCAAGGTCCCCCCCTTGGCCTCTCTGGCCCTGCGGAAGATGTCGGCCACAAACTCCTTGGCTTTGGCGATGGCAGGTGAGGGCTCGGGGGCCCCAGGGGGCCGGGTGGGAGCTGCTTCAGGGCAGGGGCTGGGGAGGGCAGGGGGCACATCAGGGCTCTGGGGCCCAGGGGGGCTGGGGGGTGCTGGAGGGGAGGCGGTGTGGTCATACAGAATTTGGCAGAAGCTGCTCTCGCCTGAAACAAAAGCAGAGGGAGGTAGGGGTGCTCAACAGACGAGTTCAAGTTTAGGACACTGCCAACCTTTCTAACCGCCATAGGGGTGCTTCTCAGAAATCCACCTTGAGGAGACCCTCCTAGAAGACTTACTTATGTTGAAAGATCAGTCAGAAACACTCAGAAAGGAAAAAGGCCTTACACACGCACATGTGCACATAAACAACACTTTCATTCAGACTTCAATTTCGAGCATTTACCAAATACCACACACTGAGGACACGAGTGGAAAGCCACACAAATCCCTGCCCCTGGGCGGCTGACAGTGACAAAAGCTAAAGATCACCGAAGTCTGAGTTTCCTACACAGCCATTCATTGTTCCCAAAGGGAGCTGACTGGCTTGGGCACTCAGCAGCCAAATCCCAGGCCTCCATTGGTGTCCGCTTGACTAGGGACCAGCTCCCCTCTGGGAACGTGAGCTCAGCATGGAGAACCCCAAAGCACAGAATGAGCAGCACCAGGACCTCTGCCTGCACCACCTCCGTAGGGCCCCCCACAATCAATCTTGAGCGGGGAGGCTGTGTCCTCCCAGTTCAGAGACTAGGGACCGGGGCTCAAGGAGAAACTTGTCCAAGGTCACGCTGCAGGACAGCACGAACCAATGCACTCCTGTCCACCAGCACGGAAAATGGCCAAGTCAAAACTCACTGTCCCTCTGTGTAAGTGGTAAGGTGTTAGACATGGGAGACAGTGGCCCCCTCACCCCCGAATGCGTACAGCCGAGTCCTTTCCCACGTGACCCTTCCTACAGGGAGCCACAGCCACAAGTCCAGGGGTTGGGTCTCAGCCAGCCCCGGCTTGTTGGGGGCTCACAGCCTGATGAGGGGCAGGGCCTTGCCCACACTGGCACAGGCGGCCAGGGCCAGGAGGCCCCTGGATGGGCCCAGAAACAAGGCGCCCTGGCTCGTGCTGATGTGTGCACTCCGTTTTATACATTTAATTCTCTTTTCATATCCACTCCCCTCCCCCTCCCAGGGGAAACCATTTTCATGTAGTTAGTGGGTATCTTCTCGTTTGACTGCGTTCTTGCAAAATCAAAACATATTTTTAATTTATATGTAAGTGGTATCATTATCCGGTTATAGGTCTCCCTTTGTTTCGTCTGCTCTCAAGCACATCTTTAAAGCACGCTCCATGGTCACGCGTGCTGGGGCACCCACTGAAACTGCTCATCCAAGAGAACACCTGCCTTGTCTGACCTCCCTGAGCCCCAGGGATGGAGAGCAGGCAGCCCGCCAAGCTTTGGATGTGCTCAGACGCGGGACCGCTCACATGTGCGGCCCTGAGAGAGTGGCGGTGGGGGCAGGGAGGGAACATCCCCACCGGCCCGTACCACTGTCCAGCTTCTTAACTTCGGCCACTCTGTCAAGGGACATCACCTTGTGATCTCCACTGGCATTTTTCCTATTCCCAAAGACATACGACAGCCATCTGCCCACTGACCACTCCCTGAAATTGGAAATTTTTGGAGAGAGCACTGTGCCGTCCAGCATGGTAGCCACGACCACATGTGGCTTTTTGAACTCAACTAAAATTAACTGAAATTAAAAACTGAGTTCCTTGGTCACACGAGCCACTTTAAGTGGCTACTAGTGGCAGCTGTAGCAGATATAGACCTGGCAGATATAGACCATCCCAGCCCTGTGCTAAGTTCTAGAGGACAGCGCTGGGGTGGAGCATAGCTAGCTTGGGAGTCCATATCCCTGCTTTCCAGCTGAGTGACCTTGGACAAGGGACTTCACTTCTGAAGATCTCATTTGGGATCAGGAGACTGGGGGCTTGGAGGATTCCAGAGGGCACCAGGCCCGTCCTCAGACCCAGGGGCCTACCTGCCGAGTGGACGGAGACGGCGCAGGCCACCAGGGAGTAGCTGGTGTTGAGCAGCACCACCTGGTCCTTCTTGAGCTGGAAGGCGGGCTGGAAGGTGGGGAAGGGGTAGACCACCTGGTACTTCGTGTGCAGTATGAAGCCGTGCCGCAGGCACTGTGCGCTCGGGTCGCCTGCAGCAATACACGCACTGCGGGCTCACGCATGGCCTCGGGGCAGGGAGGCAGACCGCACCCCGAGACCCCCAGCCGCTCACCTGGATGGGCCCGGCTGGCTTCCCGGCAGGCGGCACAGCGGCCTGGCGGTGGTACCGCCACGGTGCTGATGTAGATGTCTCTGTGGTTCTCGTCACTCATCATCATCATGTTCATGAGCATCCCGTTGGCCGAGCGGGTGCTGGGGGCCGGCACGCCTTCAGCAACCTGGCCAACGCACCGCCCTCCCTGGGTCCCCAGGCCTTCCATGTCCCCAAATCTTACTTGAACCCAAAGACGATGACCTTGGAGGCGTCACTGGGCCACTCGCACACGGTCAGGTACAGGTCGCTATAGATCTCCTCATCCTGGAAGAGCCGCACCTGCCGGACCTGAGCAGCACATTCAGGGTCGGTATAGGGTGAGAGCAAATAGGGTGGGGATGCGTAGGGGACCAAGGCTGCACAATGCTGGGCGGGAATTGGAGCTGGGGCTGAGCCGGCAGGAGCAACCTTTTGGGTGGGGGGGGGTGGCTCGACCCAGGGAGTCCCAAGCAGCTCCTACACCACACCCCTCTGCCTTCCTGACGACAGGCTGGGGAGGCTCCCCTTATGAGGAGGGGAAACAGGGAAGCCGGCCTGGCACAGGAGGAAGCTGAGGAGAGAGCCCAGCCCCAAGAAAGGGGACTCTGCCAGACACATCAGATCCATGCCCTATCCACCCCGAAACCTGTTCACCTTTCCGAGCTCATGTGTAAACTGTGGTAACAGCACTCACCTCCTGGGGGAGGGGGGTTCAAGGAGTCAAAGTCAGGGTTAAGTGAACAGACTAGCAAAGCTACCAGGTCCCACCTGGCCTGAGCCTGCGGTGTGCTTCTTAGGCTGAGGCGAATCACACGGAAGTACCACCACCTACCCACTTTCAACTATAAAAACGGCAGCTGCACCTGGTTTGACCTAAGGCACGGAATACTGACAATGACCCTTGGAGTAGAATTTCTCCACTTTACAGACAAGGACTGTGAGGCTCGGGGGATGCTGTGATCTGCTGGTCACGTTGCTGGAAGGGATAGCCCAGCCCTGGGCCCGGCCCTACCAGCTTGAGCTTGCTGTGGACGTTGAACTCCCACCAGTACAGATGATAGATGTAGAAGGAGAAGTCATCATCCCCGCTGCTGCTGGTATACGAAAGAACATAACGGCCGCACTTGGAAAAGCCCAGGAAGATGTGTCTGTGGGGGCAGGCAAAACAGCCAGGTCAAGAACGACCTACCACCCCACCCAGCCACCCCCCACCAACTCCCACCCCATCCCAGCCTCACGCAGCCTCACCCTGCGTAGAGAAAGTCCTCATCCACAATGTTCTTGAGGGAGACGCAGACCCTGGGCGGCAGCTTCCGGAAGAGGCGAGGGGAGAGCTGCCCACTGATCTGGGGAAGGGGTGGCCCTGGCTCTTGAGGCACCATCACGCCCCAGTCCCCTCACCTAAAGCAGAGTAGCACCCCCAGGGTCTGGCCCAGACACACAGGCCCACTTCCCAACAACCATGATGGTCAAGAGCAGTCCAAGCTCTGGAAGGTGGGAATAGCTGGGGAAGATGGATCAACTGGGCCTCACTTGAGCCTCCCCTTCCACCAGGGACCCATGCCCTGGGCCTCACTTGAGCGTCCCCTTACACTAGGGACCCATGACACCCTCCCAGTCCCACATCTCTTCAACCTCAGGGCCCCTCTTGCCCAAGCACCCAGGTTCTAAGGACCGACACTGTCATTACCCCCCACCCCCAGGAAGGTTTCCCATTCACCCTTGGCCACAGTGTGCCACTGGCTGCCTTCCTGAAGGCTTCTTCATGGTACACTGAGCTGTAGGTGTCCTTGGCCACTAAGGAGGCTTGACCAACTGAACTCACCAGACCCTAACCCATTAGCCTACACACACAGTGCTCAGGACCTTTGAGAAGGCCCTGGCCTCACCTGGGGACCTACTGAGGCAGAAGAGGGGCTGACCAGTGACCTTCCAATTCCTGCCCAATTCCCCCTTCTCACTTAACCTAGCCACCTTCTAACCATCTCCCTCATCCCAAAAACTTCAAGGAGGGGACAGGCAGGCACAAGCTGTGTAGTAGGGGATCAGAGCACCCTGAGTCCTACAGCCCAGTCTGAGTGAGACACTTGGCCTTACCCTCAAGAGTACTGATGGGAAAGAGACCTATCTGGCAAGCTCCCTAGCAGATGAGGGAGAAAGCCCACTCCTCAAGGGGATGCCAGTCTTATGGAACAGCTCTGTTGGTGAAGCCCAGGCTGACAGGGGAGACACAATCCCTGTCCCAGGAGTTTCCAAGCTAAGGGTGGAGCCACAGCCCAACCCGGGAACAACCAGGCTGAAGGCGGAGACAGTCCCTGCCCCAGGACCTCCTCAAAAGGAGGAGACACAGCACTGCCCTCACAGAGTTCCCAGACTAATGGAGAAGGCACTTTCCCTATCCACGGGAATATAGTTCTGCCCAGGTTGCTGCTGACCTGACAGCAGATTCACATGTCTGCCCTCCCAGAGCACCCCAACGGATGCGGGAGAGACATGCTGGCACGTTGTGAGTTTACTGTCTGATGGAGAAGACAGAGCGGTGCTCAGGGACCTCCCAGTCTGAGGGGGAAGACCAGGCTTTTTCCAAGGAGGTCGCTGCCATTCAGTGGGGGAGGCAGACACAGGTACAGGAATTCCCAGCTCCCGGGCGGTCAGAGCCGGGACAGGGAGAGGAACACCAGGTAGAGGAAGCCCAAAGCCGGTAGCAGGGGCTCCACCACGGGGGTGGGAAAGCTCCATAACGGAGGGGCCATGGGAGCAGGGTTTTGAAAAATAAGTCTGACCCTGGATCGCCCCCTTCCTCCTTATTCCTCCAGCGACCTCCCTCTCTCCAAGCCCTTTCTCAGCCACCACTCCAGCCTTTCCATCAGAGCCCCCTCCCCCGGAACCCGCCCCTAATCCACTCCATCCAAACCCCCGTCCCAGCCCCCTCCATCCAAGCCCTCTCCCCCGGGCCCCGCCCAGCCCCCTTCCCCAGCGCCCCCTCCCCCGGGGCTCCGCCCCCAACCCCTCACCCCGCGAACGCCTCCTTCCCTCCGCCTCCCTCGTCCCTTCTCCCCACCCTCCGGCGCGCTCCTCCAAGACTCCAGGCCTTACCTTGACCCGCTCAAGCTGCTTGAGGACGTGCTCCCGCCGCCGCCCTGCTGCCCGCTTCCCCCCGGCGCCCCCGGGGCCGCCGCCGCCGCTCCCGGCCCCGCTGTTCCGCTCCGATTTCGA
The DNA here is from genome assembly GCF_020171115.1 of Neogale vison. NCBI lineage: Eukaryota > Metazoa > Chordata > Mammalia > Carnivora > Mustelidae > Neogale > Neogale vison. Next base: position 214,834,897 of record NC_058096.1, read on the forward strand.
GCTGGGCGCCATTTTCACCCCCTCCCTCCACTTCCGGAGCAACCGGCCTTTTTGTCCCACCCCCGCCGCCTCCTCATTGGCCCTTTCTCGGCTTTGCGGCCGGTCGGTTGGGTGAAAGCCCGCATTCGGGGCCTCTTCCCGCTAGTCCTGTCCATCATAGCCACCTCGGCCCTGGATTGGTTGAGATGGTACAAACCCTGTGGTTCGCCGCCGTATTCCCGCCTTTCCACAAGGACGCACCCGTCAAGAGGCCCGGTTTGCACCCCTTGCCGAGGCGACTTTGACCGGATAGGCGAAGGCCCCTATCCCTCTCGGCGGCGTCACGCCCCACTGTGGCTGGTGGGTTTCCATGGAGACCGCGGGCGGTCCAGGCCCGTGGGCGGGGCGATGGGAGCCTGTGGTCCAGACCGGGCCTGAGTCCCCACAGCGCCCTATCCAGATGCGAAGAGGCCTGGCGACTATCCTGGGGCCATCACAGGCCGGGCCAGGCCAAGGAAAGGGATTTGCAAAAAAAAAAGATGAGAATTGATGAAAACATCTTTCAGATGGGCGGGGGCAGCGATGATGTTAACGATAGCATCAATGGCTTATAGAGCACTTTACATGTGCTAGACATGGTTCTGAGCTTACAACAATTCTATGCAGTAGGTCCCTGTTGTGCCCATTTTACAGATGACAGTAATAATTGTTGAATGTCTGCTAGAAGTATCATCTTTTTGTGGCGTTTGCTCATTTAATCTTCGCAACAGTTTTGCAGATAGGTCCTTTTATTATTATAAATAATATATTTATAAATAATAATATATTACTCCAAGGGTCATTTCATTGTCATGAAACTGAGGCTTACAGCGTAGTGCTCCCGAGTACCTGACATGCATATACCTCAATTGTAACTATAATCAGGGAAGAAGTGAATGGATCTCGGTCTTCTCATTTGTCCAGCCTCATGCATTCATTTAGTCAACAAATATTTATTGAGTGCCTACTATATTCTAGAGCTGGGGAACAAGACAGGTAGGAAATGGATTTTTGGTTATCTAATTCCAGGTAGGATTAGAAGTCAAAGGGAAGGAAGAAGGCTGCTCAGGGCAGTCATAGAGGGGCCCTGTGCAGGTGTGGAAGAGGAATATTCCAACAAAGAGAAAGCCTTCAGAGGAATGAGGGTAACATGACTGAGAGACCACAGAAAGTCCAGTTTAGGCCAAAGCAGGAATGAACAAGGGAAAAAATAAGCAAGGAAAACACAAGGACAGGAAAGAAGGCAGGGAGTGTTGGTAAGCCAGATAGCTGGATTTTACTCCTAAGCATAAAGGGAAGTCTCTGGAAGGTTTTTAGTATATGATGGAATCTGTTGGGAGATTTAAAAGATTGTGATCCATGGGGTATCTCACTGGCTCAGTGGGTAGAACATGCAGCTCTTGATATCAGGGCCTGGAGGTCATGCCCCATGTTGGATGAAGAGATTAAAAAAAAAAACAACTGGGTGCCTGGGTGGCTCAGTGGGTTAAGCCGCTGCCTTCGGCTCGGGTCATGATCTCGGGGTCCTGGGATCGAGTCCCGCATCGGGCTCTCTGCTCAGCAGGGAGCCTGCTTCCTCCTCTCTCTCTGCCTGCCTCTCTGCCTACTTGTGATCTCTCTCTGTCAAATAAATAAATAAAATCTTTTAAAAAAAAAACTAATAATGAAAGATCATCGTGATCCAAAGAAATAAATACCAATGAATCCATACTGGTATAAATAAATGATTGAATAAAAAATGGGGGGAAAGAGATGACCCTTCCATATAGGACATGTCTAATTAATAAGTATAGAAGGAATGAGGGAAATTAAAAAATCATTATCAGGCAGACATCACAGATATAATTGCAGCAGTCAAAATCTACCAATGAGTTGTACTCTACCACTGGTAAAATTAGTGAATGAAACTTCAGGGAGGAAACATGGCATTTGCCTACGCTAAAAGTATGTTTCCTAAAATATGTATTTGCTGGGTTTTTAAAAATATATGTCCACAGGGGCACCTGGGTGACTCAGTAGGTTAAGTGTCTGACTCTTGATTTTGGCTCAGGGTCCTGGGATTGAGCCCTGCCTCAGATTCTGGGCTGGGGGTGAAGCCTGCTTGGGATTCTCTCTTTCTCTCTACCTCTCCCCACCCACGAACCCTGCCCGAGCACATGGTGGAGCTTAATTCACCTTGTTGGGTGTGGGCTGGATTTAGAGACTTGTGTCTAAGGAATCAAAGTATGGAAAGTGCAAAATGTAACTTGATAGTGGAGAAACCTGGCAGATACTACCGCAAGCAGGTAATGAACATTATCATCATGGGTGGTGGGAGTGGCCCTGGGTTGCTCAGTCAGTTAATTGTCTGCTTTCAGTTCATGTCATGATCCCGGGGTCCTGGGATCAAGCCCTGCATCGGGCTCCCCCACTCAGCGGAGACCCTGCTTCTCCCTCTGCCCTCCCCCCATGTTTGCACTCTCTCCCTCTCTCTTTCTCTATCTCAAATAAACAAACAAATAAACAAAAAATCTTTAAAAAAAATTATCGTAGCCATGAGTCATGTGCATGTACCCCTGATAGGGTGTGATGAAGAGGACACATCACGTCTCTGGTATTGTCCCTTAAATCCATAACCTCAGTCCACTCATGAGAAAAGACAAGACGTTTGTCCCAAACTGAGGGATATAATACAAAAGACCTAGTTAGGGGCGCTTGGGTGGCTTAGTGGGTTAAGCCGCTGCCTTTGGCTCAGGTCATGATCTCAGGGTCCTGGGATTGAGTCCCACATCGGGCTCTCTGCTCGGCCGGGAGCCTGCTTCCCTCTCTCTCTCTGCCTGCCTCTCTGTCTACTTGTGATCTCTCTCTGTCAAATAAATAAATAAAAATCTTAAAAAAAAAAAAAGGAAAGAAAAAAGACCTAGTTAGGACACTTCAGAAATGTCAAGGTCATGAGGGGGAACCCGGGTGGCCCAGTTTGTTAAGGTCCAACTCTTCATTTCAGCTCAGGTCATGGTCCTGAGATCCTGAGACTGAGCCCTGTGTTGGACTCTGTGTTCACCGTGGAGTCAATAAAATGAGATTCTCTCCCCTGCTCCCTCTGCCCCTCCCCTCCATTTGCATTCTCTCTCTCAAGTAAATAAATAAATAAATCTTTTTTTAAAAAATGCCAAGGTTGTGAGAAACAAAGCATGACGAAGAAATTGGCAGAGATTAGAGAAGTCTTAGGAGACGCAGTCAATGAAATGTGATGTCCTGGATGGGATCTTGGACCAGAAAAAGACATCAGAGAGAAAACTGGTGTAATTCATAATAAGCCTGTAGTTTAATGAACAGTATTGTGCCAATGTTAGTTAATCTCTTAGTTATGACAACTGTACCATAGTTATGTAAGATGTTAACATTCGGGCCAATGGGGTAAAGGGTAGACAAGAACTTTGCAACTTTGCAGGGTGCCAATTTTGCAAATTATCTTAGCCTATTGAATTGCCATAATAAAAATACTATAGACTGGGTTAATTTATTTCTCTCAGTTCTGGAGGCTGTGAAGTTCAAGACCAAGGCACTGGTATAGCCAGTGTCTGGTGAGGGACCACTTCCTAGATTGTAGACAATTGTCTCCTCCCTATATCCTCACGTGGCTGAGAGAGACAGAAAGAGAGAGGGAGAGAGATTTCACCAGCTCTCTTACAGGGTCCTAATCCCATTCATGAAGTCTCCATCCTCATGATCTAATCACCTGCCTTGTGTCCCACCTTCTATTCCATCACATTGGGGGCTCGGTTTCAACACATGCATTTAGGGGAGACACAAACATTTAGTCCTTAGCACAAATCCTCTGTAACGTGATCATTATTTCAAAATAAAAAGTTGTTTTTGAAGAGTTTTGGTGAAAGATCATTTGGTTTCTGTGTGGACAATGTTTAGGGGACTAAGGGTAGTGGGCAAGAATGGCCTCAGGGAGGCCAGGGAGAAGTTATGGTGGCTTAGATTCATTCATGTAATAGCATGGAGATGGAGAGAAGTGGCCATATTCGGAGCCAATGGGTCAGTTCATGGACCCTAGGTATTGGGGTAAAGATGGGAAGGGATTTAGAGGTTGTTGTAGCACCTGGGTGGATAGCGAGTTCCAGTTTCTCTACATCTTTGCCAACATTTGTTGTCTTCTGTTTTTTGATACAAGCTGTCCCAGGGGGTGTGATCATTTACTTTTAAATAAATATTACCTTTATGCAGTTTGAAATTCATCACGGGGAAGACATAGAATGGTCAATGAGTACAAGAAAAGATGTTTGACATTATTAGTCCTCAAAGAAACACAAATCTAGCCACAACGTCCTACTATGACACACCCATCAAAATGGCTAAAATTGAAGTCTGACCATACCAAGTGTTGACAAGGACTCGGAGGAACTGAAACTCTCACAGAGTGCCCGTGGGAGTGGAAAGGGGCACAATGACTTTGGAAGACAATTGGGCAGTTTCTTAAGTTAAATGGCCACTCACTGTATGACTCTGCCATGTCACTCCTATGTATTTACCCAAGAGAACTTCTCTAAGACATGTTTACTGCCAGACTTGCTCAGGACCATTCATAGCAGTTTTATGCAACAGCCTAAAATAAGAAGAAAGTAGAAGACCATAAGCATATGATAAACAAATGGTGGCCCATCCAAGTAATAAACAAGAACAAATTATGGTCCATCTAAAACCCATGTTCTATGCCAGTTCTATCTCAATTTTTCAAAATTTTAAGTAAATTTTTTTTAAAAGATTGTATTTATTTATTTGACAGACAGAAATCACAAGTAGATGGAGAGGCAGGCAGAGAGAGAGAGAGGGAAGCAGGCTCCCTGCTGAGCAGAGAGCCCGATGTGGGACTTGATCCCAGGACCCTGAGATCATGACCTGAGCCGAAGGCAGCGGCTTAACCCACTGAGCCACCCAGGCGCCCCCCAAAATTTTAAGTAAGTAAATTTTAAAAGAGGAATGAACTTCGGGTGCCCAGGTACCCAGGTGCCTCAGTCATTAAGCATCTGCCTTCAACTCAGATCATGGTCCCAGGGTCCTGGGATCGAATCCTGCGTTTGGCTCCTTGCTCAACAGGGGGCCTGCTTCTCCCTCTCCCTCTGCCACTCCCCCTGTTTGTGCTCTCCCTCTGACAAATAAATAAATAAAATCTTTAAAAAAAATAAAAGAGGAATGAACTCTCAATACATGTAACACAGATGAATCTAAAAGTCACTGTCGCCTAGGTGGCTCAGTCGTTAAGTATCTGCCTTCGGCTCAGGTCATGATCCCAGCATCCTGGGATCGAGCCCCACATCGGGCCCCACATCGGGGTCCCTGTTCAGCAGGAAGCCTGCTTCTCCCTCTCCCACTTCCTCATTGTCTCTCTTTCTGTCAAATAAATAAATAAAATCTTAAAAAAATAAAAATTAAAAAAATAAAACTCAACTGTCCCAAATAGAAGAAGCCAGACAGCACAAACTACACACCTCATGATTCCATTCATATTAATTTCTAGAAACTACAACCTGATCCACAGTGACAGACAGTAGATCTGTGGTTGCCTGGGGTTGGGCATGAAGGGGAAGTGGAGGGAGGGCTGACCCAGCGGCAGAAGGATGCTTTCGGAGGTGATGGTAATATTCAGTAACTATGGTTACGGTTTTCTCAGTGCACAATTGCTGAGGTTTGGAATGATGCGTTTTGACTCATGTACACTTTAAAATGTTTTCACTCTGGGGGCGACTGGGAGGCTCAGTTGGTTGAGTGTCCGACTCTTGATTTCGGCTCAGGTCCTGATCTCAGGGTCGTGAGATGGGAGCCCCGCATCTGGCTCTGTGCTCAGCAGGGAGTCTGCCCGAGATTCCCTCTCCCTCTCCCTCTTTTCCTCACCCCACTTAAGCTTTCTCTCTCCTTCCCACATAAATAAATAAATAAATAATAAAATCTTTAAGCATTTTCATACTAACGCATGTCATGAATACTGCAGTCAAGTTTTTTTTTTTTTAATTCGACAGACGTACAAGGACGTATGGTGGCAACATTCCTCTCCCCTTAGCCCCAGCTGCCCACCCACCCATCAAGGCAGCAGATACCCTTTTAAATTTTTTTAAAGATTATTTATTTATTGGGGTGCCTGGGTGGCTCAGTGGGTTAAAGCCTCTGCCTTTGGCTCAGGTCATGGTTCCAGGGTCCTGGGTTCGAGCCCCGCATTGGGCTCTCTGCTCAGCAGAGAGGCTGCTTTCCTTCCTCTCTCTGCCTGCCTCTCTGCCTACTTGTGATCTCTGTCTGTCAAATAAATAAATAAATCTTTAGGGGGGAAAAAAAGATTATTTATTTATTTATTTGGCAGAGAGATAGAGAGAGAGCACAAGTAGGCAGAGCAGGAGGCAGAGGGAGAGGGAGAAGCAGGACTTCTGCTGGGCAGGGAGCCCGATGCGGGGCTCGATTCCAGGACCCTGGGATCATGACCTGAGCCGGAGGCGGCCTCTTAACTGACTGAGCCACCCAGGCGCCCTACCTTTTTTAATTTATGAAAATGATCAAAATTGCCATCCTTGTTCTGCACCTTTTTTCCCTCCAAGATTAGCCTGACTCACACTAATCCATACAACAGTTTGCATGGCGACCCACAAAAGGATATTCTGATGTCCTGACCCACTAAACATGTGAATATGACCTTATTTGGAAAAAAAATGAGTAATTAAGTTAAAGATCATGAGGTTATCCTGGATTAACCAGCTGGGCCCTAAATCCCAAGACCAGAGTCCTTATAAGAGAGAGGAGGAGGAACAGACACATACACACACACAGGAAAAGGCCACGTGGAAACTGAGACAGAGCGTGCAGGGACGCAGCCACAGACCCAAGAACATCAAAGATCGCCAGCAACCACAAGAAGCTGGAAGAGATACAAGGAAGGAGCCTCCAGAAGGAACAAGTCTGCCAACACCTTGACTTTGGACTTCCAGTTTCCGCAAGTCCACATAAATAATTTGAACTTCTGAAACGAATAAATGTCTGTTGTTTTTAAGCTGCCTTGTGCGCGGCCCTTGGTACAATAGCTCCAGGAAACTAATGCATGATGTAGAGATCGAGTAGTCCCTTGCAAGTCTAGATCTGGGTCTCTCTTATTTTAATAGGACACACTTTTTATTTGTTTGTTTTCCTCTTATGGGCTTTTAAAAAAAATTTGTTCACACAACGGATGTTTGCTGACCCCCGGTATGTACTAGACACCGTTCCAGGTGCTGGAGAACAGAGGTGACTACGGCCAAGGGCCCACCTCCACTGTGGGGGAGGACCATGGACAGTGGGCAAATACATAAATTAGAATGTGAGAATTTACCAGAAAGAAAAATAAAGCAGGGAAGAGGAGAGAGAGACCAAAATGTTGCTTCTGGGGGCACCTGGGTGGCTCAGTGGGTTAAAGCCTCTGCCTTCGGCTCAGGTCGTGATCCCAGGGTCCTGGGATCGAGAGCCCCCCCCACCCTGCATAGCGCTCTCTGCTCAGCAGGGATCCTGCTTCCTCCTCTCTCTCTGCCTGCTTCTCTGCCTACTTGTGATCTCTGTCAAATAAATAAATAAAATCTTTTAAAAAAAATGTTGCTTCTGATTGGGGGGGTTCTGGTAAGGGGCTCTCTGAGGAAGTGACGAGAATTCAAATCACAAGCCGTGTGGGATCCAGGGCAAGAGAATATTTTCACTGTAATAAAAGAGCCCCACAGGGAATGTCCTTGCACGTATCCGTTACCCGCTGTGTAAGAGTTTTTCCAGAATAGGGGCGCCTGGGGGGCTCAATCGGCTAAGCATTTGCTTTTGGCTCGTGTCATGATCTTGGGGTCCTGGGATTGAGCCCCTGCTTAGCAGGGAGCCCGCTTCTCTTTCCCTCTGCCCCTCCCCCTGCCGGCTCACACTGTCTCCCTCAAATAAATAAATAAAATCTTTTTATTTTTTAATTTTTTAAAAAAATTTTACTTATTTATTTGACACAGAGAGAGATCAGAAGCAGACAGAGAGACAGGGGGAAGTAGGCTCCCTGCTGAGCAGAGAGCCCGATGTGGAGCTCGATCCCAGGACCCTGAGATCACGACCTGAGCTGAACGCAGAGGCTTAACCCACTGAGCCACCCAGGTGCCAAAATCTTTTTAAAAAGTGATTTTTCAGAATAGACTTCTGGTCCTTGAGCGCTGCATAGAGAGTAACACTCCAAATATTCCACTGACTCCTCCCCATCCCCCAACCCTCGCCCTCACTTTCTCTGTCTCTCGCAGTCAGGCAGGACTACGTGACTGATCCTGGCCCATGAAGCAGGAGCAGAAGGGTTCGGTGGTACTTCTGGATGGAAAACCCTGAAAAGCTGACTTGGAAGTCCTGTCTCTGTTTTCCATGTCGCCCGGCAATCGGTGGCGGGGGGTGGGGGTGGTGGGGGTGGGGTTGTGGTTCAAGATGGGGCTGCTTCTGTTGGGCTGGCTCCCTGAATGGCTGTGGGGCTCAGAGGCCCTGCTGATCTGTTGGGATCATATTGTGCGGATGATCAACTCTGGTGTTACTCACTGACCTTCGGGGCTGTTTGGAACACAGAGTGATCTTGCCTGCCTGTCTAATACACATGTGAAACAGAACCAATGTGGTATGTATCTGTATGTATATATGATATATCTTTTATATATATATATCCTTTATCCTTTATATATATATATCCTTTTATACATGCATATGTGAAATAGAGCCAATAAGACAGATATATCTGTACCTGCATATACCTCTTATCATACGTTTATTTTTTTACATATATCTCCATATATATATGTATATATCATTATATATATATAAATCTTTGATCTGTATATATAGATCTATGTCTATTGATTGATCTATCCATACGTATATCGATATCTCATCTATTATCTATCTATAGAAAGATTTAGGGCCACCTGGTCACGATCTCAGAGTCCTGCTCAGCGGGGAGCCTGCTTCTCCCTCTTCCTCTGCCACTCGCCCTGGTTGCACTCTCTCTCTCTCTGCCAAATAAATAAAGAAAATCTTTTTAAAAGAGAGAGAGAGATTTATAATGAGGAATTAGCCATCAGCAAGCTGGAGACCCAAGAGCCTCCCGTTATAATTCCAGTCTGAGCACCCAAGGCTGAGGACCGGGGGTTGCTGACGGTGTAAATCCCAAATCCCAGTCCAAGGGCAGGAGATCAGTGTCCCACTCCCAAGTCAGACGGGAAGAGAAAAGGACCAATTCCTCCATTTGAAAGAGGGCTTTGGCTGCCTCCGTTTGGACCTCAAACTTTCCAAGTTGGGTTCTTTTTCCCAGATTGTCTCGTGGCTTAGGCAGAAGACACTGAGGGCAAAAATTCCTGCGATGGAAACTGAAACTACCCACTCAAAACACAAGGACAGCCCTGAGACAGCCAGATCCCTTCCATGCCTGCCTCCAAGACAATGATCGATTTGACCTTCACTGTCCACATGTGTGTACCCACCCACCTTTGCCTCACATTTTCCTTCTATAAACCTGGAAGTATTTTCTGCTCTTGGGAGACCATCTTTGAGACACTGGTCTAAGGTCTTTCCTGACGTTGGCCTCCCTGAAATAGATTCCCTTCCTTGCTCTTGGATTTTGTCAGTGGCAAGTGGCTGAACCTGGTCTGTTTGGGGCCCCAGGAGCCAGGGTCTTGGTCCTGCTCTTGGCCCCCTGAACCCCGGCCACACCTTTTCTGCTTTTTGTTCTATTCAGGCCCTTCATGGATTAAATGATGCCCATCTTGGGCAATAATGCCCCAGATGCTCTGGGGAGGACAACTAAATGCTAATATCTTCTGGAAACACCTTCACAGATGCACCCAGAAATCGTGTTTAATCTGGGTACCCAATGGCCCAATATCATTTTATAATATAACCTCCACTTGACCTATACAATTAACCATCACAAGAACAGGGCAGGCACAATTTCAGTTTTACCATCTGGTTCTCTTTCTTTCTTTCTTTCTTTCTTTCTTTTTTAAAGATTTTATTTATTTATTTGTCAGAGAGAGAGGGAGAGAGAGTGAGCACAGGCAGACAGAATGGCAGGCAGAGGCAGGGGAGAAGCAGGGGAGAAGCAGGCTCCCTGCCGAGCAAGGAGCCCGATGTGGGACTCGATCCCAGGACGCTGGGATCATGACCTAAGCTGAAGGCAGCTGCTTAACCAACTGAGCCACCCAGGCGTCCCCCATCCGGTTCTCTTTCTGACCCTCCTTCTTCATGACCCCTGCAGGCTCTCTTCTGCCCACCCCTCAGGCATGAGCCTTCCTCACTTGATACTTTCTCCTTGGCTAATGCCATCTATGTTGTGGCTTCAGCTCTCACTCTGTGGATAGCTTCCGCAGTTGTTAAGACAAGAATATGTTGTTTTTTCAAAGGAGAAAGAAATAGAAATGGTGGCTTTCACAAGAAAGACATCTGGGGCACCCGAGTCGTGCAGTCAGTTAAGGATCCCTTGGTTTTGGCTCAGGTCATGATCTTGGGGTAGTGAGATCGAGCCCCGTGTCAGGATCCATGCTCAGCACAGAGTCTGCTTGGGATTTTCTCTCTTCCTCTTCCTATGCCCCTTTGCCACCTCTCTCTCTCAAATAATAAATAAATAAATCTAAAAAAAAAAAAAAAAAAAAAACAACTTAGTGGGATGCCTGGGTGGCTCAATGGGTTAAATGTCTGCCTTCAGCTCAGGTCATGATCTCAGGGTCCTGGGATCGATCCCAGAATTGGGCTCCCTGCTCAGCAGAGAGTGTGCTTCTCCCTCTCCCTCTACCCCTCCCCTTGCTTGTGCTCTCTCTCTCAAATAAATAAATAAAATCTCTTAAAAAAATCTTTGAGCGTCAAAAAAAAAAAAAAAAAAAATCTTTGAGCGTCATAGAGCCCCGAAGGGGCTTAACCATGAGTTTCCCCACTTTTGTGAGACATGCCCCCCGCCCAGAGGGAGAGGCTCCCTGCCTAGCTAACTGAGCTATCAGCCCGACCAGCTGCACCCCATCTGGTCCTCAGCCTAATGGGATCATCTCTCTGCCAGGCTGAGAAATTATCCTAGCATGCCCAACATGTGGCTCTGCATATTATACAATGTCCTTCCCCTCCTCTGGGCTGTGAGTGTATACGACTAATAAGCCAATGCTGATTTTTTCTATACAAGCTTGGGTGTCAGACACTTGACTACCTTATGTCATTTAGAGCAGGAGATCTCTCCTTCACCAGCAGGGTAGATAGGAGGTGATCAAAATCCTAGTCATTGTAGGGATGGCCTTCCACCAGACATGTGATGCAGGTTGCTTCTACCCTTTTTTTTTTTTTTTTTTTTTAAGATTTTATTTATTTACCTGACAGACAGAAATCACAAGTAGGCAGAGAGGCAGGCAGAGAGAGAGGAGGAAGCAGGCTCCCTGCCGAGCAGAGAGCCTGATGTGGGGCTCGATTCCAGGACCCTGGGATCATGACCTGAGCTGAAGGCAGCGGCTTTAACCCACTGAGCCACCCAGGTGCCCCCTGGTTGCTTCTATCTTGTTGTTCCACCACTCAAGGCCACTATTCTCAGGCTAATGTCATGGCCCAAGATGGCCGATGGAGTCCCAGCCATCACACTGAGCTTCCAATAACAAAGAGGAGAAAGGCACTCCCATTCCCTCAAAGTTGTGCATACCATGTCTGCTTACACAGTCGTAAGGTAGTCCCTTACCTAGCCGCAAGGGAGGCTGGGAAATGTGGTTCTTCATCTTAGGCACTCATATGTTAACTATCAGTAATTTTAAGAATTTGGCCCAGATCCTGGAAGGCTAATTAGCCAGATGAAGCCTGATTGAGTTTGGCCTTCGCCTGTGTCTTGAGGTTGAATGCCATTAGAGGATAAGAAGGGGTGGGCCCAAGGTGTACCTTGGGATCATTAGTTGGTCCTGATTTAAGACCCTTCCTTTCTTTCACTAATTGGGAGACTACATTTCCCATCATTATCTTGCTCTCTTTCACATCAACCCCCACCTCCTCCCAGTACCCCCCAGGGCCCAAAATGAGACCAGATTGCTGCACTAGCTGCCCAGGGTTACTGCAGCTGTCCCTTGTTCCCATGACTCTGTAGTCCTCTCTACTCTGAGGTCAGAGCCAAGAGACACCAACAGTCGCTCCCCGTGCAAACCTTCCCACACATACAGACACAATCCTACACGCACTCCCTGTGCGCTTATGAAGGTGTCATAAGCGGTGATTATACTAGGCTCTATGCCTGGTATGGGCCACTACACTCCGCCACTACAGTTCCTGCAGTACTCTTTGCTGGGTAGGGGAAGGCTAGACTTAGCCAGGCAGGGCTAGGAAGGGCAGAGCAGGGTAGGGCAGGGCAGGGCAGGGCTGGGCTGGGCTGGGCAAGTGCAAGGTAGAGACAAAAGTGTTTATTGTAGAGAGATAAGGCCAGTGGGTCATCTATAAGATCCGTGGTTAGCTTCTTAACCAATCAGCACATTCCATCCTTCTGGCCACAGGATCTGGTTCCAGAAGGACATGTGACCAAAGCTGGGCCAATGAAATTTAAGCTTAGGGCTGGGGGTGTGCACGTGTTGCTGCTGGGGATATCTTGGCCCCACACAGGGAAGCTTGCTAGCAGAGCCAAGAGACAGAGAGGGAATCCATTCTGAGGATGTCATTTGAGCTCCTGGATCCAGCTATGCCTGAAAGATACACCCATTGAACATTTCTGTTCAGGAGTCAATAAATCCCCTCATTTGCACTAGCTAGTTTGGTTTGGGTTCTCCATCCTTTGCAACAGAAAGAGGCCTGTCGGAAACAGCTTGGTTCTCGCTGGGGCTAGGATCAATGCAGTAATTCAGTAGTCTGTGGGGCTAGTCCCATTACTCTGCTAGGGAGACCAGGGAGCTTCTACCCAGCGTCCAAGCTAACAGTCACTGGTCCTACATGGAGAAGTTGGGCTAGGGACTGTTGTTCTCTTCTGGCTGAAGCTAAGACCCATCTCCTACCCCAGCCCAGAGGGACCCGGAGTGTCTCTTGTCCTGTGTGTCCCCACACAGTCCTGGAAATGTGGACAAATGACCGCCCAAGTTCCTTCTTCCGTGGGAGGGGGATTAACAATACATATGCCCTCTCTCTCCACCATTCTCCCACATCTTGGCCCCTTCTTCCCACCCCCACCCCCTGATGTACTTCACTCACCCCTACCCTCCCGTAACAGGTGCTGCCTGGAACCCACCGGGCTCCACTCAGACCTCACCGTCAGGCACCTCTATTTGTTTAGAGCTGGTGCCTATTCTCCCCAAAGTGCCAGTGAATTCAGACCCTTCGGGGGCAGCCCTCAAACAGAGCCCGATGGAGGGAGTTGGAGAATCACTATCCCAGCTCTCCCCACCCTCTGTCCAGGTAGGACATGTGTCCTATGCAACCTGCCGGGATTCCCCAGCAGGACTCAGCCCCATGTGCCTCTGCTGGGCACTTGCTTGATAACAAGAGTGACAAACTGTTCCAGTTGGCCCAGGACTAAGGGTTTCCTGGGACACAGGGTTTTGAGTGCTGATACTGGTAAGCTCCAGGGAAGTTGATTGTCCCAGCAATAACTCATCATTGACTGCTCCCTCCCTTTCCTCTGTCATTTCCTTGCTCCCCTACAGCTTCTTTCTCTAAGGCAAATGCACCCAATCCTTGTCTCGGGCTCTGCTTCTGGGAAACCTCCCCCACTCGACCTCCTTTACCCTCTTCCCACAGCCCATTGGCTCAGCCACTCCTGAGCTGGGCATTCATGAGGGTCAGATGTGCTTAGAGCTTTGTCCACTACCTGGTATTTGCCTTGTGAGAGCCCTTCGAGGAAGGAAGTGTATTCTGTCATCTCTGTCTTATGTGAGGGAAAACTGAGGTTTGGGCAGGAAAACAATTTGCCTGAAGACACCTTGCTGGCAAGAGGTGCATCTTGGGAACTAGGACCTGGGGCGAAGGTCGACTTCTTCTCCCCATGCTGCTGCTCTGGGATAGAGGGCTTGTGCCAGGCACTGTCTCACCCACCTCATGTGGATTATCTCCTTTGATCCTTTTACCACTCCTGAGAGGTGAGACAACCATCGCCCCCACTCCCGACTTTGCAGAGTAGGAAACCAAGGCCCAGAGAGGTGGCAGAGCCCAGGTTCAGGCCCAGGCAGGCTGGCGCTGAGCACATATCCTTAACCACCGGGCTGGTGCCTCAGTACGTGTAATTTCCTTTCAGGCGGCGGCCGTGGCCATTGGGGGAGGAGGGGGAGGGGCCCAGATGGCAGACCTGGCTGAGAGCCTCCAGGCTGGCATCTGGGCTGGCGGGCTGAGCCCAGACCTGCCCTGACCCCTTGCTGCCAGCCCCAGTTCCTTGGGGACCCTCCTGTGGCTTGAAGCATCCTCCATTCCTCTGCCCCCACCTCTATTTCTGTGGTTGGCCCAAATACCAGACAGGGCGAATCTTAGCTTTCCCCCAAGCATTCCATGCTCCTGTGGCCCGGCCCAGGCTGGCCGAGGTTACGCAAGCAGCGCTGGGGTGGTTGGTGGGGGTGGGACCGAGGGGACGGGCTGGCGTGTCCTCACCACCCCATCCGGCAGCCCGCCCACCCTCCCCAGGGCGGGGAAGGGGGTGGGCCAGCTAGTTCTCCACATCCCCCCTCCAGCCCCTGGGAGAACAAGCTGGGTGAAGGGTGGCCCGTGCCAAGAGATGGGGGGCAGTGGCAGCCACGGAAGAGGTTCCAGGAGGTGACAGCCTGGTTTCCATTAGGGAGACCTGGTCGGCATTTCAAGCAAGACGGCAGAGCTGGGGCTGGCTATGGTAAGGTGGGGGTGGGGTGGGGGGAGAAGAGGGCAGGGGTCGGAGGGGAGTCTGTCTGCTCCCCCTACCACCCCCACCCGATGTGGGGATGCTCCTGTCTCCATGGTGACCTGGTGCCCGATATGGGGACACCCTGACCCATCTGTCCCTCTGCAGCGGCTGAGCCTACTGCTGCCGCTCCTGCTGCTTTCCGGCCCCCCGCCCACGCCCGGCATGGAGGACGCTGCCTTCCCCCACATGGGGGAGAGCTCGCAGCCCCCGCCCCGGGCCTGCCCCCCACGCTGCTCCTGCCCCCGGGCGGACACAGTGGACTGCAATGGCCTGGACCTGCAGGTGTTCCCAGACAACATCACCAGGGCAGCTCAGCACCTCTCCCTGCAGGTGGAGCCCGGGGTGGGGTTGGTGGGGTGAGAGTTCCGAGTGCTGGGGTTGAGGCTGATGGGGTACGCGGTCCGTGGGTGGGAGTGAGGTGTTGGCAATGGTGGAAGCTGGCCTTGATGAGAGTGTTGGGGTCTGTGCATTAGGGGCAAGAGGAGGTGGGGGTGCAGATATTGGAAGTAGGAGGGGCTGAGGGTTTGGAGGTGTTAGAGGTCAATGTCTTGGCAGTTACAGGGTTTTGGGGGGTCAGAGAGATGGAGCATTTGGGTCAATTGTTGGGGGGATGGAGTATCAGATGTCAGCGTCTTTTTTGGTTATGGGGTTGTTTGAGGCCAGGGGGCAATTACAGGAACAGTTGGGGTGCCATGGGTCAGCATTTGGGTGGTTACAGGGTTGTTCTAGATGCAGGGTAACAGGGCTCTGGGGATCAAGTGTAGGAGTGAGGGGTGGCAAGGCTCCCTTGATTAAGGCAATGGGGTTCTGGCCACTGCCTGAGGCTCAGGGGTGTGACTGCCTCCCCCCCAGAACAACCAGCTCCAGGAGCTCCCCTACAACGAGCTGTCGCGTCTCAGCAGCCTGCGGACCCTCAACCTCCACAACAATCTCCTCTCCTCTGAGGGTGCGGGGTGAGGGGACCCCTGGAGGCGGGAGGTCGGAGGCCGCCCCTTCCCTCCCCTGCCGGCTCTGTGGGCAGCTCTGCGGTACTTCCCAGAACTGTCCTTTGCTGAGCAGGATGGAAACTCGGGGCATGGCGGGGGCTGTGGCTTTGGAGGGCGGGAGCGGGGGAGATGTGTGGGAGGGCGCCCGGAGGGGCCTCCGCTGGTCCCCAGACAGGAGCCCAGGGGCAGCTGGGGGCGTGGACTCCCTCGCTGCACCGCTCTGAGCTAGGCCCGGGGTCCTCTCACGGCCCGTCCCGCCCCCAGGGCTGCCCGATGAGGCCTTTGAGTCGCTCACACAGCTGCAGCACATTTACGTGGCCCACAACAAGGTGAGCGTCCCCGCCTGCCCCGGCCCCGGAGGCCTGGCCTGGCTGGGCACACAGGGCAGGCGGGACAGCAGGGCGCCGCAGGGCAGGGCGCCGGGACCAGTGTGGCTGTGCTCCCGCAGCTCTCCGTGGCCCCCCAGTTTCTGCCCCGCTCCCTCCGAGTTGCAGACCTGGCTGCCAACCAAGTGACAGAGATCTTCCCGCTTACCTTTGGGGAGAAGCCTGCGCTCAGGTAGCAGCCCCTGGCCCAGCCCAGATCTCTCACACCTCTGATGTGCCTGAGGTCACGACCCCGTCCCTGGGAGTCTGAGGGGATCCCGCACCTGCCCGGGGGGGTTCGAGGGGGTAGAGCCCTAGCCTGGCAGTGTATGAGGTGGGACACCCAGGAAGCTCCATCGGGAGAAGTCCAGGCTGAGGCAGCAGCCGTGTGTACACACGCACAGGCACACCCGAAGGCAGCTCTGGGGAACGGGGTAGGAATGGGGGTCGGTGGGAAGGCCCGGGGCAGGCTGGTGGCCGGAGCCTGGCTCCCCTCAGGTCCGTGTACCTCCACAACAACCAGCTGAGCAACGCCGGCCTGCCCCCCGACGCCTTCCATGGCTCTGAAGCTGTGGTCACCCTCAGCCTCTCCAGCAACCGGCTCAGCTACTTGCCGCCAAGTCTGCCGCCCTCGCTGGAGCGGCTCCACCTGCAGGTGCCCCCCTCCCCCTGCTGCCCCCACATTCCCGCCTCCTCAGGGGGCCCCCCTCGCCTCTCTCCTGGGGGAGCCCTCCTCCTCCTCAGGGTCAGGAATATCTTTGAGTCTTGTCCCTGGGTCATTCACAGGGGCTCTCCGAACAGCCTTGCTAAAGTGAGCTCCTTGTCACTCGCTTACTCAAGAGCCTTCCATAGCTCCCCGCTGCCCTTGCTCCCTGACCACCCCCCCCATTTCATTCTCTCCTCCCTTCCCAGAACAACTTCATCTCCAAGGTGCCCCGAGGAGCCTTGAGCCGCCAGACCCACCTCCGAGAACTCTACCTCCAGCACAACCAGCTGACGGACAGTGGCCTGGATGCCACCACTTTCAGGTGGGGCCCAGGACAGGGTAGGAAAGGGGTGCGGCCTCGTGCTGGCAGGAGGGGTTGAAGATTCAGAGCCTGGGTACCCCAAACCTCTATCCCCCTCTGGCGCATGACTCCCAAACTGGGGCCTCGTTGGGTGAGCTCTTGCCAGTGCGCTGGGCTCAGCCAAGCAGCTAGAGGCTGTCCCTGCTCCGGGCTGCTCTGTGCTCAGTTCCACCATCCAAACGTCATCACCGCCGCATGCCCGTCTTGGACCCAGAACTCTGTCCTGCAAGCGGGCCTCCCGCCCAGATCTCTCAACTCACCCAGCCCCAAGCTGGGGTCTCCAGTTTTTACCTCAGGACCGCTCCTCAACCCCCCACCCCTCACTCGCGGCACCCAGCCCGATGCCGGCCCTCTCTCCCACCAGCAAGCTGCACCACCTCGAGTACCTGGACCTGTCCCACAACCAGCTGGCCTCGGTGCCTGCCGCTCTGCCCCGCTCCCTGGCCGTGCTGCACCTGGGCCGCAACTGCATCCGGTGGGTGGAGGCAGCCCGGCTGCGGGGGGCCCGGGGCCTGCGCTACCTGCTGCTGCAGCACAACCAGCTGGGAGCGACGGGGCTGCCCCCTGGGGCACTGCGGCCGCTGCGGGGCCTGCACACGCTGCACCTCTATGGCAACAGGCTGGAGCGCGTGCCCCTGGCACTGCCCCGCCGCCTGCGGGCCCTGGTGCTGCCGCACAACCACGTGACCGTGCTGGGGGCCCGCGACCTGGCCGGCATGCCGGGCCTGGCCGAGCTCAACCTGGCCTACAACCGCCTGGTCAGCGCCCATGTGCACCGCCGGGCCTTCCGCCCACTGCGTGCCCTGCGCAGCCTTGACCTGGCCGGCAACCGGCTGACCCGGGTGCCGGGCGGATTGCCCGGCGGCCTGCACACCCTGCGGCTCCAGCGCAACCAGCTGCGGGCCCTGGAGCCCGAGCTGCTGGCCGGCCTGAACGAGCTGCGGGAGCTCAGCCTGGCGCACAATCACCTCCGGATCGGAGACATCGGGCCTGGCACCTGGCACGAGCTACAGGCCCTCCAGGTCAGGGGCGGGCTGGTCAGCCGCACTGTCCTCATGGCCCCTCGGCCTCTCTGAGCAAGGCCTTGGGAGGCCACAGAGAGCCTGGCGAACGGGCCGGGGTTGGGTAAGACAGGGGCAGCCTCTGGGCCTTTGGCCGTGCTGTCCCTGCCACCGGGTCCTCTGCGACCACTGCATCCACCTCCCCCAGCAAACACGGCAACGCTAGCTCCTTCTGAACACCCCAGGTGCCAGAGTTGAGAGCCTCTGTGGGTGCCAGGTGCTGTTCTAGGTGCTGTTCTAGGAGCTGGGCACAAAATGGCACAGCTCCTGGCCCGGCCCGGACATGCTAGTGAGGGAGAGAGCAGTTGGCAGCCATCCTAAGTAATCAGGGTCAGGAGGGCACAAGATGAGGGAAATGCCACCTTTGTGAATGACGGACCGAATCCATCTGTCTGGCTGGCATCTCAGCGTCTAGATCATGGGCTGCCCCAGAGGGAAGCCAGTGTAGCCCTGACCAGAGGAGGCATTTGGAAGCTATGAAGGGGCCACGGGGAGGGGCAGAAGGCCCAGGCTGGTGTGTGCCCAGGAGGAGAGGCTGGGGCCTGGCTGAGTGGATGGCTCCAGGCCCGGGGCCACCACGGCGCCGTCTCCACCCTTCTGCCCAGGTGCTGGACCTCAGTCACAACGAGCTGTCCTTCGTGCCCCCTGACCTGCCCGAGGCGCTGGAGGAGCTGCACCTGCAGGGCAACCGCATTGGGCATGTGGGCTCCGAGGCCTTCCTCAGCACGCCCCGCCTGCGTGCCCTCTTCCTCAGGTGCCCCGGGGCGGTCAGGCAGATAGGGTCTGGGTGGGTGGGGTGGGGTGGGCCTGGAGGGCTGTGGCGGACCCCAGCAGGCCTGGGTGGGTCGGGATGGCTGTGGCCCCCTCCCTTGGCACCCACCCTCATGCCCGCCTCTTGGTCCAGGGCGAACAGGCTTCACATGACCAGCATTGCACCTGAGGCCTTCCTGGGCCTCCTGCACCTGAGTGTGGTGGACACGGCGGGGAACCCTGAGCAGGTCCTGGTCCAGCTGCCACCCACAGCCCCACGTCAGCCACGGGCAGGGGGCCCCTGAGCCTGGAGGAGCCCGGCACAACAGCCTGGACCTCTGGGCTCCACTGGGCCATGGACTGAGGAGACTGTCCACAGGGACCTCAACCAGGCTCTCTCAGGCCTCGAGGGCCACCCAACCTGTGCCGGCCAAGAGGCTGGGGCAAGGGCACCCCCTCCACACACAGGGCACCCTGGGAGAGGCTGAAGCGTGCAGCCCGCACACCGGGCACACAGACAACGCCAACCCTGCCGGACACACACTCTACTCCCCGTGCAGGTGGAGACAGCAACAATAAATCCTAGCAATGAAGCTCACCAACCCCCAGCTGCCCTTCACCTCGCGGGACAGGCTCTCCCCAACCCCGGCAGCCAGCTGAGGAAGGGGAGGCCATGGGAGGCGAAGAGGGTCAGGCAACTTGGTCCCGTAGCCGGTGAGCAGCAGGCATGGCTCTCAAAGCCCTGATCCACATGTGGGCCACCAGGAACCACCGTGTCAAGCCTGACCACGTGTGTAAACCCAGACATGCCCAAGGCCACCAGCTCCAGAAACACATGGCATGGCAGACACCTCGAGGCAGGCCACAGGCCCTCACGTGTTCCTGTACCAAGTGTGCGACGTGGACACATCCTTCACGGGCACACTCCCCCCACAGCCTGCCCCTCTTGCAGACACGTTGCCATCAAGCCCAGGGGTGATG
The DNA here is from genome assembly GCF_020171115.1 of Neogale vison. Taxonomy (NCBI): domain Eukaryota; kingdom Metazoa; phylum Chordata; class Mammalia; order Carnivora; family Mustelidae; genus Neogale; species Neogale vison. Next base: position 214,854,982 of record NC_058096.1, read on the forward strand.
GGGGGTGGCAGCTAGTCACAGAGGATGGGAGCAAGAAACAAAGATAGGACAGAGTGAGCCAGGCGCGGCCCTGGCTGTTTATTCCCTGTGTCAGCCCTGGGGAGCCAGCTGGGCTCTGGCTGACCTCAGCGGCTTCTTTGGGGTGTGGGTGGGCTTCAGGGTTAAGGCTGGGGAGGGACAGGAAGTAAAGTGCTTGCAGGGGCCCTCGGGGCTTGGTCCTAGCTGCCTCCCCCACCTCCAGGGCAGGCCAGGGGCCCGACGCCCCAGGCTGTGCAAACAGGACTGTCCAGGACCCACCCAGCCGGGCCTGGGTTAGAGGCATGAGCCGCCTGGCAGTGCCATCCCCAGCGCCCCCTGCCAGGGAGCTGCGGCCTGGCTGGGGGACCCAGTCGGGGGATGTGTCCATCCGGAGCTGACTGTCCGCTGATTGTCTGCTTCTCTGGTCCTTGGCTGTGGCTTTGTCCACTCCTCCCAGGGCCAGGGCCTTGGGCCTGCTCCCCACTCTCCAGGGGCCGCCTGCCTGGTTGGCCCCTCACCTGTGGAGCCGCTGCAGCTGCGGGAGAGGCCACAGGGGTCAGGGGGTGCTCATAAGCACAGCCACACACACACACACACCACCCCTCACACCCCGGCCACTCACCTCACTCTCTACCAGGTTCCGCCTGTACAGTGCCTCCTTTGCAGCCTCCTGGAGACCAAGAGGTGGTCAGCGGGTCACTGTCACCTCCAGCAGCCCTGTACCCCCTACGCCTCCACCCCACACCCGCCTGGCCCTCGCCCAGCTCACCCTGCTGCCATCATTGCCCAGGCGCCGGGCGGCCTCTGTGTAGAACTGCAGCTGACGCTCTAGCTGGGCCGCGTACTCTGCGGGGGTGGGGGGGAGCCGGGTCAGGATGGGGATGGCCGCCCCGCCCTCCCCCATGCATCCCTCCTGAGACCCTACCCCTCCGGATGCCCGGGCCCCCCTGCTCCAGCTGTGCCCTCTGCCACTGGCTGCGTTGCACGATGTCCTGGTACTGCTGGGCCACTTCCGGGGGCACCGGCCGCCGCGCCTGCCTGAGGGCCAGGATCTGGGGGATGCAAAACAGGCCACTGTGATGGCCCCACCCCGGGGGCCTACAGAACCCCCAATCCTGCCCCACCGCAGCAGGCACCCACCTTCCGCTCCAGACGTTCTTGGTCAAAGGCCAGCACGCTGAGGCTATGCAGGGGCCGTGCGGATCTATGGAGTTGGGGAAGGGTGAGGCGCAGCAAGGAACCCCTCAGCCCTGACCCCATGAATTTGACAGACACACTGGGCCCTGGAGAACAGCAGGAGACAAGCCAGGCCCACCCTGCTGTTGCTAAGCCTGCAGCCTAGTGGGGATGATGGCTGTTCACTCAGGTGATTGTAATGCTGGGTGATCAGGGAAGGCTTCCTAGAGGAGGCCATAGTCAAGTTGGGAGCCAAAAGAGTCAGAGCCGGGCAGGAGAGTGGGGCAGGACACGTTTTGGAACACAGGAGAGACACACTACAATTTGTGCCCAGTGGGAAATTGACCAGGAGGGGCTAAGATGGGAAGAAGGGGCCTCTCTCCTGGATGGCTAGACCCAGCCACCTACCTGTTCCCTGGTTCCCTCGCAGGGGCAGGCACAGGAGGGGCCTTGCCTTTGGGCCCAGCAACCTGCTTCAGTGGACAGAACCAGCGTTGTGATTGTCGGCCCTGCCCCCTTGCACCAAGCCTCCCTCCCTGGGGTAGCTGATGGGTAGGACTCTCACTGTGGGCACAGCTGCTGGCACGGGGTCGACGACCAGCCACCTCTCAGTTGTGGTCTCCAACTGCTGGGCCGTTAGCGGCTCCCGAATTCGGACCATCACCTCCAACCGCCCCCCCGTGGGCCTGCGACCATCCAGGACCTGCATGGAAATGAGGGGAGGCTCCTAAGAAGCAGGCAGTGGCTGGAGGCCCAGGGTCGGGATCAGGGGGGACCAGCATGATTTCTAAAATATGAGCCCCTGGGTATGCTGAGATATGAACTGGTCAAAATGGAGCAGGGTGCTGGGAATATTTAGAGCTGGGTAGTAGGGAGGTCTGGGAACTGCCCGCAACGCCGGGGGAGAAGCAGGTCACCGGAGGGGACCCTTGGGAGGCCCTCGGCCTGCAGGAGGAATCTGAGTCATGTTAAACATAACAGAGCCACACCAGAGCCTGCGGGCAGATGTCCACGCCTCACCTCCAGGATCTCCCGGACCTCACATGCGGTCTCCAGGGCATCCAGCTTGAGCTGGGCTGTGCCCAGCACCCGGTCAGTCTTGAACAGCCCCCTGCATGTGTGACGGGGACAGGACGGTTGGCCCAGGGTGGCTCCCCCCACCCCCCTGAGTGCCCCCAGCTCCTGCACCCCCAGCTCACCCCTTGTGGACCACTTCGAATTTGATGCCTTTGGTCTGGATGGCCCTTCGGAAGCCACGGTGGCTGCGATTGATGCAGAGCTTGAACTGCTCCTTGAACTCTACTCAGGGGGTGAAGACGGGGTGGGCGAAGAAGAGAGAGGGAGGGGTCAGGCTATGGTCTCGTGTTCTTGCGGCATGGGGCTGGGGTGCCTCCCGCCTCCGCTCAGCCTCCGCTCAGCTCACCGGGGGAGTCCGTGTTCTTAACCACACTGGTCTTGTCTTTCTGAGCTTCTTCCTGCAGCCAAATAGGAGCAGGAAAGCTTAGGGAGGCTGGGGCCTCCCCCAGATCCCTGCCCACCCATTCCCAGCCCGATGAGGCTTGAGTCCGTTCCTCCTGGGCTCTCCACGTACCACATTGGGATAGGGGAAGTCAAACCGAACAAAGACATCCAGGTCGCTAGGAGACAGTCCTGTGGGCAGGCAAGGGTCAGAACTGGGCAGAGGGGCAGTCCCACAGCCCTGACCCCAGCCTGCCGCCCCTCACCTGGAGGCGTGGGCAAGTTGATCCCCTTCACGATGAACAGGAGCATGTCATTGCTGCTGAGGTCAGGGAAGATCCTTCCGGGAGGGCAGATGGAGAGACAGAAGCACCTCAGCCCCACTGCCCACCCACCTTCTCTTCCCTCGGTGGGGCCAGAGAACAACCCCCTGCTGGCCTTTGTGGGCTTCGGTTTTTGTTTTTGTTTTTGTTTTAATTTGACAGACAGAGATCACAAGTAATCAGAGAGGCAGGCAGGGAGAGAGAGGAGGAAGCAGGTTCCCTACTAAGCAGACAGCCCGATGCAGGGCTCTATCCCAGGACCCTGGGATTATGAGCCGAAGGCAGAGGCTTTAACCCACTGAGCCACCCAGGAGGCCCGGGCTTCAGTTTTAAAATCAGACAGACTGGAGTTCTTTGTACCATTTGGCCAATGACTTATGTTTGAGACCTTTCTTCAGTCTGCATGGATCTGTCTGGGACCCACTTTGTGCCAGCTGGTGGCCTCACTGTCAGGGGAGCTTCCCTTCATTTAACGTTTCTGGGGTCCCTGATATTCATCATCCAGTGCCCCAGCTGCCGTGTGGTGGTCCTGATTCGCTTCACCTGACATTTCTTGAGCATCTACCATGTACCAGCCAGTGAGTGCCCTAGCCGCTGGGAGACCTTCCCTTCCTTTAGCAATGTTTCTGGAGCCCCTACTATGTGTCTGCCAGTGTCCTTGCTGCTGGGGATATGGCAGAAAGTGAGATAGACCCCAACCCTTGTGCTCATGGAGCCCAAGCTAGCTCAGTGAACAGAGGACCGACGAATACATAAATAGAGAAACAGCAACCCTGCAGAGAATTAAAATAGGGGAGAAGGTAGAGTGCACGCGGGAGGGGCTGCTGTAGACAGAGCAGTCAAGGAGGGCCTCTTGAGGGAGGTGACATCACAGGTGATTCTGGATGCCGGGGAGGTACTGCTACATGGAGACCCAGGAAAGAGGCTCTAGGCAGAGGAAACAGCCAATGAAAAGGCCCTGAGTAGAAATAGGGTTGGTCCATCTGAGGGACCAAAAAGAGGCCTGTGTGGTAGAAGGCAAGCAAAATGGGGACAGTGGATAGAGATGAGTTGATGGGGAGCTGGGGTGAGGGGTGTGACTTGTCTTACATTATTGCAGTAGCTGCACCCAACCTCATCTATAAATGGGAAAAATGACCCCAATTCCCAGGGTGTGGGAAGGCTTGAAAGGAGCAGGACCAATAATCACCTCGAGGGCTCACCCAGGCCTTGGAACAAGGCCCATGTCTGCACTCACTAGATCTTCCCCAGTTCCCAATGTGTCACTGTCAACATCCCATCACCATCCTTCACTTGCACCTCATAGCTGCCTCAGGACCCTTGCATATACCATGCTTTCACCACCCAATCAAACTCTCCCCCAGAGGCAAGCCTTCTGCTGGCTTCTGGGGAGGGCAAACCCCTCTCCAAAGGGACATCTGGGCCAAGGGGCATCAGGGCCTTACTTGATGACGCTGAAGGTTCTCTGCTCAAAGCGGGCAGTGGGCGTGGGGAGACCCCGGGCGAATGCCTGCTTCAGAATCTCCATGCTCCGTTTACAGTCCTCTGCTAGCTTCTCAAATCTGCCACCGAGAGAGCCCTGTTCAGATCCCTAGTCCCAAGGGTGGGCTGGGGGTGCAAATGTGTGGCAGAGGTGCAGACAGGGGAACTTACTTGCTGGTTTCAGCAATGTTGCCCAGGTGGGTGAACTGGTTAGAGTGGTTGAGGCACATCTGAAGAGCAGGAGACAGTAAGTGGAGGGTTGGGGGCCATGACCCTGAGGGAGGCCCACTGAGCCGGGCCAGGGACCCGCCTCACCTCGTGCTGCTGCCTTATGAGCTTGGTGAGTTCGCCGTAGCGGCGGGCAGACTCCTGAGACAGGCCTGGGCCGGGCCGCTGGACCAGAGAGAAGTCGTCCTTGTTGACGGGGGCGGGTGGCACCTGGGGAAGACAAGGCTCATGGGGAAGGGCTTGCTGGTTAGCAACAAACAGGCCCACCCATGGAAATGTCAACCCTGCTTGGAAAGGCCTTCCTGGACCACTGTTTTGCCCCTGCCCTGGTCTTTTCTTCTTCCCGAAGGTGAAAAGTGGTGCAAAGAGAAAAGTGGATAGTCCCTCCCAAAGTGGCAGCATCTGTCAACTGTCTCTCCCAGATGTGATCCTTACCCTGTCTCCCCTAGTAATGGCATTCTGGCTAGGCACACAGCCAAGAGACTACATGTCCCAGCATTCCTTGCAGCTAGGTACAGTCATGTGATTCAGCTCTGCCAGTGCAAGGTGAGCAGAAATGATAGTACACCATGTCACTTCCTTTAAAGGAAACTGCTTGCCTTGCCTTTTCTTTTTCTCACTGCTTCCCACAGACCGAATGCAGACAGGGCATCAACCCACTCTCACCATGTAGACAGAGGTGACCCCCTAGGGTGCAACAGAACAACAAGACAGAAGGAACCTGGGCCCTAGAGGGCTTTGTCTTTCAGAGCCCAGACTGCTCAAAGCGTTACATGCAAAAAATATGTCTGTCTTCTTTCAGCCACCATCTTCGAGGAACTTATTTGTTAGAGCAGCTTACTCCCAGTCACATGGCTAAGTGGCCAGAGCCCCATGGGTGGGTGCCTGGGAAAGTCCAGCAGGTCTAGAGAGTTCACCTTGGCGATGTCCACAGGCAGCCCGTTGCGTGAGGCCTCCAGCATGGGCTCCAGCCCCTTGGCCTGGCGCAGGTGCATTTTGGCCCCCTCCACGTCATTCTTCTGCTTGGCTCGTAGCGCGGCCTGCAGGAGCTGCTTCTTGCGGCCCTCCAGGAAGGCCAGCTGCTGCTGGGCTGTGGGTATGGGGGTGTCAGTGGCTACTGCCCAGACCATGGCCAGGCAATGGGCAGCCAGGGAGGGGAGGACGGACCTACCTCTGGTGGATGTGCCCTTGGGGGCTGTTTTAGCTGCTGGGGTTGAGCCTGACGGGGTTGCTCTTGAGGGTGGGGCCTTGGGCTGGGCTGCGGTGGTCGGAGGGCTGGTGGGCTGCTGAGGGATGGAGAGGAAGTCAGGGCTCTCCCAGTGCCTGCGGTCCTTCCATTCCCCAAAGGGTCAGGGCCTGATGCTGACAACAGGGGCTGTCTTAGTTTCTGTTTCCTCAGCACTGAACACAACCTATGGTCTCATTCTCGCTGAATCTTTGCAACAAGACTGGGAGACAGAGACTGTTGCCACGCCTACTTTACAGATGACGAGACAGGATCAGAGAGCAAAATGACTTGCCATGGCCTCAAAGCTGGGAAGAGGCAGGGCAAGGATAAGGTCGTTCTTCCCCAATATCAATATTTTGCTTTGCTGCCACCCTACTGCCTCACCCCAAGACCCCAGCTACTCACACACACCTTCCTAGGTTCTTCATCCTCTTCATCCTCTTGGCCTTCATCCTGGTTGGCCAGCTTCATGGCAGTTTCCAGGACCCCCACCAGGCTCTGCTGCGTGGGCTCAGTGGCCTCCAGGCCCTGGATGGGGGGAAAGCCTGGGCGGCCAGTTAGGGCCCAGTCAGGAGGGAGAGACCCATGCCACTCTGGGGGAGACCTGGGTTCCTTCCCCTCCTAAGGAGCTTCAGGGCTTTGGATATATTCTGAATGCAGGAAGGAGCTCTTGCTGGTTCTGTGGAGACACCAGACCATTCCAATCTCCCTCCTGCCTCTTGGTGCCTCTCACCTGACCCTGGGCCTCGATCAGACTCCAACAAGCAAGCACCAGATGAGGTGGGTTACTGGGCACAAGAAGTGATCACAGGCCTGGAGGGATTCCCAGAACACCGAGGTGCTGAGTGATAACTGCTCCCATGGGGGATACACAGGCAGCTCTGAGATCCCAGAGGAGACCCCCAACCACTGGGAGGCTGATGGGAGCCTGAGTAGGTATGTGTAAAGCTGAGAGCTGATGACTAGGAGAGAGTGAGTTGAACAAAGAAGAAATGGAGGGATCAGATGGCGGCGGGCTGATGAACGGGTTCTCCAAATAAACGCCCCTGATTTTCAGTGTCTGCCCATTTCCAGGGTATAAACACTCCTATTGGGACCCAACTTTAAGCTACCAACTGCCTAACAAGTTTGCAGAATTCCTGAATGTGTAGCAGAGAGCTCCCTGGAAGGTACCATTGGAAGGAATAGCAGCTGCAAAGCCTCAGAGGCCAGAGAGCTGGGGGGAGGGGCAGCGCCTACCTGGGGGCACCGGCAGCTCAGCCACATCTACGGCCCGGCCAGCCTTGTGGGCTCGGATAGCGTCTTGGTATTGCTGCAACAGACACAGTATGAGGGCCACCTGGCCAGGTCTCCGGGGGCTACCTACCTGCCCACCAGGCCCCCACACACCTTGACGATGCGCTCATGCATGCGAGCCTTCCGCTGGTCCCCTTTGGCCTTGGCCTGAGCTGCAGCCACGTGGTATCGCTCCATCCGCTGCTCCAGGGCCTCCAGGAGAGTCCGCGGAGGTGGGGGAACCTCTGCGGCAGACGGGGGAGGCGGGAGGCAGAGGGGCAGGGTTCAGAGTCCTGGGAAGGAGGGAGACTGTCTTGCCCTGGCCTGCCCACCACACAGGGTTCCCAGGAGCCTACCTGGCGTGGAGGGCACCGTGGTGGGAGTTGGAGGCTGTGGTGGTGGTGATGGTGGGTCTGGGGGCAGCTGGTCTGAGGGCAGAGAGGTCCAGTCCTATGAGGGGCTTGCTTGGGCACCCCCTACCCCCAGGCTGGTGTGGCCTGAGGGGGTTCCCAGGTGACCGGTGATGGTGACGGCATCAGGTCCTGAAGGGTGAGCAGGGTAGGGTTCTCACCAGGGGGAGGTGGCAGGCGGGACAGGTCCACAGGCTCCCCCCGGCTCAGGGCCTCCAAGACGGCATCGAAGCTCTGAGAGAGAAAAGGAGGTCAGGGCAGGAAGCTGCAGCTGGGGGGGCCAGGACCCTGTGGGGAGCCTCTGGGCCTCACTGTTTGACTGAGGACTCCTAGCTCTATTCATTCCTCTGCACCATCTTGTTTAAGCCCCTTCCCATGTTTATGCCCATTTCATAGACAGGGTAAATTGGGGCTTTAAGAGGTATAGAAAACTACAGCTCCAGAGTGACCGGCAGCCAGGACCCAAATTTGGGCCTGTGTGACTGCAGAGCCCCTGTTCTTTGCAGCCATGCAAAGTCGAGAGCATCCTGTCTTCTCCCTCTGACCCCGTCCGCCTGCCTGGACGCACCTTAGCCACACGGAAGTGCCTGGCAGCAGTGACAGTATCTCCCTGCTGCTTGGCATGGAGGGCAGCCAACTTATATTCCCGCTGGCGGCTCTGCAACTGGGCCAGGGGGCCGGGGCTGCAGGGACCTGGAAGGGGGGACAGTATATGAATCATTTCTTCTCTCTCTCTCCTTTTTTAAAGGTTTTATTTATTTATTTGACAGACAGAGATCACAAATGGGCAGAGAGGCAGGCAGAGAGAGAGAGAGGAGGAAGCAGGCTCCCTGCTAAGCAGAGAGCCTGATGTAGGGCTTGATCCCAGGACCCTGGGATTATGACCTGAGCCAAAAGCAGAGGCTTTAACACACTGAGCCACCCAGGCGCCCCTCTTCTTCTTCTTTTTTTTTCTTTTTTAAAGATTTCATGTATTTTAGAAAGAGAGAGGGGAGAGGGCCAGAGGGGGAGGGAGAGGGACAAGCAGACTCCATGCTGAGTGCAGAGTCCCCTGTGGGGCTTGATCTCATGACCCTGAGATCATGGCCTGAGCTGAAATCAAGAGTCGGACACTCAACCGACTAAGCCATCCAGGCACGCCTGAACCAGTTCTAGTTAATCCTCACAACAAAGACTGTTCTTGAGGTCCATTTTAAGGATGTGAGAACAAGGCTCAGAGGGGATGTAGCCTCCCTGAGGTCACCGCCTGAAGGCGGACACCCAAGCCCAGGACTGGTGGCCTTCAGAGAATTTTGGAAAACTTCTGTACCCTCAGGAATTTTTAAACTGGCATCTAAAAGTTTTTGTATAAGGTGCCTGGGTAGTTCCGAGGATTAAAGCCTCTGTCTTTTTTTAAATTGTGGCAAAATACACATGAAATTCACCACCTTTTTTTTTCTTTAAGATTTTATTTATGTATCTGACACACAGAGAGAGCATGAACAGGGGGAACAGCAGGCAGAGGGAGAGGGAGAGGCAGGCTCCCCGCTGAGCAGAGAGCCAGAGGCGGGGCTCGATCCCAGGACCCTGGGATCATGACTTGAGCTGAAGGCAGATGTTAACTGACTGAGCTACCCAGGCGCCCCTGAAATTCAGCATCTTAACCCTTTCTAAGTATACAGTTCAGTGGCATTCAGTGGACCCTTGAACAATGTGGGGGTTAAGCGTGCCAACACCCCTCCTGCCACACAGCTGAAAATCTCCTTTGACTCCCCCAAAACTTCACCATGAGAGCTTACTGTTGACCGGAAACATTACCCATAGTAAAAGCAGTCGATCTACACCTTTAGGATGTTATGTGCATTATATATCATGTTCTTATAAAAAAGTAAGCTAAAGAAAATGAGACTAGGAAATCCACAAGGAAGAGAAATACAGTGTTGTTCTGCGTTAATCAAAGAAATAGTGACCCGCTCAGTTCAAAGCTGTGTTGTTCAAGGGTCATTTGTAAATGTGGGTGTTTGGAAGCCTTTTCTTGACCGCCCTATTATATACTTGTTCAGCCAAAATCCATCCCCGCAGTGCGTTGGCCAAGCGAGGAAACAAAGAGTTAAGCTTCTTTTCAATGTGTTAGTTACAGGATCAAATAACACAGTTCAGTAGGTTTTCAGGGCAAGTATCTCTAAACTGAAAGTAATCCATGCAATTTTTGGTATAAAAAAAACAAAGTGTAACAGATACACCACCCAGGGTCCACAAATCCTAGAAACGCCTGGAAAGCCGCATGCGTTGTACCTTCTCAGACGGACAACCGCACCTAAGCTTTCAGTTTAGGTGTAGTTGCTGGAAAAGCCGTCTGTAGGTTGAAGCAAAAACACCTTGACGTTTGCCTGGTTTTACAACACATCACTGCAAGTCTCTGAGTTAAGAAAACGTTCTTCCAGGTTCAATCACTGTTATTATTAGCGTGCAAGAAAGCAAAGCCTAAATATGTCAAGCTTCCGGATTATATGCCAAGAGTAAAATTTTGTGAGCAAGGTACCTCTTGCCTGGCATGGTCGGGCCTGTGCCCACCCTCTACCAATGAACTGTTTCCTGGTTTACTCTTTCCCAACTTCCCTGTTGTCTTTTTTTAATGCATACAGAAACCTGCTTCACACCAACAAACAGATGGCAAGAGCCGGAGTCTTGTCATCACCCTGCCGGGAGATCCCCTGAACCCCTGCCAAGCCATGTGCCTAAACCCCATCGTGAAAAATGTTTTGGTGATTTTGGCAGCGAAGTTCGGGTGATAATGTCCAACAATCCTCCTTGACCTTTGCCAGAACAACGGCTTAGAAACTAGTCTGGCTACGGGAAGATTTAGACCTGCTGTTTACTTTGTCAACCAGGCCAGCCCAGTTTTAAGTGTCTCCTTGGTTCACTTGGGGAGTGTCTGCCTCTGAGGCAGAGCCCGAGTTGATATTCTAGAAGGCACCAGGGCGGGCACTCCTTTCCCGTAGTGGGAGGAGGGCAATCAGAGAAGGAAAACCTCTTGGGAGGTTGGAAAACCTCCAGCAGGTGAGTTTTAGGAGAGAAGACAGACAAGCTGAGGGCTTGGAAATGATCCACTTACAACTCTCTGTGTGAGAACGGTAGCCCTCCAAAAGAGCAGAGCTCTGATGCCCGCGGCCACGTTACACAAAGTGAAAGAAGCTGGACCCAAAAGGACAAAAAGCATGTGGTTCTGCTTACACGAAAAATCTGGGAGAGACAAATCCACAGACAGAGAGCAGATGGGGAGAGCCAGGGGCTGGAGGAGGGAGAACGGGGAGTTAGTGTTTCATGGGGACAGAGTTCTTGTTTGCGGTGACAAAAATTCTTTGGAAAAAGATGTGTGACTGTGCCACAGGCCACTCCATTAACTGCACACTGAGCAATGGTTAAACGGCCAATGTTATGTTATACCTATTACATCACCACACACAGAAAAAAGGTACTGGTGAACTCCAGAGGCATGAGGACCTAGGAAGGGGAGGGGTGTTCAGAACATCTAACAATCGGGGTGCCTGGCTGGCTCGGTTGGTGAAGCCTTTGACTCCTGATTTCAGCTCAGGTCATGATCTCTGGGCTGTGGGACCGAGCCCGGCACTGGGCTCAGAGCTCAGCACAGAGCTGGGATTTTCTCTCTCCCTCTGCCCCGCCCCCTGCTCGCACATGCCCAATGAATGAATGAATGAAAGAATATTTAATGAATGAATGAGTCAGCACTCCCACAAAATGCCCAACTGCTGAATACCACCCCCACAAATCCCACGTCAGACCAGCCCCGCCCTTGGCCTACCTGGAGGAAGCTGGGGCTTAGTTAAGCCGATGGATGTGGTGGGAGCACTGGCAGGAAGGCCTTCTACCGTGACCCTGGGCTCTGGCGCTGGCTGGTGTGCAGATGACAGCTGGGTGGGTGTCGGAGTGTGGCAGGGCGTGGCTGCCGGGCCCTTCCCCACTGCCACAGGTGGCGGGATGTCCCCTTCATCGATGGTGTTACCTTTCCGGACTGAGGCCAGCAGGTTTTCAAGGGTCTGAGATAAGGTGTGAAAGCGGGTTTTAGAGGAGCCTGGAGCTGGAGGCAATGGGCAGTGGAAGGGCGCCAGCACCCTCCTGTCACATGCCGGCTCACCTTAAGCCCCCGGTCGTAGCGCCGCAGCTTGGCACCATCTCCAGCTCGCCTAGCGCTTTCGATCGCCGTCTGGTAGAGGGCCAACCTCTCCTGCAAGGTGGCCTCCACCCCTGGGCTGGGGGCTGTGGCCTTCGGCTGCAGGAGGGACCGGGGCATGGTCTGGGTGGTGACCCCACCTGAGTTCTCCCCAGGAGTTCCTTTGTCAAGTGTCTCCGCACACACCAGGCATGTTGCCCCTGGCCCAGCTGTCCCCAACTGCCCCCCCCACAACCAGGAAACCATTATCCCTGTTCCTGGTGCCGAGAACTGGGTCTCAGAGGTGTGTCATGTCACGTGCCCAAGGTAACATGGCTGAGGAACCAGGAAAGGCCTCGAACTCTGGGCAATGGGGAGCAGGTTGCTGGGCTGTACCTGAGTGGCAGGAGGGTGGGACTCCACAGTCTTCTGCTCCTCCCCAAGGACCTCGTTTAGCTCTGCCTGCAGGGGCACACGGCCACGGGCCCAGCATGAGGGCCCGCTGGATGGCGCAATGATAGCACGGGAGACCCCCTGCCTTGCCCCGGGGTGCTCACCAGCAGGTCATCATCAGCCTCCACATCCTCCTCGTCTGTACCCTCATCCTCACCTTCATCCGGGTCTCTCATGCACAGGCTGGCCATCTTCTCAATGGCCTCCATGGGCAGGGGGCCTGGCGACAGGGAGAGGCCCCAGCTGGACTGGGATCCTTCAAGAGTCCCCAGCCTCCCATCCCAGTGACCCATGGCCCCAAAGAACAGGGCAGCTTGTCCCCCTCCCAGCCCTTCCACGGGCACCCCACCACGGTCCTCGGGCCCACCAGGTACAATCCTGATCCCAGCAAAGCCCGCCCGCCTCGGCACCCTGGCTCCACAGCTCTCTCGCTCTGGAGCCCTGGGCAAGTCGCTTGCCCTGCCTGGGATTCAGTCTTCCCATCTATTGGATGAGGACAAGAGCTTCTCCCTCACAGGTGGATGGTGGGAAGTAAAGATGGAGGAAACTCCAGAGCAGCACGTGGTCAGCATTTTGTTGAGTTATTCCCATTAACTGCTTTAGTTACGTTCTATGAAGCTGCCATAAATGCCCACTCCGCGAACACTGGACCACTGCCCCTTAGAGGAGATAGAAGCTTCGGGTCCCATGAGCCTCTGGGCACAACATTTTTGTCAACCAGTCAATACGTAACCTCGCTTGATGTGTGTTTCTATCTAACGATACCTTTTTAAAAATAGATTGTTGATTTGTGAACATCGAACTCAAGGCCAACAGGGGCCCTGTAACTCACATCTGAATAAAGCTCATCTGCTACATCTTTCCTCCATAAGACACTTCACAGCCTTCTTGCTCTTAGAGACACGAGACAGCACTAAGCCCTACACTCGGGAGCCACTTTGAAGAGCAAAACCACCAACAAAAGCACCACTATGAGAAAAAAAAGGCAGTCTGACACAGACTGTGGAAAGGAGCCTTATTCACAGCCCACCCAGGGACAAGAAGGCAGAATAAAGCGTCCCCGTGCTCTGCCTCAGCTGGGAGCATCTGTGCTGAGCGACTCCAACTTCCGGCAGCTCGGCGCACGCCTGCCAATAATAGCAAAAGCTCCGCCAGCATTGATTTGGGTGTTACAAATAAAGTTGAGCCCGTAGGGAAAATTCACAAATATGGAATCCATCAATAATGAGGACTGGCTGAATTACTGGTAAAGTATCAAGGTTCCGTTTGCCCTCGGAGCTCTAGCCCCTCTGTCCACTACAGAGCTGCTGCCCTCTGCCACCTCCCCTAGGGGGCTTTTGCAGGGGCTGTGGCCTCTCCCAAAAGCGCTTCCCAGCTCTTCACCTGGCACTCCTTACTGTGGGTGCTTCTTGCGGGCATCTGGGCCCAGCTCACAGGTCTCTCCCACCGCTCTGTGCTTCCCTCATCCCGGCCCTGATCATGGGACAGCAAGCTGGAGGAAATGCTAGACCCTCTGGAAGTGCTTTACGAACACTAGAAGAGTAACTTCCGTGATTAAGTGCAGTCATTATTCCCCTTTTACAGATAGGGAAAGTGAGGTCCACAGAGATATTAGGACTTATTAAGTCACAGAGCCAGTAAGTGGCAGAGGTGGGATTTGAACCCTCACCCTAGGTCCAGAGTTCATCACTTCACCTCTTACCCAGGCTGTGGGTTCCAGGAGGTCAAAGACTTTCTCTGTTTCCTGTCCTCCTTCTCCCCAGGGTCCAGCACTGAGCCCCGCCCACAGCAGGAGCTCAAAAACTGTTCAGGGGTGTGTTGAGAGTCTTACCTTTGCCTTTGAGCTTCTCCAGGACTTGGGGCTGGCCTCCAACCAAGGCCAAGAATTCGGCCTCCAGTTCCTCATCATTAACTCCATCCTCAGGGATCATCAGGCCGTCTGGGGAGAGGTCAACCAGCAGGCCCAGCTGAGGGAACAGCAAGGGTCCAATTAGATGTCAGAGGCAGCCAGGATGGACCCAGAGTTCCCTCAGGAGGAAGGAAACCCCGACCTCCTGGGGAAAGTCATTTTCCCTGGGGAGTGCTAAGAGGCCGGAACAAGCTCAGAATGCAACAGGTGTCCCAAGATGGGCCAGGTCCTCTGGCACAGATCAACACAGGGCAAAGGGCAGGCAGAGACCCTGCTCCCTGCTCTGAGCCCACGCCCATGATATGCTGCTGACCAAGTTCAGCGGGAAAAGCAGGCCCAACACCCTGCCCAAAGCAAAGGCACTCTGGGCTTTTCCTTCCAGCATACTCAGCAGAGGGGGCCATGCAGGAAGGCTGCAAGAGCAAATAGAAGCCCGGACAACAACAAAGAAGTTGAAAGTGGGGTTTTTATTGGATAACGGACCTGGGACAAAGGAAGCTATCCCCTCCTGGTTCATGACCAATCATGATGTGATACTATTATGTTGAACTATACAAAATTGCCTTTTCTGTGGGTCAAAATGGGCAATTACGTATGGCTCCTTTTAAGAATAATAACGAAGTTACACTTACTGAGTGCTATGTTCTAGCACTTTCCATAAACTATCTCAATGAATTTTCACACCTGTCCTGTGTTAGGGCCTCCATTTTATAGATGAGGAATCTGAGGCACAAGACTGTGAAGCCGAGTGTCCAACGTGCAAAGGCCAGCAGGGAACTCCAGGCTGGCCAGACTCTAATACCCCAGCACTAAGCTGTGGCCTGGGCTTCTTCCATCAAAGCTGAGAAAAAACAAACTGTCCAGGTGCCTGAGGCAGAGGAGATGGAGGAGGGAAAGGAGAGCCACACATAGTCCCATGGGCTCATGGCAGCAGCTCTGGATTTGCACTTAGCTCTGGCCAAGCTGTTAATCCCTATGACCTTGGGAAGCTGTTTTCACCTCTCTGGACCTCAGTGTCCTCATCTGTACAGTGGGGATAAAAAGGGTCTTATCTGGCCTGGCCGATGGGAGGTTCCGTGCGTGTTTGGGCCAGGAGTGCAGGAACTATCCATATCCCAGGTCGGAGGCCTTCCCCTCCCAAACTGGAGAGGCTGCGGCAACAGGTGGCCCCGAGCCCAGGGCGGGGCGCCAAGAGCTGAGAAGCTGGGAAGCCAGGGCCAGTAGGCCGCACTCTGGGGGCAGAACCTCATCTGGAGGGCGGGGACCGGGGCTTACCTGCGGGTGGTGATCGGGTTCCCCTGGGGGGTGGGGCCCTCCAATGAACCTGTGATAGGGCTGAGTAGGGTTCCCTAGGCGAGGCCGTGGGGTACAAACTCACCTGGCGGGCGGCGGCGGCACCTCGGCCTGGGGGTCCCGGGGGTCCCTTCCTCTTGTGCATTTTCCAGGCTGGATGCCCAGGCCACTGGCCACCTCGCCTGGCCTTGCCCTGCCTCCTCCCCCGGGGGCTATTGCCGCGCACGCGCACTTCCTGAGCCCCGCGCCCCTCACGAGCTCCCCGCGACCGCTGACCCTGCGCCCTCGACCCCCGGTGTGGCCGCCTCACTTCCGCCTCGGCCCTCAGGCGCCGCGGCACCGGAGCGCAGCCACTGGACTTACTGGGCCCGCCGCAATGAAACTACGACTCCCGGCAGGCAATGCGCGGGTACGCGTGCGTACTGCGGGGCGGTGGGCGGTGCTGTGGGCTGCGCCGGGAAAGAGGCGGGTCGCGCGTGGTGTGTGAGTGTGAGGGGCGGTGCTATCATCACGCTTGCGCACGACGGGGCCGCTGGTTGCGCGGGAAAGAGGCGGCGCGCGCGAGCAGGTGTGAGGGTCGGTGGCGACTCCCGGACTCGCGGCGTCCAGTGGCCACCTGTGGGCTCTGGCTTCTCCTGGCGGCCCCGTTCTGGGCATTCCACACTTTTAGGTGGCCGCGGTGGAGTTAATGTAGGTTTGGTCACCGGAAGTCGGGTTCATAGCTCTCAGGCTTCGGGCCTTCCCGCCCTTCAGCTCCAGACCCCTTGCTGCCCGGCCTCCGTGAGAGCCAACTTTGCCTTTTATTTTCTCAGAAAATCCTAACGCAAATGACTTAACCGAATTGTTTCCCAACAGATCCGGGCAGACCTACTCAGTTCCTGATAAGAACAGAGCGACCTTGACAACTTCAGTGGCCCAGGTCGGTTGGGGCTTGTCTGGACCCCAGGGCTGGCAGGAGCTGGTCTATGGTGTCTCCTGCTTCCGGGCCCCAGGCATCCCCCACAAGGCTCCCTGCCCCTTTGAAGGGCCCCAGGTGGCTCCTTCCAGAATCCTCAGGATTCCCTGCAAGGGTCTCAGACCACAGCCAGAGGGGAGGGCCTGTCCCAATTTAGGGACTAGAGTTGGGGTCATCAGGGCTTCCCTGGATGGGCAGGTGGGCAGTTCCCTCTGCTCCCTGCAGCATGAAGGAAGGTTGAATTCTTACCGGGTCATGGCCCAAGGTGGTTGTGACTCCCCACACTGTGTCCCCTTGGAGCCCAGCTTGGCCCCCCAGGCAGATAGGGTGAGGTGGGGTGAGAGTGATTTCTGCCCTCAGCCAGGGTCACTGGGTCTGTCTGTACCCAGAGACAAGGGACTACTTGTAATGATGGGATTTTGCTCGTTTTCAGATTTTTCAAAAGAGGGATAAAATGAGTAAGAGGAAGAAGCTTCGGACTTCAGGTATTTGGACATTCAAGTTGGCACTGCTTTATTGCTGCTTCTGGTTATAGGAGGATTGTAGGTTTGTTTGTTGCAGAAATGCTAACATGACCACATCAAGCTCCTCGGGGAAAAAAGTGATTTAGTACATGCTAGTAAGAAAAGTATAAATTGTGGGAAGTTCATACAGTAGAAAGTGAAAGCTTTCTGCAGTTTCCTCCAGTCTCTGGTGGGATCCCATGGGCTTAGGCCAGGGGTGCACTCTCAGAGACAACCTTTGAATAGAACTACAAGGTCTTTGAGGTGCTACAGGGTCATTGGGTGTGTAGTTAATTGTTATGCTTTGGAACCAAAACCCTGGGTTCATCCCAGCTCTCAGGCTCCCTGTGCTATGTCAGAAGACTTATTCTGCACCTCAGTTTCCCCCTTCTGTAAATAGAGGATAATAAAGGCACCTTCCCTTTCCATTCAAACAATGATTCTCAACCTGGTTGGGGGAGGATTTGTGCCCCTCAGAGGACACTGGAAATGTCTAGAGACATTTTTGGTTTCTATAACTGATGTATGTGGTGCAGGCTGGTTACTGGCATTTAGCGGGTTGAGGCCAGGGATGTACTAAATCCTACAATGCACAGGACAGTTGCCCACAATACAAAATGATCTGGTTCCAAATATCAAGAGTACCAAGGCAGAGAACTCGCCCTAGAGCTCATATGTGGATTAGTATTTGTAAAGCATGAAGGATAGACCTTAGGTAGTACACAAGTGTTAGCTGGTATTATGATTCTCCTCCCAGAATTAAATACAAAATAAAACAAAACCCCACAAATCTTTTCATTCTGAAATAATTTGGGACTTAAAAAAACTTGCAAAAATAGTTGAGTTCTTTCTACTCTCCCTCCAGCTTCCCCTAAGGTTAATGTCCAATGCAACCACAGGACAATGATAAATCACAGGACAGCATCAAAATCCAGGCACTGAACCTCAGTACCCTACTTCCAAATTTCTTTGAATACACAAATACAGTGGTTTTTTTTTTTTTACTAGACAATAGAATCATCACACATGCTGATCTGTAATCCCCATTTTTCATTTTATGGAATATCATGACCATCTTTACGTGTGTGTGTGTGTGTGTGTGTATACACACATATATGTATATATGTAGTTTTCTCATGCACAAAGAAAAACAGCTAGCACAGCATAGCATAGCTCCATTTCCCTGTCATTGTTGAAGATAATTTAAACTTCTTGAAAGTTTAGAAATGAGGGTGCCTGGGTGTCTCAGTTGTTAAGCATCTGTCTTTGGCTCAGGTCACGATCCCAGGGTCCTGGGATCAAGCCCCTCATCGGGTTCCCTGCTCAGCTGGAGGCCTGCTTCTCCCCCTGCTTGTGTTCCCTCTCTCACTGTCTCTCTCCGTCAAATAAATAAACAAACTCTTTGAAAAAAAAAAGTTTAGAAATGACTACTTACTGGATAATGAGCATAGGGAGTAGCACTCATTTATTTTTTCCCACAATGTGGGATAGAAAAATTAGCAATGGGTTAAAAATGTTCTGTGTAGAGATGAGCAACAGACTGCTCGGAAACATAGGAATTTCACTGACCTTGCCTGGGGAAGCTGGGGACAGCCAGGCCCACCCACAGCAGGTCATTTGGGGCCTCTCTTGGCAGTGGGCTCCCTAGCTCAGTGGATCCAAGGCTGGTCCAGGACAGCTGTTTCTGTGTGTCCTGGAAGAGGTGGGGAGAGAAGAAGATAATTCTGGCAGGTGGTGAAAGAAGCCCTTCCCTCCCAACATCTTTGGCCTTTGGTGTTGAACATAAGGTTCTGCCTTTAGTTTTTCTTAAATTAGTCCTGTGGGGATAGATCACAGGAAGGAAATGGGAGGCTCTTCACTTCTGTTGATATTTTGGTTTTTATTTGGTACACATGTCCACTGGATGAGCAAAGTGAGCTAGTGTTTGGGCATCTTAAGAAACCAAATAAACAAAGCTGCTTAATTTTGCCTCTTTTTTTGGCAGACCACAAGACGGGAATATGGTCGTGTAAGAAGCATTCATTGGAGCCTTGCTCTGAGTGCAGCACTGGGGTGGACACCTAAGCAGGGTGGGATGACAGGCAGGACAAGGAGGAGATCAGTGGGTGCAATAGACTTAGTTCCTGCCCTTGTGACCCTTAGGTCTACTCAGGGGAGAAAGAAAAAATGCTTCTAGCTGAGAGCACTAATCAAATACGCAGCAGTACAGTGAAGTTCTAAATGGGCACACCGTAACTTACAGAATCCAGAAATTATAGGAAAGTCATTGGTCTTCTGGAGCACAAACAGCTGAGTGAATGCTAATGAGGACCCTGGTGATCAGTCCTGGGGAGAGGGAGCTTATTCAGTGGGTTTGCTTCAAGCTCTGTGAGGAGCTGAGGTTGGAAAGGGTCTCCCTGACAGACCTCCAGAAAGATCAGGCCAGGGTCTGGTTTGCCTTT
Organism: Neogale vison; assembly: GCF_020171115.1. NCBI lineage: Eukaryota > Metazoa > Chordata > Mammalia > Carnivora > Mustelidae > Neogale > Neogale vison. The sequence continues at coordinate 214,874,284 of NC_058096.1, forward strand.
TTGTTCTCACTGTGGGGTCAGAGGCATAGTCCATAGTAGGTGCTCAGTAAATACTCAAGTACCCTTAGGTGTGCAGGCTCTGCAGTTGCACTGACTGGATCCCATTCCAGATTCCTTGGCCTCCATGTACCTTAGCTTTCTTATTCATAAGATGGATGTAACAGTGGGAACCCTACCTTGAAGTTTATCATAACGCATCCAACTTCTCAGGACATCGTCTGTCATGGAACTCACTAGATTCAACCCTTATCATTTTTTTTTAAGATTTTATTTATTTATTTGACAGACAGAGATCACAAGTAGGCAGAGAGGCAGGCAGAGAGGAGAGGGGGGAAGCAGGCTCCCCACTGAGCAGAGAGCCTGATGTGGGGCTCAATCCCAGGACCCTGAGATCATGACCTGAGCTGAAGGCAGAGGCTTCTAACCCACTGAGCCACCCAGACACCCCTATCATTTGTTTTTTGAATGATTGGTTTGGGGCCACATTTGGGGAGGTCTTAGAAGTCAGCCACTATTGGCAGTTTCTGTGTAAGGAAGTTTCCTTCATTCAGCAAATATGTGTTAGGCTCTTGTTTGTTTTTGTCAGTGATGGGGAAGGTATCACAGAGGTAGAAGAGACCAAGGGGCAGCTGGAACATCACTTCCCTACTTGCCGACTCTAGGTCCCAGTTTTCCCAGGACAGATAATCTGCAGGCATCACAGAAAACTAGAGTGGCACATAATTTAGTCCTGTCTGTGTTTCCTGGTGGTGATCTCTGTTTTACAAAGATGTTTATTCAGTCATCTACCAGGTATTTATTGAGCACCAACAGTGTAGTAGATGATCTTCAAGCCACTTGAAACTCAGCAGAGGGTGAGAAAGACCCCTCCTTATATTGAGGGAGATGGAAAATAACCAGTGCATAGCTACTGGCAAAAAACAAAAAAACTGTGAAGTGGGCGTGCGTGGGTGGCTCAGGTGGTTAAGCTTCCAACTTGACTTCAGCTCAGGTCATGATTTTAGGGTTGACCTCGAACCCCATGTCAGGCTCTGCACTGGGTGTGGAGCCTGCTTAAGAGTCTCTTTTCCTCCCCTCCCCTCTCTCTCTCAAAAAAATTAAATTTTTTAAAAAGCTGTGAAGAGAATAAAAAAAAAGAGCATGGGTCTGAAAGAGGGTGCTCTTTAGAGAAGTCAGGAATGTCCCTTTACATCAGCATTTGAGCTGAGACCCAAGGAAGCCAGGACACACACCTCTCACCACCTTCCTAGAGAGACAGTCGGCTGGGCCAGGTTATCTGGCATAGTTTGGTGCCAGGCCACCTCAGGATTCAGTCTCAGTCACGACCGGTCCTTAGGTAAAAAGCCTTTAAATCCCATGGCCACCTAAGCTCTTGGACAAGGTGCCATCCCATCTGTCTCTCTCCAGGCTAGAGTCAGAGCAGGGGTTTCCTACCCTTGGAATAAGCTTGCTCATGTTGCAGCTGTGGCCCTGCCATGTTTGGTGTCAGCCATGGCAGTGCACACTCCCTGCATCTCCCATCCCTTTATCTTCCTTTCTCTCTAAATCAGGAGGAGAAGGAGTCCGTCCTCTGAAGGCCCCAAAGAACCCAAGGCTAGGAGATTCTGACAGGCCCCCCCAGAATTCTGAGTGGGGCTCTTCATGTCTCCCTGAAGAGTCAGAAAGCAGATCAGAACCTGTTTCCTCTGCAGAGCAGAAGATGGAGGAACCAGTACAGACAGCCTCCAGGTAGGTGCCTTGGCACATTCCAGCCAGCCTCCCCACCAACAGAGACCTCAGCCCAGTAGACAGGACGCAAAGGGGAGGGGACCAACGTAACCCATCCAACTCCACACCTCCCCCTGGGCAGGGCGCAGGGGCCCTCGGGTTGCTTCTCAAAGCCTTCCTCCCCAGACTCTCCTCTCTAGCAAGAAAGGTTGATATTTTAACCAGGAGCAAGGAAAAACTTGAATTTTTCAAGATCACTTAATAATAGAATGCATCTTGTCCTGTCTGCTGATCAGACCCATGTTAAGCCTGCATTCCTTCTTGACCAAGAAGGGACTGATGGAGTTGTAGGTCTGCGAAATAATAACTCATGAAAGGAGATAGTAGTTATGTGCCAGACAGTATGCTAATGATAAACACTTTACCACCTATCCATTCGTTTGTACTGTGAGATAGGTTTTTATCCCCATGTCACAGGTGAGAACTCTGAGACTTGGAAAGATCAAATGACTTATTTGCCCAAGGCCACTGAACTGGTGCAGGGCAAGCTGGGGGCCTGGCTGTGTCTGGCTCCTGTGCTCCTAACCACCATGGTTTCTCAGTTCCTCTTTTAATTTTTTTTTCCCCAGGAATATGTAATGAAGGGCAGTGGGGGGAAAAGGAGAATCTGGAGAATAGTTTGTTCATGGGGTTAAACCACATGTAACTAGAGCAAAGTAGAAAGGGCTAGCAGGAGTTAGGAGAAGGAGGGTTCCTGCCACCAGAAATCCTCAGAGAAAGCCTCATGGACTGGTCTGCCAGGTTTTCTAAGTAAACAATTGCAGCACACAGTCTGCCCAACAAAACTGTTTTTGGAGGTGGAAGATGTGTGATCTCAGGTCACTGCAGTTTTAAGATTAAAGGCAGCACTGCCGTGTGCATGATATGAAGAGGGGCCACATGTCACACCTAAGCCATTCTCCCAGGCGCCACAGTATCACTGTACTCCTCCCTCCTGGTGAGGCCAACAGGGCTCATGGGGTCCTAGGCACTGCCCATCTTGCTGTCTTGAGTCTGTAATAGTCAGAATGCATATAAGTGGGTTCCCACCCTCTTTTTTCTAGTTTTGTTTTTTAAATGTTTTATTAAGAAATACCATGTGTGTGGTGTCTGGGTGGCTCAGTCGGTGAACCGTCTGGCTCTTGTTTTGGCTCAGGTTGTGATCCCAGGGTCGTGGAATCAAGCCCTGCATTGAGCTCAGCAGTCAGTGCAAAGTCTGCTTAAAGATTCTCTCTCCCCTCTGCCCCTTCCCCACACATGTGCTCTCTCTCTCTCTCTCTCTCTTTACCCCTCAGATAAATAAATACATCTTAAAAAAAAAAAAAAAAAAAAAAAGAGGGGCACCTGGGTGGCTCAGTGGGTTAAAGCCTCTGCCTTCGACTCAGGTCATGATCCCAGGGTCCTGGGATCAAGCCCCACATCGAGCTCTTTGCTCAACAGGAAACCTGCTTCCTCTCTCTCTCTCTCTGCCTGCCTCTCCACCTGCTTGAGATCTCTGACTGTCAAATAAATAAATAAAATCTTAAAAAAAAAAAAGGTGGAGTGCCTGAGTGGCTCAGTCGTTAAGCATCTGCCTTCAGTCTAGGTCATGATTCCAGGGTGTTGGGATCGAGCCCTGCTCAGGCCCCCTGCTCAGCGGGAGGCCTGCTTCTCCCTCTCCCACTCTCCCTGCTTGTGTTCCCTCTCTTGCTGTGTCTTTCTCTGGCAAATAAAATCTTTAAAGAAAGAAAGAAATACCATGTGCATAGAAGTATAACAGAAAAAAAGGCAATATAAAGCAAACAAACCTAACACATTTATGTTGAGAAATGAAATATTACCTTACAGGCCACCCAAACAACCCATTCTGAATAAAAATTTTCAAATGGGGCGCCTGGGTGGCTCAGTCGTTAAGTGTCTGCCTTCAGCTCGGGTCATGATCTCTAGGTGCTGGGATTGAGCCCCGCCTCAGGCTCCCAGCTCAGCAGGGAGTCTGCTTCTCCTTCTCCCTCTTCCTCTCCTGCTTGTGCTCACTTGCTGTCTCTCAAATGAATAAATAAAAAATATTTTAAAAAATTTCTTTTCAGGGACGCCTGGGTGGCTCAGTGGGTTAAGCCGCTGCCTTCGGCTCAGGTCATGATCCCAGGGTCCTGGGATCGAGTCCCGAATCGGGCTCCTTGCTCAGCAGGGAGCCTGCCTCTCTCTCCGCCTCTGCCTGCTTGCGTGCTTTCTCTCTCCCTCTTTCTGACAAAAAAAAAATTTCTTTTCACAGAGACTCTTGCTCTCAGTATCTAGATTTATTCTTTCTCCAACAGCTCCCTAATACAATTTAAACCTGTTACACATCTTCATGCTTTTTCCTATTCCACTTCTAAAATTTCTAAAATGGAAATTTAAAAAATTTATTTATTTATTTATTTGACAGAGAGAGACAGAGAGAGACAGTGAGAGAGGGAATAGAAGCGGGGGGAGTGGGAGAGGGAAAAGTGGGCCTCTTGCTGAGCAGGGAGCCTGATGCAGGGCCCAATCCCAGGATCCTGGGATCATAACCTGAGCCAAAGGCAGATGCTCAACGACTAAGCCACCCAGGTGCCCCTAAAATTGAAATGTTGAAGTTTTAGTTCCAGATTTTGATCTTTTTTCTTAACAATATATATCCACATTTATTTAGATAAAACTGTAAGTCTCAGATGCTTTTTAAAAAGACCTAGTTTTGGGGTGCCTGGGTGGCTCAGTGGGTTAAAGCCTTTGCCTTTGGCTCAGGTCATGATCCCAGGGTCCTGGAATCGAGCCCCACATCATGGTCTCTATTCAGTGGGGAGCCTGCCTCCCCCTCTCTCTCTGCCTGCCTCTCTGCCTACTTGTGATCTCTGTCTGTCAAATAAAATAAAATCTTTTCTAAAATGTTAAAAAATAAATAATAAAAAGACCCAGATTTTTAGAGACGTTTAGGTTTATAATTTAATTTTTTTAAAGATGCTATTTATTTACTTTAAAGAGAGACACAGTGTGAATGAGTGAGTAAGCATGAGGAGGAGGAAGGACAGAGGGAGAGGGAGAAGCAGAGTCCCCACTGAGTGGGGAGTCCAGTACCGGCCTCGATCCCAAGACCCCAGGATCATGACCTGAGCTGAAGCCAGATACCCAGGTGCCTGGTTTACAATAACATTGAAGAGAAGGTATGGAGATTTCTCATAGCCACCCCCCACGCCGCCCCCCTGCCCATGATCACCATCTCACCAGAGTGGTACACTTGTTACCAAGGATGGACTTGCAGTGACATAGATAATCACCCACAATCCACAGTTTATTTTAGAGTTCACTCTGTGTTGTATGTTCTTTGGGTTTGAGCAAATGCAGGATGACATGTATCCACCATTATAATCTCAAACAGAATATTTTTGCTGCCTAAAATCCTGTGTTCCATCTGTTCATCCCTCCCCTCCCCAACCCTGGCACCACTGATCTTTTTATTGTCTTCATAGTTTTGCCTTTTCCAGAATGTCAGAAAGTGGCAATCATACAGTATGTAGCCTTTTCAGACTGGCTTCTTTCACTTAGGAATATGCATTTAAGTTTCCTCTCAGTCTTTTCATGGCTCATTTCTTTTAGCGCTGAATAATACTCATTGTCAAAATCTGGAACTAAAACTTAAAAATTTCAATTTTAGGGGCGCCTGGGCGTCTGGATGCACGCGGTTTAGCCATTGACCTGCTGAAGGCTGCCTCAGTTGCTTCTGCGTTTTGGCAATTACGAATACACCTGCTTTTTTATTTTTTAAATATTTTATTTATTTATTTGACAGAGAGAGAGCACAAGCAGGGGGAGTGGGAGAGGGAGAAGCAGGCTCCCTACTGAGCAGGGAGCCTGATGCAGGGCTTTGTCCCAGGACCTTGGGATCATGACCTGAGCCAAAGACAGAAGCTTAACCAACTGAACCACCCAGGCACCCCTACACCTGCTTTTTAGATGCTTTTTTTTTTTTTTAATCTACAACTTCATTTCTCTAGAATTTATAGAGTTGGGGGTTGGAGTGTTATTCCAAATGGGAGTTCCTATTCTTATTTTAGGAGCCAATTCTTGGGATTATAAGGATAAACTGCTGCAGGAGCAGGCAGCCTGGATTCTAGCTGTGGGTCTCTGCACCCTTCTTGTCAGCCAAGTGTCACCGTAGGCACTGCTTCCTTTCTCCCTCCCATCTGCTCTAAGCACGTGCTCTAGGGCCTGCCTCCCTTACAGGAGACTGAGCACCACTTTCCTCTGTTTGCCTCACCATATGCACTGACAGCGTCCCAGGACTTCCGAACCTCCCCTGTTTTGTCTTTCTCCATCCAGCTCCCATGATGAAGAAGCAGGAGCTCCCTCCAAGCTCCTCGGGCAACCAGAAAAGGAGCCAGTTCCCTCTCCTCTTTCCCAGGTGAGCCTGTTTTAGGGCCTCATGAATGAACCAATGACACTGCCTCCCTTAAGCTGGAATTCTTGTCTCCATTCCTCACCAGAAGGCTGACAGGCTGGTGAGACTGTGCGCTGGGGATGGAGGGCAAGGGCTGCATTTGAGGCTGCAAGAAAGAAACTGGTTTGGCATTTGTTTTCTGAAACCTCATTCCTCCCTTTATCTTTATTGCTGTTTTTTTCTTGTTTCCGGTTCACAGAACCCAGCCAGGAGGTTTGTCCCCCAGTTTGCAAAACCCAGGAAGACAGTGATAGGACAAGCAGAGCTGAGGGAAGAGGACCTCAGGGACGGAGCCCCTAAAATCAGCCAGGTCAGCCCCGTAGATACAGCTTCTTCTTGGTCCATCCTTGGCAGCTGACTTCAGCCTTGGTTTTCTTTGGCACTGGCTAGACCGCACTGGTCAGTGTGCCCCTTTTCAGTACGCCGTGCTGCAGATGTCTGTGGAGTGCACACCAGGCCTATGCGAGGTACTCAGGACAGCTGGGCCTGCAGCAAAGCAGTCAAGGCCACAGCCCTCTTCCCCAGGATGCATAAGAATAGTAAAAATGCAGAAAGACAGCCCATATTCTATCCCTGAACCCCTTTGCTTCTCGGAAGATTTTGTGTGGTTTGGGGGAAGAGGGTGGGTCTTTCAATATACTCTCTCGTCCTTTCCCCTGGGAGCTCGGAGGGTGATGATGTCTCTGGCAACAGAGACCCCTGCAAAAGTGAGGGGTGGGCATTCCCAGCAGCTGTGTTTGTAATCATCCCAAACTGGGAAGACCCCAGATATCCTTCAGTGGGTGAATGGCTGAACACGCCACGGTGCACAACCCAGCAATTAAAGAGCAACAAACTAGTGAAACACGCAACAATCTGGATGGACTTGCAGGGCATTGTGTGGAGTGGGAAAAGCCAGTCCAAAGAGGTGATACACTGGAGGGTTCAATTTGCATGACATTATTGAAATGAGAAAATTATAGAGATGGTGGGGAGGTTAGTGGTTGCAGGGGGTTGGAGCAGGGTTGGCAGGGTGGAGGGAGGCGAGTGTGGCTACACATGGCAGCACAGTGATCCCATGGTGGAGATTTTCCGTATCTTGTCTGTGTGGTGGATGCACAGCCTCCACCGTGAGAGGGAACTTCATACACACATCCAAACAAGTAGAGCTCAAACTGGAAAGCCAAACAAGGTCGGTGAACTTTATCGACGTCAGCGTCTGGGTTGTGATATTGTACTTGAGTTATGCAAGATGTTACCCCTGGGGAACTGGGTAAAGGGCATGAGGAGTCTTTCCCCATCATTTCTCATAACTGCATCTAAATCTACAATGATCTCACAAAAAGTTTAATTTAAAAACAAGAAGCGTTGGGGCGCCTGACCAGCTCACTCAGTGGAGCATGTGACTCTTGATCTTGGGGTTGTGCGTTCAAGCCCCATGTTGGGAGTAGAGCTTACTTAAAGTTAACTAACTAGTAAGAGGGGTCCTAGCTTCGCTGTTGACTGTGGGAAACACTGTGTAACTCAGCAGCTGGTTGCCAGTGGCTTCTCTGAAGCCAAATTGACAGGCTCTGGCCTTCAGTGGTCTGATACTGGCAGTGCAGACCCTCCTAGAAAGGCTGGGCCTGATTGGTGTAAGGAGTAACTGTGGCAGAGGTTTCTCCCTCAGCGCTGGTCACTGCATGAGAGAAGTGTGGGAAGGCGGACAGTTGCTGTCTGTAGAGTGCCCTTGCATACAAACCTCTGTCCCTGCCTACCAAATGTAATTATTTGCAGTCCAGTTTGGAGGGAGACTTGATGGCATGGATGTGAGGGGAAGGGAGTCAACGGAGGGCTGACTCCGTGGTTTGGGGCCTGAATAGCTTGAAGGATGGAGTTGTAGTCGAGACAGGGAGCCTCTGAGGGCACACTCAGGAGCCGGTGTCAGCCGTGTATCGTCGGAGGTGACCGGGAGATACCAGGTGAAAATGTTGGCTACCAGCATCCAGAGCTGGGGGAGATCCGGGGCTGCAGCGCTTCTGGAGGTTTAGGCCTGAGAGCCTGGATTGAGCTGCCATCTACCTAAAGGACAGTTACGTATCTATGTCCCAGCCAGAACCCTCCTTTCCCACCCTGCTCTGGTCATTTCTACTTCCGTTAGGGACATTTCACTTCACTTCCTTCTCCTTCTTGCTCTTTTAAGTCTTTATCTTGAAATAATTATGGACTCCTAGAAAGTTGCAAAAATAGCACAGACCCAAGTGTCCATCAGTAGATGAACAGATAAACAATATGTGGCATATCCATATGATGAAATATTATTCAGCCGTAAAAAGCAAAGACATTCTGACACCTGCTACAACATAAATGAACCTGGAGGACATTATGCTCAGTGAAATAAGCCAGCCACAAAAGGACAAATACTATAGGATTTCATTTATAGGAGGTCCCTAGAGGAGGCAGGGGCTCTTGGGTGGCTCAGTTGGTTAAGAGTCCAACTCTTGATTTTGGATTAGGTCATGATCTCAGAGTCATGGGATCAAACCCCACATTGGGCTCTGTGCTGGAGCCTGCTTAAGATTCTCTCCCTTCTGCTCCCCGACCCCTCTTGGTGCACACACACTGTCTCTCAAAAAAAAAAATTGTACAGTGAGAAAACAGTTGGTGGGTACCAGGTGCTGGAAGAGAAGGATGGGGAGTTGTTTCATGGGAACAGAGTTTCGGTTTGGGAAGATGGAAAGAGTTCTGGAGATGGATCGTAGTGATGTTTGTACAACAAAGCAAACGTACTTTATGGGGCTAAACTGTACACTTCAAAATGGTTAAGATGCCGAGTTTTATGTAATGTGTATTTTACCACAAAAAAACAAAACACTTCAGAGAGATCTGTGTATGCCCTCCTCCCATTTCCTCCAGTGGTAACATGTTCTGTAACTAGCAACTTTTACCAGCGCCAGGCAATCAACATGGGCACAATCCACAGGCCTCCTTGATTTTTATATCCTTGATCTGTCCAAGAGCCTCTGTGTGCCTGGTGCTGGTGGAAAGGAGCTGATGGAAGGAGGGATTCCTGTGCTTCCTCTTGCTGGTGCAGCCCCTGGTTCTAACTATGGCCAGCACTGGTACTGAATGGGGACATCACGTGCAGCATCTGAGACTTTGTATGGGGGGTAATTACAACTGGAAAAGTCTTGGGGCACCTGAGTGGCTCAGTCAGTTAAGTGTTCAGCTCTTGATTTCACTCAGGACTTAATGTCAGGGTCATAAGTTCAAGCCCCACATTGGGCTCCACGCTGGGCACGGGCCTACTTTAAAAAAAAAAAAGAAAAGAAAAGAAAAAAATCTTTAGAAATGGTTGATAATTGAAGGCTCGAGGCTGAGTGTTTTTCTCTCCACAGGAAACACCACCAGAGCCCAGTGCCCAGCAGGACAGAAGCCAGCCGGGGGAGGAATCCCTAGGGCTTGCTTCCTGGGAGGCCAGGGAGCTGAGTGCCCAGACCCAGAGAGACAGCACCCACCCTGAGCACAGAGACCAAAAACCCATGACATGTGTGCCTGGCAGTGGGAACCCTCAGCCCTCAGCCTCCATTGATGCCTCTCCAGAATGGGGGACAGTGCCCTTGGCCTCCAAGAGGGCCAGCCAGGACCACCTGTTGGAGCAAGTAACCAACACAACAGAGGGTGAAAGCAGGGAAGGGTGTTGGATTCTAGACTATCATGGCCAGAAAGGGCCCCTGCTGAGCAGTGGTGCTGCAGAGAAGGAGTCAGAACAAGGAGCACTCCAGAAAGCAGGCCCCCAGGGGGGAGCAGGGGCTGACCTGCCTGAGAGGCATCAGGAGGAAGGAGACAGTGTCGTAGGTCCCATCGCTCAGGGCCCGGAGCCCAGATCTGCAGCCCAGGGCCTCCCTGACACCTTGCAGATAACCAGCGAGACTGGCAGGGAAGCAGAACAGAGATGTAGCAGCCCAAGACACTCCTCCCTTGGGACCGTTGTCATCAAAGATCTGAGCACACACCCCACTGAGCCAGAACAGAGGGCTCTGGAGGTTATCCGGCCAGATGAGCAGGCCAACACGAGGGCACCTACTTGTCCCAGTGGGAAGGCCCCTGATGGAGGCTGCAGTGGGACCCTGCTCAGAGGCACAACTCTCATGGGGGGAACAGGACACAGAGGGGAGGCAGGGTGGGAAGACAAGCTCCCTGGCAACATTCCAGGGGGCCCTGCAGCCTGCCTGACTCTGGGTCACAGGATAAGAGAGCCCCCGACAGGTGCAGGAGATTTCAGTCTTCTAGCCTCGGAAATGGGCCCAGGTATTAATCAGACAAAGGTGCCTGGCCTGGATCGAGAGGGGCTGGGAGGTGTGTGTGCACTGCCTTTATTGTTGCAGTCCACAGGTAAAAAAGCAGTTGAGTTAGGTCGCCAGAGCCCTGAACAAAACCTTGAGGGATTCAGTCTGTCTCTTGGAGCCTTTGCTCCACCAGCGCACAGAGAAGCAGTGGGTGGCCCTTCCCAGGAGACCAGGGCCTGCCAGGACAGCATAGATGTCCCTGCGGACCCCACAGGCTGGCATGAGCCCCCTCCTGGCTCTGCAGACCAGGCTGTGTTGGGGGAGTCCCCAGCCATGGAACCTGACTTCCTGCCAGACAGCCAGATACAGGATGTCCTGGAAGCCCCTGACTTCGAAGCCTCACCTGAGCAGGTAAGAGCTTCCCCATGTTGTGGCAGACCATCCCAGGACAGGTGTCAAGTGGCCATGAGCCTCTTCCAAACCACCCAGTAGGGGGTGCGTGGAATTTGGGGTGCATGACAATCTGTTTATATGCCACACAGATCTAGAGGAATGAGTTGCAGATTTGGTGGGTATGGAGTCAGTGATTTTCCGGAAAGGACAGACCTGGCTTTCTGTAAGGGGTCTGTTTGGGAGCTGAAGAGCCCTGGGCAGTGACCTGCACGTATTTTGTCAGCCTCGGCAGAGTTAATGGAGGTTCTCGCTTTCCTGACTGGAGCCCCCAGTTCTCTCCACACTTCAGGGCCTGACTCTGGCAGCAGGTTTCTGAGAGATATACAGAGACTGCCTGAGACCTTGAGCGATAACTTTGCAAAAACCAGCCATGTCAGGGCTGGGCTTAGGGGAGAGGACTTCAGTCCCCAACTGGAAAGAGTCTTTGTCCACCTTAAAGGTCATTTCAGGGTCCTGATACGATTTTTTTCAAACATAGACAGAATTTTGCTTTCCTGCTGGAATTTGTAGGGACTCTGCTTTCCTTCAGGGGTCTGCCTGCTCAACAGGCAGTGGGAGAGCTGCCTAACATCTCCTTCCCCAGCGGCTGAACCTATGCAGCCCATTGGCATTCACCTTTCTGGGGCAGGTGGCAGCCTTGCTCTGGCCCCGCCCCCAGGGAAACGCCACAGCCCTCACCACTGGCACATGGGGGTCTGGGTTAAGTGCTTTGCAGTCACACCCTGGAGGTAGGTGGTTCTCTTTCCACATCCTGGGTGTGATTAAGAGGCTGAAGGAGTCCAGGCACCTGCCCAAGGTGACACAGCTAGGAGGGAAACAGGCTGGGTCTGCTCCCAGGTTGGCCTGATTCCACACCTGTGCCTCAGATGCCTTGTCCTGGAGCACAGAGCCTAGCTTGCTTCACAGACAGCGGCCTCTGTTTTTCTGGCTGTCCTGTTGAGATCTTTAAAACATTAATTCAGTTACGTGCTTATCAAGGGCCGGCTCTGCCAGGAGTCAACAGATTAGGCGTGGTCCCTGCCCCTGCGAGGTTTGTGGTAGTACCGTTCCCACCTGTATCCCAGAGTGGACATTCTGTACCCTATCATTTCAGCACTTGAAGAGTCTTTTCATATGACATGGCCCTGAAACACAGGCATAGTGTTTCCTCTGGTACCGATCTGAAGAAAGCCAGCTGCTCCAGCCGCAGAGGGGAATGTGGCTGGGTGGGGCAAATGTGGGTCTCCAAGGTGCCGCTTTCCCAAGGGAGGGCCAGGGGTCATTTTTGGCTCTTCACAGTGTTCACCTGCAAGGTGAAGTCAGACCAGGCCCTCCCTGCCCCATGTGGGCCCCCTACTTCTTGCGCCACCCATTTCTCAATCGCCAGATGAGCAAGATCATGGGAAGCAAGTCACAGTGCAGTCTAGTCCTAGGGTCTGAACACAGTCACCTAGGATAGGTAGGCGTGCAGGTGTGGGCACAGCTGAAATTTTATAACTGGAGTCTCATCCATTAAACAATATAAATCCTTCCCTTGGAAAGAAAAGGAGTCTCTGACCCCAGTCTCTGGCTGTTGGTCAGTGGCTAAAGGAAAAGCGGTTGGGATATTCAGTGGCATCCAGCAGGTAAAGGAGCAAGTCCTTCCTGGTAGGCTGGCTATCACTGACTTTGGGCTTTAAAACACCAAGGAATCCGCAGGCAGGGAATGGCAGACAGCCAGGGTGGTCAGACCTGAGAGGCCCCCCAGGGGCAGAGGCGCTGCCCTGACAAGATTGCTGACGTCCAGACACATTTTGTTTTGATACCGGGCGTTCCCAAACATGTCAGGGCGACCTCGGCATGAGCAGGTTCCCACAGAAAGGTACCAGATAGAGCCTGGCAGGAAGGCTGGTGGACAGGGACACTTGGGAACAGAATCAGGTGGATGGAGAGCGTGGCAGCAGTGGCCTCCCACCAAGAGGCCCTCCCCGCCCCCAGTGGGCCAGCTGTGAGCACTGCTTCAGAGGAGGCCTCACAGAGGTTACACAGCAGTGACAGACCAGTGTCAAACCCAGGTCCTCCTACAGGAAAGCGTGGTATTTTCTTTTTTTATAGTAGCTCCCTTAGGATGTGACACTCACCACAGTGCTGGTGGAGCCTCTGTATGCCGCATAAGGAGTGTCATTTAAAAGCTGATTCCAGGGCGCTTGGGTGGTTCAGTTGGTTAAGCATCTGCCGTTGGCTCTGGTGGTCCTGGACGGAGCCCTGCGTTGGGCTCTGGGCTTAGTGGGGAATCTCTCTCTTCCTCTGTTGCTCCGCCTGCTTGTGCTCTCTGTCAAATAAGTAAATAAAATCTTTTTTAAAATTGTTTTAATTTTTTAAGGTTTTGTTTATTTATTTGAGAGAGAGAGCATGAGTAGGCTGGAAGGGCAGAGGGAGAAGCAGGTTCCCCACTGAGCACGGAGCCCACTGTGAGGTTGGATCCCAGGACCCTGGGATCATAACCTGAGCCAAAGGCAGGTGCTTAACTGCATTAACCAGGGTGCCCCAGTAAATAAAATCTTTAAAAAATACAAGCTGATTTCAAGGCCCTCTTGGGTCTTACAGTGATGGCTTCCAGCACATTCAGTACAGGGACTGCCCTTTTTGTGTCAAACATGTACACAGCCCAGGTGGGAGCAGTGGTTGGAGTGTTAGGAGAGGTAATAGTCCTCACGGCTGAAAATGGTGCAGTGAGTTGGGTGAGTTGTATTTTAAACCAAAGAACCACTTACCTGGAACAGGAGGCCTGATGCCTGGGAGATACTGTATTGTCTACAGCAGACTTCCAGTTCGGCACTGCTGCCAGATGGTTCTCTGTGGTGGGGCTGTCCTGTGCAATTTTGGGTGCTCCCTGGCCTCTACCCACTGGATGCCAGTAGCAGTCTCCCCACCAGAGTGTGCTGACCAGCGTGAAGGGCCTCAGGGTGATCGTCCCCGTGAGAACCGCCGTGCTACAAGCAGTTCTTCACATCTGTTCTTGAGACTCAGGGCCGATCTGCAGCTGTAAGCTGTAGCTCAAGCCTTCCATCCCATCCCCCACCCGGCAGGGGAGAGGGGCCTGCTTTTGAAATTATGTCTTTGGAACAGATCCCTTCTCACTCCAGGACTTTGTCTCCTCAGAAGAGGCTGTGGACTGGCCACTCCACCCCAGCCTCTTTGCCTCTTCAGAGGGACCCATGTCCCCTCCATGATGGAGCTTGACATTTTCCATGAAAATTAAACCACCATTGACATTTAGAAACTTAAGCTTCTCCGGTTTATCTGGCTCTCTCCCCTATTAATTATAAATTTTTCCCTTACAACATATTTCTAAAATCTTTCCCTGACACAAAATAGGTGGCTTACTTAGCTGGACTCTTCCCCTCAACACCAGATGCCCACTTCGCCCCAGTCACCATCACGGAGGGTCTTCTCTGTACCTTTCTAGATGCTGCAGGATGAGCAGGAGACAGAGCCACACCTCAGCCGCCAGGAACAGAGCCATCGTCCAACACAGATCAGCCCTTCAGAAAGCACGGGCTCGGCAGGGGACACCAGGGTCAGGCCTAACATTGCCCTGTCTGCTCCTTCTGAGTAGGGAGGGCGAGAGCAACCCGGGTTGGTGGCCCCCAGGTTTAGCTGTCATGGCATCCTGTCCCTTCACTCATCACTTTTCTGCAGGGGTCTCTACCTCTGTGCTCCTGGCCTGGCCCAGGAGAATTGAGAGGTTCCCTGCAGGAGCTCTTCCTTCCCCGTGCAGGGCTCAACCAGCTAGAGCACTCACGTGTGTGTGCCCTCTTTACAGTTGTTTCCTCCCGGGAGCAGGCTGGCCTCTTGTTGGCCTGGCACAAGCCCACATGCGGATGGAAGGCTTCTCACGGAGCTCCAGCTGAGGTAGGCAAGGGGGAGGCTAACCCAGGACTCTTGTCCCAGCAGCAGTTGCCCTAAGTCCCTGGGAGGGGAGAGTGTCACTGCTTTCCTGGCACTGGCACCGCGACACTCTCCCTGCATGGGCCTCCGTGAGGGAGCTGAGCCCCGTCTTTCACACTGTGCAGCCCTCATTCTACGCAAGTCCAGCGCTGGTGATCTCCACCTACAGCTAAACCAGAGTGTCTCCCCGGGGCCCCTGGGATAGTACCCCCAGTTCCATAGGTTGTTTTAACATACTAGGTGTTTTTCTGGAGAGAGGATCTAGAGCTTACCCTGAATCTCTGGAGGGGAAGGGGACCCAGACAGGGGTTAAAAATCACTGGTCTTGGGGCCTCTCCCCACTCTGGCATCCAGAGGGCCCTGCAGAGTTCCTGACTTGTCCCATCTCCTCACTTGGCTCAGTGCCGTGAGGCAGGCTGCTTTCTCTCCCTCCTGCAGGCCATGGGGAGAGAGAGAGAGAGAGAGCGCGCGCGCGCGCATGTGTGCGTGTGCGTGTGTGTGTTGGCGAGTCCTCTGTCTCCACCGCAGAGCCTCTCATAGTCCCTCACCTCCCTTTTTCCCAGCCCTGCCAGCCGTTAGCACTGGGTGACAGTCCTCTCCTGTTACCTTGTACTTGAACTGGCCTCTCTGCAGAGGCTGCAGCTTATCGATTATTCATGGCCAAGTTTCTGTTTGTGTCTGGCAAGAGGTGTGGAGGAGGGGTGAGGGACACAGCCCTTGGCAGAGCAGGTCTCCTTGCTCTTTCTCCTCCTCAGGGTAGAGGGTGACCACGTTCTCACCTCCCACTCATGCACACATTTATACATAGTACCTGCTGTACCACTTGTTGCCACACGCACGCGCGTGCATGCACACACACAGGCACACACACGCCCTGCACGGGATCAGAGGCAGTTTAGCGAGAGCGGCTCTACTATTGTTTGAGCAAAGAGAAGGGAGCTTCTTGTCTGAATCTCCAGTGGCCTCTGATGTGACCCACACGGACATGTGGAGGCCCCCAGGCAGGTCATGGGTCTGGTGCAGTGGCCTATGGCTGAGTGAGACAAGCATCGGCTAAGGCCAGGCCCACATGCCATCTCGGGGTGACTGCAGTGGGTGGTGGAGCTGGAGTTCCTGTGGTGACAGCCCAGGAGACCCTGGCATGCTGGGGTGGAGGAGGATTTAGGAACAGCTGCTGGCCTGAGTCCAGGAGGGCAGCCCTCGGCCCACACCCACAGGCCACATGCATTAGACACCGGGGTGCTATGGTGCTTCTGCCCCTTCCATGGATACTAACGCCATCAGTGCCAGCTCTTCGAGGAATTGCTGTGGGCATGGGTAGACAGTGTGGGACAAAACCCACAGCTTCCCTCTGGTGGGGGTGGGAAGGTGAGAGACGAGCAAATTCGTCAGATGGTGGAGTGTTGAGAAAGACAGTGAGGAAGGGGTTAAAATCTTAACGTGTTGATCAGAGAAGTCTCCCTCCCCCATCAGGAGGAGACTTTGGGGAGAGAACATTCCAGGGCCCTCAGAAGTGCTCAGGGAACAGCCAGGAATTCATTGTGGCTGGAGCAAGGGGGAAGGGGAAGGAGAGGGGAGGAGATGGGGGTCCGGAGGTGTTGGCAGATGGTGCAGGGGCTTTGAGGAGGGATGCTGGGCTGGGTTTCTGTTCTCACACCCCACTCCACCCCAGTGCTGAGCGGGGAACAGGCTGTAGGGGCAGGAACTGGGAGCCAGAGAGGCTGTGGCAACAGTCCAGATGGGGACCGAGGTGGTGGGGAGAAGCGGCTGGATTCTGGGTGTGCTTTCAATGGTAGAGCCAGCTGGGCTGGCCATCAGGGCTCTGCCTCCAGTGGCTTTGTATCTGGAAAAGGTATTAATATCTGGAGAAGACCACTCCAGGCCTTCCAGAAGCCCCCAGAACAGAGTTTGGCAGAGCTGTCCAGTGAGGTCAGACCTCCTGTCTTCTCTCCTTTCCCGCCAGGACCTGTGTAGGCCTCAAAAGCTGTGAGGCCGCCAGGATGGAGGATGCAACAGACACCGTGCTGGGTCTCGTTGTTGAGCTCTCCCACCTGAAGTAAGCCCCGGGCTGGGATCCATGGTGGAACCGGCTGGGAGGGGCGGCAGAGGGGATGGGGCCTTGGGGGATGGCTGGGAGGGCCCAGTGCCTGCATCTGCCTCTGTGTGTGTCCGAGAGCTGGGAGTGTTCGTGTGTGGAGCTTGTAGGGGGGCGTGAGCAGCCACTCGGGGGTCTGGTGGAGCCCACACAGCCCCCGCTGACGCTTCTGTGCAGCCGGCTGATCATGAGCACCCACCGGGACCTGGAGGCCCTCAAGCGCCTCGGCTACAGGAAGGCAAAGGCGAGGCTGGCAGGGAAAGCTCCAGCACCTTATACATCAAAGGGGGCTGGGAATCTCCCTCCAGGGGAGCGGTCCTGGAGGGATCTGTAGATGACTTCCAGACCACCTCAGAAGCGCCTTGTGTGCACACATGTGCGCGAGGGCTCAGCGCCCGTGTGCTTCTGCTCTGCGATGGCCCCAGAAGTGCTGCTGCCAAACAGCTGGGAACAGTCCCTCAGCAGACCCCAGAAAGCCTGCAGGGCCCTGTGTGCCCCCTGGTTTATCCTGTAAGATGCTCCAGCAGGCCCTGGTGGGCCCCGAAAGCCTCCCTTCAGACGTCCCGGAAATCTGCTTCCCATGGGACACCTAAGAGGCCAGGCCCATGTCAACAGCCTCTGAGGGATGTAACTTGTTCCCTCCTGGGGCTACAGCAGAGGCCACAGGCACGAGGCTGGCTGTGCCCCCCCACGCTCCAGAAGCCAGCTGCTTCTGAGCAGAGCCCAGAGCCACCCAAATGTTTATCTGGATTTGCAAATTTCGTTCTTTAGCTTGGTTATGGGAGGTTCAGAATTTGTTTTTCTCCTGGTAGAGAAAAGGGCTCCCTTGTTGGTGGTACCTTTGTTTTTCTCTAGATTTCCATTTTATCTCTTCTGGTTAAACCCTTAATAAATCATTCCCTAGTGTGGATTTGTGACCTGCTATTTGGGGGTTTGAGGTATTTTCAGTTCTTTAATGTTCCGCCCACAAACCTCCCTAACCACCTCTTTCTCCTTTTACTTCTCATCCTCCCCAGGAAGGTAGGCTGGGCTACTACAGGGCCTGGTGAATCAAGGGGGTCCCCACAAGTTACTGAATGGGTCAGAGTCTCCCCGAGCGGGTGGCTGTGTGTGTGCACGTATGTGTACACATTCGAGCACAGACACCCCCTATCTGTGGAGAGCAAGCCCACTGAGACATCATAGCCAATCACCCAACTGAAGAGTTGGCAAGTTTGCTCTCGGTGCTCTGATGGGCTCAGGTGGCCTTGCCCATCCTCCAAGGCACAAGCTGTTTCTAGGCCCCAGACTGGAAGGAGGTAGTCCTGGGGGACTGTTACTGATACACAGCTCGTGCCTGCAGGGTGCTGAGGGCAAGGCTTACACATCCCTGATGATGATGTCCTAAGAGGTGCTGCTGCCAAACCCATTTTATAGAAAACTGCTTCTCAATTGCTTACCAAAAGGTTGGCCAGACCTGAAGTTTTCTTAGTCCTTTGGCCTGTGACTCCCACACCCCAATTCCTACAGTCAAGGCAGGTTCCCCCCTCCCACTGCCTTCTTAGACCCTGGGAAACCCCATTCTGGGGGGAAGCGAGGCATGATCAAGGTCCTTCACCACTTCTGGCTGGATGTGCAGCTCCTTCCTTGAACCTGCCAGGACATGCCCGTTCTCCTGGTTCCCTGGGTCTCAAACCCCAGCGGCTCTGGCGTATACAATCAGCACTTGCAAACAGCTGGGGGCAACTGGGAGTATGTTGTGTCCCCTAACTCAGTTAGAAACTCTTAGGGCTGCTAAGGAGCCCTCCTCTTCCTTCTCCTCCTCCCCTCTCCTGGGCAATAGGCTGTCTTCAAGGGTTGTCTCCCATCCCCAGCTCACCCCAGCCTTCCTCCTTGGGTGGCCTCAGGACCCAGTTCAAGTCCAAAAGCCAAGGGCAGAGGGTCCTCCAAAGTCCAAATCCTGCTCGCACTGGGAGACAGTGTGGGCTACTACGGATGGAGCCCAGGTCCCCAGGCCAGCCCTTGGCTTGGGGGAAGAATTTGAACAGACACTTGCCACCTGCTGCCCTCTGGAGGCCAGAGGAGCAGACAGGGAATAGGGATTCCCACAAGCACAGCCCTGGCCTGGGAGAGCTGGATCACACTGCCTGGGCGGTGATAGTCTCCATCTCCCTCCCATTTCTGCACAAGCAGAGCCAGATCACCTCCATGGGGCCTCCTGCCCAAGGTCTTGGCTGGCCCAACCCCCCAGGACATATTCTCTTCTTTGCCTAGCCTTGCCCTCCCCCCGCCCAGTCCTTCCCTATATCTGAAGGGTCTGGCATGTGGCTCCATGGCCCTGGTTGCTGCGGCATCTGTGAGGACCTTATCATTCACTGAGGGCCTCTTTGGTCAGGATGATTTGAGGGAGGAGGAGGGAGGGCTCGGTCTAATTGTCTCTCAGATACCCTCTCAGAGCAGGCCCCCACCTCCAGTGTGGAGAATTCTACCCATGTGGCATGTCATCATGTGAGGGATGGCTGGAAGGGAGTTTGAAAATACCAGACATCACAGAAATGGCTTCATGGGCTAACCTAGTGGCGAGTGCCATGCTCAGAAGTGCTGGGCTGGGGTGACCCCGCAAAACCCCACAGTCCCCCTGTGGTGCCCACTTCCATTTCTCAGCATAAAGCAGCTCACCCAGTGCTCCAGGATGAACCAAAATCCAGGTAACAGGTGGGGAAAGTGGGGGTCAGAGTAACATGTCGGGGGCTGATGAGTGCAACCAGGACAGAAGAGCAGTGCCCCAGGCCCTCTGGAGCTGTTCACGCTACCTCATCCCAAGACCTGGCCTACTCCGCTGATCCATTCGTAAGCATTTATTGAGTGCTGACTGGGCGCCCAGCGCTGGGGAGGGAGGGCCAGGGGATCTGAGGGCTACCTCCTTCCTCATGGGGGCGCTTTCCGCTGTGCTCCCAGGCCCTGCTCTCTTACCAGGCCTCCAGGCTGGGGCAAGGGCCCAGGGCCAGGTCCTTGCAAGGTGGATCTTCCCCCAAAATACATCCTCCATGGAGCCTGGGTCCCCACACCAGGGGAAGGCAGCATCTCCATCCTCCCTGCACCAGTCTCCTAGGCAGACGTGGAGGGGCAGCAGGAAGAGGGCGAAGATCCAGCTGATTTCCCAGCACCTTTGGAACCTGGATTTTTCAAAGTGGAGGGGAAAAGGAGAAAGACAGTAATAGGGTATGATTCAGTGCTCCCAAAGGACAGGTTAAAACTTTAGAACTGTTGAGGCTCTAGTGCCACCTGGAGGCCTCTCCTGGAATAGCACCCCTCTGACACTCAAGGCCCAGGGTGCGACCCGGAGCTGGACACAAAGCACAGAAACTCTTTAACTCTGGCTGGCTGTGCTGCCCCCTTGCGGCCGCAGGGCTCCAGGAACCCCAGACTTGTCACACCCAGAACATTACGGAAGGCTGGCCTACCAGGATGGTGGGGAGAGCTGCTCCACCCCACCCTCCGATGCCTGGGGAAGGGAACTTTCCTGTTCCCTCCAACTTACGAGAAAAAAGAAGGCTCTGAGACCATCATCTCTATGTCCCTTCAGCTTCCCCCACCTCCCAGGTGGGCCTCACTCAGTCTCTTGGGGGAATAGTATCTACTTGTGGAGGCACTCAGGTCTTCCAACAAATGTTCACGGCACAGCTGCCGGGGGTGAGGGTGGGGTCGTCCCGCCCAGTCACGTCCCTCAGGCAGCTCACACTCTGATGGGGAGGCTGTACCCACACGGGGCACCCCAAAGGGCAGGAATACGGGGCACCCCAAAGGGCAGGAATACGGCGCAGTCAGGCCCACCTCCCCTGTTGGCTGACTTCTGCAAAGACAAAGTTGCTAAAACAATTTCTGTTTTAAAACCCCACAGGAGCTGAGCCCTTTCGCATCTACAATACCATGTTCATTCAAACTACTCAAAGCCTGCAGCCTCCAGGCTCCCTGGGCCTTCCCACAGGGCTGGGAGCTGGTTAGTTAGAAATGCAGGTCCTGCCCCCCACCCCAGGCTTGCAGAACACATGCACAACTGGAATCCGCATTTGATGAGACCGGGTGACCCCACATGGTGGGCCAAGCAGTGTGGGGAGAGCCAGACCGCAGGGAGGCTTCAGCCCCAGCTCCCCCTACCCCCAACTGATGCACACACAGTGACTCCCAGTGCTCCTCTCCAAACACCCATTTCCCCAGGTGCCAGGCCTCTCTCCCTCCTTGCTGCCATACACACCTCTGCCTGGAGGACTAGTGTTGTGCCTTCCAACACTCTTAAATCTGTCCCCGCAGTCCAACCAGTTGGCCAAGGTTGAACACACTCTAACATGCAGACCTCATCTTGCCCCTTCCGTGGCTCCCTAGTACCCAAGTCCAAGACCTACAGACTTTTCTACTGTCCCCCAAATCTCTGACATCTCCCTCTCTACCACACATACACACATTTTGTTCCAGATACACTGAATTTCACCAAGTTCCTGAACGAGCCCCAGTGCCTGGGCCACACTTCTAGCACTCCATCAAACCAAATTAGACTTCCAGAAGTCACTTTCTCCAGGAAGCCCTCCTGGACCCCTTCATCTGGATCAGGTGCTTTCTTTAGACTCCTCCATTCAGCACTCATCACAGTGTTCTAACCGCCATTCTCCCTTTTACCCTTTGCCACTGCTGGCACAGCCCAGCACTTGGCACAAAACACACACACGCCATTTGGTAATGAGTGAACAAAGGAGGAACATGAGGAAAGGGGTTCAGAGAGGCTGAGAACTTCTCTCAGGCTGCGCAGCTCCTAAGTGCCAAGCAAGACTGGAGCCCCTGCTTTCCCTAACCGCAGATCCTGTCACAAGTCCTCATAGCCTCCCGACAGAGCACCCATGCCTGGAAAAAGACAGCAACTTCCCCATGGACCCAGAGAGGTCCCCTGCCCAAGGCCACACATTAATCCCAGCTCTAGCTTATTCACACTGGGCAACATTTCTAGAATATTGTGCTAAGTTTTCTCAACTGATTTTCTACCCCACCCCCAAAGTGGGCACGGGGGTTAATCCTACTTCACTAACCCCAAGGGCTTAGCCACAAGCCCAGGGCTGGCCCCCTCCACACCAGGTCCCCCAGCCACCTGCACACGCTGCAGCTCCTGCGCCGCCTCGGCGATGCCCTGGATCTTGCATCCTTGCCTTGTCAGGCCGGGACACCTTCTTGCCAGCTGAGTTGCGAGTGGTGTAGCTGTAGACAGAGGTGTAGCCCTGGCCGGTGAGCGGGCAGAAACGGCGTGTGTGGGCACGGTCACGCGTGGCACCGCACTGGGGGCACACATAGTCACGCAGGATGGGACACAACACCCGGCCCGCCTCATCCTTGAGCACGTGGGACTGATAGATGGCCCGGGACTCGCCGTTGTGTTTGCAGAAGGAGCACAGGCGTTCAGGAGCTGGTGACGATTCCAGGCTGGGTGTCTGACCCTCTGCTCCTGGAGTTGGCTGCGGCTGGGGGTCCAGCCTGGTTTCAGGCTCCTCTTCCCCACGCAGAGCCCCCACCAGGCGTGCCAAACCCAGGTAATCTGTCCATAGGTCAAAGGTTCCCATAGCTGGGCAACGCTTGCCAGGCAGAGGGGGCAGAGAGAGAATAAACCCTGCCTGCCCAAAGCTCGCCTTTCTACCCCTTCCTCTCTGCCCCTCCCTTCCCCTCTCTGGAGCCTTGGAGTCTGGGCTGTCAGTTCCCTCCTTATACCTCCAAAGGGGTGTGAAGGGGGAGGAGCAGGCTGTGGGAGGTTCCTTATTGTCACAGGGGGGCTTGCTGCTGCTCCCCCATAAAGGCACCTGCGAGAGGATGCATGGTCTCTGCGTGGGCTGGGGGCAACGTGGGGGGGGGTGACAGGACAGGTCTGCAGGGGGCACCTGCAGTTGGGAGACACACATCCCCAAAGGGCTTTGGGAGGGCTACCCCTGCCTTCACCTCTTTGGAGGAGGTCTGTGAGGCCTGCCACTCCTGCCCCACAGGCTTCCACACCCCAACCCCAAAGACAAGCACTGATGTAGTCAGTAACTTAGTAACTTCTTTCTTCCTTCCCTTGGGCTGGGGGAGGAGCCAGGTGCCCCTGGGCTCTTTGGGGAAGGGGGGAGCTACAGATGCTCCAGTTGTCTCAGGAAGGGGGATGGTGCCTGGCTCCTTGGGAGGGAAAGGACAAGGATTAAGGCCCCTAGCTCAGATCTCCCTCAGGGAGCTTTCACACCCATTATCTCAGCAGAACACCCATTTAATGGATGAACTCACTGAGGTATAAGGCTTCCTGCCCATACTTATTCACAAACACAAACACAAAAGCCTGTCTCCCCCATTCAGTTACCATAGCCCCCAGGACTAGGTGCTGGCCCTAAGGTAGACAGGAGGCAAGACAAAACATTAAGGGGGGGAGCAGAGACACAGACTGGGCTAATGGTGGGGCTCCCAGCACTCTTCAATGCCTCATTCCTCACCCCCTCAAATGAGACCTCCAGGAGTTACCCAGGTGGGCCAGAGACTGGCAGATGGAGGGATCAGTGGGACACCAAGGTGTTAAGTGGCCAGGGAGTCGAGGGTAAAGTAGGGGTCTGTGGGTCCTGGGCAAGGAGAGGGAAAAAGCTGGGCCCAGGACTTGGATACAGAGAAGAGGAGTTATGCTGCCTGCCCACCCCATCCATCCATCCATCCATCCATCCATCCATCCATCCATTCATTCATTCAAGAAACCTTTACTGAACCCTCTAGGAACAGGGCTCACCACCCCCTCAGAAAGATTTTTCAGATGCCCAACCCTGAGCTTGTGATCTGCCCTCCAAACTACCCCCCCCACGCACACACCCAAGGATTTATCCCCCAAATCAGGCCTGTGTCCATCAGGATCCCAGATGCCAGCTCCCCCCAAGGGGTGAGAGGCTGAGATCAGAGCACTGTATGAGTGGGTCTTATTCCCTAGCCCATTCCCCTCCGGCTGTGTCCGGCCCAGCCACAGTGACATTCATCCCTCGGTGGGTCTAGCCTCCGTCCTCACAACCCACCGACAACAATGAATGTTGATTGTGACCTTCGCTGTGGCCTTAAAAAAGGGGATGCTCAGGTTGGATCTGGGAGATACCCTGGCCCCCCAGATCTGGAAGGTAGGGGTTATGATGGGTGGATGGCAGTTCCAGGCCTCGGGGTCCACTCAACGGTCGATGGTTTGTCTGAGCTGCCCAAACTCACCGACAGGTTGAATGTTCCCCCAAACCCTTGGCAACTTCTCCAGGGGGCCAAGACTGGGGGAGGAGGGGCAGAAAACCTAGATAGGCATAACATGGGGAAGGAGAGAGGAGGGAGGGAGGAACCTATTGACTCAGTAAGTCAGCAAGCAGGACCTGTCTGCTCCAGGACCTGGAAAAAGCACAAGATAAATATAAATAATAATTACTGTAGATATTTATGTAGCCTTTGCTACACATATGTAGCAGCACTGGGCGCCGGGCTTGCTTTTTGACACATTTACTCAAATCATCTTCAAAACGGCCCTAGAAGGTGCAGATTACTCCTGTGTGTCAGTTGGAGAGTCTGAGGCCAAAGGGCTCCCATAGTGAGAGGCAAAGGAGCATTGCTAGTGGCCCCAAGACGTCTGGCTGCCTGGCGGTTATTGCCCCCAGGACATCGATGCAACAAAGAGATAAACAAGTCATTTTAATACAATGTAATACCTTCCGTGAGTCTCAGTGTTCTGGCACTACTGTTTATGAATCACAACAACCCCAGGGGGTTGTTCCCCTGTGCAAATGCCGGGCCAGCAGTGGAGCTACTGTCCCGCCCTCCCCAGGGTCCACTTGCCCACAGGACCAGGGAGAAGCCAGAGGACTAGAGGGGACACCTACTGGCAGCCTGGGGAGTCTTGACACCTTAATTCAGGCCCTTCTGAGGTTAGTGCCCATGCAAACAGCGACGCGGGGACTGGGGGGGGGGGGACTGCCCTCTTGATGTGGGGGTACAGGGTTGCTCACCCTCGGGCTTCAAGATGGGTGTCTGTCAAATCCCTGCTCGAACTCCGACTACGCAAAAAAGCTGCCCCTCTATTCCCTCACCTGTAAAACGGGGCCCCAAGTCCCTCCTTCCAGGGGCCCACCAATTTGGGCGCCTGTCCCTTGGGGTCCCCCGCCTCCCGGCACGCAGTCTCAGGAAAGGCCGCCCCCACCTGGGTCTGGGGACCCCCAGGGATTGCCTGGGGAGGGGCCTTCAAATTTCCAGTCCCTTCCCACTTCCCTGGGGAATATTAAGTCCTAAAGAACCCCCCTGGAGTAACCCTAAGACGGATCAGGGATCCCAAGTGTGCAGAACTTAAATGAACCCCTGGCGGAGGCAGACTGAACCGGCACAACTCTCCAAGCCCTGTCCCCAAGATCCCCACCCAGAGCCTGCCCAGAGAGACAGGCCCCTCGGAAGCCACCGAGCCAAGCCCTTCCCTAAAACCTAGCCCTGAACGCCCACCCACAGGTGGCCGGTTCTGAGGACCCGTCTTTTAAAGCCCGCCCGGACAGCCTCCCATGAAGCCCGCCCCCAACTCAACCTTCATAAAACAGCCCTCTAAGCCCATCTTCAAAAGCCCAGCTCTCCAAAGGCCTGCCCCCAGACCCCCCCATCAGAACCCACCCCTTCTCCACACACTGTGAGCCTCGCGAGCCTCACGAGCATCTAAGGCCACTGAACCCCACCCCTCAGAAACCGCCTCTGAATCCTGCCTGCCTAGACTCCCACGGAGTCCCCAGGCCACTCCCTTGAAGCCCAGTGCCCCTAAGGTCCGCCTTGACGGGACCTGTCCCCAAATCAGAAACCTGTGGAGCCGGAACCCCTAAACATTCGCTCCCCGTGGAATTCCCTTACCTCATGAAGCCCCTTCCCCAAAGCTCACCCTCTGGCCCCTGGGCAGGGGTCCAGTCACTTCCCACACTTGTTTAGAGGTCGGGGTAGAGAGTGCTCCCCCATGGCCCATCAACCCAGCCCACAGGGCTCCATTCAGGCGATGGGGTGAGGACTCCCCTTTGCCAGGCTCAGAATATCTAGGTCCTTCTAAGGGAGCATGTGGGGTCTCCTGCCTTGAAGATCCAAATCCCAAAGAGCAGAATGCCTAGAACTCTTAGGGAGAAGGGTAGTTTAGGAGGGCAGGGTTATAATAATGTTTTACAGGGGCGCCTGCATGGCTCAGTGGGTTAAAGCCTCTGCCTTCGGCTCTGGTCATGATCCCAGGGCCCTAGGATCAAGCCCCGTATTGGACTCTCTGCTCAGCAGGGAGCCTGCTTCCTCCTCTCTCTCTCTGCCTGCCTCTCTGCCTACTTGTGATCTGTCTGTCAAATAAATAAGTAAAATCTTTAAAAAATGATAATAATGTTTTACATACATCACTCTATTATTAGGAGACGCATTTTATCGATGAGGATGGTCAGGCTCTGAGAGTTTGGAACAGAACTTTGTGATGACTATAAAGCTAGAAGGAGGGGTCATTGAGCATGGGGTACTGGCCACATTGGTGGGGAACTCCTCAAGACATCCTTTTCCTGGGGCGCCTGGGTGGCTCAGTGGGTTGAGTCTCTGCTTTCGGCTCAGGTCATGATCTCAAGGTCCTGGGATCAAGACCCATATCGGGCTCTCTGCTCGGCGGGGAGCTTGCTTCCCCCTCTCTCTCTGCCTGTCTCTCTGCCTACTTGTGATCTCTCTCTGTCAAATAAATAAATAAATAAAATCTTAAAAAAAAAAAAAAAAAAAAGACATCCTTTTCCTTCTGTGCCTCCTCTCTGGCTTGCTTCCTTGAGGGCTCTGACCTTGACCTACCAAGGAGAGAAGTCTCTAGAAGGGTTGACCTCAATAAAGGAAAGGACCATCAGAGGGTACCTGGTCTAGAGGGTCAGGACTGGGATAAGAAGATGAGGTTTCCAGCTAAAGGAAGGGCTGGAAGGAAACCCCGCAGTCCCTACCCGCCTTATAGGGGTCTGACTGCCTGCCTTTGTCTGCGGTGGTCAGTGCAGCTTTCTGCCCTTGCCCTCCATGTTTGTCTGGGTCTGACTGGTCTTCATGAACCAGTATTTGGGTCTCCCGCCCTGGGTGTGCTCATATCTCTGGCTGTCTGGGTCTGCCTGTGTGTGTCTGCTTCTTTACACCTGATCTGTGTCTGTCAACCTGGGCCTTGGTGAAGGATGGCCTCTGTCTGCATCTCACTCTCTGGACTTGGGGCCGTTGGGAAGGTAGGAGAAGGGAGGCTGACTGTTCTCCCGTCAGGCATCCTACCAGCCTTCTGGAAGGCCAACTGGGTTTCCATTTGACTTTGAAGCCCAGCATGGGGGTGCGGAGCTGTCTCCTCCTACCCCCAGGCCCTGGTGCAAGGGAGGAGCACTCTTCAGGGCCTTTTAGCTCTATTCTGCCTCTTCCCATTCCTTAGTCCTTGGGGTACACCCCCCACCCCGCAACATATACACACTCCGCCACATCCCAGCTTGGGAGGATTTGTCTAGGCAGGGGGTTGGGAGTCATGGGATGAGGGGAGCCACCCAGAAGCCACATTGACCTGCCCCTACCCTCATGCCCACCCTGCGCTCCGGGAAGGCAAGGCAAGGCAGCTGGCATGGGTCTAGGGGTCAGAGTTGGAGGTGAGAGGTCCAGTGGAGCCAGATGGGGAGACGATAGATGGAGGCAGCTCTGCTGTCAAGTTGAAGAACAGGGCGCAGGGGCATGAGGTCAGAGACACAGAGCTTCCAGAGGGTGTCTGGCAGCCTGGGTGTCCCTGGATATATGTTCATGCACATGTTCCTGTGTGCATGCCCCGGATGTATGTCTCAGTGTGCAAGTGTCCTGGTGTGTGTGCCCTTGTGTGTGTGGATAGACATTGGTGGGGACATGCAGGAGGAGCTGGAGAGGGCCTGGCAGACAAAGAGGCCATGATGGAACGTGTAACAAAAGTGCACTTGGGGGTCCCCAGGTGGGGTCCAACTGATGGCCCAGGCTGTGTAGGGGAGGGGGCTCCTCCTTTCCCTGCTACCTCCATGGCCTCTCAGGTTCCCGCCTGTCCTCCCCATGCTACCCTCCTGGCTTCCTCTCCAGCTGCCTGGCCTTTCAGGTGGGGTCCTCTGCCAAGGGGTTCATCTGTCCCAAGACCTGAGGCCACCCAGTGGGCTGGGAGCCTGAGTTTCTGTCCCAAGGCCACCAGATACGGGGCCAGGGGTGGGGGAGGCAAGAAGGCTCGGGCTTCTTCAGGGCTAGGGCTGGGCTTGCAGAGGGGCCTTGGGCAGGTTGATGGGAAATTCAGACACTTCTGCTGAGGTTCACGGAGCAGGGGGACCCTGGGTCTGGGTCCAGATGGACTCCATCTGCCATAACGCAGGCAGCAGCTACCGATGGACCTGTTACTGGGGGGCTGCAGTGGGCTTGGGTTCCAAGCTACTCGGGTGGGCTATTCTGGGGCTTCTGTGGATGTCTGTGTATCCAGGTGGGTGTGCGCTAGAGTGGGTGCCTGTCTCCGTGCCAGCGGTGTCTCTGTGTTGGCACAAGTGTCGGCACTCCCGTGGGCTTCTGTTTGTGTGTGGATGTCAGTGCGATTGTGGGTGTGTGTCAGGCTAATTGTGGGTAATTGCAGGTCGATGCGTGAGCCAGGGTGTGTGGGCGTCTGTCGTCTGTCAGTGTCACTGTGGGTGACTGGAGTCTGTGTGTAACCTGATTGTGGTGCCCCCCATTCCTCTCCCTAAAATGCCAGTTCCAGGAGGGCAGGGATTTTGATCTCTTGCATCCCCGGTGCTAGAACAGGACGCAGTACATAGCAGATGCTCAGTAAACAAGTGTGGGGGTTCTGGCCATCCAGGCGACTGTGCATTTCTGCCTGTGCCTGTCATTTGCCTGTGGGTCTGTGTGCCATCGTGCATGTGATATGCTGTCAGTGTGCTGGCGTGATGGTGGGTGTCCAGGGGTATAATCAAGTGTTAGGGTAGGTGACTACAGGTGTAGTTACTGACTGTTCATAGCTGCATGTGGGTGATTGTTATAATGGGCGTCTAGGAGGTCAGTTTTACCATGGGCAACCATGTGTCCTCATGTGCAATTGTGCTATAGGGGGTATAGGTGTGTATGTGACGATTACAATGACCTGAAGTCAGCATCTATATGGGCCTCGTAGCATCCATGTGTATGTGTTGGGTATTCGGGTGCCTGCGTGACAGTGGTGATGGTAGGTCCCTGCTCAGGCAGACACATGGGGGCCAGTCCTTGTGGATAACGGTATCTATCCCCGTGTCTGGGCATTTCATATATCCGTGGTAGTCACAGGGTAGCACAGCCCTTGGGTGCCCGTGCAAAAGCAAGTGCTCCGCGTGTGCAGTAGAGAGCCATGAGTGTGTCCGGGTTACAGGCAAGGCTGTGTCTACACTGTGGCCACCGTCTGTGGCGGCCGCATTTTTCAACGTAGCAGTGTTTTCCAGCTGTCAGCCCTGGATGTCCTCGTCATTGCGGTGATGCGTGCGCCCACGTGGCAGTCTTATTGTGAGGGACTATGTGTGCGAGCGTGTGTATGAGCATTCCTGCAGGTGATGTAATAATGGGGATGATGCCTGCCCACGTATAAAGTGTGGATTGGGAGACTTTGGGATTTGGGAGTGTCTAGCCGTGGCTCGGTAAATCTATCTGTGAGTAGTCCGGGGCAGCGGGGAATGGGTGGGAAAGGAGATGGGGGGGGGTGAACTGCACTGGGGTGCAAGGGGGCCGCTTCTTAGCTCTTATCAGCCAATGAGAGATCTTCATCCCGCACCCTCGGCATGCCCTCCAGGGCGAAGTCCCTGTGGAAAGGGCCCTGTCGCTTTAAAAGGGCTCCTCAGCAGTGGGATTCTGGGCCATTTTTCCCTTCTATGGCCAGTTTTGG
Source organism: Neogale vison (assembly GCF_020171115.1). NCBI lineage: Eukaryota > Metazoa > Chordata > Mammalia > Carnivora > Mustelidae > Neogale > Neogale vison. The sequence goes on from NC_058096.1 coordinate 214,904,052, forward strand.
AGGGCGTGTTCCTGTTAGCAAACCTCGGCCCCAGTAAATACCCTGCAGCCTCGGCCGGTAATGACAGGACGGCGGGGAGCCCTCGGAGGGCGCTGAGGCTCCTGCAGGCTTCGCCGCTGCAGCCCCAGAGCCACGGCCACAGCCAGGCCCTAGCCAGGCCCCCGCCGAGATCGATCTCCGCAGGGCCCGCGCAGGCCCGCGCGCCCGTGAACTTGGCCGGGGCCGCCTTTCCGAACGCGTGCGCCGGGCCGGAGCCTCTCCCAGCCCTGGATATCCAAGGCCCCCACCCGCTCGGCTCCCCCAAGAACAAAGCTCGCCGCCGCCCGGCCCCGCGGCCTCCCCGTGGTCAGGTGTCGGGCGGCCAGTGCTCCGCGTCCCCTAAGCCCCTCATCATGCGTCCCCGCCCCGCAGGGTCTTCTCGGCCTCCCCTCCCCTCCCCCCTCGCCTTGGGGACTAGAGGGCCTGTCCTCTTTGGGGGATTTGGCCTTCCCCGCTCCCCTTCTCGAGGAAGGCTAGACGCAGAGATGCCGCCGGGTCCTCCCCGCCCCCCTCTCCAGCCTCCGCAACAATGGAGGGCCGGGCCGCAGAGGCCGGGGCGCCAGCCCCCGGGCCGCGAGCAGGTGCGCGAGGGGGCCGCAGCCGGGTCCCGCCGCCGCCCCGCCCCGCCGCGCCCCCTCCCCGCCGGCTGCACCCCCGCCCGCCCGGCGCCCGCGCTCACCTCGTTTTGGGCCGCCGCCGCGTTGCCCCTCTGCTTTCCAAACCAGCCCGGAAAAGCCCCCTGAGTCGAGGCGCCTGCACGGGAAATTGCATTTCGGCGGCTTCGGAGCTGGGCGTGGGGCGGGGGGGCGGGGGGCCAGGCCGCGGGCCGGGGGAGGGGGCCGCGGGGCTCCGGCGCCGGCTCGAACCCGCGGCCGCCGCCTCCCGCCCGCCCGCCTGTCTGTCTCCGTGACGTGCCCGCGCTCCCCGCCGCCGCCGCCCCCTCCCTCCTCCCTGCGCCGTGCCGGGCGGTCGGTCCCGCGGCGGCCGTATGTGTCCTGAGGCCTCCCGCCAGGCGCACCGGGACGCACGCGGGGATGCCCACGGGGCGTCAGGACGCAGATCCCGGGGCCCGCGCGGGGGACACGGGGGCGCGAGCGGGCACACGCAGGGATCCAGACGCACGTAGACCTCAAAGGCGCACGGGGAGCACACGCGCACAAAGGCACGCGGACCACAAAAACAGGGAAGGGTGTGCAAGGGGTTTCCAGACACATACCCATGGAAGGGGATGTCAGGACATGTAAGGACACTGGGGTACCGGCCACACGAGGATATCCATAAAACCTAGGCACACACACAGACCCAGGGAGCACATAGACACATGCAAAATGCAGACACATTACTTGCACAGGACGAGAGGATTGTCGTCAAAACTGAAATACGCGGGGGGGTTGGAGTGGCAGGGACGGACACACAAAATACTGACAGGCACGTGCACAGACTTCACCTGGCAGGGATGGCCTCTGAGCGCGCGCCCGCGCACCCACAGGGACAAGAGCACATACCACAAGATAGAGAGGGATACACACAAAACCATCCTAGCTCCCCACCTACCAGGTGCACAGTCATGGGAACACCCCGGCGCACAATACCTGAACACGCATGGACATACACACAGAACAGAGACATGTCAGGCACACAGACACACAAGAATGTGCACAATACTCCTGTACAAAGGGCAGATAGATACGCTAGAATTCATAGAACCAACACTCATCCCCACGAAACCCACCAGGCGGGTCCCCAGCACCACGGGGCCGGGGGTGGGAGAGCATAAGGACATGGGAAATACAGAGACACTTGGGAACATATGTCCCTGTGGCCATCTGGCATAGGCACATACACAAGCCAGATACACAGGCCACATACAGGAAGTCAACTCAGAAGTTGTACACACATCGGGGCTCCCCTGATGATCTGGAGATGCTTACATGGAGCCCCCCATTCCCCCCCCCAGGTACTCAAGCACCCCCAGTGGGACCATCCAGAGATCCACATGCCCATAGCCCCATAAACTCCCCAACACACACATAGTCCCTGCTTGCTGTGGCCACGGTGGCTGGTGGCTGGTGGAAGAAGGTCACCTCAGGGCAGACTGTGGAGCCAAGTGGCCTCCCATTGGCCAGGGCTGAGCTGACAAATTTCTCATTCTGTTTGTTTATTCCCCATCCCAGTCTGACTGGGGGCCAGAGAAACCTTCCTGCACCCCACTCAGGCCCAGGCTTTAACCCTTATTGGGCCATGGCCCAGCTCTACCTGGCCATCCCCTTCCCCATTCTGTCCCCCCAAGACAGCCCTGCCTGGCTCTCCCCTTGACAGGTCCGCCTCCCCACACCCTGCCCCCTTCCTCAGGTCTCAGCCCAGAAAGCCAAGCTCCAGCTGGCCCAGGCGGGTGGATGGCTCTAGGCAGCACCTCCCCCCAAGAGGCTTCTAGGGTCCAGCCCCACTCTATCCCTAACTCCCCCTGAGAGGGAGGGCATGCAAGGAAGAGGATGAGAGTAAATAGTAATTGGGCCTTAGTGGGTGGGGTCATCTCCCTAGCGCTCTCCTCCCCTAACTGAGAAGGAATATACAATATTCATTCATTCATTGACAATCATTTCACACTTTTCCTGGCGAGCCAACGAAGTGAATATTGTCATTTGCCCCCGGTGGCACAGCCCAGAGGCAGCAGAATCACGATCCTGCGCGAGCTTTCGCCATCTCCTTCCTTCCAGGGTTGGCCTAAAGAAGCGCTCCAGGAACTCTAAGCTAAGCTTCCCGAGGCCACCAGCAGGGGGCAGCAGACTCCAGAGCCCTCTCTTCGTGAGGGACAGCCGGGAGCTCCCGTCGCCTCCCACACCCCTTACTTCTCAGCAGCTGGGGACTGCGCCTGCATCCTAACCCCCCCCCACCCCCGGCTGGACCCTCCATTGCCAATATCCAGCGGGCCCAGAAGGAAGGAGCTCTTCTTAAATAGAACCCCCCGGGAACTGAGGTCCCCGAAAACGGCACCCTGGCACGTGGTCCCTCTTAATGGCTCGCTCTACTCCTTGCTGCAACATGTTTGTTGGGCAGGCAGCCCCCGCATTCCTGAACTGGGTCAGACTGGGAGAGGATTCCAGGAGCCCAGTCTAGTGGTCAGGCCCCCCCTTCCCCACTTCCTCCCCCCAGAGTCCTCTGAATATCCCCCGGAGCCCCGCACAGGATGGGAGAGGCAGTGGGGGAAGCCCCAGTGCCCCAACCGCCTGGTTCCTCTGGGCGTGGGAACTGCCCTCCCCAACCCAACCCCAGCCCCCAGTTCCTGGGGCCCCTGCCAGTGCTGACTCATAGGGGACCCACGGCTGTGACTCAGCAGCGGCTCTTCTTGAACCTCCCCCTGAGAGATTTCCCACCCCATGTCACCTTCTGTCCACTCAGGGGTCCCCTTAGAGACCCGGATGTGGGCCAGGTGGGGGTGCGAGCCAGAAGGCCCTGCTAAGCCAGGAGGGCTCAGAGCCCCAGCCCCAAGAGGTCCACAAGGTTGTGGCCTCGGATGCGCCTGCCAGGTCAACAGGGTCTTGGGTGGTGGCCGCCGGTGCCCAGACGGGTGTGTAGCTTGCACACTCAGGACACCTTCCTTTGCGTACCACCAGAGCCTGGACAGGGAAATCTGGACGAGGCCCCGGGCGGGAGTTTTTCCTTCCAACCGCGAACCAACTTCTCCAGCCATCTTCCAGGTCCCCGGAAACGGCAGCTCTATCATTCCAGCTGCTGGGGCCAAAACCTTTCTTAACGAAATGTGCCCATGAACACCTTCAGTTCCTGTCCCTCCTAAGTGCTCTGGGGTCCCTATCAGGTTTCTCCCCGGTCCCATGCAGCCACCACCTCCCTGCTCTCCTGTCCCAGCTTCATACAGTCTGGTCCACCCACAGCAGCCCGAGGGCACCTGGGAACCCCGGAATTCGGTCGTGTCCCTCCTCTGCTCAGAATTCTCCATGGCTCCCATTTCACTCAGACCTAGCTCCCGTGCTCACCACTGCCCTGCACACTCAATCCTGCCCTACCCCCGCCACCCTCTCTCCCTCCACTCCTTTCCTTGCTCACTCTGCTCTGGCGACATGGGTCACTGTTGCTCAGACACACCCGACATAGTCTGGTCTCAGGGTCTTTGCATTGGCTGTTCCCTCTGGGAGAGACTTTCCCCGGATACCCCACTAGGCTGCCTCCCTCAGGTCTCTGCTCAAATGTCACCTCCTCAGTGACATCTTTCCTGGCTGTTTCAGATCACACCCCCTTGCTTTATCCTGCCCTATCTTTTTCATCACTCTATCACCTTTGACCACACTGTATGTTTTACCGCATATTTCATTTGTTGTCTGTCTCCTGCACTCAGGTGCCTGTTCCTTTGGGGCAGGAAGCTTTGTCTTGATCATTGTGGCACCAGAGTAGAGTCTCAGACAGTATCTGTTGCATCGATGTATTGATAATTACCGTGTTCCTGGCACGCTGAGGAACAACATAGACGTGGCACCTGCCTGCCACGGTCACAGAGCTAGCTGGTTGTAAGAAGGAGTTTTCAGAGAGCTGGAGGCGCACATGAGTGCAGGGGAGGCCTGGGGGCCAGCCTGCAGGACAGGGTGCAATCAGGGAAGGCTTCTGGGGGAGGTGGGGTCATGCAGGGCCGCAACGGTCACAGAGGAGTTTAGATTTAACTAAGACAGGAAGATTTGGAGGGTTTTTATTTTTAGTTCAGTTTCTTGAGGTAGAATTTACAGAGAGTAAAATTCAGCCTTTATACAAACTATGAGCTTTGATAAATAAATAGATCTGTGCAGCCACTGCCCGAATCACGAAAAAGCAAGGGTCTTTGGGAGGTTATAAACAAGAACACGAGGTCATGTGCACCAGCTCAAGCGCCTTGCCAAGGGTACAAGGTTGGAAGCAGAGGGTCGGTGGGGGGACAAGTGTGGCTGTCCAGAGGGAAATACACGGGACTGGACTAAGGGAGCCCTGGGGGACAGGTGGGAGTGGACAGCTTCAGGAACTGGGGCCGACAGGGCTGAGGGATGGACCAAGTGTGGGGGTGAGGAACCAAGGAGGAAAGGTGGGGGTCCGCTGGGATGGGGAGAGTCGGAGGCCCCTGTGGGGGGGGCACTCTGGGGAAGGCATTCAGAGAAGGGCCATAAATATACGGTGCCCAAAGCTGTGCCTGGGGAGGATAGCACTTGGGAGGCATTTCACAAAGAGGACTGAAGAGGATGAGGGACACCAAGAGAAAGTAGTGTCCTGAGGCCGAGGCAGAAGAGACCAAGGAGGGAGGCCTCGGTGGCTCTGCCGGCTAAGTGTCGGCCTTCGGCTCAGGTTATGGTCCCAGGATCTTGGGATCGACCCGTGCATGGGCTCTGGGGGGAGCCTGCTTCTCCCTCTCCCTCTGCCTGCTGCTCTTCCTGCTTGTGCTCTCTCTGTCAAATAAATAAATAAAATCTTTTTTAAAAAAACAAGACTAAGGTGACGGGTGCTACCCGGAGATGGAGGACAGTGATGACTGGGCAACTTGGTGTCAGTGGTGTGATCAGGCAGCTGCCAAAGAAGTCCCTGCGAGGGAAGGAAATGGGTAGCCAGCAGAAGGCTCCTGCAAACCACAAATGTGAGCTGCCACATGTGTGATTTTTAAAAACTTTTAGTAGCCACATTAAAAAAAAAGAGAGAAGAGGTGAAGTGAATGTTAATAATGTATTTCATCTAGACTGACAGATCCAAAATAGTATAATTTCGACATGTAATCAAATAAAAAATAATGAAATTGTTTATATTCTTTTTTGTTTTTTTTTTTGAAAAGTCATCTTTACAACCCAATGTGTGGCTTGAACTCACAACCCCGAGATCGAGTCGAGGGCTCCACCGACTTCGGCCAGCTAGGTAGCCCTGGTTTACATTCTTTAAGGAAAAAAAATAATCCACACTTAAGACACATCTCCATAGCCCCGTGTGACCAGTGGTAACCTCCCCGGAAGGCTCAGGTCTAGGCAAAACCCGATTTTGCTCACTTATGATTCACCTCTCTCACATCTCCCTAATACCAGCCCTATCAGATCCTGTCTTTATTTAACATGTTGATATTTTGGGGGGTACCTGGATGGCTCAGTCAGTGGAGCTTGTGACTCCTGATCTTGGGGTTGTGGGTTTGAGCCCCGGTTGGGTGGAGAGATGATTTAAAAATAAAATATTTGGGCGCCTGGGTGGCTCAGTGGGTTAAGCCTCTGCCTTCAGCTCAGGTCATGATCCCAGGGTCCTGGGATCCAGTCCTGCATCAGGGGCTCTGCTCAGCAGGGAGCCTGCTTCCTGCCACCCCTGCCCCGCCTGTCTCTCTGCCTACTTGTGATCTCTCTGTGTCAAATAAATAAATAAAATCTTTAAAAAAATAAAATCTTTTATATATATGTGTGTGTATATATACATATATAATTTATTTATTTGAGAGAGAGAGAGCGTGGGCGCACAGAGAAAGAGGGAGAAGCAGGCTCCCCGCTGAGCAGGGAACCTGATGTAGGACTTGATCCTAGGACTCTGGGACCATGACCAGAGCCGAAGACAGAGGTTCAACCAACAGGCCCACCCAGGTGCCCAAAAAGAAAATCTTTAAAAAAAATCAAATAAGGGTGCCTGGGTGGCCCAGTGGGTTAAGCCTCTGCCTTCGGCTCAGTTCATGATCTTGGGGTCCTGGGATTGAGCCCACATCGGGCTCTCTGCTCAGTGGGGAGTCTGCTCCCACCCCCCGCCTGCCTCTCTGCCTCTTTGTGATCTCTCTCTTTCTCTGTCAAATAAATAAATAAAATCTTTTTTAAAAAATTAAAAATATATATATTTTAAAATAAATATAAATAAAATAAATAATAAAATAAAATAAATAATAAATATAAAATATTATTTTAATTATTTAATACAATTTATATTACTATAATTATTATGATATAATATAATTATTATATTATAGTTATTTAATATAATTTAATATATACTATAATAATTATTTAAATAAATAAATAAAATATATAAAAATAAATATATATATTTTTTTAAAATTTTAAAGATTTTATTTATTTATTTGACAGACAGAGATCACAAGGAGGCAGAGAGGCAGACAGAGAGAGAGGAGGAAGCAACCTCCCTGCAGAGCAGAGAGCCCGATGCGGGGCTCGATCCCAGGACCATGGGATCATGACCTGAGCCGAAGGCAGAGGCTTTAACCCACTGAGCCACCCAGGTGCCCCTTTTTAAAAAATTTTTTTTAAAAATTAAATTGATTGTAGTGGTGGCTGCACATTTCTGTGACTCCATTAAAAACTCTGAATTGTGTACTTTGAATAGGACAATCATAGGACATGTGAATTTTATCTCAATAAACTCTTCTAAAAAGTGTTTCGGGGTGTCTGTCTGGCACAGTCTGTAGAGCATGTGACTCTGGATCCTGGGGTTGTACATTCAAGCCCTGCGTTGGGTGTAGAGATTACTTAAAATTAAAATCTGTAAAAAAAAAAAACCAAAAAACAAAAAAAGTTTCATCTTGACTGAGTGCGTGATCCCTGTGAATTCTGGGACCTAACCCTGCAGAGTGCCTCACTCTCCTTAGGTTGAGGATAGCGAAGGTGGGGAGAAGGCCCCATGGTAGGCAAGCAGGGAAGGCTGGGGGGAGAGGTGGTAAAGGGGCGGAAAGGAGGCCAGATGTGCCCACAGCACCCCTTTTCCTGCCAGAGGATTCCCTGAGCTGTAGGCTCCCAAGCAAGGGAAGGAGGGGAGCGGGAAGGCTCTTCCTGGGGTTTCCACAAAGCCTGAGTCCAAGGGCCTCTGCCTGCCGGCCTTACCAGACGGCCTGACTCAGTTTGTCCACAGTGTGCATGTGACCCACTGTCGTCCCTGGAGTGACTCAGGCGGCCTGGAACCCCATTCCCAAGGGGACACCCTGCTGCCCACCGTCACTTCTCACAGACATGGCGGAAACAGACTGTCTCCACAGACTGGCCTCCCTGGCCAGGCAGGGCTCCTGGGGGCAGCCCATCAGGGTCTTGGCCTCACATCCCAACCTCCAGAGGGCCTAAAGGACCGGAGGAGGGGGTGGGGAGCTCTTCTCAAAGAGCCTTTGTGGGAGCGGCTGGGGGGGCTGCTGGGGGACCCCGCCCTGCATGACTCACGCCTCATTGCTGGGCAGTGACTCACGCCCAGGCCCCCCTCTGCCTGCCTGCAGCAGGTGCTGCCAGCTCCGGCTTCGGGATGGGGGCCTCTGCAGCCGCGTCCAGGCCATCCTACGGCAGGCCTGTGACCCACACCCATTTCCATGGGCACCCGCCCTACGCTGACCTCCTTGCCCTCCAGAGAGGGCTCAGACCACGGAGAAAACTTCCTACACTCCTTCCATTCCTTGGAAGGGGGCAGAACCCCCGGTACTGAGATGTGCCAGCCACTGTCTCCCTATTGATTCCTGGATCCTCAAACCACTCGGGAGGGAGAGAATTCTTGCCACATCCTTTTAAGGTGGGGAAACTGAGGCTCCATGAGATTACGGAGTTTGCCCAGAGACACAGGAGATCAAACCGAGTCGGGGATACCACAGCTGCTGCCCTGGAGTGTAACTGGGTAATAATGCCAGCTGCCTTGTGCACCCCTGGTGGGTTACTGCATCCTGCAACGTCGCCTCCATTTTACCGATGAGCAAACTGAGGCAACGAGCGCGTCAGTCACAGTCACAGACCAACAGTGAGAAGCTGGGTCGGAATTCGAACCGAACCCGAGAGCTGGGGCCTTGCTCCGCCGCTTCCCCATGGGCCGCGGGCACCCACTCGGGGGCTGGGACGCCCCCGCCGCCGGGCCCCTCCAGCCGCTGGGGCCGGCAGAAGCCGGGCCGCCCGCCAGGCTGCCGGGCTCGCTGCCCGGCCGCAGCACGCCGCGGTGAGTCACCGCGCGCGCCGGCCCCGCCCCCCGCGCTAACAAACAGCAAGTTGCCGGGCAACCGCCGCCGGGGGCCCGCCCTGTCCGCACGCGAGAAGCGGGTTCGAGCCTCCCGCCGGGTGGAAGCCGTGCGGGGCTCAGGGACCTGTGGCCTTAGGATCAGGAGGACTAGTAGTGGGAGATTTTGGCTTCTCCTCATCCTCTCCGCGCCCCCTCCCCTCTAAAGGAGTTAACACTTAATGAATACATTGTGTTCCAGGCTGGTCTACACACGTGTGTACCTATGTATATTACCTAACTTAATGTTCCCAATTGCCCTCTGACAGTTCACAGGTATTATTCCCACTTTACAGATGGGGAAACTAAGGCTCAGAGGCAAAATTCATTGCCAGAGGATGGGGAGCTCCAAGTTTGAATCCAAGCAGGGTGTCGTGGGCTCCCATGCCTCTCTCAGCCAGGTGCATGCGGAGCCATCCGGGCCGTGATCCTACCTGGGGGAACTGGAGCAGAGGTATGAGGCCAAGTCCACCATGAAGTTTAAGTGGGTCATGCAAGGGTGTGGTGGGGCTTGTCCACAAGACAGCTGAATGTCTTCCCTTCCAGATGCTGTACCAGGCTCTCTCCCGGACTGCCAGGCTATCTGAGGGCAGGGAAAAAGTTCCCAGAAGCCAGTTATCACTCTGCTCTGGTTCCCCAGGACCTCACCAAGCTGCCCACTGGACCCCTAATGGGTGGGGAACAGAGCAGGTACCAGCACTAGAGCAGGGTGGGGTGCACATGTGCCTCGCCCGACCCCCTCACCTCCACTGGGAAGTGACCATCTGTCTGGAAAGGGATCACCTCTTCACCTCTGCATCATTTAAGAAATATATATATATATGTAGGGGGCGCCTGGGTGGCTCAGTGGGTTAAGCCTCTGCCTTTGGCTCAGGTGGTGATCTCAGGGTCCTGGGATTGAGCCCCACATCACATCGGGCTCTCTGCACAGTGGGGAGCCTGTTTCCTCCTCTCTCTCTCTGCCTGCCTCTCTGTCTACTTGTGATCTCTGTCTGGCAAATAAATAAATAAAATCTTTTTTTTTTTAAAGAAATATATATATTTACTCAAACGATTGCATAAATTGCTCACATGGTTAAGTGGAGTACAGAAGAGTATATGGGGTTCCTGGAGAGTCTAAAGTCGGAGGGTCATGGAGAGAGGTAAGGAAGGCTTCCAGGAGGAGGTAATGCCCGAGGATCTCCAGGAAGCTCCGGAGCAGGCAGGTGAGTGTGACTGGCTGGGGAGAAGCGGGGATCTGACAAGCAGGGCCTATCCTCAGAAGAGGTGGGGATCACGGAGGAACTTTCTGTTTGGGATGGTAGAGGGAAAATGTGATTTCATTGCCTCCGGAGAAGAGGTAAAAGGGGTAAGGCCAGAAGCAAGGAGACCCGGGAGGTGTCTGTTGGGAGTGCTTTCAGGCCAGAGATGTTGGTGGTTGCCAGATTCAGCAAATAAAAATACAGGAGACCCACTTAAATTTGATTTTCAGGTATAGAACAAGTAAACCACTTTTTAAGTATAAATATGTCCCAAGTATTGTGTGGGACTAAAAAATGATTGTTTATCTGAAAATCCAAATTTAAGAGGGTGTCTTGTGTTTTAACTGGTGGGAGTACTCCAAGGTCTCAAGTCCCCTATTCTCCGCCTCCCCAGGGATGGGGAAAAAATAATAGCTAACAATATTGTGCAAACGCACTTTGAGGGGAACACTATCGTCCCATTTTACAGATGGGTAAACTGAGGTCCAGAGAGCTTTTGGTAACCCCTCTGTATAATGAGTGACCCTGGCCTGGAAGCAAGGCTTGTTGGATGCAGTCCACCAGGGGGTTAAAACTGGCACACCCCCTCCTCCATGGGGTGGGGGACGGGGCCGGACGCTAAGGTTCCCTCGGTTTCTCGTGGCCCGAAGGCAACAGAATCCTCGGTCCCCTCCCGCAGCCTGGGATCTGTGCCACCCGCCGCCCCTTGCGCCCCTCCTCCCAGGACACCGAGGCAGTGGGGAGGACGGGAGGCGGCCTCTGGGGGGCTCCTCTCTACGGCTGCGGCTCGGCCTCGTCCTCCTCCAGGCCGGCAGGATCCGCCGTCTGCGCCCGCCGGCAGGGGGAGGGGGAGGGTTATTTTTACCTCCCTCCAGGCAGCCGGGGCGACAGGAAGTGAGCGCGCGGCCCGCCAGATGTGGGGAGCCAGGCAGCTGGGAGCAGCCACAGCTGGACTGGCGGCCGGCCGGGGTCGAGGCAGGGGAGGGGGAGCGTGGGGAGGCGGGGTGTGCGGAGGGCGGATCCCAGGCGTCGGGTCCCCCTTTGTTCCCCGCCGCCCTAGCCTGGCGTCCGAGGTACCCCCTCACCCCCATTCCCCGCTTCTCCGGGTGGTGGCCTCGCTGTCCCCAATCTGTGCCCCGGTGCCCTCGGTGTTCTAGGGTCCCGGGCGGGAGAGGCGGGGGGAAACTGCTCCCGCCGTGGGGACCCCCGGGTCCCAGCGGAGTGAGGGGTGGGAGGGGGAGACGGCCCCTCGTCGGCCCCGCCTGCCACCGCCATTGTTTACCCGTCGGCTGCCTCCTAGGAAACTTAACCCGCCCGCGGTAATTTTATTTGGGAACTTCGGCCAGTTGCCATAGCAACCCCCAGTGACGTCAGAGGGGCTGGGGCCCGAAATCCCCGGGAAAGGGGGGGATGGGATTACGGGGAGACCCTCAGGAGGGCCCCTCTTTAACCCTGAGCCTGCCAGGCCCCAGTCCGAGGGGAGAGGACAGCCAGATGGGACACCTCTTGGGCGCCCCCATTCTGGCGCGGCGCCAAGTGAGGGTGGCAGGCCAGGCCCTGATGTCATCTGGTGCTGGGTGGGTGGTGAGTCAGTACTCCGGTGGGGGCTGGGCCAGGCCTGGGGGCTGGGCCAGGCCTGGGGGCTATTCCTGTCTGACTCACCCCTCCAGGGCCCCGGAGCAACACCCAGACCCTGCCCTAGGGATTTCAGGCGCCAGGCTGGGGGGAGGGGGTCCCCACAGGTCTCTGGGGCCTCTGCTTCTCTGAACTCTAGGTGGGTAAGCCAGGGCTTTCCTGGTGCTCCCACACGGGTGGGAGGCGCGGAGTGGAAGGGTGAGCGGCGGCGAATCGGGGACGCCTCATACTGTCCTCCGGAGCCCCAGTGGGGGGACAGGTGGTGGGTTCCCTGCTCACTCCTGTCACCAGGGCGATGGGAGGCAGGGGCCCTGACTGGCAAGGAGGAGCGCGGGCGCGCGCCAGGGGGGCTGGGCTGGGAGGAGCCACGCTAACCACAGTGACGTGGGACTTCCTCGGCAGGGCCTGTTTGATGTCTCTGTGTGCTGCGTTGCCATGGGGCCCGGCAGGCAGCCCTACGTGTGAGCTGGGGTGACCTACGGGGCGGCTGGGTCTATCAGGGTCCCTTGACCCAGCGCCCCCATCCCAGGCCTACAGGAGTCCCTAGACCAGGTAGGGCTCTGCGCACACCCTTACCCAACTTTCACCCCACCCCAGGCCCTGGGCCCCGAGAGTTCTCATCTCCTCTCAGAGCCTTGTGACAACTGCGAACTGTACATTTTCGAGATGAAGAAACTTAGGTTCAGAGAGGTACAATCATTTGGCCAAAGATAGTCAGCTAGAAAGTCAGGGAGCAAGCATTTGAAAGTCAGTTCTTCTTCCACTCTGCTCCCCTCCTCTCTCCAGCACACTGGTCTCCTCATTGTCTCTCAAATCCCCCAGCATGTTCCTGCCTCAGGACCTTTGCACTGGCCGTTCCCTCCACCTTGGACTTTTCCTCCAGATGTCTGCAAGGCACCTCCTTCACCTCCTACAAGTCTTTGTTCAAACATCACCTCCACCTCCTGCAGCCTGTCCTGACCTGGTCCCCACCGGCTCCGTCCTCATCTCCTTTACCCCCTTCTGCCCTCCCTTGGCACCTAGCACCCAACATGCAGTATATCTTTACGCCTATCTGTTTCTGTGTGTGTTTATTTCCTCTACAGATGTCAGCGCCATGACGGCAAAGATTTTTTTCTGGCTTGTTCTATGCTGTGTCCCCAGTGCCCAGAACAGTGCAGTGCCTGGCACCCAGCAGGCACTCAATGAATGTTTGAAGAATAAACAAATGGGCGTGTGTGTGTGTGTGTGTGTGTGATCCCTGTCCCACTTGACCACTTAACCTGGCCTCACCCAGGCCCTGTCCCCCTACCCCTCCCTGTCATGACAAAGGATCAGCTGGCCGGTTTGGAGAGCTCCTATCCCTGTTGGCTGCTGTCCCTGGGTAAATTGGCCAGCCCAGGACCAGGGCATGTGGGGCAAACGTCGGGGGATCCAGAGGGAGGCTGGTGGCACTGGGAGGTCCCTCCAAGCTTGTGCTGAGGGATGCTTAGTGAACTGGGGTGGTCTGAGCCATGGGCAGGTAATGTTTTCTACAAGGCCATGACACAGATATCCCTGGAGGACAGCATGGAGGAGGCATTTCTCCTAAATGTGTGCCCAACCGGATTACTAACGGAAGAAGGATGGCTCTGGATGGGAGGCTTTGTCTTGGGGTCTGAAGGAAGCATTCTGGAGGGGCAGCGTGGAGGGGGTGCCCTGTTGTAATTTGGTCACTTTCTATTTAGGCAATGAGAAGCCTGTGTGTGTGTCTCCACTGGGAGACCCTGGACCCTGAGAACTCCATTCCTCTGTTTGTAGCTGCTCAGGAGGCCATGTGGCAAGTGCCCCACCCCTCTCCCGGCCCCACCCTGAGTCGGGGAATTCTGTGCCACCCCAAATCTTCCCCCAGGGCCCCACAGGCTGCTCTGCCCCCTCCTGCCCCAACCTGCCAGATCCTGCAGCTTGGGCCAGCCTGCCCCTTGGGCCCCACAGAGAAGAAAGACCCAGGAACCCCCCAGGCTGGGTCCCATGGGATGGTAGCTGGGTGTGGCTTCTACCCGCCTCTCCCCATTCCCACTAAGATCCAAGGTGGTAGCTTGCTGAGCTGAACGGAGGAAATGGAGGATTTTGGAGGAATTCTGGGGTGCGATGTGACCCAGAGGCCTCCAACCAGCCCCTCTGATCCCCTGCCTGGGCCTGCTGCTGGGTTCCCCACTCCCTAGCATTCCTCTCACTGCTCAGGAGGAAGGTGGTGAAGAATCTGACCCCCAGCGCCGATTACATGACTTCAGAAATGTTGGGAGTGGGTGTCAAAAAACACTCCCCCAAAGCAATGCCCATACAGGTTGGCGAAGGGTCCTTTGGCTCCAGAACCCGACCCGCTGTGGTGGTGGTGGCAGCGGTGGTCTGGCGGCCATCGGCTCCTGTCCCATCTTGTAGAGGGCAAAGTGGCAGGCAAGCATGCTCAAGGAGGCTGTCTTGGCGGCAGAGGGCACCCCGCCCCTCCTTTGCTTAGTTTTGTTCCTGGCCCCCCACCTGGGCACAAGGCCAAGCCCCAAGGCAGGGCCCCGTCCTGGGGAACAATGCAGCCGTGTTTCTCTGGGTGGAGGGGAGGTCGGTGGAGGATGTGGTGGGACAGACGCAGGCAAGGAAGGAGGGAGGGATCCAGGGAGGGACTCTATCCCAGGGATACTCCAGGAGCTGGGGAGTTTCCCAGAGCCCCTGGGTAGGTGGGGGGCAGGGATGCTGGGAGGCCAAAGTGGGGAGGGTACCTTGATCCTGGGACCCACCTGAACTCTGGGCAGAGTCTTCAATGACAGCAGAGGAGGGTTGGGTAGGATAAAAGGAGGGACTTCCTGGGGTTGAAGAAGGCACTGGGGAAGAACTGGAGGAAGTGTGGGTTGGTGCTTGGCAGGAAACCAGGATACCCAGGCCCATTGGCAGGAACCCAGGATACCCAGGCCCATGCCCTTCCAGGGAAGGGTACACAGTAGCAGAATGTACTGGGTCAGGCGCCTTGCCTCCCACCCTCCATGTCCCTTGTCCCTTGTCCCTGCCCATGGCCTCCTGGGTTTCTCTTCCTGCAGGGGCAGGACTTTGCCAAGAAGGGTTTGGGGGTGCGAGGGGGGATTAGGACCCCTGCTTCTGTCCTGCCTCCCGCAGGAAGAGCCTTCGCTTAAAATCTGGGGCTGCTTCCAGAGTCCAAGACCGGGAGGGGGAAGCTGGGCTGCGTTTGGGGCCCCAGGTAAGAGTCGGGACAAGGAGGGAGAAAGTTGGGGCTGAGTTGGGGGACCCGAGAGAGAAAGTGGGGGCGGACCGGCTCCGGGGGCACATGACGGCGGCGCCCGCCCCGCCCCGCGCCCGCCCCCTGTCCGGCCGGGGGGAGGAGACGGGAAGGTTTTAAAAGCGATTCGGCCCCGCGGCGGGCCGGCCAGTGAGTGGGATGGAGCGCGGCCGGCGACCGACCCCGGCCCGTCTCGGCCCGCCGCCCGCCCACGTCTCTGCCGCCGGGCCCCGGGCGGCGGCCCGAGCCCCGAGTGCCGGCTCCCCTCCCCCGCGGGTGAGTCGGGGAGGGAACCGGGAGGGAGGCGGCGGCGCCGCGGCGGCGGCGGCAACTTTTCCGCGCCGGACTCGTGGGCGGAGTGGGGGTGCGCCCGGCGGGTCCCAGCCTTTCGCGAGGGGGAGGGCGCCGCTCCGCCGCCGGTGGCTGGGGGGCAGCGGGGATCGTGCATCTGGCGGCGGCGGCGGCGGCGGCGGCAGAGTCCTGGGGCGCCCCCTACGGAGCGGGGGAAGGGCGGCCCAACCTTTACCCGCTCCGCGGGAGCCCAGTGGGGACCCCTAGCCACTCCCCCCCTCCGGAGACCCATGAGACCCATGAGAGCGTGGTGGGGAGGGCGGGTCCCCCTGACACTGGGGCAGGTCAAGGTGGGCAGGGAGTCAGCGGCAGGGTGGGAAGGGGGAGGGCATATGCCCGGTTTGGGGTTAGAAGGGATGCATATACGGTGCCTGGGCTCCTGGGGGGCCTATCAGGCCTTTGGTGGGATGGGGTGGAGGAGTGTGTAGGGGTCTCCCAGAGTTCCATGGATGGCGGGTCACAGTCAAGTTCTCGACATGTCAGCCAATGAGTGGAGCGGAGGCCTTCCATTTCGGCCATGGGGTGGGGGCCCAGCATTGTAGCCCCAGCTTGGTGGAGACTGGGGGACACTTCTCCTCGCTCCTGGCTCCTCCTGGCCCAGGGTTTGGGAGAGTCCTGGAGGGCTGACTCCCGACCCTGTGTAGCCGCAGTCCTCATGTCCTTGGGCTCCGGGAGGGTGGAAGGGCCCCAGCTAAAACCTGAACCTTGCATTCTAGCCCCTCACTGACCTCTGACCCCAGCACTGGATTTGACTGCCACCAAAGCCCCCGGCCCTACACTGACTTGCCTATCCAGCCCAGCCGGGCCGAGCCAGACCCTGTGGCCTCCTGAATGCCTTGAAGGTGCAGCTGGCCCTCTGTCACCTGCCCCCTCCCGCCTCAGCCCTAACCAGCTGCCTGCTCGTCGCGACGGGTGGTATGTGAGGGTAGGGCTGGGGTGGGTGCGGGACCCCTGGCACGAAGGGTGTCCTCTGGCAGCCGGAGCTGGAGGGCAGTACCCAACAGGTGCCCCGGCTTAGAGGCGAGGTGCTGTGGGACACACCCTGTCCGCTCGCCCACGCACCCTGCCCAGGCCAGCCCGTGTGCATGTGTTCACATGCCTCCGTCCTGGGAAGGCACGGGCCCTGGGGCCTGCTGCCAGCTCTGCCCTAGCTCCCAGAAGGGCACCCATTGGCCTCTGCCCTTGCAGGATGTCCTTTGGGAGCTCTTTCAAGACCCCAACTGGCCAGCCTTGTCTGTGGGCCTCAGAGGGGGCCCAGAGCCACCGGCCTGGCCCAGGGCTGGCACGCGGAACACATGCGTGACAGGGCGTGTCCAGGGGGTCGGGCCTATCTGTGCTAGCCCGGCCTCCAAGTCGCCGCAGACCCTTGCTCACTTGAGAGCGACAGTGGCAGCGGATGCTCCAGGGGTCCTCCCGGGAACCCACGTACACCCCCCTGCCTGCTGCTAAGAGAAGGCCAGATGTTCTGTGCAGGCTGCCACTGCTGGGCAGATCCCTGTCCCATCTGCAGTCCTAGGGTGACTGGCCCTAGGCTCAGAGTGGGGACAGGGGCTCAGGGTGCCCGGCTTGCTATGGGCCCAGGTGGTGGTGCTTGGATAGACCTTAAAGTGTTTTTCAGAGTGTGCCCTTCACCTTGGGAAGCCAAGTGGAGGGAGGTCTGTTTGCGGTGAACCCTGGGAGTGTCTTAAGAAAACACCTTTCTTACCCCTCACGGCACCGGCTGGCCAGCCCCTTCCCACTTAGATACATTTTCTGCCTGGAGCCGTCCTGACTTTTCCTTAGATTTACTGCCTGACCTTGGGCCTGACTCAGAATTCCTGTGGGCCTCGGTTTCTCCATCTGTAAATGGGGAGCGTTGGAAAGCAAGCAGAGAGAAGCGCGCTTCCCCTCCCAGTGGCAGGCCCTTGTCTTCAGATCCTTTGTGGGGTGCTCTGGCCCCCTTCTCTCCTGCCTTCGGGTGTCCTGGATGGACACGGAGGTGTGTCTGCAGAAGGCTGGTCACCTGGGAAGGAAGGCGCGGAGGACAGTGGGCGTGGGCGTGTGGGAATCCTTGGGCAGAGAAGGACGCCGCCATGCTGGGCACGGCTGAGTCATGCTCCAGCGGCGCCTTGCCCCAGGGTGCTGGAGCTGGCGCCACCCTGGGTGTGGTCACCGAGCTGTGGCCCTGGGCAGAGAAGGACTGGGTGGTCTGGGATGGGGGGCCTGGGCGGCGAGCAGCCAGGAAGCTGACTTCTGAGCCTCTAAGACCCTTGGCCTTCCCCTGGCCTGGGTCTGGCATCACCATCCAGAACTGTGGTCACCACACCCTTAGAGTGCTTTGAGGATCCTGGGGGCGCTGAGCCTTGGGCCTGGGAATTTTGGGGGACGGGACCCAGAAGCCAATGATTTGCCTTGAGGCCAGTGGTCCCCCGAAACGTAGCCCGGGGCTGGGCCGTGGACCTGTGAGGACAAGGCAAGGGGTGAACATGGCAGAAGGGTGTGCCCCTCAGTTAAGGGCTCTCAGTGTGGACGTCAGGGGGCCCCTGGGAATTCTGTGACTGACCCTAGGGGGATTAAAGTTGAAGGCAGGGGTTGGAGTTTGGTGGGGCTGGGCGCAGTGGGGCCTGGGATATGACTTGCATGGCTCCCCTATTTATAACAAGTGATTCAGTGCTCACTTACTCACCCCTTCCTGGGACTGCCCCCTCCCCCCAGCCCTGGGTGGGCAGCGGGGGCCCACCCACTTGCCACTGTCCTGCCCTCCTCCACCCAGGTGCCAGCCTCCCAGGGCTGCCCATCGGGCCGGTTGTCATGGTCGCTGTGCTGGGACCGGGGTAATGGATGGGGGGCTGGTGGTCAGGCGGCACTTGGCTGGGCAGCCCAGGTTGGCGTCTGGCTCAGGGCCCGGCCCAGGGAGCCTCTGCGGAGAGTCTAGGCCCATTAGGCAAAGCGTTAGTGACAGGCTGGGAGGGCGGGCGGTGGCGGGCAGGGCGGGGCCTGTAGCCCTTGGTATTTTCCGATCCCAGCTGCTCGAGAGGGTGGAAAGTATTTGGGGACCAGGCTTGGGGGCGGCGGTGGTGGCGCCCCCGGCGGAAGCTGCCCCTGATTCATTCTTGGAGCAGGGGGTTGGGAGGGTGGGAGCAGGCCTGCCTGCTCTCCTCCTGCCTCCACGCCCTGTCTGCGGCCCATTCTCTGGCACACACACGTACATGCATACATGCGTACGTCCGTGTGGCCTGGGGCCTGCTTTGCTCCCTCGGCCGGCCCAGGGGCCCATCTTCTCCCCACGCCTCTAGCTGCCAAGAACTTGGCCTTGCTGGGACACTGTCTCCCGTGAGCCCAAGAGGCACACATGGGTAATGGGGGTCCTGGGCACCTGCATGGCCGTGCCCCATCCATGAGAGACCCAGGCCTTTTGTGCCTTTGGGAATGGGGAGTGGCCTTGGCCCCGGCCCGGGGCTCCGTGCAGGGGAAACCCCACAGGAAACGGGCCTGGCCAAATGGCCGCCCTTCCCGTTCTCGTCCCTGGGACATGAATGTGCTGTCTCACTTCCGGAGGCGGCCCAGGGAGGCCGGCCGCCCTGCAGGGCCTTTTCTGTTCCCGGTTGGTGCCCCCAGACCCTGAGGGGACAGGGTTGGGCAGGGGCCTGCTAGGAAAGCGGGTGGCTGGGGTCTGTGTGTGCGTGTGAGGGATGGGCCTGGAACAGAGCGGGACATCTCTGTCCACCTGTCTCCCAGCGGCGCACGCCTGGTGCCCACCTCTGGGCACCAGAGTCCCACCCGTAACCGGAGTCCTCATTTCCACCATCTTTTCTGTTTCTGCCTGATCATGACAGCACAGCCCCATCCTAGTTACACGTGTCACTTCTGAGATCCTTACCACGACATCATCCCTGCTTTGCGGACGGGGAAGGGGAGGCCCAGAGAGTGAATTTCTAGGAGTCATCTAGCTACAGAGCTACAGAGCTGAGGTTCAGATCTGCCCAGACTGGCTCCAGAGTTGGGGATGTCCTAGCCACAGGGCTCTTGCCATTAAGGAGATCTCCATTTACTGAACATAAGGCGGCTTCACAGGCTTGGGACTGTGCAGCTCAGAGGGTCTGCCCTGCTCAGAACGAACTGAGGCTTGGATTAATGATCTGCTGTCAGCGTCTTGACATTCTTAACTTGTGAAGAAGGAGCCCCATGATTTCATTTTGCACTGATTTCCTGAAATTTCTGGAAGGTGGTCCTGGTGCTGGGCACTTGCTGAATGACATACACACTCTTGGTGAAACTTCCCTGTGCTGTGCAATTGGGGCCTTTGGCTTTGTTTTACAGATGGGGAAACTGAGGCTTGGAAGGCATTTGGGAAAGTGCTAAGTGGGTACTTGCACTTTGAGCCTGGATCTGGTGCGTTTGGGGATGTGTGTGCCCAAGGCGAGAGCTGGACACCCACTGCCGGCATCCGCTCTGGTGGGGTGTGGGCTGAGGCCTGGCCACTGAGGAGACGGGGCCACGGGGCGGGGGGGCAGGCCCTGGTGGTTTCCTCCTGCCCTTCAGGCTTCTAGGAAGTGGCGCCAGCTGGGGTGAGATCACTTCCTCACCCGCCTGCCTGCCACCCCCTCGACTTCCTCTCCTCATGGCCCCATTTAGTCCGCCCAGGGCTTGCTGGTGGTGGTGGGGGGACGGAAAAGGGGGGAACCTGGCTCTGGGAGTCCCTGCAGCCTCCTTGGGATCCTCCAGGATCCCTTTGGGCCTTTCTCCCTCCGGGACTGCGGGCATGGCTGCGGCGGGGGTGCCCAGCCTTGTGGTATAGCTTTCCCTTCGGCTGCTGCTGCGTGCGGGGAGAAGGGCTTCCCTCAGTGGGCAGCAGCAGGTGGGGCCCTGGAGGACAGCCGTCTTCAAATCTCATTACCTCCTTTGCTCTCTCTCTCTCCCCCAGGTGTCAGTCGCTGGCCCCACCCGGTGCCCCCCCACCCCTGTGCCACGGCCGGCTGGGGTTCCTGGGGATGGGATTTGCTGCCTGTCTCAAATCACATTGCCAGGGATTTCCAACCGACCCTGAGCCCTGCCTCTGGGGCTGCCACCGCCGCCGCCACCACCACCACTGCTGAGGACCCTCCCTGGGGACGGGACTGGGGCTGGGTGGCGGAGAGGCTCCTGTTGTCCATGTCTGGCCTGGGGAGCAGGGCTTAGCTGCTTGTGAGCAGAGTCCACAGCAAGTCGTGTTCACAGTGGCTAAGTTCCGCCCCCCGGGACCCCGCCTCCTCTGGCTCTGCCTCTGCGCCTGCCTGTCCCGCTGGCTGTCAGGGCCTCCCTGGGCTCTGCCTCCCGTGCCTACTGAGCTGAAACACAGTTGATTTGTGCAGACTGGCTCAGTTCAGCAGGAACAGGAGTCAAGCCCCCTTGGAGTCTGTGGCGCCTGCCTTCCTCGGGTGGACTGATGCCTGTGGGGGGGTGGGGGAGACCCAGACCTATGTCTGGGGGAGGGACTTGGGGAGGGAGGTAGCCTGGAATGGGCTAGGTGGACCCAGCTGTCTGTTGGCCCCCTCCCCCAGCTCTATACTTGGGGAGGGCCTCCCCCCTGCATAATCATACCTACAGCTGGCCTGCACTCCTGGGGAGGTTGGCCCTTCCACGAATAAAGAAAAAGTTGTGTCTGCACCTCGCCCACCACCCCCAACAACACTCCCAGCCTGGAGCCTTTCTCTCCCAAGCCTGGTGGGGCATGGGCCAGGCCTGTACCTTCCCGGCAGCCAGTTGTTACTCAAGAGGAAGCTGCCTTGGGCCCCCAGACCGTTAAATGCCAACTCCAGCTTCCGGAACCAGGCTGGCCTGACCTGAGTGTGCCTGGCCCCTTCTCACAGAACCCTGCAGCTTCCAAACTCGGAGGGAGGAGCCGTGACACCCTCCTGGCACGAGGGGAGGGGAGGGGAGGGGAGCAAGGTGCCTGTGAACCCAGAAAGGACATAACTGGGACTTTTCAGTCCTCTGGTGGTGCCAGGGTTCTAAGAGTGGAGGAGACTGTCCAGAATCAGATGGGATAGGGCTCTTTTTGGAGTGAGACTGGGGAACCAGAGAGAAGCCCCCTAAGGTGTCAGGCCTGGCCTGTTCCCGCACAGTCCCGCCCAGGGTAGGGGCAGGGTCTGTGTTGTGTGTGGTTCCTGTTGTCCAGCTAAATAAAAGCTGCCCCCTGCCTCATTCCTGAAGGTCTGATAGTTTGTGTTTGGGGCTTACTCCTTCCTTCCATCCCTGCAGTTTTGGCTTTTTGGGTGGGGAGGGTTGGAATTTGGGTGGGGAGGGTTGGTGGCCCCCCACACCCTGAGCTCCTGACCTCCCCAGATCTCCATTCCTGTCCCTGTCCCTGTTCCAAGGAAGGCCACAGTGTAGTCACATGGGCAGAGAAGGCTGGAAAGGTGACCTTGAGGGGTGTCCTGGGATTAGGGGTGACCCTGAGGGAAACCCTGGAGCGGAAAGACTGACTTTCAGAGCTGTTGTGATGATAGGCAGCACTGTTCTGGGAAGGACCTAGATGGGGTCATTATGAGGAATGCCCCAAGCCCGGGGCATTGACCTGAATGTGCCTGGCCCCAGTGGAGGGGGGATTGGACACAATCTTTGGTGGCAGCCAGCGGTGCCTCTGAGGGAAACACTGGGCATTCAAAGATAACTGGGACCGGAGGATCTTGAGCTAGTGATATTTGGGGGTGGCTGAGACATAAGGGACAACTCAGGAAGATCTGGGGTGCTGGTATCTGGGAATGCCGGCAGGGGACCTGGGCTTGAGACATGCATGTGTCACGAAGAAATCCCCAGGACCAAGAGGGACATTTTCGGATAACTTTGAGAGCTGAGGGGCACAGTTAGAGAGGGAGCCAAGTCCGAGGGCGGCATCTGCCCGCAGTTGGGACTAAAAGGGTGAAAGAAATGCCGAGCACTCCGGGGCTGCCGCCTCTACCCGAGCAGGCCTCCAGGCGGCGCAAAGAAGCACGCCGGCCCGAGGGAGTCCGCGAGCACATACCTGCGGGAACAGCGGGGAGGGGCGAGAGAGGAGTCCGTCTCCAATTGGCCCTCTTTGGCGGAGGGCGTCGCCACGAGCCAATCGCTGTGTCCAGCATTGTCGCTACCCCGCCCACGACTGCACGCGCGGCCTTGTCGCCCTCTAGCGGTCAGCCCCGTCTAAGCACCGCTCTGTGCCCCGCCCCTCCGGGAAGCTTGTCCTCGCCTGCCCCGGCCCTGACAGTGACCCAGACACACTTTGTTCACCCATCTGTCACTCTACAAAGACAGGCAGATCGGAAAGGAGGTCCTGCTTCTCAGGGAGCCAGGGAAGGAAGGCAACCAAGAGCCTTCTTTGCAGTCTTCCAGGCCACACCACTCCCTCTAGGTGGGAACTGGAAAGCCTCCTCCGCAGTGTAGGAATCCGGGGCCGCACCCGGACCGCGCCCCTCACTGACCACGCCCACCCTCCTACCGCGGCAACGCCGGAGCCCGCCCACCATACCCAGGATTCCCGTCTTTGTGTGTTGGGGATGTGCGTGGGAGGAGGGGGGTGTGTGTCTTCCCCACCCAGGTGCACCCAGCACCTGACACGGCCCCCGTGCTCAGCAGCTTGGGAGACAAGTAACCCCAGGAGCAGTGTCTGGAGTCAGGGCACCCTCTAGTGGCCATTCCCAGCACTGCAAGGGCCGTGAAGCCTGAGGTGGCCAGGGTCAGTGGCAGCCGGCATAGTACCTAATCAAGCTATGCCTCTTCCTAAAATGGGTATCCTTTCCTTAAACTTTGGAATCCCCGTTTTCTCGTGTGTAAAATGGAAGGATATTCCTCCCGACTCATAGGGCCGTTGGGACAGGCGTTGTCACAGGTGACCAGTATAAAGCACTCCTCTTGGGGGCTCGCCCTGATAGTATCCACATTCCAGCCCCTGGGTGAAACCAGCAGTCTGCCCTCCTTCCACCCCGAGCTTAAAGTTGTGCCCTGAGCAAGCAAGGCTGGAGATTTCCTGTGGAGGGATCAGGGAGCCCTGGCCTGGGGGCGGGAGAGGGGACACCCCTCCGTCTCAAAAGCAGTGTTCAGTATTTAAAAAAAAAAAAAGAAAAGAAAAGAAAAGAAAAAGGAAATACAATATACGGTTCAATAAATAGAAAAAAGTTACAAAATGACGATTTTGTCCTTAATTACAAGAGGAGAAGACGGGGGGGGGGGGGTGATTGGGGTGGGACACTCTCCCTCCTCCTCCCTGGGCCAAGGTGGGGCAAGGGAGACCCAAGAGAGACAGCAGCAGAGATTCAGAGCCACAAACAGAAAGGCGAAATAGAGGGAAATATGGAAAGGGAGAGTAAGATGAAGGGGTGGAGCAGGGACATGGAGGAGGAGAAAGGCAGAGCCAGAGCCAGAAAATGCCAAGATGCCAACCTCTCTCCTTTCCAGATCGGGGGTGGGGGGGTCCCTGGCTCTCCTGGGCTTGTCTCCCTCCAACACCAGGTTTGGAGGACAGCGTGAGCATGGCTCAGTTCCTGAGTTGTATGTCCAGTGACTAGCAGGAAGGGGGAGGGACAGTAGTGACCCCTCGAGCCCAACCTGGGACCCTGGCATCCTCGGGTATGGGAGTCCTGGCTGGACGGGCAGGGGGTGAGGTATGTGGCTGAGGCCTGAGGCCTCTTTAAATCCTTCAGTGGGGATGAGCCATCGGTCCCAGCTGGGCAGCCTGGCCAGGGCACAGGGCTGCGAAATGGGGCACCTGAGGCAGTGAGGGAAGGGTATAAAAGGAGATTTAGACATCCTAACACAAGTCTCCTGGGCACCCAGAGTGGAGTGTGGGGTCTGCTACATTGACTTTAAGAGCCAGTTTCTGGAAAAGTTCTGCCTTGCAGCCCCCAACCCCACCCCTAGTCCAAGCCAGACCTGCAAGTTTAGGGAGGGAGAGCTTGCCTATTGCTTTTGGGGTGCCCAAGGTGGGGTCAAACCAGCTACCCAAGCACACACCCCCTTCCAGGCCTCTGGGTGGTGGTATGGCTTCTGATCCTTGCGCCTCGAACACTCACTTGAAGACTCCTAGGCACGCATGTGGCAGGACGTCACCTCCCCCCCCCCCCCCCCCCCCCCCGCCCCCTGCCATGTCCTCCCTCCAGCAAGGCCTGAGGGGATGGCAGGCAAGACCACCTAGCTCCAGCCAGGCTCCTTCCCTGACTTAATACTGAAATGCCACATGGGCCTCCAGTGCTGAGGCCCCTGATGGAGAGCCAGTGCCACAGAAGCAGGGGCCGAGGGGGTCCCCAGCGCTGCCCACTGCCCCTCAGCCAAAGCGCTCCCGCACCAAGAGCATGAGCTTCTTCTTGCCCTTGTAGGTCTGTTTGAGGTTCTCCAAGAATTGGGCAAACTGCAGGTGCCCGTCAGGCGCCAGCAGGAAGGTCTCACGGGCCTGGCCCAGGAACTCGATGAAGTCGCCGTAGTGCCGCGGGCTGATATGCGTGAGGCGGGAGTGGCTGGTGGCGATGTAGGCGGCCACCGCGGCATCCAGGAGCTGGCAGAGCGGCGCCCGGTCGGCGCCCAGCGGCTTGGCGGCTCGGCGGGCCCCCAGCGGCCCCAGGCCGGGGGCTGAGAGGGTCCAGCGGCGCAGGATGTCGGAGAGCATGGGGGCGCAGTGGATGCTGCGGATGATGAGGGGGACGATGGCGGAGAGCTCGTGCCGGCCCAGAGAGTGGCTAAGCGAGCAGGCCCAGAGCACATCATTGACGGCCGGGTGGCTATCCTGGTTGAAGGCGATGCTGAGCTGCGCCAGGGCCAGCGTGGCCAGCTTGTAGGCCCGCAGCGGCAGGCCGCGGTGCTCCATGTAGCGGGCCACCGTGAAGAGGTGGGCGTGGCCCAGGCCGCCGGCCGCGGCGTCCAGCACTATCTGGTAGGCCGCCTCGAAGGCCGCGTGGTTCTTCTCGCACAGCGTGAGCGCGGGCAGGGCGCAGTTCTGCGGGTCCTTCATGGCGCACTGCAGGGCCAGGGTGCGCGCACAGGCCCAGAGCTCCTCCCTCCGGGGTGCGTCCAGCTGCAGCCGCGACAGCGTGGCGTGCGTGGTGCCCGTCACCGCCACGATGGTGGCAGCCTCCACCGGTGTGAATAAGGAATACCAGTTCTGCATGATATTCATCAGGGCTTGTGGGCCTGGGGGATGCAAGAGGGCAAAGCTGGCCAGGAAGGACAGGGACCGCTCCCCCATGCGCACGGGTTTGCCCTCCCGCTGCCATCCCCACCAGCCAGAGCTAAAGACACGATCCCTCTGGTTCTGCTCCCGAGCTTGACAGAAACTGTCCTTCCGAAGGAAGCAGGAAACTGCCTTTCTAAGGAAGCAGGGGGCAGCCAGACTGGGCAGGAAGAGCACTAGTGGGGCTATGCTTCCCCGCTCCTGTCCCTTTTCCAAGCTGCTTCAGCTTGGCCAGCTCCCAGGCCTTTGTTTAGCTCCATCCCCAGCTCGCCTGCCCAGCAGGACAGCCCTGAGTTGGGGCTGGGGCCAGGGAAAAGGCTCTGCTTCTCCCTCCACAGGGACGCAGGCGGCAGGTTTGCTAGGGAACTCACCGATCTCTGTGGCACAGCTGACCAGCCACCGCACCATCTCCCGGCGCCTCCAGGTCATGGTGTTCAAGGTCATCCGCATCACCTGTGGCACAGGAGGGGAGAGAGAAGCGGATCACCCAAACCTCGAGCTGGCCTACGGAGGGCATCAGGGATCCTGAGGGGGCTGACTTGGCGGTGAGCCACGTGATCTGGGTAAGCGACCTCACCTCCCGGGCCTTCAGTTTCCTCTTCTGTAAAATGGGCATTTAAAACCTCTACCTCGGACGGGGCGCTCTTCTGAGAATTCAGTGCAAATTTTCAGGTAAAGATTTTGCACAGGGGCGCCTGGGTGGCTCAGTTGGTTGAGCGGTGGCCTTCAACTCATGTAATGGTCTCAGAGCCTTGGGATCGAGCCCCGTGTTGGGCTCCCTGCTCAGCAGGGCATCTGTTTCTCCCTCTGCCCCTCCCGCTCGTGCTCGCTTTCTCTAGTAAGCACATCTTTTCAAAATAAATAAATAAATAATAAAGTTGTATTTTAAAAAAAAAAGATCTTACACAATATCTGTGGCTTGAAAGCGCTCAGCCCCTGCCAGCTGTTACTGTTCCTGCTGTCGTTGCCAGTGACCCTCAGGCCCTGCGGTGCCTACCCCAGACAGCAGTCCAACCTGTCCCTTCTCTCTGGAAAGTTCCCTGCTTCATGTCAGCAGATTCCCCTCTGCGGCCCCCAACAAAGCACTTGCCCTGCAGGCCCCTACCTTCTTCGGTTTCTACCCCCAGTAAGCACCCTCCTTGTTTGCCTCCCTCCAGGTCCTGTCTGGTGGACTCTGCCTTCAGCAAACTCCTAAGGAGTGGGTCCCCTCGCCATGCCCCCTCCAATAGTTCCACTCCCCCACAGGAGATTGTTGGGGATTAATTCTGCCTTCTGCAGGCCCGCTGCTGGCCAGTTCTCCCTGGGAAAGTATCCCCACCCCCACCCCATCCCATAAGCCTGCCCCAAACTGTTCTCCATTCTTACTTTACCTTGGCCGCAGTGTGAGGCCCCGCCCCTCCGGGTCCCACACTCTGCAGGTGACTCCTCACCTACAAGCAGCACCCATGCCGGCCTCTGACTTGCCCCAGCAGGACAGCCCTTGCCCGGCCCCTGGGGATGGCCCCAGCTCGCAGGTCCTGCCTCAAGGACTTTCAACCACAGACCTCATGGGCTTTCAGGACCCTCCCCTGGCCCCACCCCTCAGCAGCAACCTTTCCTTCCAGGCTGGTCCCCACAGGCCTGGCCCCCACCATGGTCCCTAACAGTGGGCACAGCAGTCCCCAGCCCCATACCAAGGCCAGCACCCTAGGCCCAGCTTCTTCTTGTGACCCACCCACTCACGGGCAGGTGTCCTTCTCCTCAGACACGCCCCCAGGAGGGGCTGCTCCTCTTCCGACTCTGCCCTGGGAGTCCCCCACTGACGACCCCCATCCCTCATTCCTGGGACCTGTTCAGGCCTGTCCTCAGGCAGCACGGCCCCCGCTGACCCTCACCTGTAGGCCCAGTTCCAGCGCAATGCCCAGCAGCGTGGTGTCGGGAGGCGCACTGGCCGGGGTGGCCGTTTTGCAGGCGTCCTGCGCCAGCTTGAAGAGCAGGGCTGGCGAGTGGATGTTCTGCTGGATGGAGCCCAGCACGGCATGCAGCCACTTGGGGTCTCCTGGGGTGGAGGGAGGGAAGAGGGCAGGGTTGGCTCACGGGACACCAGCCCTGGCTGCTGCCCAACCTGTTCGCCCACCTGTTCGCCCAGGTGTACCCGTGTGAGGAGGCAGAGGCAGAAGCAAGGACTCTGGGAAGATCCAGACCACTCTCGGCATTCCCTCTCTCCTCTCCTCTCCCCACCACCCAGCGGGAGCAAGCCAGCTAGGGACCCATAATGGTCAAGGGCAGTGATTCTGGACCCGGAACACCAGGGTTCAATCCCCGCCTCGCCATTCACTAGCTATGTGACGCCCAGCAAGTCACTTGACTTCTCTGTGCCTCGGCCACCCCATCTGTAAAATGGGTTACACTGATGCAATGGTACCTGCCTCCCAGGGCCACGGTGAGCCCGTACCTGAAAGGCTTTTACGGGACAAGAGCTGTACAACTGTGAGCTTTTATTGCTATTATCGCTGGCCCAGAAGCTATAGTTTGGTCACTTTGCTCCAGCCACACGGGCTTCCTCTGTTCCTCAAACATACTAGGCATGGTCCAGCCTCAGGGCCTTTGAACTGGCTGTTCCCTCTGCCTGGAATGATCCCTCAACCTGGACACAGCCCTCCCCAGGTTCCTGGGGAAGCCCTCATCCCCAGGATAAAGGCGTGAGTGTCTTCCTGAGAAGAGGAAGAAATCAGGAGCACTCTCTTTCTCTGCCTTGTGAAGACACAGGCAGGAGGGTGGCCCGTGTGCAAACCAGGAACAGAGTCCTTCCTGGGAAGCCATGATGAGGCACCCTGACCTTGGACTCCCAGCTTCCGGAGTTGTTGCTGAAGCCACCTGGTCTGCAGTGCTGTTATGGTGGCTCAAGGTGACGAGGACACCAGATGCTGGCAAGAGCTCTCCGCCCTCTCCCCACCCACCACGGCCCTGGTTCTGTTCTTGCTCATTGTGTGACATCACTAAGTGTTTGACCTTGCTTAAGGTCTATCTGTCCTCCCCCTCCAATGGAACACCGAAGGCGCTGGAACAGGATTGTTCACGCCTCAGCACCTGGGACAGTGCCTGGTCTGTCTAGAAAGTGCTCAAGGAAAACTGAGAATTTGATGAAAGGATAAAAAGTAGAGGGAAGGGATGAGGGAAAGGAGGAAAGAGAAGGCAGAGGAGGATGGCAGGGGGACAGGGGCAGCCTCCGTCCTCACCCTTGGCGGCTGTCAGCATGGCAGAAGCCAGCTCGCACTGGCGTGTTTCCAGGTGACCGAGGATGAACCAGCGGGGGAAGCGGTTGCTCATGATGGAGTCCAGTGGGCTGGGGTGCGGTTCTCCGGCGGGAAACGCTGTCTCCAGCACAGGCAGCCTGGTGGGGGCAGAGGGGGAGAAGCAAGCCCATGGTGAAAGGAGGCTAGGGCGTCCTTCCTCTACTGGAGCCTCCCTGCTTGGGCCAGCAAAGCCACAGGCACGCGGGACGATGGAGGATGTGGGTGCCAGATGTTCACTGGAGTCCTGTTGGTGCGCATCACTTGGGGTTGATTAAATAAACAATGCTCTAGTCATGCACCAAGGGCTGACAAAAATGTGAGATCATGTCCTGATGCAGGCCTCCGGTAATCCTTCGGTCACCCCCCTTCCCTTTCTCACTCTGCTCCAGCCACTGTTCCCCTCAATACCGCTCAAATACAACCAAGCACAGTCCTACCCCAGGACCTTTGCCTATGCTGTTCCCTCTGTCAGGAACACTCTTCCCCAGACATCCTTGCGCTTCTCCCTCACCTCCTTCGTCTCTCTTTTTTTTTTTAGATTTTATTTATTTATTTGTCAGGATAGGTGGGGGTGTATGTGTGTGCACAAGCAGGGGGAGAGGCCAACAGAGGGAGAAGCAGACTTCCTGCCAAGCAAGGGGCCTGATTCGAGACTCTATCCCAGGACCCGGGATCATGACCTGAGCTGAAGGCAGACACTTAACAAACTGAGCTACCGCGGCGCCCCTTAATTCCCTCAAGTCTTTACTCAAATATTTTTCAGTGGGTTCTTCCTTGAGATCCCTACATGTGAAACTCCCACTCCTAACTTCTCCCAGGCCTTCTTTGCTGTACGTCATCACCTGACACACAACATAGTTTACCTATTAATTAATATTTATTTAAAATAACGTATTATTCTATCTCCCTCACTGAAACGTCTGCTCCATGAGGGCAGGCATTTCTGTTGATTCCCTTCATTGCTGCATCTCCAGCAGCCAGAACAATGTCCAGTACACAGAAGGTGGATGGACAGCAAATGTTTTTGGAATGACGACCTGCCCACTAGGGGTATATTGCATCTCTATGCATGTATTTTGTATCTAGAAAGTTCTTCAGGGGCACCTGGGTGGCTCAGTCAGTTAAGCATCTGCCTTCAGCTCAGGTCATGATCCCAGCGTCCTGGGATTGAATCCTGAGTCGGGTTCCCTGCTCGTGGGGAGTCTGCTTCTCCCTCTGCCTCTGCCCTGTTCATGCTCTCTCTCTCTCTCTGTTTCTCTCACTCAAATAAATAGATAAATAAAATCTTAGGGGGGGAAAAAAGATTACATGAGGTAATGTGAGTCATGGATTTGGACCAGGGATCAGCAACATTTTTTTTTTTTTTTTCGTTTTTGCACAGGTTCAGACAGTCAATATTTTTGGCACTATGGGGGGCCATTTGGTCCCTGTCACAACCATTTGACTCTGCCATTGCCACATAAAAGTAGCCCCACACAATACCTAAATGAATGAGCGTGGCTGTGTGCCAATAAAACTTTATTGCTCGACACTGAAACCTGAGTTTCATATTACTTTCCACCTGTCACAGAATATTCTTTTTATTTTCAAACACTTAAAAATGTGAAAACCATTCTGAACTCATGAGTTTAACACGTGGCAGGCCACATCTGGCCTAGGGGCTGTCACGTGCTATTTCCTGGCTTAGAAACCACAGCCCTTCACAGATTATTTTTTCCAAATATTCTGGAAAGATCCATGCTAAATTGATACTTAATAAGCATCTCTAGATGATGGGCTCAAAGACGGGACAGAATTCACCTTATTTGCTGGGCATAGTGTACTACCCAGAGGGCCTTTAAAAATTCTGCTTCTGTGGTCAGTTGGTACACATGAGAAATGATAAGGTGATTCCCAGCAACACTTTTTGGGAAATATGTCAACTGTCTATCGACTCTAAATCAATTCTTTTATGATACCTCCTTACAGCAGTCCTTACCAAACCTTTAAGATGCTAAGTTCACTGAAAATAAGGAGCAAGGAACAGACATGGGACGCATCATGGATGTAAAAGGAAGATCAGCCTTCAATTTCCAGATTATGGGTTTGCAGAAATCTTGATTCTTGTGGGATAGATAAGAAGAAAGTGGTGACATGGCTTGTCTCCAGAGAGATTTGGTAAGTGGGGACAATGTTTGGAGAAGAATTCTGAATTCCCTGTGGATCTCTCTCAAATTTGAAATAAAAATACACATGTATACTTAATACAAAAAAAAAAAAAAAAAAAAAAAGCACAGGGCAAACGGGGACGCCAGCCTGAGGGAGACGGAATTAACGAGCTTGTGAGTTTCCGGCAGGAGGATGGGGGCTCTGAGGGAGACCCTCCAATCCTGCCCAGTCTCCTGGGCCGAGTCCCCAGCAGCCCATTCTCACCTCATGGCCCTCAGCGCGAGGCGGTAGGCCAGGTCGGGGTCGTGGGGCAGCAGCGCCGTGAACAGGTAGCGGGCACAGGTGTGCATGGGCACGCTCTCCCGGAACAGCACCTCTCCGAAGCCGCTGAAGGGACCCCCTGCAGGGGCATCCTGAGCTCAGACCCCAGGCAAGGGCTCATGTCCACCCCATCCCCAGGTCTCCTCACCTCCCAGGGTCTGAGGAGGAGAGGGACTTCTCGGGAGAGAGCCGCTGGGGCTAGGGGTTGGCGGGGTGCGGGAGGTAGTGCAGGGCTGAGACAGAAGAGAGGGGCAAAATCTGAGGAGGAGACCCGGGAA
Source organism: Neogale vison (assembly GCF_020171115.1). Taxonomy (NCBI): domain Eukaryota; kingdom Metazoa; phylum Chordata; class Mammalia; order Carnivora; family Mustelidae; genus Neogale; species Neogale vison. The sequence goes on from NC_058096.1 coordinate 214,935,701, forward strand.
CCCCGTGGTGGGAGGCAGGACGCAGAAACAAGGCGGGGCCGGAAGGTGGAGGTAGGGCTACACCTGCTCCAGGGGTGGGGCCTCACAAGGACCGGCCCCTTGACGCCAGTGGCCAGTTGGGGGGAAGGGGGGGGCTCCTCCCCAGGCCGGCACTTTCCAGGGAGCTGAGCTAAGGGCTGGTGTCACCTTTTAGGTACCGCTAAGGTAGCAGCGAACTGTAAGGGCCAGGAGACCAGGCCTCCTGATCCAGCAGCAGTGGAGCCACTGGAGAACGGCGTGGGGGCGGGGGGGCGCAGGGCCCCTCCCCTCCCCGTCTGGGGGCGGGGCCTCACCTTCCAGCAGCAGCCCCGCCTGCTTGCGCAGCACCTGCACCAGCCGCTCGTCCAGTTCCACCTCCTCCAGCAAGGCCAGCAGCTGCTCCTCGCTGCGCACCACCTTGTCTTGGGCGTACAGTCCCTCCGGCAGGGCCCGCTGCTGCCCCAGGCCCAGCAGTGCCACCTCAAGGGCCAAGGCCAAGTAAGACTCCCCGGGGCTCCCGGGCACCGGCACGTGCTGGTAGGCCGCCTTCCGCTTCTCGGGGCCAGAGTCTGTGGGAAGTGGGTACCAGGGCTGCTGGAGGGGGGTGCCCCCCTTCTGGGGACCCCAGGAGCTCTTCAACTCAAACATGGAGACTGGGGGGGTTGGGCTTATGTGGGGGAACCCAGCAGATCCCAGCACTGACCAGACACCTTCTACCAGCAGATAGGTGGGTCTGCGGTGGCCTCGCTTTCAGGAGAAGCGAAGTCTGTTGGCTCCTGGCACTGGCCAGGGCATGTGGCCAAGTGTAGAGACCTGACCAAGGATAAGAGTGTGGCCCCACTTTCTTGGGGTACTGGGCTGGGGAGGGGAAAGGGGAAATGTCCCATTTCTTCCCAGGGGCCCCACTGTGGGTACCTGGGTAAAGGGCAAGTGTCTCCTCCTCCAGGCGGCAGGCTTCCAGAAGTGCCCTGCAGAGGCAGCCGATGGGGTCCAGTGGGTGGCCCACCCATCCTTCCGTGTTGGTGATGCAGGTGTTACCTTTCTGCAGCAGCTCTGCAGGCAGTACGAGGGGCTCAATGCCGACCCTCCACAAGTCCAGGTAGGGGCCTTCTCTCGAACCCCCAGCCCAGCCTCCCAGTGCCCGCCCACTACCTGGCCAACCGTGAGCCATCCTGTCTGCCCATGAGCTCTGTAGCAGCCCTCACCTGCACAGCCTTGGCCTCCTGTCCCACAGCCAGACCCCAGCCTGGCAGGGACACATGGGTGAAACTGGGCGCTTTCAAAAACATCCACCGTCTTTCTCCTAGCTCCCACCTCTCTTGAGCCTAGCTGGCTTTCAGGCCCCCATGTGGCCACCTGCCCCATCTGAAAGCCCCATTCTTCAATCTCCTCCCATGAGCCTAGCTCTCTCCTGCCTCTGGGCTCCTGCCCCTGCTGTTCCTTCTACCTAGAACACTGTTCCTCTCTCCCCTCCTCCTGGAAACTCCTATACATCTGTAAGATCTCAGCATAGCTCTCACCTGCTCTGTGAAGCTTTCCCTGTGCCTCTACGCTGGGGCAGGACTCTTCTGGGGCCACAGGTCCCCCAGAGTTCCCTGACACCTGGGGTTCAATTTCCTGATAACAGACCCATTACCCAGACAACAAAACTGGTGGCCTCTCTCCTGCCTCCCCATAGCTCGTCAACAAACATGTTCTTTTTTTTTAGCCCATCCAGCATGGCTTTTTTTTTCCCCCAATGCAAATTTGAATTTGTTTTCCATGTTTAAAAATCAATAAATTGCACATCACATAATGCAGATTTCTGGCCTGTCCTAAAAAATGGGAAGATCTGGCCACACTGGGTCCCTGTTCCTGAAAGACTTGTAACTGGCACCAGCTCCATAGCACAGAAGCTGGAAGCTTAGAAACTACAAGTCCCAGGCTCCTTTGGGTGAGGCGGAGGCAAGGACAGGAAGAAGCCCTGTAGCCCCTGTAGGGGATTCTCCTGTAGCCCCCATGAGCAGGTGTGCAGCTGTCCACAGGGCAGAGACAGGAGGCTTTGCCAGCAGGTTCTGAGTGCTCTCTTGGGAACGGCCCCCAGCAGGGACTACAGGCTGCTGAGCTCACGGTCAGCAGTTTGCTGCAATCCCTATGCTTTTGAAGTTCAGGTTCTTGAGCAATGGCATCCCCGATTTTCAATCCCGCAGCCCTTGCGGTACTTTTATGAACCCTTAATCTCCTGTATTAAATTCTTTTTGCTCAAGATTCCTCCAGGTGGCCTGGCTTTCCCAGGTGGTGGGACCCCTATTGGAACCCACAGATGTTAGGGGTGCCATGGTTCCTAGCAGTCAGCGTCTGTGTCTATGGCCCCGGGGGATAGGGCGGTCGTGGCACCCACCTTTTTTCTGCTGCTTATAGCTCTCGAGTTGATGCCGCCGCTGCAGCCGGAGCGTGTTGACGATGGCACCTGCCAGCCGCAGGGCCTGGCGGGGGTATCCGTGGGCACGCAGGGTGTCCACTCGGGCACAGGCCGTGGGGAAGGGCTCGCCCAGCCAGAGTGGGCGGCCCTGGGGGTCAAAGGTTGGCTTTTCACTGCCCATGGTGCCTGTGAGGCTGGGGCCGTAGGAGTCACTGGCCAGGATCCTCTGCAGGTGGGTGTCACTCCAGTGCAGTGACCCGGCCTGGAGGGCGCGGCCAAAGACGGTGTGGCGGGAACCTGCGGCCATCACCTCCTCCTCTTCCTCCTCCTCCTCTGGACCTGCAGGAGGGGCCCCCACATGGCCTGGTAAGGGGGGCCCTGGCATTCGGGCTGAGGCCAGCTTGGTACTAGATTCTGGGCACAGTAATGGGGGTGTGTCATCTCCCCAAATCCTTTATTTTTTAATTAATTAATTAATTTTTTAGATTTCATTCACCTATTTGACAGAGAGAGGGAGGGAGAGCACAAGCGGGGGAGCGGCAGACAGAGGGAGAGGGAGAAGCAGGTTCCCACCCCCCGAGCAGGGAGTCTGACACGGGGCACCATCTCAGGATCCCGGAATCATGACCCAAGCCGAAGGCAAATGCCTAACCGACTGAGCCACCCAGGCGATACTCCCCAAATCCTTTAAACAGCCCTTTGAACGTGTGTGTGTTATATGTGTGTGTGTGTTATATGTGTGTGTGCGTGCGTGCATGTGCCGGGGAAACTATTAAATCCCTTCATGCCAATGGACTATGGAGGTTGACGGACTGTCCATGTCTGCCCACCCTGCCCCTCCCTCTCTCCCCCGACCCCATCTCTCACTCCTCTCCCCCCTCCCTCCATCTCTGCCTCTCTCTTCTCAGTATCTTCTTCCTTTTCGCTCAGTCAGCCCTGCCCCCGACCTCCCTGGCCAGGAGGAGGCCAAGTCGGGAGACCAGCCCAGAACCGCTGGCGTCTTAAGCATTTCACTTCATGTGCCTCCGACTGCCCGCCGCCCCTGCCTGGGCCCTCACTCCGTCCTGGTGGGGAGGACAGACAAGGGCTGGGGTCCCCTCTCCTACCTGGGCTGAGGGCCACGCTGGGCTGCAGGCTGGGCCCGTCGAAGGAGTAGTTGCCCTCTTCCAGCGGGCACACGTCCAGCTTGTCCCACTTGCCAAGCAGCTGGAGCCAGCTCACCCGCTCCTCTGGTTTGCAGTGGGGGCTCAGGACAACACACACCCACAGGGCCCCTAGGGACAGAGGGCAGCCGGTAAACGTGGGCATGAGGGAGGCTAGACACTCATGCCAACAGTAGCCTACTGTGTGCTGGGCACTGGTCTCTGCTTAGCCCTCATCTCGAGCCTCTGAGATTGCAACTGATAATCTCTTCCCATTATAGCACAGAGAGGTAGAAGCAGTTGCTCAACGTCACACAGCTGTGAAGTGGGAAGTCAGGATTTGAACCCAGTCCATCAGACTCCGCTTGCTGTTGCCACCTGGTTTTGAATGGCCTGCAAGCTAAGATTTACTCTTCCATTTCTAAATGGTGGGGGGAAATACATCAGAGGAATATTTTGTGACTTGTGAAAATTAGATGAACTTCCCATCAATAGTGTCTGTAAGTAAAACTGTATGGGGTGCTGCCGTGCCCAGCTGGTGGCCTGTCTGCGGCTGCTCTTCCATGGCAATGGGCAGGATCGAGAAGCTGTGACAGAGACCAATGGCCTACAAAGCCAAAGTGACTGGCTGCCGGCCCTTATGGAAAAGGACTAATGCCAGGCGCCTGGGTGGCTCAGTCAACTAAAGGTCTGCAACAGGCTCAGGTCATGATCCCTGGGGTCCTGGGATCAAGCCCCATGTCGGGCTTCCTGCTCAGTGGGGAGCCTGCTTCTCCCTCTCCCCGCTGCTTGTGCCTCTCACTCTTTCTCAAATAAAATCTTTTTTATTATTGTTTTAATATTTATTAGAGAGAGAGAGAGAGAGAGGGAGAGCATGAACAGGGGGAGAGGCAGGCAAAGGGAGAAGCAGGCTCCCCACTAAGCAGAGAGCCCAATGTGGGGCATGATCCAGTCCTAGGACCCCAGGATCATGACCCAAGCTGAAGGCAGATGCTCAACCGGCTGAGTCACCCAGGAGCCCCTAAATGAAATCTTAAAAAATAAAAAAAAGAGGAAAAGGACTAATGCGTCTACAGTATTTCTTTGTCTGTCTCCCCAACAGGTGTCAGCTTCAGGAGTGCAGGGGTTCAACTCCTTGTTTCCCGCCCAGCCCCACACCCGCACCCGTACAGTGCCTCCCGCATCACAGGTGCTAGTGAACACGGAAGGGATTCAGGGGCCGCATGCTAATGGCGGGGGGAGCCCGCTGGGGCTCTGAAGCCCCGCTGTGCACCCCGGGCCTTACCCAGCTCGTCCCACAGCTGCCGGCATTTGTCGGTCATGCCTGCGCCCTGCTGCCGCCACAGGGCCAGGCGCGGGTCCTGCAGGAACTGCTCCGTCATGAGGATCAGCATGCGCGCCCCGTTGGAGTCCCGCATCCGCAGCATCTCCCGCACCTGTACCAGGATGAGGGCAGGGACCAGCGGTGAGGAGAGGGCGGGGCGCAGGGGCCAGAGCCTTCGGTCCCCTGCCCGCCCACCCGCCCGCGGCACCTTGCAGAACATGGAGCGCAGCTGCTGGCTGGCGCCGTAGTAGCCGCCGTTGGACAGCAGCTGCTTCACCTGCTCCTGGATCTGCTCCTCGTCCAGGTGCCAGCAGTTGGCATCCTCGATGCCTGCACCCGCGGTGGGGTCTGGGGCACCTGCGAGGAGGGTGGGACAGTGAGGCTGGGGTTTCCAATCTCCCTCTACACCCTCTGCCCACCCCCATCGGTCCACCCTGATCCCAGTCAAAGCCCCTCCCACCTGACCCCGTGGGGGTCTGTCCGTCCCGGCAGCTCCGCATTCACCTACCATCCTACTTCACCGTCTATCCGCTCACCCCATCCGCTTTTTCACACCAGCAGGTCACCCCATATCCTATTATCCATCCCCTCATCCATCCCCCCAACCCTCCATCTTCCCACAGCCCCTCTTCTCTCCAAACCCTCCCCGGAGCTCACAGCACCTCCAGGTCCATCCCCCACCCATCCCCCACCCGACCCTCACCAACGTCCACACATACCCTTCATGCCCTCCACCCACCCACACTCAGGCGACTCCTGTGCTCTTGGGGCACCCCCACCTTGGGGCTGAAGCTCCCAGTTCCCGGGGCCAGGTCAGATCCAGGATCTGCCACTTAGTAGGTGTGTGACCTTGACTTCAGGCCGTGGTGCTCTCCCTAGCCCAGCTCAAGGATCCAGGGGACCTGAGGATTCCAAGACGGAAGCTGCCCCCCTTGGGCCCCCGGGGTGCCCTTACCATGCACCAGGTTGATCTCAGAGCCCAGCAGGAGGATCTCGTCAGCCAGGCGCTGGGCGGTGGGCAGCACCTCGGTGTGGTGGGCGCTGATGAGGTACTGCACGAACTTCTGCAGCTGGTCTCTGTTCATCTGGGACAGTGTCTCAGAGATGGGCAGCCGCAGCTCCACCTGGCGCGCATGTCGAATGCGGTACAGAGACAGAGCCACCACGTGTGCACAGTAGAAGAGGTCCCGGTTGTCACAGCCGCAGCTCACCGACGTGATCTTGCAGCGGTCAAAGCTGATGGAGACGTGGTAGAGGCGCTCGGGCTCTCCAGGGCCCCCCAGCTCCCGGATGTTTCCGCTCAGATGGAACCCTAAGACCAAAGCCAGGCCAGCCGCCGCTGGGTCACCCCCGGATAGCAGTGCTCGACCACGGCACATAGCCAGACCCAGGCGCCAGTCCCATGGAGTAACTAGCGCAAGCCACTTAACCTCTCTGTCCAGTGGGAACGGGTAGTGACCTCCTCTTCATGTGTTTTGAAGAGGATTCAATGAGCTAATATTTGGTAAGTGCTTAGAACCCTGTAGGCATACAGTAAGTCCTAAATAAATGCTTGCTCCTGTTCTGATTCTGAAGAACATTATAGTGATAATGCTGAAGGTGGTTTTCTCAGCCCTTGGGTTACCGTGGCTACAGCCTGGGCTCCAGGAGCCCCGGAACTTCCTGGGAAGATGCCCAAGGCCTGTGACAATTGGGGATGAGGGGCTGATGTGGCAGCCGAGGGGGCCAGGCTACCCCATCACCCCCTGCCCCACCCTGGCCCCTGGGGAGCCCAGATGCCAGGCTTATCCAACTGGTTGGGCAGCTCAGGCCCCAGCTGGCCCTGGCTGCGTCACGCAGAGAGACGGCGGCTTCCTCATACCGGCCGAAAATGGCCAAGCCTGTGGCGGGCTGGGCCATGTCCAGGCAAGGGGGGCCCCAGGCTGACAGGTTCAGGGAGGGTCATCTTAGCCAAGCCCCTGCCTCCAGCTAGGAGGTGAAGTGTTCCTGGGCTTACTCGCTTTTGGGCTCAACCTCTACTTGCCCCCTTCTGAGCCCCACTCCCTGAGGTCTAGAATCTTCTTCCACCTCTAGTTCCAAACTTCTGGCCCCTACCCTCCCTCACTGGACTCCACTGCCTGAGGTCTAAGACCACCCCTCACAGCTGATCTTAAACTTCTACTCAAGGCTCCCACCTAAGCCTCATTGTCTTAGATGTAGGACCATCCCTAAACGTCTGATCCCAATTTCTAGTAGTCTAGTCCTTCTGCCTGAGGTCTAGACTACTTCTCACCTCAGGCTTGAAACCTCAGCCCCACAGCATCACTGGGTCCCTCTGCCTGAGGTCTGAAACCTGGTCTCACTTCTGGTTTGCAAATGGCTCCTCAGCATTGCCCCAGACCAGCCTTCCTCCCTGTGTCCCCTCTTCTCCCGCCCACCAGTCAAGCTGAGGACCACCTTTGTCTTTAGCTCAGAATCCGGATCCAACCCGCACAGAGGTCCTCCACCTAGGATCTGGAAGTAGCCTCAGTGCTCCCTCCTTAGCTGGTCCCTGCTGCCTAAATTCTGAGTCCTCCCCTCCGCCCTCCATCCTTCCCCCCAGCCCCGTCTAAGCCCCCTACCGGGGGTCTAGGCAGATCTCTGACCCTAAGCTCAGAATATCTTGTAAAACTCTCTCTGGGCATCAAAGCCAGTGATCTGGAATGTCCCCTTGCCTCGGCCCAGGCCCCTCTCTCTCCCTTTCCCTCCCTGCCTGTGCTGGACGCCCTGGCCTCCCTGGCAGGGGGGTGGGGGCGAGCACTCACCCACTTGCAGCACGCGGTCTACGGCCCCACTCTGCAGCAGGTGCAGCCCACGGGTGAAGGGCACGCGGGCGTCGTGCTCGCCCTCTGGGGGCTGGTAGCCCAGGGACGAGTACATACAGATCTCCCGTTCGCTGCGTGGGAATGACCAGAACACAATGCGCTTCTGGACCGGCTCTGGCACCCTGGAAAACCGCTCCTCCACCTGCGGGAAGGGTGGTGGGTTAGAAACCCAGCTTGAATCCTGGCTTTGCCACTTACAAGCAGTGTGACTCTGGGCAAGTCACTTGGCCTCTCTGAGCTTGTTTTCTTTCTCAAGTGCAAGGTCGGGATGTTAACAGCACCCACCTCCTGAGTATCAAGCTTGCAATAACACCTGGCCTGTACTTAGTGCTCTAGAGCTTTCTGCTACTTCCCCCCACCCCATGTCAGAACCCAGGTCCTGATGTAATGTAATCTCCCCTCCCAGGCTTTGAAGGGGCAGGAGGAAGGGAGACAATAGTGATAAGAATAGAGATCAGGCCTCCATATTCTCAGCCTACACTATGCTAAATGCTTTGTGTATGTGATTCCCCATAATTTTCATGGAAACATCTCAGTAATACTAGTTCTCATCCCATTTTGCAGCCTGGACATTCGGAGGCTCAGAAGTGGGGTGAATGCACCTGCTCGGTCTTGCAGCTGGCGAGCTCTGAGTCCCAAGATAGGCTCCGTTCTCAGCTTCCAAGGGCCTGCAGGAAGGGAGGGGTGTCCTCACCACCCCTGTGGGCTTGGGGCAGCGAATCAAGCTGGTTGAACCAATGTTCCAATCTGGGCTTGCTACTCCCTGGCTGAGTGACCTTAGGCAAGTTTCTCAACCTCTCTGTGCTCCAATTTCCTCAAAGTGGGAGGGAGAACAACAACTCCAAAGGGCTGCAGAGGATTCCAGGAGCTTCTGAGGGGCAAGAGCTTTCCTAGCACCAGGCCTGGTCAGGGCAGGCACATGGGAACCACCAGAGATGGTTTCAGGATTATGCTGGGTATCTCATGCACGATAAAGGGGCTGCGACCTCCCAGAGCTCCCAGTCCTGGGTTTCTGGGGGAAGTGGGAGGACCAGTGACTAGCTCAGGTCTCAGGGACGGTTGGCAGATGACTAAGGAGGGATTTTCCAGGCCATGAATCAGAGCCTGCCCCATCCACACTTGGCTCAGACTCATCAGTCCCGGCAGACTTCCTAACTCTGGACAGGCCAGGGAGCAAAGAACACCCCCCAAAGCCAGATAGAGAACAGAGCCTATGGGACCGCAGAGGGCTTGCTCAGAGCCCGGCCACATCTCCACTCTTCAGAGGCTCATTCTGAGGCTGGAAAAGGGGACTCTAACCGCCCCAGCCCTGGGGCATCGTGGTAGAAACCCCAGAAACTAACAGAGGTCTAGGTGCACCTATACAGATACTATGACCCAGGCCTTGCCCTTGCTGCTGAACTATGGAAGGACTAGAATGGCTGGGGGACAGAGGGAGGGTGAACACTGGGGAAATAGGCGAATGTGGGAGGGTACCCTGACACTGGAGGGGCTGGGCAGCCCCAGGCGGGAGGTAGTCCCAAAAGTACTGAGGGAGGGAAGCAGGACTCCAGGGAGGGATCTGGAGGAGGAGGGGGGTTCCCCAGGGGACAAGGGTTCTGGAGCACAGATCGGGGACAGAAAAGAGTATCTTGGGGCTGGGGTCTGTAGAAATGGGGGAGTTCTTCACTGGAGGTGAAGATGGGGGGATGAGATGGGGGGTGTCCTCCAAGTCAGGGTGGCTTGTAGGAGTTGGAAAGAGGAGTGAAGATTGAATGGGGTGTCCTAACTGAGAGCTGAGGTTGAGGTGGGAAAAGAGGGTACCCAGGGTTGTGCGAGGACCCCGGGGCAGGAGGAGAAGGAAGTGTCCTGAGCTAGGATCTAGGGCGCTGAGGACTTCCCTGTGTCCTGTGGGCTGGAGGGCTGCGATAGCAGGAGGAATGGGGGTGGGTCACAGGGCTTGAAGGAGTGAAATGGGAGGATGAGAGGGTGTTTCGGGGCGGACTTAAGAAACCTGGAGGGGATCTCTGGGAGTGTCTCGTATGCGGGCAGGTCCGGAGGCTGGGGGTTGGGCAGGGGAGGAGAAGGCTAGTCGGAGAAGGGGTTGGGGGTGCGTCCCTCCCCCCACCCCTCGTCACCTGCTCGAAGGCCCAGGTCTCGGCTACTCGCTTGGCACTGAGGTCCAGCAGCGCCTCGGGCCGGCCCCGGCCGCGCACGGCCCCGGTCCCGGCATCGCGCTCCTCGGGTCCCGCGGGGCAGCCCCGGCTCCGTTTGGCCGCGGGGGGGTCCATCGACCGGGCCGGGGCCGGGGCGGGGCCTGTTGGGGGGTCAGTCCGATGCCCGCTTTGCGTCGCCGGCTCCCGCGCCCTCTACCCGCCTTCCAGTTCGTCTTCGGCGCTCGGCCGCCCCGGGACCCCAGCCGCACCCACCCCCGCCCAGCGCCGGGCCGGCCGGGTGATGCGGCCCCTTTAAGACTCTTCACAACAATGAAGCTGCCTCAGTCGCCGCTTTATCCTCCGCCGTCGTCCCGCCCCCGCCGCCCGTCCCCATTGGCCCCCCCCTCAGCCTCCGTGGCTCTCCTCCGCTATTGGCTGCACCGCCAGACTTGTCCTCAAGTTCTCGCTGCTCATTCGTTAGATGTGCTGCTTGTCCTTTCGAGGAAGCCCAATCAGAACGCTCATAGGGCTGTGCTGTCAATCATGGGGCGCCGGCGGCCAATCATAGTGGGAGGACCCCCCGCGGACCCGGCCTTATGCGGAGTTTCGGGGCGGACCCTCGGTTCATTCACAACATTCCTCTCCCGCCCCCCTCTGGCTGGACAGCGCGCCCCGGGCAGCTGGGGCTGCGCCCACACACGGCTTTGTTTACTGAGGGTCGCTTCCGGGCTCCGCAAGGGGACAATCAACACGACTCGGCCGGGGAGCGAGACTGAGCGGCGGGATTCCAAGCCAGCCTCTCAGCCCCTCCTCCCTCTGGGCTGTGCGAGGCAAGAAACTCTCTCAGCCTCTCTGGGCGCGGAGTCAAGTTTTGATATTTGTGGGATTGGGGTAGGTGGGTGGAGGGGATCACAGGCCCCTCGGTTCAGCTCTTGGGGGCCACAGACCTGTTCTCTAGAAATAGAGCCCAACCCATGCCCCAAGCTAAGAACCCTCAATCCATTCTGTGCCCTGAATATTACGTTGAGTCATATGAAATGGTTGATTTTCGACCTACTAAGACGGCAGTTTCAAAAGGTTCAACTAATACTTGTCACATCCGATCGTCCTGGCCACCCTCTCTTGCCGGAAGCCGCCCGTGGTCTTGATCGCCAGCCCCGCCCCGCGGCCCACGCCATCCTTCCTCTCCCCCTGTCCTTAGAAAACCCTACATTTCCCCTTAGCCATACTTTTCTCCGCGGTCGCTACATTTCTTTACCTAGTTCTGCACTTGCTTGATTTCTGTCTCTTCCCTCTCCACCGAGACCCCCAGTGGTAGGAGTAAGTGTAATTGGTGCATTGCTACGCCGCCAGCACCCGAACAGCACCGGGCATACAGCAGTGACTCCATGTGAATTTACCTACTGAACCAACTCATAATCTGCTCCATTCCGCTGAAACGTCTAGGAAGCGGTCCCTAAGTGTGGCCTGATCGCTGCCCCCAGTATCCCCACCGCCTATGGAAACTCTGGCTTTTTCCTTCCAGGAATTTCCAGCCGCACTTTCTGGCCGGTCTCCAGCTCCCCATTCGGGAAACTCCCTCCAACCTGTGCTGTCCGGGGGGGGGGGGGTGGGGGGGGGTCACCACTAACCACAGGTGGCCTCTGAGTCCTTGAAATGGAGCTGGGCCGAATTGGGTTATGCTATAAATGGAATTTTCAAGGACTAAGTAGGCAAAAAGAAAAAAAAAAGTAAAATAGCTCATTAAGCATTTTTTATATTGAAAACAATTTTATATTGATTACATATCAAAAAGATAATATTTTAGGTAAGTTTGGGTAAATAAAATACATTATTCAAATTAATTCCACCTGTTTCCTTTTATGTTTTATATTTTATGTGGTATCAGGACATTTAAAGCTGTATATGTGACTTGCATTGTAACTTCTATTGGACAGCGCGGTCTTGAGGCACAGCCTGCCACACAGCCCGCCACAGTGACAGCGACAGAAAGGACTTGGATAATGGCAATGGCGTCTGACTGCTTCGGTGGTGCCCTTGCTGCTCCTGGGTGTTATTGCGATTCAGTCTTCCACCAGCACTGCAAAGTGGAGAGCCCGGGCTCCATTCATCAGACGAGGAAACTGAGGCTTGGAGGGGAAGTGCTTGCTTGAAGTCCCCCAGACCAGGAAGCCCTAGACTTACTGCCCTGTGCCTTTCTTACAAAGGATTGGCGGCAAAGATGGACTGATAGGGAAGGCGTCACTGGGGTGTGGGGAAAGGTAGGGAGGACTTCAGCAAAGCCCCCATGTCAGCTGCTCCCCTTGCAAACAGGACCCCGGGGCTGCCCTTACCAGCAGTCCTCTTCAGCATCTGGTGCGTGGCTGTTATCCTCTAAGCCTGGGTCCCAGTTCCCGAGAGTGCTTCAGTGGATGTCTTAAGATGTTGAATCAGAGAAGTCACTGGAGGCTGCTCTGGTCTGTTGTCTACTCTAGGAGGAACCAGGACTGGGCTTTCACTGAGTGAGGATGTTTATTGTCTAACAATAGATGTTAACGTTGTCAACATCCCCATCTCCGGGATGAAAAAAACAGGCCCAGAAATGTCAGGTGACATGCCCGAGGCCCCCAGCAGGGGAAAGATAGGGCCAGCATTCAGGCCCTGTGGGTGGGCTGGTTCTGTCACATTGGCTAGGGATCAAACGCACAGAGTTTGGGAAACCCCAACATTCTGTTCCATTTTCCTGATTTTATGGATGAGGGGAATGAGGCCCAGAGAAGGTCAGAAAGTTGCCCAGGGCCACACAGTGATCTCCGGAGAATATATGAGGTCAGAGAGGACCCTGGGAGTCTCTCTCGGCCAGATCTCCTCCTAACAACACTTTTAGTTAGGAGAGATTGGGAGCAGGATTCCAGTCATCCACATGTCCTGCCTTCTCCCTGCAGCCAAAGAGCTTGGGCTGCAGGCAGATGGAAGCCACGTTTACCCCGCCAGGCCTCTGTGAGCTCACTGTCTAGGCATCCAAGGCTCCGGATCCCAAACCCACATGTCCTTGAGAAGCATGGGAAATGGGGTGGCCCTGGAGACTCAGTTGGAGGGGATCAGCCGCCCCCCCCCCCGGCAGCTTTGGTGCCATCCCACCCTAACTTTCCGGGGTCCCTGTCTTTGGCCAGCCCCCCACACAACCCCTGCCCTTGCTGACTCAGGCAGGAAACCAGCCCGGGCAGTTTCGCTTCCTGGTTCTGATGCAGCCCCTCTGGCCTGCCCAACTGGCAAGATTTACTTCTTTCGTTTCTTCTCTTCCCTTTTGGAACACAGGTTCATGGGCTAAGCGTCAGGGCCTCGTTGGGAGAAGTGGGCATTCAGGCGGAGGGGGATGGCAGAAGGAGGAGAGGAAAGGCTGAAAAAGCCACATCTAGTGACTTCTCTGGCCCGGTGGGCAGGGCCAGTGTGACAGGCCAGAAAGGACAGGCTGAGTGGCTAGTCTTGCTCTCCACTCTCTGGACAAAGGCAGCTCTCACAGCCCTCAGGCTCCAGAAGTCTCCACACTGAGCAAGGGGTGTTAGGGTCCCCCTTTTACAGATGGGCAAACAGAAGTTCAGAGAGTTGACAGGACTTGCTGAAGATCACACACCCAGGAAGGGGCCAAAACTGGCACTGCACTCAAGGTGTAGGTATTTTTCAGAGTCTGGGGCTCTTGGTTTCAGATCAGTGCTGGGCTTCTATGGACAGGTGGAAGGAACAAGCATAGAGGGAAAAGTCATGCAGGGCAATGAGGCTATTTGGGGAGACCGAGGGGGTGGGGAAAAGGGGGAACAAGTGGGTTGACATTCCAGACCTCATACCTGTTGCGCCTGAATGCCCTTCCTCGCCCCTGGGGTCCTCCTCAAAAGTCGTCCGGAGGGTCAGAGGGACAAAGGGAGGTGGTTTACAGGTGTCCCTGGCCCACTTGGGCACCACTGGCCTCGGTGGGGTTGGCCTGGTTTCCTTGTGCCTCCTGGTGGCCCAGGAAGGCACCAGAAGACAGTTGGAGCTCACCGTGTCCCAGTGCTCACTCTTCTGAGATTCCAGATAAAGGTTAACAAATAATTTCCAGAAGAGGGAATAATCATGTTTCTCATAGGCACATAAAGATGGACACAGGTTAACATTTTTATTGAACTCACGTGGGAAGGAGGCAGATGTTATACGGCTCAAAGAGAGTCTGGAGAGCAGGCACTTCACATTATCAGACTATTTGCGCAAATAAACGTGCAGATGGGGGCAAATTGTTTTTTTCTGTAGTGAGGAGGGTTGTCAACGGAAACCTCTGCTGGCCAGAATGGAATTTGCATGTCTACAGATAAGTGGTTTTATATTGCTATCAGTTGCTTACAATTTACAGAACTGAGAGTTCAAAGACAATGCTATGAATCAGATAACCCGGAAGGGTGTGTTGTATAGAGATGATGCACTGAATAATCAGAATTGATTCATTGAAATGCACAATTTTCCTCGCCAAAAAAAAAAAAAAAAAAAAAAAAAGGGAAAGAATTCTTAACTTCCTTCATTCAATGAACACCTGTTCATTAAGCACCTCCTGCACCGTCCTAGGTGTTGGGGACACAGCAGTGGACAAAGACCCAGAGAAAAGCCTAGAGCCATGCGGAGTTACCACTGCCAGGGGTGGAGGTGCAGGAGGGCAGAGGAAGGGTCTCTGAGGGGACATCCGGGAGGGGGAGGGAACCATAGCACGAGGCAAGACAGAGAAGCGGGGTGGGGGGTGGGGGGGTTTGCAGGGGGCAGCCTTGGCTGGCTTTCCCAGTTTTCTGTTTTCCCTACTAGGATGCCAGTCCTCAGCTCTCCCTTGCTGAGGCTGGCACGGAACAGGTGTACAATCAATCTGCTCAGTGGGCAGAGGGGGTCCATCTCAAAAGGCAGAAGCTACTCACTGCCTGCTTAGGGGGGATGCTGCTGCGCTGTGGGCAGATGGCACAGGCACTGTGGTGGCCTGAGTGGGGCTAAAGGAAGGGTGTGCGGGTGTGCAGGACACACGCCTGAACGCAGCCCTGCCCTCCAGTGCTGCAGCTCCTTTCCCCAAGCCCACCCCAGCTGAAACCTGAGCATTGGGTCCGGGGAAACTCCAGGACAGTCTCCATCAGTTTGGGCACAGCTGCTGAAAGTTCTGGTATTTCAAAATGTAAATCTGTATTGTGTGCATTTACTCACTGTATGTATAAAACCAATTTTTTTTTCTTTTTGACAGAGAGATCACAAGCAGGCACAAAGAGAGGGGGAAGCAGGCTCCCTGCTGAGCAGAGAGCCCGATAGGGGGCCAAACCCAGGACCCTGAGATCATGACCTGAGGGGAAAACAGAGGCTCAGTGGGGAGCCTGCTTCTCCCTCTCTTACTCTGTCAAATAAATAAATAAATAAAAATCTTAAAAAAAAACAAAAAAACCAACCAAAAACCCAAAACATGACTCCAGTACCCATTAGCAATTGCATGAATCATGGACACCCCCCCACCACCCCAGGTCAGGTCTGCTCTCTGTTGATTTGCCTGGACACTTCACATCAATGGAATCCTACAGCCAATGGCCTTGGGGCCGACTTTTCATTCAGCACATCTTTGGGGGGCATCCATATTGTAGCACGTTAGAGCTTCCTACCTCTTTACGGAGGAAGCATAGTCCCAGTGCAGATACGCATGCTACTCGCCCCCTGCGTTGTTGAGGGCTACCTGGGTTGCTCCTAGTTTTAGGTGACCGTGACTGACACTGCTGTGAACATGCCCGTACCAGCTGTTGGCCAAGTCCCTGCTCTCAACGCTTCTGGGCATGTGCCTCGGAGTGGAACAGCCGGGGCAGGCGGTTAATTCTAGGCTAAGCGCTTTCCAGAGTGGTTATCCCCGACCTTGTAGAAAAATGTTGGTAGTTCAGAAGTCTTTGACCACTGCCATGTGGGACCAGAAGAGCCGTCTGTGGTGGGTTCACTGGCCGGGGGCCAGCCGCTCCCAGTTGCCGCCACCTCCCCCAAGGCAGCAGCTCAGTGTCACCCTGACTGTGGCCTAATTCCTGAGCCGTGACCCACTCCCCACACCCCAGCAGGGGTTGGGGCAGGAAGGCGGTCAGCTTCTTCGCTGATCTCAGGCACATTTCACTCCGGCAGACCACCACCAAGCAATGATGGAGGGGCCTAGGAGAAGCAGGACAGAATCTTGGTCTGGGAAGAGACAGCGGCTGGCCGGCGGGGAGCAGGGACCCTGCTGGTGGCTGTGCAAATCTCTGCTCTGTACTGTCGACGACACGACCTAACCAGGGCATCACAAGGGCTGAGGTGGCGTGGAAAACGCTTGAACAGTGCCTGGACTACTGGTGGTACTACATGAACACAAGCTGTTAGGGCTTTCAAGATCAAGGTGGCCCCAAGCAGTTCCCAGGTACATCCTGGTTAGACTGGCACTGAGACCCTACCAGGTGGCTTCAGCATCTGTGCTATGGATGGGAGAGTGGCTCCCTAAGACGCCTGGCTTATCTCAGGTAGAGGTGGTGACCCACGCATGCCTGCTGATGGGTGTGCACTCAAGTGAGGAGGTTGGCGCAGTCACCCAAGACCGGAGGGGCAAAGGTGCAGAAGCCCACTGGTCCCTCCCTGGGCCCATGGCTGGTCTCTGGTGGGAACTGATGGGGCTCACCTAACTGGGGCACCTGGGTCCCCAGCCCCAGCACTGGCCCACTCCCAGGAGCACGGGAACGCAGAAGGAATCACTGGTTTATTGCTCTGGGTTAAACCAGTGGATACAAGACCGGAGGAGGGGGATGCAGGAAGTTGGTGAACATTTCCTTTCCTTCTGCAGCCCCTGGCACCCCGGGAAGCTGACCAGTCCACTCCAGGTCTGCTGATCACCTGCTCACGGGCTGGACCCCAAATGAAACTTGAGGTACATGTGACCCACGGCTCCGGGGAACCCAGCTCCTCCTTGCGGTGCCAACTGTTGGGTCCCCTGCATAGGGCTGAGCATGGAGGCTGTGTCGACGGCCTCCAATGGGCTGATGTCCTTAGGAAGGCGTCTTGGTGGAGGAGGAAGAGGCTGCCTCCTTCATGGCAGAGGCCTTCACCAGTGCCAGCCTCTTGGGCAGGCTGCTGCAGGCTTTCATTACCACATCATGTTCAATCTTCTTCCGGATCCCGACCTCCAGGTCCTGAGGGGGGCAACCACAGGGCACTGAGACTGGGATCTGAGGTGGGGGGAGGGGAGCGCCTAACGCGCCATGCTCTCTATGCTGAGAGTGCACAGGGGGCTGGATGAGCAACTCCCCCCGAAACAGTGTCTGAGGGTCTGGGGTTTAAGTCCTGCTTCTGCCCAGCACTCTTTGGGGGCGTTACACAGAAAAAATCCTGTTCTCTCTGGACCTCAGCTTCTAAACCTCCGCTCAGCCCCATTTTACAGATGGAGAAACAGGTTCCTGTAGTGAGGAGGCATTTACCCAGGCCTCCCCAAACAGGTGAGGGATGGGAGATGGAACATGCCCAGAGCCTTCGGTCTCAGCTTCCAGGCAGTAGTCCCTGCTGGCCCATGTCATCTCTGCCTGGCAGATGGCGGACTGGGGCTCTGAGACACAAAGATGTGAACAAGCAAAGGCACAGGGGTTTGGGTCCAAAAGTGGTAGTTTAATCATATTTCCCAAACCTCCCTGTCCTGCCTATGAGTTCCCACAACTATGACCACCATGACGGTCACATAACTGGGTGTAGGAAACACAACAGCAAACAAACAAGACAGAAAAATCTCTGCCCTCTGGAAACTGGCACTCAGTGTGTGTGAGACGACATACATGCCCATGATTTGCTAGGTTAAAGTGGAGGTAAGCGCTGCTAGCCAAGAAAGAACACAGGATAACGAGTGAGGGGTGCGAGTTACTGGGGACAGCTGCTCAGAAGCATTGCCTGCAGTCAGACTAGACTGAGAAAGGGAGCCGTGTGGATTTCTGGAAGAATCTGGGAAGAGGAAACAGCTGGTACCAAAGTGCTGAGGTGGGATAAGAACTGTTAAGGGACCAGTGAGCAAGGGGAAGATCGGGAGGAGGGCAGGGAGGTGACAAGGGCAGATCATGCAGGGCCTTGTGGGCCACGGAGAGGATTTGGGCTTTTCTTGAGGTGGGAGACATTGAAGGCTCTGAGAAGAGGACCGGGGGCACCTGAGTGGCTCAGCTGGTTGAGAAGAGAACTGGACCTGGGTGCTCACTGGCGCCCTTTGGCAGCTGTGGGAGGAGGCAGGGGCTCAGGGAGGATGTCCCCACATTGGTCCAGGTGGTAGTT
This sequence comes from Neogale vison, assembly GCF_020171115.1. Lineage (NCBI taxonomy): Eukaryota > Metazoa > Chordata > Mammalia > Carnivora > Mustelidae > Neogale > Neogale vison. The sequence goes on from NC_058096.1 coordinate 214,953,844, forward strand.
GATGGGGTGGGACAAGGTAGGCGGTAAATGGGTGGATTCTAGATTAATACCAAACACAAAAAGGATGAGATGATACACAGAGGTTAGAGAAGGAGAGAATCTTGGATGATCTCGGAGGACAGAATCTTCCTGAATCAAGACTGTGGCAGGGTCATGTCAGGGAAGGAGAGGGATCAGGAGCTTCATTTTGAAGATGCTCAGCCCACCTCTCGCAGCCAAATGGAGGTAAGCAGATTTCTGGGTACCCAGGTCTCAGAAAACCAAGGCTCTGGGAGAAACTTAAGAATTTGCTCAAGAGTACATATTAGGTAGGGTGGAGTACAATTTGAACTCAAATCTGACTCCAGTAAAACCAGTTTCAAATCTCCTTAAACTTCTTTATAAAGTCAACCCTACCCACCTATGTAAAGTAGCTGCATTTAAACACAACCACAAAAATGACAACCAACGCAGGTAACGTTCATTTGTGTCCTGTGCTGTTCTTGGCGCTTTACAAGTGCCCCATGGCATTAAATCCTTACAACTGTGGGAGAAAGGTGTTATTACTATGACCATTTTACAGGTTAAGAGACTCAGGGTGAAGAAATAATAGCTGTTGGGGCGCCTGGGTGGCTCAGTCATTGGGCGTCTGCCTTCTGCTCGGGTCATGATCCCGGGGTCCTGGGATCCAGCCCCATATCCGGCTCCCTGCTCAGCGGGAGGCCTGCATCTCCCTCCCTTCCCCTGCTTGTGTTCTTCCCTCTTTCGCTGTCAAATAAATAAATAACATCTTAAAAACAAAAGCAAAAACAAATACTAGCTGTTGATAGGACTTCCACCGCACGCAGCACTGCGTTTCTGCAAAGATGGGGTTTCGACTTTGCCACGCCACCTCCCGTCCGGACTTCTTTTAAACAACGACAAGAGCGACAGGTGCTAACGTGCGTTTAGACTTTCTGCGGGCCTTGCTCCTCTGATGCCCGCTGAATGTGGTATGTGATGTACCCATGACACAGGGGTCAAAACTGAGACTCGGAGACCTGAGTTCTCCAGGCTCCTCCACCGGGTGCAGTCTCGGTGCACCGCCTCCAGGCTCCTTCCCTGGCCGCTCGCGCACCCCCACTCACCTTTTTGAGCTTTTGCTGCTGCACGATGCGCGCCTTCTTCGGGGCGATCACACGACCTAAGAAGAGACGCAGTCGCGTAAGGCTGGGGAGCCCTAGGCCCTCCTCGCCCCCCAGACCCCTGACAGTTCCTCACCACCCTTCCTCGGACCCCGGCTGCGCTCGGAGGCCGCTGCAGCTGCTTTGCTCTTCGCCGGCTTCCGTGCCTGGAACTTGCGCTGTCCCTGCGCCATGATTTAGGATGCGCCGGAAAAGGCGGGGCTGTACGCAATCGCAGCCGGAATGCGCAGGGCACGATGGGATACAGTGGGGACGCGGGGCGCAAAGGCTCACGGGACACAACGTGGCAAAGCATTACTGGGGATAAGCACCCATAGGAGCCGATAACGCAAACCTTCGCAAAAACTTCCAAGTCAAGGTTATAATAAGATAACATTTACGAAGAGCTCGTTTGTTTTGTAAAGCGTAGTTTTATGCCCTTCGTACACAAAATTTAGGACTAGGGTGAGGCGACTGAGGCAGTCACTGGTGCATACTTTTAAGGGTGCCTAAAATTCAGTAATTGATATAGTTTTCTCAACATTTAAAAATAAAATTTTAGGGGACGTCTGGGTGGCTCAGTCAGTTAAACCGCTGCCTTCGACTCAGGTCATGATCCCAGGGTCCTGGAATCGAGTCTCGCATCCAGCTCCTTGCTTGGAGAGGAGCCTCCGTCTCTCTGCCTCTGCCTGCCACTCTGGCTGCTTGTGCGCTCTTTCTCTTACAAATAAATAAATAAAATAAAATCTAAAAAAAAAAAAAAAAAAAAAAATTTTAGGAGCGCCTGGGTCGCTCAGGTCATGATCAGGATGGCGTCCCATGTCTGGCTCCCTACTCAGCCGGGAATCTGCTTCTCCCTCTCCCACTCTGCCTGTGCTCCCTCTGTGTATCTCTGTCAAATAAATTTTTAAAAATCTTTAAAAAAATAAAATCTGTGGGGGCACCCAGGTGGCTCAGTGGGCCGAAGCCTCTGCCTTCGGCTCAGGTCATGATCTCAGGGTCCTGGGATGGAGTCCCGCATCAGGCTCTCTGCTCAGCAATGAGCCTGCTTCCCCTCTCTCTCTGCCTGCCTCTCTGCCTACTTGTGATCTGTTTGTCAAATAAATAAATAAAATCTTTTAAAAAAAATAGATAAAAATTTAAAAAAATCTTTAAGAAAAATACAATTTTAAGGGTGCCTGGCTGCCTCAGTGGAGCACAGGACTCTTGATCTTGGGGTTGTCAGTTTGAGTCACAATTTTGGGTGTAGAGATTACTTTAAAAAAATTTTTAGTATACATATATTTTTTAAAGATTTTATTTATTTATTTGATAGACAGAGATCACAAGCAGGCAGAGAGGCAGGCAGAGAGAGAGGGGGAAGCAGGCTCCCTGCCAAGCAGAGTGCCCGACAAGGGGCTGGATCCCAGGCCCCTGGGATCATGACCTGAGCTGAAGGCAGAGGCTTTAACCCACTCAGCCACCCAGGCGCCCCAAAAATTTAGTATTAAAGAAATAGAATCGGAGGTACCTGAGTGGCTAGTTGGTTAAGCATACAACTCTTGATTTCAGCTCAGGTCATGATCTCAGGGTCTGAGATCTAGACCCCCATGCTGACCATGGATTCTGCTTCTCTCCCTCTCTCTCTGTCCCCACCCCCACTTGTGCTTTCACTCTTCTCTAGAAAAAATAAAATAAAAAGTATTTCACGAAGCTATTATCTTGATTACTGGGCTTTTTAGTGTCCCCTCTAAAATTCCGTACCCCAAGCACTGCCCTAGTTCTGGCCCTGGAGCAACCTAAGAGGGCAGTGCAGTACTGTCCCCATTTTATAAATGAGAATACCAAGGCATGGAGAGGTGAAGTGACCTGGCCATGATCACACTGTAGAGAAAGCGGCTGAGGCAGGTTTTGAACTTGAGGCAGGCTGGATCCAGTTACAGTGCTCTTAAGAGTCATGCAAAGGTCCTGTGTGCTCTCCCTGCTCTAGGAAGAAGGGTGGTTGTGGGAAGAAGGTCAGTTTAGGGGCAAGCCATTCAATAAGTTTATTATAAAACCTAAGGGAATTGGGGCAGGATATGGAGAGTGAGGTTGATTGCTTCTGGGGTCCATCTAGGGTCCCTACCCTCAGGAGACGGTGGTACTTAGGGCCGCCCGGAGCTCCTCGGGAGCGAAGACCCCCAGCTCTGTGATGATGCCACCGGTGATGAGCTCGTGGGGGGTGACATCGAAGGCAGGATTCCAAACCCCAATGCCTGCAGGAGAATGGGGAGGCAAGAAGGCAGGTATGTGGCTGTGTGAGAAGTTCTCAAGCTCTTGTCATCTGTCTCCTCCATGGTGGTTCATGAGTTGGGGAATCCTTGAGAATCTGGGATGGCTCATTCTCCAACTGCATGAAGGCATTACATGGGGCTTTAGTCCCTACTATCCAGTTCAGACCCTGCTCCCCACCATTCCTGGGCCATCACTGTCCAAGAAGGCTTGGAACGCTTAGAGACATCTATCCCACTTTTGCCGGCTCCAGCGATCTTTGTAAGAAGCTCTAAGAACCCACCTCAGAGCCTTTGCACAGGTAGTCCCCTTTGCCTCCAGTAGGGACGTGACTCACGGTTTCATTTCCTTTAGGTCTTTGCTCAAATGTCCCCTTCCCAGAGAGGACTTCTCCAATCACTGTCTAAATCTCCCCGCATGGACACTTCCCATGCCCATCCTTGCCTTGTTCATTTCTCCTGCGCTCATACCTACTTCTAACATACACAGCGGTTTTGTTATTTATCTTGTTTGTTTAACCCTAACCCTAACCCCCACTGGATTGTCAGCTCTGCGAGTGCAGAGGCATTTCCATCTTTTTCACTCCCGTATCCCCAGCGCCCTAGCACACCTCAGCCAGGTACTCAAAAATATTTGCTGAGTGAGTACCAACCTTCTACACAACAGGCTGCAAACTGGTGGCCTGTTTTCTCTGCTCACAGTGATTTTGGCCAGTGCTCATATGCCTCCAGGAAAGCAGGGGCACCAAAAACAAAATGAAGGAAAAAAATTTATAGAATTAATAGATCTGTTTTTAAAACGCTGTTAAGAAATTGGGAGCACAAAACAACAGGATGTTAGGACTTCCCTCCACTTAGTTGTATACTGGGATTTTTGCTGTTGCTCCATACATACTTGGGAGTCGGGTGGCAGCTCCACGGTATTTTCAGCACTTGAGGATCTTAACTGGTCCTTTTTATAAAAGTATTTTTCGTCATAATTGTTACTATCTAATGAGTGCTAAGCAAGGGTCAGGCACTGTCCTCCACGTCACGTGGATGAACTCACTGACAGCCCCGGGCTTTGTGAGCTGGGTGGTGGTAAGAGCTCATCTTACAGGGGCGCCTGGGTGGCTCAGTGGGTTAAAGCCTCTGCCTTCGGCTCAGGTCATGATCCCAGGGTCCTGGGATCGAGCCACGCATCGGGCTCTCTGCTCAGCGGGGAGCCTGCTTCCACCTCTCTCTCTGCCTGCTTCTATGCCTACTTGTGATCTCTGTCTGTCAAATAAATAAATGAAATCTCAAGAAAAAAAAAAAAGAAAAAGAGCTCATTTTATAGATGTGAACACTGAGGCCCTGGGGGATGACAGAAGTCAGGCATCCTGCGCATGGCAGGTGGGTGGCACGGGGAAGCTGAGAACATCAGTGTCTCTCCGTAGGCACTAGGTGAGACAATATTCTTACTTCTTCAAGGGAGGAAGCCCAGATGGACAACTTGCCCTCAGTCTCCTAACTCACTAGTTTTACACTCTGACCTTGAGTCTGACCTTCAAGATGTTTCTGTTCTAAGAAATGGCTGGAAGGAGAGCTTTAGGCCCCAGAAGGCTGATTCTACCTAGATCCACCAGACCCCGTGAAGGGGCCACAGTGCCTAAGGCGAGGTGTCCAGGTGCTGTGTGACCCCCTATAAAGGGAGAGCTTACCAGGGGCTGCAATCCTGACCCCGTTGACATCAGTCAGCTCCTGCCCCGGGCGCTCCTCAATGACGATTTCCCTGCCCGACTCCAGATGGAGGTCGCACGAGGAGCTGGGGGCAGCCACGTAGAAGGGGATGCCGTGGTGCTTGGCAGCGATGGCCAGCTGGTAGGTGCCCACCTTGTTGGCTGTGTCACCATTGGCAACCACCCGGTCGGCTCCCACGACGACAGCTAGGGAGCAACATGCTGGGGGTCATAACCTGGCCCGGGACACTTGGAGCCCTGCCCACTGGCGCCGTGCCTACTGACCTGACACGCCCCGGTGGGCCATGGCAGCTGCTGCCATGCTGTCGGCAATGAGGGTGGCGGGGATCTGCTCGTACACCAGCTCGAAGGCAGTCAGCCGGGCTCCCTGGTTGTAGGGCCGGGTCTCTGTGCAGAAGGCATGATCCAGACGGCCCAGGGTATGCAGTGAGCGGATCACACCTGTGGGGCCCAGCCCACCAGGACATCAGGATGAGACGGAGCGCGACACACGGGTGGGGTGGCTCGTTGTTTAGAAGCACCACACAGGGGCACCTGGGATCAGGTTGTGATCTCAGGGTTGTGGGATCGAGCCCTGTGTTGATTCTCTCTCCCTCTGCCTCCCTGCTGTCTCTCTCTCAGAATAAATAAATAAAATATCAGCACGGTTCGCCAAAGGCTCACCAGGCGCAGCCCCATCCCCATGCGCCTGCAGTAGCTGTTCCCTCTGCCAAGTACATGGGTGCTCAGAGAACATCTTGGTGAGGCCTTCCCTGATACCTCACTCTCCCACAGCAAACCCCACACCTCTGACCCCTTCCCGGCTCTTTCTCTTTAGTACTTATCACCTGTGGACATAGTACACACATTTATTGACTGGTTGTGTTTGTTCCTCCTACTTTCCTATTCCTCGGGGCAGAGATTTTGTCTACTGTGTCCACTGGTGGGTCCCTGGTGCCCAGAACTGTGCCTGGCACACAGTAGGTGCTTACTAAGTGCTGAATGAATGGAGGAATTCCTGCATGTCTGCCGGAATGGTGGGGCACCCTGGTTCTTCACTGACGTTTGCTGAGTGAAAAAATCAGTGTCTTGCCATCAAGGCCTCAGTCCCCAGGCACAAAGGCAGGGCTAACCCAATCTTTCTTTTGGGGGACCCCTCCCTTCTCAGCCCTTGCATCCTCCCATTCTCTAGGCACATGGCTTGGGCTGGACTGATTGATCCTAGAAAGGCAAATGACCCCATCAAAGCTCCTGAGATATGAGGAGCCTTTTCTGCACTGTCGGCATAAAGAGCCTTGGCTTTTCATGATCTGAATCCCAGCAACCTTCCGGCTGACCTGTGGAGCATAAGAATGATGCCGCCCTGGAGGGCAGAATTTAGGTACAGGGACAGATGGATCCTGATGCCACTCTTTGACCCCTGGACCCAGCCATACCTAAAGCTAAGGCCCTAAGCACCTGTATACAAGAGTAAATTCACATCGTTTTGCTGGGTAAAGTGGTTAGGGTTTCTTTCTCTAGCATCCAAAAAGGGCCCATCCCCACTCCCATGGATGCCCACTCACCCAGAGCTGTGCCATAGCCAGCAGTGGCCAGTGCGCCAGTGTTACAGTGGGTCAGCACGGTCACCTTGCCACCCCCAGGAGCTGCCCGCTCCAGGAGATGGTGGGCTCCTAGGTCCCCGATGCTCCGATTGTCCTTGAGGTCTTTCTCCAGCATGTCCTCGGCACAGCGGATCACTCTGGGGCCGACAAGGGGCTCTCAGTATCAGCCACCAGGCCTTGGGGCCCAGGTAAGTCCCTCCTCCTGGCCAATGCTACTGTGCAGGAGCCCTCTGGCTTAAAGCCTCTCCAGGCTATGTCCAGGCTGTGGGGCCTACACTCTTCTGCCATTGTCACCTGTCACACCATTTGCCCACCACACAACACATTTATCTGTGTGTGGGACAGCACAGCAATGAACAGGATAAAAATCTCTGCCCCTGTGGAGCTCACAGTAGGGTGGGGAAGTCAGGTGGTTAACAGTTAATGAAGTGAAGGAGAAAGCAGGAGAATCAGGGGACAGAGCAGGGGTGGTGAGCTGTGTTACATGAGGGCTTGGGGAAGACAGAAATCAGAAACCTGATGGAGTTGGTTCTGTGGATAGCCAGCCTGCAGAGACAGCACGTGCAAAGGCCCTGAGACAGAAGTAAGCTTGGTGGGGTCAAGGAACACGAAGGTAATCACTTAGCTTGAGCAGAGCAGAATGGAAAAACAAAAGGGCAGGGAAGAGATCAGAACTGGAAACAAAATTCCTCAAAAGCAGAAACCAGGAGAATGAAATGGCTCTGAAAAGGACCTTTAAGGCAGAAGGGGCTGGGCGTGTTCTGGTGAGGCAGAGTCAAGGGATTGAAAGCAAAGATCTTGGGTCCCAGCCACCTGGGGTGGGCTCTTGGTCCTGCTTGTGTGGCCGTGGACTGATGTGCCGTTCCTCAGTTTCCCTAATGTAAAACGGGTCGGTCTCGAAGAAATGAGTTAATAGCCTCTACGCAGAGCAGCGCCTGCCACAGGGTCCCCCTACCTCTCCCGGACCGCCTCCTCCGTGGCGCCCTCGCGTTCAGCCTCCAGGGCTGCGGTCTCGACCAGGTGGCGGGCAGCGCGGGCCATGTTGACGGCGGTGGGCCGGGCGGTGACCAGGAAGCTCAGCGCGTCGCGCACGAAAGCCACCAGGGCGGCGAGTCCCGGTCCCCCCGCGCCCGCCTGCAGCTCCACGGCGAGGCTGAGGCAGCCCACGAGCGCGATGGCCGGGGCACCCCGCACCTGGAGGGGGGATCCTGGCGTCAAGCGGGGTCGCCACCTCCCACCCCCGCCCCGCAGCTCCGCCGTACGGCCCCACCTTCATGGCGCGGATGGCCTCCCAGGCCTGGCGCACCGAGCCCACTGCCTCGTAGCGGCTGTGCTGGGGCAGGAGCAGCTGGTCGAGGATCTCCAGGGAGCCCCGAGAGTAGCGAATCGCCTCCAGAGACATGGTATCACCGCCTCGCTCACCGCCGCTCAAGAATCAGTGAAGGCGACCCGCGCACGCGAGACGAGCCTGGAAGACGGGGCGGGGCCAACGCCCCGCCCCCTAGGAGGCGCAAGCGCACAGCAAACCTACGGGACCCTCCGTCCACGTGACTAACCCTTTCCTACTTGCCCGGTGGACTCTGGGGAGTTAGCCGCGTCCTGAAAAGCACCGATGGCACCTTTTATGGGGCAGCTCCTGGATTTTGGGCCCTGTGTTCAGCCAGCCAGAATCATAGCATGATCCCCCAAGTCACCCAGAGGCGCCTGACTTCGGCCAGAGCGAGTGCTGAAGGAGGTCTCAAGTAGAGAAAGGCCCGAATTGGGGGATTATTCCAAAGACCAAGGGGTCTTAATGTTGCCCTGAAACCTCCCATCCCAGCAGGGAGCAAAGGCTGGTGGACTGGGGACAGCCACTGGGGCCACCATCTCCCCTGAGGGACAAGGCCAATAAGAATCTGGCCAGAACCTCAGCCCTGAAAGTCTGGTATCCCACTGTATCCCCAGGGCCTAGGTTAGTGGCCAGCACACTGTAAATAGCCCATCAATTTTTGTTAAATGATCTTCCTTTTCCACGGTTTGGGAGAAGGTGGCAGGCTGGCGCGGCTGGCCTGCTGTTTCTGAGCCGTTTTCTGCTCAGTTTACCAGATACCTTCAAAAGATGCATTATGGGGCACCCGGGTGGCTCAGTTGATTAAGCAACTGCCTTCGGCTCAGGTCATGATCCCGGAGTCCTGGGATCGAGTCCCACATCGGGCTCCCAGCTCCATGGGGAGTCTGCTTCTCCCCCTGACCTTCCATCTCATGCTCTCTCTCAAATAAACAAATAAAATCTTAAAAAATGAAAAAAAAAAAAAAAAAGATGCATCATGGTAGGGAAGTGGGGGAGGTCTTTCAGGACCTTCCAAGGCATCCCCACAGGCTGGGGATAACAGAAACCCCACACCTGCATACCCCAGGCCCAGCTGCTTCAGGCTCCGCCCGTGTTCCCAGCCCTGGCCTTCCCTGTGTGGTTCCCACAGCCTGGTTCCCTTCCCACCCTTCGCACTGTGCTGCCTCCTCTGGGAAGTCTGCCCTGACTGCAGACCAGCTGGAGCCACCACCTTGAGTCATGCCAGGTGGGGGTCATGGCTGAGGCCACAGTTGTGGCGGCAGCATCACACTGGCTGGTGAGAGTCCCCGGAGTTCAGTTGGCTGGGGGTTGTGGACAGCCCCTGGGCCTGGCTAGGAACCTGAGGCAGGGACAAAGAAGCAGGTCTTTAATGTTGGGATGACGTCCCACAAGGCACAAACACCCTCTCCAGGACCAAATAAATTAACTCCACCGCTGCGGGAAAGCGAGGTCTGGGGAGGGGCAGTATCGGAGCGCTCCGGGGGCTGGTGGTCAAGCAGGGCTGCAGTCCCACGGGCCTCCTGGGCGAATCGTAGCCTCTGGAGCGGGTCTGGTCCCAAGAACCGCTCACTCACTCTCTGAATCGGAGTAATCAGCCACAAGAGAGGAGCTGAGGGTGCACAGGTGTGGCGTGTCCTCCTGAGAGGAGCCTGGTGGGGACTGGGGCCTGTCCTGACATTTCCCCTCCTGCTCCCGAGGCCCCCTGCTCTTGGGGGTCTCGGCCGTCTCTGCGAGCTGTGAGCAGTCTCGGGGGGATGGGGGCCCATCCTGGGTGTTCCTCTCTGGCACCCATGGCTCCCCAGACCTGGGGGCCTCCGTTGTGTGGTGGGGGCTCTCTGAGACCTCCCGGGACCGCCGCCGCACGATGCCCAGGTTCCCTACAGTGATCGGGGAGCAGGCCGGTGCTGATCTGCGGTTCTGGGCCAGCTTCTTCAGGACACTGCCGGCTTTGAGGCTGCTGGTGGTGGGTCCTGGGGCGGAGGGGAACCAGGAGCGGCTGATGATCTCTGTCCGTTTGAGTTTCTGCTTGTCCTCGTAGGCTGGGGGTTGGGAGGGAAGAGAGGGAAGGAGGTCCAAAGCTGCCCTCTGCCCTGGCCTGCCACGGCCCACTCGTGGCTGAGGACCCCCATCTCTGCCCGCCCAGTCCCCCAGGCCCGCTGGCTCCCCACGCACAGTCCAGGGTGTGGAACTTGAGCAGGGCGGCCAGCCTGCGGTCGTCCTCTGTCTCGGGCACCAGTGGAATGGCCAGGCTCGCCTTAGCCTGCAGCGCCTGGTCCCTCTCTTCCTCCTCCTGCATGGCTTTTTTCTTTTCCTGTGGGGGGGGGGACAGGGTGAGGGAAAGTTGTCAAAGACCTGTCTCTGCCTTGCCCGCTGACGTGGGCTGTGTTCCTCTACTCAGCTTCCTCTGCTTCAAGCTCATTTGAGGAAAGGGCCTCCCACAGGGCCCGGGACACAGAAGTCACCCAACAAGCGCGAGCTGTGAGCGTCATTAACACACGCACTGTTCAGTCCTCTGCTCATTCCTTCCATGAAAATTTACAGAATGGCCAGCTTGTACCAGGTCTTGTTCTAGGCACTCTCTAGTGAGCGCAGCAGTGAGCAGACACAAACCCTTGCCCTCGGGGGGCGGACAATCTAGTGGGAGACAGACACAAGGTGGCGAGGATAAAAAGAACACTGGGAAGGGGGCAGGGAGCGAGGGTTCAACTGTAAATGTGGTGCAGGAGGGAGGGAAGGGTCAGGCAAGGTCTCCCCGAGAAGGTCACATTTGAGAAAAAACATGTGAATGAAGGAGTCATATGCATACTGGGGGAAAAGTGTTCCAAGGTAGGGGGAACAGCCTGTGCCAAGGCCCAGAAGCAGAAGTGTGCTTGGAGGAACAGTGAGGAGGCCAGTGTGGTCGGAACAAAGTGAGTGAGGGGAAGGTGGGAAAGTGGGGAGGGGAAATGAGATCATTCAGGCTATGGGCTATGGGGAGGACTTTGGCTTCTATTTTAAGTGGGAGCCTTGGAGAGTTCTAAGCAGAGAGATGAGTATTCACAGGTGCCTCCTGGTGGCCATGTGGGGAACAAATACTGCGTGTGTGTTGGTGGGGGTGGGGGGGTGGTCAGGAGCCTAGAGACCAGGGCAGAGAGACTGTGCTGGTCCACGCTGGAGATGATGGGGCTGTGGGAGGGGTCGGACCCTGAAAAATTTGCCAACAGGAGACAGAAGTGAGGGGGAGTCAAGGTCGACTCCAGGTTTCAGGGCCTGAATCCCTGGAAGGACAGAGATGCCTCTATTGCTGTGGGTGGGTGGCTCAGGGACAGATGGGGGCTTGTTGGGGTGTTATGTCTGGGGGTCCTTAGACACCTCATGGGGAGACGCCCCAAAGGCAGGGGACACATAGCTCAGGGCACAGGATGGTGGGAAGCACATGTTTTCATTAACAAATAATTAGTAAGAAAACTAGCAGTTTTACTCCTAATAATGACCACAGAATGATAAGGAAAGGAAGCAGGAAGGAACAAGAGCTGGAGGACGGTGACAGCTGGAGCCCCATGGAGGTTATTGGGGGAGCTCCTGCCTGCCTGGGGGGCACAAGGCAGCCCATAGAGGGAGGGAAGAGGGAAGGTTCTCGCATCCTACAGGATTCTCCAGTGGCCCGCCGGATGCCCCAGAGGGTGAAAAACCCATTCATGGTACCATCGGACCCTGGGCCCCGACTCCCTGTGATGGGGCTCCAGCCAGTATCTTTCGTACAACTTCAGAAGTCACTGTGGTCACTGCCAGCAGGGCCCTGGGGTGTCCTGGAGGCAGGACTGTGTCCCGGTCGTTGGCCCCTGCACCCTCAGCGACTCGCCACACCAGGACAGGGGTCTTGGCCAAGCATTCGTGTACTGAAATATGCACGATTACATTTCATTGTAGGTGACCTTCCCTTAAAAAAAATTTTTTTTTAACCACCAGACACTGACGAGAGGACTCTGGCAATTATGCGGGGGTGGGTTGATGATCTACGGACTCTGTGTGGGGATAGCTGAGTGAACCCATGAAATATGTGTTATGAGCTGAGCCACAGGTGTGCGCCTGGCAAACCGGGGCTCCTCATGGGTGCCCGGAGGTGGGGATGTGGTCAGATGGGGAAACTGAGGCTCAGAGGGCTAAATGACCCACCTGTAGCTAAGATGTGGTGGGGCGAAGGCTGCCCCTGCGTTCTCTCCCTTCCAGTATCAGTGCCCCCCGCCCGCCTCTCAGGGGCCCCCGCCCCTGCTCACCCGGAATCTCTTCCGGAGCATGCTGTTGAGTGCGAAGTCATCCTTCCAGGCGCTCTGGGCCTCCTGGATGTGGCTCAGGGTGGGGAGGGCTTTCTTGAGTGTGCTCCGGTCTGCCTCGCCGTGCTCCAGGCGGAACATGGCATCCGTCTCCAGCTTCTGCTTCTTCTCGTGCTCTGCAGCGGGCGGCCAGAAGGCAACAGGGCCTTGAGGCTCCTGCTCAGGCTCCGGGCTGGCCTCAGGGCCCGCCCCCTGCGCTCACCTGTCGTCAGCACCTGCTCGTTGTCCGCCATGTCCCAGCGCTCCTCCTTGCGCTGGGCGCCGCTCACAATCACGTAGTCGCAGTTGGCGGGGTCTGTCTGCATCTCGATGTAGTTGACGCAGAGGTGGCATTTCATCCGGAACCTGGGTGGGCAGAGGGTGGAAGTCAGGACACTGCAGCGGCCCCAAGTCACCCGTCACCCCTGCCTGCTTCCCTCTGTCATGTGTCACGTGACAAGTGTTCACTGAGCACCTACCCACCAAGCTCTGCATCTGGGGTGAGAGCCACGGGTCAGACAGACTGAGGGGCTGTCTGGCATCTGCTCACTTGTTCACTCATGTATCCAACACACCTTCCTGAGTTAGGCTGCTCTGTGGCACGCTGAGTGGCAGCTGCTGGGGACACAGCAGTGAGGGACACCAGCCTGCTCTTGGAGGGACTGACCTTCTAGCAGAGGCCACAGAGGCAGCAAATGCATGAGCAACCAGTGTCTGGTGGTGGGTGCTACTCTGGAAAAGGCCCGAGAGGCAGTGTTGGGGCAGAAACGCAAGAGGAGGGAGCCTTGTAGGCGACTGGGGAAGAGCGTTCCAGGCTGAAGGCTTCCAGGTGGGGGCCTTCCTGGGGTGTGTGAGGGACCTCAAGGGGGACAGTGAGACGAGATGAGGGTAGGGAGGGGATCGGGCAGAGCGATCGGGTAGGGCCATGGGGAGGGCTCAGGCTTTTACTCTGAGGAAGATGGGAACCATGGGGAATTCTAGGCAGAGGGATATGCCCTGACAGACCGGGACAGTGTCCAGGATAGGACTGCTGGGAATGGCCATCATGGAATGGCCACCCTCTGACTCAGATTCCTCTGGAGGCCCCTCGCCCTGCAGCTATCGGATGCGTCCCTCGGAGATGCCGGCCGGGCTGCCTGTACCTGTAGATCGGGGTTGTGTAGTAATTGCCAACCTTCTTCTTTTCGGCATTGTAGCGAACCCCTGGGAGGAGAGGGAGAGAAGAAAGGCTCAGCATCTTTTCCCGGGGTAGGGGGGCAGAAAGGGGCGGAGCTCCTCCAGACACACCTCTGGAGGACCTTAAAATTCAAGGTGCGAAAGAGCCATGTCCAGGCTCTACAACAGGTGCTCAAGTCACAGAGGAGGGTGGGTGGTAGCAGGAGGGCCCGGGTTCAAATCCCGACTCCACCGCATTCTAGCCGGACAACCTTAGGCCGGCTACTTTGGCCCTCTGGGCCTCAGTTTCCCCATCTGTACAACAAGGAAGACTATAACGCCTACGGCGCAGTGCTGTTATGAGAACCCCAGGAGCTAACAGTACACACGGATCACTTAGCACAGGGCCTGGGACGTGACAAGTGCTCAAGAAGTGTTGGCTTTTATTATTAATGTCTGTGTTTTTTTGTTTTTTTCACTAATTAGATGACATATAGTCCTGATCTGTTTAATCTTGCTCATGCCGTGAAAACAGCTTCAACTACAAAAACAGAGCTTGGGCTGGTGGGTGGTGTGGCCTGAGTTCTCCCTTCCCGGCGGCGGCTTCAGTTCACGGCCCTGAGGGTGACCTGCCTCTAGCATCAGGCTACATCCTGTTTCTGTCCCCTGAGCACTGGTGGCCTTCACTGCAGCTGCCCCTGGGCTGGGTCTGATCAGGGGGACCTACTGGCAAGGGAGGGGGGTGTCACTCCTCCTCCTCAGCAGTGGGGTGGCCCAGCCCCTCCTTCTGCTCTTCCATGGCCCCCGTGAGAGGGGGTGGACCCTCGTGCCAAGAGCCACGACCACACTTGCTTACAAAGCAAGCTGCTGCCCTGGGCCAGGCACTGCGCGAGGAGCTGAGGGTCCCTGAGTCACAGAGCTGGGAACGGAAGCCAGGCGGGTCAAGTCACCGCCCCGTGGTCTCAGAGCCGCCCTTGGGACCATGGAGCTGTGCCTGTCTGTCTGCCCATCCACCTGTGGCATGGATGGGGTTCAGAGCTAGGGCAGCGGCAGTTTGAGTTCACGAGCCCTCACGTGTGCTGTGTGCTATCTATTTTGTAAGCCACATACTTGGGGCGCCCATACCACCTGAATTTATGGCTGGGTAAACTGAGGCCCACAGAGACTAAGTCACTTGCTGAGGGTCCCCCAGCTAGGAAGTGGCAGAGCCGGGCCTCCTCACTGCTCTGCAGCGAGGCGCCCACAAGCCGCTGGTCACTGGAATGCCTCTCTCCTCTCGTATTCCTGATCGGGGTCCCCGGTGCGGATGGGCCAGGCGGGAAGGGGCTCGCCGCCTGCGGGGTAGGACGGTTGGGGGTGGGGCGAGGAGTGGGAGCAGGCGAAGCTCACCCATGCCGATGTGGTTCTTGCAGCCGTCACACCAGATGTTATAGGGCATCTCAAACCTGTGTGAGTAGAAAATGGCTCATCAGCGCCTGTCTGCTTGGGTCCTGCCTGAGTGTGCGTGCCCGTGCCTCCCGCCACAGCAGCGAGGCAGAGGGCACGTGCAAGAGGACAGAGCGCGGAAGGCATCCCTCAAGGCAGGCCGGTCATTCTGCTCTCCCACTCGCTCAGCCCGTCTGGGTGAGGACCCGCCGCTGCGGCCCTATCTTCACAACTTGCCCCAGGAGTGAACCCAACTGGAGGGGGGCAGTGGTCCAACCAGAGCTGAGCAGAGTCGCTGTATGGTCCCTGGATTTTTCTGTGGTTCTATCTGCAACACATGATCTGGCCATCCATGTGCAGGAGTGACAGAAATTGTGTTTCAAAATACCACGAAGTGATGAATGACAAGGCGAAGTCAAGAAGCCCGAGGCGGCCGATCGGGGTGGGCTCTGGGGCTGGAGGGGTGGGGAGGGGTGTTTCGAGGTGACCTTCATCTTGGTGCTTCCCAAGGCCATGATGGCACTTGGATCTTGATTCTTTTTCCGTTGACATTCCTGCCTCTCACTACTGTCGCTGGATCCTCTGCTCAGGCCCAAGGTGTACCACAGAGACCGAGGTCAGTGTCCACGACGCAGAGAAGGGCTCGTCCTTCTAAAGCAACACAAGCTGGCTTCTGTTTCCTGTCGCCGCTGACCCACTGGGGTGTGGGCCACAGACCAAAGAGCCCTGAGAGAAGGGCCACTGTCCTGGCTTGATGCGGCCATGGCTGGGATTATTTATCCTCCCCCTACCCGTATCCTTTGCGACATGACTCTACAATGCTTCCTATCAAGAGATGAAATGAACGATCCCCACCCCCACATCATGACTGGCTTTGGGCAATCGATGAGACAGAAGGGACAGTGTGCCCAGTCTGGGGCTTGGCCTCAAGAGTCCTTGTATACCTGTGCTCACTCCCTTCTGGAACCTGGGCGCTGCCATGTGAACCAGCCCAGGCCAGCCGACTGGAGGAGGAGACACATGTGGGGCAGAGCCAAGTTGTGCTGGCCCGGCCAGTCTGCAGGCAGGTCACCCCCGAACAGGTGAGAGAGCCCAGCCCGCGTCAGCCAAGGCCAGGGAAGGCCAGCAGAGGCAGCCAGCTGAGCTGCAGAACCGCGAGCAACATATGATACATGCTTATCATTTGATGATGTGGCAACAGCGGACCGACAGGCCGACTTCCTGCTTCCTGGAATTGAGACCCCGTGACACGGGGCAAAATCAAGGGCGCCAAATTCTCCCAGAGCCTGATGCCGGGTGGTACAAAGTACAGGGGTCCCCAGGTGGGGCCGGGGCCTTACCTGATGATGAGGATGCCTTGTGACAGCTTCCGAGCCCGCTCCCGGAGCGGGTGGCTGTTGTGGTACCGGTTGAGGGAGCCATGCTGCGTGGAGAGGACAAGGGGGCAGGTTAGCACAGCCACGGGGCTCTACCGGGCCGAGAGAGGCCGCCTGCTCATGTCCTGCGGCCGGTGCTAAAGGCAAACTGTGGGGGCACTGAAGGCTTGGGGAAGCAAGCAGGGCTGGATCAGGAATACAGGAGATTGAATCTTTGCTCTTCCATTTAGGAGATGAAAGACCTGCGTAACCCTGGGGAGTGATGTTGCCTTTTGTCTGCCAACCTCTGTTTCCCCCAACTGTCGACCGGGGTGGTGACTGTCCTGGCCTCTGGTACTGCAGGGAGGATGAGGCGAGGGGACAGCGCTGGTCAGCGCTTACTGGCCACTCCACGTGCCTCATCTTGGGTTTTTTGTTTATTTTTAAAAAGGTTACTTAAAATTTTACTTTTAAGTCATCTTTATGCCCAATATGGGGCTCAAACTCACAACTCCGGGATCAAGAGTCACAGCTCTACCAACTGAGCCAGGGATCCGGTGACGTTGGGCTATTTTTCTATTTCCTCCTTTTGGCATATGGGGAAACTGGCACAGTGAGGCCAGTTACTGCCCCGGATCACGTAGCTGGGACAATTCGTTCCCAGGCCCTTACAGAGTGTCTACAATGTGGGACCACAGCTGTGAATGAGACAAGACGGATGAACATCTCTACCCTCAGGCAGACGTTCTAGAAGGGGGAGATGGCACAATACCCAAATGAATGGATAGCGCATCAGGGAGCTATAAGGGCACAAAGAGAAATAAAGTACTAGGTGATGCACAGAAAAGGAGAAGGTGGTCAGGGAGGCCCTCTGTGGGGAGAGACCTGAAGGAAGGGAGGGAGCCTGTGGACAGAAGAGATTCCAAGCAGAGGGAACAGCTGAGGGAACGAAGAGGAAGCCAGAGGAGCCAGAGCTGGGAGAGCAAGGGGATCTGACAAAGTGCATCAGACCTCCCGACCTTCGCTGGAAACACACCAAGCTGGTAAAAGGTTACTGACGTCACCGCCACATTTACCACTGGGAACGAAGGCTGCCCTGAGCCCCCGGTGACACATGCACAGCAGCGAGCCCTCAGAGGCCACCCACACTCTGCAGCCGTGGCTCTGACTCCAGGAGCGGATGATGGGCCATGGGCCCCCTGCTCTATGCAGTCTCTTTGCTCGTGTGGACAAGGGGAAGGGAACCCACCCTTACCTTTTCAGGATTGAAATCCGGAGGGTAGTACTTGTTTACACCTTTCCTTTCACCCTGGGAAGCAGAAGAGAGATGGGACTCAGAGAGGGTGATCTGGAGGAGACCTTGTCGCGCAGCCTCAAGAGGCAGGGCCCAGATGAGGGAGACCGAGGGACATCCTAGAGAAGCCCTGGGCTCTGAGGGGCTCCACGGAGACTGTGACGTGGGGACTAGCGAACCACCGCTGTCACCGTGGAAAATTCCACCAGAATCAGACTCTCCTAAAGCAAGGGTGCTCAGTGTTTTGGGGACCATGACTGACAGCCAGACGCATTTAACACTGCCACTGTGCACACGCACATAACCCAGTGAAGCCCAGGGCAGGTTTTGTGAAAGAACGCTTACCCCCGCTGTGAGGGTCTTGCTTTTTCAATGCTGGCAGCCGCCCCATAAACTGACCTCGTCACCCACCAAAGGAGTGGGTCTCAAAATGGGCTGAACTCCCCCCTGAGGAGTTTCTAAAATACTGATGCCTGGCCCCAGCCCCTAAAGTTCTCCTGACAGGGGCTGCTTTGAGGTGTGACGCTCGGACAGGGGGCTTTTAAAAAAGCATCCTGCAAAGCAGGTGTTTGGACAAATCCTTGTGCACGGGTGCTTACGGCAGCCCTAATCACAACAGCCCAATGGTGGAAACAAGTCAAACGTTCATCGGTGGATGAACGGATACACAGAATACGGCTGATCCAAACGGGGGAACATTGCTCAGCGGTAACACGGAATGAAGTTCTGATTCTTGCTACGATGTGGAGGAACTCAAAAACACTATGTTCAGTGAAAGAAGCCACTCGTGAAAGGCCACATATTGTATGATTCCACTTACATGGACTGTCCCAAACAGACGAATCCATGTAGGCAGGAAGTGGGCTGGTGGCTGCCACAGGCTGGGGGAGGGGATCTGGGGAGTGACTGCTCATGAGGACAGGATTTCCTTTTTGGGGGAGATGGAAATGCTCTGGCATGAAATACTAAAAGCCACTAAAACAGTTCATGAATTTTACCTCCTTAAAAAAACAAAAGCCCCCCCAAAAAAAAAGAAAAGAAAAAAAACCTTCTTGGGTGATTTTAGTGCATGGCAAAGTTTGAGAACCACTGTACCAAAAAGATCACGATCCGGAGTTTGGAAATACCCCCTTATAGCTTGGGGAGGGGAAGGGAAAGGGCCACTTGGGGGGCCTGACAAAGACCAGAAGTGAAACCCAACAAGCACAAGGCTGTCCACTCACCATCTTGGCAACTGCCTACCGGTCCTCACGCTCAGCACGGCTGATCTGAAAAGACGACGAGACACGGATTGTGCAGGGTCAACCCCCTGCCCAGCGCTGCCCTCCCAGGGAGCCTGGTGGAGGGGCCAAGTCTTCCTGCCGAAGATGCCGTGGGCTGTGTGGCAGCAGCGGCTTAGACGATCCTCCAGAGAGCGGTGTTTTCTGTTTAGAAAGACCGTGTCCTCTTCACTCTCCACCAACATATATTTCACACCTGGCACCTTCTGCAGCCCCCACCGTGGCTTACCCGAACTGCAGCTGCCTCCTCCCTGGTCTCCTGGCTCTGCCTTTGACTGCCACAGTCTGTTTTGCCCACAGGGACCAGAAAGAGACCTTAAAATCTAAATCTGAAATATTGTTCTTCTGTTTGAACCCCTCCAGTGATCACCATCGGTTTGAGAATCAAGTCCAAACCCTTCCCATACCCTTTGGAGCCCCTGCCTGGCTCTCCAAGCGTGCCTCTTACCCACCCCTCTCCCTCCCTCTGTTGCAGTCGCACTGGCTCCCTGGCTGCCTTTGAAGGCTCAGCAGGTGCAGGCCAACTGGCTTGAATGCTCTTCCACAGGCTGTCTGTTCTCTGTCACAGATCTCAGCTCAAACATCATCTCTGATGATCTAAAGTCACTTCTTCCTTGGGGTTCCTATCACATGGCCCTGTCTATGCAGTCTGTCTCCTCTGCCAGGTTGCACTGTGTGTATCTCCAGCACCTGGGACAGTGCCTAGCCCCTGCTAAACACTGACAGCACGAACCACTCACAGTTGATTGACGTTTCCAAAGAATTAGTGCAGGTGACACATGACAGATGTTAGGTTCCTTGCACTGGGGGTGGGTGACCACCCTCCTCCTGTATATTTGCAGGAGAGACTTTTAGGTAAAATAAAACAAAGTTCTACTTGACACCAAAGAGAGATGCTACAAGGGACTGAAGTGTATTCTAGAATGCAGATTGGCAAATTTTCTCTATCAAGGACCAGACAGTAAATATTTCTGGCTCTGCGGACCCAACTGCCTCTGTCCCAATGACTCAACTCTGCCGTCATAGCAGAAAGCGGCTGTAGACAATAGGTAAATGGGTGTTGGCTGCATTTCATCAAAACTCTATTTATGAACACTGAATTTTGAATTTCACATGGCTGTCACCTGTCACAAAATATTATACTTCCTTTTGATTTTTCCCAACTACTTATGAAGTCAAAACCATGCTTAGCTGTCAGGCTATACAAAATCAGGCCGTGGCCTGGTTTTGGCCTGTGGGTGTAGTTATTTGGCTCCCTGTGCTAGAGTCAGGAAGTATCTAATTGTTTCTGCCACTTAGCTGTGCACCCTCTACCAGTTACTGCATGCCAGCCGCTCTATCAAGTCTGATATCACTGCCTTGTTTCGTCTGTATTATGTCACTATTATCTGTAGTTGAGGAACGAGGGCATGGGGGCTTAAGTAACTTGCCCAGGCTCAGAGGCGAAGCTGGAGTGCAAAGTTCTAGATGTAAACTGTTCCATTACGACCCTGAACATCTCTTCACCTCAGATCCTCCATCTGTAAAGTGTGTCCCTGGACCAGATTTTCCCAAGGTTATTTCCAACCTAAAAATGCTTTTGTCAACCAAACAGAAAAGTGCCCACTCAGGCTCCGGGGCACAGTTCCCCGAACCTGCATCCCAGCTCCACTCCTTCCTAACTGGGTGACTTCAGCGTCTGAGGGTCTCTGAACTCATACTTCCTCATCTGTAAAGAGTCTATGATGGTGACAGGACTTTCTGGGGTTCGATGAAGTAAGACACTGGGAAGTGTTTGCATGGTACCCCATTTTTAGGAGCTGGGGCTCTTACGGGGGTTTTACCACCCCAGGAACTGGCACAGGTGGGGCTATGGGATGAATGTATAGAAATTGCTAGTCCTTGGTGTCAGTAGTAATCATAAACCCCACTGGCTTAGGGCACAGTACTTGGGCTTGGATCCGGACTCTGCTGGCTAGCATTTTGACTTTTGGCAAAGCATTCCTCTCTGAGCCTCAGTTCTCTCATCTATAAAGAGGGCTTACAAAAGAGTCAACCTGATAAGGTTGCTGTCAAAACTCAGTGAGTTGAAGTACTTAGTCCAGCGCCAGATGCGGAGTTAAATGTTGGTACATCCGATTATTTCTCATGCCAAACCGTTTTACAAGCATCAAAATCTTCACCATAACCCAGTGAGATAGGGGCTCACTGGCCCCATTTTTCAGTTAAGAAAACCCAAGGGCCTTCAGGCATAATATGCCCGGGTATGGGACTGAGGTCGCGGCCAGGGCCCGGGGATTTCAGTAGGGGGTCGCGGCTGGGACATGGCCCGCGGACATGGGGCTCCGGAGATGGGCCCATAACCGCAGAGCCCCACGGCTCCCAGGGCACTCGTCCCCCATCGGACAGCTCCGAGGTCGCGGGAAGCAACGACCAGACCCCGGGCCTTCCCCGGACCCGACCGCCCCTCCGCCCGCGCGTACTTACCTGCCCTCCTCCTGACGTCACGCCGTGCCAGCGCCCGGAAGTGAGTGCCGGGCGCGCAAGGGGGCGTGGCGCACTACCCGCGTAACGCGGACGCTGGCGCGAGGCGGGGCTAAGTCTCACCGCCGCTCTGATTTGACTGGCTGAATGCCAAAAGGAGTGGACCAATCCGGGCTTTCGCTTTCCAATTGTGGGGCGTCGCGATGCTTCTCAGGCCCCGCCCACTCTGCCTGGCCCAATGCGAGGCGAGGCTTCCCGGGAGTGCAGTGGGGTTGGCGAGCGGTAGCCTGACGTTGGGTCGCTTGCGGCCGGCAGGCCAAGTCATACATGCTTCCTGCCCTTGGACGGCTAGAGATCCAAGAATTATTTTCCCATTTTATATTTGGGAGAGAGGGAACACAAATCGGGGGAAGGGAGAAGGACAAGCAGACTCTGCGCTGCGCACAGAGCCCCAAGCGGTGCTCGATCTCACCACCCTGGGATGGGTACCTAAGCTTAAATCAGTAGTCCCCACGCTTAACTGACTGAACCACCCAGATGCCCTTATTTTTCCATTTTTAAATGGTTGTGGGAAAAAAAATCAAAAGAATTACCTTTTGTGATTTTGAAAATACTACGAAGTTCACATTTTAGTGCCCATAAATAAAGTACTACTGGAAGACAGCCCTGCCCATTATTTTATTCAGTTGTCCACGCCTGCTTTCCCATTACAAGAGCAGAGTTGAATAGTTGCAATAGAGAGCGTGTGACCCACACAGCCTCAAAAATTTACTCTCTGGTGCTTTGCAGAGGAAGTGGATTGGCCCTTGCCTTTGAGTCTTCAGACCATCTTGGAGGTGCCTTCTGCATAGAGGACTGGCTTGCTTTTTTTTTTTTTTTTTTTTTAAAGATTTTACTTATTTATTTGACACAGAGATCACAAGTAGGCAGAGAGGCAGGCAGAGAGAGGGAAGCAGGCTCCCTGCTGAGCAGAGAGCCTGATGCGGGACTTGATCCCAGGAACCTGGGATCATGACCTGAGCTGAAGGCAGAGGCTTTAACCCACTGAGCCACCCAGGCGCCCGAGAAGTGGCTTTTGAGTTTACTTTCATGCCCAGTAGGGCCCAACAGAATGTTTCTTCATTTGGTCATTCAGCAGCCGTTTACTAGGTGCCTAGTGTATGATATTCAGAAAGCCAATGACACCCTCTTACCTCTGATGAGGCAGACACTTTAAATGGCAATTTATCAAGGCAGTGTGAGAAATGCTGACAACACTACTACCACTGCTACTATATTGTTCGCTGCTAGGCCCTGTTGTAAAGTCAACACAAGCCAGCTCTTACGTGATGATGGTGCAGCCTATTAAGTGCTGGTAACTCTCCAGGCATCTTTCATCACACTCACCACTCACTTACAGCTATCATCTCGGGTAATGCTGCTCCTAGAAAATGGATACTCTATCTGTCATATTTTACAGATGAGGGGACAGGCCCAGAACAGTTAGGTAACTAGCCCAAAGCCACACAGCTAGTGAGGGGTGGAGGATTTTCTTTTTAAAAGATTTTATTTACTTATTTGACCACACACACACACACATACACGCAGAGATCGCAAGTAGGCAGAGAGGCAGGCAGAGAGAGGGGGAAGCAGGCTCCCTGTTGAGCTGAGAGCCTGATGCAGGGCTCGATCCCAGGACCCTGAGATCAGGACCTGAACCGAAGGCAGAGGGTGAACCCACTGAGCCACCCAGGCGCCCCAAGGGGTGGAGGATTTGATCTCCATCTGCTGATGCTACACTTTGTTCCTTTAACCTCTGAGCTATGCTCCTTTGGGTTGTATGCCCTAAACCTAAGGGCCATGGGAACTCGGAAGAATCTTTAACAAGAGTGGAGTGTTTGGGAGCGGACAGGCATGAGACGAGACCGCTGGGAATGGTGACTCCTGAGCTGGATGAAAAGGAATGAATCAGAGAAGGGACAATGGGGCAGAGTAATGTTCACAGATCCTGATGGACAAGATGGAGCTGCAGAGCTGTGTTCAATCCCAGAAATCTTGCCTACCACATCTGGATTTTTAAAAAAGATTTTATTTTATTTATTTGTCAGAAAGAGATCACACAAGCAGGGGGAGCAGGAGGAAGAGGGAGAAGCAGGGTCCCCGCTGAGCAAGGAACCCAACATGGGTCTTAATCCCAGAACCCTGGGATCATGACCTGAACCAAAGGCAGATGCTTAACTGACTGAACCACCTAGGCATCCCCCACATCTGCATTTTCCTTGAATCCTTGTCCTGAACCTGAATGAAGAAATAGTGTTGGAAAAGCCATAAAATTCCACCTTGTACCATTTAGAGGAGGGGAGATATGAGAATCTTTGGCTGTCAAAGGACAAGTGCAACCTCTTTTATCACTCACACACAAGGCAGGTGATGAAACGCAAACATCAGCCTGAGATACGAAGAGACTGTTCTATAAAGATGTCAAACTCGGGCCAAGGGATGTCCTGTAGGGCCAAGGAAAGAGGAGGGTGGGTAATCAGCCAGTCTGGGAAAGTGGCAGGAAGGGAGCTGAATTCTAACTCTGGGGACCTCAACTCTGTTTGCTCAAACATAAAGTGGAATATCTTGGCTCTGCTCATGGGAATGAATGCAATGAATGCCATAAATGTATTTGTAAAACATTTTGAGTAAGAAAAGAGAATGCTGTGGGCTGGGAAGGGCATTCCAGAATCATGGTGCAGCTTTTGGGGATAAGGGCAGAATGATTAAGGAGGAGGCAGGATCTATGCTTCAGGAAGTTCTTGACATAAAGTTGAAGCCCATATCCCTGCTATTGGCACACACACGGATCCTATTTCTAAGGTCAAGGGCCTCTTAGTTTGGGGACTTGGGGCAAGTCATTAACTACTGTATGGCTCAATTTCATTAGCTAAAGATGGAAATAATGACCCTTAATTTGTTGGAGAGGTTTCACAGGATAATGTTGGGAAGGCACTTAGCATGATGCCTGGTCCTTCTAGATTCTGTGTGTGGTGAATTGGCTTAGCAAATAGGCTCCCCCCTGACTTTTGCATTGTGTAAATTAAATATTTAAAAAAATTTGTATTTATTTCTTTGAGAGTGATAGAGAGCACAAGCAGGGGAAGGGGCAGAAGGAGAAGGAGACTCCCCAGTGAGCAGAGAGCCTGACGTGGGTCTGGATCCCAAGATCCCAGGATCACGACCTGAGCTGAAAGCAGACGCTTAACCGACTGAGCCAACCAGGTGCCCCTTACACTGTATAAATTAATTGATGTTTATCAAAGTTTAAATGAGAAAACCAGTACTTTAAAAAAGAAAGATTTTATTTATTTATTTGACAGGGATCACAAGTAGGCAGAGAGGCAGGCAGAGAGAGAGGAAAGGAAGCAGGCTCCCTGCTGAGCAGAGAGCCCAATGCGGGGGCTGGGGGGGCAGTCCCAGGACCCTGGGATCATGACCTGAGCTGGAGGCAGAGGCTTTAACCCACTGAGTCACCCAGGTGCCCCAGAAAACCAGTACTTTTAACTTTTGGTCTTCTGCATTGAGGACACCTTGAGGTTGAGTTACTGTTTCCATTCCTAATAGTAAACATTGTTCTGTAGGAGAAATGGCCCCAAAGAAAAGAATTGTATCCAGGATGTCACCTTTAAGACCATGATTAGGACAAATTAAAATCTTTTGAAAATGTGTGGGAGTTAGGTTTGATATAACTGTTATATTCAGATAACTGAAATATGAAAGGGTTGGAGTTCCCCTACCTGTATCACCCTCTGGGACAAATACAGATTTTTACTACAGATGATTCTTCACCTTAAGGAATCATTGTCCAGGGGTGCCTGGGTGGCTCAGTGGGTTAAACATCTGCCTTCGGCTCGGATCATAATCTTAGGGTCCTGGGATTGAGCCCCTGCATTGGGCTCTCTGCTCAGTGGGGAGCCTGCTTCCCCCTTTCTCTGGCTGCCTCTCTGCCTGCTTGTGATATCTCTCTCTCTCTCTCTCTGTTAAATAAATAAAATCTTTAAAAAAAGAAGTAATTGTCCAAAAGAAATGAGTACTATTGACATGTTTTAAGAGGAAGTCTGTCCCTTTGTTGCTTCTGTGATGGATTCTAGTGAAAACACACATAAAGATGCTAAGAAACAGGATCTGACCCCTTGGGATAGAAGGCATCGGCACGAAGTTTGCTTGTGAATTTCCATTCCCGAATGACATTTCTTCATTGCATCCACCTGTTTGGCATTGTGTGTGTTAAGGTGATGTTTCCAAACAGCAAACGCAAGCATTGGGAGCAAACTTCTGGGATAAGACCAGGGGCAACATGGCAAGGGCGGTGTGCAGGAATCAGGTTTGGGGAACACAGAAATGCCCCTACCTCCACCTCCACCCTCTGTCCTGTGTAATAAGGACACCAACGGGTGTCTCTGGTGTCTCTGGCCAGGTGTTGTCTCTGGCCAACAACAGCACATGTAAATACAGCCCTCCAGAAAGGCACTGCTTACACAGAGCGGATCCAATGAGGCAGGAGATGCTTTGTCAAATGAGTCCTGGTGAGGATAAGAGAAAAAAGGTGTGAAATGAGGGGAAGGGGCAAAAAGAGAGGGAAATGTCTGTACACCGATTCTTTCTTCTTTCCTTTCCTCCTTCTCTCTCTCTTTCTTTTTAAGATTTTAAAGATTTTGTTTACTATTTGACAGAAAGAGAGAGAGAGCGAGAGAGAGAGCAGGAATACAAGCAGAGGGGAGTGGGAGAGAAGCAGGCTTCCCGTAGAGCAGGGAGCCCTGGGATCATGACCGGAACCCAAGGCAGACACTAAACAACCCAGGTGCCTTCACCAATACTTTGTAGAACATAGTCTCAAACTCCAAGCAAAAATGTTTAGATCGTCTTTATTCATTACTTACCCAAACAAACCAGGTACTCTTCGTTCCTTCATTCATTTGACAAGTATTTATTGAGTGTTACTAGGTATCTAACATTGTTCTAAGCACTGGGGATGAAGCGGTATGCAAATCCATCTTTTTTTTTTTTTTTCTCCTGAGTTTACATTCTGGTGGCTTCAGGTTGGATTGTCCGGGGCAGACCATTCTCTAGGAATAGGATCTCAATTCATTATTTCAAGTTCCTTTTCTTTGCGGAGTGGACATAGAATTTTCTGAGCTATTACCCCAACCCTGCCACTGCAGAGTACATAGAAAGGCAGGTGGGTGCTGAAGAGAATTAACTAAAGGGCTGATCTATGTCTTTTTGTACGAATCCTCTTCTGTAGGTCAGAATAATTTATGTGGATGCTTGGGACATTCCTATAATTTAGCAGCGCGCCGCTGGTGTAGCGGTATCATGCAAGATTCCCTATAATTTAGCAGCACATCATGGACCATTGTACAAGGCCAGTGTTTAATTTCATTTTATTTTTCCTCACGGAAACACCAGGGTGTCTCGTGCTTAAATACCACAATTTCCCACCAACAAGCCCCTGCCACTGGCGTGTTAAACACCACCATAATTTACTTGTTAGAATCAGGAATAATACTAAACTTGTCTGAGTGGTAACAACAACCTGGAAAAACTGACTCTGAAAGCTGTGTCTGAGGGTCCAAGCCTGGAGGCTGAGAGAAGTAACAAAAGACATTCGAGGGTGAAGAGGACACTGGGGGGGGGGTGACCTTAATAACTCCAAGGGGTGGGAGGGGAGGGGAAGATCTTGTCAGAATCTGAGCACTTCAAGGGGCGCCTGGGTGGCTTCATGGGTTAAGGTTCCGACTCTTTTTTATTTTTTTTTTTTTAAAGATTTTATTTATTTATTTATTTATTTGACAGAGAGAGAGATCACAAGCAGGCAGAGAGGCAGGCAGAGAGAGAGGAGGAAGCAGGCTCCCTGCTGAGCAGAGAGCCCGATGTGGGCCTCGATCCCAGGACCCTGAGATCATGACCTGAGCCGAAGGCAGTGGCTTAACCCACTGAGCCACCCAGGCGCCCAGGTTCCGACTCTTGATTTCAGTTTAGGTCATAGTCTTGGGTCCTGGGATTGAGCTAAGGGTCAGGCTCTGCGCTCAGTAGGGAGTCTGCTTGTCTCTCTGCCCTCCTGCCCCCACCCCCCAGCTTGGACATGCTCTCTCTAATAGATAAAATTTTAAGAAAGGAAAAAAAAAAAAAAAAGAATCTGAGCGCTTCCAGGTCCTTAGAAATCATCTCACTATTTTCATCTGACAGAGGGGAAAAAAATGAGTCCAAGGAGGTTAAATGACAAAGCCATGGGGCCTGTAATGGCAGAAATAAGGACAGACCCAAGGTTTCCTGTCTTGGCCAATGCTTGGTCTGCTCAGTTGAACTGTCCGTCCACTGTTTCATAAACTCTAATTGGACAACTAGTTTCCAGAAAATCTGGCTATTTTAAGAATCTGCCTATCATTTAGAGAGAATTAATATAGCTTGTATTTCGGAGCACAGAACAATGGGGAGAGAATTTAAAATCTATTTGGTGAAAACTGACAAATACATCTTTTGATTTTTGGCTCTGGTCAGGGGTTCTCAACTGGGTTCTTGCCCCCCCACCCCCCCCCCCCCCCCCCCCCCCCCCCCCGCCGGCGACATCTGGCAGTGTCTGGAGATACTTTGGGTTGGTTGTGACATTTGAGGGTTGTAGTGCTCATGGCATCTAGTGAGTAGAGGCTGGATAAACTCCTAAACACAAACAGTGCACAGGACAGCCCCACTCCTGCCCCCCAAAGAATGATCTGGCCTTAAATGCCGCTAGTACTGATGTTGAGAAACTCTGCAGTAGAGGCATGAAACCCAGAATGGAAGCTCGGGTTGGAAGACTGGGTAGGCTGCCTTGACCATGGTGGGGGATGCCAAGTGGGCTGAAGAATTTAACAGCAAAGGCACTGTTTCAAAGGTTAGCATCTTTGGGCTCCTAAATCCAACCCTGTCCCCATCCTGATAATGGTCCAGATGGTGTCCAGTCATTCCGGGCTGCTTTTTCCTGCTCTCCTTCTCCCCACCCCTGCCAAACCACAAAGGCTCACCCCACCCCCATCTTCCCCTCCTAGTCCTGCAAAGCACTAGCTGAATCCCTTGGGTGGGCCCCTTCACTTTTCTAGGCCTCAGTTTCCTTCCCTGTAAAATGGGGAGAATGATAACACCCACCTCTTAGGGCTGTTTTAGGAGAGGACTTCACCCCATCGCTCCCACTACAAAAGCCTCACGAGCGCTCCCCACGGAGGCGGCCTTGCTCTCAATTTTCTAAATCTTCAGCTTCTGAGATAGGGGCTGTGAACCCACGTTCTACAAATGGGGAAACTGAGGCTGGGGGAGGGGTTACCGAACTGGAGCACTTTCTCCTATCTTTGAGGGAAGGGGCCAGGCTGGAAGGCGGGGAGTTCTTCTCCAGAGCTCTCCGAAAGGCGCTCAGCACCAAGGTTGGGGGGGTAGACGAGCTTCTCCCTCCCGGGGCCCTGCAATCCCACTTCCCCGCTGGGCTAGACTCCCGGCGGCGGGGGCGGGGACAGCCTGGCTGGGAGCTAGGGGCCCGTGGCTGGGTCCAAGGCGCATGCGCGCGCGCCTGAGGCTCAGCCCTGGCGTCGGACCCGGTTGTCCGGGCAACCGGGGCGGGGCCAAAAAGCCACTGAGTCCATTTGGTTCGTTAATGGTCGGTCTTTTGCCTAAATTCTGTGAAACTTCTTCCAGTTGTTCATCGTCCCTTCGTTCATTCACTTCCAACTGGGCAAAGGTTGATTTCCTATCCCCAGGAGCATCTGCAGCTAATTAAATGATAACCAGGGGGGCGGATCCCGGCCAGGATTAGGTGCAGGTGGAGACCACTTTAAGAACTTCCAGAGTCCATCCCATTCACCTTCACATGTCACTTTTTCTTTCCTTTTCTGCCTTTGAGTACTCTATAATTTATTTACGGCATCTATAATTTATCTGACTTCTCCGGCCAGATCGTGCTTAGACCAAATCACGAATCTGAATTTTGCAGAAATGACTCAGTGGTGACTAACTCCATTAGGAAAGCAGTCTCTGCAAAGAAGTTCATAGCAGAATTTCTTTAAATAGAAAACGTCCTCAGTGCCTGACAACTACTCACTTTATATAAAATTCATTTAGATACAAGACTTCTCCCTCCTCTTCGCCCCCCCCACCCCGCTTTTTGCATTTAGACATAAGCCACTGTATATGGTTAGCTGTGGGCAACCTGACTGAGGGCTGTGTCTGGCTGAGAGAACGGGAATCCGTCAGGATTTCAGGGGCTGAAATCCAGAGTAGCTATGTCTCCCAAGCTGGAGGACAGTGCACCTTCTAGCTGGTGTCTTAGAGTGGGTACCTTTTTCTGTTTGCATTAAGTTGGGAAGTTTCTGTATGTGCCTTGCTGCACATAATTTAACAGTAACCAGTTGCATGGCTTCAGGCTTTACGGAATGCTTATAACAACCTTTTTAAATGTCATTCCATTTAATACATGTCACAGGTTTCATGTGGACCCAAATCTTCCGTTAAAAGCAAACACAGTACAAAGGGGTGGGTATTAATTCTCTTTCTCAGCTCTACCAGGTCTTCTGGGGCCTCAGATTCCTTTCATCTTATTGTTCCTCTGTCCCCTAGGGGTTGTCCTCATCTACATGGTAAAAGCTTGTTTGCCTCTATTTCCAAGTTCAAACCAACAGAAAGGAGAGGAGGAAGTTAGGGCAAATAGCTTGTGTTTAAGGAGATGACCTCCAACTTTCTCATGTGTTTGCTGGGATCACATTGACTCAAACATAGTTACGTAGTCACACCGGGCTGCAAGGGTTCCTGGGAAATGTTCTTTCCAGCTGGGGCTCATGCATCCCCCAATCTAAAATCCAGGAAGTTCTATTACTAAATGGAATAAAGAGATAGTGAATTGGGGGGTACAGTTCGCCATTGTAAGCCCCTTGAAGATGAAGACTGGGTCATCGTGTTTTTTGAAGAAACACAGCAGACATATTTTGTGCTTGGCTTTTGGTTGAGGAGGAAGGGTCCTGTTATAATTGATAAGCAGCACTGCATAGTGGAGAAGCTGGGATTTAAACCTTGCCTGTGCCACTTACTGACTGACTGTGTTGATCCCAAATTATATCACCACTCAGCATCAGTTTTTCTAATCTGCAAAATGGCTCACATACCCACTCTTCACAGGGTACAGTGAGGGTAAATGGGGAGAAACATGTGAAACTCAGAGCACAGTGCTCAGAACTTGTGATCCCTGCACCACCTTACCCTTAGCTATGGTTAAAATATTTTACCTGTTCCTTCACAAATACACTCTTATTCCAGGCAGTTGCACAAAAGCATATAGCTAGAGGGAAAAGAGGCAAGAGTGTTGAAATCTTAGTGTCAACACCTTATTCCTATTAGAAAAATATGTGGAAACCATGTCTATCATTTAATCTGTTGCAAGCAAGCGACTGTTAATGTTACAGGAAATAAAATTAAAATACTATTATAAAAACTGATACAAACATCAGACAAACCAATTTGAGGTATTCATATTCTACAAAATATATCACAAATAATCTTTTTTTTTTTTTAGATTTTATTTATTTGAGAGAGAGAGAGAGAAGAGAGAGCATAGGAGCAGGGAGCAGTGGGGAAGGGCAAAGGGAGAAGCAGACTCACCACTGAGCAGGGAGCCAGACACAGACCTTGATCCCAGGATCCGAGATCATGACCTGAGCTCAAGGCAGTTGCCTAACAGACTGGGCCACCCAGGGGCCCCTGTTACCAGCAATCTTAAAATAAGAAAAAAAGCTAAGGAACTGCCACAGAGTGCAGGAGGCTCTCCTCACAGTCTGCAGCAACTCTTCTGAAAATCAAGTGATTCCAAGTAACAATTTTCAAAAAAGTGATACACAGAGGGCTTCTGGGTGGCTCAGTTGTAAAGAGTCGGCCTTCTGCTCAGGTCATGATCCCCGGGTTCTGGGATCGAGCCCTGCATCAGGCCCCCTACTCCACGGGAAGCCTGCTTCTCCCTCTCCCGTTCCCCCTGCTGTGTTCCCTCTGTCGCTGTATCTCTCCCTGTCAAATAAATAAAATCTTACAAAAAATTATACACAGGTTTGAATTTATTCAATTATTGCCTCTTACCCCCCTTTTGGCAAAGATGGCAGCTGTCTTCCAAAAATTTGTTTCTGTTTGCTTTCCTTCCATAATGATGGACCTGTTGCTGCTTACCTCGTAGGTGGCCGTGGGACACCCGTCTCTCCAGTGGAAAATGAGCAGGGGTGAGTAAGATGTGCCACGTCTGGTTGTGGCCTTCAAAACACCAGGTATAATGCTCCTCTGTGCTTTCTTTCCTTTTTCTGGAGCTAGAACACAGGTATCCCCCCAGGCCAGCACTAGTCCTGCAGTGGGGACAGTGCCCTTGGTGACAGCTTTTATGAGTTGCATTGTGTCCCTCCAAAAGATATGCTGAAGTCCTAATCCCTGGTACCCGTGAATGTGACGGTGATTTTGTGATCTAAAAAATATATATTTGGTTTATGTCCCCGGTTCCTGGCACAGAGTTAGATTTTTTGTTTTTGTTTTTGACCTCTCTCTCTCTTTTTTTAAAGATTTTATTTATTTATTTGAGAGAGAGACAGTGAGAGAGAGCATGAGCAAGGAGAAGGTCAGAGGGAGAAGCAGACTCCCCGTGGAGCTGGGATCCCGATGCGGGACTCGATCCCGGAACTCTGGGACCATGATCTGAGCTGAAGGCAGTCGTCCAACCAACTGAGCCACCCAGGCGTCCCTGGCACAGAGCTCTTAAAACCCTTACAACTTCCTGAGTGATAGCGGTGATAGAAGCATCTCTTGTTAGAATATTGGGTTTTAGTCCCTCGTTCTTGACACGAGACCCATCTAAGACTGGTGGAATTTCCAGAGTGACGAGTGTCTTTTTTAATTTAATGAGGTGACTGGGGGCCGGGGGGCCCTAGGTAGCTTCAGGGTGGGGGGTGGTTGCCAGAAAGACCAGCCACATGATAAGAGAGAGGGTTGGAACTTTCATCTTCATCCTTCTTAATTCTGGGGAAGGAGGAGGGGCAGGAGGTTGAGGCCCTTACCAATGGCCAGTGATTTAATCCCTCATGCTTACGTCATGAAACCTCCATAAAACCCCCTACATTACGGGGTTTGGAAAGCTCCCAGGTTGGTGAGCACATGTGTGTACCAAGACGGCGGTGCCGCCTAACTCCACAGGACATAGCCCCTGCCCTTGGAACCCTTCCAGAATTCACCCTGTGTACCTCTTCATCTGTGCTCATTTATAGCCATGATATCCTTTATAGTCAACCAGTAATAGTAACTAAATCATTTTCCCCGAGTCATATGAGCTGTTCCAGCAAATTACTGACCCAAGAAGGGCACTGCAGGAACTCCTAATTTCTAGACGGTTTTTCAGAAGAATGGGAAACTTGGGACTTGTGATTGGGATCCAAAGTGGGGACAGTCTTGTGGGACTGAGCCCTTAACTCATGGGGTCTGACGCAAATTCTGGGTAGTTAGTGTCAGAATTCATCTGAATCATTGGACACCCAGTTGGTGTCCGAAGAATTAGAAAATTGGTTGTAGGTGTGGGAACCCCCTCCCCCGCCTTGGAAGTGACCTTATTTGGAAATAGGGGCTTTGCACATATCATCAAGTTAAGATGAGGTCTTTAAGGGGAGGGCTCTAGTCCAATATGACCGGAGACAAATGGAGAGAAGAAGGCCATGTGGAGCCGGAGGTAGAGGTTGGAGTGGATGTGGAGGGAACCCCTGGGGCCACCAGGAGTGGAAAGAGCCCAGGAAGGATCCTCCCCTAGAGCTTTTGGAGGGAGCATGGCCCTGCCAACACCTTGACTTCAGACTCTTGGCCTCCAGAACTGTGAGAGAAATTCCTCATGTTTTAAGCCATCTAGTACATGGCCCTCTGTTAAAGAAGCCCTAGGAGTTGAACACTGTAGCAGAGCAAGGAGATGGAAAGAATATGGGCCCCACGGGACCAGAGGGGCACAGCACACACCCCTGCCTCACACATCTGAGGGCCATCACCTGACATAGATGGATACTTCTATGTTCTTCAGTTTTTTTAAAGATTTTATTTACTTATTTGTGTGAGAGAGTGTGAGAAAGAGAGAGAGAGAGAGAGAGAGAGAGAGAGAGAAAGATCATGAGCAGGGTAAGGGGTAAGGCGAGAAGCAGACTCCCTGCCAAGCAGGGAGTCCCATGTGGGACTCGATCCCAGGACCCTGGAATAATGACCTGAGCCAAAGGCAGATGCTCAAACGACTGAGCCACCCAGCCACCCACTTCTGTGTTCTTTAAACTGCCCTGTTTCGGAGGTGTCGGTTATAGCAACTTAGTGTTTCTCTTTCCTTCCTTCTCTCCTCCCTCACTCCCTCCCTTCCTTTCTTTCTTGGCTTGTTACTGAACTTCTTAACACTGAACACAGAACTTTCTTTCTCCATCTGTTTTAGAAAGTGAACTTTCTCTTCTCTTGGAATATCCCTCATTTACTACTCTAGCTTTGCCACTGACTGCTTCTGAGTGTTGCTTTCGAGGGAGAATTGTAGAAATTGTAACAGATAGATGTGACAGAGTTGGCATTGTGTAACACCAATCAGAGTACCCGTTTCCTTCTTTTTTTTGGAGGTGGGGGGAAGGTCTTGGAGAAAACAGCATGAATCAACCTCAATTATTTGTAAGTAAAATTAGAGTCGTTTCAAGCTGTCACTTTTCTCTGCTTTACACACGTTATTCAAATAAGTTGGCAGAAGAACACTGTTTGGGTTTGTATTAGGGAGCTATGGGGATATAAAACTGGGTCTAAGTAGGTGAAATTTAAAATGGAAAATCCTTTAACTGTTAGAGGTGGGCTAGTATGGTCATCAGGAGGGCGCATTCTGGTGCTGGGCCATCACCTGGCCAATGCTTTATCTCTTCCATTTCCTGGCTGTGTGACCTTGGGAGAGCTCCTTAACTTCTCTGTGCCTTGTTTTCCTCATGGGGTGCCAAAGAAAAGTCCCATGGGGGCGATTTTTTAAAAAAGATTTTATATATTCATTTAACAGAGAGATCACAGTAGGCAGAGAGGCAGGAGAGAGGGGGAGGTAGGCTCCCTGCCAAGCAGAGAGCCCAATGCGGGGCTCAATCCCAGGACCCTGAGATCATGACCTGGGCTGAAGGCAGAGGCTTAACCCAAAAAGCCATGCAGGCGCCCACATGGGGGCAATGTTAAACAGGCAAAGAAGACTATTCAAGAGGACTGCAATCAGGGAGGGCGGAAAAATTTGAACTTGACTCCTGATACAGTAGGGGAAGTTGGGGATTTATAGCCAATGGGCAAGGTAGAGGAATCAGTGGATGGACAGTTCCTAGGAGGAACGCTGTTAAGTGTCAAGGGTCAGGGCATTCTTACTAAATTGGGCTCAGCAGGACAAGGACGAGGCCTAGACAGGAAGAGAGCTCCGAGAAACCTCCCTACAGTTTGGTAAGGGAGCGGTCCTCGCCAGACGTAACCCCAAGGAGTAGGAGGAAGAGAGCTGGGAGACTGACCAAGAAGGAAAAGCCAGGGCGCCTGGGTGGCTCAGTTGTTTGGGTGACTGCCTTCGGCTCGGTCATGATCCTGGAGTCCCGGGATCGGGTCCTGCATCGGGCTCCCTGCTGGGCAGGGAGTCTGCTTCTCCCGCTGACCTCTCTCCTCTCATGCTTTTTCTCTCATTCTCTCTGTCTCACTCTCAAGTAAATAAATAGAATCTTAAAAAAAAAAAAAAAAAAAGGAGGAGGAAAAGCCAAGAGAAGGTGTGCCACTGGGGTCACTGCTGTGTGTCACAGGACAAAGATTTCTCCCAACAGTAGAGCCATAGGGAGAGCTCAAGCAGACACTTGAAAACAGGAGCCACAGACTTTTGTCCACTGGATCACATTCTCCATTGGTTGAGGGTTGAAACCTGGAGGCTTTCTTTTTAAACTCCCTGTTTTGAAATAATTTTACTTTTTTTTTTTTTTTTAAGATTTTATTTATTTATTTGACAGACAGAGATCACAAGCAGACAGAGAGGCAGAGGAGGAAGCAGGCTCCCTGCTGAGCAGAGAGCCCGATGTGGGACTCGATCCCAGGACCCTGAGATCATGACCTGAGCCGAAGGCAGCGGCTTAACCCACTGAGCCACCCAGGCGCCCGAAATAATTTTACATTTATGGGAAAGGTCCAGGGGTAAGTCCGGAGAGATCAGCAGACTCTTTAACCCAGTTGCCCATGTGTTAACATCTTACGTAACCAGAGAATGTTTCTCAAAACCAAGAAATCTACCCCGGGGTAATGCGACTAACTAAACTAGGGACCTTCTTAAGAATTTGCTAGCTTTCCCACTAGTGTCCTCTATCTCCTGTATCTGGTCCAGGAGCCCACCCAGGACACCACGTTTCACTTAGCTGTCACATCTGCTTGTCTCTGCTGGTCCATGGAATGCCTCCAGGCTTTACTGATCTTAATATTTTTGAAGCGTTCTGACCATGTATATTGTGGAATTTCCCTCCTGATGTTTTTCTCACAATTATATTGAGGTTGTGCCCTCCCCCCCACTTTTTTTTTTTTTTTTACTACAACTGCTTGCAGAAATAGGACCCTAGTTTTATACCTGGAAAATCAGTTTTAAAAATTGCGATAAAATAGATATAACATAAAATTAACCGTTTTAACAATTTTTAAGTGTCCAGTTTGGCCGTATGAAGCGCATTCTCACTGTCATGCAGTGGTACCCGCCATCCATCTCCAGGACTCTTGTCAATGGAAACTCTGTCCCTGTGAAACACATATTCCCCGTCCCCTCCCCACTGCCAGCCTCTGGCATCCACTGCCTACTTTTTTGTCTTTAAAATACAAGGACCCAAATCCCATGCTCGAGGGCTCTGCCCTCCTGACCTAATCACCTCCTAAAGCCCTCACCTCTGTCATTATGTTGGGAGTTAGTTTTCAACAGGCCCATTTTGGGGAGACACATCTGGTGAACAGCAGTCTGCTTGAATGTATCCTACTAGGAGACATGCTTTATGCCGATGTGATCTGCAATCTGTACACCCACTTTCTTTAGTCCCCACTTTTAAGCTGCCCTGTGGAGCTGGAAGGGGTGGTAGGAACTGGGCATCCGTGTGGGGTAGACTTGACATGTGATACTGTCACCAAGAGGTGACTCAGAGCTTGTAGGAACTGTCCCCTTACGCTGAAAGCCAAGGGGGCTTCGGGGAGGGGACGTGGGTCACCAGAGGGTCTGCTGCAACAGAGATAATGATGAAACAGCCCACCAGCTCGTGGTACGGTCAAGTTGAAATGGGTTTAGGCAGTGCTTGGTACAGAGCAAGCCCTCGTTGGGAGTTAGCCAGTGCCACGAACATCCAACTTCAGGCAGTGCCTCTCAGATCCTCAAACAGGGGACGCCACCAACTTGCCCAGTGGCAGCACCCTTATTGCTGGGCAGATCCCAAGACCAAGGAAGCTAAGCAGTCACAGTAACACCCAGACCAAACCAAGAAATAATTCAGAAATAACAGAAGTAAAATGATTGACGCTCTAGGATCTAGAAGGGTCCAATTTCTGCTCTGGCTTGGTTGTAGAGTGTATTCTCCACACAGCAGCCAGAGGGAGCCTTTGTCTTTCCTTTACAGCGAAGTTTTCAAATTTGTAGGTTTTTTTTTTTTTTTTTGCTTTAAAAATAAAAAACCAGAATTCACAAAACATAAAATAAACCAGTTAAAGATGAAAAATCCAATGGCACTGAGGACGTTGACAGTGTTGTGTAACCACCACCTCTATCTAATTCCAGAACATTTTTATCACCCCAAAAGAAAACCTTGCTCTCAGGAAACAGTCTGAATGCCATAACCAGAACCCCTATAGTTATAGGGGTTCCCCGAAGGTGTTGTATGCATAGGGTTGGGGTTGCATCTTTTGCCATGCCCTAATGCTACTACTCAACTTTGCTTTTCTCCCACTTCTCACTTAAGTGCAAACTGAGCAAGTAATTAATTAAATTACCCATTCATTTCTTTGTGGACAATCATTTATTTTGCACAGGCAGTGGACCAGATGGTGAAGACACAGAGATGGAAAAACTTGCCCTTGCCCTCAAGGTAGTTACACTTGATAGAGGAAACAGATGAAGCAATTAAAACATGGTATATACCAGAGGCTGGCTAACTATGGCTCTAGGGCCAAAACTGGCCCCCCACCTATGCTTGTAAATAAAGTTTTATTGGAACACAGCCATGTTCATTTATTTATGTATTGTCTGGTTACTTTCACACTGCAAGGGCAGAGTTGAATCACTGTGACAGAGACCATCTGGCTCCAAAAGCTGAAAATATTTACTCCCCGGACCTTTAAAGAAAGAGACTTGCCAACTCTTGGTATATATATAACTATGGCAAATTTAAAGTGTGGACAGAAAGCCTTGGAGACTGAGAAGGGGCAGTTAGCTGGAGGTGGGAAGAACTGCAGGGGTAGGAAAAGCTTTCAGTGCTAAAACTTAGGTCCATAAATACATAAGTTTGAAGCATACCTCTTGATGAATTTTTACACATGTACATACCCATGTAATCACCACCAAGATCAAAACAGGATTATCTGCAGCCCCCAGGAGGCTCTCCAAACCTTTCGCATAAGCCACATTCTGCTTAAGTCATGCGTTTCATCCAGTATTTCACTCTCAGGCTGCTGCTGTGTCGTCCCAGTTTGCCTGCCCTCCTGCTGCCTGGAATCGCACTTGTGGAAAGGATGCTCTCGCCTGCAAAGGCTCAGAGCCCCTGCGGTTCTCACCACGAAAACTCAGAGAGAGCCGTGCTGGGACTCCAGCGCAAGGCACCCACAGGAGGGCACAGATCTGTCCCGGTTGCCGGGTTTTCAGCCGCTGCTTCAGGAGGAAGACTTTGACTTATCTCTTCCTTCCAGTTGGCTCCAGGAGTGTGAATTTCTTCACCACCCCTACCTGGATGACCATGACGATGATGATGGTGATGATGATTTTACATTTTGTTTGGAAGTAATCTCAGACTTACAAAGACATTGCAAACAGTGCAAGGAGTTCCATTCATGGGCATATACCCCACAAAGTTGGAAACAAGTATATTGGAAAGAAAAACGGGTACACAAATGGTCACAGCAGCGTTATTCACCATAGCTGAAAGGTGGGAATGCCCATCAATGAACGAACAAAATGTAGGAGATCATAGAATAAAGCAGAATGTTATTCAGCCATGGACACAGGCTATAATTTGAAAACATTGGGGGGGGTGTTGGTGGAAGAAGACAGACTCGAGGATTCTCTTTATAAGAAATGTCTAAAGTAGGAAAATCTACTGAGACAGAGTAGAAATAGTGGTTGCCAGGGAATGGGGAGTGACCGCTTCATGGATCCAGATCTTCCTTTGGGATGATGGAAATGTCCTGGAACTAGATAAAGACAATGATTGCACAACGTTGTGCATGTACTACATGACTTGTGCACTCAGAACTGGTTAATTTTGTTATGTGAGTTTCCCCTCAGTAAGATAAAAAAGATAGCATGAAGAATTCCCATATATTGTTTACCTCCATTTCCCAAATGGTAACCTCCTATAAAACTAAACTATGATACTCAGAATCAGGAAATTAATATTGATGAGATACTCATATCTAGTGGACAGACTGGTTCAATCCCAATATTGTCTAAGAAAACTTGGCTAAGGTGGTGTCTACTAGGTCTCTCCACTGTGAAGTTTGTAATATACTGATGGTCTTGCAGAGAAGGAGAGATGCTTTGAGATTTTGCAAATATCCCATTTCTCATTAAACTTCTGATCGCTAATTTTAGCATCTACTGGTGGTTCTTGCCTGAGACAATGTTTCCTTTCTACCGTTTTTTTAAAAAGAGATTTATTTATTTATTTGAGAGCGAGAGCGAGAGAGCAAGTGAGAGGGCGAGCATGAGCTGGGGAGGGGTAGAATCCCAGACTCTCTGCTGAGCACGAAGCTGACTCCGGGGTCTACCCATCACTCTGAGATCACGGCCAGAGCAGAAATAGGAGTCGGATGCCCAACCGGCTGAGCCACTCAGGTGCCTCTGTTTTTTCTTTACTTCTTCTTCTTCTTCTTCTTTTTTTTTTAAAATTGTGGTAAAATTTACATAACATAGAATAAACCACTGAAAACCATTTTTAGAGTATAGTTCAGTGGCATGAAGTACACTCATGTTGTCACGTAGCCATTACCACTATCCATTCCCCAGAGCTTTACCATCTTCCAAATCTAAAACGCTGCTCTTGTGAAATGCTGACTTCCCTTCCTGGCTCCCTCCCCCTGGCATCCGCAGTTCTCCCTCCTGTCTGTATGAATTTGACTCCTCTAGGGACCTCATGTAGGTGGTATCATGCAACGTTTGTCCTTTTGTGTCTGGTTTATTTTACTTATACCTGGATTTAAATTTATTATTTTTTTTAAGCAGAGAAATTATATTTTTATTCCCTTGGAATGAAC
Organism: Neogale vison; assembly: GCF_020171115.1. Taxonomy (NCBI): domain Eukaryota; kingdom Metazoa; phylum Chordata; class Mammalia; order Carnivora; family Mustelidae; genus Neogale; species Neogale vison. The sequence continues at coordinate 214,993,625 of NC_058096.1, forward strand.
ACAGGTGGGATGGGTTGGTCCCTAGGTATGAATTCATATTATGAAGATTTCTCATATTTTTTCCGTGTCTCCTTAGCAACTCTGTTCTCTTCATTATCTCCAATCCCTCTACCCACATGCTGGAAGAACAGAAAAGACAGGTAGAAATAGAGGGAGCCCATTTATATGCTCTCTCTGTAAATTTGAATTAGCTCACTATTTTCAGAATAGAACTAAACTCTTCTCCTTTTGCCCTGGGAAGGGATTTGAAATGGCTTTCGTGGGCACCTGACTGGCTCAGTCAGTTATGTGACTGGCTTCTGCTCGGGTCATGATCTCAGGGTCCTGGGATCAAGCCCCACATTGGGCTCCCTGCTCAGTGGGAAGCCTGCTTCTCCCTCTGCCTCTGCTGCTCCCCCTGCTTATGATCTGTCTCTCTCTCAAATAAGTAAATAAAAAATCTTAAAAAAAAAAAAAAGAAATGGCATTCTTTCCCCCAAATACCTTTTTATTTGCTTGTCTCATTATGATGGGTACTTGTGATCTTTCCATGGCATTTGACGTTATGATCCCTCCTTGCCTTTAAAAGTATTCTTTTCGGGATGCCTGGGTGGCGCAGTTGGTTGGACGACTGCCTTCGGCTCAGGGCGTGATCCTGGGGTCCCGGGATCGAGTCCCACATCGGGCTCCCAGCTCCATGGGGAGTCTGCTTTGCTCTCTGACCTTCTCCTCGCTCATGCTCTCTCTCACTGTCTCTCTCTCTCAAATAAATAAATAAAATCTTTAAAAAAAATAAAAATAAATTAAAAAAAAAATAAAAGTATTCTTTTCTTTCTTTTTTTTTTTTTTTAAGATTTTATTTATTTATTTGACAGACAGAGATCACAAGTAGGCAGAGAGGCAGGCAGAGAGAGAGGGGGAAGCAGGCTCCCTGCCAAGCAGAGAGCCTGATGTGGGGCTTGATCCCAGGGCCCTGGATCATGACCTGAGCCGAAGGCAGACACTTTAACCCACTGAGCCACCCAGGCACCCCTCAAGTGTTCTTTTCAAAGGTCATCAGATAAAGGGTATCCTTTATTTATATCCAAGTATCCTTTATCTATACCTAGTATCCAAAACTTATAAAGAACTTATCAGACTCAACACTCAAAGAACAAATAATCCAATCAAGGAATGGGAAGAAGACATGAACAGACATTTCTGCAAAGAAGACATCCAGATGGCCAACAGACACATGAAAAAGTGCTCCACATCACTTGGCATCAGGGAAATACAAATCAAAACCACAAAGAGATTCCACCTCACACCAGTCAGAATGGCTAAAATTAACAAGTCAGGAAATGACAGATGCTGGCAAGGATGTGGAGAAAGGGGAACCCTCCTACACTGTTGGTGGGAATGCAAGCTGGTGCAACCACTCTGGAAAACAGCATGGAGGTTCCTCAAAAAGTTGAAAATAGACCCAGCAATTGCACTACTGAGTTTTTACCCTAAAGATACAAATATAGTGATCTGAAGGGGCACATGCACCTGAATGTTTATAGCAGCAATGTCCACAATAGCCAAACCATGGAAAGAATCTAGATGTCATCAACAGATGAACGGATAAAGAAGATGTGGTATATATACCACATCTTGGAATATATACAATGGAATACTATGCAGCCATCAAAAGAAATGAAATCTTGCCATTTGTGATGATGTGGATGGAACTAGAGGGTATTATGCTAAGTGAAATAAGTCAATCAGAGAAAAACAATTATCATATTATGTCCCTGATATGAGGAAGTTGAAAGGCAATGTGGAGGGTTTTGGGGGTAGGAAAGGAATAAATGATACAAGACGGGATCGGGAGGGAGACAAACCATAAGAGACTCAATCTCACAGAACAAACTGAGGGTTGCAAGGGGGAGAAGGGTAGGGAGAGGGTGGTTGGGTTATGGACATTAGGGAGGGTATGTGCTATGGTGAGTGCTATGAAATGCGTAAACCTGGCAATTCACAGACCTGTACCCCTGGGGCTAGTAATACACTATATGTTAATTAAAAATTTAAAAAATAATTTTAAAAAAATGAATGTGAACCAAATTTATAAAAACATATTTTTTATAAAAAATTATTAAAAATTAAAAAAATTATTCTTTTTCCACCATGGAGGTCCCTCAAAAAATCAATAATAGAACTACTTTCCAATCAAGTAATCACACTACTGCTCATTTAACCAAAAATATTAAATTGAAGAGATACATGCACCCATATATTTGTGCAGCATTACTTAACATAGCCAAACTCTGGAGTCAGCCCAACTGTCCATCAGCTAATGAACAGATAAAGAAGATGTGGTATAGATACACAATGGACCATTACTCAGCCATAAAAAAGAATGAAATCTGCCGTTTGCAACAACAACGTTGTTGGATGGGCCTAGAACGTCTAATGCCAGTCAGAGAAAGACAAATACCATGTGATCTCACCCATATGTGGAATTTAAGAAACAAGACAAATGAACAAGGGGGAAAAAAAAGAGAGAGAGAGAGAACCCAAAACCAAACTCTTAGCTCTAGAGAACACAGTGGTGGTTACCAGATGGGAGATTGGTGGGGATGCGTGATATGGTGGAGGGGATTCTGAGTGCAGTTACCATGGTGAGCACTGGGTGTTGCATAGAAGTGATGAATCACTGTACTGTACCCCTGAAACCAATATTGCCCTGTATGTTACCTACTTGGGAATTAAAATAAAAAATACAAAAATAAAACAAAAGCATTCTCTTCTATTGTGTCTTAGTTTCCCTTTGCTGACAGTTTATTTGGCAAGTGGTTTCAGGAAGCAGTAGGGGAGTTGACAGAGGGAGGCAGGTTAGGAGGGAAAGTTAATACGGGGAGTATTATTGAGTCAGTTCCCACTGGGGGTACCTGGTAAGGACACATTCACCATGGCCATCGGCGGGATGGGGCTCAGCATTTCAACTTACTATCTGTGCAGGGTTGAAGAGTGTCCCCTCAAAAGTCATGTGCCCCTGGAATCTCAGTATGTGACCTTAGAAACAAGGTCTTTGCATGTGTGATTCATTAAGAGGAAGCCATTGTGAATCAGGACGAGCCTTTATTTGTGGCAGTTCTCCAGAGAAACAACTCATAGGCCCCAGTCCATAGCCGTCCCCACTTCTCTCTCTCTACGAATAGAGAGAAATCTATCAACAAATATCTGTATCTATATAGGAAGACATATATTATAAGGTGTTGTCTCACATGGTTGTGGAGGCTGAGAAGTCCATGATCCGCCGTCTGCAAGGAGACCCAGGCGCTCCCCATGTGGTGTTGGTCAAATTCCTGAGACCCCGACAGCCAACGTGTGTGTTCCAGTCTGGGGCTGAAGTCCTGAGAACGAGGAGCACAGAGGGTGGATGTCCCAGCTCAAATGGTCAGGCAGAGAGAGGGAAAGAGCAAATGAATCCCCCCCTTACTCCAATTTTTGCAGTTGGGACTTGGTTGCTGCTGGTGGGGGTCCGCCGGGTGGCCTTGACTCACCCTCAAGCTTCTCTCTGCAGTTGGGTTCAGCTCTATTCTACCTGTGTCTATTCTGGGGCCTGGGCCAAAGGAGTAGCTCTCCCCAAGATGGTAATGGAGAGGAGAGGGCAGTTGGAAACTCCTCTCTAAAGGTCTAGGCTGAAACTGACACAGGGATTCCTTTACTACATTTCATTGACTGAAGCTGGTTGTGTGACCCAAGGTCAGGGTGTACTAACCATGTCTTCTTTTTTTTTTTTTTTTTTTTTTAATTTATTTGACAGAGATTACAGGTAGGCAGAAAGGCAGGCAGAGAGAGAGAGAGGAAGGAAAGCAGGCTCCTTGCTGAACAGAGAGCCCAATGCAGGGCTGGATCCCAGGACCCTGGGATCATGACCCGAGCAGAAAGCAGAGGCTTTAACCCACTGAGCCACTCAGGCGCCCCTAACCATGTCTTTTACTGTCTGTATTGTGATGCTCTGACATCTGGGGTCTTGCTGATCTGGGAGGGACTGCGCCTCCCAGGCTTAGCCTATTCCTGGAGATAGTAAACAGTTTGCACCTAAATGCACCTTTCATAAGCAAACCAACCAACCCAGAGCTCACATCCCAGCCCCCCTGCTCTGACCACCAGCCCTAATCACCACCTCAGGGGCAGGTATCAGACAAGAAGGGGCAGCCCCAATGTCCCTCAACCTGCTGAAATTATTCAAACCTGCCAATCCCCAACCTTGCCTCACCTGTTTCTTCCCAGAAAAATCACAAGAAAGGCACCTGACCTGCTCATACTCTCCATGCCTCTGCCTCCTGGCTGACCCTGGGGCCTCCCCTCAACTGGTGCCTCCACCTGCACCCAATGCCTTGTGTGGCCCTGCTTGGCAGGTGTGCCCTCTCTTCCTGGATCTTCAAGTCATAATTGTCTTGTCAGCAGGAATCATCTGATCTATCGGCCTTACTATAGTTAAGCTTTTTTTACAAAGATTTTTAATTTATTTTATTAGGAAGAGAGGGACTCTGCATGAGCAGATGGGAGGGGCAGAGGAAGAGGGAGAAGCAGACTCTCCTCTGAGCAGGGAATCCTGGATCCTGAGATCACGACCTGAGCTGAAGGCAGACCCTTAATGGACTGAGCTACCTAAGCGTCCCTAAGCTTCCTCTTAATATGCAATATTTGAAAACACAGGGGCAGGTCCTCTGCCTCCAGTGAGGGTCAACGGAAGCCCATGATTCAGGGTGTGGGTCGCGGGGAGGGATGAAGAAGTGAGACCAACAATTTAAGCCATCAGTTCTCTTTCCCTCCCTGGACAGGAGCGGGGAGAATCCTCTGTGATTTCCAAAGCTTAGCCTAACACCCAGAACACAAGCACCCTACACACATAGGCCAAACAAATCAATTAATAATAGGAAGCCCAACCATCTCAGGGCCCTGGGAGACGCGGATCAGATGCCATAACTTCGCAGACAGCTGAGAAAATTGGCTTGGTCCCCGAACTGGGTGTTTTGACCCAGATACGGCAAGAGAGGAAAGGGTATATTTTCTTGCGTAGCTTCTGCTCCCTCTGGTCTTCCGTCTGCGCTTGACATTCAATCACTCCAGGATGTTACAGTCCCCACCCGATACTTGTCTGGCATGCTGTGAAAGGGCCTTCTGAACAGCTGTCTTTTGGGATGTTGGCTGCGTTGCCTCCGCACCCCTCAACTCCCTCCATTCAATCTGTTCTCACAGGGCAGAGAAGTGTCTACCCATTGCCAGTGTTGTCCGGGGCCCCTGTTGCAGACGCCTCCACGTGGACATCCTGTTTTGGTTCCTTCCCCCCACCCCACTGCCCATGCCGACCCTCTTCCACTCCCCTCCGCTCCACTTGACTCAGGGCTCTGTCCCAGGACCCTGGGATCATGACCTGAGATGAAAGCAGACGCTTTAACCCATGGAACCACCCAGGCGCCCCGACATTGATTCTCTTGAACAGTTACGATCAAGTATTTTGTAGACGTCCCCTGGGTATGGGTTTGTTTGATGTTTCCTCCTGATATAGGAAGGCACGTTTTGGGCAGGAACATAGTGGGAGTGGTGCTGTGCTTGCCTCTGGGCTTGATTGGAGGCTCGTTGGCTACTGTGTGTCCTTGGGTTTTGTCTGAAATGGGTATCAGTGAAGATAGTGCTAGTTTAACTATGAATCCAAAGAGCCCGATCTGGGAAGTTTACTGGAGTGGGGGTTTGGTAACCTGCCAGGGACATTTAACTCAGTTGCTCTCAGCCTGGGGTGGGCTTTGGCCCCTGGGGACATTAGGCAATGTGGAGACATTTTTAAATGTCAGGAATGGGGGCAAAGGGGAGGCGCTGGCATCTGGTGAGTGGAGGCCAGGGATGCTGTGAAAGTCCTATAACGGGTGGGCTGGCCCGCGCTGCAGAGAATGATCTGGAACCCCCAAGTGTTGAGGCTGAGAAACCCTGGTCTCTGATTATGTGAAACCTGAAGAGCTGTTGTTCCCCCAGGAAGGCCCAGGTGTGAATACTATTCTTTGATATTCCGGTTTAGTAAAAATACAGAAAGTTGGAGAGCAAGGCATATGGTCTGAAAGGGAGAGAATTCTAGAGGGTGGAGGAATGGGGTTTGGGCTCCAACAGGATAGAACAGAGAGGAAAAAAAGAAATGAAAACCTATTCAAAAGTAAAAAAGCCAACTTCGAGGTATTCCAAAGTTAGATATTCCAAACCAGGTCTTTAATTCATTGGTTCACTCATTCCTTCAACTAATGTGAGCCTACCACCGGCCAGGTATTTTCCAGGAGACTGAGATAAAGGGGTACGTAAACAAAGCTCCTAATCTCACGGGGCTTCAATTTGAGTGAGGCAAGGGACAATAAATACAAAAAAATACACAGTGTGTATGTATGCTAAAGAGGTGGTGAGTGCTATGAGAAAAAGAATCTGGAACTGGGTAAAGGGATCAGGGTGTGTTGGGGGGGGTATGTTGCAGCTTGGGTAGTGAGACTTCATTGAGAATGTGAGAACTGAGTAAATTTGATGCACGTGAGGAAGGAAGCTGGGAGGAAGAGCTTTCTAGGTAGTGGGGACAACAAGTGCAAAGGCCCTGAGGCAGGACCATGCCAGGCAGGTTTGGGCAACAGGGAGGCCACCATGGCTGGATGGGATGAACCTGGAGAGAAGGAGGAGATAAGGGCAGGACGGTGACAGGAGCAGATGGTACAGGAGCTTGTGAACCGTGGGTATGACTTTACATTTTACTCCAAGCGAAGCGGGAGCCATGGAAAATTCTGAGCAGAGGAGGGATGTGCCCTGACTCAGGTGTTTACCAGCATCCTCTGGCTGCTGCAGGGGGAGCATGCTAGGGGGCAAGGGTGGAAGCCAAGAGACCTGGGCCGGGTACCAGCCTAGGGGGACATGATGGACACTCAGACCAGGGTGTTAGCATTTGTTTGGATTATTTTCTATTTCACAGTTTAGTAATTATAATAGCTGCATTTTTATGTACCACATATTTATTGGACTGGTCTGGGCAAATGTAATCACATATGCAGAGAAAGTCAGATAATTAAAATGAAGTCCAATGTTGCTAAATGTAATATATATACAACTTTAGGACCTGTGCCTGAGCTGTTATAATTATTTTTCTTTTGAAAAAAATTTTTTTCTTTCTTGTCCTGCCTCAGGCACTTAGGCATTTACATGAAATGTTTGCAGGACAACCTCTCCTATTCTAATGTGATGAATGTGACCTTTCAAACTGAGGATACAACAGCAGACAGAAGAGAAAAAACTCGAAGTAAATTTGGATATAATCAGTTATGTGCACGGAACCATTCCCCTACTGAGGATAGACCAAACATAAGCAAACAGGCCATTTGTTAATTTCAATGAGTTTGTTGGCAGAAAGAGGCATGAGGGTGTTGCCAAAACCTCTGCCAAGTTTAAATTTAGGACAGCAGGTTCCCTAGGAGTGGAGAAGTTTTTAGAAACCTTGATCCCATTCACACTATAACCTTTTTGTGATCTTCAGGGATTGCTACTTGAAAGGAAATTATTCCCAAATTTCCTTCCTGCTCTCCTTTCCCAAACTATCCAGACAGAAATTATAATCAAAGTTTTTGTTTTGTTGTTGTTGTTGTTGTTGTTGTTGTTTTGATAAGAGAATGGATTACAGAGACTTTTCCATCCAGCCTTCCAGATGGGGAAACTGAAGGCCAGAATGGAGAAGTGACTTATGTGTATCACTCCTGGGAGAGGTTCTTGGCTACATCCCCCTTTAAAGAGACCACTTGGTGGTCACTGTAATAAATGATTTTTCCTCTCTCATGAAAACTGCTGCCGACTGATCTTGGTCCTTCACTAAGTTCCGAAGGTTCTTCTTGCAAAATGAATTACACAAATTGTAGCTGCGGAAAATGAAACGTAACGTCTGTAAAATGTCCCCAAGAATTCTTCCTTTTTCCAGAAAGCAGGCTTGTGAGTCAGTGTAAGGCTTCGTTCAGTGGCAATAACAAACAAATTGGAAACTTGAGTGGCTTCCCTCAGAACATGCCTGCTTCTCGTTTCTGTAAAGCTGGTTAGCAGGGCTTGCCTCCACGCAGTAACTCAGAGAGCCAGCCTTCCTGCACCGAGCATCAGCCCCACCTCTCACCTGGCTCTCCTAGCCACCTCCAGACAGGTGCATCAGCTCTTCACTACTTCTGCCCCAGTTGTGATCATCTATTGGCTAGAATGAGCCACGTGGGTCTGTCCCAACTGCAAGGGAGTCTGGGAAATGTAGGAGAACATAGGTGGCGAGGATCAAACACGGCTTATTCTGTCTGTTCTAGAAAAGAGAGACCTGCCTTTTAGTACCCTGAATATGGCAAGAGAATGGTGTTTGGGTATCTCCAGAGTAATGAAAGGGGTCAGAACACTTTCTCTTTTTGAAAAGCAGACATCTAAAGATGTCATTGCTCTTAACTGTCCATAGCAGGCCTATCTCCTAAGACCAAGTAAATCATATTTGTTTGAGGCCAGTGTTCTGCTCAGATATCTAAAACCACAGATTTGAGCAGAGGGTGAACACAGTGAGGGCAGGTCTGTCAGGATAGGCTAAATATTAGGGGCTTTAAAACAACAGTTTGGGGGCGCCTGGGTGGCTCAGTGGGTTAAGCTGCTGCCTTCGGCTCAGGTCATGATCCCAGGGTCCTGGGATGGAGCCCCGCATCGGGCTCTCTGCTCAGCCGGGAGCCTGCTTCCTTCTCTCTCTCTCTCTGCCTGCTTGTGATCTCTCTCTATCAAATAAATAAAAAATCTAAAAAAAAAAAAATCTAAAAAAAACCAAAAAAACAAAAAACCAACAGTTTGTCTCTCTCCTATACTACCCGTTTGAGAGTTAGCTATAGCTGCATAAGGATTTGTCCTCCAACTCAGTGGCTTAGAACAATTGCGATTGTAATTTCTCACGATTCTGTGGTTGACCAGGCTCAGCCAGGCAAGGAAATTATGTGGAGTGAGAAAAGCCAATCACAGAGGGATACATATTGCATGACTCCGTTTATGTAACATTTGTGATAAAATTACAGAGAGGGAGGACCTGTTAGTGGCTTGAGAGTAACAAGACAGAGTCTTAAAGTGCCGGTACAGTCAAGTTTCTTAAGTGCTAGTGGTCGTACAAGGCTGTGCATGACAAAATTGCATAGAGCTACACACACCCCAGACCCCACAAGACACAGGCACACACACAGTCATGAATGCATATTAACCGATGAGATCTGAATCAGCTCTGCCAATTGTAGAATGATACCAGTGATGTCAATTTCTGGTTTGATGTTGTATTATAGTTATGCAAGCTGTTGCCCTTGGGAGACGGTGGGTGAAGGGTGCACAGACCCTCCCTGTACACTTCTTTGCAACTTCCTGGGCATCTGTGATTATTTCACAATCAAAAGGTTAAAAATGTAGGCAGTGGGTTTCTAGAGCTTGTCCTGTTCTACAATGATTTAATCACAAGAGCCCCATCTCTACCACCAGCACCACAAAAACAAACAGAGCACGCTGAAGAATGTAGCAGACAGAGTGCAGTGACTGGAATAAAGTTCTTCTGAAAAAAAGTGTAAAGGGATTATGGATATTTTTCTTCTACATTTTTTTCTTCTCCTTTTTCTCCCTCCAGCTCGAGTTCCTCCAAAAGCCGATTCCAAGACAAGGATTGGATCAAGTAGTTTATTTCGGGTGAAAGAGAGAAGACAAGGAAAGGTTTGTGTCAAGGAATTACCTGTGGAGCAAATGAAGCTTCGTCCTGCTGGGGACCTCTGGGAGCCAGCATAGGGCACATGCCTCGGAGCTGTCTCCACTGGTGTGCGAGAGAGCTGGGGTATTTACCCACGCACTTTGGCTTTGTCAGTTACTGCTAGAGAGCTGCTCCCCGGGAGCATTAATTCCATGGCCTGTGTGTGACAAAGCAGGTTCGGCAGCAAACAAAAGCCCTCAGTTTGGGCAGTTGGAAGACAGGCTGGTGTGCACTGAAGGGTAAGGACAGGTGCATGGGATAGAATGCCTGGGCGAGAAATAAAAACCAGAAGGAAAATGCAACATGCTTAATGTGCAGACTGCTTGCTTACTACATCCTCAATATCCGTCCTTTATTCTTTGTTCCAGTGGAAACAATCTCGCGCCAGGCAAGCATTTGTTGGGGATGACAAGAAGCACTGTGGCCAGTCAGGAGACAGAGAGAGCAAAGAGAGACATGGGCGGGAGCCTTTACTGTGATTCCTGCAGATGGGAACATGTGGGGCAGGACAGGCAGGCTCAGAATTGACTAGTCTGAATAATTTCAGTGGGTTCTGAAGCATAAGAACTGTCCCTACTGGTCTGCTCTTTGGCCCTGTGGTTAATAAGGCAGGTAGAGAGTGGCCAGGAGACCCAGGAATAGAGTCGGTTGGGATGTGGAATCTGGATTGGAGCCCTTTACTAACTCTAGGAGTAACCCTGCAAGGGACAGTCTTTCCAGGCTCAGCCAGGCCTCCAGGGTCAGAGTATCAGAAATGTGGTCCATCCAAAGCCCTTCCCCAGGGACCACCCATGCACCTTCCTGCACTATTTTTCACCATACCAGTTAACAATAGCCAGGAGACCGCATAGTTTACTTCCTTATTATATTGTCGGAGTCCCGGACTGGGGTGCCAGTCCCATGAAGGCAGGAATGTTTGTCTGCTTCAGTCTCTGTGGACGTCCAGAACCTAGAACAGTGTCTGGGACAATGAACTGAATGAATGAGTTGATCCGTATATTCCTCAAGTTAAAGATTGACCGTTCTTCAGCAGTTTGTAGTCAAAGTTCAGAGCCTCCATAGAATTTTAGAATTTTAGTGGCCTCTCTGATGGACTCTGGGGCACTGTGGTTTTTTGCAAACCCGACAGAGCAGGAAATCTGTGTGGCATTCAGAATCCAATATTGAGTGAAACCATGTTGCATGGCCGTCTACTTCTGACTTGAACCATTCACAGGAGTGGGCATCTCTGAGGAGTGGGCAAGGCCCCTGGTCCTGAGTGAGTGAAAGTGGATACTTCTCCCTGGAGGTGACTCTTGGTCACATTTTTCCTTCACCCCCTCTTCTGTCCTAAAATTAGCCAGGATCCTGGGAGCGGTTGAGGCTGTCTTGAGCTATTTTTAACAGATCCAGGAGTTGTGACTAGACTGGGCTTAACTACAGGGAAGGGATGTCACTGGGAGGTCTAACTTCAGAGAGGATTGTGAGCCTCCCTAAAATGTGCAAGTTCCAATTTCTGACTTGAGAGATGATGTAAACTGAAAATTATGGGGGGGAGCATGGCTGACTCAGTTGGAGGAATGTGCCCCTCTTGATCTTGGAGGTGTGAGTTCGAATCCCATGTGGGATATAGGGATTATTTAAATAAATAAAAAATTTTAAAAAGAAAGTTATTAGGAGAGAAGCAGAGGAATGAGTAAAACACATTCATTCATTCATTCATTCAGTGTCAGGCTCTGTTCTGGGCACTGGGAATAGAGGAAGTAACAAAGACAAAAAAAGAAACTCTGTGCCCTGGAAAAAAAGAAGAGGTTAGAGTATCTACTCATATCAGAAAGCAAGGAAAGGGCTTTCAAAACTAAAGAATTTTATCAAAAGAATACATGAACTAGATTGACAGGATTCCCACTTGTCACAATTCAGGTACCATTGTACTCTGTTAGTCAAAAACCAGTGTCATTAAAAACCTTGCTTATAGAGTTAAATGCAATTTATTTATTTATTTTTTAAAGATTTTATTTATTTATTTGTCAGAGAGAGAGAGAAAGAGTGAGCACAGGCAGACAGAGTGGCAGGCAGAGACAGAGGGAGAAGCAGGCTCCCTGCCGAGCAAGGAGCCTGATGTGGGACTCGATCCCAGGACGCTGGGATCATGACCTGAGTCGAAGGCAGCCTCTTAACCAACTGAGCCACCCAGGTGTCCCGCTAAATGCAATTTTCGTTTGCAGGCCGCAGAAATGGGTTTGGTGAGTCTTACATTTAAAGGATGGGTTAGGGGTGCCTGGGTGGCTCAGTGGGTTAAAGCCTCTGCCTTTGTTCAGGTCATGATCCCAGAGTCCTGGGACCGGGACCGAGCCCCGCATCGCATCGGGCTCTCTGCTCAGCAGGGAGCCTGCTTCCTCCTCTCTCTCTGCCTGCTTCTCTGCCTACTTGTGATCTCCATCTGCCAAATAAATAGATAAAATCTTAAAAAAAAAAAGGATGGGTTATATAGAAATAATATCAGAAGTGCTCAGTATTGACTGGAAACTGGAGAAACAGGCTTGGAGAAAGGAGAGAAACGGAAGGAGGAGCTCTGGGAGTCTAATGGGCACTAGGAGGGTTGTGCATTGCCGATGATAATAATGCATGGCTGTAACCCTCAGCAGATAGTCCTGGTCCGCATCTGCTTGCCCAACGGCCTTGCCTAAAGTTGCCAAAGGCTGCACAGCAGGCTGGAAGTGCTGTGAATGAGCAGCTACATCCCACTCCTGCCACCGTCAGCAGCTGTCAGCCCATGACTGATAGCAGCTGGTGAGTCGCTGCCCCGACTCCCCTGGGCTCAGGTGGGATGATTCTGAGGGGTGTGTACTGCCTTATCCCACTACATTCCCCAGCAGAACTGGGCCCCAGGGGCCCATGGGGTCACCTTTTTATCAGTGCACCTGTATGGGCTGCTCTTCTCTTTCTGTTTCACATCCTCAATCCCAAACTGGCATTTCCTGGAGTCACCTCCCAAACAGACGATTTACCCATGAGCCCTTGGGTCAGTGCCAACTTCTGGGGGGGACCCAAGTGAAGACAACTGCATTCCATGGCAGAATTCTCCAGATCCAGGAATTTAGAATCCACTTTGAGAGGAAAGGGCTGAGAAGTGGTGTCAATATCAGCATCTAGAAGTTTCTCCCAAGTTTCCTAGTTGCCTGGAGACAGCAGCCCCTGATATAGGAGCTGGGCACAGCGGGTTTCCTCAGGACTGGGAGCACAGCTCTGCTCTGAGTTCCCCTTCTTTCTTTTTTTTTTTTTTTTTAAAGATTTTATTTATTTATTTGACAGAGAGAAATCACAAGTAGACGGAGAGGCAGGCAGAGAGAGAGAGAGAGGGAAGCAGGCTCCCCGCCGAGCAGAGAGCCCGATGCGGGACTTGATGCCAGGACCCTGAGATCATGACCTGAGCCGAAGGCAGCGGCTTAACCCACTGAGCCACCCAGGCGCCCAGTTCCCCTTCTTTCTGTTAGTACTCAGCTACCACTGGACACCCTGAGGAGTGGTTAGGGAGCTCCCAGCCAGGGTCCAGTGCATCCCTTCTCCTGGTCACTTATATATTATCACAGGATGCCTGTGCACATTCAGGCTGGATAAAAAGTTTATAGGAAGTTTATCCTCAGCATGTCTATGTTTGATGAGCCTTCCTCCTTGGGGGCCAGCGAGAGGATTCAGAGCCAAGGTCACACAGAAGACAGCTCTCGACACGTGCTACCCTTTCAGACATTCCCAAGTGACTGTGGGCCACTCACCCTGGAGCCAAAGCAAGGAGCAGGGACAAGGGTTGGTCAAGCATGGATCTCTTGTCTGCTCCAGGAGGGGCCACTGGTGTTGGAACAGCTCTTGTGCAAAGACTACTCTCAGAGGAGAATTTCCTGCCCCCACCCCCACCCCCACTATCCCCCGATGAAAGGGAAAAGGGGTGCTAATAGGAGAATAGAAGGTTAGATGCTGGATAGTCAGAAATACACCCGACATCGGCTCTCCAGAGGGAATGAGGTGCTGTCACCTTTGTGATTTCTTTGTTGCATTTACAACAGTTTTACAGAGATTAAAAACAAACAAACAACCCTTCCCCCAAATCCAAAAAAATCATCTTGTTCCAGCAGATGTCATTGGTTCTCCTCCCACCTTGGACCGCCTTGGAATTCACGTGCAAGCCATTCGCTTCTACACCAACAACTGCCTTCGGCCCTCTGGACTGGCTTCCTAGGGCTACTGTAAAAATCGATCACAAACAGTGGCTTTATAAACAGAAATCTCTAAGTTCTGGAGGCCAGAAGTCCAAAATGAAGGTGTTAGCAATATTGGTTCTTTCTGGATGATCTGAGGGAGAACTCATCCCATGCCTCTGTCTTGGCTCTTCGTGGTTCCCCCAAATCCTTGGCATTTCTTGGCTTGTGGCCATATCATTCCAGCCTCTGCCTCTGTCATCATATGGCTTTCTTCTCTGTACCTATCTCTGTGTGGTACTTCCTCTTCTTAGGAGGATGTCAATCACTGCTTTTAGGGTTCACCCGAAATCCAGGATGATCTCATCCTGAGATCCTCAATTACATCCTGAAAGGTCCTTTTTTCAAATGAGCTCATATTCACAGGTTCTGGGGTTTGGGGTGTGGACATTAAGGCCCTGGTTCTCAGTCTGTGTGGATATGACAGTCTGAATGTTTGTGTCCCTCCAAAGTTCATATGTTGAAATCCTAGTCCCCGGTGGGATGGCATTTGGAGGTGAGACCACTGGGGTGGAATTAGGTCTTGAGGGTAGAGCCCTTTCTAATGGAATCAGTACCCTTATGAAAGGACCCCCAGCGACCTCTTTCTTTGGCACCAACAGCCCCTCTTTATACCAACAACTCCCTTCAGCTCTCTGACTGTGTTAGTTAGTCCATGTGAAGACAGAACAGGGAGTCAGCTGTCTGCAACCTGGAAGAGGCTGTCACCGAACCTGACCATGATGGCATTCTCAGCTTGGACTTCCAGACTCCAGAACTCTGAGAGACAAACTTCTCTTGTTTTCAAGCCACCCAGTTTATGGCAATTTGTTGTATCAGCTCAAATGACTTAAAGAGTAGGCAAGTCAGAAGGGCTGTAAAATGAATACCCCCAGAGTGGCCCTCAAACAATGTGGGACCAGCGCTGATGGAAAGATGTTCCTTATGTCTCAGTGGGACAGCCCTGGGGGCGTCTCTCAGAGCATCCTGGTGGGATTGAGTCCTCCTTGCTAAGAGGGAGAATGTGCCCGGGACTCATAGACTCTAAGATGGTCCCTAATGGTGCTTGCTTCCTGGTACTCACATCTCATGTCATCCCCTGCCCTATAGGGTGGTTGTATTGGTTTCTAATCAACAGACTGTGGCAAATATGATGGTGTGTCAGTTCCCTGGTTATGGTCCATAGATAGTCCCTTCGCTAGCAGGTTCTCTCTTGCCGGCTTTGGTGAAATATTCACTATGGTGGGGATAGCTGTGTGGCAAAGAACGAAGGACCATGCTAGTCAACCACTGGGAAGGAACTGAAATCCTAAGTCTAACAGCCTGCAAAGAACCAAATCTGGCCAACAACCTTATGATCTTAGAAGTGGATCCTTTGCCAATCAAGGCTTTGGTTGAGAATGGGGTGCTTGCTGACATCTTGGCAGCCTGTTAGAGTACCTGCCACGGAAGGTCCACTCAAGACATCCCTGGATTTGTGACCTTCAGAAACTGTTGGACAACAAAGTGTGCTGTTTTATTATTTTTAAAAAAGATTTTGTTTATTTATTTTAGAGGGAGAGAGAGTGGGGGGGTAGAGAGTGGGGGGTAGAGGAAGGGGGAGAGAGAATCCCAAGCAGACTCTGAGCTGAGCATGGAGCCCAATGTAGGGCTCAATCCCATGACCCTGAGATCATGTCCTGAGCCAAAACCAAGAGTCAGACGCTTAACCAACTGAGCCACCCAGGTGATCCTGAAGTGTGCTGTTTTAAATTGCTAGGTTTGGGGTAATTTTTTATACAACAATAGCTAACCAATATCATGCCCATCATCACACCTTTTATTGACTTCCCTTCTCTATCTTGCTTCACCGCTCCTTTACCCAGCTTTTTGGGATCGCTCCCCAGTAAACTACTTGAACTGAAGTATTTATCTCTAGGGCTGCTCTTGAGGACATCCAGACTAAGACACCTGTCATTAGGACTATGGGCTATCTACTTTTGTTTATAAAGAAGTCAGTGGCATGTTGGAAAATGTCAAAGAACAGAAAGTGTCCTAAAGGTTTTGCTAGTGTTCAGTGTAGGTGGATTCACACCCAGCACCCATCCCAATGTCCTGATCTGTTTTCTTGTAATGCAGAGCCTGGGCAGCAAAACATGGCACTTCAAAGAATCCCTTGCAGGTAGAATGCTGGAGGCGAATCATGTCCAACCAACTGGAAGCCCACTAGGTTTGGAAAGTATGGTGAGTTGGAGGCCATCTTTTCACGGCTTTGGCTGTTAGTACTGCTATGGATGACTGGAGAGATATTGGCTTTCCATTTTTATTTCCTAGCAGAATTCCAATGCCCAGGGCCTAACTTTGGGAGTTTCAAGAGAAGTTTTGGTCCAGCTTCCTGGTCTCTGAATCATGACCCAGGATTATGGTTTTGTAGTTAACATTTTGGGAAGTGACCTTCAATAGATACCCTTCTGTGTTAATTAAGGTAATAATAGTTGCTGTAACAGCTGTGTTTTAGGGCATCAGAAGGATGATCTTTGCTCATGTGGAGTCAGTGGAGTGTTTGAAAAATGGTTTCCCTTGTGAATCTGAAACATCCAAGATGTGGAGGTCAGGATGAGACAAGCTATGTGAGAGATCTGTTAGGGATGGTAAGGATGTGGGGAATCGAGTGAACAGTGACCTTTCTTTCCCTGGGAGCTTCTCTTGCAGCCAGAGTCTGTTTTGCCCACACTGTGGCAGTTGGAAATGCTGGGGAACCAAAGTCCCCTGACAGAAGACTTTTAGTAATGACTGACAGAAGGTGGTGGGTCAATACCCCAGTCCCTCGCTCCTCAGGGGGCCATATTCTCAGGGGCATGTTCTACACTGGCTCCCAGACTTCCCCAGAGGGATTAAGCACTAGTTATCCGCTAGTAGTAACTAGGATACCAACACATCCTTTACTATATGCCTTCTCTCTCTCCATCCTACTTCCCTGTTTTCTAGTGATGCTTCCCAGGGACTGCTTCTTAAACACTTGACTTATCCTCAAATCCTGTCTCAGGGCTGAACTTCTGGGGGAATTCAAATGAAGACACTCTCAAAATAGACTGAATATGTTAAGTCTATCCAACCTGAACTTGGTTGTGTGTGTGTGTGTGTGTGTGTGAAGAAAGCACAATTTGGAAAGGCAAACACCTTACAGAGAGTTGGTACTGCCCCTGCACAAGACTTTGTTTTGATGTCTCCTCTAGCTCCTGGAACAGAATCCCCTGTAAAGCCATGTGTCCTAGAAATGGTTGAGTTGATTTGTGACTTGAAACGGGGAAAGAAAACCAAAGAACTGCATTTGTTATCAGCTCAGAATTGCTCACCGTTCTGTTTATATTCTCAAGTGGGTCGAGGAGGAGTTGGCAGCTCCTTTGTTTCCCCTTAGCATGCAGCCAGATAGCACTGCAGACTTTTCTGGTGCAAAGAGCAAATGCACACCCATTATGTACCCACTGACACCATCCAAGAATTTCCCTTTTCTGACCCTACTTGGAAAATGACAAAGCTGTCAATATCTGTAAGAGTCTGAACAATTTTTTTTGCTAAACACAACTTCAACTGGAAGAAAACCATTGATTTTCTTCCAGCTCAGAAGCACCTGCAGTTCTTGGCACCACACCTGGCGTGGCTGCTCTGGGGGATAATGGAGTACTGCCTGCCCTCCTGAGTCACAGCCTCTCTGTAGGCACACACCATTGTCAGAGACTGCCAGTCTGCTGATAGGAGTCTCATTGCCTCTGTGCCAACCACTGACTTCCACAGAGCCCAAGACCTGAATCATTGCTTCTTCATGGGGGATGGTCAAGAAATAGAAGCAGAAAATGGATTCTTTTTTATTGTACAGAAGTTGGATGGCTTTCAAGGCAAATGCTCTTAAGACAAATGCTTAACTGGGCTTTGGGCAGAACTTTCTCGTGTTTTTGCTCACTCTCAGAAATCAAGCAGGGGAACAATCTGGGAGATCAAGCAGGTGTTGGCAGTATTTTGGGACCATCTGAATGAAGGTAAGTCAAAGCCCTATGGTTACCGTTATGGATTTTGTGAAAAATCTGAGAACTCTTTTGGTCCAATGGCCACACTGTGAGAGATCAGAGACTAACTCTGGAAATTTTTGACTCTAGCAGAAGACTTCTGCAGCCTGGTATGGAGTGACAGAAATCTGCAAATACATAATTAAAATTTATTTCCCTCAGGGGCACCTGGGTGGCTCAGTCAGTTAGGCATCAGCTTTTGGCTCAGGTCATGATCTCAGGGACGTGGGATAGAGCCCTGACTCAGGCTTCCTGCTCAGTACGGTGTTTGTTTCTTCTCCCTCTGCCCGCTTGTGCTGATTCTCTTTCTCTCTCTCAAATAAATAAATAAATAAACAAAATCTTTCAAAAATTTACTTCCCCTGTTAAAAGAGATTCATAAGCTGTTTCTCACTGATAGAACACCAAAGTATCAGGAAGTACTTGACCCCAGCTCTGTGTGCCCATCCCCCAGCTTCTTCAACTTACCTGCTATCTGTTCACACCTGTGACCTTCAGAGGGTCCCTTATGGGCACTAGAGCCAATCCGAGGGCCAGAAGTGCCTGGGAGTTTATTTTACCTTGCCCCTGCATCCTAGGTGGCCAATTGCTATTGGGTTTAGGAGGCTGTTACGGGCTGTTTGTGTCCCTGCAAAATTCACGTGTTGAAGCTCTATCCCCAATGGGACTATATTTGGAGATAGAAACTTTATGAGACAATTAAGATTAAATGAGGTATTAAGGGTGAGGCCCTGGTCAGATAGGGTCAGTGTCCTTCTAAGAAGAGAAAGAGAAACTAGAGATCTCTTCATGCATGCAACCAAGGAAAGG
Organism: Neogale vison; assembly: GCF_020171115.1. Lineage (NCBI taxonomy): Eukaryota > Metazoa > Chordata > Mammalia > Carnivora > Mustelidae > Neogale > Neogale vison. The sequence goes on from NC_058096.1 coordinate 215,012,446, forward strand.
TCATGTAAGCACACAGTGGGAAAGCAACCATGCACAACCCAAGATGGGCGCCCTTGCTAGGCTTCCACCCTCCTGGCACCTTGATCATAGACTTCCAGCCTCTGGAACTGTGAGAAAATACATTTCTGTTGTTTAATCCCCCCAGTCCCTGGTACATTGTTATAGCAGCCCTAACAGATGAATACAGGTTTACAAAGCCAAACTCACTTGCCTGAGGGATAATTTATGCCCTAGAACTCTCTGTTGGATCAGTCTGAAGTCAGAACTGCAGTTGGCATTGCGTATTTGTGTGGCTTCCTCCCTTTGCCTGTCCTGATGCCCCAAACCCTTATCAGTTACCTGGGAGTGCTTTCTTTTCTTTTCTTTTTTTTTTTTTTTATGGGGGAGGTGCAGGTGCAGAGGAAAGGACAGAGGGAGAGGGAGAGGGAGAGAGAGAGTCTTAAGCAGGCTCCACACCCAGCTCAGAACCTGATGCGGGGCTTGATCTCAGTAATCTGAGATTATGACCTGAACCTAAATCAGGAGTTGGCACTTAACTGACTGTGCCACTCAGGTGCTCTGAGCACTTCTTAATAAATCACTTGCACTTGAGTTCTTGTCTCCAGTTCTGCTTCTGGGAATATCTGACCTAAGAAATTAGTGATGCAGAACGTCACCAAAGGTAACCTGAGTACTGAGTTGAGGACACAGAAACTGCTTGGAAATGAATTTCACATGCAGAGATTTGGTAGTTTCTATTAGTGGGAGTTCCTTGGGTCAGATTAAGCAATGTCAGCTGCTACGGTAGGCAATTCCTGAAATCTCAGGGGCTTTACACAACAAAGGTTTGTTTATCACTCACATGCACTCTGAGGTAGGTTGGGCAGCCGGTCTTCCACCTTTTATCAGCACCAAATGGAAACACATGGTTTCTGAAGTTGTTGGACAGAGGAGAGACACTAGTTCTTAACCACCTCAGTCTGGAAACAGCATGAATCATTGCTGCTCACAGTTCTTTGCTTGAAACAAGCCATCGGATCCTAATCAAAATGCAAGGGGTAGGGGGCAACTGGTTAGCTCAGTTGGTTAAGTGTCTGACTCTTGATTTTGGCTCAGATCATGATCTCAAGGTTGTGGGATCAAGTCCTAAGGCAGGCTCCCTGCTGAGTGCGGTGTCTGCTTGAGATTCTCTCCCTCTGCCCCTCCTTCCGCATGTGTGCTCTCGCTCTCAATGAAATCTTTTAAAAAATTTACAGGGTATTGGGAAATGTAGAGGAGCACATGGGTTGTTTGGGGAATGATAGTGAAAGTGATAGAGAAAGTGAGAGCAAGAGAGCATGAGCAGGGGGAGGGCAGAGGGAGAGGGAGAAGCAGACACCCCGCTGACCAGGGAGTCCAGTTGCAAGACTTGATCCCAATGTTCTGGGATCATGACCTGCACCAAAGGCAGACAGTTAGCTGACTGAGCCACCCAGGAGCCCCCATGGTTTTTCTTACAGTGGAGTTGCACCTTATGTGATGATTTTGTTTCTGAAGGCACTGAAAAAGGCAAAAGCTGCATGTGACCCAAATTGCCTTTCAAAATCTTTTAGGAAGGCAACATCAAAATGATTTGTAGGCTCATATTGTCTTTTCATTACAGAAAATAATAACAGAACATGTCTTTCTTCTGCATTTGCAGGCAAAAATTAATAAATGCTCCTAAAGTTTTTGAAATTTTGCTAATTAAAGTGAACTAAAATTTGAATATACTTTGTGAATTTCAATGACAAAGCATATGGTTTTGCTTGAATAAGAAGCTGAATTAAACCCCAAATACATGAACCGTAAAATATTGACAAAGTTAGATTTCATCAAGATTAAGAAATTTTCTGGGGCACCTGGGTGGTTCAGTTGGTCAAGTATCTGCCTTCAGCTCAGGTCATGATCTCAGGGTCCTGGGATCAAGCCCTGTGTAGGGCTTTCTTAGTGGAGAGCCTGCTTTTTTTTCTCCATCTGCCCTTCCCCACCACTCATTCACTCCATCTCTCTCAAGGAAATAAATAAAATCTTTAAAGAAAGGATTAAGAAATATCCTTCATCAAAAGAGCCCATTGAGAGAACATAAAGTCAAGCCATGGAATTGAAGAAGATAATCTAGATGGCATATTCTCAAAGGACTCATATTCAGAGTATATAAAGAACTCCCACAAACCAGTAAGACAAATACATGAAAACAAAATGGGCAAAAACCTTGAACAGGTTGGGTCATTTTGCTTCAGGCTGTGGATTGTCTGGATTTAGTTGGTGCTAAGTTGAGGACTGGGTTTACTTTTCTCCATGTCTGTTAACTCTGTGCCCCAAGATAAAGGGGAAGCACCTCCCTAGGCCATGATCTTTTCCTAACAAAAGAATGGCATGCAAGAGCCAAATTAAATCATACAGGAACATTTAAAAGCTTTGTTCACATCTGCTAAGATCCATTGGCCAAAGCAAGTCATCTGATCAAACCTAGCTTCAGTGAGTTGAGGAAATACACTCCACCCACAGTGGAAGGGCACTGTATGGTCACATGAAAAGGGTGTGGATATATTGCATTTCTAGAAGTGCAATCCCATCTACCTTGGCAGTCATGGTTAGGTTATGGGAAGGAGGGAATTCCTTACCCAATGGACAACAGATGTGAGAGATAGTATGAGTTCCAATGACATCTTTGGCAGCTCTGGGTCTAGTAATTCTTGAAGCTGGATTCAACTTTGGCCTTCCCAGAGTCACCAACTGTTACATCCCCCTGCTGCTTCCCTTTATGATAAAGCTATTTTGAATCAGGATCCTACAAACACATGATTCCTAATGTACACTCTCCCTCATGGTAAATTAGAGTGCTCATTTCTTCTCACCAACAACAGCACTGAGTGTTAATATTCTTTTTTGGTTTTTGCCTATTTTCCAGGTGAAGAATGGCACCTTGTGTAAACTTCAATTATTTGCCAGTAATATCAAATACCTTCCTACACCTATTGACCATTTGTATTTCTCCTCTGTGAAATGAATTTGGCTTACTATTGGAATGTACTGATTTTTCAGGCTGGAGTTGGGTTTGCAACAGGGATACATTTTCTAAGTGTTTGGGGGTGCTGAAATGGTTTTGCTATTGATTATAATATCCCTCCAGGCTGAGAATGTTTCTACTTTTATGTAGCCAATGTTTCTTGTTGAAATGAGCACAGAATGACTTGTGTCAACTTTTTCATAAAGCCTCAATGAATATTATTTTGGGTTAGAGAGCAAGAATAAGACAGAGGGTGAGACAGCTGTCACAGTCCCCTGGAAAGTGGTATCATATATCACAATTTTATGGTTACTGTTCTTTGGAAGTGTGGCACCTTCCTGGGAGAAATCTAATCCTTGAAAAAGAATCTGCCTATTAAAAAAAAATCTGAATATTTGAATCCAACTAATTTCCAGAAAAGGGGTATGGCACAGAAAGAGGAACATTTTTTAGGAAACAATTATTGTCATGTGTGAGATCTCAGACTAGAATTGGGGCATCTGGACACTTAGCTCCTAATTCTTATGGAGAGGCAGGGGCATGAACTGGTTGAAATCCTTGCTCGGTAAAGTGTGTTTTGTGGCTTAGCAACATCAGCAACACCTGGGAACCTTCTAGAACTGCAAATCTCCACCTCTGTCCTGGATTACTGAATCTGAACTTCTTGGATAGACTCTGGAGCATGATAAACCTCAATGAATTTCAGCCTCTGTTACACATCACTTTTACTGTGATATTTCTCAGTCCAGAGACACTCTCAACTTGCAACCTGGCCATACAGACTGTGGTAGATCACAGGTGCGACATATCATTGCCTCTGCTGTTTGGCGAAGGTGGTTATCCTGTTCTTTATAATTGGTCAGGAGGGAGACGGATAATATTGCCGTCACCATGGGATTTAGCAGCAGTGGTGAATTTAGAACACTTCCCCATGTGTGGGAGGCTGATTAGCTACATTTGCTAAGTACCTAACAGCTGCTATTAGCCTTTAATGATCTTAATTCCCAAAGTAGCTTGGTGGCAAAGAGAGCCATTGTCAGATTTTTCTGTGCCAAGGTTCCCAAGGGACAGACATTTGCTTTCAGCATCTGTGTGTTAGAGACCCAAAAGGAATGTTTTCTGGGTCCTGAAGATTTCTAACCAAGGAGGTTAGTAACAAAACCCATATTTGGCAGGAGGATTAAACCCTGAGATTGAAATTGCTCTGAATGCATCTCATGGGCAAACAGACTATGTTCTCTCAAAGCATTTGCCTTTAGAGATGAAGCAAGGAGAAGGCTTTTGTTCTATGTTCAAGAGCAGTGTGCCTTCTTTGTACTAAATTCCAATCAGGTGCTTTGTGAGCTTTCTTGTCCACAGTTCTAGGAATGCCCTTGGCATCCCTCCACATAATTGCTTTGCAGGTGAATGCAAAGTTATCTTTTTAAAAATGGATTTTCTTAAGATTTTCGGCCAAAGTTTTAAAACTCCAGCTGTACTTCCTAGCTGTGTGTCACTGGTTACATCACTTAGCCTTTCTAGATCTTAATTTTCTCTTTTACAAAATGAGATTAATACTAGTAACTAACAATAATAGGATTGAATGGGTTAAAGCAAATAAAATACTTAGAATAGTGCCTGACATATCATATGCAAACATTAGCCGGTATGATTTTACTATTAGTGCGAACAATTGTAAGTAAGTCACCACATGCTCTTACTTGCCTCTTCCCTCCACGGCAGGATTTGCCATCCACCCCAGGAATCCCTCCCCACTTCATACTTTTGGTAATAGGACTCACTTGAATTTTGGTAGAGGACGTGGTTATGCAGTTTCTCTTGCAACTACATAAGGACCGTGTGATCAAGGTCCTAGCAGCAATAGAATATAGTAGAAGCAATGCATAAACTTCTGTGTTGCTTCCAGAAGAGGAAATGCTTGTCCTCCACTTTTTCTCCACACCCCTTCCCCATGACAGCTTGAACAAGGACATGGGGATAGGCCAGGCTGGGCATGTGGATAAAGACAGACTCTAGAGATGGCAGAGATATGAGGTAGAAGGAACTGGTCCCTTGGTGATCTTGTACAGTGAAACTTTGCCTGTGTCAGACCTCCTGCCCATGTCTGGAGTCCTAAGTAAGAGAGAATGAAATTTCTTTCTTATTTGAACCATTGTTTTCCTGGGTCTCTTGGCTTCTATATCTTGTTTCCATGCTCAATAGCACCTCACTTACAATCTGTGCATTAGACTGTATCTTAGGGAAATGGATTTAGTGCTGAACATGAGTCAAAGTTTGTTTTAAAAAATTCAGAGTTCATTGGTCACTTAGCAGACCCTAGAAGCAAGTGGGTCCAGTCCCAGCTCACCTACAAATACAGATGAGGCCACATTAACATGAATGCCTGAATTCCAACAATTCTTTATTCTCTGCCCTTGGACCTCACCACTCTTCCACACTGTGTTGCAGAATTCCGAGGGACTGTTTCATTTGTGTCCAGGCAAAAGTTTGCTCACAACAGGTTTGCTGCTATTACCATCCCAATGGCAGCCACCTTGTTACCTTCTCTCCTGTTTTCCATGGGCACGCTGCTCTTTTGGACAACGGGGCCCCGTGATCCTTCCTGATGGTCTTCTCGGCGCTTATGGCCCCCAAGCTGCCAAGGGTCTTTGAGGAGGGGACTGGCTTTTCCTCCAAAGCTGTCAAGATTACATTTCATTGCAATCTGCCTTTCATCACTGCTGCCGGAAAGTCTGTTCATTAACGCTGACATGCCTTCGTTCGTAGGTGATGTGTACTTTCTCTCTGGCTGTTGTAACGATCTCTCTGTCTTTGGTGTTTACAGTTTCACCAAGATGCATCTAGGTTTTCATTTATTTGTTTTATCCTACTTGGGATCGGTTATGCTTCTTGAACCAGTGGATGTCACATTTTTCCTAAATTTTCAAAAAATTTGCAGTGGATGTCACATTTTTCCTAAATTTTCAAAAAATTTGCAGTGAACTCTAAGTGTTGCCTTTCCTCTGTTTTCTCTACTTGACCCTCCTGGGTCTTTGATTAGATGCACCCAAATCAGATGAAGTTTCCACCACCCCACGGAATGGGGGTTTGAACCAGCAATAAAATTGTTACAAAAAAATAAATTACCGTCTTCCCTTAAGTATCTACTTCGGGATCTGAAATTCACACTTGCAACATTCTCAGGGGTTCAACAGAAGGAAGACCAGACTCTGAAGCCAGGGGTTGGCAAACTGTGGCCCACCAGCCAGATTTGCTGACTGCCTGTGTTTGTGATTAAAGTTTTGTTGGCCACACCCACTCACCTACCTACGATGTGGGGCTGTTTCTGTGTTACAACACCAGAGTTGGAGAAGGGACCGCCTGAAAATAAAAACCCAAAATGGTTTATTATCTGGTCCTTACAGTAGTTTGCCAACTGCTGTGTAGATCAAGCGTTCAGTCCTTCCACAATTTAAGACCAGTTTTTCAAATATATACTCCACTGCTCTACCACATAAACTTTCCAGAAAATTCCCACTGGTATGTATAAAGTCCACTGAGCCATTAGCACTAATGTTTTTTTGGTCCCCAATACAATTAGGGGGGAATGAAGACCCCACCTGTTCCCACCTTCCAGTGGAAAACAACTGGGTGGAAAAATGGAGTGTCATCCTAAAAGTTGGGGAATTGTGAGTACATCTGCTTTAGCAATACAAGGGTAGATGATTCCTATTTTCACTCAATGCATACATGACTTAAAGTCTACTTATTGAAAAATTATAGACCAAACATACTGCTGATGCAAATAAGTGTTATTAAGCCCTGTAGGATTTGCCAAACACCCCACAACAAATTACATTGACAATAACAAGCTAAACCCACAATGATTTACCATTAGCTAAGTAAAAAAACCAGCATTTGAAAACCATGGCTGAGGCGCCTGAGTGGTTCAGTAGGTTAAGCGTCTGCCTTCCTGCCTTCGGCTCAGGTCAGGATCTCAGGGTTCTGGAATTGATCCTTGCCTAGGGTTCCCTGCTCAGCCCGAAGCCTGCTTCTCCCTCTCCCTCTGCCTGCCACTCGCCCTTCTTGTGCTCTCTCCTTCTCTTTCTCTCCCCACTGCTGTCTGTCAAATACATACATAAATAAATAAATAATCTTAAAAAAAAAAGAAGAAGAAAAGAAAACCCTGGCCAACTCGGGGCACCTGCATGGTTCAGTCCGTTAATTGTCAGACTCTTGATCTCAGCTTAGGTCATGATATCAGGTCATGAGAGCAAGACTAGGGTTGGACTCTACCCTGAGGGTGGAGACTGCTTAAGATTCTCTTGCCCTGTCTTTCTGCCTCCCCACCAAAAAAAAATGGTCTGAAGTTTTTTTTTTTTTTTTTTTTAAAGTAGGCTCTACACCCAGCATGGAGTCCAACCTGGGGGCTCGATCTCACCACCTGAGATCATGACCTGAGCTGAGATCAAGAGTGGGACGCTCAACTGGCTAAGCCACTCAGGCACCCCACTACCATCGCCTCCAAAAGAAAGAAAACCATGGCCAACTCCAGAGAACACAAAGACGAAAAGTTCCTTTAGAACATGATGGGAATTCCTACACATGTTGGTGTAACATGTGTGTATAATGCAGTGAGGTAATATCTGGCAGCCAGAATTTTAGGTGGAATACCAAATTTAAGTGCTCAGTAAACAATAAGGTGTTTGTTTTTTTCCTTTATTTATTTATTTATTTTTTTTTACAGATTTATTTATTTGAGAGAGAGAGAGAGAGAGAGAGAGAGAGTGAGTGCAAGCAATGGGAGGGGCGGAAGGAGAGAGGAGAATCCCAAGAAGACTCTATGCTGAGTACAGAGCCTGATGCAGGGCTCAACCCCACAACCCCAAGACCACCACCACAGCCAAAATCAAGAGTCGGAAGCCCAGCTGACTGAGTCACCCAAATGTCCCTAAAGGTCTAACATATTTAGTGTTAACATATTTCTCCTCAGATGGGCAGGGGCCCAGTAGACTTTTGAGAGGTAACTTGACAGTGATTCCAATTGTTCAAAACTCTTCCAGACAGTTTCTAGATAGCCCTTGGAAAACATACTTTCCATTTCTTGGGTGTTTGTGTTTGTTTGTTACCTCAGGATACTGTAATAAATACCACAAACTCGAAGGCTACACAGTTCCTTGGCAGCCAGACTTAGTAGGAAAACCAAATTTGGGGTAGGAGGGATTTGTCCCATGTCTCTTTCCTAACTTTTGGTGATTTGTGGGTGATCTTTGCCATTCCTTGGCTTGTAGAAGCAGGATCCCAATCTCTGCCTTCCTCTTCATGTGGCTTTCTCCTTGAGTGTGTGGGTCCAAATCTCCCCTTTTCCTAAGGACACTAGTCCTATTGGAATGGGAACCCACCCTAGTCCAGTATGACTTCATCCAACCTTTACTAATTACATCTGTACCAACGCTATTTCCAAATTAAGATTCCATTCTGAGGTGCAGGGAGGTTAGGACTCCAATATTTTTCTTTTTGCCAGGGGGTACACAATTTAACCCAGAACAGTGCTGCCATGGGAAAAACATGGCAATTCTCATTCACAACTCTCAATTCCATTTTTTTTTTTTTTAAAGTAGACTCCATGCCCAGGGTGGGGGAGCCCAGGGCAGGGTTTGAACTCACAACCCTAAGATCAAGACTTGAGCTGAGATCAAGAGTTGGATGCCTAACTGATTGAGCCATCCAGGTGCCCCATTAATTCTCAACTCCATTAAAAAAAAGAAAGTCATCGAATAGCTGTGGTGCCTCCAGGGACACATTTGAGAAAGGGGTCTTCTTCTGGGCAAAGCTTGAATCTCTCACCCACTGTTTTCTCTGACCTCCCAAGTTTGCCTGAAAGCCCTGCCTACCTTCCATTGATGTGGTTCAGTGTTAACATATTTCTCCTCAGATGGGCAGGGGCCCAGTAGACTCCTCCAGGATGCCCCTCTGAGAGCCAGAAATTTAAGCCCAGGTGATGGAGAGAGATTCCTCGGCTGAGCATCCAAGTCGCTCATGGAGGTTTTAATCTTTTTTTTTTTTTTTAAAGATTTTATTTATTTATTTGACAGACAGAGACCACAAGTAGGCAGAGAGGTAGGCAGAGTGAGAGGAAGGGAAGCAGTCTCCCCGCTGAGCAAAGAGCCTGATGAGGGACTTGATTCTAGGATCCTGAGATCATGACCACTGAGCCGCCCAGGTGGCCTGGTTTTAATTTTTTTTTTTAAGATTTTATTTATTTATTTGACAGACAGATCACAAGTAGGCAGAGAGGCTGGCAGAGAGAGAGGTGGAGGCAGGCTCCCTGCGGAGTAGAGATCCTGATGCGGGGCTCGATCCCAGGACCCTGGGATCATGACCTGAGCTGAAGGCAGAGGTTTAACCCACTGAGCCACCCAGGCGCCCCTGGTTTTAAGTTTTTGATCGTGGTAAAACACACATAACATACAGTTTACCATTTTAACCATTTTATAGTATATGCAATTCAGTGGCCTTTTATAGATGCACAGTGTTATGTAATCACTACTTCTGTCTAGCTCTAGAACATGTTCATCATCCCAAAAGGAAACTTGACCTATTAATACTCACTCCCCCAGCCCCTGGCAACCACCTATCTGCTTTCTGTGTCTATGGATTTCCTATTCTGGACATTTCGTCTGAATGAAGTCAATCACTGTGCAGCTTTGCGTGACTGGCTTCTTTCACTCAGCACCCTTTTGCGTTTCATCCCCATTGTACCAGGTGTTAGTACCTTGTTCCTTTTTACTTGCAGAGGTTTTTAAAGACATGCTTGCCTGGCTGTGCTAATCTAGGCGAGTGTTCATCAGAAAATTCATCTGTGGATGGATGAACACTTAGGTTGTTTTCAAGACCTGGCTCTTGTCAATTACGCTGCCCTGAACATCGGGGTACAGACAGGTCTTTGAGACACTGATTTCGTTTCCTATGACTATATACCCAGAAGTGTGATTGCTGGTAGTTTCTATTTTTAATATTTTGCCCCAAAGATTTTATTATTTATTTGACACACAGAGAGAGAGATATCACAAGTAGGCAGAGAGGCAGGAAGAGAGAGAGAAGAGGAAGCAGGCTCCCCGCTGAGCAGAGAGCCCGATGCGGGGCTTGATCCCAGGACCTTGGGATCATGACCTGAGCCAAAGGCAGAAGCTTTAACCCACTGAGCCGCGCAGGCACCCCTATTTTTAATATTTTGAGGAATCACTAGCCTGCTTTCTATAGTGGCTGCCCCAACTTACCTTCCCAAGTTATTCTCCACATCCTTACCAACATGTTATCTCTTGTCCTTTTCATAAAAGCCAGGCACTTTTCCTTGCTCTCAAACAATTTCAGAACTGCTAGGGATGCCGCCCCTGCTCTCCCCGGAGATCTCAATTATATGAGTCATAAGCCCTCTTTTTTTTTTTAATACCCCCTCGGCCTGTGGGTGCTCCACCTTCACCAGCTTCAAGATCAAGATCAAACTTGGAGCAAGGGTTCCTCTGCTCTCTAGGTGACCATCACGTATGGTGAAGGAAAGCTGGAACTTTTCTGAGGAAGCTGTGCTCCCAAGGGTGTAGATAATTAAAACAAAAAAGAAAGATAATTAATCCACATAAAAAATCAAAACACAAAATAGAATTTTCCCATCCTTGGATTTTACCGGAGTTGAGCTGAGACTCAGTTGGCACCTCCCCACATGGGTGCAAACCCCTGCCTAGGGTTTCTTACCATTCATCGTCTCCTGGATGAGGGGCCCTGAGTGCCTCGTGCCACATAGCTCTGCACATGGGCTTCAGGCTTTCGTGGGAGGGAGAGAGAGGCTGTTGGTGCCCACAGATCTGAGAGGCAGGGAGGAAAAGGAGGAGTGGCATGGGTGTTAGTCCCAGGCGGGTCCTTGAACAGGTTCTGAGGCTACATGGATGAAAGGAAAGCTGCTTTCCTGAGACTTTGGGAGACCCAAAGGGCCCAGGCCACACTGCTCCAGGACAAGATGACACAGAGCAATCACAATGTTGGGGAGGTGCCTCCTGTTATAGAAACAGACCTGGGCAGGGATGCATTTTTTTTTTTTAAAGATTTTATTTATTTATTTGACAGAGAGAGATCACAAGCAGGCAGAGAGAGAGGGGGAAGCAGGCTTCCTGCTGAGTAGAGAGCCCAATGCAGACCTTGATCCCAAGACACTGTGATCATGACCTGAGCCAAAGGCAGAGGCTTAACCCATTGAGCCACCCAGGTGCCCTGGGAAGGATGCATTCTTAGGAACATTGTTGGTCCTACAAGATGTAAAGGACTTCCAAGGATTTCCCCTTGTAGGATAAAGAAGAAGCATGAACTGGGGCAGAAGAGGTCACTCATGGATGTAGATGGCACCAGCATCCCTGCTCTTGGGAAATTGAGCGTGATAGGGATTGGGAGGTCTGGAACTCTCACTCAGAGGTAAGAGGCTTGAAGGGAGGCCGAGTGGTCCCAGGTCAGTGGTAGTCTTGGCTCCTGGCAGAAGCACAGGCAAACCCACTCTGGAAGGATGCTCCCCCTATCTCAGATTTAGAGCCCCAAGACTCCCACTCAACAAGAGTGAGGGATGGGACTTGTTATTAAGGTAACGAACTGACTACCCAAGGAAGGTTCCATGGCTGCATGGAGATCACTCTGGGAAAGCAGTGGGTGAGCCTTTCGGGAAGCATATCTTCTGGGTTAGGAACAAGGCTTGGGTGAGTTACTCTTTTGTCATTTAGTGCCTTATGATAGGGTAAGCCATCATCCTGGGTTGCCATGGACTTTTCTGGTGTTGGCACTGCAAGCTGAGTGTGCTAGGAGCTCCTTTGGCTCAGGGCAAACCAGAATGGTTGGTTACTTTCTTCCTTAATGATTTCCTCAAATCAGAAACCACAGCAAGTTAGTAAGTGCGTATAAATTAGTGAGTTCATTTGTTACATAAATATGTATTGGTTCTTGGTGTATTCTGTTGGGGACACAGCAATGAACAAAGACCACATGCTTTCTGACTCATGATGCTCACCTCAGGGAGGACACAAATGGTGTGTAATTGACAATGGTGAGTCTCTGTGATGGAGATGCTGCAGGAATAGAACCAAGGGGCCTGGTTCAGAATGAGGAGATAGAGAAGGCCTCTCTCCAAAGAAACGTTTTGATCCTGATGATTCTGATACCAATATCCTTGGTTTTGTGTGGTTTCCCCCATATCACCAAGCAATTCTGCAACACCAGCTGGGTGTCCTACAATTCAACCCAATTCTGACACTGTCTGCCTGAAGACAGCTTTGGATTCCTCAGATTAAGGGTTTGGGGTTGTAAGATTGTGCCCACCTCAGACACCAATTGTGACCTCAGGTTTGTATCTGTGCTTCTGATCTACTGGGTATAAATCAGGGGTTCCCACAACCCCCTTCTTTGATGCATTGGCTAAAGTGTCTCACACCATTCAGGAAACCAGTTTACTCATCAGATTACTGGTTATTACAAAGAATACTCAAGGGTATGAATCAACAGCTGGATGACGATGGTTCCATAGGGTGAGGTCCCAAATTAAGAAGCTTCTGACCTTGGAGTCTGCAAGCATGGTGGTTCACTAACACGGAAGCTCTCTGAACCCCATTCTTTTGTGTTTATGGACGCTGCATCCACAGGCCTGATTCCATAAATCATTACCCATTGGTGATTGAGCTCAACTTCCCGCCTCTTCCTTCTGCGGAGGTTAGAGGGTGGGACTGAACGTTCAACCCTCTCTGATCACGTGGTTGGCTGCCCTGGCAACCAGCCCTCAGCGTTAGGAGCCGTTCCAAAAGTCAACCATTAACATAACAAAAGACACCTTGATCATGCTTATCTCAGGAAATTCCAAAGGATTTAGGAGCTCTACACCAGGAACTGGGATGGAGACCAAATATGTATTTCTTCTTATAAATCACAGATCCCAAGAGTCCCTCTCTGTCAATCCCAGGAAATTCCCAGCATTTCCTGGCTGTTGATCAAGTACGGGGAATCGTTGATGGCCAGGTGCCTTATTGCCTCAGGAAATCCTCCTGTAAACTCCCCTTTTCCCCATGAGTGAGAAAAGTGGTCTCCGCGGCAGCAAGGCTGAAGTTCTCTATGACTGTAGATCACTGGGTCTTAGTTCCCAGGATAAGGGAAGAAAAAAACCCGACACCTTATACTGATTTCTGTGCAACTCCCAACAATTATGAATGGAGCCCCTCAGGGAAATGTTACTGCTCTATAATAAATCCTCAAAAATATTTCCCTGAAGCAGTGTGGTATAATACCTAAAATTAAAGCTCAAGATTATGGGCAGCCTTATCATCTGGCAAAACTGGGAGGGGCCTAGATGGCCTGATCACAGTTCTTCCCCCACCTTACTCCCATGCTGAAGGGTTATGGGCCAAGCAAGCCTCCTTATGATGAAGTTCTAGAACCTAGGTGAGGTTTGGTGGGCTAAGGTCCGGAGCCGATGACCAAGAAAGAATTCTTGAGACATCTTTGGTGCAAAATGGTGGTTTATTAAAGCACGGGGACAGGACCCGTGGGCAGGAAGAGCTGCTGCCCCAGGTTTTGAGGGATGGCAGGTTAAATACCTTGCTGTTGGGTGGGTGTGAAGGGAAGGGAGATTCTTGGTGGGGTGTTATGATCCTGCTATCATTTACATTCCCTTCTACCTCAGCCCCCACCAGTTTATGGTGGGGAGGGAGACATTAGGGTTTCAGGAACTCAAGAGTTATTTGCCTCTGGAAATTTGTGCTATTGGTAAGGTAACTTCTTTGTTTGTAGATCTCTAGGACATCTGTAGAGCAAGGGAGATTCCTGTTCTGCAGGACTGTGATCTCTGCAAGTTAACTGTTTATGGTTTTATGGCAGTCAGAGGTGCCTGAGGAATGCCACACATATTACGGAGGGGAGCGGGTGGAGAGGGGGTGCAAGGCGCCAGCTTCTGCTCTGTCCTCAGCCAGCCTCGTGCTCCCTCATCACTTATAAACCAGCCCACCCTTGTGATGAGGGAGCAGGAGGCTGGCTGAGGAGGGAGCAGGGGCTGGCGCCTTGCACCCCCTCTCCACCCACTCCCCTTGGTAATATGTGTGACATTTCACAGGCACCCCTGACTGCCCTAAAAGAAGAGCAAATAGTTACCTTGCAGAGATCACAGTCCTGCAAGGCAGGAGTCTCTCTTGGTTTATAAATGTCCTTGAGATTTACAACAAAGAAGTTACCTTATCAATAGCCCAATTTCCAAAGACACATAACTCTGTTCCTCAAGCCCTAACGTCACCCTCCCCTCCATAAAAAAACAAAGGAGACGGAGGTAGAAGGAAAAGTAAATAAAGTTAAATTTCTTTCAAAACCTAAATCTCACTAACAAGGACGTTTGATAGCAGGAATGTAACAGTCCACCAGGAGACTCCCAACTGTCTTTATGTTAGTGCCTCATTAGAGGGAAAGTGGCCTTGGCTTGATAGTAACCAGGCCTTCAATATCCTGACAGTCTTCTTTACCCCAATAGCCCTTCTGAGCACCCCTTTGTCCTCACCTACCCAACTCCTGTGTATATAACCAGCCACTCCTCACAGGCCCTGGGCAGCCGCGTCTCTGCCTGCCCACGGGTCCTGTCCCCGTGCTCTAATAAACCACCTTTTTGCATCAGAGACGTCTTAAGAATTCTTTCTTTAGCCGTCGGCTCCGAACCTCACCCCACCGAACCTCACCTAGGTTCGAGAACTTCATCACTTGGAATTATTGAAATTAGCCAATCACACACTCCTGTGGGCAGCAAGGGCCACCTGCACCTCTTGGTTCTACAAAACTTGTCCTCCACAGTGCCTGTTGTTTGCTCTGTTCCCTAAGGCAACCCCCCTCGTGCCCCCCCCACAATGTGGCCCTGCATGGCCCATGGTGCCCATCTTTTCCCATGAGTATGAGCATATGAGCTATGAGTATATATGAGTAATAAGCTATGTGGGTCTCGCTGGTCCAGTATCGGGGGTTGTGTGCTCGGCCATTCCCCTACCCTAGGGCCAGAACCCCATCCCTCCCTCACCGAGGGCATGAAGTTGATGAAGTTCTAGAACCTAGGTGAGGTTCGGTGGGGTGAGGTCCGGAGCCAATGACCAAGAAAGAATTCTTGAGACATCTTTGGTGCAAAATGGTGGTTTATTAGAGCACGGGGACAGGACCCGTGGGCAGGAAGAGCTGCTGCCCCGGGTTGTGAGGGAGGGCAGGTTATGTACTCTGCGGTTGGGGGAAGGTGAGGGAAAGGGAGGTTTCAACGGTGTTTTCATATGCTAAAGAGGGCCTACAAGGTGCCGGAAGTCTTGTGCCTTGATCAATATATATATAGTCTTTTCCCTTTTGGCAAGCCATTAACATCAAGATAGTTGGGAGATTCCCGGTGGGATGTCACATTCCTGCTATTGAGCATCTTTGTCAGCGAGATTTAGGTTCAGAAGAGATTTAACTTTATATTTCCTTCTACCTCAGCCTCCTTCAGTTTTGTTTATGGAGGGGAGGGTGATACTAGAGCTTGAGGAACTGAGTTATTTGCCTCTGGAAATTGTGCTGTTGATAAGGTAACTTCTTTGTTTGTAGATCTCTAGGATATTTGTAAACCAAGGGAGACTCCTGTCTTGCAGGATTGTGATCTCTGCAAGTTAACTATTTGTTTCTCGTTTATGGCAGTCGGGGTGCCTGAGGGATGCTACACATATTACGGAGGGGAGAGGGTGCAGAGGGGGTGCAAGGTGCCAACTTTTGCTTTGTCCTCAGCCAGCCTCCTGCTCCCTCATCAAAGTGACGGTGATTAAAACAACAATCCACTGGGTTTTGTCCCAAGCCTCCTCCCGGCCCTTCACCACCCAGCAGATGGAAGGGATAGGACATAGCGCTGTTAGAAATACTGTAGTTGTAGGCTAACTGCTTAACAGGTATTGGTTTGCTCCATGCAGGGTGCATAGTCTTTGTGAGCTTGTGCCTGTAAGATTAATACTCTCCCCCTGCCCCCCAGGTGGAATCCCATTAGGCCGTAAAAAGGAACAAACCAGGAACCCTTGCAAGAACTTGGCAGGATTTCAAGGCATTATGCTGAGTGACAAAAGCCAATCTCAAAAGACCACGTGTGGTGTGACTTCATTCATAGAACTGGACTCGAGGTGACAAAATTAGAGAGATGGAGAACACATTAGTGGTTGCCAAGGGTAAAGGAAGGGAAGTTTGTGATTACGAAGGGTTAGCCCGTGGGAGTTCTTGTGGGGAGATGGAAGAGTTCATATCATGATTGTGACGGTGATTCTACAAATTCATACAGGGGATAAAATCACATGAAACACACACACACACACACACACACACACACACACGGCCTCCCAAGCCATGTGCTTCCACACCCCCAACCTGCAGAGCTTCTAACTTCTCAGCTGCCTGGTGTAAGATTGATTATACTTTTATTGATTTTGATTGAAAAAAATCTGTGGCTGTATTGTTTCTAACTTATGCCCCAATAATGGGTCTGTGATTAAAGGAGCGAGACTGATACAAAGCGAAGGTCAAGCAAAGCTTTATTTCGCACCAAGCATCAAGAATCTAACCGAACGGGGTGCCTGGGTGGCTCCGTTGGTTAAACGACTGCCTTCAGCTCAGGTCGTGATCCTAGAGTCCTGGGATTGAGTCCCGCATCAGGCTCCCACCTCCACAGGGAGTCTGCTCCTCCCTCTGATCTTCTCCTCTCTCATGCTCTCTCTCACTGTCTCTCGCTGTCTCTCAAATAAATAAATAAAATATTAAAAAAAAAAAAGAATCTAACCGATCGTTCGGGGCCACACCTCTTACAAAAGACGGCGACCCTTCTCTGTTTCACAGACTAGCTTTTAAGGGCAAAGGCCATGCAGTCAGGCCTGGCCACGCACAGGTGGCCAATGAGATTGTAACACACACAGGAAACTCCACAGTGATGCTAGGTGACCAATTGAGTTACAATTTACCCTAGTAGACATTTGAACCAGCCTATTACACCTTGATTGAGATTGGCGCCAAAAAGGCTCTCAAGGGGCGGGGCCCATACTCCTTGGTAACCAGGGAGACAGTATGCATCTCCCCCAACTGATCGCTGTCTCCACCTGTCCTGACCCACCTTTGTATCTGGGCTTTGTTACCTGAAGCTGGTTTCCGGGACTTGTCTCCAAGTAAATCCCCTGGGGGAAGGGGAGCAGGGTCAGTTTCTAAATAAGTCCTTACACTAACATCATTGTGGCTCTGCACTTTTACAAGGAGCAAAGAAGTTCCATGTGATTAGCCCCTCAGTCAACAAATATTTATTGAGTACTGACATAGTAGGTGGATAGGTTGACTGTCTATACTATCTCCTTGGCTTTCAACTTTCTTATACACATCAAAGCCTTTTTGCTGTCTGCAACTCTGACTCAGCCTGAGGGCTTTCTCAGGCTTCAGGAATTCATGCTGATCACAAATGGGATTAGTTAGATGTGGGAAGAAGTAAATACCCCCATGAGCAGCCCTCACCCAGTGATGATGCATGGAGCTGGAGGATAAATACCCCAGCTCCCTCACCCCTCTGGTCCAATAACTCTGAGGTGCATTTGCCTGGATGTGGACTGGAGGCATGAAGCTCTGGGGAAGCTGTAGCCATCTTGTCACCCTGAGGATGGATGACCAACCTTGAAGCTAACGCCATGGAGGGCAGAGCAGAGCAATGGGAAAAAATGAGGCTCTTATTTACATTGCTGTGCTGGAACATCACGCCTGTCTTAGAAACCTACCCTACTTTTCATTTATTATGTCTTCTTGGGCTGCTATAACCCAATACCATTGATTGGGTGATTGCAACAATAGAAATCTACTTATTTTTTTATGTATTCTTATTTTATTTTTTTAATTAAAAATTTTTATTTTTTTATAGACATATAATGTATTTTTATCCCCAGGGTTACAGGTCTGTGAATCGCCAGGTTTACACACTTCACAGCACTCACCATAGCACATACCCTCCCCAATGTCCATAACCCCACCCCCCTCTCTCGACCCCCCCTCCCCTCAGCAACCCTCAGTATGTATTTTTATTTTTAATTTTTTTTAGTAATCTCTACACCCAACATGGGGCTTGAACTCATGATCCCGCGATCAAGAGTCACATACTCCTCTTGGCTGGGAGAACCAGATGTTCCATGAATTTATTTCTTATATTGCTGGAAGCTAGAAGTCCAAGATCAAGGTCCCAGCAGATTGTTTCCTTTTTTTCTTCAAGGCAGTCTTCCTGGCTCATGGGTGACTGTATTTTCACTCTGCCCTCACAATGGCCTTCCCTCAGTGCACACATGAGACAGAGAGATCTGTATTTGTTTCTTTTCTTACAAGGACACCAGTCTTATTGGATTAGGGCCCCACCCTTATGATCTAATTTAACTTTTTTACCTCCTCAAAGCTCTTCCTCTGAATACAATCATATCAGGGGTTAGGACTTTAACCTGTGAATTTTAGGGGAGCATAATTCAATTTATAGCATCCAATAATTCTCTTTCATGTTCAATTCAGTTTGAGATTTTAGTTATTCCCAACGAGAAGCCTCCTAAATGATGTACTGGAAACTTAAGTGATTTTTAATAAGCCTGTCTCATTTTCTTCATCTGTTAAATGCTTAAGACACAGGAGGTCCCTGCTGGCCTCCTACTGTTACAATGCAGAGTAAGTAAAATAATGTAGTTGTGAATATTTGGGAAATTATGAGGTCCATGGAAGATATTTACGAAAATCAATACACACAAGAAAGCTGCCAGATGAGAGTCAGAGGTAGGCACAGCAAGCCAGGAGAAAAAAGGGAAAGTGACACTCTGTTTTCCCACAGAGACAGATAAATTGCAACACGAACACGCATACTTGGGATATGCATGCCTGACTCACAGATCCAAAAATAGATCTTCAGACCCTATATGGAGAGAGGCTAAATATAGCAATACTAGCCGTGAGTGACAAGCCCAATTAGAGGACAGAGAGATGATTTAGAAGGTCTTCATGCAAAACATCTTGAGTAGCTATAAAAATATTGGATGTTTACAGCTCAAGAAAGGGATGAAAATGCAGGGGAAGGTAGTTCACGATCTGTCTATCAGTTTGGTCACAAGTGCTGTCAGTCCCTAGAACATCTCCTCTGGTTCACAATCATCACACCCTGGTCCAACTTCCAACGGTCAGCACCTGCTTTCAATAGCCTGAGGACTTTTCCTAGCCTTTGAGGTGCACACTGTGATCTACACAGTTAGGTGGGAAATGCTAGGGAAAGAATGCCTTCCATGAGTGGCCGTCAAGCTGTGGCTGGTGGGAGGTGGTGGATAAATGCCCCAGCTGTCTCATGCACAGCTGGACAATACTGAGGTCTATATTCTCTGCTGCCTCCTAGAGGTCACCAGTGGGACTGATTTCTAGTTGTCCTCTGTGGGAATTTGCTTATCACACACTGTGCACTGGCTGCCTTCTTCCCCTGCCTCATTTGCCATTCCCCTCCTGGGTCGCCTGTTTCCTAAAAAGAACAACTTCTAGGGTGCCTGGCTGGCTCAGTCAGAAAAGCATGTGACTCTTAATCTTGGGGTCATGAGTTTGAGCCCCACATTGGGTGTAGAGATTACTTAAATAAATAAAACTTACAAAAAATTAAAATGAACAACTTTTCACTGAACAGTGTCTAAGAATTTGTCTTTGAGGGAGCCCAAACTAAGACACTCACCCCGCCGCCTCATGCATATATTTTGTCCAGAATAGTAAGTCCCTACGATTTTCTATAGAGTTTCACACTGCTCAAGCTGTCTTCACATACAATGGGACATTATTCAGCAATGAAAAAGAATAAAATACTGAAGGATACAACAGGGATGAATTTCAAACACATTATGCTGGGTAAAAGAAGCCAGACTCAAATGACCACATACTGTATACTTTCATTTATAGGACCTCCTGGGGATGGGAAAAATCATAGGGACAGAAAACAGATCAATGACTGCTAGGAGCTGAGGGTACAAGAAGGTGTTAATTACAAAGGGTCACAAAGGAGCCATTTAGGGGGGTGGGACTGTTCTAAATCTTGATCCTGGCGATGGCTCATTGACTACGGACACTTGTCAAAACTTACAAGACTACATAACAAAGGTTGAATTTGGCTGTAGATAAATTATAGTTCAATAAAAAATTATATATATACCTCCTTTAAGAACAGAGCATTCACCATCATTGTCTTATTCGGTTGCCATGACAACCCTGGAGCAATCAGCCTTGCTTACTCATTTTTCAGCCAACTGTTTTGAGAGGTGCCTATACTTTGAAACTCTGCTTCCTCCTCTCTGTTCACTCCAAGCCTTGCCTCCCAACCCACCATTCCTCTCAAATTGTTCTTGTCAAGGTCACTGGTGACCTCATCTTTTGCTCAAGCCCATGGTTAGTTTTCAGTCCTAACTTCCTTGTCCATTTTTACCACTTAGCACCGTAGATCGCTCCCACCTTGGAACTCAGCCAGCCCATGGCTTTCAAGTTGCAGCTCCATCCCGCTCACCTTGGCTGTCCTTGGTGGCTTTGTTTTCTTCTTCCCCATCTGCCTGCCTTTCCTCTACTCTTATTTCTTCCCAAACTCCCTAGGGGGAGCTCATCCAGCCTTTTGGCACCAACTCTCACTCATGATTTCTGAACCTGTTTATATCTTCGCTCCTTCTTGTTCTCCTGGATTTCCAGTATAATGCTCAGAAGTTCATTTTGAAGACTACAGAAATGAGATTAAATCAGGGAAGCTTTTTTAAAGTTTCCAAAACAAAACTTATAGTTCTGTGCTATTGCCATAGGTTTCATCCCACTTACTTAACTTCATATTTTTTATTTTTTCATATTTTTTATAAAAAAATCTACGCACCAGTTGACAGACACATGGTAGTTTCCATGTTGTGGCTATCATAAATAATGCTGCAATGGACATGGGAGCAGAGACATCTCTTCAAGATCCAAATGTCCTTTCCTTCAGGTGTATACCCAGAAGCAAGATTGCTGGATCATATGGTGGTTCTATTTTTAATTTTTTGAGAAACCTCCATGCTATTTTCCATAATACTATGAAACTTTTCTACCAATTTATATTCCTACCAGCAGTGTATAAGTGTTCTCCTTTTTCCACATCCTTGCCAACATTTGGTTGGCATCTTTTGTCTTTTTGGTAATAGTGAAGGCTCATGATCTTGACCTCCCATGGCTAAAGACACACTGAAGTTCTACTGGGTTCTGATGGCTTCAGGATGACTGGTTCTAGTTCCTCTGATCTTGCATTATCTTCCATTATTTCCCCTTTATCATCATAATTACCCACCACCATTTTGCTCAGACTACCTTTAGTTAATTTCTGTTACATACTTCCAAAAATCCCAAATGGATATAAGCCAGTGTGTTCAGATTTTTTTTAAGTGTGTTTAGATTTTAAGATAATATTTAATATTTAATTATTACTTGGCTCTCCCCAAAGTTTATAACAATGTATCTAGTGAACAGAGTAAATTAATGTCCATTTTTCCACATCCTAGCCCGCACTGGCAATTATTTTATATATCTTTTAATGTGCAGGGAAGAGACAATCTTTCTTGTGATTCTCCTAGGCTGGTAAACAAGATTTTCCTGGCACCCACTCCCTCGGGTGTGATCCCACCATCATCCCAGCTCTCTACAAGGAATGTCAATTCCTATTCACCACCCACTCACCAGGGACATGAGGCCTCGTCCCTCATCCCACAGGGTGAGTAAAACCCCCCAACTCCTATGCTTTACAAGTTTTTTGTGTTGCCATCTTGCATGCTTACCCCTGGCTCTTGGCTGTCTCTTCTCTGATTTCTGGGCAACCCTTTATTTCTTTAGAGCTCATTCATGCATGTGTCTGTGTACAACATCATTAACCATTAGGGAAATGAAAACGAAAACCTCCATGAAATATGAGTATACACCTCCGCTAGAATGGCTATTATCAAAAAGGCAGGCAGTACCACGTGTGAATGAGGATGGGGAGACATGTCCACTGCTTGTGGAACAGTCTGGTAGCTTCTCCTGGAGTTAAATTTACACTCACCAGATGACCCGGCAATTCCACTCCTGGGTATTTACCCAGGGTAAATGAAAACACATGTCCACACAAAGGCTTCTATGTGCCCGTTCATAGCAGTTTTATTCATAATAGCCAAACACCGGCAGCAAGCCAAATGTCTATCAACAGGTGAGCGGACAAACCGTGGGTCCGGCCATAAAACAGAGCACAATAAAAAGGAACAGATACTGATAAACAGACCAATATAGATGAGTCTCAAAAGCATTGAGTCAGAGCAGTGAGATACAAAAGAGGACATATTGTATGTGTCCATTTAGATAAAATTATTGACTAGTTGAGTTTAAGCCGTAGTGACAGAAAACAGATCAGTGGTAGTCTGGGGACAGGAATGGGAGCCTTGACCACAAAGGAGCAGCAGGGAACTTCTGGAGTGACATTAATGTTCCCAGTCTTGATGGTGTCGATGGTTACATGGTGTACACATTAGTCAAAACTCATCAGACTGGACACTTGAGATAGGTGCATGGCGTTGTACGTAATTTGCACCTCAAGGAAGTCGATTATGATGTGTTTTGTGTTGCTGGGGATCCTTATCTGATACAACGAGAGGCTTTTCTCCACATCCTGTCCAATGGTTGGCCTCCACGTGCAAGCGTATGTCTTTTACTAACCTAATGTTTTCTTTCTCTCTCTCTCTCTTTTTTTTTTAGATTTTATTTGTTTATTTGACATAGAGAGAGAGTGAGAGAGCGAGAGCAAGAGCCAAAGCAGGGCAGAGGGAGAGAGACAAGCAGACTCCCTATTGGGCAGGGAGCCTGGTTCAGGGCTTGATCCCAGGCATCCTGGGATCATGAACTGAGCTCAAAGGCAGACGCTGAACTGACTGAGCCACCCAGGCATCCCGCCCCATTTGAGATTCTTAACCTATTTTATAAAGAGGAAACTGAGATTCAGATTAAACAACACTTAGGGGTTGAATTGTGTCTCCCCCTTCGTAATCTGTTGGAACTGTTATCACAGAATGTGTAGACTGCCACAGACATTTATTTCCCACAGTTCTGGAGGCTGCAAAGTCCAAGATCAAGGTGCTAGCAGATTCCATGTGCAGTGAAGGCCAGCTTCCATCCGTGGTCCTTCCGTGGCTGCCTTCTTCCAGTGGCCTCATACAGAGGAAGGGCTGAGGGAGCTCTCTCTCTCTCTGAGGTCTCCTTTACAAGGGCACTAATCCCATTCATGAGGGCCCTGCTTCAGGACCTTATCATCCCCAAAGGCCCCATCTTCTCATCCCACCACCTTGGGGGTGAGGCTCTCAGTAAATGAATATTGGGGAAACATTCATTCTATAGCACCTTCCAAAGTCATAGATACTGAAGTCCTAACTCTCAGTCCCTTAGGATGTGACCTTATTTGGAAATGGGGTCACTGCAGATGTAATTAGTTAAAATGAGCTGATTAGGGTGAACCCTAGTCCAGTATGACCAGTGTCCTTATGAAAAAAGGGGGCATTTTGGAGAGGACACCATGTGAGCCTGAAGGCTGCCATCTGCAGGCCAAGGCAAGAGGTCTGGAGCGGATCTCTCCCACACACGCCTTGGAAGGAACCAGCCCAGCAGACACCTTGATTCTGGGCTTCTAGCCTCCAGCGCCGTGAGCAGATACATTTTGTCAGTTAAGCCAACCAGTCTGTGGTATTGAGTTCTGGCTGCCCTCGCAAACAAAACAGCAGCTTAGAAATCATGCAAGGAGGAAGTGGCAGAACAGAGGTCTGCACACAGTCGGGGTCAATGTCAGAGTTTGAACATGTCACTGTGCCCTTCCTTGGTTTTAATGACTGGCTCATGCAGGCAAGGAATGAAGACATTTTATCTCGAATTTTGGTCTCTTGCTTTCCTCTCTCTTGATTGCCCTTCCCTCTCTGTTACCTGCCACTGGACTCTGCCCAGGATAGATAAGCAGCCGTTCTCTGGCCTGGGCAGATGGCAGAGGCATTCAATGTGCTGATGGAGGATCATGTCATATGTCCCATCATTGCCGTGCGTGTGCAGCATCAGCTCTTGGACTGAGAGAGACCTCTGCCACGGCGGCATTATAAGTTTGGCCAGCTGTCTGCTCTTTTGACTGAGAGAATATGATCAGGAGAACATAAATAGTGTAGTGATGACCCTTCTTTCTTAGGAGGGCTGGCTCAAAACCAGATGTCATGATGGATGTACACGTGTTAGGTCGACAAGCCCTAAGATTTATTGGGGGTTCCTTGGAGAATCTAATCTTCTCTTTTGGATCTGTTTCCTTGGTGGCTGGAGAAGGAAGAAAATCAGGTCAAGTAGGCTGCTGAGAAAAATGACCCAAATCGCAGGGATTCAGAAAGTAACTGATGAGGAACCGATGACTGAAAGTTGGTTAAAGAAGAAAGAGATGATGATGATAATGATGGTTGCAGAAGTTAACACACAATGCATCCTCACTGTTACATTATGTTCTTAATCTGCATTTTAATTTTTATTTATTTTTTGAATAGATTTTATTTATTTATTTTACAGACAGAGATCACAAGTAGGCAGAGGGTTGGGGGGGAAGCATACTCCCCACTGAGCAGAGAGCCCGATGTGGGACTCGATCCCAGGAGCCTGAGATCATCACCTGAGCCAAAGGCAGAGGCTTAACCTACTGAGCCAACCAGGTGCCCCTCCATTAAAATAAAAAGATTTTATTTATTTATTTTAGAGAGAGAGAGAGCACATGAAGGAACAGAGGGTGAGGGACAAGCAGACTCCATGCTGAGCAGGGAGCCTGATGCAGGGCTTGATTCCAGGACCCTTGAGATCATGACCCGAGACAAAATCAAGAGTTGGCCACCCAACCAACTCAGCCACCCAAGCACTCCTCAGTCGGCACTTTTGATTTTTTTTTTTTAAGATTTTATTTATTTGGGGAGCCTGGGTGGTTCAGTGGGTTAAATCCTCTGCCTTTGGCTCAGGTCATGATCCCAAGGTCCTGGGATCGAGTGCTGCATCAGGCTCTCTGCTCGGCAGCAAACCTGCTTCCCTTCCTCTCTCTGCCTGCCTCTCTGCCTACTTGTGATCTCTGTCTTTCAAATAAATAATAAATAAAATCTTAAAAAAAAAAGATTTTATTTATTTATTTAACAGAGAGATAGAGCGAGAGCCCAAGAGGGAAGGAGTGGGAGAGGGAGAAGCAGACCCCGTGCTGAACAGGGAACTCAATACAGGGCTTGATCCCAGGACTCTGGAGTCATGACATGAGCCGAGGGCAGATGCTTAACTGACTGAGCCACCCAGGGGCCCCTGCATTTTTAATGTAATCTTTGCCATAAGTTTTCATGTTAGGCACTGTTATCATCCCCAGTTTATAGCAGAGTCCACTGAGGACCAGAAAGGTAAGTGAGCTGGTGTACTAGCACAAGGTCAAATGAGGATTCAGACTGGCATTTGGAGGACTGCGGACGCCATGCTCAGAATTTTGCCGCCCCCCTTGTTTCTGCAGATATATCCGGATTTCAATATCCGATTCAGATACATATGGTCAGAGTGTATATAAGATATACTAGCGCTGGAACAGAAGTTTAGTATCCACAAACAATGATACAGAAACATTGAGCAGGACAAAAAGTCAAAATATTCA
The DNA here is from genome assembly GCF_020171115.1 of Neogale vison. Lineage (NCBI taxonomy): Eukaryota > Metazoa > Chordata > Mammalia > Carnivora > Mustelidae > Neogale > Neogale vison. The sequence continues at coordinate 215,038,179 of NC_058096.1, forward strand.
CTTCCAACACAGGTCCTCCAAAGAACGGTATGCTTTAGGGGTAGATATTAAGGACAATAATTATAGACACTATGTGTTATAATAGTGAGCACACAGGTTCAGGTTCACACATGGTCCCAGGTTCAGCTGCTGTAACAAAAATAGCCAAAATACAATGACTCATACTAGATAGAAATTCCTTTTTCCATGACGTCTGGGTGGCTAGTTCGTTAAGTGTCTGCCTTCAGCTCAGGTCATGATCCCGGGGTGCTGGGATCGAGCCCCGCATTGGGCTCCCTGCTCAGTGAGACGCTTGCTTCTCCCTCTGCCTGCTGCTCCCCCCCTGGCTTGTGTTCTCTCTCAAATAAATAAATAAATAAATAAATAAAATCTTTTTTATGAGAAAAAATTTCTTTTCCTAGCCACCAAAATACCTTCTGGAACTAGAAGGTATTATGCTCAGTGAAGTAAGTCAAGCAAAGAAATACTATATGATTTCACTCAAATGTGGAATTCAAGACCAAAACAGAGGATCATAGGGGAAAGGAGGGAAAAATCAAAGAAGATGAAATCAGAGAGGGAGCCAAACTGTAAGAAACTCTTGACTCTAGGAAACAAGCTGAGGGTTCCCAGAGGGGAGGCGGATGGGGGGATGGGCATTAAGGAGGGCACTAGATGTAATGAGCACTGGGTGTTATATGCAGCTGATAAATCTCTAAACTCTACCTCTGAAACTAGCAATACACTATATGTCAATTGAATTTAAATTTAAAAAAAAAAGAAATTTCGTTTTCATGTAATAGCTTGGAGATAAGTAGATATCTTGAATAAGTAGATGGTTCTGCTCCTTTGAGATCATCCAAGACCCAGCTTCCTTCCATCTTATGGTTTTGTCATCACCCAGGGTATTGTCCTCATATGCGTGGTTAAAGCTGGTCACCAATACATCCATAATGTAGTCCAGGGGAATATGGAAAGAGAAAGTTCAGGACCAGTGGATTCTCTTTAAGTAGGTCACCTGGTAGTTACAAACATCACTTCTGCTCATGTTCCGTTGGTGAGAATGTAGCCACACCAAGCTGCAAGGGATGCTGGGAAATGCTGTCCTTTGACATGTGCCCAGCTAAAACTGTTTTACTGTGGAAAGTGGGGGAAATGGAATTTGAGAGACAACTAGTAGTCTGCCTCAACTGTTCAGTTGGGGACTAATCTCTAGGTAATTCCCAGTGGCCAAAAACGTTGTATATATTCAGGGGTATATATGGAATGTATATGGATATACATAGAGCTAATCTATAGGGCTGGTCTACTGGAGGTTGAAATTCCACATGGAGCAGAAATGAGCTGTCCCAGCTAAGCACCCCAGACTATCCTGCCAATGAGATGTAAATGGGCTATATCACCCAGCCCAGCTCTTCTGGAGCCTCAAATGAAACATGAGTGAGAGGTGGAAGAAAGTTCATACATCTTCTCAAGTTTCAACGAACTTGATGTCAGGAGACTAGCTTGAGGAAATAGGACTTTTCAACATTTAGGTGTCCTGCTTTCTTTTTATTCTTTGGTTTGGACATGACTCTCGAGTGTTCTTGGCTGAAATCCAGAGTACATGGGCTCTCATAGTGGTTTTGAATTATACAAATAGGACTTTGGACTATAACCCCCAACTGACCTCAATGAGCTTCTCTCCTCCCAGCTTCTCAAATCCTGAGTAAGAGATTTTATATATAGGGGCACCTGGGTGGCTCAGTGGGTTAAGCCTCTGCCTTTGGCTCAGGTCATGATCCCAGGGTCCTGGGATCAAGTCCTGCATCAGGCTGTCTGCTTGGCAGGGAGTCTGCTTCCTCCTCTCTCTCTCTCTGCCTATTTGTGATCTCTGTCAAATAAATAAACAAAATCTTTTAAAAAAAAAGAAAAAAGAAATTGTGTGTATATATATTACAGTGTTGAGCAACTTGTCTTCTTTGAAGAGGCAAATGCTTTCTTGAAATCTGAGTCAAGAAGTTCCCTTGAGACAGATTATGAGGGTACTTGGATATTCAGCATAACCACATGTGTTTCTCGCCCATTATAAGAAATGACTGGATGTTTAGTTGGTGGGATGAGTCAGAAATAGATGTACTGGGGGCACCTGGGTGGTCAGTGGGTTAAGACCTCTGCCTTTGGCTCGGGTCATGATCCCAGGGTCCTGGGATCGAGCCCCGCATCGGGCTCTCTGCTCGGCGGGGATCCTGCTTCCCCCTCCCTCTCTGCCTTTCTCTCTGCCTACTTGTGATCTCTGTCTGTCAAATAAATAAATAAAATCTTTAAAAAAAAAGAAATATATATACTGGAGAGAAGGAGTGAGAGGGAGAGACAGACAGACAGACAGAGAGAATATAAAAGAGAAAGAATCAAATAGGGGTGAAAGGAAGCCCAAACTTTTGATACATTGCTTTTTTGGACCAGGACCTGTGAAAGCTCTTGATACAGGACATTTGATAGTTCTAGGTTCAGAGCCATGCACTCACATACTCACACTCACACACTTACACTTTTCTGGAGGTGGATAAAAGAATGGGGCAGGGGATACTGACTGGCTATCTTGGATTGGTTGTATGGGTTGTACACTATGCAAATCTAGGGCCTACCCTAGCAGTATACAGCAGACCTGGTGTAATGCCAATCTCTTTCTTTACTGTCTGATTCCAGTTGCCTCATATCCTAATAGAGATCTCCAAACAGTGGTTATGGAGTAACTCATTGGAGTATCACATGATCATCTTGGGAGTGATACATTATTGCCATTCTGAATTTTTGGTTGTTTTCTACTTCCAGACTATATGGCTACAAATAGCCACACATTATTTGCACATTTTCCCATAATGAAGTGGAGCCTATTTCCTGATGGCCATGAAGAAATGGGTTGCATCATGTGGCATGCTTTGAACAATTGAATATGGCAAAAATGGTGGCACGAGAGTTTCAAGTCAAGGCCTCCAGAGGACTTGCAGCTTCTGTTCTTGCTTTCTTACAACTCTTCTGCTACTGTGTAAATGCTGGGCTAGTCTCCTAGGGGATAAGATACCACATGGAGCAGAGATGAGTTCTCCCAGCTAAGAACCCAACCACTAGACATGTCAACCACTAGACATAAATGAGAACATAATAGATCACCTAGTCCCAGCCAAACTACCAGCAGACTATAGAGATCAGCTGACCTGGCCACAATCAGATGAACCACTGAGTTAACCTAAAAATTTGGGACAAATAATACATTTTTAAATTGTTCTAAACCACTAATTATGGGATGGTTTGTTACACAGCAAAAGCTAGCTGATACATGGACATGAAGGGAGACCATTCTTGTCTATGCTCTGAAAGTTGAATGTGATGTCTGATTTGCTTTGGCCAATGACAAATTAGCAGAAGTGGTAGGAGTCATTTCTACGAGGAAGATTTTAAGAGCCAGGGCACAATTCTCCATCTTCCTCTTCATTGCCATGGTGACCAACAGTGTTCTAGATGGTGGGAACTTCAACAGTCTGGGACCTTGAATGACAATGATGTGGAGCAGAATATGCCATGCAAGGTAATTCACATGAGTGCAAATGCACTTCTACCATTTTGGCCACTGAGATGCTGGAGATATTTGTTATCACAGAATCACCTGCCCTATATTGATTAATACATCTCAGTCCAAAAGCCTGAGATGTCCTTCTCTGTTCCAGATGTGTGGCAATTTGCATGGATCCTGGGCCTGGAGGGAGCTTTACACCATCTTCTCTTTCCTCTTAGAAATTACATGTTCTTCATTTCTATCCTCCCTCGGAAATAAACTTTATCTTCTCTCAGCAAAACCCTTCTGCCTTTCCTCAAGGAGGAAGGAGAGGAAATTTTTTCGTTATTTAAAGAGATGTAGAACAAAGGAAGGTATTCATTCATCGCTCACTGGCTTGTTCATTTGACAAACATTTTAGAGGAGCTCGTTTTACTCATTCATTTACTCACTCCTTTATTCATTCAGCAAATCCTTATTGAGCACCTACTATGTGATAGCACCTACTATGTGCTACAAACAGTTGTGGGTGCTGGAAGTGCAGCTGTGTATGAAACAAAGCTTCTGTCCTCACGGAGCTTCCGTTCTGCTCAGGGGGTACTAAGCATAAACAGATAGCTATATAATATAATATCAAGGAATGAAAGATGCACAAAAGAAAGGACAACAGAGGGAAGCAGGGTAAGGAGGTAGAGAGTGACTGTGGCTGTTTTTCAGATAAGGTCAATAGAAATGTCTTCTCTGAATGGGTAACGTTTCAGCAGAGGCCTGGACAAAGTGATGAAGTAAGCTGGGGAACTAGCCAAGGGAAGGGAATTCCAGGCAGAGGGAACAGCAGTATGAAGACCCTGAGGCCTAGTTTTGTTACTGCAAGTTCAGTGGGGAGAGAAGAGAGAAGCACATTTAGTGAACATCTCCCATCTCCAGGAGACGTTATTGTGTGATCTCACCACACTTCAAATCATGGTGGCATTGTGCTGAGTGTTCACCAAAATCCACATGTCCTGGCCGTCCTTGCTGTCAGGAGCAGCCAGTCCAGTGAGAGCTAAGTGTGGAGCACTTTATGTACTCTTACTGGACCAGCCACCCGTTGTCCTCCCAATTCCTTGATTGGATCAGCCTGTCCCGCTGCCTTCTGAAATGTTTCTCTTCGGGCATCATTTTTGTGAGCTGAATTAGAAAATTAAGTGGAATGGTGGAGAAGGTGCCCAGACTTCAGCTACTGGGCTGACTTCATTCTCTTTTTACTTTGAATTCAGTCTGATTCTGCTTACAACTCACAAGCTGTGTGCTTCTTCCCTGGGTCAGTGACTCAGTGGATTGTCAACAATTATGTTGCTTTATAAATAAGTCAAAGCTCCGTAGTTTAAAGCATTGGTTATAGATCCCCATGCACCTGTGAGTCAGCCGGAGTTGGCTAATCTGAAAAAGACTCAGCTGGATGACTCTGCTCCATGTGTCTCTCATCCTCCTCCCGGGGCATTTGCTGTCACAGCAAGAATAGAGGCGCTAAAGGGCAGGTGGGAATCCTTGAGGCCTCTTAAGACACAGGCTTGCAACTGGTTCATTGCTGCCTCTGCCCACGTGCCATTGATCAAAGCAAGTCCAAAGCCAAGGGTTGGGAAGGTACGCACCACCCACAGTGAGAACATGGCAAAGATAGGGATACAGCAGGGAGTGAATAATTGGGGTCAATTGTTCAATCCATTCAAGATCACAACTCCTTGCTGGGGGGAGGGGGTTGGGAGAAGGGGGGTGGGGTTATGGACATTGGGGAGGGTATGCGCTTTGGTGAGTGCTGTGTAGTGTGTAAACCTGGCGATTCACAGACCTGTACCCCTGGGGATAAAAATATATGTTTATAAAAAAAAAAGAACCATATGTTGATAGTAAACCTTTAAGAAAAAAAAAAAAAAAGATCACAACTCTTGCAAAAGACACAAGAGTTTTAAATGACGGCTGACTCAGAATGGTCTCATTTGCCTAAGGGAAAAAGCAGAACTTTTTGACATTTTCAAAGGACTTCAAAGGAAACCAGAATGGTTATTTATGTTCATCATGATGTGACTCATACAAGTTGTGTGATTTTAAAAATGGGAAAATTCAATGCTAATTACACAGACTTATGGCTTCCGGCATAACAATAATAATATCTTACATTGCACAGCATTTTAGAATACACAATGCACTTAAATATTGGATGTCTCAGTATACACTCAAAACAACTCCCTCAAGTATTATCCTAGTTTTGAACAGGAGGCAGTGGAATATTCTGTGACTTGCCCAAGGCCACACAGCTTACCAGTGGCAGTTACCATGCTTACCAGTGGCATTACCAATACTGGAATAGAGAAAAGCAATCGATATGTGGCAGAAGCTAAGGAATTTCCATATCAGAAGTCAGCAAACTACAGCCCAGGGCCCAAATTCAGTATGTACCCGTCTTTAAAATAAAGTTTTATTAGTACACAGCCTTGCCCACTTATTTACACATTGTGGTACTTCTATAGGCCGAATCGTGTGTATGTCACAGGGATCAAAGGACTGACAAAACCTAACATGTTTATCTCGTCCTTTAGAGAGAAAGTGACATACACAATCTTGACATACACAATCTCACTTCTTTTTTTTTTTAAGGTTTTTACTTATTTATCTATTTGACAGAGAGAGATCACAAGTAGGCAGAGAGGCAGGCAGAGAGAGAGGGGAAGCGGGCTCCCCGCTGAGCAGAGAGCCTGATGCGGGGCTCGATCCCAGGACCCTGAGATCAGGACCTGAGCCGCAGGCAGAGGCTTTAACCCACTGAGCCACCCAGGCGCCCCTACAGTCTCTTAACTTAATGTTTTAATCTGTACTCACATGTTGCAAAATCCCCTAAATATAAAAACGTAAGCAGAGAAAGCCACCTCCATCCCTGTTCTCTCAGGCAGGGTCCCCATCCCCATGAGAGCCCCTGTGATTAGTCCTCATGTTTCTTTCCAGAGATGGATTTAGAAGCCAAAATTCTTCCCACTTTTCAACGGGATTTCACATAATTCTCACAAAATCCCCAGAAGGTGAGACAGATTAGCCCCATTTTACTGACTAGGAGACTGAGGCTTGTCTGGGGTGGTGGGCTGGCAAGGTGGCATGGGGGCTGTTTGCTGTCCCAGGCCACAGGATCCCAGGGCCTGTGATTTCCCTTTGCAGGCCAGGGGCTTACCTGAACTAGGGGCCACACCCACTTGCAGGGGAGCCCCCCCACCTCCTTCAGTTGGTCCGGACCACCACCGAGTGCTGCTTTCTCCCTATTCCACCCCACCCCATCTCTTTAAAAGTGAAAATATCAGGGGCACCTGGGTGGCTCAGTGGGTTAAAGCCTCTGCCTTCGGCTCAGGTCATGGTCCCAGGGTTCTGGGATCGAGTCCCACATCAGGCTCTCTGCTCGACGGGGAGCCTCCTTCCTCCTCTCTCTCTGCCTGTCTCATCTGCCTACTTGTAATCTCTGTCTGCCAAATAAATAAATAAAAATCTTAAAAAAAAAGTGAAAATATCAGGCATACACAAGGCAGGGAGAAGACAATGAAAAACACAATGGGCTTCCTGTCCCCGTCAGCATCTTCCTCAGCATCGCTCTGCTTTTTGTGTTTCTCTTTCCCTCCCCTTTTTGGTGGAGTTTTGTTTTTTGTTTTTTGTTTTTGAAATTCCTATCACAGCAAATTAACCATTTTAAAGCAAACAAGCCTGCAGAGGTTAGGACACTGATAGCCATGCTACCACCGCCCCTGTATAGTTTCAGAGCAAAAGAGATCTTGGGTCCATGACAGTCACTCCCCATTCCCCCCGCCCCCAACCAGAAATTCACTTACCACCTCCGTGGGTTTGCCTATTCTGGATGTTTCATATAAATGGGATCATATACCAGGTGACCTTTTGGTGTCTGGCTTCTCTCACTGAGCATCCCATTTTCAAGGTTCATCTGTGTTCTAGCGTGAGTCAGCCCTTCAATCTTTTTTTTTTTTTTACAGCGGAATAATATTCCGTTTGTATGGATATACCATATTGTCTTTATCCATTTGTCCCTTGATGGATGTTCTGGTGGTTTCCTGGAAACATCTTCTCTTCTCACCCATAAATACTTCAATATGAATCTCCAACCAATAAGGATCTAAAAAAACCAACACGATGAAAATACCATCAACAGATTTTGAAAAATGAACACTGTTTCCTTAGGATTCCAGAACACCCAGCCTGAGTTCCATTTTCCGTTCTAAACCACGTCACTTTCTTAGATATAGATGGTGATCATTTTACGGTGTGTACAAATATCGAATCGTTAGGTTGCCCACCTGAAACTGATAAAATGTTCTGCGTCAATTAGACCTCAATTAAAAAAAAAAAAAAAGCAACAACAGTGCTTTCCCCAGTAAGATAGATATCCCTACTTCGGAAAAATATGGGGTCTCTCTGTGCCCCCAGAAGCCTCTTAGAGGAAAAACATTACCCTCTCTAAGAGGGCCCCTTTAAACAGAATCACAGGAGGGTCGGCTCAGTTATAAGTCCTTGCCTGTGGCAGGAAACCCCGGAACTTGCAATCAATTGCCTTTTTTTTCTTTTTTTGCTTGGAAGTGCTGTTTTCCTTTTTTCTGCTTTTCTGTTTAAATAATACAGCCCCTCAGGCTAAGGAGAGGTGGGGGGTGGGTAAGGGAAAGCTGTTTGGAGAATGAACAGAAAGGACTCAGGGAGGGGGTTAGCAGCTGTCTGCTAATGATTGTTTTTTTTGTAAGAGCATCAATAATTTAGGTTGCGATTGGCGGAGGGGAGACGGTTAAATTCTAAGCGTGATTCCACAGACTGCTGCTCACGAGTGTTCTACACGCCCCCTCCGCAGACCCCCCAAGCGGAAGAGGGAGAGCCCTCATGTTACCATCTTTCCTCTGCTCCTTAAGAGAAGCCCATCCGAAAGGAGGTGGGCTGGAGAATAAACAGCATCCTTCTAGGAACTAGGGTCCTGCCCCGTGTTTGCTGGGAGGTCGCCGTGCGGTGCTCAGGGGCTCAGAGAAGACAGCAACAAATTAATTTTCCCCTGAGGAGCAATGGGGGGACACGTCCTTGGTTGGATCCACCTCCCCGAGCTGGGTCCCGGCGGAGTACTTTGCTGGAAATGATCAGTTGCTGCTGAGCTGTCGGTCCTCCCCTCCCTCCTCCCAGAATCAGGGAAACCTCCTCCTCCTCTTTTTCCCTCTGGCAGCTGGCACAGCAGCCCCACTTGGCGCTTGCCTTTGTGGGGAGCCCTCAGCTCAGAACACGGCTGCTCCTGGCGTCCCCCCTTCCTTCTCTTCTTCTCCTTTCCATTGGATGGGCAATGGGTGCGTGGGCTTCGGCCAGCTCGGCTCCCCAGGCGTTGGCAAGGTGGGACCCTCAGGACAGCTGGAGGACCCGCTGCGCTGTCCACTAGCCTTGCCGCGGGAGGAGCCCCGGAGCTCATGAGATACAGGTGAGTGAGTGGGGGCTGCCGGGGCTGGGTCCTTCGGGAGAATCCAATTCTTACTTCTTTGCTGCAACATTACCTCCATCTGCAAACGTGGAAACGCGATGACCTCCCTTATCCCCTTCCTGAGAATAGTATTTGGGGGTGGGGTGGGGAGAGAGCGTTTATTTCCAGATTTTACTTGTTTCTGTCTCAAAAACCGCTTCCCCTTTCTGAATAGTTTCTCTGCGCAGGAGGTAGGGGGCAGACCCCTCGTTCCCAGTGCGTACTGGTTTCTTAAAAATCCAGTCTCTTTGAACCGCTCTTAGCCACCTTGCCGCGCCTCTGTCTTTGCCACTTGCCCCGGGCTTGTGCTGTTTCCCCAGTGATTAGTTTCTGATCTAAGCCAAATTGTACTTTTTTTGTGTCCTCCGCTCCCATCCCGCCTTCACTCAAGTCTACATGAGCGGCTCTCTGCTTTGAGACCCAGGCAGGCTCTGCAAGGGACGGGGCTCGGGATCATGCGCGCCTCCCCTCCCCCATCGCTTCTGCCTTTGGTGGTGGGGGGGGTCCCCCCAAGCAAAAGTTGCCTCCGCCTGGTGTGGCCCGGCCTTGTTTTCTGTGCTCAAGTTTGCGTGAATGCGTTGGAAAATGGGAGATGGCAGATGGAGTTTAGGCTGTTGAGAATAATTACATCGTCTTGGGAAACCGCTTGCTCCGTTTAATATTTAATATTCTCCCCTCCCTTGCGCCAAATGACAAGCAGCGACAGCGCTTGTCACCCCTCTAGGCCAATCCCTCCCTTTTATTTTGGACACACTTGACTCTCGGCGTGGCTTTTGTTCCTCAAGGAGTGAGAGAGACTGGCAGCGGGATCTTTCTCCCTTCCCTCTTCCTCTAGCGGCCGGACAGCGACAGCCTTGCAGGACACGTGCCCAGGCGGAGACCGCAAGGGAACGGAGGGGGGAGGCTGGCGGCTAGGTTCCTCCTGTGTTCTCGGGGCCTCCTGCTTGGGAGGCCTGGGAGACTGCGCCCCGAGAAGGAACCTGAATAGATTGTAAACAGGAGGAATGAGCACCTTTCCGGAGGCGGCAGCCTCGCTAGGGCTGAACCAACAGGAAGGGGAGCCCCCGCTGGCGCCCCCTCACTCTTTAGCTCTGAGCCAGGGTCCTGGGGATGGGTTCCACCCGTCGCTTTTCCTGTTCAGAGTTCAGGACTTCAGACCATCCTTGCCATTTCCCACGCAGACTCTTCCAGGGACAGTCTTGGGCCCCTTGCGGGGTGGGGGGGTGGGGCAGGGTGGTAGGATGGGGAATGAATGGAGGCGGGGTGGTGGTGGTGGTGGTGGTGGTGGGTCTGTATTTGGTGCTGGTCCCTCCTGTCCCACTTGGTCTCTAGGCCCTAGGACACCCCAAACCTAGGCTGCAGGAAGCCCCCACAACTCCAAACATCTTGAGTAGCTGAGTTTATCCCTGTTGGTATGTTTTTCCTCCAGAGATTTGCAGAAAAGCCTACAGATGTCCCTTGGGCTAAATGCCATCCTTCCTCTTGGAGGGTTTAATAAGTGAGATTTAACTCCGTTCTGCTGTGTGTCCACCGCCTTCCCCTCCCCCCCCACCCCAATAAACAGAAAGATCAAGACCAAGATTCCAGAGACAAAGGGTGGATTTGACATAGAACAAAGTACTGGGCAAATGACCCTCAAAGTAATGCCCAGGGCAGCTCTGGGACGTCAGAAACTCTGGCCAAGGGTTTTACTTATTTATTTTATGATTCTTTTTGAAATGTTAGCTTACAAGACCAGAGGGCCCTAATGGCCTGGGGCAAGTGAGGGGAAATTCTGTTCTAGGATCTTTCAACCCTCTCTGTCTCCACTGTGACAGGCAAGGACTCTTGGGTTGTTCTACCCCCTCTGGCAAGGCTAAGCCTGTCTGAAGGAGGATACTGACTGACTTCGCTGCTCATCAGAATCCCCAGACCTTCCCTCTGAAAGAGCCAGCAGCACCCTAGAGGAATGCAGAGTCTTAGGTCCCACCCAGCCCTGCCGATCGCAGAGCTGGTGGGAGCATCCCAGGACCCTCAGTGCGTCACTGTTCTTGGCTGACCACCAGGTGAACCCTGGTGCCCTCCTCCTAGAGTTCCTGGAAGGCCTGGCTAGGTGACACTACAGTTCTGGGTATACAGGAGGTGCTCACGAAATCTTGGCTACCTTTTTAACCCACTGAGCCACAGGTGCCCCAAATCTTGGCTACTTTGTTAATAAGCACATTTTTTCTTTTTAAATTCACTTAAAATTTTTTTTAAATTTATTTTTATTATTTATTTATTTAAAAAAAAAGATTTTATTCACTTGACAGAGAACACAGGCAGGGGGAGTAGCAGGCAGAGGGAGAGGGACCTTGATGGCGGGGCTTGATCCCAGGACCCTGGGATCATGACTTGAGCCAAAGGCAGCCCCTTAACTGACGGAGCCACCCAGGCACCCCTGTTTCTTTTTTTCAAAATGAAAAAAAAAGTTACATTATTTTAGAAAGAGGACATGTCACTGGATGTAGTTACGGTGAGTTTTAAAAGAAAGGCCAAGGGCGTTAGGCTTTTGATAAATTGGCTACTTTTAAAGTACTCTCCAGAATGAGGGCGTATGTCCAATTTCTTCTTTTCTTTTTAAATTATAAAATACAGGGGCGCCTGAGTGGCTCATTGGGTTAAAGCCTCTGCCTTTGGCTCAGGTCATGATTCCAGGGTCCTGGGATCGAGCCCCACATCGGGCTCTCTGCTCTGCAGAGAGCCTGCTTCCTCTTCTTCCTTTCTCTGCCTGCCTCTCTGCCTACTTGTGATCTGTCTGTCAAATAAATAAATAAAATCTTTAAAAAATTATAAAATACACATAATGCACAATTTACCATTTTAAAGTGCATAATTTGGGGGGAAGATTTATTTTTTAAAGTAATCTCTACATCTGACGTGGGTCTCGAACTCACAACCCCAGGATCAAGAGTTGCATGCTCCCGCTGAGCCAGCCCGGCGCCCCTTAAGGTGTATACTTTAATGGGATTTAGTACATTCACAATATTGTGCAACCGTCCCCTCTCTCTTGTTCCAGAATATTTCCATCATCCTGAAGGGGAGTTTCCTATTGATGAAACAGGCGCTCTGCCTTCCCCCTCCCTGGCAACCGCCAATCTGTGTTCTGTCTCCGTGGGTCTCCCTATTCTCCATATTTCCTATAAATGGAATCATACAGGGGCGTACAGTCATTGGAGTGCATGACTTTGCATCTTGGGGTTGTGAGTTCGAGCCCCATATCGGGTGCAGCGATTACTTAAAAATAAGATCTTAAAAAATAGTAAACGGCATTATACAATGGGTTGCCTTTGTGACTTTCTTTCACTTCTAATTTCTTTTTTTGTAGCTCACATTTCCCTCTTTCCTGCCTTTCACACGATCCACCTACCCCTGCCCTGAATCGTGCAGGTCCGAGAGGTACAGAACCGCATCACTGGACCTACTGATCGCAAGTTCATTAGTTACTATGAACAAAGTGGAGGGGGCGCAGTCTTCAAATGTTTTTTAAGACTGGGTGCGAGGGCTAACCATCTTTTTCTAAAGTGGCTCCAACTTTTGTATCCAGTTCTGTCTCTCCAGCAAATATCATCACTGAAGTTTCTTGCAGCCTTAAAGGGTGATAGTTTCTAGATGATTTTGAGAGTTTTAAGATCCCAGGGCACATGTTAGCTGAATCATGGTGGCGCCCAGTGAGCATTCAGTAAATATTTGTTGAGAGAAAAAAGCCCATCTGCACGAATAATTACCATCATAATGAATTAATGTCATAACATATTAACACACTCAGACCACACACAGCCAATGACTGGCCGAAGGAGCAGAATGAGCTAGGGGGACAGTGAAACCCTCACCCGAGGTCAGAAACACGTATTGAACAGGGGGGAAAAATCCAAAGACGCAGAGTATGGTCCAAACTACCCTCCTACTCCTGCCGAGAACATTAGAGAGAACAGATGTAGGTTGGTTTAGTTTAAGAAACAACATTGGAGGAACACTCTTCCCTGGGAGAAATTCCCATCCCACCCCCACCCTGGCAGTCTGTCCTTTTTACTTTTATTTATTTTTTAAAAAAAGATTTTATTTATTTCTTTGACAGAGAGAGAGAGAGAGATCACAAGTAGGCAGAGAGAGAGGGAAGCAGGCTCCCCGCTGAGCAGAGAACCGGACGTAGGGCTCTATCCCAGGACCCCGGAGATCATGACCTGAACTGAAGGCAGAGGCTTTAACCCACTGAGCCACCCAGGTGCCCCTTACTTTTATTTTTAAAAAAAGATTGTCTAGGGGTGCCTGGGTGGCTCAGTGGGTTAAGCCTCTGCCTTTGGCTCAGGTCATGATCCCAGGGTCCTGGGATGGAGCCCCATATCGGGTTCTGTGGTCGACAGGGAACCTGCTTCCCCCCACCCCCTCTGCCTGCCTCTCTGCCTACTTGTGATCTCTTGTTGTCAAATAAATAAATAAATATCTTTAAAAAATAATTTAAAAAGTTGTTTGAAGGAGAGAGTGAGCACATGAGCAAGGGCAGAAGGAGAGGGAGAAACAGACTGCTCCGCAGCGCAGGGAGCCTGAGATGGGTTCAATCCCAGGACCCCAGGATCATGACCCGATCTGAAAGCAGACGCCTAACCGACTGAGCCACCCAGGCGCCCTTGACCTTTTTACTTTTAAACCATCCAGCACAGATAGAGTCAAGCAAGTTTAAGAGCAAGAGTGAGAGAGAGAGAGAGAGAGAATGAGAATGATAAATGACAGCGTCTGGAACTTTGGTCTGGTTGCCCTATTCCCCAGCCTGGACAAGAGCAATCACTGATCTACCTATTGACAAGTACTACCTGTGTCTTTCCTGCAGGCCAGGCACTGAAGTAGATTTGGAGGATTCAGCAGAGAAGGGAATTGCACTGGTAGCCATAGGTGTGAAAACGACAATATATCTAGGGCTTACCATGAACAGGACACTGTTCTAAGCATGTTATATAGAAAGAAATTATTTTATTGTTTCAACTCTGCCCAGAGAGGTGAAGTGGTTTGCCCAAGGTCACACAGCAGGAAGTGGCAGATCCAAGATCCAATCCCAGGCTGGCCAGCTGCAAAGATGAGGGCATTTCTCCACCAACTCCCATCAATCATTGGTTGAGGGCTATCCAAGGGTTTTGACTCCCCAGGGCCCCTGGCCCATTCCTCGGTCCTGTGGCCAGGATGAACCCCAGGCAGGGAGTGACAGGTGTTGGAGGTAGGTAACCATGGGCAAGTGTGGACAGATGTGGAGTGTGGGCACTGGCTAATTGAATTCCCTTGGAGGCTTCCTAGCAGAAGCATCTTTTGAACTGGAGTTGGGGTGGGGAGAGAGAAGAGCATTCAGGATGGAGACAGAGAGGTGGGGAAGTCTGGGGTGCTCTTAGGATTGGCACAGGGGGATTCCTTTTGGAAATATCCAATGGGTGACCTGTCTATTCATTCAATGATGAATTAGGGGGAGGAGATACTCAGGGAGATATGAGTATGGAGGAAGGCATTACGGTTCATCTGAGTGGGCAAATGAGGGCCCAAACCATGGCCAGTGGGATAGGAAGTACTAGGTAGAGTCATCAGCCCTGATGATGAGTAAAATATGGGGTGAAGGAAGGGGAGAGGGGGCCCCACAGTGGTTGGGAGGATGAATTCCATTGCATTTTGAATTTCTTGCAAATTTGACGACCAGAGGGCCCTTGTGAACACCCGAGTCTGGGCATCTCCCTTCTCTGCGTAGAATACTGCATGGCTCCCACCTCACTCAGCAAAGACCCACAAAGCCCTGCACCCTCTGTCCCTGTCACCTCCCTGTCCTCACCTCCTTCCATTTGTCCTCACTTGCTCCACCACTCGAGCCACACAGGCCTCTATGCTACTCCTTGAGGATACTAGGCATGCTGCAGCCACAGGCCCTTTGCATTGTTTCTTCCCTCTGCCTAGAATGCTTTTCTCCACCCAGACACCCTCATGCCTCCCCCTACGCCTGTTTTAGGTCTTTACTCCAAGGTTTCTTCCTCAATGGGGCCTCTTCTGGCCATCTTCTCTAAGTGACATGCCACTTCCCCTTCCTTTCTCCTTGCCCGGTTTCTTTCTTTCTTTTTTTTAAAGATTTTTTTATTTATTTGACAGAGATCACAAGCAGGCAGAGAGGCAGGCAGAGAGAGATGGGGGGAAGCAGGCTCCCTGCTGAGCAGAAAGCCCAATGCAGGGCTCAATCCCAGGACCTTGAGATCATGACCTGAGCTGAAGGCAGAGGCTTAACCCACTGAGCCACCCAGGCGCCCCCTCCTCGCCTGGCTTCTTTTCTCTATCTGACATTCTGGATATTTTACTTGTTTATCTTGTTTCTTGTCTCTCTCCCCCACTGGAATATCAGCTCTGCGAGGGCAGGGATTGAGTCCCTTTGTTCACTGCTGGGTTCCTAGTGTCCAGAACAGGGCCTGGCACACACTAGTAGCCCAGTAAATACCTCTGGGTTAGTGAATAAATAAGTGAGTGAACGAGCGAGCGATGGGAACATAACAAAGGCATGACCTGAATGAAACTGGGAGGAAGAATTCAGCCTGAGATTCAGTGGCAGAATCTGAGATTCAGATTCTCTCCTTCCTCGGTCCTAGCCAATGTCCTGGGGCCGCCCATGAAATCCAGTCATCCCAAGGCGATCTGTCCATGCCAGTGGGAGGGAGTACGCATGTCCCAGCTGTGCTGTGATCTGCCAGCAAGGGAGAAAGCAGGTGAAAACAGACAGTAACTGTGTTGTGGCTTCTTCTCACCAGGGGACGGACTTTTGCAGCCGTGCTCAGAGTCGCGTTGGCAGTCTGGTCTCAGCTCAGCCTTCAGCCTCCGCCATCTGGCCTGGCATTTTATTCAGCTCTTTTCTCATGTATTTGGGACAGTTCTGGAGTTTTGCTCCAAGCAATGAGAGTTCTTGCTGGCCCTGGCTTTATTTTTCATGTCACCTTGCTCTTTGTGTCTCTGTGCAAAGGTGGGGTGTGGGGTGAGTCCACACTGCTGGAATCGGGGAGCCTTTGTAGATGTCTGTCTCTGCTTATTGTGCCCTCGGTGAGTGGGTGTCAGGACCAGAGGCAAGAAGGTTGATACACTGGGGCCACTGGGAATATGTAAGTACCTTTTTAAGATGTGTGGGTGGGCGCCTGGGTGGCTCAGTGGGTTAAGCAACTGCCTTCAGCTCAGGTCACGGTCCCGGAGTCCTGGGATCGAGTCCCGCATCAGGGCTCCCAGCTCCATGGGGAGTCGCTTCTCCCTCTGACCTTCTCACCTCTTATGCTCTCTCTCACTGAGTAAGTAAATAAAATCTTAAAAAAAAAAAAAAAGATGTGTGGGTGTTTTTGGAACACCTCTTAAGATTTTCTTTTCACACACATAGAAAATTTTAACAAAATACACATAACATAAAAATTTACCATTTTAGCCAGTTTTCAAGCGTACCGTTCAGTGGCATTAAGGACACTCATGTTGCTGTGCAATCATTCTTGCCATCTGACTCCAGAACCTTTCCATCTTCTCAAACGGAAACTCTGTCCCCATGAAACATGGACTCCCCATCCCCTCCTCCCTCCCCCGCTCAGCCCCTGGCTCCCACCCTCCTACTGTCTGTCTCTCTGCATTTGACTCCTCTGGGGACCTCATGAAATTGGAATCAGACAGGATTTGTCCTTTTGTGACTGGCTTATTTTGCTCAGCGCAATGTCCTCAACGTTCACGCATGTTGCAGCAGGTCTTAGAATCTCCTTCCTTTTTGGGGGGCCACTGGCTGCCTCGGTCGGTGGAAGCGTAGGACTCTTGATCTCGGAGTTGTGGGTTCGAGCCCCACGTTGGGTACAGAGATTACTTAAAAAGAAAATCCTTAAAAAAATACTTTCCTTCCTTTTTAAGGGTTGAATAATATTCCACTGTCCTATGTACCACATTTGGTTTATCCATTTATCTCTGGGTAGACATCTGGGTTGTTTGCTTGTTACTGGTTTTCGCTCCCACCAACAGGGCACAGGCTTGCCTCTTCCATTCACCCTTGCCAACACATGTCATCTCTTGACCTTTCGATAATAACCATCCTAATGGTGTGAATATTTCCGTGTGGTTTTGATTTGCATTTCCCTGATGATTCGTGACACCTTTTTACTTGGCACCTTTTTACTCTCTTGGTAGCCGTTTGGATGTCTTCTTTGGAAAAAGGCTAATTAGTTCATCTGTCCATGAATTTTTTTTTTTTTAATACCGAGTTGTATGAGTTCTTTGTAGATTTGGCATGCCGACTCCTTATCAGATCTACGATTTGTAGGCATTTTCCTCCATTCAGTAAGTTGCTTTTTCATTTCTCTGATGGCTTCCTTTGCTGAACAGAAGCTTTTCAGTTTGATGTAGTCCCATGTATTGATTTTTGCTTTTGTTCCTCCCCGTTGTAAGTTTTTACTTCTAGGCAGATCCTTGACACTCGCCCCAAACCTGGCTACCTGCTCTGCAGACTGTTTGTTCAAGGCCTGGAAATTACTTTTACTATCAGCCAAATAAAACATCATCCGGGAGGTGACAAATGCGTTTGAAGGTCGGTTAAAAATGACATTTGGATTATCATCCTCCTAGCTGTTCAAATCCACGGTCCGCTGAATTTCACACTCGTCAGCCTGGACCTCTGGAGGGGATATGATTTCCGTGGGACTAAGCAACCTTTCTTTGTGCAGGGTGAGATTAAGATGCTTTATTGACTGAGGTTTAAGCACACAGACGAGACAGGAAGGAGTGAAACTGCCCAAGAGAGCCTCAAACTAGTGGAGGAAAAAGAGGAAAGGTCGAGAGAGAACAAGAGAGAAGAGGTGGGGAGGGTGATTTCACATGGAGATGTTATTTCTTAGCTCGATCTCCCTCTTTCAGAAAAAAAGATTTTATATTTGAGAAAGAGAAAGAGAGCATTCCAGAGTGAAGGGCAGAGGGAGAGGAAGAAGCAGGCTCCCCAGCCTTACTTGGGGCTCGATCCCAGCATCCTGGGATTGTGACCTGAGCCAAAGGCAGATACTTAATAGACTGAGCCACCCAGGTCTTCTTCTCTCTCTTTCTTTCTCTTTAAAGATTTTCTTATTTATTTGAGAGAGAGAGGGAGGGAAAGAGAACGAGCAGAGGAAGAGGGAGAGAGAATTTCAAGCAGACTCCCCTCTGAGCATGGGGGCTTGATCCCAGGACTCTGAGATCATGACCTGAGCAGAAATGAAGAGTCAGACACTTAACCGACTGAGTCACCCAGGCGCCCCTCCTGGCTCTTTTTCTTTCTTTCTTTCTTTTTTAAAAAAATTATTTGACAGAGAAAGAGAGATCATAGGTAGGCAGAGAGGCAGGCAGAGAGAGGGGGAAGCAGGCTCCCTGCTGAGCAGAGAGCCCGACGCGGGGCTCGATCTCAGGACCCTGGGATCATGACCTGAGCTGAAGGCAGAGGCTTAACCCACTGAGTCACCCAGGCTCCCCCTGCTCTCTTTTTAATAAACACTTTGGTGTTCCGGACAGGACTCCACACTTGCGTGTGCTCTTCTTGAATGCAAAGCTTTGAAAGCATAAGGAAAACATGCGCTGAATGGAACCAGTATTGCTTCTCTCAAAGAGTGTATCAGTTAGCGAATGTTGTGGGCTGAGTTGTGTACCCCACCTCCCCCCGGTTCATATGATGAAGCCCTAACCCCCCGTGTGATGGCCTTGGAGATGGGGCCTTTGGGAGTTAGACGGGATCCCAGGGTGGGGCCTCTCCTGGTGGGATTAGTGCCCTTCCAGCAACCTTCCAGCAACCCTGGAAGGCTTGCTTTTTCTGTCTCCTCCATGTGAGGACGACACAGCAAGAAGTTGGCGACTGCAAGCTAAGGAAGAGTTCTCCCCAGGAACTGACTGTGCTGGTCTCAGACCTCCAGCTTCTAGAAGTGTGAGGAAATACATTTCTGTTGCTTAAGCGGCTCAATCTCTGACTTGGTCTGGCAGCGCAAACTGATTCAGACAATGGTGCTGCTGTAACAAAAAGACCCCTAAGGGACGGCAGGTTAATAAGCACCATGAAATTTTGCTTCTAACACACCTGATAGCCCTGGGAGTGTGTTCCTGGCCAGCAGGTGGCTCTCCTTCTCCACACCATGCCTCAAGATCATGGGGGGCAAAATTCTGACTGCCATGGATTGTTTATGTTTCAGGAGATGTGGGCCTTGCAAGAAAATTGCTCAGTGCCAGACTCTGGGTTGGACCTCAGAGAAAGGTCTTGGGAGTCCCATATCCCTGGTCCATAAACCCAGGTCCATATCCCTGGCCTGTCTGCTCTGTGCTCTGGGAACTTGGGTGAGCCACTGTACCTCACTGCCTCACTGAAGCTCAGTCTTTTTTTTTTTTTTCTTTAAAGATTTTATTTATTTATTTGACAGACAGAGATCACAAGTAGGCAGAGAGGCAGGCGGGGGGCAGGGAGGCAGGCTCCCCGCTGAGCAGAGAGCCCGATTTGGGGCTCGATCCCAGGACCCTGGGATCATGACCTGAGCCACAGGCAGAGGCTTTAACCCACTGAGCCAACCAGGTGCCCCTGAAGCTCAGTCTTATCTCTTACATGAGGGAGTAGATTTCCCACCTCCTCTGGGACTTGTATTTAGGAGGGGAGACCTGACCTCTGGCTCTTTTCCTGCCCAACTCAAAACTTAGCTATTAAGAGGTGGGGCACGTCTAATCCTTCTTAATGAATTTCCTATGCTTCTTTCAACTTTAAAAAAATTTTTTATGATGTAACATGCAGGAAAATGCTCAAATGATTTTTTACACATGCATATATACTGGGTCCCCACCAGGTCAAGAGTCAAGGAACTTCTATCTGCCCCCCGCCCCCGACCCCAACCCAGTGGCTTGCCAGGTTAAGCAAATAAAAAATTTTAGAACACCTGGTTGAAATCAAATTTCAGAGAAGCAGTGAAGTGCTTTTTCGTGTAAGTATATCCCATGCAACTGGGCATTCTGTATTTTATCTGGAAGTCTCACCAGCAGGCTCCCTTGTGTTCCATCCCAGTCCACAGCTCCCCACCACCAAGGTCAAAAGCATTCCTCTGATTCTCATCACTGTAGATTCATTCCACCTGTTTTTGAACAGGGTCTGCTCTGTGCCTGTGAGTTTCCTCCACATATTGACTTTAGCACATACTTTTTTTTTTTAAAGGATTTTTATTTATTTCAGAGAGAGACTGAGAGAGAGTATGAGCTGGGGAAGGGGAGAACAGAGGCAGAGGGAGAAGCAGGCTCCCCATGCTGAGCAGAGAGCCCGAATTGGGGCTCGATCCCAGGACCCTGAGATCATGACCTGAGCTGAAGGAGGATCCTTAGCCAACAGAGCCACACAGGCACCCCGCACATTCTTTTTCATTGCTGCATAGTATCCCCTTAGATGGCTATGTTGTTGTTTGTTTCCCCTTTTCTTGTTGATGGATCTTTGGGTTGCTTCCAGTTTGGAGCTACTATAAACAAAGCTTTATGATTATGACTTTTGGCAGCTTTATGCATTCAGGAATGCAACTACCTGACTGTTTTAAGTTGTTCAGTTTTGCTCCCAGACAGGGGGGAAAGACATCCACTGGCACCGGGGAATCCTATGTCCTTCCAATGTGTAGGACGAGCCTGAGAAGTTTTACAGAACGGTTTTCCTTAGCTTTTTCGCTTCATTGCCATACTTTCACTAATTTTCACGGGAGCTAAAGCTGCTTTACCAGTAATTAGTGCTTGTTTCGCTCATGGGTGGTGACTCCGAGTCCCTAGCACAGCTGTGTAAATGTTCCTGTCCACATGCAGGGGGTTACAGCAGGCCTCCAGACTTCCCTATGGTCACCTCCCTCCCCACTCCTTCCCCAGAGCTCTGGCACCAGCCCATATTAATCACAGCATCTCCAGGCGCCATCCGGTTGCCATGGAAACTCAGGCTGGTCCAGGCATGGCAGTGGGGGGGTCAGTCCCCCACCACAGGTGCGGCTTCAATTTGGATTCGGAAAGTGGTGAATACAGTGATACCTGGTGCTTTGTAGAATTCTGTTCTTAAAACACTAACAGTACAGCTCTCTGTGGCCTCAGGCTTCATGTGGCTTATGTTCTCCTATTTGCTTTTCCCCATTGTCTTCTCTTTGCACCGTCTGTTCATGGAACCTGGCTGCTTCTGAGGGAAGCAAGCCCCACATGCTTTGCCATTTCCTCTGCGCTGTGGTTGGGCAAACAGAGAGAGGGAACAGCACACCTGGCCATGGGGCCCAGCTGGTGCCAGGGACGGACACCCGGCTGGGAAGTGCCCATTGGCTGGGGAGGTGTTTATTTCCTGTGTGTACACATGGGGCAGCTGGGGCTCCATTGGAACCGCTCCTCGGAGCATGCTGGATGGTGTGGCTGGAGCAGCTGTCCCCCATCCCCACGGCTGCCAGGCTCTGCCTGCCACAGAATCAACAGGAAAGCCAGTGTTGACCACGTGCTTTTCATGGGCTAGTGCAGTGCTCAGGATGTTGCCTTCCCACAGGCTGGCTCGCTGACCCCTCATGATGGCTCTCTCTGGTACCTATCACCATCTCCGTGTTATGCAGGAGAGAACAGACTTGGAGGGTTCAGTAATTTGCTGGGGACGACACGGCGAGTTAGTTGATCATGTGCTGGGGTCAGACCTGGCATCTTTCCCACCAACCTTCTTCATCCCTTTCCTACTCAGAAGTCTTGGACCCCAGGCAGTTGCAAGGTGGTTCAGGATGTTTTCCTGGGTAAACCCATTCCTGAGATCATTCATTCAGGCAAGAAATATTTAAGGCACCAGGGACCCAGGAGCAACAAGGCAGATCAAGATCCCTGCCCTGGCAGTGCTGACTTCCTTTGGGAGAGGCAGATGTTATCCAAGGCTGCACGTAAGTGCCAGTCCCAGAGAGGGACCAGCGCCATGAGGAAGACCAGTTGGAGGATGTGATGGGGAGTGCCTGGATTTGATCAGAGCCCCAAATGATAAAAGGGAGATGGCCTGCTGGAGATGCGGGGAACAGCATTCTAGGAAGAGGGAACAGCAGTGGCAGAGGTGGAACTAAGAAGGCAAAGGGGAGAAGAGAAAGGGATGAGTTCAGGGAGAGGGGACAGTCCTGTAGGGTGTGGCTTTTAGTCCTGTAACAGGGGAAGTGCTGACCATGGACTTTCAGGACCCACTGGCTGCATAGCAGTGTGCAGGGTGGGAGGTGGGAGAGGGAATGGGGAAGCCCACTGCCCAGGAGAGGCAGCTACCTGAGTCCAGGTGAGTGTTGTGGTGGGGGTGGGGGCATGCAGTGGCCAGAAGTGATCAGATTCAGGATATATTTTGGAGGCGAGTGGTTGGGACACAATGCATCTGATGCAGGAGTGGAGGCAAGTGAGCCAGGAGTGACTGTTCATTTTGTGGTTTGGACATCAGGGTAAATTGGGAAACCCTCATCGAAATGGGGAGCCCAGGAGTGTGTGCTGTAGGGCAGGGTGGGGAACGGAACATCCTGGCTTGGGGCTGTGGGACAAGCAGGTGGAGGTCTCAGATGTCACCTGAGGTGTATGCCTTAGGTCTCATCTTTCCTGTTCCTCCTCCCAGCTTCCTGGGTATAAATAAACCTTCGGTAGACGTGCGGAACTTTCTCCATCAAGGTGCTTCAACTGTGCCTGGTCTCTAGGGTTTTAGCAAAGTGATAGGTAATACACAACACACCCAAACTGTCAGCTAGATTCTTTTTTTTTTTTTTTAAATACTGATGCAGTAATAATTTTTTTTTTTTTTTTGGGCAGGAAGCGTCAACTCCTGCAGGTAGAAAAGGAACCTGAGGGCGCCTGGGTGGCTCAGTGGGTTGGGCCGCTGCCTTCGGCTCAGGTCATGATCCCAGAGTCTTGGGATCAAGTCCCGCATCGGGCTCTCTGCTCAGCAGGGAGCCTGCTTCCCCCCACCCCCTGCCTGCCTCTCTACCTGCTTGTGATTTCTCTCTCTGTCAAATAAATAAATAAAATCTTAAAAAAAAAAAAAAAGAAAAGGAACCTGATAGCAAGGCACTTGAATCTACCTTCTGTCCTCAGCTTTATTTCTGTAAAATGGGAAGGAAAATGCCTTCTGTGTGTGTGCTTATAAAAGGAATAACAGAATATGTTTTCCACACAAAGAAAATGTACGCGGAAAAACACGAAGACTTTATAAATACACAATTGCAGATGTTTTAGGGTAAGGTTTCATGAGAGTAAATTGGAGCGTAAAGGCATCGTGAAGGAAAGATCTATTAAACTCCATCAGTTGGAAGATTTGGAAAAAACCAGAGGGTAACTCTTGTCATTAAACTGATAATGAACTGATCTGCTTAGGAAGGGCTAGGAGAGCACTTTGGATGCTTCCAGCAGGATGAGAGGAGATAATCGGGAATAAGGGGAGATAAGCTTCCACCTCCACACCTATTGTATTTATCTGTTTATTTTGGCAATCCAGAGGTGGCCTGAACCCATCTCCTTACACCTCTGGGTGTTAAGGTGACTTATACTACATTTGTGCATGAGATTCAGCCTCCTAACTCTATTTCATTCATGCTAGCCTTCCAGTGGCTTTGCTTTTCTTGGACAGATGCAGAGTGGCACAAATAAGTCCAAGATTGAAAATATAATGCTGGGTGAGGTGGGCATTCCAAAAGTCATGGACTGTCTCACTCCAGGAGGAAGCAAGTAGAGTCACCCCCATGGTCCCCAAGGTCCCATGAGCTCTGCCCCATTGCCTCCCCACCTTCATCTCCTCTACCCTCTCCTCAATCCCTAACAATTGCTAGGGCCTCTGCATTGCTCTTTGAGCAAGTCACACATTGTCTGGCCTCAGGACCTTTGCACCTACTCTTCTTTTTACCTAGAAAACTCCTCCCTTCAGATACACACATGACTCCTGCATGACTTTCTTATGACCTCTGCTCACATGTCATTCCCTCAGTGGGCCATCTCTGACCTCCTATTTAGTACAATAACCAGCCCACCCAACACTTCCTTTATTATGGACTCAATTAGGTCCCCCATTCTTATATTGGAACACCAACCCCCCAATACCTCAGAATGTGGCTGTATTTGGAAAGAGAACCTTTAGAGAAGTAATTAGAATAAAATGAGGTCATACAGATGGGCTGTAATCGAGTGTGACTAGTGTCCTTGTAAGAAGAGGTTAAGACACAGACATACACTGAAGAAAGACCATGTGGAGGCACAGGGAGAAGACAGCCACCTACAAGCCAAAGAGAGGGCTTTAAAGAAATCAGTGCTGCCAACACCTTGATCTTGGACTTGCAAGCCTCCAGAATTGTGGGGAAGTAAATTTCTGTTCCTTAAGCCACCCACTCTGTGATACTCTATTATGACATCTCCCGCAAACAAACACACCTTTCCTGATTAATTACCACCATACTTTCAGCCCCTAATCTCTACATAATGTACTTTTAAAAAAATTCAGCATACATCTGCCCCCCCGTAGAGGAGGATATTTGTCTCATTCTGGGCTGTGTCCCCAGCTCCCAGCAAGGGCTCTTTCACAGCCCTGCCTCCCTAGCGTTTGTCGAGTGAATAAGTGAGTGAAAAATGGAGACAAAGATCTAGGGACTCTGAGTTCCTCCAAGTGCTCTCTGGTGCTCAGTAGCCACCTGCTACATTTGTGAGTGTTGGGAACCCTGTTCCTTTTTTCAAAAACGCAGCCAGGTGACAAAGAGTAGGCACACCAGATAGACAGCCATGCCCCATGTGGATTATTTTTTAATTTTTAAATTTTTTATAAACATATAATGTATTTTTATCCCCAGGGGTACAGGTCTGTGAATCGCCAGGTTTACATACTTCACAGCACGCACCATAGCACATACCCTCCCAATGTCCATAACCTCACCTCCCTCTCCCATACCCCCTCCCCCCAACAACCCTCAGTTTGTTTTGTGAGATTAAGAGTCACTTATGGTTTGTCTCCCTCCCAATCCCATCTTGCTTCATTCATTCTTCTCCTACCCCCTTAACCCCCATGTTGCATCTCCACTTCCTCATATCAGGGAGATCATATGATAGTTGTCTTTCTCCAATTGACTTATTTCGCTAAGCATGATACCCTCTAGTCGTCCCACGTGGATTTTAAAGCCGACCCTTGACTTCGCCCTTTCGGTTTTCTAAGTCACTCTGTGACGCTCACAGGCCCGGGAACTGGAGAGCCGCGAACAAACGGGCTCCCGATGACCCATTTTCCAGAGGGGAACACTGAGGGGCCCAGCCATCCACCTTCCCGCCCTCTGTGGTGTGTCCCTCCATCAGGGTGCGGCGGTTGCCGGGCAGCTCCCGAGAACCGGCTTCCCGCCCGAGTTGCCAAGGAAATGCTAAACTCCGCTCAGCCGGCCCGGGGGCAGCGTGAGTGGCCACCCCCGGGCTCCCTTCCCTTCTGTCCCCGTGCACTGCGCGCCGCGCTAACCCTCCGCCCGCCCTCTGCTCTCTCCTCTAGCTGCGCGCTGTGCTGGAGGCCGAAGACCCTGCGAGTTCTGAGCGAGGCCCATGGATGTGGAAGGCCTCCCGGGTCCCGGACCCCATGTTCTCCCCGCGCAGTTATGACGCTCTGCACGACGGTGGCTCGGGGCCCCCGGGTGTGGACCGCACGGCCAGAGCCCCACAGGACGCGCGGGTCCCCTGGATGAGCGGCGGCTTCCAGGGCCCCCCTCTGAAGCGGCGGGGCGGTGTCGTGGACCACCGCGATGTCATCTTGGCCCACCAGGCGCACAAAGTCCACAGCACCCCCCAGGCCAGAAGGAAAGAATGGGAGTGAGTACGCGGGGCAGACGGGTGGGACACGGGCGGGGGGCGGCACACCCCAGGGACTGCCGTAAGCCCTTGCGAACCCCTGCGCAGCCCAGCGCGCAGCAACAAAGGTGTTCGGGTAGGCGCCCCAGGCGGTCCGCGGAGGACCCTGCGCCGGGGTCTGCGGCGGTCCACTCGGACCGGACGGCCAGTAGTTCCGATGGGAGGCGTTCCTGAAACCGGCTGAGAAATGCTGTTTTCAGGGAGTGGGAGGGGTGGGGAGCGGGAGTCGCATTCCTCCCTCAAGCACTGAGACCAAACCCGAGGGTTTGCAGGCTGGAGATGAAGTTTATACTGCCGGAGAGTGGGGGGCTGGGGAAATGTGCTGGCTCTGGGGACTCCCGTCCTGGGCCCTATCCCTCTTTGCCAGTGACACCGAAAGCGGATCTTCTCCTAGGAGTCGCCTTAGGGAGGAAGGGTGGGCATTGAGCCGGCTCTGTTCCTGTGATCTTGGGCAGGTGGCCTCCCTGGGTTCATACCCTCACCGTGAAATCGCTCTTTCTAGGAAGACATGGAAGCAGTGGGTGTGAACCTTTCAATCCCAGGTACAGAAGGAAAGCTGGTGCTCTTTTCCTTTTTCTTCTTCTCAAGAGCTTCTTTGGCAAAGGCTCAGAACTGGGGTGGATTCCTGGACAGACAGACCTTAAGAAGGTGGGATTCTGAATACAAGTTCAGGGCGACAGGAACTGAGGCTGACCTGGACGCTAATCACTCCTGGGGACCCTGAAATCCCGCCTCCCACCCTCTCTGGGCTCCATCCAGTCTGACCTCTGGGAAATTAGCAACACCGTCTCCAGCGCCACACAGAGCTCTCCACCAGCCTTCCCTGGAGTTTTTGTCTGCTGGGAGGAAGCGCTGGTTTATAAATGCCAGTTGGGTTTGGGGATGTGTTGATGAGGGATGTGTAAATAGAGAGTGCGATGAAAACTCATAGAAGGGGGTGTCGTTTGGCCTCTGAGGCAGTTTCCTGAGGTTAGGCTGACATCTGGTGGCATACTGGGGCATCATGTAGAAAGGCCATGTGAAAAAGCTTTATTTTCCCACAGTGTGTTCCTTCTGATTTTCTCCTCCCCATTCACCTATCTAGCCTCCCACCCACCCTCCTATCCTTCTATCCATCCATCCATCCATCCATCCATCCATCCATCCACCTGTCGGTATTTCTATCCATCCACCCACCTACCCAACCATCTTTCCATCTGGCTGTCTGTCCGTCCACCCTTCCTTAAATAACTAGGGTGCATTTAATGTCTGCAGCTGTGATGTCAAACACCCATCTTCTATCATTCCCTCTCCGGAACTTGCCTCCTCTCTCCTCTACCTTCCCTCCTGAGTCTCTGTTTATTTCCATTCTCCCATTTCCTTTTATTTTCCTTTTGAAAAGAAATTTGATTCATTCTCCCAGAACCAGGGAGGCTTCTTTAAGGGTTTAAAGTGAGTTATTTCTGCAGACCGCTAAAAAGACACTTTTAGAGAAAGGAAAAGTGTCAGTAAATTAAAGTTAAAAAAAAAAAACAGTCCCTTTTGGCCAAGGAAAATGATCATTATAACTTATAATAATAATGGCAGCTAATGTTTATCGGGCACCTACTGGTTGACAGACATTTTATGATTTGTTGCCTCCTCCCGTTCTGCCACGTAGTAGATTGCCTAATTCATGGATGAGAACCGAGAGGCAGGGAGAAGTAAAGTTATGTGCCGGGGGCCTCCCAGCTAGAAAGTGCAGACCCAGGGTTCGGACCCTAGGTTTGTTGACCTCTAAAACTCAAGTTTTTTTTTTTGTTTTTAACCTTTTATTTATCTATTTGAGAGAGGAGAGAGGGAGAGAGAGCACAAGTGGGGGAGGAGGGGCAAAGGGAGAGGGGGAAAGCAGACTCCTCACTGAACAGGAAGCCAGATGCAGGGCTTGAGCCCAGGACCCGGAGACCATGATCTGTGCTGAAGGCAGACGTTTAACCAACTGAGTCCCCCAGATGCCCCCAGAACCCAAGCTCTTACCTCTTGGCCAAAATGGAAGAGTTGGAGATTTACTTTCAAATCACTCAGAAAGAAAGTCAGTCGTATCAGGGAGAAAGAGAGAAGCAGCGGAGGGAGGGGTCTTCAGATCAGGAGACATTGGTTACCCTGTCACTTCCAACACGACCTCCTTGAATGGCCAACTCATGCCTCAGTCTCCCATTCCTGTTGCTTTCTAGGACCATATGAAGATTCGCAATCTTTATAGCCATGAGCTCCAAACTGAACTCCTACCCCACCAGTAAAACAAATATGCTTTCAGCCCATCATAACATATATGTTTTCATTTATTTGTCAATTATGTAAGTATCCTGCTGTATTTATCATATGCCCTATACAATAATGTACATAAAATAGAAATGTCAAAAGAATGACACACCAATGGGAGACATTATTTTAAGAGGGTTTTTTTTTGTAATTTTATTTATTTATTTTTAAGATTTTATTTATTTATTTGACAGAGATCACAAGTAGGCAGAGAAGCAGGCAGAGAGAGAGAGGGGGACACAGGCTCCCTGCTGAACAGAGAACCTGATGCGGGGCTTGATTCCAGGACCCTGGGATCATGACCTGAGCCGAAGGCAGAGGCTTAACCCACTGAGCCACCCAGGAGCCCCTTTTTAAGAGGTTTTAATTTTTGGAATTTAATTGTACAAAAGCTCCCCTGCTCTTGAAGTTTACTTTCACCTTTTGAATACTGTGTTTGTCAGAGTTCTTTCTTCTGAACATGTTCAAACACGCTAAATAGAACAGTGAACCCCATGTACTCATCACCCAAATTTAATAAGTATCAGAATTTTGCCAGACTTACATCATAAATCCATTTTTGTCTTTCTTATTCTCTGAGCTATTTTAAAGCCAATCCCCGACCTTTTATGATTTCACAAGCTTCAGACAACATCCCTAAACCACACAGACATTCTCATACTCATATCCCATTGGCAGAATTAACAGTGACTTTTAAAAATATCACCTAATTTCCACTCCCCATTTAAATATCTCCACTTGTCTTTTTACAGCCAATTTCTTTGCATCAGGAAGGTCTGTGTGTTGCATTCAGTCATTATATCTTTTAAAAATATTTTGTATTATTTATTAGAGAGAAAGCATGAGCACAGGGAGGGGCAGAGAGAGAAGGAAACTCCCTGCTGAGCAGGGAGCCTGTTACAAGGCTCGATCCTAGGACCCTGAGATCATGAGCCAAAGGCAGACACTTAATGGACTGAACCACCCAAGTGTCCCTACTTCTTTCTTTTTTTAAAGATTATTTATTTATTTATTTATTTGACAGAGAGAGAGATCACAAGTAGGCAGAGAGGCAGGCAGAGAGAGAGAGAGGAGGAAGCAGGCTCCCTGCTGAGCAGAGAGCCCGATGCGGGACTCGATCCCAGGACCCTGAGATCATGACCTGAGCCGAAGGCAGCGGCTTAACCCACTGAGCCACCCAGGCGCCCCCTACTTCTTTCTTTTACCAATATTTAGGACACCCTCTCTGTGCTCAGCTCCATGGGAGGTCTTGGGGGACACATGAGTCAACAGTCTGCTCTCGCCATAATGATGCTGTCCACCTTCAGGAAAACCCAACAGGAAACAAATGGTGACCAGCAAGAAGAGCGCGGAAGAGGGTCTCCCTGGGGAGGATTTCCAGGCCAGATCTCATCCTGTGCCAGCGAACCCCTACAGGGCCTCCTGAGATGCAGGTTACCATCCAGCAGGGCTGCAGGGGGAGCCCTGGGACTCTCCATTTTTTTTTAACAGGCTCCCACGTGAGGCAGGAGGATGGTCTCAACAGCTAGGTTCTGAATCAACACCAGTGTCATGGTCATTGTCAAAGAACAGAGGGCCCGGGTGGGAGAATGGGGGGCAAGGAGAGGAGAGCCCAACAAACTGCAATGAGAACAGCGAATGATACTTATTATGCTGTGAGGATAGCGATCATAACCAGTATCGACGGAGCACTTACTATCTGCAGGGCAATGGCCCCAAGCGCTTTCTATACATTAACTCATTTAATCCACATCACCACTGTTCTAAATAGAAGGTGCAGAATGGCATGATTTTCCAGCGTTTCTGTGCTCCGCAACTCATCCCGGGCACACAGCAAGCTCGTGAAGCCGTGAGTTGGCGGTGGTATTACTGTGCCATTAGGTCGCTCCTTATGCAAATGGGCAAGCAGGTCCCCAGGGTTACTGAGGCATCTGGGGCCTGTCGGGACAGGGTGACAGGATCTGGGCTCTTAGGCCAGAACTGGCTGTTTCTAGGATGTCGGGATTCAGGCTCAGCCATCCTGCTGGGGCTGGGGTGGGCAACCTGCATCGTCCTGGTCCCTGGAGCCCGAGCTGAGATGAGGGCACGTGCCAGGTGAGGAAGAAGGCAATGCCAGTTCTTCTTCGTCTTCTTTAAAAAAAAAAAAAAAGATTTTATTTATTTATTTGACAGACAGAGATCTCAAGTGGGCAGAGAGGCAGGCAGAGAGAGAGCGGGAGGGGGAAGCTCCCTGCTGAACAGAGAGCCCGATGTGGGGCTCGATCCCAGAACCCTGGGATCGTGACCTGAGCCGAAGGCAGAGGCTTTAACCCACTGAGCCACCCAGACACCCCAACACCAGTTCTTCTAGTGAATCCATTTTCTCATTTATTCTCCACCCTTCCCCCCATCTCTTTCATCTTCAGTACACAATAAGCTAGTTCCAGGGTTTTCGGCGGACAAATTAGGATTATTTAGGATTATAGGAGACTGCTGGTAAAATGACTAGTGCCCCTGGACCCCAAGGTGGCATGTTTAACCCACATGTGACCTCAAGGGTTGCTAAGATGGATCTGGGTTTTCTGCGGCTCATAACTCACTTGGGTCAAAACCGAAGTCCTCCCTAAGGCCATCATGGTCCTGTGTGATCTGCCTGTCACTTCTGCTCTCATCTCTTCCCACTCTCCTCCTTACTCACCCTGCTCCAGCCACCGGGACCTCTTCACTATTCCTCAAACACATCAGGGCAGGCCTATCTCAGGACCTTTGCACTGGCTGTTCCCTCTGATTGGAATAGCTTTTCTTCCCACACCCATATGGCTCCTTCCTTACCTCCTAGGCTTTACTTAAAGGTTACCTCCTCAGCGAGTTTTTCCTCACCACCCTGTTTAAAATTCAGCCTCTATATGTACCTCCTCCTTCCGACTTACTTTATTTTTCTGATGAGCGCTGATAACCAGCTCATAGTTATTACACCTTTGGCTTTTTATCTTGTTGATTATTTGTATTTTCTCCACTAGTTCCCCGAGGGCAAGAATTTTTGCCTGGTGTGTTCTTTGCCGGGTCCCTAGCTCACAGTGAGGGAGCCCAATCTGACCAGACACCTATTGTATGGCCCAAGGGCTATGAAAGGTTTTCATATGTTTAAGGGGTTGAAAAAAATTCAAAAGAAGAGTAATATTTCTTGATATGTGAAATTGTATGAAATTCAAAATTCAGCGTGCGTTAAGTTTTTTTTGGAACGCACCTTGGTTGGTTTACACACCTGTGGTCCTGAGGCTACTTGAGCATCACAGGGGTGGATCGAGTCTGTAACACTCTGGGCTGCAAAGCTGAAAATAGACCATTTTCAGGAGTCTGTGGGCCCCTGGGCTGGAACAGTCGGCCTTGGTGGTGGCCTGACCGATAGCCAGGCCAGGGGAGCCCCGTTCTCCCAGGCAATCACCCCGCTCGCCTGCTGATGCCGCGACTAGCCACCAGGTGGCGCTGTGGTTCCCAAGCAAGAAAAGAAAGAAAGAAAGAGAAAGAAAGAAAGAAAGAAAGAAAGAAAGAAAGAAAGAAAGAAAGAAAGAAAGAAAGAAAAAAAGAAAGAAAGAAAGAAAAAGAACACCTTCCCAGGTACTCACCTCCCGGGCTCATTCTTCCTTCTCGGTGTTCTCTCTTTTTCTTTCTTTCTTTCTCTCTTTCTTTCTTTTTTAGATTTTATTTATTTATTTGACAGAGAGAGTGGGAACATAAGCAGGGGGAATGGGAGAGGGAAAAGAAGGCTGATGCAGGGCTCAATCCCAGGATCCTGGGATCATGACCTGAGCTGAAGGCAGACACTTAACGACTGAGCCACCCTGGTGCCCCCCTTCTCAGTGTTCTAAGAAATGGAAGGCAGTCCCAGAGTGTGAATCCAATTTTCATCATATGATACTCCATCATTACATATATGGCAGTGTCTTTTTTCATGCAGAAAGGGCTGGTAAAGATGAATGGGGGAAGGGATCTTGGGGTTTGAAGGGTTCCCAGAGGGCTGAGGGCTTCAGGTGGGTCCTGGGATCAAGTGTGGAGCCCATCTGGCCTTGGGCTGGGGTGTGGTTGGTTACCTGGACTGGGAGCCAGATGGCAGGAGTTCACATCCTAGCTCTGCCCTCACCGACTCTGTGACTCGAGAGAAGGGTCATTCTTCTCCCTGTGCCTCAATTTCTTAGTCTGTAAAATGGGGATAATCATGCTTGTTTCTGGAATTCCTACAAAGATGAAATTTAATATATCATTATATGACGTTTAAAAGCGTTTAAAACAATGCAGGCAGGCAGTGAGCCTTGATACCAGTTTGCTATAGTCCCAGGAAGGGTAAACAGTTAAGCACTCAGAGGCCACAGTTTAATAGTTTTTTTTAAAAAAAAAGAATAGCAGGTTGTTTAGACATCACAATTAAACCAAATTTGACCTTTATAGACCTGCCTGGAAATCGGAGCATTTTTTTTCCCCTTCTTTTTAAGGGAGGCAGTTGGACAGTTCTAGCCTACTTGATATTTAAAAAAAATATAGGTCTGGTCCCAGGGAGTTTCTTTTTCAGTGCGGCTGGCTGGTTTTTAGTGCAGTAAGACCCTCTTTTTGTCCTCTGAAGCAATAGCAGCTTTGGCTGTAGTTAGCCACGGAGGGCCTGGGGAGCATCCCTGCCCCATGGTGCTATCCCCCTCCCCCCACGTTGCCCCCCCCATCCTTTATGATCTATGATCTACCAGGTTTTCCATGCTCATTTTTGGAGCCCAAGCAGCTTGTGAACAAATGACCCTCAGGGTTACCTTCTTGTCTATGGTTGATTCCAGTCTTCTTTCCTGCTTCCAACCCTCTAGAAGTCTGTCCTTTTGACACCCCAAGGTTCTCTCAATAGTGTCTGCACCTGTGCTCTCCAGATTGTCTGCACTTCTTCCCCCCACTCCTCCTGCCCCCTGCTCCAGGGAGGGGATCCGTTGGTTTCATCTCTGAATAAGCTTCCACCATGACTCTTCTCACTTCAGTCTAGTCTCACTGGCCTATCTTCTATTCCTGGCATTTTCAAGTCGTGTTTGTACCTCAGGGCCTTTCCACTTGCTGTTGCCTCTGTCTGGAATGTCCTTCCTTGGCATGGCTGCCTCCTTCTTGCTTTCCAATCTCAGCACAGATGTCTCAGCACAGGCCCACACTGTGGATCACATCAGTCTGTTCATTGCCCGCCATTGGGTGTTTCCATCTAAACTGGACTGCCAGTGACATGAAGGCAGGACTTTTGTCTTCCTTGTCCACTGCAGTGCCCCCAGTGCATAGAAGGTACCTGTGTTTGTTGAGTGAATTGATCCCTAGGAACCTGAACATCTATAGTCCTGACCTCTCTTTGTCTCTGGCTTGGAGATCTGCAATCTCTTCAAGTTCTCTATCCAGGGCATCCTTTAATTCCAAGTCCTGTGTGATGTACCCAGGGGGTTTTACCTGGTGGAGGAGGCAGACATGCAGACAAACGACTGTACACATCACCCAGGGGGTACAGAAAGACCAGTCTTCATTTATCCCACAATCACTGTGGGTCTGGCCCTGGGCTAAAGGGCTTTGGCATCATCATCTCTCCAGAAAGAACCATATCAAGTATCTTCTCTTTGTCCCCACTAACCTCTCTCTATGGTTTGCTGCAGGAGTCAGCAAGCTACTCCATCTCTCAGGCCAGATATGGCCCACCACTTCTTTCTGTAAATAAAGTTTTATTGGTACATGGTCATTCATTTACACACATTCTGTGGCTGCTCTCACATTCCAAAGGCAGAGCTGAGTCATTGTTGCAGAGACTGTACGACACATGAACCCCAAAGCTGAAAGCATTCACTCTCTGGCCCTTTATATTAGCTTGCATCCCAGATTTTGAGGTTAGATTTTCATCTCTTAGCCACGAACTCATTTCAATCTCATATGCTGCTTGAAGACATTGGGGTGTCTATTTATTTTTGTTATTTATTAACAAATTTTGTTATTTATTAAGCAGATGCAATGGGCATCCTTGTAATAGGCATTCTGATACTTTCTTTTAACTTTAAGAAAACCTTAGTGAGTTCTTTAATTACCCTTTCCTTCTTTTTAAATCAGGAAACTAGAGCCTAGAGTGGTTAAGAAACTTTCCCAAAGTCACACAGCTCAGAAATGACCTTCTTGCTCCATTGGGTTCATTTCCAAAAATCGGGAGGCCTTTCCCTCCAAGGCCAGAGAAGGGCTGGGACCTTCTTTCAGTCATTTAAATGTTCACAGCTGTCCCCAAATGCCTCCCCAAATGGGGAAGCATCTGAAGGAGTAACACGAATATGTGGGATTTTTCAGCAGACATGTGCGACTGAAATTCTTTACAAACTGACATGGTGCCCGTGTATTGGGTCTGTTGGCGAGCCCCCTGGAACATTGTGGACCTCTTCTGTTCCTTCTTAGAATGTAGATGCTCCATTTCAAAGAGGCTTCATCAAATAAAGCCAGGCTGGAGAGCTCCTTGGGTTTCTCCGTGACAAAATTTGGACCCTTTCTTGTGTGTTTTCTTTCCTGGCCTTTTACCTGACATGCCAGCTTGGCTAGTTCCTACAAGGGCAGCCAATGGGCTGACCCATTCTCTTCAGATCCGTGTCCATGATCTCCAGTCCTGAGTCAGGCCTGTGTGCTAGACTCTGGCTGACCACCGCAGGTTAGCAGCATGGTGGAATCTTGGATTTCTTTGCAGGGGGAAAGGTTTTTGGTGATGGTATGGCCATGTGGCTTTGGCTGTCCTACAGGATAATCAGCAGCAGATTTTTTGATTCTGCCAGCCCTCATTCCCTTGGCACCCATCATCACCCCTGCTAGAGCATGGATATCACTGGACTCACCAGAGTTCTCAACTGGCAGCCTGGAGTGGGGCCTGAGAATCTGTATTTCTCAAAAGCTCACCAGGACGCTGCTTCTGGTGGTCCAGGGTCCACACTTTGAGAAGCATGGCTTTGCGTCAGTGGTTCCCAACTTCCGCTGCACATCAGGATCGCCTGGGAAATTGTAAAAACCCCAATGCCCAGGCCATCTGTACCCCCATTAAATCCCCCTCCAGGGCTTGGCATTTTCAAAGTTTCCAGGTGATTCTAACATGGAATCATGCTTGAGAACCAAGGCCCCAAGATCATTGATTCTCATTTTACTTACGATATACTCCAAGGAGGTTTCTAGGTTTATACACAACTTGGAAACATAAAATCCACTGGGGGGTTAAAAAAATAATGTCTAATCCATTCCTAAGCCAACACAGAATTATGCTCATATGATTCACGGTTTGGATTCTTATTCTTTTGGCTTCAATGATCTCTTCTCTGTGTATTCAGATATTCAGCTGGGACACATTGGTACAGCTTATTGTTAAAATATTAACATATTTCCATACCAGTTAGTAAATAGCCTGGAGTTTACCTCCCCCACCCACCAGGTCCCTTCCTGGGTCTTCCCACACCTCCTGATGATCCACGTTCCAGCGGTGGTGCCTCTTGCTGGTTGTTAAGTATTTTAAAATTTTGTCCAGTGCATTTGACCTGCTTGCCTGTATGGGTACCTCGAATGCAGACAGGGGTCTAGAATAGGTAGGAAACCTCTGAGCCATCAGTCCACACTGGCTACCTTTGAGACCCTCCCTTGTCCTGCAGGATCCCTCCAGCTGGTGGTTGTGTCTGAGACACATTTGGGACCCAGGAATCTTTGGGGAGGCCTAGAACCTAGAACCCCAGATGCCCCATGCATCCTTCCACTCTTGGGGGAACAGTCAGTCTGGGATTTGTATTTGGGGGACCCCCCCCAACCTCCACATCCTCCCATTTGCTACTCTCAAAGGCGCCTTCCCCCCACCACCATCTTTGGGTACCGCTGGTATCATTTCCTGAATGAGTTCTGGATTTCCTAAGAGACAAGAAAGGTGTTGACTTCTGAGAATGTTTCTTCTGAGGCAGGAAACCACAGCTTCCTGTAACAGAGAAGACTGTGTTGGAAGAGAGGGGTGAGCAGAGTTATGGGGGTGCATGGGTGGGAGAAATAGTCTGGGGAGTCAGGGGTGGGTAATAGAGATGGTGAGGAGGGTTTCCTGTGGGTAGAGGATGGGGAGCGGGGCTGGAGAAGCATGCCACAGGGGAGGATCAGCAAAGACACACACACAAGGAACCCTTTGCAGACTGAGGAAGTGCAGACACCCCTTTTCAGAATTTTGATTTTAAATGCATAAAATCTGGGGTGCCTGGGTGGCTCTGTGGGTTAAGCGTCTGACTTGATTTTAGCTTAGGTCAAGATCTTGGGGTCCTGGGATGGAGCCCACCTTGGGATCCCCATTCAGTGTGGGGGTCTGCTTGAGTTTCTTTCTCTCCCTCTCCCACTCTATCTCTTTAAAATATATAAATCTTTAAAAATAAATGCATAAACTCAAACACAAAGAAGACTAATTATAGTGAAAATTAGTAACCAAAATACCTGAACCAATGGTTTGTCATACTCTTGCAAATATGCCTCCTTAATAACACGTGAAAACTGTGATCTAGTGACAGGCCTTACAATTTCAGGTGGTGATGGGAGTAAATGGTGTTTCAAGATCTCTGCAATCATTATAATGTGACATGAAAGTGCGTTTGCTGTTGATGACAGAGTCACAGGAGTTGTTAACACTGTTAATACTACTGCAATTTTTTGCCTCCGTTCATAATTTCAGCTAGAGGTAGTGACAACTAGGATGTAACTTTTTCCACCAAAGTCACAGACTCCCTGAATTAAAAACAAGTTAAGTCTGGGGTCCTGGGATGGAGCCCCAAGTCAGGCTCACTGATCAGTGGGGAGTCTGCTTCCTCCCTCTCCCTCTGTGTTCCCTGTCCCCGTCCTGCCGCAAATAAATAAATAAATAAAATCTTAAAAAAAACAACAACAACAACAACCCACAAAGCAAGTTAAGTCCAACTTCATCTAGGGAACAAAGGAAGAGGTGGTTTCAGAGGGAACTCTGGAGTTTCTTATTTGGGGATGGTTACCCAGGAGGCTGTCAGAAGTTAGAGGATAGAACAGAGCAGGGAAGAAGGAGGTAGAAGTAGGGGCTGGAGGAATTGTAACACAGAGCAGAGTGGTTAAGCCTTTGGACTTGGGAGCCAGGGTGCTTGGGTTCAAATCCTGGCCCAGCTTCTTACCAGCTTTGTAATTATAGTGTGTCAACAGCACCCCACTTCTGGTACCAAATCTAGGCTCCTTCAGTTACTGGACCAATATTATGCACCCCGGTTGACACATTTGTAGAATGAGGATGACAAGTGCGTTATCCAGTGTGATGGAATAATGTGTGATGGGACAGGAGTATCTTAGAAAAGGTGGTCAGGGATGGCCCATCTGGTGAGCTGACATTTGAGTCAAGTCCTGAATGAGGGAGATGAGCCACCCATGCAAAGTTCTTGGGAGAAGGAAGTTTCAGGTAGCGAGAACAGCAAGTGCAAAGGCCCTGAGGCGGGAGCATGCCTGGTATGTCTGAGGACCAGCAAAGCAACTGGTGTGGCTGGAGGAAGGTGAGTGAGGGAGAGAGTGGTGAGAAATGCAGCTGAAGGAGTTGGTGGGTGTCAGCTCCTGTGTTTAATGTCAGAGATATGAGGATGAATACTTCCCCATTGGTGCCCTCAATGAAATCCAAGACATAGCCATAGGCTGGTCCAGTAAGGTAAATACTTTAAGAGATGTATAAACAGAGGGATTAGCTACAGCTTTCTAAAGGTCTCCTGAGCTGAGACCTAAGGATAAGCAGGAGGTCATTCCAGAACAGAACAAGAACAAGGAGGCATGATCCTTGGAGCTGCCTGGAAGAACCAGCTAAGGAGGTTACAACCGCATCATGAAGAGCAAGGGAAGCTAGTGTTCCAAGAAGGAGAACGGGGTCCACGGCATCAGACCCAGCTGAGAGATCAAATGGACAGAGATAGGAAGCTCCAGGGGAGCAATGGCTGAAGAGCCAGATCCTGGGTCATGTGGTGTGGAGTGGGGATTGGGGTGGGCAGGTCCTCTGTTCTCCTAATCCTGGAGGCCACGTCATCAGGACATGGGAGTCACGTTTTGACTCCTCTTGGTGTGTCACTGAGCATTTTCCATTCTTGCTCTGAAGTGTCTTGCTCATCCTGCACTGGCGGGGATCTAACAAGCCTGGTTCTGACGCTGAGTTCTGGTCTTCATCCGTCTCCGTGCCCACGGCCGGACCAACCTCCTGGCCATCTTCTCAGACTGTTCCCACCTCTTAGGAGTTCCATTCTTTTTAATTTATTTATTTTTAAGTTAACCTATAATGTATTATTTGTTTCAGGGGTGCCGGTCTGTGATTCATCAGTCTTACACAATTCACAGCGCTCATCATAGCACAAACCCTCCCCAGTGTCCATCACCCAGTCACCCTATCCCTCCCCGCCACCCCCCAGCAACCCAGTTTGTTTCCTGAGATTAGGAGTCTCTTACGGTTTGTCTCCCTCTCTGGTTTCCTCGTTTCATTTTCCCCTCCCTTCCCCTGTGACCCTCTGTCTTGTTTCTCAAATTCTTCCTATCAGTGAGATCATATGATAATTATCTTTCTCTGATGGACTGACTTCCCTCAGCACAATCCCTTCTAGTTCCATCCACGACGAGTTCCGTTCAATGCTGCCAAGCCTTCCCATCTGAGTTTTCATCAGACATTGACTCTGCTCCTGTGTTGTCCCAAGCACCGAGCAAGGGGTAGGATAGCGAGTGTTAACTATTTTGCAACAGTTTTGCAAAGTCAGCTTGGCAGAGGTGTTTCCTCTTGGGGAGTTTACGGTCTAATGGGAAGAGCAGTTAGGAAGTGGAGATCATCACAGACACCGGTGATATTGAACAGTGCTGATACGGCTGGCCCTCTGCCTCCTCCACCTTGAGGATAAGCCATTTCTAAGTGGAGTAGTCTTGAAAGTCCATGTGGGTCATGCCATGTTCCCTACTTCCTGCTGTGACAAGATGGACTTCTGTCAACCTGGGTCCAGATCCCAGCTTCCTGCTCCCATCTTGAACATGCAGCCGGAGCCAGACAGGAACGTTGGTTCTGTTAAGCCACCAGGGCTGGGGGGCGTCTGTTAGGGCAGCACTGCTGGGCCATTCTGACTCTGATCGCCGCCTTCCTGACTGCCCCAGATACTGCACGCTGGTCTCTCTTCTGCTGTGTGTGATCACATTCTTCCCTTCACTTCTAATTCCTTCCCAAATACTATCGATTCTTTAAAAATAGCTTCCGCAAAGCCTTCTTGAAACTTCCATAACATTTATAGTCCCTGCATCACTATTTGACACCTAGTCCTTTGCTGTGGCATTTTATTGCTTGTTTCTCTCCACCTGAAGCCCAGGACGGCAGCCCTCCGCAGGCAAAACTTTGGTCCGTCTGTTGTATCCCAGCATCTAGAACTTCCAGGGAATCAGTAGGTGTTCAACAAATTTTTTTTTAGAGATTTTATTTATTTATTTGCGAGTGGGGGGTAGGGAGAGAATCTGAAGCAGATTCCTTACTGAGCACAGAGCCCCCATGCAGGGCTCGATCCCACAACCGAGAGACTGTGACCTGAGCTGAAACCCACAGTCAGATGCTCAACTGACTGAGCCACCCTGGCACCCACTTTAGCAAATATTTTTGAATGGATGAATGGTTAGAGGAATAAATGAATGAGAACTTTTATGGAGTTATGTTTGAATCCTTGCTATGGCCGGGCGCAGTGCAAAGCCTGTAGTAGTTGCTGAATAAACATGGCA
Source organism: Neogale vison (assembly GCF_020171115.1). Classification (NCBI taxonomy): domain Eukaryota; kingdom Metazoa; phylum Chordata; class Mammalia; order Carnivora; family Mustelidae; genus Neogale; species Neogale vison. Next base: position 215,078,084 of record NC_058096.1, read on the forward strand.
GATTAAATGAGTGACCTCATGGCTTTCCCCAGCACTGTAGACTCTTGAGCAAAGACTTTTGTTTAGAATTTTAGGCAGAGATTTGTTTGTTCATTTGTTTGTTTATTTGTTTTTAAGATTTTATTTATTTATTTAACAGAGAGAGAGGGAGAGAGAGATCACAAGTAGGAAAAGCAGCAGGCAGAGAGAGGGGGAAGCAGACTCCCCACTGAGCAGAGAGCCCAATGAAGGGCTTGATCCCAGGACCCTGGGATCATTACCTGAGCTGAAGGCATATTCTTAACCCACTGAGCCACCAGCCACCCCGTAGGCAGAGACTTGTTATTAAGTGGTGAGATGATTTGGGATAGTATAAAGGAAGCATGGTCTGCAAGGGGGTAATGTGAGTGAATCTGAGAAATATGGATACAGAAAATGGTGCCCAGAGGATTTGGGGTGGGGAGTGGAAAACCCACTGCGTTGGAATCAGAGGTAATGATTATGAAGCTTTTGGCTGCAAGTAACAGAAAAACCAACTCACACTTTAAAAACTGAAGTATAATTCACATAACATAAAATTAAGCACTAACCATTTTAATATGAAAACTCAGGGGCGTTTAGCGCATTTACAATATTGCACCACCATCCCCTCTGTCTAGTTTTAAGAGGTTTTCATCATCCCAGAAGGAAACTCTATTCTCATTATTGGTTTTACTAGAGACATATGGGCTTCAAGCACAGTGAGATCAAGGATTCAGCTTTCCTTGTAATTCTCTTAGCGTTCTCCTCTGGAGTTGGTTTTGTTTTCAGGCTGGCTTCTCTGTAGATGGTTGTAGATGGTTGTTAACCCAGCTAATGTCTAGGAAGAGGAAAAGACGGCTTCCAGCGATGCTTTCTCTTGAGAGCAAGATGCTTTCTTCCCAGAAGACCCTGGTGAACTTCTCCCTGGGTCATACTGACCCATGGTGGCCGATGCCAGCCCATCCTGGAATGAGTAGCTAATGAGGAGATTAAGGCTGACGGTAATCCAACTAGATTAACCAACTGGGTGACTCCGCTCTGGCCCACTGCCAGAGATGAACCTAGGATTGCATCCCTACTCCATCATTTCCCAGCTGTGTGATTATGCACCAGTGTTCCAACCTCTCTGAGCCTCAGTTTCTCCAGCTATAAAATGGGATCATAATGATACCTGTTCATAGAGTTCTTAGGAGGGCGAAGTGACGGATGGATATAAAGCACCCAGTACAGTCCTTCCCACAACAGAGAGCCCAGTGGATAAAAGCATTAATAACAGCTGTCAGCTGCTGCTTTGGACAACTCTAGGGGTGCCATTTACATAGACGATGTATGTGCTCGTGCCTTCTGGAGTTGTTCTGCATGGCAGATTTGCAAAATGCTTTCAAGGATTAGCTCAAGTCACCTTACGACATGCCTGTGAGTTAGGCATTATCCTCGTCCCCATTTTGTCCACGGGGAAACTGAGGGACAGAGAGGTTAGATCACTTACCATGGGTCCCACAGAGCACAAGTGGCATTTGAATCCTAGCATCCTGACCTCAGATCTTGTTCCCTTGGCACCACCGAGCTGTTGGTCTCTAGCATTTTCCGGCCACCAAGCCCGGCCCCCAGCATTTCATGTCGTCTGTTACAGAAACCCGAGGGGGCAGAGATCACTGATTCTATTGACAGGGACATTGATGAGTCACCCCACAGTCCCCCAGCAGGTCAGTTGCAAGCATTGGGACTGAGCCCATGTCTGCCTGATGCCAGCGTGTAGTCTCCTAACTAACCCCCATGCCAGGTGGCTCTGGAAGTCCCCGCACCCACCTGAGCTCCTGAGAGACATCTGAAATGGGAATCCGACTCATTATTGTGATGGTTGCAAAATATTGTAGTGAGTGGGTTTCAAACACTGTAAACAGGTTTAGTCCTCTTCCGTTCTTCTGCAAAGAGGCAATTTACTAAGAGCTGAGGAACCTAAGCTAAATTTAACTAACCAAAGCTGGTGAGCTCCTGCAGAGCCTTGAGGACGTGCTGCCTTGGCCGCATTAGATCAGACAGCTGGGAACTCTGGGGACCCTCCTGGAGGCCCCCTCCCTCCCGCCGGTGGGTGAGGGTCCCGAGGCAGGTCTCTGGGTGCCCTAAGTGAAGCAGGATCAGAGGTCAGAGATATCCTGGTTAAGGTCTTTACTAACAGAGCGGGTGCAGCTCAATAGTAGAAGGGGCTTCCTCTTGCTCTGTCTGTTTCTATGAATTTGTATTTTCTCTCTTCCTCCCTCCCTCCCTCCCTCCCTCTCTCTCTGGTCTTCTGTTTCTCTTTCTATCTGAATTCTTCTTCTCCCTGGTTGTCCCCCTGTCTCTGGGTCTCTCTGTCTCCGTCTCGGTTTCCCTGCATCCCTCTCTCACACATGCACATCCTTCCTCTCCTGCCCGCTTCAGTCATCCCTGGTTTCGCTGCTCCATCTACATGACGAAGACACTGTCCCGTCTGTGAGTTGGGCAGAGGCATGGAAGAGAAATTCTCCGCACCCTCAGTGACAGATCTTGCCCACTGTAAGGGTGTCTTCTGCCAAAAGCATGTATCTTGACTCAGGTTCCCTGAAAGCAGAGTCTGAGATGGGGAATCTTGGGCAAGGGATTTCTTGAGGGGGTGTGACCTCTGAGGCAGTGCTTCTCAAAGTTGGCTGCACGTTATAATCACCTGGGGAGGTTCTAAAACACCCTGATGGGGCGTCTGGGTGGCTCAGTGGGTAAGCCGCTGCCTTCGGCTCAGGTCATGGTCTCAGGGTCCTGGGATCAAGCCCCGCATCGGGCTCTCTGCTCAGCAGGGAGCCTGCTTCCCCCTCTCTCTCTGCCTGCCTCTCTGTCTACTTGTGATCTCTGTCAAATAAGTAAATAAAATATTTTTAAAACTAATTTAAAAAATAAATAAAAAATCCTGATAGCTGGGCTTCACTCCTTACCTATTAAGGCAGAACCCCTGGGGGTGTTTCCAGTTTGAGAACCAGTGGCTATAGAAAATGAGGGATACAGGAAAGGGCAGGGGAGGAAGCGGAATAAGAATGTGGGTTCAGCCCGAGTTCAGTCCCTGCCTGATGCCTGTGGAGAGGGATGGGGTGGGAGCCTGGAGCAGGAAGAGCACCAGAGCTGAGCCCACCTGGGGCTGGGCACTGGGCTGGGAGCCGCTGGCAGTCCAGCCCAGAGGAGCCTCGGGATGGATGCCCTAGCCCAGTAAAGAGGTGCCAGGAGCCTCCTCTCAGAATCCAAAAACAGGATCCTGGATAGTCCAAGGCTAACATTTCTGCATAGGATTCCATGTCTTTGAACCCTCTAAATGATACAGTGTTGGGTTACTATCACAATCAAACTAGTAATGACTAGCGTTAGATGTCCATACTTGTTAATATTATCATTAGAAGAAGCAGTGATATTATGATAGCAATGGTAAGAATTGGGATAGCTGTAACCTACAGATTAAAGAATGGACAGTGTCTCCAAATGTCTGGGTTTGAGTTCTGACTCTGCTACGTACTAGCTGTGTGACCTTGGGCAAGTCACTTCACCTCTCTGGGCCTTGGTGCCCTGTAAAATGAGATAATGATCATATCTGTGTCATCAGGTGAGGGAAATGCCTGGCGTGCAGGGGGTGCCTTGAATTATTTCCTATTTATTCTTATTCCTATTCTTGTCACTACTACGAGATCTGTCAAGTTTGAACCTTCCCCGTAATTTGAGATGTATTCTTTGTGCATAAAAGTGGGTAATATATTAATGAATTAAAATAGCTCTCTCCAAAATTGCCTTGTTGGATTGTGCCTACAACCCTGAATGGTTTTCCTCCCCTTCTCTTCCTCTCCTGTAGCGCTCCCAGCTCCTCCCCCGGTTCTTAGAAAGATGGTGGCGGTGGTTATTTTTTATTTATTTTTTTAAATTATTTTAAAAAAGATTTTATTTATTTATTTGACAGAGATCACAAGTAGGCAGAGAGGCAGGCAGAGAGAGAGGGGGACAGGAGGGCCCGTGGAAGGCTAGAGCTGAATCCTTCTAATCAAATTTTAGAACACCGAACCCTGCCACAGGTTTCATCCACACGGGAGGTGGCCCAGGAGGACTTGTGTGTGTTTTGAAATGGTCCAAGTAAATGTCACCGAATCACGGCATCTCAAGACACCGGACGTCATGCTTCCCGCATATGACTGGCCACGCAGAAAGACTTGCTTCCGGAAGGCTTTTTTTCACAAACTGGAAGGACACAGGAAGTAGAGGAACAAGGCAGAGCTGGATTGGCTGAGGGGTCGACTTGAGAACTGTCAGAAGGGGGTTGAGCCTGGCCATTGGCTGCTTTGCTCCCAGGGCAAGAAGACGTCTCCTTGCCTGGGTGGACAGCCTGACCGGCTTGGCTAAGTGAAGCCCAGGATGGCAGGAGGCACAGATTAGAAGGGTCCAGCTCCCTTTACCTCCTAGGCCTGAACAAGCCCACGGGAGGGCAGACAGAGATTTTGCAGACGTGGTTGGGGAACCACTGGCTGCAAACTTGGAATCATGGAGAATGCCAGACAAGGCCAGGACTGGGTGTGGCAAATAAAGCATTTACTTTGTGTACAAAATTTAAGGGGCACCAAAAAACTTGGTCATCGAGGTAAATATTTTAATGCAGTATTGTAAAAAATCAAAAGTCAATGCGAACAGCTTGATGAGCAAAACACTAAAATTTTATTTATATTTTTTCTTAAAGATTTTATTTATTTGTTTGACAGACAGAGATCACAAGTAGGCCGAGACGCAGGCAGAGAGAGAGCAGGGGAGGCAGGCTCCCCGCTGAGCAGAGAGCCCAAAGGGGGGGGGCTCCATCCCAGGACACCAGGATCATGACCTGAGCCGAAGGCAGAGGCTTTAACCCACTGAGCCACCCAGGCGCCCCAACACCAAAATTTTAAACAGGAGCAAGATCAGTGTTTCTGATTTTTCCTTTGACCTCTGGCTCCAATACGGCTCGGTGTGTGTTATGCGTTGAATTGTGTCACCCCCTGAAGTTCCTACATCCTGAAGGCCTAACTCCCAGGACCTCAGAATGTGCCCTCGTTTGGGATAGGGTTGTTGCCAATGTGATTAGTTAAGATGAGGCAGACTGGAATTGGGTGGGTCCCGGTCCAATGTAACTGGTGTCCTTAGAAAAGGGGGAAATTTGGACCCAGAGATGTGTACTGAGGGAGAACACCATGTCGTGATTGACTTATGTTGCCCCAGGCCAGAGAACTACCAGAAGGGAGGAGGGAGGCCTGGAATAGAGATCCCCCGAAGGGTTTTCAGAGGGAGCCTGGCCCTGCCAGTACTTTGATCTTGGGCTTTCGGCCTCCAGAACTGGGAAACAATACATTGCTGGTGTTGAAGTTGCTTAGTTTCTACATCGTGTTGTGGCAGCCCCAGCCGCCTGTGACCTGGCGGGGCAGCTGTCAAATTCTGGCCCCAAAGTGAGTGGCTTACTCGCCTCCCCTTTGTTCCAGGACTGATGCCAGATGTGTTAGGAAACAGGATTTGGCCCTAGTTTTGTCTCCTTCCTCCCTCTATTCCTTCCCTTTTCCCTCCCTCCTTAACATTCCCTCCTTCCCTCCCTTCCTCCCTCCCTTCCTTTCTTCCTTCCCTCCTCCCTCCTTCCCTCCTCCCTCCTTCCCTTCCCTTCCCTTCCCTTTCCTCCTCCCCTCCCTTTCTTCCTTCCTTCCTTTCTCCCTCCCTCCCTCCCTTCCTCCCTTCCTCCCTTCCTTCCTTCCTTCCTTCCTTCCTTCCTTCTTAGGTCTTAGACCCCAGTCTCCTTCCTATGTCACTTGGGATGAATTTTCTGTTTCCTGGTATGTAAATTGGAAGTGATAATAGTCCAAGTCTTGGCTTGGGTCTCTGAGGCAGATCCTGGGATCAGAATTCAAGTCCAGATAGTTTCCTGGGAGGTGGTCTAGGGAACACCGGAGGGAGGGACAGAGTGAGGTGAGGGAAGGGAAGACGGGTTGTTCATGGACGCTCTCAAGCCAGCGGGCAGCTGAGGCTCAGTTCCACCACAGGCCTCTGGGAGGCAGCAGAGAGCATGATTTTTAGAGTCCCCCCCACCCCCACCCCCCAGCCGTCGCCGGGGGTGGGGGGGAGAGGGAGGGCTGGGTTCTCATCAGTTAGTTGAGGATATTAGTTGCTTCTGAGGATGTTACACCCCAGCATTTCTGGCTGTCCTCCCTCGAAATGGGGGACATTGTGGGTGGAACACCAGTAGTATCTGGCGTAGGGTTTCTGTGAATATTCACTGAAATAATGTATGAAGACCGCAGGTGTTATTATGTCTGGAGCTGTAGCTCCCAAGTTCAGGGGAAAGAAAGAAGGCGGATGTACTCATTAGGGGAAGCCTAGGCTGCTATAACAAGAAGCCCAATACAAATTCAATGTCTTCATGAGGGTAGGAGTTTCTTTCTTTCATTTGTTAAATCTCGTTTGTTGCAGTGATGGGTTGGTTCTGTTTCAGGCAATTGTCCAGGTTCCTCTGTCACATAGCTCTGTCATTGCTGCAGACACTGCCCTGTTCCACACACAGATCCTCTGGCACTTTCCATTTCTGGACCTGCCTGCCCCATTCTCAAAAGACAGCACCTGCCTCTCTCAGCCTCAGAGCCTTTCCTGGCAGCCAGAGTTCCCTGTGTGTACAAACAAGGCAAGCCTGAAGTGTTGGGGGAGATTGCCCCCTCCAGGGAGCATCCCCAACCAATGACTGCCGAGTCATGGGATGAATACCCCAGTTCCCTCCCCCTTGGGTATGATGGCTCTGGCGGGGTGCATGTCCTCTGCTGCCTTCGAGCACTCTCCAGCAGGATTGAATCCCAGAAGTCCATGGTGGTACCTGGCTACTTTCCCTACTCTGTCCCACCTCCCCATTCCCCAGCTGGTGTTTTCTGGGGTCCCTTTACAAATAAATACACGAGAATTCTTGTTTTAGGGTCTCCTTTTGGGGAACACAGACCAAGATACCATTCTCTGGGTATCACCATTCACTGGCTCACCAAGGTTTACACCAAAATATGAAGAGACGTCCCTTGTCCCTTTCCTTAAGGTCCAGAATAAGCCCCTAAAACTTCTGCTTGTGAATCACTGGTCACATGACCACACAGAATGACAGGGGCTTCTGGGAAATGTAGTCCTCCCTCCCGCCAGGATGTTGGTGGACACCAGTGATGTCTTCCACGGAGGTGATTCCTGAGGATCAGAACTTGACAACCTTTATTCATGAAGTGTGTAGTTTACTTGTGGATAACATTGTGTTCACAATCATGTTTTTGTCCCTGGGTTAACTTAAAATTTCCTTTTTGGCTCATTCCCAGGAGCAAAGCCAATTCCCAGCCCTGAAATCTTAGTATTTGAAAAGTAATGAAACACAGATAAATCATCTTTTTTTTTTCTGTTTAGATGACACATCTATGGATTAAGCATCTGGACCCTGAGATATATGCCCCCACCAAAGACTGCTGACCAGTCACAGAGCCCAAATAGATGCATGCATTTTTTGAGTTAGAGTGACCTAGTATTTGTACCCAATTTTCTTGGGAACACTTTCTGACTAAGTATTTTTTAGAGGGTTTAAAAAAATACTTTAGAAGTGAGTTCTATTTTCTTTCCTTCTTTCTTTTTTCTTTTCTTTTCTTTCTTTCTTTCTTTCTTTTTTTTTTTTTTTGGTGGGGAGGGTAGGTTGTTGGTGAAGCTTAAACATCACGCCTTCTCTTTTCTCTAGAGGAGGCAGGAATGGGTGGGAATGTCTCCAGCTTGCCAGGCAATGCATCCAGAGCCCAGAAGAGCTGGTTCTTAATCCTTTTTGCCTTGGAAGCATTTTTTTCCACCACCCCAGCATCTTGCCAGCCAGTTCTTCTCTGCTCTCCTCTTCCTCCCCCGACTCAGAGCCTTTTTCCAGAGCTCTCAGATTAAAAAGTGCTGAGGCCAGTGTCTCTAAGTGCTCTGGCCTCCTGTTGTCATGGCAAAGGGAGCTGGCAAAGATGTACTAACTCCTTCCTCCTCAGGGACACCAGGACCTGGGGCCATGGTTCATCCTGGGGCTTTATCCACTTCCACTTCCAACAGCGGCTCTCTACCAGCTAAGCTCATGGCACTTTTTTAGAATTATTATTTTTTAACATGTTAAAAGTTTTTAAAAATTGAAGCATAAGATGCACTGGGCAAGATGTGTAACACATATCTGCTTTCAATTCATAGTGCCATGAATTTTTTCCGAGCTGTACAACTATGTGAACATCACTTGCATCCAGATGTGGAACAGTCCTGCCCTTCACAAGGTTCCTCAGTGCTCCTGTCCAGACTATATTCCAATTTCCTATCACTATTGGTTGGGTTTACCTATTCTTGAACTTCCAGTAAACAGAAACCTCATTGATTTCTTATTCTTTGTCATAGACAGTTGCCATTTGCCTAGTTGCAAGTGTGAATAAGACATCTTTAGGAAACCTTGCTATTTTTATTGATGTGTGACTTGTGACAGCCATAGCCCGCATTTACGTGGTGCTTACTGTGTGCCAGACACTGGTCTGAGTGCCTTGCTTATATTAACTCTTTTAATCCCTATACAACCTTGCTCAGTAGGTACTAGTACCATGCCCACTTTCTAGATGAGGAAACTAAGGTACAAGGGGTCTATGTGACTTGCTCAAGGTCACATAGCTGGAGTTGGCAGAGCTGGGATTCAAACCCAGTCAGTCCGGCTGTGGGATTGACCATTAAGCCTGTGGCCTCTCAATTCAACTGTGGGGGACTCTGAGATGGTCCCAATGATCCCACCTCCTGATCTCCATGCCCTTGACTATACACTGGACCTAACAATTCACTTCTAACAACTAGAATGCAGCAGAGTGGTAAGCACCACTTCCCAATTAGGCTACAAGAAGCCTGTGGCTTTTGTCTTGCTCTGGTTGGTTCTTTCTTGCTTGCTGGATTTGATGAAGTGGCTTTCAGCCAACAGCCTGGGAGGAGCTGAATCTTGCCAACAACCATGTGAGTGAGCTTGGAATTGGACCCTTCCTCAGCTGAGCTCTCAGATGAGACCACAGCTCTGGATGCTAGCATCTCGACAGCAGTCTCATGACAGAGCTTAAGACAGAGGCACCCGCTAAGTCCTGCCAGAAACTATGAAGTCATAAGTTTTTTGGTTTTGGCTGTGAAGTTTTGGGGTAATTAGTTACACAACATTTGACAACTATTCAACCAAGTAAAAGCAGTAGTTTTGTTCTGCAAACATGACTTCAAGGCAATATCCCCAGGCCAATCCTGCCAATACCCCTAAGCCTTTTCAGAGTAAAAGTTCCAGAGCCTCTTAACTTTCAAGGCCAAGTTTAACAAAAAAGCCCCCCAAAAGCCTCAGCCCCAGTCATTTCATCTGAAATTGTGAAAAATCTGTGTGTGGTGGTCTCACACTAAGGGCAATGGGAAGTATTGTATGTGTTATCTTTCTCCCCAAAATATGTTTTACTGTGAAATCAGTGGGTTCTTATTATTTTTTGGGGGGGCTTGGGGGGGTTCTTATTTTTAAGAACTCAATGTTTTAAAAAATGTTTTTAAAACTGAATTTACCCCCCATACCTCTCCCCTCACCTCCAAGATAATTCCCATTAATGGTGGGGCTGGGCCCACTTGCGTAAAAAGCAAAATTAGCAACCTACATCCCTATTGCTTTGGGGTGTGTGTTTCCTACAAAATAGGAGATGATGATGAGTCTTTATGATGGGGGCTAAGATTTGTTATCAACCTTCCTTTCATATTGCTTAATGAGCACCTACTATGTGCTAATCTGTGTTTCAGGGCTTGGGATCCATCAATGCCTTCATTTGAATATGTTTTTTAAAATTCCTGCTTTGGGGTGCCTGGGTGGCTCAGTTGGTTGTGCATCCGACTCTTAATTTCAACTCAGGTCACAATCCCAGGGTCCTGGATTGGAACAGTGTGTCTGGCTATGTGCTCAGTGGGGAGTCTGCTCGAGGTTCTCTTTCTCTTTCCCTCTGCTCCTCCTTCCCTCTTTCTCCCTCTCTCAAATAAATAAATCAATCAATAAATCCTTAAATGAAAAGACAAACAAAAATAAAATCTCTTCTTTGTCTTCTCCAATATTCTTCCTCGCTCTTTTCATCTGTAAAATGGGGATAATGACACAACCTGCCTCATACATTTTGAAGAGGGTCAATTGAGTTATGCTACGTCAAGCTTTCAGCCAAGCGCCTGACGTGCAGCAAGAGCTATATTTACTAGCCATTGCTGGAGTTATTCCTCCTTTAGACTTTCCCTTCCTTTCTTCTGTCGTGCATTTCTCTGTTTTGCATGTCTTCTCGCTTTTCCTTTCTCATAGGGAGGGAGGGTGGTTGAATGCTGACAGTGTTCTGTGTGGGTCCATTACCAGTGTCTGGGAAGAGAAGAATGAACTAAATTAGAAGATGCGTTTGGCCCACTCGGGGAGCAGTAGTGGAGGCTGGAGCCAGCTGGAAGGAGACGGACACATCTTCCTCCCTTTCCCCCATCCCACTTCCCCTGCCCCCCTCCTCGGACAAATGATTTCTCATTATTTCCGGGGGATCCAGAGCAGTTTAGCCTGCCAGGTGGGCACTGGAGGCTGGGGCTGGCCACACAGTAGAAGATGGAAGGAAGGTCTGTGCTGGCAAGCGCCACCCACTCCTTTATCTGCCTGTCTCCGAGGTCCCTCTGTTCCCTTCCCACACACCTTGCCTGCTATTTAATCAGAGGAGAGAATGCATGCGTCGCTGCCATCCATTAGAGGCAGAGTCTTTTGTTTTCCTTCTTTTAAAAAATAAAACCATTGTCAGAGGAAGGCGACACTTTACTATTTAATCATTCACTTACTCGTTCATTCAACCCAACAGCTATTTGCTGGAGGCTGCTGGGGTCAGTGTTTGGAACACAAACATGAAAAGGCCGTAGTGCTCCCTCCCTGGGAAGAGCAGTCTAGTGCGGCTGACAGAGATCAACAGTAACCACAGTGTCACATGAATGCTGCAGGCAGGCACATTAGGGTGTGTTGGGAGCTCCTGGGTTGGCTCTGTGGAACCAGGGAAGCCTTCTCAGTGGAGGAAGCATTGAGCCAGGGTATGGGTGACGAGCTGAAGTTTGTCAGGGTAATAAATGTGTTGGTGGGGGTGTTGGTTGGAATTCCAGATGGATGGGATAACCCAGGGGGATCAGTCAACATTCTCTTAGTTGTGAGACATAGAAACACAATGCAAACAGACTCAGGTTAAAAACAAAAAGTGGTGTGTGTGTGTGTGTGTGTGTGTGTGTGTATTGACACAAGTAATTTAACAAGTTTGCTTCAGGAATGGCTGCATCCAGGGCTTGAAATAAGATCAGATTTCAGGAATGGCTGCCCTCAGGTACTGGAATGAGGTCATTAGCTTGTGTTATAATAAAAAATATTTGGGCTTTGCCTCAGCCCCTAGACAGCTCCTGAAGCTCTTGGAAATTCTGAGTGATACGAGTGTCTTAAGTATGCTCATGAGATGACTCTTGGCCAAGGGCTCCATGTTGCCAGCAACTGTTCTATATTGTGGGGAGTAAAAATAAGATGTGACCTTCTTTTCAAAGGGCTTATGTTCTAGAGAGGGGAGGAAGCCCTGGTAAGATGGGGATACCCAGGACACCTTGAGGGACTGGTTGATTCTCTTGAAAAATATTAGAAAAGAATTTATGAAGAGTATGATTCTTGATGTGGGCTGGTGTGGGTCAAACAGTTGGGGAAGGAAATGGCTTCCAGATTCCAGGGTGGAGGGAGCTTGGTACCCGAAGGCTTAGAAGTATGGAGTAACTTAGGTGTTGGAGGAACAGAAAGATTGAAAACAGACACCCACCTGTGCTTCTCCAAGCAGCCTGCCACGTGACACCAACACCAGGGTCATACCCAAGACCAAGTGAAACAGTCTCTCTGAGGGTAGCAATTTTAAAAGCTGCCCTTCTCCCGGGGATTCTAATAGGCAACCAGTATCTCTGGGCTAGAGTTTGTGGTTCAAGGATGCAATAAGATACGAATCTGGTAGACAGAAGTCAAATCAGAGCTTTTGACTTTACCCAATGGGCAGAGGGCAGCCTCTGGCAACCGTGTGGATGCTGGGAGGGAGGCAGAGGCCTACAGCAGAGGACTTTAATGTAGAAGCAAAAGTTAGTCATGGACATAATTGCCATACGATCCAGCAGTTCCATGTCTGGGTATAGATCCAAAAGAATGGAAAGCAGGATCCTGAAGAGGTATGTGTACCCCATGTTCATAGCAGCATTATCCGCAGGAGCCAAAAGGTGGAAGCAACCTAGGTGTTTGTCATTGGGTGGATGGGTAAGCAAAAGGCAATACAGACATACAATGGAGTAGTTATTCAGCCTTAAAAAGGAAGAAAAGTCAGACACAAGCCACAGCATAGGTGACCTTTGAGGACATTACGCCAACTGAAAGAAACCAGTCACAAAAGGGCAAATACCATAGGATTCCACTTCCATGAGCTCCCTAGAGGAGTGGGATTCATAGAGGCAAAAAGTACATGGTGGGGGCCAGGTGCTGGGGGAGGGGGATGAGAAGCTAGCGTTTTATGGGGACAGAGTGTCAGTTTTTGTTTGTTTGTTTGTTTGTTTTAAGATTTTTATTTATTTATTTATTTGACAGAGAGAGAGAGAGAGAGAGAGAGGGAGATCACAAGTAGGCAGAGAGGCAGGCAGAGAAAAAGGGGGAAGCAGGCTCCTCGTTGAGCAAAAGAGCCCGATGTGGGGCTCGATCCCAGGACCCTGATATCATGACCTGAGCTGAAGGCAGAGGCCCAACCCTCTGAGCCACACAGGCGCCCCCAGAGTTTCAGTTTGGAGAGGAAAAAGAATCCTGGAGATGCACAGTGGGGAGAATTGCTCAGCAACACGGATGCACTTCTTGCCACAGAGCTGTACACTTAAACACGGTCAAGGTGGTAAATGTCCTGTGATGTGTATTTTGCTACAGTTTAACAAAATAGAGAAAGAGAGTCATTGAAGAATTTTGAGCCAGGGAATTTTTTTGATCGGCTGTGTGAGTTGGAAAGAGCCCTCCTCAGGCAGTGTGAGGGATGACTGAAGGGAAATGATACTGAAGGCAGGGGAGTCAAGAGGAAGCATCTTGCAACTGTACAGGCAAGCAGTGACGGAGGCCTGGACGGAGCCGTTGTGGGATGGAGAGGAAGGGATGGGTTAGGGGGATTTGACGAATGACTGGTTTGATTAACTAAAGAGGGTGGTAAAGAGAGCTCTGAATCGGGTTAGACCTATGACTAATGCCCGAAAAAACTTGAATCATCTCGACTGGGCTTCAGAGTTTGATGCTTTCAAATGCACGGTTGTACTCGTGACCCTCCTTACTGACAAACCTGCATGGGTTTGAATTAACAGATAGACATGGGCCTCTGTGAAGAGGGCTTTATGTGAGCAGACCAGGGTAGGGTGTTGGGCTGCAAGTCACAATGAACTCAGGCAGACTGAATGGCAAAGGAAAGCATTATCTTTCATGACCAGAAGGACAGAGGTGGTGTGGGCTTCAGGATGGGATTGATCTAGCATTGTTTTAATTTCTCAAGGATCCAAGGTCTTAGGACGGCTGCTCTTGTAATTGGGGCTATCTGCTTCCCTGTTCATGCCCAGTGGAAAAAAGGCAATTTCCCATGGCTCTTGTAAGAGACTCATTCTTTGCTGATGTCCCCAGGAAATGTTCTTATGGGCTTTATTGTCCAAATTTACATGTGTGGGGGCAAGGTGAGATATTTTGCTGTCACTGCCGATCGTGCAACATGGCTTGAGGCAGATTCCACAATGTCCCTGGAGGTGGTTAAGAGTTCAGGGGAGCTCAGCAGCCCCAGAGGTCAGACACACACATCGTCTTGTCACTCCATGGAAAGCTGTGCCAAGGCCTGGGTATCCTGATGGACTGCAGTTGATGGAGTGTGCAATTCAGGACATGTGACCTGACTAGTGGAGAGTGCCTTTAGGTGAAATTGAGGTGCCCCTTCTTCCAGGAGTATACAGTCTACCCCAAAGAGCATCTTTAAGGCCATGTAGATCTAATCTCTTAAATTTTCTTTTTCTTTTTTTTTTTTTAAGATTTTACTTATTTATTGGAGAGAGAGAACACGAGTGGAGGGGAGGGGCAGAGGAAGAGGGAGAAGCAGCCTCCCCACTGGACAGGGAGTGTGATGCTAGGCTCCATCCCACGACCCTGAGATCATGATCTGAACTGAGGGCAGATACTTAATGGACTGAGCCACCCAGGTGCCCTTCCAGTCTTTGTAATCTTCAAAAAATCTTTTTACCATGAAAAGCTTCAAACTTACACCAAATTGGAGAGGATTGTGAAAATGACCTCAGAAATGAATGCATTTCTTAACTTTAATCATTGACAACATGTGGCTTAGTCTGGTTTCTCTCTATCCCCCACCTACGATCTACACTTTGCTGGATGACTTTAAAGCAAATTCTAGACATTCTATCATTCATCTGTTAAACTTACAGCCTCTATCTCTAAGAGATAAAGAGTCTATTAAAAACTACAATGACAATGTCATTGTTTCAAAATAATCTTTGTGTTTTGGAATAATTTTAGATTTACAGAAAAATTGCCGAGGTAACGGGGAATTCCTGGATGCCCCTCATCTAGTTTCCACTAATGTCATTATCTTACATTAGTGTGATCCATTACCATGGTACATTACTATTAATTAAACCACAGATTTTACTTAGAATTTACCAGTTTTTTCATTAACGTCCTGTTTGCTGTTTCAGGATCTAACACTAAGTACCACTGCATTTAGCACAAGGCCATTTTCACATCTACCAAAAATGACTAATTCCTTAATATTGTCAAATACCCATTCATGATCCCCATTTCTCTGTTGGCTGATATGTCTTGCAAGCCTCTGGGAATCTACACCAGTTCTGCCATCTTTTTGTTTTCTTGTCACTTATTTATGGAAGGAACTGGATTGTTTGTCCTAAGACCATTCCAACTTTGGGTTTTGCTGATTGCATTCCCCATGGTGTTGGTTTAATGTGCTCCTCTGTCCTCCGTCTTTCCTGTGAACCAGTGCCTCAATCTAGCACAAGGGTTGGTGAAATTTTTCTCTGAAAGTCTCGATAATAAATATTCTAGTCTTTGCAATTGATTTGCTTTCAACTCTGTCATTGTATTGGGAAAATGACCATAGACAGTAGGGAAACAAGTGGGTGTGGCTGAGTCTCAATGAAACTTTATTTGTAAAATCAGGTGAAGAACTGGATTTGCGTGGGAAATCATAATTTGATGATCCCCGAACTAGAGGATCAGTCAGATTCAGTTTTGGTGGTTTGGTTTGGTTTTTGCAAGAATGAGTCTTTGACAGTGCTAGGTATTTCCTGTTGCCTCATCAGGTGGCACGTCACATCTGGCTGTCTCTTTTAGTGATGTTGAATTTGATAGGGATACCAGCATGGTCCATTTATCACGAAGGTCTCCATCAGTGGACTGTATTTCAGCCTTCCTCTTTCTTCTGTGGCTGGGGGCACTTGTGCAGTGCACACCTTGAGCAACTACACATGGCGGCCTCTCTCCAGCATATGTTATTGCCTCTTAGAATCTCTGTTTTCATACCACACATAAAATAGTTGCCCTAAAGGTTCTTAAAGTACCACAAACACTGCCACTCATCAAGAAAATGTTTCCAGAAGATTTCCCAAAGAGGCACAGAGTCTGCATTTCTCTAGATCAGAGGTTGTGTACAGATTGCAGTTTTCACTTTCCAAAAAAAAAGAAGCCTCTGCCAACTTTTAAAATCTGGAAGATTTTATGGAAACATCTGTCCTGTCCATGTCTCTTAGAAAATGAGGGAATCTGGCCACTTTGGACCCACATTCAGGTGTGGCAACAGCCTGCTGGCACTGAGAGACATACCCCCTTTAGATGAGGCCTCTATATCAGGTAGACATTAGGGAATGGTGGGGACTGTGGCAAACTGCAAGGCACATGCCCTGTCATTTACCAGGTGACAGAAGCATTTCCTGAGTACCTATGAGCCTCTCTAGCCATTCAAAATTAATTGCTAATGTTTCAGTAGTTAATACATTTACCTGTCCTACCCCTCCCCAAGTGGGGCCATTCCATCTCCTGTGCCTTGAATGTTCTTGGTTTTGTACATGCCTTTCCAGAGCTACTTCATGCAAGCACATGAAGTGTGTGCAAATACACTTATTTAATTTCCCCTCCTCTCTTACATAAAAGACCACGTGCTTCATGTGCAGCTCAGTGTTTTGCTCCCCCCCCCCACCTAACCGTATGTTTTCAGAGATCTTTCCAGATTAGTTTGGTAGGAGTGTCTTTATTCTTAAAGAGGCAGTGTTGCCCGGTTGAGAGAGCAGGGGTAGCTAAGGGAGAGGGAGAAACTGAGGCTCCCTCTTCCATCTCAACCTTGAGTATCTCCTTGGGGGCCTGGGTGTGACCTGAAGGCAATCTGACAACATCCTGCTCCCCTACCATTGCCATACTTTTGGGGTTTTGCCCTTGCAGGAGAGGGAAAATGGCATCTCGGTGCAGTTTTAATTGCTTTCTCTTATTAGGAGTGAAAATGGGCCCCTTGTCATCTGTTTCAGGGCTGTTGTATTTCCTCGGGCACCCAGGAAAGTGATTACTGAAGCAGAGGCAGGACATGCAAAATAGGTGGCGGGTCTATTTTTAAACCCGAGCCACCGCTGCCAGTCAACACACTCTGATGATCATTTGCTTTGATTTTTGGCATGGAATTGGCATTCTCACCTGTTTCATTTTAATTTCAAATGTCTGCGGTCTTGGGTTCAAATGTCACCTCCCCTCCCCTCCCCTCCCCCGAGCCCATGTTGAGTTGTCTTCTTTGTGTTGTATGGTTCTTGCTCCCTTGGCATTATTGCTCACCAACACCCCCCACGTCCTGCCCAAGAGAATGCAAAGTCCTTGAAAACAAAGATGAGCAGAATGTGGCCCCATGGTTGTAGGGTTGTTGAAAGGACTGGTTTTCTTGGGACTCAGATTCACATGCATCATCTTGAGAGAGAAAGTCCTTCATCCATCCATCCATCCGATTATTTACTCAGTGACATCTTCCCAAGCACCTGCTCTGTGTCCTGCCCCAAGCTAGACCCTGCAAACACAAGAGTGAGCAGCACAGGTGTGGTCTCTGCTGACCAGCATCCTAGTCTGGCAAATACTTGGAGGGCTCTCAATGAAGAGCAAAGCTTCAAATTGCAGAGAGGAGGGAAGAGGTCTTTTGGCTACTTAGACAGTGTCACAAAGGTCTGGAGGTGGGAAAGAAGATGGTGCATTTAAAGAATTGAAAGGAATCTGGGTCAGCTGGAATGGAGAGCATGAAAGAGAGGAGGGCAGAGTTGGGGCAAGGACAAGATTGTGCAGGGCCTCTGGGCCCCTCCTCTCTGCAATTTGAAGCTTTGCTCTTCATTGAGACCCCTCCAGGTATTTGCCAGACTAGGATGCTGGTCAGCAGAGACCACACCTGTGCTGCTCACTCTTATGTTTGCAGGGTCTAGCTTGGGGCAGGACACAGAGCAGGTGCTTGGGAAGATGTCACTGAGTAAATAATCGGATGGATGGATGGATGAAGGACTTTCTCTCTCAAGATGATGCATGTGAATCTAAGTCCATTCATGGACCTGGAGTTTACTCTGAGATGATGGTGGCCTGGAATTTGAAAGAAGCAGTGGTGATGGGGAGAAGTGGATGGATTTGGGAGGTCTTTGAATATAGAATCAGTACATCCTGGTGACCGATCAAATAGTGGGAAGAGGGAGAGGGAGGAGTAAAAAATAAATCCCAGTTCTCTGCTTCAGGAACTGGGTTGTCTTAAAAACTTCCATGCTTGGTTTGTCTAGTGGCTAGAAAGCGGTATCACCAAGGCCAAAGTCAGGGGTGTGATACTTCCAATAGCTTTTCAGTCTGTCCCACAGCAGCAGACAGAACTTCTGTCCATGTAGACCAAAACACAGGCATCATTTGCCACATCTCCTTGACATTTCAGGTGGGGGTTAGTGTAAAATAAGGGCAAGGAGGCAAGAAACAGTTTGCAGGGGACCTGGGGGGAGGGACAAGAGATGGGGTTGTCCAGGAATTGATGGAGATGCTACATGGGTGGTCTGAGTCCCAAAGGAAGGTGGGACTTCTCCCTCAAGGGCAGGAAAGTAAAGGTTTCATAGCAGAATTGGAGAAAATGTCAACTTTCCTCAAAACGTGTTGGCTACACACACCATTACTGAAAGGGTGTGTTCATCAGGATGAGCAATGCTAGCTGCTGTAACAGATAATCAATCCTGAACACTCAGGGCCTGAACACAGTGCAAGTTTCCTTCTTGCTCACTTTGCTATCCGAGGTGGTGGTGTATTAGATAGGATAAGTAATGCTAGCTGTTTTAACAAATATGCCTTGAATGCTCCACGATTGAACACAGTGAAAGTGTCCTTGCTCATTCAGCTGTCCAAGATGGATGGTTCCCCTGGCAGGTTTTTTTCCAGATGGTGACTTGGATATCCAGGGTCCTTCTGTCTTATGATGCTTTTGAATTTGGCTGGGTTAAGGAAAGAAAGAACAGAAGAATAGGGGGACCAGTTTTTTTTTTTTTTTTTTTAAAGACACAGAGAGAGTGCATGAGCAGGTAGGGGCAGAGGGGGAGAAGAAAAGAGAGAATCCCAAGCAGGCTCCATGCTCAATGAGGAGCCCGACCTGGAGCTTGATCCCAAGACCCTAAGATCATGACCTGAGCTGAAATCAAGAGTCAGATGCTTAGCCAACTGAGCCACCCAGGTGCCCTGGGACCAGACATTTTTTATGGGTCAGGCTTATAAGTGGCTCACACATCCTTGACCAGAATGCAGTTCCAGAGCCCCAGGCAACTGCAGGGAAAGCTAAGGCATGTCTCCTTGCCATATGCCTAGGAGGAAGAAGAGGTAGGATGGGGCAGATCTGTATCATTGTCTGTGTCACAAATAGCACCAGAAAGACAGGGTGGTTGGATAAACAAAATCCATCTCCATGATTTAAGGTAACTGAAAGAAAACACACGTATGAGAGGGTGTGGCTTTGGTGGTGAAGGATCAGGAACGTCATCTGGGAAGACAGAGTTTTAGAGTCAAGTCTTTCCAGTTCATTTTACCAAGATCCCGGTGAACATCAAGACCTACACGGGAGGGGTGCCTGGGTGGCTCAGTCATTAAGCATCTGCCTTCAACTCAGGTCATGACCCCAGGGTCCTAGGATCAAGCCCCACATCAAGCTCCCTTCTCAGCAGGAAGCCTGCTTCTCCCTCTACCACTGCTCTTGTTTGTGTTCCCTCTCTTGCTGTCTCTCTCTCTGTGTCAAATAAATAAATAAAATCTTGAAAAAAGAATACCTACATAGGAAGGAACTTTCTTTCTTTCTTTCTCTCTTTCTTTCTTTCCTTTCTTTCTCCTTCCATCTCCCTCCTTCCCTCCTTCTTTCTTTCCCTTTCTTTCTTCTTTCTTCTTCCTCTTTCTTTCTTTCTTTTTCTATCCTTCCTTTCTTTCTTCCTCTTCTTCCCTCTTCCTCCCTCCCTCTTTCTCTCTCTTTCTTCCTTTTTTCCTTCTTTTCTTTCTTTCTTTTTCTCTCCTTCCTTCCTTTGTTTTCTTTCTTTCTTTTTCTTTTTTTCTTCTTTCTCTTTCTTACACCCCTACCTTCTTCCTGACCCCAGGGTATCTGTATTTTGCCAGAATCTTCAGACTGTTTTTCTCCAATGCATGACTTCTAGGCTGATTTTTCTTTCAAATGTCTCCTTAAGTCCTTGGTCCCTTCTCCAGAACAAGTGGTTATTTTCTCTGCCAGCCCCAGGCAAGAGAGAGACTGAGCTGCTGTATACTAATTACTAGGCTATTACTGTTATTATTCAGCTGTGGAAAAGAACCTTCAGAAAACCCCAAATATAATTCACCTTAATGACATCTCTCTCTGTCTCTGCCTCTGTCTCTCTCCCCATTCTCTTTCTCTGCCATCTGTCTCTGTCTCTCTCCTTCCACCCCTGTTTTATGGCATCCCACACTTTGCTTTCATGGTCCTTGTCAACATCATCATTTAGCTTTTGTTGATGTGATTATTTGATTAATAAAAAGATAAGGGCTCTCTGTCCAGTTTTTCTTTTTTCTTTCTTTTTTAGTTTTTTCTTTTAACACACCCCTCATCCAGAGCAGGACCTCAAAGATATGTACTAATCAATGTACAGCTATTAATACCTAATTATTAACATTCCTTTGAGGGCTTTCTCATTCCTCTGGCTCATTCCTGCCATCTGCTTGGCTCCTCCCTTCACCTCCTTCAGGTGTTTGGTCCCTTCCCTGACCCCCCCCCACACCCTGGCAAAGCAGGGTGTTTGGTCCCTTCCCTGACCCCCCCCCCACACCCTGGCAAAGCACCGGCACCAACTCTTAACAGCCCCTGTTCCCCCTTTTCCCCTGGCACTTTTAAATTTTATTAATTTATTTATTTACGTCTTTAAAATATTATTTATTTATTTATTATTTTTTAAAAGTTTATTTATTTATTTAACAGAGAGATACACAGCGAGAGAAGGAACACAAGCAGGGAGAGTGGGAGAGGGAAAAACAGGCTTCCTGCCGAGCAGGGAGCCCAGCGTGGGGCTCGATCCCAGGACCTTGGGATCCTGACCCAAGCCAAAGGCAGATGCTTAATGACTGAGCCACCCAGGCACCCCATTTGTTTATTATTTTTCAAGATTTTATTTATTTATTTGTTAGAGGGACAGCGGGAGGCATGGGCAGAAACAGGCTCCCTGCTGAACAAGGAGCCTGATGCAAGACTCAATCCCCGGACCCTGGGATCATAACCTGAGCTGAAGGCAGACTTGTACCTGACTGAGCCAACCAGGTGTCCCTATTTATTTATTTGAGAGAGAGAAAGAGAGCACACTTGTGAGCATGAGCTGGGGGAGGGGCAGAGGGAGAGTCAGAGAGTCCCAAGCTGACTCTGAGCTAAGTGTGGAGCCTGAGGCAGGGCTTGATCTCACGACCCTGAGACCATGACCTCAGCCGAAATAAAGAGCTGAAATCAAATGATCTGGCTCAACCAACTGAGCCACCCAGGTAGGTGCCCCAGTCCTTTTTAATTTTTTAATCTGGGCTACCACATAGCCGAGTTCACAAATATTAACTGTATGCCTCAGTAAATTTTTGGCTCCGTGGATAGCTGTGGTACCATAGTTGGTTTGAGATAAGGAACACTTCCATCCTCCCCGCCCACCCCCACAGCCCCACAGCTGGAACATTCCCTCATGCCCCATCCCAGGCCAGTACCCCCACCCCTGAGGCAACTGCTGGTTCGTATCATCAGGGATTGGTTTTACACGAGTCGATGTGTGGGCCGGAAGTTAGGGCTTTTCCACTGCTGTGTAATATCCCACTGCATGGAAACTCCCCAGTTCATTCATAAGCAGAGATCAGTTGTGCTTGCTTTGAACTTCACATATGAGCTGGCTGTTTTACCTTTGTCCTGAGCAATTGCCACCATCGGACATACTATACATTTTACTTATTCATCCTGTTTGTGTTTTTCTTCTCTTTAGAAAGTCAGCCCCCTGAGGGCAAGGATCTTGTTAGTCATGTTTACTGATAGGCACCCAGCACGGTGTATTTGATTCTCACTGTATGATCCAACCAGGGAAGGAACTTTTACTAAAATAAATCAGATTATGCATCACATTTTCATTCTATCCTTTTAATGGCCATATAATTTTTTCCCCTCTAGAACCTACTTAATTTCCCTATTGTTGGACATATTTAAACATTATACAAAAATGCTACCATAAAATCTTCATATACCTTTTCCTTTCTTTGGATTATTTCCTTTGTATAGATTGCCAGAAGTATTTTATTGGGTTAAAAAAAATGGGACCCATTTTTAAAGATTTCTGATACATATGGCTAAATGACTTCTCCGAAGGGTTGTGCCAATTTGCACTTTTTTTTTTCCAATTTGCACATTTACCAGCAATGCCTAAGTCCCCATTTGAATGCACACTAACCTGAATCTAGTATTATGTTTTAAACTATTTTTGTTGATTTAATGGACAAAAATAGTGGTGCCTTATTATTTTAGAATTCTGATTTTTTTAAAATGGGAACTGATATTAGTTATTCCACCAATATTTATTTATTTATTTATTTATTATTTTTAAAAAATTTGACAGACAGATCACAAGTAGGGGGGCGGGGGTGCGGCAGGAAGCAGGATCCGTGCTGAGCAGAGAGCCTCATGCGGGGCTCGATCCCAGGATGCTGGGATGAAGACCTGAGCCGAAGGCAGAGGCTGTATATAACCCACTGAGCCACCCAGGCGCCCCCCCACCAATGTTTATTAAACACCTTCTCCACACTAGGCTGTGTGCTGGGTCCGCTACACTGGTGAGTACAGCAGATGTGTGTTTTGTGCCCACGGGGAGTTTAACCACCAGGTGGGAGGTGTCTCTCAAGTTCCAAAGAGGAGACAGAATTCACCCCCCACCCCACAGTTGATATGAAGAGGCTCGAGGGAGGGAGTGGCTTGAAGAAGTGTGGACAGAGGTAAGGGAGCCCACAAGGGTTGGGGCCACTTGAGAGCTGGCAGTAGCAGAGAGACTTCACCACCCTTGAATTGAAGCAAAGGCAGCGCCAGAGCCAGGGAGAGCTGGAATGAGGGAGGAGGGGCTGCTTGGTAGGAGCCATCATGGCGGACGATGGAGGAGGAGCTGCTTGGAAGGAAGCATCATGGTGGAGGGACGCCGCCACTCACCAGAGATGTGACACCAAAGCAGAGAGGGAATGGGGAAGAAGTACCCACCCCGGCTTCTCTTCCCTGCTCTGGGTTCCAGCAGGTGCCTCCCATTGACAGCAACAGGAATCCAGGGGGCCTGGGAACTGGGTGATATTCAGAGGAGAGAAGGGTAGAGAATGGGTCTGGCGGGGATAGAGTGGGCAGATGGAGAACCATGTTCTCAGGAGGAGATGCTCATTAAATAAATAAACAAGCAACAGATAGTTGTGAAGAGCGCTCTGAAGGAGACCAAGGAGGTACAGGAGCAGACTAGCCACGATGTGGGGGGGATGGGATCTGCTTTAGCTCAGGAAGTCAGGACAAGATAGCAATGTAAACAGTTCCTAGAACAGGCCAGGTATCATTCTGGATCCTTTAGCTGCAGTCACTAACTTGATCCTCACAAAAAGCCCCCAGTAGATACTGTGATTACTCCTATTCTGCTGAGGAGGTTTTCCAAGGCTGTAGGAGTTCATTGTGGACAATTGTGGTGGTGGTGGTGGTGGGGTCTCAGATGGTCCCCGCTATGCATTTTGTGGGGACCCTAAATCTGGCCCACTGGTTTTCAGTTGTGAAAGTAGAGCTACTTCACTCATTTGTTAATTCATCTGACATTTCTTGAGGGCTTACAAAGCTAAATAAAACTGTTTTTTGTACTCGAGCAGTCTTGTGTGAAGAAACAGGTAAAGAAAGACCGCTTGTTCAGACCATTTCCATGTAGCAGTCAAGAATTTTATTTGGCTGTATATAAAATAAAATGTGGCCCAAGGACTCCCCGCACCCATTATCAGTCTCAAAATGGCTGCTGCAGCCCCAGACATCACATCTGCCTTTCAGGCAAGAAGAAGGTTAAAGGACAAAGGTCATTTGAGGCCAGTGCCCTTATGTTTCACTGGTCAGCATTGTTCACATGGCCATACCTCCCTGTAGAGGAACCCAGGAAATGTAGTTCTGAAAGCTAGAGAAGAAGGCACCAGTGGATAGTGGGTAGGCAACCAGCTGTCTCTGAAACACTTTCTCAGGTGTCTGTTACAGTGTCTGGAATGTAACAGACGCTTCATAATTCGTTGTTAAATGAATAAGTAAACAAGCTACAATATGGCGAACCATTCCACGAACAACAGTGAAAGTAGGAATGAGGACCCTAATCCAGTGTTGGCAGAGGGCAGGGGGCAAAGAGGGAGAAGGTGGGGGCTGCCCGTGGGAGGAGGTGGTTACATTTAATCTTCTGGTAGACTGAGGGGTCCTCAGGCAATCTCTCCTGAAATTGTCAAATACCCTATTCCCACAATTACTTTGTTTTCTGGACTCCAATCCTTCAGTTTCCTTATGTTTATCTTTATGTTCAGATGATCCCCGGGCTTATAGAAGGGTAGATGAAGGAATGATAATGTTAGATTAAATAGATTCTCACACAAGGCAGAGACTTCGCTTTTCTCCATATTCTCCCTGATGGCATTTTATTGGCTTTGATAGCTGTAGAAGCTTAGTTCGGGATTTTTCTGGCAAAATTCCCAGAGAGCAGGGTTTATCTAAACTACCTAATGTGCAGCATTTGCAAATAATTATTAATAGATGTTTGCATTTTCATTCTTTATGAATGCTGCTGTGGGGTGATTCTGTAATTCAAGAGGGACGTGGTAATGCGGATCGCTCTCCCTTCCCACACTACCCCTCCCTTGGTCTCCTCCATCTCAGCTGATGGCAGCTCTGTCCTTAGGCTGTTTGTGTCAAAATCCCTAAGGCGTCCTTGACTCCTGCCCTTCACTGCCACCCCATGTCCAATCCATAAACAACACCTGTTTGCTCTGCCTTTAAATTATAAGCAGAATTAACTCCCCACAGCACTCACCCGGTCATGGCTCCCATTGTGTCTCACCTGGACTAAGGCAATTGCCTCTTCTCTGGTCTCCCAGCTTCTCGAGAACCCTTGTCTCTGCTCAGGCAGTCAGAAGAGACTTTGAATACTGGAGTCAGTTCTCCTCTTCTCAGCACCTTCATGGTCTCCAGCTTACTCAGAATAAAAGCCAAAGTTCTCGGTGCAATCCGCGGGGCTCGGCACCGCCTGCTCTCACCTACTTATCTGTACACACTGAGCCCATTCCTGAGGGAACTTGCTGTTCCCTCAACCTGGAATGCTTTTCCACAGACTTTTTTTTTTTTAAGATTTTATTTATTTATTTGTCAGAGAGAGAGGGAGAGAGAGCGAGCACAGGCAGACAGAGGGGCAGGCAGAGGCAGAGGGAGAAGACAGGCTTCCCGCCGAGCAAGGAGCCCAATGTGGGACTCGATCCCAGGACGCCGGGATCATGACCTAAGCCGAAGGCAGCTGCTTAACCAACCGAGCCACCCAGGCGTACCCTCCACAGACTTTTGAAAGCTCCTTTCTTCACTTCCTTCAAGTTTCTGCTTGAGTGTTACCTGACTGAGGAGGTTTCCTTGGTCATCCTTTGAGGATCATACTTTGGTTCCTGTGCCTGACTTCAAGTTTCTATGCTACATCTGCCATATTAAGTAATTCTTTATTTATTGGCCCTTTCCCCCAGTTAGAATGTCAGCTCAGTGAGGGCAGGAATTTGAGACCATGTGGTTCTGGGCTGTGTCCCGGGTGCCCAGAACAGCTCCAGGCATACAGTAGGTCCTCAACAAATATTTAATAGATGAGGCAGAGGATGTTCACTCTGGAAACATACTTGGAAATATGTTATCAAGGACCTTGCAAATGCAATAATTCTACCTTTGACCCAGTAATTCCACACACCGGACAAGAGGACAATATCTTTGCCTTCAAAACACCAAGACACAATGTTACTCATTGCCCAACTACTTTTTAATTTTATTTATTTATTTTTAAAGATTTTATTCATTTATTTGAAAGAGAGAGAGTGAGTGAGAGAGAGAGAGCGTTTGAGTCAGGGGAGGGGGAAGGCAGACTCCCCCTGCCGAGCAGGGAGCCCAGTGAAGGGCTCAATCCCAGGGTCCTGGGATCATGACCCAAGCTGAAGGCAGTTGCTTAACGACTAAGCCACGCAGGCACCCCTGCCCTATTATTTTTAAAAGCATCTAGTTGGAAACATTATTAAAAGTCTGTCAAAGGGAAATAAGTAAGTAGATGTGGCCTTTAAAAGGATGGTTATAATATGATGCCAAGTGAGAAGGTGGTAGAGGAAACCTTCTCTGTTCCAGAATACTTAGTACTAGGAGGAGCTGCTCAGAATGAAGCAAGTGAAACTCAGAATCCAGGTAGGACTTTGTCCTGTGAAATGAATCCGAACTTCGTAAACATAAGTTTGTCTTTCAATCGTGTTGAACAAAGCATAAACAATGATTGCAAATTTGCTCTCATTCTTTTTTTTTTTTTAAGATTTACTTAATTATTTTAAAGAGGGGGGAAGGGGCAAAGGGAGAGAGAGCATCTCCAGCAGACTGCACGAACTGAAACCAAGAGTCAGACACTGAACCGACTGAGCCGCCCAGGTACCCCTGCTCCCATTCCTTGAATTAACAAAGAAGGAGAGTCAACAGTCAACACATTTTTACATGTGCATCATTTCCTGTTGAAATTGTGTGGTTGGACAATAGACCATCTTTCAGCTCATCTTTGATTTTTGTCATGTGATCATGCAGGGAGTAAGTTGTGCACACTGATGCAAGGTCTTCCTCAGTTTCCCCAGAGGGCCTTTAAAATCATGTACGCATTAGTTCATTCTCGTTTGAAGCCTTCCTCACTATCATCCACTTATTTTCTGCTTTGCGGTTGTTGACCTGCTTCCCAGGTTTCTCCTTTGGCAGCAGGACTTTCTACGCTGCAAGTGACTTTCCTACATCACTTGCATTGACTTCATGAAATCTTGCTGTCTTTTGCAAAGATTTCCAGTTTTCATGTTGCAGTCAATTCACATCATTTCAAGTTATATCACTGGATTTCAGACAACCATCAACAGTCTGAGATAAACATTGGCAAACACATCGATCCGATGGGTTCCAAAGCAGTGTTTGTGCTAGTCTCTGGAATGGATAATTGTGAAGTTATTGGTTCATTAGTGAACATGTTTATGTTAGGATGACTTTTGCTTCCCTAAGCTCATAGCTGTATGGATATCTGGATAATGAACCATGTAATGAATACTCAGATGATGAGGAACTATTATATATAAAACATCTTTATGCTATAATGACCTCTGTCTATGAAATAAAAACACAGTGCCGGGGTGGGGGTGGGGGAACACCAGGCAGAAATACAACAGAATACCCTTGGGGTTTATATTGGGGTTGTCATAGAACAATGGCTTAAAATATTTTTTTAACCATGGAAATTACTTTACTTTTGAAAAACATTTTTTTAAATTGTTATTTATTTATTTGACAAAGAGAGTGAGAACACAAGCAGTGGGAACAGCAGGCAGGGGGAGAAGCAGGTTACCCACGGAGCTAGGAGCCTGATGCGGGGCTTGATCCTAGGACCCCAGGATCATGACCTGAGCCAAAGGCAGCTGCTTAACTGCTGAGCCACCCAAGGACGCCTGAAAAACACTTTAAAGCAAATTATAGAAAGTTTAAAGAAAAGCTTATCTGAAGGGACAGGAATCTCTTTGGTAACGAACATGAGTCTAGGTTGGAGGCAGGGAGAGTTAACAGCACCAAGACCCAGGCTCTGAGTCTGTCTGATGTGCTGTGTGGATTATCTCATTTAATTCTCACAACCACCAATTAAGTGTAATTTCCCTGTTTTACAAGTGAACGCTGAAGCCAGAGAGGTTGAACAACTTGCCCAAAGCCACACAGTTCGACCACAGCTCATGCTGTCTTAAAATGCATCTGTGAGCCCAAGTAAATCTCTTTCTTACGATGACCTGGGATTTTTCTTGATTTGGGAGCTCATGACACCTTTTGACACGTTCCTGAGCGAGTGTCTCAGGTAGGAGAGTAAGTGATTTCTGTCAGCCTGGAATGAAAGCATTTCCTGCGACAAAAGACACAGGCAATGCCAGGGGAATGAATAAAAACGACATAGAAGAGGGGCGCCTGGGTGGCTCAGTGGGTTAAATCCTCTGCCTTCGGCTCAGGTCATGATCTCAGGGTCCTGGAATCAAGCCCCGCATCGGGCTCTCTGCTCAGCAGGGAGTCTGCTTCCTCCTCTCTCTCCTTCTCTCTCTCTGCCTCCTTGTGATCTCTGTCTGTGAAATAAATAAATAAAATCTTAAAAAAAAAAAGGCATAGAAGAGAGTTTTAATGTTCTGTCACATGAACCCAGATGGTCTCTCTGTTGGACCACATGTGTCTGAGCAACCTGAACATAAATGCATTCTTGTTTCTCTCTGCACGTAATTCTGAGACGGAACTTTTTTTTTTTTTTTGATGTATATTTCACTTTTAAAAATTTTTAGTTAATTAATTATTTATTTTTTAAATAAGCATATAATGTATTTTTATCCCCAGGGGTACAGTCTGTGAATCGCCAGGTTCACACACTTCACAGCCTCTGAGATGGAACTTTTATTCTCTTCGGATGAGTGTTGTTGAGATCTCTTTGCTGCTACCTTTATTTGTCTGTGTCTCTGATGGGTCCCTCCCTCTGCCTTCCTTATTTTTGGAGTGCTGGATGCCTCCTTTGGACATGAGAAGCAATTTCACCCGACATGCAGTAAATATCATCAAGGAAGCCAAAACTCATTTTTTTTACTCCCCTGTGCCTGGTGCAACCCAGACCAGTGTCATTTACTCCTGCTGTAATTCCCCGGCATGCATCCTGCTCTCATCCCCATTTGGCAGGAAAGGAAACTGAAGCTTAGAGACAGTAAGTGATAGTTCCTCATAATGTATGGAGGAAGGGTATTATTACTGTTGCTGTGTCGTTCCTGAGCAAGGAAACCATCTTCACGGTGGGGAAAGTCATGGAACTCGGAAGTGCAGAGCTGGGTGGTCACCCAGGCTGACCCTCTTCAACAGAAAAACAACAGCAGTCACAAGTATAACTTTAAATGTTCAAGTAGCCACATTAGAAGAGGTAAAAAGAGACATATAAAGTTAGTTTTAATATATTTTATTTAACCTAACACATTGAAAATGTCATCATTTCCACCTGTGTGGAATATAAACATTATTAATGAGATATATTGAATTTTGTTTCTTATACTAAGTCTTCAAAATCTGGTATGTATTCTTATACTTATGTCTCAATGTGAATCGGTCAAGTGCTCAAGTGACCACATGAGGCTTGTGGCTACATTGTAAAGACAGCGACTTCAAATCTTTTGACAAGTAATTTTGAGATTTTTCTTTTTTAAGATGTTCTTTCTTGGGGATGCCTGGGTGGCTCAGTCAGTTAAGCTGCTGCCTTCGGCTCAGGTCATGATCCCAGGGTCCTGGAATCGAGTCCCGCATCGGGCTCCTTGCTCTGCGGGAAGCCTGCTTCTCTCTCTGCCTCTGCCCGCCACTCTGCCTGCTTGTGTGCACGCTCGCGCACGCTCTCTCTCTCTCTCTGACGAAAAAATAAATAACATCTTTTTTAAAAAAGATGTTCTTTATTTTAGAGAGCGAGAGAGTAAGAGCAGAGGTTGGGGGGGAGGAGTAGAGGGAGAAAGAAAGAATCTCAAGCAGACCCCACACAGAGTGGAAGCCCAATGTGGGGCTCGACCTCACAACCCTGAGATCATGACCTGAGCCAAAACCAAGAGTCAGATGCTTAACCAACCGAGTCACCCAGATGCCCCAGTTCTGGGAGTTTTGTATTATATAGTGGGTCTGGGCAGCACATTTTATCAGGGGTTCCTGATTTATATTTAACTTCTATCCTACAAGCCCCCTAAATATTTTTTGTAGAAGGAAATAGGAAGAGAGAGAGAGACAGGAGAAGGGGAATAAGGAGGAGGAAAGGAAGGAAGGAAAGAAAGAAGAGAGGGTAGGAGGAAGGAAAATAGGAAGGAAGGGAGGAGGGAAGGAACTTCATTTGGCCCCCAAATTTTGAAAGAGGTAACAGACTCTGTCCAACTCCGTTGTCTTAGTTTGGGTTCCCCCCCCAGAAGCAGATCTGGAAGCAGAGATTCAACTGCTTTGGGGGTAGATCCCAGGACACACTGAAAGAGGAGCAGAGAAGGGAAGAACCAGTAATGGGTTTGCCATTAGGCAAATCACCAGGAGCAACTGATACTCAGTTACCAGTGGGGACCTCTAGTGGGCGACAGAGAGCACATTTCTCAGAGCGACGCAAAATCTAGGACCAAGGGAGCTGGGGTATTTACTCACCAGCTTCCATCAGTCATGGGTTGAAGGATGCTCCCAGGAACGTTCATCTCCCAGCATCCTAGCCTGCTGTGTGCACATCGCGGGGGCCAGAAAGAGCCTCCCCTAATCCCCCACTAATTGGGGGGCTGGCAGTAGAAAGACCTGCGTGCACTGAAGTGGTCAGGTTCAGGCTGGACCGTGCCGGCCACACCCATGACACACCTACCTTCTCATAATCCAGAAGCTCTTCTTTTTCATCACAAGCCCTCCTTAACATGAAGCATGTTAACTTGGTGACAGTCGGGGTGCCATATGGGACGTGAGATTATTTAGCTGTTGTCATCTCTGTAACAGAAAAGGCTGAACAGCCATGGAAGGACATTGCAGATATATGCACATATTTCTGTGTAACCCTGTAGGCACGTGTGTGCTCCTGTTCATGTTGTCGCCAAGTTTAACTCTTACCACATTCTCTGTTGTTGTTGTGTGCGTGCTTCCTGCTCTCTTTTTCAGTCACTGGTCCAAAAAGAAGAAAATAAAAGGGGTAAGTCCATGTTGCCCAGGCAAGTAATGCTGCTGTGATTCTAACCAGATGTGAGGACCGGGTTTCTCCTATCTCTGTCCCTGGCCCCCGTCCCTCTCGCTCCCTCTTATGGCATTGTTTGTATTTGGTCTGTGGTTTATCCTTTGCTTCTTCTTTAAAAAATCCCAGCAACTGTTTTTAAAATTTCATGTATTCTGTCTCTCTTTTAGAAAGATGGTTCACATTCTGCACTTTTCTGAAACCCGCTCTGTTCCCTTTTTGAGGCAATGGGGTCCTATTTTGACTTTTCTTGGTTGCTGGGGCAGGAGCAGTGAACGGGTTAGGCAGGACCTTGGGGTCCCAGAACTCAAAACATTTTAAAGGACATGCTGTCACTTTATGGGAGGAAAAGTCTCTCAGGTGAGTTAAAAGTATAAGCTGTGTGTTTCGGGAACTTTCAGTCGCAGAGATGGCTGATCATTTGAAAGAGTAAAAGTCTCCCCAGGGAGCTTGTGTTTCAAATACAAACCCACCAGTCCAGAGCCCACACCCCCCACCTCCTTGGGGGGCTCTCACACTCAGGGCCACTGTCCACCAGCCCTGATCACTCCAGGGCCAGGTTCCAAACAACCGGGGGCAGCCTCACATCCCAGAGCCCTGAAGTTATTCAAACTGGCCAGTCCTAAGACTGTTTACCCCACTCTGTCTCTCCCTTCCTGAGGAAACCCCAAAAGAGGCTCTTGCCCACATTTTGCCTTTGCTCTTTTCCCCTCTGAGCAACCTGGTGCTTCCCTCTGTGGCCCTGAGTGACATGGCAACATGGCGTCCCCCCCTTCTCTTGGCATCTGTGAGCAGAATGAGCCCTCTATCCGATGGCAGTCAGCTCCTGATCAGTTGGCCTCACCATATCTGAATAGCAATAAAACCTATATTTTATTCTTATTTTTTAAAAGCCAGATGCTTTAAAGAAGGTACACATGAAATACAGGGAGGGCATTTAAAAAAAAAAGATTTTGTTTATTTATTTGAGAGAGAAAGTGTGTGTGTGCACGAGAGAGCGCAGGGGTTGGGGGTTGGAGAGCAGCAGAGGGAAAGGGAGAAACCAGGGCTCAATCCCATGACCCTGGCACCATGACCTGAGCCAAAAGCAGACACTTTAACTGACTGAGCCACCCAGACGCCCTAGTGGGGCATTTTTCTTAATTAATCTATTTATTTTTAAGTAGGCTCCACACCCAAGGTGGGGCTTGAACTCACAACCCTGAGATCAAGGGTTGCATGTTTCACCTAAAGCCTGTATTTTAAAACAGTACATGTTTTTTTACATGGGACTCCAGCCCTGTTCGCCCCATCACCTCCCTTAGTTCATTCTTGTCCCCCTCCACTCCCATCTGCTGCAGTCACCACCATCACAGATCTTTGCTGCTGGGGTTCCCTCAGCCTGGCCCCCCTCTCCAGATGTCTGCACCTCTGTTCTTCTCTTTCCAAGGGTCTCAGCTTAAATGCCACCTTCTCAGAGCTCTCTTTCTGAAATAACTCCCCTCCTCGTCTGTCTGACACCCTCTCTGCTCCAATTTTTCTTCTAAAGACGATCTCTACCTGACATTTGCTAGATCTACCCAAGTTCACTCATTTTTTTTTTCGGGTTTCTCTGCCATAGAACATGAATTTCATATTTGTTCTATTCATGGCTGTAGGTCTCCTTGCTGCCTGGCAGAGGGCCTGATATAGAAGAGATGCTCAGTAAACATTTGTTGCATGCATCATTTGTTGCAAGGATGAATAATCAAAGGAGTGGACCATTTTTCTTGAGTGTTGCAAATGAAGTAGCATGTTTGGCTCTGTTGTCTGTGACTTTATCTCCAGATGTGACAGAACTTATTTTTTTCAAGTTGAGGGGACCTAGCTCAGCTCTCAGTCCAGAAAAACCAAGACGGGGTTTCCCTAAGCAGATGTGGTTCGTTTGATTAAATTTCCCTTTGCTAATGTCTCAGGATACACATGAATATATAAGTAAGCCTTTAATCAAGCTCCTGACTTACAGAAGGGTTAGATGCTGAATATAATTTGTAATTGCCTGAGAATATAGTAAGCTTGAGTACTTTTGTTTCCATAATTAAGTGCGAGGTTTCCGTTGCAATGTGAATCAAAAATAATTCAAGTAGTTGACAAGAGTATTTTTCCTTTTGGAAAAGTTCAAACAAATACAAAAGAAGAGAGACTAGAATGATAGCCTACCATATCCGTCTTTCGTTATTTGGTTATTATCCACTCATGGCTCATCTTATGATACTGTATTTAAACTTTTAACATAACCTTACTTTGCAAATTAAAGCAAACCTTTAATTTGCTCTAACATAACCCAGGGTTCTGTTAAAGCAAACCTCAGACATCACATGATCTCACCTGTAAATATTTTAATATGCACTTCTAAAAAGCGAAGGACTCTCTAGTCGCTGGGGAAAGCAGTATGGCAATTCTTCAAAATATGAAACATAAAATTAGCATATGCACCAGCATCCCACTTTGGGATGGAGAATATACCCCAAAGAGTTGAAAAGAGGGACTCAAAGAGTTTCGTATACCCTTGTTCCTAGAAGAGTTGTTCTCAATAACTGAAAGGTAGAAGGCAGCCCAAGGGTCCATTGACAGATGAGCGGATAAACAGAAATGATACAACCATATGGTGGGATATTATTCAGTCTTCAAAAGGAAAGAAATTCTGGGGTGCCGGGGTGGCTCAGTGGGTTAAAGCCTCGGCCTTCAGCTCAGGTCATGATCTTAGGGTCCTGGGATGGAGCCCCGCAACTGGTTCTCTGCTCAGCGGGGAGACTGTGCCCTCCCCCCTCCTCCGCCGCCTGCCTTTCTGCCTACTTGTGATTTCTGTCTCTCTCAAATAAATAAATAAATAAAATCTTTAAAGAAAAAAAAAAAAGGGAAAGAAATTCTGGCATATGCCATAACATGGACAAACCTCGAGAATATTATGCTGAGTAAAATAAGTGAGTCATAGAAGGACGAATACTGTATGATCCCACTTTATAGGAGGTCCCTAGAGGAGTCAAATCCATTGAGACAGAAACTAGAATGGCAGGTGCCAGGGGCTGTGGGAGGGGGATGGGAGTCCATGTCCAGTGGGGATGAGTTTCTGTTTGGGGGGATGGAAGAGTTCTGGACAAGGATGGTGGGGTTGGTAGCACAAGAGTGTGAAGATACCCAGTGCCACTGACCTGCGCACTTAAAAATGGTTCAGATGGTCAATTTCATGTGATGCATATTTTACCATCAAAAAAGAATGGTTCATTTGAAAAGCTGTGACTTTAATGCCATTATCATATGTGTGGCAGAACGAGGGTGGTATTTTCAGTCCTTATCTGGCTTTATGTTTGGCAGCATTTGACACCAGATCCCCCATCCCTGGGGCTTCTTGTGGCATCACCCACAACATTTTCCTCCTACCTCCTTGATGGTGCCTTCTCAGCCTGCACTAGAGGCTTCTGCTTCTCTGCTCTGCCTTTAAATGTCAGCCCTTCCCAGGACTCCTTCCTAAGGCCGCAGCCCTCTCTGGGTCCATAGTCCAAAATTATTCCGCCTACTTCCAAGACCTTCATAGCGATGGTCCCCATGCTGGTTTGCTGGAGCTGCCGTATTTACTACAAACTAGGTCACTTAAAGCAACGAAAAGTTATTCTCTCACCATTTGGGAGTCAGCAGGGCCATAAACCCTCCACGAGCTCTGGGGAGAATCTCTTCCTTGCCTCTCTCTCTCAGCTTCTGGTGTTTCTGGCAACCTTTGGGATTCCTCAGCTTATGGAGGCTTCACGCCAACCTCTGCCTCTGCCTCTGTCTCTGTCTCTGTCTCTGTCTCTGTCTCCATGTGCTGTTTCCTCTGTGTCTGTCTTCTCTTTCTCTGGGTCTCTTATAATAAGGACACTTGTCCTCGGATTTAGGGCCCACCCGGATAATCCAGCATAAGCTCCTCTCCAAAATCCTTTGGCTTGATCGTATCTGCGGAGATCACTTTCTCCAAATAAGATTACGTTTTCAGGTTTTGGAAATCAGGATGTGGACATCTCTTAAGGGCTACCCCCCAAACGTGTCCCTGTTGCAAATTCTCTCCTGAGTCCAGAGCCATATAGACAGCAGGCAACTGTTTCCCAATGAGTCTCCAGTCTAATCATGAGCAAATAGCAGATAAACCGAAACCGAGGGGCATCTACAAAATCCATGACCAGGTACTCCCACAAATTATCAAGATTGTGAGAGACAAGGAAAGAAATGAGCACAAAGAAAGGGAAGTAGGGAGACCAGATGACTCAATAGCATGTGGCATCCCAGCTGGGATCTCCAAACAGGAAAAGGTTATTGGTGGGAAAACTAATGAAATTTGAATAAAGTTAGGGTTAAGTTAATAAACTACAGGTGCCTGGGTGGCTCAGTCAGTTAAGTGTCTGACCTCAGCTCTGGTCATGATCTCAGGGTCTTGGGATTGAGTCCTACAGCCATTCAGCTCCCCGCTCAGCTGGGAGTCTGCTTCTCCATCTCTGTGCTCCCCCACACTGTGTTCATATACAAGTGCACTTGCTCACTCTCTCTCTCTCTCTCTCTTTCTCCCATTGTACCAGTGCTGGTTTCTAGGTTATGGGTTATGTAAGATGTTAACATGAGAGGAAGCTGGATGAAGAGCACAGGGTAACTCTCTTGTACTATCTCTTAAAGTTTTTGGTAGATCCAAAATTCTTCCAAAATAAAAAGTTTGCTTAAAAAAATAAAAATTCTCCAATATTGAAATCAGTCTGGGTCAATGACATACACAGACTCAGATCCCAGGTATGGAAAGGTGACTTACAGTGATTTTAAAAAATAAACTTTATTTTTTGGAGCAGTTTTGGATTCACAGCCAAAGGGAGTGGAAGGTACAGAGATTTCCCATATACCCCATTCCCTGCACACACACAGCCTCCCGCACCATCGACATCCTCAGCAGAAGGTATACTTGTTCTAACTGATGAACCTTCACAGACTCACCATTATCACCCAAAGTCCATAGTTTACATTAGGGCTCACTCTTGGTATTGTACATTCTGTGGATTTTGAGAAATGTGTAATGACGTGATCCATTATTGTAGTCTCAGAGTAGTTTCACTGCCCTAAAAATCCTCTGTGCTCCATCTATCTATTACCTAACCCTGGTGACCAGTGATCTTTATACTGTCTCTGTAATTTTGCCTCTTCCAGAATGTCACATGGGTGCAATCATGCAGTGTCCAGCTATTTCATATTGGCTCCTTGAACTTAATAATACACATTAAAGATTCCCCCATGCCTTCTAATTTCTCAAGAGCTCATTTCTTTTTAGCACTGAATAGTATTTCATCATCTGGATGTCCCACAGTTTATCCATTTACCTATTGAAGGACACCTTGGGTTTCCAAGTGTTGGCGATTATGAATAAAGCTGCTTATTGGCATCCGTGTGCAAGGTTTTGTGTAGAAGTCTTCAACTCCTTTGGGTAAATGCCAATGAGTGCCATTGCTGGATCCTATGGTAAGAGTAAGGTGAATTTTGTAAGAAACCATTAAACTGTCCTCCAGAGTGGCTGTACCAATTTGCATTCCCAGCCAGCTGTGAGTGAGAGTCCTGTTGCTCCACATTCTCGCCAGCATTTGGTGTTGTCAATGTTCTGGATTTGGGCCACTCTAACGGGTGTGTAGGGGTACATCCTTGTTTTAATTTGTATTTCCCTGATGACATGTGATGCAGGGAATCTTTTCATGTGCTTGTTTGCCATCTGTGTATCTTTGTCAAGGTGTCTGTTAAGGTCTTTGGTTCATTTAAATATCAGGTTCACATTCTTATTGTTGAGTTTTAAGAATTCTTTGTATATTTTAGTTAACAGTCTGTTATCATACATATCTTTGCGAATTATTTCTCCCTGTCTGTGGATTGTCTTCTCTTCTCTTGACAGTGTCTTTTGCAGAGCAGAGACTTTTAATTTTAATGAAGTTCAACTTTTTAATTCATTCCAAGGTCATCTAGATTTTCTCCTATGTCATCATTTAGGAGTTTTATAGTTTTGCATTTTATATTTAATCAGTGATCAATTTTAATGTATATGAAAAGCATAGGATCTGTTCAGACTTCTTTCATTTTACGGATGTGTATGTCCAGTAATTCCAGTGCTATTCATTGAAAAGACAGGTTTGCTTTGTATTTCCTTTGGTCCTTTGTCAAAGATCAGTTGGCCTATTTCTGAGCTCTCTCTTCTCCTTCATTGATCTATTTCTATTCTCTTGCCAATATTATACTGTCTTGATTACTGTGGCTTTATAGTAAGTCTTGAAGTTGAATAGTGTCCTTCTTCTTTGTTTTCCTCCCTCAACTTTGTTCATGTTGGCTATTCTGGGTCTTTTGCCTCTCTGGATAAACTTTAGAATGATTTTGTCAATATATACAAGATAACTTGCTGCAATTAAAAAAAATACTTTATTTGAGGCAGAGGGAGAGGGAGAGAGAGAATCCTTAAGCAGATTCCCCACTGAGCTTGACCTGCTGCAATTTTGATTGAGATTGCAGGGAATCTATAGATCAAACTGGTAAGGACTGACATCTTGATTATATTGAGTCTTCCTATCCATGAACATGGAATATCTTTCCAGATGGTGGTGATTTAAACATCTATTTACCATTTCTTGGTTATTAATTGTGTGCCAGTCATTGTGCTAAGCTTGATCTTAATTAATCCTTTCAGCAACCTGTGGAGTAAGGAGATTTGTCTTTTTTTTACACATGAGGAAGTTTTAGTTCAGAGAGGCTAAGAGCTTTTCCAAAAACACACAGCTAGGAAGCTAGGATTTGAATCCAGGTCTGCACCCAGAATGAGGCTCTGCCTCATTTCTTTTTAGAAATTTGTGGGGCATGTACTGCTCTGTAATGTCATGTCTGGAGTGATAGCCACATTCCATCTCTGGATTCACTATTACTGCTACATCATGACCCACATGTCTGGATTATAAGATTTGTTTTTTGTCATTGTTACTCTCTATCTCCCAAAGATCTTGGTACTCATTCCCAGACTGGTATCCAGACCAGAAGGCAGAGACCAAATGTCTTTTGGCTGATCCATTTTTGCAACTCAACATGACTGGATTAGCTAGTAATTGTTTTAACAGCCAAATGAATGTGATTTGCAGTTTTTTATTTGGAGAACTTATTTCAGAGATGCTAGCCCTGTTCAATTGAATAACATTCTCAAAGCCAGTATGGTAATGCTGCTGCTGATTGATAAATTAAACCTCCAGCTGGCAGATGTGTTAGATTAGAACCAATGGCTGAGACTCATTCCTGGAGGTCTGCTGTTAAACTGCTTCTATGTATGATGCTAATGAGGTTCTATGCCATTCTAACTGGTCAACATTAGTAATTTGGAGTAATGGGATGCAAGATACTACCTACTAAAGTTATTTGAGGGGCTATGAAGATTTCTTGCCCATCCATCCCATTTCCTAGGTGATAGTAAGATTCTAACATTAGGGATTCATTCCTTTGGCTACATGATTTTTTTTTGGTTTTGTAAAGTGAATCTATAAGGATAATGTACTTGGAGCCCTGTCACACTTTAGGGGGCCTGAGTTAAGTTCTTTTCAGAAAAGGCTGATTGAGCATTTGAGGGGGTTGGAGGTCTTAGGAAGATTCTGAGGAAGAAGAGGTATACTCAGATATGTCGAACTTCATAATCAGACACACTTTGGGAATGCCATTTGGTGAGAGGAAAGGGTAGACTTTCTGCCACTTTGGTGGGGAGCATTTGGAAATGTGTATGGATATCTTTGTTTGGCACAAGATTAGGGCACCATTGACACTTAGTGGGCATGTGCCAGGCATACCAAACAGCCCACAATGCACAGGACAGACCCAAACAACAAGAATTTTTCCACCAAAAATGCCAACAATGCCCCCTTGATAAATCTAGAGAATGCCAAGATAGGGATGGTAAGTTCGCCTTTCAGAGTAGTGATTGCCAAACCTAGCTATACCCCCAAGGACTTGCTGAATGGGAATTTGGGTAGAGGGGAGGGCCCAGGAGTCTGAATTATACAACACTTTGCCGGTGGTTCTGATATGTAGTCAGCTTGTCTGCTGTCAAGGCATGGATTAGAGCATTCCAGAGGACCGTTTGTTGTCTTCCTGTTTAAAATAAATAAATAAATAAATAAATAAATAAAAACCAGTGTTTGTTGTAGGGACCTCACAGTCAAAGTGCACAATGAGAATTACAGGTCACCATGCCAAGTGATGCCACTTGGGACCTACATTCAGAAGCATGACAAGCATTTTCTTTTGAAGGATAGCACACACAGAAAACTGCGTAACTCATAGAAGTATAGTTCCAGTGTGTGTCTGTGTGTGTGTACACTGTGTGTGTATATATATACCACCTCCTCTTTATCCCTTTATCTATTGATGGACACTTGTTTGCTTCCATATCTTGGCTATTGTAAATAACATTGCAATGAACATAGAGGTGCCTATATATCTTTTCATTTGCCCTTGTATGAACAACATTATATACTATTATATACTATGTTCTACTATGTGTCTGGCTTTTTTGGCTTAGCATAATGGTTGTGAGATTGGTCCATGCATTTGTATATAGCTGGGGATGTATGCATGTATGAACATTCATAAATACCTTATCAAGGAGATGTCACTCTTTCCTGAAAGACTTTGGGGTCTTTGGAAATCTGTGTAGGTAACACTTATGCTATGAAACTCCACTGTCTTCTCAGGAAAGTCCATAAAAACAAGTTATTGTAAGTTTGCTTTGCACAACATGATCTTCTTACATGACTGGCCTTTGGCATCCACGCACCTGGGATTACTTCTTGTTTTCCACTGGCTATCATTTGCCCTTGAGATATGAAGTAACAGGAAATACAAAAATCATTACTATTTGTCGAGAATCCTATATGCTCCATCTCCTTGCAACTCTAGTTAGTCTTGGTTTTATCATTTTGTCCATACTTTGACAAGTTAGAAAATCTTGAAAATGCTGTAAGCAACCTGTAAAGGATGACTCATAGCACAGAATGGGGAATTTATATAAAGATGTATCTTTTCTAGAATGTTCCAAAGAACTCAAATACTCGTGGGGGTGATCAACTCAAATTCAACTAGCTAAGGCTTAAAATATATATATATTTGCCTTCTTCATCCTGTTTCTTAACCCTCACCCTCACTCT
This sequence comes from Neogale vison, assembly GCF_020171115.1. Lineage (NCBI taxonomy): Eukaryota > Metazoa > Chordata > Mammalia > Carnivora > Mustelidae > Neogale > Neogale vison. The sequence goes on from NC_058096.1 coordinate 215,117,917, forward strand.
TGCCCTCTAAGCCTATACATGGATTCCTAAAAATTCAGTGGTTTCTTGGTACATCCACGTTGGAAGACAGTTTGATGACATTTTACAAACCTGAAGGTAGGCATACTCTGGGACCCAGAAATTCCATTCCGAAGGCTATTCCTACAGAAATGCATGCTCACAGGCACAGAGTATTTGAGGCAGGAATGTCTAAAGCCCCAACTGGGAACAGTCCAAAAGTCCATCAATGGGATAATGGGTAAACAAATTGTGACATACTCTTTCAATGGAATACTATGTAGCAGTGAAAGTGAATCAATCACAGCTACACATGACAACAGATGAGTCTTAAAGACATTATGTTGGACCAAAGAAGCCAGACATCACAGGATATATACTGTATGTATGATTCCATTTATGTAAGAATCCAAAAAGATGCCAAGTAGAACTGTACTATTTGGGAATGCACAATAAGGTAAAAGTATAAAGAAAAGCAAGGTTATTAATAGTATAAAGTCAGAACAGTGATTATGGCTGGGGGAAGACCTGTATGTGTGTTTCTGGGAAGCTGGCGATGTCCCACTGGTAGCCCTGGACCTGTGTGTTAGTTTCAAGAGCATTGGTTTCACAACCAAGTCTTCAACTGTACTTATGCTGTAGGCATTTTTCTGTGTGTTTATTCAACTTCACAATACAAAAAAGGGAATGGGAAATAAACTGCAGTGGTTCTGGAGGGAAGTGAACACGATGCCCAATATTAGGACCTGGTTTAGTTATCTGCCTCAAGCAGTTAAGATCTGCCACCTCTGGAGTTTTCTCAAAGAGGAGCTGAGCCTTTTATTCCAGCTTGCCCGGCCTCAGTAACTTGAAACTTTGACAGCAGTGCCCCCAAATCGTTTTCCTCAAAAAGTGTGTTTTGCTCAACGGACCAGATTTGTTTAGAGACGGACTAATTGCACCCCTGGACACGAATCTCCTTCTCTTTTTATCATTAAGTTTCTTCCTCTTAACCTCCTCCTTGCAAGATGCTGAGAGCGTCCGGTTGTCTGCAACCGAAATGAAACCCTTTGGAAAACAAGGTCTCCTCCCAGGGGAGGAGGAATCTGTCGTCCCAACTTCCCCCATGCCTCCCGACCATCCGGCTCTCCCCACTTCTCCCCCACAAACTCCGCTGAGCCGGGTCCCCTCGCGCCTCCGCGATTGGTCGTGGGCCATCATGTGTCGACATTCTGGGTGGGTCTTTCTCCCGTTAAACTCATCAATCGCTCCTCTTTGAGCTTCGCTGGCCAGTGGTTTAGACCTTTGAGCCCATTTTCCCTCTTCCTTTCTCTTCCCCCACCCCTCCACACCCGTCTTATTTTAGCAAAACCTAGAGGAGGAGGAGGAGGCATTGGGGGGCGGGGGACGCTAGGCATTGCAGCATCCGGGAGCAGCTACTGAGTGGCTAAGCGAACGGCGCATACCTCTCTCTCTCCCTCTCTCTCTTTTTCCCCTGTTGGGAATTTTCAGGATTTCATTGCTGCAATTTAACCCCAAGATGAGGCACGGTTGAGCGAAAGGCTGCGCGCACACGCACACTCACACTCCTTCGTGAACAGAAGAGGCAGCCGCTGGTGATTCAGGAAGGAAAAAAAAAAAAAAAAAAATCACCCGGACCTTGCAGCTTCAAGACTCCTTAAGAGCCCTCCGGAGCGTTTCCCTCCCCCTCCCCTTCTTTCCCTTTCCGTTAATATTTTTTTTCATTTCATTTCATTTCATTTCATTTATTTATTTATTTTGGCTACAGATCTTTCAGCCTTTTTAAGGTCTAGGAACTCAAGCAAACAGAAAGAGGGATTTTTTTTTTTTAAATTTTGGGGGCTGTGCCCCCCCCGCAAGGACCTGGTTTTTATTTTTATTTTTTTAATAAATTTTTTTTCTAATGGGCCGAGCGCACTCCTTTTGCAAGATGCCAGCCTGACCCGGACCTCGGAGGAATTTGAAGCTTCCACTGCGTCCCGGGGGGGGCGTCCTTTGCAAACCGTTCGCGTCTTAAAGGGGGTGTGCGTTGTTTTTTTTTTTTTTTTTTTTAAACTGTCTTTTTTTTTTTTTTTTTTTTCCTCCGGAGTGGGTGGACTGGGGATTGCCTGGATTCCTTCCTCGGTTATTTTTTGCCTCGCTTCCCTCTCCCCTCCCCCTCCCCGGCCCCCGCGCCCCGCCCCCGCACCCTCCTCCGCCCCTCCTTCTCCGGGGTCAGCCAGGAAGATGTCCCGAGCCGCTATCCCCGGCTGGGGCCGGGCAGCCGCCTTGTGAGCCCCCGACCCGAGGCGCCGAGCCGCCGCCGCCCGATGGGCTGGGCCGTGGAGCGTCTCCGCAGTCGTAGCTCCAGCCGCCGTCTTCACAGCCCCGGCAGCATCGGCAGCGGCAGCGGCGGCGGCGGCGTCTTCCGCATCGTTCGCCGCAGCGTAACCCGGAGCCCTTTGCTCTTTGCAGAATGGCCCGCTTCGGAGACGAGATGCCGGCCCGCTACGGGGGAGGAGGCTCCGGGGCAGCCGCCGGGGTGGTCGTGGGCGCCGGAGGCGGGCGAGGAGCCGGGGGCAGCCGGCAGGGCGGGCAGCCCGGGGCGCAAAGGATGTACAAGCAGTCAATGGCGCAGAGAGCGCGGACCATGGCCCTCTACAACCCCATCCCCGTCCGACAGAACTGCCTCACGGTCAACCGGTCTCTATTCCTCTTCAGCGAGGACAACGTGGTGAGAAAATACGCCAAAAAGATCACCGAATGGCCATATCCTTTGCCCGAACCCGGCAGCGAACCCCGGCAGCTGCGCCTCCCCCTCCTCCCTCCGCTTCCCCTCTTCCAGGCTGGGAGAGAGACCCGGGGGTTGATGGGAGGTGGGGGGGTCTTCCAGGGGCTGGGAGAGGGGGCACCGGGGAGGAGTGTGGAGAATCTCTCCACCCCGAGCTGGGTTGAGCTACCGTGGAGGCTTGGGGTGGGGGAACCGGGGAAGTGGATTCCAGAACGAGGGCTGGGCCCTGGGGTCGTAATAGGGGCCTGGGTGGGAGCTTCAGAGCCAGTTCTGGATGGGTCAGAGTTTTCCCAAATGATCACGGACCCGGCCGGGGCCTGGGCTCTCTGGCCAGGGCAGGAGAACCACGGGGGCTTTGGTTGGGTTTCCTTAGGTGGCCCTCACTGGAATCCACGGGAGCTTCCAGAGCCGGAGACCGAACCCAGCTCACTGGCTTCTCTACCCCTGCCTTCCCCGGAAGAGGGGACCGCTCTCGTAGGGCAGGGCGGTTAGGGGTTCCCAGGGCCAAGAGCTGATGGAAGAACATGTGGCCTTCAAACGGAGGGGCCAGCACTTGTCCGAGCTCATATCTCGTTCTGGGCCCTTGGCCCCCATCTGAAAAAGGCAGTGGTGGGTTGGAGGGCACTTCTTCACCCCTATGTCTGCTGGTCCCATTTCCTTCAGCCACTGCCCAGGGACCTCATCATCGTTTGGGGTACAGAAAACATCCCATTTGCCCTATCTGGGGCCCTGACCTGGAAGACCTAGATGGACTATTTCAATAAGAAAGACAGGGCAAGAGGAAATGAGGTGGCAGGTCCTTCCTAGGGTACGGTGTCAGGCCTTGGGTTGGATTTGCCTTCTCCCACCCTAGGGAACCGGGAGGGGACACCAGGAGAATCAGCCTCCATGTGGACACCTCTGGGCAGGTAAATGCCTTTTTTTTTTTTCTTTAAATCAAAGATACAGAGGAAGAAGGTGAAGACCACATTTTCCTCTATTGAGATGCTATCAAAATGCAGATCCCCTTGTGTTTCTTTAAATCTGTGCCTGCTTGAAATAAACCTTGAGGAGGGCTTAACATCTGTTGAGATGTAGGCAGGCAAGGATGGGTAATTAGTCGGGCTTTCTAGCAGTTATCTAAGCATGACCCAGATTCCAAGTGGGGGGACGCACCCTGCTCCCCAGGCTGACTGGCCACTGCCATGCCCAAATGTGCTGCTCCTTGGCTTGGTTCCAACTGGCTGCCCTCCGTGTACAAATGAACGGGGCTGGATGGGCCCCTGGGGCTCAGCAATGAGCCCCCATTCTGTTGTGTTTGGTTTCAACTGTTATATACTCAACAGGGCTGGGCCCCGGGTGGTCCTGGGGTTGCTTATTTGAGGAGCTCTGTGGCTGGTGGATTCATTTTTAGGGGAACTCAAAATTGAGCAAGCTTTTGGCTTCTGGGTGCTGAAATTCTAAGAGGGCTCTGAGGTTTTGGTGTGAACAGTCTACTTTGAGGGTGGTCAAAATTAGGAGGTTCAGCTGGGGTCTTTCTGGAGGGGCAAATAAGCACGATGTCATCTGGATTGGTGCACAAACCAGGAGCCCGGACTTTGCCTCCCAAGTTCCAACCTTGTGAAGACCCACTGAAATGCTCAGGGGTCTTGTGATCCATCACTCTGCCTGCCTCCCCACCCTCTGCCTCAGGAGTGGTGGGGGCTTGGAGGGTGGCACGATGTTAATGTGTGCGTGCTCCAATAACTCCAGGGGCTGTCCAGGAGGGAATCACTGGGCTGACAGGTTTCCATGTTGAAAATGGCTTTAGATCGCCTTCTGGAGCCTGGATTTGGAGTCTTCTAAGAGGAAAGGAAGGAGGTGGGAGTCCTAATGTTGTGTCCTCAGCTCACCCCGTCCAGACTGAATCCTGCAGATCAGAGAGCTGTTGGGGAGGGAGGGGATTGCCAGGGACCTCTCAGAAGGAACAATCTCTCGGGAGGGATGCAGGTGAATCGGGAGCATTCTGCTGGTACTTTAGGTTTTCTTTGGCTTTCTTGCTTTGTGAGTTTGTGCATTTTGTTCTCTGCAGACAGTTTTTATTCTCTTTTTGGCCCGAGGCAGCAAACACATTATACAGCCCCACTCTGGAAGGGAAAGCGCTCCATCCCCCCAATCTGTCACCAGGCAGGGTAATCCAGGTCTAAGCCTTCTGGGGGCTGGGGGGATGAGAGGAGAGAGGACAGAGAGCTGGGGGCAGGGGCGCTGGATGAGGGACTCGGGGGCCAGCACAAAGAGACGGACTGGAGAAACGCCGTCAAGCCAGGGTACCAGGGCAGACGCTGGCTTCTGTATCCAAACGCTTCTGCCATTTAAGATAATGTCTTTCAGTACTTATTCTGAACTTTTAGAATAAAGGCTAATATATGTATGCAAAAGTACTCAAGTCAAGTCCAGTTTAATATGTGTTCGCAAAGTGACCACAACCACTGCAACCAGTGCCAGGACAAGAAAGAGGCTGGGACCAGCTCCCCAGATGCCCCCCTCAGGCCCCCTCCACTCCCCCACCCCTCACACCACAGGGTTAACCACTACTCTGACTTCTAAGCCCACAGGTTCATTCTCCTCCATTTGGACTTCGGGTCAGTGGAGGCACAGGCTGTGTTCCTTTGTGTTTGGTTTCTTTTTCCTCAATAGGATGCCTGTGAGAATCATCGAGATTCCTGCAAGTGGTTGGAGGTGGCTCCTTCTCGTGGCTCTGGGCGTTTTACTGTGTGACTCTACCACAGTGTACTTGTTCCCTCTACTTGTGAGTTGGTCAGTCTCCAGATTGTGTCATTAGGAACATTCTTGTACACGTCTTGGGTTGAACATTTCTCTTGGGTCTGCGCCTAGGAATGAAACTGCCCTGCCATTCTTTGATGCATGTGTAGCTGGGTGTGTATTTGGAAATAACATCCACTAAGGGTGCAGAGGGCTATGGAAAGGACCTTCTTCACTGTCTCGGAAGGAGCAAGCCAACGTTCCGTGAACTTGGCTATATACTCCATAGGGCCCAAGAGTGTTACTTGCATGTGCAAATTCCAGCATGGCTCGCTGGTGGAGGGGGCCGCCTTCCAGTCTCCATGCCCTTCGGCACTTGGCCACAGCAATGCCTTACCCTTCTGTACCCTACTCTCTTGGCACCTCCAAGCTTGAAGCCAGCAGTGAGAATTAAGTGTTCTCCTTCATTTTAGTTTTCTCTTCTGAAGCAAGAACACCCAAATGGAAATCTTTGATGCTCAGATTCACACTGCTGCCTTTTTCTTTCGGAGTATGCTGGGCATACTGGGCAGCAGGCTGTCTTGACCCACACCTTGGTTCCATGTTTTTGGTGATCGGGAGTCTCATTTCAGTGCGGCCATGATGGGGTCTGGTGCTGGCTTCTAAGGAGCTCAAATCTGTCAGCTTAATAGGGTGCATCTGTCAACCTTACCAGAGCCCCTACTTAATGCCACTCATTCCTTCTGATGTGCTACCAAACGCCAGTATGAATGTCATCTTCCCCCAGTCCTGCTGATGCCAGCAGATCTCCCACTGAGCACGATGTAAGAAGTGGGGCTGTTGCAGGAGCCGCGGCCCAGGTCTGTGTGCTGTCCCACTCGGTCTCCTGATTTGGCCGCAAGATTCCAGCTTTTCATCCATGTTTCTGGCCATCTCCATAAGGAGCCGAGTCCCATCACATCAGGTAACCTATGGACATTGGCCGCTTGGTGTTCCCTAGTTTTTTAAAAGAGGAATGTTCTGTATGGGAACCAGAGGGAGCCCTGGGAGAAGTTGGAGCATGGTATCAGCCCTCTGCTCATCCTGAAAAGTAGAATGTGCTAGAAGATACTACTATAGAAGGCAAGACAGTGTGACCCCTGTGAAACTTCTACTAGACCGGCATGGCTGGTAATTCCAGAAAAGCAGAATTCTGGGAAGTAAGAATTAGCATGGCTTTTCCATTGGGATTTTTTCTTCCCCACAAAGGTGCGATCCCTCCTCTGTAATCCCCAAACCCCCAAAGCTCTGGAAACCAAAACATCAGATCATGCAGGGGTAAAATCCTACCTGGAACTGACCTGAGTTTATAGTCTTTACATATAGTCTTGACTGATCCCCCATGATGTACATTTTGGGGTGTTTTGATACAGAAATGTTTGATATGCTCTGTTGTGTATGCCTTGTAGTGTCTCCCAAACTTTCATGTGTGTGAGGATTGGCTCGTTCAGATAGTGATTCTGGCCCAGCAGGTTTGGGGTGGGGCCTAGAGTTTTGCTTTTCCAGCAGGATTCTAGGGATTCTAGGGATTGCCCCTGCCGTGATCTGTGGGTTCCACTGAGAGTAACCAGGTCATATCATAGGTACATCCTAGGGTCTTTCTCTTCTTGTTCTTGTTCTTCTTTTTTTTTTTCCCCCAAGATCAGGTTTATTGAGGTATAAATTAGTTAGCAGACTTCACCCTTCTTTGCATATAGCACTGTGAGTTTTTGACAGACGCATGGAGTCATGTAGCCACCACCAAAACAAAGATAGCAAATGGTTTCAGGGAGCCTCGCCAGCTGTCGGTGGAGTGTGCGACTCTTGATCTTGGGGTTGTGGATTCGAGCCCCATGTTGGATGGAGAGATGACTTAAAAGTAAAATCTCAAACAGTTTCATCATCCCAGGAGATCCCGTAATGCTTTCTGAGTCTGCATTACCCAAGACCCCTGCAAGCACGGATCTGTTCTCCATCTTTATGTTTCTGCCTGTTCCAGGAGGTCATAGAAATAGAATCTCTGTGTATGTAGCCTTTGAAGCCTTGCTGCTTTCATGAAGCCATTTGAGATCTATTCCTTTTGTTGTGCATAGGAGTAGTTCGTTTCTTTTTAGTGCTGAGTAGTATTCCATGGGATGACTGGACCACAGTCTGTTCATCCATTTCCCATTTGAGAGACATTTGGGATGTGTCCAGCTTGGGCAATTGTGACTAGGGTCGCTATAAACATTGGCAGACAGGTTTTAGGGGGAACATTGGGAATGTACGTTCCATTTCTCTTGGGTAAGTAAATACCCAAGAGTCAGATTGCTGGGGTATGTGGTTAAGTATACCTTTAACTTTATAAGAGACTGCCAAACTACTTTTTCCAAGTGGCTGTGCCCATTTTACATTCATGTTCTCGTTATCCCTTTAAAAGCACCAAATTCTAAACTCCAAAGCATGTCTGGCATCTAGGGTTTAGGTAAAGGATTATGGGAGTGTATAGACAGTGCTGGATATGGTAGTATTATGTACCCATCAGAGAAATGGGGAAGAGGGAGGAAGGGGTTCTCCAGTGTGGGGAAAGGGACTCTCTTAACTTGGAGTGCGCTGGTTCCACCATTCACGGTAAAGTCAGGCTCTGAGGCTGTGAGGCTCTGACCTGTCCATGCCTGTCACCCTTGTTCCTGCAGCCCTACCACGAAGTAAGTACTCCATAAATGTTCTTACCGTGAGTGAAAAAGCCTCTTACCACCCATTTGCACACCCTATAGATCTGCTCTGCCCTTAGTCCAACATTTGAGGTTTTCAGTGGGTTTTAGGTACAGGGGACCAGTGGGGTAGGGGGTCAGAAAGGGGATGTGTACATGAGGTTATCAAACCAAAGAAGGTCTCTGAAGTTATAGTGCTCGAGAAGTTGGGGGACAGTGGCTCTTGAGAGTGAAGTCTTTCTTCAGGGATGTGGGGGGATGTCTCGTGGGTGCTTGGGGCTTATGTACCCCCTCTCCTCCCCGTTCCCCAATAGCAAGGCACATAAGCCCTCCATCAACAATGGAAGGCAGCACCACGAAAGTGGGTTGGATCCAGATATCGTCAAAGCCCAAAAGCCCCACAGTTAATACATTTTGGGGAATGCTAACTCGGCTCTTTGGGAAGGATCGGTGTGGTACCCCAAAATATGACAGAGGAGAGGGAAAACATCCTGTGCTGTGGGATGGCCAGGCCCAAGTTCAAGCAGCTCCCTGGCCAGGCTGTTTTGGGCATCAAAGCCTCAGTGTCCGCGATGAGGTTAGTGTCTCCCCTTGGAGAATTGGGGAGGTTAAGTGGGTTCGCACATGCTAAATGCTCACTTGGGTTGTGTCAGGCATGAAGAAGCTCCAAAATACATAAGCTGTAATGTTAGAGAGCACTTTCCCCCCTAATGGTCTTTTCTGGAAACTTTGGCTGGAAATCAGGTTCTCTGGGTATGAGTGGCCCCCGTGACTGGCCAGGTTGGATCTTAATCTGAGTGTGGCACTCTTTAAAGCAACCCTCAGATGTTCTGTATTCGCTGTTCTTTCTGGAAGGTGTAAAGGGGGAAGATTCGTGCCCACTTGACCTATTTCTCTATTCCCTTCGGTCTAAGATAAAATTAATTGTCGTCTTGTCCCTTGATCCCTCCCTTTGTGGGTGACAAGGTGAGGGAGTTTTAAAGTATGTAATTAGCTTCCTTGTTCTCTCTCACACCCCATCTCCTTCTTTGGAGCTGGCCAAGAGTCCAGCCCAGGATGGAAACCAAATGCCTTAGGACAGTTGCTGAGGTCACCCCAGGCAAGCAGTGGGGGAGGTTAACAGCAGAACCCTGCTCATTTGGGGTTAGAATGTACTTCCTCCCCCACCAATTTCTGTCTTTCTTGTTTCTCACTTGTCCCTTCCTTCCTCGAGAATAGAGAAGGCAAAGAACATTGCAGGAGAGGGAACCAGGGGGTGGGCTCCGCAACTTGGGTTCCCAAAACCACTGGGCATTAGTCCTTGTCTGGATAGGATGACCAGATGTCCCAGTTTGCCTAGGACTGTCCTGGTTTTGACATCTCAGGAAGCCCAGTAGTTCTGGGCAAAGCAGGACACCGGTCACCCTACTGGTGAGTCCTTAACACCCAAGAAGGGAGAGAGGAGGGGAATAAGAGACGGTCCTAGTATGCGGGAAAGAAGAAGGTAGGTGGCTTTTCCCCTCTGAAAAGCTGGGGCTTTTTATTGGAATGAACTGTGCTTTCGGAAGCTGCCTGTTTAAGGCAGCTAATGCGAGAGAGATCCCAGCTCTGTAGTGAAATTTCTGAGTTAAGTCCAGATCAAGTTTTGTCGTCTCTCTTGGGTCAGATATGACTTTTATCTTCTGTTCAGACTGGGAACATCCTCTGGTCTTTCGTGGAGGTACTCAGGGCTCAGGTCGGACTTGGAATTCAGAATTAGCGGTCCCTCCCCAGAATGACATTATTGCAAAGGCTGGGCCCCGTCTCCGGAGCTGTGAGGGAAACTCAGCTTTGTCGCCCACCTGCCAGTAAATAATGTTCATGCTGTTAAGTACTGTTCTCCTTTTAGATCTGTGTGTAAAAAAAAAAAATATATATATATATATATAATTTTAAATCAATTTCTAAAGTATTTTTATGCAAGTACTTTTGCACAAGAGCTAAGTCTGATTTCAAGAGTAAGTTGACAGATGCGTCTCAGAGGAACACAGAGGCAGACCTAGAACTTGCCAGTGGGGGGGAAGGGAGCGTAACATGGCTTCTGACCTTTTAGAACATGCCATGCTCTTTTATCTTATTGACCTTTATTATTTTCCTTATTAAAGATAACGGGCATGGGAGGCTATGCCGGCTTTCCTTTGCTCCCGTGAAACGTTTGGCAAGTCGTGGAGTCCGTGTAGGAATGTTTCTCTCTGAGCAATAGCACTAAGGAGTGGAGGGGGAGAAGAGGCAGGACAGGGGAGGTGACTTAGGGTGGAGGCAAAGCATACAGAGCTTCAGGATAGGTGACCCGCACTGTGCAATTCTGCTCCAGCCCCTATTAGTGGCGCCTCAGTCTCCTCATCTGTAAAATGGGCAGAGCGACCCTACACCCAGGAATTCTGGGAGATACTGTAAAAGATACTGTACCCAGAAACCATGTGGTGTATATGATTATGCTGTCAAAAGGATGGCCTTCGGACCCCACAACAGCAAGGGCTGCATTCATGGGGCCACCACGCTGGCCATGAGCCCAGCACCTACAGGGGCTGAATAAATATCTTTGGGGTGTTTTCTCGTGCTTTCCATTATGAGCCTGTTGCTTTAATCCTGTTAGAGCTTCACCATACGCTCTCAATATTATCTGTCCTTCCACTTGTTTTTCCTTATTTATTGTGCTAGGATACGGACATGCTGGTGGACCAGCTACATACGTCACAGACTGGGGTGGTGGTCCTCCAGGTGTGGTCCCCAGCCCTCTAGGGGTTACAACATCATCTGTTGTAAGAGACGGAGGTGCTCACCCTGAGCATGCCTTGCATCACCTGGAGGGCTATTTAGACACAGGGGGCCAGACCTCACCCCCAGAATTTCTGATTTAGGAGGTTTGGGGTGGAGCCTGAGAACCCACATTTCTAGCAAGTTCCCAGGCGGTGCTGCTACTGCTGGTCTGGGAGTGGGCTTTGAGAAACCCTGAACTAAACATATCAGTAACCCAATTCCATTTGTGGTCTCCGACCTCCCTTTTCGTCCTGCTCCTCCCCCACTGCGTTCCCCCAAGTCAGCCCCTGTCTCTTGGATGCTGTCTCTTGGACTGTGTGTGTGTCTTCCTCCCTCCTCTTCCTTCTTCCTCTCTTACAGGTTTTATCACATGCACCTTCACATAAATTTAGTTTTCCTGGTTTCTGAACTTTGTAGCCTTCTGGAACTTGTACTTTTCTACCCGATTGTATGTTTCTAAGGTTCATCTGCTGTTGAGTGTAGCTTAGGTCATTTCTTTTCTCTGCCTAATATTGCATTCTATGATGATACAACAATTTATCCCCTTCCCTGGGTGATGGACATTTGGGATGTTTCCAGTTTGCATGTGTGTATGAATGCCTGTGCGTGCGTGTATGTTTGCTATTTTGAACAGTGCTGCCGTGAGGAGTAAATAATTTTTGAATGAATGAATTCAAGGTGTTAATTTTAGTTTGTGTACTTGGGAACCTAGCTTCAGCTAGAATCAGCTGCGATTCACCAGCGTTTAAGGAACACCAGCCATTTGACAGGCCCTGGCTAAGCTGGTTCTCCGTTTTCTCCTCATTCTAAGGGCTGGCTCAGTCCGATAGCCCCTGTTCCTGCCTGGAGAGTTGGGGTCTTGAACTAATTGAAATAGTCCAAAACATTTATAGACTTGAATTCCCTGTGGAAGGGGCGCCTGGGTGGCTCAGTGGTTTAAAGCCTCTGCCTTCAGCTCAGGTCATGATCTCAGGGTCCTGGGATCGAGCCCCGCATCGGGCTCTCTGCTCAGCAGGGAGCCTGCTTCCTCCTCTCTCTCTGCCTGCCTCTCTGCCTACTTGTGATCTCTGTCTGTCAAATAAATAAATAAAATCTTTAAAAAAAGATTTATCTTTGAATTCCCTGTGGAACAGTTGTTAGAATGCAAAAAAATTTAAGTGTCTGGCCTGTTCCTAGCCACAGGGCAGCCTTTTAAGTTATGTATCACGGATGGATGTTTCTGGTTTGTAGGGGAGAAGGGTCATCCCATGCAGTTAGTATGGGATGAGTGGATGGATGGATGGATTGATCTGGGGGTGGTTGGACAGATGGATGGAGGGAGGGGAGGAAGGAAGGAAGGAAGGAAAAGAGGGAGAGAGGAGGAAGAAAATGAATGGTATTGGGTAGGTGGGTGATCAGATGAGTAAGTGGATGGGTTATAGATGAGAAGATGAGTAGTAGACTGTTGGGTGACCGAGGGGTGAATATCTGGGGGGATGAGTAGATGGGCAGATGACTGCACTGGACTGAAGGGTAAGAAGATGGATGCCTGCAGCGATGGGTGAGTGTGGGGGGGGGGATGTTGAAGACAAGGGTGTGTCTGGCAGGTGGTTGTCCATGTTGGGTGTTTGTGATAGTTGGTGTTCTTCTTGGGTTGTTGATGACGAAGTCCCTCCACTTGCCGCCTTCGTTGTACTTTTCTCAGCATCAAATGACTCTTGCATGCTTTTTGTGACAATCAGTGAAAGTGTGTGTTTAGGGCTTGCTTCCCTAATTAGAAGGCTCCTTGAGGGTGGGGGACAGAACTTTACCTTCCTCACACCCCCCAGCAGTTCCGGTGCTGTATCATGCATAAATGTTAGTTAACTGAGTAATGATGAGGAAAACAAACTGTGTTGTTGACAAAGATGATGAAAATTCTGGGACCACCTGGTTTTATTTATTTCCTCACTGGGACTGGAAATGGAATTCCTTGGAATTTACCCCATCAGTGGATAGTGGCAGATTGGATAAATGCCCTCGATTCCTACTCACTGACCAGAGATTACAGATTACAGACTACAGATGCATCACTGTCCTATAAAGCCCCACATGATCTAGTCACTGTCTTCTCTTTGTCTCATCTATTCTCTGCCAGTTCAGCTCTGTCTCAGCTCCACTGACCATTTTTACCCACACCCAGCTCATTTGCATCCGAAGGCGAAGGCGTTTGTGCTGGTTCTTCTCTCCACCTATCTCCCCGGGGTTGACTCCCCTTACTTAGGTCTCAATGCAAGGCTTGCATCCTCCAAGAGGTCTGTCCTCTTCATTTATTGGACATCTGAAGTACAAAGAATATTGAATATATGTATAGTCTCCTATCTAGAGGGAATCTCTAGAGACGTTTTAATGTATTTCATTCTGTCCCTTTTTATAAGTTTTTGTGAACACATTTCCATGCCACTAGATATCCTTGGAAAGCATCAGAGCTCCTGTATACCGTTGCACAGGCTGTACATTGCACAAGGGTATCGTATCTCATAGACATCATGGAGCTGTACATTTATTATTTCAATTTCCCAGCTGATGAAAGCTTAGTATCTTATTCTAGAAAAAGGAAGATATTATGACAACTTTCTGACAGATGGACCTAACAACTTGAAAAAGGGGTGTCTTATTTAAATTCACACAGTGGTGCTGTATGGGTTGGCAACAACCCCAGAAAAGACTGCTGTTAATATCTGACAGTCTCCGTTTTATGGATGTATCCTACTTCATGAAACCACCTTCAGTTGCATGTTTGTTTTCCTTATAAACAACAGTGCAGCGAACATCTTGGTGCCTCTTTGTGCACGGCTCTGATTATTTTCGGAATAAAATCCTGCTCTAGATAAGGTGCTGAAGTTTGAAAACTGTCACCTGCACTGTCTTTGAATCTGTAAAAGAATTTCGAGACCAGGTGACTCAAAGTTCAGGAGGTTGATGGGGAGGGGCAGGGAAAGAGCTGCTGTTTGGTTTGGAGTTTTTCCTGGGCTGCATGGAAAGAGTGCTTTCGAACTGGGGGTGCTTTCTCCTGCCAAGGGACTTTTGGCAATGTCTGGAGATGTTTCTGGTTGTCGTGACCGTGGAGGGCAAGGTGCTACTGGCATGTAGTGGGCAGAAGCCAGGGCTGCTGCTGAGTGTCCTAAAATGCACAGGACACCCCCATCTGTTCCCCCCTGCCCCACCCCAGGAAAGAATCTTCCAGCCCAAGGTGTCAGTAGAGTTGAGATTGAGAGATCCTGATGTAAAAGATATCACAGATTTCCTGGAGGGGAGTGGGTGGATTTCGGGTTTTTGGGTGACTTAAATTGAATTTACAGTTTCTCTTCCTAGCTGGGTGTCTAAGCCAGCTTTCTGTGAACTTTAGATCTCACACGATCAGCAACAGGCTTGCTACCGACAGATTCGTTGATGTAAATATAGATGAGTATATAGAAGGAAATCTCAGCCGGAGTTGGAAAATGTTGGAATGAAAGCTGCTGCGGCCTTTCCTTCTCTTTCCTTCTCCTTCTGTTGCCCAGTTTTTAAATCGTGTCTCACTTCTCTGGGCTCCTGGTGTGGTGGGTGCTGTTGGTGTAGACCGTGGTTCTCTATTCCTTTAGTCCCAGCATCCCAGGCTGGCCTTGTGCATGAGCAAGAGACAGTGCCCGGGGCAGGTTAGCTTAGAGATGGGAGCGGAGAGAGAAGTGCATTCATTCATTCACAGTGAATTCATTTACTTATAAATGTTTATTGAGTGCCTACTATGTGGCAGGCGAGAGGGGGCAGATGAGGTCAGGAAGGTGACAAGATATGACTATTTCCTTAGGACAGAGTCCTGGAAATGGCAGCGCTGGGTCATATGTCAGGCTTTGGGGCCAAATGGCAAGGAGCAGGAAGTCCATGTTCTTTCAGACCTGGAGGTCCCCTTTCCTTGATTCCGTGAACCAATTGGCTTGCCCTTGATTTTCATCTCTACCAGAGACATAAGCAAAAAGTGGGATCCCCTTGGGGTACAATGTGTACTTTCAGGAACTGAAGAAGTAGAACATTTTCTGGGTCTGCGTGAGCCATCTGCATTTCCTTCATGATGTCCCTGGTTATGTCTTTGCTCTGTCTTCTCTAGAGATATTGTGCAGGTATCTTCTGGGGAAATGCACCAGATGTAGACACTCAGGGGTTCTGTGGCTCTCTGTTGGGTCTGAGGCAGCCCAGCGCGGTGGTTAAGAGGGAGGGCTTGTAGAGCCAGTCTGCCTGGGTTCGAATCTTGACATTTCTTTATAGTTTCATCATCCTGGGTGAGTTGCCTAACCTGCTGGGCATCTTCTTCCTCGTCTGCGAGATGCATATAACATCAGTGTCTACCTCGCGGGGTTGTCGGAAGGCTCAAGCAGCACCTAGAACAGTGCTTGGCACCCAGCGGACGATGAATAAGTTAGGCTGCGCTGTTGTTCAAGGGGCTAGGCGTTAGCGTTCCCCGTCTTCAGTGCAATAGTTTGTGTTTCTGTGGACCCCTGTTGGTGTCTCAGGGCGCAGTAGCCACCGTGTGATTTAGAGCAAGCTGTCCAAGCTTTTGTGCCAGCCATGGCTCTTGTAAATGACCAAACAGGATCCTTCATTCGCCCCAAAACTTGATGAGAAGCAACTGGACCATTCTCCACATTCACAATGAGTGGGTCCTCTCCTCCCTCCTCTGCTCATTCATGTCCTGGATTTCACTGGAGCCCTGGCAAAGAAGTGCCTTATTCTGGGAGGATGTGGGAACCCTGGGTGCTTTTGGACAATGGTTAATAGCTCCTCTTTCTGCAGAGCTTATGACTCTCAGGCTGTGTGAAGACGCCTTTGGCTGACTTAATCTTTATACCTGCCCTAAGAGTTCAGTGGGTTTAATTTTGGCCCCATTTTACAGATGAGCACACTGAGGTTCAGAGAGCCAGAGTCACTTGCCGAGGTTCCACATCTAGAGAGCGGGGAAACCTCACTGGACAGGTATCAGCACAGCAGGGGACAAAGTCCCAGAGGGGCAAAAGCTCAGGTTGTGTCTGGGAAGGCATTCATGCTCCAGAGAAGTTGGAGTGCCCGTGGGCAAGAGCTGGCACAAGGGAGTAGTTAAGGGACAGGGTTTGAGGTCACTCAGGACTGGGTGGTTTCCCTCTGTCAGGGCTGTGACCTTTGGGATGCTACCTAACTTCAGAGATCCTCAGTTTTTTTTCATCTGTACAATGTCTGTGAGTAAAATAGTATTTAAGTCCTAGGGAGGCCAGAAGGATGAAATCAATGGTGAATGTCAAAAATCCTGCTTGGCACAGAGTACATGCTTTAGCAAGTGGCAGAAGCTCTTTATTCCCTCTTTGGTCTGGGCACTGACACAGACAGTCACAGACAGACACAGGCGGCTGCCCTGATGTGGCTGACATTCTAGCTGGGAAGACAGACCAAGACCGGTTTGAGTGTAGTAAATGCTATGGTTCAAAAGTAAAGTAGGAATAGGAGATACAGCAGGACGGCGAGGGCAGAGAGTGCTGGCACTGAGCCAAGACAAGAGGATACCCAAGACGGGGGTGGGCATGATTCTGGAGCAGGGAAGGTGAGAAGCTGGTGGGGTGAGCCTAGAGGTCTGTTTCATAGGTGGCTTTGTCTAGGGAGTGAAAGGGGTTGGATGGAGAGAAGGGAAGGCTGGTGAAGGGGGCGGGGGAGGGGCCCTGAACTGGTGGGCAATGCTGGAGAAGGAAAGATGGAGAAGACCCAAGGGATTCTCTCATTTCTTCCTTTCTTGGAAGAGTGTTTCTCATTCTTAAAGGTGCAGGCAAGGGGATCACACTCCAGGTTATTTTTGTCTCTAGGTTCTTTAGGAAGGTTTTAAGGCACCATTTTCTTCCTAACCATTTGAGATCCCATTTTTCCTTTCCTTGGAGATTGTATAGACCCGTGCTGCCCAGTAGAGTAGCCAGTAGCCAGGTGTGGCTGTATTGCCTTAAAATTAATTTAAATTAAACAAAAAGCAAAAGTCAGGCCTTCAGTTTTAAGAGCCACATTTCAGGTGCTAGATTGCCACATGTGGCTGGTGGCTACCAGACTGAATGACACAGATCTAGAACATTCCATTGCTGTGGAATATAGGATATGCTGTTTAGAACATGCAAGAGCCGCATCTCCTGGGAACTTGTTGGAAATACAAAATCTCAGTCCCCACCCCTACCCCTCTATCTGTTCAGTCCCAATCTGCATTTCAAGGAGATCCTCAGGTTGGCTAGACTTGGAATCACCTAGAAGTTTTAGAAATGCTGATGCCCTGAGCCTCACCCCACAGGTGCTGGTGAGATTGGTCCAGGGCCCTGGACCTGGTGATCTTAAAAATCCCCAGGTGGTTCTAAAGTTCAGCTAGGATTGGCAGAGAGCCCATCAGGTGGTTAAGAACTCTTGGAAGGCAGGTAGATTGGAGTTGGAGCTGTGTGACTTTGGGCAAGTCACTTACCTCTCTGATCCTCAAGTTCCAGGACATGCTGGCATCTCCCACCCTCATTTGGTCCTGTGAGTTCAAAGCGCTGAGCAGGGGGCCTGGGATGCACATAGTGAGTGCTCCCTACATAAATATGTTAATTTCTTAAAATTGAGGTCAGCAGCCTTAGAGCTAATAGTTGGAGTGCAGGAAATGAGACCCTTTTTTAAACGGTTTTTAAAAATTGAGTTAAAATTCACCTAACATAAAATTAACCACTAACCATTCTGAAGCACACAGCTGCGTGATACTTAGCACGTTCACAGAGTTGTGTGGCCATCATCTCTGTCTTGTGCCAAGACATTTTCATCATCCCCAAAAGGAAATTCCAGCCCTCATTAGGCTACTCCCCATCCCCTGCCTTTCCCTACCCTTCTGCCCCACCCTTGGCTATGGCTCCTCTGGTCCTATCTCTTGGATTGATCTATTCTGGTTTTGGAGTGTGGGTAGTTCCCCCTCTGCCCCCCTTCAACCTGGGGGGTTGAAGCATCCAAGGGAAACTGTGAGCTCTCTTGGGGTCAGAGTCTTCCCGGCCCCCACCTGTGGCCCCCTTGGACACCTTGGGCCTGCCATCATCCCAGGTGAATGCGAGCAGCAGGCCCATGTTCTGCTCTCCTGGCGCCGCCACAAATGAGAGGTTTCCTCCCAGCTGGATTTCTCCTAGTTAAATATTTCATAAAGAAGACCTACAACTTGTGACGCCAGGAGTGTTTGATAGTGAAGTTAATGAGGGAGAGAGAGTCGCAGGTGGCCCCTAGGTCCCTGTCTGAGCCCCACCGTCCCTTGTCCCCCAGCTGTGGCCTCCCTCTGTCTTTAGCACTGTGTCTGGCACAGAGCAACCACTTGACAAATGAATGTTCAAAGGGCATGTGGAGGGGGGCAGAGGGGGTGGAGGAAGAAAAGGAGGGAGAAAGAAATGAGGGGGAAAGGAAAACAGGGACAGGATGGGTTGCGGGGAGGGATCTGAGAAGCAGAGACTGAACTGTAGGGAGGCCACGGAGGATGGTGCTGGGGTGGGGCGGGGGGAGACAGACAGTGAGGAAGCCGATGGGGAGGCAGAGGAATGGGAAATCCAGTAAAAGCGAAGAAAGAAACAAGCGGGAGAATATTGTGTCTTGTATCTCTTCCCCTCCCCATTACCCTTGACAATCTTTTCCTCCCTCTGTCTCTCCATTTCTCATTTCCTGACTCTTGCTTTCTTGCCCGGTCTTCATCCTTTTTCATTTCCTGTGTCCCTCTTATCTTTTCATTTTCTCTCTGGGTTTTTTGTCCCCTTTCCCTTTCTCTTCATAAACCATCCCTTGGTGTACGTGTCTTATTGTGTCTGGTCAGTCTTTGGCTGAGTGTGTGAGTGTGTGTGTTTGTGTGTGCGTGCGCGCGCCTGAGAGAGACCAAACCTGGGGAAGAATACAGGAACATAGATGGACATTTTAAAGACCAACCATGAAGAAAATGTCCATTTTGCATGGGTCAAGAGCCAGAGCCACTGACCCCTCAGATTCTCCCATAGGCCCATTCTGGCTCACAAAGCACTGGTGAAGACTGTATGGGAACCATTAGCTTGCTTTTCTTTGTGGTTTCACCACCTAGGTGTGCATCCCTAAGCAATGTAGTTAAACGTTCTGTGGTTTTGAACTTAGTATAAATAATCTTTGGTGATATGAATGGTTTCGTGTTTTGCTTCATTGGTCTGCAATTATATTTGTAAAATTCATCCTTATTGCGGTCTCTGTGGCTCCTTCGTGGTCATATTTGTTCACTGATGAAGAACATGTGAGTTTGTTTTCCTTTTGGGCACCATCAGGAGCCACATTGCTTGTTGTTTATGGATTTTGCTGCATGGGTGTAGCAGTCCCTTGAAGATAGAGGCCTTGGTGCAAAATTTCTGGATATTAAAATCAGTGCATCTTTGATTTGACTAAATATATGAAACTGTGTTGCGAAGTGTTTGTACTGATTTACACTCACGCTGGGAGTGAGTGAATGTTCAAGTTGTTCCACATCCTAACCAACACTTGCTATTGTCAGACTTTAGCTGCAGCCCTTCTAGTAGATGTGTGATTTCTGGTTGTGATTTGCCTGTGCTCCCCGATTACAAAATGGCTGAACGCATTTTACTATATTTATTGGGCATTCAAGTTCCTTCTTTCATGAAGCACCCTACATACCATGTCCACTTTTTTATTGGGTTGATTTTTTTTTCCATTATTGATCTGTAGATGACCCCAGTCTATTCTGGAAATAGGTCATTTATCATTATAGGATGTGCAGTATCTTCTCTTGGCTTGCCTTTTGATCCTTTTTTACGATGTCTTTTGACAACAGTGGTTCTTAATTTTAATGTGGTTGAACTTAGAAATCTTTTTCTTTACAGTTTATGGGTTTTATATGTTATATAAGAAAACCATCCCTATTCTGAGGTCATGGAGATGTTGTATGCTATTTCTAAAAGTTTTATAGTTTTTCTCACCTTCTGTCTTCAATCAACTTGGAATTGATTTTTGCGTATAGTATGCAGTGGAGCTCCAATGTCCATAAGAGTTGTCCCAGCACCATTTATTCCAATGACTTGCCTCATGATCTATGAGACAACCTCTCTGACTGTTTAACTCCTACTTCCTTTGGTCTGATCTTTTTTTGTACTCAGCGGGTCAGCCACAAGTACTTTTTGAGTACTGACTATGTACTAGACACTGGTTTGCAGTAATAAACACAACAGATGTGGACAGTGCTCTCATGGAGGTTACAGTTCAGCAAGGATGACAGATAAATAGTTGTAGCTACTTAGTTTACAGTCACAAATGCTGTAAGCCCTATAAGAAGAGACCACTCGAGCTTGCTCTGTGAGGAGCATGTAAAACCACCCTCTGTCCCACCCAGGGAAGTGTGATAAACTGAGTCCTTAGTGCAACTCTGCTAGAGTCAGGGCAGGAGTAATACGAAAGATGTTCGGACCAGATGAAGCAGTCTGTGAAAGGTCCTGGGGTAGCTGTTTAGTTTAGGAAGGTGGTATCTATCCTAAAGGCACCATCTGGCCACTGAAGCCACAATATAATGCAATTGTGTCTGTGAATGGCCCCACTGGCTACTGTGTGGAGAATGGATTGGGCCCCAGGTGAGAACAAAAAGCCAGGAGATCAGTGAGGAAATGGCTGTAGTCCTTCAAGGAAGAGGCCATGTGCCTTGGAATGGAATGGTGGCTTTGGAGATAGAAATCATGGCTCGGATTGAAAGTTGTTTTGAGCTGGTGTGATCTTTTCCCCCTTCCTCTCCCCTCTCTCTATCTCTGTTCCTTTTCTGGTTGAGTTTTCTGGGTGAGAAAAGCAGTTTGTGTTCATGCCAAGGGTATGTGCTCTGGAGGACGTATTTGCCACAGATGGTCTTTGGAATTCTAGCCAAGAGAGTAGCTGGACAGCCCCTGGCCCCCAGGGTTTTCTGGAAGCAATTCAACAATGGCCATTTATTAATAACAATGACAACAATGAGTTTTGATGGTCTTTCCCTCAAAATGCCTTTAGTTATTGCTTCATATTTCACCCCCCAGCCCACCCTAGGAGGTGCATGGTGGAGAGAGACAAGGATTTTAATCTCTTTTATTATAGAATGAGGGGAAGTTAATTGGCACCCCAGAAATCATACAAAAGATGTTGGTTTGGGGATTGGAATCCAGTCCTTGACTTTCAGGCCCCATCCGGTTAATAGGAGGTCACACACCAGCTCCCCATGCAGGTGCTTGCAGACCACTTCCTCTTGGGTGCACCAGAGTAGTTTACAAGACCTCAGTTTCCTGGACTGTAAAGGGAGAATGAAAATAAAATACCTGGTCTGAACTTTAGACCTGACACACAGTGAGGACTCATCATGTTTTCCTACTAAATCCATTAGTGCCTTTCTGTTGCCAGGGGCAGAAAAGTCAAAGGGGCTTAAGCAACAAGAAAAGAATTTAATAGATCAGGGACGGAAGAGTCCAGGGAGTGACGGTGTCCAGCATGTCTGGATCCAGGGATCAGATGACATCATTAGGCCTTGGTTTCCGGGCCCTGCTTTCTGAAGCTGGCTCCATTCTCCCTTTGGCTAGGACATGACTGCAGTTCCAACGGTTTGGTCCTCCCAAAATACCCAAATTAATTCTCTTTCTCAGCCATTTTACCAGCATTCTCAGCAAATGACTTATTGCTTTTGATTGGCTGTGCTGGGGTCAGGTGCTCATGCCTGAACCAATCTCTTCGGGGAATTGGGAGGTGGGAAAGGGATGCTCTGATTGGCTTAGATTTGAGTCACATGATGGGCTGGTATTGGGGGTGGAGCCAACCTCAGGGACTGGGTAGGAGTCAACTCTTTAAAGGTATATCCAGAAGCGCCTGGGTGCCTCAGTTGGTTAAGCCTCTGCCTTGAGCTCAGGCCATGATCTCAGGATCCTGGAATCAAGCCCCATACCCCTCTCTTTGCTTGGCGGGAGCCTGCTTCCCCCCACCCCCGCCTGCCTCTCTGTCTACTTGTGATCTCTCTCTCCGTCAAATAAATAAATAAAATCTTAAAAAAAAAAAAAAGTATATCCATGTATGTTAAGGGTTGGAGCAGAAGTAGTAAACCTTTCTTCCTCTTTCTGCCAGCATTCTGTTGGCTAGAAATTCATCCCATGGTGTATTGGTAGGAAACAGAAGACGCTCTTCAGGAATTGAATTAAGAGATGTGGGCAGGGGTGCCTGGGTGGGGCAATTGGCTAAGCATCTGACTCTTGGTTTCTGCTCAGGTCCTGATCTAAGAGTCAGGAAATCACACTGTCTAGGGACACTGCACTCAGCATGGAGTCTTCTTGAGATTCTCTTTCCCTCTACCCCTCTCCCCACCCTCAAATGAGTGAATTAATTAATTTTTAAAAAGGGAGAGAGATGTGGGAAATTAACTAAAACAGAGAGGAAGGAGGGTGGGAGATAGGATGAGAGAGAGCACAAAAGCTGTCTGACTCAAGCTGCAACCTCAGAAAATTGGCAGAATATCCCAGCTTCATGCACTCCCCACATCTCCTGCCATGGCTCCCTGTTGTCTAAGCCCAACTGGAAGCCAGAAGGTAGGGAGTTCAAAGAGGCCATCTACGCAGTTCAGCCTCCCCAGCATAGCAGAAAGAAGAGGGATGGTGGATTCTGGCTAGCTAAAGACAGCCAGCACCTGAAGCCCACTTAACTGCAGGGAACACTGGGACATTTAGTCCATGTGTGCATCTAGGAGGACGAGGCTCAGTGAACACATCACATTGTCTTTTTCACAAAGAGAAATCTAGTTCCTGGGTGTCAAAAGTCTACTTTGTTGTTTTGTTATTGTTATTAGTGGTGGTAGTGATTACTGGGTGCTATGTGCCCTCTTAGATCATTTTCTTTTCTCTCCCTCATTCTTTTCTTACTCTGTGTGGAAATCTTTTAATCTTTGAAAGGAGTTCCTTTCTATGCCAGGCTTAAGTGTGGGGCCCTCTGCTTAGAGAGCTGGTAGTTGGGGTCTTAGTGGGCAGTCTATACCTCTAGCAAGGTCCTCAGGTTAACCTGAGGCTGGGGAGGAGGGAAGTGCCTGAATGGTGCGGTAGCAAGGGAAGCTTCCTGCCTGAAGCAAGTGGCCATGTTGTGGGAGGTGAAGCCTAGGAGAGGGCCCTCAGCCTGAGCCCAGGAAGGTGGACTCAGGTCCCATGGGCAGGAAACAATTGGAGGAGTTGCTTCCTGCCCTCCCTCTCTTTGGAGCCTGTCTTGGCAGCCAGAAGTAGGTGCACAAATGAAATTGTAGTCTGGACATGCTAACAATGGCTCTTGTCCACCCTATCCCAATCCAGCCCAGCTGTGTTAGCAGTATTCCCGGTGTCCAGCCCCCTCCAGGATCAGCCCAGTGGCTGTAACAATGGCCTGTCCCCTCCCAGCCTTGCCCACTTCTTTGAACCCTTGTGATGCTAGGGCTGTCACTGGCCTGCCTTCCTCTATTCAACTTTTAACTGACCTGTCCTCCCCTCCACGGAGAGCGGAAGAGCAGGTTCATTGTTTCTGGCAGCCAACCTACCAGGTCCCAACCTTCAAACCACCCCACCCTGCATTGAGGAGTGTGGCAGATAGACCCATGTCCCATAGGGCCATGTGCTCTGCTCCCTCTGCTCTCATGAGCTCTTGATTTCGGGTTTTCATCACCTTCCCACTTCTGTTGCATCCCTGCTTCCGGTAGTGATGGCTGCATGGGTTCACATCCCAGCTCAACCACTTGGGCTTGGCCACACAGGCAAGTGACTTCACCTCCCAGTGCCTCTGTTCGAAAGTTCTGGACGATGTGCCAAGTGCCTCACTTGCATCAAATAAGTTTGTCCTCTCAGTGCCTTGAGGGGTAGGTGGCATTGTCATCATTCCAGGTGACAAAGGAGAAAACCAGGACAGAGAGTGGTTTAGTACTCCTCTGGGGTCTCACACTCCACGAATGACAGTGGTGGGATTTGAACCCAAGCTCTTTGGCTCCAGGGTCTGTTCTTAATCGGTAAGAAACATAATGATAATGTCCTAATTCAGCGAGCTGTTAAACAGATTTAATGCAATAATGGAGGCAAAAAAGCTTAGTCCACTGCCCCACATAGAATAAGCATTCAATGTAGTTGTTATATTAGTGATTTTATTATCTTATGTTAGAGTTGTATGTTAATATATGCTATAAAGACTTAGTGTAGTAATATGTAGTTCTGTCTTTTTGTTATAGTACAGGGGCCAGCAAACTTTTTCGGCAAAGAGCTAAATATTAAAGATCTGAAGCTTTGTGGGCCACAGATCTCTATTGGGGCCACTCAGTTCTGCTGTTGTAGCAAAGGCACCTACGGACAATAAGTAAATGAACAAGTTTGGCTGTTTTCCAATAAAATTTTATTTTAAAAACATGCCACAGGCCATAGTTTGCCAGGACCTAATCTAGTATGTGTTATTATGTATCAGTGATTTTTCCATATTTCTCTGTTTATATTATTTTCTTACAAAACCAGATTTTCTTTCCCTCCTTTGCTCCTCCTGTCTTTTAGCAAAGCATGTCAGGCCGCTGGGCTGTTCTAATACTAGGCTTATATGTCTCATAAGACATGGGGAGTGAGGGTGGCAGATTTTCTAAGCTCAGGCAGGCCTCTCTCCATCCTCTCCCCCTCCCTTATTCCTTTATTTAGTTATTTTTTTAAAAGATTTTATTTATTTATTTGACAGACAGAGATCACAACTAGGCAGAGAGGCAGGCAGGAGAGAGGAAGGGAAGCAGGGTCCCCGCTTAGCGGAGAGCCCAACTCGGGACTCGATCCCAGGACCCTGAGATCATGGCCTGAGCCAAAGGCAGAGGCTTTAACTCACTGAGCCACCCAGGCACCCCATTTAGTTATTTTTAAATTTGTTTATTATTGGGTGCCTAGATGGCTCAGTCAGTTAAGCATCTAGCTTCAGCTCAGGTCATGTTCCCAGGGTCCTGGGATTGAGCCCCATGTCGGGCTCCCTGCTCAGCAGGGAGTCTGCTTCTCCTTCTCCCTCTTCCCCTCCCCTCACCCGCTTTTGCTCTTGCTCATTCTCTCCCCCTCAAATTAATAAATAAAAACTTTAAAAATCTGTTTATTATTATTTTAGAGAGCGAGAAAGGCTGAGAGTGAGTGAGGGGGATGTGGACAGAGAGGGAGAGAGAATTGTAATCAGGCTCCATGCCCAATGTGTAGCCCAACACAGGACTCGACCTCACAACCCTGAGAACATGACCTGAGCCAAAATCAAGAGTTGGATACCTAGCTGACTGAGCCACACAGGTGCACCATCCCTCCCTTATTTCTGAGCTCTGGAACTTACCACTCTCCTTGCCCATGGCTGATTTTCTGTGCCTTGGGGAAACCCATGAGGATCTCTGAGCTCCTCTCCCCGCAGTGTCCCCTCACCCTCCCTGCTACCCCAGCCTCTTTTCTCTGACCCAAACACACCAGGCACAGTCTTATCTCAGTGTCTCCACACGGGCTTTTCCCTCTGCTTGCATCCTCCTTCCCCAGGTACTTTGTGGCTCTTCCCTCCTCTCGTCTAGAACAGCACCTGCACATAAATGTGTTGAAAGAGTGTGCCATATATCTTCATTCATTTTTATTGCTGATTAGCATTCAGTGGTATGGAAAAGCCCACACTTGGCTTATCCAGTTACGTGTTGATGGGTGTTTGGGTTCATTCTCATTTTGGCCATTGCTAATAAAGCTGCTGTGAAATTCTTGGACCTTCCCCCAACTCTTCACTTGGTGAACCCTTAAATAGCCCTTGGGTTTTGCATGAAATAGTGCATCTTCAGTGCCTTTCCTGACCCATTCCCCCCTCCCTGGTTTCTTTCATCGTTCCTCATAGCACTTGTCACAACATACAATGATGTGTGTGTGTTACAGGGATGCAGGTGGCATTCCGGCCAAAACTGTCTGCTTCCAGAGTGAAGAAATGAGGACAATAAATAAACAAATAAATAAATAAAGAATGAAAGGGAAAAAGGGGGAAAAATCTATAAAACAGCTCAAGGGAGGAGCTTAGTTCTGTAGTTTCCAAGGACAGAGAGATGAGGATTTGTCTGGGGAGTAGTTTAGGAGCAGCCTCATGGACAAAGGGGCTCTTGGGTCCTCATTCATCCATAAATCTGCAAACATGGAATGGAAAGAAAACCATCATGAGGTCTCTAAACCCATGGAGCCCCCTGTCCATTGTGAAGACAGTGGGGCTGACAAGTTGTTGTCAAACGATGTCATGTGATGTCATAGGATGACAAATTGTCATAAAATCTGGCTAGCCTATGGGGAGGTGGCTTAGATCGCATGCCCCCATCAGCTCTACTTAGACTCACATTTCATCCCCCAGAAAGAAATGTTATACAGGGTAGGAGTCATTCCCCCTCCCTTCTTCCAGTTCTTGGCAACCATCAATTCTGGATATAATCTGAAGGTTGACCAGTAGGATTTCTGGATAGGCGGTGAAGGCTTATTGAGTTAATGTGCAAACAGCACTTGGGTGACACATAGTGGGTTCTCATAACTGAAATGGCCATGACTCCTTGGCAGCAACGGCAAGTTCTTTCCAGAAGCCTTGCTCTAAAACTAAATGGGCTACCCATCTATTTGGAATTCCCGAGTACTGGCTGGCTGTGTTGCAGTCAGAATCTGTCCTATTTCCAGTTTGGCCCTGGGGTTGGGGTGGGTGAGGAGTAGTCAGAAGGGCCAAGCCATCCGTTCTGGAACACCATCAAGCTCTGGTCCAGGTTTCCCAGAACTGTGGAGGAACATGTCTAGGGAGGGACAGTGCATCTGATGGGAGTCCTGGCAAGCCCTGGCCTTGGCTTTCTGGGGCCACTGTAACACCAACCAGCATTTGTCAGACCTTCGACCTGAGCCAAGATGGCGGCTTTGGGGAACAAAGCAAGAAGCATTCAGGTTCTCTTCATGGTGGTGCCCCCCTTTCCCTATGTGGCTTCAGATAAATCTCCTCTCCATTCTCTGTTACTGTTGACCTCTCTGAAAATGATATGAAACTCCCCCACCCCTCTCCTGATGTTTGTGATGTGTTATAGTTTCTAAAGATGAGACATCTCTACTTAGGCTCTGGTGTTCACTTTCTGACTCCTTTTAGCTTTCCCTCAGCTGGTGGAGTATTTTTCTGTACTCCTTCTCCCTCCTGCCTCCACTTACCCACTGATCAGCTTCTGTTTTTCTCCACTGCTCTCCCCACTGCCTCCACTGTAAGTCTTATTCTCAGCTTCTGTCATGGGCAAGACCATAGGATCTAAAGAGCGTGGGGCCTTGTAGTCCTGACCTCTGATCCCACATCTGCCACCCTTGATTTTGCTCGACTTTGGACATGTCATTTTATCTACCTGAGTGGAAATCCTTCATCTTCCTCAGCTAATAATTCTAGTTCTTCTCTGGGTTCACAGTAGAGGGTTCTTTCTCCTTCCTCCTTGAAGTCAGGTGTGGCTCTATAACTTGCTTTGGCCAATGAAATGTGAGGACGAGTGACTCGTGTCGCTTCTGGACAGAAGCTTGAAGACTCAGTGTATGTTTCACTGTGTTTCCTTTTGCTGCCTCCACCATCATGCATGCACAGAGATGGAGCCTCCCTCAGACTAGGCACTGGAGAGGAGGCAGCATAGAACAGAGTCCCCATCCCACCGGCAGTGGGCACATACCATGAACAAGAAAATAGTCCCATGGTGCTTTCAGCCGCTGAGATTTGGGAGATGTTTGACTACAGCAGGATGTAGAATACTGGGGCTAGAATACCTCATCATCTGGCCTCTGGGACTAAAGTCAAAACACAGTGTTCTTGTGAGAGTTATGTATACTCAACATGCATTTAATTTTTTTAATTTTAATTTTTTTTTTTAGAGAGGGAGCAGGGAGGGACAGAGGGAGAGGGAGAGAGAGAATCTTAAGCAGGCTTCATACCCAGCACAGAGCCTTATTCAGGCCTCAGTCCTATGACCCTGAGATCATGACCTGAGCTGAAATTAAGAGTCAGTTGCTTAACTGCCTGAGCTATCCTGGCACCCCAATGTGCATTTAAACTAGCCAACAAGTATTCCCCTTTGCTTGCTTTCTATGGGGCCTCTGATTCCTTTCCCTGTTTTTCAATCTTGAAAAAAGTTAGTGAAAGGAATTGTTTGACTTTTCCTTCAAGCAGATGAATGGTTTCTAAAGCCCTGGGCACTGATTCGGTTACCCTCAACCTTCTTCTTATGACCTTCTCTCTCTCCTTCCCTGATCACTTAGTATCTGCTAAGAGGTGAAGGAATTCCTGTTTTAACTTAATCCAAGTTTGAATTTTTGCACACTTCTTCTTCCTTCTCCCCACCTTCTCTTTGCCAGTTCTACTCCTGCTCTTTATACCTGAGTTCTAGAACCTGCAGTGTTTCTCTATTCTCTTTGATTTCTTGCTTTCTTCCCACCTCCCGCCCCCATGGAATCAACCGTAGTGCAAATTAACAAATAGTTCTGAAGTGCCTTGAGCTTGAAGACATTTTCTTCTGCTCACCTAAGCAGGATCCTGGAGCAATTGCAAATGTCCCGTGCCCTACTGTAAATCTTGCAGTTGCAAGAGATTCAGTCAGGGTCAGTGAAGACCCAAGCAGAAGGTCTTGGCCAAGGCTCCCTGATGTCCCGGCTGTGCTGGGTGTTGTCGTATTGATTAAGCTCCTAGGACTGCTGCCAGCAGCCTCTAGGATTAAATCAATAGAGTTTGCAAAAGTAAAAGCTTCTTTTGGAGGCACAAAATATGTTGCTTTATTTTTTTTAAAAGATAAAGCTTCAAGGAGAATCTTCATAGATGGTGGGGCCAGCAGAAGAAAGGGCCACATAGACCCAAATATTTGGGGATGTGTCCAGGGAACATGTGAAGGAGCTGCATTGGGGGCTTGGGACTTTCTGGAAAGTCTGTTTGACTTGGCTTGGCAGTACAACAGCAGAGAGAGCTGGAAAACAGGGTGGAAGGTGCAGAAAGAATTGCTGTTGAGAGGTAAAGAGAAATAAAACAGATGGGGATTCATTTGCTTGTTCAACAGACATTGATTGGCATCCTGCTAGGTGCCTGGTACTGGAAGCGGCGCTGGGAATGTAATGGTGAGCCATTTCTATGGCAAATGTTCCTAGGAGGGAAGAGAAGGGGAGAGACACAAGAAAGGTCATGTGAAGACAGAGGCAGAGGATGGAGTGATGTGACCACAAACTGGAGAACAGCCAGGACCTCCAGTAGCTGAAAGAGGAGGGGAGGGATCCTACCCTAGAGCCTTCAGAGGGGGCTCTTATACCTTAATTATGGGGTTCTGGCCTGTGTAACTGTGAAAGATGAGATTTCTGTTCTTTCAACCACCCAGTTTGTGGTAATTCACCATGGCAGCCCTAGGGAATGAAAGTAAACACTTCTATGAGGTCAGAAGTGCCTGTCAGAAGGCACAACAAGACACAGCCATCACCAGAACCTGACACTGTAGCGGGAAGCATATGGAATAAAGAAATACCCCAAGTCTTCCTTCTTCCCTCCAGTCTCCTGCTGGCGCTTCCCATTGAACAAACCTTCCCAGAAGGTAGGAGATGAGAC
The DNA here is from genome assembly GCF_020171115.1 of Neogale vison. Taxonomy (NCBI): domain Eukaryota; kingdom Metazoa; phylum Chordata; class Mammalia; order Carnivora; family Mustelidae; genus Neogale; species Neogale vison. Next base: position 215,147,458 of record NC_058096.1, read on the forward strand.
AGGAGCCAACCTTGTCTCTCCCAGGACACCAAGCAGAATGATGAGTGGATATGTTGGGGGAAGGGCACTCAGGAGAGTGGCAAAACACATCCCAATACATGAGGCCTTTAGACAGTGAATATGGGTAGAGAATAGATTACCTAGGGTTAAGCCCCAGAGAAGACCAATGTTGAGAGATTGAGTAAGAAAGGAGCAAGAAAGAGAGACAAGAAGGTAGTAGAAAAGATAAAAAGAAGCTATAGCCAAGAAATCTGAGCCTGAAAAGGTCCTGGGATTTGGCAGCCTTGAGGTCCTTGGTGATCCTCACTAGGAGAGTTTTGGTTAAGTGACGGAGCTGGAAGACAGCCTGGAGGAGCCGGCAGAAGTAAAAGAAATCAAAGTGGAGAAGTGAAAGCAATACATGTAGTCAACTTCTTCATGAAGGGTAACAGAGAAATGGATTTGTGTCTGGAAGGAAATTTGGAGACAAGGGTGGGGTTTCTAATGATGGGAGAATATTAACTTCCCTAAAGTGGGTCATTCCTAGCAGTACACCAGTACGCACTGACTGGTATCTTCTCCCATCTAGGGTGCTAGAATTCTCAAATGCCCATTTTGAGATTTAGGATAATGAATTTAAAACATCATCAGCCCAGATCATTGATCTCATTCAGGAATGTACCTCTGTACAAGCATGACAAAGGCAACTGGTTGGGTTCACCAGGGATGGGCTCTCTCCAGAAGCAAAGGAAATGCAAGGAAGTGATATATAGCCAACCTTTGTTAAGGTTGACAAGGAAGGAAATGAAGTGAGGAGAGGGTGCTGAGAAATGGTGGGGTCAGGGAATGGCAGGGTTTCCTGGGATGGATGTTCATTTGCATTTAGGAGAGCTAGTAAGCTGGGAGGAGGAGAGTTGCGGCTAAAGAGAAGGATGCTGGGAAAGGGCATTTTGAAGATGGCCGGTGTTGCTCCTAGGCATGCATGGCTGGAGTGCCTTGAAGTTCATAAGGGTCATTGATGAAGAGGTAAGGATCTCTTCCAGGGATTAAGAAGGAAGGGGCCAGCATAGGCAGTCGTCTTTCCATGGAAACTGAAGGTCATAGAAAGTAACCGGTTCTACCAGTCTGACTCAGCTTTTGTTTTCCCGTGGGCCTTAGTATCTTGGCTGCTGGGACTTCCTTTAACTTTGGACTTCCTGCTGAGTCCAGTGGCACTGGGAAAGACTTTCATGGCTTGTCTGGTCAGAAGAGGGAGAATTTCTTGCCTTGTTTATACCCTATCTTGGGGACCTTCTTGTTGGCTGCAACTAGTTTAGAGAGGGCCTTCTTCACCTCTCCTGGCTTCTTGGGTAGTCTTACCATACTTAGATTCAGAGGGTCCTTTTTTTCACTTGCTTTCCTGGGGCCCTTCTCCTTGGCCTCACTGGGTTTCCTTGGGGGCAATCATGGCAGATATCTGCCTCGGTTTGATTTTCTTTTTGTTCTCGGGGACTAATTTGAAGCTGCCAGTGATCTCCTTGGCCTTGGAGTTGATGGCCCTCATGGAATTTCCAGGTTTGAGTTGAAGCTAAGAGGTTGATGAAATGCTCAGAGAAGATGCCAAGGACATGGAAGATTTCACTGATCACTGCACAGGTTGACAGTACCACACAAGGGGAGAAGGACTTGCCTGGACAGAGGGAACATCTCAGGGAATGTGATTGTGTGAGCAGGTTACTCATCACAGCTTTGTAATAGAGACAAACTGGAAGCATATAAGAAAATGTGAAATGATGATGCATTAACTCACAGGAATACTGCACAGCCTTTTAAAAGAAGGCGATCCAATGTGTCAATATGGGAAAATGGGTCCAGTGCTGTGAGGGGTACAGCCGAGGTCAGAACATTGCATAACACAATGGCATTTTTATAAAAGGAAAATATGATTTCCTATGTTTGTTTTCACTCATTTGGTGGTATTTATCGAGCACTTGCTATGTGTTGGGCACTAAATCCTGGGGACATAGCTGAGAACAAGCCCCAGATGGGGCTGACATTCCAGTAAGAGATCAACGTAATAAAGTAAATAAGTAAAATGCATAGTTTGATGCGATAAGTTGCTAAAATAATTAACAAAAAGCAAGCAGGGAGGAGGATGGCAGTGTTGGTGGGGCTGAGACTTTAGACCTGGTAGCCAGGAAGGTCTCACTGGGAAGATAATGTTTTGGTATCTCCTGATGGAAGCAAGGGAATGAGCCCTGCCCATATTTAGGGGAAGAGTAACTCAAGAAGACACAGCAGCCAGGGTAAAGAACATGCGTAGGGAAAAATCTGAAAAATAGACAGCAAACTGCTAATGGTGGTTATCCCTGGGCTGTGGGCTGGGGTAAGGGCTTTTCATTTTTTTAATAATACAATATAAATTTTAAAACTAAAAAGAATACAATAAACATATATTCTTTTTATAACTAAAAGCAGTTATTTAAAAAGAAAGATCTTGAGAGCTGCCTGGGTGGTGTTTCTGTTCGTGGTTCATGTCTCAGAGGAAAGTCAGTGAGTAACAGCATATAATAGGAACTATGAGAATCAAGGAGAAAGAAAAGAAGCACAACCAATAACATTTTTTTAGAAATTGAAGATTTTTTTTTTAGAGATTCTCCGTATCATAATATAATTAGCCATCTTAAAGTGAACAATTCAGTGGCATTTAGAATATTCACATCATCTGGTGACCACCACCTCCATCTAGCTCCAAAACATTTCCTACCCCCAAAAGGAAATCCTGCCTCATGAAGCAGTTGCTCCTGATTTCCTCCTGCCCCTCACCTCCTGGCAAACATGACTCTGCATTTTGTCTCTATTGAGTCACGGATCCTGGATAGCCAAAAAGGTCGAGATAGCCATCCGTGGGTGAGTGGATAAATAAATTGAAGTACACCCACACACATCCATAAAATGGAATGCATTCCATACAATGAAATACTACACAGCCATGAAAAGGAACAAAGTATGTGTACACACCCCTACATGGATGGCCCCCAAAACATTATGCTGAATGAAAGATGCCAGACAAAAAAGATCACATGTTGTATAATCCAATTTATATGGGATACCTGCTGGAGATTTTTGCAACTTTTATTTATTTTTTTCTTTAAAGATTATTTATTTATTTATTTGACAGACAGAGATCAAAGTAGGCAGAGAGGCAGGCAGAGAGAGGGAGGAAGCAAGCTCCCTGCAGAGCAGAGAGTCCGATGTGGGGCTCAATCCCAAGACCCTGGGATCATGACCTGAGCCGAAGGCAGAGGCTTCAACCCACTGAGCCACCCAGGCGCCCTGCAACTTTTATTTTGAGCCCAGTATTTGTGGAGTGGATCGCCTAACTTCACTACCTCCTGTTTTGGGAATGATTTCAGATTTGAGAGAAGGCTCAGTCAGCCATGATGGGAGTACATGTTGAAAGCTTCCAGTGAAGAGAAGGGACTGAGACTTGGATGGCAAAAAAGGCGTAGGATAGGTTAATAATACTGGTAGCTGTCATTGTCATAAACATAATAATATAAGCACTGATTGCATGATCACAAGGAGATGAACCCTATCTTATGCTTTTATAAGCATGTTAAGTTTCTTTTTTATATAAACATGATAGGTTTTCTTAATATTAAGATCCAATGCAGGAACCAGAGTAAATAATAATTAAATACATATGTATTGAGTGCACACTATATCCCAGGTCCCGTTCTAAATGTATTGTGGGTGTCCATTCATTCTATTCACAGCCCTGCAATGTAAGCATGACTTTTTTATTTTATGTATGAGGAAACAGGTTCAGAAAAGGAAATTCTTTTGGCCAACATCAGAACCATGCCTGACCCCCAAACCCTTTTAACTACTCTTCTCTATGACTTCTCACGTAGTATTTCCAGTTTTCTGAGCAGAAGCTTGATCCAGATGCCCTGGATAGACTTCTCTCTATAGAACCAAAGTGTTGAAATTTCTTTGATTATATTAAAAAACAAATGACACATCCCATCTATTTGGTGTTGGGTTTTTATTTTTTCTTCATTTGATTTTCCTGATGACATAATGAATTTTTTTTTTTTCTCTACCCTACATGTGAAATGTAGGTCTTTACAAATGTCTAGAGTGTGTGCCCTGTCCCAGGCTTGCGATGTCTGGATGGATGTGAAATTAAGTGTCTCCGCTTGCCGCTGGCCATGGTGCTGAAAAGTTCTCAGGCTGCACCCAGAGTTGCCCTGAGTCGTGTTGTCACCACTAGAGTCTCTAGCTAATGGGCTGGTGGAAAGCTCTTTTGTAGGCTTGGCTTTTGGCTGTTCTATGCATTGGAGAGTTCAAACCCCATGTCTGAGAACTGGACACTCTCTGGAGTATTGGAAGGTAAAATTTTCGTTAACATAGCCCGCTTGGGATGGGTTTATGAGGGCATGGATTAGCCTGCGGTTGTTGATCATGACAACTACATTCAGTTGTGGTAGTTGGGATTCAGTTGAGGTCTAATCCATTTGGTTTCATCCATACGGTTAAGGTTCCAGGTGTACCCCAACTCCAAGTTTTAAATAAAGACAAAACTATCCACCTTCTAATAAGAGTAAGCTGCTGGATGGTCTTTGGTTTGCAAGCATGGATGTTGGGGCGAGTGAATGCTCTTCCAGTATTTCCTCTGTGGTCGTGAGCAATTCTCTTAACCTATCTGAGCCTTGAGCTCCTTATCTGGAAAATGGAGCTTGCAACTTACCTTGTAGAACTGTTGCAAGAAATTAACTGAAACGAGTGTAAAATGCTTAGCACGGTGTCTGCCCAATGAAGCAGTTGATAAACACAGCTGTAATTAGGTTGTTGTGCCTGTTAATGGGCCCATAATAGTTTATCATATTGCCAAGTTAAATGCTGGCATTTGTTTAGCGAAGCAAAGAATATGTCCTAAACTCATACATCTAGGACCCTGGTACCCCCCCTGCTCTTTTCCTGGTAATTGTGATGAGCATGGAACTAACATGAAAATAAGGTCTGTTTGGCTTCTCTCTACAAGTTCAACTGCCTGGTTGACTCACTAAAGTATCCGTTTCCCCAGAATATCAGGCAGCCCCTATATTAGAGGAAAGGTCTTGATGAGTTAAAAAACCTGATTTGATTTTTACAACAACCACAGGACGTTGGGAATGAGGTAGGGATGGGGAGATCATAAGGAGAAGGATAAATTACTTAGACATTCTACAAGGTCTTGCTAAGGGGCTGGAACCATCAGCCATGCCTACTTTGCAAATTGATTTTCTTTGATGTTCTGGATCCCAAGAGCAGATCCTGTTAGCAGATACAGCTCTTCTTCCCTGGGAAGAATCACTTGGTCATTTCCAGTGTCACACACAACCCCTTTCTGGGGCCTCTGTGGTCCTGATCAATCTAATTTGGAGGCGGGGAGCTTTGTGTGTCTGTGCTTGCCTGCAGGGCTGTTTGCTATCCTGACTTCCACAAGCCATTTCAGGAGCCAGCTTTTCCTCCCATCAGGGATGCTTCTCCCCTTTCATCTCTTCTCCCTGTACTCCCTCCCCTTGGCCTCTCGGCTGGCTGATTATTCTGGATCCCGCTGACACAGGTGCTTTCTCCCTGAACCAATCGGGGAGCAGGAAAGCTCAGCTCAGCTAGCAGAAGCATTGCTCACCGCAGCTGTGAGTTAGAACCCAGGATTTCTAAATTGGGAGGAACAGGCACGACTCAGGGTTGGGCTGAGAAAGCCTCACCTCCCCCTGCCTGGACTACCTTTGACTTCTGCCTGGGGTGAGGCATCTCTTCCCATGCCAAGAACACAGTACCCCATCTCTGTGTCCATGTGCCTACCACTTCAATGCATATTTTAAGAAGCTATGTTCTCGACATGCCCACCAAGACTTGGCATACAACAGAGTGGGGAGAGAAGATGCAAAAATCAGGACCCACCCACCTTTCCTTCCTTATTCAGGTGTTTATTGAGCACCTACTATAAAAACAGATGCTCTCTTAGGTGCAGAGAACAAAGCAGTGAACAAAGTAGACAAAAATCCCTGCTTGCATGGAGCTTATAGTCTATTAGGGAAGACAAACAGTGAATAAGATAAAGAAGAAAAATAGAGCATATATTTGACCAGGGACGGGGCCGAGGAAAAGGTAAAGAGGTAAAGGTAAAGGTAAAGAGGTAAAGGTCTTATGGGGTTGTGACCTTTGAGTAAAGACCTAAAGGGAGTGAGGGAGGGAACCATGTGGGTCTGTGGGGAAAAAATATTACAGGAGAGAGAACAGCAGGTACAAAGGCCCTGGTGTGGGACATGCCTCATGTTTGGGGAATGTGGGGGAGGCCAGTGTGGCTGCAGCTAAGCCAACACAGGGAGACAGAGGTCATGAGAGCAGGGAGGTGATGAGGGCAGGTCATGCTGGGTCTTGCTGGCTGCCAGGAAGACTGGCTTTTCTTCTGAGTGACATGGGACTCAGCTGGAGTGACTCCTTCCATGTCAGCTGGAATTTTCTTTTCTGCATATTTGTCTCATGCCAGTTTACTCTTATTTCATCAAGATCTTGGGTTTCTTACCAGCCCCTTTACCTGTGTGCAGCCAGAAGACTGGTCTGGGGCTCCCAAAGTCTCCTCCTAGGGTCAGAATGTGGAGGAGAGAGGGGAGCCCCTACCTCTCTTGAGATGACTCAAAGCCACAATTACCTGGTCTCCTCCTACCCTTGAAATAGATCTAAGGCAAACTTCACTGCGCACACAGATCCCCTGAAGATCTTGCTAAAATGCAGATTCTGACTCAGCAGGTCAGCGAGGGGGGAGGGGGGCTTAGACTTTGCATTTCTAAAGGATGCAGCTGATGCTCTTCTGCGGCCATTCAGTAGCAAGGGTATGAGGTCAATGTTGCCAGTTCCCATGGGGGGTGCAGATCTGTGGACATTGGCGGGGTCCGTGTGTGCATGGAGGGAGAAGGGTTAATATTTGATAGCCAGTATTGCCATTTTTGACAAGAAAAAAGCAGTAAGGTAGGAGTGGGCAGCCTCTTTCCGTTCTCCCCCATGCTGTGGCTTCATTGCTCTATCCGGAAAGCTCTGGGCCTGAAATCCAGCGACACTGGACAACTGAAATCCTGATAATGCAACCCTGAAAGTGCTGCTTGCTGCCAGTCTTCTGGGACTCTTCCTGGAACCTCAGCTCAAGTCTGATGGAGAGGAAGTCACATCCCAGCTGTTTAGGGGCAGGAGGCCACACACCCCCTCTACCCCAGGAGTGAGCCGGCAGCTCCACACAGAAGTGAGCAAGGAGCTAGCTGGCAGGGAAGGGAAGTGAAATCATCAGATTCAAATCATGGCTTCAGAAGCCTCGGCAAGGGGAGGCCAGGGAAGGGCTTGGCGTTGCTTCTCTGTATACAAATATTGTCTCTTATTTTCTGGGCTGCAGGGTGAGGCAGAATGGAATATTTGTGCAACATAGCCCAGCTTTGTTCTCTGTGCTCCTAATGACTGTCAGCTTGGAGGCAGGAAGCCAATCAGAGGCACTCGTCGGCAGGGCCGGCTTTTGTTGGCTCCCCAAATTGCCCTGAGTGTCAGATTTGCTTTTCAGAGTGTGCACGGAGCGCAGCTCAGCCGCTTTCAGCTGGAGGCAAAGGCCGAAGATGGTGACAAAGGCCTGGTTTTCCTGGTTTACTTAGGCTCTTACTCCCAAGGCTGTCCATTCCAGACTTTCTTTTCCCACCTGGAAAGTGAGTATATACTCTCACTCCACCAGCCTACAGGATCCTTTGGTTTTATGGAGCTTCCAAAAGGCCCAACCTAACTCTAGGGCCAAAGGACAGAACAAGGCAAGTTAGGCTTCCAAGGGAGAAAGCTGGGAGGAGGCCAGGGGCTTCACATGGCCAAGTCCACCAGGGCCTGCTCTTTGATCCTTCCACAGAACAGTGGACCCCCGTGTTCCTAGAGGACACTTGGCAATATCTGGATGTCGTTAAGTTTTGGTTGTCGTAACTGGAGAGAAGGAGATGCTGTTGTTCATCACTCCCACCACAGGGAGTGACCTGCCCCCAGATGTCAGTAGTGCCAAGGTGGGGAAGCTCTACTCCAGACTGACCAGCACCCTGTGGCTTTCCCTTCTGACACCCACTTCTCTACACCCAGACTGACTGGACAGTGCCTGTGTGGGTCTGGCAGGGGGACAGGGGACATTCTGGTTCACCAGCTGATCAGCAGATCAGGTCCTAATGTAAAGTGAGCAGGGAAGGCCCTCCCCAAGTAGAGACCCTCCAGCAGGTCACCAGGCCTTGTCCGCCCCAGAGCAGTTTTCCCAGGATACAAGAAGGAGTTTGTGCCTGGAGGGAGAGGGAATGCCACATCTGGAAATAACCACACAGACTACCCTTTCCCTCCATCAGATCTTGAAAGGTCAGCTTCTCAGAGGCCTACCCTGACCACCATATTATTTCCTACTTACTGAGGTAAAATTCATGTAACAATATTAACCATTCTTAAGTGACTAATTCAGTGGCATTTAGTACATTCAGAGTGTTTGTCGTACATTATCTGTCTAGTTCCAAAACATTAAGCAGTCACTTCCCAACCCCCTCCCCCGGCCCTTGGCAACCACCGATCTGCTTTCTGACTCTGTGGATTTGCCTGTTCTAGACATTTTACACACAACAGAATCATACAGTATGTGGCCTTTTATGTGCGGCTTCTTTCACGCGGCACAATGTTTCTGAGGTTCGTCCACACTGTGCTGTGTATTAGCACTTCATTTTTATGGCCAAGGATGGTTCCGTTGTCCGGAGAGACCAGGTTTTGTTCATCCGTGCATCCACACTGCTCCCACCTTTGGGCTGTTGCAGTGGTGTTGCTATGAACATGTGTTTCGGTACCTGCTTTTCAGTTCTCTGGGGGGTACACCTAGGATATGCTTTGCTGGATCATACGGTAATTCTGTGGGCATTTTGAGGAATCACCAAACTATTTTCCACAGAGGCTGCACCATTCCACCAGCAACACACAAAAGTTCTAATTTCTCACATCCTTGCCAATGCTTAGTGTTTTCTGTGGGGTTTTTTTTGTTTTGTTTTGTTTTTGCTCTGTTTTGTTTTGTTTTAAGGCTAGTGGATGGGGAGTGGTACCTCATTGTGGTTTTGATTTGCAGTTCCCTAATGGTTGATGAAGTTGAGCATGTTTACATGTGTTGATTGGCTATTTGAATATCTTCTTTGGAGATATATCTACTCAGGCCATTTGCTCATTATTTATTGGGACTACCTTTTGTCATTGAGTGACAAGTGTTCCTTATATATTCTGGATGCCAGACTTACCAGATACATGATTTGCAAATATTTTCTCTTGTTCTGTTGGTTGTCTTTTCACTTTCTTATGATGCTCTTTGATGTACAAAAGTTTTTAATTTTGGTGACGTCTAGTTTGCCTATTTTTTCTTTTGTTGATTGTGCTTTGGGCATCAGATTGGAACACTGTACTGCACTTATTTTATAAAAAGATTTACTTTAAAAAAGGTTTACTTATTTATTATTTGAGAGAGATAGAGAGAGAGAGTGAGCATGAGGAGGGGGGAAGGAGCAGAGAGAAAGGGAGAAAGAGAATCTCAAGTAGACTCCCTGCCATGCTCAGAGCCTGACGTGGGGATTGATCTCACAACCCTGAGATCATGACCTAAGCAGAAATCAAGACTTGGATGCTTACCTAGCTGAGCCACCTAGGCACCATGACTACCGTACTTTAATTGCAACCCCCAATCTCCTTTCCTGCTTTTTCTCTGTGTAGCATTCACCACCCTGTAATGCTGTATATGTGTGGTTGTCTCACACACTCACTTCTTCCCCATGAGGGCAGAGATTTTTGTTTCTTTTACTGTAAGCTGTGTCCCCAGTGCCCTGAACAGGGCCTGGCACCCAGTATGTGCTGAATTAATATTTGCTCTGTGGATGTTGGAGGTGAGATGGAGAATAACATCTACATTTTCCTTAAAAAGTCATCTGCTGGGTCTTTAGAGCAATGATGCTACTTCACAGGACACTCTTGTTGTGGGTGCATGTCATTGTCCAGACTTCTCAGTGTGCAACACCGAGAGTGAGCCGTGATGTAAGTGGTGGACTTTGGGTGATAATGTTGTGTTGGTGTAAGTCTATTGATTATAACAATGCACCATTTGGTTGGGAGGGGGATGCTGATAATGGGGGGGAGTTGTGCATGTGTGGGGGCAGAGGGAGAATGGGGAATCTCTCTACCTTCTGCTGAGTTTCGCTGCGAGCCTAAACAAGCTAGAAAGATTTTCCTTAATTCCTCCATACTCCCTTTGAATATATGATTTTAGCCACCATCATAGCAAACTGCATTGTCCTTGCTCTGGAACAACACCTACCCGACGATGACAAGACCCCAATGTCTGAACGACTGGTAAGTGATGTCTCTCTTGAGGGGGTCTCTCTTTTGCTTTAAAGGCAAGCTGCCATGGCTGGGGGTGGTGGGGACAGAGGACAGAGTGGACTCTCAGTCTTGGAGCCAAGAGCTGGATCATGGATCATGAGCCACCTCCCCCGCCTGGGAAGCCTAAATTTCATGAATACCAATAATCTGGAGAGAGAGAGGCCTTCATGACTCATCCCTCCAGACCTGGCAAACCCAATGCCGACTAGGATGACAGTGTTTGATAAGTGTTTATGTGGTCCATAGAAACATCATATTAGAAACAAAATTCTTGTGAAAGATGTTGAGTATACATGGAAATGGAGAGAATAATACAATGAACCCCTCCATGAACGCCTCAGCTAGATTCAACTGTTTTTCAAGACGTTGCCCTGTTTACTTTGCTTGTCCCCTTGGATTTCACTGGTTTGTCTTTTCCTGGACAAAATCACTGAAGGCCAATCCCAGACAACTTGTCAGTTCTTTGCCATGTAATTACTCAACTCTGCATCACTAAAAATATGGGCATTTTTCTTCCATTACCACAGTGACATTTTTACACCCAACATGACTTGGAGTGGTTTCTTGGAACCATGTCACACCCAGTCAGGAATCAGATTTTCGTGTTTGTCTCAGAAATAGCATTTTTCGGTCAGTTTGGTCAAACCAGGATCCAAGCAGGGCCTAGATTTTGTTATGTTGCTTAAACCTTTTTTTTTTTTTAAGATTTTATTTGTTTATTTTTGAGAGAGAGAGAGAGTACACAAGCACAACCAGGGTGAAGGGCAGAGGGAGAAGCAGAATCCCTACTGAACAGGGGGCCTGATGTGGGCCTTGATCCAGGGACCCTGAGATCATGACCTGAGGCGAAGACAGATGCCCAATGAACTGAGCCACCCAGGCATTCCTGCATAAGTCCTTTAAACTAAAGTAACTGTTTTTACTCCTGCCCTTGACTTATGGCAGAAACCAGTCCCATAGCCCTAAGACATGTCCCGCATTCTGTTGTTAGCTTGGTTCCTTGCATCTGGTGTCATTTGGCTTGTTCTTCTATCTTCTGTGTCTCCTGTCATAGATATCAGCTCTGGGGGATGTTCACAGTTCTCATTCAAAGTTTCTCATTTGGTGAAACTCAGCAGAGCTATAAACTAGCACTAAGATTTTTCTCAATCCCCCTACTCATCCCTAAGCCCCCTGGTTCCTCTCCTGGCATTCTGACAGTGCAAAGGAGACTTCTTTTCCTTTCTATCACCTTTTCAGATTCAGCTGTAATAGCTCAAGGGTAGATAGAGGGGGGTGTAAGAATCCACTCATTCCTAATCCACAAAATATAGTTGGTTCTCAAGGCACCTAAATGTTAATAGGTATGAATTATAATATGTATTCTAAAACATATCACTAACCTATTAAACTTATGATTTCAAGACTTTTTTTTTTTGGTTTTTGTTTAAGGTGAAGGTAAGAGAGTCAGCTGGAAAAATAGAAAGCAAATAGTAGTATCATGGCAAGCTGATAGGAAAAGAATCATGAAGGCAGAAGGGATTGAAGCTTGAGAAACTTCATAACAGATTGGAAAACATCCATGTAGGGGCTCTGATGGAGTGGAGTTTACAGCTTAATTTAAAATATTATAGACTGCCAGCTGGAAGCCAGAAACTCACAGGAGGTTCAGTGAGGGTGTGGGGACCAGGACACTGGCCATTTGCCAGCAAATGCAGAAGTATCACTCCAGTATTTTAGCAACCTGAAGAGCTGTGCTGGTGCATACCAGCTGAGACCCTTCACAAGTGTCAGATCCAGGGGTGAGGTTGGTATACAAGGTCTAACCTCAAAGGCCTTGAGTGATCTGTGTGGCAGACATAATGAACCAGTGCTTTCCAGCAGAATTTTCTGCAGTGATGGGGATGCTCTCCATCTACACTGTCTGATATAATAGTCACTGGAATGTGGCTTCTGTGTCTGAGGAACTGAATTCTTATTTTATTTCACTTGAATTAACTTACAGTTAAATAGCCACATGTGACCAGTAGCTGCTATACTAGACATCATGGATCCAAACAGACAATTCTGTTTGACCAAGCGATATGTGAGATTTGCCAAAAGAAAAGAAGGAGGGTACTTTCTCCACTCTTCTGCCTCTCTTGCAAAAGCAAGAGAACTCTGGGAAGGATGCATTGGGGGGAGATGGGTGCTGGAGGGTAGGAGAGGTGATTAAAAATGGGTAGAGATGTCTGGGTGGGCAAGGTCCCCAATTATGCCACCTTCTGCCCAGCCAAAGATCTTGACCTTACCTTCTCTCCCTTCCAGGATGATACAGAACCATACTTCATTGGAATTTTTTGTTTCGAGGCTGGCATTAAAATCATCGCCCTGGGGTTTGCCTTCCATAAAGGCTCTTACTTAAGGAATGGTTGGAACGTGATGGACTTTGTGGTGGTGCTAACAGGGTAAGTGTCAGATGCTGTGCTTCTTAGAATTATTTCGAACTATAAAGACTTTGGAAACATCATGGTTGGTGTGTACAGGCTGGGCTCGGGAAGGCTGAGTCCCCATGTTCTTCACCATGCCTCTGCATCTTGCACCCATCTCCATACCCTGGCTGCACGTTGCAGCAGATGCTTTTGGTTACAATTAGAATAACGGCTTATTAGTGTTGACTGCTTCCAGAGAGCTTTCTGTGCATGCTCTCATTTAATCCTCACAGCAACCCAATGAATTAGGAAATATTAATATTCCTGTGGGACCACGGAGAGATCTGAAGCACAGATATGCAGTCAAATGCTCTCCCATCCAAGTATTAACCAGGCCCGACCCTGCTTAGTTTCCGAGATCAGATGAGATCGGGCGCGTTCAGGGTGGTATGGCTGTAGACATGAAGCACAGATATGAACTTGCCTAAGATCACCCTGCTAGTGGAATTGGAATTTGAACCTAATATTATTATGTGATTCCAGAAATCAAGTTTTTAACTGTTGTGCATATGTGGTCCTTTTGTCTCACTTGGGGATGCCTTTATTCCAAGTTGGTCTTGATTTCTAGCTGGTAAATGTTTGTTGAGGACTTTTGAGTGTAATGGTTTATGGAAGGGCTATGGAGAAAACCAAGCTAGATAAGGTACAGTGACCGTCTTAGAAGAGTTTTTGGATCTGTATATAGCATGCCACAGTTGAAAGGTGAGTGTGTATACACTTTCCATGAAGGACCCTCTGTATAAGGTAACACTAGCTGTTATGACAACAATAGAAGAAACTGGGTAATGTTTTACACACAACAGCAATTTATTTCTCACTCATTGAAAGTCCAAACAGTTGTTCCTTGTTGGCAGGGCTCTCTCCTTCAAGCAGTGATTGAGGGAACCCAGGACCTTGCCACATTGTGACTCCTCATTGTTGACTCACAGTTTCCAAGAACTCTATGCTTGTCTACACCAAACCACAGAAGAGAAATGAGCACACAAAGTGATACTAGGAAGGTTTTATGGGCCTGGCACAAGCCTCTTCCTTTCTGTTCTTTTGGCTAGAATTTATTCACATGACACACATCACTGCAGGGGAAGCTGAGAAACATTTGACTGTGCTTAGAAGAAAGGAAGGTGGATTTGCTGAGTAGCGAGTCAGGCTCTTTCAGGGACCCCAAAGTTCTGTAACAGATGTCAGCATAGACATTACCATTTTATGCTCATTTCTGGCTCCTCTGCCCACCCACTCTTCTCCTCCAAGATAAGACTGGCTTGTCTTCCAAGACCCCTATTCATTGCTCATAGTTCCCCTCTGTGGGGGTCATAGCTGTCTTCTGTGGTGTCACAGTTCTCCTCTGTGGGGTCACAGCTGTCTCTGTGGGGTCACAGCTGTCCTCTGTGGGATTATAGCTGTTCTCTGTGGGGTCACAGTTCTCCTTGGGGGTCACAGCTGTCCTCTTTGGAGTTCCACCTCCCCTCTGTGGGGTCACAGGTCTATTCTGTGGGGTCACAGCTCCCTTGTGTGGGGTCACAGCTCTCCTCTTTGGGGTTGTAATTCTCTTCGAGGATCAAATTTCTCCTCTAGGCTCTGTTCCAGAGCCCGTCTCTCCTGGCAGATGTCATGGGTCTTAGCACCCATGCTGTGGTGGCTGGGCTCCTGCAATTCAGGTTTTGAGCACATTTGTTGTTTCAGAGCAATGTTGCTTTTCCCAAAAAGAGCTTTGTCATATTGGGTGTTTTGGTAGAGGCATTCAGATTTGAGTAGTCTGTTGTGGGTACCCTGGGCTAGCTCTAGTGGGCTTGAGTGCTCCCTGAGGGTCCTCTGTTTCTTGTTCCCATAGTTCTGTGGCTTGGGACCTTGGCAGGTTCCAAGGATATTTTGTGGTATTGGGCATCTTTTTCTTACCTTAGTAGGAAACTTGTCTGTGAAACATCCTAATAGCTGACTTTGTTATTGTTGTTGTCAAAAGTACGTAACAAAGGGGTGCCTGGGTGCCTCTGGCCATTAAGCATCTGACTCTGGATTTTGGCTTGGGTCCTGATCTCAGGGTTATGGCATCAGGCTCCACACTCAATGTGGAGTTGGCTTGAGATGCACTCTTTCTCCCTCTTCCTTTGCTCCACCCTACCACAGTCATGCTCCCCTCCCTTGCGTGAAGCATTGAGTGTTATATGCAAACAATGAATCATGGAACACTACATCAAAAACTAATGGTGTACTGTATGGTGACTAACATAATATAATAAAAAATTAAAATAAATCTTTTTTTAAAAAGTGCAAAACAAAGTATTCAGACATTCAAAAAAATAGAGAATAATATAACAAATATTCATGTATACAAATACCCATTCAGTGAATATTTTTTGCACACTTATGTGCCAGGTTCTGGGACACAGCAGTGAACAAAACAGATAAAAGTACCTCCTTTTGTGCAACAGATAGTCAAGTGGTGAAGAAAAACTAAATGAATGAATGAGTGAATGAATAAATATCTAGTGTGTTAGGTGGCAGTGAGGGCTACAGAGAAACAGTCAACAGAGAAAACATGCTATGAGCAGGAGGACTGGAAAACAGGGAAGACTTTATTGGGAAGGCAGTATTTGAATGAAAACCTGAAGGAGGTGAGTGAATGAGCCTTCAGGATAGCTAAAGGAGGAAAGTGCCACGCAGAGGGAATAGCACATTCAAAGGTGCTGAGGCTGGACTGTGTCTGATATGTTTGATGAACAGTGAGGAAGCCAGAGTGGCTGGAACAGAATGAGGGAGAGCGTGGAAGAGGTGAGGACAGGAAGGTGATGGAACAACAGCCTACCATCGGAATGAAAACTTTCTTTTTCTTTTTCTTTTCTTTAAAGATTTGTTTATTTACTTGGAATGGGGAGAAAGAGAGAGCTTGTGAGGGGGGGTGGAGGGGCAGAGGGAGAGGGAGAGGAAAATTCAAGCAGACTCCACGCTGAGTGTGGAGGCTGACACAGGGCTCTATCCAACAATCCTGAGATCATGACCTGAGCCAAAACCAAGAGTTGGATGCTTAATCAACTGAGCCACCCAGGCACCCCCAAATGAAATCTTTCTCTTACAGTGTAAGTCCCCTGTGTTCTCTTCCCTGTCCTTGTTTCTTTCTCTTCCTGGTGCAGAAACACTTCCTGAGTTTTGTGTTTAGCATTTCCAGTGATGTTTTTGCCTTTTTATATATGTGTTAAGGGTATAGGAAATACGTAGTATCTGCTTTATATTTTGACAACATAAATATATGAGAAATATAAATAGTGCATTCTTACACAGTTTTAGGTTTCTCTGTAAACATTTCCTTCTACAGCCTTCCTTCTGCACTCACCACGAGATTAATGTGATTGACAAGACTAGGTCTCATTCATCCATTTTCCCTGCTGCATCGTATTCTGCAGTATGAGTATTCTACCATGTATTTATCTATTTGGGTTGTTTCCAGCTTTGGGCTATTTTGAACCAAGCTGTCCCCTCACTCTTGCCAGTGGATTTCTCCAGGGCAATCTACCTGGGATTGGAACTGCTGAGTTGTGTACTCTGTGCATCCTTGGCTTCATGAGGCATTGCCAAATAGCTCTGCAAAGTGGTTGTGCCAATTTATACTCCCTGGGGGCTGACTTTTGCTGGCAGGGGCTGGCTTGACCTTGCTGGCAGGAAGAAGCCTTAAAATCCTTGTGTTTTTTGTTTTTTGTTTTTTATAACATGGTTCTTGGGATATCAGAGAAGCTCGTATGCCATTCAGCATGTTATAAGTCTCCATAAATGGTCATTAAGTTGAAAGGCGGCTGTGTGGTAAGTTAGTTAGCCACTTGGGTGTTTGCATTTGCTTTTTGGTTACAACAACGTGATCTCTTTCCCTAGTTTTTTGACATCTGATGAGGCCCTAGAGGAGAAATTCTTCATTGGAGATAGGTCCTGAGGATGAGAGCATTAGAATTAATGGGATTCATGGATCCTCTGAAATTGCATGCAAAAATTATGTTGTGTATGTATATTTTTCTGGTCTGTAGTTTTCATTAGATTCTCAGGGGGTCCTGCTCCTAACACCACAAGGAGCCGCCATTCTGTTCCTTTCTTACCCCTTTTCCTTTCCCTCTTCATTTTTCCTGCCTTCCTTTCTCCTGCTTGCCTCCCTGTTGCTTCTCCCATAATTGGCCACCCTTCTTTATTGTCTAGTGGTTCTATATCCTTCAAATCAAGCACATAACTCAAATTTCATTACTTCAAATTCCATTGGGCTGTTTGGTCTCCCATTGGGCTGCAAACAAGGAACAGAGAGTAGGGACTGCAAGCCCTGCAAACTCAGCATTCTGTGCAATGGCACTGCCAAGCAAAGGCGGTACACTCTTAGTTCTGCATTCCAGGGGGAGGGGATGTGAGTGTATTAATCTGACCTGAGACAACATGGCCCTAATGAGCACTTTTTGATTAACTCATTGTCTTCTCACATTTCTAAGCAAACCGCAGCATTAAAACACCATTCATTTTTTCATGGATTAATAGGGTTCTTGCCTTCTTCTTTTGTAAAATTTGGCAGGAAATATCATACCAATGGAGTCTGGTTTGCTCTGTGTAGTTCAAGGCCTCAGAGAAATTCTAACTTTGCAATTTTTATCAAACCCCTTTGAAGTGGGCTTCTATTGTATTTGAAGGTCTGATCGTTAAATTGAAATCGTGTAAGAGGAGGATTTCAGAAGCTTGGCTGTATTTCTGAGATGACAGAGCTTTGAATGTAGTGCTCAAATATATATATGAACATCTGGGAGGTCAAATAATGCAATTGTGCGTGTTAACAAAGGAGATTGTGGACATGACCAGGGTAGGGATGAATACAGTTGTTTTTGTGCTCATAGGCTTAGCCCTGTACCTGGCATAGTTGCTCAGTAAAATAAATGGCTGCAAAGCTGTAATACTTCTGAGATACAGAGTGTTCAGGAAAATGTACTAAGCTGTTTATGGAAATGGGGATCATTGCATTGATATAGCTAAATAGCCTGGGAGTCTATGACAGATACTCTGATACTCAGGTAAGGCATGGGACAGGTGAACTCTCGGTCCTTGCCAACTCTGACATTTCATGACTCTGTAAAAATTATTCCATTTTGAAAGGTCCCACCAGCTACTCCAGGCTTTGGACAGTTTTGTTGAGGATCAGAACTGAAGAAAATACCCAACTACTCGGGGACCATCAGGAAAGGACGGCTTTGCTTTCATAGCATCACTGAATTTTAGGACTCAATGGACTCTGGCAGGTCCAAACCCTTTATTTCACTCACAAGAGAGTTAAGACACAGAGAGGCTAAGTTATTTGCCCAAAGTCAAGTTACACTGAGATAGTGGCAAATCAGGAAACTTCTGAATCAGAATCTGTGTTCATGTCAAGGAGCCTAGAACCCCAGTTTGGGGACAGTGAGAGTGGTATAATATAATGCCCCTCTGAGTTTCTGCCATCAGAGCCTTGCATTTTCCTTCTTTCTGTCCAAGTATCCAGCTATAGCCCCTTTCCAGAGAGATAGAAAGGGAGTCTCAGATAGTAATCCCAGTTCCCCCTTACACAGCTGAAGAAACTGGGGTCCAACCGGGTCAGAATGACTTGACTAGAGTCACACACCTCACACTGTCTTCCCTTTGATCAATTTAACAAACACATATCACCACTCTTCACTGTCTCCTCCTTCCTTCACCTCCATGTTGCTGTTCTGAGTTGCCTGAAAATAAAAACAGCATTCTAAACACAATAACAACAACAAAACCCAACTGGCGTCAGGAGACCAACTAACAGCTCCTGTAAATACCAGCTGCATTTTATTTTAACTTCTGTCTGCATTAATTCCCTCCCGCCCCGCGTTCCACCATGGATCAGTCATCCTGGGTATCATAAGAATTCCCTACCATGGCACAAATGCTTCTTATCATTCAGAGTTTTATCATTGGAAGAGCATTGATCTTTTTATTGTTCAAAGTGTTTGGTGTCATGATATTTGCTGAACTGTGTTCCACCAGGAGCAGCCTCACTTCCTAACAGCAGGAGGTAGCTTCTCCATCTTGTAATACGGTGATGGTGATGATAATGTTGTCGGCTGCCATGCTTGTTATTCCCATCATTTATTAAGCATTTACTATGTGCCAGCACTATATTAACAATTTTGTGTGTATTATCACATTTCAGTTCCACAAGCCTTTTGTAGAGATGAATCTGAGGCTCAGAGAGCCTCAGGGATCCTCCAGCTAATAAAGGGTGGATCAGGATCTCAACCACTCTACTGGGACCATGCCCTAAAACTAGGATAACCTGAGGCCCAAGTTAAATTCAAAGAGCCATATTCACCCCAGTATCCCTATGAACATAATACCTGTTACTAGTAGCAGTGGCAACATTGACAAATTAGAACTTAGAAGGCACTTTATATGTTCAGGTGATCTTTACAGCTCTCTGAATTAAGTACCACTATTACTCCCACTTTACAGTTGACGAAACCAAGGTTCAAAGAGACTAAACACCTTGCCCAATGTCATCTACCTCATAAGTGGTAGATCTAGGATTTGATCTCATTAGATCTGCAGCTAGAATCCATATTCTTGAGTCCTACACCATTTCTTTAAAATGAAGTTTTTCAGGAAAGTCAGGAGGATCTTATTTTGCTTTCCCATCTTGGACTCTATGATAGCAGGGGGGAAAAATGGGCAGAAGAGATGTCCACACATGGAAGACTGGCCCAGACTAATGGTTAAGACTTGGGCTTCAGAGTTGGAAGGATCTCTGCCAGTGATGAATTAGAGAACGTGCATGTATCCCTCCAAACCTCAGTTTTCTCACCTGGAAAAAGGGATAGCATCTGCCTCTTTGGGCTGTGGTAGGGATTAGAAAGGCAACTTTGTAGCCAACACCGTGAACTGAGCCCCTGGACCATTCCGAGTTCTTCATAAATGGGAGTTGGTGAATTGAAGGGAAAGAAATTAGAACATACTCCTTTGGAGGTGTGTGGTAGATCCTGCAAATGTCCCACTCCATATTCGTCCTGCTCACCTCTGAGTTTACCTCTCCCGGGCAGTTCCCATGCAAGCTAACCTCCTTGTACCTCCAGTACCAAAGGAGGTACCTCCTTGTACCTTGTAACCTCCAGTACCTCCTTGTACCTCTCATTTTTCTGCATCTGTGCTGGAGGGTCTTCTCCAGACTTGCAGGAGTTTGTTCAGCCACATGACAGACATTTAACACCTCCAGGAGCAGCCCTTAACCAGTGAGAAAGGGAGTCCATGTATAAATAGGCCTGGCTTCGGGCGCCTGGGTGGCTCAGTGGGTTAAGCCGCTGCCTTCAGCTCAGGTCATGATCTCAGGGTCCTGGGATCGAGGCCCGCATCGGGCTCTCTGCTCAGCAGAGAGCCTGCTTCCTCCTCTCTCTCTGCCTGCCTCTCTGCCTGCTTGTGATCTCTCTCTGTCAAATAAATAAATAAAATCTTTAAAAAAAAATAGGCCTGGCTTCCCTGTTCCTCGGTGAGACTTGGAGGTGTGTTCTACCTCTCAAAGGGCCTTCCACAGGATTGAATACTAGTTGCTCACAATGATACCCATTCATCAGCGCTCCCTTTACCAACTTCATGCTTTCTAGTTTATCCCTTTTAATTCCATGGATCATCTCCCAAAAGTGCTTGTCTTGGAGCCATAATAGCTTGAAGCCTAGCAGGTTAGAAATTTCAGCACCCCGGACAGCGCACAGCACACTTCACCAGATAAAAACGTCCTCCTTTCTCCCTCTGCCCCTGATTGGAGTGGGGAGGGACTGAGTAAGGACCAGATGGCCAGGTGACATTGCTCCATACTGTGCTTCTTGGCCAGTTTCCTTGTGTGGCTAAAGAAGACCTTGCCATCCATCTCTCAGCAGGTTTAGGGGCTGATCGAGGTCTTGTCCTCTTGAATTGCTATGACAAACACCAGCCTGCCTCCAGAGAGACATCTGGCCACTGCCTCTACAGTTTGCAGGGCTAAATGACTCCTCTCTTCGCACCAGGGCAGGGAGGCGGCTGCCTGGCGGGCAGAGGAAATCTCAGCGGAACGGGAAGCAAGTGGGTGCCTGGGGCTGAGAAAGAGGCTGCCAAATGAGAGACACTGTGCTTTGCTTTATGCAGGAGGAGCTACAGGCATTGGAGATGCTCTGTTGTTACAGAGGTTGTAGAAAGTGGACAGTCTCCTCTCTGGGCAGGACCTGGGCCTAACCCAGAGATGACAAGTTCTCGCCTTCAATGGGGTCATGTAATAGAATGGTAAAACTGAGGCTTGGGGGGCGGGGTATAGGAAAATCAAAGCCCCATTTTTCTTGATTTCTCTGGCTATGACGAGCTTTTTGGTGTTGTCTGCCAATCTAAAAGGTTTAAATACCTTCAGTACCGATGTTCCCCAAACTTAAGTCTTCTGCCCAGAGCTCTCTTGCAGTCTCCACATGGGGAGGAGTCCACAGACATCTCACAGTCAAGATGTCCAAAACTGAACTCCTGGGCATCCTTCTCATATATCCCTTCCTGTCTTTTTACATCATTGGATGGCAGCTCCATCCTTCCAGGGGCTCTGGCTAAAAATCTTGACACCTTCTCCCTTGTGGTCAATCCTTTTGCAAATTCTGTAGGTTCTGTCTTTTTCTACCTCCCCTGCCACTACCTGAGCTGAGCCATCATCATCTCTCAGCCTTGATGGAGCAGGCTGTACCTAGGTCTCTTTGCTTCTGCCCTCCTCCCCCACAGCCTGTTATCAGCCTGGCACCAGCGGCTCTGGGCTCCTCACTGCTCCTTGAACACTTCAGACATGTTTCCACCTCAGGGCCCTTGCACTTGCAGTGCCCAATATCTGGTATGTTCTTCTCAATCCATTTCCTCATCTTTAAGACTTTACACCAATGTCCCCTGGCTCCTTGTCTACAATTCCAACACTTTTGACACTTCCTGTCCTCTTTCTTCTATTTAGATTTTTTTCTGTGTTCTTGCCACTTTCTGACAAACTATGTATTTTACTTCATTTTCTGCCAGTCTCCTCCACTAGGTAAGTTCCCTGCAGACAGGGATTTGGTTTCTTCTGCTCATGGTGCTATTCCCCCATGCCTAGAATAGCGCCTGGCACACAGGAGGTGCTCAATAGATGTTTTTGACAGAACAACTGAATTGATGGTACCTATAACCTGCCAACATGGAGGAAAGTCTCAGTGTCCAATAAACTAAGGTACAGAAGCCCCTTCCCAAGGGCCCCTGCATTTCGCCTGGTCTAGATCAGATGGTGCAGTTTTGGAGGGCAGTTGGAAGTGCCCCTGCATTTCGCCTGGTCTAGATCAGATGGTGCAGTTTTGGAGGGCAGTTGGAAGTGTCAACTTAACTATCATATGTACTGTGGCTATGATAAGTCTGCCCATTTGCTGTGATCCTGCTCTAGGAATTATGGCGTGTCTTATGCGTTGAGTTCTCAATGGACTAAAACTCCTCTAGAATCAACTTTGTTAGCTACCTTGCAATAACAAAGTGGCACAAGAATGAACAGGAGTGTGTGGAAGGGGGTGTGGTCTGAGCAGGGTCTGAGCATTCTCAGGCCTACTGTATAAAGTTGTGCAGGTTGCACACTGAACCAGACAGCTGGAGTATATTTTCTAAGTGTTTAACTCGTCTACATGTAAACTTCTTTCGGAGACATCACAGGCAAAAAAGTATCAAATAATTCATGCCCGGGAGTCCCTTCCACCCTAAGAAGCTTTGATTTTAGGAGTCACTTTTTTTGTGTGGTGCTGAAGAGACGTGGTTGGTGTCAAAGGTTATGGGTTATTTTGTTTTCACTGTTCACAGGCATATTTGGAGGCCACCCACAGAATTTTAGGACATGAAACAGGCAGTAGAAACAGGCAGAAAGGAAACCAAAAAGTCTTAAGTCCTGCTCTGGGCACTAAAATGTGGCTGGTGCTCCTTTCCTTTGCTTTACATTAGTATGCCAGGGATGTGAAGTTGAATCATTATAATATTGAGTGGACAGGAGGAATCAGACTGAGAGGTCTTTGTAAATTAGACTGATGAGTTTTGATTCATAGGAAATAGCCCTGGATGTTTTCAAAGCAGAAACTGCAAAGTGTGTAGCAGAACTGCATTCTATGCACATCTGACTTATACAAAATCATTGTTATGTAATTGGCACCCATAGAAAAAGAAAAAAGATGAATATAATAATTAAATCGTGAGGTCATTTCTACCTGCCATTGCATTTAGTGAGTTTTTCCCCCCAAGGAATGAGTATGATTCATGTTCTTCCTAGAGCCTAGTACCTCAGCTAGGAATGTTTTCTCTTCAAATAAAAGAAGAGACATCTAGAAGGGGCTTTAGCATGAAGGAGATGTTTTTGTTACCTGATTTAGAAATCCACAAATCTGTAGGCCAGGATTAATTGAATGGCTCAGTGATGTCTTCCTACCCACCTCAGTGAGTTGAATTTTTACCTCATGATTTGTTGCCTCAAGGTGGCAAAATGGCTGCCACATCTCATCCTCTCATGGCTCATTCAAAAGCAGGAAAATAATGACAAGGAGAGGGAACTCTCACTGGAGGCTTTTCATTTTTATCTAGGAGAAACAAATCTTGCCCAGAAGTTCCCCAGAAGGTTTCCTTCCACATCTGATTGACTATACCTGGGGCACAAGACCATTTCCAGCTTCAGGGAAGACCAGAAACATGCATGTCTGGTATATTTGCCATTTTCTGGAAGGCTAGTTCTGCTTGTAAGAAAGATGGGGGAGAAGGAAATGGCTATTGGGACAGTTAGCGGTATCTGTCACATAAAGCATACTATTCACATTCTTTTATATCACATATTACTGTCCACATTATACATGCTTATCACTGCCCAGGCTTAAATATGCAAAACTATACATATTGTACTTTATGGATGATTTAAAGTTTTGTCAAAGGTGTTTTTTGAGTCTGCAATTTTTTCTTTGTGCACTTATTTCAGAATCAGAACTTAACTCTCCCACGTAAGACAGAACATCACTTTGTGGATGTGAATTCACATTCCTGGCTCTCATGCTCAGAGGATGTGTGACTTCTGGCAAATGATTTACTCTTCATCTTTATTTTACTCATCTGTTAGATGAGACTCATATTAATACTTACCTCATTGGGTTGAGGTGAAGATCAGATGGATAATTTTTAGCAATAAAATGTAGTCAAGAGGAGGGAGAGGGGAAGGAGGATTCCTGTGGTGGAGCTAGTCCTAGAATAGAGGTGATTCCATGTCTGGGATGATTTTGGATGATAATGGAAATAGGAAGGGAAGGATGGATTTAAGGACACTTTCCCAGGAAAAAAAAAAAACATTCCAGAGCATGATAATCAACTGACTGTTGACTGGTATAATGGTAGTGCCATTGCAAGAGCACAGGGTGCTTCTAGGGAGAACTTATTTCAGTCATGTTGAGGTTACTGTAAGACATCAAAGTAGAAAAGTCATTTAGACAGATGTAGGTAACAGTTAAAGTCTGCCTGGCCTGCTTGGTCTTGAGAGTCATCCACAAAGAGGTTGGTTAAGCCTGGAAAGTGCCTGAGTTCTAAAGGTGTGGTGGTATAAGGGACAGGAACAGGGGGTCAGGGGAGTGCCGGCACTGAGGGACCAGAGAGGAAGAGGATCAGGGAAGGAAACAGAAGGTTCAGGGGACAGGTAGTTAGGAAGAGGCAAGCCACAGTCAGCCACATCAGTTGCAGCTAAAGAGAGGAGAACGTTTACATTAGGAGGAAAAGAGTGACTCTAAAGAGTTGTCCTAGGGGGAATGGGGACACATGACATCTTGGTGGCAAAGGTCTGATTGAAAAGCGAAGGAAGGAGGAAAAGCTTTGGTAGTTTCTACCATCGGCACCAGGGTTTGAGGATTGAGTGAACTCATTTGGGAACTAGCTTGATTTCTTTAGTCTTTTTCCTCTCCTTTACAAAAGTTTTTTTGTTTTGTTTTGTTTTTGTTGTTGCTGTTGTTGTTGTTTTATTAGGAGAGTGAAATGCTGGGCATGTTTAGAAAGATGAAGAAAATGGGTATCACATATTGTTATGTATCTCTTGCCAAATAAAATTCTAGTTACATCATACTGGAACATCCAGACAGATTTTTATGAAATGTGGAGGGTACATTTGGGGTGGTTTTACTTGGTGACATATAGGAAATTCGCTTGAGAGGCTCTGTCCTGTAGAACTAGGATATGATGCACCAGGGCAGCAGAAATTGAGGTTCAACCTGGTGTGACTTCTCAGTAGTGATATGTCTGGTGAATTGTGGTTTTGGAGGTGAGTCCTACATCAAAAAGGACTTGGGTAGTAGAGGGCTCGAGTTGCAACCTTGCTTTGCCAGTCAGCTCCTCCGTGTGCGGGCAACTCTAGAAGAGAGGGCAGCCAGTACGTACACACACATAGTTAGGACTGTGGGCTCAGGAGTATGAACAGATTCAACACACAGCTCCATTCCCAAGTCGTGTGACCTTGGGCAGGTGGCTCTGCCACCCTGAGATCTTAGCTCCCTCACCTGGAAAACAGGGTATCATGCCCTATCTTGTAGAGTTATTTGAAAGGTTTAATGAGCTTGTGTCTGACATGTGGTAGGGTGTGTTTATGGATGGTATTTACGGAGGGATGGTTTGAAGAGAAAGGAAGAAGGGGTTTGGTGCTTCTGTGGGCCTCAGCTTCCTCATCTGTGAAATGGGAAGAAAAGTTGTACCTACCACAAAAGGTAGGATTCCACGAGATAATACATGTAAAACACTTAAAAACTGGCACAGAATAAGTGCTCAGTGCTGTTAGCTATTCTAACACTAATAACTGTAATTATAATGATGATAATAATTATGAGTGCTTCTCCAGGCCCAGTTCCACAGACCGGTTAGTCTGCTGTAGAACATTGGCTCCTGATAATTTGGCATGCAACATCTAACCCCCTCTTCCAATCTGGGGAGAGCACCCCTTTGTGCGTAGTACTCCTGGATCACACTTGCTCACAAACCAAAGGTTTCAGGAAGAGGGGGTCATCCTCTCTCCAGACCTTGGTAATCAGGGCGTGTGATTCAAACTCAACCAATCACACACTCCCTGACCAAGGAACTGGAAAGCAGAATGTTTGAAACATGAAGGGATGGTCTGGGTTCCTTCCTAGCAGCCTGCTACCGTGGGGATTGTTGGTCTGGCTGCATTGCTCTGGCCCATTTTCCAAGTCCCCTCCTCTGGATTCCAGCTGATTATCTGAGCTTCCTAAAAATTTTTGGTGTTTGCAATACAGAACTCAAATTGATGCTGGGACAAAGATTTGAAGTCCAGTAGCCTGTTTGTAGATCCCAGGAGACAGAGATGGAGACTAGAGGGGTGAGATAGTGAAGAGAAGACAGTCAATAAAGTTTACATTAGGCAACAAGTTAGTGCCACTTGCAACTGGTGCTTGCTTCATCTCTCTGGAGAACTTTGGGAGGCAGGTAGCACACGCTCCTCAGAGTCAGCTCACATATGGAGTGTTGGCACTGGACTGGGAGATCCTCCTGGGGCATGGGCTCCCTTGCTCTCCTGTTTTGCCCTGCACTCAGACTGAGCATGCTTCTGTGGCCAGAACATCCTAGATGTTCAGAATGAGCAATGTGGGACACAGGCATAGCACCCACAGTGTCTGTCTTGATGGCTACTCTTAGCTGGTTCTGCCGTGAGTCGCCGCTCAACTCCTTGGCTTTCCTGGTGAAGCATTTTGGGGGGTCAGCTCATCTTTAGTCTGCATCAATGAAAGGAAAACAAATCTCACCCTCTTGGCCCCATATGGGGAGTGAGAACAGCGGCTCTGTAGGGAAGGGATAAAGGAAGGGCAGCTGAAAGCCAGACCCTCAACCTTTGGGGAGTTTGGGCTTCAATGATACTCTAGAGACAGAGGACTCTCTCCCTGGCGTGATGGGCACAGGACTTCTGTGCAGAGAAGAATAGAGATCAGAGTGAATAATAGGAATAGAATGTTGAAGCAGAGGAGCCAAATAGGATCCAGGTGGGATCCAGGGTCCGGGACTGGGGATGAGTTAGCAACATTTTGCATTGTCTTTAGCTGGCAGCAATGAGTAGAATTTGTTCCAGAAAGGCACAAATGAACAAACTGGTCTTCTCTCACTATGAGGTGAGAATTGCATTAGCAGGGTAATCTCGCCACTGAGGATGGCACAGCAACGCATGTGTTCACACCTGAATAAAGAAAAAGTGCGGTTCCTATGTTCCTATTGTGGAGTCTTGTGTGGCTCAGAAATGGCGAGTAGCAGAAGATCCAACCTGTGGTGGCTTAAACAAATGGGGGCTTATTTTTTGTCATGTTACAAAAAGTTGGCAGTGGGTGTGGGCTGGTGTGGGCTGGCATCTATTGGCCAATCTCTTGGCTTTCTCTTGACCTTTGTCTCATGGTTGCAAAATGGTTGCTGGAGCTTTTAGCATCATGTCCACTTTCCAGGCAGGAAGAAGCAAGGACAAGATGACCCCACCCAGCTCTGCCAACTTTTGCATCATGCAGAGCAAAATCTTTCCCAGAAACCATCCACCAGGCTTCTACTTCTATTTCATGGCCAGCAGTATGCTCATGGCCACATCTAGCTCCGAGAGAGCCTGGGAAAGCATTTCACTTTTCTAACCATTCTAGAGACTGTTCTAACTTTTGATTTTGTATATGGCTAAAGGGTATATTTAAAGTCAGACTCTTTTATTTTAAAACTGTCTTCATTCACCTTATAATCATCTCTTCTGTGTGCTTCTGCATATCAGTTATATATTGTCATGGTAGTGCTGTGTAACAAACAGTACCAAAAGCCAGTGGCTTAAAGTGACAGCATTTATTTAGTTTATGGCTCTGAGGGTTGGCAGTTCAGCAGGGTGCTTTATCCGATCTCAGATCAGCACATTCATGTAGCTGTGGCCAGCTGTGAGGCAGCTGGGTGGCTCTCCTGTTTGCGTGTTGGCTGTCTATAGGCTGGTCTAGGATGGCCTTGGCTGGGACCACTGTTCTCTGCTGCACATGGTCTCATCCTCCAGCAGGCTAATGTGGGCCTGTTCATATGGCAGAAGCAGTGTTCTTGGAGTAAGAGGGAGTACACAGGCCCCTGGAGGGCTAGTCCCAGGAATGTAGTGTCCTCACTTTGGCGACTGATGGCCAAAGTATGCAGTGAGGCCAGTCCAGATTTGAGGGATGGGGCAATAAATCCCATCTCTTGGTGGGAGGAGTGTTACATCATATTGCAAAGGGTGTTTATCTAAGAAGTTATTCAGTGGGAACACTGAGACCTGATTTCTGTCCCCTGAGGACTTCTGCCCTGACTTCTGTTAGTCATTGGTGCCACACCTTCCCCTTCCTTTTAGTTTCTGACTTGTAGCAAGAAACAAGGATGACGTGTTATTATTACCATGTCAGTCATACAGTGGAAAGGAGAGAAAGTGTCAGTAAAGGCTCTGTTGAGAGCCCAGGGCCCATCATATGGCCCCCTGGGAACTAAAGGTGGAGAAGACCACACAACCTTTATCAAATCTCAACTTGATACCTGAGTTCTGAGTCCTCATGGGCAGTTGAAGCATGAGAACAGATTTCTTACCTGCTATGTAAACCCAGCACAGTTCATAGCCATACAGCCTGGCGCCTTATGTCAGCTGGGCTTTTGATTTCTTTCTTTCTTTCCCTTTTTTTTTTTTTTTTTGAAATGTCATCTGCTCCTAATCAAAGCTGAATGGAAACCTCCTCCAATTCTATAGCTCAGGAGGATAGAAACCAGACTGGCAGGCATCTGTACAGAGACCTTTTCTCCAGCCCTTTTTCATGCCCTAACTCTGTTTTGCATCTGCCTTATTTTTATGCATTCCCCCCACCCCACCTTCCC
The DNA here is from genome assembly GCF_020171115.1 of Neogale vison. NCBI lineage: Eukaryota > Metazoa > Chordata > Mammalia > Carnivora > Mustelidae > Neogale > Neogale vison. The sequence continues at coordinate 215,176,194 of NC_058096.1, forward strand.
TCCCAAAACTCCAGCTTTATGAGAATGCATGCCAACAGGGGAGGTCAATCTCAGAGAAAGGAAATTGGCATTAGTTGAGCACCTGCCATGGGCCACACCCCTTATACACCCTCATTGCCCTCCAGCTTCCCCATAGCTCCATGAATAGTTCCTCTAGTTGAGGAAAACTAGATCCAGAGAGGAAGAGTCACTTGTCCAAAGTCACACAGATGGGAAGTTCTAGACCAGGACTTGGATGCAGATCCACCCCTCTGTAGAACCAGTTGCATTTTAGAGGGAGAAAATAGGGAGAGGGATGCCAGCCTCCTCCATCAGCAGCATCTGCCCACTCACCCCAGGACCTTTGCAGATGCTGTTGCCTGTATCTAGAATATGCTCTCTGTGTCTAGCTAATTCTGATTCAGATGCGATAATTAAAGTATGTAACAACTGGAGTGACACGAGCACTGACCAGTTAGAAAGGAATCTCTCCTTTTGTGCCAAGTGTAGACCTTTAGTTTGCTGTACATAGGAAGGTCCAGGGGACCTAGAGAGGGACCAAGGTGCCAGGGGGTGCATTCATGGGACTCAAGGCAGTATGTATTTATTGATATTAACTATCTCTTCCTCCAGAAAGCCTTCCTGACCTCCCTACACCATGCTTAGTATCAGGCCAGTGTAGGTCCCTTCTTTATAGGATCTGATGTCATCTCTATACTGGGTTAGTCACCTGTCTTTTTTCTCTGGAGGACAAAGACTGAACTCAGAGTCTAGTGCAGAACCTGAAAGTGGTGCTCAGTAAATATCTACTGAATGAATGAATGAATTCGTAGATGGCTGTGGAAAGAGCTGTGCCCTTTGGCAGGGTTGCCCAGGCGTTGCTGAGGGATGGACAGTAGGAAGCACGGGATATCCTTAATTTCAGTCATGTTGCTCTGAAGCCTGAGCGAATGCTGCAGACACAGGAGCAGCAAAGTTTCCGCTCTCCGTCTGGCCTCACTCGGGGGGCTGTGCCGGCCAAGGGGCATCCTGGGAAGCCAAGAGCAATGGGGTCTTTGAGAACACAAGGGATTGGGGGAACAGCCTCTAATTTTACATTTCCTAGTCCTTTGTAAAGGAACAGGTAAGGCTTGCATATTTTTGAGCTGTAGGTTCAATAGCAGAGCTGCGATCAAGAGCTGGACCCTGGAGTCATACCAATGTGAGCTTCCTCAGTGTCTGGTTTAGGGACCTGGGGGCATTATGGATCAGCACTGACAGTCACTGAGAGCTTACCATGTGCCCAGTGCTGTCCTCAAGATCGAGTAGATTATCTCATTTAATCCTCCAAGTATATCCCTCTCCCTTAGGGGAGTATAAGTATACCCCTTAGGGGCTGCCCTTGTCCCTATTATACAGCTGGGAAAACAAGAACAGTCCCGAGGAGGATGCGTGCCGGTCAGGAGGCCGGGTGAATCTAGACAGCTGGGTCCTTTGTGCTCTCCTCCACTGCTCTGTTGGCCTCTGGTGAACCTTCTCGTGTCTCTGAGCCTCAGCTTCCTCATCTGTGAAATGGGGCTTGTCATACCTCATTTGCAGGGCAAGTAAATGTGTCAGTAATAATGGTGACCACAGGTGAAGCACTGGCTATGGCTGTGCTCTCTGCAGCCAGGACCTTTACGAGGACCATTCCCTTCGGTCCCCGCCTCCCGTGGGTGCAAAATGTCATCCCCATTTTACAGATGAGAAAACAGAGGCTTAGAAAAGCTAGAGCATTTGTCTCAGGCCACATGACTAGGAAGTGGAAAAATTGGGATTTCAAGGATGAAGCCTGACTCTTAAAGGCACAGGCAATAAATGGAGCAGACGATGCTGATTCTAGGATTATCAGACCCTGGAATCAGGGAGGTGAAGACTGCTTCCAGCCTGCCTGACTTAGCTCCAAGAGGTCACAGCTGGTGGACCTGCCAGGGAGAGTTTAGCTAGATACATGGCAATGTTTTTCTTGCTAATAGTAATAATTCTTCTTATTTACTATGCACATGCTCTGTGCCAGGGGTTGCCTGAGTCCTCTGCATCAGGCCTGCTTGCTCCCCTGTTTCAGGAGGAGACAGCAAGAGCCCGGTGGACACTCTGATCTGCACCCTCAGCCAGATCAAGGCCCACCTTAGCCCAGCACAGGTCCTTGATCCAAGGCTGTTGGTACAAATCAGTTTCCATGTCTCTAAGGGTCCATCTCCAGCTGACACGTGAGGTGCTGAATCAAATATCCCTCCTACAAAAAGCTTTCGTTGTTGTCACCTAGACCTGCCACCCTGTTTGTCTCAGAATAATCTGTCCAGGGGCATCTGGGTGGCTCAGTCAGTTAAGAGTCTGCCTTTGGCTCGGGTCATAATCCCAGAGTCCTAGGATTGAGCCCCACATCGGGCTCTTTGCTCAGCAGGGAGCCTGCTTCTCCCTCTCCCTCTGCCTGTCATACCTCCTGCTTGTGCGCTCTCTCTCTCTCTCTATCTGTGTCACGTAAATAAATAAAATCTTGGAAGGAAGGAAAGAAGGGAGGGAGGGAGGAAGAAAAGAAAAGAGAAGAGAAGAAGAAAGAAAAAAGAAAAGGAAAGGAAAGAAAGAAAGGGAAAGATCCATTCAGGTGCTAGGGTCCAAGCCTCAGGGTCTCTCTATTCCTCTTTTTCTCTAGCCCCCACACCTAGTCTGTTAGCAAATCTTGTTGGATCCATCTTCAGAATCTACCCAGAAGTCCACCCACTTCTCACCACCGTCGTGGCCCCCTCTGGTCGGGCTCGCATCATTATTCTCCCTGTATCCTGGTCTCTTAACTTCCCCCCTCACCCTCTCCCCACAGTCTGTCCCCCTGACAGTAGCCAGAGGGCACCTGTGAGTACCTGAGCACAGCTGTGTCTGGCCTCTGCTCTTAACACTCCATGGCTCCCACTTCACTTGGAGAAAAAACCTAAGTCCTCCCTGTAGCCCACAGGGCCCCGCACAAGCTCTGGCCTATCCCCTGCCTGCCCCCATCTCCCCCTACCCGCTGTCCTCCTCACTCACTGTGCTCCAGCCACATGAGCCTCCTTGTTGTCCCTTTTTTTAAAATATTTTTTAAATTTCTTTATTTGAGAGAGAAAGAGAGAGCACAAGTGGAGGGAGAGGGAGAAGCAGACTCCCCGCTGAGCAGGGAGCCCGACACGAAGCTCAGTTCCGGGATCCCGAGATCATGACCCAAGCCGAAGGCAGACATTTAATCAAATGAGCCACCCAGGTGCCCTTCCTTGTTGTCCCTTAAACACATCAGACACAGTCCAGCCTCAGCCTTTGCACAGGCTGTTCCTTCTGCCTGGAATGCCCTTCCCCCACGTCTTTGCCTAACTCTGCCCCCATTTGCTTTGCTCAAATATTCTTCAGCATTATAACTTACTCATCTCTCTCCTGACATTCCCACTCCCCATTCTGTGCTTTATTTCCCTCCACAGTCCTGATGAGCTGCTACCAGACCACATTTACTTATCATTGGTTGGTGATTGTCCAACTCCACCACCGGAATCTCAGCCCTATGAGGGCAGGGGCTTCTGCTTCTTGTGCTCACCGCTGTATCCCAGAGCTAGAATTGGACTTGGCAGGTGCTCAGTAAAAGTTTAATTGTGGTGAAATAGAGCTAACATAAGACAGACCCTTTAAAGCATTTTGAAGTTTCCAGCTCAGTGGCATTAAGTCCGTTCATACTGTCCTGCAGTCATTCCCACTCTCCATCTCCCAGACATTCTCATCTTCCCAAACTGAACCTCTATCACCACGAAACACCAACTCCCTCCTCCCTCTCCCAGTGCCTGGCGTCCACCATTTTCTTCCCATGCCTGTGGTTCTGACTTCTCTAGGGACCTCCTGTGAGTGGAATCACACAGTATCTGTCCTTTTGTGACTGGCTTCTTTCACTCAGGATGATGTCCTCCGGATTCACTGACACTGGAGCAAGTGTCAGCGTTTCCCTCCTTTTGAAGGCTGAATCATATTCTATTGTATGGGCATACCACATTCTGTTTGTTCGTTCATCCATCAGCGGATACTTGGGCTGCTTCTATCTTCTGGCTACCATGAGTAATGCTGCTCTGATATTTGCATGAGTGTGCAAGTAACTCTTTGAGTCTTTGCTTCCGGCTCTCTGGGGTGCAGACCGGAAGTAGACTTGCTGGATCGTTCTTCCATTGTTTAAAAATCAAGATTTAACTCACTGGGGCCCTGGAGGTTTCACTGGCTAAAGCTTTTCTCCGACCTTTTGGAGCTAGACATAGGGGTGGGGAGCAGGCAGCTCGTGCATCAGCTGTTTTTCAACACATGGGGAGGCAGATGGGTGAAATGTCTTCCTTTCCACCCTACCTGCTCTGGTATCTCAGGATACCCCTTGTTTGGGGAAGCGGCTGTGGCATCAGAGAGACAGTGTGTGGCATCTGAGACACAGTACCGCAAGTGGCTGGGAGCCCAGAGAAACCAGGACAGGCACGCTGGGGACGTGGACTGGAGATGGAGCTAATTTTAGTGGCTGGAGAGGCTGCAAGAAAGAGCGAGAGAGAGAGAAGGGGAGAGAGAGAGAGAGAGAGAGAGAGAGTGTGTGTGTGTGTGTGTGTGTGCATGCACGCATGTGCATGCACCCGCACACATGGTGACAGAGGCCTCATGGGGGAGGAGTTGCTAGAAAAGTCAGTTTGGACAAAGTAAAATACTGGGGAGGAGACCCAGCCCCAGCCCAGAGGGTGGTCAGCCTGTTTAAAGGCACAAGTGCCAGGATCAAGGCGAGGAGGGGTAGTGTTAGCCGACACTTGGATTATAGAGACAGTTGTGGTTATGGAGCCTTGATCTACATGAGGCAATGTTCACCCATGTCATTCTGACAGCCATTCTAGGGGAAAGATATTGTTCCTGTCTCTTTTATGAGCAGGCAAACTGAGGCATGGAACTAAATACCTTCCCCCATCAGAAGCAAGGAATGAGCCAACCAGAGAAGTGAAAATACAGAATCAAGGGAAAAACAAAGATATATAAGCAAGAAGGCTCTCAAGGAAGAGGAGTTAGCTCTGAAATCCTTGAGGATGGCCAGGTTGAAGAGAAGAATGCAGGTGGCAGAAAGTGGCCGAGCACTGGATTTGGGAATCAGGATAGAAGTGGATGAAAATTCTGGCTCTTCCACTCACTGGCTGTGGGGCCACTCTGACCCTCAGCTTCCTTATCTGTGAAACAGGATAATGCCGCCTATTTTTCAGCATTGTTGTGAGGATGGGCAGTAGGGGCCTGCTCCAGGATAAATTCTCAGTGTATGGTAGTCATGGTTTTCCTTGTGTTTGGGGACAATATTGTCGGGTAAAGGGGAATTTTTTTTAGGGGGTGGGGAGGAGGAGAGAGAGAGAGAGAGAATCACAACCAGGCCCCACATCTAGCGCAGAGCCTGACACAGGGCTTATTCTCACAAACCTGAGATTATGACCTGAGCCAAACTCAAGAGTTGAACACTTAACTGACTGAGCCACCCATGCACCCCAAAGAGGAAATTTCTTATCAATTCAAAAATTGCTTAAGTTCCTACTTGCTTGAGCTCCTACTGTATACCAGGCCCTCAGGATATAGTGGTCAACAGGACAAGCCTGGTTCCTGCCCTTGTAGAGTCTCAGGATAGCCACACTGCACTCCTCAGCTTAATCATTCTCTGAAATTGTAATAAGAATACCAGCCACTGGCACTTACTATGAGCCAGGCACTATTCTGGGCCCTTTTAAAATAGTAGCTCATTTAAGCTTCACGGAAGAGCCTGTAATCTAAGAGCTGTTATTATCCACATTTTATATAGTAGGGAACTGAGGCACAGAGAGGTTAAGTAACTTGCCAAAGGCCACACAGTGACCCAGCAGGTGGTGGAGCTGAGATTCACATGCAGGAGTATGGTCCCAGAGTCTGTGTTCTCTACCACTGTGCTTTCCTGCCCCTCTGATAGCAATAATCATTGGTCACATTGACCAATGGCTATGTTGCCGTGTCCTTCACACACACTTTATTGGGCCTTTGTAGCAATCCAGTGAGGCTGATTTTTAGTGATCCCCATTTGATGGAGAGAGAAACTGAAACACAGAGAGGCTGTATAAGTCCCTTGTTTGGGATCCTGCAGTGAGAACTCAGGGTTGCAAATTCGGGGTGGCCTTGGACCCCACATCCCAGCCTCCAGTGGCTCATAGAGGGAAGGCTTTCCTTGGTGCCTTTTTTCTGTTTTCTCTGCTTCTGTGTGAAGATAAACACCCTAAGCCCTTTTGCTGTAAACTGGGATATAATTAGTTAATGGAAGGTCAGTGCTTTAGAGATGGAAATTGCGGGGCTTTTTATTTTTTCCTCCCTCAGCATTGTTGCCTGCATGCTAATACAGCACCGTGTGTCTTCTGTCAGACATTTTGGCAAAATATTTTGCCAAAGAAAGTACCAAGCGGGAAAGAAAGAGACACGGGCAGGGAGAGGAAATCCTTCTGTCGGGTTTAAACAGAACAGCAGAGTGGTTCGGAGTACCTATCTCAAGTTTGGCAGAGGCTAGTTGGGGACTGACTTCTCAGCAGGCTGGGTGCCTCGGTTTACCTATTCATCAAAGGAGCAGGATCACGGGACCCTCTTCTCACGGGCTTCCCGACTGTCTCGCTAGCTCTGTCTGATCTGCCATTAACCACGCCCATTAGGTTTTTTCATCTTGGGCATTAGATTTTTCATCTCCACAAGTTCTACCTGATCCTTTGAAACCGGCTTCATCTTTTATAGGGGATTGTGTTCCTACAGCAGAATTTCTCCACCTCCACGCTGTTGACATTTTGGGCTGGTAATCCTTGGCTGTGAGGGGCTGTCCTGTGTGCTGTGGGACGTTGAAGAGCGTCCCTGGTCCCCCCCCCAGGAGATGGCCAGGAGCACTGCCTGTCTCTCCCAAGTGGTGACAACCAAAAATGTCTCCAGATTGCCAAATGTCCCCTGGGGGTCAGAATACCCGCTGGCTGAGAATCGCTTTATAGATATTTCTAGGCATTATTTTATATTTTCTTAAATGTAACATGCAAAGAATTCTTTCATAATGAGTGTCTGATAACTTAAATATTTAAATTCCTTAACAGCTTTTCTTCCCATCTCTTGTTGCTTTGAGTGTTTTCCTATTCTTGTTTATGAAGCTCATTCTCCTTGAGACAGTGTTAGGGGGAATTCTCTGGGGCCTGAGATAAAGGTATATCCTCCCTGGAAAATATGCATTTACTTCCTTCCAGGTGTCTGGAGTGCTCCCATTCCAAGGCCTGCTTCAACTTTTGGACCACCCACATGTTGAGAATTTAGGGCACCAGTGTTTCCAAAAAACCACGCCAGCTTGTGGTTATAATTTCGCAAAGACTTATTTTTCTCCTCTGCTGAATGCCAGGCAACTTTCTTGAAAATCTCTGGGGAAGAGAGGATGGAGTAAATTGGCTCCAGGTTTCTTACCCTAAAGCAGTAGCTCCTTGGAGCCCTATCCCAGTTCGAGGTGGGGAGGTTTCCTTTTAGATTTCTCAGTCTTCGTAGGCCTTGGGCTTTGCTTTTCGCTCCTGATCCCCAAGAGGCCGTGAACCTTGAGGCAGCTGTTTTCTGGGTTAGGCAAATGTCCTTGGAGCAGAAGTGGGTTTGATGCTTTGCCTGCTTCCTGGAGGCTCCTGGTTTCACTTAAATTTGAAGCCGATAATTATCTACTTACATTGTCGGGCTTTCCATGCTTCAACATGAGGGTCTTTAGCTTTTATGCAGGATTTGTGATTGCTTTCAGCAAGAGGTCCAGTCTGATTACCCAGCCTCCTTTTACCAGAAACAGAGTTCTGTGGATTATATAAATGAGCAGAGCATCAAGCGCAGTACTTGGCGTGTGTTGGCTGTTTTGATTGTTACTGAGAGTGTAGTTGAAAGGGAATGCAGAGCAGTGAAGTCTTGGTTAGGGGCATTTCCTGCAGGGCAGGGCAAAATGGCTGTGGGGTGGAGAAGTTGGGGTGGGAGATATAGGTTTTCTTGGGTGGTATTTTAGATTTTAGCCAATATTGGTCCAAAGCCTTATTTATTTCTTGGGGTAGCTCTGAGTGCCCAAAACTCCACATTGCTCCAAGAGTTTCTAAAAGAAAATTCTCTTTGGGACTCAGTGCTGGTCCATGATGAAGCACTGACTGCTCCATTTTCCCTCCTCCCCCATCCCTACCCCTAAGATATACATTGTGTGTACACACACACACACACACAGCCCCATCAACTTGGTGTATGAGTTTAGGTGCTACAACTTCTCCCCATTCCTGGCTAGACAGTAAAGAAATGAACTCACTAACTTTCCATCACACATTCTGCCATTCAAGTATGAAGCATACTGACTTGATCTCCTTTCTATCTTGTTCTCCATTCTCTGAGCTCTTTGGAGACAGGGACCAGCTTTGTCTGTTTCTGAATTCGCTAAAGCCTTGTGCCTGACAAGCAGGCAGGACTTCTGAAAATGTGTTGAATGGAGTTGCCTCCTCTTGAGATGCACCTAGAACAGGAATCTTATTGGCCTAAAGCAAATTTAAGGTTGTAAGACTATATATCAGGGGTTCCCAAGACCACCTTCAGATTTGATGATTTGCTAGAAGGGCTGCCGGGACCCGGAAGAGCTACAATTCTCACAGTCACAGTTTATTACAGGGAAAGGATACAGATTAAAATCTTCAAAGCGAAAAGAGCTAGGGGAGCATCTAGGACAGACCAGGCAGGGCTTTCTGTTTCCCTGTTCCCAGGGGAATCTGAGTGCTCATCAGCAATGACAGGTGACAACATGTGTGGTGTACTGCCAACCGGGGACCCTCACTCCAGCCTTGGTGTCCAAGGTTTTTAATGGGCTCAGTCACAGAGGCGTGGAACACCCATGTGACTGTCTTTAACTGCCCCAGCACCCCCGGGGATCAAAAAGGCACAGCATGCCCCACGGCCCCAGATGAACACAAGCAGACATTCACCATAAATCACACTGTCAGCAAGGACTACCTCACGTGGCCCAAGGCCCCAAATATACAAAGACACTCTCAGCAGGCAGGATATTCCAAGATTATCCCCCAGGAGCCAGTCAAGGGCTGGTCCCTTGGAATATGTATGGTTTGGATTATGGAATGTAAATCTCACCAAGTCGTTTCACCTCATAAAGTCCTCCAGAGGGGATCGGTGCTCTTAGCAGAACACCTGAGACCCTGTGTTCTGTGGCTTTTGTCCATTTTGCCAGTGTTATCTCTCCTCTCTAACACTACCAAACTTCTTTAAGATCCTCTAGCATCCTGTGCTTTCTCTCACTGGGCAGCCTCAGGGGTATTCATCCTTCTCTGAAATACTTCCTCCTCTTCCTCTAACTCTCTTGCCTTCCGGTCCCAGAATTGGTATCATTTCCTCCAAAAATCCTTCCCTGAGCCTCCAAGTCCGTAGTCAGAAGCCTCCTTTTTCTCTGAGAATACCTTTCTACCAGATTTCTTATCCTCTTATATTATCGTTGAGATTTTGATGATCTCCTTTCTTCCCATGCGACTGTGGGTTCCACGAGAGCAGGGTCCTACCTGATCAGTCCATTGTCACATCTCCAGTGCTTGCAACATCCTAGGTACACAATCAGTGTTTGCTATATTGTATGGCAATACTATGTTGTAACAAGAGTTCTCAAAAGAACAGTGGTTTGAAACAATAAAGAATGTTACTTCTTCCAGAATAGCTCTGAGTTGAGCCATACAGATTGGCAGGGGTGCCCCAATCCACAAAATCATTCAGGGATCAAGGTTTCTACCCTCTTTTTGCTCTACAATCATCAGGGGTGTTTGGCATCATTTGCACAAAGCTGACTGGCAGAAGAAAGGGTAGAGGGGTATCCCCGTCTCTGAAGTCTCAGACCTGAAAGGGGTCGATGTCGCTTCTGCTCACAGACCATTGCTGGAAACTTAGTCATGTGATCACACCTTGCTGTGAGGGATGCTGGGAAATGTAGTTTTCTTTGGGAAGCCACAGGCTTGGTTGACCGTAGAAGGCAGTGGGGGAGGGGTGGGTTTTGATGGCTATTCAGTAGTTAATACCATATTTATTTAATCACCCTGTCAAACAGGATGTATCTTATATGGAGTTGCTATAAAATGAATGGGCAGAATTGAGAGCAGAGGCACATCACCTCATTTTTGCCTGCCTATATTAGTTTCCTCAAGCTGATGCAAAAAGTACCACAAATTTGGTGGCTTAAACAACAGAAATTTATTTTCACAGAGTTCTGGAGGCTGGAAATCTGAAATCAAGATACTAGCAGGGCCACGCTTCCTCTGAAGGCTCCAAGTTTTTTCTCCTCCAGCTTATGATGGCTGCAGGCCGTCCTTGGCTTCTGGTCACATCATTCCAGTCTCTTTCTCTGTGGTCACATGACCCCCTTCTCTTCTCTTCCAAAACTCTCTCTTATAAGTATACATGTGGCTGCATTTCGGGGCCTCCCCCCAATAATTCAAGAAGAAGCTTCTCCTTTGGAAGCCTTTAACTTAATCACACTTGCAAAATCCTTTCTGGGATTCCTGGGTGGCTTGGTGGTTTAGGGCCTCTGCTTTCGGCTCGGGTCATGATCCCAGGGTCCTGGGATCGAGCCCCGCATCGGGCTCTCTGCTCGCCAGGGAGCCTGCTTCCCTTCCTCTCTCTCTGCCTGCCTCTCTGCCTACTTGTGATCTCTGTCTGTCAAATAAATAAATAAAATCTTAAAAAAAAAATCCTTTCTTTTCCCCAGTGAGGCCACGCTTACAGTTTCTGGGGATTAGGATATGGAGCATTTTTTTTAAAGATTTTATTTATTTATTTGATAGACAGAGATCACAAATAGGCAGAGAGGCAGGCAGAGAGGCGGGGGAGGGGGAAGCAGGTTCCCTGCTGAGCCGAGAGCCTGATGATCCCAGGACCCTGAGATCATGACCTGAGCTGAAGGCAGAGGCTTAACCCACTGAGCCACCCAGGCGCCCCTGGACCTGTCTTTTGAGGGGGTCACCATTCAGCCTGCTTTGCCCAGAATGCACTTTGGAATTCAGCTTCTGACCTCTGGGGGTCCTGCCTTCCTACCCCCAACATTTGCTATACTACCTGGGAAAGGTGACTTTCCTGAGGCTTCATTCTACTTGCAAGGAGCCAGTCACTGTTTTTTGGACTTTACAGGAATTAACTAATTTCATTCCACAGAGAAACTGAAACACAGGGGTTAAGTAACTCACCGAAGGACACACAGTAATCGACAGAGTCTGGATTTGAACGTGTGTGATCTAACTCTACATTTGTGTTCTAACCCCCTCACGAGTGTTGTCCCAAATACTTTCTGAGCTTCCGCTGTGCTAAGTGCCAGGAAGGAAAAGAACATGGGACTAGGAAAGCCCACAACAGAGTGGGTTAGGGGGTCTGCAGCTTGATCTAAGATGCCCTGGGTCTTGTTTAACTCCTTGTGCTAAATTGGCTCGAGAAGTCCAAGCCAAGTGCAGTCCCGGAAGACCAGGCATTTGCAGGCAGAGCCAAATAAGAACAGAGATTCTGCTCCTGCCTTACTGCCTCCAGAATGGACTGTGGGTGGGCTCTTCCAGTTGGGAAGCCAGGTGCCTCCATTCTTAGCCCTCGGCCACTCTCTCCTGCTGTCGCCACAGCTACTGGGCATGCAGAAACTCAAGTGTGACAGCTTTCCTTCCCTGTCCCTGCCCAGTGGAGTGGAAACCCCCTGGGACCCGGACACCGAGCGTGTGCAGGCAGCACAGAGCAGCACAGCTAATGCACGGCTTCTCTCCAGCCCTCCGGATGCAAGCTGACAGATTGGCATCTGGCTGCCTGCCAATGTCCAGCGCATTCTTGGCAGTTGCTTTCTGACCTGGACAAGTGGCTGCCCACTCGGGGAGGGGAACGCTGGTCTCTTTTGAAAGACCGTGAGTTTTGAGGTGGTCTTTGGAAACATCCTTGGAACCGTTCTTAGCGTTGCCCTGTCCAATTCAGTCACCACTAGCCATATGTGGCTATTCAAATTTTTCTTAATTGTGGTGAAATGTACATAACACAAAATTTAACATTTCAACCATGTCTAGAGTTCAGTGGCATCAAGTACATTCATTCTGTTGTAAACCATTACCACCATCCATCTCCAGAACTCTTTTTGTTTTGCAAAACTAAAATTCTGTCCCCATTAAATATTAGCTCCCCATTTGCCCCTCCCCCAGGCCCTGGCATCCTCCCTTCTACTTTCTGTTTCTATGAATCTGACAACTCTAGGGACCTCATGTAAGTGGAATTATACAGTATTTGTTCTTTTGCCAAGGGCTTCTTTCCCCTAGCATTATGTCCTCAAGGTTCATGCATGCTGTGGCAGGTGTCAGAATTTCCTTCCTTTAAAGGCTGACTAATATTCCATTCTACGGTTACACCACATTTTTGCTTATCCATTCCTCTACTGATAGGCATCTGGCTTGCTTTCGCCTTTTGGCTACTGCAAACAATGCTGCTATGAACACGGGTGTATGGGTGTTCAAGTCCCAGTGTTCGGTTCTTTGGGATATCTACCCAGAAGTGGGACTTTCAGATCATATGGTGATTCCGTGTTTCAGTTTGGTGGTGGTGGTGGTGTTGTTTGAGGAACCACCATCCTAAAATTTTAATCAACTAAAATTAAGTTAAATTTAAAGTTTGATTTCTCAGGGTACCTAGGTGACTCAGTCGGTTAGGCATCTGCTTTCTGCTCAGGTCATGATCCCGGGGTCCAGGGATCGAGCCCTGCATCAGGCTCCCTGCTCATTGGGCAGCCGGCTTCTTCCCTCACCTTCTGCCCCTCCCCCCCCAACTCATGTTCTCTCTCGCTTGCTCTGCTCTCTGTCAAATAAATAATCTTTAAATTAAATAAGGTTCAGTTTCTCACTCACACTAGCCACATTTCTAGTGCCCAGTAGCCACACATAGTGGGTGGCTAGCGGATTGCACAGTGCAGATAGAGAACAGTTCCATCCCTGCCGGAGGCTCTCTCAGCCCGGCTCCCACGTCCCGTGGGAACCAGCACAAGCAGGAGAAAGTCACAAGCCAGACTCCTCGCACCTGCCAGGATGGCTATTACGGCAAAAACAAAAGACAACAAGTGCCAGCGTGGATGTGGAGAATTTGGAGCCCTTGCCCACGGCTGGTGGGGATGCAGAATGGTGCACCCGCTACGGAAAACAGTGTGAAAGTTCCTCAAAAACTTAAAAATAGAACTATCATATGATCCAACGATCCCACTTCTGGGTATTTATCCAAAAGAATTGAGATCAGGATCTTAAAGGGATATTAACACCCAGTGTTCATTGCCGCACTATGCACAGTAGCCAAGGTCTGAAACAACAGAGGTGACTGTTGGCAGATGAGTGGGTCAAGGAAACGTGATCCATGTATACAACAGAATATTATTCTGCCTGAAAAAAAAAAAGAAGGAAAATCTGCAATATGCAGTCACTCTGATGAATCTTGAGGGCACTGTGCTGAGAGTAATAAGCCTCTGTAGGGTGGTTGCCAGGGGCTGGGGGTGGGGGATGGGGAATGGCTAATCAACATGCCTGAAGTTTCAGCCAAGCAAGATGAATGAGCTCCAGAGATTTGCTATATAACACTGTACCTAGAGTCAACAATAATGCCCTGTGCACTTAAAAATTGGTTAAGAAGGTAGCTCTTGTGTTGTGTTTTTACACCAATAAAAATAAAATAATGGGGCACCTGGGTGGCTCAGTGGGTTAAAGCCTCTGCCTTCGGCTCAGGTCATGATCCCAGGGTCCTGGGATTGAGCCCCGCATTGGGCTTTCTGCTCAGCAAGGAGCCTGCTTCCTTTCCTCTCTCTGCCTGCCTCTCTGCCTACTCGTGATCTCTGTCAAATAAATAAATTAAAAATCTTAAAAAAAATAATAAAAAAATAAAATAACAACCACAACAAAAAGAATTCCTAGAGCCAACAGAAGGACATGGGCCAAGCTGATGAGAGACGTCTTCTAGCTCCAGATCTGTCGTGCACTCGCTAGGCGACCTGGGACAGGTTTCTCACCACTCTGTAACTTTTTCCTCATCAGTAAAATCAGGAGACTGGGCTCCAAGTGATGAGACCCTGTCTGGTTCTAAATGTATCACTCACCAGCTCTGGACACAGAGAGGAGAACCTTGTCAGCCCAGCTCTGACATGTGGGCACCTCTGTCTTCACCTTGGGGTAATAAAGCCGGCATATGGAGAATTCAGAGGGAGCTCACAGGGGCTTTCTGGGATTGTTTCCAGTGCCATTTCTTACACACCTTTTAATGTCTGTACCACCTCCCTCCACTCCACACCTCACCCTGTCTCTGTCTCAGAGAAAGACAGGATTTTCCATGGCCCCAATTCTGTCCTTACTCCTGCCCCCTCTCAAGTCGTTGCCCTGTCGCTCTCCAGCTTCCTGAGAATGTGGCCCACATTCCACATCCGTGTCATCCCAGCAGCCTGTGTTCCCACACTCCCCAAGACACTTTGGGAAGGAGAAAAGTCCCCCGTGTGTAGGCCAGTTGTCTTATTCAGGCATCTCAGAACTTCTCGTTCTTGAAGATTTAGAGGCATGCTGACTCTCTTTTTTCAGCTCACTGATGCTTCTTGGCTTGCATTTCTTCTTTTCTAATGACTCTTTCCCAGTTCCTGTTATGGGGTCATGAGGGTCTTCTGTCCACCTAGCAGACACCCTTCTCCTTCCACACATGATGCCCAAGCCATGTCTGACAGTCCAAGTGTTTAAACCCATCATTGCCTTCAAGGTACAATCCACAAATTCCTTAGCATGGCTCCCAGATTCAGCCTTACCTGGTGGTCTCCACCTGCTCTGCTGTCTCCCCCCACCCCACTCACTTCTCCTGTTCTCTCCCAACTCCCATCCACACAGCCTTTTCATACCTCCAGGCGTGTGCTCATACTGTGCTAGCCCCCTACGTCACCCTTCTCCCTTCTTCATTCAGGGGTTATCTCCACTCCCCAGAGCTGAGCTCTGTTCCCTTTGTCATGTCCCAGAGCAAGTGCTGCATACATAGAGCAGAAGTTAAGAGCCCATACTCTGAAACCCGGCTACCTGGGTTCGAATCCCAGCTCTGCCACTTACCACCTGTGTGTCTTTCAGCAAGTTACAAGCCTCTTTGGGCCTTAGTTTCCTCATCTGTAGAATGGAGGTAAATAAGAGTAGCTTCTTCATAAAGTTCTTTTGAAGATGAAATGAAACAATATGTGGAATAGTGTTAGCTATTATTAGTATGACATTTAATACAGTATTTTGGAAGGAGAGGAACCATGTCACATTTCTATTTATATCTATGCCCCTGATACTAAGAAAAGTGACCAAAAAAAGAAAAGAAAAATGACTACCAAATAGATGCTCAATATAAGTTAATTAAAATAAACTGAATTATCACCTGTTCACTGATGACATCTGCTAGGATAGGCTAATTGCTGTAACGAACAACCCCCAGATCTCAGTGGCTTGGGATTGTTCCTTGCACGTGTCACAGTTTGATCAGAAGGGGGAGGTTGGGCTGTGCTCTATGTAGTCATGCAGGGACCCAGGCTCTATGCACCTTGGATTCCACCATCTGCAAGGGCCATGGAGTCCTCCTCTGGATCCTCTGTAGTTGGATGTAGATAGGAGAAGAGAGAAAAGAGGGTCTTCAGGAGGTTTTAGGGGCCAGGCTCTGGGAATGGATTCTATCACTTCCTCCCACATGCCTGGCCAGATTGTCTCATGACCTTGTCTTGATGCAAGCAGTGGTGAGAAATATAACCTAGCAAGATGCCCAGACAAGAATGTGGAAACCGGAGAACATCTAGTTAGTCTGTGTTGTGAGCCCCGGCCCCAGGCCTGTGCTCAGTTTTCTCTGGGGAGCTCCATGGCTAATCAGCAGGCAACTCAAGTCACTTAAAATCCCAGCCTGTTCTCCTTCCCCTCCTACTCAGTGGCACCACACCCACCCCACTCACCCAAACCAGGAACTTGGACACCATCATTGCCTTCTTTCTCTCCCTCCCTCCCCTCATCCACACAGAATCTGTCAAGCCCACCACCTGAAGGTGTCTGGGAGGCGTGTGTCCATTTTCCTGCATCCCCTTCATCCTTCCTGAGTTCAGGATTTTCATCCTTCACCTGGACCACCTGGACCTGGAGCCACCATCCAACAGGACAAGGGCTTCCACCGCCAGCACCCTTTCCCCCACGCTCTCACCCACCATCTGCACTTCCAAACAAACTATTGTCATCTAATATTTAAGTTTATCAAATCACTTCCCACTTCAGAAACTGAAATCGTGGTCTTCAAACCCTTTCAAATCAGTGGAACTCTTTCTACCAAATTAATCTTACCTTTAAATAAACTTCTAATTTTACGGGTGCCTGGGTGGCTCAGTTGGTTAGGTGTCCAACTCCTGATTTTGGCTCAAGTCATGATCTCAGGGTTGTGAGATCGAGCCCTGCATCAGGCTCCCTGCTTAACATGGAGTCAACTTGGGATTCTCTCTCCTCTCCCACTGCCCCCTCCCCTTGCTCCCACACACATGCACCCTCCCTCTATCTAAAAAAAAAAAAAAAAAAAAAGAATAAAAATAAGTAAGTGCACCTGCATGGCTCAGTTAGGTATCCTACTCTTGATTTTGGTTCAGGTCATGATCTCAGGGCCATGAGGTCAAGCCCTACATCAGGCTTCCAGCTCAGCGTGGAGTCTGCTTGTCCCTCTCCCTCCCCCCATTTGCACTTACTTTCTTGCTCTCTCTCAATAAAATAAATAAATAAATAAAGTATTTTTAAAAACTAAAATAAATAAACTTTGAATTTTAGGAGGATTTTGGGTTTATAGAAAGGTTGCAGGGATAGTACAAATTTCCTATCTACCCCTCACCCAGTTTCCCCAGTGTTACCGTCATAACTTACCGTCACAGTACCTTTGTCAAAACTAAGAAATTAACTTTGGTGCATTACCATTAGCTGAACTTCTGAAGTGTTACTTGAATCCCAATAGGTAAAGCAATAAAAAAGGAGTTTTGAAGAAGATAAGGACTTTCCAGAAAGTTCCACCTGCCCAGTCTACACCTCACTTCCCCTTGCCCATGAGGTGGCCCCTGAGGCACCTCTTAGAAACCCAGTTTGAAGTCACTGACCTCAGGAAAAAAGACAAATTCTTTGTTGTGGCCACACTGGTCCTTGCCTAACTCACTGCCTTCTTTCTCCTTGTCCTCCTTTCAGTCATTCAACAAACATTTACTGAGCATCTGCTGTGTGCAAGACCATTTTCTAGGTGCCAGGAACATCATACAGTTTCCAGAATTCATGAAGCTGATAATCTAGTAGAGGGAAGACAAACTATGGACAATAACCTTAATAAATGAAAAACAGAGTACATAAATTGTGATGAGTGTTATAGTAAAAAATATAGCTAAGAAGGAGCAGAGGGAATGTTGGGTAGGGTTGCAACTTTAATTAGGATGGGCAGGGAAGCCCTGACTGAGGAATTAAAAGGATTATTTTGCCTGTTTTGTGTCAAGAATAGACTGAAGGGATTGTGGAGGTGGGGACACTAATTGGGAGGTGGCTGGGAAGATGGATTTGCCATTGACTGTGATGCGAAGGGGGGTGGTGCAGATTAGGAGCTGAGCTTTGGACATGCTAAGTTTTCCCTGCCTGGTAATGAGGGTAGCTGTTGTGTTGGGGTATTTGGAGTCTGAAGTTCAGGAAGAGGAGACAGAGCTGGAGATACAAATGTGAGAGTATCAGCCTGCAGAGGTTATTTTTAGCTATGAAAGTGGATAAGGAAGTGGATGTCAGGGGCACCAAGCACTGAGGCCGGGCTGGCTCTTCCAACATTAAGGAGGCTGGGATGACGAGGACAGAATAGCACAGGAGACAGAGAAGGAGCCAATGAGGGGAGTGTGGGTTCTGGACACTGTGCAAGGGAAGTGTGAAGGCATTTTGAGTAGGAGGGAATGATCGATAGTGTCCACCAAGGCCAATGGGTGGATTCAAATGAGAAATGAGACCTCAGCAGAATGGAGGTCTTTGGTGATCCTTGCCAGAGCTGCTCTGAGCAGAGGGAGAAGCAGAGACCCTTGGAGGCATTACTCATGGTTCTAAAGAGTTTGCTGTGACAGGGAGAGGGGGAGAGATGGGGTGTTAGCTGGTGGGAGAAGTGGAATTCAGGGGTTTTCTTTCCTCAAAGAGAAGAGATTCTGACAGATTTTATGCTGGTGGGAATAACCCAGTAGGAAGGAGAAGCACAGAGATGCCAGAAAGGAGAGGGCTGGCGGGAGGGATATCTCCCAGTGGACCAGAAGGGATGGGATTTGGTGTGGAGATGACACAGGTCATCTACACCCACACAAGGAAAGGCACAGCGTGGTTATAAGTGCTGGGACTGGGGAGGAGACATCAGGTGGGGGCCATGGGAGTTCTCTTCTAATGCTTCTATTTTCTCACAGTTTATCAAGGAAGGTTCTTTTTTTTTTTTTCTTTTTTTTTTTTTAAGAGGGAAGGAGGGATGGCGAGGAGTGGGGACAGAGGGAGAGGGAGAGAGAGAATCTTAAGCAGGCTCCACACCCAGCATAGAGCCCAACATGGGGGCCCATCTCAAGACCCTGACTGAGATCATGACCTGAGCCAAAATCGAGAGTCAGAAGCTTAACCGACTGAGCCAACCAGGTGCCCTTCAAGGAAGGTTCTTGAACTACAAAGTCTAGTGCATTCAATAATTATTTGTCGGGTGGGGAGGTGCTCTGGATCAGGCTGGCACTGGTAATACAGCTGCAAACAAAGGCATGGCTGAGCACCTGCTGTATTCGTACTTTAGGTCCAACAGAGAGGCCACACATGTACACGTGGGACGGTTAGAGCAGCCATCTCAAATGTCAGCCACGAGTGATGTTCACTTCTTCCTCTCCCCCATCTCCTTTCACCTCATCTTCCTCTTGCTGGATTTTAAATCTCTCAACCCCCACTCTTTCCAGAACACTCTTCACCCCACTCCCTACCATGATCCCGTCCCCACCTCAAGGCCAGCACGCTATCTATCATTCGGGAAAGCAAAGTTCCAAAGAATCAAGATTGTATCAATGGGCCCGTCTCCGTGGCAACAGTCATGAATGAGCCAAGCAAGGTAACCCTGGAGATGGCGTGAATGAGAAGTGGTCCGTTGCCACAGAGACGTGCTGAATGGAAAGGCCCCCACGAGCGGGGATACGTCACTGAGACAGAACAGTCGGCATGAAGTCGGTGTGCCTATTTTCAACTCAAGAGTTACAAAAATACATTTTTAAAAAGCTCACGATCCACCTCGCTCCTCTTCTTTGCCTCCCACCCCTTCTTTACCCTTCATCCTACCACTCAACCCAGGCTCACCAGGCCTCCTTCCAGCCCCTCGAGGACACCCTGGGGACTGCCGCCTCACCATGCGTCTCCCTCTCCAGGCCAAGGTGGTGCTCCTTTGACCAACTCCTGTCTGACCTTTTGAAACCAACAAGGTCCTCAGAAGCCAAGAGCTGATGAAAAGGATATGAGCCACATTTGGAGGGCAAGAACGGTCCATAAACTGGACCAACTCAGCCTCCATCTGTGAAAGTTACCCCTTTGGTTAGATTGGTTCTCCAACAGGGAGCTGATCTCATAGCCCCAGCACAGAGGTACTGATCTGTGAGGTACTGATCTGATCACGCGGGTGATGGGAAACACGCCCTCAGCACTACATGGAAGCTGCCGGAGAAACTAATCATTGTGTTTGCCTCTCTAGGGTGATTCTGAGAGACTTGGCAGTAAGTGTGCAGAGAAAATTTACCTTACACAGTAAATGTACTATGTTTTCCTGAATTGCATACTGCGTTATCTTCCACAAAACCAGCAGAGAATGGTCGTTGTCTTAGTCCATTCAGACTCATTTCCAGTCCATAGACTGGGTGACTTATAAACAACAGAAATGTATTCTTCAAAGTTCTAGAGACTGGGAAGTCCAGGATCAAAACCCTAGCAGATGTGGTGTCTGGTAAGAGCCCTCATCCTGTTTCACAGATGGGTCCCCTTGGAGTCTCTCCACCCCCGTGACCTAATCGCCCTTCAGGGGCCCCTTCTCTAAATACCATCACATTGGGGGTTAGGATTTAGGAGCACAGAGGTGAGCAAAATATTTTCCTGTTGGGAGAAATGAGGCCCAGAGAAGTTAAGTGACTCACCCAAGTGGCAAAGCCAAGATTCAAAATCAGGCAGTCTGGCTGCAGAACTCAGGCAGAAAAAAGAGAATGTGACTGGAGCTGTGCGCATGCCTGTGTGTGTGTGTGTGTGTGTGTGTGTGTGTGCATGCGCCCGTCCGCATGGGTGCACGCACATGTGCTTGTGTGCTGGAAGAGAAGAGCAGCAAAAGAAGAATGTGCAGAAGGTCAGCAAGGACCAGGCCATGTTTTGAGGGGTTGGGACTTTAGCCTTAAAGTACAAGGGAGCTATGGAAGGATTCAGAGAAGGGGTGGATACAATCAGATCTTTATTTAGAAGGATTACCCTGGTTGCATCATGATAGCCAGAATGCAAGTGTATATGAAGGAGTCCCCCTGCCTAGGTACAGGGATGTCTACTCACCTTCTCTGCCCAGCACAGTATCAAGGGACAGACTGAACGTGGCCAAGCTGAGCAGCCCCACTTGGAGGTCAGACAGTAGATGTGGAATATATCAGCCACTTGTCCTCCTTAAACCCCAAACTGAGGCATTCCTGAACTAATGAAGGGATCCATTTCCCTGCTTTGTAAAGCTATCTTGTAGAAGACATCGTCCAATGGTGCTGGCGTGGGCACTGAGAGAGGAAGGCAGTGCAAATGAATCCTGACTCTGTCACCTCCTGCCTCTGTGACCTTGGCCAAGTCAGCCAGCCC
Organism: Neogale vison; assembly: GCF_020171115.1. Lineage (NCBI taxonomy): Eukaryota > Metazoa > Chordata > Mammalia > Carnivora > Mustelidae > Neogale > Neogale vison. The sequence continues at coordinate 215,197,091 of NC_058096.1, forward strand.
TTCTGGGCCTCAGTTTCCTTATCTATAAAATGGGCCCAGTAATAGCCTCAGGAGGTTGCAAGTGCTGTCAGATACTCAGAACATCATCATAACAGTGAGAATGATGAGGACCACCTGGACTTAAATCATCTCCCTCTCTTGTAAGCTGTGTGGCTTGAGGCCGATTCCTGAACCTTTCTGGGCCTCATTTGTTTCATCTGTTCAGTGGGAATAATAATACCCCAATGTTCAGTGGGGATAATAATTCCTTCCTAGAGTTCTGAAGAGAATTAACTGGTATAATCCATGTGAAGCTCTTAGAAGAGGGCACAACTCCTTGTAAGCGTTTAATAAATATTAGAGCCTATTCATGATGGGGATAGTAATGCCTTCAGATCACCTCCGTCATCATCACTGCTACCAGCGGCCACTCTCCCACTGCCCTGCGGTGTCATCAGTTCTTGAATGGAATTCCACACATGTCCCCTCAGGGTGGCCACATTTAGCATCAGCGACCTGTCCCTGGGTACTGTTACCTCATTTCTGGAAAGCACTTTTGTGCTCCATGTGCTTTGCAGATTGGAAAGATCATGGGGCTTACACAATATCAAAGCCAACATTAGATCCTTGTGCCAGGCAGGTGGAGCGCAGGCAGGGTAGAGCTCTCGCGCTTTCTCCCCCTGACCACCTCTGCTTTGCTCTGGGCCATTTCCTGTCCTGTTTGAGGCAAGCTGGGCCCCTTCCCGCTTTCAGCTTTCCTGAGAGAGGGCATCTTCCTGATGGAAGGCCTAGAAGCCCACGCCTGCTGCCATCATTTTAGCACTGAGAAGCTTGTCCTCAAAATCATCAAGAATCATCAAAAAGCCACTGTCAGCTCTTTAGGCCCCAACACATGTTTCTGCAGGTGGCAGTGAGCCTGGATTCAGTGCAGGGCTCTGCTCTGCACTCAGGTGGCCTGCCCATTCTCCTGAGCTTGGGGCAGGAACTGTGGCCTTTATTTCATTCACAGACACTTACACAGTGCTTACTATAAGCTTCACCGTGTGTGTGTGTACATATATGTGTGCGCCTGTGAAGCTCTCCTGAGCACTTTGCAAATATCAACACACGTTACCCTCCCAGCAACCCATTTGGTAGATGAGAAAACTGGGGCACACAGAGGTTAAGTTACCCCTTACCCAAGATCACACAGCCGGTGAGTGAAGGGGCCAGGATTGATCACATGTACCTCCCCACCCTTATAACAGTCACCAGGCACGTTTCTGTGGGGCTTGCCATATTCACAGACCAATATACAGCAAGGTGTATATTTTTCAAACAGACTAAATGAACAACTTTGCTTTAGGATTTTCTTGGGCTTGTCTAGGATATATCAACTCTATGATGTGGGCTTGAACAAAACAAATTCCAAAAGACCTAGACCCAAGGACAGAAAACCTGGGTTCAAATCCTGACCCTCCCATTTCCTTCCTGAGTGCCTTCTCTGAACCTACTGTTTGATCTGTAAAGTGGAGATAATTAGAATCTCCACTTTCCTGAAATGCTGTGAGTGCTCAGGTTTTTACACATAAAGTTCGTAGGGCTTTCTGGGCACAGAGCACTTGACTCAAACCAATCCCTCCCTCTCTGTTTACCTATCCATTGATTTACTGAACAGCTACTATGTGCCAGGAACTGTTCTAGGTGATGGGGATACCTGTGACCTATGATCTAGCAGGATGGGGTTTACAAACAAGAACATAATGCTAGAAGGTGAAGGGTGCCATGGGAAAATGGTAAAGTTGGGTAAGGAGGTTGCCAGTGTTGGGTGGGGCTACAGGATGCCATGTTCAATTGTGTGCGGTCACAGCAGGCATTACCAGGAAGGTGACATTTGAGCACTTGAGCAGACTGAGGTGTTGACACATATTACTACCATTTGGAGGCACTAATATGAGTTTAAATTTAATGTGAGTCAAATCTCACTTATGCCTTTATTTATTTATTTAGAGAGCATGTGCATGTATGAGGTGGGGTAGATGCAGGGGGAGAGGGAGAGAATCTTAAGCAGACTCCATGCTTATCACAGAGCCCAGTGCAAAGCTCAATCTCATGATCCTAAGATCATGTATGACCTGAGCCAGAACCAAGAGTCAGACACTCAACCAACTGAGCCACCCCGATGCCCCCTCGCTTGCCCTTTTAATTTGCCTGAGATCCAAAACTTGGCTAAGGAACTAGGTCTCTTGGGGTCCTCCTTGTTCCTGTATCTCACAGATCTTTATTAAGATTCTGGACTGAGAAATCCACCCCCACTGGGAGAAGGGGCTTTCTCCCCTGCCTATCCGCCAGATTGTGGGGGAAGCTATGAAACAAAGAGTTCAGAGTCATCTTAAAGCTGGTCAGATGGTGAGGAGATGACGATATTTGCTCGCAGGGAGACCAGGAGCCACGCTGAGGGAAGAGACTGTGTTAGTTAACACCAGCTGCTATAACAGATAAAACCAGAAGCCTCCAGCTTAAGAAAATATATGAAAGAAAAATAAACTTCTAAAGTGCAACTGGTGAGAGATGGTATAGGGTGAAGAGGTAGGTGAGAAAATAAGGCTCCACACAGTCATTCAGGGATTTGGGGTGATTGAGGCCCTGCCTTTTTCAACATGTAATTTCCATGTAATTTCAACATGTAATTTCCATTAGATTGCACTAATCTAGATTGTACTAAGAGTCTGCTCCCAGCCAGCAGGTTAGCAGAAAGGGAGAGTGGAATGAGAGGTATTTGTGGGCTTGGCCAGGGAGTGATGTACCTCCCTTCTGACTCCATTCCATTGGCCAGAATTTAGTCACATGGCCCCACCTAGATGCAAGGGAGACTGGGAGGTGTAGTTCCTGACCTAACTAACAGCCACCTAACAGCCATTTCCCAGCCACCCCACAGAAGGAGAATGTGAATCTTCACGCAGCACACCATGCTTGTACCGTGTTTGTACTGGGAATTCAGGCCACTTCCCACCCACCCTCCAACTCTCTATGTACCAGGCACTGTTCTAAGTAATTTGCACATACCAACTCATTTCGTGCAACAGCCATATTCAGTGGGCACTATTATTAGCCACATTTACAGGTGATAAAACTGAAGCCCAGAATAGTTACATAACTTACCCAAGATCACATAACTAGGAAGTGGCAGAGTTGGAATTGGAATCCAGGCAGTCTGGCTACAGAGCCTCAAGCTTGGCATAAATTTATTACAGTTACAAGGAGGCTGAGGGACCCAAAAAACACAATCCGCTCTTTGGTCACTAAGAAGTTGGCCACTTGTAAAAATGAGCTCTGACTCAAAAGATCTCACCCCAGGGCAACGATGGCCCACTGAGTCCACACCCTTGTTAATTAGGTTCTAAATCAGAGTTTCTCAGCCACCACACTTTTGACATTTGGGGTCAGATCATTCTTTGTGTTCTGTGCATTGTAGAATGCTTAGCATCCTACAATGTGAGGATGTGAGTCCCTGGCCAGCACCCACTACATGCCTGTAGGATTACCCCCACCCCATCATAATACTCAAAACTGTCTCCAGACATTTCCATATGTCCCCTGGAAGATGAGATTACCCCTGGTTGAGAACCACTGTTCTAGATCGTTAAATATCATCCTGCAATGTAATGCAAGTTCAAGGCAGACTGACTTTGAAATTGCCAACCTTGTAAAAAACAACAACAACAAAAAGTAGAATTTCATAAAGTCAGTAGTGGCAAATTACACCTGGACGGTGTTCATCTGGTTAAAAATCAACAAGGACCAAGACTCCACAAGCGCTGTAAAAGAGAATGGTTTGAATATCAAAGGTTCAAGACGGGGTGATTGGTGAAAACCCTTGAGAATACAGAAATAAAAATAATTCTCCTGAAAGTTCATGATGAAGAAGTGAAGTGAAGTGTGGGATGTTATGTGCTATTGGGCCATTTTGTGGAGGAAATTGCACGTGTGCACACACAACACATCCTTGCTTGGGTATGTGCTTCAGGTCCTGTGCCTCCTGCTGACTGCTGACCTTAGGGGTGAGGCAGGGATGTCTGGGTTACGTTTTTTTTATGAATATCATCACTGTTGATTTGTAGTGGGTACTTACTTCATCTTCACTACAGCATGAGTAGGTGTTTTTACTATCCCCATTTCACGGAGGAGGAAACTGAGGCTCAGAAAGACAGACTAACTCTCCCAGTGCTATGCAGAGCCAGGATTCAGACCCAGTCTGGCTCCAGGTGTCTTGCTTTCAGCTAGTAGGCTCCATGGCCACCCTGATCCTGAGGGACCCCCACTTCTGGAATCTTCCGTTTGCTCCCGATTGTCCTTCACTACTGACCAGAGGCAACATGGCTTCCCCGCTCTTCCATTAGCTTGGGAAATGTGATCATGGCGTGTGAATTCACAGAGGAGCTTGGGGTTTTGGGGGGGAAATGAAGCGGAAGGATGGAGACTTGAGGTCGGTTCTGGTATGATGAGGAATCTACCTTTGCCTGAAGGAAGTAAGGAAGGAGATTGTTGGGGCACGTGTAAAATTCAGAGTACCATGAGTCTGTGTAAAACAAGAAATAGAGGCATGCTTATTAGGGGGTTTGGCCGATGCCTTGGGACGGGAACTTGAGGACTTGTTTTCTGCTAAGACAAAGAATTAGGTGACTCAGGGCTGCTCTGCTCCTCCTTTCCCCAAGCTCTGTGTCTCTTCTGCTTTTTTCCCTTCTCACTTTCGGATCCGGACTTCTGCTGACTCATCTCTCTGAGCAAGGAAGGAGGGAGGAAGTTAGAATTGTTCATTGACCGTTTTCTTTCTTCAGTGACTCAGCTGTGATTCACATTTTAATTAATGGGGGAGAAAAATCTGATCAGCCTAAGGCATGTGTCCAACCACCCATACCTCCAGGCTGGTTGTAATAAGAACAATACCCCCCAAATGTAGTAGCCCTGAATTAAACTATGGCTCGTTTCCTCCATTAGTCCTGAGGACTCCTCTGGGTTCTCCAAGTTCTGGGGCCCCAGTGGGGCCCTCTGATCCAGACGCAGCTTCTCCAAGCCCTGAAACAGCGAGTCTAATTCCCGCAGAGTTAGTCTGAGGTCAGGATGAGAAATGGAGTCTCAAGCCCTCCTGGGACAGTAGAAGGATCATGGGAGTGGAATAGCATTTCCTGAGTTGGTCTTTGGCTATAATCCCAGGCTCAAGCCCTGCCTCTCCCCTCCCCCACCCATATCTCAGGGCCTGAAATTTGTCAGACCTGATGGCAGCGACAGTTTCAGAGTTTGGTTTGCCCAGAGAACAAGAAATGTCCGAATCATCGTGACCACTACTTCCTGAGGGCTTACTATGCATCAGGCAGTGTGCTCAGCAATTTTCATGAATGGTCACATCGAATCCTCCCACTGCCCACAAAGAGAAAAGGCTTTTATATCATTCTTCTCCCTATGAGGAAACTGAGGCTTGGGAATTTGCCAAAAGTAGACAGTTAGTAAATAATTGGTCAGAATATAAACCCCGCCCCTTCCCCCTTGAGAGCCATAGCTCACATCTGCTTTACTCTGATGCCTTCCACTCGGCTGAAAAAAATTGAAGCTGACACCTCAGTCAACAAACACTTACTTATTGAGACCTATCATGTATTAAGGGTCCAACAGGAAACAAGAAACAGATCTGTGGCCTCATGGGGCTGACATTTTAGCTGCACAAGTGTACAGTGTATTAGATAAGTTAAGATACTAATATGTGTATTGGATAAGTGCTTGCAGCTGTCACAAAGAACTCCCAAGATGTATAAGAGCTCAAACACAATAGAATTTGGTTCTTGCACACACTCAAAGTCCAAAATACGAATTCATAAACAGTGGGCAGCTCTCTTCCAAGCAGGGAGGCAGAAACCCAGGCTCCTTCCATATTGTTGCTCCTCATCTTCAACCCGGGGCTTCCAAAGTCTCTGTGCCTCTTGGCATGAAGCCACAGAAGGGAAAAGAATGAAGGAGGGCACCCAGGACATGTTTCTGGACCAGGCCTAGAAGTAGTCCACATGGCTTCTGCTCTCTTTTCACTGGCCAGATATTAGTCACAGAGCCATGTCTACCAACAAGGCTGGGCTATGCTGTCCAGCTGAGTGCCTGGGAAAAAGAGACCAAAAACAATGGAAATTGAGCTCCACATCTTCCTGGATCTTCTCCTGAGGAGTCCCACCTTTGGACAGCTCTCAGACACCCCTGTCTTCTTCTTCCTCTGTTTCTTGAGCTTCCTATGGAGAGGAATTGCTCTTGCTTTGCAGTGGGGCAAGGCAAGCACCTCGTGGAATATCTTTCTCCCAACTTAAAGACTTACTTGGAATAGGCAACAGGGTATCCCTGCCCCTTGAGATTAGGAGACCTGGAATCAAGTCTTCACTTCTCCAGAAACCTTTGTCTCAGAAACTGGGGGATTTCAGGACACTCTTCATGGATGGGCACTCTTCATGGATCATCCATTCTTCTCACCTTTTATTGGTCTAAGCTCTCCACAGGAAACAGAGTTCACCCATGAGATGGTTTCAAATGAAGAGTGGTCATGAAGAAACTCCTTAAAGAAGTGGGGGCAGAAAAAGGAAACAAGTAAGGGATGTTGAGATCCCATGAGGGAAGCCGTTGCTACCCTAACACTTTTAGAATTCAGCCAAGGCAGGACCACACAAGAAGAACTAGGCTCAGAACCAGAGTGAGAGGGTGGAAACAATATTACACCCTCTCTCCTTCACCTTCTGCTGGTGCCTCCCATTGGCCAAACCCAACCAGGAACCAGAGCAAAGCATTCTGGGAGATGTAGTCCACAGGAATCAACCTTAGAGGGCACAGCACAAGCTGGAGAACGGACCTGGGGGGCAAACAGGGAATAATTAGCATACAGCAGTGTGTGACTGACTGCGTACACTTGTTTATATAATCTACCCTATAATGCAGCTCCAGAGCTGCACAGTACAGCACAGTAGCCACTAGCCGTATGTAGCTATGGCATAAAATATAAATGTAAATTAATTAAAATAAGCTCAAATGAAAAATTCAGTTGCTCAGCCACATTTTAAGTGCTCACTAGCCACACGTGGCTGTTAGCTGCAGTATTGGACAACTCAAAATAAAACATTTCCACCATCATGGCAAGTCTCTGATGTACCCTGAGCCCCTGCAGATTATGGGATGGAAGAGAAAGGAGTCAGGCATGAGGCTGGACAGTGAAGGAGGCAGTTCTGAAGGCAGGCAGAGCTGTGGGTCCATGGGGAGGAGATTCTCTGAATAAAGGAGCAGAGGGGAGAAGCAGGGAGGTTGAATGAGATGCTTGCCTGGCTAGAGGCTTACCCCGTGAGGCAGAAAAAAGAGGCTTCCGTTCAAGGTTGGCTCTGACACTTAGTGGTGTATGATCTCAGACAAGACACTTGGCCTTTTAGAACCCCGGTTTGCTCTTCATCAAAATGGGTGTCAGCCCCCCTGCCATGATGACGATGCCCATGAACAGGGCTATGGGGAAGTAGGACTGTATAAGGTATTAGCTGTTGCCATGTTGGGAAACGATCACTGAGGCCAGAATGGCCTCGAGAGAACCAGTGAAGAAGGTTCCTTTCTTTCCTACACAGTGGCTCTTACTCAGATCTTCAATATCCCTCAATATGTCTTCATCTTAAGTCACTGCCTTATTAAATTCACCCCACATCTGCTTCCAGTCTTCCCTCGATTCTTGAGATCTTGCCAACTTTTATGAACTCACTTCCTTTAAATTTCCTCAGGATCATCATCTTTTCTTTTCTTCTCTCTCTTAGCGAAATCCATGGCCTTTTACTTTTCCAAGCCTGGGGAGTGTTTCAGAGTAATTAGAAATGTATGGGAGGTGGGACCAAAACCCAGCTTGGCCATGTGCCAGCTTTGTGGGCTTGGAGCAGTGACTCAACCTTTCTGATCTGGAAAGCAGAAGGAATGACAGGCCCCACTTCATAGGGTCGTCATGGGATTGATTAAAACAATGCACGCTGCCTGGCCCCCAGCAAGCACTCCATAAATGTTACCTTCCTCCTCATTCTGCTTTTTCAGCTTTGTAATGAAGTAGAACATACACGCAGAAAAGCACACATGGCAGGTACAGCTTGAGTGACTTTCCAGAACTGAACATACTCATGTATCCAGCACCCAAATCCAGCAACAGAATCTCCCCCAACATCCAGAAACCCACTCATTCCTCTCCAGTCTCCGGTCACCCCACCCTGACCTAGAAGGGCACGGATTAGTCTCAAGACGTGTTTTAGAATTATAAACTCACGGGGTCACAGGGCACGCTCTCATCGTCTTCCTTCCCTTGCTGTTGTGTGTGTGGGATCCGCCCGTGCTATTGCCGGAACTGTGCGGCGTTCAATGTCATGGCCGCATGTGCCGCATGGGTGATGGGCATTTCGGTGCGCTGAGCTTTGCAGCTATTACGGAGAGCTGTCGACGCTCTCATGCTTGTCTTTGGCAGGAGGTGTTCCCGGGACTGGGGTTTCTGGGTCATCAGGAGGCATCCATTTAGCTCTGGTGGAAATGGCCCTAACAATTCTGGGCCGTGGTGGAACCGGTCTCAACTCCCACCAGCTGTGGGCGAGAATTGAGCTTTTGTTTTTACTTTGACCTGGGAGTGCCTCTCCCTCAGGAGGTACTTGCTAAATGTCTGGGAATTAAATTGAAAATGTACTCGTCCATTTCCTCGAGAGCTTTACTCCATCTAACGTCTCATTTGGACCTTCAGGCTCTCCTTCCGCCCTGACTTGGTACACTTTGCTTGCAAACTTGGACAGATCCCCTCCATGTGGAAGACTCTCGGCCCCCAGAGAGACTTCCAGTTCTCTTCCCTGCTCTTGCTATGGTGTCTCAGGGACAGGTCTCCCTTCTGCCGCCTCCTTCAGCCTCACGATCAGCGAGCGACCGCAACGGTGCCCTTCAGCGGGCCGGCGAGACCTGCCGATTCTCCGAACCCACTTGTCTTGGCTCAGCCGCCATCCCTTTCTCCTCCCTCAGCAGCCCCACTTCTCTGGAGGGCCCATCTTTTCTGGAATCACTTAACTCTCTCCTTCTGGGGTTTTTACATCTGTTCCTGCTTTTTATTTAAGAAAACACTGCACATTAAGAGAGCTTCAGGAATCACCCAAAATAGAAACGTGTCCTTTTGTGTAATCCTCTACTTTAAAAGACAAATAAGTGGAAGAAAAGCTCCAGTGGAGGTTAAGATGCTCGAGAGGACCTTGTGTCAGTGGTCAGAGCTTTCCCTTTACAGGAGGAAACACGGGAGAATATTTGTGTGGCCTGGGGTAGGGGAAGGACTTCTTAAACAGAACTTTGAAAGCACAAACTCTAAGACAAAATAATACTAATGATAATGGATTAGATGAAAACTAATGTTCTGTTCGAATAAAGACATTATGGGGACAGTTCAGGACCCAAACTGCCCACATCCCAATCTTGCTTTCCCGTTTCCTGTGAATCCACAGGCAAGTTACTCAACCTCTCTGTGCCTTTGTTTCCTCATCAACAAAATGGAAAGAATAATATCTGCCTGTGGGGTTGTTAGGAGTTTAAAGCAAGTAAACATTTATAAATTCTATAGAATAGCCTCTGGTGCATAGAAAGAACTTAAGTAAAATTTGTAAATAGTAAAAAAAAAAAAAAAATTTGTAAATAGTGCCCAGGATGGTCGAAAATTAACCGACCAGAGATTAATATCTCACTGCTATCTAATACATTACCCCTTAGCCACGTGCAACTGTTTTCAGTGTAATGAATTAAAAGTAAACACAACCTAAAATTCAGTTCCTGGGGTACCTGGGTGCCTCAGTCGTTAAGCCGCTGTCCTCCCGCCCAGGTCATGATCCCAGGGTCCTGGGATCAAGCCCCGCATTCGGGCTCCCTGCTCATCAGGAAGCCTGCTTTTTCCTCCCCCACTCTCCCTGCTTGTGTTCCCTTTCTCACTGTGTCTCTCTCTGTGTCAAATAAATAAATAAAATCTTTAAAGAAAAAATAAAACAAAATTTAGCTTCTCACTCCCACCAGCCACATTGCCAGTGTCCAGAGCTCCATGTGGCCCGTGGCTGCCACATTGGGCAGCGCTGATTAAGACCGTACTAGGCCATGTCTGCAAGTCAACAAGAATAACACACAACCCCAACAGGAAAACAGGCAAAAACTGTGATCAGGGAGATTAAAGAAGAGAAGTCTGAAAAGCTAATCAGTATATGATGTGGTACTCAAAATCATTTGTAATCAGAACGATGAAAATTAAAACTGCGAGTATTTCTGTATGCCTCTCATGGTGGGAAAAATCAGCATGGTGGATGAGCCAAGGGTCCGCAGAATGTGTGAACGGAGGAGGCTCCTGCCCCACGGCTGGGGGTATGGCCGGGGAGAGTGCTCTATGTGGAAGGTCATCAGCATGCTAAGTTGGGTTAAGTCAGACTCAGCACAGTTATCCCCAAGACATCCACCCTAGGGAGATTTTCGCTGGGTCTGTAAGGAATGGTGTGAGAATGTTCACTACACCAGCATCTGTGGACGGGATGCCGGAGGCCAGCTGGTGTCCATCCCTGGAGAACAGGGATGTGGTAGATACACCTATGGAGAGCCCCGAGCCCAGTGAAAGCTCCAGATGGCACATCCAATAGACCACCCAGGATAGGGCTTAAAAACATGGTTCTGGGTGAAAACAGGAAACAACAGAATATGCTTTAACTTCGTGCCGTCAATGTAAGTTAAAAATATAAGCACTCAAAATAAAGCACATGTTTTGCAAGAATGCACTCCAATAAGACCAAATTAAACATTATATTGGTTGTCTCTCAGGAGAGACAAATGAAAGTAGGGCTTGGGGATAAGAGGGAAGGAATGAAGGAAGGAAGGAATGAGCAGAGAGGGGCATTGCACAGACCAAAGGTGGAAAGATGCCATGAACTGAGGAAAGTGATTAACTTGACTCTCCCGGTTTGAAGATTTTTTAAAAAGGAATTTTAGAAATACTTTCCCCAAGAGGAGGTAAAAGCCAAGTGATGTAAAAATAAACTTGAAGAGGATTTGCACAATCTATGAATGGCAAGAATATAGAAGGCATGAGAAGAAGTTATGCTTCTAAGTACCCATCTCACGAAGATCTGACCCTGTCAATCTTGGCAGGTGCTTCTTCTAACCTGAAGTCAGGGGTCCAGAGCAGCCCCCATTCTCTCCTCTGCTTTCTGACTGTCCTGACACCTCCTTGTCCCTCTCCTGTCCTCTGCCCCTCTCTCTCAGCCAGTAACCTCACCCTTTACCATGAGGTCTCTCCAGCCCCAGGGCCTTTGCACATATTTCCCTCCTCACCCACCTGGCACATAGTAGTTGCTCCTCCACAAATATTTATTGACGTCCTGACTTTCAGGCAGCAGAGAAAAACCTAGCTCCTTTCTGCACTCGGGTTAGTGGAGGCATGAACTAAGCTAAAGTTCTGAGAGAGGGGAAGGTAGAGTTAACCAGGGGAACTAGAGGTGGCACAGCAAGACTCAGGAGCTAGGCACATGTTAGCTATGTGACTGCAGACAAGTAGCTCACCCCAGGTCTCAGTTTCCCTGTCAATGAAATGAGGGTAGAACACTCACCTGGTAAAGATTCTGAGGCATGGATCTGAGTATGTAAAGCAGCAAGCATACAACCTGACAAAGGAAGAAAACTCCATTACTTGCCTTTATCAGTGGGGTCTGGTATAACTTGGCCACAAGTAACACAAGAATACAGATGATGATGGTGAAGAAAAAAGCAAACATTTATAGAGGACTTACTAAATTCCAAGCACAGTTCCAAGCATCTTGCATAAACCCCCACACCTATTGGGGTAAGTACAGTTGTCATCCCCATTGTACTCTTCAGGAAACTGAGGAACAGAAAAGTTGAATGACTTGTCCAAGGTCACACAGCTAGTGATTGGAGGGATGGGGATTTGAACCTAAGCTTCCTAGTTCTTATCTACTAGAAAAGATGTTTGTTATCCACATTGTAAGAAGTCTGGAGGCCCAGTGGCTGGTTGCAAGATTGGCTCCACAGCTTAGTGATGTCCCCAAGGAATCTTTCCCGTCTTTCCACTCTTGTCATCTCCATTGTAAGGACTCTTCTGGTAATCATTACCACTCATGGTCCCAAGATGGCCACCTTGTTCCAAGATGTCTACAGAAAATGTTGGGCCAGAGAAGAGGAGGGGTTGTCTCCTGCCATGTTACTCCTCTTGGGGAAGGGAAACTCGTCCCCAGAAGCCTCCAGCAGGCTTTCACTCAGATCCTGTTAGGCATATGACCCCGTCATGTGACCCGTGCTCCCATCGAAGGGAATCTTGAGGAAAAGAGACTATTGGGCATCTTCTGACTCTTTGATGGAAGGCAGACTCCACTGACAAGGGAGGGGGTAGGATTGACTATTGAATAAACAACCATCAGTATCTTCCATGATTCTTTTCCTAGTTTAAGGGAAGTCCTGTCTTCTACCCAGCCTTCCATCTCTTTTAGAGTATATTAGTTATTGCTAGGCTTTCTTAACTTTTAACTTCCTTCTTATCTATTTAACTTCCTTCTTATCTATTCAAAAAGCATTTATTGGGCACCTATCTATATGCCAGGCACAGTTTTAGGTACCAAGGATACAGCTGTGAACAAAACAGATGAAAATTCCTGCCCTGGTGGTGGCGGGTGGGGGGCATGCAAGAGCAGCGTCACCCAGTGGAACTTTCTATGGTGATGGAAATCAACTGTCCACATGTGGTTAGGGAGTACTTGAAATACATCTAATGCAACCGAGGGACTGAATGTCTAAATTAATTTAATTTAATTATACATTTAAACAGCTACATGTAAGTGCAGCTAATGCGACTGAGGAACTAAATGTCTGATTTAACTTAAATTAAATTAAGGGTATATTTAAATAGCTGTGTGTGGCTAGTGGTTACCATATCAGGCAGCTCTAAAGGCCAAGGGATACATTATTGACTTCTCTCTCTGGACATGTCAACATATTTAGTGTCTCCCACCCTGAAAATCTCCTTTCTCATACCCAGGCTCTTCTTTCTGGTTCATCTTCTCTTTCTTATTTTTTTTTCAAAGATTTTATTTATTTATTTGACAGAGATCACAGGTAGGCAGAGAGGCAGGCAAAGGGTGTGGGGGAAGCAGGCTCCCTGCTGAGCAGAGAGCCTAATGCAGGACTCAATCCCAGGACCTTGAGATCATGACCCAAGCCAAAGGCAGAGGCTTAACCCACTGAGCCACCCAGGCACCCCTCTGGTTCATCTTCTCATGTTCTCTCCAGCCATCAGCCACCTGATGCTGCACCTGACTCATCCACAGGCTGCCCTAGAGACCAGCGGCTTTGCCTTTCTCAAAACACTTTTGAACTTGACCCCCGGGGATGACCTCCTCTGCCAAGTCTCCTGCAACCTCCATGACTTCCTCTTTTTCACCAAGCTCCTTCCTCAACACCTCTTTTTTTTTTTAATTTTTAATTTTTAATTTTTTTATAAACATATAATGTATTTTTATCCCCAGGGATACAGGTCTGGGAATCGCCAGGTTTACACACTTCACAACACTCACCATACCCCATACCCTCCCCAGTGTCCATAACTCCACCCCCCTCTCCCGGCCCCCCTCCCCCCAGCAACCCTCAGTTTGTTTTGTGAGATTTAGAGTCACTTATGGTTTATCTCCTTCCTGATCCCATCTTGTTCCATTTATTCTTTTCCTACCCCCCAAACCCCCTATGTTGCATCTCTACTTCCTCATATCAGGGAGATCATATGATAGTTGTCTTTCTCCAATTGACTTATCTCACTAAGCATGATACCCTCTAGTTTCATCCACATCATCGCAAATGGCAATATTTCATTTCTTTTGATGACTTTATAGCATTCTATTGTGTATATATACCACATCTTCGTTATCCATTCATCTGTTGATGGACATCTAGGTTCTTTCCATAGTTTGGCTATTGTAGACATTGCTGCTTTAAACATTCTGGTGCACGTCCCCCTTCGGATCACTATGTTTGTATCTTTAGGGTAAATACCCAGTAGTGCAATTGCTGGGCCATAGGGTAGTTCTATTTTCAACTTTTGGAGGAACCTCCATGCTGTTTTCCAGAGTGGTTGCACCAGCTTGCATTCCCACCAACAGTGTAGGAGGGTTCCCCTTTCTCCATATCCTCGCCAGCATCTCAACACCTTCTCTTAAAATGTTGCTCTTGCCCAACATTCCACTGGGGGGCCTTGGCTTTTTTCACTTGCCCTATCTACCCCTAGGATATCTGTTCTACCATAACCCTGTTTTCCACCACTCTTTTCTCACTTACCAGATTTTTACTGAGTCCCTGCTAAGCCATAAACAGTGCCACAGGCACTATAAACAAACAACTTTGTCTTCATGGTGCTCACATTGTAAAAGAAGGGGTGAATAATAAATGCAACTTAATAAGCTATAAAATCCTTCAGAGTGAAGGATCTCCTTAGCAAGAGGAGCCAGGGAGATCCTCTCTGAGAAGGCAAAATGTGAGCTCTGAAGGATTTGAAGAGGGCCAGCAAGGCAAAGAGGGAGAGAGTTGAGGGGACAGGCATTTGCAGTAGAGGAAATGGCCAGTATAACATTCCCATGGCAGGAAGGAGCTCTTCCTTCTGTTGGAGGAACAGAAGATCAGAGTGGCCAGGATGTGGTGGAACAGGCAGTCAGTGGGAGTCAAGTCATGCAAGGTCATGTGGTCATGGTAGAGTCTGGATTATATTCTAAGCCTGATGGAAGCCAATGGAAGGTTTGAACAAGGAAGTTACAGAAAACTGGCATCTCAGACTCATCATGTCAACAGCCCAGTCTTGATCTTCCTCCAAACCTACCCCTTTCCTATTTCAATTTACAGAGACTTCATCCTTCAGGTAGCTCAGGCCAAAATGCTGCAGGCCTCTTTGAGTCTTCTAGCTCCCACCCCACTCAATCTTTCCATGGGAAGCCCTGGTGGCTGCCATATTGTTCTCCATAGCACTTGCCATGATCTAACATGTCATGTTTTCCCCTTGTCTCTTTGTGCATGGCAGTGTCCTCAGGCACCCTATAGTAGGTGCTCAATAAACCCTCATTGAATAAATGAATAGCTGTTGCTTAGTGGCCAATTCAGAACCAGGAAGCCAGTCTGCCTTTCTTCCTTTCCCACCATGGCCTCCCCCCCATTCAATGAGCCATATGAGGTAGAAAACTGGTGTTCTGGAGTCCTGGGGTCCTGGCTTTGAGTTCTTGCTCAGTGGTATGGACCTCCATGCATTAGTAACTTCTCCAGGCTCTAGTTTCCTCTGGAAAATGGGACTCATCCTGCAGACTGCTGGGATGCAGGGAGGATTTGATGAGCCCAGGCAAGCTCCCCGATGCCCAGCAATCAATGGCAGCTATATTTAAATTGGGGCCTCCTTTGTACTCCCACTGCCTTTGTCCTAGTTCCAGCCCTCATTACGCTGGCCTGCTCTCACCGCTCCCTCCTCGCTCTGCCTCCATCACTGCCCATCTGTCCTGTCAGCTGTCAGCCTTGTCTTCACCACGCCAACCCTAATCACATCCCTCCCCTGCTCCGAAACCTTACATGACTCCCACTGTCCACAGGACAAGACCCACCTCCTCAGCCCCCAGTTCACAGCCTCCAACACCAGCCCACCCATTTTTCCCCACCAATATCCTGAACAAAGCTTGTCTTTGTGGGGCATTCTTGGCCACAGAAGCCTCCCCACCCAACCCTGTCCCATTCCCTCTTAATTCCTTCTCATCCTTCCAGGGTGGGGGATGAAAAATAGTACATGTTAGGTGCCAGGTTAAGATTGCCCTGGGCCAGGGGGAGGTCAGATTATCTGCATTTGTGAGGCTTAGACTGGTTAGAACAAAGGCCACACAATGTGAAAATGTAGGGCCAGGGTTTAACTCTGGGTCTGAGATTTTGTGCTGTGCTAACTCCTTGTACTTGGGCTCCATGGTGATGCTGTCCCCAGCTCTCCTGTCTGTATTTAGGTCCTCCTTATTCTCCAGCCTGCGGCCGCAGGGACTCAAGCTTGAACCTCACCCACTTGTGCAGTCCCCTGAGGGTGGGATCAGGTTCTTCTCAGTGCTGCCACTGTGTCCAACGCAGCCTGGCCCAGACCCACCATGGTTCACTTGGAAGTGTGGTGGTCCATTCCTCACCCCCACTTCCAACCTCTGGCCTTGCCCCACAGGGGACCTTCTTGTAATACAGCTCACATCCCATCCCTCCAGTGCTCAGAACCCTCCGTGGCTCCCACGTCACTCAGAGAAGGAACCAGAGTCCGTACCACGGCCCACTGGGCCCTGTATGATCTGCCCATCACCACCCTGCCCTCACTTCCTCCCACTGTCAGCCTGGCTGGCTTGGCTCTGGCCACCCCGGCCTCCTCACGCTCCCTCAGCTGCACACCAGCAGAGCCACACTCATTGTTTGGTTTGGTTTTCTGTGGGGTTTTTTTTTCCCTTTTCGTTTATTTCCGAGTAGCTTAGCACACTTCCTGTGTGCCAGGCACCATGCCAACCGCAGCACCTGTATCAGTCCATTTCATCCCCACATCCCTTTGAGGCATCGTCAGTACTATTGTTATCCCTGTTCTATAAAAGGAGAAACTGAGGCACAGAGAGGTGTACTGGCTTGTCCAGGGTCACCCAGGTGGGAAATGGCAGAGCCGGGATTTGAACCCCATGCAGGCTGGGCTTGTAATACTGAACCACTTTCCTGCCAGTTGGTAAAAAGCGCTGAGCCCTGAAGGGTCTGCCATTCTCCCTGGATGCTTCCCAGGACCCCTGGGCCTCCCCAAGATTCATTCCAATTGTGCATGTGAAATATATTGAATGTCACCCCAACCACGTGCCAACAGGAAGCTTCTATTCCTCTCAGTCCGGTGTTTATTATCACCATGAACCATACACCTTGCTGGGGTCGTTGTAAATCACCTTTTATCCTATAAGGCAGGTACGGTAAACACAGGAGATAAAACGGAGGCCAGCAAGGTAAAGTCACCTGCCTGTGGTCGCCTAGCCAATAAATGACATCAAATCCCACTCCCGTCTGACCCTGAAACCCACCCTCTGTTTTCCGCTCTGGCTTCTTTCTTCCAGCATCTTGGCGACAGTTGGGACGGAGTTTGACCTACGGACGCTGAGGGCAGTTCGAGTGTTGAGGCCGCTCAAGCTGGTGTCTGGAATCCCAAGTGCGTGAGTTTCCAACCCTGGAAGGGGTCTGATCAGGGGTCCTAGGAGTCCTCAATTTCCCCTCTGCAGAGCATCTCAGAAGCGGCCCCTGAGTGCTTCCCAGCTTGTACCAGGACCGCCTTCTCTTGGGGGGGATGCTCCCAAGGGACCCCCAGGGACCTGGCAGTAGGTCTCCGTGAGCTTTCGAAAGCAAGCCAGGAGCCTCACCTATAACCACAGCACCTGTTTATTGAGCACCTGCTGTCTATCAGGAGCCATACTGATACATCTCAGTCAGTACTCAAGGCTCTTGAAGTTGGGAGGGAGTGCTGATATCTCCATTTTACAGATGTGGAAACTGAGGCTCAGAGCAGCTGAATAATTTGAGCACAGTCATGTGACTGAAAATGGCAGGATTAGGAGTTAGCAAGTGTGACCCCAAGCCTGGCCACTAACACTGGTGGCAGTGACTATGACCATCTGTTGAGCACCTGCTGCATACTGGACACTGTAGAGAGAATGTTACATGCATTGTCTTGTTTGTCTTCTCAGTGGCCCAATGAACCCATTTTACAGATGAAAAGGCCGAGGCTCAGACAGGTTAAATTCTGCACCTGAGCTCTGACAACCTGACAGTAAGGAGCTCCACAGCCCATATTCGTCCCATCTTCTTGCTTTCTCTTCCTCCAAGGGTGCTCTTGCCCCACCCGTTGGGCACAGCTGCCATTTTCAGGGTCAGACGTAGATTTGGCTACCCAAAACCAAACAAAACAGGGCTGACCTTTTTCTGTCCCGCTGCCTCAGTTAGTTAGTTACTACTAATTTGAAAGCACTTACTAAAAAAAAAAGAAAGAAAGAAAGAAAAAGAAGAGAAAAGAAAGCACTTACTATGTGCCAGGCTCTGTTCTGAATATTTGCCATTTTAAAAATTCGTTTGTCCTCACGACAAGCCTGTGAGGTAGGTTATATTATCAGTTCCATTTTACTCATTAGCTTCATTTGTCAGGTTCTTTGCCATCTGGATTTAAACGTAAGATCTCCCAGACGACCACCACCAGCAGGGTCTTTTCGTAGAAAGAAGGCACTGTGCTTAGCTGTCCGTAGGACTCCAGGAGCTACCGGCATTGCATTAAGGGGTCATCCCCAAACTAATACTAACAAGAATTTCAGCACCTGTGATGGTACTTTGCCAGATATGTGCTCTCTCATTTAATCCTGAGAAGGAGGTGCTATTCCAGTCCGCATTTACAGATGAAGAAACCAAGATTCAGAATGGTGACCTGACTCGCTGAAGGTCACATTGCTAGTAAGCGGACGACTAGGTCGGTCCCCTCCATGCAGACTTAGCTAGGTGCTCAGATGGCCCCTGCTTTATCTGGGGACGGGGGTCAGGAGAGAAGGAATGAAGGCAGGAGGAAAGCTTACGAGCAAGGATACAGTCTCGGCCTGATCCTGCGGGAAGCTCAGGAGTGTGAGGAGCACCAAACTTATCCTCCAGCCCGAGGCAGAGGGGCGGCTGGCCTTTTATCCTTCTCTGGTCACTTACTGGGGGCAGGGGGTGGGGGACGGTGGGAAGACAAGGGCTGCTCAGGTAAGGCAGCTCTTGAAAACCAAGGGCATTTGTATAAAGAGGAGGGGCAGCAGGGAGCCATTAGCAGCCAGCTGGAAGGGGGGCTCAGCAGAGGGGGAGCCCCCCCCCCGGCCTGGGCACTCACCGCATGCAGTGTCCAGAGCCCTAACCACTCTGCCCACCGCCTCCATTAGCATCACCCTTCCATCGGGTTCCCTGGGGCTTCCACATGCCGGGAGGTGCTAATCCTGAGCCAAGCCATGCAAAGTTCTTCTAATCAGGAAGCAAGGCCTTGGGCTTTTTGTCTGAACCCCGATTTTAACCACAGACTTTCCTAATAACACAGTGGCTACAACCACACAGATTTGACATCCCTCAGACCTGGGTTTTAGTCCCGGCTCTGTTATTTCTGACACCCTTGGTTGAATCACCTCTCTCAGACTTGCTTCCCACCTCTGCAGAATGGGGTAATTTTACGGGGGTGCCCACTTCATGGGGTTGTGCTAGAAGCCAATGAAACCATGTCTGGTTTCTCAGGACTGGAATTGGGACATTGACTGCTGTCCCCGCGCAGAGGTGTGGCTGGCTTCGCCAGTGCCTCTGCATGACTTAGGAAAAGACGCCCCCTCTTGGTGGGAAAAACTAGGAAAAGGCACCCCGCTCTGGGTAAAAGCTTCCCAACACCCAGGAATATGGCTCAGAAAGCAATCAATTTCCACCCCTTCCTTAGCTAAAAGGTCAACAAATGACAGCATATGTCAGATGCTTTAAAAATATTTTAAAAGAAGAAGTGCCTTAAAATATTAGGAGGGCTTGTTCCCATTTTATGACAACCAGCCTGTGTGGTCCCTCGTCATCGCCCCACCCCCAGCCTCGCGTGTGCTCTGGGTTCCTAGAGTTTGGGGTGCTTGCTCACAGAGCCGTGGGGCTCTCTCTGTGTCTTCTCAGGTTTACAAGTCGTCCTGAAGTCGATCATGAAGGCAATGATCCCCCTGCTGCAGATCGGCCTCCTCCTATTTTTTGCAATCCTTATTTTTGCAATCATAGGGTTAGAATTTTATATGGGAAAATTTCATACCACCTGCTTTGAAGAGGGGACAGGTAGGTCCAAGCAGCATGATGTGGTTGGTTTTGGTTTTTTGGTTTTTTCCAGCCTTCCTCCCTTGGGGACAAGCTCCTGGAAAGGATATGCAGGGCTTTGCTTCTTTCTTCTGGCAGCTGGGAGAACTTCCTTACAAAGTGCTCCAGGCAAAGCCGGGGGTGAGATAGCCCTTGGGGTCTTGGTTGTTCTAGGGCCTTGCATTGGGGTTCCCCAGAAGCTGTCCCAGGGGTAAGTAGTTTTTTTGGGAAGAGATCCCAGGAAGTGCCAGAGGGGGAGTGGGGACATGAGACCGGGAAGGAAGACATCTAGTAAAGGGGTGTAGTGTTATCAAGCAGGCTACGATTGTGGGCAGCTGGGGTCCAGTCCCATTGTGCAGCCTGGGGAGGTAGCATAGGACACACGCCTCAGACCCATCCCAGCCAGGGGCAAGGGAGTCAGGGTCTTATCCACCAACTTCTGTCCGACACTGACAAGGACTGCCCCTGGGTGGGTGTTAATGTCCCAGCATGGCTGGCTGACCTGCATGCTGGGCTGGTGCAGGCATGAAAGATGTTTTCAGGTGGGAGGGTGGGGAGGCCAGGCCAACAGCAGGATATGTACAGGGTGCCAGCAGCTTCTGCCTCGTAACCTTGCAGGGACCACATCCCATGCTGTGTTCTCAAGCAGGAGGAAAGGGGACAGCCTGGCCATGAAGGAAGAGGTCTGATTGCTTTGTTAGGGGGCAATCCCCATTGCCTGGAGAAAAGGAATAGAGAAGGTGGCCCTCTCGCGCCCCCCTCCCCAGAATGTACCTTGAAGACACCCCAGCTGGGAGGCAGGACACCTACAATCAGAAACTAGTACAAGCAGGGTTCTGTGTCACTGGCAACTCCTCAGTGGTTGGGTGAAGAAATGCAAGGTTGGGGGACAGGCAGAGAAAAGCCAGGAAGGCAGGAGGCTCACTTCTGGGACTCAGCTCCGAATCAGCAATGTCACAGGGCGGTGTCCCCCACTATCCACACACTCAGGGGCCCCAGCACCCTCCAGATACATTTTCCACTAAATGTCCTGCTCTCCAAGGTCCTTCGCTCTCTGAAGCCCAAGAACCAAATGGAACCGGATAAGGACAGAAGCCTGGATGTCTGTGTTGGGACCACTGGCCATCTTGGTCCAGAGGGGCTGGCTGGCAATGCTGATCATGGGACAAGGGAACCATGAATTCAGGGGATAGACTGCGTGGATGGTGAAGCTAAAGGGGAACCCCTGTGAGAAATGAAAGGAGTTTTAGGCCCGTCTCTCTGGGAAGAATATTCTGTTCAGGAGTGGCTTCCCACGCACCCCACATGGTGGAGCCATGGCCCAAGACCACCCCAGAGGGAAGGAAAACTCAGTTGGAAACGTTTATTCAAGATGTCCTTTTTCTTTCTCCTTTTCTCTTGCTCCTCCTGACTCCTCTCCTGGGCTTGTGAAGTTTGCTCAATATGGGATGTCCTAATTATTTCTTTCCCCGATGAAGAAGGTGTTAATTGAGGCAGAGCTATTTCTGCGCCTGGCCTCGTCACCCGGGCGGAAACACAGGAGGGAGAGATACAGGGCAGGGACCCTCGGAAAAGTCAGCCAAGAGCAGAGAAACCAGGACTCCTAGAGCCTAGGTTTTGGGGTTTTGTTGAGGTGATTTTTTTTTTCTTTTTTGGTCTTTCTAGTCAAGCAGACACAACTGGCTTAGGTCTGAGTGGGGTTGTGAGGGGGCAGATGTAGGGGGGGAGCAGCTGGGGGGTTAGAAAACCTCATTTTAGGAGGATGACTGAAAAGCTCGCGATTAAAAATATAAGGCGTGTGAGTAAGAGACAGATATATACAGACACCCAGGCAGCAGGTTAATTTTAAAATATATTTATAACCAAATTCCTCAGACTCTCTGGACGGTTGCTTTTCTAGAAGCAGTGCTCAGAGTGTTTCGTGATGGGGGGGCGGAGGGTTGAGGGGGGATTGAAATCAGGAGAACCACTGGGCCAAACTGCCAAGGAGAGACAGATTTTCAGCTGCATCTCTTTATCCTCGGGAACCCGGTTCCCGCGTGCCCAGAACCGTGCCAAACACTCAGAGAAATGCAAAGGTAAAGTGGAAGTCATTCTGCTTTCCAAGTGCCTCTAAAATCGTTTAAGGAGATAAGACTCCCCGTCTCCAATCAGTTTGTAGCCATGAAGGCTGACGTGAGCTTTATCTCCCCACCAAATATGGATGAACATTGGGGAGCTCTTGTAGCCCTGAGGAAAAGGAGGGACCAGAGTTCACTGGCTGACGCAGGGGGCCGCAGGGGGTGGGAACTGAGCCAGACTTGGTCACAGGGTGGAGACATAGAAGGTTCTGGACAGAGGTGACCTTCCCAACAAACACTGGTTCTCATTTCTTATAGGAGCCCATGCATTTTCTTCTCCCCGTTCTGAGCCTGATGTTTAAAAGATGTTGCCTTCCAATCTATATCTGTTCAATATTAGCCCCCCTGTACCAAATCCAGCATGAATGAGGAAGGCATTTCCAGCCACTTAAACTAGTGGCCGATGTTCTCATTTCTTCTCGAGCAGTGGGTGTCAGCTCTGAGAGTGGCGGGTGTCCCTCTGCGTGACCTACAGTTTTTATTTAACTGACGCTTCAAAGGCCAGTAAGATTCACGCCTTCCGTGCTGGTTTATTTCTCTCTGCTGCATGCTGAGTGGGGGTTGGGAATTTGTGGCCATAGCACATACATTGAGAGTTATTTTTATTTTGTGGAGACCTTGAATTTGCACACTTGACTGTTTTCTTGGCGGACAGTGTTGCTCTCTGAAAACCTTCAAAAGTGTGACTCACTGAATAGGGTCCTCTTGTATCCACTGCTGTGGTCCAGTGGGGACACCCCTGGGTCATTCTGTGCTCCCCTGATGCCATGTGTTTCCAGGGTCTCCCCATCAACACCTTGGAATTCAGACCCCACCTTTGGCACCCAGCCCAACTTCACCAGGAAGTTGTCTTTGGTTGCCAGCAAAAGGGGCATCTGTTGGCATGTGTCTCTTTCCTTGTGGCATTTTTACAATCTGCCTCTTGCTGTTTGGGGAGAAAACTTAGCTCCTGTGCCTAAGGGTAAGTACTGTGTGTACTGGCCTCCCTCGCCCCCAGAACAGCTCCCTGAGCCTAGTACATCTCAAAAGAAAGAAAGAAAAGAAAAAAGAAAAGCAAAGAAAAGAAAGAAAAAAAAAGGAAGGGAGGGAAACAGGGAGAGAAGAGGAGGGAAGAAAAGAGGAAAAAAAGAAAAATCAGTCAGACAACTGAAGAACAGCATCAGGTGACTCACATATTTGCCCTAATGGAAGTCTGGAGAACGCTGCCCCCAACCATCTCACAACGGGCATGGCATATTCACCCAGACCCTCTATATTAGGGAACAAAAAGCACATCTCAACAGATCTTAAAGGACCAAAGTACACAAAATATAATCCTCTGACCCCAGTGTAATTAAGCTGGAACTTGGTAACAAAAGGATAACCCTGAAAGTGTTTGGAAATTAAGTTAATTTAAGTTTAGTTAATTTAAGTTAAGTTCATTTAAAGTTAAGAAATTAAGAGGTATGCTTCTTATCTGTGGATGAAATGATAGGGTATTTGAGATTTGCTTTAGAAATACTCTAGTGCAAGGCAAAGTGTGGGGAGGGGATACAAATGAAACAAGACTAGCCCTGAGTTGGTAAGTGTTGAAATTGGTGATAGGTACATGGAAATTCATTATGCTATTCTATTTTGTAAGATTTTATTTATTTTAGAGAGAGAGAGAGCGTGGGGGGAGGAGCAGAGGGAGAGGGACCAGTAGACTCCATGCTGAGCACAGAGCCTGACACAAGGCTTGATTCCACAGCCCTGAGATCATGATCCAAGCTGAAATCAAGAGTCGGACACTCAACCGACTGAGCCACCCAGGTGCCCCTATGCTATTCTGTTTTTGTAAATATCTGGCAAGTTAAAAAAAAAAAAAGAAATGCATCTTGGTTATCCATGGGTCAAAGAAGAAATGATATTGGAAATTGCTGAATATTTTACTTGAGTGATAATGATAATAATGCATGCATTATCACAAGTTTTGTGAGATGCAACTAAACCTGCACGCAAAGGGCAATTTATAGCCTTAAAAGAAATGAATCCATCTCAAAAGTTTAGGAAATGTACAGGGAAAGTAATAAAACTTGGAGAAGAAATTAATAAAACAGAAAACAATGAATAGATCAACAAAGCCAATCTTTAAAAAAAATACTGATAAATTCATTCCAATAGTCATTTTTCTCCAACAATATTGAATCTCTACAGCCCCTGTTTCTCAGAGCTGGTTTTCCTAGCCCTTTCCCCTGACTTTTCTCCCCTTCCCTTTCATAGATGACATTCAGGGTGAGTCTCCGGCTCCGTGTGGGACAGAGGAACCCGCCCGCACCTGCCCCAATGGGACCAAATGTCAGCCCTACTGGGAAGGGCCCAACAATGGGATCACTCAGTTCGACAACATCCTATTTGCAGTGCTGACAGTTTTCCAGTGCATCACCATGGAAGGGTGGACTGACCTCCTCTACAACGTAAGTGATGCAAGTATGGGGAGAGGTGGCCCTCCTGGACCAGCCAATTCCTGAGGCTGGAGGGAATTGGAGGGACTCTGAGCCGGTGAGGTGGGGCAGGGAGAGGGGGCAGGAGGCATCAGAACTTTAGGTAGAGAAGGCCCCTTGGGACATGGAACTCTAGAGGGCACTTAGATGCTGCATAAATTTTCACTGTTAAAGTGTTTAAGTATAATTTTAGTATAATTTTAAGTTTAATTTTAAGTATAATTTTAGATTTTTTAATATGTAAATGTGTGATTCACAAGCCCATATGGATAAAAGAGTAATATACCGGGATATATACAAAGGGACTCTGTGTTGGGACCCTCGCGGGCCCTCTGCCAGCCACACTCCACCCATGGGGCACAGGGGATATATCTTTCAGAAGCTGGTACCAGCTATCCCACTTTCTAGACAAACTTCTTGGATTATCCAGGATTCTGGAATTTTCTGCCCAAGTCCAGATTCTGTGGACTTGCATGAGATTCTTCTGTGGGTCTGTTCTCCAAATGGGCCAGGTGTCCTAGGAGCATCTGTTGGCACAAATGTGACTGGAGCTTAGCCATGTGAGCAGAAATGTCCATGCATGTGTACATGAAGCCCCCTGCCCCGGGCCAGATGGAGCCATGAGTGGGAGAGAAGGCAGGCCAGGCATGGTCCAGGGGCAGGGCTGGATTTGTTCACATCATGATCCAGGGCAGACATCTAGGTTCTAAATTCCACCCTGACCTTCCCAGTGCTTATGAAGGTATGTTTACAAAGGCGAAGCATACAGCATATTTTATTAAGTAGCTTTTAAATATTTACACAGAGTATGTGGGCCTCTATCAGTACTCTTGTCTGAGATCTTGAAAACATTAGAGACAGGCCCACCTGCCCCACTTGCATCCCATTTCCTATCCCTCCACCAGGTTCCACCCCTTCAGCTCCTTGGTATATGCTCTCTGTGTTTATGCAAATATAAGTGTAATCAAATCTATATCCTCCTCCCTCTTTCTTACCCCAAAGTGTAGCATTCTATGCCTGCTGTTTTATTCTGTGATTTTGGTGGGGGGGGGGTCTCATGACAACGTATCCTGGAGATCTTTCCGTGGTAGCACATGGAACATGACCTCGTTCTTTTGTACAGCTGCATAGCAGTCCATTGTTTGGTGGGCTGTGGTTCATTTAATCAGTTCTCCCAGAGACAAATGCTTGGATGGTTCCCCATCCTTTGACATTGAACTCAGAGCTGCCATGAGCCCTACTGCATTTATGTCTTTTCATCCTTGTGCAGAAATAGCAGGGGTTGGTAGTGTCCATTCCTAGAAGTGGGATCACTGGGTCAACAACTAAAGTGTATTTATAATTTTGATAGATATTTAGATGTACAGGTTTTAGAACTCTCTCTGCCCTAAATACAGCACACCTTCCTCACCCACCTGTGCCTTGAGAGGGCCTCCCCCCCGACCAAGTCAGTCACCTGTCAGCAGCTGGAGATGGGTGGAGTCAGGAATACAAGGTTCCACAAGTGTAGTGACCTCATTGGGCTGGTCCACATATACCTCTGTTGACTCACAGAGGTGTCCTCTCTGCCTGCGTTTTAAGTGCAGAAATTGCCAGTTAAGGTTCTGCCATATGAGCCAGGGCTTGGCCTGCTGGGGAAGCAACACCATGTTTCTTCCTACATGTGAGGCTGCTGAAGTCTCCTCCTGGTGGCAGTTGAGGTTTCTTAACGAAAGTTCCCCCTTGGGGGTGGATGGAGATTTGCAAGAACCTATCTATCCTTTTGATCAGTGGCTCATTTTTGGGTGGGGCTGAGAGTACAGCCTGGAAGTGGATTGCAAAAGTGCCATGGACAGCTGAGCATGTCACATACTGCACAAGCCACATCTCAGGAGTGTAATTTGTATTGTAGACTACCATTTTTTGGTATTGTATTATTGGTATTACCAAATAATGGTATTTGGTATTATAGTTCACCATTATTACAGTTTTTTGACAACTATAAAGAAGTAAGAAGGAGACATGGTATCCTAATTTGTATGAAGACCTTGTCTAAGCATAGCATCCTAGAAACAGACCACAGATCTAAGAAATGTTCAGTCTCTCTCTTGGGCCTCACTTGCAAAGAGCTTGGATCAAAGATTACACCCAATTGGCAAAAGCTTGCTGGGGGATTTTTATGGGTTCTAGATTTTTGCTTTGCAAGGATGGTGTGAGAGGAGGCTGCAGAGGGAAATGAGCCCTCCTGGAAGTGAAACAGAGCCCAGGGCCAGGAAGGTAAGGAACTTGGACAGAGAATGGGACTAAGGAACAGAAGCTAAGAAAATTGTGAACATGGGAAAGGGTTGTGTCCAGAGAAAGTGTCCAGAGGTTCAGAGGAAGACACTGGGGATGTACTTAGTAGTGGGAGAGGAAGCATGAGCAGGAGGACATATTTCCAGAAGATTCTCTAGTCATAAGCACCATTGTTGGAAGAGATACTTGTCCTAGAAGCTTAGAGCTGAACTGTCTTTGGGGAAACAAGCTGAGGGGAAGTGGTGAGAACACAGTCAGGAACTAGACTGCCTGGGTCCCCATCCTGACTCTACCACTTCCTTGCTGTGCAACCTTGGGCAAGTCACTTGGCCTCTCTGTACCTCTTTCCACTTGTGCAGTATGAGCAGAAGCACGGTCCTACCTCACAGGGCAGGAGGACTGAGTGAGCGGGGTACATGTGAAGTGTTTAGAACAGTGCCTGGTCCTCAGCGAGCTCTGCATAAGGCGGAATTCTCCACCCTGGTAGGCATGGCTCTCAGAAACATATGAATTTCTTATCATAAAAACCCCAGCAGCACCCGACGAAGTAGAGTGAGCTGTGGGGTTCCACGTCCTTCCCCACCCTCACCCTCAACACACTGGTAGCTGTTACTAACTCCGAGTAGCCTTCTAGAACTTTACATGTACTTACATCCCACCGTCATCCTGTGAGTAGAAACCCCACCCATGATCTGGGCCTGATGTGAGTCTAGAGCAGTAATAAAGTCGCACGAAGGGGTGGCTAAAGCAACAGACATTCGTTGTCTCCCAGTCTGGGTGCCAGAAGCGCCCTATCAAGGCATTGGCCTTCTTGGCCTCCTCCAGCTTCTAGCCAACAATCTTTGGCATTCCCTGGCTTACACATTCTCTGCCCTCCACGTGAACATCCCATCTTCACTCGGCTGTCTTATAAAGACACAGGTCATGTTGGATTAGGGCCCACCCTACTCCGGCACCATCTGGTCTTAACTAATGACCTCGGCAATGACCTGATTTCCAAATAAGGTCACATTCTGAGATCCTGGGGGTTAACACTTCAATGTATCCTTTTGGCAGGGGGGGGGTATTATTCAATCCATAACACCTCCCAGATAAACTACTGGACCTGAACCCTTGTCTAGGGCTTCTCAAATTAAGACACAAACTTAATACAACCATTAAAGCCTCTCATTGTCAAAGGCAGGGGGCGAAGGTGATTACCTTTGAGTTTCTGCTGCTGAGGACAGAGCTGCTGCTTTTCTAGGCATTTGGGCTCTGCTGTTGTGTTCTGCCCTCTGCCAGCCCAGCCTTCTCAATGCATCTGGCCACAGGCAGCCACAAGGTCTGGAATCTTTATCCTCTGTATTTGTGCTAGAGCCGAGGCCCGTGGGCATGGCCTCGCTGGCCTCTGGCAGGTGAGACCCAGGAGTAGAGAGTCTGGGTGCACCAGCTCCAGGTTTCTTAGAATCCATGAGCCAGATGGATGCCACCTGCCTGGGTGGGCAGGACTTTACAATCCCCACATCTCATTTCTTTTCTCAATATCATTGATAACCATTTGATTATTCACTAACTGTTGAGCACCTACGGTATGCTGGGAAATGGGCAGGTGGCAGCAGGGGAAGGAACCCACCACCATGAAGAAGATGGACAAAAATCCTCACTCTGATAGGGGAGATGGACAGAAACAATAAACATGATAAATCAAAAACTTCATCTATGGTGGGACATAGACAGTAAGCAAATGCATAACAGGGGACGTGGTGACATGCCCTGTGAGGACAAAAGAGCACAAGAGGAAGGCGGGGCTAGTCAAGGTCAGCAATCAGGGAGGGCTCCTCAGAGGAAGTGACATTTCCAGAGAGAAGGAGAGCGCCAGACAGATGTTTGTGGGAGAGCATTCTTGGCAAAGGAAACAGCAGTAGCTCACCTACATGGCATGTTCAGCCCCCTTCCAGGTTTTCCCAGTTTTGATTTGTTCCTTTTCTTTTCTGCTTGGCTTCCTGGTTAAATCAAGCGCCTTCTGGAAAAAGCCTAACCCCAGCTAATCAGCAGTGTTGTCAAAGATTTATATCAGGATGTGCATCTCAGCATTATTTGTAAAAATAGAACAAAACTGGAAGCAACTGGTTCAGTACCGTATGGTCCCTTCGTATGATGGAATATTACGTCGTCATTAAAAAGCATCTGTTGGGAGAATATTTACGGATGCGTAGAAATGCACACTGTAGAATGACGAGTGGGGAGAACTGATTTTTTTTTTTTTTTAAAGAATCAAAGTTAGGTAAACCTATGCCTTAGCTCCGGCTGCCATTAGAAGAGTATGCAGCAGGCGGCTTCAACAACAGAAACTCATTGCTCACGGTTCTGGATGCTGGAACCATAGGGCCAACACGGTGAGGACTCTCCACCTGGCTTAAGGACAGCCGGCTTCTTGCCAGGAGAGAGACAGCTAGCTAGCTCTCTGGTGTCTCTTTGTGTAAAGACACTAACCTCATCATGGGGGCCCCACCTGTGTAACCCCCTCGAACCCTGACCAACTCCCAGAGGCCCCGCCTCCTACTACCATCACACTGGGGCTCAGGGTTTCCACACATGATCGTAGGGGTTGCGATCCACTTCCGCCTGTCCCATCTTCTGCTCTCAAGTGTGTACATTTGAAAATATACATTAGGGAAATAAAGGCTGGAATGCACTGTACCAAGATGGCCTCTAGAGAGTGGGGTTCAGGAATCTTTATCTTCCTGATTCTTCTCTGTATTATCAATTTTTCTACTGTGAGCACAATTTCCTTTTGCAATCAGGAAAAAAATTAGGTTTGTCTTGTTATAGATTTAAGAGGAAAAAAAAGATATTTTTGCTCATTATGACGGAGGGGGATGAATATTTTCTGGGTGTGTCCACAGTGTGTTGACTATGTCACCCGTCCAGAGAGGGTGAACACCAAAGGCTCAATTGATATAGCAATAATCAGTGCTCTTTCTTATTGTTTTACTATTAAATAAAAAATTAAATAAAGAAAAAGGAAATCTTCCTTATGGAAGAATTCCGTTTAATATAAATGCAGATGATCCACTTCTAGAAGCAGGGTTGAGTCTCCCCCCTCATTGGAGGGTAAGCTGGACTCAGTGACTCGCTTCCAGAGCATAGAGTAGGAAAGGGAGAGATGAAGTCATTTTACAGTGGGGAAACCTTACAGACACCACCTTAAGCAAGGGACCAAGGTCGGACGCCCCCCCCCCAACCACACACACACAATCGTATGACCCCTGACGGATGTGATGGGCAGGGGACCTCCCCTCTGGTTTTCTTCCCTAAGATTCACAATCCCAGTGTAATCATGAGCAAAACATCAGACAAACCCACACTGGAGGGTGTTCCGCCAGATACTGATACTGGCCCGTCCTGTCCCAGACTCTCAAGGTCATGATATATGTAAGGGAAGACTGAGAAGTTATCACAGACCAGAGGAGCCAAAGGAGATGTGACAATTGGATGTGACGTGAGGCTCTGGAACAGAAAGGAGACATTAATGGGAAACTGACAAAGTTCAGATAAAGTCAGGAGTTTGGTTTATAAATAACCTGAGGGGGAGAGAGGACTATCCCCCATTTTACAAATAAGATTCCGAGGTAGAGAATGTGGCCGGAGATTGGCGGCCGGGAAGTGCAGGACCAGGTGCCCTGAACTGAACCCCAGGAAAGAGATATGGAGGAAGGGAAGGAGAGCAGTTTAATTTTTTTTTAAGGTTTTACTTATTGATTTGAGAGAGAGAGCATGAGTGGGAGGAGGGGCAGAGGGGAGGGAGAAGCAGGCTCCCCACTGAGCATGGAGAGCCCTTTAATTTTTAAAGGAGTAATTTCTTAAAACTCTCTTTAAGTCTGGGGCAGAAAACGTACATTAGGGGCCAAAGAGCCTACATTAGAGAATTCAGGGATTCTTTATGGTTTTTGTGTTATTGACATGCAAGTTTGAGATGTACAAGATGCTGATCTGACAGACGCATTATTACCCAGTGAGTTTAGTGAACATCGGTCACGTGATAGAGTGGCCCAAACTTGGTTTTTTTGCCCCAGGTGGTGGCGGCTGCATGGGGAAGCTCAGGAGCGCTGTGCTGGCCCAAAGCAGCCTGGAAGCAGCGTGTGGGTGATGGGAACTGCCCTCTCTTGGTGGATACAAGGGAGAGCAGGGGGAGAGGCACGGGTCCTTCACCCAGGACCTGTCGTGAACAGCATGGGGGTCCTGGCAGGACCAACACTACCTAAGTTCATTTTTGGCTGCCATTCACTGAATTTGCCAGATGCCACACATCTTCTTGTACTGTCAGTCAATCCATAAAACAACATTGTGCGAGAGGCATTTTTAGACCCATCATCCAGATGAGGAAACTGAGGTCCACAAGGATAAAGCAACCTGCCAAGGTCCTATAGCCAAGCGTGGTGAAATCTGGATTCGAACCCAGCACTGGGAACTCATCATCCCACCCCCTCCCCTTTGTTTGACTCCCCCCTTCTCTTCCTTCTCCCCCTCTTTCTTTGTGTCTTTTATGTCGTTTCTGTCTCTGTCTCCTCCTTCACCTGTCTCCTCTTTCTCCTTCTCCACCTCTCTGCTTTACTGTGTGTCTCTCACTCTGTTTCTCTCCTTCAGTTAATGTCAATTAGGAAGGCAGCGAGACTGTGCATGGTTGATGATTATAAATGTGTGTCCCTTAACAAATGGTCACTTGTGCTTGAAACTGATCTTTGACCCAAACCCTTTTTAATTTGTAGATGCTCCTTTTGGCCAATTTCAAATCACCAAAACTGAGGGGATTTGGGGTCATACATTCATTCAACAAACATTCATTGAATGCCTCCTACGTTCATGCACTCTTCCAGGCACTCAGGATATGCAGTGAATGGAAGAGACAAAAATCCTTGTTTGCGGGGAGTTGACATTTTAGTGGAGGAAGCAGGGGATTGGGATCATCAACATAATTTAGAGATTATATATGTATGTGTAAAGGGCAGAGAGTATCTTAAATATTTTAGGCTTGGCAGGCCTCACCATCTCTCTCACAACTACTCAGTCTGCTGTCATAACACAGAAGCAGCCACAGAGAAAATACATAAGAGAATGGTCATGACTGTGTACCAGTAAAACCATAATTTACAAACACAAGTGGCTAAGCTATGGGCTGAACTTTGAGGAGTCCTGTGTAAGAGGGGAAAGAGAGCTTAGGAGAAAAATTAAACAGGAGAGGAGCTTTGGATTGTCAAAGTGAGGGGTTGCAGTTCTTCTAATAAACCCTGAAGAAGGTGAGGGGGTCGCCATGCAAGTATAGGGAAAAGAAGCCCAGGCAGACAGGATAGCCAGTGCAAAGGCCCTGGGGCAGGAATGTTCCTGGCATTTATGAGGAGCAGCAAGGTGGGGAGTGAGTGAAAGCAAATGAGGGAGCTGGTGAGGCCAGAGGAGGTGACAAGACCAAATAGGCAGAGAGGCTATGTAATTTATCATCCAAACCGGGACAGTTTTGAGAGCAAATAGGGAAAGGAGGACTCAAAAAATAATTAACAGGCATTGTGTGATCTACAATGAGTATAAACTGGGACATACGACCTCCCTCACAGCCTCTGTGGGACCTTGGCTCTTTCACGGTCAAACCCGCACCATTTTTTTTTTTAATATTTTATTTATTTGTCAGAGAGAGAGAGGGAGAGAGAGCGAGCACAGGCAGACAGAATGGCAGGCAGAGGCAGAGGGAGAAGCAGGCTCCCCGCCAAGCAAGGAGCCCGATGTGGGACTCGATCCCAGGACGCTGGGATCATGACCTGAGCCGAAGGCAGCTGCTTAACCAACTGAGCCACCCAGTCGGGCCTGGTTAGTACTTGGATGGGAAACCCGCACCATTTTTATCCAGTATGCTGGGG
The DNA here is from genome assembly GCF_020171115.1 of Neogale vison. Lineage (NCBI taxonomy): Eukaryota > Metazoa > Chordata > Mammalia > Carnivora > Mustelidae > Neogale > Neogale vison. The sequence continues at coordinate 215,229,728 of NC_058096.1, forward strand.
AATTGGGTGTTCTCCTGAATTGCGTATTTTTTTCTTAACATCCTCTGTACTTTTTCTGAATGAACCAGGCTCAAAAAAAAAAAAAGAGGAAAATAAACCATAAAACAGAAAGCACTTGAGAATTTTACTGGGACTCAGCCATTAATTTGTTTGATGAGTATTTATTGAACGCTTGCTAAACGCCAGGCGCCACGCTAGGCACCAGCAGTGCGGGGATGAATCAGTCTCTCCTTTAAGGCTCTCACGGGCCAACTATTATAAATATAAAATACTATGTAAGTGCAGCAAAGAGGTGAAGTAGAAAAAAAAATCTTTCTGTTGCAAGCCAGAAGGACGGTTCCAGCCCCAGCTGTGCTATCCACACCCTGTGCGAGCTGGCGAGTCACGTTGCCTTCCTCAGCCTGGTTCCCCCATCCCCTGGGTATGGAAACTGTGGGAATCAAGGGGTATTTGTCACTAAAGTGACAGTGGTTGTCCTGCCAGCCTCTTTGTTCCCAGGGAAACAGCCTGGGATAAGCACAGTCTCCTGTCCATGTACTATTTTTTTAAAGATTTACTTATTTATTTTGTGGGGGAGGGGCAGAGAGAGACTCTCAAGCAGACTCCCTGCTGAGCATGGAGCCTGACCTTGAGATCATGACCTGAGCTGAAATCCAGAGCCGGACGCTTAACTGACTGAGCCACCCAGGTGTCCCTGCCCTTGGTATTATTTAAACAACCCATTCCAGGGACCTCAAGGTTACCTGCATTCATCATGCCACCAACGCTTAGTAAGTACCTGCTGTATGCCAGGTGCCGTTCTGGGCACTGGGGAGGTGAGGTTTTAGGAACAAAGACTGTCTACAAACAAGCGAAGGTATAAATTGACAAGGTGAATCAGAGAACAAAGCATGCCAGGAAGAGAACGGATGTCTGGCAGTGCTGGAGGGAGGAACTAGTCCTGTGGGTCAGGAGGGCTGGGAAGGCTTATCTGAGCTGGGAACAGTGGAACTGAAGACTGAGTGATGAGGAGGCATCAACCACACCAAGATCAAGGAGACTCTGGGCTCCAGGGGGACACTGGGCTCCAGACAGAGGCTCAGAGAACAGATACAACTAGTGCGTTGTAATCTTGAACTTTACCTTTTGATGTACCGATTTCTCCATCAGACATACCAGAGACATTGTTTTTCCTCACCTTCCTCATGAGATCCATAGAAGGATCAATGAGAAAGTGGCATTTGAGAAAGCCCTGAAGGAGATGAAGGAGAAAACCAAGGAGATATCAGGGTGTGTCAGCCAGGAAAATGTGTCATGCTGCAGTAACAAACATCCCCCAAAGTCTCCATGACATTAACAACAGATCTCTTTTCTTTTTTTTTTTTTTAAAGATTTTATTTTATTCATTTATTTGACAGACAGAGATCAGAAGTTGGCGAGAGGCAGGCAGAGAGAGAGGAGGAAGCAGGCTTCCCACAGAGCAGAGAGCCCAACGCGAGGCTCGATCCCAGGACCCTGGGATCATGACCCGAGCCGAAGGCAGTGGCTTAATCCACTGAGCCACCCAGGCGCCCCCAGATCTCTTTTCTTGCTCACACTACGTGTCTAGTGTAGGTTGGCAGTGAGGGAGAAGGGGCTGTGCTCACCATTGCCACTTGGAAGCCAGCCAATAAAACAGCTAGGACATTGCCACTTGCTGTCCCAAATAGAAAAAAAGCCCCAAGGGTCCCACGGTGACAGTTCAGTGTTCCAAAGTGGCACAGCTGTCTCCACTCACTCCTTATTGGCCAGCACTCAGCATGAGGCTCTGAGCCAACCACAGGGGGACTGGGACGGGCCATCCCACCATATCACCAGAAATACTAAGTGACAACACTAATAAGAAATAGTGTTCCAAGCACTGGAATGCTTTGAGCCTTTGGGAAAAAGACAGGACTCTTAAGAACCCGTCCTTTTCAGGATTACTGATTATGACAGGTGAGCAAGTTTCTATCCTCCTTCATTTCGCCAACCAGACTCGTGCACACACCCGCCCTTTTCTGAACTGCCAAAGGAGGTCAGACCCAGGAGGGGAAGTTTGGACCCCCTACATTGTCTGCTATCAGCATAGCGGTGGCAGCTCTAGCCTTCTTGGGAAACATAGTTCCCATTTTGTTCCCAAGCAGACCCCAGGGAAAGCCCACCTCCTTATCAAAAATTGCATCCACCCCTCCCCCAACTTCTTCTCCTTGAGTTGTTGGCTGTAGAGCATGGACTTGAATAATTTGGGCCACACTGGAAAGAGAACAAGTTCTCTCTCGGTCCCAGGGAGAAAAGCAAACTAGGGAGGTGGGAGAGGGAGGACAGCTTGGGAACTGATGATGCGGGATGTGTGGGGAACTTGGACCCTCCTCTCATTCAGTCATTCCACAAACATGTATAGAGCACTGCTTGCATACCTGGCATTGTGCTAGGGAATACAGCAGTGAACCAGAACCAAAAAGAGCACCTTGTGGAACTGACATTCTAGCTGGGGAGATGGACCGTGAGCAGGAGAAATAGGAAAAGTGTAGAGAAGGGAAAATCTGGCACAGGAAATGGGATTAGAAATAAAGAGCCATCAAGGAAGACCTTTTGGAGAAGGTGGCATTTGAGCAAAGACCTGAAGCAGAGTGAGGGAGGAACCATGTAGGAATCTGGGGGAAGAGCCTTCCAACGGGGGGAGCAGCAGGTGCAAAGGTCCTGAGATGGGACTATGCCTAGTGTATCTGAGGAGCTGAAAGGAGCCCATGTGACTAGAGAAGAGTTATCCAGGGGCAGACAGGGGCATTGGGGGTGGGATACCTCTGCCAATTAGTAGCTATATTTGTTTTCTGTGGCTGCCATCACATGGAGACCAGAAACCAGAGACTAAGATGTCAGGAAGGCTATGCTCCGTCTGAGACTCAGTAGAACCCTTCCTCACCTCATTCTGGCTTCTTCCAGTGGCTGTTGACCCTTGGTGCTTCTTGGCTTTCCTCCACACTCTGCCTCCATAGCCATGTGGCCATCCTCTCCCCTGCATGTCCCTGTCTCAACCTGGTGTTTTCCTCTTCTTTAAAAGGACACCAGTCACATTGGATGAGACCCCCTCCCCCCATCATGACCTCACCTTAACTTGATGGCAGCTGCAGAGACCTATTTCCAAGTAAAGTAACATTCCCACATACTGGGAGAGTGGGGAGACAAAAGGCAACCCAGAATGGACCCTGGGCATGGAACTTTACTTCTCCTTACCCTCCAAGGAGGATGGGAAGAATTGTGTACCACCTTTTGGGGTCTATGAGAGGATTAACTGAGCTCAGGTAGACTGAGTGCCTGGCACTGGGTATGTCTGTTATTAGGCTGGGCAACATGTCATGGGCCAGAGGGGTCCTAAGCCTACTGGGGAGCTGGGTTGGGAGCAGAGTCTGAGATGGAGGGGCTGCCTCAATTCTGAGGGGCCTCTGCTGTTTCTCCCTGTTCCATCCCACCTCCCTTCCCCCACCTGCCACTCTGTCCCCATCCCAAACCTGTTTCCTGAGATGGCCCAGACTTTTTCTTGTGTTGGCTGGTGCGGGCTTTCTCTCCCTGGACTATATTTAGCCTAAGAAATAGGCATGAGAAGCCTCAGCTGCCGCAGCACTGGAAAGGAAAAGCACAAACCCAGTCCTGCCTTCCTGTCCAGCTCTGTTCTGCTGACTCCATTCTTTCTTCCAGAACCTTCTAGAAGCAAAACATCAGAACTTTGGGTATTTGTTGGAAGAAGGACATGAACGAGGAGCCCTGACATATTAATTGTTTCCAGAACTTGTGTGTGTCCATGATGAAAGTTGGCTTTGTTTGTTGGTTCGCTTTGTTTTCCATTTTTTAATGGTGGTACATGACATAAACTTTACTGTCTTAATGATTTTTAAGTGTCCAGTTCTGTGGCAGTAAGTACATTCTCATTGTTGTGCAGCTATCCCCACCACCCATCTCCAGAACTCATTATATCTTGCAAATAGACTGTGTCCCCACTGAACACTGACTCCCTGCTCCCTCCTGCAGCCCCTGGTGCCCGCCATCTACTTCCTATCTCTGTGACTGGGACTTCTATAGGGATTGCATACAAGTAGAATCATAAAGCATTTCTCTCTTTTTTAAGAATTTATTTATTTATTTGAAAGAGAGAGCGCATGAGAGAGCACAAGGAGGGCGGAGGGCAGAGGGAGAAGGAGGAGCAGACTCCTCACTGAGCAGGGAGCCCAATGCAGGGCTCAATCCCAGGACCCTGGGATCATGACCTGAGCTGAAAGCAGACACTTAACTGACTGAGCCACCCAGGCACCCCCAGCCTCTGCCTTTTTATGACTGGCTTATTTCACTCAACATAGTGTCCTCAAGATTCTTCCACGTTGTACCATGGGTCAAAATTTTCTTCCTTTTTAAGGTAAAATTGACCCCCCAAAATATGGTTAAAAAGTAAAGTAAAATAAGCATACATAAAACCTGCAGATCTTAAGTGAGGAGCTTGATGAATTTTCACAAACTGGGCACACCTGTGTGACCAACACCCAGATCAGGAAACAGAACCCTCTCATCCCTGAAAGCCCCTTGGGGCCCCCTCCACAAAGGGTGCTCCATCAGGTCCTCAGGCATGGTTGACTAGTTTGCCTGCTTTTGTATTTTGTAGAAATGGAATCTTCCATACATGTTCTTTTCTGTCTGGCTTTCTTTGCCTGACACTAACTAACTCAGTAAGGTTTCATGTGACAAGTGGCAGTCATTCATTGCATGACATTCCATTTATTTAACCTCTTGTTAATGAGGGTTCAGACCATTTCCAGTTTGGGGCTATTATGAAGATCACCACTATGAACAATCTTGTCCATGCCATTCATATTTCTGTTGGGTAACAATCCAGGACTCAGGAGTGGAATTTCTGGGTGATAGTACAAGTATGTGATTTAATTTTGGTAGAAATTCCCAACCCTTTTCCAAAGTGGTTGTACCATGTGTTATGGATTGAATTGTGTCCTCCCTCCCCCAATTCATAGACTGAAGTCCTAACACCCAGTACGAGAAAAGTATGACCTTCATTGGACGTGGGATCATTGTCAAAGATAAGGTCATTAGGGTGGGCCCTAGTCCAATATGGCTGACATCTTTAAAAGAGGGGAAAGAATTTGGACAGAGAGACAGACATGCACACAGACACGCAAAGAACCGCCAAAGATTGTCAGCAAACCCCCAGATGCCAGGGGAGAGGCATACAATGGATTCAGCCTCAGAGCCTCCAAAAGGAACCAACCAACCCAGCTGACACCCTGGTCTCAAATATCTGGCCTCCAAGAATTGTGAGACAATAAGTTTCTGTTGTTTTAAGGCCCCTGGTTGTAGTTCTTTGTTACCCCAGGCACAGAGCACTCATACACCATATTACCCTCCCATGGGCAACATAGATTCCAGTTTCTTCAGACTCCCCAACACCTGATTGAATCAGTCTTTCTCATTCTAGTATTTGTGGTTGGTGGGAGCAGGGGCAGAAGTAGCATCGTATGGGTGTGTTTAAAGGTGAGCTTTTAAAGCCATGTTCCATGGGTGTCCCAGAGCTGATGAGCCACCATAAGGCTCCCTCTGCTCCAGCTGCTGACACCAGGGCTTCCCCAGCACAGAGGTTACCTCCATGTGCTCTGGGTCCCCACCTCCTGGATCCAATCCCATGTCTACCACCAATTGGCTCTGAGACCTTGGACTGGAACTTTTGTCTTTCTGGGCCTCAGTTTCCCCAGTTAGAAAATGGGCATGTTGGTAGAATAGGGTCATCATGAGGATTAAACAAGTAACTAAGCTAACATAGCTAATATACTTAGAGTGTCTGGCACAAGTACTCCATGAGCACCTGTTTTTATATTTCTCCCTTTCTTTCTCTTTCTAGTCTTGATTTTCATCCCCTCCTCTTACTTCCTTCTTGGCACAGTGTTCTGCCATCCAGAGAAGAATGTTTGACTTGTAGACATCTTCCCTGCCTCTTCGAAAACTGAGCTGGGCACATCTAGGAATTTTTTTGTGGTTCACATTGAGGCTGCAGAGCATAGAGGAGGGAGACCCTTGATGAAAAGGCTCACCGCCCTGCCATCTGTCTTGGTGATTTAACCTGGCCTTCAGACCCTGCCTTCATGCACTTCCTCTAAGGGAAGAGTGTGACTATATCAGGGAGAAGGAGGGAACCAGGGGATCATTTCTACATTTTGACTGGGGTTTTTTTTTTCCTTCTTTTTTCCTGGAGTTTGGTCTGGGATGTTCTCTTGAGTTTCATGCTGGTTCCTGGGTCCTGTGAGGCCTACATGCTTAAGAGGGGGCTTTGTCTGTCTAATGGTACCTCTGGGGTTTCCCCCACTAATTGATCCAGTTCCATTTCTCTCTCTTCGCTTCCAGAGCTCCAGGACTCCACAGGCCAAGGACATTTGAGGGCAGAGCTCCCCCTTCTCCCACCTGTCAGGTCATACTTGAGTCCCATGAACTCTCACCTACTTTCCGTCCTCATTTCCCACAGAGCAACGATGCCTCAGGGAACACTTGGAACTGGTTGTACTTCATCCCCCTTATCATCATTGGCTCCTTTTTTATGCTGAACCTCGTGCTGGGTGTGCTGTCAGGGTAAGTCTCTGCTAGTCTCCCCATCCCACACCCCCTCACCATCTTCTGACCATAAAGAGACCATCAAACCTTTGTTTTCATTCTCCAGGCAGAAAATAGACCTTCCCTTGTCTTGGGTTAGCCAGGAAGTTATTAGCAAGTCAGGTACAGGTGCACAGGTTGTGCACTGCTAAAAGCGCCCAGGAAAGGGACTCATGAGGTCTGGAATCCAGTCCAACATTAGCTCACAGCATTGTACCCCTGGCATTGAGCAACCTCCACCCAGAGAAAGGGGAGGTTCTTTCCAAAGCAGACCTCTCATTCAGAAGTCTTACCCAACCACAACCACCACACAAGAAACTTCTATAGAGCTTTACATTTATAACTTAAATGTTTTTTAAAAAAAACCAATAGATTGGGTTCCCCCTTCCCATTTTCCAAATATACTGTATATTTCAGTATACAATCAAACACGCATTTTCATGACACATAGTATCTGTTATCCCCAGGATTGAATGTGGGTTTGGAGATTGGGGGGGCTTGATGATAAATAGGTTTTTTTTTTTTCTCATCACAAGAAGTCCAGGGGCTGGAATGGTGGCTCCATGGTGACGTGAGGGACCCCGGTTCATTCTAGCTTTCTACTCTGACATCCTTACTGGACAGAGGGTTTCAGTCTCATGGATGTTTCACGGTTTTAAGACGGCTGCCTCACACTCACAAGAAGGGCCACTGCACACTCCAAACGTGAAGAAGAGAGAGGGAACAAAAAGGGGAAGGATATATTTCAGGCTACCCCAGAAATCTTCAGCTTATGTCTCATTGGCCTCACTTAAAAGAGGGCTGAAAATATTCTCCACCTGAGAGTATAGAAAATCAGAATGGGGTACGCGGCCAGCAGTGGTTGGCATGGCATGGTTCTGTGGCTTTACTTTTTTCCTCTACCTGAGTGCAGTTGTTGGATAATGTGGGAAGCTGGCAGAAATACTCCCAACCCCTGTGGTGTTCTGATATCTCAGGAGACATGATTTCTCGTGTTAAAGTCCACTGCCTGCCCTCCAGGGATTTCTGAACCCCCAAACACACACACACACACACTCCCTAAAATGTCAACAACAGCCACACCTGGCTCTTTCCTGCTTCTGCAGAGAGTTTGCCAAAGAAAGGGAGCGGGTGGAGAACCGGCGGGCTTTTCTGAAGCTCAGGAGGCAGCAGCAGATTGAACGAGAGCTCAATGGGTACATGGAGTGGATCTCAAAAGCAGGTGAGGCCTTCATTCCGAGAGTTTCGGAGCACACGGAGTCCTGCATGCAGCTCACCAGTGGGGGAAGGGAGGGCCCTGATGGCAGGAGAAAGAGGACCTGGTCAGGTGGCCTCGCTTCTCTGCAGCAGGCAATCGGGAGGAGGGTAGAGAAACTTTCAGGGTGACACCAGGATAAGGTGTCACATAATGGCTGAGGGACTTTTGGTTTACATCCCAGCTCTGCCACCTCCTAGCCGCGAAGCTCACTTCCTTGCGCTCCAGTTTCCTTAGTTGTTAAGTGGAGATACAACAGCATCTCCCTTGCAGGGCTGGGGAGTGTGCAGGAAGAGCTTCCAAGCTAAGCCACCGAGCAAGGGCAGGGCCCAACACACAGTGGGTGCGTGTTTATTGGTTCGGCCATTCAGCAGACATTTATGGAGCGCCCCCTGTATATCAGGCACTGTTCTCGGCACTGAGGATATGGCAGTGACCAAAAGACCAAATCCTCACCCTTGGGGCTCCTAAATGTTCTACTGAAGGAGACAGAAAATAAACAAGGGCATTTGGTGTTGAGTGTTCCCCAATGCTGAGAAGAAGAATAAAACAGCGTAGGAAGTGGAAAAAATGCTGGAGGAGGTGGGGTGGTCCGAACGAGGTGGCATGGAAATAGCTGAGGAGTTGACGTTGGAGCAGACCCCAAAGGAAGCCTTGTGGATGTCTAATGAAGGGAGTTCCAGGCAGAGGAAATAGCAAGTGCAAAGGCCCTGAGGTGGGAGCAGCATTGAGTGATAGCCAGGAAACCGGTGTGGCTGGAGCAGAATACATGCAGAGGAAAATGGGAGGAAGCAAGGACCGGGAGGTGACAGGGGCCAAATCAGGCAAGACCTGATAAAGGTCACGGTGAGGAAGCTGTGTTTCATTTTGAGGGAGGTGGTGGTGGCCGCAGTGAGACTGGGAGTCTGGAAGAGCAGAGGAGCTCATTTGTAGCTGGTTGAGTTGCCTCAATCAGCAAGAGGAGAAGGAAGGTGGCTGGGCAGACCCTTCTCCTTCCTGATCCAAGGGAACCCAGCCCAGGAGAGGCCTGCAGGCGCTGGAGCTTAACTATGTGCTCTTCCTCTTTAGAAGAGGTGATCCTTGCGGAGGATGAAACCGACGGGGAGCAGAGGCATCCCTTTGATGGTAACTGCTCTGAACCTGGCTCAGGGGGTGGGGGTGAATCCCAGGGGAGACTACAGCAGCCAGTGCTGGGGGAACAGACTATTTGGTTCTAAGAGGCCTCCAGGGAATAGATGCTCAGGGCCCAGGTGACTCCAAGAACAAACACAAGATCAGGTCAGGACCAGGAAGACACAAGCATGGTGCAAATCTGCTTCTTTGGGGCATTTCAGGACCTTGGTGTAGGCTTTACATTTTCTGACCTGCCCTTTGTGCTTGAGTCAGGTGCCTCAGTCTTCCTCATCCATCAAATAGGTACAAGAGTCATAATACCTACCTCACCAGATTGTTTATGGAGATTGCATTAATGCTTGCAAATAGAATGCCTGCAACAGCGCCTGGCCCAGGGTCAGCCCCATCTGTGTTCGCTAAATAGATTAATAGCCAAGAATCCAGCTTACTATTCAGGACAGTCATCTCCCATGTTAGAAATTTGGCTAGACAGAGCAAGACTTTGGATTAAACAATACCAAGATTGAAAAGGAAGTAAAGGAGCTAGAGTTTGATCTCCATAGATTACAAAATTGATTTTACAATTTGGGGGGGAGGGGAAGAGATGGACTCATGAGGGGTGTATGTGACTGAACTCACTGTCCCCTGGAGAGCTTGTGGGGAAGGAATAGAACTTAAATACTGAGGAAAGGCGTCCACAATCCCATCCTGCCTAACAAGTGTGCTGAAGGTGTGCTGCTTTCATGGGAGTCTTTGTATGTCCGGTCCCAGGCACCCCCAAAGGGGAAGGGTGGCTGAGAGCCCAGACTTAGACCGAACAGGACTCGGTTCTCACCTTTACCCCTGGGGCAAAGTCATGTGACATCCATGAGCCTCGGTCTCCACTTTTATAAAATGGGCATGCATACAAAATGGGCATGCATACTCTTACTTCCCACCAGCCCGGATGGCCACGAGGATTAGCTAACCCAACAACACATGGCAAGTCCCTGGCCCCAAGAACCCAAGGACACCGAGGTATGGTTCTTTTCTCAAAAAGGGTAACGTCTTTTTCTCTTGCCATGTTTCCATTGTTGGAGCTCTGCGGAGAGCCACCATAAAGAAGAGCAAGACAGACCTGCTCAACCCCGAGGAGGCTGAAGATCAACTGGCTGACATCGCCTCTGTGGGTGAGTCCCTCCTGCCCCGGCCTGGCGCTCAGCTCTCACTGATCGCAGGAAAGATGGGAGCTGGATGCCTGGGAACCACGTTCCTTCGATTTGGGTCCCTCATCCGACCCCTTTCCACCTGGGTGTCCTGGGGCAGATGATACGATGACGGGAATAACAGCAGGGCTTATCTCCTAATTCCATTGTGAAAACTTAAAATAATCCACATTAAGCATTTAGCAGGGTGTCTGTCAGAGAATAAGCTCCCAGTCATGGTACTAGATGTCATTAGTATTCATTGAGGGGCTGCTGTTATTAGATGCCCGTTGTGAACGAGATAGGAACCAAATCCCTACCCATGCGGAACATGCAGTCAATGTAGCACACGGATGTCAAACAGATAATTACTGAAATAAACCTGTCATGGTAATGGTGCCGCAGAGGAGACGCCCTGGGTCCAGCCTGCTCTGGAAGAGTGGGGTGTGATCAGGGAAGTCTTCTCAGAGGAGGTGACATTGAAGCTGAGAACTGAAGGATGAGTAGGAGTTGGCTGTGGCAGTGAAAGCAGAGAGGACCATGGGAAAGGCTGTACTCCGTCTGTTGCTGTGGGGGCAAACACAAAGGGCAGTGTTTGAGGGGGAGGAGACATTTACCCTTTCCCTGCTCACCCCTCCTGATTGAGACTGTGTTGCTTTTGACCTCGTAGGAGGAGGATATATTATTTCTTAGAAATGGATTTTTAAACCTTCTGGTAATGAAAGTGGGAGAGCATCCAGACAGGGGAAATAATGCATGACTCTGAGGGGAGAAGTCATTTAAACTGTATGGCTGGAGGAAGGAAGAATGGAGGAGAGAGAGAGGTGGAGGAGGGAGAGAAGAAGAGGGAAGAAAAGAGAGACAAGGAAAAACTAGGGGCAGAGAAGCAGGAAGGTGAGGGGAGCCTGGGTGACTCAGTAGAGTATGTATCTCTTGATGTCGAGGTTGTGAGTTCGAACCCCACGTTGGGTGCAGAGATGACTTAAAAATAAAATACTCTGGGGCGCCTGGCTAAGTGTCCAACTCCTGATTTCAACCCCGATCATGATCTCAGGGTCCTGAGGTCGAGCCCCACAGCCGGCTCTGTGCTGAGCGTGGAGCCTACTTAAAATTTTCTCTCTCTCCCTCTGCCCCTCTGCCCCCCAAAAAAAAACAGAAGGAAGGAAGGAGAGAGGGGAATTTAACATATACACATATATACACATAGCTCTAGTCCACAGGCACCAACTGTTCTATACTCTGCTGTTTTCACTCCACCCTAGTTTTTGACCTGAATGCTAAGTTTCGACATCATTCCCCCTGCAGTTCCCATACTCCAAAAGAGCGCTACACTATAGTTTGCTTGGCTGTGGTTCCGTCATATGGTGTTGGGAGTTGTTTCCAATTTTTGCCCCAACGAGAAGCACCGCGGCGAACATGGATACACAATTACTCCCCCCACCCTTTGGGCGTGTTTCCTTGGGGATAATTACAGGATCAAAGATATTAACAGCTTTTCAACTCATTATTCACAGAGCCATTCTGAGTTTCCAAAGCACTGAACCCATTTATAAACCTGCCAAGTACTCATACGATCACGGATCCCCCCCCCACGCCCCGGCCACTGCGTATTTTCCATTTAATTTTCTTTCCCAGTGAAGTAAGTCTGTAATGATACCTTAAAGCTTGTTTTAATTTGCATTTTTTATTTCTAGCCAAAACACTCTTTTCCTTGTAATGATGAACCCGTCCTATTTCAACTTATGGACTCTATCTGTTTCCCTCCTTCCAGCAAGTTCAAGAACAGGAGCACTCTGTCAGTGCTCTGTGTATTTGATGGGTTCTGTCTGGCCCACACCTTTTGCCAATTAGGTTGCTTCCATTTTTTTTTTTTTTTTACATTTTGTTGTATTTTGATAGGCGGATACATTTTGTTCAGACCTCTTGTTTTAAATGCCAGGTGCTAAAAAAAAATTGGTATACTCAAGTCAGGATCTCCCCTATGGATAAGATTAGGCACCTGCTCTTAATTGATGGAGAAATTATTTTCATCAGTCATTCTAGAAAAAATGAAAAAGTGATACTACTCAGTGTTGGCAAGGATGTGGGGAAATGAGCATTGTCATATGCTGTTGGCAGGAGTGTAATCTGCAGTGTTTCTGATATATGGTTTGGTATTATTTAATTATAGATGTTTATATTCTTTGACCTAGCATTTCCACTTCAAAAGCATTTCTTCCATGTGCAAAAGGCCTATGCCTCTTCTCAACAGTGTTGTTTCTGGTGTTCAAAAGAGTGAAAACCAGGGGTGCCTGGCTGGCTCAGTCAGTGGAGTGTGCGGCTCTTGATCTCAGGGTCGTGAGTTCGAGTCCCACATTAGGTATAGAGCTTACTTAAAGATATAATTTTTTTTTTAAGTGAAAACCATGGGGCACCTGGGTGGCTCAGTTGGCTAAGTATCTGGCTTCATTCAGGTTGTCATCTTAGGGTCCTGGGATCAAGCCCCACATCGGGCTCCCTGCCCAGTGGGGAATCTTCTTCTCCCTCTCCTTCTGTAGCATCTCCTTTCTCATGTCTCTCTCTAGCTCTCTTTCTCTCTCTCCCCCTCAAATAAAGAAATAAAACAAAAAAATGTTTTAAAGAGGGAAAACCAGAAACAACCCACATGCCCAGAAATGGGTAAGTGACTAAAGAAATTACATTATTTATACATGGTGGACTATTACATGGCCAGGAAAAAGAACAAGGTTTCTATTGGCACGGAAAAAATGTTTGAAATCAATTTCTCAGTGAAAAAAGCAAGTTGCACAGCATTATATAAAATTTATGATCCCATTTTAAGAACAATATTAAGTATAAGAGCTACTTAAAAATGTGGAAATTGAAAAAAAATTTTAATGTGGAATTTGGGGGATTGCAAGGGATTTTTACTTTCTATGTGACATTTTTCTAAAACATACAAATTAGTATGGGCATTACTTTTGAAATGAAAAAAGTAATTAGATAAGTTTCAGTTACTTAAAAGTGACAAAGACTAATTATGAGGCTTCTATGTGCATTACTCGAGTCTCTGCCTCTGTTGCCATGTGGCCCCCCTGAGCACCTGTGTGCCTCTTTTCATCTTATAAGGATGCCAGTCATGGGATTTGGGACCCACCCAAATCAAGTGTGACCTTGTCTTAACCTGATTACAACCGCGAAGACCCCTTCCAAGTAAGGTGGTGTTCTGGAGTACCAGGCGTTAGGAGTTCAGCACATCTCTCTAAGACACACAGTCCAACCCACAACTTAGGCAGGACCTATTTCCATGTACAGAGAATTTTAAGGACCAGTAAATTACCCAAATCCCCAGACCAAGCCTTGGTGATGACAGACTACTGTCCTCACCAGGGAACATTCTAGACTGCTACTGGCCACCTGTAGCTCTTGATCCCTTAAATACAGCTGGTGAGAACTAAAATGTGCTTCATTCTAATACATCAGATCTGGTGAGAACCAAAATGTGCTTCATTCTAATACATCAGATCTGGAAGTCCTAGTACCCAAAAAAAAAAAAAAAAAAAAAAAAAAAAAAAAAAAAGGTGTAAACTATCTCCTTAACATAAATTTATACTGATGCTATGCAGAAATTATAATCTTTTGGATCTGTTGGGTTTCATAAAATCTCTTATATCTTTAAGGGGTGCCTTAAATTTTTAAGGGGCACCTGGGTGGCTCTGTCATTAAGCATCTGCCTTCAGCTCAGGTCATGATCCCAGGGTTCTGGGTTCGAGCCCCACACCAGGCTCCCTGCTTGGCAAGAAGCCTGCTTCTCCCTCTTCCATTCTCCCTGCTTGTGTTCCCTCTCTCACTGTGTCTTTCTCTGTCAAATATATAAAATCTTTTGGGACACCTGGTGGCTCAGTGGGTTGGGCCTCTGCCTTCGGCTCAGGTCATGGTCTCAGGGTCCTGGCATCGAGCCCCACATCCAGCTCTCTGCTCAGCAGGGAGCCTGCTTCCCCTCCTCTCTCTCTCTGCCTGCCTCTCTGCCTGCTTGTGATCTCTCTCTCTCTCTGTCAAATAAATAAATAAAATCTTTAAAATATATATATATATAAAATCTTTTAAAAATGTATTTTTAAGATCTAAAGATTGCCCACAATTATAATTCCAGACCACAGAGAAAAATCAGAGATAAGGATGGTTCAAGGTGGAGCGTGAAATACAACACAGATGACAATACACAGGTACAATATAGCTAATACAGACCTAGCATGTAGTAGGTGTTCAATTAACATTTGTTTCTCTCTCCCTTGCTCATGAGTGCTGGGATTGAGGGATGTGTCTCCAGGCAGTGATCAAGAAAAGCTTGCTCCATAAGTTGGTGCATGAACCAGATCCTCACTGTAGCTCTTGGAGTTATAGAAGATTATCATGGCCAATAAGCATACTGTGTCAGCATCATGCTAAGGTGCATTCCTCCCCACAGCTCTGCGAGGTAGGAAGTGTGGTTGTCCCCAGTTTACAGATTGAGACACTGGAGCCCCAAGATGCAAGGTGACTTGCCCAAGGTCGTTTGGTGGTTGGTGAAAGACCCAACTTTTCAGCATGGCTCCAGCAGGAGTAGGTATAGGGACCCTCTTGCCCAGTGACTGAGCTCTACCCCAACTCTCTTCCTCTCCCTCCTCCCCACGGAGCATTCGAACCTGACCTGAGACCTTCAAGAGTCTCATTTCTCTCTGCCACACCCTGTGGATACCTGCGGGTCTGGGCACACCTTCAGGAGCTGCAGAGACCGGGGCCAGAAATGTCGCAAGTGGGAAGGCCCTTGAAAAGCCACCCTGGGGTTCTCAATGCCTGTGAGGTCAGGCGGGTGATAGACATGAGAGAGGGGTCCAGCCACCATGCCTGGCCCGCTGCTGCTGAGGAGAATTTGGTGACCAGGAAGGAAGTGGCATCCTGCGAGATGTCTGCCGTGTCCCTTGCCTGCCCGGTGGGATGGGGTTGGTGCACAAGCCACGTGGACGAACGTGTAACTGGACACATCAGCTAATGGATACGTGGGTCAGTGAACAAGCTGTGAACAGAGGAAGGAGTGAAGGAGCCATAGCACAATAAACAAACAAATGAGTGCCACTGAAGGTTTTCAAGAAGAAATTGTTTAGAAGATTAAATCAATTCATCCAAAACCGAGCTCCGAACCGCCCCACAAACCCGTCCACACTCACCGGACGGCAGCTGTGTCCCTCCAGGGGCTGAGACCCAAAACCTTGGCTCTTCCCTTTCTCTCACATCCACCCTTGATCCCGCAGTGCGCGTTGACATCTCCGTTAAGTAGCACATCCCTAATCTGCCCACTCTTCTGCTTTCTCTGCCACCTTGGAGCCAAGTGGCGTCATTGCTGGCCTGGACCAGGGCTGTCGCCTCCTCTCTGTTCCTGCCCTGGCCTTCCACAGTCTGTTCCCCCCATGGCTGCCCAGGGGTGCTTGTGAGCACCTGAGTCAGGTCCCGTCCCTCCTTTGCTCAGACCTCTGTGGTCCTCATCTCATTCAGAGCAAAAGCCCAAGTTCTCGGCACAGCCCATAATGCAGTGCTTGTTCCACACTGTCCTCTTCCTGTCCTCACCACCTCCTTCTCTCCCCCTCAACCACTCCACTCCAGCCATACTGGCTTCCAGATGCCACCCCCCAAATATGCCAGGAGGCATATTTCTTCCTCAAGACCTGTTAACTCTTCCTACATTACTGAGATGATTTAGGTCAACACCTTCACCTTGACCGCTTGACTTAATATGGCAGATTGCCCCATAGCCCTTCCTGGGGTTCCCCATCCCGTTACACTACTGTTTCTTTTTCCCCCAAAGTATTTTATAACTTCCCTCACACTACTAATTTACTTTTTATTGTATTTGCTGTCTCTCTCCCCAAATGGAGATGGGACCCAGAAAGCCAGGGCTCTGTCTGTTAACTAGTGTATCTGGAACACCTAGAAGAGAGTCTGGCACATAGGAGATGTTCCACAAGTAAAAGTATATGCAGGCAGATCCCTTGGAGGCTCATTCCTCAGTGATCATGCCTAAAGTGAGGTGTCCATGAAAACTAGGGTCTGATTCACACCTCTTCCGGGAGGCCTCCCAAGCTTGAAGCTCTGCTGCTTGCCTCTGCACTGAGGGTCCTGAGCTCGTTCCTCATCCCCCCTTGTGGTATGATCCCCAGAATCATCAGATGTGACCAGGAGAAGGAGACACAGAAAGTTGACTCCATCAGTGAAGAGCCCTCTGCCTACCCCTGACATCCAGAGCGCTCATTGGGTATTTCCGCCTTCCTGTTAGCTCCATCTCTGGAAAGCTAAGCCCTGGGTCATGATCATTCCCTTGGGCCAGAGTGCTCACTGGGGAGGCTAATGGATCCCCTGGCCAGATTCTGTGCCTGGGCCGCACATCAGTTAATTTCCTCCACAGGAACACCCTGACATTCTCCATCCTTTCCTTGGCAGGGTCTCCCTTCGCCCGAGCCAGCATTAAAAGTGCCAAGCTGGAGAACTCGACTTTTTTTCACAAAAAAGAGAGGAGGATGCGTTTCTACATCCGCCGCATGGTCAAAACTCAGGCCTTCTACTGGACTGTGCTCAGTCTGGTAGCCCTCAACACGCTCTGTGTTGCTATTGTTCACTACAACCAGCCCGAGTGGCTCTCCGACTTCCTCTGTGAGTACCACCCGGCCCTGCCCCCGCCCGCTCCCTAATCCCTTCCTTATACCTTTTCCCCTTGTCCTCCTCCCGTGGCGTGTGTTCCTTCCTTGGCTCATGTTGAATCTGTCCTTTCAATTGGATGTGTCTGTAACTGCTACCACAATATCAGAGCCCAACTTCTTTGGGCCTGGGGGCTGGTAGCTGCAATTCGGGCCACCAAATCCTACAGTGGTGCTTTTTTTAGGAGAGAGCCATAGGGGTGAGAGGGGCATTGGAAGAGAGAAAGAAAAGGGTTGAGACCACAGGACAACCAGATAGAGACAGAAACACACACCTAATTAATAGGCATATTTCTGAGGATGTTAAAATAAGTAATTTGTGGTTGAGAGATGGGGATGCTTTAGGGACAAAGAGTGGCCCTTATGTTGTCCCCATTCTCTCTACTCATTTCTGACACTCCCGGCTTCTCTCCTCTTCTTTCAAACCTTCTGCCTTTCCCCCCTTTCCTCTCTTGCCCTTTTTGACTTCCTTAAACCTAGAATTCATTTCTAGAAGATCTCCTCCAACAAGTGTGGGGGCATCTTTCTCCTTCAGTGGGTACAAGGACCCCTAAGGAAGGCTTTGCCCCACTGGGCCTATTCCCAGATTCCAGGAGTTAGCATAAGACAGTATCAAAGTCAATGGCCAGGTGGGGGTGAGGAGAAGCAGTGAAAGGTAGGGAGACTTCTGACTAGGATTTAAAAAACAAAGAGTTCTGAGGAATCAATAAGAATAGTGTCTGGGCAGTGAGGAAGGCAAGTCCATGCCCTGGCTCTGACTTCTGAACCCTAAGAAAAGATTTCCCTAAACCTTTTTGCCTGCTGGCTACTCTCCTCCCGCATGTTTGTGAACTTAGGTCTGTGGCTTCTTTCCCCTTCTGACCTGATTTGGAATTCACCCAGACAGCCACTGGAGGTAGTCTAGTCTTCAGGCTAGAGAGGCCCGGAAGCCTGGTCCAGGTCATTGTTTCCTTGTAACCTTTCTTGTTCTCAGTCACATTTGTTGACCCCCCAGGACACCCCCCAGAGACCAGCTCTCCTTCTGAGAGCCCTGACCTAGTTCCAACCTTAGTAATTGCTTTGGTCCCCCTGGAGTCTTACAAATGAGGGCTCTTTACTTCTTGTCTTAACCTCCTCTGTAGTCTATTTTTAATCTCCTATATTCTCCACACTAATCACTTTGCTCTGTCTGTCCTGGTTCAGGAGCAGGGGGTTGGGACTTCCTGCCCTGGGACTCTGTGTCTGTAATGGTCCTCTAATTATCCCCAGTTGAGACAACTGAGACACAGAGAGGTTAAGTAACTTGCCCAGGGTCACACAGCTAGTAAGTGACAAAGCCAGGATTTGAACCTAGAATCCAAGTTGTGTCTGATGACAGATCCCACTTCCCTGGTCACAAGGTCACCTGGATTCTCAGTGTCTGCACTGCTCCTAACTCATCATGTGACCCCGGACAAGTCACTCCCATCATCCATCAGTTGAAAGCATCTTCAGTTATAAAGCACCCTTTTCTTTTATTTGCCACTAAGAAATAAAGCAGTGCTACCATCTTAAACTGGGACATGTCAATTTTAAGATATACCCTGAATTCACAGATGTCAAACTGAACAAAAGTGTTTGTCTTGGAATCAGTGAAGTGTGGTAGTTTCTTGGGGTCTTGAATTTCTCATCTGGAAATTGGAGTTGACGGCCCTGAAAGTTCTTCCAGACCCACCAGTGCTATAGACAATTCTCTCAGGTCTTGTGCATTGCCAGATATCAGGTTTCCGTGGTAACTGGGAAGCAAGCACCTCAGAAACTCTTAAGTACTCCCAGAGTTGTTTCTGGTGGTTCTTAGAATACACCAGATGTTGTAGACCGATTTCCCTCACTGGTATTTTGGCCTGATGATCCTAGAGACCCTGATTTCCTTCAGATCCTAGGAGCTCCCTTGAGTCCAAAAAACTAAGGGGAAGTTTCAATCAGGAATGAGTATGAAGGACCTTGACAGTTCAAACCATCTCTTAAAAGAATGGTATAATAAATACCCTTGACTTTCAAACAGAATTGGTTATGTGACCAAAATTGACATTCTTGGAAGTTTGGGTCCTCCAGCTTCCTTTTTATATGTTTTCTTCCCCTCAGACCCTGCCATATCCCCCCTTCCCATCCACTGGGTGAGTATCCATACCCTTCCTGATGACTCATCTTCCCACCCTACCAAGAAAGCTCTCTGAGAAAGGGTCCTGAAATTAGCCATGTCTTTGCTGGAACAAACAAATTACCCTTATGTTACCTCTCCCCAGGGCATTTACACCATTATGCCTTCTCAACCAAGAACAAGAATGCTTTATCTTGTTCAAGACTTTTAGACATCAGTAAGACAGGATTTTTCCAGGGGACCTCAGATGGGTTTTCCAAGTTGGTAGAAAAGCTGTACCTTAGATGGGCTGCCCTTGAATCTCCAGCTAAATCCCCGACAAGGATTACTAAAAGGACACCACTATGATTTCTATTTCTATTTTTCCTTTCAAGCTCAGGAATATAAAAGTGGATTGATCATCGTTCTTAGATTATGACACACTAGCATCCTGGGACCATTGTTATTAGTTAGTCAGTTAGTTTGTTAGTTCATTAGTTTTAAAAACATGGTAAGCACCCAGGAACCCACCAGCCATCACAAAACCTAGGTCCTTGGCCATGTCCCATGTCCAGCCATTATCACTGAACCAGGGCAAAAACTACAAGGTGGAAAGCCACAGAACTTTTCCTCACTCCTTTTTAAGATTGGTCAGGCCATGGTGGGTTGGAGGGTGGGGGGTGGGCAATTGTTGTTCCTCCCCTTTAACAGAGGAGAAACTGAGCCCCATGGAAAGGAAGCCTTGCATAATCTTTGGCTGAGGCCACCAACAACTGTCCTCTGTCCCTGCCTCCCAGGCCAGAGCAGGACAGGATAGCTATTAACAGGAAAGTCAAAGCCACGGGGAACCACCCCCACCCCACAAACCTAACCTCCTCTCTGTTTCCCCCCACTCCTTTCTAGACTATGCAGAATTCATTTTCTTAGGACTCTTTATGTCCGAAATGTTTATAAAAATGTACGGGCTTGGGACGCGGCCTTACTTCCACTCTTCCTTCAACTGCTTTGACTGTGGGGTAAGTGCTCTGGTTGGTAAGGAATTCATTTCTGCAGCTCTTACCTAGCATGGCTGAGGCCTGGGGACATCTGAAAGGGAATGATAGGGGTCATCCCTGGATGCGAGAGACTCAGCTGAATGCAGAAGGAATGAGAGGGCAATCCCAAATATTGGTGGAGATGCAGAGCTCCCAAAATATTTAGCCAACTGACAGTGGGAGGGAGGTGTGCAGACCTTCCTTTGCAGGGGAGACTTGGCGATTCTAGGGGTTCATGCAAGAGCAACTCACAAGAATGAGCTGTGTGGCTGTGTTTGTAACAGTCCCAAACCGAATAATGCAACATCCCTTTACAGTAGCACGGATAAATAAACAAGTTGTGACTTAGCCATATAGTGGAATTCTCCACGGGGATGAGAGACAACCAGCAACAGTCACACCCAACAGCTGGGTGAATTTCACCTGCATGGTATTGCACAAAAGGAGGCAGACCCTGACAAAAATCAGTCCGCACAGCATGTTTCTGCCCATGGGAGTTCAAATGGATAAAATTAAAGTGTATTGGGTAGGGATGATGCTTGAAAACTTTAAAAAGGCAAGGACCTCGGAAACATTATGCTAAGTGAAAGAATCCAGACCCAAAAGGTCACATACTGCATAATTCCATTTAAATGAAATGTCCAGAACAGGCAAATCCATTGAGACCGGAAGCAGATTAGTGGTTACTGGGGCGGTGGAGGGATGGGGGCAGTGCTCATGGGGTTGGACTCCCTTTTGGAAGCGATGAAAATATTTTGGTAACTGGAGAGAAGTGAAGGTCACATTACTCTGTGAATGTGCTAAATGCCACTGAGTTGTGTGCTTCAGATGGTGAGTTTTGTCTTATGTGAATTTCACTTCCATTTTTTAAAGATGCTAGGAAATGGTTATTACAAAATTCAGGGTGGTGGTTATCTCTAGGGGTCTCTCGAGGCTTCTGGGGTGTTGACATGTCCTATTTCTTAATGGAGATGGAAGTTACATGGATCTTCACTTTGCAGTTGTGCATTTCAGGAATTCTTTGCTCGGCGTGACCGATTAATCAACTTCAAGAAAGGGAAGAGAGGAGTCTGAGACCCTCCCCCGTTTCCATCCAGGGGCTAGCTTGGTTGGATTCCTGCAAGCTTTAGAGCCAGGGCATGTTTTCAAGGTCCCTGGACACAAGACCAGGTTCTCTGTTCTAGGTTATCATCGGGAGCATCTTTGAGGTCATCTGGGCCGTCATAAAACCCGGCACATCCTTTGGAATCAGCGTGTTACGAGCCCTCAGGTTATTGCGTATTTTCAAAGTCACAAAGTAAGTCCTTGAAGCTCCCTGGCATCCCAGCAGGGGTGGGGATGGGGACCAGGGCTGGAGCCCCCTCCAGCGTGGTGGGAAGTGGGCTCAGCTCTCCTGTCCTCACCGCCCCTCCCCCACCTGGCCGCTGTTGGCAGGTACTGGGCATCTCTCAGGAACCTGGTCGTCTCTCTTCTCAACTCCATGAAATCTATCATCAGCCTGTTGTTCCTCCTTTTCCTGTTCATCGTTGTCTTCGCCCTTTTGGGAATGCAACTCTTTGGCGGCCAGTAAGTGCTGAGCAGATTCCCCGAATTCTGCTTGCCTCAGGTCAAGTGTCCCCAGACCCAGGTCCGAAGCATCCAGAGACTCAGGCTCACCTCCATCCCTCAGACCACCCTCCGCATGGCCTGGATGTCCAATGCACTCACCCCAGGGTACCAGTCAGGGGCCCCGGGTACCAGTCAGGGGGTCCTTCTGGAGAACAGAGATGCTGGAGATGTTGCCCTGGAGACAGGATGCTGAGCCAAGCCCTCAGAGCACCCAGGGTGGGGCCAATGTGAAATGCGTGTGTCCTCCCTGCAGGTTTAATTTTGATGAGGGGACTCCTCCTACCAACTTCGACACTTTTCCAGCAGCAATAATGACAGTGTTTCAGGTACGGTCTTCACCCAGCCCCACGGGAGATGCCCCTGGTGTCAAAAGATTAACACTCCCATTCAGTATACAAGGGGCTTCCTTAAAACCCTCTTTCTCTGCTTTGCCTTGCCCCTCTATTTTAAAATACAGGTTTTATCATTAATTCAGATATGGTGAGGCCAACATCAATGGACCACTGCCATTGGACAGTTTGTTATACTTGCAGAACCCAAGAGAGGGAGTACATGCTTGCCACACAGGGCCACACCGGGAAGCCCCAGGGTGGGTCAGGAAGCAAAGGGAGAGGGAACACGAACCCAAGGCTTTGACTGTGGTTCCTGCAAGAGGGATGGGTGAGGCAGGCTAAGCAGATTCAGAATTGGCTAGTTTGAATGATCTCAGTGGGCTCTGGGCATCAGGGCCGTCTTGCTTGGGGTGGCTGGTACCCGCCCTGAGTGCCTAGGGCAGGGGATTTTGGGCTCCAAGTGTAAGAGCCTCTGGAGAAAGTGGTTGGGAGTACAGGCTCTGGATTGATTGGTTTGCATTTGAAAAGTGTGCTAGCTAGCAAGTTGATTACTATTTGTAGGAATTAGCCAGCCCTAATTCCCTCCAAGGTCAGCAAGCCACGGCCTCCCTTGTCAAAGCATCAGAATAGAGGAAGTAAAAGACAGGGGGTAGCAATAGGCCCATCCTCCTCAGATTGGAAGACATCTTGATCCCATATTTTAAGGCAAATAGACCTTTGAGTGGTCTCCCCAAACCAACTTCTGCACGACGTGGACATATGCCCTGACATCTGGGACTATCCTGGCTGGGACCTCCAGAGCCTTTCTGGTAGTTTCTGCCTCTTTGGGGTGAGGGGGGACAGAGAGTATATGGAAAGTATGACTTCACTGTCCCCCACTTCTGGGAGGGTAATTTCTAAATGAGACCCCCTAGACCAGGGTTGGAAAGGGCAACCGTCCATGAAGTTCTGAGCCCCCATATGCATGACTGTTAGCAGCTGTAATCACCACCCATGTATTTTTAGCACAGGGCTTCTTGTCCAAGAGGGATTCTGTCCTCCAGGGACACTTGGAAGTTCTGGAAGCACTACTGGGTGTCACAGCTCTGGGGGAGGGATGCTGCAGGCCAGGGCCGTGGCTCAGCTCCCCACCGTACACAGGACAGCCCCACCGCAGAGAGTGACCCAGCCCCAAATGTCAGGAGCACCGAGGCTGAGAAGCCTGCATTAACGGATTGACATTTTTGGAGTTCTTTCACATTTACTTTATCCTAATGAAAATATTATAAAGGAGGGAAGCGGGATTTTTCTTTTTTTTCCCAATGAGCATGGCTGTCCCCTCAATGCATCCCATAAGCATCTGGGTAACTTATCTTAGTTCCTTCATCCCTGTACCTCATGTGTCCTCTGGTCACTGGCTCCCGCCCTGCCCCCAGGCCCAGCAGTCTGGAAGGACCAGTGACAATGTGGTTTAAGTGACAGAGCTTGGGAGGCTGCAAGTGCGTGACCAGGGCGCTCACGGGGTCTGTTCCTGGGTAGGACTCTCTTCCTGGTTTATAGACGGTCACCTCCTTATCTGGCACAGAGAGACAGAGCGTGTTCTCTGGTGTCTATTCTTAGAAAGAACAGCGCCGATCCCATCCCGAGAGACCCACCAGCGTGTGACCTCACCTACCCCATCCCCAAATACTGTCCCATCAGGGCTGAGAGCTTCAAGCAGTGCATTTAAGGGGCACAGCTCCCATCTATAACAAATCCCCGTATCGCACCAGGGAAGACAGAGTTGCAGAAAGATTTGTGGCTCCCCCAAGGTCACCTTTTCCTAGAAGCCGGGCAGAGGGCCCTCAGGACAGGGATGGCCCTTCCCACTCACAAATGAGATGGGGACCCCCCACCCACCCAAGACGAGGGCCCAGGGAGAGCCACCGCAGGCAGGTTCCAGCCCCCCAGCTTCATCTCCGCACGGCCCGTGGCTGAGAGGAGCTGGCTGTGTGTTTCTCCGTCCCCTTTCAGATCCTGACGGGCGAAGACTGGAATGAGGTCATGTATGACGGTATCAAGTCTCAGGGGGGTGTGCAGGGCGGCATGGTGTTCTCCATCTACTTCATCGTGCTGACGCTCTTCGGGAACTGTATCCTCCGTGGGGGAGGTGGGGCAGGCCTGGGCGGCTGGTGGAGCAGGTGGGCGGGATGCAGAGGGTGCTGGGGTGGGGGGTAGTTACCCGAGAGGTTCCGAGTGGCCAGGGTCCCAGTGGCGGTGCTTTCCCTGACTCCAGCGCCTGCAGACACCCTCCTGAATGTGTTCTTAGCCATCGCGGTGGACAATTTGGCCAACGCCCAGGAGCTCACCAAGGTGGAGTTGGTGGGAGAACATTTCTCCCTGTGGCAAAGTTACCACCCGCTCGTGGCAGATCAGGACTGGGCTGGGCGTGGGGGCTGTGGACAGGGTTAGAGCTTTCGCCCTGGATGCACTGGGCCAGGGAGAAGGCCCACCCTCTCCCCGAAACAGACTGTCCCTCACCAAGCGCATTCCACAGCAGAGGAGGTGGAAGGCGGTAAGGCAGCGGGTCTGCCACAGGAAACAGATGGCAGAGTCCACTGGAGTGCCCCTTAGAGGGAGTGGGCGGCATCAAGGGACCTCCAAGGAATGGTGTAGCCCCCCGGCTAGCAGGCACTGTCACCACCCTAGAGCTGAAAGGATGGGACAGATGGACTAGAACCTGCGTAGGGTCCTGAGGCTCAATGCCTGAACCTGGGAGCTTGGGAGCTGGCCAGACTTTGCCTCCAAGTGACTGGAGTAAAGAATTAATTGATGCTTACAGTGTCGGGCATTGCTGCCATCTCCCTTTTGCAGAAGGGGAAACTGAGGCTCAGAAAGGCAAAGTCACTGGCCCCAGGTGGTAGGATAATAACAGGTACTATTTATAGCATCACACAACGCATGTCAGGCACTCAACCCGGTTCTTGCTATACAGTAAGTGCTCAATAAAGGAAGCCTGTGTTAGTCACGAGGCACGATCTGGCCCTAGAGCTTTCACTGGACAGAGCTGGTAAAAGGAAGGCTGGGAATCCAGGCCTGGCAAGCTCTAGAACCCCAGTTTTCTACTACAGGCTCTGCTGGCTTTAGCTGGAGCCCCAGCTGAGCAGGAAAAGATACAAAGTAACAACCACAGTGAGAGATGGGGATTTACTCTGCTTCCCATTTCACAGATGGGAAAGCTGAGGTCCAGAGGGGTTCAGTGACCTTGCCGCATAACTAGGAGCTGAGAAAGGAGAGATGTGATGCCCTCAAGGAGCAGAAATGAGGGAAGAACAGAGGAAAATGAAGTCAGGAGACAATTTTCGGAGACGGGGCTGAGAGCCATCCATGCGAGAAGTCCAGTTTTCACTCCTATCAGTAATGTTGAATTGCCCTGGGCAAAACTTTCTGGCAGATGCCCCCTTCGAGTAGCTTCACACTTCCCTGGTACTCGGGTCCAGCTCAGCTAGGCATAGAGGAAGCAACATAACTTTCAGTCACACAGCTCACCGCCCTGGGATAGCCCATGAGCAGGGCCGTGGGGAATGGTTATACAGGTTGTGCATTGCGCAAAGGAAGCCAGGCACCTATTTTTGCAATTTGAGAGGAGGGTGTTGGGAAACAGCCCCATCCCATTAAGAGAACATGTGCAGAGCCTTCCTGTCTGCCCAGGAGGGCCAGGCCTAGGGCATCCCTCCGCTTCACGGCCCCATCTCCCGAGCCTCGAGGTGTTGAACCGAATTGAGTGGACGCTGCCAAACCCTCCATCTGTTGGCCCTGGCAGGAGGGAGAGAGAGTTTCCCGGGCCCCGCTCCAAATTGGGGGGGGAACGGAAGTCTTTGCTACCCCAAGCACACGGCCCCGGGCCTGGTCACCATGGTGCTGGCTGGCTGCAGGGGCTGATTGGACCTTGTGCTCATCCAGGTTCCAGGAGCCTATCCTCAGAGGTTGTCTCGGGGAGGGGGTGCGTCGGGAGGCTGGGAGCAGGGGAGCAAGAGAGGCAAGACCGTCTGTGGAGAACGGACATTCTCTTCCAGACCCACAGTGTTTCCTTCATTTATTCTACAAGCATTTCTTGGGTCTTTCATACGAGGCAGGTACCCTGCTACGCCCCTGGGGTGTTTCATCTCATTGAATCTTCACAGAAACCCCAAGAAGCAAGTTTACAGACTGTGTCATTCATCCAAAAGCATTTATCGAGCACCTACTGTGAGCATGGCCTGTTCTAGGAGCCAAATACGTGGCAGTGAACAGAAGAGGCAGAAATCCCCACCCTCACTGGGGCTTATATTCCAGTGGGAGAGACAGACAAGAAAGAAATTTGTCAGATGGGGAGAAGTGCTGGGGAGATGAGGGAGGGAGGGAAAGTCGGGGAGAGGAGAAATCTTAGGTGAGGCTGGTGAGGCCTGGAGAGGAGAGGCAACTTGCCTGACATCAACAGTAAGCAGAGGAGCTGGGGTCTGAAGCCAGGTGGGTCTAGAAGTTGCGTTCTTTGCCACATTCACGGCTGCTTTAACCTGACCCATGCTTGATACTCACCCCAGGCGCTTGTTGAAGATGCAGATTCCAGGGCCCAGTCCGGGCTCCCCCGGGGGCCTGGGAGTCTGCATTTGCAGTGCCACTAAGGCGGGTGGTCCAGGGACTGGGCTCTGAGAAATGCTGAGTGAGGTGCCGAGGAGGAAGGGAGGTCTTATGAGAAGGGGTGGCCGGCCGGGTCCCACCTCCGTGTTGTCACTGGCAGAGTGTCCTGATCTGACCACTTCCCAGGTGGTAAGGTTGCTGCTTGCCCCAGAGATCCCCGCACAGGGGGAGAGGCGTCCTGCTGTCAGCATGGCTCTTCTTACGGGTGGGTTCATCTCTGGCCATTTCTTTCTCGTTGCTTTTTCTTTGCTTTTTCTTTGTTGGCTTTTCTGTTTTACGAATGAGGCCCTGCATGAAGGCTGAAGAAGGATTTAAAGCCCCAAAACATCTTTTTCTGTATGTATTTTTAAAACCTCTTCCCCCATCCTCCTCCTCTCTGAACCTAACCGGCTGAGAACATAAGCTCCTCTCCTGATTCCCCTTCTGGAGGCTGTCGACAGTGCATGGGATGGGCCATGGGACTCCAGGGGGGGATTTTCTGCACGTGGGGGCTAGTCAGTGTTTTTGAAAAGTCTTGGTTCAGAGAGCACAACCCAGAAGGTAAAACGAGAGGAAAATCTCTGCCTTAATTTCTGGCTCATTGAGACAGGGCGCAGAGAAATCCCCGTTGTGGGGAAGGAAAGGAGGTCTTTTTTCCTTTTGTTTTCTCCTGGCTGTGTGCCAAAATAGGGTTAATAACGAGCTGGATGTCAAGGCTGCCCATCAAGGGGGTGGCCGTGCCCTTGACCAACATTGGGCTCTATTCCTATCTGTGGGCCTCAGCTCTGGTGGGTCAACCCCCAGGCCACACCTGCTTCTAAATATTCCATGTGTTGCTGCTCATTAGCCGTAGGGTCTGAGGGGAGGCCTCAAGGCCTAGTTCCTGTTTTGTGAAGAGGGACTCCGTGTGTCTTTTAGGATGAGCAAGAAGAAGAAGAAGCAGCCAACCAGAAACTTGCTCTACAGAAAGCCAAGGAGGTGGCGGAAGTGAGTCCCCTGTCGGCAGCCAACATGTCCATAGCTGTGTAAGTGCCCCCAAGTCCAAAACGCTCTCCAGGCTCCTCAGCCCATACCCCCTCCCCATCCATGATGTGGGGTCAGGGAGCAGTCCCCAACAGGGTTGAGCTTTAGAATGAGGGACTTCTGCTCTCCCATACCCTTTTACTTGATGAATAGTTAATAAGCACCTCCTTTGTGCCAAGCCCTGTTCTAGCTGTTGGGGAGACAGCATTAACAAGAGGTTAAGGGGTAGAGGTTCTGCTAGAGCTGGAGAGAGGTGGACTTTTAAATAAAGTTGTCAGGGCAGGCCTCCCTGAGAAGGTGGAAGGAGGTGAGGGAAGAGCATACCAGGCAGCAGGAACAGCATATACAAAGGCCCTGAGGCAGGAAAAGTGCCTGTTGTGTTTAGGGAACATGAAGGGGGCCATGGTGACTGAAATAGAGGGAGGGAGGGAAGAGAGTGGGAGGAAGTGAAGACAGGTGGCAAACATCGTGCAGGGCCTTGTGGGTAATGGGCAGGCCTCAGACGTTTGCACTGAGTCAGGGGGAAACTATAGACCGTTCTTGAGCACAGGAAGGCCAGGACCTAACTTGGGAGCTCACAGACGCCCTCTGGCAGCTCTCAGGGAAACAGACTGTGGGGAACAAGGTAGAAGTTAGGGGACCAGGTTGAAGACTACATTGGTCCCTGCAAAACAGATAGTTGAACTGGATTAGGGTGATGGATGTAGCCAAATTCCAGACAGATCATGAAGGCAGAGAGGACAGAGTCTGCTGGTGAAGCAGAGGTGGTGAGGCGGTGGGAGTTGAGGTGTCTCTATTAAAGGGAGATTTGTTGACCCCGATACTCCGAACAGTGCCTATGTCGGATGTCCCAGGGACTTTACACACTGTGGGGTGGCGCATCACGTGATGGTGGGAAGGGGGCTTTCTTGGCCAAAGCGGAAGGAAGTGGCTCTGAAAGGGGAGCCTAGGAAAGCAAATAATCAGACCAGTGAGTTTTGGAGGACGGTCTGTGGATGGTCTGTATAAACCTATCAGTGCACACAGAAACCCTGGAAGAGTCTGTAATCTTCAGGCTGCGCTCTGGCCTGGCCAGCAGTCCAGCAGGGGCCCTGTGGGTAAATCGGCAGCTGCAGGTAAAGAGGTGCTGTCCCCCAGACTTCCAAGTACCCAACCCGGCTCTCCCTGGGACCACCCAGACCTCCCATAACCCAGAACCGAAGGCTCCTGCAGACCCCGTGGGCAATTCCAGAATCTGCTCCAGGCCAATGTCCTTTTGATTGGCTGTCTCAGAAGTTAAAATATTTTTAATGTCAAGGCTACACCCCCAGGGGGTCATGTGCTACAATTTGAAAAGAGTAGAGGGGACAACAGGGTCGCCCATCTGGGCTGAGAGCCCCCATTAGACAAAATATGCAGTCACACCAAGACCCCTTGCTGAATGGAGACACCCACCTGGGCTAAGGCACTTGCTAGGCCAGGATGTCCAGCCAAGTTGAGTTTTCTGCACAGGCTGGTTGGGCGGAGATAACCAAGCCAGGCCAAGATACCCTTCTGAGCTTCGAAGTGCCTCGGGCCAAGACCACATGGGCTGAGATGCCCCCTGGGCTGTGACTTCCGTTAGTGGGAGCAGCTGGAGGAGGCCACAGTGCCAGCGGTGCTCTAAGCCCCGCTCCCTCCCCTTGCAGGAAGGAGCAACAGAAGAACCAGAAGCCCGCCAAGTCGGTGTGGGAGCAGCGGACCAGTGAGATGCGGAAGCAGAACCTGCTGGCCAGCCGGGAGGCCCTGTACAACGAGATGGACCCTGATGAGCGCTGGAAGGCCTCCTACGCCCGGCACCTGCGGCCGGACATGAAGACCCACCTGGACCGGCCGCTGGTGGTCGATCCCCAGGAGAACCGTAACAACAACACCAACAAGAGCCGGGCCGCCGAGCCCACGGTGGACCAGCGCCTCGGCCAGCAGCGAGCCGAGGACTTCCTCAGGAAACAGGCCCGCTACCACGACCGGGCCCGGGACCCCAGCGGCTCGGTGGGCCTGGACCCCCGCAGGGCCTGGGCGGGCAGCCAGGAGGCCGAGCTGAGCCGGGAGGGGCCTTACGGCCGCGAGTCGGACCACCACGCCCGGGAGGGCAGCCTGGAGCAGCCGGGCTTCTGGGAGGGCGAGGCCGAGCGGGCCAAGGTCGGGGACCCCCACCGCAGGCACGTGCACCGTCAGGGCGGCAGCCGGGAGAGCCGGAGCAGCTCGCCCCGCACGGGCGCCGACGGGGAGCCGCGACGCCACCGCGCCCACCGCAGGCCAGGCGAGGAGGGCGCGGAGGACAAGGCCGAGCGGAGGTCCCGGCACCGCGAGGGCAGCCGGCCGGTCCGGGGCGGCGAGGGCGATGGCGAGGGGCCCGACGGCGGCGGCGAGCGGAGGCGGCGGCACCGGCACGGCCCTCCGGCTGCGTACGAGGCGGATGCGCGGAGGGAGGACAGGGAGCGCAGGCACCGGAGGAGGAAGTAAGTGGGGATGACCTCTGACCTCGAGGCTGGCTGGGGGGGTGACAGTAGTGGTAATGATGCTCAGAGCCCAAGTGGCCCCTGCTGAGCATCTCCGTCTTCCTCGGCCCACCCCATTGTCACAGATGCGGAACCGAGAGGCCTTTGGGCTGCCGGCCCAGGGTTCTACCGCCTCTAAGGGGCCTGAAACTAGGCCTTCTGGCGGCCAGCCTCTGCAGGCTCATCGTTTCCCCCGTGTGCATCTCAGGGGTAATCTATGAGAAATCCCCCCACCCCCCACCCCCAAATTCTTCAGCTCTTCCATGTACTTGCTGTGTGATCGCGGGCAAGTGACTAAAGATCTCTGGGCCTCAGTTTTCTCAATCTGTAAAATGGAGATGGTGGGATCAAATTGGGTCATGGCTGGAATTCAAAGAAATAATTCATGCAAAAGGCCCGAAGAAGAACAGCTGACACGTAAGTGCCGGGTAAAAGTAGACCATTTTTAGCTGTTAATGAGTCAACCATCTTTTTACCTGATGCTATTCCTGAGGGATCTGAAAAGCCCCTCCAGGCCCTCAGAATTGAAAGGAGAGCAAGGCAGAGGCTTTCTGAGGCCCCTTGCGGGCCAGCACCCTACCCAGTAGCAAAAGCGTCTTTGTTTTCTTAATATTTTGTAACTGTCCTGTAGTAATTCTACATACAGGAGCCCAACCATGTTGAAACAGAAGTTGTTCTTATTTTCGCTGACGTCCTGTTTGTCTTCATTTATATCACCACGAGGGGATCATATTGGCTTTTTAATGATGTGTTTAAGTGGCTCTGTTATATGACATGGGCACTGGGCCAGCACTTACCAAAACTGAATGTGTACATGAATCCCCAGGGATCTTATTAAAATACAGTTTCTAAATCAGTGGGTCTCAGGTGCAGCTGAGATTTTGCATTTCTAAGGAACTCTCAGGTGAGACGGATGCTGGTCCAAGAACCCCACTTTGAGTAAGGAGGGTCTAGAGGACAGAGTAAAGTGACACAGGGCCCTGTGTGCAGAGGCACCACGAATGAGCGTGACAGGTGCCAACGCTGGCTGGCTCTGGGTGGTGTGGGCAACTCAGGTGACATGAGGGAGTTGCCACCAATATGAGATCTTCCAAACTGGAGAATACCTCTTGGTGAAGTTCCCTGTGAAATAGTCTAGCCTTCCTTCAGTGTGTCCAGTAGCTGCATTCTGGGAAAATAGGGTGTGTATTGAAAACATACAAGTAGTGTCTGGGTGGCTCAGCCGGTCTTGCTTTGGGCTCAGGTCATGATCCCTGGGTTGTGAGATCAAGCTCCACATCAGGCTCTGTGCTCAGTGACAGGTCTGCTCGAGATTCTCTCTCCCGCTCCCCCTCTACCCAGACCAGGCTCCCAACAGGAGCTATCTGAGAAGGGAGCAGACTGTTCTGGGCTGAGAACAGCATGTGCAAAGGCCCTGAGGTGAACCAGAAGGAAGCCGGTTTGCAGTTTGGAAGGTGAGGAGAGAGTGGCAGACAAAAAAATGGAAAGAACAGTGAAGGATCAGCAGGACCTTGAATCCTCCCAGGGCAAGGAGAGGCCACAGAAAGGATTTTTAGGTGGAACACAGTGTTTAGAACATGACTCAGTGATTAAGGACCCGTGATTCACCGATGCTGTTCTTCTCCCTCCTGCTGGTATTACTATTACTTGTTGCTGTATTACTCCTGTGATCGAAGGAGGCTGAGTGACAGGGATGGAATGTCAGCACAGTCTAGTGGTGAAGGGCAAGAACTCCGGAGCCAGAGGTCACACTCCTGCCTGTCACCTCCCAGCTGTGTGACTTGTAGCATGTCCCTTCCCATCTCTGCACCTCTGTTGGCTCATCTGTAAAGTGGGTATGGGAGCGGTCTTACTGCCAAGCGTAAGTGGAAGGTTCACTGGAGTTAATATATGTAAAAGGCTTTGAATCATGCCTGGCGTATAATAAGTGCTCAGTGAACGTTAGCTATTATCACGGTGAAGATTATTACTATGTACTCAACATATGTTAACTATGTGTAGAGGCGGTAACAGCAAGCATTTAGGAAGTATTAGCTATTACTATTACTATTATCATTTATACTGTTAAGATTTTCTCGTAGAGGCACCTGGGTGGCTCAGTCGGTTAAGTGTCCGACTCTTGGTTTGGGGACATGTCATGATCCCGGGGTCGTGAGATCCAGCCCCACGCTGGGCTCCGTGCTTAGCACGGAGACTACTCTGGATCCTCTCTTACCCTGTCCCTCTGCCCCCGCCCCACCTCTCTCCCTTCCTCTCCCAAAAAAAAAAAAAAAATCTTTTTTCTCATCAACAGACATAAAAAACAACTTCATATCCATAGCCTGTAGAGTGACCACTCCAGCCCCTTCCTTTCACAGATGGGAAAATTGAGGCCCAGAAAGAAGAAGAGATTTTCCCAAGGGCAGCTCGCAGATAGCAGCGGTGTGATAAGAATGCAGTGTTCCCAAATCCCACAGAAGGCCCCTGCTCCCCCTCCCCTTTGGAGGAAGAAACTACCTCCCCACTACCACCCCAGACCTGCACCAGGGGGCCGCTCCTATTACCATGTTAATGGACGCACTGGAAGCCCTGGCCAGGAAGACATTATTCTCCTGGCTTATGAAAAGGGTCTAATGCTTGTTGGAAATAGAACTTCATGAAGATTCAAACACTTTTAGAGAAAAAAAAAATCCAAGACAAGGCATTCATCTGCTTTAAAAAAAAAAAAACAAAACTGGCCAAGAGAAAACTTTAATCACGAATGTAATATACTAAAAAGACATTCAGTTCTCCATGGTGACAAGCCAGTGGCCCTGCCTAAGGGGTCTGCCACCTGCATTTTTCCTTTTTATCATTTCTTTGGCCTTTTCCCAGATCCGCACTGTGTTTTTCATTCACCAGAACATTGATAATACACATATAATGGTTCTCTTTCCATTCCCTCTGCCTCTTCCTGGATTACACCCTCTCCTCCCCAGCTTTAAATGGCTTCCCGTAGCTCTCATAAGCTCATCCCAGTGAAACATGGACGTAAGCACATTCTGTCATTCATTCTATATCGTTCTGTAGCCACTGACCCCAGATCCCCCACCCCAGGTGGCTGAGCCCAGTGGCACCCCAGGGCCATCAGAGCGAAGGTGGAGATTTCCCCCACTCCCAGGAACACACTGCGGGTCACAGAGTGGCTGCCGCTCCCCAGTAGCCAGGCAGTGCCTCCTGCTGGACGGGGCTGAGCAGAGGCATCTCTTGCCAAGACCTGCACCACCCTGGAATTAGCATCTGGGCTCTCTGTGCCCTCGTTCCACCTGCTGCCGTCACGATGAAACCCACTCCCCAGAAAGAGCAAAAGGAGATCCTGGACCCCTGAGCCTCACAGAGTCTATCCTGCCTTAGAATCTGTAGGACCAGAGAGCAGTCCAGCACAACCCTTTCCGAGTGGGTGACATCTGGCCTTTGCTTCTCCTGGCCTCAGTTTCCTCATCTGTAAAATGGGTCTGATCCTAATCCCGTGTCCATTGGTGGTGGCTATGGGGATTATATGAACTAATACACACAGGTCCTTAGGACATAGTGGCACCAGGAAGCAGAGGAGGAGGCACCATCCTCCGCTGCATCGGGGGCCTGTGCATGCCCGGGAAAAGGTGTCCATAGCCCTTGGCAGAAGGACGCTGAAGTGATTAGCTGGCAGAGAGAGTGGGGCGGGACAGGGTTATGCAACCGGCTGCCTATTCTGGGCAGCTGATGCACATCCCCAAGAGGGAAGGGGGAAGGGGCCTGACTTCAAAGTTTTCTGCCCCTTTTGAGTTCTCCTTGGAGACGCTTGGCAGTGAAGCCTCCTGGAGACTGAGGTGCGGCCACTGCGGTTGAGCTGGCTCCAGTTTCTCAGTAGACCAAGCCGGCAGAGGGAGCCAAGGGCTCCTGGTCCTGGGCACGAGGCTGCCATCCCCGCGGATGCACCAGGTCTCAGCTGTCTGTTCTTTAGTGCTGGCCGAAGGATCTAGGTTCTCTCTGAAGTGGTAATTTACCCAAACCTGCTTTGTGCTAGGGATGGCTATCTCTCCCCCCACCCCAAAAAAAATTGATAAGAACAATGAGAAAATACTCCCAACCAGATTTTCCTCTCATGGACAATTTCTCAAAAAGGACCAGGAGTGGATTCGAAATAGGAACCTATTTGTGGGCTGCATGAGACATTGGGGAAATACGGGTGGAGACTTGATTTACTCCTGCCGTGACAGCTGACGCACACTCACTCTCCGGGCACCGTACGAGGTTCCCAGGGCTGCTGGCGTCCTGGAGGCTGGGTCCTTCTTGGACAACAGATGCATCCCTGCACATTTGGCCTCCAGCTTCATACCGCACGACCCACCCCCTGGCCCCCGTGTCCTCTCTCCTTCTCTTCCAAGACCTTCCAAAACCTCTCTCTCCCTCTCTCCAGAACTTCCAAGGACTGGTCATGGCATTCAGGGGCCAGCCTGATCCAGGATAACCTCATCTCATGATCCCTTTTTTAAAAAGATTTTTATTTATTTGAGAGACAGAAGGAGAGAGAGCACAAGTGGGGGAGGGGCAAACGGAGAGGGAGAAACAGATTTCCCGCTGAGCAGGGAGCCCAACTCGGAGCTCGATCCCAGGACCCTGGGATCATGACCTGAGCTACCCAAGTGCCCCTCATCCCACGATCTTTAACTCAGTTATGTCTACAAAGGCCCTTTCTCCAAATAACGCCACCTTCACAGTTTCCAGGTGGGCGTGTCTTTTGAGAGGCCAACATTCCGCCCATTACAGTCTGCCCTCTGGCTCCTCCCCCCAAGCCAACATCCCCAGAAGTCTTGGCCTCTCACAGTATCAGCTCAGAAATCCTACATCTCATCATCT
Organism: Neogale vison; assembly: GCF_020171115.1. NCBI lineage: Eukaryota > Metazoa > Chordata > Mammalia > Carnivora > Mustelidae > Neogale > Neogale vison. The sequence continues at coordinate 215,264,714 of NC_058096.1, forward strand.
AACTTGGGTATGGCTGAGACTCTGGGGCTGAGCCACTTAGAGGCCAAATCCCCTCCCATCTGTGGACATGAACTAGAAGACAAATTCTCTGCCTGTAGAATACAGGGGTGGGATGAACACAAGGTAGACAGCTCTATTCCAAAAGGGAGATGCTGAGAAGGCTAAAGGATCCCTAGTCACAAGCAGGTTCTAAGCGAGGCAGGGCAGATCCCAACAGGTTCCAGCCCGGGAGTTGCCTCATAGAGACCCAAGGAGGTTACCACGCCCATGTGTTGGATGAAGAAAAAGGTTGAGTAACTTGCCGATGGTTTTGCAGCCACTCAGCTCCAGGATCCCCACTTTAGCCTCCCGGTCATAGGGAAGGCTCTGCTACTTTATCCCCAATATAAAGACAAGGGACTTGGGGCTCAGAGAGGTTAATCAAACTACAGAGGGCCCCACAGCTGGTGAAGGGCTTTGCTGAGACTCAAAGCCAGGCCAGTCTGTCTCACTCCCATGACTGAGAAGTGAGAAAACCGGCTGGGCCTGCCCTTCTCCCCGTGCAGCCTCAGAGACACAAGTCTGAAAATAAAATCCCTCGTCTCTCTTCCGCTTCCCAAAAACACCGTGGACTTTGGCAAGTTAAAATGCAAAATTAAGACAAGGAAGTGTTAGGTGGATTTAGAGTTCCAAACTGGGCGTGGGTTTTCGTGCCTACCTTCCTACCTGATCTCCCAGCTGGTCAGTGAACGTGTGCAGCCTGAGGACATCGTGTTCTACTATGCCTTGGCCTCTCCAGGACTCCGTTTTCCTCACCTGCATAATGGGACTAATAGCACTGCCCACTTTCCCCAGTGATTCTTAGGATTAGAAGATCTGTGTATGTCTGAGAGGCATGTTATGTCTGGCCCACAGCAGGTGCTCAGTGCGTGTGAGCTATTATGAGCAGAAGCAGAGGATACAGGAAGCAGAATTGGGGTTGCCTTTAAGAAGAGCCGGAGAGATAAGTTTCAGATTGCAAAGCCCTCCAGGGAGAGACATCGTTGAGATTATAAACAACACATGTCCTGGGGTTCCCAGGGCACAGGCTTTGCTGGGGCCAGCGCCCAGGAACTAGGGAAGGACAAGACCCCTCATCTGAGGACCCAGGGTCTAAAGGGGGGTCTGAAAGCAAACAGAGCAAATTGGGGTCCAAACCCTCAGGGAGCTGACTGGGAGCCAGGTCCGCTTGGCACAGGCAGGCAGAGCCGAAGCCAGCTGAGGACGGACATGCAGCCAGCAGGCACCAGTCAGGACCCAGACCCCCACCACCCTCACCGGGGCCACAGCTCCTGGGGGTGCCCAGCAAGCTAGGGGTGAGTGTCCAGATGGGAGGAGGCGGGGCCTGATGGGAGGGCTGGGACCGTGGAAGTTCAGGGCTTCAGTGTCCTCATCTGAAAAATGGGGGCATCTACTTATTACTTGACAAAAAGTGACCACGCATTTGCCGTGTGCCAGGCCCCATTCTGGGCACTGGAATCACAGCTGTGAACAGAAAGACAGAAGTAAACCACTTGCCTCCCAGAGCTGATGTCCCAAATGGCGATGGGGTAGAAAAAGCCCAGTCAAGACCCTTAACATTTTTCTCTTCTCCCCAGTTGCACCGAACACTCAAGACTCTTCTGTCCGTCTGCACGGTGTTAATTATTTGAGTAGTTGAGGCACCAAATTCCTACCCGCCTTGTCTTCCCCACTCTCCAGCTGCAGCCATACCAGCGTCCTGAAACTCAATGAGCTTGTCCCCGTTTCAGGACCTTTGCACCGGCTGTTCCCTCTGCCTGGAATGCTTTGGCCATCACGCTTGTATCCCCATGAAAAATTATCACGTTCATTTACCAGCTGTGTGGCCTTAGGCAAGAGACTAAACCTCTCTGAGCTTCAGTGTTCTCCTCTGGAAAATGGGGCTCGTTATCTAGCTGAGGATGAAGGGGTTATTATAAGCCGAGTACTTAGAGCAGCCGCTGAGAGCTTTGTTACTGAAGTGTTTGCTGTTATTAGGTTTATTCGTGTTTATTATGCTTATTTGGGTGTATTGTGTGCTCTCCCTAGCTGGGATATTGGGAGGGGACAAAAATACATCAGGCATGTAAAGCCATGAGACAGTTTTATCTCTAAAAAGATGGTGTCCCCCTATCAGTTTTAACCACCCCTGAAAACACTATGGGCCCCAGTCCCACCCAGGAGCTCCGGGGCGGGGGGGACCTAGAGGTGGAGCAGGGGGCTTTGGTTTGGAAGAAGGCAGGCTCTGGCAGAAAGTTCTTTTACCCTCGGGTCTCTCCCCACAGGAGTAGCCTCATCCCCAAGGAAACAGCAGGAGAAGCACCACACTGAATTCTGGGGGGCCGGGGCGTTACTCTTCCATGGGGTCATGATCTCCAAGCAGGAGTCAGCCAGGCCTCTCTCGTGCCAGGGCCTGGGGAGCTCCAGGCCTCTGGGTCCAGGTGTATACCCTGAAGGGTGGAAGCTGAGGCAGGGTCTAGAGCATTCGTCCTATTATTCTCACTCAGTTACGGGTCCTTTCTCATTGGCCTGCCTTCTGCAGAGAGAACCAGGGCCCTGGGGTCCCCGTGTCAGGCCCCAACCTGTCGACCACCCGGCCAATCCAGCAGGACCTGGGTCGCCAAGAGCCACCGCTGGCCGAGGACATCGACAACATGAGGAACAACAAGCTGGCCACCGCGGGGTCGGCCGGCGCCCACGACAGCCTCGGCCACCCCGGTCTGCCCCAGAGCCCCGCCAGGACCGGGAACAGCACCGAACCCAGACCCACGCCAGCCCCGCCCACGGCCACCAACCCCCAGAATGCCGCCAGCCACCGGACGCCCAACAACCCTGGGGACCCGTCTGACCCCGGCCCCCCCAAGACCCCCGAGAACAGCCTTATCGTCACCAACCCCAGCAGCACCCAGACCAACTCAGCAAAGACTGCCAGGAAACCCGACCACACCACAGTGGACATCCCCCCAGCCTGCCCGGCCCCTCTCAACCACACCGTCGTCCAAGGTGAGACCCCCACCACCCCCGGCACCGGGAGGGGCACCTGATGTCCCTGGGGCCAATGAGGTGAGCAGGGCTGGCTGGGCCCAGTCCCGGCAGCCTTGGCCAAGTGACCCTTGACAGTGAACCTACTTCTGTGGCCTCAGTTTTTTCCTCTCCAAATGGGTATAGATGCGGTTCCTGCCCGCATGGGACTGCCAGGAGGGCTAAATGAGATAATACACCATGGTACCTGGCACATGGCCTCCAAGAAGTTCAGCGATACTGTCTGCCTCCCAGATTCTCACAGGGAAGCCAGGAAGCCACCGTATTTGACAAGCAATGGGTCCTTTTCTTGGAAATCAAGGAGGCATCAGATGATTCCCCAGACCAGCGCTGTCCAAAAGAAATGCGACATGGGCCACGTGTGTCGTTTTAAATTTTCTAGTGGCCATATTGAAAGAAAGAAAGGCGAGAAGGAGGGAGGAAGGAGTGATTTAAGAAAAGAGGGGCACCGGGATGGCTTAGTCAGTTAAGCATCTGACTCTTGCTTTCGGCTCAGGTCATGATCTCAGGGTGGTGAGATCGAGCCCAGCATCAGGCTCTGCACAGGGATTGGAGCACGCTTGGGAGTCTCTCTCTCTCTCTCCCTTTAATCGCATTTAACCCGAAGTGTTATTTATTTGTATCTTAAATGCTACCATTTCAACACGTAATCAACATTTTTAACAGTAACGAGCTACTTTACCTTCTTTGTCTTGTACTCGGTCTTAGAATTGGTGTGTTTTACACGTACAGAGTATCCTACTGTTCAAGTGTTAGTGTAGGTCTAGGCCCTTGAGGGATTGGCAGTTTGTGACCTCCCTCCAAGTCCCCCAACCATGTACGATTGAGGTCAGAGAAGCAGTGAGAATTTAGAGATGACCTACGGAGCTAGTTATTTCCAAAGATGGTAACAATAGCCCTCTTGGTAGTGCCAGCTCTATGCAGGAGAATTTCATGAATCTGCTTGATAAATGCTCACCACAGCCCTACAAGGAAGGTCTTGTAATTGTGCCCGTTTTATAGATAAAGATACTGAGGCTCAGAGAAACTCAGCCTGCCCAGAGACGCAAAGCAAGGCTGCAGGATCAATGTTTGGGAGGGTAGTGGCCCTTGCCATCGAAAGAGAGGTATTCATGGTGGTGGGCTCAGGGTTACCATCTGTGAAATGGGTCTATTGGAGCTCATGCTACCTGCCTCCAAGGACGGTGTGATGATTCCACGGGATGGGGGCAGGTTTGTGTTACCATCCCATGAACATCCACCAGCCTCAGGGTTGTCGAGTGGTTGAGAGCAGGCACTCTGGGACCAGGTTCAAATCCCAGCTTTGCCACATCCCAGCTGTGTGACCTTAGGCAAGTCACTTCACCTCTCTGTGCTAGTTTCATCCTCTGTAAAATGGAGAGTATAAAGTACCAACCTCACAGGGTCATGTGAGTATAAATGGACTAATGTGGTCCCTGGCGCACTGTAGACACTTTACAAATCTCAGGTGCTTATTGTCTGCTCTGGGGAGCGGACGGGAACCCCCAGAGGCTTATGGGAAATCACGGAAGGAGCCCTGTGTTGGTTCTTGTCCCCACAGTGAACAAAAACGCCAACCCAGACCCACTGCCAAAAAAGGAGGAAGAGAAGAAGGAGGAGGAAGACGACGACCCCGGGGAAGACGGCCCCAAACCCATGCCTCCCTACAGCTCCATGTTTATCCTCTCTACGACCAACCCGTGAGTATGGCCTGTGGCCAGGGCAGGGTGCCTGGGGCTTCCACTGGGTTGGTGGAAGTCAAGCCAGACGGCAGGCCCACCCAGTGGGTACTAGGGAGAATGGCCTCCAAGATCACCATTAGGCCATAGGGGATTTTTGAGCAAATTTAAAATGATGGCCTTTTCTTGAGTCCTGTAAGAAATTTCTCATAAAGATAAAAATCTCATAAATTTCTCATAAAGTATTGATGTAGGGGGAAAGACCCTTTCTGACCATCATCTAGAAATTATTGTCATAAATATTCAAATCTACACCACCTGTAATATGAGAGGCACCCCTAAGAAATGTTTGCCTTATGCAGTGCACAACCTATGTCATCATACATGGCAGCCCTGGTCCCTGAGCTCTTGCTCCTAACCTCTCCTCCCCAAGGATTAGGATTCTAAGCAGATGGTCTCTGAGTTCCATAGCCCTTTGTCTTGGGCATCCTTGAGGAAGATAGATTATTTAGGAGAGAAATTTATCACGTGCATCTCACTGTGGCTTCTTTGAGAATTGCATTTTTCCAAAGGACATTTCTTGAAACCCTGGTCCGTCAAAATGCTTCCTGACAAAAATCATGTCAAAGAAGCTGGTCGGTAACTACTTTCTATTACCTGCCTCTTGAGACCTTTGAGTCTCATCCTACGTGCTTCCTTTTTTATGTGGTTGAAAGTATCTGTTTTACTAGGAAAACATTTATGTGGTATTTAGTGCTAGGCACTGTTGTGAGTACTTTACCAAAAAAAAAAAAAATTATCATAATAACCCTATGAGATTGGTACTGTGCTTATGCCCATTTAACAGATGAAGAAACTGAGGCCCAGGAAGGTGAAGTTACCTGCCCAAGGTCATACTGCAAGCAAGTGGGAGAGCCCAAACAGACCGATGCCAGCATCCCTGTTCTTAACTAAACACACAGCCTTGCTGCCATCTACACAACTTTATGACATATTTATAAATATTATTAGCTCCACTTAAGAGGTTAGGTACTTATGTATTATCCCATTACCACATCAAAGGCTCTGATAAGGCCTGCAACCTATAATTTCAGTAGCTTTCTGGAGGCCCCTACTATGTGCCAGGCATATATTAACATTTTTGATCTTCACATTCTTGTAAGGTAGGCGCCATGATTATGGCCATTTCACAGATGAGAGCTTTAAGGCACAGAGGGGATAAGTAACTTGCCTAAGGTCACTCAATTAATTAAAAAAAAAATCTCTTTAACCCAGAATTTCCCTGTTTTATTTGACCATGGGACATTTTATGCATGAAAAACTTTACATCTCCTGCAGAATTGGGGAACCTATTTCTTCAACTCAGTCTGGGAATCACGATTTTCTAAGAGGATGGCTTGGAAGGGATAAGAACTTATCAACAGGGCCTGTGAATATCTCCCCTGGCTGAGGGCCCCCCACCTTCTTGGGGTTCCATGACCTCCATGAAAGTCCCCAGGTGGAGGATCTTGATACTTTGTTGGGCATGGGACCTTGGGGAGTGGTAGGTGAAATAAGGAGATTACAGAAGGAAAGGGTTTGGAAGCCCACGACCTGAGTAGACCTCTGCACACCCACGTGTCCCCAACAGCCTGCGCCGCCTGTGCCATTACATCCTGAACCTGCGCTACTTTGAGATGTGCATCCTCATGGTCATTGCCATGAGCAGCATTGCCCTGGCGGCTGAGGACCCCGTGCAGCCCAACGCACCGCGAAACAACGTGAGTCCCACCCGGCAGACCCCTTCCTGGCTGGGCTCCTCTGTTCCGGGCTCCTTTGTCCTGCATCCCAGAAAGCTGATTGCCATGGTGGAAGGAATGTCAGGGGTACCCCTGGGCACAGCCCTGGGTGCACCATGGCTGCCGGTTGGGAGGGGAAGTTCTGATTCCTGGAGGAGGTTCTTGGGGGCCGGCTGTTACTTGAGGGTACAGTGGCTGTGTGTACATGGCAGAGGGGAAATTGGCTGACAGTGGGTAGGGCTAGAAATTGCTGGCATCCCTGGTAGAAGGAGTGAGGCTGAGTGATATGGAGGGACACACGCTGTGCGTGGCAGGTATGGGGGGACTCAGGCAGGGGGTCCTCCACAGCCAGTCGCCTGGACAGCCAGGTGTCACCAAACAGACTTCTGGATTTGGACATGAGCTTTGAAAGAAAGGACTATTTTGACTCAGAAACGCAGCCGACACTTTTAACTTTTTGGAGGGCTAAAAAGCTCTCCCTTTAGGGGTCCAGGGTCTGCTAGCAGTTCCTGTTAATTGAGTGCTTGCTGTGTTCCAGGCACAACCCCAGGCACTTGGCATGTAAGCTCTCCTAGATACCCTACGTGGGACAGATGGGGAAACTGAGGTTCAGGGAGGCTAAGGGACCCAACCAAGATCACACAGCACAATTCCAACTCTGCCTCCCTTAGGGCTCCCGCTTCTTCCTTCAACTGTTTCTTTATTGAGCACCTACTGTGTGCACAGCTCCCCTTGTGCCCTGCCAAGCAAGAATGAGTTTGTGCTTGTGGCTGAGATGGGGAAGCAAGAGACTGACAGACGGGCACGTAGCAGATTCTGGACTGGCATCAGCAGCCCCTGCCCCAGCTCCTTCCTGCCCCCCATCGCTGCCCTGCCCCCACTCAGAGCCAAAGGAACATTTCCCACTGGGAGCTGGGCCCTGCTGCCCTCGCTAAGTAGGTTAGGAGCCTGGCGAGACTAGAAAGCCCCAGAAGTCAAGGCTGCATGACAGGAGCTTACCTTGCACTTTCCCTTCCTCTGCAGGCCTGGCAGGGCCCCTGGGGACCCAATGGGGGAGTTAGAAGGAAATAATTAGAACAAGGCTCCTGGAAGAAACTAGTACCAGGGCAGGGCTGGGGCTGTACCCTGTTATCTCCTGCTGCCTGCTCTCCCCCAGGGACGGCAGGGAGCCAGGCCCACGACGGGGCATCCTGAGAGGGGTCGGCAAACCCCCTGCCGCCTATAGGACGTAGGAGAAGGCTCGGTCGCTGGCTGGCAGGGGTGCTGCTGCGGTGCCCGGGCTGAGGGAACCCAGCCAGGCTCAGACCAGCCCCTGTGGAGCATTTGCAAAGCTTCAGATCCTGGTCCCTTCGGGCTGCATCTCGCAGCTGAAACTTCTCTCCTCAAACCCCACCCCCTTCAAGGACACTGTGGCCCCACACTGCCAGCTGATGCCCAGGGACCCCCTCCCCCCATTCTTTTGTTGGCTGAACTAGAACAGACCTCAGAAGAGTGCAGGAAACACGCATGATCCATCTCTTCAAGGATTTAAAGCACCCACAACCCCTCCCAGGGGCAAGAAATAGAACAAAACCACCCGTGACCACGGCCTCCTCGGTGCACCTCTTCTCTCTGGAGTCGAGGTTCTCAAGCGGGGACAACGTCTGCGGGCACATTTCGTGACTTGGGGCGGGTGGCAGGGAGCCACTGGCGTCTGGAGGGCGGAGGCCGGGGGTGTTGCTCGGCCCCTTGACGGTGCACCTGGGCGGCCCCAACCACAGAGAATGACCCTGCCCTGAGTGTCCGTCACACCGACCTTGAGAAACGAAGCCTGGAGGTAATCATGACACAACACCCCCTCCCCCACTTCTGGAATGAGCTTAACTGCTCTCATTTTCCCACGGGCTTGTGCTTCCTTAAGCACTAGATTTTGGTTTTGCTCCTCTCTGACCCTCAACAGATAGAATCCTTCCATGCCTCTCTTCTGTCACCCGACACCGTGTCCCCTGTGAGAGGAACACATTGTGGCAAGGAGTGACGGTCATTCTTTTTCATGGCTGTCTCGTATTCCTCTGCTGATGTCTGTTGGCATCATTTCCAGGTGAAAACACTAGCCACACAGCCCACCCCACCCCACCCCGGGTGCGTCTCTGGGGGTACATGGGCTTGACTTTCTTCAGGGTAAAGAACCAGAAGCGGAGTTTCTAGATCAGAGAAGCTCTATGCAGTCAGGCTTGACAGCTGCAGCCAGGTGTTTGCTAGGCGATACAGTGACGCTCGCACGGGCAGCGTGGGGGGCTCCCGCTGCTCCACGGGCCTGTCAGAACTTGGTGCTGGAGACTCGTGTGCTTGGCGGACTCCGTGGCTATGGAGGGGAATCTGTCTGTGACTTTGATTTGCATTTCTCTGGGATAAATGGGTCTGAGAACATCGTCGGATTAAACTGAGCCACAGGAAATTGCCGTTCGTAAAGGTCAAAGGATCTCCTTATTCAATATAGTCAAACCTAATTTGTTGGTCTCTTGATTTTCTCTTGCCCCATCTAATTCATTCCGTTCTCCAGAAGTAGATTCCCCTGATCTCCTAGGCTGCCCTTCCCCACTCCCTGTCTTCCATTTTCTCTCTCTGCTTTTCACTCATTGCTTTGCTTAGTCATTACTAAATGAGCAGGCAGTATTGCCAGGCAGAGAGCTAAGCATCAAGAATTGACAGGGTAGGGACGCCTGGGTGGCGCAGTTGGTTGGACGACTGCCTTTGGCTCAGGGCGTGATCCTGGAGTCCCGGGATCGAGTCCCACATCAGGCTCCCAGCTCCATGGGGAGTCTGCTTCGCTCTCTGACCTTCTCCTCGCTCATGCTCTCTCTCACACTCTCTCTCAAATAAATAAATAAAATCTTTAAAAAAAAAAAAAAAGAATTGACAGGGTATAAACGGTCCCTGCCTTCCCAGAGATCACAGAACACCAGGTCTTGGACCTTGTTAAGCACTCTATCCAGTGCAACCGGAGTGCTTTCTCTGCACCCAGATACCTCCAGCCCTTTGCACCTGTTGCCCCAACTCAGGAAGCTGGCCATCCTGACCACTCTGATCCCTACTAGCCCTTTGAGCACCACACAAAATGGGAATGTGAGTTGCGACCACACGGATCACAGAGCCCAGCGCTTACAGGACCCAGTACAGTTCCAGTACTCATGCCTTCATTCAGCAAATATTTCTTGAGTGCCAGCTCTATGCTTGGACCTGGATATTGACCCAGAGGGGCTACAGGGACAGCCAAATGTTCATGCCTTCATGGGGCTGACATCGGGTTGGGCACATGGAAAATAAGATCACTAATGACTATAATAAATTGTAACAAATAGTTTGCCAGGGTGGGTGGTAGGCTTGGTAAGGGAAAGTGCAAGTAGGACTTGAAACAGGCAGTGGGGGAAGGCGGCACTGAGAAAGTGATGTGTAAGCCAAGCCATAGAGGAGGAGAGAGAGAGGGCATCCAGTGGGATGTGGGGAGGAACATTCCAGGCAGAGGTAGCCTCCTGTGCAAAGGCCCTGGGGTGAAGACAGGGTGACAGGAGCAGAGAGAGCAAAGGGGAGTGAGAGGAGGTGAGGGCATAGAGGTGAACCCCCCAGAGTGCTCATGGCTTTCCTTGGGGGTGGGGGCGGGTGGCAGGAGGATTATGGCTTTTACCTCAAGTGAGATCAGAGCCACAGAGAATTCTAGAGCAGAGAAGGACCCGAAACTGACTCGGGTGTTCACGGGCGTCCTCTGGTGGTGGGCCTCAGGAAATATCAGCTCCTTCCTAACGTGAGTGTGATGGGAGTCAGGCCCCTGTATTTGCCACCTGCCAGACCCTTGCACTAGCCCAGTCACATCCTCACACTAAGGTTACACCAGAGGTGTGTGGTGACAAGGCCTGAGAGGGGACAGGCTGCAGACTGCTGCGCTTCTAGGCAGAAACCTCCCTGCCTGGCCCTGTCTGTGTACGGCAGGGGGTGCAGGGCAAACCACCCCACCATGGTGAGGATGTGGCCACAGAGCTGGGAGGGAGACCACAGTGGTGAATTTGACCCCCTGGGGTCTGACTTAGGTGGTCATGTTTAGGAGACCCTACAGTTTCTCACCTAGGATGTCCAAAAGGTCAAAGGCATTAAGAGGTCAGACTCATCCCCAACAGGGATGCAGTCCTCCCTGAACTCCCCCAAGACCACCTTCAGTTTATATTTCAGCTTTGGGCAAATAAAGAAACCCTTCCCACTGGTAGACCAACCATCCTGAGTGATTTTGTTAGGACGTTGCTGCCATCTGCTGGAAAGTTTCATACACAACATAGAAATCTGTACTAAGACAGGATGGGATGGGCCCTTGTGCAGTGCACACCCTGCCCAACTGTATGTGGCAGCCATGTTTCCTTCTCTGCTTGGGAAAGTGTGTTCCTTGGGGACTTTTCTGGAGACGACACCCCAGTGGGCCATCACTTGGTCCATGGGGACTCTGCTGGAGCAAGCTAGTGATCTGTTGCCCCCTTGCTTTTATCCCCTACAGGTGCTGCGATATTTTGACTACGTTTTTACAGGCGTCTTTACCTTTGAGATGGTGATCAAGGTGAGTGCTGAGAGAGCCAGGGATCTAAGGGAATCTTCAACCTCAAGAATGCCACCCTGAGGCAGGTGGCTTACCCGGGGGATTAGAAATGCTTGGTGGGTTGGAGCAGCAGCAAGGACTGGAAGGAATGAGTGAGAAAAATGGGAAACCAGGGCAGGGAGATGAGAACAGGGTGACAGGACAGAACCTGCAGGGCCTTTTGGGCCACGGGGAGGACTTTGACTTTTGCTCCAAGTGAGGCGGGAGCCATGGAAGATTCTGAGCAGAGAAGGGACTCAACTCATACCCATGCCCACAGCACCCTCAGGTTTTGCTGGGGAGGACAGACTTGAGGCAGGGGCAGGACAGGTGGGAGCCAGGAGAACCAGGAGCAGGCGGCGGTCATACTAGTCCAGGCAGAGGGTAAGGGGGGTGCAGACCAGGGTGAAGTGGACAAGGTGGGCAGATTCTTGGAAGGTTTGCTGATGGATTCCACGTGGGGAATAAGACAAAGAGGAGTCGAGGGAGACCCCGAGGTTTTGGGCCTAAGAACCAGCAAGTCAGAACTGCCTCTCATGAGATGGGGAGATACTTTGGGCTCCTCCACGACCTCCGGCTGCTGTCCCATCCCTCACCATGTCGCCTCCTCGTGCCCCTCTCCCAGAGGCTGGAAAGGTGGGTCTCGATCCCCAAGGTGGGATGCAGGATCTGAGCACCATCTCTTCTTACCTGTAGATGATCGACCTGGGGCTCGTCCTGCACCAGGGTGCCTACTTTCGTGACCTCTGGAACATTCTTGACTTCATAGTGGTCAGTGGGGCCTTGGTGGCCTTTGCCTTCACGTAAGTCTCCTCTTGAGGCTTCTACTTGCCTCTTTGCCCCCTGCCCTTAGTTTGGGGCAGCCCACTGGATCAGGGAATAAGTTCTCAGGGTGTAGAGATGGGGAAAGTGGGCTCTGGGGGGTGGGAAACATCCGCATGCCTCCAGGAAGAGCTTCAACTGGCTTTTGCATGACGTCCACGTGCAGGAAGAAGGAGAAGGGGCCCTACCTTCTACCTCCTCACACAGCCGCGTCACCTAATCCTTGCTCTGCTGCTTTTAGTAGAATAGCCCCGCCGGGACATCTCATCTTCCTTGTGCTCTACAAGCCCCACCCCAACCGCTGTCTCTCTGAGAGCCCCTTAAAAAGAAAACCAGGAAATGAATGTGCATGAGAATTCAACCCCTCCCCGCACCCTGTCCCTGAAGGCCCTGTAGTTGTAGACCTGTGACTCCCTTCATGTGTCTTTTACTTCTCCTGGCAGTCCTAGGACTCTCTGCCTCCAGAAAGGTCATGCATCATTGTGCAACTCCAAGACGGCACCTGGGTTGTGGGTAGCCATTCCAGAATGGCACCCAAGGGCCAAGCAGCCATTCCATCCAAGATGGCACCCAAATTGTGGGAACCCGTTTCAAGATGGCACCCAAGGGCTGGGCAGCCACTAGATCTTAGGGCCTTGATAGCAAACTTAGCAGTGCTTTCCTCAAGTTATAGATGTTTGGAGCAGGTTGAGAAGACCCAACCAGCTCCTAATCCAGAAATGAACTGTCTTGGGGACCTGCCTGGGCCCAGCACCATGGATCATTCCCAGAAAGGAAAGTCTCGGAGGGACTGTGACTCACCCCCATAGTGAGAAATCAGAGGCTTCCTTTGTGCCTCTGCCCCCTAGTTTCCTTCTCAGATTTTTAGAGGTTCTTGGATGTCCCCCTAACCAAATAACAAAGACTTGGTTTGTCAGGAGGCCAGAGTGGTGGCTCATTTCCAATTTAGGGACCAACGTGGGCCACTCTCGGATTCTTCTGTGGGAAAACAATGAAGTCAGCTTATGTCAGAACAGCCAGAAAGCTCCAAGGTTCTGGATGTCTCCAAGCTGGTGGAGAGGTACCATAAGGGTCAGGAGGCTGATATATTTCTGACTCTGACCGGACTTCCCACCCCCCACCTTTCCCTTCTACTTTCTTTTCCTCTTTCTATGTCTGCTCTCCTTCTACCTTGTCTCCTTTGTTTCTCCTTCCTTCCTCCTCTCCCTCCTTCTCTCTTACCCTTTTTTAAATGAGTATTTAAGTATTAGAGCAATGGAAAACACTAAAAAAATACAAAATTTGACTATGTTATTAACGTGTTCTGAAGTTTCAAAAATTAAATAAGTGCACGGTGAATTAGAGGAGAAAGATTGCCACAAATAAGACAAAGAACTATTGGCATTCATATATAAAAAGCAATTACAAATCAACAAGAAATATGAACCTCAGTAGATAAATGGATGAGGGATGTAAACAAAAATTTTGCAGAACGCTGACAACTAAAAAAAAATGGGGGAAAAAATCAGACTCCTTAGAATTCGGAGAAATGGAAAATACAAGTAAGATACAATTTGTTTCCTACCAAGATAGCACCAGTTGCTTCCAAAAAGATTTTTAAAGTGTATTTAAGGATGTCATGAAATATGCTCATTCCTCCCTCCCTCAGGTATTTGAACGACTCCTACAAGGTATCTGGTAGGCACCATGCTAGGTCCTGAGAAAATTTCAATTCTGAGGAGCCAAAATATTTTACTGCCCTCAGCCTGAGTGATTCTATCCCCTGTGGAAATTATTTACGCGCTGTCTGTCTCCATTTCTGTCCCGAATCCCATTCCCTCCCTCGTTCCTATTTCATTCTCCCTCTTTCTCTTACCCCTTTTTTCTCTTCTTCCCTCTAACTGCCTCTCCTGCTCTTTCTCCTTCTCTGTTCCTCTCCATCCCTCCTTCCCTCTTTCTGTGTGTCTCTCTCCTTTTTCATCCTTTTCTCCCCTTTTCCCCCAACCCTGCATTTTCTCTTTTCTGTTATCACTTTCTGTCTCTCTGCTTCTCTTTGCCTACCCAGCCCTCCCCAGCACATACATGTCTCTCTCTGTCTCTGTCCGTCTGTCTGGTTCATATCCTCTCTCCTCTCTTCTCTCTTTCTCTCTCTTTCTCTCTCTCCCTTCTCTGACCCTGGCCCCCTGGGCCTGACCATCTACCTAACCTCTGTGGCCTAGAGAAAGGGGACACTTCTGACCTGGGACAGCCTCTGCCGCAAGGGAGGGCAAGTTAGCAGGCACCTCGCTCTGACTTCCTCTAGCCTTCCAGGGTGATTTTCTCCCAGCAGCCATCAAGTCTCCTAGAGCTCAGGAGATGATAGGTCAAGGGGGACCCTGTCGGCCACATCCGTCTGTCCACACACAACCACTCCTTTGCCAGCTCTGCCTGGGGTGGGGAGTTTTGCTCCCCATGGCCAACCACTGGGTATAGAACAAAAGAAGTGATGACAGGGGCCCATCAGCTAACCCTTGGCCTTGGCACTTTCCTCCCAGACCTCTGTCGGAGCCAGCATGCTTCAGTAAGAAGGAGGGGGACCCCACAGTTGTCCTGCCCCACCTCCATCCCCCAATTTGACCTCACAATTTGGGGAATGGGTGGTGTTCCAAAGACATGGGACTTTCAACCAGAGCACTTTCGCCATAATAAGCTATAGTTGACAATATGCTGTTTCTAGGATCCCTGGAGCTATAATTAGGCTCTACTTTAAGCAAACAATTTGCAAAATCAAAATTATTTTTCCACCAAAAATCAATCAGCAGTATGATTCTTTGTGTTGCAAAAGAATCTGCTAGAGGGAGCTGATTTTTTTTGAATTTTCATTTTATATATGAAATTATACAAGGGCATTCAAAATGAGCCTACAACTCACAGAAATCTGGCAGCATATTTGTAGTCAATCTTTTAAACTGCTTCTATGAAGTTGCTACAGGCATTAAGCCAGCCAACCCATGACCTTGAAAATCCCCATTTTGTATTTTTTTTTTTAATTCGTATGCAAGAAAAAGGTCCAGACTGGGATTTAAGGACATCCTCTAAGCCTCGATGGGCTTGTAGATCATGCAGGAACTAGGGGTGTGAAATTTTGCCAGTGGGATCCTGACAAGTGCTGGCAGCTCTCAAGGGGTTTTGGGAGAACTGACATCCATGCAAGTCCCTTTGTATGATGGTCATGGGGATAGGAGAGGTAGACCCTGAGACCCCCCTGCCAAGACCCTCCCTACCTTGCTGCAAGGAATCCATCTGGTGCTGCCACCTCTCTTTCGAGGCAGGGTTGCAGGCTTGGCACAGTTGGCCAGGCACCTTGATCAAGCCGCTCCTGCATGCCCAGGGCTATATCTGCCCAAAATCCAAAGCAGGAGTCCTCAGGAGGTCTCCTCAGCAAGGTCTCAGAATCCTGCCCCTGGCTGCAGGTTTCTGGCCTCTTTTGCCTGAGAACATTTATCACCCTATGAGGACTTTCTTACTATCTTTTCTTGTTACTACATGGATATCACATTGGTAGGAGTGGGAAGTCTCTGAGGGTCTCAGCCTGAGAGCCCAACCCCAGAATCCTTTGCTTCTTTCCTTTCTGGTCTTTTAGCTCAATTTATCAGTCCAGTGCTTATCTCCTCACAGACAAGGCTGAGACCCCCAAGAGGTGTTAATTAGTCTTATTGCTTTAGAAAGAGCCTCCTGCAAGTCTACAAGTTTGTCTCTTATATGCATGTCCCATCGCCATTCTGTGCCTCAGTTTCCCCATAAAGCCAAAAAATTTGACTGGATAGTCCATCACAGACTCCATATAATTAATCCCCACCAGCAACCTCCTGTGGGAAGTTGTCTCACTGTTCCCATTCTGTAGAGGAGGAAACAGGCCCAGAGGTGAGTCTGGCAGGATCGCTAAAGTAGGGCTCAACCGACAGATTCCAGGGTGCTGCCCATCTCGCAGCTGTGAACGTGGAAGCTTTCACAAATCAGCAGAAGGACACTTGACTGCTTAGCCACCCTGGGTTCCTCGAAAGCCTGGGGAAGGGGGCACAAGAAAGGCTGCTCCTTTCTTCGTTGAAAGGAATCTTGCTGTTCTGGCCTTTTGGGGAGGAGGCAAGGATTCTGCTGTGATCGTGGCCCCGTCTCAGATGTAGGAAAACTATCCCTGTGGTTCTCCAAGGGATGTGTTGAAGCTCTGCTGATCGTTTCCATCCCTCCTGCACCTCACCCGAATCTGTGTGTGTGTGTGTGTGTGTGTCCTGCTCCTTCCACCGACTGTGTGCCGTGTCCACGCGACCACCATTAACACACCATCTCATGAGCCGTCACACGTGATCTCATGCTCTGTGCCCATGCATCGGGGTGGCCAACTGACATGTCTCAGCAGCTGGCAGATCGTGATCCTGCCCTCACTGCCAAGAGTCCATCTGGTGCTGCCACTCCTCCCTCAAGGCAGGCCAGCACAGCTGGCAGAACGCCTTGATCAAGCTTCTCTTGCATGCTCAGGAGCCGAACTGCCAGGAAGCCAAAGAAGGAACCCTCGGGCTGCCGCATTTTTAATCCCATCCTCAACCCAGCCCCTGCACTGAAGACATGATTTTTCTTGTGTGTGACAAAATGGAAAAGAAGACTTGAGTGCAAGATACACGAACCGGGGTTTGAATCTCAGTCTGCCTTTTCCAAGCTGTGTGACCTTGGGCAAGTCACTCTCCCTCTCTGGGCCTCAGCTTCCTCATCTGGAAAACAGGCATGATGGTGCCACAGGCAAACATAGTGACATTCAGAAGGCTCACATTTTACACCTAAAGTCAGGAGGTCAGGCAGAAATCACTATCATCGAAAGATCTATAATAATCCACCGAGGAGAATCTGCATGATTCCATGTATATGATAAGTCCTAGATACCTTGAGCTTTGAGAACCTGGAAGATGAAATCAAAAGGTGAGGGGGGCAGGAAAAATCCAGCGGGAATATCTGTAGACATTTAAACCATTCTGCATTTAGAAATATCACTAACTTTGAATAAAATGTTAAATGGAAAGAAGGAAGGAAGGAAGGTAGGTCACTGGCTTTGGAAGAGGCAGCAGACAGGAAGTTCCAGAGAGTACCTGCCTGGTAGAAGAGTTTCTTTCTTTTTTTTTTTTTTTAAGATTTTATTTATTTATTTGACAGAGAGAGATCACAAGTAGGCAAAGAGGCAGGCAGAGAGAGAGAGGAGGAGGCAGGCTCCCGGCCGAGCAGAGAGCCCGATGCGGGGCTCGATCCTAGGACCCTGAGATCATGACCTGAACCAAAGGCAGAGGCTTAACCTACTGAGCCACCCAGGTGCCCCTATGGTAGAAGAGTTTCTGATGACAGTCAAGTTCCTCTGGCCTTGACCTCCAGCCATGGTTGGAGACCAAGCCTGATTCCAAAGATAAGTGCGAGGGCTGAGTCAGATGCCAAGAGCTTCGTCTCAGGACCCCCAAGACCTGTGTCTAACTACACCCCAAATTGGAACTCTTTGCTGACCTCCCTCTCCTTCCTACCTTAGGGAGTAAAGTCAAGGCCATAGCTACCATGTGTCAAGCATCAGAATCCCCAAGGTCTGTTTTACAGATGAGGACGATAATTAGGGGCAGAGCTGGGATTCAAACCCCAGTGCCCCCCCCCGACTCCAAAGCTCACAATTTCCAAGCCATTCTAAGACCTTCCAGCCCCAGAACCCCTGGAGAAAAGGGGTTTCTCCAGCTCTTGGCAGTGACCTTCAGTGGTGAATTTGCCTTTGGTCATTGACAACTTTCTGGCTGTCCTGCTACTTGGAAATTTGGCTTTCTTGGTGCTGTTGGGCAGTGCCGGGAGCCTGCCGAGGGCAGGGGACTGACGGGGGGCTTCCAGATGGAAGGCTGGATGTCGGCCAGAGCCACAAGCCTGAGGCTGCCCCTCCTGGTGCCCGGGTAGGGCAGGGGGCGCTCAGGTGTGTGTGCGTGTGTATGTGTGTGTTCTGTGTTCTTTCTTCTGAGGCCGCTTACGATCTGTCTCTCCTTCCGATGCCACCTCACCAGGAGCAGTACACGGTAAAGTTTTCTCTCTCTCTCTCTCTCTCTCTCTCCTTTTCTCTCTCCTTTTCTCTCTCTTTCATTTTGTCTCTCGTTCTCCATGCCCTGGTGCAGCTGTGTTGGTTCTGGGCCTGTTTCCACGGCCTTCTGTTTTTGCTGCCGTCCGTTTCTTGTGGTGACCAGAGCCCGCCCTCAGTCTCTCTACGGGGAGGAGGATCCCTAAGGGGTCTTGGCCACTGCCTCCCACCATGACCCACCATGAGTCCAGTTCTTGGCAGAGAATAGAAAGGACATGGGGAAGCGGGGCCTCTGCAAGGTCTGATTTCAACAAGTCAGACAAACGTGGTGGGGCGGTTCCTAGAGTGGTAAGCGTGTCCAGACCCCGAGATGGGACAAGCCACACAACCAGGACTTGGGCTCTAAAAGGAGAAATTGGCCTCCCAAGGAGCATCTACACTTTCAGCAAAGCCGGTTCGAAGTCGGGTTGTTTCTGTGAGCGCGCCTTGATCCAGCCATTCCTGCATGCTCAGAACCCAAACTGCCAGGAACGCTCCTCACTGCCTCAATAAACAAGACTGTTTCTCAGCCTCACTTGAGGCCAAAGTACCTCGTGGGGGAGAGGGCCCTGCAGGGGGGAGGCCAGGGAGTCCTTTTCAGAGAGTGGATATGCCCATGGGAGTCGAGCTTCCAAATGTCAGCCATTCAGTGCTTCGATTGTAGCCGGTTCCACATACAACCTAGACGTCCACCTGCTTGACATTTTTTCCACCAACACGTAGTCTAAACTGCGCTTCAGTTTTTGCTGGGAAACTGGATCATCCCGTTACAACCAGTATTGTTAACCTCAGACAGAACCACGGCTGGTAATGTGAATCCCACAGGCATGAGAAACAGTGACAATGTGACTTGTCACATCCAAGCTGGCTTGTAGGAATTCCAGAGAAATTAGTGAGTGTTAGGGAAACATTACAGACCTCCTAGCACATCTTGGAGACTTTCCACTCTTACCAAAGCAAAAGGCCTAAAACATTCTTGAAGAAGAAATCACTGGTTTCCCTGTGTGGTCTAATTATTTAATTGTGTCCCTGTTCTGCCTCACATTACCTCAGTGACTCTCTTGACATGTGTCACTTCAGGGGCACAGCCTTGAGATAACAATGATGACCTTGGCTTTAAAAAGGGAAAAGCAGGTTGCAGCTGAATCCCGGAGCACAGCTGTGCCCTGCAGGATAACGTCCAGTTCTCCTCTTTATTCCCTGACAAATGAGAGAAAGGAGATCTAAAAGAAAGGTTGTTTTTGTGTCCAGACACCCAGACACACCATAGTGGGGGTCCCTGGGATAGCTCTCCATGTGACCCACGAGGTAACAAGAGAGAGAGATGTTCACTGCAGGACCCTCAAAGAACTCTGATCTAGATCCATTCATGGGCGTCCTGAGACCACACGCCAGGGACATGATGGGGGCTGGGACAAGAACCAAGATGAAAGGGAAAATGGACACGTAGATGAATAAATCACAATTTGAGCCTTTGAGGGGTTGTCTGTCTAAAGCCTGAAGCCAAAGACAGAAGCAAAGGTGACTGTGGAGCAGCAGTAGGGGCTGGTAAAACCCAGCGGCAATCGGGGAAGGCTGTCAGATAAAGGATCATCTAACTTGGCTTTGGGGGCTGCGTGGTCCTGTGAATGGAGAGGTGGAGGAAGGGCATTTCTAGCAGCAGGAACAGTATGTGCAAAAGCAGAGGGAGACCAAAGAGCGTAGCTTTTTGTGACGAAAGGGTGTGTCACAGTTGATGGGAATGCAAAGGCAAAGGTAAGTTGGGTTAGATTTCCAAGAGCCTTGAATGCCACGCCCAAAGTCTCCACTTCTAGTAATTCAGATGCTCCAGAAGGATTCGGAGAGGGAGAGCGAAATGGTCATTGACTTTGACCACTGTGTGCAGAAAACATCAAAGGAGAGAGAGACAGGGAGTGAGGGTGTGGGGGACTGGGAAATGGGTAACGAGAGTCCAGCATAAGTTGGTGCCCAGGGACAAGGATGGAGATGTTATGGGGGTAACCCACTGGGGATGGAGGACAGGAAGCTGAATGTGACATTTGGGTTTCTGACTTGGGAGACTGGGTAGATGGTGAGTTCTATTAACCACAAGACCTTGAGGGCTGCACCCAATGCCCTCCTCTTGGGGGACCCACATCATGGCTGGGTAAGGGTAGGAAGGCATCTGCAGGGGCCGTAGGGCAAAAGGCTCAAGTCCAGTGGACCCCGGACTAAAAAACCTCTATGCAGCTCTCTGGAAAAACAGGCTAAGGGATCCTGGCAGAGGTTCAACATGGGCATCTGAAGTCTGGTTCTTTCCTTTTGTGTGAACTCAGGGAATAGTGGGGGAGGCCCACATTAAGTACTTCCTGAATCCTGTTGGAAGAGCCCACCAAGACCACCCCCGGTCAGCATACAAGGGCAGCCAGCTCTCCTCTGCTAGGTCTGAGCACCCCCCTGCCACTCCTACAGCTACTCAAGCCAGGCCAAGTGGTGGAGGACCTTAACAAATCCTGAGACAAGAACCACAGAAAGCCATCTGTTGATTATCTCTTGAGCTCAAACATAGCAGGAATGCTTACCACTCTTCCCCAGAAAGGGCAGTACTGTGCCAGGCTCCCCTCAGACCCTTAGGCCTGAGAGGGTGGGGGTGGTCACATGGAGTTGTGGGCCACCCACCACCCAGACTGACTTCTGCTCCCTCTCTTCCCTTCTCCGTACCCTAACATCCCTCCACAGTGGCAATAGCAAAGGAAAGGACATCAACACAATTAAATCCCTCCGAGTCCTCCGGGTGCTACGACCTCTTAAAACCATCAAGCGGTTGCCAAAGCTCAAGGTGAGATTGGGGCATGTGGGAGGCCTGTCTGGGTTGCCATGTACAGTTGGACAGGTTGCATGCTGCTCAAGGACATGACATTGAAAGGGGTGCTGATAACATCACATCTGTCATATATGGATATATTTATTATTAGAACTTTCCAGCAGATGGCAGTAAAGTGAGTTGATCTAACAAAATCTGTGTATTGTGACAGTTTTCCATTAGATGAAATGTCTTAAGGTGGAGATCCCTTTTCCTAATTCACAGGAGGACATCATATGGATAAAATAGGGCACAACCATAATGTGGGAAGCCAGAAACTGGGTTTCTGCTCCCACACAACTTTTTGCTTTTCACCAGTCTGTTCTAGGCTCTATTATCTTCTGTTCCAAAATAGTATGAACCAGTATTTCCCAAGCTTGTCATTCAGGAGAAACGGGAGAAAAGAAAAGGAAATGCAACCTAGTCATCCAAACATACCTTTTCCACTGATGTTCCACCCAATGGCCACCTGTATTATCTCCTACTTCATGTTAAAGTCCTCGCTTTTTTTTTTTTATTTAAACAAATGTGTTTTAAAAGGAAATGCTATGCCAAGGTTCTCAAATTGGAACCCAGTGTTAACAGAAGGTAAAACTAAATACATTCCCCCAAAAAGACACGGTTATTAAAATCTAGCCAAAAAGATTGCCTGAAAAAGGCTTCGGACATGGGTACTTGCTCTTCCCAGGTTAAAAAAAGAAAAGTATCAGGATTAGGTGCTCACAGTAGCAACAAAGCAAGACTTTCTCCTTCACCCAAAAGGACTGAAGGGAAAAGTGGAAAGTGAATAACTTTGTTACCATGCAGTTCAGCACGACTTGGTGACTTAGCGTTGGGCTCCTGCAGGACCTAAAGGAAGGTCCTTTGTCGCCCAGGTGTGCCCCTCCCCCATGACTTTGGTACTTGTGCTCCCAGATATGTGGCAGCCCTTTGGGCAGGAAAGCTTGCGCTGAAACACGTGCGATGCAGTCCAGCCCTATTTGGTGCTGTGGTTCTTCATCTTTTTCTGGTGGCAGCCCCTCCCCCCACCGTCCCCACCCCCCCCCCGAAAGCTGGCCTATAGTTGCAGGGGGCTGGAGGACCCTTACCCACTTATGGTTAGGACCCACTATGGTTAGAAGCAGAACGCGGTGGGAGACGCTGCGAGCGGAACCCCTGTCTTCTTTGGGAGATGATGGAAAGATGCCATCTCACCCAGGATGGAATCTCCTGGGCCTGGGAGGTCAGCTCCCAAAGCCGGAGCGCCCCCTACTGCTCAGTGGGCAGAAGGAAGGGAGGGAGAAAGGGGGAGGCAGGGACGCGGAATCAACGGGAAAGGCCTTGTCTGTGAGATGGAACGTGGGCAAACTGGCCACACGTTGGTACCACGGGCTGCTGGAGGCAGAGGCCGGGCAGGCCCGCAGCCCCTCATGCCCTCTCTCCTCTCCGCCCCCCGCCCCCCAGGCCGTGTTCGACTGTGTGGTGAACTCGCTCAAGAACGTCTTCAACATCCTCATCGTCTACATGCTGTTCATGTTCATCTTCGCTGTGGTGGCCGTGCAGCTGTTCAAGGGCAAGTTCTTCCACTGCACTGACGAGTCCAAGGAGTTCGAGAAAGATTGCCGGTGGGTCTCTGCTCTCCTCGGTGTGTCCCCGCGGGGGGGGGGGGGCGGGCCAGGGGGGAAGGGCTGGGGCGGGGCCAGAAGCTCCCCTGGGCTTGGAAACACCCTGGACGTGACCCAGGTGCAACCCGCTTAGGACTGGAGTGGGAAGAAAAGGTTTTGGTGTTTGCATCTGCCGTGCATCGCTCCGGTCCCCACCTTTGTCCCATGAGGGCTATTCATATTCGTCCACATTCCCTTTTTGGAAAACCTTGACCGGCAGATGGCGTTTCAAAGTGAAAATGTTTTGCGATTTTAGAAAGATCACATAGTGCGAGTTACACATAGGACATCAGTCGCACCCTCAGCTGGGTCTAAGGCATCCCTGTAATCAAACCGATTTTTTGTTTTTGTGTGTCTTTTTGTGTGTGTTTGTTTGTTTTCTGGGAACCATGCAACTTGCTTGCACCAAATGGGACAAATGACAAGGGTGAAGAGCTTCAGGTCCAGTCGGGTCAGGTTGCATTGCCAAACGAATTAGGTCAGAGGTGGACAAATTTTGTCTGCCAGGGGCCGGATCCTATGTGCTTGATCTCTAAGGGGTCTACAGTTCTCCACAGCCCGTGTCCGCTCCCATCCTAATGCAGAGCAGCCACACAACACGGGGACAATCGGGCATGTCTGTGTTATTTCTAGAAATGAAAATTGTGAATGCCGGACACGTTTAATTTGTCACGAATGCATTCTTTTTATTTGTTTTCAACCACTGAAAAAGGTAGGAAAACCGTTCTCACTCTGTGGACCATACAGAAACAGGTGCACATCTGGTCCGCAGGTCATAACTTGCCACCCCTGACTTAAGAGAAAAGTGTTCAGTTTTCATAATTTTCTAGATTTTGGAGTCATGGAGGAGAAATTGTAGACCAGAAGTCGCCCCATCTTTGGGTCAGCCTCGTGATAGAAATTGCTAAGCCTTTAACTAAGCTCCCTGTAAATTTTACCATCGCCCGGTGTAAAACCTGACTAGGCAGGGAATTTCAGCCTCTTGTTTTGGTGGCTGGGTCTTGACATTGGAAGGACCCCACACTCGGCCACGTGTCTGGGGCTGAGCCTTGTGTCCTGCCCTGAAAAGGAGCGGCAGTCGCCCCCTCCGGCCTGAAGAACCCAGAGGTGTGCCTCCCTCTCGTCCTGCTCTCAACCCCCCAAGGCTGAGACTCCCACCTGCAGGACCGGAAGTTTTTGGGTTACAAGTGAGTGCTTGGTCCTGAGTCGGCTCGTGGCCTCGAGTCCGGCCTCATGTGGGGGTTTGTCTCCAAGTGGACGCACACAGACGTCAGGGAGACCCGCTGGAGGCTGCTGCCTGGGCTGAGGGACCCAGTGGGGGCTGGTGGTCCCCTCTTCTTCTTTCTTCTCTCTCTGACTGCTGAAGATGAGTGTCCCCTTCTTCTGTTTACTCATGGCCCCCATTTTCTGTGGCAGCGGCAAGTACCTCCTCTACGAGAAGAACGAGGTGAAGGCACGGGACAGACAGTGGAAGAAATACGAGTTCCATTATGACAACGTGCTGTGGGCTCTGCTGACTCTCTTCACCGTGTCCACGGGAGAAGGCTGGCCACAGTGAGTGGCCCACCAGAGAGCCCCGCGGAGGAGCTGGGGGCGGGGGGTGGGGGGCTAGGGAGCAGGACAGGGGAGGGTCTGAGAGCCCAGTGCTGAGGAAGGCCTGGCTGAGGAGAGGCTGGCTCCTGGCTTCCCAAGGTGGAGACCCCACTAGGGGCGTGAGGGGCTGTCACCGGAACGCCAGCCCACAACGTGTGGCTGGGCCTGTGGGACAGGAACCCAGCCCTCACTGAGCTCCGTCTGCCAGACTCTGATTGTGGAATAGGCATTGCTTCTAATTTGCAGGGAGGCTTCCTAGACACAGGTAGTCCCATCTCTTAACCCTTCCTGTGCCGGTGAGTGCAGATCTCCAGGACCAGGGTGTGTGGACATGACATTTCCCAAGTCCCTGTGACCACAGGATCATTCTTCGCCCAGAACAGGGCAAGGGCCTGGGTGAGGCTGAATCATGTGCAAGTCCAGGGCTGGACCTGTCTTTACTTCAAGTGTTGATTTTTTTTTCATCGTAGGTCTTTTTGGCATTTGTAATAATTTGCTTAAATATTGCAGTAAAATGCTATTTCTCCTGATGACTGAGAGGTTAGGCACCTCCTTAATTTGTGTCCAAGGCAAGTGCCTCACTCTCCTCACCCAAGTCCTGGTCCTCCTCCCAGAGGTCTCAAAAATGCAAGTTGACTCCAGTGCGCCCTCATCGTCCTCCCCTCCCTCCCTCCTGCTCTCAGGAAACATACCAGCCCTCATGTGCCTTTCCACCCACCCACACACACACTCAGTACCCACTTACATGGGGCCAGTGCTAGCCCATACGGCACCTTGGAGAAAATTTTTTAGACAGCCCTTCCTCAGCAGACTTCACTTCCATCTGTCAGAAAATCATTGCAATATACTTAATGGTTTTGTTCAAATGAGGTATTTCATGGCCACCTGCCCAAAAGTTGTCATCATAAATACACAAATCTATCATGACTACAGTATGAATGGCACCCCTTAGGCACAGAACCCTTGAGCAGTGCACAATCTGTGCAACTGTTCAGAGCAGCTACGCACATACACACCCACGTTCATCCCCACTACCCTTCTCAGCTCCCACCACCAGCTGTGCTTAAATGCCCCCACACACACTCATATCTGTCTCCATGACCCTATACACCCTCCCATCCATCACCACCAACCTGGTTTCCCATCCCAACTTGGCCAGACCTTAGTGGGTGAACTTCAGGAGGTCACTTTAATTTGTTAAACCTTAATTTCCTCATGTGCAAAAAGGAGCCAGTGGTAACCTCCCCGAGAGGGTAGCAGAGAAAATAAATAAAATCATGCCCAGCACTTAATAACCTTCCAGAAGCATTGATGAAGGTAACGGACGCTGTTTTTGATCCTCCCCACAGACAAAGGAGGTGGGAAGACTTCTGGCTTTGTAAAGTCACCACAGTAATTGGCATCTGAAAACAATGACTACTCTCATTTCTTTGCTGTTTTCTCTTAACATCTCCCTCCATTCCTGTGACCCACCCCCTTGCCCCCTCTCCCCACCCCACCCCTCACAGAGTCCTCAAGCACTCCGTGGACGCCACCTTTGAGAACCAGGGCCCCAGCCCCGGGTACCGCATGGAGATGTCCATCTTCTACGTTGTCTACTTCGTGGTTTTCCCCTTCTTCTTCGTCAATATCTTTGTGGCCTTGATCATCATCACCTTCCAGGAGCAGGGGGACAAGATGATGGAGGAATACAGCCTGGAGAAAAATGAGGTGCTACTTCCCGCCTGCATCCCTTGTTTAAAAATTGAGGACACCCCCCCAAACACACACATACATGCACGCATGCGCGCACACACACACACATACACGCGCACATGCGCACACACACACCGAGGAAACAGCTTCTGGGGGCATCTGGGGTGGGCACAGCAGCATCCTGCAAGCAGAAGTCCATCTGCTGGGCAGCCCGTCCTGGGGTTCCCAGAGGAAGACACACCGACCGCAGGTGTCTGTATCAGTCAGTTTGGAACAGCTTTGCCGCTCCAGAATCTCGGCGCCAGATACCCACAAAGGGATTGATGGAGTTCTTGCTCAACACCACATGTCTCGGGGGACTCTGGTCCACATCATCTTTACTCTGGTTACCCTCTGAGTCTCTGCAGATCAAGAAGAGAGAATGGCAAACCCCGGTCCAATTTTTGTGCTGTGTGCCCCGAAGGGACACGTGTCCCTTCTGTCCATATCTCATTAGCCAGAGCAAGTCACACATCAATGTCTGATATCAGCGGGGTGAGGGAGTATGATCTCCCCGAGGGCAGGGTGGTGAATATTTATGAATGAAAATCCAGTCCTCCAGAGAGGACAGACCTGGCTCTTTGCCCTTCTAGAATCATCCAAGCTAGGAAGAGGACCTGAAATCCATCCTTCCTCTGCTCTGTTGGCCCCTAAGACTAAGCAGCCATTATTCCTCCTTCCCGTAAAGCAAAGGAGGAAAAGAAGCAAAATATTCAGTAGGAAAGAACGGTCAGACTTCAAGGCAGACTCTGTTTCAGGTTCAGGTTTGGCCCACTTGGCAGCTGTGCCGCGTCAGGCAAGGGGCTTAACCTCTCTGAGTTTCTGTTTTCCTCCCCTGCAAAGTAGGGTTATCGAGAGTCCCCACTTCCCGTGTTTGCTGCAGGGATTCGGGGAGGTCACAAGGGGCATGTTAGTGCAAGATCAGGCAGACAATGACTTCTCAAGGAGCCGCAGCTGCTGGCAGAAGAAAATGGTCTGGTGAAGGGCTTCTGAGAGTGGGGAATCCCGGCTGGGGACAGGCTCGAGCAGATGTGCCGGAGAACCGTGGCCAGTGGGATGGGGGGGTGCTCTCCTACCCCCGGCCCTCACCCCACCGGCCTCTCTCCTGCAGAGAGCCTGCATCGACTTCGCCATCAGTGCCAAACCGCTGACCCGACACATGCCCCAGAACAAGCAGAGTTTCCAGTACCGGATGTGGCAGTTCGTGGTGTCCCCGCCCTTCGAGTATACCATCATGGCCATGATCGCTCTCAACACCATCGTGCTCATGATGAAGGTGAGCCCCCAGGCTGCGTAAGCCCCATGCGTGCCCGCCCCTCCCACCCGCCCTCCTCTGGCCCACTGGGGCCATGGGCACCAAGTTTCACAGGCAGACCACACTCCGTCACCACTGCAGAGCCTCTGCTCCGGCTGTTCCCTCTGCCGGACACACAGTTCCCACCCCTCGGCCTCGCCAGCTCCTTCCGCCTGCATCTGCAGGAAGCCATTCCCGACCTCCCATGACTGCACGAGGCACCTGTCTTTGCAAGCACCAGTGATCCCATGAGCCATACCATATCAGCGTCGGGTTGCCCGGCACGCTCCCCCACCAGCCTGTGAGCTCCGAGGGCCCAGGCAAGTCCCAGTCACCCCCTGAATTCCTGGGGTTCAAGGAATCCTTGGCCTTAAGGGCACAGGAGGCCCTTTATAAATGTCCTGTGGCTGAACTGAGGAAGGAGGGGCAGGCAAGGACCTCGCAATTCTTGGGGCCACAGAGCCTCTTCAGGGTGAAAAGTCAGAATGTCTCGCCCCGTGGTTTGGAAACCAAAGGGCCGGATATAAGCCCAGCTCTGCCATTTATCTCAGCATTTAACTTTGCGCAAGGGACCAGCAACGCTCAGGCCTCAGTTTCCCTGTCAGTGAAATGGGGATGACCATAATAGCACACGCCTCCCGTCCCCGGGTGGGGACAAGGATTGAATGAGGACATTGAGGCAAAGACACAAGCGCATCTCTTGACACTTCAAAAACACTCGATGTTTAAGCTATTCATTTTTGGATTAGCAAAAAAGCAGTGCCTATTTTTGCTTGAAACGCTTCCCCATAAGCAAGTTCTTTTATGTTTTCATTGTTAGAATCATGAGCAGTTTCAAAGAGAAAAGAATAGTATAGCACAGCGCTTCTCAGGCTGCCGTGTGTTCACGGATCATCTGGAGGTCTCATTAACATGCAGGATTCTGTTCAGCAGAATTGGGCTGGGATCCTGACATTCCAAGTCAGGATCCCCCAGGATGCTGGGGCCGCGGGTCCCCAGACCCCACTCTCATGAGTACCTAGTCTCCAGCACCCAGAGGTGCCCACGGTTCTAAGGTTGCTTCATCTACTTTCTCTGTTTTCTTGCGGTGAAATTCACATCACGTAAAATTAACCATTTCAAAGTGTGCAGTTCAATGGTACATTCACCAGGTTGGGCAACCGTCCCCTCTCCCTACTTCCAGAACATTTTCATTGCCTCAGAAAGGGACCCCCTATCCTCATGACCAGCCACCCCTACCCCGGGTCCCTCCCCCAGCCCCCAACAACCACCAATCTGCATTATGTTTCTATGGATTTACCCGTTCTGGACATTTCATCTATTTTTTTAAATTATTTTAAATGATAAACACCACAGTATTTGGCTCTTAAATTCTTCAGTATGTATTTCTAAGAAGTCTTCTCACATATTCTTTTTTTTTTAAGATTTTATTTATTAGAGAGAGCAGGAGAAGGGGGCTTTACATGGGGCTCGATCCCAGGACCCTGAGATGATGACCTGAGCCAAAGGCAGAGGCTTAACCAACTGAGCCACCCAGGCGCCCCTTCCTACATATTCTTATGCTCAACAAGATGAGTGACAATTCTCTAAGATACATCCCCAAAATGTCTTTTACAGCAAGAGTTGGGGTTTTGTTTGTTTTTTAGAAGTGGGGAAGGGCAGAGGGAGAAGGAGAAAGAGAATCTTAAGCAGAATCCCTACTGAGCTCAGAGCCTGACATGGGGCTCGATCTTACGACCCTGAGATCGTGACCTGAGCTGAAATCAAGAATCTAACACTTAACCAACCATGCCAGCCACGTGCCCCATGAGTTGTTTTTTGAGCCAAAATCCAAATGGCTACCCATTTTCTCTGTTTTTTGTCTTTTGCATCTCTATCTTCCCCCATCCGTCTTGTTCCCCATGCTGTTGACTTCTTGAGGAAACTAGATGAGTTGAATAAAAATGGTCCCCGCTCTGGGTGCGTTGGTTTTCTTGTGGGGAACTGTAACCTCTTCCTCTACCTGCCATGTCTCCTGTAACCTGGTACTCGGGGCTCAAGGTTATAAACTTGAACGTAATTAAACAGTTTGGGCAAGAAGAGTTCAGAGGGAGTCAGAATAGAAGTTACCTCTGGGGTGGGCTGCTGACTGGAAAGACATACAAGGAAAGATTTGGGGGTCCTGGAGGTGTTCTAAGTCTTGGGCTAGGGAGCAATGTTATGGGAGTTCACAGGTAAGGATTTAAAGAGAGAGAGATCTGAAGGGGAAAAAAAACAAAAAAATAGAAAGTCCTGCAGAAAGATGCTACAGATGTCCTCCTGCGTCCCACCAGGAGTGCCATCAGGCAGGCAGTGCTAGGATCTGGGATGCTAAGGCAGGACTCGAGAAAGTGCTTGTTTTGCTGTGAAAAGATTAGCCTAGCCCACAGAGGGCTTGCCTGGGACCTGGGTCGCCTCCACAGGATGTTGGGAAGCCCAGTGTCCAAGTCCCACCTTCCCCGGGACAGGATAGTCGCGAAGCCACCTGCCTCCCCAGCCTCCTCCCTGCCCTCTGACTCCACTGTCTTTCCTCTTCCCTTCTCCAGTTCTATGGGGCCTCGGTGGCTTATGAAAACGCACTGAGAGTATTCAACATCGTCTTCACCTCCCTCTTCTCTCTGGAATGTGTGCTGAAAGTCATGGCTTTTGGGATTCTGGTAAGCACAGCCTTGGGGCTAGAGCCGTGGGTTGTGGGGGACGTCCAGAGGGGCACTGGGTCCTGGGGCGTTGGTCTCCCCACCTGCCCCAGGACCCCCAACCCCAACAGTAGCATGAGCATCCCTCCAGTGCCCACAGACCCCACGGAGGTGTTTGCACGCTTGCCAAGTGACAGCAACGAGACCCAACATTTGAGGGTTTGGGGGTCCTCTGCGCATCCTGGTGCAGTCATTCCTCAAAGTGATCCAAAGCGCTGGGCGTAATTACCATCCGCTTTAAGGAAAACAAGATCCAGACAGGCCAAGCCCATGGCGTTCCAGCCGTTCTAAACCACAATCCACAGAAATACATACATTTTACAAGGGAGGCAGCAGGCAGACATCCAAAAACAGCAGAGATGATTTGTGCCCTTGTTGTGTGTCCTGTGCACTAAGCTGTGTGTTCCACTGATGGCCCGGCCTTTCTTTTCTTTTTTTTTTTTTTTAAGATTTTATTTATTTATTTGACAGAAAGACAGAGATCACAAATAGGTAGAGAGGCAGGCAGAGGGGAGGGGGAAGCAGGCTCCCTGCCAAGCAGAGAGCCCGATGAGGGGCTGGATCCCAGGATCCTGAGATCATGACCTGAGCCGAAGGCAGAGGCTTAACCTACGAAGCCACCCAGGCACACACACCCCTGCCTTTCTTTCTTTTTTTTTTATTTTAAAGATTTTATTTATTTATTTGACAGAGAGAGGGATCACAAGTAGGCAGAGAGGCAGGCAGAGAGAGAGAGGAGGAAGCAGGCTCCCTGCTGAGCAGAGAGCCCGATGCGGGACTCAATCCCAGGACCCTGAGATCATGACCTGAGCCGAAGGCAGCAGCTTAACCCACTAAGCCACCCAGGCGCCCCCTGCCTTTCTTTTTTAAATGCAGTCGGGGCCCCACTAGCTTGCCCTCATCTCCCACTAATACAGGAGGTCTTAGCCAGAGGCCCATTGATCCCTAAAGGGATCTGTGGATGCGGCTGGGTTGGGGTCAGTGTGGGGAGTGTGTGTAAAATCAGACGGGGGGGGAAAATACCACATCTTTATTTTCCACAAGCCACTAATCGGACTTTCACATTTCCTTCCATCTTGAAGGCCGACAGCCCCCTGCCATGTTACCCTCAGTACAGCCTGGGTTCCCGATAAAAATCAGACGTTTTCTTGGGGCGTGATAAGAGATCGCAGGCACCTCCAAATTTCTTTTATGTTCATCCTCACTTCAGATGCTGATGACTCTCAAACCTATAGCTAGAAGTTATGGAGTGTGTTAACAAAGAAGTGCATTAATTAATTAGATCATTGAAAAAAAATACTGTGATCAGCGTATTTTAAAGATAACTGGGGCCCTTGCCATCCTGGGTATTTTGTTTTATGCATTTACAAAGCTTCCTCTAAGAAGGTCTTCCCGGCCAAGGAGGTTCAGAGCCAAAAAAAAAAAAGTGGAGAAAGCCTGAACTGGTGGGGTTGTGTGTTGGGGTGACTTCAAGAAGCTCCCCCAGTGCGAGGCCGAGCTCAGACTCGATACAAGATGGCTTCCTCCCCACCAGCCGCTGAGTCCACCTCCCTGAGGAGAGGAGAGTGGTCTATAGTCGGTGGCCACAGCCAGGCTCTCAGTGGGGTGGAGGCTGGCTCCTCACCGTGGCTTCCCGAGGCGGCAAAGAGTGTCGTTGTTGGGACCAGAGAGCCCTCAGTTCAGATCGTATCTCGGCTGTGTCACACACACCCCCCACCATCGCAAGGGCCCGTCCTCTTCCCCTTCCTCAGAAGAGCCCGTGCAAATCCCAGCACAGATCAAGTGTGTCTGGATAAAACGAGGCTGAAGCCTGGCATGGAGTGTCCCGTAAATGCCAGGAAGGGTCACAGGAAGCTTCGTCATCCCCACCCCTTCTCCTCCAAGGCAGAGGCTCCCGACCCTCTTACCTATTAGGGCCGCTTGGGGAGATTTCTTAAAATTGAATGGTGTCCCCGAGCCAACCCCAGAAGTTCAGATTCCCTTGGTCAGGTGGGGGTCCCAGAATCTGTATTTTTTTAAGATTTTATTTATTTATTTGACAGACAGAGATCACAAGCAGGCAGAGAGGCAGACAGAGAGGGAGGGGGAAGTGGGCTCCCTACTGAGCAGAGAGCCCCATGCAGGGCTTGATCCCAGGACCCTGAGATCATGACCTGAGCCAAAGGCAGAGGCTTAACCCACTGAGCCATCCAGGCACCCCCGGAATCTGTATCTTTAACAAATAGCCCAGCTGAGTCCAAGAGACAGCCTGGGCTGACAGGTCCTGTGCTGAACACCAGGCAGGCGGGAGAGGCACCCTCCATCCTGAGCAGTGGCACCAACTCAGCATTGCAGTCCTGGGGTTGCCACCAGGATGGATGGCAGGACATGCGTGGGGGATGGGGATCAGGCTCTGGCGTGCCCGCATCTGGGTGCAAATCCTGCCCCAGCTTCTTTCTAGCTACCTGGCCTCAAGCGAGGCAACTCTAGAAATAGGAATGCTGTACGCCAGCCTCCCAGGGCTGAGGGGAGCGTGGTGTGGGCTCAGGCACAGGACCTGCCCAATACAGCTGTGCTGTGCAATTTCTGAATCCCCAGTCCATCTTTTGGTAATGAAAGTGGCTCTGCCCGAGGGCTGGGGTTCTATCTCCTCCACCCCTGACCATCCCATGGGGGTGGAGCCTCTCTCACCAGTGTAGATGAAGCCCCAAGTTCACCATGTGCAATTTAGGTGATGGGTGGAGCTTCCTAGTCCAGAGGCTTGAGGCCTGTGGCCAGACACCTAGAAAGTTGCCTTCACTGGGACTCCCCAGAACAGAGCTTGAGATAAGGAGTGAGTGCAAGGAATTTATCTGAAAAGCCCAGGAAGTTCAGCGTGGAGGGTGGGGAGTGAGGCAGGAGCCAGAAGGCAGCCAGTACAGGGGGTATTATGGGACACAGTTCCATTGAGGGTCAACAGGAGGCAGCAGAGAGCACATACTTCACAGTTCTTTCACTTGAGGGGAGGAGAGAGCTGGGGTAGTTATCCCCCAGTGCCCATCAGTCAGAGTCAAGGGCTGCTCCCTGGGGAGCTTTTAATTTCCCACAAAGAGAATTTTAATTTCCCATCCAAAGAGGATGCCTCTGGGCAGAGTAACTGAAGACGTGTAGTCACAATATGAGGGGAGGTGGTCAGGGCCCTGGCAGCATCTACGAAAACACCAAAAGTGCCTGTAAAACCTGAATTCCTTTCAGCTAAGTATACAATAGCATCCATTCATTGAGCACCTACTGTATAACCAAACTTCACGCTTGCATTCACATGCCTATCTGATTGCTGTTATACCCCTGGCTTCCAGGAGGGGGCTCTACGGCCCAACCAGTCCAACTCCGAGGACATTTAGCTCAGACAGGCTGAAAGAATTTGATCTTGGAAAGCGCAGCTCCAAAGCCGGGGTTCTTCTCTCTAAGGCAGAGGGCTGCCACAGGGTCAGACACTCAGAGAAGGAACGGATCCCTCAGTATAGGACCCGAGCCCATTGTTGGCCTCTGCTTTGCAGGATGCTGGAAAGGCCAAGTGTCGTGTGGGTCGTCCTGAGCCTTGAGCGCAGGGCTGTCTGTTTCAACCAGACCCTTGGATTCAGACAAAGGTGCTGCTCAGTGTGAGCTCAAACCGTGGGAAACATTTCAGCATTTTCACAGCAGTGTGCTGTCCCTGTGTGACCCGATCCAGCCAGCACCCTGCCCGGGGCTGTGCCAGTCAGGATAGATCAAGTTTACGTGCAGAAACAAACAACCCCCACATCTAGATCCCTTCGGTCAACAAATGTTTTGTTGACATTCAACAGGGAGGAGGCTCTTTGCCTCGTAGTTACACAGGGACCCAGGCCCACAGAGCAGCCACCACCTGGAACATGGACAGTCAGTCACCAAGCCCAGGGTTTAACCCACTGAGCCACCCAGGCGCCCCACCAAGCCCAGGGTTAAAAGAGTTTGGTGAGCCCGACACTGGCCAGGAGGTGGTTCATACCATCTCTGCTCAAAACCCATTGGCTATAATGAGACACGTGGCCCCACAGAACCACGAGGGGGACCAGGAAGTGAAGGCTGCTGTGTGCCAGGGAGGCCTCTGTGCCTGTTACTATCTCTTTTTCAGATTAGGTACTGGAAGAACAGAGAGGTTAAGTCACTGGCCCACAGCCGCACAGCACAATGGTAGCAAAGTGGGGATATGAACCCACAACCCACTCTTAGTGAACGTGCTATAACGAGTGGGGTCTTGAACACAAACTCTGGACTCACCCAGACCTGGGTTCAAATCCTGATTCTTCACATCTGTGCTGTTTGCCTCAGATGGGCGAGTGGCCTCACTCAGCTTCAGCCGCCTTGTAAAAAATGGTTGATAATCCTTTTCTCCGAGGGTCTACGTGAGGATCCCAGTGACATCATTTATAAAGCATCTGGGGTGTCTGGGAGCTATATGTCAGAGGGACAGGCAAGCCCACAGGGTAGCCCTCTCTCTAGCAGAGCTGACTCAGGCTGCAGAGGCCCCCCTCTGGGGCCGGGAGAGCTGTTTAGTCCCAGGGAGGGGGAGCTCAGAGGAGATGATACTGAGCAGCCCACACAGCATTTTGCCATTTGAATGACCATAAGTGCTGTGGGCACTCGGGTTGATCGGCAGCTGTTCCCCTGTTGTACCCCGGGGCTGGTCGTGGCAGCAGGGCATGGAGCCCTGCGTTGGCATCCCTGTCTTGTGGGTCCCCATTCTAGAATTATTTCCGCGATGCCTGGAACATCTTCGACTTTGTGACTGTTCTGGGCAGCATCACCGACATCCTCGTGACGGAGTTTGGGGTAAGTTTCCCGCCAGCTTCTCTCTGGGTAACTCCTGGCTGGGTGGAGAACGGGGGAATCTTCCAGAAGCAGCAGTCCCAAGAGCCACAGCTGACTGGGGCCAGCACTTGACCGTGATCAAAGAGGGAGAAGTGGGGACCCCAGGGACAAGGGCAGCCCCTCAGAAGGGCAACTTAGGGAGATGGAGGAGCCCAAAGCCACAGTTCTGGGGCCAGCTCTGCAGCGTGAACTTGCCTGCCTCTTGGCTGTTGATTTATGAATATATAATATGGATGAGTGCATTGGGACAATTACAAGACCCCAAGGCGGAGCTCTGCCCCCAAACACCACACAGTCTTGGGACCCAGAAAAAAACAGCTTCAAGTCCATTCTGGTTGAACTAACCACCTTCTGGTTCGTCGGGGGAGGTTCAGGAGGGAGCCGTGGCCATTGAGCCAACAGGGGACGCCACTACCAGGGCCTTAGGAAGGTCCCCAGGATGTCCACCTTCTTCCATCCCCAGGCTTGGGAGACTTGTGACTTGCGGGGGTCTCTGGGCATCTCTGCGGTGGCCCCACAAGCCACCTCGTCCTTCCCCCTCATCTGAAAGACTCAGGGCCCCAGAGCTCCTATCTCAGACCCCTTCCTTGGCCATTTGTGAGTGAGCACAGGCTTGGGAGTTCTCAGGAGACTAGGGGGAGGGCAGGAGATCCTCACAGGGAGAGCAAAAGGGCAAAGACTGTTGGAGCCAAGGGTAGGGCGGGGCGCATCAACCTCATCATAATAGCAATAAATATAATGGCTGGCGAGAACGGCAGGGGCTGTGCCAAACGGTTCACGTGAATTAGCTCGTGGTACAGGTCAGGGGGTCAGGACAGCAAAGAACTCCCTTGGAGGATTCAGCTGAAGGGATCAGAAAAGAGAGACCACTCACAGAAAGGAGGCGAGGGAGGCAGAACAGGATGACAAAGTGCCCAGCACGCGGCCACCATGGGGAGACATTACCTGTCCAGGTGCTGAAGCCGGAATGGAGAGGGTCCACCTACAGGAGCCAAGGACCTGGAGGGCCTCATCTCTGTCTTGAGTTTCTAAGGGATCCAGAGCTCCCGTTGGCAGTCTCAATATCTCACCATCCAGCTGAGCACACGACAGTGGCCCTCCAGGTCAAGAGGTCGGAAGGGTGGCCCAGCACCCCAGCCGTGCAAGTGGAGGAAGTTAGTTGAAACCTCCAGGCACCAATAAAAGATCCATCAGGCTGGACCCCAGTGGCCCATCCTCCAGGCTGGCAGGTTAGGGAAGGACAGGAGGGTGAGGCACCGGGCCCCCAATTCAAGAACATCAGGACTAGTACAGTGATCAAACACCCCTCCCTACAAGCTGTTCACTTCGACTGGCTTGCATCGCCTCCTCTCACGTAGAATGGGTACAATGGTTGCAGTTAACCTCACTGGGTCCCTGCAAGGTCCGCATTCACCCATGCATTCAGTAGGCATTCACTGAGCGCCTGCTGCATCCCAGGCATTGCTGTAAGTGCCCCGAACCCGGAGATGGGGAACAAAGCGAAAACAGACAAGAATGCCTGTCCCGCCCCCAGGGGACTGATGATCTAAGGAGGGAGTCGGCAGCTTTCAACAGGTGTGAGCAATCCACGTGAAGGGTTTGGCACAGAACCTGCCAGGAAATAGATTGTTTCCAAATGGTGGTTACTATTATTGCTATTATTACCGTGAAGGTATTTGGGTCTGCGGTATTTGGGGTTTGGGCCAACGACCTCCCTGGCCCCATCTCCCTGGGGCCCTGAATTAGAATCATCTGGAGGGAAAGATAGAGGGTGGGTGTGTGGACACTTTTAGGATGTTATTTTCCCAACCTGCGGGGCAAGGAGCCCACAGCCTCCCCTTTCTGCCTCTGCCAGGTAAGCCCGCTAGGTCAAGCCAGAGCTCAGCTCAGGCTGAGGCAGGAAGAGCCAGACCCTCGAGAGGCCAAGTCCCCAGGGTTTGGGAGGGAGAGGGCTCCGGGGACCCCCTGGGCCTCAGCTGCCGCCCCCAAGTGGCCGGGTGACGTGGGTTTGCCCTGCGTTCAATGGATAATGACTGTGTTTCTTGTCTTGTCTCTTTTCATGCCTGCTCTTTAAACTGTATATTGGCACAACGCCGTCTGAAAAACTCATCCAATCAAAATGCACTATGAAATTCATTTGTTCATCCATGACGTGGTCTGTGTGTTCATACACCAATGACTATCTCCCAACCCACCACCCCCACTCCCCGCCCGGGAACCGAAACCCATTGGTTTTTTGGCACTGGTTACAAATCAACCTAAAAAACGCTGAACACGCCTCCCAACTGCCCCCGCCCGCCCGCTCCCCCTCCATCTTCAACATCTGCATCTAGAATCCGGTTGGTCTTACTTCTTTCTGAAGTCTAAATGCCTTACATTAACTGTGAACGCATCTTCTCGCTTCAGCACTGCACGTCCTGCCCTGGGCTTTGGACTTGGGTTGCCTGATGCTCCTCCCCAGCCCCCCTACCCCATCTCTCTGTCTGTCTCCCCAGCCCACTCCCACTCCCTCCTCATTCCAACAGCCCCTCCTTCCCTCCCTCCCCTCCCACCCCCCTTCTCATTGTTTTTATTGGGTTCTGAATTGGGGTTTTCTTCATGGGTTGGTTTACAGCTTTTGCAAAGAGAAGACTGGGTTTGCCCTGTGTAACGCCTCCCGCAAGACTAGTCAGCTGGCTGGGTCTCCCACCCCATCCCTTCCCCGCTTCCCTACACTCTGAGCCCTCAGCCAGCCACTCACGCCCCTGTCTCCTGCTCAGCTTCAGGGAGCCCAGGCACCGGGCTAACTCACCCCACTCCAGGCCCGTGGGTCTGACTGGCTAAGACGTCAATTTCCAAGTCCAAGGAGGAGGTCATGCACACCATCGCTGAACCCATGTGCCCGCCCCCCTTTCCGACACCCACACTCTCCCCCTTCCTCTCTTGTTTGGGTGCTCTTCCTCTCTCTCCTCTCCGCTCCGAACATATCCATGCATACCTGTCCCTCTCTGTTCCTCCCTGCACACCCACGCTCCTGCCCCAGCACGCACCATCTCCATCGCTCTCCCTCCCTTCCTCTTTGCATACTTGCACACTCCTTGCTCACTTCTCATTCTCATAAATTCTATCTTCCCCTGCCTCATCCCCACCATCTCTGCACCCCTTTGAAGGATCCCCCCCGAACCAGGATCCCTCCCATGCTAGCAACACCACGTGCGCTCATCCCCCAGACATTTCATGATTCTGAATGTGGTGCCACAAGCGGAAGTGGGCTGAAGGGGACACCATCACTGCCACCCTCTCGCCTAAAGCCAAAGTGAGGAAGCCAGGCATTGATCAAATAATCACTCTCAAACCCACCTGAAATTACAACTGTGTTATGAACTAAAGGATAAGCATTGTTAACAAAAGAGGGGGGAGAAGAGCGTTCGAGGCCCAGAAGAGCATGTGCAAAGATCCGGTGGCAAGAGGAATCCTGCAGGTGTCTGGGTCTCCAAGTGAGGGGGTGTGGGAGCAAAGAGAGTGAAGGAAGGCTGACCCAGGGAAAGTGAAAACGTCAGGAGGGGATAAGCCCTTGGGGCCTTGTGGAAGCCTGGGAGGATTTGGAGCAGGTGCAGCTACAGAAGTGTGATTAGACAAGATGGCTGAGGCCGCGAGGGAGCACCAGGATCCCCTCGAGAGGGGACTGGCCACCTAAGCAGGGGCTTCTCCAGGACCTGGGGATGGGTTGGGTCTGGGCTGGGGGAGAAAGGTACCTGGAGGGATTTGAGTCTGGCTTGAACTGGGAGACAGAAGTTAGGGAATGCCAGAAGAGGACTAGGTTGGGGGAAGAGCGCAGATGTAGACACAGAGTCTGAGGTGCCTTTAAGGGCACCCCGGAGGAAGTCAAGTAGGCAGGTGGTTACGGGATCTGGGGCGGAGGGGCAAGGTCTGTGGAGGGGTGGTCTGCAAATGCTAGGATTTCTCTGGACCCTTCAATGGCTGGTTCTCGTGTCTTCCTGAGCGTGACAAGCCTTCCCCGGCCTGCGTCCCACCCCATCACCCTTGAACCAGGGCGCACGGGGCATGCTTGGAGGAGAGCACAGCTGCTCCTTCCTGGGCTGTGGATGGAAAGATGGAAGCTAGGAAGAGGGAAGTCTCCAGAAGTTCTGCGAGCACTTGAAGGACTTGATGCAGAACCAAGAAGACGACGGAGGGGTGGATGAGGGCACACAAGTACCTTCCCCTGCCCCACCCCCTGGACCTCTCATCTCCACCCCTACTTCCCCCATGTGTCTCCTTCCTCTGCTCCAAGAAGGGCAGCATGCTCTCTGCACGCGTCCCCCTGCGAGACCCCTTGCTTCTCCTGCATGGTGGCAGGCTCCCGCCGCTCTACCCTGAGTCCCTGGAAGCTGCTCCAGGCCCGCCTGCCTTTGCATGCTGGGCAGAGTCCACATGTTATGACCCGCCCCGTGAAGGGATGGCTTGTACTCTGGGGATGGTCGGGAGGGGCTGGGGACACCTGGGCCATCGGCCCCATCCCCAGGTAGAGCTGGGAAGCCAGGCAGGGCTGGGAGTCAGGTCAGCTGGGCACAGGGGGCGACTCTCAGCTGAGCTGGGAATGGGAGCTTGTTTGGGGCCCCTGGGAGCTTCTCACAGTGGTTGGGCCCAGGATGGTCAGGATAGGCTCTCCCAGTCCCCTCCCCCATCCTAGAAGCCCAAGGGCCAACTGATGGGTCCCAACGAGCATCCTAGACTTTGCCAACCAATCCAGAGGACCCCCCCCCGCCATCAGCCCCAGAAATTCCTTGAACTCCCATCCCTGCCTCTCAGCTCCCAGGCCAGACCTAGTAGCTGGGGAGCCCCCAGGAGCCACCAAGTAGGATGCCCATATAGAATTCATCAGCCGAGCTTTTGAGAGCAAAAGGAGTGCGGTGACTCTCAGGGCAGCCTGTATGGTCGCCCCTGCCGCATGTGAAGGGTGAGGGCGAGGCCAGTGGAAATCTTGCTACATGGCCCATGTCTAGGGCTCTCTAGGTCCCCTAGAGCAGAGCCCAGTAAAGGTCCTCCCCCTCCAGCCTGCGGGCAGAGTGACCAGCAGAGCTTTCCTGGTCTGCCCGAGGCAGGGGTCTTGCACACCAGTGCCTCTGGCATCGAAGCCGGTGCCATAGACCAGGAAAGCGGGTGCCATTTCTAGAACGTGGGGGACCTCGTCAAACTAGAGGGCACATGGCCCACTTCATGGGGGCTGCCATATCTAAGCCCCAGACAACTTTTTCCAGCCTGGAGGCAGGTCCAGAGTTGCCAGAATCACCAGATTTGGTGGAGACATCTGATTTTTAAACACTGGCAATTCTTCTTAATCAGAACAAAACCGCTCAGGCCCAACCAGAGAGCTTCGCCAGTCACATTTGGTCCATTTGTGACTTTGAGCCACGTGTCCCCCACCAGCGACCCTGAGGCCCCAGCAGACCAGCCACCCCTCCTCCCCGACCCGGGGGGCAGCCAGGGGCCCACCTCCCGCTGCTCTCCTGGCTCCCCTCCCAGCTGACCGCACCCCCTTCCCTGGGGGTTTCTCCCGGCTTGGGTGGGAGGAGGTAGAGGCAGTGACTAGTCAGGGGGTCTTTGAGCAGAGGCAGGGCCCACGCAGGGAGGTCCTGGGGGCAGGGACGGCCCCACCTCCAGCACCGGCCCCTTGGTGGGCCTGGGCTGTTGGCGAGCTCACCCACCCACGGGCGCTGCGTACTTCCTGCTTCCCGCAGGCCTGGTCCCGTGCTACTCCACCCAGCCCCAGAAGCTGAGAAGCCATCCCTGAGAGGGGGGAAAAGGGCCCCAAATGCATCTTCTCCGACTCAGCGGGCAGCGAGGACTCGCCCTGCAGCCGACCAGCCCCAGCTCCCTCCCGTCCTCCCCATTCCCGCTCGCCAAGGGGGTAAGAAAAGATGCTCTTCCGCTTCTCCGATTGGCTCGAGCCGCTGCTCCTCTTGGCCGTGGGGTGAGGTCAGGGCGGGCAGGAGCGGGTGGGCAGCTCGGCAGGGCAGGGCAGGGCAGGGTGCCCGTTGAGTCCCATGACAGATGCATTTCTGGCCCGGAGCGTAACATGCCCTGGGAACCCGCACATGTCCACCAGGCCTGCGCGCTGGCTACCCCGACCCTGCCCTGGTGTTTGTGCATCGTACACGTGTGATGGATTCGGCAACTTGACCCGCTTGTGTCCTATCGTCTCAGTGCATTTGGTTGTTGGGAGAAACAAAAACCATCTCGATTTTTTTCCTGATTGGATGATTCGGATATATTTTCTTTCCCTTGTTCTTTGGTTATTTTTCCCCACCCCACCCCACCCGGTTCCTTTCTCTTCCTTCCTTTTTCTTTCCTTTTCCCCGTCGCTGGTGGGGCTGGCAGGGAGGGTTTATGCTTTTGAGTTGCCTTTTCCTCCCTTCCCCCCCCCCAACTTTGTTCCTTTTTCGACGTTTTTCCTCCGCACCATTGCATTAATAGTGCTTTCTCTCCCTCCTTATTTGGGGTCTGGCTTGCTTTTCCTGTTGGTTGGCTTCATGTAGGGGCCTCTGTGAGTGGTGACGGCTCTGAGCCCCCGGGGGTGGGTGGATGGTCACCCTTTTCTCTCCGTCTCCCCAGAATAACTTCATCAATTTGAGCTTTCTCCGCCTCTTCCGAGCTGCCCGGCTCATCAAACTCCTCCGTCAGGGTTACACCATCCGGATTCTTCTCTGGACCTTTGTGCAGTCCTTCAAGGTGAGCCCCTGCCGCCAGTCTAGGGCTGAGAAGATTTTACCCCCACCCCTGCTGTGGCTGAAAGTAGAAACGAGGTGGAAATGCCTCTGTGGTGCCCTTTGCTGAGAGTCTGTGATCTGTAGAGCTCTTCTCTCAACCGCGGGCCCCTCGTATGGCTTGAGAACCCCCTGATGCTTTCTTGCCACTATGACCTCAAAAAGGCCCACCGATCCCTGGCACCACTCTGGCACAGCTTGGGGCTGCCCAGCCCAGTGGGGCAGAACCCTGGGACGGGGAGGGAAATGGTTTGGATAAGAGGCTCCCTGGCACTCTCCTTTATTGCCTTTTTTCCCCACCAGGCCCTGCCGTATGTCTGTCTGCTGATTGCCATGCTTTTCTTTATCTATGCCATCATAGGGATGCAGGTGAGTGCCGATCCCCTAGCGTTCCTAGAGCCCTCCCTGGGAGGGCCACCATCCTTAGGCAGGGGTGGGTCAGGGGAACCCAGTTTGGAGAGACAGCCATGATGGTTGAGTGGAGTTTCCCTGAAGCCACTGGAGGCATGGGTGCCCCTGGTCATTCATTACCTTCCTATTCCCCAGGTGTTTGGCAACATCGGCATCGACGTGGAGGATGAGGACAGTGATGAGGATGAGTTCCAAATCACTGAGCACAATAACTTTCGGACCTTCTTCCAGGCCCTCATGCTTCTTTTCAGGTGAGCGGGCACATGTGCTTTCCTGCTTCTCTTCTGGTGGGGGCGTGCCCTCTTCCTGTTGGGGGCGTGTCCTCTCCTTTCTCCTCCTGTAGGGGGCGTATCCTTTCCTTCCTCCTCCTGTAGGAGGCGTGTCCTTTACCCCCCTCTTCCTGTAGGGGGCGTGTCCTTTCCTCCTCTTCCTGTAGGGGGCATGTCCTTTCCCTCCTCTTTCTATAGGGGGCGTGCTGTCTTCCTTCTGCTCCAATGAGGCTTGGCATGGGCTTGTGGGGGGGGCTAGGGGCCCTGGCTGAGCAGAAGCTAAAGGTCCTGGGATACAAGCATGGAAGGCGTTTTCAGGCATTACATCACTGAGTCCTCCTGACTGTCCTGTGAGGTGGGGATTCTTGGCAACCCCATCTGACAGGTGAGGAAATTGAGGCTAATTGGACCCTGAGGCTTGATTTCTTAATCCTGGCTGCGCATTAGAGTTCCCTCGTTCATTTATCAGTGGGAGGTTTATTGAACACCACTGTGTGCCAGGCATTGCTGAAGGTACTGTAAACAAAGCAGAAAGAGATATTCCGTGCCCTCCAGGTGCTTCTATTCCTGCGCAGGAGAAAGGCCATCGGTAAGCTAGTGATGGAGAGAGCAGGAAGGGGATAGAATTCGAGGTTAAGAGGGAAATGGAGGCACAAAAGAACAAATAATGTGTAGGGGTGCCTGGGTGGCTCAGTGGGTTAAGCCTCTGCCTTCAGCTCAGGTCATGATCTCAGGGTCCTGGGATCAAGCCCCACATCGGGCTCTCTGCTCAGCGGGGAGCCTGCTTCCCCCTCTCTCTATCTGCCTCTCTGCCTGCTTGTGATCTGTCAAATAAACAAATGAAGTCTTTAAAAAGAAAACCCACAAAAAAAAAAAAAAAGAACAAATAATGAGTGATTTCACTTACATGAAGTGCCCAGAACAGGCAAATTTCATAGAGGTAAAGAGGAGGACTAGAGATTGCCAGGGACTGCACGAGTGGGACAGATGAAAGATTCTACAGGTGAACAGTGGTGACAAGTAGGTGCGCAGTATTGTGAATGTACTGAAGGCCACTGGACTCTACCCGTAAGAATAGTTAAAATCAATTTTTTTAAGATTTTTATTTATTTATTAGAGAGAGAGCGAGCAAGCACAAGCAGGTGAGGGGCAGGCAGAGGGAAAGGGAGATGCAGGCTCTCCGCTGAGCAGAGAGCCCAATGCTGGGCTAGATCCCAGGATTCTGGAATCGTGACCCAAGCCAAAGGCAGATGCTCAACCAACGGAGCCACCCAGGCACCCCTAAAATGATAAATCTTAAGTACACTTGGGAATGAGAAAAAAAATTTTTTCTTTAATTTAGCAACAACATCTAAAGGAATGGAGGGCTGGTAGGTCATGCCTCCCTGGAGGCAGGTGACGCATGAGAGAAATAGGTGAGGGAGGGAATCTTGTGGCTATCTGAGGAAGGGCAGGTCAGGAAGAAGTTATAATGAGTGCAAAGGCCCTGAGGCAGGAGCATGGCTGGCATGTTTGGGGACAGTGAGATCCCAATGTGCCTGGAGCAGAGAGACCTAGGGAGAAGGTAATAAGAGGTGATCATAGCCTGGAGGAAGAGGAGCCTTTAAAATATACCTAGCTAGGGGGCGCCTGGGTGGCTCAGTGGGTTAAAGCCTCAGCCTTCGGCTCAGGTCATGATCCCAGGATCCTGGGATCAAGCCTCACATCGAGCTCTCTGCTCAGCGGGGAGCCTGCTTCCTCCTCTCTCTCTGCCTGCCTCTCTGCCTACTTGTAATCTCTGTCTGTCAAATAAATAAATGAAATCTTTAAAAAAAAAAATACCTAGTTATGTCCCCAGGTCCCACCCCAGACCAGTTGAAAGCAAGCCTGCGAGAGTGGGGCTTTTGCATCAGCATTGTTTAAAGTCCGCCCCCCCAATGAACTTTAAAGCATACATCTCTCTGAGCTCCCAGAGCAAAAAGGTGGCATATCTAGAACTTGAACTCATGCCAGTCCAACTCCGGACCCCCATGCAAATATCCCCAAAGGATATCCATGTCCAGGCCTGGTGCCCAGGTCCAGGTGCCCAGGTCCCTGATGGTTACCCCTCTCCTTTCCCCAGGAGTGCCACTGGGGAGGCTTGGCACAACATCATGCTTTCCTGCCTCAGTGGGAAGCCGTGCGATAAGAACTCGGGCATCCTGACTCCCGAGTGTGGCAATGAATTTGCTTATTTTTACTTCGTTTCCTTCATCTTCCTATGCTCATTTCTGGTGAGTCTGTGTGCATGTGGGGGAATGGGGCAGGTAGCATGGGGTCGGGGGGGCCTCCCTGACTTGGCTCCCACTGCGGGGCATAGGTTTCTCTAGAATACGGCTGTGTCACTAATTTGCTCCCTCCAGAGCATCTCTGCGCCGGCTGGGGATTCAGTTAACCGGGGCTTCTCAGCAGCGACACTGCTGATATTTGGGCCTGGCTCGGTCTCTGCAGAGGGTTGGGGGGGGGGGATGTCCTGTGCATTGCAGTGTGGTTAGCAGCTTTCCTGGCCTCCAGCCTCAGGTGTGATAAGCAAATATGCCTTCTGACATTGACAGTGACCCCCTGGAGACTGGGGGAAGGACAGAATCTCCCCTATCCGAGAGTCACTGGGTTTTACTGAGGAAAAAACTAGCGGAGCTGAGAGCTGGTCCCCGCGG
Source organism: Neogale vison (assembly GCF_020171115.1). Classification (NCBI taxonomy): domain Eukaryota; kingdom Metazoa; phylum Chordata; class Mammalia; order Carnivora; family Mustelidae; genus Neogale; species Neogale vison. The sequence continues at coordinate 215,309,504 of NC_058096.1, forward strand.
CCAGTCTAGTTACACGGGATGCTAGCTATGCCCCCTCCTCTTCCTGGAGCCACAGAGCCAAGTCAAGAGCACAGAAACTCTCCAGATATCTTAGAGGAGACTTAATACAAGGATTGGCTACATGGGGTTGAAGGAGAACTAGAGGACCCTGGAGTCATCAGGGATTCCTGGCTTTGGGAATTAAAAGGAAAAGAGGGCAGACTGACTCACCCCCAGCCCTCCCCTGGCACCCTGGCTGTCCATGGCCCCAGGACACTTGTACACAGTTCCTGTGGCTGCTGTGACAAAGGACCACAGACTTGGTGGCTTAAAATGACAGAAATTGACCCTCCCACGGTTTTGGAGGCTAAAACCAATCAAGGAGTTGGCAGGGCCATGCTCCCTCCAAAGCCTCTAGGGGAGAATCCTTCCAGGCCTCTTCTAGCTTCTCTGGATCCCGGTGTTCCCTGGTTTGGGTCTGTCCCTCCGGCATCTACCTCCATCCTCTCCCCTGTGCGTCTGTGTCCAGATTCCTCTTTTAGGGGAATAGCACTCAGATTGGGTTTAGGGCCTCCCCAATCCAGTATGACGTCATCCTAACTTGATATCACGAAGACCCTTTTTCCAAATAAGGTCAGGTTCACAGGTACCGGGGTTAGGATCTGAACATGTCTTCTGAGGGGGACACAATTCAACCCACAAGACAGATCCACACTGGAGACAGAAGGGGTCCCTTCGCCCATCCTCCCTGGTCTGGTTTCCTGACCATGGATCCCACCAGCAGGATATAGGAAGCCAGCTGCCAAGAGAGCGTGAGATGGGGGCAGACCTTGACCAGACGTCGGCGGAAGTCCAGCACCCTCACCCCCTTCAGACCTGTGGCCTCACACAGAGAGACCTGTAGCCTCTGTCTCCCAGCCCCCGAGTCCAGCACCTGCAGCCGCTGACCCACAAGCTCCGTTCATTGCCCCATTCCAAGTTCCCAGGCGAGAGAGTCTGAATGGACCAGCCCACTCCTTGGTCAAATAGCCACCCTGTCCAAGCAGCTATAGATACATGTGAGGACAAGACCCTATAATAGAGCCCATCTGAAAAGGGCAGGCACCCTAGAAGACGTCTCTGCTTGACCATCAGCCCCCCGAGGTCAGAGATTTCTATCTTGTCCACTGCCGCATCCCCAGCACCTAGGACAGTGCCTGGCACACAGCGGGAGCTCGTCAATATCATGAAGATGAATTAAAAATGGAGTCACTGAAGTTAGGGATGCCTAGGATTACGGGTTATTTGTTAAGCACCTACTAGGCTTACATCTATACCTTTGTTGAATACCTACTACATGCTAGACCTGATGCTAGGCACTGAGGTACAGGGACAGAACACAGGTGTCTCAGGCTTCAGGGGTAACCGGCAGACAAGTCAGCAAGTAATAGCTACGTGGCCTGATACATGCTGTGATGAGATGATTCAGACCAAGGGAAGGAAGATTTCAAAGAGTGGCCTGCAGGGACCACGAGCAAGAACTAGAACACGTTAGAAGTAGCAGAAACTTCCCTAATGTAAGCAGCACATACAGCTCACTGACTTGTGTACCCGAAAAGTCCACGTGAGGCCGGATCCTGACAGCAGACCCCGTCCTCCTCGCTCTTCCCCGCACGGGCTTCGCTCTCAGACTTTCTCCTTGTTGAGGCCAAACGACGGCCGGGATGTCAGCACAAATCCCAGGGAAGGCTCGTATTGACCACCTTGGGTCATGTGTCCCTCCCTAAGCAATCACAGCTCTTCCTGGGTTGTCTGACCAGTGCCTGGGGAGCCAGAAATTGGGGGTTGGCCACACCCAGCTCCAGCCTCTTACAGATAAAAGAGGGGGGTTCCCCAGACGCTGCTCCCCACAGGGACACAAATCCTGATGTTTACTAAAGATGCAACATTTGCAAAGGATTGGAGGCAAAATGATGTAATCTCCCGCTGGGCTAAGGGCCAGAAGGACATGTGAAAACGTGCTACTGGGTGCAGATGAGGGCAAGAACATTCATTCATTCATTCATTCATGCATCTGTCCATCCGTCCATCCTTCCGTCCATCCAGGAAATAATTGCTGAATGCTTACTTTGTGCTGGGGCTGGGAATACAATCCACATGGAGCACTGACTTTGGCCTTGTTGCGGGGGGCTGGTGTGGGAAGATGTGGGGTCATGGTGATCCCTTGGGGTTGGCCCCCATTTCACATAGCGTCTTCCCCCTCTCTCTCCGGCTCTGTCTCTGTCCATCACTATTGGTCTCTGTCTCTTTGTATTTCTCTGTCTCTGTCCTTGTCTTTCTGTCCCATCTCCATTTCTGCATTCATTTCTGGGTTCCTTGTGTGAGGGTGTGTCTCTCCTACCCATCCCCCCATCTTTTTCTTTCTCTGTCTCCCTTTTGCCATCTCACGCCTCTCCCTCCCTCTCTCTCCGGGCCTCTGTGTACGTGTGTTTGGGTGTGTCTCGCTCTCCCCCACTCCCTCCCGGCCCCCGGGGTCCCCACAGATGCTGAACCTCTTTGTCGCCGTCATCATGGACAACTTTGAGTACCTCACTCGAGATTCCTCCATCCTGGGTCCCCACCACCTGGATGAGTACGTGCGTGTCTGGGCCGAGTACGACCCCGCTGCGTGGTAAGGAGTCGCCCGCCCCTTCCAGCCACATCGCCCCCCTCTCCCTGGCTGCTAGAGCCCACGAGGCTAGGTCAGGTCCCAGAATTTGGGTCTTTGGGTCTTTGGGTCGCTGGGGAGCTAGCTGGGATCTCCGAGGGGTCAACCTGGAGGAAAGAGACAAGGATCGGCGCCCTGACGTGTCACAGGTGAAATGGTTGGGGACCACCTGCCCGAGGCCCAGGCTTTCTGGGAGAAGAGGGAAGGAATCAAACATTGAGGTTTCGGCCTCCTGTGACTCTCCCCCTCAACTGAGAGGCCTCAGGATGGTGAGGACAAGCTAGCCAGGCCAGCCAGACAGAGGACGGGGAAGAAACCAGAGCCCTCTCAGCCTCTGCTGTCCTGGGAGTGATGGAAACAGGGTCGGCCTAGCTCCCTTGGCAGGTGGCATTGGTTGTGAGATCAGACTGGTCCCGGACAGCAATCACAGGAGGCCAGAGCCAAAGACACAAAGCCTCGGGGGTTCTCGCATTTTCGCGGCCACAAAGGGAGCGAGCTCTCCTACCCTTGGGCACCAGAGTGCGCCTGGTGGTGGTTCCAAAGGGACGTTCTCTACCCTGTGCACGTGGGGACCAGCATGGAGCTGCTCAGAGAAGCTACCCCGAACCTCAGCGCCCACCAACCACTAACTGAAGAGTCTAGTTTGAGCCGGGCTGGGGGCCTGAGAAAGCATTAATGGGGGCCCTTGGCACCCCCGAGTGCCAGAGGGGAGGCCTCCAGGAGGAGGAAGGTGGGGAGGACTCCATCCTTGCCATTCCCACAGCCCCAGACAGGTCCTCCGTGAGACCAAGAGGCTGGGGTGAGCCACGGGTCTGGGGCCTTGACTTCTGGCTGGTTCCTAACTCTTCCTCTTTTGATTTTAGGTCACAGCAGTTGGATGCTGTCCCCCTATTCCTCGAGCTCCCCCTCCCTGCAGTGTAGCCTGTGCAGATTGGGGAGAAGGGAGATACAGAGAGAGCCCTGGGGGAGGGCCCCTCCTACCCCCACCCCAGCCCACCCTGGCCCAGAGCTTTCGCACACCCCATCCGAGACCCTCTTCCCCCAGACTGTCTGGGAACAGTTCAGGGACCTTCCCTCATCCCTGAGTCTCCCCAACCCCTTCAAAGCCGGGGGTCCCCAGCCTCTGGCATCACAACCTTGCTGCGTGCACAGGGAGCTAGCGTGAGCCCAGACCCCTGCCTCCACTAACCCCTGTCTTCTCCTTTCAGTGGTCGGATTCATTATAAGGATATGTACAGTTTATTGCGCGTGATATCTCCCCCTCTCGGCTTAGGCAAGAAATGTCCTCATAGGGTTGCTTGCAAGGTTTGAATTCCACTAAAACCTGCTAGCATCCATGGAATGAGTGTGGCTTGGGGTTCCTCAATATATATATTTCATATATATATATCTAAAAAACAGAGCCATCTCTCTTTCTTGCATTAAACTAGAGAATTCTTAGCCAACAGAATGCAGTCACGTAGACTCGATGAAGCATGGGACCTAATCTCTCTGTTCCCTTCAGCCATTTCTGCTTGCTCTTAGCTGAAGCTGCCCATCCCAGGGTCTCAACGGCACCCCAAATCAGACACATCGGGGGGCCGGAACTGTGCACTGACCCCCCCATCACCTCCACTCTCTCCCCCTCCACCCTTTGCCTCCCAAAGCCCCCAGCCCTCCTCCCGCCGCCCTGGCCCCCCCTTCCCCTTCTAGGCCCCCTCAGAGACCAGCCTCAGCCAAACCAGAGAACTTGACCCAATTTTTAAAATAACACTGAGCCAGAGCCTTGTACCAGTCCCTCCAAAATGAGACCCCGCCTTTCCTCCAAGCCCCACCAGAACCCTAGCTCAGAGTCAAAACTGAATCTGACTTTTCTCTTTTCTCTCTCTCTCTCTCTGCTCATGAGCAGTGAAATGATCTTTTTTTAATGACCTTTTCTTCCATTTTTTTCCTCCTGTTTTCCATTTATTTGAAACACCTATTTTATTGTTCTCTGCATCTTCCTCTCTCTATTTTTTCGGCTCGTGTGGTTTTGTTTGTTTGTTTGGTTGGTTGGATTTTTTTTTTTTTTTTGGTTTCTTTTTTGTTTTCCTTTTTTTGGTGTTTTGTTTTTTATCTTTGTTGTTTTTTTGTGGTTTTTTTTTTTTAATTTTTTTTTTCTTTCCGTTTCTCCCTCTCCCTTCACCCACCCCTTTCTTTGGTTCTCCGTTCCTACCCCGTTTTGTTTTCGGTGCTGCCAGGGGCCGCATGCCTTACCCGGACATGTATCAGATGCTGAGACACATGTCTCCGCCCCTGGGTCTGGGGAAGAAGTGTCCGGCCAGAGTGGCTTACAAGGTAGTCTACCCTTGCCGACCACCGGCGTCGGGCACTGGGGATTTTTCAGCGCTGACCAGGAACAACCAGCCGAATCTCTTTTTCTGGAGTTACTCTTCTTCTTTTTTTTTTTTTTTCTCTTTTTCTTTTTTTCCCTTTCCTCCTCGAGTAAATGGATCATGACCGTCCCTTGACTCTAAGCAGCACACTGTGTCCGTCTTTTCTGATGAGTGTGTCTTGGTGTTTTGAGACTCCATTATGGCCGACACGCCGGGGGGAGGGGGAGGGGCGCCCCCAGTCCCCTCGCACCTGGTCCCCTGGGAACCAAATTGGACACAAACATGTTTCAGAGGGAATGCCACCTCGCCTCCTTTCTGCTCACCCAGAGCAGCCTCCACACCCAGTCCCAGGCCGGGGCAGGTACCTCACAACTTGGGGGGGTGGGCTTTGGCCCCAAAAAGGTGAGGCCCTGCCCCCCCATCTTTCATATCTTGAGCCCCCAGGTCCAGCAGCACCCCTACATACACCTGAAGCTGATCTCTGACCTAGGGCCTTGGGGGACTCGAGACCTCCCAAGGGGTACCCAGAGCCTCTCCTCCCTCAACCTCTCCCTCCCCCCCAAAATTGCTTCCCAAGCCCCAACTCCTATGCCACCCATTCTCCCCCAGACACCCCCAACATGCCTCTCCATTGTTCCAGAGTGGTCAGGCAGGCCGCAGCTGGACCCCTGGACCGTGGCACCCTGATGCAGGCCATGCACGCTGCCTTGGCGGGGGCCTGGGGCGGGCAAGCACCATGGCCGACCGGGGGACGGTGCATGCTGGCTGAAGGAGCAGGGGTCCTGCCGCCAGGCGGCTGGGCTGGGCCACCCCTCCAGACCCCTGTCCCGGAATCTCCCTTGGCACCCAAGGACAGATGCTCTGTTCCCTCCAGCTCATCCACGAGAAGTTCAGGGATGACCTTTAAAAATTGCCGCCTGCTCTCCCAGAAAATTGCCCCATCATCCCATCCACCTTGCCCCCCTCGTCCCCTGTGTCTGTGAGAGTCCTCCCTCCCCTTCTGTTAATGCCGTTCCTTCCCACCTCAAGCATCCTTCTCCCTGCAACCTCGTCCCTCCTCCCCCTTCCCAGTCAAGACTGGGAAGAGGCTGTCCCACCAGCCTCTCTGACAAGCCTCTCTCCACACCTATTCTTCCTCTAGCTTTCCTTTTGTACCTTCTCTTGGTCTCTGCTTGGCTGCCCATGTGCTTGTGTGTGTGCGTATGTGCATGTGTGTGTGTGTGTGTGTGTGTGTGTGTGAGAGAGAGAGAGAGGGAGAGAGAGAGCGTGAACCCCCTTCCCTTCCTGGTCTGTGTGCAGGGCCACCAGGGGTCCATAGGCACCTTTGTGCAAATTTGAAAAGGACACCCTTTCCACAGAACATTTTGTCTGTTGGAAAATTGTTGTGATCCACCCATCTGGCAAAAACAAGATACTTCTTTCCTATCTGCTGAAAAGCTGTCATTTAAATATACAAATCTATGATTTCTAAGACGGTTAGCCCTTTGTGCAGTGCATAACCTGCACAGCTGTGCACAGCAGCCCAGTCTGTGTGTGTTTCTCTGTCTACCACCTCCCTCCCCACCCTGCCCCAAACCCTCTCTTGTGTTCTGTTCTGGGTTTGCCATCCCTCTCCCCATCTCCAGCTCTGTGTTTTCCTGCTGACGTATGTCTGAATCCCCTAGTGAGCGCCTTACTCACCCTCAACCCCCATCTCCATGCCACCTCCGCCTGGGCTGGTGCCCACCAGTTCAGCAAACCTTCCTACAGTACCAAGCACGGGGGACAGAGCCCCTGCTTGGGACACGGGGAGTCTTTTCTTCCCTGGGCCACGGGAATGCCCCCTCACCCTTCCCCCTGCCATCGCACAGAGCCAAGATCTGGACATGCCCCTGAGAAACACTTCCCACGGAGCTATGAATGAGTCTCGAGATTCCGTCTGCATGCGCACCCCTGTCTGCCGTTCTGTGTGTCATGGCCTCGCTGCATGTCCGTGAGCGGCTGCCCCGTCAGTGGGGGGCCGCCTGCCTGCTGCTTCTCAGAGGAATGATGTGGTCTGTGCCCATCTGATCTGGTCTGGGCCGAGCCGGGGGAGGAGGCGGGAGCCGGTGGCCCCCCGGCGGCTGTGGCCGGGGACCACTGTGCCTGGCTGCTGCATGATCTGCCGCGATCTGCCTTGCGCTCTTCTTCTCTGGGGTCAGAATGGCGCGGAGCTGTCCAGAAGAACTCTGGGGCAGGGCAAGAAAGGGTCTGGCCAACCTGGGACATGCCAGCTCTGGGATCCAGCATGCAGGAGAGGGAAGGGCGGGGGCTGGTGGCCTAGGAGAGCCCCAGAGCTCTCCCTGTGGGCCACGAAGGGAAACCAGAAAACAGCGCAGGGGATGGATAACCTGAGGGTGGGGGACATCCTCAGCCACCGCCTTCAGAGTTCTTCCTAGGGCTCCTGGGGTAGTGTGGGTCTGGCTCACGGGGGGACTGGGAGGGGTGCCTGGCAATGACTGCCTCCACCTTTGGTTTTCTGTAGAGGCTCCTTCGCATGGATCTGCCCGTGGCGGACGACAACACCGTCCACTTCAATTCTACCCTCATGGCTCTGATCCGCACAGCCCTGGACATCAAGATCGCCAAGGGTAAGGGCAGGAGTGGGAGCAGAGAGGTAGGACAGGATGGAATTGGGGCCTGGGAGGGGAAAGCTGTGGGCAGTCAGGGATCCCACTCGCCACACGAAACCAGATGCGCCACTGCCCCATCGTGAGCGTCATCCCACTTCCCGCTCACTCGGCAAACATCCAGCGGCGCTGCCTGAGCCGCTGGCGCTGTGCTCGGCGGCTTCTGCTTCTTGTGGGAGGGGCTTCCCCCAGGAGGGTCTGAACGAGTCACATGGACCCCTGGGGAGAAAGTACTCAGGCACAGGGACCAGCAGGTACAAAGGCCCTGGGGTAGGAGGCCATCCATCCACCAATGTGTTGAACCGACTTGCCCTTTGAGCAAGAGGGTGCTTGACCAGACTCACATTTGAAAAGGTTCCCTCTAGCCACAGGCGAGAATTGTCTGGAAGGAGGTCACAGTGGAGGCCACTACCCCATGAACATAGGAGGACTGCCTAGACTCAGGGGATGTGGAGTGTTCAGGTTCTGGATATTTCTTGGGAGCTGACCCGGCCAATGACCAATGGAGGGGATGAAGGAAAGAGAGGAGGAGTCAAGGCCACTGCCAGGGGCTGAGCCCTAACACAAAAAGGACGGAGCCATGTCTCAGTTGCCTGAGACAAGGGAAATGTAGGAAGGGTAGGTTCCGGGCTAAGGAAGGGCAGGAAGTCGGTGTCAGCCTAGAGACACACAGAAGGCAGGGGAGTCTCCAGCTTAGATGTCCTATGTGGGACACACCCCAGGAACATTCTGAAGGAGGCAAGAGAATGAGTTTTCCTGGCTGGGCTGAAGGTGAGAAGTCGGGAGACATCAGATGCTGATAGGAGACTGGACAAGCTCTCCCGGGAGAGGAGTGTGAGCTGAGGGATGCCCCCAAAGACAGCCTGAGGCCCCTGCAGGGTTAGAGGCAACAGAGAAGGGGTGACCAGGGAGGCGAGTGAGGGCCAGGGCAATGTGGGGTTTTGGAGGGTGTCTCCAGCCTATAAGGCACTGCCCAGTAACCAAGGAAGACAAAGCCCAGGAGTGACCAGTGGATTCTGTGACAGGCAGCTCCGGGGGAGTGGTGAAGCCTCCTCCTCCCCTCCACCTGGAATGGGGTTTGGAGGCCTGACAGTAGACCCAACGTGACTTGGCAGCTGGTGGGACAGAAGGACAGAGAAAGAGGTGCACACAGGTCATCAGGGGGCACAGGGGCTGACAGAAGGCCGAGTTCCTCGTCCAGCCCCAGGCTGGGAATCAGGGAACTAAAGAGAGAGGCTAGGGGTCCAACAGCTGAAGCCACCAGGAGGTGAAGAGGAAGGAAGACAGAACTTCAGGGACCCAGGTTCCTTCCAGGGTCCCGAGGGAAAGAGGATAGGGAGGAGCCAAGGCCAGAAGTTGCTGGGGAGGTGGAAGGTTTCCAGGAGGGATGTTAGCAGCTTCTACTAGGACACTGCCCGGCAGAGGGGAGTAGGTTGAGGACAGACATAGTTAGCCAGGAAACATGCAGGTGAAAGTTCCGAGAGCAAAAAGAGCCCCCCAGTATAGCAAGAGAGAATCAGAAAGAGCAGAGATAAGGCTCAGGAGAGGACAGAAGTGGGGGGGGGGGGGCGTCGGGCCCTTGTCTGGCACAGCCTGCAAATTCTTTCTCCTGCAATAAGTCAGAGGTGAGTGGCTCAGGCCTGCCAGGCAGCTCAGTGCTCAGCAGAAGTCCTGCCCAGGTCCTGGCTATTTGTGGCTCTACACTCCCAAGACTGTTTCTTTTTGTTTGTTTGTTTTAAGATTTTATTTATTTATTTGACAGAGAGATCACAAGTAGGCAGAGTGGCAGGCGGGGTGGAGGCGGTGGGAAGCATCCTCCCTGCTGAGCAGAGAGTCCGATGTGGAGCTCGATCTCTGGACCCTGAGACCATGACCTGAGCCAAAGGCAGAGGCTTAACCCACTGAGCCACTCAGGTGCCCCAAAGACTGTTTCCTTATCATTGTGGTTGAAGCTGGTCCAGGTCCCAGCCCAGGGAGGTGAGGAATCCAAAGGGCAGGCAGCAGACTTCTAATCAGGTGGAAGAGTTATGTTCTATGGGCTCATCTTCCCGCCCTGCCCTGTCCTCGCTGTAAACCTGGGCAGATCACACCCTCTCCGAGCCTCAGTCCACCTATTAGCTAATTAGGCCACATAAAAAACAACCACAAGCATAACAGCTTAAAACACCCACTTAACAGCTCTCAGTCATGTTGGTCAGAAGTCTAGACAGGCTCAGCTGGGCTCTCCAGGATCCCACAAGGCCAAAATCAAGCTGTTGGCCAGGCTGGACTCTTCTCTGGAAGCCCTGGGGGAAAATGTACTTTCAGACTCATTCAGGTGTATTCAGTGGCCTGTGACCATCGGCCTGAGGGTCTGCTTCATTGCTGGCGTTTGGCCAGAGGTTGCACTTAGCTCCCAGGGAGGCATCTCATCTTTTGTGTACTCCAAATCTGTCTGATCTCTCCTGCCACCAGGTGGAGAGAAAACTCAGCTTTACAACGGCTTACCTGATTAGGTCAGGCCCACCCAGATAAGTCATGTATCTTACAGCTGGCCGACTTGGGACTTTAATTACATTTGCAGAAGCCTTTCCTGGCAGTCCCTAGACTAGCATTTGATCGAATAACTAGCGTCTTGGGGCAGGAGGCAGGGGCAGCTTCAGAATTCTGCCTGCCATGTGTCACTCACCTTTAAAATGGGTCTAACTGTGCCCCCACTCTTGGTCTGCAATGCCTTTGTGATCCAGCTGCTGTTTCTCTCTGGGGACCTGTTCAGTAGTCCCAAGAGAACTCCAGACTCACATTCAGTGATTACCTAGAAATTCTCAGAACCAAGAGGCACTATTGGACTCACAGTTATGGTTTATTACAACAGAAGGATACTGGTTAAAATCTGCAAAGCAGAGGCACAGAGGTCAGGGTCCACGGGAGACCAGGTGCAGACTTCCAGGTGAGTCACGTGGGCAGCACTGATGTCCTGGCAACAGGATGTGACAACCCAGATGAAGTGTGGCCAACTGTGAAAACCCACTCAAGCCCTGGTGACCAGAGTATATGCTGGAGGTTGGCCGTGTAGGCCTGGCTGACCTTAGTTACTCAGACTCCAGCCCCTCCAGAGGTCACACTAATGGTGGGTCACATGGCCCAAGACCCCCACCACAAATCCCATTGTTGGGGTAAACTATCTCATGTGCCCAAAAGAACTTTCATCATGCAGGACACTCTAAGGACATAGAGGTGACCTCCCAGGAGCTGGTCAGAGAGCAGTCCTTTCTTTCAGAATGCCGAGTTGTCCTTTATCATGAGGATAGCATCTGTGGAACTCCAGTCAGGCCAGTCTTATGACACCCACCAGATGCCCTACATGAGGATTTCAAAGGCTCCCAGGGATGTGCCTGACTTTGTTGCTGTTGTCACTCATACTCCAGACGCTACTCAGTCCCCAGAGGGTCATGCCCCTGACATCTCTGAGCCAGGGACCTCTCCCTATCCTGACTTTGGTGAGGGCACCAGGCCCTCCCAGAGCTCCATGGAGAATAACTGATCCAATTTCCAGGGTTAAGGAAGGTTCGTTCAGTGCTTGGGGACAACAATTAGAACAGTGATGACAATCACAGCCTTTTTAGTTGACTTGTGTCTTAGGAGGGCTGAAAGTATAACACTTATTTTTTTTTTTCAACAACTCCATTCACTTCTAAACACACTGAACTCCTTTCCAGCAGGCAGGGGGCAGCATATGGGAGAATGGACTAACCTCAGTCATACAGATCCTCCAAAAATTGAGAGGTCATTCTTAGCCGGATACTTGGAAGAGAGAGGGCAGGTCCCTCCGCTCACCTCTTTGTCCCCTCTCTGTCCGTCCCTCTCCTTCCTCCGTCTGTCCATCCCTCCTCCCCACCCCTCTGTTCTCTGCACTCAGGAGAATCTCATCTTTGAAGAAAGTCCTTCTCTCATGTTTCTCTTTTTCCTGGATATCATGTCTGAACCCCTGAATTCTCCCTCCAAGGGACTCAGTCTGTGTCCTTTCATTGCCCCCTTGTCCTCCCGCTCCCCCTGGCTGTGCATTGAGGGCAGAGCCAACCACCAACCCAAACAGAAACCCAGTTAGCAGATCCAAACCCCCAGCCACACACTAATACTCGGACTTCTGCGGAGAGCACACAAGAGCTGTAGAAACGTGGAGCCACTGTGCACTACTAGCCCAGACAGGTGTAGGGGATGGTGCATGGAGAAAAAATAAACCAGAGCCAACTATTACCAGACATCTCTGCACCTGTCTGGCATCCCCCGTGCCCACATGGTCCTCAGTCCTGACATGCCACTGGTTGTAGGGGGACCTCAGCTTCCCAAAACAGGAATGCCACCTGCCATTGTCTCAGAAAGGGCCACAGCCCAGGCTAAGCCCACCCAGGGCCAGCCTGGACCCTCATTCAGGATTCCACAGGGCTGACTAGCCAAAAGACCACTGTCCTGCCCTTTAATCTCCCCCAAAGACCAGACTCTCTCTACATGTGGGATCTGCCAGAACGTGGAAGGTTCTGGGATGGGCCTCAAGGGAGCTAAGTGGCTTTGACCCAGGTGCACCAGAGAGGGTGACCTCCTGGCATGTTGTTATCCATCCAGAACTGCTGACCATGTTGGCCATGGCTCACTGAACGAGAGCATTCATTGAGTGCCTGCTGTGTGCCCAGCCCTGTTGTTGGTATGTGGGACACAGACCTGAAAGATAAATGAATCTCCAGCCCTCATGGGGCTGCAGGCAAAAGGCGACAAACAATAAGCATGATAAATTCATGGAGAATGTAATGTGTTGGAAGGTGAGGCATGCAGAGGGAAAGATAGAGCTGGCGGGGGGTAGGGGCTGGGGATTCGGGTGGGGGGAGGGGTAAACCCTAGGTCAGCCAGGGGCTGATCCTGCCCCCAAGGGTTGGCACTCTGGAGACATTTCTGGTTGTCACATCTGGGAGGGAGCTGGTGCCAGTGGCATCTGGAGTGTAGAGGCAGGGGAGGCTGCCAAATGTCCTCCAGGGACAGACTCAGAGCCCAGTGTCACGCAAAACAGGATACAGCAGGGGAGGACCCAGGACGGTAAACCCTGGGACACAACTGGTTTGTGAGGGACTGTTGCCTGCGTCCAGGAGGACCTCCTGATCCTGCCCTCACCCCACCCTGGATGTTAGCAATTCTGTCCCTGGAGAAGGAATAAGTCTGAAGTTCGGCCTGGAAGGACCCCAGCAGAAGGCCACCTTGAAGTCCCCAAAGGATTCTCCCTTTGTTTAAATGTGAAATGACAGTCCCAAATGGGAGACTTCCCAAGTGAATTGAAACAGAAACAGTTGGAGGTGGTGATTCTTAGCCAAGGAACAGTTCTATCCCCTCGGGGACACTTGGCAATGTCTGGGGACAGTTTGGTTGTCAGGACTTGGGGAAGGAGGTGCCACGGGTACCAAGAACGTGGAGGCCAGAGAGGCTAATCACCACCCTGCAGTGCATGGGGTGACCCCACACCCAGAATGATACAGCCCCAGGCGTCCATGGTGCTAACTAGGTTGAGAAACCCTGCCCAGATCCCTTACCTAACCCACATGCCTAGAGCGAGCGCAACAGTCCACTCGGGCGTCGTAACAAAATACCAGAGACGGGGCAGCTTAAATGATTTATTTTCTCACGGTTCCAGAGGCTGGAAGTCCAAGATCAAGGTGCCAGTGGGGCTGGTTCCTGGTGAGACCTTCTCCTCGGCTTGTAGATGGCCACCTTCTTGCTGTGTCCTCGCATAGCCTGGGTCTCTTGCTTATAGGAACAGCAGTCCCGTGGGATCAGGGACCACCTTTATGACCTCATGTAACTCTGATTACCTCCTTAGAGGCCCTACCTGCAAATGCAGTGACACTGGGGATTAGGGCTCAAACATGAATTGGGGGAGGGGGACACAATTCTGTTCTCAGTGGCATGTGTGTTCCTTTTCTTCACAGAAACAGGAAACCTATAAGCTGGAAGGAGAACGTGACTTTTACTAGGAAATGCCACATTCTCTTTTTTCCCTCCCTGGGTCTCTGAGAAGGAGCCACACAGCCCCCCCACCCGCACCCCGGCAACTCAATTAGCTACAGCGGACAGCAGATAGAGCTGGTAATTAATTCCAGCTGCTTCCCATAAGGAAAGAAAAACTGAGTTAGTGTCAAGGGTCTTGAGAGCTTAACAACACGGGGGATTTTCCCAAGGGTCTCCCATGATAGTCCTGAACTCCCAACTTGAGTCCTAACCCACGAATCAGCCCCACCCCCATGCAGCTTGGCCTGAGTGACCACACAGCCCTGCATCACCAGTGGTGTAAAGACAGAACGGACCGTGGAATTCGCCCTCTAGTGGGTGAGATGGGGAACAACATCATGAAGTGATTTGAAGGAATGCGAGAGAGGCAGAATGGCATCCAAGGGAATGGCGGGAGGCTGTTTCAGGGAGGGAGGCCAGCTAGAAGACCTGTTTGGGTTTAGGAAGGGACCTGAAGGAGGTGAGGAAGGAATCCACATGGATATTCGTAGAAAGAACTATCCTAGCAAAGGAAATAACCTGAGCAAAGGCCCTGAGGCAGGACCATGCCGGGCATGTGTGAGGCACAGCAAACTCAGTCTGGAACAGAGTGAGCAAGGGAGGAAGTAGAGGAAATAAGGGCAGATGGCGCAGGGCCTTGTGGGGTCACGGTGAGGACTTGGGCAATCACAGGAGTGAGGGAACAGAACACGGAGAGCTCAGAGCAGAGGCATTGGCGGATTGACTCCAACGGGGTCGGCGCCCTCTTGTGGTGGAGGCGGGGACGGACACAGATTCCTGAGCAGAGGCACCTGCCCTTCTGCAGGCAGGTCAGTCCCGCGGGGCCTCAATAGTCTCACTCCAGAACGAGTTCTGAGCTTTACCTGTGCACTGGTAAAAAGGCCCTTCTGGAGGATCTTTCTCAGAGTAAAGATGTGTGTGTCCAGAGGCACATGTGTGAAGGTGAGCGAAGGCTCCAGAGAGTGCCTGGCAGACGTTTATGCTTTGACCCACATCTGCTGAGAAGCTGGACCCAGGCTCCAGCGGCGGGGCAGGGGTGGCCCAGGGAAATGGAAGGGCAGGGAGGACAGACGCTGGGCAAGGAGAGGTCCACGGGGAGTGGAGGCAAAGTGGGATGTTGGGGTGCCGAGGCTAGGAGCTGCTACTCAGCCAGCAGGCCGATGGCTGCTAGAATTCTGAAACACTTCCCTGCTGGCTGGTACTGGCCCCTGTCCTTCCCCCATCTCCGGGACCTCCCCCACCCCACCCCACAGTCCAGCAACTACAGGGTTAATATTTGGCCCAACAGGGGGCCTCGTGGGCCTTGCTCTAGCTGTCCCTCCATACCTGCTGGTAAAAGCTTGGAA
The DNA here is from genome assembly GCF_020171115.1 of Neogale vison. Taxonomy (NCBI): domain Eukaryota; kingdom Metazoa; phylum Chordata; class Mammalia; order Carnivora; family Mustelidae; genus Neogale; species Neogale vison. The sequence continues at coordinate 215,324,547 of NC_058096.1, forward strand.
CAGCTCCCCTGTGCCGAGCTGGGGAGTCAGAAACAGTAGTAGAAGGGGGGGCGGGCTGGTGTAGCGGTCCAGATGGAGGAGAACGTGCCCATGCAACAAACAGCCCTGAGGTCTCCCACCGACCGAGATTTGCTTCCCACTCCTGTTCTCTGTCCTTCCTGGGTGGGCAGGGGGCTCTGTTCACCAGCCACCGTGACAGAGTTTTGGAAAAAGAACACAGGAATGCCCCCTACAGGCCACTAAATCCCCTGACCCTGAAGTGGCCACTCAGCGCACTCACGCTTCATTGGAAAGAAGTCATCACACAGCCCCTGGCCAAGCCCAGGGGTAGGAAGAGCCAGGCTCCTGGGCAGTCAGGCTGGTCGGACCAGGAATCGCTGGCAGGGAGCCTTAATGACCTCCGTGAGCGGGGTGAGGGACCGAGGATCAGCAGTGGCTGAAGGTCACATCTGTGGGAGGGGAGACTTGGTTAAGGGAGAAACCTCCCCTATCAGGGCTGCTCTGAGACAACCCAGCCTCTCCGAGGCTTAGCACGGGGCTCTGCCTCCGACCTGTGGGCTGCTGTCATAGTCATTCTTCGGCAGGACACTGTCCTAAGGCTGCACACATACTAGCTGCTTTGATCTTCAGACCATTCTGTGAGGTAGGTCCTACTGCTGTCATCCCATTTTGCAGATGGGAAAACTGAGGCACACAATGGTAGCCTAACACCTGAGCCATGCAGTGGGTAAGTGGGAGCCAGGCTGGGACCTGCGCCTTCCCACTCCTCCTGATGCTGCCTGTCCCCCCCCGCCCCCAACATAGCCCCCCCACGGACCAGAGCCCACATGGTCATTTGTCCTCTGGGTCAGGCCTGCAGGGAACTGGTGACCCATGGCAAGCAGGATTCCAGGGCCTGAGTTGGCAGGAGCTGCTGGCTTTCCAGCTGCCCCGGAGTCTGGCTGACCCCCAGGCAGGCAGTCAGGGCCTCTCTGTGCCCACGTTGCAGGCGGAGCTGACAAACAGCAGATGGACGCTGAGCTGAGGAAAGAGATGATGGCCATCTGGCCCAACCTGTCCCAGAAGACACTGGACCTGCTGGTCACCCCCCACAAGTGTAAGAGCCGCGCCTGGCCTGGCCCCGGGCTCTGCCCTGCCAGTGTGGGAGGGGGCAGGGAGAGAGGAGGCTGGAGCAGGGGCTAGGCTGGCGCACACAGGGCCCACACCCACGGCGACCTCACCCTGTGCCCCCAGCCACAGACCTGACCGTGGGCAAGATCTACGCAGCCATGATGATCATGGAGTACTACCGGCAGAGCAAGGCCAAGAAGCTGCAGGCCCTACGCGAGGAGCAGGTACGGCCCTGGGCCCTGGCCCCCTCCCCGCTGGTGCTCTTTCCCCTGCGGGCCCCACAGTGACAAACCAGAGCAGCAGGGCATGGCCAGGACGCAGGACAGGTCACCGGAAAGTAGGGTTGGGCCGAGGAGGCAGCCCAGATGAATTCATCTGTTCCTCTAACACTTATTGGGCACCTACTGTGTGCCAGACACTGTTCTCAGACCTGGGGGCGGGGGGGTGCAGCTGTGAGCAAAACAGACCAGAATCACTGCAAAGCGGACATTCCAACAATAATAAGTGACTAACACGGCAGGGAACAGTAAGTGCCCTAAGAAGGCATGCTGGGGGAGAGGGGTGCAGTCTGAAACCGGTGATCAGGGAGGCTGCCTGGAGGAGGTGATGTCGGGCAGAGACCCAAAGAAAAAGAAGAGGGAGAAAGCCACGTGGATGTCTGAGGGAAGAGGGCTCAGCAGGTCTCCCATGATAGTCCTGAACTCCCAACTTGAGTCCTAACCCACGAATCAGCGAATCCCTCTGAGGCAGAGGGAACAGCAGGGCGGAGGTCCTGTGGCAAGACTTTTGAGTTTGGAGAAGAGCGATGCGGCCAGTATGGCTGAACACAGCGAGCAAGAGGGGCGGCAAGGGGGCGCCCGGTCGCTCAGTCGGTGAAGTATCTGATTCGTGATCTCAGCTCAGGTCTTGAACTCCGGGCAGTGAGTTCAAAAAAAGAATGGAGACAAGGGTGAGAAAGTGAGAGGGCAGACTGTGGAGAGCCTTGGGGGCCCTTGACACGTTTGGTCCGGGTCTGATGGGAGGCCCCGCCCCCGGAGAGAAGTAACCACGCTCAGGTGGTCGCTGGCGCCCTCTGGTGTCTGGGGTGGATTAGGGCTGGAGCGGGGAGCCAGGGGAGGAGGTGAGTGGCACAGTCCAGGCGAGGCCATAGGGCCAGAGCTGGGTGAGAAGTGATCCTGTTCTGCACGGACTTGCAGGGAAGAGTCTAGTGGACTGGCTGATGGAGGGAACCTGAGTGTGTGTGTGTGTGTGTGTGTGAGAGAGAGAGAGAGAGTGTGTGTGTGTGTGTGTGTTCAGGATGTCAAGAATGACTGCGCTGGGGGGCTGGGGCTGCAGGGGGAAGCATTGAGTGTCCTCTGCACAGCTAGCCAGACCCGGAGCCTCGAACACCCTCCCCAGCCTACCCACTGCCCCTGCCTGTCCACCCTGTACCCACACACTGTTCTCTGCCTCTCCAGAACCGGACACCACTCATGTTCCAGCGCATGGAGCCCCCATCTCCAACCCAGGAGGGGGGCCCCAGCCAGAACGCCCTCCCCTCCTCCCAGCTGGACCCAGGTGGAGGCCTGTGAGTGTGGCTCTGGCCAGGAGGTGGGGATGGAAGAGCAGGGGGGCACCCTTCCCCGGTGCAGACACCCCTGGAGTGCCCACCGCCACCCTGTCCTCTGTCCCCCCACACACAGGATGGCTCATGAAAGCAGCATCAAGGAGAGCCCATCCTGGGTGACCCAGCGAGCCCAGGAGATGTTCCAGAAGACAGGAACATGGAGCCCAGAGCGGGGGCCTCCCACCGACATGCCCAACAGCCAGCCCAACTCCCAGGTGCCTCTGTCCCCCCCCCTCCGCCTCCCAGCTCCCAGGCCTAGGCAGCCCAGGAGGGAAGGGTGTGGGCCCCACAGCTGCAGCCGCACACCCACCAGGCCACCCCTGGGGCCCAACGGTCGGGCCAGGAACTCAGCTGGCCTTGCCCTGATGCCCCACAGTCTGTAGAGTTGCGAGAGATGGGCAGAGATGGCTACTCGGACAGCGAGCACTACCTCCCCATGGAAGGCCAGGCCCGGGCCGCCTCCATGCCCCGCCTCCCTGCAGAGAACCAGGTGAGGGCTTTCACCCACCCCCCCGGGGCTGGACTCGGGCCCCTGGGGTCCAACACACAGCCCAGGGTATCTCTTTCCTCTGGGACCCGGGCTTGGCGGGGGGACCCACCTGCGCTCTCCGCAGCAGGGGGCAGGCCCATCCTGCAGTGCCCAGAAGGCCTGGCCCTCTGAGCTCCTCTCTGATGGAGACCAGAGAAGGGAAGGGGCTCCCCTGGAGCAGGACACAGTCGTCACTGCCAAGTGCTTTCCAGCTATCCAGGTTGGAGGGGCCAAGGCAAGGGGATGTGGAGGTCATGTGGGGGTGTTGGGAGGAGGTGGTGTGTCGGGGCTGGGTGAGCTGCGCGCACACACACACACACACACACACGCATGCACATAGGTCTGCTATCAGGAATTTGGCAGGTCCTAGGACCTGGTAGCAGAGTCTGGGGTGGGCCTGGAGGCAGCTGGGGTTTGTATTTCCTGTCTGGTCTTTGTGGGGGCCAGTGGGGGGAACAGGGCCGTATGCCTGGTGTGTGTCTGTGTGTGGCTGGCTGCTTTGCCCAGCTGCAGAGGCCACTTGGTTAGTGGGGAGGGGGGGCGGTGGAGTGGAGAGATGCGTGATCCCGCTGCCCCAGGCTTGCAGGGACAGAGGGGCCAGAAGCCAGAAGCATGGCTGGCTGCCCGCCCAGCCTGAGAGGCACGGTGGCATGTGGGGCCGGGGCGGGCTTCCCGTGTGCTGTGCCGTGGTGTCTGCACGGAGGGGTCAGCGGTGGGGGGAGGCTGTGCTGTGCCTGGCGGGGCCAGGGTGGCTCAGGGACCTGGCTGGCCTCTGGCTGCAGAGAACCTGGGTCGGGGGGGGCACCTAGCTGCATGTGGCTGCCAGCCCCCTTACCCCATCCACCACCAGGACAGAGTCGCTGGGCCCCAGGAGAGGGTTGGGACAAGCCAGCTGACGGCCGCCCCCTCCCCAAGCTTTGAGTGTCAGCCGGAGCCAGGGCTGGGGCGCATTGCATGAAGCAGAGCCCAGGGCCAGGGGCCTGTGGCCACGCCATCCCATCTGTCGGTCTCGTGCCTCTGCCATCTGTCTGTCTGTGGTGTCTCCTGTCTGTCTCCTCTGTGCCCGTGGGAGGCTGGCCAGCCGGACCTGGGGTCACCCACGCACCAGGGACTTTAACCTCTTTCCCTGCTTCCCTTGCTCCCCTCCCCCACACTGCCCAGGTTTCTCTCCCCAACCCTGGCATCTCCGTGTACCACCTCTCCCTCTCCCTCTTGGCTTTTATATTTATTTTCTTCTTTCTGTTTTTCTGTGTGCACCATCCCGTGGGGCTGTGACAGAGGAGAAGGGGCCGGCCACGTGGGAATAACCTCAGTGTATGTACCTCACCGCCCACCTCCCAGCTGGGCTCCGGCCCCCTCTTCCCGCCCACCCCCCCTCGTGGGAGTCCTGTCATCTCTCCACCCCTTGGACCCCGCCCTTTCGTTGCAGACTGCACCCCCCTCGCCCATGAAGCCCCATCCTTGTGTGTTGTGTCCTCTGTGTGCCCTGCTGGGGGGGGGCGGGGTCTGCCCCCCCCACCCCTCCCCCATCTTCACCCCCAAGCCCCCAAGCCAGGAGGTGCCATCTTTCCAAGAAACCTGATCCGCAGCGCCACCGGGCCCACGCCTTTTCAGAGGCTCTCGTTCCCCTGACGCACCTCTGACCCTCTGGTGCTGAAGCCTCATGTCCCTTAAAACCGAAGTGCCACTGACCACTCAGCTGGGCCAGCCCCGGGCACCATCCTCCTCCTCTCCTCTCCCAGCAGCAGAGAACCACAGGCCCCTCTCTGGGGCCTGACCTGGGAGGTGCAGCTCCCACAGGCTCCCAGACTGCAGGCCAAGAAGAGCGGGTCCCCCCCAGGGCCTCAGGTGCCAGGGCAGCCCCTCCAGGGCAGGCTACAGGAGCCAGACTTGGGTGACCAGGAAAGACCGGTCCCAGCTCACCCGAGGAAGGACAGTGAGCTGGGATTCTTGGTGCCCGGCCCTGGGCTCATAGGAGGCCTGACCACTGCCGCCCCCCCCTGCCCTGCCGTGGGAGGAGAGTAGGCAGGATTGAGGGCAGGGCCCTGTGGCCCCACGGCCCCAGGGGACACTCTGGATGGGAGAAGCTGTCCCCTTCAGCTTGCCTGTGTGTCTCTGGCTGAATGGCCAGGGCTGGGTGGTGGTACCTCCAGGGCTGGTTTTGAGAAGCAACAGGAGGGGATCGGACGGGGCCTCCCGGCAGGAGCCCGGGGTAGGCCTAGGAGGAGGCAGAGGCATCCTGGGATCCTGGTGGATCGGAAACCGAGCCCCAGGGCGCACTCGGACTCTGCCCCGGGTGGTCACACCTGGTCACTGAGGGCTGATGGGGCAGAACGGACCGGGACCACTTCGTGCAGGCTGCTGACCCTGGCCCGCTGGCCTGTCCACCCTCCCAGACCATCTCGGACACCAGCCCCATGAAGCGCTCAGCCTCCGTGCTGGGCCCCAAGGCCCGGCGCCTGGACGACTACTCCCTGGAGAGGGTGCCGCCTGAGGAGAACCAGCGGCACCATCAGCGGCGCCGGGACCGCGGCCACCGAGCCTCTGAGCGCTCCCTGGGCCGCTACACAGACGTGGACACAGGTGGGCTGCCCTGCGGGCCCCAGGAGACAGAGGAGGGCAGGAGAGGAAGATAGGGCAGAGTAGGGCAAACATGGAGAGAGAAAAGGAGTGGCCTGGGTGTGGAACAGGACTCTCCGGGGACAGGACCAAGGGACCCCGAGCTGGGCCAGGGGCTGCTCAGAGCCTGGGGACCAAGGCCCCTTTCGAGAGCCTGCACCGCCCCCCCCCAGGTGACCTCCCAGGTGCACATCTCACCCACTCCTCCTTCACGGTCACCTGTTTGTCTGATCCCCACCCCAACCCGGGCCCAGGCTTGGGGACAGACCTGAGCATGACCACCCAGTCCGGCGACCTGCCATCTAAGGAGCGAGACCAGGAGCGGGGCCGGCCCAAGGACCGAAGGCACCGGCAGCACCGCCACCACCGCCACCACCACCCGCACCCCCCACCCTCTGAGAAGGAGCGCTACACCCAGGAGCCGCCTGACCACGGCCGGGCCCGGGCCCGGGACCAACGCTGGTCCCGCTCACCCAGCGAGGGCCGTGAACACATAGCGCACCGGCAGGTGGGTGTGGCACTGGGCGCCCCAGACCTGAACCCCTGGGAGACCAGTGTGGGGGCTGGGGGGGGCACACCATAAGAGCCCCTCCAGGCAGGGTCCTCTCTCCCCACTGTGACCTCCAACCCTGCCCACCATTGGGGTCCCCAAGCTCCCGGGGATGGGGAGAAGCCCGGCAGGGGTAGGCACTGGCTCCCCACTCTGCCCCCCCAGCCCCCCTGCCCGCCCGCCGCCCCCTCCCCTGCCCCGCAGCTGCTTCCTCTTTGGTTGTGGATCACGTTTGAGTTTCTGGCCAGCGCGGTCCTTATGGCTCATGCCCCCGCTGGCTGCCTGCTGCCTTTTGCTTTCCTTTAACCCGGCTTCCGTTTTTGTTTCGATTATGATTTCTGTCCTCTGGACGCCTGTGAGTAATTTTTGAAACTTCTGCTATTTAACCCCGAAACTTACAAAACTCCATTTCTCATTTCTCTTTTCACTTTGTTGTGTTGGTTTTCGACTTCCCCTCCCTCCTTGTCTCTGACTCCTCCTTCCCTCCTCCTCCTCCCCCTCCTCCTCCTCCTCCTTCACCTCCTCTTCCCTGTGGCTGTTGCTTTTCTCCTTTTTTTCCATTCAAATGTCCTGTGTCCCCCTCTCCTCCTCCCCCGTCCCTCCTCCGTCCCCTTTGGTATTCCTTTGCCCCTCCCTCTCTCCCGCCCGTCCTCTGTGTCTCCTCCGTCTCCTTCTGGTTGATTTTGTTGTATCTTTTTTTTTGATTTCCTTTGTTTCAATTTTCGTGTAGGGCAGTAGTTCCGTAAGTGGAAGCCCAGCCCCCTCAACATCTGGTACCAGCACTCCGCGGCGCGGACGCCGCCAGCTCCCCCAGACCCCCTCCACCCCCCGGCCACACGTGTCCTATTCCCCCGTGATCCGTAAGGCCGGCGGCTCGGGGCCCCCGCAGCAGCAGCAGCAGCCACAGCAGCAGCAGCCGGCGGCGCGGCCGGGCCGGGCGGCCCCCAGCGGCCCGCGGAGGTACCCGGGCCCCGCGGCCGAGCCTCTGGCCGGGGAGCGGCCGCCCGCGGGGGGCCACGGCAGCAGCCGCTCGCCCGCGATGGAGCGGCGGGTCCCGGGCCCCGCCCGGAGCGAGTCCCCCAGGGCGTGTCGCCACGGCGGGGCGCGGTGGCCGGCGTCTGGCGCGCACGCGTCCGAGGGGCCCCCCGGTCCCCGGCACCACGGTTACTACCGGGGCTCCGACTACGACGAGGCCGATGGCTCGGGCGGCGTTGGCGGGGAGGAGCCCCGGGCCGCGGCTTACGACGCGCCACCCCCTGCGCGACACACGTGCTCGCCCAGGACTCCCCGGGCCCCAGGCCCGGCCTGCGCCTCGCCTTCCCGGCACGGCCGGCGACTCCCCAACGGCTACTACCTGGCCCACGGACTGGCCAGGCCCCGCGGGCCGGGCTCCAGGAAAGGCCTGCACGAAGCCTACAGCGAGACCGACGACGACGACTGGTGCTAAGCCCGGGCGAGGTGGCACCCGCGCCCGCCCGGCCCCCCCACGCACCCCACGCACACGCCCCACGGGGAGGAGCCGCGCACAGGCCGCGGGGCCACCTCGCTGCCACCTGCCCAGCACACAGGGGAGGCCCGGGAGGGGCCCAGGAGAGGACCTGCCGGACGACCCCGGGCTCTGGAGGGAGTCCCCAGGACCCGGACACACCAGGGTGTCCCGCAAAGACCCTCGGCCAGAAAAGCCGCTCCTGGGCAGTGATGCGCCCCCCACCCAACCCCGACCCTCCCCCGCACGACGGGGGCCCTCGGGGCGGGGGGGGGCGGGGCAGACAAACCACACAGCCAAGGGATTCGAATTAACTCAGCCATTTTTGGAGAACCTTGGGGAAAAATGGAAATTAAAAAAAAAAAAAAAAAAAACATTTTTAAAAGAAAAAAAGGGGAGAAAAAAAATCGCTTCTATTGATGAGTTTTATCATCTCAATCGAATCTTTCCTTTCCCTGGTGAACGCGAGCTGGTGGCCCGTGTGGCGGAGAAGCCAGAAGTGAAGCTGAAACCCAGCGACCCACACAGACTTCCACCAGACACTCATACCCCACACACGTTCTCAGACACACACAGGAGTGCTTGCTGGTTATACCAAACCCTACTATTACTGCCTGCAGAAATCAATTAAAAAAAATAAACAATTTTAAAAAGGACAAAAAAATTAATGATTGAGAAAAGAAGCATTTTTTCTGACATTTGGTCCTGCTTGAAATAACAAAAGAAAAAGAAAAAAAAAAAAAAAAACCACCACCACCACCGATTTCCTTTGCTTCTTTTTTCCTTTTTCCTACCTTGTTTGAAAACTGTGGGCTTGGGACTGTGAATTACTGCATGACATTCAAAAAGAAAAAAAAAATAAAAAAGTTGAATCAAAGGGCTTTTGATTGCACTGGTCTTTATCCCTCTGCAAAGCGCTCCCCAGGTCTCTTTGGGGGAATGGTAGAAGGAGGCCCTTTGAACGTATTTGAAAGTAGCCAAGGAAGCTGTGACTCTCTAGGCATCCAGTCTTGGCGATGTCTGGGTGTTGCTCCAGAGCCAACAAAGAACAAGGCAGACAGGCTCTGTGCCTCACCGCACTTAGTGGCCAGAACTCTAGAAATCCTGGCTACCTTAACAAGCCCAGGAAAGCCAAGGCCAAAAGCCAGGTCTTTGCCAGCTGTCCTGGCTGGAAGTTAGAGTGGTGCCCCCCACTGCCACCCCACGCCTTCATCCTCAAGCACCCAGGTCTCCAGCCATCTGCCTGCCAAACAGGTTCTACCTAAAAGCAACCGTTCTGGAAGATCAACCATCCCGCATGACCATCCTGCATGACTGGGCCAGTGGGACCCCAGAGAGCACCCGTGAGGTCCCAAACATTAGCAGAACTCCTATGGGAAACACCCTGGCAGTGGGGAGTCCTAGAGCTCAGTCAAAGCAGCCCACCCATGGGTGCGAATGGATGGTCATGGCCAGCTCAAGATGCCAGCAGTGTAGCAGACGTATAGGGGGAGGTGGGGTGCTTACAGAAGGGACTGACAGCCTACCCTCCATCCCCCTTCCAGCCCACCCGGGGCACCTGTCTATACCCTCCCACTCCAGACTTATGGAAGCTGACCCCACAGATGGAGATGGTAGAAGACGCCCCCCTCCCTGACCCCCATCCTCAGGGCCTCACCTCCCTGCCTGTTCTGTGAATGCCTCTGTGATTATGGCCAAGAGCTACAAAACTGCAGTCAGTGAGGTTAGAAGATGAGAGGGCTGTGTTGATTCAGGTGAGCAAAAGGCCCATTATAACCCCTTGTTCAAGTTGAGCTAAGAGGCCTTTCTTTGGAGCACCTCCCTAGAGAGGGTTTCAGAGAACCCCACAAAATCTATAGACACAGAGAGCGGGGTGGTCCTCAGGGAACATCTGGGTAACAGAGGAAGGAAAATCAGAGGCCAGGCAGCGGGAGACTAACCACAAACATCTACCACACCCCGTTGGGGACAGTCCCTGGACCTGAGGAGCTTGGCCCTGCCACCCTCCCTAAAACCACTCCCAGCTCAGCTCTAGCCTCACTGACTGTGTGACCTTAGGAAAGTGACTTAACCTCTCTGTGCCTCTGTTGTCCCATCTGTAAAACAGAAATAATAATAATAAGACTATGATAATTAAATGCATTAGTCTATATCAGCTACCAGCAAACTTTGCCTTAAAGGATCAAAGAGTAATATTTTCAGCTCTGTGACCCAGACAGTCTCTGTTGCAACTCTTCAACTCTGCCGTTGTACCAGGAAAGCAGCCAGAGATAATAGGTTAATAAGTGATGTGGCTGTGTTCCAATGAAACTTTATTTATAAACAAAAGCAGTGGGCCAAATTGGGCCCTTGTCCTACATCTGACATTCCCAAACTTTTTGGTATCAGCGCCTCTCTACATTCTTTTTTTTTTTTTTAAAGATTATTTATTTATTTATTTATTTGAGAGAGAGAGAGAGCAGGGGGAGGAGCAGAAGGAGAGGGACAAGCTGACTGACTCCACGCTGAGTTTGCAGCCTGACACGGGGCTGGGACCCACAACCCTGAGATCATGACCTGAGCTGAAATCAAGAGTCAGAAGCTTAACCAAATGAACCACCCAGGTGCGCCCCCCTGTTCACGTTCTTAAAAAAATTGGGGGGGGGGGGCATCTGGGTGGCTCAGTTGGTTAGGCGACTGCCTTTAGCTCCGGTCATGATCCTGGAGTCCGGGGATCAAGTCCCGCATCCAGCTCCCTGCTCGGCAGGGGGTCTGCTTCTCCCACTAACCTCTCTCCTCTCATGCTTTCGCTCTCTCTGTCAAATAAATAAATAAAAATCTTTTTTTAAAAAAATTGTTGGGCGCCTGGGTGGCTCAGTGGGTTAAGCCGCTGCCTTCGGCTCAGGTCATGATCTCAGGGTCCTGGGATCGAGTCGGGCATCGGGCTCTCTGCTCTGCAGGGAGCCTACTTCCTCCTCTCCCTCTCTCTGCCTGCCTCTCTGTCTGCTTGTGATCTCTGTCTGTCAAATAAATAAATAAAATCTTTTAAAAAAAAATTGTTGAGGACTCCAAAGTATATCTATTAATGTGGACTACAGTCACTTATATTTACCATTTAGGAATTAAAACTGAGAATTTTTTAAACTATGTATTAGGTTTGTGGGTTTTTTTAAGATTTTATTCATCTATTTGAGGGAGAGAGCAACACAAGCAGGGGGAGCGGCAGACAGAGGGAGAAGCGGGCAGAGGGAGACACAGGCTCCCCACTGAGCAGGGAGCGGGATGCAGGACTCAATCCCAGGGTCCTGGGATCGTGACCTGAGCTGAAGCCAGATGCTCAACCGACTGAGCCACCCAGGCGTCCCTACATACTAGTTTCTAAATTGCAATCAATAATAAACCTACCAATAGTAATAAAATAAAATAAACCTTACAGTAAGAATATTTTGGGGGCGCCTGGGTGGCTCAGTGGGTTAAGCCGCTGCCTTCGGCTCAGGTCATGATCTCAGGGTCCTGGGATCGAGTCCCGCATCAGGCTCTCTGCTCGGCGGGGAGCCTGCTTCCTCCTCTCTCTCTCTCTGCCTGCCTCTCTGCCTACTTGTGATCTCTCTCTGTCAAATAAATAAATAAAATCTTTAAAAAAAAAGAGAATATTTTTAATGAAAAATAACCACTTTTTCAAGGAAAAAAAACGTGAAAAAGAGGCTTTGTTTTACGTTTTTTGCATCTCATTCATATCGACTCACAGAAGACAGCTAGCTTCTCACATCTGCTTCTGCATTTAGCTTGTTCCAATACCCCATATCTTCTGGAAACTCACCACACACGTGTGAGAGAATGAAAGTATTAAAGGCACAGGACATCTTAATAGCATTATTAATAGTATCGTAATATATAATATGTTCTCCGAACCTCCCCGTCCCAGAGTGAGTAATTGCTTACCAATGACATTACCACCATGGCACCAAAGCAGAAAGTTTGACAGACCTTGCTCTAGACCCCAACCACCCTTGAGCTTACCTTGGGCCAAGAAGGCTGAGAGACTCCAAACGGCAAGGCAGGCAGACCTCTTTCTATAATCATGACATCTAGGAAGTGACCAGTCCCGCAAAAAGCTGAATAGAGGGTTTTGACTTCCTACCCAGGCATTTTAGCCAATCACAACCCCGGCAGACTTCTAGAGCAGCTGCCTGCCCAAGGCAGGGCTGGCCTCTGGCAGAGGTCCACCTCCCATGGTGCCGAGGCTATTTAGGAGCACGTGGGCCCATCTGCAGCCAGGGAAGCCACAGCCATCTGTCCATAAGGGAACAAGGCCCACTGCCAGAGCCCCCCAACGACCCCAGGACCCAAAGGCCAAACCTGTGGCTGAGTGTCAGGAAGCTGGACCCCAGGCCTCCGCCACCCACACCTTCAGGCTCAAGCAGGTGTAAAAGGCCCAGGAGACTCAGAATGAGGGATCAGGAGAGGAAGAGGGAGGGCGTGACTTGGCTTAAGCCCTGGTTTCACAAATCCCTCAGTCCCCAGGGCCTTAGCCACAACATCTGGAAGGCTGACAAAGGGGCAAGGAAATGGAGACTCTGAAAGGCCGGCCTGCCACGCAAGTGCCCTGGGCAGCACCCCTCCTGGGGAAAACAGTCTGAGAGACCCAGGCTTATTACAGATGTGTCCTCAGTGCTTCAAGGAACTGCTTCCCTGTAATCCACAGCCTCCAGTTGCTATCTCTCTGAACCTCAATGTTCTGTCTGTGAAATGGGAACTTACCACTGTGTCAAGGAGGCGACACATTGCCTCTACCCTCTTAGATTCAGTGACTGTGGCCTGTGAATTAAACTAATGAATGACAGATTACTAGGGAAAAAGGCATATCATTTTTATGAATATTTACATGCATAGAAAAGCAGTGAATTTCAAAGAAGTGATTAGACCCAGGGGTTTAGATACCATTTTAACAAAGAAAAGGGGATTTGGGCTTCCAGGGACAATAAATGGTGGGGAAATGACTAGGAAATGTCTGGTAGAAACGAATGGATGATAAAGGTTATTTTCATAAGGTTTGTTGATGATACAGGCTCATTTTGGTGCCTCTCTATCTTCAGTGATGAGTCACTCTTCTCTTCCTGATATAGGAGAAAAGGGGACATCTTCAAAAAGGGAAATTTATGTCACTTTCTTAAAAGAAAATGTATGCCCTGCTTTTAGGTAGAAAAGGGGAGAACAGAGGCCTCTTCTGCATCTCACTTGCCTTCAGCTTAAAATAATCCTTTTGCTAAAGTGGCATATTTGGGGGTGGCAAATCTGACCCCCATCAGCTGTCATCAAAGGACCGGCAGAGTGTGGATGGGTGACAGCGCTTGGCTCGAAGACTTGTGGGAAAGCCAGATCCGGGTGTGGGCGCCAACCAGAGCACCCCAATATGGGAACTACTAGTTCCTCAGGAACTCTGTACAGCATTGAGGTGAAGTCCTGATTTCCGGAAGCAACCAGAAGGAGGAGGACTGCGACAAGCGTCACCGACACAGTGAGGCAGGTATCTCACAGAGATGCGCCCTTACAGTGATAAAACACGTAAGAAAAAGGAAAAGGAAAACAAACGGCTTAAACAAATTAAAGAAATAGTAGCAATATTGCTCTCCTAGGACCAATATAACAAGTTACCACAGTCGGAATGGCTTAAAACAACACAAATATGGGCGCCTGCGTGGCCCAGTCGTTTGAGAGTCTCCCTTTAGCACGGCTCGGGTCATGATCCCAGAGTCCTGGGATTGGGCCTGCATTGGGTTCCATGCTTGGCGGGAAGCCTGCTTCTCCCTCTTTCACTCCCCCTGGTTGTGTTCCCTCTCTAGCTGTCTCTCTGTCTGTCAAATAGATAAATGAAATCTTAAAAAAAAAAAAAAAAAAAACAAAAAAAAACCCAACAGGGACCTGGGTGGCTCAGTGGGTTAAAGCCTCTGCCTTCGGCTCAGGTCCTGGGATCCGCATCGGGCTCTCTGCTTGGCAGGGAGCCTGCTTCCCTTTCCCTCCCTCTGCCTGCCTCTCTGCCTACTTGTGATCTCTGTCCGTCAAATAAATAAATAAAATCTTTTTTTTTTAATTTATTGTCTTACAACTCATGAGACAAGAAGTCCTAAAATCAAAGTATTGGCAGAGTCAGCTCCCAACTGAAGCCTCTGAAGGAGAATCAGTCTACAGCTTTCGTCTAGCTTCTGGTGGTTGCTGGCAATCCTTTGGCATTCCTTGGCTGTGGCTGTATCACCACAATCTCTGCCTCTGTCTTCACCTGGCCTTGTCCCTGTGTCTCTGAGTATCCTCTTCTGTCTCTTATGAGGACACTTCTGCTGGATTTAGCAGCACCCCCAATCCAGTATGATCTCATCTCTGTCCTTACCCTAATTACATCTGCAAAGATCCTATTTCCAAATAAGGTCCCTGTGATTTAATAAAAAATACATTTGGGGATGCCTGGGTGGCTCAGTCAGTTAAGCATTTGCCTTTGGCTCAGGTCATGATCCCAGGGTCCTGGGGTCAATTCCCACATGGGGTTCCTTCCTCATTGGGGAACCTGCTTCTCCCTCTGCCTGCTGCTTCCCCTGCTTGTGCTCTTTCACTCTCTCTCTCTCTCTGACAAATAAATAAAATCTTAAAAAAAAAATATATATATATATATATATATATATGAAGAAATATATTTGGTCTTTGTCCCCAGTTCCTTGTACAGATCTTCTAAAACCCTTGGAATTTCCTAAGTCATAGGAATGTCTTCTATCATTCATAAGGGGTTCCCCCCAACTTTTTTTTTTTTTTAAGGTTTTTTTTTTTTTTTTTTTTTGACAGAGATCACAACTAGGCCCAGAGGCAGGCAGAGAGAGGGGAGGAAGCAGGCTCCCCGCTGAGCAGAGAGCCTGAGGCGGGGCTCAATCCCAGGACCCTGGGATCATGACCTGAGCCGAAGGCAGAGGCTTTAACCCACTGAGCCACCCAGGCGCCCCCCCCCCAACTTTTTAAAAGGATTTCTTTAAGTCATCTCTACTCCCAACGTGATCAGTTACCCCATCACGCCTAACCATTCGCCCTCTGGCCTCTAGGTGGCGCTGCCTATCCGGTGCACCTTGACCCTAGGAAGCTTGGGGATCGGGCTGATCACTAGACAGGGGGGAGCTTTCAGGCCCACCCCAACCTCTGTCGCCCTCTGTGTGCCCTACAGGAGCTGACTTCACCCTGAGCCTGTGTCTCAGCCACAAAATTACTGTGATGAGGAGTCGCCCACACACTTGCCAATGTTGGCCATTGGTAGGGACTGAATGTTTGTGTCCCCCCCAAAATTCAAAGGTTACGATCTGGTTCCCAGTGTGGTGGTGGTTGGAGGTGGGGCCTTTGGGAGGTAATTAGGTGATGAGGGTGGAGCCCCCATGAATGGGATCAGTGCCGTTATAAAAGAGACCCAGGAGTGCTCTCAGCCTTTTCGAGAGCGTGAGGACAGAGCGAGAAGGCGGTGTATATGAATCAGGAGGCAAGAGGACCCCGCCAGACACCAAATCTGCCAGCGCCTTAATCTTGGACTCCAGCCTCCAGAACTGTGAGCAATAACTCTCTGTTATTTATAAGCCCCCCGGGCTCCAGGATTCTGTTACGGCAGCCTGAGTGGACTCAGACAGCTGAACACCTGCTGAGGGCCCAGGGGATATCGCTGCGGAGGATGACGGGACAAGGACTGCTGGCCGGAGAAGCATCTTCAGAGGGGGTGGACACGGAACCGCTCTCATTCCACCCCTGCCCTGGATCTGCCATGACAGCCTCATCTGCTAAACGTAACACCCACGTTCCATCTGGCCTCCTGTGCCTGCCTGGAATAGCAGCCCGAGCCCCCTGCAGTCTTCCCAGCGTGCCCACTACCTCGGGCCCTGTGAGCTTCCCAGAGCTCCAGGCCCCCTCCCAGCCTCCCACACAGTTCTGCCCAGGCCCACCCCCCCTTCCCCCCACCCACCCTGCCCCAGCCCTTAAACATGAGAACAGCCTCACCATGTACAACATATCCTCCAAGACTATGTTTCCTCTGTGAAAATGAGCTGGAGGGGGGCACCTGGATGGTTCAATTGGTTAAGCATCTGCCTTTGGCTCAGGTCGTGATCCCAGGGTCCTGGGATGGAGCCCCACATTGGGTTCCCCTACTCGGTGGGGAGCCTGCTTCTCCCTCTCCCTCTGCCTGGAGCTCCCCTTGCTAGTGCTCTCTCCTTCCTGAAAATGAATAAATAAAATCTAGTAAATGAATGAATGAATGAATGAATGGACCCAGATGCCTTTTTCTCCAAAAACTGCCTCCTGAGCTCCACATTTCCCTGTAGGATTAAAGACCACATTGTAATAATCAGCCGATTGGACAACCAAAAGGCACTCAGAGACCTGCACCTTGTTTAAGTTGGTGTCCCCAGCCCAGTTGCAGTTCCTGGCCCCCCAAGGAGGCGCAGGGGAGCTATTGTGGAGCTAAGGTTGCACCTGCATGACAGGTCAAGGTGCAGCGAATACGCAGCGCCACCTAGAGGCCAGAAAGCGAATGGCTAAGGCGTGATCCGGGAACCGGGGGGTGGAGCGAGGAGTAGAGGCGGTGGCGTGAGAGGCATAAAAGTACCCCTAATCCCGGCTCCAGAGACAGAAGCTGGACCAGCGGGGACGTCACGGATGTAAATGCCCGGCCGCTCTATGGGAAGAACTTTCTAACAACTACTCAGAACAGGACAGATGACCCAGGAAGACGGGGAGCGGGGCGTGGGGGGCCGTTCAGGAGCCAGAGAGGCTGGTCTCCCTGTTTTTGCCTCCACTTTCTCAGGAAGAGCCCAGGGGAGGCGGGAGGGCGGGAGAGGAGCTCTGGGAGCACAGCGCGAGGAGGGGCTGGCTAAGAGAAGTGGAGGAAGACACCGGCAGACGAGAAACCTGTTCAATCGCTTGTCCAAGATCTTGCCCAAAGTCACACAGGGGGGAGAAAAAGGAAGAACCTTAAAAACTCACCCAGCTGGTTTCCCTCCATTTGGCCCTGTTGCCTCCCACAGGGTGACACCACACCCCTCTTGGCTGGGACATAGTGACCCTCTGGCCCTGTCCATCGTGCAATGACCCCTTTGTCTGACTCTTTTGTCCTTCATCCTAAACCACTCCCAAATGCTGCCTCCCCGCCACCAGGGTCACTGGGCGGGCACACCACTGAGCCACCAGCGAGAAACAACAGTCTCCAGGTCTTTGAATTTCAGGTGGCCAGAAGTCCAAGGTGGACCAAACTTTGCACCAATCTCTATCCACCACCCCTCCCCACTGGCCACAGACAGTGAGGTCCTGCTGCCTCAAGAACAGAAGACAATCAAAAGCCCCCTGGAGGGCGCCTGGGTGGCTCAGTGGGTTAAGCCGCTGCCTTCGGCTCAGGTCATGATCTCAGGGTCCTGGGATCGAGTCCCGTATCGGGCTCTCTGCTCGGCCGGGAGCCTGCTTCCTCCTCTCTCTCTGCCTGCCTCTCTGCCTACTTGTGATCTCTGTCTGTCAAATAAATAAATAAAATCTTAAAAAAAAAAAAAAAAAGCCCCCTGGAAGGGGTGCCTAGGTAGCTTAGTCGGTTAAGCGGCTCGGGTCATGATCCCATGGTCCTGGGATTGAGCCCCACATCAGGCTCCCTGCTCAGTGGGGAATCTGTTTTTCTTTCTCCCTCTATCTGCCTCTCCTCTCTCTCTCTCTCTCTCTGTCCAATAAATAAATAAAATCTTTTTTTAAAAAAGTTCAATTCCATGACACTTAGTACATTCACAACATTATGCAACCTATCACCTCCGTCTAGTTTTGAAATCAACCCTGTCCCTGTGGGCAGTCATTCCCCACCCCCACTTCTCTCAGCCTCTGGCAAACACAGTCTACTTTCTGTCTCTATGGAATTGCTTATTCTGGGCATTTCACATGGATGGGATCATACAATATGTGACTTTTTAGTCTAGCTTTTTTCACTGAGCATAATGTCTTCAAGGCACACCCACGTGTGGCACGTATCAGGACTTCATTCCTTTTTATGGCTGAAGAACGTTCCATGGTAGGGTTCCACCACACTCTGCGTATCCGTTCATCTGCTGATGGACATCTGTGATGCTTCTACCTTTTGGCTGCTGTGAACCAAGCTGCCGTGTACAAATATTTATCTGAACGCCTATTTTCAATTATTTTGGGTTTATACCTAGGAGTGGAAATTCTGGGTCCCAGGATAGCCCTTTGTTAAGCTTTTGGAGGATGGTGAGGTTATATTTTAAATAATACATTCATTTAATGCCACAAATCCAAAATACAACCATTACAACATGTAACCACTATAAATAGTATTACAATCTTTTTATTTTTTTCCCCCTAGGAAGTTTTAAAAACCCAACCTGTGTGTTTTCCTCAGAGCACCGCTCGATTTGGACCAGCCATGTTTCAACAGTGCTTGAGAGCCCCATGTGGCTCATGGCGACTGTCCTGGACGGCACAGGTATGGGTTCACACTCCCAGGATTGTACTTTTTTTTTTTTTTTAAGATTCTATTTATTTATTTGACAGAGAGACAGCAAGAGAGGGAACACAAGCAGGGGGAGTGGGAGAGGGAGAAGCAGGCTTCCGGCTGAGCAGGGACCCCAATGCGGGGCTTGATCCCAGGACCCTGGGACCATGACCCAAGCTGAAGGCAGACACTTAACAACTGAATCACCCAGGCACACCCTCCCCCCAGGATCGTTCTTGAGCTCTGTTGCGTCCGGATGATCACCCCCTCCACTGCCCATGAGCTGCTGGTGCAGGACCCCCCATCTGTGGGCTTGGATCTGGGGAAAGTTGGGGATGCCTGCAGAGGTGGGGGGGGGGCAGGCTGTCCTCCAATCCCTGTCCTGCTGCGTCTAGCCACACAGGCACACATCCTGCTATGACTGTCCCCACCACCACCCCCAGTTCCTGTGTTGATGCCCTAACCCCCATGATGATGGTACTATGAGATGGAGCCTTTGGGAGGTGATGAGGTCATGAGGAAGAGCCCCTGGGAATGGCAGCTGGGCCCGCATAAAGGAGACCCCAGGGAGCTCCCTCTGCCCTTCTGCCTGGTAAGGACAGAGTGAGAAGATGCCACCTATGAACCAGGGAGAGTGCTCTCCCCAGCTACATCGCCTGCTGGCTCCTTGATCTTGGACAGGCCTCCAGATCTGTGCAAAATCAATGTCTGTCATTTAGAAGTCCCTCACTCTGTGGTCCTTTGTGGTAGCAGCTGGAGCTGACGAAGGTCCACCCCACCCTGGGACCTCAGGCTTGTAATCAACAAAAAAGGAGTAAAACAGGAAGGATGTGAGTGTGAGCAGAGCCAACCATGGTAGCACGTGATGACGCCAGAAAGCCAGGGAATGAATGGGGTTGTGCACCCATCCTCCTCCCCGTGGAGGGTGGAGGGTGGAGGAGGCAGGGGCCTTGGGAATCCCACAGGAGTTGCTGGCTGGGAAGGCCCCTGCAGGAGGCCAGGGAGACCCTTCGGGCCTTCTCCAGACGCCCATGGGGTCCCCCTGAGTCTCGGGGGTCATCCACTGGGCTCTGGTATGGAGCTGGGCCAGAGAGACCTCAGGTCAACAGGGAGCCAGCCGTGTCTGCTCTGGGATTGCTTCTTGGGGAGAGGTTCCCAGCATCTAAGGGCACACCCGGTCAGGCCTGAGGCCACACCAGGCCTCCTTCTGACTCATTCATCCTGGTGAGGACCCCGCAGCGGAGGCGGAGAAATCAGCCTTTAAATATGGCTCAGCACCATCTGATGCTTCGGGACTGATGGAAGGAAGCCAGCGGCCGCCCCTGACCCAGCCAGCCTCCCTCCACGCTGGGTTCAGGCATCCCCGCCTCTCCGCCTTGCCGCCCCTTCCCTCGCAGGCTCAGATGTTTTAGGCTCCCTATAAACGTGAGATATAAAAAGAAGCGTGGGGAGGGCGCCGGGGTGGGGAGGGGAGCGGCCACTGGCTTGCTAAGAGACACCGCCCCCATACTGCCCCAGCATGGCAAACACCCCACCCCCCACTCCAAGAGGTGCAGGCGTGTGCCTGCGTGCAGACACTGTGACAAGCCAACATTTAGCATCAGGCATAAGGAGGCCAGCCAGCTGGGGGAAAGCCAAGTCTGACTTTAAACAGGCCTCTCTCCTTGGCCAAAGCTGGGCCCCAGAAAATGCAAATTGTGCAAATGCCCCCCCTCCCTCAGCCAAGATGGGTCAAGCCTGCCTGGGGAACTTACCTCCCATGGAGGACACAGAGACATCCTGATAGGGCTCCAGCCCTGGACGGACCCCTCACATGCAGGATGGGCCCAGATACAACAGCATCATCTGCCTGCCTTCCTAGTCCCACCTCTCCTGGACCCCACTTCTGGCCTGCACTTCTGCTCTGGGTGGGAGGGTCCACCTCTCCATGCCCCTTGCTTCCTCCACCCAGCTGGTCCCCGCCTTCTGCTCATCCACCCACCCACCCTGCAGCCCTGGAGTGCCCCACACCCACCCAGAGCCTCTTAGCATCCATCTCCTGCCTCTGTCCCCTCACCACCCCGGGCAGCTGACCACTCCCTTTGTCCCGCTGCACCCGCACTTTCTGCTGTGCCTTCTATGATATATTGAGCACCAGCTATGTGTCAGGCACAGGCCCGGGAGCCAGGGATGCATGGTATTGAGTAAAATAGGCATTGCCCAGACCCTCCAGTCAGATGGAGGAGGCGGACAGCACATTCTAGTCAGATGGAGAAGGCAGAGAGCACATCCAGGGACCTACATCAACAAACCAAAGGAAAAAGCACGGACGTAATGAATTTTAACTAGGATGTACGCTGCGAATAAGCAGTCCGAAGCACTGTAAGGAGGCCAGCCTTCCTCAGAAGGGGAAGGGAAGGTGTCCATGAGACTGAGGAGCAAATCAATAAAAATCTTTAAAAATATATATATTTTATTTATTTATTTGACAGACAGAGATCACAAGTAGGCAGAGAGGCAGGCAGAGAGAGAGAGGGGGAAGCAGGCTCCCTGCCGAGCAGAGAGCCCGACGCAGGGCTCAATCCCAGGACCCTGAGATCATGACCCGAGCCGAAGGCAGAAGCTTTAACCCACTGAGCCACCCAGGCACCCCTATTATGTATCTTTTAACACACACACATACACAAAAAGTTATTGGCTAAGGGGAAAACAAAACAACCCACATGTCCATCGATGGATGAATGGATAGACAGAAATGGGTTCTAACCATACAATAAAGTATTCAGCCAGAAAAGGAGCGAAGTTTTGATTCACACTGGGACACAGATGAATCACAAAAACATGCTAACTGAAAGAAGTCAGAACAAAAGACCACAAATCCATGATTCCACGGATATGAAATATCCAGCATGGGCAAATGATCCACAAAGACAAAGAAAGATTGAAGGCTGAGAGAGTGGGGACCAGAGTAGCAGCTAATGGCTACAGGTTTACTTGGGGCCATGGGAAAGTTGTGAGATGGATGGAGGGGATAGTTGTACAACAGGGTGAAGGGGCTAGATGCCGGGCAATTGTACACTTTAAAATGGTTCAGTTAGGGGACGCCTGGGTGGCTCAGTCGTTAAGCATCTGCCTTTGGCTCAGGTCGTGATCCCAGGGTTCTGGGATTGAGCCCCACATCGGGCTCCCTGCTCAGTGGGGAGACTGCTTCTCCCTCTCCCTCTGCTGCTCCCCCTGCTTGTGTTCCCTTTCTAGCTGTCTCTCTCTATCTATCAATTAAATAAATAAAATCTTTAAAAATAAATAAAATAAAATGGTTAAGTTAGGGGTGCCTGGGTGGCTCAGTCAGTAGAGGGTCTCGAGTCTTGATCTCAGGGTCATGAGTTCAAGTCTCACACTGGGTGTAGAGCTCACTTAAATAAACAAACAAACAAACAAACAAAGGTTAACCTAATGTTAGAAGTATTTTGTTGGAAGGAAGGGAGGGAGGGAGGGAGGAAGGAAGGAAGAAAGAAAGGAGAGAAAAGAAAAGAAAGAGGAGGGGTGCCTGGGTGGCTTAGTGGGTTAAGCCTCTGCCTTTGGCTCAGGTCACGATGTCAGGGTCCTGGGATCAAGGCCCGAATAGCATCGGGCTCCCTGCTTAGCAGGGAGCCTGCTTTCCCTTCTCTCTCTGCCTGCCTCTCTGCCTACTTGTGATCTTTATTTCTCTGTCAAATAAATAAATAAAATTTGGAAAAAAAAAAAGAAAAGAAAGAGGAAAGGAGGGAGGAAGGAAGGAAAGAAAAAGGAAGGAAGAAAGAAAGAGGGGTGCCTGGGTGGCTCAGTTGGTTAAGCATCTACCAGCTGGGGCAGAGCCATTACCATGCACCCCATCTGTGCCCGCCGCCAGCCGGCCCGTTCCAGTGCTCAATCCCACTCCACTTTGAAGATCCAGATGTCCCCTGCCCCTGGGGAATGTCCTTATACTCCCCTTCTCGGTGCGATTATTGATCCCCTGTGTGTCCCACACCCACTCCACAGAGACTCCAAATCCTGCCCACCTCTTCACTGAGGAAGCATCCCAGGCATGTTGCCATTGGGGTCCCAGGCCCTGTAGAGCAGAAGGGTCTGCAAACTTCCCCAAAAGGCCAGGCAAGAAATACTTTCTGCTTCGTGGGCCAGGGAGTCCCTGTTGCAATGATTCAAGCCTGCCACATGGGATAAAAGCAGCCACAGGGGCTCCTGGGTGGCTCAGTGGGTTAAAGCCTCTGCCTTCGGCTCAGGTCATGATACCAGGGTCCTGGGATTGAGCCCCGCCTCAGGCTCTCTGCTCAGTGGGGAGCCTGCTTCCTCCTCTCTCTGCCTGCCTCTCTGCCTACTTGTGATCTCTCTCTGTCAAATAAATAAAATCTTAAAAAAAAAAAAAAAAGCAGCCACAGATGATAGTGAATGAATGAGCACAGCTGTGGTATCAATAAAACTTTATCGATGGACACCGAATTCTTTCATTGCGATGTACTTGATGTGCAACACTGTGTGAATTCAAGGTGTACAACATGCTAATTTGATATATTTAAATATTGTAATACGATTGCCGGTGTAGCGATAATTAGCACCTGTATCACATCACGTAATTATCATCTCTTTTTAGTAGCTGGCATAATTAAGACTTCTAGTCTCTTAGCAAGGCTGGTGGTTATAATACAATATTGTTGTCTATATTCACTCTACTGTGCATTAGCTCTCCAGGACTTATCTCCTACTTCTTGCCAGTTTGTACCCTTAAACAACATCTGTCCTATCCCTCCAACTCCCTTGGACACCGAAATTTGAATTGCATCTAATTTTCACATCGTGTTTTTTTTTCCCCCAACCATTTAAAAATGAAAAGGCCATTCTCAACTTGCAGGCTGTGCAGAAACGGGCAGCGGGCTGCGTTTAGCAAAACAAGCCTGTGGACGGTTCCAGCACCACCTCTCGCCCCATATCGGCTCCTTCTAATACTGTATCAGGGAGTCTGGAAGGAGGATCCAGATTTTTATTTTTATATTTTTTTAAGATTTTATTTATTTATTTGTCAGAGAGAGAGAGAGAGCAGAAGCAGGGGGAGCAGCAGGCAGAGGGAGAAGCAGCACCCCCCCCCACCCCGCAAAGCAGAGAGCCCGATGCAGGGCTCGCTCCCAGGACCCTGGGATCATGACCCGAGCCAAAGGCAGAGGCTTAACCCACTGAGCCACCCAGGTGCCCCCCTGATCGAGATTTTTAAAAATATGCTATGTTATATAATGATCATACAAACCCATGTTGTTATAAGCAAAAAGTCACGTGGTACAGAGTCCTCCCCTCCCCACTCCCCACCCCGGCCCCATGCCTCCTTCTCTCTCTGCCATCCTGCACCTGTAGCTTCATGGGAAGGTCCCTATGATCAGTTAAGGAGGAGAAAATTCAGGCAAGGATTACAGATGGTCCTTCCCCGGGGTTGCAGGCACCACCTGAAAGCAGACAGCTGCAGCACCACAACCCTTCCTGGAACATTCTGGAAGAATGGCTGTCCTGAAGGGAAACCCTCCCTGCAGGCGGAACTCCCAGCAGGGCACCTGGCTGTTCATTTTAGCTGGAAGGAGAAAAGGCCGGATGTGTAATCATATGCTGATTCGTGGGCTGTGGCCAAGGTTTGGCTGGATGGTCAGTGACTTGAAAGGAAAATGATGGGAAGATTGGTGCTGGGGAAGCCTGGGAGGGAGGTGTGTGCAGTCCTAACCCCCAAAGTAATGATACTAGGAGGCGGGGACTTGGGGAGGTGCTGAGATCACAGGTCTCTGCGAACAGGATTAGTGCCCTTACAGGGAGACCCCAGACAGCTCCCTCGTCCCTTCTGCCACATGAGGACGCAGCAAAAAAATCCGGTCTACGAACCAGATATGCCCATGCCTTGGTGTTAGGCTTCCAGCCTCCAGAACAGTAAGAAATACATGCCCGCTGTTCATAAGCCACCCAGCCTATGGCATTTTTGTCATATCAGCCCGAATGCACTGACACTCACCAAAGAGTAACCTTGGGACAGGAGGATTATTTGAATAACTAAGTGAATATAGGATGACCCATTTCTACCGATCCCTTGTCATCATTCCGTGGGCTCATGAACAAAGTGGTCCTCTGGCCCCGTCTCCCCTCCTGCCTGGGTGACAAGTGTTAGCACCTGGTCTATGTGGTGACTCTGCTCCCCCCTCCAACCTGAGACATCAGTTTCTGAGTGGCTCCTAGGGGCAGGCCCTCGGGAGGCACCCTCCCCACAGCCCAAAGGCCAGCTGCCCTCACGCACACAGGGCTGCGGGGAAGGAAGCCTCATGCGCCCGCAGGAGCGGAGGTGAATGCCGGGAAGCTCCTTCCCTTCGCTCGGGCACTGCCCTGCCTCCCACCACACACCACTGTAAATCTTTTTATTTGAAGCCAGGGCGGAAGCATGAAACCCAGCATGCGGACGTGCCTTTGTCTTTTTTTTTTTTTTAATTGAGATGAAATTCACGTAACATAAAATTAACCCTTAACCATGTTAAAGTGTATGATTCAGCAGCATTTAGCACATTCACGCTGTCGTGCGACCGCTAGTCACTTTCTAGCTCCAGAATACTGCCATCATCCCCAAAGGAGAGTTTGTACCTATTAAGCAGTCACTCCTCATTCCCCCTTCCCCAGCCCCTGGCAGCCACAAATTTACTTTCTCTGTTGATTGGCCTGTTTTGAATATTTCATGTAAATGAAGTTATAATGCGTGGCCTCTTGTGACTGGTTTCTTTCACCGAACACAATCGTTTGAGCTTCATTCCTTTTTATGGCCAAACAATATTCCATAGTTTGGATGGACCACATTGTTGACCCATTATTTGCGGGGGAGGGGTGCCTGGGTGATTCAGTCGGTTAAGCGTCTACATTTGGCTCAGGTCATGATCTTGGGGTCCTGGGATCAGGCTCCCTGCTCGGTGGGGAGCTTGCTTTTCCCTCTCTCACTCCCCTTGCTTGTGCTCTCTCTCTCTCTGTCAAATAGAGATTTCATTATTTAATTTAATGTATTTATTCACTGAGAGAGAGAGCGAGATCTTGAACAGGGGAGAGTTAGAGGGAGGGGAGGGAGAAAATGTCAAGCGGACTCCATGCTGAGGGCGGAACCCGTGGCGCTGGGTCCTGAGATCATGACCTCAGCTGAGATCAAGAGCCAAACTCTGAACCGACAGAGCCACCCAGGCGCCCCAGATTTGAAGTCATCTCTACACCCAGCGTGGGGGGGGGGTTGAACTCCCAACCCTGAGATCAAGAGTTGCACGCCCTACGGCCTGAGTCAGTCCGGCGCCCACATCCCTCTATCCATCAGTGGATCCTGGGGTCGTCTCCATCTCTTTCCGACTGTGAATCACGCTGCGACAAACACAGGCACACAGGGATTTTTTTGAACAATGGTTCTGAATCCTTCAGGGTCTGGCAACTTGAGCTTGTCCTCACCAGTACAGCAAGGACACGGCCACGAGGGCGGCCCTGCACCCAGCCCTTGACGGTTTGCCCAACAAGCGCAGCGAATGTGTGGGAAGTGAACAAATGGGATTCATCGATCAGCGCATCAACATTCAGAAGAAGCTTTCCTCAGCAGCACCGCAGTTTTTGTTGACAGAGAACACCCTCTGGGGACACCTGTCACCCTCTGGCTAAGGTGAGAGCCTGAGCCGCCACAGTTGGTGGGGTAGGGGGCCTGTAAAGTCAAAGAAGCCCAGTAAAACCGAGGCAGGGCCATAGACGTCTTCTTCCCGAGCGCTGGG
The DNA here is from genome assembly GCF_020171115.1 of Neogale vison. Taxonomy (NCBI): domain Eukaryota; kingdom Metazoa; phylum Chordata; class Mammalia; order Carnivora; family Mustelidae; genus Neogale; species Neogale vison. The sequence goes on from NC_058096.1 coordinate 215,350,693, forward strand.
AAACTGCAGTGGTTTTCTGCAAAGGTCCCACATGTCAAGCCCAGCATTCAGGGGACAGAGGAACGGGGTGCGAGTTCTCCCGAGACAACCCAGAAGGTGAGGCCCGCCAGCCAGGTGGCTGCGATGGCATCCCCAGCAAGGACACACCGCCGTCCTGCGGGGCTCACTGCTGGCCTGGCCCCCTGCTCCCAGCCCACACTGCAAAAATGCGGGGGACGGGAGAACCGAGGAGAAACAGGCATTGGAAGCAGGACAGGACAGAACAGGCTCTCGTGGGTAAGGGTTAGAGACCGTGTGCAGGAGCCCGGCCTTGCCCCGCGTCGGGCCTGCCAGCGCCAGGAGACAAGGCGGAGGATGGCACAGTCCCCAGCCTCCTTCTTCTCTTCCCTCCTGCCTCCCCCCATTTGCCACCTTCCAAACCCCCAGGTCAAACTGCCCCGAGGCGCCGTCCTAAACCCAGACACGTCACCCAGGCTAGACCACAGTCAGAGACACACACGCCAGCACCACCCTGCTGAGCCAGCAGCCACTGCGGGCCGGGCTTCTCCAGCGGAGAGACACAGGAGTCCCTGAAGACCCCGAGGTACTCCCCAGGCCCCCGGCTGCCCGAGAGAAACGGGCCGCAAGAGGCCCAATCAGGGGGTCTTTGCTGCAACACACACAGACCTGACTGCCTGGCCTGGGATGGGGAGTCGTGCATTCCTATGTGCCCCCCACGACAGGCTGCCACCGACCACCGTCCTCAGCGAACCACTCCTCTCTCCCCAGGACCCTGTCATGTGTCCTCATAGTGCTGATCTGTAGCTGGCTCGCTGGCCACCTGAGACTATGCGACATGGCCTGTGCCCCCGGCCCCATAGAAAACAAGGTCTCGGGGCACCTGGGTGGCTCAGTGGGTTAAGCCTCTGCCTTCCGCTCAGGTCTTGATCTCAGGATCCTGGGATCGAGCCCCGCATCGGGCTCTCTGCTCAGCAAGGATCCTGCTTCCCTCACTCTCTGCCTGCCTCCCTGCCTACTTGTGATCTCTCTCTGTGTCAAATAAATAAGTAAAATCTTTTAAAAAATGAATGAAAGAAAGAAAAGATAAACAAGGTCTCCAAGGATAGGGACCACCCCCCCATCACCTGTCCAGTCCAGGGACTGGCAAACATCTGTAAAGGGTCAGATGGGAAATAAGTTTGCCTTTGTGGGTCTCCATTGCTACAAGTGCGCCGCTGGAGGCCAGACACAGCCAGACACCACCACTCCAGACCCCAGCCTGGATGGGTCATCAGGATGGCTACCATCCCAAAGCCCCAGACAGGTGTCGGCGGGGAAATGAGGAAACCGGAGCCCCTGCACACCGTTGGTGGGAATGCCAAACGGTGCAGCCTCCATGGAAAACAGCATGCCGATGCCTCCAAAAATCAAAATAGAATTACCACGGGACCCCAGCAATGCCATTTCTGGGTATATCCCCCAAAAGAATGGAAAGCAGGGTCTTAAAGAGAGAGCGGCACACCCACGTTCCTAGCACCGTTATTCACAAGAGTTAAAACGTGGATGGAGGGACGCCTGGGTGGCTCAGTTGGTTGGACGACTGCCTTCAGCTCAGGGCGTGATCCTGGAGTCCCGGGATCGAGTCCCGCATCAGGCTCCCAGCTCCATGGGGAGTCTGCTTCGCTCTCTGACCTTCTCCTCGCTCATGCTCTCTCTCACTGTCTCTCTCTCTCAAATAAATAAATAAAATCTTTAAAAAAAAAAAAAAACGTGGATGGAAACAATGCAAGTGTCCATCCACGAACTGAGGGACAAGCCAAATGCGGTCCATCCATAGACAAAGATCAGAGATTTTGACACCCGCTTCGGCATGTGACCCGCTCCGGCGTGTGACTCTGGACTGAGTGAACTAAGCCAGACACGGAAAGACCAACACTCTCTGATTCCACTGATCCCCAGAGGGGCCAAATTCAGAGACAGAAGGCAGGTGGTGGATGCAGGGTGAGGTTGGGGGGGATTCGTGGGGACAAAGGGTCAGATTTACAAGAGATCTGGCAGGACGGGTTCAACAGCAATGCAAAAATGCACTTAATACCACAGATCTGTATGCTTAAAAATGGCTAAGATGGTAAATTTTTTGGTTGCATGTATTTTAACTTCCTTAAAAACGAAACAAACAAAATAGCCCAGAGGTGAACGGGCAGGACAGTATGCACAGAAGCTGTCATTTCATTTGATTTTCCTATTTCACAGAATATATTTTTTTAAGATTTTATTTGTTTATTGGACAGGTAGAAATCACAAGTAGGCAGAGAGGCAGGCAGAGAGAGAGGGGGAAACACTTTCCACTGAACATCCAGTGGAGAGCCCCATGCGGGGCTCGACCCCAGGACCCTGAGATCAGAGCCTGAGCCCAAGGCAGAGGCTTTAACCACTGAGCCACCCAGACACCCCTCACAGAATATTCTTTTCCTTTCGTTTTCATCTGTTTAATAACTCAAAAGCCATCTCTGAACCAGAGGGTCGTGCCAAGGACAAGAGGAGGCAGCCCGCAGGCTGGGGTCTGGAGACCCTGGTCCAGTTTACCCGGTCTCCTGCGGGCTGGGCCTCTGGACTGGGACCCGAGCCCTGGCCGCACACCGAGGAGCTCCGTGAATGAATGGATGCTGGTATCCAGAGGGGAGCAGGAGACCTGTTTTTGTAGCCAGCGGGTCAGCAAGCCGACCTGGGTCCCTTTCCTTCCTTCCCGAGCAACCTCGCGAAATTCACCTCTCTGGGCCTCAGGTTTTCAGCGGTAAACGGTCTTGTCTGGCGTTGGGCAGGCGCCTGTCTCCACCTTTAGAGCCTCATCTGGTTCCCCCTGCTCTTTCTCTTTGGCCCCTGGGAAACCAGGAAGCTCTGTCTTTAGGAGAGAGAGAGAGAGAGAAGACAGAAGCCTCCTGCCCTGGCTCAGGGCTCCCCCACTGCCTCCCACCCCCAGCCAGCGCTGAGGTCTGCTCTGTACAACTAACACTCTCTCTCTCTCATCCAGGCCTAAATCTATTCCAACCTCAGAGACATTCCACGCCCCACACTCATTTCCGCCTTTCTGCTCCAGGATGGTGCCAAGAACAGAAATCCCACTGGCGGGTTGGGGGGCACACAGGGAGAGGAAGAGGAGGAGGGAGACAGCCAGGGTGACCAGTCTGAGAGGTGGCCTCAAGGGTCCTGGTCAGGATAGGGATGCTGAGGAAACTAGGAATGAGGGGGATCCCCCCACCCTGCCCGGTCCTTCTCTCCTCCATTTGGCCATGAGTCACCAGAGCGGCATTCGCTGGCAGGGAGCCCGGGCTGGGCGGGCTGGCAGGGCGGGTGGGGAGACCTACTTTAGCCTCTGGTTTCTCCTGCCGCCCACAAGGGCCTTGGGTCTCAGAGCACACACCCCAGCACCCACTCAGTAAGTCCAGGGGCCGGGTCGGGGCTCCCCACTCCCTCTGGCTCCGGGGCAGCTGCCGCTGCCACCACCCACCCCTGGGAACCAGGAAGGAAGGGCTGCCTGTCTCCACCCACCTGGGGCACTGCTCAAGCCACTGCCTGGGCAGGTCAGGCCACCAGCAGCCTGGGAGCCTGCACCCCTCCCTCCAGGTAGAGGGGAGGTGACCTAGAACGGTGGCCCTGCTGATCCCACCCACCCACCAACATGCCAGGACCTGCCAACCGCCTCCATCTCCAGGACTCAAGTCAAGGCTATACCCTAAGAGACACACACACACACACACACACACGTGCATAAGGGCGCACACGCAGTGATGCTCTGCGGGGGGCAGTGAGCCTTCCCCTCCCCACCCAACAGTCAGCCACATCTGGGAACAGTTCTGATTGCCACCACCGCAGGAAGATGCCCTCCTGGTACCTAGTGGGTGGAGGCTAGCGCCCACGTGTGAGATTCAGCCGCAAAAGCCAAGAAATGCCAGCATAGGCCCGGGTTCGAATCCAACCTGCGGTACTTTTTAGCCATAAAGACTAGGCATGGTAGGAAAGCTGTCTACCCGCAGGGTGCCTCCGTCTCCTCAATGTGAAATGAGGAGAATGCCAGTAAGTCCAACGGTGAGGATTCTGAGCGAAGTACTTTAAGTAGCCAGCTTTGGCTTACTTATGATTGTTGCCATTCTTTTTTTTTTTTTCCTTTAAGTAATCTCTATGCCCAACGTGGTGCTCAAGCTTACAACCCTGAGATCAGGAGTCAGAGGCTGTACAGAATGAGCCAGCCAGTTGGCTCTGTTGTCATTCTTTTTTTTTTTTTTTTTACGATTTTATTTATTTAGGTGAGAAAGAGAGTGAGCGAGCACTAGCAGGGGGAGGGGCAGAGACAAAGGGAGAAGCAGACTCCCCGCTGAGTAGGGAGCCCCACACTGGGCCCACCCAGGCTCGATCCCAGGATCCTGAGATCATGACCTGTGCCAAAGGCAGACACTTAACCAACTGAGCCACCCAGCCTCCCCACCCCCAGCCCCGGTGGCCCCACTGTCATTCTTAAGACCTCAGACTCCAAGTCCCATAGACTTGAATTCAAATCCAACCCTTGCCTTGGGGCACCTGGCTGGCTCTGGCGAGTTGCATGTAGGTTGCATGTAAGTTGCATGCAGAGCTTATGTTAAAAAAAAAAAAAAGGCCTAAGTTGCATGTAGAGCTTATGTAAAAAACAACAACAACAACAACAAAAAAAAAAACAACACACACCTGACACTTTTGAGCTGGATTTGGACAAGTGCTGTCGCTGCCTGTCTCAGGAATCAGGAGAAAAGATGAGCTGCTGGGCACACAGCCCCAGGGCGCGCTGGGGACCCAGGGCTGCTGGGGGAACTCCTGCTGAGCTCGGAAGCGCCTGAGTCTGGAAGGGGCATTAGGGGACATGAGACCATCTGGCTTCTGGGCTCCAGGATGCCATGGCAACGGGACAGGATGGGCTCAGGTGCAAGGGACTCAGAGAAGGTTGCAGGGAGGATTCATGCTGGCCGTGAGCGGAGCAGGAAGCATATGGCTCCGCGCACGTGTGAGACCCCGGCCAACCTGGAGTGTGGCTGGCAGGAGCTTTCTGAGGAACTCCCTACCCAGCTTTCTAGAATGTACACCTTTGACGGAGAATACCCGGGAGTCGCACGTGCGTGTGTGTATGTGTGTGTGTGTGTGTAACCCACAGCCCCTAGACTGAGTTCTGGCTGTTGAGGAGACTGAGACCACCCTCCCCGTCTGACCAGAAACCCAGATCCAGAGGCGCCTGGGTGGCTCAGTGGGTTAAAGCCTCTGCCTTCTGCCTTTGGCTCAGGTCATGATCCCAGGGTCCAGGGATGGAGTCCGGCTTCCGGCTCTCTGCTCAGCAGGAAGCCTGCTTCCTCTTTTCTCTCTCTCACTCTGCCTGCCTCTCTACCTACTTGTGTCTCTGTCTGTCAAATAAATAAATAAAATCTTAAAAAAAAAAAAAAAAAAGAAGAAATAAAAGAAACCCAGGTCCAAGCTGGAGACACGATCCTGGGGATGGATTCTGGCTCTGGCCTTCCCAGTCTTACAGTGCACCTGCTGGGAGGTTGGACCTGTCCATGGATGCCCGCACCCCTCCCAAGGCTGGACACAGAGCCATGAGAAAGTACAGGCCTGAGGAGAAATGAAGGAGGCATGGGAAAATACGCCCAGGCGAAGACACAGAAGCGCCGCTGATGCACATACATATACCGAGTGCCCCAGGGCCTCACAGCAGCCATGGCTGCAGAGCAGAGCCAAACCAAGCAGCGGGGAGGGGGAAGACCCTGGCAGGAAGAGGAGCTTTGCTGCTCCCAGCGCGTGCCCCTTCTCGCAGCCGGCTTCTTGGTTTTCTTCAGAACTGGCTTCACGCCCACCCCTCGCAGAAGAGAAGGCCTTGTCCCAAACCACACGACAGCACTTTGAAAATTCCAGGATCTGTTTATAAGGCAGCATCTGTGGGGATTTCGAGGGTAGCTGGGGGAATAGGGGAACTCGGTGCTGTAGACTCCCGGCCCCGCTCCAACACAGAGCCTGAGAGGGGAAGGGTCTTAGGACCCCGTCACCACACCCCCACCCCGATGAGTCTGAGCACAGCAGCCCGCAGGGACCCAGTAAACTGCAGGCTTGCTTCACCTTCTTGGTGGCCAGAAGCCAGGACAAGGTTCTTTCCTGAAGGGCGGGCCACAGAAGGGAGGGGAGGGAGGGGAAGGGGCCTCAGGTGGAGGCTCGGCAGCTGGCCGGGCGCCCAAACCCCGGTGTGGCCTAAACCCCAGCTGCCAGGCCTCCAGCAGACCCTCCTCACCTGCCCTCCGAGCTGAAAGGCAAAAGCAGTGAGACACTTCCTGTTCCAGACACCAGCAAGGGGCCCTGGCAACATCCTTTCCAGTCTCGAAGAAGTTTGGTTCTGCTCAGTAAATAATGAGCAAAAACAAAAAAACAAAAAACCCAAACCAACTTTGTCCTCTTCAAGCCCTTGGGTTGAGTGTGCACATATTGGCCCTTGGGGGGCTTTTCGCCATCGGAAGGGGGAGAAAAGAGGGTACCAAGTCACCCAGCAAGTAGGTCTGAAAAAGCTGAAGAGGGCATTTGGTGGGCAAACCTGGGGGCAGTCTGCTAAGGATGGAGGGAGAGAGAGAAAAGGCCACCCACTGATGGCAGGGAGACGTGGGGCACTGGTGTGGACAAGGGCCCCTACCTAACACCTACCTCCCCAATCCAGAAGAGACAGAAAAACAGTGGACTCTGTTTTACTAGACACAGACCTGCTCTGTGCCTCAATTCCTTTATCTGTAGAATGGGACCAGTGAAAGTGCCTACTTTAATTCTGACCTGGGCATGCAGGGAGGGATCAGTGAACACAGGGGAGGAGCCAAGCACCATATCCTACTCGGCTGGTGGGAGGCCCCTGAATGTAGCCTCTTCTTAAAACAGGGCTTGTTATCTGGTCTGTAACAACTGGAAAGCCTCCAGGGCCGGATGCTGTCTCAGGGCCGCTGGGGAGGCCCTTAGAGGCTCACGGAGGCTCACAGAATCTCTCGAGGGTGAACTTCTCAGGCTAGCTCTGTAAACAGAAGGGACTTCGTGTGCATCCTCAGATTAACACAGCAGCTAATTCCCCAACATGGCTTCCCGGGGCTCCAAGGAACAGCAAAAGATCTCCAGGAGCCCTGGCTCAGGTCACTCTGGCCCGTGAGGACCACCCTGCGCTCTTCTCAGGTGCCTGGGAGAACTTTCCAGACAGGGAAATTGAGGCCCAGACCACCCAGGGAACTGACTCAGGGGGCGTGACCCCCAGCTCATCTGACAGGGCGGCAAACGCAGCTATATCTTGGATTCACCTGGGTCCCTCAGCCCAGCCATGCCCGCCACCAGAGATCCTGGGATGGCTGGGTGCTCTGGATGGAGGATTCCCCCAGACTAGCCATGCCCTGTCCGCTGGCTGTCCAGCCCTCAGCTCAACAGAAAGCCAAGAACCAGGCTCTATGACTCCATGGGGGAAGGCAAGGTCTGCATTCAGCTCACTGTTTCTGATCACTTTTGGGAAAACAAGACCCGCAACAGAAGAAAAAGAGCTGTGTGTTTGTTTGCTTGCTTGGTCAACGCCCTGCCTCCCTGTCCCCTCTGCAGTCCAGGGCTCTGAGATGCTCCCCAGGCTGCAATCGGAGAGAAGGGTTAACAGGAAGCCCCCGGCGTCGGGCAGCTACAGAAGCCCATTGTTGTCGGCCAGTCCCCTCCCCCTTGTCCAGGAAAACCCTCTGGGGAGCCCCTTCAAAAGGGCCTGACCGGTGTCTCCAGGCTGCTGGCCAGGCTGTCGGGAGAGTGAGCACAGGAAAAGGAAGCCCGCCAGGCGCGGGCTGGGGCACAGCTGTCACCGCCACATCTCAGGGGGTTTCCGAGAAGGGGGGTGCTCGGCTTTGCCTGCCCCTGGGTGGGGGCGGCCCTCCCTGCAGTCCCCATCTGGAGGCCAGAAAGCTTTGATCTGAGCTTTTTAGGTAAAACTTAAACTCCTGCCTCCCTCCCTCCACCCCTTTCCCCCCTCCACGCCACCCCCCCATCTCTGGTTCAGAAAGTTTCACACCCTACCCCTCCTCCATCTGATTTCAGATCTTCTCTTCTCCAGGTCCTAACTGTCAGCTTTTTCCGATTAGCAGACTCCAGTGGGGGAGGGGACAGAGTCTGTGCTTTTGGTGGGGCGTCCCGGATTTGAGGGGCGCAGGGAGGAGGAGAGCTGTTAGCAATTCCCTGGGAGACCCTGGGGGCGGGCAGGGCGAAGGCGAGCAGCTGGCCACCAGATGTGGGTGGACAGGCTGAGGAGGAAATTAATTGGTGCCAGTCGGTAACAGGCGGGGAAAGGCAAGTCCCCAAGGGGGCCGGGGGAGCAGCCAGGGTGCGGGAAGGAGCTGAAACGGTGGGGGGTCAGAGAACATTGAGATTATTTCTTAGTTGAGAGTCAACAATCTGCTGGGGGGGCAGGAGATGGGGGGAGTCGGGACCGATGAAGCAGGGAGGTTGGAAGGCCAAGAGAAATAAAAAGATCTGGGCGGGGGCCTGGAACCCAGGGAGATTTCTGCTGAGAGGGTCTGCGTTAAAAAGGATCAGGCTGGGAGGTGGCAGTGGGGGAGGTCTCAAGCCTGAATCAGTAGGTAGAAGGCCTTAGGCCTTGGCCTCAGCTCTCCTGGACACAAATCTCGGGAGACCTAAACTCCCCTTAACACAGAGCCTGGCAGAATAAAAGCCCTAAGCTGAGCCTCAGGAAACAGAGAAGTACCCTAGCGAGAGCAACTCTGGACACGGGTGGGCAAGGTGCGGGCTCCCCTGAACTTAGGTATGTGGATCTGAGCTCCACCAAACACTGCTGCGGGGGCTCTGGTCCCCCTGAACGCTGGTGTGGGGTTCTGGGCTCCTCTGGACACATGGGGGCTTCAGCAGCCACCACGACGACGGTGGGGAGCGTGAGCCTCAAACCCTGGCAATCCCCATTTCCCTTCCGCTTTTTCCGCCATTTACCTGATTCCGAGCGGGGCCCCCAGCCCCAGACGCCCCCGGCGCGGCCTCCGCCTTCCGTCCGCGGGGCGTGCTTGGGAGTAGGGGGCCACGCGCGGAGGGCCTGGGCGGGCTCCGGAGGGACCGGTTTGGGGGCGAGGGGCGTGGACCCGGCTGCGCACTACCCGGCGAGTTCTTGGAAGTCACTCAGGGCCGCGCGCATGGGCGAGACCGGAGCAAAGCACGAGACCCGGTAAACTCGTAAATCCCGCCCCCGCCTGTGATTGACACCCAGATCGCTCCGCCCCGCGTTGTCTAGTTACGGACCCGGCAGCCCGGCCCGGAAGTCAGGTTTCCTAGCCGCGATCGAGTGCGGTCCTCGCCCCGCTTGGCCAGGGCCTGCGTTTCCTCCTCTCGGACGCGCGGACCTCGCCCAGGTTCCTGGAAGCGGGTAAACCGGTTTGGGTGCTGCTTCTGTGGCCCAGCCCCTTCCCAGCTCTGCGGAGGCTTCAGCGGGGCGCCTGTCCTGCACAGCGGAGAGGGGAGGGTATTTGGGGATGGCAGACACGACTAGAGCTGTTCCCTAGTTGCTCTCCTGCAGGGCGAGGCGATCCTCTCTGGCCTCAGTTTCCCGATCCGTAAAAAGTAGAGTTCAAAGGGCCGATCTCCTAGGAGAGTTCCAAGTGATCATTCATTCACAAAAAACCACTTAGTACGCACCTGCTAGACTTGTGTCTGCGCTTGCATGGAGCCTAGAGGCTAGGAGAGACAAACCCAGAAACGAATGTAAAATTGCAACTCTGATACTACCGGGGGGGGGGGGAAGTAGCTCTTGATCTGGATGTCCATAAACAGGAGTCTTGGACTAAAATGGGGGTGGGGTGGGGTGGCATTTGTAGCTTTGTCTCTTCCAGAAGCAGAATTTTCCTAACTCCGTGATAGTGGGCAAAGTGATGTAATGCTAATATTTAAAGAAGAGAATGAATCCCTTAGTTTCTCTCTTTTCAGCTTTCCGTCTTTCCCTAGTCTTCTGACTAAAGATAGGCCTCTTCCTATCCTAGTCATGTGTAACTTGCTAATCTCGCTTTCTAAGTAAGAAAGCTGTCTGTTTCAGCAGGATCTTATGACGTTTTGTTTTCACCCTAACTTTTATTAACTGTTACCTTCTAAGTATGGTTAGTGATTAACAAGTGAGCTACAATAAGACAAATTTTTAGATAAATAATAGTACAGTCGGTATGCAGATATGACACAAATCCTGCCTGTCAACTGTCTGAAATTTGGGAAATTCTAAGAGTCATGAGAAGCCACTGATTAAATGAGACAATAAATATTTAGCACTTAGCACTTGCTTACCCCAGACAGCCCCATTCACTCTTTCAGGCCTGTGTTGGGCATTCGTGGAAGTGATATTCAAATGAGGGCACAGATGCTAATTAGAACTTAAATGTACTCTTTCGGAGGGTGAGCAGTGACCTAAGGAAGTTCAAGAAGATGGGTAAAGGAGCTGAGTGGCAGAATGGGGAGGTATTTTAGATCAGGTGGCCAAAGACCACTCCAAGGAAGTGACATTTCAGCAAAAATCTGAAGAAAGAAAGGTTGGGCGTCTGGGAGAAGAGCATCACAGGCAGAAGAACAGCAAGTGCAAAGGCCCTGGGCTAGAACATGCTTGGCCTGTTCTCCAAGCAGGAAGGAGGCCACTGTGGATGAAGCAGAGGGGAGCCGGAGAGTGAAATGATCCAATTTGCATTTTGTAAGATCTGTGTAGCTGCTGTGTAGAATGGACTGAGGAGGCAAAGGCAGGGAGGAAGCCACTGCCCTGACCTAGGGGAGAGGTGATGGCCGCCACTCACATTAAGATGGGAGTCCTGAAGGTGGGGAGAGTGGAGTGGGATGGGAAGTCAAGTGGACAGCCGTGCGAGGAAAGGAGAAAAAGGGATTCAAGGAGGCTCCCTCAATCAGGAGGCTGGCAGGAAACAGCAAGAATTCTCTTTGGGTCCCATCAGGTTCAGGATACCTTAGTGCCCCACAAGGAGACGTAGGGAGGGGGCTTGAACATAAAGTCTGGGGGCAGGGGGTAGGTCCAGGATGGAGAGGGAAATATGGGCGTCAGGGCAGAGCAGCATTTAGAGGCCCAAGACTGAATGAGACTACTACCAAGGGCTGAGTGTAGACAGAGGCCCCGGGGCTTGAGAAGTGTGCCCCCCCCCCGCAAGGGAAGAGTCAACCCTGTCAAGTCACTAGGTTGAGACCAAACTCCAGAGCTGAGGAGGGGAGGCTGACCCTCGCTCACACTGAGCCACTGGAGGGAGGAACTATTTGTCCCAGCTCTCCAGGATGGATGAGCCCGGCGTCTGTGCACACGTGACATGTATGTCCGTAGGGCTGTATGTGCTTCTAAATGGCGGCACTGTTCTCCCCCTGGGTTCCCACGATAATAAAATAACAACACTTCCGGTGTGCCAGGCATTCCCCAACCACTTTATACTTAGTCTCTCACTTCCTCTTCCTGATGAATCTGAGCGGTAGGGACTGCTAGTCTCCACAGTTTACAGCGAAGGAAACTGAGGCCCAGAGAGACAAGGTGACTTGCCCAGTGCTGCACAGCCAGCAAGCAGAGCTGATAGACTGCCTCCAGAATCTGCGTTCTGACCCCACAACTCCGTCCTGTCCCCCTCTCGCCCAGGGGAGGGGCCTGTTTGGACAGTGCTGTAGTGAACGCTGTCCTGGAGCCTCTGGTAGCCAGCCTGAGGCTCCCTGGAGGATCCACTGGTCAAGGGATAGGTGACATTTTTTGTTTTCACAGCTACTGTCCCATCAATGACTGTCCCCACCCCCACCCCAGGGCCCATCCCAATAATCCAATGCCATGTAAAGGTGTGAAAACTGCAAACCTCATCAGAGTTGGTTATTGTGACAAATGCTGCCTATTCTGAAAGGTGAAATGGGGGTCTCGGGAAGGGGCGTATCTTAGAGAGGCGTGGGGGGGATCTCCTGTCTCCCACCGCATCACCTCCAGCCCTCAGACCGGAAACCGCCCCCCACCCTCCTACCCCCGGGAGGCAAGGGCGGGGACCAGCCAGGCCGCTTCCCGGGAGGAAGGAAGGGCCAGGACGTTCCTGCGACAGGATGCGCAGTGAGGGCCCCCTCCCCAGCCGCCAGGGACTTCCCGGGGCCGGCTAGGTTCTCGGGGGAGCTGTTCCCAAGCGAACGCACTGAACTGCCACGGGTGGGTGGAGCTCCTGTCCTCCCTCCGATGTCCCACTGGATTGTTAGGGGTCAGGACTCCAAGTGGGTGGCGCTAAAGTCTCCCATGTTTCCCAGGAAAGAATCAGGTGGCCGTGGAGGCGAGCGGAGCTAGACTCCCCAGGGAGCACCCTGCGGGAGGCGGAGAGTGGAGATCGGGGTGGGTGGAGGAGGCAGGAGGGGAGCCGGAGGCGGGCGTTCCGGGACCGGTCCGCCCTCCACCGCACCCTCCTCCTTCCACCCTAGGGCCTCGGGGTCAGGTCCCTCGGGGTCGCAGAAGGCTCGCGGCGCCGGAGCCCGCCGTCTGGAGGCGGGGCGGCAGCTTTCCCGGAGCCTCCGCGGTCCTCACTGTCCGCACCTGCGGCTCCTTTGTCCTCCCAACAGCCACCCCGCCACCCGCCCTGGGGCAACGCCTTACAGGCCCTCTCTTAAATCAGCGGTGGGTGAATTATGAGCGTTTTGGGCTCTCGGGTGACAAACGGAGCTGGGTTGGACCCAAACCAAATAACTAGGGCTCTCACGGGTATTTCTAACTCTACAGCCGCCTCGAGGGAAGGCCCGCTTCACAGATGAGGAAAACTGAGGCTGGGAACTCACCTTTCAGCCTGAGTCACACAGTTATACCGACAGAGATCATAACAGGGGTGTAAAGAGCGCTCCAAAGCTCACAACCCCGCAACCCGTGGGGCCCCGGCCAAATAGGATTCAGTTGATCAAGCGGGGCGGGTGGGGGGGGGTTAGATCTGCCATTCTTCCAAAGTCTCGGAAGGAGGCGTGGCCCTCCCAATTCGCCTGGGACACTTGAACCCAGCAATACCCCCCCACCGCCTCAAATTCGGCAACCCCTCCCCCCCGGAGTTGTGGAATGTCGAAGAAACTCCCAAATATGGGGGAGCTTAGGCAGTCGGAACACCAGGGCACCCGGCACGGAAACGCTCTGGCAAAGAAAAGGGGGCCCAGCCCCATCCCGCCCACTCTGCCCACGTGATAGCCGGTCAGACCGGTTTCTGGGGCCCCAGCAAGCCGCCGCCAGCTCCTGACCCCTTAACCCTGCCCCTCCCCCACCAGGGAAGAAAACCAGACAGGCCGCACAGACTTTATTCAAATGGTCTTTATTTTATCTGGCGTTTCTAGCAGGAGACCAGATAGATGAAATTAAACAGAATCCACCACAGTAAAGGTAAACAGGCCTCCGGACGCCCTGGCAAGAATCTTCCCCTCCCCAAACTGGCCCAGTCCCACCAGGAACTGGTCCCAGCTCAGCGTTACAGAGCTCTGAACACCCGCACCGATTTTTGTGATTCAGACCAGGACCGTCTGGGTTGTGTCTGTGTGTCTGAGAGATGGTCACGCTTGAGACAGTGAACATATTCCCACCTCTAACGCACCAGATGAGAAAACTGTAACCTGAAATTAGATCAGCACCCCCGCCCCCCGCCGCTATTCACTCGAAGGTTCAGGGGCGCGGGGCACAAACCCGCAGCAAGCGGGGCGAGGTGACTCAGGAGGCCCTCCTCCCATTCCCCAGGGCGGTCCACACCCCAGACCCTCCTCCCAGGCCCCACACCCACGCAAGGCAACAGGAAGCTCCCCACGTCTGCCCCATGACGCAACGATGACCGCTTGCACAAGTATGTCACTCGGTGGGGGAAGGGGAGCGCCTGCCTGGAATTATTTTCTGAGGTTGGAAATGCAAACACCAACTATTGAAAAACCTTGAAAGGGCAGCACAGCTCCCACTGAAAAATAAAGTCCGACCCTGAGGAGTTTAAAGAACCAAGCCTCCCTGCTCCCAGTCCCAGAAGGAGAGAGGGAAAGGTCCACGTCCCAGTCCGTTAACTGGAAGCGCCAGACTTCCACAACTAAATTTGGATATAATGACGTAGGGCAGGCGCGCGAGCCGCTTCCGGCTGCCCATATAAGGACAGGGGCCGGGATCTCCACTCTGAGCTGTGGCGGCCTCCTTCCGGGCGGGCGGGGGCGGTGCCTTGACCTCCGGGCACGCCCCTTCCCTCCTCCTCCCCCTCTCTCCGCAGCTAGGACTGGCTGTAGTCTCCGGCTTCCGGACCAGAGTCCAGCCTGGCGGGCTCCTGAGGCCAAGAAGGCGTGGCCGCCTCCGGGAAAACCCCTGCCGGCACCTAGGGGAGACCTAAGGGCTTCCACTGACACCAACTCTGAGACCCTCCACAAAGACCTTGCCAACACAACGGGCGATTCGCCGAGGATCCCTTCATCCTTGTTCCGCCATAGAGACCCCACAAAAATTTCTCCCTACAAGGTTCTCTCCCAGGTATTCCTGCTCTCCCCGCCCCCGGGCAAACCACGCAACCTTGGAGAACCCTCACGCACCGCCATCCCCCTGGTCGCCCCCACCCCCGCACATGGGGACTGAGCAATTATTTGCTCCTAAAACTGTGCCTATTCAACGATCCTGCTACACTAGGGCGACCTGCTGAGGACGCCCCCATCTCCCCCTGCACCACCTCGGCGAATCCACAAGGACATCCCCGGCCCAGGCGCTATCTCAGACTCTGTGCAGCGACTCTGAAGCACAGGGGCACACAGACTCTCCAAGAACTTAAGACATCCCGCCCCGATCTCTCCAGAAACAGACCACGACCCCACTCAGGTGATGGCTCACCTCTGAAAAAAATGCATTTCCGGAGACCCCACACAGAGCGCCTTTGTCACACAGGGGTCAATGTCTCCAGGCATTCCTGGCCCCTCCCCAGATGGAGAACCCACACGCAGAGGACTTCCTTGTACCTACAACCCTCGGAGCCACCACCACACCCCCTCCCGCGACTGCCATCTTCGCACCCAGAAAGACTCCACACCCCAGGAGCATCTCTGGGGCCCCTACTCAGCCATCCCGCCCCAGGTCGATCTCGAGGCTCCCTTCCTCCGTAGGAAAAAAAAAAAAAAAAAAAGAGGAGGGAAGAGCTCAGTAGAGGAGTCCAAAAAGACTTCGCACCTCCCTCCCCGCGGGAGAGTGGGGAGGACCATCATTTCCCTTCCCAATCCTAGGCTGGGGAGATCTCCCAGGTCAGAATCAAGGTGCAGACTCAGCAAGTCTCTGAAGAGGATCTCTGAATCGAACGATCCCTTTCCCCAGCTATAATCTCTGATTTGAGGAAGGTTATTATTCACAATGCCCCAAAGGGAAAAAGGTTGCGCAGCAACAATCCGAAGGACTGGGTCTCGAACTGAGTGATCAGGAGCTCCGATCCCCCAAGCCAGCCAAACGTAACTGGGACTTTGCCGGTGGCGGCGGGGTACGCGAACGCGAAGGCTTCTGTGCCCACAATAAAAATGGCCGAGAGAAGGGCGGAAGTTTCCGCACGTCGGGCCTCCGAAGCCTCTCTTTCTACTCTGGCGTACCCGCTCTCGATGGTGGTACGGATCACGTGACGGGGGCGGGTGTAGTGGCACGTTCCCCACTACTGGGAGGGAACCCGCTACCAAAGCCGGGAGGGGAGGGGGGGGCTCGGCCTCGGGCGGGGGGAGGGGGTGTGACATGTCTTTGGAAGACCCATTTTTTGTTGTCCGAGGGTGAGTGACAGCAATGAAGGAGAGAGGAGGGTGCTCGGGCCCCGTGCTAGCTAGTGCCCGCGTGCCCGCCAGAGCGTGCTAGGCGGTCTGGGCACGGCCGTCAGGGTGCGCCGGCCAGAGGGTTCTAGTGGGAGGGGTACGCAGGAGGGTATCAGGGTATCCTGAGACGCCCCACTCGTTTGGGGGCGCAGTGGCGGGAGGGAGGATCGCCGGCCCCCAGCCATGACCGCTGTGTGTGTCCCGGCCCGCAGGGAGGTGCAGAAGGCGGTGAACACGGCCCGCGGGCTGTACCAGCGCTGGTGCGAGCTCCTGCAAGAGGACGCGGCGGTCGGCCGCGAAGAGCTGGACTGGACGACCAATGAGCTGCGGAATGGCCTTCGCAGCATCGAGTGGGACCTCGAAGACCTGGAGGAGACCATCGATATCCTGGGGGACATTGCAGGGCGTCCTGGGAGAGCCCATTGCTGTGGCAGGGGGCGGCTGGACTCCTGGGAGGAGTTAAGGGCTTGAGGCAGGGACAGGGTTGTGTCTGGTTTTGGCCTTGACTCCTGACTCCGGGTTTACGCATAGTGGAAGCCAACCCAGGAAAGTTCAAGCTCCCAGCCGGAGACCTGCAGGAGAGAAAGGTGTTCGTGGAGCGGATGCGGGAGGCAGTCCAGGTGAGGAGAGTTTCCTGTGGCCTGAGTGCAGGGAGGTTGGGGAGTCTTTACTCACTCATGGCGTCCTCTCCCCAGGATATGAAGGACCATATGGTCAGCCCTGCAGCCATAGCCTTCATGGAGAGGAATAATAGAGAGGTAAGCCATCCAGACCCAATATCTTCACCAGAGCCTCTCAGAGAGACCCTCCCCTTTGAGAGTGATCCTGACCCTTCTGTGTTAGTTCACCTGTCCCCCTTGCGTTGTCTATCCCTTCTGTGTGCATGTCTATCCTCTCTGCATGCACTTATCTCCTGGCTGTCCACCTGCTAGCTCTTTCTGGTTGTGTACAACTGAGCCTTCTCTGTGTATAGAGTCCTTCCTGCCTCCTGGTGTGGGTCTGGATGTCTGTTTCCTTTCTCTTTTTTTTGCTTGGTGTGTTACTGTTTCCAGGATGTATGCCTACTTTTCTGTGTATGTACCCAGGCATCTGAGCGGGAGAACTTGGCCTCTGAATTCCCCGCTGTGGTTGGCTTGCATACCATTTCCCCCCGTGAGTGTGCCTGCTCATGCCTTCTGTGGCCACTCTCCCAGCCGCCTCTGTTGGCACACTTTTTCCTTCTGTGTCATGCGTCCATTCTTTGCATGTTATGAAACCCACCAGTCTCCATCCCACTGTGGGATCTGGGAGGGTGGGGGGCTGAGTTTGGAGCCCCATATCAGAGCCCACATGTTTTCCAGGTGTGCGGCCTGGAGGGTTAAGGTCCAAATTCTTAAATACATCTGTTTATATGATAAATGTTCTCCATGGAATAATTTGGTCAATCCTCATTCCAGCCCCAGGAATTTCCCCCATTTTACAGATGAGGAAACTGAGGCACAGGGAGGTCAAGTGATATGGCCTTGGGGTCACCTTGCTAGTAAGTGGTGGGTCAGGGGAATCCAGGCTATCCCATTCCCAAGACTACCTTCCCAACAACCATCTAGATTTGCCACAGACCTGTGTCTGGCTCTGTTCTGAGTGGCCGCCTCTCCCTGAATCTGTGCCCTGTGCCACCATAGATGCTGACGGGCAAGCCAGCTGCCCAGAAGCCATCCAGTGATCTGCTGGACGCCAGCATGGCCTCAACTGCCTCCCGTTATATTGAGGAGCAGCAGGCCACACAGCAGGTTTGTGTGGGTGGTTGGGGAGCCCGGGGTGGGAGGAGCCTGGACATGGCTCAGGACCCCTTGCTGATAGCAGTTCCCACTCCTTCGATCTGCAGCTGATCTTGGACCAACAGGATCAACAGCTAGAAATGGTGTCTGGGAGCATCCGGGTTCTGAAACACATGTCTGGCCGTGTTGGGGAGGAGCTGGATGAGCAGGGCATGTGAGGCCAGGATCCTGCTGGGGCGGGAGTGGGGGGGGAGGGAGACGGAGCTGGGAACCCTCAGTTGGCTGCACCAGTGTGCCCAGCACTTTTGGGGTTTTACACCATCTTGGTCTCGACAGCATGCTGGATGCCTTCGCTCATGAGATGGACCACACCCAGTCCCGGATGGATGGGGTCCTCAGGAAGATGGCCAAAGTATCCCACATGACGAGTGGTAAGACCCCTTGGGGAGGCAGCTGGCCTGGGGGGTGGCGGGGTGGTACCCCATCCCCCTGTAACCTCTGACCCTTTTGCCCCCAGACCGCCGACAGTGGTGTGCCATTGTGGTGCTGCTGGGGGTGCTTCTTCTGGTTCTTATCCTGCTCTTCTCTCTCTGACCCTGGCCCTCCGGAGGGCGCTGGTCCCTCTAGTGGGGAGAGCTGGCAAGGTCCTGCCCCCACCCTGGGAGAAGGGATTTCTTCCTGGGAAGCTGTCCCAAGGTTCTCATCCAGAGCCAGTGGGACCCTCAGGGCCACAGCCCCTGCCACTGGTCCTGTCTTAAGTGCGCTTAGGAGGTGGTACAGGTAGGGGAACCTCCGATACACCCCTCCCTCTTTCTACTCTGGTGCCCCAAAGCCATTTGCTCCTGTGCCTTCTGCATGTGCCAATTTGGAAATAAAAGCCCAGCCTTTTTTATACACATTTGTGTCCTACGGTGTGTTGATTTGTGGCTCACGAAGTGAGACTCTTGTTTTAAGCGCCCCGCTTGCACACACTGTGGGGCCCAGGCGCGTGCATGTGCGTACGTGTGTGCATGTGCATACGCGCACACACGCCTGTGAGGGATTTCAGTGGTCAGGATTTGTGCGGAAAAGACGATGCCAGTTTATTTCTGGGTTTCACCACTGATAACGTTGAGTAATGCCAACCCTGATTCTTCCTTGACTCAGCAAGTCTTCTGCTTGTTCTGGGCCTATTGCAGGCCAGCCCTTCAACAGAGCTGAGCGGTCGGTTCTGAGGGGCCTCAGTGGCGCCAGGCTCCGTGGCTCACCTGGTCCTGAGGCAGCGTTTGTCAGCTCTGGGGTTTCCGAGCTTGTCTGGGTATAAAAGTATTCCTGTGAGCTGGGAAAACTTTTAAGTGCCGTGAACCTTAGCCAGCATCTCAAGAGGTTCAAATCCCGTGCAGCATGCGGTCAGACATCAGAACCAGGCCTCTCGCTCCCTCATTTACACACCAGGAAGTACTGCCTGTTACGAGAATGTCCTTACATCAGGCTCATCTGTCCGATCATAAAAAGAACCAAATACGTAGATTCCCTTTCTGATACAAACCCACTGATGCTATGGCTTGGGTTTGCTTTCTATAGTTAGTTCCAAGTCTTCCTGGGGTTCAAAGACAGGACTTCTGGAATCAGATGGTGCTTCCACTTACCTGGGGCAGCCTTCCTGTTTAGACTTCCTGTTACCTGAAGTGACTGGTCTTTCTGTTGATGCCACTGGCTCTCAAAACCCTACTTTCTGGCAGCTGGTTGGGGCGGGGAGCTGGTTTTCTTGACACATCCAGGCTTCCTTGGGAACTGAAATCTCCTTTGATCATCTCCCCATGATGTCTGGATGCTCCCCTAATTGGGGAGTAGACAGGCCTGGCCAGGGCAGGGGATGAAGCCTCCTCTCCCAAATTATCTTCTGACTTGACGGGACCCCTAACATTGATGAATAACCTTCCCACGCTACTAGAATTATTTCTGAATCAGGGTACCTTACAGCCCGTGTGTTTTCCATCAGACTTGAGAGGACATTTTGTCCTTCCCTATCCTCAGGACCCACAGCTGTCCAAGGTATTTTAAAGGACACTGGCCGAATCTGACTCGCCATCCCCACTCATGTTCCTTCCGATGCAGGAGTGCATGGGTGCCCTGGCTCAGCCGTGGTGAAGTGGGTGGGTGTGTTCAGGATGCAGATCTGGGACTAGGGGCGTCAAACGGCCACAGAAGGGGAGCGAGCCAGTTGGTCTGTCCTGCAGCCAATTCAACAGAGGCCCTTCTTGGGGGTGACCCCATGGGACCCTGGCACAGGACCTAGAGCCCATGCATGTGCAGAAGAGCTCCAGGGCATCGTCCTATATACACTAGGGTAGCCAGAAGGGTGCTACTTAACAGGCCCCAACATGGGGCTTAAACTCACAATCCCGCAATCACAAGTCCACACTTTTGCGAGCAAGCTGGCCAGGTGCCCCCTTCCAAGGGGCAGCTACTGGCAGCTTGGGTTTGAGCTTCTGAAGGAGGGAAACTGCCCCTCCCCCCTCACACTGAGGTTCCGAGATGCGATGGCTACCACGGCAGTTCCCCAGTGCACACTGAGCCCGCGCGAGCCCCTGTGCGCATCTGTCCCTCCCTGGGCCCCGCCCCCAGAGAGCGGCATGCGGCTGGGCTGTTACAAAGGCGTTTAGTTTATTCTCCTCATCAGTGTCACTGATATTCTCATGGTTCACATTTCCCAGTGCGGCTCCTCTCCTTACAGTAGTTAATGTGCAATCTCACTTACGGGCCCGGGGAGTGGGGGGTCGGCCCAGGGCGGGGAGGCCGTTGGCACTTCACACGGACAGGGCGGGCGGTCTGTCCTGCGTGAAAGAGGCGGGTGAGTGGGCGGCCAGGGGAGGTGAAGGGGGGGGCCCCCACAGTCTTTTTTTTTTTTTTTTTGCGTTGGTTGGTGATTCTCCATTCGTGCTCCTCCCTGGGCTGCCCGGGGTTGGGGGGACCATGCAGCTCAGAGCAGGGCAGGGCAGGGGTGGGGAGAGAAGGAAAAGCAGCAGGCCGCCCAGGAGGTGGGGAGGGCAGGGTGGGAGGGACGCAGGGGTGGCTCCTGGGGTAAGGCACAACCCTGTCTTTGGCTCTCCTGGTGAGGAGTTTCCTCCCCTGCACCCCTGCCACCCCCCCTTCCCTCCCTCTCCCCCCAACTCACAGTCCCCGGGGCCAGGGGCACCTCCTGGGGTCCCTGAAATGAGGGGGCTCTCCCACCCAACCCAGTGCTGCAGGGGCTCGGAGGAGGGACACGGGCAAGCCCCACCCGGGGACAAGGCAGGGAGGGGCTGGGCAGGGGCCTATCCAGGACAAAGGGCTAGGGAGGGAAAAGACCCCAGTCCCAGAGAGCTGGCCCCTGCTAAGGCCTGGAAGGAGGGCAGCGCCTAGGACTCCTTCCTTGTGGGGTCTGGCTGGAGCCCCAGCCGGCCCCTCGGCCTTGGCCGGCCCGGCAGCTTGCCAAGTGACCAGGATATTGTGCTTTGGGATCGATGCTGGGGTAGGATGTCAAGGCCAGGACAAGGGCGTGGGGGAGGTGCGACTAAGGTGCTTGTGCTTTAGCTGGGGCGTCGACTCCCCCCATACACTGGGCCGGCTGAGGGCTAAGGTGCGGGGGCCAGGCCAGGAAAGCAGGGTGCCAGGACACTGGCCAGACCAGACACCCCCACATCCCCACAACAAGTTGTCAGGAGCGACCCCCTTGCAGATCGGTGGGGGCTCCTGGGTGGTGGGGGAGGCCTCCAAGTCAGATTCCAAGGGTCCAGTCAGGGCTGGCCGCCACCCCCCTCTCCCCACTTCCTACAATCCCCCTGGCCTCTGGAAAGGCCGCTGGGAGCAATGGGAGCAATGGGCCGGTCAGATCTGGGAAGAGACAAGAGGCAGTGGGGACAGGGCTAGAGAGGAAAAGGTGAAAATTGTGAAAAAAAGGACACCCAGTGTGGGGGAACAGGGAGTAAAAAAAAAAAAAAAAGAACTCTCCAAAGTTCACATGTAAAATTAAAAAAAAAAAAAAATCCCTCGCACTGGGCGAGGATAGAAAGAGGAATGGTTAGAGAAAATTCTGCAAACTGCTAACAATGGAAGCGGGCCCTGCCTTGTCCCCAGAAGCTGGGCTCAGCCAACGGGCTAAGGCCAGGGCCACCCCTCAAATGGAACCCCGCTGGGGAGCAGCGGAGCAAGGGGGTCCTGGTCAGACCCACAGAGCCCAAGCAGAGGCCTGGCCGAGTCCCAGCCTCAGAACTGCGCACCCACACTCCATACACACGCACGCCTTCACCCTGCCCCCAGCCCCCACCATGTCCTGCCTGTCACGTCCCCCAGGACCGAAGGGGACATCAGACACAGTCCCGTTGGTTTGAAAAATAAAAGGAATCTTATACTTCAATATTTCATTAGCTAAAAAAATGCTTTAAAAATTATGTACAGGGGCTGGGGCCGGGGGCTGGGGTGGGGGAGGGGGGCAAGGGCAGCAGCCCCCCAGCCTGCTCCCCTGACTTCCAGCCCTGGCCCTACTGCCTCTCATATCTTCATTTGTTTAAAAGCAAAAACGTCTACACACACACACACACACACACACACACACACACGCGCGCGCGCGCGCGCGCACACACGCACACACTTCTGCGAGCCCAGGAAACCTCTCATTCTATTCGCAGAGACCCCTGGCCTGCTTCCAAGAGCCCCCCACTTGGGACCTGCCCCTCTCAGGCCCCAGGGGACAGATGGGGGCAAGAGAGGTGGGCGCAGGGTTGGGGGGGGAGGAGAAGGGCGCCGGGCCCGCCACCGCCCACCACCGTAGGTCAATGGTGGAGTTCCTCTGAGCCTGGGTTCCCTCAGCTGTGAAATGGGCAGTCCCCTCCGCCTCGCCTACCCCAGCCCCCAGGTGCAGGGACAGACGAGGGAGTCAGGAAGGCGCTTTTGGAAACATGGAAGCACTGGGAGGTGGTGGCAGGAGGGGTCCTGAGAACCCTGGGGCCCCGGGCCTGGGGAAGGGGCCTTCCTGAGCCCCCCAGGCCGGCCCCTCCCCATACCTGGCCTGGTGAGTGGGGAGACCACTGCTGGAGGTTAGGGGAGGGGGAGCGCAGGCTCCCCAGCGGTGCCCGAGCATGCTAGAGAGGCGGCGCGGAGCTCGCACCGGCTGCCGCCCTCTCCTAGCCCACTCGGATGGTGCTCGGAGGGTGGGATGAGGAGGCAGAGGGGCTGGGAGCATGCAGCGCCCCCCGCGGGTCCTGGGGAGGGACAGACAGTAGCTCGTGACCAAGATGGTGGGTGGGTGTGATGGGGCGGGTGGGGGGAGTGTGACGGCCCCGCGGGGAGGGTCCGGTGGTAGTTACTGGAGGGCCTCAGCCGAGGGGCCGGCCTCGCCGTCGTGGCTGGCCGTCTCGAAGCTGTGCTCCACGCCCATCATGTCCGGCTCTATCTTGCCCGTGTCGCTGATGAAGGTGGTGTAGGCGTCGCCCTCGGCCATGAGCACCTTGAGCTTGGGGATCCAGCTCTTCCGCACGACACGGCGGGCATTGGTGCACATGTCAGCTGCGATGGCGTTCATCTCGCTCTCCTTGAAGTTGGGAGCGAAGTTCTGGCAGTAGTCTGTGAGGGCGGAGCGCACGGCTCAGGCAGAGCGCGGCACTGGCCTCTGACACGGACAACGCTCAGCCACGTTGCACCTTAATACCCCCCACACACATGCATGTGGAACCCCTGAACCCCCCTTCTGAGGTGAGAGAATGGAGGCCCCACAAGCCAGGACGCTAAACCGTACCAGTTGGCCCCATGCCCGAGACCGGCCAGGTATGGGGTCAGAGAGGGTGCCTCAGTGCTCTTGAAAAACCTGGATCATTTGCCAGAATTTAGGAATGGGGAGATTCCAGGTAAAAACCTAGACTTCTCTCCTGAACACGGCTGGGGAGGCTGCTTCATCAGCACCCATGACTACCCAAGGACCCTTCCCCTGCCCCCCACCATCTGACACAGGCTTACCTTCAGTGTCCACCCGCCCCCCCAACACCCCCTGCAACTGTGAAGAAATCTGTAACCCATCCCAATCCTCTTCCTAACAAGTTCAGACTCAGCCTCAGAATCCTTCTTAACACCAATCCCCACCCACCTATCAGGGTCAACAGCGAAGAGGACCATCTGCCTGCCCCAGACCCCACCCCAGCCTGACTCCCAGAAGGCCAGACACTCACACTTGACAGCATGAAGGACGCGACTGTCCAGCGGTTTGCGACTGGGGTTGTTGGAGGAAGAGCGGATGCCGGTGCCACAGCTGTTAGCCAGCGTGTTCCTGAGGTGGGGAGCATGGGTGTGGGGTGGAGTCAGGCCCTCTGCAGTGGGGGGCGGGGGCAGCCGTCCTCCCCTCCATCTGGGCTCTGTGAGGGCCTCACCGGTCAAAGAAGGAAGCCAGGAGGCGCCGCAGCAGGACCTTGTGCCGCGTGCCCGCGCTGACGTGGCAGTTCATGAGCTGCGCCCTCGTGATGTACACATTGGTGCCTGGAGTGGGGAGCAGGAGGGTGGCCGGGGGGCCCCAGACTGCCCCGTTCCCCACTTGGCCAAGCCCTGGCCTGGGCCTGGCCAAGACGCCCCCTGACAACTCGCCCCGGCATGGCCTGGTCAGCGATCAGGAAAGGCCAGCTGGTGGTGCCACTGTCCACGGGGCACCTACAGCGTGCCGAGCCTGCTCGCGCTCGCGTGGCTTCTGCCCACACAGCCACCTGGGCACCAGAAAGAACAGGCAGTGGAAGCTCACACCAAGGCAACCTGACACCAAGAGCCAAGATTCTTAACCACCATGTTAGTCAACCCTCCAACCGCCCCACGGAGCCGCTCATCAGCCTGTGTGGCCAACAGTGCCAGTCAACGCTCATACCAGCCTCTGGTGTGGAAACCTGGAGGCCAGTCTCGGGCACATATAATGCAAAGTGGGGTCAGCCGCCCTAGGGCAGAGCAAGTGGTAGCAGGGGTGGGGTCGGACCCCAAGTCCAGCTAACCACCATCCCACAAGCCACTAGCTCAGAGGACACAGAGGCCTGGGGCGAAGCAGGGAATCTGGGGAGGAAGTGATGCCGGCCCACCTGTCACCAGCTCCAGCTTCTCGGAGGGGTCACCCTCATCGTAGAGCTTGGGGTGACAGCGGTTGCCAATCTGGTTGATGAGCTCAGCCGGGAGAGACGCCAGGTCCTGCCGCACCCGGATGCGATTCCGGGACTCAGGGGCCACCTGCTCAGGGAGGGCCTCCACCTTCTCGGCTTTGGGGGCAGAGAGCAGCATGTGTTGCGGAGGGGGGCTGGCTGCAGGGGGGAGGGGTGTAGGGGCAGGGCAGGGGTGGGGCGGGCAGGGCAGGCGCCTCACCTGTCTGGCCGACATTCATCATGCTGTACATGGTGTACATGTTACAGATCTGCCGGTACTGCTCGTCTGTGCCCTCCTCGCCAGCATCCTCCTCCTCGTCCTCCTCATTGTGGTAGGAACCAGGGCTGTCGCTGGTGTAGGCGCTTGAGGTGCCCGGGCTGGTCCGCTCTGACGTGCTGGGCCCACTCACCACGCCCCCTGCTGCTGCTGCCGCCGCTGTGGCCGCCGGCCCCCCCGCTGGCTGCCCAGTGCTAGCCCCTGCAGCCGCCGCCACCGCCACCCCGGCTGGCTGCGCCGCTGCCACCACTGGGGCCTGCTGGGGTGGCCGGTTGGCAGCCAGGTCCGGCGTGGAGAACTTGGCCATCTTGCGGCTGCCATTGCCACCGCCACTGCTGCCGCTGTCCCACAGCCGCTTGGCCACCGGCGTGCACTGCACGGAGTCCGACTCCTGCTGCTCCGTCTTGACGCGGGACACAAGGGGCAGCGGGGTGCCACAGGCCGGCCAGCTGGATGTCTGGGCCACGGGGCTTTGGGGCTCGGATGATGGGGCCTCCTCGGCGTGCAGACCCTGCGAGTCGCAGCTGGGGGAGCTCACCTTGAGGAAGAACTCAGTGCCCTTCTCCATGATCTCCTGGATCTGTAGGAAGCCGGCCGTGTACATGAGCAGGAACTGGTCACCCACATTCATGCTCAACCGGCCCGTGTAGCAGAAGCTGAGGATCCGCTGGAAGGACTGGGGCTGCACGGCGGCCGGCAGCTCCACCACCGCGCTCCGGCTGCTGTTGAACAGGTCCCGGAAGTAGGAGCTGCTGGCGGCCAGCACCGCCCGGTGGGCTTTAAAGGCATGGCCCTTGACCACCACAGACACGTCACAGTACAGGCCCTGTAGCCGCTGCTCATTCAGACACTCCAGAATGCTGTTACCGAAGTTCGGGATCTCCATCTGCAGGGTCTGGGCCATGGCGGCAGCTGCACAGGGGACAGGGACAGAGACAGAGAGACAGAACGACGGGGTCAGGCAGCACACTCGGTGCCCCCCCGCCACTCACGAAGCTCACGTGCGGCAGGGAGACACGTGGGAGCAGACGTCCACATGGTGGGATTTGCCGTGGTGGGGAGAACTGCCGGCAGCCACCCACGCCATTGGTCCCAGCACAGAATTGCCTCTGTGACAGACTGGCCAATCAGGCATGGCAGCTCCAGGGCCGGGTGGCCACGGCGGCCCCTTCCAGTGGGGGTGTGGGGGCAAAAGCGTACTTACACATGTGTCTTTGAATACTAAATGAGTCAACACAGTGAGAACTCTGTGAGTGTTAGCCATCGCTAGCGCAGCACACACGGGGGAACGCTGACGGGGACTGGCATCGAAACACCAAAGGGTCAGGGGCATCGGGGTCTTCGCACCGTGGCCGCAGTGCTGAGGACATGACCCCCGATCACGTTGGCGGAAGGACTAAGGGAGCACTCAGGGAACTCTGAGGCTGCACGAGGACAGTACCAGTCGGCAGGGAAATGCAAATGCAAACCACAACGAAACACCATTTCGTACCAGCTAGGCTGGAGAGAATCAAAAAGACAGACAACAAGTGTTGGCAAGGAGGAGATCGGAAGCCTCCTACACTGCGGCTGGGAATGTAAAATGGTGCAGTTGCTATGGAAAACAGTCTGGCAGGTCCTCAAGTGATTAAACACGAAATTATCATATGACCCAGCAATTCCATTCCTCAGAATTATACCCAGGAGAAACGAACACCTGTACCCACATAAACACCTGTACGTGAGTGTCTATGGAACCACTCGCAAGCGCCAGAAAGATGGGAACAACCCAAACGACCATCAACTGATGAATGGCTTAAAACAAACAAAACAAACAAAAAACCCAAAAAACCCATGGTCTGGTCATATGATGGAATATTATTCACCCATATAAAAGAACGAAGCGGGGCGCCTGGGTGGCTCAGTGGGTTAAGCCGCTGCCTTCGGCTCAGGTCATGATCTCAGGATCCTGGGATGGAGTCCTGCATCGGGCTCTCTGCTCAGCAGGGAGCCTGCTTCCTCCTCTCTCTCTCTGCCTGCCTCTCTGCCTACTTGTAATCTCTCTCTGTCAAATAAATAAATAAAATCTTTAAAAAAAAAAAATAACGAAGCACTGATACACACCATTCTATGGGCAAACCTTGAAAACATGCTAAAGCAAGAAGGTGGACACAAGAACCGTGTATTATATGATCCCGTTTATGTAAGATGTCCCAAACAGGCAAATCCGGAGCCAAAAAAAGCAGGCTAGTGGCTGCCAGGGGCTAGGTGGGGTGTGGGGTGGCGAGCAGAAGGATGCGGGCATTTCTTCTTGCCGTAACTTAAAATGGTCTAAAATTGTGGTCACGTGCACACAACTCTGGATAATCAATCTTCGAACACCACGGGCTGGAACTGTGTGGGTCCACTTATACACAGAATTTTTTTCAATAGTTCAGGACTGCAAATGTTATTTTCTCTTCCTTGTGATTTTCTCCCCCCTCCCCTTTTCTTTAAAGTAATTTCTACACCCAAGGCGGGGCTCAGACTCACAACTCCAGGATCTAGAGTGTCCTGTTCTACTAACTGAACCCGCCAGCAAATCCACTATTTTCTTAGTAACATTTTTTTCTCTAGCTTAATCACACAGAACACATACATGATACAAAATATGTGTTAATGGTTATCAGTAAGGCTTCTGATCAAAAGTAGGCTGTTAAGTTCAGGGCGGGGGGACTTGAAAGTTGTATATGCACTTTTGACCTTGTGTGCGCACTGGTGGGGGGCGTTAGTGCCCCTAACCCACTCGTCATTCAAGGGTCAACTGTACTGAAAACCATTCAACTATACGCTTTCAATGGAGACCGTGCTACGTGCAACTCAATAAAGCCAAGGAAAGAGAAAAGAAAGAATCCACACTTGCCATGAATGCTGTGGTTCCTTTGAATTTTGAACCTAGTGATCCTACTGCTTATTTACAAAAATAGATAATATTGAGGCGCCCGGGTCGCTCAGTGGGCTAAAGCCTCTGCCTTTGGCTCAGGTCATGATCCCGGGGTCCTGGGATTGAGCCCCACATCGGGGTCTCTGCTCTGTGAGGAGCCTGCTTCCCCTTCTCTCTCTGTCTGCCTCTCTGCCTACTTGTGATCTCTGTCAAAATAAATAAATAAAATCTTCTTAAAAAAAAAAAAAATAATAATATTTCCATGCTCAGAACAGAATCTGCTTGGGATTCTCTCCTTTCCCCCCTCCCCACTCTCCCTTTCTCTAAAATACACAAGAATAAAATTAATCTTTAAAGGAAAAAAAAAAAAAAAAAAAAAGGAGGGATGTCTGAGTAGCTCAGTCAGTTAAGGATCTGCCTTTGGCTCAGGTCACAATCTCAGGGTCCTGGGATGGGCCCCATGTCAGGCTCCCTGCTCAGTGGGGAGAGCCTGCTTCTCCCTCTCTCTCCCTCTGGAAGCCACTCCCCCTGCTTGTGCTCTCTGTCAAATAAATTTAAAAAATAGTAATAATAATTTTTTTAAAAAATAAAAATAAACTAAAAAAATAAAAAGGAACTGTCCGTGACCGTGCGCAGTGAGTACAGGCACCTGTCAAATGTGAACTTCTGCTTCACAGCCTATTCCATCACTGCACATTCCAGCACATTCCAATCCAGAACTGGGCATGTCCAATAGTCTGAGTGCCCTCATAAAAGGGCTCTAAAGGACAATGTGGCTTTACGACTGTACCCATGGTAAAAGCGAGTCCCCTGCAGTTCTATAAAATACAGGAGGCAGTGGTCCTGAATAGGCAGGATGGGTATGAGAAGAATCAGGCTGGTGAGGAGAAAGGAGGAAAGCATGTGTGCAAAGGCCCTGGGGCAGGTACCAACTAGAGACCCCAGCTGTTTCCCCTCATTCCCAGATTAGCTTTCACGCGTCTTTCACATTTTCCACTCACTATTGAGTCCCTCCTGAGCCGCCTCCACAGGCTGAACACTGGGACACAGGGGCCCTACCTGGTACCACTGGACTCAAAATTATGCTGCACAGACTGATAGGCAAGTGCCGGCTCCAGAATCAACTCCCTCCTGGGAGCATGAACTCCAAACCTCTACTTCTCCATTTGGAAACAAATGTTGCTAAGACCAATCCTACCACACAAATTCAGTCTGTCCTCTCGAACTTGCTGCATGTGGTGGAACCCGGAGAGAGACACCAGCAGGCCCCTCCCCTCCCAGCACCCATGCTTCCAAAAAGCTGACCGGTGCCCGGCAGGAAGTTCTCTGAACCCTCTTAGCAAACCTATGGGGCCAATTTCATACTCCCAGTTCTCAGATGGGAAAACTGAGGCCACGGGGAAGCCAAGAACTGTTCCAAGGGTCACTGGTAAGTAAGTAATACGGACAAGATTCTGTGTAGGCACTGAAACTTGTGATTTCCCTTGGGTATGCCCTTTGCCTCCTTGTCATCATCAAAATCACGGTCACTGCCAGAAAAAACAATTTAGGGTCAACGGGGCTAGGCGGAGACAGGGACTCTCCCATCAGAAGACAGCACACTTCTTTCAAGGGCTCAAACTCCGTGCCAGGTGGGCTAGAAGCTGACCCTCTGTGTGGAGACAGGAGAAACTGAGGCACTGAGAGAAGGCAAAGGACAGAATCCAGAGAGCCCACTCTAGGGGACTCGCAGCTCCAACCCAACTCCCAAGGCTGCCAAAATGAAGCTGCTCCAGGTACTGGAGCCCAAGTGACCAGAGTCAAGGAAGTCAAGGGAAAGGTTAGCTCCCATCCCTGAGAGAGACCTCTAGACCCCTCAGCTTGGAAAGCTCATACCGGAAGGGGGAGGACCAAGGCAGGAGAGGCCAACAGTGGAGTCAGAGCAAACCCCTACACCACACCTTGTTTCAGATGCCAATTCGTCCCCTCTGTGCCTTGGTTTGTTCATCTGTAAAATGGGGACTCATTTACCCAATCCACCCCGGTAAACCACAAGGCACGGGGGACAAGCTCTAAAGAAGCCTGGCTGTCCCCACATGCCATGGGGGGGGACACAGGGAGTGATACAACCAGGAAGAGTGCGTCCCCGAGGGGCGGACTGGGAGTGAGGCGCAGCCTGGAGACTCCCAGGAGGCCGGTGTTGGCTTGAGGCTGGGAGTACAGGGGCAACGGGGCTGCTGGGAAGGGTATGGACAGGGGGTGCCTGGCCTGGTGAGGACAAATGTTTCTGAGGGAGCAGGGGGGAGCCTGAAGCAAGGGAGATGCAGGCCCAGACCATCCTGGGGAAAATTCGCAGGAGCAGTGTGGAGAACGGAAACAGGTGAGACACTGAGGGCTGGGCTAGTGGTAGGGGCAGGCGGCAGTGGCAGGGACGGGGAGAGAGAGAACAGTCAGATCTGAGTGCGTGGCTGTGAAGAGGGGGCACCACGGTAAGAATAAATGACTCCAGGGGCGCCTGGGTGGCTCGGTCATTAGGCGTCTGCCTTCGGCTCGGGTTATGATCCCGGGGTCCTAGGATGGACTCCCTGCTTAGTGAGCCTGTTTCTCCCTCTCCCTCTGCTCCCCAAGCTTGTGCACTGTCGGAAAAACAAATAAATAAAAACTCTTCGGGCGGCGAGAGCGCAGTGGAAATAAACGACTCCAATTTGGGACCCGGCAGCTGGTGGGGGCTGCAGGGGGCACTCTGAGGAGTGCTCCCACCTGTGGTCCTCATGCCAGGTGCCGCTGCAGGAGCTGTCCTTGGGGTTCCCTCGGGGGGGGGGGGTGCTAGTACTGCCCCACTGGATAGGTGGGGGCTGAGAGACAGTCCTCCTTCGACGACAGCCAGCCTGCAGGGCCTCACTGGGAAACTGGCACAGGCTGGCCACTCAGAGCAAGCTCAGCCGCAGGAACACTGATGTCCCTGTGGTAACAGGAGGGAACATGCACAGGAAGGGGCCCCCCGAGGGCGACAGCCACTCCACATTCAGGCTGGGATCCCTCAAGCCTTGTGAACCCCAGCACCCAGGGCTTTGAAGCCTTTGGGAGGGGGAGGGAGACAACTGGTACAAAGAACTCAACCAGTCAGTGCCCAGGAACCCCCCCCCGCCCCCACAACAGTGCAAGGGAGTGGGGTGGCAGGTTTTGAGTTGCAGAAACCCTGCCCAGCCCTGCTGCCCCTGCAAGGACAGGGGAAAGCAAGGCCTTGGCTGGTTTCAGCAGCACAGTGACAGGCCACCCCCAGGTTCCCCACCTTCCGCTCATCCCTGGGCAACTACCCCAATCCGGTCCTCTGGACTCCGAAGGAACAGCTGACCTGACTCTGCGTGAAGCCCCTATCCCACACCAGCCCGGGTTGGGGGGCTGGGGCCAGGGAGACGACGACCACAGAGCCCTCATGGGCTCCCAGAAAAAGCAGGTCTAAAGTACCAGGTACCTGGCCTGGGTCAGGGTCACCTGCTACTGATAGAGCCAAGAGTTGGGGGTCTCTAAAGCATCCTACAATTCCGTGCCAAGCAAGCAACTGCACGGCTCTCCCACCCCAGCCAGGCCTTTGGCCAAGCTGTGCACGCTGCCCGGAGTCCCCCTTTGCTCTCACTGCCCACATCCTCCTCTTCCACCCTCCGTCCCCCCCGGCCCTGAGAATTCTCAAGACTAGAGACAGCCCCCTCTGCATGCTCTCCCCACGGCCCATCCAGAGCTCTTATGCTTACCTCTGAGAACACTGAAACCCACTTGATTACAGACTCCCTTAGGGCACAACACCACTCAAATCCTCTCTCAGAAGCTGGCATATTAGCCTGCCCATCTTCTGGGGTCCTCAGACCCCCGCAAGGGAAGGAGCAGCAGCCAGTCCTAAACAGGGCCGAGTGGGCCCTCCTAGCATCATTAGTGTCCTGGTCACAAATATGAGCAGGTCTCCCAGTGCGATGCAAGGGCCCAGCGCACGGTTTCCATGACCTCCCAAGTCACTCAACAAATATTTGCCAAGCGCCTGCCTGGGGCACGAAGAGCCTGGGAGCCTGGGGCACGCCAGGACTGAGACAAGGCCAGCCTCCCAGGGGGAACGTGGCCATACATTCAGATCAACGTGCTGCATACCTGGGCCTCTGATTGTGCCCAGAAGAGGTGACATTAGAGCTGGTATCTGGCGGGGGGCGGGCGAGGGAGCAGATCTAACGAGGCAGTGGTGGAATCGAGCGCAGCCCTCAGTGTCCTGGGAAGTTGTGCAGAGCCCCGAGGGAGAAGCAGGCATGATCCTCCCAGAAACTGAAGGTAAATAAAAGTGGACACTGAGCTCTATCCTTGGTCAACCTCTCTCCTCCCAGGGATCAAACCCAGACTCAGGGCCCTGCTCTGGACCAAACTGTACCCCTCACCCCGATGCATATGTTGAAATGCTAACCCCCAATGTGTCTGTTATTTTGAAATACAGTCTTTAGGGGGTAAATAAGATTAAACAAGGACATAAAAGTGGGGCCCTCGTCTGCTGGGACTGGTGTCCATAGAGAAGAGAGACGTTTCTCTCTCTCTCTGTGAGCATGCGCACCAAGGCCCTGGGGACCTGATCTCGGGCTTCCAGCCCCGACAACCTTGAACAGTGTCTGTTGCCTGAGCCATCCCGTCTGTGGTATTTCTGTCATGGCAGGCTGACTTGAGAGACGCTGGAAGTTCCATCCACTCACGTCCAACTCCCCCACGGAGCCCCGGGCCTGGACTGCCTGTGGATGTCCTAGATACCAACTCCGCCCCAGTCCGCCAGCCGTAGCTTACAGCAGCTCCAGCCCTCCCCGCTCCGGGCAAGACCCTCAGACTCGACCCCAAACTCTTTTAGAACCAGTTTTCACCGCCGGTTCTTGGACGTCCTAGCACACTGTCCTCGAGATGGCCGCAGCTCTTCATGTCCTCCCAAGCCATAAGCTGGCTCGAGCTTCCCAAGACAAATTCTCCCAACCCTGACCCTGGCTTCTCCGGCTTGACCTTTCCTCGCTGGCACTTCCCACTGTCCAGCTACCCAGGTGTCTTCAGCTTTGTGTCACCTCCACCTGCGCGCCGTGCCTGCCTCTGTGGTGACCGCTACCCCTAGACCAGATCGGCACACAACGGGTGCTTAATAGTTGTTTGCGGAATGAAGAATCACTGCAGTTACTACCAACCTCACTCCCTGTTTGGTTCCACTTTAACGTGACTCCCAACAGTGGGCCTCAGCCGAGGTCTCTGAGCTTGGCCTGGAGTGCCATCCACACCACGGGGGGAATCCTCAGGGCCAGCGTGGAGGGGGCTGTGCAGACGGGTGCCCTCCTCTGGCGGCCGCACCAGCTGGGCGGCCTGCAGTCAGGGTTCTGCTCTGGGCTCAGCATGGATTCCCACCAACTGCTCACACTACTGTGGGATCGCGCTTGAACCGGAAGTGCTTGTGTGGCTGGGTGATTCCTGGGAGTGGGGGTGGAAACTGCCAGTGGTTTGGAGAGGGAGCCCCACATTCCCCGGGCAACAGAAGCTAGGGGTACAGGTGTCTGCCACCACCACAGACCACCCTTCCCGCTGATCTTCCAGGGAACCAGTGAGCTGCCCGGGGACATGCAAGCCAATTAAGGGAAACCACCAACTCCAGCAGAAGGACCAAAAGCCCTTGGGAAGCCCCCCACTCCTTCATGTAGCTCAGCATGAGGTCAGAGTAAAGGAGGGGGTGGGGGACACACCCCCCTAGGCTGTTCAAGGAGCCTTCCTGGCCCAGAGCCATTTGGACCCTCTCTAGGAGCTGAACGGTGAGGCAGCTTAAGTAAACATTTGCTAGCGAAGAACAAAGCATTATCTGACTGTACAGATCCCTATGTTGGAATCTTTTAAAAAACTTTGTATGTATTTTTTTGGGGGTAATATCTACACCCAATGTGGAGCCCGAACTCACGACCCCAAGGTTAAGAGTCCTGAGACTCAGAGTCGCATGCTCTTCCAAATGAGCCAGCCAGGGACCACCCCCTTACAGTTGACATTTTTAAAGTATGTGCACATTTAATTCATTTTCCTTTTCTCCAAAAAGCTGCCATTAAATCCACGGCAGGTGACAGGATTGTGACAGGGAGATAGCTCGCAATTAGCATCGCCCCTTCAGTGCGTGGCACCTGGCAAGGGCTCCATGACACTTCTCGCTAGTTTCTGAGGTAGAAATGACTCTTCCCGCCATTTTCTGGGTGAGGAGAGCAAGGCCCAGGATGGCACTGAGGTAGTGTCTGGCTCTTCTCCCAGAGTCCGGTGGTAACAGCAGCTGAGGCTTCCTGACCACGGCCGGCCCATACCCACCTCTCACTCTACATGGTCCCATCACTCCCCAAGGCGTGCAGCCACTGTGACCAGACCCATTTTGTGGACGGGAAAACTGGGGCTCAAAGAGGCCAGAGTCAAGAAGGGAAGCCAAGACAGGCCAACGCGAGATGGGGCTCTCTGTCCTCACTGGCTGTGTCCTCCCCAGAAATGGGGTGTTGGGTGCCCTCTGAGGGCCAGACAGGGTGCTGGTCCTTCTGCTGCTCTGGGAGAGGCCTTCTCCTCCGCCCAGCCTCCCGCAGCCACTCTCCGCCCTTCCTCCCCTCCCTGCCACCTCCCTGGAACCAGCAGTCTGGCCCAGTGCTTCTCCCTCTCGCCGCCCACTCTCTTGCAGCCCTGGGGAATCTGGCCTCTGTCTGCAGCAGCTCCTCAGAGAAGGAGATGGGCAGCAGCCCTCCCCCTCCCCACTGGCCCACCTTCCTGAGTTAACACCCTAATCCCCGCGTGAGCCTTCAGACTTGAAGGACCCAGTGGCAGCAGCCACACCAAGGGTGGTGAAGGGAGCATCAAGCGTGAAGGCCCTGAGGGGACACCTGCGCAGCCCAGGAAGGAGGCTGGCAGGGCTGCTGGGCACGTGGCTGCTGGGCTGGGGCTTGTTGACAGGTGCTGGGAGACCATGCCAGGGCCTCTTGGCAGGGCTTGAGAATCCGAATCCTTTTATCTTACCTGAAGTTCAAAGCTTCCTGCTTAGAATTGTGCTCCCCTTCCTCTACACTGACAGAAAACATTCACCCACAGCAGTACGCGCCCCCGACATCAGTGTTCCCAGCTGTAAAATGGACTGAACGGCGGCACCTGCCACACAAGGCTGTTTCAAGGATTAAACCAGCAAGCAACACGGGTAGACTGATGCTTACCCTGAGACGGGTGCCCAGTAACACCAGCTGTGATTATTAGTTATGTCCCCTTCTGTTTGCCCCCGAAGCCCCTTACAGTCTCAGGCAGCAGCGGAGACATCCTACACCACTTGCAGGCTCCCGGAACCTCATGCCATTTCGTGATAAATTGGGCAGTACTTCCTGGGGGCTCCCCGCCCAGTGCCTTCCCAGTATCATCAAACACCCTGGACACCAAACTCTGCGTTCCTCCTGGTAACAACATAACAAGGATCCCCTGACCTTGGCCCTGCAGCCACTGGGACTGAGCATTCTTTGGGGAGGGGAACCGCCCTGTACGTTTTTTATGCTGCCGAATGGCATCCCTGGGCTCTACACCCACCAGAGGCCAGGACCAGCCCCAGCTGTGACAAATAAAAATGTTTCCAGACATTCCCCAAGCATCCCTTAAGAGGAGGTAGAATGATCCCTGATTGAGAACCACTTCGGCAGACGTATGCCTGCCGGTCCCCACGATCAGAGGAGGAAATGGGAGATGCCAAGGTTACAACCTAGGCCCAGGGTGTCAGGGCCGAGCAAGCGGTGCTAATGGTGGGAGCAGACTGGCCATTAATACCATGTTTGCTCACCTTTGCCCAACCCCTGCTTAGTTCAGAAAACAGAGTCGCTGTCCTCACAGAGGGCTCTCTCGGATCTCTCCAAGGATGCTGAGACCTTCACCGAAGGAGGCAGCACAGCAGAGATGGGACGACAACCACAGCCAAAGACTGGGCCCAGTCTGCAACCACTACGAGACGGGTCCCACTTCACAGCCTCTGCAGCTCCAAAGTCTCTCCAGGGGAAGATGGAGGAATGGCATTCTCAGCCGGGAGACCCAGAAGCAGAGGCAGGAGACGGGCCTGCACGCTCCTGCCGGGCACAACAGACACCAAAGGCCTGGGGCAGGCCCGAAGGGATCAGGGTGATGAGGAGCAGGAAGGACCCAAGACAGGGAACAAAGGCTGTTCAAGCACCGCCGACCTGTCTTCAAGCCTGGGAAAGAGGTTCATCGTCGCCTCCAACACAGGCTCCCTTCTCCATCACTCGCTCTGGCACCGAACCTGATGCACTCCGAGTCAGACCTGGCTGGAGCAACCCCCCACAGGTTCTCCAAGACCGACAGAAACTCAGCCGTCCTCACAGCCTGGCTCAGGCCCCAGACTTTAAAAAGCCTGGATGCAGGCCAAGGGGTATGGACTTTCATCTAGGGGAAGTGGGGAGATCCAGGAGACCCTGAGACTGGGCGCTTTCCTGAAAATGGCACTAAGGGTCTTCATCTCCACACTAGGGTCACCCCTCACTCCTTCCTTATGAGGACAAGATATTTAGAGAACTTAGCAGAAAGCTGGCACGGGCTCAATAAAGGCTTTCAATGTGCTGTCCCCTCTGCCCAGAACGCTCGCTCCTCCCTGCCCCAGCTTCCCCCCACCAGGCTGACTCCTTCTTATTCAGGCAGAGCTCAGTTCTCCCACAAGCCTTCCCTGACCACCCAATTTGAAATTCTCCATGCCCCCCTCCCCACCAGGATGTTATTCAGGACTGCTCCCTTGGCCCCAGCAGGTAGCCAACACCCTAGAGATAGAAAACTGTCCCACAGGTCCTTTTACTTGTAGTACTTGCTATTCTGGCTTTCTCTGACGCCCCAGGTCTGTGTGCCCCTACATCCTCACAGAAAAGTAGCTTCTGAGTGCCTCCTCTAGCTCTAGGCGCAGCTAGGAGCCACTGCCCTCCTCTGCCATCCACACACCCTGGTCAGCAACCCCCCCGCCCCAGCCTCTGTGACCAGAGGTAGCCACCCCCCGCCTCAGGACCCACTCCCGAGCCCCAGAAGCCAACCTAGGCCCAACCAAACAGGGGAAAAGCATCTTTAAGTGGGGCTGCAGCCCAGTTCCTCCCCCTCTCAGAGTCAGGAGGCCAGCCAGGGAGAGGAGGAGAGCAGGGCCCAGGTGGGGTCAGTTCTAGAACTCCAGGGAGACTGGGGGGAAGGCAAGGAATGAGGCTTACAAACCAGGCCTGGGTGATGCCACTTTACCCAGCAGTCTGTGGCTCTTGTCTCAGGGGCTCAAGATCCAAAATCCGTACCCAGAACACAATGGTAACAACTAGCCCAGGGAGAAGGAAAGAAAACTGTGGTGGTCTGACCCAGGACCAAAGAGGGGAAAAGACAACCAGGCAACCAAAGCAAGATGCAGCTCTGGAGCCCGGCCTCATTAACTGCCTCCCCTTGCAGGCCTACAGTGACCCCTGACTTCCTGGCTCCCAGAAGACCGGGGTGGGGTGGGCGGGCGTGAAATGAGATGTGACCAAGCCTCTGAGAAAGAAGCTTCTGCTATTCCAGCCCTCTGGGACACACCAGAGTGTGTGGGACACCCCTCTGTCACAAAGGTACAACCCTATCCCTTGGGATGGGCAAGAGAAAAGGCCTTGGGCACAGAATTCCCACCAGGCAATCCAGAACAGGAGTTCCTCTGGTCATGCTCCTCAGAGGCCAGCCCAGGAGACTGTGGGTTTGAGCTGAGTGCCAGTCAATCCTGGTCTGCCAATGTCTAGCTGGGTGACCTAGGACAAGCCACCCGGAGCCCTCACCTTCCTCCTACCAGGGATAAGACCTAAGCTGACCCAGTGGTGGTGAGCAATCAGTGAGCTCATCCTGGGGCCTGACCCAGGAAGAGCACCCCACAGGCAGAGCCCTGGGACCAGTAGCCCCAAAGGCCTGGGCCAGGGTATAAATACTGGTTTTGATCTCCTCGGAGGCCTGCCTTCACCCCATCAGGAGCATCCAAATACAATGAACAGAGCTTTATAGGCTCATCTCCGGGATGCTGGTGCCTGGGAGGCCATGGTATAAGATGGTGCCTGTGAGGTCCCATCCCTTAGGCTTGAGCCCCAAGGCTCTGCTCACAAAAAGTGAAGTATCCCAAGATACTCAGGTAAGGGCCGTTGGGCTGCCCCTCTGCAAATACATATGCCCGAGCCAGGTGTTCTAGACTTTCTCAAGCTGCCCCCACAAACACCCACCGGGTGGGCCAGCACCTCGGAAAAGCCACCAGAGGCTTGCCCAAAGGGTAGGTCAGAGAGCCAGAGTCTGAGTGGGATGAAGAAAAGAGGAAAAGACCCCAGACCTGGTCCCTGGGAAGAGGTGGCGTGTGCCTTTTGATCACACTAGTTTCTCGGGACGACCCGATTCGCGTTTCGCGGCCACCAGCCCAGCGTAAAGGCGCTGCTTTCCCCCTCTCTCAAAGCTCCTACAGCAGTTCCTCAACCTACCTGATGGCCCCCAGTATCTGGCCTCCCCCCCCCGCCCAACACCTCTCCAAGCCCTAACCTCATTTGACCCCTGCAAACATCTCTGGGATCTCCTATCAGCCCCCACCCGAACTAACTCCGCCCACACCCACCCTGCCCCACTTCCTGGGCTTCTCCTCAGCCGCCCCCAGGCTTGTAACCTGACCCACCCACCTCCTCCGGCGCCCGGACACTACCTGCGAGTCGGCCCCTCCCCGCCCCCCCTCCGGGCCGTTTCCCTCCGACCGCGCCACTCTCCCCTCCTCCCCCACTCCGCCGACCCAAAGCCCGACTCCTCCTTCCCCTCCCCCCAACCCCCGGCCTCCCCGGGCGCCTCCTCACTTTTCCTCCTCGGGCCCTCCAACTTCCCAGGCCTCCCGCACCTGCCCCGGCCCAACCTTGCGCCTCCCCATCGCCGAAAGCGAGGTAGGGGGAGGTCTGGGCCCGATCCCACCACCACCCCCAAACCCCACGGCCCGGCCCGGGACTGGACGCTCAAGGCCGCTAGTAAGGGCCGAGCCTCTCCGCACTCGCCGGTCCGGGGACAGTGCAGGTTGCGGACCCGGCTCCTTTTCTGTCGGAGGAGAGCACCCCCAGCCCTCCCCGCTCAGCCCTCAACCGGCCCTCGGATGCCCTCGGGCCGCCCCGGCGAGACGAGGCCGGAACCGGGCCTGGGGCGAGCCGCCTCACCTGCGCCGTGGCCGCGCTCCGGGGGCTCCCGGCGGGCTCCGCAGCGGCGGCTGGGGCCGGGCCTGGGCCCGGGGCGCGCCCCCCTGCGCCGGGGCCTCGGCCTCCGCCTCCGCGGCCTCCGCGGCCTCCGCCTCAGCAGCAGCGGCAGCCGCGGCGGCCATTCATTGTGGGCCAGGCCGCCCCAGCCGAGCGCCGAGCGAGCGCAAGCCGCGCCGCCGCCGCCGCAACCCGGCCGGGGAGGAGCGGCCGCGGCCCCGCCTCCGCCCCGCCCCCGGCCCCGCCCCCGAGGCGAGGCCAGCTGAGTGCCGAGAGGCTCCCTTCCTCCCATCTCCCTTTTCTCCCTCCATCTCCCGTTTTTTCCCCTTCGCCCTTCACGGTCTCCGCGAGTACCTTGGCTTTTCAGGAGAGTTCGACTCCCGACCCTGCCACTTTCTACTTCCGCGACCCTGGACAAGTCTCTCTGCTTTTCGGAACATTCATTTCCTGTAAAACGAAAACAACAATGAATTCTATTTACTGTGCCAGGCACCGTTTTAGACTCTTTATGGGAATTATCTCGTTTAAACTTAACACTAACATTTTTAAGTCGAAATCATTACACACACACACTTTATAGAAAGGAAGGCACATAGATGAAAAAGACCTGCTCAAGATCACCAGTAGGTACGTGGTGGCATGTGTCAGGAATCAAACCCCGGCTCCAGAATCAACAATAAAAGTTAACGATTTTATGTATATGCCAAGCCAGATTCCGTTCTAGGCATTTAACCTGCACTAACTCGTTTAAAACTCACAACCACCCAGTAGCGAACGTTAAAAACTTCTGTCCATTTTGCAAGTCGGCAAACTTAAGCATAGAGAGGGATAAGAACAAGTTGTGAGGCGAGCTGGGACTGAGAGACCCAGGCAGTGCAGACCACTACGCTCTCCTCCTACCTCAGATAGAACCTACCCAGCAGTTACTACGTAAGAGGGGCTGCTTGGCACAGTTTCCAGGCATTCTGTAGTTCTATATTCTTTGCTCTATATTGGAAGCTAGCATTCTTATTTAGCAGGTAAGGAAAGTGAGGCCCAGAGAGTTTAAGTAACTTCCCAAGACCATGTGGTAGGACTGGGATTCAAACTCAGTAAATCTAACTTCAGAGCCTTAATTGTTCCCGCAGAGTGCCCTGAAATAATGTGCTCACAGCACTCAATACACAGAAGCCGATCCGTAGGTGAATTTCTCCGCTTACCGCCCCCTTTCTGAGCCTCACCTTCCTCATCCGTGAAATGGGGCGAATGATGCGTCCCCCCCCTCCCGGGGGTGCCGAAGTGATTGAGGTTTTCCACACTACTTTCCGAGCTTTCCGCCGTGCATTTTGATCCCGGCCACCCACTGTAGGTAGCATCACTGATTGGCTAACATCTATCATATGACCTGCCCTCCCACTATGCCAACATGGCGACGCCCAGGTCCTAATCCGGGAAACGTGCACCCAGACTAATTCGGTCCTCTGCACCTCGAGAGAGGGTAAGAAAGGCGTGGGCGACGCGGGGAAGGATACAGGTCGGGGTTGGGCCAGCTCGAAGGCTTCTGGCTTCTCAGAGGCCGGTCTCCCGAAAATGGGGTGTGGTGTCACCTTACCGAGGCCGCAGGGTCTTCTGAAACTTTATCGATGTATAGGCCACCTGGCTCGCGGACACGGCTCTCTGATGCTCTTCCTGTGCCCTCCCCCACCCCACCCCCCCGAAACAGGCTTGGCGGGCAGAGGCTTCCGCGGATGTCCCGTGCGAGAATCGTTCTGTGGCTAAGATTGACTCTCCGCCCCGCCTGCAGTCTCTATAGAGCCCGGTTTATGGAGGAACAGACGCAAGGGCTACGGAATCCGGGCGAAATGGAGAACGGGATCGAGCCCTGCGGAGAAGAGTGCGCATCCGAGGCTCAGGAGACCACGGTCACCGAGGGGGCCGCCAAGATAGCCTTCCCCAGCGCCAACGAAGTCTTCTACAACCCAGTGCAGGAGTTTAACCGGGACCTGACGTGAGCAAGGGCCTGGGGTCAGCTTGTCAGAGGTCAGTGGAACTGCAAGGATGAGGGGGTTGTGAGCTAACCCTCCATCTCCTGCAGATGTGCTGTGATCACCGAGTTCGCTCGCGTTCAGCTTGCGGCCAAAGGAATCCAGAGTGAGTCGAGGTCCAGTCTCCTGGTGGGCGGGGGTCACGCCGAGCTTTCTCCCTGCCCCGCCCCCTTTCCCTTAAAGTCCTGAAATGCTCCAGCCACACAGCAGGCCCTGGCCTCCTTTCCTTCAGGCTTTCCCCAGGGGCTTTGAGAAAGATTTTCTTCCCTAAATCTTCTGTTTCCTGAGAAATAGGGGGAGCTTTCTCAGGGGGAGCTTCACTATCCCCTGACTTGTGCTTCTGGGTGGCTGCAGTCAAGGTGCCAGGTGAGAAGGACGTGCAAAAGGTGGTCGTGGACTTGTCAGAGCAAGAAGAGGAAAACGCTGAACTGAAAGAGGGTGCAAACCTGGCCCCAGGAGACCAACCTCGAACAGCTGCCGTTGGGGAGATCTGCGAGGTGGGGCCTGAGCACAGGAGGTGGCACTCCCAGAGTCCTCCAGTAACGGAGCAAGGAAGGCTCCTGTGGCGGAAGAGCTGTAGGAAGTGGGTGGTGGGGGCTCCTTGGGGCCCAGCGGAGGATGGAGGGATCCATGTGAGCGGGGCTTCCTGGTTACTCCCAACAGGAAGGCCTTCGAGTGCTGGAGGGTCTGGCAGCCTCGGGCCTCCGTTCCATTCGCTTTGCACGAGAGGTGCCTGGGCTCCAGTCTGTGGTTGCCAACGATGCCTCTGCCCGAGCCGTGGATCTCATAAACCGCAATGTGCAGCTCAACGGTGTGGCCCACCTGGTGCATCCCAGGCAGGCAGACGCCCGGTAGGTTTGGGGCAGCTGAGCCTGATGGCTGGTAGGCGCATGCTAGAACAAGGCTGCCTGGTCTCAAATCCTAAGTCTGTCATATTCTTCCTCTGTGACCTCGGGAGGGTGCCTTAGTCTCTCTGAGCCCCAGTTTCCCTGTCTGTAAAATGGGAACATTAGTATTACAGGAGTTGTAATACTAATGCTGTGTTGATTAAATGAGATAATGCTGTGTGGCCAGAAGTGTGGCATCATGGTTGCAGATTTAGACTCCCAACCTCTGGTATTTCTACTCATTCAGACGCACTACGGCACCAGTGCAGGCGCAGATATCCGGTCCACCCTGTGCCAGGCAGCAGTAAACAAAACGGACAAAATCCCTGACCTTGGGGCATTCATATTCTAATTTTGGGGCCCTTCAAACAACCGGCTGTGGGGCCAGGTTTTTGTAGAGCCCACCAGCTAAGAATGATTTTGCATTTTTAAAGGGTTAAAAAGGGTACCACTTGCAGCCCACAAAGCCTCAAATGTTTACTATCTGACCCTTTACAGAAAACAAAAAAGTCTTTGCTATGAAAAGCATTTGCTTTCCTGGTTGTATTGAAAGCTGATAGGAGGGGCCCCTGGGTTGGCTAGGTCAATTAAGTGTTAAGTGCAGGGCCTCTGGATCCCAGGGTTTGGGGAAAGAGCTTTGCCTCAGGCTTCCTGCTCAGCGGGGAGTCTGCTTTTCTCTTCCCTCTGTGGGGCTTCAGCTGGGGTGGGGCAGAGAGGGCTGGAAGAAGGTGGTGGGTGGGCTACACGGGATGGAAGAGTTTGCCTTTGGTCACTTAGAAAGGGAGCTATCATTCCAAATCCATATTTGATTACATGAGTTAATAGAGGTATAAGCTGCTTGAAACGGGGCTGGCTGTCCTTACTGCCATTGCTACACAGGAGTCCACCAAGGCCCAAGGAGGAAGAGTCATGAAGTTAGCAAATGGGCCAGCCAGGATCTGAACAGAGGCAGCTGGCCCCTCGGTCCGGCCGGAACGGTCGCACCGAGTGAGAGAACACGCGTAGGGGACTGAGCAGGTCCCTGGGGCAGGGCGCTGAGGACCTGGCCTTCTCGCTCCCAGGATGCTGATGTACCAGCACCAGAAGGCTTCAGAGCGGTTTGACGTCATCGACCTGGACCCCTACGGCAGCCCTGCCCCCTTCTTGGACGCTGCCGTGCAGGCTGTGAGTGAAGGAGGTGAGGCCACGCTGCTGCGGGGGTGGAGAGCTTGGCTCTCGGGGCCGCAAGGGTCCTCATGGCTCAGGCCCCCCTCACAGGGCTGCTGTGCGTGACGTGCACGGACATGGCAGTGCTGGCTGGCAACAGCGGGGAGACGTGCTACAGCAAGTACGGGGCCATGGCCCTCAAGAGTCGCGCCTGCCACGAGATGGTGAGGGTGCTCCCCGGCCACTGCCACCCCCCTGCAGCCGCTTAGCTTCCTCCCGATTGGTCCCAAGGCATGGATGACACGCATGTCTACAACCAGTGCAGCCCTAAAGAGCCAGGGCTGCCAGTTCTGGTCATCTCGGGGGACTGGGGTGTTGCCCAGGGTAGGAACTGGTGCTTCGGTCATTTTTTCCCCCCAGTATCGTTTGTTTTTAACAATTTTCCAAAATTGCTTTTTAAGGCAGTTTTCAGGTCTGGGTCTGGCTTTGGGCTCACATCCTAACTTTGCCGGTGTCTTTGGACAACTAATCCCCTCTTTCTGGGCCTCGGTTTTTGCATCTGTGCAATGAGCATAATGGTGGGTGATGGGTTGGCGCGGGGAATCGAGAAGACAGGGGCTGCCCGTGAGCGGCCATGGGCTGGAAAGGAGGATGTCTCGTCTTTGTTCCTTAAGGGTTCTGTCATCAGGTCAGTCTGGGAAGCTGGAACACTGGTCTTTGGAGCACGTCGTACAGCTCAGGGCCCGCGTGGTCAATGATAATCAGAATACACTGGGCTCAGGGGCCCGAGCACCCCTTAATTGTGTGGTACCAAAAGGGCCCTAAAGAGACACAGACTGTCCCGATTTCGTAGATGAGGGAACTGAGACATTCCCTTGGCAAGGGTCATGCCGCCAGGACATGGGGGACTGGGCTTGGGCCTGAGGGGGCTGTGAGCCTCCAGGTTAGCGGGGAGGCCATGGTGGGGGCGCGGCTGATGGGCGAAGCCCATTTCCCACCCCCCAGGCCCTGAGGATCGTCCTGCACAGCTTGGACCTCCGAGCCAACTGCTACCAACGCTTCGTGGTGCCGCTGCTCAGTGTCAGTGCTGACTTCTATGTGCGTGTTTTTGTCCGTGTCTTCACTGGCCAGGCCAAGGTCAAAGCCTCAGCCAGGTTAGTCTGGGGCAAGGAAGAGTGATGGATGGAAGAAGGCAACAGGACATTTTGGGGTATGGGGGGGGAGTCGTGCTCCCGCCCCAAAAAAGGGGGTCTGATGGCGATGAAGTTAGCCTGAGGGAGGCGTCGGGTGTGGTGATCATGCTGGGAACTTAGGGGTGCCCCTGCTCCCCAACAGCAAGCAGGCGCTCGTATTCCAGTGCGTGGGCTGCGGGACCTTCCACCTTCAGCGCCTTGGCAAAGCGTCAGGAGCCTCTGGGGGCCGGTGAGCAAGAGGGAGCCGGGTAGGAAGGTGAAGACGGGGCATCCCAGGGTCACTGCCTGCCAACCACTCTGCTCTCTGCAGGGTCAAGTTCTCTGCAGCCTGCGGTCCCCCTGTCGCCCCCGAGTGTGAGCACTGCGGGCAGCGACACCAGGTGAGGCAGGGCAGGGGAAACAAGGGAGGCACTGGGGTCGCAGGTGTCTTGACCCCTCCCTTCCGGCCGCTGTGTGTCTGTAGCTTGGCGGTCCCCTGTGGGCAGAGCCCATCCATGACCTGGACTTCGTGGGGCGGGTCCTAGAGGCTGTG
Organism: Neogale vison; assembly: GCF_020171115.1. NCBI lineage: Eukaryota > Metazoa > Chordata > Mammalia > Carnivora > Mustelidae > Neogale > Neogale vison. The sequence continues at coordinate 215,395,561 of NC_058096.1, forward strand.
AGCACCAACCCCGGCCGCTTCCACACCGCAGAGCGGATCCGAGGGGTCCTGAGCGTCATCACTGAGGTAGGGGCCAGGCCGGGATGCGGATGGGGGTTCCCCGCCTATACCTGGCCATCCTTCTGCCATCCGCCCCGCATCCACCCTTTCGGCACTCGCAGGAGCTCCCGGATGTGCCTCTCTACTACACGCTGGACCAGCTGAGCAGTACCATCCGCTGTAGCACGCCCAGCCTCCTGCAGCTGCGGTGAGCTTGCCCCGGGCATGGGGCCTGCGCCTGACCTCTGGGCCACTGGGCAGGTGCAGCCCCTCTCAGACCAGGGTCTCCCGAGAAACGGAGACTCAGCATGCCCGTGTGCAGGTGCTGAGAGCAGGGCACGGAGGCCATCAGCCTTGGCAAGGGGCATGGGCTTATGGTTCAATAACCGGCCTCACACAAGCCACGTAGACGCCGCGAACCATTCAGCTGCACCGGTCCCATCAAGGGGGCCCAGCTCCCCACCCGAGCCTGCCCCCCCGGCCAACCGCGGCCCCTCTTGGTCTCCAGGTCGGCCCTTCTCCACGCTGGCTTCCGGGTCTCACTCTCCCATGCCTGTAAGAACGCCGTGAAGACAGATGCCCCCTCTTCAGCCCTCTGGGACGTCATGCGCTGCTGGGTGAGGGCTGGCCTGGCCAGAGTGGGGATGGGAGTGCCAGACAGGCCCAGCGTCCCCTGATCTCTGAGCTTTTCCTCCCAGGAAAAGGAGTGTCCGGTGAAACGGGAGCGCCTGTCCGAGACCAGCCCGGCGTTCCGCATTCTCAGTATGGAGCCCAGGTATGGGCTCTGCCAGGGCTGCCCCCAGGCAGGAGAAGCTCTCGTGTGTGCTGAGAGCACGGATGCCCCCCCGCAGCCCTGTGCTCATTCAAGTAGGATCCAGAATCTTCCCACTTTCTTCCTCCTCCCTTTCTGCCCCCACCCTGGTCTGGCCGCATCACTGCCCACCTACCCCAGAGCTGTCGTCTCTGTCCCGGTCCCCTGGCCGCCCCGCTTGCCCCTGCCCCATGCCCAGCAGCCAAGGTAACACCTGTGAGCCCCTGAGTCTGCTCCCCCTGTGACTTCCACCTCACTCACTAGTGCAGGCTCGATACCATCTGACTGTGATCTCCTTTGGCCTCCTTTGTCCCCTTCTCCCCACCTCCCTCCCTCTGGACCGGGCCTCCTCGCTCAGACTCTGCCAGGCACAGCGTTTATGAGAGCTGTTCTCTCTGCCTGCAGTGCCTGTCCCCAGGTCCCCTGATGGCGCTTCCCTCACCCCCTTCACTCTGCCCTGCATGCCTTTCCCTGCCCCTACCCCTGGGTCCCCTGCTCTGCTTATTTCAGAACTCTTACTTTTACCCAAACACAATGTGATTTGCTTGTTTCTGGTTCGTCCCGTTGTCTAACACTGGCTTTACCAATGGCAGATTTTAGGCACACAGTAGGCCCTTGATAACCGTTTATTTTTTTTTTTTAAGATTTTATTTATTTGAAAGACAGAGATTACAAGTAGGCAGAGAGGCAGGCAGGGAGAGAGGAGGAAGCAGGCTCCCCACTGAGCAGAGAGCCCGATGTGGAGCTTGATCCCAGGACCCTGGGACCATGACCTGAGCCGAAGGCAGATGCTTTAACCCACTGAGCCACCCAGGCACCCCTATATAACTGTTTATTAAATGGCTAGGGGACCTGAGTCTTCCCGAGGCACGTGGCACCGCACCGAGGTTGGCAGGCGGTCTGTGCTCACCCGCGGGCACCTGCCCCTCAGCCCCGACTCCTGCCTTCCCAGGCTGCAGGCCAACTTCACCATCCGGGAGGATGCCAACCCCAGCTCCCGCCAGCGAGGACTCAAGCGCTTCCAGGCTAATCCTGAGGCCAACTGGGGCCCCCGGCCCCGCGCCCGGCCGGGGTGAGTGAGAGCGTTGTGGCGGTGGGGCTTGTCCAGGGCAGGGGCAACGCAAAGGCCAAACGGGGTCCCCGCTCCTCCTCTCCCTACACAGGGGCAAGGCAGCTGGCGGAACTATGGAGGAGAGACGCAGGCTGCACCAGAATAAGAGAAAGGAGCCAGCAGAGGACCCAGTCCAGCGGGCTGCCCGGCTCAAGACATTTCCCTGTAAAAGATTCAAGGAGGTGAGGCACCCCTACCTCCCCCTGCAGCACCCAGGGATCCCCCTCCCAGCAAGAGGTCAAGGCCAAGGGGCAGGTGGGTCTGGGAGACCTGGGACAGGCGAGATGTGGAAGTGAGTTCCCCATCCAGGAAAAGGACCCAGCAGAGGCTGCTGAGCTCTGAGCCAGGCTTCACATACCCCATCCTCCCACCAGGGCACCTGTCAACACGGGGACCACTGCTGCTACTCCCACAGCTCCCCAGCCCCCGAGGATCCTGCTGACGAGGCCCCCGGTGACCGTCCAGAGACTCCTTACCAGAACCCGCCTGGGCCTGGCATGGCCACTGGTCCAGGAATAGACTGAGCCAATAAAAAGACGTCATCCCTTTGACTGTCATTTGTCTGAATGAGCAGGCCGCCTGGGGTCTGTCCATCTTGGGGGCCCTGCCTGTCTCTCCAAGTGACACGTTCTTCCTCTCTCCGTCTTTTTTTTTTTTTTTTTTTTTTTTTTTAATTTATTTGACAGACGGAGATCACAAGTAGGCAGAGAGGCAGGCAGAGAGAGAGGGAAGCAGGCTCCCCGCTGAGCAGAGAGCCCAATGTGGGGCTCAATCCCTGGACCCCAGGATCACGACTTGAGCGGAAAGCAGAGGCTTTAACCCACTGAGCCACCCAGGTGCCCCTCTGTCCGTCTTTTTTAGCTGCCTGGGGAGCCCTGGGATTCTGGAGGTTTAGCCCTGCCTGACTGAAATGTCCGTGTTTCTCTCTGGGGTGTTCTGTCTCGGAAGCGCACCTGGACCGACTATCTGCAGCAGGAAGCCCTGGGCCACCCCATTGCTGGTCCCTGCAGTTCCCGAGGCGGCCACGGGGCGGCAGCCGTGTGCTGGTGCCCTTGGAGCCTTTACCCCGCCCCCTCCACTACCGCCCCCCGCCGCCCCCGGCCCCACACGCACACACTGCCCGTCCCGCGGATGCAGACCGGCTCTCCAGTCACCCAACCCCTACCCTGACCCGCGTCGCCGCCTGGTTTCTCTGGCGGAGCTCCCCACGGGGCCGCGGGGGCGGAAGCCGGACCGGAACCAGGCGCCTTGTGCATCCGCTCCAGGCCAGGTGCTTCCTGCTCTGCGGCCCCTCGGGCGAGCGCACTGAGGCCGGCAGGCCTGCTGCTTCCCCTTGCCTGAAGGACGGAGGGTTAGAAGGGTTAGCAACGTTAACGGAGAGCCTTAGGGCACAGCCCCCACCCCCCAGTGGTAGCTGTGGGGCCTTCCCAGACACCTTTCTCTTTGCTTCAACCCCATCTATAAAATGACCCTAATCCTAGAACCTTGCTTGCAGGGGATCATCAGTGAACGCACAGGCTCAGAGGAGCCCCTGGTGGGGCTGCTGGACCGTTGGTGGTGGCCTGGTTCCCCGGCTCCACCAGATTCCTGGGAGGGCGGTGGTGTCATTGGGGCAGCTTCTGCTGTCACTCAGATACATCTGAGGCAAAAGCCTGACTGGCCCCAGTGGGAGAGCCCTGGAGGAGGGGACGGTCTCGTCCCTGCTAGGAAGATAGCAGGGAAACTAGCTAGTCCCGGAGGACCCCCCCCCCCACCGCCTTTGGTGAGGCCAGGCCGGTGAGGAGCTCCACCCCCACTCCCAGATACTTGCCCAACGCCTCTTTATCACTGTCCTCCCCTGCACCCCCAAAGTGGCCTATGACGGGGGAGGAGGGCCAGAGGCCACCAGTTTGGGGCTCTGTGCTCTTGTGGCCTAGAAGATCTGCATCCTGTGGGGACACGTCAGGGACACCTATTGTGAACTTGGCCAGCCCTGACACCCTAGGAAGTCTCTCGCAGCCGCGGTACTTCCTCTCATCCTCCTGGGCCTGAAAAGGTGGTGCGGACAGCAGGCCTGGGGGCCCAGGACACTGGCCGCCGCTGGACGCCCAAAGGCAGGCCGTAGGAACTGCCCTCCTGCCAGTGCCCCTAACCGGGGTGGGGGTGGTGCACAGCCCCAGAGGGTTGGCGTAAAAAGAGGAACCAAGCAGGGTGAGGAGAGGAGGAGCAGGAGAGGGCCCCTGGTCACGAGGCCCCCGCTCAGCCGGAAGGGGCTCTCCTCCACCCCCATCAGCACGGACACTTGGGCCAGGGCTGTTCAAAGCCGGAGGCAAAACCCGAGCGATACTGGAGGCCGCACCTTCCCTGCCTCAGTTTCCCCTCTGCGTGCAGCTGCGTACCTCACTCCCAGCTGTGTAGTGGGTAGGGGTCCTCAGAGGTCCCGGGGGACCGCTCCGTCCCTCGCCGGCCGGGGGCGGAGCTGTGAGGCCAGCGCTCGGAGATCCCCGCCCGCCGGTTTCCTCCGGGGTCAGCCCGGCTCCTTATCAGGCGCGGCCAGTCGGCCAGGCTCTTATCTGCGCCGGTCCAGCATCCTCCGGCACGGCCGGGGGTGAGAGGGAGGAAACTGGGCCGCCGGGGGCGGGGAGAGGGCGGGCCGGCCGGGAGCTGCTCACTTTCCCTCGAGGGATCCACGCCGCCTTCGCCGCGGCCTTCGGGAGCCCGGGAAGAGGCGCGGCCCCGACGCCGCTGCCGGGAGGGGGCGGCAAGCTCCCAGCGGCGGTGAACGCAGAGGCCGGATCGGATCGGGGCCACGGAGCCTGGCCTGAAACCCAACCGCATCCCGACCCTGAAGGACAGAGCCAGGGCACTCACCAAACAGCAGGACCAGTGTGGGGGTAAGAGGGGAGTCCGCCTGAAAGTGGGGCATCCTGGGAGTGCCTGTATTCATTTGATCATTGGTTCGTTCATTCATTCATTCATTCATGGGGGCACCTCCTTAGTGGGAGTCCAGGTCAGCTTCCCCAGGGCCTATCTACCTAGGAAGAGGGGGCAGGGGAGCCAGGAGTCCCAGAAGTTGCTGGACACTCCAAGCCATGGGGCCAAAACGTTTAAGCCAGGGTGCAAAGGCGTGGGTGGAGATGGGGATAGGAAATGGGGCGTGGGGGACATCAGGGAGGGCCAGAGAAGGATTGGGACATGACTGTAGGTACTAGGCAGTGGGGTCAGGGTTTGGGGATCCTGGGTCAGCATTTTTCATCACAGCGTCAGCAGTGGGGTTACAGGTCTATTAAGGGGGATGTTTTCAGTGGGGGTGGGAGTCAATGGAGCAATTATGGGGGACTCAGGGTGTGATATGGAGGCAATGAGAAGAGCCGTCAGGGTCATAGCTGAGTGCCACATGGTCAGCTGAGGCGGGGTATCAGTGAAGGGTCAGAGTCCATTATAGAGGGATTCTAAGGTCATGTGGTATCAATGAGGGTCTCGAGATCAGATCTGAGGGTTACAGGGTCATCCTGGGGACACAGGCTCCATCCCAGCTTCCTTCCTCACCCCTCTCTCCAGACTCCAGCCAAGAAAAGATTCTGGAATAAGGGAAATTTGTTCAGAAGCTGGGCAACTGAGGTCCTCGTGGGTCACCAACAGCTCAGAGATTGGCCCTGCTGACCTCAGGGCCGCCCAGAGACCCGCTAGTTACCTCCGGCCCTTGTGTCACATCCTCCTCGCATGTCCTGGTGGTTTCTGAGCCCACCTGCCTTCATGCATGGAACCACACACCCCCCACCACCCTTTCCCTCTCCTTTGAAGGCTCTGTTAGGCAAAGGGATGTGCTGGCATCTGATTCCTCCCTCCCCACTACTTTCCTTCCCTCCCACAGGTGAGCACCCCCTCGGGGTCCATGTGCCCGCCCCAGGCCCAGGCAGAGGTGGGCCCCACCATGACTGAGAAGGCCGAAATGGTGTGTGCCCCCAGCCCAGCACCTGCTCCACCCCCCAAGCCTGCCTCTCCTGGGCCGCCGAAGGTGAAGGAGATGGGCCACCAAGGCTCCTCACCCCCAAGGCTGCCCCCTGGTGTGCCCGTGATCAGCCTGGGCCACACCAGGCCCCCAGGGGTAACCATGGCCACCACGGAGCTGAGCGCCCTGCGACCCCCGCTGCTGCAGCTCTCTGCCCTGGGAACTGTCCCACCCCCCTTGGCCCTGCATTATCACCCTGACCCCTTCCTCAACAGGTCAGTGAAGGGCTGGGACCTGGGGGGAATCCAGGGCCAGGGTCCTTGCCCACAAGGCATTAGTGACCCGCGACCCCTTACAGCCTCTACATTGGGCCGGCAGGAGCTTTCGGCCTCTTCCCCAGCAGCCGGCTGAAGCGGAGACCGAGCCACTGCGAGCTGGAGCTGGCTGAGGGTGAGTATGACTTTGTGTGCACAGACAGCCACCTGCCGGGACTCCTGTCTGCCGCAGGGACACATGCAGGACAGCCCACACGAGGCCTCCAGTACTCAGGTTACACCCACGTGCAAAACCGCAGACCCGCGGCCGGCCCCACACAACCACAGCCACCCAACCAGCCACCAAGAGTCGTGGCAAAATGCACCATGGCACGGGGGCCACAAGATGACAGCCCCACTAGAAGGCACAGCCACGCAGGAAACAGCCACAGGATAAGAACCACACAAGGAACAGACACACAACCACAGTCACTTAGGACCATGGCCCCACAAGCGTCAGCCACAGAACCACAGCCACGACCACAACCACGCGGCAACGATCAGACATGACCACAGCCGTTTAGGTATACCAGGAGTTCTCCCAAGACAGGACCACGCTGGCACCTAGGGGACCTCTCAGACCCACGTGCACCTCCAGCCACATATAGGGGCATGCTCCAGAATGAAGACCACAGGGACAGCTCCCCAGACTGACAGCCACAGGACACATGTCCCTCGGAATCTCAGCTGCTGACAGGAAGGTGTGGACAGAGATACAGAAGGCCTCAGTTGTCTGCAGCGGGGACCTGTGATGTCCTCATCTAGGCCGCGGGGGTGAGGCGGGCGGTGGCAGCCGTGTTGCTCACTAGTAGGGGAGATATGCCTGGGTCCTGCCTGTGGATCCCTTGGATGGAGGGAGCCCCAGCCCACCGCCTATGTGGAAGTCCCCTCCCAAGGGCTCTGGGTGCCTGAAGCGAGGGCAGGAGGGGGCGCCTCCTGCGCCACGGTGCCAACCCAACCCCCCTGTTCGCAGGGCACCAGCCCCAGAAGGTGGCCAGGCGCGTGTTCACCAACAGCCGGGAGCGCTGGCGGCAGCAGAACGTGAATGGTGCCTTCGCAGAGCTCAGGAAGCTGCTGCCAACGCACCCGCCCGACCGGAAGCTGAGCAAGAACGAGGTGCTCCGCCTGGCCATGAAATACATCGGCTTCCTGGTGCGGCTGCTGCGCGACCAGGCGGCTGCTCTGGCCCCAGGCCCCGCCCCGTCCGGGCCCCGCAAAAGACCCGCGCATCGGGGCCCCATCGATGGCGCCCGCCGCGGGCCTTGTCGTAGGGCCGAGGCCGCGGTGCGCTCGCAGCCCGCGACTCCGGCCGGCCCCGACGGCAGTCCCGACGGGGCGGCCCGGCCCATCAAGACGGAACGAGCGGCCGCGAGCCCTGAGGTGCGGTGACCTCCGCAGCGTTGCTTCTGAGCCGAGAGTCACCGGGAACTCAGCCCAGGGCTGTCGAGGAAAGGGCGGGTGATGCCTTGCGCCTGCTCTGGGGCAAACTCCCCCGAAGAGGGAACAGTGAGGACGTCCCCAACGGGGAAAAGGGTCCCAGGGGTCTGGAAGGGCAACTGTCGCCCCCAGGGGGCCCCCCAGCAGACCACCTTCTAATTTTTTTTTCTTTTTAAATCACCCACCAACCGCTGGAAATAGCCTTTCCCGCGTCTCCCTCCCAGGGACGAGGTGCGGGAACCAACATGGTAGACAGCTCATCGGACTAAAGTGGTGCCTCTTTTTTCCGGGCTGGGGTCACCGAGAGAGGTGGGGAGGGACGGGGGAGTCTTTGCCCTTTTCACTGGCGCCCCCTCCTGGAGACTCATGGATACAAGCTCCTTGACCACATCCGCAGAGGCGCAGAACCGACGCGGCAACCCACCCACTGATCCCGAACCAGTCCCCGGACGAAGGCGTTAGCGAAGGCTCGGGCGCTCTTACTTTTGTTTTTCTTTATTTCTTTATTTCACATACACATTAGCCATTCAATGGAGAAGCCGGAGAGAGTCAGGCAAAGATGGTATAACAGAAGCGCAGTGACGGGGGCGGGGCGGGGCGGGGCGGGGCGGAGAGGGAACATACGGGCTGGCTGCCTACTTGCATTCCGCTAGGACACTGAAAACCCAGAAAACAAAACAGACAGTAAACTACCCTTGTTTCTTATGTATCTCAGTGCAGAGACGGGGGTGGAGGGCAGAGAGAGGGGGAGACCAGGCTGAAGGAGGAGGAGCGGAGGGACAGGGGACGCTAAGGGGGAAGCACACCAAATCCATTAGTACTATATATAGAGATACTCGTATATACTGCGTTTCTTAGCCTAAGAAGAAACTTGTTTGACGGGACGGGCGGCCTTTGCGGTCCGCGATGCTGGTGCTGGTCGGGCGCACGGATCTCCCGGGAGGGGCCGAAGCGGGGCTGGCCCAGGCTGGCTTGGGGGGGAGGGGGGCGCCCCGAGGGTGGGTGGGTGGGGGGAGCAGAGGCGGGGCTGGGGTGCCCCTCGGGCTCTCGATTGGGGGACGAAATTTCTCGTGACTTTATTGCTCCTTTATTTTCTCTCGTGTGGGGGGTCCGTTCAGCACGGTCGGGGTGAGGAAATGGTGGGTCGTCTGAGCCACCCGGCCCCTCTGGGACCCAGAGCGCGGCGTCCGCTCCGCCAGCACGGGGGTGAGAACAAGGCACTAGGTCGGCCGGCCAGCGCGGGGGCGGGTGTGTAAGGCAGTCGACGGGGCTGGTTGCAGGGTGGGGTGGGGCTGTGTGCGGGGCCGTGTGCGTGCGTGCGTGCGGGCGCGGGCCTGGGCGAATCGACCTGTCAGCTTGGCTGGTCCTGTCCTGGAGCTTCGAGCCTTCCTCGTGCTCCCCGGTGGGTGACGGGGGTAGGGGTAGGGGTGGAAGGAGTGATGTTGAGTCGGGGGCGCCGGGGAAAAGGGGGGTAACTACCAACTTGCTGAGCGCGCTCCTGATAATGCTGGTGAGGGTCAAGTTGGCGTCTGGCTCAAAGAAGGGCGCTCGGGGCGGAGAGGGAGGGAGGGAGGGGACGTTTGTTCGTTGGCATTGACCTCTGCGGGGGAGGGGCTGGGGACCCCCCCGCCGCGCCCCCGTGCCCGGACGGGGATGAGGCGAGGAGGGGGCGCTGGGCCCTGGGGAGGGGGCGCCCGGGGAGACCCGCGGCCAGAGCAGCCCAGCCGCCGGGCGTATGCCGCTGTCCCGTTCCGTTAAACTCAACAAAGAAGGGATATGCGTGTTCCTAACAAGTGCAGGATATTTAATTGATTCATAAACTTATGTATAATAGTTTGTGGGTTTTTTTTAAAACGTACTTTATAATGTAAGAAGCACCAGGGTTTTTATGTTGAATTATCTTAAAAATAATTTTCTCTCGTCCTTTTCCTTTTTGATCTTGTGGTTTGTTTTTTTTTTTTTTAATGTCCAGGTGTTTTGTTTTTTTTTAACTCTAAAATGTGAACGTTTCCTTCAGCCCTCCCACCGAAACCGAGAACGAACGACGAAACAAATAAAAACCCCAGATCATCCTCGTCAACGCAGGAAAACGACTTAAAAAAAAAAAAAAAAAAAAACTGAAAACGAACGAAAAAAAAAAAAAGGAAAAAACACTCAGCTTTCGTTATCCCCGCGCAGGGCGGGGCAGGCCCAGTTCTTTTAGCGTCCCCAGAGCCGCGAGGACATTACAACAAAAATAGAATTTTTCTTAACAATCTCTTAACATACAAAGATAGGAAAACTCTCTGATGCATTGCACTTGGTTCAATGAAGAAAAAAGTTCATTTCCCCCATATATATTTTTTGTGGGTTTTTTTTTTTCTCTTCTAACACGTCCCCACATCTCCTGTCGCCCTCGTCGCCCCTCGCCTGCCCCCTCACAACGACACTTGGGAAAGGAGCGGCCCCCACCCCCCTGCCCGCCCGGGCAGCCCCGCCGGGCGCGCTCCCGCCCCGGCCCAGCTGGCCTGCAGCTTCCGACCTCGCCCGGGCGGGCGCCCCGCAGACCCCGGCTCCCGCGGGCCCAGCGCGCCCGCGGCCCCGATTGTCTTCGAGGGAAGGGGCGCGTGCGGCCGGGCAGGGGGTCCCTTCCGCTCCCCTCTCAGCTCTGACCCTGTTTAGCCAACCAAACTGAAAAATCATTGCACTTTGACCGCGCTTCACGCCCGGCCCACCCGGCCCCCCACCCCCCCACCCCGCCCTACTCCCCACGCCCCCCCCACCCAGGCTCCCGCGGGATCCCCTATCCCCTGCTTCTCAGTCCCGGTCTTCCCCAGGGGCTGCACGCAGACGGGGGAGGGCCTTCGCTCAACTTCCAACAAAAGCCACTGCTGGGGCCAGCCACCTGGCCTGGCGGCTTCCGGGTGAGGAGACCCCATTCGCCGGCCCCCTCTGGCCCAGGTCAGGGCCCTCTTCGCCTCCCCAGCCAGCTGCCTCCCCTCCTTCCTTCCCTCCCTCCCTGCTGGGGCCACAGCCTCACAAACTAGATTCACAATAAATAAAGCCCACAACCCACCCCTACGGTGCAATGTTGGGTTGACTTTCAGAGGATCCTGACCTGTGCTTTGTGTTTTCATACAGCTAAGAAAGAGAGAGAGGCACAAGGACTCCAGAAGGGGGCCGAGGAAGGGAGATGCAGGGAGGAGGGAGTAAGGCACAGAAAGACAAGCCAGAGGGGCCAAGTCACACCCTGGAGGGGGGCTGGGCATGCTCTTGCTTCCCTCCCTCCCAGGGGGCTTCGGAAGACCCTCTGGACAGGTCCCCAACCATCCCTTGGTGGGGGAGGAAGGGGCTGCAGGGGGAGGGGGGAGAGCTACTTCCTGTGGTGTGTTACCAAACTGTCCCCAAGTTGCTCAAATGGAGGAGTTCCCAGTTGCGACGGCAAAAGACCCAAACAATGAATGCCCCACCCCTAAAGAAAGAGTAAAGACATTACAGGTGAAATCCAGAGAGAAGTGGCCAAGAGGCCCATATGGTGGAGAAAGTGGGGTTGGGGGGACAGAGAAAGCTCCAAAAAAACTTTTGAAAAAGGACAACACCCAACACCCTCCAAAGGAACTGAAAGTCGGCGACGAGCAGGACGCCTACCTAGCGCAGGTGGGCGGCTTAGCCGGTGGCAGCGGCGGCTGCCTCGTCTTCCTCGCTCGGCTCCGGGGTCCCCTTTCTGCTCCACTCTCCGGCCCGGCCACAGCAGGGCTGTCTGCGTGAGGGGCAGGGGCAGGGACCGGTGGGGCGGAGCGAGGGCACCTGCATGCGGGGCTGGGGTGTGGGGGCGACCCTGGGGCCCACCTCCCCTCACTCGTGGCGCGGCGAGAGAGTGCTTTTCCCGGCCTGCAGAGGGCGGGAAGAGGGGGCCTGTCCCAGGCTGGGACGGGCTGTTGTAGCATTCCGACTTTTTCCTATGGACTGTACAGAGGGGTCTGGGGCCCTGAAACTAACCCCGAAGCTCAGGGTGGGGTGACAGGACACCCTCCATTGCAGGAGCAAGGAACTAGCTCCAGGGGCCTCTCCCTGCCCCCCGCCCCAGGGGCTTGTAGCCCGAAAGTAGGGCAGGGAAACCAGGAAGGCACCGACCTCACCTAGTCCAGAGCAGCTGGGGGAAGAAGCCAGAGGCCAAGGCAGTGGGGGCTTGGGGGGGGGGGGGCGGGTAGACAGGCAGGGAGGGGGCGGAGTCTGGAGGGAGAAACCCTCTGGATCTGCCCCTCCATCATTTGTACAAGCTTGTCCCCAGGGCTCCCTAGTGAAGCTCCGGCCCAAGTTGGGGGTGGGGTTCCCCTAAAAAGGGTGAGGGTGGAGGACAGGCCCCTTTAGAACTGTGCTGGTTTCTTTGTTGGGTTGATTTTGTTCCTTCCCCGGAAGGTCGGGGCGGGGTAGGGAGGGGAGAAAGGCAGTTCTGCTGCATCCTTTCTTTCTTTCTGTCCTCTACTTAACAGAGTCCGTTTGCATGTTTCTTTCTGCTTGGCTGCTGGTGCACAGCTCCCCCGAGACCTCTTCCGAGGGCTCTCCGAGAACTGGGCTGCTTCTGGGGGCCTGCAGGGCTCCCCGGGCTGGAGGAGAGAAGGGCTGAGTGGCTGACGACGTCTAATTTTTGCTTTTCGGTGGGGCTGGGCTGGGGGATTTTTCCACGTCTCAAAATTTCTTCTCCCCCCGTTTGAGGAACCTCTTCTTTACATTTTGTCATTTCTTTTTGTCGATCTTATCAGAGGAACCAGGACTGAAATGGGACAAAAAGAGGCCGTATTGAGAATAGCAGGGGTGAGTCTCTTCTGCACCCATCTGGTCCGCAGACTGCAGGCTGGAGCTCAAGGCCCCTGGAGGGCTCACCTCCAGCAAAGCCAAGGACACCAACACCCCACGAAGAGGTACACCCCCCTTCTGTCGGTACCTCCTATGGGAATCCTGTTGCCCCCAAGAGACCCTGCCCCCCAGTGCTAGGGTCCAGCTGGCCTTCCCGTGGGCACTGTGCCCAGCGGGTGGGACCCCCATGGCTGGAGCTGGCACAGGCACAGACCTGGGATCTGGCCATGTTTCCAATTGTTTAGGTTTTTGTATGGGTCCTGCAGGGTGGGGAGGATGCCAGGCTGGAGCTTTTGTCCCCAGAGGGGTTTTGGGAGTGGGGTGGGGGTGGCTCAGCTTCTTGCTGAGTTTTCTTTCTGTCTCTTTGGATTAAAAGCAGAAATTCCCGTCTGTACTCCCCAGCCAAGGTCCCACAGGCTGAAAGGCTGGGGAGGGGGAACAGCACATGGCTTCAGTCCCTAGCAGTCCCTGGCCTGGGGGAGGGGCCCCATAGCCCACTGTGCTTGATCCTCTACCCTAGGGCACCTGGCGCAGGGGAAAGGACCCGAGTCTCCCTGGGGCGGAGGCGCTTCCCTCAGGGTGCCAGCAGGGGGAGCCGCCTTCCCACAAACCAGTCTCCGTGGCTCCTCATCACAAAATACACCTGACCCAGAGGCTGGGCGGCCTGGCAATGCCCTCCATCAAAGGCTCTGGCCCCACCTTGTGGCCAAGGGGCAGCGGGGGAAGGGAGGGAAGGGAGCTTTTCTCCTCTCCGGTCTACAGGACCTGTGCAGAACTACTAGTACCCTTGGGGCCAGAAAAGGGTCCCTGAAAATGTATATCGGGGCATCTTCCAGGCTCTGGGTCACAGATCTGAAATACTGAGCAGGGCTAACCACAGAGCTGGCACTGGGTAGTAGCCCATCCTACCCGTGCTCCATGCCCACACAGAGCCGGGTGGGGAGAGTGGGGCTGGCCTGCCCGAGGCTACATGGTCTGCCCACACAGCCCAGCCAGGACTCGCCAGGACTCGGACACAGAGGAAGGTTCCAAGTCGATGTTCCTACCCGCCACACGTGGCATGCTCCCAGGGAGCCCAGGGCCAAGGCTGCCACACCGGAGTGAGGGCCCCGGGGCAGCGAGATCAGCCAGCTTTTCAAAAGAAGCCAGAAGTCCTGACGGCATTGCATGTGAAAGCTGTCAGTGTTTAAAACCACTTGTTTAAGCCTCACGGATTATGCCCGCTGGCTGGACCTGCCCCTCAGGCTCTGGTCTGGGACCATGGGCAAACTTCTACTAAGGGATGAACACATGGAGTTGTAGTGTTAAAAAGGGCCTGGAAGATTACCTAGAACCTTCTTCGACAATGGAAACGTTCCCTGTTTGCCCTATCCAGTGTGGTAGCCACGAGCCACATGTGGCGTCTCAGCAAGGGAAATGTGGCTGCCGTTACTGAGGACTAAAGTTTTCTCTAGTTGGTTATTTACATTTTTTTTTTTAAATTAGAGATAGAGCGTGCGCACAGGCAGAGGGAGAGGCAGAGGGAGAGGGAGAAGCAGACCCCCCACCACTCCCGCTGAGCAGGGAGCCTGATGTGAGACTTGATCCTAGGAACCTGGGATCATGACCTGAGCCAAAGGCAGACGGTAAATGGCCGAGCCACCCAGGTGCCCCTCTAGTTAGTTATTTAATTTGAACTTCAACAGCCACATGTGGCCAGCACCTGCCCCGCTGGATGGTGCAGATGGAGGACATTTGGAGGCTTGGGGTTGTCACAATGACTGGTGCTGCTGGCATTCACTGGGTGGGCAGAGATGCCCAACTTCCTGCCACGTGCTGGCCCACACCCAGAGACCTGCCTTCCTGTGGCCGAGCTCCTGGAGGAACTGCCCAAGGTCCAACCCCATCAACTAATTACAGGTCTTTAAAGGGAGGCTCACGGGATACCTGGCACTGTGTAGGGGAAACCCAGGCCGAAGGCACCCCAAGTTCGGCAGAAGCTAAGTCAGCAGCCAGCCCCTAGGCTTCCAGTCCTGGCCTGAGAAGGGAGCCGCCTGGGAGAGCCCCTATCCCTGCGGTCTAAGGCCTCTGTGTTCTCTGGGACCCCCTTCGCAAGGGGAGACCACAGAGGAACCCTTACAGTGCCGCTGTGTAAGCCTGGCCCGCCCCCTCCCTGCAAGGGGAAGGAGGCAGGTGACAACGGGGACTCGGAGAGCTCAGCTCGTTTGGCCCCTCTTTGTGGGACCAAGCCAAGGTGCCAGGCTGGTTCCCTTGGAGCTGCACAGGAGGGGGAAAACCACCAGTGTTCAGATTGGGAAGCCCCTCCTGCCCGCCCCCTCCCCGCCCCACAGACCAGGAAGACCCCAGTTCAAGGCCTGGAGTTTCAGACAAAGGTGGTTCCAGGATAGCTCCCCAGTGCCTCCCCACAGGTCCCAGGAAGGAGGGGGGGGGCATCTGCTGCCAAGCACAAAGTGGCTTTTTCTGCTCACCCTTTCTGCTTCCTGAGCCAGGTCCAAAATTGATTAAAACTAAGTAAAAAGCGCTGCCCAGGGAATGACAAAATTGCTAAAATTCTCTTTTCTTCCCTCATTCTATTGTTCTCTCTCCATCTGGTGCTCCAGAGATCAGCTAAAGTCACTGGTTACTGTGGAAACCGCCCCCCACTGTACCCCCTGCGCCCGCTGCAGCCGCCTGCCTGCCCCCAGGCCCAAGGGCTCTCGGCTGTTGTGGGCCTTGTCCGGCTCCAGTCTCCCCCACCGTCACCCCCAGACACACCTGCCTGCTGGGGCCCGGGGCTCAGGCTGCTTTGCAAAACAAGGGGGAGAAAAACTGTTTCCCAAACTTGCCTCAAAGTCTGCCTTGGCCCCAAAGTCCAAGCAAAGTGAGCAGAGAAAGTGAAGAAGGGAAAGCACACGGAGGCAGGCGGAAACAGGGTGAGCGGGGAGGACTCACGGCAGTGGTCCCCAAGAGCAAGCAAGCAACGGGGAGCTCCGAGTTACAGGCGCTGGGGCGGAGGGAGGGAGGGAGGGCGGGCGGGCGGGAGCGATGGAGCCCTGCCGCCTGGTGCCAGCCCAGCGCCAGGAGGGGAGGCCCGCCTGCTGTCCCTTCCTCTGGCACCCCCTCCCGCCCTCTGCCAGCAGGGCTCTCTCGGCCTCCCTGGCACAGAGCAGCGGAGGGGGCTGGCTCCAGCCCCTGCTCGGAGCCATTGTTTTTCTTCTCAACACCCCCAAGTTCAAGTTCATCTGGGTGTTACATCATGTCTGGTTGCTCCTGGAAACCAGACGGGTCAGACGTGACTCTGGGGAAAGGGGGTGGGAAGCTGGAGGGGGTTGAAGTTCCCCTCCCCTCCCCTCCTTGCCACTAGGGAGCTCTGAAGTTTGAAGTTTGACAAAGTTTTTTGGCCTTTTTTTTTTTTTTTTTTTTTGAGGGAGGGAAAGGAAAAGGGAAAAAAAAACAAAACCTCAAACCACACACACAAAACTTCCATCCACCGACTTTCTCTGGACTCAGGCCTCAGAGCAGTAAGGGAGCAGGAGCAGCAAGAGGTGGCCCTGGGGCTCTGGGCTGGGGTGGATTTCCTGGGGTGGAGAAAGCCTCCAAGCCTTGGGCTCACAGGATGGTGTTTTGGTAAAATGCGCAAAAGAGAAAGATTATTTGCATGTTCCTTTCCGAGAAGCCTGGGGCTTTGTAAAACGGCCTCCACCCTGCTGCTGAGGTGGGTCCTCCCTGCACCCCAAGGCCCCCGGGCTCTGTGAGCTTGTCGCAGCCTCTGGGGGACAGGCACAGGGAGGAGGGGCCCACGTGCGTGCGAGAGCACAGATGCCTGTACAAAACCAGATCCAGGGCATTCCAGCAGGAGGGCTGGAGTTTTCCTTATGAGAACTGGGGATGGGCGGGCGGGAGCTGGACTGGAGGTTCCAACAGCCCGGCCTCCCCTCTAACGGGATTCATGGGGACCTGAGGGAGGGGCCTCCAGGGTGGCAACAGGCCCTGCCCTACCCTGGGTGCCAGAGTCTCTGGGCAATCAGCCCACCAGGACGGCTCTGTCCCTCCTCCACCCCTTGCCCAGCCCACCCAAAGCCAAGGAAGAAGGGGAGGGCTGGGGGCCAGGGCTTCCAGCTGGAGAGGGAGCAGAGCAACAGGCAGACGCTGTCCTCTTCCTGACGGGGCCTCGGGCTACCACAAGGCCTGGCCCAGAGCGCCTCTAGCCTCAGGTCTTTGGCCGCCTTCCCCAGGGCCGGGGCTGTCAGAGCTAATTATCCAATTAGCTGATTAGCTAGGGGACCTGGGGGCTGCCTGGGGAGGCAGGCTCAGCTGGGCTTGCAAAAGCCTGGGCCCTCCAGCCCTGCCCTAGCCCCTTCTCCCGGATTGGCCTCAAGGAGCCAGCGTCTTCCCTCCCGCCCGTGATGCCCGCGCCCCTGCCTCTTCCCCCTGTGCCCACATCCACATCGCGGGTGGAGCCTCCTACCTGAGACTGCTGTGGGATGTTCAGAAAGTTGCCGTCCCGGGGTCCGATGCTGACAAACCGGTTGGCAGAGGAGGCGCCTGTCGTTGCGAATGCTGTGGGGAGCAGGGAAGAGAGGGAGAGACCCCGTGAGGCCTTGGGGCCTGCCCGGGCACTGCCCTTCGGGGCTGCTGAGAGAGGGAGAGACTGGATTAGACCACGCTGCCAGGGCTTAGGCTGGCCGTGGGAAGGACAGGCCAGAGGGGTCCCATCACCCGCTCACTGACCAGGAGCACACACTGTCCCCCACCCCTAGCATTCCACCTCAGCCAGATGTCCTCTCTCCTGGCCCAGGGTGTGGGAGGGGCCCTGGAGGCTTTAGCTTGAGGTCCCAGAGACCCTGTTGTGTCCCCAAAGCAGGCACCAAGCAGGACTGAGGCTAGCCCTCGTTGAAGCAAGGCACCCGTGCTTTCCCACGGACTCTCTTGGGTCTTGGGAAGAGGGAGCCTGGGAGGGCGGGATGCTGGGGGCTCAGCCGGACCGGCCCCACCCTGCTCAGGGAAGGCTGGCTCAGCCAGGCCTCCTCTCCGACCAGGGCAGCTGGGCGGGTGCTGCATCACAGAACCACGCCGCCCAGTCCCAAGGATGGGGCTGATGGCTCAGGGAGCTTGCAGGGGTCCAGTGGAGGGCTGAGTTGGATGGGACAGGGGCAGAGAGAGGACCTGGCTGCCAGCTTGGACCCAGCAGGCGTCCTCCTCCTCTGATGCATGAGCCAGAGCCTGTGGTCGCGCGGTCCCCAGGGCCTGACACAGGCCGTAGCACAGGAGGAGGTGGCAGAGCCCCAGGGCTTGGGTGCCCGTGAGCAGTTCTGGAGCCTGAGGGGCAAAGGGGCAGCCCAACACCCCTGAGCTCTTCTTGGGTTTTCTGGCTGGAACCCTATGGGAGGGAATGGGTTGTGCACCCCCAGCAGGGTGGATGTCCCCAGAAGGAACAAGAGTGTCACAGGCTGCCAGGGATTCCCCCCCAACACACACCCTCTACCAGACACACCCCAGGGACTGCATGCTCACCAGACACTGTCCAGGGCCCCCCACCCCGCCCCAGCCACTCTGCCGCCTAGCGCCTCCTCTCCCACCCTGCCCACCTCCAATGACCATGACCATGACTTCGTGTCTTATGGCGGATGCAGATGGGAAGATGGCATGAAGAGGATGGAGAGGGGAAAAGAACTCAAACCATGAGAAAGAGGGCGACAGAGAGCGCGAGACGGAGGAAAGTGAGCCAGGCCACCCCTCCCGCTGCGGACCAGGCAGTCCTGGCCTGGGGTCTGCCGGCCCCCAGAGCGCCCGAAGCGCAGCCCACCCTCTGCCCACAGACGGCACACCGCCCACCCTCCACCTCTCCTGTCCTTCACACGTCGGGTCTACCTTGGGCCTCGCAACTCAGGTTTTTTTTTCCCTTAACAAAATTTGTCACTGGTTAAAAGAGAGAGAGAGGAAGAGAAAGAGATGAAGTAAGCCGAGGCCCAGAGCCCTCCCTTGTCCTTGGAACAGTCAACCTGGGAAAGGGAGAGGGATGGGAGGAGGAAAAAAAAAAGAAAAAAAAAGAAAAAAAAAAAAGAGGAACAACGAGAAACCAAATGTGAGATTGAAGGGGAGGAGGTCGGGGCTGGCCTGCTGTACAGTTAGAGGCCCAAGGGCCCCGGAATGGAGGTGAGGGGGCAAGGCCAAAAGGGGATGGCAGTGGCGTCACCTTGTGGTCACATTTAATTTTTTTTTGGTGTAGCGGGGCACAACGAAACAACAAAAATCAAAAAACAAAAAAACGAAAAATGAAAAAAAAAACAGCAATCAGGCATGAAGATGGCATGGCTGCGCCTCCCCGCCCCCCTCCCACCCTGGCCAGCACCCCTGGCCTGCGTGCCCCACTGTGCTCCCCCTCCCGCCCCCGGGAGGGGCCTGGGCCAGGGGCCCCCCGGCTAGGAGCCGCGGGTGGGCAGGGGGGCTCGTGGGGTGCTGGCTGGTGCAACTGAGGCCCCGGAGGCCGTGACTGGGGGCTCAGCTCTGCTCTTGTCCGGGTGGGAGGCTCCGTGGCGCTCTGGGTTGGGGGGGCTCTGGCGGTGGGCGGGGTAGGGGGGTTTTCTTTTTGCCGTGGAGACTGTTTGGATGGGCCAGGGATGCTGGGCGTTGTGGTTTCGGTTTCATCGTCCACTTACAAGGTGATGGAGGAGTCAAGGCGGCGCCGTCTGGGGCAGTGCTGGTGGATTTGGAATCAGGCATAGGAAGGGGCACAGGTCTGGCCACTGGAGGCGGCGGCGGTAGCAAAAATGACCCCGGGACTTTGCCCTGGCCGCTACCGTTGGGCTGCGAACAACATAAATAGAGTGACGCATGAAGGCACATCCCACACAGACACACGCTCCCCTGCGCGGCCACGCCAGCTCGCTCCTGAGAGCGGGCGCTCCCGGTGAAAGATGCAGGACGGGGTCGTCTCCTCCGGGGCACGGGGTGGGTGAGGGTGTGAGGCTTCTATTTGGTCTCTCAGGTGTTTCTCTCTCTCTTTTTTTTTTTTTTTTTTTTTTGTGGTCCTCTTTTGAAGTTGTGGGAGGGACGAAAGGGGGTATCCGACGAGTAGTTTGTTATTTCTCAGGGAACATGTTTTAGGTATCAAAACATGCCACCTCGCCACCTAGGCAGCTGCCCCTAGCACGCTCGTGCTCTTGGAAGACCTGCCTCAGCAGGTAAGATGCGCCAGCTCACCCCCTACCGTCCCCGGAAAACACACGCAGGCCGCCCCTCTGCGGGCCCCTGGGGTGGGGCTGGCCGACCCAGCCAAGGACCACAGGCCCTCGGGCCTCTACCCCACATCACAGCCCAGGGAGACGCCGCGTGCTGGGGGTCTTGCCCCGGACTCCGGCAGCCTGAGGATTGTGGGGTGCCGGCCCATTTTCTACAGAACAGCCCAAGAGGAAAATCCGTCACTGCCAGCCGCAGTCCCGAGGCTCTTAGAGAGAACTTCCCTGTACGGGGCCCTCAGAAGCCTGGGAACCTGGCTGCCAGCTCCATTGCTTGGCTCTATCCCGTCTTCTGCCTCAAACCTGAATCTCCTCCCTAAGCCTCGTGTATGCCTTGTGCGCATCAGCCTTTGGGATTCGGGGACGGAGGCCCCACAGGGAGGGGCAGAGGTCCCTGGCCTCCTGTAGGCACAGCTTTCTGGAGCTCTGGGCAGTGCTCTCGATGACCACCTGCAGCCTGGGCTCAGGGTGAGGGGGCTAGAGCTCTGAGTCCTAAATGGTCCCCTCTCCCGAGGGGCAGAGCTCTGCCCCCCCAGCCACCCAGGTGCAAGGCTCAGGGAGGCTCCCGTGCTGCCCCTTCTGTTGGTGGGCGAACCCCACGGAGTCCACCCCCTTGATGTCTCCAGCCGACCCAACTTCTATCCTCACTGGTTCCACTGGACTAGGTCCACGAGACTCCCAAGGGGTCTCCCCTGTCCTAACAGTGTCCTCTAAGGACACTCAGCGTCTCGGCGCCCGGCTCCGTATCGCATACTTTACCCAGGTGGTGGCCGATGCTCCCCCCACCCCACCCACCACGAGGCAGCAGTTTTTGCCTGGGTCAGGGGTGACAGGGTGGATTCTGCCTCGGCAGGGGGCATTAACAATGTCTGGAGACATGTTGGGTAGCACCACTTCTGGGGGTGCTGCTGGCATCTGGGGTGGGGCAGAGTCCGGGTGGGGTGCTGCTAGACACTCCACAAGGCACGAGATGGCCCCCAGGATAAAGGCCCAACAAGCCAAACATTACTAGTGCCGTGGCTGGGAAACCCTGATTCAAGGGAAACTTGATTCTCCCCCCTTGCACAACTGGCGAAACTGAGGCTCTGCAGCTGAGTGGTTTATCCAAAGTCACGCAGCTGTGACTGGTGAGGCCGGAAATTCATAACCATGTCTCTCTCGCTCCAGGGATCCTGGGGATTTTTTCCAGTGGGCTCATCCCAGCCCTCATCCCGAAATCCAAAAGCACTCAGGCTACTGCCCTCCCCTCCCACGGATGTGACTGCGTGTAACATCAAGTAAGAGCCCCCTGGTTGGGCCTTCAAGGCCACTGTGGTGGAGCCCAGATGGGGTCTTCCACCATTCATGCCTCTACGTTCACCTCCTTCCAAGTACTTCCCATTGCAAACAAACTGGAGTTTCCAAAACATAGCCCAAGCAGTTGGGGGCTGCACCCATGCTCGCTGCAGAACCCTCTGTCTACAACACCCCTTCCCATACCCCTTAAGTCCGGCTCAGAAAACACCATCCCCAACCTGGGACCAGCCAGATACCCTAAATCACCATCCGTCTCTCTCTCTCTCTGCCTTTTTTTCCTAGGGTGGTCGTGACCTCCACCAAAGCCTTTGAAGCAGGCTGCCTCCCAGGCTCCCCAGCAAGCCCGGGGACAGCCACCTCTGTGCGGCCCAGGCATGCTGCACTTTCAAACCATCGAGCCCCATGTCTGACCTGTGCCAGCCACACCCTTCTGAGCTCTGGCCACCACCTCCCGTCACCTCTAAAGACCAGCGCCTGGGTCTGACATTGTCCCTCTAAATGGTTCCCTTGACTTGCTCTTTCCTGCCCACTCAGAGGTCCCCTGACAAAAGCAGGCGGGGGCTGCTGGTCTCTGCATCCTGGGCCCTCTGCATGCCAGGTGCCCTTTCAGAAATAGGCAGCTGCCTTCCTCCAGCAGGGCAGGAAACGCAAGTCTCCAGAGATCACAGCCTCACTCCTTTACTCTGCGCCATCCTGGGCTTGCCGCTCCCCCTCCCCCAGGGGCTGGGACCCACGGCCCTCCAGGTAGCCCTTGCTCCTACAGGGCACCCTGTGCCTCCTTCTAGTCCTCAAGACCCTGCTTCCCCTCAGGAGGACCTACATCACTCATCGCTCTTGATGAAGCCAATCCCAGCCCAACACAGCCAGTCATGGAACAGCGCTGGTTTACAACATTTAGTTTCTGGAAGCTACTTCCAACCAGGCTACGGTATCTCAGCTCTGATTACAGTACAGGTTGAGGTTTTAAAAATCTCGAGGTCTTGTGATTTTGCGGTGCCTTGAAACCTCACGAGTTAAAAGCTAGAAGGAACCTGGAGATGGGATAGCTCTTCACTTTCAACAGATGAAGACGAGGCCCGGCGGCTCCAGCGCTGATGCCTGAGGCTGACCTACAACCGGTCTTTCTGCCTCCCGGGGTCACGCTATCCCATCGGGCCCTGTGACTTCTCCATCGGTTCACTTGGTGGCCTCTTCTCTCTGCCAGAAACACAGCTAACCAGGCATCTTCCTTCTGCCCTTTGTGTCTCCTCTGAGTGGCGTGTCCACTTGGCCTTGGCCTTTACCGATCTGGCTCTTCTCAAGTAGGGCCTCTTGCTGCAGTCCGAGGATGAGCACGGGGTGGTGCCTGGAAACCCTTTCGCAAATCGTAAAAATTTCGTAGGCGTACTTTTTTCTTTCTGCAAAGATGCTCTGTAACTTCACATTCTCAAAGAGGTTAGGAATTTACTCCTTCAGGCTTTAGATCAATGGTTCTCAAAGTGGGTCACCCGACCAGAAACAGCATCAGCTGGGAACTTGGGGAGAAATGCAGATTCTCGGCCCCACCCAGGTCTGGGGAATCAGAATCAGGTGAGGCCCAGGCACCTGTGTGTTAGCGAGCCTTCCAGGTGACTCGTGCATGCTAAGGCTGAGAACCTTTGCTCTGGAGGCAGCCACGGACCCAGAGCAGTCTGGTACTGCCATTGGCGGTCACCAGGTCAGCTGCAGAGCCTGGGGCCTCTGGCTCCTTCCTCCAGAGCCTGCGGCCGAGCCCCAGAGAGCAGGCTCACTGAAGACACGCCCTTCTCCTCTCTGGGCACAACAGGCCAGGAGAGGAAACCCAGAGACTGCTCCCCAGCTGGGCTAGGCTCTTCTGTTTAACCAGATTGCCTGCTCACCCTCCTGCCGGCAGTGTTTTATCCATGGTCTGCTCAGAGCAAGCATCTGCCTTCTGGACCAGATGAGCCCTTAATCTTGAACGCTCAAGTCAAGGGAGAGGCTCAGGACCCAGCCATCATCAGGAGGCTTAAGGACAGACTGACCCATACTCCCGAGAGTCCTGTGCGTTAGCTTTGGCTCTTTGGGCTAAACTGGCCCCTCAGGTCAGTCTCATTTTGGTTCCAAATCCCAGCTGCCTCTGTGGGTGAGAAGGCAGGCAAGGTGGGGTTCCTGGACTCTCTGATCCATATTCCAGACCCCAGGGCCCTTGGGCGCTGGGACATGGGCTTGTAGCTCCCGTAGACTCTGCTGTCATCTCTGAAGGAACCGTAGTAGCTGTCGGGGGTCACGGCCACTTTCCCCTCCATGCCCCTAAAAGTGGACAGAGCTTGTCCAGAGAGGTAGGCAAGGCTCTGAGTGAGCTAAGGGGCTGCAGAGCCAGTGAGAGAGAACCTCACAGGGAAAAGGAGACGAGGAAAGTAGAAGGAGGGAGAACAGGAGAGAGGGAAGAAAACCGGCTTCTGTTCTGGACAGCAAGAGCGAGGAGGCTGAGCCGTAACCCTGCCCCAAATCAATGCACCAGCACTTAGCAAATGCCCATTCTGTATAGGCCGCCCTGAGGCAGCACTGGGCTGTGTGGCCAAGGGCCGCCCACAGCTCTCCCTGGGCCACCTATGGCATGGGGTTCCGAACGCCTCTCCCCACCACGGGCCTTTGAGTGACCTCCCCCCTGACTTCTCACAACAGGTTTCCAGGCTGGACCAGCTGCGGAAAGAGAAGCTGGACCTTCTCACAGCGCCGTGTGTTGCTGGGACTCTAGAATCTTCCCAGAGGCCTAGAGACCTCCTTGTCCCAACCCGAGTGCTCAGGGACCCAGGGACTAAGAGAGGACCACTGTCCCACTGAAGGGTCACCTCTGACCCACCACTGTCTGGGATAAGCCCTTTGCTGAGTGGCCTGTGTTTCTGCTCATCAGGGCCTGGGCCCTAGGGCTTGCTGACAGAGAAGGGCGGTGGGGCAGCAGAACTCCGTGGGCAACCAGCATCTCTCCTAGGCTGAGGAGCAGAAGGGCTTCCCTCCAGAACAAAAACAGACCTGGGAACCTCTTGCTGAGAGTTCTGCCAACGGGAGACTCCGTGACTGCTGGAGGGGAAGGAGGGGGGGCCTTGCTCCACCCAGGGCTTCTCACCAGGGAATGGTGATGCCCCCAGGGCACGCTGAACTCTGGAAAAATCCTGGATCATCGGGACTGGGAGGGATGGTGCCGCTGCCATTGAGTGGGTGGGGCCGCGGATGCTGCCCAGTACCCCACAGTGCCCAGACGGCCCCGCAGAACACAGAATGGACAGCCCAGATGTCAATAGTGCCAAGGCGAGGAAGTCTCCGTCTAGCACCTACACACTCCTTGTAGCCCTGAGGTTTTAAGAGGGGTGCTATGAGGTCAGGAGCCCAGGCTGGGTTGGATAGATCACGGACACACTCTTATGGGGGAACAGAGACTGCGGGGAGGGCAAGGAGCCCGAGCAAGAGCAAGGCGGGCCCGGCCACTGCCCTCGTCCCCAACTCTGGACGGTGACAGGCCCTGGCATCACACATGGACCCCTACCCCAGATCCAGAAGACGGAGGTGTTTGGCACTACCGGCCCTCTGCTGCCCCAGCCCTAGGAGGGCTCCCGGCTTTTGGACCCTCTCCCTGTGAGCCCCGAGACAGACGGACAGATGCAGAGATGAGCTGTGGCAGGGCTCCGGGGGCCTGTGGACTCACCTGTCCGGTGGCCTGGCCCGAGCCGTCCGAGCACACGAACTGCACAAACTCCTTCAGCGAGTCCTGCCCGTGGTGGTGGTGGTAGCGGATGGTCGGGTGCGTGAAGTACGGGCTCGACTGCTGGATGATGGATGTGGAGGGGAAGTGCAGCGCCGACGCCGTGGCCCGGGGGCTCCCTGCGCACATGCGGGCAGGAAGAAGAGGGCGTCAGGGCTTAGGAGGCAGAGGGGAGCGCAATGGAAGATGGGGTTGGCTGGGGGGAACCAGATGATGGAACCAGATGATGCTGGTCAGACAGAGCCCTGAGGTGCCAGAGGAGAAGGGAGAATGGGGTTAAGATCAAGGCCAGAACCAGGGTGAGGAGAGTGAGGCACCGGCCTCTGGTGAGAAAGTTAAGGCAGCACCAGATAACTCGACAATCGACAATCGGGGTAAGCCATGTCTTAACACAGTACTTTCACAAGCCGGACCGGCGGAGCGCCCAGATGGCTCAGTCGGTGAAGCATCAGACTCTTGATTTCGGCTCAGGTCATGACCTCAGGGTGGTGATCTCAGGGTTGTGACCCTGAGCCCCACGCCTGGCGCTTCACTCAGCGGGGAGTCAGCTGGAGATTGTCTCTCTCCCTTGGCCCCTTCCCGCCAAACTACTTTTTTTTTTTACTACTTTTTTAAAATAAAAAGTCAAATTGGCAAACCAGGGCTGGTCAGCCAGCTGCTGGTCTTTGTAATCAAGTCTGATTAGAACCAGGGCTGGAGCTTGGGTGACGTGAACACAGCAAGGCTGGGCAAGTGCAAGGCCAGCCCCATCTTTTGTTTAAAATGTTGATAGCTGTTCCTCGCGTGTTGTTTGCAACCGTTTCAATTATTACATTAAATATTATTTATCTTGATGACTAGGGTTTTGGGGTCTCCTGGGAGTCTGTCGTGGGGAGGGCCTCACTGGCTTCACCCTGATCCAGGGCCTACGAGTGAGTCTGGGGAGGGACAGAAGGGACCAAGGGGTCCCAGGCTCTGGCTGGAGACAGGGCCCCGGCGCCTTTCCTGTGCAGGACGAGCCCCTGAAACACATAACACCCGCTCCTGCGCGCACAGGACGGTGGTTGTGGCCGCTGCCGCCCAGGCCGCGTTCCCGTGCGCTCAGCCCCGCGGTCCTTGCACACGCATCCTCCCCATAAACAGCTCACACCCCGGCGCCGGCCCCAGCTCTTCCCTGGGCCGAGTCCTCCCCCTCCGGTCTGTTTCCAATCAGCTCGCTCTTGCTCTCAGTTTCATTAGGGGGCTGAGGAAACTTGGCTTCTTTCTGGAGTTCATAAAAGCTGAGCGGAGCTGGGCCTGCTGCCCTCCTGCTGCCTGCGCGGAGAGGGCCTGGGGTCCCCGCCCCCACCTTGTGGCCACCACACCCTGCCCCAGCGCAGGCTGCCTCTGGGCTCTCAGCCAGGAGGCCCCGAGGAGGAAGCCGGGAGGGTAAACCTCACTCTTCTCTGTGTCCTACAGACAAGCCCACAAGACGGCAGGCAGAGAAAAAGTCCAGGCCTCTTTCTGCCAGAAGGGTACCAGGGGAGGGAAAAAGCAAATGAGGGAATGGAGAGGCTGAGGACTCAGCTCCTACCACTTCCTGCCGGATGCTGTCCCCTCTGGAACACTGAGATGTCCCCCCCACCCTGCCACCACCAAGCACCCGCTCCCGAGACCAAAGCAAGAGAGCCCATCAAGGCAGTGGGCTTGCTCCTCTCCCTGGAGAACAACCCAGGTGCTACCAGCCCCTGGGCCCAGCCCTTGACTTTTGGCAAAGGGCAGGGAGGGCCTGAGAAGGGAGCCCGGGCTCCCTGAGTGCTCTTGTCAGTCTGTGCCCCACAGGGACCAACCCTGGCGCTGGGAAATCGGACCCCAGGCTCAGCCAGGAGCTAGGAGGGAAGAGGGAAAGGAGTACAGAAGGAGAAGCCTTGTGCTTTCCCGCCCTCCACTAGCAAGAGGCAAGGAGAGGGGGCAGGAGCGGATCTGAGACCTCTGTCACCGAAGGCAGGTCAGGGAGGGCCTTGAGACAGACCCATGCTGCACAGCACACAGACAGGCACCCATGCACAGACGTGCACATGGGGAGTGAGAAGCAAGCGGGAGGCTGCTTGGGGACAAGGCGAGGAGGGGCTGCCACAGAGGGAGGGCCCACTCCCGTGCCCACCCTCCGCTGGACCGCCGCCGCCTACTCAGAGAGCTTGGGGCTGTCACTCGGGCTGTCACCCCAGCTCCTTCACCTGGCCAGCTGCCCCTAAGCGCTGCACCGCCTCCCCCACTGCCCCCCCCGCCAGGCCCCCCATTTCTCACCTGGTCTGACTCCAGCAAGCACAGGCAGCGGGTGGTGAGTGAAAGCCATGCGCGGGGAGCTGCCCTGAGAGGAGAGGGCACTGCAGAAGTCCAGCTTTCCTGACTTCTTTAGAGAAGCCGGGCCTGGGGGGAGGAATCAGCAACACAGGGCAGGTTTAGCTGGGCCGGGGTGAGAGCAAGGGAAGGCGGGAAGCCAGCAGCCAGCTCCTCTCTCCTCTGCCCCCTCCCTGCTATCCCTCCCCCCCCACACCCCCTTCCTGCCTCCTTTGCCCCATTCTGGCTCTGGTTCTTGGGCCCCATGTGCCCCCGGCCAGCTACAGGTGCTCTGACCGGAGAGCAAAACGCGACCCTCGGGTAGGGTAGGAGACGAGCAAGGGGGCCCGTCTTGCTCCCTGATGAGCAGATAATGAGCACGTAGGGCACAGGATGAAAAGGTGGGATGCGGGGGCGGGGTGTGTGTGTGCAGGAGGAGCCCCGGGGAGCCAGCTTCAGAGTGAGGGGCGACCCAGAAGAGCAATGGGGTGGGGTCTGCTCTGTGGGGCCCTGGACTGGGGGAGGCTCTGGTAGGAAGAAGTCACAGCCCTTGGGAGGGACTGCAGGGGTGACATGCTATGTCACCCGATGAGAGAGCAGGAGAACCTGGAGAGACCAGAGGACCTGGGTGGCAGAGCGAGACAGGAAAGGAACCCCCTTCCAGGGGATCCAGAGGCTGGGCGGCTGCCTCTGCCTCATTTCAGGGCTTTGCTCTCCTCCTGGTGCCAGAGATGGGTGGCATTCACTGGGACAGGGGCACAGAGTCCCCCCCCTCCGCCTTGCAGCTCTGTCTAAAGGATCCTGATGCTGCCAACCGAGTCATCTCTGCACCCTGAGAGCAGGATGTCCCATGGAGGCTCTGACACAGCAGGGGCCCTGGGCCAGGTCCTCCAGGGGAGCTCGTCCCCTGTCCTAGGCTGAGGCTGGAGGGCTCAGATGGATGGAGCGGATGCGCGGAGCTGCCGTCTTTCAGGCACAGACTCTGTCTGAGTGGGAGTGGGGGGGGGCTGCGGAGGGAAGAGGTGGGGGAAGGGCGAACTCCCAGCCGCCAGCAGAGGTGTTATCTGGCGGCAGCTGTGTGCCACCTGATAGCTGGCACGGTGAGGGGGTGGGGAGCACCCCCACCAGCTGTGCACAGCTGTCCCCATGGCCGCACAGCGCTTCCCCAGCTGTTCCCTGTCCTGCAGCTGGGCTGCTTAATTGGCGATTTGTCGCAGCACGGGGAAACAACGCCGCGGGGGTGGGGGGCGGAGGAAAAGAGGGGAAAGCAAGGAGCTGGGGGTGCTGCAGGAGGATGCTGGGGGCCGTGCGTGGCAGGACAGCTGGAAGGAGCAGAAATGGCAGGCACCGGAGCAGACGGCTGAGAAAAAAGAGTGGGAGCCAGAGAGGGGACAGCTCCTCGGGCACCAGGTCAGGGCAGAGGGACGGGGAAGCTGAGCCCCAGGAGGCAGCTACAGATTCAGCTCTCAAGGTACTTGAGTCCCCCAGAGACAGTCACTTCACTGAGGCCCTGGCTGCAGAGTCTTCAAGGCCTTTTCAACCCCTTCTCTCTCTCCCAGAGAAGTATCTGGGCTGTGTCGACCCAGCTCCCCGCTTGCCACACAAAGCCCTGTGAGAGGCACCCAGAGACTGCCCGGGGAGCTGTTCCATAAAGGTGAGCTTTGCTCTTGGTCCATTCCCCCAGCCCAAGGTCTGGAGATGAGCTCTCCTCCGCTCGTCCCAGGGAGCTGAGAGCGGGTCCCTTGGACCACAGCAAAGCAGAAGCCCTCCCCACCCCTCTGCCTTGCTTTTCCTGAGCCCCTGCCCGGCCCTTTCGCTTGGCCCATCTCTGTAGAGGCACATCTGGAAAACACCAGGCAAAGCGACAGCAAGTCAGGCCTTCCTCTTCGTGCTTCCAGAGCAGGGCTCCCGTCCCCAGGGCTGACCAGAGCGTACAAGCCCCGTGTACAAGCCCTGCACACGGGGCTGCGCTCCCCAGCACCACGACTCGCACCTCAGGGACACACGCAGTTTGCACCAGCAGTGTGCCCGGCCGGAGTAGCCAGCCTCTTCGTGCGTGTATCGGGCATGCAGACCCACAAGCGGGAGACACACGCGCACTCCCCCTCCTTCCCATCTGGGTTCTCTGGGTCTGCTCAGGCCTCTGGTCAAGACTGGAAGTGAAGGTGGGTGGGTTCCCGGAAAAAGGGGCAGCCGGAGGGTACTGGGAGGACTGACCCGGCTTCCTTTAGACCCTTTGCCCTTCCCTAGCTTTCCCGCTGACTGGACAATGGTTTGGTCATCCTCTCCGAGACTCTGCTCCTCTCTGTGATCCCAGGGCCTTCAAACGAGACCCATCAACTCAGGATGATTCTTTTCGCCTCTCCCCATGCCAAAGAATATTCAGCGACATATCCGGGGACGTTTTTGGTCATTATACTTTGGGGAGGAGTGGGGAGTTGCCGCTGGCTGGTGGCTGGAGGCCAGGGCTCCAGTGCATGGGACGGCCCCACCTCAGAAAATGATGTGGCCCCACATGTCCCTGGTGCCCAGACTGAGAAACTGCTACACACCAGGGGACCACAGAGCTGGGGAGACCTCTCTAGAGAAACAGCAAGAGAAGGAGACCACGAGAGCTCAGGGCCTGGGGCCTCTGCTTTCCTTCCATCACACCCATGGCTCTGCTGCCCATGTAGGGACAGCCCAGCTCGCCTCCACCCCCTCCTTCGGCCTGGTCTGCCCGCCTCTGGAAGGTCAGGAGGCAAGAAGACAGGTAGCGCCACCACAGCAGGGGAACCAGAAGGAGGCTCGCCGGGGAAGCTGAGCAGGAAGAAGAGGCTCTGGCTGCCCTGCTCGGCATCGGCCCTGCAACGCCCATACCTGCATCCACATCGTTGGGCCAGCCACTGGACTGGCTGCTGCCGGCTGCTGGGGAGCGGCCTGTACCAGGATAGAAGACATCATCGACAGGGCTCTCCATCTCACTGTCATCGATGGACTTGGGGCGCTTGGTGGTGCTGGGAAAGAGGACAGGGATCAGGTAGGCCAAGGGAAGACTGAGCTACGGCTACTCAAGCCGAGGTTCCCTGGCACTCACTACGTGCCCACCCCTGAGACTAGACCGGCCCTGATCTAGACTAGACTAGTCCCTCAGGGCCCAGCCCACCTGCTCCTCCTCCTTAAGCCCCTTCTCAGTCCATGAAACCCTCATCCACTGAGCTGCTCAGGTCAAAGAGGGGGCAAAAGCCTCCTCCCTTGCTTCCCTGGCCCCGCCTTCTATTTCCCATCAACCCCCAGGGCCAGGGCAAGTTGAGAGGCACTTGCCAGGCACAAAAATCCCAAAGCGGTGCTGCAAAACTCAGACATCAAGACACTAGGTTATTTTATATGAAAATAGTACTACCATGAAGCTACTATAGTATTACAGCGTAATATTCTAACAAATTAAAGTGAATGCCAAAAACCTCACAATGAACCAGAAGTCCTAGTTGTTTTGTTTTTTTTTTTAAAGCACAGGATCCCTTCCGGCCCTGAACAACTGGACCTGACAAAGGCTGAATGTGTCCGCCCCCCAACACCTCTCAGCTCCACCCCTCCCTCTCACGCCTCTCCCACCCCCAGCTGAGGCCCCCCTCTACTCCAGCCTCTACTGGCCGTCAGTCCTGCCCACACATGCTGTTGCAAGGGGCACTTTCTGGAACCCATATCCCCCGCTTCTCCTGCTTCAAACCCTTCAGTAGGTTTTAAGTCTAAATATCTTCTAGAGCCTTCTTTGGGGGGGGGGTGTCCCACCTGGCTGTCCACCCTTGGCTGGGATGGGGCTGCTCTACTTGGAGCCTCCATCCCAGGCCTGTCTGGGCTCAAATGTCACTTCCGCAACAGAGAGGCCTTCTCAGATCCCCACTGGGAGTGCCCTCCGGGCAGACCTGTGCCTTGTTTAGGCTTATGTCCCCGGCACCAAATGGCCAGCGACAGCACGAAGCAGGAAGCTCAGGCGATTGGTAGCGTGGCGGGCCCTGGAGCTCCGGAGCCCACGCCCTCAACAAGGGGTGACCTTCTAAGGCTCCCAGGCCTTGGAGGTGCAGCTGGCTGCAGCACCTGAGATGGCCTGGGGCTGGGGGGGGGGGCGGGCAGGGTGCTGGGCTCACCTGGTGGAAGGAGGGGAGGTGATGGACCGCCGCCCCAGGGTCACCTGGTTTATGTTGTAGTAGCTGGGACTCTCCAGGTCTGCCAGTGAGAAGTTGGGCCCTGAGGCTGTCGCAACAGGAGCTGGGAAAAGGCATGAAGATGATAAGGTTTGAGGTGTGGAAGCCCCAGTGGAGCCTTGTTTTATCGTCCTAAACAACTCCCCAAAAGCCTCCTCCTGGATGGGGCATCTTTGGGCAAGAGCCCTCGGTGGTGATTTTTCTCCTCCGAAGCAGTGGGGACTAGAGACTGGGCTCTCCAGGTGCCTCTGCTCTACCCGGCCCAGGACCAACGGGCAGAGCATCCCAGGAAACCCTGTCTGCCCCTCGGCCAAGACCCCCACCAGCGGAGGGGCCACACACGGGGTCCGTGTCCCACCTCCTTACACCCCCAGTCTGTTGAGCTCGGCCCTGGCTGGAAGAAAGAACTCACTTTGTGATACTCTCACCAGCTCTGTCACATTCCAGACCCCGGAAGTCACAAAACAGTCCTGGAAACTTAAGTGCCCTGAAGAGGGGAAAGAACAAGTGAGTGAGTCAGGCAAGGTTGGGGGGTGCTGCCTGCCCGTGTCCCTGAAGCTCTCCCCACTGTGCTTTGATTCCCTCCCCTCCATTCCAGACCCCGGCTGGCCCTCAGGGCCCCTCATGTCTACACAGAAGGGTGAGCAGGCTTCAGGTGAGCTCCTGCCCTTGGGGCATCAGCTGAAGTTCAGCTAAGGAATGGCTGAGTAAAGGGGAAGAAATGAAGGAGAGGGGATGCCAGTTTGGCCAGGGGGAGGGAAGGCAGGTAGGGGCAGGGCAAGCCACAGAGGCTAGACGTGGGCCCACAGGAGCGGGGTCGGAGGGGCACTGACCGTTGGGCAGTGGTTTGATGTCCGCATCTCCTTGCTGGTTTGAACTATCTGATTGTCCGGATTCTGCAGGAGACACAAAGGGGAGAAGGGGTCAAGATCAAAGTGTCCCCCGCACACCATCCAAGCAGCTGCCCCTCCAGCCCTGTAAACACCTTCACAGCACCCTCTCCTCGGAGGGAAGCAGCCTAGGGACACCTGAAGAGAGAAAGAAGGAAGTCCTATGGACACCGGAGACACCGGAGCCAGCTCCTTCTCGGTGGCGGGGTGTCCTGGGCACTGTGGGGAGGTTGGCCGCAGTCCGGGCCTCCACACACCAGATCCCAGTAGCGCCCCAGTGCGACAGCCAGCACGGGCTGTGGACACTGCCCCATGTGCCTGGTGGCAGAGTCGGCCCCGGGAGATTAGCAGCGGCTGAGGACCAGGGCGAGGACGATACCCATGAGAGAAGCCAGCGATCACCTCTTTGCACAGCTGGGATGAACCCAAGGGTCCCCCCTCCTCCACTCGGCTCCAGCTCCCAGGGGAGCAGCCCCTTCCTTCTCTCACTTCATTAATTACAGCCATTCCTACACCTCACCTTTATGCGCACAGGCAGTGCCTGGCAACCCTGAGGGGGGAGGTCTGCCCTGACGCTGTCGCCCGCTCTGTGCCAGCCTGTCTGGGCTGTCTCATGCCCCAGTGCCACAGCTGCTCAGAGGGAGCCCCGAGACAAGGGCCCATTGTGCGGCGGGAGCTCACAGAGGGCTGGGGCAGGGTGGAGTGTGTGTGTGAATATTTTGCGGAGCTTGGGAAAGCCCCCCCACCCCCGCCCCCCAGGTCCTCAAAGCTTTGTGTGCCAGGGGCACAATAGGGACCTCCAGAATGCCTGCCCAGGCACGACAGCTGGCGAGAGGGTGGCAGAGGGGGGCCAGGGCAGGTTGGGGGGCAGGAAGAAGGCGAGGCATTTGGTAAAGAATCGACCGCTCAAGGGAAAAACATGGGGGTGGCATCAGAAAACTGCACCCTGATATCGGCCCAAGGCTCTGGCCAGCTCTCTGACCCGGCCTCCTGGGTCTCACCCACCACCCCACGGTCAGCCTGCCGGCCTGAGAGCCCCCCCACCTCACTGGCCTCACAGCCAAGCTGCTCACACTTGGGGGTGACCAGCAAGGAAGTTCCTGAAGAACAAGGCCTAGGCCCAAGAGACTGCAGCAAGGTGGCCTGTGGCCGCTCGGCCACTCGGGAGGAAGGGAAGAGGGATGGCTGAGGGGGGCTGGTAAGAAGAACAGCGTCCCCCTGGGAGCAAAGGCCCAGGCTTGGTTCAGGCCAAGTTCTTGTCCACCTGCCTCAGCGTGACCAGCGGGAAAGGACAGGTTGCCTACAACAGGACAGTTTCAGTCCCCACCTGCCCCATTCTTTACCTTGTTCTGTTTTTTTTTTTAAGTCCCCCCCCCAAAAAAAAAGTCTCGTCACAAATCAAGAAAACAGAAATCTATAAGGAAAATGTTAATGAGGTCCTCTCAACCCCTCCAATTTGGGGCACATCCTGCTACACCAACCTTTGTACTCACGCCTGTGGCGTGTTTAGGGACGGGGAGTCCTACCCCAGGCCTCGCGTCTTTGCTAGTGGCACTCTCCGCTCTGGAGAGAATCTACAGGACCTCCTCCCAGGCTCCCAGGAGGGCACAGAGTCTTGTGGGTATCAGTTTTGTCTTTCTCTCCTCCTGGCCTCTTTCTGGCTCTCTAGGTCTGATTCAACGCCCCCTGCCAGTCCAGGAAGACTCAGGTGAGGGGCTGAGGGTGTGCGCGGTCCATTCTACGACATCCCTAGACTGGGGGTGCCGCGAGCCTGCTTCATCTCCCAGGGCTGCCCTGTGCGCCACTCAAAGCTTCCGAAGGGCCAACCCACCAGCCCGGCGCCTGCAGCTCCCCTGCGGCCCCGGGGGGCGCCTGCTACTGACCCCACCCATCGTGGGACCGACTCAGTCCCCACCAGCCTTCCAGGTCCGGGTCCGTGGAGTTGGGGGAGCCAGAGGCGTCCACTCAAGGGTGTGGTCCCGGGCCCCCCTGAACGCGGCCAGGTGGAGACAGAAAGCTGCGCGCATGCGCACATCCAGCCCAAGGACAGCAAGGCGAGAGAGAACCCGACAAAGAGATGGAGGTGGGCCAGCGACTACGGCAGAGACAAATGGGGCTCCAGGAGAGCGCGATAGACAGGAAATCCTTCTAAACCAGGACACTGTCCCGAAACGTTATTGCTGTTATTACTATTAGCTAGATGTAAAGGAGCAAGCGGGAGCGAGGATCCAGCGCGGGCGAGGCCCGCTGCCACGCGCCTCCAGGCGCTGCTGGCAGCCATCTTAGCCCTTGGCAGCCATCTTACGGCTGGCGGCCCAGCCAGCGTCCCCACAATGCCACCCCCGCCGGCCCCCGGCATGCTCAGCTCAGCTCCAGGACAAAAGGCAGAAACGCTGGAAATCTGGACCCAGCCAGCCCTGCAGCAGGGGCAGCTCCGGCCAGGGCCCCACCGGCCCGCTCTAGCAGCAGCCCCTGCACCCTCGCGGCCCGCAGGCAGCAGGAGGGGAAGGGAGGGTTAAAGCAGCAGCCCTGGGGACACCATGGTCTGCTCAGAGGCAGCTGAAGCCCCTGCAGGCCAGCCCCAGGCCCAGGGGCTCAACTATGAACCCTGCCCAGACAGGACAGTAAGGGACGTGATGGGGCAGACCCTGGTCCACCCGGGGGGCAGACGGGGTTAGGGGGGTGGGGGGGAGCCAACAGGAGCCCATAGAGCAGCTGCAGGGCCAAAGAGCAGCGGGCCCTGGTGGACAGGCTCCTAGGGAGGGTGAGGAGACCACCCGCCCCCCACCCCCAGAGCAGGGAGCCAGCAGGCTAGCTTTCTTGGGCTTTTCCAGGAGCCGTGCCTCAGCTCCGGGCCTACTCTAGACAGCCCTCTGGGATCAGAAGCCGCACCACAGGCCAGCACACCAGGGAGTGTGACACCCCAGCATCTTGACTCCTTTCCTTGTTGGGCTCCCCGGGGGAGGGGATAACCCCAGGGCTCAGGACAGACAGGAGGAAGGTCCCTTTATGACATCCCTCCCCACGCCCCGCCTCATGGCTGCTCAGCTTTTATCTGGCAGAATGGGGCTTATCAGAGCCACCAGCTGAACAAACATACAAATCCACGGTTAGTGAGAAAAAACCCTCTGCCTGAACTCTTTATCTCCTGTTCACAGGCCCCACGCACTGCCCCCTGCCAACAGCGCAGGAGGAGACCTGACTGCTGCACAGCGGGGGCTCCTCTCTGCGCTGCCCCCCTTCTCCCCTTGCCTCGGACCCAGAGCGGAGCGGCTCTCCCCTGGCAGTCCCAGCCGGGCGGGTTTGCATGAGTGAGCTGCTGCCACGTGGGAGCCTCCCTCCAGTGTCTGCTTTCTCGCCAGGGATAATGGGCCAGCTGGTGGCCTGTGGGCCAGTGGAGGGGCAGGGACAGTGTTGGCTAGCACAAGGCAGACAGGTGCCCAGCTCCATCTTTTATCCTCCCCCCAAACCCTCCCCCGGCCCACGCCCCCGAGGCTGTCACTCTGATTCCCCAGACTTCCAGGGCCACATCCCCTAGGAGCCTCTCTGGCCTCGCCTCTCCTCTGCCTGGCTGCCAGAGCAGTGGGGCCCCGAAGTACACACCCCCGGTTTGGGGCCACCCTAAGGTCAGCAAAGCAGCCCTAAGCTCCCTGCCTGCACCTCTCATCAGAGACCACTGCTGCCTTCACGCGCTAGCGACTGGAGATGGGAAGCAGCCGCCAGGGGCACCGCTTTGGCCCTGGCACAACTCAACCTTTCCCTCTATCCTGGCCTGGAGGACCAGAGGGCATCATCTCTGGTTTTGAGCTTCCTCGCATGAGGCCCATCGAATATAGCCTCCTGAAAACAGTCCAAGCCTGTGTCCTATGCCTGGGCTTGATGCCCT
The DNA here is from genome assembly GCF_020171115.1 of Neogale vison. NCBI lineage: Eukaryota > Metazoa > Chordata > Mammalia > Carnivora > Mustelidae > Neogale > Neogale vison. The sequence goes on from NC_058096.1 coordinate 215,431,550, forward strand.
GTGCAGACCGGCATCAGGGTCCCTGAGCCCAGGCCAGGTTTGGGGTTGGAGAGAATCTCAGAGCCCACAGCTTATTCTCCATGCTGCCGGTGGTTAAGCCAGCCCACGCCACCCACGGAAGCATGCTCAGCTGACTGCCCTCTGCGTGGGACCTGTGCTACTCGTGGGATCCACACCTTAAAGGCAGAGGCCACCTGCCCATAGTGCCTGAGGGCCCTGGCCACTGTGGAGGCTTCCAGAAGGGGGGACTACGCAGGGGGCAGGTAATGGATCTGGACTCTGTCTCAGCATGGCTCCTGGGTCTGGGGCTACTCCCTGTTTAACTGCACACGTGTCATCAGTCAACCCCCTTGCAAAGATGGCCTGTGGCCTTCTGCAGTACCCAGACCCAGGCCAAGCTCAGCCAACAGCTGGCATGTGGGTCCCCCTTCCTTAGGTCCCTCCACAGCCCTGGAACAGCCACAAGGCCCCCCTACCCTGGACTGCCTTTCTTTGAGCACCAGCACTGCCTTCTCTGTCCTCGAAGGCCCCCTCCTTGCTTTACGGAGCTCTTCACCTTTTCCTCTGGAATCCCGTTTCTAGTCTCATTTTTCTCTCGGCTTCACACTCCTCCCTCTGTCCTTCCTTCTCCTTCACGTTCCCTTTCTCCAACTTTCTTTCCTCTCCCAACCTTGCCTGTTTCTCTGTGTGTGTGTGTGTGTGTGTGTCCCCCAGAAGGGCTCTGCCTCTTCGTGGGAGCCCTGGAGGGGAACCTGCAGCAGCCAGCAGGGGCCCAGTGTTGCACACGAACCCCGACTGACAGCACGTTATATATGTGTACGTGTGTTTCCAGTCACAGACAGACGGGCAGATATTTATGGCTCCCGTTAGGTAAAGGAGGAATTCCTGCTTGCTGCCGGGAACGCTCTGCCTCGGCTCCCACCCGAAACAAGCTCCCTCTGTGAAAGGGGCCACATGGAACTTGCTGGCCAGCTGCCTCCACGCACATCACTGACAGAGTGAGCGCTCAGGTGGCCAAAAGGAGGGAAAGACCCAGCTCAACCACACCCACACGGGCACACACTCAGGCAAGCACAAACACGCACGCACGTGCACACGCCACCAGCAATTTCCTGCCATCCCACAGGGGTAGGATGAGAGGAGGCATTGGGAGCTGCGGGCCCACTGTGCACAGCATGCTGGGTGCTTAGCACCAGGCCGCAGAGGAGCCCGCCTCTAGCTCGGCCGCTCCACTGACCTCTGGGCAAGTTTGCTTGCCCTTCCCCAGGCTCTCCCAGGGGCTGAGATTCGAGAAGTAAGGCAGCGGTGTGCTCCGCTCCAGGGATGCTGTCCTCTGAAGGACTGATGCAATTCAGGAGCCGATCCTGGCCCTCCCCAGGGTGGCACTCCCCTCCCCCACCTGTCCCCCCCCCCCACTCTTCTGTGATTCCGGAGCATCCAGGGCACTGGAAACCCAATCTCAAGGGGAGCCAGAGGCCTGGCCCGCAGCAATCAGAGCTGGAGAATGTAACTATTGTGCCTCTTGAAACCTAAGTCTGAGAATCTGAGACACCCTGAGGAGGGGAGCGGTGGACAGATGGGGGGCTAGGGAGATGGGTCACAGAGGGGTTCTCCCCATCTCTGCAAACAGGCGACTCAGGGACTGAGGAAGTCCTAGAGAGTGTAGGGCAGCCAGAGGGCGAAGAGAGGAGGGGCTCAGCCTCCGACAGGCCAGGCGTAAGGAGCTTCTAGGATCTTTCCTTCCCTCTTTCCGCTCTGCAGACCACCCCCATGAGCTAACCAGCTTGTGCGTGTGCACACAGACCCTGGAGCCATCCCGAGGTAACCTAGAACCGCACAGGGTGGGACACAGGAGCATGACCAGGAAGCACAGCCCTGAACATATGGGCAAGGGTGCGGCCAGGGACAAGATGCACACACGTGTCATGTCACTCCCCCGTTACCTTCACCTCCCCTTTCCTTGTTTCCCCTCCACCCACAGATCTGAAGGGGCTTGAGCCTGTGCCTTGAGTCTCCTGTGCAGGGGAGGAAGGCTGAGGGCCAGGGAAGAGACTCAGTCACCCCTGCACGATCTAGACCTGCTCTGGCTGTCTGTGGGGCCTGCGCTCAAGAAGGCCATGGAAGGAGGGTGAGGCAAGGCCAACAGCACGGGTCACAGGGAACACAAGGGTGGGGCCCTCCACTCTCAGTCCCTGGCCCTGGGGACTACCTCTCTCTCACCTCAACCCGCACTGCCTCCACCAGCACCGCCTGCGGTCCTCGGGGAGCCCGGGCCAGATCTGTCTGCCGCAGGGCTCCCTGCCCAGCAGTGCGACCGTAGAAAGGGAGAAGGCAAGTCAGTGGGCTCCTCTGGCGCCCAGGAGACCAGCAGAAGGGGCCCCAAAGGCCAGACCCAGGCACATAACCCTGGTGCCTCCGGGGTGCTCCCGCGGTGTGAGCTGCTCAGCGTTCTCTGCCCTGCACCTGACGGGAGAACCTTCCTCGGCACTACCTCCAGCCCAGGAAGAACGAGAGATGGGGTCTGGTCACTGAAGCCCCGGGGATCCAGGGGCCCAGTTGTTCATCCCCATGATATGACAGACAGTGGCCAAAATGGCGGAGACAACGATGGTTGCACTGTGGTGCGGAGGCCAACACCCAGCAGGTGGATGGAGGAAAAAAAGCCCAGTCAGCCTGTTAGGGGCCTCTCCAAGCCCGGGCCAGCAGTTAAGCAGTTAATTCCCAGCAGTGAAGCCCTGGGAGATGTGAACTGACATTCAGGCCCCTCCTGGGTCTGCCCCTTTGCAGGAGACCCAGCACTGACCCCCAGCACCTCTGCCAGTGATCCACAGGCTCTCTGTGAGCAAGCAGACCCGGGACACCTTACATCTGGGGGGTGCCAGAGGTGCCCAGGGACAGGAAGTCCCGTCAGAGCAGAACTCCCAGCAGACAGGGGGTGGAAGTGAAGTGGCTGCTACTGAAGGAAGCCAAAGGAGGGGCCTGCGGAGAGCTGGAGGGAGGCAGGAGCTCCCCACCCCAGGCCTGCCCTTGGCCTACCCAGGAGATGTCCTTGGTCTAGACCCCATGTCCACTCCAAGGGCGGGCCTCACCCCAGCACAGAGAGGGTGAAGGGGGCACACCAAGGGCAGTGGGGGATGGAGGTGGACAGCCAGCAGCGGTGGCAAGAGGCTTCCCTTGGTTCGCATCCAGACTCCAGAACCTACCAGCCCAGCGACCTTGGGCAAGTTCTGAGCTGTTTCCTCCTCTGTAAAATGCAGATGCCACCTGCCTTCTAAGGCTCTTGGGCGAGGACTAAATGGGAAAACCGGTGTAAGGTGCTTAGCCCGGGGCCGACTCGTCAATGTCACGGTCCTTCGTCCTTCCACGTGGACCAGCGTTAGCTGAAACGCCTCCTTCTCCCGCTCGGCTCAAAGGCTGCCTCAGGGAAGGAAGTATGGCTAAGCTTCAGCTCCCCCTACCACAGGGGCGCATTATGACACGATAAGAATGCCTTAGATTACTGGTTTTTGGTGTCTCGCCCTAGAGAACGCGGCCAGGAAGCTGAGGGGCTCCCTCAGGGCCTGGCCTGGCCCAGAACCATCTCCAAAGAGGAGCAGAGAGGTTCCTCTGGACATAAAAGAGCAGGATGCCTTCTACGGGTGTGTCCCTCTCCGAAGTCAGTCAGTGGTCTCAGGATGGTCCCCACACTGGAAATGGTGGGGGAGAGGCAGTGAGAGGGAAGGCCAGGGGATGGGTAGGCCGACAGGGAAGGGGGGGAAAAGCTTTTGCCCCTGGACTCTGAGGGCGCTGGGCCCTGCCTCTCCTAGTCCAGCGCTAAGGATACAGAGAGCCGGGGACACCAGGAGCGTGGGTGCTGCCCCACGGGGTGGCCAGCCGCCTCTCCTGGGAGTGCCAGCTGGTACCACAGCTCGCCAGCAGCTGCAGCCACCGCTTCCAAGAGCGCCCGGGGCCGGGAGTCATGTAATAGCTGGGTCCATAAAAGTGCCCGCACCCCTAAAGCTTCTGTCCCCTCCTGCACCTGACAGAAGCGGACAGTGGAGAATGCCCTCCATACTGGCATGCCAAGAAAAGACTGGGCCCTGGGGAGGGGGCACCCCCATCCAGGCTAGGGGCATGCAGAGCTGCTCCCCAACCCCTACCTGCTTTCTGTTTCCAGCACTGCCCTTTCTGACCCTTTGAGCTGCCCAAGCCAGGCCTGGCCAGACAACTGCCCCCACCTCCAGCTGCTCTTAGGACTATTAATAGTGTCCCCACCTCCCAGGGTCAGGCCTCACCCTCCCCCCATCCCCTAAATACACTTGCCCTTGGTCTAATTACTTGTAAAAGGTACAGAGTCCTCCAGGCACTAACGCCAACCGGGGATGAAAAGGCGGGGGTGGGGGGTTGGTGCAGAAGTTCTGGAGGCCACCTGAGGGACATGCCTGGAACAAGCGGGAGTTTGGGGAAAGGCGGGAAGGAATCCATGAACCTCAGAGCAAGAGAATGACAAAAAGATAAAATTAAAACTAAGAGAGAGGGAGGGACCAAGATAGAACATCAGAACTAGAGTTAAGTAGTTCAAAGCAAGAGGGCCGCAAAAGAGAGAAGTAGAAGGTTCCAAGAGGGAGGAAGAAAGTGGAGAGAGAAAGGAAGACAAGAGAAAGTGACTGCTTAACAAACAAACAAACAAACAAACAAAAGGAACACAAGGGGAGAAAACATTCCTAAGAACACTCAGCAGTGGCTTCATAAGCGCAGCTCAGCTCGGCCCAAGCCAGCTGCCAGCACCTGATGGGGGACTCAGAGGGGTGAGGGACTGGAGTGGCCCCAAGCCAAGGAGCCTCTACCCACACACCTTTGCAATGTTCCAGGGAAGGGAGGTGGGGGGCAAAGGATCAGAAGAGGAGGCAGAGGACGCCTGGGTGGCTCAGTTGGTTGGACGACTGCCTTCGGCTCAGGTCATGATCCCGGAGTCCCGGGATCGAGTCCCACATCAGGCTCCCAGCTCCATGGGGAGTCTGCTTCGCTCTCTGACCTTCTCCTTGCTCATGCTCTCTCTCACTGTCTATCTCTCAAATAAATAAATAAATAAAATATTAAAAAAAAAAAAAAAAAAGAAGAGGAGGCAGAAAAGGAACAACTGACCAGGAAAAGAAGGTGGGAGAAGTGAGTCCCCTCAGAGAGTAAAATCTCGCCCAGCCCTGGGCAGAGGAAGGCTCCTACACACGGAGCCTCCTTGCTAACAGGGAAAGGGTCAGGCTGGCCAGGAGATGGTGGGGATGGGAGAACATCACGGCTCCCTGGGCTCCTTGCGTTCCAGCTTACCTCTCTCTTTCTGGCCATGAGCAGAGTCCTACCCCTGCCCTGCCTCCCACTGACCCTTTCCTTAGGAGAACCCAAAGGGTCTGGAGAAAGAGAACCCACTAGGCCAGAGCAGGCCAAGGCCACCTGGCTCCCATCCTCAGGTGCTCTGGTTTCCTCAGCTCCATAAGGTGCAGCACCTAACACCCAGGCTGGTCCCTCTAAAGGAGCCTCCTCTACCAGGGAGGCCTTCTGGGGAGACACATACTTGGGCTCATGGAAGAGCAGCAAACACAAACACAAGCCATAATCAAAGGTCTAAGTGCAGAACTTCTGCCTGGAGGTTGGAAGCCAAGCAGCCTTTCCTTTAAATCCCATCTACACTGGGAGCCTCTGGCTGGACCAGGGCTGGGGGATGGGGAGACTCTGGTTCTGGAAGGCTCAAGAGCCCCAAGGGGGCTGTCTGGGTGGCTCAGTCGTTAAGCGTCTGTCGTGGGCTCAGGTCATGATCCCGGGATCCTAGGATTGAGCCCCGCATCGGGCTCCCTCCTTGGCAGGAAGCCGACTTCTCTCCCACTCCCCCTGCTTGTGTTCCCTCTCTTGCTGTGTCTCTCTCTGTCAAATAAATAAATAAATATCTTTAAAAAAAAAAAAAAAGAGCCCCAAGGACTTGGCCACCAGGCCTCCCAGACCAGGGGTTCCCAGCAGGGAGCACCCCACCAAAGCATCAGTCCCCTGGGGTCAAGGCCTGCCAGCGTTTTGTTCACTAGTGTATCCACCACACTTGTGTATCCACCACACTTGGAAGTACAGTTGGAAATAATAACGAAACTCTAAATAGATCCTTCTAGATCCTTCTTCCAACTTCTGACCACCCAGGGGATAGAAGCACCACGTGGCTAGCACCTTCCCTTCTAAAGAAGAGAACATTTTTCCTGCAGGTCCATCCTCAACACTCAACACCCAAGGAATTGATGTGGAAACCTCAGTACCACTAATTCTCCTGCAAAGCCCGGCTGGGCCCGCGCCGCAGGACTGGTCACATGGACCCCCACACCTGACGGCTGGACTGACCAGAGAAAGGACGCAGAGTCTCCGTGTGGAGGGCAGGGAAGGGGAGCACACTTGCAAGCTTGCTCTGCTCCCTACCCTCCCCCACCCACAAAGACCTTATGGCAGCCACTGTCCAGAGCTACCCAGACAAGACCTGAAGAATTTTGGCCTCTGACATCAAATCTCCAACTTACAGCATGGAAAGCCCAGGCTGGGTTGAATAACCGTGTAGGCAGGTGGCCTCCTGAGGGCATGAGATGGCTCTGGGTGTCAGAAAGAGCCTGGGATCCCAATCCTAGACCTGCTGTTTTCAGGTACCCAGTGTGTCTCCCAGGCCTCCCTTCCCTCCCTGAGCCTCACTCAGGCGGCACAAGTGAGCTGTGGGCAGGAATTTTTAGAGAAGAGCAGAGGGTAGTTTTATACGCTCTAAAGCGCCAAGCACACATAAGGAAGGTATAAATGGGGTAAGGAGGCTGGCTTCCGGAACCCTATATTTCAGCTTTGCTGGGATCTTGAATAGCAGCTGAGGGTCGTCTTCCAGAAGCTTGGACCTGCACACAGTACCATGGCGGGCCACCTGGTAGGAGGCAGCTACCCAGACTCGGGGCTGGGACCGTCTAAGCTGCTGAAGAGACCAAACGATACCGACCCTCCAGGTTGGCAGGTGCCCAACATCCCCGTGACAATTCCCTGAAGGGCCAAAAGGGGCTTTCCCCTAAGCCGAGCCGCGGGGGCAGCGGGGCTCAGGGGCCGCGCCCGCACGGACCGGCGCGCTGCACTCCCGGACGCCGTAGCTAGGTGGCGCAGCTAGTTAACACTAGCTGCCCTCCGCCGGCTGCCGCGGGGCCCGGGGCGGGGGTGGCCAACCTGCGCGCGGCCCGGCGGGGGCTCCAGGGGCCGGGGTTCCCTCTGCTCGCGCACGGGGCCTAAGTAGGAAGGAGGAGGCCCCGGCCAGACCCAGGCGCTCGAACCCCGGGCTGTACTGCCCGAGGCGGCGACTCCCGTTGCTGCCGTTACCGCTGCCAAGCACATCCCGTGATGTGATGTGAGGGCCGAGCTTCCCGTTCTCATTGATTAGGAACAGCTTGCGGTGCGGGGGCCGGATGGAAGGGGGCCGGGGAATGGGCGAGCGAGGAGCGGGGAGGGCGGGGGGGGGGAGCTGCCAGGTGCATGGCTGTGGGGGTAAACCAGTGAGCTCAGACCCACCCTGCGCGACGCCACCGCGGCTCTCGGTCCCTACCTGCCTCCCCCAGGCAGCGGGGCTGCCCTGGGTGTGGGTGAGTCTGCTGCCGCGTGACCCCAGGGCTGTTCCCAACACTCCCACGACGCCCCCACCTTTTGGCAGCACAGACCTGCCCCTGCACTTGATAAACGCTTGAAGAGAAAGATTTCCTTCCGCCGCCCCTCTCAAAAAGTTAAAAATGGAGACTAAAGTCAGAGATCAGGAACCAAGGAGAGGGAGAAAAATGGAGAAAAGTCAAGAAGAAGAAGAAAACAACAGCGCTCTCTGCAGTGGCGGCAGCCGTCGGGCAGGCACACCCTCCCAGGCGGGTGTGGAGAAAGGCCCCTTTGTTCCGCAGGGAGGTTAGCCGAGGTGAGGCCCGCTCCCCCCACCCCCCCTGACCCTGGGCCTTGCAGATCGCTTCTCAGGGCTCCGGACTGGGCCTGGTGGCTTCTCTGGCCCCCCAATCCTTCTCCCACTCCTCCTCCCAGCCAGCGGAGTAGCCCAGCAGTGGGGAGTGGGGGGGCACTCTCCCTACCCCGGGCCTTGTCCAAACACCAGGGGTCACACATGTGGGACGCCATTGGGCTGGGTCCTCCAATGGGCCTTCTGGACGGGGCCACTACCAGCCACTAGCGATTTGCCCAGGCAGCTCTTAAGCTGCTGGGTTTTAGGGGGCAGATTCTGCATGCAGCAGTCCCCCACAAAGACATGGCCAGAGAGGGTGGCACATGCTAGAAGATGGCACCCCAGGAGGCACAGGCTGGCTGACCACGCCCCTCCCGCCCACAGTGAGGCCCTGGGCATCTCCTGTACCCATTCTAGACACAGGACCTTTCTAACAGCCCCGGTCTCTCTCTGGGATAGAGGTGGCTGGTGTGGAGCTTCCTCAAAGTGAGGGCTGGGCTCTGGCGCTGGGAGCACCCTCAGATGAGAAGCAGGGCCTGAGCTCCTTCTGTTCCCGAAGCAGGGGCTAGAATGGGGTTTTAAAGGGGGACTGAGAATAGGCCCACCTCCAGAGCCTGCCAAAGCAGAGGCTGCAGAGGGAGCCTGGCAGCAGTGGGAGGGAAGAGACACTGAAAAGTGTCCCCTTTGCCCCGAAGTACACCCCATCCCTGGCTCAGGTTGGGGAAAGGACCTGAGGGATGGCAGACCCCCAAGCACTGTGTGCCCTCTGCCCATTAGGGCAGGGGTGCAGGCTCCCCGGAGCCCTCCGGCCTCTCAGGCAGAGCTGGAGGGCTTTAGGCTCAGCCAAGAAGTGCAACCCTTTTCCAAATCAGCGGCACCCTCGACCTCCCAACCCATGCATGGGCAGCAGAAAATGGAATAAGGGACTGGCCTGGGCCAGTCTGCTCCATGCTCCAGACAGTTCTCTGGCCTCCAATGTGGGGGATACCTATTTTTCAAGAGGCCCCAGCCTCCTACCCGCAGTACCACAAAGCAAAGCAGTGAGAGCAGGGAGGAGGAGCCTTGTGTCGCTGGCCTGGCCCTTCCCAGGCCTCTGGCTTGGAAAGTGGGGGAAGGAGGGAGTGGAGAGGAGCAGCAGCAGCTGGACTCGCAGGGAGCCTGAACCATCCTGAAACGGCGGCAAGAAGCTGCAGCTCAGATACACAATGTCCTGCCAAACCCCAGTCCCTTAATTCAATTAAGCGCGGGACAGACTTCCCAGATTTTTCTGTGTGTGCGAGTGCATGTGAAAACCCTGATGCGTGTGAATCCCGGGAGCCGAGAGCATGTGTGCACGCATGTGGATGTGTGAATCCTGACGGGAGAAGAGGAAGATGAAAGGATGCAAATGTTGGGGGAGGACAGAGGTGGGCCCGGATGGCTCCTGGAGAGAGTGGGTAGGTGTCTAAATTTTCTTGGAGGGCCGACCTCCAGACTGGGGTTCTCAGCCCCTGCCCCATGGACCGCTCTGTGGTGGGGCCGGCCTGTGTGCACTGCACTGCAGCCCTAAGCATCTCTGGCCTCCACCCACTAGATGCCAGTAGCATCACGCCCCCTCAGTTGTGAGAACTAAAAATGTCTCCACCATTGCCAAATGTCCCCTGGGGGAAGAATCAGCCTGGTGGGACCCACCACTCTGGGGCACAAGATACAAACCGAGACTCCAGACGGACTGTGTATTTACTACCGGTGCCTTGCCTCACCTCACCCCCTTTGGGCTTAAATCCCAGTGACTGGCTTCCCAACTGTCTCAGGTTTGGCTCTTTTTTTCTGAGATATTCTCCCCACTTACACATCTGGCCAGAGCGACTCAGGCTCAGCAAGGGTTTTATCAGCAGCAAGGTGCTGGAAAATGACTTAGCCCCCGCCTCCAACGGGGAAAGGGAAAGCTGTCGCGGCTAAAGTCATGAGCCAAAGTCGTGCCCTGGGCCAGATCTGCAGCCTGAGCTCTACAAAGGCGGGGTGGGGGTGGGGTGGGGAGAAAGGCCGCAGGCAAGGTACCTTGCTTAGCCCCTGGAGGCCAACAGAAATCAATGCACAACCCTACCCTAGCTGAGCCCTAGGTCAGGCCTAACCCAGACCAACTCCCCTCCCCTGTTCCTGGGGTCACCTGTGGCTGTCCTGGCAGGAGTGGGGGGACTCCGTTCCAGCAGCCCTTCTCCCCACAGGCCCAGGGAGCTTGCCTCTCTCCCTAAGCCCTCCTGGAGCCTTGAACAGCCCCCTTCTGGGAGCAGAGCCAAAAAGATGGGAGAAGGATGTTTGTAAGCTACTAAAAGGGAAAAAGGAAAAAAGGAGGGGGAGGTGGGGCAGAGAGGCCCAGGCCTCCAGGTAGTATAGACTGGGGACCCAGGTGGGGAGGGAAGTGGGGGGAACGCCTCCCCCAGTGAGCCAGACACCTACCTAACCTGGCCGGGTGGTGCTTCCTGCGCTGTCCTGCGGGACCACAACCCAGCATCAAAGCCTCGGCTCACAGGGGCCTCTCACTCACCTGCCGAATGACAGTTTCCTGACACTCTTATCCCACCCCAAGGATGCTGAGACACTACCGGTTTTAGCCCGCTTGCTTCCTCTGCTCAGCCTGAGAAAGGCAGAACCAGGGAAGGGCGCAGGGCCCTGGGGGAGCCCAGGCTGGGGGTGTGGTGAACGGAGCCAGGCTTGGCGGGAGCTAAAGCCGAGTCCCCAGCTCGTAGGGCTCGGCACACAGCTAATGGGAGGCTGGCAGCGGCAAATTGTTGTTTACTTTTAATTAAGTAAACAATGTCGGCTTTCCGCCTCCTCCCCTGCCATCCCAGCCAGTAATTTGGGGGATGACAATGGGGTTGTTTCCTTCCTCCTGCCTTCTTCCCTCCCTCCAAGCACTCCTGCTCACTCCCTGCTCTGCACAGTCTTTACAACTTGCCAGAGCCGGGTGAGGCCCCACCCAGGGGGTTGAGGGGACAGGATGGTCCAGGGTGACCGGTGGCCTCTCTGGGGAGCAATCCCATGGTCAGGTTCACCTCAGGTGGCAAGGGCAGCTAAGCGCCTGGATGTGGCCCATTCTCTCTCTGCTCCCTCCCTCCCCCACAATCTTCCTCCCTAACCACCAGAATCTAGGAAACAGGGGATCCAGAACCTCCAAGCAAAGTGGCAGCAGAGACCAGAGCCCCAGGTGAGAAAGTATTTTCCCAGGAGTGGGATGTGTCTTTCCCATAGGTAACCAGAAGGTGGACCTTCTGGTTCACTGGGGCAGGGCAAGGGCGCGCCCGAGGCTGGTTAATCCGTGGGGCTGGAACTCACTGAGCCAACTGGCAGCAGAACAGTAGGTCCCAGCTTTCCTCAGAAGCGGGGCTGGCTTCGTGGCCTTGGTTTCTGCTATTCCTGTAGGTGGTTCTCCTGAAAGGCCAGAGTGAGTAACAGAAGCAAGCTAAGCTGGCCTTTCACCGACCGGGTCCCCTAGCCTGGGGTGCGGGCACTGGGCTCCTCCTGAGTGGAGAAGCAGGCAAGAGGGGCCGGACCCTAAGTCTTCGGCTGGATTTCAAATTACTCCAGGTGGGCAAACTTGCACACAGGACCTCTGTGGAAACACAGCGCCCCTCACACCCTTGCTCAGTAAGCCTGTAAATGGGTCCGCCTCCCTGAGAACCCCTGCAGGCGGTGGGGGCCCCCGCAGATTCAGCGGAACTGAGCAGAAGGGAGAGGAGAATCTCCCAGTCCCCTCTCCTGCCTCTGCCTCCCAAGGATCAGGCAGCAGGGTCCGGAGCCAAGCCTGGCCCCGGAGCTCACTGGAGTTCCCCCTCCCCAAAAGGCAGAAGACTCTCTCCAAGGTGTTGGGGGGGCGGTGAGTCGTGTGCAAGCCCCGCTCCTCCCCCTGCCCCAGGCGGCTCCCCCACCTCCTTCCGAAGGGCGGGACTGCGGCCGCAGAGTTGGCTCGGCCTGGATGCAATTTCAGCCGCAGAGCAGGGCTCCCTGGCTGGAAGCAATTTTCTCATTAGGACCCCAGGCCTGCCTGCCCGTTGGTTCTCAGCCCTCACTCCCCTTCTGCGAAACCGCACCCCACAGGCCTCCCCACAGACCACTCACACGCACAGGGAGCCACACGTGTACCAGTCAGAGGGGCGATCATGGGGTCACCACAGTGGGGCCGCGTGCAGGAGAGAGGTGCTGGCCCAAAGCCATGGCCAGGGAGGCCCCAAGGGGAGGTCAGAGCTCCTCACCCACCTCCTAGCCTTCTACTTCAGGCCCCCAAACCCAGACAGCTGGCCCCTCCTTGCTGCCACAGGGAGAGAGGATACCAGACCCCCGACGGGAAGGGAGGCTGGGAGACCCTGAGCCCAGGGGAGCCTCTGGTTGGTCTCCTCGACTAACACTCCCGAGAGAGACCCGAGCACTCAGCCGGCTCCAAGGCCCTTCTTGTTCAGCTGGGCCGGCAGCAGCGAGCAGATGGGCTCTCGGGCGGGAGGCAGACCCCCTCCCCCAGCCCCGGGGCTGCTCCGAGTGGAGGGTGGTCTCGGGCGAGGGAGGGGAGCCGAGGCCCTTCGAGGGGCGGCTCCTTGCTCTGCAGACACATGTGGTTGGACTTAAAAAGCTATTAGGGAGCGAGGCGCTGGCGGGAGTGCGGCCGGCCCTCGCACCAGGGAGGGGGAGGGCAGATGCCGAGGCGGTGAGCTCAGCACCCCTCGCCTCCTCCCCGGAGGGGCCCCAGGACTCCTGGAGGACTCGGGGGACCCTCACTCAGAGGAGAGTAGGGCAAGCCCTGGGGGAGCGCAGACTGGGCTGGGTCCTGGGGCAGATTCTGGGAAGAGCTGCTATCGGAGGATTGGAGGCCCGCGTCTCCGAGACCTCCGCAGGCAGGGGAGGTGGTGCGGGGCCTTGGCTGGGGCCTAGGAGGGCACAGACAGGTCCTCAGCCTGCCTTCAGCTTTCTTGGGGTGACAGCTGGCTGTAGGTCGCCTAAATAGTGTGTGTGTGTGTTTGATGGGGCTGGGGAGGGGGGGATTATTAGGAGAGCACGAGAGGGGAAGGGAAAAGTGGGCCCCACCCATCACGAGGCCAGAAAGAACCCGACGGAAAGTTCCCTAGAGCCGCCAGCTTGTAAAAAGCTTCTTTTCTTTCCAAATTATGAACATTTTTTTTTAACAAGGGGGGGGGGAACCTTCATTAGGACCGTGCGTGACCATGAGTAACTGGTGACTGGAGGGGTCATTTATCTGCCGACTTTTCAAAGCGGGCTATGCCTGAAATCCCAGCTGTCCCTCCCCCGGGCTCCCTGCCTTCACCTTCCTCAGGTCCTCTTACTCAGAGATCTGGCCCCTGCCCTTCCCCATGTTTCGCCCAGATGGTGTCCCCCAGTGCTGTTCCAGCTTGAGGTAGATGCCAGGAGGGGCACGGGCACAGAGAGCAGGAGCGTGCCTAGAACTGGTGGGCCACTTGCTAAGGGTCTAGCTCTGTCCTGGGGGAGGGGAAGGACTCCCCTAGGAGTGGGCCTTAGGTTCTGGGTCTCCCAAAGGACTGCAGGAAATGTCTTGCTCAAGGCTGTGGAGACCCTCTGAGCTCCTTAGCCATCCACCAAAGTCCCCACCAGCTCCCCCCTCCACCCCCACCCCGGGGTGCATTGCCCAAGTGGGGAGTTACTTGGTGCAGCCACTGTGTGGCAGGCAGGAGCTGGGTGTTTGGGAGACAGTTAATCTGCCCCATAGTCCCATGGGGTAGTTATTTTCCCCATGTTCACGGATGAGAACATCAAGGCGCAGTGGAACTGACTGGGATCGGTCAGAGCCGGGAGGGATGGAATGTCCACTTGCTTCTGATTGCTCCGCAGGCCCAGAAGGCTGAGCTCCTCAGGCTCAGGCTCTCCCTTCTCAGCCCAGATCTGTTGACAGGAGGGATCGGAGCTGTGGGAGGACCCTGGGCAGGGCAGCAGAAAGGGGACTGCTTTGAGCCCGGAGGAGTTGGGCCAATGGGGGAGGAGCTGACCACTGAGCTGGGATCCGTGCTCAGGAAACACGCAAAGAATGTGGCTGGCAGCGGGCCAGCAGGCCAGGACCACAAAGAGGCCTTTGTTTTAGGAGGTGTCCAGGGAGTGGATGGACAGAACGGCAGAGGTGGGGGCAACACCCCTTATGGGTGAGACCGGGGGAGGACAGTGGTGTCTGCACTGTCCCCACACACCCCCCCCTCCTGCCTGTCCCCCTGCCCCTGGCTTCAGCAATACTGGGTTCTCATATCAGGCACCAGACTACAGGGGAGGGAGCCCCTGGGGCCAGGTTACCCCTTTTCTCAGCTCCTGACCTCACTGAGCTTGGGGGGTGCTCTGTCCCAAATCCAATCCTGAATCCCAGAAGTCACTTCCTTTGCAATGTGATGCTGCACTTCCTAGGAGCTCTGCGGACATGACCCTCTCCTTCTGCGTCCCCACACAGGCTAGGGGCTTTCAGTGAGGATGGGGGGGGCTGTTGGGGATGGCAAAGCAGCCCCTGACTGACCTTCAGGTGGATTGTCCAAGGCACCAAAGTCACCCCACTCCCCTAGTTTCCCTCCTTTCCACAGCAGGGCGGTGGGGTGGGGAGGCCTTGAAACATACCGCACCCCTCACCCCAGCCTGCAGTTGCAGGGTTTCTCTGGCCTCTTCTTGGCATCTGGAAAAGTTTGGGAAACTTAAAAAAAATTTTTTTGAAGAGTTTGTCTATTTCTCCCTGGCCTTGCCAGGGAGCCACAGCCAAGAGGAAAAAGGGAAGGAGGAGTCTGGGGGAGTGGGGCACAGAGTAGAAAGTCACGAGAGAATAAGAGCACTAAGGAAAATGGGGCACCCCGTGGGTGACCCCTGGCTGGATTTCTTGGACCTACCAGTATCTCAGCCAACAAGAAAGACCTCCACAAAATGTTGTCAAGCCCACCCATGCACACGAGGTCTTTGGTGGTCTCTCCCTCTGCTGGGGTCCCTCCAGCACATCTGGGGTCCCCTGTTCAGCACATCCTGGGGCCATCCCCGTCACATGCATGGACACCCAGTGGGAGAGGCAGCCTGTGACTGTGGCCCCCACAGAAGGAGAGATCGCGTTAAGATGGGCGACCAGGGGGCTCTTGGGTGGCTCAGTGGGTTAAAGCCTCTGCCTTTGGCTCGGGTCATAATCCCAGGGTCCTGGGATGAAGCCCCTATAGAGCCCTTGAGCCTGGCATCAGGCTCTCTGCTCAGCAGGGAGCCGGCTTCCCTCTGTCTCTGCCTGCCTCTCTGCTTACTTGTGATCTCTGTGTGTCAAATAAATTAATAAAATCTTAAAAAAAAAAAAAAAGATGGGCTACCAGGGGCCATAACAGCATCTCAAAACAGGGATAAAGAGGGAAGGCAGGAGAACTCTAGGCCTGTGGGATTTCTTCTTTCTGGGTTTCCATCTTGCTATGAGCAGGATGAGGGCAACATGGGAATCCTGACTTCCAGGTGCCAAGGCCATACTGGACAATGACAGAGGTCAACGTCCCTGAGCCCAGCATTTTCCCTCCACCAGTTGTGTGTGTGTGTGTGTGTGTGTGTGTGTGTGTGTGTGAGAATTGGGGGGGGTCCCCCCTACAGCACAGAGCAGTGCAGGCTGGGCTGAGATGGCCCACGGTTTCATCAAAAGGTAGGGGTAAGGGCGCATTATAAGCAGAACTCTAGGCTCATTCCAAGAAAGGGGACCCATGTGTCAGATGCCTGTTTCTCCAAGAGGACCCAGATTGTCTTGTCTAAGTCAGGAGGGTGGCCCCTCACCCTGATGTGCCCCCCCAACCCCGGTCAGCGCCAGGGCAGGTTCCTTTGCGTGACTCCCAAGAACACATAGTGGCTCCCACATGGCAGTCCCTGCAGTATCTTTTCCTTTCCTTTTTTTTTTTTTTAAGTCATCTTTATACCCAACATGGGGTTCAAACTCATGACCCCAAGATCAAGAATCGCATGCTCTACAGTCTGAGCCAGCCTAGCACCCCAGCTTCTGCACTGTCACCAGGTGACCCACCCCTGCTGCTCTGGAACACAGCAATGGCTCAGTGAGGGTTCCGGCCCCATCGGGAGGACTCCCCTCTGAGCATCCCGCCGAGGGGGCCAGAAGTTCGCCTCCTCAGTGTCCCAAGGATAGCTCCATCCCTGGAGACAAAGGTGCAGGCGAGCCTGGCAGGGAGTGGGCAGCCAGCGGAGGCTGGGGGCGGGGCAGCCCGGAGCACGCGGGAACCAGCGGGAAATGCAGATGCCCTGGATCCGTGTGGCATCAAGCCCTCCTGGGGATTCTGATGGTGGCTCCGGTGTGAGACCCGCTAGCTAAGTGGGAGGATCCTGACTGGGATGGAAAATGGGAGTGAGGGGCGGCGGCACACGGGCCGCACTGCCCAGTCGGGAGGGGGCATCTGGTCCCGAATCCTAAAAAGCAGGGTAGAGAGCAAAGAAAAGGCAGAAGCAAAGTGGTGGCAGGGAGGAGGGGACCGTGGGCTGGAGGGGGTCTGTGGCGGAAGAAGAGAATCCCAGAGGGCAGGAAAGGGGGAGCAGGAGGGCGGGGTGAAGTGGGGAGGAGGCGGGGTTGGGGACGCTCCCTTCCGCCAGCCGCACTTCCAGGAGCCACCCTGCCCCCTCCAGGCACCTGCTAAGGAGGCAGCTCGCGCCGGTTGTGTTTCTTTAACCCCTGGGGCCTGTTGACACAGATTAGTATCGCTGGTCAGGGGTCAATAGGGAAGGCTCTTGAGGTCAAGACCTGAACAACTGGAGTTGTAATGAGCCACGTGGGGAAGAGGCCCAGGGAGAGGAGAGGGCTGAGGAGGGAGGCGGAGGAGGAGGAGGGCCAGGCTGCGCCTAAGAAGGCGGCGAGTTGCCAGGAGCTGGGCCACTAGGCGTCCAGCCTGCCTGGGGAACCTGCCTGTGTGTGGCTGGCTGACTAGAGCTAGATGTCCAACTAGGCAAGGACTGGGGAGGATCCAGCCCCCGGGGGAGACCAGAGGTGAAGGGCGGCCTTACCTGACTGACTGATGCAGACCCCTCTGGTGCAGACAGCATCAACCCTGCTCTGGCCCTGAGTGACTGCACCCCTGCTCCTCCCTGGGCCTGCAGGGGGGTGGCTGCGGTGGTGCTGTGTCCCCTGAGCCGCCCACCCATCTGGGCTACCTGGCAGACCCTGGGTGGGGCCGGTGCAGGGGCCACGCAGTGTTCTTTACACCTGCTGGGACCTCCTCATTCCCACCTTCTGTGCCAGGATCTGGGATCCAGCCACGCCTGGGGCAGCTGCCTCCGGGCTCCTTGGCTCCACCCCTTCCCTGGCCTGGGGAAGGCCCTGGGGCGCAAGAGGCTAGTCCACAACACTCAGCCAACAAAGGCCACTCTGGGATCACCTCCAGACAGGCTGCTTCAGACCAGAAGGAGAGAACAACCCCTCTGTGCTAAGTGGAAGAGGGGGGAACGGCAAGAAAGGGAGGGACCGGCTCACATGTGACTTGCTGTTCACCTATTTGGGCAAAAGGGGGCTGGGTTCCCTCTGAAGCTCCTGCCCTCCGGGCCTCCACACTTACTCTAATTGGTCCCAGGAGGCCCTGGAGAAGCAAATGCGAGGACACTAACACGCTGGGCCCCAGAGGTGGGTGGGAGGCACAGCGCAGGAGGACATTCATTCGTGTGTCCGCAGGGTCACGCAGGTGGCTCACCTGCAGGTCTGCGACAGGCCGGGAATGCGCACACCATGCCTTAATGTGACTCTAATCTGTTTGCTATGTTTGTTAAGCACCTATGACCTGCCAAATGCCCACGAGTACAGAACCAGAGAAGCTGCCCTGGGCAATGTCCCCTGCAGTCGGAAGGCGGTGCCTAATGAATGAAATGCAGAGCCTCCCAAAGAAGGAGGGCCAGGCTGCGGGGGTGAGAGGTGAGGGAGGAGAAGGCTGCACCAAGGGGGGGCCGTGCGGTGAGAGCTGAGCTGTCTGTGAAAGACAGTAGTGTTTGGACAAAGGGAGAAAGAGAAAGGACGATGGAGAGAAACAGGAACTGACGCCCAGAGGCTTGGACCAATCCAGCACACTCAGGGCCCACAGAGGGGTCCGTCTGCTGGAACACAGCACGGGGGGTGTGAGGGGAGATGATCCTGGGACGGTCAGCAGAGGCTAGAATGTGAACGACTCCAGGAACCCAGCTAAGAAGGAGACACCTCTGGGAGATGGTATGACCAGCTGCCCGTTCGAGGGTGGCCACAGAACTCTACAGGAGAGAGTGATTTCCCCTCCTCGGTATACACTCAAGAGCATCAAAAACGTATGTCCACGTAAACTCCTTGTACCCCCATGTTCACGGCGGCACTGTCCACAGTCGCCCCACAGTGGAAACAACCCAGATGTCCATCAACAGAAGAATGGATTAAAGACAGGGGGTAGATCCACGGTGGGATATTATTCAGCCAGAAAAAGGAATGAAGTCCTGAGCTCCTATGACAGGACCTTCAGTGAAAGAAGGTAGGGACCAAAGGCCACAACATGTCTGAGCCCCTGACAGGAAATGTCCAGAACAGGCAAACCATAGAGATGGCAAGCCGACTGGGGGTTGCCAGGGGCTGGGAGGCAGGAATGGGGACAAACTGCTCACGGACATGGGGTTTGGGCGGGAGTGGTGAGAATGTTCTGGAACTAGACAGAGGTGGAAGCTGCACAACACTGAATGCACTAACTGCCACTGAATCGTACACTTTATTTGTTTTTAAGATTTTATTTTTACGTAACCTCTACACCCCACGCAGGGCTGGAACTCACAAGCCCTGAGATCAAGAACCGTATGCTCTTCCGACTGAGCCAGCCAGGTGCCCCTGAAACGGACACTTCAAAATAGGGACTTTTATTATGTGACTTATATCCCCCTCAACCAAATCTGGAAGCGAGGGGAAGAAGCTGAATTTGGAAAGCAACAACGGTGGTGAAGAGGCAAGGATTAGAGCCACCAGAGCCGCAGTGACTCGCTCCCCCGGGCTCCCAAGCTTGGGTGGCTGGGGACGACCCCCCACCGAGCCAGGCATGGAATGGACAGAAAAGGGAGGAGCAGGGAGTGTCGGGAGGTCACTACGGGTACTGTATCAACTGGCTGTTGGCCCAAGAGCTGGAAAAGAAGAGTTTGGAGAAATCAGTCCTGAGATGAGCCCAGGGATCAGCGGTGGGTGGGTGGGAGTGGGGGGGCAGGCGGATGTGTGATGGGCTCGGTGGGGGTGGCCTCCAGCAAGGTTCTTCTGTCCACGGGGCTCCCGGGCATAACTCGGGGCTTAGAACAGCGTGTAGTTCATGGGACTGTCGTGGGCTTCAGTGAGCTGGGGCTCAGTGACAGTGACAGCATCACCAATTATGAGTAGAGGAGAGGGGAGTGGGCAGACCCCGGGGAAACCAACCTTTGCAAGGCAGATGGAGCCGGAGAACCTGGGCAAGGTAGCTGGAAAGAAAGAAGGCTGCATGCCGCAGGGCAGAGAGGGGGCTGGTCTTACTCTGGGTCCGGGGACCAAGCAGACCACAGGCAACTGCATATGGAAAGCCAGGCCTGGGAGAACAGGCCAAGTGGCAAGTTCTTGGGTCCTTGACCAAGGAAGGACACATCAAGGATGTGTGGGCAGCAAGGCTCTCGCCCCCAGGGCCTCCTGATCCCGTGCTTCCACCCTCCCTGCCTGGAGCAAGAGCCCTGCCCATGGTGCTGGGCCCCGGAGCTCAACACATGGCACCACGCTATGGTTTCTGGCACTGAAGAGGAATTTATTTCCTGGACGAAGCAGCCAAAATCGTTCTGCACCTTTGTTGGCGGGCATGGTACAGTCGGAGCCGACATTTTCTAACGGGGCCGGGGAAGAGCAACTCAAAATGGATTCAGGGAGGGCGTCAGCTGAGGAGCAGCTAAAAGAGGGAGCGTTTTCCGTGGTCTGGAAGGCTGATGGCGGGAAAACGGACGCAGCTGAGTCTGTAATGTCAAGGACACTAGGGCTTTTAGTGAGTTTGCTCTAAGTCAAATCCTGGGATACGAAAGCCACCTGAAGCTTAAAAGGGGCCAATCTACAGCAACAAGAAGTCTTAGTTTAAAAAAAAAAAAAAAAAAGGCAGACCAGGGGGGCTGGCTTACCCCAGCCGGGAGAGCATGCGACTCTCCGTCCCAGGGTCATGAGTTTGAGCCTCAAGCTAGGGGTGGAGGCTACTTGAAAAAAAATTTTTTAATCCATCCATCAATTAATTCACTTTAAACAAACAAACAAACAAACCAAAAGAGTCTAGGGAGTGTCTCTGCAGACAATTACCTAAGAGAGAGCCTCACGTCCAGGGAAAAAAAGGCTCCCATTTATGGGTGGAAGACCGCCATTGTTCTGGAGAATCTAAAGTGACCCGCAAAGCCTGCGCAGGAGGAATAGCTCCCTTCACGGCCCATCTCTCAGGGCCTCAGAGTGCCGGCTCCCTGGATTTACAGGCCCACTGTCCCATCCCAACTCTCTGAACAGCCAGCCCAGAACCATGGGGGTACAGCGGCTTCTTTTCGGACGTTCTCCTTGGCCTTTAAAGGACTTGGGCCTCAGGCCCTCTCCTGATGAGGGCTTCTGATGTAGGCCAAGGCAATGTCCCAGAAGGAAGACCCCCAGAGGCCATCCCCCTCCTCTCTCCTCTTTCCTTCCTTTCCCTTCCCTTCCCTTTCTCTCTGCTCTTGACATTCACACGCACGGAGACGTGCACAGACACAAAAAGACGCTCTAGTGCACAGGGATCCGTGTAGAATTAATGCCTCACAGCCTATTTACAGACATTTTACCAAACAAAACATCAACTCCCAATGTTTGACAGGAAGCCCCTCCCCTCTTGTCAGGAGCGATCCCTCCTAAAGGGGGTTCCCAGAGATGAGCAGCAAAAACCCCAGGAAGGGGAGAGGGAAGAAAAGGAGCGATTATGAGACGGGAGAAGGTAAAATTATAAGGTTGGAGCTGTCAAGGCAAAAGAAGGAGGGGGGTAGGCAAAGTGACTCCACTATTAGAGACTCGGTGTGAAGCACAGAATTCACAACAGCCGAAAATCTTGGCGCTTTGTCTGTGGAATAACAGAGACTCGGCGGCCTGAGGGCTGAGAGGCGTCAGAAGCCGCCCCACACACAGCCCGGTCTGCTCACAAGCAGCGCACATCCCCTAAGACACATAGGACTGAGTAGCGCCCACACCCCCAGGGCCACCCCCGCAGGCCACTTCCTACTGTACCTCTATCCCACCATCCTGTCCTCTCTCCCAAGGAGCACCTTGGAGGAGACCAAAGTTGGAAAGGAAAAGCGGAAACTGAAGTGGAAAGGGGGCAGCAGTGTCCCCATCATGGACAGGAATGCATGGTGGAGGCAGGCTTCCTGGCCCATCCAGAAAGGAACGAACTTGGGTTTACTGGTCACGCCTCTGCCTGCTCTGCTCTATGCCTCAGAGGACCAGATGTGCATTCTGGAGAAGCCAGGGTGTGCCTGGTGTCCCTGCAGGGGAGCAGGAGGGCACAAATCCCTTCCCATCCCTGCACGCCCTCCTCCCGACTTCCCCCACCCAGAGGGGCCCGTCAGGCTCCAACGGCAGGAAAAGGTCTGAGTCCCTCATGCCCAGGCGCCTCGGTGGGCAATGAGGACAAGGGCAGGGGGGCAGTGAGAAAGGACAAGTGTCCCACTCCAGGCCCAGCTCTTGCTGCCAGAAAAGGGAGGGAGGGGAATGCACAGAAATGTCCCCAGCCTGTGGTCCCTGACACCAGTAGTCAACACACCGGGGTTGCTGGCTTGGGCTGCCTGTTCTCTCCCACTCCTGCCCAGGGACAGACTTGCTAAAGTCTCTAATCCTAGCACCAGGGAGTCCTCGGGGCCTTCCTCTGGTCCGACTTGCCCACTGCCATCCCTTTCCTTTGCTCTGTCCAGGGTTCCCCACCCTGACACCTCTGCCATCGGGACAGGATCGTTCTCTGCTGTGGGGGGGCCACACTGTTCATTACAGGACAGTTAGCAGCATCTTGGGCCTCAGCCCACTAGATGCCAGTAGTGACACTCCCCCTAGTAGTGATGACCAAAAATGTCTCCAGACATTGCCAGAAGTCCCCTGGGGACAGAATCTTTTACACACACACACACACACCCCGCTGAGAACCGCTGTGCTCTACAATCACCTGCGTCCTCTCCCAGGAGCAGGTCACACACAGCTCCGGGCTGGCACAGACCAGGTGCTTCTGTGTGTCCACACAAATCAATGGGGGGCTGGGGGCTGCAGAGTCCCTTTGGAAGAGAGCCACCGCCCCATCCGGACAAGTGCCACCATGTCTATTCCCGCAAAGGCCTGTACCTTTGGGCATAGGGCCGCAGAAGGTCAGGGTGCCTGGGGGCCCTCTCTGTCCTCAGCCCTGTTGACCTCCCTTGTCATGCCAGCACCCACAGTGGGAACCCAGCCCCCGCCCCCCAAACCTGCCCAGCTCCCGGGAAGGGCTGTTGTCCCTGTGCCATATCAAAACATGGGGCTTTTAATAGCAGCTTCCTGTGGGGCTGGACTCCCCCCACCCCTCGCCTCTCACTCAGCCCGGCTCCTGACGGTGCAGCCACAGCGCCCTGTAATTAGGGCAATTGTAATCTCTTTTACTAACAGGTAGATTAATAGCAAGGCAGGTTCACAAAGAGCCCTAGAAAGGAGCTGCTCACTGCGGAGCAGGCAGGGAAGGGCCTGACGCTTTGTGGCAAGTGCACTTCATGGCCCCACTTGCTCCATCTAAAGCGGCTCTGGGCCTGGAGTCTGCTGGCTGTGCCCCTGGGCGACCCGGGGGTACTCACTGGGTGACGGGGGCTGGGAGTGGGGGGGCCGGGAACTGCGCTCTCCTTGGGCTTCTGTGGCCTCATGGGAGCACCAACAGTTGGAATCCAGTGACCCTCCAAGTTTCCCCTTCCGTCCCAAGGGTGTGATTCGCACTGACTTTTACACACACCACTCCAACCCACGCTCATACACAGACACCCACCTCCTGACGCTCAGACACACACGCACAGACACTCACAGGGTGACACATGCTGCACACTCGCAGCGGAAAAGAACGGACGAAGTTTCGTAAACATGCATCCCACCCACGATGGCACGGCCAAGGGCCCTGGAGGCAAAGGATGCCTGGCACTGCCACACTGTGCAGCTGCCGCCGCAGAAGAGGAGGGAAGAAAGGCTTCGGGGGACAGGCCTCTCCCCGTCCGTGGCTCTCTCCACGGCTGCACCTCCCAGGCCTCCTGCTGGGCCTCAGGGGTCGCGGGGCGGCCCCCACCTCTCGGTGCCGGGGGACAGTCAGGCTCTGGGCAAGATGGGAGCACCAAGCAGAAGGGCTGGGGGACAAGAGGTCGGAGATGCTGCAGCCTCAACGGACCAAAGAGATGTAGACAGTGACACGAGGCCTGCGTTCAAGGTGAGTGAACATGCGCGCGTGCACCGGCAGACGCAAGGGGGACGGAGCCCGAGGGAAGCACGCTCACACGCACGTGCCCCTGGAGACTTGCAGGAGGAGATCGTCCTGGCTCCGGGGTAGGGCACAGGGGGCTGTGTGTCCCAGCCTGCGTGGCCCTGGGGGATGCCACCTCTGGGGCACAGGATGGATGTGTTGGTGTGTGTCCCTAGCCCGGAGTGAGGGACTTGCCCTCCCTCAGCCTCCCCTTCAGTCACAGGAGGAACGCGTCTCCCCAGGCAGGCCCGGCTCCTGGCAGCCAACAGCGGGGCGGCCTCAGCGGTCAGCAGCAGCTGCGTCCTCGCAAGTTCTCACGGCTTGCACCTCGGCAGTGGCGCAGGGAGGCGGCTGCCACGCAGATGCTGTGTCCCACACCTGCTCACTGTCAGGCAGCCCCCGGGGCTCCCAAGGGAACAGACACCGCCATGCCAGAGCTCTGAGGACCCCTCCCCGCCAGCAGGGCTAACGGAGAGAGGCCTAGAGTGACGTCCAAGATTAGCTCTTACAGTGTACAACAGCATGTGTCCTTTGGGGATACGGGAGCCGATGCAACACGCATCCATCGGTCCGGAGAGCATGCAAGTCTTGAATCTTGGGGCTGCGAGTTCAAGCCTCACGCTGCAGGGTAAACTGTACTTCAGTTTGTTTTGTTTTGTTTTGAAGGGGCAGCCTGATGTAATATGTACGTGAAATGTGTGTGATGTGTGTAAATGACGGGAGTGTCTTTCTGAGGCTCTGGGTAGCATGCACAGGGTACAGCTGAGGATGTGGACAGAAAAACCGTCCCACGTCGTCTGCAGGAGCCAGATTTCCAGGCGGCAATTTAGCAATCCATATGAAGCATCTTCAGAAGAGTGTGCACCCTTTGCCTGGTGACTCAGCTGCCCGCAAGTCTTGTCTGAAGGTCAGACACAGAGCTACGGCGCTCGGTGCGTCAGGATGTCCATCCCAGCAGAATGCACGACATACGGGCTTCTTCCCGGAGAAGGGAGGGCATCAACTCTGGCATGCTGAAGTCTCAGGCAGCCATTTAAAAGGCATGTTTCTATTTTTTTTTTAAGTTCTATTTATTTAAGTAATTTCTATATCCCACGTGGGGCTTGAACTCACTCCCCCGAGATCAAGAGTCCGGCTCTTCCGACTAAGCCAGCCAGGCACCCCTGTATTTTTTTTTTTTAATAAGCATCTATTTCATTAATAACAAAAGGTAATTTCATTTACTTGTTTATTTATTTAGAGAGCGAGAGTGAGTGGGGGAGGGAGAGGGAGAGAGAGAATCCCAAGCGGTCTCTCTGCCCAGTGCAAAGCCTGAAGTAGAGCTCGGTCTCATGACCTTGAGATCATGACCTGAACCAAAATCAAGAGTCACTTAACCAAATAAGCCTCCCGGGCGCCCCATAGAAGGTAGTTTCTCATTTCCAAAATGAAAAGGGAATAGAAGTCATTAGAAATGTTGAAAATTAGGGGAAATACAGGTAAGAAAAGATGCTAAACCACCAAAATTTAGTTTTCAAAAAATTGTGATGGGGTAGGACACACGGTGGTGTTAAATTTTTTAAAAGCAGCACCCGGAAGTGTTTGTATCATAAACTCCAAATTTTAAAGAATTAGATATGTGCATGAATAGATGCAAAAAATGCAACAAAAGGTGGTTAGTTAAGTCACAGAATGTTGACTTTTTACTGACCTCCCTCCGACTTCATGCTTATCTGGTGTTTTTATGATGAATGTGCACTAGTCTTATAATCAGAAAAATACCTGTTTTTAAAACGGAGGACCGATGAGCAACGGTCATCGGTGAGCAACCTGCGACCACCGCCTCATCATAGAACAACAACATGAGGCCACGGGAAACCACAGCCCCGTGGGTCCATCGGGATTCACGTGGAACTTTCCCGCTCAAGTGGACTCTACGCCAAATGACACAGAGCAAGGAGGAGGGTGACAGCCCCAAAGCACGGTCACGCTGCAGCAGGCCACGCTCCTGCGACTGGGCGCCGGGGCCGCTCTCCTACTGGACACAGGGGACTTTGGAAAGGAAACTGGTCTCCAAGAAAGTAACAGGCGGGCACATGGGGCCGGAGAAAGCAGGTTCACGGCCAGGGAGAAGGAGGCTGGCTAGAGGAGCTTAAGGTGGAAAGGGAGAGCTAGGAGTCACCTGAAAAACTAATGAGACCGACTCTGAGGTCTGAGATAAGCAAAGGGGGCAGCAGCGGCCAGAACAGACTTGGGGATTGGCTCAGAAAAGTGACCGTGCGTGTGCCAGTGTGTGAGAAACACACTGTTCACATTTCTTTAATAATTTATTAAGAACCACACGCAGCCACCAGAGCCGGGTGCACATGTACCCGCTGGGCGACAGCAGCCATTTGGACGGGGGAGGCCAGGGCTAGAGGGGTCTCCAGGAAAGAGAGGCCTGGAGAGCCAGCCATGAGTCTACACCCACACAAGAGGACTGGAGGTGGGGGCTTCTGAGGAAAGAAGAGGGCGCAGGGTGGGGGGGGGGTGCCTCGGAGCCAGAGGCAAACTGTCCCGATGTCTGATGCTCCTGCAAAAGGCTGAGGGCTGCAGCCGGCCCGCGGGTGTCTCTGGAGAGGACGTGGGCTCCCGGGACCACGCATCCCTTCCGTCTCACAGGGCTGGCCAGAAAGACAAGAGCAAAGGCCTGGGAGTGGGGGCAGGGTGAACCGGAGCCAGTGGCCCACCCCGTGGTGGTCCCTGTAACAAAGGGCCAACAGAAGGAGGGGGCCAGGAGGAGGGCTGCTCTTTCCCTATCTTCCTGACACCTCAACAGCCATAAAGCAGAAAAACACATTTTCTTTCTGAGAAACGAAGTCTCTTTCACCCCATTAACCCACAGCTTCTCACTTGCCTGCCACATTCCTTCCAGCCCTCCAGAAGCTTCTGCCACTCCTCATCTGTCAGAATTCTGCCCTCCTGATGCCTCCTCGGCACACGGGCCGCTCTCCCCTGCCTTCACTCCCTTCCTTCATCAGCCCTTTTTCTGATTTTTATGCCATTCTGCGCCTTTGTGTCATTTCAGGGATGGGCACAGGATGCTTCCCAGCTGAAGGTAATTCGATATTCAAAATGGGTTTTGGGGTTGTACAAGACTATTACGCTGGGCAAGAGATGCGAGGGCAGATAAAACACAGTCCTAGTTCCAAGATTCCAGAAGCAGGAAAACCTATACAATTAAGTGCAAGTGTCATGGGGAAACGGAACTACCTAGCCACCAGCCGAGCCCCGGAGTCGAACTTGTGTTCAAATGGGGCCTCGCCCGGCTGACTGTTCACTTCTGCCGCAGACTCTCCAGAGGAGCCTGTCTCCTAATGAGACACAGAAAGGCAGGACTCGCCGCCTTGGGATCATGCAGCCTCTCCCAGAGAGGGTGTGCCAAGGAGGCCAACACATGCCTCTGCCCACAGTCCACAAACCAGCGAGTGGGGTTCTGGCACACCAGGGGCATCCCTGCAGTCGGAGCTCTTTGTTGGAAAGGAACACAATTCAAGAGACCTTGCCAAGCCAGGCTGGCATCTGAGTAATTATATTAATGAATCTCTGAGTTAAAAAATCTAATATTAAATGGTGGCTTCGGGACCATCATCCTCAGTTACCGACCCACGTGGCCGAACAGTCCTGGGCAGCAGCATGGCTTAAACAGTCCGTGCGTGTGCATGTGTGTCTGTGTGCATGTGTGCGTGTGTGTGTGTGTGTGTGTGTGTGTTGTTTAATTTAAAAGAAATGCTTGTATTTGAAACGGTGCCCAGAGATCTGTGTGCCGGGCCCACTTTATAAACCACAATACCATAAATAAGTGAGAGAAATCTGGCCCATCCTCAGGGCAGGGGCCTCTCATTTGGCCATACTCTCGGGCTGGCAATACCCTGAGGGTTACTAGTCCGCAGAGCAGCGGCCTTTGTGTTCGAAGCCAGCGCTGCTCCCCACAGAGTTTCCCTTGGCGCTGCAGGCAGGGCCTTGCTTGCAGACTTCTGGGCCCTGCCTCCCCAGTCCACGCTCGCTAGCATCTCGATCCCGAGTCCAGCTCAAAAGTTGAGCTCCACACATACGAGGGGCAGACTGCAGCCAGCTGATGCTCCGGTTCTGGCCAACTACCTGGTGCAGAGCAGACCAATGAGCCACCATACTGGCCGCCGTCTGTGGGCCCCACCCCAGCAGAAACAATGACCTGAGCGGCCACACTATGCTTGTGGTCAGGGCCAGAGGGCACCGAGTAGACTACAGCCACGTGGTCCACTCAACAGGCACTAAACACAGGTGAGAAGAAGGTGCTGTGCTCCGCTGATTACCTTTCCCGTGCGCATGCAAAATGTAATCTGTTACAAGTGACATCGGGGAAACCCGATTTCTGTGACCTCCGTGTGTCGGCAGAGGCTGCAGCTCCCTCATCCTGTTCCACCGGTAAAGTCTCTTCTCAGTGGCAGAGTCCTGCCCTAGTTGCTGGGCCTGGGAGTGGGCTTCTGAGGAAACAAGTCCTGGCTCTGGACCCGGTACACTTGGGGGACCCGTTGGGCAGGCAGCCACAGCCGCCTGCTCAGGTCTGCACAGGAAGTGCTTGCCTCGAAGGTGAGGGAAGCAGGCAAGCTTTGCCTCTTGGAAACTCCTCGACAGGCAATAAGGAATTGCTATCTAATGATTTCTCCATTATCATTATTTTGTAATAACAGGCAAAAGATCCACACCAGCACCAGGCTGCCTAGCAAGGCCTTACACTCGACACTGTCTTAGCCGCACAAGCCTCTGAGCTTTGAGGGGGAAAGACCCTCTCAGAAGCCTCCTGATTCCCTAGAAAAAGTCTCCTGGCCCTAGAGCCCTACACATAACCAAGCAAAGCACAGGAAACAGAGCTGCAAGATACACAGAGCGGAGGCTGGGGGTGTATGTGGGGGAGTGCCCTCTCCGATGCCAGATGCAAGGGCTCTCTTGAGGAGAGGCACAGAAGCTCTGCTTACCCTCTCCCTCACCCCCCCGTACCCCCCAGGCAGGGCTTCTCGGTCTCACCACCCAGTGATGTTTGAGCCAGACGATTCCTTGTTGAGGGACTATCCTGGGCATGGGCCTCTACTCACTAGATGCTGACAGCATCCTCTCCCGCGTGTGCGAACCAAGCATCCATAGACATGGCCAAATGCTCCCCGGAGGTCAAAGTCAACCCTGGTTGAAAACCACTGTTCTAGGGTGACCAACCATCCTCGCATGCAAAGGACAGAGGGATTTCCTGAGACAGTGGACTTTGAGAGCTGAAACCAGAAAACTACTGGTCGTACTGTGACCACTTGGTCACCCACCCTTCCTTCCTCCCAACTAACCTCCATCCTGCCACCTGCCAACAAACGGATTTCTTCCTCGGGAATGTGAAGAACACCTCTTCACCACCCAACAGGAAACTACGTCTCATACACCAAAATAGAGGACATCCCACCCCATAGCTTCTTCTGGGGCCAAAATATTATCCTCGTCTCCTGTGTCTTCCCAGGCGCCAACTCCCAGTGCCATGACTTCCAAAAGGCTCTCTGAGACGTGCTCCAAATTGCTCACATATTTCTTATATTACTAAGGCCAGAATTGGCCTAAAACCTCGAGTGGGGAACGCTGTCCCGCCCTGGGGAGGACACGACTGGGGTGCAGGGTTCTGGTTTGCCCATGTTCAGCTCCCCTTAAGCTGGTGGCCCTAGAGCCATGAAGAAGTCACCGAGGACAGGGAAGAATGAAGAGAGACCATGGGCTCCCCCGTTCTCGCTAACAGGCAGCTGAGTCTCTCACAACCTGCTACACACGAGGAGGGACCCTGAGACCCTCTAAAGAAGAGATGAAAGAAAATGGAGTTTCTTGCCCTGGCACTGGTTGAACACCGAAGGGTAGATGGCCCGTCCTCACCCCACGGACCCCACCCTGCTCAGCCCCAGGCACAGTAACCACCCCCTCCCAGCTTTCTAACCATTTGCCTCCTCCCTTTAAAGGCCTCTCTTTGCTTGGTCCCCCAGGGAGCGTTCTTATTACTATGGAAACAGTGATGTCAGGTGGCCGGGTGAGGCTGCAGGTCCCTCCCACCACCTCCTAAGTAGGTACCCTGCCTGCCTACGTCACCACTCAGAAATTTATAGCCCAGCGCCGGGTATTTATAAGGTGGCTCTGGTGTGACCACAGATTCAGTGCAGGGCTGGCAGCTATTTATAGTCAGAGAATATACACTTATTACACACACACATACACACACACACACCCCGTATTCTGGGCCACGTGTTATATAACTGCCATTATGCAATAACACCCATTATATAATAATTATGCGCTAATGGGGATATAATCTGCAGGCATAATAAGGACACACTCCTCAAAGGCCGCACTCAGTCAGCCTCCTGCAGGCCGCCTCCAGGGATCTCCTGATCTCTTGCATTTACTCCGCCCACTCCAGAAGAGTCACCAGGTGTCACCCTACTCCGGCTGTCATCTGCAGCTTCCCCTAGACCAGCTGACCCAGCCACAAAGCTCTCTCCAGATTTCCTTCTCCCAGTCTTATCCGTCCCCTGGCCTGGAGGGAACACTCTTCTCTCTGCCATAGTTTTAAGCCCAACGCAAAGAATTATGATGAGGTAAATCCTGGAAGGCTGAGGCACACTTCAGCCCCCCCCATTTTAAAAAAATATTTTATTTATTTATTTGAGGGAGAGCGCGAGAGAGCGAAAGAGAGAGAGAGAGAGAACAAGCCGGCAGGGGTGGGGAGAGCAGAGGGAGAAGCAGACTCCCCGCCGAGCGGGGAGCCTGACCCAGGACTCAGTCCCTGGACTCCAGGATCATGACCGGAGCAGAAGGCAGATGCCTAACTGACTGAGCCACCCAGGCGCCCCCACCCCCGTTTTAAGAAAGGAAAAAAGCAGTAGCCGCCTATGACCCTGGAAGGAGCCTGTAGGGTCTAGAAAAGCCTCTGGGATGCCAGGCTAGTTGACGAAGAGTCTACCCCATGCAGAGGTTCACTCTGGCCCTCCAGGAAAGAGCTGGGAAGCTGGCTCCAGAGAGGAGAGGCTGGGGCCAAGCAGGGCACAGCCAAGCAGGCCACTTCTCAACAGCCCCTCTTTCCCTCAGTGCCCCTGCCACACCCCCACTCCCATGGTGGCTGAGCCTTTGGCGGGGGTCTCAGCACAGGCTGGGGCTCAGGCCCTGACTTCCAGCATCCGGGTTACACAGCCGATAGAAATGCACATCACTCCCCCCCACAGGATCTTGGCTGCTCAGACACTAACGCACATTCTGCTGGTCACCCAGCTCCCAGAAAGGACAAGCAGAAACTGTCACCTAGGGGGAAAAGAGGTCAGGGACCTTGGCTCCACACCTAGGGTGACGGGAGACCCGGGTAGAATGGGCCAGGAGTAGGAAAAATCAAGACCGCAGTGGTACTCCATGGACCCAATTCAATTAGCCCAAACATACCACTGGCTCTTAAAATAGTTATCTCCATATTTAAGTTATTTGATCTACGAATTGATAAAAAAAAAAATTAGAAGAGCCTACACAGATCAGGGAAGTGAGTTTCCCTCTGGCGCAGGAGGGTTGTTTGGGGAGCTTGTCTGTCTCTTTCATTTCTCTATTGTTTGAATTTTTTTTTTAGAAAGAGTGTGTTTTACTACCGCAATAAAAAAAAAAAAAATTGAATGCATCATTTAAAAAGAGTAGCGCAGAGGCTCAGGTGATACTTCTGGTCTCTGCGTCCCACGTTGCAGAAACAAATGCCTGCTGTTCCTCGGGGTCTGGGATGGCCCTGACAGTGTCACCAGCTGGTCATAAAGGCCTGCGTCTGCTGGATAGCAGACCCCCTGCTCTAGTCCCCAGATCAGCACCCCCAGGACACAGACCAGGACGCAAGATACTAGGAGGAACATTCCGTAGGACACTCCTAGATGGGCTCCTGATTCTTACAAGCAAGAGGAGCCCCCAGGCTGCTTGAGCCCAGTCTTCTGCTGCCCAGGAAGGGAAAATGGCATGCCACATGCAGAGCAGAGGGGGCTCAGAGGTTCTGTTGCCACGAGACTGAGAGGAGAGGCACGAAGTAAATGCGGGCAAAGTTCTGAATCCCTCTGTTTCTTCCAGGCCAGAGGCTCTCTCTGCTGGGGCGATTCTCTCCCCAAGGAACTGTCTGGAGCTATTTTGGTTGTCACACCTGGGGTGGGGTGCTGCAACCGACCTCCAGCAGGTGGAGGCCAGAGATGATGTTAACCACCGCACAGGGCACAGGACCGTGTCCGCGACAGAACGGTCTGGCCGGAAAGCCAGCAGTGTCGTGGTTGGGAGGCTTGGCTCTACGGGAGCTGTTGGTGGTGGCTGAGAGGGTATGTCCCCGTCTCACTAGCCCCAGAAACAGGAACATGTCTAGAGTGCGCTAGCCTCTCCCTACAAGCCCACCTCTCCACATGCTGGGAGAGTGTTTATGCACACAGACCTAAAGTTTTCAAACTTTAAGGAAGAGCTAAGGCGAGAGTTTACGCGAGGGAGCATCAAAGACAATGTAGGGAAGATTACTGCAAAGGTCCAGCAATCATCTGGTTAATTAGGATAATTACATTCATTTTTATTTCAAACATTGATTCCAAGCAGACTCCCAGGAAAAGGGCGTGACAGAGCAAGGATCAGGGATCCCAAGATCCAGCCGAGCTGCCTGGCCCCAGGCCTGGACTTTCTGCCCACTCTACCTCCCCTGCCCCACACTCCAGGGAGGGGTGCCAAGAAGCCAAGCGGGCCACTGCAGGGTGAAGACATCCAGTGGACTCAACCCGACCCATATCATGCTGCCTCTCAGGTCGGAGGCAGGAGGCCAGCTGGTGGGGAGGCCAGTGTCAAGGACAGGCCAGGTGCCCGATCACTGTCTCCACCCCACGTGCTCAGCAGCTGGGGGAGCCCTTGAGCCGAGCCACAGGCTAGACTCCAGCCCCACGGTCTCAGCTCCTAGAGAGCAAGGGAGACCATGGGGACCCACACAGCTTTCTCCTGTGAGACTCTGCCAAGGCCAGCAATCCCCATGAAGTTCAAGGAGCAGTAAAGTCCACAGGTGGAAGTGCTCAGTGACCCGGATCCTGGGGTCCTTCTGCCAGCAACTCATCGCGTGATCTGAGTGCCGCGACACCTCTGTACTTGGGTTCCCGTCTCCGTACGGGCCCAGGGATAATAATTCCTGCCCTGCCTATATCACTCAACCATTGTGAGAAGGGACTCAGCTTCTGGCGGCTGAAAAGGCTCAGCCAGCTGACAAAAATGAGCTAATTCCTCACTGTCTTTCAAGGTGTGGTTCAGACAGGTCATCTTCCAGAAGACTCCCAGGCCCCCCGGATCTGATTCACTGATCCCCCCCGCACACAGAGACTGCTGTGTGTCACCTGAGCACAAACACATTCAGCCAGGAGCACAGATTTAAAACTAGAGTCGGTGTGAGAATCTGGGTGGTTAACACACACAGACAGGACTCAGCATGGTGCCGTAGTCAGAACTGGGCCTTTGAGGGAAAAAAACGGAATTAAGGCAGGGAAGGGAGAGCAGGGGTGTGCCCCTTCCTCCATTGGACAGGGAACAAGAAGTTGTTGGGAGCCTGAACGAATGGATGCCCCTTAAGTTACTGGATGTCCCCCAGATAACAGCGAACAATGGTCCTGACCTGGGGCAGCCGCATGCCAGGCCATCATTAAGACATCAAAAGTGAAGACAAGAGCCAGAACACCCCCCCTACACACACACACACACACACACACACACCAACAGACGGGCCACAGTGGCTGGTGGGGGGGCACGTCACTTGGGAGACAAGCCCACAAAGAGCAACCCCAGAATATTTTTTTAATCCCCAAAGGGCCAGAAAATCAGTTAGTAGATATCCCTCCGACAGAGTAAAAAACACAGGCACCCAGGAGGTGAGGCCGGTCCAGCCAAACCTCCCTGCGCAGAGCAGCCCCTCCGCCCCGCGGGGACCCTCTTCTAATGCCAGCAACCCCTCGGCTCAAACATGCTTAAAATGGCGACGGCGGCCTGTGGGGCCGGCGTTTGTCGTGCTGTTTTCCACGGTGCCCTTGGTGCCAAGAAAAACCTATCATCAGAAATGCCATCAGCTATATTTATCTATCTCTCAGCCCCCCAGCCTCCTCCTCCCGTCTGCCAAGCAGGCCCCGCGGAGCCCCCTCACCCAGTGGGCACGCTTCCCCGTTGCTGACGCCCGTGACCACCTGCCCAAGCCTCACGCTCCAGCGTTCCCTTCCCGAGCCGTGGCACTGAGGCCTCCACACAGACACAGCAACCGACGGGCCGCCCCTCTCCTTACCGCATGCTGGGACGCACCCACATGAGCTACAAGCAGGCACCCCGACGGGCACCGGTCCTGGTGTCTCTAGCCCCAAGCCACCGGCGAGGGCAGCCCTCTGTCTCCTTTCGGCCTCAGCTCCCTGTCCTCAAAGTCCTCCAGGAGCCGGGGGGGCCGTGTCCTCTGGGAGGGGCACCATGGCTGCAGCGTCTCACAAACCAGCCATGGTGGAGAGACAAGAGGTACGGGGTGGGGTCTGGAGCGGGGCCGTGAGAGAGCCAGCCTGGAAGGACCGGGGCTGTCTCAGGCCAGCAGGCTACAGGACGCCAGGCTGCTGCGTAGACCTGTCACCCCTCCGCTTCACTCCCTGACGGAGAGCAGGGAGACCCAGCCTGTATTCGAGGACACTTAGACTCTCCAAGGAATGTGCATGCTAGAAGGATCCCCATTCCCTCCCCATCCGAGGGAGAAACGGCATAATCTGGGACACTAAAGGGAAAACGGCAAAGTCAAGGTTCAGGACTACTCAAACCCTACAGCTATGCCAAGGCCTCTACTAGGGACACGCGGGACGTACGGGGCCAATACAGGACTGTCCCTGGGTGCCAGGCATGTCAGACCTTTCCCTACCCAAGCGGCGGGCTCTAACCTGACCCTTCCCACCCTGGGGCCTAGCACTGGATGTCTGAAGGTGAACCAACGACCATATCCTAAACCCCCACACCTCCTCCTCTCCCTTCGTGGGGGCAGCCCCCACTTCCCTCGTCAGCCCTCTCCCCAGAAGACCGCCCATCGCCTCCAAGCCCCCAACTCAGGAAGGCGTTCCAGGGAATGGACCCCTCTGAGAATGAAGCAACCCAAATAAAAATTTTAAAACCCAGAAGCTCTTTCTCTCCAGCCCCCTCCCCCTCCACTGGCAAATGAAAACAAACAAGAAATCAAAGAGGCCTTTTGTGCGAGCACCGCGCTGACACGGCTGGGGCCTTTGAAAGGACTTCTGAATCGGACACTGAAGGATAAAATAACTGAAGCGTGGCAGCTCCTGAGACAGGGGTGGGGGGTGGGACCGATGGGGCAAAGAGAGAAAGGGGTGGGGAGGGAGCCACCCTCTCTTCCTTGGGCAGAAAAGGGGATGCTCAGCTGGGCCCTACTCTGCGCAGCTGCTGCAGGACACCAGAACAGAGGGGGACCGTGGCGCTGCCCTCCGCCCCTCTGGCCCACCCTTCCCGGGCGCCCCAGGTCTCTGCAACACTAGGAAGTGGCAGAGATGAGCCCTGCCTCCCTCTTCACGGCCCCTGGTGAAGCCTTCGCGGGTCTTCCCTCCCCTCCAGCATGGATCACTGCACATTCACGCCTACGGGACAGCGCCTTCTAGAAGTCATCATGAGGCCCTCACGCAAAACCTGCCAGCTGCAAGCAGGAGACTCTCGTTCTTAGAAGGGCCTCGCTCACAGTAGGTTCACCAAGTGCGGATTTCATGAAAAAAGGAAATTCGACCACCCTGTGGCAGTGCCAAAAAGTAAACTGAATCCTCAGGAAGTAAGTCCTTCTGGGTGTCTGAAGCCCAGCCCTCCTGCTGCAGAGCGGCCCTGTTTCCTCTGGGTAGTGGAGTACATTTGGTCACCATGCTCAGGCATCTGGGTCCCCTCCGGCTTATTCACAGCCCAAGCTCTGCCGGTTCAAGCTCAGACAAGGGTGAGTCTTTCTTTTCCCTTGAGCTACAGCTTCCAACTGAGCCAGCAGAGTGAGCACTCCACCAAGAGCTCTGTGCATCATGGCCAGTGCGGACCCCTGACCAGCGGGGCAGACAGGCTGTGGACAAAAGGGGACAGGAGCCGATAGTCAAGGGAGTCCTAGAATGAGACCAAGCCAAAGGACTGGGTCTAGGTCTTTCTGGTCTCCTCTTTGGGGTCACACCCCCTCTTGAGGCTAGCCTGACCCCCTATCACTCTTCCATCCCACCGAGCAAGACATCAGCATCCCCGGTCACATTAACAGAGCACAGGGGGCTTGGGTCAGCTTCACAAGTGTGCAACCCGGACAGTCACACGTGCCCCATGCTTGGTTTTAATGCTATCACTGTTGTCACACTGCTGTCCCTAAGCGTTTTGAACTAGGAGCCCCACACTTACATTTTGCACTGGGCCCCACAAATCACGGAGCTGGAAGGCCGGGCAAATCCTGTGGCTACCATGGGATCTGATCGTGCCCGGAGTTTGTGTGCTCTGTACCAAATGCTCCAGTTTAAGAGGGCCTCCAGGAAGTGGTAACCAAAATGGCAAGGGCTCGAGGAGCTGGGTCCAGTGCGGGCGGTGGGAGGGACTGGCAACGTCTGGCCTGGAGAGAGAACAGCTTCCTGGGGAGAACGGTGGAAAGGAACCGAGAGTGGGCTTCGGCGTCTAAGAGCCTGCCACGTTACAGAAAACTTGGCTCTCACCTTCCGCCGTCCCTTACCAGAAACAAGGCTGGCAGGTGAAGGTGACAGGGAGGCAGTCTTGGGCTCACGAAGTCCTAACAGCAGTGACGGGGCCGCCGTGAGCCATGGCCTGCTCTGTGCCCCGTGCCCGTCTCGGCACGTGTTAGCTGCTTTCATCCCTTTCACCAGTCTCTGGGTTGGACCAACAGAAGAATTTTACAACCGAACTTGACCTTTGCACGACACCAACGTCTCCTCCAGGGTGTTCTAAAGGGGACCTTACGTTGGGTTAAAAGATGACTCGCAAATCTTGCAAATCTTAGGAATCTGGTTCCCAGACCCTGCAGTCTCCGCTAGCCCTGGCACCAGATGGTGCTGCCTCAACGACGCAGACCAGTGGCATTTCTGGGCCTTGAAAAAGGAGGCCGTGGGTGAGGTGGCACAGGGGCCACGCCAGGGGTCGGTCCCCCGGGGAGCGCGGTGGGTGCTCCTCGGGCCCCTCCCACGCATGGACCCCAGAGCCTCCAGATGGGCCGAACGTCCAGCAAAGACTTAGGGGCGTTGCTGGCATCGGCTGCATCTTGGCAGGGCTAACCTGGCCAAATGATGCCCTCTCCCACCAGGGAAGGACCCAGATGAGCAGTCCTCCGTCGCACCTGGAAACCAGTGCTCGCGGCAAAGCCCTGAGCTCTGACGCAGAGAGCAAAAACCAGGGGACTCCTACACCTGAAGAGGGTGACAACGCACTCGGAAAGGTTCACTTAGACAATTCGTTAGGTGCTAATCTATGTTCCGTGACAGGTTCGCTCCAGCCGTCCCAGGACCTGCAGGTGAGGACCTTTCAGAGCACTGCACCAACAGCCGAAGGGAGCGCCAGCTGCAGAGTCCAGACAGAGAAACCCTACAGGACAAATGACCCAGGCCCTTCAATAGCAACGACCCAAAAACTGCCAGAAAAGAAACCAAGATGGAAGAGGAGGACCACCTAGAGGTTAGGAGTCTTGAAAGACCTATCAACCCACTGCACTGCCTGCACCTGATTTTTTGTTTGTTTTTAGAGCTCTAGGCCTAACATGGGGCTTGGACTCACGACCCTGAGATCAAGAGTCGTGTGCTCTGTCGACTGAGCCCGCCAGGCGCCCCTGCGAGCCCCTGATCCTGACCCAGACAAACAAACAGAATTAGGAGATGATTAGGAAAATGTGAGCACTGACTAGCCTGACCATACTAAAGAAACTGTTGATTATTTTTAGGTGTGACAGGGAAATCGCAGTTATGCTCTTCACAATTCCTTATCTTTGGAGATGTGCACAGATATATTTACAGCTGAACAGCTACAACGTGGGGCACCTGGGTGGCTCAGTCGTTAAGCATCTGCCTTCAGCTCAGGTCACGATCCCAGCGTCCTGGGATCGAGCCCCCACATAGGGCTCCCCGCTCCGAGGGAAGCCAACTTCTCTCTCTCCTGCTTCCCCTGCCTGTATTCCCACTCTCACTTTCTCTCCCTCTGCCAAATAAATAAATAAAATCTTAAAAAAAAAAAAGGAAAGAAAGAAAAGCTACAATGCTTGGATTTTCTTCTAAACAACACAGCGTGGGTGGGCAGTGGGGGTATGGATGAGTCGAGACTGGCCATAAGTTGGCAAACTACTGGCCCTGGTGAAGGGGGTTCCGTCTACATGTGAAATTCTCCACGGTGAAAAGGCAGAGATAAAGGAAAGGGCCACCACCCGAATATCTGGACTCCACGGGCCTGCACTACCGGCCTGTCGGAGGAATCTGACAGCAAGAAGCTGCCATTTCCATTCAGTAAAGCATTTTATCACTTTCAGATTTTTTTTTTTTAATTTTTAAGCAATCTCTCCACCCAACGTGGGGCTTGAACTCACAACCCGAGACCGAAAGGCACATGCTCTACCGACAGAGCCAGCCAGGTGCCCCAGTTTTTTTCTATTTCCTAAGGCCGAAGCCTAGATCAGGGCAGGTCTGAAGATACCAGTCCACCCTCAGGGCCCTGTGGAGGGTTTGTAAGGAACTGAGCCCACTACCAGCCCAGCCCCGCCATCCTTCCCCACACAAGCAAGGGCCTCCAGGACCCACGCTTCTGGCCTATCTGCGACCGCCCGCCTTAGGGCCACCTCTTTGGATGGCAGAACATCACCAGGGATACACCTCTCTTCCCCATGACAGTGCTCTCTGACCCTGCTCTTCCTCAACATCCCCTCCTAAACGGGACAGACACATGGCGAGATTCCTTCCCAGCAGGAAGGCTAGCCCTCATGGAGGCCGGAACAGACTCTGGGTGGTGTTTGGGACCCCGCACACTGGGAGTGCAGCTCCCGACATCACACAGCCCTGTCCTTGATCTCTTCCCCAACCACGGCTCCTCTTAAAGCTTCATGTGGGCAAAACAAGAGCACCAAGGGCCACGGATGACGACGGCACCTGCAGGTGAAGCGGCGCTCCCTAGCTTAGGACCGTGTCATACGCTTGCCATCAAACCGGGCACCACCGGCGCAGCCCAGACCGGGTCCTTCGGCCCAGTTTTAAGGAAAGAAAGGTACTTCCTTTAGAATCCACAGCAACTGTTGTCTGAGCCCTTGCCACCCCAGACTGCCTTCCCAGGTTCCGGTGGGAGGAAGAAGTGGGGCGGGCTGCTGAGGGCATCGGAGCGCAGGGCATGGAGAGGGCTATGCTGTCCCATCGCTGCTGTGCGGGGATTTAGTCAGAAGAAGACATCTTCTAGCAAACTGGGGTGGCCTGGGAGGAAATCCATGCCTGCTCCTCGCATCCTCGAGACCATCTACCCCGGGCCCACTGTGGCCCGTGCTCCAACGACTCACCCCTGCTCCTGCAGTGAGGCACGTTTGAATTAAAGCCATTCCGGCAAGAAATCCTACCTTCGTTGAAATTATCTGGAGTCCAGAGAGCCGGAGTAGGGATGAATTATTTAAAAATGTCCTCAGTTCTCCACTCAGCTTTTGTCAAGGAACTGGACCTCAGCCGGGACAGAAATGGCTGTGGCCACATTCGATGGGGCATGAATTCTCTCATATTCCTGGGCAAATGATCTCATTAGGGCTGGTGGGGGGCGGGCGGGGATGCCTCCCTTCTCCCGACACCTGCCTGGTTAGTCCAGGAGCCAGCAGGCTGGCCACAAACCGTCTCCTTCATCACACACACTTCATCCTAACTCAGCCCCATGCTGGCAGCAGTCAAGAATCTGGCCTACAATGAAAGAGGAAAGGGAAACAGCTCAGCTACAGGGATCCAGCTAGAGAGCAGGGCAGGGGGAAGCCAGAGAAAGAAGAGTTCTGATTTCCATCTTAGAGGCCCCAGTGCTGAAGTCAGAAGGTACCGAATCCCCTCTAGAAGGTCTGCCTGGCAGACACAAACTCAAGGCTCCAGGCTCCCCCGAAGCTACAGCACCACCAGGCACACACCCTCCCCACTCGGACTTGCTGTGTAGACAGAGAATGAGAGGATAACTTTTCAAATCTTTCTTCAGTTTCTTTCCCAGAAGGAAAAAAGGGCGAAGAGAGGAGAGGACGGGCGGTTGGGCATTCTTCACGAGGGGTCACGAGAGTCACACAGGGCCAGGTGCAGGCCTAGAAAGATCCATGGAGGGGGCAATGGCTTCCGGCCAGGTCAAAGGTGAGGGGGTTTGTTCGCTGCTTCCAAACAACCACCAAAGCCACTTCTCATGAGAGAGAATGTGAACGAGCAGGCACAGAGGCCTCCGGCGCCGCCTCTTCTTCCCCAGAGTTGTCCAGCATAGAAACCCTCATCGCTCATTCTAGTCCAGGTTACCTTCCTGACGCAGTGCTAAAAGCTCCCCAAAATTTCATGTCTGGATTAAGTCATACCGCTCCTCCCAACTTCCCAAACAGGCAAGTGAGTGACCACAGCAGAAAAGTGAGTTGCTTTTCTTTTTTATGAATGAACAGGAAGGAAGACACACACACACACACACACACACACTCACTCACTCACTCACACACTCACACACTCTTGCGGGGAAAGAACATTCACCAGAGTTGAAGTTAAGCCACATTCTGTTACATTTGCATAAAGAGAGAAAGAAGGGAAACAAGGGGGAAAAAAATACCGGAATGGTGGAAAGGAAAAACACACACACACACACACACACACACACACAGAGAAAAAGGTTTGGTAGCCCTCTCATTACAAGTTGGTTGGGCATAATGTAAACACACTTCTGCCTTGCTTAATCACAGAGTGCCGCCCGTTTAGGTTTCAAAGGCGGCAGTAAATTGGGCGTAGCTGAGTGGAGGCTAAAAATTAACCAGCCATCTCTGTTTCAATTTGTAAGAAAACAAAAGCGGAAAGAAATTATAAAAAGGGAAAGCGTGGGGGGGGCGGTGAAGGAACAGAGGAAGAGAACGGCACCATCCCGACCCAAAATGCTGGGTAAAACTGGAAAAGCAAAGAGGAGAACTGGAACTACTCGGGACACAAAAGGAAAAGGAAAATTTGCAGAGTTTTTGGACTGTTTGTTTCTCGAAGACCACCGCTGCCCCTCCCTGCCATGCCTGCGCCTGGGAGAGCCTCTGTGCTTCCCAGCAGAGGGGTGGGGGCCTTGGGGTCTCCCCACTGGAGCCAGACTGCGGAAGGGAGAGCGCAAGGAATCCCCTGCTCCTTTTCACTTTCTGCGAAGTCCAAGGACTTTCCTACTCTTCGGCAGCCAAAACCCAGCCATACCAGCTCCCGCCTGGGCATCTGGGCCCCAGAATCTGCCCGCCTCTGCCCTCTCTCCTCTTTTCTATTCATTCTGGCTCCTAACCGGGGGTTTTACACGCCCCTCTCTCCACCGAACTGCTGCCCACCCCGCTTGTGCCAAATCCCGCTTTTCCCCAGGACTTAGGAGGAAGCCGCAGGAAAGCCAGCACCTGGCTCCCGATACTTCTTCTGACTCATTTTAAATCTCTGCAACGAGTGATTTTTTTTGTGTGTGTGTGGTAATGTTCATCACCAACTCTCACCATCGCGGATAATTCTGGGGCAGCCTGGCCCCGGTCCTAAGACCTGCAGCGTCTTTTGGGTAAGACGAGTCCTCCAAAGCGGGAGACGCAGGGCAATCCGGTAGGTAGGGTGGCGAGGGAGCGAAGGAGGAAGAACCGGGAGGGTGGAGGGAAACAGAAGAAGGAAAAGGGGGCCTCCCGCACGGGCTTCGGCCCCAGGCAGGACAGGCGCGCTAGTTAGGCCCAGGGCATGGGTCCTTTGGAAAGAAGAGGCACCATACACAAAACGAATGCCGGCAAGTACACTCAAACGGGGAAGGGGGTTGAGAGTGACCTACCTGGAGTGTGGACAAAGTAAGCCAGATAAAGATCCAGTTCTTTGATTGTGACTCCAATGTGATGTGGCTGGACGCAGAGGCCGGGGTTCGAGCACTGGGGCGACTTGTAGAGCCGCTCCCCATCAGTACTTTCCAGGGGGATCCCCTTAAACAAAATCACCATGACCAGGTCCAGCCGCCACACCTTGTCGGCCTGGCGCAGGCAGTCAATCCGCCGGATCTTGCCCTTCTGGTCGGGGTTGGAGAGCACGCAGCAGGGGGGCTTCTTGCCGGTGATGGTCAGCACAAAGTCCTCTCGGAACTCGGGCCGGATGTCTTTGCGCAGCTTGGCCAGCAGCCGGGATGCCCACTTCTGCTTGATCTCGGGCTTCTCGCCCAGCAGCTCGTCCTTCACCGCCCGCTCCTCGTCCTTCGACATCCGCTTCTCGTGCTTCTTGAAGTACTTGCGCTTCCGCGCCTGCAGGTTGAACCAGGTGTAGGAGAAGGCGCGGACGTGAGGCAGCAGCGCCTCGATGAACGGGTGGAACTCATCCTGCAGGCGGCAAGCCGGGAGCATGCGGGGCGAGGGAGGACGGGAGGAGGGGAAGACGGGGTGAGGGGGAAAGAGAAAAGCAGAGAAGGAGCGTTAGCAGGGGGGCACGAGAAAAATCGCCGCCTCCTCCTCCGCCGCCCCCCCCTCCCACGACAATGTTCTGTCGTGATTGTTCTACGAAAGTGTGGTCTGGAGCCGCCACCAGCCTGGCCGGCCGCTCGCTCCCATGTCAGCCTCGGCAGCCAGACAGAGGCACCCCGCGCCTGAGCACACACCTATTCTCTCTCTCTCCCCCTCACTCACTCACACACACGCGCGCACAGACAACGTTGCCGTCCACACACACACGCTGCTGGTATCCCCGCCAGGCTCTGTCGCGCCCATGACATCTCCATGTTCTGTCGCTGCCGCAAACTCCTGTCAGCTCGCCCCGACGCCGGGTCCCGGCTGCCCCGACTCCCGCGGACGCGCAGGCGAGGCGTGCGGGGGCCGCCTCGTGTCCCGACACCGGTCGGCTTTTGGCCACCCCCAAAAAGAGAGAACATGACATCCAGGAGCCGGGCGAGGAACCGGATTTGGCTTTCCCCTCCCCGAGCTGTTTGCATTCTCTTTTCTCTTGCTCCAATTGGAACATCCACCCCAGCATTTTTTTTTTTTAATCAGATCTAAATCCTAAATATGTGATTTCAGCTTTGTTACCGACACCGATACTAATGTTAATCACAGTCATAAGGAACAAAACACTTCTTGTTAGCACAAATAAGGTGGTTGCCTCGGCCACATTAGGGTTAAAAGCTACGTGGGGCGTCCTGCAGCCCCTTCCCCACTGACCCCTTCACCCTCTTTCCCACTCAGTCAGGTGACAGAGGGCTGGGCTCCCGCTTTTTGTTTTTGTTTTTGTTTTTTTTTTCTTTTTGCTTGTTTGCTTGTTTGAAGTTTAAATAATAATTGATTTCTGTTTACAAAAATAAAACTGGAAAAAATTAAATAATTACCATTGATCTGAAGCACCCGGCAAAGCCCAACGCCCGATTCTGAGCTTCTGGACTCAACAGAGTTGTGAGTTGGGGGCGGGTGGGGGGAGGGGGGAGGGGGAGGAGCAGGGGAGGAAGGTAAATGTTTTAAAGGGGGTTATTATTGGTGTTCTGGGGAATAGGGGCCGGGCTTGGGTGGATTCTCAAACCCTTCCCCCTCCTCCCCCCTCCACGCTCCATTGCACAGAAGGGGGAAATTAATATTTTTTTGAAAAGGAGCAAAAAGAAAGAAAGGTCAGGGATAGCAAGCAGAGAGAGGGAGCGAGCCGGTTGCCACACACGCCAGGTAAACAAAAGCCAACAAAAAAAAATGTTCAATTTCGCCTCCTGTGCATCCTCTTTCAGTTTAAAAAAGGGAGAGAGAGAGAGAGAGAGAAGGAAAATATGCAAAATTTAAAAATCAAAACCTACCTCCCAATCACCAACCCCAACACACAGCACACCCCACCCCACCCCCCACCCCACCCCACCCCCCACCCCCGTGCAAAACAAAACAAAAACAAAAACCAGGAGGGGGAAAGCAGCAGCTGAAGAAAAAGGCTTTCGGCTTTGGCAGCGGCACAGGGGTGTAAACTTCGCGCTGCCTCCCTCCGCCTCTGAGCCTGATCGCAGGCAAAGGGGGAGCTCGCAGATTCCCGGGGAAGAGGACGAGTTCGGACCGGCCGCAGACCGTCGCTGGCAGACGCGTGCAAAAAGAGAGGGAGTAAGGGAGGGAGGGAGGAAAGAAGAGAGAGAGGGAGAGATCGAGGGAGGACGTGGATGGGATGGTGGGGTGTGTGTGTGTGTGTGTGAGAGAGAGAGAGAGAGAGAGAGTGTGTGTGTGTGTGTGTGTGTGTGTGTGTGCTGGTTGGGTTTGGGATTTTTTTTTTTTTTTTTTTTTTGCTTTTCTCTCTCAAACTCCCTCTCTCTCCCCTTTCATGCTCAATCCCCATCCATTTGCCTGTGCCAAAGCCAGTAAAAAGGGGGGGGGGAGGAAGAGAGAGAGAGAGAGAGAGAAGGATCCACCTATTTGGCAGTGAGACATCCTCGAGCAGCCAATGGCTGTGTCCAAGGGGAGGAGGGAACCAGGCGAGCCGGGAGGGTGGGGAGAGCCCCCGGCAGTTGGAGACCAAAAACAATTTGCCCAATCGACAAGTTCATGTCTAATGAACAAGCAAAGTCCAGCAGTTATGAATTTTTCATTCCAAGCTCCCACTCGGGTCCATTGGGCAGCAGCAGCCAGCAAATCTGGGGAGGGGGGTAGGGCTGGGGGGACTAGGATTGAGGAAGACACGGATTTTTTTTTCCTCTTTTTTTTTTTTTTTTTTTTTTAAAGCCAGAAAAAGAAATAAATAAAGGCCTGGCTCGGGCGGGCGCCCCAGAAGGCCTTGGGGAGAGCAGCTGCGCCTTCTCTGTGTTTTGGTTTCAGTCTCTTTCTCTCAGGCCCTCACACTCTCTTTCTGGTTCTATTTCTTTTTTTATTTATGGAGCGCACAGGGGCGAGTGGAAGTTTTCCTCCCTGGCCATACACGCGAGCCTGCGGTGCTATGAATAGAAAGAGAAGAAAAAGAGCTCGGAAAGTGTCCATGCCAGCAGCACTTCCAGGGCAGGGACCTGGCGCCCAGGGTGCGGCCACCCCTTCCTCCCCGGGCCCGGCTGCCGCTGGCAGGAGAACTCCCAGACCAGACGCCCCCCCCCCCCGCCCACCCCCAGGCCCCCAGCGAGCTCGACCGCCTCCCTCAGCCCACACCCAGCCACGCACGCTCCATTAGCAGTGACGAGGGATGCCAACGCAATGCAGCTCGGCTCGAGAAACTGCAACAGTTTATTAAAATAGCCTCCTGTCACAGCACTCCGCTGACAAGCACTACATGCAGCCACAAACACAACAGCCAATCCC
Source organism: Neogale vison (assembly GCF_020171115.1). Classification (NCBI taxonomy): domain Eukaryota; kingdom Metazoa; phylum Chordata; class Mammalia; order Carnivora; family Mustelidae; genus Neogale; species Neogale vison. Next base: position 215,476,434 of record NC_058096.1, read on the forward strand.
AGGGAGAAGTGACAAAGGCAGGAAGACGGACACTACTTCCGAACAGTGACTGAGTCTTGCGCGAGGCCTCCCCCCAAGCCCCAGCCACTCCATTCTTGGCTTTCTCCAGCTTCACCCTCTCCACTTGATCCGTGTTTAGTGTTTCTTGGTTGGGGGAGAGGCAACACTCACCTACCCCCCCACCAATTCAATTCCGAAGAAAGGGCCCAAATCCCTACGGAGGAGCAGGGTGCACCAGCGTGCAAAGAAACCCATACGTAAGGGAGAAAGCGAAGAAGGAAACAGCAAAACGGAAAGGAAAGGGCTCTAGCTGGAAAAGCGGGACAACTTTGGGGAAACCGAGTCATGGGGAAGGGGCCTCGCTCCCAGCCAGGTGGGAGGGTGAGCCCGGGAGAGGGAGGCCTGGGGTGAGTGCCATCTCCATGGGGTTCTCTCTGCCAGGGGCTACAGAGCAGCCTGCTTCGGGCCTTGCAGAAGCTGTAAGGAGGAGACAGTTATTAAAAGAAGGGCAGAGACCTCGAACAGTCAGGGAGAGGCTGATCCCGCTGGAGCTGTCTCTACAGCTGCCCTCTCCCCAGGCGAGGCTCAGCCCTCAGCTGGCATGGGGAGGGGGAAGAAAGGTCACTGCTCACTCCTGCCCCTTCCTTCCCCATCTGAAACCCTGTGCTCCGTGGCCTTTATGCTGGCAGAAAGGTTCCCGGAAGAACACCTGGGGTGTGAAGCAGCCCTGGGCTGGTGCTGAGCCCTGACAAAGGGAAAGACACCGGCCAGCACCTGGGACCCCGGTCTGGGCTCCAGGTCCTGAGCTGAGTGGTCTGAAGTGAGCTCACAGCTGACACCAAGAGAAACAGAGGTGAGCCAGCAGAAGGCAGGTGTCATTGCGGACAGGCCTCTTAGAGTAGCGTTCAATAATTAACATCATGTTAATAACCAGCTTCAGTCCAATTAGCCAAAGATGTTAACTGAGTGACATAAGATACCAAACCCGGCCTCTCCACCTTGAGAGAAGCACTCTTTACTTTCTAGGGTGGAAATGAAATGGTAAAAACCAGAAGTGAGTTTATATTCAGCACATGGGTGTTTTTCTGGCATTCTGATTTATACTAAATATTAGACACCGAACAGAAAATGGCCAACATGGGCCTCCTGGAGGATTCTGGCATATTCCGTCTCATAGACCACGGAGCCGGCTGGAAGAGATGCGCTCAGCATGGGTTGATTCCGAGACCCGTGGTACAACTGGGTGAGTGGTGGGGAGAGGGCGGATGGGAGGGTCCATGCAGAAGTTAAGGAAACCAGACGAGATCCTCGATTCACTCTGGGATGGAGGGAAGGGTCAAAGGTCGGGGGAGTGGCGGAGAGATTGGACAGAGAAGCGACCCAGGAGGGCCAGTGGAGTTTCTCAATAGAGCCTCAGGGATCTACACAGAGCACAGTGCGCCCCCTCAAATGCTCCCTGAACAGGAGGAGCAACAGGCCCTTCCAGGAGAGTAACACGGAAGGAGAACAATCGTCAATTGTCCTTCTCCTGCCAGTTGTCGTAACCTTGAAGGTGGGCTGAGTGGATTCCCAGGGAGCACTCTCCGCTCACCCTGTTCCCACAGGGGCCACTGTCTGGCGTGTGTGGGGGAGTTTTCTGGAAGAGAGGCCTGAGGCCAGGGTATTCCTAAGGCTTGGGAGGGAGGGGAGAAGGTCTCTCTCTCTTCTGTGGGCACAAACAGAGACGACTCACTCAGGTTCCATTAGAAACACTTGGTGTGCCCCTACCGCTGCAGCCTCCTCCTCCAGGCCACTGGTGGTGGCTCTAGGCCCTGGACACGCCCCTCAGGAGCCCCAGACAAAAGGGGACTGTCCCCCTTTTGTTAAGAGAGCGGAGGCTCTGTTGGAAGATTACCTGTCCCAGACCCAGCCTCCTTCCCTTCTCCCCTCCCGCCTGGGTTGAGGGCTCAGAGGCTCTGCACCCTGCACACGGACAAGAGCCAAGACAAAAACCTTCAGACAATTCAAGGCTTCTCCAAGGGCTGTCACCCACAAGTGCAAGGGTTCGGGGGATGGAGGAAGCAAGGGGACAGGCAGGCCTCTGAGAAGGAGAGGAGAGGAGGGAAGAGAATGAGAGAAAAAAACCAGGGGGAGGGAGAGGGAACCAGTGATACTGGTGAGAGCAGGGAGCAAAAATGAAAACTAAATACAAGGGGGGAAAATAAAGTAAAAGCAGACAATTTGAGGGGAAAGGTATTTTCTTCACTTAAAAGAAAAATCAAGAAGCCAGAGAGAAGACTTTTAAAATTAACATGGGGTTTTTAGTTTGGGGAAAGGAATTTTTCTCCTTTTGGGAGAGAAAGGCCTCTCTTACTGTCAAGTATATAGAATATGATTTTTTTTTAAAGCAACAGTTTTCACTGAAACACTTCAGAAATACTCATGGCAGTTTCAGCCATCACTAGCAATAATGTGCCTCCAAAAGAAAAAAAAACTGATCAGACCACAGAAAAAGAGGAAAAGAGCGAGTGAGCGAGAGAGAGAGAAAGAGGAAGAGAAAGAGAAGAAAGCCAAACCTGGAGAGAAAAAGCCAAGTTGGGCCCAAAACTGCAAAGAAAGAAAGGCAAAGATGGAAGGAGAGAAGACAGGACCAAAAAGGAAAAAGAAAAGAAAATTAAGAAAAGGAAAGGAAAGAGAAAAGAAAAAAAAAGAAGAGAAAAAAAAAAAGAAAACAAGGAACAAGGACAAAAGCCAAGGGCTCTGGGTCAGGGGCAAAAAAGAAAAACTAGCTAAGGAAAATGACTGCTTCTATCACAAGAAAGTAAAATGTGTGGTTTTCCAAAACTCCACAAAGCAAATGAAGTCTTGTGGATTATTTAAGGGAAAATAGGAAAATTCATAGAGAACTTCACTCCGTATTCAAAAGTCTTCAAGGAAACAAAATAATTTTCCCAGCTTGAGACAGGTTTTAAAAGCGACCATACCTGCCAACAGCGAAATGTCCAGAAACACAAGTTATATCTTTAAAGACAGGGCCACTGTTCCTTATGTTTACAAAAATCCTATTTGTCCACAAACTACTTGCTTTGAGACCCAAATTTATTCTCTCAGATGACCCTGGACACATGCTATACATAAAAAAATATATATATTTACGTATGTATAGCCATGCTAATTTGGATAACTATACACAGTGAGTGCAAGTAAAACCTTCCTAGGACCAACCAGATATTTCAGTAACCATTTTACTACGGCCTTTCTGCAGCCTGGGTGAAAAAGGAAGCAGGAAATTTTAAAAAGCCACAAATAGAGCCCTGATTACTCTGCCCAATTCTTGGGATTTTATAATTCATCCTTGGTCCCATCAGAAAGGGGTCAACTTTGTAACCCCAACATCTCCCCTCTTGTCCCACAGAAGAAGGGTCACAAGAAGGCAGGGAAGAAGGCAGTGTCTGGACTCTGGGGCAAAGGTGGCAAGAGAACGGTAGGAAGCAAAAGGAAGGGGCCAGGCTGCTTATCCTAGAGGTAGGTGGGGCCTCCCCTCTCTGGGCAGGGGTGGGGGGAGGAGGGATGGGGCTCTGCAGCCAGAGTAAAATCATCCAAGAATCTGGAAATGCCAGGCATGGAAACCAGAAAATGCACACTGCGAGGAGGTTCACAGAATTTGGACAAAGCGGGTTTTTGGCTGACTTGGGCCTGTTTTCCTCTGCTCAGGAAAGGCAGCCCCACACGATTTTTCTAGCGTCCTCCGGCTTGCTGAATGGAATTGCCCCGCACCCCCATGCTGGGTCTAGGACACGGCCTGCATCAGAACCAGGCCGCACATTCCTCTCCTATAAAACCGCCTCCCTTTCCCTTCTTTTTCTCCTCCTGTCTACAAACTGGGAGCGGTGGCCTGGGATCGGGCCAACAGGCAGCCTCGTTCTGGCTCCAAACACTACCCTGCTCCAGGCACATCTCCCCTCACCCTCCTGGCACCAAATAAAATAGGGTAGGAATACAGGTATTGGGAAGACCACCTATTCTCTTTAGTGCATCTGGAAATGTACTTTCATCCTCTACAGATACTAGAAAACAAAAACCCAAGTCCTTGAATTCACTATTTAGCTTGAAACTTCCTTGTGTCACCAAATAGAAATAAAACCGGGAAGGCCAGAGCCCTGCCCTCCAGCTGGAGGGCTACGTGGGGATCCTCCTCCGCGGGGCACGCAAGGCAGAGGACTGCCACGGGCTTTGAGGGGCAAGAGCAGGGCAGAGCCTGAGTCTCACCCACCTGGTGCGACTGGAAAGTGTCACTCCACGATGGCCAAGGCCGCCTGGAGGAAGGAAGAACCCCACAAGCCAGCTTCACAACTTTCGGGGAGAGCTGAAAATACTGGCAAAAGCACGGCAAGGGGAAACCAGCCCGTGAAGATGAGGTCGGTGCGGGATCCGCCATTCCCAGTAAAAATACCCAGAGGGCCAGAGAGAAGGCTAGAGCGAATGGCAAAATGTTGACTCTTTGCCCCAGGCCAGCTGTAACCCCGGACCCCACAAAAGGCTTGGGGATCCTCCAGGGAAGGTGTTCCTCTCCCTCCCCTGCCCCTCTGAGACCTCTCTCGCGGGCTTCCCAGGCCCTCTTCAGGAGCTCCGTCTGGATCTGAAGTGACACCCCCCTGCTCTACCTGGTCCACTCCGCCTCCCCAACTCCCAGCCACGGGACAGAAGGCAGAAGGGCCGCGGCAAGAGGAGAGTTTCTCCGATCCCCATCCCCTCCACCGGGCTGCACTGCTCGCCCCCTTGGCCCACAGAAAGCCTATTTCTTGCAGTTGCTGCGGCAACAGGCAGTGCCCAGAGCCGGGGGCAGAGAGCAGGGTGGCTAGGATAGAAACAGCCTGGGTTTTTCACTGCCTGAGGGCTCAGGGGAGCTGGGCTGGCCCTGTCTGGGCAAGCGGCTTCCCCAAAATGTACCATTTGAGGAGTTGGAAGGAAGACATTTTTCAATCCCTCAAAACGTGTTGCTCCCCCCAACTAATTTATTATCAGGACCATGGCCAAGAAAACTCGAGAATCCTCATTCCCCTGGTGGCTAGCCCCTGCGGAGGCTGGCACCAGGGTGCCGGGAGCTCAGGACCCGGCCACCCCTCGGCCACAATCCGTCCCTCTCCGGCTCCCTTTCTTTCTCACCCTCTCTCCCCCTCTGTGTCCTCCAGCTCCAACACAAACTGTTTGCACGGGAAGTCTCCCTCTATGACCCGATTCAGCACACACAAGAGAAAACTGTGGGCGACAGACCCAACGTCCTAACGAACTTGAGTTAATTAATGCTAAGGAAGAAAAGAGGCGCCCTCGCTCTGTTGAATCACGGTTCACTAGCCCTTTCAGTTTGCTGTGGGTGGAGGAAAAAAAAAAGAGGCTTTTTGGTTCAAATATTTTTGGGGGGCGAAGGGAAAACAAAAACACCGCAGAAGGGCCGTGGAGGGTGAAACTATAGTACCTGCCCAGAGGAGCAGAGGCGAGGGCAGCCGAGAGCGTTCTCCCTGAAGCTTCTGGCCTAAACAGTCCTGGGAAGGCCGAGAAGGAGAAAGAAAAGGGAAGGGATTATCAACTAATGGACAGCCTATTCAAATAGATTGCTCCAAAAATTATACTGTCATACTAGGAGAGACATAGAGATATTTTTTTTAAAGCCCAAACCCAACAACTCGATTTGAACAGATCCGTGAAGATGTTTTAACAGAGCAGAAAACCGAAATATGGATGGCATGCATACAAAAATTTAAGTGTGCAGAAAAAAAAGAAGAGGTGGTAAGGGGGGGGCAGGGAGAACAGCTGCAATTTTGCTTTCCAGATGTTGACAGCAAAATGTAATTGGCAAGTAACTTCTTCCTTACCACTTTTCATCCTTTGGTCCCGAGATGTTCAAAATCCTACAGCTAGACCTGAGTCTGCCGGCAGTTTCCTGGCACTCGGTACACACACGGATGGGTCTGGAAGCCTCGTGGGCCACACGCCTGCGAGCTTTTTTATCAGCCCACTAATTTTTACAAGCCCTCCCACCCTTCTTTAGCGGGAGACCTAAGCAAAGCCGGCTGGAGGACATTCTTATTTAAATCATCATTTATTATCATTATTATTTTGTTAGGGAAGGCCTTTTCTTTTGAGGCTGGGTCTTCCTTTTTTTTCTTTTTAAATAAACGTCTTAACTGAAATGCCTAAAAAGTAGAGAAGATCGCACACTTCTAAGCCTGGCGCTCGATACATTTTCACAAAGTGAACACACCTGTGTGACCCCTCCCAGATTAAGAAATAGAACATTTTCAGCACCGCTGAACAGGACTTTAGTTTTTAACTTTAGAGTTCTCGGAGTTTCTAGGCCTTAGAAACAGCTCCTACCCCCACCAGTAATGTCAAGTTCGAGCACCTATGTATACACATGTGTTAACAGAGCAGCATACGCTACTCATGTGACCACCAAAAAAAAAAAAAAAAAAAACCTGCAGTGAAGCCCCTCAAATTCTGCAGAGGGTTTCGCTCCTCTCTGTCTCTGTCTCTCTCTGTGCCTGCCCGGCTCTGATCCCATCAACAGGGCAACCAACTGTGCAGCGGGGTAACAGACCAGCCGGGCGTGTGTGTGGTGGACAAACAGGGCCCACCGAGCTGAAAGCCAACAGTCATAGTGACCAAGGGGGAGTGAGAGACTCCCCCGTGCACCCCGCCCGAAGGCAGTGACCTGGGCCCTCAGGGGTGTGGAGCATAATGGGTGAAAAAGTGGCTCTGCAGAGCCAGGGATTCCTGGAGGGTAAATGAGCACCCCATCCAGGCAGGCTGCCCTCATTCCAGTCCCCAAAAGTCTATCAGGGAGAGGAGTGAGGGGGTCCTGGGGCAGAGCTGCCCTGGAAGGGAGGCCCAACCCTGCTGCATCTGCCTCCCCCTTTCCCTGGCTCCAGCCCCAGCTGGCTCCCCCCTCACTTTCACTCGCACTAAATTTACTTTATAATTTTAAAATTAAATTTTAAAAAAAGCAGGAAAGAGAAAGCACTGAAGGCAAAGTACCTCCCACAATATCTCTCCAAGGAGGGGGGGGTTCTGCTTATGTAAAAAGACAAAATGCAAGGGATCGCGGAAAAGTCTAAGCACCAAATAACAAGGAAAATAAAAGAGAAACACATTTAATTAAAAACACCTGAAGCAAATAAATAACTCCTTTGCAACTCGAAGCAGTGCCTGTGGGCACTAGTCCCTACCCCCATTTCTTGCCCACTTTTCCCTTTCCTTTCTCACAGGGAGCTGCGACTTCCCCAAGCACTACAGAAACCCCCTTTTCTGAGCCCATCCACCCCACAACTGGGGGAAGGGCCAGGGCAGCCACTTTGCATCCCACTAGCCCGAAGGAAACCTCCGAAGCCCTGACGAAGCGCCCTTTCCTCAATTCCCACATCTTCCCAAGCGATGCCCACCACTGGCCCTGTACTCCGCTCTCCCGCCTCAAACCTAGGCCCGGTAGGTGGTGGTAGCACTGTCCTGGGGCTGGACGCCAGGCCCAGCCCAAGTGGGCAGCTCTCTCCCCTACCACGGGCTGCGGGGCTGCCAAGGCGGGCTCAAGGACCGAATTTTCACTTCCTATTGCGTATGGGGCCGAGAAGAAAGAACTGTTCAGCTTGATTTTAAAATATGACAAGGGATCTGAGCCCTCTAATCCTTCGATCTTTAGAAATACTTGATTCTTTTTTGTGGGGGGGAGTGCAGAGTAGGCATCAAGACTGCCTCTGAGACCCCACACCCCCCCACCCAGTTTGACTTTCCCACCAGCCCGCCGCCTGGGAAACGCGCCCTCGGCTGGCACAGGGGTACCAGAGCCCGGCTCCTTTCTTCCTTTCTTTCTTTTTTAAATCGCTCTAGCGCAAACCAGGCAGTGGGTCAGGGCCCAGAGGCGGGGGAGGGAAGAGGAGAGGGTTGTCTCTGAAAGAGGGGAAAAAAGGAAAGCGAGGCTCCAACTCCGGGAGAAGAACGGCTGCCGCAAGTTTCCCGGCTTGTGCCAGTTTGGGGATTTGCGAATCAGACCGGAGCGGAGGGAAAGGCGGGCGAGAAAAAAAGCCCGCATTAAAACTAACCAGCTCTGCCTAAAAGCACGCTTTTCACCCTTAAATAAGACAATGACGAGGGGAGAGAAGAGACGAGTTATTTCTCACTCTTTAATTATTCCAATGCTTAGCATTATTTAAAAAAAAAAAAACCACACACATTAGCCAATGATACATTCTAACCCTCAACAAAGCTGGTATTTTTCTCTGATTACAGACTTTGCCGCGGCAAACCCGGGCTCCGACGACAGGCAGCGCAGAAGCGCGCTCCTAAATGAGACACAATTTTATTAAAATCATAATAATTCCTTGCATTTCTATAGTGCCTTTTCAGCAGTGGATACCCCAGGTGCCCATGCCCGGTTCTACGAGGGAACTGGCGACCAAAAACTCAGTCGTGAGGCAGGCGAGGCTCGCCAGCTCCACAGAGTGCCACCGGCATGTATTTCTTTCTTTTTTTAACAGCCCGTTTCCATCAGCCTCTGTCTCACGCTTTAAAAAAAAAAAAAAAAAAGTAACAAAACTCTTAAAATCTTAAAAATATTTTTTTTTTTAAAAAAAGGAGGGAAAAGATGACCTGTAATATAAGGGGAGGAGGGAGCCAAGTGTGGTCTGGGAGCCTGGGGCCAGGGAGGTGCTGCTGGGATGGGCCGCCTCTGGGTTCAGGGTGCAGGGTCAGCCGCTGCCCAGGTCACCTCCCCAGGCGCAGCTGGAGTAGGCTGAGTCATCTGCACATGGAAAAGGAAAAGGACCTAACACCACCAAAGCGCATTTAAGTAATTTGGACAATGAGAAGTCACGTTAATGACTGGTTTCCGATGGGCCGGCGGGAGGGCCCCCAGGGCACTTTCACTGAAGGCTGGGGTGCTGCTTGAGTTCCAGAGGGGCCGCTGGGTGACTTCATCGGGACACCAGCCTCCTCCAACGGGTTAAGTCGGGCCCACTCTGCGCACACGATCCTTTCCCGCTTTTCCATCCTTTACCCCCACAAGCCAGCCCACGTTGTGCTGCAGAATGGCTGGGAGAAATGGGACGAGGCGGGGGGGACTTAGCACCCCAAATTCAAGAAGTCATCCGTGAGAGGAAAGGCAGTGTTGACCGGAGGGGATCAGAGGGGAATTTTTTTTTTTTTTTTTTTGAACGTTGTTGGAGACTGCGCAACTCCCGCGGCCTGAAGGCAGGGGAGAGGGGAAGGGAAAGCACATTTTCTGCCACTTAGTCACATTTCTTCCCGGTGCCTGCTGGAAGCCAAACGCCCCCAAACCCAGCCAACCCTCGAAACAAACAAAAATCTCCCCTGCTAAATTTCCCCTCCCTTACTCCCCCCCAAAGGAGCAGCGGCTGGGGAGGATCTTCGGAGGGAGGCCTGGGGTCTGGAGGCAGCGACGCGCGCACGATGGGGGGCAGAGAAGGGACCCTCTCCAGATTGGCGCCCTAAGGTTGTCTGCAGGTTCTGGGGGCATTTCACCCCAAAAGTCCTCCGCGCGACTAAAGAATTACAGGAATTATCAGCATCGCACTCATTCCAAAGCCCTCGCGCGCGTTAGCCCCTGTCGGGGATCCGGATGGGCACCGAAGAGGGAACTTAGGCAAAGGCGGCCCACGGCCCCACCCGGAGCGCCCGGGGACCCAAGAGGCCGACGGGCCAAAACGCTGCCATTTGAGCCCCTTCTGGCGGCGGCCTCTGCTGCTGCAAATGGCGAGGGCCCCGGAACGCGAAGCCGGCAGGCCCTCGACGCCACGCGGGGTCACTTTGGGGTGGTCGCCGCGAGGGGTTAGGCCGTGCGCGGGTGGAAGGGAGCCTTGCCAGCTGGGCGCGGGGCAGGGGAGGCGAGGACCCCCGCAGGGACCCGGCCCGAGGCCCCGCAGAGGCGTCATTCTCCGCTCTACTCCTCCACACCTGTTCCCGGTCTCCCGTCACCTGCCCGCGGAGGCAGTGGTCCTCAGTCCTCGCTCAGCGCCTGGCGCGGTTCCGCCCAAGTGACCCAGCCGTCATGCGCACAGGCGCACAGACTCTCGTCTGGTCGCATGACGGGGACGACGGCTTCCCGCCTTTTTGCCTCCGAGCACGCGCACGCCCGACTTTGCGCCCGGCCAACGGTCCTCTGGTGCCCCAGGGCCGGGGTCATCCGCACCATCGAGGGGTATGTTGTCGCTGTCGTTTCCACCCCGTGGTGTGCAGTGCAGGTGACCGTGACTGTCAGCACCCGTGTCCTGCCTGCGTGGAAAGAACACAGCCCTCCCTCTGCCTGAGGCCAGGAGAAGGCCCCCCCACGACCTCCACCCACCTGTGCCCCCACCCCCATTCCCAGCGTGAGCTAATTGTAGCAGGTCCAGGAATGCCACCCGGATAAAGAACACCTCGGAGGTGACAATGAAAGGAGTTCGTAGGTGGTGGGCACCTGGCAAGGGGCATATGCATGTGCTGGGGCTAGTGCATGGCCCTGGGGGCAACTTTCTGCAGGGGTTTGCAAAGGCACATGATGGGATGCACCCACTTAAGGTGGGGGGTGCAGGATATCTTCTGGGTGATGTTGGAGGTGGCCTGGTTGGGGCATCAAAGCGCCGTTGGGCAGTGGGACCATCTACAGAGTCCTGAGACAACCCCTGCCCCACCTCTGCTCAGCAATGCGCTTCTATTTTAAGATACCTCCCACCCCTCCAAAATCCACCCACTGGCTCCTGCGGTCCCTGGTGGGGTGTCCAAGGGGAATCTGCCTCTGCCCCAGGCGCACCTGAGGGGAAGGCCAGAAGGCCAGGGCAGGGTCTGAGCTACCAAGCTGGACTCAGGGGGGCAAATGGAAGTTTCGCCCGAGGAGGGGGCATTAAATGGCCTCTTTGTGGAGAGGAATTGTGGGCCGTCACTCAGGATTAATTTAAGCAGCAACAGCAAACACACACCAAAAAGCAACGTCTGGCCGCCAGCACCCACCCCCGCGATTGTGTTTCGGGGAGTGCTGCAGGATTTGTTGGTGTGGCCCGGCCTTTAAAAAACGTGGGGCGTCCACAGAGGGAGGGGGGAAGGCTGATGCTGCCTGGCCCCATGTCCCTGCTTGGCGAAAAAGGGTTTGCAGGTTTGGGACCAAGCCGAGTGGGGGGATGGTAAAAATCCAAATGCAAACGTGGAGCAGGAATGGGGGGAGGTTCTATGTAAACTATATATATAAAGTACAAATTTCCAATATATATATATATATATGTCACATGCAGGGGTGCCACTGAGTAGCAGCTCTGGGGCTCTCGCCTTCACCCCAGGGACATTTGGGAAGGCGGGTGTTCTAAGAGAAATCCGGCAGGGCGGTGGGGTGGGAATTAGGCCTCCGCTTCCCGGTCTCCTCCCCCAACAACCTGAATGCCGCTTTGGAGCCAGGTGCCCTGGTCGGCCTGGCAGGTGTGCAGCTCACGTGAAACACACGCATGTGCAGGCTGGGGAGGTGTGTACCTGCGTGGGCCTGGAGCCACGTGTGCGGGCATCAACAGTCCGGTAGGCTTGCTGACTCACCGGAGCCCAGCACACCCATGGGGGCACAGGGCAGTACCAGTGCTCAGAGCCAGGTCTAGGCAAAAGACGGGGGAGAGCATGAGGTGTGTGTGTGTGTGTGTGTGTGTGAGGGGGACCCCATCTGATGTCGGGCAAGGGCGAGTTTATGGGCTTGTGTGCTCCTCGAAGTCTCACTAGGGGTTAGGCCTATGCGTGCATGTAAACTGGTGGTGCCTGGGATCCCCCTGGGGGACCACGTCTAAGCCTCTGTGAGGGAGCGTGCTTATGCGTGCCCTTGAGAGCCCGCCTGCATGGCCTGCTGGGTTGTCAGACACGGGCATTCGAGCGCCAGAGGGCACCGGGATGCTGCCCCGGGGGCCGCCCGCGTGGGTTTTCAAGCCCCCTAGGAGCAGCCATGTGTGCTGGGGCCACCGTTGAGGCCAGCAGAGCCTGGATGTAACCCCTGAGCAGGCCAGGGGGCAGGGCCAGCTGCCCAGCCAGCCTCAGCGGCGGGAAGTCACTGGAGGCGTGTTGGTTTTGGCCAACGCAGCTCAAGCAGCTCAAACGGGGGAAGCCCCGGGGAGCAGCAGGGGTGGAACAAAGAAGGGGAAAGTGAGGGAAGGCCGGCAGCAGGGGAGGAGGAGGATTCGTCCTGGAATGCAGAGAGCCTTGGGGAGCAGGGGTGCTGGGCAGCCCTAGACTCTGGGCCCTGGCTTGGGGTGAGGGACCTCGCCAGTGCCCACAGCTGCCAACTTCCCACTCCCCCACTCATTCTCCGCCTCCCCCACCCCATGGACTGAGACCCTGGCCCCAGTCAAATGCTCCCGCACTGGGAATCCTGCAACCCCATGCGCGGGTGAGGAGCCAAATAGCATTTGGGTTGGAGAGCAGGGCTCAAATTTCCGCAGCAGAGGGCAGACAGTTTGAGGCCCCTTCCCTGTTTCTTGGCTGGACTGCTTAGAACCTCAGTTCTGCCCATCCGGGGAATGGGAAGAGAACTCCCACAGGGAGGGCCAAGAGGGGGAGTCTCCGCTGAATAGGAGTGAGTTGAAAAGTAGGGTGACCTGTTTAAGCCTTGCTTGCCCCTGGGGGCCTGACTGAGTAATTTCTCCCTCCCCCACTTCCAGCCCCATGACCTTGGCACTTGACCTTGTGGCCTCTGTTGCCTCATCTGTAAAACAGGTTACTCATACCTGCCTCACATTGGGAAGGTTACAGGAGGTCATGTGCACGCACATGCGCACACACACACAAGCACACACGCGCGCGCGCGCGCACACACACACACACTCCGCCTGCTGCCCAGGCATAACTGCTGTGGAGTTGGTAGCTGTTATTTTTATTGTGAGGAGTCTATGGCTGTGACAAGCTGTGACGCTTGGTGTGATCGCGTGAGGCTGGCTGTGCGTGCGACTGTGCCGCTGTGTGTGTGTGCGTGTGTGTGACAGGTTGTGTGTGAGACTGTGCGTGGACGACAGATTGTGCCGGTGTGCGCACTGCCTGTGACAGGCTGTCACTGCGCGACAGACTGCGGGTGGCGGGGTGTTGCGGGTACCGACTGTGAGTGGAGATGAGGCGGTGTGTGGGGCTGGGGCTGGGGGACTCCCGAAAACCTCCCTCAGTGAGGCTCTGGCTGACAGTGAAAGGGGGAGGCTCTCAGGGTCCAGTGGCCCCTCAGGCCTTGACCTTTCTGTCGTGTCCAGTGGGACTCCACTTGCTTGCAAACCTTAGTAGGTGACCGGTCAGAGGGGCCCTATGATAAAGCCGCCCCTGCACCCGCTATTGTCAACTCAGGTCCCCCGGCCCCCCGCTTCTTGCTTGAGTTTGGAAGACCCCGGGGTTGGTCATCAGGGATCTCAGGGTGTGAAGGACCCCAGGTCTGGCTGGCTTCAGTGGGGGGCCTACACCCCAAGCCTATTTCCCACACTTTCCCTGAGCTCCAGGCCTGGACAGGGATGGTGGAGACCAAGAGAAGGGAGGGATATGTGGAAAGCTCCAGAAAAGCCAGGGGGAAAAATGGAGGGAGAAGGTGAGAAGACTGGAGACTTGCCTGGGACCTGGAGAACCTGGAGCTGCTTGAGGTTGGGGCCTCCAGTCGGGCTGGACACACATCAGGTTGGGTGGGTGGGAGGTCAGGACTGGCAGAAACACCCACTGATGCGGAAGGGCACTGTGTTCCAGGTTCCGCGCTCAGACCCCTGATCTTAGGGACGCTGCATATCAACCCAGCCAGAGGGAGAGAAAAGCCGGGGATTCTCCTAATTTGTGTGGGATTCTACTTCTTTTACCACCCCGGCCCACCTCTTCCCTTTACAGCTGGGGAAACTGAGGCTGAGCGAGGGGAAGGGACTTGCCCGAGCACCAGCTTGCGCCCAGGAGACCTGAGGATAGGGGACTTCGGGTTTGGAGAAACCTCACGGCTGGAAAAATCCCAGGCCCTGTGGGCTGGGGGCAGCCCCCTGTGAACCCCGCCCGCCTCTTGGTGTGTCAGGATGTGTAGGTTTTGTGCGTGATGGCATGGGCTGTGGTCCACGGCTGTCGTGTGTCTGGTGTGCAAGCCACAGAATGATGTATGTGTCCCTCTGTCGGTACAGGCCTCTGTGCGTCTGTGTGTCCATTCAGGGCCAGCCCCTGCCACAGAGTGGGGAGAGGCATCGAAGCAGCCCCCCCCCCCCCGAAAGTGTGTCTTTGATACTTGCAGCCTCGGCAGCGAAAAACAAGTTTCCACAGGGCCGCCTTGGGCTGAGGCCAGGCCGTCCTCAAATAACATTTGAAGTTACTTAGCAAACTTTGTTTAGTGCCGAGAGAGGCAGAGAGGCCCGGGCAGCGGGCTTGGGGTGGGGTGGGGGGAGTAAACCGGTTCCTCCGAAGTCCCTTGCCCCTCTTGGGGCACGAGTGCCCAACATGGGGCTTAGTTCCCCTCCCCAAAGCTCCAGAGAGAAGGAGCAGGAATCCTGAAGGCCCCGGGCGACCCTGGGGGGGGGGGAGATCTGGGCACCCCACAGAGAAAAGCCTTGCTTTTGCCAGTCCGGGCCCTGGACTTTGGCAAGAATGCCCACCCTGGTCTCCGGGTGGCCCGGAGGCTGATTGTCCCTGGGTCTGGTTAGAAATGGAAGGGTCTACACTCTTCTGTGCTGCCCCCTTTCCAGAGCCCAGCTCTGCCAGCCTTGAGGCAGGTTGTACAAGCTGGCTCAGGGCCTGTGTCCCCCTCCAGACATGCATACACACATACACACACACACACGCACCCAGAAAGCCCCTGGTGCCCACAGAGCCAGCCTTCCCAAACCCTCATTTCCAGGGTCCCGGCCCCAGGCAGCAGAGAAGGCCTGAGAGCCAGCAATGGCGGGTTTGGAAGTGAGGTTGGTGCCTATGGGAGGGGGAGGAGGAGGAGATGCCAAAAATGGTGAGCCATTACAGGCAAGCAAGCAAGCAAGGGAGGAAACGAGCAGGGAAGATGGAAGCCAGGCGGGCATCCTTGCGGAGCTCCGGGCTGCAAAAGGGGCAGCGAGAAAAGCAGTCTTGGGCCTTCCAGGGAGCAGGCATGGGGGGACAAGCCCCAGGTGGCACGGGACAGGCAGGGGGCCGGGAGGCGCCCAACACTCCCCCACCCCCACCCCAAGCTTTGAAATGGAGACTGGCAGCAGCAGCCGCTGGGCTCTGCCCGGGCATGGGGTGGGGGTGGCGGGCGGGCAGGGCGCCAAGCCAAATGCCACCAGGCTGGGCACGGTGGTTGCCAGCCGGCAGCGCTGACCCCACCAGCCCCAGCCCAGAGCCCTCACATCTAGAACTTTGGGGGTGGGGGAATATGGGGGCCCCGCAGAAATCAGAGGTCCAAGGGACAAAGCCAGGTCCCCTCGAGCCCGTGGGCAGGTCCCCAAGACCCTACAAAGATGGCGCGGCCTGGCACTGCCAAAGTGACGGGCTGGGGTAAAAATAAACTGGGCCCGCCCCGGGGGAGCTAAATCGAGGGGCCCAGGTGGAAGTGCCACTCCGGGCCACCAGCTGCCCCTGCCCCACCCCCAGCTCAGAGCAGCAGGGCTGAGAACACCGGGTGCCCATCGAGGCCCAATTTCTGTACAGGAGAAACCCCAGCCATCTTGTCTCCCCGTCTTGGGCAGGCAGCATACGGTATATCCACAAACACGGATAATGGATGATCTCAGGCTGCACCAACAACAGGCCACGCACGGAGGCAGACGGTGGGGGCAACCAGGCTAAGCCTCATACCCTTGACCTCCGGACTGCCCCCTCCTGAGAGGGAAAAGGGCCTGTGAGGCCATGCTTGAGCTGTGGTAGAGCTACGCGGAGTGGCAGGTCAGCGACGGGCCACGAGGCCTCTCAGACCACCTCTGCTAAAACAGCAGCTGCCCAGCTCTTCCGAGGGCCCTACCTGTCCTTCTCCTCCTCGTACCTATCACTGTCTCAAGTACTGGACACTCCCTTGTTTTTCAGGTTCACTGTCTGCCCTCCCACCGGGGCTGGAACCTCTGCTGATTTTGCTCTCTGCTGAGCCCCCAGGGCCTAGAACAGGGCCTGGCACCGGGGAGGTGCTGAGTAGATATTTGTTGAAGGAATGCACAGGCCCCCGGCAGCACCCCCAGCACGCAGGCTCCAGCTGGGTGCCCAGCAAGGTGTGGGAGAAGACATCACGCCCCGTCGGGGGAGTGAAGGCAAGCCGGGCCAGTGGTGGTGCAGAGTGGGTGAGCCGACCACCCACTCTCACTCTGAGTCCTGGATGGAAGAAGATCTGAAGGTCAGGGTGGTAAGGAGGGTTCCAGTGCTGACAGCTGGGGCAAGCTTCACATGGTGGGGGTGGCGGTGCGGAACATACAGGCTCACTCTGAAATTTGGAAAAGGCCAGAAAAGAAGCTTCAATTCTGTCCCATCAGGAGGATTTGGAGTGGTGGCAATCAGAGAAGAGGCTCAGGCTCTATCACCTCCTAGCCCTTGACCCTGGCGCTAGATATCTCTTCTCTTAGCTTCTCATCTATAAAACCAAGCACTTACTTCGCATTAAGCACTACTTTAAAGCACTTCCTATAAGCCAACTCCTGTCATCCTTACCATAACCCTGTGAGAGGAAACTAGAGGCACAGAGAGGTTGAGTGAGTTGCCCAAGGTCACACAGCTAATGAACGAGCCAGGATTCAAACCCAGGAAGTTGGCTCAGAGCCCCCGCTCTCCTAATAACATCCAAGTGTCCCAAATGCCAACAGTGCCAAACTGAAGAAACCCTGCCTTATTATACTGTCATCCGCACACAGAGTAGCGCACACACAGCCACAGCTAACCCCTGCCACGCCTGCCTCACATGGAAGGATTCTGGGGACAAGCTGGGAAGGCACTTAGCACAGGGTACAACACAGCAAGCATACAGCACGCTTTAGCTATCACTATAGTTTTTAGGACATCTCATTATAATCCCATAAAATGCTTTCTCCCTGTGCGAATCTGCCAGCCCTCGCTTTTCTTTCTCCAGAGTCAGAAATGAAGAGTCCATGGCCAGAGGATTAAGGAGACAGCCTCATGGAGGACAAGAGTTTCAGAAATTAGCCTCGCCTCCCTCCCGGACTGTCTTGATGGCTTCCAGAAGCAGGACAGTTAGAGTGGGGCCGCTGGGCCAGAGGACTGGGGTGTCTTGGGCCAGCCCAGGCATGTGGGTTCGCACGCTTCTTCCCCTCAGGTGTGACAAACCAGCACAGGGATTCAGAGTCCCAAATTCTATCTGGAGAGGTGAAGGTAGTGGAATTAGAGGCTCAAAGACAGCCAGAGGGCAGGCAGGCAGAGGGGAGGCCCGAGGAGGGCAGGTTCCAGCGCTCAGCCGCCATTTCCAAACAGAGCCAGGTGTAACCCCGGCGTGAACGCCTATGTGGCTGTGACGCTCATCCACACGCACTGGGGCAACTCAGGACTGTAACTCCACACCGTCTCTGCCTGGGCTTATGTATGGGGATGAGGTCGCATTTGTGACAACACCTGGGTCCTGACGAGCAAGACTGTGTGTGTGGCACTGACAGCATCTTGTCCGTGTGTGTGTGCACACACACGTGCACCTGCGTGTGTGATGAGTATCCATCGTACCCATGTGTGTGTGACTGTGTGTGTCTGAGAGGACTGGGGCTGAATGTCGCCGCTTCGGCACTGTTGACATCAGGGGACTGGATCACCGTTGGTGGTGGTGGGGGCGTCTCGTGCGCTGGAGGGGGCGGGGCAGCGTCCCTGGCTTCCCCTCGGAAGGTGCCAGTAGCCAGCTCCCCTCCAAGTGTGATGACCAAATATGTTCCCAGACATTGCCAAGCGTGTGTGTATCGCTGTGTGTCTGTGAGTGTGTGGCTGTGTGCATGTGCTCCTCTGTGATGGTGGGCGGGAGTGCATCCGTGCTCGTGTGTATGTTTCTGGGAGTCTGACAGTGTTAATTCGTGCACGTGCCATGTGCTTCTCGCCGAGTGTCTGTGGGTCCGTGCGACACTCCGTGGTCCTGTGTGTTGGGCCACAGCGAGGCATGTGTCTGTGCTGTGCGGCTCGTGGCCTGTGATTGAAGGACCTCGTGTACCCGTGTGCATGTCCCCGCAAGGGTAGCCCACGCTGACGTGTTTGGGTGGGGCGGGCATCTCTAGGTGTTTGTGTGGAAAGGCGAGTCCCTTTGTGTGGGGTCGCCCGTGTCTGCGCTCCTGATTTAGGAAGGTGTGCTATGCCCGCGCGTGCCGGTGACAGTGTACGACTTTGTGTGAGACGGACCCAGAATAAACCCCTAAGATGATTCTGCGGAAGCCAGTATGGGGGTGAAATCTCCTGGATGCTTTGCCCCCCACCCCTTGGTCCCAACTGTCCCGGGACTGAGAGCCGCTTCCCCAGGCCAAGGGGGTAGGATGCACCTCTGAGTTGCCCCTTTCTCCGTCTTGGCTCCCACAGATTCAGGTGGGGACGGACCCCTGCCCATGCCCGATCTGTGCCAGGGAGGCTGGCACAGAGCTTTCTGCCAAGGGGGGCAGAGTCCTCAGCAGTGGTGGTGGCACTGCCCCCTGCCCACTGCTGGCTACCACCCCCAGCTCCCCTCAGGGTGGGGCCCCAGTAGGGGGAAAGCTCCCCAGTGCAACCCTGGCTTCCGATTGGCTACGGATCGCCGCAGTGCCCGCCACCCGCCTCCCCCCTCCCCGGCTGGCGCAGCCACATCGGTAGTGGTGGCAAACACAGCTCCGAGTTCTGGGCACAGCTGCGCCTCACAGAGGCCTGCCAGCCCCACCAGAAGCCAGACACCCCAGCTCCATGGCCCCGACCCCTCCCCACCTGCCCGCCCGGCCAGCCAGGCAGCACGGTCACCCTGGCTGCTGGCCCCCCTCAGGCTGCCAGGCCCCCTCCACCCAGCCCCCTCACCCATCAGGCCTGTGCCCCCTTGGCCAAGCCCACTTGGGGGGCCCAGGCCCCTACACACGGCCACTCCCGCTCTCGGAGGGGCTCCTCAGGAGGGGGGAGGCGGCGAGGAGGGGGGGCAGGGAAGGGGGGAGCTAGCCCTTCTTTTAGTGAACGCGCCCAGAGCTGGAGCCAAAAATCGAGGAGGAGAGATATTCAGACGGAGCCAAGACGCGTTTGGCAGGAGGAGAGAGAGAGGGAGAGAGGGAGCGGGAGGAGGGGAGGAGAGAGGGAGGAAAGAGAGAGAGAGGAGAGAAAAAGAGAGAAAGAAGGGGGGCCTCGGTTTCCAAATCTGAGCTCTCAGAGCCTCGGAGGGACAGCGGGTGGCATGGGAGGTGTGGGACCCAGGGCAGGCTTGATGGCGGGGGCAGCGGGGGCGGAGGGCTCAGGCCCACAGAGACAGCCGGACACCCCAGCTGGCCAGGCCAGGACGGACATAGGCAGAAGCCAAGATCAATGCGCACCCGGCAGACAGAGGGAGGCCTGTGGGCGGCCCAAACACACACCCGCACCTCGCCACACAACGGGCTTCTGTCCATGCCGGGCCAGGGGCACGGGCGGGGCCCACAGCGGGGCCACCGCGGCTGCCCGACCTCATGGGAAGCCATGGAGAGGCCGGCCTGCTCCCAGCCGCTAGCCTGGCCGCCATAGCAGGCATTTCACACGCTGCCAGGAAGCCAAAGGGGGCCAAGGAGAGGCGGCCCTCGTGGTGAGATACACTTTGGTGGCCACAGGGACAAGCCCAGCATGCAAAATGCCACAGGCAGGTGACACCCGGAGACCCAGGCATTGATACGTTCGCCAACATAGGTCGACGTGCATGGGAAGCCACACCGATACAACCTTGGCTGTGACCGTCAGACAGCCAGAGAATACATTTAGTGGCACACTGACATGCTACAGGGGCACCATGACACAAAGACGACACCAGGCACCTGATAAACACAGGGACACGCACCCGCAACTCTATGGTTCCCAGATACCGAGAGATGGAGCTTGGAATGACCCCTGGAGACACGGGCAGGCGGCACCCAATTACGGACACTTGGAGACCTGGGGAAACTGGCAGACGGACCCGTGCTGATGCTTGCGCCACATGGCCACCTACAGCAAAATGGTGGCTCTCAAGCCCGACACACCAGTGAACACACGCAGATCCAGAAGAAGCCAGTTAGCCATTCACAGCCCTCCTCCTGGCTCCTTTGCCTCCACATCTGGGGCTTCAGGGATGGGAAAATGAATACACACCCTTCTTTCCCCTACCCCAGCTCAGTGGGCGGGGGGTGGGGTGGTGTGCAGGAGCCCATCCTCTGCACTTTGTTGGAGGAAAACACAGGTGTCTATGCATCCTCTGCCTCTCTTGGTCCAGCTGGAGGGAAGTGAGAGACCCCAAATTTGTGCTTCAAGGGCAGATAGAACAAGGACCAAGACAAAAAAAAAAAAAAAAAAAAAAAAGGCCAGGCTCCCAGCAGGTTGCAGATGGAAGCCAGCGATCAGACACTCGCTACCAGGGGAGTTACACTGGCGGCCACAGCTGTGTGCCCATCTCCTATGCACACCCCCAGTGGCTGCCTGACCCTGCCAGGTGCCCACATAGGATCCCCCATATGCATCCTAGCCCTGTGGTGGACTCAGGTGACACCACTCATGTCCAAATGCAGAAGCAGCTCTGGAGCCATGCAGACGTCCCTGAAGTCATCAAGACCCACCCCCAACTCCAGGCTCTTTGCCCCTCTCACGTTTGGATGCTCCTGCGTGCTCAGAACAAGGCCTCAGAGCCCAGCCCCAAAGTGGGCCTGGTTGAGGCTAGGGTCGAGACTAGGGAAAGGGTCAGGGTAACCAGTGGCCCCCAAAAAGGTATCTGGTCCCCGCAGGGCATTACAGGGCTCGTCCCTCCCTTCCTGTCCCCTGCCCATCCCCAACATCCCCTCTCCCTGCTTGAACCCCTGCTGCCCTCTGCCTGGCTGATAGGACTCCATCCAAGGGAAAGAGCTGGGCCATAAGCCGGCTTCCCTCCTCCCAAACTCGTTTCTGGCTTCCTCCTCCAGGCAGTCTTCTAGAACTTCTATGGTTGGGAGGTGCTCCTCCCTGCCTTCCACCCGCCTAGAAGTAATCTTCCCTCAGTTGGGAAGGCCTAGGGGAGACCTAATGATGATAACCAAGATGACAAGTCATTCCATGTCCTGAACATGTGCTATAGGCCAGGCTCTACGCTAAAGCCTAATCACAGTCCAAGAGTTAGGGGCTCTTATTACCCGTTCTCCGGACCAGGAAAATCTGCAGTTCAAGTCACAGGATTAGAAGATGTAGACCCAGAGTTCAAACCCTGTGCCATCTAACGACAAAGCCCAATTCTTGACTTCTGCACCCACAGCCTCCATCGGGGACCCTTGAGGCCTCACAAGACATTCCTGGCTCAGCAAAAACCCTTGACTCCAGCACCCAGCAAAAAGAGAGCATCCTGCCCTCGGCCCCAAGCATGGCCTGCCTGGTCCAGCCTCAAAAAATCTGAGTCCAAGCTAGCCCCCAGCACAGCCTGCCCCATCCCCGCTCATGCCTACACACACCTCCTATCCCAGAAGCGGGCATGAAGCAGGTAGGGCCAGAGCCAGGGGGAAAAGGCACCATTAAAAGGGGGCGCTACACTGTGCCAGGCCAGGGAGCAATAGCATTGTGGGGACAGAAACGTGGCCACGGTGCCCCAAGGAGAGAGCTGAGGTGGGGGCATCGGGGAGGCCCCAGCCCACAGCCCCTGCCCTGGAAGGATTGTGTGTGCGGCTTCACAAAAACAGGGGTGCGTGAACATTCTGCTGCTGGCGTGGCTGTGTGGCAGGAAATGTCGGCCCGTGTGCACGGGTGCGTGCACACCCAGGTGAGCCAAAAGGGTTACGTCTTATATAAAAGCATGTGTCTGTCCATCTATCTGTCCTTGAGTCTGTGTGAGCAAGCGCAGGGGTGAACACACACTTGAGTCAGCGTGTATCCGAGTGTATCCGGGAGATACAGCCGTGTCTTCGTAAGCCTATGTCGATACCCATGTCCCATCTCAAGGGGGGCGCGCCTGTGTGCTTATGCGTGTGTGTTGGGGGTGAGAGCGAACACGGGTCCACCGTTTCCTGTGTCTGCAGGCTCCTCCATGGCCGTGTGTCTGGATGATCAGCCTGAGCGGGTCATTCATGTCCCCATTTTGGGGGTGGCGGTGATGTAATGTATGTCCTCATTCTAGTGTGTGTCTGTTTGCTGGGGAAGGGGTCCCATCCATCCACCCCCTCCTGTCTGCTGAGGACTCAGGCCTAGGGCCGCAGTGGGCTCAAGCAGCGCCAGCAAGCGCCCCGCCCAGCCGCCCTGGATTTCGATGCTTTTTCCAGAAGGAGATTCCCCCCCCACCCCCCGCCCTTCCCCCTCGCCCACAGTGCCTTTCCCCGCCAGGGCCCCGCTGCTCCAAGCTCGTTCCTGCTCAATCATTTATTGACTTTAAAATCGAAGCCAATTTTGGTTTGAAAAAAAGGGGGAGAGAGAGCGAGAGAGAGAGAGAGGCCAGAGAGACAGAGACAGTCCGAGACTCATGGCGGGGGGTGGGGGGAAGCAGAGACGGGGCCAGAACCAAAGTCAGAGACAGAGACAGGGACAGTCAAAGATATGGAAGGACAGAGGCTAAGAAAGAGAGACAGAGAAAGAGAGAGAGACAGAAAAGGGGCAGAGCAAACAGATATAGAGACAGAGACAGAGAAAAAGACAGAGACTGGCAGGGCAAATTACGGAAGCAGAAAGATTTGTAAAAACAGAGACTCTGGATCCAAGAGATATGACTGTCGGGAGGGGCAGACAGACCCTGCTGACCAGCTGACAGCCGCCGCCTGCTCGGAGCTGAAGGGTGCGACCCAGAGACACCATGCGCCCCTTCCTCCCCATCCACCCTGACACACTCAGGCCTGTGACACAGAGCTGAGCCCTTGCTCTGGGGTGTCACAGACTCAAGCCTTGGTCATGCCCCTGAGTCCGGTTGCTACCCAGACCCTTCCTGGTCTTATCACCAGTGGACTGGCTGGCATTTTCTTTCCCAGGGTACCAAGTCTTACCCAGGGCTCAGGGGGCAGGCCAGGCTGCTGGGCGGGTAGCTGGTGGGGAAGGGGTGACTCAAGCATGGGGTCTTGACTCCACTAGGCCCCCGAAACACCAGCACGTAGTCCAGCCAAGCATAGCCCCAAAGGCAGCCATAGCTCAGACCCCGCTGGGTGGGCAGGGTTGTCATGGGACCCAAGATAGAGTGATTGGTCCATCAGAGGCACAGATCTGGGGGGGGGTCCCCCAGGCTGCCACAGTGGCCAGAGTGCCTGCTTACACCTCCATGCATACTGTGATACATACATGTACCTTTGTACCCTCACCAACACTCACACCCAGTTTTGCATAGGAAAACCTGCTCCCTGGGCCACACACATGTCGGTACCATGCAGGCCTCCCCCCCACCAACTCATAGAAGCCACATGCAGACCCCAAGATTGACACACACATACGCACTTGCATCTGTGGATCTAGGAGTGTGGTGCGGCCACGGCTGACACACAACCCCGACCAACTCGCTCGCCCCCCGCTACCCTCTGCCACCTGGTAGCAGCCGTATTGTATTCACTTGGACTCCCACTCCCATCTGTGGGCACACTTGGCAGAAGGCTGGCAGGGCTCAGGCTGGGCAGAGGAGACAATTAGGACCCCAGGCCTGACCTAAAGATTCTCCTTACACACGCAGGCCCTACTGGCAGGCAGGGCTAGGCAGTCCCCAGGTGTCCCCTCTTCTGACTCCGCAATGCCCGCAGTAGCCTGGCCCCCCGTAGGCAGCACTGCCAGGGCCACTGTGGGGCTCTGGACAGTTCTTGTGCCCTCTCAGAGCCTGGGTATCATGGCCCAGGAAAGGTGGAGTGCCAGGGCAGGCATCCCCCGCGCGTTTGCCGCCGCCGAGCGCCGCTAAGGGAAGTTCGCTGGAGGCGGGACGTGCTCTGCTCACGCAGCGCGCCAAGGTCGGCTCTGTTGTGCCCGTGGCTGACCCGACGGCGTGGCCGCAGCACGGTTGGCGGCATCCACGGCTGTCTCCCGCCCCTCCCGCCTCCGGGCGGCAGGACGGGATTCCCCCGGCCCGCCCGGTCCACCGCGCCGCAGCCAGGGTAGCTGGGGCCGGAAAGTTTGCGCCGAGGAAAGTTTGGGGCGGTGGGGGGGCCGCGGCTGCGACGTCCAGGGTCGGCCGAGAGGCGCGGCCCCGGCTGGCAGCGCGCCCGTCCCTCCCTCCCCTCCCCTAACCCTCCGAAATTTGGGAGCCCCGCCATTTTCTTAGCCCCGCTCCCATGTGAGGCCTGAACAAAGACTTTGGGGCGACGCCCGGGCCGCTCGGCCGGCCCCGGGCACCCCGGCTGCACGCAGGGGCCGCCGCCACGCATACCGGCCGCTGCCACCCTCGGAAAAGCTGCGCCCGCCCCACAGAGCGCCGCGGGACCCAGTCCCAGCTCCGAGCCCTCGGGACCACCCCCTGCCACTCTGTCACCCCTGCAACCACTGCCAGTGGCCACGCTGCTCGGGTGCACGCCACAGTCGCCCATCGGTCGGCGGGAGTCCACCGCACCCCAGTCGAGCGCGCGCGCACACGCACGCACCACACACACACACACACACACACGCACTCCCGCTCCTCGCTCCGGGGGCAGCGCCACGCACGCAGCCGGCCACCCCCAGAGCCCCCACCAGGAGTCCTCCGGGTGGCCAGGGTCGCACGCGCACCCTGACGCCCGCCTGCGTGCAGGGACTGCCCACAGCACGGCTTGCACCCCTCGGCCGCCCGCAGTCTCACTCCCCCCCCACCGGGCCGCCGCGCGCCCCCTCCGTCCGTCCTCCCGCCCGCCCGCCGGCCTCCTGCGCCCGCTCCCCTCCCCGGTCGCCCAGGGGCGGCGGCCGGTACCTGGGTGAGGCAGTACGGGGAGTACATAGCTGGGCGCCCAGGCGGGAGCGCGGCGGCCGGCCGCGGCGAGGGGAGGCCCGGCAGGCGGCGGCCGCGCTCGGGCTCCGGCTCCGGCTCGGCTCCTCCGGCCTCCGCCGCGCTGCGCCCGCCCGGCCCGCGGCCCCGCGCTCGCCGCTCGCAGGCTCGGCCCCGCCGGCTCCGGGGCCGCCGCCGCCGCCGCCGCCGCCGCCGCCGCCGCGCTCGCCGCTGCCTCTCGCGTCCGCTGCTGCCGCCGCCGCTGCGCGTCTACTCCATGCCGCCGCCGCTCGGCCGGTCACCCTCGCCCGCCGCCGCCGCCAACGCCGCCGCCGCCGCCGCGCTGTGAAAGTGAAAGTTTAGACAAAGTTTGGAAGCGGCGCACTCCGGGGAGAGGGAGCGGGCGGGCGGCGCGGGCGGGAGGAGGGGCGCGGGGAGGGGCGGGCAGGGCGGGGGAGCGGCGGCCGGCGCGCACACACACACACATGCACACACACATGCACACACGCGCGCGGGGGCGCACACCGACACAGCCACCCCGACACGTGCTGGCCCGCGTTCCATCGCAGACACACGCTGACACACAGCAGGGTTCGGACCCCGCCACACATGTCACGTACAGAACGCATTGCCACACGTTCCACGTTCCAACAACGAAGCACACACAGACACCTACACATACACAGCATAGACACACGCCCTGGTGCACCAGTCGGCGACCCACACGCTGACAGGCACACAGGCCCACCATCACACGATGATAACCTATACACACACATTCCAGCAATGAACCATGCTTAGACAGGCGAACATGGGCCTTCCACGGACACACACTGATACACACCAAGAGACACATACACCCTTGCGTACTGACACGTACGGTTCACGCTGACACACTGACAGGCATGATCACACAACCACACTGTGACGCACTCCAGACATACAACTCCTATATATAGACACCCACAGGCACACACAAAGCCACACCGAAACATCCTGGCAGTAGCCAGCCGGGCACACAGAATGACACTAATAAAATGAAGATGTGCTAACACACTGTCAAACAAACATAAGCCATCAGATACCGGCATGGCATGCACATGCCCAGTGACACAGGGAAGGAGCACACTGACCCTGATACAAAGAGATACAAAGTGTCACTGATACAAACTGACATTGGCAGTCACAACAACACAAGGACATACACAGGACACACCTGGTGCCCAGATGAACCCCTGGGCCTTGGGTACACTGACCAGTAGTCCAGGGGATCACCCAGCCATGCACACAGGTATGACACACATACACCCAGGCCCTTCCCACACCCCAGCCTTATGGCCCTCATGCAAATACACACACACACACTCACACACACACACACATACGCACTTGTACTTGGCCCCGATCGTGGACATACACAGATCTAGCAGGCACCACAGAGCCCTGCAGGGACAGAATGGGCATGGAGGCCTCAGGTTCACGTACACTCTTGCCCCACCTCCACCCCTGTGAGACTCCAGTCTCTCATGCAAGCCCCTGAGCCCTCAGAAAGGAACGGGGGCAGAAGTGGGTACTGAGGACCCTGGTGTGGGGCAGGGGGAGCCCTTAGGTGACCCCTGAGGTGGGCGGGGAGGCGTTGTCTGCAGCCCCTGGGCAGCTCCTGCCGAGACAAAGCTCTCTCCTGCTGCCAGGTACAGCCAACACCTTCTCACCCTCCCGGGGCCAAGAAGCTGTGGCAATGCTAAGCCCTGCATTGTCTGTGGGAGGGGTGCAGGTTCCCAGGTGTGTGCGTGTGCACGCGCGCTCGTGCTGGGCTGGCTGTGCAGGGCTGCCAAGGCTATACTCCTTGGGTCCCTGCAAGCAGACACAGGTGTGTGTGTGTGTGTGTGTGTGTGTGGTCATATTACATCACTGAGGCAGGATGACTGGAGTTGTGTCCTCGGGTGTCTGTGTGGGTCTGGGTGTACACTGAAACACAGGTCAGTATACACCCAGGAGTCTCTTTGTGGGGACCAGCATTGTGTCGTGGTGGGTCTCTCTATGGACTTGGGAGTGTCTGTGAATCAGAGATGGTAAGCACCTGCCAGGCCCCATGTCAAGCACTGGGCTCACAGGAAGAAACAAGACAAAAGATTCTGCCCTCCAAGAGCTGACATTCTAGTGGGAGTCACGTGTGGATGGGGCCTGGGCTTGGCAGGAAGTCCTGGAGACGGGGGTGCATGGGGGGAATGAACGTGTGTGCTTTAAGCTGACCACAGCGTGCACGGCGGCTCCGAGGGTCTTTCTGTCCGAAAGTGTCGTGGGCGTGTGATGACCTTGTGTATGTGTGGCAGGGATATGGGTCTGTGTGTCCCAGAGGGCGAGTGACCAAGGGGGCAAGTGGGCAAGAGTCCCGTTGAGTGTGTCTGTGATAGGGGTCTGGGTGGCAGAAAGTGCCCATGGGTGTTACTAGGAGTGTGTTCCTGTGGGGTGGGCTTTGTGGGTCGGGAGCAGTGATGAGGATCTCTGTGTGTGTGCGTGTGCCAGGGAGGGGGTCTCTGTGTGCCTGAGGGTATGTCTGGGTCCCTGTGTTGTCATTCAGCGCTTCATAGGCTCTGTCCCTAGAATGTTGTGGGTCCCACACGGCCTCCCCCACTATGCCACAGCCGCTCCCGATCCAAGGCCGTGGCAGAGGGAATCGATACGTCCTTAAAAATTCAAGGGCTTCTCGTAAACAGAAACTTTTAACACCGTTTAAAGTTTCAGGGCCTTTGCTGCTGCTCCTCCCCAGCACCGCTGCAGGAGGAAGATGGGGGGGGGTCAATTGTGAGAAATGGTTTGGAGAGAAGGGGCCAGGCTGCATGCTGCGTGGGGGACCAGGGTTGGGGGGGGCACCAGGAGGGGTTGAAAGAAGGAACAGGAAAGGGATTTAGAGATCAAGGAGGACTGGGGGCTGGATAGCTCAGGAAAGAAATGGAGAGGGCTGAGTATCTGGCACCTTTAGTATAGCTGGAAGGATTGAGAGAGATCTCGAGAGCCAGGCCGACCCCCCGCCGCCAGACCTCCTCTGCAAATGGGCATGAAGGGCGGCGCCCCTCGGAAGCCCCCCGCCAACTTGGGTCCGGTCCTCCCCCCACTAGACGGCCTGCGCTCCCAGCCCCGTCAGCCAGTCACGCCAGACCCTGGGGCTGGGGTGTCCCCACTCGCTGATCTCCCTCCTGGTCCTGCATCTGTCCCCAAACCCAGGCTCTGCTGGAACCAGATTCCCGTACCCACTCACACCCGCACTCACACCACCATTCCATTTGCACATGCACGCACACCATCCACCCTTTGTTCACATACACACTCACACCCCAACATTCCTCCCTCTGTTCATACTCACACACACATGTGCACGCACACACACACAGGCAACACCTATCCTTCCATTCAGACAGACACACACACATACAACATCTATATACACACACAGAACATGCTTCCATTGACAACACACACAGGCAACACCCATTCAGACACACACACAGAAACAGGATACCCATCCGTCCGTTCAGACACATTCACACAAAAAAGGACACGCATCCTTCCATTTACACAGACACACGATACAACATCCATACACACACCCACAGGGCACCCATTCTTCCGTTTACACACACACACACAGTCACACAACATCCAGATACACACACGACACCCCTCCTTCCATTCATAAACACACAATACCCATTCTTTCATTTACACACACTCTCACACCACTGTGTGCATATACACACTCACTTCCTTA
Organism: Neogale vison; assembly: GCF_020171115.1. Classification (NCBI taxonomy): domain Eukaryota; kingdom Metazoa; phylum Chordata; class Mammalia; order Carnivora; family Mustelidae; genus Neogale; species Neogale vison. The sequence goes on from NC_058096.1 coordinate 215,505,101, forward strand.
TATAGTCGCAAACTACATCCACTCATGTTCACGCAAACAAAACACTTGACCCCAAGGTCATGCACATATCTGCACTCAGAATTCTCTGCATGCTGAACCACCTCCCCCTACCCACAACGCCCCCCCACCGTGTGCACGTATGCATGTGCACGCACGCACACACACACACGCACACACATGCATCCACTCGGCTCCCCTCACTACAGCTGCCAGCTGGGAGGATTTTTATGAGGCAAAGGGGCGCTCTAAAAAAAGGGGGGCTGTCCTAGAGGACACCCGTGCCTCCACCCCTCCCCACACAGAACTCAGGTCTTAGGGCACACCTGGCCTTCGAGAAACCGAGGGGGAGGAGGGCGCTGCCAGGAGGCTGGGCACAGCTGGGATGCCACAGCTGGAATCCCCCACATTCCTCCCTGCCGGGACTGCCCACCTGGCTGCAGCTGGCAGCAGGTGTGTTCTTACCATGCAGGTGTGCGGGGGAATGAGGAGGAGGGAGGATCGGGAGCCAGGCCCATGGCATTACCTGGCCAGGATGCTGGGGGTTGGTAGAGGAGAGGGCACTGAAACATCTGGGCTCTGGCAGCCCAGGGCTACTGAGGATGGGGCCAGGCGTCACTGGGTTCTGGGGCAGCTAGGGAGGCCTCTTGGGGCTGTGGGTAAACATCTGGCAGGGTAGGCCAAGAGCCAGCCTGTGGATCGCGGCAGGATCCAGGAGAGGGGTGCTCTAGGCCTTCCTGACAAGTCTGAGAGTCCTCACTCTCCATGAGGGCCTATTGCCTCCCCTGCCCCTCCTGGCAGGCATGATCTGTGCCCCAAACTTGGGGTCCTAGCTTGGTGCTTGCTGCCCTCACCCCAAGCTGGGAGTCCCTAAGGGGGTCTGAGCCCGAGGTATTTCGGGCCCTGCTCCCGGGGTACACCTGGTCAGGCACCTGGGACCATGTTTCACACACAAGAGAATCCCGAGGACACACAGGCACACTTGGACACACGACCTCCTCTGGGGGTCATCATATGAAGAGCCATCACCACATCCCGTCACAGGCTCACACTCTTCCAGAATAGCCCGCACACGCACGCGCGCACACACACACACACACACACAATCCCACACAGACATTCCCAGATCCATCCACAGAGTAACACCAATAACACCCCAGGGACATACAAAGACCCTCACCGACACATAGACCCCCAAAGAGACTCAAACATACACTGACAAACAAAGACACACTCAGACCTTCCGAGACAGAGTTACCCGGGTTCCTGGAATCACCCTGAGCCTAGTTGCCTAGTTATACAGACACACACAAGGCCACTCAAAATCATACAGGTACACACACAAAATCTCATATGGGACAAGTCCGTGTGGTCCCACACACAGATGCTTCCCAAATCATCTAGACATGTGGCACACACAAAGTCACACGAAGATATACAGATCACACACACACAAGGTCACCAACGATCACAAATGTTCAAACATAGAAAGAGTTGATCACACAAGAGTTGGTTACACCAATACCCAAAGACACCCATAAACATCCCCAAATCACAAAGGGGACTGTGAGGCCAGCCCCCAGCCGCAGACAAGGCCCACAGGCACACATTGCCACGTGCTGCGTGTGGCGCAGCCTGGCTAGGGCCGAGGGTAGGCAGGCAGCAAGGCCTCCGGCAGCCAGCACTCATCTGGAGGCAAAGGGAAGGAATTGGGGAAATGTTTCATTTGCAGGCGGCAGGAGACCCGCCCCCCCGCCCCCACCCCCGCCCTGGAAACCTAGCCCGAGCTCCTGAATGGGGCCTCTGTATGCTGCCACCACCCAGCTGACCCAGGGAGTAGGTATCAGGGGGGTGAGGCTGGCTGTGCCATGTCCCCAGCCAAGCCTCAGGGGCCACCCAGCCACATACCAGGGCCCAGGCCGGAGTCCCCCAGACCACGGGATCCCTCCCCACACCCATCCCCACTGCATCTGGAGGCCACTCCCAAAACCCAGCCCGCAGGCAGAAGTCAGATCAACTAGGGGTTGGCTCTCCAGGTGTCCCTGCCTCAGGCCCACGTGTGTCCCTAGGTTAGGCCCTGGCAGTCTCGTGCCAGGAGGCCCCTTGCTCCAGCATGAACGTATGACAGCAAGGCTGTATGTGGCAGCATGGCTGAGGAGGTGACAGTGTAGTTGTGTGTGACAGTGTAGCAGGGCTCCCTGCAGCCTGGGGATGGGGGTGGGGCAGGCATAGCCCCTTGGCTCATGTCATCACACACACTGTCACACACATAGTGTCACTGTCACACCTTCTCTCACACAGCCACGCACATAGCCACACTATCTCATCCTCAGTCACACTGTCACACACAACCACACTGTCACACATGCTGTCACACATAGTTACGCTGTCACACCTTCAACCACACACAGAGCCACACTGTCACACCTTCAACCAGCGACACTGTCTGTCACACCCTCAGCCACGCTGTTACACACAGAAATACCATCACACCCTCAACAATTCTGGTCACACACGCCTTCGGCCACATGGTCTCCGATGTCCTCACAGCTAGCCTGACACGCTGACCCTCGGACTGCCTCAGCGTCACACTGACCAGCAGAGGCACACTGACACGCCCAGTCCGGGTGCCCCTGCAGCTGTGGTTGCCACGTGGCCACAGAGTCACTGCTCACCCCCCCACCCCCGGTCACAAGGAGGGGAAGCAGATCTGATCACTTCATCCCCAGGCTGTGGCACACAGCTGTCCCTCAGTCAACATTTGAACCAGACCAGTCACTCCAGCAACACAACGACATACCCTCCCTGTCATGGTGTCACAGAGCAGGCAGCCAGCAGGTACAGGCCACTGCAGAAGTGCGCAAAGACACTCTGAAGACATACACTTATGGACGTACACGCTATTGCAGGTGACAGGCACACATCTCACACTGCCACACAACACCCAGAGTCCCTGGACAGAGCTACAAAGAAACAGTGGATGACAGCCGCCACCGCTGTTACAAGAACATCCTGTCACACAACAGTCGCTCTCCCCAGCGCCTGTCACAACATTGAGACAGCCCCTTAGCTGTCCCCACAAGCAGCCAAGCATTCTGACATGGCCCCCACAATAGTCACTAGGATACCCCCCAGCCTCCCAAGTCATGGAGACAGGGACAGAACCGCTCTGACACCACCCCCCCCCCGCCACGGCCCGCCCGCTGCAGTCAGTGTGCGGAGAGCCAGGGGGCTAATGGACTCGCAGCTGTAGGCAGTGGGTGCCAGCCCCCCCAGCTCATGAATATTCATCAGCTGGGGCGCTCTTGAACCTGTGGGGAGTCGGAGGTCCCAGGCAGCTGGGCACCCCCTTCTGTGCCAGGAGGCCCTCAGGTGAGGGGGGGCTCAGCCAAGCCCGAGCAGTCCTCAGAGCCCACCCCTAGTTCCACACATAAATACACACGAATCTGTGAACACGGACCTCCAGACACACAAACAACGGTCCTACAAAGTCAAAACCACACCCAACAACATAGCCATCCACCGCGTGTACACACACACACACACACACACCCCTCAGACTTGCAAATAAAGGCGCACACACAATCACATGAACTCACAACCACACATAATCATACCAAAACCACAGACACAAAACACACGTGCGCACACACACACACACGACGTGCAAAAGCAGAGGTAAACAAACACTCAGTCACACGACCACAAACACGCAGATACACCATCGCACCCAAACTACATAGACAGTATCACACACAGGCATGAAAATGTACACACACACACACAGGCATACGATCGCCTCCAAACTACAAGATAATTCTCATGAAACACCCACATAAGTGTGCAAACATGCACCCACATGTTCATACATACAGTTCCACTGACTCTCAAACTCACAGACACACAACAATCCCCAAAAAGTGACCTCATGGACCATCTCTGTGTCTCTCTCACTTTCTCTTGCTCTCTCTCTCGCACACACGCACGCACCCACCACAATTTCATTCGGCCCACCCCTGATGTTTTACAGGACGGGAAACTGAGGCACGGAGTCCCTGAAGGCCGTGTGAAGGGACAGTCCCTCCCGGCTCCAGGCCGAGGCTGCGGCCGGGCGCCCCCTGCTGGCCCGGCCCCTTCTAGAGCGCGCGGGGCGGCGGCGCGCGGGGCGGGCACGCGCCTGACGTAACCATGGCATCCTCTTGGCACGCGCGGCCCGCGCGGGGAGGGCGGGGCGGGCGCGTTGCCATGGCGCCGACGGGCCGCGTGAATGGGGCATTGTTCGTCGCGGCGCCCGGGCCAGGCTGTCCAGGACCCACCCGGACCCACCCGGGCCGGCAGAGACCGGGAGATGGGGCTGGGGAGAGATGGGGAGACAGGGAGAGACAGGAGGTAGGGAGAGACCGAAAGAGCCGTAGATGCGAAAAGAAAGATACTTAGAAGACAAGGGGAAGAGCGAGCTGGGGAAAGACAGAGAGATGGGGAAAAATGCCCAAACGAGGAAAGCCTGACAGAGGAGGAGGGCTAAGGAGAGGCAGAGCAGGGGATCAAGACGGAAGATGAGGGCTGAGGGGAAACAGAGGCCCACTGTGTCCGGCGCTGCACCTGGCAACGGGAGGAGGCAGAAGACCAGGACCGGGAGACAAAGTCAGAGATGCTAGGAGGTGGGGGGAGCCCAGCCAGATGGAGGGTCAGGGAGACCCAGGAAGGAAATGAAGGGAAAGCTCCGTGGGTCTCTGGTCCCACCCACCTCAGTCCCTTCTCCACTCCCTTCATTTTTCTGTCCACTCCCCTTTCCACGACTCGCCTCCCCCTGGTTGACACTCTCAGAAGACAAACCTCTGTCCTACAGATCTCCACACACCTGCTATAAGAGACCATCGACACAGAAATCTGGTCCTTGGGGACACGACTCCGACACAGTGACACCTACTGATCCATCCACAGACACCCAGAGACACTTACAGTCATGGCTACAGTCAGGCACACCCACGACAGGGACTCCTACCCCACACCTGCCCCACAGATGCCCCATTACATGAGGACCCTGCCAGACATGTGGTCCTGGTCACACATGGTCACACATCACCACACAGGCTCACCCTCTAGGGAACACTGTCATACGTCCCCCGCCCAGACACAGAATGCTCTCATCTGCCCACCTCTCCCTACATTCAGTGACCCCTTCTACGACACACATGTGCTGTCCCCCTGGTCTGACCCACTGACTGGCTTCCTGTCCCCTAATCCAGATTGGGGGGTCTGTGGGTCTGCAGGGTCAGTCCCCATGTCTCAGATACAGACACTGTCGTTGGTGGAGATTGGGAAGGGAACGGAAGGAAGTGAAACCCCACCTCACTCTGCTTCAAAGAGCTGGTCAAGCCAGGCCAGGGTGTTCCCCTAACTTCTGACTGTCTGGGTCAACTTGGCCCAAACCTGGACCAAGGGTGTCCCCTGGTGGCCATATATGGTCCCTGCACCCATCACGTGGGGAGATGGTGGCGGCCCAGTGGCCCAGCCTGAATAGAAGGGCAGAGAGGACAGGTCCAGGCTTAGTACAGAGACCTGAAGAGACTTAAAGCCTGGGTCCAGAAGCGAGAACCCAGACCCAGAATTCAGAGCGTGAAATGCAGATCCCAGAATTCAGAATCAGAGTTCAGAATCCAGAATCTGAATCTAGATGCCCGGATGCCAAGATCTAGAATCTAGATCCCAGAACTCAGGTCCCAGAATTTAAAAATCCAGGTCCAAATGCCTAGGATCTAGAATCCAGACGTTTACATCCTGTCTCCCAGAACCCAAAACCAAGGACTCAGAGCCCAAAACCCTCCTCGGAGCCAGGTCCCAATGTTCCCCAAGCCTCCCACGTTAGACCCTAGGCAGCAGGAGTTGGTCCCAGCCGCTGTCCCTGTGTATTTACACACACACACTTCAACAGGATCTTACAGACCCACACCCCAAAACCTACAGCCTGTGACCATCACACGTACAACGTCATACACTACAGATACACATGGACAATCACACACACACACACACACACACACACTTAGAGCCTAGCAACACAGCATCACCTAAAGAAACCCAGAACTGCCATATGCTCCTCTTCCAGCACATGGACCCATGTTCTTCTGTGCACCCATGCAGTCTCAGAGCTCCCCCCCGAGCCCCCAACCCATCCCACCAAGCTCAGGCACACAGCCACCATACCCAGAGACACAAAAACCCAGGACACCCCAGGTTCTGTGCCCTGCATCCAAACACACTCACAGGATTGTGAAGGCTGGCACAGGCATACACACACACACACACACACACACACACAAACTCCCCCAAGCATGGAGAAGCCCCGCGCCTTGGCAGCTATGCAGCCCCTGGGAACAGGACCCCTGGGACAGGGCTTGCCGTGCACCCCCGTGCCCACCCCAGCCCTCCCCTGCCTGGCCGGCTGGCGGGCTTTAATACAGATGCCAAACTCATAATTGTAACTGAGGGTGACAGGGTCACCTTGAGCCCCAGATGCTCGCGCGGTGACAGATGGCGTTGGCAAACCTGATTAGCAGCCCCCGTGCCAGCGCCTGTGGCACCTGCATCCCTTGCCCCTCCCCCGCTCCCCCAGCACTCATTACCCACCCATTACTGGGCCTGGGGGGCGGGGGTGGGGGCCGGCTGGCACTGCCCAGGAGGGGGCAGGGACTCTGGGGGCCCCCTGGCACTAAGGTTCCCAGCTGGCTCCCCGGCTGGCAGGAGGTGGGCACAGCTGAAGGGGGGTAGCAGGCGCCTCGTGCCTGCCAGAGAGAGGGGTACCTACGGTGCCAGGGCTGAGCTGCCCACTCGGACCCTGCCCGGGCTTTGGCCCAGAACCCTGGAGGGAGGAGGGATAGTGCGCCCCCTGTGGGCCCGTGCGACCCTCCCCCACCCAGGGCCCTTGGAGCCAGGCTTTGGGAGCTGGCGGCCTGGCCTGTTCCCACCCCGCTGTGCAGGCCTGTAGGGTCAGAGGTCACAAGCTCCCACGCCCTGCTGGCCCATCTGTTTCCTCGGGTCCCCTCCTTCTGCTCCCCTCACCTGGGGCCTTCCTTCCTGAGGCAGGAAGAGGGCTGAGAGGGGCCTGGCCACCCCCCCCAACCCACCCCACGCTCCGGGGGGCATTTGGAGGCAACCTTGACAGCGCCACATGTCCCTGCGTCTGTGCCAGACGGGCCCATCTGCTAGGGCCCTGGTTCCAGCCGCCCAGAGCCAGGCTGCCCTCCTGCGCCGCAGACCCTGTACCAGGCTATGGAGGGAGCACCCCTGCTGCCCACACCCCAGCCCAGGGCCACTGCTCCCAGGGAACCCTGGTTGGAGGAACACACACACACACACACACACACGCACAGACACAGACACACACACGCACAACTGGGCTTGGCCAACCATCACGGTTCCTGTTTAATTCCACACTGTGCATGGGGCTGTATGGAGACTTAAGGGGCTGGGGCTGGAGGGGCAGCTGGGATCACATGGTCCTGCCCCTGACTTGGGGAGCCCACGTTTCCCCCCGCGGCTCCATGGGCTTCCCTGCCTTGGTTTCTTGAGGTCCCAAGAATGGGTCATCCCTGTGTCGCCTGCTCTGTGCAGGAGCATCCGTCCTCCCTGTAGCTGGGAGCGTGTCTTCCATTCGATGAGATGGGGTCTGGCCTGGTGGTTAAAATTCGTTGCCTCATGGCCTAGGATTCAAATGCCGGATCTGTCACTTATTGCTGTGTGACCTGAGCAAGTGACTTTGCCTCCTAGAGCCTCAGTTTCCTTCTCTGGGAAATGGGATGATACCAACCCGTATCTCATTGGGCTGCTCCGAGGAGGACATGAAGTAGTGGGTGTCAAACACTCAGTGCGGGACGGGGCAAACGGAGCGCTCCAAAAGTGTATGCTATGACTGTGAGTGGTCCACACCCCCACACCCCCAGTGAGGATACATCCGGTGTCCCTGGAGCCCTGTCTGGCTGTCCCTGTGTCCCCAGTCTCTTGACCCAGTGCTCATGATCCAGGTCAGCGTCTTCTGCCCCCCCCCCATCTCCCCAAGGAGTTTGCATCTGTGTGTCTGTCCATCAAGCGCAGATCACGCCTTCGGGCTGCACTGACAGCCTTCAACCAGCACAGTAGATGTCTTCATCCGTCGACGGGAGTCTGGGCGACTCGCCCGACACCACAGGAGGACAGGGGTCCGGCGCTTGCGAGCGGGCACACAGCTGTTGCAGAGGACGAGCGGGGCGGGCTGCGAGCTGGGGATGTAGAGGGAGGAGCAGCGGCCAAAGCAGAGGTGATTGCGGAGGTGAACTGACGAGCAGCCGGGCCGGGAGAGCACCTGGGGCCGGGAAATGGGTCAAGGGCAGCAGAATCTGGGGCCCGAATGGGGAGAATCATCATCCACCCCACCTCTAGAGGCCCGGGCTCTGGTCCTGAATGCTACCTCCTGGCTGTGTGACTCGGAGCAAGCTACTTAACCTCTCTGGTCCTGTTTCCTCCCCTGTGAAACGGTGGAAGTTCAGCCAGGCAAGCAAGAAATCAGTCTTGCCCTTTCAACAGAGAGGAGTACTACAGGGAAGGGCTGATTCTTCCGAGAAGGAGATGAAGAGGAGGTCACTTGGGGATTGGCATCGGAGGAGTCTGCTGCGCCTCCGGGGAGGAGGGATGGCAGGAAGGGGTGGTATTATAGGAGCCTGGGGGGATTTAACAGAAAGCCTTTAGCCCCTTGCTGGGCACACAGTTGGCCTTCAATAAAAGTTCCTCCTGGGGTCCCTTCCAACCTCGTGGCTTTATCAACTCGTCCCCAGATCATGGCCCTTCTCTGTTTAAACCCTGCATTCCTGCCGGCCCTCGACCCCCGCCATGAACCACCCTCCCTTCACTCTGCCCCAGCCGCCCCAGCCTCCTCACTGCTCCTCTGGTACCCCAAACACAAGCCCACCTCTGGCCCGTTGTCCCTGCAGAGCCCTGCACCTGAGCTCCTCCCGACTGAGATCATCCCGACTGCTCCTTCCTCAGAAGCACCCCCACAGGAAGTGTCTCTCCCTGGTCTCTATCCCTGCGGCCAGTCTCTTTCTTCACGGGCTGCTAGTAATTGATAGTTCTGTCTCTTTGGATGTTCCTCTCCTAGAACATAAGATACCTGGAGACAGGGACGTTCTCTGCTTTGTTTATGGCGGGCGGCTCAGCTGGCCCATCGTGCAGAAAGCTGACATTGCTGAGCCCTAACACCAGGCCAGGGCCCGCGCTGCTCACCTTCGGTGAACTCACTCCTCCCACAATGCTCCAGGCCGGAACCTTGGAATCCTCATTTATATATGAGGAGACCAGAGGCTCTGAGCAGTCCCTCCCCTTAATGAAGGGACTGCGAACCCTTAGAAATTCTTTGTGTCATCCTGGGGCAGTTATAGCTCTGGGAGAGGGTACACAGCTGGATCCCAAGCCAGGGGTTCCCTCCGCAGGGTGCAGTGTGCCTGCCTGCCTGCCTGGGGCAACTGAGGCAGGATTCAGGGCAAGGTAGCTGGTCCAAGGCCACGCAGTCACCCTCATGTCACCTGGATTCAGCGAAAATTTGCTGAATGAATAACAAGCCAGGGGGTGCTGGGAACGGATGCCTTGCAGGGCATGGCTCCAAACACCTTGCGTAAATTCATGTCTATTGTTGCAAAGATAGGAAATGAGGCTCAGAGAAGGGAAGCCACTTCCCCCGGGTCACACAGAAATCATTAGTTAAGGCATAACTTGAAGCCAGGTACACCGGGCACCAAAGCTTGTGTTCTAAACACATGGCCTGAGTTCTCACAACACTTACGGAGCAGTGACTGGGTGCCCATACCCATACCTGTCTCGTTCAACTGCCCAGTAGCCCTTAGGGGGCAGATACTATCATTCATTCATTCATTTATTCATTCAACAAACACTGAGGGGTTATCGTGTGCCTGGCTCTGCTCCCAGGCCTGGAGATGGGGCTACGGAAGCAAACAAGGCATAACATAATCCCTGCCCTATTGGAGCAGACATCCTAGTGAGGGAGACACAATAGATGCAATTTCAAAATCAGTTTTATATGTTAGGTGATGTGTTCCGCAGTGAGAAAAAAAGCAGGAAACAGGCAACAGGGGGGCAGGTGCTGCATTTTTAAATGATGTCTGAGTAAAAACCTGAAGGAGGTGAGAAAAGGAGCCACAGAATGCTCAGGGAGTTGGGAGGGAATGGTAGAGGCAAAAGGGAACAGCCAGTGCAAAGGCCCTGAGGTAGCTGTGACATTGAATGTGTCCAGATAAAAAGCCAGGTGGCTGGTATGGCAGGAGTGAAGTGGGTGAGGGGCAAGGGCGAGGAAGTGAGAGGCAGAGAGTGCAGGGCCCTGTGGACCTCAGGAAGGACATGGCTTTTGTTCTGGATGAAGTGGGAGCCATGGAGGGTTCTGAGTGGAGGAGGGAAGGAATGTGACTCAGGTATGCGCAGGTGCCCTCTGGCTGTTAAGTGGAAAAATAGACTTGGGTGGGAGACCAGGATGGAGGCAAACCTCATGGTTGGGTAGGAGGAAACTGAGGATAGGAGAAATGCAGATGGATACTGGGCTTGACCCCAGATCTGTGCAGGACCCCAGCTTGTGCCCTCTGCCCATGCTGAAACACCACCCTCCCCTGCCCCCACCCACCCTCACCTGAGTGTAGGGCACAGCCTTGCACATCTCCTGGGCCACTTCCTGCGGGTCCAGTGGCAGAGACACGGTCGGGGCCACCTCCTGCCCATGGTGCTGGCTACCTCTCCCCAGCAGCCCAGTTTTCTGCAGGCCCAAGAAGGCCTTCCAGCTGCTGAGGGCAGAGGACTGTCCCTGGGAACCTAGGGTCCCTTGGCCCAGGGCCCGGGTCTGATTGGTGGCATCCCAGAGCTGAGGTGGGGGCCCCAGGAGTCCAGGCCTCCCGGAGCCCGTGTGAAACCGGGCCCCACTGAGCAGGCTCAGGAGAGTGGTCAGCTGGCCGAGGAACATCCGTCCGTCTGTCAGTCAGTCTGGGACTGGGCTCAGGGTCCTGGGCAGTCAACCCTGCTGTCTGGTGAGTGAGTCTCGGCCTTTCAGACCCGCTTTTAATGGCCTGCCCCCAAACTGGGCAGCTCTGGCGGGAGACACCACAGTGGGGAGGAAAATAAACCAAGGCCTGCTGGTTTCCCACCCCTCCCCCTCAGCCTGCCAGGGTTCTGGGTGGGGGCTGGGTCTGTGGGTGGGTGGGCTGTGGGGACAGGGAAAGGCACCACTCGAAACCCAGGGGCTCTGGGGCACAATGCCTGGAGGTTGGGGGGGAAGGGAGCTTCTTCTCCGGTCCAGGGCACCCTCCCTCCAGAGGGCAAAACCAGTCATCCCAGCCAGGCCTCCCAGTGGCAGCCTCAGCATTGCAACTTTCTGGCTGTGCGACCCCCTCAGCCATGCTGGGCCCCAGCTTCCTCTACTGTTACAGAGATCCTTGTGTTATGAACACTTCCTACCTGGGCAGGTGGGATCCTTCAGGTAAACAGCTTAGAGCAGAGGCTGATACACTGTAGAACTACAAGTAAACTATGATGAACATCTCTAGAGCTGCTTTTTCTTTAGCACCTATTAGAGGCCAGGCATAACTCTGAGCCCTGGAGATCCGGGGGAGGGGGCGTGGGAGGGTGGGGGCAAGACAGAAATGGGTCCTCACTATGCATTTGACATTTCAGTGTAGAAAACAGGTTCAGAAAACAGACAAAGATTCCAGAGGCTCCGGTGTAAAGAAGTTATTTAAATAGGATGTGCCTTACAGGTGTCAGGGCGGGGCCTTCTGCCCTCAGGGTGGTCAGAGAAGGCCTCCCAGAGGAGGTGACATTTTTGCAGAGCCTTGAGCTGCTGTTGGAAGTGGTGGGAACAGCCTGGTGGGGGGTGGAGGCTGGAGGGCTGGAAACACAGAAAGAGGCTGGGAGCCGCGTCCCAGGCTTTGGAGCCCCGGGGATGCCTGGGGGTGGGGTCGGGGACTCGGAGACAGGCCCTGGCACCTCCGTGGCCCGTATTTCGCACCCAGGCGAGGAGCTGCCCGCGGCAGGGCCGTGAGAAGCGGCAAACCCGGTCCTTCCCGCGCCCCGCGGAGCTGCGGAGGGCGATGGGGCGCGCTCGCCCTCTGGCGGTAGCTCTCGGGACTGCGCGGCGGCCGCGCCCAGGCTGTCTACCTTCAGGATGCCCCCACCTGGCCACAGGTGCAAGGGGGCTTCCCGCTCACCCCGCTACATGCGAGCTCCTCAGTGTCCCCCAAGCCGCCCTCTCGCTGTCCTCCAGATCCAGCTGATGGCAGCTCCTGCCAGGAGCCAAAGACGCAAAGTTTGGAGCCCTGCTGACCCCTCTTTCTCTGACGCCCCCCTCCCCTCCATCTGATATGACGGCAAGTCCCGTCCGCTTCAGAGTCTACCTAGAATCCATCTACTTCTCACTCCTCTCTTCGTTCCCCCACCCGGACACAGCCATTATGTCCCACTTGAACCAATACTGTCCCTCCACAGTGGTGCTCCAGCTACACCCGCCCCCACGCCTCTCCCCCAAGTCTGTTGCCTCCACAGCAGCCAGAAGGCGCCGGTGAATACTTGTGTCCAGGCATTTCTCTCCTCTGCGCAGAACCTTCCAAGGCTCCCACTTCACCCAGGGTAACAGCCCAAGTCCTCACGGCAGTCCAGCGATGTCTTTCTGTCCCTTCCTATCACCACTATCTCAACCTCAGCTTTCCTATCCTCTCCCCCTTTCTCACTCCCTCCAGCCACAGGGGGCCTCCTTGCTGTTCCCCAGACTCACCAGGCATAATCCCATAATACTACCCAGTGGTACAGGGCTAAGGAAGCTCCTTTGTACCTGGAAATATAACCAAGAAAAAATAATTTTAAAAAACTCAGAACTGGATGTCTAGTTGTGCCTGGGTGGCTCAGTCCTTAAGTGTCTGCCTTCGGCTCAGGTCATGATCCTAGGATCCTGGGATTGAGCCCCAAGTCCGGGGTCCCTGCTCAGCGGAGAGCCTGCTTCTGCCTCTCCGTGGTGCTCTGCCTACTTGTGCTCTCAATCTGTCAAATGAACAGATCTCTAAAAAAAAACAAAAACAAAAACAAACTAGATATCTATTGTGTGCTGACCTTTTGAGGGAGAAGGACAAGAATTTACAGCTATGTGTTACTTGTATTTGCATTTGAATTTCCATGTTGAAAAGAGCAGCAGCTTTTGTTTTGGGGAAGGGCTTCACTTTAGAGTTTAAACATTGCAGAGAGAGAGGAGGAAGCAGGCTCCCTGCTGAGCAGAGAGCCCGATGTGGGACTCGATCCCAGGACCTTGGGATCATGACCCAAGCCGAAGGCAGAGGCTTTAACCCACTGAGCCACCCAGGTGCCCCTAGAGTTTAAACATTGCTTTGGGGATGTCTGTGTGGCTCAGTTGGTTAGAGTTCCCACTCCTGATCTCAGCTCAGGTCTTGATCTCAAGGTCTTAAGTTCAAGTCCACCATGGGCTAAACACTGGGTGCGGAGACTACTTAAAAAAAAAAAAAAAAAGTTGTTTTGGGATCCCCGGATGGCTCAGTCGGTTAAGCTTCTGCCTTTGGCTCAGGTCATGATCTCCCCAGGGTCCTGGGATTGAGCCATACATCTGGCTCCTGGCTCAGTGGGAAGCCTGCTTCTCCCTCTCCCTCTGCCTCCCTCCCCCGCCCCTGCTCATGCTCTTCTCTCTCTCTCTGTATCTGTCTCAAATGAATAAATAAAATCTTTTAAAAAAATTTTTACGTATACATTAAAAAAAGTACAAATGAAAGCAATCTATATGATTGGTATGCCCCCTTGCTTTATAAGTGAACTATTTCAGGCATTCAAATAAATATAAATAAAAATATAGGGCTCCTGAGTGGCTCAGTGGGTTAAGCCTCTCCCTTCAGCTGAGGTCTTGATCTCAGGGTCCTGGGATCGAGCCCTGCATCTGGCTCTCTTCAGCAGGGAGCCTGCTTCTCCCTCTCTCTCTCTCTGCCTGCCTCTCTGCCCACTTGTGATCTCTCCCTCTGTGTCAAATAAGTAAATAATATTTTTAAAAATACATATATATATAACAAACACCCTGTACTCATTACCCCAATAAAAAAATTAAAAATTACAGATATGAGAGAAACTGGTGCTATGCTTGTTCCTAATTCCTGAATTGATCAATTGTAATTCCCATGCCTGTATTCATGGTTCTACTACATATGTATCCATTCGGATACATAAAATTGTTTTGTTGTTTTAAATTTAATATACATGGATACATGGTATTATACACACACACACACACATCCTTTTAACTTTCATCTATCCACTTCATATTGCTTCATTTCTACTCTGAAGAGTATTCTGCTGCACACCTATCTCCCAAATTTATTTCTCCATTGCCCACCACAATGAATCCTGCAAGAAACAATCTGGAATATGACTCTGCCCATTAAAGTCAGTTCTAATTGGGTGATTCCTTCCCAGACCCTGCTCCAGATCAATTACAGTGGAATCTCTGGGGATGGGATCCAGGCACTGGTGTTTTTAAAAACCATGCTGGGGGCGCCTGGGTGGCTCAGTGGGTTAAGCCACTGCCTTTGGCTCAGGTCATGATCTCAGGGTCCTGGGATCGAGTCCCGCATCGGGCTCTCTGCTCAGCAGGGAGCCTGCTTCCTCCTCTCTCTCTGCCTGCCTCTCTGCCTGCTTGTGATCTCTCTCTGTCAAATAAATAAATAAAATCTTAAAAAAAAAAAACAAACCATGCTGGGGCTGCTGTGAACCGTAGTGTGTACGGTCATATACAGGAGGGAGTCTGGTACCTCAGCAATGATTCCGTGTCACCTGGAAGGCTCATGGGAGAGTATCTGATTCTGGGATGGAGGTTAAGAACCTGCATTTCTAACAGGTTTCCAGGTCGGTGGGGGGTTGCTGCTGGTCTGGGGACCAAACTCTGAGAACCATGATCTATAGAGCACCTTTATTCTTTCTCCTTCCTTCCTTCCTTCCTTCCTTTCCTTCTTTTAGAGAGAGAACACAAGCAGAGGGGAAAGGAGCAGAAGCAGAGGGAGAAGCAGACTCCCCGCTGAACAAGGAGCCCAATGCAGGGCTTAATCCCAGGACCCTGAAATCACAACCTGAGCCAAAGGCAGACGTTTAGCCAACTGAGGCACCCAGGCACCCCAAGAGGACCTTTATTCTTTTTTTAACATCTGCATAGTATTCCATCCTTTGGGTATTTAGTAGTTTCGTTAACCAGCACTCTAGTCTTGGACATTTGTTTTTTTTCCATCTTGTTACTCCAAAAAGAAAAGGTCCCTACTATGGAATATCGTTCAGCCGTAGAAAAGAATGAGGTACATATTAATTTGCTCGGGCTGCCATCCCAGAGGACCACAGACTAGGGAGCTTCCTCAACAGAAATTTATTTTCTCGCAGTTCTGGAGCCTAGGAATCTGAGATCTAGGGGTCACCCTAGCTCGTTTTTATTCTGAACATATAAAGCCTCTCTCCTTAGCTTGTGGATGACCATCATTTCCCTGTGTCTTCATGTGGTTCTCCTTCGTGTGAGTCTGTGTCCAGATTTCCTTTTTTTTTTAAACGATTTTATTTATTTATTTGACAGAGATCACAAGGAGGCAGAGAGTCAGGCACAGAAGGGGGAGAAGCAGGCTCCCTGCCGAGCAGAGAGCCCGATATGGGGCTCGATCCAAGGACTCTGAGATCATGACCTGAGCCGAAGGCAGAGGCTTCACCACTGAGCCACCCAGGTGCCCCAGGATTTTCTTTCCTTTCCTTTTCTTTTTTTTTTTTTAAGATTTTATTTATTTATTTGGCAAAGATCACAAGTAGGCAGAGAGGCAGGCAGAGAGAGGAGGAAGCAGGCTCCCTGCCAAGCAGAGAGCCCGGTGCGGGGCTCGATCCCAGGACCCTAAGATCATGTCCTGAGCTGAAGGCAGAGGCTTTAACCCACTGAGCCACCCAGGTGCCCCAGGGATCTTATTTCTACATGTGGTCACATTCTGAGGTACTGGGAACCAGCACTTTAACATATGAATTGTTGAGGGGGGATGCAACTCAGTCCAACAGGACTGATACATGTTACAGTACGGATGAACCTCGAAAACGTGGTAAGTAAATGAATCCAGACACAAATGGTCACAAATAACTCCATTTATAGGAAATATGCAGAATTAGGCAAAGTAGACTACTGCTTACCAGGATCTAAGGGGAGGGGGTAAGCGGGAGTTACTTTAACGGGGATGGAATTTCCTTTTGGGGCGAGAGAAATGCTCCAGAACTAGACAGAGGCGGTAGTTTCACAACACTATGGATGTGCTAAAGCCACTGCATAGTTCATTTTATTTTATTTATTTTTTTAAAGATTTTATTTATTTATTTGACAGAGAGAAACACAGCGAGAGAGGGAAAACAAGCAGGGAAAGTGAGAGAGGGAGAATCAGGCTTCCCGCTGAGCAGGGAGCCCGATGTGGGGCTCCATCCCAGGACCCCAGGATCATGACCTGAGCCGAAGGCAGAGGCTTAACAACTGAGCCATCCAGATGCCCCCATTTTATTTTTTAATTGTTTTTATTTATTTATTTACTTGAGAGAGAAAGAACACATGTGGGTGGGGGAGGAAGAGGGAGCCAAAATCCCAAACAAACTTCCCGCTGAACGTAGAGCCCGGTGCGGGGCTTGATCTCATGACCCCAAGATCATGAAACCAAGAATCAGACGCCTAACTGACTGTACCACCCAGGCACCCCGACTGTTAACGTTATTTATATATTTATATACTATATATATATACTTATGAGGGAGAGAGATTTTGAAGCAGACTCCACCCTGAGCAAGGAGCCAACATGGGGCTCGATCTCATGACGCTGAGATTAGGACCTCAGCCAACACCCAGAGTCCCACGCTCAACTGATTGAGCCACCCAGGCCCCCCTGGATTGTTCACTTTAAAATGATTAACTTTAGGGGTTGTGGGATAGAGCCCTGTGTCAGCCGGGAGTTCAGCAAGAAGTCTGCTAAACTTTCTCTCTCCCTCTCCTGCTGCCCCTCCCCTCCCTGCGCTCTGTCTCTCTCTCTCTCAAATAAATAAATAAAAACAAATCTTTAAAACAATTAATTTTATGCTACATAAATTCTAATTTTAATTTTAATTTAAATAAAATTTCAATTTAAGGGAAGCAGGCCCCCTGCTAAGCAGAGAGCCCAATGAAGGGCTTGATCCCAGGACCCTGAGATCATGACCTGATCTGAAGGCAGAGGCTTTAACCCACTGAGCAACCCAGGTGCCCCTGAAACTTTTTTTAACTATTATTTTTTATAAATAACTGCAGTGAGAAATACACTTTATGCTATGAACCAGAGGTGGCAGAATGTACTTTCCAAAGAGACCTCAACAGTATGCCCCACCCCACACACAATTCTTTGTATGTGACTTTGAAAATCCTCTGACTGGGGGCACCTGGGTTGCTCAGTTGGTTAAGCGTCTGCCTTCAACTCGGGTCATAATCTCAGGTCCTGAGATGGAGTCCCTCATCAGCGCTCCCTGCTCAGTGCCCCCCACCTTCTGCTGCTGCCTCTGCTTGTGGTCTCTCACTCTCTCTGTCAAATAAATAAATAAAATCTAAAAAAAAAAAAAAAAAAAAAAAAGAGAGAGAGAACTTTAAAAAGGGAGAAAACCCTTTGATTGCATGACAATCTTTGACCCCTCCTCCTGAATCCAGACAACTCTGACGACTGACTCCGCCAACAGCATAGAGCAGAAATGAGGTCACGTGACCCCTGCGATTCAGTCATCAAAATGCCATGCCCTTCAGCCTAGAGCCCTTGGGACCCAGCTGCCATGTTGTAAGGAAGCTCAAGTTGGCTCACTTTCTTATTCAGCCAATAGCCTATCTGAGACTTCAGCCAGCATCAACGACAAGACATGAATGAAAGGAGATGCCTTCTGATGATTCTGGTAGCCAGGCATCAATTCATTCAACTTCAAATTCTTCCCAGCTGAAGCTGCAGAAAGCACAGAGTAGAGACGAGCCATCCATCCCCACTGCACACTGCCCAAATCCCCCCTCCTTTTTTTTTTTTTTTTTTTTTTGCAAAATTGTATTTAAATCCTTGTTAGTTAACATACAGTACAATATTGATTTCAGGAGTAGAATTCAGTGGTTCATTGCTTACATACAACACCCAGCACTCATCACAACAAGCGCCCTCCTTAATTTCCATCACCCATATAGTCCATCCCCCCCACCTCTCTCCATCCACCCACAATTCGTTCTCTATAGTTATGAGTTTCAGTTTTTTTTTTTTAAGATTTTATTTATTTATTTGACAGACAGAGATCACAAGTAGGCCGAGAGACAGGCAGAGAGAGAGGAGGAAGCAGGCTCCCTGCCCAGCAGACGGCCTGATGCGGGACTCCATCCCAGAACCCTAGGATCGTGACCTGAGCCAAAGGCAGAGGATTTAACCCACTGAGCCATCCAGGCGCCCCTAGTTATGAGTTTCTTATGGTTTGTTTCCTTCTCTCTTTTTTCCTCCTTTCCCATGTGTTCATCTGTTTTGTTTTCCAATTCCACATAGGAGTGAAATCATACGGTATTTGTCCTTCCCTGACAGACTTATTTTGCTTAGCTTAAGACCCTCTATCTAGGGATGCCTGGGCGGCTCAGTTGGTTAAGCAGCTGCCTTCAGCTCAGGTCATGATCCCAGCATCCACATTGGGCTCCTTGCTCGGCAGGGAGCCTGCTTCTCCCTCTGCCTCTGCCTGCCATTCTGTCTGCCTGTGCTCGCTCTCTCTCCCTCTCTCTCTGATAAATAAATAAAATCTTAAAAAAAAAAAAGACCTGCTATCTAGCTCCATCCACCTCACTGCAAAAGGCGAGATTTCGTTCTTTTTGATGGCTGAGTCATATTCCATTGTAGAGACACACACCACATCTTCTTTATCCAGCCATCATCAGATGGGCACCGCGCTTGGGCTCTTTCCATAGTTTGGCTTTTGTTGATGTCCAAATTCTTTTTTAAGATTTTATTTATTTATTTGACAGACAGAGATCACAAGTAGGCAGAGAAGCAGGCACAGAGAGAGGAGGAAGCGGGCTCCCTGCTGAGCAGAGAGCCCGATGCGGGGCTTGATCCCAGGACTCTGGGATCATGACCTGAGCCGAAGGCAGAGGCTGAACCCACTGAGCCACCCAGGCATCCCTGATATCCAAATTCTTGACCTACACGCTCTATGAGCAAAATCAAAATGGTTGTTTGGGGCAAGGTTTGTTAGCGCCATTTGCAACTGGAACACGAGCATATATATACATATATATATATATGTATATATATATATATATATAGTATATGTGATAGAATACAAGTTTTACCAAAGGATACTTAGCCTTACTACATGTGATGCAATCTGATATTTTTATTTTATTCTATTTTTTCTATATAAATAACCACTATACACCCAAGGTCATGGGAGCATTATTCACAACAGTTAAAAGGCGCAAGCAGCCCACGTGTCCATCCGCGGATGAATGAATTAACAAAATGTGGTAAATACATATGATGGAATGTCATTCAGTCTTAGAAAGGAAGGAAATTATTTTTTTAAAGATTTTTATTTATTTATTTGGCACAGAGATCACAAGTAGGCAGAGAAGCAGAGGGGGCCAAGCAGAGAGCCCAATGCAGGGCTTGACACAGGGCTCGATCCCAGGACCCTGAGACAATGACCTGAGCTGAAGGCAGAAGCTCAACCCAGGTGCCACCCAGGTGCCCGGAAAGGAAGGAAACTCTAACACAGGCTGCAATAGGGACATTATTGAGGACGTTATGCTAAGGGAAATAAGCCAGTCACAATTAGGCAAATACAGTATCCTTCTCCTTATAGGAGGTCCCTAGAGTCGTCAGATTCATAGGAACAGAAATAGAGTGGTGGGTGCCAGGCACTGGGGGAGGGAGGAATGCGGACTTAGTGTTTAACAGGGACAGTTTCTGTTTTGCAAGACGAGAAAGTTTTAGAGCTCAGTGGTGGTAATGATTGCACAACAGGGTGGGTGTGCTGACCGCCACTGACTAGCACACTTTAAAATGCTGGCTCCCTGCTGAGCAGAGAGCCAGATGCGGGACTCAATCCCAGAACCCTGGGATCGTGACCGGAGCTGAAGGCAGAGGCTTTAACCCACTGAGCCACCCAGGCGTCCCTAAATAAATCATTTTTTAAAATAAAGAGTTTTCTATGGGAGAAAAAAAAAAGAGTTTTCTATGAACCATTCTCCCCTTAATTATAAACCTGGAAGTAAATAAATAAATGCTAAGTTGTAACCCAGCTCATTGATTTCCTGAGTCAATAATGGGCCCCCTGACCCACAGGGTGAAAAACAGCTACACAGCATGTACAAGAAATCTCCAGGGAGTCGTGCCTGGGTGAATCAGTCATTACGCATCTGCCTTTGGCTCAGGTTATGATCCCAGGGTCTTGGGATCCAGCCCCGAATCAGGCTCCCTGCTCAGCAGGGAGTCTGCTTCTCCCTTTCCCTCTACCCCCCAACCCACTTGTGTGCATGCACACTCTCTCTCTCTTCCTCTCTCTTGCTCTCTTTCTCTCAAATAAATAAATAAAATCTTGTAAAAAAATACATATTGCATATTGTTTTCAAGACTCCAGATAAGTAGCAAATGCATAAAGTTTGGTCTGGTCCTCGAAGAATAAGCTAATTTCAAAATAATTGTTACTCCTGAGAAGGGTGGGGAAGGAAAGGGGTGGTATTTGTCGGTGGAGGCCTTACTGTCTGTCATTGGAGACTTCCACAGTAGGGGGCAGGTTTTATTAAAAAGAGTTTTTTAAAAAAGGATCTGAAGGTGGTTACCAGAGGGGAGGGGGGTAGATGGGGGTAGAGCGGGGTGAAGGGAGGTGAAGGGGTAGAGGGATGGACAAAATAAGTGAAGGGGGTTAAGAGGTACAAATTTCCAGTAACAAAATAAAGTCACAGGGATGACAAGTACAGCATAGGGAACATAGTCAATAATATTGTAGTAACATTGTATGGTGACAGATGGTGACTACACTTACCGTGGTGAGCATTTTGTAATGTGTGCAATTGTCAAAGCACTACATTGAACACCTGAAACTAACATAATATTGTATGTCAACTACACTTCCATTTAAAAAAAGATCTGAAACGATCTAGTCAAAGTGTTAATATCTGCTAGCTCTGGGTGATGACATATGTGACTGTATTCATCTGTCCTTGCGAAATAATTCGTTAACACTGTAAATGACAATGTCTAAAGCAATGCTCTAGGGTACACAAGAAACTAACACAAGTCAGGAGAGGAGCTCAGGCGGGGGGTGGGGGATGGTATAGAAGACAGGTGGGAGTATGATTTCTCACTGTAATCCTTTTTGTTGGTTGTATTTTATTTTTTTCACTTACAAAGTATAATAAATCTACAGGAAAGTATGCAGCCCACACATACACAGCTTACAGAATAATTATAACTTGGGCAATCCTGTAGCCCAGATCAAGAAATAACATTAGGGACACCTGGGTGGCTCAGTCGGTTAAGCATCGGCCTTCAGCTCAGGTCATGATCCCAGGGTCCTGAAATCAAGCCCCACATTGGGCTATTTGCTCAGGGCAGAGCCTGCTTCTCCCCCTGCCCCTCCCCCTGCTGGTGCTGGCTTGCCCTCTCTGATAAAATCTTAAAAACCAAACAAACAAACATTAAGTACAGTCCAAAAGCAAACAGAACAGGAATGTCCAGCTCAAGGACCGGTTACCAAGTGACCCTCTTCCCCACCCCCACCCCCGAACATGACCACTTCTCTGATAGCCCCTCACCCCCATTTTGATTTCCAGAGTGATTGCTGCCTTGCCTTTACCCCTAAGGGTTTGCATTCATAACTATACCAGGATTTTTCCACTTTACATAAAAAGGACAATTTGTGTAAACTTTACACAGTGAAAAACATTCCCTCATGAAAAGGAATCCCTTGGGCCCTGCATCCTTTGTTGCAAATGCTGTCCCTGAGGATTACCCACGCTGAGATTACACCCAGATGTAATTTCTACTCTTGTATTCCTGCGTAGTATTCTGTTGGCTGAAACATCAAAATTTAGGTCTCCATTCTGCTGTGAACGGACTCGGGTGCCCGCTGTTTCCAGCTTGGGATTGACATAAATGATATATATGCTGAGGTTATAAATTCTGGACATTCTTCTCCAGGCTTGCTAGTTCACCCAGGGAACGCAATTCATGTGTGTGTGTGTGTGTGTGTGAGAGAGAGAGAGAGAGAGAGAGAGAGAGATAAAATATATATAACATAAAACGTACCATTTTCATCATTTTCAATGTACTGTTCAGTGCTATTAAGCACGTCATGCATTTCCAGAACCTGTTCATCTTCTTAAACAGGAACTCTGTCTCCATTAAACGCTAACTCCCATTCTTTGTCTCCTCTGTCCTTGCCAACCACCATTCATTCTACTTTCTGTGTCTATGAATTTGGCTACTCCAAAGTCCTCATATAAGTGGAATCACATGATGTATGTTCTTTCGTGACTGGCTTATTTCACTCAGCATAATGTCTTCCAGGTTCATCCATGTTGCAGCATGAGACAGAATTTCCTTCCTTTTTTAGGCTAAAATCCTGTTCTGAAAAGATACTGTTTAATTGCTGCATTTTGATCAAACATTTTAAATATTGTTAAATATAAAAAATTAAATTAAAAGCAAAAAGTAATAACATGTTTACAATAAAATTTAAAATAAAATTTCTACATATATATCTTAATCGTACTTTTATATTTTAAGTAGAAATTTAAATATTTAAAATTGTCTAGGTACGGTTTTAAACAATTCTTTAAAATAAAAATCTTGAGATATTAAAAATCAAATTTAAAAGCATAAAATAAAGCATAAAAAATGAATGCTTAATGTTATAAAAATATTCAGGTATTTAAAATGAAATTTAAATATTTAAACGAACATCTTAAAAAGATTCTAAATATTTAAAATATAAAGTTACTTAAAAATAAAATTTAATATAAAGTAATACGTAGATTAGACTTCAAACTGTAGTATTTAAATTTTTAAATAAATAGTTAAAATTCAGACACTTAAATTTTGAAATAAAAAATCAAATGCTACCTTAAATGTATAAAGTTAAAACTTAGTGAGATTTTAATAAAATAACTGCTAAAATAAAAATTTTAATTACACTTAAAGATGTATAGGACATTTGTTACTCCCTCCTCTCCCCTGCCCGGAACTTGGGCCGCAGGGACGCCCCTCGCCCCGCCCAGGCTGCCTTCGGACCTCGCGCGCAGGCAGTGCTGTGGCCACCCCGGCCGGCCCGCGAGGACCCCGCACAGCCAAGATGGCGGCGCCCGTGTGGCGGACGCGGAGCCTGCTAGAGCTGCCGGCGATTCTGGGCCGGGGCTCCCGTGACTACCGGGCGCCTCCGCCCCCGCGCCGCTCGCCAGGGCCCTGGTGGCCGGACCCGGACGACCCGCTGACCCCGCGCTGGCAGCTGGGGCCGCGCTACGCGGCCAAGCAGTTTGCGCGGCACGGCGCCGCCTCGGGGGTGGCCGCCGGTTCGCTGTGGCCGTCGCGGGAGCAGCTGCGCGAACTGGAGGCTGAGGAGCGCGAATGGTTCCCGAGCCTGGCGGTCATGCAGGAGTCGCTGCGGGTGCAGCAGCTGGCGGAGGAGCAGAAGCGCCAGGCCAGGTGGGTGCGGTCGGACAGGCGGGGGTTTTGGGCTGAGGACCTCGTGTGTGCAAGGCCTTGTCCCAGGTGCTGAGCACATAGCAGAGAACAAGATAATTTAAGTGGCGACAGGGAACCATTAAGAAGATAAAACTGAAAAATGTGTGTGCCAGAGAACGACTTTGGTTTGAGACCTCGAACCTCACCAAGGAGTTGACCCTTAAGAGACCTGAATGACTTAGACATAGCAATGGGGAGATCCTAGGGAGTGTTCCTGGTAAAAGGTGCGAAGACCCCGAGGTAAGAATATGCTTTAAGGAGCTGCCAGGAGGTCATTGTGGCTGGGGAAGGGTGGTGGAGCCTGGAGTCAAGGGCAGAGGTCAGACTTGGAGACAGGTCTGAAGGATTAGACTTGAAGAATACAAGACTAGGAACATCAGGATGGTGTCGCTTCTTGGAGGGCAGGCAAATTGGTGGAGAAGCGTGTTCCTGCTTTTTACTGTTCTTGTCCTCACAGTAACTCTAAGAGGAAGAGGGGATCACCCTCATTGTAGAGATGAAAAACCAAAGCCTGGGAGTTTGTGGAGTAGTGACCTGTCCAGTCACCCGGGCAGTAAAAGGTGAAGCTAGAATGTGAACCCCAGTCTCCACCCCATCCCAGCTAGGTAACTCTGCCATGGGGGCTTTAGATCTTTCAGCTTCACCTTTCTAATTCTTAAAAATGGGACTGTGACTGGGACCTACAAAGTCGTAGGATTGGAAAGAAAGGTCCAATCCATTTCTTGCCTTTACAACGGGGCCTGGCTTACAGTAGGCGCTCAGTGATGTCTGCAGGATCAGAGTGTGCTGTGGGAATGGCGATATGGTGTTCAGCTCTCTAGCTCAGGCAGCTCAGTAAAATGCCAAGTTGATTTGGGGTCTCCTCAGGGGGTTTGGCTCTCCTCCCGTGCTCAGGGTCACACACAAGTTAATTCATCCCTCGTGCCTGTTACTTCTTCGCTTGTCTGGGACTTTTCCTGTTTCAATGACCACCATAAGTCTTCCCAGTTTTTCATGGGGGGGGGTGCTGTGGGTGGACGGATGCTCCTTTTCTAGTTGGGTGTTGCGGTCTTCGTCACTCTACCCTCCCCTGCAGGGAGCAGCTCATTGCAGAGAGAATGGCCAAGATGCCACAGATGATTGAGAACTGGCGGCGGCAGCAGCAGGAGCGCAGGGAAAAGGAGCAGGCCGACAAGGAGCGGCGGGCCCGACTGCAGGCTGAGGCCCAAGAACGCCTGGGCTACCATGTGGACCCGAGGAGTGCCCGCTTCCAGGAGCTGCTGCAGGACCTGGAGAAGCAGCAGCGCAAACGCCTCAAGGAGGAGAAACAAAGACAGAAGAAGGAGGCACGAGCTGCTGCACTGGCTGCTGCTGCGGCCCAAGACTCCGAAGCCTCGGCGGCACCCAGTTCCTGAGCTAGCCTCTCCCAATAAAATCTGCTGCCCGACAGCCCCAGCCCCGGAGAGCTGTGTCTTCTCTCACCATGCCTCTTCCTGGCCCCCCCAAACACCTGGGGCCAGGGACTCCCCCACCCTTCCTGGCTCTGCTCACTCAGGGACTCTAGGCCATGCCGACTAACTGGGGCTTCCGGGGGAGAAAGGGGGATGCAATGGGGAAATAATGGAGGAGCAGATGGCAGAGAAGGAGGCTTCTGTTTACCAACATTAATCTCCAGTAATTAGCCAATTACTAGGGGGGGGAAGTGTAGCCAAAACAGACTGTGGTGGTGATGGTGGGGGGTTGGGAGAAACAGCCCTTCCAAGGCTAAGTTGGGGCTGGGGCCCACTGCCTGGGAATGAGAGCCTCAAGGGGGTGGGAGACACTGGGAGCCCCAATCTGCAGAGGCTGACCACTCTGCCCCTTCTCAGCATAGGCATTATCACCTGTGCCCAACTAGCCCCCAGACCCAGATAAGCTGGAGTAGGAAGCCCCAGTAGGCACACACCACAGGACTGGCTTTTAAAACTTTATTCACTTCAAAACCTTTATCAGAGACACGGTTCTGTCCTGGGGTCAAGGGGGTGGCCTTAACCTCCAGAACAGCTCTGATGTTACTGCCTCCCCAGGCAGGACCAACCAGGCCTCAACCTCTCCAGCAAAGGGATACAGGCCAGAGACCAAGGCCAGACTGGGGAGGGGGTCCTTGGGCCTCTTGAGTTTACCCCAGATGGAAAGGTTGGGGCACTTCAATGGAGGATCAAAGTTTAGGGCTCCAGCTTCCCCTCACCCTGGAAGAAGGGAGGGAGGTCTCAGGGGCTCTTCAGGGGAGGGGGAAGCAAGCAGCCGCCTCTCCATCTGGCTGCAGGGAGCTGGGACAGAGGCCAAGAGGGGCCCATCTGTCGCCTCCAGTCCTGCCAGTTTCTTAGAGCAGGCAGGGCTGGGGCGGGGGATGGGAGACAGCTGTCTGGCCTGGGTCTTCTCAGGCCAAGATGGGAACGGGGGCCACTTGAGGAGGATGGGAAATAGGGTTTTTTTTTTTAAGGTTTTTGATTTTTTTCCACTTCTTAAATAAACATGAATATATATATATTTTTTCTTTTATAAAACTTTTGTGGAGTTGGGGGGTGGGGAGGTTGGGGGGGCGGCCTGGCCTCCCTGCATCACTCGTCATCAAAGTTCTGACTCAGGAGGAAGTTGGCAGCCAAGTTCTCGTTTTTTTCGCAAGCGAAGTAGGCCTGGATCACCAGGCTCTCTGGGAAGCCCAGGGCTTTCAACTGCAGGAAGACGGGTGGGTATGAGCAGGGGCTGGGGGCCCTGCCCACCAGGAAGGTCACCCCCCCAAGCCAGGCCTCTTACCCTCTCTATAGCTTCTTTCTCCTGTGGTGTCACCTGGATGTAGTTCATCTGCGGGGCCTCCTCACCTATGGCGCCCCCCTCACCCTCCACATCAGAGATGTCTGCCAGCTCCCCGGGGGGCTCATTCAGCATCTGGATGAACTGCTCCTGGTGCCGGCTAATTTGCTGTGGAAGACAGAGGGGAAGGGACTGTGAGCCCCAGCACCTGATGCCCACCAGGGTCCCGATCACCGCCCTGCTTTTTCATCCCCTCAGCACATATTTAGAGGCGGCCTATTCTGGCCAAAGAGCAACACGATAGTGGATACAGGCCTGTCCTGGTGGAGCTGATGCTCCGGAGGAGGGAGAGGCTGTAAGCAAATAAATGGGTCATTATTTGCAATGGAAATAGGGGGCCTGGCATACAGTAGGGCCAACACTGAACTCTACAGAAAAAATCCCACAGGGCAGGAAAGAAAGGCCTGTGATCTGCAAGATGGGAAGTTTCCTCCAGATAGAACAGTAAGTGCAAAGGCTTGGAGATCTAAATGCACTTAACAAATCCCAGAAACAGAAGATTATGTGGCAGGAACAAAGGAAACAAACAGCAAAAAGGGAACAAAACAAAGAGACGAAGACAAAGACCCGACCTGCTTGCTTCTAGTGTCTTCTAGTATGAAAGGACACCCCAGTGAAAAGAGAAAGACGTGATCTGTGTACATGTCAAAAAGACCTAATTCATCTGGGTGTTGCATACCTGCAGGTTCCGCAACTCTCTACAGTTCTGTTTTGATGTATGTCTGACTTTAACTTCACCTCGAAAGGGTTTTTTCAAGAGTCTGGCTCCTGGTGAAGAATGCATTGTGTGGGCGGTGCCCCTCGGGGGGCAGCCGGGGAACTGGGTGGGGAGGTGAGATGGCCGCTGTAGGGGCTAAGTGCAGGGCCGGACAGAGTGAGATGTTCTGAGAAGAGAGGTGATGGCAGACCCCCAGCAGGCACAGGGCTGAGGCTCAAGCCTTCTGGGGATGGGGAGGGCTGGGAGGAGGATCTGCTCTGAAGTCTTAAACGTCTACAAGGCCCTTTCATGTTTGCGTCAAGTCAGCCATCGGTTAAGTGTGGCATTTGGAGGTTCCGGTTGGTTACATCAATTTGGAAGCATATCATTGCTCCAGATGATAATTTAGGGAACACTAAACAGAAATGAGGATAAAGGCGTGCAGCCTGTGCCCTGGAACACCTGGAAAAGGTAAGTAGGAGGAGGCAGCAAAAGGGACTGAGTGAAGGAGCAGCAGTAGATGACGGGCCCTAAACCAGGCCTTTACAGATGATCCAGAAAACCCTGTCACCTCCAGGGTCCACTGCCCCTCTGCTTAGGAACCTTCAAGGGCAGGATGGAACCTTACTGAGTACCGTGGTCCCAGAGCTAACTGGGATACACCAGTTCTCAATGGTGCCATACAACCTTGTAGGCACTTAGGATGCACTAACTGCATGTGAGGCCAAGCCAGAGCAGAAAGACACAGAAGGTAGAGCAAAGGACCCAGAGGCAGACACACACCACACTAGCTGCCACACCGCTCCAGACCCCTGGTATCTTCCTCTGTGAGATGATAACAATGGCACCCACACCTCGTAAGGTGTTTGAGAAAATTACATGAAACCAGGAAGATCATTAGATCAAGAGCAGCAGGGGGCTGTCACTAGTCCTGATTTCCAAACACAGAAGGGGCTCCTAGATACCACACTAGGCGAGGCTAGCTTTCTGAGGCTGTGGTACCCACAGGGGAGTGGAGGTGGTGCCTACCCTGGCTCTCTCCACCCCCAGGGCCGCACCTGCAAAAGCTGAGGATTCTCTTGGCCCAGCTGCTGGAGCAGGGCAGGCAGCAGAGCTGGGTTCTGCTGAATCACCTGCCGCATGTTCTGGAACTGGGGCTGGTCCCGCAGGAACTCCAGGGGGTTCTCTCCTGCTAGCAGAAGAAAGATGTATAATCAGACAGCATGCTGGACTCCCAGAAGCTTGGGGGCCAGTGTGGGGAGGGTGGAGTCTGACACCTTGACAGCAGACACCCAACATACACATCTCCCAGTCCGCTTACCTCCTTCTGTGGCTGGCTGCTCCGACACCTGGCTCTCCTGGACAGAACCATGTTCTGGCTCGGGGCTCCCAGGAATTCCCTGTCAGGGGTCCTATTTAGTTCTAATGCACATCAGAACTGCCTCCCTTCTGCATACTCAGCCCTGGCCGAAGACAGGTGAGGCCTCGGCCCTGCCCTCCATAGACCCACCCCATCACTCATGTCCAGGCTCCTGCAGGAAGCCTTTCCTGGCTGGAACCACAACCCAAAGCCTTCAGAGGGCAGGTTTTGCCTCTCTGACCACCCGTCAGGGCACGTAAGCCCATGTACTCCCTTGAGGCCTCCCCAGGAGGGAGCAGCCCCACCTCACCGTGAGTAGATACTCCACGGCTCGGTGGGGGTTGTTGTAGCTGGCTCTCAGGGCGGCCACGACCCGCTCCCGCTCATAGCCCATGGACATGATCTCTGTCAGCATCGTCTCATACTCAGAACCAGTCACTGTGGAGGGAGCAGCAAGGCCTGGGTCACCAAGGAGGGAGAAGGGTAGCTCCCAGACCCTCCCACACCCACACAAGGCCCAGCTGCTGGCTGGGGCACCCAACTGCTTCTGCCCTGGGGACCACCCACCCACCTAGCGTGGATGCTGCGTCTTCCTCTCGCCCGCTGCTACCTGAAGAGGGAACAGAGCTGCAAATTCAAGAGAGAGAAATCGGACCCTGGCTTCTGGCGGCTTGCCCTCCCCCAGGTTAAGCAGGAACACATATGTACTGGAATGTGCTGGGAGGACAGGGCCCAAGGTGTGCTGGGAGGACAGGGCCCAAGGTGGGGCTTCTGCTCCCTGGCCTTACCCTGACACGGACTCCGGGGATGTCGTGGGAACTGATTCCTCCGATGGGCTCTTGTCATCTCTGGCAGTAGGTGGGGGATGGGACATGCCTGAGGCAGGGGCCGGAGGGAAGGATGTGGAGGACTCCGGGGCAGCAGTGGGTGAGGCCTCTGGGGGTACTGAGGTGCCTGGGCTAGTTTTGGCCTGTGACACCCAGAAAAAGGAGCAGGCATCAATTTCCCTATCTAGCCCCAACATCCCATCCCGTCTCAGCCCCGCCCTATTCACAGCCTATCTCTCCCAGGCACACTGGCTCTTTGTCAGCTCCCTAGCTAATTCACCCACCCTCCCAACCAGCACACTTCACCTACCTTGGTCACCATAACAACCACAAAGTTCTTCTCATCAATGCGATAGTCCCTGATGGGAACGTCATCACTCAGGATCTTGCCAGCATAAATGAGTTTCTGTCCAGCCACAGGGAAGGCATCACGACCCTTCTCAGCTTCTATCTTTTCCTTTAGCACCTTCACCTGGAAGGAGAGGAACACTCATTGCAAACCTCAAGATTCTTTCTTGAGTGGGGAAGAGGGAGGAGGGAAAGAGACCACAGGCCTCAATGGCAGAGAAAGTAAGCTTTGTAGTCAACCATGCCAGATTCCAGTTTGTTCGCCTATTCCACCAATCGACGGAGTGTTCACCAAACACTACACACCAGGTGCTACTCTAAGTATTGAGTACATAATATAACACGGAACAAAACTCAGCACAAGTCCCCACTTCCCCAAAAGTAACACTAATGCGAGGAAAAGAGAAAACAAATATGACTTCACATAACGTAAAGTATGATGAAAAATAGAGAGGGGCGCCTGAGTGGCTCAGTGGGTTAAGCCTCTGCCTTCAGCTTGAGTCATGGTCTCAGGGTCCTGGGATGGAGCCCTGCATCCGGGGCTCTCTGCTCAGCAGGGAGCTGGCTACCCTCCCCACTCTCTGCCCAGTTGTGATCTGTCAAATAAATAAAATGTTAAAAAAAAAAAAAAGAATAAAAGAGAGATAAGATTCTTCATTCCACACTGCTGACAATGCTCAGTGCCAAAAGCATCTTATGGGGATAATACTAAATGTATAGTATCACTTTTAAAGCCTCACCACTGCATGAAGTAGCTATTAATCCCATTTTATGTTTGAGAAACAGAGGTACAGGGCGCCTGGGTGGCTCAGTGGATTAAGCCGCTGCCTTCCGCTCAGGTCATGATCTCAGGGTCCTGGGATCGAGTCCCGCATCGGGCTCTCTGCTCGGCAGGGAGCCTGCTTCCTCCTCTCTCTCTCTGCCTGCCTCTCTGCCTACTTGTAATCTCTCTCTGTCAAATAAATAAATAAAATCTTTAAAAAAAAAAAAAAAAGAAACAGAGGTACAGAAAGATTAAGTAGCTTGCCCAAAGTCAAATAGTTGTACTAATCGAAAAACAGGAGTGCTTCCATTTCTACAACACGTAGAGTTCAGGGTCTCCTTCGTGAGGTAATTGTTCCAAAAGTGCCAAACACAGTTAGACGTTCAGTAGGTCTGTACACGTACTCTTTTCAGCTAAAAACCAAATATGAATCCCCGTTCTGCCATCACTTGCTTTATGTGACTGTGGCAAAGTTCCCTAATTCTTACACTCCCACATCTGTAAAATGGAGTGAAATTGTCAAAATGGCTCAAATAAGTTTGTTTTGCATCTTTAGTAAAATAATACTAAATCGCTCAGCAGGTGGTAAAGAACAAATCGTCAACAAACACAGACGACTGACACTCAGGCCGTTTATTATCATTATTATCGTCACTGCCGTCACCACTCGGGATCTCCTGATCACCACTCTCAAATTCAGCCACCAACGTCCCGAGATGTTGCAAAGCTGGGAACTCGGAGCCCCCGTCCCAGAGAGCGTGGCCCGGCCGGGAATCTGAGCCTGCGGCTCCCGCGACCCACGAGGGCGCTGACATTGAAGCTGGGGCCTGATGGGTGCCCCGGAGGTGGGGCCTCGTCCGGAGACCGGCCCGTAAGTGCCCTCAGTACGAGTCGCCGGGGGCTGGGCCGAGAACCAAACGGAGGTTCGGCAAAGTCAGGCAGGCTGGGAGGGGTGGGCAGAATCCCGCCCGCGCCGTCCTCCCCGCCCCTCCTGTCGGGATCCCTTTCTCCCCGCCCCCACTCCCCCACCCCCACCCCCGGCACCCGTCGTTCCCACTCCCGGGCTCCGGTCCAGCTCCCACCGTCTCGTCAGGCTCCATGCGGATTTTGAAGGTCTGCTGCTGCAGCGTTTTGAGCGTGATGGTGACGGCCATGGCGGGGCCGGAGCAACGCGGCGGCCCCGGGATCCTCACACAACATGCAACTCACGCCGCCGCCATCTTAGCGCCCAGCCGCACCGCGAGCCGACCGCTTCCGGGGCAGGAGGTGCGCGCGCCGACCACCAAAACACGTGACCTGCGCGCGCCCCCTTAGCCTTGGTGAGCATGCGCAAAAAAGAGGCCTTTGGCCAGGCATGCGCAGACTAAACTCGGCTCCCGGAGCAGCTTCTCATTCAGCACGCATACGCATCACGTGGCTTCCTGAGTGACGCCATGCCCGTTAGCGGTGACGTCATAGGGCCACAAAATGGCTCCGACAAGCTCCCTTTTCATGTCCTTAGGAGTTTGTTGATTACATTGAACAAAAATTTTTCGTGTACTTGTAAATATTTTTATTTCTTCATTTTTTTGTTGCCCAAATGAGTTTTGTTCTGGTTTGGCCGCCCTCACAGGAAACCTCACTCAGGACTGGATACTCGAAAGGTCACCAACTAAAAAAATGAAAATTCTAAAAAATTTGTCCGTGGAAGCAGGGACAGGGGGCCAATTTGGGGCCTCATTCATTCCTGAGGGAGAACTGGATTTTTGGAATGAACCTGTAGTACTAGCTCCTGGGTGTCCCACCTCTCTGCTGCTCCTCCCCCAACCACTTTGTTCACCCCATTATCCCCAGTCTGACCCCGCAAGTATTTAAGGAAACTGTCACCTTTCCAGGATTCCTTACACTAAAGACAGAATACTCTCCGGAGACTTTCCCCGGCTGCATCAATTCTGGATACCCAGAGGGGTGGAGCTAGGCCATTGGACCCAGGTGGGAAGCATGGAGGCACATCCATGAACAAGGTATTTAAGGATTAGTTGGTCAAAGGCTAAGATCATCTCCCAGTTACTGGGTGGAGGTCCTCCCACCCTAAACTGACCATTACCTGCCTCCAAACCTGCTTTTTCGTTTCCATTCAAGCACTCAAGTCCAGAACAAAGCAGTTACCGGACACCTCACCCATGGCCCAACTGTAACCAGGTCACTTTGCTTTTTCCCTTCATGGCGTACAGAGCCTAGACATTTCCACCACAGTGGGCCAGGCTGTTCAGGGTTTCTTGCCTCTTTCCTGCAACAAGGGACATAAGCCTCAGACCACCTACTGAACTTTACAGGCAGCCTCTTGGACCCAAAGTGATGGGCTAAGCCTCAGGGGTCCTAGACCTTGTTGGTCTGTCATCTCTGCACCCTCCTTGGGGCCATCTCTTTCCCTCGGAGAATTCAAAGACCACTGGTGGTGCTATTTATTTACCATCTCTGCACCTGTATTATAGCTACTGAGTAGTATTAAGAAAATGTTTAAAATGGTCCAATCATCCTATGTAGTCTTGCTTGTTAAGAGGTATACATGGTTCACTGGGAAATGGATGGCATGAAATGGTGCCACACTGTGGGTTCATAGCCCTGCCCTACTCAAATTCTGGAGCTCAACCTCCTCATCCAACTGAATTGGTACTAGAAACAAAAATCACCAGCCTGGTGCAAAGACTCAATGAGTTAGTATGTAGAGTATTTGTAATGGCACTTCTATCACTATTTTCTCAGTTTTGAGGTTGTGAGGGGGAAACAACAGCCCCTTGAACCTTATGGGGACATTCAACCAAAACTTGAGCTGCTGGAAAATGAGCCTTACTCAAGAGTCACCTCCCCCAGAAGGAGACACAGGAGAAGACACAAAACTTAATTTAATAGAAATTTTGTTTGTAGTTCTTACATTCTCAGTGTGAGCCAAGCTGGAACCCACTGCCCCACCTAGAAGTGGCCCAGTCCTGGGAGCAGGGGAAAAAGGGAAGTGGTCGGTGGGGGTCAGAGCTCAGGCCCTAGGAGCCCTGTTCTTCCTCAGTGCTGGGGGCTGGGGATGCCACCCACTTCTCCTGCCCCCCCCCCTGGGATCAGGAAGGAAAGCAGATGGAAATCTTGGGCCTGGGGCTTCTCTTCCACACTCCCCTGCCCCTTTCAGGTTGGAGGGGAACTAAGGGAACTGGGGAGAGAAGGGGACAGAGGAAGGCAAAGATGTCAATCAAGAAAGAGGAGGATCAGGAGTAAGGACTAAAGGAGAATCAAAGACAAAACACATTAAAAAAAAAAAAAAAAAAAAAGAGGGGAGGAAACAAAACCAAAATCCACCCCAAATCAGAACCCGCCTGGAAAAAAAATGAAAGTTCTCCAGTCTCATAGAGACATTATTTGGCGCAGCCGGCTCTGCGGCGGGAGCGCTCAGGCCTCAGTCCAGCCCTGGAGGCAGCGGCATGGCCCCTACAGCTCATCCTTGGCCTGGCCAGCGGCAGCATCTTCCTCTTCCTCTTCCTCCTTATCATCTTCATCCTCCTCATCCTCATCTTTGTCTTCCTCATCTTCCTTGTCTGCCTCCTCCTCTTCCTTGCGTTTCTTGTCCTCCTCCTCCTCCTTTAGCCTCTGCTCCTCGTCCTGCTTGTCCTTCATCTGCTTTTCTGCCGCCTATACAGAGACCACATACCTCAGGGCCTCGCCCTCACCCACCAGGCCTGCCTACCCCCCCCAAGTCCAGGACCAGACCCTGGGCCCACCTTCGTGACACCCCAGGTCTCGTTTCCAAACTCCTCTGCATATGCTTCATCGTTGGTGATGAGAAAATTGTCGAAGATGGTGCCAGACTTGACCTGGGGGACAGGAGGATGGATGGAGAAGTGGTCAGAGGGCACATCGGATGTCCTGGCCTTGGACAAGTCCCACACCAGCACCCTCCATATTCCCATGACAACTACACAATGCCCTTCTGATTTTTTCATCCGTAAAATGGCATTTCTCAGTCTCTTCAAATATTTTTCTAGTACCAACTACATGCCAGGCACCATTCTAAGCATAAAATGTTTATTACTTAAGAAAACTGACAAAAATTTGATCCCTTCAAAATGGAATTTTTTCAAAAATTTTTTTCTCATAGTCACATTCTTTTTTTCTCCCAGTAAGCTCTGTTCCCGATGTTGGGCTTGAACTCATGCCTGAGATCGAAAGTTGCACGCTCTACCGAGTCAGACAAGTACCTCTGAAACTAATTTCCTAACGAGATTATCTAACCAATTTCTAGTTATTAAGGGCAGTTAAATTTGTTTGCATAAAGGAACTTAGAAGGGTACCTGGCACATAATAAGCAGCAGCCATAAGCTGCTGTGAGAACTCCATAACAACAGACCAGGAAATTCTTCAGGAAAAGCACCACTTTGGGCTCAGATCTGCCCGAGGTTGACTGCTACCATCCCTTTCCTCCTGGATGACCCTGAACATTTAAATACTTCAGGAATCCCTTATGTGTCTCACCTGCCAGAGATCTAAGCCCAGAACAGCAAAGTTTTCATAGGCATAGATGTTGCTATCAGGGGAGTACTCAGGGTTATCAATCTCTGGGTGGATCCAAGTGCCCTTGTAATCAGGGTTGTCAATCTGCCGGGGCTTCCACTCGCCCTGCGGAAGGGGAAAAGGGAACCAGTGGTTGAGTGGTGGTCGGTGTGCTACCCGCTGTGCACCCCCACCCTGCTTAGAGCCCCAAGTCACCTTGTACTCAGGGTTCTGAATCACAGGTGGTTCCCACTCTCCATCCATTTCTTCATCCCAGTCCTCTGGCTTTTTAGCATCAGGGTCAGGGATGTGCTCGGGCTT
Organism: Neogale vison; assembly: GCF_020171115.1. Taxonomy (NCBI): domain Eukaryota; kingdom Metazoa; phylum Chordata; class Mammalia; order Carnivora; family Mustelidae; genus Neogale; species Neogale vison. Next base: position 215,540,550 of record NC_058096.1, read on the forward strand.
GTCCCAGTCCTGAGGGTACGTAAAAAAGTCAGTCAACCCAGCTGTCCTCTGCACCCTCCACATGGGGAGCCTCTGCCCAAGCACCAACCTCAGGCTTGGAGTCTGTGGGGTCATCAATCTTGGCCCGCTCATCCCAGTCTTCAGGCTTTGAAGCATCGGGATCCTTTATCTTCTTGGGAGGGAGGAAGTCCCAATCATCCTCCAAGGAGCCTGATTCCACCTGGCTGTTGTCAATCTTCACCTCATAGGTATTATCCGGCCGCACAATCAGGGTATACAGGTGTGTGAATTCATCATCCTGAAGAGGGTGGGAGATGAGTGGCCCCGCCCACCATGCTGGCCTGAGACTCCCCTATCGCCATTTGTCACCACCCCCAGTCACACCTTGCAACGGATGTCCTTGTTGATCAGGACGTTCTTGCCCTTGTAGTTGAAGATGACGTGAACTTTCTTGGTGCCAGGGCCACAGATATCAGGGCCTAGGTGGAAAGTGGGTGCAGTCAGAGCAAGAAGCTGCCTGCCATTGCAAAGCTCCCCTTTACAAAGGAAGACCTGCTTCTTAAGTTCAGGTCTGTGAAGGGTCACAGGACAGGAATCAGACCCTGACTGGTACTAAGGAGTAAAGGTGTGGCCTTTTAAAAAGGAAAGGAAAAGAAAAAAAAAACGTAACAAACCAACAAAAAAATTAAAAACCGGCTCTAGAACTTAATGCCCTTACCTTTAACATCAGGAAACAGCTACAGAAAATCCCATACACTACCAGTTTCCGACCAACAACAACAAAGCAACATTCTCAGCCTCCCTTCCAAAAACAAGCCTTAACTACATAAGTACTTCTCGTGTTCTCAAAACTACCTGTCGGGGGCTTTAAAGAACCCATGAGATTTCAGTCTCCCTCTAACGAATCAAAGGTCAGGACCAGGGTGGGGCCCCTTACCGAACATGATGTTGTATTCAGAGTCTCCGTGCATGTCAGTCTGGTCCAGACCATCTGGAAAAAGCTTCACGTAACCGCCCCCACAGTCGATGTTCTGCTCGTGTTTCACGGTGAACTGCACCACCAGTGTCTGGCCCTTGTTGCTGAAGGGCTCAAATCTGGCCGACAAAGCGTAAAAGCGGGCATCCTGGCTCGTCTGCAGCCCTAGCAGGAGACCATAGTGAGGTCATGGCTCAGTCCCAACCTCCCCGGACCCTAAGCATTGGAGACACAGAGGGCTGCCCCTTCCTCCCCCTGCCCTGCTCATGGGGGATTAACCAGGCTGTGTAAGTGCAGGGCTTCCTCCAGGAAGTCCTCCTGAATCCGAACCCCCACCAGCCCCAGGATCTTACCTTTATCCTTCTCCTGGTCACCGTAGAACTTGCCGGAACTGAGGACAAATTTACCAAAATCTGACTTGTGTTTGGATTCGATCCAGCGGTCGGTCCACCCGTCTAGGGGATCAAAGGGGCAGGTCAGTGCGGCCCTACTGATTTCTTCCCACTGAATATCTCCCAGTAGCCTCAAACACTGGGAAACAGACACCCCTTGACTGACCCCACCCCAACCTCTGATTTGACACCTTCAATGACTTAAAGGCTTCTCCAGCAAATCCTAACTCCCGCCGCGGGAGTCTGCTGCACCCTCGACGCTCCCCAGGGACATGGTAGGGAGGCTCGCCGGCGGCTCTCGTCCCCGGAGCCCACCGTATTGGTCCTCCAAGCAGTAATTACACGGGAACAACGCAAATCTAGGCTGACGGGCCGCCCTCGACGTCGGGACGGCCTCGAGTCGGGACCAGGCCTTACCTCCGTCCAGAAACTGCTCCTTAAAGTAGATGGCGGGTTCAGCAGCGGCCAGGCCGAGGAGGCCGAGCAGCAGCGGTACGGGTAGCAGCATGGCGGGCCGAGGGGGCGGCGGCGCGCGGGCCCTTTAAATCTCTCCTCCGGCGGCGGCTCTGCAGTAGGGACAGACGCTGCCGCCGGCCGCGAGCTTTTATACCCTACCGCCCCTCAAGCCAACCTGGCCCGGCCTCTTGTCCCGCCCTCCGCGCCTTATCATTGGTCTGTGGATACGGCCCTGACTTTCCATTGGACTCTTGTCGTCTGAGCAAGTTAGGGTGTGCCTCGGAACGCAGGGTTCCCAGATGGCCGATTTCTATTGGCCACACAACTGGCCAATGAAGGTCGACCACGCGTTGTGGGGGCCGCCCACCGGGGTGGTGGGGGCCTCGAGCCCCTTCTGCCCAGGTCATGTGACCAGACCTCGACCCAACCCCGCCCTACCCCGCGCGCTTAGCTCCGGGTCCGGGCGTTTAAAGAACGCGCGCGAGTGCCCGTGTCACCGCGCGGGGACCTGGATCCTGCCCGAGCTCGCTCTCTTTCATCCCTCTGCGGGGAGGTGTGGGCACGGTTTTCCTAACCACTTTCTACTCTGCAGCTGGGAAGCCCCCACTCGGACGCGCTCGCTCTAGCTCTCCCCCCGCCCCAGGCTAAGATGGGGCAAAGGGCACGGGAGCTTAGGGGCTGGGGACCTGGGTCCTAACTTCACCCCAGTGCCACAGTCTGCAGGCTGGCAAGTAAAGTGCCAGCTCTCTCCTCTCTGGTCCCTAGTCTTCCCTAGTGCCCTGACAGCCTGTCAGACTGCTGCTCTGTGACTGGGACGAGTCACTTAGCCTCTGAAGTCACAGGAGCCTCCAAGAGGATAGGAGGAGCAACCTCGGCTAGGTGCCGCCCTACAGAATCGCTTTCAAAGCTGTTAGGGTTGTCTTGGGACAGAGAAGGAAGGTTAGAAGATATAACTATGGGCTGTGGCTCCTAGAGTTTGATAGGGTTGTTCCTCTAATCGCAGCCTCCTTTAAACCCTCCCTCAGCCGGTAAAGGGGTCGCTGCCTGTGGTCTCCCACAAACGGCCTGGCTTTTGCAACTAAACGGCTAAAGAGGAGAGGAGGGGGGTTCCGTTGGGGAAGAAAAAAAAATGAGACAGATGGTGGGGAAGATAAAGTCCAAAGGAGATGGGCAGGACCCCTGAGTCTAGAGTGTTCTGAAGCCAGATGCACGTGACTGACAGTGACTGACACTGTCTCCCTGCCCCCAAGCTGCAGGAAGCAGGAAGGAGGTCTGGGGGTTTCCCAAACTCTGAGCAACAGCCCTGGACCTTGGAACATAGAAGTGGACTACGGAAGGGGGGAATCCTAACAAAAGACGAGAAAGGGTCCTTCCCTGATAGTGGTGGGGACTCAGAAAGAGGAGGAATTTGGGAGTCTTGGAGAAGTTGGGTTTCTGCAGGCATGTCCAGTATCACCCAACCTGCACCCCCTCATGAGGAGCCCCAATTTGGGGTGATCATTCCCGGCCTGCCAGTGACCCTCCCACCTTCCTTCCACCGTATGTCATGCACACATGAGCTTGGTGCTTCCTGCTTGAGGGTAGACCCTGTGACTGTCTTAATTCACTTCACCATCCCTCAGTGTCTCTTGCAACACCTGGCACAAAAGAGACTTAAAACCTACTTGCTGTGTGACAGAAAGAAAAAAAGACTCTTGGAAGAATTAAATGTACAAAAACAAGGGAAGTGCTTTGAAGCTAAGGAGGGACTTGGAGATCCACATACTGAATTATTATCAGGACCTCACTGTGACGTCAGGATTGGGTGATCAGGCTCACATAGTAATAGTGATGGTAAAACCATCACAGTAAAGTAAAGGTGTTCTTCTTATGATAGTGCTTGTCACATGGTCCACACTCAATTTAGTATCAGCAGTATGAGTACATGTGTGAGCAGTATTTCACTTAAATCTGTGATATAAGCCCATAACCTCATCTCTATCCAGGAAAGGAAATGGGCACAGAAAGACTAAGCAACTTGGCTGAGTGGTATAAATGGAATTAGAATCTACTTGCACTAATCTCCACTGGCCACCTGTAACTATCAACCATTTGAAATGTAGGTGGTTCCCAACTGAGATGTGCCTTAGGTATAAAACACACATCGGATTTTGGAGACTTACTATGAAAAAAGAACATAAAATATTCCATTAGTAATTTTATAGTATTGAAATGATAATTTGGACATACTAGGTTTGGTAGATTTTTCAGATTAATTTCATCCACTTTGTTTTTAACACTGCCACTAGAAAATTTAAAATTAGATTTGCGTCTTGCATAATATTTCTAGAGGCCAGTACTGATTAGGGTATCCATTATTGCCCTGACATTGATCTTCTCAGAGCATACACTGACTGGAATGCCATCTGAATTGTTTATAGTTTCCGACACCATCTCTACCAACTGCTTGTGGAATCCTGGGGAAGTCGTATCACCCTCTGAGCCACCATTTTCACAACTGTGAAAGGGGGATTATATTAATATCTATGTCAAAGTTTTGGGGAAAATGAAATAACACACCCAAAGCACTGGGCAGAGGACAGGAGATGTCTCTACAGGTTAGCTGCTATCTTGACTATAACTATTATTAGGTGAGTCCCTCTCTCCTTTAGAAATAGGGATGATCTCTGTCTTCCTACCCTCCTTTTAAAAACTTAAAAGTCAGTGATACCAGCGGAATGACTGTCTCTGGAGCCCACCACCTACAATCTTCCTGTAGGCCAAGAGAGAATCCTACAAGGGCAGAGGGCTCCTAAAGTCAGAAAGAGGAAAGTCCAAGGTCACGCCGCGTTCTGGAAGTGTGGCTGGGTGAAACTGAAAACAACACTGCGATTCTGTCCTTGAGGTCTTCAATTTGGCCTCCCCGATCAACCAGACACTACCAGTCTAGCTAGGGCGGAGGCGGGCACTAAGTCTCTCCCACCCTCTAGGCTTCAGTTGCCGCACTGAAGATGGCGGCGTCCTGAGCCTGGCCACAGTCTGCCACACTCAAGATGGCGATACACTCCCGGCGCCGGTTCCGGTTCCGGTTGTTCAGGACCCCCTCCGGGACACGCCGAGCACGCTGGCAGCAGCCATGGCGGACGGCCCAGTGGCGGAGGTGCTGCTCCGGCAGCTAGAGGCGGCCGATGGCGGCCTGGACAGCGCGGAGCTGGCAGCTAAGCTGGGCGTGGACCACCAGGTCGTGGTGGGCGCCGTGAAGAGCTTGCAAGCGCTGGGCGAGGTGAGTCGTGCGGGTGATGCCGGGCCTCCTCGCTTTTGCGCCTGAAGGCCCTGTCTGCAGAAGAATCCTTCAGGAGTCCTGCCTGCGCGCCGCAGGCAACAAGTGAGAGCCCAGAAGCACTGACGTTGTGCACTAGTAAATGCCCATTGAGACATGGTAGGCGTTAGGGAGGGCACGATGGTGGAAAAGGAGCCGCGGTCTTTGCCCCTCACGGAGGTTGCCGTCTAATGAGGGAGACGCTCAGGTAACTCTCAGAGCGATGGAGGAAGTACAGGGAATCCAGAGGTGACAACTGGCCCTGGCTTGGGAGTCAAGGAGAATGTCCCGTGGAGGTGATGGCCGAGTCAGGCCTCTGCACTGAGGAGGAAAGCTCCAGGGATCAGTGGCAGGGATGGGAAATAGATGTAGAAAGGCCTTAATAGAGCCAAGATTTGCAAGGCCTTGTAGGTCTTTATCTCCTGGGGGTACTGGAGAACCATGGCAGGAGCTGGAGCCAGTCAGAGGTGTGTCCTATCTGCATCTCTCTGAGGCAGGATTGGCAGGGGCAGGACTGGTGGTGAGGGGAGGAAGGCAGAGGGTGGCACCTCCCCAAGCGAGAGGGCATGGTGTCTGGTTTTAGGGAGGCAGGTGGAATGGAGAGAGGATTCAGGAGAGGGAGCGAAAGGAGATCCATGGCAAGGCAGGGAGAGCATGGATGAAGCCCAAACTTTTTGACTTGGACAAGTAAAAAAAGGGATAAAGTCATAGGAGGAAGATTTGGAGAGGCCTATGGGCCACCTAGGAGGCTGGATCCTTGGAGCTACAAATCAGAAAACATAACTGAGCTGCATATTCATCAAGCTCATGTTCTGTGCCCCACTTTGGTCTTGGCGTTATTTATCATCTAGTTCTTGTCATTACCCAAGGATAGTAGTACTGATCTCTCCATTTTACAGACTGGACACCTGAGCACTGGTCAGTAACTTGATCAATGTCACTGGAAGGAACAGGCAAACCTGGATTTGAATTAACCGTTCAGGGGCGCCTGGGTGACTCAGTCGTTAAGCGTCTGCCTTCGCCTCGGATCATGATCCCAGGGTCCTGGGATTGAGTCCCACATCGGGTTCCCTGCTCTGCTGGAGGCCTGTTTCTCCCTCTCCCATCCCCTCTGCTTGTGTTCCCTCTCTCTGTTAAACAAACAAGTAAAATCTTTTAAAAAAAAAGAAGAAAAAAATTAAGCATTCAGGCTCTAGAGCCTGAGGTCATCAGTGCAGAGGGCAGGTGTGTGGAGCCTCAGTACCTTGATTGATGTGAAATTGACTTGTGTTGGTCCCAGAAGGTTAAATAGTGGCTGTTTATCATGTCTCAGTCTAACACAGTGATGGTAAGAAAACATTCTAGGTCCTTCCCATAGGTTAATTCAGTAGATGGGGTAGAGCCCATCACACCTTTCTCTTGCTGGTAAGAAAATTAGCTCAGGGAAGTTAAGCAACTTTACCAAGGTCACACAGGGTGTGAGGAGCAGAGCTGGGAATTAGAGTGGAGAGGGAGTTGGGTCGTGTGGGCTCCACCCAGCCTTGCTCCTCTGTGCTGGATCTGAACCCATCCTCATCACGGAGCCTTGCATTTCTGTGTGTAATGTGGACCTGGGGGCCTTTTTCTGACACTCTGGGCCCTGAGATGGCCAACATGTTAAATGTGGAGATGAATCAGTTCACCTGGGGGTGAACTGGGGCCTTAAAAATCTTTCTGAGATTCAAAAGTAATGGAACTGATTTTCTATTAGATACCATTCTTAATACTTTACTTCTCCCTGAGAGGCGTGAGCCGTCATTATCCTTGTGTCACAGAAGGAAAACGGAGGTTTGGCTAGGGGTGCTCACTCTGCTGGCATGTGGTGCCGCTCAGATATGAAGCTGTCTTCAGGCACTGTGCAACCCAGGTGCTGTGGAAAGGGCGTGCCTGGCTCTGAACCCTGTCTCTTTGGGTCTTCCCTCTGCCATTTCCTTCAGGTCATTGAGGCTGAGCTGCGCTCCACCAAGCGCTGGGAGCTTACTGCCGAGGGCGAGGAGATCGCCCAGGAGGGCAGCCATGAGGCCCGGGTGTTTCACAGCATCCCCCAGGAGGGCCTGGCCCAGAGTGAGCTCATGGTAAGGTCCTAAGAGCGAGGCCTAGGGAAGTGATGGGGTGAGGTGGCCCTCATGCCCCACTCACTGTGGCCTCGCTCCCCCAGCGGCTGCCCAGCGGCAAGGTGGGCTTCAGCAAGGCCATGTCCAACAAATGGATCCGCGTGGACAAGAGTGCAGCAGACGGGCCCCGGGTGTTCCGAGTGGTGAGTCTCTGCGTGCAGCGGGGCAGATGGGCAGGTGGGCCCCTGGCCCTCTCGGTCTCTCACACCCATCATCACGGCAGGTGGACACTGTGGACGACGAGGTGCAGCGGCGGCTCCAGCTGGTCCAGGGCGGGCAGGCTGAGAAGCTGGGTGAGAAGGAGAGGAGTGAGCTCAAGAAGAGGAAGCTGCTGACTGAAGTGTGAGTGGGTGCCGCCTCCCTTCCATCCCGTGTCACCTGCTTGGTCCTGGGGATTGGGGGGGACGGAGTCACCATGCCCAGACTGGGCCACAGGGCTCTCAGTGTCCTCCCAGCTCTGCTTTACCACGTGGTTGTCAAGAATTTGTGCCAGGCTCATGCCACCTCAGGGCCTTTGCTTGTGCCATGACTTCTGCCAAGAACGGTCTTCCCTTAAGCCAGGCTTGGGCATCAAACCTCTGCCATCCTGACACCCCTGTCTCCCTTTGAGTTCCATAAAAGTTCCTCACTTCTACTTTCCATACCAGTGCCATGTTTCCTTCCTTTACAGCTCTGATTCCAGTGTCCGGAATTTATTGACTGCCGATCCTAGACAGGCCTAGGGCTCTGCTCTGCCAGGGCTGATGTACCCTTTGAGATATCGAGTGGCATAGCATTTATGGGGACACAGGCCGGAGGAGAGCTGCCTGATCCTGGTCCTGGCTCTGGCACTTGTTAGTTGTGTGACCTTGGTCAAGTCACCTGATCTTTCTGGTCCTCAGTTTCCTCTTCTGTAAAATGGCCTCTTTTTCACAAGGTAGTGGGATGATTTCAGTGGAGTCGAACATGCCAGCACGGAATAAACGCTCAAGAGTTGTACCTGTTACTCTTGCTCAGCTGTATGCTCAGTACTTTGAGTAGACCCTGGCACATAGTAGATTCTCATTAAGTATTTGTTGAGTGAGTAAGTGAGCGACAGAGCGATGTAGGTGTGGGCTGAGTAAGAGGATCTCGGGTGATGATGAATGTCAAGAGAAAAATAAAACAGAGTGACTTGGTGGTTGGTGTTGGGGTCAGCATCAGCTGGGAGATCTAAGGAAGCCTCCCGAAGGAGGTGACAGTGGCGTCCCCTCCTCCTCTCTGGCCGCAGGACCCTGAAGACCTATTGGGTGAGCAAAGGCAATGCCTTCAGCACCAGCATCTCCAAGCAGGAGACAGAGCTGAGCCCAGAGATGATCTCCAGGTAGGGGGTGACCCCAGGAACTGAGGCAGGTCGGAGAGGGAGGACAGCCCTCACCAGACCCACGTACCTTGCGTGCCCCAACAGTGGCTCCTGGCGGGACCGGCCCTTCAAGCCATACAACTTCTTGGCCCATGGTGTCCTCCCCGACGGCGGCCACTTGCATCCTTTGCTCAAGGTCCGCACGCAGTTCCGACAGATCTTCCTGGAGATGGGGTGAGCACGGGGCCAGGGGTGGGGCCAGGGGCGGCCCGGCCACTGGGCACAGGCAGGGCAGTCAGGTCGCATCTCCCTCCAGGTTCACAGAGATGCCGACTGACAACTTCATTGAGAGCTCTTTCTGGAACTTTGATGCACTTTTCCAGCCCCAGCAGCACCCGGCGCGTGACCAGCATGACACCTTCTTCCTCCGAGGTGGGTGGAAGTGGCCACGCCATCAGAGGCACCAGGCCTTTCCAGAGTGGCGTACTCATTTTACAGAATAAACTCCATCCTTGGCGTGGCCTGCTGGGGCGGTGTGAGCTGGTCCCAGTGACCTCTGTGGCTTCCTCCCACGTCCCCTCCTGCCCAGTTCTTGGCTCCTGCATGCTCTGCCAGGCAGTTCTCTGCTGACGGGTCACATCATAGAGGTGCCACCTTGACATACCCTGTCCCCCTGAATTCTAAAAGTCTCTCATTTCTAGTCTACTAAGTTCTCACCATACACCAGTCTCTGTTCTGATTCTCCTGCCAGCTGTAGGAGGTAGCAGTGTTCGCTCTCTTTTACAAAGGAGGAATCTGGGCTTAGGGAAGGAACGTCACTTACCCACAGTCATACAGGTCAAAAGTGGTGGAGCTGGGATATGATCTCAAGCTTTTCGGGTGCGCCAAAATCAATGTTTCTGGAAAGAGATCTTAAGAATTCACACATTCACGCAACAAATGTTTGCCAAGCCCCTCCTGTGTGCCAAGGTCTCTGTTAAACATCTGGGTTATAGCTATGAATGAAACATGAAGTTCTTGCCCTGGTGAGACCTGTGTCCTGGTGGAATAGATACTTACTAAATCCTGAGTGGTACTCAAGTGCAGTAATACAAGATGGCAGTAAACACAGTGGAAACTGGCATGAAGGGGTCGGGGCTGTTAGCTTAAAATTAAGTCTTTGTTTAAGTAAAGGCCAAAGGAGATAAGGAAGAGAACCATATATGGGAAGGACAGTTCAGGAGGGAAAGGCCTATGCAAAGGTCCTGAGGCTGAAATGTCGCTGGTATGCGCACATATCAGCTGGGAGGCCCTGTGACTGGAGGGAATGAACAACTAGAAAGTGGCAGAGACAGGACAGGGTAGCCAAAGAGAGAGCTTTGTCCCACCTCCCACCCTCACACCCCAGGAGATGGGAGGGTTCTGGGCAGAGGTGGGGTTGGGACTGACTTGGGTGTTCCTGGCACCCTCTGGTTGCTGTGATTGGCAAGGATGGGAGCTGCACATGTTGCTGTCTGTCCTCTGTGCAGTGGCTGTTTGAGAAATGCTCCTTGACTGACCAGATGATGCTCTGTCCTGCCCAGATCCAGCTGAGGCCCTGCAGCTCCCAATGGACTACGTCCATCGGGTGAAGCGGACCCACTCTCACGGTGGCTACGGCTCACAGGGGTGAGACAGGACCAAGACTTCAGGGTGTCGGGGCAGGGAGAAGGTTTGGGGGGTCCGAGTGCCACAATGCAGACTTCCCATTTGTCCTCCTGAAGGTACAAATACACGTGGAAACTGGAGGAGGCCCGGAAAAACCTGCTGCGCACACACACCACGTCGGCCAGCGCCCGTGCCCTCTACCGCTTGGCCCAGAAGGTGCAGCTCAGCCTGGGCAGTGGGGGAGGCAGGGGGCTGTCCTATAAACCTTCTGACCTCCTCCCGGGCCTGGCCTGCCTATCACCCCCAGAAGCCCTTTGCGCCAGCCAAGTACTTCTCCATCGATCGTGTGTTCCGAAATGAAACCCTAGACGCCACACACCTAGCCGAGTTCCACCAGATTGAGGGCGTGGTGGCTGACCATGGCCTCACCCTAGGCCACCTCATGGGCGTCCTGCGGGAGTTCTTCACCAAGCTGGGTAGGCAGGCAGGCTGTGGTGGGCAGTGGCAGTGGAGCCATGGGAGGATCCCATGCTGCCAAGCTTACCCTCCAGCCCTCTGCTCCCCCGTCTCCCTCGCCCAGGTATCACCCAACTGCGCTTCAAGCCGGCCTACAACCCCTACACAGAGCCCAGCATGGAGGTGTTCAGCTACCATCAAGGTCAGGGGGGATCCTGATATGGGGGTGGGGAGGGATTTCTCAGGCTGCCCACAGTTCAGCCCGGTTCCCGTCACTTCCAAGCCCACTGCCAAGATCACTGCCAGAGCCAGCGTCATCCACACAACCTGCCGTTCTTTCTCCCACCCCTATAGGCCTGAAGAAGTGGGTGGAGGTCGGGAATTCTGGGCTCTTCCGCCCTGAGATGCTGCTGCCCATGGGGCTCCCCGAAAATGTGTCAGTCATTGCTTGGGGCCTCTCCCTGGAGCGGTGAGTGCTTAAACCACTCAGGGTGTCTGGCTGCCATATAGGTGCCTTGCGGGGCCTGGGGGCCTGCAGACTTCAGCGCCATCGGTTTGCTACTCATTCGACAAGCCTTTAGTGAGTGGCTGCTGTGTGCTTGGTCCTGTACTAGGAGTAGGGCAGCACACATCCCTGCCTCTGCAAAGCTGGGCTCGTAGTGCAGTGAGAAAGGTGGCAGTTAGCAAGATAAATAAGTAAATTCTCAGAGTGTGTCTGAAGCCAGCAAGAACACAGTAGGGAAGGCTAAGCAGACAGGGTTGTCAGAGAAGGCTCCAAAGAGGAGGCAGTATCCGAGCAAAGACCAGAGGCAGGTGAAAGGGTAAGCTGGGGTACATCTGGGGAAGGGTGTTCCAGGCAGTTGGAAAAGCCAGTGCAAAGACCCAGAGGTAGGAATGTGTTATATTTGGAGAACATTGAGGAGGCCAGTGTAGCCAGAGGGAGGGAGGAGGTAGAGGAGGGTGAGGAAGAGACCGGACAGATGACTCAGGGCCTTGAGAGCCTTGGGAACAACATGGGCTTTTAAGGAGGTGGGAACCATCAGAGAGAGCCTGATCAGAGGAGATCATGACCTGATATTGCGTTAAAACTGTTTTTTTTACCTTCCTCCCCACCCCAAGCCCAACAATGATCAAATACGGCATCAACAACATCCGGGAGCTGGTGGGCCACAAGGTGAACCTGCAGATGGTGTATGATAGTCCCCTGTGCCGCCTGGATGCTGAACCGGGGCCCCCACGGACACAGGGCGCTGCATGACATGGGCCACCCTGGATAGCCTTCCTTTCCCTGAGCCACAGCTGTCCAGCCCCGTAGCATCCTTGCCAGAGACCTCCTTGTATTTATAAGGCCTCTGTGAGGCCATCCACCCCCACTCCCACCCCTGGTATCTCCTCTTCGGCACCTGCCGCAAGGGAGCAGGTAGCAGGTTCGACCTACAAAGGTGGGCCCTAGGGAGCCCTGCAGGCCATCCACTGGCTAATAAACTGGGCAGTTGTCCTCATATGATGCCTTTCCTTAGGGATGGAGGAGTGCCAGACGCCTGGGTGTGAGGAGCGGTGGGTTGGGGGCCCTGGATCCTCAGGAGCTCCTGGCTTGCCTGGGCTAGATCCCGTTGGGAAAGACAAGCTCCGTCAAGCATTTACCGATCACCTGGTAGTGCCAGGCTCTACCCTAGATGAACAGAAGTCCTTCCACCCCTGGGGAAGGGGCATATGAGAGGGGAAGGCCAAGGCAGGTGCCATAATTCCCCCTGGCAGCCAGGCATGATGAGGTGACGGGTGGAGGCAGCTTTAAAAAAACATTCTATTTTATCCCCGAAAGCATTTCTTTAAGGTCGCCTCCTCTCCCCCCGCCTTTTTAAAAAAAGAGCAGTTTCTGGTTCACAGCAAAATTGAGTGGAAAGTATAGAAATTTCTCATCTACTCTCTGCCCCCACACGTGCACAGACTCCCCACCATCAACATCCCCACCAGAGCTGTGCCTTTCATAACGATGAATGAACTCCAGAGACTTCCTGACCGCCCCCACTTAATGGTTCGTGCACTTCACGCTCTGTGTTGTACATTCTCTGGGTGTGGACAGGTGTGATGCTGCATGTCCATTGTTAGGGGAACACAGTATTTTCAGTGCCCTGAAAGTCCTTTGTGTTCCACCCATTTATCCCTCTGTCCTCCCCCTAAAAAGCTACTCTTTTTTAAAAACCTGGTCTCCTAAGAATTTCATAGGAGCTCCTTAGGAGGAAGATGAGTAGGATAGGGCTTCCTGAATCTACACTGAGCCGTAAGTGGGTTCTCTGTTTCTGTGGAAGTATTTTAAAACAAATCTCAAAGTCTCCAGGTTCCTCACCCCCCCGTTTGCAGGGTCGGCATGCTTTTGGAAATGGGAACGGTACTTCTGGAATCTTGGGGCCGCCATTACAGCCGGCACAGTTGGCAGCTGAGGCTGTGGACTTACCTGGTTCTTGGGTGTGTGTACATACCAATCTCACAGGGGCTACTCGGTCGATTTTTTTTCTTTATTTCAAATTAAATAATTCAGTCATACAGGAATATACTCATTCCTGCAACAAATGTGCACCTTCTGACTGCCAGCCGTGTCTTGAGCTGAGGACTCAGCAAAGGGGAGAGCTCACTCTTGTCCCTGCCCTGGGGAGCTGAGCTGGAGGAAAGGGTACCCTGGAGATATAAACAGATAAATACGAAACTGGAGGGAGGGGTAAAACCACAGAAAAGTGAAGGTGGGTGGGCAAGGTAAAGTGTACAGAACATAAACCATAAAGCCTAATACAGCAAGCACTTAGGAGTCTGCCCCCCAGTTGGATCAAATCTAACCATGGACTACATTTGTTTTGGGTCTTCCGCATCTTAGATCTGTGACTAATGGTTCAAAGACCCCTGTGGGCTTGTCCTAGTTCCTTTTGCCAGCACCTCACTGAGATTGCTCCCTCCTGAATTTGGCGTTTCTCCTCATGTGTTTTTAAAACTTTTGCTACTATATATGTTACTTAAACAAGACAGGTTTGATTTTGCTTATTTTCAGAAGTGACACAGACGCTGCACCATAAAGAAATCGTCCTGCTTATTGTGTGTTGCTTTTCTTTTCAATGAGTGCGTGCACCTGAGCATGTTTACCAGTGAATCTTTTGAGATTTTTCTCCTAGATAATCCACAAGTCTTCAAATCTGGTGCTGCAGGAATGTACATTTTGTTTACGTTGTGACTTTGCCACAAGATACTAATGTTAGCTACTGTTTATTAAACTCTGTGTTCCAGAAGTTCCAACCCTTAAAATAGTCCGTTTTAGATTTTATAGCCTTAGTGACAGGCAAAAATGGATTTTGAGGATGAGTGGCAGTTGTATGCCCCACCCCCCAGCCTCTCTCACTGGTAAGGGACCAGATTCAAACCACATTCTCCATAATGTAGGTGTCAACATGGGTGCCCTAGGCATTGCGTGACCGGTGACAGAGCCCTGCACAGGATTCCTGCTGCCTCTCACACATGGACACTGACAGGTGTCCTAGAGCGCAGCTCCCCTTACCAGTGAATTGGAGCAAAACTCCCAACCCCTTGCTTTGGCCCCGAGTCCAGCCCTTGCCCAACTTTGATCCCCCACTCAGCCTCCCCCATTTCCTCTTCTCCCTCCCAAGCCTAGCTGAGTCTGCTCCCACTTCAGGACTTTTGCACACGCCTATTTTGCCCATTTTAAGTTGAGTTGTCTTACTATTGAGTTGTAAGAGCTCTTTGTAAATGCTGGCTGTAAGTTCTCAAATCCATGTTTAGCAATATTCTCTCCCAGTCTGGCTCCTCAGGTGCCAATCATTATTGTTACTATTAAGGCATTGTTGTTATTACTACTATTATTAGTAAGGGATATGGGCCCAACTCTAAAGGCCAGACCTGCCATGCTTTTAAGGAGTTTACAGTTTTAGAGCGCACAGGTAAATGATTCAAGGGGATACTGCATAAATACTTCACTGAAGACAACAGGTCATAATCAAGAACAGCCACGGTCAGGATTTTTTATTGCAAAAACTTCTTGGGGGGTCAGTGCAGATGAACTGAAATCTGAGAATTAACATAGAGACTGGTCGATTCCCTCAACCCATGCACGGCCCGGGATCCTTCCACGTGGGCACACAGACCACCTCCTCCTCCCGGCGGCGCCGGCTGCGCGCGAAGCTTCTGGCGCAGCCCAACCGCCAGTTAACTGCCGGCTCCGTCCCGCTGCGCCGGCAAGTTCTCAAAAAGAGGCGGAACCAGGAGCACGTGATGCAGCACGTGCGCTGGGGCCTGGCGAGACGGGGGGCGGAGCTAGCGCGTGCGCAGAGGGTACGAAGGAGAAGGCGGGAAAAGACAGGATGGAGCGACAGGGAGTAAGCGACGCTTGTTTTCCTTCGCGCGGAGGGTGGGCTAGCGGGCGGACGGGCGGGAACGGCCGCGATCTCGGGCTTCCCTGGCGGACCCGAACCTGGCCGCTTGTCTCCTGGCATCGGGGCTACCCCTCTCCTGGCCGGGTCCGATTTCCTGACTGACTGACCAGGCCCTGACTGACAGGACTGTGTGACCCACACGCTGACAGCCCGGGCCAGAAGGACAGACTCCCACGCATGGCGCGTGGCAGGAGCAGGGTAGAGAAAGGCTCAGATATCCACGCGCCGCACCCCTTTCTTGTCTTCTTTTTCTCCTACCTCTTCTCCTTCCTCGGAGGACTCGAGCCGACGCACACACCAGTTAGGATCCCAGCGCCCCTCCCGGCGCCCCTGCCCTCACCCCAACCCCTCCAGGTCTCCCCGCCACTGTCCTCCGGCGCTCCAAGCGCAGGGCCCTCCACCACACGTCCCCGACCTCGTGGTGCCCGTCCCCGCCCCGCGCGCCCCTCCTGGGGGTCCCCGGCCTTTCGCAGCGGCACACGGAGGTGCCCGGGGTCGAAAGGGCGGTAGGAGGAGACCTGACCCCTTCTCGCCCTTCCCCCTCTGGCCTCTCAAGCGCTGGCTGTGCTCACAGGTGGACATGCCCCACGTAGAATGCAAGGACCAGGATCCACAGGATCTCCCCCCGCTGGGGGAGAGCAAGGAGCGGCAGCAGGGCGAGGAGAGCCGCGAAGACGAAGCCGGTCGGGGGTCAGCTAGGTGAGGAAGCACCCTGCCCGACGGGTCCACATAAACCCCTGCGTCCTTCTCATTCATCCAGTTCTTCCACGAGACCCTGCCAGCGTCTGCTGTGGGTGCATTTGCTCTGTGTACTGGTCAGACATCTGCCATGTGCGTGGCATGGTTCCAAGGGCCGGGGCACAACAGTGAGCTGACACTCTGGAGGAGGAGAAGAACTAAACGAGGGAATATATAGTCAGGAGACGCTAATACTGTGGGGGGCGGGCCAGAATAGGAGAGAGTGCCAGTTTAGATCAGAAGGTTAGGGAAGACTTCCTGGAGGAGGTGACAAATGAATCAGGAGGGTAGGCAGAGGAACAGCACCTGCAATGTCTGGGAGGAGGACTGTGCTGGAGGAGCCAAAGAGGGTGATAGTAAGAGAGAGAGGCAGCCAGGTAATGGGACTTTGGGTGTTAATCACCCATGAAAAGGTCTGGAATAGAGTGACATGGCAAGGGCTATTGTTAATAAAGTTTTATTGAAATGTAGCCACACTTGTCATGGCTGCTTCTGAAGAGACAGATTTTTGCAACTGAGACTACAGAACCCACAAAGCTGAAAAGATTTACTATCTGGCCCTTTCTAGAAGTTTGAAGTCCTCTGGACTAAGGTATTAAAAGCCTCTCTCTGGCATCCATGTAGAGAATAGATTTTTGAGGGCAGGAGTAGAAGCTGGGAGACCAGTGAGGAGGCGATTGGAATCCTCTAGGGGCAAGGTGACTCCAATTTGGCCCATGGTGGGTCTATTGAGGTGATGAGAAGTCAGATTCTGGATATATTTAAGAAGGTAGAATTGACAGAAATTGCTAATGGATTACTTGTTGGAGCTGAAAGAGCAGCATCAAGGATGACCAAAAAAGTTTTTGTCTTGTACATTTATCTATTCACCAAATATTTCTTGAGGGTCTGTTTTGGCCAGACACTGATGCTGAGTATGCAGCAGTGAACAAATCACAATTTCTGCTCTCTTGGAGCTTTCTTTCACTTAGCACCTTTCTTCCACCTTCACCTAAGGTTTCTCTGTATCTTTTCATGGCTTGATAGCTCATTTCTTTTTAGTGCCGAATAATATTCCATTGTCTGGATGTCCCACAGTTTGTTTATCCATTCACCTACTGAAGAACATCTTGGTTGCTTCCAAGTTTGGGCAGTTCTGAATAGAGCTTCTATAAATATTCATGTGCAGGTCTTCATGTGGACTTAAATTTTTCAATTCCTTTGGGTAAATACCAAGGGGCACCATGGCTTGATCGTATGATAAGAATATACTTAGTTTTGTAAGAAACTGCCAAACTGGCTTCAAAAGTGGCTGTGCCATTTTCCATTCCTGTCATCAATGAAAGAGAGTTCCTGTTGCTCCACATCCTCTTCAGCACTTGATATTGTCACTGTTCTGGATTTTCACCATTTTGATAAGTCTAGCAGCATCTCACTGTTGTTTTAATTTGCAGTTTCCTGAAGAGATGAAGTTACACACCTTTTCATATGCTTATTTATCATCCATATGTCTTCTTGGGGGAGGTGTCTGGATTTTTTGCCCTTTCTTTAATCACGTTGTTTCCTTATTGGTTTTTGTTGTGCTTTTTTTGAAAAAGATTTTGTTTATTTATTTGACAGACAGAGATCACAAGTAGGCAGAGAGGCAGGCAGAGAGAGAAGGAGGAAGCAGGCGTCCCACTGAGCAGAGAGCCCGATGTGGGGCTTGATCCCAGGATCCTGGGATCATGACCTGAGCTGAAGCCAGAGGCTTTAACCCACTGAACCACCCAGGTGCCCCTTTTAAGAGTTCTTTATATATTTTGATACTTGTCCTTTATCATGCATGTGTCTCACAAAGATTTCCCCCCAGTTTGTGGCTTATCTTTTCATTCTGTTAACAATGTCTTTTGCAGAGCAGAAGTTTTTTAATTTTAATGAAGTCCAACTTACCAATTTTTTTTCTCTTGATAGTATATCTTAAGATGGTCCTCTAGATTTTTCTTATGATATCTTCCGGGAGTTTGACAGTGTTTGACATTTAGGTCTGTGCTACATTTTGAGTGAGTTTGTGTGAAAATATGAAGTCCGTGTCTCATTTTTTTGCCCACGGCTGTCCAGTTATTCCAGCACTGTTTGTTGAAAAGTCTCCTTTCTCCATTGAATATTCTTTGCTCTTTTGTCAAAGATCAGTTGACTATATATGTGCAGGTCTATTTCTAGTCTCTCCATTCTGTTCCATTGATTTATTATCTATTCCTATACCGGTACCACACTATTTGGATCACCGTAGGTTTATAGTGCTCTTGAGGTCAAGGAGCATCAGTCCTCCAACTTTATTCTTCTACTTCAATATTAGGTTGGCTATTCTGGGTCTATTGCCAAGCTGATTTTCTTTTTTTTTTTTAAGATTTTATTTATTTGACAGACAGAGATCACAAGCAGGCAGAGAGGCAGGCAGAGAGAGAGGGGAGGAAGCAGGCTCCCCGCTGAGCAGAGAGCCTGATGCGGGGCTCGATCTCAGAACCCTGGGACCATGACCTGAGCCAAAGGCAGAGGCTTTAACCCACTGAGCCACCCAGGCACCCCACCAAGCTGATTTTCTGAAAAAGAGAGAGAGAGAGAATAATAATAAAATAATGTGATTTCAACTGGCGGCATGTGCTATGAAGGAACAAAACTAGAGTAAGGAGCAACTAGAGTGATAGGGAGTTTAGAGTAGTTAGAAAAGAGTTCTAAGGAGGTTACATGACAAGGAGCAGCCAGGAGGCCTCGGGGGGCCCAGATGTGCCGGGCAGAGTAGAAGTCTCTGAGGTATGAATAAGCTTGGTGTGCTCACAAAGCAGTCGCAAGGTTAGCATATCAGCACTGTGATTGGCAGCAGGGGGATACCCTGAGTCCACCGGACAGAGGCACTCCTACCCTCCTGGTGCTTCCATCTGACCGAGAGGCAGATACTGAACAAACACCGACATGGGAGAGAATGGGGTGCTGGGAAAACACTTCTCCTGGGGGCAGCCAGCCCCGAATGGGGACCAGAGACGGCACCCTTGAAGAAGCAATGCTGAATCTAAAGGTATGGGAGAATGAACGTTGAGTGGCATGGGGGTGGGAGGACGGGCTGAGAAGAGTTTGTGCAAGGGCCCTGTGGTGTTCAGGGAAGTGAGGGCAGGCCAGTGTAGCTGGGTATGGTTGTGAGTGCGAGAGGAGCACTGGCTGGCTTGGCAGAGGCCAGGTAATGCGTTTTGTCAGCTACAGACTTTATTCAGAGAACTTTTTTGGTAATAGCTTGAGATATAATTCACATACTACAATTCCCCCACCTAAAATGTACAACTCAACTGTTTTTAGTACATTCACAGAGCTGTGAATCACCACAGTCAACTTTATAACATTTTCTTTGCCCCAAGAAGAAACTTTGCACCCCTAACCATCATTCCCTGGTTTCTGGATCTCCCCCAGCCCCGTGGTAAACACTACTTTCTGCCACTCTGGAAATGGATTTGCTTCTGCTGGACGTTTCATGTAAGCAGACTCATACACTTATGCCGTCCTTTGCGACTGGCTTCTTTCACTGAGCATAAAGTCTTCAGGGTTTATCCACATTGTAACACGTATCAGAACTCCATTTGTCCATATGGCTGAATGATATTCTACATTGTGGACTCACCGTGTTTTACTTATCCATTCATTGGTTGATGGGTTGATGGATGTTTGAGTTGTTTCTGGTTTTTGGTTCTTGTGAGTAATGCTGCTATGAATATCCAGGCACAAATTTTGGTGTGGGCGTCCATTTCCATTTCTCTTGGGTAGATACCTAGGAGGACAATCACTGTGTCAGAGAAGTGCCATGTTCTGGTTCCTGTTCTTAAAAGACACTGGCTGCTTTGTGGAGAATGGGTGGGAGCGGGCAGGAATGGACGTGGTGAGATCAGGGGGGAGGTTCCTGTGGGGGTAGCATCTAGCAGGGCAGATGGAGAGAAACTCTTACGGGGGTGGAAGGAGCATTTAGTGCAGCATGAGGAAGGGGTGAGCCGAGGATCTCTCCCAGCTGGTGTGCTAGCAAACGGTGGAAAGGCCGGTGTGTCAGGCATTGTGACTGGCAGCGGGGATAGCCTGCTGGCTTGTGCTGGAGCAGGCTCCTCCCAGTCCGCAAGAGCCAGTTCTACACATCTCTTCCCAATATAGCATTTAGCCCTTTTATGTTGGTAGCTTGAAATTGGCTATACTGGGAGTCTGCACCATGGAAATTGGCAAAGAGTACAAATCAGGCCTTTTTTCTCCCCCACCAAGAGCCACTTGCTAAATGTTTACTAGCACACAGCTTTCTCCCCACTTTGGACTGGTTTCCAGCTGGTAATGGTTTCCATGGCAGAGGCAGGAACATAAGTTCCATTTTGCCCTTATTGAGCTTGAGGCGACATGGGACACGCACATGAACACGTCCAGCTTACAGTCGGATTTGCTGACCTGGAACTCGGGGTTGACAAGGGGCTGGAGATGGCACCGTGGGAGCTACTGTTTCAGTGGCAGCTGTGGGGTGAATGAGCTCACCTGGGGAAGGAGTGCGACAAGGCCAGGCTCAGGACAGGGCCCTGAGGACTCGAGGTATAAAGCCAGGTTCCCCTTCTCTCCAGATTGCTCAGCTGTAAAGCAGGCTACAACGGGGAGTGGTTTCTAGGTGTGTATTATCAGCTGGAGACCAGAAAAAAGAAGGAAGTGACTGCAGTCATTTGTTTGATAACATCTTCCTGCAAATACGGTGTTTCGACCTGGATCGAAGTGGCAAAGAGACACAGACAACTGCGTATCAGAGACTTCAGGGAGTTCCACTAGAGCTTTGGGCTGAAAAAACAGATGGACTAGAACCAGTGCAAGGGCCAATTATTAGATCCAGCAGCAGACACTCAGCGACATGATTAAAATGTGAACACATTTCGGGAAAGAAAAGCAGAGGGTAAGGAATGGGCTCAGTAGCTTTGATTCAAACCTTCCCCCTTCCTGGCTGCACTTCAGCAAAACCTCATTTCGCCCAAGCACCAGAGATTCTGTTGTGTTCCTCCTTGAATGTTTGATTAGCTTGTCTCCCCTCCTGGGACTGCCGCCTGCGGTGGTCATAAGTGGCTGGCGGATTGTTTACTTGTATATCTGTTAGAGGCCACGGAGGGAGGGCCCCACCAGCGGGCGACTCTGGCTCATACGCCTGCCAATCAGAGCTTTACCTGGAGCGAACAGATGGTCTCTTCACTTAGACCCATTTCCTCACCGTTCCCGGGCCCCCTGCCAGCGTGGGCCCTGCTCGGAAACTATGTCCTAATCCTTGCAGCCGAATTAAGGACTCCTTAGAAGGACAGACCATAATAGATGAGCGTGGTGAAGTGTTCACAGCCCCCACCCCAAGTCCCCCCTGCCCGACCCCAGCCTGCTTTGTTGGGCCTACTTCCATTCGCTGGCCTCCATCCAGGGTTGGGCAACAGAAGCAGGCCTGGGAATGGGGGAAACCAGTGAAGAGGACATCGTGCATTTTGTTTATTAAAGTTAATTGGTGAATGCAGGCCCAGGAAAGCCTATGATTCATTAGCATCCTGATGAATATGCAGCTGCTGAGTATTAAGAAAAATGAAATGGAAAGAAATAAATCCCCAAAGGAGAGGTTGGAAAAAATCAAGAAGCTCTCTGCAGACATGCGATGCAGGCCTTTGTCCCACAACAAAATTTGAATGAGACGAATTCAAGTGATTTTTCACCATTTGCATAGCTGCCACGAAAACCATTCCATCCTCATCCCTGGAGCGTGATAAAGGAGTGACTTTGAACTGCTAGCAGCGCAGGCCAGTTGTGAGCAGTTGTGTAAAAAAGAAGCACCTGTTTTTATAATTGATTTTCATTTCAGATCCTTGCTCTGTCAGGACACGGCGACTGTGGGCACGGAGGTTTGTGAGCAGGAATGTTACATAGGGCTCTGGAAGAAGTTCATTCCTTCACGTATTCAGTGACTATTTGTGCCGCCTTTGGGTTCTATAGAATGCTGTCCCCTCCCTGAGTGTGCACAGTGTCCTGGAAGGAACCAATGTGTGTAAACCGTGGCAGTGTTGCGATTAGTAAGCGGAGGTGCTGAGGGGGTGCACTAGCAGAAACTCGGAATGGTGAAACTGTAGGAAGGGAAAGTCATTTCAGGCAAAGGCCGGTGGGTTTGGTGAAGTTGTGGAACATTCCAAATTGCTCGGAGTGGAGGGTGGCGAGGGAAGGTGGCAGCCTGGGCCCTGGAAGGCCTTGTGTGCTGTGCGAGGGAATTTACTTGATCCTGTAGCACGTGGGGGCTCTCAGGCTGTCAAGCAGGAGTAAGACATCAGATTGCAGTTTGGAAGGTCCCTAAAGACCAGGTGAGAAATGATAGGTGTGGAGTTCCAAATGATTAGGCAGAGGGGAGATGATAGGTTTGGGAGAGATTAAGGGGGTGGAAGGGAGGATTTTCTGACAGGATGTGGAGGACAGAGAGAAGCTGGACTCTAGGCTGGCTTTTAACTTTCTGGCATGGGAACCAGGTGGCTTTTGGTTTCATTCATAGAAGGGGGAGGAGAATGGCGATGTTGGTGCGCAAATTTGGGAGTCTGAGATGCCTCCGGGACAGCCGAGTGGAGAGGGTCAGGAGGTAGTCAAATACATTGTTGGGAGCTCAGGAGACGGGTGTGAGCAGAGGATGAACTCGGGGGTTGTAGAAGGTGGATGGTAATGAAAGCCCTCGCTAGACATTTCATTCATTTATTCCACGCCTCTCTATTACTCCTATCAGGAGACGTAGGTATTATGGACATGAAGATGAGTGACACATGGCCCGGTCCTCCCAGAGACGACGGGGGAAGCTGAGGGGCAGGCCCTGACACCGTGGGTGCTGTGTGCATGTAACTCAGCCAGGGAAGACTTTCTAGAAGAGGCAGGATATAGGCAGGGAGAAGGACTGGCTACAGGGGTGCCTTTGGGGAATGACAGGTTGTACATTGTGAGGTGGTGGGTGGGGATTAGCAGGAAAGACCAGCAGGGAGGAAGGTTGGGGGTCCTGGCTTCAGAGCAAGGGTGTGAACAATGGTGAGAACAATGGTGTGAAGAGAGCGAGGCCAGCAACAGAGTCTGGGGACGTGATGTGTCGGGAATGGCAGGGAAGGGTGGTCAGTAGCACGAGCTGCAGCCAGTAGGTCAAGGGTATTATGGCCTGAGGTATCTGCCAGCTGCGACAGGGGACCTTGGCAGGAAACGCTTCATTTGAGAACTGGGGCAGGAACCAGTGGGCCGAGAAGAGAGAGGTGAGAAAACGCACTCAGAAAGTGCCGGCAGCTCTTTCTAGATGAGCTACGTGGCTGTGAAGGGAAGGAGGAGGAGGTGGCTGGCTGAGGGCTACCTGGTGTTGGAGGGGAGGGGTGCGTATATGTGTGCTGTTTTAAGATGTGAAACTGGGGATGACATGTCCCGGAATGGGTCAGCCCAAGGGAGAGGTCAAAGGTACAAGAAGAGGGTGAGGTACAGAGGGGAAGGGGATTGGGAGGCCCGCAGAGGCATGGAACCCTTCTCCTGCCTGCCATGTGGGGAATCTGGAAAGAAGAGAGTGGTTGTGGATCCATTTATGGGGGGGGGGCAGTGGAGGAAGTTACTGGCCTGTTTGTGAATACACTGTGTGTGTATCTGCTCAGGGTGAGGGGAAGCAAGTGTTCGGCCAGGGACAGGAGAGTTGTGAAGGTTTGGAATGGCTGGTAAGAATGAGAGAGGGAGGTGACAAGAGCACAGACAGGGTGCCCAGTGACCTTGAGGACCCCCCAGAAACTAGACAGCCAGACTGCAGTGACCTTGTTCACAGGATCATTATTTCCAGTGTCATTCAAGTTCCTAAGTCTAAAAAAGATACAACGCTGGGTTATGGACAGCCGGGGTGGGGTTTCGGTGTGGGTGTGACACAGGGGTGAAGGGAAGAGGGTCTAAGAACCCCAGATGAAGATTGTAGTGATAGAGCCCCTGGTTTAGGCTGAACAGGGGGCAGTCAGTGCTTGAGGTCTCAAGGAAGTCAAACACCGGGCTTTCTGGAACCCATATCCACAATTCATTCCCTCATCATCATGCAAAGCATGGCTGTCTTTTTAAGAGCCATCCACTTTTTTTTCACATGCATCCAAATGTTATAAAAGTCTGAATGTTGAGCTGTCGGTGTCTGGGGTTAGGGGGTCTGGCTGGCTCAGTCAGAAGAGCGTGGGACTCTTGGTCTTGGGGTTGTGAGTTTGAGCCCCACTTCAGGTGTAGAGATTACTTAAAAATGAAATCATAAAAAAAGGAAAAAAATAAAATGTGTACCCAAGCTCTGAATTAATGTCCTTCTGGCTCACTTCCCCGCAGGAAAGCAAGCTAGGAGGCCATAAACTCCTTACTGAACCTTTTTCCTGCAGTACAATGTCTTTTTACAAGAATGCTCAGGAATGCTTTAGTTCGTTTATTTTCTGGCGGACATAAGTCTCTGCTATAGTTTATCTGCCTCAGAGACACACTTTCCCATCTTGATAAATGCACTGACCACACACACGTGTCTCGCCTTGGAGGCTGATGAACTTGCATGCTTTATATGAGGCCAGAGGAGGGCAGAATAGATCAGACAGATGGAAGGCGTCCTTCATTCATTCAACAAACAATGAAGATTTACTAAGTGGTGAGTGCTGGGAATTCAGAGATAAATAGGACACAGCCTTTTGGGGAGACAGGAATGGAAGCTGTGACAGGCACATGCAGTGACAGAGACAGGCACAGGGTCGTGGACAGTTTATCAAAGGAGGCATTGGTATGGGCTAGGTCTCACAGGTCAAGTCAGAGAGCAAGCACAAAGCGACAGAGGTAAGAAGCCATCTGGCAAGGAGTACTCGAGGACCAGGACACAGCTGAGGTCTAGGGCCCGAGAGCTTTCATGCAGGCAAGAACTCTGGCCACCCAGGCTCTTGTGCTCAGGGGTTTCACTGTGCTTCTGTCCTGTGCCAAAAGGAAGAGCTTAGGCAGTCAAGAAACCACCAAGAAAAAGTTTTATGGAGAAAGCATCCAAAAATCAAGATGTAATTTTCTAAGTAATCAGTGCCTGGCTTGTGGTCTCGGCCAACTCTATGGCTGCTTGTGAACTGGTGTATTCAGGAACTGCTCTGTTGGCACCTCTGAGTCAGCCATTAAGAGCTGGAAGGACCTGAGACGGCAAAGAAACAGAGGACCCTGGGGCAGCAGGACATGGGCTGGGGAATCAGGCCAGCTGGGTGCCACACCCATCTCCACCACACACTGGCCGGTGACCCTGGGCTGGTGACACACTGACTCTGCGTCCTCAGTGAGGAGGCAGGTAAAGACCATGGGTGGACCAACCCCAAAGCACGGTCAAGAGGATGGAGCAAGACAAGGTGTGCAGTTAGGAGGGTGCCTGACGGAAAGTGCTTACAGATCAGATAAAGCAGAGATACAGAACAAAAAAAAAAAAGATGAAAGGAGGGAGGGAGAGAAGGAAGGAGCCCTACCGTACCGTAAACATTTTAATCTTAATTTAGAACACCAAGGGGTCTGCTAATCAGATGGCTACCTTTTTTTTTGCATAAACTTCATTCTTAATGCATTACCCACAATTTCCACTTCATTTTTAAATATTTTATTTATTTAAAGTAGGTTCTACATCTAACGTGGGGCTTGAACTCAGGACCCCAAGATCAAGAGTTGCATATTCCACTGACTGAGCCAACCAAGCACTCCTCCAGTTCTTTGTTTTTAAACCAGAGTGAAAAGTCGTAGGTCTTGACAAAGCAGTCTATATGCAGAATCCTTCTAAATGTTTACAAGCTTTGCCCCAATCTACAGTTGTTGATATACTATCGTAGAAATGACACTCATTTCAACGCAACAAGTTGGTGTAGTAACGTGAGAGTGGGCTCTGAAGCCCAGGAGATCTCCATTCTGGAACTTTCGGTGGGTTTTGTTTGCACCTCTGTATCTATTTCCTTAGTTATAAAATGGAGAGATGCTGTCCCTGCTTCACAGGGCAGTGTGTGAGTGAATAAGCAAGCGTCACCCACAGGAGACACACAACACTGGTTCCCCTCCCAGCACCGAGCTAATTGAGATCAGCGCTCTGGAGAGAATTTAGTGTTGACCTCAGTTTCCTGTACTTGCAGAAGTCAGGTTTCTAGCCCCTCTATCGCCACCTCCAGTGCCAACCGCCAGCTGATGATGCTAGAAGGGAAGTCAGGATCCTACTTTTCTTCTCTGGACTCAAGCATTGACATCCTGAAGAAGAGGGCCCAGGAGCTGATTGAAAACATCAACGAGAGCAGACAGAAGGACCACGCACTTATGACCAACTTCAGGGACAGCCTCAAGATCAAGGTGAGAGATTCTCCCACACACTGCAAAGCCCCAGAGGGCAGGGGGAAGGCGACCTCTGTAAGGGGTGAAAGGGGAGGGGATGAGCTACTTCGACTGAGTGTCTTTGAGGTTCTAGGCCTGATGCTAAGCAAGCTGCAGATAGTACCTCATTTCCTCCTGCAACAATCCGGCCAAGAGCTCAGACCTGTTTTATAGATGGGAAAGTAAGGTTTGGACATACTTTGCCCAAATGAAAGAGCCAGGATGAGGAACAAAGGCCCATCTGCCCCCACAGTCCACCCCTCTTATTTCATGCCAGGGCTGATGACCATGGGAGTAGAGGCTGAGGCATAGCCTTCTTTGTCACACACATCTGTCCTCCAGAAGTTGAATGGCTTGTGGGGTGCCCGGCTGGCACCTAACTCTTGATCTCAGGGTTGTGAGTTTAAGCCTCACATGGGGTATAGTAATTACTTACAAATCTTCCCCTCACAAAAAAAGAATGGAATGGTTTGTGATGGGAGGGTAGGGTCCCCTTGACATGGCTGGGCCTTAAAGTGTCTAACAAACACTGATGTTATGTTCAGGTCCAACATTCATGATTGTCCCGGAAGCTTCTTCAGAATGCATCATGAGTTCTGTGAGTGGGACAGCTTGTTGGACACATAGGGGACACATGTCATGCACCTCTCAAAGACAGGCTGACTTTTTCCCTTCTCCCTCCCCCCATCCCTACCAGTACACGCCCTGATACATCAGAGAAAACTTAGAAGGTAGAGAAGAGTAGAACATAGCAGAAAAAATAGAAAACATTCCTATGATCTCACTAAGCAGACACTACTTGGTCGCATGTTTTCTTCTAGTTTCCACTGCATATTTTCTTCCTAATCTGTCTGAGCCTGTACTATATACATAATTTTGCATCTTCCTTTAAAAATTTTTTTAAAATATACAGGCAATTTCACTTCCAGTCACTGGAATTGTTGTTACCATTTTTATAAGATAAATTGCAGAAATCTTAGCGAGACGCTTAAAAACAAACATCTTGTGATGCCTCTTGTTTGATTTTCTAAAAACATGCTTTATTTTTTAAAAAGGTTTCAGACCTGACAGAAAAGCTCGAGGAGAGGATGTATCAGATTTATAATCACCACAACAAGATCATTCAGGACAAGCTCCAAGAGTTCACCCAGAAAATGGCAAAGATCAGCCATTTGGAAACAGAGCTCAAACAAGTGTGCCACACCGTGGAGACAGTGTACAAGGACCTGTGCGTCCAGCCTGAGGTATGACTAACAGCACGCCTGTGGGCGCCACTGAGGAAGGCTAAGATGAAGTAAATGTCAACACAAACCAAGGACGTTAGCACCGAGCCCAGCCCCAAACCCCACAGGGGCCACTATCCCAGCAAAACCCCTGATGCTCTGGCCCCCCTCCCCATGGTCCCAGGCTCCCTGAGGTGGTATGTTTGAGCTGAGAAGCTAGACGGTTGTTACTCGCCACCACTGCCTGGTCAGCTCTGTGGTGACAGAAAGGACAGCGGCCCCTCTGTCTACAGTCCTGAGCCCGGGTCAGTGCCTAACCAGGGTTATTACAGCAGAGCCCAAAACTCGGACACGGGCCACACCACTTGAGGGGGAAATCCCTGAATGTCAAACACCTCACAGTCCCCACACTTTTCCTGTGACTGAAATGACTTCTTGGTCATTTGGATCTTGGGTGGTTTGGATCAGGATCTTGGGTGGTTACAATTAAATGTGGCCCAATACCTTGGGGTCACACATGCCGACTTTATTAGTCTTTTACTCTCTCTCTGCCCCAACATCCAGCATTAGGCATTCACCCACAAGATGGGAGGGTCGGGGGGCACACAGTGGACTCCCGGTGTGTGGGGCCTTTGCTCAGTCAGACACCAGCGGCTGCCTCCATGCCACTCTCCTTCCCTCTTCCGGCTCCCATCAAGAGAAGCTTCTGTTCCAAGATAAGTGGAATCCATTCCCGTCCATGGTTAAAAGTGGGTTGAGAAACTTGGTACAGAGAGTCCCATCTTCTTTTTAAGGAACACATTTGAATGACTTCAAAGGGAAAATTCTGATAATTAAGAATCAGTGTCTCTCACTTCCCACTATAAAAATTGGCTCCATCTGCCACCCCCTGAGTAAGCTCAGAGCACAGCACTTCCCTGGGAAGGAGCCTGAGACCATCTGGGCTCCCGGGTGAAGTATGTTCACTTGCTGGCCGTGAACGCCTGGATCCCTGTGATCGCCCTTCCAAGGATCAGAGCGTGAATGTCGTGAGTGCCTGGACAAGATAAATGCAGAGTCGGTGTGGCGTCCGAACAGCTCCCAGCCTCGCTTTAACGTCAGTCTTCATGTCCCTTCTCCCCCTAGGCTACTACTTCGGAAGACCAGGCCCACAAAGAGGGCGAATTCTGAGAGCTACTGGGAGCATCCCCTCTTGGTGACAGCCACCAAGAGAAGGCTGAGGCCACCACTGGTGCCATGCTGAAAAAATTTTTTTCACAGTTCTGCAATGCATCTTGGCAAAAATAAAAAAAGTTAAAAAACAAAAACAAAAACAAAAACGAAACAACCCAACAAGGGTCCTTGTGCTAGACCCAGAACTTCAAGTCCAGCCCTGGCTGTGGGCCCAGCTTTGGGACTCCCCACACTTGGCAGATTCATCCCACCCAATCCTGCACAGTTGGTTAAATGTTTAATTTTCAACCCATTCATGCTTCTTTCCCTGTGGGATAGGTCAGGCCCTTTCTTATCCACAGAAGAGATGGGGAAGCAAAAATCAGAAAAACTGCTTGTCCAGCTGATCTCCGCCATCCTAGAGCCACCGTGCGGTATCCCATATCCCCCTCTCTCCAGGCTGGGTAACATGTCAGAGCCTCAGTGCTCTCCTTTGCTCTTTCTCAGTTTAAATGGGTGAAGAGATACCTCCGCCCTTTCATGGGGCAAAATAATTATGTTTACTTCCCAAAGTGCCAATCTGACCCCATCCCTCCCCTGCGTAACTCCCTGAAGGCCCCCCTCTGCTCGTCCTCAGGGTCATCCCCACACCGGTAGTATCCCCCCAACCCTCCGTCTTGCTGTTTCTGGAATGTCCCATCCAGAATAGCACCCAGAAGCTGTTTTGCCGTCCCAGGGAGCTACGCTTCCTTTCAGGCCTAATATGGTCCCACTTTCTCCCCAAGATGAGCACTTGTACCCCTTTACATTTCTGCCTGGCTCATACGAGATGGTACTATTTTTTCCTTTTTTTTTTTTTAGTTTTAAATGATCTTTTTCCATGTCAGTTTTCCCATGAGGAAAGGGATTTTGGGCCCCATGCAAGTTAACAACCAGTCACCAGGTCCAGACACCCCAGCCTGACTGTGATTTGTCTTTTTTCTCTTAACGTAAAATGGGGTGGTGATTCCTGTGTGTAGCTGCACGTTTGCTCCCGGGCACCCACCAGCTCACCAGGCGTCATGCCCCACGCTGGGGGTGCCCGAGGAGGTTGCAAAGCCCTAGGCAGCACCATGGGAGAAAGGCCAAGAGCAGGTCACTGCCACAATCCCTGTGTGAGCCATTCCCGATGAAGAACACAGTGGGACTTGCCCCAGGTCACACTGCTAGTGATGACAGCTGGAAGGACGACTCAGGCCTGCTGTCCCCACCCTTCTCCTCTAGACAGTGAGGCCCCTAGAACACTCACCGCCCCACCCCGAGACCCAGCACCTACCTTCATAGGTGTTCACGGCCTCCAGGTTCATGGCATGGCGGATGACGTGATACTCATCAGAAATCCCATTCCCCCCTAGTATGTCTCGGGCCTGGCGGGCGATATCCAGAGCCTTCCCACAGTTATTCCTCTTCAGCAGGGAGACCATTTCTGGAGTGGCCCTGGGAATGGCCCAGGCATGTCACAAGTCTAGGATCACAAAGAACTGATCCCAGAAGTCCCTAAGCCCTGGGCCAACCAGGCCAACCCAGCGGGGGAGAAGATTCCCCAAGTTCTAGTCACAGCAGCAGACACTGAGCTCCCAGTAAGGGACAGGCAGGCAGTCCTGTCCTATTAAGGCCAAGAGGGAGAGAAGGGACAGATCCCCAGGGGCCCCCAGGGAGGAAAGACCCTTCTCCCCAGTTCCAGCCACCACCACGTCCAGCAGGGGCACAGCGTCCCCTCCTTGCTGCCTACCCCCTGCTCCCCTAACACAAAGCCCCTACTTGTCTTGATCCTTCAAGCGGCCAAGCTGCAGGCAGGCGTGAAGGCCCAGCGTGATCTCAGTAAGCATGTCTGCCAGCTTCTTCTGAATCAGCTGGTTCCTGGCCAGTGGGACGCCAAACTGGATCCTGAGCGGGGAAGTCCAGGGCTAAGTGTGGGCATGCTCACTCCCCAGTCCAGGAAGCCTTCCCAGGCTGCCTCGGCCCTCACTGAGTTCACCTTGGCCCTGTCACTGCTCAGCGTCACCAACGTCACTGAGCAGTCGGCCCCTCACTGCTCAGAAGGATTTCCCAGACCATTTCACCCAGTGGGGAACTTAAGTCTGATAGGCAGGAGATGAGGAGTCACTGGTAGGGTAAGGGGTGGAGCCCGTGCCCCCCCACCCCCATCATGCCCCCCAGGAGATCTCACGGCAGCCCCACACACCTGTCCAGGCTGTACTGCCGGGCTGTGTGCAAACAGAATTCGGCGGCTCCGAGCACGCCCCAGGCGATGCCAAACCGGGCATTGTTCAGGCAGCCGAAGGGCCCCTGTGGGGTTGAGAGGGAGGCCTCAGCCCCACCCAGGAGCTCCGAGGCCCCAGGCAGAACTAACTTACGTAGGGGGAAGCCCCCTCCCCAGATGTGCAGTCACGGTAAACAGAGGCATTCAGGGCAGCCATTTCAATCACACACGGTCCCAGCACCAAAGGTCACGCACCCACAGTTTCTACCCAGCCCAGGACCTGCGTCCCAGATGCCCAGATCTAGGGGATGATGTAAGGAGACAGAAAAGAGCGCACGTATCAAAGGATTAAACTGGTTCAGGCCCGGAATGGGCCTTGGCAGAGCCAGTATAAGCGAAATGGTCACCCCAAAAGGGCAACTTCCAAACATCAGTGAGCCAGGCAGAAGCTCTCAGAATCACTCGTGTGTGGGCTCCTCAAGCACAGGGACTGTGTCTGGTCCCCAGCTGGGTCCCCAGCATGGGGCCTGCCCAAGGAAGCTGCACCAGCAGGTGACCTGATACCAGTTCCCAAGGTGGCCGCTGCTCACCGCCAGACCAGATACATCAGGCAGCACATTCTCCTCTGGCACCTCCACACTGTCCATGACGATCATGCCCGTGGACGAGGCCCGCAGGGAGAACTTGCCCTCAATCTTGGGGGCTGAGAGGCCCCGCATCCCCTTCTCCAGCAGGAAGCCCCGAATGCAGCTGTCTTCACACCGAGCCCATACTACAAAGAGGTCGGCCACAGGTGAATTGGTGATCCTGGGGGAGGGATAGGCAGTGAGGGTCTGGCCACCTCCCTCCTGCCCCTGCCCGCCTGCCTGAGACACCCAGGCCCCTCACCAGGTCTTGGTCCCACTGAGGGTGTAGCTCCTGTTGGATGGGTTGTGGCGGGCTCTGGTCTCCATGCTGCCAGGGTCACTCCCATGGTTGGGCTCTGTGAGTCCAAAGCAGCCCAGGAGCTCCCCCTTGGCTGCAGGGACAAGATAGGGTCACAAGTCTGCCTGTCCCCCACTCAACTCCTCTAATGAAAATTGTCGGCCTCCCCACCAAGCCAGGCCAAAGGGAGACCCAACTCTGCCCCCATGGCACTCTCAAGTGGGGTCAGTGTGTGGGGATAGACTCCCACCCACCCCAAGCCACAGGAACGATGCCATGATCGGGTGAGAGGGGCCCCACAGGAGCCAGGAAAGAACGAACCTGTCTTGAAGGCAGTGAAAAGGAGTTAAGCAGGAGGAGGAAGGGTGAAGAGGAGCGGTTCCACTGAGGGTACAGATATGCAAAGGCCCAGTGGTACATGTGGAGAATGCCAGCTGAGTCTGGCTGAGGAGAAGCAGTCGAATGGCCAGAGATGAGGTGGCATGGTCAGCAGAGGCCTGCCTATTCATGAGGGGCCTGGTGGACCCAGTTAGGAAATTGAGACTTTAAACTTTGGGCTGCGATGGGGACACACAGCGAATCAGGAGGGAGATGACGGTGGTAAGTGGGCAGAGTGAAGAGAGACCCAGGAGGAAATATTCAGGATAAAATGTAGGGGTGAGGCCCACAGTCTGGCAGGGGATCTGGGTAGCCATTGGAGCTATCCTTGAGGTAGGGACAGAAGGCAGGCTCTGGGGACAGTCCCATTCCTAAGTTCCAGACCACTGAGATGGTCTTCCTTCCACCAGGCTCTACAGGCAACTGCTCACCCAGCCGGGGCAGGTACTTCTCCTGCTGCTCCTTGCTGCCGTAGGCGTAGATGGGGTGCATGACAAGGGAAGACTGGACACTCATTGCTGACCTGTAGCCACTATCCACCCGCTCCAGCTCTCGGGCCAGGAGCCCATAGGCCACAGATGACACTCCGGCACAGCCATACCCTGGTGGAGGGGAGGGGGAAGGAAGATAGGGCAATGGGAGACAAAAGTCCCGCCCAGCTGGGACCAGTGTGATTCCTGGAGCCTAAGAGACAGTACTATATAGGGGCACCCCAGGAGGGGGCACCGAGCTGGTCCTAGTTTGAAGGTTTATTCATTCTTCCTCACAGTCACTTTCAGATGGAGGAATAACAGCCTCGATTTGCAGACCGGGAAACTCAGGCTCAGGAATAAGAAGGGGCTTTCCAGGGCACAGTGGGGGCTGCATAGTGTAGAAATAAATCTGTCCCTACCTTTGATGGTGGGCCCCAGCACACCAAGTTCCCCCATTTCTGAGATGATCTCTCGGTGAAAAACTGCAAAACACAGATGCTCAAACTCAGGCCCAGCCCTAGCCCACTAGAGCCCCCAACCCAGGGACAGAGGGGGCCCGGGGCCCTGCTAAAGCAAGTGCACAGGGGAGGGTGCCCACCCGCACACCTCAGCACCTTCGTTGCGATTGGCCAGCAGGATTCGGGGCATGAGGCGCTCCTGGCAATAGGTGCGGAAGGTGTCTCTGATGAGGATCTCATCCGCTGTCAGCTGCTCCTCCAGCACCAGCGGGTCCCTCCAGTCAAATAAAGGACGCGAGGCTGGGAGAGGGAGCAGAGAGTGGGACAGGGCTTGACTCGGCCCAGCCCACCGACCACCGCACCCTCCTCTCCTGGAAGGCTCAGCCCCGCTCCAACGCTCCCAACTGGCTCCTGGTGATGTGGGCAGTAAAGACCACTTGCAAGACGGCGTTTCTCCGGGAAAGTCACTGTCTCTGGCCCCGGCC
Source organism: Neogale vison (assembly GCF_020171115.1). Classification (NCBI taxonomy): domain Eukaryota; kingdom Metazoa; phylum Chordata; class Mammalia; order Carnivora; family Mustelidae; genus Neogale; species Neogale vison. The sequence goes on from NC_058096.1 coordinate 215,574,078, forward strand.
ACGCCCTGCCTCCCCTCTGGGGCAGCCCTCGGATTCCGGGACAGAGCCCACCCTGCGCAGACAGTTGGACTGGGGCCGCAGACGTCCGGCGCAAGGAGGGGTCCTTACCCTTAGTCGCTCGGTTCTGTGTCTTCCCGCCCTTTTCTGCAAACACAGGACGAAAAAGTCACTCCGGAAAAGTCCCCCGAGCCTCCAGTTCCACCCTCTCCACACTGCCCCCGACGGGCACTGACCAGTCTGCGCCGCCGCCGACCCCCACCCGCGCAGGAAGCTCAGGCCTGGTCCCCGGCTCAGCAGCCGCTCGGAGAACCTTCTCAGAGCCATTTGGGCAGCGGGTGGGCAAGCAGAGCAACCACGGCCAACCTGGAGGAGCAGGGGCGTCAGGGCGGAGTGGCTTCCACAGGCAGGCGCGGCCCTGGCGCCACTGGCCCCTCTCGCCCCCCTCACCAACGCTTACCCGACGCCTCTCGCCTCACCCTACAGTCCACAGTACGACAGGCAAAATCGTCTGACCTCTGCAGGGGGTGGGAGGGGCGGATGCCGAATGGGGCTTCTCATTGGTCTGTGCTAGGACCCCGCTCCTCCACGGCTCTGCCTTTTAAAAGGGCCACGGCAGTCTGGCGGTGGAATCGTGAACGTCCGGGCCAAGAGCCGTTAGCGGCTTTAAGAAGCAGAACAGGGAAGGGGCGGAAGGTGAGTGCGCCAAGCCAATTGGCCAGCTGTGTTCCTGTTCTGATTGGCCCTAGGAGGGGGCTCGGCCCACTCTTGATTGGTCAGTTGCAGGGGCCGTGTGCCGAAGGGTTCTGGAGTTAAACGAGGAAACCGAGGCACCAGAAAAATGAGTCCTGGGAGCCTGGAGGGTAGACCTTGATGTCTCTCCTCTAATGGCTGCTGTGGGGAGCAGGTGGAGAGGCGGGCTCCTGTGGGCGATCGCAGCCCAACCTACCTGCCAGTCGGTCCTAGGAAGCACGTATAGTCATGAGCGACCGTGTGTGTGACTTGGGGTGATTGCCGTGCGCTGTTGCTTTTTGTATCTCCGTGTGTGATGGTGCCGGACTGGCTATGTATCTGTATGCGGGTGTACCTACGACGTTGTGGGGCGGTTGACTGTGGCCGGTTGTATGCCACTGTAACTGGCTGTGGCTGTGTGCCTGAATGTCTTTGTGGTTTCTTGTAGTTGTGTGTAGTTGTAAGCTTGTGTATTGGTATTCCGTGTGATCATCTGTCTGTATGTATGACTCTGTGCTCTGATGGTTTTCTCTCTAGGTGTGACTGTTATTTTTGTGACAACATGACTGGATATTTGTGTGTATGTCTGTGTGGTTGTGTGCCTCCTTGTATCAGTGTGATTTGGTCTATGTGCACTTGGACTGGACTGTGAGTGTGATACGAGTATATGCCTGAGTGAGTGGCTAGGCTCACCTAGGTCACTTTGACGAGCATTTGTGTGATGTGCATTTGAATCTGGGTGCTCTGTGCTTGACCATCTCTATATCTAAAAGGCACATATCTAGAATGACATGGCCTTTTCCCAGGTGGGGACAATAAGGCCCAGAAAGCAGAATGATCTTGCTCAAGGTTCCAGTAGGCCAATTGCAGAGCAGGGATGAGTATTGGGATCTAGCCTGGTTTCCAGGCTGAGCCACTCCCTGCCCACCAGGAACTCGTCTCCCCATATCAACATACTAACTGTGTGTATATCATGTTCTACCTCACATACCATCTCCGAATGAGTGTGATGGGAGTAACAGTGGGATTGTCTTCTGAATGTGGTCACTGGCCTGCCTGTCCCCAAGTGCCTGGGGCCTGGGTATCCCTAGACCCTCCCACTTTCTGGGCCCTTCTTGCCCTTAACTTCCATAAAAACCCATTTGAGCCCTCCTCCTCACCCCACAGGGAGTCCATCAACACCCTGAAATGCCCCTGATTCTTCATGGCTCTCATTCTTCTGGTCACCTCCCTTCTCCCGTAGCCAGTGGCCTCTCTCCCCCACCCCCTTCCTTCCCCCAAATCTCCCCACCCTGAAGCTGGTGTAGGTGTCAGAGCGTGATGTCGGTATCTGTACTGGGAAACCCAAACTGGGGTTCAGGCCTTGACACCCCGGGATGGCTGTCATGCCTCCAGGCCACAGGCTCCTAGGGGACAAATGCTTCCAGCTAAATGCCTCCCTCTCTCTGGACCCTTATCTTCTTGCCTCCCATTTTAGAGCCACACAGGCCTGTTTAGTGTCTCATCCCAAACCAAGGAGATCTCTCCCCAAGAGAGACTCTGCTTTCTTCTCTAGCAACCCACTAATTCAAGTCATTTCATTTTACTGGGGCAAAATTCACAAAACATAAATGAACCATTTTAAAGTGAACAATTCACAGGCATTTAGCATTCACGATGCTGGGCAAACACCACCTCTATCTAGTTCCAGAACATTTCCCTCACCCCAAAAGGAGACCCTGTACCCATTAGCGGTCACTCCCCATTCCTCCTCCCCCTGCTTCTGGCAACCACTAATCTTTTGGTCTGCATGGATTTTCCCGGATATTAAATGGACTCATATGTGTGATTGTTTGTGATGGACTTCTTCCACTTAGCATGTTTTTGAGGTTCACCCACATTTTGAGGTTCACCCATATTGAATGTCATTCCTTTTTATGGCTGAAAGATATTTCACTGTATGGACAGACCACATTTTGTTTATCTATTTATCTGTTTGTGGACTCTGGGGTGTTTCTACGTCTTAACTATTGTAACTAATGCTGCTATGAACATAGTGTACAAGTATTCATTTGAATGCCTTTTTTTAAGATTTTATCTATTTATTGATCAGAGAGAGCGCACAAGCAGGGGAGTGGCAGGCAGAGAGAGAGAGGGAGAAGCAGGATCCCCGCTGAGCAGGGAGCCCGATGTGGGACTCGATCCCAGGACCCCGGGATCATGACCTGACCCAAAGGTAGACACTTAACCGACTGAGCCCCCCGCTATCCCCTGAATACCATTTTCAATTCTTTGATGTTTATACCTAAGAGTGCAATTGCTGGGTCATATGGTAACTCTCATCCAACTTTTTGGTTATTTAACTTTTGGAAGAATCATCAGACTTTCCCGCAGTAGCTTCATTTTCCATTCCCCCCAGCACTTTACAGGGTTCTACTTTCTCTCTCTGTGGCCATCATAGTTGGTGTGTGAGCTGGCTTCTGTATTACTTGCTTCCCCCTCCCGTTGTGGCCCATGATAATATTTTGCCTTTTTTTTAAAAAGATTTTATTTATTTATTTGACAGAGAGAGATCACAAGCAGGCAGAGAGGCAGGCAGAGAGAGAGAGAAGGAAGCAGGCTCCCGGCTGAGCAGAGAGCCCGATGCGGGGCTCGATCCCAGGACCCTGAGATCATGACCTGAGCCGAAGGCAGCGGCTTAACCCACTGAGCCACCCAGGCACCCCAATATTTTGCCTTTTTGTGCAATGTGCAACTTTTGCGATGCACCAACTCTGATTGTGCGTCTGTGGTGACATGTGCCTGGGCAGGGTTGTGTGTTTTTCACTATTGGAGTGTTTGATTCCGTGTTGGCAGGGCTGTCTGTCTTTGACTGGCTCTGCCCCCTACGGTTGGGCATTGGTAACTATGCAATCGTGTGACCAGTGGCAAACTGTGACAGTGACAGGGGGCGTGAATATGTCAGGTTGTAGGTTTCATATGGTTCCATGAATGGTTGTGTCTGATGTGTAGCTGTGTGTGTGTGTGTGTGTGTGTGTGTGTGTGAGAGTGGTTGTGTGTTTCTGTGTGTTTCTGGAGCAGTGTGTGATTGTGTCAGTATCCATCTGTGTGATTGTGAATTTTATGTCTGAGAGACTGTGTGACTATATCACTGTGTAATCAATGTGGTGTATAGCTGTGTTTTTGTGTCTGGAAAATGGGTATCTGTGTCTGGTCTACATGATATGCAGACACGCAATTCCATGTACAGGGACTATATGGTCTGTGTGACTGGGGGACCAGGAATCTGGGTCACTATGTAACCACCAGTTGTGTGTGGATGTGACTGTGAACTAGGTGTCTATGATGTGTCCATAGCATCCACCTGGACTCCCAGGGCACAACAGTGGAGGTCCCTATGTAGAAGCTTGGATTCCTCCCCCGTGTGGGGCAGCAATCAAACAGCAGCCAGACCCAGAGCAGGGGTTGCTAAGGGTCTCCTGCTTATCATCAGGTGCTTCCTGTGGCCTGATCCCACCATCTTATTTCACCCAGCAGAGGGGGTCACTTCCCTTGCCCCAGCCCCATTACACTGGAGCAACTGCGGTCATGGCAGCCTCCCCCTCCACAGGGCCTGACTCCTCCCAGCACCACCCAGAGGGTCCATGGTCAACAGCAGCAGCGGATTGGGAGGGGCTCCTCCCGGCGCTGGACTCAGACCCTGGGAACTCACAGTCCAGGCAATTTCAAACCAACCCAATGTGAAGCCCCAGCCCCCAACCCTCCCACTCACCAGGAACAGAGCTTCGGCTGTTCTGGGCCCCCACCTGATAGCAGCCTCCAGCATCTGGGGCGTCTGATAATGCTTGGCTTGGCAGGGACTTCATGCCAAGTCCCGCCATCAACATGGTCGCTGCTGTTTATTGGAGAGGGGGAGAGCTACAGGGCCCCAGTCACAGCAAATGGGGTCTCCAAGTCCCTTCCCAGGATCCCCATTCTGCCTATCACCCCTTCTATAGGAAGGTAACTAAGAGGACCCCCTTAGTCTCTCCTTTCGTGGAGACTTAGTGCCTCGCTTTACCCAACACCTGAACCCTCAACTTCTGAGCCCCCAGCCCCTGAACTTGACTTGGCTTTAGATCCAGGGTCAGTCCTTAAGGCCCAGCCCCTAAACAGGCTGAGATGAGGTCTCTTCCCCAGAAACAGTGACCCCCGCCTTGCCTGCCTCTTATCAGGGGCTTCAGCCAATCAGCTGAGGGCAGAGAGGAGCCCTCCAAGGGGCCATTGGTGTCTCAGAGCCCACGAGGCCACGGAGGGAGAGGAGGCCTGAGGCCCAGGGTGGGCACCAGCCAGCCATGGCCACAGCTGAGACCGCCTTGCCCTCCATCAGCACCCTGACCACCCTGGGCCCCTTCCCGGATACACAGGAGGACTTTCTCAAGGTGGGTCCAGGTCGGGTGTAGGTGGGTGGGCTGGGGTCCTGGGCTGTGGTTAGAGCTTGGGAGGGGCCAGGTGGGGTGTAGGTGGATGGGCTAGGTCCTGGGCTGTGGTTAGAGCTTGCAGGGTCTAGTCTCCCTCTTGCTCTGAATCTTAGCTAAGACTGGGGGTCCTCAGTCCAGGCCAGGGCTCTGAACTCGGTCTAAGGGCCTATTTTTGTCATATAAAACTGAGGCTTGGAGGGGCACCTGACTGGCTGAGTAGGTAGAACATGCAACTCTTGATCTCAGGGTTGTGAGTTCAAGCCCCATGTTGGGCATAGAGCTTACTTAGAAAGAAAGAAAGAAAAAGAACCCTGAGCTTTGAAGCTGAACAGTGCAGCAGTCCACAGTAAGACAACCCCAGATACCAGGGGGAAACGGCATTGCAGGAATTTAATCTTGGGAATTAATTTGGGGGGGGGTCAGGGAAGGAGAGGGAGGGTCTGGGGGAAACTGAGGCAAGGCTGCCCCTCACCCAGCCTTCCATGCCTAACTCTGCCACCCTTTCCCCCATGCCTGAGTGTGGCTCCAGATAATGTCAGTCTTATCTTGGGTCTCCAGCCAGACCCATAGACCTCTGTCCCTGGACTTGGAGGGGGGCTGGAGGGAGTGTGCAGTGTAAGGGAGGGGGACAGACTGACATGACAGACAAGCAAACAAGACCCCTTCCCAGAGCCTCTGGCCAGCCTGCCCCCTTCAGGGCATCCAGCCCTCTCCATCTCTGGACAGGGTACCCTGCTGTCCCCCGAAGCCTCACGCTACCGGCTCCCTCCCCAGTGGTGGCGCTCTGAGGAGGTGCAGGACTTGGGTCCGGGACCCCCTGATCCCACCGGGCTGCCCCTCCACGTGAGGCCAGAGTCGCAGGACGCACCCAGGGAGGACGAAGACCACGAGAGGGACTCGGCCTCCGCCTGGGATCTGGATCTCCTTCTCACCAATTTCTCGTGCCCAGAGCCCGGCGGCGCGCCCCAAACCTGCGCTTTGGCCCCAGGCGAGTGCTCCGGGGTGCAATTCCCTCCGCCGACGCTGCCACCCGAGACTCCCAGTCCGTACGCGGGCGGCCCAGGGCTTGTGGCTGGGCTCTTGGGTCCCGAGGAGCACCCGGGCTGGGCACGCCCGGCCCCAAGAGCCCCGGCCCCGGATGCCTTCGTGGGCTCAGCCCTGGGCCCAGCTCCCGAGCCCAAGGCACTCCCGCTGCAGCCGGTGTACCCCGGGCCAGGTGCGGGCTCCGCCAGTAGCTACTTCTCGCGGACCGGGCTTTCAATGCCCACGGCGCCAGGCGCCCCCTATGGGCTGCTGTCCGGGTACCCAGCGCTGTACCCGGTGCCGCAGTACCAAGGGCACTTCCAGCTCTTCCGCGGGCTCCCGGCGCCCGCGCCCGGCCCCACATCACCCCCTTCTTTCTTGAGTTGTCTGGGACCCGGGACGGCGGGTGCGGGACTCCGGGGAACGGCAGGAGACCCCGGAGGGATCGCGGACGCCGCGCCATCCAAACGCAGCCGGCGATCGTGGGCGCGCAAGAGGCAGGCGGCGCACACGTGCACGCACCCGGGCTGTGGGAAGAGCTACACCAAGAGCTCACACCTAAAGGCTCATCTGCGTACGCACACAGGTGAGGGAGCGGGACCCGGGGGCTGGAGGATGGGTCTCAGGAGCCGCGAGTGGCTGGGGAGCTGGGAAACCCGAGCAGGTGGCGGAACTAAAGCAGAATTTCGGAGCCACGGGCAGGGCAGAGGGAGCTGGGAGCCAGTCTAGGACCTCGGGAGCCCGAGAGGCAGCATTGCGGGAGGAGGGTGGGGGCAAAGAGACAGCCTGGGGAACCTGAGGAGCGTTTCAGGGAACAGACGGGCTAAGACCTGGGCAGCCGAAGGGCTAAAGAGCAGAAAGCCTGACCGGTGACAGAGGGGGCGGGCTAGAGGAGGGACTGCGGAACTTAAAATGCTAAGCGCGGAGTCAAAGACAGAGGGTTCAGGTGCGGGACAAGCGGAAAGCCGAATTAGGGGCCAAGAGCATAAAGCAAGGGTTGCTTGCCAGGGAGGCGGAGCCAGACTGTTGGGGGCGTGGCGGCACGCAGGAGGAGAGGCAGGGCCAGAGTCAGTTTCCCGAGCCCACATGCGGAGGCAGGTCCAGAAGGATAGAGGGAATAGCTGGGAAAGGAGGGTGGGCATGGGAGGAGAAGCCGAGTGCCAGGGATCCTAAGACGGGGGCGGGGCTGTGGAATAGAGGTTGCGAGGAGGAGGAAGGGTGAGTCCTAAATTTAGGAGTGCCCAGAGAGGGTAGGGCCTTGTGTGCAGTGCCGTGCAGAGACGCAGGTGGAGAGGCCAGGAGTAGCATAGGGAGAGAACAATTACCTGAGACATGGCCTGGATTTCGAGGCTCTAGGGCTAAGGCCGGGGCAGGTTGAGGGGCGGGGGGCAGAACTGGGCAGCAGCTGGAGGGTCCTACAAGGGAGGGGCTGGAACACAGGGAGCCAAACCAAAGGACGAAGGTGAAAATGGCTTTAGGACTCAGAGGCAGGATAATAGGGAACAGGAAATGAAGCCGATGGAGTAGGGAACATGACTTGGGTCCAGGAAATGAGAATGGGTTTGGCGCCAAGTGCAGGTACTGAAGAAGGAGTCGCAGAGGCCGGACGTGGGTGCAGAATCAGGGCCTTGCCCTGAGAGTGAGCGCCTCCCTACGTTTTGCGCGGTGGGCGCCTCCCTTGCCTCATCCTAGAACCGACCAAGGCTGAGCAAAGAAGTGCGACCAGACGCAGAGGCAGCCGGGGGGAGGGGTGGGGCAGACAGGGATGCTTAAGGCTTCCACATCCCCCATCCACCCTCCCCAGGGGAGAAGCCCTACGCCTGCACGTGGGACGGCTGTGGCTGGAGGTTCGCGCGCTCAGACGAACTGACCCGCCACTACCGGAAGCACACTGGACAGCGCCCTTTCCGCTGCCAGCTCTGCCCGCGCGCTTTTTCACGCTCGGATCACCTGGCCCTGCACATGAAGCGTCATCTTTGAGATCCACCCCAACATTTGGACCCTTCCTGGGGGTTGGGGATGGAACACGAGCAGATCTACGCAGGGTGGTTTTCCCTCAGATGGACCCTCTCCTGGATTTGCGCGGCCCCACAGATCCACCCAAAGATCAAGGACTGGCCCATAGACAGACCTGAGGGAACCTCCAACCCAAGGTCCCACACGTTCTCAGTCGCAGGAGCTACACGGAGACATCCAATGGTCCCACAGATACAATGAGACAGAGACAGACCTCCAAATAAACGACTCAGTTGGACACTCAGACATTTCGGACAGAGAGACGGACCCTCAGAGAGCTGGACCCTCAGACCAGCTTACAAGAGGCCCTGGGCAGTGGGAGTGGTTGTGGGGTGAAGGTTCCCGGAGACTCTGGGCCTAGAAGGGGGGGCTTCACAACGTGGCTAATGAAGCCCTGGATAGTGGCTGGATCTGCTGTGAATGGTTATGGGTCCTGTACCAATGTCGCTTCCAGATAAAGGCTTTCAGCGTTGGCCTGACTTTGTGGGTTTTGGATGCTGGAGGTTGGGAGGAAGCTTTACTCTCAGGGGTGAGATTGGGGGCCATACACACCTTCACAAAATCATGTAAACTTCAGAGACCCCTCTTAGCACTGGAGGCTTTGCCTCCCCTCCCCACCACACCCCAAGTTTAGCCTAAATAGTCCTTGTCTCCTGCCTTGAACCCCAGGTACATTCATTGGGACCGTTTTCCTCCCCTCAGCCTTCAGCCCGGCCCCAGAGCCCCATCACCCTCCACCGTGACCCGATCCAAAATATTCCCTTGAATACAGGTGCTGCCGAAGCAAGCACAAACTATTCCCTCGAATGGCTAGCTCAGGCGGGCCCCAGGAAAACATGTGGAACGAAAATGGAAGGACCAGGAGCACAAGCGCCCCTTAAAAGAGCAAAGATCACAAGAGGTAGACCTCAGGTTGTAAGACAGAAAAGGAAAAAAAAAAACAAACCCAAGACAGCTTTTGACCCAGGAGCCCGAGCTGCGCGGTACTAGCGGCGAAGAGCGGTTTGAGACTAACCACAGTAGAAAGAAACGGAGGCGGGGCCTAGCAGAGGGATATGAGCTATGATTGGCCGGGAAAGGAGTCGAAGGCGGGAGGGGGGGGGAACCATGTGGCCGTGGAAGGCGTGGCCTGAGCCTGACGGGTGGGTGGAGTATATCGAGAGTTGAGTCTCCCGGAAGCGGGAGGCGGTGCCTAAGGGGAGTGACCATCCGGAAGGAAGCCCCGCCCCCGGAGGCCCAGAACTGGCTCAAATCTCAGCTTCTCTGCCTCGCGGGCAGTCTCCATCCTCGTGATGTTCCGGCTGCGGTTCCCACGCCTGTCTGAGGAACTGAAAGTCGTCTAGGGGCCGGCCCGGCCCAGCTCGTGACCTGGCGTTCCGGGCCTTAACAGAGATTCCTCTACCCAAGGGCATGGCCATGCTGAGCCCGCTGCTCCTGGCCGCGCTGCTATGGGTCCCTGTAAGGACCCTGACCTGCTATGGGGACTCGGGGCAGCCTGTGGACTGGTGAGTGCGCAGGTGCCGACCGTCGCCCGGGGTGGGCCTGGGGGCTGCTCGGCAATTGGGTGAAGCCTGGGGTTCCCCGTCTTCCCCTCCTTCCATTTCTCCCATTCCTCAACTCTAAGGTTCGTTGTCTACAAGCTGCCAGCCCAGAGCGGGCCCGGGGATGTAGCGCAGAGCGGACTGCGATACAAGTACATGGATAAGGACTCAGGGGGCTGGCGCGACGGCGCGGGGTCCATCAACAGCTCGGCAGGGGCCGTGGGCCGCAGCTTGCTGCCGCTGTACCGGAACGCCAGCCAGGTGAAGGAGGGCCTGGGCTGAACCTGGAATAAGACTCTAAGACCCAGCTTGGGGGGAAATTTCAAGTTGCCCCATCCATCTCCCCTCAGCTCGCCTTCCTGCTATACAATGACCAGCCACCTAACTCCAACAGGGCTCAGAACTGGTCTAGCCGAGGGCACACAAAGGGTGAGTCCCGGGTTGGGACTGGGGAAGGGCTCTGGTGTTCCTATGCATTTTCCCCAGCTAACCCCTGCCCTGCCCAGGGATGGGATGGTGGAGGGGGTGCTCTGTCAGACTCTGAACATCTGCTTCCTTATTATATTGTTTTTCTTCTTGACTGCGAGAATTAACAGCTGCAGAAACTGAGCTCAGCAGTGGTTTTGACACTGCCCACACCTTCTCCAGGTCCCCTGCAAACGGAGGGTGTTCCTGGTGGCACACGTGCTTTTGGGGATGCAAAAGCAGTCTTCCTGACCCCTGTCTTCTGGTTCAGGTGTGCTGCTCCTGGACCAAGAAGGGGGCTTCTGGCTGGTCCACAGTGTTCCTCACTTCCCACCACCTGCCTGCTCTGCTGCATACAGCTGGCCTTCTAGCGCCCGAACCTACGGGCAGACCCTGCTCTGTGTGTCTTTTCCCCTCACTCAGTTTGGGAAGATTGGTGAGTGTGGAGAGGGAGGCAAAGTGAATCCCTGATTCCCAGGCCAGAATGTGGAACAGTCCCTCATTTTCTCTACCTTTGCCCTCCAGGCAGACAGCTGACCTACACCTACCCCCTAGTGTATGACCACAAGCTAGATGCCACCTTCGCTCAGAAAGTCCCCTATCTGGAAGATGTGGTCAAGGGCCACCATGTTCTCCACGGCCCCTGGAACAGCAGTGTAACACTCACATCCAAGGCAGGGGACACATTTCAGAGCTTTGCCAAATTTGGAAAATTTGGAGATGGTGAGTCCTGAAGTTGAGAATTGCAAAGCTCTTTTTCTGCAGAGGGGGTGCCTGGTGTGTCCATGGCTAAGGGCAGGTCAGGAATAAGGACTAGGACTCTTTGACGGCCAAAATCGATGAGAGGTAGACAACTAACAGACCTGGGTTCACATATGGGTTTCTGGCTATGTGATGTGTGATTTAACCAGAGCCCCAGTTTAACCCATCTGAGAAATGGGGACACTGGTATCTACTTTAACAGATTGTTATGAAGTGATGCGTATAAAGCATTTGGTAAGGGCTATTGGTTTTAATGTTGTCATTCCTTGTGTCTCCAGGAATTGACAACTGAAGAAACTGAGCTCAGAAAGGGGAAGTGGTCCTAGCAATGACCCTGACCCTGTCCATGCCCTTTTTCCATCCTCCACAGACCTGTATTCTGGCTGGTTGGCAGAAGCCCTTGGCAATAACTTGCAGGTCCAATTCTGGCAAAACTCTCATGGCATCCTACCCTCCAACTGCTCCAGGCTCCAGTATGTGTTCGACGTGACCCAGATAGCTTTCCCTGGGCCGGCTGGGCCGGCCTTCAATGCCACAGAAGACCACTCCAAGTGGTGTGTAGCCCCAGCAGTGCCCTGGGCCTGTGTGGGTGACATGAATCGTAACCTCAGAGAGGAGAAGCGGGGTGGCGGCACATTATGTGCCCAGCTGCCAGCCCTGTGGAAGGCCTTCCAGCCTCTGGTGAAGGCCTGCAAGCCCTGTGGGGAGAAGAGAACCTTCTCTCCAGGAATCTGAGCAGAGCACATAAGAGCTAAGGCTCAGAAGCCTCTTGGGACTTCAGCTTGATCCCCAGTTTAATGCCTAACTGTGGGAGCTTAATTATGTGCCTTAACTTGTGACTCTATTTACTCATCTGCCAAATGAGAATCACAATACGTGATTCAGGACTGTTAGGACTGTTGAAAAATAAAAGGAAATTTGTGGACGGGGCTATTAACCTTTTTCATCAAGTGGGGACTGGGACTCCAGACAACATTACAGCCCTTCTTCTCTCCCTGAAGGTCTGGGGACAGCTGGTGCATAAGTGAGACCCTAAGTAGGACCACAGGAAGGGTATACCCAAGACTCACCTCCCTTCTCCATGGTATTCAGGCCTCGAGATGCACACAGGCAAGGGGGCAGAAACACAATGTCTTGCCCCGCCAGGGGTGGGGTGAGCCCCAGAAAGCTCACACAGCACAGACACACTTTATTTATATGTGTACATATGTATACAGGTGGCTGTACAGAGCAGGGCCAGCAGCCCCCTCGGCTACGGGCCTGGAGGTGTGGGACAGGGGGCACCTTTTTTGGTCAGGCCTGCTGGGGGTATAGTTTCAGCAGGGCACCGGGAGGTCAGCCCCACCTCAGGCTTGGTGGCTGGGACCAAGAGGGAAGTGGGTGGGACTGGGGGCCCTGCACTGCTGGGCGCATTCTTTGTGGGGGCTGGGGAGGGGGCTTGGGGTTCTGGAGAGAGTTTGGGGGAGGTGGGCTTGGACCGAGGCCCGCTCAGCGTGGTCCGCTCCTCCACCACCTCCAGCACCCAGCACTCCCGACCCCGGGGGACCTCAGGAACAGGAGGCACCAGGGATGTGGATTCCTGCAACCCTTTGGAGTCTGCACCAGGAGGCTGGGGTGCCACGGCCTTGGCCCCCAGACGCACAGGCTCTACAACAATTGGCACTGGGGGTGTGCCTGCCTCACCCGAACTGCTGCGCCTGCCGGTCTCGTGTTCCTGCACTGGGCTCAGCGCGGCCTTTGCCACAGCCCTGGCCACCCCACCCACTCCATCCTCTGTCTGCACGCTCTGGTGCCGTGTGCCGCTGGGGTCCCGCTCCAGGGTCCGGCCCCCAGGGGTCGTCGCACGGGGTGGGGTGCAGGCCTCGGCACCACCCGGAGACTCCTTCTCCTTACTGGACACCGGCGGCCTGGGAGCGCCTTCAGGCAGCAGTGGGTCCGCGCCCAAGCTCAGGGGCGACTCTTGGCGGCCCAGGCGACGGACAGCGACCTGCCTAGGTGTGCCAGGGCCCTCGACGGGGGGCGTCTCGCCATCAGACTCAGCGAGGCTATGCAGTGCCAGCTCGCCGTGGAAGTCCTTGCGGAAATCCGGATGGCCCACCTCGAGGCTGTGTTTGCGCAGTGCGCCCTTCTTGTCGGCGCCCAGCGAGGCTCCCAGCTTCTCTGCTGACTGCACGCGTTTGAGGAGCGGCGACCGCGGGGGCTCGGCACTCTTGGGGCGCGGGCGCACCACCGGTGGTGACGAGTGCAGCTTCGCAGGGAAGCTCTGCGTCGTGTGCGAGCTGCCCACCGTGTGGCCTGGCAGCGGCGGCGGCGATGCCTGTGTCGGGGACGGCGTGTGTGCCAGCGGCGACAGGGGGATGTTGCCAGCCGACTTGCAGCGCGCAGAGCGGTACTGGCGGTGCAATTTCGGTGACAGGCCGTGCAGCGTGCTGGGCCGGATGTGGTGCGACGCCGACGACGCTGGCGAGTTGGGCGTGCTCGAGGCGGGCGAGCTGCTCTGGGAGGAGGCGCCTGCGGGTGGGTGAGAGGGGCTGTCGCGCGCTGCGGGCACAGCCAGGGCACAGCCCCGCCACCCTGCGTCGCTCGGCCCGCCGCGCGCAGGCGCAGAGCGTACCTAGGTAGGCGGAGTCGGGCGTGGAGCGGTAGCTGTGGGTAGGCGAGCGTGCAGGCAGCCCGTGCGTGGGCGAGCCCGGGAGGCTGTCGCTGGACGACAGCGACCGGTTCAGCGACGACAGCGAGCGGCTAGTGTGCAGCAGGTTTGACTGCTTTGTGATCTTGCGGAAGAGGGAGCTGCGCTTCTTGCTGGGGGACAAAGAGGGGGCCACCTACCCTTCACCAAGTTCCAGAACTCCTGGCTTCCTTCCATTTTAGGGCCGCACGTCGGCCCCTGGGGACCGCCCACCCCTTCTAGCCCCTCCCTCTCCAGCTGCCACCCACCTATCAGAACCGAAAGAACTTCCCTTAAGGCTGGTCCCATGTGGCTCCTCCCAGCCCAGGCCCCCATTCCTTTCAGGCGGCCCCTAGCCCAAACCCGGAAAACACCCATCCACGCCGGACCATCCTTTTCTGGCCCCGCCCGCCTCTCTAGCCCCTCCCCACCAGCGGCCACCTACCTAAGGAGGGCTGGAAGAAATTCACCTGACTCAAGTTTTGCCTGGCTCCTCACTCAAATCCCCACTCAACGACTTTCCAGGCCAAACCGCCAAACCCTCTGATCAAAACACAAGTCTCCTGGCCCCACCCACCTCTCTTCGCTCCTCCTACCTCAAAGGGAAGAAACGTTTTCAGTTGGCTGGGTCTTGCCTACTGTGCTCATTTCACATGGAAATCCCTTCTCCCAGTCCTCCCAGTCTTTATCTATCCGACAGGTCAGGAATGGCTCCCGAACAGCACCCTCTTTAACTGACAAGCGCTGGCCCTGCCCATCTCCCAAGACACCTCCCACAAGGTTTTTCGCCCAGCCTAGAAACCTGGCACAGCTTCCTTTCCTGACTTCTCCCACTTCCCTAGCCCTTCTCTCTCTGTCCTCTTGTTTTTGCTTGATGGCCCAGCCGGCCACTTATCCTGGGGGCTTTCCTTCGCACGTTCTCACCACCTCCCACCTTAGCCCCGCCCACTGCTCATAGGACACCACCACCACAAAAACACAAGCGTTCCCTCAGTCTGCTGATTATAGGCCTGCCAACTGCATTTGGCCCCACTCACCTCTCCTGACCCTCCTTGGCAGAGGGCCGCTTGTTCCTCCTAGCCATTTTGGCTTTGTAGCTGCTGCGTCGTGCAGGGCCAATGCGAATGGAGGTATTTTCAAAGGGCGTTGTAGTCACTGCTACCTTATTGCCACTCTAGGGGAAGAAAGGAGAGAAATCCTCTGCTGGAGGCTGCTCAGGCAGCTCCAGTTCCCCAGGATGTCTCCAACCCTCCCTGGCCCTCCCCGCAGGGTGCTCCCCCCGCTGCACGCACCTTAAGGATCAGCTCGACGACTTCAGGATGCACCATGCCGTGCACAGGCTCCCCGTTCACGTGTGTAATGAGGTCACCAGCACAAAGCCCGGCCTCCTGGGCTGGGCCCCCCTCTTCCACGTGCTGGGGACAAGACGCCCCACAGGGGTAGGGTCAGAGTTATAGTAACGAAAAATTCGCCCCGCGCTTCTGTGCCAGACGCCGAGCTCTGTATGCACAGCAACCCTCTTAACACCTTATGAACCAGTAATCATTCTCCCCAATTGACAAATGAGGAAACTGAGGCTCAGAAATGGAAGTGAGAGCACAGCTCACAGAGGACTCTTATCTAGGTCCTGGTTCTACAGCTTGAGCTGTCCCTCATCCCGGGGGGACCTTCTTCCCCTCTCGTCCACCCACCCACCCCTCACCTCTGGACATAGACTCCAAGCATGTGTGCTCACCCAGACAATGTGATGGACACTGTAGACATCCGAATCACCCATGTAGACCCGAATGGCACGCAGTGTGAAGCCGTACTTCTTGCCAGAGCGTTGGATTGTGATAGGGGAGCGGAGCCCACTGACAGCCGGTGAGTAGTCCCGGCTGGGTGAGGAGTCCCGTGAGGATGGGTTAGAGGAAAGAGATCGTGGGGACATGGGACTGGCCAGGGGTGAGCTTCCATGGGGGTCCACTGCAGACACAGAATCATGGTCAGAGATGGGGCCAACAAGATAAACCTCTCCCTGTAGCTGCTGCTCATTCCTCCCGAGTCAAAGTCCCAGGGTTCTCATTGGTCCATCCCAGAGCCAATCATTGTGAACAGGGAAAATACAGTGTTCTCATTGGCCTATCCTGGCGCAAATGGAGACAGCCCCTCCCCTGCTACGTGGAGCCCGGCGTCACCTGCAGGAATCATGACAGACAAAGCAGTGGCAGAAGCTGACTTGATGACTTTGCCCCCGGTTCGAGAAGGTCTCTTCTCTACTGCGGGGTCTCCTGACAGCTGCTGGTGCCGCGCCCGGCGCAGAACCAGGTCATTGGTGGCCCTTGGACTGGATGAGTCCCCATCCTTCGAGGTTGGACAGAGGTCACCTGGGCGTGGGCGGTCAGCTGCAACAGAGCAGGTGGGTTAGGGGTCAGTCCAAGTCCACGGACTTCCTGCATGCTGTTCCCTCTGCCTGGAATGCTCTTCCCGCTTCTCCTACTTGTGAGTTTCACGAAAGCAGGTAACGTATCCATCTAGCACAGCTCCTAATACAGAGGACTGCTCTAATACATTTGTTGACTGAGCGGGGAATATGGGGTGTTCCCCATGTTGATGAGAATCACCAGGCTGGAGTGTGAAGAGTGGGTGAGCTCTTGCATAAACAGCACCACGCTCACTGAAGTGCTCACTACATGGCCACTGCGGAATTGGGGAGGGCGGCAGTAGGGGGCACTCACTGGCGTCGGGGTCCCCAGCGCTGGGGGTGCCATCCCCTTGAGCTGCCTCTTTCGGGGCCCGCGCATCCAGCGAGCCCGGGGGGTCAGAGCTGGGCCGGGGAGGCCTGCGCAACCGGCCCTCATCCTCGTCTTCTTGGGGGGCGCTGAAGCGGCTGGGTTCCAGCAGCGCGGAGAAACGGCGGCGCGCGCCCAGCGGGGGACTGGCCTCCCCCTCCAGGAAACTGGCCTCGGAAGCCGAGAAACGCTTACTGCAAGAAGGGGTCGTGGTCAGAAGAGACACGCCCCTTTGGGCCCCGCCCCCAAACCCAGTCCTGAACCTGCTCACATCTCCGGGGAGCCCCCTCTCCAGGTTTTCTCGCGCAGGGTCAGGCCTCCCAGGCCCTCCCGCTTGCCGGCCGCCTTCTCCTCTGGGCCTTTGGCGCTCGGCTCCCGCTTGCTGGCCCCCGCTGCCGCCACCGGGGTCTTGGGCTCGTGCTGCGACAGTTGCTCCATGCTGCTATACACCTGAACCAGCCGGCAGGTGGTGGTGGTGCGAGGCAAGCTCCGCCCCAGTTCCCGCCTTCGCTCGCGAACCAATCCGCTCCCCACTGCTGGACCCGCCCAAAGTACGCTCCACCCCCAAGGCCGGGCCCCGCCCAATTCTAAGAAGTACCCCCTACCACCTACAATTCTTCAACTCAGGCCCCTCTCCGCAACCGCCCATGCCCTCAAGAACATGGCCTCCTTCGTGACCCACCTCCCCAGGCTTCACCCAGTTATGTCTACTCTCGCCCCGGCTAGGCCCTGAACCCCCTTGCGCGCTGTTCCTCAACGCGAGACTTCGTCCAGCCTTGCCAAGCCTTGCCCCGGGCCCCCTGACCCCGCCCCGTCCAGAACTAGCTCGCCCCACCGTGGGCCTCCTTTCCACATCTGTCCAGGGTCCCGGCAGATTCCACTCAATGCCACAGGCCAGTCCCAAGACCCCCAGGCTGCCTCCCCCGCAGGCCTTATCACCCCAGATCTCTTATCCCCTCAGTAATCCCCCCGCGTGAGACCTCACGCCTGGGACCCTGCTCTCCAGTCTCCTCCGCCGCGGCCCCTGCGAACCCACCACGGGGAAGCAAAGACCCGCCTCCGCCCAGGCCCCGCCCTCCCTGGTCTCACCCCACCCCTAGCGCAGCCTTGGCCCACCTTGCTGAAGCGCGGGGAGCAAGAGGAGAACTGGCGTATTTCCACAGGCTCCTCTTCGGTCGTGTCGTCCTCATCATAGGAGTTCACGTGGTGATACCTGTCTGAGCGGGCTGAGGATTGGGGGGTGGGCCATAACCGCAGGCACGGGTCCACGCCTCAGATCACACCCCCACCGGAACCGGATCCTCGTTCCAGCCGGGCCCGCAGGTCCCGCCACGCCCCTGCCAGGCCCCGGCCTTATCTCGGGTCAGATTCAGGCCCCGCCCCCAGGCTGGGTCCCCGCCCCACTTTCGGAGGCTCCAGGAAAGCCACACCTCCAGATCCCACCTAGGGGGCTCCACGCCAGGCCACGCCTCTGAGCAATCCACGCACCGACAACCTCAGCCCTCTCCTCCGGCTGGAACTGGGACGTCCCCTATTCAGCTGGGGTACCATCCTAGGCCTAACCAAGGGCCCCTCGCACCGGATCCCGCCCCCTGTCCCTGCTCACTGTCGAAGTAGCTCGTGTCGTCCTCAGACTCCAGGTGGGGGATGAACTCGGCCTTCTGCCTCAGCAGTCCTGTCCAGTCCAGGTCTCGAAAGAAACTGTGCTGCTTCACCTCAAAAGCACCCCCTGGGGAGGGAGTGGGGGAGGGAGGAGAGGAGGACAGGACTCGATTCCAGAGACCGCCGAAGGCCAGCCCCGCAGATAGCCTCAGACCACTTGGACTTGGAGTTCTCTCTGGCAATAGCTCCCAGTCCTTAGTTTCTCTGAAAATCAGACCCCTTACCTGCGCCTAGCCGGACCAGGGGGTTGGTCTGCAGGAGGCTGGATATCAGGAGCTGGGCATCGGTGGGCAGGGCCTCGTCCCCCTCTGGCCACAGGATGTCATCTGCAGAAAAGGCAGGGCTGGGGGTCACTCTTGGAGTCTACAAAACTTTGGGCTGGCCCAGGTCCCCGTGCCCCCGCCTGCCCCCCCATAGAGGCACGCACCACTGATGACCTGTCCAAACAGTTCTTCAGGTGTGTCGCCAAAGAAGGGTACGCAGCCCACCAGGAACTCATAGAGAATGATGCCCATGGCCCACCAGTCCACCGGCTTGCCGTATCCCTGGCGCAAGATGACCTCGGGTGCGATGTACTCTGGGGTCCCGCACACCTGGGGGCAGGCCGTCAGCCTGCGCCCTGGCCGCAGGAGGGGCCTCGAGGGAGAGCCGAGCCCCCCACCAGGCCCTGGGGCCCGCGGCTCTGTCAGGTCACTCCACCCACAGTGACCCCCATGCCCGCACACACACCTGTTTGTCCAGGAACTCGCGGGCGTCCTTCTCAATGTGGCCTTCGTACAGGTTGGTGGTGAGGCTCATAAGTCCCATCTTGGAAAGGCCAAAATCCGTGAGCTTGATGTGGCCCATAGAGGTGATGAGCAGGCTGCAATGAGTGTGTGTTGTGGGGGGTGGGTCTCAGAAGTGAGGCACACGTCCACCTCCCTCCTGGTCCTCTCAGGCCGGGGCTGCCCGAGCAGTGGGAAGGAGGCGATGGGAAGGCTCACTTGTCAGGCTTGAGGTCCCGGTGCACGATGCCATAGTTGTGCAAGTACTCCAGGGCCAGCACCGTCTCCGCGAAGTACATGCGGGCCATCTCCACGGGCAGTGCCCCGATGTTCTTCAGCAGGGTGGCGCAGTCCCCCCCTGTGGGGGAAGGAGTTGGCCCACGTGAAGAGGGAGGCACCCTCAGCCCAGAGCTGGGCACTCACCATGCACCATGTCCTCGCTTCACAGGCCTCTCATTTTATAGCTAAGGAAAACTGATGCTCGGAGAGGGGCCTCCTCTCCCCGGGCCCCATGGGGAGTGCCCTCTACCAGGCTTCTCTCCTCCTCTTAGCCATTCCCACCAAGTTAATCTAATCGGCCTATGTCACACAGGAGGGGATTGAGACTCAGAGAAAGGATGTTGGATCATGCAGGGAGTTGATGGTGGAGGTGAGATCTGGTCAGGATAAAAGCCTACCTACTTACTGACTGAGTCTGGGAGCATGGCCCTTGATCTCCTGGAGTCTGAATCTTGAGGGTCTGGGGCCTTAAAATGTAGGATCCTGGCCCCTACCAGGTTTACTATAAACAGCATTCGTATTTTGGTCTCCTAAGACCCATTTCTAACTTCTCTTACAAAGGCCGGATTTTCTTCCAGGTGCAGCGGCTGGGTCAGCATGTAACCTAGGTCGCTTCAGTGAATCAGCCCTCAGACTTTCCCTTCTATTTTCACAAAGATGGCTGAACTCATAGGATGTAAACTACCATCTGCTGGATGGCAACTCTGCTATGTCAGGGCCTATCTAGAGGAAAGTCCACACATGCAAAAGCAGAGTCAAGAAATGAAGAGATTCCTGGTGACATGGTTTGAGCACCCAGATACAACCATTCCTGAAAGCGACATGATTTTTTTAATCATGTCAATTTCTTTTCTTTTTTCTTTTCTTTTCTTTTCTTTCTTCCTTCCTTCCTTTCTTCCTTCCTTCCTTTCCCCCTCTCTCTTTCTTTCCTTCTTTCTTTCTTTCTGCTTCAGCCAGATTTAGCTCAGTGTCAGAAACTGACAAAATCAGGGGCGCCTGGGTGGCTCAGTGGGTTAAGCCGCTGCCTTCGGCTCAGGTCATGATCTCAGAGTCCTGGGATCGAGTCCCGCATCGGGCTCTCTGCTCAGCAGGGAGCCTGCTTCCTCCTCTCTCTCTGCCTGCCTCTCTGTCTACTTGTGATTTCTCTCTGTCAAATAAATAAATAAAATCTTTAAAAAAAAAAAAGAAAGAAACTGACAAAATCAGACAGACTCTCTAAGGGTGGGGCTCAGGAATCTGCATTTGGCCACAATCCTAGGCAATCCTGACACCCACTTATGATGAGAACCAAGCTGGATTGACTTCCAGATGAGACTTTGAGGCTGGGCCACACTCAGGAGGCACATGACCTTAAACGTGTGCTGTCACCTCCGTCTTGGTCTCCTTGTCTCCTTGCTTCCGCCCTCACTGCAGCAGCTGAATGGATATCCTCAAAACATAAATCAGATCATATCGGCTGTGCTTAAAACATTATAGCTGATGTCTGTTGCATCAGGAGTAAAATCCGATGCCATTCGGGGCTCCAGAAGGCTCGGCCTGCTCAGCCCTATCACCTCTCCATCTTCACCTCCCCTCACCGTCCCTCTGGCTTGCTCACTTGGCTCTGGCTTTATTGGCCTCCACACTGCTCCTCCAAATCCAGACACCTTCTCACTTAAGAGACTTTGCGCCTGGGATTCCTCTCCCTGAAAATGCCGTGCTCATATATGACATCACCTGGTCTCCTTTGGCTTATTGTCTGACTACACAGATCAGAATGTAACCTCCACGAGGGAGAGGTGTGTCTGTCTGGGTCCCAACTGTGCCGTCAGCGCCTAACGCAGCACGTGGCATAAAGAAAACCATGAGGGGCCATCTGTTGAGTGAATGGATGGTTGACTAAAGGCTTGGGAGCAGCATAGTGTGACTCCATAAGACCATGTGTGTCTTAACCACAGTACGGGTGTTTGGGGCAATGGATGAATTAATATTTGGGTGAACATAAGCATGGATGGGCGGATAGACAGATGAAAAAAATGTACATTGGCAGCTGGCTAGCTGGATAGTAGATGGATGGATGGATAGGCTGATGGATAAATTGGGGACGAATGGAGGGAGACTCTGTTCTCTGCTAGAACAGAGTTGTGGACGGAAGAATCAAAATATGGATAGTAAATGGAACAGTGGGTGCTGGACTGATAAATGGATACATGGTTGTTGATGGATGGATGGATGGATGCTGAGTAGGTGGGTGAACACATGGATGGTGACTAAATGGCTAGATACATGAGAAGATGGGTAAAGAGGGGGCGTCTGGGTGGCTCAGTGGGTTAAGCCGCTGCCTTCGGCTCAGGTCATGATCCCAGGGTCCTGGGATCGAGCCCCGCATCGGGCTCTCTGCTCAGCGAGGAGCCTCCTTCCCCCTCTCTCTCTGCCTGCCTCTCTGGCTACTTGTGATCTCTCTCTCTCTCTCTCTAACAAATAAATAAATAAATAAATTATCTTTAAAAAAAATAGATGTGCAAAGCAAAGAGTGAACCCTACTGTAGGGACTTCAGTTAATAATCATGTATCTATATTGGTTTGATTATAACAAATGTTCAATTATAACAAACACAACATGTCAAGGATAGAGGAAACTGAGGAAAGGGGTATGTGGGAACTCAATGTACTTTCCAGTCAATTTTTTTTGTAAATCTAAAATACTCTAAAAAACAAAGTCTATTAATTTTTTAAAATAAATGGATAATGAATAACAGATCATCTGAATGGACAAAGGGATGGATAATCAAATGATTGGATGGATGGATGGGGTGGATGGCTGGACAGATGGATGAATGGGATGGAAAGGATGGATGGGTGGATGGATGGATGGATGAGTGGATGGAAAAACTTATAGATTAGCAAATGAATGGGTGGAGGACGGATGGGTGGGTATTTGGATGGATGTCCTATATTGAATGAAATGAAAACAGATAGATAAACCAATAGACAGCTAGGTTATAAACAGATGAGATGATAATCAATGACTGAATAATTAAATAGGTAGATAAACATACAGGTGGATAATCAATATGGTGACTAGGGCTCAGACAGGCTGCTGCGCCAGCATGACCAGCATGCATCCCCCCATCTTCCCTGCGGTCCTGTAGGCAGCCACACCTTCCACGTATTCCATGACCATGCAGAGGTGGCGCCGGGTCTCAAAGGAGCAGAACATGCCCACCACAAAGGGGTTCTCGGCAAAGGTGAGTATATCACGCTCCACGAAGGCCTGCTGGATCTGGTTGCGCAAGATCAGGTTCTGTTTGTTGATCTTCTTCATGGCAAAGCGCTGTCTTGTGTCACGGTGCCGCACGAGGTAGACAGCGCTGCAGGGGGAGAGAGCGAGGACCGGCCATCACCTCCGAGACACCCGGCCTCCGCCACCCTCCCCCCGCCAGAGCCCCGGGTGGCTCACCCGTAGGCACCATTGCTTATGAGCTTGATCGTCTCAAAGTCATTCTCTCCAGGCGGTTTCTTAGCCTTGGTGGTGGTGCTGCGGCCCTGCAGGGGAAAAGTAGAGACGACCACCACCATCATCATAAGATTGGAACTCTTATTATTCTATTTACATGTGAGGAATCTTAGGCACAGAGAGGAGGTAGATGGGTCCTTCACCCAATTGCCACAGTAAGGGAGTAACCAAGTCAGGACTCAAACCCATACTGCCTGACTCTGAAGCCATATTCCTAACTTCTTCCATTAGGAAAGAAGTCTACAAAATAATCACCTTAATATATAAAGAACTTCCAGAAATCAATAACAAAAAGCCTAACAATTGAAGAGAAAATATAGGCAAGATACATGAACAATTAGAGCTCTTAACCATAGGAAAATATGCTGAACCTCATATATAGTGGCAGAAGAGCAAATTAAACTACCCCAAGACAGAATTTTTCACCTAGGAGATTTGCAAAAAAATCCAAAGGGCTTATACTCTCTGAGTAAAGCTGTGGAGGAACAGGTAGTTCTATACCTTGCTATTGGGAGTATAAATTGCTACAACCCCCTTGGAAGGTACTTTGGCATTCAAAAGAATTCCAAGTGCATGTTCCCTTTGATTCAGTAATTTCATTTTTGAATTAATGCTACAGATTTGCATGTGAAAAATGACATATGTATTAATTACCTTGCCCATTGCAAGATTGGAAACAACCCATATGTTTATCTATAGGAAATTGGTTAAATAAACAAACGAGCGGCATCTGTGTAAAGGAATATTGTGCCACTGTTAAAAGAAAAATGAGGAATCTCTCAGTACCTTTATTCAGAAGGCCCTCCAAAGTATTTTATTATGCTGGGGCGGGGGGAGCAAGGAACGGTATGTACTGTATGTTTTTATGGCAAAACAGAGCTATCTAATCATATTTGGGGGTAGTCAGTAGAACATATACTAATAATATTTGGGGGGATATAGATCAGTGGGGGACAAGGGTGGGTATAGAATACTTCACTGTATACCTTTTTTGAAAATTATGTTTATTTTTCTTTAGGATGAAGCGATTCATTCCATAAACATTACACAAAAATGTTTGATATAAAAATATTAAATGTCTCTGCTCCTTAGAATGTAGCCTAAAAACATCCGCATCTTAAAAACATCCAACACCAAAAAATTGATAGAATTACAGGAATTAATTGCTCAAAACCAGGATTTAACAGTACTTCTCAGAAACTTAGATTAACCAGGCAAAAAAGAAAAAAGAATAGGGAGATGGAAGAATTGAATCACTCAATTAACAAGTTTGATTGAATGGAATGAGTAGAATCCTACAAACAATAATTAAAGATAAATACCTTTTTAGAGTTTTAGAGTTTTGAGTGATGTCATTCCATTACCTATTCAAAAAATTAAACAAATGGCATGGGTAGTGAGATTCTGTTAAATATATATATATATATATATAAAGGAAAGATGTGTGTGTATATGAGAATTCATAGATAGAGTTTTGAAACAAAGGATCCAAGTTCAAATGCCTTCAGGGGCCAGGCAGGCCAGGTGGGAGTCACCGGGTGGCAGAGAGGCAGGTACCCCTTATCACAGTGTAGCCCCGCCTTAGTGCCAGCTGGATCCACAACGGTGTTATCAGAACCTCTGATTTTTTCAAAAGAAGGCCCCAATCTAGATTTTGAGTCAAAATCTTCTCTTTTCTATATTTTGCTTCAAGTTTTTAAAAAACACTGTGCAGTTCAGCAAAAACACATGTGTGGCCAATACCTGACATGGGGAACATCTGTCAGAGTGTGGCTGCCAGGGAGGTGGGACTATGGCAATTTTTACTATGCTGAGCTGTTAACACAGACAATCCAACCTACTCAAAACCCCATGCAGGCCTCCCACAATTACCAGTCTGACCAGCAATTCTGCTCTTGGTTATATACTCAAAAGAGTTGAAACAGTTGTCCAAACACTTGTACACAGATATTCACAGCAGCACTATTCATACAATTGCCAAAAGATAGAAACATTCCAAATGTCCATTCATGGGTGATGGACAAACAAATATGGCGAATCCCAATAATGGAATATTATTCAGCCACGAAAAGGAATGAAGCACTGATTCACGTTACAACATGGATGAACCTTGAAAATGTTATGCCAGATGCAAAAGGCCACAGAGTGAAAGTGAATTTATATAAAATACCTGGAAATGTACAGGAAATATACAATTAGGTGACATTTTAAAATATATGAAATATTCAGAATAGACAAATCTATAGACAGAATGCAGATCAATGGTTGCCAGAGGCTGGTGGGGGGAGGGTGAATGGGGACCAATGGCTTCATGAGAACAGTTTTCTTTGGGGGTAATGAAAATGTTCCAGAACTAGATAGAGGTGATGGCCGTACAACATTGTGATTGTACTAAAACCCAGTGAATTGTTCACTTGAAAATGGTTAAAATGGGGGTTCCTGGGTGGTTCAGTCTGTTAAGCATCCAACTCTTGGTTTCAGCTCGGGTCATGATCTCAGGGTGGTGAGATCAAGCCCCGCACTGGGCTACACACTCAGCGCCAAGTCTGCCTGTCCCTCTCCCTCTGCTTCTACCCCCACATCTCTCTCACTCTCTTGAATAAATTTTTTAAAATTTTATTTTAAAAATTTATTTATTTATTTATTTATTTATTTAACAGAGAGAGAGAGAGAGACTCTGGGATCATGACCCAAGCAGAAGGCAGATACTTAAGGACTGAGCCACCCAGCCACCCCTCGAATAAATACAAAATCTTTTAAAAATGTTTTAAAATGGTCAAAATGGCACATCTTATGTACCATGTGTACATGGGTGTGTATTATGTGTATTTTATCACGAAGAGAAAAAAGCCCATGGAGGAACAGCTATTATTATTAACCCAATTCTCCGACGGGGAAACTGAGGCTGGGAGCAAGGACCAAGAGATCCACTTGGGCTGAAGGCAGAGAGCCAGGCGGCAAGGGCCTCTCCGGGCAGAGCAAGAGCGCTCACGGCTGGACCGCCGGGCCTTACCTCGGACAGGTCGTCCTGCTCAGGGGTGTTGGAGCCGCCGCTGTCCTGTTCCTCCAGGTGCACCACGTCTGGGAAGAGACCGACAGTGAGCGGAGGCTGGAGTCCGGGGGGTCCACCCACAGCCCGCTGCGCCCACCAGCCGGCACCTGGAAAGGGGTCACGGGTGAGGCCCAGCTGGCGGATGATGTAGCGTGGGATGTCGGTCTTGACAAGGTGGCCCTCCTTGGCGTGGCCCTCCGCGGCCTCCAGCAGGTGGTAGAACTCCTCTGGGTTGAATTCCTGAGGCAGGGCAGGGACTGGCTGGCAGCGGGCTCCAAGACCGCCTCCCCCCGCCCCTCTCCCTACCCCTACCCTAGGGCCCTCACCAGGCACTCCAGCAGCCTCGCCGGGCGCGAGATGATGATAAGCAGCTTCTTGACCAGCTGAGTGACGAAGGCCACCTCCATGCTCTCCGAGCGTTCATAGGCCTATGGTGGCGGGCACAGTGGGGGTGGGGGTCACAGGCGCCCTGCTTCAGCCCGGCCCCTGTCCCAACCCCACCGGGTACACAGTGCTGCTGTTGTCCCATTTTACGGGTGAGAAAACTGAGGACCAGGCCACACTGTAAAAATGATGATGATGGGGGCGCTTGAGTGGCCCAGTTGCTTGAGCCTCAGACTCTTGGTTTGGGCTCAGCGGCCTGATCTGATGGGTCTTGAGATCGAGCCCCACAATGGGCTCCACGCTTAGCACGGAGTCGGCTTGACGATTGATTCTCTCCCTCTACCCCTCCCCCCACTCACGTGCACGCTCTCTCTCTCTACCTCTCTCAAATATAAATCAATCCTTAAAAAAAATAATGAGGGCGACTGGGTGGCTCAGTTGGTTAAGCGGCTGCCTTCAGCTCAGGTCATGATTCCAGGGTCCTGGGATCGAGCTGGGCATGGGGCTCCCTGCTCAGCAGAGGGCCTGCTTCTCTCTCTCCCTCTCCCTGCTGCTCTGCTTACTTGTGCTATCTATCTCTCTGTCAAACAAATAACTAAAATCTTTTAAAATAATAAAAATTAAAAAAAAAAAAAAAAAAAGGTAGGGACACCTGTGTGGCTCAGGTAGTTAACTGTCTGCCTTCAGCTCAGGTCATGATCCCCAAGGTCCTGGGACCAAGTCGGTCATGGGGCTCCTTCCTCGGTGGGGAGCCTGCTTCTCCCTCTGCCTGTTGCTCCCCCTGCCTGTGTACATTCTCTCTCTCTGATAAATAAATAAATAAATAAATGAAATCTTTTTTTAAAAAGATGATGATTATAGTCAGCACTGTCCTAAAACTTTCGCTCATTCCATTCATCTTCCAAAACAACCCTATATTCCAGGCCAAGTTCGACTCCCTCTGCCTGGCACGCTCTCCTCTCCAGTCCCTGGGCAGCTTCCTACTTCTGCTCCATTGGGTCTCTGCTCCATTGTCACCTCGCTGTGGAGGCCTCCCTTGACCCCACTGCCCCACTCTAAAGTCGCACCCCATGGGATGCCTGGGTGGCTCAGTCTGTTAAGCATCTGCCTTCAGCTCAGGTCATGATCCTGGAGTCCCAGGATCGAGTCCCACATTGGGCTTTTTTGCTCAGCAGGGAGCCCGATTCTCTCCCTCTCACTGCTGCTTCCCGTGTTTGTGCTCTTTCTCTCACAAATAACTAAAATCTTTAAAAGAATAAAAAATAAAATAAAATCACACCCCAGCTCCTGACTGGGTCCTCAATCACCATTACCCTACTACACGTCGGTTTCCTACCCCATGAAGCCCCTTCTAACAAGCCGTATAAGAATTTCTCTATCATGCCTCTCAGGGCCAAGACCAGGGTGAGGCAGTGAGACACTCACCTTGATGCCAAAAATCTCAGTCTTCGAGATAACTGATATTTTAATGCAGTATTTGAAAAAAATAATGCAAAAACCTCTGACAAGCAAAATAACAAAATTTAAACAAGGATAGGACCCAGTAGGGCTGTGTCAAGCCATATTGGAGGTTGAAGCAAAAGAAAAAGTGTACGGCAACCTATACGTGGTTTTTCGATGTTTAACAGTTGTTTTTTTGTTTTTTTTTTAAAGAGTTATTTATTTATTTGAGAGAGAGTGTTGGAGGTGGGTTAGTGGAAGAAGGAGAGAGAGAATCTCAAGCAGACTCTCCAGTGAGCATGGAGCCCAACATGAGGCTTGATCTTACAACCCTGAGATCATGACCTGAGCTGAAACCAAGAGCCAATGCTTGACTGAGCCACCCAGGTACCCCTCAGTGATCAAGTTTTAATGAAAATATTATTGATGAGTTTGTTTTCATTAAAACCAGGGAAGTAAAATTCTAACAAATTCTGGTTTGGTTATAAATAAAATATTTAAATAATGTTAAGTATTAATACACCTACTTTTCAACAATTACTTTCATGTTTTGAGGCGGGGGTGAGGGGAATCACTTGCCTCATCCTAGTCCCAGCCCTGATGCCTATTAATTTTCTTCTGACTCTTTCTTTCTTTTTTTTTTTAGAGATTTTATTTATTTATTTGACAGACAGAAATCGCAAGTAGGCAGAGAGGCAGGCAGAGAGAGAGGAGGAAGCAGGCTCCCCGCTGAGCAGAGAGCCCGATGTGGGGCTCGATCCCAGGACTCTGGGATCATGACTGGAGCCAAAGGCAGAGGCTTTAACCCACTGAGCCACCCATGTGCCCTGCTTCTGACTCTTCTTAACTAGAATGTCAGCTTCCTGAGGGCAGGGACTTTTTGTTTGTTTTATTTCCAGATAATTTTCCAGCTTCTAGGTCAGGGGGAGGCCCAGAATAGGTGCTTGATAAATGGAATTATCGAGGAATTAATGAATGACCAAATTCCCTTTTTATATATAATATAAAATATATATATGAATGCGGGGCGCCTGGGTGGCTCAGTGGGTTAAAGCCTCTGCCTTCGGCTCAGGTCATGATCTCAGGGTCCTGGGTTCGAGCCCCACATCGGGCTCTCTGCTCAGTGGGGAGCCTGCTTCCTCCTCTCTCTCTTCCTGCCTCTCTACCTACTTGTGATCTCTCTCTCGGCCAAATAAATAAATAAAATCTTTAAAAAATAATAATAATAAAATAAATAAATATAGATAGATAGATAGATAGATAGATCGATCATGCCAGATGGTGCTAAGTGCCAAGGAGAAAACTAAAGAGACAGTAGGTGGTGAGTTGAAGCAGAGGTTGACATTTTAAGTAAGAGGGTCTAGAGGCCACCTGAAAAGGTGACATTTGAGTAAAGACGGGAAGAAGGTGAGGGAGGTTAAATTCTTGCCGCCCCCATCAGACCTAGATGAGGACCGCAGCCTTCTCTTGAGGACCACGTCCTTCCTGTCCACCCCTGGAATCTCAGCTCCACATCGGCGCCCGGTACGTGGTAGGCGCCCTCCGAACGGAAGTGGGGTGAAGGAAGGAAGGCATCAGGCACGAATGAGGCCAGCGGCCCCGTGCACTCACGTCCTGCAGCAGCTTCTCCAGGTTCTCCTGCAATTCGTAGAAGTAGACGGTGGTGATGAGGCCGTCGCGGGACTTGGTCAGGCAGTCCCGGGCCAGCTCGATGATCTGGTGGTGGATGAAGCTGAGCACGCCGTCGGCCAGCGGCAGCACGCTGTCGGGTTCGTAGGCGCGGGCGAAGTCGCGCAGCTTCTCCTCCATCTGCGCGGTGGCCTGCGGGAGGGACAGAGGCGGGGCGGGGGTGCCGGCGCAGGGGGTGCGCCTGGAGGCTGTGGCTGCCAGGAGCCTGCGCTGCGCGCGCCGGCCACCAGGGGGCGCGCGGAGCTAAGGCGAGCGAGGGCTCCCGCCGCCCGGCCTCCCAGCGGCCGCCCCCCGCCCCGTCTCACCTTCGGGAACCTCTCCTTGTAGACATGGTTCATCATCACGATCTCGTTGTCGTAGGAAGAGGGGGAGCGCCCGGGGCTGCGGGGAGAGAAACCCATCCTGTCCAGCCCCCTGCTTCTGAAAACAGCCAGGCATCAGATCCCCTCCACCCCCAACCCCGGGAAAACCTCACCCATCGTGTTGCAACCCATTTAATCATGCGGACAGAGGTCTCGCAGTACACAGTCCCCCAGATCATCAACTTGGGTGAGGGTGGGGGGTGTTTGCCCACCTAAGGCTCCGCGAGCGAGGCCGCACGGCAGGAGAGCGGCGGCCACCATCTTCGTCAGTGATGCTCTCGGTGCTGCCAAAGTGTTTGGAGAGGAAGTGGAGCTCATCCACGGTGGGCTGGTAGGGCAGCTGGTGCAGGCGCTCCTGGGAGGAGCAGGAAGACTGGGGGGAGGAGCGGGGCCCGGGTCAGAGCCACCGCGGTCCCCCCACATCTCGCGACCCTGGGCTGGGATTCCTGGGGCTGATGGGCCACTGGGCAGGGTCGGGATCAGGACCTGTTTTATGATCCTTGGATCCCAGGGTCCAGGTTGGGACTCCTGGAGACAGATAGGGGGACAGGGACAGACACAGATGAGAACCGTGACACTCACACAGATGTGGCCAGTGGGAGCCTGTTAAAACCTGAGTCAAGTCACATCCCTCCTCTGCTCAGAACCCTCCATGGCTCCCACATTACTCAAGGTGGACGCTGAAGTCCTTCCCAGGACTCACAACATCTTACAAGATTCAGTCCTGTCTCTCTGCCATCACCTCCTTCCACTCTCCCCATCATTTACTCTGCTCCAGCTGCACAGTCCTCCTTGATGGTCTTTGAACAAGCCACAAACACCCCTGCCTCGGGGCCTTTGCACTAACTCTTCCCTCTGCCCGGAGCATATCTACTACTGATCACTTCTCCTTCACACCTTTGCTTAAATATCACCCCTGTGGGTGGCATTCATCCCTCTGAACATATATCCATCACTCGCTATCCCTGCCCTATCTTGTTTCTTCTTGATCTCCTGACTTGCTTTATCTTTATTACTAATTTTTATTGCTATCTGCTCCTTGAGGCGAGGATCTTGGTTCTGCTTGGGCCCTAGTCAGGGCCTGGCATACACACAGACCCACAGATATCAGTGGAGAAAACAAGGATAGCCACTCAATTCTACAGGAAGAAGGATCTTTTGAAATATTACATTACTGGGGTACCTGGCTGGCTCAGTGGATTAAAGCCTCTGCCTTTGGCTCAGGTCATGATCCCAGAGTCCTGGAATCGAGCCCCGCATCAGGCTCTCTGCTCAGCAGGAAGCCTGCTTCCTCCTCCTTTCTCTCTGCCTGCCTCTCTGCCTACTTGTGATCTCTGTCTGTCAAATAAATAAATAAAATCTTAAAAAAAAAAGAAATATTACATTACTCATTCCCCATCCCATCAGTTATCTACTAAAATAATTTCTTCAATGCACATAACCTATAATCTACAGAACCACAATCTCAAACAGCTCAGGCTGAAATTTTAGTATAATTTAATATACAGCAAAAAAGCCTTTGTATGGCTTCCCACCACATTACGAATAAGATCCACTTCTCGGCCCTCACTGAGAAGCCCCAGTATGACCAAGGGCTCTCGCTGCCTGCCTCACCCCAGTTCCTCCACTTCCAACCCTGAGCACCAGCCACTCAGAGCTATTTTCAACTTTCCAAAGGCAACAAGTTGTCTGTTGCCTCTGGGACTTTGCACATGCTGTTCCCTCATCCCCTTCCTGAAACACACTTCCTTTCCTTCTCCCACCTGCCAAATGCCTGCTGATCTTTTGTCTTGGCTTCAATTCCACCTCTTTCAGGAAGTCTTCCTTGACCCTTCCCCCAGCTAAATCAAGTCCCCTCCCCGCCTGCCACACTGCTATCACCTCGCCTGGTATTACTCCCAAAACAGCTCCAACCACCCCGTGTTGTGATGACTTCTTACTGATCTGTCTCCACTCGTGAGGGCCTCGACAGTCCGTGGATCCTGGCCCAGCTTCTAGAGCCCACCCACCATTTGACAGTGACATGTCTGCTGAACATCATACCAATAGATGGATGAGTGAACCAGAGACACAGGTAGAAAAGGGGGCAGGTGGAGAGAGAGAGACTTAGGGTAGCGCAGTGCGGAGCAAATGTGTTCTGGGTGAAGGCTGTGCCGACCTTGGTCAGCTGAGCCCCTTGGGCACATGAGCCTGAATATCTTTATCTGTAAAATAAGTCGGTGATGAGTAGGACCCCCAAGAAGATATGTTGAGGGTGGAGAGCAGGGCTTTCAAGGGGACCTGTGACTTGCCAATAGATGGACAGGTGACACCTTGGAAAACAAGAGAAGCCCCAAGCTCTCCTTAAGGCCAGCCCGACTACTGGCCTGGGTGTGGGCCTCCAGGCTGGAGGGCTCCCTGGCAGCTTCCACCCACTCGCCCACCTGCCAACTCACCGAGACGGTGGAGCTGGGTGTGTTGGTGCCATAGCCAGACGAAGGAAGCGAAGCCAGAGACCAACGACGTCCGTCCGCCCTGGAACCCAGCCGAGATGCTCAGAGGCTAAGAGGCCCCACTGGTCCCCCCACTCCTCAGGATGTGATAGAAGCCACTGGCCACCAGCAGGGTAGGGAATGGGAGGGGATATATCCGTGCTCCGTCTGAGATTTCAAAAGGGCCTCAGAGCCAAGGGGGTAAAAAGGAAGTCTTCCAGGCAGGTACCGGGGAATCTCAACAGTTACCCCCCATGAGAAAGCACTCAGTGAGACCACTTGAGTCCTCTCAAAGAAAGGCCCCTCCCTCAAACACACACACACACACACACACACACACACACGCCCCATCACTCTCATGGCACAGGTACCAGTGTTACTGCGACGAGTGCGGTCAAGTTCACACACTGACAGGCACACACATTCACACAGGACTCCTCAACACACTCACTCACACACACTCACTGTCCCATACATGGACCCAAATACCACACTTTCCTACATTTACTGCCCCCACGCATGCAAAACCAGATACACACTCACACCCAAACACATGTACTTAGAGACCCAGTACTCACACTCTGACACAAAGACACGCCACTCCCTCACGCCCATTCTACACTTCCGTGTTCGCACAGACGCATTCAAGAACCCTCACGCACTCAGTCACACATTCATTCACACGCCCACCAGATTGCACACTCACGGGGAGACATTCATGGAAGGGCACGCTCCCTCACATATTCACACACGTTTAACAGGGTACAGATAAACCCTCACACCCATGTCCACATCCATGTTCACTGACGCACACCCCCATGGACACATGTGTAGGCACACGCTGCCTCACATTTGCACAGTCTCACGAATTCATACTCACACATCCACATCGGCACACGGATTGCACATCGCGGGAACACGCACTCCCGAGCGCGAGACTCGTCCCTTATTCCTCCCTCCAGGGAGTGCCCTCCCACCCAGTCCGGGCAACTGCATCGGCCCCAATCTTAGCTCAATCCCTCAGCTGAATCCCACGGCCAAGGGGGTCTTCCCCCACCCACCCCAGGGAGCTATCCTCTGTCCCCCACAGTGCTGTGTGAGTCCCACACGACAGCCTTCACCAGCCTTTGCAGTGACCCAGGTTTTCTGGAGTGCCACCCCAACTCAACCCCGAAGACAGAGACGGGGAGTCATTCACCTCTTATGCTCAATTCCCAGATCACAGCACGTGTTCAGACAACGTTTTTATAATGAATAAAGTTCAAAGAAAAAGCCAGCCAGCCGCCCAAACATCCTGGTGACTCCCAGAAGTTTCTCCAAAACACATTGGATGAATCTTTCTGCTTCCCCCAATTTCGCCAAAAGCCCGAGGTAATTCATTAGCGACACTCCAGAAACCCTCAAAGACCCCAGTTAGGAAAACCCGAGATTCCTCCTCTTCGGCCCTCGAGAAATTGCCCCAGGTGCCCTTCCTCTTGGAGACCGAGTCCCTCGGTGGGCATCATGCAGGCTGCGCTTGCGCACCTCATCTCCGCTCCCTGTCCTGTTGCTATGGTAACGCTCGGCCTGGAACTACCGGCTAGGGAGACTGAGACCCTGGGCTCAGAGCGCAGGCGCTTTCTCTCCACTGCAAAGGAAGTCCCTCTCCTCCTCTGATTCCGGATGGGCGGTTGGCCCCGCCTTCTCATAGGCCCCGCCCCTATGGCCTGGCGCTTATTCCCGCTGGGACGTGGGGGCACTCTGCGGGTCCCTCGGGCCCTGGCTCAGGTGCAATTAGGCGGGGAACAGATGGTGGCCCAGACGGTGGGTCGGGAGGATCCGGCCAGGGTTCTAGGGCCCTGGGGAGAGGGACTCACCTTCGGGAGGAGGCAAACGAGAAGTGGGCGGGGGTGTTGGGGGAGAAGTTGCGGGGGCTGTCCAGGGGACTGCTACCTGTGGCGGAAAGAGGGGGATCTTAAGGCTTGGTGTGGGAGACAATCCCACCAGGCCTTCCAATCCTCAAAGAGGGCTGCAAACAATAGCTCCTCCCCTCTTTAGTCTAGTCACACCTTACATGAGTGGATCACGCCCCCTTAGCTGTGGTCCTGCCTCTCTAAGCTGTTTTGGTTACCAAGTCAGCCCAGCCCCCCTCCAGTCCGGTTCCGTCTTCATCTGAGATGGCCTCGGTCCTCGGGTATGGTTCCTCCCTTCAGCCCCATCCCTTTTTCAATCTAGCCCCGTTTGGGCCTCTGCCCACCAATGCCTGTTCCTCAGCCGACTGACCAAGGCCACACAAAGATGGTCCCGCCCTTTGCCCAATCCGGGTCCTCCTCTGTCCAGACTGGGCCCTGTCCTGCGGCATGGACACACCCGTTGCCTGTGCCCCCTCCCCTACCCTGTGGCCACGCCCCTAACCGGTGGCCACACCCCCTCTGCTCTGGTCCACACCCACCACCTGTCTCACCCAGGTGTCCAGGCAGTGGGGAGTGGGGTCGCGGCAGCGTGGGCGAAGTGCTGGTCAGGATGAGGCTTTTCCGGTTACTGGTGCGGCAGCTGCAGGGAAGGCGAGGCAAGGGGACCGGGCCAGAGCAGAGCCCAGTGAGTTTGTGAACCCAACCATCCACCTTCCCATCTCAGATCCCCACCTGTGTCCTATCT
Organism: Neogale vison; assembly: GCF_020171115.1. NCBI lineage: Eukaryota > Metazoa > Chordata > Mammalia > Carnivora > Mustelidae > Neogale > Neogale vison. The sequence goes on from NC_058096.1 coordinate 215,608,728, forward strand.
GTGGGTGCTTGGAGGTGCCTCCAGAGGATGGCTCAGAGGACATGCTAGAGGTCCCAGCATGTATGACCATGTGGGCACAGTGTCAGTCATGGAATAACAGACATGTTGCCCATGCGACACCATTGGAGATCCCGAGTGCCTGTGTAAGACTCTTTGGGGCTGCACATGACATTCTCTGTATGTATCCACATGTGGTACCCAGGGTGTGAGCTCGGCACTGGGTTGGATTTATCTCATAGGATACAACCTGTACCTTTGTGCATCTGTGTGACACAGTGTGTAATGCCACTTGTCCGTGAGTAGATGTGCTATCGTGGGCTGTACCCCATACGTGCATGATTTCTGCTACATGTGTCTACGGCTTTGTTCGGCATTCTAAGTCTATGTGATATCCTGTCCTTGTGTATGTGACATTCACCACGTGGAACCACGTATGGCATCTATTGTGTCCGAGTCTCATACCTTGTGATACTGGGCATGTTTGAACCTGCCACCATGTGTGGCGTTCCCTAAATTAGTCTCCCATGTGATAATGTGCAACACTGTGTCTCTCTATCTCTGCAAGATTCCCTGTATCATGTATTCTGCATTCGTGTAATACGGCATGTGACATGCTTAGGTGATATGATGTTCTGTGACATTGTTAGGTGCATGGATGTCTTTGCCATACATATGTCTGTGTGCATCTTGGATGCCCAAATCGTGTGTGTGTGTGTGTGTGTGTGTGTGTATCACCATGCATGTGACATGTTTCTGGGTGTACACAGCACTGTACCTGTGGGCTTATTCGTCTGTGTGTGACACTGGTGGTCCCCCTGTGTGTCTGGGCATGACTCAGACCTAAGGCCACTGCATGCGTGATGGCTCCAGGGTGTATCTGGGCCACTGGGGCTGTAGTGTGTGTATGTGTGTGACATCATGTCCTACGTGACGCTGTGTGTCACTATTTTCCTTATGAGGCTGTATTCTTGGTGGGGGGTAGTTTGTGCTTTGATAAAGCCCCCCCTTCCCCTCTGCCCCTCAGGGTCCCAGCTTCTGAAGACGGAGCCCCCAGCCCCTCCATTTCCCCACCCCCCGCCACAGTGACGGAGCATATTAGCGAGGCCAGGAACACGCGGCATGGGGGGCGGGGGGGGGGTAGCCAGGCTGCGGCTATTGTTCCGAGGGTGCCAAGTCCCCCACCCTCCCCTTCTTCCCCTACCCTCACTGGGTTGCGGGAGCCCGCAGCGCCAGTAGACAAAGGCGCCGCAACCCCCCACCCGGCGCAGCCTCCTCCCCCCCCCACCCCGCGGCCGTCCTCTCCGGCATACAGTCCCCCCAGTCTCGGCCCACACAGTCCCCAATTCAGCCCCCTCCCCCGTAGGAAGGGGCAGCACGGGCACCTCTGGCGCTGCTGGACCGGGTGCAGCATCCCGGGCCCCGCCCTGCGGCAGCCGCCAGAGGGACAGCTTTGGTGGGGAGGGCCGGGTCAAGGTCTGAGGGATAGGGGTTCTACCTCTTGGTGCGGCGGAACATACTGCCGCCAGGGAAGGAGGGCATCGAGAAATTGGAAAGCGCGGTCCAGAGAGAGTCAGACATGACCCGGCGGCGGCGACATGGTGGCAGGTGCGGCAGTGGCGGCGGCAGCGCGGGGAGCGAGCGCGCGGGGCGGAGGCTGGAGCCGCAGCGAGTAGGGGAGGGCGGGGGAAGGGAGGGCCGTGCCACTGCCGCCCGCCGGAAGGGGGCGCTCCTGTGCACCAGTGGGCCAGGCCCCGCCCGCGCGCGCCCCTTGCGCCCCCACCCGGGCTAGCGAAGGGACCGCCAGCCCTGTGCATCTTTCCCCAAGGCTCACCTGCTGCTTTTCCGGGGCAGAGGCAAATCCTTCTAGAAGGCAAAGGGGCAAAAGAATGAGGTCAGCGAGGACCAGCAGCTGCTGTCTGCAAACCCTGTCACCCCCTGGAGGAGCAAATGTTGGGTGGGACGAGCCCCTCATCAGCAGCCTCACCTGCACCCTTCCTTATCCCCAGAAAGCAGGGCTCTTTGGAGGAGAAGGTGCCAGAGTGATTTCTCTCCCGACCCCAGAGACCAGCCTGTACAAAGCCCCAAACAGGACTCCTGAGTTGACATCTCAATGTGCATTTGTGCAAAGGAAACAGCCTATTTGAAAATATTTCTTGAACGCCTCTTGTATGCCAGGCCCTGTCCTAGGCACTGTGGACACAGCAGCGAATGAGAGAAAAATTCCTGTCTTTTCGGGACTGGCATTTAGAGAAGGGAAGCATACAATACACAAGACTAATATAGAAGTGAACAAGCTAAGTTTAAGTATTCATAAGTATCATGAATAAACTAACATGATGTGAGGGGAAAATGCAAGGAGAAGGACAAGATGGTCAGAGGGCTGCTCTGGGGAAATGACCTTTAAGACAGTTGTTGAAAAAATAAAAGCCAGCCATGGAAGGATTTGTGGAAAGAGCATTCCAGATACAGGGAACTGCAAAGGTCCCAAGGAAGACAGGAATGAACTTGGCATGCTCAAGCATGAAAGGTTGAATGAATGAATGACTCCACACCCCACCCCTAGGGTTCTATCCCACTCCCAGCCAGATTCAATGTTGAAGGTGATGTAGTTAGGATGACTCAAAAATAAAACTGGAAATGGGAATTAGATGATGGCCAAGAGGTCTTTTTGATCTAGTGTGATGATGATAATTGCTAAATATTAACTTTTTTAAAAAGATTCTACCCATTTATTTGACAGAGATCACAAGCAGGCAGAGAGGTGGGGGCGGGGGTGGTCAGGCTACCTGCCAAGCAGAGAGCCTGATGCAGGGCTCAATCCCAGGACACAGGGATCATGACCTGAGCGGAAGACAGAGGCTCAACCCACTGAGCCACCCAGGCGCCCCGCTAAATATTAACAGTATGTGTCCACACCAGAGGAAGGTTGTGTTCTGTTTGTCAAGCACTCAGGAAGCCACTACAGGGATCAGAAGTTATGGAATTCGGTGCCCTTTCCCAGGAGAGCAGTGGGGAAAGGGAGTGTTACCTTCCAGTCTGTTTTCTGTCCACAGGCGAAAGTGAATAAAGGAGGTTGGGTGGAGCCACAGAGGGAAAGATTCTAGTGAGGGTTTCAAAAGCATTTTGGGGGGCACTCCAACATGGGTAAAATAAGGGACATTCTAGATCCTTTCTAGGATCTCTGACAGCAGAAAGCCCTGGGTTCAAATCCCTGCTTTGCCTCTTATAACCTTGGCAAATGACCTCCCAACAGTCCATTTCTCCTAGAGGATTCTGTGAACTGATCCAGGTGCCTGGCACCTTATCATGATGCCTGGTACACAGTAAGCACTCAATAAATATTAGGTCATAGGAACAGGAGTTATTGCTCCATGAAAGAGGATGGGCCAAAGGGACCTCCCACTCCCATGTACAGAGGATACACATACGGTTGGAGTCAAAGAGAACGCTGTCCAGTTGGGCAGCCCTGCCTTCCTGAGCCACGGATGACCAGAAATCCATTCCAGGTTTTCCCTCTGTTTTTGCAGACTCAGTTTGAATGAGCCTCGGCTGGCCGGCTGGGCGGGACGACCGCAATGGCCCAAGCGAAATCTAGACCTGGATTTTCTGGCCACGGAGCCCAGGATTCCAGATCCGGGTACACTCAGCCTTCGAGGGTGAGCCCCTGAGGTTCCTTTAAACACCTCCCGGAGAAGTCCTGGAACCTAGCACCATTTGCTAGCGCCCCTAAACATCCTAGAGTCTAAGAAAAGGGCAAACTGGAGCTGTCGAGGATTTGGATCCTCAGCGTCAGAGTAAAGAGACGCCACCTCCATCATGAGCTGCAGAGCCGCTCAGCCAAGCGGATTCTGCTTCTCCCTGGGATTGATGGACGGCTCTGTGAACAGGGCTTTCGAACTCAAGATGCTGTAAGCATATACGATCCCACCTGCACACAGTTGGGGGCCCTCGGGCGCTCCGCAGTTGTGGAACAGCTCCTAAAGGGTTGCATCACTGTATGAGGATGTATCCGAGGCAGTGAAGTGGTTAACCCTGCCAGAGGGGAAGGGGTAGGGGCAGGACTCCGGAGGGTAGCCTGGCCCAGAGGATGCCTCAGGAAGGAAGGGTGGGGGAGTGGGAGGATCCCGGGCTGGGGGCGGAGCCTTGAGGAAGAGATGGAAGGCCCGCGTGGCGCTGAGCCAATGGGAGTCGGCGCCGGCCCGGAGGGCGGGAACACACCCCCTTGCAGGCCCCGCCCCCTTCCGCCCTTTTCCAGGGGACCCGACCGCGCGGACCCAGACTGGCTGCTTCAGCACCTGCTTTGGCTTTGCCGCTGCTCCTTCCCTTTTGTCAGAACCTCTTCTCCCACTAAGATGTCAGAACCTCTTCTCCCCAGCACTAAGATGAGGTGGGAATCCTGAGGAGATTTCGAGAGCCCAAGGCTCTTAGATGGAGCCATCTGGCTGAAAGCAAATTAGTTTCCCAACCCAGGTCTGGCTCCCGCATCATGCAGACTACCTGGGAAGTCCTTCCTATCATCTGACTCAGATTTTTCCTGCTGCAATGACCGATCAGTTAACCTTGGTCTCCAACCTCAGGGATAGTGTGGGTTAGAGGAGTCCTGAAATGGACATGGCCCTGGGGGAGGGTTTGAATCTTCCCCTTTTTTTCAAGCGCCAGGCTAGGTATGTAGCTTGAGTCTGGGGCCACCTAGGCTTTATCTAAACTCTTCCAGATTATTTAGCGTGGGTCTGAGCTCCAAGAAGCCTCACAAGGACCAGACCCCAGGCAGGCCTTGGGGTGAAGCTTTGATCAGTTTCCTTGCTGGGGTCAATTTAAGAGCAACATCGACCTTCCTATTAACCCTTAGAAGCGCACGAGGAAGATAGTAGAGGAGGACCCTTTTCAGCCTGAGTCCCCACCCATCTTGAAGGTGGCAGTTCCTGAGGCCTGGATTTCCCCATACTCCACAATCCTCAGTGTCCCACTCTGTGCAGTGGACTCACTCCCGCGCCTGCGCAGCCTAGAGACCAGTATCTTCTAAGGCTGCAAGGAGCTAAAAATCGCTCCCGCCCACCCACAAGCTGGGCTGGACTTGAGGATCTCAAGGCGGGCGGGGGGGGGGCGGGGGGGGCGGATGGGTAGTGAAAGGAGGGGGAATGAAGAGTGTGGAGGGAGGCTGTCTAGGGTGTCTGTCCAATTAGGGCAGTAGGAAGAATCCTGGTGGCCGGGCAGATGCATGGAGGTCGCAGGGGTTCCCCAAGCCTCAGAAAGGGGTTCCTAGGGTAGTAAGGGGAGACGCTGCAGCATAAACATGTTTACGGCCTCTGCAGCGCCGGTGGCCCCGAGGGGCGCGAGCCCTGGGGCAATAACTTTGCTCTGCGGCCCCTCACCCCTAGCCTGGCGTTGCGCCAGGGCGATGACTTCGGTCCCAGCCCCCTCCGGAGGAGGAGGACCAGGTGCCCCTCAGGGCTATCCTCGAGGGGGAGCGCTAGGCTGCACCCTTCCGTCAGCTCCCTGGATCCCCGGGCGGCGCCTGAGGGGCGGGGTCGCCAGCGCGGCGGGACGCGCGGCTACTGTGTTCCCCCTCTGGTAGCATCCTGAGGCCGTGGGAGGGGGCGGCCGGGCCGGCCCGGGCGCAAGTTCTCCCGCCCCCTGCCGGGCCCCGCCTCAGGGCGCCGACCCCTTCCCCACCACCCGGGACCCGGGCCGCCACGTACCTGCAGCCTCCGGCGGCGGATCAGGCCCGAATCGTCCATGGCGGCGGCGGCTTCGGCCCCGGGGAGGGAGGAGGGAGGTGGCGGCAGCGGCGGCGGCGGGAGGAGGGAAGAGGGAGGGAGTGAGAAGCCGCGGGGACCGCGGCGGCGGCGGCGGCGGCGGCGGCGGGGGGAGTTGAGGGGTGGCGGGGGCGGAGCAAAGTGGGGCGGACCCGGCGCCGTCACTGCGTCTGGGCGCCCGAGCCTGGCCTCGGCCAAGGCTGCCCGAGTGGCGGGGTGGGAGGGGGCAAGGGAGGGAGGAGCTTCCCTATGTCCCCAAGGGAGTCAAGCTACGGAGATACCCCTATAAATAGAGCCACCCCAGGGGAGAGACATGCCCATGGGTAGACCTCCAACCCAAGAAACACCCAAGGGAGACATTCTCACTAAAATTATTCCTTATGCGGATACCCACCCCTCCCCGCAGCGACCCCCTCAGGGAGATACATTCCCACGGGTTGATAGTCTCCACCGGAGGTCCTCTTCAATCAGAAACTCCCCCCTCACCCTGAAAATCATTCCTAAGGCAGATGGTCTCTGAGAGGTAGCGCTTCCTCTCAAAGCCCCCTGCCGCCCCCAAGAAGAGACACTTCCGCAGAGAAAAATCCCCACGGGTGACATTTTCCTTGGAGAGCCTGGTAAAGATACCCCCAAAGAAAGACCCCCTAAAAACCATATTCTCTGTGGGAAATTGTTCCCACCCACGAGACCCTCACATCCTGAGGAGATACATTCTTACAGAGTGACATTTGCATTGAGGACACCCATCCTCAAGGGAGTTGTTCCCACAGACAAACATTTTGCCTGCATATACCGCCCCCCCCTTCCCAATCAGAGCCTTCTCGGGGAACGCAGCAGCCCCTCTAACGACCCCCTCCCTCACCGTCAGGATTAAGTAGTCAGGTCAGGCTGGGCTGTATTTATAGGACCGATTAGTGGTAGTTTGGGAGGGGGGCCAGCTGAAGCGATTTTCACACACACACACACCCGCAGTGTTCCTATAGCTGAGACCAAGCCGACCATGCTTCCCAGAGTTGGTATGGAAAGCATCGGTGACCTCCCCACTCTAGACATTAGGGGACAGGGTGGGGAGGGGGCGATCGGAACGCCCTGGAGGGCGCGGTCACTGGGCGGGAGCGACCTCTGCCGGCCAATGAGTGCGACGACAAGGTCTGGGTCCAGGTGTTCCCCAGACATTTGTTTCCTCATCTCTGAGCCTTTGCCTGAGTTATCTCGGTGTTTCTCTCTGTCTCTGTTTGTCGGCATGTTTTTTGCCATCCCGCTAAGTCTGTTCTTCGCACTTCTCTGTCAAAGTCCCAGACTCCGCTCTTGTCGCCCCTTCTAAAGCAAGCTGTCTCGGGAGCTCTCCGTGGTGCTGATCTCACGCGCTCCTGTCCGCGGTGCTGAATTCCGAGGGCAGGTTTGGGGGCTGAGGTCGGGGGAGGGGATGGGTTGGCAGGAGGCACAGTCCAAAGACTGGACAGATATGACACACGAGCACCCTGGACTACCCAAAATGTACTAGGGGAAGGCTAGATCCATTAGGTCTTTGTTGCTGACGCCTATAGGACATCACTGTGTGTGTACCCCTGGAGGGGCCAGGAGATAGGGCCTTCTGATTCGTTAATTTACTCAATAAGTACTGAGCACCTACTGTGTACAAAGTAGTGTTTTGAGATCTAGGAGTTCCTCAGTGAAAGAGACAAAACAAAAACTCTGCATTAGCCTGAGAAGGGAGAGAGAATTGTGGTAGTGGTCATTGCTCACAAAAACACATATACACACACTACAAGCACAGGTACACACACACACACTGCAAAAATACACACAAACACGAACATACCAACACATGCTCAGGAAACAGACTCACATACACATAGTCACACACTGCAAATATGTACTCCTCAAAAATACACAAACATACACATTCTCAGCAAACACAGACTCACACACAAACACACATACACATTTCCAAATATGCACTTAGAAAACTCAGACACACTGAATCGTATGCAAACACAAAAACACAGAATACAGACAGATAATCAGCAAACAAAGGCACACACAAACACATATACACATAAACTCATGCTCTGCAAAGACACACACATGCAAGCACCTACTGAGAAAACAGACATACACACACTCAGCAAATGCAGACACACACAAGTAACATGTACACTCAACAGACACAAGCACACACACATAATACAAAAACCAAGAGAAGCCCAGCTACACACAAACTCTCATCCAACACACAGACACAGTATCCTACCCGCACAACACATGGACACACATATACACTCACATACACATTACAGGACTGCTCTTCTCGCCAGGGTCTCCCACTAGAATGTAAGTTCTCCGAAGGTGAATTTTTTTTAAAGATTTTTATTTATTTATTTGACAGAGAGAGATCACAAGCAGGCATAGAGGCAGGCAGAGAGAGAGAGAGAGAGAGAGAGAGAGAGGAGGAAGCAGGCTCCCCGCCGAGCAGAGAGCCCGATGCGGGACTCGATCCCAGGACCCTGAGATCATGACCTGAGCCGAAGGCAGCGGCTTAACCCACTGAGCCACCCAGGTGCCCTCGGAAGGTGAATTTTTAAGAAGATTTTATTTGAGCACCTGGGTGGTTCCGTTGGTTAAACAACTTCCTTCCACTCAGGTCATGATCCCAAAGTCTTGGGATTGAGTCCTGCATCAGGCTCCCAGCTCCACCGGGAGTCTGCTTCTCCTTCTGATCTTCTCCCCTCTCATGTTCTCTCTCTCATATAAATAAATAAAATCTTTTTTAAAAAATTAAGGGGCGGGCGCCTGGGTGGCTCAGTGGATTAAGCCGCTGCCTTCGGCTCAGGTCATGATCTCAGGGTCCTGGGATCGAGTCCCGCATCGGGCTCTCTGCTCAGCAGGGAGCCTGCTTCCTCCTCTCTCCCTCTCTCTCTGCCTGCCTCTCTGCCTACTTGTGATCTCTCTCTGTCAAATAAATAAATAAAATCTTTAAAAAAAATTAAGGGGCGCCTGGGTGGCTCAGTGGGTTAAAACCTCTGCATTCGGCTCAGGTCGTGATCCCAGCATCCTGGGATCGAGCCCAGCGCTGGGCTCTCTGCTCAGCGGGGCGTCTGCTTCCCTTCTTCTCTCTGCCTGCCTCTCTGCCTACTTGTGATCTCTGTCTGTCAAATAAATAAAGTCTTTTTAAAAAAGATTTTTAATAAAAAGATGTTATTTATTTATTTGTCAGAGAGAGAGTGAGTGCACACAAGTGGGGAGTAGCAGGCAGAGGGAGAAGCAGGATCCCTGCTGAGCAAGGAGCCTTATGCAGGACTTGATCCCAGAACCCTGGCATCATGATCTGAGCCAAAAACAGATGCTTAGGGGCGCCTGGGTGGCTCAGTGGGTTAAAGCCTCTGCCTTTGGCTCAGGTCATGATCCCAGGGTCCTGAGATTGAGCCCCGCATCGGGCTCTCTGATTGGCGGGGAGCCTGCTTCCTCCTCTCTCTCTGCCTGCCTCTCTGCCTGCTTGTCATCTCTCTCTGTCAAATAAATAAATAAAACCTTTAAAAAAAAAAACAGATGCTTAACTTACTGAGCCACCCAGGCATCCCAAGGTTGAGGTTTTCATTTCTTGATCACTACTGCGTCCCCTGAACCTGACACACAATAGGTGCTCCATAAACATTTGTTGAATGAATGGATGAATTGAGAAAATGTTTGCAAAAAACCCACATTCACAGAAACTGCAGAGGAACACACACACACACACACACGTTTCAGATACAGACACACCCTCTCCACACAGGTCAAGACCCCCTTGTTCACTAATGGACACCATTCATGGTCAACAGCATTTATCCACTGACTCATCCACAATATTCTCACAGGATGGCCATCCTGACCCTACATACCCCCCTCACATTTATTATATCTTACCCAATTGGACACACTTGGCTTGGAACACATAAAGACTTCCTCACCCAGATTTTGAACTGTTCTTTTTTTTTTTTAAGATTTTATTTATTTTATTTAACAGACAGAGTCACAAGTAGGCAGAGAGGCAGGCAGAGAGAGAGGGGGAAGCAGGCTCCTTGCTGAGCAGAGAGCCTGATGCGGGGCTCGATCCCAGGACCCCGGGATCATGACCTGAGCTGAAGGCAGAGGCTTTAACCCACTGAGCCACCCAGGCATCCCTTCACCCAGATTTTGAATACACACACACACACACACACACACACACACAACCAGTCAACCAAGAGACACACATACTATACCCTCACACAACAAACATACACTCTCTCCGCACACACAGCCATACAAACACACTTTCATCCAACACACATAAACATAGAGTTTAAGCCATCATCTCAACAAAAAGGTCAATGCAAACATACATACAACGCAGTCCCAGGTCCCCTGACCTTTGGTCAGTTGGAGCAGGGGGTGGAGCAATGGGAAACTCCTCCTCTGCATCAAACCACACCCCTTTGGCCACCGCTCTTTCCTGCACTTGACCCTGCCGTGTCTCAGCAGCGCCCTAGACACCCGTCCAGTTAACAGGTGAGGAGTGGCCAGAGGGAACAGAGGAGGGGAGGGAGTTGTCTTGTCTCCACAGACCCTCAGCTTCCCCTACCCTACAGCAGCTTTAGTACCCCAGCGGCAAAACTTAGAGTCCTGCCACAGTCAAGCTTGGCTCCGAAGGAACAGCCCTGGTGGCAGCCCCTAAGCCGATTGTGGGCCGAGAGAAGGTGACCATGAGAGGGGCCAGCACGGATCAAGAGGGAGGGAGGAGACTGGGCAGAAGAGAGAGAGAGGAATTACTGGACAGAAGAGAGAGAGAGAGAGAGAAAGCTGGGGAGTCCCCTTAGTTCTGAAGACAGAGGGGATCACCTAAGGGCCAACAGGGTGGGAGACCCTGCTGGGTGTGAGGGGGAGGGGCACCACGGTCCAACTAGAGGAGGGAGCCCTTGGGCCTAAAGGGAGGGGACATGAGTCTGATGGATGAGAAGGGACTCCTGGGTCAGAGGCAGGACTTGATGATCCCCTGGGATTTGAAGGTTCTTGATCATTGCCTCCCCATCAACTGCTCATTCTCTGCTCTCCCTGGCACTGTCTCCTGGGTTGGCATCAGGAGGGTACAACCCTGAGCTCCCGGATAGAGTCAGCCAAACCTTACCCCATACCCCAGCTGATTCTTGTCTCAGGTGGACATGGCCAGCAGGGGCCACACTCGACCCAAGGGCCTGACCTGGGCCCTAGGACTGACCCTGGCTTGGATCCTGCTGGGAGCCTGTGGAGGAAGCCGCCCACTCCCAGCTACGTCCCGGAGACACTACAGGCTGGCAGCCGATCTTGGCACAAGCCAGCTGCACCTTGCAGGTGAGCACTCCAGACCCTGCCTAACCGCCAACACCTAAGAAATCCCATTTCACCATAGCAATACCAGAATCTCCTTATGAGAGGGGCTTGGGGTGACACATGTGTGGGGGAAGATGGGGAGTCAGGGCTTGTGCTAAAGAATAGTAGTTAAAGGGGCACCTGGATGGTGCAGTCAGTTAAGCTTCTGCCTTCAGCTCAGGTCATGATCCCAGGGTCCTGCTTCTCCCTCTCCCTCTGCCCATTCCCCCTGTTTGTGCTCTCTCTCTGTATGTCAAATAAATAAACAAAATCTTTAAAAAAAAAAAAAAAGAATGGTAGTGGGGCACCTGCGTAGCTCAGTCCTTAAGTGTCTGCCTTCGGCTCAGATCATGATTCCAGCATCCTGGGATCTAGCCCCTCATCGGGCTCCCTGCTCAGCGGGGAGCCTGTTTCTCCTTCTCCAGCTTCCTCCTGCTTGTGTTCCCTCTCTCGATACCTCCCTCTGTCATAAACAAGTAAAAATCTTAAAAAGAAAAAAAAGGAACGTTCGTTAAAGTGCACAGATTCTGGAGTCAGATTTCCTGGATTCAAATCCCAAACCCAGGTCTACCACTTCATAACTGGTTGATTCTGAGAAAGTCACTTGCCTCTCCGGGCTTCTTGTAGACCCTTAAAAAGGGGGGGGGGGAATAGACCTATCTCATAGGGGTATTGTAAAGCGGTATATGTAAGTATATGAAAACATACCATTATCAGGGACATAATTAAGCTGAGTATGATAAACTATTATTATTATTCGAAATTGCATTTGTGTCCCAAGAGAAGTGTCTTTATTTAAGTTTAATGTATGGGCGGCACTGACGTAACTGGGGTTATGTTCAGGGGACCCCCATGCCTTGCTTCCCCAATCCTGAGGATACAAGATCCTAACTCACAGGAGTCCCCTTCTCCATGCTCCTATTGTCCTATTGTCAGAGATGGACACACCAGAGGCGCTGGACCCTGGGATGGCTCCAGAACGCTGTGGGGACCCGAGCCCCGGGTGAGTACGGTACTCGCCAGTCTTTCCTTGTGTTCATTGCTCCAGTTAACCCTGCCAGGGACTACCGCCCCTGCGCATCCTGACCCAAATGATCCTATCTTTCCCGATGTTCAGGTGCGAATCCTTTCTGGGACATCTCCAAGTTGCCCTCCACAGTCGCTTCCGCCTGCTGTTACTGGGAGCACGCCCGGCGCAGCCGCTCTGTTCCGAGCTCTGCGATGTCTGGTATGGGAGGCGGGGCGCGAGGGGCGTGTCCTATGGTTTGGGCGGGACCAAAGGCCGGATGGGCAGTTTGCTCTGCCTAGTGTTTGAAGGGGTGTGGCCTGCCTCCCACAGGACCGCGGTCTAAATTGGAGGCCTAGTGTTTAGAGGCCAGGTGGAAAGGGGCGGGGCCTGTAAAGGACCTGGCTTTTGAGGTTGGCGGTACGTAGGCGAGACCTTTCCGAGACCTGGGCTTTTAAGGGGCGGGGCCTCCTGATAGAAAAGTGACGCTAAGAAGGTGGGGAATGCAAGGGGCTGGCCGAAGTCTGTTGGGATGAGGTCAGCTGTGCCAGGGCCCGTGGAGAATGTAGGGCAGGGTGATCTGGGGGCGGGACATACATGAAGCGAAGACTTGGAGGGCTGGAAACCCGCTAGGACACGACTGCGGAGACTTTACCCACTTTCTCTCTACACACCATCCACAGGTTTGCCACATGTGAAAGCGATATTATTTGCGGCCCGACTTGGCTCCCGATCCTAGAAAAGAGGGGCTGTGAACCTGGCTGCCCTACCTATGAGCAGGTGAGCTTGAGATAGAGGTGCGGGAGAGAGACCGCCACTTACTATGTTCTATCTTAAGCCGCCTAGGCCCCAGGGTCCTGACTGACACTCCCAAGGCCCCTGCTCCCACCCTTCCCCGGTCCGCACCACAACCTCCATAATGGGATAAGTCTGTAAGCTCTGAATTTGGCCTCCCCAAGGGGCCGTCTCTGCTCTAGGCCCATCCACAATTCCCCTTGGAAGACCCAGAAGCTCAGATCACCTTCCCTAAGGCCTCAGCCTTAATCTGGCCCTCCCCCACCCCAACCATGGGACCCAGTAAAAATAACTCGCCCTCCCAGGACTCGGTTCCTGTTATGGCCCCGCCCCCACACTCTCCGTAGGACCCAAAGCCGGTACTTGCCCACCCCTAGACCGCACCTCAACACTGGCCCCTACTTGCAAAGTCCGGGATTTTCCTTTTCCAAGGCCATGCCCCTCAGCTCTCCCTCCACTCAGCCCGAAGGCCACGCCCCCAGAGTACCGGGACTCCGCCCACTCGGACCCTAAGTCCACCCCCTCCCCCAGACCTTCGCTGACGGGGCGGAACTTTGCCGCTCGGTTCTGGGCTACGCGATGCCGGTGGCAGCTCCTGGCGCCGGTCACTGCATCAACATTTCCACCACGGAACTGCCGGGTTCCCGACAGGAAGGGAAGGCCCGAGAAATCACCTTCCTGCGTTCCCGCCGCTCACGCACCTGGATCCTGGATGCCGCGGGCAGCGGGAGTGGCAGTGGAAGCGGCAGCGGCCCCTAGGGGGCGCCGGGCCTTGGATGGGAGATGGGAGTCCCTTCCCCCGACCCGGCCCCTCAAGATACCCAAAGCTCCACCTCTCTCCCGCTCTGCCTTCTAGTTTCCAGAGTCCTGTCTCTCCTTCCTGGAGTACCAGAGACTCGCCCTTCTCCAGACTAGACAAAGAATCCAATTCTAGCTCATCTTCCCCTCTCCTCCCTGAATAAATTCTCCAACTAGAGCACTGTGATGTGGCTGCTTCTTGGGGAACTAGGTGGCAAAATAGCAGGCAGAAAGTGATCGGTGTCCAACTTCAGATCCTCAGGTCCCACAGTTAGCAAGTGATACACACCAGCATGTAAATGACAGCCTGTATTCTGAGCACTTTCACTACTCGGAATATCCAGGTGTCAGAAATGGAGAGGGGTCCAGAAGAGGGGCTGACAAGGGCAAGAGCTATGCTCCCCACTGTGTGCCATCAGGCCCGTGAGGAAGCTCCTTGACTTGTATAGACCTCAAGACAGACTTCATGGTCCTCCCCTCTGATAAGCCGACCCAGCAGTTGCTGGCATGATCTCCCTATCATTATTTCTTCCTCCCTTTTCTTCCAAATTCCAGTTCCCCACGTAAGACAAAGAACTTGACTCAGATTTCAAATTTGGGATATAAGTGCTACTCCTGATCCTGCTCTTATCCAAAAGCCTTAGGACAGCCCATTTCCTCACCAGGGAAACAGGGGCAATGTGCCTTTTAGTTCTATTCAATAGAATAATATTGATGGATGGCTCCTGTACCCAGACACAGAATGGATCAGGTCCATTCTCTGTCCTCAGGCAAGGTGGAAATGCGTAAGAGAAGAGCCTCACTGGGAGAATAGCAGAGAGGCCTCTTTCAATTGCAAGAGACAAACTCAGTTCAAAGCACCTTTAGCCATCAGTGAGAAGTTTCAGGAATGGCTATATCTAGGTCCTTAAATGATGTTAGGAATCTACTTATATCTTTATCTCTCTCTCTCTTTTTAAGATTTTATTTATGGGCGTCTGGGTTGCTCAGTGGGTTAAGCCGCTGCCTTCCGCTCGGGTCATGATCTCAGGGTCCTGGGATTGAGTCCCGCATGGGGCTCTTTGCTCAGCAGGGAGCCTGCTTCTCTCTCTCTCTCTCTCTCTCTCTGCCTGCCTCTCTGTCTACTAGTGATCTCTCCCTGTGTCAAATAAATAAATTTAAAAAAATCTTTAAAAAAAAGATTTTATTTATTTATTTGACAGACAGAGATCACAAGTAGGGCAGGGTGAGGAGGGGGAAAGCAGGCTTCCCGCTGAGCAGAGAGCCCGATGTGGGGCTCAATCCCAGAACCCTGAGATCATGACCTGAGTCAAAGGCAGAGGCTTAAGCCACTGGGCCGCCCAGGCACCCCTTTACCTTTCTCTTGACTATACTTCCGGACAGGATTTCCTCGCAACAGCAAAGATGGGACCAGCAACTACATGATTCTGTGGTTAAAATAGGCCTATTTCTCTGTTAAGCAAGCAACGTTTCCAGTGCTGGCACTCAGTGACCCTGCCTCAGCATGAGCCCCTCACCAAACCAATCACTGTCCCCAGAGGAATGCTGTGCTCTCGCTGGCCTGATGTGGGTTATGGGCTTGTGCCTGAAGGCCCAAAGTAGGGTCAGTTCCATCTGAACTGCATGGACTGAGGATGGTGGAGAGCTGCTCCCAAAGGAAAATCAGGTGCTGGGACCCGAAGGGAAAGGAGTGCTGGGGAGGGAATCAAGATATATGGGCCCTAGAGAGGCAGCTATGACCTGACTCTGGAGTAGGTCCACCTGGGTTCACATGCCAGTTCTACCAGTTACTCATGCCACAACTTTGTGAATGTTCCCCAGTCACTCTGTTTCTTTATCAAATGGGGAGAATCGTTCCTTGCCTAGGGTTGTTGGGATTAAATTAATTAAATTAAAATTAATTAAATGAGCGAATGCCAATTGTTCTGGTTATACATTGCTGAGTAGCAACTCCAAACTTAGTGGTAGAAAACAACAATCATTCTTTCTGGTTTTTTGTTTTTTGTTTTTAAGATTTTATTTATTTATTTGACAGAGATCACAAGTAGGCAGAGAGGCAGGCAAAGACAGAAGGGGAAGCAGAGAGAGAGGCAGGCAGAGAGAGAGAGGGGGAGGCTTATCTACTTTCTTCCTTGAATGCTTATCCTTGTCACAATAATAGAATATATAGCAGCAAGAGTGATAACAGATGATGTCTACATTTATTGAGTATTAATTTTTTTAAAGATTTTATTTATTTATTTGACAGAGAGAAATCACAAGTAGACAGAGAGGCAGGCAGAGAGAGAGAGAAGGAAGCAGGCTCCCTGCTGAGCAGAGAGCCCGATGCGGGACTCGATCCCAGGACCCCAAGACCATGACCTGAGCCGAAGGCAGCGGCTTAACCCACTGAGCCACCCAGGCGCCCTATTGAGTATTAATTATGTGCCAGGCACTTCCTAAATATTTTATGTGACCTCCCTCCCATGAAGAGGTGGAGTCTAGATGCTTCCCCTTAAATACAAGCCGGCTCTAGTGACACATCAGCAAACAGAGAGGGGAGACGATGCTGGTTTCCAAGGCTAGGGAGTCAGAGAGGAGACTGCTTCAAAGAGACTTGGAACTCTTGCCCTTGGAGCCTAGATGCCATACTGTGCGGAAGCCCAAGCCACAGGGACAGGCAATGTGTAGCAATTCTGGTCAGTAGCCCCAGCTGAGGTTCAAGGCAAGAGTCAGTGCCAACCACTGGATGTGTGAATGAAGACGCCTTTAAGTGGATTCCTAGCCCCAGCCAGCATTTAGGTGAACCAGAACCATCCTCAGAACTCAGAAAGAGGGGCACCTGGGTTAAACCTTGGCCTTCGGTTCAGGTCATGATCTCAGGGTCCTGGATCGAGCCCCGAATTGGGCTCTCTGCTCAGCGGGGAGCCTACTTCTCCTTCTCACTCTGACGCTCCCCATGCTTATGCTCTCTCGTTCTCTGGCAAAATAAAATCTTTAAAAAAAAAATCACATTTGCAAATTACATCTTTAGGTTGCTGACTAGCTTCTGCTTATGGCCAGCTGTGAAGAAAGGGGGAGAGTTTATCTTGTCCTGGTAAATTCCATCAGCAGTCAGAAGAGCCTATAAATTCAAGATAAACTGTAATTATAACAATTTGGGAGGGGAAAAAAATGGAAATCCAAAACTGAAAGCCCAAATGTGTGAAAGCATACATTTACAAATTTACAGCACGGAAAAGGACAGGGCAGAATTATTAATGGACTCTGGATGGGTAAACATTTTGCAACTGCAGTGATAACCAGAGGCCGTGGCTTGAATAGAAGGATCCCCTCAGGTGGGAAAACGGGGGAGGCCACAGTTCCCCCCACACACACAAGTTCTGCCTTCACTATCCCCGCCCTCAGGCGAGCCTTCTTCCCCCTCCTGTTCTGTTCCACCCCTCACCCTTCAGATCTCCGCCATTCAGCTCCTCGGGCTCTGGAAGTCAGGGCTGCTGTCCCCACCATGCACTCCTGAAGTCCCCTGGACCTCGGTGCATACTCAGAGACCTTTTGTAGCTGGGTCAGTGCTGGCTTCCTGGTGACCAGCACGGGACCTGAGTGGAGAGGTAACCAGTTATGGGGCTGAATTGTATCCCACTCCCCAAATTCATGTCCTAACCCCAGTACCTCAGAATGTGATTATATTTGGATAGAGTCTTTAAAGAGTAATTAAAGTAAACTCACGTCATACCGATGGGCCATAATCCAATTACTGGAGTCCTTAAAAGAAGAGATTAGGGGCACCGTAGGAGATTCAGTCGTTAAGCCTCTGCCTTCAGCTCAGGTCATGATCTTAGGGTCCTGGGATCGAGCCCCATGTTGGGCTCCAGCCCTATGCTGGGCTCCCTGCTCAGCGGGGAACCTGCTTCTCCCTCTTCCTGTGCCCCTCCCCACCACTCATGCTCTCTCTCTCAAATAAAGAAGGAGGAGGAGAAAGAGAAGTGGACACAGACATGTACAAAGGAAAAGATCTTGTGAAACACAGGGAGAGGATGGCCATCTACAAACCAAGGGAAGAGGCCTCAGAAGGAATCAACCCTGAGATGCCTCGGTTAAGTATCTGCCTTCAGCTCAGGTCATGATCCTGGGATCCTGGGATCAAGCTCCTTATTGGGCTCCTTGCTCAGCAGGGAGTCTGCTTCTCCCCTTCCCTCCTGTTCGTGCTCTCCTTGCTACGTCTCAAATAAATCTTTTTTTTTTTTAGATTTTATTTATTTATTTATTTGACAGAGGGAGATCACAAGTAGGCAGAGAGGCAGGCAGAGAGAGAGGAGGAAGCAGGCTCCCTGCTGAGCAGAGAGCCTGATGTGGGACTCGATCCCAGGACCCTGGGATCATGACCTGAGCCGAAGGCAGGGGCTTAACCCACTGAGCCACCCAGGAGCCCAATAAATAATCTTAAAAAAAAAAAAAAAAGAGGGAATGAAGTCGGGGGGGGGAGCTACTGGGTCTCTTCCACCTCCAGGTACCAGTCTTTTTTTTTTTTTTTTTTTTTTTTTTTTTAAGATTATTTATTTGTCAGAGAGATAGAGAACACAAGCAGGGGGAGCTGCAGGCAGAGGAAGAAGCAGGCTCCCCACTGAGCAAGGAGCAGAATTTAGGACTGGATCCCAGGTACCTGGGATCATGACCTGAACCAAAGGCAGAAGTTTAACCGACTGAGCCACCCAGGCATCCCTCCTAGATACCAGTTCTTAACTGGTTCTTTTACCCCAGATATTCCATTCCCCCTAACAGGGATTGCTTTGGGCATAGATGTGTCCTACTTTCAGCCAGGAAGTGACAGGGCAGCTGTTTGGAGGTGAAGCCTTTGGAGGTTGAGATGTGATGTCTGGAACTGTGGCAGCCATAGTAGGCCCATGAGAGGCAAAAAACACCAAAGATGGCAAAATAAAAGATGAGTTTGTTTGTTTAAGATTTTATTTATTTATTTATTTGACAGCGCAAATAGGCAGAGAGGCAGTCAGAGAGAGGAGGAAGCAGGCTCCCTGCTGAGCAGAGACCCTGATGTGGGACTCGATCCCAGGACCCTAAGATCATGACCTGAGCCAAAGACAGAGGCTTTGACCCACTGAGCCAGCCAGGTGCCCCCCCCCTTTTAAAAGATTTTATTTATTTGAGAGAGAGAGCACAAGCAGGGTAAACAGCAGAGAGAGGAGAAGCAGACTCCCTGCTGAGCCAAAAGCCCAACACAGGGCTTGATCCCAGAACTCTGGGATCATGACCTGAGCCGAAGGCAGATGCCTAACTGACTGAGTCACACAGGCGCCCCTAGGTGAATTTAAAAAATAGTGTCCTTGGGGCGCCTGGGTGGCTCAGTGGGTGAAAGCCTCTGCCTTCAACTCAGGTCATGATCTCAGGGTCCTGGGATCGAGCCCCACATCAGGCTCTCTGCTCAGCAGGGAGTCTGCTTCCCCCTCTCTCTCTGCCTCCATATGATCTCCCTCTGTCAAATAAAATCTTTTAAAAAAATAAAATAAGGGGCCCCTGGGTGGCTCAGTGGGTTGGGCTGCTGCCTTCGGCTCAGGTCGTGATCTCAGGGTCCTAGGATCGAGTCCCGCATCGGGCTCTCTGCTCAGTGGGGAGCCTGCTTCCCTCTCTCTCTCTACCTGCCTCTCCATCTACTTGTGATTTCTCTCTGTCAAATAAATAAATAAAATCTTTAAAAAATAAATAAATAAAATAAAATAAAAAATAAAAAATAGTGTCCTTGAGGGGTACTTGGGTGGCTCAAGCGTCCAACTCTTGATTTTGGCTCAGGTCATGGGCTTGGGGTCATGGGATCGAGCCCCACATCAGGTATAGTGCTCAGTGCAGAGTCTGCTTGGGATTCTTTCTCTCCTTCTCCCTCTGCCCCCTTCCTCCTCACATGTACTCTTTAAAATAAAAAAATAAACATCTAGAGCCCCCTGACTTCCAAGCTTCTCATGGAGTGAGATAAACCTGTCTTGCCACTGGCAAGGCTGTGTGCGAAATAAGTGCTTACTTACATTGCCAACGGGTGTAAGTCTTCACAGGAATTCGCTAATATCTCTCCGAATTACAAACGACACAGAATCTCTAACCCAGCAAGCCCACCCCTGGGAATTTTACCCTACAGACAAAAGTACATGAGAAATGATGGCCCACCCTGGTCCTTCTCCGCTGTTCATGTCTAACAGAAGCCAGGCAACAACTCACTGTCTCTTAAGCATTAAATAAACCATAGGACAGTCACGCCAAGGACTCTGTAGCGAGAAGGGAATGAGGAACGTTTTTAGGCACGTTTGGAATTATCTCCAAGACAGACGCGGTGAAGAGTACTGAATGCGTGCTTCCTGGGCTAGAGTGTTTGCATTCGTAAAACAACAACACACTTAGGGAAGTAACTGCACATCTATTTTGTAACATGCCAGGCTATCTCCAGAAGGACAAAAGGTACCTGCTGTGGCCTGAATGCGTGTTCCCCCAAAATTCAGGTTGGTATCCTAATTCCCACAGATAATGGTATTAAGAGGTGATTAGGTCAAGAAGGGGATTAGTGCTCTTATAATCGGAGGTTCCCCGCCCCTTCCAGCACCTGACAACACAGTGAGTAGCCCGCAGTCTACAGTCTGGAAAAGGGTCCTCAGCAGAACTTGACCCTGCAGAAACCGTGATCTTAGACTTCCGGCCTCCTGTTGTTTATAAATCCCCCAGCTGCGGTATTTTGTCAAAGCACCCGAATAGACTGAGATGCCTTGGTAAACCCACCAGAAATCTGGGGGACAATGTGGGAGGGAGGATTTTCACTGTGTTCTCTCCTCATTCTGCATCCTGCAAATATATTATCCATTTAAAAAATAAAATAGGGGGGCCCCTGGGTGGCTCAGTGGGTTAAAGCCTCTGCATTCGGCTCAGGTCATGATCCCGGGGTCCTGGGATCGAGCCCTGCATTGGGCTCTCTGCTCAGTGGGGAGCCTGCTTCCCTATCTCTGCCTGCCTCTCTGCCTACCTGTGATCTCTGTCAAATAAATAAATAAAACCTTAAAAAATAAAATAAAATAGGGGTCCCTGGGTGGCACAGTTGGTTAAAGGTCCAACTTTTGGTTTTGGCTCAGGTTGTTATCTAAGGGGTTGTGTGATCAAGCCCCGTGTCCGGCTCCATGCTCAGCATCAAAGTCCCCTTGACATTCTTTCTCCATCTCCCTCTGCCTCTCCCTGCCCTCGCTCCACACACCCACGTGCTGTCTCTCTCTCTCAAATAGATAAATTTTTTTTTCCCAAATAGATAAAATCTTAAAAAAAGAAAAAAATAAAGTCAATCAGCCAGGACCCATCATGTTTATGTTCCAGAAGTCTGTGCCTCAGTCCAGCCGCCGAGCACACTCCCAACCTGCTTCCACCGCAGAGTACAACCAAATACCGAGCTTCAGCTTTCCGTAAAGAACTTTAATCACAAATGGGGCAGGGGTGGGCTGGGGTGGGGGCGCGTATCAAGGGAGAACGGGCTGGCTCCTAGAGAGTGGTGGCAGACTCCAGGCCTCGCTCCTGGAAGTACCGGTGTGGGAGGCGCGGCAGGGTTTGGGGGCTTTTGCTGAAGTAGGACATGATCCTCCCGGGTCCCTCCTGATCCCCCGTCGGCGAGTCCTCCCTGGGGGAGAGGTGGTGACACTGGCCACTTCGAGGTGTGGGAGGAGGGGGATTCCGGGTGGGAGCTGAGCCCTGGCCTCCCTCCCGCTTTCGTCACAGCCCCTGCAGGACACCCACCACAAAACGCCTTCGGCCTCTGTCTCCAGGATGCTCTGGGCCGTGCGCCAGCTGAACCGGACAAACTGGGGGAAGCCGAACACAGGCTCCACGTGCTTCCTCAACCACGCTTTTGTCTTGGGATCTGAGGGACAGGAAGGGTGGTGTGGGCAGCGGCAATGGCCCTTGAGCCCGGACGCAGTGTCCGAGTTCCTTGGCCTGGCATCTGAGGTCCCACCACCTCAGTTCAGGCCGCCAGAGTACCGGAGGCCTCTCCCACTGTTCAAGACCCATCCCTGCCTCAGAACCTTTGTGCGGGGAAACTGCCCGACTCTACCCGCCAACGGGTGCTCAAGGTAGTTGAGGGAGACTGCCTCTGAGACATCCCTTCACCCCGATCAAGGACAATGGTCATTAAATGAGCATCAGTGGACCATGGTGTTAATGGCCATCATCCTCCCAAAACGGGGACCTCAGTGGGGACAGTGAGGCCCTTGTTTATCTTATTCATGGCTCCATCCCAAGGGCTCAGACACGTACCAGGTGCTCAGTAAGCACTGACTGTGGCCCAGGCTGTCTTTGGCCTGGACCTGCTTTCCTTACTTTGGCCTTACCTAAGTTCCAGTCACAGACTTGCCATGTCTCCCCACCCAACTGCCCATCCCTCCCTGGGCCTCAGAAGGACCAGAGGCCTCCCTGAACTCAGCCACTGATTCTTTTTTTTTTTTTTTTTTTTTCAAAGCCAAACAGCAAGGGTCGTTTATTACGAGTTCAAACCCGGTCAGCCACTGATTCTTAAAATCTACTCAAGGCAGGGAGATGGGCACAAGATCACCTACCATACAGGTGAGGAGAGTGAGTTTCATAACTGGGAAGAAAACACTAGATTTAAGCCAGATTTTACTGGACATGTGCTGACATCCCTTGCCCCTGCCCCTTTCCTCTTAACAAACAGACAGATGCCCACTAAGGGTGTCAGGACCTCAATGGAGCGCCAGAGAGACAGGCGGGAGGGAGACAGGTGGGAGGACTGAGCCTGCCCGCTGGAACCAGCTCTGCTCCAGGCTGGCCACCAGCAAGTGGCTCCCATCTGAGCCTTGGGCTCCTCAACTGCGCAGCAGGAGCGCACCACGGAAAACTGTAGAAGAGGGCTCAACCCTGCCCCGTCAGTGTTGCTGCCACTACCATTGTCTCAAGGCAGCTGTCGTCTGCTCACCATTGGGGTAACCGGAGCCATAATCCGCATCCAGGCCCTGGAGATCTTCCACAAAGTGCCAGTTCTTTACAGCCTGGTCTCGGGCTACCTGTGGGCAAGATAAAAACTTGGGATCTCCCTCCCCCCAGAGCAGGCACGCCTGCCCTCTGCCCAGGGAGACACTAGGAATGGGCCGCGGCCAGTAGGAGCCTAACCTTGGCGCAGATACTGGCAGCACTGACCACAGGGTAGAGGGCATCCGCCTTGGCCTTGACTGTCACCTCAATGCCGGGAAAGTGCTGCTGCAGCTGCTCCTGGTAAGTTTCTGGCGGCCCTACTGTGTCCACAAATACCTGCCGTGGTGACAGAAACGTATCCGGTCAACAAACATCTGGAAAAACAGCTGTGTAAGTGATCCAGCCTCACAGCATTTACACTGGCTGCTCCTCCTATGCCTGGAATATTCTTCTCTCAGCTCATCCCCAGGCTGTAGCCCTCTCAGGTATCTCTGCTCAGAAGTCCCCTCCAGAGGCACCTGGCTGGCTCAGTTGACAGAACATGTGACTCTTGGTCTTGAGATCGTGAACTTGAATCCCACATCAGGTACAGAGATTATTTTTTTTTTTTTAAAGAGTCTATTTATTTAGGGGCACCTGGGTGGCTCGGTGGCTTGAGCCTCTGCCTTTGGCTCGGGTTGTGATCTCGGGGTCCTGGGATCGAGCCCCGCATCGGGCTCTCTGCTCAGCGGGGAGCCTGCTTCCCCCTCTCTCTCTCTGCCTGCCTCTCTGCCTACTTGTGATCTCTCATCTGTCAAATAAATAAACAAATAAATAAAAGAAAATTATTTTTTAAAAAATTCTATTTATTGGGGCACCTGGGTGGCTCAGTGGGTTAAAGCCTCTGCCTTCGGCTCAGGTCATAATCCCAGGGTCCTGGGATCGAGCCCCACATCGGGCTCTCTGCTCAGCAGTGAGCCTGCTTCCCTTTCTCTCTCTCGGCCTGCCTCTCTGCCTACTTGTGATCTCTGTCTGTTAAATAAGTAAATAAAATCTTAAAAAAAAAAAATTCTATTTATTTATTTGTGTATGAGAGAGAGAGACAGGCAGAGGGAGAAGCAGGCTCCCTGCTGAACAGGGAGCCTGATAGGGGACCCAATCCCGGGATCCTGGGATCATGACCTGAGCTGAAGGCAGATATTTAACCGACTAAGCCATACAGGCACTCCCCAGAGATTACTTAAATAAATAAATAAATAAATAAAGGGTGCCTGGGTGGCTCAGTGGGTTAAGCCGCTGCCTTTGGCTCAGGTCATGATCTCAGGGTCCTGGGATCGAGTCCCGCATCGGGCTCTCTGCTCAGCAGGGAGCCTGCTTCCTCCTCTCTCTCTCTGCCTGCCTCTCTGCCCACTTGTGATCTCTCTCTGTCAAATAAATAAATAAAATATTTTTAAAAAAATAAAATAAAAAAATAAAGTCCTGGGGCACTTGGGTGGCTCAGTGGGTCATGATCCCAGGGTCCTGGGATCGAGCCCTGCATCGGGCTCTCTGCTCAGCATGGAGCCTGCTTCCCTCTCTCTCTGCCTACTTGTGATCTCTGTCTGTCAAGTAAATAATAAATAAAATCTTAAAAAAAAAAAAAAAAAAGTCCCTTCCAAAAGAGGCTTCCTGATCAAGCTGAATCCATTCTACACACTCGCTGAGCACCTAATGCATACCGTGGCTACACCAGATGCCAGGAATATGGCAGTAAACACACGAGGCAAAAATCTGTCTTCAGAGAGTGGACACCCTGGTGAGGGCCACAGACAAGAAGAAGGATAAATAGGGGCGCCTGGGTGGCTCAGTGGGTTAAATCCTCTGCCTTCAGCTCAGGTCATGATCCCAGGGTCCTGGGATCGAGCCCCGCATCGGGCTCTCTGCTCAGCAGAGATCCTGCTTCCTTCTCTCTCTGCCTGCCTCTCTGCCTACTTGTGATCTCTCTCTGTCAAATAAATTTTTAAAAATCTTAAAAAAAAAAAAAAGGATAAATAATAAAGGGCAGGGGAGTGTTGGGGAAAATTATCATTTTATTCCTTCTCTACTTTTTTTTTTAATATTTTATTTATTTATTTGACAGAGACCACGAGCAGAAGGCAGAGGCTTAACCCATGGAGCCACCCAGGCACCCCTCTGCTTAATTTTTTTTTTAAGTAAGGTCTACATACAACTTGGGGCTTGAACTCATGACCGAGATTGAGAGTCCCATGCTCTACTGACTGAGGCAGTCAGGCACCCCAGGAAGGGTTTTCATTTTAAACAGTGGTAGGAGAGATTCAGAGAGTTCACTCTGATGTGGTGACATCTGAATAAAGGCCTGAAAGAGATGAGGTAATGAGTCATGGGGAGATCTCAGGAAGAGGATTCTAGGCAGAAAGAACAGCCAGTGCAAAGGCCCTGGGGTGGGACCATGCCAAAAATGCCAGACAGCAACAGGGAGACCTCAGCTAGAGTAGAAAGATATTGGTGATCTCCGTTGCCTTTATCCTCAGAAATCACCTTTAATATTTGCTTACCAGCTGACCATCTGTGTCCCATGACTTGGCCATGAAGCCCAGAGGGCAGAGCCCTTGTCTGTCTGCTCCAGTACTGCACCATCAGCGCCATGTTTCAGTCCTGGACCTCGGCCATCTCCCCAGCAAAGCCTCCCTTGTTACGTTCCCTATCTCAAGCATATTTATCCTTGTTATTCTCTCAAAACAGCCTGTTCTTTGCCAGAGAGTACTGGATGCAATGCCAACTTATATTTCCCTCTGGTAATTTAATCTCTCTCTCTTATTCACTTGACACTGAACTTCCCAGATTTAATTTTTACTGGAATCAAAAAATTAACTGTTGAGATCTATGTTAGCTCACCTGGGCAACTTTCACACCCTGATCCAAGGCATACTGCACCAGCCCAATGGCTGTATCATGGGATAGGGAATTCAGGTTGTACTTGACCCTGCAGTGGGAGACAGAACCCAGTCAACCCCGATCCAGATACTGATCCCTTCCAACCCATGCTGGCTGCCCCTCCACCCAGGCCCCTCCCGGAGGTCCCTCACCGCCCAAGCATGCTGGTAGAGATGAGGTTTGGAGACAGCACGTCCAATGCCCAGCCCACAAAGTCCCCGTCCTCCTCCATTTTCACAAAGAGCCTGTCCCGCTCACTCTCCGATAGGGTCTTTGAGTCTGGGAGGAGGGTTGGGAGAGAAGGGAATCGACTGGTTCTCCCAGCTCCTGTTCTCCCCCTCCAGTATGCACCCGCCCCGGAACCACCTCCCGAGACTCACACCTCGAGCTCACCTGCCACTTTCAGGGCTTCCAGATCTGCCAGGCGGGACAGGGGGCAGTAACAGATGGCGTAGACCATGGGGCCTGGAGAAGCGGGGATCCAACCAGTGAGCCCGTGAAAACCGCTATCTCTATTCCACTATCACCCCCCCTCCCCGGGTACGATGCAATCCCGGCTTCCGTTCCAGTGCAATCAGCATTCCCTTTATCACGCCCCTCCCCCAGCCCAGCCCCGGGGGCGCACCCAGCACCGGGCCCCGGCCCGCTTCATCGACGCCCAGGGCGCAGGGCTCCTTGCAGCACACCGCGGGCACAGGCGAGTTCAGGCGACAGCGGCCCGTACTATCTCTGTCCAGCTCGCTGAGATCCATGCCGCCTTTACCTCCGCCACCACCAGCAAGAACGAGGTCTGCAGGTTCAGGTCTAGGCGCGCGTTTTCCGCGGGCCCCAAACCGCTCTCGCTCCCGACCAATCGGTGCCGAGGACACGCCGCCGACGCTTCTGCCGCCGTTGAAGTTTGCGCAGGCGCCACCGAAGCTCCTGCCGTACGGCTTCCTGGGAATTGTAGTTCCCAAGGCCGACGGCCCCGCTCTTTGGCGGACCGGGGTGGGCGGGGTCGCTTTCCAAGCTCCGCCCCGGAGTCCCTGACGTCCCGCCCGTCGGGGCTGGTAGGAGGATAGGGAAATAAAAGGGAAACTGACGCAGACTTTGGAGAACTTGGCCCAGTCAGGACCTTGAAGGTCAAATACCACTATATTGCCAGAATACTGTCAGTGTCTACATCACTGGGTCTCTGTCCATCTGGATGCTGGCTCTTTGTAGTCCCTGTCCCTGCCACTCTACACAGTCTTAGCCCTCTCTCTCGGCACCGGGGCTGCCTCGCTCCGGCCCCCACTCTGCTTCCTAACCTCTGACTGGGGCTAAGCCTCCCCCACCCACCCCCTCCCAACTGTGATCCCAAATATCAACAGACTTCTGCTGACAGTCTGTGCCCAACAGGCAGGGCCATTCCCCCCAGTTCAAGGTCCATGTCCCCCAGTTCTCAAGTCTCAGCCGGCTCACGGCCTCAGCCTGTAGATAGGTCCCTGGCCCACATCAGGCTCATACCCCTTTCTCAGGGTCGCAGTCCTTCCATTTCAAATTCCCCCTCCCTGCCCCTCACCATCTTTCTTCCTTTCTCCCCAGATATCAGCGGGGGCTCACTGTTCCTGACTCAGCTCTCCCTTCCCCACCATCTTCTAGCTTCAGCCCTCAAGACCCTCCTCGAACCCCGCCCCCCCACTCGTGGTCCCTCCCTTCTTCTCCCTGCCCACCCTGGGGACTTTCAACTCGGGACTTAACCACCCGCCCTGGCCCCGCCTCCTCTGCGCGAGCCTCTCACCCGGATTCAGGGCCTCCAGTCGCAGTCGATTGGTTTGCAGGAGGCACAATCCTGTTGTCTGCAGGGCCGCACCTGCACCAGATTCTCGCGGTCCATGAACACAGGGCCAGGCGCAGTGCCCAGGACCTCGCGGCTGCGCTCCTGCTTGCCCAGGTCGCAGAAACAGCGCCACTTTCCCCAAGGGCCAAGGATGGAGTCCTCCACTTCTAGGGATGGAGGGCCAGGTAGGGGGGAATCTACCCCCTTCCCTCCTCTAGGAAGGCAGGAGGATAAAGACACTAACGACATCTCCTGTTCGTTGAGCTCTGCCTTTGTGCCAGGCACTCGCCCCCCACAGATGATCTCATTTAATTTCCTTATCATTCCCAGGTGGGGAAACTGAGACTTACAGAAAGCAACCCACCCTTTGAGCTCATACATCTGGTGTGTGACCCAGAGGAATTGCAAACTAACACTTCCCACCTGTGCCAGCCTGTCCATTTGGGAACATGATACAACAACCTTGGTGCCCACCATCTGAAGCTGACTCGTGTCTTCAGGGGTGTGATAATGGGCCTGTTAGTAGGCAGAGTGCCCCCTAACCAGCAAGGCTGCCAGGTGGCAAGTTAAGTGACATAATTGGCATAATATAATGAAGGTACGGAAAGCCTCTGGCAATGTGCTAGCATGTAGCACAAAAACAATTATTATGACCACTTTTCAAGCAGCTACAACCTTCTGAGTGTTGGGGGGGGGCTCTTTACAATGCTCTTCTACGGACGCCTCCCTATGCCACTAGGAAACAGGTCTTATCCCAACTCTGCAGCTCACAAAGTCCTAACACTTCTTGCCTTACCAAGCCTCAGCCAGACAACACTGGCCTCTTTCTTTTCCTCCGTCCAGCCCTTTGGCTTTGGCACTTGCTGTTCCCATTCCCTGGCACACTCTTCCCCCTAAATTTTTGCATTTTTGGCTTTTGCTGGCTTCCTGCTGCACTGGTTAGCCATCCTCTTCAATCTGCCCTTCTCTCATTTCAGACGTTTACCTGTCCCCTCCTTTCTCTATCTCCACCCTTCCTAGCACACCATGCCTGAGTTTACAGTTGTGTCTGCTCGGGAATTACTGCCTACCCATGTCCCCTCTTCCCCTGTAAGAGGCTTCAAGTCAGTCTCTATTTCAATTTACAGATAAGGACACTGAGCCTCAGAGAAAAGTACCCAGCCCAAGGGCGGCGGGCGGGGGTGGGGGGCACGCCAGTGCGCAGATGGGGAGAGATGGGAAGAGATGGGAAGTCTGAAGGAGGGTCTCTTTGCAGCCAGCTGGCGAAGTAGGACAATGGGGCACCTTTCCGCACCAACACACCCGCGGCGTGCGGTTACCTTTCTCCTGATGCTGCAGCCGCAGCTCCTCCCAGGGGTCGCCTCCGCTCTTCTCGCCAAAGTAATGGTAGTCGTGGGAGACCTGGGCAGGGGTCCCCAGCAGCAGGAGAATCAGAAGCGGCAGCAGTAAGTCAGTCGGGCTCCCGGCCATGCCGGACTCCAACCGACCCGGGCGCGCTCCGAGGAGCTCCTCGCGGGGTATGTGGTGCCCGCACTACCCCCACCAGCGGTGGCAGTGGTCGGGGCCCACGGCTCCGCGACTCCTCCCGCCGCTTGCAGGCGCGTGGACCCGGCCGCTTCGTTCCCCAACCCCCCTCCCGCGGTTGCAGTGGACCCGACCGCTCCACTCGTCCGCCCACCCCCCCCCGCCCTATGCGTCATGGTTCGGGCCGCGCATAAAAGGCACCCAGGCCCAGGGCGCACTTGGTGCTGAGAACGCGTGTTCGCGCGTCTGCTACTCTGTGCGTGCCGCCCTTGCCCACGCAGGTATGGACACCTGGAGGGCACCGGGCTCTGGGGAGCCCCCGCAGAGCAGCTCCGGCCGGGTCCAGACCTCAGTGCTGCAGCTTTTGTTTTCCGCTCGCTTTAGTGGCCGCCTTTGTCCTTGCAGGGGGAAACCGAGGCCTTGGCCTTGCAGTACAGGCCGCATCGCCGAGCTCCCGCCCCCTGCTCGCGGGGTCTCCACCTGGAGCGGTGGGCTAGCGCCAGGGCGCTCAAGCCGACACGCTAATGGGGGGCCCCTGGCGGCTGCAGCCGGGCCGCTTTTGCTGGTCAGGGGGGCGGGTCTCCTGCGGTCTCAAGGCCGCGCAGGCCAGGTACCCCGGAGGGTGCGGGTAGTGCTGCGGCTTCTGCCTCCCATTCGATAACGGAGCCCAGCACGCAGCGTGACCTTGGGGAAGGAGGACAAAGGGTCTTCCCCGGGCGCACTGACCGGGCCGGGGGGTTCTCAGCTTTCAGTCATGGCCTCTGGCAAGGCGCACATCGGAAAGCCCGCCCCGCCCTTCCAAGCCACCGCCGTGGTGGACGGCGCCTTCAAGGAGGTGAAGCTTGGCGACTACAAAGGTGAGGGCGGTCGAGAGTGGGCCCAGGTGGGGGTGGGGCCCAGACAGCAGAGGCCTAACTCCTTGTCTATCCCCGCTCCCTCCCGCAGGGAAATACCTGGTCCTCTTTTTCTACCCGCTGGACTTCACCTTTGTCTGCCCCACGGAGATCATCGCTTTCAGCGAGCGGGCGGAGGACTTCCGCAAGCTGGGCTGTGAGGTGCTGGGGGTTTCTGTCGACTCTCAGTTCACCCACCTCGCTTGGTATGAGCTGGGACGGGCAGGGAGGGGGGATGCAGCCAAACGTCCAACCTCCGGGGGTCCGAGCTGTGTGTTCCTGTGGGTGTTGCTCAACATTTGGGCCTCCCTTTCCCCCATCTTGAAAAGAGTAGAATTAAGGACGCCTAAGTCCTTAATAATGATGGCAGTAATTAGCATCTGAAAACTAGTTGCTCGTCCCAGAGACTTGGAGATGCTTTATCTCACTTAGGGCAACACAACCTCCCTTCCAAGAACTATTTCAAGAAGGTGGAAACTCCAGTTCTAGACAGTGAAGGGCTGGGCCCCAGGGAACAGAGCTAGAGCGAGGAGGAGGGGGATGCTGAGGCAGGCTTTCTGCCTCAAGATGTGGGAGGCCACCAGCGAATGTGAACGCCCTTTGCTGGACCTGGAGCCTTGGCTGAGTCTTTCCAGCTGTGGGAAAGAGCCCCTGTACCCTCCTCAGGGTGCGGTGGGTGGGGAGGCTAGACCCTTATCTCTCAACTCCAGCACCCCCTCTCCAGCCTTTATCATACCCAGAGCCCCAGGGGGAGGACCCTGCTGTGTCAGGCATCTGGAGGTCCCAGACTAGTCTCTTTCACTCCTAGGATCAACACTCCGAGGAAGGAAGGAGGCTTGGGCCCCCTGAATATTCCCCTGCTGGCTGATGTAACCAGAAATTTATCTGAAGATTATGGTGTGCTGAAGAAAGATGAGGGCATTGCCTACAGGTACCGTGGAGCCCCCAGAAAGCCCTCTGTCCTCAGGGTGAGGGGGCAACACTTGGGCACTGTTTTCCCTGCCGCCAAACCTGTGGCCGCCAGGGAGTCGATACTCCCTCCCCCGGCCCTGGCAGTGGGAACTCTCAGCTTCTCACCATGAACACTTAACATCTTCAGGGGCCTCTTTATCATCGACGGCAAGGGTGTCCTTCGCCAGATCACTGTCAATGATTTGCCTGTGGGGCGCTCTGTGGACGAAGTTCTGCGGCTGGTTCAGGCCTTCCAGTACACGGATGAGCATGGGGAAGGTAAGCACATATATGTTCACCTGTGTTCATATGTGGGTAGACCCTCAGCCCTCAGGCAGACACTGCCTGCCTGCCCTGTCCGTTGTGAGGGCCCCAGTTCAGAGCCTTGTCTGCAGGACTTGTCTAGTCTGGAGGGGGGGACACCCCAATATGACAGTGGGGGCTGGGAGGTAACAGATCTATCGAAGGTATCTGAGAAGTCATGTACCAGGTTGAGCTGGAATAATATTAGTCGAATCAGAGACCTTCTCATGTGCAGGACACAGCCTGATCCCAGGCCCTCCATGTCCAGTGGGTCTGTGACTGAGGGAGAAGCAGTATTAAAGGGGTCAAAAAGAGGGGTGGCGGGGTAGCTCAGTTAAGTATCTGACTCTTGGTTTCGGCTCAGGTCATGGTCTCAGGGTCCTGGGATCCAGGGATCCTTGTCAGGCTCCTCACTCAGCAGGGAGCCTGCTAGAGGAATCTCCCTCTTTCCCCCCTCCCCACACCACCACCCCCGGACTCTCATGCATTGTCTTTCTCTCTCTAATAAATAAATTTTTAAAAAACAGTGTGGGGGAGGTCAAAAAGAAATTGAATTGTCAGCCAGAACATCCCGTATCCGGGCTTAAAGAGCTTCTCCCAAGGTGCTGTACGGCCTTGGGGCTGTACCACTTGGCTCTGGGCTTTTTCTTCTGCCACTCCAGTTCTTGCTTTGCCTCTGTTCATCCCCTCATACTGCCCTACCTCGAAGATGTGGCTCTAGTCTCACATGTGCATCCCTGTGTCTTCCCACAGTCTGTCCTGCTGGCTGGAAGCCAGGCAGTGACACAATCAAGCCTAACGTGGACGAAAGCAAAGAATACTTCTCCAAACACAACTAGACTGCAGACAGGTGGAAAGCCTGGGCTGCTGGCCTCCACCTGCGCCTCTACCTGGATACCCCATTGCTGACCCAGGAAAGGCCAGATTCACCCCTTTAAACACCATAGTCCATGACCCTGGAGGGCTTGGCCAGGGCCTTCTCATTCTCCCCGCTGGGAGCGGGTGAATGGTGAGCCCCTCCTTGGACCCATCTAGCTGGGCACAGGCCTAGAGGTGACCAATAAAGTATTAGGACAGACATGAGTTTCCATCTGTGTGGTCTGTCCTGGTGTCCTTGCTAACTCCGCCCCTTCTCCCTGGGAAATTGACCCTGTAGTTACTTATTTTCACCACAAGGTGGGAGTCTTACCTCATGCTCACTGCTTCCTCTTTCTCCTGGCCAGAGGGTACTGGTGGGGGTGGGTAGGCTGTTGGCCCCTTGCTGGGAGCAAGCCCCAGGATGGCCTGTGTCCTAAAACCTGGCCTCGCAGGGCAGCACCCACTCTTTGCCATCAGCCAGCCAGTGTTCAAATACCATTCAAGAGCTGTGATTTTTACTGGGTCTGTTCAACAGATGAGAATAAAGACAACTAACTCAACATTACCATGCACATTAAATGCAACACAGTATGTGAAGCTTGGGACCCAGTTAGTAGTTATTAGGACTGTCCCTGGATGGGAAGAAGGGAGGGGGGACCCAGTCCTAAGAGCAGAACCAGGAGTAGGAGCTTGAGTTCCGTGTACAGGCCCTGTTGTAAGCTCTGGCCCACTCTAGGCTGGAAGGGTTGCCCATCTGCTCCTGGGGAAGAAGGATGACCGTCAGGCTGGGAGGCAGGTATTAGGAACCAGAGTGTTCCCAAGAGTGCAGTTTGATGCTGTGCAAGTGGTTTTGCCATTCTGAACCCCCATTTCCTTCCACAGGATTGCTATCTAGATTATTAATCCTCCAAAACACTCATCTGGGCCTTGGAATTTTATCTACAGTCCTTCCCCAAGGCCGTCCATGGATTTCCCTGACCTCAACTACCCACTCTTGGTTCACTCGAATCCAGGCACACAATGATTTCTTGCTGTTCTTTAACAGACTGATCTTGTTCTGGCCACAGGAACTTTGCACGTACTGTTTCTCTTGCCCAGAACGTTGTTGTCCCAGAACCTGGCTTTAAAAATGAAAAGTCTCATCATTAAAGGTCCACGTTTCCAATCCATTCTCCAAAGCAGCTTGCCTCCCCTGCCCCATCAGTACTACTTTGACCTGTTTTTTTCCCTTGCTAGCACTTACCACCATCTCCGAATCATGTTTGTTTATTGTCTGTCTGCCACCGTCCAGGCAGTGTCTCCAAGGTTCATAAATGAATTAATGAATTGTCTGTTCTGCCCACCCCACCCCTGCGGTTTCTCAGCCTGTGTTTTTCTCCGCTGTTCTGGGGGCTTCCAGCTCCGAAGCCAGCTAGACCCCCTACGGGCGTACCAGCAGCCCTCCCACCTTTCCCAGCTGCGGGGGCGGGCGTCCCGCGAGAGGGCGGCGGCGGCGGCGGCGGCGGCGCCCGGCCGCCCAAGCAGCCGCCCCGGCAGGACCAGACCTGGCAGTCGCCCTGCTCCCAACCTGGCACCCGGGAGGGGAAATTGGCAGGCGGGCGCCGCCCTTCCTGGCGGGGGTGGGGGGTACCGCGGCGGCAACGAAGGCTGCAGCAACCCCCCGCCCGGGTCAGGTCAGACGGAGCGCGCGTGGGCGCGGCGGGGCCCGGACGCCAACCCGATGGGGCAGTCTCTGGGTTGGCCCCGGGACCCAGGAGCATGGCCCTCCCACCGCGGACGCTCTGGACCCAGGCCTGGGGCTTTCCGGGCCCCGGCAGCCGCCTGCCTGGGAAAATCCCGGCCCCCTTCCCGGCGCCGCAGCCCTGCCCGGCAGAGCGGGGGAGGGGATTCCCGGAATCTGCCCGGAGACCGCCGTCGCGTCACTGGACAGAATCGGCCCATGTAGGGGCAGCGCTTCCGCTGCGTCAGCGGGGAAAGCCCCAGCGCGCGCACCTGGGCGGGGCTGCGCCCGCGCAATGCGCGTCTAGCCCCAGGCATCCTGCCCCCTGGTGATGGGCGGCTGGACAGCGTCCCCGCCCCGGACCTTCCAACCCCAGAGATCAGAGGACAAGAGAAGGATTGGACGCCTGGACTACGAGTGCAGGATGCTTAGGTAGAGCTGGTGAGGAGGATACAGATACCGGACCGAGTCACAAACAGGAGTGGGGTGGGGCAGCCCACTATTCTCCCTCCTCCCGCCCGGCTTGGAAAAAAAGACAACAGAAATTAATAAAGAACCATTTTTTTTTTTTACTTAAATAGATTCAATAAAAAGTCGGAACAACAAACACACACACACACAAACACATCTTAAAATAAACTCTTTAGAGACCAAGTGCGTGTTTCTTATCCACAGTACGGTGCAGAGGGGGAGGGCAGGGGGCGGGGGTCCCTTCCCCAATGTCCCCGCGGGCTTGAGTACCGGGCGGCGGGGCCAGCTCCGCCGCGATCGCCCCCTCCTCCCCTCCCTGTTAAATACACAAATATATTATATTCAATATGAATCGAGTCCGTTTCCAGCAGAAAAAAAAAAATACAAAAAAAACGTGGAAGGGGGCTTGTAAACGTCGAGGTGGAAGGACCGGGCGCAGAGCGGGCGGGCAGGAGTCCAGTGTGGTTTGCGGTGCCGCGGGGGGCCGGTGCCCACCGCCTGCCCCCTCGCCCCTTGGGAGGCGTGCGCCCAGTCGTCCAGACTGGGGGAATGTCCGTACGGGGGACGCTCAGAAGGCGTGTCCCTTGACCCCGAGCAGCAGCTGGCAGCCGTTGCTGACGTGGGTCATGACCTTCTGTTTGAGCTGGGCCACCTGCTCCCGGAGGAGCCCAGCAGTGCTCGAGAGCCCTGCGTTCTCGGCCTTGAGTGTCTTCACCTTGTCCTCCAGGCGCGCGATGCGCTCCAGCTTCCGCTTCCGGCACTTGGTGGCCGCCAGCCGGTTCCGCAGCCGCTTGCGCTCTACTTTGATGCGCTCCTGGTCTTCCATATTGATGGGGGACACCGGTGGCGTGGCGTCGCGGCTGCGCGCCTCAGGCACCGTCTGCGGTTCCTCCTTGAAGGTGGAGGCTGCTCGGCCCAGGCCCAGTTGCGCCGGGTGGCCGCCAGCGAAGGGTGGTGCGTGTGGGAGGTAGCTGATGGTGGCCGTCGGGTACGAGCTCCCAGTCCCGACGGCGGCCCCGGCGCCTCCAGAGGGCGCAGAGGCTGGGGAATAGCTGCTGAGGTTGGTGTAGACCGGAGGCGGCTCCGGACCGGCGTAGACGCCCCCGGGCCCAGCCGGGGGCCCTGAGCTGGCGCCCAGGGACACGTTGGGGGGCGTCACGTGGTTCATCTTGTGCAGGTCGTCCAGGGCTTTGACAAAGCCGTCGGCAAAGCCCTCCTGCTCCTCGGTGACACCTCCCCCGGCGCCCCCCGCACCTCCGCCGCTGCCTCCCCCGCGAGGGTAAAAGTACTGTCCCGGAGGCGTGGGTGTCGTCGTGATCACTCCGTTGCTGTTGGGGACGATCAGGCGCTCCAGCTCAGATGAGGCAAGCTTGAGCGATGCGCCTGTGTCCGAACCCTGGCCGGAAAAGTAGCTGCTGCCACTGCTGCCCTCTGGTCCCGGGCCCCGCGCGCCGGGTGCTTTGAGACTTCGGTAGGGGTCGGCCAGGTTGAGCGCCAAGCTGGGTTTCAGGAGTTTGTAGTCGTGTAGAGAAAGGCCGCCCGGAGCCCGGCCGTATCCCGCTGCTGCGTATGAGTCGTCGTGGTAGAAGGGCTGTTCCATTTTAGTGCACATCCGGGCGGCCCAGGCGGTCTGGGGGGGTCCCTGCGGGGCCGCCCCGGGCCTCGCTGCGGCGAGCGGCGCTCTGTCCGCGACGGTAGTGGTTGGACCAGGTATCTGGACGCGCGATCCCAGGAGCTGGCACCGACCGGGAGAGGCCAGCCGGCGGCTGTACGCGGAAGCTCCGTGCGGCTCCTCGAGCCCTTCTGCCCTGCCTGGCGTGCTCGCTTTCTTGGTGTCGCTTCCCCCTGCTCCCCGATCCCCGCTGACTCCGATGCTGGCCTGGACGCGCTCAAGGTCCCGGCAGCTCAGCCTGAGCCACACGCCTTTATACGGCTATTGTCAGCTACGGAAGTGCGCTCCGATTGGTCCTCGCGCGAGCCGGGCCCCCGCGCCCCCCTCCTCCAGCGTGGGGAAGGGGAGGAGGCGGCTCGCGTCACTGTCAGGAAGCGCGTGTCCTTGTAAACAGCGGCCACGGGCTGGGTGGCTCGGCGCGGCTGCAGGGGGAGGGGCTCGGGGGACCCTGGGGTGTGCGAAGAAGGGGGTACTGGTCCAAGACACGGGGAGGGACTCCAGGGAAGGCGATGATTCCCCTGGATACGAGGAACCGATACAAAGCAAGTGTGTCTGGGGGTCGCGGGGGGAGGGTCCTCCAGGGTGCACATGAAAAGGTCTGAGGGACTCCGAGTATCCGGGAGGGGCTGGAGGGCTGATTATACACTGGGAAACCCCGCAGAGGTGAGACAGGAGGGTTAACCTGGGTAAATGAAGGAGGGGTAAGGAAATACCTGATTCAGTAATTTTGTGGGGGTCCTGAATACAGAGGAGTTAAAGGACTTGAACTTTTACTGGAGGGACTGAATCCAGGAAAAGTGAGGAGGAAGGAAAATCAAAAGGGTGAAGGGAGGAGATTACTCAAGAAATGAGTAGGGGTCCTGAAGTCCATGAGAGAGACTGAGGGCCTCCATAATGGGAAGGAATTGGAGGGGGAGGGGATATAGATATGAAGAAAGTGAGTGTTCTGGGGTATACTGGGGAAAAGATGGGGGGAGAAGATGGGGTTAGGGTTAAAGGTTGGGAGTCACTGGGGTCATCTGCAAAGCCCTGATAAAAGGGAGTTAAAAGAGTCGGGACACACCTTAAGAGCTGAGATGATAATGACACAGGGTCTCCAGTTGGGACTTGAGAAGAGGGATTTTTGAGGATCCTGGGGATTTGGACTACTGGATCTTCCATGATTGGCACCCCCTCTTATGGGTGACTTCTAGGCGCCTGTGTACTTTGTTCCCATCTCAAAGCCCTCCCCCAGTGACTCGGGGCTTGACCAACACTGCGTCGACTCCTGGTGCCCGAACCTACCCCGACGGCCGGGGCGCGGTCGCCCAACCCCACTCCTTCCTTAGAAACGGGCTGGGGAAAGAACGCCGCGGCAGGAAGTGTGGCAACAGCCCCCGGGGAAGGAGCCCGGCCCTGTCTCCGTCACTCGGATCCTCCGGGACCCTGCGCCCCGCCCTGGGTCCGGTCGGGTTCTTCGCTTCAGCAGAGGAACGTGGACGTGCGACCCCGGCGGAGGCCAAGGGTGCACAGAACACGTTCAGCCTCATAGGCCTCCAATCACTGTACCCCTCTACCAGCAGTGGTTCAGCCCGCGGCACCCGCTGGCGATCGCGGAGGCTGGCAGTCCGGGGACGATTCCATTAGTCCGACGGAGGGGGACGTACCGGGAAGCGGGCCTGGTCGCCATGGCAACAGGCCGGAGTCCGCAGGCTGAACGGGGGGCGGGGCGGCCCCGGGAGGCTCTCTCCCGCGCCCAAATAAGGACACAGGAAGGGGTGGGACCAGCGCCGTCCCGGGGCCCTGAGCCAGGACCCGGGAGCCCGGGTATCTGCCAGGTCCCAGGGCGCGCCCGGGCCCCCGGACGGCTAGTCCCGACCAGCCCCGCCGCCGCCCCCGAGGCCCCCACGGCCGCCTCGCTGAGCCCCACCCAGCTGCTCTGGGGCTGCGTCCTGCCGAGCCCGGCCCGACCCAGCCTGGCAGGTCCCCGCCTGCCCGCGGGCCTGGGTCGGACTTCGCCCCCGGCCCGACAGGGCGCGGAGGGGCGGGCCAATGCCTCCAGGCGCCCCCGGCGCCGAGGCGGGCTGGCACGACTGCCTCCTTCCTCGGGTGGGGTACCCTTCCTTTAAAGCAGGAGGTCTGGGCCTCTCCCCCCACATCGCTAGCGGCTGGAGTGCTCCTTCCCTCACACCAGTTGGCTAGGGGCCCTACTCCTGTTTTAGTCTAGGGGTCCGTCAACCATCCAGAATTCATAAAATGGGGGGGAGGATCCCTCCCCCTTCGGGGTGTCTCAGTCAGAGGAGGCCAGAAAATCCAAGGGGAGAGAATCTGAGGGAACTCAGTGCCCCTTCCCCAGCACTATATGGAGGTTTAGGTGGTGAGACTCCTAGTTAGACTTAGAGTGGGACTTCCAAGCAGAATGTGAGCCAAGAGAACGACAGGTGAAAGATCAGTCTCTATCTTCTGGGGGGATGGAGGGTTCTTTAGAGTAGAGAGAGGCTGAGGGGCTAGGCTGACTTTATAGGGCAGGGGGAGAGCACACTCTTAAGTATGAGGGAGAGAAGGAAAATGAAAGAGGCAAAAGAGAAACTGAACTTGTGGGGGCAGGGGGAAGTCCAGCAGATCAGCGAAGTTAGGGAGGAAGGTCCCATGAGAAGCTGGGGGTATCCCCATCTTTGGAGGGTCCTTGTGACCCCTGGGTGCTCCCTCCCCTCCTCCTCTTGCTTGAACTGCTCCCCTAACCCCACCCCAGGCTCAAGGGAGATTCCAGCGGCTGGCCGCTGAGTCTGGCGGGCATGCTGCCAGGCCTGTGTCTCCCGCCCATGCTAATAACTGCAGCTGACATCTGGCCGGGCCCTGCGGGGGCGCAGCGGACAGCGTTGGGGGGCTGGGCAGGTCTGGCCTGAGGGCAGCATCTTGGGAAGCCAACCTGCAGGTCCCACAGGCCAGGAGGCCACAGTGAATCAGCCCTGGTCAGGGCTGAGGTTGGCCGTGCGGGGTGGGGGTGGGGGGTCCTGCAGAGAGGTGAGGCTGGCCCAAAGAGGGTCGAGATGGAGGACAAAGATGAAGCAAGGAAGAGTGGATGTGTGGGGGCGGGGGTCAGGGCAGGGAGAGATGCCCAGAGAGACAAACCGGGGGCAGGATTAGCGTCATGCAGACTAACAGTGAGACTCAGAGACACTTAAGATAGGCAGACAGACTGAGAAATAATAATTATTATTTTAATAGCTAACACTTACATGGCTCTAACCATGAGCTAGGCCCTCTTCTAAGCGGTTTACACAGAGTAACTCATTGCCTGCTTCCAACCACCTACCGAAATGCTTGTGTGTATCCCCATGTAACAGACAAAACAACTGAGACTGGCGGAGGTAAGGAACTTGCCCCATATCCCCTGACTACAAGTACTCGAGTCAGAATATGCTGGAGCTGTCCGGTTCAGCGTATTGACCACTGTCTTGTGGATTTTCAAAACCTGAGAGGCATTCATGCTGTACTAAGTGTATGTCAAGGTCTGCAGGCCCCTTCCTGCAGGGTCTCATTTTAATCCGCAGAGGAGGCAGAGGAGTGGAATTGGGCTCAGGGCAGAGGGGTGGGGGTCCGGGTGGGAGCGGCTAGCCTGCTGAAGTGGGGTCCGGTTGCTCCTGTACTCCGCATGGGTGTTTGAGCAGGGGGTGGGGACTGGGCCGGCAAAGGAGGGCGGGGGCCCAGCCAAGCTGGTACAGCCGGTTCCAGGCCCCTGCCAGTCTCACCCTTGTGGCCTGGGCACCACCCCCTCACGCCGCCCTGCTGGCGCCAAGGCCGGCTGTGAGGAGGGTGTAAGGAGAGCCCCCTCCCCCACCCAGCCCGGGTGCCCAAACCAGCAGCTGGGTACTGCCCAGCCCCTGGGCCTCAGATCAGCATCTGGCTGAGGAGTCTGGGCCCAGACTTCTCCAACTGGGCCCGGGGCCTGAGGAGAGGAATAAGGAGGAAGTTCACCCACCCCCACCCACAGGTCTCTCTGGGGCTTTTGGCCTTGAGGGACTTCTCCTTCTTATAAATAGCCTGGTGACCCCCTTGCCCCAGCCCCACTGACCGACCGGGCCCTCACCAGGAAACTGGGCTGGGGGCTGCCCGTGAGTCAGCCAAGTGGGCAGGCCAGGACGAGAACCCACAAGTCATAGCACCCAGCCTCCCGCGTCCCTGCCCCTGGGTGTGGACAGACAGCTGGGCAGGAAGAGGCTGAGAATCACGGAGGCCCTCCCCCAGGAACCCCTGGCCTGCCAGCCACCTCCTTCCCCCACCTCTGAGGTTTGGGGGTCCCTCACCCCCTCTCCTGGAGAGGAAGCTTCTGGGTTTTCTTGGAAGCAGGAAGGAGAGTCTGTCTCCTAAGGCTGACTCAGCTGGGCATGAGGGGAGTTTCCTACAAAACTACTTCTGCCCCCTTCCCCACTGCTGGAGAGATCTTGGGGGGCCTGAGCATGACTGACATCCTGGGTGTCCCCTTTACAGGGGATGTGGTGAGAAAGTAAGCCCACACCCCACCAAGGACTGAGGCTGAAGAGCCGGGCCTCCTAAGGGAAGTGACAAACAGCAGGGAGGGAAGTTTGGGGGGGGTGATGTTTGGAGAGAGGAAGCACCGGGATGGGGGGATGGGGGGGGCACAGAAACAGCCTGGGAAGCACGGAGCCCCATAGCACTCTGCCTGGTCCAGGAGAGCGTGTGTGTCTGGTCGGCTGTGGGTTTGCATGTGGCTGGCCTGTCAGGGCGTGTGAGAGTGTGTGTGAGGCCTGTCTCCTCAGTGCGTGTGTCTGTCTGTGTGTTGGCTCAACCCTGCAGGGGTGTGGAGGGCCTTCTGCTTTGGGGGGCGGGAGGTGGGTGAGTGTGTGCCCACGGTTTAGGGAACAGGCTGCGTGTGGCTGACCCATATGCATTTGTTGTTTTGTGTTTGGTGTGTATGTGTGTCTGTGTGTGTGGGGTCCACAGCTTGCCTGTGTGAGGTGTGTGTGTGTGTGTGTGTGTGTGAGGTCTGTGACTGGTATGTATGTTTATGTGAACTCTGTGGCTGTGTGTGTGTGTGTGGCTGGTCTGTGTGAGCTCTGTGGCTGTGTGTGTGTGTGTGTGCGCGCGCACGTGCGCTAGCCAACTAGTTCTGTCAGCGTGTCTCTGCGCCAGTGTGTTTATGAATGTCCGACTATGGCTTGTTCATGCCTCTCTGTGCTGGGTGTGACTGTCTGGCCAGACCGTGTCTGTAAATATGTCCGTTTGTCTGCTTGCATCTGTCTAGTCTGTAGGTGGGTCTGAGTTGTGTGTGGTGCTGCTGAGGTATTGTGTATCTGGAAGGCCGCATCTCGGTGTCCCTTGGAGCCTTGGGAGCATGTGCGTGCGGTGTGTGTGGGAGGCTGGGGCTCTCTGTCGTGTTGTCTCTAGAGTGTCCTCTTCATCCACCTCCCTATAGGTTTAGGTCTGTCTCTCTCGCCTCCAAGTACCTTGCTGACTTGGTGATCTCGTTGATGTGTGTGCGTGCACGCGCCCGTGTGTGCGTGCACGCACCTGTATTGCTTTCTTTTGTGTCAGGATCTGTGTGTGTGTGTGCGTGTGTGTCTGCACATCTCCCATGCAGCAGATGTACCCATCCTGAGAGCAACTGTCCCTTCTGAGACTGTCTGCATGTGTGTGTCGCCTGCCTGTGTCTGACATCCAGTTCTCTAGGTCACTGTCAGGTCTATGTGTGTCTGGCCCATCGTTATTTGCCACAGTGTGAGTGAGCGTGGCTCTGTGTCTGCTGGGCTGTGTGCTTCTCACCTGAATGTCTGTCTGTGTCTTCGTCAGTGTGTCACACACATCCTACCTGTCTGCTTCTGAGCGGCCGATGTCTCCATGTGTTGGCCAGTGTTTCCATCCAGCTCCAGAGTCTGCCCTGTGACTGCCCTATATGTGACAGCTGCCGCTGGGTTGGCTTGCCCAGATGTGTGTCTGACCCTGTCGGTGTGTCCCTGGTTAGCAGTCTCTCTGTGGCCAAGGTGACAGGAGTTTGTGTGTCTGGACTGGGTCTCTTTTGGGGTGACTGTGTGTGCGTATTCTCCTTGCCATCCCTCCCCCAAGTCTGGCCACCCTGGGCCAAGTTTACTCTGCCCCCAGCCGATTTCTGCCCTGCCCCGGGAGGGGCTGACCCTCCAGTCTGTCCAGCCAGCAGTCCACAGGATGTTCCCCAGACGCT
This sequence comes from Neogale vison, assembly GCF_020171115.1. NCBI lineage: Eukaryota > Metazoa > Chordata > Mammalia > Carnivora > Mustelidae > Neogale > Neogale vison. Next base: position 215,650,677 of record NC_058096.1, read on the forward strand.
GTCTCCGCCGGCATCCCCTCCCTCTGGCCACCCCTGGGTCAGGACCCAGGCGTCCGGGGCAGTGGGGGTGGGGCTGCAGCATGGGGGGGTGGCCTGTCAGGGCCCCGGAATGAGGGTGGGAGGTGGGAAGGCAACGGGCCCAACAGGTTCCACCTCATTCCTACCCCGCCTCTCACTTCCTGGGTGCCCGCCTGGGGCAGGGGGTGGATGGGATGAACCCCATGGCCTCAGAGCGCCTGGGTGGGGCAGGGCCCACCCCACAAGGACTGGCTTCTGTTGGGCACCTTGACACCCAGGCTGGAGAGACAGGAGGAATCTGGGTCCTACTGCCTGCCAGGCCTCTCCTATTGCTGTGCCCAGCTCAGGATGCAAAGCGTCCCCTCTATTATTCACCTAATTCCCACAACACCACAATGGGCCAGGTATAATTATCCCCAGTTTTCATATGGGGGGACTGAGACTGAGATGGCAACGATGGCAGAGGCAGCACTTGAACCCAGCTCTGAATGCTACCCAAGACCCCCAGCCAGCTCACCAACCGCCTTCCTTCCCTTCTCTAAAAATGGTACATGTAGGGTGGAGTGTAAACCCAGGCCCCCATGAGGCCTGGCTCAAGGGGGCGCCCGGCTTGGGCTTGCTCTGAGTCAAAAGGGGCCCCTGTTTGAAATGAATAAGAAAACGGCTTTAACCGTTTCATCGCCACGATGGGCTCTGCCAAAACTTCCTGTGGGCTGTGGGGGGAGGGGTGGGAGCTGGGTTCCCGGAGGCCTGGGCTGTGGGGGGAGGCCCTGCCAATTCTAGGGTGGAGGGAAACACCTCCAGCGACCTTGGCGAGGGCTGGCAAAGGGAACACACCGTCAGACCCCGGAAGGGGCGCCCCTCTCCCCTGGACCGGGAGGTCCCTAAAACTTGGTTCTCAGCCCCCACTGCCTGGAGGGGGTCTCAGAGTGCGCAGCCCCCTCCCCAGGGGCCTGACTCACACTCGGGGAAAGCCGCGAAGGGTGAGTCACGGGGTGGAGAAGGGGGAGCAAGGTCGGCTGCGGCCAAGGGACCCCCGCACTGGCCTGAGTCACGCACGCTCCAGCCTCGCTGACCCCCACCCCCTTCCCCCAAGAGACCGGGAGAGGGAAGCGCACTGCCGGTGGACCACGGAGCTGAAGGAAGAGCGGAGCGGAGCGGGGGGAGGGGAGGGAAGCACGCGTCAGGCCGCGCGGGAAGCTCCGGTTCCCATGGTAACCGGGGGTCTCTCAGCTCCACGGGGGGGAGTTCCTCTCTCAGCAGGGACGGCCCCCGCGCGCCGGGGAAGCCCCCGCGCGCTCCGTTGAGGGGCCACAAGTTTCAGGTCGGGCAGGAAGGGGTTAACGGCGGCCCCCTCCCGGGTTTCACCGGCGCCCAAAGCCCGGGGAGGGGGCGGGGCTATACCCCGCGCGCCCCCGCGCGCCCCACCCCGCGCCCGCCCACGCACACGCGCACGCAGTTAGCCCATTCCCCCGCCCCGCGCTCGCACGCACGACCGCGTCGGGCTTCACGCATGCAGCGACCCCCGTCGTGTCTCACGTCACGCACGACGCACGCGCCCCCGCAGCGCGGGGAGGGGCTCCTCCCGGCGTAGAGCAGCGGGACGTGGGGCGGGTGGTGCCCACTGCGCACATCTCCGCCTCCGCTGATCGCGGTGTCCCCGGTTACTTTGACACCCCTCCATATACAAGGTCACAAACTCTCCGATGACCCACAGTGTCACACGGACACAGGATACACCTGCCATACCAGGGCTCAAACCTTCAGTAGTCCAGCCAGCCCTGCAGCGGTCACGGAAAGGGTCATACGGACACACAGACACACAGGAAGACCCAGATGGTTACACAGGCACACCTGTTATTCTTTGTGTGTGGAGACAGACGGGGCTATCTCCCTACACAGGTGGGTGCTATGTATAGGTACTCTGATAACGCCACACTGTCATCCCCAAGACAAAGTAAGACACGGATACAAAGTCTTGGACGCCAGGACTCCAGATGGAACACAGCCACCATGCCTCTCACATAGAGATTGTAAAGGCACAGAGACACATGGTGGGAACAGAAAGGACAGCCATGCTGTCCTACAGTCATCATAAATAGGGTGCACAAGTTAGAGTCACAGACAAACCCACAACGCGCACACAGGACCCTCTGTCATGGGGATGTGGACAAATCAAGGACACATGTCAGGGTCATGCTATCACAGAAAGCCACATGGAGAGAAAAGACATGGTCGCACAAAAACAGAACCTAAAGCCAAACTGAGGTACTGATTGTCACACTGTCACACACTTCTCATACCAAAAAATGACGGGGCTGTAGACACACAGCAAGGTTGCGTATGGAGAAGCATGTGCCCCAGTCCCCATTAGCACCCCCCCCCACCAAATCACAGTCTATTGCATAAATTCCCAGGGCCCCAAGACACAGGCGGATGCAGACACAATGCCTGTGCACACACAATCACAGACTTACCATCTCACACCATCTCACATAAATGTGAGCACACTTTACATGGATTCAGGCAGACACGCACACACACGCACGCACACACGTGTGCGCGCATGGGGAGGACAGGATGGGAGTTCCCGGTGGTAAGCTGTCAGTGTCTATAAGGGCAAAAGGCCTGCCAGAGTCCCTCCTGGTATGGACCATGGTGTCCACCCTGTAGCTGGGTGGACCATGGTGTCCACAGGGTGATGTTCTTTCCCCTTGTCCTGGGGAAAGGACAGCATCCTCCAGTTGTGTGTACCCGCGATCCCCATCTTAGCCCTCATGACTGGGTCTCTGCCCAGATGTGAAGGCTGGAGGGGATGGGCCGGGGTCCAGCTGTGGCCGCAGGGAGGGGCTGAGTCACCAGCTTCCCAGCAGTACAACCCAGGCCGGACCCAGCTGTTCCTGGAAACAGGCAGGAGGGGGTGGGGTCTCCAAACCAGCTGGGGGCTGCTGGCCCCCACCCACACTCTCTGTCCCTACTAATGGAGGCCTCTGGGGCATCCCCCAAAATTTGGGGCTCCCTCCACCAAAAATGGAGGTTTGCATCTTTCCCCAAAATACAAGGTTCCTGCCCCAAAGTGAGGGCTTGTGATCCCTTTCATTGAATTGAAGGTACCCAGATCATCCCCAACAGTGGGGCTCCCTGAATCCCATAACAGAGATTTCACTCTTTCCTGCCAACATGGAAGCTTCCTTTCCCCACAAACGTAAGAATCCCTGCAGCCCCAAAAGGAGGGTTATGGCTTCTCTCCCAAATTGAGGGCACCCAGACCTTTCCTTAAATCTGGGGACTCAGGTCACTGAACATCTAATCTAGAAAGCCCATATCACATTAGAACAACTTAAGTCCATGCCCCAAATATTTGGATTCCCAGACTCTTCCTACACATCAAGATCCCTGCAGGTTTTTTGCAAATATCGGGGATCCCACCCCAAATATGTGGCGGTCACAGCATGTCTCCCATCACTGAGCAAACAGGCCCTCCCGCAAATAGTCCCAGCACCCCCTTGCTTGTAAGAACCATGGTTCCCGGCCCATCTTCCACTTTTATCTGGGGGTAGTGTGGCCCCATTTCCCCCGATTGGCAGCACCCCGTCCTCCGGTGGGTGCGGGAAGGGGAGCCAACGGTAATTGTTCCCACGCCCGCCCGCCGGAAGGCAGCCCAGCCCGGAAGCCGGCACTGCCGGTCCCTGTCCCCTTCCCTCCTCCTCCTCCTCCTCACCCCACTCCCCGGGGTCGGAGGCCGAAAACAACGCGGGAAGGGGGTGTGGGGGTGTAGACGAGCCTGGAAGGCCCCCGCGTGCTTGCGGCTGCGCGTCTGAGTGGGCTGTAACTGGGTTTCTGATGGCAGAGTGACTGTGCTCTTGCGATGCGGCGTGGGGGTGCTCTCATCTTGCTCAACCCGCTCCAGGGCAAGGTCGCGGGAGCCCGACTCAGGGTTGGAGAGAGTAGCACCCCTCCCCTGAGACCTAGACCCACCCCCAAAGCAGAGCCCGCCCCTCCCTCCAGGTACAGCTAATAACCTCTAATTACTGCTCATTACCTTGCCCGCCTCGTGGGAGAGGAGCTGCTGCGGTATTCTGGCGCCAAAGGGTGCGGACCGGGGCTTTGCCCTTTCCTCTAAAGCCAACTAGAGCTTCTGTTTCCTCTCCTGCGACCGGGAATTAAAACAGCACCTGCCACCTAGTCGTGGGGAGATTTCAACCGCCTATATAATTTAAATCGATTAGCGCAGGAACTGCATACTGTAGACAATAAATGGTGACTTCTATTTTATTAACTACTATTGTTATCACTTTCCTTTGAGTCCCCTCCATCGCCCGGGCAGGGTCTCTGAAGGGCACATTGCTTCCGTGCTGGCGGCGCTCCTGCAGTCTGCGCCCCCTGGTGGGCTTTGGGGACTAGGGCGGCCCGGTCCTGGGATCTGAAGCTGGAGGACCTCAGGGGCTCGGGGCTGGGGGTGGGGTGGGGGGGTGGGGTAGGGTGGCGCGGGTATGGCGCAGGCAAAGCTTGGTGGAACTAGATCCATAGTGGGCAAGCGTGTCTGTCCATCGTCCAAGACCTGAGTCTGGCTGATTCATCCTGCCTTCGACCTAAGGATCACGCTCGTCTCTCCTTGTTTACCCCTGAGTCAAGACTCCCAAGTCACCTCCACCGGGAAGACCCCTTTAGGATCTCTCCTCGAAGTCCAAAGAACGTGTTATGGCCTGCCTTTTCCCAGGGCAGATCAGGGCTCCGATAAGGTGGTTAGGCAGCAGAATTTCTTCCAACTGAAGGGAAAGGACCTGAATAAGCCCGTATAACAGGGTGGGACAGCTCCGCCTCACATGATGAGAGGAATTATCGTGAGGTCTCCGGTACCCCCAAAAGAGCCAAGGAGGAGGGGTAGCTGGGCCACATTTGGGATGTGCAAGCTGGGCCCAGGCTGACCCCTAGCGGCAAGGCGGGCACTCGAACGCCGCCCGTATCCAAGATGGGGGAACTGGAAGTCCGACCCGGGGCCGGGAGATCACGTGTCCGGGGCGGGGCCTGCGCCTAGGGGGCGGGGCGGGGCGGCGCTCTAGGCCGAGCGGGAGGTCGGGGCTGCGGGCGCTCGCTGGTGGCTGATCAGGAGGTGGCTGCGGTGGCGGAGCTCCGCGGCCGGGGTCGAATCCGATCGGGAGCCATGAGTGTGGACAAGGCCGAGCTATGCGGGTCTCTGCTCACCTGGGTAGGTCGGGGGCGGGGCCAGGGACAGGTGTGCGCCCGCTCTTCTTGCCCGGGAGCCCTGGCCTTGGCTAAGTCTATTCCTCTGTTCTTGGGACTGGGAGGAGGAAAGGGTGGTGGGCTTGCGGGGCGGTTGGACTTTGGCCTGAGCACCCGCCCCCGTCACGTGGGAGGTCTGCGTGGAAGAACAGGTGAGGCCCCGCCCCTTCGCGGCTGGGTCACACAGGGCGAGGGCGCAGGTGAGCTGACCTGGTCACGTGGGGCCTGTAGGGGCCAGGTGACTCGTGGTTCCGCCCTGCCCTGGTCGCGCGGGGCTTGTTGAACAGAAGTGAAGTGAGGCCACGCCCCCCCCAGTCCCAGGTGTGCAGAGGCCACTCCCCCGCGGAGCTGGTCTGAGAAAGCCATAGGCCAGTCCCGGCCAACTGTGAACGTTCCTGCTGACCGGGAAAGTCTGCAAAAGGAGAATGGTTCTCTTCTCCCAGGCCCGAACTGCCCGTTACCCTTTCCTCTTCCTCTCCAGTTGCAGACGTTCCACGTCCCGTCCCCCTGTACCAGCCCCCAGGACCTGAGCAGTGGACTCGCCGTAGCCTATGTGCTGAACCAGATGTGAGTGAGGCTGAGGGGGAGGGTCCGGAAAAAGTCCCCCAGCAGCTCATCCCACCTTCTCGCCCCCAGAGACCCTTCCTGGTTCAACGAGGCGTGGCTTCAGGGCATCTCAGATGACCCAGGTCCCAACTGGAGGCTGAAGGTGACAGGTGGACTCATGACTGGGGGACAGACTGGCAAAGAGATAATCAGGGAAGGCTAAGCTAGATATGTCCTGGGTAATGGGTCAGCTAGACACATGTCCTGGGTGATGGACAGACTTGGCTAGGAAGAGGGACACATGTCTGGTGACAAGCCAACTCTGTTCTTTCCTTTTCCTATGGAACGGGTTTGGGTGTGCAGCAAGGAATAAAAAAGACAAAAACTCATACACACGCGCGCGCACACACACACACACACACACAGAAGCATTAACTTCCAGTGGCAGTAAGTTCTATGAAGATAGTAAATAATAAAAGCTGGGCCACAAGAGAGGGCAGCTAGGTGGGTGGTTACTCCAGATGGGCTGATCTCCATGTGAAATTTGGAGAAATGGGATTCCAGGCACAGGGGACAGCAGATGCGAAGTGGGGAATAAGCGTGGGGTATCAAGGAAAGGCAAGGCAGTCAGAACAGAAAACAAGGGGGCAGGAATGGTGGATGAGGTCATCAGGAGGAGGGCAGGCTGGGGCAGGGAGATGGATTCTATTTTAAGTGCTATGCAAAGTCAAGCGAGGGTTTTAGCAGAGGAAAGACACAACCTGGATTTGGACTTTGAAAAAGCTCCCTCTGGCTGCTTGGAGAGGAATGGGGGGTAGGCAGCAAGGGTGGAAATTGAGACCAGGTTGGTGCAGTAATCCAGGTGAGAGATGAAGACAGCTAGGGCCAAAGGGTCGCAGGGCAGGTGATGAGAAGTGATTGGGCTCTGGGGACATGCAAACAAGATAGGCAGGGTGACTGGATAGTTCATCCCTAGGAGAGAGGACATTCAGATAGAGAATGGTGCCAAACAGGAAGAGATGAGCAGGGATTGGGAAATAAGGCAGAGGGAAAAGGCTGGGATAGGCAGATTCAGAATGGGGGCTGCCTGGCTTGTTCTGGAGCACTCTGGGACCCTGGGCACAACTCCTTGCCCCTCCCTAGGTTAGCAATCTGAAGACCATCTTACAGAGCTTGGTGGAGTACTCCCAGGATGTGAGTAACTGTGACAGGATTTAGGGGGTGCGGTTGGTTTGGGAGGAGGTGAGTGTCTGTGAGCCCCCATATCCCCTCTTCCCACTCCTACCGCCTGTTCTCAGGTCCTGGGACATCCTGTTTTGGAGCAGCACCTTCCAGACGTGAGCCTCATTGGCGAGTTTTCAGACCCAGAAGAACTTGGCAAGCTGCTTCAGCTGGTGCTTGGCTGTGCCATCAGTTGCGAGAAGAAGCAGGGTATGCAGGTTCGGAACCCCTAGGGGACGACCCGAGGAAATCCTCCTCACCCCCTGTCCCCGGGTTTCACTGTTCCCTACCTTGATCCCCAGAACACATCCAGAGAATCATGACACTGGAGGAATCTGTGCAGCATGTGGTAATGGAAGCCATCCAGGAGGTAGGTGGGGGTGCCCAGTGTGGCGAGGAGCACCAGGGGAGGGGACACCAGAGCAGAGGCCACTGGGCACAGGCTTGGGCCTGGTAAGGTCTGGGCTCTTCCTGGAACTCAGCTGGCCAGATTTCCCTGTCTCATGTGTCTGCCAGCTCTTGCCAGCTTGGAGTCACAATTTTGCACCCTCAAAGGACCCAGCCTCCCTGCTGGATCCATGGGCAGGAAGGCAGCCTCTAGACTGGGGTTCTTGGGGAGAACTGGTTGTGGGGACAGGGGGATGGAGAGATCCTTAGGCTGGAGCGTGGAAGCTTTAATGGCCACCCCCAGAGGGCCCAGCTCATCTCCATGTCCTCCTGCCCCGCTTCAGCTCATGACCAAAGACACCTCTGACTCCCTGTCACCAGAAACATATGGGAACTTTGATAACCAGGTAAGAGGTGGGGGACCTTGTTAAAGGCCCAAGCCCACCGCTGAGTCTCAGGGCTGCCTCAGGAGGAGGAACTTGACCTTAAGTATATAGACTCCCTCCATCCCTCAGGGTTCTTGCCTCTTCCCTCGTTCCCACATCACCTTCCCTCCAGTGCCCTGGAGTCCCAGCCCTCTGTGAGGTCTCGAGGGTTTCTGGGCTCCTCTCTGCCACTAGAGGCACCAGCCTCCCCCTAGTCTCTTTGCAGGGGGGTGTTTCCCTGACTTCCTCGCCCCTCTCCACCCTCCACTCCCCTCCTCAGTCCCGAAGGTACTACTTTCTGAGTGAGGAGGCCGATGAAGGGGATGAACTTCGGCAGCGCTGTCTGGACCTAGAGCGGCAGGTGAGAGGTGGGGCGGGGGTGCGCAGGCGGTCCTGGGGCCCAGCTGCTCGCCTCGCCTCCGTCCCCCCCCCCACTCCGTCCCCCCCGCGCTGAACTCTAGCTCCTGTGCACCTCCTGCCTGCAGCTGGTGCTCCTGGCCGAGGAGAAGCAGAGCCTGGCCCAGGAGAACGCGGCGCTGCGGGAGCGGGCTGGCCGGCCAGAGGGCGAGGGCGCTGCGGGCCTCACTGCCAAGAAGCTGTTGCTGCTGCAGTCCCAGCTGGAGCAGCTGCAGGAGGAGAACTTCAGGTGCGGTCAGCTGGGGCCATGGCCAGCAGGCCAGGGGGTCGGCCTGCCTCCAGTGGCCTCAAGCGTCCCTCTCTTCCCGCCCCACCCCCAGGCTGGAGAACGGCAGGGAGGACGAGCGCCTGCACTGTGCCGAGCTGGAGCGGGAGGTCTCGGAGCTGCAGCAGCGGAACCAGGCACTGACCAGTCTGGCTCAGGAGGCGCAGGCGCTGAAGGATGAGATGGACGAGCTGCGGTGAGTGGCCGGTCCCTGGGTCCTCACCGCACACACTCGTTGCCACCGTGTCCCTCTGATGCCATAGTCCCTCGAAAACCCCCAGGTGCCCGGTGAACCTGCATCATGTCTCCTAGACTCCACGGGGACCTCCTGAGTCCCACTGTACTGTCCCTGGACTCCCCCGTGCCTTCTGGACACCACCAAGGTTCCTGGATCCCTGGTGGCCCCCAGGACCCCACAGTGTGCCCTTGGGATCCCACATTATAGTCCCCAGACCTTGGTGCTTCCCCACACCCCAGCTACCAGCTGCCCACCCCTGTTCCCTTGCTGCCCAGGTGCCATCGCGCCCCAGGATTCTTTTGTGCCCTGCAGGACCCAAAATGCAGTCATTCCCACCCTCCCACCCCCCATGACCCTTCTGTGCCCCTCATGATAGGACTGTCCCTTCTTAGGACTCCATAGCACCCCTGCAGCCCCAGAGGACTTGATGGGCCTCCAGAACACCTACTTCCTAGACCTCACCATGCCTTCTGTAAACTCAGAAGGCTCCCCTGTGACCCCCAGCACCCCTATAATGTTAAAGTGTCTAGTGAATCCCTACTGCACCTTAAAGGACCACAGAGGCCTCTGGCCTGAAGTTCCCCCCATGACCCCACCATGCCCTCATTGATCCCGTAGCCACCTTATAACCTCAAATGGTCCTTGGAGGCTCTTTGGAGCCTCTGGGCACCATCATTCCGCCTGGAACCCATCAGTCATTCCATATACCCCAAATCTGCCCCCCTATCCCTGAGTATGACCCTGGGCTAACCACTGGTGCTTAGGTCTCCCTCTGTGCCCCTTAATGACTCTCCAACATCACCAGGCCCGGGCTGACTTCTGACCCTCACGATCTACCACCTTGAATGCACACATCCCCAGGTGACATGACCTCTTCCCCTTGATGGAGGGCCTTAGATCCAAGCTGAACCCTGAGCCCAAACCCAGGCCTCCTCTCCCAACTTGCCTCCTCCCCCAGGCAGTCCTCTGAGCGTGCTGGACAGCTGGAGGCCACGCTGAGCAGCTGTCGGCGCCGGCTGGGTGAGCTGCGGGAGCTGAGGCGGCAGGTGCGGCAGCTGGAGGAGCGCAACGCCGGCCACGCCGAGCGTACCCGGCAGCTGGAGGATGAGCTACGCCGGGCTGGCTCGCTTCGTGCCCAGCTCGAGGCACAGCGGCGGCAGGTGCGGCAGAGACCAGGGCAGAGCCCGGGAGGACCGGGTGCTCCAGGCCGCTGGATCACCCCTCTCACTTCGGCCCATCCTCGGGGTGGCTGAGCCCCTGCCCCCAGAGCCCTCTGTCCCTCATTTCGGGTAGCGCCCTTCAGTCATGCCGGCTCCTCCCTGGGCTTGGAAGCCTCACCGCTCTCAAGTTCTCTGTGTCTGGCATCTCTGGCCCCACGCCTCCACCTTCCAGCCCTGCCTCCCTACCCATCCTCTCTGTTCAGGTTCAGGAACTTCAGGGCCAAAGGCAGGAGGAGGCCATGAAGGCTGAGAAATGGCTCTTCGAGTGTCGAAATCTGGAGGAGAAGTACGAGTTGGTGACAAAGGAGAAGGAGGTGAGGCTGAAGTCCCGCATCCAAGCCCCACCCTGTCCTCCCTGGCATAGCCTGGTCCCCAGGAGGCCAGCCCTGCCCCCAACAGCATCTTGCACCCTGTGCTCCAGCGGCTGCTGGCAGAGAGGGACTCCTTGCGGGAGGCCAATGAGGAACTGCGCTGTGCCCAGCTCCAGCCCCGGGGGCCGACCCAGGCTGGTGAGTCGGAGGACTGTCAGCCCTAGGGCCTGGGGAAGGGGGGCCGTAAGGTGCTGTTAGGGCAGACAGAAAACCAGCGTCCCAGGGCTTGTCTAGGCTGGGGCCAGAGCTAGGCCACTTTGGAGACAGGCTAGAACGGAGAGAGGTGGCAAGGGCTGACAGAAGGCAGGCGCTGACCTCCCAGGATCAGGGTGGGGCAAAGGCAAACTCACGCCACGTGTCACTGCTCCCTGTCAAGCTGGAAGTGAGGCTTGTGTTAAGCCAGGCTCTGGGCCGAACTTGAGTCCCCAGAGATGATTCTTGGAAAGAGAACCCTAGGGCTGGGGGCAGGAGCCGTGCATCAACCTGAAGACGTTTCTGACATACTCCAGACCCTTCGCTGGATCCCACCTCACCAGCTGTGGAAAACTTAGCAGCAGAGATCCTACCTGCGGAGCTGAGGTACGCTGCGGTCGCTCAGAGCTCTGTCTGCACCCAGAGCCCACCCCTCAGCCCCGCTCCCAGTGCACGCACTTACTACTGGCCTGGCCTGCTGTGCTGGGATCCCCGGTCCTAGCTTGGCTCCTAGGTCCACTCATTCCTAATTCGGCCCTTACCTGGTCGGCGCTCTAGGCCTTATGGGTTGCTTGCCTCTCCAGGATCCAGCCTCAGTACACAAATTAGGTCCAACCCATCTGGCTCCACTCACGGAGCAAAATTCCTACCCCCAGTGCCCCCCTCACGTCGGACTCTGCCCCCGGGGCGTAGTGCTGTCCTCAGTGTAGCCCGTGCTACGCTCAGTGCCCCGTGTCTTGCCCAGATGAACTCCCCCAGCCCAGTTCTTCCCATTTCTGCGTCTGTCATTCCGCACCCTTGCTTTCTCCCAGCCACAGCGGGATGCTCAACGTTCTAACCCGCTCCCGTAGCCCCGCCTTTGCCTGGCTCCACCCTTAGGCCCAGCTCAGAACTCCGCCCATTTTGGTCCCCATTACTTTGATCCCGCCCCGGGGTCTGGCTGGGCTGTCTCCCAGGGCTCTGTCCCTCTGCCAGCCCTGTCCGTCCCAGTGTCCCTGCCAGATCCCCAGCAGGCCTGCGGGGTGACCCGTCTCCAGCCCCGCTCACTCCCGTCCTCGGCAGGGAGACGCTCCTGCGGCTTCAGCTGGAGAACAAGCAGCTGTGCCAGCAGGAGGCGGCCTACCGGGAGCGGCAGGAGGAGCTGCAGCGCCTCCTGGAGGACGCCAACCGCGCGCGCCACGGGCTGGAAACCCAGCTGCGGTGAGGACCCACCTGGTGGAGGGCACCCCCGACCGTGCGCTTGGAGGGGGCGTGTGAGTGGGGGCAGAGGGCGGGCGCAGGCACTCAGCAGCCCCGCACCCCTGCAGGCTGAACCAGCAGCAGCTGTTGGAGCTGCGGGCGCAGGTGGAGGACTTGCAGAAGGCCTTGCAAGAGCAGGGGGGCAAGACTGAGGATGTGAGTGCCCACCTCCTCCCTTCCTGCCCCCCTCTCCTGCCCCCCCCCCCGCCCGTAACCCTTCTCTCTCTCCTCCCTGCTGCACGATCTCCTCTGCAGTCGATTGTAAGTACCGTGGGCCCAGGGTGGCAGCCCCTGCCCTCACCCCTGGAAGGAGTTGGGAGCTCGACCCCCATTCACCCAGTGCCTGTTCTCTCTCCCAGTCCGCCCTGCTGAAGAGGAAGCTGGAGGAACATCTGTGAGTCCCAGAGGGAGGGCATTCCTGGTGTGGGGGGAGCTGGGTCGCAGGTGTGGGGGACATTTATTGTCTGTGGGGATTTAGGAGAACCAGTCAGCCAAAAGAGAGAAGGATCAGATCAAGTAGGGTCTTAGGGGCCAAGGGAAGGAGTATGAACTGCTTGGGGGGAACAATGGGGGAGACAAAGGTGATTCTCACTTTTTACATTTTATACTGTTAAAAAAACTATTTGGGGGGTGCCTGGCTGGCTGTCAGTGGAACATACGACTCTTGATCTCGGAGTCATGGGTTTGAGTCCCACATTGGGTGTAGAGATTACTAAAAAAATAATAGTAATAATTAAAGAAAAAATGATTTTATTTGGTTTATATTTTTAAATTTTACTTACTTAGTCATTTGAGAGAGCGAGCACGAGCAGGGAGAGCAGAGACAGAGGGACAAGCAAGACTCAGCCGAGCACAGGGCCTGACCCAGGGCTCAATCCCTTGACCCAGACATCATGACCTGAGTGGAAATCAAGAGTCAGATGCTCAACAGACTGAGCCAGGCAGGCGCCCCTATTCTATTTTATTTTTTAAGATTTTATTTATTTATTTGAGAGAGGGCACAAGTGGGGGGAAGGGCAGAGGAAAAGGGAGAGGGAGAAACAGGCTTCCTACTGAGCAAGGAGCCCAATGCAGGACTAGATCCCGGAACCCTGGGATCATGACCTGGGCACCCAGGCATCCCCCCTGTTTTGTTTTATTTATTTTATTTTTTATTTTAAAGATTTTATTTATTTATTTGACACACACAAAGAAAGGTCACAAGTAGGCAGATAGGCAGGTAGAGACAGAGGGGGAAGCAGGCTCCCGGCTGAGCAGAGAGCCCTAGTGGGGCTCAATCCCAGGACCCTGAGATCATGACCCAAGCCGAAGGCAGAGGCTTAACCCACTGGAGCCACCCAGGCACACACCCCACACACACATTTTATTTTTTTAAGAAACTTTTTTTAAGGGCACCTGGGTGGGTCAGTGGGTTAAAGTCTCTGCCTTCAGCTCAGGTCATGATCCCAGAGTCCTGGGATCAAGCCCCACATCCAGCTCTCTGCTCAGCGGGGAGCCTGCTTCCTCCTTTCTCTCTCTGCCTGCCTGCCTCTCTGTTTACTTGTGATCTCTATCTGTCAAATAAATAAATAAAATCTTTAAAAAATAGTTTCCTTTTTTTTTTTTTTTAAAGATTTTATTTATTTGACCGAGAGAGCAAGAAAGAGTGAACATGGAAGAGGGAGGGGTAGGGGCAGAGGGAGAAGCAGACTCCCTGCTGAGCAAGGAGCCAGATACGGGACTTGATCCCAGGACCCTGGCATCATGACCTGAGCCAAAAATATATATATATTTATTCATTTGAGAGAGAGAGAGAGAGAGCGCACAGAAGCAGGGGGAGAAGCAGAGAGAGAGGGAGAAGCAGATTCCCTGCTGAACAGGGAGCCTGATGTGGGACTCGATCCCAGCACCTGGGGATCATGCCCCCAAATGAAGGCAGACAATTACCATCCAAGCCACACAGGCGCCCCAAATAAAATCTTAAAAAAAAAAATTAAAGGGCGCCTGGGTGGCTCAGTGGGTTAAGCCGCTGCCTTCAGCTCAGGTCATGATCTCAGGGTCCTGGGATCGAGTCCCGCATCGGGCTCTCTGCTCAGCAGGGAGCCTGCTTCCTCCTCTCTCTCTCTCTGCCTGCCTCTCTGCCTACTTGTGATCCCTCTCTCTGTCAAATAAATAAATAAAATCTTTAAAAAAAAATTATAAAAATCTCATGAGATTTTTTTCTCCTGAAATTTTTTGTAAATTAATATGAATATAAATTTTTGTTCTGATTTCTCAGTTACCTATATGAAAAGTAACTTGATATCTGCTAGTCTGCCCTTTGCTTCTCTTACTTAAGAAGATGGCTGGGAGGGGCGCCTGGGTGGCTCAGTAGGTTAAAGCTTCTGTCTTCAGCTCAGGTCATGATCCCAGAGTCCTGGGTTTGAGCCCCTCATCTGGCTCTCTGCTCAGCAGGGAGCCTGCTTCCTCCTCTCTCTCTGCCTGCTTCTCTGCCTACTTGTGATCTCTGTCTGTCAAATAAATAAATAAAATCTTTAAAAAAAAAAAAGCTGGCTGGGAAATTTTGCCATATGAATAGTTGTTATTGTTGTTGTTTTGTTTTTGTTTTTGTTTTGATAAATATAGTAGCTCTTGTCAACTAGGGTTCCGTGGGGAAATTAGGCCTTACAGAAAATGATTTGCTTGACTTCTACCAAGGATAGATTGTAGCTAGTACCAACCCAGAGTGCAGACAAAACTTATTTCCTTACAGAGGATGGATATATGGAAACATCAGGACTTAATTCTCCTGTGAAATTCCAATCCAGGAGGGCTGGCCTGTAACATTTTTTTGTGAATGTCATAATGTATATAAGGCATTCTTTCTGGTGCCTGGGTGGCTTAGTTGGTTAAGCATCTGCCTTCAGCACAGGTCATGATCCCAGGGTCCTGGGATCCAGTCCCACACCCGGCTCCCTGCTCACCAGGGAGTCTGCTCCTCCCTCTCCCTCTGCCCCTCCCCCGGCTTGTGGTCTCTCTCGCTCACTCTTTCTTTCAAGTAAATAAATAAACTCTTTTAAAAAGCCATTCTCTCTAGGTATTTGCAATTTCAAACAGTGCCACAAAGTAAAGCCTCGTATGTGCTTCATTTTGCTTCTGTGCAGATATGTTGACAAAGTGGAATTGGGGACCTAGAGGGCACATGCCTTTATAATCGTGGTAGACATAGCCCGAGTCACGGTTAGGTGTTAGACCAAGCTCCATATCCAGCGCACGATAATAATCTCACCTACAAGGAGTGTTCTTAGATCTTTGGGGTTTTGCCTTAGGTGGCAGAACTATAAGGTTTTACACCAGTTTCCTTTTAGTTAGAAGAAATTTGCCTGCTAGAAGGATACCTGGCTGCTGGGTGGAGAAAGGCACTGAGGTTGAACGTAGAAGAGGCCGGCACGGGGTGACGGTGGCTGGGCCAGCGTGTGCGCTGGGGAATGGAGAGGAGTGGATGCACAGGGGGCTGGTGCAGGGGCCACCTGTTGAGGGGCATGGACGGTTGTGGCTCCGATGGCTTAGTAGATGATGGGACCGAGGTGCAGCGCTTGTCTTGGGGGGTTGGCACCCAGGTCTCTGCAGCCAGGCAGGTGCATGGTGGCCGGCGGGGAAGGCTGTGGCCGTCAGTGGGAGAAAGGGAAGGGGGCCCAGCGGTCAGCCTGCTGCTGCCCATCCTCTGTGCACAGGCAGAAGCTGCATGAAGCGGATCTGGAGCTGCAGAGGAAGCGAGAATACATCGAGGAGTTGGAACCGCCTGCTGACAGCGGCAGTGAGTGGGACGCAGCGGCTGGGTGGGGCGGGAGGGCCCTGAGCTAGGTGGGGAGCTGAGGGGTCCCTTTGTTCCCACAGCAGCCCGGCGTATTGAGGAGCTGCAGCATAGCCTGCAGAAGAAGGATGCGGACCTGCGGGCCATGGAAGAGCGCTACCGCTGCTACGTGGACAGGGTGCACACGGTGAGCACCTGGGGGCTCCGCGGGCCTCCCACCAACCCGGGCCTCCCACCAGTGTGCACCTCTCTGCCTCCCACTTCTGCACCTGCCGTACCGCCATCGGATCACAGACTTCTGCACCATGCTTAATGCAGCCCAACAAGTCCCAAGGCCGTGCAAGGCCAAGGTCACCCTGCCTGTGTCTTTCCCAAACCCTAGGTCATGCAGACCCGGGAACCCAAACAACGGCCGTCAGGGGGAGCACCCCCAGAACTTCACACCCTGAGGACACAGCTCCGGGAGCGGGACGTCCGCATCCGGCACCTGGAGGTGGGTGTCGTCCTCACTTCTCGCTGTCCCCCGCATATGCAGGCCCCTGACTGTTCCCTCTTTGGCAGATGGACTTTGAGAAAAGTCGAAGTCAGCGGGAGCAGGAAGAAAAGTTGCTCATCAGTGCCTGGTATAATATGGTGAGTTCGTGTCTCTGTAGTAAGAGTTCTGGGATGTGCTGTGGGGCTCAACTTGACCCCAACCGTCTCCCCTCTTCCTCCCTCCAGGGCATGGCTCTGCAGCAGCGAGCTGGGGAGGAGCGGGCACCCGCCCACGCCCAGTCATTCCTGGCCCAGCAGCGCCTGGCCACCAACACTCGCCGGGGGCCCCTGGGACGCCTAGCATCCCTGAACACGCGCCCCACGGACAAGCACTGATGGACCTCGGTATCCTGCCACCTGCCCAGCCAGCTGGGGCTCAGTCCGCCTTGGATTCCTCCCAGCTCACCTGGGCCCAGCATGAGGAAGGCCTCAGCCAGCAGTCTGAGAGCCTTAAGGTCATGACTTCTGCCCTCTGTTCTCTGAGATGGGACAAGAGTGCGGGTTAGAGCAGGAGGCAGGGGAGGGCCTGCCTGTTCTTTTTAGCAATGTGATTCTTATCCTTGATTTTCAACCTGGGGTTAATGAGATGCCAGGGGAGAGAGTGATTTTTATATTTGAGAAGAAAAACAATAAAGGTTTTCAATCTGCCCTGGCTGAACTCTAGGCGCTGAGGAGAGGGAGAGAAGACAGGCCAGGGACTCAGAGCATTGCTTTTTGAAAGGCCTGACTCGTGTTCTAACTAAGGCATGAGTGACTGACAGCACCCACTGGGAAGTGAGAACCATGTTTGTGTCTGTGTAACTGTATGGGCGTGTGGTGGTTTTTTTGAAGAAGCTTCAGACTAAAATTCCTGCCTTATGAAGCTGTCGTTGCTCATGAAGGCGGACAGACAGTAAACAAAATAAAGTAAAAGTTTGATGTGAGAAGTGCTACAGAGAAAAAGAAAGCAGTCAGAAGTGACGGGGATGTGGGACGTCCGTCCATTTGGGATGGGGTGATTTTATTTATTTATTTTTTTAAATTAATTAATTAATTAATTTTAAAAATGATTTTATTTATTTATTTGACAGGGATCACAAGTAGGCGGAGAGGCAGGCAGAGAGAGAGGAGGAAGCAGGCTCACTGCTGAGCAGAGAGCCCGATGTGGGGCTCGATCCCAGGACCCTGGGATCATGACCTGAGCCGAAGGCAGAGGCTTCAATCCACTGAGCCACCCAGGCGCCCTTTAAAGACTTGATTTATTTGAGAGTGAGAGAGAGAATGAGCATGAGAAGTGGGAGGGTCAGAGGGAGAAGCAGACTCCCTGCCGAGCAGGGAGCCCGATGTGGGACTTGATCCCGGGACTCCAGGATCATGACGTGAGCCGAAGGCAGTCACTTAACCAGCTGGGCCACCCAGGCGTCCCAAGGGATGGGGTGATTTTAAGTAAAAGGCCAGCAGAAGCAGCCTCACCAAGGAAGTGACATAATTTAAGCAGAGACCTGAAGGAGGTGGGGGGTGGGGTGAGTGTGTAGGTATCTGGGAAAGAGTGTTCCAAGCAGTGGGAGCAGGATATGCCTGAGGCTCTGCGATGAGGCTTTGCTTCGTGGTTAGAGGGACAGTGAGGAGCCCAGTGTGACATGAGTGAGGGGAGGAGGGGAGAGAAATGAGGGCAGGGAGATTGTGAACTGCAGGGAATACGTTTATTCCAAGGGACATGGGAATCATGTAGATCCTAAGGAAGGGAGGGACAGTACCTGACTTAGATGTTCATGAGCTCTCTTTCGCTACTGTAGAAGAAACAGACTGGGGATGGTTAGGGCCAAAGCTGGGAGACAAGGGCAGTGGTTCCTGGTCCCAGTGGATGGGTGACATTGGGGGCTCTAAGATGTGGGCCCTAGAGGAACGGGAAATGGTAAGATTTGCTGTTAGGTGGACAGGGAGGGGATAAGAGAAAGAGTTGGAGAGGAGTCCCAGATTTGGGCCTATCACCCAGAAGAACAAAGCCAACAGATAAGTTGGGGAAGATTGGGGAGCCAAGTGGGAGCTGGTTTGGGGGGCATGTTCTGTTCAAGGTGCTGCACGGAGATACCAAGCAGACAGATGGCTCTCCCAGTCTGGAATCTGGAGAGGGATCCTGGCTGGACGTGTGAATTCACCATATGATTGAATTAAGCCTGGGAGCACTGAAGGGGTATCAGAGAATGCAGGGACTTGGGGCAGAGAAGTCACTTGCAGAATCATAAAACAAGACTGAGAGGAGGAGCCTGTGGTCTGGGGACCGGCTGGTACATTAATGAATGAGTAAAGCCATGGACACTGATGGGGTCATTTCAGAGGGCAGAGTTTGGGAAGAGAAAGGCAGCGTGCGATCAAAGAATCTGGAAGAATTCTCAAATCTTAGCCTAATTCGTGGCAGGAAAAGTCAGGCTAATAATGTTTGTGTAAAAACCATTAACATTTTATTGAGCACCTATAATGGATCAACACTCTAAAATCGTTACTTCATCCCCATAACTCAATGAGGTAGGCACTCACATCTCCATTTTAAGGAAAAAATAAAGGCAAGGCACACTGATGGGTCCTCTCAGGCGGTGGAAGGAGGGAAGTAGAGCTGCTGGGAAGGACCGGCTGTTCAAAGAAGCTGGAAGTATCCTTCACCCTTAGCCCAGTGCCTGGCCCACAGGAGGCACTCGAAGCCCCAGTGCCAGACGTGAAGGACCCCGCGCAGGAGGCGGGAACCGGTCGAAATCGGACAGGTAGAGTCCACACTCGGCTTATGCAGGCCCCAAATGCTGCCTGTGTGCCCTGTCGGGGTTTGTGTCCCTGTCCTTGGGGATCCTAGGCCTGAGGGCCTCAGGCTAGACTCTCCTCCTCCTCGCCAATGGGGCTGGGCAGCCAGGGAGGAGCCGGTCCCCGCGGCGCGGGCATGGGCACGGTTGTGAAGGGCTCGGGGGCGGCCCCCGGGACGGGCATCTCGGGGCCGACGGGGAGCTCCGGCTCTGGCTCCCGCAGGCCGGGGTCGAGAAGCGGGTCCCCGCAACCACACTCCGGGGCCGCGCCGTCGGGGGCGCCTGCGCACGCGCAGCTGGCGGCTGTGGACGTCTCAGACACGCAGCTGTTCTTGCGGCGCATTAGGGACAGGCGCCGGCCGAGCAGGCCTCCCGCGGCCATGCCTGCGCCTACCGGCAGGAGGCGCTGCAAAAAGTCGCCGTGCGCCTCGCCCAGCGGTCCGTCCGCGCCGTCCAGCCGCTGGAACTGCATGTCCTCTTTAGCCAACCTGTGGGACGGGCAGTGTTTCAGCGTTGCGACCTCGCTGCTCTCCTTGATTGACAGAGACCGAGACACGCTGGTCCTCCTGGTTCCACCCACACCTTTGTCCCACTTATCTCAAAAGACCTTGGTCCTTCTCTCAAGAGCCTGCTTTCATCCTCTGGGTTTGACTAAGCTCAAACTTAGCCCTTCAAGCTTCAGTTGTGACGGCCGCGTCTCCGGCACTGCCTCTGGCCGCCCGTCCAATCTTCATAGGCCTTAGTGCTTAGGTCTGCTCCCAGTCAGTGGCCGTCCCAGACCTTGACCCGGATCGCTGCCCCCTCCCCCCATTCTAGTCGTCACAGACTTAGGTCTTAGACCCGAGTCTCCAAATTGGCCCCGTCCTGCTGTCCTATAGCCCCTTCGCTTGGATAATCCCCTCAGGGCCAGAAGCTCCTCCTGCAGGAGGCCCCACCGTTGGGCCCGCACGTCCCGCTGGCTCACGTGATATCGAAGGTGGAGCCCTGGAAGGAGGGCTGCTGCAGCAGGAACGCCGTGGCTGCGGTGTAGGGGGCGCGAGCCTCGGTTGCGTCCCAGTACAAATCCTTCTCTAGCATGGCCAGGTCATCATACATCTCGTCCACGGCTAGCATTGACACCTGCGGGCGTGGGCATGCGGGGCCGGGTGGAGCCTGGCACAGTGCGGGCACCGCGGGGTGGACCCCTCAGGATGGGTTAGGAGTACGGTGACTAAAGAAAGGAGGATGGTTCAGGGTCCAAGCCCTGACAAGTCTAGGCGGGTGGTGGGGCCAAGGCTGGTTTGGGAGCCCCGGATGGTCACAACCGAGTCTCACCTGGAAGTTGCGGTCGATCAGAAAGTTGGTCTCAAAGTCATCGTCGTCTTCTCCGAAGGGATTGATGAGCTGCTCGGCTACCTGAAGGGGGAGAGAATAGTCTGGTAGAGCCCTGCGAACCCGTGCCTATCCTTCCCCGGGTGGCCCTACCTCTGGGCCCCACCCACCTTGAGCCAGCCCGCATAGAAAAAGAACTGCAGCAGGGTGAAGATGGGCACGCACAGGTCCAGGTTGTGGCCTTCATAGCCCTGAGCTGGGTCCAGGAACTGGCGACCGATGAGGCAGGCCAGGAAGTAGCTGTACACAGCTATGGTCACCACCTGGGGGGCGGGATGGGTCACCAGGTCAGGGTTCTCCTGATCTCAGCAGGTCTTGGAGAGCCGAGGACTAGGATGGGGCATCACTGATACGGGGTCTTAGCTGGCCCTCAGTCTTTCCTTCAGGCCAGTGAGTCAGAGCATCTGTTGCCCGATTTAAACGGAGGCATGGCAGGGTTACCTGGGTATAGACAAGGGGTACGCTGATCCAGTCGTAGTGAAAGAGCATTCCACACTTGCCCCGAAACACATTCAGCTCCTGGGTGCAGATACAAGTCACGAGAGGGCCTGAATTGCGGGCGCACACATGGGGATCAGGTGTGGGTAGGTACGTGGGCTGGAGGTGAGTGGTTACCTGGTGGGTCGCAGCGTGCGCTTCTGGGTCTCCAGGGAGAGTACTTAGTGGGGAAGTGTACATCTGGGGTAGGGGATCTTGGTGCCTGGGAGTTGGCCCCCTAGAGATAAGTGTGCACCTGGGGCCTACTGGGTAACGGTGTTGGGAATCTGCCTCGTGGGAGGCGCGTGGCACGCCGCCGTCTACACAATTCCGGGGAGGTGTAATTTCCCTGGAATTTTGTATGAATGACCTCCCGGCGGGCCCACCTCGAGCAGCAGTTTAAGGGCGCTGTTGTCGCGGATGCGGCCCTCGCGCCGGGCCTGAGCAGCCAGGTTGGAGAACCAGACGCAGGGCACCCAATACTTGTTGTAGGACGAGTTCAAGTTCTCGAACTTCTTCCGCTCCTCCCGGGTCATAAATCCTGGAGGGGGTGAAGTCGGGGTGGGTGGGAGGTTACTCGCCCCGCCCCCTGCCCTCAGCCCCGCCCCCCGCCCGGCTTCAGGGCGGAGCCTCACCCGCCTCCACTACGTGGTCGACCGTAGGGAAGCGCTTGAAGACCGCGGTGCTGACTGAGCGCAGGATTAGCACAGCCGAGAGCCCGGCGTAGCGCATGAGCGTGCGCCTATAGAGGCGGCCCCGCTCGTCGCGTCCGTGCACCGTGCCTGCCACCACGCACATGAGCGCGTCGGGCAGCGGCATGCATAGGTACTGGTTCCACCAGCGGTGCACCACCAGCGTCACGTAGAAACCTGCGGGACAGCCGGCAATGCGGGGGCTAAGTGGGGATCCTAGGGCCAGGTCGTGGCAAGAGGGATGATACACGATCTGCAATCAGAGATACCCGGGAACGCTTGTCACCCACCCACCTCTCCGGGCCACCTGGGCTGGGAATCGGGGGACGGAGGCAGCCCTCTGATCAGAGAGGCTAGAGCAGGCTGGGTCACCCCGGCTATGTGATTGTCACCTGGGATGTGGGATTGGGATCTCAGTATGGAGATGGAGACACAGGGCCTACAAAGACAGGTTGTCACCCAGGGTTGGGAGCATGGTGATCTGAAACTGGAGGCTGGGGTCACGTGAAGTCACTGACTTGTCAGAGAAATGTCCTCCCGGCTGTACCTGAGAGGATGGAGTCATATGGGGTCACTGGAGGGGTCCCTGGGGCCCAGGACATGTCGGGAGCCATTAGGAGTCTCATGCAGACACGGGGGGGGGGGGACCCTGAGATGGCCAAGGATAAGCCTATGGGTGACATGGAGCTCTCATGGCTTACTGTAACCAGGTGACATCCAAGGTCTCTGTAAATTGGGGCCACACCTGGCATGAAAGATGTAGAAATATGGGTCTGTTGGGGGTAGTCTTTTGAGGAATGGGGTCTCCAAAAGGCCTGGAAATGGCTTTCTGGGGAACTCCGGAGCGAACGCACCCAGCACGAAAGAGACAGGGATGAGACTGGCATACTGATCACAGTAGATGACGAGCTTCTCGAAGTAACGCTTCTGCTCTTCTGTCAGCACGAAGCTGCGAGGGAGGGGCCAGGGAGTCACAGGAGAGCCTCCCTCCAGGACACACCCGAGGTCCCTTCCCTAGGCTCCCTGGCCGGCGCCCCGCAGCCCAGGGCCGCCTCACCGATAGGCGGCACTCAGCGCCATGTAGAGCCCTAGGAAGCAGACGAGCTCGCGCCACAGAAGTTTGTAGATGCTCCCGCGCCACAGCAGCAGCAGCTGCGAGAATCCTCCGAAGCGCGCATTGGCCACGCGGGCTGTGTACGTGACGGTCATCGCACCGCCGGGCCGGTTGCGCCGAAGGAGAGGGGGCTGAAGCGGACCCCAGCCTGTGGGCGGAGGAACGGGCCCCCCGGGCTGCGGACAGCGACGGAGAGGTGCGGGCCAGCTCAGCTTGGTGTCCCCTCCCGCACCGTGGTCTCCTCGGCCGCGTCCCGAGCCCAGGTTCCGGTCTCTTCCCAAGCATGCTCAGTCCGGCCCTAGCCCCCCAGTCCTTCCCAAACCCCCTCTGGTTGGCCTCCCTCTTCCCAGGGTTCCTGGTCTCAGCATCTGGCGTCTACCTCTCCAGGCCTTTCCCTCCACCCTCCACCCCCAAGACCCTTGGGTCCTGGAATCAGCCCCAGTAGCCCTCTATGGGATCCCAGCCCCCTTTCCTGGGCTCCCGCTACAGCCTTCCCCACTCCCTGAGTCCCCAGCGCCTCAGTTTCTAGAGTCATAGGACTCCGGCTCTTCCCCAGCCTAGATCCCCTTCTATAGGTCCCATCTCAGCCGGTCCCCCACCTCACCCCTACAGCTCCCAGTCTCAGCTCATCTTCCACCCCTGCACGCCCTTCTGAAGCCCTTGGAAACCCAGTCCCCAAGTCTCCAGTTCCCCAGGCTCTGTCCCCCAGGCCCTCTCCTCCGGCTGGTCTCTCCCCAATACAATTCCCGCAGCTTACCTGCTGCGACTGACTTAACTGCCCAGATTCTGTCCCTCCCCCCTTCTCATGGACCCTTTCATCTGTCCATTCCCCTCCAGCCTTCAGAGTCCTTAAGTCCCCACCCTGAGGAGTGATGGATTCCTGCCTAAAGACCTGTCTCTCCTCAGGATCCTGTTCCCCCAGGCCTGGGCCCTTCTCACCTGGTGCAGAGTGCAGAGACAAACGGGGCCGGGGACAGAATGGACGGGTGACTTCAGTGTTAGGTGGGGCTGAGGCCAGACCCTGGAGGGAGGGGGCTGGGGAGTGGGCGTGGGCAGCCCCTCCCTGGCCCGCCCCCCTCTGGCTGCAGCCTCAGAAGTTTGTTTGGAGAAGTCCTGCCAGTTTGCTACCTGGGGCAGGGGGAGCATATCCACCCTGTCCTCCCTCGCTCCTCCCTGTCTCTGTCCTCCCTGTCTCCAGTTAAGTCACTGGCCGTCCAAGGGATCTTGGACCTAAGCTGGGGGAGGGGGCAGTGACTGTCTCCTTCCCAGCTCAAGAGATACATACACACACACTGCTGAGTGAGGGTGTGTCACTCCACAAGGATGCACAGACAAAGACACACCATAGACCAAGACACAAATTGAGCTTCACAATTTGCGGTAACACAAGGGAGTCTACACTGTAACAAAGACTTACGAAATCACACAAGACACGGGTAGCTCTACCCACCCCCAACATTTGAATATGGGCAGATGGACCCTAACCCATCAGGCTCTCGGCTCTTGGCTCTCAGGTATCCATCCATATGGGACTCCAGCCACTCAGGATCCGGGACCCTGCATTCCCTCATGATCGCACCATGGAACAAAGATATGCAAGGTCACATAACCGCTAAGCACAGACCCCAGAATGCCTCCGCACACACAAACATACAGCGTCACATGGGAGGGACCATATATTTACTCCCCATCTCTCCTGCACAAACTCTGAGCTGTGGTCACACACCAGATGCAGGCACACATGCCCTCAACACAGTGGCACATGGTCCTGGGGTCAGAGCAGGGTCCCAAACCACTCCTACAACAGAGACCCCTCCCCTACAGTCCCACAGACCCTCCTAACCAGATGGGCTCATGCCCCCCCCCCATGAAACTCACCCGTATTTGCACAATCAGTAATAAGCCATTCCCCCCACTGCTCCCTCACCGCAGTGTGCCAAGCACCCACACCCATACACACACCTCAGTTCTCTGATATTCTCAGTACTGCCATGAACACACAACCTCGTCCCCTAATTTGGTGTGGATGCAGGCAGATGCTCCCCCTTTATAGACACCCCTACAAAGGGGGACACCCCCCTCCCCGCCTAACACAATAGCCCCCTTATCCCCAACATCAAACTCATAACCCAGTGTGGAAGGTGCGGAGGCTCAGAGCTCCAACCCCAAGATGGGCACCTTTGAAGCCCCTCATGTTCCCCGTGTGCACTAGCAGGCCTGCTGCAGCCCCGCCCTGCAGCTCTGCCAGCCAGGACACTGTGTTCCCAACCTGGCAGATGTCTGCCCTGCCCCGGGGTAATTAGGAACTGGCCTGGGCTGGCCACCCTCAGACCCAAATCTCCGCTGTCCAGCTGCCGGACAGCCCATGAAAGGGGACGAGGGAGTGGCACGGCTCACTTCAGGACCGGGGGAGGGCATGGGCTTGGAGGATGGTCTCGGTTTGTGATCAGGGGCCCCCACTTCCTAGGCCGCATCCCTACACGCACTACAGCTAGCCCCCACTCTGTGCTCAGCCCGTCCTCCCCCAACTCACATATGTCCCCACACACTTCTGATTGCTGGACCCCCGCTGGTCCTGGGGCAGGTTGCCCGGGCTGCCCGGGCTAGTTCACATGCCGAGTAATTGTTACAGCAAAGAATAACAAACACTCCTTGGCGGCTCTGTGCTTGGCGGAGTCTGGCGCTGCTTACTTCATCTCACCGAGTCCTTACAAGTGGACCTACAAAACCAGTGCTTTTGTTTTTCCGACTATCCAGGTAGGGAAACTGAGGCTCAGATGACACATGGCTTGAGGCACAGCTGGTTTTTGAACTCAGGCAGTTTGGCTCGGAGCCTGGGGTCTGTCACAGGTTGCACCACTGTATTTATTTACAAGGGCCACCCCAACCTGTCCACGCCTGCCTGCACACACCCAGTGGAATGGTGGTGGTGGTGGGGGGAGACACGTCTAGGCTCGGGGCTGGGTTCCCCCGTCATGCACACCCTGGCCTACCCGTGTGCAGCCTGAACACCACTTCCTGACTCATGCATGTCCTCAGGCATCCTCTTTCTGTCCCCTCGAACCAGCTCTGGCTTGGAACTTGCAAATGCCCCAGTCTTGGGGCTCTCGAGTGGGGATAACACCGGCTGTCCAGGCAGTGGCAGGGGGAGGAGTGAAGGGGTGAGGGAGCCCACTAAATGCCTTCCAAGCTGGTGTGCTAAACCCTTCCAAGGTCTGGTCAATTTTGCCATGATTCTGAATGGCCACACTTTATGTTTCCATTTTAGGGATAAAAGGACCGGAGTTCAAACTTCAGGAAGCATGCTGCCTATCATCCAGTGAGGCTGCTCTCTAGGCAGATAGGACTTCAGGGGCCCACCCGACCGGAGTCCTCTTCCATCCTGCCTCCTAATTAGCCCCCTGTTGCAGCCCTGTACTGGGAAGAGCTGATGCCATCCCATGGGAACAGGAATCATGGGGCGGAGACTGTTAATCCTCAGTCTGGCAGGCCCAACCTCTGCCCAGGGCGCCCACTAATTCCTAAACCAAACAGCAGGCAGTGCTGGGCCCGCTGCCGGCCTAATCCGTTCCCCACCAGCCTAGGGCTGGCCAAGGGGCCTCCCAGTTCCCACGCTCTGAACCTCAAAGGAAGCAGGCAGATGCTCCCCTTCTACTACAGACTTTATAGGACCAGCAGGGACACTGCTACCCACTGATTTATAAAAAGACAATCTCTTAAAGAAGATACCCTCCTTCCAAAGTTACCATAATAAACATACACCTCTATTATCTCTGGTGTGACTTGGTCCCTCTAGATGTGTCATCTCTGTGCAGTGTACACCCTGTGCAACTGTACCTAAAGTACAGTTAGATCCCTAACCCCTCTACATCAACATCCACAGTGGTTTAAGATCATTTTATTGAGGGGCGAGAGGCAGGGAGAGGTGGGGGCAGCTATAGCCCCCTCAGCCCCACCAGGGGGAACAGACCTCCTCCCCGCCCCCCGCCCCCCAAGTGGCTCCCCCTATACTATGGGGGGACTTTGTGCAAACTCTGCCCCCCCGGGGGGGGGATGGAGGGTGGGTGTGAAATGGTAGCATCTGGGGCTGGCAGCAGTGCTACTGGGCACTGGGGGGCTTGTAGGGCTCCAAGAGGAGGGCAGAGAAGGTGTTGACCTTGTCTGCCCCCCGCACCTCGTGGGGCAGCAGCGGCAGCTTCACAATGTGGAAGTCTTCATACAGGTCCTCCATCTGTGGCCAGGGCATAGGGCAGATGGTGGCGGTCAGGGGGGTTGTAGGGCAGGGACAGAATGTGGGTCAATGGGAGAGGTTGGGTTGGGGGGCTCCCAGGATCAGGGGAGAATGTGGGGCAGTGGCTTCACATGCTGATAGGTGGGGGTGAGACCAGTGAGGTCAGAGATCACTGGGCTGGGCCTCCCCCACCCTGGGGTCAGAGGTATCAGGCCAGGCCAGCTATTGTCTTCAAGAGCCAAAATTAGGGTGAAAGCAGGAGGCGGGGGCAGAGGGTTAGAAGACAGGACGGAGTAAAAGGTCAGAGAATACAGTAACTGATCCATGGGGCCTTGGCTGGGCTGGACCAGGCCCCAACTTCCAGGGTCAAAGGCGTGAGGGCTAGGCAGGCAGTGGGGCATGCACACCTGGTCCAGGTACTTGGCCTGAATCTTGTGGCGGGCCTCACACATCTTGCAGGGTTTCTCGGGGTCAGGGAAGACGAGCTGGTTGACGATGATGTTGTGGGTATCAATCTTGCATTTGGCCAGCTCCTGAATCAGCCGCTCCGTCTCGTAAAGGGACAGGAACTCAGCAATGCACACGCAGATGAACGTTGTCTGCTCCTACAGGGTATGAGGGAGGACAGTAAAGGGCAAGTTCCGGCCCTGTCCCCATCCCAAGCCTCTCACCACCCGCCCATACCATGACTCACAGGGTCCTTGAACTGTTCGCTGACGGAGCGGATGACAGGCAGCGTCTCTTCCAGCTTGGAGGCCAGCTGGTCTGCGTTCATGTCCCCTAGGCCCAGCATGTTGCACATCTGTGGGGGGTGGGGTGGGGCTCACAGCTTACCTGGGATGCCTTACAGTATGCAGCTTGGGGATGCAGTAAATACCAGTAAATAACCTCTGACACCTCCTGGGGTTAAAGGCCCTCAAGCAGCCCGGGGTCAACTCAGCTCTGGCATTTCTGGGGGCTTGTGGCCAGAGGGCTTGACTTCCTGGAGCCTTAGTTTCCCCACAGGTAGACCTTTCCTCCAACAGTTGTGGTACTGAGGCACAAGTCCCTGTAGGGGGACCACCCACCACCAAGGGAGAGGGTGGGTGGTGTGCTGAAATGTGGGGCACTGGGGTTGTCATGCTAATAACTCCATTTGACAGACAAGGAAGGGGAGGCCCAGAGCCACCTGGCTCAGGAGGAGGGGTCTCCAAGCTCTGCCTGGAGCACTCCGTGGGTAGGGGCAAGACACAAATCCTATGGACTAGGCGGACAGTCTCCCTCCACCCCCATGGGAAAGAGCCAACCCAACCACAGGGAACCGCGAACTGAGACGGCTTGTTTGGGGGAAGGCCTCGGCTACTGCTCGTCCGCACACTCTGACACGGGGGTGCCCGGCAGCCCTGGGGCCCTGCCTGCCTGTGAGATGAAGGGGCTGATCTGGTTCTTGATCTGCATGAGGCGGCCTAGGCCCCGCTCCACGATGGTGGGGAAGTTGAGCAGCCTCAGCGTGTGGCCTGTGGGCGCCGTGTCAAACACCACCACCGAGAAGTTCATGCCCTTCACCAGCCTGCGGGGGAGACGAGGGTCAGGCCTGTCTGCCCCGTTCCACCCCAGCCCCAGGCAGCGCCTGCCCCTGCTGCCGGGCCTGACCTCATGACCTCTGCGTAGCTCATGGCCTCGTCAATGCCGGGGAAGGCGCTCATGGCCTCCTGCATCATCTTCTTGCCCATGCTTAGCATGTTGTCCTCCTCGAAGAACTCGTCAGGCAGTTCAGCCACGCCAAGGCTGGGGTCAATCTCCTGAGGGCCGAAGGGTCAAGACTCAGGCCGCTGCTCCCGTCAAGCCTTCTCGCCCAGGCAGCAGGCGAGAGAGCCCACAAAGGGCCCCGAATGCCAACTTTCAGTGCTGGGGATACCCCTGTTCATCGCTGGGGATACCCCTGAGGTGCTACAGCACTCCCCCTGACCCCTCAGGTCCCGTGTGGTCACACAAATGGCCAAACCGTTTCACAAACAGATGGAAAATTGTAAACTGTGATCAGTGCCCCAGAGGGAAGTCAAAGCCCATGGCTCGGCCCTTGCATTGGCTGTTCCCCTAACTGGGGCCCTGACCTTGTGCAGATCATTTCTCTAACAAGAGTGTTCCCTGACCATCCCATCTAATGTCGCCCCAGCTGCCCCTGCCCCTCCTCACATGGTTGACTCATCACGTTTATCAGCTGTCAGCACTGTGAAGACAGGGGTTTTTCGGTGTTTATTGCTGTGTCCCTGGCACAAAAATGTCTGGCCCACAGCGGGCCCTCTACATGTATGTGGAAGCCATGAAGGGACGACTGTCCCCGGGATCTGGTCTGCCCTGGACTTAGTGCCTCTCTTCATCCTCCTCTCATGTAAGCCCTTGGGGACTTCACATGTCCCACGGTGAAGCCCCCAGCTCGCTGGCCTCAGGGGTCATTTCCCTGCAGGGAGCTTGCCACCCACGACCCCCGACAGTCACACCCTTGATGGGTTACTGCGAGTAACTGGGCCACCTCTAAGCTCCCACCCCTCACTCTCTGACCTGGGCCTCCTTGCCTCCTACCTATTTGGGCTATCTTGTCACCATTGTTCCCTGTCAGTGTCCCTCGTGGCCGGCACCCTTATTCAGCCTGGGCTCCACAGGGTGCCTACTTTGCCCTGTGGCTGGCAACATCCCCACTATCGTTATACCTAGCACTCTGCGATGGCTGCACCAAGGTGAACAGCCGGGGAATGCCCCTGAGAAACATTTCTCACACTGCTCCCCATTCCTGAACACAATCCCCAACAGGCACTCAAGCCAGACACACCCTCAGGAGTTTCTTCTTTTGCCTTAAACCCTATCCATCCCATTCACCCCCTGCTAAGACCAGTGCTGTGCCTGATTGGAAAGAGAAGCCACTGGCTGCCAATACCCTTATCTCCCCACTCAAAAGGTCCCCGTGCCTCCTACCCTACCCTGCCTCCATGTCCTGGGTCTGAGAGCTGAGTGAAATTTACACCCACTGACCTGCCTGAGGACCGTTCTCTGCCAGCATCCTTGCTCCCTCCTGCAGCCTCACTTGTCCCTTCCTGTTGGAGCATTTGCATCAGCAAACATGCTCCAGCATTTCCTTTCTCCAGCCCCGCCCCCCACCAAAAAAAGCCTCCAAAACACCACCCACCTCAGCTGCTTCCAGCAATGGCCTTATTTCTCAGTTGCCATGATGGCCATCACTGTCTCCATTCCTCAGCTCACTCATTTTGGGAAGGCTTTTGCGCCCACTCCCAGAGTGGTCTCTCTAGATCTGATGTGCCTGCTGGAGCCCACTACTTCTTCCTCCCCTGACCACTTCTCCCAGCATTTTGCCCCCACCTGAGTTTCTCTGCACGGTAGCCATAGGGAACCTTCTGAAAAATGAATTTGACCATGACACTGGCCTGCTTAAAATGAACAGCTTCTTATTAAACTTGGAATCAAACGTAGCTGTTCCCAGTGGCCTACAAGATCCATACCATGTAGCTGTGATTGACCTATGATATCTCCCTCCCTCCCCTCATTCACTAAACTCTGGTCACGCCATCCTCCCTTCTGCTCTGCAAACATTCATCGCTTGTTGTCCTGTGGGTATGTTGAGGGATGATGGAGAATGTGCGGGACATGGCAGCTGATGGTCGGTGTTCACAGAGAGAGCCTGAAGGGCCTTTGCCAGAGTGGGGAGCTGAGCCCGGCTCCACTCACCATGGCGAAGAGGTTGTCATAGCCTTTAACCTTGGTAGGCACCTTGGAGAACTTCTGGTCAAATGCATCGGAGATGTTGTGGGCTGGGTCCGTGGAGATAATCAGAACACTCTCCCGCCCCTTGGAAAGCTGGACTGCTAGGCTGCAGCTAGGCAAGGGAAAGGTCAAAAGACAGGGAGTGAGGGGTCCGGCTCTGCTCCCTAGGTCTGCAAGGGGTTACAGAGGGCCTAGGAGCAGGGGATCTGGATTGACAGGGGCCTTGGGATAGAATATGGGTAACTGTGGAATCAAGACTTAACCCCTGTATAGGGACCCTCTCAGATTTCACCTACTGACCCCTCTGGGTGTCTACAGTGATAAGGTTCAGCTGTCTGAGTTGGTCTAGCCTGATACCCGCTGCTTCTTTGTTGGCACAGAGTGGCACGGTCCAGCGGTCCAGTCAGCCTGGCTTGACCCTGTACCCCCTCCCTAAACGCTAAGCTAAAGGGTCCCTTGCATCGCCCGCTAAATTCAGGAGGGTTCAGGATAATTTGCTCCAGGGACCCCTAACCCCTCTGCCCAGCTGACAGCAATGGTCTAATCACGTGCCTCCCCTCCCGCCTACCACCTCTACCCCAACGTGGCCAGAGAATGTCAAGGTTCCCCGACTAGGATAGTTTGCCCCTCCCCCTACTCCAAGCTCACTCTGGTACGGTCCAGCTGACTGGGACACCTAAGTGCTCTCCTGGCTCCCGTGCGCTGGGTTCAGTGTGGGTCTGCCCTTGAGCCGCAACGGGGGCGGTCCAAATCAGGGGGTTCCAAGCCTGCATTCAGGCAGTATCTTCCATTTGCCCCAGGTAACTTCTGGGAGTACAATCTGGAAGACCCCGGTCCAGCCCGCTTGCTTGACTTGGGGTGGAAGAGCCATTCCGGAGCCTCCTCCTCTTCGCCCGGTGGTACATCCCACCCGTCTTCCAGGCCCCCGCCGCAGCTTCCTTACCTGCAGGTGGTCTTGCCAACGCCACCCTTGCCCCCGACGAAGATCCACTTAAGGCTGCGCTGCTCGATGATGTTGCTAAGCGTGGGCTCCAGCGGCTCCACATCAGGCGCATCCTCGAACTCCTCTGCCTCAACCCCCCACCCGGCCACCCCTGCCGCCATCTTGGAACCGGCTCACGTGATCAAGCGGAGCGCACCATGAAAAGAACCTACAGGGGAAATTGCCTAGCACATACCCATCAAGTCCAGGAGCCTGAATTAATTTCCTCATGGCCTGGCTTTTAGGAGGTAACAGAAGCTATATTTCCAATGTCTTTCTTTTCTAGGATTCACTTTGTCGCCCTCTTGTCTAAGTTTTTTCAGAGACTCCCCCTGCAGAATTAACCTATTGGTACTTTCCAGACTACTCCCCTTCTCTGACTGGTTCCCAAGTCTCTCAGCTCTCCTTTCATTGGCTACATTTTTTCTCACTTTCACCAATCAGTCTTACGTTCCGGTAGCCGCCAACCTCTCCTTAGCAACCAGCCAAACACCCTGTCCATGCCCTTTCCACGAAGTTAGATCCGCGGTCCGCCCTGGCCTGACTCCATAGGTTCAACTTCATGTCGATCATTTGTCCTTATTCTCTAAATTGGGTCCCAACATCGCCTCAGGTCCGTCTCTTCTGCTCTCCAATTGGCTGTGAGCCACCTGGCTCTTGACGCAAACCAATCACAGACAAACCGATTCGTTGGCCGAAGACAGGTCCCTGGACCGCAACTGGGCTAGAGGGAGAGTTACTCTGGTTGTGGGCGAGGTCCGTAGATCTTCGTGCAGTGCGCCCTGAGCCCCATGCTGGGCAGGCCAGGGCAGAGACCACACCTGCAGCTGCGCTCCTCGTCGCAGAAGGGACCCTATTCCCGGAAGCCTTCTCTCACTTTGCTCTCTGTTCGAGGGGAGATTCCAGCGAATTCTGTTTGAACCTCTGTCCTGGGCAGGAATACCGCTGGGTCCCAGGCCTTTGGCGAACACTCTTAACCTTAGATAGA
The DNA here is from genome assembly GCF_020171115.1 of Neogale vison. Lineage (NCBI taxonomy): Eukaryota > Metazoa > Chordata > Mammalia > Carnivora > Mustelidae > Neogale > Neogale vison. Next base: position 215,683,148 of record NC_058096.1, read on the forward strand.
CTATAGTCAAAAAATTCCCGCGAGGTTTTTTGAGCACTTCAGCCCATAACATCCTTATTTTCAGGTGGGGACCCCACCTCCACAAAGACAGCTGTACGCCCATTCCCATATGAGAGCTCCGTTCCAGAAGCAGGTACCCAACCAAACCAGAGACATCCCCATTTCTATTCGGGGTGGTGTGCGCTTAGCCTAGATATGCCCTCTAGACCGAGTTCGGGACCTCGGTTTCGAGGTGTCAGTTGAACACACACTCTCAGATGGGGTCCTTTCACAGAGATTAACCCTGGGGCCAGAAGGGAGATTATCTCTAGGTGCAAGAAGGGAGCCCCGGAAAGGTAATGTGCTCCCAGTGTCAAGTGGGAACTTCACTCCGGAGAGCCAGCTACAGTCCCAGGCCCAGACAATGGTTCCCTTCCCGGGGAGACTGCGCTTAACGCCTGCCCAATTCTAGCTGGATTATAAAAATCCGCGTGGCTGGCTGGGCGGGCCCTTGGCGTCAGGTTTTACCCCCTTGTTCGCCCCTCCCCTTATACTCCGCCCCTGCTGCGGACGCTGGAGGGCCAGACCGCTTTTCCCGGCATGCATTGCCCGGGACGGGGCAAGTCGGGCGCCAAGCGCCGGGCCGGAGCCGCCTTCCCGGAGTCCTTTGCGCGGCACCTGGCGACAAAATGGCTGCCCGAGGGAGACGGGCGGAGCCTCCGGGCCGGGAGGCGCCGGGCCCCGCGGGCGGCGGCGGCGTCGGGAGCCGATGGGCTGAGTCGGGGCCCGGGACGTCGCCCGAGAGCGGGGACGAGGAAGCGTCGGGCGCGGGTTCTAGCCCAGTGTCGGGCGGTGTGAACTTGTTCGCCAACGACGGCAGCTTCCTGGAGCTGTTCAAGCGGAAGATGGAGGAGGAGCAGCGGCAGCGGCAGGAGGAGCCGCCCCCGGGCCCGCCGCGACCCGACCAGCCTGCTGCCGCCGCTGCCGCCGCGGGCCCTGGGGATCTGAAGAGGAAGGGCGGCCCGGGCCCCACGCTCAGCTTCGTAAGGAGCCGCGGGGGTGGGGGCGGGCGCCAGGGCCTGCCTTGGCAGAGGGAATCGGGGCCCGAGAAAGGGTATCGGGATCCAGGTCCACCCTCCGGCCCCGGTGAGAGGGACGTCCGGTCGCCCGCTGAGGATCCGGAACCTGGATTCTCGACGAGATGTCTGGGGGCGGGGGTGGGGACCCCCTGAGCCCGCCCGCCCGCCCGCGGGGACCGGGAGCCAGGGAATTGCATTCGAAACAGCGCTCCGGGGATGGGGAAATCAGTTTACCGGGATTCCTATTTGAGTGGTACTTAAACTTGGGTACTGGGACCATCTCCCACTATGGGGAAGAGGTGCAAATTCAAATTTGGAATCTGAACTGTGTGGATTGGAGGCTCAGAGCTTCCTGTGTGACCTTAGGAATTTTGCTCTATTTTCCTGAGTCTCATTCCTCCAGTGTCCATTTATTGAGCACCATACCTTATGCTGAGCCTTGTGCTGGGTGCTGGATGTGCCGTGTTGACCATGACAAGATCTTTGCTTTCCTGGAGTGTCTGGCCTGGCCTACCCTCAATTTTCCCATTTGCAAATATGGTTACCATCGCATTTTGTGATGTGATGAGGGTACTGTAAGGCCATCCCGGAGGTTAGTACTGGCTTTGTCTTACAGAAGGGGCTAAACCACCAGTAGCTTTTAGTTGGGAATGAACACCCCTCCCTCCCAAACCCCTTCAGTTTGGCAGTCTGGAGAAATTTTTGGTTGTCAGAATTGGGGGAGGGCTGCTGTTGACATCTCTGAGTAAAGGCTAGAGATGCTGCTCAGCGTCCTACAATGCACAGGATAGCCCCCTGCCCACAGAAATGATCCAGTTCAAAATGTCATCAGTGTGAGGTCAAGAAATTCTAGGCTAAATAAATGGCAACTATATCGATGGTCAGCTCTGAGCTTGCTTTGTTTCTAGTGTTGAGATCGAATCCATGAACGCGCCTGGCTGGCTCAGTCAGTAGAACATGCGACTCTTGATCTCAGGGTCTAGAGTTCAAGCCTCATGTTGGGTGTACAGCCTGTTTAGGGGAAAAAAAAAAGACATAAAAGTTTCTTTAACAACCAAAAGAAAGAAAAAAAGAAAGAAAGAAAAGAGGGGGGGAAGTAGCTAATTCACAGCCCAGATACTAATTTTTTCAGAGGTCAAGTCCCTGTGCTGTGGAGAAAAGTGTTGACTTGAGAGTAACAGACTGGAGGTCAGGTCTTAGCGCTAACAGTGTGATTTTGGGCAAGTGATCCAACTTCTCTAAGCCGGATTTTCTTCATTGTTAAATGTGAGTGGGGATAGTCCCAGCAGCACAGGTTACTTGATGCCTAGTGGAGGAGTAGAGATGGGCCGAAGCCTGTGAAGCCTGTTGCTGCCTGTGGACACAGAGTGCTCAGTTGGTGGGAGAAGGAGGACTAGGATGAGGTCTGGGGTGAGACATAAGTTGGCAGAAGAGAGTGTGTCAGGATCTAGGTTCTTGGCTTGGTGTAAGAACCAGAGATGGAGGCTGAGTGACCCTTTGTGAGTGGGAGTAGCAGTAGTTGTCACTGATTTTTTCTTTTCTTCACCAAGGGGCACTCTTTTTTTTTTTTTTTTTTAAAGATTTTTATTTATTTATTTGAGAGAGAGACAGTGAGAGAGAGCATGAGCGAGGAGAAGGTCAGAGAGCGAAGCAGACTCCCCATGGAGCTGGGAGCCCGATGTGGGACTCGATCCCAGGACTCCAGGATCATGACCTGAGCCAAAGGCAGTCGTCCAACCAACTGAGCCACCCAGGTGTCCCACCAAGGGGCACTCTTAAAGAGGCCAGGTTTGGTGCAGGGGAGACCGTGTCATTTGGTGGGTAAAGATACTGCTCTGTGGCTTGGACCCATCTGACCCTAAACCCAGTTCCATTGTTTACTGCCAACAAGGGGTAGGCTCTCTTCCTTCTCAAAGGTGTTCCCTCATCTACAAACTAGGGATGGTTGTAACCTTCCTCTTAGGGCAGCTGTGAAAGTGAAGGATGATCCGTTGAAAGTACTTGGCACAGAGCTTAGCATACAGTGAGTGCTCAGTAAAGGGAACTGTTGCTGCCTGTGTGGTTCCTGCTAGGGGAGAGTGAGGGTTCAGCTTGGAGAGAGAGGAAAGCCTGTGGGGGTTCTTCTTGCCTTTGGGGAGGGCAGCCCAGGGGCCCACGACTGCCAGGGCATCATGGGCCCAGGGAAGGCGCTAAGAATCGCGTGTGCTCCTCTCTGATTGCTGCGCAGGTTGGCCGGCTGGCGGAGCTGGGCGCGGCGTCGGGACGGGCCACCGGGCCGGGCTAGGAAGGTGTAGTGGGCCTCAGCACCGCCAAGGGCGGGCCCGGCTCCTGTAACCGTTGCAGTCTTCTGTCCCTTCACCCAGGTGGGCAAGCGCAGAGGCGGAAACAAACTAGCCCTCAAGACGGGAATAGTAGCCAAGAAGCAGAAGACGGAGGATGAGGTGAGCAGGCTGGCTTTGGGGAGCCATCCGCGGTGCCTTTCCCTTCCAGCCTTAGTGCCTGGCTGCTGAGCCCTTTCCCTCTCTGTCCAGCTCCCGGGGCCTTGGATGCAGGGGCTGGGTGGGGGAGGAGGCTTTCAACAGGCTCCCCAGATAAACCGAGTCTGCATATCTTTACCTCGAACCCAGGACCTTAAGGGTGATGCAGGGTGTGTGTGTGTGTGGGGGGTCAGCTGTCTCAGGACAGTCCTGACCCCAGTTCCTGGCCGCCTTGGTATCCCCTTGCAACCCCTATATGCCCCCCTCCCCACCCACAGGTATTAACAAGTAAAGGTGACGCGTGGGCCAAGTACATGGCAGAGGTGAAAAAGTACAAAGCCCATCAGTGTGGCGATGATGATAAAACTCGGCCCCTGGTGAAATGACCCCCTTCCCCCGCCTGCCTACGGCCTGGGACTCTCTGCGATGTACATAACTATTTAATGCAGCGGCAGCGGCGGCAGCCTTTCCCCCCAAGGACTTCTACACAGAAGGAAATCGAGATGCTTCCCGCAGCCGCGGATGATTCTCCAGGACTCTTTTTTACCTTGAGCACTTGCCTCCTGAGACTTCTAGAACAGTGGTTTACTGTCCCCTCTCCTCCCACCTCCTCGCTCTCTCTGGCTCTTTCTGTCTTCCTCACCCCCAACCCCACCCCACCCCTCCTTAGCCATCACTTCTGGGAAGTAAAGAACTTGACTTAGTGCCGGAGCTGTGTGCTTGGTTTGCCTTCTTTGTTCTCCATCCGAAGCACTCCCTTCTCCCATTGCCTGGTTCTCCACCTGGTCCTGGGTCTGGCTTGGTGAGGGGTTTATTTGGGGGTATGGGCCAGACAGGGGTGCATCCTCTCCTGTTGGTGATGAGACTCTCCTGAGGACCCATTTCCCCTATCCCCGACAGAGCCCCTGTGGTGCTGCTCATGCTCAGTGCCCCATCACAGCCCCATTTGGCCAGGCCAGAACTGTCAGTTTCTTCATTCAGCTGACACGAATGCCTACTGTGTGCCTCTGCTGTTCTGGACCTTGGGGCCGTAAGAGTGAAAAGAACAGATCATGTACACTCCTTGCCCTTCTAGAAGGAAAGGAAACGAACAAAAAGGGGAAGTCATTTGGGGAGGTGACTGGGAAGAAATACAGGGTAGAGGCTAGGGGAAAGTTGTCTATTTCCCTTGACATCTGATCTGAGTCCTTAGGGAGGTGAGGAAGCAGGTGGAGGGGACAGTGTAAAAACAGGTGGGAGAACAGGTGGCCTTTGTGGGGAGCTTCACGGTGGCCCACATAACTGGACCTAAAGAATGAGGATGGGGTGTGGATTATATACACAGCCTTGTATGTTGGGTCAGGATTTGGGACTTCATTCTTGGTAAGAGGAAGTCTTCGTTGTCGCGGGGCGGTATGAGCTAAGGAGCAATAGGTTATGTGTTACCTGTCTTAACAGGCCCCCTCTGGCTGCTGGGGCAGAGCTTGGAGATGAGACTGGGCCATGATTTGGGGAGGGCAGGTGGTGGAGTGTTGGTGGTTGAGGTGAGGAGGACTGGGATCTGGATTTGGTGGGGTTGCTCTTGCAGCCTCTCCAGTGAGGCTTGATTGACCCCACCCTTGTGTATATATGATCAGAAGGAGCACAAACACCACCTTGCAGAATATGATTATTCACATGTCAGGGGATGGGGTGTCCTAAGGGAAGACTTACTTCCCTAGTGCCCCTTTAGTGCTCCTTCTACTTCTGGGCCTTCCTGGAAACTGCCTAGCTGCCTGTTCCCCCACGGAGCCCACAAATGTTTTAAGAGGTCCTTGCCTCCCAAACCTCCCTTCTCAAACCTTCTAGACCACATGTGGGTCTCCCAGCCATGGGCCCAGCTCCCAGACCTTCCCATGTAGGAATGCCGAGCAGCTTGCCACCCCTGCCCATCCCAGATTCAGGCTCCCATCCCCGTCCATCAGGAGGATCACATCACGGTGGCCACCAGGTACCTGAGACCCATGTAGGCAGAGGGAGGACAGATGAGGTAGTATGGTACCCACCTGGCCTCAGACTGCCAGCTCTGGCCTATGGGAAATTGGGTGGGGCATTCCAAATACTAAGCACCAAAACAGGTGAAACACCTTGTTCCAGTGGGATTAACATTCTAGTTGAGGAAACAAAATAGAACACAGAACACATCAAATGGTTATACATTCTATGGAGGGGGGGAGAGGTATGAAAGGGGAACTAAGATCAATGGGAGAGATGGCAATTTTAAGTTGGTCAGGGATGGCCTCCTTAAGGAGGTAACACTTCTAAGTTCTGAAAGCATTAAAGATGATCCTTGGAGGTATGCAAGGGCAAAGGAACAGGTACAAAGACCTTGAGCTGAAAGATGGCCTGGCTTGTTTTTTGTTTTTAAAGATTTTATTTATTTGTCAGAGAGAGGGAGGCAGAGGCAGAGGGAGAAGCAGGCTCCCCGCCGAGCAAGGAGCCCATTTGGGACTCCATCCCAGGACGCTGGGATCATGACCTGAGCCGAAGGCAGCTGCTTAACCAACTGAGCCACCCAGGCGTCCCAGATGGCCTGGCTTGTTAAAGAGAAAAGCACAAGCAGGTTTTGGAACAGGAGACCTGCCCCTCTTATTTCTAGCTAATGCACTTAGGCTTGTCTGATTTAATATTTTCCACATTGGCTCAAAGTTCTCTCCCTCCTGCTTTGGGGATGGTGAGCTGGCCCAGGTGTAACCTTAGCCTTGGGGATGTAGTGTTGGGGGAGGGGACATAGGCAGCCAATGTCCCACCCTTACCTCCTTCCTCAAAGGCACCAGCAGCCGCTGGATCTTTAAAAAGAAACACAAGTGGGAGAAGTAGGTCGGCCCTGCAGCAGCTCAGCCTCTTTTCTGGAGTGTCAGGAGGCAGGAGAAGCTGATGGAGTCCCAGCATCCCCGTTCACTACATTCACCCGTCCTGACCCGGGGAAAGTCTGAAGGGGAGGACGATCGAATTCAGGGTTTGGTGAGTCGCACAGTTGCGGCTTCAAACTATTCTGGTGCCTGTTAGTTGCGTGATCTTGGGTAAGTAACAGCCTTTCCGTGTTTTAAGTTCTTCATGTCTGAAACAGGGGTAAGGGTGCGTTGGCGGCTCCTTCGGTTAAGTGTCTGTCTTCAGCTCAGGTCACGATCCCAGGGTCCTGGGATAGAGCCCCATATCGGACTCTGTGCTCAGCAGGGAGTCTGCTTCTCCCTCTCCCTCTCCCTCTCCCTTTGTGTGCTCTCTCTCTCTGACCTTCTTAAATAAATAAATAATAGGGGTAGAATATGGAAGCATCTCTACAGTCAAGTTCTAAAATAATGGTAATATTGAAGTCAACATTAACCCTGACATTATTTAAAACAGCTGTTATTGTTTCTCCAAATGAAGCAATTGGCTTGGGTTGGGGGACCTGTTTGAGAAATGGTGACCTTTAAACGTGGCTGCTGTGTGAAGAGATGCTCGGACAGGGAGGCTGTTGTAAACGGAGAGGACTTTGTCTCCCATCTCAGATTCACGGTTGGGCACCGGCTCCTTGATTTTCTTTTTTGTACTGAGCGCTTCTAGTTTGGAGTAAGTTTGCTGTGTACAGGGTCTTATGATAGGCAGTAAAGTAGGTGCTTAAGAAATAGGGATACGAAGTGCCTGACTGTCTCAGTCGGTAGAGCATGTAACTCTTGATCTTGGGGCCATGAGTTCAAGCCTCACACTGCCCATGGAACCTACTTAAAAAACAAAAGTAAAGTAAAAGAAATGGGGGGAAAAGCCTGGATTCGCAACTTAAATCCACTAGCTGGGAGTAGGAAGAAAGACTTTTGTGATTATACGAGGGCTAGTATCGTGGACCACAAAGACAGCAGGGGTCACTTTATTCTGCCTGACTCTCTTCACTCCCGAGGCTTGCGCAGGACCACTGGAAACTTGACACATAAACAGGAGAGGGTGAGCATGAAATTCCCTCGCGCATCTCCAGCCCTCTTCCCATCTGACCCTTATCTGGGGCATCTCCCAACCCTGAGCAGAACACTCCATTAGCAACCCCTCCCGAAACTTCCAGTCCCAGTCCCTCAATATCACTCTTCCTTCGGCTCAACGCCCACCTTCAGCGGGGGGATGGGGTGGGGTGGAGTGGGGTGGGCGGCGGCGTTTCTCCGAACCACAAGGTTTTGAGCCATAGCCAGAATCCGTAGGCACGGTGACGCGGGCGCACGGTGCGACGGGATTTGTAGTTCCAGCTCCTCAGGGTGTGCGCGGGAAGGCCATTGCGCATGCGTGAGCGACCGCTTTCTGCACGTGTCCCTCCACCGGGTTTCGGTTTTAATAAGTAAAACCCGATTACTCCTTTAGTAAGTCTCTGACTGGCGTTAGACGCCAGCCGACCCTTCCCAAGTGTGGAAGGCTCAGTACTGACTGGAAGGAGAGGACTTAGGTACCTTTTTTCCATAAATGAACAGAAGGGCACTGACTTTGGCTAAGGGGAAGTTGGCTGAGATACCAGTCCCCTTCCTTCAGGCTGGACCAAAAACTGACCTGCCTCTCTTGGAGCCAAAAAGTTCCTCAAGGCAGGGCTGGGTTGTCCTTGGAGATTAAAGGGCTAGCTGATTAAAATCAGTAAATATTGGCTTAGGGCGTGGCTGAATACAATGAAAGGATGGCCTTGAGACTCTCCGGGTAAAAGCCAAGTTTTCAAAGAACAGTTTGCAGCGGGCCTGGTAATGCTTAACTTGGTGATCTCTAACCCAGCAACCTAGTCTTAAGCCCATTTGACTAGCCGGGAAACTAAGACTCCCGAGTGGCCCTAGGTTGCCTCTTCTTTTTTTTTTTTTTTTTTTGGTTGCCTATCTGTGGATCAGCCTGGCCAGGAGATGGGGAAACAGAGGGCCCAGGGTCTCTAGCGTCTCCCTCGTCTGCTGCTCCACTCTTAAAAGAGGTGCCCTACTTTGTTCTTAGATGGCGCAAGGATTACGAAGATGTGTTTCATCATGACCCTGCCCTTGCCTAAATTTCCTGGTCTGTTTCAGCTCATTCAGCTTCAGGTAGGGAAAGAGGTTAGCCCTTTCACTTCAGCGTTGATTCATTTCGTTTAGAATTTTATATCCTTGTGGGTTTTTCTCATACCCTTGTAAAAAGTATCAAACAGTACTGGAAAATAAATACACAAAATGTGCCTGAGGCTTCTGCAGGAACGCAGCCTATCTTAGGCACTCCCTTTATGTGGCTTAGTCCTTCCTTTGTGTCTGGGGTCTAATATTCACGCTAGACTCAGGAAATCCCTCCGATCTTTCCTTGAGAACACCTACGGTACTCTTCTCAGGAACCTTCTGGATGCGCGGGGAAAGGCCCTCTACGAATTCGTAGAGAAGGGGGTGAAAGGCACAACTGGCTGTGGTCGAGAGGTTCACGGGCCCACCAAATACCGAAAGTCCTATGCGCCACCAAACTCAGCTCCTACAAGGAAGCAGCTGTCTGGCAGGCGTGAGACGCTGAGAAAACGAGACGCTGGGAAGACCAAACGGCCAGAGAGGCCAGGCGAGCAGCCAACACTTCGGTCACGTGACCCGGCCTCGGCTGGGCTTGGGTCTCCCCCGTGCCGGGCCACGTGTTACGGCTGTGCCTTTCGATTGGCTCGGCTGGGTCAATTTGAACGGCGTACGGAAGCCGCCGTGGTTCATCCACGGCCGCGTTTTTTTTTTTCATCCCCTCTCTTTGGCTCCCTCCTTCCGCGGGAGTCTCAGGAGAAGCCGCAGCGCACGGCGCCGCTGCTGCCACCCGGGGCCGGGTAAGTGGGCCTTACCCGAAGTCCGACCGGCTGAGCCCGGGCTTGCGTTGACCCTCCCGGGGCTCTGGATCTGCGTTGCGCGCGGCCCGGCCGTCGGAGCCGCGCCTGACCGGGAAAGGCCGAGAACCTGGTTTGGGCCCCATTCGCGAGGCAGTGAGAACGGGCTGAGGCGGGGGAGGGGGAAACCGAGCCGGGGCTAGGGGGCGGGGCCTCGGAGCCGGGCTAGACCCCGGTGCTTCGAGAATCGGGCCAGTGTGGCGGCTGGGGTCGGGCTGGAAGGGATCTGGGGGAAGCGCCTGGGGACTGCTTAGGGCCTGATTGGGGAACGTCGCGAGGATCGGGTGTGTGTGTGGGGGGGTACTTCGACAGGGTTTTGGTTGGATCTGGTTGGGCGAGGTCTCATTGAAAAGTTGGGGGTGTTCTTGGACCCTGAGAAGGAGGGTCGTCGGACTTCGTTCCAGAGGGCTTTGCTAGGTCTCACTTCGAGGCGTCGCTAGGATCCGTTGAGGGGAGTGCTGTGGGAGGTGTTCGGACGGGCCTAACTAGGGAAGCTGCAGAGATCGGAAGAAGTGGGCTTCCACTTCGAGGTGGTGGGGGCCTTGTCCAAACTTGATTGGGGGAAACAACAGAGATCTGCCAGCAGGAGTTAATGCTGACTAGGGCAGGAGGTGGTGGTAGCGGGGAGACTTGGCCAGACCTGATTAGGGAAAGCGACAGGGACCTGTCCAGGGGTCATCTTTCACAGGGTGGCCGACTTGGCAGGCTCTCATTCCGAGAGGCAAGTAGGACCTGTCCGGGGATTGCTTCGGATTCGATTAAGGGGAATCTCTGGATGGAGTCTGGCTAGGCCAAAAAGAGGAGCGTCTGGCAACCGGCTCCGTTTGGAGGAACGGATTAGGGGAGGTGGCAGAAATCGGGACGACTGGAGTACCTTGGGACCGTGCATCTGGGAGGCTCAGGGGCCAGACCGAGGCGGAGGAGGCGCCTGGGATCTGGCGGAGCTTGAGGTCTGGATTTCGGAAGAAGAGGGCTCTTTGGGGACCGTGTCTGGGCCAGGGAGATCGCGGGGACAGGGGCGCTATCGCGGTCTGGAGCAGGGCCCTGGATGGAGAGGTGGCTGGGGCCTTGCCTGGCGGCCGTGAGGCTGGCGGAAGCCGTAACGCCCGCAGCCGGGGGAGGCGGCATGGGCCGCCCTGGGACGAAGGCTCCGTGCTGGGCCGGATGAGGCCCCGCCGGCCCCCGCCACCGCCTCCCTCGGCCCGCTTCCAGATTCCCTCACCTGCGCTCTCGAGCGCAAGACCGCGCGGTCGTGGATGGCGCATCTGGCGGGGACCCCGCACTCGGGCTGGTGTGGATCGGCAGCCTCCGCCTGTCCACCGAGGGCGCTCCCGTCGCGCTGCCGCTGCAGCTACCTCCACGGGGGCTCAGCCCAGTTCTCACACGGGGCCCCTGGGACCCAGTGCTGACCCCCGGCCCCTACCCCCGCAGCTCACCTTGCGCCATGGACTGGCAGCCAGATGAGCAGGGTCTGCAGCAGGTCCTGCAGCTGCTCAAGGACTCGCAGTCACCCAACACAGCCACGCAGCGCATCGTCCAGGACGTATCCTTCCTTCCTTCCGGGGTCTAGGGGGAACAGGGCAGACCCTGAAGGCCAGGGGGAAGGGCTTGACTCCCTAAATCCCAAGTTCACAGACTCTCTTAGGGCAGGAGCTAGCTTTGGCAGAGAATTTGGGGTTAGAATTCTTGGGTCCCATTTCTAGAGGAAATGTGGCCCTGTGGGGGAGGGGGCTGGCACTTAGATTTTGCTTAGGTTTGTGGTTACCATTTCTTTTTCCCAGGCGATGCTTAGTTAAACTTAATAAGTTAAAGTTTAAGGTATTTAAACTATTAGCAACTTTCACTTGAAAACATAGATTCCCTTCTTTTTTAAAAAAGCAGGCAACATGGGACTGTTGATGAGCAGGACTGAGTAGCCGCTGCCTCGGTTGGGCAGAGTGGCTCTGGCAGCCCTCTCCTGCTCCAGCCAGGTCTGAGAGAGTGGATGGGAAGCTGAGGCGTGCTTTCCCACCGGCCTGCTGACTCCCACCCGCCCGGTGATACTGGTATGCCTGCAGCGCTGGGCTGTTCTGGCCCGGGGCTTGACAGATGGGGTCTCAGGAGCTGTCTGCCTGGTCCCAGTGGTCAGAAGGACTTTTGGCTACACGACAGTAAGGGAACCCACCTGGGGAAGGCCCTTGTCTCCCAAGTCCCTTAACAACCTGGCAGAAACTCAAACAACTGAACCAGTTTCCCGACTTCAACAACTACCTGATCTTTGTCTTGACCAGACTCAAGTCGGAAGGTAAGCTCTCAGTGCCTCCCCCCGGATTCCAGCGGGACCCCTCTTTCTCCTCCGTGCTCCCCTGACCCTCTGCCTTCCTGCCTCAGATGAGCCAACTCGTTCCCTCAGCGGTCTCATCCTTAAGAACAACGTGAAGGCACATTACCAGAGCTTTCCGCCCCCCGTGGCCGACTTCATCAAGCAGGAGTGCCTGAACAACATTGGCGATGCCTCCTCGCTCATCCGAGCTACCATAGGTGAGAGCGGGCGGCACCCCGAGTTCTTACTCCCAGCGAAGGAGCTTTTCAGCTTGTTTTTTGTTTTTTTTTTTAAAAGATTTTTTAAGATTTTATTTTATTTATTTGAGAGAGAGAGACAGTGAGAGAGAGCATGAGCGAGGAGAAGGTCAGAGGGAGAAGCAGACTCCCTATGGAGCTGGGAGCCTGATGTGGGACTCGATCCCGGGGCTCCAGGATCACGCCCTGAGCCGGAGGCAGTCGTTTAACCAACTGCGCCACCCAGGCGTCCCGAGCTTTTCAGCTTGTTAAGGGCATCGATTCATTGGCTGCTCCAGTACGGTGGGTGGTAGTACTGTTGGTGTTGCCATTTTTCAGAGGAGGACACTGAGGCACAGAGGTGTAAGGGCCTTATTTGGTGAGTAGCAGAGCGCAGAAGCAACCAGCACTGGTCTGTGCTTTGAACCACTCCCTCCCAAGACAGCCATTCCCACTCTGGAGACGGTCACTCAATACCCAGGATTCTTTTTAGATCCTGAGGGTGTAGCACACTCGGAAGACAAGTGTATGCCCCCCATCCCCTCCTGTGGAGTTCGTGTTTTCAGCTAGTTCTCACCAGTAATGATGAGGTGAAATGGAAGTTTGGCTTGTGTTTGGACCTTCCTGACCCCCAGGAGGGCTGCCTGAGCAAGATAACAGGACAACTGAGGGGGCGCCTGGGTGGCTCAGTGGGTTAAGCCTCTGCCTTCCGCTCAGTTCATGATCTCAGGCTCCTGGGATCCAGCCCCACATCAGGTTCTCTGCTCAGTGGAGAGCCTGCTTCATCTTCTCTCTCTGCTTCCCTACTGTGATCTTTCTCTCTCTGTCAAATAAATAAATTAAATATTTGGGGGGGGCGCCTGAGTGGCTCAGTGGGTTGGGCCGCTGCCTTTGGCTCGGGTCATGATCTCAGGGTCCTGGGATGGAGTCCTGCATCGGGCTCTCTGCTCAGCAGGGAGCCTGCTTCCCTCTCTCTCTCTCTGCCTGCCTCCATCTACTTGTGATTTCTCTCTGTCAAATAAGTAAATAAATTAAAACTTTTAAAAAAAAAAAAAAAAAAGGACAACTGAGAATTCTCCAGCAATTTTACCTCCCGCCGCTTTGCTACTGAGAAACACCAGCCCAGCTCTTTTTTTTTTTTTTTAAAGACTTTATTTATTTATTTGACAGAGAGAGATTACAAGTAGGCAGAGAGGCAGGTAGAGAGAGAAGGAGGAGGAAGCAGGCTCCCTGCCGAGCAGAGAGCCCGATGCGGGACTCGATCCCAGGACCCCGAGATCATGACCTGAGCCGAAGGCAGCGGCTTAACCCACTGAGCCACCCAGGCGCCCCCAGCCCAGCTCTTTGTTACTGACTTTGCTTCTTTTCCCACCTTTACTGAGGTGTGGTTGACACACAGCCGACTTCTGTTTTTTATTGTTTAGATTAATGTCAACTTTTAAAAGTTGTCTTTAGAAGAAAGTTCTATATGACTTTTAAAAGAAAAGACATTTGCTTGCAGTAAAGGGAACACAACGTTAAAAATGTGCAGTAAAGACAGAAAAATAGTATTAAATGTGAGCCAGATACTGTCTTGCTAGAAGTCCTGATCTTGGGGCTGCTACCCATAGGCCTGATGACACCCGCTGTGAGGCCAGCAGAAGGGTCTGGACTTACCAAGTTCACTGCGTAGCTAGGTTCTGCTCTTGAGTGTTTGAATGAAGGTATTGAAGCTTCTTGTAGCCCTAGGAGCAGGTGCTTTTATCCGCCAGTGAGCCACAGAGAGGTTGGGCCATGTGGCCAAGGTCGCACAGCAGGGGTGGGACTGGGACTGCATTCCCAAGTCCTCACAGTCTACCTGGCGCAGGTAACATCTTCCTAGCAGAAGCAGGAGGCACGGTCATCTGGAGGGATGGCGGGACCGAGTTATCCCTGCTGGGAAAACACTGCCACCTCCTGGCTTCCAGTACCCTGTCTGCACTGCTCTTGCCCTACTTCAGCTCGGCTGCCTCTTGGCCCTCGTGCCGAGCATGCCTATTGCAGGCTGCCCGTGGGCTCCTGCAAGTCTCCCCAGGGCTTTACGGGCTGCCACAACCTGCGCCTGTCACCTCTCAGCCCTCACCACCTCCCTCTGCCCGCCCCCACCTCCGCCCTCTGACTCCTCACCGGTCTGGGAGCGCACCTGGCCTGCCCTTGCCCCAGGCCTTTTGCGCGCCTGCCTTTCCCTCTGCCTGGGCAGCAGGACGCTCTTGCCCCGGGGAATTGGACAGCTCCTTCCTCATCTCTTTCAGGTCTTTGCTCAGATGTCAAGGTATTACCTTGGGTGAGGCCTGTTCTAGCCACCCATTTTTTTTTTTTTTTTAAAGATTTTATTTATTTATTTGGCCGACAGAGATCACAAGTAGGCGGAGAGGCAGACAGATAGAGAGAGAGGTGGAAGCAGGCTCCCTGCTGAGCAGAGAGCCCGATGCGGGGCTCGATCCCAGGACCCTGGGATCATGACCTGAGCTGAAAGCAGAGACTTTAACCCACTGAGCCACCCAGGTGCCCCTAGCCACCCATTTTTAAAATGGGGCAACTGGCTGATTTGGTCAGAGGAGCCTGAGACTCTCTATCTCGGGATCATAAGTCCAAGCCCCACGCTGGGTGTAGAGATTACTGAAAAAATAAATACATAAATTAATTAAAAAAAAAATTGTTGCCCTCAACCTCAGCCGTTGTCTGCTGTCTTCTCTGCTTTACTAGCCCCCCTTAGCTTTCGGCACCTAGCCTCCCAGGTCTTTTGCTGGTTTATTTATATATTTGTTAACTTTAAAAAAAGAAAAAATATATATATGTATATACACATATGTATAAGTTTAAAAGATTTTATTTATTTATTTGACAGACGGAGATCACAAGTAGGTAGAGAAGCAGGCAGAGAGCCCCACGTGGGGCTCCATCCCAGGACCCTAGGATCATGACCTGAGCCAAAGGCAGAGGCTTTAACCCACTGAGCCACCCAGGCGCCCCCAGATTTTATTTATTTTTTTCACAGAGACAGACAACAACGAGAGGGAACAGAAGCAGGGGGTGTGGGAGAGGGAGAAGCAGGCTTCCTGCTGAGCAGGGAGCCGATGCGGGGCTCCATCCCAGCACACTGGGATCATGACCTGAGCCGAAGGCAGACGCTTAACGACTGAGCCACCCAGGTGCCCCTTGCTGACTTATTTTTACCTTGAAACCTCTCTCACTAGATAGCTCCCAATAGCAGGGATTTTGCGTTTAGTTCTGTGCTGCATCCCAGAGCCTGCAGCGGAGCTGGCTTACAGTAAGGCTCAGAGGAACTCGAAAGGAAACTCGAAAGGGTAGGGCTTCTGGGGGACTGCACACAGACAGCCTGTGAGCCCGCGGAGCGAGTGCGGCGGGCCCGCACCCAGCACCCAGCCTGAGGCAGCGCCCTCTCCCGGCTGCCCCAGGCATTCTCATCACCACCATCGCTTCCAAGGGCGAGCTGCAGATGTGGCCCGAGCTGCTGCCCCAGCTGTGCAACCTCCTCAACTCGGAGGATTATAACACCTGTGAGGTAGGTGGCCAGCTGTGGCCCACCTGGGTGGGAGCTGGGACGGGGCCGGGGTTCACAGCTGTCTGCCTACTCCTCTCCACTCAGGGAGCCTTCGGAGCCCTGCAGAAGATCTGTGAAGACTCATCTGAGCTCCTGGACAGTGATGCCCTCAATAGGCCGCTCAACATCATGATCCCCAAGTTCTTACAGTTCTTCAAGCACTGCAGCCCAAAGATCCGGTGAGTGTGACTCCTGGCGGGGGAGGGGGCTGGAGGGGGCGGGGTCAGGGTTGACCCAGGTGCCCGCTCGCTTTCAGGTCCCATGCCATCGCCTGCGTGAACCAGTTCATCATGGACCGGGCCCAGGCACTGATGGACAACATCGACACGTTCATCGAGGTGGGCTGCCGGGCCGGGGGTGAGCAGGGCAAGGGCCGAGGTCCATGCTGCCGCTGATCCCACCTTCCCTGCAGCACCTGTTCGCCCTGGCCGTGGACGATGACCCTGAGGTGCGGAAGAACGTGTGCCGTGCCCTGGTGATGCTGCTGGAAGTGCGGATTGACAGGCTCATCCCCCATATGCACAGCATCATCCAGGTGAGTCCTGCCAGGCAGGCACACGCGTGCTGTGGGGGCAGGCGGCGGGTTGGGGGAGGCACCCCTGGCTGGACTGGGCCTTAGCCTTTCTCCCACTCTACCCTAGTACATGCTGCAGAGGACCCAAGACCATGATGAGAACGTGGCCCTGGAGGCCTGTGAGTTCTGGCTGACGCTGGCCGAGCAGCCCATCTGCAAGGAAGTCCTGGCCTCCCACCTGGTCCAGTGAGTGCCAGTCCTGCCCTCTGCTCTGCCTCAGCCTCTGTCCCTTGCTGTGCTCTGCCTTCCCTCTGGTTATTCCCTGTGTTACCCTCAGTCTGTATCCTCTGTCTCCCTTTACTTTCTATCCCAGCGTATGTTTATTTAGCAAGTATGGTAGTTTTTAGTGACTTAGAAATTAGGTAAGTTATAGGTGAAAAAAATGAAAAGTTGACAGAGGCTTCAGGTATAGCTGGATCCAGGTGCTCAGAGGATGTAAAAGACGTCAGTATGGTCTCAGGTCTACACACTCTGTGTTGTCTTTGTCATCAGGCCCGACCTTCCTCCTTTGTAGTGCTGTGGCTTTCTGCTACCTTCAAGCTTAGGGACCTCAGAGGAAAGAAATTCTCTCTCAGCTAGTATCTGCAGCACAAGTCCTAGGGCTGACCCTCCTTGACTAACTTGGATCACTGCCTACCGCTGAGTCATGAATCAAAGTTTCTAGTCCCCAGGTGCATGGAGTCCAGCTGGGGAGACCAGCTTCCCTGCCTGTTGGCTTGTTTGACGTGGCCCATCCTGGGGAAGAACCCTAAGTCCTCCTTGTCTTACTGTATGCTAGGGAGCATTCACTGTCCTAAGCTTTTCAGTGTATTCAGAGGTCTAGAATTCCCTGAGTGGCCAGGTCTGGGTCAGGAACCGTCTTGTGGAGCCAGGAGTGGTGTCCACTTTGTCTCAGTCCCAGCGGCTAGAACTAGGTCAGGATAATACCCCTAAGTTCCATACATTGCTTCTGGCTTGACGCTTCTCCCTCAATGAGCAGCGTCTCTCCCAACAGGTTGATCCCCATCCTGGTGAATGGGATGAAATACTCGGAAATCGACATCATTCTGCTCAAGGTCAGTCAGGGCCCACTGTCGGGCATGAATGGGCAGGTGAGGGCCGGGGCATTGAGGCTGGGGGCCCCGCTGGTGCTTAGTGGTCTGCCCGGCCCCACAGGGGGACGTGGAGGAGGACGAGGCAGTCCCTGACAGCGAGCAGGACATCAAGCCACGTTTCCATAAGTCCCGCACAGTGACACTGCCCCATGAGGCTGAGCGGCCCGATGGCTCGGAGGACGCAGAGGACGATGATGATGACGATGCTTTGTCTGACTGGAATCTGAGTGCGTGGCCCGGCCTGTGGGGGCTGGGTGGGTGGGGGAGGGCAGCAAGCCCAGGGGCTGTCTCTTGGGAGGCGATGAGAGGCCTACTCAGAGCAGATGGTGAAGGTGCTCACATGATCTCTGATCCTGTGGCTACAGTCTAGGAGGCTGGCAGCCCGTCCAAAAGGGCTTCCCTGAACCTGCTGCCTCATCTCCCCTCCCATCCCAGGGAAGTGCTCGGCAGCCGCGCTGGATGTCCTGGCCAATGTCTTCCGGGAGGAGCTGCTGCCTCACCTACTCCCCCTGCTCAAGGGACTCCTCTTCCACCCTGAGTGGGTGGTCAAAGAGTCAGGCATCCTGGTGCTGGGCGCCATCGCTGAGGGTGAGTGCCCCGCTGGCTGGCGTGGGAGGGCCTGACCTCGAGCCCTGTGCTGGCGCGGCACGCCGGAGCTGGCCCGGGCCGGGCTGTGCTGCGTAGCCGTGGGGCCCGGCTGAGCCCGGCTGAGCCCAGCCGCAGGTTCTCGCTCTCTTTCAGAGGCCTGCTCGGTCCCCACCAAACAGCTCTGGGACAGGAATTTTCCCCTCCGCCTCTGGGCCTGAACGGAACCCCTGGGCGCCACGATGCAAGCCCTCCTTCTAATTCTTGCCGACAGCAGTTCTGTGAGGGGTTCGGCACAGTTAAGGCTACAGCAGTAACAACAGGCAGCCCTCCTGATGAGGCAGGGGTGTGCAGATGGGGAAACGGGGCGGGGGGGGGGGGCGGGAGCTTGACACCATCACACCGCTTCCCGGGCCGCCCGCGGGCGTGTTACCCGCGTCACTCGGGAGCAGGCGCCGCAGCGTCCAGGCCTGTCGTGCGAGGTTCAGGCCCGGCGGCAGCAGCAGCCTTCACCCTGGTGAGCTTTTGAAATTTAGTTAAGGAAAGGTTTCCTTGTATGATAAGCACAGCGCATGTTACGGTAACGTCACGTGTGCGTATGTTCACGGGCTTCCTGAAGGTTCTGCGAAAAGATTTTAATGGGAGAAAATTTAGAGGAATTGACCCTTGGGTCTCGGATTATCAGGTGGTGT
This sequence comes from Neogale vison, assembly GCF_020171115.1. Classification (NCBI taxonomy): domain Eukaryota; kingdom Metazoa; phylum Chordata; class Mammalia; order Carnivora; family Mustelidae; genus Neogale; species Neogale vison. The sequence goes on from NC_058096.1 coordinate 215,701,582, forward strand.
GCTGTTATCTGTGTTCTCTGAACAGGCGCTACGTTCACAGTTTTTTGGTTTTTTTGTTTTAATAACTTGAGGAAGAGCGAGATCAAGAGATCATGGAGAGGAAGTGGGAGAGGGAGAAGCAAACTGCCTGATGTGGGACTCGATCCCAGGACCCTGAGACCACGACCCGAGCTGAAGGCAGATACTCAGTCGATTGAGCCACCCAGGCGTCCCTGTTTATGTGTTTTGTTTTGTTTTTTTTCCAAAAGATGAAAACTAGAAAACTCATAAACATCTAAGAAATGTTTCAGAAGAAAAGTACTTGGGGTGCCTGGCTGGTTGTCAGTGGAGCATGTGACTCTTGGTCTTAGGGTCGAGAGTTCGAGCCCCACATTGGGTGTAGAGCCTAAGTTTTTATTTATTTACTTTATTATTATTTTTTAAATTTTAATTTGTTTACTTATTTTATTTATTTATTTATGTAATATATATTTTTAAATTTTATTTATTTGACAGACAGAGATCACAAGTAGGCAGAGAGGCAGGCAGAGAGAGAGAGAGGGAAGCAGGCTCCCTGCTGAGCAGAGAGCCCGATGCGGGGCTTAATCCCAAGACCCTGAGATCATGACTTGAGCCAAAGGCAGAGGCTTTAGCTCACTGCGCCACCCAGGCGCCCCTGTATTGCTTAAGTTTAAAAAAAAAAAAAAGGAGGCACCTGCATGGCTCAGTTGATCAAGCATCTGACTCTTGATCTCAGCTCAGGCTTTAATCTCAGGGCTGTGAGTTCAAGCCCTGCAGTAGGCTCCAAGCTGGGCATGCAGCCTACTTAAAAAAATAAAAAATAATTTTTTTTAAGATTTCTATTTATTTGTTTGACAGAGAGAGACCCCAGGAGAGAGGGAACAAAGCAGGGGGGAGCGGGAGAGGGAGAAGCAGGCTTCCTGCCAAGCAGGGAGCCCGATGTAGGGCTTGATCCCAGATCCCTGGGATCATGACCTGAGCTGAAGGCAGACGCTTAATGACTGAGCCACCCAGGTGCCCCCCAAAATAAATAAAATTTTAAAAATTGGAAGAAAAGTACATTGTATCCATGTTGGTCACTGTGCTGCCCGACCATCTGTGAATCCGTGAGTGACTGTGCCAGGGCGGCGCCGACGGAGGGGAAAGGCAGATTCGGATGCCGCCTCCAGCCTGGCTTTCCCAGCCTCGGCGTCCCCCGCGTTAGGTGCTGCTGAGCTCTGCCCAGGAGGGTGGCTGTGGCTGGCTCCAGCGGGGCTCAGGCTTGCCCTCGTGCCCGTCCCTGCAGGCTGCATGCAGGGCATGGTGCCCTACCTGCCTGAGCTGATCCCGCACCTCATCCAGTGCCTGTCGGACAAGAAGGCCCTGGTCCGCTCCATTGCCTGCTGGACGCTGAGCCGCTACGCCCACTGGGTGGTCAGCCAGCCCCCCGACATGCACCTCAAGCCCCTGATGACAGAGCTGCTCAAGCGTATCCTGGATGGCAACAAGAGGGTGCAGGAGGCGGCCTGCAGGTGACCCTCTACCCCCGGCCCCCCGCGGCCCCCACCCCTGCCCCACCAGCTGCCTTCTGGGAAGTGATGACGCTCGTGATCTTGACCTCGTGCTGATTTCTCACGTATTCGTACTGTCTGATCCCAAGGGCATCCCTTTCCCCTCCCGTCCCCCACAGGCCCAGCCCCACCTATAGCCACCCACTAAACCCCTTCCCCACTCCAGTGCCTTTGCCACCCTGGAGGAGGAGGCCTGCACAGAGCTGGTGCCCTACCTCAGCTATATCCTGGACACCCTTGTCTTCGCCTTCGGCAAGTACCAGCACAAGAACCTGCTCATCCTCTATGATGCTATCGGCACCCTGGCTGACTCCGTGGGCCACCACCTCAACCAGCCGGTGAGACCCCACAGCATTTCCCTCTCGAGCCCTGTGCTCCTCTGCTGCCAGTGACCTGGCGGCGACCCTGTGTCGCACGCCAGGGACATGGCCGTGACCTCAACAGGCAGACAGACAGACCTGGCCCCCGCCCTCGCCCTGCTCTCAGTCTAGTGGGGGAGACAGACAGTTATGAGACAGTGTGGTAAGTGCTGTGCTGGGGAAGCTCAGGGGCCTGCGGGAACCAGGAGGAGCTGACCCTGCCTCCGAGGGGGCAGAGTGGGGCGGGTGGGGCAGGGACAGTGAGAAGGGAGCCGCTGAGCCAGGCCTGGAGGTCTGGCTGGATGGCAGGGCCTCATAGGGCCCCCTGAGCCACAGCAAGGAGCTCAGATCTCATCGCTCAGGCAGTAGGTGCCTCTGAGTCACAGGGAGCCCTGCTGGTGCCAGGCTGCCCACCCCCCCCCCCACCCAGGAAGCCCCAACTTCATGCTCCCTCTCCAGGAATACATCCAGAAGCTGATGCCTCCGCTGATCCAGAAGTGGAATGAGCTCAAGGATGAAGACAAGGACCTCTTCCCTCTGTTGGAGGTGGGTGGGCTCCTGGCCAGCTCCCAAATGCCCCGCCCCATCCTTCTGGAATTCACCTCTCCTGCCCTCCTCCCAACCAGTGCCTGTCGTCAGTGGCCACTGCCCTGCAGAGCGGCTTCCTGCCCTACTGCGAGCCCGTCTACCAGCGCTGCGTCACCCTGGTGCAGAAGACTCTGGCCCAGGCCATGGTGAGCCTCCCACCGGTCCCTGCGCTCCTCTGTGGCTACCCTGGCCCCGGCCCGCTCCCCTTACCTGCCTGGCCGCCCCGTCTTTGCCCAGATGTACACCCAGCACCCTGAGCAGTACGAGGCCCCCGACAAGGACTTCATGATCGTGGCGCTGGACCTGCTCAGCGGCCTAGCCGAGGGCCTGGGCGGCCACGTGGAACAGCTGGTGGCCCGCAGCAACATCATGACGCTGCTGTTCCAGTGCATGCAGGTGGGTGGCCCCCCACCCCCACCCTGTGAGCCCGCTGGCGGCGGGGCAGGCCTCCTGTGGTGACGCGAGGCCCTGGGGTGCCGAGCGGACATCTGGAGGAGGGGACCCACGGGGGAGAAACATGCTTGTCTTTATTTTAAAAAGTGATTCAAATAAGACATGACTCAAATCTCATTGAATAAGCTAACAACAGAGAAAACTAAAAAGAAAAACCAGGGCGCCTGGGTGGCTCAGTGGGTTAAGCCGCTGCCTTCAGCTCAGGTCATGATCTCAGGGTCCTGGGATCGAGTCCCGCATCGGGGGCTCTGCTCAGCAGGGAGCCTGCTTCCTCCTCTCTCTGTCTGCCTGCCTCTCTGCCTACTTGTAATCTCTCTCTGTCAAATAAATAAATAAAATCTTTAAAAAAAAAAGAAAAAGAAAAAGAAAAACTAGAGGTGCCTGGCTGGCTCAGTCGGTAGAGCATGTGACTCTTTTTTTTTTTTTTAAGATTTTATTTATTATTTGACAGAGAGAGATCACAAGTAGGCAGAGAGGCAGGCAGAGAGAGAGGAGGAAGCAGGCTCCCTGCTGAGCAGAGAGCCCGATGCGGGACTCGATCTCAGGACCCTGAGATCATGACCTGAGCTGAAGGCAGCGGCTTAACCCACTGAGCCACCCAGGCGCCCCGAGCATGTGACTCTTGATCTCAGTCAGGGTTGTGAGTTCTAGCCCCACGCTGGGCAGGGACATGACATTAAAAAAAAAGTGGAAGAAATATAAAAGCAGAAGCTCCCCCTAGCTCTGTACACACGCACGCCCGGTGTGTCAGGGTGGGCAGCGGCTAGGACTGCTCCCTGCCTAGTGGTACCCCAAGCGAGGCAGGGGTATACGGTGGTTCAGTGTGCCCCGAGTCCTAGCTTTACAGATGGGGCCCATGATGGGGAGTGACAGGGTCAGGCTGTGCCCCAGGGACTGCTCCCCCAGCTGCCCTACCCTGAGGGACTAGTCAGGACCCCTCTGGTTGGGGGGCATGGAGCCTTGCCACACTGACCGTTCTCTGACCACCCCCAGGACTCCATGCCTGAGGTCCGGCAGAGCTCCTTCGCCCTCCTGGGAGATCTCACCAAAGCCTGCTTCATCCATGTCAAGCCCTGTATCGGTAGGATGCCACTCTTTTCATGACCCCATGACCCCAACTCTGGCCTCAAGTGATGAAGAAATGACTTTGGGAGGACAGTGACCAAACTGGGTCGTATTCGTACTGTCTGATGGGGTCAGCCGGGCTGGGTCCAGGAGCTCGCCCTGGCTGGCCCTCCTGCTCAGCACTCCTCCTCCTCCCCACCAGCCGAGTTCATGCCCATCCTGGGCACTAACCTGAACCCTGAGTTCATCTCTGTCTGCAACAATGCCACCTGGGCCATCGGCGAGATCTGCATGCAGATGGGTGAGTCCCTGGCAGTCCCCGCCCCTCACTCCTCGATGGCCTGTTCCCAGCGGGGCACTGGACCTGGCCTCAGCCTGACAGGTCCACATAAGAGAGCCCTGGGGCTTCTTGAGGGCCTCTGTGGTGGGGCACGCAAAGGAGACTTCTCTGAGTCCATTTCCTGCAGGATCCTGTGCACCCGTGGTTGGTTTTTCCAAAGAGGCTGAACGGGCAGTGGGTTCTCTTTGGACTGTTTGTGACCTCCGGCCCTGTGCAGTGGCCTGAAAGGCCCAGTGTGATTGCTGGGGAGATTGTGGCCGTGTCCTCCCTCCCCCTCCCCCCACAGGGAATCTGTGGGTAATGGTGGCCTAACCCTGGTGTTGAACAGTGACTCCAAGGAAGCTTCTGGTGTTTGGAAGGTGTGGGTCTGTCCCTGGATGGTCATGGGTCCTGAGCGGGGCACCAGCTGGAGAATGTTCTTTGTCCCCTCACTGGTTGCAGTTGGCCAATGTCTGGGTGCAGCTGGGGATAAGCAGGGGTGCTGTGGGCTCCGCGGGGCTCTGACTGACGGGTCCCCCAGGGGCGGAGATGCAGCCCTACGTGCAGATGGTCCTCAACAACCTGGTGGAGATCATCAACCGGCCCAACACGCCCAAGACACTGCTAGAAAACACAGGTGGGCACCAGGCCTGAGCAGTTGCTGTTCCCTTACCTGGACTTGGGCTGCCTGGCCGGGAGGGTACCGGTGAAGAGACTTTGGGAAAGAACCAGGGATGGTGTCTGGGAAGACCTGAGAGGGGGTTGTGGAAGAGCCCCAGGGAAGATGCTGGGCTCAGGGGGAGACCCTGGTGGGGCCTATTCCCTTGGGGCCCACGGGGCGGGGCTGGTGCCTCGTGCCAGAGGCCCCGCCACGTACCGTCCCGGGGCCGCTCGGGGTTGCAGGTCGCCTGACGAGTCCCTCTGCCATTCCAGCCATCACCATCGGCCGCCTGGGCTACGTGTGCCCACAGGAGGTGGCCCCCATGCTGCAGCAGTTCATCCGGCCCTGGTGTGTGACACCTCATCCCCCCCGTGTCCCCTCCCCCAGCCCGAGTGGGGCCTGTGTCGGGCGGGTGGGGCGGGCCTGACCCGTTCCCAGGCCTGTGTCCGCCCCCGGATGCCCGTCCTAGCCCATCGCCTGCCGAACCCCCGCTCCACCCACCACCACCCCCCTCCCCGACCCCACTGCCCCCCACAGATGCCCATCATGCCCCGGCCCAGCCAGCTGACTGCCTGCCGCTCACCTCCCCGACAGGTGCACATCCCTCAGGAATATCAGGGACAACGAGGAGAAGGACTCAGCCTTCCGAGGCATCTGCATGATGATAGGCGTCAATCCCGGGGGCGTCGTGCAGGTCGGGGCCGCCGGGCTCAGAGGGAAGGCGCTGGGGCTGGGCTCGGGCGGCCCCTCACACAGGACCTGTCACGTTTCAGGACTTTATTTTCTTCTGCGACGCTGTAGCCTCCTGGGTGAGCCCGAAGGACGACCTTCGGGACATGTTTTATAAGGTGAGCTCCTGCTTAGCCTTGATGTTGTCCTGGGAGGCAGCGGGCGGTGGGGTGGGGGGAGGGAGGAGGAGCCTCCCCGGGGAGAGGCTGCATTCAGAGGGCTCTGCTGCAGGGCACGCCTCACCTCCTGCTTCCCCGCAGATTCTCCACGGCTTCAAAGACCAAGTTGGGGAGGAGAACTGGCAGCAGTTCTCAGAGCAGTTCCCGCCTCTGCTCAAGGAGAGGCTGGCTGCCTTCTATGGGGTCTAGACGAGCATCACGACCGCCAGGTGAGGAGGCCGCATGCCAGGGGGCCGTTGGTGTTGGGTGGGGGGGTGCAGAGCGCCGGCCCTGACCCCCGCCTCTCCCCACAGGTTTCTGTCTGCGTCGTTGGAGGGGTTGCTGGGGAGCGCGCTGCGTCCAGAAGTCGCCGTGCCCTGGTCGAGGGGGGTTAGGGAGGAGTGAGCGGGACCCAAATCCAGACGCCTTCCCCGTCCACCTACCTGCCATGGGTGTGTGTGTGGCCTGCCGGCCAGCGGGCAGGTGGGTGGGGTCTCCACACTCATCCTACAAATGGGAGGGGGGGGGACTTCTTGGCAGCAAGGGCCCTTTGCTCTCCATCGGGGTCACCTCAGGCAGCCCACGTGGGCCAGCCTCGCGGGAGGGAAGATTCAACACGGCCGACCAAATCCGGCTTAGGATGAGGCGAGGGGAAAGCAGGCGGGGAGGGGGGTCCTTGTAGAGACACGTCCACTCACATGTGCACACGTGGACACACGCATGTGCGGCGCCACAGCCAGCCAGGCTGGGCCAGCCGCCCCACCATTTCCCCGACTGCATGGAGACAGTAGAATTAGTGAACCCCTGAGTTAACCCGTAAGGCCTTCCGTGTAACCTGCATCTAGAGTTTAAGAAGCTTCTGCTGTTTTGCCGGAATTGGTGATTGGGGAGGGCTGGGTGGGTTGGGGGCCTCCGCTGGGACCCTGGGGCGGGGGACAAGGACGGCCATCTCTGGGCCGCCCAAGTCAGCACGCGCACGCTTGGGACCTGCTCCGCACACTTCCTGCCAGCTCTGTGGCAGCCGCAGCCTGTGTGTCCCCTTCCTTGCTCTGTCCCAGCCAGAAGAGCGGGGGACTGCCGGAGGGGCTGGGTCTGGCCAGAGGCTGCCCTTTCTCACCCCCACCCCCACCCCACCCCACCACCACCACCACTGTGCCCCAGTGACTTTTGAAGACACTGGGCCAGGGTCTTTTTCCTGAAGAGAGCTGGGGGCAGCCCGAGCTGCTGATCCCTACCCCTGCATCTCTCCATAAGCAAGTCTGTTTCAAGGGCAGCCCGTTTCTCTGTGCTTTTGAGAGCCGCCCTCTCAGGTTCCAGCCTGAGTTTTAACTTGAGGGCTGGGGCTGGGCCATTTAATCCGTGGGATCAGGGATGAAAGGTTATGTTCTAGCAAGAAGGAAATCGAGCCCTTTGGAGGAGGAGAATGTGGTCCACCTCTTGATCCCACTCTCTGTCCCTGGGGCTTCCTGTTCATCAACAGCTCCCTGTGGGCTAGAAGACCCCATGGACAGTGATTCGAGAGGAAATTCTGGGATGGGCTGGGGATGCATTCACCGTGTGGGAGGCACCCCAGAGAGGGGCCATGGTTATTTCCCAGTTGGCCTCAAAACTGAACCGGGCCCTGCTGCCCCCTTACTGTTTTCCTTTTTCTCCTCCCCTACTTTTACTTTTCTGGGGGACCTTTTGGGGGTTATGTGGGGCTTTGATTGGATTCCTACATCCCGGGGCTTGTTCTGTTCATCCCTACAGGGCCCTGGACCCAGACGCATCATAGCCCTTTGTCTTTCCCAGACAAGGTTGGGCCCTGCCTCTATTCCGAGGGGCACTTGGTGCACATTCCATTAACTCCGCTGGCTTCCCTACCCTGTGAAACTCCAGCAGGTCTCTGGAAGCCATTTGTTTAAAAAAAGAAAAAAAAAAATTAGGTACCATTTAATTTTCTGGTAATCCAGTTCTTTGGAGCATCCTCTGCTGGGTCTTGGGGTGTGTGGATGGATTGGGTGTCTGATGGGATTGGTGACCCCTTCTCCACCCAGGATGGGGGGCTCCAGCCACCTTCAGGGAAGGGGAGCCTGGTTCTAGTTTTCTTTCTTTTCTTCTTCCTCTTCTTTTTCTTCTTCTTCTTCTTCTTTTTTTTTTTTTAAGAAAACTATTTAATTTTTTTAATTTATTTTTGGTTGATTTTTGCACAACGAAGTTTCAGCTTCTCAACCCTCTCCCCTGCCCAGGGCTGCAGACCCTGACTGGCCTCGATCTGCAGTTCCTCTTTGTCCCACATCCCTCCTTCCCCCTCACCCTCTTCCTCCTACGGGCTCCAGGGTCTGTCCATTTGTTACTGTGCTGTGCTGGGGATTGGCGCCAAGGTGGCGTGAGATTCCACTTGTGTAGAACTTTGTTGAGTAAAGATCAGTTTCTTGTGAAACCCTTGGTCTCTATCTGGCCTCCTGTATGCTTGGCTTTGGCAGTAGAGAAAAGATGTGGAGGGGGGCTTAGAATGTCTTAGAAATGGGGATGCACAGGACTCAGGAAATAATTCGGGAGGAAGGAAATAAATAAGTGTTACCCAGGGACATTTCTTGGGACTCCAAGCCCCTCACTTTCCTTCCCGGTAAAATGGGAAGGTGAATGTGAAGGAAAAAGATTAGATGTGGTAACATACACATGTGTGGTGTCCCCTGGAACGGAATTACAGCTCACTGAATGTCTTGAGCTCAGTTTAAAAGGGAGCCATTAGTGTCACAGCCCAAGTTCAAGATCCCATCGCCTTACACTAAATTAAGGGGCAGTTTTGTGGCACCCTCATCTTTGGTTAGCCTCGCAACTCTGGGTCACTGGGCAGGTTGGACAGTTTTGTAGGAAGCTAAGCTTGGCACTTGGCCTGTGGGAGGTGTGGTAAGTGTGAGCGGCATTACAGAGGCAAATGAGAATTGCTAAGTTCTTGGGACACACAGCCTCAATAAAATCTTGCTGCTACTTCAGCCTGGCCAAAGGTCACCTGCATGGACTTGGGAAAAGAAACAAAAGCCTGACATTGACATATACCCACGTTCAACAAACGTGTTGTAGATTCTGGTGAGCGAATAGGAGATAAACTGCGGAACAGTGGTATGTCCCATAGAGAAAAAGTTGGGAGAGGAGAGAAAACGTTGGTAAGATGGTCAGCTTTACAGTAGGATACTCTGAGAAGGCCTCACTGCGAAGGTGATAGCTGAGCAAAGAGCCACGTGGATATCCAAAGAGGCTGAACAGCAGTGCTCTGAGACATTCACATGGATCGGTTAATACTGCCTGGCTCAAGAGACGCTTTCAATAAATAAGAGATAGGGCGGTGGTAGATAATTCGGAGAACTTGAAGCTCCTGCGGTACAGCTGCACGTTTCTGTTTCCGGAAGGAGTTGGAATCCCGCCCCTCAACTCAGGGGCTGCATTTCTAAGCTCAGTGCCACCTGTGAGAGGTGCTTTGGACAGAACCGCGTCGAGCCAGGCTCAGCCGCCCGTCCGCATCAGCACCGCCACAGATGCCTGTTTAACAAACGCTAGAAACAGGAATAGGCATTTTCTAGCCCAAGGCTGCCGTAGCTGCACCACCGGAGCCCTCGAACAGCGTGATTCTAGCTTAACAACCGACCGGTTCCCGCTTGTGGCACTCGCTTCCGGTCGGCTCCAGCGCCGACACGTCATCAAACGGCGCCGGAAGTGCCTTTGCGCTGCCTAGGAGACGGGACGCGGGCCCTCGGCTGACAGAGCCCGGCTGGCCGCGCCCACCCCGGTCGCCATGGAGCTGCCCCCAGGGCCGCGAGACGATCCCCGCGCCTGGGAAGATGACTCGGACCCGGAGTCGGAGCCCGACCCCGACGCGCAGGCCGAGGCTTACGTGGCCCGCGTGCTCAGTCCGCCGAAAGTCGGGGAGGGGCCCCCACGCGCCCCTTTGCTGTCCGCGCCCGTCGCATCCCCTGGCGCCCTGGAGCCGCGGGCGGCGTCCAAGGGTGCGCCCGTGGGGGTCCCGGGACTACTGAGCCTTCCTCCGGAGCTGCTGCTCGAGATCTGCGCCTACCTAGACGCCCGCCTGGTGCTCCACGTCCTGCCACGCGTGTGCCACACGCTGCGCGACCTCGTGCGTGACCGGGTCACCTGGAGGCTACGCGCGCAGCGCCGCGTGCGCGCGCCCTACCCAGTGGTAGAAGGTGCGCGCGCCTGGGGGCCGGGGTCAGCTGCCCAGGTTAGGCTGGGGTGCTGTGAGCACCGCCCTGAAGCACGCTTCCTGGTGGTCCTGGCTTGGGAGGAGGCTGAGGTAGTTATCGATGGTGTCAAAGCCCCTGACCTCTTGGTGCACCATGAGCTAGGCGCTGGGGCTCCCGGGGCTGTGGAAATCTACCTTGCGGGGCTGGGGTCGCTGAACTCAGGATCCACTGAGCCTTAGGCTTGGGGTCTGGTGGTACCACGGACCTGATCCCTGGCTGGGGGTTGACACAGGGACTTGAAGTCTTAGCAATTGGAATCTCTTGCGGTTCAGGGTAAGGCCAAGAATCCTCTGGGTATAGAAGCTGAACTAGCAATTGATGTCAAAGCTCCCCACCCTTACAGTCTTGATCTAGGTAGGGATGGGGCGGGGACTAAAGGCCCCGAGCCTGCAACCTTAAAATCAAGCCACATCTTAAGAGGTTAGGATCCCTGCTACTAGCAATCACAGATAAATCCTCAAGCCCAGGGTCTAACCTAGGCTGGGGGCTGGTAGTAATTCCCCCTGTCCCTGAGGTCACTGATAGCTGGGGGATAAGACAGCTTGGTCAGCTTGAACTGATGGGGCTTTCCTGAACAGCCTGATAAACATAGTTGGTCGTGCCCCATTATACCACTGAATCTCTGCATCTAGCCCTTGAGTCACTTGACAAGGTTCCCACATTTACAGAAACTAATCTGAGAACACTTCCCTGGGTTTGGTTGAGATCGTGGAGGCAAAATGTCCTAGTTCTGATGCCTTGCCTGAGGGTTGAGGCAGGACCTTAACATTCTGAGGCTACTGTCCTTCACACTTGGGTCAGGGGTTGAGACCTGCAAAGATGGTCCGGAGGCTCTAGTTACTCTATTTTTGGAAACTGGGGTGAGTAGTCCTAAGCCTGCTTGGAAGGTGGGTGGCTGGTGGTCCCAAAGCTAGATTCTAGGCCTTCTTGGGTGGGTCAGGATCCAGGTGGGGTTCTCTCCAAGGCTGGTGAAGGTTGGGCTTCCTGGAAGCCAGGGATGGGCTTGGACAGCTGCTGTGGATGTCAGGATTCCTGCCCACTGGGGACCCTGCTCACGATGCCCCACAGAGGAGGACTTCGACTGGCCGACAGCCTGCATCGAACTGGAGCAGCACCTGTCACGCTGGGCGGAGGATGGGCGCTGGGCTGAGTACTTCTGTTTGGCTGATGGGCACTTTGCTTCCATTGACTCGGTGCTGCTGCTCCAGGTGAGGTGGGGCTCGGTGGGGGGCAGGCAGGGCTGGGCCAGGGTGATTCTGACACCACCACCTTGTTCTCTTCTCAGGGCGGTGCGTTCTGTCTGTCGGGCTCCCGAGATCGCAATGTCAATCTGTGGGACCTGCGGCAGCTGGGGGTGGACCCCAGCCAGGTTCTAGTCAAGGCCTTGGGCACCGAGAAGAACAGCACCCACAAGGTGAGGGGTTAGGAGGCCAGACAGGGGATGGAAGGGTGGGGCCTGAGTAGGGTGCCATGGTTAAGGGCAGGAGTTTTGTTTTGGCACCAGACGTTGTGGATTTAAATGTTGCTTTGCCATGACTAGTGTGACATTGGGTGAGATGTGGGACTTCTCTCGGCCTCCGTTTCTACCTGTGTCTAGGCCTCGTTTAAGATGAGCATGAATGAGATGACTATGCCGTAGAGCTTCACGTGGGCTGGGATACACAGCAGGCACTCGGGGGGATATCAGGTGTACCTTGAGAGGCATAGGGCAGGGCAGTTTCGAGGCTGCCTTTGAGGCTCACAAAGCTCTGAGCATGGCGGTCATCTCATGAGAAGCAGCTGTAGAGGAAAACCACTGCCACCAGTTACCAAGGTGGTGTAGGCAGGTGGCCAAGAGCTTGGTGCCGGAGCTAGGCCACTGGGTTCAAATCCCTATTCTGCTCCTCCCTGGCTGTGTGACCTTGGGCAAGAGACACAACCTCTCTGTGCTCCAGTGTCCTTGTTTGTAGCATGCGACCCGGTTACAGCACTCTGCTCAGGGAGTTTGGTGAGGAATGGGTTAGCCACCAGCCAGTGATTTGTGCCTGTTAGCTCCCAAGGCAGGCGCTGTTTTTTGGTGCCCATTGTCCCAGTGAAGAAACTGAGGGAGAGCACGTCATTTGCTCCAGTCATGGAGTGGAGTGCCCACTTTTAATCGACTTGTTACGTGGCCCCAAACCACCACAGGTGCTGAGTCTGGCAGGGACTGGACTTAGGAGTATCATTGTATGGGGGTATGCACATCCTGGGCTCTGAAGTCAGACAGACCCACCGACCTAAGTCCTGACCTCTACTTGGAGCTGCCTTGCTCTGGCTTCTGGGGTCAGTTGTCTCCCTCCTCCGACCCTTGGTTTGGTTACCTTTGGAATGGGGGTGACCACTGGGTCTGGTCTGCAGGGCTGGGTGTGGTCGCTGGCGGCGCTGGACCACCGCGTGTGCTCTGGTTCCTGGGACAGCACGGTGAAGCTCTGGGACATGGCAGCTGATGGGCAGCAGTTCGGCGAGATCAAGTGTGTGGGGTCCTGGGCGGGGAGGCGGGGCCGGGCTGGGTCTCAGCTAGTCACAGCCCGAGCCTTGGGCTCCGTGTGTTCCCAGGGGCAAGGCGGCTGTGCTGTGCTTGTCCTACCGGCCCGATATCCTGGTGACTGGCACCTATGACAAGAAGGTGACCGTCTACGACCCCAGAGGTGGGCTGGGGGCCCAGGGACCCGGGTGGGGAGAGGAGGGCCGCTGGGGGTCTCCAGGGTCATGCTGGGGAAGGAGACACTTGGACCTCACAGCCTGGCTGGGATGACAGTCTCAACCAGATGCTGACCACTCCGCGCGGCCCGTGCTGTTGCTGAGCCAGCAGAGGCAGCTGGCGGGGGATGGATGTTGGGGGCAGAGGCAGTCCCCCTCCACCTGGGGGTCTGGAGGGTGGGAGATCCTCTGAGCCTCAATACTGTGGGAGGTGGAGCAGCCCCTAGAACCCTGACTACCCCCCCGTCCTAGCTGTCAAGCTTGAACCTCAGTGTCCCCTTCTGTAGGATCTGGATAATAACCCCAACCCCATAGGGTTCATAGGAGGAGAGGACAGTGGGAACATTGGTGGATTAAATACTAGTTTACATAAAAAGCCTAGGAAAACACTGCCCAGCACCAAAGCCTTTTCTATTGTTTCTTTATTCATTCTTATTTTAATTGTAGGGCTAGGGGTCTTTTCCCAGGAGGGGTCAGAGGCGGGGGCCTGGTCATGGGAGTGGGTCTTGGCTCAGACCCGCCTGGGAGCGGAAGCATTTAATGTGGGAACTCGCTGAGGTTGGCCAGGTACTGAGAGCAGATGGGATTGGGCCGGGGGCTGGGGGGGCTGAGATCTGGGGGCCCTGGATGGCCCCAGACCTTGCTGGGACAAGAGAGGAGACGGGATGGGGGCAGGCAGAGCAGACCAAGGGTTGTGCCAAGCGGGATAGGGGCGGGCGGGGGGTGGGGGGCAGGGGCTCTGATGTCTCCCTCCTCGCCACATCACTCCCGAAGTCGGCCCGGCCCTGCTGAAGAGCCGACGGCTGCACTCCAGTGCGGTGCTGGCGCTGCTGGCGGACGACCGGCACATCATCTCGGGCAGCGAGGACCACACGCTCGTGGTGTTCGACCGCAGGGCCAACAGCGTCCTGCAGCGGCTACAGGTGGACCCTCCCCGGGGACCCGCAGGGACCGGGCATGGGGTGGTGGCTTGGCCCGGCTTGAGCTGCTCTGGCCTGCATTCCTCCCGCAGCTGGACTCCTACCTGCTCTGCATGTCCTACCAGGAGCCCCAGCTCTGGGCTGGTGACAACCAGGGCCTGCTGCACGTCTTCGCCAACCACAACGGCCGCTTCCAGCTCGTCCGGGTCCGCCAGGGAGCTGGCCCCTGCCCCACAGTCCCTGGGCCTCCTCCCTACCTCCTGACCCCCTGGGCAGCTGGCGGGCTGACCCTGGGCAAGGCCTTTCCTGAGTGTTCCCTGTCCCTCCTTCCTGCAGTCTTTTGACGTGGGCCACAGGTCTCAGATCACAGGGATCAAACACTCACTAGGGGCCTTGTACACCACATCCACCGACAAGACCATCCGGGTGAGCCCCTGAGACAGGCCCCCCTCCCTTACCCTGCCCCCACCAGCCAGCAGCCCATGGCCAGACCTTTGCCCGCTGCCCGCCCCCCCCAGGTGCACGTGCCTACGGACCCGCCGAGGACCATCTGCACCCGAAGCCACAACAACGTGCTGAATGGGGTAAGGCCCTGCCCTGTGCGCCTTGTCCAGGTGCCCAGAGCGCCCCTGACTCCCTTTGCCCTGTATCCCCAGATCTGCGCAGAGGGCAACCTGGTGGTCGCTGCCTCTGGGGGCCTGTCACTGGAGGTCTGGAGGCTGCAGGCCTGAGCAGGAGGATGCGGATGTGGATCTGCTGGCCCACAGGCTGGGCCGTGGCCTCTGTTCTCGGGGGACCATCCCCCCTGTGCTGGTGCTGCCCCTGCCCTGTCCCAAAGCCCTGAGGCACCAGGAGTCTGGGCCATGGTGAGCTGTGCCCCACAGGCCGTGGCCCACGCCAGGGGAGGTGAGCCTGGTGTTCAGGCCCACCCAGGGGATGCTTCCCTCCCTGGGGCCCCGTTTTTGTTAGGATTTGGATACCTGCTTTCCTTCCAGAGCGAAGGAGAAATAAACCTGATGTACTGGTGTCCCTCGAGGGCCCTGCCTGTGCTTGCTTGGGACTGGGAGGCGCCGCTGGGTGTGTGACCGTCTGGGAGACAGTCTGTGTCGCGGGGGAGGCAGGTCTGGCTGTGAGTGTTGTAACAATAACCTCGTCTACGCTTGTCTGTGGGCCAGTGGATGTGGGTGTGTGTGAGGAAGGGGAGGCTCTCAGGGGTTTGCACATGTTTGTGTAATGGCACGTGTGTGTGTGTGTGTGTGTGTGTGTGTGATGCGTTTTGGCACCCAGCCTGGGACTCTTACCCTGGGCGCGTTTGTGCGGTGGCAAGGGGATCTGCTGAGGCCACCCCACGGGTGCGGGGGGGCAGAGAGGGGTGGGGGAGGTGTGTGCCGTCCTTCTGGGGGTGCAGGACGTGTGTGCTGCTGGGGCCAGGACCCTAGAGCTGGTGGGGGATGGGGGTTGTGCTAGATGCGCAGGCAGCTCCCAGCACGGGCCCCTTCTGCCCCCACCGAAGCCTGGCCAAGCCACGTCCTAGGGATCCCTCACTTCATGTTTATTGCGGCCTCCCGGGTGGTCGGGGCCGTGGAGGTCACAGGATGGTGCAGGGCTTCTTCTCCTTGAAGGGGTTGGTGGCAGCGGGGATGCCCACGAGGAAGGGGTCGCTCTTGGCCTGCTCCATGCAGAACTGCAGCAGGTCGGAGGCCGCCTTGGACACCTGCAGTCCAGACTGGTTAGCCAGGCCCGGGCTGCCCACCTGTCCCCTCACCCAGACACGCCCGTGCCACCACCCTGGCCCTCACCTTCACGCGTTCGATGCCTGCCTCCATCCGCAGCTGCTCCACGGCCCGGCGGGCCTGCCCGATGTCACTGCCAATGGCCACCTTGCCGGACATCTGCAGGAAAGTGAGCGGGGTCACGGGCAGTGGGCTCGATTCCAGACTCTGAGCCACACGGCTACCCAAGAGTCCCCTAGCCGCCTCCGGTGTCCCCCTGGGGGCTGTGGGAAGGGGGTGGCGGGTCCCCGACCCGTCAGGACCACGTACTTCAGCTTGAGGGCTGCAGCTGATTCCTGACTGCTCCGTCCTCCAGCAGCCCGGCTCTGGCTCCCTCCCTGGCCAGCCTGGCCTCTCCAGCCCCCTCCGATCCCTCCCCCACCCCTGCAGAGACTTTGAAGCCAGGACACTCATGGAGTGAAATGTCACCAGCGGCAGCAGCTGCCTCAGCTGAGGGGGTCCCTGCCCCAGGGGGCCCAGTGGCTGCCCTGGTGTCACGTGTCACCTACGCTGGGGGAGCTTGGGGGCCCTGGCTTCTCACTGACCTGCTTGATCCTCTGCCGATGGGCCCCAACCCTCCTCCTTTGCCAGCCTCTGCCCCCACCCCCCTACCACATACAGAGTGTACCTTGGCTCAGGTGAAGCCCTGTCTCTCCCCTGTCTACACTCACCAGCCGGGATCTTATCCACAGAAAACTCTGTCTACTTGCTTATGCTGATGGCTCCTTCTGTCCCCATCCCAGAGCTTTCCCTGATCTCCTATCCACCCGCAGAGCCTACTGCCTCCTCCGTCTGCCGCACTGGGCTCTCAGGGGTCTCTCGTCTAGCTCAGCCAAAGCTGGACTCGGGATTGTCTTCCCCCCAGACCTTCTGCCCCCAGTTCACCACCATGTCATCAAATGCCCTAGCCCACATCTTCAACTCCTTTGACCCTCTCTTTCTGGTGTTCCTATGTCTGAGCTTTTCTTAGGAGCCGTCAGATCAACTTCAAATTAGCTTCTCAATCTGGTCATGTTTCTCCACATCTGTTGGCATGTCCCAGGTCCTGCTCCCACCTCTGCTGGCCTGGACCAGCACAGGCGTCTCCGCCCTCGTCTCCCCTGCCCTGCCTTTCCCCACTGCCCCTGTTTTCTCCTCGAGGCAGCCAGTGGGGTCTGGTGAAAAACAAATCACATTACAACATGGAAAACCCTTGAAGGCATATGTTAAGTGAAATAAGCCAGTCAGAAAATGACTGATAAGGGCGCCTGGGTGGCTCAGTGGGTTGAGCCACTGCCTTCGGCTCAGGTCATGATCTCAGGGTCCTGGGATTAAGTCCTGCATCGGACTCTCTGCTCAGCGGGGAGTCTGCTTCCCTTCCTTTCTCTCTGCCTGCCTCTCTGCCTACTTGTGATCTCTCTCTGTCAGATAAATAAATAAAATCTTAAAAAAAAGAAAAAAAAAAAAAAAGAAAATGACTGATAAGGTATGATCCCGTTACATGACCTCCCTAGGGATGTCAAATCCAGAGACAGGAAGTAGATGGTGGGTGGCTGGGGGAGGGGGACAGGGAGTTAGTGTTTAATGGGGACAGAGTTTCAGTTTGGGATGATGAAAACATTGTAGAGATGGACAGTGGCAATGTTTGTACAACAGTGTAAATGTGCTTAATGCCATAGAACTGCATACTTGAATAAATTTAATAAATGTGATAATAAATTTTATGTTATATAAGTTTTACTACAATAAAAAAAAAGTTGGTGGAGGGCTTGGCTGCCTCTTGATCTCAGGGTTGTGAGTTTGAGCCCCATGTTGTGTGCAGAGCTTACTCAAAAATAAAAGTTTTTTTTTTTAAAGATGGGGGAAGTAAAAACTCTCTCATGGTTGGGACGCCTGGGTGGCTCGGTCAGTTAAGCATCTGCCTTTAGCTAAGGTCATGATCCCAGGGGCCTGGGATCAAGTCCGGCATCTGGCTCCTTGCTCAGTGGGGAGCCTGCTTCTCCCTCTGCCTGCTGTTCCCCCTGTCTGTGTGCTCTCTGTCTCTCTGACAAATAAATGAAAAATCTTAAAACTCTCCAATCGTTTCCCAGCCTTTTTAAACCCATCTTCCCTACTACTGCCCAGAGGGCTCTGTCTGCTCTGGCACCTTCTACCTGTTCTGAATTTACTTTTTTTTTCTTTTACAGGTTTTATCTTTAAGTAATCTCTACATCCAGCGTGGGGCTCAAACTCACAACCTCGAGATCAGGACTCACAAGCTCCACTGACGGAGCCAGCCAGGCGTCCCTGAGTTCATTTATTGACCTCTTCCCCTCCTTCATTCCTGGATTCCCGGATCACCCTGATGCCCCTGTGTGGGCTCACTGATTCATTCAGCATATTTGCTGAGATCACAGTATGCAATCACTGCACAGAGTAAGAGAAACAGCGGCGAGCCCAGACAATCCTGCCTGCACGGAGTGGCCGCTGTCATCAGGGAGGGATGGACAACAGCAGACAAAATGAAAGAGAATGATGAGCAAGGTAAGTGGGGAGTCAGGTGGTCAGAGCAGTCCTCTTGGACGAGGTAATATTTAGACAGAGATTCAGAGAAGGAACTGGGAAAGAGGGTATTCCAGGCAGAAGGAGCAGCGGGTACGTCAAAGGTCAGGAAACAAGCTTGGTGGGTTCTAGGACAGCGAGGAGGCCGGTGTAACCAGAAAGGAAGGAATGGAGGGCAAGTGGTGGGAGATGAGGGCAGAAAAGTAAGCAGGCACTTCACAGGCCACGGTGAAGACCCTGGATTTTACTCCTAGGGAGAAGCCAGCATAAGAGAGTTTTAAAAAGGAACGATGTTTCTGGTTTCTGTGTATCGAGCTCTCTGACCACAGCAGGGAGATGGTTTGGAGGGAAGGCAGCCCAGCGTTGAGGCTTTGAGAATGGAGAAAAGGACCTGGATACAAACACCAATCATAATGTACAGCTGAAACTAACAGAATGTCAAATTCTAACAATAAGAAAAGGCACCTGGATCTGGGACCCATTTTGTGGGTAGAACTTGGTGGAGGTGCTGAGGGATGAGTGTGAGTGTGAGAGAAGGAAAGACATTAAGCTCAATTCTCCAGTGTTGAGCCTACTAGGTGCACGGAGGGCTTATTCGCTGAGCTGAGGGCTCTTTGTTGAGCTGTGGAAGACTGCAGGGAGATCTGGGTTAGGAGGAGTGGGAACTGAGGAGTGAGATCCAACTGGGGACTGTCAAAGATGTCAAGGAGGACGTTCTCTTTCTCCAATCAAGTGGGCTAATCTCTGGCCTCAGGGCCTTTGCACTGCTAGTTCTCTTTCCCAGTGGGCGATGGTGGATAAAGGCCTCCCCAAATCTTCACGTATGGGGTTTTTCTGGCCTTGGCTCAAATGTCACCTCCTTGGCATCTTCCCCAATCACCTGTTGCTTCAAATAAGGCCACCTCCCCCACTCCATCCACCCCTACCTAAAAGACACATCATCATTTTGGCATCCTCAGTAGCACTTACCACTATTGTTGTTAGCTTTCTAGCTCCCCAAACTGTGGACTCCAGGAGGGCAGGGTCTGCATCTTGTTCACTGATAAGTCTGAAATGCCAAACACAGAGCCCAACGTATAGTATAGACTCCGTAAGTTGTAGAATGCCTGCTTAAAAGAGTCCCCCTGGACCAGACCCTGTGCAGCGCTAGGAGGATCCATGAGATACAGACCCCACCTTTGTGGGTCTCACAGTCTTGATGGAGGGAAAGAGAGGTCAGCCTTGGATCCCAGAGGAGGTCCCTTACCCAGAGGAAGGTCAGAGGAGGCTTCCCAGAAGAAGCGACAGCTGCAACGGCCCGCAGGGTTACGCAGCATGTGGAGGAGGCTCTGGAGACCTGAGAGGTACGGACAGCGATCACTAAACCATTCGACGAGAGACGCTCAGGGGCAGAAACTATTTGACATTTCCTGATGACTCGAATCCTGTCGAAAGGCGACGTCTAAGAAGCCACCCTCCTTCCCAGAAGGGACAGAAACGAATGGGAAAGCGCCGCGCAACGCGGTGGGTCTCCAGCAGGCGGCAGTGAAAGTAGGAATCGTTATTCATCTCAGGCTTGGTAAGACACGAGACAAGGAACAGCGGCTCCTCGCAGCTTCCGTATTACGGAACGCACGCGCAAACATGGCCGCGCCCTGGATTATGGGACGCAAAGAAGGTCACGTGACTAAGCCACTTCCCGTCCCCCTCTGCAGGCTTTCCCGAGCCCTACTTCCTGTACTGTCGTACTGAGCGCGTGCTGGGGTTTAGTGCGTTTGGAGGCCGCTGGAGGCCTAGCCTGGGACGGCTGTGATCTGGGAGTGCGGCCTCAGGAACATGGAGGGTCCTCCGGAAGGGAAGGCACCCGCGGCGGCGCTGGCCGCTGTGCTGAAGCACAGCTCGGCGCTACCCTCCGAGAGCTCCCAAGTCCGAGGGTACGACTTCAACCGCGGCGTGGACTACCGTGCGCTACTGGAGGCCTTCGGCACCACTGGCTTCCAGGCCACCAACTTCGGGCGCGCCGTGCAGCAAGTCAACGCCATGGTGAAGCCTCGGGCGGAACTTCCTGCATCGAGGGGGTGTGGCCTAGAGTAGCGGCAATGCAGTACTCGGAGGGGGCGGGGCTCCCTTGAGAAGGAGGCGTGTCCTTTGATGGGCGGTCCAATAGTTGGAGAGAGGCGGGACCCATCCTGGGCGGCAGTTTCTGTGCTGGGAAGAGGACGTTGTCTTCCCACCCCCGGCCCCCATCCCCATAGTGTTCTACAATCAGGAGGAGGTTGGGACTGATTCTAGATAGGAGGCGAGTGAAAGTGTTCTGAAGTATGCGGTTGAGGAGCCTAAGTCAGGCTCGGATTTGTTCTTTCTATCGGGGAAGGGGAACGGGCCTGCAAAGGTCTTGCTCTCCGATTCCTTGAAAAGGGGGTAAAACCTGAGCTTGTGCCTTGAGATTTGGGCTGTGAATGGGGCGGAGCCTGCACAAAGGGCGTTCGTTCCCTGGCTACAGGTATTCCAGGTAGAAGTGGTAGGTGCTAGAGTTTGGGGCCAGAGGGTAACTTGACTCTGCCCTTACACCTAGATAGAGAAGAAACTGGAGCCGCTGTCACAGGATGAAGACCACCATGCAGACCTGACCCAGAGCCGGCGCCCACTTACTGGCTGCACCATCTTTCTGGGCTACACATCAAACCTCATCAGTTCAGGCATCCGTGAGACCATCCGTTACCTCGTGCAGCACAACATGGTGGGGACCTCGTGGGGTTGTGGCCTTGGCCTTTCTAGGTCTTAGGGCAATAAAATTACTGGTGATTTAAATGACATAGGGAGATAGGGTCAGTTTTAAGCTAATTTTTTTTTAAAGCTCTACCTTTACTGTAGAGGTTTCCCCAAGGGTCACTGGGTTAGTATTGGGAGCTCTACCTGGGGTGAGGGCAGGGCCCCTCTTCCTGGGCCAACCTCCCTGACTTACGGCTGCAGGTGGACGTCTTAGTGACCACAGCTGGCGGCGTGGAGGAAGATTTTATCAAGTGCCTGGCACCCACGTACCTGGGCGATTTCAGTCTCAGGGGGAAGGAGCTACGTGAGAACGGGATCAACAGGTTGGGGGCCCTGAGTGGTGCTGAGCAAGGGAGCTGGGCTGGGGAACCTGGGGCCTGATGCCCACATGCCTCACATTCACAGGATTGGAAACTTATTGGTGCCCAACGACAATTACTGCAAGTTTGAGGATTGGTTGATGCCCATTCTGGACCAGATGGTGCTGGAGCAGAACACGGAGGTAGGGCAGGAGCGACCTAGAGGCTGGCGTGGTAGGAGTCAGGGCAGGCACTGTAGGCTGAAGTCAGTGTCTCCTCCTAGGGTGTGAAGTGGACACCTTCCAAGATGATTGCCCGGCTGGGCAAGGAGATCAACAACCCAGAATCAGTGTATTACTGGGCCCAGAAGGTGAGGGGCTGGGTGGGGCCCGGATGCCAGGCCTTGGTGTGTATTTGCTTGTTTCACCTTCATAGACCCCTGGAGAGTCCATTCCTTATCTCCACTCTGAGATGCGGAATCCGACACAGAGCTTAGGTGCTTTGTCTGAGGCTGCACAGCCACTGAGTGTGATCTTGGGATCCTGGCTTGTTTCCTAGACCTGGGATCAGTTGGGGCAGCCGTCATGGGGTGGGGCGTATGGTCCCATGCTCCTCCAAGGCGGAGGTCCGGCAGAGTAGCGAGAGCGGCTGTTCTTTGTCAGACACCATCCTTCGTGCTTTTGTGATTTCGTCACTTAATGCTTCTTCGTCCATGAGAGAGGTGTTGTGTCCATTTTACAGTTGAGGAAACTGAGGCCCAGAAAACTTAAGCACTCTGCCCAGAATCAGGCAAAGAGGAGGGGATGCCACTGGGATAGGGACCAGCCTGCTCCCACTGGGCTCCGAGCTCCAGTCGCTCTTGTCTTGCTGTTCCCCAGAACCACATCCCCGTGTTGAGCCCAGCGCTCACAGATGGCTCCCTGGGTGACATGATCTTCTTCCATTCCTACAAGAACCCAGGCTTGGTCCTGGACATCGTTGAGGGTGAGGCACGGGGGGCCACACGGGAGCAGGGGAGGCAGGCTGGCTGGGTCCACAGCCTAACCACAGCGATCTTCTCCAGACCTGAGGCTCATCAACACGCAGGCCATCTTTGCCAAGCACACTGGGATGATCATCCTGGGCGGGGGTTTGGTCAAGCACCACATTGCCAACGCCAACCTCATGGTGAGTGGAGACGGGGCACCCGGTCCCTAGTGAGGGTGGACGCGGGCTCGCCATGCAGCCATGCCTGTGTGCTAGGCCTGTGCCATGTGCTGGGGAGACAGCTGTGGACTAGACAGGCCAGGATCCTGTCCTCCTGGACTGATGTTCTAGCCAGGGAGACAGGCAGCGAACAAGTGACATGCTTGTCACATGGCAGTTAGCTCCTGTGGGAAAAAACGAGGGATGACAAGATGGCAAGAGAAATGACGTTCTGGGAAAGACAGCCAGTGAGCACAGAAAACGGCGAGTACGAAGGCTCTGGGGTGCCTGAATTAAGTCCAGGTACAGTTAGCAGGCCGGTGAAGGGGAGCGGAGGTGACCAGCAGCAGGAGCCAGGCCTCCAGGGCTGCCACTTGGGAGCTCACAGGCGCCCTCTGGCATCTGTGGGGGATGGGGTAACATGGGCGGGGGTCGGGTGAAGACTGATGGGGCCTTGATCAGAGTGGGCGTCATCTTGGTGTTTGGTGGCAGCTCTGCCCATCAACCCTACCAAACCCCAACCTTGTGCTCTGCTCATGCATGCATGTGGGGCCCCTCCTTTGGAGTGGGGGGCCGCTCCGGGCTTCCTGCATGCAGGACACAGCCCTTGGCCTCTTAGCTAGTGCCCCCCACCCCCCGCCCCACCATGTCCAGTGACTGGCTGACCAGCTCCCCCTGCCCTTGGCTCTCCCCACAGCGGAACGGGGCTGACTACTCTGTCTATATCAACACGGCCCAGGAGTTTGATGGCTCGGACTCTGGTGCCAGGCCGGACGAAGCGGTCTCCTGGGGCAAGATCCGGGTGGATGCACAGCCTGTCAAGGTGAGGGCCGGTCAGGCGGCTGGGGCGCACAGTCTCCTGGAGTGCGGCCGCAAGCCCTATGATTCACTCATGTCCCCTCTGCAGGTCTACGCCGACGCCTCCCTCGTCTTCCCCCTGCTTGTGGCTGAAACCTTTGCCCAGAAGAGAGATGCCTTCATGCCCGAGAAGAATGAGGACTGAATGGCTGTGGCTCAGGGAAGTCTCCCCTCTCCTGTATTTATTAGCTTGCAAACCCAGTCCCTTCCTCCCTCCTTGGTCAGCCATGTGTCTAAAATAAATGGTCTTCATGATCCTTTTGAGTCCGTGTCTGTGTCCTTGGTGGTGGTGGGTCCCCCACCTTCACCCAGTGCCACCATCAGCCTCATAAGCCTCCTCCCGCCAGCACTGGACGCTGCCTCCCGTGGCGGTCAGCAGGCAGGGCTCCGTGGGGTGGAAGGCCAGCGACTGCACCACGCCGGGACCCACAGGAAGGGCCAGCGTCAGGGCACCCTGTGGAAGGAAGGGGTGGGGACCGGTTATCAGTGCGTCCCTCTCCCTTGACCTTCAGCCACCTGCCGCTAACTGCTTCCCAGGCACCGCAAACCTCAGCTGCCCCAAAATGAACCCCTGAGTTGCTCTATCTTTTGGAGCACATGTGGCTCAGGCCAAGCATCCCGGGAGTCTTGCTCTTTCACGCTTCCCGCCAGTTTATCAGCAAGGGCTCTTGGCGCGGCCTTTAGACCATGTCTCGATCCACATCCACAGCTACCACCTTGCTCAGACCCTGTCCTGTCCTGGCTTCTCTGCCTTGCTGCCATCTGGGCTCTAGGGGCCCACGGGGCAGCGTCTGTGCTCACTTCCTTCATCAGTCTGCAGTTCCCGCTCAACGCATCTGGTCCCTTAAGCAGGCTCCAAGTTGCTCTTCCCACTTCGAAAATGTTCCTCCATGCGCTCCCCCGCTCAGGGTGACTTTGTCTGGTAGTCTCTCGAGAAGTAAGCAGAACACTGGCGCGTTCTCAGTTGCCAGAGAGAGCTGGGCCCCCAAGTCTCTGCCCGCCCCCCGCTTCCTCCATCCTCTTACGGGCATTACTTGCCCTGGCCAAGCCCCAGCCCTGACTCCATGAGGTCCGAATAATAGCCTGTTTCCAGTCTGACCTTCCCACCAGGCCGAGACCTATCAAGACAGGGCTCACGGGGTTTGGGACTAGAAACCATGGGGATGCTCAGAGGTAGCTCAGGGTTTCTGAACTATAGCTCCATCTCAGTGGGGGTCTGATGCGGCTGTTGGCCCCAGTTCAAAGGTCAGCTGGGCTTGCGTGGCCTTGCTTACACCAGCCCTGCTGCCACCACCATCTCACAGTACCTTTGTCTCCTGACCCAAGTGGGCCACACCTCCAAGCCTTAGCACACATGTTCCCTTTGCCAGGAATGCCCTTCCTGCTTTCTCTTTTCACTCACTCCTGCAAGCCCCCAGCTCTAATAGCATTCCCCTTCGCAGGTGTGGGAGTGACGGAGGAAAAGACAGAGCAAGCAGCCTGGTAAGGAGTTGGGGTGAGGACGCTCACCTCCACCAGGTCCCAGAAGTACACCTTCCCGTCCTCGGAGCAGCTGACCACGTGTGTGTCACGCTCACTGAGGCAGCAGTCCAGCTTGTACTCCTGGTTCTTATGGCCGGTGTACCTGGGGGTGGGAGGGGTGAGGAGGGCCTGGGTCCTAGCAGAGGGTGCTTGGGGCGGCGGGGGGGGGGTGGTGGTTCCACGACCCCGAGGACTCACTCGCCCAGCAGCTCCCCTGTGTCCTTGTCTAGAAGCCTCAACGTGGAGTCCAGGCTGGAGACCAGGGTGCACTGCCCGTCCCGGCTAAAGCAGGTACAGGTGATGGGGCCTGGGGGTGGGGAGGGGCGCAGGTGGGTGAGGCTGGGGCCCCCTTTGCTGCCCCGAACCGGCCCTGCCTGCCCCACAGTCCTGCCACACTTACTGCCCACGTAGTCTGAGAAGAGCTGCCCCAACCTCAGGTCATAGCGCCTCACCCGGCCATCCACGGAGCTGCAAGAGGATGGATCCAGCTGAAGCATCAACTGGGGCCAGGAGGTCCATGACTCCAGTCCCTGGACTCTCCCTGACCCCGCCAGGAACAGGGCAGGGTGTGTGTGTGTGGGGTGCTGGGTTTGCCCTTCCTGTGCACCCTTCGCTATCATGCTCACACTCGAGGCTAGCCATGGGAAATAAACACTGAAATGAGTTCTTAAGTGGAATTCCCGGGCACTGGCTTTGAGACGGACACCCAGAGCCAATCAGGACCTACTCTATGGGTTTCTGATATGCACTGAGCTGCCTCTCTGGGCTAGTCCTTGGGACACAGCTGCAACTAAGTCAGAGCACGTTCTGCCACCAGAGCCTTACTGACTGAGAGTAATCTAGGAAGGCCTCCCTGAGGAGGTGACCTCTCAACTTGAAGGATAAGGAGACAAACGTGTGGTCCAGGAGATGATGTGTGGGAACAGACTAGCCAACAGTCTGGGGAGCCCTGCTTGGGAATTGTCATTGTTTGTCTCTTGCAACTAGAATGTCAGCCTGATGCGGGCCGAGATTTTCCCCGATTTCAGTAACTGCTGTGTGTTTTTTTTTTTTTTTTTTTTTTTATTTGACAGATAGAGATCAGAAGTAGGCAGAGAGGCAGGCAGAGAGAGAGGGAGGAGGAAGCAGGCTCCTTGCTCAGCAGAGAGCCCGATGCGGGGCTCGATCCCAGTACCCTGGGATCATGACCTGAGCCGAAGGCAGAAGCTTTAACCCACTGAGCCACCCAGGCGCCCCTGCTGTGTGTTTCCCAACAAAAAAAGTGGTATGCAAGAGAGGCTCAAAAACACTCTGAGTAAGGAGAAAGGGAGTCCCGGCTGAGAAAGAACAACTGCAAAGGTCCAGAGGTGAGAGCATGCTTGGCATATTCAGAGAAATGAGACATGGAATGAATAAAAGTTAATAGCTCAGCAGAGAGCACTGTGCAGGGCCTTGTAAGCTGAGGTGAGAAGAGCAGATTTTAATGTAAGTATCGAGGCAGTGGTGATCCTTAGCAGGGCAGGAGTGAGGTCCTGGCTCCACTCACCCTGCCAGGACCTCATGGTCTGACACCTTCACACTCGATATGCCGTCCCTGGCTTCGTCCAGCGTCTGCACTGGCTCAGGCCTCCGCGACCGGCAGTCCCAGCACCGTATGCTGGAATCAATAGAGCCTGTGAGGGCCAGCATGAAGGTGAGGTTAGCTTTGGGTTGTAGGGGTTAGCACCCTCCCTAGGCTCCAGACTCACCAGACAAGATGACTGTGGCCTCTTCATTAAACTGGACCGTGTTCACCTTCTGAGAGATGGGAATTGTCACTCAGAGGAGACTGGACTTTGGAGGACTGGGATAAAGGCAGGGTTCTGGGTGCTGGTTAAAGCAAGAGCAAAGGAGGGGCATCTGCCTTTGGCTCAGGTCATAATCCCAGGGTCCTGGAATCTGGCCCCACTGAGAAGGGAACCTGCTTCTCCCTTTACCTGCCCCACTGCTTGTGCTCTCTCTAGTAAGTAAACAAAATCTTTTTTTTTTTTCTTTAAGATTTTTATTTATCAGAGCGAGAAAGCGAGTGAGCACAAACAGGGAGAGCAGCAGACAGAGGGAGAGGCAGGCTCCCCACTGAGGTGGGAGTCTGAGGTGGGACTTCATCCCAGGATCCTTGGATCATGACCTGAGCCCAAGGCAGCCGCTTAACCGGCTAAGTCACCCAGGTGTCCCTCTAATAAGTAAATAAAATCTTAAAAAAATAAAAAGAAAGCAAAGGCTAGAGATAGGGGAGGTGAAAGATTTTGGGGGACACTGCATGCTGGGCCTTGGAGTGGGGGTGGTAAAGGGTGGGGGTGGGAGGGTTCCCTGTCACCACCTACACGTCAATGCGGGCTTTCTCCGTCATCCACGCTCTAATGAGGCCTCTTCTCGTTTGTACTCACCCCCGCGTGGCCCCGGAATTTGCGAACGACCTGCCCCGATGCCACATCCCACAGCACCACCGCCTTGTCCCCGCCGCCGGAGCAGAGACTGCTATTGTCAAAGGAGCTGGAGAGCCAAGGAAGGAAGATCAGTGCCGACCTCAGATCCCGGTCTCTGCATCCGTATCTCGGACTGGCCCCCGGCTCACCCGGCCGCATCCAGCACCTCGTAGCCGTGGCCGCTGTACGTTCGCAGCAGCGTCCCCTTCAACGGATTCCACAGCTTCAGGGTCTTGTCGCTGCCGCACGTCAGACAGTAATTGCCATCCACTGGGAAACACCAGGAGGGAATTATAGGGCTGAGGACCTCAGAAGGCAGGAGGACCCGGAACGAAGAGGGAGCTCACCGTTAAATCGTACAGCTCGCACGGCCCCCTGCCCGCAGTCTAGCGTCTTCACCCGTTTTTGCGGCAGCTCCGGGCCCCGTGGTTTCGGCTCAGGGAAAGCCATTTGTTTCGGGTTCCCTTCCTCGCCGCCTTACATCGATCCGCACCAAGGACTCCGAATCCTGGGAATCCACGCTCGGGTGTAACTTTATTGTCTTCCGTAGCCCACTTCCTATTTCTCACTTCCGGTTCAAATATTTTGGCTTTTTTCGGGATACTGTTTGGAATACTGAAACCTGATTCCAGCTTCTAGGTTTCTTTTCCCACTTCTTGTTTTCAAGAAACATTTCTGGTCTTTTTCAATGCTCTATCCCCCAGCTGGAAGGAGTCCTGGCCCCGCCCCTGGGAACGGAAGCTTGCAGCCTGTGGGTGTCACTCTAAAAGCCACCCTTCTTTTCCGCACCGGAAGCTGCGACTCCCTCAGCGGAAGAGGCCCGACCTCGGACCCGCCATGTCCACTAACAATATGTCGGACCCACGAAGGCCGAACAAAGTGCTGAGGTGAGGACCCCAACATCACGGGAACAGGGCTCGGGTTGTGGGGCGAGGTCCAGGGAAGCGCTTGTCCACTTCGGGGGCGGGACTTTGAGTGCCTCTGACCCTTGAGCCTACCGCAGGTACAAGCCCCCGCCGAGCGAGTGTAACCCGGCCTTGGACGACCCGACGCCGGACTACATGAACCTGCTCGGCATGATCTTCAGCATGTGCGGCCTCATGCTCAAGGTGGGCGGCGCCGAGTTTCCTTCGGCGTAGCTCCGCCTGGCCACGAAGCCCGTGGTGGGAGCGGATTCGGAATGAAGCCGGGCTGGTGCTGAGGGGGCGGGGCCTGGGCCTGGCCGGGGGCGGGGCTGCGGTGTTGCTCGGCTGAGAGGGCCAGAGCCGGAGGGGAAGCCGGGTTCAGGGTGGGTACCGGGGAGGTCGGCCTGATTTTAAAAGTAATTTGGAGGGGACTCGTGGAGAAAGGATGGGGTTCTTAGCATCACGAGGCATGTCAAAGGCTACTCTTCTTAGGCCTGAGGGCATGTGGTGCTGTCAAGAAAGGCAGGCGAAGAGGGTAGAACAAGAAACTGGGTACCTGGAGTAGGCTAGGGGGAATGGGACCGAGGGATTCTTGGGGATAAGATCCAGGTTGCATCGGGTGGAAACAGTGGGTTGGCACCCGTGTCTGGGAATGCCCCTGTGGTGGCTCATTGGTGTCCCTGTCACTGACCGAATACCCCCATCCTCCTGCCTTTCCCCAGCTGAAGTGGTGCGCTTGGGTCGCTGTCTACTGCTCCTTCATCAGCTTTGCCAACTCCCGGAGCTCTGAGGACACTAAACAGATGATGAGTAGCTTCATGTGAGTCTAGGCTTAGAGAAGGAGGACTTTTGAGTAAGTGGGAGAGGGGGACCCAAGCCTACCCTTCCTGGACTGACACCTCTCTCCCCCCGCAGGCTGTCCATCTCTGCCGTGGTGATGTCATATCTGCAGAACCCTCAGCCCATGACGCCCCCCTGGTGATGTCAGCCAAGGACTACTCTGTACACCTTCCCCCAGGCCTGGCCCCTGGTTATTCAGCCCCTGCCCTCAGCTGCTGTCCTGGGCTTCCCTGAATGAGGTAGTCTCAGGGCTCACAGCTGGATGGAGGGAACCTGACCCTTTCCCTGGGATTTTACTTCTGCTGGGCAGAGGAGAATTCCCTAGGCCTCCCCCACCTGCCTGCTTCCCCATCCTGCCTGCTGCTGGGGGAGATGCTGTCCATGTTTCTATGTGTATCCACTCGTTTCTTTTGTTGAAACCAGTTAATAATAAAGTTTTGCATTCTGGCTGTGTTTTGGGAACCTCTCCTGTGGATTGTGGGTGCTCTTCCTGGTGGGGGAGGGGCTCCAGCCTGGAGCCTTCTGGTGGTGGTGGTTCACTTGCTTCTTTCACAAGCCTTGTGACTTCAGTCAGCTGCCTGAGGCAGAGCAGTGATCCCTATCCTCTGGCAACTCAGCAGATGGGCTCTGCTGACCTGAGGAATATGGGCTTTCATTTTCTTATCAGACAAATCGGATAATACCAGTGAACTGGATGGACTAATAGGGATTGGGAAAAGCATGAAAGACTGAGTTCTCTCCCACCTGTCACTCCTCACCTGAGTCCCATGGGTATTTCTTCCAATTAGGCTGTATACGTCCCATCCTTAGTAACCCAGGGGGTTAGTTCCTTTATGCGTAATCCTCGTAGAACAGAACAGGACCACCATTAGCCCCTGCTCCTAGCCAAGCTAGGTCCCTCCAAGACCCTAGCCCTGAAGACCGACGGGACATCGTAGGATCCCAAGCACACATCCTCACCTCCTAAGCACACTATACCCGGAGGAAAATCTGAAGCCTTTTCGTCCACGGGGACAAAGGGTCACTCGGAGGCGGTGAGATATTAAGGGCTCCCCTGGCTAAACCAGCAACCAAGGGTGGACACGCCCAACGCCTCCCCACACTCCTAGTGTCCCCAGGGGCTAGCCAGAGCAGAGGGCTCCGTTCCGTGACACGCAGGGCGGCACCCTGGCCCCGCCCCCGCCAGCAGCCATTGGCTAGATAGGGTTCTGGGGGCGGGGTGTTTGCCCTGCCTTTGCAGGGCCCGGGAAGCCCCTGGAGGTGGTGGCTGCGGCGGCGGCGGCGGCGGCGGCGGCGGCGGAGCCATGGGCGCCGACGCGCGGCCTTCGGGGGTCCGCGCCGGCGGTGGCGGCCGGGGCGCGGCAGGGCCCAAGACGAGCTCCCGCGCTCTGCAGCCACCGCTCCCGCCTCTCTCCTTCCTCTTTTTGTTGTTGGTGGCGGCGCCCAGCGCTCGGGCCGCGGGATACGAGGTGAGCGCGGCCCGGGAGCGGAAGCGTACAGAAGCTGGAGCGAAGACCCGCGAGTAGGGTCCGGGGCTGTGGGTGGGTGTGTTCTGTGGGTGCCTAGTGAATGGTTGTTAATATGACAGTGTGGTCTGAAGGCATGCTTTGCGTCACTGAAAGGTCTGGCTGTGTGAGTCCGAGAACAGGGCTCTCCGTACCTGCTTCCTTCCTTCTGTGAGTGGGCTTGCCGGGAGTTTGCATGCATGCACTTAACTGTGTCATTTGGCAGATGGGTGTATGTGTTGGCGGGGGGATGGTTTGAGAGCTGGGACCCTGAAGTCAGCCTGCCTGGAGTTCCAGTCAGGCTCCCGGACTTCCTGGCCCCGTGACTTGGGGCCAAGTTCCCTAACCACTCTGATCCTCAGTGCTCTCAGCTGAAAATGAGATAATACTGCCCCCACCCCCAGCTGCTTGCCACTTGCAAATACCTAATAAACGTTTGCTGCTACTGTTACGATTAACCCAGGGTGTGAATGAGAGCTGCCGTAAGGGGTCGTGTCAAGTGGGAGTTGTATCTGTTTGCCCAACTCTGCGGCTTCCTCCCTGGAACGGCCTCGCGGGGTTTCTCTGGGTCACTCGCCTCTAGATCAAGACCTATGTTGTGCCTCCACCCCACCCCCGACCCCAGCCTGCTTCTTAACCCCGGTGTAACTGATAGGATGTGTGTTATTTGGGGTCCCTGTGCAGACATGCCCCGTGGTGCATCCGGACATGCTCAACGTGCACCTGGTGGCCCACACGCATGACGATGTGGGCTGGCTCAAGACTGTGGACCAGTACTTTTATGGCAGTGAGTAGAGCAGGGGGACTTCCCCTTGGGGCAATGGTCCCATGGTCCCCCATGGTCCCTTTGAGCCTTCAGATCCTTTGTGGGTCCTGGACATTGGGAGGAGGGACGTTGCCCAGCTTGGGCTCCTGTGTCTAAGAATGTCCCGCCTTGGCTCATTTGTCCCTGACCCCTGTGTCCACAGTCCAGAACGACGTCCAGCACGCGGGGGTCCAGTACATTCTAGACTCAGTCATCTCTTCCCTGCTGGTGGAGCCCACCCGCCGATTCATCTATGTGGAGATTGCCTTCTTCTCCCGTTGGTGGCACCAGCAGACAAATGCAACACAGGAAGTTGTGCGGGAGCTGGTACGCCAGGGTGAGCCTGCCTGAAGGAAGTGCAAAGAGGAAGCCCAGCTCGCTTCTGTTTCTGACCCTCCAGCTTTTGAGATTTTGTCATGTCCCCTGCAGTCTGCATGTGCATGTGGCTCTGCCTGTCTGGAATGTCCCTTTACCTGTAGAACTCCTATACATCCCTCAGGGCCCCACCTCCAGGGGAGCCTCAGGGAAGCCTGCCACGCAGGGGGCCCTCTGTTCCATATCTGGCTACACTGGCCTGGAAGTGACCCCTCTTCTCCTTCCCGGCCTGGGTTTGCAGGCGGGCCTTCATATCCCCTGTATTGCCACCCCTGGCCCCAGTCCTGGCCCTGACAGTCCACAGATTTTGCCCTTCCTGGCACAGGACGCCTGGAGTTTGCCAACGGTGGCTGGGTGATGAACGATGAGGCAGCCACCCACTACGGAGCCATCATAGACCAGATGACACTTGGGTTGCGCTTCCTGGAAAACACGTTTGGCAAAGATGGGCGCCCCCGTGTGGCCTGGCACATTGACCCCTTCGGTCACTCTCGGGAGCAGGCCTCGCTGTTTGCACAGGTGATTGCCCAGCTTCGCTCCTAGCTCCTCCCTTGGCCACTCAAGCCCCGCCTTTTCCTGCAAGCTCACTTGGACCAGGCCCTGGCCCCTGGCCCTCTGGCCACTTGAGGCCCTGCCCCTTGGGTGAGCTGTGAATCCCATTAGTAGCCCCTCCCCCGCTCCCCCCACCTTTCCGCTCTGCCTCTGCCCAGGCTGACCCCACTCCAGCTGGCTCTTCCCAGGTCCCACACCTGCCTCTCATTGGAGCTCTGGCCCCACCCCATTTGCTATGATCCCCAGTCCTCTCCGGAGCCAGGTGGGAGGTGGAGGCCTGCCCTGCTCTTCAACAAGCTTCATAGTCTTTGGCATGATGGCGTCCCCTTTCCATTCTCTGATCCCTTCCATTCTCAGGTTGCTTAAGGGGGAAAGTCTTGGGTCAGGCCCTTTCTGAGCTGGGGAAGGTGGAGGTTTGTTCTAGCGTCGCACCCCCCCCCCCCGCCCAGTCCTCCTCAGTGTCACCGGACCCTTCCCTGGCTTCAAAATGAGCTGAAACCCTTTCTGGTTTCAGACCTGCTTTTTCTAACTGTGCTCTGACCCTCGCCTGCCATGCCGAGGGGACTGGCGGTTGGTGGGGAGAGGATTGGACTCCCACTTCTCCTGCCCTCTGATCCCAGTCCTCATCCCTCCCCACCTCCAGATGGGCTTTGACGGTTTCTTCTTCGGGCGTCTGGATTATCAAGATAAGAGCCTGCGGAAGGAGAAGCAGGAGATGGAGCAGGTTTGGCGGGCTAGCGCCAGCCTGAAGCCCCCAGCAGCTGACCTCTTTACCAGTAAGGGGGTGGCATGGGGGCAGGGCTGACCCCAGGGGCATGGGACCTGGGAGCATGCTCAGAGGGCCCTGGGTTTGCTCTTATACTCTTGTCCTTTTCCTGAAACTCTTAATAATTTATGAACAAGAACCCAGCGTTTGCACTTTGCAGGGGGCCCTGCAAATTCTGAGGTCCCTCCTGGGTGGGGCGGGGCAGGCTTTGAACCCATGGCAGGTCCAGGGTGCTGAGCCCGGTGTGGTATGCAGGTGTGCTCCCCAATATGTACAACCCACCCGAGAAACTGTGCTGGGACACGCTGTGCGCTGACAAGCCCTTTGTGGAGGACCCGCGCAGCCCCGAGTACAATGCGAAGGAGTTGGTCGATTACTTCCTACAGTTGGCCACTGCCCAGGTAAGCCTACTGTGCAGAGCCCGTGCGACTCATGGTCATGATGCACTGGGCCCTTTCATGGCACAGGCATTCCCTGACACCTCCTCATCGCCCTTGGAGGAAGGGATCGTTCCATTCACCGTTGCCAGGCTCCCCTCCCAGATTTGTGTGCATTTCTGGTTAGAAGACTACAGACACCCTTTGCTGCCCCAAATGCTCACCAAGGTCGTAAGACAGCATGGCACAGTGACTCAGTGCCTTCATCTGGGCCCCAGAAGAGTACTCAACAGCGTGAGGCTATTTTCACGTGTGTCCCTATGCTCCCCCGTGACCCAATTCCCCTCCCCCCTCCACTCCTCTATGTACACCACACTTGGTTTTTTCTGTTTGTTTGTCTTGTTTTTTAAAAGATTTTATTTATTTGACACAGAGAGAGGGAGAGATCACAAGTAGGCAGAGAGGCAGGCAGAAAGAGAGGGAAGCAGGTTCCCGGCTGAGCAGAGCACCTGACATGGGGCTCGATCCCAGAACCCTGAGACTATGACCTGAGCTGAAGGCAGAGGCTTAACCCACTGAGCTACCCAGGTGCCCCCACACTTGTTTTTTAAAAATTTGTTTACTTATTATTTGTTAAAGATTTTATTTGGGAGCAAGAGAGAGAGACCAAGAGCATGAGTGCACACAAGCAGGGGTGGAGGGGGAGAGGGAGAGGGAGAAGCAGACTCCCCGCTGAGCAGGGAACCCAGTGCAGGGCCCGATCCCAGGACCCTGGGATCATGACCTGAACTGAAGGCAGACGCCTAACTGACTGAGCCACCCAGGCATCCCAAGACTTATTTATCTTAGAGAGAGAGAGAGCGAGAGAGCTCGACGGTGCAGGGGGAGGGGCAGAGAGAGAGGGAGAGAGAATCCTCAAGCCGACTCCCAGCTGAGTGTGGAGCCCAATGAGGGGCTCGATCTCAGGACCCTGAGATCATGACCTGAGCCAAAACCAAGGGTCAGATGCTCAACCGGCTGAGCACTGCAGGCTTGGATGTACCAAGACGGTGTGGTCACAGGGGTGGTCCAGGACACCCCGACCTGAGGAATTCTCCATCCCCGCTACAGGGCCAGTACTACCGCACCAATCACACCATAATGACCATGGGCTCAGACTTCCAGTATGAGAATGCCAACATGTGGTTCAAGAACCTTGACCGGCTCATCCAGCTGGTCAACGCCCAGGTAGGAGTGCCAGCTCGTGGAATGAGTGTGCTTGGACCCTTGGCCTTTGGGTCACATGCATCCCAGGGCATGCTCTCTTAGTTTTCTCTTGCTACTCTAACAAATGACCAACAAATGTAGTGGCTGGAAACAACAGAAATATATCATCTTGTGGTTTTATAGGCCAGAAGTCGGACACAGTTATCAGTGGGTTAAAAATCAAGATGTCAGCAGGGCTGGGTTCCTTCCTGAGGCTCTTGGGGAAAATGTCCTTGCCGTGTCCAACTTCTAGAAGCCTTCTGCATTCCTTGACTCACGCCTCCCTGTCCCTGTCTTGCTGGCCAGCCATGCAGCAGCTCTCTGTCTGAGGCTGTCATCACATCTCCTTCACCCCGTCTTTCCTCTTCTGTTTTTCTTAAAAAAAAAAAAAATTATTTATTTGGAGAGAGAGAGAGAGTGTGCAGGCCAGCACGAGGAGGGGCAGAGGGAGAGAGAGAATCTCAAGCAGACTCCTCACTAATAAGCACGAGCCAGATGCGGGGCTCCATCTCAAGTTGCTGAGATCATGACCTGAGCGGAAATCAAGGATTGGACGCTTACCTGACTGAGCCACCCAGGCGCACCTTCTCTTCCACTTTTCAAGACTTAATTTATCTATCTATCTATTTATTTATTTATTTAAAGATTTTATTTATTTATTTGTCAGAGAGAGAGGGAGAGAGAGCGAGCACAGGCAGACAGAGAGGCAGGCAGAGGCAGAGGGAGAAGCAGGCTCCCCGCCGAGCAAGGAGCCCGATGTGGGACTTGATCCCAGGACGCTGAGATCATGACCTGAGCCGAAGGCAGCTGCTTAACCAACTGAGCCACCCAGGCGTCCCAATTTATCTATTTATTTGACAGAGAGATCACAAGTAGGCAGAGAGGCAGGCAGAGAGAGAGGAGGAAGCAGGCTCCCCACCGAGCAGAGAGCCCGATGTGGGGCTCGATCCCAGGACCCTGGGACCACAACCCGAGCCGAAGGCAGAGGCTTTAACCCACTGAGCCACCCAGGCACCTCCACTTTTAAAGACTTGTGATTACATCGGCCCTGCAGATCATCCAGGATAAGCTGTTTTAAGGTCAGCTGGTCAGGAACCTGAATTCCATTTGCCACCTTAATTTCCCTTTGCCCTGTAACCTACAGGTTCTGGGCACCAGGACTCAGACATCCTTGGGCCTCTCAAATCTGAAATGTCCTTCCCTTCAGTTCCATCCTCCGGGCTGTCTGCTGGCGGTCTCCACATCCTCACCGTCCACTTACCCCGGCACCGCTGTTTCACCCAAAACACCCTCAGGGACATCACCAAGGCCTTCCCAAAGACATTTCCCAGTCCTCCCCGTGACCTGGAGGAGCCCTGGACACCTTGAGCACTTTCTTCTGTGAATACCATGGTCCCGAGCTGCCACAGGTTTTCTCCTGCCCCGACAGCTCCTTTGCCTACTGCATTCTGTTGGAAGTACAGTCCCATACTTCAAGTCTGTAGCTTGCCACTTAGTGGCTCTGTGACCCTGAGAAATCTTCAGCACTCCGCCTTAATTTTCCAATCTAGAAAATGGGCACAATGGTGGCTCCCACTTGA
Source organism: Neogale vison (assembly GCF_020171115.1). Taxonomy (NCBI): domain Eukaryota; kingdom Metazoa; phylum Chordata; class Mammalia; order Carnivora; family Mustelidae; genus Neogale; species Neogale vison. The sequence continues at coordinate 215,737,643 of NC_058096.1, forward strand.
TAAGGCTGTTGGGGTTTAATGAGTTCGTTTACACAGATCTATAGAACAGGGCCAGATCAATAGTCAGTATTACGGCGTTTGCTTATGACTGTTATTTGGGGCCAAACACCTTCTGCTTCTCCTTTAACATGCAAGCTGCAATGTTTCCTCCTCCAGGAAGCCTTCACCAAACGCAGGTGGAGCTCTTGCCTTTTCCTCTGTGCACACAGTCCCCACAGAAACCTACAAGGTCACATCCGGGCTGATAGTAACAAATTGTCCATTCAGTATCTCTCCTCCACTTGGCTGTGGATTCCAGGAGAGTGGGGCTGGGCTCTGCTTCTAGATTGTGCCTGAAATCCTGAGCATATTGAAGAAGCAAGTGGTTGGTTGTAGAGCGAATCCTGTGTGTGTGTGTGTGTGTAACTGTGTATGTGACTTGTGTGTGCAGGGGCAGGCCTGTGGCTGTACATAAAGGCATGTAGTCCTATTCACTTCCCTTCCTTCACTCAAGTGTTTAGTGAGCACCTACAGTGTACCAGGCACTGGCTTCATGACACGAGCAGAACAAACATCTTTTTCTTCAGGGAGGAGTTCACCTTCTTGTTCCTTCATCTCCCGCAGTTGAAGGACCCTGTTCATTCTAACAGTGGTGTCGTTGAGCAATAATGTGGCAGTGGTGAGAAATGATGACTGCAGCCCTATAATGTCATTAGTTTTTCCATCAAAAAAATTTTTAAAAAGATTTTATTTATTTATTTGACAGACAGATCACAATTAGGCAGAGAGGCAGGCAGAGAGAGGGGGAAGCAGGCTCCCCGCTGAGCAGAGAACCCGACGTGGGGCTTGATCCCAGGACCCTAAAATCATGACCTGAGCCGAAAGCAGAGGCTTAACCCATTGAGCCATCCAGGCGCCCCTTTATTTATTTATTTAGAGAGAGGGGCGAGCAGGGGAGGGACAGAGGGAGGAGAGAGAATCTCAGACTCTGTGCTGACTGCAAAGCCTTAGGCGGGGCCCATCTCATGAGCCTGAGATCATGACCTGAGCCCAAATCAGGAGTCCCACGCTTCACCAACTGAGCCACCCAGGTGCCGCCGCCAAATATTTTAAAAATAAAATTGGAATGATAAAAAGGTTTAGTAAAAATTTCAGGTTTAGGGGTGCCTGGGTGACTCAGTCGTTAAGGGTCTGCCTTCGGCTCAGGTCATGATCCCAGGGTTCTGGGATTGGCCCCGCGTGGGGCTCCCTGTTCAGTGGGGAGCCTGCTTCTCCCTCTCCCACTTCCCCCTGCTTTTCTTCCCTCTCTCACGCCCTCGCTCTTTCTCTGTCAGATAAATAAATAAAATCTTTAAAAAAAATCAGGTTTATTCTTGCATCCGTGAAATCCTTTCCATAGTGGTAATATTGAGCTGCTGCCCAAATCCAGTCTCACACTGGGCCATTGGTGTGCACTCAAAATGTGTACTAAGAGAATCTGAACCCACCGCATGATGAAGGTGCGCACATGTGTGTGAGGATGTGTGTGTACACCTGTGGGCCCCCTGGGAAGGTGCGGACTCCCGAGGGCTCACACACGGACCCCTCCGCCCAGCAGCAGGCCAACGGGAGCCGCGTCCATGTTCTCTACTCCACTCCCGCCTGTTACCTCCGGGAGCTGAACAAGGCCAACCTCACCTGGTATTTGGGGGAAATGGGAGCTTGGGGGGGTTGGCCCGCCCTTTGGGTCGTGACCCTGCTCTCAATGCCTCTGCCGCTGCAGGTCTGTAAAGCAGGATGACTTCTTTCCCTACGCCGACGGCCCCTACAAGTTCTGGACTGGCTACTTTTCCAGCCGGCCGGCCCTCAAACGCTACGAGCGCCTCAGCTACAACTTTCTGCAGGTGAGTGGGTCCTGGGCTCAAGGAGCGCCCGGGGATCCCAACAGGGCCGGGGCCCTAATACAGCCCCTCTGTCCCCAGGTGTGCAACCAGCTGGAGGCACTGGCGGGTCCAGCGGCCAACGTGGGACCCTATGGCTCAGGAGACAGTGCACCCCTCAGTAGGTGTTGAGACGATGAGGGGATGGGGGTGTGTCCAAAGCTGGGCACAGACCCTTGGCAACCCCATTGAGCCCTTTCATAAAGCTCCTCGAGACCCCGGCCACCCACACGTGATCTTTCCCGTCTCCTTGGGGTCTGGACTGAGAGTCCCGTGGAGACCCCACCCGGTTTACCGTCTGCCTGCAGATGAGGCGATGGCGGTGCTCCAGCATCACGACGCGGTCAGCGGCACCTCCCGGCAGCACGTGGCCAATGACTACGCGCGCCAGCTGGCGGCAGGCTGGGGGCCCTGCGAGGTGCGCGGGCTGGGTTCGGGGAAGGAGTAGGACTCGGGAGAGGCTGGTGTAGAATCAAAGGGCAGAGACAGGAAGAGGCGTGGTCAAAGCAGTGGGTGGAGCCTAAGCTGCCTTATGGGGCGGGGCCTGGGAGGAGAGAGGCGGAGACAAGAAATGGGGTGGAGCCTAGAAGCACTCATGGGCGGGGACAGGCAAGGGCGGGGGGGGGGGGTCCGGAAGGGGGCAGAGGGAAGACCTGGGTGGGAGTCCAGAGCTGACCCATAGACCTTTATGCTCCCTCCCACAGGTTCTCCTGAGCAATGCGCTGGCGCGGCTCAGCGGCTCCAAGGAGGACTTCACTTACTGCCGCAACCTCAACATCAGTGTCTGTCCGCTCAGCCAGACTTCGAAGAGCGTGAGCCGGGCTCAGGCTGGAGGGGCGGGCAGGGAGGCAGGTGGGTGGGACAGCACTAGAAACTGAGGACAGTGGGGGCGGGGCCAAGAGGAGGCGGGGCTCGGACTGAGGGTCTCTTGAGGTACCTGATGGTTGTGAAATTCATTGGGAGGATCGGCCTGCTGGGGGGCAGTGTAGCTGGGGTAGGAGAGACCAAAGCACCCCATGGGGTCTTGGAGCACCCAGGGACATGGCCGCGTGTGGTGGGTGGGTTTCAAGAAGGCCTGCTGTGACCCATGCCCCATCTGGCCCTCCCGCACCAGTTCCAAGTGATCATTTATAACCCCTTGGGGCGGAAAGTGGATTGGATGGTGCGGCTGCCAGTCAGCGAACACTTTTTCGACGTGAGGGACCCGAATGGCACAGTTGTGCCCAGCGACGTAAGTCCTTTCAACAAGTATTTCTCCTATGAGTACCACCCCGCCATGAGTACCGCCTGCGTTGTACACCTCCTCCTGGGGATTTCACCCTCCTACCTTATCCTATCCCATGGCAACATATCCCTCCATGGGTATCTCCTCCCATGGACACCGCCCTCTCTCTCGGGTAACTCTTTTTAATATCTTCCCCTCCATCAATACCTTGTGCCTAGTACTTTCTTTTGCTGCCCCTTAACATCTGGGCTCTTGGAAACATCCGCTCCCCGCATTCCCCTCACCCCCCTGCCCTGCCTCTCAGGCAATCTCTCCCTTTTAATGTCTCCTCATGAATTTTTATTTTTATTTATTTATTTTTTTAATTAAAGATTTTATTTGTTTATTTGACAGACAGAGATCACAAGTAGGCAGAGAGGCAGGCAGAGAGAGAGAGGGGAGGAAGCAGGCTCCCCGCCGAACAGAGAGCCTGATGTGGGGCTCGATCCCAGAACCCCGGGACCATGACCCGAGCCAAAGGCAGAGGCTTTAACCCACTGAGCCACCCAGGCGCCCCTCTCCTCATGAATTTTTAAAAAATATTTTATTTTGGGGGGGCCTAGGTGGCTCAGTGGGTTAAGCCTCTGCCTTCAGCTCAGGTCATGATCTCAGGGTCCCGGAATCGAGCCCCGCATTGGGCTCTCTGCTCAGCAGGGAACCTGCTTCCCCCTCTCTCTCTGCTTGCCTCTGTGCCTACTTGTGATCTCTCTGTCAAATAAATAAAATCTTTTAAAAAAATTTAACTCTCTGCCTGCCTCTCCATCTACTTGTGATTTCTCTCTGTCAAATAAATAAATAAAATCTTTAAAAAAAATTATAAAAAAATTAAAAAAAATAAAAAATTTTATTTTTTTTCAGTAATTTCCACATCGAGTGTGGGGTTCCACTTACAACACTGAGACTGAGGGACCTGCCCTACCAACTTATCCAGCCAGGCACCCCGAATTTTTTAAAAAAAGTTTTAGCTTATTTCCCTTGTCCTGGAAGGCCCCTCACATCCCCTTCTCCCACAGTCTCTGCACCCCAAAGTGTTTTTTCCCCGCACTTTATGAATCTTCTCTGTAATCTTGAACTCAGAATTTGACACTCCGTCCTCCCTGGCCAACACCTGTATTTCTTCTCCCCATCTGGGGCTCATTCCCCTCCTGAAGTTTGACATGGCCCTTTAGGTACAGCTCAGTATGTGGACTCACAGCCTCTTGACTCAGTTTCCCTCCTCCCTTACCCAAGGTGGTGATAAATCCTAGTTCAGACAATTCGGAGCTGCTATTCTTGGCCTCAGTGCCTGCCCTGGGCTTCAGCGTCTACTCAGTAACCCAGGTGCCTGGCCGAAGCCTCCACGCCCACAACCGCCACCCCAGATCCCAGAAGTCCTGGTCGCGTGACTTGGCCATCCAGAATGAGGTGAGACTCCCTTCAAATGCCCCTCCCTTCCCCCGTGACAAATTTGAGGTGTCGTGGACTCTGGATCAGTGGGTCTTGGGTTCATGGTCTAGTCACCAGTGCCCCATTACGTGTCCTCTGGTAGTGACCACCTCCTTTTGAGCCTCAGTGGCCTTTCCTGGGACTGTGAGGACCCAGTGTAATTATGGGTGACACTGGACTGATAAGTAAGGGCTGACGGTGGTAGGGGTTTGCGAATTAAATGAGATGGGTCAGAGACCCGAGGGAGGGAGCCACGTGGCCATGTGGCGGGGAGAAGGATCCAGGCGGACAGGGAGCAGCAGAAGCAAGAGGCCTCAGGCAGGAGGGTGGGGAGTGTCCCAGGAACCCCCTGAGGCTAAATGGGGCAGGTATTGGGTGACAGGTCAGACTCTGCAGGACTTGAGGGACAAGACTTGGGCTTTACTTCGAAGGAGCCACGTCAGAAACAGGGCTGCATGAAGACTGTAATGGGCTCTAGCATTTCTTTTTTTTTTTTTTTTTTTTTTGCCTTTTTGGGTCTCTTTTTCGGTCAGAAAAAATAAAAAGGTGACAATTGTATTTCATGAGCAGGTGGCTGTAGAAGACAAGTATAAAATATTCATTTTTATTGCATTTACATTTTCTTCTGATTCTAAAAAAAATTAAAATTTACATATTTCTGTTGGCCCCTAAAAGTCCGCTGGGTTGTGGCACTATGATCCCTTAATCAGATGCCCCAGTCCGCCCCGAGTCAGCCCAGGGGCCCAAGCGGACCGGCTGCGATGGTATTTTGGGTGTCATTGGCGCCCTCTGGTGGCCGTGGTGGGGGGAACTGACTGGGGGAGGGAGCCTGGAAGGGGTTCCCTGCACTAGTCACAGAAGGTCATGGAAATGGTGAGAAGTGGTCAGATTGAGGAGGAGGTGGAAGGTAGAGCTGTTAGGATTTGTTAATAGGGCCGGGGGGAGGGGGCGGGGAGCTTCTGGGCTTCCTCCTGAGCCCCAGGAAGGAGAAGCTGCCCTTGGATGAGATGCTTATTAACCTCTGGCTGTCCCTTTTCTACCCAGCACCTCCGGGCTAGGTTTGACCCTGACACGGGACTCTTGGTGGAATTGGAGAACCTGGACCAGAACCTCCTGCTGCCTGTTCGCCAGGCCTTCTACTGGTGAGGGAGGGACCATCAGGCCAGGGAGGGGGGTACGAGTAGAGCGGGGGTCACTTACCTGACTCTCATCTGCCCCGGCCCCAGGTACAACGCCAGCGTAGGCAACAGCCTCAGCAGCCAGGCCTCAGGCGCCTACATCTTCAGACCCGACCGCCAGAAACCGTTGATCGTGAGCCACTGGGCTCAAACGCGCGTGGTGAAGGTCTGGGGCCTTGAATGACGAGTGGGTGTGGGGGAGGTGTGGAGCCTGGGGGTGGTGGTCGGGGGGGTGGTGGTGGCGGGGTGGGTTTGTATCTCTATCAGATAAGAGGGTTAGGACCTGCGGGGAATATTGAGAATCTTCCCACAGGGCTGGTATTTTTGGCTGGTTGAGTAACAGTCATTCCTTGGGAGCAAGTACAAAGGCTTTCACATCTACTGTGGGAGTCAGGGTTATACTAGATTTTGAAACTGGGAGTGGGGTGTTTCCACTGGGTCCAGGAATGGGGAGAAGCAGGTGTAGCGTCTGGAAGGTTCACCAAGGGTCTGTGGTAGGAGGGGATTATATTTGAGGGGGCTGTGCGAGCGTTCACACTTGGATAGGGGCTGGGCGATTCTCACTTAGGATGGATATCTCAGGGTGCAGCTGGCTGGGAATGGGGGTCCCCCTTGGGTTTCTCGGGGCTTCTCGTTGATGTTTTCTCTTAGGGTAGGGGTGGGGCAGGTGGTGGCAGGATTCACATTGGACATGATTCCCCTTGAGGGGAACTTCTGCCTACGAGGGTTGCTGCATTAGGGTATAGTTTTGCCTCCAGTAACCGTTGCCAAAATGTGGTGCCTAAAACAAGATAGACATTTCTTTCCATCTAACAGAAAGTCTGGATGGGCCATCCAGGGCCGGGGGAGTGACTTCGGAGTCATCCAGGCCTCTTCTGTCTCATTGTCTGCCCTCGTCAACATTCGGCTTCGACCTCGTGGCCCAAGATGGCTGCTCAAGGTCCAGCTATCGTATTGGCATTGGAGCCAGTGGGAGAGGGAAAGAGGCAAGGGACGTGGCGCACACCTCTTTGGTCCTTTTCCATTGAGCAAACCGTGGTCACCCAGCTATTGCTAGCCTCAGGGAAGACTGGAAAATACGGTCTTTATTCCAGGTAGCTACTTGCCAAGCTAGAATTCTGTTCTAAGGAGGGAAGTCGGGGTAATGGTGGGCAGCGAGCGTACATGCCACACTCAAGAGTTAGGTGGTAACATCTGACATAGGAAATGGGGACATCGCACCGAGGGGGTGGGGCAGGTTTCCATTTTGTGAGTGGGGTTGACCTGGCTGTTAGCCCTTGTGAGTTGACAGCAGGGGTGGGTATCCGCATGGTTTGCCTGTGTGCAGGTGCAGGCTCAGACTTGCTCCCACCCCCCACGTGCCCGCAGACCCCCTTGGTGCAGGAGGTGCACCAGAACTTCTCAGCCTGGTGTTCCCAGGTGGTTCGCCTGTACCCAGGCCAGCGGCACCTGGAGCTGGAGTGGACAGTGGGACCAATACCTGTGGGGTGAGTGGCACCCAGGGGGACTTCGGGGGTACGGGCAAGGGCAGAGCAGGATAGGGGAAGCTCACAGTCTTGCCATCCCCTCGGGTCCAGTGACGGCTGGGGGAAGGAGGTCATCAGTCGCTTCGACACTGTGCTGGAGACGAAAGGACTCTTCTACACAGACAGCAACGGCCGGGAGATCCTGGAGAGGAGGTGGGGTGACTGCGGGTAACGGGGTGGTCTGTGATGTGTGGGGGCCCAGGCTTGTGGGGGCATCTGCTGATCCTCTGAATGTGGGAAGGAGGGCATGAAGGGGAAGTGAGGCATGGGTAGACCGGGGAAGGGGAGCTGGACCCCAGCCTTGACCAAACCCTCCCCCTCCCCAGGCGGGATTATCGACCGACCTGGAAGCTGAACCAGACTGAGCCAGTGGCTGGAAACTACTATCCAGTCAACAGCCGCATTTACATCAGGGTAACCCCCCATCCTGCTCCCCATGTCTTAGCCCCCCTCCACATAGTGGGGGGTCACCCTCATTCTTAGCATCTCTCAGCTGTCCTTGGTGGTCTCCACCATCCCCTGTGGTGACTGCCTGGGGGCCACGGCTGGCTGGCTGTGGGCCCCTCACTCTCCCCTCGCCCTCCTTCCCCCAGGATGGCAAGACGCAGCTGACCGTGCTGACTGACCGCTCCCAGGGGGGCAGCAGCCTGAAGGATGGCTCTGTAGAGCTCATGGTGAGTGGCCAGAGCCCTGTCCCAGCCAGTTCCCACCCTGGCCCCCCCACTGGACCTTGAAAGCTGGTTGCTGGTTTCTCTCTGTTCTCTGCTAGCTGCTCCCCTCCGTGTGTCACCCCACTAAGCTGACACCTCCATTCCTAAGTGAAAAGTTCACTCCAAGCTCTTGTCCGGTCCCCATCTAGTTCCCCATCTCTTCCAGGCCCTCACTTGCCCTATCCCGTTAGACCCTTACCTCCGTCTGTGCTAGTCCCTTGCAAGGCTGGGTCACCACTTGTGCCGGCGGACCCCCACTAGACCTTTCTCCGCATCCGTCCTTCTCACTCTTAAGTTTCTCTTGAAATTTCCATAAGCCCTTACCCAAATTTCTGGCCCAGAAATCGGCCAGAGGGACTTCTCATCCTCTCCTGACCACTCCCCCCAGGTGCACCGAAGGCTTCTGAAAGACGACGGACGCGGCGTAGGGGAGCCGCTGCTGGAGGGCGGGCTGGGGCTGTGGGTGCGAGGGCGCCATCTCGTGCTGCTCGACAAGGTTTCGGCCGCTGCCACCAGGCACCGGTTGCAGGCAGAGAAGGAGCTGCTGGCCCCGCAGCTGGTGCTGGCCCCCGGTGGCGGCGCCCCTTACCACCTGGGAGTCGCCCCACTCAAGCAGGTGAGGGGGCTGGGGCCGCCAGGGAGGACCCCAAGGAACCTGGCCTTAGAGGGTACCCACTCCGCCCGCCTCTATCTCGCTCTGGGGAAGCCATAAACTGCTCCCACCCCCTTACCTCAGCCCCGTCGCCCTACAGCCCCCCGATTGCTGAGTCCCATCGCACCACGTCTGGGTCTTGGCACAGCCTTAGCTCTCTCCCCTCCCGCGGGCTCACTGGGCCCCACCCTCTCCGCCTTTTCCTTCCCCACCCACGGTCCCGCCCCCATCCCCGCCCCATCCTGCCTTGCCCCACCCTCTGAGCGTCATCCCCGCCCTATCTCGGGGGGGTCTCAGGCCAGATCCCTTCGGCCCCCTTCCGGGCTCGGGCCAGGCCCTAGCCTGGCACCACCCTTCCCTGGGTCTGTCCCATCCTCTCACTGGCTTAACCCCCACGAAATCACGCCCCTTGAGTCAGAGCCCCGCCTCCTAGCCGCGCCTCCGCCCCACCCCCTTTGTGCAGTTCTCAGGGCTCCGCCGGGAGCTGCCTCCCTCCGTACATCTGCTCACGCTGGCCCGCTGGGACAGGACATCGCTGCTGCTGCGCTTGGAACACCAGTTCGCTGTAGGGGAGGGCTCTGGCAACTTGAGCTCCCCGGTGACCGTGGATTTGAAGGTGAGTAAGGCAGAAGTGGGAAGGAGACAAGACAGAGGCAGAGAGAGCAGGGAGAGGGGAAACCCTGCTCTGTCCCCACTGAGCCGGGCCCATCCACTGCCTACAGGACCTGTTCTCCGCCTTCACCATCACAGACCTACAGGAGACCACGCTGGCGGCCAACCAGCTCCGGGCTGGGGCCTCCAGGCTCAAGTGGACACCAGCCACAGGTGGGGGCCTGTCCTGGGAGCTGGGGGCTGTGTGGGAGGTGTGGGAATGTCCCAACTAGCAGTGGCTCTGGAGGGTCTGGGGTGGGATTCCCAGGGTGTCTAGTTCTGGGGTGAGGGCTATGCCCATTCACCCCTGGGGCTGGCATGATGGTCTTCAGGTAGGGCTTGAGGGTGGAAGGGAGATGGCTTGACATCGGGGATGGCATTCAGGGCCTGGGAGACCGTTTAAAATGGGTCTGGGACTAAGGCCCTGGGTACAGATTTGAGGGTGTATGGCTCTGTGGAGGCCGCGGGGAAGGAGCAGGAGGAGGGGTGAGGCAGAGGAGGTCTGCAGCCCTCACTTCTCTCTCGCACCTCCCCAGGCCCCGCGCCCCAGCCCTCTCCCCCTCGGCTGGACCCCGCTGCCATCACGCTGCAGCCCATGGAGATCCGCACCTTCCTGGCCTTGGTGCAGTGGAAGGAGCTCGGCTAGACAGGCTGGGGGCAGGCAAACTCGCGCGCTCTTCCTCCTGCTGCTGCTGCCACTAACAAAAGCCATTAAAATGCCACTACCAAGACTTGGGTCAGGGTGTGACTGAGTGGGGTTTTGCTTGTTTCTGGAGCAGGGGGTGAGGGGGAATGCATTGATGGCCTAGGAAGGTCAGCAGGCACTATCTGACTCTTGCTCTGAGGCCTTGCAGGGGAGACACCCCAGACTGCACCATCCACACCCGCTTCATCTGCCATGTCTTCCACTCCTCCTTCACTCCTTCCTCCACTCAGGCTGCGGCGCAGCTGTCTCTAGAAGCTACCAAGGGTGGGCCTGCATGGGTTACATCGAGTATACGTATGCATACTCAGTGTATGAGTACGTTTCACACTCTGCATGAGAATGTAGACATTCTCTACATCTGAGAAGCAGATGTACCCCGGAGCCTTCCGGTCCTGGCCTTGGGGAATCCAGGCCCTGAGGGCAAGGAATCCAGGAGGTCCTGGTAAAGGGCTGGGACAGGAGCCAGGTTCCAAAGTGAGGCCTTGGACAGGTGGGCTAGAGCTGCTGGGCTCCCAGGAGACAGGTAGAGTCTGGCATGCCCTGGTTTGCTCTGGGGTCTGTTATGGAGAAAGGACACTTTGAAATGAAACTGGTGATTTAGACTCGAAAGTGAGTCACTTCCCCCTTGGTCAGGACAGACTTAGGCAAGTCCCTTGAAGGTGTGAGGAGGCCAGGAGGGCATCCCAGGCTGACCCCTGGGATGCGTGCTTCCCTGGTTGTCAGATGCCCCTCCAGAAAAAAATCTGTAAGTCCCTCTTGGGGTGGCAGGATGAACCTGGGCAGCTAGGGACCGCTGGGGAGGGCACTACAGGCCTAGGTAATGTTCCAGATGGGGCCTGGGTGCTGGATGTGCATCTTGAAATTTTCTCTAAGTCTCCCCTTAAAGAGATGGACCAGGGAGACCCAGGGAGGGAGCCCCAGGCTAGTTGCCATTCTACATGGGGCCCAGTCACTGGATGCACCTCTCAGAAACTTCATCTAAAGCTTCCCTCTGGGGCGCTGGGGTGGCTCAGGTTAAGCGTCTGCCTTTAGCTTAAGTCATGATCCCAGCCTCCTGGGATTGAGCCCCATGTCAGGCTTCCTGCTCAGTGGGGAGTCTGCTTCTCCCTCTGTCCTGTCCCCCACTTGTGCTCGCTCTTGTTCTCTCTCAAATAAATACTCCCCCCTCTTTTTTTTAAAGTTTCCCTCCAGAAAGGGAAGGCAGCAAAGCTAGGCAAGGTGGTCTGGACCCCTCTGTAGGGTCCCATCTTAGGATGTGCCCACCAAATTTGCTTGTAAGTATCCTCTGGTGGTAAGGAGGACACTGGCCAGGCAGCGCACCCTAGGGTTTACACCTTTCACCTGGTAGTCCATGGGATCTCCTGAAAACGTGCAAACCCTCCTCCAAAGTTGGGCACCATCCTGGCTGGCCAAGGAGACTCACGGAGGTTGCCCCGGGCCCCCTTGTAGTCCCCATGGTGCCTGATTGTTGGATTGGCCCCTGCAGACTTCTGTATCTGGTGATGGAGACAAGGGCAGGCCAGCCAGAGAGACTTGTGGGGAGGAGAGTGCCCAGGGCCAGGCTGAGCTTCCGCACGGGCCCTCTTATTGGACCCACCTGGCGGTGCCCCCTGAAAACACGGCCACATCCCCATCCAAAAGGAAGTCACTGAATGGCTTGTGCTGGGCAAGTAAACCCATGAAGGATGCCGTGGGCTCAGGTGCTGTCACTCTTGGGTCCCAGTCATTGGGAGCCCCTCCCGAGAAGTTTCTATGTCCTTTTGTGGAGCTCAGGGCCACCCAGAGGGTGAATGCACTCCCCTTCCCCCTCTGAATGGGGCAAGCAGCCCTAGCCATCCAGGGAGGCCCAGGGAGCGAGTTCCAGGCCCAGCCGCGGTGACATGTAGGCCCCTAGTCATCACATATGCCACAGGACATTGTTTCCAAGTCTTCCTCTAAAGGAAGGCAGCAGCCTGCTGGGCGATGGGCCACCGGGGAGGGTGTCCTGGGCCCAGCCGCCTTCCTGTGCTGGGCTGCGTGGCTACATATGCTTCTCAAAAATATTTTTAAGCCCTCTTGGGAGCGGGAAGACTGAGCTGACATGGCCAGGGAGGCGTGGCGGGCCAGCTTCAGAGAGGGATTAGTCACCGGGAGCATCGCTGAAAACGTCTCAATGGTGCTCTGGAAGCTGAGAGCAGCCTGGGCGCCCCCGGGATTTACGCGGATGGTGCCCTGGGCCCATCAGGCTCCTTCTCGGCTGCTGTGGGTCGAGATACATCATTTGGGTGAGACCTACCCACGCAAGCTGCGTCCTGGTGGGTCGTTTCATCCAGGTCGCGCTGACTGAACTGCGCCACCTGGTGGCTGTTTTTATGTCGTCCCCGGAGCTCGGCTGTGCGGGCGTGGGATGGGATCCAACTGTTGAAAAGCAAGGCTGAGTTCCAGGAGACTGGTGGCAGTGTCGAGGAGAGCGATATAGAGGAGAGCGACATCCAGGAACTGCGCGGATGGGCTGGCCAGCGCCCGGCGGTCCCCTCCGCTCCCAGGGACTCCCTTGAGACGTTGCAGGTAATGAGGTGGTGTCCTGGGCTTGGTCCTGTTTCCACCTGGTGCCTGGTTTTTAGATTCTCCCTCCTGAGGTCGGGATCATGGCCAGGAAGTCCTGGGTCAGGGGGCGTTCCCCTCACCCGGCTGCAGTCCTGTGTGGGGCCAGGTCCCTGGATGCGCACCCTGAAATTTCCCCTTCTGAGGAGGGGGCAGGGAGGCCTGGCAGGCAGCTGTCCTCAGTGGGGTTCCAGTCACTACCTATCCCTTCTGAAAATGTTTCCCGAGGAAAGGAAGGCCCTCAGTCAACTCCCTGCGCGAGGGGAAGAGCAGTCCCGTGGGGGTTCATTGGCTGCACCTCCTGAAAATTTTTCTAAGTCTCTCTCTATGCTAACAAGCCAGCCAGACAGGGAGGCCGAGGGAGCATGCCCAGGTCCCATCCACAGCCCAAATGGGGACCAGGGGTTGGGAGAAGTGTTTTCAGGGTGCTTGGGTCCTCCCTCCTGCACCAGGGAGAGGAGAGGCCTTCTAAACCAAGGGAGGAGAATCAGCTTGTCTAGAGTCCGTGGTGGCTGGGGAAGGCATCCAGGTCTGGCCACAGGGATTCAAGAGGTCACTGCTGACTCACGCACTTCCTGAAGGAGCTTCTGATTCCCCTTCCTGGAGGGGAGATGCTGTCTTGGGCCTGTTAGGGACGCCCTGTGAGGGCACCCTGGACATGAAGGCAGATCTCTGAAATGTGTTCTCTCACCACCAGTGGAAGCACTGGCCTGCGATGCCAGGCCCAGGTTAGCTTGCAAAGACATTTCCAATTCCTGGACAGCCTGGCCAGCTCGTGGAGGGCACCCTGGCTAGGCCTCCATCCACCATGGGTCATGGTCACAGAGGGTGCCTTCCAAAAGTCTTCTTAGTCCCTCTTTGGATGCTGGGACTGGCTTGGGCTGGATGGGGAGGATTTGGAGGGGGACCCCAAACAGCCATGGTCCCATGTGAGGCCAACTTGAGTATGTTCCAAATTTTCTAAGTCTCCAGCTTGAACATGCTAAGGACACCGTGGGAAAGCTGACTGGGCCCAGCAATTATCCTGCATGAGGCCTTGTGGACCGATGGGCTTTCTGGAAATGTTTCTGAATCTCACTGGTGTCCTGGGCATGGGCCATGCCTGGCCGAGGAAGCCTGGGAAGATGTTTTGGGCAGAGCTGTGGTCTCATGTGGCTTCCACGCGTTCCTTCAGGCTCCTCCAGATGGGTTAGGACAGACACACACAATAATTTTGCAGATCAGGTTTGCTCCGCTCCCTTGGGTTCAAGGGAAGAACTGGGAACCAAGGTGTCATTGCTTCAAGATCAAGGCCACTTACATGCTGTGAAGACTAGGCAGCTTTAAGTAAAAAGAAAAAAAAGAAAACTTTCCTTCCATTTGAAGATGGCTATTTCTTGCTCAGGTATCGCTTGCTGTAAAGCTCTGACTGTCGACTATTCTCCAGTGCTTCTGTTGGGGCGGGGGGTGGGCAAGGGCTTCAAGCTTCACAGCCACCATTCCGCTGATGTCACTCTAATATTTTGCAACTCTTAGTCCTCTGTCCCATTCGCAGAGAGGACAATGGCAGAATTGAGTAGTTGTGACGGAGCTCACAGAGACTGCGCAGATGAGCAAATCTAGTATCTGACTCTTTTGCAGAAAGTGTATCTACTTCTGAATGAGGACCCCTGGCCCAGAGGAGAGGCTTCAAAGTTAGAACTGCATTTAGAGCACAGTCTCTGAGCCAAACGCTGTGGGTTTGAATTCAATCTTTTATCATTTACTACCTTTTGTGACTAAAATTTACTGCAATCACTTGCTTTTTTAAGAGGAAATAGAGGGGTGCCTGGGTGGCTCAGTGGGTTAAAGCCTCTGACTTCGGCTCAGGTCGTGATCCCAGGGTCCTGGGATCGAGCCCTGCATCGGGCTCTCTGCTCGGCAGGGAGATTGCTTCCACCTCTCTCTCTGCCTGTCAAATAAATAAATAAAATCTTTTTTTTTTAAAGAGGAAATAGAGCTATTTTGTAGAATTTGCTCAAGTTTTACTCTGTTAACCTATGGGGAGTGAGCAATTTCCATGGGATGGTGGACAGGGTGTCTGCCAGCACACTGGGCCAGGCGGGAGCGGCACAGATGGCGCTGGATAGGTGTCGGTGTTGCTAGTTGCTGGCCTGTTGTAACAAGGCTGTGTTGTTCTGATGTTGAACATGAACTATCTTCCAGACAACCTAAATCCCACAGGTTCATTCTCTGACTGATGGAACAAGACCCACATGAGTCCACTATCTTGTCTGTAACTGGATTATACAACGAAATTGTCCAAGCCACAGAAATTAGCAAATATCTCACTGTGCTGGCATAAATGATTGGCAATTAATTCTTTATCATTGCTTTTAGCCCCATTTCTAGATCTAATGATTAAGATTACCTGATCATAGGGGTGCCTGAGTGGCGCAGTGAAGCATCTGCCTTTGGCTCAGGTCATGGTCCCGGGGTCCTGGGATCAAGCCCTGCATTGGGCTCCCAGCTCAGCAGGAAGCCTTCTTCTCCCTCCCCCAATCCCCCTGCTTGTGTTCCCTTTCTCGCTGTATCTCTTTCCGCCAAATAAAATTAAAAAAATCTTAAAAAAATTACCTGATCATAGAATTACATTTACTTCCTAATATCATTAATCAATGTCCCAATTTCTTGAACTCCCTCCCCCTGCCAACCAACCAGTGTAAGCCCAAATCACAGAATAAGTCCTCTCTTCCTATTACCGTCCACTGTGATGCATCACGGTTCCTCACGGTATATGGTCTCCACCACTGCAATGGGTCAATAACTCAACTGTGTTC
This sequence comes from Neogale vison, assembly GCF_020171115.1. Lineage (NCBI taxonomy): Eukaryota > Metazoa > Chordata > Mammalia > Carnivora > Mustelidae > Neogale > Neogale vison. Next base: position 215,753,034 of record NC_058096.1, read on the forward strand.
TATTGTAACTGTGTTCCTGGTAATCTCTGGCTGCACAGCACTGATGAAAGCAAGATGTAAGTTTCTACTAAAATAATAAATCATTTTCATGGAAAAGATGTTAAGTATATGGAAATAAAAGAATTTAACCTTAAAAATTGCTTTGGATCCTCAAAGAAATCAAACAATTCAGACCACAAGAAAGGAATTAAAAATCAAGTAGTAAAAAAATTGAAAAAAAAAAAACCCCAACCCTTTAAGTAAATGAATATGAAAATAGAATATCAAAATTTATGGAACACACACACAAATTTTAGGGTCAAAATTATAGTTTTAAATACATTAGAAAGGAAGAAAGGTCTAAAATCAACAATCTAAGTTTCAACTTCAGTAAACTAGAAAAAGCACACCAAAAGTAAGATTTAAAAAAGGAAATATTAGGCAGGAAAAAAATAGAAGCAAAAATCAATGAAATACAACACCAGAATACCGACAGGAAAAAAATCAATAAAGCAAAAAATTGGTTCTCTGACAAGATCAAGAAAATTGATAAAATCAAAAGAGGACCAACCAAAAAAAAAAAAAAAAAGACACGAATCACAAAAATAGAAAAGGAAACAAGTATACCTGCTCCAAGCCCTCCCAATAAAACCCACAAAACCCACAAGCCCTACAAACATACCTGAGATTTTTAAAGCTATAAAGGAATCATATGAATTATTTTATGCCAAAAGATTATTTACTTTTTATAAAGATCTTATTTATTGCTTTGAGAGACACAGAGAGAGAGCATGAAAGGGGAGAAGGTCAGAGGGAGAAGCAGACTCCCCGTGGAGCTGGGAGCCTGATGCGGGGCTCCATCCCGGGACTCTGGGATCATGACCTGAGCTGAAGGCAGTCGTCCAATGAACTGAGCCACCCAAGTGCCCTAGATTAGATAATTTATTTGAAATGAACAATTCCTAGCCATATTCATACCAACTAAATAAACTCAGGAAGAAATAGAAATAGAAAATCTGAACAGGTCTCTATCAAGTGAAGAGGTTGAATCAGTTGGTTAAAAATCTTCACACAAAGAAGAGCCATGGGCCAGACAGCCTCACTGTTGGAATTCTAACATACTTTAATGAAGAAATACCAGGACCACACTAATAAAAGAGGAGCAACTACACTGAAAATAATTTCATCAAATCCAGACAAAGGTATTACAAGAACAAAAATGACAGGGATCCTTTCACCCAGTGTACTTGTGTCAAATCATTCTCATGTATATTTTATTTTATTTATTTATTTGACAGGCAGAGATCACAAGTAGGCAGAGAGGCAGGCAGAGAGAGAGGGGGAAGCAGGCTCCCTGGTGAGCGGAGAGCCTGATGTGGGCCTCGATCCCAGGACCCCGAGATCATGACCTGAGCCGAAGGCAGAGACTCAACCCACTGAGCCACCCAGGTGCCTTCTCATGTATATTTTAAAGTATATTTTAAATTTATTTGTGAGGGGCGCCTGGGTGGCTCAGTGGGTTAAATAAAGCCTCTGCCTTTGGCTCAGGTCATGATCCCAGGGTCCTGGGATCAAGTGCCACATTGGGCTGTCTGCTCAGCGGGGAGCCTGCTTCCCCCCACCCCCGCCTGCCTCTCTGCCTACTTGTGATCTCTGTCAAATAAATAAATAAAATCCTTTTTTTAAAAAAGGTATACTTAGGTTGATCTTTTAAAAAAAATGTACTTGCTCTTATACTTCAGTGAAGCTGGAGGAGAAAGAAAGAATGCCGAAGCAGAAGTGGGTTTGGGTCGACTGAAAAAAAGGAGAGGGGAACAAACCCCAACAATCAGATGAATGACCTTCACGAACATAACACCTCTTAACAAAATATTGGCAAATGAAACATGGCAAGACATATAAAGGTTTACACACTATGATGAAGTGGAGTTCGTCCAAGAAGATAAGAGTGGACTTAATTCTTGTCAAACGCTATTTAGAAGGAAACTTCAATCTGATGAAACATGAAAAGCCTACAGCTAACACTCTACCCGTGTAGAGGTGTAGGCTGAATGCACTTCCCCTCACAACGGAGACAAAACAAGTGTCCTCTCCCACAACTTCCATTCAAAACTGTCCCGGAACCCCTAGCATCAGCCAGGAAGAACACTTACAGGAACAAAGATAAGAAAGAAAGAAGCGAAACTCTTATTTGCAGATGACACAATCTTGTTTGTAGAAGTGACTGTTGACTCTAAGGGGAAAAGACTTAAAAAAGCAAGGTCAAGGGATCGAAGATCTAAGAACCCACTTTGCTCTAAACTAGTAATGAAAAATCCCAAACTGAAATTAAGAAAATCCCATTCCCCACAGCACCAAAGACAAAGGCACTATTCTGGAATGGCAGCATGAGGAGCCAACTCTGTGGATCCCTTCCCCAGTGAAACAAATATAAAGATTCACTTTTAAAATGTAATTATTGGGGCACCTGGGTATCTCAGTGGGTTGAACCTCTGCCTTTGGCTCAGGTCCTGGAATCGAGCCCCACATCGGGCTCTTTGCTCATCAGGGAGCCTGTTTCCTCCCTCCCCCGCCTCTCTGCCTACTTGTGATCTCTATCTGTCAAATAAATAAATAAAATCTTAAAAAAAATCCTATTATTGCAAGTCTCTGGGAAATGTCATAATGGGATATAATAAATAAACACGTATTCAGTAAAACCCAAGTAAGAGTAAGGGGAGTGAAACCACACCTTGCTTTCTGCCCCTCTCTTGTCAATGATGCAAACCCCACCCCAGACAGGGGCAGCCAAGAACACAAGGCTTCCCCAAACCCTGCTTTCAGTCCAGGGATTGATCTTCCTGGGAGGGGCAGGCACCAGCCTCTGTCATTCCCTCCCAGCTACAGACTGCAGGGGGCCATTTCCATCTGGCTGCCCGATAGGCGTGGAGACCCCACTTCAGATATGGCATGTTAAGAACATTGGAGGCCCAACTGCCCTCTTCCTAGCTCGTTTATAGGGCAGAAATCCTATGCCAAAAGGCAGGTCAAGAAGAGGCTGCCACCCACACCTAGCGTCTTTCCCCTAAAAAGGGGATCATTCAGGGGCTCAGTCTGACTTTGGCTCAGGTCATGATTGAGCCCTGGGTGGGGCTCTTGCACTCAGTGTGGAGTCTGCTTGACCTTCTGACCCTCCCGCTGCTCTATGAAAATCTTTCCAAAAAAGTGGATGGAGGGTTATTCCGAGAAATGCAGGCGAATAACCCCACCCATTATTCCAGAGCTGTGGTGCAAGGATTTTGTTCACAAGCAGAGGCAGTTCCTAAGAGCAGACAGCTCTGAAGCTCTCTCTAGAAGGGTGAACTTTATTTGAAACAAATGGTGGAAGTTCAAGACCAAGGGTGCTCTTAAAGACAAGGGAGGTTCTGACAGCAAGCCAAGAGAAGGCAGCTAGTAGCTTCATGAGATCAATATATGAAACAAGCAGGCCAGCTAGTTTACTGGAGAACCAGGGAAAGACACAAGGAAAGCCTTCTTGGGATTAGAACAAGTCTCAAACACTGGCCTCAAAAACTGCTTCCACAAAGGGGCAGGAATGAAACTGATCATGCTCTGGGGTAATTTGCATCCCAGGGTACCATTAAAAACAATGAAGCAGTCTGCCGCGACAGTGTGATCAGGGAAAGGCAAGGAGCGCCCTGTCAAAACCGGTCATCCCACTGTGACTGTGGGAAAGCCCGAGGCTGGGTCCTCTGGGGAGCAACATCAGATGCTCACATGTGGAAAAAACAGATGTCACCAAAATGTCAGCCAGCTAATCTCAAAGCAAATAAAACAGACAAGGAGCCCTGGTTAGTACAGGATCTATAATGTCAAAATTTCGACTGAAAAATGTATAATACTTGCAAAAAAATGGAAAGGACTGACTTACAAAGACAAAAAAAGGCAGACCACTGCCTGCAAGATGGTCTAGATGACAGATTTAACAAGGACTTCAGGGCAGCCATTATCAATCTGCTCAAAGAACTAAGGGAAACCACAGTTAAAGAAGTAAAAGAGGGTACGATGATGTGACATTAAAGACTGTCAACGAGGAGTTACAGATGGAGAGAGATTGAAGAAAAATGAAGAGTGCTTGGAAAACATGGAATACTAAGTACAAAAACATGTGCATAATGGAAGTATCAGACCAAGAAGAATCAATTCCGTGCCCCTTCCTCTCCCTTTGCTCCTTCTGGGACTCCCATAATGTGAATATTGGTTAGTTTAATGGTATCCCAGACGTTCCCTGGCCTACTTTCCTTTACTCTTTCTTTGCTCCTCAGACTTACCATTTCAAATGACCAGTTTTCGAGTTCACAGATTGTTTCTTCTTCATGTACAAATCTGCTTTTGATTCCTTTAGTGACTTTTTTCCAATTCAGTTTAAAAATAATTCTCTGTGATGTTCTCAATTTCTTCATCTATTCTTCTCATGACTTTTTCTCTTAAGCCCTTTAAGAGTTATATACATATATAATGAATATGTATTTATATATAAATAATATATAATATGCAAATATATGCAACACATTTATTTAGATAGTGTGCACACACTCAAGTTGGGGGAGGTACAGAGGAAGAGAATCTTAAGCAGGCTCCATGCTGGGCACGGATGTGGGGCTTGATCTCACAACTCTGAGATCATGACCTGAGCCCAAGTCAAGAGTTGGACGTTTAAGCAGCTGAGCCACCCAGGTGCCCCAGAGTTATTACTTTAAATTCTTTGTCTCCTAACTCTGAAGCCTCTGTTTCATTATTAGGGTTGGCTTCTGGAGATTTATGATGTAATTTGTTCAAGTGGGCCATGTTTTCAAGTATCTTCGTGAGCCTTGTGCTCTTCTGTTGAGACTTGGGCATTTGAACCCTGCAGGCTAGCTCCATGCACAGATTCACTGCCAGTGCAGCATGAAGACTTAAGGTATTCTCAGGCCTTTTCTGGGCATGGGTCTTACCTCAGTCTGTGGGGGTGATTTTTACCCCAATTCCCCCATATGTATGTCTGTTTTTATTTTTTACTTAAAAAAATTTTTTTTACATGTCTGCCTTTAAATGTATTAATTTCTGTAGGGGTCTCACAAGTCCAAATCCTAGACCTTTTGAGAAACTTCACACGGATACAATCCATTTTTTAAAACAATTTTCCTTATTTTGGGGGCACCTGGGTGACTCAGTTGGTTAAGTGTCTTGGTTTTCACTGGTTAACTGACTTGGTTTTGGCTCAAGTCATGATCTTATGGGTCATGGGCTCGAACCCTGGGTCAGCTGGGAGTCTGCTTGAAGATTCTTTCTCTCTGCCCATCCTGTCCCCCCACTCATATGCTCTCTAAAATAAAATAAATCTTTAAAAAAAGGTTTTACTTCTATTTTTTAAAGATTTTATTTATTTTACAGAAAGAGACACAGCGAGAGAGGAAATGCAAGCAAGGAGAGAGGCAGAGGGAGAAGCAGGGTCCCCGCTGAGCAGGGAGCCCGATGTGGGACTGGATCCCAGGACCCTGGGATCATGACCTGAGCCAAAGGGAGATGCTCAACAACTGAGCCGCCCAGATGCCCCCAGAAAGATTTTACTTATTTTTTAAAAGTAGTCTGTACAACCCAATGTGGGGGCTCAAGCTCACAGCCCTGAGATAAAGAATCACACGGTCCATGAACTGAGCCAGCCAGGTGCCCAATATCCATTGTTCTTTATGGTCTGTGGTCATCTTTAATAACTACAATTCATTCCCCCTCTCTTTCTGACTACAGATGTCATTCTGGTAGTGTCTGGCAAGAAGGCACTGACAAAACCATGCTGTAAGTTTTTGGAATTAAGGATGATGACGAATTTGTTTAACTGCAAAAATTATAGCTACAGATTAAAAAAAATTGAGGAAAAAATACTTTAACTTGTATGCACATGATGATACTGGCCCAGAATGACAAAATTACAAGTTGATTTGAAAATCCACAATTGCAATGGCATGTTTTAATATATCCTACCAGAAAATGGAGAAAATAATATTTGTTAGTATACAGCAGTTAATAAGATTTTAAAGGAACATGTACAGAAATGTTGGTTTGATAAAAGAAATGTAAATCACATACAAACATAACTGAAAATGTACTGAAGAATTAGGTTCAGTTGTGAGTAATGAGAAAAACCCACAGTTTGCCTGTAAGAGGAAGGTGTTTATTCTCACAAGAAAGGACTGGGTCACAGAAGTCACTGTACAATGCAGTAGAGAAACACACTACCACAGGGTTCCTTTTGACTGCATCACTGTAGCTGTGCTGGTGGAATGAGGAACCCAGGACTAGATGCTCACTACATGTATTAGACCTTATACAAATACAATCCAGAGAAGAAGGATGTCAGCGCTTTAAAGGACATTCTCAACCATGATAGTCTACATGTGTTGCCTTGTGGACACAGGATGGCTTGCGAGAAAATCCAAATGGCATCGAACTCTGCTGTGGAACTTGTGGACACATCTGTGGAAACCTATGCTCTGAGAAAATGGAAGTCAAGTAGTTGGTGGCGGTACTGAAGATACTCTTGACTGGCAGGGCAAAGAATGGCCTAGAAGGCGTGTGGAAAACGCCTCTGGTCTCTATCACTACTTGTACTGTAACTCCAAAAATGAAGGCCTTATTCCCTTCTGCCTTCCAAATCTCATGCAAGTGAGGCTATTAGTGAATTCTAATAGGAAACTATAAAGAGAACAGATTCTAGAAAATTAGGTCAAAACATTACCCATGTTGACCTGGCACATTCCAGGAGAGCCATCTCCAATTCTACATTGTTTTTTGTTTGTTTGTTTGTTTGATCACAGGTCTCTTAAAGTGTAATATCCAAACCCACAGGAGAAATGACAAAGAATAAAAGGAAATTAAGTAAACAGCGATTCTAATGAGATAATACCCTATGATAAACTCTGCATACTTACAAATGTACGCCAATTACTTATTAGCCAGGAAAATAAGTCTCTTTTGATGAAAGAAAAAGAAGGAAATCTTTTCTCATATGAAAGGAGGACTATTTATAATGGATAAGGAATATCCAGTACCTGTGACATGAGGTCAATAGGAAAATGTCAACAAATACCAAAATGTCATTATTCCTTGGCCCCTTCACTTACTGAACAATTAAAAAAATATAAAAAAATTAGCCCTCCTTACATATTAGAAATACACTTTAACTCATCCATTGATCCAACAGACTTCAAAAGGGAAAGACAAAAATTTTATGATCCGATTCAAGGAAAAACGCTACCTACTAAGCTTATGTATGTACTATTGCTTAAACAGTGGTTACAGAATTGTCTCGACTCAGTGTCCAGCTGAAAAGCAACAACTGGAAGCCACAGTCTGGAGACCGAGTTTCAGAATGCAATTCATTATTTTTAATTTTGAAGCATTTCTTTCATGTAGCGAATTCTCTGGAGTACTATACTTGAATTAATTTATATCAGACTTTCCCCTGTTGCTTTCATTTATAGCATTTCTCTCCAGTGGTGTTTTTACATGGCCTTGTATTTGTTAAGACTGAAAACTCTCCTGTATTTTCTAGTTATAATGTACCTATCTAGTGTGCATTCTCATCACATGTTTATGTAAGGATGTGGGCCAATTGAAGGCTTTCCCACAATGTTTACATTCCAGAAGTTTCTCTCCAGTGTGAATTCTTTCATGGCTTCTAAACGAGCTGGGTCGACTGAAGGCTTTCCCACATTCTTTACATTTATAGGGTTTCTCTCCAGTGTGCACCCTCATGTGTCCCCGAAAGGTTGTACGATAAATAAAAGCTTTCCCACATTCCTTACATTCATAGGGCTTCTCTCCAGTGTGCGTTCTTTCATGTACTTGAACATAACTTGAACAACTGAAGGCTTTGCCACATATTTTACATTCATAGGGTTTCTCTCCTGTGTGAGTCCTTTCGTGTATCCGAAAGGAACTGGGACAATTGAAGGCTTTCCCACATTCCTTACATTTATAAGGTCCATCTCCAGTGTGTGTCATCATGTGTCTTCGAAAACTTGTGAGAGAAACGAATGCTTTCCCACATTCCTCACATTTATAGGGTTTCTCTCCAGTGTGAGTTCTTCCATGTATTTGCAAACCTAGAGGAGAACTGAAGGTTTTCCCACATTGTTTACATTCATAGGGTTTCTCTGCAGTGTGAGTCCTTTCATGTCTTCGAAAGGAAGTGGGGCAACTGAGGGCTTTCCCACACTGCTTACATATATAGGGTTTTTCTCCAGTGTGAGTTCTCACATGCACTTGGAAAGTGGTCAGCCAGTGGAAGGCTTTTCCACATTCTTTACATTGATAGGGCTTCTCTCCAGTGTGAGTCCTTTCATGTGTTCGAAAGGAACTAGAACAACTAAAGGCTCTGCCACATTGTTTACATTCATAGGGTTTTTCTCCAGTGTGAGATCGTTCATGTATTCGGTATGAGCTGGGACAGCTGAAGGCTTTCCCACATTCCTTACATTTGTACGGTCCAACTCCGGTATGTGTTATCATGTGTCTTTGAAAGCTTCCAAGAGAAATGAAGGCTTTCCCACATTCCTTACAGTCATAGGGTTTCTCTCCAGTGTGAGTTCTTTCATGTTTTCGAAGGGAACTGGGACAACTAAAGGCTTTCCCACACTTCTTACATTCATAGGGCTTCTCCCCCGTGTGAGTTCTTTCATGACTTCGAAAGGAACTGGGGCAGCTGAGGGCTTTCCCACACTGCTTACACTGATAGGGTTTCTCTCCAGTGTGAGTCCTTTCGTGTGTCTGAAAGGTCTGATGATATCTGAAGGCTTTTCCACATTGTTTACACTGATAGGGCTTCTCTCCGGTGTGAGTCCTTTCATGCTTTCGAACAGACTGACGATACCTAAAGGATTTCCCACACTCCTTACATTTGTAAGATTTCTCGACGCTGTGATTCCTTTCATGTTTTTGAAAAGGTTGGAGATAACTGAAAGCTTTTCCACATTCTTTACATTTATAAGGCTTTTTTCCATATTCCTGATACTTGTATGGTTTAGGTGAAGTGTGAGATCGCTTATGCCTATTAAGGGATGAATGGCGCATAAAGACTTTTCCACACGCGCTGCATTCCCATGGTTTTACTTCAGTAGTTTTCTTGTTCAGATTAAGATTTGGAATAGGACTGAAGTTTCCTCCACACTGATTACCTTCTTTACTTTGGCAGAACCTCTCTACCGTATGACTTCTGTAGAACAAAAACCAAAAAACCACCAGAAGTGTATTATTGTGATTTCCCATCTATTAGTAAATACCAGAATTACATTGTTATCATTTACACGTAGGGGAAAAGGATAGGTTTTTCTGTCTTGTCTGAATTGTTAGAAAATGCGTATTCTACAAGAGGGCTCAACCATAACTATTCTATGAAAACAGTGACAGTCACATACGGAGTTTCTGGATAATATTTCCAAATGAACTATTTTTGAAAACACTGAGGATGTGTCACATTTAAGAAAACACTTTTGAGGGTGCCTGGGTGGCTCAGTGGGTTAAGCCACTGCCTTCGGCTCGGGTCATGATCTCGGGGTCCTGGGATCGAGTCCCATATCAGGCTCTCTGCTCAGCAGGGAGCCTGCTTCTCTCTCTCTCTCTGCCTGCCTCTCTGTCTACTTGTGATCTCTCTCTGTAAAATAAATAAATAAAATCTTAAAAAAAAAAAGAAAACACTTTTGATGAAAATTTTCTAGAAGGAAATACATCTGAAGCTAGGCTTGCTTTTGCATTTTCATAACATACAAAGATTCCCTTGGATGCTGCTTTCCACCATGAGTGCTACTCACCTTAGTTTTCTTCCCTGGTTTTTGTACTCATCTTCAATGTTATGGTCTTTCCATTTTTTCCCTACAATGAAAACCCAGAAAAAAACAATACGTTATAGAAGAATTATTACAAGTCCATGATGAGTTCTGACCATGCCTGAGTTACTGGCGTATTCCTTTTCCCATTCCAATTCAAAGAATGCTGATGGGCGAGAAACATTTGTCCTCAAATGGACAAGGTCAAAGTAAGGTGTCGTCCTTACCTATTGAGGCCAGGTTCCTCAAGGTTTCCCGCATCACATCTCTGTAGAGCTTCTTCTGTGAAGGATCCAGCAGAGCCCACTCCTCCAGGGTAAAGTTGACAGCAACATCCTCAAAGGCCACTGGGTCCTAAAACATCCCACATATGTGCAGAGGAGGACGGATGAGACAGCACTAGGAATCTATAGTCAATTCGTAAGAAGCTCACATGATTCTGTAATCTCAAAAAATTCTATGACTTGGTCATCAGAATTCTCACTCTCTATATGTAATCATTTCTCATACATTTAGGAACATCATGAACACACGAAAATTATTTCTACTTTTTTACTATGTTCAAATCTTATTGCTCTCTGATGGTAGCATCCCAGGCATGTCAGAGAATGCAAGAAATGATATACAAAGGAAAGAAACATTTGCATTTTGAGATCACCAATTCCTTGTGAGAAAAAAACTCAGCTCCTTCCTTATTAGCCACCGTATCACACAGCACTCCACAAAGTGCAGGGTCACATCCTCATGAAGTTTTATTGTGTAAAAACACAGTGAACCATGGGGAGCTTTTCCTTCTATGTCCATTGCCAGACATGTAAGGCCAGAGGGCCTGTGGGGATCCAATGTATAACCAGGACCAGCTGGCCATATTGTCCTGAAGCGCTCCAGGCCATAAGAAGTAGTTGGATGCCACTGGTTGAATGAACATACCTAGCAGAGAGTATTAATTTTAACTTGTCTATAAGAATTTTTGTCAGAAACCGAGTTACTCCTTTCTATTTGTCCCATTTCAGGGGGCGAGGGAGTTACCCAGAAACTACAGCTCAAAAAGAAGGCATCACAACTTAGAACTCTACAAAACTCCCTACATTCATGGGCCTCAGAGCCGTCGCTCACCAACTTTTAGCATTTACACGCGCATCTACTGGGATGGCTAAGAGGCTAGAAGAGCTTTTCCAGAACCATTAATGGTGTACTCCAGCCCTGCTGAGCGTGCAGAATGGGATAAAAGCTACAATTTGCAAGGAAGTTCATTTGAAAGCCACATGCTTTGGTGGCAAGTGTGCCCACTGCTGTAAAACACATACAGGGCTCAGCGGCATTTTCCTCCAAGAGAACAGAAGACCTCCCTTCTCCAGTTTCCGGAGGCAGTGATTTTCAACCACCTGCTCTGGAGGCCGCTCTTCCATTTCTCTCACTTCTGTCCCCTCAGGTATGGCACAGGATAGGACTGCCTCACTTCCTGGCCTGCATAGCCCGCAGCTAATTCATTCCCCTAAATGCTGGTCTCTGAAAAAGATGATTAACCCACAGAGGTCTATATGCAGGGGATAACAGGTCCCACACAGTAATTGGGATGACAGTGTTCACCCATTTGGTTAAGAAAAGAGAGGGGAAACTCACGCTTCTTGGTAGATCCACGAAGTAAAATGAGCTCCCTGGGTGGGCTCTAATAACTCTTTCTATAATGGACACGCGCACTTGCTCACAGAACGTCCCACGACCCAGTGTGCAGAAGGGAGTGGACACTACTAGCAGGCATGGGATTTCTGATCCTTATGAACGCCTGCCCATGGTATTTGTCCTTGGTTGGTATCTGGGAGCCAAGATGTAAGACGGAGCCCACCAGCCTGATGAGAGTGACTCAGTGTGCCAAAAGCTTATAAATTTATAAACTTAAGCCAAAGTTTATGCAAAGAATATGATACATCCCAAACTCTAGTTTTCACTCTGAGAGTCTGAATTTTCATTATGCACAGAAGGGGATGCCTGTGTGACCCAGGCACTGAGTCTCTAAATAAGCTTCCTGGGAAGATAACATTTACATGTGCTGTCACAACATGTCGCTTGGGGGACTGAACCCTTCCTATGGAGTACAACAGGAGGTGACATCTCCTTGAAGCTTGCATCTGGTTTCCTCCAGAACAAATTTACTAATATTATAATTTGTAAAGTTTATTTATTTTTAAGTAATCTCGACACCCAATGTGGGGCTCAGACTGATGACCCGGGATCAAGAGGCACAAGCTTTTCCAACTGAGCCAGTCAGACACTGCCCCCCCTCCTGGCCAAACCAATTTAATTAAATACTAAACAAAACAAATGGATGATATTTAATGATCCTAATAGAAAAAGATTTAAATTTTTAAAAAGATTTTATTTGGCAAAAGAGAGAACAAGCAGGGGGAGAAGAAGGCTCCCCGATGAGCAGGGAGCCTGATGTGAGTCTCCATCCCAGGACCCTGGGACCATGACCTGAGCCAAAGGCAGAGGCTTAACCGACTGGGCCACCCAGGTGCCCAAAAAAAGATTTACATTTTTATTGAGCATCAAAGAATGAAAAAAGTGAAAATATGGTACATGTTCTTAGAAACAACTCCATTTCCCAAGATGTTTCCTCTCCCAAAATGTTTTTCTATAAAATCCCATCAATCCCCAAAACAGACATTTTAGGGGTCAACAAAAACTATTCCTCCAAACCTAGTATGAGGAAAAAAGGTCTTCCAAAGAACAAAGGGGTGGCTTGCCTAATACACATCAAAGTTTCTTAAACTATTGCATTCCAGACAGCACAGTATTAGCAGAGAGAAAAACAGACCAAGAGAAAGGAAAAGCATCTTCCATGGGCCAGCATTAAATTCTGGAATCTGGTCAAGGGCAGATCAGACATTGTGATCTGTACAGTGGCAGACATCAGAAACCCTTTTTATTTTTATTTTTTTTTAATTTATTTGAAAAGTGGGGGGGGCGGGAGAGAGAGAGAATGAGCAGGGGGAGGAGCAGATGGAGAGGGAGCAGCAGACTCTCCACTGAGCAGGGAGCCCAACGCAGGGCTCGATCCCAGGACCCTGGGATCATGATCTGAGCGGAAGGCAAATGCTTAATTGATTGACCCACCCAGGCGCTCCCAGAAAGACAAACTATTATCTACCTGGAAAAATGCATTGTATTCACTTCTATTCCATGGAAAATGGCCAATGCATTATAGATGAAACTAGGGCACTTGTAGAAGTCATAGATAAATGCTTCATTGACCCAAAAATAGGGAGAATTTTCTGATAAGAGGGAAAGAGTAAGACCTCAAACAAGAGACTGAACAATTCATAATCAAACTAAGGAAATTAAAAAACAAGGTAGAAGAAAATATCCGTAATAACGCGCAATACTAAAGAGTTAGGGGTGCCTGGGTGGCTCAGTTGGCTGGGCGTGTGCTTTCAGCTCAGGTCACGATCCCAGGGTCCTGGGATCAAGTCCTGTATTGGGCTCCTTGTTCAGTGGGGAGCCTGCTTCTCCCTCTGCCTGCTGCTCCCCCCTGCTCGTGCTCTCTCTCTCTCTGTCAAATGGATAAATAAAATCTTAAAAAACTATACTAAAAAATAGTTTGCAGAGTTAAGACTGAACAGTTTAAAAATTAGAAAATAATCAAAACGTATTTAAACAGGAAGATGAAAGACCATATATGAAAAAAAAAAGTCCATCTGGGGGTGCCTCTACAGTGCAGTAGGCTAAGCATCTGACTCTTGGTTTTGGCTCAGGTCGTGATCTTGGGGTTGTGGGATCAAGTCCCACGTAGGGCTCCACACTCTGTGCAGAGTCTGCTTGGGATTCTCTTTCCTTCTCTCTCTCTGCCCCTGCTGCTTGTGCCATCTCTCTCTAAAAAAATAAATATTAAAAAAAGTCTCTCTGCGGGATGCCTGGGTGGCGCAGTTGGTTGAACGACTGCCTCCGGCTCAGGGCGTGATCCTGGAGTCCCGGGATCGAGTCCCACATCAGGCTCCCAGCTCCATGGGGAGTCTGCTTCGCTCTCTGACCTTCTCCTCGCTCATTCTCTCTCTCACTGTCTCTCTCTCTCAAATAAATAAAATAAAGTCTTTAAAAAAAAAAGTCTCTCTGCTAAGTAATAAGAGAAAAAAAAAAGGCCAAGCACATTACATTTCATACTGATTAGGATAAAAATTAGTTAGTCTACGGCCATACCACCCTGAACGCGCCCGATCTCGTCTGATCTCGGAAGCTAAGCAGGGTCGGGCCTGGTTAGTACTTGGATGGGAGGATAAAAATTAGTTAATTTAATAACTCCAGGTGTGGATGACCAGTCAACAAACACATAAATCATGCATGAATGGAGGAAACCATCAACTTCTAGGCTCCATTGCCATTTCCTGTCAAAATCTGAATTTGATCACGAGCTACAATATTCCTCCAATGTCCAGAGAATTTATTGTGTATTTGCACTTGGGAGTCTGACACAAGAAAGAAAGGAGATGTATTTTTAATGAGAGTAAAAATGAAATTTGAAAAAGTCCAAATACCAAAAGCAAAGCAACGGGTGAGTAAGTTGGATGGCTCGCAGCCTCGAGATACAAGCGTTTACGAAACATACCATTGCAAAGAACCAACCAAAACACATTTTGAATGTGATTTCATTGATATCTATTTACTTATTTAATAATCTATTATTTTTATTTATTTGACAGAGAGAGTGAGAGAACACAGCGGTGGGGCGGATAGTCGAGGGAGGGAGAAGCGGGCTCCCTGCCGAGCAGGAAGTCTGATGTGGGGCTCAACTGCAGGGCCCTGGGACCATGACCCCAGCCCAAAGGAGACACCCAACCATCTGAGCCACCCAGGCGCCCCCCCTATACTCATATATCTAAAGGTAAAACTAAAAGAATACCATTTAGTGGGAAAAAAAAGATGGCAAAGGTTAGGGAGATTAAAGCATCAAGTCAGAGGTCATTCACGGTGCAGGATGGAGAGAAGGTAGGTCAGGAGTCTCAGGAGACAAAACCTGTCCAAGTCCACTTATAAATAATGATGATCACAAAGATGTTATTACTATTATATTGTTATTACTATGAAATCTTCCCATAGAGCATTATATGTATCATTTTCTGAATATATTTGATGATAAACATTTAAAGAATTAAGTTTGGAGAAGTATGAAGTTCTTATTTTTTTTTTAAAGATTTTATTTATTTATTTTATAGAGAGAGATCACAAGTAGATGGAGAGTCAGGCAGAGAGAGAGAGAGAGGGAAGCAGGCTCCCTGCTGAGCAGAGAGCCCGATGCGGGACTCGATCCCAGGACCCTGGGATCATGACCTGAGCCGAAGGCAGCGGCTTAACCCACTGAACCACCCAGGCGCCCTGAAGTTCTTATTTTTTATTCTTGGTGCTGTGATATAGAAATCTGAATTCTAGTTCACAGATTTGGGCAGCAAAAACTGGTAACAAGTGTTTATTTTGAAAGAATTGGTTACATAGCTCTTAAAAACAAAGGGTGAGACATACTGGTAGGGAAAGATGTGAAGGATTTATCAACAGAATAAGTAAGTAAAATGCATTGCAATATATACACCAGGTTACCTTTTCTGTAGCTCTAATAGTCACCCACAGAGGAAGGCAGACGCCCACCCAAGATCTGACTCAGATCAGACTGACCGCACACACAGGCCAAGAGGGCATGAAAAGATTTCTTCCATAATGCAAGTGCCCAGTGGAGGTAGGGCAGGGCAGGCCTCTCGACCAGGGCAGAAGTGCCTTGAGAAAGCAAGGAAAGGAAGCTGGTTGGATTTTTTATGGCGGTTTGGGAGTGGGCTAGGGTGGGGCTTTGGGTACAGGGACAGGGCCTTCAGGGAACCGAGTATCTTGCCAGCACCAAGGCAGTGAACAGTTAGGCTGTCTTGCCCCCTTGTACGGAGATGGAGGAAAGGAGAGATGAAGGCTGAAAGCTGTCAGCGGACAAACATTAAAAAATGTCAGAGACTCCTGGTTTTAGGTCAGCCATGTAAGGAGTTTAGACGCAGGTATTCTTGTCCTCATAGGAAAAAAACCCACACATGTTAAAATCAACAACTCTCTTAGATCCATCAGAGAACTGAGGTCACAGGGAAACTACTGCTTCCAAAGTCAGAGAGACAAAAAGTAGTCAATTAAAAATATGTCCAAAATATTCTGTTCTTTACCAGGCCTTTCCTCTCAAAATCTACTTTTTTAAAAAAAGATTTTATTTATTTATTTGACAGAAAGACAGTGAGAGAGGGAACACAAGAAGGGGGAGTAGGGGAGGGAGAAGCAGGCTTCCCACTGAGCAGGGAGCCCGATGCGGGGCTCGATCCCAGGATCCCGGACCGTGACCTGAGCCAAAGGCAGACGCTTAATGGCTGAGCCACCCAGGCACCCCTCAAAATCTATTTTATTTTATTTATTTTTTATTTTTTTCCTTCTCAAAGATTTTATTTATTTATTTGAGAGAGTGGCAGTGAGAGAGAGCATGAGCGAGGAGAAGGTCAGAGGGAGAAGCAGACTCCCCGTGGAGCTGGGAGCCCGATGCGGGACTCGATCCTTGGACTCCGGGATCATGACCTGAGCCGAAAGCAGTCGTCCAACCAACTGAGCCACCCAGGCGTCCCTCAAAATCTGTTTTATGCGAGCATGACTGACTGGGATTTTCTTGGCACCTGGTGGACCTGAGGAGGTGGAGGACAGAGAAATACTTGTGATAGTGACAGGATTCTTCCTTCCTGACATGAAGTGTGTGACGGTTCCTCTAACACCACGGCTCCAACTCTGATTCCCCCAGTATGTGGCCATTAGTTCAACTCAGTACTAACACTAAGCGTCAGACTCACAGATTAAGCATTCACTACAACAGAACTTCCCCATTTCAGATGCCAGCCTAAATGGGGTGCCTCGTCTACTGACATTTCCAGCCAGCTGACTACAAATCCACAGATGCCTCTGAAACCCCTGAGGTTTGATAATTTGTTAAAACAATTCTGAGAACTCAAGAAAGCACTGACTGGGGTGCCTGGGTGGCTCGGTTAAGCCTCTGCTTTCAGCTCAGGTCATGATCTCAGGGTCCTGGGACTGAGCCCCACAACAGGTTCTCTGTTCCACAGGGAGCCTGCTTCCCCCCTCTCTCTGCCTACCTACTTGTGATCTCTCTGTCAAATAAGTAAAATCTTCAAAAAAAAAAAGAGCACCTGACTTACAATTATTGGTTTATGACAAGAGATAACAATTTAGGAACAGCCCAATGGAAGAGATACATAGGGGAAAGAATGGGAGCAGGGGTGAGGGGGGCAGGATCACTTGGAGATTCCATGTTCTCTCCCCACAAGCTGTCCCCACCTCCCCCTGCCTCCAGCACCTTCATGGGTTCACCAACCTGGAAGTTCTCAGAGTCCCATCTTTGTTTAATTTTTTAATTTTTTTAAAAGATTTTATTTATTTGTGAGAGAGAGAATGAGAGCGCGCGAGAGAGCATGAGAAGGGGAGGGTCAGAACGTGAAGCAGATTCTCTGCTGAGCAGGGAGTCTAATGCGGGACCTGATCGCAGGACTCCAGGATCATGAACTGAGCCGAAGGCAGTTGCTTAACCAACTGAGGCACCTAGGCACCCCTCGAAGAAGGGGTCCCTCGAAGAAGTCCCATCTTTAAGGTTTTTTTTTTTTTAAAGATTTTATTTATTTATTTGACAGAGAGAGATCACAAGTAGATGGAGAGGTAGGCAGAGAGAGAGAGAGAGAGGAGGAAGCAGGCTCCCCGCTGAGCAGAGAGCCTGATGCGGGACTCGATCCCAGGCCCCTGAGATCATGACCTGAGCTGAAGGCAGCGGCTTAACACACTGAGCCACCCAGGCGCCCCTCTTTAAGGGTTTTGATAGGAGTTTCATTATGTAGGCCGGAGTGATTAGCTCAATCTCTAACCACTCTTCCCTCTCCAGAGGCTGGGAACTGGGGCTGCAAGTTCTAAACTTCCCATCAAGGCCTGGCGTTTCTGGCATCCAATCCCCATCCTGAAGCTATGTAGGAGTCCACCAAGAAATGCCTCATTAGAACCAAACACGCTCTCTCACCCTTACCGCTCGGGATGCTGAGGTCTTCAGGGATCTTTGCCAGGAAGTGTGCTCAAGACCAAATGTCTTCCTTGTATTTACCCCCGGTGGCTCAGCTGGTTAAGCGTCCAACTTTTGATTTCAGCTCAGGTCATGGTCTCAGGGTTGAGAGACTGAGTCCCCCATCGGACTCCGTGCTGGGCGTGAGGCCTGCTTGGGATTCTCTCTCTCTCCCCCTCTGCCCATCCCCCCAACTCCCTCTGCTAACTCAGGCTCTCTCTTAAAAAAAAAAAAAAAAGTCTCCAAGGAGACACAGCATTCCACGCTGCTTATGTGAATAATAACGTGGCAACATACATGAGTTTCCCATGGACAGAACGGCAAGGAGAAACAGACAAATCCACTATTAGAGTTGAATACTTCAACACCTTTTATTGGTAATCAGATCACAGGAAGAATATCAGAGAAGTCGCAGTTTAACTGGGCAACGCCATCACTGCATTTAGTTGAAAACTGTGGGATACGTCATCAAAGAGGATACATATTCTTCTCAAGTTCACATGGAAAATTCACAAAGACTCCAATAGCGCAATCTGGTCGTCTGAATGACCAAATAAATTTTGCATACATATTTGGTCTTATTCCACAGTTCTGGCCTCAAAATCTACCCCAAACCTTGGAGTTTGCTAAGGGCTGGAAGTGATGAAGGGGCTGGTGCTATGTTAGTGCAGGGACTTTGGGAAAGCACCTGAGGAAGGGGCTGGGTTGCCAAGGGGGCCGACTATTTGATTGGAAAGTTGTAACTTTTAGTTCCCCCCACCCCCGACCTTCAGGGGGCCCAGGGGCTGGAACTGAATTAGTGGCCAAGGGCCAGTGATTTAACCAATCAAGCCTATGTAATGCAGTCTCCACAGAAACCTAACAGGATGGGGCTGGAGAGCACAAGAAAGTGACGGGACAGGCAACACGGAAGGTCTGAGCCCTTTCCCTATACCACACCTTAATCCCCTCCATCTGGCCATTCCTAGTTGTAACTTTTTATAGTAAGTGTCAATCTCGTAAGTACAATGTTTCATTGAGTTCTGTGAGCCCCTCTAGCAAATTAGTATTCATCAAAACAGAGCCAAGGAGGAGGTTGTGGGAAGCTCTGATTTATCACCAGTCAGAACAAGTCACAACCTGGACTTGTGGCAGCCCTCCTGAGTTGGAGGGGGTTGACAGAAATTCTAATCTGTAGGTCAGAAGCGTGGGTAACAGCCTGGTGTGTGCGTGCGGTCTCGGAGGACCTCAACCTCAACCCCTGGAAGCTGCCATGATCTCTATTAGTCAAAGCTAATATAAGGAGACAAGAAAAAGAAAGAAAAGGCATACAGGGGTGCCTGGGTGGCTCCGTGGGTTAAAGCCTCTGCTTTCGGCTCGGGTCATGATCCCAGGGTCCCGGGATCAAGCCCTGCATCGGGCTCTCTGCTCCTTGAGGAGCCTGCTTCCTCCTCTCTCTCTCTGCCTGCCTCTCTGCCTACTTGTGATCTCTCTCTGTCATATAAAGAAAATCTTAAAAAAATATACAGAATGGGAAGTAAAAAATAAAAACTGTCTTTGACACATATAAAAATGACTAAGGAGCAAATGTCAAACAATCCACAACAAGAAGGAAAGTCCTTTGAACTAGAAGAGAGTAGAGTAAGGCTGAAGGGATAAAAGGTTAACATAGCGGGGCGCCTGGGTGGCTCAGTTGGTTAAGCGACTGCCTTCAGCCAGGGTCATGATCCTGGAGTCCCAGGATCGAGCCCCGCATGGGGCTCCCTGCTCTGCGGGGAGTCTGCTTCTCCCTCTGACCTCTCCACTCTCACGCTCTCTCTCTCCCTCTCTCAAATAAACAAATAAAAATTTTTAAAAAAGGTTAATGTAGAAAAGGAAAAATTGTGCCTTCCTATAGATCTAAACAAATATAGTCAACTGATCTATGACAAAAGACAAAGGCCATTCAATATAGAAGACAGTCTTTTCAACAAAAAGTGCCAGGAAAAGCAGAATCCACATGAAATAAAATCTATAGATACAGAGCTTACAGCTTTCGTAAAAGTTAACTCAAAACGGACTCAGAGATACATAAAAAATTCCTGTAAGATAACATACAAGAAAATTTAGATGACCTGGGGTTTGGTAATTATTTCTCAGATAGAACGCCAAAATCAAAATCCATGAAAGGAAAAAAGATAGTTGAGTTTGGCTTCATTAAAATGAAAACCCAATCTGTGAAAATTAAGAGATGGAAAACAGAAGCCACAGACTGGGAGAAAATCTTCACAAAACACTTCTCTGATAAAGGGCTAGTATCCAAAATGTCCAAAGAACTCTTAAGACAAGAACAGTATGACAAGCAACACAATTAAAAAAATGGGAGAAAGATGGGGCGTCTGGGTAGCTCAGTGGGTTAAGCCTCTGCCTTCGGCTCAGGTCATGATCTCAGGGTCCTGGGATCGAGTTCCGTATCGGGCTCTCTTGCTTCCCTCCCCATCTGCCTGCCTCTTTGTGATCTCTGTCAAATAAATAAATAAATAAAATCTTTTAAAAAAATGGGAGAAAGATGTAAACACACCCTTCACCAAAGATATAGAGATGGTAATTAAGCATATAAGAAGATGCTCAACACCATGTCATTAGAAATTGTGAATGAGAGAATGATACACAGCCTGACATTTATTACAACAGCAAAAATTCAAGACACTGAAAAAAAAACAAATAATAGTGAAGATGTGGGGCAACAGGAACCTTCATTCATGGCTGATGGGAATGGAAAATGTATGCCTATTTTGGGAGGTAGGCAGCTTTTAAAAAATTTTTATTTATTTATTTGACAGAGAGAGGGGGAAGCAGGCTCCCAGCTCAGCAGGGAGCCTGATGTGGGACTCGATCCCAGGACCCTGGGATCATGACCTGAGCTGAAGGCAGAGGCTTTAACCCACTGAGCCACCCAGGTGCCCGAGGTGGGCAGTTTCTTAAAAAACCACCTATTTGTTTAACCATACTATCCAGCAGTCACTATCCTTCCTATTACCCCAAATGAGTTATAGACTCATAAAAAAAACTTCATAAAGAAACCTGCACACGAGTGTTTATAAGAGCTTTATTCGGGATTGCCAAGACTTACATGAAACTAAAGTATCCTCCAATAGGTGAATGGAAAAGTAACCACTGGGACCTCCATATAATGAAATATTATTCAGTAGTAACAGGAAAGGAGGTATCAAGCCAGAAAGACGTGTGATAACCTCAAAATCCTATTGCGAGGTGAAAGCAGAGACTATGGCAAGACTACCCACTGCATGGTTCCAAGCATAATTCCGGAAAGCCCCAAACCAGAGACAGTTAATGAGCTACAGTTGCGAGGGATCTGGGGGGTGGGAAGGAGGAATGACTAAATGGATGGCAGGGAGTGCTTAGGGAAGGGAAAGTAGATGACACGATCCAGAAATGACAGACACACATCATTTGATGCTGCCGAAGCCCAGAGACTGTGTGACACAGAAACTGGCTACTGTAAACCAAGGACTTGACCGCATCAGCACCGGCTCACAGACTATAACAACTATAGCACAGCGATGCGAAATATAAAAAATAGGGCAAACTATATGAAGGCAAGAGGGTTATGTGGGAACCCTTTGTCCCCCCTCCTTTTTTTAAAGATTTTATTTATTCATTTGAGAGAGAGAGAGAACATGTGCGTACCTGAGCACACAAATGGGGAGGGGGCAGAAGGAAAGGGAGAAGCAGGCTCCCCACTGAGCAGGGAGTCACATGCAGGGCTCCATCCTGGGACCCCGGGACCATGACCTGAGCCGAAGGCAGATGCGTAACCGATGGAGGCACCCAGGCGCCCCCCTCTTCTGATTAAGTTTTCTGTAAAACTAAAACTGCTGTAGAGAAGTCTGCCTGGGGAAAAAAATAAAAAGAAGACAGAGGCGTTCATATTCATCCCTGATGATTGACGACTGAAAGAGGCCATCGTTTATTCAACTGATCTGAATTTATTTCAGTGACCCATATGGCACCCTCTGAGGCCTAAACCCAGAGACAGGGGAGAACAGAAATTTCCACTGAACGCCTTCCGGACAGCCAGCCACTGTGTGTTCGGAGAAGCGACATGAGTGTCTTCATTGCTCTCGGTAGCATCTAGAACTCTGCTGTGGTAAGGCGTGTCCAGGCAAGGACTCACACTGGGACCTCAGTGCACGTGGAGACAAATGTCACCTTGGTTTGTATGTTGGAGAGGTCTAGGAGGAAAGAGTCCCCGACTTTTTACCACGAAGGAGCATCTCTTCACAATCACCCAAGAGTCTACAAACGTAGCTGAAGCCATTGCTGGTCAGTGCTAAGGTGACGGACTGATGACGGACGGGCACAGTTTGGGGCCTGGGGCCACGTCTTGCCTCAGAAGCCCACGGACAAGGTAAGGCCATCAAGGGCAACCCCAGGAGGCCTGAGGAGAGGTCACTGAGGCCTGTCGTGGAACAGTGTTGGGGGCACTCCCAGGTGTGCCTGCTGTGTGGCAACCGGATCAGAGCCCAGAGCCTTCCGTGTTGTCATGGGGGTTCCTAGTCAGGGTGGACCGTTTTACAAGTAACAGCAGCAATAGGGTCAAGTAGGATTTTAAGCAGAGTATGTTGCGGCCACAACACCAAAGGAATCTAGCCAGTGTGGTGGCTGCTGAGAGGGACAGCAGTTACTTCACGGTGTCAAGGAGGGAACAGGCTCCAGATTACCAAATAATTTTTAAGATTTTTAAAAAAGATTTTATTTCTTTGAAAGACAGAGCAAAAGGGAAGGGGCAAAGGGAGTGGGAGAGGGACAAGCAGGCTTTTTACTGAGCAAGGAGCCCTATGCAGGGCTCCATTCTAGGACCCCGAGATCATGACCTAAGCCCAAATCAGACACTTAACCAACTGAGCCACTCAGGTGCCTGGGTGGCTCAGTGGGTTAAGCCTCTGCCTTCGGCTCAGGTCATGATCCCAGGGTCCTGGGATCGAGCCCCACATTGGGCTCTCTGCTCAGTAGGGAGCCTGCTTCCCTTTTTCTCTGCGTGCCTCTCTGCCTACTTGTGATTTCTCTCTGTCAAATAAATGAATAAAATCTTAAAAAAAATTTAAACAAGGAGGCAGGGCATTGCATCATACATATGACAATGGGCTAGCCCCTTTTTAGGAGCTCTTTTTTTAAAAAGAAAAAAGTATTTTTTTAAGATTTATTTATTTATTTGACACACAGAGAGAGGGAGAGAGAGATCACAAGTAGGCAGAGAAGCAGGCAGAGAGAGAAGGGGAAGCAGAATCCCCACCGAGCAGAGAGCCCAATGCGGGGCTCGATCCCAGGACCCCAGGACCATGGCCCGAGCTGAAGGCAGAGGCTTCAACCCACTGAGCCACCCAGGCGCCGCTTAAGAAGAAAAATTTTTAAAAACTTATTCATTTGATAGAGAGACAGAGAGAGCACAAGCATGGGAGAGGGAGAAGCAGGCTTCCCCGCTGAGCTGGGAGCCCAATGCGGGGCTAGAGCCTGGCGTGGGGCTCAATCTGAGGACGTGGAGATCATGACCTGAGCAGAAGGTAGATGCTCAACCATCTGAGCCACCCAGGCGCCCCTTTATGAATTCTTTTTATCAAAATCTTTATGTCCCAAATATCCTCAGCAGAGGCTGTCGTTAGTGTGGTGTCATACCCATGATGCTGGAGCAAGGTGGGTGCAGGTCAGATCCCGCTCGCAGAGGCTGAGCGCACAGGCTGCAGCTGGACACCCCCTGCAGGTAACCAGGAAGAGGTGCATCATGTCATTTGGGAGGTGAAAACCAACTGCACTTGACAGGAGGCTGAAACGGGCACTGAACAAATCCAACTTGCTCAAGTCTCTGACGGCAGGAAATGTATCTGGTGCTGAATGGACAGAGTCATGAATTTCCACTACAGTGGGGACTGGGAATAGGGATTCATCAGGAGTAGACGCAGCCTCAAGGTTGCAGGAATCCACTCTGACGTGTCATTCACTCTTTCCAGATTTAAACACGAGGCCAAATAAGGCTGTTAAAAGGAGAACCAGAGGGAACAGCCGCTTATTCATTAAAAAAAGGAGTTTTCAATCAATGGTTTGGATTTCTGTTTAATTTATGTTTGGTCGGGGCATGTGGGTGGCTCAGTGGGTTAAGCCTCTGCCTTCAGCTCAGGTCCTAGGATCAAGTCCCACATCGGGCTCTCTGCTCGGTAGGGAGCCTGCTCCCCACCCTCCACCTCTGTCTGTCTCTCTGCCTACTCGTGATTTCTCTCTCTCTGTCAGATAAAGAAATAAAATCTTCACAAAAAAAATTTATGTTCGGTCGGATTAAGTAATTTAACTGGGGGCTGGTGAAGGAAGGTCGGTGGGGTCCCATTTTGTTAGTACAATTTAGAAGTGCCAAAAACAAAATTTAAATATTTGTTAAAGGTTTTTTTTTTAAGATTTTATTTATTTATTTGTGAGAGATAAAAATTTATCTTATTTTTTTAATTTATCTTATTTTTTAAGATTTTATTTATTATTTATAAATAAATAAAATTTATTTATTTATTATTTATTTGTAAGATTTTATTTATTTATTTGTGAGGGTAAGATTTTATTTTATTTATTTGTAAGGATTTTTATTTATTTATTTATAGTGAGAGCATGAGAGGGGAGGAAAAGGAGATAAGACACAGTGGGTTCAGTCTTTCTCTGTTCAGTATGGGATATTTAAAGAAAATGGGTGTGGGGCGTCTGGGTGGCTTCGTCAGTTAAGTGTCTATCTTAGGCTCAGGTCATGATCTGAGGGTCATGGGGTCAAGCCCTACACTGGGCTCTCTGCTCAGTGGGGAGTCTGCTTCTCCCCCTCTCTCTGTGCATTCTCTCTCTCTCTCTCTCAAATAAATAAATAAAATCTTTAAAATAAAAAAAAAATGAAGAAAATGGGTGCTAGGACCACGAGAGATTTTTAGGTAAGAGCACAGTTCTCGTGGTTCTGAGACGTGCTTATTTGTTCTCTGTATTATATTCAGCAACTCCCTTAAGTTTATCAGGGGTGCCCTGCTTAAGTATAGTCGGGTCCCCAGCTTTAGCTGTAAGTTGAACCTTAGTATTGGCTATCTGCATAGTTTCCTAAATTAATGCATTATAGAGCCCGTTGTTGTAGAGGCCCAAAGCATGAAGGAGTGTATTTTTATCTTTTTTGTTACATACATTATTTTAATATATGTTGAATTTTCAATTGGTCAAATTGCAGACCTTGGTTTTGAGACAGGAATACTGAAGGGACCTCACAAAAAAAGGATTTTTTTCCTTTGCTAATTTTCCTGCTTCTATTCTTGCTAGTACCTGCACCCCTGCCTTACACAAGCTTCTTTTTTTTTTTTTTAGAAGATTTTATTTATTTATTTGACAGAGAGAGAGAGAGAGATCACAAGCAGGCAGAGAGGCAGGCAGACAGGAGGAAGCAGGCTCTCCGCAGAGCAGAGAGCCCAATGTGGGACTCAATCCCGATGTGGGGCTCGATCCCAGGACCCTGAGATCATGACCTGAGCCGAAGGCAGAAAGCCTCTTTTTTTAAAAATATTTTATTTATTTATTTGACAGACAGAGATCACAAGTAGGCAGAGAGGCAGCAAGAGAGGAGGAAGCAGGCTCCCAGCTGAGCAGAGAGCCCTATGCAGGGCCCGATCCCAGGAGCCTGGGATCATGACTGGAGCCAAAGGCAGAGGCTTCAACCCACTGAGTCACCAGGCGCCCCAGAAGGCTTTTTTTTTTTTTTTTTAAATAGCCTCCAATACAGGGCCTGAACTCAGGACCCTAAGATCCAGATTTGAGATGACTTCAAGAGTCAGAGGCTTAACAGACTCAGTCCCCCAGGCACCCCCTTACACATGCCTTAATGTATGTCCTCCTTGTAAAGACCAGGGAGTTAATGATTTCTTTGGTGTTTTCCAGTACAACAGATAACATCTAAGGAGTGGCCTAGAGGGGTCATCGTACACCTTTTCAAAGACCACTGACTCCAGATACCCTGCCGCCAAGACACCTGGCTCCAAGGCACACATGAGGTATGGAGGACACCAGGGCACTCATGCTCACTGGGCCAGTTCTCAGACGCCTGACAGGACATGTACATCAAACCAGCATTCTCAATAAGAACCTCAGACCCGCGGGGTCCCTGGATGGCTCAGCTGGTTAAGCGTCTGCCTTCAGCTCAGGTGATGATTCCAGGGTCCTGGGATGAAGCCCTGCATTGAATAAATAGAACATTAAAAAAAAAAAAGATTTTACTTATTTATTTGACACAGAGAGAGAGATCACAAGTAGGCAGAGAGGCAGGCAGAGAGAGAGGGGGAAGCAGGCTCCCTGCTGAGCAGAGAGTCCGATGCGGGACTGGACCCCAGGACCCTGAGATCATGACCTGAGCCGAAGGCAGAGGCTTTAACCCACTGAGCCACCCAGGCGCCCCCTGCCCCCGCTCTCTATCTTCAATAAACTCTGCTCTCACTTGCTGCGGGCTTACATTTGATTTCTATCCTAAGCATAACCAAGGACCCTCTTGGCTGGTCCTGTGGGACCCCCTCTGGGTCTTCAGAGCCAGTTTCTCTGCATCAGTTTCAACACTCTTTTCTTCGGCTTCCTCTCCGGTTTAGTTTTTGTCCATCACTGGGTATACTTCAGGGAAGCGGGGTGCTCTCTACCTGGGTATTTGTACATTGTTTCCTCCCGGGAGCCTCAGAGCAGTGCCGGCAGGGCCTGGAGCCTCCCGCATGAACGCTGGTTGTTTTATTGAGCTTGATGACCCTGGACTCAGATCAAGTTTGAACTAAGGCCTTTGCTATGCCACAGGGGGACCCTGAGTGTGTCCCTTAAACTTGATGCTCCAGATCTTTGCTGCAGGAGTCAGGGGTGGCACAGAGGGACTGAAGGGTCCCTGTGATTAGGGGTGTGGACTCAGCCCACAGGCTTCTGGCTACCCTGCCCTCTCCTCTTTCTCTAACTCGGTGACCGCTACTTCAGGAGTGACGCCCCTTGCCCCCCACCCCACCCATGGGCCCTCCTCTTGGACAGGATAGAGTCCCCTCTGCCACTCCACCCTTAGGTGTGTGGGGCCAACCGAGGCTCTGTCACAGTGTCACCCTACCGCAGACATGAATCAGCAAACACATCGTCCTGGGCCACTGTAAGGAGGGCCTCGCTCTTACACTCCTGCTCACACATACTTGGGGATTGTGTAAACCCCCGAGTCTGGTAGGCTGAACAGAGAACGGAGGCGTGGGAAGGTCAGCCATGCGACACGGGGCAGCACAGGTCACAGCACGCGCTCCCCAGCCCCGAGCGCCCGCGGAACATGCCACCATCAGGCGTCAGCGCAGGCGAGCAGGTGAGAGCAAGAGAAGCGGAGCCACAGCCTAGCGGTCCTGCCTGGACGTGGCCGGCGGTGCCAGTGATTACGGTCACCTGCGGAGATGTGGTTCCCACGTCGAGACTGGGGTCAGTGTGGCACCGGGACACACAGACACAGAGCAAGAAGGTAGGAAAAGGTTTACAAATCACATAATAAATGTCTCTGGGGAGGGGAGGGCTGGCCCTTCAAGCAGCTCTGATTGGGCTTCAGAAAGCGGTGAAAAGAGCCTGGTCTGGGGTTCATTGTGGCTGGGGGGTGGGGCTGGGGCCAGAATCCTTGCCCGGGGCAGGGGCCAGTGTGATCTGAATCTCTTGCCATCTCTAGAGGAGACACCACTTAGACTTTCTCATTAGCCTGATCCAGTGGGAGGCAGAAGACAAAGAGGGAAGGAGGAAACTTAAACTGTGAGCAAACATCCAAAATACGGAACCTGACTGCTCATACAAGGAGAAAATCGTGGTTAGGAAAAACGCACATTTGCAAGAGCTTGTCTTCATGTAAAGACAATATATATACATTCTATATATTAGAATTAAATATAATTAAATAGAATATAAAGACTATATATATTCTACATATATAGAATACATATAGTCTTTATATATATTTATATATTTAAATTAATAAAATATATTGAAATATATAATATATTGAATAATATAAATATAATATATCATAAATATATATTTTATATAATATTTATAATATACATTTAAATTTAAATATATCTAAATACATATCTAGAGACTGTATATATATATATAATGTCATATAAAGACATATATATTATGTCATATAAAGACATATAAAGAAAACACTAACAGGACGCTCAAGAAATGATCAACACTCATTTTTGGGGGTGGCTGAAGCCAGAGTTTCGGAGTAGACCAGGGTGTTCTGGCACTGAGTCTCCTTAGACTATATTTTACATTTTTTGCTAACCCTTGCATATATTTTTTAAGGTAAACAGTAATATATATAAACCATAGTTTCTCTTTTTAATACCCTTTCTTTTGAATAACCTTCCTATGCTTTTTAAAATTTAATGAAAACTTTTTTCTACATAGGAAACCATTCTAAGATTTCATCCTTTAAACATGAACACTTATGAGGTGCCTGTGGGGCTCAATCACCTGAGTGTCCGGTTCTTGATTTCAGCTCAGGTCGTGATTTCCAGGCTGTGGGACTGAGCCCAGTGTTGGGCACTGTGCTCAGCAGGGAGTCTGTTTGAGATTTTTCTCTCTCTCCCTCTCTCCCTCTGGCCCCCCCGTCCCCGGTTATATGCACGCATGCTCTCCCGCTTTAAAATAAATACATATTAGGAAAAATAAACATAGGGATGCCGGGGTTGCTCAGTCGTTGAGAGTCTGCCTTTGGCTCAGGTCATGATCCCAGGGTTCTGGGATCGAGCATCAAGCTCCCTGCTCAGCTGGAAGTCTACTTCTCCCTCTCCCACTCTCCCTGCTTGTGTTCCCTCTCTCTCTGTGTCTCTCTCTGTCAAATAAATATATAAAATCTTTAAAAAAATGAGTATTTATAAAAGTTTAAGCCATGAGAAACAAAAAGAATTTCAAATCTCTTTGCATAATAAAAGGCACCACAGTTGGTGGAAAAATTGTATAGCTCTGTATAGAAGAATGAAACTTGACCATTCTCTTATACCATACACAATGATAAACTCAAAATGGATAAAAGACCTCAACGTGAGGCAGGAATCTATCAGAATCCCATAGTAGAACAGAGGCAGTAACCTCTTTGATATCAGCCACAGCAACTTCTTTCAAGATATGTCTCCAAAGGCAAAGGAAACAAAAGCGAAAATTAACTTTTGGGACTTCATCAAGATCAAAAGCTTCTGGGATGCCTGGATGGCTCAGCTGGTTGGGCGGCTGCCTTCGGCTCAGGTCATGATCCCGGGGTCCTGGGATCGAGTCCTGCATGGGGCTCCTTGCTCGGCGGGGAGCCTGCTTCTCCCTCTGCCTTTGCCTGCCTCTCTGTCTGCCTGTGCTCGCTGTTTTCTCTCCCTCTGTCTCTGACAAATAATAAAAAAAAAAGATCAAAAGCTTCTGCACAGCAAAGGAAACAGTCAACAAAACAGAGAGACAACCCACGGAATGGGAGAAGATATTCGCAAATGACACTACAAAGGGCTGATATCCAAAATCTATAAAGAACTCCTCAAACTCAACACTCAAAAAACAGATAATCATGTTGAAAAACGGGCAGAAGACATGAACAGACACTTCTCCAATGAAGACATACAGATGGCTAATAGACACATGAAAAATGTTCATCATTATTAGCCATCAGGGACATTTAAACCAAAACAACAATGAGATACCACCTCACACCAGTTAGAATGGCCAAAATCAACAATCCAGTAAACAACAAGTGTTGGACAAGATATGAAGAAAGGGGAACCCTCTTACACTGTTGGTGGGAATGCAAGTTGGTGAAGCCGCTTTGGAAAACAGTGTGGAGATTCCTTAAGAAATGAAAAATAGAGCTTCCCTATGACCCTGCAATTGCACTACTGGGTATTTACCCCAAAGATACAGATGTAGTGAAAAGAAAGGCCATCTGTACCCAATGTTCATTGCAGCAATGGCCACAGTCGCCAAACTGTAGTAAGAGCCAAGATGACCTTCAACAGACGAATGGATAAGGAAGATGCAGTCCATATACACTATGGAGTATTATGCCTCCATCAGAAAGGACGGATACCCAACTTTTGTAGCAACATGGACGGGACTGGAGGAGATTATGCTGAGTGAAATAAGTCAAGCAGAGAGAGTCAATTATCATATGGTTTCAGTTACTTGTGGAGCATAAGGAATAACACGGAGGACACTGGGAGAAGAGGAGAAGGGAGCTGGGGGAAATCGGAGGGGAAGAGGAACCATAAGAGACTGTGGACTCTGAGAAACAAACTGAGGGTTTTGGAGGGGAGGGGGGAGGGGGCTGGGAGAGCCTGGTGGTGGGTATTAAGGAGGGCACGTATTGCATGGAGCACTGGGTATGATGCATAAACAATGAATCTTAGAACACTGAAAAGATTAAATTAAATAAAAAACACGAAAAAGAAAAAAAAGGCACCATAGTTTCTTCTTTCAACTTTCACTGGGGGGGTTAGGATTAAGTAGCACATTATAATGCATTAGAGATTTGGCCTTCAGACATGAAATGTATGGGAATTATCAAAGATTTATGCAAGTTTTGAGTAGTTTTCCTTGTATCAATTAAAAGAGGAATTAATTTGCCTTAACCTTTAACAGTATTACAGCATTCAAATTTCCAAAGCTCCCCCTACACACACACAAACACAAAACCTGACCTAAAATGTAAAACCTACCCGAGAACCTCAAATACCCCCATCTCGCCTCTTGAGAACCTTTTGCCTAAAGGGAACCAACATTGTTTGGTTCCAGGATTCTTTCCATTACTTCCACTATATCTTTCAATCGACCCATATTTTCAAAATCCAATAACTAAAAATGTCATGTTCTCACAAAGCAAACAGTATCACACATGGCTGAGGGAAGCTACCTAAAGTTAAAGGTTACAAAATGCAATATACAAACATATATAAGGAAAGAAACGCAAATATTTGAATCAGGTGACATAAGCAGCCTGCTTCCACAGTTCAGAAGGAAATTTCATATTCCCAGCTTGTGGTCCAGACGGCACCTGTTGGAATACAACCTCTACAGTCAGAGAGGAGGTTTGGGGAGGAACACTTGGAGCCCCAGGAATGAAGTCTGGGAGCTCTGTACACAACTCTCTTAGGGCCTAATGGAACATTCCTCTCTCAGGGTTCCATTGACATAAGTTAAGAAACTACTGGCCAGATTCGGTGTAAGGATCTAACTCCAAAGAACTCCCCAATTCACAAACACTTGGTCCAGAAGACCTACCTCCTGACCTTCACAGACTTTCTCAATGTACAGAATTACTCTGAGTGCACCTACACTGCACACGCAAAGCTCAAGCTCATGTCTAGAAACAGGCACAAGGAAACCACAATTGCCACCTCAGGAAGAGCAGCACTGCCCTGTCCTGTAATCCCATCCCCCATGTACACAGGCATCCCAGCTTTCCTTGGTTCTCTAGCTTCTCTCAGTTCCTTCTGTGGTGTTTTCCAGGAAGAACCGGCTGGGCCTTCAAGTACCTCCCTTTTCAGGCTCAAGGGGGAGTCCTTACCTTAGAAACACTGACCTCAGGCTTCTGCTTCCTACCAAGTTGCTCTGAACCACCACTAATACCTCAAATGTGATAAGCCTAGTGTTTGGACAAAATCAAACCTGGTGTTTATGAATAAGGGAGGAAAGAAAACTGTAAGGATTTTTCTAGTAAAACAAAAAGAACACACCAACATCTACTTCCTTCAAAAATATAAATATGTTAATTACAATTTCCATGGCAAGAAACTGTTTGGAAACAATCATAATTGAACACACTTCTAGGTACGGCAAGTCTAAGTCCTGATACTACATTTCAAATCACCTAAAAGGACAAATCTCTGGGCCTTAACACACCGGCTCATGGGAAGGAAAATAAAGGAAACAAAATTTGTAATAAATGTAACAATGGAATTTTTTCCCCCTGAAATTCACCCCTTTCTTGCCTCTTTGTAAAATTTCATACTTTGGAGATCTACTGGTTAAAAACATTTTAACTTAACTGAAACATGCAGGCTTAAAGGTGAATAAAGTCACAAACTCACATAGGGTCAATACTGACAGGAGACAACACTCAGGGAAGTCTCCAAGGAGGAACCGCCAACCAAAGGACTTCCCATAGGATGTCGATGCCCAGGGAAGACCCTGAGAGAAGAGGCAAAGGGATTTCATGCGACGTATTCCAGGTGGTTTGTCTTGGCTCTCCTCTTAAGTAAAACATCCATGGACCAAAAAGACAAGTCTTTAAAAAGAGCCATCCATGGCTCTGTGGGTAAATGATAAAATACTGCGTAATATGAAATGCACCCCGGAGAACAAATAGTTAATAATGATGCTCTGAACTGGAGAGGAAAGATGGCGTTTCAGAAAACACGGAAAGATCTGGAAATTGAGGCATTTATTGCCAGTCCCATGAAGAGCTAGGCTGGGGGCACAGGGTCGTGACTTTGAGACCCTACTCCCCAAATGTTTGGAAAAGTGCGGGGACACTGGGTCCCCCCAGGGAGAAAGGGAAGGGGACCCCATAGACCACAGCACCTCCCGCGCACGAAACTGGGAGACCGAGGCATGACCGTCCCCTGATGACCCTCCCTGTGGTCATCGCCCGATCTGAGGGGGACGCGGCCACGCAGGGACGGGACAGGATGGCATGGGTCCCTGCGGCCGGGCCGCCCCGCGCTGCGTGCCGCGCCATCCGCGGCCTCGGGTCCCCCGACTCCGGAGTTCACCGCGGGGAAGCCAGGTCCAGCCGTGGCCGGTTCCAGCCGGTCCCCCCGCCCCCCTCTCCCGACTCCCGGCCCCGCACACTCACCATTGCCCGCTTTCTGGGGTACCGGGTCGACCACCATGCGATTGCCGCGGCCGGCGGAGCTCACGGCGACAGAGGATGTGGCGGAAGCTCCCCAAGCCTTTCAGGACGGCGCGAGGTGATGCGAGCCTCGGCCGGACAGCGGCGACAGCACCCAGTCCCCACCGTCCACAGCGCGTCGCCCGCACGTAGGGTTCCAGCGACTCCCCTGATTGGGCCGTTCGCGAGGCCCCGCCCCCGCCCGCCTGAGTGACAGCGGGCCGGAGGTCACGTCTTTGAGTCGACCTTGCTCGGGCGGCGGGATGCCACCTGGTCTCTGCGAGGACGTCGCTCTGAACCGCGAGGCCGCCAGGCCACTCACGGAGCCGTGACCCTTCCTCACAAACACGGACCCAAGTGACCTCACTTAGTGCGGAGTCTGGTTCCATTCGGATCCTGGACCGTCTGCATCAGGGAGTCTTCTGCCCACCACGCCCCCCAACCGCTCTCATTTGTATGGAAAGAATCTCGAAGCCTTGGGCCACTTAGCTGGCCGGGAGGTTTGAACCCCACAGTCCTAGACCAGCCCCGAAGCCTCAGGTGCTCGCAGGTCAGAAACATACTGAGGCAAAAACCCACTGGAAAGCCTTTCAGCATCATTCCGTGGATACTTACCTGCTCAAAGGTCAAAGGAGGAAAACGGAAAGAACACCGCTTAGGGAAAAATAAGAGATGGTAAAGGTATCGAGGATAAACAAAGCATGGGGACAACAGTCATCGAAGGGGCAGGACAGAGGTGAGCCACGGAGGGGAACATGAGGCTCCACTACTGCCCACACTTAGGAATCTTGATGATGACTTCGGGGATGTTTATATTATTAGCAGATCCTACCGCAAAACATTTTCTACATTCTTTCCTCAATATATGTGATGATAAACAATTTTAAGAAGTATGTAAGATTGAAAAAAAAAGTATTTAAGATTAAAGAAAACATAATTTGTTTTTTTTTTCTGTAATGTGGTAATGTGAGCTTTCATTTCCAGCTTTAGCAGAAACCCCTAAGGTTTGGTTGAAAAGTAGAAAATAAAACACACCTACTAGGAATACATGAAAGGGTTTATTACTTTCATAATGGAAGTTTCTGGGGAGGACAAGGCAGGCCTCTCAAGCAGGTGGGAAAGCCTTGACAGAGCAAGGAAAGGAGACAGGCATGTATTTTTTTTTAATTTCTCTTTTATTTTTTTTTTAAAAATTTTTATATATTTATTTGACAGACGGAGATCACAAGGAGGTGGAGAGGCAGGCGGAGAGGCAGGCAGAGAGGCAGGGGGGAAGCAGTCTCCTCGCCAGGCAGAGAACCTGATGCAGGGCTCTATCCCAGGACCCTGGGATTACAACCCGAGCCGAAGGCAGAGGCTTAAACCCACTGAGCCACCCAGGCGCCCCAACAGGCATGTGTTTTTACTGAGGGTGATTGGAGGGTGGCTAGGTGAGAGTTTAGTACTGTGACAGACTCTCTTGCCAGGGCCAAAGCTGAGTGCCCAGGCTTTCTTATTACCTCATACAGATGTGGAACACAGAGGGACGAGGGAGAGGTAAAACTCTAAAGCAGTCAGCTGTCAGATAGTAGAAAATATATACATATTGCTTTCTGTTCCAAATTCCTGGAGCTTGTAAATTCCTAGAGATAAGAGTACTAGGAGCCAGTCTTGTTTTAATATTTGGTCTTTGACTCTGTCCCTGACATAGGGCTCCTGAAACCATGTAAAGTCCTAAGTGATAAGAGCACTAGAAGCATCTTTTGTTCTAATGAGGTGACCCTGGGTGGGCTCTTGGGTGGGGACTGGTCATCAGAAAGTCCAAGCCATGCTTAGAAGCTTTGAATTTTTAGCTCAACTCATCCTCCAGAAAGGGGGGAGGAGCTAGAAATGGAGTTAATATTTGATCATGTTTAGGGAAGGATACCTGGGTGGCTCAGCTGGTCAAATACCTGAGTCTTGATTTCAGCTCAGGTCATACTTTCAGGGTCCTGGGATCAAGCCCTCCATTGAGCTCCGTGCTTAGCAGGGAGTCTGCTTGAGGATTCTCTCTCTCCCTCTGCCCCTCCCCCACTTCTCTCTTTCTAAAATAAAGAATTCAGTCTTTTAAAAAAATTGATTGGGGCGCCTGGGTGGCTCAGTGGGTTAAAGCCTCTGCCTTCAGCTCAGGTCATGATTTCAGGGTCCTGGGATAGAGCCCCGCATCAGGCTTTCTGCTCGGCAGGGAGCCTGCTTCCCCCTTTCTCTCTGCCTGCCTCTCTGCCTACTTGTGTTCTCTCCCTCTCTGTCAAATAAATAAATAAATAAATAATCTTAAAAAAATTGCTCATGTCTACATTAGTAAGCCTCCATAAAATCCCAATGGTATGGGGTTTGGAGACTTTGCAGCTTGGGGAACACTTCCACATACTAGGAGGGTAGCATACTCCAATTCCATAGGGGCCCTCCAAGAACTCTCTCAACATATGTTTTCTTTTTAATTTTTTTTAAGATTTTATTTATTTATTTGACAGACAGCGATTACAAGTAGTAAGAAAGGCAGGCAGAGTGGGGGGGAAGCAGGATCCCCATGGAGCAGAGAGCCCCATGTGGGGCTCGACCCCAGGACCCTGGGAGCATGACCTAAGCCAAACGCAGAGGATTTAACCCACTGAGTCACCCAGGCGCCCCTCAACACGTTTTCCTCTGGCTGTTCGTCTGTATCCCTTATATTATCCTCAATAAACAAAATCTATTAAGTGTTTCCCTGAGTTCTGGAACCTGCCATAACAAATTAATTGAACCTAAGGAAGGACTGTGGGAACCTCTGATTTGTAGCAAGTCAGACTGAAGTTGTGGGTAACTTTACTGGCACCTACTACAAGTGATTGGCATCTGAAGGGGGGGGGTCTGGTGGGAAATGAGCTCTTAACCTGTAGGATCTGCACTATCTACAGGTAGATAGTGTTAGGATTGACACCCTGCTGACGTCACAGCTGTGGGGGAAAAACCCTCATACATTTGGAGACCAGAGCTGTCAGAAGGAAAGTGTTCTGGGTGAATACAAAGGAGATACATGGGAGAAAAGAACTGGGTTCTCTCTATTCAGGAATAATATTGGATTTTCTCAACATATCAATTGTCAAATATTTAAAAATGGAGTCAGAGGCTTACGGTTTCTTCCCTGGCATGGAAGGAGTTTAGAAGGTGACATTTCTATCCTTACCAGAAAAAGCTAGCCGAGTAAAATCAATGATTCTTCTTAGACCTCTAGAAGAATTGAGGTCACAGTACAAACTGCTGTCTCTGAAAATGGAGACATAGAATAGTTGCCATTTTGAAATATTCCTGCAATATTCTGTTCTTCTTAGCAAGATATGTCCTCAAAAGATTGTTTCTCAAAAAAAAAATTGTTTCTCAAGAATCCCATGGGGTCAGGGAAGGATGTAGCCACTTGATTCCCCTCTGGCCTTTCTGCCTGACCTAAGTTGAGGGTGTGGGGGAACTTAGAACCCTTGTGGGATTCATAGGTCATTTTTCACTGCTCATAGTCAATATGTTGGGTTTTCCAATGCATTGGAACAAAAAAACAAAATTTTTTTCCAAAACCATTTCTCCAACTCTCAACTGGGTGGCCTACAATTCAGTTCAATTCTAACACTAACCAGAGTTAACATCAGACGCTACAGTTTAAGGATATACTCCCACAAAATGGTCCCCATGTTAGAAGCCAGCTGCAAGTGGGAGGCCCAGCCCTTGGATGGTCCCTAGATACACTCCCATGTTTGTTAATTCAGTAGAAACACTATTAGAATAAAATTTACTTCTTATTTATTGATTTATTTTAAAGGATACAAGTCAGAAACAGCCAAATGGAAGGGGTGTACAAGACAAAGTAGGTGGGGGAGGAAGGGACCTTCCATGTCTTCACCAGATACAATACCCTCCTGCCACACTGATGTCTTCACTAAAGTAGAATCTCTCTGAATCTTGAGGTGTAGGGGTTTTGATGGAGTTTCCTTACATAGATAGGCATGACTGATGAAATCATTGGTGGTTGGTGAATAACTCAATCTCTAGCTCCTTCCCATTCCCCAGAGGTTGGGGGCTGGGCTGAAAATTAA
This sequence comes from Neogale vison, assembly GCF_020171115.1. NCBI lineage: Eukaryota > Metazoa > Chordata > Mammalia > Carnivora > Mustelidae > Neogale > Neogale vison. The sequence goes on from NC_058096.1 coordinate 215,789,961, forward strand.
AAAAAAATCAAGCCTCTAAAGAGATCGTGGTCTTCCTGGTGACCAACCTCAATCCTGAAGCATTACAAATGCTTGAAGGCTTACGAATAGTGGCCTCTTTGAAAATAAGATGCTCCTATCACCTTTCTCACCAAGAAAGTCCAAGGGCTTTGATGGTATTTAGTAGGAACTATGGACAAACCCCAGAAGTTTTGGGGGAGTCCCTGGCTGGCTCAGTCAGTGGAGCATGTGACTGTTGATCTCAGGGTCATGAGTTCAAGGCCCATGTTGGGTGTGGAGCCTACTTAAATTAAAACAAACAGACAAAAAAAACCCAGACATTTTTCTTATTATACCAAAGGTCACAGCCCAGAAACACATACTCATTAAAATACTGAGACCAATCCTGAACATTTCCTCTCCATCCACAACATGCCAATACATCAGGACGACCCCCATTGAATAACAGTGGAATAAACTGAAAGAAATATACATTTCAGAACTTACTGTAAGAAGTCTTTTCAGTACTCCCCAAAATGACAAAAGCAAGGACACCTTGGGTATTTTAGCCTTTGACAGCTACAGAGAGTAAACATAGACTAAACCCTCATCATATAAACATGAATCCTCAAGCTAAGGACCTAGTTATCCCTGTTCTTTTTTCACAGTACATCATGACTGGTATTCAACACCAACAACAAAAATATTAAAATACACAGTTTGAAGAAATAGTACAAGTAAAAGCACTTGATTCAGACGTAGCAGATATGTTGCAATTATTAGACAAGAGATGTAAAGCAACCATGATCAATATGCTAAGCACTTTAATGGAAATAGTGGATAACGTGCAAAAACAGGTAGGTAATTGACCCAGAGATGGAAACTAAGAAAGAACCAAAAGAAATAGGCAAGAAATGAAGAAACAAAACAGTAGAAGAAAAATGAAGAATTCCTTTGGGGGCCTCATCAATACAGTGAAAATATGTGATGAAAGATTCAGTGAGCTTGAGGAAATGTCAATAGCAACTTCCAAAACTGAGATGCAAAGAGAATAAACAAAAAAGGCAAAACAAATCTAAGAAATTTGGGACAGTGACACAAAGTGTAACATAACACAATTGGACTACATGGAGGAAAATAAAAACAGAACGGAACAGGAGATATAAGTGAAACAACAATGACTGAGATACTCCCAAATTAATGTTAGACCCTGAACTACAGATCCAAGAAGCTCAGAGATCACCAAAGAAGATAAAAGCCTACAAATGCACACCTAGCAATATCTTATTCAAAGTTGCGGGGAAAAGACAAAGAGAAAATCTTGAAAGAAAATAGGGGGAGAAAATAGAGTTACATAGAAAGAAAAGAATTAATTCAGGCTTCTTTTCAGAAACATGCAAGCAGGAAGAGAGTTTTGTTAAATTGTAAAAGTGTTGAAAGAAAAAACTCCAACTGCAGTTTTGTGTCAGACAAAATAATCCTTCAAAAGTACGAGGAAAAAAAGACTTTTGGAGACAAAATTTGAGGGATTTTGTCATTTCTCTTCCCAAGAAATGTTAAAAGAAACTCAGTAGGAGGAAGATAATAATCAAGAAAGGAAGAATGTCAGAGAACAAAACAGTAAAGGTAAAATACAATGGTTTGTTTTTGGTATTTTTATTTAATCTGACAACACTTTGTTCAAAGTCATAATAGCAATGTTTTCAGTAATTATAGCTTATAGATAAACAAAATGAATGACCACAATGTTACAAGGAACAGGGAGGGAGGAACTGTGAAATTCTTCACAATGAAAGAATCTGTGAACTTGAAGACCAATCATATGAAATTATACAGAGGAAGGAAGAAAAAAGAAAAAGGAATGAAAAGGAATGAAGAGGGGCACCTGGATGGCTCAGTGGGTTGGGCCTCTGCCTTCAGCTTGGACCATGACCTCAGGGTCCTGGCATTGGGCATGGTCCAGGCATTGGGTCCTACATTGGGCTCTCTGTTCAGTGGGGAGCCTGCTCCCCCACCCCCAGCCCAACCTGCCTCTCTGCCTGCTTGTATCTCTCTCTGTCAAATAAATAAATAAAATTAAAAAAAAAAGAAACGAAGAAAGCTTATGAGAATTAGAGGACACCAGTAAAATAAATAATGTGCACATCATAGAAATTCCAAAAGAAGAGAGAAAGGTATTAAGCTTATTTAAAGAAATAATGGTTAGGGGTGCCTGGGTGGTGCAGTCAGTTAAGCATGTGACTCTTCGTTTTGGCTCTGGTCTTGGGGCTGTGGGTTTGAGGCCCCCCCATCGTGCTCCATGCTCAGCATGGAGTCTGCTTGAGATACTCTCTTCCTCTCCCTCTGCCCCTCCCACTCATGCTCTCTCTAAAATAAGTTAATAAATCTTTTAAAAAAATAATAAACAGGAACACCTGGGTGGCTCAGTTAAGCTTCTGTCTTCTGCTCAGGTTGTGATCCCAGGGTCCTGGGATCGAGTCCTACATTGGGCTCCTTGCTCAGCAGGGAGTTTGCTTCTCCCTCCGCCGGCCACTCCCCCTGCTAGTACTCTCATTCTCTCTCTCTCTTTCTCTCTTGCTCTCTCTCTGGCAAATAAATAAATAGAATCCTTAAAAAAGAGAGAAAAGATTAAATTAATAAAATCAGAAATTAAAAAGGACAAACGATAACTGAGAACACAGAAAAATAAAGCATCATAAGAGATTACTATGAATAAATATATGTCAACTAATTTGATAACCTACAAGTACTGGATACATTCTTTTTTTTAAATCTTTTTTTTAAGATTTTATTTACTTATTTGACAGAAATCACAAGTAGGCAGAGAGGCAGGCAGAGAGAGAGGAGGAAGTAGGCTCCCTGCTGAGCAGAGAGCCAGATGCGGGGCTCGATCCCAGGACCCTGAGATCATGACCTGAACCAAAGGCAGAGGCTTTAACCCACTGAGCCACCCAGGCATGAATCATGAAAGAGGAAATCAAAAGCTCAGTAATAAGTAAGGAAATTGAATTAGCAATCAAAAAACTCCCAACAAAGAAAAGCTCAGCACCAGATGGCTTCACTGGTGAATTCTACCAAACACTTAAAAAAAAATTCAAACCAATCCTTCTCAAATGCTTGCAACAAATCAGAGAGTAAGAAACACTTGCAAAACCATTTTACAAGGCCAGCATTATGATGATAACACAGTCAGACAAGCACACTCCAAGAAAAGAAAATTACAAGCCAATATCCCTGGGAAACATAGATGCAAAACTTTTCTACAAAATACTAGGACATCAAATTCAACAGCACATTACAAGGCTTAGACAACATGATCAAGTTAGCTTTATCCCTGGGATGCAAGGATGGTTCAACTTCCTCAAATCCACAAATGGGTTACACCAAATTAACAAAACGAAAGATAAAAGTCATATGATCATTTTGACAGGTGCAGAAGAGGCATTTGACAAAACCCAACATCCTTTAATGATGAAAAGAAACAAATTAGGTACAGAAAGAATTTACCTCAATACAATAAAAGCCATAAATGACAAATGCATGGCTAACATCATGCTGAATGCAGAAGGTTGTTCTCTAGTTAAGAGTCTGTTTCTTAGTTTGCCTCTTTCTCCTTCTCTTTGCTCGTGTGTTTCATATCATAATTTCCACAAATAAGTGAAATCGTATAGTAAAAAAAAAAAAAAAAAGTTACTTCTTGCAGAACGATGGTACCCGGCAAGAAACTGTGAAGAGCATTGAGGTGAGGCATACCTATTTGTCCCCTATTTTATATTCAGTAACTCCCTACATTAGCAGGGGTAACTTGCTGAAATTTTCTGGAATCCCAATATAACTATAATTTGAACCCTAGTCTTATTTGCATGAAGGTTTCCGAATTAATGCATTGAAGAAGATGGCAAAATTAATTCAGAATCTCTGTTGCAGAGGCCCCTGAATCCTTTGTCTTTTAAAGATTTTATTTATTCATTCAAGATAGAGAGAGGGTGCACAATCAGGAGGAGTGGCAGGCAGAGGGAGAGGGAGGGGGAGAAGCAAGCTCCCTGTTGAGCAAGGAACCCGATTCCGGGACCCTGGGATCATGACGTGAGCCAAAGGCAGACACTTAATTGACTGAGCCACCCAGGTGCTCCTGGTTTTTAAAGGGTTTAAACAGTGACCTGTACTCTTTTTTTGTTGTGTAGATTCCTTTAGTGTATTTTGGATTTCCAATTGGGTGAAATTGTGGACCTTTCTTTCAGTGTTTTTCTCTTTTCTTCTTTTCTTCCTGTCCTTCCCTATTTTTTTTTAAAAGATTTTATTTATTTATTTGAGAGAGACAGACAGTGAGAGAGAGCATGAGCGAGGAGACGGTCAGAGAGCGAAGCAGACTCCCCATGGAGCTGGGAGCCCGATGTGGGACTCGATCCCGGGACTCCAGGATCACGCCCTGAGCCGAAGGCAGTCGTCCAACCAACTGCGCCACCCAGGCGTCCCCTGTCCTTCCCTATTTTGAGTTGTTTTGTTTGGTTTGTTTTTGGTCACTGGATCAACTTCAGGGAAAGGAGTGTCCTCTCTACCTAGGTATTTATATATATATTTTTCCTTCAGTGAGCTTCAAATCAGTGCCATCAGGGACAGGAGACTTTCCTGTGACAAATGTTTTGAATACCTTTGCTGTGCTGTGTGTGTTGGCCTCTGTGACCCTGAGGGTCAGAATCATTGCCACAGTGTGGCAGAGAAGCAGCCCCAGAAGTATTTCAGGATCCTGATGGGTCCTTTGGTATTTGGGGTCAGGACTCCGCCTGCATTCTAATGATCCGCCTTTCTCCTCTCTTCCCTTCTTCTTTTTAAATGACAGCGGTTTCAGGGGTGACCCCTTGATACACTCTCCTCCTGTATAGTCCTCTCCGCCAGCCCCGCCCCTGGGCTGTCTCAGGGCCAACCCAGCCTTTATCGCAGCTTCATTCTAACAGATAAATCCCTGCAAACGTGTCAACCCAGGACCACTATAAGGAGGGCCCCAATCCCATACTCCTGCTCTGAAAGGCCCAAGAATCCTAGAGCTACCACCTCTGGTCAGTTTGATTCTAGAACTTAGGCTTCGTAGGGTCACTGGCACAGGGCAGCACATGCCGCAACATGAGCTCCCGGGGACTGGGAAGCCCACAGCGCACACCACCATCAGGCAGAGCAGGGGAGCAGGTCAGAGTAAAAGAAGACAGACCCATGGGTGGTGGCTTCGTCTGGACATGCTGTTCACAGACGAGAATTAACAGTCACCAGCCGTTATGCGGTTCCGGTGTTAAGACTGATGCCTCCTCCCTGCCCCAACACACACAGCAAGTCGGGGGAGGAACTTGGTCACATATCAAGGGTGATCAGATATGGAGGGTATGGGGATGATTCTGGATCAACTGATTTAGCAGGCGTTCTTGCTAAAACTGGGTTTTACAAGGAGCTACCCTGACCGACTTCCGAGAAATTTCAGGAGCCTGACTCAAGTTTGGCCAAGCAAAGAATCTTTGTCAGGGGTGGGGCCAGGGCAAGAATTCTGCAGACGGGGGCTTGTGTGCCAGGAATCTGAAGTCAGTACCATATCAGGGAGTCTCCAGACTTTCTTGTCTGCTCGTCCAAGTGTGGAGATAAGGGAAAGAGGGAGAGGTGAGGGGTAAGCTGCGAGCAAACATCAAAAGATGTGGAGTCTGGTTGCTTGTTACAAGGACACGCGTGGATAAGAAAACTATGTATTTGAAATGGCTTGGTTTCTATCTGAAGAAACACAAAAGCTGGCTGGAAACTCCTGAAATGATCAAGACTGTGGATTGGAAGATGGCTGGAGTTACAGCACTGGAGGGGAGTGGGATGTGTGGGCAGTGAGTTTACTTTCTTTTTTTTTAAGATTTTATTTATTTATTTGACAGTCAGAGATCACAAGTAGGCAGAGAGGCAGAGAGAGAGAGGAGGAAGCAGGCTCCCCACTGAGCAGAGAGTCCCATGTGGGGCTTGATCCCAGGACCCTGGGATCCCGACCCAAGCCAAAGGCAGAGGCTTAACCCACTGAGCCACCCAGGTGCCCTAGCAGTGAGCTTTCTTTTTTTTTTTTCTTAAGATTTTATTTATTTGTCAGAGAGAGAGAGAGAGAGCGCGCACAGGCAGACAGAATGGCAGGCAGAGGGAGAAGCAGGCTCCCTGCCAAGCAAGGAGCCGATGTGGGACTTAATCCCAGGATGCTGGGATCATGACCCAAGCCGAAGGCAGCTGCTTAACCAACTGAGCCACCCGGGTGTCCCAGCAGTGAGCTTTCTTTCTTTCTTTTTTTTTTTAAGATTTTATTTATTTATTTGACAGACAGAGATCACAAGTAGGCAGAGAGGCAGGCAGAGAGAGAGAGAAGAGGAAGCAGGCTACCTATGGAGCAGACAGCCCGATGTGGGGCTCGATCCCAGGACTCTGGGATCATGACCTGAGCCGAAGGCAGAGGCCTTAACCCACTGAGCCACCCAGGCGCCCCAGCAGTGAGCTTTCTTAAGTCAGATTTTCTATCTCATGGTTTTACTTCAAATCAACAGAAGTTTGTATATACCAAGTTTTACTATTTAGCAATCTTTATTTAATTTTAACTTTGTTTAAAAAAAGATTTTATTTATTTATTTATTTATTTGACAGACAGAGATCACAAGCAGGCAGAGAGGCAGGCAGAGAGAGAGAGGAAGGGAAGCAGGCTCCCTGCTGAGCAGAGAGCCCGATGCGGGGCTCAATCCCAGGACCCTGAGATCACGACCTGAGCCGAAGGCAGCGGCTTAACCCACTGAGCCACCCAGGCGCCCCTAATTTTCACTTTTGTATTAGGAAAACAGTCTCATATTTAATTCTTTTTTAAAAAATATTTTATTTTTAAGTAGTTTGTACCCAGTATAGGGCTCCAACCCACAACCTTGAGATTAAGAGTCTCGTGTTCCACGGATGGAGCCGGCCAAGTGTCGCAGATTTAATTCCTTTAAACACTACGAGTTACAAAAGTGAAAACCATAGAAAATGAATATTTTCAAATATTCTTCTAACTAGAAGGACATGTGGCATCATAGTTTGCCCTTCCGAGTTCAACACTGGGGGTATTTTCAGAAATAATGTTCTGATGCAACAGGGGTTTGAATTTAGCTCCTTAAATGGACTGGATTTTCAAGGACTTAATTAATAAGCTACAGGTACATTTCCTCATGTCAATTAAAATAGGAATTCACTTTCTTGATCCTTTTAAATGTCAGAGTCCTCTAGAGACATGCGCATACAAGCACTGATGTAAAAATGAAAACATGTACCTGCAAACTGAAGCCCGTTCATCTCAAATCTTGAAGTTCTTTCGCCTAAAAGGAACAAAAATTCAAGTGAGTTCCATAGTTTTCTTACCTTACTGCCATCATCCCTCTCAACCAATTTACATTTGCAAGCCCAAGAAACAAAAAATGTTATTTCTCCCACAGGGAACAAAATTACAAAGTACCAGGTCGCCTGGGTGGCTCAGTTGGTTAAGCATCCAACTCTTGATTTCGGCTCAGGTCATGAGCTTGGGGTTGTGAGATGGAGCCCTGGGTCTGGCTCCACTGGAGTCGGCTTGGGATTCTCTCTCTCCCTCTGCACCTCTCCCACCTCCCACCCTCTCTAAAAATTTTTTTTTTTAAATTACAATGTACTAAGGGAACCTAGAACCAAAGGGCTTCAGTACTCAATCCATAAAGAAATCCAGAGAAAAGAAATGTAAACATTGGATTCAGCACAGAGGAGAGGCCTGCTTTTCATAGGACACTAGGAGAGCCATGTTCATATTGCTGAACATACTCTAGACTCTCCCGGTGAGGGGGCACCTGGGTGGCTCAGTGGGTTAAAGCCTCTGCCTTCGGCTCAGGTCATGATCCTGGGGTCCTGGGATCCTGCCCCGAATTGGGCTCTCTGCTCATCAGGGAGTCCGCTTCCTCCTCTCTCTCTGCCTGCTTGTGATCTCTGTCTGTCAAATATATAAATAAAATCTTAAAAAAAAATAGACTCTCCCAGTGGAGACAAAAGCCCTGGAGTTGGTGGATCCCCAAGAAAGTGGGGTAGGGGAGAAAGGGACACCTGAGCAGCTACAAGAATGAATCCTGGGAGCCCTCCCCTCCCTGGGGCATAATGGAACCCCTCTCTCCCTAAGCCTTCCATTCTCACAAGCAGGGAAACCCTCAGCTGGATTCAGGTTTAGGCTATTACCTAAATGAGCTCCCAAATTTGTGAACCCTAACCCAGACACGGAACTCCTGACTTTCACAGACTTTTTCAATCCAAATTACACGGAGTGCACCTGCACAGGGATGTAAAACTCCAAACTGTCCAGACACAGGCACAAGGGTACCACAATTGCCTTGGAAGGAGATTACCTCCCTTCCCCTTTGTGCACATGCATCCCCAGATTTCCAGGCTCTGTAGCTTCTCTTCATATAAAGCCTCCTTCTGTGGTAGGTATGAGCAGGTAGGACACCTGCAGAGGCTCTCAAGAAGAACCATCTGGGGTCCTGAAGGCATTTCCTGTTGAAGGCTCAGTGGGGCAGAGTGCGGGGAGCCTAGCTTGGGTCACTAGTCATAGCCTTCTGTTCCCAGTCACATAGCTTTGGACTATATTGATATTTTCTAAAGATTTAAAAAAATTTATTTGACAGAGATCACAAATAGGCAGAGAGGCAGGTGGGGAGAAGTGGTGAGCAGGCCCCCTGCTGAGCAAAGAGACCCATGTGGGGCTTGATCCCAGGGCCCTGAGATCATGACCTGAGCCGAAGGCAGAGGCTCAACCCACTGAGCCACCCAGGCACCCTGTATATTTATATTTTTAATGACACAAACCCAGGATATGAAGAATCTAGGAAAGTAACACACACCCAATGTTTATGTAGAAAAGGTGGACGAAAATTGTAGTTCAACAAGAAAATCCACAAGTATTTATTACTTTCAGAAATAATGATAGTAAATAATTATTTCCATGGCAAGAAATTGTCTATAATCAATCACTGAATACACTAAATGGTGGAATTACATTGGAAATTGCTCCCCTTCACCCTCACACGCGTGCACACACACACAAACACACACTCTCACCTAAGAATATTACTACACCTTCTCAGGGATTAGAAAAATGTGAAATTTTAACACATGCCATGTAATATTAGAATTTGTCTCTTTCGGGGCGCCTGGGTGGCTCAGTGGGTTAAAGCCTCAGCCTTCAGCTCAGGTCATGACCCCAGAGTTCTGGGATCAAACCCCGCATCAGGCTCTCTGCTCAGCGGGGAGCCTGCGTCCTCCTCTCTCTCTGCCTGCCTCTCTGCCTACTTGTGATCTCTGACTGTCAAATAAATAAATAAATAAAATCTTTTTAAAAAAAGAATTTTTCTCTTTCTCTTTCTCTTTGGAAATATTTAATACTGTGTTTCTCAATCTATCGATTAAATACATTTACATTTGAAAACTGGAAACTAAAAATGAATAAATTTCACCAAGGTGAGAAACCTAGGCATGGGCAGTGCTGGCTGGAGAGATCACCCAGGAAACTTTCACGAGGAACCTCCCCCGAAAGGACTTCCCATTGGATGTCCGTGCCCAGGGAAAGATCCTGGAAGGAGAGGCACAGGATTTCATAAAAACGTAGTTCCACGTGGTTATTCTCTGCTTGCCTCTCATGTAAAATATCCAGACAAAAATTATAAACGTTTAAAATGAGCCATTCATTGACTGTGTGAAAACAATAAATAGTTAAAATGCTGAGCTGTGTGAATTGCACCGCGGAGGACAAATGGTTGATGCTGATGCCATGAACTGAAGAGGGGAAGCTGGCGTCGGGGCAGGCGGCGGGATTGGGAAACAAGCATTCACTGCCAGTCCAAGGAAAGGATAGGCCGAGGGACAGGGTCGTGGATTGGACCCTCTGCTTCCCAAACACCGGGAACACTCAGGAGAAACGGGTGCCCCTCGACAGAAAGGAGGGACTGGGGCCCCGGACCACAGCACCTCCCGCGCACGAACCCCGGAGACCGAGTGACGACTGTCCCCTGACGACCCTCCCTCCCCGTGGTCACCGCACGATCAGGGCAGACGCGGCCGCGCGCAGGGACGGGACAGGACGCCGCGGTCCCCGCTGCCCGCCCAGCCCGCACGCCGCGCGCCGGAGGGGACTGAGGTCCGAGCGGCGCCACCGCGGACTCGGCTCCGCAGACTCGGGGGATCGCGCGGGAGGTTGGGTCCCCGCCACCGCCCGTCGCCAGCCCCTCCGCCCCTTCCTGGCACACCCGGCCCCGCACACTCACCATTTCCCGGCTTCTCGGTCAGCCGGCGTCGTCCCTACGGCTCCCGCACCGGGTGCAGCTCTCCGCGCTATAGACGCCCCGGCAGAGCCACCTGGGACCGCGAAGCGCAGGTGAGATTTCCCCGGGAGCAACTGCAGGAGCGTCCACGAGGCTGCGGAGCGTCGCCACACCCACCTGCCCCGGCGGCGTCCCTGATTGGACAGCTCGCAAGGACCCGCCCCCTCCGCTCCTGAGTGACAACAGGGCAGGAGGTCCAGACCGCTCAGGCGCAGGGTTCTCTGCTGGGGGTGGGGAACCGGCCCCCTCCTTGGACGTTTGCTTTTAGACAACACCTGGTCCAGGCCCTGGAGGGACAGTGGCGTCTTCCTGCAGCTCCTTCTAAACGTGGGGACGCAGGTGTGCACAGGGAGTTCGAGAGTCCGTTCGAGGGGAAGGACGCCCTTGTTCAGAGCAAGAGGGGCGCCTGACCAGGCTAGACCAGGCCAGGCCAGACGGGAACTAGATGTTCTGGAGTTCTGGAGTTAGCATGAGGCTAAGAAATCAATGTCAGAACTGGAATAAATGCCTAATTTTGAGATCACTTCCACGTTACCAAATGCCACTTTCTTCTCTGATTGACATGATTACCAACTGTTTGCTCTCCGTGATGTATTTCGAACAGACTCAATGTTTTAATTGGGCAGGACAACATACCCTGTATGAAATCCATGTGACTCTTCTGTAAGTGTATTTCCTGGGCACAAACATCCTATGGGAAGTCTTTTGGTAGAATTTCCTCTTTGAAACTCTTTGAAACAGGAATCTGTCCTGTTAGAACTGCCCCACACGGGATTTGCCACCCTGAAAACATGTGCTAATTTATTTATCGTTTTCCAATAGGGATAAAATTTATTTAATTAATAGAGCTTGAAAGAAAGTATGAAATGAGAAAGCAGTGAATTTCAGAAAAAAAAACAAGATATTCTAATATTACATTCCATTTGTTAAGGATTTTGATTTCACTTTTTCTTCTCCTGACAGTGTCTTGTTAGTTTCTGAGACCTATTATTTAATTCTGGGTGATTTCAAATCTGCTTAGATTTGCAGAGTGAAACTATTCAAGCAGGACTAATTATTTGCAAAACAATGTCTTGCCATGAAAAATAATTGATCTTTCCCCAAAAGGAGTAGATATTTGATGTTTTCTGGTTGAACTAGTAAATATGCATTACAGTTTCTTTACTCCTTTCCACATAAACACTGAGTTTGAGTGACTTTGTTCAAACACTTAGTTTGTGTTGTTTAGAACATAGTATATAATGGTTGTGTTGTTTAGAACATAGAATATAAGCAACTCCAGTGGGGCATAGACCCCTGTGGTCAATGACCGAGTAAGGCTGTTTGAATCACTGCTTTCAATTCCCAAGAGACAATTGCTAGCTTAGAGGATAACTCTGTAGTTTTGGGAGAATTGCCATGTTGTTTTTCATACCATCAACATGATTTTATATTCTCAACAATAGTGTAACAAGGGTTCCAAAAGGTATTTTCGTTTCCCTGATAGTGTCCTTTAAGAATGAAAGTTATGGGGGCGCCTGGGTGGCTCAGTGGGTTAAAGCCTCTGCTTTCCCCTCAGGTCATGATCCCAGGGTTTTGGGATAGAGCCCTGAATCAGGCTCTCTGCTCAGCAGGGAGCCTGCTTCCTTCTCTCTCTCTGCCTGCCTCTCTGCCTTCTTGTGATCTCTGTCAAATAAATAGATAAATAAATCTTTTTAAAAAAGAATGAAAGTCATTAGTTTAATGAGGTCCAAATTTGCTAAAGCCCATTTCCTTTCCATTCTTGCTCTTGGTGTGTTAGCTACCAATTCTTTGCCAAATACAAGTTCAGAATTGTTTCCTATATTTTATGTAAATGTGTCGTAATTTACTCTTATGTTTAGGTCTTTATCCTTTCTTTTAAATTATTGTATGTGGTGTCCTGTAAGGATAAAACCTCTTTCCTTTGCATATAGCTATCCAGTTGACGCAGCAAAAATTTATGAAAAGAACATTCTTTTTTTTTCTTTGTTAGAGAGGGAGTGGCAGGGAGGAGGGGCAGAGGGAGAAGGAGTGAAAGAATCTTAATCAGGCTCCACGCCTAGCACAGAGCCCGACACAGGGCCGAACTCACAACCCTGAGATCATGATGTGAGCTGAAATCAGGAGTCAGACACTAAATTGATTAAGCCACCCAGGCACCCCTGAAAAGAATATTCTTGTCCTATTCTTAGTACCCCCCCAAAATCAGTTGACTACAGATGTGTGGGTTTATTTCTCAAATATATTTTTAAAAGATTTTATTAATTTATTTGAGAGAGAGAGAGAAGGTGGGGAAGGGAGAGAGAGAGAGAGAGAGAGAGAGAAGGTGGGAGAGGGAGAAACAGACTCCCCACTGAACAGGGAGGCTAATATGGGGCTTAATCCCAGGACCCTGAGATCAGAAACTGAGCTCAAGGCAGAAACTTAAACAACTAAACCATCCAGGCACCACTATTTCTCAAATCTTAATCTACCGTCAGTACCACATTCTCTCTCTTTTTAAAAAGATTTTATTTATTTGACAGAGAGAGAGAGAGCACAAGTAGGGGGAGTATCAGGCAGAGGGAGAGGGAAGAAACAGGCTCCCCAGTGAGCAGAGAGCCTGATGTGGGTTTTAATTCCAGGTCCCTAGGATCATGACCTTAGCCAAAGGCAGACTTTGAATAATTGAGCCACCCCGGTGCCCTAGTACCACATTCTCTTGATTACTACTGCATATTACAAAGTTGTGAAATCAAGGAGTGTTAGTCCTACCACTTTGTTTTTCTTTCTCAAGAGTACTTTGGCTATTCTGGTTCCCTTGCAATTCCATATAATTTAAAAAACCATCTTGCCAATTTATATAAGAGGAAATAAGGGATCATGATAGGTATTGTGCCGTGTCTCTAGATCATTTAGGGGGCTAGCACTATTTCAACAATATTAAGTTTTCTGATTCATTTCCCCATTTATTTACATATTTATTAATTTCTTTTGCTCATGTTTTAGTTTTCTGAGTATTCATTTTGGACTTTTTTGCTAAATTATCCCTAAGTATTTTATTCCTTTGGATTTCATTGTAAATGCATTTATTAATTTTATTATCAGACTATTCCTTTTTTTTTTTAAAAAGGATTTTATTTATTTGAGAGAGAGCGAGAGAGTGAGCACAAGCAGGGGGAGTGGCAGAGGAAGAAGGAGCAGCAGGGAGCTGACAGGTGGCTAGATCCCAGGACTCTGGGATCATGACCAGAGCTGAAGGCAGAAACCTAGCCAACTGAACCACCCAGGTGTCCCCAGACTATTCTTTACAAGTGTATAAAAATACAATTGTGGGGCACCTCGGTGGCTCAGTCAGCTAAGCGTCTGACTCGATTTCTACTCAGGTCATTGTCTCAGGGTCATGGAATTGAGCCCCAAGTCAGGCTCTGCACTGGGCATGGAGCCTGTGTGGGATTCTCTCTCCCTCCTTCTGCCCCTTCCTTCTGCTCTCTCTCTCACTCAAAAAAATTTTTTTTTAAATTTTTATACCTTGATCTTGGATCTAACCAATTTGCTAAACTCAATTATCAGGGTTTTTTTTAAGATTTCATTTTTAAGTAATCTCTACACCCAATATAGGGCTTGAAGTTACAACCCAAGATCAAGAGTCCCATGCTCTACCAAACTAAACCAGCTAGGCACCCCTCAATTATTAGTTTTAGGAGGGTTTTTTTTTTTAGTGGATTTTTTAGAATTTTCTAGAAACAAGATACCTCAGTGGGGAGGTGGTATAGTTTTACATCCTAACCAACCTTAATGCGTTTTGTTTCCTTTTCCTGCATAATAGTTTTAGCTAAAATAAATGGTGCATCCGGAATATAAATGGCAAGAGCAGATATCTTTGCTTTGTTCTTTACTTCAGGGGAATGCATCCAGCTTTTCACAATCAAAAACAATACTAGTTTGGATTTTCCACAGATGCTCTTTTTTTTTTTTTGAAGATTTTATTTATTTATTTATTTGACAAAGAGAGAGAGAGAGAGACAGTGAGAGAGGGAACGCAAGCAGGGGGAGGGGAGAAACAGGCTTCCTGCAGGGCAGGGAGCCCGATGTGGGGCTGGATCCCAGGATCCTGGAATCATGACCTGAGCCGAAGGCAGAGGCTTAATGACTGAGCCACCCAGGTGCCCCTCCATAGATGCTCTTAATGAGCTTAGTTAATTTCCTTTTACACCTGATATGCTGAGTGGTTTAATCACACAAGCATATTGAATTTTTTTTAGATTTTTAAATTTTATTTATTTGACAGATAGAGACCACAAGTAGGTAGAGAGGGAGGGAAGCAGGCTCCCTGCTGAGCAGAGAGCCCGATGCGGGGCTTGATCCCAGGACCCTGGGATCATGACCCGAGCTGAAGGCAGAGGCTTCAACCCACTGAGCCACCCAGGTGCCCCAAGAATATTGAATTTTTTCACTTATTTTCTCTGAGGCAACTGAGATCTTGCTATTTTGTTTCTTACTGTATCGATATCCTTCATTATTACATTAACTGATTTTGAGATATTAACCCAAGCTTTCATTCCTGGATTGTATCCTACTTAGTCATGGTATAGAATATTATTTATTTCTGGATAGGGTTTGTGGGTTCACGAAATGAGCATGAAGTGTTCTCTTCATTCTCATTTGTTTCTACTTATACTCTTCTGGGAGGAATGTAACTCCATGCTGCCATTGTGGAAAATAGGAAAATAGTATGGCAGTTGTTTTTTTTAATATACAGATTGTTATCACATGATCCAGCAATCCCACTTCTGAGTCTATACCCAAAAGAATTCAAAACATGGACTCAAACACATTTGTCCATCTATGTTTGCAAGAGCATTATTTACAGTAGCCATAAGGTGGAAGCATCCATCAGAGATGAGTGGGTAAGCAAAATATGGTATACACACACAGCAAAATACTACTCAGCTTTAAAAGAAATGAAATTCTGACACATGCTACCCTGGGTGACCCTTGAGGCCATAAGTGAAACAAGCCAGTCAAAAAAAGACAGAAACTGTATGATTCCACTTACATGAGGTGCCTGGAGTAATCAAATTCACAGAGACAGAGAGAAGAGTAGTGGTTCTCAGGGGTTAGGGTCCCAGGGCAGTGGGGATTTGTTGTTTAATATGTATAGAGTTTCAGTTTTACAAGATGAAAACAGTTCTGCAGACTGGTTTCACAGTCAGTGTGGCTCACACTACTGAACTCTACACTTAAAAATGGGTAAGATTGGGGCGCCTGGGTGGCTCAGTGGGTTAAGCCGCTGCCTTCGGCTCAGGTCATGATCTCAAGGTCCTGGGATCGAGTCCCGCATCGGGCTCTCTGCTCAGCAGGGAGCCTGCTTCCCTCTCTCTCTCTCTGCCTGCCTCTCCGTCTACTTGTGATTTCTCTCTGTCAAATAAATAAATAAATAAAATTTAAAAAATGGGTAAGATTATTTATAGAATGTGTATATTACCACCATGAGAAGAAAAAAAAGAGAATGAACACACAACCCATAGAATGAAAGAAAATTTTGCAAATAATATAACTGAAAAGTTCTTGTATCAAAATATAGAGGGACACGTGGGTGGCTCTATTAGTTGAGCATCTGCCTCTTGATTACAGCTCAGGTCATGATCTCAAGGTCATGAGATGGAACCCCATGTCAGGCTTCACACTTGGCATGGAGTCTGCTTAGGATTCTCTCTTTCCCTCTTCTTCTGCCCTCCCTCCCCCACTTGCATGTATTCTGGAAAACAATATGGAGGTTCCTCAAAAATTACAAAGAGAACTGACATACAATCCAGGAGTCACACTACTGGGTATTTACCCCAAAATACAAAAACACTAATTCAAAGGAGTACATGCACCTCTATGTTTATGCAACATTATTTATAATAGCGAAACTCTGGAAACAGTCCAAGTGTCCATCAATAAACGAATTGATAAAGAAGTGGTATCTATCTATCTATATAACGGAACACTACTCAGCCATTAAAAAGAACAAGCTCTTGCCATTTACAACAACATAGATGGAACTAGAGAGTATAATGCTAAGTGAAATAAGTCAGGGAAAGACAAATACCATATGATTTCATTTATATGTGGAATTTAAGAAACAAAACAAGCAAAGGAAAAAGAGAGAGAATGACAAACCAAGAAACAGACTCTTTAGTATTAAGAACAAATTGATGGTTACCAGAGGGGAGATGGGTGAGGGCATGGGAAAACAGGGGATGGGAATAAAAGAGTACATTTATCATGATGAAAAATAACATAAAGTAAAATGATTTAAAAAAAAAAAAGAAATGCTCCCCCCAAAGTTCCTCAAATAAGTGGAAAATGCTTTAAGAGTTTTGCAATCCAATCTCTTAAGCATATTAATACTTTCAAACAACATCCCATATTTATGTAACCTTTTCTTGTTTCTTGTTTTTTGAGTCCAAACAGTAATCGAATTACCGTATAGGTTTTATAACTTTTATCTAGCACAGTTCTCTCAGGATACATTCAAACAGTGATCTAAAATAAATACCTTTTCAGTGTAAAACGTATACCAGAGAATTTAGTCAATACGTTTTACAACTTGTGATTGGTTTTAGAAAAGTTCCTGCACCCACCGGGGCCTGGGGTTCCAACTTCCCACCACAGCGTGGTGCTTGGAAGGCAATAGGATTTTAAAACTGTGAAGTAAGGATGGGGAAGTGTTGGGTGGAAGACCCAACGCTTTCAAATCATCAAACATCAAAATGGAGCCAGGTGACTCCTAAGGGTCTTTATTTGTAAAGAAGGGTCAAGTTCCACGAGTGGACGGTCCGCATTACCCTCCAAAGTAAAAATCCCTGGAGAGAACGAGTTTCCGCCGCGGTCCCCCAGACATCTCCCCTCTGGCCAGCTGTCACTCCCGAGGGAGCGGGGGGGGGGGGTGGGTGGGCCTCGCCACCTGTCCAATCAGGGGAGACGTCAGGGCAGGAGGGCGGGGCGATGCTCCGCATTCACTCCGCGGGAGGTTCTGGCTCCCGCCATTGTTGGGATCGGGGGTCCCTGTCCTTAGAGCTTCCAGGTCGCCCTTCCCGGGTTTCTGTCTTTCTTAGACCTGGACCTTCCCCGAAATCGTAGGCAGAACGCCGGGAGACCCCGGAAAGCTAGAGATGGTGAGTGTGCCGGCCGGGGCTTCCAGACAGGGGGGCGGAGTACCGGGTGGAACAGCCCGGAGACTGCGGGGGGCGCGAGCTGGCCTCCCTGCGGAGAACTCTGAAGTCTGCGACTCGAGTCGGTCCGTGGCGCCGCTCGGACCTCAGTCCCCTCCCGCGCGCGGCCTGGGGCCTGGGCCCGCAGCCGGGACCCCGGCGTCCTGTCCCGTCCCTGCGCCCGGCAACTTCCGCCCTGTGGACGGCTCTGCGCCCGCAGCGCCGCGTCTCTCCACATTGTGCGGTGACCCCAGGTGACCGGGGACGATCGTGACTGGCTCCCTGGAGTTCGTGCTCGGGAGGTGCCATGGTCTGTGGGGTCCTCAGCCCTTCCTTTCTTTTCAGAGGGGACCTCGTTTCTCCTGAGTTTTCCCAAATTGTGGGAAATCCACGATCCTGTCGCGGCACCCGCGCCCCCCTCCACCCCGCGCCTAGCTCTCCCTAGGACTGGCAGTCGTTGCGTAAATTTCCAGATTCCTCCTGGCCCACTTACCATTTCCAGTTCACAGCGTCACCAGGAACTAGCTATTTTCCTTCGTGGTGCATTTCAAACAGACCCAGTATTTCAATTATTTATCATTTTTTCCTGCTCCCAGTGGATGGCGCTTTTAAACGGGTTTAGTTTTTGTTCCTGGATATTTTACGGAAGAGAAAAATAGCGAATAATGACTTGGAACAACGTTGTATGAAATCCTTGTGCCCTTCCTTCCAGGGTCGTTCTTAGGCACAGTCATCCTATGGGAAGTCCTTCGGCTGGAGGTTCCTCTTTGAAACTTTCCTGGATGACCTGCCCTGTCAGCACGGTCCTTCCCTCGGTTTGTCACTTTTTTTTTTTTTTTTTTTTAAATTTGACAGAGAGAGAACACAAGCAGGCGGAGCAGTAGGCAGAGGGAGAAGCAGGCTCCCCCGCCGAGCCGGGAGCCGGATGTGGGGTTGGATCCCAGGACCCTGGGATCATCCCGAGCCAAAGGCAGATGTTTTAACTGTCTGAGCCACCCAGATGTCCCTCAGTTTGTCACCTTTAAACGATTTATTCAATTAACTTTAGTCTCAGATTTTTCAATGAATAAAAATTTATTTAATTCATACATCGTGAAAAACTAAAATATTTCCAAAGAGTCAAGAAAGGGGTGAGTTCAGGAAAAAAAAAAATTCTAGTGTTACCCTGCAGGTATTATTATTTTTTACTTTTTTCCTCCCTTGAGTGTGTTCCTGATACTCTGAGGTCTGTTCTTTAATTTGGAATGAGTTCAAATGGATTTCCAAGGCTTAGACTTGCAGAACTATAGTGTTCAACTATGATTAGTAGTTTATAAAACAAGTTCTGTTAATAATTAACTTCTTATTATTTATTTATATTTGTGACTGCAGTCCTTACTTGTGAGGTTTCTTATTGAGCCAGTAAAGTACCCTACATTTTTTTTTCCTCTTCCTTTCCACATAAACACTGGTTTGAGTGATTTGCTGCATTGTTCAGACATTGAGTTTATGTCATTTAAGATATCACTGGTGGTGCAAAGCAATGTCAGTGGCAGGCAGAGTCCTCAGGACAGTGTCTCTAAGCTCTGACCCCCTTAAGCTTTCAAGGGGAAGTACATAATGCCCAGTTTTTCTTCTCAGATCACCTCCCCTGCATGTGTGTGAAGTTCCCAGAGTTCATTCCTATGGCTGCTCACGTGTCTATTATCATTCCTTCCATATACTGACCCATTCCAGGGCTTCTGTCTCCACCAGGCAGTCTAGAATTTGGATTTTTTTTTTTAAGTAAGCTCTACGCCCAAGGTGGGGCTTGAATTCACCATCCCAAGATCAGGAGTCACATACTCTTACCCACTGAGTCAACCACGTGCCCCTAGAATGTGGAACTTTCTGAATGTGGAACTTTCCTTCTGTTCCGTGGGAAGCAGGCCGCTCATATGCGCGGATCCTTATATGTCTTTACTTTGGGTTCCTTTAGTGATTGAATAGTACAGCCCTTTGGCTCTAGTTTCTTTAAGCACTTGGGCTCTGGAATTGTGAGTTGATTGAGAGATACAGTGGGAGGAAAGCAAGAAAATTGTGGAATTAGATAGAATTTGTGTTCTCTTTAGACAGGAGAACTTCAAGACATGAGAGGCACTCAGTCAACTTTTCTTAAGGTCATTTTTCATTTTTGGATCAGTTAGAGCATGTCCATGCCCCTAGAGAATACTGACATTCAACAGGCTAAAGCAATTGAATTCCTGTTTTAATTGATGTAAGAAAAACTGCCCAAAGCTTAGGTAAATATTTGAAAACCCAGTGCATGTAAGGTGCTCAACTCAAACCCCTAATGTAAGTAAGATGCTACTTATTTCTGGAAAATACCCTGCATGTGATCTAGGGGATGGACAAACTAGGGTGCCCCATGTCCTGCTAATTAGACATTTGAAAATTTTCAGAAACCATACAAATGGTTTACATTTTTGTAACCTCTAGTGTTTAAAGGAATTATATCTTAAAATGTTTTCCTGTGTACAAAGTTAAAATGAAACCAAGACTGTTAAATACTATAATATACATAAATTCATATATATATACATACATAAGTTCATATATATACACATATATATACATATATATGTATATATATTTAAAGATTTTATTTATTCCAGAGGGAGAGAGAGAGAGGGAGAGGGAAGGAGTGGAGGGAGAGGGACAAACCAGCTTCACACCGAGCACAGAACTTGATGTGGGGCTAGAGCTAAGGACCATGAGATCATGATCTGAGCCAAAACCAAGAGTCAGATGCTCAAGTGACTGAGCCACCCAGGCGCCCCAAGTTTATATATATATTTACAATAAATTGGGGCACCTGGGTGGCTTATTGGGTTAAGCCTCTGGCTTCAGCTCGGTCATGATCCCAGGGTCCTAGGATTGAACCCTGCATCAGGCTCCCTGTTTCCTCCTCTCTCTCTCTGCCTGTCGCTCTGCCTACTTGTGATCTTTCTCTCTGTCAAATAAATAAGATAAAATCTTTAGAAAATAAAATAAAATAAAGTTGTAAGATAGGGAGTGTAACTTAAGAAAATCACCATGAACGTATCTGAGTTCCTTCCAGCACTATTAAGCCCAGCCACCCCCAAATACAGAGTTTTGATCATTTCTTGAGCCTCCTATATCCAAGAAGCAGTTGCAAGTGTATATTATTCTTACTGATGTTTGTCCTTGTCACTTACAAGTCATCTTCACAAAAATGAGACCTCTTGCACTGTACCCTCTAACAATAGTTCATATGGCCCTTGAAGGATCGAAACCATATACAAAACCTGTTCAGTGAAGGGTTGATTATTCCCAGTGCTTCTCCTTTGGTGAAAAGCTGAATTTGACTTATTCTTACCTGGAACAACTGAATGACACCTCACAGTCAATTGCCACAACTGTGTAACTGTAACTGTGGTCGCACCCAATGGACCTCTATACTCAGTCCCCAACTTTAGGGAAATTATTGATTCAACCAATCAACAATAGGGTAAATACCCTGCTGTCCCAGATTGGGTGGGGTCTGTTCTGGTTGGTGCTTATCTCAACAGCCTCACAGCGGCAGTGGCCTTTATCTTGAAGGGACACAGTACACCTTTTCTGGGTTATCCTCATGGATCCTCAACAGTTTTGCCCTCCCAAACAGTCATCTGAACTGCATCTGGGTTTCTCCAAGAACACAGGTGCCCCATTAATGATCTCCTCCCCTGAGGACATACTAGGGAGGCAAACATTGAGAAAAGGAGCTAGCAAAATGTGGATGGGGCATTGTCATGCATGAATGTGAGGCCTGGTCAACCTTGTTATTTTACTGGAAATTGTTTGATAATGTGACACCTCCCCTCTCTAATATCACAAGGAAATAGCTATTCTCCCAGCAGCACTCACATCTACTATGTTCCAGAGGAAACATATTTCTTGTTTACAAATTTTACTTGAACTCATTTATGCTATTACAGTGGGTACTGGTACCTCAAAAGGCTGGAGATTCTTGAAACTGCCACTGAACTGGCACTGGTAGTGTCCACAGCCTTCTTCATTTGAGTGCTTCCTTGACCTCCTTTCATGCCTTCTGGCGTTACCCATGATGGCCTTGAAAAAGGCTGCTCTTTGACTAGCTTGAGACATGGGGCAAACCGTGGACCTTTGGGATAGCCAGGTACAGGAGAGCATGGCCCTCTTCTGCAGTCTTTTGCAAGATGCCATGGTGTTGGAGGAAGACCCCCCCCCCTTTCCCAGACCCCTGGGCTCTCTGGGGAGCTCCATAGGAGTATCTGAGTGCAAAGCAATGGGAGTTCATAGACTTTAGGTATGACATCACCACATTTGTGCATAATGGAGTTTAGGCAGAACTGCTGCTTCTTATGTCTGAACTGGATCAGACCAGAGGGTCTTCACAACTTACCGTATGTCAGTCAGTTGTCTTAGCACCAGGTGACAGTTGACATCATCTTCACCTGTTCACTAGTCTGGAGTGACTCTCTGAGTTGCCCTGCTGGGGTGAAAGAACTCTGGGAATCCTATGTCTCCACTATCCCCAATATAAATAAAAGTAACACTTGTCTATATGTCTATTAAGGCCAGAACGCAAGGCCTTGCCAGGAGCCATGTAATCGATGTCTAAGTCCAGATGTGACCGATAGTAACAAAGGCACTCATTTCACTTCTCAAAATACACTGTGCTGGGCCACTCTCATCGGCATTCACTGGAAGTTTCTCCTCTCTTCCAAGTCTCAGGGTGCAGACTTCATAAAGCACCATAATGGCTTACTGAAATAAGTTGAACTACATTGAATGAAAGATGGTCTGTGCCTCACATGGGTCAGTTATTAGGTGTGAATATTAATGTGTCTCTTTTTCTTTTCCTAGTAGACTTTTTTTTTTTTTAAAGAGAAGTTAGGTTTACAGAAAATTTAATCGCAAAGTATAGAGACTTCCCACAAAATCCCTCTGCTTGGACACAGTTTGTCCTATATTTTATATCTTGTATTGTTGTAATACATTTGTTACATTTGTTGAACCCACTTTAGTGCATGAAGTTCATACATTAAGGTTGACTCTGTGTTGTATAATCTGAGGACCTCAGCTAATGTAAAATGACATGTCTCTGTCATTTTTTTTTTCAAGATTTTATTTATTTATTTGACAGAGAGAGAGAGATCACAAGTAGGCAGAGCAGCAACAGATCAGGGTGGGGGAAGCAGGCTCCCTGCTGAGCAGAGAACCTGATGTGAGGCTCGATCC
The DNA here is from genome assembly GCF_020171115.1 of Neogale vison. Taxonomy (NCBI): domain Eukaryota; kingdom Metazoa; phylum Chordata; class Mammalia; order Carnivora; family Mustelidae; genus Neogale; species Neogale vison. The sequence continues at coordinate 215,812,726 of NC_058096.1, forward strand.
CAGAACCCTGAGATCATAACCCAGGCCAAAGGCAGAGGCTTAACCCACTGAGCCACCCAGGCACCCCTGTCTGTCATTTTTGTATCCTATAGAATACTTTCACTCTCTTGAAAATCTCCTGTTCTCTACCTGGTCATTCACCCTTCCCTCCCACCCCAAAGCCCAAGTAACCAAAGATCTTTTGATGCCTTTTAATTTTCTCTTTTCTGAGAAATGCCCTATGATTGGAATCATAGTGTGTAGCCTTGTTATATAGTTTTCTTTCACTTAGAATATGATTCTTAGGGGCGCCTGTGTGGCTCAGTGGGTTAAGCCGCTGCCTTTGGCGCAGGTCATGATCTCAGGGTCCTGGGATCGAGTTCCACATCAGGCTCTCTGCTCAGCGGGGAGCCTGCTTCCCTCTCTTTCTCTCTGCCTGCCTCTCCATCTACTTGTGATTTCTCTCTGTCAAATAAATAAATAAAATCTTTTAAAAAAAAAGAATATGATTTTTAACTGTCCTCGAGTCTTTTCGTTTGATAACCCAATTTCTCTCGTCACTGTAAAATATTTCATCCAGTGGATATACCAGTGATATTTTTTTTTAATCAGCTCACCTATTGAAATTGTCTTGGTTCCATGTAAGTCATGACAAGTGTGCATAAAGCTCCTGTAAACATTCACATGTAGAATTTTTATGAGCATAAGTTTTAAATTCATTTGTGTACATTTGAAACACATAATTGCTGCATAGTATGGTAAATGTAGGCTTAGTGTTAAAAAACTGCCTTTCTTCCAATGTAGGTTTACCATTTTCCGTTTCCACCAGCAATGAAGTTGGTTTGATGTTCTCATGATGTTTAGCCATTGTAACAAGCAACTGGTGATACCTCATTGTTCTTTTTAAAATTTTTATTTAAAAAAATTTTTTAAAGATTTTTATTAATTATTTGACATACAGAGATCACAAGTAGGCAGAGAGAGGGAGGGGGAAGCAGGCTCCCCGCTGAGCAGAGAGCCCAATGCAGGACTCGATCCCAGGACCCCGGGATCATGACCCAACCCAAAGGCAGAGGCTTAACCCACTGAGCCACCCAGGCGCCCTGATTTATTTATTTTAGAGAGAGAGAGTGCAAGCAAGGGGAGGGGAGGGGAAGGGCAGAGGGAGAAAATCAGGCTCCCTGCTGGGAGTGGAGCCCCATGGACCTGATCCCGTGACCCAAAAGTTGGATGGATGCTCAGTCAACTTAGCCTCCCAGGCTCCCTTAGCTTTTTATCTTTTATTTTTGCTCTTGGTTCGTGGGGTTTTCTTTGTTATTTGGAATTTTTTTCATTTTCTCAATTGACAATCTTTTTTATTAAAGATTTTATTTATTTATTTAACAGAGAGAGAAAGAGAGACAGCAAGAAAGGGAACACAAGCAGGGGGAGTGGGAGAGGGAGAAGCAAGATTCCTGCTGAAGAGGGAGCCTGATGTGGGGCTCGATCCCAGGACCCTGGGATCATGACCTGAGCCAAAGGCAGATGCTTAACGACAGAGCCACCCAGGTGCCCCTCAATTGACAATCTTGTCATGATACAAAGACAGTTTTATTTCTTACTTCCACAAATGTTTACCTTTTATTTTTTGTTATTTACCTTTTATTGCCCTTGTCTGAGTGTATTAGCTAAGAATTCCAGTATAATGTCATTTAAGTGTAGTGAGAGGGGACATTCTTGCCATCACCCTGAGGTTACCAGAAAGCACGTTTTTTTTTTTTTTCCCCAAATCATGCACTTACATTAAATAAGTTCCCAGTTGATGTAGAGGTACATGGGGCCAGTGGGGTGGTATTCTCTTAACTCAGTGATTTGCTGTCAGTCTTTTTAGTGGGCCCTTGTCCCTGGGCTTGCCCTACTATAATATAAGGAGAAAGAAGTATGGTAAGTATCCTCAGTTCCTAGCAAAATCCTCTTGAATCCCTTGAAATTACTTCAGTATTAATCCTGAATGAGTGTGTTTTGTCTAATGAGGCACCTCTTGTCCACTTACTAGGTAGCTTTTATCATGGGGTTTTGGATTCCTGAAATAGCAAGATTTTTTAAAAAAATATTATTTGAGAGGGAGAGAGAGAGAGGTAGCAGAGGAAAGAGCAGATGGAGAGGGAGAAGCAGACTCCATGCTGAGCAGGGAGCCTGAGTGGGGCGGGATCCTGGGACTCTGGGATCATGCCCTGAGCCGGAAGCAGACACCCAACCAACTGAGCCACCCAGGTGCCCCCTAAAATAGCAAGCTTTGATTAAATGTTTAGAATGTTGAGCTGTAGCTCCCAGCTTCTGGGTATAGGACAGGAACTGGAGATTGGGTTAATCACCAGTGGCCAGTGATTTAATAAATTGTGCCGATGTAATGAAACCTCCATCAAAATTCTTAAAGATGGAATTCTGACAGTTTGTGCAAGGGTGAGTCCACCCAGGTGCTGGGAGGTTGGTGTGTCCATGGTGAGGGAGGAGCTGTGCACACCCTGTTTTCTATTCCCCTTACCCATACCACTGCCTTAACTTTTCCTGTGTTCCTGGGTCGTATGCTTTACAGTAAACTGATAATGGTAAATAAAGCATTTTGCTAAGTTTCTCAAAATCATTTCAATAAATTAACAGATAAGACAGAATGTAGCAGAAATCTGTGAATTTGTAATTGGCTACTGAAATAGTAAACTTGGCTCCCCATTTGTAGCTGGTAATACAAGTAGGGGCAGTGTGTTGGACTGACTTCTTAAACTATGAATCTGACTTAAATTTTGGGTAGTTTAGATTAGAATTGAATTGTTGGACATAAGTTTGGTGACATAGGATTGGAGAAGTGGCTGTGGAACAAATACCACATATTTGGTGTCAGGAGTGAGAAAACCCTATCATCCTTACAATGTCCTACCTTTGGAACAGTAAGGAAAGAAATACCCTTGCCCCTCAGGTCACTTAGGCTCTGGAAGTCATATGTAAACTGCTTATAAATTGAGTATAAGTCTTCAGTGGTCTGTCTCACCCATCCTATATACATATATGGGATTATTCAGGACTCAGTGGCCTTTGAGGATGTGACTGTGAAGTTCACCATGGAGGAGTGGGCTCTCCTGGATCCCTCCCAGAAGAAACTTTACAGAGATGTGATGAAGGAAACCTTCAGGAACCTGGCCTCAATAGGTAGGATGATGACATTCTTACTTGCCAAATCAATTAGAGATTCGGTGTAACTTGCTCATCAGGGCTATTTCAGGGGAGAAAAGTGGGATGGTAATATTTTCATTAATAAAACTGCTGTGGTCACAACTCATCATGGACCTAGAATCCTAACAATTTTTCTATAAAATTTTATAATTTATACTGCTTTTCTTTCTAGTTTGTAGTTCAGAGGAAAAATGGGATATCCATGACAGTGAAGATCAGAATGAAAATCATGGGACAGATCTAAGGTGAGTAGCATTCACACGAGAAAACAGAGTTTCATTAGAGAATCTAGAGATGCCATGAAATTTTAAAAACAAGCAAATAAATCACCCCAGCTTTAAATTCATTGATCCTTAAGATATTTTGCCAAAAGTTTTTTTTCCTCACATGTAACTGAGATGTACAGTTTCTGAAAAATGGTGTATCTGAAAACTGCATGTAGAAATACCATTTATGAATATTACTGTTTTGATAATACTTAAGATAGAGGCCTGTTGCAAAGCTCTCAGTATGTTCATTTTTCAAACAATCAGAAAACCAACATTTTCCTTGAAGATGGTACAAAAGTCACTGTCATAGTTAATGATTATTAATAACCTATTAACATTATGCTTCTCATATTTTACAGCAGTCAAATGGTAGAAAGACTCCGTAAAAGCAAAGAATGTAGTCAGTATGAAGAGATCTTCAGCCAGATTCCATATCATAATCAGAAGAAGAAAAGTCCTACCAGAATAAAACTACATAAATGTACTTTGTGTGGACAAGTGTTCGTGTGTCATTCATCCTTTAACAAGCACTTGAGATGTCACACTGGACACAAACCATATGAGTATCAGGAACGTGAAGAGAAGCCTTATAAATGTAAGGAATGTGGGAAATCCTTCAAGCATCGGCAATCCATCCGAATGCATGAAAGGACACACACTGGACAGAGGCCCTATGAATGTAAACACTGCGGGAAAGCTTTCATTTGTCGCAATTACTTTCAAATTCATGAAAGGGCACACAGTGGGGAAAAGCCCTACAAGTGTACAAAATGTGGCAAAACCTTCAGTTATTCAAGTAACTTACGTAAACATGAAAGGACTCATATTGGAGAGAAACCTAGCGAATGTAAGCAATGTGGTAAAGCTTTCCGTTGTCTCAGGTCCTTTCGAATACATGAAAGGATACACAGTGGAAAAAAGCCCAAGGAATGTACAAAATGTGGTAAAACCTTCAGTTATTCAAGTAATTTACGTAAACATGAGAGAAGTCATAATGGGGAGAAACCCTATGAATGTAAGGAAAGTGGGAAAGCCTTTCATCCTCTTGCCAAATTTCGAAGATACATGATCAAGCAAAGTGGAGATGGACTTTATAAATGTAAGGAGTGTGGGAAAGCCTTCAGGTGTCCCAAAAACTGTCGTAGTCACGAAATGACACACAGTGGAGTGAAGCCCTATGAATGTAAGGAATGTGGTAAAGCTTTCAGTTCTCCCAGGTCCCTTGGAAAACATAGAAGAATTCATACTTCAGGGAAGCCTCATGAATGTAAGGAATGTGGTAAAACTTTCCGTTATCCGAGTTCCCTTCGAAATCATGAAAGAACTCATACTGGGGAGAAACCTTATAAGTGTAAGGAATGTGGGAAAGCTTTTAGTTGTCCCAATTACTTTCGAATTCATGAAAGAACTCACACTGGAGTCAAACCATATGAATGTAAGCAATGTGGAAAAGCTTTCAGTTGTCCCCAGTCCTTTCGAATACATGAAAAGACACATAGTGCAGAAAAACCCTATGAATGTACAAAATGCGGTAAAATCTTCAGATATTCAAGTAACTTACGCAAACATGAGAGATCGCATACTGATGATAAACGCTATGAATGTAAACTATGTGGTAAGGCCTTCAGCAGTCACTATTATGTTCAAAAACATGAAAGAACTCACACTGGAGAAAAGCCTTATGAATGTAAGGAATGTGGGAAAGGCTTCATTTTTCGGTCAGGTGTTCGATCACACATGGTGATCCACACTGGAGATGGTCCTTATAAATGTGAGAAATGTAAGAAAGCATTTATTTCTCCCAGTTCGTTACAAACACATGAAAGAACTCACACTGGAGAGAAACCTTATCGATGTAAAATTTGTTGTAAAGCCTTCAGTCTTATTCATTCTTTACAAAATCATGAAAGAACTCATATGTGAGACAAAGTCTATGGAAATAAGGAATGTAAGAAAGCTGTCATTTGTTGCTTAGTCTTTCATGCACGCTGGAGAGAAATTATAGAAACATATGGAATGTAGGAAAGCCTTCAGTTGTCCTGTTTCCTTCAGAGCTTACCAGAAAAGTCAATAGAGAGAATTTCATTGATGGTAAACAATGTAGGAAATCTTCACTTGTCCCACAACACTGAAAATCATGTTAGATTATTCCCTGGATTCATACTATAGACTAAAAAATAAAAACTTTTTACAGATATTTTAAAGGTAGTGTGAAAATTATTTGGGAAAGAAAGAAGTAATATAGGTAAACTTTGTGAACATGAATTCACGGAGAATACTTATGAAAATTCACAACATTAAAGAAATATTATAGGGGCGCCTGGGTGGCTCAGTGGGTTGAGCCTCTGCCTTCGGCTCAGGTCATGATCCCGGGGTCCTGGGATCGAGCCCCGCATCGGGCTCTCTGCTCAGCAGGGAGCCTGCTTCCTTCTCTCTCTCTGCCTGCCTTTCTGCCTACTTGTGATCTCTGTCTGTCAAATAAATAAATAAAATCTTTTAAAAAAATATTATAAATGTTATACACATATGGTCGTTCCAATTTTAGTATATGTGCTGCCGAAGTGAGCACTATACACATATGGTCTTTATCAGATTTTCATTCCTTTTTTAAAAAAAGATTTTATTTATTTATTTGTCAGAGCGAGTGAGCAAGAGAGCTCAAGCAGGCAGAGTGGCAGGCAGAGGCAGAGAGAGAAGCAGGCTCCCCGCTGAGCAAGGAGCCCAATGTGGGACTTGATCCCCTGGGATCATGACCTGAGCGTCATGATCAGTGTCATGATAAGACAGCGGCTTAACCAACTGAGCCACCCAGGAAGAATTGAGGAGAATTCTTAAAAGTAATTCTCTGTACTGTGGACTTCCACTTACTTTTACAAGCAGATACTGAAGTGAGATAATTATGTAGGCACTTTTTAAGCAAGAGTTCCCAAGTTTAATAAGTAAATTTTTCTTTAGTAACATTTTTATACTCTTATTTTGAAGTCTGTTGGGTCCATGGGTGATTGAAGTGTATTTCTAATATGCAAGTATGTTTAATTTTTATATTTAAAATTATGTAAGGAAAGGAATGTTGAAAAATAACACTTTAGTATTTTCCTTTCCCTGGTGTCCTCCTGTGGGGCAAGTACTCAGTATGCTTTAGTCATTATTTCTATATTCTGCATTTCTTTATTAACAGAAAGCTCCCGTCTCATTGGCCTGAAGAGCCTTATTCTTTTTTCCTAAATAGTTGCCATACAGTTGTGAATATGTAGAGTTCATCATACATTATAGTCTCGTGAATTATTTTCTTCTTTTGTCCTTTGCTCTTTGTCATTGGTTATGGCTGGGACTTGGAGTATAGAGTTACATTAAGAATAGAGGCCTGCGTGAGATAGAAAAATAAATCTAGAGTTGGAAATGACCCTCCTTGAAGCTGTTAATGTCAAAGTCAGTCATGCAAACTACTAGATTCCTAGAATCTGTTGCATTTATGGTTTCATGTTAGAATTTACCAAAGCCCAATTTACATAAAACTTGGAATTCAGAAGTGAAATAGGACTAGGCACATTTTTCAGCCACCGGTATGGAGGTGGGTAGAAGCATACACCTTCACAGACACGTGCTTCCAGCCTGTTTGCCTTATTCCTTTTTTTTTCTTGGAAACCAAGAATAATCTCAAAACGACCGCCAACTGCTTGACTTCCATTGGATCTGAGCAGTAGGCTTCTCCACTTGGCTCCAGAATTCTCCATCAAAGATCCAGCGTGGGTTCAAATTTTCCTGCAAGTCCTCAGGTATCCACAAATTCAGATTGTTATGGTTGAGAATGTTCTCTGAAGTGTTACTCTCCTCTTTTCTAGATTTTATTCATATAAAGTCCAATTTGTTTAGTAAACATATTTTTCTGTTAATACCATTATTGACTGTTCTTTTGAGATGATGGAGTGTTCTCTATCTTGAGAGTGTTACAGTTATACATGTGTGAAAATACATAACTACCCTTAAATTACATGTGTATATTTACTAAAAGCAATTAATAGAAAACAGTAAAAATGTCACATGCTAGGAGAATGTTAAAACCCTAACTTTGATTTCTGTGTGCGCCGTATGTCCTCCAACGTGGGGTCCTTCATAGGAAGTCGTCTAAGAAGGGGGGAAGAAGGCCACCAGAGACCTGTCTTGGAACCCAGCCTGACACCCTCCAGGGGCACACCTACCCTCATGTCATACACATAACCGGTGAGAAAGCCGTAAGGCTCCTGGTGCCACCTCAAACAGCAGGATTCTCAGATCATAACTTAAGAATGTTGTTGTCTGAAACAAGGGTGCAGCTAACGGATGCTGGTGGGAGCTCCCTGGGTTTTTCCTAATCTAATCTTTGGTTATCAACATCAGGTTCCCTGAGAGCTGGTCTTGAGGCCATTTCCAGGTGTTGTGTTTCTTATCTCTTATCTTCTTGCCTTCTCTGGGCCAGCTTGCTGAGAAACAAGTTTAAGTCGTATGTATCTATTTAGTTATATGTATGTGTGTGTGTGTATTTTTTTAAGGGCAGGCAGGAGGGGCAGGGATAGAGACTTAAGCGGGCTCCATGCCCAGGGCTGAGCACCACCTAGGACTCAATCTCACAACCCTGAGATTATGACCTCAGCGGCAATTAAGAGTCAGACGCTTAACCGACCGAGCCACTTAGGTGCCCCCCAAGTTTATGGTTAATGCAACACCTGTACTACTCTAGAAATGTTCTTGGTCGCAACTGCAGGTGACTGCGAAGTGAAGCTGTGGAAGAACCCGGAACGGTCAGGAGACACAGGCCCCTCAAGCAGAGTCACCCCTGCTGCCCCACGAGCGTCAGCTAGGCACCAACCAGCGCAGCTTCACAATAGTCTCAAAACCTCCCGTGATGTCAAAAAAGAGAACCCTGCTTTGTTCTAGTCCCAGGAGGACTTCAGGGGCCTCGCTGTCCCTAAACCTCCCTCCCCAAGTTTGTGGCACAGACCACCTTGAGGCTTCAGCTGCCCATGTGCCAACTAAGCCCAGGTTCCCTTCCTTCAGAGCCTCCCTGCAGGGTGAGTTTGGAGGCAACCCCCCAAGGCCCAGGCCAACTCTCTTCTGGACTAGGACTCACCCTACAGAGTACTGGCTGGTGGTCTGTGGGAAATGGAGATCCCTGACAGACCCTCCACAGCCCCAAGTTTCCCTTTGTAAACATGGCCCCCATGTTTACCATGTTTCCCTTTCCCTCTGCAATGGGGTCCAACGTTTAAAAAGTGGCAGAAACATGGCGGATACCCTCCTTCCAGAAAGCACCCAGACGCAGGAGGTGGTGCCCTCCTTTGTCAGAGACCACACCACCTGATATCTTGAAGACACAGAAATGGGTTCTGGAACATCTTAATGTCGTCTTGCAACAGCATCTAGTGCTTTCCTGAGTCCACAAAGTGATCTCTCTGTGGCTGTGAGACCTGGAGTCTAAGGTTCTGAGGCTGCCATGCTCCCCACCAGCAGACGTTAACTAGGATGGACAGCCATCAAGGCCTCAGTGAGGACAGGCCAACATGGCTGACCAGAGTGAGGTCCACGCACAAATGAGACCTCAGGCGGGCATGGATACCATACTGAGGAGAACACAGCAGGGGACATGGCAGCAGAGGGAGGAGACACCAGTTTGTGTTCCCCTCAGTGAATCCTCCACAGAGAAGCAAAACGCGGGGCACCTGAGTGGCTTAGTTGGTTAAGTGTCTGACTTGGGTTTCTGCTCAGGTCATGCTCTTAGGGTCATGTTCTCAGGGTCATAGGAAATCATGCCTGGCATGGGGCTCTGTGCTCAGCAGAGAATCTGCTTGAGATTCTCTCTCTCTCCTTCTGCCCCTCCTGCCCTCAAATAAACAAGTAAATCTTAAAAAGAAAAGCAAAATGAGGACATGTAACGTCATGAGGGGTGTGTTTCTAGATGCAGTTACAGCAGCGCGGGGGGCAGCACCACAGTAGCTCCAGCTATCATGGGCCCCAACTCACCTCTCGAGGCTCCTGAGTTGCGTTCTTTTAGACATGACCTTGTATGGTTTCTGCTCAGGAAGTGTGAAGTCACGGGCTATCAGGAAGGGCACATGGATCCTCCTTTGGGAGTTGGTTTGTTTGGGGCCCAACGACACCCCTCTGTCACATGGGAAGGAGATGAGAACAATTTACTCGGCTCTGATCAAGCCAAGCACACATGGTTCCTGTGATGAGGTGGGGTGCGTGAGAGTCTGTGAGGCCAGTTAGTCAACAAGGGTCAATCTCCAGTGTAATAGGCGCTCTAGTGGGTACTGCAGTGAGTGACAGGGAGCAAACATCCTTGTCCCCTTAAGGTTGACATTCTAGAAGACCAGAATTACAAGTAAGATACCTAATGTATCTTAGGTCGTAGCCTAAGGAGGGAGAGAAAACTTCAGGGGAATCCAGAGGGCCTGGGCTGGCCATTTCTGGGCCATTATCTCCTGCTCAGTGGGGAGCCTGCTTTTCCCTTTCCCTCTGACCCTCTCCCCTGCTCATGCTCTTGTTCTCCCTCTCTCTCAAAGGAATAAATAAAAAATCTTAAAAAATAATACAGAATATGGAAACAACCTAAGTATCCTTCAATATGTGAATGGGTAAAGATGTGGTATATATACATGGTGAAGTAATACTCAGCCATAATAAAAGAATGAAATCTTGCCATTCATGACAACATGGATGGACACAGAGAACAGTATCCTAAGTGAAATATGTCAGACAGAAAAAGACAAATCCCAGGGGCGCCTGGGTGGCTCAGTGGGTTAAGCCTCTGCTTTCGACTTGTGTCATGATCTCAGGGTCCTGGGATCAAGCCCGGCATCAGGTTCTCTGCTCGGCAGGAAGCCTGCTTCCCCCTCGCTCTCTGCCTGTCTCTCTGCCTACTTATGATCTCTGTCAAATAAATAAATAAAACCTTAAAAAAGGAAAAAGACAAATCCCATGTGATTTCACTTCTATGTGGAATGTAAAAAAAAAAAATGAACAGACAACATTTTTTTTTTTGGTTGAGAAACAGACTCATAAAGAATAAACCAGTGGCTGCCAGAAAGGAGGGTGTTAAGGGAACAGGTGAACTAAATGAAGAGGATTAAGAGCTACAAACTTTCAGTTGCAGAATGAGTGAATCAGTGGGATGAAAAGCACAGCAGTAGGAAATTAAGTCAGCAACTTGTTATGGTGACAAATGGTAACTACACCTTTCTGGATGAGCATTTTGTAATGTACATAGTTGTTGCATCACTGTGTTGTACACCTGAAATTATATGGAAGCCATACTTCAATTTAAAAAATTGTACAAGGGGCACCTGGGTGGCTCAGTGGGTTAAAGCCTCTGCCTTTAGCTCAGGTCATGATCCCACGGTCTTGGAATCGAGCCTCGGGCTCCCTGCTCAGCGGGGAGCCTGCTTCCCCCTCTCTCTGTCTGCGTCTCTGCCTACTTGTGATTTCCCTCTCTGTCAAATAAATAAATAAAATCTTTTTAAAAATCTTAAAAAAATAAAATAAAAATAAATAAAAAATTGTACAAGTACAGGTGCACATGGCTGGCTCAGTTGGTAGAGCATGGGACTCTTGATCTCAGGGTCATGAGTTCAAACCCCATGTTGGATGTGGAGCCTACTTAAAAGAAAAAAAAACTGGGCATGTACAAAAATAGATATAAAGGAAAGAACATGTCACATTTGCTTTGTGAATGCACAAACCCAATCCAGCATTATATATGAAAATTCTACAACATGACCAAGTGGGGTTTATTCCAAAGATGAAAACTTGGGTTAGTATCTGAAAATCCATTATTGTCATAATGAAGGATACCAACAGAGTAAAAATGGCAAGATTTTCTCAATAGCCTCAGAGAAAATAGGCAAAATCCAATACGCTTTTTAAGTTAAAGCATTCAGCATACTAGAAAAGAAGGAAATGAAATAATCTCATTATGAGCATCTATGGGAAAATCCAAACCAATATTATTTTTAGTAATGAAGGAGTGGATACTTCCCCCTGAAAGTAAGGAACAAAAGAATATCTGCATTTTTAAAAAGATTTTTAAAAAGATTTTATTTATTTATTTGACAGAGAGAGAGATCACAAGTAGGCAGAGAGGCAGGCAGAGAGAGGGGGAAGCAGGCTCCCTGCTGAGCAGAGAGCCCAATACAAGGCTGGATCCCAGGACTCTTAAGACTAGGACCTAAGCCGAACCCACTGAGCCACCCACACACCCCATGAAGTGTCTGTGTTTCTAAACCAGGCTCAGAATTCTGTTGAGTGGCTCCATGGCTATTACACGAAGCCCTTGACCCCTAGAGGACTCAGCGTCCTCTTGTTCAGTGAGGTCTGGTCTGGACCACTGTTGTCCATCTCATAACTGAATGCACGTGCAAGTGCCCTCGTGTTCTGAAGAACCTGACACTATGGACAATGAAGTCAGCCAGGCTAGGAAATGTTCTGTTTGAAAGCAATTGTCCTGAGGCGCCTGTCTGGCTTAGTGGGTAGGCAACTCGACTCTTGATCTCGGGGTTTTAAGTTCAAGTTCCACATTGGGTGTAGAGATTACTTAAAAATAAAGTCTTAAGGGTGTCTGGGTGGCTCAGTGGGTTAAAGCCTCTGCCTTCGGCTCAGGTCATGATCCTAGGGTCCTGGGATCGAGCCCGGCATTAGGCTCTCTGCTCAGCAGGGAGCCTGCTTCCCTTCCTCTCTCTCTGCCTGCCTCTCTGCCTGCTTGTGATCTCTGTCAAATAAATAAATAAATAAAATCTTTAAATAAATAAAAAAATAAAGTCTTAAGAAAAGGGAAACAAAACAGAATATTTGGGGCACATTTTAAAATGCTGTCTTTATTTCTTCTTTTCCTAGTTTTGGAGAGAGTGGTTTGCCTGTGACCACAGTGTTCTTCTGGATCCAAGAAGAGTTGTTCAGAAAAAAAATTTTTTTTCCTACAAGGTCCAGAATGGCAGCTTCCATGTTCCTTATACCAGATGAGAAAATGGAACTCTCTGGCTCCAGGTTTGTTTGTTTGTTTTTAATTTGAGAGAGAGAGAGGGAGGGCACAGGCATGAATGCACATGAGCCAAGGGCGGGCAAAGGGTGGGGGAGAGAGAGAAAATCTTTTTTTTTGGTCTTAAACTATTTTGCTTTTATTAATTTTTTACTTTCTCAGCAATTGAAAGAGAAAATGCTTTATGCACCATTCAAATTAACTACTCACTACTCACTATTTTAACTATTTTATTTTTTAATTTTTTAATTTTTAAAATAACATATAATGTATTATATTAGCCCCAGGGGTACAGGTCTGTGAATCGCCAGGTTTACACACTTCACAGCACTCACCATAGCACATCACATACCCTCCACAATGTCCATAACCCCACCACCCTCTCCCTAACCCCCCCAGCAACCCTCAGTTTGTTTTGTGAGATTAAGAGTCTCTTATGGTTTGTCTCCCTCCCGATCCCATCTTGTTTCATTTATTCCTTTCCTACCCCCCAAACACCCCACATTGCCTATCAGCTTCCTCATATCAGGGAGATCATATGATAATTGTCTTTTGAGAGAGAAAATCTTAAGCAGGTTCCACACTCAGCACAGAGTCCCATGCCGGGCGCGACTGAGCTACCCAGGTACCCTATCAGTTACTGTTTGTTTGTTTGTTTGTTTTAAGACTTTATTAATTTATTTGACAGACAGAGATCACAAGTAGGTGGAGAGGCAGGCAGAGAGAGAGGGGGAAGCAGGCCTCCCCCGGCCCTGAGCAGAGAGCCCGACTCGGGGCTTGATCCCAGGACCCTGGGATCATGACCTGAGCCGAAGGCAGAGGCTTTAACCCACTGAGCCACCCAGGTTCCCCGAAAGAGACATTTTTAACAAATGATAAAGCTTGGTTTATAAGGCAGAAATAAGAGTTTGAAGGCGAATTCACAATGGAATGTGAGACAGTGGGTGCAGAGTCTGCTTAGGATCCTCTTCCTCTCCTTTTGCCCCTCCCACACACACGCTCTCTCTCTTTAAAATAAATAAATAAATCTTAAAAAAATTAAAACACTAAGAATGAATACAATCTGTGTTCTGTGACAACAATGAAATGAAATTAAAAATCAATAACTTGGGGCACATGGGTGGTACGGTTGTTGGTTAAGTCACCAACTCTTGGTTTCAGCTCAGATGGCTCAAGTCATGATCCCAGGGTCCTGGGATCAAGCCCCACTTCAGGCTCCCTGCTCAGTGGGGAGCCTGCTTTTCCCTCTCTGTCTGCCTGCCACTCCCCCTGCTTGTGTTCTCTCTTATTCTGTCAAATAAATAAAATCTTTTTAAAAAGGAGCATTTATAGCTGTAACTGCCTATACTAGCAAAGAAGAAATATCTCAAATCAATAATATAACCTTTCACCTTAACACACTTGTAAGGATGAGCAACCAAGCCAAAGCAATGAGATTAGGTAAATAATAAAGATTAGAGCAGAAATTAGTGAAAGAATAGAAATACCATAGAGAAGGGGTGCCTGGGTGGCTCAGTTGGTTAGGCGTCTGCCTTCAGCTCAGGTCATAATCCCAGGGTCCTGGGATCGAGCCCCAAATCAGGCTCCCTGATCAGCAGGTTGCTTGCTTCTCCCTCTCCTTCTGACGCTCCCGCCTGCTTCTGTGTGTGCATGCTCTCACTCTCTCAAATAAATTAATTAATTAAAAAAAAGAAATACCATAGAGAAAATTTGTGAATCCCAAAGTAGGTACTATGAAAAGGTAAATGAAATTGGCAAATCTTTAGCTGGGTTGATGTAGGGGAAAAGAGGGAAGACTCAAATTCCTACAGTTAGAACGAAGAGACTATTACCACCAATTTTACAGCAATAAAAAGGATTGTAAAGGAATTCAATGAACAGCAGAATACCAGTAAATTAGTTAACTTAGATGAAATGGGCAAATCCCTAAAAACACACAAACAACTGAAATTAGCTTAAGAAAAAAATAGAAAATCTGTCTAGAACTATAACAAGTGTTGTGGTTGAATTATTAACCAGAGAATCATCCAAAAAAAAGAGAAAAGCATAATACAGACAGCTTCATTACAAAATTTTTCCAAACATTCAATAATTTTATATTATTATCCATGAACTCTGTCAAAACATACAATCAACACAACATTTAAATTCATTCTATGGGACCACTATAACTCTGATTCCAAAACCAAATAAAAGCATTACAAAAAAATTAAGAGACCAGTTTGTCTTGTGGAAATGAATGCAAATATAAAAACAATATTAGGAACCCTAATCCAGCAGCATCTAAAAACATATATAGACCATGACTCCTTTTCATTTATTCTAGCAATATTGGGTTAACATCTGAAAATAAATGTAATACACTGTGTTAATAGTGTAATAAGCAAAATGTCATGATCATCTCAGTAGACTTACAGGAAGTATTTGCCAAAATCCAACACCCTCTCATAATAAAAACTCTCAGCAAGGGGGGCCTGGGTGGCTCAGTCACTTACTCAGGTCATGGCCCCATGGTCCTGGGATTGAGTCCCACCTCAGGTTCTCTGCTCTGTGGGGAGTCTACTTCTCCCTCTGCCTACCATTCCCCGGCTTGTGCTCCCTCTCTCTCTCTCTGTCAAACAAACAAACAAATAAATAAAACCTTAAAAAAAACCCTCAGCAAACTAGGTATTTTTTAAAAAGTTTTATTTATTTATTTTTTAGTAATCTCTACACCCAACATGGGGCTTGAACCCACAACCCCAAGGTCAAGAGTTGCATGCTTTTCTGACTGAGCCAGCCAGGCGTCCCTCAGCAAAACAGGTATCGATGGAGATTTCCTTAACATGAAAATTAACACCTATTAAAAAAAAACCTCAGCTAATATTGTATTTCATGGTGAAAGACTGGTTTCCCCTGAATATCAGGAAGAAAACAAAGATGTCTGCTCTTAGCATTTCTATCTGACAATGTCCTGAAAGTTTCAGCCAGTACAATATGCAATAAAAGGAAATAAAATAAGCCCAGATTGGATAGGAAAAACTATCTTTACTTGCAGATGACTTATCTTGTATAAGTAAACCAAGGAATCCACTAAAAAAACCCCAACAGCTTGGGGAACTTGGGTGGCTCACTCAGTAAGGCATCTGCCTTCAGCTCAGATCATGATCCTGGTGTCCTGGTATCAAGCCCCACATTGGGGTCCCTGCTCAGTGGGGAACCGGTTTCTCCCTCTCACTCTGCCTGGCTCTCTGCCTGCTTGTGCTCTCTCTCTCTGTGTCAAATAAATAAATAAAATGTTTTTTTTTAAATGCAGCACCTATTAGAGTTGATAATCAAGTTTGGCAAAGCTGTAGGATATGGGATTGATACATAAAAATGAATTGATTTCTACACACTTACAATGAATTATCTGAACATGAAATTAATAAAACAAATAAATTTATAATGACACTGAAAAGAGCAGTTAGGAGTACATTTAACAAAGAAAAACCAAACAACAACTCTGAAATCTTTAAAACATTGTTGAGAAAAATGAATAAAGATCTAAACATATGACATAACTTCCCATGTCTATACATCAGAATATTTAATATTTTTGAGATGGCAGTAGTCCCCCAAATGATCTACAGATTTAATGCAGTCCCTATGAGAATTTCAGCTGAGCTCTTTAGAGAAATTGGCATGCTGTTTCCAAAATTTGTATGGATTTGCAAGGCATCCAGACCAGCCAAAACAATCTTGAAAATGAAAAATCAAGCAAGAGAACTCACATTTCTTTATTTCACAGCTTTTTATTAAGCAATGGTAATGAAGGTAATGTGTACTGATACAAGGATAGAGGTATAGATCATTGGAATAGAATTGATATTTCATAAATAAACCCATACATCTATGGTCAACTGATATTCAAAAACACTGAAAATGAGGAAAGAATATTCTTTTTAAAAATTGGTGCAGGGGAGGGGGAGCTGAGATGGAGGTATAGTAGGAGAACCCTACACTTGCCTTGTCCCTTGAACCGAGCTAGATAACTATTAAATCAATCTGAATACAAACTGTACAACTACAGAGCAAGGAGAGGCCACGTCAAGGAAGGTAATAATTGGGTGGAGACATAGTTTGAGGGAGGAATGGATTGTTGGTGTTTCAGAAGGGAGGGAGCCCTGGTTGCAAAGAAAGGAGAGACAGAGTGGAGCACACAGGGATGTGCACAGGGAGAACATGGCCCCAACATTTCCATTGGCTCGAAAAATGAGAGGGGCTGATTTTCATGAGTCTTTGCAACAAGTGGGCTTCAAAGACTGGAGTTTTAGAGGTCAGAAGGCTTGGCTGGGATGGAACCCGGAGGGCGCTTCCCTACTCCATGAGAGAAAGCACAAGCAACCTCAGGACAGACAGCCTGATCTGAGGATCACCTAAGGTGCATGGGGAGAAACTGTTCACTCTTTTTGGAGTGCATCTGTGAGAGGTGGCATTTGCAGAGTAGCCTCCTGGGGAACAAAAGAGCAGGAGGGTACCATTTCCCTCCCACCCCTCAACATAGGTGCAGAGACACATGCTGAGGGTGGTTAACCCAGACACTGTCTGTTTAGCCAGCTTGCTCCAAATCCCATGCCCCTGTGCTCTGGCATAGTCCCCTTCTGGGACAAACCTGCATCAGTCTCAGCATAGCAAGACCCTCCCCCAAACACCAGCATAGGTCCTCCCCACACCAAGTCCCTAAAGTTTGGGGTTTTTAAAACTCTGCAGGCTTGGCTGGATAGAGCTCAAAGTACACTGCACTGCTCTAGACAGGCATGCAATCCGGAGAGAGATAGCATGAAAACAGTGATCTAAAAAATGCCTGGGATGCACAAAAGAAACCTTGGAGCAGCAAGCATGGAGTCCCCTCTCCAGGGAAAAATGAACTGGCTGGTGCCATTTTGCTCCCCTGCCCCTCAGCATAAACCAACTTCAGCAAAGAGCTCAGCACCAACACTGGTTACCTAACTTCATTACACCAAGTCCTGCCCCTCTGAGCTCTGCCGGTATTGTTTTTCTCAGGCAAGTGTGCGTAAGGACCAGCACAGTGAGCCCTTTCACCAGAAGACCAGAAGAAATCCTCACTTGCACCACATCTACTGACCATAGAGTTCTGCAAGGCTTCTAGTTCTACTAGAGGTATCACCAGGGTACCTCATTTAACAAGCAGACTAGAACCCACCTACTTAAAACTCACCATGCTCTGCCCAAGGTCCAAATGCTGCCCATTGCAGGCAAGGAGAATCTCTGTAGAGGACTAACCTGAGGGACAGAGCAGCCAAACACAGCCACAGAGTGCATGCAGCAAACAACAGAGACAATCCCTGAAGTGCCAGACCTTGGACACTATATGTCCTCTTCTTCATAAAGCCATTACTCTCATGAGCAGGAAACATAACGTGATTTTCTAACACAGAAAAGACAGAAACCTAGATAAAAATGCCAAGGCGGAGGAATTTATCCCAAAAGAAAGACCAAGAAAAGATAATGGGCAGAGATCTAGTCAAAACAGATATAAGTAGGGACACCTTGGTGGTTCAGTCAGTTACACATCTGACTTTGGCTCATGTCATGATCCCAGGGTCCTGGGATCCATCCCTGAGTTGGGCTCCCTGCTCAGCGGAAAGTCAGCTTCTCTCTCTACCTCTGTCCCTCCCCCTCACTTGTGCTCTCTCTCTCTTAAATAAATTTTTAAAAGTCTTAAAAAAACCAGATATAAGTAATATGCCTGATGGAGAATTTAAAACGATATCATAAGGATACTACTCCCTGGGCTTGAGAACTGCGTGGAAGACATCAGGGAGACCCTTACCACAGAGATAAAAGAGTTAAAAAACAATCAGGAAGAAATGAAAAATGCAGTAACTGAGATTTGAAACTGACTGGATGTAATGACCACAAGGGTGTAAGAAGCAGAGGAATTAATAAGTGATACAGAAGATAGAATAATGGAAAATAATGAAGCTGATAAAGAAGAGAAAAAAGAATTATCAATCATGAGAGTAGACTTAGGGACTTGTGACTCCATCAAATGTCATAACATTCATATCATAGGCATCCTAGAAGAAGAAGAGAAAGAAAAGAGAACAGAGGTTTATTTGAGGAAATAATAGCTGAAAATTTCCCTAATCTGGGGAAGGAAAAAGACATCCAAATCCAGGAGGCGCAGAGAACTCCCATCAAAATCAGCAAAAGCAGGCCAACATCAAGACATATTGTAGTTAAATTTGGGGTGCCTGGGTGGCTCAGTGGGTTAAGCCTCTGTCTTCAGCTCAAGTCATGGTCTCAGGTGCTGAGATCAAGTCCTGCATCAGGCTCTCTCCTCAGTGGGGGCCTGCTTCCTCCCCTCTCTCTGCCTGTCTCTCTGCCTCCTTGTGATCGCTCTCTCTCTCTGTCAAATGAATAAATAAAATCTTTTAAAAAAATACATATTGTAGTTAAAATTTGGAAAATATAGTGATAAAAAAATCTTAAAAGCAGTAAGACAAAAGAAGTCCCTAAATTACAAGGGAAGACCCATAGGGCTAGGTGCAGATCTCTCCTTAGAAATTTGGCAAATGAGAAGTGAGTGGCATGACATATTCAATGGGCTGAATGGGAAAAATCTGCAGCCAAGAATACTCAATTCAGGAAGGCTATAATTCAAAATATAAGGAGAGATAAAGAGTTTCCTAGACAAACAAAAACTAGAGTTTGTGATCACTAAACTGGCCATGCAAGAAATATTAAAGGGGACTCTTTGAGTGGGAAAGAAAGACCAAAAGTGACAAAGACTAGGAAAGAACAGAGAAAAATCTCCAGAAACAATGACAGAACAAGTAATAAAATGGCACTAAATAATATCCATCAATGATTACATTGAATATAAGTGGACTAAATGCTCCAATCAAACGGTGTTAGAATGGGTAAAAACACAAGACCCATCTATATGTTGCCTACAAGAGACTGATTTTAGACCTAAAGACACCTACAGATTGAAAGTGAGGGGATGTAGAAATATTTATCATGTAAGTAGACATCAAAAGAAAGCCAGAGTAGCAATTTATATCAGACAAACCAGATTTTACTCCAAAAACTATAACAAGAGATAGAAGAAGAGTACTATGTCATGATAATGGGGACTACTTTATGAGATCTAACAATTGTAAATATTTATGCCCCCAACTTGGGAGAACCCAAATATATAAAAGATATAATAACAAACATAAAGGAACTAATTGATAATAATACAATAATAGTAGGAGACTTTAATAACCCACTTACACCAATGGACAGGTCATACTTTAAATATTTTAAAAAATAAAAATACAGGGTTACCTGGGTGGCTCAGTGGGTTAAGCCTCTGCCTTTGGCTCAGGTCAAGATTTCAGGGTTCTGGGATTGAGCCCCACATTGGGCTCTCTGCTCAGCAGGGAGCCTGCTTCCCCCTCTCTCTCTGCCTGCCTCTCTGCCCACTTGTGATTTCTCTCTCTGTCAAATAAATTTTAAAAATCTTTTTTAAAAAATTAAAAAAATAAAAATACATGGAAAAAAATGAAATTGAAAACACCATGGCCCAAAACATTTGAGATGCAACAAAACAGTCATAAACATGAAGTATGTAGCAATACAGGCCTACCTCAAGATGCAAGAAAATTCTCAAATAAACAACCTAACTTTACACCTAAAGGAGCTAGAAGAAGAACAACAAATGAATCCTAAAGCCAGCAGAAGAAAGGAAATTATATAAAGATTAGAGCAGAAATACATGATACAGAAAATGAAAAAACCAAGTCGAACAGGCAAATCAGGAGCTGGCTCTTTGAAAGAAGTGATAACATTGATAAACTTATACCCAGACTTATCAAAAAGAAAAGAGAAAGGACCCAAATAAATGAATTAGAGAGGAGAAATAACAACCAATACCACAGAAATACAAACCATTGTAAGACAATATTATGAAAAATAAATATGTCAAAAAATTGGACAGTCTGGAAGAAATGGATAAATTTCTCAAAACATATAAACTACTAAAACTGAAATAGGTAGAAATAGAAAACTTGAACAGACTGATAACCAGCAAAAAAATGGAATCATTACTGGGGAATCAGCCAGTTAAAGCTTTTGCCTTTGGCTCACATCATGATCCTGGGGTCCTGGAATTGAGCCCCATGTCAGGCTCCCTACTCAGTGGGGAGCTTGCTTCTCCCTCTGCTCTCCCCCGCTCATGTATGCATGCATCTCACTCTCTCTCAAATAAATAAATAAAATCTAAAAAAAAGAAAGAAAGAAATGGAATCAGTACTAAAAAATGTCACTACAAACAAAATCCAAGACCAAATGGCTTCACAGGGGATTTCTACCAAACATTTAGATAAGAGTTAATACCTATTTTTCTCAAACTATTAAAAAAATAGAAATAGAAGGAAAACTTCCAAAGTCATTCTATGAGGCCAGCATTACCCTGATTCCAAAACCAAAGACTCCACTAAAAATGAGGCCAATATTACTGATGAACAGGGATGCCAAAATTCTCAACAAAATACTAGCAAATCAAATTCAACTGTATCTTAAAAGAATCATTCATCATGGTCAAGTGGGATTTATTCCTCTGCTGCAAGTTTGGTTCAATATTCACACATCAGTCACTGTGATATGGCACATTGATAAAAGAAAGGTTAAGAACCATATGATCTTCTCAATAGATGCAGAGAAAGCATTGGACAAAATACACAGTTACCATATGATTCAGCAATACTACTGGATATACTTCTGGGGAGTATATACTCAAAAGAATTGAACATGGGACTCAAACAGATATTTCTACACCCATGTTCAGGGTAGCATTACTCATGAGAGCCAAAAGGTGTTCTCAACCCATGTGTGGATCAATGAATGAATAACAAAATTGAGCACATACATATAATGCAAAATTATTCAGATTTATAAAGAAAGGACATTTTGATACATATACTGCAATATGGGTGAACCTTATGGACATTATGGTGTTTTGGTTTTTCAGTTTTCTTTTTTCAGAGAGACAAAAGAGAGAGGGGTGGAGAGGGGCAGAGAGAGAGGGAGAGGGAATCTTAAGCAGACTCGGCACTGAGCACAGAGCCCAATGCAAGGCTGGATCTCATGACCCTGAGATGGAGACCTGAACCAAAATCAAGAGTCAGAGGCTTAATTGACTGAGCCATCCAGGTGCATTGGGTTTGTGGTGTTTTGGGGTTTTTTAAAGGACATTATATTAAATGAAATAAGCCAGTCATGAAGGACAGCTACTGTATGAATCTACTTGTATGTAGTCCTAGAATGTGAAATTCATAGGGACAGAATGTTGAATGGTGGTTTTTAGGGGCCTGAGGGAAGAGCTCAGAGAGATGTTTAATGGGTACAGATACTCAGTTTGGAAAAATGAAAATGTACTGAGATTGGCTTTCCAATGTCAACATACTTCTTACTACTGAACTATACACTGAAATGTAAATTTTATGACATGTTTATATATATTACCACTATTAAACATAAAAATTTTAGGGACATCTGTGTGGCTCAGTGGGTTAAGCCTCTGCCTTCTGCTCGGGTCATGATCTCACGGTCTTGGGATCGAGCCCTGGGTCAGACTCTGTGCTCAGCATGGAGTCTGTTTGACATTCCTCTTTGTCTTCCTCTTCCCCTCCCCACAAATTGCTCTCTCTCTCTTTCTTAAGTAAATAAGTAAAATCTAAAAGTAAACATTTTAAAGCAAGAGAGTGAAAACACAACCCATAAAATGGAAGAAGATTTTATAAATCATATATCTGATAAGGAATTTGTATCAAAAGCATATATAAATAGCTCTTACAACTCAATAATAAAAGGTCAAACCACCCAATTTTAAAATGTCAAAAGATGTCAATACATGTTTTTGCCAAAGAAGATGTACAAATAGGCGAGGACACACTAAGAGATGCTGGACATCATCAGTCATCAAGGAAATTTAATAAAATCCCAATGAGCTACCACTCTGCAACCACTAAGATGGGTGAATCAAAAAGTGAGATAAGGGGGCACCTGGGTGGCTCAGTGGGTTAAGCCTCTGCCTTCCGCTCCGGTCGTGGTCTCGGGGTCCTGGGATCAAGCCCCACATCGGGCTCTCTGCTCAGCAGGGAGTCTGCTTCCCTCTCTCTCTGCCTACCTGTGAGCTCTGACTAAAAAATAAATAAAATCTTTTTTTAAAAAGTGAGATAAGTTTTGTCTAGGATGTGGAGAAATTTGAACCCCCATGCACTAGTAGTGCAAACATAAAATGGTGCAGCTGCTTTGGAAAACAGTCTGACAATTCCTCAAAAATTAAACCTAGAATTGCCATAGGACCCATCAATTCATTCTAGGTACGTACCCAGGAGAAATGGAAATACATGTTTCAGTGAAAATTTGTACATGAAAATTTCTTGCGATGTCCTTCATAATGGTCAAAAGGTTGGCAATAAACCAACTGTCCTTGAAGACATGAATAGGTAAATTAAATGTGTTTTATCCATATCATGGAATATTATTTGGCTGTAGAAATGAATCAATTATCCATACCAGCAATAGCAGGGATGTTCCTTGGGAAAAGTATGCTAAGTGACTGAAGTTAATTACAAAGACAATATACTGTATGATTTCATTCATACATGATTCCAGAATAGGGAATTCCATAGTGACAGAAAGTAGATTAGAGGCGGCCTGAGGCTGTGGCTTGGAGGAGGAAGATGGGAAGATGGGAAAGCTAAAGCCTACAGGACTTTCTTTTTGAGGGGACAAAATGTTGAAAAATTGTGGTGCTGATTGTACATATCCAAGTTGCCATCAAAGATCAAAATGGAACCAGACTTTTGCATGCAGTGAGGGGTTTCTTGTTTTTTAGATTTTATTTATTTGAGAGAGAGAGAGAGAGAGAGAGAGAGAGAGAAAGTGAGAGGAGGGACAGAAAGGGAGGTGGAGTGAGAATCTCAAGCACAGCTGACCTTAGCGTGGAGCGGCCTCCCCACTGGATCTCAGTAACGCACCAAAGCCAAGAATCCCACCACTCAACCGACCGAGCCACCCGGGCGCCCCAAGGTGAGGTCTTTTTAAAATATGTTAGTAAGCAAGGGTCACACAGGTCCATGTGTGATTTCTCAGTCTCGTGCCCGCCCTCCGCCCTCAGCACCCCCCCACCACCCCAGGAAGGACCTCAGACCCTCTAGTTCTAGCAAATAGTTGGTAATCATGTCAATCAGAGAAGAAAGTGACATTTGGTAACGTGGAAGTGATCTCAAAATTAGGCATTTATTCCATTTCTGACATTGATTTCTCAGCCTCATTCTAACTCCAGAACTCCAGAACATCTAGTTCCCGTCTGGCCTGGCCTGGTCTAGCCTGGTCAGGCGCCCCTCTTGCTCTGAACAAGGGCGTCCTTCCCCTCGAACGGACTCTCTAACTCCCTGCGCACACCTGCGTCCCCACGTTTAGAAGGAGCTGCAGGAAGACGCCACTGTCCCTCCAGGGCCTGGACCAAGAGTTGTCTAAAAGCAAACGTCCAAGGAGGGGGCGGGTTCCCCCACCCCAGCAGAGAACCCTGCGCCTGAGCGGTCTGGACCTCCTGCCCTGTTGTCACTCAGGAGGGGAGGGGCGGGTCCTTGCGAGCTGTCCAATCAGGGGTGCCGCCGGGGCAGGTGGGTGTGGCGACGCTCCGCAGCCTCGTGGACGCTCCTGAAGTTGCTCCCGGGGAAATCTCACCTGCGCTTAGCGGTCCCAGGTGGCTCTGCCGCCGCGTCTATAGCGCAGAGAGCTGCACCCGGTGCGGGAGCCGTAGGGACGTCGCCGGCTGACCGAGAAGCCGGGAAATGGTGAGTGTGCGGGGCCGGGTGTGCCAGGAAGGGGCGGAGGGGCTGGCGACGGGCGGTGGCGGGGACCCAACCTCCCGCGCGATCCCCCGAGTCTGCGGAGCCGAGTCCGCGGTGGCGCCGCTCGGACCTCAGTCCCCTCCGGCGCGCGGCGTGCGGGCTGGGCGGGCAGCGGGGACCGCGGCGTCCTGTCCCGTCCCTGCGCGCGGCCGCGTCTGCCCTGATCGTGCGGTGACCACGGGGAGGGAGGGTCGTCAGGGGACAGTCGTGACTCGGTCTCCGGGGTTCGTGCGCGGGAGGTGCTGTGGTCCGGGGCCCCAGTCCCTCCTTTCTGTCGAGGGGCACCCGTTTCTCCTGAGTGTTCCCGGTGTTTGGGAAGCAGAGGGTCCAATCCACGACCCTGTCCCTCGGCCTATCCTTTCCTTGGACTGGCAGTGAATGCTTGTTTCCCAATCCCGCCCGCCTGCCCCGACGCCAGCTTCCCCTCTTCAGTTCATGGCATCAGCATCAACCATTTGTCCTCTGCGGTGCAATTCATTCAGCTCAGTATTTTAATTGATTATCGTTTTCACACAGTCAATGGATGATTCATTTCAAAATGATTTATTTCTTTGTGGATATTTTGCGTGAGAGCGTGAGAAGAAGCAGAGAATACAACAACGTTGTATTAAGTCTTCATTTTTCAATAAACGTAAAATTTGTTTACTCAGTAGATCTCGAAGGGCAGTATGAACTATTTCCAAAGAGGCATGCATGAAAGAAGGGTATTTCAGAAAAGATAAAATATGCCAGTATTGCATTGCAAGTATTTGTAGTTTTTCAATTTTCCTCTCCTGAGCAGTTTGTAGTAATATTTTGAGGTATTTATTTATTTATTTATGAATGGAATGTGGGTAGGGGGGATTTCAAATATAATTCCAGGGCTTAGACTTGAACTAGTGATTAATTGTTTAGAAAACATTTTCTTGCGACGGAAATAATAGTTACTGTTTTGACTGTTTCACTGCAAAAAAATACTTGTGGATTTTCTTGTTGAACAAGAAAAATGTCTTCATTTTCTTTTGTCTTTCCTTACCCCATAAACATTGGATTTAGTGATTTTGCGGGATTCTTCATTACTGGGTTTATGCCATTTAAAATATTTCTGGTGCCCAGATAAACTCCAGTGGTGGTTAGAGACCCCAGGTCAGTGTCTCTAAGGTAAGGGCCCCCTTGAGCCTACAAAGGGAAGTATTTGAAAGCCCAGTAGGTTCTTCCTGCTGGGCCTCCCTGCTGGTGTTCTACCTGCTCACACCCACCTGAGAAGGAGCCTTTATACCGAGAGAAGCAACAGGGCCCTTCAACGTGGGGATACAAGTGCATGTGGGGTTGGGGGAGGGAATGCAGCACAGATGCCTTCTGAGATTTTAACTGGTTTGAGAGGGTTCTTTTTTTTTTAAGATTTTATTTATTTATCTGAGCAAGCGAGAGAGAGCACGAAAAGGGGGGAGAGGCAGAGGGAGAAGCCAACTCCCCCCGAACAGGGATGAAAAAAAATATATTCCAGTATCAGTTACCGATGTGGGACTCGATCCCAGGACTCTGGGATTATGACCTGAGCCGACAGATACTTTACCCTTTACCGAGTCACCCAAGTGCCCCAGGAGGGCAGCTGGGATTGGGGGGGGTTCTAAACAAAGGATTTGAGTCTGACATCACATTGTAGGTGCACTCAGAGTGTAATTTATTTACAATTTACTACATTGAGAAAGTCAGAAAGTCAGGAGTTCTGTGATGCCTCAGGTCCTGTTGGTTAGAAAGAGTTTTGAAAATTTTCCTTTTGTATGGTTTGCACTTTTGTAACCATTAATGTTGAAAGGAATGCGATCTTAGAATGGTTTCTGATGTACAAAACTTAAAATTAAATCAAGACTGTTAAATAGTAAAATTTCCATATTTTATTTATTTATTTTAAAGATTTTATTTATTTATTTGACACAGAGAGACACAGCGAGAGAGGGAACACAACAAGCAGGGGGAGTGGGAGAGGGAGAAGCAGGTTTTCCAATGAGCAGGGAGCTGGAGGCGGGGCTCCATGCTAGGACCCTGAGATCCTAACCTGAGCTGAAGGCAGACAATGACTGAGCCACCCAGGCACCCCTATTTTATTTATTTATTTTTAAAGATTCACTTACTTGTGTGTATGTTTGTGTGTGTGTGTGTGTGAGAGAGAGAGAGAGCGCAACCAGGGGCTTCTTACCAACCTTTGTCCTTGCAGTGAGCAGTCAGACTTTGCATTTTTGCGTGTTTGAGTGCTGACAGCTTAAGCCTCATCCAGCTCTCTGCTCCCCCTCCCCTCCCACCCCTGCCCTTGTGCTCCCACCAGCTGAACTGATGAGAATGCCTGGGTGGTCTCTTCTCTAGAGCAGCAGTGGTGGTGTGGGGTGGGATTTCAGCTGGAAAAGCCCCGCCTGTGTGCAGATCACTTGCCTCTGCCCCACATCCCAACCCCACTGAACTCCATACCCAGCCAGGCTCCTTTCTGTTCTTTGGTCTGAGAGGTCCGCCCTGCTCTGAGACCTCTGTTACGTGAGTCCTAAGTTTTCCCCTACTGTCTGGATGTCTGTGTTGTGTTGGGGCGGGGGTGGGGGGGCTATATAACTATATCCTTCAATTTATTCTTCTTCATTTTTTAAAGATTTTATTTATTTATTTATTTGAGAGCGGGAAAGAGGGAGAGAGAGAGAGCATGAGGGGGGAGCGTCAGAAGGAGAAGCGGTTTCCCTGCTGAGCAGGGAGCCCAATGTGGGACTGGATCCTGGGATTCCAGGATCATGACCTGAACTGAAGGCAGTCCCTTAACAACTGAGCCACCCAGGTGCCCTCTTTTCTTTTCTTTTTTTTCCTTAAGATTTATTTATTTGAGAGAGAGACTGGGGGCTGCTGGGTAGGGACAGAGGGACAGAGAATCTCAAACAAGATTGTGCCGCCCCATGGCTCTAAGGGCCCTGAGATCACAACCTGAGCCAAAATCAAGAGTCGGGATCAGCCTCCTGGGCCCCCCAGGCACCGCTGCCCCTCAACTTCTAAACCACTCCCATGCACATGACCGTGACAATGGACGCTGTGAGCAGCATGTCCACATGTGACCACCATCCCATGGATCTGTCTGCTTTTGCTCTGTATTGCACACCCACTCTGCTGTCTGGTGATGGCAAGCACTGGTGGGTGCGGGGGAGCTCATGCTTTGTGACCTGTGGCACCTTCTGTCACAGTGGCGACCCTACCGAGTCCCCACTCTAAATGTGGCTGGCCATAGTTGGCCATCAGAGAATTGGAGACATGCCCACCTTTACTTGCAATGACTAAGTTCCCCTTTCTGAATATTCGTCCTAAACCTGAAATAAAAAGAACCCCCTCGCCCCCTGCTCAGGGAGCCATGGCTTTGGAAATTATCCCCCGAGATCTTCTAATTTGCTGCAGATAGATGTCCCTCTGTGTAACAACTCCACCTGTTGTGGTCTCTGTCTAGAACCCACCAAGGAGCGAATTCACATTTCTTGGCTGATACATTCTTATCTTAATGCATTAGCTCAGAATCCAGGACAGGACTGACTAGGATTGGTGAGAGAGAGACATTCTTGCATTATTTCAGTGCTCCGGGAAAGCACCTAATTCTGTCCGTAGTGCGTTTGTGTTAACCAAGAGCCCAGTTGATATAGAAGCAGGTGGGGCCAGAGGGGAAGGGTCCTCTGCTCCAGGGGTTTGCTCTCAGTCTTTTAGTGAGCCTGTGTCCCCAGGCTTGATATCCCCAGATATAATAAGAGATATTTGGAGGGCGCCTGGGTGGCTCAGTTGGTTAAGCATCTGCCTTCAGCTTAGGTCATGATCCTGGGGTCCTAGGATCGAGCCCCGCATCCAGCTCTCTGCTTGTGGGGAGCCTGCTACTCCTTCTGCATCTGCTTGTGTGCTCTCTCTCTCTCTTTCCCCCTCTAATAAATAAAAAAGGGAAAAAGGAAGATATTTGGTCTTTGTCCCTGATTCCTAGCAAAAGCCTCTTGAAGCCCTCAGAATTCACTTGAGTGATAAGGGTAACAGAATATTTTTTGTTTTAATGGGAAACTATTAGCTAGCCTTTAGATAGCTTCAGGATGGGGCTGGGCACTGGGAAAACCAAGCCTTGACTATGGGCATGGAATGCTCAGGCTCAGCTCCCAGCCTCCGGAGAGAGAAGAGGAACTCGAGATTGAGTTAATCACCAATGGGCAGTGACTCCCCATGAAAACCCTGTAATCCAGGATTCAGAGAGTTTCTGGGTTGGCAAGCACAGGCAGGGGCTGGCAGGGGGGCATTCTCTGTAACCCCCTTCTCCCCCTGTACCCCCCTCACCAGTATGCCCCCCTTACTTTGACCTATGCATCACTACCTTTGACTGTTCCTGCGCTGTATCCTTTAGAGCACATCAGTACAGTTCAGGGGAGTTCTTACCATTGATTTGGGAACTTACCAGACGTGATGGCACTCGGAGGGAACCTGAGTGTGTAGGCGGCTGGGCACAGATGCCAGCAGCCTGGGCTCCCGTCTGTGGCTGGCATCTGGAGTGGGGCCACCAGTGTGTGGGGCTGAGCTTTTCCCCT
Organism: Neogale vison; assembly: GCF_020171115.1. NCBI lineage: Eukaryota > Metazoa > Chordata > Mammalia > Carnivora > Mustelidae > Neogale > Neogale vison. The sequence goes on from NC_058096.1 coordinate 215,841,644, forward strand.
GTGGAGTCGGACGTGAACTCTGGGTGTTAATGTTGGACTTGAATTGAACTGTGCAACCCATCTGGTGACACAGAGTTGGAGAAATGACATCGAACAGTCACCACATATTGGGTATCAGGCAGGGGATAAAAACCCTGTCGTCTTCACAAGTATTCTACCTTGTGGAAAAGGCTGGAAGAGCCTCAGGTTGGCTGTTTCCTTCCTCCCAGGTCAGAGAGGCTCTGGGAGAATCCCAGTCAGTGCCCCTCTGGTGAAATAGATTGTGTGGAGGCCAAAATATTTTGGACATATTTCAAAATGGCTACTCTTTGGCCTCTCTAATTTTTGGAGACGGTGCTTTACCTGCTCCCTCAGTTCTGTGGCAGAAGCGTTGTTGATGTTCGGGTTTCTTGCTTTTGTCCTCCGAGGGCTGCAAGCCACATTCTGAGCGCCTTACATGTCCAGCCAGAGGCAAGAAGTCTCTGACTCCTTCTTTTGATGTTTGCTGACAGCTTTCAACCCTCCTCTCTCCTTCCTCCCCCTGTGCCCACATCTGTACAAGGGGACCAGACCACCTTTGGTTTTGGCAAATGATTCAATCCACAGGAGACCCTGCCCCTGCCCCCCAGCTCTCACCCTGGCTCACCCCTAACCCCAGGCAAGTCTCCTTTCCTTGCTCTCTCCAGGCATTTCCCACCTGCTCAAGAGGCCTGTCCTGTGATGCCCTCCCTGGACGCTTGCATTATGGAAGGCAGAAACGCTTTCAAGGGCACCTGGGTGGCTCAGTTGGTTAAGCTTCTGCCTTTGGCTCAGGTCATGATCCCAGGGTCCCGGAATCAAGCCCCGCATCAGACTCCCAGCTCCATGGGGAGTCTGCTTCTAGCTCTGACCTTCTCTCTTATGCTCTCTCTCACTGTCTCTCTCTCAAATAAATAAGTAAAGCCCTTAAAACAAACAAACAAACAAAACCCACGATGCTTTCATACCCTGTAGGGCATGTGCGTGATGCCAGTGTTGACAGTCTGAACCAAATCTCCGGCAGGAGTCCACCTGCCCATGCAGTCGACCCTAACAGTCACCCAGTGGGTAACCTGCTGCGTATTTGGCAACCCACTTTGCTTTCTTGTTCTACTGATAAATCCTCCAGATCTTTTCATATCAGTGCATGCCATCCTTGTATGAGTCTCTGAGTGCAAATGCACAAAAAAATTCCGTGACCACGGATGTGGGACTGCCGAGCAAACGGTCAAGAAAGAATTCTTGAGATGTTTTTGGTGCAAAAGGGTAATTTTATTAAAGCACAGGAACAGAACCCGTGGGCAGAAGGAGCTGCTGTGGGATTGTGAGGAGTCCCTGATGATACACTAAATTTTAGTGAGCAGGGGTTAGGGATCATGTAAGGTCTGAGGAATTTGTATATGCTGAAAGCAGGGTCTCTAGCACCTTGGAGGGCAGCTGTTGTTAAGATAAGGTGGTTCTTTTTAGTAAAGCATTAGTCATGAGACACTTCACACGTGTGTCAGTGGGCCACATGTTGAAAGATGATTATTATCGTACCCCAGGAGGTGGTGGTTATGAGTCAAGTGACACTAACCAGAGCAAAGCTACAACGGTGTAACATTAAAAGAAATCTTTGAGGGGCGCCTGGGTGGTTCATTCAGTTAAGAGTCAGAGTCTTGATTTCTGCTCAGGTCATGATCTCAGGGTTGCAAGATCAAGCCCCGCACTGGGCTCTGTGCTAGGGGTGGAGCTTCCTTGAGATTTTCTCTCTGCCCCTCCCCCCTCTCTAAAATAATAAATCTTTTTAAAAAAAGATTTTATTTATTTAACAGAGCGAGAGCACAAGCAGGAGGAGCAGCAGGCAGAGGGAGAGGGAGAAGCAGGCTCCCTGTTGAGCAGGGAGCCCGATGTGGGGCTCGATCTCGGGACCCTGGGATCATGACCTGAGCCAAAGGTAGACGCTTAACCAACTGAGCCATGCAGGCTCAGTTCATTCCCAATTTAACAGGCCAATTCAGCTGTTCAAAGGAGAGGTACGGGGAATAGTCAACCAACTCAGTAGGCTTGGTATAGGGTTTCAATCCTTCAAAACACTGTGCAATTTCCATGGGGCCATATTAGCTGCTTTATTTGATGGATAAGGTTCATGGTCCCATCTTTTTCAAGACCATTTGTAAGTGGCAATTACTCACCTTAATTTTAGTTTACAAATCATTTGTTCAGAGCTTCTCAGCTCACTATCGGATATTTTAGGACAATGGGTGCATCTAAACCATGCAGGTTTAGACACGACCATATTTCTTTCTTTCTTTCTTTTTAAGATTTTATTTATTTGGGGCACTTGGGTGGCTCAGTGGGTTAAGCCTCTGCCTTCAGCTCAGGTCATGATCCCAGGGTCCTGGGATCGAGCCCTGCATCGGGCTCTCTGCTCAGCGGGAAGCCTGCTTCCCCCCCCCCCGCCTGTCTCTCTGCCTACTTGTGATCTCTGTCTCTCTCTGTCAAATAAAATCTTTTAAAAAAAGATTTTATTTATTTGACAGAGAGAGATCACAAGTAGACAGAGAGACAGGGAGAGAGAGAGAGGAAGAAGCAGGCTCCCTGCTGAGCAGAGACCACCTCCCACCCCTATGTGGGGTTTGATCCCAGGACCCTGGGATCGTGATCTAAGCCGAAGGTAGAGGCTTTAACCCACTGAGCTATCCAGGTGACCCTAGACAGGACCATGTTTCTGATGGTCAAGGACAAACAGCTGGTCTATCTGTCCCATATATACTAGTCAGTAACAGCCCTGAGATCATCCAGGGAACGCTGCTTAAATGGAGTGGGATCCCAGGTTTACCTGTAAGTTAAGACCTAGTATTTTTTTAAAATTTTATTTGGAGAGGTGGAAATAGAAAACCTTACATAGCCTCACGTCCCACACAGAGCCGGACACAGGCTCGATCTCATGAGCCTGAGCTGAAACCAAGGGTTGGACGCTTAACCGACTGAGCCACTCAGGCACCCCGAGACCTAGTATTGATTAACTGAAGGTTTCTGAATTAGTGCATTACGCCAGATAGCAAGCTTAATCTAGAACTTATGTGGTAGAGATGAAAAGCCAAGCTGTGTACCTTTATCTGCTGGATTTACAATTTGGTCAAATTGTGGTCTTTTGTTTCCGTATTTTTTTTTTTTAAGATTTTATTCTTTTGACAGAGACACAGTGAGAGAGGGAACACAAGCAGGGGGAGTGGGAGAGGGAGAAGCAGGCTTCCCTCTGAACAGGGAGCTCGATGTGGGGCTCAATCCCAGGACCCTGGGATCATGACCTGAGTAGAAGGCAGAAGCTTAACAACTGAGCCACCCAGGCACCCCTTGTTTCCGTATTTTATCTATGAGTCCCTTACCCTTGCCCATCCCTGTTTTGATATCTTTGTCACCAGATATACTTCAGGGGAGCAGGTGACCTCTCTACCCCGGTACTTACACATTTTTCCCCTGAGAGTCTCAGACCCCTCCAGCAGGGTTAGGAGCCTGCATATGACAACCAGTGGCTTTACTGCATTTACGGACCATGGGCTTATGTCAACTTTGAACTAATCCCTTTGCTGTGCCATGGTGTGGGGGGCAGGGGCAGGGTGGACCATGAGTGTCGCCAGCTGGGGCCGGAGGCTCTGATCTTTGCTGCAGTAGAGGCCCTGGCAGCACAGGCCCTTGACAGCAGAGGGACTGAAGTGTCCTGACAAGCTTCCTGATAGCAGGAGTGTGGGCCCAACCCGCCATCTGCTGGCTGCCTTTGACCTTCTCTTTCTCTATATAAACGACTATTTTAGGAGCAACCACCTGATGGGCCCTGGCCTCTTGCACAGAATAGAGTCCCCTCTGCCACCCCACCCTTGGGTATGTGGGGCCAGCCCAGCCCCTATCACAGCGTTGCCCTAATGCAGTGTCACCCTAAACCAGCAAACACATCGTCCTGGACCACTGTAAGGAGGGCCTCGCTCTTACGCTCCTGCTCTCACATGCCTGGGGATTGTGTAAACCGCCGAGTCTGGTAGGCTGAACACAGAACTGAGGTGTGGGAGGGTCAGCCATGCGACATGGGGCAGCACAGGTCACAGCACGAGCTCCCCAGCCCCAAGCGCCCGCGGAACATGCCACCATCAGGCGTCAGCGCAGGTGAGCAGGTGAGAGCAAGAGAAGCGGACCCACCGCCTAGTGGTCCTGCCTGGACGGGCGGTGGTGCCAGTGGTTATGGTCACTGCACAGGAGTGGTTCAAGGGTTGAGACGGATGACCATGAACTCCCCACCCCATCACATGTACACAGAGGGTCGGAAGAAGCTTAGGACCCTAAGAACAGGAGTATCAGGGGAAGGCAGGGAGGCCTCTCTGGCGGCTCTGACACGGCTTCAGAAAGCAAGGAAAGAGGGGTGCCTCGGTGGCCCAAAATAAATGTCTGCCTTCGGCTCAGGTCATGATCCCGGGGTCCTGGGATCGAGTCCCATATCTGCTCTCTGCTCAGCGGGGAGTCTGCTTCTCTCTCTCCTCCCACTTGTGCTTTATCTCTGTATTGTTCTCTCAAATAAATAAATAAAATCTTTAAAAAAAAAAGCAAAGAAGGAGAGCTGGCTGGGGGGGGGGGGACGTGAGGGGTCAGGTGGGAGAGGAGACCACCCAGGCTTTCTCATCAGCTCCTTTAGCTGGGAGCACAGGGGGCAGGAGAGGGGTGGGGTGTGGTGTGGAGGGCAGGGTGAGGCTTAAGGTGTCAGCGCCCAAACACCCAAAAATACAAAGTCTGACTGCACGTTACCAGGATTACATCGGCAAGAAAAACATGCATTTCACAATTGGTTGATTTTATAAAAAAAAAACCCAAACAGGAGCCAGTGTGAGTGTTCTCTAGAGACACATACGGCCAAAAACTGATTGCAATGTGCTGTATGTCCCTGAGAACTTAAACTCATTCGTCTCCCATCTTGAGGTTCTTTTGCTTAAATGGAACACAAATTCTGTTTGGTTTCCCTAATGTTCTAGCTTTCCCCACTCCCCATCCCTCAATCAACTTATAGTTTAGGAGCCCAAGTGCTGAGAGAAACCGGAGCCAAAGGACTGCATGTTTGATCAGGAAAGGAATCCGCGAGAATCCGCGAGGGATGCCTGGGCGGCTCAGTCGGTTAAGCGTCTGCCTTCAGGGTCTTGGGATCGAGTCCCGAATCGGGCTCCTTGCTCAAAGGGGAATCTGCTTCTCCCTCTGCCTGCCGCTTCCTCTGCTTGTACTCTTTCTCTCTCTTTCTTTCCCTCTCTCTCTCAGATAAATAAATAAAATCTTAGAGAGAGAGAGAGAGAGAGAAAAGGAATCCAGGAAACAAACATGGGACTCAGCACAGAGGTGCAGCCTGCTTCCCCAAGGACAGAAGGAAAGGCACGTTCAGAAGGTTCCACATTCTAGACTCATCCTATGGGGACAGAAGCCCCAGAGTGGGTCAGTCCCTGGTGAGGCAGGGCAGAACACCTGAACAGCCACAGGCATGAACCCTGGGAGCCCTGCACACCCTGCCCTCCCCAGGGCATAACAGAACCCTTCCCTCCCTCCCTCCCTCAGGCTTCCATTCTCCCAGGTGAGGAAACTCATCAGGATTCAGCCAAAGGGAACCTGGGTGGCTCAGTGGGTTAAGTGCCTGCCTTGGGCTCAGGTCATGATCTCAAGGTCTTGGGATGAAGCCCCGCATCTGGCTCCCTCCCTCCCTCTGTCTCTGCCTGCTGCTCACCCTCCTTGTGTTCTACTTGTCGTGTGACAGGTAGATAGAGAGATTAAAAAAAAAAAGGCATCCAGTTCAAGCTCCTGACCCAAATAACCCCCTCAGTTGCTGACCCTCATCAGGAACACAGAAGTGACTCCCGGACTTTTCAATGTGAGCAGTTTATGCTCTGAGCCCCCCCCCCCCACCACGGGAGTTAGGAGACTTAAGGGAACCCCAGAGGCAATTTCAGAAAAGGCTTAGGTGTCCTCCCACCCCCACTCCTACAGGTACATCCCCGGCCCCCCAGGGCTCAGTAGCTTCTCCATATAAAGGGTTCCTTCCCAGGTGGGTGTGAGCCCATAGGACATCTCAGGGGGAGGCTCCCCAGGAAGAACAACTGGGCCTTCAATTACTTCCCTCTCTAGGCTCAAGGGCGGGGGCTCAGCCTAGAGCCAGAGGCTTCGGCTCCCGCCCTCCCCACAATTGCTTTGGACCATGAATGTTATTTTATTTTGTGAGATTTTAATTTTAAATAATCTTTACATCCAACATGGAGATGAAATTCAGAGCCCCAAGATCAAGAGTCATATGACGAGTGTCATTTTTAAATTTTTATTTATTTATTTGTTTGTATATTTAAGATAGCCAGGAGGGGCATAGGGAGGGCGAGAAGGACAAGCAGTCTCTGGGCAGAGCCCCACGAGGGATTTGATCCCAGGATCCTGGGATCATGACCTGAGCCCTGAGTTGAAGGCAGCTGCTTGAGGACTCAGCCACTCAGGTGCCCTGATGAGTGTCATTTTAAATGACACTGAGCCAGTGTTGGAACAATCCAGCACAATTTATGTGGAAAGAGGGAAGAAAATTGTAAGGCACTTTGCTAGCTCAACAAGAAAACCCCCCAAGTATCTACCAAGTATCTATTGCATTCTAAAGGGAAAAATAAGTCACAGCATTATTCCATTGGGAGAAATTTTTATACACGGGTCATCATACGTGAATGTTTATCCAAACCCTCGAAGTCCACTTGAACTCACCCAGCTCTTCTGACCTCAGAATAGTTGCCAACAAGATCAAAGGAAGAATAAAGGGAAATAAATCATATTAATATATGCAATGTAATCTTGAGATTTTTTATTCTGAAATTCACCTATTTGCCTCTTTAAAAGTATTTTATACTGTTTTGAATTGTGATTAAATTTTTATTTGTTGAAGAGCTGAGACTAAGTTAATACATCTTATAACTCAGGGGTGCCTGGGTGGCTCAGTGGGTTAAGCGCCTGCCTTCGGCTCAGGTCCTGATCTCGGGGTCCGGGGATCCAGCCCCTCATCGGGCTCCCTGCTCAGCTGGAAGCCTGCTTCTCCCTATTCCTCTGCCTGCCTCTCTGCCTACTTCTTTTCCCGTTCAGTCTCTCTCTCTCTCCTTTCTCTCTCTCTCTCAAATAAATAAATAATCTTTTTTAAAAAAAGGAAATAAGTCTTATAATTCAGATTGGGGCAGCACCGACAACACAAATTGCCTGGGAAAGTTTCAAAGACAAACTTTCAGGTAGAGACTTCTGGTAGGGTGTCTGTGCCCTGGAAAGATCCTGTGGGGAGAAGCACAAGAATTTCATACAATGTAGTTCTTGGTGATTATTCTCCGCATTTCTCTCAAGTAAAATATCCACAGACAAGAAAAAAAAAAAAAAAAAAGCTCCAAACCCAAACCTGTGGTGCTTTTCCAGTGCCTGTGGGGAAATGATAAACGAAAGATTGGGACAGTTTGAAATGCACCACGAAGGACAAGTAATTGATGCTACCGATCCGAGAGGGGAAACTGGCTCCTGGGAAGGTGGGGAGACATCTGGGAATTTAGGGATTTATTGCCAGTCCGAGGAAAGGATAGTCTGGGAGACAGGGTCGTGGATTTGACCCTCTGCTTCCCAAACATCTGGAACACTCAAGAAAAAACGGGTGCCCCTTAGGGAGAGATGGGGGACCCCACAGACCACAGCACCTCTCGCACACGAACCCCGGAGACTGAGTCACGACTGTCGCCTGACGACCCTCCCCATGGTCAGCACACTTTTGGGGGAGACGCGGCCTGGCTCGGACGGGACAGGACGCCGGGGTCCTGACTGTCCGCCCAGCCCGCACGCCGCGCCGGAGGGGACTGAGGTCCCACGGCGCCACTACAGACTCCGTTCTGCAGACTCGGGTCCTGCCACCGCCGGGGCAGGCCGTTTCAAACCCGCCCATCAACCCCTCCCCCGTCTTCTGGGCACCCCAGGAAGCATGTTCTGCGTTCACCATTTCTAGGTTTCCTGGGTCCCCCGGCGTCCCTCCCAGGTCTCCGACGACCAGTGCACATCCCAGCACTACGGGCTACGGCAGAGCAACTTGGGGTCCGTGAGGGCAGGCGACTTGCGATTCGCTGGGAGGCGGGAGGTAGGGGGGCAGCCAAGGGGTGTCCTCCACCCACCCGCAGCGCCTGGGCTCCTGGTCTCACCGTTTGCGACCTTGCCCCACCCCGCCACCCCCGCGTGTGGCAGATGGTCTGGGGTTACCTCTCTGAGCGCAGTGGGAGCCGGCAGTGGTCCTCTGCAGGGAGGCTGCACCGAAACGCAGTGTTCCACGCCGGTGGTGGACCCGGGATGCTTGTTTACAAACACAGACACTTCAGTGTCACCTCCCGAGATGCCATCATTAGTCCCTCTCCTGTTGGATCTTCCTTGACAGAGTTGAGACCTCCACCCACGACTAACCTACCTGTACTCATTTCGTACTTGGAAAAAATCCTGTGGCCTCCCAAGCCCTGGGCTCTGCTGGGAAGTGGGAAACTTTCCACCCTAACCTGGACCCAGGAACCAAAGCACAGGGATGTCACCCGCTAACTACAAGGTAGGAGATGCGCTCCTTCCGTTCTTAGGTGGATGTTTTCCATTGGAAGGAACTTCATTAGATCATTTCTAATGGGTTCTTTTGTACTGATAGAAGAAAGAAAAATATTATGTAAATGTGAAATGTCCCTGGGAAATATTAATATGCACGAAAGATTGGGTTGCTGGACACTTTTGCATTACAAAACTCTGAAAACACTGATCCGCTTCTTTGAACGAAACGTTCTGTCTCGAGCCCAGCCTTCCTTCAGCTACCAAGCTTGCTGGAAAATGACTTTCACACCACAAAGTAGAGGAGTCAGGGTCCATCAGGTCCTTCCTCCTCTAACAAGTGACAACACCGAAGTCACAGCCAAGGAAGGGTGGTGGGCACTTAAAATGCATAAATAAACATTTAAGATGAAAACAAACATGGGTATGTAGGGGAAGAAGAAATGTCCTTCTTTCCTCCAAGCTGCTTTCACCTGGTTTAGGAATTAAGTGGCCACAAGCACATTCACGGGAGAAAAAACAAACCAGTTTTATTGTGTGTACACGCCCAGATCAAATTGAGACCGGAAGAAAACACAAATGCAGGCAGTTTTATACATTTCAGACAAAGACACAATACATTTGTGAGGAATTGATAGAATAAAGAAAACAGATATTTGGAAGTGTTGATCAGTAAAGAATTCTAGGGGCGCCTGGCTGGCTCGGGTCTGTAGAACACGTGGCTGTTGATCTCCAGGTTGTGAATTTGAGTCCCACATTGGGTGTAGAGAGCCAGGCAGAGACAGAGAGGGGGAAGCAGGCTCCCCGCTGAGCAGAGAGCCTGATGTGGGGCTCGATCCCAGGACCCTGAGATCATGACCTGAGCCAAAGGCAGAGGCTTTAACCCACTGAGCCACTCAGGTGCCCCAATAAATAAAATCTTAAAAAAAAAAAAAAAAAAGAATTCTAAGTGGAATTTGGACTCAGGTGGTAGATTAGGAAAAAAGAAACAAGGTTTGTTTCTATGGCTTTCTTACCCTTAAAGTCTGCATTTTTGGTGATAAGGATATCTTATGAATACAGGGAGATTTTTTTTTTCCCTATGGAAGATTTATTTCCTGTTTGGGGGGGACAAAGGAGAGACTGGGTGACCTTGTACTGTTGCTTTCCCAAGTAGTTCCAATTCAAAACAAGCAGTGTGTAATCATGGTACATTTGGGGACAGGCTGCCCTGAGCCCCTGCCAGTGTGGGGACGGAAGACGAATGCACAAATGTTACACATTCTGACAAGGTAGAAATAATGTAACTGCGAGAGGAAAGGGGACATAGGGGAATGGGGTTTTGATGTGGAGGTAATCCAAGGGAATTTAAAGGACCTAAAACCAAACCGGCTAGCCAATTACCGACCAGTTAGATAAGGAAACAGAAAAAGGGTTTCAGGGTTAAATACAAAGAAAGCCACTAGAACAAAAATGGAAACTTTCTTTGTGGTATCTCTCTTGATGGGATGGGGACCCCCAAATGTGGGGTGACAATCAGGTAGAAGCCGGTGGCGTGGGCGGTGACAAGAATTCACCTGAGGCAGAACAAAGGAGATAGAAGCTTATGGAATAACAGAACAGTGGAGGAGAGGCTGTCTGCCAGGAGGCAGTGGGTGAGGGTCGTTTCTAAAGAGGGAAGGGGAGGCGGTATGGGGACATGGAATTCTCCCTCTTTAGGGAACTGTGCCTGGTTGTAAGCAGCCCATTGGTGAGTTTGGGCCTGCGGGTATTTTGAGGTGACCCAACTGACGAGCCTGTGTGTCTCCAGCCAGGGGTCACTCTGGGCCGGTGTGCCTTGGTCAAGTTTCCATTGATCAAGCCCGTTGTCTAAAAGCGGTCTCTAGGGCACCTGGATGGCTCTGTCGGTTAAGCGTCTGATGCTGGATTTCGACTCAGGTCATGATCCCTGGGTGGTGGGATTGAGCCCAGTGAGGCTCCAGACTCAGCGCCCCAGTCCCCGTGACATTCTCTGTCTCCCTTTCCACCTGACTTCTGTTCTGGTCATGAACTTCAGACTCCTTGCTCAGCAGGGAGTCCGGTTCTCCCTCCCTCTGTCTGCCGCTCCCCCTGCTTATGCTCTCTCCCTATATCAAATAAATAAAATCTTTTAAAAATAAATAAATAAAAGTGTCCTCTACATTCTCAAATTGCAAAAACAGCACAGAAAATCCTCATAGAGGGAAAAACAAAATTTAGGTAATTACAAGCCTTACAATATCTAGAGAAAATGACACCAGAGGCACAAAAACACACCTAGTACCCACACTTTGGTACCCACTACTATTACTATACTTTTTACCAATTTTTAAAAAGATCTTATTGAGGGGGTGCCTGGGTGGCTCAGTTGGCTAAGCACCTGACTCTTAATTTTGGTTAAGGTCATGATCTCTGCCAGGTGGTGGCACTGAGCCCAGAGGCAGGCTGGACGCTCAGTGTATAGTTCCCTTGACATTGTCTCTCTCCCTTTCTGCCTGCCTTTCCCCCTGCTTGCATGGGCCCTCTCTAAATAAATAAAATCTTTTTAAAAATATATTTTTTTAAAGATTTAATTTATTTATTTGACACACAGAGAGAGGCACACATACAGCGAGAGAGGGAACACAAGCAGGGGGAGTGGGAGAGAGAGAAGCAGGCTTCCCACTGAGCGGGAGCCTGATGTGGGGCTCCGTCCCAGAACCCTGGGATCATGGCATGAGCCTAAGGCAGACACTTAATCAACTGAGCCACCCAGGCATCCCTGTCTAATTCCACTTACAGGAGGTACTTATATTAGTCAAAATCACAGAAACAAAAAGTAAAATAGTGGGTGCCAGGGCTGGGGGGTGGGGAAGAAAGGGGAGTTAGAGTTTAATAAGTACAGATGACAATGGTTATGGGGACAGATGGTATCGGTGGCCACACAGCAATGGGGATGGGTCTGGTATACCTGATCCTGCTGCTAAGAATGACTAAGATGGTAAATTTTATGTGTATTTGAACACAGTAAAAAAGGAACAAAAAGGAAACTGAGGTGGGAAACAAAGGCAGAAGAGAAATTATTAAATTGCCATACTACCTACAACCCATTGACAAGTCCTTGAAACAGGCAGAATGACATTCCTCTAGGGACTCAACTGCCTCAATGTTAATGCTTGGCTAAGGGCAAAAGGCAATCTTAGCCCAACCCCTAGGATCCTGTAAGTCTACTTTAACATATAAAAATTCCTTTAGAAATTTCCTTTATCTCTAAAACCCCCAAGACATGTGTTGGCAATCACCCCCCAGCATGTGGCCCACTGATAAACATCTGAAGGGTCTCATGACTAAGGTTTGATTAGATGGTAATAAATGACCTTTTTCCAACAAGAGTAAGCCCCCTCAAGGTCCTGGAAACCTTACTCCCAAAATTCCTTAGAGACTTAAAGATCCCGAACCCTTTCCCAACTTTAAAGTATGTAATGGGCCACTCCTTGTGACCCCGTGCAGCTCCTTCTGCCCAAGGATCCTGTCCCTGTGCTTTAATAAAATCACCTTTTTGCACCAAAGATGTCTCGAGAATTCTTTCTTGGCTGTAAACTTCAAACCCTAACGTCTTTTCCTACATCCGAAGCATGGCTTTTTAGAGAAATTGCTGAGTGTAGGAAGGAAATACAGCAGATGAGCTTGGAACAGCTTATAAAATTGGAAGCCAGGGGCGCCTGGGTGGCTCAGTGGGTTAAGCCTCTGCCTTTGGCTCAGGTCATGGTCTCAGGGTCGTGAGATTGATCCCTGCATCAGGCTCTCTGTTCAGCAGGAGCCTGCTTACCACCCCCCCGCCCCCCTCCCCTGCCTGCCTCTCTGCCTACTTATGATGTATCTCTCTCTCTGTCAAATAAATAAATAAAATCTTTAAAAATAAGTAAATAAAAATAAAATAAAACTGGAAGCCAACTGAGAGAGCTCCCAAAGGCCAGAGCTGGAACAATTTGAGCAAGAAAAGAATGTCATATTGGGTTCTTTTCTAAAGTTTTAATTTTATTTATTTATTTTGGGGGGTGGTACAAGCAGGGGGATCGGCAGGCAGAGGAAGAGGGAGAAGCCGGCTCCCTGCTAAGCAGGGAGCCCGCCTGGGACTCGATCCCAGGATCCTGGGACCATGACCTGAGCAGAAGGCAGACGCTTAACCAACTGAGCCACCCAGGTGTCCCATCATATTGCATTCCAATCCAAAGGATAAGACAAGTATCGTTGATCCATCCACTTTATTCAGTGAGGGGCTAGAAACAGAAGTGCGGATGAGTGAATAAACCATACAGAAAAATTCCCAATATTGTAGGGATTTATTCCTCCTGAAGGATGTAAGGTGTAACCCCCTTTCCTGGAGTGTGTGGTATTCTCTGCGTTGGATACCTTGCAAAGAATACAATATGGCACGGGAACAAGAGTGAACCTTATAATGGCAAAACTCGAGAAACATGACCTTGGCCCCACGTTAAAGGTCATCATAAGCCCTGATGAGTCATGTTGAGAATTCACACTTGGGATATTGTGATTTATAAGTAGAAATATATATTTGGTCTTTGGTTCCTCGCAAGGGGCTCCTAAAATCCCTTGGAATTTCCTGTGCTAAGGCAATAAAGGTGTCTCTTGTTATGTTAATGAATGACTTTTGAAAAGCCCATAAGTTACCTAAGCTTGGCGCTGGTTGCTGGGGTAAACAGTTCCGTGAGTAGAGGGCTGTAATTTTCTGTCTCAGCCCCAGACCTCTAGGGATGGGGGAGGACCTGGGGGTTGAATCTATAGCCAAAGGCCAATGATTTAATCAATTGGGCCTGTGTCGAGAAGACTTCATAAAAACCCAAAAGGACAGGGCTTGGAGAGCTTCCGGGTTGGTGAACACGTAGAGATTTGAGGAGACTGTAGGGCCCGTAAGCTTCAAGTCCCTCTCTCCATACCTTGCCCTTTGTATCTCTTCCATCTGGCTAGTCCTGAGTTCTAGCTTCTTACAATAAGTCTTAGGGCAATGTTTCTCATAGTCCTGTGAGCCACATTAGCAAATTAATCATTAACCTTTTGTTTGTTTGTTTATTTCCATAGAAATATCTCTTACCAACCTGATGCAACTACTCCCACCATATAGGGCTAACCTTGGGGGGCCCCCCTGCATCACCGCCTCCGGAAATGAGACACAACTTTGAACCTATCTGAACCATTCTCTGGACCAAGAGACTGATCAATTAGCTCTGGAACAATCTACCAACCCAGGACAGGTTCAAACCTACATTCTCCAGGTGGCCCAATGTGTTAAAATAGTCCACAATATCACTGAAATCTTTGAATAGATTCCTGGGGCCTCCAAGTTTTCTGACTTAGTTTTGTTGTGGGACCTTTCAAGTTTGGCACAAGGACTGGAACCAGACTTCAGACTATTGTCGCCTTCAATATCATAGGATTTGCTACGATAATCCTTTTTCTTTTTTCAAAATTTTTTATTTTTAAGTAATCTCTGTACCCAGCATGAGGCCCGAGCTCACAACTCCTAGATCAAGAGTCACTTGCTCCACCAACTGAGCCAGCCAGGTGGCCCTATATCCTATTGAGACATATGCTTTCTGGGTTACAAGATGTCCCAACCCTGATTCTTAGTGTATCAGCTCCATCAGCCGGTAATACCCTCATACCCTCGTGCGTCACAGAGTGGGTTGTAGTATAGCAAGGACAGATTTTTGGTTTTTGTTTTTCTTTTTTGTAATGCAAGTGCCTGATTCAGGTTTGGATTGCCAATCCATCCACTTCAAAGACGGTATTTCCAAGAAAACACAGTGCCCGCCATGCAAGCAGATAAAGAACCAAGACGCCTCCCCCCAACCCTGGCTCCTTTGTTTTAGAGATCCTGGTTGATTTCAGCAACCAACTCTTTGGGGGCACTTGCCTTTTGTCTTCCTGAGCTTTAAATTCCTGCTCTTTTATTTTCAACTCTTCCATAAGGAGTGAGCCAGAGAAACCCTAGGCCCCCACCCAAACTCATAAAAGCAGACTCCCTGGTTTGCATTCTCTCTTTCGTTCCCCTGGTGACCTTGCTGTGTGGCCCCAGGTGTGCTGTGTAACTTTCAGGCCTTGCAAATAATAAACCTTTATTTCTTCCAAGTTTCCAAATCAGCGTTGATGAAGGGTATCTTGCAACTTATTATAGTAAGAACCACAAGATTCAGTCCAGTCAGTCCTCGGTTTGGAAAGGGGAAGGTCTGTGGGAAGTGCACCTGAGCCCAGGTGAGAGGCCCAGGCATTTATAATCAATAGCATTACTATCAATAAGGCACAACTATTAGTGAAAGAAGACAGAGGAAGTCAAATACAGTAGGATTTCACTTATATATGGAGCCCCCCCCAAAATGAAAATAAACAATGCAACAAAAATTGAGGTCAGGGGTGCCTGGGTGCTTCAGTGGGGTGGGTCTCTGCCTTCAGCTCACATCATGATCTCAGGGTCCTGGGATCGAGCCCCACATGGAGCCCTCAGATCGGGCTCCTGGCTAGGCGAGGAGTCTGCTACTCCCTCTTCCTCTCCAGGCTCATGCTTTCGTTCTCATCCTCGCTCTCTCAAATAAATAAAAAAATTTTAAAAAATAAATAAGTTATGGGGATGTGATGTACAACATAATGACTATAGCAAATAATACTGTCCTGCATATTTTATTTATTCATTTATTTTAAGATTTTATTTATAAGTAACCTCTACACCCAACATGGGGCTGGAACTCACAACCCTGGAATCAAGAGTTACATGCTTTACCCAACTGAGCCAGGCAGGTTCCCCTGTACTGCATATTTTACCAGCTTTTTTTTTTTTTAATTTACTTGACGGAGATTACAAGCAGGCAGAGAGGCAGGCAGAGAGAGAGGGGAGGAAGCAGGTTCCTCACCGAGCAGAGAGCCTGATGTGGGGCTTGATCCCGGGACCCTGGGACCATGACCTGAGCTGAAGGCAGAGGCTTTAACCCACTGAGCCACCCAGGTGCCCCTGTACTGCATATTTTAAAGTTGCCAGAAGTAAATCTTCAAAGTACTCATCACAAGAAAAAATAACTGTGTGGTGAGGGCTGTTAACTACCCTAACCACCACTAACTGTGGTGATCATTCCACGATATATGCCAATAACGAATAATTGTGTTATACACCTGAAACTAGTATTGGGACTTAGGGCAGGAAGTTGTTGCAGAGGAAGGATGGCCTGACCCCAGCTTTGGGGAAGTAAGTCCTCCAGGTGAAAGGTACCCTCCCTGCACTAGGAGGTAAAGAGAGACATTCTTATGTCTCAGTCCCCAGAGATGGGGAATTTGGAGCCAAGAAGACTATATAAGTAAACCCTGTTACTTCTTACCAATTTACTACCCCAGATTCTGTTTAGAATTCCTTACTAACTGAAGCTTCCCAACCTAAGTGTTCTTTGTCTTGTCAATTCCTTATGGACTTAGTTGTCTAAAACATGTAAAAACTTCCTGCCTTGAAAAAAAAAAACAAAAAACTTCCTGCCTTGGTCATTTCTTTAGGTCTCTATTTTATTCCAAACATAAGACTTTTTTTTCCCTCTTAATAGGTTTCATATCAATTTCATTCTTAGACCAGCTGAAAGAACTTTGAAAGATAAAAGGACATTTTTCCTCTACACTAATACAATGTTCTACATCAATTATATCTAAATTTAAAAATTCTTATTTTTTAAAGATTTTATTTATTTATCAGAGAGAGAGAGGGGGAGAGAGCGAGCACAGGCAGACAGAATGGCAAGCAGAGGCAGAGGGAGAAGGAGCCTGCTGAGCCAGGAGCCCGATGTGGGACTCGATCCCAGGATGCTGGGATCATGACCTGAGCCGAAGGCAGCTGCTTAACCAACTGAGCCACCCAGGCGTCCCTCAATTAAAAAATCCTTTGAAGTGGCGGGGGGGGGGTGGGAGGTTGGGGTACAAGGTGGTGGGTATTATAGAGGGCACGGCTTGCATGGAGCACTGGGTGTGGTGAAAAAATAATAATGTTTTTCTGAAAATAAATAAATTGAAAAAAAATTCTTTTTAAAAAGTATTTGTTTTCCCCAAAATGCTCAGGCCCAGTCTATTTTCCCCCATTTTAAATATCATGCTGCTATTCTTTTTTAAGATTTTGTTTATTTATTTGACAGAGAAAGTGAGAGACAGAACACAGGCAAGGGGAGTGGGAGAGAGAGAGAAGCAGGCCTCTCCCCTCCCAGCAGGGAGCCAGTGGCAGGGGTTGATCCCTTGACCCTGGGATCTTGACCTGAGCAGAAGGCAGACCCTTAAGGACTGAGCCACCCCCAAGTGCCCCCATGCTGCCATTCTTATGCAGTTTTATAGTTTGGTGGCCTAGATGACACCCAGTCAGTGACGGGCATTAAAGTGTTGGGGTTCTTTTTGTTTTGGTTTTTGTTTTTTTTTTTAGATTTTTATTTATTTATTTGACATCGAGATCACAAGTAGGCAGAGAGGCAGGCAGAGAGAGAGGAGGAAGCAGGCTCCCCACCGAGCAGAAAGCCCGATGAGGGGCTTGATCCCAGGACCCCGGGATCATGACCCAAGCCGAAGGCAGAGGCTCCAAACCACTGAGCCACCCAGGCGCCCCTGTTTGTTTGTTTTTAATATGATCCATGGTGGTCATGAACTGTTCTGTCAGCACTCAGAGGGAGGTCAAGGCTGTTTTACAAATGGAGAAAAGTTTTCAGGAGAAGGTATGACCCCATTGTAAAGTTTTAGTTCAGCACTGTGTTTATATTTGTGAGAGAGAAAGAGCTTGTGACAGAGAGCATGAGTGGGGAGGAGAGGGAGAAGCAGGTTCCCTACTGAGCAGGGAGCCCAACATGGGGCTCCATCCCAGGACCCTGAGATCATGACCTGAGCAGAAGGCAGATACTTAACCAATAAGCCACTAAGGTGCCCCTGTATTTATCTTTTATCTACATTTTTTTCCTTTGTATGCCATGACTTTCCCTGCCAAACCATACAAAAATACTTTTTAAAATTATTTTAAAGATTTTATTTATTTGAGAGAAGGAGAGAGAGAGAGAGCACAGGGGCAGGGTGAGGGGCAGAGGGAGAGGCAGGTTCCCTGCTGAGCCGGAAGCCAGATGCAGACTGGATCCTGGGACTCCAGAATCATGACCTCAACAGAAGGCAGAGGCTTTACCCCCCGCTCCACCCAGGCGCCCCACAACTGACCTTTTTTTTTTTTTTTTTTTCCTGCTTGCAGGATCTTTTATTGAAAAGAAATTCCAAAGGTTCCCCATCCTCTTAACTGACCTTTTTTTTTTTTAATCAGAGAATGTTCGGGGCGCCTGGGTGGCTCAGTGGGTTAAAGCCTCTGCCTTCAGCTTAGGTCATGATCCCAGGGTCCCAGGATGGAGCCCTGCATCAGGCTCTCCGCTCAGCAGGGAGCCTGCTTCTCCCTCTCTCTCTGCCTGCCTCTCTGCCTACTTGTGATCTCTGTCTGTCAAAAAAATAAAATCTTAAAAAAAAATCAGAGAAGGTTCTTCGTCAAAGGGAACATGTGTCGTGTGCTCGAGGATCCCTTGACGTCTGCAGCAGCACAACCACCTCCCAAGTCCTGAACCCCAAAGGTGTCTCCAGCTATTGCCAGATATCCCTGAGGGGCAGAATCCCATCCCTGTCCCATGACAGACAACCGCTCAGTTCCTGGGGTGGCAACATACCGTTCAATGATCATTTCTCCTTATTTTGGTACTTGGCGCATCTGATGAAACTTGAACTTCTTTATTTGCACTAATTTCCTTACTACCCTTTGGATTTACTTGTAGACATATAATTTAGAATTATTTGCTTATGAGGCAGAAAAGGCAAATTCGACTGGAAATAAATTCTTCAAGTTCTGTTGCTGTGGTAGGGAGATCGGCATCACTGAGTTCAGGGCTCTTCCACGCACCAAAGTCGACTTGGATGTGATGCTTCTGTGACCTCATCAGGAACCACTACACTTTTCTCCACGTAGATCCTGCACATGGTGTAGACCATGACCTCCAAATTTTATATATATTTTGCAAGGCGTGATTTTTAGTCTAATAATCTATGGTATGCATATGATATGTATTTTTTAAAGATTTTATTTATTTATTTGACAGAGATCACTCGTAGGCAGAGAGGCAGGCAGAGAGAGAGAAGGAAGCGGGCTCCATGCTGAGCAGAGAGCCCGATGTGGGACTTGATTCCAGGACCCTGGGATCATGACCCGAGCAGACGGCAGAGGCTTTAAGTCACTGAGCCACCCAGGCGCCCTGTACGATATGCATTTACACGATGTTCAGCTGACCAACTCCATCAGTGGTAGTAGATTTCTGGTCATTTCATCTTTAGTTTGTTAAGTAAAGAATACCATCACCTCCAATGATGATTGCTTCTTCCATGCTATTCTTCATGCTGGTCATTGTGTTTTCTGACATGAAGTTTGAGATGAATGCTCTGATAAGTCATAGGAATGTCGGTAAGTACCTCTGGGATTTGGTTTGGTTCCTCCTTTCAGTGGGAGGCTGCCCACACACCGCTTCCTCGTCGTGCTGTGCTCCCGGACGTCTTGGATGAGTCCTTGGCTGCCTGGCACACAGTGTGTCAAAGTGACCGCAAGAGCCGAGCACCGAAAAGTGACTGACACTCCTGTGGCCCTGTCCTCAGATTTCGACCAGGGGCAAGCAAAATCAATTCCATAGTGGGGATTTTTAAATAAGGTTAGAGGGGAAGAATAAAGATGTTTCTGGGTCACACAAGGGAGTCCCCCTAGGCAATGAACCATTTGTCCCAGTTTCCCCATCAGAGTGAAGTGTGTTCAGTGGCAAAGCTTCATCTGGTGCTGAATCTGGGCAGCCCTACTGAGGGCCTTTGTGATGTGAGACTGGCCACTTGCCCTGCTGTGTCACCCTTTCCTCCCTCATCAAGTGGGATCTTAGTAGTACTTCCTTGCTAAGAAGTCTGGGGAGATGAAGAGTAATGAGCCGATCCACCTGTGAGTGGCATGTCTTGCACTTAGTAAGCCTCCCTAATGCGTCTATTACTAGTGTGAGCCTTCTGTTACCATTCTTACTGTCATTGTCCTGGTTGTCTCTATAGACTTAAGATTAAGAAGCAAAATGTCTGTCAGTGGTGTCTGTGACTTTTACACTGAGGATGAGTCAGTGTCCCTGGACAGGTAAGCGTGCACTTGGCCTGTGAAACTCCTGGGAGGTGATGCCTTTAATGATGACTATTTTGATTTCTTGTTTGGACGGTACCTTCCCATACTTTGAAACCTTCACAAGTACCTGCTGTGATTGCTCGCTTTTGGTTATTTGTGCCTTCCCTGTAAGATAGAACAATTTGGCTGAGGGGGTGCCTGGGTGGCTCAGTCAGTTAAGCATCTGCCTTTGGCTCAGGTCATGATCCCAGAATCCTGCCTCATAAGGCTCGCTGCTCCCTGCAAGGAGTCTGCTTCTCCCTCTGCCCCTCCCCCATCTCTCAATCTCTCAAATCAGTAAATAAAATCTTAAAAAAAAAGAAAGAACACTTTGGTTGTTTCTCCCTCCCACTACTACCTCAAACACCATGTCAATATTTCTAACAGACCCATGAAGAACCAGTTTTTTGGAAAATGCACGTCTATATTCTGCCACTTAAAGATAGTTCATATTTTCCACTACAGGAAGGATCAACTGCTCCCTTGTCTTTCGTTCAGAGCCAAGAGCAGCCTTTTGAACCTTGGGTGACCCATTCCATTAGGGGCCTAGTTCAAAGTCATAGAGAAAATATCTCCGTATGATCAAAGAACTCCTTGAGTTTCATAAGGGGAGCTCTTTATTCTGGGTTAGGACATCGTCTTATAGATGGGTCTTGAGTTTTCATGGACTTTCCTCAGTGCAGGTGGACGCAACAGCAGTCTAGTACATTCTGGCAGTAAATGTTGCCATAACTAGAGATCAACACAATCACCCACTCTTCCAAGCACAGCCTCAAGATAACATGTCCCGTTATGCCAACCACGCTGATTAAAGGGCCTTTGAAAGCACCATGATGTGACCTCAGGACAGGACCCGACTGTCCCTGTTGCTACCTGTGAGAAGCAGAACAATTCATGGCTATCTGTGGGAAGCGCATCAGCGCTTTCCGTCCAGATGGGGCCACTATGGGAACTGTACAATTCCTGCAAACGAAAGTAGGGCAGAGGAGCACAGAAATGAAATGTAGCTTTCTCAGCACCATCTTCTGAAGCTCGGCAGTGTGAGAAAGGGGAGCCAGACTTATGCATCTTTTCTGGTGAATGCACATTCTTAGCATGGTGGGTGTTTTATGAGGCAGCGATGAGAAGTTAGGAGAGAAAACCAAAAAAAACCCAGAGGTGTTCCTGACATTAGGAAATCGTGACTTTCAAGAAACCTGCTCCTACATGATTGTTTTCCAGATAGTTCTGAAAGAGGAGATGAAAAACAGATCCTGAAATGGAAATATCTTCTGAAACCATAAAAGGCCTAGAAGAAAGCTCAGGCAATAATTTCTCTGACATTGGCCGTAACAACATTTTCCTACATAGGTCTCCTGAGGCAAAGGAAATAAAAGCAAAAATAAACAGTTGGGACAACATCAAAATAAAAAGCTTGTGCACAGCAACAAAAGATAACCCACTGAATGGGAGAAGATATCTGCAAATGATATATCTGATAAATGGTTAGTATCCAAAAGGTATAAAGAATTTATAAAACTCAGGGCACCTGAGTGGCTCAGTCAGTTGAGCATCTGACTCCTGGTTTTGGCTCAGGATATGATCTCAGGGTCGTGAGATTGGGCTCTGTACTGAACTTGGAGTTGCTTGTCCCCCTTCCTCTTCCTCTAACCACCCCTGCTCTCCCGGCTCATGCTCTCTCTCAAGTAAATAAAATTTTAAAATCAAGAATTTAGGGCACCTGGTGGCCCAAGTTGGTTAAGCATCTGTGTTCAGCTCAGATCATGATCCCAGGGTCCTGGGACAAGTCCCACATTAGGCTCTCTGCTCAGCGGGGAGTCTGCTTCTCCCTCTCCTTCTGCCTTCCCTCCCACTCCCCTGCCCCTCATGCTCTCTCTTTCCTCTCTCAAATAAATAAGTAAAATCTTTATTTTTTAAGGGAATTTTTAAAAAAAGATTTTATTTATTCATCTGACAGAGATCACAAGTAGGCAGAGAGGCAGGCAGAGAGAGAGGAAAGGAAGCAAGCTCCACAACTGAACCACCCAGGCGCCCCTAAGGGAATGTTTTTTTTTTTTTTAAAGATTTTATTTATTTATTTGACAGACAGAGATCACAAGTAGGCAGAGAAGCAGGCAGAGGGAGAGGAGGAAGCAGGCTTCCTGCTGAGCGGAGAGCCCCATGCAGGGCTCGATCCCAGGACTCTGGGATCATGACCTGAGCCGAAGGCAGAGGCTTAACCCACTGAGCCACCCAGGCGCCCCGGGAATGTTTTTGTTTTTAAAGATTTTATTTATTGGGGTGCCTGGGTGGCTCTGTGGGTTGGGCCTCTGCCTTTGGCTCAGGTCATGATCTCAGGGTCCTGGGATGAGCACTGCATCAGGCTCTCTGCTCAGCAGGGAGTCTACTTCCCCCTCTCTCTCTGCCTGCCTCTCTGTCTACTTGTGCTCTCTCTCTCTCTGTCAAATAAAAAATCTTTTTTTTTAAAGATTTTATTTATTTATTTGACAGACAGAAATCACAAGCAGGCAGAGGCAGGCAGAGAGAGGAGGAAGCAGGCTCCCTGCTGAGCAGAGAGCCCGATGCGGGGCTCAATCCCAGGACCCTGGGATCATGACCTGAGCCGAAGGCAGAGCCCTTAACCCACTGAGCCACGCAGGTGCCCCTCAAATAAAAAATCTTAGAAAAAATATTTTATTTATTTATTTGACAGAGGGAGAGACAGTGAGAGAGGGAACACAAGCCAGGGGAGAGGGAGAGGGAGAGGGAGAATCAGGCTTCCCGGCAGAGCAGGGTGCCCGATGTGGGGCTCAATCCCAGGATCCCAGGACCATGACCTGAGCCGAAAGCAGACACCCAATGACTGGGCCATCCAGGTACCCCAAAATAAATAAAATCCTAAAAAATAATAGGGTGCCTCGGTGGCTCAGTGGGTTGAAGCCTCTGCCTTTGGCTCAGGTCATGGTCCCGGGGTCCTGGGATCGAGCCCCGCATCGGGCTCTCTGCTCAGCAGGGAGCTTGCCTCTCCCTCTCTCTCTGCCTGCTTCTCTACCTACTTCTGATCTCTGTCAAATAAATGAAATCTTTAAAAAAAAAATCTTTAAAAAAAAAGAATTTATAGAACTCAACACCAAACAACCAAATAATCCAATTAACAATGGGCAGAATACAGGAATAGACATTTCTCCAAGGAAGACATACAGATGGCCAACAGATACACGAAAACATGCTAAATATCATTTGTCATCAGGGAAATGCAAATCAAAACTGCAACGGGATGTCCCCTCACACCTGCCAGAATGGTGAGACTCAGAAACATGGGAAAACACAAACGTGGGTAACGATGTGGAGAGAAAGGAATCTTCATGCGCTGTTGGTGGGAATGCAAACTGGTGTAGCCATGGTGGAAGACAGTATGGAGGTTTCCTGAAAAATGAAAAATAGATCCTGTGATCCAGTTAGCTCACTATTGGGCATTTACCCAAAGAGTACAAAAACACTAATTCGAAAAGATATATGCACCCTGATGTTTATAGCAGCCTTATCGACGATAGTCAAGTTATGGAAGCAGCCCAGGTGTCAGTGATAGGTGACGGGATAAAGATGTGGGGGGTCCCTGGGGGGTTCAGTTGGGGAAGTATCTGGCTTCAGCTCAGGTCATAATCTCAGGGTCCTGGGATGAGCCTTCAGTCTGGGTTCAGGCTCGTGCTCAGTGGGGAGTCTGCATGTCCCTCTCCCTCCGCCCCTCTCCTAGCCTGTGCATATGTGTGCACGCTCTCTCTCTCCATCAAAAAAATATATAACATCTTATTTATTTATTTATATAAAATCTTTTTTTAAAAGATGTGGTATATATGTACAATGGAACACTATTCAGTCATTAAAAAAAAAGAAATCTGGGGGCGCCTGGGTGGCTCAGTGGGTTAAAGCCTCTGCCTTCGGCTCAGGTCATGATCTCAGGGTCCTGGGATCCAGCCCCGCATCGGGCTCTCTGCTCAGCGGAGAGCCTGCATCCTCCTCCCTCTCTCTCTGCCTGCCTCTCTGCCTACTTGTGATCTCTATCTGTCAAATAAAAAAAATAAAATCTTTTAAAAAAAAAATTAAAAAAAAAAAAAAAAAAAAAAAAAGAAATCTGCACATTTGGAACAATATGGATGGAGCTAGAGAGTATGATGCTAGGCGAAATAAAGCAGTAGAGAAAGATGAATACCATAGGATTTTACTCCTGTGTGGAATTTAAGAAACAAAACAAATGAACAAACAAGAAGAAGGAGACTGACCAAAATCAAACTCTTAGCTACAGAGAAAAAACAGGTGGTTACCAAAGGGGTGGAGCAGGGGGTGGATATGGGTGAAATAGGTGATGCGGATTAACAGTGTCTGGGCGGCTCAGTCGGTTATGCCTCCTCTCCGCCTTCTGCTCAGGTCCTGATCCCCGGGTCCTGGGATGGAGCTCCTTGCTCAGCGGGGAGCCTGCTTCTCCCTCTCCCTCTTCTTGCCACTCCCCCTGCTTGTACTCACTCTCTCTGTCAAATAAATAAAATCTGTTTTTTAAGATTTATTTATTTATTTATTTGACAGACAGAGAACACAAGTAGGTAGAGAGGCAGGCAGAGAGAGACAGGAGGAAGCAGGCTCCCTGCTGAGCAGAGAGCCCGATGTGGGGCTCCATCCCAGGACCCCGGGATCATGACCTGAGCTGAAGGCAGAGGCTTAACCCACTGAGCCACCCAGGTGCCCCTCCACCTCTCACTTCTTGAAGCTGACTAACTTTTCTTCTGTCGTATGGGTGACTGAGGATGCGACTGCCTGCAGGGTCTCCTTTGTGTGAGAAGCTCTGGTTGAAAACTGGCCCTCCTTGTCCCTTTTCACCTAGATCAGTTACGGTTCCTTAGCTCTGCCCCACAGTTGCCACCTGCTAGGCTCCGGGGAGGCTTCTCGGTCCCTGTCTCAGTGGGGACACTGCCACAGTCTAGGGGGACGTAGGTGGCCTGGTTTGACTCAGACGATCTTACCAGTGACCACGTCCTACGTCCTAGGAGAATTGAGAGGCAGCGATCTGTCGCAGAGTGATTCTGATTTCATCATTGTCAGACTGAAGACTTCCGTCTAGTATCCCATAGACTCACCCATCAGGGGGATTGTTATTTTGATGAAACGCAGCTTTCTGGTAGGTCTGGTTATTGATGGGATTAACTCGTGTAATTACCAGAAAGGGTTGGATCATGACCACCGGGAGTGACTGGATCACTGCTGAGAAAGAGTCCTTGCCTTCTATTTTCCACGTCAGAAGCATTTTCTTATTTTAACCCACTCTTTTTTTTTTTTAAAGATTTTATTTATTTGTCAAGAGAGAGAGGGAGAGAGAGCGAGCACAGGCAGACAGAACGACAGGCAGAGGCAGAGGGAGAAGCAGGCTCCCCGCTGAGCAAGGAGCCCGATGTGGGACTCGATCCCAAGATGCTGGGATCATGACCTGAGCCGAAGGCAGCTGCTTAACCAACTGAGCCACCCAGGCGTCCCATCTTAACCCATTCTAAACCCAGAAGTCCCTTTTCACCTGAAGTGATGCTTTGGTTTTGGTTCCAATGATGTTTTTCTGAATCTGACCGAAGTTCCGGAAGGATGTCCGACCCGGGCATCTGCCTGGGCATCTTAATGCCAAAAGTGCCATGTCAGACTCTGGCTGTTCAACACTCAAAGACCAAAATGGAGCGAGACTCATTGCGTCTGGAGAGTCACGTCTGTCTGTGTTTGCAGAGAAGGGTGAGAGTTTTAGAAACCCACTGGCAGCGCTCCGTTTCCCGGCGCGCAGTCGCCCACCGAGCGCTTTCTGGCCGGCGTTAGGCTCAGACAACTAACCTCCGGCCCCGCTGTCACTCAGGCGTGAGGGGGCGAGGCCTTGCGAACTGCCCAATCAGAGGCGGCGGCGGCGAGGCGGTGGGTGGGGCGACACGCCGCAACCACCCCGGACGTCGCTGCTCCTTTCAGCCTCCCTGGGGGATCGCGGGTCGCCGGTATTTAAAGGTGCCACGTTGCTCCGCTGCTGTTTCTTTCGTGCTGGCCGCTCTGCCGTGCGCCGTTTTTCAGGGGGGCCGCCGGGGGACCCAGGAAACCGAGAGATGGTGAGCGTGCCTGGTGGGGTGAGGAGACGGGCGCAGAGGGGCCGGTTGGAACCGGTCGGAACCGGCTGTGGCGGGACCCCCGCGGTCATCTCCGGAGTCTGCGGACCCGAGTCTTTGGTGGCGCCGCTGGGACCCCGGTCCCCTGCGGCGCGCAGCTTGCGCGCCGGCCCGGCAGCGGGGACCCGGGCGTCCGGGCTGCCCCGTCCTGTGCGCGGTGACTTCGGCCCTGGATCGTCAGGGCAGCTCTGCGCCCGCAGCCGCGTCTCCTCCAGTTGTGCGGTGACCGTGGGGAGGCTCGTCAGGGGACCCGTCGTGACTCGCTCTCGTTCGTGCGTGGGAGGCGCTGTGGTCTCTGGGGTCCCCAGGCCCTTCTTTTCCCCCACGGGGGACCCGTTTCCTCCTGAACTTCCAGATGTTTGGGATGCAAGGGTCTGAACCGTCTGACCCTGTCCCCCCAGCCCCGCTGCCCCGTGGGCAGGCAGTAAAACCTACTTTCCCAGTTCCTTCCCGCCTTCCCTAACGCCAGCTTCCCTTTCCCAGTTCACAGTGTCGTTGTCGACCATCGATCCCATGGGTGTATTTCAAACAGACCCACTATTTTACTTGTTCATTATTTTAGCCACAGTCAGTGAATAGCTGTTTTGTTTTTTTTTTAATTTTTATTTTTCCTGTGTGGATGCTTTACTTGAGAGAAACGCCGAGAATAATCACCTGGAACTGCTTTTGTATGAAATCTTCGTGCCTCTCCCCCCCAGGATCTTTCCTGGGCACAGACATCCTGTGGGAAGTACTTTGGGTGGCGGTGTACCTCTTTGAGACTTTTCCTGGGTGTTCTGTCCTGTCAGCACAGTTCCATGTCAGCGCTGCCCCTCTCTGAGTAAGTCGCTTTTAAAAGATTTATTCACTTGATTTTAGTCTTAGTTTTTCAATGTATAAAACTTCGTGGTAGAGCTTCAGACACGGTATGAAGTATTTTCAAAGAGGCCAGAGAGGGGTAATTTCAGAAAAATAACGCCTGTACTGCATTGCATGTGTTAAAAATTCCGTCCCCCCTCCTTTTCCCTCCTCCCAGCGTGGCTAGTAATATTCTGAGATCTCTTATTTTGGGTAAGTTGAAATGGATTTTCAGGGCTTAGATTTGCAGATCAGAAGTGTTCCAGTATGATTTAAGTTCCTGGAGCAGTTACTTGCTACGGAAATAATAATTAACACCTTTCCCCCCGCCCCAGGAATGCAAAAATTACTTGTGAGGGTTCTTATTGAACTAGCAGAGGGCCTTTCAATTTTCTTCTCTCCTTCCTACTTAAACACCGGGTTTGAGTGACTTTGCTGGACTCTTCAAACTGTGGGTTCATGTGATTTAAAATATCAGTGGTTTCCAAGCCACTTTCAGGGGGAAGCAGAAATTGAGGTCGGTGTCTGTCAGCTAAGACCCCCTTATTAGATTCTGTTTTGTTTTGTTGTGCCCACCCTGAGGCTTGAACTTACGACCCCCAAGATCAAGGGTTGCATGCTCTAGGGACTGAGCCAGTCAGGTGCCCCCTTAAACGAAGACCCCCTTAAGCTACGAAGGCAAGTGCTTCAAGGCCCAGTTGTTCAACACTCCCCCCGCCCTTCTGCTCTCCCCCCCACCTTCTGCTTCTCCCTGCAGGTGTTCTGTTTGCTCACACCCATCGGGGGTTGGGGATCAGTGGGTAGGTGGGGTGATGAGGCTGTGCTCTCGGAAGTTGTAGCTATGTAGGTGTGATCTGAGTATAAATTAGGTATATCCAGAAAGTCTGGAAGTCTGGAGTTCTGTGTTCTGGGTAAGGATCAGTGAATGGGGAAGTTGTTTGCCGAGAACCTTGAACCGAATCCTGATGAGAGTTTCCTCATTTGGGAGAATGGAAGCGGAGTTGGGGGGGTGGAGGAGGGAGCAGTTCCATTTCACCGTGGGGAGGGCAGTGTGTGCAGGGCTCCCAGGGTTCATGCCTGTGGCTGCTCAGGTGCCCCTGCCCTCCCTCACCAGGGACTGACCCACTCTGGGACTTCTGTCCCTACAGGATGAGTCTAGAATGTGGAACCTTCTGAACGTGCCTTCCCCTTCTGTCCTGGGGGAAGCGGGCTGCCCCTCTGTGCTGAGTCCCATGTTTATTTCCTGGATTCCTTTCTTGACCCAGCAGTGCAGCGCTTTGGCTCTGGTTTCCCTCAGCACTTGGGCTCCTGGGCTGTCAGTTGATTGAGAGAGAAGGTAGAAAGCTAGAACGCTAGGGAAACCAAGTAGAATTTGTGTTCCGTTTAAGCAAGAGAACCTCAAGATCGGAGGTGAATGTACTTAAGTTCTCAGAGACATACTCCATTTTGGCATGAGGAAAGCTAGAAAATTAGGGAAACCAAGTAGAATTTGTAATTTGTTAGACAAGTGAACATCAAGGTGGGAGAAGAACGTGCCTGTTTCCGTTCATCTTAACGTGTTAAGTCATTTTTCATTTTTAGTTTGTGTATTTCTATGTAGCCTCAGGCTACATTGTGAAAAAAGATGAGATACCGTGGTGCTGGAGGGGGCGCCCCCCTTTCCCTGACCGTCAGGCTCCCTGGGTTGCTCCTTGGGTGTACCCGAGTGAAAATCAGTGGGAGTTCATCTAGTTTAGGGACCACAGCACCGAGCTGGTACGTGTTGGGGCTCAGCTTTTCATGCCTTCTCAGCGTTTGTGGAGCTGGGCTGTAGAACAAGGCTTTGAGTGGAAGTTCCTTCTCTCTTTCAAGTCTCAGGATGCAGGCCTCAGAGAGCAGCATAGTGGGTTATTATTTTCTTTTTAAAGATTTTATTTATTTATTTGACAGACAGATCACAAGTAGGCAGAGAAGCAGGCAGAGAGGAGAAAGCAGGCTCCCTGCTGAGCAGAGAGCCCGATGTGGGGCTCTATCCCAGGACCGTGGGATCATGACCTGAGCTGAAGGCAGAGGGTTTAACCCACTGAGCCACCCACGCACCCCCATAGTGGGTTATTGAGATGAGTTCAGATTAATTAAATGAAAGATGTTCTGTTTCTGTCATCAGGGATGAATGTTAAAGCATCTGTCTTCATTTTTTTTTTTTTGACTGTTTTGTAGGCTTAACTTCTTTTTAAAGAGCAGTTATGTTTACAGAAAACTTGATCAGAAAGTGCAGAGAAAAGAGAAAAAAAGGGGCGCCTGGGTGGCTCAGAGGGTTGAGCCTCTGCCTTCGGCCCGGGTCATGATCTCAGGGTCTTGGGATCGAGCCCCGCATCGGGCCCTCTGCTTAGCGGGGAACCTGCTTCCCTTCCTCTCTCTCTCTGCCTGCCTCTCTGCCTACTTGTGATCTTTGTCTGTCAAATAAATAAATAAAATCTTAAAAAAAAAGAGAGAAAAAAGTGCGGAGATTTCCCATATAACTCTTCTGCCTGGACACTGTCTCTCTGTCTCTGTCTCTGTCTCTCTCTCTCTCACACGCGCGCACACACACACACACACACACTTACTTTTTTTTTTTTTTAAGAGCATTTTATTTTTTTTTCTTCTTCAAGATTTTATTTATTCATTTGACAGAGAGAAATCACAAGTAGATGGAGAGGCAGGCAGAGAGAGAGAGAGGGGAAGCAGGCTCCCTGCTGAGCAGAGAGCCCGATGCAGGACTCGATCCGTCCAGGCAGGCCAGCCAGGCCTCCCCGTTTACCTATAATTTGTGCTGGTCTCAGCTTGTTTGTACCAATTTTTGTATTTGGACTGGTCCTTGTGGCTCCTGTTATGCTTGCAAGACTCCCTTTAGCAATAACCACCAGTAAACTTTGAAAAAAAATTTCTTTGTAGAACCTAGAGGATCTAGAAACTAGACAGCACACCCAGGGCTACACATCCTTGTCTCCAGTAGGGAGAGGCAGCACACAGGCTTGTGTTCTTCTTTTCTCGGAGTAGAGGTGGTGGCGGTGATGGGGTCTGTGGTTCCATGGCTCCTCATTATTGTTGAATTTAAAAACTTAAGAACAGGAATTTAAATCACAAGAGAAAAAACAAGTAGCCTAAATGGCCAGTTATCTTAATCAACCAAGATCTCTAAAACAAAGGAGGTGGTTTGGCTCTTTATCTAGTCATGTGGCTGGCTATGTATTTATTCTAGATACAGTCTTTGAAGTGGGTGCCCCTTTGAAGTGAATGCCTCCCAATCAAAGCTTGGGTCACGCACTTGCATTACAAAAAAGACAAAAACCCCAGACTGGCCAGCCTTACATTACAATCCCGACCTGTGATGCACACGCAGCACTCACTGCGGGGGGGGGGGGGGGGGGGGGGGGGGGGGACCCTTAACTGACTGCCTGGTTAGGTTGGGTTTCTCCAAATCCAGAAAATAGAGCTCTGTGTAGGATTCTAGTAGCAAATTCTGTACTAATTGAACAGGCACTGATAGTCTGAAGTCCAGTCCATAACCATCATCCCAAACTTGAAGAGTCTCACAGTAAAACTCCGTCAGTGATCTCACGGGCCCTGGAAATCTGTATGAATTGGGTAATATTGTGGAACATTTTATTTAACATCATGGGCCATCTGGTGTAAGTAGGTTTGAACTCGGCCTGAGTTGGTAGATGGCTCTTTACTTAGCTCGTTGATCTAGTTTCTTACTCCCGAGAATGGATCAGTTCTGTTAAAGGTGGTCTGTGTCACATTTCAGGAGGCAGCGATGCAGGTGGGCTCCCAAAGTTTGGCCTGCATGGTGTACAAGTATTTGCAGCAGGTTTTAGTAAGAGGTAGTTCTGTGGAAACAAGAAAAACTGGTTAATATTGGAGCAGATTCGAATTCCAGTTTCTGAGTTCTGGAGGCAGCCGGTCAAGATGCCTGTCGGCGTTGGGATCGAAGCGTCTTTATAGATGGAGAGTGAGGGCAGGCAGGGGCAGGCTGGTAGATTGTCTGGCTTTGTAGTTTGAATGTTCTGTGATCTTTCTGAGTGGCCCGGCCCTCAGCACGGGTGTGGATATTGACCAGGCGCATATGAGCTGTTGGAGTGGCTTCCATCAAGTTTATATCGAATTGTCCCACGTGAACTTGTGTGCATTTGGGGAAAGGGCAGTTTTAGTTCTCAGTGATTCCAAGCCGAGTGGGCAAAAAAATTCCAGCTGAGTGGGAAAAAAATGGGAAACGTTAGTTTGGAGAGTTGTGGCCAGATATTGGAGGAAACAAGAATTTAACATCCAGTTCAGTTCATAGGTAGAGAGCAAAATCTCAGAGACCATGAGCATAACTAGAGTCTATAATATCTGTAAAGGTTTATTAATGACTTAATTTTTCTCTATATAGTCACCCCCCATTGCTATCAAAGGTAATAATCATAGTGAAACTAATTTGTTTGCAGATTAAGTCTAGTTTTAATAAATTTGGTCTGATATTTACATAAGTGCAGTAGGAATAGTGATTGATTGTATAGAATGTCTTTTTTTTAAAAAAAAAGATTTTATTTATTTATTTGACAGAGATCTCAAGTAGACAGAGAGGCAGGCGGGGGTGGGGGGTGGGGAGGGGAAGCAGGCTCCCTGCTGAGCAGATGTTGTGTGCCACAGAAATAAATTTTCTGGGCAACTGCAATACAATGAAATCTCATTGGATCTTTAACCATGGCCATTCTTTTTTTTTTTTTTTAAAGATTTTATTTCTTTATTTGACAGACAGAGATCACAAATAGGCAGAGAGGCCGGCAGAGAGAAAGGGAGCAGGAAGCAGGCTCCCCGCTGAGCAGAGAGCCCGATGCGGGACTCGGATCCCAGGACCCTGGGATCATGACCTGGGCCTAAGGCAGAGGCTTTAACAACACTGAGCTACCCAGGCACCCCTAGAATGTTTTTCTTAAAATATTTTATTTATTTGAGAGAGGGAGCAGGAGCGAGCACATGAGCCCGGTGGGGATGGGCAGAGGGCAAGCAATTGCCCGATGAGCAGGGGAGCCCTGCTCAGGGCTGGAACCCAGGACCCTGTGATCATGACCTGAGCCCCCAGGTACCTAGAATGTCTTAAGTCTGCTCTGTTGGAACTTTATTTCATAAAGAATCTCAGGTTGAACTTTCAAAAATCTCTTGCAGCTGGGAATCCAAGTCTAGGACTTAACTATGGGACTTTGCCTGCAACATGTATTGACTTGTGTTAATTCCTCTCTTCTCGAGATCCTCAAAATACCCCAAAGTTCTGCACCCAGGAAGTGACCTTTCCTTATACCGGGAAAACAAAAGATTAAAAAATCCCAGTCTTTTATTTTTTAAAAAATATTTTATTTATTTATTTGAAGAGAGAGAGAGAGAGAGCACCAGAGAGGAGCAGGTCAGAGGAAGAAGCAGAGTCCCCACTGAGCTGGGAGCCCTATGCGGGACTCGATCCTGGGACTCCAGGATCATGATCTGAGCTGAATGCAGTTGCTTAACCAACTGAGCAACCCAAGCACCCAAAACATCCCAGTGTTTTAAACAAAAGTTGTAAAAATTATAATCATCTTTATCAGTTCACTCAGCCAGATATAATTAATTCTTGCTCTTCATCTTTGGTTAGTAGATTTCCGGATCCAGTTTTTTCTTTAGAGAACACTGTAAATTCTTACCCAGTTCAGTGCACTGATCTCAAAGTTACCAGAAACCTGTATTCTAGAGTACTTGTCAGAGCCCTTTCCATGAATACCTCTGAGGATGAAACACTTTTGCAAATGGATCAGAATAAAATAGCTGCCTGTAAGTGACAAGAGACTTTAAGAATGGCCATGGTTGGGGCGCTTGGGGGGCTCAGTGGCTTAAAACCTTTGCCTTAGGCTCAGGTCACGATCCCAGGGTTCTGGGATCAAGCCCCACATCGGGCTTTCTGCTCCGTGGGGAGCCTGCTTCCTGCTCTCTTTCTCTCTGCCTGCCTTTCTGCCTATTTGTGATCTCTGTCTGTCAAATAAATAAATAAAATCTAAAAAAAAAAAGAAAAAGAGAATGGCCATGGCTAAAGATCCGATGAGAGTTCATTGTATTGCAGTTGCCCAGAAAATTTATTTCTGTGGCACACAACATAACAGGGTAATGACTAGAATTACAGGGGATTACATGATAGCAGGGCATGGCAGATTTTTAGGAATTTCGTGTAATTTCTAGAACACTTACTTTACTAACATTCACCTATACCTTGTGACCTGAGAAAGTTTGTCATCACTGACTTGAAGGTGCTTTGCATGTAATTTAACATACTGGATAAGCCTAATAATTAGCGTCATCTCTCTCTTTCTCTTTCTCTCTGTTCTTTCTGCAAAAGATGCTGGGCAGTTTTAGTTACCTCCTGGGGTGTTTACATTTCAAAGGCATGGTAAGATTTACAGCTTCAAGGGACAGTGAAAGAAAATAAGAGCTTTCTCCTAGGAGTTCAGTGCCTTGTGGGTGGTTTTGACAGTTCCAATTAAAATGTGGTAGTGCCATCCTATAATTAGGGGGAGCGCCCTGCGAGGAATAATTCTCTGGACTCAGGGTCAGAGGATTGGAAATGAAGAGTTTAGGTTGAGGGATTAGTAAGCCCTGGGAACCAGACCAGTTTTGCACAGCAGGAAGTGGGCTCCTTTAATGTTTTCCGTTCACTGTGAATCTTAGTGTGATCAGTGTGTTGTCAGGATGGAGCTGGAGCGAGGCAGCACATTCCCAAGTCGGGAGAAGGTCTCTGGTATGAATGTTGGGGACGCTGGGAGCCTTGGCCTTCCCCATTTCCTCTTTCCTCCTCAGCAGCAGCCTTGATAATCCTCTCCGGATTCTTGGTGTTTGGTGGGACGGAAGCTGAGGGAGTTTAGGATCTGTGGTATCTCAGTGGAAAGCAGCATAGAGCCCGGATGGATCTTGAAGAAACTTAATGGATTTTCGGGGCTTTGGAGATACCAGCCCGTTGATGTATTTTGGCAGCTGTGGGTAAGAATTCGGCGCCTGTTCCAGATAATCAAAAACCCGCCATTAGCCAAGTAATTCACCTGTCTCCTTCCTGCTGCACAAAATCTTCAAGAAAGGTTTGAATTTTAGTTAAAGTATAGTTGTGTTTGTTTCTTTTTTTAAAGTGTAGTTTTTGATCTCAGTTTCTACTTCTTGATTTTTCTCCTGTTACCTTCATCTGGGGTGTGGTTGTCGGCACTTCGGATGACATCACTGTGAGCCCTCACTGCTAGCAGTTTTCCTCTCCAGGGTGTCCCAGGGGGTTTCTCTTGGATTGAGGTCGGCCTCCACCGGTGTGATATGCACAGGAGCTTTGAGAAAAGCCATGCTGAGGCTTAAGAGGCCAGACTGTTGGCCTGTTGGTTTGCATGGCCTTGAGTAACACCCAGGAAATGTCCATGGGCTTTTGCATTTATCCGGGAGCTCTTAGGTGCTCCTACCAGATGTTGATGACATTTCTATTGTTCATTAATATTTTAGCAACATTATGCCACGAGTGGGGCCTGTATCCCATCCGGTCAGGGGATGAAGAGCCACAGCAGTGATGAAGTGGCGACACAGAGACCGTAGGCCCTTGTTGTATTTTTCCTCTGGTGGTGCCCTTGGTTTCTGCCTGCAGGACTGTTTCCCCCCTGCTGGGTTTAGGCCCCGTAGTCCGGGCGTGATCCCCTAGACTCTGTGGTCACAGGTGGAGTTCCCCCAAACTGCTCATACCTGGGAGTATTTTCTTCCTGCCTTTAGCCTAGAGCCTCTCCTTGGGATGTGACCGTAGTCTTGTGATTCAGTTCCGCCGTCTTAGCTCTCCTGGGCTTGAGGCGTGGAGGACCCTAACGCATACTAATAGTCAATTAAGGCCTTTAGATTGCTGGTCTGATTGTCTCATTAGCACAGAAGGCCTCACTCCCGCTGCTCCGGGAAGACGGTTTGATGTGTGGCAGCTGTGACCTTTCGGGTTGGCTCCCAGCCGCGCTGTGCTCCCCCGAGGCGCTGGGGTGTAAGAGCACTGGCAGTGTCACAGACTCCCAGCAAGCCGCGCTCCCCTCCCTGATGGCGGAAGCTCCCCGAGTTAGGTGCTTAGTAAGCAAACTGCAGGTGAAGGGCGTTTCTCTTAGTGAATCTCGAGGGCAGGCGTGTAGTCCGGCCAGCTACACCGGCTGTTGTTCTGTGTCTGTCCCGGCCTTTCAGTCCCCAGTGTTGTGGTTGGACTGGCTTTGTGGTTCTTTACTGCAAGACAGCTTGCAGCGCTAACCATCAGCGGACTTGAGAAAAACGGATTTGTTACTTAGGGAACCTGTTAAATACACAGCCCATCTGGGGTCACACAGGGAGTTGGAGTTAGCTGGGGGGTGGGGAGCCAGGGGCACACAAGAGACTGGGGTCTGCCTTCATTGGGGGTAGGAATGGGCACCTAGGGTTTCACATGCTTTCTTTTGGTTGGTGAATTTCAAACAGGAGAATTTAAAGTGCAGGAAGAGAAGAAACAAGTGAAAATAGTGGCCTAAATAGTGAAATCAATCAAGATGTTTACAAGAAAGGATCCGTCATTGCTGAGCTGCCTGTTCTGTATCTAGTGAAGAGGGGACTGGCAGTGTGTTTGTTTGAAATGGCCATCTTTGAAGCGAATGCCTTAGCAGTCAATGCTTAATTCAGGCGCTTGCATTACAACAAACAGACAAGCCAAAAAAACAACTGTCCAGGTTTACACCAAGAGCCTGGTCATAATTTTCTGTGCAATTTTCCAATGACAGGGGATTTTCACATTGTTTTCCTATGCTTCACGGCCATTTCTGTATCATCGCAGAAGTACGTGGTCAGATCCAGTTCCCATTTTTTATAATTTTTTTAAAAAAGATTTTATTTATTTATTTGACACACAGAGATCACAAGTAGGCAGAGAAGCAGGCAGAAAGGGAGGAGGAAGCAGGCTCCCTGCTGAGTAGAGAGCCCGATGTGGGCCTCTATCCCAGGACCCTGGGATCGTGACCTGAGCTGAAGGCAGAGGCTTTAACCCACTGAGCCACCCAGGTACCCCCAGGTCCCATTTTTAATCAGGTTGTTGTCTTCTGTTGAATTTTAAGAGTTCTTTGGATGTTTTAGATACCAGCCCTTTATTAGGTAAGTGATTTACAAAGTTTTCCGCCAGTCCGTGGCTTGTTTTCATCTTAATGGTCTTTCTCTGAGCAGGGGTTTTTCATTTTAATGAAAACAAACTTATTTTTTTTTCTCTTTTGGATCTTTCTTTTTTTTTTTTTTTTTAAGATTTTATTTATTTATTTGACAGGCAAGAGATCACAAGTAGGCAGAGAGGCAGGCAGAGAGAGAGGAAGGAAAGCAGGCTCCCCTCTGAGCAGAGAGCCAGATTCAGGACTCCATCCCAGGACCCTGAGATCATGACCTGAGCTGAAGGCAGAGGCTTTAACTCACTGAGCCACCCAGGCACCCCTTACATATGAACATTTTTTTAAAAAAGATTTTATTTATTTGACAGAGAGGGATCACAAGTAGGCAGAGAGAGAAGGGGAAGCAGACTCCCTGCTGAGTAGAGAGCCTGATGTGGGGCTCTATCCCAGGACCTTGGGATTGTGACCTGAGCAGAAGGCAGAGGCTTAACCCACTGAGCTACCCAGGTGCCCCTATATATGGACATTTTGTGTATATGAATATTTTGTCCTTGAGCCTTTCCTTGCTGTCTTGGTGCAGTGGACCCTTGAACATGGGTTTGAACTCTGTGGGTATGTGGATTTAAAAATTTTTTTTAAAGAGGTGATAGCAAAAGCCACAGGTGTTTATTTACAGCTGTCCACACCAGTCTCCCCTGGACTGCACCAAGTGATAGGCACCGAGGTAGTGCTTGTTGCCTTCTGAATACCAGTGGAGAGCTGTCAGGCTCTCGGAAGTCCCTGGGGACCCTGGAACTGGGCAGGGCTGCAGGTCACCTGTGTACTGACCGGGTGGTCAGGCGGAGTGCTTGGTGCTGGCTTCAGGAGGCTGGACTGAAGTGGGGGAGCTTGCCCAGAGGCAGGGTCAACCCTGCACCCAAAGGCCCACCCCAGTGCCCCACCCACTGAGTCCTAGACAAGCAAGTTGGCCTCTGGGGTTGCTGTCGGACAGCTTCAGTCCTTGGGCCCCTCCCAGGCCCAACTGGGAACCTTCTCTCCCAACACACCCGGCAGGCCTGGGCCGGTGGTGCAGCTCCGGGCGGGCGTGGCCGCTGTTCTGTGCCTCCCAGCTGCTGTCGCCAGCCTCAGGCCTGACCTGTGGCTACCAGGCTGGGAAGCGCAGCCGTCCTGGGGCCAGGCCCACAGCCACTTACCCAACCTCCCACCCGGGGTCGGGGCTTGATCTGGCCCAGTCGGGCCTACCTCTTGGCAGATTTTTTTTCAGTAAGTTTTTTTTAATGATTTTATTCATGTTTACTCCAGCTTACTTCAGTGGAAGATTATATTATATAGTACCTCTGACATAAAAATTACATGTTAATTGATTTCATGTTGTCGGTAAGGCTTCTGGTCAACAGTAGGTTGTTCGTTACGTTTTTGGGCAATCAGAAGTTAAACCCAGATATTTGACTGCCTAAGGGTCAGTGCCTCTAACTCCTGAGTTGTTCAAGGGTCAGCTGTAGTTTAAAGGGTTTTTCTTGGGACGCCTGGGTGGCTCAGTCAGTTGAGTGTTTGCCTTCAGCTCAGGTCATGATCCTAGGGTCCTGGGGTCGAGTCCCACATTGGGCTCCTTGCTCAACAGGGAGCCTGCTTCTCTCTCTGCCTGCTGCTTCCCCTGCCTGTGCACTCCCGTTCTCTCTGTTTCTCTCTCTCTGACAAATAAATAAGATCTTTAAAAAAAAAAAAAAAGAAAATGGATTTTCCTGTCACTTGTGATTCTTGGAGATTTTCTCTGTACACTGGCTTGTCTTTTGCCACAAAAACTGATCGATTGGTTGATTGATTTTTTAAAGATTTTATTTATTCATTTGATAGAGCCTGAGCAGGTGGAGAGGGAGCGGAAGAAGCAGACTCCTTGCTGAGTTGGGAGCCAGATGCTGGGCTTGATCCCAGGACCTGGAGATCACAACCAAGCCACAGGCAGACATGCTTAACCATCTGAGCTACCCTGGCACCCCACAAAACCAGTTTGATTTTGATTTACTTTTAAAAAGTTTTATTTCTTGCTTCCCAGTCTGCATACTGTCATTTTGTTTGTTTGTTTCTTGTTTTTTTCCTTTTTGGGTCTAATTGCATGCATTAGTTAAGAATTCTTGTACAAGGTTGTCTAGGATTGGTGAGAGGGGACATCCTTGCATTCTTCTTCTTTTTTTTAAAAGATTTTATTTATTTATTGGACAGAGAAAGAGATGACAAGTAAGCAGAGAGGCAGACAGAGAGAGGAGGAAGCAGGCTCCCCGCTGAGCAGAGAGCCCTATTCGGGGCTCCATCCGGGGATGCTGAGATCATGACCTGAGCCGAAGGCAGAGGCTTTAACCCACTGAGCCACCCAGGCGTTGTCTTCTTTTTTTTTTTAAAGTAAGATTATTTATTTATTTATTTATTTAATATTTATTTATTTATTTGACAGAGAGAGATCACAAGTAGAGAGGCAGGCAGAGGGAGAGGGGGAAGCAAGCTCCCTGCGGAGCAGAGAGTCCGCGATGCTGGGTTCGATCCCAGGACCCTGAGACCATGACCTGAGCCAAAGGCAGAGGCTTAACCACTGAGCCAGCCAGGTAAATCATTCTTCTTGATGTTACCAAAAAACGTCTAGTTCTTTCAGGGTAGGGTATTAAACAAGAGTTCAGTTGGTGGGGCGCCTGGGTGGCTCAGTCATTCAGTGTCTGCCTTTGGCTCAGGTCATGAGCCTGGCATCCTGGGATTGACGGGGAGCTTGCTTCTCCTCCTTAGCTCGCCAGTGCTTGTTGTGTTCCCTCGCTCGATCTGTCTCTGTAATTAATAAATAAAATCTTAAGAAAAAAGAAAAAAGAGTCCAGTTGATGTAGAGGCGGTGTGCACAGGCAGAGAGGAAGCATTCTCCACTCCAGTGATTCGTTCTCAGTCTCTTGTGAGCCTGTGTACCTGGACTTGACCTTCTGTGGTATAGTGAGAAAGGTATGTCATCTTTGTCCTTAGTTCCTAAGAAAAACCTCTTGAAGCCCTTAGAATTACTTGAGTGATAAGGGTGATTGTGTCCTTTTTTTTTTTTTTTTTTAAATGGGTAACATCAGGCTCTCTGCTCAGCAGGGAGCCTGCTTCCTCCTCTCTCTCCGCCTGTCTCTCTGCCTACTTGTGATCTCTGTCTGTGAAATAAATAAAGAAAATCTTTAAAATAAAGAGGTAACTCTTGGCCATCTCCTAGATAGCTTCTGGATGGGGATTGGACACTAAGAACATGAAGCCTTGATTAGGGGCATGGGACTTTGAGCCCCAGCTCCCAGTCTCTGGAGAGAGGATAGGAGCTTTAGAGCTGTTCATCACCAGTGGCCAGTGATCTAACAATTTGTGTCCATTTAATGAAATCTCCATCAAAATCTGTAAAGACCCGATTCAGAGGGTCTCCAGGTTGGTGAACACATCCTGGTGCTGGGAGGTTGGCGTGTCCAGAGAGCACAGCTCTACAGCCAGCACCCCTGCCCCCCCATCCCCCTCACCAGTATGCCCCCCATACTTTGACCTATGCATCACTACCTTTGACTGTTCCTGCGCTGTATCCTTTAGAGCACATCAGTATACTTCAGGGGAGTTCTTACCATTGATCCGGGAACTTACCAGACGTGATGGCACTCGGAGGGAACCTGAGTGTGTAGGCAGTTGGGCACAGATGCCGGCAGCCTGGGCTCCCATCTGTGGCTGGCATCTGGAACGGGGCCACCAGTGTGTGGGGCTGAGCTCTTCACCTGCAGAGTCCGACGCAAACTCTGGGTGTTAGTGTTGGACTTGAACTGAACCCATGTGACCTGTTTGGTGACACAGAGTTCTAGAAATGACATTGAACAGTCACTGTGTGTTGGGTATTAGGCAGAGAATTAAAAACCCTGTCGTCTTCACAAGTATTCTACCTTGTGGAAAAGGCTGGAAGAGCCTCAGGTTGGCTGTTTCCTTCCTCCCAGGTCAGAGAGGCTTTGTGAGAATCCCAGTCAGTGACGTTCTGGTGAAATAGATTGTTTTCAAGTCAGGCCTTTTTGTTTCATTTTGTTTTGTTAAGATTTTTTAATTATTTTATTTGACAGCACAAACGGGTAGCAGTAGAGGGAGAGGGAGAAGCAGGCTTCCCCGCTGATCAGGGATCCTCATTTGGGGCTGGATCCCAGAACCTTGGGATCATGACCTGAGCCGAAGGCAGAGGCTTTAACCCACTGAGCCACCCAGGTGCCCCGGAAGAAACACTTTCATACCCTGTAGGCATGTGTCAGGGTCGACAATCTGAACCAAAGCTCAGGCGGGGGCCCACCTGCCCGTGCAGTGGACTCTAACCAGTCACACATTGGGTAACCCTGCTGCATATTTGGCAGTCCTTTTTGCTTTCTTTTTCTAATGAGAAATCTTCCAGATCTTTGATATTAGTGCATGCCATCCTTGTATAAGTCTCTGAGTACAAATGCGTGAAAAATTCTATGGACATTGTTGAAAAATTCTTGGGCTGTAGACAGTGATCCGATCAGACTTACGGGAAATAGCAGTGGATTGAAGCACTTGATCCTCCTGCATTCTTGCATCATCAAGTATTAAGTAACAATTTAGAATTCATGATGGTCTTCAGCAGTTGGCATTATTAAATTGATAAGTTTCTTTTTCACAAATTTTTGTTCTAATCACTGAAGTGGAATCTACTGGATTTTTTTTTTTTTAAGGAAACACCTGGGGATTTTTTTTTTTAAGATTTTATTTGTTTATCTGACAGAGAGATCACAAGTAGGCAGACAGGCAGGCAGAGAGAGAGCGCGGGAAGCAGGCTCCCTGCTGAGCACAGAGCCCGATGCGGGACTCGATCCCAGGACCCTGAGATCATGACCTGAGCCAAAGGCAGAGGCTTAATCCACTGAGCCATCCAGGTGTTCTGAGATTTTTTTTTTTTAAGATTTTACTCATTTATTTGAGAGAGTGTGTGAGTAAGAGAGCATGAGCAGAGGGAGCAGAGGGAGAAGCAGACTCCCCATTGAGCCAATATGGGGCTCCCAGGACCCTGAGATCATGACTTAAGGTGAAGGCAGCCCTTTAACCAACTGAGCCACCAGGCGCCCCTCTACTGAACATTTTATTTCCCTGTTACCTCATTACCGAGGTGATGGACATTTTTAATATACAGTATTTTATCTTCTGTTCAATATGTTTGACTTCTTTGCCTTTTGAATGTGCGTTGGTTCATTCACTCCGCCAGCTGACCTTTTATATTGTAGGCGCTGCTGATACTTTTCCTTGTTTGTTTCCTTAATTATCTTCATTTTAATATAGTAGAATTTGCCTGTTTCTAGTTTTTTAAGATTTTATTTATTTATTTGGGCGCCTGGGTGGCTCAGTGGTTAGGCCGCTGCCTTTGGCTCAGGTCATGGTCTCAGGGTCCTGGGATCGAGTCCCGCATCGGGCTCTCTGCTCAGCAGGGAGCCTGCTTCCCTTCCTCTCTCTTTCTGCCTGCCTCTCTGCCTGCTTGTGATCTCTCTCTGTCAAATAAATAAATAAATAAAATCTTAAAAAAAATTTTATTTATTTATTTGACATAGAGAGAGACAGCAAGAGAGGGAGAGGATGAAGCAGGCTTCCCGTTGAGCAAGGAGCCCAATGCAGGACTCAGTCCCAGGACCCCGGGAACATGACCTGAGCTGAAGGCAGATGCTTAACGACTGAGCCACCCAGGCACCCCGGCTGTTTCTGATTACTCTTACTTACTTACTTACTCTTTTTCTTCTGGGAAAACTGTCCCTATTCCTGCGTCAATAAAATCTCTCTGCGAATCTCGCACATTTAAATCTAGAATGAATTGGCTATTTTTCATGGAATATTGTGGAATACAGTGCATTTTTCCAAATGATTAACAGTGTGAGTCTTCCTGTGTGTAAAGTGTTCGTGACATTTGCCACTGTGCCTCAAGGAATGCTGTCCCTTGACTGACTTTTCATATTAAATACCAGCCTGTTGAAGGCACTTTTTACCCTTGTCTGTCTGTGTATCGCTCTGCTGGTTAGTGCTGTATTGTCTGGAATAGTATAGCTTAAAAATCCTTGATGGGTGTTAGGTAGACCACCACCTTGTTCTTCAGAAGACTGTCCTTTTCTTGACATTTGTTCTGTCTGTTGGGCTTGGAGGAGTACTTTTGTTGACTAGTAAAGAATCTGTTTGGGGGATTATGGAATTCTATAAAAATACTACTTGGGATATTCTTGGGTGGCTCAGTGGATTAAGTGTCTACCTTTGGCTCATGTCATGATCTCAAGGTCCTGGGATCAAGCCCCGCATCAGGCTCCGTTGCTCAGCAGGAAGCCTGTTTCTCCCTCTGTCTTGCTGTCTCTCTCTGTGTCAAAAAAAATAAATAAAATCTTAAAAAATACACTATTTAGGAGTGGTGCCATCTGGATGACACTGAATTCTTGTTTTTTTGTTTTTGTTTTTGTTTTTTTAAAGATTTTATTTATTTATTTGTCATAGAGAGAGAAGCGAGAGCAAGCACAGGCAGACAGAGTGGCAGGCAGAGGCAGAGGGAGAAGCAGGCTCCGCGCCAAGCAAGGAGCCCGATGTGGGACTCGATCCCAGGACGCTGGGATCATGACCTGAGCCGAAGGCAGCTGCTTAACCAACTGAGCCACCCAGGCGTCCCGACACTGAATTCTTGTTAAGAACAATTGGCATCAGTGGGACGCCTGGATGGCTCAGTTGGTTGGACGACTGCCTTCGGCTCAGGTCATGATGCCGGAGTCCCAGGATTGAGTCCCAGATCGGGCTCCCAGCTCCATGGGGAGTCTGCTTCCCCCTCTGACCTTCTCCTCGCTCTTGCTCTCTCTCACTGTCTCTCTCTCAAATAAATAAATAAAATCTTTAAAAAAAAAAAGAACAATTGGCATCAGTTCACTTACTTCTACTTTGACATTAAGCAACAATTTTAACATTTTTCTTTTCTTTTTAAAAGATTTTTATTTATTTATTTGACAGAAATCACAAGTAGGCAGAGAGGCAGACAGAGAGGTGGGGGAGGCAGGCTTCCTGCTGAGCAGAGAGCCTGATGCGGGGCTCGATCCCAGGACCCTGGGATCATGACCTGAGCTGAAGGCAGTGGAAGGTCCCTGGTCCTTGGAAGAGATCAGCTTTTCTCTGCTCCCTAGGCAGGGACACCATTGGATGACTGATCTCTTCCAGGGACCAGCATTTAGGGGAACGAATCCACTGAGGGATTCCCAGGCTTGGGCTGGTGTGTCCTGCTGTCTTCCCAGCAGAGGAGCTAGGAATGAGTGAAGTAGGGAGGAGAGCCTCCAGGGTGGCTGGCTGGGGATCACTTGGACCAGGAATCAGAAAAAAGGGGACTTGATAGGGTTTTTGGAGGAAAGCACTGTTCAACTCTGTCTGTTTCACATTATGTGCAAATTCACTCTCAGTAGTATTGTGGAATTCAGTAAAACCCCTTGCAAA
The DNA here is from genome assembly GCF_020171115.1 of Neogale vison. Classification (NCBI taxonomy): domain Eukaryota; kingdom Metazoa; phylum Chordata; class Mammalia; order Carnivora; family Mustelidae; genus Neogale; species Neogale vison. The sequence goes on from NC_058096.1 coordinate 215,885,047, forward strand.
TTGCATGCCTTGACATGTTCCTCAAGGTTACCAAGGTCCTGGTTACAGTGACACGGTTCTGTCAGAAATTCTCTTCTGGTATCTTACCATCTCAGTATGTGTGCCTTTGTGTGCGAAAAATTGGTGGGAGGCAACTCTGGGGCTCACGAGTATATAGATTTGGGGGATGTCTGTGTTCTCACCTTTTCCTCATGTCTCAGTTAATATGTTCTGAATATCTTCCTGGTCCATGAAGTGAGACGGAACACGGAAACTGAAACTGATTCTGTGTTACATATATACAATCAAATTATAATTATACTCTTCGATGAAAATGTTGTTCATGCAGCCGGATGTGACTGTTTGTAGTGGCCTGGAGGACTTTAGGATATTGTGGCCAGCTGGATCTTGTAACATTTTGGATTCTCCTGGCTTCTCATGTTTGGGATGGTAATAGAAGAAAAGGCTTCCATTTTTCCCCGTTTCTGTTGATAAAACATCACACACTTGTGACCCTGTGCTTCATGGAGTGCTGTGTGCTGTGGTGGGTGTTTAAGGAGGAGATGGAAGTTTTTCCAAAAGACTATCCAAAAGAATTGATAGTCTATTACAAAGAATTGATAGTCTTAACATGGAACTGTTCTTTTATCTGCATAGCATTTCTCCAAGGGGTTCTGTTCCCTGAGGGTAGAGAGACATGGAGACTGGAAGTGATCACAGTAAAAATGTAGCAATAAAGTCCCGTGTTCTTGATGCTCTTACATTCACGAGGAATTGAGTGTGGCCAGAGAGGATGGGTCTAATGACCCAGGCATAGAGTGAACGTTGAGAAATCAAAGTCCCTTGTGAGTTACGAATTGAGTAGAGATCGCCAGTGCCGTCCGTCTCCCCCACCCTCCTGTACACATACGTGGGATGTTTCAGGACTCAGTGGCCTTTGAGGATGTGACTGTGCACTTCAGCCTGGAGGAGTGGGCTCTTCTGAATCCATCCCAGAAGAAACTCTACAGAGACGTGATGCAAGAAACCCTCAGGAACCTGGCCTTAGTAGGTAAGCATGATGATATTCTTACTTACAAGTGAACCAGTATGAGTTGCTCATCAGGGCTGTTTAAAGAGGTGAAATGTGGAAAGGGGAATATATTGGTAAATCAGCCATGGTGACTGTTCATCATGGATCTAGAATCTTAAAAACTTTAATATTCTTTTATAATTTGTGATTTTTTTTTCTTGGTCTGCATTTTAGGAGAAAAATGGGAAGACCGTAACGGTAAAAGTCTGTACGAACATCATCAGACAAATCTAAGGTGAGTCCCACTTACATAAGAACATTGTCTCTGAGGGCGCCTGGGTGGTTCAGTCGGTTAACCGGCTGCCTTTGGCTCAGGTCGTGATCCCAGGGTCCTGGGATTGAGTCCCACATTGGTCTCCCTGCTCCTTGGGGAGCCTGCTTCTCCCTCTGCCTTTCTCTCTCTCTGTCTTTCATGGATCTCATGGATAAATAAATAAAATCTTTATAACAGAAAAAAAAAAAAAAAGAACAGTGTCTGTGGGGCGCCTGGCTGACTTAGTTGCTAGAGCGTGTAACTCTTAATCTCAGGGTGGTGAGTTTCAAGCCCCAAGTAGGGTGTGGAGCCTATTTAAAGTAAAAAATAAATAAATAAATAAAAAATAAAAAAGGAAAGAAAGAAAAAAAAAGAAAAAGAACAAAAAATAGTTGTCCCATTAGAAAAATCTTTGTCATTATGTTAAAAAAAAAGAAACAAATAAAGCAAATCAGATCATTTTCAAGTTTTCATTTTTAGGGTATTTTCATCAAATGTTTTTTCTCTAATATGACAGACGTTCAGTGTTTGAAAAATAATAACATGGAGAAATTATTCAGAAACCCCACTTATGGTTATCATTTTTCATCATAGCTGGGATCAGTTCCTTGCAGAATGGTCCGCATGTACTCAACTTTCAGACAATCAGAAAGCACAAAAAAATACACTTTTGGGGGGGAAAATGGTAAAAATGTTGAAATAACTTAATAAATATGAAATTATGAAGAAGCCATTAATAACATGCTTCTCATTTTTACAGCAGGCCTGTGGTTGAGAGTCCCTGTAAAAATAAAGAAGGTAGTCCGTGTGAAGAATCCTTCAGCCAGAATCCAAATCATAAGCAACTAAAGAAAACTCCTGCTGGAATAAAGCTACGTAAATGCAGTTTCTGTGGACAAGTCTTCAGACATCATTCATCCTTTAGCAGGCACATGATCTCCCACACTGGCCACAAACTGTATGAGTATCAGGAATATGAAGAGAAGCCTTATAAATGTAAGGAGTGTGGGAAGGCCTTCAAGCATCGCCAGTCCATTCGAGTGCACGTAAGGACGCACACCGGAGAGAAACCGTACAAATGCAAGCACTGCGGGAAGGCCTTTAAGCACTGCCAGTCCATCCGAAAGCACGAAAGGATCCACACTGGAGAGAAACCCTATGAATGCAAACAATGTGGAGAAGCTTTCCGGTATCGCCACAACTTTCAAAAGCACGAGCGAACTCACACTGGAGAGCAGCCCTATAGATGTAAGCATTGTGGGAAAGCCCTCAGTTGTCTCAGTTACTGTCGAATTCATGAAAGAACTCACACCGGAGAGAAACCGTACGAATGTAAGCAGTGTGGGAAAGCCTTCAGTTACGCCAGTTACATTCGGATCCACGAGAGAACTCACACTGGAGAAAAGCCCTATGAATGCAAGAAGTGTGGGAAAGCCTTCAGTTGTCCAAATTACTTTCGAAAACACGAGAAGACTCACACTGGAGAGAAACCCTACGAATGTAAGCAGTGTGGCAAAGGCTTCAGCTGCCCCAGATCCTTTAGAAGTCATGAAAAGAGACACCGGGGCGAGAAGCCCTATGAATGTAAAATATGTGGAAAGACCTACAGTTGTCCCATCTACTTTCGAAATCACGAAAGGAGACACAGCGGGGAAAAGTCCTATGAATGTAAAATATGCGGGAAGTCCTTCAGTTGTCCGAAGTATTTTCGAAAACATGAAAGAAGCCACACGGGAGAGGAGCCCTGTGAATGTAATGATTGTGAGAATAGCTTGACTCCTCTCCCCGTATTTCAAAGACATGTGATAAAGCACAGCGGAGATGGGCCTTACAAGTGTAAAGAGTGTGGAAAAGTCTTTGATTGTCCCACTAACTTTCGATGTCATGAGAAGATACACAGTGGAGAAAAGCCATATGAATGTAAGGAATGTGGCAAAGCCTTCAGTTCCTCCATGTCCCTTCAAAACCACGAAAGAAGTCACAGTAGGAAAAAACCTCACGAGTGTAAGGAATGTGGTAAAGCCTTCAGCTTTCCCTGTTCCCTTCAAAAACACGAGAGAAGTCATACTGGGGAGAAGCCCTATGAATGTAAGCAGTGTGGGAAAGCCTTCACTTACCTCAGTTCTATGCAAAAGCACGAAAGGACTCACAGCGGGGAGAAACCCTATGAATGTAAGCAATGCGGGAAAGCCTTCATTTATCTCAGTTCTATGCAAAAGCATGAGAGAACTCATAGTGGAGAGAAACCCTATGAATGTGAGCAGTGTGGGAAAGCCTTCATCACCCTGTCCAACGTTCAGAGGCACATGATCAAGCACACGGGAGAGGGACCCTGTAAGTGTAAGGAATGTGGCAAGGCCTTCGATTGTCCTAGTTCATTGCGAACCCATGAACGTACTCACACTGGGGAGAAGCCCTATCAGTGTAAACACTGTAGTAAAGCCTTCACTCGCTCTAGTTCTTTACGAAACCATGAAAGAACTCATAATGGAGAGTAGCAATGTGAATGTAAGGAATGTGGAAAGTTCTTCGTTCTAGTTCTTTCTGAATACACAAAAGAACCCACACTGGAGAGGACCCTTACAAACAGAAACAATATGGTAAACTCTCTACTCCCTATGATGTTCATGTACATGGAATTCATACCAGAGAGAAACTCTCAATGTAGGGAAAGCTGTGCAAGCTTTCATTGACCACACAGTCTTTGGAGGACACAAAAGAGTGCTCACGGGGGAAAAAAACCATACAAACATAAAGAATCAGGGAAAGCCATCCATGCATTTCCATGGGAGGCCACGGAAGAACTCACTGGAGAATTCTGTTGAATGTAAACATTGTAGGAAAATTAATTTGCCCCATCTTCCTAAAAAACCACACGAGAATATACAAGGGATAAATACCTTATAAATGAAAAATAAAGGAAGCTTTTTAATTTAAAAAGATATGTTCAAAGTCATTTGAAAACCTGCATTGTAAAGAAACAGTGTAAGTAATATGGGTAAGCCTGATGCAAATTACTGTACAATAAATGCTCCCCCAGATTCACAACATGAAAGAAATGTTATTAACATTACACATAGGTTGTCTTCTGTGACTTTTTCTTTATTCACCAGTTTTATTGAGAGAAGTTGACCCATTACTGCATAAGCTTAAGACATGTAGCCTGATGGTCTGATTTACATATATTGTGAAAAAGCTACAGTGGCTCGTTCTTCAAGTGATTCTCTGTTTTGTGGATTTCTACTTAGTTTTGCAAGTAAACATTGAGGTGGGAAAATACTGTGGGTTCTCACTAAGCAGTGGTTTCTTTTTTTTTTTTTTTTAAGATTTTATTTATTTATTTGACAGAGAGAGATTGCAAGTAGGCAGAGAGGCAGGCAGAGAGAGAGAGAGAGAGAAGCAGACTCCCTGCTGAGCAGAGAGCCCGATGTGGGACTCGATCCCAGGACCCTGAGATCATGACCTGAGCCAAAGGCAGCGGCTTAACGCACCCAGCCATCCAGGCGCTCCCTAAGCAGTGGTTTCTAAGTTTAATGGGTAGTTTTTTCCCTTCAGTACAGTGCTAGTGTTTTTCATTTTGAAGACTGTTTCATCCGTGGGTGAACTGAAGTCTATTTCTTAACATGCAAGTAGGTTTAATTTTTACATAAATCTTTCTTTTTTTTTTCCTGTATGAATAGGACTGTTGAGTAATATCATGTTACCCTTAAAAAGAAATTGCCAATTATTTTACCAGCAAAGTGCTCGCTTCGGCAGCACATATACTAAAATATTTTACCAGCAAAAAAGGATTCAATAGCAGAGAATTGCAGTTCAGGACAAGGAAGGCTACACAATGCCATAGGCAGTTCTGGAAAACAAAGGAAGAGGAATGCTCGTCTATAAAAGAAAGGGGACTTGGAAGGGGCTGTTAGGAACAAAATATTGGTTGGAATAAACTGGGACATTCAGAACAATATGGTGGCTTCTCATTGGCTGAGTCGCGACTGTCATTGGCTGGGCTGTGGCGGTGAGAGGAGGGACCTTTCTTCCTCCTGTTGGGACACAAAATAGTCACTAACATGGTATTGCAATGTATGTCTCCTCTGTTGAGGGTGCAGTTGAGGAGGAGAGGTAGGGCTGGAACTTCCACTGCTGAGCTCCTGACTCCATTCTGATGTTATTTTTTACATTTCTTGTTTTGACCAAGGTTTTTCTTTGAAGGCATTGCCGATTAAGAATCAGGTTTCCCAGGCGCCTGGGTGGCTCAGTGGGTTAAGCCGCTGCCTTCGGCTCAGGTCATGATCTCAGGGTCCTGGGATCGAGCCCCGCATCGGGCTCTCTGCTTGGCGGGGAGCCTGCTTCCTCCTCTGCCTCTCTGCCTATTTGTGATCTCTCTCTGTCAAATAAATAAATAAATAAATAAATAAATAAATATTAAAAAAAAAAAAGAATCAGGTTTCCCAGGGACATCTGGGTGATTAAGCATCTGCCTTCGGCTCCAGTCATGATCCCAGGGACCTGGGATGAGCCCCACATCGCATCGGGCTCCTTGCTCAGTAGGGGGTCTGCTGCTCCCTCTGTTTGTGCGTGCATTCTCTCTCTCTCTCATAAATACATTTTTTAAAAATTTTTAAAGATTTTGTCAGGGAGTGAGAGCTGACTTTGAGGGAGAGCTTTCAGGCATTTCCCCTCTAAAGTCTGTATCTTCTCAAGGTCGGAAGTGGTGGAGATCATCTTGGGAGTGTTGAGCCAGCATCCCCTTATTGGGTACATTGTTTTGTTTTTAAAGATCTTATTTATTTATTTATTTGAGAGAGACCCCGAGCAGTGGGGGGGCAGAGGGAGAGGAAGAGGGACAAGCAGACTCCCCACTAAGCAGGGAGCCCAACATGGCGCTCAATTCCAGGACCCTGGGATTATGACCTGAGCTGAAGGCAGACTAACTGATGAAGCCACCCAGACGCTCCTGGTTCCGTTGTTAGGCATCTGGACAGGCAACTAAATACAGCAGAAGTAACATGACAATTCCAGATTGTGTGATGATTCTGAACCAGGACTCTAGATCTGAAAGTAACTAGGATTGACTCCTGATCCAACTTAGAGGAAGAAGGCGCCTGCTGTGACTGCACACCTGGAGTCTCTCTCTGAAGTCCGCTTAAAGCAGCCATGAATGCAGAATAGTGCATATTGCAGAAACACATGGAAATAACTAACCACCTGCATTTAGGAGGTAACAGTAAAGTATAGGTATTAAACATGAAGCAACAGCTGGTGAATTTTTTGTAGAACAACAAAGCTTCAAAAACTTCTAAAAGACTATTTTTAAAAAAGATTTTGTTGTTGTTGTTGGGTAGGGGGAGAAAAAGAGAGATAGCAAGAGAGTGGGAAGGAGAGGGAGAAGCAGGCTCCCCACTGAGCAGGGAGTCCAATGCGGGGCTTGATCCCAGGACCCTGGGATCATGACCTGAGCCTAAGGCAGACGCCCAACCAACTGAACCACCCAGTCACCCCTGAAAGATAGTTCTTACCTTGGACTGTTGGTAGTTCTATGCAGTTAGGTTGCTAATTCAGAGACCGTGAGCTTGGAGGAGAACCCAGAGTTCGTTAACATTTCACATGACCTGTGTAAGAATTTCTCACATGAGTATGATGCTATTTCTGAAAGAAGAGATTTCTCCGCTTTGCAAGGGCTTGGCATGTGCAGACAAGGGCATTGCATTTCCACAGAAGTGCAGAGAAGAGGTAGTAGTGAGAAAAAGGTATACTGGCCCAGTCTGGGCCATTTGCGAAAGCTCTCTGGGCAGATGATGGCCCCTTCAATTCTGGGAAATTCTGTACGTTCCATTCACCAGAGGGTGCGTGGGTCCAGTTAGGGTTTGGTCCTTCCTTGAGATGTATGATGAGTATTCAAGAGTCTGTTCGGTGAAGTTTTGGCAACCCAAGGGTTGGTTCACAGTTCCTGAAAAGGGCCTTTTCAATGAGGTTGAAGAGTCTGGAGTTGTCTTTTTCAACATACAAAATCTCCACGTTGTAAGGTGTAATGCTTAGTCTCAGAAGCGCACTGTAAAAAGATTGTTCTACCAAAGCATGGTTATTTTTAATAGAAGTAGTTAGCTTTTGCACTATTGAAGTATATTTCTTTTTATTAACCGTGGGTCATAGGAAGCAGGGGCTAGTCTCGGCTGGCCTGTGACTGTATCAAAGGGTGAGAATCCGTGAGTTCCAAGGAGGGTGGCTCTAAGATTTAGAAAGACTAACAGCAGTGTTAGCAGCCCAGGTGTTTGGAAGGTCTCTACAGATTTTGCAGTGTCATTAGGGTGGTGGACTCTAATTGAGTCTTACAGTGTCATTAGGGTGGTGGACTCACCCTCAGGTTTGAGGATGATAAGCATCACGGCCTTCGTAAAACCAGAACATGCACAGACTTAAGGAAGCACCGGACTGGGACAATTCATTCCCTGCTTGCTGTGAAGTTCTAAGAGGGGTTCCCAAGGTAGGGATAATCGTCTGTAACAGAATTGTAGTGACAAAGAAAGGACTGGCCTTTATGAGGGAGAACTTCAGACCAGTGAGAGCGTATACAAGCCATACACAAAGCAGATTCATATCTGTTACAGGAAAGTATGAGATCGGTTTCCCTGCATTATGCATGGAATGGAATGGGTAAGTGGGGTAGGCACCTTTTGTGGCCTTCATAATTCTCCACCAAAATTCATCCATGATGACTATCATTTCATTAGTAGACCAATAAAATAATGCATGTGTAGTGGTAAGCAGTGGAAATTTATTTTAAGATTTTATTTGACAGCACAAGTAGGCAGGGCAGCAGGGAGGGGGAGCAGTGGGCTCCCCACTGAGCAGGGGACCCCCACCCCCACCCCGCACAACACAGGGCTCCATCCCAGAATCCTGAGATGCTTAACCAACTGAGCCACCCAGGTGCCCCAGTAGTGGAGATCATAGAAGTTCTGGTAGGACTGAGTTGTTATTTGGCTCAAACCCACAATTATTAGATATCTAATATATTTTATTTCCATGTTGGGCATCTCTCTTTTCTGATTATCATTTGGGAGACCATCCCTTCAGAACATGACAGGTTTAGCTATTGATTTCATCGAGTGGCTTTTTTTTTTTTTTTTTTGGAACTGTCAGCGAGGTGGTTTCCTTTGGCCTGCAGGGAACTGAATCTGGAATGTGGGGGAGTGTGAGTGACAGCCAGAGCAGCTGGCTCAGAGGTGATAGCTAATAAATTTCGGGCCTATGAGACAGTTTTAATTTTGCTTTTTTAAAAAAAGATTTTATTTATTTGGGGTGCCTGGGTGGCTCAGTGGGTTAAAGCCTCTGCCTTTGGCTCAGGTCATGATCCCAGGGTCCGGGATTGAGCCCCGCATCAGGCTCTCTGCTCAGCAGGGAGCCTGTTTCCCCCTCTCTCCGCCTGCCTCTCTGCCTACGTGTGATCTCTTGTCTATCAAATAAATAAAATTTTTTTAAAAAATTACTTTCCAGTGGGTAGGGCTAAGAGGGAGTTAGAGCAGTGGGGGGCTGAGAGGTATGGGTTATTGCTTGGAGGTCCTATAAAAACCCGCATCTTCAGCCATTGGCTTTATGCACAGGTAAATGAGGACTATTACAGGAACTAGTGCAGGGGATCATGAGGCCCTGGGCCCTGTGATTGTTTTGGGCTGGATACCTTGACGGGCTTCCTTATTTATAGGGTATTGATTAATACTGGGGAGAGATTTAGAGGGATCTGTCTGGATGTTGATGGTAGGTGGACTGTGGGTTCTACCAGTTACCAGTTGAAGCAGTGCCCATAAAAGTAATGGTGGCCAAGTGATCAACGTCTCCAGACCCAGATCTGGTGCCTTCAGAGAGGGAGCAAATAAAAAGTGTTCAAAGGCTATTTAATTAGACAGTTTAGCCATGTTTGATTACTGTAGTCAAGTTCTAGAATTACTTTCCCAGGTGGGAGAAAGAAATTCCAGGTGATAACTTTCGTAAGAAGTCTTAGTGTACAAATGGGAGCAAGGAACTCAGGAGGAAAGGGTGTGCATCTCTCAAAGGGCTGGAGAAAAGCAAATTCTCAGAGACAGGAACCTGTTGAGGTTTATTAGATACACTGTTGGGACCATACAGGACCCCGAGGCTAAGGGGCAGGCTTGAGTACTGAGAGCGTAGTTCTGTTGTCCCAGGATGTGGAGAGTGGTTTCTCCAAGTCCCTTAGGAGAGATGATTGGGAAAAGCCTTGATAACTTCTCAAAGCCCTGTCTCCGGAAATCTGAAACACACTGGAAAGATGAACTAGGGGGTTGGGGGCACTCGAAGCATTTAGTGTTTGTAACGATCTTTTTTTCCAGTGACTGGGCTCTTTGCAATAGTTGCAGAAACTGGAAGGTTTTTGGTTTTGTTTGTTTTTTTAAAGATTTTATTTATTTATTTGACAGACAGAGATCACAAGTAGGCAGAGAGCCAGGCAGAAAGAGAGGGGGAAGCAGGCTCCCTGCTGAGCCACCCAGGCACCCCAGTTTTTGGTTTTGTTTGGGGGACTTCATTTGCTGGAGTTGACCATTGAGAATTTTATGGGCTTCCGTGTGTGTGACTAGGTAGCAAGGGTGCGGATGTGTCAGATCTGGAGTGGACATAGTTTCCCATTCCGTCTCGGTCCTTTCAACTAAAGGAGAAAAGATCCTGGTTGATAAACACAGAGTGAAGTGCTACCCTCGTGGATTCAACAGAAAGATCAGGACTTGTCTTTAAAAAGTTTGTGCATCTCTGTGGAGGAGGGGCAGAAGGAGATCATCTTTAGCCTAAATTAGGAGCCAGATGTTGGGGCACCTGGGTGGCTCAGTTGGTTAAGTGGCTGTCTTTGGCTCAGGTCGTGATCCTAGGGTCCTGGGATCGAGCCCTGCAGCAGGCTTCGGGCTCCGTGGGGAGTCTACTTACTCCTTTCCCTCTGTCCCTCCCCAACCAACTCATTCTCTCTCTCTAATAAATAACTCCTAAAGAAAAAGTCAGATGCTCAACTGAGTCACCCAGGCGCCCCACAACTAGGAATTTTTTTTTATAAAAAGAGAATTTAGATTTGACTCATGGTCATGACCGGGCTCATCTGATTTTTGTGTGCAAGCCTCGGTGTTGTTTCAATCAACAGGATTAGGAAAAGCTGCTGTATTTGCCTAGCGGAGATTCCAGAGAGTTCTAGCATTTTCCTAAAAGATGGGGGTTTGTTTCTCTAGATTCTTCTCGGGAGGTTCTCTTCCGGCTTGTTTCATCCATTGTCTGGCCAGGCACTCATGAAGCATGTGGACTGATTGATGCTAATCTGGGAAACCAGGTTGGTAAGGTTGAATGACTGTGTTAAACTCTTCAGGAAACTTCTCAGGGACTTCAGTCATTTTAGGAAACATTTTAGCTATGGTTTGCAATTCACTTTGAGGAATATAAGAAACTTGGATTTTCACAAGTCTTAACTTTAAAGGGGTGGGTTTTAATAGCTTCAGGAGAAGTGGGAGTGGGGAGTTGGAAGAAAAGGATGTTCTGCAGATTAAATGGAGGAAAATGGTGCCAGAGCGGGAGCCTGAGCACACTGAGAATATGCAAGGGGTAGAAAGAGAGCTCAGAAGCCATTTTGACTTTTTGCAATTGTTTGCCTCAAGTTCGTTTAGAAGTATTTTGCTAAAATCTTGATACCTTCTGGAAGCCCAAAGGTACTAATGAAATAGGCTTCTTACTTCATTTTTTTGTAGCCATGTTTAATTTCAAGAGAAACATTTTTGGGGAGAACAGAAGTTCCCCTTAATGCCCACTGAGATTCTAAATTATTTTTTGTTTTAGATATTTATTTATTTATTTATTTGAGAGAAAGAGATCACAAGAAGGGGGAAGGGAGAGAGGGAGAAGCAGACTCCCTGCCAAGTAGGGAGCCTGACGTGGGGCTCCATCCCAGGACCCCGGGATCATGACCTGAGCTGAAGTCAGACTCTTTTTTAAAAAAATATTTTATTTATTTATTTGACAGAGATCACAAGTAGGCGGAGAGGCAGGTAGAGAGAGAGGAGGAAGCAGGCTTCCCGCTGAGCAGAGAGCCCAATGTGGGGATCGATCCCAGGACCTGAGCCGAAGGCAGAGGCTTTAACCCACTGAACCACCCAGGCGCCCCTGAAGTCAGACTCTTAACTGACTGAGCCACCCAGGCACCCACTAAACTACTTTAGATTAAGTCCATCCACTTAGAAATCCATATGAGAGGGCAGCTGGGTGATTCAGTCGGTTAATTGTCTGCCTGTGGCTCAGGTCATGATTCTGGGGTCCTGGGACTGAGCTTCACATGGGGCTCCCAGCTCAGCAGGGAGTCTGCTTCTCCCTCTGCCTCTGCCCTCTACTTGACTTGTGCTCTCTCTCTCTCACGCTTTCTCTCTCTCAAATAAAAAGAAATAAAATCTTAAAGAAATGCATATGAAGAGGGACCATCGTTTTTATTTAAAAAAAAAAAAGATTTTATTTATTTATTTATTTATTTATTTGTCAGAGTGCAAGTGAGCGGAGCAGCAAGCAGAGGGAGAGGGAGAGCAGGCTTCCTGTTGAGCAAGGCGCCCAGTTCGGGGCTAGATCCCAGGACCTTGGGATCACGATTAATGACCCAAGCTGAAGGCAGATGCTTAACTGATTGAGCCACCCAGGTACCCCTGGTTTTTATTCTTTATACTAATTTTTGTCATGAGACTGGTTTCTCATTCATTCATAATACCAAAACTTAATTCATTTTTTTTCCAGTGCCCTCTTCCCGAAGTCCACCAGGATCACATCTATACAAAGAGAGTGATAAAACAATGATTTATTGCTTTAAGAGTGACAACAGAGGGGGTGCTGGGTGGCTGTTTTTCTTTAAGATTTTATTTATTTATTTGACAGAGCAAGAGAGATCACAAGTAGGCAGAGAGACAGGCAGAAGGGGAGGGGGAAGCAGGCTCCCTGCTGAGCAGAGAGCCCTATGTGGGGCTCAATCCCAGGATCCTGAGATCATGACCTGAGCCAAAGGCAGAGGCTTAACCCATTGAGCCACCCAAGCACCCCTGGGGGGGCTTAGTTCATGATCCTGGGATCCAGCCCCACATCTGGCTCCTTTTTCAGCAGGAAACCTGCTTTTCCCTTTCCTACTCCCCCTGCCTGTGTTCCCTCTCTCCCTGTCTGTCTCTCTGTCAAATAAATAAAATCTTAAAAAAAATAACAGAGTATAAAAGACTGGGGGGTGTAACAGTGACAGCACTCAAAAAGATTTAACTGGATTTTGTTTGTGTTACATGAATGCTGTTCAAGGAAGCAAGATTGTGTGTGTGTGTGTGTGTGTGTGTGTGTTTAAATACTGGATGCCCTCAGGAAGTGAGATTAATTCTGTCTTGGAAAATTACAGTAGTTCTTATCTAGAAGACAGAAGGAATGGCTTGATGCTAAACCTAATTTGTAAGAAGCACCATTTATATTAGAAGAGGGGAATTTGGGTCACTTTTAGTCTTTGGAATATTCTCTTTTATCATGTATAGAGACATGTTACAGATAGCATTTATCTTGATGAATCGTGGTAAAGAGTAGCTTTGTCTGATGATGGACATGTGTGATACTCTTCAATGTGTTTCTGGGCCTTGTAGGCAGTGTAAAGGTCAGTTCCTAGTCCCCTGGAACAATTTTGTTTTTCCAGCTTTCTAGATACGGAAATAATTTCATGCAGTGTCTTGGATACTTTCCATAAAGTACCTCACATAAAATGCATGTATTTCTAATAATGCATTTCTTAGCAAACTGTATAACTTTTGTTACCTCTTGTTACACCTCACTGGAGTCCAGTGAGGTGTAAGTTTAGGTAAATTTCCGAAGGACACAAACCAAGCAAGACACAAAGTCAGGATCACTTTCCCAATAAAGCCTTTCTTGCTCAGGTACTTTGGTCCTGGAACTGATTTTCAAGATACCTCATCTGCCAGACAGTGTGGACTGAAAAACAGCCAACTGAGCACAAACATTAAAAGCACTCTAGGATGTGGATATATAGGCATGAAAGAAAGAAGTTTTTGGTTTTTTTCTTTTTAAAGATTTTATTTATTTTCAGGAGAGAGAGCACGAGTGAGCCAGGGGCAGGGCAGAGGGAGGGAAGCGGACTCCCCACTGCGGGGAGCCCAGCATGGGGCTGGGTCTCATGACTCTGTGGTCATGACCTGAGCAGAAATCAGGAGTCAAGACCTCCAGCCCGTTGAGCCACCCAGGCACCCAGGAAGGTCTTTGTAATGTTAGTGCTCATGTCTCCATGGGGTAAGTGAGTTGATTAAGTGAGAAAGCTTTGCTTCCTAGGTAGAAAATTAAAGGCACGGAAGGAAAAGAAATGCTAAGTAAGATAGGGAAGCTGGGGATGCTATGTGTATCTTGTCTGTAGAGGGTAATGGCTTCAGTGAGTGAGAACGTCCTTGATCATTTTCTTCCCACTAATACGAGTCAAACACTATGGCAAACTTCCTGTGTGTGGAGGTCAGCAGTGGGCGCCAGCACCGGAAGTCCTGCCCCCTGGGATTATCAGCAGTGGTTCCCCAGGAAGATTAAGGTACGGACATGGTTCTTCTTGGCATGTATGTCTGTGTTTATGTCTGTCTACTTGGGATAAAATGTGATAGAGAACCCTCCAGGCGGAGGGCTGTTGTGTGCTTGGTTAAAGCCTTTGCTTGCTATTGTAGGTCAGCAGAAGTGGCTTCTAGGAGAAAAGACTATGAGGGATGAAACCATTAAGAAGCCCTTTTTGTTTGAGGTCCAGTCTTCACAATATCCTAATTACAAGGAATTTTGGGAAATGGGAGAAGACTTGTCTCAGGAGATAGGAGCATCCCCAAGTGCATCATCCAATCTAATCATAAGGAAAGCGGGGCCATCTGTTATCTCCATGGGGTACCCTCTGGCTTTCAAAGAGCAATTTGATCATCCCAGCCACATAGAATTGGTCAAGGTTAGGCTAAGTTGTACAGTCGTTGGAGAATCTATCCCATTTCCTAGTTGTTCAAGTAATCATATGCCTGGGACTTCTAGGTGGCTCAGTCAGTATCTGCCTTTGGCTCAGATGCACAAAACCCAGAACCCTGGGATCAAGTCCTGCGTCAGGCTCCTTGCCTGCTCTCCTTGTGGGGAACCTGCTTCTACCTCTTTCTGCTGCTCCCTGTGCTTGTGTTCTCTCTCTCTCTCTCTTTCTGACAAAGTCTTAAGTAAAAAAAAAAAAAAAAAGGTAATCATACGCCCATTGGGTCCTGTTACTCCTACAGAATGACAAGGAAGGAGATCATCTATCCATGATCTAGTGCGGTAATTTCTCTGAAGTTTACCTCAGTTGTCTAGCTTGGGGAAATACTCACAATCGGAACTAAAACTGAGTATCCACAAAGGTGTTATTGAAACATAATTTCTCTCTAATAATCCTCATTTCTAGACATAGCCAAATAAGACTAATTTATTTGACAAACAAGTCCTGTTTTAACAAACAGTGTAATGATTTACATAAGCTCAGCGAGAATAATGAGTGATCATACAGATCTTTTAGCATCTGCTTTGCTGGAACTTTTATTATAAGGAATCTCTAGGTTGAGCTTTTAGTGGCCTCTCTAGGCCAGAAGCCAAGCCACGCCCTGGTCATCAGACATGCCTGCGATGCCTGTAGAGTTGGGCGAATTCCTCTTCCTGAGGTTCCCCAATTTATCCTGCGGTTCCTGCACCTCTTTTCTCATGTGTTGGGGCTGCTGGGCACTCTGTAAGCAAGGGATCAGGCCAGCAATTCCAAGGGCCTTAATGGTTCCACGTTTCATAAAGTCAGTCTTGGTTCCTTAAAGCTGTTCCGAACAGCTTTAAGGAACCAAGACTGAGTCTATGCATGTCTCTCTCAACTATGACATTCCAGTCAAAGCCTTGGTAATATAACTGATGTTTTCAATGGGGGCCTGTTACAAGGAGAACAGATTATTACCAAACTTATGCAAATGACTGATTGCCATGGAAGAAAGAATACTTACTGACACCTTTTGAATTTCAGGGGGTTCAGGTAGAAAGAAAAGTAAACGCTTCTATATGTTTACAAATGAATACCTTATCCCATTTCTGTATGTCATATCTTAAGAGATTAAGTTTCCTTAATGGGGAGAGCAGACATTAGAGAATCAGCAATGTTTGAACAAGAGTCACAAAACTATAAACATCTTTTTGTTTATTTAGTCCCGTGTTACTAATTCTTGTTTAATTTGAATGCCTTTTAGTTAGTTCTGGAAATTCTTACCCATTTCAGTTTTGATCTTAAGGATCTCAAAACCTGTATTTGTCCTAAAGTCCTTTTTTTTTAAAAAAAGATTTTATTTATTTATTTGACAGACAGAGATCACAAGTAGGCAGAGAGGCAGGCAGAGAGAGAGGAGGAAGCAGGCTCCCCCCTGAGCAGAGAGCCCGATGCGGGGCTCCATCCCAGGACCCCGGGATCATGACCTGAGCCAAAGGCAGAGGCTTTAATCCGCTGAGCCACCCAGGCACCCCTAAAGTCCTTTTTATGAACCTCCTTGAAGATGAAACTCATTTTGCAAGAGAATAACAATTATAAATGCATTTGTCCCAGTTTCCCCATCAGAGTGAAGTGTGTTCAATGGCAAAGCTTCATCTGGTGCTGAATCTGGGCAGCCCTACTGAGGGCCTTTGTGATGTGAGACTGGCCACTTGCCCTGCTGTGTCACCCTTTCCTCCCTCATCAAATGGGATCTTAGTAGTACTTCCTTGCTAAGAAGTCTGGGGAGATGAAGAGTAATGAGCCGATCCACCTGTGAGTGGCGTGTCTTGCACTTAGTAAGCCTCCCTAATGTGTCTATTACTAGAGTGAGCCTTCTGTTACCATTCTTACTGTCATTGTCCTGGTTGTCTCTATAGACTTAAGATTAGGAAGCAAAATGTCTGTCAGTGGTGTCTGTGACATTTTACACTGAGGATGAGTCAGTGTCCCTGGACAGGTAAGCGTGCACTTGGCCTGTGAAACTCCTGGGAGGTGATGCCTTTAATGATGACTATTTTGATTTCTTGTTTGGGCGGTACCTTCCCATACTTTGAAACCTTCACAAGTACCTGCTGTGATTGCTCGCTTTTGGTAATTTGTGCCTTCCCTGTAAGATAGAACAATTTGGTTGGTTCTTCCTCCTACTACCACCTCAAACACCATGTCAGTATTTCAATCAGACCATGAAGAAACGGTTTTTAAAAATGCGAACCTAGGGGCATCTGGTTGACTAGAGCATGCAGCTCACGATCCCGAAGTCGTGAGCTCAAGTCCCACGTTGGGTAGGGAGCCTACTTACTAAGAAAAATTCAGGTGCACCTGGGTGGCTCACTTGTTAAGCATCTGCCTTTGGCTCAAGTCATGATCCCAGGATCCAGGGATCCAGGGATCGAGCCCCGCATTGGGCTGCCTGCTCAACCGGAAGCCTGCTTCTCCCTCTCCCACTCCCCCTGCTTGTGTTCCCTCTCTTGCTGTGTGTCTCTCTGTTAAATAAATAAATAAAATCTTAAAAAAATTCAAATGCCTATTTTTTTTAAAGGATTTATTTATTTTAGAGAGGGGCGCCTGCTGGTTAAGTGGCTGACTTTGGCTCAGGTCATGATCCCAGGGTCCTGGATGGAGCCCTGTGTCAGGGTCCCTGCTTCCTGCTCAATGGGGAGTCTGTTTTTCCATCTCCCCCTGCTATTCCCCCCTGCTTATGTTCTCGTTCTCTCTCTGTGTGTGTCTCTTTGACCAATAAATAAAATATTTTTTTAAAAAAGAGAAAGGTGGGAGGTGGAGGGGCAGGCGGGGAGGAGAGAGAATCCTCAAGCCAACTCCCCTTTGAGCTCAGAGCCCCACCAGGGCTTGATCCCAGGACCCTGAGATCATGACCTGATACGAAATCAAGTCAGCTACATTTCAGCTAAGCAGCCATCCGAGCCACACACCCCAAAACACAAACCTGTATCTTGATCTTCCATTTAAAGATAGTTCAGCCTTCCCACCACAAGAGGATCAGTTGCTACCTTGTCTTTCGTTCAGACCTGAGAGCAACTTCTTGAACTGTGGGTAACTCATTCCATTAGGGGCATAGTTCAATGTCATGGGAAAAAGACCATTTGTATAAAGAACTCGAATGGGTCTCGAGTTTTCACAGGCTTTCCTCGGATGGATGTGAAGATGGATGTGCCAATACTCTTGACTACATTCTGGCCCTTGTGTTATGATTAGAGGTCAGCAACCACCACGTGCTCTTACCAAACACAACCTCAAGATAATAGAGTGTCTAGTATGCCATCACACTAGATAAAAGAGCCTTTGAGAGCACCATGGTGTGACCTCAGGACAGGACCAGACTATCTCTCTTGTTACCTGAGTAGAATAATTCATTATATATATTTTTTGTTTTTAAGTAGGCTCCACACCAAGCAAGGAGCCTAGCACGGGGCTCGAACTCACAACCGCAATATCAAGACCTGAGCTGAATTCAAGAGTCGGATGCTTAACCAACTGAGCCACACAGGCACTCCAAGAACAACAACTCATGACTATTTGTGCAGGAAGCACATTAGCATTTTCTGTCCAGATGGGGCCACTACGGGAACTGCACAGTTCCCACGGGTACAAATGAAAGGAGGGCAGGGAAATGCAGAAATGAAATGTAGCTTTTTCAGCGCCATCTTCCTGAAGCTCAGTGGTGTGAGAGAGGGGAGTC
Source organism: Neogale vison (assembly GCF_020171115.1). Classification (NCBI taxonomy): domain Eukaryota; kingdom Metazoa; phylum Chordata; class Mammalia; order Carnivora; family Mustelidae; genus Neogale; species Neogale vison. The sequence goes on from NC_058096.1 coordinate 215,903,084, forward strand.
AGACTTACTTCTCTGGTGAATGCACATTCTTCGTATGTTTTATATGAGCTAGAGATGAGGAGTTAGGAGATTTAAAAAACCCAAGGTGTTTCTCACTTTAGGAAATCAGTGATTTCTGGGGAACCTGCTCCCACACTATTGTTTTCCAGATAATTCTGAAAGGGATGATAAAAAACAGATACTGAAATGGAAGTATCTTCTCCATGTCTTGATTCTTTTTTTTTTTTTAAAGATTGATTTATTTAGTTGACAGACTCAGAGAGGGAACACAAGCAAGGGGGAGCCCAAAGTGGGGCTCAATCCCAAGTCTTTGGGATCTTGACCTGAGCCAAAGACAGATGCTTAATGGCTGAGCCAGCGAGACACCCTCCCACCCCGCCACCCCCCACCCCGCCTCCTGATTCTTGAAGCTTCATTTCCACAGAGTGAGAGGATGCAACTGCCAGCAGGGTCCCCTTTATGTGAGAAGCTCTGGTTGAACTGCCTGCAGGATCCCCTTTATGTGAGAAGCTCTGGTTGAAAACCAGCCCTTCTTGTCCCTTTTCACTGAGATGAGTTATGGTTTCTTAGCTCTGCCCCACAGTTGCCACCTGCTAGGTGGCTCCAGGGAGGCTTCTCAGTCCCTGCACAGGGCGGGGACACTGCCGCAGTCTAGGGGGATGTAGGTGGCCTGGTTTGACTCAGATTATCTTAACAGTGACCACGTCCTCGGAGAATTGAGAGGCAGCGATATGTTGTAGAGTGATTCCATCATTGTCAGAATGAAGCCTACTCTCTAGTATCTTAGACTCACCCATTAGCGGAATTGTTATTTTGATGAAATGAAGTTTTCTGGTAAGTTTCCTTATAGATGTGATTAACTCCTGTAGTCACAAGAAAAGGGTGGATCCCGACCATGGGGAGTAATTGTATCACCTGTGAGATAGAGTCCCCACATGGTATCTGCATTTTCATGTCAGAAACGCTTTCTAAATTTAACCATTCTAAATGCCCAGAAGCGACTTTTCTTCTGAAATGCTGGTTGCTTTTGGTTCCAGCGTTGTTTCTCTGACTCTGAAGTTCTGGAAGGATGTCCGCCTCTTGCATCCCTGGTAAGGATGTGTGCTTTTTGGGGAAAATCATGACAGAGAGCAGTTGTCAAGAATCAAAGATCAAACAGAGCTGTAACCAACCCAAGTGTGTCTGCAAGGTGCACACCAAAGCTAATTGCTGAGACAACAGGTTTTCGGCAAGGAAAAATTAATTGGTTCGCATCCAAACGAAGAGATATGAAGACAAACCTCTAATTCACCTTCCTGAAGAGGTGTGGTAACATACATTTCAATGAAAAGGGTGGAGAAATACAAGATTGTGCGTGAGGAGAGACGGAGCATGTGCACTGACGTAAAGGTGGAGACAACACCAGGAAGAGGCCAAATTCCACTCCTGAGGTCTAGGTTTAGGACGAGGAGGAGGCGGTTTGGTCATGCTCTGAGAGCCGGTATAAACTGCATGGGGTCTTGGGCTTAGTTAGTGGGTAAGGAATGTAGGGCCTTGCCTATTCATATGCTGGAACTGTGTTGGCTTACCTTGAGCCCTGGCTTCTGCAGAGATAGCTGGTGGATTTTCCCAAGGTCTGAAGAGACACAGTGGCTGATAAGGACTAAAAGTCTCCCAAAGACAAGCTTTAAATTTCCTGCTAGTTTCAACCCCATGAACGCTATGATGCAGGGTTTCAAAGGTAGCCCAATTATTGCTCCTAGAGAAGTGACTTTAAGTGTGCGTTTGCAAAGAAGGCTTAGACTTCTAGGAGTGGAGTGGCAACCGTCTGTTACAACGCACGTGTTTCTAGAAAGTACGCACATGTTTCTAGAAAGTACGTCTTCTGGCGGCTTTACGCTCAGACACGGAACCCCCGGCCCTGCTGTCACTCAGGCGTGTGGGGGCGAGGCCTTGTGAACTGTCCAATCAGGGGCGTGGGCTGGTCGGGGGTGGGGCGTTGCTGCTCTTCTCAGCCTCTCTCCGTATCCCAGGTCACCTGCTCCTAGGGGGTCACATTGCCTTGGCCTTGTTTCTGTTCGCTGTGATTCTTACATCCGCGGGACTCGGGACGCGGGACTCGGAGGGAGGCCACTGGGTAACGCAGGACACGTACAAATGGAGAGTGCGCCCGTGTCTGGGAACGCGGGAGAGCGTGTCACTAGCCGCCGGATCGGTCCCGCGCTGGCAGGAGTGATCTCCCCGCGGCCATCTCCGGAGTCGGCGGGGTCCTCGGTGGCGCCGCTTGGTCCTGGATCCGCTCCGTCGCGCGGCGTGCCTGCTGGGTCGGCAGCGGGGACCCCGTTCCTGCGCACCCCGACTGCAGCCCCGGATCGTCCGGGCCGCTCTGCGTCCGCAGCTGCGTCTCCTCGGTTTGTGCGGTGACTGCGGGGAGGGTCGTCAGGGGACTGTCGTCACTCGTTTTCATTTGTGCGTGGGAGGCGCTGTGGTCTCTGGGGTCCCCAAGCCTTCCTTTGTCCCCGCCGGGGGCCCATTTTCCCGAGTGTTCCAGATGTTTGCGAAGCAGGGTCTGAAATCCACAACGCTGTTTTTCTAGCCGAGCCCTCCTCACGGCTGGGAGTTAAGTGCCTGAACTTAAGTTACCTTCAGCCTGCCGAATTTTCCAGATTCCCGTCTTCCATTCACAGCCTCACTACCAACTATTTGTTCTCCGGGGTGCGGTTCTAACAGTCCCGGCGTAACTGTTCATCATTTGCCCACAGTGAATGCATGGCTCATTTTAAATGGCTTATTTTTTTGTTTGTGGATATTTACATCCGAAGAAAGCAAAGAATAGCTAAAGATTTACTTATTTCCTTGTCAGAGGGAGAGAGAGGGAGCGAGCACGAGCAAGGGGAGCAGCAGGCTGAGGGAGAAGCAGGCTCTCCGCTGCCGAAGGAGCCCAATGCCAGGCTGGGTCATGATGTTAACCGAAGGCCGATGCTTACAGGCATCCTCCAAAAATAAAAATTTTTAACAAAATAAAAGTAAATTCCCCTAAATATAATTTTTAATATTTAGGTTTCTTTTTTTTTAATAGACCTTTTAGAGGCGCCTAGGTGGCTCAGTGGGTTAAGTGGCTGCTTGGGCTCAGGTCATGATCCCAGGGTCCTACGATGGAGCCCTGCACTGGGCTCCTTCCTGGTCAGAGCATGCTTCTCCCTCTCCCTTTGCCTGCTGCTCCCCCTGCTTGTGCTCTCTCTTACTATCTGTCAAATAAATAAATAAAATCTTTTAAAAAAATAGGCCTCATTTATTTATTTTTTGTAAGTTCTACACCCATTGTGGGGCTTGAGCTCAGAACCCTAAGATGAAGAGTTGTATGCTCTCCATTCTGAGCCAGCCAGCTGCCCATGTTCGTATAAAAAATTCTTTTTTTTTTTTGTTTAAGATTTTATTTATTTATTCGACAGAGACCATAAGTAGGCAGAGAGGCAGGCAGAGAGAGGAGGAAGCAGGCTCCCCGCTGAGCAGAGAGCACGATGCAGGCCTCGATCCCAGGACCCCGGGATCATGACCCCAGCCGAAGGCAGAGGCCCCAACCCACTGAGCCACCCAGGCGCCCCCCCCCTTTTTTTTAAGATTTTATCTATTTGACAGAGAGACAGCAAGAGAGGGAATACAAGCAGGGCAAGTGGGAGAGGGAGAAACAGGCTTCCCTTAGAGAAGGGAGCCGGATGTGGGGCTCGATCCCAGGACCCTGGGATTATGACCTGAACTGAAGGCAGATGCCCAACAATTAGCCACCCTGGCGCCCCTTGTATTAAAAATTCTTGTTCCCCTTTTTACCTCACAGCATGGGTAGTAATATTCTTAAATCTGTTTCTTTTATTTTGGTTTGTTCAAAAGGATTTCCAGGGATTAAGCATGCAGACTGGAAGTGTTCAAGTATAATTTAAGAATTTATAAAACTGGGGGCACCTGAGTGGGTCAGTTCATTATGTGTCTACCTTTGTCTCAGGTCATGATCCTGGGGTCCTGAGTTGGAGCCCCGCATAGGGCTCTGTGCTCCACAGGAAGCCTGCTTCTCCCCCTCCTGCTGTCTACCGCTTGGCCTACTGGTGCTCTCTCTCCCTCTGTCAAATAAATAAAATTCTATATAAATTTATAAAACTGTTTCTTGGCTTGGAAATAAGAATTAACATTTTTCATGTAATTTTTTGTTTGTTTTTTAAAAATATTTTATTAATTTATTTGAGAGGAAGACAGAGCAGAAGCAGGGGAAGGAACAGAGGAAGAGGGACAAAAGGACTCCCTGGCGAGTGGGGAGCCCTACATGGGACTCAGTCCCAGGACCCTGAGATCCTGACCTGAGCCTAAGTCAGACACTTAACAGACTGAGCCACCAGGGCCCTTAATTGACCTTTGAATCCCCCAGATTACTTGTGGGGTTTCATATCGAGCTGTCAGAGTGCCTTGCAATTTTCTTCTCTCCTTATAAATATCAGGGTTGAGTAATTTTGCTGGATTCTTCAATGAGTTTGTGTCACTTAAAATATCTGTGGTGCTCCAAAGCACCCCCAGGGGGAAGCAGAGGCCTGAAGTATTTCTAAGATAAGGCCCTGCCTGGAGCATGAAAAGGGAAGTAGTTAGAGGCCTACCTGGTCTTGGTGAGCCTCCCCCTGCCGGAGTCCTTCTGCTCACACCGAGCATGGAAGAAGCGCTTTATGCTTCGAGAAGTTACAGAGACGTGGGATTCGGGGGACGAACGTGGGAGGTGGGTGTGTTCTGGCGAAGGGGCAAAGGGAACCTTCATGAGGCGGTGGCTGTTGTTCCCTTGGGCCTTTTCTAGACATAAATTAGAGTTTTGCATCCATAATGTCAGTGCGCCTCAGAGGGTAAATTGTTTCCACTGTGAAAGTCAAGTTCTATGTTCTGGATTAGGTTCAGTGAATAGGGAAGTTGTTCCGCTGAGAACCTTGAACTGAATCCCGGTGAGAGTTTCCTCATTTGGGAGAATGGAAGCCACAGGGAGGGAGGGAGCAGTTCCATTTCACCCTGGGGAGGGGAGGGTGTGCAGGGCTCCCAGGGTTCATGCCTGTGGCAGCTCAGGTGCCCCTGCCCTGCCTTACCAGGGACTGACCCACTCTGGGACTTCTGTCCCCACTGGCTGAGTCTAGAATGTGGAACCTTCTGAACGTGCCTTCCCTTCTGTCCTGGGGGAAGCGGGCTGCTCCTCTGTGCTGAGTCCCATGTTTGTTTCCTGGATTCCTTTCCTGATCCAACAGTGCAGCCCACTGGCTCTGGTTTCCCTCAGCACTGGGGCTCCTCGGCTGTAAGTTAACGGAGACACAGGGTAGGAAGCTAGAACATAAGGGAAACCAAGTAGAATTTGTGTGATATATGCGATGCATTCGTTTGAATTCTCAGGTCATTTTTCATTTTTGGATCAGTTTTTGTTTGTAGGTGTTCCTGGAGAACACTGACATTCAACAGGCTAAAACAATTCAGTTCCTTTTTTTTTTTTAATTTTGCTTGAGAGAGTATATACATGCACGTGTGCGCGTGCGCGCGCGCACACACACACACACACACACACAAGCAGGGGCAGGGACAGAGGGAGAAGGCAATGCAGACTCCCTGCTGAGTAAGGAGCCCCTCCAGGGGCTTGATCCCAGGATCCTGAGATCATGACCTGAGACAAAGTTTGATGCTCAACCGACTGAGCCCCTCAGGTGCCCTGAATTCCTGTATTTATTGACGTGAGGAAAATTACCAAAGCTTATGTAAGTCTTTAAGAATCCAATGCATTTAAGGAGCTAAGCTCAAACCCCTGAAGCATTAGAATATGCTACTTATTCCTGAAAATAGAAAATATCCCAAGTGGTGATAGAGGGGAAGGCCAAACAACAATGCTCCGTGTTGTGTTAGAAAGAAACTTGAAGGGGGAAGAAAAAAAGAAAGAGACTTGAGAATTTTCATTTTGTTTGGCTTATACATTTGTATCTATTAGCGTTATAAGGAATTAAATATTAGAATGGCTTTTTTAAAAAGATTATTTATTTATTTGACAGACAGAGATCACAAGTAGGCAGAGAGGCAGGCAGAGAGAGGGAGGGAAGCAGCCCCACTGAGCAAAGAGCCCGATGCGGGGCTCAATCCTGGGACCCTGAGATCATGATCCGAGCTGAAGGCAGAGACCCAACCCACTGAGGCACCCAGGTGCCCCACCTTTTTTTTTTTTTTTTAAGATTTTATTTATTTAGAGAGAGAGATCGGGGGAGGGACAGAGAGGAAGAGAGAGATTCTCAAGCAGACTCCCTGGTGAGTGGGTAGCCCAGCCCTGGGCTGGATCCCAGGACCCTGAGCTCAAGACCTGAGTGGAAACCATGAGTTGGTTTCCAACTGGGTTGGCAGTTTCAATACTTCCTTGACCTGCTGGAGCAGGAGTATGGGAATCAGGCCTTCTCCACGGGGTCCTGGGTTGGTGTCTCGGCAGAAACCTACCCGTATTCAGAGAGAAGTTATGAATGAGGCTGGGTTGCCCCAACATTAGACAGGCCGTTGAGGTACAAGAGGATAATTATACTTTGTGAATGATGTGACTGCATTGGACAGTCACTTCCTAAAGAGCAAGGTTTTGGTTTTTGTTTTTTTTTTTTTTAAGATGTATTTGTTTATTTATTTGGGAGTGTGAGAGCAGAAGCTGGAGTGCAGAAGAGAGACTCTCAAGCGGACTCCACACTGAGTACAGAGCCTGACACAGGGCTCCATCCCGGGACCCTGACCTGAGACCCTGACCTGAGCCAGAGTCACATGCTTCACCAGCGGAACCAACCAGATGCCCCAAGAGTAGGTATTTTAAAGAAAGAGAAAGAAGAGATAGGGAAAGACAGCCAGTAAGTGGTGGGCTGAGTCCACAGTCCTAATACTGGAGGGCTCACCAGGATCCTAAGTCCCTCTGTGACTATTGTCTCTCTTGCAGCAAAGATTCTGAGCCTCCGGATTACTGGGGGACAGTACCTACCAATGGGAGTAGTTCAAATTGATTTAAGCCTATAGTACTTAACACTCTATAAAGCAACCGCTTGTCACTGGGGGTGTCCTCTGATCCTAATGGCACTGAGGTGAGGCCCTCAGGAGGAAAGAATTCATGAATAACAGGGTAGAAGGGATAGCCTCCCACCCCCAAAAGTATACCCAGCGTCTTAATATAAATAATGGGGGGAGGACAGTACGGAGGGAACACAAGAAAGGAGGTACTAAAACAAAGGTCCACAGTTTGACCCAACGGGAAACTCACAAGTGACACGAAGAATTTGCATAACAAAAGACCCATCTGCTGGGCTTTCATCTTCAATCACCAACATAGGTTGTGAATTAATATTAACGGCATCTAGAATGCAGGGATGAACAAATCTTTATAAACGAGGCTTCAGATTATAAGTAAACCTGGGAATCCCACTAAATTTAAGCAATTTAACTCATGACAGAAGAGGAATTGCTGAGTAAAATATAGGGGAGAAATAAGTATTACATAAGTATCGCTCGTGTGAATCATCAGAACCTTTTGCCTTGTGGAAATGTCTCATAATCCGATCACACATTGTCCTAGAGTATCACAGTGAGCAGAGACACTCTGAATCCATGACTCCTAAGTTACAAGTAAATTGTCTTCACTGCTGTTACATTGGCTTGACAAGATGGTACCCCACTGATATCTCTCCCTCCCTCCAATTAAATTAGTTAATAATGGCCCTCTCTAAAGTCAACAAGGCATTGGAGTATTGGAAACCATTGTGAGAAAGCTATTTAGGAAGAAGTGGTTAGTCGCAGGCTTCTCCTTCAAATAGCTTTCTTTGGTCTGTTCTTAAGCCTGGAAAGAATGAATGATTCCTCACTCTGAAAATCTGAGGTCTGTCCTGGCAAAACAAAACCACAAGAAACCGGACCAAAGGCTACAGGCCCAAGATGGCTGACAGTTGGCCAGAGTTCACCACATCGTTCCTTCATTGTACTCCATGACCTTGCTAAAGTCTTTTCCCTAAGGGTCAGGAAACCTCTGACCGTAAGGAAGAAAAGGTGTGTAACCCACATTCCTGGAAAAGAACACCCAGCTTTCAAGAAGTTCCCGCCAAAGTAGTGAATGTTCCGTCACCTTGTTAACAGCTGTTGATAAAAGATAGAAAGTGAAACGCCAGTGGGCACAGCTCTCCTTGAGCTCACCTGCTGGGAATGTGCTTTTATTTTAAATAACTTTCCTGATTGTAGTGCTCTTCAGCTCTCTTGTATCTGTCCTTGAATTCTTTCTCTTGATAAGACCACGGCAACATCATTTGGATGGGCTGGGTCTAGGCCTTAGGGCCCAAGGTCTCCCCAGTCTACCTGGCAACCTTCGCAGCTCCTGGTGGGATGTCAGGTCCTGACTCCAACCAGCAAGGGGTGTACATCCTGTGTTCACAGATTTGGCCAAGTCTGTTCCGTTTGGTGCTTATTTTCACATATTCTTGGATGTATCTGGCCTTCATCTCTGAGGTGACATGAGACACCTTTACCTGGTTGCCCTTGGGGAGCCTCAGCTGCCTTGCCATCCGCAGCCTCTGCGGTCGAGGTCTGAACTGCATCCACCTTGCTCCAGGGAACACAGGACCTTACGCTAATGACATCATTCTCTGAGGACATTTGCTTCATAGTCAGAACATACAAATAGTGGAAAAGATGCTCTCAAAAAGTAGATGGGCCGTTGACCCCCACATGCTGTAGAGCCCTAATCCTTAGCTTTTTTAAAACGTTTTTTAAAAAAAGATTTTATATATTTATTTGACAGAGAGAAATCACAAGTAGGCAGAGAGGCAGGCAGAGAGAGAGGGGGAAGCAGGCTCCCCGCCAAGCAGAGAGCCCGATGCGGGACTCGATTGCAGGACCCTGAGATCATGACCTGAGCCGAAGGCAGAGGCTTAACTTACTGAGGCTTAACTTTCTTGATATCGGACAGCTGCTGCTTCCCTGACCCTATGAAGAAGTAGGTGTAATCCCTTCTAGCAACTGAACATCTGTTAGGATCTTTGGTGCTTGGGAGGCAAGATATTCTGTGTTAACAAACTTTGCTTGGGCCCATTTACGCTGTTCATTGCAAATTGGCCCTTCTTGAGGTCACCCCTGTCACAGAAGGCTCCAGAATGTGTTTGCATTGCCATACAACAGACGCTCGTGTTAACTGCCCTCTGGGTCTCCTTCAGTATAGAGGCCTCAGGATTTCCTCTTCCCCTCCCCGTTTGTGCTCACTCTCTCTGTCAAATAAATAAAATCTTTTAAAAAAAAGTTTCAGGGGAGCCTGGCTCAGAGGGTTAAGCCTCTGCCTTTGGCTCAGGTCATGAGCTCAGGGTCCTGGGATCAAGCCCTGCATCATGCTCTCTGCTCAGCGGGGAGCCTGCCTGCCCTGCTCTCTCTCTGCCTGCCTGCTTGTGATCTCTCTCTTTCTCTGTCATATAAATAAATAAATAATCTTTTTTTAAAAGTTGCATATAGTGTTTACTGAGCCTCTTTTCTAAAATTCTTTTTCAAAAAAGATTTTATGTATTTATTTGACAGAGAGAGATCACAAGTAGACAGAGAGGCAGGCAGAGAGAGAAGGGGAAGCAGGTTCCCCGCCAGACCAGAGAGCCTGATGCGGGGCTCGATCCCAGGACCCTGAGATCATGACCTGAGCCAAAGGCAGACGCTTACCTGAGCCACCCGGCGCCCCTGTGTGCAGCATTTTAAACGCGTCAAATCGCAGTACGGTGTGAGGAACTCTGCTGGCATACTGCAAAGTGACCAGCTTAAAAATTGTTAAAAAAACAGTCCTTTAGAGTCTTGAATTGCTTGTAAAGGTAAGTAGGAAATGAGGAGCATCCATGTAAGGGATTCTATGAAAATCCTACAAAAATGGTATGAATCTGTGGTATTTCAACCACGACTGGTCCCTCCCTCCACTGTCTGCCCTCACACTCCACTCCAGAGTAGTACATCTCCCCAATACAGTGTTTTCTGTTCCAGCTTCCTTTTGGAGGGCTTCCTCCCTCCCCAGGAACAAGAGGATTTTAACCGTTTCTCATCCTCGCTCCAGCTGCCCACCGCGCGAGTCTGGATCGCACCTGAGTTTGCTTGAGAGGCGGGAGCCGGCTCGTTGCACCCAGCCCTGCCCCTGTGACATGGGCCCTAGCAGGGGGCATGGGCTGCTGATACTGCGACCCTGATCGCCCTCGCCTCAGCTCCTAAGTCGGTGGTTCCCTGCCACCAAGAGACAAAAACAGAGAGAACACCGAGCTGCTGTCCCTGCCCTCCCCTGAGGAGTCAGTTTCTGGAAAGAGAATGTCACTCAGAAGCTCTCCATGGTCCCTCCGCAGGCTCCAGATCCCTAAGTAGAGAAGTTAATGCCTGACGATAAGGAGAAAGCAAGCTCTAAAACCGACAGCTCGTTATCTCTTGGCAAAGATTCAACTTCGGTTACCACCGATTAGGAGAGGTGCAACCGCGAAAGAGCGGGGATAGACGCGGAAGACAACTAGCAGGAGGTTTGTGGGTTTAATGAAGATGCAGCCTGGTCTGGAGGCCAGCTCCTCCGCGGGACAGAACCGGGGAATAAGACTGCTAAGTGGCGTCTTCTAAGGCTCAGAGCAAACATCAAACGCTCGTGATGGCCTGGGTGGTTCAGTCAAGCAGCTGCCTTTGGCTCTGGTCATGATCCCAGGGTTCTGAGATCAAGTCCTGCATCGGGCTCCTTGCTCAGTGGGGGGGGGGGCACTTATCTCTCTCTGCCACTCTGCCTGCTTGTGCTGTCTCTCTCTCGTGCGCGCTCTCATAAATAAATAAAATCTTAAACACACACACACACACACACACACAGACATCAAATGCTACCCTTAGATAGCATTCCTATGAAGGATCCACAGTATGTTTGGAATCCTTTGTAGGGCAAATCTGTCCCAGGATTTTGTTGAAAACTTTAGACCCATTCGTCCACAATTAGTCCATCTTACCAACTCTGTGTGGTCCAAGAAAGAGAAGAAGAGATTTCCTGGCAATACCAGCGTCCCAAGTGATGGGTATAATCAAAGCTGTTTAACCCTTCTCTGCCAGAGAGCAACATCAGAGGCCTGACCCTGTCTGGTAGAAATCGACTTTACCAAGACAATCCAGGAAGTCATTAAATGACAAAAGACCAATAACACAGGGCACCTGGGTGGCTGAGTTGGTTAAGCGAGTGCCTTTGGCTCAGGTCATGATCCTGGAGTCCCAGGATCGAGTCCCACATTGGGCTCCCTGCTTTGCAGGGAGTCTGCTTCTCCAGCTGACCCCTCTCCTCTCATGCTCTCTCTCTCTCTCTCTCTCTCCCCCAAATAAATAAATAAATAAAATCTAAAAAAAAAAAAAGACCAATAACACTAACATGGCCTGGAAGAGTGGGAGGGACACCCCCATCCCATAGAAGGTGGAGTACATTATCTCAAATGCCCAGTTGCAAGTAAAATATGAAAAATGCAGAGAAGCAGGAAGGCATGACTCATATGTTGGATGGAAAAGCAGGCATCAGAAAGTACATAGGAGAGTTTAACAGGTGTCCTATGTAGCAGAGGAAATATTTCAAAGTAGACATTATGAGTACGTTCACAACTAAAGGAAAGCAAGATTGAAGGAGTAAGGGAAATGACCTCACCACCCTTAGGAGTTCTGCCCAAAACAACAAAATAAGATGGTGAGAATGGAGACAAATTGAAATCCCTGGACACTGGTGGGATGAAAATTGGTTACCCCTGTCATGGGAAACCGTGTATCACTTTCTAATAAAATTACTGTATGACCCAGCATGTTCCCTTACTGGGGAAAGTCTAATGAAAGCAAGTTGTCAAAGAGATACTTGCATATCTGTGTTCAGAGCCGTCAAAAAGTGGGAGCAACCCAAGGGTCTGTTAACTGATGAATTGATAAAAAATGAAATATATATATAATGAAATATTACTGAGCCTTAAAAGGAAGGAAATTCTGACACAAGCTACACGTGGACCTTGAGGACATCATGCTGAGTGAGAGAAGTCAGACATGAAAAGACAGATGCCACTTCATTCTGCCTAAGTAAGGTAAGCAGAGTCATCCAGTTCATAAAGATGGAATGTAGACTGGTACTTGCTCAGGGCTGCAGGCACAGGGTATGGATAGCTTTTATTTAATGGGTATAGAGTTTCTGTTTTACGAGACGAAAAGAACTGCGCAGATGGATAATGGTGATGGTTGTACAACATGATGAAGGTATTTAATACTGTGGTCTTTGTGCTTAAAGATGGTCAGGGATGGGGGCGCCTCGGTGGTGCAGTGGGTTAAGGGACCAACTCTTGATTTTGGCTCAGGTCGCGATCTCAGAGACCTGAGTTTGAGCCCCAAGTTGGGCTCAACACTGGGCATGGAGCCTGCGTAAGATTCTCTCTCTCTCTCCCTCTCTTTCTTTGCTTCTCCCGCACCTCTCTCTAAAATAAAATAAAATAAAATAGAATAGAATAGAATAAAATAAAATAAAAATAGAATAAAATATAAAATAAAATAATATAATAAAATATAATTAAAATTAAAAAAAAGAGAAAGAGATGTATAAGAAGGCTAGATCCAACATGATGAAATGTGGCCAGATCCCCCTGGCCGGCTACCGCAACCCTAACCTCAGCCCCCTCCTTTCTTTTTTCCTTTTTTTTAATTTGAGAGAGAGTACAGGTGGGGAGAGGGGCAGAGGGACAAGCACGCTCCCCACTGAGCAAGGATCCCAATATGGGGGTCGAACCCAGGACCTTGAGATCATGACCTGAGACAAAGTCAGACACTTGACCGACTGAGCCAGCCAGGTGCCCCTCTAGTCTCCTCCTTTCATGGACTCCACTCTGGAGGCTAGAAATGGGAAATACACTCATTATCGCTTCCCTTGGCATATTGCATGGTTTGGCCAATGAGCCGTAAGTCCCCAGAAAGATTTTTGGTTTTTCCCTGATCTAAAATGCATATGCAGTTAGTGCGACACTCTTTTTTCTCCTTTCTTCCCACGTGTTTGAATACAGACAGGATACCTGGAGCTGAAGCAGCAGTCTTGGGACCGCAGGGCCAAGAGCGTCAAAGAGCTGCCAGTGGAAACTCGACTTGCTGAACAGCTGAATCTTAGGCAGCATGTTGCCTGTGTTTGGGCCTCTTATTGAGAAAAACCAGCACCTGATAGTTCAAATCATTCTTTATGCACAAAAGTGAATATAACTTCAGTTTAAGAAGTTAGAAAAAGGGGCGCCTGGGTGGCTCAGTGGGTTAAAGCCTCTGCCTTCAGCTCAGGTCATGATCTCAGGGTCCTGGGATCGAGTCCCGCAATGGGCTCTCTGCTCGGCGGGCAGCCTGCTTCCTCCCTCTCTCTTTGTCTGCCTCTCTGCCTACTTGTGATCTCTCTCTGTCAAATAAATAAATAAAATCTTTTTAAAAAGACAAAAACAAAAACAGCCAGAGTGCTGCCATTAAAAAAAAAAAAAGAGGAAGTTAAGAAAAAAGAAAAAAAGATTGGCCAAGCATATTTTCCACCCCACAAATGTAAGAAAGAGGAGAATAAACTTAGAAATCAAAAAAGAGTAGTCCTATCCTGCTGTTAAAGCATATGGACATAAATCCGAAATAATGACTAGGAAAACTGAGATGAATTGCTTTTGGGGGACAGGAATTAGAATTAGGGAGGTGTTGTAGGAGACCACTTTTAAGATTTATTTACTTATTTTTGGCAACTCTTTAAAAATGTTTTTATTTTTAAAATTTGTTTGGGAAAGAGAAAGAGATCTAGGGGTAGGGGCAGAGGGAGCGAGAGAATCCCAAGCAGACTCCCCACTGAGCCTGACATGGGGCTCGATCCCAGGACCCTGAGATCATGAACTGAGTAAGAGTCAGACGCCCAACCGACTGAGCCACCCAGGTGCCCCTGAGACCACTTCTTACTGTTAGAAGCTTTATGGTATTATTTGATTCTTGAACTATATAAATATATTGTTTTGATTAAAAAGTAAATTTAAAAAAAATTTAAAGAGTGAACGGAAAGCTGATCTACAAACTTTGACCCATCTTGATATGGTAGAAAGGGTACGGAGAGTCCCAGCTGAATTAATGCTTTGCCTCTGCTGCTTATGGTTAATGTAACCTTGGGTGATTCCTTTAGCTTTTAAGTCTGGGCTCCTTCCGTTGTAAAATGGGGCATTGACTTGCACAACTACTGTAGGAAGGGACAGGTTCCACCTTCCTAGGATAGATAAGGTGTCCACTCCCATTCCCTTAACTGGCTCAGGGGGGACCCCTGCCTCAGACACTTGCAGAATAACTCAGCTTCTGTGTTCCCTGGTTTCCATTCTTGGTTGAAAGCATTGTTTTGCTTTCGTATTTCTCTAAACCATGAGCATTTGGTTATTTTCCATAATCTCAAGGTCCCTGGTCATTAGTCAGACTGAGAATTTCAAGCAGAAAACAGGTATATTGCATTTGAGAGTATTAAGGACAAACCTCTGTACGTCCACATTTGAAGAGAAAATCTATTTCTTTCTGCTTTGACCACTGTAAACAGATAAACTACAAAAATAAAACCCTAGACCACAGTCCAAAATCGTGAGCATAATTACGCTTTCATCTTTTGTAAAAAGGACAAAAATGTGCAGGGGATTTTTGTCAAAAAAAACCTTACATGGATGTTTTTCAGAAATACATTACTGGCTGTGTTTCCAAATGACTTATATACTAACAAAGGTTATTGCCCTTGCTTTTCACTTCCTGAGAGCATATATTAAAATATCCCCTGTCAATACTGGGTGTTCAGATCTACTTTGTTACTTTTTCCCTTTAACTACGATACATTCTGAGACAATATTGGCACATGTATGCAAGTTCAGGAATTTCTTCTCAGGCAAATTTAATTTTTATTCTTATATATTGAAAAGTTTTGTCACTAAACTGACTTCTCATTCACTCATCATACACAACGCTTAAATCGTGTTTGCATCAGTACCTTTTGCCACAAACCAGGACACAGCTGCCGTCATGGAGAGCAGTGTACCCCCCTTGTCATCAGCAGGACTGCAAAGGACAAGTGACTGTGAGTGTATAAGTAAGAAAGTATCCAAAAGGGCTTCTAGAATGAGGCCTGGTGTTAAGTGAGCTCAATGACAGTCCATGAAGGAACACATTGCTGTCTGTTGGATGCCGGGAGGAGTTAAGTGTAACTGACTGGTAATCATAACTGTTTGGAATGTTTGGTCATTAAGTCAAGTCAGATATACAACTCCAGCCCATCAACAGAATTCAAATACTCTTTCCTTATTCCCTGAATGCTTTCCTCTACAAAGCCTTGCTCCTTGCTTTGCAGTTCTCTGAACTGTTTTTTTTTTTTTAAGATTTTATTTATTTATTTATTTGACAGAGAGAGAGAGAGACAGAGAGAGAGGGAACACAAGCAGGGGGAGCGGGAGAGGGAGGAGCAGGCTTCCTGCTGAGCAGGGAGCCTAATGAGGGGCTCGATCCCAGGACCCTGGGATCATGACCTGAGCCAAAGGCAGATGCTTAACAACTGGGCCACCCAGACGCCCCTGGACTATTTATTTAAGATTTATTTATTAATTTGTCAGAGAGAGGGAGGGAGAGAGAGAGAGAGAGAGACCAAGTGAGCACAAGCAAGGGGAACGGCAGACAGAGGAAGAAGCAGGCTCCCTGTTTTGCATGGAGCCCAATGCAGGACTCGATCTCAGGACCCTGGGATTGTGACCTGAGCTGAAGGCAGATGTGTAACCACCTGAGCCACCCAGATGCCCAGTTCTCTGTGGACTCTTTAGAGTGGAGACTGCGCATTTCATGGACCATGAAATAAAATTAGCCTAGAGCAACTAGATTATTCTTGTTCATTATTTTAACTTATTTAATGAGTCAGTGGAGGCCTGCATCTTTGGATACAAAAGGACAAAGACAGGACCAGGATTCAAAGTAGGCCTTTCTTGCTGAGGGGCTGTGTCTGAATGTTAACTTTTTCAAGTGTCCCTGGTCTACTAGGTGCTCTTTTTTTTTTTTTTAAAGATTTTATTTATTTATTTATTTGTTAGAAAGAGAGAGAGAGAAAGCACACAAGCAGGCAGAGAGGCAGGCCGAGGCAGAGAGAGAGGCAGGCTCCCCACTGAGCAAGGAGCCCGATGCGGGACTCGATCCCAGGACACCCGGATCATGACCTGAGCTGAAGGCAGCGGCTTAACCCACTGAGCCACCCAGGCGTCCCTACTAGGCACTCTTGACTCAAAACCTGAATGATAAGCACAAAATTAATCAAGGCACTCCAGGTTCTGGATACAGAGACATAAAAAAAGTTCTTAGAGTTCTGGTACTTTTTTTTTTTTTTTTTACTAACATATAATGTATTACTAGCCCCAGGGGTTCAGGTCTGTGAATCGCCAGGTTTACACTTCACAGCACTCACCATAGCACACACCTTCCCCAATGTCCATAACCCCACCACTCTAACCCTAACCCCTTCCCCCAGCAACCCTCAGTTTGTTTTGTGAGATTAAGAGTCTCTTATGGTTTGGCTCTCTCCTGATCCCATCTTGTTTCATTTATTCTCTTCCTACCTCCCAGAGTCCTGGTACTTTTAATTTTATGGGGAAAGAGACATTTTTAAACAAAGGATAAGGCTTGGTTTATTCACCAGAAATATGAGCTTTGAAAGTGAGTTCATGATGGCATGTGAGGTAACAGGACCCAGGGGTGTGTTTTCTGTCTTCTCTGGGAGGACGGTGGCCTCAGTCATTAAGGATGGCATCATGAGGCATTTCTGTTCCCAACACCTATTAACATCTTTAATTCACACTGTCTCAGGGATGGCTCAGGTGTGAGTGTCAAGTAGTATGATATGGACAGTCCTGCCTTTGTGGGGAAGAGTCATGATTCCTATAAAAATAAACGTATTCTCAAAGCACATCAGGATGAGGTATAGAACAAAAACCAAAACAGAAATAAGAATCAGCAGGAATATGGAGGAATGGGAACCCTTGTGCACTGAGGGTGGGAATGCAAAATGGTGCACCAGGAGGGAAAAAGATATAGTGGGTTTTTTTTAAATTAAAAACGGAATAACCATACAATGCAGCAATTTCATTTCTGGATGTAGACCCATAATACTTGGAAGTAGAGTCTCAAAGAGATAGAAACCTTTGTTCACAACATCATTCCTCATCCTGGCCAATGGAAGTGACCCAACTCGTACCAACTGATGAATGCCAAAGCAAAGGGTAGTACGTCCCTACAATGGAATAGTATTCAATCTTTAAAAAGTAGGACATTCTGACCTATGCTACATGTTCAAAAAATTGTGATGCTAGTAGGCTGTTTTGTTCAATATACTGAAAACCAATGAGTTATACACGTTGTACTCATTTCAAAATCTCTAGGCACACATTGAAAAGCTGAATTTCCTGCCAGTTTAAAACAGATACGTGGGAGTTTTAATGAACTCATCTCACAGGTTATGGTTGGAGGAGTAGAGTCCCTGCGGTGAGGCTCAGGCTGCGGGGTTCAAACCCTAACAGAACAAAGTGCTTGGGAGGTCACGGAATCCTTCAGCTCAAGTACTGGGAGTCTGGGTGGAGAAGGGATGGGCGGAGTCTCATACTGCCCACAGGTCAAGATCAATACGGAGCCAGTCTTTATTGTGTCCAGTGAGGTAATTGCTTTCTTAAGATTTTATTTATTTATTTGAGAGGGAGAGAGAGAGAGCGCACTAGCTGTGGGGGTGGGGTGGGACAGAGGGAGAGGGAGAAGCAGACTCCCCGCTGATCAGGGAGCCCAGGGCAGGGCCTCCACCCGGACCCTGGGATCCTGACCTGAGCTGGGCAGACGCTTAACCAACTGAGCCGCCCAGGCGCAGCGGGGGTGAAGTCATTTTTAAGGGTGTTTGTAAAAAAGGGTCATATTTACATAAGAGTCACTTTGCAGCCTCATGCCAAGCCCCTAGTTCCCGTCTGGCCAGGCCTGGTCTAGCCTGGGCGGGGACCCTCTTGCTCTGAACAAGGGCGTAGCTCCCCTGGAACGGACTCTGGACCTCCCTGCGCACACCTGCTTCCCCACGTTTAGAAGAAGCTGCAGGAAGACGCCACTGCCCCTCCAGGGCCTGGACCAGGTGTTGTCTAAAAGCCAAGGTCCAGGGCGCCTGGGTGGCTCAGTGGGTTAAAGCCTCTGCCTTCAGCCCAGGTCATGGTCTCAGGGTCCTGGGATCAAGCCCTACATGGGGCTCTCTGCTCAGCAGGGAGCCTGCTTCCCGCCCCCAACCTGTCTGCCTCTCTGCCTACTTGTGATCTCTCTCTCTCTGTCAAGTAAATAAATAAAAATCTTTTAAAAAGTAAAAATAAAAAAATAAAAGGCAACGTCTAAGGAGGGGTCGGATTCCCCACCCCCAGCAGAGAGACCCCTGCGCCTGAGAGATTTGGACCACCTGCGCTATTGTCACTCAGGAGCGGAGGGGGCGGGTCCTTGCGAACTGTCCAATCCGGGGCGCCGCCGGGGCAGGTGGGTGTGGCGACGCTCCGCAGCCTCGTGGACGCTCCCGCAGTTGCTCCCGGGGAAATCTCACCTGCGCTTCGCGGTCCCAGGTGGCTCTGCCGCCGCGTCTATAGCGCGGAGAGCTGCACCCGGTGCGGGAGCCGTAGGGACGACGCCGGTAGACCGAGAAGCCGAGAAATGGTGAGTGTGCGGGGCCGGGTGTGCCAGGAAGGGGCGGAGGGGCTGGCGACGGGCGGTGGCGGGGACCCAACCTCCCGCGCAGCCCCCGAGTCTGCGGAGCCGAGTCCGCGGTGGCGCCGCTCGGACCTCAGTCCCCTCCGGCGCGCGGCGTGCGGGCTGGGCGGGCAGCGGGGACCGCGGCGTCCTGTCCCGTCCCTGCGCGCGGCCGCGTCTCCCCGGATCGTGCGGTGACCACGGGGAGGGAGGGTCGTCAGGGGACAGTCGTGACTCGGTCTCCGGGGTTCGTGCGCGGGAGGTGCTGTGGTCCGGAGCCCCAGTCCCTCCTTTCTGTCGAGGGGCACCCGTTTCTCCTGAGTGTTCCCGATGTTTGGGAAGCAGAGGGTCCAATCCACGACCCTGTCCCTCGGCCTATCCTTTCCTTGGACTGGCAGTGAATGCTTGTTTCCCAGTCCCGCCGCCTGCCCCGACGCCAGCTTCCCCTCTTCAGTTCACGGCATCAGCATCAACCATTTGTCCTCCGCGGTGCAATTCACACAGCTCAGCATTTTAATTGTACATCATTTATCTACAGTCAGTGGATGGCTCGTTTTAAAAAGTTTATTTTTTGTTTCTGGATATTTTACACGAGAGGAAGCCGAGAATAATCATCTGGAACAACGTTGCGTGATATCCTTGTGCCCCTCTCCCTAGGGTCTTTCCTGGGCTCAGCTATCCTTTGGAACTTTGAATAACCTTGGAAACTTTCTTGGATGGTCTGTTCTGACCCCACTGCCCCTTCCTGGGTTTGTCACATAGAAAACATTTATTTCACTCTTTTAAAGTCTCTTGTACGATAAGTGTAAAACATATTTAATCAATAGTTCTTGAAAACCAGTGTATTTCCAGAGGCAAGAAAGAGGAGAAATTCGGGAAAAAATAGTATATTGCTCGTGTTAAGGTTTTTTCTTTCTTTCTTTTTTCTTTTTTTAATTTCTTTTCACCATAACAGTATTCATTGTTTTTGCACCACACCCAGTGCTCCATGAAATCCGTGTCCTCTCTAATACCCACCACCTGGCGGGTTTTTTTTTTTTAAGATTTTATTTATTTATTTGACAGAGATCACAAGCAGGCAGAGAGGCAGGCAGAGAGAGGAGGAAGCAGGCTCCCTGCTGAGCAGAGAGCCTGATGCGGGGCTTGATCTCAGGACCCTGGGTCCATGACCTGAGAGGAAGGCAGAGGCTTTAACCCACTGAGCCACCCAGGCGCCCCTGTTAAGGTTTTTTTGCTTCTCTTTTTCTTCCCCTAGACGGTGGAGCGAGGGACCGCGCGGGAGAGCGAGGGACATGCGGTGCGCAGCCCAAGGTTGGGCTTCAACCTCACCACCTGAGCTCATGACCCCAGCTGAAATCAAGAGTCAGACTCTCAACCAGGAGCTTCTCAGGTGCCCCCTGTTTGAGGGATTTTGCTGGATTGTTCAGACACTGGGTTTGTGTTACTTCAAATAGCAGCGGTGGTCTTGAGCCACTGGGGGAAGTGGGGGGGTGCCAGAGGCATTCACCTCTAAAATAAGGTCCATCCTGCCCTCAAAGTACTTCAAGGCCCAGTCAGTTCTTTCTGTGGGGCTCCCCCTGCAGGTGTCCTACGCACTCAAACACACCAGAGAACTTCATACTGAGAGAAAGAACAGAGCCCTGGAAAGCGGGGATGGGATGCATGGGGTTGGGGTGGGGGTCGGTGAGACTCTGAGTTTGCAACGCTTTCCCTTGGGCCTTTTCTAAACATATATTGGAGTTTTGCATTCCCAATGTAGAGGAACTCAGAGTGTAAATTGTTTCCATTGTGAAACTCAAGTTGTGTGTTCTGGGTTAGGGTCAGTGAACGGGGAAGTTGTTTGCCTGAGAACCTTGAACCGAATCCTGATGAGAGTTTCCTCATTTGGGAGAATGGAAGCAGAGTTGGGGGGGTGGAGGAGGGAGCAGCTCCATTTCACCCTGGGGAGGGGAGGGTGTGTGCAGGGCTCCCAGGATTCATGCCTGTGGCTGCTCAGGTGCCC
The DNA here is from genome assembly GCF_020171115.1 of Neogale vison. Taxonomy (NCBI): domain Eukaryota; kingdom Metazoa; phylum Chordata; class Mammalia; order Carnivora; family Mustelidae; genus Neogale; species Neogale vison. The sequence continues at coordinate 215,923,830 of NC_058096.1, forward strand.
CTGCCCTCCCTCATCAGGGACTGGCCCACTCTGGGGCTTCTGTCCCTTCCAGATGAGTCTAGAATGTGGAACCTTCTGAAAGTGCCTTCCCTCCTGTCCTGGGGGAAGCTGGCTGCCCCTCTGTGCTGAGTCCCATGTTTATTTCCTAGATTCCTTTTCTGATCCAACAGAACAGCCCACTGGCTCTGGTTTCCCTCAACACTGGGGCTCCTTGGCTGTAAGTTGATTGAGAGGGTAGAAAGCTAGAACGCTAGGGAAACCAAGTAGAATTTGTGATTTGCTTAGTCAAGTGAACCTCGAGATGGGAGATGAATGTATTTAAGTTCTCAGGTTATTTTTCATTTTTGGATCAGCTTTTGTTTATAGGTGTCCCTGGAGAACACGGACATTCAACAGGCTACAGCAATTGAATAACTATTTTAATCGATGTGAAGAAAACGGCCCAAATCTTATGGAAGTCTTTGAAAATCTAGTGCATTTAAGGAGCTAAACTCAAGGCGCCTGGATGGCTCAGTCGTTAAGCGTCTGCCTTAGGCTCAAGTCATGATCCCGGTGCCCTGGGATGGAGCCCTACATGAGGCTTCCTGCTCTGTGGGAAGCCTGCTTCTTCCCTCTCCCACTCCCCCTGCTTGTGGTCCCTCTTGGGCTGTGTCTTTCTTTGTCAAATAAATAAATAAAATCTTTAAAAAAAAAAAGGAGCTAAACTCAAACCCCTAAAGCCTTAGAATATGCTACCTATTCCTGAAAATATCCTGAGTGTGGCTTAGGGATAGGACGCACCATTGATGGAAGATTGCTGACCACAATGGTCAAGAAAGAATTCTTGTGATGTTTTATGGTGCAAAAAGTAGGTTTGTTTTTTTTCCCAATTTATTTATTTTCAGAAAAACAGTATTCATTATTTTTTCACCACACCCAGTGCTCCATGCAAGCCGTGCCCTCTATAATACCCACCACCTGGTACCCCAACCTCCCACCCCCCCGCCACTTCAAACCCCTCAGACTGTTTTTCAGAGTCCATAGTCTCTCATGGTTCACCTCCCCTTCCAATTTACCCAAATTCCCTACTCCTCTCTAACGCCCCTTGTCCTCCATGCTATTGGTTATGCTCCACAAATGAGTGAAACCATTTGATAATTGACTCTCTCTGCTTGACTGATTTCACTCAGCATAATCTCTTCCAGTCCCGTCCATGTTGCTACAAAAGTTGGATATTCGTCCTTTCTGATGGAGGCATAATACTCCATAGTGTATATGGACCACATCTTCCTTATCCATTCATCCGTTGAGGGGCATCTTGGTTCTTTCCATAGTTTGGCGACTGTGGCCATTGCTGCTATAAACATTGGGGTACAGATGGCCCTTCTTTTCACATCTGTATCTTTGGGGTAAATACCCAGGAGTGCAATTGCAGGGTCGTAGGGAAGCTCTATTTTTAATTTCTTGAGGAATCTCCACACTGTTCTCCAAAGAGGCTGCACCAACTTGCATTCCCACCAACAGTGGAAGAGGGTTCCCCTTTCTCCACATCCTCTCCAACACATGTTGCTTCCTGTTTTGTTAATTTTGGCCATTCTAACTGGTGTAAGGTGATATCTCAATGTGGTTTTAATTTGAATCTCCCTGAGGGCTAATGATGATGAGCATTTTTTCATGTGTCTGATAGCCATTTGTATGTCTTGATTGGAGAAGTGTCTGTTCATATCTTCTGCCCATTTTTTGATGTGTTTGTCTGTTTCGTGTGGGTTGAGTTTGAGGAGTTCATTATAGATCCTGGATATCAACCTTTTGTCTGTACTCAAAAATCTCCCAAAAAACAAGAGCCCAGGACCTGACGGATTCCCTGGGGGAATTCTACCAAACCTTCCAAGAAGAAATAACACCTATTCTCCTGAAGCTGTTTCAAAAAATTGAAGCAGAAGGAAAACTTCCAGACTCTTTCTAAAAAGTAGGTTTTGTTAGAGCACAGGGACAGGACATGTGGGCAGAGAGCCACACTGTGATTGTGAGGAGTCACTGATTACACAGGGTTTTCTATCCTGTGGAGGTGAAGGTGATGTTAGGGCCCCAGGAAATTGAGTCCCTCCGTTCCTGGAGGCCCATTATTAAGATGGTGTTTTTCTTGTAAATCATTAAGACAGCAACTAGAGTGTAGTTTCAGGTCCTAAATGACTGTGGTTTTTATCAGCTGATCATTTGTTTTTCCCCTGCCTTTGTTCTTGGGCATTACTAGTGCTTCAGGAACATCCTATGTATATCCCACCTTAAAGAGGGTGGTTTCGGGGCACCTGCGGCTCAGTGGGTTAAGCCTCTGCCTTCAGCTCAGGTCATGATCTCAGGGTCCTGGGATGGAGCCCCGAGAATCGAGTTCTCTGCTCAGTGGGGAGCCTTTCCCTCCCCACATCTGCCTGCCTCTCTGCCTACTTGTGATCTTTTTCTGTCAAATAAATAAATAAATCATTAAATCTTTAAAAAGGGGGTGGTTTCAGGGTGTCTGCTCCCGTTTTGCCCTCAGCTTGCCTTTGGCTCTCTCATCAGTGATGGGGAACCGAACTAATGGGAGTTTGCTCCTAGGAAGTTCGGCCAGAGGTGTGCTAGGGTGAGGGCAGCTGGGAAGGCGCAGATCACAGAATAGCTGGGGGCCTAACACAGCTTCCCTTGGGTCATGAAAACCGTGTCTCCTCTTTCTTTTGCTGGGGACCCGTAACTGTCTGCTTAACGATGCCGTGTGCTCTTTTTTTTTTTAGTTTTTTTTTTCAATTTATTTATTTTTAGAAAAACAGTATTCATTATTTTTTCACCACACCCAGTGCTCCATGCAATCCGTGCCCTCTATAATACCCACCACCTGGTACCCTAACCTCCCACCCCCCCCCCCGCCACTTCAAACCCCTCAGATTGTTTTTCAGAGTCCATAGCTCTTTTACTTAGAGATTTGGAAATGTTCTTCGTATGGTTTACACTTTTGTAATTGTTAGTGTTTAAGGAAACTCTGGGACGCCTGGGTGGCTCAGTCAGTGAAGCGTCTGCCTTTGGCTCAGGTCATGATCCCAGGGTTCTGGATCGAATCCCAAACTGGGGTTCCTTCCTCGGCAGGGAGCCTGTTTCTCCCTCTCCCTCTGCCTGCTGCTGCCCCGGCTTGTGCTCTTTCTCTCTCTGTGTGTGTCAAATAAATAAAATCTTAAAAGAAAAAATTTTACTTGAGCCTCTTTTTGCTGTTCCGTGCAAATTGGCCCACCTTGAATGAGCCTGCCCACCCCACAGAAGGCTCCAGAGTGTTTAAACTGCAAGAGAAGACATACTCCTGTTAATGCCCCCAGGATCTCCTTCACTCTCAAGGCTCCAGGGACATCTCATGCCTCTGGAGTTACACATGTGGCTTGAAGTTGTCTGTAGGCTTCCGAGGCAAGAACCTGCCACTTTCCACCCACACTCCATGCCATTAGAGCTGCAGTTACCACGAGGTACTGGGCTTTCCTGAAAACAGATGTTCTGCACCCTGAGCATGGGACCACCCAGTTGTCCATTATGCACTTGGTCCTGGAAACAGCTGCCCATGAGCTCAGCACAGCTGCTGAGCCCTGAGACACAGGAAGCAAACCTGAGTCCCCAGCATGCTGCTGCAGGAGGGCTGGCCCTCCCCTCTCCTCAGTGCCCTGCTAAGTGCCGCTGTTCTGGAAGAGGTCACCCCTGTCCCAGACCCTCTGGGTCCTTGGGGAGCTCCTTGGGTTTAACTGAGTAAATTGCAGTAGGGAGTTTATCTTTTTGAAGACTTTATTTATTTGAGAAAGAGAATGAGAGAGAGAATGAGAGGGGGGAGGGTCAGAGGGAGAAGCAGACTCACCGCTGAGCAGGGAGCCTGTTGCGGGCCTCAATCCTGCGACTCCAGGATCATGACCTGAGATGATGGCAGTTGCTTAACCAACTGAGCCACCCAGGCACCCAGGAGTTTATCTTTTTGGATGACATCACCACATTCGTACATGATGGGGCTCAGTGGGATTTGCTGCTTTTTATCACTTTCTTGGGACATCCTTGATAAAGAATGCGACCCGGACATAACCCAAACTAACAATCCAAATTAACAAACATCAGTCAGTGATATTGTTTTAAAACTTCTTTGATAAATTAGAAAAAATGGGAGGAAAATGGGAGGAAAAATGATCAATTAATGAAACTACAACTTACAAATTTTTTTGATAAGGATCGGAGAAGATCCCATCTGAGGTTCTATTCTCTTGATGATAATAATCATGGAAACAGAATATTGCATTACAAACATTGTTTCCAGTTCTTACAATTTCCTTAAGAATAATAGAACAGGGGTGCCTGGGTGGCTCAGTCATGAAGCATCTGCCTTTGGCTCAAGTCCTGATCCAAGGATCCTGGGATTGAGCCCAGCATCGGGCTCCCTGCTCAGCAGGAAGCCTGCTTCTCCCTCTCCCACTCCCTCTGCTTCCATTCCCTCTCTTGATGTGTCTCTCTCTATCAAATAAATAAAATCTTTTAAAAAAGAATAGTAAAATAATATACTTCTATTCTTGTAATGGCTTCTCTCCCCCCACCCCCCTAGTTTTATTATGACATAATTGGCAAATAAAATTTGCATATATTTAAGATGTGATGTATAATGTGCAGATATGCACATACACTGTGAAGTGATTACCACAATCAAGCTAATCAACACATCTATGATTCAGTTTAAAAAAAGACAAAAGAGGGCCGCCTGGGTGGCTCAGTGGGTTAAAGCCTCTGGCTTCGGTTCAGGTCATGATCTCAGGATCCTGGGATCGAGCCCTGCATAGGGCTCCCTGCTCAATGGGAAGCATGCTTCCTCCTCTCTCTCTGTCCCTCCCCCTGCTTGTGCTTGCACTCTCTCTCTCTCTCTCAAATAAATAAATAAAATCTTTAAAAAAAAAGACAAAAGAAATAATGGCTGGAGATGTCCCAAATCTTGGAAGAGATATGGATACCCTGGTAAATGAAGTCAAATGTCACCAAATGGGTTCTTTTTTTTTTTTAAAGATTTTATGTATTTATTTGACAGATATCACAAGTAGGCAGAGAGGCAGGCAGAGAGAGAGAGGAGAAAGCAGGCTCCCCGTGGAGCGGAGAGCCCAATATGGGGCTCGATCCCAGGACCCTGGGATCATGACCCAAGCTGGAGGCAGAGGCTTTAACTCACTGAGCCACCCAGGCGCCCCTGGGTTCTACCCAAAGAAAACTTCACAGACACTTTATCATCAAATCATCAAAAATCAAGACTGAATTTTGAAAGTAACAAGAGAAAAGTGACTCATCGTAAACAAAGGAATCCCAGTTACACTGTCAGTGTACTACTCAGTAGAAACCCTACTTACAACCCAGAACAGAATTAAATGCTATATTCAAAGTGCCGAAAGAAAGAAAAGTAAAGCTGTCCTTCAGGATTGAAGGAAAGAAAAACTTTCCCAGACAATCAATCATTGAGGGGGTTTTATCCCCAGTAGACTTACTTGTGTTAAAATAGCATTAAGAGAAATGCTATAGGGAGTTCTTCAAGCTTAAATGAATGGATGCTAATTAGCAGCATGAAAAAAATGTGGAAGTACAGGGGGCCTGGGTGGCTGGGTGGGTTAAAGCCTCTGCCTTCAGCTCAGGTCATGATCCCAGGGTCCAGGATGGAGCCCCTCGTCAGGCTCTCTGCTTGGCAGTGAGCCTGCTTCCTCCTCTCTGCCTGCCTCTCTGCCTACTTGTGATCCCTGTCAAATAAATAAATAAAATCTTTAAAAAAATATGGAAGTATGAAACTAACTGGTCAAACTAATGTTTTGTTTCAGGATTTGATTTTTTTTTAAATAATTATTTATGAGATAGAGAATGAGCAGGGGAGGGGCAGAGGGAGAGAGAGCGAGCGAGAATCACAACCAGACTCTCTGTTGAGCACAGAGCCTGACACGGGCCTCCATCTCACTACCCTGAGATCATGACCTGAGCCGAAATCAAGAGTCAACTGAGCCACCCAGATGCCCCTTAAATATCTGATTTTTAAGTAATCACTACACCCAACGTGGGGCTCAAACTTACAACCCTGAAATCAAGAGTTGTATGTTCCACTGACCGAGCCAGTCAGATGCCCTTATTTTTGCTTGTTTTTTAAGTAGGCTCCATGAGCAGGGTGGAGCCTCATGTGGGGCTTGAACTCGACCCTGAGATCAAGAGTCCGACGCTTAACCTATTGAGCCACCCAGTAGGTTTTTAAGATAAACCAAACTGACAACCTTTGACTAGACTAAGAAAAAAGTATTGAATATTCAAATGACGGAAAGCAGAAATGCAAGAGGAGAAACTGACATCACAGAAATACAAAGGATGGTCAGAGACTCTATACATGCAAACAAACGGGTAACCTAATATATTTGGATAAATTCCTCAAAACATACAACCTACCAACACTGAATCATGAAGAAACAGAAAATCGTAGAGAACAATAATGAGTAAAGAAATGGCATCATCGATAAAGTCCCGACAGAGACAAGCCCAGGACCAGGTGACTTCATTGGTGAATCCTACCAACCATTTAAAGAGGAATGAATACCAATCCTTCATAAACTCTTGCAAAAACTGAAGTGGAGGGAACAACGCTTCTAAAATTACTTTACCAGGCCAGCATTACCTGGATACCAAAGCTGGACAAATCAATGAGATATGCCACATTAACTGAATGAAGGATAAAAATCACATGGTCATCTTCAAACGTGCCGAAGAAGCCTTTGACAAAATGACAAAGCCTTTGAAAATTTCCCCACAATTTAGTATTGAAGAAACGTTATAGATTCTGTTTTTTAAAAAAGATTTTATTAATTTATTTGACAGAGATCACAAGTAGGCAGAGAAGCAGGCAGAGAGAGAGGAAGCAGGCTCCCTGCCGTGCAAAGAGCCCGATGCAGGGCTCGATCCCAGGACCCTGAGACCATGACCTGAGCCAAAGGCAGAGGCTTAACCCACTGAGCCAATTCATGCACTTAAGCAAATTCATGCACTATTCTTTCTGTGTCTGACTCATTTCACTGAGCATAATGTCCTCCAGATTCATTCAGGTTGTACAAATGTCAGGATTTCCTTGTTCCATAAGGCTGAATAGTATTCCTTTGTATATATATGCCCCATTTTATTTAACACTTAGGTTGTCTCCATATCTTGGCTATGATGTACAATACTGCAGTGAGCATGGGAATACAGACATCTTTTCAAGAAATAACAGGTGTTGGTGAGATGTGGAGGAACGGGAACCCTCCTGCACTGTTGGTGGGAATGTAAATCGGTGCAGCCGTGTGGAAAAGAGTGTGGCGGTTTCTGAAAAAATTACAAGTGGAACTACCATACAGTCCAGGAATTTCACTTCTGGGTATTTACCCGAAGGAAGTGAAAACACTAATTTGGAAAGGTATATGCACCCATATGTTCATTACATTATATGCAATAGTGAAGGTACAGAAGCAACCTAAGTATTCAGTGATAGATGAATAAAGACGGTGTGACAGATAGGTATCAAATGGAAGGCTCGTTACCATCTGTCACCGTACAAAATTATTATGGTATTATTGACTATATTCCCTGTGCTTTACTTTACATCTCCGTGACTTAATGTGTTTTATAACTGGAAGTTTGCACCCCTTAATAACTTTTACTGATTTCATCAATCACCCAGACTCTTCCCTTTTGGTAACTACCAGTTTGTCCTCTGTATTTATATTTCTGTTTTGTTTTTTAGGTTCCACGTACACATGAAATCATGTGGTATTTGTCTTTCTCTGACTTTTTTTCACTTAATTTAATACCTTCTAGGCTCATCTGGGTTGTTACACATGGCAAGATTTTACTTTTTTTTTTGTCTTTGATTCCTTTGCCTTTGGAGACGTATCTTGAAAGAAGTTGCTGTGGCTGATATCAAAGAGATTACTGCCTATGTTCTCCTCTAAGATTCTGATGGATTCCTGTCTCACGTTGAGGTCTTTTATCCATTTTGAGTTGATCTTTGTGTACGGTGTAAGAGAATGGTCGAGTTTCATTCTTCTACATATAGCTGTCCAGTTTTCCCAGCACCATTTATTGAAGAGACTGTCTTTTTTCCACTGTATATTTTTTCCTGTTTTGTCAAAGATTAATTGACCATAGAGTTGAGGGTCCATATCTGGGCTCTCTACTCTGTTCCACTGGTCTATGTGTCTGTTTTTATGCCAGTACCATGCTGTCTTGGTGATCACAGCTTTGTAATAAAGCTTGAAATCAGGTAAGGTGATGCCGCCAGCTTTATTTTTGTTTTTCAACATTTCCTTAGCGATTCGGGGTCTCTTCTGATTCCATACAAATTTTAGGATTATTTGCTCCAGCTCTTTGAAAAATGCCGGTGGAATTTTGATCGGAATGGCATTAAAAGTATAGATTGCTCTAGGCAGTATAGACATTTTAACAATGTTTATTCTTCCGATCCAAGAGCATGGAATGGTCTTCCATCTTTTTGTGTCTTCTTCAATTTCTTTCATGAGTGTTCTATAGTTCCTCAAGTACAGATCCTTTACCTCTTTAGTTAGGTTTATTCCAAGGTATCTTACGGTTCTTGGTGCTATAGTAAATGGAATCGATTCTCTAATTTCCCTTTCTGTATTTTCATTGTTAGTGTATAAGAAAGCCACTGATTTCTGCACATTGACTTTGTATCCTGCCATGTTGCTGAATTGCTGTATGAGTTCTAGTAGTTTGGGGGTGGAGTCTTTTGGGTTTTCCATATAAAGAATCATGTCATCTGCGAAGAGAGAGAGTTTGACTTCTTCATTACCAATTTGGATACCTTTGATACTAGCTATTCTGAGAGATGTGAAGTGATATCTCACTGTGGTTTTGGTTTGTGTTTCCCTGATTTTCCCTGATGCTGGGTATCTGTTTCTGTGTCTGTTGGTCATCTGTGTGTCTTCTTTGGACATATGCTTCTTCAGGTCCTTTTCCCATTTTTATTTTTATTCTTTTTTTTTCTTTTCAAGATTTTATTTATTTTACAGAGATCACAAGTAGGCAGATGCAGGCAGAGAGAGAGACAGAGACAGAGACAGAGACAGAGACAGAGACGGAAGCAGGCTCCCTGCTGAGCAGAGAGCCCAATGTGGGGCTCGATCCCAGGATCCTGGGATCATGACCTGAGCCGAAGGCAGATGCTTTAATCCAGTGGGCCACCCAGGTGCCCCTTAATTTTATTCTTTTTAAAGATTTTTAAAATTTGTCATAGAGAGCACAAGCAGGGGAGCAGCAGGCAGAGGGAGAAGCAGGCTCCCTGCTGAGCAAGGAGCCCAATGGGGGACTCAATCCCAGGACTCTGGGATCATGACCTGAGCCAAAGAAAGAGGCTTAACCCACTGAACCACCCAGGCATCCCCCTTTGACCATTTTAAAATCAGACTTTTTTTGGTGTTAAGTTGTATGAGTTCTGTTCTTTTCTTTTTTTCTTTAGATTTTATTTATTTGAGTGACAGAATGAGTGTGAGCACATGAACAGGGGCAGAGGAAGAGGGAGAAGCAGGTTCTCCTGCTGAGCAGGGAGCCCAACATGAGGTTCAATCCCAGGACCCTGGGATCATGACCTGAGCTGAAGGCAGATGCTTAACTGACAGAGCCACCCAGGAGCCCCAAGTTGTAAGAGTTCTTTATATTTTAGATATTAACTACTACTTTTAGATATTAACTACTACTTTTAGATATTAACTACTACTTTGATATATCATTTGCAAATATTTTCTCTCATTCAGTAGTTTGCCTCTTCATTTTGCTGATGGTTTCCTGTGTTGTAAAAATCCTTTTACTTTCATGTAGTCCTGCTTATTTATTTTTGTTTTTGGTGCCCTTGCCTGAGGAGACCTTCAAAAAGATACTGCTGAGACCAATGTCCAAGATTTATAGCCCATGTTTTGTTTTGTTTTTGTTTTAGGAGTTGTAGTTTCAGGTCTTTAATTCATTTGGGGTTTATTTTTGTATGTGGTGTGATAAAGTGGTTTGGTTTCATTCTTTTGCATGTTGAGGTCCAGTTTTCCCAACACCATGTATTGGCTTTTTCCTAATCATATATTCTTGCCTCCTTTGTCATAGATGACCTTGTAAGCGTGGGTTTGTTTTTGTATTCTGCTCCACTGATCTGTGTTGTCTGTTTCCATACTAGTGCATACTGTTTTGATTATTATAGCTCTATGGTATAATTTGAAACCTAGGAGTATGATAACCTCCAGCTTTGTTCATTCTCAAGATTTCCTTGGCTATTGAGAGTCTTTTGTGGTTCCACAGAATTTTAGGATTATTTGTTCTAGTTCTGTGAAGAATGCCAAAAATGCTATTGGTATTTTGATAGAAATTGCACTTAATCTGTAGATTGCTTTCGGTAGTATGGACTTTAATAATATTAATTCTTCCAATCCATGAACATGGTATAGCATTCCATTTATGTGTGTCATATTAAATTTCTTCCATCATCTTATCATAGTTTTTAGAGTACAGGTCTTTCACCTCCTTGGTTAAATTTATTCATGGGTCTTTTTATTCTTTCAGATGCAATAGCAAATGGAATTTTTTCCTTAATTTCTTTTTTAATAGTTATTGTATAGAGATGCAACAGATTGTATATTAGTTTTATACCCTGCAACTTCACTAAATTTATTTATTCTAACAGTTTTTTGGTGGAATCTTTAGGATTTTCTACATATTATATCATGTCATCAGCAATAAGTGATAGATTTACTTTTTCCTTACCAATTTGGGTGTCATTTATTTACTTATTATCTATTTTCCTATTAATTAATTAATTGATTTTTAGAGGGGAGGTGGAGAGAAAGAATATTAAGTAGGCTTCATGCCCAGCATGGAACCCACTGTAGGGCTTGATCTCCCTTCTCGCCTGCTAAGTTTCTGTTGAAAAATCAGCTTATGGTCTTATGGGTGTTCCCTTATATATGACTAGTTGCTTTTTTTTCCTGCCTTTAAGATTTCCTTTCTCTTTAATTTTTGACATATTACTCTATGTCTTGTGTGGAGTTCATTGGATTCATCTAGCTTCTCACTTTCTGTGCTTCCTAGACCTGAATGTCTGTTTCCTTCTCCAGAGTAGGGAAGTTTTCAACCATTATTTCTTCAAATATGTTTTATGCCCCTTTACCTCTCTTCTCCTTCTAAGACCCCTATAATGTGAATGTCAGTGTTTGATGTTATCTCAGAGGTCCCTCAAACTATCCTCATTTCTGTTATTCTTTCTTCCTTTTTGCTGTTCAGTTTGGATAATTTTCATTACCCTATCTTCCACATTCCTGATTTTTTTTTGCATCCTTTAATCTGCTGTCAATTCCCTCTAGTGTATTTTTCATTTCTTATTTGTATTCTTCTGTTCTGATTGGCTCATTTTTAATAGTTTCTCTTTGTTGAAGATTTCACTGTGTTCCCCCATTCTTCTCCTGAGTTTGATGAGCACAGGACCATTACTTTGAACTCTTTATCAGGTAGATTACCTCCATTTCATTTATTTCTTTTCCTGAGGTTTTGTCTTGTTCTTTAATTTAGAACTTATTCTTCTCTCTCCTTAATTTGCCTGATTCTGTGTTTGTTTCTCTATTTTAGGTAGATCAGCTATGTCTCCTGGTATTGAAGGAGTAGTCTTATGTAGAAGGCATCTTTTGGGGCCCAGAAGTACAGTTCCCCTAGTCACCAGAACCAGGCACTCCAGTGGTGTTACCCACGTGGACTGCCTATGCCCTCCTCTTGTGGATGGGCCATGACTGCAGCAGGCTTGCTTGTGGGAAGGCCCTGCTGTGATTGTTGTGGGCAAACTGGTGCATGGGGCCTCCCGCACCCACCAGTATAGGAGGTGTTTGGAGGGGGACCAGTCCTGGCCAGGGCTGCGTGCTATGTGTGATGGTGGAGATGGGTGCAGGAACTATGAGGGGTGTGCTGACCAACATCAACTGCTGGATATGATGGTGCAGTAGCTGCTTTTGGGGGGCTTTGGTCCTAAGATGTGTCTGGATGGCACCTGCCAGGGTGGGCAAGTTCAGCAGGGTGGGTCTGCAGGGGACACCGGGGTGAGGGGAACAGTGCTAGCAAGGCAGATGGAGAGTGTCACAACTGGCACCTGCTAGCATTGGTCAGCTAGTCTGAAGGAGTGCAAGAAAATTGGTTCTTAGCAGTGCCCCCTTCCTTGGGGAACTTCCTACAGATTCCTGCCCCTGTGGCACAGTCCCTAAAATTAGTCAATAAATCTCTCTCATTTTTTTTCTTAAAGGTTTTATTTATTTGACAGACAGAGATCACAAGCAGGCAAAGAGGCAGGCAGAGAGAGAGAGAGAGAGAGAGAGGAGGAAGCAGGCTCCCCGCCGAGCAGAGAGCCTGACGCAGGGCTCGACCCCGGGACCCTGAAGATCCATGTCTGACAATTTGTAGATCTCCATTTCTGTGGGTTTGGTCACTGAAAAAATATTGTGTTCTTTTGTGGTATCATTTTTCCTTGTTGTTTTGTGTTTCTTGAAGTCTTGTGTTGCTGTCTTTGCATTTGAAGATGTGGTCAGCGCTCACAGTATTTACTGACTGACTTTGGGAGAGAAACACCTTCACCAGTCAGCCCAACTGGATATTCTGAGGCTGTCTCAAACCTTTTCTATGGATACACCCCCATCATGCCTCTTTTGCTGCCTCTTTGGCGGAAATTTTTTTATCATGAAAAAACTGTATTTAGATTTAGCCAGCTGGACTCAGTTTAGATGATCCCAATTTTGTTGGCAACATCCAAAGCATCATAGTCAGGGGCCAGCCGAACGTATGCCTTCTTCTCTCCATCAGGCCTGATTAAGGTGTTGACCTTGGCTACATCAATGTCATAGAGCTTCTTCACAGCCTGTTTGATCTGGTGCTTGTTGGCCTTGACATCCACAATGAACACAAGTGTGTTGTTGTCTTCTATTTTCTTCATGGCTGACTCAGTAGTCAGGGGGAACTTGATGATGGCATAGTGGTCAAGCTTGTTTCTCCTGGGGGCGCTCTTTCGAGGATATTTGGGTTGCCTTCGGAGATGCAGAGTCTTGGGTCGTCGGAAGGTAGGTGATGTGCGGATCTTCTTTTTTTTGTGACTGTGGACGCCTTTCAGCACCGCTTTCTTGGCTTTCAAAGCCTTTGCTTTGGCTTCGGCTTTGGGAGGGGCAGGGGCCTCCTTCTTAGCTTTCGGCGCCATCTTCGTCGGAAATTTTTTTTTTAAAGATTTTATTTATTTATTTGACAGAGAGAGATCACAGGTAGGCAGAGAGCCAGGCAGAGAGAGAGGAAGGGAAGCAGGGTCCCAGCTGAGCAGAGAACCTGATGTGAGGCTTGATCCCAGAACCTTGAGACCATGACCTGAGCCGAAGGCAGAGGCTTTAACCCACTGAGCCATCCAGGCACCATCTTTGGGGGAAAACTTTTTTTTATTAATTTCTTTTCAGCGTAACAGAATTCATTGTTTATGCACCACAACCAGTGCCCCATGCCATAGGTGCCCTCCATAATACCCACCACCTGGCTCCCCCAACCTCCCACCCCCTGCCCCTTCAAAACCCTCAGATTGTTTTTCAGAGTCCATAGTTCTCATGGTTCATCTCCCCTTCCAAATTCCCTCAACTCCCTTCTCCTCTCCATCTCCCCATGTCCTCCATGTTATTTTTTATGCTCCACAACTAAGTGAAACCATATGATAATTGAATCTCTCTGCTTGACTTATTTCACTCAGCATAATCTCTTCCAGTCCCATCCATGTTGCTACAAAAGTTGGGTATTCATCCTTTCTGATGGAGGCATAATACTCCATAGTGTATATGGACTACATCTTCCTTATCCATTCGTCCGTTGAAGGGCATCTTGGTTAAGAAACTAAAAATAGAGCTTCCCTATGACCCTGAAATTGCACTACTAGGTATTTACCCCAAAGATACAGATAATAGTGAAAAGAAGGGCCATCTGTCGCCCATGTTTATAGCAGCAATGGCCACAGTCGCCAAAATGTGGGGAAAAATTTTTTTTAAAGATTTTATTTATTTATTTGACAGATGGAGATCACAGGCAGAGAGGCAGGCTGGGGGGGGGATAGCAGGCTCCCTGATGAGCAGAGATCCCAATGTGGGGCTCGATTCCAGGACCCTGGGATCATGACTGGAGCTGAAGGCAGAGGCTTAACCCACTGAGCCACCCAGGTGCCCCTTTGGGGGATATTCTTAAGGCTCTATGCCTTCTCTTGCTATTTCAAAGCCAAGATGGGTGCTGAGAGCTTCTCTCTGTCCTCTGAAATACTCAAGTGTCTGTGTCTTCTCCCAACTCCTCCAAGTCAGACTGGCTGAATGTACATGCTTGAAAGACATCTGCTTGTGCTCATCATCTCAGGGTTTGCAGGGAGCTGGACACAGGGTTGGAATTGAGGCACGTAGAGCATCAGGCACATGTATAAGCCAGTCGGAACTGTCCCCAGCAGCTGCCTGTGAGCCTCCTGATGGTGTTTGTAGCAGACAATAGGGTCTGCAGCCTTTTTAAAAATGTCCAGGTCCCAGATGGTATGAGCCCTGCAGACTAGCCAGTATCAGCCTTCCAGCTGCCCATCCATTGCCATCCCCTACATATTCTTTCTTTCTCTCTTTCTTTTTAAGATTTTTCTGTATTTGGGAGAGAGAGAGAACACACAAGCATGGGAAGGGGCAGAGGAAGAGGGAGAGGCAGACTCCCCACTGAGCAGGGAGCACAGTGCAGGGCTCCATCCCAGGACCCTGGGATCATGATCTGAGCTGAAGGCAGATGCTTAACTGACTGAGCCCCCCAGTTCGCCCCTGCGAACGTATTTTGCCCCTCCCCTACATATTTTTAGAGAAGAAAGCAATGGGTCTCTTTTGCAGTGTCCTGTACCACTGGGGAAGCCAGTGCTCAGTCACTTTGCTCTCTCTTTCCCTATGGAAGGAATCCTAGGGCAACCAGAGGGGGGTCTCACCAATGAGGTGTGCTGCTCTGAGGGCGGGGGCAGGGGGGAGGCAGGTAAAGTGAAAGTGTTCTTCGTACTCTCTGCAGTCTTTCTGCTCTCAGTTTATTTGCTCTGGTGTTGTGCTGGAAATTCACCCCCGGACTTCCCGAAAGGTATTCTCAGCTTTGGGTGGTTGTCAAAACTGGTGCACTGGGAGATTTTAGGAGAAAAGTCTTAATCTACCTTCTTTGTGATGTCATTCTTTTTTTTTAAAAAGGATTTTATTTATTTGACAGATGGAGATCACAGAGAACCAGGCAGAGAGAGAGGAGGAAGCAGGCTCCCTTTGGAGCAGAGAGCCCGATGCGGGGCTCAATCCCAGGACCCTGGGATCATGACCTGAGCCAAAGGCAGAGGCTTTAACCCACTGAGCCACCCAGGCGCCCCTGTGATGTCATTCTTTTGTTGACTCATACGTAATTTAAAAGTGGGTTGTTTAATCTCACAGTATTTGGGGGTTTTCCAGCTATCTTTCTATTACTGATTTCTAGATTAGTACTCTTGTGCTCTGCAGCATATTTGGTATGATTTCTTTTCTTTAAATTTTTTAAGCTCTCTTTTATGTTGAGACATAAAATATGATCTGTTTTGGTGAATGCTTCATGTGAACTTGAGAAGCATGTATATCCTGCTGTGTTTGAATGAAGTGCTTCGTGGATTTCAATTATATCCCCTTGTTTGACGGTGCTGTTTAATTCAGCTATGTTCTTCTTGATTTTCTTCTTGCCAAAACTCTTAATTACTGATGGAGGGTGGTAAAGTCTCCAACTATGAGTGGATTCATGGATTTCTCCGTAGATTTTAATGAGCATGTGTCCTTGGACTGTGACTTTCTTTGGTATAATAGGAAAGATATTTGGTCTTTATCCATGGTTCCCAGCCAAGACTTCCTAAAGCCCTTGGACTTTCTGAGTGGTAAGGGTGACCGGAGCATCTTATGTTCTAAGGAGGTAATTGTTTGCTGGTCCCTAGATAGCTTCAGGATGGGAGTGAGTCACCAGGAGGACCAAGCTTGGATTGGAGGCTTCGAACCTTTAGCTCAGCCCCCAGCCCCTGGGTAGTGGGGAGGAAGGAGTTGGAGACGGAGTTATTAGCTAAGTGCCAATGATTTAGTCATTCATGCTTATGCAAGGAAACTCTATAAACCTCCCGAAACGTCAGGATTCAGAGAGATTCTCAGATCAGTGTGCTGGAAGTGTGTTGTATCTGGAGAAGGCATGGACGTTCCCTACCTCCCCCACGTCCTTTGCCCTGTATGCCCCTTCCATTTGGCTGTTTCTGACTTGTACCTTTTACAATGAATCAATAATAATAAGAGCATTTTATTAGTTGTAAAGTGTTGCTGTCAAATTAACAAACAATGATTCAGGCAACTTTTGAATCTGTAGTTGGCCATGCAGAAATGAGTGTAGCCAGCTGCCTCTCCCCTGTTTGTAGCTGCCTTCCAGTGTGGGGGCAGTTTTGTGGGACTGAGCCCTTAAACTGAGGAATGTGATGTTAACTGTATTTTGTGTCAGAGTTAAATAGAATTGTTGGGATGCCTGGGTGGCTCACTCGGCTAAGCACCTGCCTTCGGTCAGGACTCTGATCCCAGAGTCCTGGGAGCGAGTCCTGCATTGGGCTCCCTACTCAGCAGGCAGCCTGCTTCTCCTTCTGCCTGCCACTCCCCCCTGCTTGTTCGTTCTCTCTCTCTCTCCCTCCCTCCCTCTCCCCCTATCTCTGACAAATAGATAAAATCTTTAAAAAGAAAAAAAAGAACTAAATAGAATGGTAGGCCACCTTCAACCGGTGGTGAGCAACACACCATGTACTTGCTCTCAGGAGTTAGAAAAAACAAAAACAAAAACCCTCTCAACCTTACAAGTATTTCTAAGCCCCCCCCTCCCCTCAGCACAGGTCAGGGAGGAAAGCTAAAGGGAACTCAGGCTGGCTGTTTCATCCCCCCCACCTCCCCATGCCCGCCATGTCAGGTCGATTCTGGCAAAATCCCAAGTCAGTCAGGCTCTTGAAAAGCAGATTATATTAAGGACAGGTCTTGTTAAGGAGAACGAACGATATGGGCATATGTCAAAATGGCTACATTTCTGTCTCTGTTTCCAATTCTAGAGACCGCAGTTTGCCCTGTAATCCGTGCTTTCAGTTACATGGTGTTGATTTTAAGTCTTCTGGCGAGGATAGGAATGTCCCCTCTAAGTTCCTTACATACCAGATGACAAACCAGAGGTCTCTATTTCTTAAAGTCTGTCGGCTGACACCTGTAAAAGCCTCATTCTTCCTCCTCCTCGTGCCCTGCATCTGAACAAGGTGACAAGAAAGTCCGGCTGCTCACTGCTCTGGTGCCGACAAGACATTCCATCCCGGGAGGCCCTGTCCTTGTGCCCAAACTCTCATTCTAGACGTTTCTGGAACGTCAAGAAAACCTAGGACAGGCTCTTTCCCTTGCTGTTTCTTTCCTTTTTCTTTCTTTAAAGACTTTATTTATTTATTAATTTGGGTGGGGGGGGGTAGAGGGAGAGGGAGAGTCTTAAGCAAACTCAGTGTTGAGTGTAGAGCCCTAACATGGGGCTCGATCTCATGCCTCTGAGATCAGGACCTGAGCTGAAACCAGGAGTCAGTTGCTTAACTGTGGCACCCAGGTGCCCCCTTTCCTTGCTCGTTCAAGGCACTTCCCACCTGCTTGGGAGGCCTGCCCTCCCTGGACACTTCCATAATCAAAGTAATTAACCTTTTCATTTGTTCCTGGAAGGGATATGTTGTCAACCAAACCTAGAGTGACCCCCACCCCCACCCCCCACCCCCAGCCTGACTCTTCAGGTGACAGTTACAGGAGGGGTAACATGGTATATATGTTGTAATACACTTTACTTAATTATTCTATTAATAAATAGTCCAGATCTTTACATATCAATACGTGCCACCCTTTGTTTTAAAAAAAAAGTAGGTATGATAATGAGTTTACGCAAGCAATTCTTTCTAAATAGACAGTTGGATTTTAACCAATTTTGCCACCGAAACCATGAGTAAAAACTCAGATTACCAAGTTACAACAAACATAAACAAATTATGTTCTTTTCAAACCGAATTTCTTAAGATTTTTATCATCACATATATTGAGGAAAGAATGTAGAAAATGTTTTGCGGTAGGATCTGCTAATAATATAAACATCCCCGAAGTCATCATCAAGATTCCTAAGTGTGGGCAGTAGTGGAGCCTCATGTTCCCCTCCGTGGCTCACCTCTGTCCTGCCCCTTCGATGACTGTTGTCCCCATGCTTTGTTTATCCTCGATACCTTTACCATCTCTTATTTTTCCCTAAGCGGTGTTCTTTCCGTTTTCCTCCTTTGACCTTTGAGCAGGTAAGTATCCACGGAATGATGCTGAAAGGCTTTCCAGTGGGTTTTTGCCTCAGTATGTTTCTGACCTGCGAGCACCTGAGGCTTCGGGACTGGTCTAGGACTGTGGGGTTCAAACCTCCCGGCCAGCTAAGTGGCCCAAGGCTTCGAGATTCTTTCCATACAAATGAGAGCGGTTGGGGGGCGTGGTGGGCAGAAGACTCCCTGATGCAGACGGTCCAGGATCCGAATGGAACCAGACTCCGCACTAAGTGAGGTCACTTGGGTCCGTGTTTGTGAGGAAGGGTCACGGCTCCGTGAGTGGCCTGGCGGCCTCGCGGTTCAGAGCGACGTCCTCGCAGAGACCAGGTGGCATCCCGCCGCCCGAGCAAGGTCGACTCAAAGACGTGACCTCCGGCCCGCTGTCACTCAGGTGGGCGGGGGCGGGGCCTCGCGAACGGCCCAATCAGGGGAGTCGCTGGAACCCTACGTGCGGGCGACGCGCTGTGGACGGTGGGGACTGGGTGCTGTCGCCGCTGTCCGGCCGAGGCTCGCATCACCTCGCGCCGTCCTGAAAGGCTTGGGGAGCTTCCGCCACATCCTCTGTCGCCGTGAGCTCCGCCGGCCGCGGCAATCGCATGGTGGTCGACCCGGTACCCCAGAAAGCGGGCAATGGTGAGTGTGCGGGGCCGGGAGTCGGGAGAGGGGGGCGGGGGGACCGGCTGGAACCGGCCGCGGCTGGACCTGGCTTCCCCGCGGTGAACTCCGGAGTCGGGGGACCCGAGGCCGCGGATGGCGCGGCACGCAGCGCGGGGCGGCCCGGCCGCAGGGACCCATGCCATCCTGTCCCGTCCCTGCGTGGCCGCGTCCCCCTCAGATCGGGCGATGACCACAGGGAGGGTCATCAGGGGACGGTCATGCCTCGGTCTCCCAGGTTCGTGCGCGGGAGGTGCTGTGGTCTATGGGGTCCCCTTCCCTTTCTCCCTGGGGGGACCCAGTGTCCCCGCACTTTTCCAAACATTTGGGGAGTAGGGTCTCAAAGTCACGACCCTGTGCCCCCAGCCTAGCTCTTCATGGGACTGGCAATAAATGCCTCAATTTCCAGATCTTTCCGTGTTTTCTGAAACGCCATCTTTCCTCTCCAGTTCAGAGCATCATTATTAACTATTTGTTCTCCGGGGTGCATTTCATATTATGCAGTATTTTATCATTTACCCACAGAGCCATGGATGGCTCTTTTTAAAGATTTATTTTTGTGGGTATTTTACATGAGAAGAAAGCGGAGAATAACCACCTGGAACTGTTTTATGAAATCTTTGTGTCCCGACCCCCAGCAGGATCTTTCCTGGACACTGACATCCTCTCGAATGTCCTTTGAGTGGAGGTTCTTCTTTAAAACTTTCTTAGGTGATCTGTCCTGTCAGCATTGCCCCTCCTTGCATTTGTCATTCTGAAAAGATTTATTCACTTGAGACTTAGCTTGGGAGACAGTATATAAAGTATTTCCAAAAAGGTGAATTTCAGAAAAAAAAAATCCTTCCTATTTGTTACAGTTTGTTCCTTTTTTTCTTCTCTGTGGGTACAGTAATATTCTGAGATCTTTTAGTTCCTTCAGGTGATTTTAAATGGGATAGCAGGGCCTAGACCTGTGACAATAAGTATCCCAACCCAGTTGTTTACAAATCGATTTATTTTGTTGGAAATAATGGACATTTTTATTTTCTGATAGTAGAAAGTTGGTTTTCTTGTTGAACTAGTACAATTCCTTAAAGTTTTCTTTCCTCCTTTACACATAAACACTGATGTGTGAGATTTTGCAGGATTCTTGAACCCCTGGGTTTCTGTCATTTAAATGACCAGGGGTGGTCCAGAGTGTTGTGATTGGGGAGCAGAGGCCTGAGGCCAGTAACTCCCAAGCTGAGGCCAGCTCTGAGCTAGCAAAGGCACAGGGCGTTTTCTCAGTCCGAGATGTTTTTGCATGTTTGGGTTTTGCATCCGTGATACAGGTGCACTCAGAGTTTAATTTGTGTACTGAGAAATTGTGAGAGTCTGGAGTTCTGTCTCCTGGACAAGATGTTTATGAATTTGGGCATTTATTAGGGTCACAACCTTAAACTGAATCTGCCTGAGAGTTTCCTTTCCTGGGGGAGGAAGTTCCCATAAGCTGCCCGGAGAAAGGAGGGTGTGCGGGGCTCCCAGAGCCCATTCCTGCAGGTTCTTGGGCGATCCTCCCGTCCCTCCTGCACCAGGGGCTGACCCCCTGTGGAGGTGCTGTCTCACCTGAGAATGTCTAGAGCCCAGCTTGGAAGTGGGTTTAATTTCTGAATATGGGTTTTCCTTCTTAGCTTTGGGTAAGCAGGCTGCTTATCTGAGCGGTCTTGAATGTTTGCATTTCTTTCCTTGGCATTCTTTTTTATCTGTTGCATATTCCAGTTCTTTCAGTCTAGTCTTCCTTAGTAGTTTGCCGTTTTATTTCCTGTCTGAATGGGTAAGATTTTTTATTTTTATTTCTCGGGCTTTGAAAATGTAAGTTGATTGAGAAAAATGTGTGAGGCAAGAAAATCTTGAAACCAAACAATTTTTATTCCTTTTAGGCACAGTCTCAAGCTGTGAGGTGGGCATATTGAAGTTCTCAGGCACATTTTTTCATCTTTATTATTATTATTTTTAATATAAAGATTTTATTTTGGGGGCACCTGGGTGGCTCAGTGGGTTAAGCCTCTGCCTTTGGCTTACATCTTGATTTCAGGGTCCTGGGATCGAGCCCCGCATCGGGCTCTCTGCTTAGCAGGGACCCTGCCTCCCTCTCTGTGCTGTTCTGCCTACTTGTGATCTCTCTCTTTAATAAAGTCTTTTATTAAAAATATTTTATTTTAAAAAATTGTTTTAAAGATTTTATTTGACAGAGAGAGAACATGAGAGGGGGAAGGTCAGAGGGAGAAGCAGACCCCCTGGTGAGCAGGAAGCCAGAGCGGGCCTCAATCCTGGGACTCCAGGATCATGACTTGAGCTGAAGGCAGTCGCTCAACTAACTGAGTCATCCAGGTACCCTAAAGATTTTATTTTATTATTTATAAAAGATTTTATTTATTTATTTATTTGACAGAGAGAGGATCATAAGTAGGCAGAGAGGCAGGCAGAGGGAGACAGGGGAAGCAGGCTCCTTGCTGAGCAGAGAGCCAGATGTGGGGCTTGATCCCAGGACCCTGAGATCATGATCTGAGCTGAAGGCAGAGGCTTAACCCATTGAGCTGCCCAGGCGCCCCTAAAGATTTTATTTTTAAGAAATCTCCACATCCAACTTGGGACTCGAACTTACAACCCCGAGATCAAGAGTCGCATGCTCTACTGCCTGAGCCCGCAGGACACCCCTCATTTCTCACCTATAGAGCCGTTTTTGTATGTGCAGGTCTCCAGGGAACTTTGATGTTTAAAAGGCTTTACTATTTTTTAAGGCAAATGAATTTGTTTTAATTGATGTCAGAAAAACTACCCAAGCTTATGTCAATCTTAAAAATCCTAGTAGGTTTCAGGATTTAAATGCAGTTCCCTAATGCAGTGCAACATACTGTTCATTCCTGACAGTATCCCTAGTGTGACCTATGGCAGAGGGACAAACTGTGGTTTCCCTTGTCCTTTTATTTATTTGTCCCTTGTCCTTTTAGAGCACTGAAATTTTTCATTTTTTATGGGCTGCGCTTTTATACTGGCTAATACTTAAAGAATTAGATTTTAGAATGATTTCCTGTGTAGAAAAGTTTAAATTAATTTTTTAAAAAGATTTTATTTATTTGACAGAGATCAGAAGTAGGCAGGCAGACAGAGAGGGGGAACGTGGCTCCCTTCGGAGCAGAGAGCCCGATGTGGGGCTCAATCCCAGGATGCTGGGATCATGACCTGAGCCAAAGGCAGAGGCTTTAACCCACTGAGCCACCCAGGCATCCCAAGTTTAAATTAATTTAAAATTGAATTTAAAGTAGCAAAAGTTGAAAACACTATTAAGTAGTAAAATATAGTGTATATAAGTTTGTTTCTTTTGTATTAATTGCATGCTAAGGATTACAATTCATAAAAAACTAGTAGACCAGAAAAAAATTCAATTTATGAAAAGATGAGAGTTCAGGGCTTTTTGTTAGAGCATTTTATGTTTACGGGAAAACTGATCACAAAGTACAGAGGTCCCACTTGACCCCTCTGCATCCACAGTTTGCAGTATTTTTTACATCTCCTGTTCCTGTGGTGTATTTGTTACAACTGATGGACCAGTAGTCCTGCCCTGAAGTCCGCTGTTGATACAAACATAGATGTTTTGTGTTCAGTACAATCTGTGGGTTTTGGCAAAGGTACCATGACAAGTGTCTATCATTTCTTTTTAAGATTTATTTACTGATTTTGGAGAGAGCCCGTGCATGTGTGGGGAGAGGCGGGGTGAAGAGGAGGGAGAGCGAGAGTCTCAGGCCGACTCTGCTGAGCGTGGAGCACGACGCGGGACTCCATGCCAGGCCCTGAGATCGCGACCTGTGCCAAAACGAGGAGTTGGGCGCTTGACCCACTGCCCCACCAGGCACCCCGTGTCCATCATTTCTCTCTAGTATCGAATAGTCTCTTGCTTTCCTAAAAATAGCCTGTGCTCCCCCTATTTGTTCAGTCAGCCTTCCCTCCAACACCCCAGTCTCTAACCGGAAAGATTTTTACGTGCAGAAAGTCCGGCGCTTGGAAACTGCGTTTCACCTTGTGCGAGTGTCTTCTTTGACTTAATATACTTTAAAGGTTCCTGCTGGTGTTGTGTTGGCTTTATCCTTTAGTTCTTTTGATCACTAAGCAGTATTTGTCACATGCATATATCATGGGTGTTGGCTCATTCTGCTACTGAAGGATATTCTGCTGAACTCTTGGCAGTTATGAATAAAACAACTGTAAACATTCATTTACATGTTTCTGTGTGAGTACGAAGTTTCAGTTAATTTGAGGAACTGCCAAGGAGTATGATCACTAGATCCTTTGGTGAGAGTATGTTTAGTTTTATAGGAAACTGCCTGTCTTCCTAAGTAAGCTTACCATCTTCCTTTCCTACCAACAGTGAATGAGATTCTTGTAGGTTTACATCTTCACCCGCATTTGGTGTTCTGAGTGTTTTGAAAAATTGTATCCTTATAAATAAGTGTCTAGTGACACCCATTTATGTTCTAATTCCCTGATGACATTTGAAGTTAAACTTCTTTTCATATGCGTATTTGCAGTCTGTGGTGTACAGTCTTTTGTGGTGTATGTTCAGATCATTTGCTTTTTTTTTTTAATCATTTGCCCATTTTAAATTGGATTGTTTGTCTTAGTTTTAAGAATTCTTTGGACATTTTGGGTGTCCTTTATCAGATAACTGTTCTGTAAGAATTTTCTCCCTGTATGTGACTGTTCGTTTTATTTTTCTTTTTTCAAGATTTTATTTTTATTTGAGATAGAGTGAGAGAGAGAGAGCACAAGCGGGGAGCAGCAGAGGAAGAGGGAGAAGCAGGCTCCCCACTGAGCAGGGAGCCCCGCACGTGGCTGGATTCCAGGACCCTGGATCATGACCTGACCGAGAGCAGATGCTTAACCCACTGAGCCACCCAGCTGCCCCGTGACTATTCATTTTCTTACCACTCTACTTTGTAGAACAGGATTTTTATTTTAATGAAATGAAACTTCCCATTTTTTTCTTTCATGGATCTTGCTTTTGGTATTGCATCTTAAAATACATCAGTTAATCCAGGATCATCTCCTATGTGATCTTTTAGGAGTTTTTAACTTTAGATTTACAATATATTTTTGGTTGAGTTTTGGGAAAGACATAAGGTCAGTGTCTAAATTCTTTTTTGTTTGTTTGTTTATCCTTTGCATGTGGATAGTCACTCTTTCTAGCACTGTTTGTTTAAAAGAATTTTTTCAGGGCGCCTGGCTCCCTCAGTCCGTGAAGTATTCAACTCGTAATCTTGGCTCAGGTCATGGTCCCAGCGTCCTGGGATTGATCCCCACGTCAGACTCCACACGCAGCACAGAGTCCGCTTCAGATTCTCTCTCTCCCTCTGCCCCTACCCCTGCTCATGCATGCGTTCTCTCAAAATCTTTTTTTTTTAAGATTTTACTTATTTATTTGACAGAGATCACAAGTAGGCAGAGATGCAGGCAGAGAGAGGAGGAAGCAGACTCCCCACAGAGCAGAGAGCCCATGTGGGGCCTGATCCCAGGACCCTGGGATTATGACCTGAGCCAAAGGCAGAGGCTTTAACCCACTGAGCCACCCTGGTGCCCCAAATCTTTTTTTTTTTAAAGGCTTTTTCTCTATGTATTGCCTTTTTGTCCTTTGTCAAAGGTCAGTTGACTGTATTTGTGTGAGTCTGTAGGAAAACAGTTGACTGCTGCTTCCTTCAACCTTGCTGTGCTCTGTTACTGATTTTTTCAGAGTGATCTCTGGAATTGCTTGGGACTCTATCAGATAGTCTGCATAGTAAACCATGCGCTGTGTAACTCACAGGTTTATTTTTTGCTTCTCAATCTATATAACTTTTATTTCCTTTTTTTGCCTTACTGCATTAGCTAGGTCTTCCAGGATGACGGGGAGTAGGAGTGGAGAGAGAAGACTCCGTACCTTGCTGGTTAGCTTACCAGAAAAGCAGCGAGTCTCTCGCCATTATTATCATGTTCACTCCAAGAGTCATGTAGATGTTCTTTTCCAAGAACAGGAACTCCTCCCCTCTATTCCTAGTGTGTTACCGTGTGTGTTGAGTTTTCACATGTTTTTTCGTTTTCACCTCCTTGTATTCCTGATAGTAGTAATCTCCGTCTTCCTTCTCTTCTCACTTAGATTGACTCAACAGTCACCAATTCCATTCATCATTTCACGGAACTAGCCTTTGGTTTTCTTGATACTGTCTCTTCATTTCCTGTAACTCTTAATGTCTTTTATAAGTTTTACTATTTTATTTTCCTTATTTTTATTGACATATAACTGACATGTAACATTAGTTTCAGGTGTACAACATAATGGTTCAGTATTTGTGTATACCGTGAAATGCTTCCACAGTTTAAGTCTAGTTAACGTCCTTCATTGCACATAGTTACAGTTTCTTTACTTACCATAGAACTTTAAACACCTACTCTCTTAGCAGCTTTCAAATATTTAGTGTTAACGGTGTTAAGAGCTGTGGGTACCATGTCGCATGCTGCATCCAGTGACTTATTTTATTACCGGGAGGTTTTTTTTTTTTTATTTTTAAGATTTTTTTTTTATTATTTGCAAGAGAGAGAGAGAGCATGAGAGGAAAGAGGTCAGCGGGAGAAGCAGACTCCCCGCTGAGTAGGGAGCCCGATGTGGGACTCGATCCCGGGACTCCAAGATCATGACCCGAGCTGAAGGCAGTTGCTCAACCAACTGA
The DNA here is from genome assembly GCF_020171115.1 of Neogale vison. NCBI lineage: Eukaryota > Metazoa > Chordata > Mammalia > Carnivora > Mustelidae > Neogale > Neogale vison. The sequence goes on from NC_058096.1 coordinate 215,949,609, forward strand.
GCCATACAGGCGCCCCTATTACCGGAAGTTTGTACCTTGTGACTCCCTTCACCCATTTTCCCCACCCTTCACCTCTGGCAGCTGCTTTGCGTATGAGTTTGTGTTTTTGTTTCAGTTTTTATTTTTTTATAGGATTTATTTACAGAGAGAGCTTGTGTGCACGCACGTTGGGGAGGGGCAGAGGGAGAGAGAGTCTCAAGCAGACTCTGCCTAAGCACGGAGCCCCGACCTGGGTCTTGATCTCACGACCCTGAGATCATGACTGGAGCCAAAACCAAGAGTGGGATGCTGAACCGACTGTGCCTCCGGCTCCCCTGTGGTTTTGTTTTCAGATTCCACGTATAAGTGAGATCATACAGTATTTGTCTTTCTCTTCTGACTTTTCCTCTTAGCATAATATTCTCAAAGTTTATGTGTTAAAAATAGTAAGACTTTGGGGTGCCTCAGTGGGTTGAGCCTCTGTCTCTCGATTTTGGCTCAAGTCGTGAGATAAGGCCCCACGTGGGGCTCCGCACCCCTGGAGCCTGCTTAAGTTTCTCTGTCTCCCTCTGCCCTCCCTGCTCTCTCTCTCTCTCTCAAAAAAAAAGGGGCAAAATTTTATTCTTTTTTATGGCTGAATAATACTCTATTAATATATATCAGTTTGTCCATTGGTGAACACTTGTTTCCATATCTTGGCTATTGTAAGTAATAATGCAGTGAATATAGGTTGCTTATATTTTTTAGTTTTTTTCTGATAAATACCCAGAAGTGGTATTATTGGATCACATGGTCATTGTAGTGCACAAAGGTTCCCTACATCCTCACCAACACTTGCTATTTGTCTTTTTTTGTTCTTTTTTTTAAAGATTTTATTTATTTATTTGACAGAGTGAGATCACAAGCAGGCAGAGAAGCAGGCAGAGAGAGAGGAGGAAGCAGGCTCCCTGCTGAGCAGAGAGCCCGACGCGGGCCTCGATCCCAGGACCCTGAGATCATGACCTGAGCCGAAGGCAGCGGCTTAACCCACTGAGCCACCCAGGCGCCCACTATTTGTCTTTTTGATGCCAGCTGTTCATACAGGTGTGAGGTAATAGCTCATTGTGGTTTTGATGTGCCTCTCCCTGGTGATCATGACGTAGAGTACCTTCCCATGTACCTGTTGGCCACCTGTGTGTGTTCTGTGGATAAATGTCTGTTTAGATCCTCTGCCCGTTTTTTTTTTAAGATTTTATTTATTTATTTGACAGAGAGAGTGATCATAAGTAGGCAGAGAGGCAGGCAGAGAAAGGGGAGAAGCAGGCTTCCTGCTGAGCAGAGAGCCCGATGCAGGGCTCCATCCCAGGACCCTGAGATCATGACCCGAGTTGAAGGCAGAGGCTTTAACCCACTGAGCCACCCAGGCGCCCCTCCATTTTATTTTTTAATTGGGTTCTTTTTTTGGTGTTGAGTTTTAGGATTTCTTTATGTATTTTGGATATAACCCCTTGGATATAACCAGAGATACAATTTGTAAATAATTTTCTCCCATCAAGGATTTCTTTTTAAGGATGATTTAAGGATTTCATTTTAGGATGATTTCTTTTGCTTGCAGAAGCTTCTTGGTTTGATATAGACCCACTTGTTGACTTTTGCTTTTGTTGTCAGATCTAAATAGTCATCTTTAAGATTGATGTTAAGGGGGGCGCCTGGGTGGCTCAGTGGGTTAAGCCGCTGCCTTCGGCTCAGGTCATGATCTCAGGCTCCTGGGATCGAGTCCCACATCAGGCTCTCTGCTCGGCAGGGAGCCTGCTTCCTCCTCTCTCTCTCTCTCTGCCTGCCTCTCTGCCTACTTGTGATCTCTCTGTCAAATAAATAAATAAAATCTTTAAAAAATAAAGATTGATGTTAAGGAGCTTACCACCTGTTTTCTTCTAGAAATTTTATGGAGTCATGTCTTACACTCACATCTTTAATCCATTTAGAGTTTTGTGTATGGTGTAAGAAAGTGGTCCAGTTTTCCCGGGACTGTTTATTGGAGAGACGGTCCTTTTTTCCATTGTAAATGTTTATTTCCTTTGTTGTAAATTAATTCACCACAGAGTGTGGGTTTATTTCTGTATTCTCTGTTCTATTCTATTGATCTGTATGTCTGTTTTATGCCAATGCCTTACTGTTTTGATTACTAGGGCTTTGTAACATAGTTTGAAATAAGAGAATGTTATGCCTCCAGATTTTTCTTAAGATTGCTTTGGCTATTCAGAGTCCTTGTGGTTCCATGCAGATTATAGGACTGTTCTATTTCTGTGGAAATGCCATTGAGATTTTGAAAGGGATTGCATTGAATCTGTAAATTGCTTTAGATGGTGTGGATATTTTAACAGTAGTAATTCTTTCAATCCACTGAGCATGGAATATCTTTGCATTTATTTTGTGTCATCAATTTCTTTAATCAGTGTCTTACAGTTTTCAGTATATACGCCTTTCACCTTTTTGATCAAGCTTATTCCTATTCTTTTTGATGCAATTGTAAGTGGACTTCATTTATTTATTTTTTAAAATATTTTATTTATTTATCAGAGAGATAGTGAGTGAGCACAAACAGGGAAAGCAGCAGGCAGAGTGAGAAGCAGGCTCCCTGCTGAGCAAGGAGCCCAGTGGTGGGCTCCATCCCAGAACCCCGGGATCATGACCTGAGCTGAAGGCAGATGCTTAACCAACTGAGCCACAGGTGTCCCCTGGACTATTAAGTTTTTCATCTTAATTTCAATATAGTTAACATACCTTTAAAATATTTTTAAGGAGTTAAGATGGATTGTTTTTCTAATTTCTCTTTCTGATCATTCCTTATTAGTGTAGAGGAACATAACCGTTGTTTTGGTGGAGTCTTTAGAGTTTTCTGTATACAGACAGTTCCCAACTTAATGATGGTTCAGCTCAAGGTTTTTTGACTTTTTGATGGTACAAAAGCAACACACATGCAGTAGGAACCATACTTTGAATTTTGATTTTTTTCTGTTCTCAGTATGCAGTTCCGTGTTCTCCTGTCCTGCTGGGTGGCAGAAGCAGCCAGCTGTAGCTTCCGATCAGCCCCACAATTGTGAGGGTAAATAACTGTTACCATTAAAACCCTTTTGTCCCTATACAACCATTCTGGTTTTTACTTTCTTTCTTTTTTTTTTTTTAAAGATTTTCTTTATTTATTTGACAGACAGATCACAAGTAGGCAGAGAGGCAGGCAGAGAGGGAGGAGGAAGCAGGCTCCCTGCCGAGCAGAGAGCCCGATGTGGGGCTTGATCCTGGGACCCTGGGATCATGACCCCAGCCGAAGGCAGAGGCTTTAACCCACTGAACCACCCAGGCGCCCCAACCATACTGTTTTTTACTGTCAGTATGGTATTCAATAAACAACATGAGAAATTCAACACATTGTTAAAAGTAGGCTTGGTCGCCTGGGTGGCTCAGTCAGTTAGGTCATGATCTCAGGGTCATGGGATTGAGCCCTGTGAAGGGCTCTTTGCTCAGCAGGGAGTCTGCTGGAGTCTCTCTCTTGCTTCCCCTTTGTCCCTTCCCCCAAATAATTCTTTTTTAAAAAGGCTTTTTAAAAAATAGGCTTTGTAAAAATAAAAATTAAAAAATCGGCTTTGTGTTAGATGATTATACCCAACTACAGGCTAATGTAAGTGGAGTATGATTAAGGTAGGTGACACTAAGCTTGTATGTTCATTAAGTTAGGTATATTAAATACATTTTCAGTTTTTTTTAAGATTCTTAAAATTTATTTGACAGACAGAAATCACAAGTAGGCAGAGAGAGAGAGAGGAGAAAGCAGGCTCCCTGCTGAGCAGAGAGCCCGATATGGGGCTCGACCCCAGGACCCTGGGATCATGACCTGAGCCGAAGGCAGAGGCTTTAACCCACTGAGCCACCCAGGCGCCCCTACATTTTCAGTTTTTTTTAAAAAAAAGATTTCATTTGAGAGAGTGGGAGCACATGAGCTGGAGAGGGGGGCAGGCAGAGGAAGCACACTCCCCACTGTGCTGGGAGTCCAACTTGAGGCTTTGGTCCCAGGACCCTGAGATTATGACATGAACTGAAGGCAGGTGCTTAACCTTCTGAGCCACCCAGCTGCCCCTACATTTTCAATTTAGAGATATTTCCAATTAATGATGTATCAATACATAACACAATCATAAGGTGAGGAAGATCTGCAGAATATCCTATCCTCTATAAACAGACCACTTCACCTCATTTTTTCTAAACTGGGTACCATTTTTCTTTTTCTTGCATAATTGCCCTGGCTAGAACTTTCCAGCTTTGTGTAGTGGGCATCCTCCTCTTGGTCCTGATCTTAGTGGAAAAACGTTCCGCTTTTCAGCACTGAGTATGAGGTTATCTGTGAGCTTGTCATGGCCTTTATTATGGCCTTTATTATGCTGAGGTATTTTCTCTGTACACCACTTTGTTGAGAGTCTTTATCATAAATGGATATTGAATTTTGCCATATGCCTTTTCCGCATCCATTGAGAAATCATGACTTTTGATCTTCATTTTGTTAATATGGTTTATCAGATTGATTTGTAGATGCTGAACCATACTTGCATCATGGAATTAATCCCACTTGATAGTGGTAGGTGATCTTTTAGTGTGTTGTTGGATTCACTTTGCTAGTATTTTGTTGAGGACTTCTCTAGCTTATGTTCATTGGGATACTCGACTGTAATGTCCTTATGGCATCTTCTGGTATCAAGGTTACACTGGCCTCATAAAATTAGTTTGGAAGTATTCCCTCCTATTTTTTAGTAAGCATTTGAGAAGGATTTGGTATTACTTTTTCTTCTAATGTTTGGTAGAGTTTACCAGTGAAGCCATCTGGTCCTGGACTTTTATTTGTTGGGATGCTTTTGGTGACTGGTTGACTCTTTTTACTAGTAATCAGTCTGTTCAGATTTTCAGCTTTTTCATAATTCAGTCCTGATATGTATTTTGTTTCTAAGAGTTTATCCATGTCTTCTAGGTTGTCCAGTTTTTTGGTGTATAATTGTTCATAGTAGTCTCTTATGACACTTTGTATTTCTGTTGTACCCGTTGTAATGTCTCCTTCATTTTTTATTTTATATATTTGAGTCCTCTCTTTCTTTTCTTTTAGACTCTGATGAAAGGTCTATCCATTTTATTTACCAAAAAAACAACTCTAGGGACACCTGGGTGGCTCAGTTGGTTAAGCGGTTGCCTTCGGCTCAGGTCCTGATCCCAGAGTCCTGGGATGGAGTCCCACATCCCAGCTCCCAGCTCCATGGGGAGTCTGCTTCTCCCTGAGATCCTCTTCTCTCTGTCTCTCTCTCAAATAAATAAATAAAATCTTTTTTAAAAAACCCAAACTCTTAGTTTCACTGACTTTTTTTTCTATTTTTAATTTGCATTTTGTTTATTTCCACTATGATCTTTGTTATTTCTTCTTCTAGCTTTGGACTTTTTTCTTCTTTTTCTAGTTCCTTGAGGTATAAAGTTGGGTTTATTTGAGATCTTTCTTGATGTAAGCATTAATTGCTATGAAATTCCTTCTTGGAACTGCTTTTGCTGCATGTTGTAAGTTTTGATATGTAGTATTACCATTTTCATTTGTGTCAAGGTATTTTTTGACTTCTCAAGTTGATTATGTTCACCTGTTAGTTCAGTAGCATGTTATTTCATCTGCACATATTTGTGAATTGTCCAATTTTCTCCTTGCAGTTGATCTGTAGGCCCACCATGGTGATTGGAAAAGATGGTTGATGTGACTTTAATCTTATTTAGTTTATTAAGACTTGTTTTGTGGCCTAATATATGACTCGTGGAGAATGTTCTATATGCATGTAAGAATGTGTATTCTGTTGCTTTTAGATGGAAATGTCTGTTAAAAATGGGTCACTTAATTTCAGTGTTTCCTTACTGTTTTTTTTTGGGGGGGGGTCTGGATGATACATCTAATGATGATAGTTAAGATATTAAAGTCCCCCACTATTATCGTATTGCTATTTCTTCCTTTAGGTCTGTTACTATTTGCTTTATATATTTAGATGCTCCTATTTTGAGGTTATAAACATTCACAAGTAATACATTCTCTTATTCATGCCTTTATCATATAATGACCTCCTTTGTCTCTTATAGTCTTTGTCTTAAAGCCTATTTTGTGTCAGACAAAATAGCTAGTTTTTTTAAAAGATTTTATTTATTTATTTGACAGACAGAGATCACAAGTACGCAGAGAGGCAGGCAGAGAGAGAGGAGGAAGCAGGCTCCCGCTGAGCAGAGAGCCTGATGCGGGGCTCGATCCCAGGACCCTGGCATCATGACCTGAGCTGAAGGCAGAGGCTTTAACCCACTGAGCCACCCAGGCGCCCCCGTCCATTAACATTTTAAAATAATTATTGGTAGGTATGTACTGATTGCCATTTTGTTCACTGTTTTCTGGCCCTTTTTATAATTTGTTCTTTTCTTGGTTCTTTTGTGATTTGCTGATTGTCTGTAGGACTATGTTTAGGCTCCTTTCTCTTGTGTGTGTTTACTATAGGTCTTTGCGATTACCATGAGTTTACTAGAATAGCTTATGTTTTTTTTTTTTTTTTAAAGATTTTATTTATTTATTTGACAGAGAGAGATCACAAGCAGGCAGAGAGGCAGGCAGAGAGAGAGAGGAGGAAGCAGACTCCCTGCTGAGCGGAGAGCCCGACGTGGGACTCGATCCCAGGACCCTGAGATCACGACCTGAGCCGAAAGCAGTGGCTTAACCCACTGAGCCACCCAGGCGCCCTAGAATAGCTTATGTTTATAGTAATCTAAGTTAATAACAATTTAAGTTTGAGTGTATTTAAAACTCTGCATTTTATTCTACCCCCATTTTATGTTTTTGATATCACAATTTGCATTTTTGTGTCTCAGTTAACAAGTTAATATAGTTATTTTCATACTTTTAACCTCAACTTCATATGATTAACCTCCAACCTTTACATTAGTCTGAATTTCACTACATATTTACCTTTAATGGTATAATTTGTGCTTTCGTATTTTCCTGTTACTGATTAGCATCCTTCCATTTCAATGTAAAGAAGTCCCTTTTGCATGGCTTGCAAGGCCAGTCTACTGGTGATGAATTCCTTTAGCTTTTGCTTCGTTGGAAAACTCTTGTTCTCCAATTCTGAAAGCTTTACTGAGTTGAATTTTCTTGGTTAGCAGTTTTTTTCTCTTTTTAAAAAATATTTTATTTATTTATTTGTCAGAGAGCATGAGCTAGCACAAGCAGGGGGAGTGGCAGACAGAGGGAGAAGCAGGCTCCCCACTGAGCAAGGAGCTGGATGTGGGGCTCAATTCCAGGACCCTGAGATCATGAACTGAGTTGAATGCAGATGGTTACTCAACTGAACCACCCCGGCGTCGCTGGCAGGTTTTTTTTCCTCCCCCCACCCAGCACTTTGGATATGTCACACCAGTACTTTCTAGCCTGCAAAGTTTTTGCTGAAAAAATCTGATGATCTTATGGGAGTTACCTTGTACATACACGTTTGGTTTCTCTCTCTCTCTCTTTTGCTGGTTTTAAGTGCCTCTCCTTATACTTTAGCTTTGACACTAAGTGTAGTGTTTCTTGGTGTGAGTCTCATTGGGTTCATTGTATTTGGAGCTCTCTGGGATTCCTGGATTTGCTGTCTGTTTCCTTCTCCAGGTTAGGGAAGTTTTCGGCTATTATTTAAGTTTTTTTGCTCCTTTCTCTCCTCTTTGGGAGTCCAGTAATGCAGACGTTGGTCAGCTTGATGATGGTCCCATAAGTCCCTTAAGTTGTCTTCACCCTTTTTCGTTCCTTTTTCTTTATACTGTTCTGATTGGGTAAGTTCTGCCCTGTCTTCATTTTTCAGTTCAGTTCTTCTTCAGCTCTATGACTTCTGTTTGGTACTTTGTTTTCTTCTGCTTGTTGGAATTCTTTCTTTTTTCATCCATTCAGCATTTTTATTACTGTTACTTTGGACCCTTTATCGGATAAATTACCTATCTCCTTTTTGTTAAGGTCTTTTTCTAAGGTTTTATACTTTGCTTTTGGGGGGAATAATATTGTTCTGTTTCTTTGGTTTCCTTGACACACTCTTGGTTTTTATGTGTTAGACAAACAGCCCCCTCTCCCAGTCTTGAAGGAATGAACTCATGGGAGAGAGCCCTTTGTTGTCTCTCAGCCCTTTGTGATTGTCCAAGAAGGCTATTTGAAATTGCTCCCAGTAACTGAGGGTGTGCCAAGGCCTACAGTGCCCCAAGAGGAGGATCTCCCATCAGCATCTAGATTCAGGCTGATTAGAAGGCAGACCCTCAGGCAGCAGCTTTTAAAGTTTGCAACATAACCTCTTGCAGGTGAAGACTGGGAGATGGACAGTTCTGCCTGCTTCCTCTGCTCTGAGCCGTGAGTAACAACCAGTTAGGAATGGTTTCTTTCTTTGGTCCCAGCGCATTGACTGTAAGCCCTGCTGGCCACCAAGGGCAGGGTGTGAAGGGACTCCAGGGCTTCTATACAAGCTCTTATGTTGGACATTCATATGGCCTGGGGGGCTCGAGGCAGGACAGAGGGAGCACAGGAAGATGGTGTCCACTTGTGAGGAGATGAGGAGAGACAGTGAAGTATCCTTCAAACGGAGAAGGTGCTTTGAGACCAAAATCAAAACAGGCCACTTCACACAGTTGACAGAGTTGTATTCAGGGTAACTTACTGATGGAAGAGTGGTTAGAGGCTGGGCCACGGCAGCTGCATAGCTGTTCTCCACAAGCCCAGGCCTTAGTCCATAGATTTTACAGAGGAAGGGGACACACGGAAGGATACTGTAGCGAGATCAGAGGGCTGCACGTACCTCAGAGAACATGCATGCCCCTGGCTGACTGCTGACCTTTCATTGGCTCTTGGGGCACCACCTGTGTACCAGGAAGGGGGATGGTAGTGTTATCTCTGCCAGATGGGTGAAAGGCCAAAGCAATTCTCCCCTCATTCTGGCCTTGGTGGGCATTCTTAACGTGTGTATATTAATCTCCGAGGGGCCAGGAACACGAAGCCCAGCTTTGGAGGGCCAAAGCTGGAGTTAGTGTGGGCAGCCCTCCCACACTGCTGTCTTCCCCAGCTTCTGGTCCTAGGTGTGTGTTTAATTAGAAGCTTGCCCCTTAGATCACAGCTATGAAGGTAAACTAATAGGCCTCTTTCACAGAGACTGGGTGCCTTTCTTTGCTGTTCCCTGGGAACGGTGGTGGCCAGTTAAGAACTCTTTCTGCATTCGTTAGTCTTGTGGGACCCAACGGGCATAAGCCCTTTGACCACCAGAGCCAAGCAAGCGAGAGGTGTTTCCTGGTCAGCAGAAATTTTCTGCAAAAATCAAGAGTGTCAGGCAAGGGCACATGCTCCTGGGAGATACCGGATTGCTGGAGGGAGACAGGAGGAGCGCAAAATTGTCTGTTTGGGGAGAACATTTCAGTAAGCCCTTAGATGTGTGTTAAATTAGATGCCTGCCTTTCAAGCTGACACTTTAAGATAAGCAAGAAGACTCGTGTTTTGTTTTGTGTTTTTTTTTGTTTTGTTTTAGAGCAGGGAGGGGCAGAAGGAAAGGGAGAAAGAGAATCCTAAGCAGGCTCCATGGCCATCTCACGACTTGAGCTGAAATCAAGAGTCAGATGCTTAACTGAATGAGCCACCCTGGCACCCCCAAACAGGCCTCTTCAACAGAAAAGTGGGGGTGCTTTTCAGTCAACTGCCTCTTTGCCAGGTCCTGGGCTGGGTGAGTCTGCACACGTCTTTTTTTTTTTTTTTTTTTTTGCACACGTGAGTCTTTTAATAACTGTGTCAGGTTGTGTAGCCTTCTTTGGTCCCATGGATGCAGGCTCCATTGGCTTTCAAAGGTAGATGTTTGGGGGCTCATCTTCAAGTTCAGGTCTTAAAAGTTGGGGGTACCAGATGTGGTTCAGAACCTTCATTCCTCAGGGAGAAGCTTGGGATTCTGAGTTCCCTCCTGATTGTGGGTTGCTGCACACGTTGTGGGTGATTGTGGGTGGGGTTTATGGTAAGATTGTCTGTCAGCTTCTCTGACCTGCCTTCCTGTGGGTTGTTTCCTCATTCAACAGCGTGTAGGAGTTGCTTAGCTAGTTTTTGGGGTTTGGATTTTTCCAAGGAAATTATTCCATAGGTAGGTGTAGATTCAGTGTCTGTGGGAGAAAGTAGGTAGAGGGTCGTTTCATGTCACCATCTTGAACTGGACTATTTTATTCTTTTTTTTTTTTAAAGATTTTATTTATTTATTTGACAGAGAGAGATCACAAGTAGGCAGAGAGGCAGGCAGAGAGAGAGAGAGAGAGAGGAGGAAGCAGGCTCCCCGCTGAGCAGAGAGCCCGATGTGGGACTTGATCCCAGGACCCTGAGATCATGCCTGAGCCGAAGGCAGCGGCTTAACCCACTGAGCCACCCAGGTGCCCTGTGGACTATTTTATTCTGCTTAAGGTTTGTTCTTTATTGTTTCCTCAAGTAGTTGCTTATGTTATTGTCGATTTTTTTTTCTGCCGTTATTTGTTCAGTGGTACAAATTTCCTGCTAGGCTCCTACAATTGCTACACCAGACAACTTTTAATAAATTCTATTTTCATATCATTCAAAATAATGATTTCTTCAGACTTTTTTGATCCCAGTATTTAGAAGTTTTTATCTCATTGTCTTTGGGGTTTTCCAATTACTTTCTTGTTACTGATTTCTAGATTAATGCTGCTGTTTCCTGAGAACATATTTGTAGGATTTCTGTTGTTTCAAATTTAAGGTGTTTTTTAAAAATTTTTTTTTCTCAACGATTTTATTCATTTATTTGACAGAGAGAGAGAGAGAGAGAGAGATCACAAGTAGCCAGAGAGGCAGGCAGAGAGAGGGGGAAGCAGTCTCACCGCTGAGCAGAGAGCCCGATGCGGGGCTCGATCCCAGGACCCTGAGATCATGACCTGAGCAAAGGCAGAGGCTTAACCCACTGAGCCACCCAGGCGCCCCACAAATTTAAGGTGTTTTATAGCCCAAAAGGTGGTTTGTCCTGGTGAGGGTTGCATGTGCACTTGAGAAGAATGGAAATTTGCTGTTCATGACATATCCCATGGATTTCAATGAAACCTGTTGCTCACTGGTAGTGTTCAATGTAACTAGTCTTTCCGGATTTTCTTCCTGCTGGAACTTTTGTGTTACTGATACGGGGTTGTTGACAGGCCCATTTTTTGCCTAATATATTTTGCTATTCTGTTATATACACAGAAAGGTTTGTTAAATGTTCTTGGAGATTTGACCCAGTGATCATTACACGATTCCCTCTTTATCTGGAATTTCCTTGCTTTGACGTAGGCCTTGTCTGAAATTAATCTGCTCTGCTGGCTTTCTTTTGGTTACTGTTGGTGTGGTACATCTCTCTCCCTCCTTTTATGTATATTTGTGTCTTTATCTTTAGTTCTTTTTAATGTGCTGTTACAGTATCATTCAGCTGTAGGATTTAGACCATTGATGTTTAAAGTGGTTATTGATAATGTTGATTAGTATCTACAGTGCTTTTTACTCTTTCTTGTTGTCCTTGTTTCTTTGGCTTCTGCCACTTTTCTGCCTTCTTTGACTTTAATTGAACATTTTCTCTCTTCGCAGCATATCAATTATAGTTTCTTAACTTTGTTTTCCCGAGTTTACCTCATGTCAGAGTATTCCTGATTTTTCCCTGGCCCATGTAACATGGTCATTCATTTCACTTACCCGAAAGCTTATTACTGAAGGCAAAAGTGAGGTCTGTCAGATTTGTTAGTAAAAGAAAAGGTATTTTACCTTCATTAGTTTCTTTCCTAATGCTCTTTCTTACGCACCTCCCAGTGAATTTCTTCTCATGTTCTTTGAAAATCAGTTGTACTCGTGTCAAATTCCTCAATTTTTGCCTCAGAAAGTCCTTATTTCTTCTTCATTTTTGAAGAACAGTTCTAACAGAATTGTAGGGTGGTGGTTTACTTTTCAACACCTGAAGTGTTTTCACTCCAGTTGCTTTCTTGCTGAAATGGTTTTGGAAAGAAGTCCTGTACCTTCGTTTCTGTACAACTGAGGTTTGTTCCTCCCCTCGCACCCCTGGCTTCCTTCACTATATTCTCTTCATTTTTTATTTTTCTACAGTTTGAATAGGATGTGCTGAATTTGCATTTTCAGTTGTTTGGGGTTTTTTTTTTTCCCCTTCATTTTCCCTTTTGTCTTCTCTTAGCTTCTCTCGAATGGTAGGAAGATTCACTTTTTTTGTTCCTTTCTGCCTTTCTTTTCCATCAGCTAGTCCCATTTTGTGTCTTTTATCCTTGTCATTATCCCAAAGTTCTTGGAGAGTGTGTTGTTCTTTTTTTTTTTTCCTGTTTGTTTAGGCCCCAGTGAAACAGATTCTTCTGAGGACAGGCCTTGTTAAGAATAGAATATTCTGGGCATATTTCAAAATAGCTTCTTTTCTGTCTCCAATTCTGAACACAGTGGTTTGCCCTGTGTCCTCAGTTCTCTGGGGGGAATCGAAGAAGAGTTGTTTCATTTTAAGTTTTTGCTTTTTCCTTGTGAGGGAGAGACCGCTTCTGAGTTCATTATTTGACAAACAACAACCAGATCTCTGGCTCTGATTTTTGATGCTTGATGCGTACAGCTTTGAAACTCATCCCTCCTCCTCCCTCCTTGGTCCACTTCTATCCAAGACAGGGAGAAAGCCTAGTGCTTCCTGCTTTGGCAGCAGCAAGAGGTTCTGTTCATACAGGCTCCTGCCCTTGTGTGTGAGCCTTTAGTCCACTCAGAGCCTCAGAAAAAAGTCTGCCTGCTTTTCCCTGGTCTCTCAAGCCATTTCATGCCAGCGTGAGAGGCCTGCCTTTCTCCTCGGAGACCTCAGTTGCGGAGTGAATGTGCTTATCCCCTCTCGGCAGCACCTGGTGTCCTCAGCTTAGGGATTCCTGTACTCGGGGCTGGCTGTGGTGCTTCTGTGCACCACGTCGCAGCTCATAAATGAGAGAAAATGAGAGGGTCCGGTCGGGAACTTCCTCCTGAAATTGGAGCATGGAGATTTTATGTTCTCTTGGAGGAGAGCACTGCTGAATCCGTTATTTCCTACTCATGAACAGACTCACCATCAAACCACTGTGGATGTTCGTGAATTCCCTTACAACCCGCAGCTCTTAACACATTCGTCAAGGTTAGCCTGGGCCAAGGACGCTGTTACGGTTTGACCAAAAAGAGTTCTTTTAGCACTTTCTCAACTCAGCTTGTGTCCTAAAAAGTGAGAAGCAGCCCTGAGGCTCATTGGATGGGTTTCTGTGGAGACCTCTGAGCCGTCGCTTCTGAAGAACTTCTGGCTAGGTGAACCGGACGGAGATAGGGAAAAATGGATGCAGTAAGTACCGCACCGGTGCAGAGTACCGCTTCTGCACAAGAGTATTTGCCTTTGTCCAGCTACGTCTGGCTACCTCTGACGGCCTGGAGGACTTCCAGCCGACACGGAAAGCTGATCCTTGTTACAAGTTGCATTTCCACAGGCCTCCGGGACGCTCGTGGCTGGTGCTGGGACTGGAACAAGCCTCCAGTTCTTCACTGTGTTTTACTCATCAAAACCTCGTGCAGACTCGAGCCCGCGCGTCATGGAGTGCTGAGTTAAATGGTACGTAAGAAGGAAGGAGATGAGAGCATCCTTCTCAACAATAAGTAGTGTGCTTAAAACAACACCTGTCTCATTTGTAGAGCATTTCGCTCATTTCTCCACGGTGCTCTAGACCCCGCCATTAGAGAACAGTAACATTTAAAGTGATCACAGTAAGAATGAGTAAATAATTTGCATGTGTTCATGATGCTGTTCAATTTATGAGGAAGTGGGAACAGAAAGTAAATTCTCATGACCAAGACGTAAATGTTTGGAGATCACAGAATCACATACAATACACAACCTTCCTATAAATTGGGTATAAATCCCCAGTGCGGTCAGACTCAAGTATGCTACTGTGAACATATTTGGGATGTTTTAGGATTCAGTGACCTTTGAGGATGTGGCTGTGAACTTCAGCCTGGAAGAGTGGGTTTTACTGGATTCTTCGCAGAAGAAACTTTACAGAGATGTGATGCGGGAAACCTTCAGAAACCTGGCCTCAATAGGTAAAGATGATGACATTCTTACTGAACATTAGCAGTTAGAGAATAGGTATTTCTTGCCCATCAGTCTTGTTCTAACATGTGGGAAAAGCATACATTAGTAAGCTAAGCTCACATAGACATAAAATCTAGTAATTTTTTATAATTTCTAAAAACATGGAATTATTTTTCTCCATTTGCATTTTAGGGAAAAAATGGGAAGATCATGACACTGAAGATGGGTACTATACGCAGGGGAGAAAACTAAGGTGAGTCACACAGTATAGCAGTGTCCCACGTGAGAATCCTTCTATGGCATGACATTTTTTTTAAGATTTTATTTATTTGACAGAGATCACAAGTAGGCAGAGAGAGAGAAGAGGAAGCAGGATCCCCACTGATCAGAGTGCCCGATGTAGGGCTCAGTCCCAAAACCCTGGGATCATGACCTGAACCAAAGGCAGAGGCTTTAACCCACTGAGCCACGTAGGCGCCCCGGCATGAATTTTCTAAAACAAAATTATTCAGAGGTGCCGGTGGCTCAGTCAGTTCTGTGTCTTCCTTCAGCTCAGGTCTTGATCCCAGGGTCCTGGGATGGAGTCCCATAGGGAGCCTGTTTCTCCCTCACCCTCTGCTTGCCATTCCCCCTGCTTGTTCTCTCTCTGTCAAATGGATAAATAAAATCTTTAAATAAATAAAACCCAAAGTGTTCAAATTTATCCTTAAATTTTTTTCCCTGAAAATATTTACTTAAATAGGACATAGGTATTCATTGTTTGGAAAACTGTCCACTTGGAAACAGCGTAAAGAAAAACCCTGTATGTTGAGATGCCTGGGTGGCTCAGTCTGTTATGTGCCTGCCTTGGGCTCAGGTCACGATCTCAGGGTCCTGGGATCAAGTCCTGCATCGGGCTCCTTGCTCAGTGGGGAGCCTGCTTCTGCTTGCCACTCCCCCTGCTTCTGCTCACTCACTCTCAGTCTCTAATAAATAAACAAACAACCCTGTATGCTAATGATCTTTGTTTATATGATAGCTATGGTCAAGTTCTATTTATGAAACATTCAGTCTATTAACTTTTCAAACACTTCAGAAAGGGCAGGAGACCTTCATTTTGCTGTAAATTATAAAAAATGTAATTCTAGGGGCGCCTGGGTGGCTCAGTGGGTTAAAGCTTCTGCCTTCGGCTCAGGTCATGATCCCAGGGTCCTGGGATCGAGCCCCGCATCGGGCTCTCTGCTCAGCAGGGAGCCTGCTTCCTCCTCTCTGCCTGCCTCTCCACCTACTTGTGATCTCTGTCTGTCGAATAAATAAATATTTTTTTAAAAAGATTAAAAAATGTAATTCTAGTATCCTACTAATACGAATAACCAAGAAATCATTCATATATTTCTCATTTTTTACAGAATTCATATGGTAGAAAAACCTTATGAAAACAAAGAGGATCACTGTGGAGGAACCATCACCCAGACTCCAGATCTTAATCTGAACAAGGAAGGTCCTTCTGGAATAAAACCATCTGAAGGTCCTCAGTATAGAGAAACCATCACCCAGACTCCAGATCTTATTCTGAACAAGAAAACACCTTCTGGAGTAAAATCACCTGACGGTCATCAGTGTGGAGAAACTATCACCCAGACTCCAGACCTTAGTCTGAATAAGAAAAGTCCTTCTGGAATAAAACCACCTGAAGGTCGTCAGTGTAGAGAAACCATCATCCAGACTCCAGATCTTAATCTGAACAAGGAAACCCCTTCTGGAGTAAAACCATGTGAATGTAGCGTGTGTGGAAAAGTCTTTGTGCGTCATTCGTCCCTTAGTAGGCACATCAGATCTCACAGTGGACATAAGCCATATGAGTACCACGAATGTGAAGAGAAGCCGTACAAGTGTAAGGAATGTGGGAAAGCCTTCAGTTACCGCAAATCTGTTCACAGACACGAGAGGACTCACACTGGGGAAAAGCCCTATGAATGTCAGGAATGCGGGAAAGCTTTCACGTGGCTCACGACTTACCGAAGACACATGATAACTCACACAGGAGAGGGACCTTACAAATGTCAGGAATGTGGGAAGGCTTTCAGTTGCTCCACTTCGTTGCGAACACATGAGAGAACTCACACGGGAGAGAAACCCTATCAGTGTAAACAATGCGGTAAATCCCTCAGGTCCCCTCTGGGTCTGCGAATACATGAAAGAAATCACACTGGAGAGAAACCCTATGAATGTAAGCAGTGTGGGAAAGCCCTCAGCTGTCCCAGTTCCTTTCGAAGGCACGAAAGGACGCACACTGCAGAGAAACAGTATGAATGTAAACAGTGTGAGAAAACCTTCAGCTCCCCTCTAGGTCTGCGGATACATGAAAGAATTCACACAGGAGAGAAACCTTACGAATGTAAGGAATGCGGAAAAGCCTTCATTTCTCTGTCAAGCATTCGAACCCACATGATCACACACACTGGGGATGGACCTTACAAGTGTAAGGAATGTGGGAAAGCCTTCATTTGTCCCAGTTCCTTTCGATCTCATGAAAGGACTCACACTGGAGAGAAACCCTATGAATGTAAACAGTGTGGGAAAACCTTCAGTTGGCCCAGTTCCTTTCGAATACACGAAAGAACACACACTGGCGAGAAACCTTATGAATGTAAGGAGTGTGGCAAAACCTTCATTTACCGCACAACCTTTCAGGGACACATGAGAAAGCACACTGGAGAGAAACCCTATAAATGTAAAGAGTGTGGGAAAGCCTTCATTTCTCCCTCGAGCGTTCGAACGCACATGATAATGCACACTGGAGATGGACCTTATAAATGTAAGGAATGTGGGAAAGCCTTCAATTTTCCCAGTTCCTTTCGGATACACGAAAGGACTCACACAGGAGAGAAGCCCTATGAATGTAAACAGTGTGGTAGAGCTTTCAGTTGTTACACATCCTTTCGGACACATGAGAAAACGCACACTGGAGAAAAACCCTATGAGTGCAAGGAATGTGGAAAGGCCTTCATTTATCGCACTACATTTCGAGGACACGTGAGAATGCACACTGGTGAGAAACCGTACAAATGTAAAGAATGTGGAAAAGCCTTCAGTCGTCCCAATTCATTTCGAAGGCATGAGAGATCTCACACTGAATAGAAACTTCCCGAATGTAAGCAGTGTGGGGAAAAACGTCAGTGAACCTTCATCCTCACATGTGAAAGCCCCACGGGAAAGCGGTCCAACAAATAGAAGAAAGCCTGATACAAATAAATCCCTATGTAATGTTCCAGAAAACTGTAACCTCAATCATTATAAAAGTTATAAATATATTGTATTTATCAGTGCCTCATTCTTAAAGTGGATCTCTGGACTGTGGATATTTACTACTTAATTTCAAAAATGAACATTGAGGTGAGATAATTCTGTAAGTACTCTTATTACTGTTGTTTAAAGATTAGTAGATATTTGCTTTCTCCTTAAATCAGTAACATTTTTCTCTTTCCATTTTGGAGTCTGATCCATGGATGAATCGAGGTGGTTTCTAAATGTGCGAGTAGGTTTAATTTTAAAATAATAGCTTAGAATTGTTGATAAATGACATTTTGGTATTTGTTGGGATTTTCCCACTGGCCGCCTCTGTCAGCTACTGGATCTCCATTACCCATCAAATATTCCATCTTTCTTAGGAGAAAACGAGTTTTTGTCACCTGGGTAATGTGTCATTTCCTAGAATCTGTTTCCTTTGTGATTCTACCTGTAGCCTCACTTGCATGAGGTTTGGAAGGCCAGAGTACTGGAGGCATTAGGTTTCAGAGCTGACAGACAGAAGCTGTATAGGAGCTTGGAGGATAACCTACTTACAACCTGTTTTCCTGATCACTTGCCCTGCCAGTCAAGAGTGCCTTCAAAACCACAATTAACTGCCTGACTTCCATTTCTCGGAGGCGCAGGTTTCCACATACACCTTCACATGTTCTGCATCAAAGATCCACCACAGTTTGGATTTTCCCCCAGCGCTCGTGTATCCAGGCGACTAATTGGAGCTTTCATGGTTGGGAGTATTCTCTGCTGCTCAGACTCTCCTCTCCTCTATACTGTATTCATTTAAGGTCTAATTTGTGTAGTAAACACCTTGTTTTGGTAATACTGCTAGGACCACGTGTTCCTGATTCCACTGCAATAGCTACAATGATGCCATCCAAAAGAACCACCTTGGACTTCGGTCCTCTGCTGTGTGGGGACTGTGAGAACTGACCCCTCTCCCATATCAGGCCGATTATGGATGTTTCCCTTAGTTCACAGCTGTGTGTAGTTCCTCAGTGTGTCTTCAAGTATGTTTGTATGTGATTAAAAGCAATGCATTTGTCAAACAAAATCTTCCGTAGTCATTTCTTAAAACTGGGGCACCTGGGTGGCGCAGTGGGTTAAGCGCCTACCTTCGACTCAGGTCAAGATCTCAGTGTCCTGGGGTGCTTGGGTGGCTCAGTGGGTTAAGCCTCTGCCTTTGGCTCAGGTCATGATCTCAGAGTCCTGGGATCAAGCCCCACATCGGGCTCTCTGCTCAGCAGGGAGCCTGCTTCCCGCTCTCTCTCTGCCTGCCTCTCTGCCTACTTGTGATCTTTCTCTCTCTGTCAAATAAATAAAATCTTTTTAAAAAAAGATCTCAGGGTCCTGAGATCAAGCCCCCTGTTAAGCTCCGTGCTCAGTGGGGATTCTGTTGCTTTCGCTCCCTCTGCCCCTCTCCCCGACTTGTGCTCTTGAGCTTGTTGTTCTCACTCTCAAAATCTTAAAATATTTTATTAACTGTTTTAATACAATTTATATGCTACCAAATACCGAGTCTCTCATTTCCTGAGAGTATATATTAAAATATCCCATTGTAATTATGAATTTTCAGATCAGCTTTGTAATTTTGTCAAGTTTAGCACGCATTCTCAATATTAGCTTGTGTGTACGTGCTGAGGTACTTTTCATTCTTTTACAGGTATAGTCTGTCATGAAAATAACTTCTCATTTGGTCAGTGTTCTCTTGCTAGACAAAACCCACTGTATTTCCATCAGCAGTCAGCAGTGGTGTGATGAACTCCAGGAATAACGGGCGCCTCAGTGGCTTGGTTGGTTGAGCATATGACTCTCAATCAGGTCGTGGTCTCCGGGTTGTGAGTTTGAGCCCCATGTTGGGCTCCAAGCTGGGCCTGGAGCCCTACTTAAAAAAGGACTGCAAACCCTAAATGACTGATTTATCCGTAAGAGAGTGTTAAAAGGACTTACATGATTTGGGTTTTTGCTAGGTGATTTGATTACTATTCAGTAAAGGCAAGAAGTTTCTGGATGTACTGGATGCTTTGTGGAGGTAAACTTAATTCCACCATTGTTTTTACCTTCCAGAAAATGATTATGATTACCAGTATACTGGGGCTAAGCCTATAAGAAGCTCCACTCAGACACATTTTTAAGAAGAGGAGAATTTTGGTCATTTTTGTGACTTAGAACTGTCTTTTTTTCCTATTTTGAAAAACATAATTAAAAAATACCCTTCTTGGGGCGCTTGGGTGGCTCAGTGGATTAAGCTTGCTGCCTTCGGCTCAGGTCATGATCTCAGTGTCCTGGGATCGAGCCCCGCATCAGGCTCTCTGCTCAGCGGGGAGCCTGCTTCCTCCTCTCTCTCTGCCTACTTGTGATCTCTCTCTGTCAAATAAATAAATAAAATCTTTAAAAAAAAATACCCTTCTTTTTGTCTTGATCCATCACGATCACCAAACTGCTTTGTCTGGTGGAAGTATTTGGTTTTTTTCTCTTCAACACAGTACGATTTGGCAAGGCCAGCGCCAGTCTCCTACAACTGTTGCCCTTCCCACTTGTTATCTAAACACCAGTATATTTCCTACAGTGAACTGACGGACACTATTTACCACAGAGAACCTCAGTGGAAATATGTAAATTCTCTCCTCAGTAAACTATGTTTAATATCTCCTTTTTAATGTCACTGAGCCTGTAAGTTTAGGTAAATTGTGAGAGAACAAAACCTAACGGGCGAAAAAAAGAGAACACTACTGTTCCGATCACGCCTTTCTTGCTCGGCGACTACTCTTGATGGTAATTTTTGAATATCCCTCCTCTGTCAGACACTGTGTACTCAAAACATACCCAAGGTAGCAAAAATAGTAAAAATCAGCATAGGATTTCAATATAGAGGCATTAAACACAAGTTCTTGCAATCTTGGTGCTCATATTTTTGTGGGAAAAGAGAGATGGTTAACAAATAGTAACATGCGGGATAATAAGAGAAGTACGGGCTTTGATAGAAAGAAATGACATTAAATAACAGGGAAGCTAGGAGTGTGTATTACTTTTCTATGAGGATAGGAGCCTGAGGGAGCAGGGATGTCACTCAGTAGTGAGTGAGCCCTGGAATTCCCACCATGCAGAACGTCGTCTGCACTATCAGGAACGGCTTGGGTGTGGAAGTCATAGAGGGCAGTAGAAATGGAGAAAGTCCGGCATGGCTGGGATTAACAGTAGCGATTCCCCATAAAGATACGGACCTGGTTCATCTTCCTTTTTGCAGTTTTCTGTATGTAATTTGTGATCTTGGGTTTGGGCCTGGGTATCTGGGGCTTGAAACTTAGCACTGATTTGGGCCACAGATATCTATGGTATTTTTTCATGTTTACTGTCATTTTTGAGAGCATTTCAATTCACCTGTATTTAAGTTTTACAGTATTTGGCACCTAAATTTTGTTTGTGTACTAACTGCATAATAGAAACCCCCATTAAGCCCTAGGGTGTCTCCCAGTGTGAAAAAGGGTTATGATAATCTGCCTGTTCTAGTTCTTCCAGTTTATTCTGTGCAGAGAGAGCGATTTACACAAGCCCACTGCGATTTCCCAGTGGAAACACCAGAAATAGCTAACTTTAGAAGGCAGTTAGTTATTCAAGGAATAACTAAGGAAAGCTGCAGACACAAAGTATCGTTTTGAGGAATACCCTAATTTTATGTAAAAGGAAATACAGGAAATAATATCTTTCTGTAAGAGGAGTAATTGGAAGCTTTCTGTTTGACCCACAAAGCCCCACAGCCCACCTCACTATCCACGTGTCATTTCCAAATGCTTACACTTCCAGCACGTGTGACAGACTAGGCAGATATAAAAGTGACCATTGTGAGTTTTACGAGCAAAGGAAAGTCAATCTTGTTCATTTTTTAGTACTGACTTTTTTTTAGCGCTGTCGCGGCAAGTTCACGATTATTAGTCTCTCTCTGGATGCCTCCACCAGCATTCCTTCATCTCACAAAGGAGAAACTTGCGCACAGGAGAGCAGGGGCCAGGCTCACAGCTCCCAGTAGTGGACTTGCTCCCATTTGGAGGTCTGATGGGTGCTACCTACTTAACTAGGCATCATCACAATTTTAAACTCAAAAGCACGGCGAGAAATTTCCACTTTGACAAATTTGCCATCAAGTTCCACAAATGACTCCGAGGGCAGTGTGTTGTTTGTATTACATTCTGGGAAAGGCAAACTTGGGAGCCTAATGCAGATGAGTTTGGCCAGTGGTGAAGGGGTTTAGTACAGGAGTGTCCTGGGGTTCATCCTTTGTGGTGTTACTACACACTTGTGAAAACCCCCCCACTACACTTTAAATAGTATGCATGTATAGACTAAAAATGAGTAACAGAAGACGACAAAAATGCTTGCATATGCTGGGAGAATCTTGAGTTTTGCCGAACCCCAGTTGTCATGTGTGCCGCTCTTCTTTCCCCCACATCGGGGCTACTACTTAGGAGGAACTGACGCGCTGAGAAGGGAGGACTCGGTCCCCATCAGGCCTTTGCTTGCCATCCCGTCAGCACCTCGACTGAAGTGTGAGGGCTCCGAGAATCTAAATTCCTCAGGCCATCTGTGGAAGTACTATGGTTCTGGAACATGGCGGCGCACCCCACGGTTCTCCGCAGGCACCATCTGAGGACCTCCTGATGTCTCAGCAGCAGGACCCTATCCTTCCCTTGCTGTCCTGAGGCCCTTGACAGCTCTTCTTTTCCCATCTCAAGCAGACTTTTCCTGCTTACTGGGGAGCATCTTTGGAAACCCACTCCTGTCCCACTCGGGAAGATTTCTCTACCAAGAGCAGGGGCTGTGAGGTGCGAGGGTAGAAGGCACAGCATGGGGCACGTGCCCTTGAGCCACAACAATCTGAGCTGTTGCAAAGTTAACCTGATCTGCTGGCCTTGTCACCAGATACCTACAATTGGATGACTCTGAATGGGAAAGCACATGGCTCTAGAGCTGACCAAAGAATGGTCACTCCATCCGTGTCTCCCTCCCCAGACTCCTATACCATAGAGGCTTCCACAGCCTCCTTTCAGACCTCCCGGGATCTCCAAACATCTGTGACCGCCACAGCATGCCGGTGCAAGTAACTGTTCTCAGCCTGGTCCTAAACACCATTAGAGCAGCCAGTGTCGGCAATCCATAGTCTTCCTGGAAATAGAAGCTCTCACAGGACCTGGCTGATGCTCCAGGGAAAGCCAGCCTTCCATTTTGCCTTGGGTCTTGAGTCCCAGCCTGCTTTACCACAGAGGCCCCTCACTGAAAAGATATTGGTACCTACAGGAGAAAGTGTGTGCCCCTGTCCTCCAGATGAGGTGATCATTCTGGAGGAGGTCACCCCTTTTCTAGACTCATTCACTGGCCATTTGGGGAGTCCTATGGGATGACGTGAATGACGAGAAGAGTTGATGTACCTGATGGACCCGTGCCACCACCCTTCCTGATGAAGTCAACTGCTTTCTGTTCCCAGATCAAATAGGCCATCATGGTCAAAGACCTCATCCAAGTGTCCACTCAGTTACTCAAACTCCAGGCAATCACGCTAGCACTACAGGATTCCCTGGCCAAGAGTCAGACTCACCCACACGTTTTTACACAACCTTTGGCCAGGGCCAATGATAGCTTCTGTCTGGTCGCACCAACAGAAACAACTACTTATCCAGGGTTACTCCCTTTAGGATAAAGAGCTCTAGGAATATCCTGAATCACGATTATGCAATTATGTACAGATCCCTCCTGACTTGGTACATATTAAACTTCAAACTCCAAAGGCTCATTTCAGTACTCAGGGCAATAAATTAACTCAAATTTCTGAGACTCATACTGACATCTCAGACATAATATTAATCTTGGCCCTGTGCGTCCATGAAATGTGAAACTACCGAGACCGCTACCCTAAAGCTCTAGGCAGAATGCAAAGGCCTTCTCTGACACGGCTTAGTGACTGACCAACACACCCATTGTGAAAAATCACACCACTGGGAATATAAAGAATGGAAGAATTCCCAGGCCAAGTAGAGGGTTATAGCAAAGAGAAAATACATTATACATGACTCTTTATCCCCTATATAGGGCTACTTGCTATGATCAAACCATGCTAGATACTTAGAAACTACTCATTGACCCTATCAGACTTGCCACTGATGGAAACAAAATGCAAGGACTAAGACATTCTAGACATTGATGTGATTTACTAATTTCTCAAAAAAAGACACACACACACACACACACACACCCAGAGAGCTTTTGAAAAAGGCATTCAATGAGGCTTGTCTCTTATAAGCCCAGACTGCAGATCCTCATAGAAGCGAGAGTGGCTTACTTAGACAAACCTTGCTATCTTCTAAATGGGTCTTCCTGGTGTTCAAGGCGTTAGACTCAACCCTCAGTCTTCAGGGCCCATTACTTTGTTCTTGTCATCATGTTTGCTGATATGTTATGAGAAGAGGCCTTTCTACATCCGAAATTTATATCAAAATGGTCATTTTCACAGGCCCTTATTTACTCTAAAAGTGCCTGACAGCCCACACTCATAGCCCACCCCTGGACCTTCCTCCTAACCTTGCCTGTACTCTGTACCCTGCATGTCAGTATTTCATTTTGGGCTCCCTCTTTCAAAACCACCTCAGGGCCATCTCAACACAAATGGGATATTTTTCTACCAACTACACTCACACATTCATTGTCATGGGAGTCGCCAGCACTGTCCGGGCACAGATGACGTCATTCAACAAACTCATGTAATTGGTCCCAATCAAAAAATGTCCCAAACACTCTAAGCACATGTAGCAGACAGCTGATGTTTTAGACATTTTCCACGGAGGGAAACTGGCAACTACGGTAGCTGATGACTACTCGGCTTTGGACTATTTACTGGCCAGGCAGGGAGAGTTCCAATCCCTTAAAGGGACTGCTTGCTGCACATGTAGACAGCATTGGCAAAGTGTCATCAGTAACTCAACAAATGAGACAATGGATGAAAAGAACCAAATACATTACTAAAATAATTGAATAGAGCTCTGAAAGCCTACTGACATGATATTCCTGGGTCTCGCCCAAAACCTTAGGATGACTAGATTCTATTGCTTTTTCAAGTTTTCCTCATCTTGATTATAACATGTTGCTTGGACTTTTCATGTGGCTTTAAAAATTCATATTCAGGGGCACCTAGGAGTCTCAATTGGTTAAGCATCTGTCTTCGGCTCAGGTCATGATCTTGGGGTCCTGGGATTGAGCCCGTATTGGACTCCCTGCTCACTGGAGAGGCTGCTTCTCCTCTCCCTCTGATCCTCCTCCCTGCTTGCACTCTCTCCTCTTTGGCATGTTCTCTGTCAATAAAAATCTTTAAAATAAAACTCATGTTCAAATTTGTGTAAATGTAATGTGTCATTATTCAGTCAACAATCATCAAAGAGTGAACATTAATAAAGACACTAACTCCTGGGGTCCCTGGGTGGCTCAGTCAGTTAAGTGTCTGCCTTCAGCTAACATCATGATCCCGGAGTGCTGGGATGGAGCCCCGTGTTGGGCTCCCTGCTCAGAGGGGCGCCTCCTCCTCCCTCTCCCTGCTTGTGCTCTCTGGCAAATAAATAAAACCTTAAAAAAAAACAAGACACCGAATCTTTTTTGATGTTTGACTGTTGGCTTTAGATACCCACTCACCCTGCCTGGCCCACAATGGACAACAAAACTAAGAGGGTTCACAGGTGGTCCTTCTCTATTTGTGCTTATGGTAGGAGGCTCAAAGCTTGAAAATCCACAACCTCAACTCCTTGACACATTAAAGGGTGTACCTGCTTTTTCCCTGTTGATCCAGCCACCCAAACCCAGTTGCACTTGCCCTACCTTCTTAAAGTGCCTGTGAGTAATGAACTGCGAGTTTCCACTCACTGTTGAGCCAGGATCCTATAGGAGCACAAAATTTAAGAGATGAGTTGCTTGGGGACAGACCGCTTTGAGAATTAAATGGGTTGAGGAACCCAGTCTTGGGGTGCTCCCTACAATTCATAAATTCTTTCAAACCAGGTTCTCACCCTGAAGGTCAGAAAAAAATTGCAATGCATTCTGTTCTCTGTAATTCAGGCCATCCTCCAAAGAAAACGGATTTGCCAAAGCTTTATCTGACTGGGGAAAGGGCAGTTACACAACTACAGCCCTCCTCACCCTTCCTCTTTGACAGAAGGGGAGGAATAAAGGCCAAGAAAATTTTTTGATTTTCATAGTCCAGGGATTCTATGCCATCAAAACATCACAGGTCTAACCATTATAGGATATGTCCCCTCCCAAAAAACCTACTCATCATATTGGCAGATTCCTAATGTAAGAACTGGATTAAAATAGCTGCAAGACACAGACTCTACCTAAGATTGAGTTGGTGGGATACCCAGACACACTGGGGAGAAAAATTCAAGGACACTGGAGGATACTGAAGCCCATGATACCTAACAGCCAAAATAAGCATTAAACGCTTTCAAGAATACATAAAACCTCCCAATTAAAGGCTTATTTTCCTCAAATCCTATTAACTGATATACCATGTCTGGCTTTAAACCAAAAATTGGAAGGCATACTGAAAGGGAAGAGAAAACATTATTTTTTAAAAACATTTTTATTTATTTATTTGACAGAGATCACAAGTAGGCAGAGAGGCAGGCAGAGAGAGAGGAGGGGAAGCAGACTCCCCACTGAGCAGAGTCTGACATAGGGCTTGATCCCAGGACCCTGAGACCATGACCTGGGCCGAAGGTAGAGACTTTAACCAACTGAGCCACCCAGGCACCCTGAGATAAAACATTCTTAAGGGGCAAAGCAATCATCAAAAGAAGATTCAGGTACAGAAGAGACTTTGAATGACCAGGCTATGAACTTTAAATAACTGTTAGTTTCACACAAAGCCAACTTCAGAACAAAGAAGATTATCTGGGTGAAAACGGAATTACCTACTAGCGAATGTGCTAATTCTCAGGAAAACATAGCAAACCTTAATATATATGAGAAAAACAACAGATTGTCAAAATAACTGATGCAGAGTGTGCAGAACTGCAAGGGAAGATAGGCAAATCCACAATTACAGTTGAAAACTTTGATGCCCCTCTATCAGACAGACCCAGCAGGGAGAAAACTAGCAAATGAATTATTGAAGGAGCAGTACTATCAATCAACAAGTCTTATGTGATACTTATATTTATGTGATATTTATAGATTTATAGATATTTATAGATGACTTCAGCCAACTGCAGGATAGACATTCATCTCAAGAGAACATGGAACAAGCCCAGATAGACTACATTCTAGGCCATAAAACACACCTGTAAAACAGTAAAGACTAGAAACCCTACAAAGTATGCTCTCAGACCACAATGGATTTAAACTAGAAATCAGTAGCAGAATCATAGCTGAAAAACCACCAAATATGGAAGACTTCTACATAACACATGCATCAAAGGAGTCCTGAGAGATATTTTAAAATATTCCAGCTGGGGCACCTCACTGGCTCAGTCAGAAGAGCATGTGACTCTTGATCTTGGGGCCATGAGTTTAAGCCCCATGTTGGATGTAGAGATTATAAAACAACAACAACAAATCTTAAAAAAATATTTCAACTAGGGGCACCTGGGTGGCTGAGTTGGTTAAGCATCTCAGGTCATGATCCCTGGGTCCTGGGATCGAGTCCCACATCAGGCTCCCTGCTCAGCAGGGAGTCTATTTCTCCCTTCCTGCTCAGTAGGGAGCCTGCTTCTCCCTCTCCTCTGCACTCATGCTCTCTGTTGCTATTTCTGTCTCTGTCTCTTGAATAAAGAAAATGAAATCTTAAAAAAAAACCAAAAAACTAAAATCTAACCAAGTCAAAATTAAAAAGGCTATTAACGAGGTACAATAAAAAATGGAGGCTCTTACTGATAGGGTAAATGAGGCAGAAGAGAGAATTAGTGATATGGAAGACCAGACAATGGAGAATTGAGAAGCTGAGAAAAAGAGAGACAAACAATTACTGGATCATAAGGGGAGAATTCAAGAGATAAGTGATACCATAAGATGAAACAGTATTAGAATAACTGGGATCCAGAAGAAGAAGAGCTAGGGGGGCTGAAGGTATATTGGAGCAAAGTATAACAGAGAATTTCCCTAATTTGGTGAAGGGAACAAGTGTCAAAATGCAGGAGGCACAGAGAATCCCCCCAAAAATCAATAAAAATAGGTCCACACCCCATCATCTAATAGTAAAACTTACAAGTCTCAGTGACAAAAGAGAAAATCCTGAAAGCAGCTTGGTACAAGAGGTGTGTTACATACAATGGTAGAAATATTATATTGACAGCAGACCTATCCACAGAGACCTGGCAAGCCTGAAAGGACTGGCATGATATATTCAGAGCACTAAACAAGAAAAATATGCAGCCAAGAATACTATATCCAGCTAGGCCGTCAATTGAAATCAGAAGGAGAGATTTAAAGAACTTCCAGGGCAAACAAAAACTAAAAGAATTTGCAAACACCAAACCAGCCCTACAGGAAATATCGAAAGGGGTTCTCTAAGCAAAGAGAGAGCCTAAAAGTAACATAGACCAGAAAGGAACAAAGACAATATACAGTTAACAGTCACCTTACAGGCAATACAATGGCACTAAATTTTCATATCTTTCAATAGTTACCCTGAATGTAAATGGGCTAAATGCCCCAATCAAAAGACACAGGGTATCAGAATGGTTTAAAAAACAAGACCTACTGATATGCTGTCTGCAAAAGACTCATTTTAGACCCAAAGACACCTCCACATTTAAAGTGAGGGTGAGGAAAACCATTTACCATGCTAATGGATATCTAAAGAAAGCTCGGGCGGCAATCCTTATATCAGACAAATTAAATTTTAAACCAAAGACTATAAGGCATGAGGAAGGACATTATATCATACTTAAAGGATCTATCCAATAAGATCTAACAACTGTAAATATCTATGCCCTTAATATGGGAGCAACCAATTACACAAACCAATTAATAACAAAATCAAAGAAACACATTGACAATAATACAATAATAGGGGACTTTAACACCCCCTCACTGCAACAGACAGACCATCTAAGCAGAAGATCAACAAGGAAATAAGGGCTTTAAATAACACTCTGGACCAGATGGACTTCACAGATATATTCAGAACATTCTGTCCCATAACAACAGAATACACATTCTTCTCTAGTTCACATGGAACATCCTCCAGAATAGACCACATTCTGGGTCACAAATCAGGTCTCAACCAGTACCAAAAGACTGGGATCATTACCTGCATATTTTTGGACAACAATGCTATGAAACTCATACTCAATCACAAGGAGAAGTTTGGAAAGAACTCATATTCATGGAGGCTAAAGAGCATCCTACTAGAGGGGTGTCTGGGTGGATCAGTGGGTTAAAACCTCTGCCTTCAGCTCAGGTCATAATCCCAGGGTCCTGGGATTGAGGCCCACATCAGGCTCTCTGCTCAGTGGGGAGCCTAATTCCCACCCACCCCCCGCCTGCCTCTGCCTACTTGTGATCTCTGTCAAATAAATAAATAAAATCTTAAAAAAAAAAAGAGCATCCTACTAGAGAATGAATGGGTCAACCAAGAAATTAAAGAAGAATTTTAAAAATTCATGGAAACAAATGAAAATGAAAACACACTGTTCAAAATCTTTGGGATTCAGCCAAGGCAGTCCTAAGAGGGAAGATTATAGCCCTACAAGCCTTTTTCAACAAACAAGAAAGGTCTCAATACACAACCTAACCCTACAGCTAAAGGAGCTGGGAAAAGAACAGCAAATAAAGCCTAAACCCAGCAGAAGAAGAGAAATAAAAAAGATTAGATCCGAAATCAATGAAATAGAAACCAAAAGAACAGTGAGACAGTAGGAGCTGGTTCTTTAAAAGAATTAATAAAATTGATAAACCCTGGCCAGATTTGTCAAAAAGAAAAGATTAAGGACCCAAATAAATAAAATTATGAATGAAAGAGGAGAGATCAGAACCAATACTAAAGAAATACAAACAATTATAAAAACATATTATGAGCAACTATATGCCAGCAAACTAGACAATCTGGAAGAAACTGATGCATTCCTAGAGATGTATAAACTACCAAAACTGAACCAGGAAGAAATAGAAAACCTGAACAGACCCATAACCAGCAAGGAAATTGAAACAGTAATTTAAAAATCTCCCAAAAAACAAGAGCCCAGGGTCAGATGGCTTCCTGGGGGAATTCTACCAAACACTTAAAGAAGAATTAATACCTAATATTCTGTAACTGTCCAAAAAATAGAAATGGAAGGAAAGCTACCAAACTCATTTTATGAGGCCAGCATTACCTTGATCTCCAAAGCAGATAAAGAACCCATCAAAAAGAATTACAGACAAATATCCCTGATGAACATGGATACAAAAATTCTCACAAAATACTAGCCAATAGGATCCAACAGTACATTAAAAGGATTATTGACCATGACCAAGTGGGATTTATTCTGGGGCTGCAAGTTTGGTTCAAGATCTGCAAATCAATCAATGTGATATTACATTAATAAAAAAAAGAACAAGAACCATATGATATTCTCAATAGATACAGAAAAATCATTTGACAAAGTACAGCACCCTGTCTTGATCAAAACTCTTCACAGTGTAGGGAGAGAGGGTACGTACCTCTCTATCATAAAAGCCATCTATGAAAAACCCACAGCAAGTATCATTCTCAATGGGGAAAAAGAGAGATTTTTCCCTAGTGTCAGGGACACACAGGATGTCCACCATCATCACTGCTATTCAACATAGTACTAGAAGTCCTAGCCTCAGCAATCAGGCAACAAAAGAAATAAAAAGCATTCATATCAGCAAAGAAGTCAAACTCATCACTCTTTGCAGATGACATGATACTTTATGTGGAAAACCCAAAAGACTCCACCCCAAAACTGCTAGAACTAATACAGGAATTCAGGAAAGTGTCAGTATATAAAAATGAATGCATAGAAATCAGTTGCATTTCTATATACCAACAATAAGACAGAAGAAAGTTAAATTAAGGCATTGATCCCATTTACAATTGCACCTGAAAGTATAAGATACCTAGGAATAAACCTAATCAAAGAGAAAAAGAATCTGTACTCAGAAAACTATAGGATACTCAGGAAAGAAATTGAGGGAGACACATGAGCATGGAAAAAATGTTCCATGCTCATGGATTGGAATAATAAAAATTGTTAAAATGGGGACGCCTGGGTGGCTCAGTTGGTTGGACGACTGCCTTCGGCTCAGGGCGTGATCCTGGAGTCCCGGGATCGAGTCCCACATCAGGCTCCCAGCTCCATGGGGAGTCTGCTTCGCTCTCTGACCTTCTCCTCGCTCATGCTCTCTCTCACTGTCTCTCTCTCTCAAATAAATAAATAAATAATCTTTAAAAAAAATTGTTAAAATGTCCATGCTATCTAGAGCAATCTACACATTTAATGCAATTCCTATCAAAATACCATCAACTTTTTCATAGAAATGGAACAAATAACCCTAAAATTTTTATGGAACCAGAAGAGACCCTGGATAGCAGGGCCAGACGAATGTTGAAAAAGAAAACCAGAGTTGGTGGCATCACAATTCCAGACTTCAAGCTCTATTACCAAACTGTAACCATTAAGACAGTATGGTACTGGCACAAAAGCAGACACATGGCTCAATGGAACAGAACAGAGAGCCTGGAAATTGACCCTTAACTCTATGGTCAACTGCTCTTCAACAAAGCAGGAAAGAATGCCCAGTGGAAAAAAAGACAATCTCTTCAACAAATTGTATTGGGAAAATTGGGCAGCCACATGGAGAAGAATGAAACTGAACCATTTCCTTAACCCCACACAAAAATAGACTCAAAATGGATGAAAGACCTCAGTGTGAGACAGGAATCCAACAAAATCCTTGAGGAGGACACAGGCAGTAACCTCTTTGACCTCAGCTGCAGCAGCTTCTTCCTAGAAACATCACCAATGGCAAGGGAAGCAAGAGCAAAAATGAACGACTGGGTCTCATCAAGATCAAAAGCTTGTGCACAGCAAAGGAAATAGTCAACAAAACCAAAAGACAACAGACAGAATGGGGGAAGATACTTGCAAATGACATATCAGATAAAGGGCTAGTATCCAAAATCTATAAAGAACTTATCAAACTCAACACCCAAAGAACAATAATCCAATCAAGAAATGGGCAGAAGACATGAACAGACATTTCTAAAAAGAAGACATCCAAATGGCCAACAAACTCATGAAAAAGTGCTCAGCATCACTCAGTATCAGGGAAATACAAATCAAAACCACAATGAGATACCACCTCACACCAGTCAGAATGGCTAAAATTAACAAGTCAAGAAACAACAGGTATTGGTGAGGTTGCAGAGAAAAGGGAACCCTCCTACACTGTTGGTGGAAATGCAAGCTGGTGCAGCCACTCTGGAAAACAGTGTGGAGGTTCCTCAAAAAGTTGAAAATGGAGCTACCCTACAAACCAGAAATTGCACACCTGGGTATTTACCCTAAAAATACAAATGTAGTGATTCAAAGGGGCACCTGCACCCCAATGTTTATAGCAGCAATGTCCATGATAGCCAAACTATGGAAAGAACCTAGATGTCCATCGACTGATGAATGGATAAAGATGTGATATGTATGTGTGTGTGTGTGTGTGTGTGTGTGTGTAGGAATATTATACAGCCATCAGAAAATGAAATCTTGCCATTTGCAACAACATGGATGGACCTAGAGGGTATTATGCTAACTAAAATAAGTGAATCAGAGAAAGACCATTATCACAGGATCTCAATGATACATGGAATTTGAGAAACCAGGCAAAGGATCATGGGGGAAGAGAAGAAAAAGTGAAACAGGATGAAACCAGAGAGGGAGACAAACCATAAGAGACTCTTAATCTTAAGAAACAAACTGAAGGCTGCTGGAGTGAAGGTGGGGGGCAGAAATTGGGTGGCTGGGGGATGGACATTGGGGAGGGTATTGCTATGGTGAGTGCTGTGAATTGTGTAAGACTGATGAACCACAGACCTGTACCCCTGAAACAAAAAATACATTCTATGTTAATAAAAATTTTGTTAAAAAATTGGAAATGCATCTGAGAACTTAAACTCACACATCTCACCTCTTGAGGTTCTCTCTCCTAAAAGGTACAAACAGTCCAGGCTCCAGAATGTTTTTGCCTATCTCACACCATACTTCTCAAACCCCAAGAAATTTTCAAACCCCAAGAAATGAAAACTCTTGCATACTCACACAGGAAACAAATTCCAAAATGCTAAGGGAAAATCAGTTATATTAGGGTCACAATGTTCACATAATAAAGGAACCCAAAGGAAAGAAATGCAAAATTTTGAATCAGCTGAGATAAGCCGCCTGCTTCCCTATAACTGAAGAGGAAAAGCCACATTCTGAAGTTCAAACACCTTCCCAAGCTTTAACTCCAGACTCCTCTGGTGGAGAGGGAAGCCCTGGAGTGGGTGGCGCAGTCCCTGGTGAGGGAGGGTAGGGACGCCTGAGCAGCCACACCAAAAGACTCACCCCAAATGCATCATGGAAATGCTCCCTGCCTCTGGCTTCCATTCTCACAAGTGAGGACAATCTCAGCAGGATTCTGACCCAAATAACTCCCACAGTCATAGACCCTTGGTCAGAAGACAGAGAACTCCTGATCCTCACAGACTTTCTCAATGTATGCAACTGATGTATACAATCACATACAAATGTAGAGTTTAGACCTGAGTGCACCTACACTATCTATGGAGGCAGAACTCCAACCTGTGTCCACGAGCTGGCGGCCACAACCATAGGAAGCCATCACCTGCTCACCACCCACCCACCACTGAACATGCATCCCCAGCTATCCAGGGGGGTGTAGCTTCTCCCAGCAGACAGGGCTCCTGTGAGCAGCAGGACATCTTCAGGGGGAGGCTTCCCAGGAAGAACCAAGTGGTACTTCCCTGTGCCATTAGCTTAGAGACTCTGACCTCAAAGCCAGGTTGCTTTGGACCATCACTGATATTTAAAAAGCGATAAGCCCAGTGTTCAGAGAATTCAGTAAAATCACTCAAACCCAGTTTTTTTAGTGTAAAAGAAAGAAAACTGTAAGGCATTTTTTTCTAGTTCAACCAGAAAATTCACAAATATCTATTCCTTTCCGTAAATGAAGATGTCAATTAACTGTCATTGACATGGCAAGAAACTGCTTGGAAAACAAATCTATCTGAACGTTCCTAGGTGTTGCAAGTCTAAGCCTCAATATTCCATTTAAAATCATCCAAACCCAAGAACCTCCAAATATTACTAAATGCCCCCAGGGGAATACAAAAAAGGGAAAGAAGAATCTTTTAACAAATGGAATGTTATAATATGGAATCCAATCTTTCTTTTTAAGTTCTGAAATTTAGTTCTTTCTTCCCTCTTTGGAAATATTTTACACTGTGTTTCAAGATTTATTGATTTAATTTTTTTTAATTTGAGAATCAAACCCAAGTGAAAACAAACTTTGAAGGGGACAAACCTAGGGAGGAGCAGTGCTGACAGGAGAGATCACCCAGGAAAGTTTCCAAAGATACATCTCTACCCAAAGGACTTCCCATAGGATGTCTGTGCCCAGGAAACATCCTGGAGGGTGTAGGGTGGTGAGGGAGAGGCGTGGGATTTCATAAAATGTAGCTTCTGGTGGTTAATTTGCTGCTTCTCATGTAAAGTAACCACAAACATTTTTTCATGTGTCTGCCTTAAGAAATTAAAAATGGAGCTACTCTATGACCCTGCAATTACACTACTGGGTATTTAACCCAAAGATACAGATGTAGTGAAAAGAAGGGCCATCTGTATTCCAATGTTTATAGCAGCAATGGCCACGGTCGCCAAACTGTGCAAAGAGCCAAAATGCCTTTCAACAGACAAATAGATAAAGAAGATGTGGTCCATATATACAATGGAATATTATGCCTCCATCAGAAAGGATGAATACCCAACTTTTGTATCAACACTGTGGGGACTGGAGGAGATTATACTGAGTGAAATAAATCAAGCAAAGAGAGCCATTTATCATATGGTTTCACTTACTTGTGGAGCATAAGGAATAACACGAAGGACACTGGGAGAAGGAGAGGAGAAGTGAATTGGGGAAATCGGAGGGGGAGAGGAACCATGAGAGACTGTGGACTCTGAGACACAAACTGAGGGTTTTGGGGAGGGTGGGTGGATGGGTGAGCCTGGCGGTGGGTATTAAGGAGGGCACGTATTGCTTGGAGCACTGGGTGGGGTGCATAAACAATGAATCTTAAAACACTGAAAAGAAAAATAGAATTACAATTTAAAAAAAAAATAACCACAAACAAAAAATAAACCTTTTAAAAACAGCTGGCCATTGACTATGGGAAACTGATAAGCAATTAAAACACTGGCTCAGGTTGAAACGCACCACGGAGACTAATAGTGGACGATGCTGTGAATCAGAAGGCGGCATTTGGGGACGCGGAGAGCGATACAGAAATTTCGGGATTTACTGCTACCCTTAGGAAGAGCTAGGCTAGGGGAAAGGATCCTGGATTTGACCCTCTGCTTCCCCCAAATGTGGAACACTCAGGAGAAAACGGGTGCCCCTCAGGACAAAGGAAGGACTGAGGACCCCAAAGACCACAGCACTCACACACACGCTAACCTCAAAAACAGAGTCACGACTGTTCCCTGATGATCCCCGTGGTCACCGCACGACTGGGGGACCACGGCTGCACGCAGAGACGGGACAGGAGGCGGGCACCCGGGAGGGGACTGAGGTCGGAATGGGGCCACCAGGGATTCTGGCTCCGAAGACTCGGGGGCTCCCGCGGGAGGTTGGGTCCCCGCCACCGCCCGTCGCCAGCCCCTCCGCCCCTTCCTGGCACACCCGGCCCCGCACACTCACCATTTCCCGGCTTCTCGTTCCACCAGCGTCGTCCCTACGGCTCCCGCACCCGGGACAGCTCTCCGCGCTATAGACGCGGCAGCAGAGCCACCCGGACCTTTAAAGCCCAGGTGAGACTTGACCGCGAGCAAGATCACAAGCGTCCATGTGGCTGCGGAGCGTGGCCACACCCACCTGCCCTGGCGGCGCCCCTGATTGGACAGAGTAACTGCAGCTGGTGGTCACGTGGGTGAACCGACACTGCTTTCACTTTTGCACCAGTACTTGGCCTCTCCAGGATGTTTGCATTTAACTGCGCCGGAATGGGAGGCAGGTGTGCCCAGGGAATTCAAGACTCAGGTGGCTCAGCCTGTTAAACGTCTGCCTTCTGCCCGCGTCATGACCTCAGTGTCCTCCCATGGAGCCCTGCATGGGTCTCCTTTCTCAGCAGGGAGCCTGCTTCTCCCTCTGCCTGCTGCTCCCCCTGCTTGCCCTCTCTCTGACAAATAAACAAATAAACCCAGTTTCTAGATGGTCTGACTCATGGTGGAGGAAGAGGGGGAGACCATGCCAAAAAACTGGAATAGGAGGATTTGTTGTCGTCTAGAGGTCGGGAGCTTGGCAAGAAAGCGCTCATGAAACTGTGACCCTCGTTTAAAAACACAGACGCTTAAAAGTCACCTCGCCATATATAATAATGGGTCCGCCCCCATCTTTATTTTTTAAGAGGTTTTATTTATTTGAGAGAGAGAGTATGAGCAGAGAGAGCTAGAGGAAGAAACAGACTCCCCGCTGAGTGGGGAGCCGGACGAGAGGCTCGATCCCAGGACCCTGAAACCATGACCTGAGGAGGTCAGACGCTTAACCCGCTGAGCAACCCAGGAGCCCCCCCCATTTTGATTTTTGACCATTTATTGCAGTTTGCCACCCTTCCCTTGGCCACCCACATATATTTGGTAATTTAAAGAACCCCTTAACCTCTCACCCCTTGGCTCTGATGGGAAGTTAGAATCTTACAGCTCTATGCTAAGCACAGGGACTCCTCTGGGAACAACCACAAGCCGGGTTCAATAAGTTCTCAGGTGTACCTTTCACACTGGAAGGAAATTTACATCAAATTTTGAGTGTGTGCCTAGAGGACTTTGACGTGTGAAAGGCTATAATATTCCTAAGGCAATTGAATTCTTACTTTCACTGATAGAAGAAAAACAAATCATCCTATAAATTCGGGTTGCACCTGAAAACTACTAAAACACTTAACAGATTGGATGGCAAAACTCTGGCACTGAAAAACTTAATGCGTTTACCCCTTCATTTGAACAGTTTATCCAGACATAACAATGGACCCCTTTAAAGTGTACAATGCAATGGTTTTCAGTACAATGTATTAAAAAATATGTGCAATAATCACCATTTTAGAATATTTTCATAATCTCAAAAAGCTCTTAACCATTTTCCTCTTCCTGCCTTCAGCCCTGGGAAACCATTAATCTACTTTCTATCTCTATAGATTTTGCTTATTTAGTTAGGTTTTTTTTAATTTTATTTATTTATTTGATAGAGGGAGACCACAAGTAGGCAGAGAGAGAGAGGGAATCTGGCTCCCCGCCGAGCAGAGAGCCGGACGTGGGGCTCGATCCTAGGACCCTGAGATCATGACCTGAGCTGAAGACAGAAGGCCTAACCCACTGAGCCACCCAAGCATCCCCAGTTAGTTATTTTTAAGATTTTAGTTATTCAACAGAGAGAAACACACAGCGAGAAAGGGAGCACAAGCAGGGGAGTGGGAGAGGGAGAAGCAGGCTCCCTGCTGAGCAGGGAGCCCAATGTGGGGTTGGATCCTAGGACCCTGGGATCATGACCTGAGCTGAAGGCAGTCGCTTAACCCACTGAGCCACCCAAGCACCCCAGATTTTATTTATTTTTAAAGATTTATTTATTCTGGAGAGAGAGAGAGCATGAGCAGAAGGAGCAGAGGGAGAGAGAGAGAATCTCAAGCAGGCTGCATGCTGAGGGCGACCCCTGCATGAGGCTCATTTCACCACCAAGAGATCAGGCCTGAGCTGAAAACAAGAGTGGGATGCCTAACCCACTGGGCCACCGAAGGGCCCTTCTATATACTTTTTAAAAAAAGATTTTATTTATTTATTTGACAGAGAGAGATCACAAGTAGGCATAGAGGCAGGCAAGCAGAGAGAGAGAGGGAGAAGCAGTCTCCCCACCAAGCAGAGAGCCTAATGTGGGGCTCGATCCCAGGACCCTGAGATCATGACTAATATTCATTGACTTTCTTATGAATGAAATTATATAAGAAATAGTCTTTGTGGTTCACTTCATTTACTCTGTTGAATTTGTTTACATCATCCTGCTGGCTTCCGCAGCACATATACTAAAATTGGACCGTTTACATTAGCATACGTTTTTTAAAATATATTCATGTTGTAGCATGTATCGATAACTCATTTGTTTTTGCAGCTGAATAATAGCCCATTGTGTGGATTATTAACCTCAAAAATAGGGCGCCTGGGTAGCTCAGTCAGGAAAGCGTCTCCTTTCGCTCAAGTCAAGCATGAGCTCAGGGTCCTGGGATCGAGTCCCTCATCTGGCTCCCTGCTTGGCAGGAAGTTGGCTTCTCCCTCTACCCCTACCCCCCTTTGGTGCTCGCTCTCTCTCTCTCTCTCTCAGTCTCTATCAAATTGCTAAAAAAAAAAAAAAAAAAAACTTAAGCAAAAAAACTTTAAAAATAAAACCGGCAGTTATTTTACCAGCAAAAATGGGATTATTTGAGAAGAGCAGAGAATTGCAGTTTGGAACAAGCAAGATAGGGCAAAACCAAAGGCAAGGCTGGAGAAAAAGGAGAGAAAGGCTCTTTTGTGGAAGAAAGGGGAGAGAGTGGGCAGGATTTTGCGAACAAAAAGTCTATTGGAATAAACTGGGAGTTCAAAGTATAGGGGCTTTTCATTGGCGGAGTCTGACAGTCTTTCATTGGCTATTACCAAGGGAGGAGAAAAAAACTTTCTTCCTGCCGCTGGGGTAGTAAAGTAGCTACAGCAAAAAGAATTTACAAGGTTCCCTTGTTCTGTGGAGTTTGCAACTGATCAGGAGCGGTAGGGCCTGAGAGCTCCCCCTGCTGGCCTCCTAACACAATCGTCAGTGAGGTTTCCCTTTATTCATTTTCACAGGATAAAGTGAGTTTTCTTCATCCGTTTCATCCATTAATGGACATCTGGTTTGTTATACTACCTTTCGACTCTTATGAATGCTATTCATGTACGTTTTTGTCTGTTTTTGCTGTGTTTTTCTTTCACTTGGACATATGCCTGGGAGTGGAATTGACGGCTCATATGGAAATTCTCCATTTAATCTTTGAGGAAATGCCAGACTGTTTTCCAAAGTGGCTGAATCACTTATAGTTCCACAAGCAGTGCATGGGGGCTCCAATGTATTCATATACTCGAATACACTTATTATTCTCTCATTTGTTGAGTCTAGTAATTCTAGTGGGTGTGAAGTTGTATCTCATTGTGATTTTGACTTGCTTTTCCTTGATGTGTGATCACGTCCAGCGAATTTTCATATACTCTTGGCCATTGGTATATCTCCCTTGGAAAAATATCTGTTTGGGTGCTTTGCTATTTTTAAATTGGGTTATTTGACTTTTTACTTTTGATATGTAGTTCTTTATATGGTGGATACTCCATACAAATACCTTATCAAATATATTTTCTCCAAAATTTTCTTCCATTCTGTGGGGCATGTTTTCTCTCTCTTGCTCTAAAACATGTTACTTTTGATTGTGGCAATATACACATACTATAGGGGCACCTGGGTGCCTCAGGGGGTTAAAGCCTCTGCCTTCAGCTCAGGTCATGATCTCAGGGTCCTGGGATCAAGCCCCACACTGGGCTCTCTGCTCAGCAGGGAGCCTGCTTCCTCCTCTCTCTCTGCCTGCCTCTCTGCCTACTTGTGATCTCTCTATCAAATAAATAAATAAAATCTTTAAAAATATATATATACAAATACTATAAATTTAACATCTTAATCATTTTTAAAAGGAAAATCATTTTTAATCATTTTTTTAAATCATCTATTTAAAAAAATAAATTTTTATTTATTTGAAAGAGAGAATGAAAGAGAGAGAGCACGAGAAAGGGAGGGTCAGAAGGAGAAGCAGACTCCTGCTGAGCAGAGAGCCTGATGGGACTTGATCCCATGACCTGAGCCAAAGGCAGTCGCTTAACCCACTGAGCCACCCAAGCATCCCAACATCTTAATTTCATTTTAAGTGAATGTAAGTAGTATGTTAAGTAGTATGTAGTACACTGACATTGGGAAACCAGTCTCCAGAACTGTTTTCATCATGCAAAGCTGAAACTCTGTAGTCATTAAACAACAACTCCCCATTCACACCTCTGTCCAGCCCCTGGCAACCACAATTCCATTTTCCTTCTCTATGAATTTCACTACTATAGGAACCTCATATAAGCAGAATCATGCAGCATTTGTGCTTTGAGAACAGGCTTATTTCACTTAGCATATTGTCCTCAAGGTTCATGCATGTTGTAGCCTAGGTCGGGAATTCTTTTCTTGTTGAAGCTGAATCATATCCCATTGCATGTATGTACTACATTTCGTTCATCCATTCATCCCTTCATGGACACTTGGGTTGTTTCCATTTTGGCTATTGTGAATAAGGGTCCTATGAACAAATATATCCATAACACTCTGATTTCTCTTTAGAGCAAATAAATCTTTTGTCTTTTACTTAAAAAATAGTTTATAAATATATCTAAGTTCATGTTTTGAATTCTTTGGGGTATATATACAGGGGAGGAATTGCTCAAGCGTGTAGTAACTCTGTAATTTCTAAGGAACCACCATATTGTTTTCCATATTAGTTGTACAATTTTATATTCCCACCAATAGTATACAGGAATCCAACGGGTCTGTTTATTTTCTTTCTTTCTATTTTTTTTTAAGATTTTAGGGGCACCTAGGTGGCTAAGTCACTTAAGCATCTGCCTTCAGCCCAGGTCATGATTTTAGGGTCCTGGGATTGAGCCCCACATTGGGCTGCCCACTCAGGGAGGAGTCTGCTTCTCATTCTGCTTCTGTGATCTCTCTTACTCTCACTCTCTCCCAAATAAATAAATAAATAAATCTCTTTTTTAAAGTTTATTTTTTTATTTATTCAGAGAGTAGGAACAGGGGAAAGAGCAGAGAGAGAAGGAGAGATTCTCAAGCAGACTCCACACTGAGCACAGAGCCTAATGCAGGGCTCAATCTCAGGACTCTGAGACCATGACCTGAGCCAAAATCAAGAGCCACCCAGGTGCCCTGGATATATTCATTTTCTTGGTAGTGTCCTTTGGAGCAAAAAAGTTATTAATTTTTATGAAGTCCAAAATATTTTTCTCTTTCTTTCTTCCCTATTTTTGCCTTAGGTGTTGTTGGGAAGGAAAATTTTTTTCTCTGGCCTTTAAGATTCTTCTTGGTGGCCTAAGAATTACATTGACATGAGATGAATTAAGAGGAGAAAAAAAAACAAATTTAATTACATGTACATGGAGCCCAATAATAAATTTGAGACCCAAAGAAAAGACAAAAGCTTGAAGCTTTTATATGTTTTAGACAAAGAAACATGAATCTTTGAGGAATAAACAGTACAATGAAAACTTATTTGGGGACCTTCAACTAGTAAGGCATTCTAAGCAGAATTTGAACTGGGGAAGTAAATTGGTAAAGGTAACAAGGTTTGTTTATATAGGCTTTTCTGGCCCTAAATCTCCTTTCTTTAACAATAGGATGTCTCTCTACCACCTGCTGCAGGGAGATTACTTTTCACTTGGGAGATTTATTTCCTGCTTTCTGAAGATATAGGAGGGTCACAGTGTTCTTCCTGCACTGACCATTTCTTAAGTAAATAATTCAAAATAACCAACTTGGGATGGTCTGTCCCGGGCCCCTACAGTGTCATATAAGAATTATTTCCCAACTCCAAGGTCATGAATATATCCTGTATTTTTTTTTTAAGAATGTTGTCATTTTGGAGCACCTGGATGGCTCAGTCATTTAAGCATCCAACTCTTGATCTCAGCTCAGGTCTTGATCTCAGGGTCATGAGTTCAAGTCCCACACTGGGCTCCACACTGGTCATGGAGCCTACTTTAAAAAAAAAAAGAGTACTATATTTTAACCTCTTATGTTTGGGTCTTTGTTTCCTGTTTGACAGATTATTGTATGTGCTGTGAGTAAGTAAGAGTCAACTCCTTTCATTTGCATGTGCTCTCCAGCTGCCTCAGGACTGGGATTTTTCAGACCTCATCCCAGTCCAATATTCACTTGATCTTCACAGGGTAAATTGGTCTTACCCTGATTCAGTGTGGCAGAGGGGAGTTTCCTAGCCCTTGAACCAATGCCCAAAGGTGGAGTTACCCTCATAAGTTGAAAATTCAGGTCTATGTCAAAAACCGCCCATGAATGTGTATCACAGCTTTATTTATAAATGCCAAAAGTTGGGAGCAATGGAGGTGTCCTTCAGTAGTTGAATGGGTAAACAAATGCTCCATGCAGACAATGGGATATTACATAACGCTAAAACGAAGTGAGCTCTCAAGTCATTAAAAGACATGGAGGAAACTTAAATGCATATCTCTAAGTAAAAGCAACCCATCTGAATATTAGATATTATAGAATTATGACTATATGACATTCTGAAAAAGGCAAAGCTATGAGACACTAAAAGGACAGAGGTTAGATGTA
This sequence comes from Neogale vison, assembly GCF_020171115.1. NCBI lineage: Eukaryota > Metazoa > Chordata > Mammalia > Carnivora > Mustelidae > Neogale > Neogale vison. The sequence goes on from NC_058096.1 coordinate 215,991,692, forward strand.
GGGGGGAAGAGGGATGATGAGGCAGAGCACAGAGGATTTTTAGGGCATAAAACTAATCTATAGGATAATCTACAGGATACCTTAATGGTGGATACATGTCATTAACACATTTGTCAAAACCCATAACATGTACAACACCGAGAGTGAATTCTAAAGTAATCTGTAAACTTTGGTGATAATAATGTGTCAGTGTAGCTTCATTGATGGTAACAAGTATACCACTCTGGTGTAAGATGTTGATATTGGAGGAAATTGCACATGTATGGAGATAGGGGCATGTGAGAACTTTGTATTTTCTGTTCGATTTTGGTGTGAAACTAAAACACCCCAAAAAATAAAGCTTGTTGGGACACTGGGGTGGCTCAGTTGGTTAAGCATCTGCCTTCAGCTCAGGTCACAATCTCAGGGTCCTGGTGTCAAGTCCCACATCAGGCTCCTTGCTCAGTGGGGAGCCTGCTTCTCCCTCTGCCAGCCCCTCCCCCGCCTTGTGCACGTGCGCTCTCTCTCTCTCTCTCTCTCTGGCAAATAAGTAAAATCTTTTAAAAATAAATAAAAAATTAAGCTTGTTAAAAGAAAAACAAAAACCCAGTCCCAGACAGCCTCACTGCTGAATTCTACCAAATGCTTAAAGAATTAATACCAGTTCGGGGTTGGGGTTAAAGAAAAAAGAATTAATACCAGTTCTTCACAAACTCTTCCAAAAGATAGAAGAGTGAACACTTCTCAACTTAGTCTACAAGGTCAGTAATACACCAGATCAGAATAAGACACCACACACACACACACACGCAAACACACACATACACATGCACCAATTTCTTATAAATATGGGAATAAAAGTCCTCAACAAAGTACTAGCAAACTGAATTCAGAGACATATAAAAGAATTGTGATACCTGGGTGGCTCAGTGGGTTAAAGCCTCTGCCTTCAGCTTGCGTCATGATCTCAGGGTCGTGGGATCTAGCCCTGCATTGGGCTCTCTGCTCACTTGTGATCTTCTCTCTGCCTACTTGTGATCTCTGTTTGTCAGATGAATAAATAAAATCTTAAAAAAAAAGAATTATACAATATGACCAAGTAGACTTTATATCCCAGGTATACAAGCTTGGTTTAACCCCCCAAATCAATTATTATAGTACATCATAGCAAAAGAATAACAAACAAAACTCAACTCCATAGACAGAAAAGCATGTGACAAAATCCAACACTGTTTCATGATTAAAAAAAAAAAAAACATGCAGGAAACTATTAACAGAAGAGAATTTCCACAGGCTGACAAGGGACAGTTAAGATCATAATTAATAGTGATAGAAAGGATCTTTTTACCCATAAAATCAGAATGAGGACAAGAATGTCCACTCTTGCTAGTTTTATTCGACATGGCATCGGATGTTATAACCAGCTCACTTAGGCCAGAAAAAAAAAAGTTAAAGGAATCCAGATTGGGAGGGAAGAAATAAAACTCTATTCACAGATGATGTAGAATATCCTCAGGAGTCTTCTAAAAAACTATTAGAATGACTACATGAGCTCAGCAAGATTGGAGAGACAAAATTAATATACAAGGATCAATGGTATTCTTACACACTTGCCATAAAATATGTTGAAATGAATTGAGAAAACAAGTCTATGGTAAGAGTTCTGACAACACTGACTCCGTCTTTGCCCTTCCCTCCTGCTCATGCCGGTGCAGTGACTTCCCTCGGCCTATGAGTTCCAGGCACCTTAGAGGCTAACGTGTGCGCTGGCCGGATTGTGGGAAGACTTGTTCTGATCCTCCCTAAAGTGACTCACAGAAGGCACGGCTTTAGATCACCAGTAGAGATAACTGGTGCACAGAAAGTGCCACTTTTTTCTTAATTAATTATTAATTATTTTATTTATTTATTTATTATATAATTATTTGAGGGAGAAAGAGAAAGAGAGAGAGCAGGGGGAGGGACAGAGGGGAGAGAGACACTCATAAGCAGACTTCCTGCTGAGCATGGAGCCCCACGTGGGGCTCGATCTCATGAACCAGAGATCATGACCTGAGCTGAAATCCAGAGGTGGATGCTTAACCGAATGCTTGACTCACCGAGCCCCTCCTGGGTAGTGCCACTTTAGGTAACTACCCTGTGGCCTCACCATCATGTCCCTTGTTCAATAAAAGCTGGAGATTAAAGTCCAGACTTGGCAGAGGATAGTTGCACAGCAGCGGGACTCTTTGTCCACCCAAGTCCTCCCCGTCAGTAAATTACCCTAAATAAAACTGTGTAAACAGCATGGAGTGGTTTCCTTCATTTTTTGGTCTTTAACTGCCTTCTCAGTCTGGAGGACACATTACTGACCCTCCTTCATCTTCTAATATCTACTTACCATAGCACTTATAAACTATATAAGAATAAACCGAACCCCCAAAATGTAAAACTTAGACTCTGAAAACTACAAAACCTTGTTGGAAGAAACTGAAGAAGATCTAAATAAATGGGAAAACATTCCGTGTTCAGGGATCAGAAGATTTAATAATGTTAAGATGTCAGTTCTCCCCAACTTGAACTATAGATTCAACATAATCCCAGTCAAAATCCTAGCAAGTTATTTTGGATAACAACAACCGATTTTAAAGTTTATATAGATTGGGGCACCTGGGTGGCGCAGAGCGTTAGGCCTCTGCCTTCAGCTTGGGTCATGGTCTCAGGGTCCTGGGATCGAGCCCTGCGGTGGGCTCCCTGCTTAGTGGGGAGCCTGTTTCTCTCTCTCTCTCTCTCTGCCTGACTCTCTGCCTACTTGTGATCTCTCTCTGTGTGTCAAATAAATAAATAAAATAAAATAAATAAAGTCTACATGGATAGGCCAAAGGCTCTGGGGTGCCTGGGTGGCTCAGTCAGTTAGATGTCCAACTCTTTTTTTTTAAAGATTTTTTAAATTTATTTGACAGACAGAGATCACAAGGAGGCAGAGAGGCAGGCAGAGAGAGAGGGAGGAAAGCAGGCTCCCCGCTGAGCAGAGACCCGATATGGGGCTCAATCCCAGGACCCTGAGATCATGACCTGAGCCAAAGGCAGAGGCTTAACCTACTGAGCCATCCAGGTGCCCCTAGATGTCCAACTCTTGATCTCAGGTCAGGTCTTGATCTCAAGGTTGTGAATTCAAGCTCCGCATTGGACTCCATGGTGGATGTGAAGCCTACTTTTAAAAAAAGAAAGAGGGATAAAAGACTCAGAATAGCTAACACAATACTGATAAAGAGCAAAGTCACAGATCTGGCACTACCTGAATTCAGAACTTACTATAAAGCTACAGTGATCGAGATAGTGTGGTTTTGCCAAAAGAGAGAGAGAGATAAATGGAACAGGACAACCCCAAAATAAGCACACGTATATAGTCAACTGATTTTTAACAAAGAAGCAACAACAATTCAATGGAGAAAATCCTTTCAACAAATTGTCTTTTCAACAAATGGTGATGGAATGCCTGGACAACCATGTGCAAAGAAATTAATTAGATGCAGACTTTACAATATTCACAAAAATTAACTAAAAATGGAACTCATAAACCTAAATGTAAAATGAAAAAATTTTAACTTCTTAAAGATAACATAAGAGAAAGTCCAGATGACTTGGGTTTGGCAATGAGACTTTCAGATACAACCCCAAAACATGATCCATGAATGAAAAAATTGATAAATTGAACCTCACCAAAATTAAAATTTTTCTGCTTTTCAAAAGACCTTGTTAAGGGAAGGAAAGGACAATCCAAAGACTGAGACAAATGTTTGCAAAGTACACATCTGATAAATGTGTATCATTTATCCAAACATGGTATCCAAACTATACAAAGAATTCTTAAAACTCAGTAACAAAACAAACAACTTAATTTAAAGATAGGCAAAAAATCTGGAAAGGTAGCTCACCCAAGAAGATACTCAGATAGCAAATAAACCCATGACAAGATGCTCAACACCATACGTTGCTAGGGAATTGCAAATTAAAACAATAATGTGGTGTCACAATACACCTAATAGAGTAAAATCCAAAACACTGACAACAAAAAATGCTGGCAAAACTGTGGAGCAACAGGAACTCTCCTCTGTTGTTAACATGAATAGAAAATAGTTCAATTGCTTTGGACGATATTCTGGCTTGCTCTTTCAAAGCTGAACACTGCCTTACCATACAACTCAGCCATCTCACTCCAAGGTATTTACCCAAATGAGCTGAAAAGTTATATCCACACAAAAGTCTTCACGCAAATGTTTCTAGCAGCTCGATTTACAATTGCCAAAAACTTGAAGTATCCAAGACGTTTCAATAGATGAATGGATGAGCTAAGTGTGGTGCATCTATAGAACTAAATGTTATTCAGTGATAAAAAGAAATGAACTATCAAGCCACAGAAAAAAACATGGAGAGACCTTAAGTGCAATTTTAGTAAGTAAAAGAAGCCAGTATGAAATGGCTAGACACTGCATGATTCCACCAAATAACGTTCTGGAAAAGGAAAAACTATTGAGATCGTAGAAAGATCAGTGGTGGCCAGGTATTTGGTGGGGCAAAGCAAAGAAGGGGAAGAGAAATGAATAAATGAAATATAAGAGATTTTCAGGGCTGCAAAACTACTGTGTGGTACCCTGATGGTGGATACATGACATCACACATTTGTCAAAACCCATAAAACTATAAAACACAAAGAATGAGCCCTACTGTGAACTAAGAATTTAGTTAATAATAATGTATCAGTTTGTCAACTCTAATCATCATCAAATGTAATACACTGGTTAGTCAGTTGTGACAAATGCACTACACTAATGCAAAATGTTAAAACTCAGAGAAACTGTGAGTCGGGGGTGAAAGGGTATAAGAGAACGCTGTAATAGCTGCTCATTTTGTGGGTGAACCTAAAACTGTTCTGAAAAATAGTCTATTAACTAAAAAGAAAGAATGAATTACCATTCCATGGAAGATTCCTAAGTGTGTAAAAATGAAACCTGACATAGTATATATATTATGATGCCATTTGCATAAAAACAAAAATAAAATATATAAACATATACAATATGTTGTATATGTCAACACGTACAATAAAATATATACAACATATACAAGTTACAAAACTATGAAAAAAAGCAAGGAAATTGTCTTATAATTCATGACACTAATTCCATCTGGAAAGAGATGGAATTATTGTTTCCTTAAGTGACATCTTGAGTGGGATGGGTGGTATGAAGTGTTCTTCCAAGTCCTGGCCTGATTGACATTATATGGATTTCCTTTATACTGTTTCAGTTGACTGTGCAATTATTTCATTTATCTTCCATATATGTAATATTTTAGTAAGCTTCCAGAATGTAAAACTCAATGTGAAAATAAATCTCAGGGCAGCCATGTGGCTCAGTCAGTTGAGTGTCTGACTTGATTTTGCCTCAGTTCCTGATACCAGGGTCCTGGGATCGAGCCCTGGGTCAGGCTCTGCACTCAGTGGGGAGTCTGCTTGAGGATTTTCTCTCCCTTTTCCCCTGCTTCTGCCCCTGGTTCCATTCTTTCTCTCCCTCTCCCTCTCTCTCTCTGTGTCTCTCAAATAAGTCTTTAAAAAAATGAAATAACTTTCAGTGCAATTTGAATTACTAGCAATAAGACACTAGAAGTAAATTTTTTAGAAATTTACTAGAAGTAAATTTTTTAGAAAACATCATAGCTATAGTTTTAATAAATTTCTATTAAAGCTAATTTTCTTAAAATCCTATTAAATGGGTAGGGTGGGGAAAGTATAGATTGAATGACATCAAAGTATCATGAAATAAATGTTAAAATGACATATGTCCTTCAAAAGGAGACTGAATATCACAGTGATGTAATCACTTCCCATGTAGATCTAGTGTTTTAATAAATCCCATTAATTCACAATCATGTTTTTGTTTTGTTTTGTTTTTGCTTTATCTTTTAAAGATTTTATCTTTAAGTGACCTTTACACTCAACACTCAAGCCCGAGATCAAGAGTCACATGCTTTACCAACTGAGCCAGCCAGGCGCCCATGTTTTGTTTTTGAGCTCAATTAAAACTCCTTTTAAAAACCAAAACATAAGACAAATGTCTAAGAATAGCTGGTATTTTGTACAGAAGGCTTTAAGAAAGTGTCATGAGACCTAATGTATGTGTCTTCCAAAATTCACATGTTTAAATCCTGCCCTGCATTGTGAAGGTATTAGGAGGTGGAGCCTTTGAGAAGTAATTAGGTCATAAGGATAGAAATCTCATGAATGTGGTTATATGAAGAGACAAGAGTGTGTTTCTTCCCTCTCCATTCTACCATGTGAAGATACGATGAGATCACAGCCATCTGCAAACCAAGAGGTCAGTCTTTACCAGACACCAGATCTTCTAGCATCTTAAACTTGGACTTCCCAGCTTCCAGAACCATAAGACACAAATGTTTGTCATTGAGGAGACCCAGTCTATGGTAATTTGTGATAGTAGCCCAAATGGACTAAGTTAGGAAGGCACTTTCTTAGCCTACATCGAGGCTTTTCAATCTATAGTAATCGCTACAATATGGTATCAGTAGAGATATGTACAAACAGACCAGAGCATAATGGGAATTTCTGGAAGAAGGGCATCAATTTAAAATACAAGAACCTATGACAGAACAGGTAATGACAGAAATTATGGACATTTTAACACAGAGAAATGATAAATGGTTACCTACAGTAGAATAATGAATCACCTGCTCATCATATCCACATACAATAATTATTGTAGAGCTACCTATGAAAGACAAAAATAGAATGCTTTCAAAGTTACAGGCAAATGTGGTTTTTTTTTTACAGCTTCATTGTAGGGAGAGCTTTCTCTACCTTTGTGGTGTGTCTGGCGGACTCACCATGTGTTCTCACAAGATTTGTAGAATCAAGTGATTCTGGCTGAGAAACAAAAGCAGAATTGTCCCATTCCCCAATGGACTCAGATGAAAGCCTGTAATAAAATCAGGTACAACTCCAAGAAGAGACACTGGGGAAGAACCAAGCTGGGTCTACAAGGAATCACACATGAGATGGCCTCTGTATTTATGCTGCGCCATGGTCCTAACATCTCACCGGGCCACGGTGAAAACATCACCACAATCTCTGAATAGTCAGGCATGTTTTATTCAGGAAATCATTTTTCTCTTTGTTTCGATGCTTCTGCATTAGTAGGTGAGTTCAGAAATAAATATGTGAGACCTTTAGTTTGGGAGGAAAAAAAGGAAGAAAAGAAGTAGACCCAAAGAGATGGACAAAGTCAACTCTATTAAAATTAAGAACAGGCTTTGGCTCAGGTCATGATCCCAGGGTCCTGGGATAGAGTCCTGCATCGGGCTCCCTGATCAGCAGGAAAGCTGCTTCTCCCTCTCCCACTCCCCTTCTTGTGTTCCCTCTCTCACTGTCTCTCTCTCTGTCAAATAAATAAATTAAAAATCTTAAAAAGTGTATTAAGAACAGGGGTACCTGGGTGGCTCAATCAGTTAAGCATCTGCCTTCAGCTCAGGTCACAATCTCAGGGTCCTAGGATCGAGTCCTGCATCCAGTTACCTGGTCTGTGGGGAGCCTACTTCTCCCTCTCCTGCATGTTCCTGCTTTCTCTCTCTCTCTTGTTCTCTCTCTGAAATAAATAAATAACATCTTTTTTTAAAAATTAAGAAAAGTCCATCAAAATGTAGAATTGAGTGAAAATTTGGGAGAAAGTGAATTTGGGAGAAAATATTTTAATGATGATGAAGGATTAGTTGCAGAATAGTAAAAAAAGGACAAAAAATCAATAAATGTACAAATAAATTAAATATGAGAAAATGATAGAAATTTCAATCAGAAGATGATTGACCATATAGGAAAAATGCTCAACACCAATGGTAATTAACTAAAACAGTCTGTATAACACCATATAGGCAAAAATGGAAGGTGTTGGCAAATTGCCAAGAATAAATAAATGCACGTGTATAAATGGTGAGATAGTTAACTCATACCTTCTATCAGCATTTCCTAGTAAATTTGAATTTACCTATAATCTGTAGCCCAGCAATTTTTTCCCAATGTGTAAAAAATTTAATAATGCACCAACATTTAAAGACAAAAAGAAGAATGACATTATCAACAAGATTAAAAAAAAACTAACTAGTCAACTCTGTCCCATAAGCAGTGAGGTGGGTTAGTAAATTGGATGACCCACAGTTCACAAAACAGTATGTGTGAAACAGACTGAGGCAAAGAAACAAAAAAAAAGTCTTTTCAGCATAATAAAAATGATATATTAATGGTAGTATGAACTTATTAAAATTCAAAAGAGGCAGAACTCTGCATCATGATAAATAGATGAAGGTCACCATGTAAAGTTTAGAAAAGTCAGTTGAGGGGCACCTGGGTGGCTCAGTGGGTTAAGTCGCTGCCTTCGGCTCAGGTCATGATCTCAGGGTCCTGGGATCGAGTCCCGCATCGGGCTCTCTGCTCGGCAGGGAGCCTGCTTCCCTCTCTCTCTCTCTGCCTGCCTCTCTGCCTACTTGTGATTTCTCTCTGTCAAATAAATAAATAAAATCTTTTAAAAAAAATAAAAAATAAAAAGAAAAGTCAGTTGAACAGAAAGATTTAACAATTTTAAACATGTATGTACCCACCACATAAATACACCTAAGTACATAAAGCAAATACTTACACATGAAGGAAGAAAATGACAATATCATAATAGTATGATTATCATAATGTCATAATAATATGAGACTTTGATAACCTGCTTTCATTAATGGACAGAACATCCAAACAGAATATCATAAATGAAATAGCTACCTTGAACTATATATCAAGTGGAACTAAGCAATTATACACAGAGAGAAAGAAAGATATGTAGAAAGAGAACTTTTCATCCAAGCAGAACACACATTCTTCTCAAATCCTCACAGAACATTCTCCAGGATAGATCATAGGATCACAGGTAAGGTCACAAAACAAGACTTAGTACATTTAAGAAGGTAAAAATCATCCCAAGTATCCTTTCACACAGTGTGAGATGTGATGAAACCAGAAATGAATTAACAACAGGACACCTGGGTGGCTCAGTCTGTTGGGTGTTGGGCCTTCGGCTCAGGTCATGATCCTGGCCAGAGTCCTGAGTTCCCACATCAGTCTCCTTGCTCAGCCGGGAGCCTGCTTCTCCTTCTGCCTGCTGTGTCTGCCGCTTCCCCCGCTTGTGCTCTCTCTCTCTTTATTGAACAAGTAAATAAATTAAAAAAAAAATTTTAATAAATAAAAAGTTAAAAAATAAAAATTTTAAAAAAGAAATGAATTAACAGCAAGAAAATTCACAAATATGTGGAAACTAGTTCCCACACTCTTGACAACCATTGGTTCAGAGAGGAAATCAAAGAGAGGTTTTCTAAATATCTCAAAACAAATGAAAATAAAAACACAACCTAACAAAACTCACGTGATGCAGCGGAAGCAATGCTAAGAGGGAATTTTGTAGTGATAAATACCAACAAGAAAGAAAGAAAGATCTCAAATAAACTAAATTTAACTTGAAGAAACTATAAAAAGAACAAACTAAGCCCAAAGTTTCAAAAGGAAGGAAATAATAACAAAGATTAGAGAAAAAACAAATGAAATAGAGAATAGAGAAAGAGTAAAAATAATTAACAAACCTAAAAGTTGGATTTTTGAAAAAGTAAAATCAACAATGAGCTAGTCTTAAAAAAAAAAGAGAGAGAGACAATTCAAATAAAGCCAGAAAGAGGAAACATTGTAATGCAGCTTCAAAAATAAAAAGGATCATGAGAGACTTTTTTTTTTAATTTATTTGACAGTGATCACAAGCAGGCAGAGAGGCAGGCAGAGAGAGAGGAAGGGAAGCAGGCTCCCCGCTGAGCAGAGAGCCCGACTCGGGGCTCGATCCCAGGACCCTGAGATCATGACCTGAGCTGAAGGCAGAGGCTTAACCCACTGAGCCACCCAGGCGCCCCTCATGAGAGACTTTTATGTACAATTATATACCAACAAATCAAATAACCTAGAAGAAATAGGCAATGTCATTCTTTCCAGAATCTGAAAAAAAAACTCCTAAAATTCAGATGGAACCACAAAAGACTCAGAATAACTAAAGCAATCTTGAATAAGAAGAAAAAAGCTGGAGGAATCATACTGCTTGACATCACAGTGTACTACAAAGCTATGATAATCAAAACAGTATTGCACTGAAATGAATATAGTCATATAGACCAGTGGAATAGAACAGAGAGTCCAGAAACAGATCTAAATATTTACTGTCAATTGGTCTTCTACAAGGATACCAAGAACAGACACGGGGAAAGTCTCTTTAATAAAGGTTTCTGGAAAACTGGATATCCAGGTCAGAAGAATGAAATTGGGCTCTTATCTCACACCATATACAAAAATCATCTTAGGGCACCTGGGCGGCTCAGTGGGTTAAGCCGCTGCCTTTGGCTCAGGTCATGATCTCAGAGTCCCGGGATCGAGTCCCGCATTGGGCTCTCTGCTCAGCAGGGAGCCTGCTTCCTCCTCTCTGCCTGCCTCTCTGCCTGCTTGTGATCTCTCTCTGTCAAATGAATAAATAAAATCTTAAAAAACAAAAACAAAAAAAACAAAACATTAAAAAAAATCAACTTAAGGGACGCTTGGGTGGCTCAGTCAGTTAAGTATCTGTCTTCAGCTCAGGTCATGATCCCAGGGTCCTGGGATCGAGTCCCGCATGAGGTTCTTGCACAGCAGGGAGCCTGCTTCTCCCTCCATCTGCTGCTCCCCTGTTTGTGCGCACGTGCTCTCTCTCTGTCAAATAAGTAAATAAAATCTTTTTTAAAAATCAACTTAAAATCAATTAAAGACTTAAATGTTACACCTGAAACTGTAAAACTACTAGAAGAAAACACAGGAGGAAAGCTTCTTGACATTGGTCTGGGGAATTGTTTGTTTGTTTGTTTGTTTTATATGATCCCAAAAGCATAGGCAACAAACCAAAAACAGACAAGTAGGATTGCATTAAATTAAAAACCTTCTGCACAACAATCAGCAGAGTGAAGAGACAAACTAAAGAATAGGAGAAAACAGGGGTACCTGGATTTCTCAGTGGGTTAAAACCTCTGCCTTCAGCTCAGGTCATGATCCCGTGGTCCTGGGTTGGAGCCCACATTGGGCTCTCTGTTCAGCAGGGAGCCTGCTTCCCCCCCAGCCGCCTGCCTCTCTGCCTACTCATGATCTCTGTCTGTCAAATAAATAAATAAAATCTTTAAAAAAAAGAATAGGAGAAAATATTTGCAAACCAATAAGTAGTTAATATCTAAAAAATATAAGGAACTCAACAGCAAAACCAACAAAAAACAGTAAGCAAAAGATCTGAATAGACATTTCTCAACAACAACAACATACAAATGGCCAAGAAGTCTATGGAAAGATGTTCAACATCACTAATCATCAGAGAAATGCAAATCAAAACCACAATAAGATACCATCTCACATGGCTAATTGTGAAAAGACAAAAGATCGAGTTGGCAAGGATGTGGAGAAAAGAGAACCTTTGTACACTGTTGGGAATGTAAACTGGTAGAGTCATAATGGAAAATGGCATAGACATTCCTCAAAACATTGAAAATAAAATTACATTTGATCCACAACCCCATCTCAAAGACCTATCTGCCCTGCCATGTTTATTGCAGCGTTATTTTCAATAGTCAAGATATTGAAACAAGTTAAGTGTCTATCAACAGATGAATGAAGAACATATTATGTATCTATAGATACAGACACACATTGGAATATAATTCTGCCTTTAAAAAGAAGGAAATTCTGCCATTTCCAACAATATGGATGAACCTAGAGAACATTAGTTAAGTGAAATAAGCCAGACATAGAAATACAAATACTGCATGATCTCACTTATTATTTTCAGAGAGAGATAGCGAGCAGGGGAGGGGGGCCAGGGATAGAGGAAGAGGGAGAGAAAGAATTCCAAGCAAGCTCCACACCCAGGGTGGGGCCTGTTGTAGAGCTCAATCTCACAGCTCTGAGATCACAACCCTGTGATCACCACCTGAGCCAAAGTCAAGAGTCAGGCGTGCTCAACCGACTGAGCCATCCAGGTGTTGCGACATGATCGTATTATATGTGGAATCTAACAATGTCAAACTCACAGAAGCAGAGAGTAAGATGATATTTACTAAAGACTGAGGGATGGGGAAATGGCAAGATGCTAGTCAAAGGGTGGTAACAAGTTTCCATTACACAGGATACATAAGTTCTGGAGATACAGTTAATAATAGTAAATTGCATGCTTAAAATTTGCTAAGAGAGTAGATCTTAAACAGTCTCATCACACACATGAAAAGGTAACTATGTAAGGTGTTGCGTATATTAATTTTCTTGATTGTGGTCATCATTTTACAATATATACATGTATCAAAATGTCATAAACGGGGCGCCTGGGTGGCTCAGTGGGTTAAGCCACTGCCTTCAGCTTGGGTCATGATCTCAGGGTCCTGGGATCGAGTCCCACATCGGGCTCTCTGCTCAGCGGGGAGCCTGCTTCCCTCTCTCTCTCTGCCTGCCTCTCCATCTACTTGTGATTTCTCTCTGACAAATAAATAAATAAAATCTTTTTTAAAAATGTCATAAACATATTTTTGCATATGGTAGAGAAGGAAAATTCCAAGGTACTGTTTATGGATAAAAGTATTGGCAAATAATTATTTCTTTGAGACTACAAAGATGTCCATAAACTATCATTTTCCCATTAACAAACTGCTATGTAAAACAACTCATTGAATCTAAACTTCTTCCTCTGCTTCGGAGCTCTCCAGCCTTCATCAGTTCATGGTTGTCACCAGATGGTCCATCCCTGGGGATACACATGTACAACTTGACAATTTGGAACTCTGTCTAAACTCAACTCTCACCCCTACTGATCCATCCAATCATTCCTGTAGCTAAGTCCTAACCATCACATAAATAGCTTTTTCTTTCAAGCAATCTGACTGGCTCCAGGTTGAATCCACCTATACCTCTCTAAATTCCCTAATTTCATTCATTCATTCACTCATTCATTCACTCATTCATTGTAAGCTCTATGCCCAATGTGCTTGAACTCATGATCCCCAGATCAAGAGTCACATGCCCTACTGACTGAGCCAGCCAAACGCCCCTTCCTCAATTTAAATTATTAATTTGAAATGATCTTCCAAGATAGGCTGTGATATCTTGGTTAAGTGCCTCATCCATTTTCTTTGTTTCTGTTCTCCCTAACCTGTAACACCACTTGCTCATTGAGGGCACACAGAGAATATTTTAAGCTGACTCTCCCCTGCTGTAAGAGTGTGTGGGTATTGGGGCGCCTGGGCGGCTCAGTGGGTTAAAGCCCCTGTCTTCGGCTCAGGTCATGATCCCAGAGCCCTGGGATCAAACCCCACATCGGGCTCTCTGCTCTGTGGGGAACCTGCTTCCTCCACTCTCTCTCTGCCTACTTGTGATCTCTGTCTGTCAAATAAATAAATAAAATCTTTAAAAAAAAAAGTGTGTGGGTATTAAGGCTGCCCTCACCCCAAAAGGGAGCACCACTGCCTTTCCATTTCTGGAAATGGTTTAAGCAGTTTCCCAGAGGACTTTTTATATAGGAGAATACAGTTAATAGAAGTAAAAGTAACACTGTTCAACTTAATCTCATCTATATGGTTAATTTTTGTAAGTTCTTTTTTTTTAAGATTTTATTTATTTATTTGTTATAGAGAGAGGAGCGAGAGTGAGCACAGGCAGACAGAGTGGCAGGCAGAGGCAGAGGGAGAAGCAGACTCCCTGCTAAGCAAGGAGCCCGATGTGGGACTCGATCCCAGGGTGCTGGGATCATGACCTGAGCCGAAGGCAGCCTCTTAACCAACTGAGCCAGGTGGTTGGTTAAGTGGCTAATTTTTAGGTGGTCCCTAATTTTTGTAAGTTCTTCAGAAAGCAATAAACCCTGTGAACCTTGATTTCCCTAATTCTGAAAAATGTGATGAAAAAAAAAATTCACACTTGGAAAGTAGTAGGAGTCATTAAGGTGGGAGGAAGGACACTCTTGGAGGAGTTCACACTAGGAAAGAGACCTGATATAACTGATTAGTATAAGAAAAGCAGAGGAAGCTGGGAAGATGGCAGAGCAGAATGCACGAGGAATGTCTCCCTACCTAGACAACAATTGCACTGGTAAAATCTGTCTGATAGAAGCACTTGCACTCTGTAGTCTATTGAAGGTTTGCAACTTCCAGGGGATGGTTTGAAAGGCAAACTGAGGTTAACTACAATTAATCTCAGCTCTTTGCACAGTAGCAGCCACCCACCCCCACCCCTAGCCTGGTGGCAGTAATCTGTGCATGTGTGCCTGGAGCAGCTTTCACACAGCTTGTGGAAGAAAGGGTGGGAAAAAAGGACCTGGTTCCCCAAATATCAGGGATCTGTGCTCTGCTGGCTGATTACTGCTTCTGATCACAGAGGTGCAAGCCAAAGAAGCAGTGGCCACTATTCCTGAAAATCCCTGCACTGCTCTAAGTTCCCTTTACAAGTGAAATCATTTCCAAGGTATTTGAAGTGTCGGTGCCCTTCTGTCCTCTTTCATTTTTTCCCCCTTCTTTTGGGAGTCAGACAAGAATAATAAAAATCAACTATGTATACAGGGAAAATTGCAAAGTCAACTGTGCATGCCCAAGGAAAGTCATACTCTCAGAAAAGACCTAAAGTTAGAAAAGACCTTAATGCTGATCTCAGAAAAGACCTAAATGCTGATCCTTGGCACAGAGACAACCTACAACAATAAAACAACAAAAAAAAATTTGTAATTTTTTAAATTAAGTAAATGCTAAAAAGAATGTGGGGCTTGAACTTACAACCCTAAGATCAAGAGTCACACACTCTACCAGCCAAGCACTGCTAAAATAACAACAACAACAACAAAATTATAAAGCAAACCTTGGAGAAGGGGGAGAATCTGATTTCCTGAGTTACAACAGTTTTAGATTCAATTGTCCAGATTTCAATGAAGACATCATAAGGCATACAAAGAAATGAGAAAGTACAGCCATTTCAAAGGAAAAAATAAACCAACAAAAATTGCCCCTGAAAAAAACCTGATAGCAGATCTACTAGACAAAGACTTTAAAACAATTGTTTTAAGGTTCCTCAGAGAACTAAAGGAAGATATAGAAAAAGAAAACAATGTATGAACTAAGTGGATATGTCAATAAGAAATAGGAAACAAAATTGGTACACTTGGGAGGCACGGTCAGTTAAGCATCTAACTCTTGGTATCAGTTCAGATCATGATCTCAGGGTCATGAGATCAAGCCCTGTGTTGGGCTCTGTACTCAATGCTGAGTCTGCTTGAGGCTCTTTCTCTCTCTGTCCCTCCCCTCTGCTTTCTCCCTCAGTCTCTCTAAAAATAAATAAATTAAATAAATTTTAAAAATTAAAAAAATATATAGAAAACATAAGAAAGTCTGGTTACAATTTTTATTTGTCAACTAAATACCAATAAAGACAGAAAAAATTTTAAAAATAAACCTATTCAGGGGGATATTCTGGAGCTGAAAAGTACAATAACTGAAATGAAAATTTCATCAGAGGGATTCAAAGGCACATTTGAGCAGACAGAAGAAAGAATCAGCAAACTTGGAGATAGGAAAATGGAAATTATTGAGTCTGAGAGACAGAAAGAAGACTTGAAAAAGTGAACAGCACCTAAGGGGCACTATTGAATGGACCAACATATACATTATGGGAGGCCTAGAAGAAGAAAGACTATTTGAAGAAACATTGGCTGAAAACTTCCCAAATTTGATGAAAGACACATATAAGAAGTTGAATGGACTCCAAGTAAGATGAACTCAAAGAGACTCACATGATGACACATTATAATCAAACTGTCAAAGCCAAGGTCATAAAGAATTTTGAAAGCAGCAAGAGAAAAGTGAATCTAGGGATCCTCAAAAAGTTAGCAGATTTCTTATCAGAAACTTTGGAGGTCAGAAGACAATGGGCTGATATATTAAAAAAAAAAAAACACAAAACTATCAGTCAAGAATCCCATACCCATAAAAACTATCCTTCAAAAGGGTGTGAGAAAAAATTTGCAAGGCATATACAAAACAAATAGAAAGATGACAGAAGTCCCTCTTTATCAGTACTTATTTTACATGTAAATGGGTTAAATGCTCTAACCAAAAGACAGAGATTGGACTTTGAATTTTTTTTTAAGTGGGCTCCACTGAGCCCACGCAGGGCTTAAACTCTTGATCCCTATAATAACACCTGAGCTGAGATCAAGAGTCAGATGCTTACACAACTGAGCCACCAACATACCTCTAGCCTTTGAATTCTTAAACATTAAGGTTTCCCCATCTTTTTATGAATTATAACTACCAGATATAAAAGCATTATGAATTGGATGCTGAAAGTCATGGGGGAAAAAAGGAGACAAAACATCCAATTGTAATTAATTAAAACAATATATTTAATCCACTTACAATAGATGTAGCATTTTCTGCCAGGTCAGATGGGCATGTTTGGAAGATAAGATAACAAGATGACTGAGTATAATGAATGAATAAATGATCCCACTTCCTTAGAAAATTACATGCACACACAGACACAGAGTCTAATATTAGGGCATGACGTATTATTTCTGAGGGATAAAATTCTATGCTCTAAGATACTCTGCTCCTCACTCCTCACAGTAACCACCCCATAACTGTCATGTTTCTTGTTCCCAAGAGGCGTTTAGAGAAAGGGTGATGTATCCACCGAAGTGGAAGGGGTATTTATTTATGGCTTTTGTCCATTTTTAAAGATCACAGAAATTAAATAGTTGATTATTGATTTAAATATCTATGAATGCTTTCAGAAAAAAATATGCTTTTGTGTTACCATGATGTGGAAAAAATCAGGAATAATTATTTTTGTGAAAATTATAAAATAAATCCAGAAACCCTATAGGTAGAGAAACTTAGGACAGCCATGAGAGACCACATTTTGGTGAGGAATTTGGAGACTGAAACACACACATCACCATATGCTTTTGGATAAGGATATTTCTTTTTGGTCTTCCTTCAAAACAAACAAACTTCTTCCCTACCACTCGGCCAAAAAATATTATCCTGCATCTGCTGATAACTTTTATGTTTTTATACTTTTACTTCTCACCATTTCAGTGTGAGTTAATTTTTCTGTATGATGTGAGGTAGGGGTTCTCAGGTCATCTTTCTGCAGTTTGATATCTAACTGTCCCATCATCACCATGTTGAATAGACTTTCCCCATTGAATTGTTTTAGGCAATTAAAAAAATTAATTACCAGGACACCTGGGTGACTCAGTCAGTTAAGTGTCCAACTCTTGACTTTGGCTCAGGTCATGATCTCAGGGTTGTGAGATCGAGCCCCATGTCAGGCTCTGCACTGGGCATGGAGCCTGTTTAAGATTCCTTCTCTAAAAAATAAAAATAAATAAAAATTAAATAAATGAATAAATAAATAATTTAGCCAAAAATATAGGGAATTATTCCTGGACTCTCAATTCTTTCCCATTGATCTGTGTCTAATCTTATGGCAGTCCCATACTGTCTTGGCTACTGGAGCTTTGTAGTATGCTTTGAAATGTCCTATAGTTAACTTCTTCCTGTTCTAGACCCTTTTGATCTCTGAAACCCAGTGACTCTCCTCATCTGTACTACTCCATCCGACTGGGATCCCGCTTTCCCATCCTACATAATTCACCCCACTCTGGTCTCCCACTCCCCCATATCTCAGGATTTTGCTTTTTCTCTTTCTGGCTCTCTCTTCCTTCTCTCTCTGGAAATCAGCTCTCTGTTTCAACGTTATACCTCCTCACTCTCATCCCCATGACACCCTTTCCTCCTCAGGCTACCTGGTCTCCTCTTCCTGAGCTGGTTCCCCTTCCTTGGGCAGGACTCTTCCTGGGTTTGGCTCTGTCTAGGTCCATGGGGTGCATTTCATATCCTCAGATTGTTCACCTGGGATGGGCATAGCAAGCATAGGGCCCAGGTGCACAGGACCCTGGGATCAGGACCTGAGCCAACGGCAGACGCTTAACAACTGAGCCACTCAGGTGCCCCGAGAGCAGACCTTTTACCAGGGAAAATGAAAGGGGCAAGAAAAATCAGATGAATGTTCTTTTTATAAAGGACAACACACATGTGAGTTTTTCCTGAATTGAACAGTTCCTTTGTAACCCAAACCTTCACCAGCACTCAATCTGTGCATTTTACCAACTCAGGAGATTGTATCCTTCAGGGAGAGTGGGAGACTTTGTTACTTATGCAACAACTAACTCTCAGCTTTGACCCCATCCTTTATGCTTTCTCATGTGTTGCTGGAACCTGGCCTCAGCAAACCATGTTTCTGCTTTCCAGAGGTTCCTGGTTAGATGCCACCAGTAGAAGGTGGTAGTGACAGAGAGAAAGCCTGCAGGGAGGGGAAGGGACTCACTGCTTCCTGTTTCCTGTCACACCAGCTTCTTTGCTTAGCAGAAACAGCCTCATGGACACTCCTTGGGGGGAACTAGCACGAGTCAAGCTTCGCTGCTTGGATTCACAACTTCACCCTCAGGATTCTGGGTTTGAGCCCCCCCAGAACCCACCTTCCAAGTTTATAATACTTATTCTCTCACCTTCTTCCTGATTCCCCTGATCCCAGAGAGAAGCAAAGTTTTCCTATTTCTCCCTCCTCTCTACCTTTGAGTTTTCTTTCTGTTTTTTGGTTCTTCAATACCTGGTCAAAAATGTTTATATTCAGTTCTCCTTGTTCGTGTAACTTCTGACTGGACCATCAATGATTTAAAGACTGTCCTCTAACTCCCTAAAGCCTATGCCTTTCTTACCAGCCCTGGGTGACAAGGGAGTTTGAGCTCAGAGATAGACCCTGCCTCTACCAAGCCAATCTCATGACAGGGGGCTTTGATCCCTCATATTGGCCAAGCCTGTCTCTCAGAAACTTCTTCCCTCTCTATTGTAGCCTCTGCTTCTCCTTCTACTATGCTTCTCTTCTCTTTGGATTGCATCCAAAGCTCGTGTTTCACTTTTGGGAGCCTTGGTCCTTGGGCCGGAGGAACAGAGAGACCTTATTCACTAATCTGTGTGTTAGACTGTTCTAACTTCCTTGGCAGATGCCTGAAGCACAGGTGCAAGGGGCTCGTGTCTCTTCAACCTCACTCAAATCTCAAGTGGGAAAAGCAGTAGGCGCTGCTCATAAAAGCTATACATTATAAAGACCCACAAATGCCCAGGGCAAGAGATTAGGGGGTTAAGACACAAGTAGACTGCCTAAATTCTGGAGAAGAAGCTAGAGAGTTTCTCTGAGGTTTTAGGCCATCTAAAAGCAGCTGTGTCGCAAGTAATGTCAGGGAAGACGTAGAGTATGAAACACCAGGAATCTTTTTTTCCTACCTAGACAATTATACTGCCACCAATTGTCTGAAATTAACTATTTTGAAACTATGGAGTCTATTTGGACTTGCACTTCCCTTTCCAGTTTTCTAACTTTCCAGGCTTTGATCTTGTGGCTGGTAAATTGCAGTTAATTTCAGCCTTTACTGCAGGAGTGGAGGGACCTACCTATTACCCACCACCCACTCCATGCAGACAGCTTTGGTGAAAGTGGCCTGTAATTCCTGAACCGAGGTGGGACAAAAAGACTGTCTTCCAGTTATCTGGGCTCTATGTTCTGATTGCTGCTTACTGCTTTCGATCACTGAGGTACAAACACCAAGGCTGGCAGTCATTATTTCAACCCCCACCAGCTAATCCTGGGAGATTCTTTTTTAAGACTTTATTTAATTACTGGAGAGAGAGAGAGAGAGAGAGCATGTGTGCCTAAACTCATGCACAAGTAATCACGAGGGGCAGAGGGAAAGGGAAACACAGACCCCTCTGAGCAGGGAGACCGATGGAGGGCTCGATCCCAGGACCCCAGGATCATGACCTGAACCAAAGGGAGATGCTTAACTAACTAAGCCATCCAGGCACCCCGGCTTCCATGAGATTTTAAGGAATAGTATCTGTTTGGGATCTTCCCCCCACCATTTTGCTCCTTTTGGGAGCCAGTCATTTAAGTGAGGATGGCGACACTCATAAGCAACCAGATCTATGGGTGAATTTAGAAAATCACTGCACATGCCCAAGAAAAAACAAAGGTTCAGAAAAGACCTCTGAGGGGCGCCTGGGTGGCTCAGTGGGTTGAGCCTCTGCCTTCAGCTCAGGTCATGATCTAAGGGTCCTAGGATCAAGCCCCACATCGGGCTCTCTGCTCAGCAGGGAGCCTGCTTCCTCCTCTCTCTCTCTGCCTGCCTCTCTGCCTACTTGTGATCTCTGTCTTTCAATTAAATAAATAAAATATTAAAAAAAAAAGCCAGCCCTGAGAAAACTCAGATGTTGAACTTACTAGGGGGGAAAAAAACCTATAAAATAACTATCTTCAATATGCCCACAAAGTGAAAGGAAAACATGGGCAAAGATGGGGAAATGATGTATAAACAAAATGAAAACATCAATAAAGATAGAAATTATAAAAAGTAACCAAAGGGAAATTAGGGAGCTAAAAAGCACAACTAAAATGGAAAAAAAAATCTACAAAAAAAAACAAAACAACAACAAAAAAATCTACTACAGGGGCTTATAGATTTAAGCAGGAAGAAGAAAGAATTGGCAAACTTGAAAAATGGACAACTGAAGTAGATGAGAATGAAAAGCATCCTTCTTTACTAGCAGAGCTCTTATCAGAAATCTTGGAGGCCATAAAGTAGTGGTTGATATATTGAAAGTGCTGGGGGGAGCACCTGGATGGCTCAGTGGGTTAAAGCCTCTGCCTTCCGGTCAGGTCATGGTCCCAGGGTCCTGGGATCGAGCCCCACATGGGGCTCTCTGCTCAGCGGGGAGCCTGCTTCCTCCTCTCTCTCTGCCCGCCTCTCTGCCTACTTGTGATCTCTGTCTGTCAAATAAATAAATAAACTCTTTTTAAAAAAAATAAGGTAAAAATTAAAATATGCTCATTTAAACAAAAGCTGATAAAATTCATTACTACTAGACCTACCCTGCAAGAAATGGTGGAAAAAGTCCTCTGGGTTGAAATGAAAGGATATCAGGCAGTAACCTGAGCCACAGAGAGAAAGAAAGGTCTTCAGCGAAGGTGCCTAGAAAAACAGGAAAGTAAAAAGTGGTTTGTTTTCTTCTTTTAAACAGAGTCACTAAAGTCTGACCCACACTGAAACAAAGTTCGGGAATTAGGTTCCATCCTTTGGAAGGAGGATGTTGGGGGCTGAATGCTTGTTCCCTCCAAATTCATATGTTGAAGCCCTAATCCCCAATGTGATAGAATTTGGACGGGGGCCTTCAGGAGGAGATTAGGTTTGATTGTGGCCATGAGGGTGGGGCCCTCTTGATGAGATGCTGCCCTTCTAAGAAGAGACACCAGGGACCAGAGACACCAGGGAGCCACCCGCTCCCCCTTACCACCTCTGCCCTCTGTCTCCCTCTACCATGTGACAGCACTGTGAGATGGTGAGCATTTGCAAGCCAGGAAGAGAGCCCTCATCAGGAATTGAATTGCCTGGCACCTCGACCTTGGACTTCCTAACCTTCAGAACTGAGAAATACATGTCTGCTGTTTAGGCCACCCAGCTGATGGCATCCCATTAGAGCAGTCTGAGTGACTAAGACAGAGGGACAGGCAAGAAGTTAAACCCATCACAGCAGAGATGTGTCATGATGGGGACAGAGTGTTGGGATTACACGTGAGCTTTGGAGTTGGAAAGAACTGAGTTCACTATCAGGCTGGTGACCTTGGACAAGTCCTTTGAGTTCTCTGAACCTCAGCATGCCCTTTTGTAAAATGGAGATGATAAAGCCACCGTGAAGCCACCTCTAAACCACATGACACAGACTTTGCAGCGTGTATCTAGAGGTAGCTGCTGTTATTATTACTGTTATTGCTCGTGTAGTTGTTCATGCCAATGATGTGACGGAACAGGCAGGGCCGGGTCTCCCACTACCCAATACACCAAGATGAAGGGTGTGGACTTGCTCTCCGGAGCAGTGGAGAGCTGGGGCAGGAGCTTGGGGGCTGAGCAGAGGAGAGACAGTAATAGGTCCCTTTGGGACTGCAGGAGATGACTAGGAATTAAAGGCTGGGACAGCTACCCACGTGACAGGTGTCTGGCACTGGGTGGTGGCCATGGGGATGGCAGGAGTGAGAGCAAGAGAGGAGTTCAGGACCAAGTGTGGGTCTCAGTGATGACCCCATGACCCAGGCTGAAAGGAGCAGTTAGCAGGAGTAAGACGGGCAGATGTATCAGGAATTCAGCTTTGACTTTGCTTTGCTCAGGCCCTTCCTTCCGCCTAGGATGTCTTTTCTTAGTGCCTCCCTGATGCTCCCACTCCCTGAAGATGCCGCGTGGACCCCTCCTCTGAGAATCCCTCTGGAGCAGATGCAGTGTGCAATTTCCCAAGAAGCCCACCGCCCATCGGGTTATCCAAAGTATCTGAATCCTCAGGTATTTCACTCGGAGTTTCTCTGGACCAATTCCTCGACCAATGCATCTCAAGATTCTCCATGCCCTGCACAAGGGGTCTGGAAGAAGCCTTGGCTCACCAAAACGGAAACGCGGTCTGCAGGATACTGCTGCAGTTCGCACTGTAGCCACGCGGGGGCAGCAGTGCACAGACCAAGGGTCAGAGAAAGACACCTAGGCGATCTGGTCCCTGCTGGGCGCCCCCCTACTCCCCCAGCCCGCCAGCTTCCCAGGCCAAAACCTCCGCCTTTTTTTCTTTTCTTTTCTTTTTTTTTAATGTGTAGAGGGGAAACCCCTACAACCAAGTTTTTTTTTCCCCACCTGCCCCACCCACCCAGTGCCCAAGCCCCAAGTCCAACAGTTAGTGGAAATTATGCAAAACCAAGTGAGATCAGTCCCACTGATCAGAATCCCCCATGGTGTGCACCTCACTGTGGATAAAGCCCCCTTCCCTGCAGCCCCGAAGCCCCTGTCTGTCCCACACACGCCCTCTTCACCTCGTGGCCCTCACCTCCTGTCACTTAACCCCGCACTCCCTCTGCTCCCGCCACACTGCCCTACCGGTTCCTAAAAGCAAACAGGTTCAGGACAATGCCTGGGTTGGGGACAGCTTTAGTGCCTTGAAAAATGCATCGTTGTGGTTACTTTGTAAACGTACAGTCAATTCATGTTGCATTTTTAGGGATGCCTGGGCAGCTCCATGGGTTGGGTGTCTGCCTCCACTGAGGTCATCATTCCCAGGGTCCTGAGGTCAACTCCCTCATGGGCCTCCTTGCTCAGCGGGGAGCCTGCTCCTCCCTCTGCCTGCAGCTCCCCCTGCTTGTGCTCTCTCTCTCTAATAAATAAACAAAATCTTTAAAAATATATAAACAAATAAAATTATATTTTTAGAAACAGAAACAGTTTCCCTTAAGCCTTTGGTTCCAATCACAGCTGTTATGTTTCTTTTATACCCAGATAAGTGGACAATCACTTGGCAAGGAGGTCTCTGGCTATTCATTTGGATCCATTCAGAAATGTCGTGGGCTAAAATCGCTTAAACGTTGTACGTGGCGGGACACCTGGGTGGCTCGTGGGTTAAAGCCTCTGCCTTTAGCTCAGGTCATGATCCCAGAGTCCTGGGATCGAGCCCCGTGTCGGGCTCTCTGCTTCCCTTCCTCTTTCTCTGCCTGCCTCTCTGCCTGCTTGTGATCTCTGTCAAATAAATAGAATCGTTAAAAAAAATTGTACATAGCATTTATAAAAGTCATATATCTGGTTCTTTAATCCTGTTATATGCCTCCACCAAGCAAACCCTTCTGAACACCTTAGCAGTTATTACAAATCTAAAAATTAAATATAAATAAGGAGCAATATGTTCTTTTAAACATTCAAATACTACTTCTACACCTGGCCAAATTATTAAGTAGTTTCCAACTTAAAGTTACCAGCCTGGAATTAATCAATCATCTCTGGAAGGAGACAGAAAAATCTGGGAAATCTCGTTCCTTCCAAAGCAGAGGTGAGAGGAGGTAGTTGAAGGACCGAGAGGGAGGGGGGCTTCTCATTATAAACTACTAGGGACTTTCTGAATTGAAATTATGGGGGGTTTGGGGAGGGTTCAACTTCAACCCTATTTTCTTTCTTTTTCAAAAGGAAAACATACACCTGAAGCAATTACCACCAAATGTTAACTTTTGCTTCTTCATGTGGAGACAATGGGGTTTGGGGCGATTATCTTCTGTGCTTTTCGGTCAGCTTTTAATTTTGGTAACATACAAGTGAGAGAAAGTTTACCATGTTTACATCTTTAACTGCACAGTTCAGTGGCATTAAGTACACTCAGGTGGTCGTGCACCCGGCCCCACCCACCTCTAGGACTTTTTCATCGTACAAAACTGAAACTCTGTCCCCATTAAACCTTAACTGCCCACCCCCGAGCACCCGCCCCTCTACTTTCGATCTCTATGGATTTGACCACCTTAGCAACTTCCTATGAGTGGAATCATACAGACCTTTTGTAACTGGTTCATTTCACCCAGCGGGATGTCCTCAAGATTCATCCGCGTTGTAACAGGTGTCAGAATCTTGCCTGTGTTTTTCAAATTAAACTGAAATTGAAAATACAAAAGCATGTGCTCATGATTAAAATAAATGAGATCGGGACGCCTGGGTGGCTCAGTTGGTTGGACGACTGCCTTCGGCTGAGGTCATGATCCCAGGACCAGGATCGAGTCCTGCATCCGGCTCCCAGCTCCACGGGGAGTCTGCTTCTCTCTCTGACCTTCTCCTCGCTCATGCTCTCTCTCACTGTCTCTCTCTCAAATAAATAAATAAATAATCTTTTAAAAAATAAAACAAAATAAATGAGATCTTTTGCAGCGCATGTGATGAATGGCAAACACCTGCAGAATCACGGCTTTCTCTGGTCATTTCCATTGTTCTGAAGGTGCTGGATCCTTCTAATTGCCCGTAGGGGAATGGAGCCCTCACCTGCTGATTTTTTTTGGGGGGGGTGGTCAGGATTTAGCTCACGGCTTCCTTCTCTCTCTTTGACATTTTTCAGGAACATCCTGACCCCATTATTTCTTCTTCCACCAACTCTAGTTCCTTTGACTGTTCCAATGGGCTAATGTTCAAAGTGAGTGTTCTTTATTTTTTTAAAGATTTTATTTATGTATTTGACAGAGAGATCATAAGTAGGCAGAGAGGCAGGCAGAGGGAGAGAGGGGAAAGCAGGCTCCATGCTGAGCAGAGAACCGATGGGGGGCTCGATCCCAGGACCCTGAGATCATGACCTGAGCCGAAGGCGGAGGCTTAACCCACTAAGCCAGCCAGGCGCCCCAAAAGTGAGTGTTCTTAAGGCATTTGCTAGGGGCCAGGCCCTCCCCAGTATTTCTATGTAAATTAAGTAGTTTAATATCCACAATAACTGTGTCTGATCTCAGATAGTATCCTTACTAGCCCATTTTAGAGATGAGAAGCTGAGGCCCAGAAAGGGAAAGTCATTTGCTCCAGGTTACAGAGCTTATTATCAAGTGGCAAAGCCGGGGTGCCCTCTGGTAATTTTGATTTGTTTGTTTGGTTTGAGTGTCACTGGGGGTGAATAAGTTCTTTATTCCATGGCTCTAGCTGAGGCTTACAAGGAAGTGTATACAACATTTGTCCCCATCATTGTATGCAAATTTTACATAAAAGAAAAGAGCTATAAACAGCTATTGAACTCTGGTTGATAGTATAGGCACTGAAGTACTGGGAGGAGAGTGTGCAGGTGTTTGTGACACTTTAAAATGAGTAAAGAGGGGCGCCTGGGTGGCTCAGTGGGCTAAGCCTCTGCCTTCAGCTCAGGTCATGATCTCAGGGTCCTGAGATCAAGTCCCGAATTGGGCTCTCTGCTTGGCAGGGAGCCTGCTTCCTCCTCTCTCTCTGCCTGTCTCTCTGCTTACTTGTGATCTCTGTCAAATAAATACATAAAATTTTTTTAAAAAATAAAAATAAATAAAATGAGTGAAGAGTGGGGCCCCTGGGTGGCTCAGCTGGTTAAGTAGCTGTGGCCGAGGTCATGATCTCAGGGTTGGGAGACTGAGCCCCGCACTGGGCTCTGTGCTGAGCGGGGAGTCTGCTTGGGATTCTCTCCCTCGCCCTCTGCTCCCCCCACCCCCACCACATGAACTCTCACCCTCTCTCCTTAAAAAAAAAAAAAAAAAAAGAATAAAAAGTAAGATGGACGAATGTGTAGGAATCAGATACAGGAATACATTCAAATGTTCATTGCAGTATGTAGGACTGTGTGGGTATTCACCGGACAGTTGTATAATTCTTTTAACTTTGCTGTATGCTCGAAATATTTCAGAACAAAATGTGGGGACCCCCGAACTGAGCTTCCACCGGAAAACTTGTCTTCTCTCGCCAAGACAGGCAAGAAGCCTCTCAGCTCAAAACAGCCACACTTGGATATGTCCGCTTCCCCCAAAATGGTTCCTCTCCCCGAGGCTCTTCCTTGCGCTTCTGTCTCACCAGGCCCCAACGCTGGGAGTTGTCAGAGCTTTCTCCCTCTCACCAGTGGGTCCCAAGATTTATCTCAGGGTGACCGGCTGCCCTCCTGTTTTACCCAAGACTGAGAGTTCCCAGGCTGCGGGGCATTCGGGGCTAAAATCAGGGAAATCCCAAGCAAATTGAGATGCATTGGTCCCCAACCTATTATTTCTGCCTCTTAAACATGTTCAGTTTATCCAAATTACCACTGCCCTGGTCTGTACTAATAACACACTTTCCAGTGATGACAATGAACTGTGGTAACTGATTATTTCAAGGGCTCGTTATGTGCGAGGTGCGGTTCCGCGTATTCACCCGCATGAGGTCTTTTGATGCGCACAATACCCTGCAGCGAACCACGTGATATCGTCTGTGTCAGAGACGCAGGACGAAGGCACAGAGAGGTACAGTCACCAACCCCCAGTCACACAGCTAAATAACAGCAGAGGTGCCGGCATCTGAAGCCAGGCCGATGGCCACAGAGCCCCCAGGGTCAACTACTTTGGATAGCCGTCCTGGAGCGCTTACTCCATCGCGCCCGCCAACGGGGTGGGGGCGGGGCTGTGCTCACTGTAGGTTCACCCTCATTCACCCCAATCATCTGCGCCTTCACCCAATCATCCATGATCTCATCAGAACGATTACATCGGTAAATATTGTTTCCCCCATCACCCACATATCACCAGCTTATAATCTTTAAAGACGAGTGCAATAAAGAAATAAATAAAGTAGAAAGTAATAATTTCCCATGGCAATCCTCCCCTAGGAGACCACTTTTTTTTTTTTTTTTTTAATATCTGTTTACCGAGGCACCTGGGTGGCTCAGTTGGTTGGGCCTCTGCCTTCTGCTTGGGTCATGATCCCAGGGTCCTGGGATTGAGTTCCACGTTGGGCTGCCTGCTCAGCAGGGAGTCTGCTTTGTCTCTCTGCCCTTCCCCCGTTTGTGCTCTCTCTCCCGCTCTCTCTGACAAGTACATAAAATCTTTTAAAAATATTTATCTATTTGAGAGAGAGAAAGCCCAAGAGAGAGAGCAGAGGAGGGGCAGAGGGAGAAGGAGAGAAGCAGGCCCCCCCCCACCCCGCTGTGCAGGGAACATGCCTCCGGGCTCTATCTCCTGACCCTGAGGTCAAGACTTGAGCCAAAATCAAAAGTCAGACACTCAACCAACTGAACCATGCAGGCACTCCGGGGATAATACTTCTAACTGTGCTTCTGTTGGTTCCAGAATTTCCTCTTGGAGTATAGCAACCAGCACTTTTAGTTCTAAATCACGACATAGTGTGATGGACGGATAGATAGATAGATAGACAGACAAATATAGAGATGGATAAATGGAGGGACAGCTAAATAGAGAGAGAAAAACTGATATAGAGGATATACATACAGATCTGTCTTTCGTCTTGTTTTTTCCCAAACTGATCTTGTAAAAACACACTTCGGAACCCATTCTCCAAACCTCTCAGCTACACATTAAGCCCACAGTCCATGGCTCCAGGACCTTGTTCCCGTGTTCCCATTAGCCCCTTATCCCTACCTCCTGAGACCATCTACCTGCCTCCCACCTGGGGCTATCCTCACCACACATGGCAGTCTGGTTCACAGAGCCCTTCACTGACCTACACTTGTCAGAGTCATGTTAACACTGTATCCCCATATGTCCCCATTGAGTGTACATTGCTTGTCCATGCAGACGTGCTTTCATGGGAAATCCTGGTGGGGAGGTGGAGAGGGGTGCTTGACAGCATAGAGATTGGGGAGTGGGGGGGTGGGGGTACTGCTAATTGAGTCAAGAGGTCAGGATAGTCTGAGAAGGTGGCATTTAAGCCAAGTTCTCATTGACAAGAAGATAAGGGAGAGTGGCCTACTAGTGGGAACAGCAAGTGCAAAGGCCCTGAGGTAGGAATTAGTTGTCCTTCGTGTTACTTGAGCACTGTGACCCAGACAAAAGAGAGATGCAGAATCTAATCAGGGGTCATTGAAATATCTCCAGGAGTCTTGACCTGGGCAGATTATCATCATCATCAACAACAACAACCAGGTTAGAGCCAAAGCAAGCTATAAGGGAGCTGGTGGCACCCACTCAAGGGATGGAGCCAGGAGAGTAGGGGAGGAGGCTGGACACTCAGATGGAAGGGAGGAGTGTGTGTGTCCTGAGGGTGTTGCTTATTCCATCATTCCCCAAATAATTCCTCAGCAATGGCCCTTCTGTGCTCCAGATTCCAGATGCCAAAGAAAACTTCAGTGAACTAGGCCAAGAGAGTTTGTGTCCCCTAAGAGATCATTCTGGTGGGGAGACAGAAAATGAGATAAGCAGTTGTGTGGTTTGTCAGCCAGTGATAAGAGTTCCAGAGAGTGAAGAGGGTAAGAGGGAGTCAGGTGGGGGTGGGATGCATTTTTGACACGTTACATGAACTTGAATACAATGGGGAGGAGCCTCAGAGTATCTGGGGAAGGAAGGGCCTTTTAGACAAGTAGAATGGCAAGAGCCAAGGCCCTGAGGTCAGAATGCAGCTCTATTCCAGGAAGGGTGAGAGGCCACAGGAGTGTGACTGCAAGGGGGGCGGGAGTGGGGAGGGCAGGACCTTCAGAAGCCAAAGGAGGAACTCAACCATAGGATTGACGTTGGTGTTGGGACACAAGGCAAGAGGGAGCCAAATCCTCATCCACCTCCATAGAAAATGGGCAGAACAGGGCTCTGCTGGGCAAATGGAAGGATAAGAGCTTATTCAGAATCCAGGAGCTGACCAGAGAGATAAAGCCAGGAATCCACAGGGTTCCTTACATGCTCAACACAAAGTCTGGTTTATTTTGATCATGTGCCCATGCTTTTGCACTTTTTTTCTTTTTTTTTTTTAAGATTTATCTATATGAGAGAGAGGCATGGGTGGGGCAGAGGGAGAAGGAGAGAGAATCTCAAGCAGATTCTCCATTCAGCACAGAGCCTGACATAGAGATCAATCTCACAAACTTGAGATCAGGACCTGACCCAAAACTGAGGGTCAGACTAAACCAACTGGGCCACCCAGGTGCCCCTGCACTTTTTCATTTTAAAAAATATACAGAAAATGTTAACACTTGGAAAAGCTATAAAATTGTATTTAATACTGTTTCCCACTTTTTTGAAGACAAATAAATGTAGGCATAGAATAATTGACAGGAAAAAGAAATTAATGGATAGTGACTCTCTGGGCAGGAGTATGACAGGTAAGTGTAATGGTTTTCTTTCTGTTTTTCAGTATTTTCTAACCTTTTTATGAAGACTATGTACTAAAAAAGATAATACATATAATCTTGTGGGATCTCAAAAAAAAAATAATAAACACAGGAAGCAAAGAATCCCTATTTTAATCCCTAAAATACCCCAATACCCTCCACATAAAGAAGCAAATATTAACACTTAGTCTTGAATGCTTCAGATATTGTGTGGGTGTGTGAATGGAAACGGTAAGGAGAAATAGAAGCCCCCTTCCCAGCCCCCTTGTCCCCAGCCCATCTCCCCAGAAAACACCCATTGCCCTGAATCTGAAATGAGATCTTTGTTTCCTGGGTTTACATTTTAACATATAGATATGTCAAAAGGACGTCTAGCAAAATGACTAACAATACTTTTCAAGCCAAAATCCAAACAGCACATAAAATATAAAATGGAAAGAGAATGCCCCACCCTATCTCAAAGAAAGGAAAGTAATTAACAGCTAGAGTATAAATTTCCCTGCCCCAACAGAGCAGGTTTTCCTGTCTGTCTTGTTCACTGCTGGGTCAGCCAGTACTGGGCATACAGTGGGTGTTCAATACGTGTTGAATAAAATTTTAGGTTTCTTGGATCAGTCCCCTTTTTAAAAGAAAACCTTTTTTTTTTTTTTTTAATTTTAGGATATTTTTAGATTTCCAGAAAAGTGGCAAAAGGTGGTGCAGGGTACTCCACCGAAATTCAGGCTTTATTTGGATGTTACCAGTTTTTCCACAATTGGCCCTTTTTTGGTCCAGGATCCCACATTTCCATTTGTCCTCATGTCTCCTTGATCTGCTGCAATCTGTGGTCACTCCTCTAACTTTTCTTCTCCAGGACTGGTGCATTTTTGCAAATACAGGTCAGGTATTCTGTAGAGTATCACTCAATTTGGGTGTTTGCTGGGTGTTATTTTTCTCACCCTCCACTTGTGGTTATAGATTCCTGGGAAGAAACCCACAGAGGCAAGGTGTCCTTCTCAGGACATGATGTCAGTGAGACTTATCCCCAGGGCTATTAGCCTGGACTGTTTGGTTAAGAGGGTGTCTGCCAGGTGTCTCCCCTGGGAAGGTTCCTGTCTTCTGCTTTCCCATACTTTATTCTTTGGATGAAAGTCACTAACTCCTTTGACTCTAGACCACACTCAAAAGGAGGCTGGAAGGGTTAACTCCAGCTCCTGGAAGGGCCCTTTCCACTTAACACTTAACTTGGAATTCTTTCTAGGGAAGATTTGACTGCCTCACACCCATTTTAAAGACCAGGAAGCTGAGGTTGAAGACGACATACTTCCTCACTAGAGGGTGGCCCAGAGTGAGGCCCTACCCAGCCATCGCGGGCTGTGGGCGTCCCAGGTGTGAAGGAAGGGGGGGCGACTCGGCCTGCGTGGGGGCAGAGGGAGGAACTCCGGTGTCTAAGCCCCGTCGCTGGCCCCAGTTGTAGCCCAGTCGGGCGGGTCTGGTCCTCCCCCTGGGGTGCTGAACCCCATTCTATAGATGTGCCGCCTGCGCCCCAAAGGAGGCGTGGCGGCGCTCGGCGGCTCAGCCGGATTCGGAGGCGCGGCGGCCCGGCCGGGGCCGGAGGCCCAGGCGCCTGCCCTCCCCGCGGGGGATCACCTGGGCCTGCCCAGGGCCCGCGGACCTGGCGGGAAGGCACGGCCTCCTGCAAGCCACCGCGAGCGCCCCGCACCCCTGCCGCCAGGCCCACTGCTACTCCGGCCGCAGACGGTAGGTGAGACGGCCCCACGGGTGTGAACGCCGCTAGGGCCCGGGGGCGGGAGGGGGGGGGTGCTCCGCCCGCCCGGGTGACCCACTTCCTGTTTGTCCGGGCTCTGCGGGGGCGGGAGGCACAAACAGCCAGCCTCTGCTGGCTGACCTGGGGCAGGTCACCTCACCTCCCTGAGCCGGTGACCTCCGCGTGAAAAGAGGGCCCCCCAATTGGCCCATCGTGAGTGTGCAGGGGACAAGTCAGAGCGGAAGGAGGAAGGCAGGGAGGTGAGGGGCAGGTCAGACAGGGCACCGGTGCAGGGAGGTGGGGGGGCACTGCCCAAGCACCCACACCTGTCTACTCTCTGGGCAGCCGGCACTGGGAGGCCTGCAAGCAGCTGCTGAGTGTGTGAGGGTCAAAAATCGGTGGTCACGTGGTGTGTCACCAGCTGCCCCCGCCTGGGTTCCTCCTGTGGGGAATGGGGGGGTGGAGAGGAGGGGAACATGTGGGCAGGACTTCCTGGAAAAGGGAGACCCTGGTGTTTGGGGGAGGGAGGTGACCCTGGGACTCAAACCCAGATGTTGTCAAACACACAACTCATGTGAGACACAACATAGACCCACAACACAAGTCAGTCCACAGTGCAGGGTCACAAATCGATGGCCCACGCAGTTCCACTTTAGATCCCAGGCAAAGGTCACCCACACGCCACACGGGCCTTGCCAGGCTCTCTGTGCACATCTACAGGGACAAAGGACTCCCAGGCACACGCAGGCATGTGACCCAGGCAGGCACGCTTGGCCACACACAGGAAACAACGCAGACACACCCAGACACAGGCAGACAAACACGTCCTGGGAGTGCATGGACACACAAAATGGGTCTGGCTGGGGCACACAGATATACAGCCACAGACCCGGCACACACGGATAACGGGGAGCCTCGGGCCCACGGCACAAACAAGCTCATGCGGGCAGACACAGAGGCTGCGCTCACTCGGGGGCCAGACCCCCACCCGAATCCCGTGTCCAGCACTGGGGAACTCCAAAGCTCACATGACCCAAGGGGAGGGCTTCTGGAACAGTCTGTGGAGAAACTGCATCATCCTCACTAATGATCCGTTTCCGCCCCAGGGAATAAAGGCTCGGTGACCCACCAGTTCTGCCCAGGAGCTCACCTGCCTCTGAGCCCCCGGCTGACTGCCTTGTGCCTCCCCCAGGGTGAGTGCTGGGTGTGGGATGAGGGGGACCAGAATGGGCCAGCACAGCCACCCTTCCCTGCCCCTGGACCCCGCCTACCCTATGACCCTCCCAGCGGGCTCCTGCCTGAAGTCCTGGGAACAAGGGCCAGCCCTGCAGGGAGCTGTCTCCCCCTCTCTGAGCAGGGGTCCCAAAGGCCCACTGCCCATGCCTCAGCCCAGGACTCATCTCTTCTCCTCCCAGATGGACACACAGACTGTGCTGCTCATCCTGCAAGCCTGGCTGGTGCTCCCCCTGGCTGATGGAGCCAACCCCGTCCTGCGCTTTGTGGCCCTGGGTGACTGGGGAGGAGTCCCCAATGCCCCATTCCACACTGCCAGGGAAATGGCCAATGCCAAGGAGATTGCCAGGACCGTGCAGATTCTCGGTGCAGACTTCATCCTGTCCCTGGGGGACAATTTCTACTTCAGTGGGGTGCAGGATGCCAACGACAAGAGGTTTCAGGTGTGTGCCACTTAGAGTGGGGTGGGGGACACACGTGGAAAAGCCACTGGACCTGTGGGCTCTGGAGAGGGCAGGGGGAAGCTGGCATTTGTGGGTACCTAGAGCACCCCATGTCTCCAGCCCCCAACTTGGTGGGAGCACTTGGGTAGCTGCCTGACCGTGGGGTTTGGGGGGGGGGTGTGTCCCTTCTGTGGGCTGCAGGAGACCTTCGAGGATGTGTTCTCTGCCTCTTCCCTCCGCAATGTGCCCTGGTACGTGCTGGCTGGCAACCACGACCACCTGGGGAACGTCTCGGCACAAATAGCCTACTCCAGGATCTCTCAGCGTTGGTGAGCCTGCCCCACCCCCTCTGCCCTGCCTCGCCCCAGTGGACAGAGAGGCCCCCAGGCCTGCGCTGAACCTGGAGCTCCTCTGCTCAAGACACGTACCCCCTGCCTCCGTCTCCCCCGCAGGAATTTCCCCAGTCCTTACTACCGTCTGCGCTTCAAAGTCCCACGGTCCAACGTGTCCGTGGCCATCTTCATGCTGGACACGGTGACGCTGTGTGGCAACTCAGATGACTTCCTCAGCCAGCAGCCCGAGAGGCCCCGGGACCCGGCGCTGGCCCGCACACAGCTGGCCTGGCTCAAGAAGCAGCTGGCAGCGGCCAAGGAGGACTATGTGCTGGTGGCCGGCCACTACCCCGTGTGGTCCATCGCTGAGCACGGGCCCACCCGCTGCCTGGTCAAGCATCTGATGCCTCTGCTGGCCATGTACAAGGTTACCGCCTACCTGTGTGGCCATGACCACAACCTGCAGGTGAGGGTCTGCAGGGGAGGTTGGGAAGGGGAGCCCAGCCCAGCCAATGTGCTGCATGGGATCCTTCTGCTGCTGGTGGGGGGCTGCTCCCAAATGTCCCTCAAGCTGTATGCTGTCTAACCACGGAAACAGCCCAAAGCTTCCTAAAAGTCAGCCTCCTAGCCACCAGTGGCCAATTACTTACTCAGTTCTCCCGCTGTGAAGCAGGATGGATACATGGCCGCAGGGAAGGAAACTGAGACCCCAAGGGGTTCTGGTCCTTGCCCAGGGTGACTCTCTGGTCAGGGACAGACCTGACCCTGGACTCCAGACAGGGGGGCACAAACAACCTCTCGAAGGGGCTGGGGCCCCCCTGTGACCCAGTGCCCTCCGCGCACAGTACCTTCAGGATGAGAATGGCGTGGGCTACGTGCTGAGCGGGGCCGGGAACTTCATGGACCCTTCGAAGAAGCATCAGCGCAAGGTCCCCAACGGCTACCTGCGCTTCCACTATGGGGCCGAGGACTCGCTGGGTGGCTTTGCCTACGTGGAGATCAGTCCCAAAGAGATGAGCATCACTTACATCGAAGCCTCGGGCAAGTCCCTCTTCAAGACCAGACTGCCAAGGCGAGCCAGGCCCGAGCGCCCACGAGTCCACCACCCTAAGGCCTGAGCCAGAGGAACCTCCCTGCCAGGGGGTGGGTGGGCTCTGCTGGGACCCGTGCCCATGGGCAGGCTTTCTCACAGGCCTGCCAGGCCGCAGCGGAGCAGGGGTAGAACCACAGACGAGGAGCTGTGGTCCCTGGTGGCCCTTGTGACAAAGACGCCCACGTATGTGGAAAACACAGGGACACGTGTACCAGCTGGAGCGCTGCGCCCCCGTAGCCGGGCTGGTGCAACCCAAGCTCTGGGCATGGGGGGCAGGGAGGGAAAGCCTTCTCCTGAATCGAGCATCTTTCTGTCACTGCCGAATATTCAATAAAAGAACAGTTGCACTGGCTGAACGTATGCCCTGAGCATCTCTTTCCTCCCTTCGCTGGCATGTCCCATCACCTGGGTCCCAGAGGGTTGGGGACCCTCCCCCTCGCTGCTCTGGGCCTCCATCTCTCAGCTGGCCTGAGGCATGGATGAGATTTTAAGGAAAGACCAAACAGAAAGCAGGGTTGCCATGCCAGGCAAGCCTGCCTCCTGCATAAGACAACACGACAGACACAACAGAGTTGGACGCACGCTCCTGCTCACAACAACGTGACTGTCCATAACAGAACATTCCCTTTCGCTCATCTCTGTATGGAATTGGTAATGCCATCATGGGGATAAAAAAATACCTTAAGGTTTATAGAAAAATGAACTATCGGGGTACCTGAGTGGCTCAGTGGGTTAAGCCTCTGCCCTCGGCTCGGGTCGTGATCTTAGGGTCCCGGGATCGAGTCCCGTGTCGGGCTCTCTGCTCGGTGGAGAGCCTGCTTTCCCCTCTCTCTCTGCCTGCCTCTCTGCCTACTTGTGATCTCCCTCTCTCTCTGCCTGCCTCTCTGCCTACTTGTGATCTCCCTCTCTCTGTCAAATAAATTAATTAATTAAATATTTTTTTAAAAAAAAAGAAAGAAAAATGAACTATCTGCTCTCCCCTCCCTGTTCTTCCGTCCCCTTCTCCTGGAAGGAAAAAAAAACTCTTTGTAAAGGCCTTGTTTCCTTCCAGGGTTTCTCTGTTCAAAGAAGAGCGTACGTGACCTTGTTTTCTCCCCTCTCCCATGCATCTGCACCTTGCTTGTCTTCAAAACTGTGGTATGGCCGTGTCATTGACACATTTAAAGGGTGCAGTTCCTTGAGTTCTAACACAGGCACATAGCCACAAACGCACCACCACCATCAAGATAGAAGCATTTCCCACAGCCCCAAAGGTTCACTTTGCACTTGGCTGTTGCTGCCCTGTTACACCTGGAGATCTGCCCATCAGCTCTCAGGGGAGCTTCTGGCTCTTGCCCCAGCTACAAGTCCCGCTGTCTATCTAACTAGCCAGCTACCTACTGAGGATTGTCTGAATTGCTTCCAATAATTTTGCTATCCTCAAACATTGCTGCAGGAAATGCCTCTATGCGTTCATTACCTACGTGTACGAATATGTTTGTAGGATAAATTGGGTACGTTCCCACAAGCAGGACCGCCCTTCTTTATAATGGCCATGGAGCTTGGCTCCTGGCTGGGGTCTGGTGAAATCTTTCCTAATCCTTCCCTCTTTCCAGCACAGCTTCAGGGTGCCTGGGTGGCTCAGTCGGTTAAGGGTCTGCCTTCAGCTCACAGCATGGTCTTCAGGTCCTGGGATCGAGCCCCGCCTTTGGCTTGGGTCGTGATCCCAGGGCCCTGGGATGGAGTTCCACATTGGGTTCCCCGCTCTGCAAGGAGTCTGCTTCTCCCTCTGCCCCTCCTCCCACTTGTTCTCTCAATCTCCCTCTCACTCTCTCAAATAAATAAATAAAATCTTTAAAAAAACAAAAACAAAACACACAGCTCTAGGGGGTACCCTTGGAGCCGTGTGCCTTTGTATATCTGTGCAAGTAGGTACACAGCAAAACTTCCAGAAGCAGAACTATGTCAGGGCCCGTTTCTTACAATAAAATGTTGAAAGCAGAATGGACATTGGACATCCTAAGTCGAAAACTGCAGAGAAGCCTAGTTCCCCCAGAGGGTTGCGGGGGTGGGGGGGAGTTGAGTAACACCCACCCACACACTGCCTGAACCAGCCAGGGAGAGGCCCGTCACAGACGCTGCTCCCTTGGCCCCGCCCTCAACTGTCACTTCAGCTGCCACAGGGCAGGGACCCACCTGTGGGGCTCCAACTGTCAGCCCCACCAAGTGAAATGAAATAACACCCTGGACAAAATGCAACTGAGTTACTTCCAGGGAGAGGAACAGGCTGAAAGGGGCACCTTTCATTTGCTACTTAATAGAAGTCGATCTTGTTGACATTTGTTACAGACGCGCAGGTTCCTGTGGACATGAAGCAAAGCCCTCTCACCAAAATGCTAGCCCTGGGTTCCTTCCAGCTGACGTTTACCTGCCTGCCAAGCTGTATGCAAAAAAACATAACAAAGGGGCACCTGGGTGGCTCAGTGGGTTAAAGCCTCTGCCTTCGGATCAGGTCATGATCCAGCCCCGCATCGGGCTCTCTGCTCTGCAGGAAGCCTGCTTCCTCCTTGCTCTCTGCCTGCCTCTCTTCCTGCTTGTGATCTCTGTCTGTCAAATAAATAAATAAATAAAATCTTTAAAAAAAAACACAACAACAACAAAACACCATCACTTCTAGTCCCGACCCATGAGGCCAGGGCCAGAGTCATCCTTGCTTCTCTGAGGATATTCGAGAAGCTTGACAGATTAAGTGATGTGCCCAAGGTCAAGCCCAGGAAGTGGCAGACCCTTAATCTTAACCACAACTGTCCAGGCGGTTCACAGCTACCCAGCCTCTTCCCACTGACTCAGAGGCTCCGGGCAGGCTGGGATCTGAATCAGAAGTCAGCCCAATGTCCCTGTTCACAGGGCCCAGAGCGTGGAATTAGCCCAATGTCCCTGTTCACAGGCCCAGCACGTGGAAAGGAGAAGTGACGCATCCAAGCTGACACAGGGAATGAGGGGCAGGGAGCGGGATGGTCAGCCAGGCCCCCTTCTCCGCAACGACCGAGTACTGCTGCCAAGCACCAAGCCTTGTGTCAGGCAGCTGCAGACCCAAGAAAAGCCAAAAAGAATAAGGCAGGGCAGACCCTCGCCCTCGGAAGGCTTCCATCCTGCTCTGGGGTGAATGCCAGTTAGCACACAGCCACTGTTAGAAAGAAGCCTTCTAAACGTCTGCCACACGATGGCAGAGCTCCTCAAGGCCACTCACAGGCTCTCACCTCCTCTCACTCTCCACAGGCAACCTCTAGTGATCCGACCACCATCACCATGGATATTATTATCTCCCCAACTCTGCTCCTCACACCAGGGCCAGGAGAGGCAGTAGCGTTCTCTTGAGGCCAGCAGCTGGTCGTGGAGGTCAGTGTACACCCTCAACAACCTCGCAGGCCAAGAATCAGAAATAAGAAGGTAAGAGACCTGCCTTACGAAATGCACTGTCATCAAAACAATGTGACATAAGATCAGAGAAAACATCCAGAGGAAATCCAGAAACAAATTCAAGAACACATGAGAACGTGACGCAGGTTGAAGGCAGTGCTGTAACTTCGCAGAAAGGTGTTACTTGCTTTGTCAATTTTCCCAGAAGACAGAGCCTAAGCCCTACTTCATACAGGAGACAAAAATTAAAACCCAGAGGGATCACATATTTTAGTATAGAAATAAAACACAGGGGCCCCTGGGGGGTTCAGTTGGTTAAGCCTCTGCCTTTGGCTCAGGTCCTGATCCCAGGGTCCTGGGATTGAGCCCCACTCAGGCTCCTTCCTCAGCGGGGAGCCTGCTTCTCCCTCTCCCACTGCCCCTGCTTGTGTTCTCTCTCTGTGTGTCAAATAAAATCAAAGAAAGAAAGAAAGAAGACACAATAGATGAAAAAGTACATCCACACAAAGATAATAATGAGACGGTTGTGAGTAGCTCTACTCATAACCTGCCCCAAACTGGAAACAACCCACACGGCCATCAACAGGGGCGAGGATAAACAAACTGGGGTCCATCCACACAATGGGATACAACTTAGTGACAGAATGAAGGAAACAACTGATGGACACAACACAGACAAGTCTCAAACTGAGTGCGCTGAGCTAGAGAAGCTAAAGTCAAAAGACGGTACATAACGTATGATTCTGTCCATAGGACTTTCTGAAAAATATAAGGGCTATAGGATCTAAAAACAGATCAGTTGGTGCAGGGGCTGGGGGCAGGGGCAGGGGCACGAACTGACTATGAAGAAACTTGAAGAAACTTTTGGGGGGTGCTGGAGCGTCTGAGTGGCTCAGTCGGAGAAGCCTCTGCCTTTGGCTCAGGCCATGATCTCAGGGTTCAAGTTGTGATCTCAGGGTCCTGAGATCAAGCCCCATGTTGTCATTGGGCTCTCTGCTCAGCAGGGAGTCTGCTTCTCCCTCTCTCTCTCTGCTCCTCCTCCCTCCTCATGCTCTGTCTCTGTCTCTCAAATAAATAAAATCTTATTTTTTTTCTTTAATAGGAAGGGCCAGGCCATGCAGGACCCTGTGGGCCATGCTAGGAGTTTGGTCTTTTTCTTTCTTTTTTTTTTTTTTTGAGATTTTATTTATTTATTTGACAGAGAGATTGAGAGAGAGCACAACAAGGCAGAGCAGCAGGCAGAGGGAAACGGAGAAGCAGTCTCCCCACTGAGTAGGGATCTCAATATGAGGCTTGATCGCAGGACCCTGAGATCATGACTTGAACCCTGAGATCATGACCTGAGCCGAAGGCAGCCGCTAAACCAAATGAGCCACCCAGGTGCCCCTAAATAAATAAAATCTTAAAAAATTTTAAAAAAGACACCTTTCGGGAGTGAGGGATACATTCACTATCTTAATTGTGGTGATGGTTTCACGGGTGGACACTTATGTCAAAACATGAAATTTCGTACTTTACCTGAGATTTATTTTCTGTCACTTATTATCTCAATAAAGCTGGGTAGGAAGGAAGGTAGGAGAAAGTGAGAAAGGCAGAAATAGAAAATAGAAGGAGAAAGAAAAGAAACTAACAAACCCGCCAGTCATGAGCAAATAAGGGATTGTCCATATATACTATGGCTGAGTTGCAATACGAATTGTGTAGCTACTAAAAACAAAAGCTACTCGGATGTGTTTTGACTATTCAGGATAATAGCAAATTTCAAGGTAACATACAGTAGGATCCCATCCACAGCTTATACAAGTTTGTATCTGCACTGAAAAAGGTCGCTAGTCAGTTCCAAGGCTAACACTGCCCCCTAGGGGTTACCTTGAAGATAGCTCAACTTAAAATACCTCTCAATACAAATTATTTTCCTGAACGGTCTAATGAAAACAGCTCTTATCAAGGTCACCAGTGACCAAAATACTTGCAGAGTCAGAAGAGTCAATTCTCTTTCCTCATCTCAGTGAATGTCTCAACCACATGTGAGACAGCTAACCAACTCTCCCTGTTTTGAAATACCTTCTTCTGGAGGCTGCTGGAAAAGGACACCTACCTCTCCCCGCCCTACCTCATCAGTCTGTTCTGTCTCTTGCTGACACCTTTTCCTAACATCCAAGGATGGGGTGCCCCTAGTCTTCTTAGCCCTCTTCTTTGGCCATACTTTGCCCCTCACCCCGAAACCAGATGACTTCCTCAGGCTCCTAGGCTTCAGATCACCTCTATAGGTGAGTGGCTCTCAAAATCACATCCAGATCCTTCCTCTGAGCCCCAGACTCCACTTCCAATGGCCTGTCCCATACCTCTTTTTGCTTGTCTCAAAAATCATGGCTAGAATACAACGCTTGATTTCTCCTCCAAATCATCTCCCTGAGAGGCAGCACCCATGGCCTCCAGACAGTGGCTTTCATCTTTGATTCCTTTCTCTCCTTCACTCCAGAAATTTCATGTTTCTGTGTAACTCCGGTCCAGCCTTCGATTTCAACCTGAGCGTCAGCCTCCCAGAGAAGCCTTCCCTAAGCTCTCAGGCTGGCTTGGCAGTCCCCACGGCCATCATATGCTTTGAGAGCCACACATTCTCCTCTGCGGCAGTGCAGTACTACCCTGAAGAGTGTAGTAATTGATTATGTCCAGTCTCTTCCCTAAGTTGTGGGATTCGTAAAGCCTTATTCCTTCTTCCTCCAACTCCAAAGCGGTCCCTAACATGGCCCACAACACTCCACGTGGTCTGGTCCATGTATGCCTATCCAGTCTTTTCTTACAACTTCAACACCCAGCGTGGTGCGTGGACTAGCAGCATGGATGTCACGGGCGAGCTAGTCGGAAATGCAGACTTTTAGACCGCACACTTGACCTAAAGAATCAGACCTGAACCTTAAGAAGATCCGCAGGCTCTTATTAAAGTTTGAGAAGACAGTCCGACAAGCTCTCCCGTCACCGATTCAGCCGTAATGGTATCTGCAATTCCTTAGCCCTGAGATGTTTGAATGTGTCCGCAGTTGGGGAGACCCTGGTGGGCTGCGAGGGGCTGGGGCTTGAATTAGGAGAAAAGACAAGTGAAGATGCTGCGGCCAAGGGCAAGTCAGCCTTTCCCTCGCTGGAAACTCAGCCACCGCCGCTCCCGAAACTCGGTTATCGGCCCCCCTGAGAACTCAGCAGAAGTGCTGCTGCGCAGTACCACAGTCCGAGGCGCACGCGCCTCCGCGCAGGCGCACTGCGACCCTGCCGTCCGGCCCGGTACGCGAGTACGCGAGTACGCGAGTACGCGTGTGCACTGAAGGAGGCGGGGCCTGCCCGCGGGGCGGTCCTCGTCGCCGGTAAGAAGAGGAGAAGGGTTTCCGCTTCCGGCGGGAGACGGAAGTCACTGTCTCCCGGTGAACGAGCCGTCGCAGCCAGGGGAGAAGAGTGTAGGTGACTGTTCGCACCGGCGGGCGTTGGGCTTGGCGTGACTGGGCGATCTTCCGCTTGGGGACGCTCAGGGGGTCCCGGAGGAGGCGTCGAGGACCTGGGGCTTGGGGGGGGCGTGGCCCGCTGGGGACCTTGGCTCCCTCGGACCCCAGCCCGCTAAGCGCGGCTGCACGGTGGCCCGGCTCCCACTGGCGGCCGGCGGGAGGCGTCGCCGAAACCTCGGTGAGCTTGGACGGACCACTCACCCGCCGCCTCGTGAGTAACGGCAGGGTTGAGGACCGATTCCTTTTCCGGGCCCCCTTGGCGCGCTTGGACTTAGATCGCCACAGGGCAGGCTAAGGTCCCTGGAGCTTTGTGTACAGTCCAGACTCCTTTTCCGCTGTGGGTGGGGGGTGCTGCAGATGCCGGGTAAAAGGAGATTCTGGGGTGCATCCGTACCTTCTGATTCAAGAGACTTATTCATTCAACAAGTAGTTATTGAGCGCTTAATGCATACCAGGCACTACCGGTGCTGGGGATTCAGCGGTGGGCAAATCGTGCCTCCCACGCTGTTCCATTGGGGGCAGATCTGAGATGAGGTTCGGAAATATCCACCACCACCCCCATCCCCCCCGCCAGGTGATTCTGTTACAGATGGTACCCGCGACCGGCTTTGGGAAAACAAAACACTGCCCCTGGCAGTGGGGAGACATGGGTCAGTAGAAATGGCCACACCTTTGAGGTCTGGCTGCATTCCTCGGCTGCCCCATCCCGTACCCTTTCTCCCCATTGCTCACTGAGCTTCTGCTGTACCAATCTTTCCCTTTCTGGGAAAAGGGGGGGAAAAAAAGCTGCTTCTACCTCAGCCCTTGCAATTGCTGTTCCATCAGGTTGGACTGGTTCACGTGGTTGCTCTGTCTCATCATTCAGGCCTCCGCTTAAATGACTTTTACCCAGAGGGTCCTTGCCGCCCCACTCTTACCTGAAGTAGCCCCATTCCGGAGGTATTCACTTAGCCCTGACTGATTAATCTCATAGCACTTACTGATAATGGAAATAATTTTTCTCACGACGTTTTTGAGGGTCTGTCGTCTTCTACTAGAATAGAGGTTCCGTGAGAGCATGCACTTTGTCTGCCTCGAATGCAGCCTTGCTGTGGTTAGCAAAGGGCCTGGCATTGGTTCATTCATTCATTTATTCCGTAAACATTGGCTGTGTGCCAGCAGTTCCAGGCTCTGGGGATACAAAGAAAAGACAGAAATCCCTGCCGCCACATAATTTGCATTTGGAGGGAGGTGGGCGGGGAAAGAGATGCAGGGAGACCAGTGAGGAGGCTGTGTGAGCATGACGGGGACTCTGGACCCAGACCTTGGTCTTGGGGAGAAGTGGGCAGATTCTGGATTTCTTTTAGAGGTAGAGTGGTAAGATCAGGATGAGATAACGGGTGTGAGAGGGAGAGAAAGGAATCAAGGGTGAGTCCAAGTTTTTTTGGATAGATGGATTTGCTATCTGCTGAGATGGGGAAGACCAGAAGAGCATCCCAAAACCAAGCTGCTGGGGTGCCTGGGTGGCTTAGTGGGTTAAGCCTCTGCCTTCTGCTTAGGTCCTCGTCTCAGGGTCCTGGAATCGAGCCCCACATCCGGCTCTCTGCTCGGCAGGGAGCCTGCTCCCCACCACCACCACCACCTGCCTCTCTGCCTACTTGTGATCTCTGTCAAATAAGTTAAAACAAAACAAACAAACAAAAACCAGGCTGCCGAGTTATGTTTAAATGTGTCTTAGCATCAGGTGAAGGTGTAGCCGAGGCAGTTAAACGAGCCAGTCTGCAGTTGAGACGAGACACTGAGGATGGCGAGGTCAGGAGGCATCAGTATAGAGGAGGCATTTGAAGCCCCGAGGTGGGGCGAGATCTCCCGGAGGTGAATGCAAATGAAGTAGACCCCCAAAGATTGACCTTGCGGGCTCATGTACCATTAGAGACGTTGGGGCTGGGGGGAGCAGCAGCAGCAGAAACCGAAAGGAGCCATCAGTGAGTTCTGAGAGCCGCAGGGGGAAGGGTGGGAAGAGGGACCAATGTGTTCAGTGCCCTGAGGCGGGAATGAGCAGAATGGTGGGGAGGTAGGGGGAGAATGGGAGGAAATGAATGCAGGCAGTGAGTGCAGACAGCTCCACTAGAAAAGCCCAGAGAGTAAAGAGGTGGTTGTCTTTTTGTTTAGAAAGAGCACGTCAGGGGCAGAGGGAGAGAGAAAGAATCTCAAGCAGACTGTGTGCTGAGCAGGGAGTCCTACGCAGGACTCAGTCCCAGGACCCTGAGTTCATAACCTGAGCGGAAATCAGGAGTTAGACGCTCAACCCACTGAGCCAATCAGGTGCCCCATGAGGTGGTTGTTTTTAAGGATGTATATAATAACTGTGTGTGTT
Organism: Neogale vison; assembly: GCF_020171115.1. NCBI lineage: Eukaryota > Metazoa > Chordata > Mammalia > Carnivora > Mustelidae > Neogale > Neogale vison. Next base: position 216,035,567 of record NC_058096.1, read on the forward strand.
AATGAGCTAGAGGAGAGAGACAGTGTTGTTGGGATTCAGGGCAAAGGAGGGGAGGCAGAATGGGGGGTTCCTGGGGCTTGTGGGTATTCTGTGTGACTACTTCTGGTCACTCAGAGAATTGGGAACACCCCAGGTCAAGAATGAGGATGGGATGTAGAGAGCGATCGCTAAATATGAGTGAAATTTATTTTTCTGTTTATTGTGGCAGGCTCTGGCCTCTCGTGTCAGTGTGGAATAGTTAAAGCCACGCGGGCTGGGGAGAGGGGCAGCAGCAAGGGGGGAGAGTGCTTTGGGAAGGCACTCCCAGGTTCAGTGATCATGGAGCCCTGAGCACAGTGTCTGGCATGGGAGAGGTGCTCAGTGGTCCCCCCTGCTTCCAAGATGTCTCTTCTTGGACATTCCAAGATGTGTTGTTCTTCCTGTGTGTTAGACATCAGAGAACGATGCCACCTTCTCTCCCACTCACCCCCTCCATCCCCCACCATTTTGGGAGTCATCCTGGACCCCTCCTCTGGCCACACTCACTCAGCTGACGCATCTCAGACTCTGAGCCACTGCCGTCCCTCCTCGCTGAACAGCCCAGCCCTGGTTCCGACTTCATCCAGAACTCTGCCCGGTTCTCCATGATGCCTTAGAAAGGCAGAGATTTCGGGGGCACCTGGGTGGCTCAGTGGGTTAGGCCTCTGCCTTCAGGTCGGGTCATGGTCTCAGGGTCCTGGGATCGAGCCCCGCGTCGGGCTCTCTGCTCACCCCTCCCTACGGCCTGCCTCTCTGCCTACTTGTGATCTCTCTCTCTCTCTCTCTCTGTGTCAAATAAATAAAGAAAATCTTTTCTAAAAAAAAAAAAAGAGAGAGAGATTTCATCCTTCCTCTCCTCACTGCCCCCAGGTTCCATCCAAACCCCCCCCACCTGCCTCTCCTCCCTCCTCACCCCACCTGTGTAGTCCCCAAATGTTGGCCTCAGGCACCTGTCCTCAGACTTGGTATGTGGCATTTCTGTATACTTGATGCTTCTCCCATCTCTTCTGCCCACCAGTTCTTCATCTGTGGAGAGCGGCCCAGGAGGTTCATCCCGAGAATCTGTCAAATGGCTTGAGTGTCGTTCCTTCCTTGCATGTCCCTTTGACGAGAGGAGCAGCTGCTCCTAAAATCATCGGCTTCTGAGTGCTTAGGCCCTGCCCAGCCCTGTGCAGCTGGTCGGTTGGAGTCCCTTGTGTCCTCCTCACCAGGAACAGTGGTGTCCTTTGTGGGCGCCAGTGATGGACGGGCCAGGTCCTGTACTTCACTTATCATGGGTCGGAGCAGCTCCACAAGACCCCTCTGAAATAGCAGCTTCATCTCTATTTTACTGACAGGAAACTGAGGCACAGAGAATTTAAGTCACCAGCCTGAGGTCACCCAGTATGTGGAGGGCCATGATTAGAACTCTGGCTTCCTGAGCGCCTGGGGGGCTCAGTGGGTTAAGCCTCTGCCTTCAGCTCAGGTCATGATCTCAGGGTCCTGGGATTGAGTCCCGCATCAGGTTCTCTGCTCGGTAGGGAGCCTGCTTCCTCCTCTCTCTCTCTCTGCCTGCCTCTCTGCCTACTTGTGATCTCTCTGTCAAATAAATTAAAAATTAAAAAAAACAAAACAAAAACTTCAGGCTTCCTGATTGATGCCAGAGGCTGCTGCCATGCCCCCTGCCCAGAGTGTGCCCGGACTGTCCACCTGCCTGGGGACTGGGCGCCTCCTCCCTCAGGGGCAGGGTCTGAGGTGCCAGCCAGGCCGCCTTCCCAGCCTGCCTCCTAGAGCATCAAGCTGGAGGGCTCTGTGGATTCCCCAAGTTGCTGACTTCTGCTCCCACCCCCACCCCCAGGTTTGCCGTCCTTCAGCCATGGGGCGCAGAAAGTCAAAACGGAAGCCACCCCCCAAAAAGAAGATGACCGGCACCCTAGAGACCCAGTTCACCTGCCCCTTCTGCAACCACGAGAAGTCTTGTGATGTAAAAATGTGAGTGGGGGCCCTGGCTTCCCTGCTCCCACCATCCTCCTCTCTGCCCCAGGCCTTCCCAGGTGGGGGGATCATCACCGAGAGACACAGGCTCCTCTGCTCACCAGTCCCTCCCCCTCCTCCTGTTCCAGGGATCGTGCCCGCAACACTGGAGTCATCTCTTGTACCGTTTGCCTAGAGGAATTCCAGACGCCCATCACATGTATCCTTGGGAAACCAGGCTTTTCCTGGAAGGCGGGGTCGGATGGGAAGGGTTGGGGGCAGTCAGGGCTCCCCTGCCCCGGGTGGGCTGCCCCAGGGCACCTGGCCAGGAGCAGAGGGACCGGACTCAAGTCTCTGCTCATCTGGCCCTGCTCTTTGCCGCAGTGCAGGGCTGTGGCTGCGCGGGGAAGAGGAGCCACCTGCTGGTTTCCATAGGGTGCAGGGCGGGGACCTGGCTGACACCAGGGAGAGCTGTATACGGGGAAGGGTCCCAGTGCCACCGGTGGTCCTTGACTTCAGCGGCCCAGACTTGTCAGAACCAGTGGACGTGTACAGCGATTGGATAGATGCCTGTGAGGCAGCCAATCAGTAGCGATGCAGAGGACCCGCTCCCCTGGCAGCGCCGCCTGCCGTGGACCTGCCCCTTTGGCTGCCAGTCCAGAGACATTCCAGGGTCCAGGGTGTGGGTCCAGGGCCTTCCCAGCCCTCTGCGTATATGGAGTGAGTGTGGCTGTGAGTGAGTGCGGTTGTAAGTGTGACCTTGACGGTGTGCGTGTGGGCAGGGACTGGAGGTGAGGTGGGGTTGTTGGGCCCCCTGGGGGTCTGAAGTGCATCACTGGGCTCTGAAAGCCTTGAACTTGCTTGCTCCTGCCTGGAACCAGTGTCCTGACCTTCTGGGCAAGAGCAAGGCCAGCAGAGGCTGCCTCGGGACCCTCCGGCCTCCTCAGCCACCTCACCAGCACCTTGCCCATTGGAACTGGACTGCCCTCCCTCCCTCCCTGCCTTCCAAGGCCTGTGGCCTGAGATTGAGAGCCACGGTCCCGTAGCCCCCTTGGCCAGGCCCTGGCAGAACAGCCCCTTTTCATGTTCAGTTGCTTTTGTAGCCAAGGAGGGGCTGGGTTGGGGCTCCCTGTCAGCCACAAGCCCTTAAATAAAGCAGCAGATGCAAACTCCTGCCTCGCTGTGATTTCCTGGGTTCTGGGTCAGGCCCAGGGGCTCAGTGAGGGAGCAGAGGAGACAGAGGCATTCGGAGATGGCCCGGCGGGCCTTTGGAGATGGGGTTTGGTTAGTCCAAACTGTCCATCCTGTCCACGCGACACGCATTCGGGGTGAAACCAGGGCAGTGCTGGGCCCAAGGAACCCATGGACATCTGGCCAGGCATTTACACGCACAACAAAATGGGACCGGTGGAGCCTGGGGTGGGGTGGGAGGTTGGTCAGGACTGTCAGAGGCGGCTTCCTGGGGTGGGGGGTGACCTTACGGAAGTAACACTCCAGGCCCACCCTGTCCCCCGGCAGGTGCCCCGGGCTCACAGGTGACAAATTGGGCCAGAAATGGCAAGTTACTGGTTGAAGTCCCCCAGCCAGAAGGCTGCAGAGCTGGGCGTTGAGCCCGGGAGGCCTGGCTTCATGGCCCAGAGTCTGTCTTCCTGTGAGTCCAGGGTCCAGGCTGAGGGAGCAGCTCACAGAGTCCTTGGGGAGGAATTGAGAGCACGGTAGAAGAGGGTAGGGTCCACAAAAGGGACCTTTTTCCAGGGGCGATGAGGGGTCACTGAAGGCTGGACATGGGGCCAGCTGCACGTGCGAGGTACAATAAATAGTGGCCTTTGTCCCTGGTTCCTGGCACAGAGTTCCTCAAACCCTTGCAGTTTCCTGAATGATGGTGTCACTCAACAGCGCCCCTTTTGAACACACCTGAGTTGATGCTGGTCACCAAAAAGACGGTGTGCTCACCAAGTGGGCCCCTCAGTAACTCCCACAAGCTCTGAGGAGGTAAAGGGGAGCTGCAGGTTAAGCTGTATAAAGACTTCAGTGAGATCCGCTGAGCTCGGGGCTGGCGAGCTGCCGGCAGAGCGGGGCACCTGCAGAGGGCGTGGGAGCTCCACGCTCCGTGCCCCGCACTTCGGCCTGGGCGCCTCTTCCCTGTAGCTGTTCCTGATTTACATTCTTTTCTAATAAACCACTAATCTAGTAAGATACAATGTTTCCCTGAGTTCTGTGAGCCACTCTAGTAACTGAGTCAAACCTGGGGAGGTGGTCGTGGGAAGCCCTGATCTATTACTGATGGATCAGAAGCATAGGTGACAACCTGGACTTGGCACTGGGCCCCAAAACAGAGGGACAGTCTCATGAGATGGAGCCCTTATCCTGTGGGACCTGATGTGGCCTCTAGGTCATGGTGGAATTGAGTGAATCGCTTGGTGATTCTGGAAAAAAATGCCTCTGAACCTGGCTTATGGTGAACAGCTGTGTGTCCCACGGTGGCCTTAGGCAGTCTCGCAGTTATGGAGATCCTGGTGCTCTGGCTGCCTGGGGCTGATCGGCACCTGCTCCCAGCCTCCAACTTGGGCACCAGGTGACCTGTGCTTTGCGTTCCTCCTTGGTATAGCAGGAAGGATGATGGAACTTCTGGACCATGCTGAGGCTGGAAGGGCCCCAACATAGTGCCTAGGTTTGAATGACTCTGGAACCCACCCAGGGCAGTAAGGGGTGTGAACAGCAGACGGAGGGAGATGCTATGCTGGCTGAAAGCCTGGGCCACTAAGCCCGGCGCTGGGTCTGGCATGTACCCCCCCCACCCCCACAGGTCCACCCAGCCCCTGACATGCCCTTACCTGGTGTTCCCACCTCCCCCTCCAAAGTCCCAGGTAAGGTCCTCTGGCCCAGGAAGGAGCCAGTGGGGGTGGGCAGAGCCATGGACAGGAGCCTGGGTCGGGAGGTGCCCTCAGGGGTCCAGCAGAAAGGGGGCTCATTCCTCTGGCTTCCAGGGCCCGCCCACCCCAAGCACACAGGCCAAGTGCTAATATGGTGCTGTTTTCCCGAGGAGGCAGGCCCTGGGCTAGGCATGGATCCTCCTCGGCATAGCTTCCCCATGCTGGTCCTGGGGGAGCAGGACTTGCCCTGGACAGGCCAAGAGCGCCTGGAATCCCTTTTACGAGGCCCCAGGGGTTGCATGAGTCTGTGCGTGTCAGTCTTCTGGTGTCTGTTTCTGCAAGTCTCCGTGTTCCAGCATCATCCCTGCTATGGGGAAGGAAGGGGAGAGCACTGTTCTCTAACCCCCTCCCCGCCATGGCTGCATTCTCTCCTTGGAATTCTGCAGGTGGTGGCTTCCAGGCAGGACGACCAGGGCCCACATCCCTGGGAAGACAGGGTACCCTCTGAAATGTGGGGAGGTTGAGGCTGTCCACACATTCCTAGGGCCCTGGGCTGTCAGGCCAGGCTCAGGAATCAGCCCTAAGAAGAGGTGAGCCGAGTGCACAGGGCAGCTACTCACCGGCTCCGTGCCAGTGTTCAAAGGGCCATTGCTCTGGGCCCCCAAAGTGCCCACGTCCTCCACTGCCTTGTCCCCTCCCACCTGTCCACCTGCCCTCCCATGGCGGAAGGGGTCCTGCTGCCCACGGGAGCCTCCAGGACCCGACTTGTCCACTTTCATCAGTCAGTGCCAAATGTCATCCCCCGTCTGTTTCACGTCAACCTCCCCCTGTCCCCAGGAGGCTGTCTGTCCTCTTCCTGATGGGAAAATGGGCCTAGGGAGGGCAAGCGAGTAGCCGCAGGTCACCCAGCTAGTGGGAAGCGGAACTGTGATTCACACCCCATTGTGCCTGTCCCAGTGCTCGGGTGCTTTTCCACCCCAACCCCAGGCTTCCCAGAGAGGCACGCCAGAGCTGAGCGTGTGTGTGGGTACCATGTGTGTTGGGGGGGAGGCTGTGTATTGATGTGTCTTGAATGGAAGCGGGTCCTGCATGAATCTGTCTGTGAAAGGGGAGTGTGTGTGTGCCCAAGGCTGCAGAGTATATGCACACTGTACACACTGCGTGTGGATATTGTGCGTGAGTGTGTGCCTGTCCTGGGTCCAGCCGAGGGCTGTGGGCTCCCTATATGTGTGTGTGTCTGTCTCACGGTGTGTGTGTGTGTGGTATGTGTGCCCGCGCCCCAGTGTATGGGGGAGACGGAGCGCATCTGAGGCCTGGCTGTCGGCGCATGCGCCAGGGTCACACAGCTCCAGGACAGAGCAGCCCCGAGGCAATGATTTTACAGCTGTTTATTGTGCTCCAGTGAAATAGAAAAAGAAAGTGCTCGCGTTGACAAACGCCGCTGTCACATCCACACATGCCAGTCGCTGCAAACCAAACCGCGTGTGTCCGCTGGGTTTCTGGGCATGCACTTTGCTCCCACTGCGGGAATGGGGTGGGGGCAGGCCGAGCCTGGGCTCTGGGGGCTTTGCTTGGGGGGACCTCTTGTCCTGCGGGGACCCACCTGGGAGGGAGTGGAGGGGGGACAGCTGGGGTAGCTGTGCTCAGTGCGTCCTTTGGGTGCTGTTGGGCACACCCGGCTCAATGTAGGATCCTGCGGCGCTCCGGGGAAGAGGGTCCCCCTTCCCCCCAACCTACAACTCCCCCCAGTCTGCCCCCCCAAACGCTAAACCCTGTAGGCAGGTGCCAGGGGGCTGGAGGACGCCATGCAGGGGGAGGGGGTCGGCGGGGCCGGCTTGGCCCTGCCGAGAGCAGCAGCCAGCCTCCCTGGTGGGGAAGGCGGGGTGGGGGCCCAGGGCCCTAGGCAGAGTTATAGTAGTTGTGCGCGTGGTGGTTGTGGGTGGGCTCGCCCAGCTCCGGGTACTCGGGCGTCAGGCAGTACTTGGGGTCGTAGACCTGGCGCGGCAGCCCGTACACCGTCATGCCCCTCTGCGAGGCCCCCTTGTTGCTGCCCATCTGCAGGCTGACGTTGAGTGTGTCACAGTGCTCCATGCCCAGCCCGGGCTCGAAGATCTGTCGCTTGGTCCCAGGTGCAGTCATGCCGGCCTGCAGAGGGCAGAGAGGTCAGGCCTGGGGTGGGGGCGGGGGAGGGGGAACCGCGGAGGACTGGGGCCCCACCAGCCCCACCCCAGGATCCCCCCTCACACACCTGGCTGGCTCCTTTGTTGGTGCCCATCTGCAGGCTGATGGTGGCCTGGTCCAAGGGCTGGTCCGTGCCCAGCTTGGGGTCGTACAGGTGACGCCGGGTGCCATAGGCCGTCATGCCCTGCTGGCTGGCGAACTTGTTGGTGCCCATCTAGCAAAGCAGAAGGAGAGTCACCCCAAAGATCGCAGAGAGCCTCACCCCGGACCATGAGACATCACATGTCACCGGATGCCTGCGCGGCCCTCTAACAAGCCACGGCGTCCAGTCTCAGGGGTCCGGACTGGAAACTGAGGCCCAGAGAAGGCATGTCCCATGATCTGTAAGTGGTTCAGAGCACCAGGGCCTGACCTCCAGGGTTCGAGCCCCAGCCCAACCACTTATCTTCCTGGGCAGTCCCCGCAAGTGAGCTCGCTTCTCCAGGCCCCCGTTCCCCCATCTGTGTGGAGGAGTGAGTTAAGGTACGAAAATGGCAAGCATGGTACCTACCGTATGTGTGAGTTAAAGCCAAATATTCTGTGCCACAAAGCCTGCAGGACCTGGGTGCCCTCCTGGGCTCCTCGATGCCCCCCGCCCCTCCCATCCCCATCCCTGCTCAGCTCAGCAGCAAGACCCAGGTGAGGAAGGGCCAGTACCTGCAGCCCGATGATGTTCCGCCCTTCTCTTAGCTTCTCTGGCTCAAATTTCCGTTCCTGCTTCTCTGCATACTTCACCCCTACATTCACCTTATTCCCTTTCGTCTTGGCCTGGAGAGGGCGAAGGGAGCAGCGGGCTGGCGAGGGAGCCTCAGGGCTACGTTGTCCCCTCCCGGCCCCTGCTCTCCCCCTCCCACCCACATTGCGTTTGGGTGTCCCCCCTCACAGCCTAGACCCTCCAAAGCCACCCCCGCCCCAGGCCCACACCCCTACCCTTCGGCCCCACTCACCATGCTGGCCAACGCCAGCAGGGTGGACTGCACCTGGGTGTGGTTGGTGTTCTCAAACAGGTCGTTGGCCTCAAAAATGTCGTGAGGCTTCACCCCGTACTTGGTGATGGCCTTGATGAAGTTGCCGATGTTTTCCAGCTGGAGGGGAGCAGGAGGCAGTCAGTGGAGGGGGAGCGCGGTGGGGGGCTGAGAGGCTATGGGCCAGGGGTTGAGAGAGGTAAAACAGAGCCTGGGCTCACCTGGTGCCAATTTTGGGTCGACTCATTGACTTTCTTCACGGAGCCTGGCTGGAGCTTATTGATGAACCTACAAGGGGTCAGGGAAGGCAGGGAGAAAGGTGAGCCCTGCCCTCCGCACCCGTGCCCAACGCCGTGGGCAAAGGGGTCGGATGACAGCCAGTGGCCATGTTGCCGGTTCCTACTACAGCCAGCCCAGCCGCAGCTCCCAGTCCACCCCGCACACGCAGGCCGCACTGAGATGGAGAACTAACCTCCCGGAAGCTGGGCTCAGGTCTCTAGCAGAAAGCCCCCTCATCCCCCCTAAGCAAGTCTCCCGCTGCGCCCCCATCTCCCTGGCAACCACGTTTCCATCTCCGTGACCTTTAGGGGGTACCTGCACTGTGGACAGCCCACAGCTCAGGCCTCAGACTTCCCTTCTCTGGCCACACTCACCGCCTTGAACTCCTCCAGTCTCTCACCTTTCAATGCCACTAATCCGCCCAACTCCCCCCTATTTCCCTGCAGCCGGGCCTCCCAGTCCCCAGCCCAGCGCCCTTCATGGCATCTTGAATCAAAGACACCCCACTCCAGACTCCTGGCACCTGCTTCCCCCAACTCAGCTCCCTCCATACTCCCAGGCTCAGGAAACACACCCACCCAGGGGCTCAGGCAAAGCCCTCAGATTTGCACTTGACTCTCCCATCCCTTTCTCCCATTCCCACACCCAGCCCCTCCACATGGCCATTGGCTCCGCCTTCTGACGATATTCAGAAGCCTATGGCTCCTTGCCACCTCTGCCCTGCTCTGAGCTGCCTGGTGTGTCTCTCCGGGGCTCTTGCAGGGGCCTCCTGTGGTGTCCAGCTTCTACCTTGTCCCCTGCAGACCCTCGTAGCTAGAATGGCCTTTTCAAAATAATTCTAGCTACTCCCAGCTCAAATCTGCCCCCAAGTCTCCCTTTAGCATACAGATCCTAATCCTTAGCATGACTAAAAGACCCCCAGCTAACTCCCTCCACTTCCCCTAATCTCTCCTCACTGTTCCTTCAATACAAGATGCTTGCTCACACCTCAGGGCCTTTGCACAGCTGTCCCTCTCCTCCTCCCTCAGCCTGGCGCACTCTTTCCTCAGATGCCCTCCCAGCCCCCTCACTCACTTCATCCAAGATTCTGCTTAAATGCTACCTCTTCTGAAAGACCTCTCAGACAATTCTGTGCAAAGCAGCAACCCTTTGCTCTACCCACCCCTCCACTCCCCTCCCCCATCCTTCCCTGCTTCTCTTTTTTTTTTTTAAAGATTTTATTTATTTGACAGAGAGAAATCACAAGTAGGCAGAGAGGCAGGCAGAGAGAGAGAGAGGGGAGGAAGCAGGCTCTCTGCAGAGCAGAGAGCCCGATGCGGGGCTTGATCCCAGGACCCCAGGATCATGACCCGAGCCAAAGGCAGAGGCTTTAACCCACTGAGCCATCCAGGCGCCCCTTTCCCTGCTTCTCTTCATGGCACTTCCCACCACAGGCAAGTACTGGATTATTTCATTAATTACTTGATCAATCTCCCCCACAGGGACTCAAGCTCTATGTGGGCTCTGAGGTGAGTCTGTTTTGTTTACTTTCCCCAGTGCCTAGAGCAGGCACACAGCAGGTGCTCCGTAAATTCTTGGTGCATGAATGACTGAGTGGGTGGGTAGTTCTAGATCTTTAAGGCCCGAGCAACCCTGTCTGAGCTGGGACACCAAGATGTCCCCGTACTCCTTATTCCCACTGGATATGGTAGAACAAGATCTCCCCACCACGCCACCTTTCCAGCACCTAGATCTTGGTAAGCCTGCACCATCGGGAAGCTTCCCAAGGTCACTCTTTGGCCATCACAGTCGCCCTGCCCTGGATGAGACTCAGAGATACAGACAGGACCCCAATGGCCTCAGGGCCCTATCCAGCAGTAGTGTCACTGTGGAATCTGGAACCAGGGAAACATTCCTCTCGGTGATTTAAGTTCTGAGAAGAGTAGAAAACCAAGACCTACTCAAATTACCGTGGCATAACTCTCTTGTCACCAAGCCAGTGACGAAAGGCCCTTGTTGCCCGTTGCCTTTTAGCTGCTCCTTGAGGACACTATGCTTGGAACTCTTTCTTGGAACCTCTTTCTTGGAACTCTGGAGACCATAAATGGGCCTGCCCTCTCTGCGTGGTGGTTAAGCCTAGATTCTGGTCATTTCTGTTGGGAACAGAACGGGACTCTGGGTGATGTGTTTTATTGAACTGAGCCTCTGTTTTCTTCCCTGTGAAATGGGTACAGTGATTCTTTACCACCCCGCTCTTTCAAGGTCTCAGCTATAAAGTGCCTAACCCAGCTCTGAGCTCCCAGTTAAGGGGGTGAGGGGGAAGGGATAAATGCCCAGATCGGGGGCAGCCCAGGCAGAGCCAGCTCCACTCACTCGCAAAGAATGATGCCATCTTTGAGGCCATCCATGAAGTTGTTCCCAATGCGGCGCCCTGTCACCCCCTCGATCCACTCTCGAAGCTCCTGCTCCCGCTGGTGGTCGTACTTCTGGGCTAGCTGGGGGTGGGGGACACAGAAAAGGTGGTAAGGATGCATTGAGGAGCAGAGTTAGCTCCCTGGACCCAATTCAAGGTTCCCTAGGCCTGATCTTTCTCATCCCTTCCCAACTAAGGCAATTCTGCCCCAGCGTCCATGGGGGCGCTGAAGTGGGCTGAGGGCCAGGGCTGAGGTGGCACCTGCCCAGGGGGCCATTCCGGACATTCTGAGGTTTGGCACCAGAGAATGAAGACAAGGGGAGGGTGGAGAGCGGGGTACTCAGCTGGGGGGGGGGGCGGTGCCTGGCCTCTCGGTTCCCCCTCCAAGCCAAACTTGGGGCTTAGCTTCCCCCACCCCCCGCCCTACCCCCCCCAACCCTCTGCTGGGACCCTGGACGCCTCAAGCAGGGGAGGAGGAGCCTTAGGGAGGTGGCTCTGAGTCCTGCGTTGCGTTGGGACTGTTCTGTCTTGCATGTCTGTCTGCCTCAGTGTCTCCCTAGGTCCTCATCCCCTGGGCTCTCGCTGGAGGCTTGGGGATGGGGGTGGGGGGGCTTGTCTTTGTTTTAATCCTGGCCGCATGCACGCACGGCTGTATCTCTCTCTCTCTCGCGCTCTCTCTCTCTCTCTCTCCATCCCCATGGCCTCTGTCTCTCCCCAGCTCTGTCTTTCCACGGCCTTGTCTTCTTGTCCCCATCTCTCCGTGTCTGGCTGGGGCAGGGCGCTTGGCACGCTGCTCTCTCCCTCACCAGTTGCTCCGGTCTCCGACTCCACGTTCCCTGCCTCTGTGGGGGTGGGGCTCGTCCGTCTCCTCTCTCGGCCTCTCCATCCCTGTCTCCGTCTTATCTGGCTCCCGGCTTCCCCTCCCCATCCGTCCCTCTCAAGTCTCAGGCTCCCAGAATCTCTGTCTGCGTCTCTCACCCTCTTCCCACCCCCCACCCTGCCCCCTCCGTTTCTCCAGAACCCTCCACCCCAGCCCAGACAGGCTTCCAAGACTCTGGGGGACCGAGCTGGCCCTTCTGCTGGGGGAGGAGGAGGTGGGAGAGGGAGGCCCCTCACCTGGCCCCGGCCCTGCCGCCCCCCTCCCCACCAGCCCGGCTTTATAAAGCAAACCGGCCCTTATATAGCGCGGCCCCGCGGGCCGGGCTCCCTGAGGCCGCCTTATATGGCGCGGCGGCTTCGCGCAGCTCTGGGGCCGGCGCCGGGGGGGAGGAGGGGGGCGCTGGATCCCGCCTGGCCTGAGCACCCGCCCCCCACTAGCCCCCTCCTCCAGCTGCGAGGATCCCCCGACCCAGGATCCAATCCCAGCTCCCCACTTCCTCCCTGTACGCTGGGGAAAAGCCACCTCCGGCCTCAATGATCCCCTCTGTCAAATGGGGCGCTGGGACTCCTCTCCTGGCAAGGCTCACGGGAGCATTCCAGGGAGTTGGAAGTTCACTGCCCTGGAGAAGCTGAACCCCATTCCGTGGTGTGTGTGTGTTTCCAGGGATGTGAGGCCAGGATCCTAGTTCTGCAACTCCTTTATGTAGAACCCAAGCTCCTCGCCTCCCCTGTCGGGACCTCAGTATACCCAGCCATATCACGAAGGCGGTGTCTGGATGTTTTCCCAGCTCAAAATTAGGAGACCCCTGCCGTGTCCCTAATGCTCACACTCTGACCTCCCTAGCTGTCTGCCTCTCCCTTCAGGATCTCCCCAGAATCCCAGCTCTAAAGCACTCCCCAGTTTCTTTCTGAGATGGGGGTGTGTGAGGAAAATCAAGCCCTTTCCCAGCACCCCCGGAATACATAAGCGACAGGTGACAGATTAACAGAAGATTCTGATCAAGTGGGGGTCTTTACAAGGGACCGACCCCCTCAGTTGACCTGTGGTTGCCTGTATGCCCTCCATTTTGCCTGCCCCCCCAACAGTAGCTGAGGGCTCTGGGATGCTCAGGATGGGGATTAAGGTGGACCCTACGATGTATCTGTCCTTTTTCCCTTTCTGGTTCCAAGTCACATGGGATAGGCAAGAGGGGGTCCAGGGAAGCCCAAGTGGGCCTCTGGCCTGCTAGGGTGTGTGGGCCAGGCAGGGTCCCTACCTTGTTCTTGACCTCAGCTGACCACCCATTGGTGGGGGCCTTACCTTGTTCTTGACCTCAGCAGACAAGCCATAGGCAGGGCCCCGGTTGAAGTGAGCAGAGGACATGCTGGCTGGCGGTGGGCGGCGGTGGCAGTAGCTCCAAGGACCCTCTGAGAACCGAGGCAGCTGCTAAGGCTCCTTCTGCAACCTCTTCCCTCTTCACACGTTTTTGAAGCTCCGGAGGCGGCCCGGGCCTCTTCCAAGGCCCTCCCATTGGCCGCAGGGGCCTGCCAAGGGGCGGGGCACCCTCCCCCCACCACCTCGGCCATCCTCCTCCCTCCCCCATCCCCCCCCCACCCCGTGATGTCAGGGCCTTGGTATTGGGAGCTGATTGTGTCATTGTTTCCACCTAGGGGGGCAGCCTGGGTTATTATTTGGGAGGGGGGCATGGTCATAAGAGATGAAGTGTTCCCCAACCTTGCCGACCCTCTACTGTTCATTGCACCTCTGGCTAGGCCTCCTGGTTTCTTTGTGTCTGTCACTGAGGCCATCTCTCCTCATCTCTGAGGTCATCTCTCTTCGTCTCCCTGCAGCCTGTGGTAGCTTAGTGAGCATCACCCTGGGTTTAACCTGAGACACCAACGGTCTCTAAGTGGGCCTCTGTTGCCACGTCTGTGAAATGGACTGATGGATAGTGCGTACTCACTGTGTAGTGGCTGGCACAAAATTGTAATATTTCCAATGAACATCTGGCACCCCCCTTCTGTCCCCTCCAGTCCCTCATAAGGATCTGGGGGAGCAGAGATCCTGGATGACACCCTCTCCATCTACCTGTGGGTCATCATGGAGTGACTGTGTTAGTAGGTTTCAGGCCGCGGACACCCCCTGTGTTTCCCTGTCCCAGCCAGGGTGGCCTGGAGGAAACACCTGCAAACAGCCACAGGACCACAGAGGCTGATGACATGACCACATCATGCCACGTATGTCAAGGCAACATTAGTGACCCTTGAACGACATGTCAGCAATCTGCCATACACTGAAGATACCTTAAGGACATACAGTTTGCTGGCCACATGCTTAGGGCATGGCTGTAACATGCTAATGTCAGTCCCTGTTCCAAGTACTGTACGTGTATCCATTCATGCTTCACAACACCCTCAGAAATGGACACTGTTTTTATGCACACTTTACAGATGGGGAAACTGAGGCACAGGGCATGGAATCCCTTTCCAAGTGGCAGTGGCAGAGCAGAATTTGAAGCCAGGCCCCTGTGCCTAATGTCGCCAGGCTGTCAGGGTTTCTCACCCTCAGCGCTGTAGACATCAAGGCTGGATAATTCTTCTGGAGTCTCTCCTGGGCCTCCTAAGACTTTAAACAGCATCTCCGGCCTCTATCTACTAGATGCCTAGAGCACTCCCTTAGTCTTAACAAACAGAAATGTCTCCAGACATTGCCAAATGTCCCTCGGGGGCGGGGCGGGGGGGGAGGGCATATCCTTCCTGTTTGTGAACCTCTGGGTTAAACCAGTATGCTAAGGACACGGGGACTAAAATAGGACAAGGGAGAATGAGCTAACAATTAGCTCCTGCTATATTCTGAGTGCATTGGGTCTGTTAACTCATTCCTCCCAACAGCCTTCGGAGGTGGGGTCTGTATGAAGCACAGAGAGGTGAAGACGAGCGCCTGGCGTTGCACAGCACAAGAGCGATGCGGCCAGGACTCGAACGCGCAGATTCCGGGATCCTGCCCACGCGGAGCGGCGCGGCCCCTCCCCCCTCCCACCTCCGCCCCGGCTGGGCCGCGGGTCGCTACTACGCAAGTGAGAGCCGGCGCCTTGGCAGAGCAGGCGGCCGGCGCCCCCTGGCGGCCCAGGGGCGGCGAGGACGGGGCCGCGGCCTGGCGGGGTCGGGCCTGCGGTGACGCAAAGCGCTGACTCAGTCGGCTCCGCCCCCGGCCCGCGGCCGCTTGGCCATTTATAGAATCCGCGCGGACTCTGAAGTCACGGCCCAAGCACGACGGGGGCGGGGTGGGGACGCTCTTGGCGCGTCCCCCGACGGGGCAGCCCGGGGTCTCCCTAGGGGGTGGCCCTTTCTGGGTCTGGAGTGTCCCTCGGATTCTAAGTCTGTGTCTGCAGCTCTTGCTGTCTCTAGGATGCAATTTGCCCGTCTCGACCTTGCCTAGTCTTTTTCTGTTTTTGTATATGAATCTGCCTATCTCACTGTCTCACTCTCTCTCTCTCTGTTCCCGTCTCTCTCCAATATCTCGCCATCCCCGGGTCTCTGTTTCACCTCTCTAAGTAACTGTTTTTTTCACTCGATGTCTCTTTATGTTTCTGTCTTTCTATGTGTCTCTGTCTGGTTGATGGGGCAGAAGGTGGGATCTCATAAGAAATGTAGTTTACCTGAAGGATCTAAGACAGTCATGAAAAGAAAATCTCTGCCTTGCCTTACTCTTTGGAGAGCCCTCAAACCTTCCTTTCTCTCAGGCCCATCTAACATACACACACACACAACTCTGTACTTGTGCATCTCCAGAAGAGAGTCGCAGCCCCCTTCCCCTCGCACCTACCTGTCTGGGCAGCCCTGCTCAGCCAGGCCCCTCTCACCTAGCTTCCCCCTCCTGAAAACAAGCAGAAGCTGTTGTTCATGATGGCTTGTTTCTGGAGAGCTCACTCCATGCCAGGCACTGTGCCAAGCTCAACCATTTAATCCTTCTTGCCACCCTCTTGGGGTGGAAACTTGCAGGCCCATTTTATAGATAGGGAAACTCGAGGTTCGGAGAGTCCAGGCCGCTCTCCCAGGGTTACACTGCTCCTGCTGCTTCCAGATCCTTCCACAAGTATTTCTTGAGCACCCGAACACACTCCCACCCCAGGACCTTTGCACTAGCAGTGCTTTCCAGTGGACACATTTCCAAAAGATGCCTGCAGGGCCCCTCCCTTACTTCCACTGCTCAAATGTCACTCACTTTGGAGAGGCCTTCCCTGCTCCAGACCTTCTCTAAGACAATAGCATCTCGCACCCTCAGAATGACTGGGAAAAGATGGGCATGAGGAACTACTCAATTAGTGTTTGCGCCTGACCTAGCTATATCTGTCTCCATTAAAAACTTTTACTTAGGGCGCCTGGGTGGCTCAGTGGGTTGGGCCACTGCCTTCGGCTCGGGTCATGATCTCAGGGTCCTGGGATCGAGTCCCGTGTCGGGCTCTCTGCTCAGCAGGGAGCCTGCTTCCCTCTCTCTCTCTCTCTCTCTCTCTGTCTGCCTCTCCGTCTACTTGTGATTTCTCTGTCAAATAAATAAATAAAAATTAAAAAAAAACTTTTACTTAAAAAAAATCATTTTTAATGGGGCACCTGGGTGGCTTAGTTGGTTAAACATCTGCTCAGCAGGGAGCCCGCTTCTCCCTCTCCCTCTGCCACTCCCCACTCATGCTAGTGTTCTCTTGAGTTCTGTCAAATAAGTAAATCTTTAACAATATATCATTTTTTAAAAATATTTTTATTTATTTATTTGACAGACAGATCACAAGTAGGGAGAGAGGCAGGCAGAGAGAGAAAGGAGGAAGCAGGCTCCCTGCTGAGCAGAGAGCCCGACGCGAGGCTGGATCCCAGGACCCTGGGATCATGACCTGAGCTGAAGGCAGAGGCTTTAACCCACTGAGCCACCCGGGTGCCCCACAATATATCATTTTTAAAGCCCTCATTTACACCTGAAACTAATATGACATTGCCTGTTATGTGTATTTTAATGACAAAAATTAGATAAATTTTAAAAACCCCACCGCTCTCTATGTCCCTTCCAGACTTTCTTTTTCTTATCATCTCCTTTTGCTTACTTCTATTTCATCCTATGAGAATAAAAGCTCCACAGATCCTGGGCTTTGTTTGTTTTTTGTTTGTTTGTTTGTGAGATTTTATTAGAGAGATAGAGAATGAGAGAGAGAGAGAGCACAAGAGGGGGAGAGTCAGAGGGAGAAGCAGACTTCCCACTGAGCAGGGAGCCCAATGTCAGACTCCATCCTGGGACTCCAGGATCATGACCTGAGCTGAAGGCAGTTGCTTAACCAACTGAGCCACCCATGCGCCCCTGGACTTTGCTTGTTTTGTTCACTGCTCTGACTCTAGTGGCCAGTACAGTGTCTGCACTCAACAGGGGCTCAAAAAACAAATGAACAAACAAACAAAAAAACGCTCCCTGGATAAATGGAATTAAAGCTGGTGATCCAGGACTCGAACCACATTTGTCTGAAATGTTGGTGTTTAACCATGCCCAGAGGAAGGTCATACTTTCCAGGCACTTGCTGGACTAAAGACAGTGGATCTGGGTGTCTCTTTTGTGTTTCCATACCAACCTTCCCCTAGAAGACCAGTTGGAGGGTGGATGGGGGATGTGGCTGGGGTTATGTAGGTCATTCCACCACTGCCTTGTCCAGCTGTGAGCTTTGCAAGATGTTTTGTAGGAAAAACATCTGCTTGAACAAGAAGAGCCTACCAGATTGGCAAAATTCAGAACATTTGACAACAGGTGGTGTTGTGGAAGCTGTGGTAATGGGGTTGATGGGTGTGGGTGATGTGTTGATATCTTTCAAAATGACAAGGTCCTTACCTTTTCTTTTTTTTTTTTTAAGACTTTATTTATTTATTTGACAGAGAGAGAGATCACAAGTAGCCAGAGAGGCAGGCAGAGCAAGAGGAGGAAGAAGGCTTCCTGCCAGGCAGAAAGCCCGATGTGGGCCTCGATCCCAGGACCCTGGGATCATGACCTGAGCCAAAGGCAGAGGCTTTAACCCACTAAGCCACCCTGGTGCCCCAGTTCTTACCTTTTCTGGTGCTTAATTTTACATATCAAGTTGATAGGGCCCTAGGGTACCCAGAGATTCAAACATTATTCTGGCTATGTCTGTGAGGGTATTTGGGGAATGAGATTGGTATTTGAATTTATAGACAGTAAAACAGATTGCCCGCCCCAATATGGATGGGCCTCACTGAATCAGTTGGAGGCCTGAATAGAACAAAAAGGCTGACCTTTTCTGTTCAATAAGAAGAAATTCCTCATGGGGTGCCTGGCTGGCTCAGTCAATAGAACATGAGAGTCTTGATCTTGGTGTTGTGAGTTTGAGTCCCACACTGGGGGTAGAGATTACTTAAAAATAAGATCTTTAGGCACCCCTGAGTGGTTAAGCATCTGTCTTTGGCCAGGGTCCCGGGATTGAGTCCTGCATTGGGCTCCCTGCTCATCGGGGAGTCTGCTTCTCCCTCTACTCCTCCCCACTGTTCGTGATCTCTCATGCGCACGCAGAAATAAATAAAATCTTTTAAGAGCAAATAAATGAATAAAATCTATAGAAAGGAGAGAGAGAGAGAAAGAAACTCCTTATATGTGACTTCTTTGAGCTAGGACATTGGTATTTTCCTGCGTTCAGACTGAAATTGAACATCAGCCTGGGTCTCAAGCCTGCCAGCTCTCACACTGGAACTTATGGGCTCCTTGGATCCTCGGGGCTTCAGACTGGGACTAGAACTACATCGTCTGCTCTCCTGGGTCTCCAGCTTGCCAACTGCAGATACTTGACTTCTCAGCCTCCATAATCATGTGAGTCATTTCCTTATAATCACACACACACACACACACACACACACACGGTCTTTGTCTTTGCCGCTCTCTATTCTGTTGGTTCCGTTTCTCTGGAGAATCCTGCTATCCAATACACCTTCAGATCCAGAAAAATCTCTTTTTTAAGAATATACCTAAGGAAAAAAAAAAAAGAATATACCTAAGAAGTACAAGCGTAGGTGTGAAAAGAACATTTATTGCAGTGGCCTTTTAATTTTTTAATTTTTTAAAAGATTTTATTTATTTATTTGACAGGCAGAGATCACAAGTAGGCAGAGAGGCAGGCAGAGAGAGAACGGGAAGCAGGATCCCTGCTGAGCTGAGCAGAGAGCCCAATCCCAGGACCCTGGGATCATGACCTGAGCCAAAGGCAGAGGCTTTAACCCACTGAGCCACCCAGGCGCCCCTGCAGTGGCCTTTTAATAAAATTACTCTGTAGGTCCATCAACAGGGAACAGGTGAGACAGACACAGATAAAGGCAGAGTATGCAGCATTTTGTGTCAATGACATAACAGTTCTGTGGTGCTGTGGTTAAGAGTGGGCGGGGGGGGGGTGCTCTGGATCCATATTCCATGGGTTTAGGGCATGCCCTTGTGCTTCCTGGCTGTGTGACCTTGGATAGGTATCTTAACCTCTCTGTGATTCAGTTTCCTCCTCTGGAAAATGGGCATATTGATTGTGCCTGTTTCCTAGGTTTATGTTTTAACTTTTTATTTTGAGGTAATTTTAGACTTACAGAAAAGTTGCAAAAATAGCACTGAGTTCCCATATACCCTTCACCTTGCTGCCCCCAGTGTTAACATCTTACATAACCATAGTACATTTCTTAAAACGAAGAACTTAACCTTGGTACAATACTATTAATAAACTACAGACTTGATTTGGCTTTCTCCAGGTTTTCTACTGGGCCTTTTACTGTTCCAGGACCCAGTCCAAGATCTCATTGCATTATGTTGTCATGTCTCTTTGGACTCCTCCAGTCCGTGACAGAGTCTCAGTCGTTCATGATCAGACGCTCTTGAAGAGAGCCCGCCAGTGACTGTGTAGACCCTCTCTCAGGTTTATGTCGATTAGATTGAGGTTTTCACATTACTGGGAAGGATACCAGAGAGGTGATGTTCCCTTCTCATACCCGGGGCTTATGATGTCACGGTGACTCACTGCTGGTGATTTTAACCTCCATTCCTAGATACGGAGCTGTCTGCCAGGATCCAAACCTGTGAAGCTGCTATTTTTCCTAGGGTTGTTTTGAGGACTCTGCGTTAAAGGGTTTATATCGGGGTTCCACGCAAACCGTTGGGCTCTGTGTTAATAAAAAAAAAAAAAAATCTATGTAAACGCTTGTGTTTGAATCCACTACTTCAATAAAGATAAATAAAAAAAAGAGAGCCATAACTGCCTCAAAAGGAGAAGGGACACTGGGAGCTCCGGAGGCCGCGGCCAGGTCCGCGACGCCACCACCACCCACGCGTGCCCTCACCCATGTCCCAGCTGAGCAGAGCGAAGTGCGCCTGCGCAGAGCTGGGCGCTGGAGCCAGGGGCAGGAGGTTTCCCAGCAGCTGCCCACGTGGCTGTCAACGTGCTGGGGTGGGGGTGCACAAGCCCACTGGACCCGCAGTTGATTGGCTGGCGCTCCTTTCAGACTGGCCAATCACAGGACTCTTAGTGAAGCGGAAGTGCGGAGGTTTAGCAGTCTTTGAGGCATCCTACCGGTGGCTAAGGGTAGCCACCGGTCCCCAGGGCAGTGCCATGTGTCATGAAGGCCTAGGGACTGCAGATACGGCTATTCGGGGGCGGATGACTCACTCTCTTGGAGCCTCTGTTACTGCCAAGCCCGGTTTTGTGCGCTAATCCGCTTAGGTTAATAGCCTTCAATTGGCTCTTCCCAACCCCTCCCCCCACCCCCCCACCCCCGCTCCTCCAGCCCAGGAGCCCGGTACTCCAGTCTGACTTCATCTCTTATCACTTGTCTTTTTTTTCTTTTTTAAGTAGTCTTTTTAAAAATTGTGATGAAATGTACATAACATAAAATTTACCATTTTTAAAAAAGATTTTATTTATCTGACAGCGATCACAAGTAGGCAGAGAAGCAGGCAGAGAGAGAGGAGGAAGCAGGCTTCCCTCTCCCAGGACCCTGGGATCATGACCTGAGGTGAAGGCAGAGGCTTAACCCACTGAGCCACCCAGGCACCCCCAAATTTACCATTTTTAAGTGTCCAGTTCTGTGTTACTAAGTACCTTCACATTGCTGTGCAACCATCCCCACCATCCATCACCAGAACTTTCTTCCATCTTCTAAAACTGAAGTGTAGCCGGTAAATGCTAACTCCCCATGCTCTCCTCCCTCCAGCTCCTAGCAAACACCATTCTACTTTTTGTCGGTATCATTTGCCTTTTCTAGGGACCTTATCTAAATGGAATAATACAGTATTTGTCCTTTTGTGGCTGGTTTATTTCATTTAGCACCATGTCCTCAAGGTTCGTCCATTTTGTATCGTGTGTCAGAATTTCTTTAACTTTTAAGGCTGAATGATAGTCCATTCTATGTATATGCCACGTTTTGTTTATCCATTCGTGATCCAAGGACAGTGGAGTTGCTTTTGCTATTGTGAATCATGCTGCCATGAATATGGGTGTGTAACTATCTGTTCAAGTCCCTGCTTTCAGTTCTTTTGAGTATATACCCAAAAATGGCATCGCTGAATCATATGGTAGTTCTATTTTTAATATTTTGAGGAACCACCATACTTTTTTCCTTAGTGGCTGAACCAGTTTATATTCCCACCAGCAATGTACAAGCGTTCCACTTTCTTCAAATCCTCAGACACTTGTCTAGACTTTTAAAATACGTTATACATACAGAAAGGTGTGTAAATTATAGCTCAATGAGTCATTTATCATGTTTAAAAACTTTTAAATTGAGCTATTACCTAAAAATGTACAAATCTTAATGGAGAGCTCAATGAATGTTTCCATACATATATACCCAGGTAATCATCACATAGCTCAAGCTATAAAATATTTCTTTTTAAAATTCCTTTATTAATGTCAACATTCAGTTATAATCACGTGTAGCATTTTACATTTTTACTTCATGAAAATATGTCCTTCCTTGGAAAATTCTAAGTACTTGGAGAACTTAAGTTTCTCTTTTTTTTTTAAGACTTTATTTATTTGTTTGGAGAGAGTGCAGGAGTGCATGCCAGCGGCGGGGAGGGGCAGAGGGAAAAGGAGAGAGAATCCCAAGCAGACTCTACACTGAGTACAGAGCCTAGCGTAGGGCTCAATCCCATGACCCTGAGATCACAACCTGAGCCATAACCAAGAGTTGGGCGCTCAACCAATTGAGCCACCCAGACCCCCAGTTGGAGAACATAAATCTCTTTACCTATTCTCAAATTAATATTACATTTCCTTCTAGATCTAGCACACAACCTGAGTTTGTTTTTTAAAACATATAAGTATTTGTTGAATTGATAAATGTATTGTTTGAGATGACAGATTGATGGAAGGCATAAATCTAAATAAATTATACACAGGACACACAGAATCTGGCTCTATACACAAGCAAGAAGGGACTAAAATTTTTTGTTAATTACAATAGGTCAATGTTCCAAGTTCCAAGTAGATTGACATTAACAAAATGATACACTTGATCTTAGCTAAAAGGCTGAGAAGCAATTAATGTCAATAAGATGATTTGAAGTTGCACTTAAATTTTTTCAAGTTGTAAGTAGTTGTAAGATGTTTCTACAGAACGAGGGTCTTTTGTCTGTCTCCCCCAGGAATTTGTCTGTGCTCACTGTTCTTCCTCAATGCTTAGAACAGTGCCTGTTACAAAGGCAGCACTTAATGAATTCCTGTTGAGTGAGTATGAGTCTTCCCTATGGTGGGGTGGGAAGAGCCACAGGCTCCTGGGTACAACCCCCTACACTCTTTGGCCCAGGGTCCAAGTCTGCTGCAGGGTTGAGGAAGCTCTTCTGGATCTTTTCAATAACTTCCCACTCTCTGCTCTGGGTCATGAGAGTTCCTCTGCCTCAGGCCTTGGACAGTGTGAAGTGGTACATCTACAACATGCTGAGGAGGTCCAGGACCAGCAGAGCCATGGTCAAAACCCCTCGGCTTTGAGAACGGCATCATAACGATGTCAGCTACATAGACTATGTAGCAAGGCCACTAGTGAGTTTCAGGGGCAGCTCGATGTACTCAGGAACCAACTGTGGACAGGTCAGTTGGAGGATCGGAGCTTGAAGGAAGGGGAGGGGGATGCAGGAGAAGACCAGGAAGGTCCCAAACCCAAAGTACCCAAACCCAAGTACCCAAGATTAACGAAGGGCTTTGAGCAGACCCCACTGGCATAGAAGTCTGCAAGGTAATGCAGACTTCCCTGGGGCTGGGGAAAGAGGGGGAAAGGCAGTGGTAGGGTAATTAGTCAGGCATGTGGAAGGCGAGTTGCATGGGGCTGTCACAAGTGACTGTTGGTAGGGTTTCAAGATTGGGAGGAACATCAGGCCCATTCATCCATTAATTTATTCATTATTGTAACTAACATCTATTGAGTGTGTATCCCATTCCAAGCCCTGTCCATAGAGCTGGGGACACCACACATAACAAACCGCACCCCCTCTCCCCCTATCCTCATGGAGTTTATAGTAACTGGGCACACAGGCAATGTTCAATATATGTGGGCATGGAGCAGGGGAGGGATGTGTGTGTCCAGGGGTCTTTACCAAAGCAGTAGAAGCCAGAGAGAGAAACCTCATGGTAACACAGGAACATCTGATCCCAGGTGTGGAGAATCTCTACCAGATCTGGAGGAAGCAGGGGTCAGAAGGGTGCAGGGAATTGTGTGAATGTGACCTTGGGGTCCCACCCAGCTGGATCCTGTATGACATTGGGCAGGTAACCAGAGGCAGCAGCTACAGTCCGTGGGGTGAGCAGGCGGCCCACTGAACCCTGGACAGCTCTGGACAGGGAAGCTAGGGGCCTGGCATGGAGGGGTGGAGGCCTTGGGTCAACCTCTCCTGGGTTAGGGTAGAGAGACAACAGGCTGGCCAATGAACCTCCTCAGCTGGGCCAGCCTCAATCTAAGAACCTTCCTGAAGAGATCCCTTGTCATCTGCTCACCCTTATCACCTGGCCATCCTTAGCCGTGTCCACCCCACTTCGCCATGCTGCCAGCTCCCCACACCCACAGGAGTGCAGAGTAGCGTTGGGAGTGCAATGAAGAATGTTCCCCTCGCGGCCCTCCTGCCCCGCCCCCCGCCCACCCTAGCCGGGCCCAGGCCCCACTGACTCTGTAAGAGTAAAGTCGATGTCGATTGTCTCGGTTGACTGCTAAAAGCGCTGATAGCAAAGGAGAGGACTATGAATACACACCTGGGAGGGGGCAAGTTAGGCTCCGCCCCTCTCTCTGCGAGGCCTTTCCCGCCCCGAGGCACACCTGAAGTCCCATTGGAGGCATTTGAGTCCAAAGCGCTCCTGGGCCGACAAGAGGCTGCCAGATACGAGCTGGCGGAGCGCCCAGAAGCTCATTTGGTGCAAAAGGGCGAGCCACGGGAGGGGAGCCGCCATAGGGGATGGGCTGGACTGGTCACTGCACTGTGGTCAATTGTGAATCCCAAGCACAGCCTCTGCCCAACTGCACAGCCAGTGGGGAGGATGCCAGTTGCACTATCTCCAATGTCGCCATGACCCAAGGCAAGGGGATTATCCGGGATCACAGGCCTGCTGCACAAAGGGAAGAGAAGTCCAAATCCAGGACACTGCATCTCTCACACACATTCACCGGTCCAGCCTCCCATCCGGGCTCAGTCCAGTCATTCCTTTCCCAGCCTTAATCGGGGTGGGACTTGGGTCGGTATGAGGCGGGACCAAGGTCTTTCTGCCTTTCTATTGGTGCTCCTCAATTTGGGGCGGGACCTCTCTAAATCGGCGTTCTCGATTTGCTGTCTCCCTGGTGGCCCGTGACCTGGAAGCGATCTGGGTAAAATGGCGGCGCCCAGAGTCTAGACCAAGCGGGTCCGGAGCCCGCGGCTTGCTGCGTGAGTATGTAGGTGGCCCGTGGGGAGGCGACCTCGAACTGCTGGGTCCTGGGCGGCCGGTTCTGGGCCGGCAGGGCGGGAGGGCGGCCCAGAGCGACCCAGCTGCTGGGCCAGGGCACCATGACCTTTTGAGATGCGGGCGGGGACGTGCTGGGAAAGGCCGCTCTCCGTGTACTCCCCTCCCCATGTCCCTAATCTCCTATTTTGCAGATGAGACAGTTGAAGCTCAGAGGGGTTAAGGCCCTCTCCCGAAGTCACACCGCAAGTTGGGAGCTAGGTCGGAATTCGAACCCGCGTCAGTCCGTTTCTCCCAAGGAACCCAGAATCCTGACAGCCAGCCTCAGAGCTGCTGTAGGTACACCCCGCCATGGGGTTCAGACTTATAGGTCATAGACATTTTGTAGAAATTTAGCTGTTCTCCGCCATTACACTGATATTTGTTAGGCACCTACCACATTCCAGGCACTGTCCAGCTGCTGGAAACACAACAATGAGGAAGACAAAGTCTCCGGTCGGCTTGGGGAGCCAGACCTTAAGTCAGAAATAAAGGGAACAGGTGATTTCAAATTTAATAATTGCTAATAATGCATTCGTCAGGGTGATGGGGGCTTTAGATTGGGAGTGGGACTGTGGTCAGGAAAAGCCTCTCATTTAAATATGAACCTGAATGACCGAAAACAGCTATGGACTGATCTGGGGGAAGAAATTTCCAAACAGAGGGAAAAGCAAGTGCAAAGGCTCTGAGATTAGAATAAACTCAGCTTGTTTAAGAAACAGTGTAACTAAGGGCCCCTGGGTGGCTCAGTCCAAGTGTCTGCCCTTGGTCAGGTCATAATCCTGGGTTCCTGGGGGAGTATGCTTCTCCCTCTGCCCCTTCCCTTCCCCCTGCCTGTGCTCTCTCGCTCTCTCAAATAAATAAATGAAAAAAAAAAATTTTTTTTTAAGAGTTGAGTTTGGAGGGGTAGATTGTGTCTGAATATTTTAAGTGTGATATAACACTAGCAATTTTAGGCAGAGAACACTGAATTTCGTTTACATTCTAAAAATCTCCCTCTGGCCGTGTCAGGGAAAATTGACTGGTGGAAGGCTGGATAGGTATTAAAGAGATCGTGGGGGGTGCTTGGATGGCTCAGTGGGTTAAAGCCTCTGCCTTTGGCTCAGGTCATGATCTCAGGGTCCTGGGATAGAGCCCCGAGTCAGGCTCTCTGTTCAGCAGGGAGCCTGCTTCTCCCTCTTTGCCTGCCTTTCTGCCTGCTTGTAATCTTTCTGTCTGTCAAATAAATAAATAAAATATTTTTTAAAAAAAGAGATCATGGATTGGGTCGGTGGCAGCAGATGGAGAGGTAATATTTGGGATGGATTTGGAAGTACTCATCAGGACTACTTAGTGGATTGAATGGGTGAATGAGGGACATAGTGGCCTCAGAAATGACTCCTAGGTTTGTGGACCGAATGACTAGGAATAATGGTGTCATTGGCTAGAAAGTGGAGGAACAAGTTTAAGCAGGGATATCATTCTGGAGCAAATTAAGTGTGAGATGGCTAGGTACATGTCAAAGTGGCAGTTAGGTATAGAGGTTGGATCTCAGGACTAGCAGTAACTATTTGGAATCCAGGGTGCCTGGCTGGCTCAGTCCATTAAGTGTCTGCCTTCAGCTCAGGTCATGGTCCCAGGGTTGTGGGATCCAGCTCCACATTGGGCTTTCCAGCTCAATGGGGAGTCTGCTTCTCCCTCTCCCTCTGCCTCCCCTCCGGCTCATGCTCTCTCTCACTCACTCTCACTCTCTCAAATAAATAAATAAAATCTTTTAAAAAAAAATAACCATTTGGAATCTGTCAGCATATAGATCACCATTTCTGAGACTTTAACACACATATGAGAAACCTGGACTCTTCTTAAAATGTGGATGCTGATTCAGGAGGTCTGGGTTAGGGCTGAGATTCTGCTCTCTTAAGTGATAGTGTTAATATAGCTGGTACCTGGAACACACGTTGAGTAGCGAAGATTCGGGTATGGTCTTAATTTTGGCTTCATTTTGGAGTCAATGGAGTGTCTTGGTTTTCTGTTTTTATTTTTTTCTTTTGTTTGTTTTTTTAAGATTATTTATTTGAGAGAGCACACGAGGGGGTGGGCAGAGGGAGAAGGAGTAGCAGACTCCCTGCTGAGCAGGGAGCCCTACATGGGGCTTGATCCCAGGACCCTGAGATCATGACGTGAGCCAAAGGGGGATGATTAACTGACTGAGCCACGCAGGTGCTGCTGGAGTGCTTTATTTGTTTATTTATTTATTAAAAGATTTTATTTATTTATTTATTTGACACAGAGGTCACAAGTAGGCAGAGAGGCGGGCAGAGAGAGAGGGGGAAGCAGGCTCCTCACTGAGCAGAGAGCCGGATGTGGGACTCGATCCCAGGACCCCAGGATCATGACCTGAGCCAAAGGCAGAGGCTTTAACCCACTGAGCCACCCAGGTGCCCCTGGAGTGTTTTAAAATGCTGATGCCTGGGCCCTAGATTTAGATACTTGGATTTATTGTATCCAGGATATGGCCTGGACATGGGGATTTTTAAAATCTCCCTAGATGAATCTAATATGAACAAAGTCTGAGAACCATTAGTTCTGCCTACAGTAGTATGGAGAATAGAGGAACAAGTTGAAAGACACCTCAGGGTAGTAGACAGACATATCCAGAATGTGGGACTCTTTGCAGCTTTATTACTCGAAATGTGGTCCCCACACCAGCAGTATCAGTATCATTTGGAAGCTTGTTGGATATACAGGGTCTTTAGCTCTACCCCAGACTTGCTGGATCAAAGTCTACATTCTTTTAAAAAGATTTTATTTGTTTATTTGACAGCAGGAGAGAAAGTAAGAGAAAGCGCAAGCAGGGGGGAAATAGCAGAGGGAGAGGGAGAAGCAGACACCCCACTGGGCAAGGACCCTCCCATCTCCGGGTTTGATCCCAGGACCCCCAGAAGCAGGTGCTTGAGCAACTGAGCCACCCAGATGCCCCCGAAATCTGGATTTTAACAAGATCCTGGGTGATTTATCTGCATATTCAAGTTTGCAGACATTGCAGACTTCAAAGAAGGAAGTGGGTCTTGCTGACTGGCTGAGAAGCAGCCTGGGTTCTAGGAAGAAAATCTAGAATGCCAAGAAGGTGGGAGGAAGGCCTCGCCCATACTGCACGCTTCTGAGAAACTGAGCAAAATGAGGTCTAAGAAATAATCATTGGCTTTGATAAGTGTTAAACACAAAAGGGGCCTTTACAAATGGTGCCAGTGGAGTGGCTGGGGCAGCAGCCAAGCCGGAGAGAGTGAGGCAGCCTCGTGTATACATATCTGCTGGGAGAAGCTTTGCTGTGAAAGGAGCAGAGATGTGGAGCAGAAGCTGGAGGGAGTCTTTGGGACAAGATGGGCGATGCTAGGGAAAGTTTAAATGATAGTAATAATCCAGACACTTCCCAGCTCATTTTATGAGGTCAGTATGACCTTGATACCAAATCACACAGCCGCTCAAAACTACAGACCTTTATCTCTTATGAGTGTGGATGTAAAAATCCTCAACAAAATAACTAGCAAACCAAATGTCCACAACATATAAAAAGGATTATACACCATGACCAAGTGGAATTTGAACCAGAAATGCTAGATTACTGTGAAATCTGAAAACCAGTTAATGTTATATACCATATTAAGAGAATAAAAGACAAAAGTTACATGATTGTTTCAGTACTTGGAACAAAAAGTACTTAACAAAATCCAGTACTGTTTCTGATGAGAACATTCAATATCTGGGTATAGAAGGGAATTTCTTTTTTTTTTTTTTTCTTTTAAGATTTTTATTTTCTTATTCCAGAGAGAGAGCATGAGGCAGAGGGACAAGCAGACCCCATGCTGAGCATGGAGCCTGATGTGGGTCTCAGTCTCACAACCCTGAGATTATAACTTGAGCTGAAATCAAGAGTCAGATGCTCAACCAACTGAGCCACCCAGGCGCCCCTGGAAGGGAATTTCTTTAACCTTATAAAGCCCATTTATGAAAAACTGACAGCTCACATCTTACTTAAGGATGAAAGACTGGATGCTTTTCCCCTAAGATCAAGAACAAGAAAAGGATATTAACTCTTGTCACTTCTATTCAACATTGCACTAGAGGTTCCAGCAAGGGCACTTGGGAAAGGAAAATAAATAAAAGACATCCAGTTTGGAAAGGAAGAGGTAAAACTATATTTGCAGGTGATGTGATCTTATATGTAGAAAATCCTAAAGAATGTAATAAAAAGCTATTGGAACTAAGAAGTGAGTTCAGCAAGGTTGCAGGATATAAACCAAATATATAAAAATAAATTGTGTTCCTATACCTGGCCCTGAACAATGTGGAAATGAAATTAAGAAAATAATTCCTTATGTAATAGCTTCCTAAAGAATGAAACATAAGTAGGGGTACCTGGCTGGCCCAGTTGGTACAGCATTTGACTCTTGATTTCAGGGTTGCGAATTCAAGCCCCATGGTGGGTGTAGAGATTACTTAAAAATAAATTTTTTAAAAAAAGAATGAAATGTGAATAAATTTGACAAAATAATTAAAAGACTCATATACTGAAAACTATAAAACATTGTTGAGAGAAATTAAAAATGATCTAAATAAATGGAGAGGTATCCCATGTTCATAGATCAGAAGACTAAATATTATTAAGATACCAATATGCCCTAAATTGATCTGTAGACTCAATACAGCCCCTATCAGAATCCACAAAACTATAATAATCAAAACAGTTTGGTGCTGGGATGCATAAATGGCTCAGTCGGTTAAGCATCTGCCTTTAGCTAAGGTCATGATTCCAGGGGTCCTGGGATCGAGTCCTGCATTGGGCTCCTTGGTCAGAGGGGAGTCTGCTTCTCCCTTTGCCTGCTGCACCCCTTCCTTGTCTCTCTCTCTCTTCTCTGACAGATAATAAAATCTTTAAAAACAAAGTAAAACAAAAAACAGTGTGGTACTGGCATAAGACCCAACATATAGATCAGTGGAACTGGGAGCCCAGAATTAAATTCTTACATTTATGATCAGTTGATTTTCAGCAAGAATGTCAAGACAACAGAGTACCCTTATCATGGTGAGCACTGAGTAATATATAGAATTGTTGAATCACATTATTATACAGCTGAAACTAATATAACCATGTTAACTGTACTGAAATTAAAATTTTAAAACTTAATTATAAAAAAGAATGCCAAGGGCTCCTGGGTGGTTCAGTTGGTTGAGTGACTGCCTTTGGCTCAGGTCATCATTCTGGAGTCCCAGGATAAAGTCTTGCATCAGGCTCCCTACTCAGCAGGGGGTCTGCTTCTTCCTCTGACCTTCCCCACTCTTGCTTACTCTCTCTCATTCTCTCTCTCTGTCTCTCAAATAAATAAAGAAAATCTTAAAAAAGAAAAAAAGAATGTCAAGACAGATGGGGCAAGAATGGTCTCTTCAACAAATAGTACTAGAACAACTGAATCCCTTTCTTACACCATTCAAGGTGGATCATAGGACTGAATGTAAGAGCTAAAGCTATTAAATTCTTAAAAGGAAATAGGAGTAAATCTCTTTTCTTTTTCTTTTTTTTTTTTTTAAGATTTATATTATTTGAGAGAGAGAGGGAGAGGAGTCCCAAACAGACTCCACACCGGACATAGAGCCCAATGCAGGGGCTCAGTCTCAACAACCCTCAGATCATGACCTGAGCTAAAACCAAGAGTCAGATGCCTAATGAACTGCACCATCCAGTCACCTCAACCTAAGAATAAGTCTTTATGACCTTGGCCTTGGCAGTGTTTTTTTAGGTAGAACATCAACCTCCTAGCTAGAAAAAATATAAATTGCATGTCATCAGAGTAAGACTCATGCCGCAAACAGTAACATTAAGAAAGTGAAAAGACGACCCAAGGAATGGGAGAAAGTATTGGTAATTCACAAGGGTTAGTATCCTGAATATATAGAGAACACTTACAACTCAGTGATAAAAAGCTAACGAGCCCAATTTTTTTTAATGCCCAAAGGATCTAAATACACATTTCTCCAAAAAAGATACACAGTGGCCAATAAGGATGTAAGAAGATACTCAGCATCAGTTTTTAGGGAAGTTTAAATCCAACCATGAGACAATCACATCCACTGTGTATCTAATTACAAAGACCATAAGAATTGGCAAGGATATGGAGAAATTGGAACCTTTAGACTCTGCTGTTAAGAATGTAAAGTGGTGTGGCCAACTGAGAGCACAGTTTGGCAGGGGGCGCCTGGCTGTGTCAGTCGGTAGAGTGTGCGACTCTTGATCTGGGGGTTGTGAGTTCAAGCCTCACTTTGAGCATGGAGGCTACTTTAAAAAAAAAAAAACCAAAAAACAGTTCGGCAGTTCCTCAAAATGTTTGAGACAGCATTACCATATGTCTCAATAATTTGACTTCTCTCTATATAAGAGACATTTAAGCACCTGTTCAAAGGAAACTCCCACACAAGTTTTCATGGCAGCATTGGTCATAATAGTCGGAAAGTGGAAACCCCAAATGTCTATCAATCGATGAATGGATAAATAAAACATGGTCATATCCATATAATGGGATTTTTTTCTGCCAGTTAAAACAGATGAAGTCTGATCCATTCTACAAAGTGAATAAGCCTGAAACACTTGCTAAGTGAAAGCTCATCCCGCAAGAGCATGTGTTGTATGACCCTGTTTTTTTTTTTAATTTTTATTTTTATTTATTTGACAGAGAGAGAGAAATCACAAGTAGGCAGAGAGGCAGGCAGAGAGAGAGAAGGAAGCAGGCTCCCCGCGGAACAGAGAGCCCAACGCGGGGCTCAATCCCAGGACCCTGGGATCATGACCTGAGTGGAAGGCAGAGGCCTTAACCCACTGAGCCACCCAGGCGCCCCGTATGACCCTGTTTTTATGAACTACCCAGAGTAGGCAAATTATAGAGACAGTGGATTAGTGGTTGCCTGGGGGAAAATGACAGGGACTGCTGATGGGTATAGGTTTTCTTCTTGGGGTGAGGAGAATGTTTTAAAATTAGATTACAGTGACGGTTGCTCGACTCTGTGACTATATTAAAAAACCATTGGATTTTACACTTGAAAAGGGTGAACTATAGGATATGTAAATAAAACTGTTTAAGAAAAAAAAAAAAAGAGGGTTCCTGGGTGGCTCAGTTGGTTAAGCAACTGCCTTCAGCTCAGGTCATGATTCTGGAGTCCGGGGATCGGGACCTGCATCAGGCTCCCAGCTTGGTGGGGAGTCTGTTTCTCCCTCTTACCCTCTCCCCTTCCATGCTCTCACTCTCTCTCAATAAATAAAATCTTAAAAAAGAAAAGAAAAAGATTCAAAGGCATCTGGGTGGCTCAGTTGGCTAAGCATCTCACTCTTGGTTTCGACTCAGGTCATGATCGCAGGATTCATGAAATCAGTTCCTGCCTTGGGCTCCACACTGGGCATGGAACCTGCTTAAGATTCTCTCCCTCTGCCCTGCCCCCCTCACATGCATGTGTGCACACTCTCTCGCGCGTGTGCTCTCACTCTCTCTCTCGAATTTTTTATTTAAGAGAAAGAGAGAGCCGAGCAGGGGAAGGGGCAGAGGGAGAAGTAGGCTCCCCACTGAGCAGTGAGCCCAGCGTGGGACCTGGCCCTGAGATCATGACCTGATCCCAAGGCAGATGCTTAACTGACTGAGCCACCGAGGTGCCCCATAAATAAATCTTTAAAAAAAAAAAGATCCAGTGGAGAGGGGGACCATGGCAGGAGCAAATGCCTCCAGATAGCAGAGGGATTAGCCCAACAAAGTAGGGACCCTTGGCTGTAACACCCATTTTAAGTCCATCTTGTGGATGCGGAGACCAGCGGGGGCTGGTGAGTTAGCTGTGCCTTCTGGAACATGGTCTCTGCACAGGCGGGGTCTCATCTCCTCTAGCAGGTAGGGGTGCCAGGCTTATGCTGTCTTTTCTTTCTCGTCCAGGTGGTTGTCTGACAAGCAGCAGCATGAGCTGGGCCCAAGCCCTCCTGCTGGCCCGGGGCATCTCTCGGGGCTGGAGAGGCATCTGCGGGGCCACCGTCATGGGAGCCCCCTTCCCGCAGGTAACCAGCACCGAGCAAGTCATCTGCTCACAGCAGCTGACCTCTCTGAGGGCCAGCTGGACACGCCTTATTCATTTTAAGAAGTGCCGCTGCCCATGTGGGTAGAGGGGTTGAATTTGGAAATGAGGGTACAGGAGCTAAATAGATTTGAGTGGTGACTGCGGGTGACTCCTGCATCCATTTGTAAAAATACAGGCAGAACATTGAACTTCCTTCCCTTCCCAGAGTGACCAGACGGCCCAAGCCGATCGATGGGCATAGACAGCTGTAACAGTGATGGCGGCAGTTTGATAATAATAATCAGGCAGACCTCGTTTTATTGTGCTTCACAGATAATGCAAGGGTTTCTTCATTTTTGGTTTTTACAAGTTGAAGGTTTGTGGCAGCTTTCCATCGAGCACGTCTCTTGGTGCCCTTTCCCAAACGCATTTGCTCATTTCGTGCCTCTGTGTCACATTTTGGTAATTCTTGCAATATTTCAAACTTACTCATTATTCCCATGCACGTTATGGTGATCCGTGAGCAGCGGTTATGACCTGCTGAAATCTCAGATAGGCTGGTTAGTGTTTTTTAGCAAGAAAGTAGTTTTAAAAAAAAAAAAAAAAAAGAAAAGAAAGTAGTTTTTAATTGAGGTTTGTCCTTTTTTTTAGACTTAACGTTACTGCTCACTTTATAGATAACAGTGTAGTGTAAACCGAACTGTCCCATGCATTGGGAAGCCAAAATGGTCATTTGGCTCACTTGACTATGACATTTGCTTCATTATGGGGCTCTGGAACTGAACCCCCAGTGTCTCCGGGCTATGCCTGGTTCTCCCTTATTTAGCACTTCCTCTGTGCCAAGCCCTGTGCTATGTTTTTTGTTAATATGATCTCTTGTCTCCCCTTCTTTGGGGCATTCTAGAGCTGCCTTTCTGATTTTTGGCCCATGCACATACCACCCGCAGAATGAGTTGCCTACAGTTTCGCCTTAAATGGACTTTTTTTTTTTTTTTTTTTAATATCACCTTATGTAAGTAGGACACTGGGATGGCTGTTGGGGCAGCATAGCAGAGGGATCAAGGACGGGGACTCTGATCTCAGCTCTGTCACTTAGCAGCTGTGGGACGCCAGACATCCCATTTCACTTCTCCAGGCCTCAGTTTTCTCCTGTGTGAAATGGGTACACGGAGAGCACTTTCTCAATGGGCAGCTGGAAAGATTAAATGAGCTTCACACTCAGAAAGTGCTCCAGAAGAATGCCTGGAAGAATAATCATTAACTATTAGCTCTTTTTTGCCAAAAAAAAATTTTTTTTGTTGTGGGCTCCGTGCCCAATATGGGGCTTGAACTCATGACCCTGAGATCAAGAGTTGCACACTC
Organism: Neogale vison; assembly: GCF_020171115.1. Taxonomy (NCBI): domain Eukaryota; kingdom Metazoa; phylum Chordata; class Mammalia; order Carnivora; family Mustelidae; genus Neogale; species Neogale vison. Next base: position 216,069,519 of record NC_058096.1, read on the forward strand.
TACCAACTGAGCTGGCCAGGTGCTCCTTGCTATGTATTTTTAAAGATGCCATGTGTATAATCATTCTAATGTAAACATTCAGTTTCACTTAAAATAAGAAATTTGGTAGCGTACTATCCATACAGGGGTTAGCAAACATTTTCCTAAAGAGAGAGTAAATATTTTTGGCTTTGCAAGCCACACAATCCCTGTCACAACTACTCGCCTCTGCCAGGGGAGCACAGATACAGCCCCAGACTCAATGTCACGAATGTGTCTGGCTGGATTCGAGTAAGACTTTATGGACAAAAGCAGGCAGCTGGCCATAGGTGCCCCTCAGATTTGACCCCGGCAGCCTCCACTCCCCACTCCAGGGAACAAGGTCTGCTTGGCCCAAGGGAAACACCATCTTAACAGGCAGGGAAACTGAGGCCTGAGCAGCAGAGTGGGATGTGGGTGTCACCTAAGAGAGGACAGTCAACCCAAGACTCCTGCTGACTCCAAAAATCTACATTTTTCTTTTTCAAACTCAGTTGTTGAAATGTATCTTTTTTTATATATATTTTGTTTATTTATTTGAGAGAGAGACAGTGAGAGAGAGCAGAAGGTCAGAGGGAGAAGCAAACTCCCCATGTTGGGAGCCCGATGCAGGACTCAATCCTGGGACTCCAGGATCATGACCTGAGCTGAAGGCAGTCGCTTAACTAACTGAGCCACCCAGGCACCCTGAAATATATCTTCTGAACAGACAACACAGCTAATTAAAGCAGGCAATCCCAGCAGTTCTGGGGCTACACCTGCAAGGGTCTGTCCCTCCTTTGCTTGGCCGCCACTTAGCTCCCCTGTCTAGAGGCTAGAGATGTTACCCATTCAATGTATTTCCTCCCAGGCATACTCTACAGGAGCAAATAACGTATATGTGTACCGTCATTCTCTTACCCACAATAGTTACATTTTGCATAGCGGCCGCCTACAGGGAATTAGTGAATATCAAACTGTTGCTTCCAGGGAAGTACGGAGCACCTTCCTGTGAGCCTCTGCTCACATTGTCATCGACCCATCAATACATACCACGCTGTATGTATGCGTCTCTGTGTGTGTTACTGGTTTGTTTGTGTTTGTGTGTGTGTTTCTGTTTAAAGACATCTTGTTGGATGTAAACTGTGGACTCATGGACATTGAACTCCCAGCCCCCAGCACTGTAAGTCACACCTGAAGGAAGCTTCTTGACCACATGCTATTTTCTCTGTAAAGAACTGCGGAGCCTTCTTGCAGGGAGGACCACGAGGCAGCCCTTCAGCACTGTGCTTGGGGGCCATTTTCCACAGCAAAAGTCACCCACAGAAAGATGTGGAAAATGTGCACTTAAAAAATCTCTAAGAGGACACACATTGACAGCTTGCCAGCTGAAACAGGAGGGCCGAGTGTCCCTGTGCTCCATCTCAGCTGGAAATGACCAGGCTTGGGCGACTCCAGTTTTTCACCACACTGCATGTGTCTGTGAATGACCAGGAAAGTGTTAAGAGTGTTGACTTGGGGATTACAAATCAATTTTAGCAAGTAGGCAAATTTGCATCCAGGGAGACAACAAATGATGAAGATCTATTATATATAATTTGGTGAGCGTTTTTTTTTTCCCCCACCCCTCTGGGCACTTCGTTCCACACGCTGCTTTGTTTCGTTTCATATTATACCTGAGAGCTCGTTCTGGGTCACTCAGGACCCTCCTGGGTGGCTCTCAGAGACACAGGTGCCCCTGTCCACCTTCATGGCCATGTGCTTAACCATTTCCTTGCGGACGCACATTGTGGCTATTCCCACCGCTACAGCAGACATACAAAGGTCATCTGGCCCAGGTCTTGTCGATAGCTGTGGGAGTTACAAACCCGAGGCAGGATCCCTGCATCAGAGGCTGTGTTTGCCGTGTGGGTTTCCCTGTTGTTTTCTCACACTTTGTAAGGGTGCCTGATCTTGGTCTAGTCCCCACAGCACCACACTTCCTCGGGGGCCCTTCAGGATGCCCACTGGCACCATTCCCAGGAAAGAGCCAGCCTGGCAACCTCTGGGGGGGGGCGCCTGGGAGGTGCCAGATTCCGGCCACTGTTCTCTGTCCCCAGGTGCCTCTCCAGGCCCCACGAGGCCTGCACTGCAGCGCGGCCGCCACCGCAGCCGGTAGCTCCGACTCGTGGCTGGCCCCGCCCCCGCCCGAGCCCCAGAAGGGACCCACGAAGGCCCTGGCCTTCCACGAGGAGCTGTTTCAGCGGGCACCGGAAGGGACGCGCGACAAGGCGGACTTCGTGCGCGCCGTGCAGAACTTCGGGCAGCATAATGTGCACAAGCGGGGTCACGTGGACTTCATCTACCTGGCCCTGCGCAAGATGCGGGAGTTTGGCGTCGAGCGGGACCTGGCTGTCTACAACCTGCTGCTCGACGTCTTTCCCAAGGAGGTCTTCCGGCCTCGCAGCATCTTCCAGAGGATGTTCATCCACTACCCCCGGCAGCAGGAGTGTGGGGTCGCCGTCCTGGAACAGATGGAGAACCACGGTGAGGCCGGCAGGCTCGGGTCGGGAGTTGGGGGTCTTCCTTCTCCCTGGTCCTCCGCCCCTCTCCGTCTCTCAGGTCTGTCCCCCCTTCCCTGTCGGCCTGCCTGACGCCCTGTCTCCCCTTCTCCCCCACGCAGGCGTGATGCCCAACAAGGAGACTGAGTTCCTATTGCTTCAGATATTTGGACGTAAAAGTTACCCCATGCTCAAGTTTGTGCGCATGAAGCTGTGGTTCTCCCGCTTCAAGAATATCAACCCCTTCCCTGTGCCCCGGGACCTGCCCCGGGACCCGGTGGACCTGGCCAAGTTGGGCCTGCGGCACATGGAGCCCAACCTCAACGCCACCGTCACCATTTATCAGGTATCCACCCCTGGCTGTGCCCTCAACTGCAACCCCGGCCTGGCCCCCTCACTCACCTGAGCGATCCTGCGGAGACAGGCTGAGCCCTGACGAGATTCCCATGGCCCTCACTCCTCCCTGCAGCTTGACCTCTGACCTCTGACCTCTGCACCTACCCCTCTCGCCACACTCTCTATTCTAGGCATCTCTCTTCCTTTCTGGCCCTTGAGCCTTCCTTTTTTTTTTTTTTTAAGATTTTATTTATGTATTTGAGGGAGTGGGGGAGGGGCAGAAGGAGAGGGAGAATCCCAAGCAGATTCCACACTGAGCTTGGAGCCTGATGCGGGGCTCCATCCCAGGACCCTGAGGTCATGACCTGATCCAAAATCAAGAGTTGGATGCTCATCCGACTAAGCCACCCAGGTGCCCCAGTTCCCAAGCATTCTATGCCAATTTACTTCTCAGGCTTTTGCGCTCACTGCTTAATCTGCCAGGACCACTCCTCCCTGGGACTTCACGTTCTTACGATCTCAGCTACGCCGTCCCTTCCTCAGGATCCCCTTCCCAACCACCCTGGCTGAGGCACTGGGTACCTGGCTTGGTTTCTCATTCACAATGACTCAAATTTCCCCTGTGTCCCCCAAGGCTTAGTACAGGGTCTGGCACAAAACTGAGCTCAGCGGTTGTTTGTTGAATGACCGAAGAAACTAGGACACACACATGCAGACACACACACACCGCACAGGGTCCGAGGGGCCCCACTCATGCCAGACCACATGGAGAAGCCTGTGGTCCTGGAGGCTGATAACAGTTTCTCTCAGAGCTGCTGGTTCTGAGATGGAGAAGCGCTGGGGGCTGTGGGAGCCCAGAAGGGGCAAGGTGAAAGGAGGGCTTCCCAGAGAGGTGAGGTGAGCTGCACTTGGGCAGGACAGGAGAGGTGAGGAGAGCATTCTAGGCAGTGGAAGCAGAGGGCAGCTGGGAGATGCAGAAAGGGCTGCTTCTGGCCAGTGCAGGCAGTTGGGCTGGGGGAGAAGGGGCACGGAGGCACCAGGCTAGAGTGTGATTTGAACCGGTTGGTGGGGAGGGAGCCCCCAGGAAATTTTAAGAACAGGAAGGAAGGAGTGGGAGTCATGTTTCTGGAAGGAGTTTCTGTTTCAAAAGCACCCTCTGGTGGCCACATGGATGGTGTTGGATGGGGGCAGGCAGAGGACTGAGTGGTAGGGACAGGGGGTAATGTGGTGTCCAGGTGAGAAATGACAGAGACTTGGCCTGGAGCACATTGCAGAGGAAAGGTGGTCTTTAATTCACTTCTTCATTTTGAAAAGTAAAGCTTTGGAAGCCAAACAGTCCTCAAGAACACACAATGAAGAGTTGTCTCCTAGCCTAGACCTTCAGTCCCCAGGCTTATTCCCCAGGCGTGACCACGCCTGTGTCTCCTTCCAAAGAGATCCTATGCGCTGGCAAGCTGATATAGCCTTTGTATGTATGTTTCCCCTCATTGTGAAAAGTACATACAGAAAGATTGAAAACATGGTAAAATGATCACCAACACCACTTAGATTTAGAAGGGGAACAATCCAAGAGTCCCATCAGGAGGGCATTATCTACATAGAGTCTAACACTTCAGTTAGACTGGTTTAAAAAAAGGCAAGTGAAAAGTTGAAGTATGTTCAGTGGTATAGTAAGTTCCCTTCAGTGTGAGAAGGGAGGGGAAGTTAAAAGGCATATCCCTATTTTCCTATTTTCACAAAAATAAATAATACAAAGATAAATCTGAAATGCATAGAAATTATCATCTCTGGGCAGGCAGAGGAGATGGGGTAGAGAGAAAAGGAGAGGAAGAGAGACATCTATTTAACATGGATTGACTTTTAAACTATGCAAATGTTTACATGTTTTTTTTCTTTTAAAGGCGGGATGGGAGCTCCACTAAAATTGAAAACAAACAGAAGCAAGTGGATCTGGCCAAATATCTAAATGATAGGATAATTAATGAGATAAAAAGTTCTCTCAAGTCAGCTGCCCAATAGCCCCTCCTTAGTGGTTTCCGTTCTAAGAACAAACATACCCGTAGAGAAATCCTAAGCTTAATCCCATAGCATTATGGTGAGCAGTAATATCAAAACTATTTCTGTAGTTTGATGGATAAGTAAATGTACTACTATTAATAGAAACCAAGATTTTTAGTGTAAGAAAAAGAGAAGGGAAAAATATACAATCAAATGTGGGGGGGGGGCCACTATAATGTGAAATTTAAAATGAAAAATCAGTTTTGGGGCGCCTCAGTGCCTCAGTCAGTTAAGCATGTACTTTTTTCTGCCTCCGAAGAACTTATGCTTTATAATGTTTCTCCAGTGGCACAGCATTTTATACATGTTCTGCACCACATTGTCTTTTGCTGTTTTCACTTAAGAATATGGCCAGGAGCCTGTTCTGTGTCTCCCATTGATTCATCTCGGTTCTTCTTCACATGGAAGGATGGATGATAGTTGTCCACTCTAAGATGTTTCAATCAAAGAATATATGCATTTTTTTAAAAGATTTTATTTATTTGTCAGAGAGAGAGAGATCGATAGAGAGCACAGGCAGGGGGAGCAGCAGGCAGAGGGAGAAGCAGGTTCCCCGCTGAGCAAGGAGCCCCATGTGGGACTTGACCCCAGGACCCTGGGATCATTACTTGAACCAAAGGCAAATGCTTAACTGACTGAGCCCCCTAGGTGCCCCAACATGTGCTTTTTTTTTTTAATTGGCGGCGGGGGGAACCTGGGTGGCTTAGTTGGTTAAGCATCTGCCTTCGGCTCAGATCATGATTTCAGGGTCTTGGAATTGAGTCCCGCATCAGGCTCCCTGCTCAGTGGAGAGCCCGCTTCTCCCTCTCCCTCTGCCTGGTGCTCCCCCAGCTCCTTCTCTCCCTCTCATTTCAAATAAAATCTTTAGAAAAAAGATTTCATTTGTTTTGGTTTTAGAATCACCACAGTTATGTAAAGTCAGAAATATATAAAAGGGATTTCCTTTCCTCCCTGTTCTCCACAGAAGCGAACACTGATTTGCTTCTTGTGTCTCCTTGGGAATATACTGTGCATGTAAAATTATTTCTCCTTTTAAAACCTCACAAGCCAGAGCATTTACTATGTGACAGGCATTGTTCTTGGCATTTTAGAACTGCCTGAATTAAGTGCTTTATGCCTCCATTTTTTGGAGAAACTGAGGCACACCGCTATATCGACTTGACCACAGTCACACAGCCTGTATGGCAGATCCCAGATTTAACACAGGTAGGCAGGCTCTGGGATTCTAGGCTCGTGCCACATTGGATCGAAGTGAGGAAGGGATGGGCTTCAGTGATGGGTAGGAGGCCAAAAGAAGGCCTAAATTCGCTGGGATCCCCTTCCCCCATTTTTCTCCCCAGCTCTTCTAGAGAGGCTGGGGGCCACAAGCTTCTACCCCTACTCCTCCTTGCAGATGCCTTCATCCACAGACTCCACAGGTGCAGCAGATCCCGCCGAGCCCCACATTGTAGGTAAGGCTCTGGCATGGGGTGGCCGGATTCTCACCGGACTTGCTGGGTTGGCTCCCTGGGGCCTCTGGGCAGAGCCCATCAGCCAGGACCCCCTGGCTCTGTGTGCCTCCACACCAGGAATCCAGACTCCTGATCAGCAGGCTGCTTTGGCCCACCACAACCCAGCCCGGCCTGTCTTCGTCGAGGGCCCCTTTTCCCTGTGGCTCCGAAACAAATGTGTCTATTATCACATCCTCAGAGCTGACTTGCTGCCCCCTGAGGAGAGGGTAAGGGCTCAAAGCATGAGTGGCGGGTATGGGTATATTTGGGGAGGGCGGCGTTGGCACCACTCCAGGGGCTCCTGTGAAGTCTCAGAGGGGCAGGTGGACGAGGAAGTGATAGCTCCTGGTTTGGGGAGGTAGGCTGCCGCTGCCTCCTGGGCCTCTTGACCCTACTATACCCGCCTCCCTGGGGTAGGAAGTAGAAGAAATTCCAGAGGAGTGGAATCTCTACTACCCGATGCAGCTGCACCTGGACTACGGGAGGAGCGGCTGGGATGACTACGAGTTTGACGTCCATAAAGGTAAAACTGGGGTGGGCAGGGTTCCCTGCACCGGATATGATGAGGTCTCTAGGGTACAAGGGTAGCACCCAGGCTAAGACGTGGCCCAGTTACCACATGCAGACCCAGTAGACGTCCAAGTACACACACACACACACACACACACACACACGCGTACTCCCCAGGGGCTCCAGGCCTGTCAGCCCTTGGTCATGGAGCATCTCTGTGCTGGCTACTTGAGTGTGACCAGGACAGGCCAGGTCCCTCCCTTGAGCAGCTCTGGACAGTGGGGGAACAGGCACATTAAGTTGCATTCTTGGGGTCTCAAGGGAGGAGCACACCAGCCAGAATCGGGTAGGCTGTGGGGAGGACTTCTTGGTGGAATGTTGAAGAAAGGCATCACTCAGGTGAAGCATGGGATTAGCAGTCTAGGCAGAGGGGATATCTTGTGCAAAGGCTTGGATGCACAAGAAACATCCCACCTGTGGCCTGGAAGGGGTGCAGGCATGGGGGGGGGGGGCGGGGTGTTCCTCCAATCCCCACTGCACAAACTCTAAGCACCTGTTTCCCCCAACAGTGGAGGAAGGCCCTGTCTTCGCCATATGCATGGCGGGTGCCCACGATCAAGCTACACTGGCCAAGTGGATCCAGGGCTTGCAGGAGACCAACCCAGCCCTGGCCCAGATCCCCGTGGTCTTCCGCCTAGCAGGGTCCACCGGGGAGCTCCTGGCGCCCTCCTCAGGGCTGGAGGAGCCGTCCCCGCCCCCACCAGAGGGCCAGGAAGAAGAGGAAGACGATCAGCAGCGACAGCATCAGGGCCAGAGCTGAGCTTGGGCAGTCACCCGCACAAGCTGTGGACTGGTGTGACGGCGTGAGATGCCTTTTGAGTGTACAGCAAATAAAAGTTTTCCGTCCTGGGGCTGTCCTCTCTTTTCTCTGGCAGCGTGGCGTCTCTGTCCTTGTAATGCTTGGTGGCCTGACTTTTCAAGGGATCTGCAGCATCCGGGACGGACAGATCGGACCCCAGGCTTTCCCTCTGCCTTCACATGACCGCTCCTACCCTTTCCTTGTTCTCTCTAAGATGCATTCGGGATGAGACGTGGAGAGAGGAGCCCCTACCTCCTAGGGTCTATGGGCTCATCTAGGTCTTTCTTCCCGTGGCTGGCCTCAAACCTCAGCCCCTCCCTCGGTCTCTGCGAAGTTAAAAAGTTTAACAGAGGAAAAGAGTAAGAGAAGAACGGGTCACCGCTCGCGCTTGTGGCGCGCATGCGCAGTTTCTGCTCTCGGTCTCCTCTTGGCGCCTTGGGGCAGTGAAAGTCCGTGAGAAATTTCCCGTCGGCGCGGAAGATGCGCGCCACTTCCGGCCGGGCTCCTAACAACGGGGGAGGTTGGTAACCAGGGAGGGGGGGATGGCGGAGCGGGTGCCGGAGCCCGAGGCGGAGGCGGAGGCTGAGGCGGGCGCAGGCGGGGAGGCGGCGGCCGAGGAGGGCGCGGCGGGCCGCAAGGCGCGGGGTCGGCCGCGGCTCACGGAGTCCGACCGAGCCCGGCGGCGGCTCGAGTCCCGGAAGAAGTACGACGTGCGGCGTGTGTACCTGGGCGAGGCGCACGGGCCCTGGGTGGACCTGCGGCGCCGCAGCGGCTGGAGCGACGCCAAGCTCGCAGCCTATCTCATCTCGCTGGAGCGCGGCCAGCGTAGCGGCCGCCACGGGTGAGGGGGCCCGGCCAGAGGGAGGGAGGGAGAGAGCGAGGGTGGAGACGCCCCCATCCCCGCCGAGCCTGGTCCCGCCCCCTCTGCCCACGGCCCCGCCCCCGGCACCTGTGAGCCCGCCCAGTGGCCGGGCCGCCGGCCTGGGTCTCCTACCGCCGGTCCTGGGACGCGCCTGGCTCGCGGCCCCGCCTCCCGGCTTTCCAACTGTCCAATCCTAGGATGCGCCCAGCCTCTCGACCCGCCTCTTAGTACTTGGCCCCGCCCACCAGACTTCTGGATGCCCAATCCTAGTGCCGGCCCCACCTCCAAGCCTTCTAACTACCTAGTCCCTGGAGGGGCGGCCCCGCCTCCTGAGGCCTTAACGTCCCTTCTTCCTTGCCGGGCCTTGGGATCTCAAATGTCTCATCCTCTAAAACCCCTACTGTGCCGGCTGGGGCTGTGACTGGATACACTGGGAAACGCAGCCCTGTCCCTCGTGAGGTTCTGGCACTCCATCTGGGGCTCTGTGCCTCCCCATACCCACGACCCTTCACCTCAGACCTAGAAAGACTCCTCTCGATCCAGATCGCGTTCCTTTAAACCTCTTGGCTCCTGGGGAACACCTTAGCCCATGGAGACTCAGGTGAAGAGGAAGCCCCAAGTTAGCTGCTCGGGTAGAAGGCAGGCCTTTGCAAGAGTCTCAGTCTTGAGAATGAGGAATGTGGATGCAATTCTTCCTTCCTGCCTAATAGGTTGGCGTGACAATTAAATGAGTTAAAATACAGCAGAAGGCTTAGAACGTGGTTGTCACGAGGTGAGCACTCCAAGTATTAGTTGTTATGATGATATTTGTTCTCTGTCGCAGTGCTGCGACAATATCCTCCTTGTGCCCTGGTTTTTATTTGCACACATTGCACATTGGCATGTTCCTCTGGGGGGAGATTCTAAGGGTCAAGGATCAACCAGATCCTTCTGAATTGCACTACCACCTCCCTGGGGTGGCAGGCTGGCTTATATGCCCAAGAGTAAATCAGGAAATGCTGGGCATTTAAAAAACTCAAGTTAATGTTCCATTTTTGGAGTTTCTTTTCTTTTTTCTAGACAGCGCAAGTGGGGATGGTGGAGGGTGAAGGGAGAGCCGAGTGAGAAGGAGAAAGAATCTTAAGCAGGCTCCACACCCAGTGCAGCGTGGAACCCGTCATGGGGCTCTGTCTTACAGCCCTGAGATCGTGACCTGAGCTGAAATCAGTAGTCCCACACTTAACTGATTGAGCCACCCAGACACCCCCCGACACACATTAGTAGAGTTACTGATTCAGTTAATCTGGGTAGAGTTGCAGACCTTTGCTTTTTTTCTGCAAAGCTGCCAGGGAGACATTATGTGCAGCTGGAGTTAAGAACCACTGGCCAGAGGGAGCTCCTGGAGGTCCCTAAGCTGAAAGTGGTATTTTCATTTAAAAAAAAATATATTATTTATTTATTTATTTAACAGAGAAGAGGGGAAGCAGGCTCCCCGCCGAGCAGAGAGCCCGAAGCGGGGCTTGATCCAAGGACCCTGAGACCATGACCTGAGCCAAAGGCAGAGGCTTAACCCACTGAGCCACCCAGGTGCCCCTGAAAGTGGTACTTTAAGAAGCTCAGTTTGTGTAGTCCTGCAAGACTGGAGCCGGGACACTGAGACAGCCCAGGCCATACATGGCAATAACTGGGCCCCAGGACACATGGGTAGTCGGGAAAATACAAACCCTGAATGAGGGGTCTCGGTGGGAAATGGACATGACCAGAGATAGGGGGTCACTTATTTCAACTCTTCAATTATTTGTACCTGTCTTGCTCCTGGAAGATTTCAGTTCAAGACTATGTGCAACTTGGACCAGAAGACAGAAATGAAAAGTGGGATGAAAAGGGAAAGGAGAGGTGCTGGGTGGCTCAGTAAGTTGGGCATCTGCCTTAGGCTCCGGTTGTCATCTCGGGGTCCCAGGATCAGGCCTGCCTCGAGCTCTCTGCTTGGCGGGGAGCCTGCCTCTCCCTCTGCCTCTACCCCTCCCCACTGCTTGTGCCTGCACTCTCTGTCAAATAAATAAATAAAACTTAAAAAGAAAAGATAAAGGAAAAGGAGGGACACGGTGGGGCCAGGATCTGTGCTATTGGATTGAAACAGAAGTCACAGGGGACATGGCCAGGGCAGTTTTGTGGCATAGTGAATTAAAAACCCAACCAGAGGGGTTTAAAAGACATGAAGACGTGGGAACAGAGAATGGGCCATAAATTTCCCTCAGAACCATCCTAGCAGCCAGTGGGAAAAGGGAAACAATGGCCAATAGTAGGGTTTCCGGTACCCATTTGTTTAGGGAACGCTTCATCAGCACCCACTGTGTGCCAGGCACTGGCGTGAGTGCTGAGTGCCAGGCACTGGCGTGAGTGCAGCAGGAAACAGCACAGAAAGTCACTGACTTACGGAGTCGCCATTTTAGAGGCCAAAGGGCGGAGGCTTGTCCACTGTGCAAAGGCTTGTCCGCTGTATTACTTTACATTTACTATTATTTATGATCATGAATAAAGTACATGTGAGAGATTGATGGGGCTATGTAAAGAAAAAAAGTGAAATAGGGAAAGAGGAATCAGGAGGGGGCGCTGGAGGTTTAAATAGGGTGTTAGGGTGGGCTGCAGTGAGAGGGTAGCATCCGGGGTACAGACCCGAAGGAGGCTGGGAAAGCCATGCAGATAACTGCAGGAAGAGTGTTTGAGGAAGAAGGAGTGGCAGGTGCAAAGGCCCTGAGGCAGAGCCCAGCCTGGTGTGTACATGAGGCAGTGAGGAGACCCATGTGGCTGGAGCACAGTGAAAGGATGAAGAGTGGGAAAAGACGAGGACAGGAAGATGACAGGAACTTACAGGCTGCGTGGAGGACTCTGGTTTTTCCTCCCAGTTAAGTGGGAGGCCTGATAGGATTTTTTTTTCTTTGCTTTTTTTAAGTACAGAATTTCAGACAGAGAGGTCCCATATCTGGCTTGTATTTTAACAGAAGCACTCTCCAGGGTATGCGTGGCAGGAGGATTGGGTGAGGGTTGCCCTGAAACAAGGTTGACAGAGCTGGCAGTCTTTGATGCTGGTGATGGTCTCTAGGAGGTTCACTCCTCTCTCTAGCTTTGTATGTGTTTGAGTTTTTCCTTTTACATCTTACAATGTTAACAAGAAAATCAGAGGAAGCACACGGACTCCGATGTTGAGGCTCTGGGAGGGGAGGTCCAGAGCTGGCAGACCGGGAGGGAGCTGACTGCACCGGTCCAGGTGAGTGAGGCGGGGCCGTGCAGAAGTGGGCAGAAGTGGGCAGAAGTGGCTGAAATCAGGGCCAGCAGGGTTTGCTGATGGGTGTGGATATGAGAAACGATGACCCCCAGGTTTGGACTTGAGCACCTGGAAGGTTGCAGGGGCCGATAACAGAGAAGGGACAGGTCGGGGGACAATACAACAGCTCACGTGTGAGATGTCTGGGAAACCCCTACGTGTAGTGCTGGGGAGGCGTGCTGGTGGCGGTGCGGTCAGGAGAGGGCCAGGTGGGAGATCTGGGTTTGGGGGTCACCAGGCCAGTGATGGTATGGTGCCAGAGGTTGCTAAGGGGGCGCAGGTACACACACAGATCTGAGCCTGGCACTCGCTCTCTCTGATCAGAGAAGTCCGGGGGACAAGGGAGAAGCAGCAGCCAAGAGGCTGGGGCAGAACTTTCTGGGCCAGCATCCTGGAGGCCGAGGGAAGGACCTGCCGTCTGACACTGCTGGGCCGAGGGAGGCAGCCACCCCCAGGGTCTGGAACGGGACAGTTTGTGGTGGAGAAGACCCTGACTCGAGGGCCTCAAGAGAGACGCAGGAGAAGACAGGGAGACTGCACACACGTATAGACAGCTCCAAGGGAGTGGGGAGAGGAATGGGCAGGACTTGGCAGGGAAGGGGCTCCGGATTATTTAAATCCAGTGTCGGACTGGTGGTGTGTTGGGACACGGCGGGGATGAGGGAGTCGAGCATGAAAGCAAATGGCAGAGGAGAGCGAAGGAGAGCTGTTGGGCACCCTTTGGGGGCTGGCCACTGCGGGGAAAGCAGAGCCCCAAGGAAGCCCCAGAAGCTGCTGCCCTCAAACAGGGTGATGTGTAAGGGCTGGAACCCGGAGAAGTGGCCGGGGGGAGGGAAGGCAGTTTGAGGTCTGGCCTCGTTTAATCGCCACAGCGACTCCGTGTGGGAGGCACTGCTGTTTTCCCCACTTCCCAGGTGAGGACACTGAGGCTCAGAGGGGACAAGACCTGCGCAAGGTCACACAGCTAGTCAGGAGCGGAGAGGAGACTTGAACTTGGATCTGAGGCACCCAGCCCGTCCCCAGCACCAAGCGCCGTTCCCAGTCATGGCAAGGGTCTGAGCGCACAGAGGCGGCCGCGGGTGTTTGCACTTGGCCAGCCTGCCCCTCGGAGGGAAGGAGAGAGCTGTGGGAGGGGATGGAAGCATCTGGGATGGGGGCGGCCGGAGACCTGGACGAGGGCAGAGCCAGGAGCAGAGGAGCCAGGGGAACTGTCTTGGGACCAGACTCGGGGTGCAATCCCAGGACAGGTGTGATCAGCCTGGACAGGTGGGGTAGATGGCGAAGCTGACAAGAGCCCCTGGACGGCCTGTCAGGATGATTTGTATGGAAAGCACGGTCTGGGCCATAGTGGGGAGGCCAGCGTTCCAGGGCCGGGCTCTGTGAGAACATCAGTAATAATCACAGTGATCATCTCTACCATTACTGAGCAGTTACTTAGTCCCCGGGGCCACGCTAAGCTCTTGCAGTGCGTATAACCTCATGCCAGGCCCACAAGAAAGGGACAGTTATGACCCCACGCTACAGATGGGGAACTGAGGCATGGGGAGACAAGGTCACCCGGGGTCTCAGGGCCTCCTGCTGCGGCGTAGAAAAGGAAGGATGAGGGGCATCTGGCTGGTTCAGTTGGAGACCCTTCATCTCGGGCTCATGAGTTCAAGCCCCACGTTGGGTGCAGAGATTACTTATTTATTTTTTTAAGATTTTTTTATTTATTTGAGGGCGAGAGAGAAAGAGAGTGCAAGTGCGGGGAGGGGCAGAAGGAGGAGACAGAGAGAGGAAAGGGTGAATCTTAAGCAGACTCCCTGCTGAGCGATCTCATACCCCTGAGTCCAGAGCTGAGGTCCAGAGTCAGACACTTAACCCACGGAGCCACCCAGGTACCCCGGTATAGAGATTACTTAAATAAATTTATTTTATTAAAAAAAAAAAAAAAAAAAGGAAAGATGAGGGAGAAGCCAGAGCAGGTGGGCAGATCCAGAAGCGTGGTGTCAGGAAGGCAGAGGGAGCCTAACTCCAAAACACCTGCCTCAGCACACATAGAGCCAGTGCTGGGCCACAGTACGGGGTCAGGATCCCACCTAGTGGTTCTGGTGGCCATCTGGGGGGTGGGAATCCTTGGTGGGCCCCCAATGCTTAGGCCTCTGTCATGGCGGCACATGGTCAGGGTGTCATACTCCGGCCAAAGTGGGGAAGGCCCCAGAAGCTGGTGACATGGTGACCAGAGCATGTGGGCCCGAGCTGGCTGCAGGGGCGGCACTGATGGAGGGGGCAGCACCTTGGGTGGGGGCCCACATAGAGCCTGCAGTTAGGGCAGGGGCAGGGTCTTTAGCAGGGCCAGCCCTCCTGGCTTGGCCTGACGGTCTCCGCAGGGATCTCAGCCAGCCTGAGGGGCGGGAGCTGCTGGGCCCTGGATAGGGCCAACTCCATGAATGTCCTTTTGTTATGGAATAAACGACCACGGATCTAGTGGTTTAAAACCACATGAATTATCTCACATTTCTGTGGGTCAGGACTCTAGCATGTGTAGGCTGGATCTTTTGCTCAAGGTCTCACAGGGCAGAAACAAGGCTTTCAGCTGGCCGCATCTTCATCCGGAGGCTCAGGTAGGGAAGGAGTGGCTTCCAGACTCCCTCGGAGCATTGGCAGAATTCATTCCCCCCTGCATTGTACAGCTGAGGTCCCCACAGCCTTGAGGCCGTCTACCAGGATTGCTGTCAGCTCCCAGAGGCCGTTCTCAGGTCCCAGCCCCTCATAAGCCATTCCTATCCTCGTACGCAAGGGCTCCCCTGATTAGGCCAGGCCCACCTTGGAAAGCTGCCTCCCGATTCATTCCAAGTCACCTAGGCACAGGAGTGGTATCCCAGCATATTGTCAGGCCGCCCCACTCATGGGGAGAGGATTACAGACAGTGTGTGACCCGGGGGTAGGAATCGTGGGGCCAGTGTAGAATTCTGCCTGCCACACTGACTTTCTGTTACCCTTTTCTGAGTTCTCCACTCCCTGGCCACAGGCCCCTGGGCAGGCAGCCTCACTCCTCAGTCTTATTTTCCCACACTTGGTGAAATGGATGGCGATGCTAGACCACAGTCCCAGGGCTGGTGTCTGTGGAGGAGAGAGATCACATGCGGACCCCGGGGAAACAGGACAACAGCTACAATTCGGCCTTGGAGCAGGGTGCCGTCACTGGCTCAGCGTCAGCCATGCCCTGTGTTCACTTCCCCTGCCTCTCTCTCTTACAGGAAGCCTTGGGAGCAGGTCCCCAAAAAGCCAAAGCGGAAGAAAAGTAAGTGGGGGTGCAGCCAGCAGGGAGGGGATGGGTGTTGGGAGCAGGTGGCTTTGTTGTTCATTCCCTCAGTCATTGGCAGGCCCCATCTGTGGAGCGCCTGCGCGGGACAGTGCTGAGTGGACCAGCCCAGACCCAGCCCTGACCTCCCAGAGCCCATGGTCTCAGGGGAAGACAAGGGACAGGCCCAGCAGGGCCGTGGCAGGGAAGTAGGGACACTGGGGGCCCAGAGGAAGGGCCTGACCCAGCTGGGCCTGCGGAGAGCTTGGGGACGAGGGCAGGAAGGGGACCGGCACCTGTGCTATGCCCAGTGGGGGTACCCCACCCCCCCATCTCATACATAAAAGGCCAAGTCCCCACCCCATGCTGCACAGCTGACAAGGGGCCAGGCCAGAGCACACACCCATGTCACCCGAGCCGTCCCCTTAGCTCCTGCACTGTCCTGCCTGATGCGTGGGAGTCACCCAGGGAAGAGCTGGACAGGGCAGAGGGAACAGCTTGTGTGGGGGCCTTAAGAGCACGTCACGTGCCAGGCTGAGAGGAACAGGGCACGAGCAGTCGGAGCAGAGGCCTGCCACACGCCCCTCCTACCCCCGGGCCGCAACCTCTGAGCCCCCGCTCTGTGGGTCTCAGGCCTTGTCCAGCAGGGTGAGGGCCAGCAGTCTGGGAACAGCCGTAGGTGGCCGTGAGTCCCGTCCCTTCTCACAGTTGTCAGAGGCAAGGGCCGAGCTAAGCCTGTGGCCTCCCAAGTCCCAAAGGGGTGAGGAGGGAATAAGGAGACAAGTGCGGTCTGGAGGGGCGGCTAGGGGCGGGGTCCCTATTGTCCCCACGGTCATCACAGAGTTGAAGTCCCCAGACAACATCCCTAGGCCCCAGGACCCTTCTGGGCACCCTCCTCATCTCCCAAGCTGGAAGATGGGCAGGACGGCTTCCTCCCCCTTGGCTGCAAGGCCAGCATCATTAGACAAATGACAGATTCCATTTCTTGAGCATTCAGAGTGTACCCAGCCCTGTCCCATGCCCTGTCCTTGTCTTCCCTGCCTCCCCTCTGGCAGCCCGCAAGGAGTGGGGATGGTTTCTCGCCCCCGGCCCAGAGGAGGCAGCTGAGGTTCAGAGAAGCTGGATCCACCCGGCTACAAAGTGGCAGTCAGAGTTTGAACCCCGCAGTCAGGCTCCACTGGGCCCACCTCCTTGAAGCATCAACTCATCCAGCAAGCCATCCTGCCAGGCCCTGCATGGGCACTGGGGACACAAGAGGACCAGCAGACAGGTGTCCTCGCCCTTGGGGAGCTGGCACTCTAGCAGGGAAGACAGAAACACAGATGGGATCTGGGTACTACCTGGAAAAAAAAGAAGAGCAAGTCAGGTCAGCTAGAAGGACACTGGGGAGGGGACAGGAGACTGAAGGAAAGACCTGAGTGAAGGGGAAAAGGCAAGGCCATCATCTGGAAGGAGACATAGTCCGTGCAAAGGCCCTGAGGCAGGGCAATACCTGGGAGGAAGCCATGAGGCTGGGATGCAGTGATCAAGGAGAAAGGCAGAGCAGGGCTTGGTGGCTCTGGGGAGGACTTTGCCTTTTACCCCCAGCCAGGTAGGAACCCTGGTGGCTTCTGGGCTGAGGAGGGCATGGCCAGACTCAAGCGTTTGCAGCAGGTGCCCTCTGCTGCAGACCGGGTAGACTGGTAGTGGGACAAATGTAGGAGCAGAGAGACGAGGGCAGAGGGGACTCAGCGGGTCCAGGCCAGAGTCTCTTCATAGCAAGCAGCTGCTGACCACCTATCACACGCTGGGCTCCACAGTTCATGTGGTTTCCCTTATCAGTGAGGACCCTGTGGCCTGTCTCCGTTCTCACCAGCGCAGACCTCACCTCGCAGAGCCTGTTTCTTCATCTGCAGATGGGGGACAGGCCTGGACAGGGTGCAGGATGGTGGCTCACCACCCGGGGAGCCAGAAGGCCAGGGCATCCTGGGGCTCTGGATGGGCGGGCAGGGGGCTGGCGATCACTGTCCCTGACCCCGCGCCCCGCCCTGTGTGTGCAGGGAGGCGACGCAACGTGAACTGCCTAAAGAACGTGGTGATCTGGTACGAGGACCACAAGCACCGCTGCCCATACGAGCCGCACCTGGCCGAGCTGGACCCCACCTTTGGCCTGTACACCACGGCCGTGTGGCAGTGCGAGGCCGGCCACCGCTACTTCCAGGACCTGCACTCGCCCCTGAAGCCCCTCAGCGAGTCAGACCCCGACAGTGACAAAGGTGGGTCCGAGGGGCGAGGGCTCCACGGCTCCTCTGGGGCCGCGTGGCCCGGGACTCCCTGCCCTCGTGGTCTCATCGGAGCGAGGAGGCTGGCGCTGGCTGGGCCAGGGATGGCGCCCCGGCCCCGCAGGCTGGCCTGCCATCTTCCAAGTCCTTCTGGGGCTGAGAGGCAGTGGCCCCCATTTCCCAGAGGGACAGCTGTGACAGCTTGGCCCACCTGTGCCTGAGGCCAGCCGGGTGGGGGTCGGGAAACCTGGCTCCGTGGCTGGAGGGAGGGGTGGGTTCTGGGCGTCCTCAGGCTCCGCAGCTCTCCTGGCCTCTGCCTCCTCCTCTGTTTTCCCTGGCCCTTTCCCTTTCGGGTCTGGGCTGTCTCCAGCCTCATCCTCTTCCCCTCTCTGCCCTGTGCTCCTCCTTCCTCCCCATTCTCTGTTCGTGAGCTCTCTTTCGTCCCCCCCACCCGCTGACTCTTCTGTTTCGTCCTCTGCCTTCTGTCTCCTGCCTTCTCCCTGCCCCCACCAGTCTCCCCCACGCTCCACTCCCTTCCCCCCCTCCCCGTCTGTCTCTCCCTGCTCTGCCCCTGCCCCTCGTCTGCCACCCCATGTGGGTCACATGTCCTGAGCAAGCAGCAGGACCAGGAGGGACTCAGTTCCCGAGGCCCAGTTGGCCCTGGTGGGGGAGCAGAGGAGGCGCGGCGGGCGGCCTCAGGATCTCGGCTTCAGCTGCGAGAAGGAGCATCGGGGCTGCTGCCAGGTGCCCTGCCGGGGCCGAGGGTGAGGTCAGTTGCCAGGGCTGAGCCTGCGCTGGCAGGAATCACAGAGCAGGTGGCATCCCAGCTGGCCGAGGGGAAGCCGTGGGCGAGAGCTGTTCCAGGTGGGCCCCCCGGCCAACGGCCATCCCATTTGTGTCAGCCAGAGCCCACCGTGCGGCCGGCCCCTCGGCCGTCCTCTCCCCGCTCCAGGTACCGCACCCCACCCCCCAACTCAACCCACCCTGAGTCTTCCCTATAGCTCTTCCGTCAGCGCCCCTTGGCTACAGTAGGGAAAAACCAAGGCCCTGGGACGAACTGTGACTGGCCCTCCTGGTGATGGGTCCACTGGGCTGGGGATGGCACCCAGAGGAGCCCCCCTTGGACCCCCACTCACTGTGACACCAGTGGCTGGGGGATCTGGCTCTCAGGAGCGAGCGCTGGGATCTACAGTCGGGGGGTTCCGCTGTGGCTGCTGGGAGGGGGAGGGGCTGTGTCCCCTGTCCCAGTCCAGTTCCCTCAGCAGCTCCCTTACCAGCTCTCTGCCTGGGGTGCCTGCTTCTCACTAAGTAGGAGAACCTCCTGCCGGCACTGTGAGAGGCTATTTCTGTGATTCAGGCCATGGTCACCCGGTAAGGAGCGCAGTCTGGCCCCTCACATCCGAAGCTACAGCTGGGGAGGCAGGCGAACCCCTAGGCTGTCCCCCCCCGCAGCTCACTGGGTGACTGCCCCCTGCTTCACGGTGGAGCCCAGGGACTCAACTCACCCTGCAGATTACAGGGTGTTGCAAGGAGGGACCGATCCCCCTACCCCACCCCTGCTGCCATCTGCGGGCCTTGAGTCAGGGATGGGGCATTACGGTAAGAAGAATAATAGAAAACATTGGTAGGGTGCTTACTCAGAGCCTGGTACTGTCCTAGGCCCTTTACACATATTTCCTCATTACTCCAAACAGCCCCTGGGGAAGGTACCAACTTATCCTCAGGCCCAGAGAGGTTATGTAAGGCCCCCACATCACACAGCTGGTGGGAGGAGCACCAAGATCCCAGCCCGGAAGTCTGGCCCCAGAGTCTGTATGCCCCATGTGACCTTCTGGGAGGGTAGGACGCGCGGTCCCCAGACAGGGTGCCCTGAGTCTGTCATGTGTATGTAACCGAGGGTCAGCCCTTGATTTTTCTGTCCCCTTTTCTCTCCATGTGTGGACTTTGGCATGAAATGGCCTGGGTGAAATGTTGGTCTCCTTGACCTCCATCACAACATCAGGCTGAGAGTCATTCATTTTTACAACCGTGTGCTCAGTGTGCACCAGGCGGCCTTCTGGGCCCTGGGGCCTGTGCTCAGGGCCCCCCCCCCAATCCTTGTGGAGCTTATGATCTAGAGGGGAAGCAGAGAAGAAACAAGATAAATAATTAAAATCTAGAGAATAGCGGAGAGTGGTATTTCGGAGGAAAATCGGGGAGAGAAAGAATGCTACCTGAGATAAGAGGGTCAGAGGCTTCCGTGAATGAACAGCATTTCAGGAAAGGGTCTGATGGAGGTGAGGGAGAAAGCCCCTGTAGGTGTCTGAGAGAAGAGTGTTCAGGCAGAGCAAACAGCAAGTGCAAAGGGCCTGAGTCCGGAGCCTGCCTAGTATCCCTAAATACGAGGATGTAGTGACAGTGGGGTTTGCTGACAAAATGAAAGTGGCTGTGAGAGAAAGAGAAGTCAGGGGCAGCCCTCGGACTTGGCTTGGCCTGAGCACCTGGAAGGACAGAGCCGCCATCAGCCCCTGAGACAGGGATGTCTGCGAAGGGTGTGGGCTTTTTCTTAGGGAAGATTCAGAGCCCAGAATTACTGAGTGGACTCTCAGGTGGCTGTGAGACACCCCCCCCCGGGGGCAGCAGAAGAGGCAGTGGGAGGTAAGAGCCCCCAGCCCCACAGGAGGTCCAGGCCGAAGCTGTCCACATGGAGACATGGGGTATGGGTAAGGGCAGTGTAATGGAAATCCGCATTTGACCTCTCTCCCTGGTTCCTGGCACAGAGCTCCTAAAACCCTTGGAATTTCCCAAGTGATGGGAATGTTCTTCCTTGTTCATCACGAGCCCCTTTGATAAGGGGCCCCTTTGGAACACACCTGAGTCTGTGCTAATCTCGGAGACTCAGGCAGGGTCCCCTAGACAGCTTCAGGAGGGGGGCTGGTCACCAAAGACACGTGATTAGTGGGGGCGGGGGGTGGGGAGTCTCTCAACCCAAGTCTGACCCCATAGGGCCACCAGAGAGGGTCCAGAAACCCAGAATTCAGGTCTGAGGCTGAGGGAGGAGAGCGTCTCTGAGGAGCAGGGGTGGTCAGGGCACAAGGGGGACTGAAAAATGAGAGGGGTTTGTGGCTCTGAGGGGGTCACCGTGCCCAGCCCCCAGTAAGCCCTCGACAGATACTGTTGCCATCACTGTTGCTATCATGACCATCCCCTTTCCTCTGTCACCACAGTGGGCAATGGCCTGGCGGCTGGCAGCTCCGACTCTTCCAGCTCTGGCTCGGGCTCCGACTCCGAGGAGCCCCCTGAGGGCCAGCCGGCCAAGGTGGCGGCAACGGCGGCAGCAGCGGCAGTCACCCCCACCAGCCCGGCAGGCAGCAGCGGGCTCATCACGCAGGAAGGCGTGCACATCCCCTTCGACGTCCACCACGTGGAGAGCCTGGCTGAGCAGGGCACCCCGCTGTGCCCCAACCCAGCAGGCAGCGGGCCTGAGGCCCTGGAGACGGTGGTGTGCGTGCCGGTGCCCGTACAAGTGGGCCCGGGTCCTGGCACCCTCTTTGAGAACATGCCCCAGGAGGCCCTGGGCGAGGTGGTAGCCAGCTGTCCCATGCCGGGCATGGTGCCTGGCTCGCAGGTGATCATCATCGCCGGCCCCGGCTACGATGCCCTCACAGCCGAGGGCATCCACCTCAACGTGGCAGCAGGCAGCGGTGCCCCCACTGGGGGTCTGGGGGATGAGGTGCCCTGCGCGGTGATGGAGGGCGTGGCGGCCTACACCCAGACGGAGCCTGAGGGCAGCCAGCCCAGCACCACAGACCCTGCCGCCTTGGCAGGCATCGAGACCAAGAAAGGTCTGGCAGGGCCAGGAGGGGGGCTGCGCCGGTCCAGGGAGGGCTGCTGGGGTCTCTGGCAGGGGTTGGGGTGGAGGGAGGGAGGGGTGGCCCTGGATCCAGCTTCACCACGCAAGTCCCCCCCCACGGACACCCGCCCCGTGTCCGCCCCCGTAGAGAAGGAGGACTTGTACATGCTTAAGAAGGAGGAGAAGGAGGAGCCTGTGGCCCCAGAGCTGGCGGAGCTGGCGGCGACGGTACCTGAGAGCACGGAACCGGAAGCAGAGGTGGACGGGGAGGAGCTGGACGGCAGTGACATGTCGGCCATCATCTACGAGATCCCCAAGGAGCCTGAGAAGTGGGTGCCTGGGCAGCGGGGGGCTGGGACGAGGAGCAAGCCACGGGCCCATAGCCAGCCTGGTGTGACAGCCCTGACGCCCCGGGCCCCTTCCCCTCCAGGAGGCGGCGGAGCAAGCGGACTCGGGTGATGGACGCCGATGGTCTGCTGGAGATGTTCCACTGCCCCTACGAGGGCTGCAGCCAGGTCTATGTGGCCCTCAGCAGTTTCCAGGTGAGACCACTGGCCCAGCAGGCTGAGCAGGGCCTGCTTCCTTTTCCCACTGCCTGTGTGCAGGCGTCTGGGCAGTGTGGCTCACAGATGGCCCCACATGGCCCCATCAGGTGCCACTGGCCTGCCTCCCACATGCCCACCTCTCAGTAGCTTCTCACTGACCCTGCCTTGGCCACAGGGTGCCAGGTGTCACCTCGCTGCCTCCCCTTCCTGCTCTCCAGTGCCCTTGTCCTGCCTTCTAGTCAGCCTGGACTCAGCCTGCTTTTGCCCCGGCCACCTTCTTGGCTCCGGATGCTTCTTCTCTGGGCTTGGCTCGGAAGGCCCCTCCACCAGGAAGTCCCCCCTATCCCCCCCAGGTCTACTGGGGTCTGCAAGCCCCAGGTCACCACACCATCAGGACGTCCCTGTAGTTTGTCCCCAGGAGCCTGGATGGGATGCCGCAAGGGCAGAGACTGTCCTGTCACATCCCCATCTGTGGCAGGGTGGCACCAGTAGGCCTTTGAATTTGCCCGGTCTCATTTTCTAGCATTGTGTTGAGCATCTATCGGGTGCCAGGCCTAGCGCTGGGCCCTAGAGCTACAGATGTGCTGGTGAGTGGAAGAATAAAAGAACAAAATAATGACTGAGGGGCCTGCCCGCCTGGACTGTGGGCACAGCACATCTCCATGGCAAAGCCTGCCTCGGGACTGAGAGCCCTGGAACCCAGGCCAGGCCTGCCACTGCCCACCCGTGAGACATGGGCCAAACCCTCTGCTCCTGGACCCTCCTCTCCCCATCCATAAAACCGGGCCAATAGCAGGGCCCCACCGCACGCAAGGTTATGATGAGGCTGCCTGATGCCCCAGCCCAGGCTCTGGCTGTCGGCGGTGCCCAAGAAAGCTGTGGCTGATCCCAGTTGTGTCCCTGAGCCTTTGCTCAGAGCCAGGAGGCCTTTGCAAGGGCAAGGGCAAGAGCCCCCCTCTTCGCTCCCCCAGAAAGCCTGGCCCCAGCCTGCCTCCCAGCTACGCTTGTCTGTCCCCATGTGGATAACCCTGGAGGTGGGCCCACGGCACCCACAGCCCCACTCCTGCCCCTCTTGCCTGCAGAACCATGTCAATCTGGTACATCGGAAAGGGAAGACCAAGGTGTGTCCACACCCTGGCTGTGGCAAGAAGTTCTATTTATCCAACCACCTGCGGCGACACATGATCATCCATTCAGGTCAGGCCCCCGGTGGCGCTGGCAGCAAGGGGCATAGGGTCATGGGCCTTGGATCTAGGGCGGAGGCAGGCGGGCTGAAACCCCAAGGAGCACTGGGTCCCCAGGCATAGGACTGTCCCCCTCCCTGGGACTGACCCCCTGCGCGCAGGCTGCTGACTCCGTGGGTAGCTGTGGTGCCTCTATCCAGTGGGAGGGCACAGCTTCAGATTTTTCAAGAGGTGGGAACCTTGGATTTTTATGTGAAGTCGTCCCAAAGTTCAAATATTGGGGTCAAATTCAGACCCACTTTGGCTTGACAGTGTGCGCTTGGTGCCTCCTGGGAAGCCGAGCTCACATTTCAGCTCTGCCCCGGAGCCTTCCCCTACAGCCTCTGAGCCTCGTCCGGGGTCGTGAGCTGCCCTTGGTATTAACCGCCCTTGTCATTAGATTCAGCAGTGGCTCCCAGAGTTTGTGGGATCTGGTGTCCCTGCGCCCGGAGGGCCGGGAGCCCGCCAGGGAAACCGGTTTTGGCAGCGCGGCAGAGACGTTCCGCAGCCCCCGCCCCCCGACGGCCGCGTGCTCAGCCCCGCATCTCCCCCAGGTGTCCGTGAATTCACCTGCGAAACCTGCGGCAAGTCCTTCAAGAGGAAGAACCACCTAGAGGTACACCGACGCACGCACACCGGCGAGACACCCCTGCAGTGAGTGACAGGGTTCCCCGTGAGGTTGACGGGGGTGCTGCAGGGGAGAAGAGAGGTCCTGGGCCTGTAGCCGCAGAGGACAGGTCCACCCCTCGGGTTGGGGGTGGGGCGGGCGGCCGGGTGGGTCCTAGTGGCTTGGGCCCCGCCCCCAGTGCGGCCCCACCTCAGTCTGACCCCACCCCCGGTGTCGCCCGCCGGCTCCCGGCAGGTGCGAGATCTGTGGCTACCAGTGCCGACAGCGTGCGTCGCTCAACTGGCACATGAAGAAGCACACGGCCGAGGTGCAGTACAACTTCACGTGCGAGCGCTGCGGGAAGCGCTTCGAGAAGCTGGACAGTGTCAAGTTTCACACGCTCAAAAGCCACCCGGACCACAAGCCAGCCTGACCCATCCAACCGCTGATCGCCCCTATTTATTTGTCCGCTCGGACACGATGCCCGGGCTTGCCGGGGCCCGGACAGCCGCGGGGGCCTCCCGGACCGCCGGCCGGAAGGAGGCGCCCCTGCCCTGCCCCAGGGCTGGGCCCCCCGGGGCTGGTCCCCCCTCAACCCCACTCTATCTCTGGAGGTGGTGCCTGGGGCTTGCACTGCTAGAACTGTGTCAGAAGCAGAGCGAGATTAAAGAGCGAGAAAGGAGACGCCCTTCCCCTAGGCCTGGATGATTGGAGTGGGGTGGGTGGGCCCCTCCTTGTCTCTATCTTCATCCCTTCCTGAGCAAGGCCAAGCCAGGCGGTGATGACCCTACAAGCCAGAAGATGCCCTTTTCTTGACAGCTTCTGCTAGGCCTCAGCTATCTGGACCTGGCAGCTCCCAACACTCCCAGTCACAGGCCCACGGGTGGGAGGTTGGGAGCCTGGGAGGCCACTGGACATCTCCCAAGACTCAGGATCCTCATGCTCACTCCTAATTCTTCCCACGGAAAACACATTCCCCACCATCAAGGAGCTCAGAGACCGGTTGGGGAGATGCTCAGTAGATCCCTAAGTAAGTCTACAGCTGGGACAAGCGCCCTGCAGGAAATAGAATGATGTTAGTTTCTGGCTGTTTAAGTCGGTGGTCAGGGCGGTCCTTTCTGAGATGGTGGCATTTGAGTGTAGACCAGAATGACAAAGAGGTTCCGTCCCTGAAGAAAGCTGGAGGAGGCAAATCCTAGGGCGAAGGAACAGCCAGTGCCAAAGCCCCGAGGTAGAACGGCTCGGCTTGTTCCTGGAACAGGAAGCCGCGGTGGGGAGGGAAGTTGGCAGCGACGGGGCGGCTGCCCTGGCCCCATTTCCCGGAGGAGGATGCTGAGGTCGCCGCCGCCTCCTGGTCGCTAGCAAGAGAAGCGGGGAGCGATACGAAGCCGGCGGCCGCCAGGTGGCGCGCAAGCTGCGTGGGCCCTGGTGGCTGCAGCCACGTGACCCCGGGGACCGCATCCGCGAGCCCGGGCACGTGCCCGAGGGAGCCCAGTGGCGCCACGCGCAGATTGGTCCCTTGGCTCCTCACCAGCCCGTGGGGGCGGGGCCGCAGCTAGGCTTCATTTTACACTTTGGACCAGGGGTTATCCCAACCAGGGATGGAAGTGTCGGCGAGTATGAGCAAGTTCGGCCGCTGGGGCCACCCACGCGAGCTCCCCAAATCTCCCAGGGCTCAGTCCCCTTCGCTATCCTCGCACATCCAGAGCCAGCAGTTTCCATGGAAACCGCAGCCGGGTCCGCGCGCCCAGGCGGAGCTCCCCTCCCGGCAAAGGCACAGTTTGCAATACGATAGGAGCCGGGAGGAACACGGGGTGGGAACAAGCCTTCGTTCGGGGTCTCTAGGGTCAGCAGCCCAGGTCGCCCAGGCAAACCCGAGAGGGGGCCACCAGGGACCTGCAACGCCACCGCCCAGATTGCGCGGGCCACTGTGATTGGCCTGTTCTCTCCATCAGCGTGGCAGAGCTCTCTGCTGCGCGCTGTCTCATTGGCTCAATCTCGAGGGCATCCTCCCGCAATTGGTTCTCTCGAGGACAGTCCCTGATTGGTCAAATTAGGTTCTCCTCGCTGGGTTTGATGGCATTCTTGGACAGTCTGGAACCTAAAAGGGCGTGCAGGGACGAGGGTAGGGTGGAGGCTGTGACTCCTGGATTAGGGGCCCCGCGCTAAGCATCCCGCAGCGCCCTCCGCCAGACCGTCGGGCCGCTGTCTGTGGTGCTGAAGTCTCAGTCGAAAGCGACCCTGCCCTAGTGAGAGCACTTCCTCCCGCCTGATAGCCGTCCCGACGTAAATGTGCCCTTGAGCCCGCGCACCGAAGGAGGCTGCGCCAACCGCTATTGCCTAAGAGAGGAGCCAGATTCCTCCTAGCTGAGAAGAACCGTGACTCCACAGGCGGGCCAATCCGGAGCCCGGAAAGCCAGGACGTTTATACAACAGATCTACCCACCAAAAATTTATGGGGTCTGAGAAGGCCCGGTGGTTTCCCGGAACCGCAGGCGCCAGTGGGTTTGGTCTGGAATCCTAAGACCCAAACTTCTTCACCCCCCCCTTGGATAAGTGCCGGGTGCCCTTGCACTGTGGGATGCCAGTCCCCACCTTTCTAACGAATCTTTTGAACCTAGCCCACTCAAAAGCTGCAGGGTCCCAGTTCTTTCCGCAGGCAGAGGAGAGCTCCTGCCACCTCCCCACCTTTCTCCATTGGTCTTGGGGAGCTACACCTACTTCCCCAAATCTGGGGACCTGGGCCTCGGCTCATAGAAATCTTGGTTCCTCGTCCCTTTCCAGTCTTCTTGGTGGACAGCAACTCCGGAAGTTCGTCCAATCGGGCCACCGATATCTCCTCGCTCTCTTCCCTCCAAGAGCTCAGAGTGTTGAACAGAGGAGGGGACCCGTCCCTGTCTTTTCGGCAGAAAGCCCGCCCGAGAAGGGGCGGCAATGTCGGGAGCAGGGCCTACGGGGCAAAGGGGCCCGAATCTGGCAAACCGAGCCCCTAGGGCGTGCTTTCTGGGGGTGCGGAGTTCCAGCCAGCGCGCGCTCGCTTCCACCTGCCGCGCCGTCGGGCGCCGGGAGGAGGCGGGGCTCAGCTGTCGCAGCCAATAAGGGACGCCGGCTCTGGCAGCTGCTCCTATAAAGGGCTGGGGGCGGCGGCGGCGCGGCCCAGAGCGCGGAGCGCGCAGCGCGGGCTGGAGGGTGGGAGGGAGGGCGGGCGAGGGGAGAGGACTGAGCACCCAGGACCGGACAGGCCCGGCCGAGGGGCGGCGGCGAAAGGCAGAGCGCCGCGATCTCTGTCAGGAAGCGCAACCTCCCCGGGCCCCGCGGGGCCGCGCAGGGGACGTTCTCAATCCCGCGTCCGCTCCCTCTTTCCATCCCCTGCCGCCCGCAGGCCACCCCGGGGCCCGGCTATCCGCGCGCGCGTCCTCGGGCTCGGGCCCGTCCCCGGCCCTCGAGGGAGCCGCCGCCTTCATCTACACCTCTGCAGCGGCCGCGCCAGAGGCCGCCCGGGCAGGACCCCGGCGTGAGCATCGAGCGCCCCCCAAGGAGTGCACGACCCCCGGAGCCGCCCTCAACACGGACCGCGCCCGCTGGGCACACAAGAATGGTCACTGTAGGTATTCCCTTGTCGCTGAGATGGAACCTGGTTGGGGAGGGGTTAGGCACAGGCTCCGCGGAGATGGCGGGGGGGGGGGGTAGGACCAGGCCTAGCTAGGCCCTGGTGGGGGGGTAGGACCGATCCTCGGGCCCTGAGAGTGGGCTGGGCCGCACCCAGAGTGCTGGGGGCGCATAGAGTCTGGCCTGAGAGGCCTTAGGGAGCCGAACTCTGATTTGGAGAGGCGTCCTAGGGCGCCCTGGGAGCGGGATTGCCCCCCTCCAGCAGGCCTGATGGGGGAGGGGCCGCAGCGGCGGAGGATGCCTTCTCCATCCAGGCCCGGACCCCGCAGGCCGCCCAGCCAAACACAGGGCCCCAGTCACTGGTGCTGGGCCAGGAAAAGGCGGCAAGCCGTCCCCGAGAACCCCGGGAAAGCCGGTAGCGTCGGATCGCGCGCCCCGGGCCCTGGCCGCGCCCGGGGAGCCGGGCGTCTTGTCCTCGAGCCTGTCGACCTTGCGGCAAGCGGGGAGGGGAGAGGAGGGGGCGCGCCCGGAGGCCCCGCGGGCCCGCCGCCGCTGCCGCCGCGTCCCTTTGTTTCTCGGAGCTTCTTAGCGGGCCGTAGCCTCGCGCGGGCGCCTCAGGCTTCGGGGAGGGGGAGGGGAGAGGAGGGCCTGCGGGGGGGGGGGGCGGCTTCCTGACTCCTGGGCCCCCGCCTCACGGGGGATGGGGTAAGAAACTCAGGGATGTCTCCTAGCCCAGGGCCAGGCGCCCCACCCCGCCAGGGCCCTGGGCCTCGGGGTGACCTTGAGAGCGCCCGCCCGCCCGCGCCGCTTGCCCCACTCCGGATGCTTTCAGCAACCACCGAGCTGGTCAGCTCCCGAACCCGCGGCCACGCCCGGCCACGCCCTGTATAACCACGCCCCTGCCCCGCCCATCTGGACCCCGCCCCCTTGGGCCCCCAGGGCCCGGCCTCGCCCGAGCCCTCGGATTTCCACTCGGCAACCCGGGCGTATCCCGGGGGCGGGGCTGGCCAGTCCTAGCCCCACCCCAGCTCCACCCCCGCCCCCGCCGCGCGACTCCGCTCCCCGCGCCGCCGCGCGTCCTTTGTCTGGTCCCAGCGCCCAGGCCTCCTTCTTCCGTACTTACGGTCTTTCCGGTCTCTGTGTGTGTGTGTCTCTGTGCACTGTGTCTCTTTCTGGGCCTCTTCTTGGAGGCTTGGCGAGCACAGTGGGTGGAGGGATGCTCAGCACTCCCTCCCTGCATGGGACCCTGGGACCCGCCCACCTGGCTCGGAGAAAGGAGGACCGAGAGGCCATGCTTCCCTGCTGTGTGACCTCAGGCAGGCACCCTCCTCTCTCTGGGCCTCAGGCGGCTAACCCAGTCGCAGGAACGTGAGTGCAGCCTCCTGAGGACCCTCAGAACCCGCACAGCTATCCAGCATCCATTCCTCTGATCTGTTCCTTCATTTGAAAGAGGGAAACTGATGCACAAAGGGGCGAGGGTGTGGTCAGAGGTCACAGAAGGGCCTTGAAGCCTTGGAACGCCTGGTTACTCCCCTGGAGAGCACTTCGTTGGAAGTCCACCAGGGGGACAAGGTGGGAGAAAGTGAGGGGATAAATTAAGACAGTAAGGGCCCTATATGGAGGAAGAGGACCCAGAAGTGAGAAGCCTAATTAGCACCACGTGGTGGCCCAGCCTTAGCATGTACAGTCACTCAATGCCCTATTGTGGCCAGTATCCAGACATCTATCACTGCTCCTGGGACCAGGGGGTCACAGCTGGGGCCAAAGGGGTCGGTCACAGGAGAGTCTGCAGAACAAGTCTCCCCTCAGATGTGTTCCCTGCAAAAACCGTATGTCATATGTGTGTGCAAAGGTGCAAAAGAGTTGAAGAAAGAGTAGCAGAGAAAGGGAGGGGGAGACAGACGGGTTCAGAGGGGACAGGAGGACAGAGAAACAGGGGGAGAAGAGGGAGAGAAAAAGAGAGAGGGAGAGCCAGAGGAAAAGCTGGAGAGACTGGGAGGAAAGGTTCCATTGCTCCCGATCATCTCTGCCTCCCCATCTTGGATCTGCCCTCCTCCCCTCTGACTTCGCCCCTCCACTCCTGACCTGGAACAGCCCTCCAAGGTCCCTGTGATCCCCGAGTCATCCCAGGCCACACGTTTGCCATGGGCTGGGGCCAGGCGGGTGTGATCTCCACCAATCCGATCCCTATTAGCGGCTCAGCCGGCTGAGCTGCAGAGGAAACGCGACACTGATCCTGCTAAGCTCTGGCACAGATGGGAGGGAGATGGGGTGCTGGGGAGATTAGTCGGCTGGGCCTCAAGATCCCAATTACCTTTTAACCCCATCCAAGTTGAGGACGTTTGCGGTGGCTCTGTACGCTCTGGGATAATCAGATCAGTAGTCAAACCTCATCACTACCTCCGCCGCCGCCGGTCACTCCCAGGCAAATCACAAATCCCTCTGACCCTCAATTTCTCCATGAGAGAAATGGAGCAGATGACCTCCAGCTTTCAGTGTGGTTGTGGGAAGTCAGTGAAACCTTTGCACCTGCTCAGTGCCTGGCACATAGTAGGGGTTCCAAAGCTGCAACCTGCTGGGTCCTGAAACAGCGTTTTGTGTTACTGCTAATTATTTGGTGGGGGCGGGGGTCCCATAGGAGACGTCATCAACCAATCACAGAACTCTAGTTTGCCAAGCCCGGAAGGGAACTCAGGTTCCATCTTCATGCGTGGGAAACTTTGGTGCCATATCTTTAGTGGTGGGAAAGAGGCCCAGAGAAGCAGTGTGTCAGCGGATACACAGTGAGGAGGTTGGAGCACGTGGTGGTACCCAGTAATTGTTTGTTGAATTGAATGGATAGACTTAGCCAACAGAGTGGGTTTAAATGTCATGATGCCTGGGCTAGGTGTAGAGTACAGGCTCAGTTTCACTTTGTTATTTTTTTTTACTATTATTAGCCTTTTTGGCCACTAGTAAAGTGGGCTCTGATGGCCAAGCTCCTGATTTGAATTCTTGATCCACCATCTGCATGCCACCTAGCCTTGTGTAAATTCCTAAATCCTTCATTGAGATTCAGTTTCCTCTTCTGGTAAATGAAGGAAAGAGTCCCATAATGTTCAATGTTGGAAGAATTGCCAAGAAATTGTCACAGAAAGGATTTTGTCTGGCACATAGCAGGGCCTCAATACGTGGCCAAAGTGGAGTATTAACCTTACGAAACTGGACACGGATCTATAGCGTGCATTCCTGTTTGATGGCAAGTGCCTGTGACAGACATTGCTAATCAACCCCCGGGGTGTGTTTCTGCTCAGTCTGGATGTGGCTTCAGAATAACTAACTCTCCCAGAAGCCCCCGGACAGCCACTCTCAGCCAACTGGAGACGTAGGGGAGTTGACCCTCTGTGCCATCCTTTTAATAAGAGTAAATGGAAAGGCAGCAGAGGCTCGAAGAAGAGCTAAGATCATCCCTGAGAATACACACCTGTAAGGTGCCAGAGCCGCCCTCATGCATTGGTCTCTGTCATTAGAAACAGCTTTAGTGTCCAACATAGCCAAGTTTGAGATCGACTTCGCCATTGATATCACTCAGCGTCTCTGGGCTCGGTTGCCTCACTTATAAAATGGAGACTCTTGCTGTCTCTAAAGATGACTGGGAGAAATACATGATATGATGCCTGGGAGCACTTCGCAACGCGCGGTGCCTGGCCCACAGATGCCAATGGGGCAGAACCAGTATTAATAGCCGGGATTACGAAACAGGGATGGCAGACACGACAAGCTGCTTCCTGTGATTGTCCCCATGGCAGACCTGATCCCAGAATACTTTCCAGCTGCACCCACATGTGGTTTTAGATCCTTCCCTGGGGTCACTGTGCCAATAACTTGGAGTTTGCAGCAAAGTGGAGCAGAGCTCCAGGAGCATTATGAAGCCTACCCGAGGACACGGAGCTGAGAAAGGTTAGGGCTAGCACTATTCTTCCGTTGGCAGTGGAAGCTGAAAATGCAGACACTCGATCAGAAACGCTCCTGTGCAAATCCCCATTTCTCCATTTATAAGCTGCGTGACCTTTAGTAATTTTTAAAACATTGTTGAATTTCACTTTCCCCCTCTGGTGTCTTAGTCAGCTTAGGCTGCTCTAACAAAATGCCATAAACTGGGGAGCTTAAACAACAGACATTTATTTCTCATAAATCTTCTGGAGGCTGGGAAGTCTAAGATCAAGGTACCATCTGAGTTGCTTCCTAGTAAGGAGTTGCTCCGTGCTTTGCAGATGGACCTCTTCTTGCTGTGTCCTGACCTGGTGGAGAGAGATCATTTCTATCCTGTCCCCCCTCCTTTTTTTTTTTTTTTAAAGATTCTATTTATTTAACAGAGAGAGAGACAATGAGAGAGGGAACACAAGTAGGGGGAGTGGGAGAAGGAGAAGCAGGCTTTCCGCCGAGCAGGGAGCCCCACGCAGGGCTCCATCCCAGGACCCCGGGATCATGACCTGAGCCAAAGGCAGACGCTTAACTGATTGAGCCACCCAGGCTCCCCGTCCTTGCCCCTTTTTATAAGGACATGAATCCCATTCATGGGGGCTCCACCCTCATGACCTAATTACCTCCCAAAGGTTCCACATCCAAATACCATCACATTGGGGATTAAGTTTTCAACATATGAATTTGAGGGGGACACAGCCATCTAGTTCACAGCATCTGTTAGGCAGGGGAAACTAAGCTCTCTTTTCAGGGTGGTTGTGAATAAGAAAAAAAAATAAACATTGCCTATAGAAGGCTTTGCACTGTGCCTAGCACACAGGAGGCCCAATATTTGGGAACAAGTATGGTATTGTGTTTTGGCTCAGGGAGGGCTGAGATAAAATGTACCTGCCGACTTCCTAATTCTGTAGCCTCAAAGACATTGCTAATCAATCACAGTGATCTCTCCTGCTGAAACTGAATATGGCTTCTAAACCTTCCTAATTCATCCCTTTCGGAAAACCCTACCAATCGATTTGATTTTTCAAGTAAGGGCACCCATCTGCCAACCATGCCATCGAAGAATACCTAAGGAAAGGCTGGCTGCTTTACCTTCCTATATCCGTTATAGATAATCCCAGTACTGTTTCCTGCTGAGCACAGATGTGGCCTTAAAATTCTTCTCTGTGTGGTCCTTATATGTAAAATACATGAAGAATTTATTTGATAATTGCTAAAGAAGTAGATCTTAGAGGTTCTCATCACAGGAAAAAAAAATTATAACTATGAATGGTGATGGATGTTGACTAGACTTATCGTGGAGATAATTTTGCAATACATACAAATATTGAGTCATTATGTTACACACCTGAAACTAATGTAATATTATATGTCAATTATTAAGAAATAGATGCAGGAGGAAAAAACATTAAATAAAATTCAACATCCATTCTTTAAAAAAAATCATCTTGGGATAATAAGAATAAAATTAAACATTCATAAGCGAAAACCGACAACAAAAATCAAATTTATCTGTGAAATGTTTAAAGCATTTCATTTAACATCATGAATTAAAAAGCCACTATTGCACTGTAGCCCCTGCAATAAGACAAGAAAAATAAATAACAGGTGTAGATTGGAGATAAAAAAAAAAATAAAGCTGTCATTGTTTGCTGGTGTTATTATGTTGTATATTTAAATAGCTCAGGGGCACCTACCTGGCTCAGTCAGAGCACACAACTCTTGATCTCAGGGCTGTGAGTTGAGCCCCACATGTGATATAGAGATTACTTAAAAATATGTTTTTAGAAGACTTTATTTTAATTTTTATTGATTTTTTAAAAGATTTTATTCATTTTTTGGAGAGAGAGAAAGAACACGAGCAGAAGGAAAGGGAGAAGCAGACACTCCACTGAGCAGGGACCCCCATGTGGGACTCAATCCCAGAACCCTGGGATCATGATCCAAGTCTAAGGCAGACGCTTAACAGACTAAGCCACCCAGGTGCCCTTATTTTTTATTTGAGAGAGAAAGAGAGTAAGTGAGAGAGATAGTATGAGCAGGGGGAGAGGCAGAGGGAGAAGCAGACTCCCCACTAAGCAGGGAGTCGGATGCAAGGCTTGATCCCAGGACACCGGGATCATGACCTGAACCAAAGGCAGATACTCAACAAACTGAGCCATCCAGGTGCCCCTTAAAAATAAAATCTTTTTTAAAAAATCATGATAATTGGGGCTCCTGGGTGGCTCACTCAGTTGGGCATCCGACTTTTGATTTCAGGTCAGGTCATGATCTCAGGGTTGTGGAATTGAGCCCCACATCAGGCTCAGTGTTGGGTGGGAGGGAGTCAGCTTGAGATTCTCTCTCTTCCTCTCCCTCTGCCCCTACTCACTCTCTCTCTCAAATAAATACATTTAAAAAATAATAATAAAAAACAGCTCAGCGGAAAAACTGGGGGAGGGAGATAAATGTCTAGGGGGATAATTATGCATGAAACAAAAGAAATATTAACACATTTGGGATAGGAATTCCCTTTGGTGGGAGGAGGGCAGGACATCGTCAGGGAGGTATTATATTTCTTATTCTGAAGACAAGAGTGTTCATCTTCTTCTTCAAGAAATGCACAGACTGATTTTAGACGAACAGGCAAACCTAGCAAGCATAGCAAGTAAACATAGAAAGCAAAATCACATGCAAGGTGCATGCCTGATGCTGGAGGAGTGGAAGGGATTATTAGAATAATACTCTCCTCTCTCCAAGTTTAAGCCCATGTCAGACTTGACTGATCCATCACCACTGAGCCCCTCTCACTCCCACTGATGCCTGTGTGGGGACTGGGCCGTGAGCGGGTGTGGCCTGTTGTCTCCAGCAGATACTCGGGGCCATGGAGTCTCAGGTGGCGGGGGGCCCGGCCGGCCCGGCCCTGCCCAACGGGCCACTCCTTGGTACAAACGGAGCCACTGATGACAGCAAGACCAACCTCATCGTCAACTACCTGCCCCAGAACATGACCCAGGATGAGTTCAAGAGTCTCTTTGGCAGCATTGGTGACATCGAATCCTGCAAGTTGGTTCGGGATAAGATCACAGGTGTGGCTGCTGGCAGGTGGGGAGGGAGGGGACAGAGGTGATAGTCTCAGAAGTACAGGTGTGGTGGGGGCAGGTAGCACCCTGGGGAATCTGATGGGGAGACAGGTGTGACCCCTGGCAGGGTATCTCAGGGGTGATGGGGGCAGGCAGTACTCTGGGGGATCGGAGGTGTCCTGGGGACAAGGTAGTACTCTCAGGGAACAGTAAGGTGGGGACCCACTCATAACCTTGAGTGATGGCAGTCAGCCTCTCAGGACCGGGTCTGGGAGGACACTGGTAGGTCTGGGGAGGTCATCATTCTGGTCCTGCCCACAGGGCAGAGCCTCGGTTACGGGTTTGTGAACTACTCTGATCCCAACGATGCAGACAAAGCCATCAGCACCCTCAACGGCCTCAAACTGCAGACGAAGACCATCAAGGTTAGTGCCCTCGTTTCCCTCTGCTGCCCATCCCCCATGACTGCCCGTCTGCGAATGTCCCCAATCCGCCCGTATTACTGCCCTCTTGGACTGCCCCCGTCACTGCCACTGAACCCCTACAGCCCCTCACCCTCACCACGCACCCTTTTCCCCACTGCCACCCGCCCTTCTCCACGGCTCATCCCCTGAGTGGTTGAAACTCTCCTCCAAGGGTTCCTAACTGGGCATCGGGGGCCCAATGGCTCTGCCTCTCTGAAACTCTGTTTCCTTATTTGTCAGAATACCAGCCGCACATTCTCTGGTAGCTTAGGGAGGTAGCCATACCATTGGCAGTAACAGAGTGACCAGGGTCGGATGGGCAGTCCCCCTCGCCTTTGTCATGGAAATGGAGGAGGGGTGGGGGCCCATCTGCCATCTGGAGCCTAATTAGGGTCTGGGAGGGCGGGATTAGGGGCGAGCCCCTCCCCCACCTTTGTGCAACGCCCCTCCCCCCCCATGACCTCCCCTCTCAGCAGCTGCAGCTGGGACTCTGCTAGCCCAGATTCCCTGGAGGGGGATCGCCATGGAAACCCCCCTCTCTAGGTTCGCCTGGGGGTGTCTGGACTCCGCCCCACAAATCTGCTCTGGAACCTTGGGGGAGGCTGAGCTGGGGGTGCCCATCTGGCCCCCAGTTCTCTCTGGGCACAGAGGTGCAGGAATCTCTCCCTCTCCCCATTGTGCGTTGTGGGGGAGGATGAGGTCGTGACCTGATGGGTCCCTCCATGGCCAACTAGACTCAGAAGCGCTGGGGCATGAGAGCGACAAATCCAGAGGGCCACTGTGTGCACGCAACGCCATGAGTGAACGTGTGTGTGCGATACCCTGGGCTGTGAGCCATTGTGTTTGTGGGACACCGTGACTGTGTGTCTGTTGTCACGTGAGTCCGGCTATTACAGACTTTGTGTCAGTGTGTGTCTGTGGGACGTGGTGTTTATCGCTCGGGTGCTTTGTGACACGCTGCGACTCTGGCCGTGACCTGCTGGGGCTGTGTGGGTGTGTCTGGCTGTGCCCCATATGGGATGTGGGTTTGTGCGGTGGTGACCGGTGTAGTTCTGTGACTCTTAACTGTACTTATCCAAGACCCCCAGAGCCTCTGGGAATGTCTTTGCAGCCTGAGTCCCCCTTCTGCTGGTCTAGGCACTGGGGCCGTACAGAGCGCGGGGTGGCCCTGTGTGTGTGTCTGTGTGTCTTGTGTGTCTGTGTCTGCCTGGGCGGCACAGTTGTATGGTCAGTCCCAACCGGGTGTTCTGGCAGATTCTGCCTTTGTCCTGTCCTGGTGAGGGGGTGTGGCTGAGCCCACACTCAGCTGAGGGACGTGGGTCAGCCCCCATCGTGGGGGGGATGGGAAATACCCCAGAAGTCCTACTCAATGCCTCAAATGAGCCCTGATTACCCCAAACACCCACCCAGGAGCTCAGGCCTATCTTCCCCTCACCCCTAAGTCTGATTCATCAACAAGCCCTCACGCCTCAACACTCACAGGCCAGAGTGGAAACCATTGAGTACGTGGCTGTGATTTTGAATGAATATTACCGGGGAGAGGAGCAGCTGCTGGGTTTCGGTTTGTTTCCTGGAGGACCCCAGGTGCGCACAATTGCGTTAATTAGAACCCCTCTACCTCCAGCCTAGGAGCGCCTTCACCTTGACCCCCACCCCCCAGCCCAATGTTCGCCTTTTGTTAGTTTTTTAATTAGTCATTTCTAATGAAGTTCTATGCCCTCCCAGCTCACCACGCCAAACAAAAAGCCCGGCCCTTGACAATGACCCTTATCTACCCAGAGGTTAATTTAGAAGGCTACAGAGGATAGACAGTGGCAGAAATAAGTGGAAAGAGAAGCTCGTGCCCCCCAGGGCCCCCGCCAGCTCTGGGTCAACCTGTTAGCATCTGGGGTAGCCCCCCCAGACTGTGTTTCCAGGACACAGATAAGCACACAATGAGACGGGGTCACATCTCACACCGCAGGCTGCTTTATAAATGGACTTTTCTTTCCCCCCGTTTACAATACTCACCACTGTTTCTGGGAAATAAATATACATGTCCACCATTTTTTAAAACAGCTGCAGAGAGTTTCATTGTTGGGCTGGACCGTAATTAATGACACAAATCGAGTGATCACACTAAAACGTGTCTAATTCACCACTGAGAGAAGTGCTTGGAGAGAGTGACAGGGCCGGGGAGGAGCGGAGGACCCAATTCAGATGGAAGAGGACAGGGAAGACCCTTCAGCTGAGACTGGAAGAAGAAAGGGGAGGAAGGGTGTTCCAGGCTGAAGGGAACAGCCAGAGCAAAGGCCCTGAGACAGAAGTGTGCCTGGTGTGTTTGGGGAACACGGAGGGACTGGTGTGGCTGAAACAGAAAGTCTGGGCAGAGATGAGAGTGAGGGTGTGGGCTGATGGGCAGGTTTCAGGGCCTAGTGGGCTGTGAGAAGGACTTTTACTCTGGAGAAGGTGGGAGCCACAGAAGGTTCTGACCAAAGGAAGGATGAGCCCTGACTCAGTTTCTCACAGGTGCCCTCTGGCAGCTGTGGTGGAAAGAGACGGGAGGTTAGGGTGGGAGTGGGGACCAGGGTAGAGGCTGCTGTACTGGCCTGGGTGAGCCATGGCGGGTGGTGGGCCACGACACAGCAGTGGAAGTAGGGGGCAAGTGTGGATTCTGGGTAATGAGGAGGAATCGATGGTGGATTGGATGTGGGTGTGAAAGACGGGCATCAGGGACAACGGAGGCTGGGGACCTGAGCACCCAGGAGGATAAAGCTACCGCTACGGAACTGGGGCATCCATGGGGACAGTTGGGAGCTAAATGCAGCCTCACTGAGTGGAATCCCCTGCGAGACCTCGGGGGTGCCCAGAGGCAGGTGTCACACAGGTATGCAGCTTGGGGATCAGGCCCACACTGGGGATGGACATTTGGGAGTCATCAGCATTGAGCTGGCAGCTAAAGACCTGAGTGACCCTGAGGGCCACAGGATGGTCAGAAAGAAAAGGGCCAGAGTCCCGGGCTCACTTTCCAAAGGAGCAGAAAATGTCTTGTTGACGGAATGTATGGTGTGAGAGCAGGAGCTGGGGACTCGAGGTCCTCAGGGTGACATGTGCCACCTCGGGACCCAGTGACAGTGACAGGTTTCCCTTCCCCTTTATGGAGGCCAGGCCACATTATCAACCACAGCCACGGCCCCTCCTTCAAGCCCTCAGCACCGCCCATGGAGATGACTTGAGAGATATTTATTGCATGAACAGGTGAGGCACTTCTGCTGCTCGCTGGTGGCCAAGACATGGCCTCAGTCTCCCCATCTGTGAAATGGGTCTTCCCTCACCTCTGTCCACTTACCCTCCCTGCAGGTGTCCTATGCCAGACCCAGTTCGGCATCCATCCGTGATGCTAACCTGTATGTCAGTGGACTCCCCAAGACCATGAGCCAGAAGGAAATGGAGCAGCTCTTCTCCCAGTATGGCCGCATCATCACTTCCCGCATCCTGGTGGACCAGGTCACAGGTCAGGCTGCCAGGGACGATGCACTTGGCAGGGCACCGGGCAAAGGCACGGAGGTGGGACCAAAGTGGAGAAGGCGGGCACGGCGGGGGCGGAGAAGTGGGAAAGGGGGTCACATCACGGGGCAGGGTCCTCAGGACGCCCTCACTCCCTGACAGGCGTCTCTCGGGGTGTGGGATTCATCCGCTTTGACAAGAGAATCGAGGCTGAGGAGGCCATCAAAGGACTGAACGGGCAGAAGCCGCTGGGCGCGGCGGAGCCCATCACGGTCAAGTTCGCCAACAACCCAAGTCAGAAGACCGGCCAGGCCCTGCTCACTCACCTCTACCAGTCATCAGCCCGACGCTACGCAGGCCCCCTACACCATCAGACGCAGCGCTTCCGGTAAGGCCCCAGGCACCCTGAGGCCTTGCAACCAGCCTCCCTGAACCCCATTCCTGCAAGGCAGAGGGACCCTGGGAGGGTGTCCACACGCTGGGGCCACTGAGGGCAGCAAAGGAGAAATGTGTATGTCAGATGCTGAGGCCAAGCCCTTGTACACAGCAGGCATTCAATGTACGCAGGGCACTATGAGTGGCATCGGCATTAAGAGTTTTATTTTTTGTAAAGATTTATTAGAGAGAGGGAAGGAGAGAGTGTAAGCAGGGGGAGGGTGGAGGCAGAGGGAGAGGGACAAGCCGACTCCCAGCTGAGCAGAGAGCTCAAAGGGGGTGGGTTGGGGGGAGTCAATCCCAGGACCCTGGGATCATGACCTGAGCCAAAGGTAGATGCTTAACCAACTGAGCCACCCTGGCACCTAAAATCTTTGAATTTTAGAGTCAAAAAAAAAAAAAAAATTTTAGAGTCACCTGATCGGGGTCCCTCTCTCTCAGGGCTGGCGTCCCATGCTGTGTGCTCATGGGAGAGGAGTGTCGGTATTTTACAAACAGGGACCCTGAGGCAACACGAAGTGTTGTCACTTGCCCAGCCCAGGCACTACCCCAAAGAGACCTGAACCTCCCCTTTTGGGGACCTGAGCCCCGCAGGCTGGGGGCAGGCGAGTGGGACTGGGCAGGCTGGGATGGGGAGGACAGGACGCGGGCACAGGCCAGGCAGAGGCAGGGCGGGCGAGAGGCAGTGCCCGAGCAACCACGTTCCGTGCCAGGCGGTGTCCAGCCGGGCGGGGAGCAGGCGGGTGGGGGCAGGGCCGGGCTGCTGGCCTGCTGGGTGGGGGCGGGGAGGGCAGTCAGGCCAGGGCTGGCCAGAGTCACAGCTGGGGGTGTGGCCAGAGGCCACGGGTGACCACCCTTTTTGCTTCCACAGGCTGGATAACTTGCTCAACATGGCCTACGGAGTCAAGAGGTAACAGTGCCCCCGCCCTGCTGTCCCCAGCTCCCCACTGTCCTTCCTCGGACTCTTGCTCCAGTGCTGGAACCCACCCTCCCCCATCTCCCCCCGGGGACTGCCAGCTTAGCTGTGTCTGCCCCCTGTCTGGGGTCAGGGAGTCGTGTGTCCATTAGGAAAGTTAGAGGCTACGAAGCCTAGTAAATGCCTGGAAAGAGCTACTATGGAATTCGAACCCAGGAGGGCCTGTGCAGGGCACTCTCCAGCCCATGGAAGGGGTCATGGCCATGGGCCCAGTCACAGCCATGCCCCCTGGTTCCCACACTGTCCGAAAAAAAAACCATCTGCCACTGCTAATGGTTTTTGCTGAGGGTCACAGAACACCCCCTTTCACCCCCGAGTCTGGGCTGGACCTTGTGACCTGCATGGCATTGTCCCCATTCCTGCCCTCCAGAGGGTCTCTGCGTTTACTGCAGGGGGAGCTGTTGAGCACACACTGAGTGCCGGGCGCTGGGCTTAGGGCTGGGGACCCAATGTGGCCCAGCCAGACTTGGTATCCCGTGGAGATGACATGGCATTGAGCACAGCGCTTGGCACGTAGTGGGCGCTCAATAAAAGGCAGCGGCTCCTGTGATTATTGTTATCGTTATTCATTATCTCTGCCTGGTGGGGCAGGAGACAGGAACAGTGAACAGGGCTGTGAAGGGGGCAGGAGAGGGGGTGACAGGGACCCTGCCGAGACCGCGGACATGACCAGGGTGCCAGCCAGCAAGCTGTTCGTCCCCTCTGGGGCCCCCTCTGAGCTGAGCAAGGCCCGGACTGTAGGGAGGCAGTGAGGAACAAGGGTGGAGCCAGTCCTGTCTGTTCATTCACTCGGGCCCTCTGACAGTCAGTCAACAAACCCTCCCCGGTGCTGCCGTGCTGGGAGCCATTCCGGCTGGAGCAAAACCCGCAGAGAAAGGGGAGTGGATCCTAAATATACAATTTGAGCAGGAAAAGGCTGGCAAGAGGCAGAGGAAGGCAGCAGACCACTTTATGAGTTAGAGACCTGGTCCCAGAGTGGGGGGCTCCTCCAGCCACTCTCTCTGCCTGGGATGAGCGCTGCCCCTGGTGGGGGGCCTCTAGCCAGGGAGGGGTGGCAGGGTGCGGTCCGTGGAGGGGAACATGTGCCTCGGGAAGGATAGTTCATCAGGAGTGGGGAAGGGGCCAGGGTCCACAAGGCCAAGGACCTAGTCAGGTCAGAGGTTAGGGGGTCTGGGTGTAGCTGGA
Organism: Neogale vison; assembly: GCF_020171115.1. Lineage (NCBI taxonomy): Eukaryota > Metazoa > Chordata > Mammalia > Carnivora > Mustelidae > Neogale > Neogale vison. Next base: position 216,110,406 of record NC_058096.1, read on the forward strand.
GGCTCCTGGCAAGACTGGGTGAGGGCCTGACGTTCAGATCAGGTCAGAGTTCAGGCCACAGCTGCAGGTCAGGATGGAGGCTCGGGTGGGGTCACGGGGCAAAAGTCACGAGACCTCGGCAGGGTCAGGACAATGCAGGGATCACCGCTCGGCCTGAGGTCACCATGGCGTCAGGGGTCCCAGGGGCTCAGGGGTGTGCCGGGGGTCAGGGCAGAGCCCGCGTGACCCCCAAAGTAGTCCCCTGTCGCTCATCGCCAGGTTCTCGCCCATCGCCATCGACGGCATGAGTGGCCTCGCGGGCGTGGGCCTGTCGGGGGGTGCGGCAGGCGCTGGCTGGTGTATCTTCGTGTACAACCTGTCGCCGGAGGCGGACGAGAGCGTGCTGTGGCAGCTGTTCGGGCCCTTTGGGGCAGTCACCAACGTCAAGGTCATCCGCGACTTCACCACCAACAAGTGCAAGGGCTTTGGCTTCGTCACGATGACCAACTACGACGAAGCGGCCATGGCCATCGCCAGCCTCAACGGCTACCGCCTGGGCGAGCGCGTGCTGCAGGTGTCCTTCAAGACCAGCAAACAGCACAAGGCCTGAGCCACAGCCGCCCGCCCTCCCCACCCTCCCCGGGCAGCAGAGAGAGAGAGAGAGAGAGAGGGGCCCCGAGAGAGACAGCGCAGGCAGACCACCGACGGCACGAGGGCCCCGCGTCCCTGCGGAAGCCACAGGGTGAGCACTCGGGGTGGGGGGGGAGAGTCTGCAGGGAATGGGGGGGTGCCTGGGGGTCCCCCACCCCATCCTCCTGCCCCCACCCCAGGCTGGGCTGTTCACTCTCTCGTCTTGGTTTTGTTCACGGCGATGGTTTTTGTTTCTTTTTTCGGCTAAAAAGAAAGCAGAGATGTGCCCCCGCCCCACCTTCAACCACCCTCCACGGGATGGCTTTGCAGGGGTCCTGGGGGTGCACTCCCAGACCCCCCTGCCCAGGCCTCCCCAACACCTAGATGAGCCTGAGGGGAGGGGGGACAGGTTTAAAAATCCCCAAAAAAGCGAAACGGAGGAGGGGTGTGGGCATCCCTGGCCCAGAGCCGCTGGATGGAGTATGAGGCGCAGGGGGAGGGGCTGGAAACAGAAACAAAATGAAAAAAAAGGGGGGGGTGGGAGGGGAAGAAAAACTCTATTTTTGTAAAAAGGGAAAAAAGACCTCGTGGAGAATTTTTACTGGGGATTCTTGAACTTGAAAAAAAAAAACACAAAAAAAGACAAAAAAAAAAAAGAAAATATTTTGGCAGGTTATGTTTACCAACTGGGGCAGGGGTAGGGAGCAGGGCTTGGGGGCTGGGGGTCCATGGGGCCACACAGAGAAACACAGCCACATGACACGTGGAGGCATGCACGCGCGCACACACACACACACACACACACACACATACACCCCACAGAGACACACAGAAGCACTGACAGACCCAGAGACACGCCCCGGACACCTTCAGGAGCTCGTTGGCTAGAACCAGACGTGCAGACACACACATAGATAATCACAGGAGACCAAAGCGGGGGGGCTCCGCAAACGTGGCCACGGTCAAAAACACTGTCATGGGCAAATGTGGCCACAGGTGGGTGCGGAAGGCGAACATTTCCGCGTCGACACGTGAGAGCAGAGACAGATATGCGCGGACACACAAACCTAGTCACCCCGTCATGGAGATAGAGATACAACACCCAGGAGACACCGACACGCCCATAGCATCCCTCAGGCCCAGGCGAGAGGTCGTGGCCCAGAGCCTGGCCCAGTCTACTTCCTCCGGCTAGGCCGCCTGGGTCTCCTCCGGACGCGTGGCCCCGCTCAGCCCAGCCCCAGGTTCTCTTCAGAGCTCTCTCCTGGCTCATAGTGGTCCCTGCCGCCCACGAACACAGGCGTGCACACACAACATCCATGCATCCAAACACACGATACCTCGTTTCACTTTTGGCGTCATGGTGGGCTGGAGGCAGCCCCCCCCCAAACACTTGAGGCCAAAGGACCCCCTGTCCCTGGGGCTGAACCTTCCTGGGCCGAGGCCCTGGCCCAGAGGCTGAGGTGGGAGGCTGGGCCCTGAGCCTTCTCCCTCCCCAAGGCCTCCCCAGCAGGAAGTACCCGCTGTTCCCTCCAGGCCCCCACCTTCACCCTGCGGTGGCCAGGCCCAGGGGCCCAGCCCCGAATTCCCTTCCCCGCCACCACTTGTCACCCCCTTTCAGTTTGTTGGGTTTTTCCGTCTTTCCAAACTCCTGAGGGCCGGGGATGCAGCGCCCATCCCAAGCCCCAGCCCCGGCTTCTGTCTGGAAAGTCCAGACACTTTCCATTCCCCTAGTTTTCATTCTTTATTAAAAAAAGAAAAAAAGAAAAAAAAAAAGAAAGAAAGAAAAGAAAAAAAGAGAGAAAAAGAAAGAAAAAATTCCAACAGAAGCCGAAGGCCGGAGCCCCTGGGAGCCCTCGCAGCCCCCCACCCCCCGCAGTGGGCCCAGTCGGAACTGAGAATTGCAAACCCTGAGTTCAGTCGCCCTTTCTCCGGTGTCCCTGCGCTTGGTGTCTGGCCATGGCCCCATCTGACTGCCCAGCTCTCTCTCCCCGACCCCTCCCGGTGTTTGTTAGTAAACGTCTGTGGAGCTTCTGCTGCAAGGAACAAAAAGAAAAAAAAAAAATCAAAAAAGCGACAAAAAAAAAAAAACACAAACAGAAGAGGAAAAAAGCGACAAAAAAAGGAAGAAAAAAAAACACACAGAAGAGATTTAAAAAAAAAAAAAAGGAAAAAAAAAAAGACATAAACTGGCACCAGTTAACTTTCTTGTACTTTTTTGCCGAATTTAGCTTCTTGTAGTTTTAACTTATTGCTATGTTAACTATTTATTCTCCTCGTTGCCCTGTAAGGACATTTGTGTATATTTCTGTTCCTTCATCCAGTTTGCAAGTTTAAAGGAACCACGATGTTCTCTTTGTTTCTTTAAGTTTTGCTGAGACGTGGTTATGCCTAATTTATTTATAAAAGGGGAAGTGGAATCATTAAAGTAATAATAATTATTAATAACAGTAATGGTAGCTGAGCGGCGCCCAGGGGGGCGTGTGCTCTGTGGGGCGTTCCCCGCGGCCAGCGACGTCCGGGGTCTTAATGGGATTATTTTTGCTCGTCTTGAGAATTTTTTCAGTCCTATTTAGCTGGTGAAAACCCTAGCTTGTTCTTGATACACGAACCTATTTATTCTTGTGGTTTTTAAGTCCTTCCCGACCTCCCAGCTCCCCTCCAGCAGGGCACGCACCCCCCAGCGGGTCCACCCCTCTCCCTCTGCTGTTTCTTGGGGCTCTCTCCCCTCCGCCCTCCGAGCGCAGGGACACGTGTGCACACGTGGGCAGCGTGCAGGAGGCGTCTGTGAGCAATAAGGGCTGGGTTTGTCCCCTTCCCGGGGGCAGCCGGGCTCTGCAGAGGGGGCACCTCCCCACACCCCCCCCCCCACACTGAGGCCTAGGCCCCTGACACCCCCAAGTCTGGGAGGGGACTTCTTTTTCTAAAACACAGAACTCAGCCCAGCAAGGCCCCCTCTCCAGAGGCCAGCCCCTCACCCCAGGGGCTGGGGGGGGCCGGGGGTCTTCCACATCCCTGGGGGTCAGGGGCAGGGCCGTGGGATGGGGGCTCAGCCCCTCCAGCCCTCCCTTCATCTTGTTATTTATTCAGAAGGTTTCAAATCACGACAGAGTCCATGTTGGAGGTGATAAAGAACTGTAAAAAAAAAAAAAAAAAAAGAAAAAAGAAAGAAAAAAAGAAAAAAAAGAAAGAAAAAGAAAAAAAAAATCACAAAAACCCAAAACCCAACAAGAACACTTTGCGTTGCGTTTAGACTATTTATTACCGGGATTACAGGCCTGGCCGCGGTAACAGACTTTTACATGGAATTGTTTAATTATTTGTACTTTTCATGCCAGAAAATAAAAGTTCAGAATCTTATGGCCTCGGCTGTGTGTGTGCTGGCGGGTGGGGAGCACTGCGGGTCTCTCCTCGGCTGGGGCTGTGGGGTCGCCACACTAGCCACCGAGGCTGCTGGGCCGGGCTGTCACGTGGAGCCCCGGGGCTCCTGAGGACACACACAGGATTCAGGGTGGATGGGAAATGGGTGCAGGCAAGAACCCAGATGTCAGTGGCCTGGGATCCGTCTGCCCTGCGGTGCTGGGCTTTGCTCCATGGTGCAGGGAGCAGCTCAGATGTCAATCAGGCTCTGATGAGACCCCAGCTGTGGCACCAGCCCCGCAGTCACTTCTCCCCGTTCCTCCCTCCGCCCACCCCTGGCCCCTTTACACCTGAGCAAAGAAAGGCAGACATAGGCCGGCTGGGTGGGGGGATCCTATTTATTGTTTTGTTTGAGGTCCCAGGTCCAGTCACTCATCCCCACCAGGAAGGGAGGCAGACACCCTGGGCAGAGGTGGGCCTGGGGTGCCCAGAGTGGGCGAACTGCTTTATTCCACCTTTGGAGGCCGCCGGGCCCTGGTAGCAAGGCTGGGCCCTGCCTGCCCCGCCCCCCCGCCCCACCCCCTCACCCCTCCCCCCGAGAGCAGGGCAGAGAGCAGGGCCCGGAGCTCCACTCGGTTCCGACCCCCGCCGGGTGGGTGAGGGGACCGGAGCCGGGGCCTTGGTCCCCAGACAGCGGGGTGGGTGGGTGACACCGCAGGGGGTATTTCCGTGCCTTGAGGTTCTGGGGCCAGAGAAAGACCATGTGAGAGAGATGGAGACGGAGGCGGGGAGAGAAGTTTTGCTCAGACCCCGGCGCAACCCCAGGCGGAGGCGGCACCACAGCTCCCTGCCCACCTCAGCGCCTGGGGGCGGCTAGAGCTCGTCGTGGTCGCCATCGGCCGGGGGGTCGGGCGGTGGCTCCGCGCAGGCCGCCGGCGTCATCAGCTCCATGAGGTACTCGCAGCGGCTGGGCTCCGTGGTGCTGGTCACCACGGTCTCCTTTCCACACAGCAGGCGCACCTGGGATGGGCAGGTAAGGGCTCAGGTGGGCCTGGTCCCCCAACACCCGCCCCCCACAACCCCCGGGCCCCCGGCACTCACGGTGGTGGAGCGGTTGGGGCCCTGCCAGCAGCCCGTTCCCTGCTCGTACTTCATGGCGCTGAACTTGTCGTGGTCAGGGCCAGCCCACGAGCCCCAGGTGCTGTGGGAGAGCAGGGGTGGTGAGGGGGGGGGGCACTGGCCAGGGCAGGGATGCTGGGGGAGGGGATCCATTCGACGCCCTCACCCCACTCACCCAAGGCTGGTGGGGGAGCCGCCGAGCTTGGGTTTCTGAGAGACGAGCTTGAAGGGACAGAGCCGGTAGACATACCTGTCACAGGACAGGGATGGTGGGCGGGGACACAGGACCCTAACCTCCTCCATGCGCCCACACCCACGGCACAGGGGCACCTCAAACTCCGCCCTCTGCCCTCCGCCCTTGAGCCCACCCCCTCCCCCTTCCTGGCTCAGGCTGGGGCAGGGCCACTCTCCACCCGCCCCGCTGGCCAGTTGGGGGCGCACTCGTTGGTGGTGAGCTCGTAGCACTGGCTGTACAGGTAGGCAAACTCCCCGTTGGGGCCGAAGTCGAAGGAGATCTCCTGCTCCAAGTTCCTGGAAGGGGAGGCCAAGCCACTAAGGGGCAGCGTCATTCAGGACAACACAGGGAGGCCCACTGTGTTGTCCCACTCCAGCAGTTGAGGGCCACTCGGGGGCTGGGCTCAGGCTCCCCACCGTCTGGGGACCCTCCCCAGGGGAGCCACCCCTGTCTTAGCACACGTAGCCGGGGCAACTCCCCATTACCACCTCCTCTGGGGAGCTCAGCAGGGGGAGGCTGCCTGGCAGGTGGAGACGTGGCCTTGCCTGGGCCAGCCCCCACCCCCTTACCTGATGGACTCCTCCATGTCCCTCAAGGACCGCTCAGCCTCCTCAAACTTGCTGCGGGCCTCCTGGGCGGCTGGCGGGGGTGGGCAGTGTGGGAAGAGGTCTGAGGGGCCCCAACCGCCCCCATCCGGGAAGAAGAGGGAGGGGGTGCTTCGGACACACTTGCATCCCCCAGCTCCCAGGCCTGCTAGGCCACCGGCCCCACCGCCCAGGCCTCCACAGCCTCAGGGCAGACCTCGCCCTGTAGCACAGGCTCTCCACTCCTGCGGAAGGAGGGCCAGGACTCCTGGGACCTCGCGGGCTCCCAGCCCTCCTGCCGGGGAGGCACAAACAAGCAGCAGCCGGAGGAGGTGGGAGGGCCCCTGGGGCCCATCGGGGCAAGGATGGCTTCTCCAGGCCCCAGATGCCCCTCCCTAGGCTTGCTCAGGGCCAGTGCAAGCCCATCTTGGGAAGCCAGTGAGGCCCACGGTCCCCGCAGGTATGGATCACCGGAAGCATGAAATCGGGCTGGGTCCCCTCCCTCGCTCGCCTGGCCCTCACCATCAATGAAGGCCTGAGTCTGCTCATCGTAGGGGGGCATTTTGTCCTCTTCCGTGGGGCTGGCAGCAGGTTGCGGGGGAACCAGTGGGGGTGGGGCCTCCTGGGGGAGAGGCAGAGTCAGCCGGCAACCCAGCCCCTACCCTGTCACCCCCTTCTCCCCCAAACACACACCTGGGGCTGCTCCCCCTGCACCTGGGAATCTTCCTCCTCCTCCTCCTCCTCCTCCTCTTCCGTCTCCTCTTCGTCCTCATCCTCCTCTTCCTCTTCCACGGGTGGCGAGGGCACTGGGGGCTGCTCCTCCTTGGGCTCTGTCAGGTCAGGCTCAGAAGGTGCAGGCGGTGGGCTGGTGGGGAGCACCTGCTGGGTGTACGGGTAATGGGTGCTGCGGGCTCAGTGGTCTGCCCGCCTCCCGGCTCAAGTCCAAGCTCACACCATCACCCCATGGGCAGTCTCCGTGTCTCCGCCCCTTCCTAGGGGCCTGGAGGGAGGGAGAGACAGCTGATGGGGGGGCCCTCCACGGAGGGAGCCTGGATGACCCAGCTGGCCAGGGTGGCCCTGTGCCAGAAGCAGAGGCAGTTCCTTTGTGAGGCATTTGGGAGGGGGGCCCGGAGGGGGTACTGCATCTCCTCCCCTACCCCCACTGACCTCAGACCTGTACTTGTCCCTGATGGCAGCCCAGACGCGGTCGTAGAAGGCAGAAGCGTCAGTTCGCATGTCTCCACCCAGCAGGGCCTGTGTGCGTGGTGGGGACAGCGTCAGGGGCCTCCACGTGTGCCCCTGTGCCCTAGGCACTCTCGAGGGGGGGGGCCTCAGGCTATGGTGCCTGGGGTGCCAGGCACGGCTGTGCTCTGACCACCCAGGGCTAGGCCTGGGCTCAGAGGCTGAGCAGCCCGAAGGGGGCAGCACAGGCCCATGGGAGAGAGGGCGGCCCCAGAGGAGAGGAACATGTGGGGTGGGGGGGAGAGAAACAGAGACAGAAAGGGAGAGGGAGCTCCAGAGCCCCAGCAGCAGAGGTTGCTGGGCCCCCGGGGAGAGGCAGAGGCCAGGGAGAGACAGGGAAGGAGCCACCAGCAGGGGTCCAGCCCCAGTCAGGACAGAGAGCCAAGGCCTGCACGGGAGGAGGGCAGAGTGAGGGCGCGTGGGGCCAGGTGGGTGGGGAATCTGGCGTGTTCCTAACCCGGTCCCAAAGGGCAGGGAGGAGAGCTGGGCTTCCAGCCTCCCGCCCCCCACCCCAGGCAAGGCCAAGCGGCATCGGCCATGCCAGGCACCCCGGCAGCCCTGGGAGCAGCCCCAGGCCAGCCTGGCCCCCGCCCCCTGGCCCTGAGGTCACCCCGGGATGAGACTTCTACAAGTCCCAGGGCAGGGAGAAGGACAGGGTACCTGAGCCTCCCCTTCTGAGAGTGTCCCGTCACCGTCGGTGTCCAGCTCCGGGTGGGTCTGCAGCTCGGTGACCGAGACCCTGCAGGCGTGCACGGAGAGGCCAGCAGAGCGGTGAGGCCCACTGGCTCCAGGCACTGCTACCTGTTCCCCTCTTGTCAGGGCCCTTCCCCTAGAACTTATTTTAGGACCTCAAAGTTGGGGGGGTGGGGGCAGAAGTTGGGAGGTGGGGAGCTCTGGGGTTGGGGCCGGAGGGGGGCCCAGCCCCGTCTCCTGCCCTGGCCTGAGAACTCTGCAGCCTTCAAGGGGCTCAAAGGAGAGACAGAGACTCCCTGTTCCCGACAGCCCCCCCTTCACTCAGCCGTTAGCCTGGGTCACTCAGCAAGTTCAGGGGCACGGTGGAATTAGAAGGGGTCTGGCTTTCGTCAAAGTGATCCAGGCCACAGAACGTGCTTGGGAAAAGTAATAGGACCCCCCAGCTACCTGAGCGGGCTCCTTGGGTGGGGTGGGGAGGGTCCTTCATCTACCCTCAGCGTTTTTCTGCATCTGCCTTATACTTGAGTAACAAGGGCTTGGTCAGGGGAACTCACTAGAGACCTGCGCTGGGAGGGGGGCGCTCAGGTGCAGGAGAGGGGGAGGGACCCCAGGCCCAGGGCAGGAGAGACAGACTCACGCCCCATCCAGATCGTCATCCAGCTCCTGGAAGGCGCTGGCCGCCAGCTCCCGTTCCCGCTGCGCCCTGGAGGCAGCCTGCTGCTCTGTGGAGGGGCCAGCTCCGTCACCCACCGCCCCGAGGCCTGCCTCGCCCCAACACCCGACGCGTCCCACTGTACGCCTGGCCCAGCACTGGTGCCGAGTCAGGCCAAGGAAGAGCACAGAGTGGGGCTGGGAGCCATGAGCTGCCAAAGGCTGGCGAGGGCGGGGGCCAAGGAAGAGGCAAGAAGTGCCAATAGCGGGGAGACTCCGAAGTGGGGAGTTGGGGAGGATTTGCAGACATGGGGGGGTGGGGCTTGAAGGCACCCTGGGACCTTGGGTTTGAATAAGCAGGGGCTAGACTGTGCAAGCCTGGGAGGGAGATCACGCATCGGCCATGTCTGGGAACCCCCAGGAGCAGCAGCCTGTGGCCCCAGGCCCGTTTTCCAACACTGAAGATTAAGATGGAGACTGGGGCGGGGTGTGGCCAAGACAGGAAGGCTTCCTGGGGGGTCCCAGGAGTGTCCCAGGAATACAAGGGAACTGGGCTGTAGCCAGTTGCCACAGGGCCACAGATGGATCTCCACCTGGGTGGATGGTGCCCCCTCTGCTGGCCTGACCCCCACCAGATGAGCTGGACAGGAAAGCGGCCACCATGCCGCTCCAGGGATGGAGCTCACTCCGGGCCTCCGCTCAGCCGTCTCCAACGGGCCCAGCGGGGTTCCCTTGGCCCCCCTCTGCCTCATCCCCAGAGGGCCCGCCACGCCCCAGCAGACCAGGCTGGCAACTGTCCCTCTCCCAGACGAGGGTGTGAGGCTGGCTGGCTGAAGGGACCTGCCCACGGTCACTCGGCGGGCAAAGGGCAGGGCCAGGTGCAGAGACACAGGATGGGTTAGGAAGTCAGCTTCCACTGGGATGAACAGAGAGAGGAGACTGCCCGACTTCCCAGCACTGGGCAGGAAGGCAGAGGCTGGGGACAGCTGTCTGAGTGGCGGGGCCTGAGTGTGCTTCTCAGCTGAGGGGAGGTACCTGCTGGACAGGGCCCAGGAAAGAGGGGACATAACAAAGTCCAGGGTCTCCCAAGAGCAGCAGGGGTGGGAGTCAGGGTCTGGAGGCAGAAATAGCCTCTGCTGAGAGAAGGGGAGGCTGCAGATGCCACTGGGGCTCTGGCCCAGAGGCCCCCCCTGCTCACTTGCCCCTGGGCCATGGCTCCCACCACACTTGGGGTAAAAGCCCAAGTCCTCCCCACAGTCCCCAAAGCCCTGCCCTGGTCTCTCCCCCTCCCCCTCTGATTCTCTTCCCTCCCTCCCTCCTACCACATGGCCTCCTTGCTGTCCCTTAAAAACCAGACATGAGGCTGCCTCAGGGCCTTTGCACCTGTGCCCTCTGCCTGGCTCACTCTTCTTGGCAGGCAGGGGCTAGCTCCATCTCGTTCAGTGCTAAACTACTGGCACCTGGGGTGTGCCTGGCGCACAGCAGGTACCCCATGAACACTGGATGAACTGCTGCATCACTGATCGTGAGGAACCAAGGAAGAGAGAGGAAGGGCCAAAGAATGCAGCAGGTGCCGAGGGAGATGGAGATCAGCAGTGTGGACTCAGAGACGGGCTGCCCCAGCTCCTGGTTACCAGCCCGGGGAGTAGCCACGGCCACACTTCCAAATCTCTTCCTGCAATGCCTGGTCCTCTAACTAGTCTGGAGGGGGTTTCTGGCCCACCTCTCCCATCTGGCCTGCTTCCACAGGGTGACCCCCACTGGACAGACTGAGGACGAGGCCCAAGGCTCCCGATTTACCAGAATGGCAGCACAACCTGCCAAAATCAAGAAAATGCTGGACAAAGTATAAAAAAAACCATCTTCAACTGACTGAAGTGACATAAATTGCCAGGGAAATAAGCCATTCAGGAAGATTAAAGAACATGGAAGTTCCCAGCAAATCCGGAGATCTGTGCTGATGAGAATTTGTGAGGCAAGGGAGAGGGAATCAAAGCCGCCCCCCGTCCCATAACTAAGCTGTGACCTCACCCCAGGGTTGTCCCCTCAAGGAGAGGCTGGGCCAGAAATCCCCAGCCTGTGCTCCCACCTCAGTTCACGCTGCCTGACAGGTTGGAGGGGCCTCTGGCCTTTGCTTTAGATTCAGGAGGTCCCCCAATGGCAGTGTTCCCATGTGGCTGGCAGAAAGAAGAACATCTCCTCTTGGGAAAAAAAATCCCTTCTGCTAGGTGGCAGGTTATTCCTACCAATGACTTTCGGATGCAATGACCGACGCACAGGTGAAGCCAACAGAGCACGTGGGGGACCGAGGCACCATGATGGATAGTCAGCAGACACGTGAGCCAACAGGTAATGAGCGACGCTCCCGGGCCCAGGCGCTTCCCAGCCAGAGATAAGGGCCGGCCCTGGCCAGCCCGGGACATACCTTCCCACCGCTTCTGATGCTGGTCTTTGGCCTCCTTCTCTGGCTTCTCGGCCTCCTCCTTCACCAGGCGCAGCATCTCCACCTGGTCCTCCAGGGACTTCTTTCCAGCCTGTAGCTCAGCGAGCTTTTCCTGGGTAGGCGAAAGGCAAGATGCCCATGTCTCCTGTTCTGCCTTCTTCCCGAGTGCTACTTCCCTGCCTCCACTCCACAGGGCGTCCACGGGTGACCTTCCCGAAGGTTCCCTTCCTGTGGTTCCCCCGAGCTTCCTGCGGAGAACCCTGAACACCTCGAGGCAGCCCCTGAGGGCCTGCCAAACCAGGCCCACCGCTCCAGCCGCAACTGCCCCAATGCTTTCTTACCCCACAGGGTCCAACTCCCCTGACAGCATTTAGATCCCCCACAGGCCCCGTCTCCCGTTCTTCACACATGCTTTCCCTCTGCCTAGAACACTCTGCATGGCTGACTCTGGGTGAATTATCCCACAGATTTCAGTTTAGATAGAGGCCTTCTCCTCCAGAAGCCGTCCCTACTTCCTGCCACCACAACAGGCGGGACCAGGCACAAGTCTCCTCTAGGCCTCAAAGTCCCAACCCAAATGTCCCTTTTTCCAGTGGTTCTGAGTGTCACTTTGGCATCTGTCCCTCTCGGTGGACAACGGGCCCCTGAGGCAGCTCCAGGTCTGTTTCCAGTCGCTGCCCACTACACCGCAGCACATCCAGGGCCTCTGTGGATATTTCGAGAAGGAACGAGTGTGCTGTGGGGCCCCAAGCTGAAGGGTCTTAGCCTAAGCCGCGCCATGGGATCATTTTCGTCCTAATGCCCTGCCCCACACCTCAGCCTGGGCTGTTCCCAGGATCCTCCTACCGCCCCCCTGAGGGCAAAAGTCACTCAAAGCCAACCTCATTGCATGGCTTCCCCACTATCCTCTGAACCCAGAAAGGACATCACTACTTTCCCCCCAACCCCCAACCTCAGGGGGGGCCTGACCAGCCAGGGCATAGAGGGGAAAAAGATCCGGAACCTTCCCTGGGCAGAAAAACAGAACTGAAGTCCTCCTGCGAAGAGCCTGGCAGAAGTCCAAGGACAGGGCTGAGGACTCTGACCCACCCGGCAGCCCAGGGGGTGGCCTGGGCACACGATTTCTTCCAGCCCTTGCAGCACCTGCCCCATAGAACTACCCAGGCTGCTGCGACAACATCTTGAGTCCTCCCCTCGAACAGGGAGGTCGCATGGTTACTGGCCTCATCCTCCAGATGAGGGCACCACAGAACCAGGAAGCAGCGAGGCGCCCCTCCGATTCTGGGATGCAGGAGGAGAGCTCCTGAGCCCACTTCAGCCCCTCAAGGTTCTGCACAACACCCCTGCTGACCACCACCTGGTAATGGCTTAACTAACGACTGAACAGCCTGCAGACAAATGGGTAAACCAAGGCACACACAGACGGTAACTGGCCCTGGGACTCCATTAGTCAGGGGCGGGTGTCAATCCCACCCAGCCTCACCAGCCTAAGACTCTAGGCCTCAGGGCCCAGAATGTTCTGGGCTGTCCCCACAGGGTCTCTCACCTGCTTCTCCTCCCGAGCCTTCTTCCAGTCCTCAATAAGGATCTTCTTCAGGCGGAACCCCTCTCTCGTGACCTCTGCCATCTGCTGCAGTGTCTCTCTCTCCTTCCGGCCCTTCTCTCTGGGGTGGAGGGAACACACGAGCACCCCCAGGGAGGCCCTTAGGGCTCACCAGCTTGGCCTCTTCCAAAAGGGCTCAACCCACCTGCAGCCCGCCCCACGGGGGAAAACATAAAGAGCAAACCCTCCTTCCCCCTCTTCCCCAGGCTCTGAGCTCTTCATCCCTGTCCCCGAGAGGAGGGATAGCGGTCAGAGTTTGCTCACTGTAAGGACCTGGGAGAGGAGCTGGGGAACGCTCGTGTGGGGCTAGAGGTTGGCCCCCAAAAGAGAAAGAAAAGCACGGAAATCAGACTCCTGGAGGAGAAGGCCATCTGCTGGGTAACTGGGTTGCCCCTGAGCCACTCTGTTCCTAAAAGATCTTCCATAAGGCAAATTTACAAAAGTATTGGGATTTTCAGCTTCTCTGAAAAATGAATCTAGCTTGGCCGCCTGCCTTCAACCGACCAAAGTCAAGGGGCAAGTGTTTCCTTTAGATGCCACAATGCCCACCACTCTCTACTGCCTCACACTCAGCCGCCTTCTGCTGTTTCTACCACCTGCCGCGGGCATTTCAGTTTTCAGGGTCTGCCACGAGAGCGAGTGATTCAGAGATGGGAGTCTCAAGTCAGACCGGCCTGGGTTCAAGTCCCGGCTCTGATCTGACCTAGATGTGGGAACCTTGGGGAAGTCACTTTTTATCCTGAGCTTGACTTTTCTCATCTGCTGAACTGGGAAACAACTGTGCCCGCTTCTGGGCCGGGGATGGAGCCGTGACGTGGTGTTCATTCACAAGGCCCTGGCAGAGTGAGCACTTGATGGACCAAAGCAGAAAAGAGAGGGGCTTGGTTCACTGGATGGGGTGAGGCTGGGACCCTGGGGAGGGGAGGGGGGGCGGGGGAGGGTAGCAGCTGCCAGCCACATACTTGCAGGTGTTCTCACAGACGATCCCGCTGTTGTATTCATCCGTCCCGTCACAGCAGTCTGAGAGCAGAAGCAGGGATGGGATCAGACCCGGCAGTGGCTCCTCCCTACTCACCACCCCCACCAATTTCCCCAACCCTGGTGTGATCTCACTCACCACAAACTCCATCGTTGACCCATCGGGAAGAGATGTACAGGGCTTTGTAGCCAGTGTTGGTGCAGTGGAAGCTGCCGTTAGGACAGGCGGCTGTACCTGTGGGAGGAAGGTAGTTTTCCAGGTGACCTCAGGGCTAACTCATCACATCCACCCACAGACAGATCCCCCGGACACACGTGCACACACACAGCACGTGAGGACCACCGATGCACAGAAAGGGAAGGAAGGGCCTCGGGGACTGAAATCAAACTCTCCCATGTTCTCCTCTGCCTCTCACCAAGGCCCTCAGAACGAGGCCCCGCCCACTGCTCTATCCCTTGCCTCCACTCCTCTGTCTGCCCTTCACTCCCACCCTCTCTCCCGCCTCTAGGTATCTGCACCTGCTGGCACCTCCACTTTCAGCACACTTCAGGGTTCAGTGGAGACTTCCCGACCCCCCAGGCTGGGCAAGGGGTGGGAATGGAGGGGCTCTCTGGGCTCCCCCAGCAGCTATGACCCTCCTCACCAAACCACTCACTTCTATGCCTGCTTTCCCCCACTCGGCAGGGAGCCGTGGGAGGGCAGGACTGGGTCTATCTGTCTTGGTCACTACCGCACCGCAGGAGCTGGCATTTCCCAGGCACTCAGAAAACCTCGAATGAATGAATGAATGAACAGAGAAAAGACTCACCTGGCTCATCTGAGCCATCCTTGCAGTCACAGTAATCATCATTGACCTGATCAAAAGGGATGGTGGCAGAGCCGTCCAGGCAAGTGAAAGGCTTGGACTCGTCATAGAAGTGATGGTCTGGGATGGAGGAGGTAAGGGGCTCATCAGCCCAAGGCACGAAGAGGCCCTCTCAGCCGCTGAGTATTGCCACCTTCCCTACCCAGAGGCCAGGAAACTGAGGCAGAAGGCTCAAAGTGTCTATCCCAGGGGCCAAATCGGCCCCTCCCACACCCTACCCCCACCTCCAGCCACCTCCAGTGGCGGACTCACTGGTGAGGGAGACGCCCCGGGGCCTCTTGACCTCCACGGCCCAGCACAGGGGCAGCAGCAACAGGAACAGTAACATCTCGCAGAAGCTCGCGGGCCGGAAAGAGGTTCTGGGGGGAGGAAGCCGGCCGCGGGGAGATGTGCTGTGCACCCACGCTGCGGCAAGAAAGGGACCGCCGGTCAGTGGGAGAGGGCTACTTCCAGCCGAAGGAAGTCACCTCTTCCTCCAGCCGGCTGGAATCCTCCATCTCTTCCGGGCAATGGGGGCTCACTCTGCTTCCAATATAGGCGGGGTGGGGGGCCCTCCCCAGTCTTGCCCAGAGAGAGTCTCATTTTTTTATCAAGGGGGAAGGCTCAAAACCTCCGCTCCCTGCCCGGGGAGGGGCGCGGGTGGGTAGGGTTGGTGAGCTATCCAATTCCCGCCAATTGGCCAAAGGGGTTAACAGTCTCCCACTCTACCGACGAACACCCTCGAGCTGCCCCCAATAAGAAACTGGGGTGACCCCCACCACCCCACCCCGCGCGTTAATTCACCACCTACACGAGGCCGGGGCAAAGGTCAATATCCACCGCGCCCCCCAGCCCAGCAGCCAACCGTTCCTCCAGAAAAAAGAAAGCGGAAATATGTGGGACGCGTCACTTCCGGCGTCACGCCGCTCGTGCGGAGCGGCGACCCAAGGGTGCCATGTTGAGAGTGGCAAGTGGGGGAGGGGTGGGCTGGAACCCAGACGGCCATCTTGGATAGGACTGTGAAGCCCTAGAGGGGATCGTTCTGATGGTTCGCGCTTAATGGCGGCGTTCCGTTCCTCCATCTTGGGAGTGGCAGGTTCTGCAGCCGGAAAAGAAGGTTCCTGAAAAATGCCTCGGAAACCCAGCGGAGTGGTGTTGCGGGAGTGGGGGGAATGCTTAAAAAAAAAAAAAAAAAAAGTAGGCGGTGCCTGGCTGGCTCAGTCCGGGAGCGGGACTGTTGATCTTGAGGATGTGGGTTCCAGCCCCATATTAGGTGTAGAGATTACTCAAAAATAAAAAAAAAATTCTTTTTTAAAGTAGGGGTTGCCTGGCTGGTTCCGACATAGACCGTGTGACTCTTGATCTCAGGGTTGCAGGTTCCAGCCCCACCTTGGGTGTAGAGATTACTCAAAAATAAAACGCAAAAAAAAAAAAAAAAAAAAAAAAAAGGATGAGCAGGTGACCCCAAAGTAGTCCCCTCCTAATATCCAGCCGAGAGGCTTGGCCAGCCCGCAACTGGACCGCCCCTCTGCACAGCGTTAGCCAATGAAAGCGGCGGTGTGGAACGCGGACGGTTTCCATGGGAGCGTTGGAATAGGGGGCGGGGCAGAAGTTACCCAGCAACCGGGAAATGCTGAGAGGCCCCGCCAAGCGGTCGGAAAGTGCATTCTCCCAGAGCCCGGGGAACCCGTGCTGACGGACCCAGGACCGGGGCAATTGCTATTTGCCACCCTAATCCCAGGGACCCTAGGCCCCAACCCAGTCATGACGTCTCCCCTGTGCTGGGCGGCCTCCTCCAACATCCCGCCTTCTCAGGACCAGGTTTCGACCTCCCGCAAGGTGCAGGGCAGTCAGACTAAGGCCCAGCACAGTCACTCCCAAGTAAAGGGTGTGCCCCAGGCCTGGCTTCCACTCCATTCCAAGGCGGGATCCCTCCATGTCCTCCGGGGCAAGTCTGCTGTGCACACGCAGGTGGCAGAGTTACAAAGGAAGATACAACTGTTAGGTAAGACAGCTCGAAAGGGCACAAAGAATCAGGAGTCAACAGTGTCCTCCCAGCCCTGCGACCAGGCACTGTGTGACAAGGGCCTTCCACCGGTCTTCATCCGGGTGGCAAAAACGGGAGGCAAAAACTCATACTTGTTCATGGTTTTCCTCATCTCTCTTATGGAATCTTTCCTACGCTCAGAACCAACTAGACTGTGTTTCATACTTTCGTGTAATTTCAACTCTTCTACCACGCATTGGCGGGGCGGGGTGGGGGGTGTTGGTAAAGAACACAGATTCTAAAGCCAGATTTCCTGGGTTCAAATCTTGGCTCTGCTCTGCAAAGACTGATCTTAGGGAACGATGAGTAGCCTAAGTGCTGTCAATTTCTCTATTCGTAAAATGGGGAGAGTAAGGGGAGCCTGGGTGGCTCAATGGGTTAAAGCCTCTGCCTTCGGCTCAGGTCATGATCCCAGGGTCCTGGGATGGAGCCCCACATCGGGCTCTGCTTAGCAGGGAGCCTGCTTCTGCCTCTCTCTGCCTGTCTCTTTGCCTACTTGTGATCTCTGTCTGTCAAATAAATAAATTCTTTTTAAAAAAAAAATGGGGATAGTAAGAGTACAACCCCATAAGGGGTTGAAATGTACAAAGTGCCGAGAACAGTGACTGGCACATAGTAAAACAGTATAAAGGGTAAACCGATGTTTCTCAATGGAAGAGGGCTATTTTGCTCCTCAGTGGGCACTTGGCAACGCCTGGACACATTTTTGGCGGTCACATTGTTGGGGGTAGGGGTCATCCAGTGGCCAGAGGCCAGGGACTCTGCTCCACATCTGACAATTCATGGGACAGCTCAAAACAAATAATTGTCCGCCTCAAATATCAGGTGTGCCAAGGTTGGAAAATTCTGATGTGAACCATTATGGTAACTATTATTATTAGAAGGTAATCTTGCACAGTAGTTGAAAGTACAGGCTCGGGAATCAGACATCTTGTGATCCTGAACAATCTAATAAACCTGAGCCTCATTCTTCTCATCTGTAAAGGGGTATGATATGGATATATACCTGTTGACATATGGTATTTGACAGCTGGAAGGTTCTTTGTCCAGCATCGAGTATATGACAAGTGTTCCCACTGAAGTATCGTTGCAATATTAAGTCAACGATAAACAAAAACAGCTTTCCTCTGGGAAGCCCCCGACCCCCTCTGACACACTTGTCTTGTATACCTCGTATGACCTCAGAGGGTGACCGGAAGGCCTTTTATGAGAGCACCCAGTGGAACATCAAGAAGAATCAGGAGACCATCAACCAGCTCCAGGAGGAGACCAGGGTCCTGCAAGTTCAGCTGGCGGACCTGCTGCAGGTGAGGATGCTGAAATGGTCGAAGGTCTCGAAGAGTCAGGGCAGTGTCCCCAGTGGGGCAGGGCGCTGCCTCAGGTTGGGGTGGTCTTCATGAGTAGTAACTGGGCTTCTCTCCTTGCAGGGAGATGAGAAATTGGTCCAGGCGGTGATTCGGGAGTGCAAGTCAGAGAAGCCGTATTTGAAGAACAGGACAGGACAGGTTTGCGCCATCCCAACTCCACTGACCCTCTCCCTTCTCCCTTCGTTTCCAACTTGTGTCGCCTCCCCACTGGACTCTCTGACTCATCTCACCTTCTCCAATCCTTTCTCCACCGCTAATTTATTCACTCAATTAATCTTTATCACACACCGACCACGTGTAGGCATGGTATTCAGTATTGGGGACTATGCAGTAAAAAAACAAAACACCAGACCAACCTCCACTTCCCAAACCTTCATAGCCTAGTGGGGAAAAGAAAATGGAGAAAAACAAAACAAAACAAAAACAAGAACAAAACAAAAACACCAAGAATGAATGCAGAAATAAAGTAATTTCCAGGAGTGACCAGAAATGAATTAAACAAAAATAGATAGGGGCAGAGGTTTGCACCGTTTTGTTTTTTTTTTAAGATTTATTAACTTAGCACAAGCATGAGCAGGGGGGTGGGACATGCAAAGGGAGAGGGGAAGCAGACATTCCGCTGAGCGCGGAACCCAACACGGGGCTAGATCCCAGGACCCCAAGATCATGACCTGAGCCAAAGGTGGACAACCAGCTGAGCCACCCAGGTGCCCCAAGGGGTTTGCACTTTAGATTGGGTTGGAGAGGTCAGGAAAGCCACCTCTCTGTAGGACATTGATATCTGAGCTGAGAATGAGACAGGCAGGAAATGATTTGGGGAAAAGCAATCCAGGCAGAGGGAACAGCAAGTGCAAAGTCCCTGAAATAGAAGCAAGGGAGTAGAGCATTGGAGACACAGGCCTGGCCAGTGTGGCTGGATGGGAGTGCTTGAGCAGGCCTCTGTAGGAGATGAGGTCAAGAGAGTCAGGGGGCACCTGGATGGCTCCGTGTGTTTAGCCTCTGACTATAGCTCAGATCGTGCTCTCGGTGTCCTGGAGCTGAGCTCCATATCAAGACCTGGAGTCCTCTTGTCCCTCCGCCCCTCCTGCTCAGGCTCTTTCTCTCCTCAAAGTAATAAATAAAATCTTTAATTAAAAAAAAAAGAAAAAGAAGGTCAGCAGGGGCCGAACCTTCCAGCAGGCTTAAGAGTTTAGATTTTATGACGTAGAGTGTGAGGAAGAAGAGGGAAGCTGCGGGGAGGTCCTCCAGGAGAAGACGGTGTTGGCTGCACTTCGACAAAAATGGCAGAAACAGGAAGAACGGGGTAGCTCTGGGAAAACCTTTGAAATAGAACAAAGCATTGCTAACGAGCTGGCTGTCGGTGGGATGGAAGAAGAGAAGGTGAGGACATGGGGTTTGGGGGACTTGCGTGCCTGGAAGGATGAAGCTGCCATGCGCTGACATGGAGAAGAGTCCAGGAAGGATTTGGGCAAAGATCATGTACTCGATTTTGGACACAATGGTTTTGAGGTGTCTGGATGGCAGTGTAGATATAGGTATATGAGCCTGCGGTTCCCGGTGTGGGGAAGGGGCGCTTAAATGTGGATGTTCTCAGCTATGGTGAGTTTTCAGACCCTGAGCCTGGATAGGTCCATGGAGGGGGTGGGTCTGAACAGAGTTGAGAAGCCTCAGATGCTGTCTCTCCTTGGGCCAAGTAAGGGAGAAGGGCAGCCAGGGTGGCAAATTGCGGGGTGGGGAGACGATCTGCAGGAGCAGGGGGTCCGCTGGGTCTGGGGTCTGATGCCGCTGAGCCCGGGGAGAGGAGAAACAAGATCTGGAGGAGAAGGGGAGGAAGGCTTAGGTGGGAGGGTTCAGGCTGCCGCTTGGGCTCGCCTCTCTCCAGCAGGCCGTGGAGCACCTGGACCACCGGCTGAGCGAGAAGGTGAAGCAGCTGAACGCACTGCGGCACCAGCTGGGCGTGCGGCAGAAATGGCTGGAGGAGCTCCAGCTGCGGCACAGCCTCCGCCAGCTGGAGATGGCCGAAGCGCAAAATAGCAACACAGAGGTGGCCAAGGTGAGGCCGGTTAAGGAGGGGTGGAGATCCGGAGGAGAACTGCAGAGGGGAGGGGACTCGGCCCAGCCTTGCTTCCCATCTAGACCATGCGGAACTTGGAGAACCGCCTGGAGAAGGCCCGGATGAAGGCGGAAGAAGCCGAACACATTACCAATGTGTACCTGCAGCTCAAGGCCTATCTCCAAGTAAGGACCAGGGCGACTTGGAGGATGGGGTGGAGGCAAGTCGGAGGGCCAGCCTGCAGAGGGACATTGGTCACGGGCCTGTCCCCCACCCGCAGGAGGAGAGCCTTCACTTGGAAAACCGGCTGGATCTCATGGAGGCAGAGGTGGTGAGGGCAAAACGCGAGCTAGAGGAGCTGCAAGTGGTGAACCAGGAGGCGATCAACGCCCGGGACATCGCCAAGGTGCCAGCCTGCCAGGCCCTGGGGTTCCCACCCAGACGCCTTGGTCTTTTGGCCCCCGAATCTGAACCCCAGCTGTCCCCGAGCTCCTCCCGCCTACCTCCCCGGACCCCGCACCCTGGCCCAGCTGTGTCCCCCGGCCCTAAGCCTCGGTAAGTACCAGCTGGTCCTGCTGTCCCCGGGCCCTGCCTCCAGAACCAGCTGCAGTATCTGGAGGAGACCGTGTTCCGGGAGCGTAAGAAGCGGGAGCGCTACATAACCGAGTGCAAGAAGCGCGCGGAGGACAGGAAGCTGCAGAACGAACGCATGGAGCGCAAGGTGGGCGTGTCCACAGGTCCCGGGGTGCAGCCCCAGCCTAGACCTGACTTCGCGGGTACCGCCACACCCCTATGTAGAGCCATACCCTAGACCTTCCGGGCACTTAACATTTCTCCGGACTCCGCCCTCATCTCCACTGGATGCCTAGGGCTCCTCCCACTTCCCTGACCCCGCCCTCCCTCCATCCGATTGCCTTGTTTGGAGGAGCTTCCACATCGCCCCTCACTCACCGATCCTTCCCATCCGTCCCCACCTGATTACACCGCGCCGCACTCCTAAATCTGGTCCCGCCTCTAGCCCGCCCCTTTTTCGAGGTCCCGCCCCCGCTCCCTTGACCCCGCCTCTTCGCCCTGCCTCTGAGGCTGCCCATCACCGACCAGCCCTTTACTGCACTCCTGACCCCAGGCTGGGTTTCCTGACCTGGCCCTGAGCCTTTACCCTGGCTCCCCAGTTGGGCCCCGCCCTCTCCCGGCTCCCCCTCTCTGGCCTCTACCCCAAATCCTTGCCTGAAAGCTGACTCCCGCCCTGTGAGCAGACCCAGCGTGAACATGTGCTGCTGCAGTCTGAGGATTCGACCCAGGATAGCCTGCGCGCCAA
Source organism: Neogale vison (assembly GCF_020171115.1). Lineage (NCBI taxonomy): Eukaryota > Metazoa > Chordata > Mammalia > Carnivora > Mustelidae > Neogale > Neogale vison. Next base: position 216,131,550 of record NC_058096.1, read on the forward strand.
AGAGGAGGAGCTGAGGCAGCGCTGGAGCATGTACCAGACAGAGATGCTTTTTGGCAAGGTCAAGGACGCCACCGGCGTGGCTGAAACCCACGTGAGTGCTGCCCGCTGCCCGCTACCCGCAACTCTCCCCGCCCTCTAGTTCTGTTCAGACTGAGCCCAGGCCCGTGAGGCCAACAAGCGCAGCCTCCTGTTTCTGCAGCCTCAAAGACACTCCTCCCTCCTCCAGCCTTTGCCCCGTTTTGCTGCTGCTCCTCCCAGCAAAACCCAGACTAGCTGTCTACCCCGGCCGTCAGTCCCTTTCCTGCTTGCTCTTATGCGGGTGCTAACTTCTTGGGCATGTCAGCTCGGTGAGAACTGCGAGTTTGGTCTCTCCTGTGTCTGCAGTCCCTGTAACAGGGTCTGGGGCTCAGTAGACTGCCCGGTGCCACTCTCAGACCCTGGCAAGCCAGGCCCCTGCCCTGGGCCCTGCGGTTTGCAGCGTTTTCCTTGCCATTTGCTAAGACCCTTATGTTTTCCACGGGCGGATGTTGATCCCACTGGGCCCCAGTCCAGTTTCTCCCCTTTGCACACTCTCCCACTGCTACTTCTCCCATAGGGTAACTAACCCCCGAGGAGTTCTGGTGACTCTGGGCTGTGGGGTCATGTGGGGCAGTGTGGCCTGGCACCTTCCCAGAAATTGGCCTGGTGGGCAGCTAGCTCCCGAGATTGGCCTTATTTCCTCCGTGGATTGGGCAAGATTCGCAGTCACAGTGTGGATGGCGGGTTGATTTTGGAAACCAATGATGCTCACTGCTACCCGGCACCACACACCAATCTGTGCTGATTCAAATTCCTTACATAGACAAGGGCCCGGCAAAAAATTATGTGTTGGGGGGCTGCACATCCTTGAGGCAGCACTGAGTCTGAATCACGGAGTCCCTAAACATCGCTGTGCAGAAGCCACCAGCTTAGGCCATCTGTCCTGCGTGCCCAGAGGAAAGGAAGAGAAGGTGTAGTCAGGCCTTCCAGGCCTCCCTCTGACCTGAGAAGGGGCCTGGTGGCCCACAGGCGGTGGTGAGGCGGTTCCTGGCACAGGGCGACACCTTCACACATTTGGAAACGCTCAAGAGCGAGAACGAGCAGTCGCTGGTGAGGCTGAAGCAAGAGAAGCAGAGGTTGCAGCGAGAGCTGGAAGACCTCAAGTACTCCGGGGAGACCACAATTGTGAGGTGAGGCCTGGGTGCCCAAGGGAGAGGCTGGGGGGCCCTCCCGGCACGGAGGCGCTCTCCAGGGGTGACCTCCCAACTGTCTGTAGTCAGCAGAAGCTGCAGGCTGAGTTGCAGGAGCGCCTCAAGGCAGAAGAGCAGCGGCGCACTGAGGCACAGGATGAGCTGGAGCGCGCCATGTGGGCGGTACAGACGATCAAGGAGGGCCTCGAACACCTGGCGGGCAAGATGAACCACGTCACATTGGTAGGCCTGCGCACTCTCCCACCTTCCCCAGCCCCCCACCCCTCGCCTAGGTAGCTCAGCGCAGAGGGTGGGGTTCCTGTCCCTATTCAAAGGGGACCGACCCTGGGCCCCGTCCAGGATGTCAGAAGCCCGCCGAGAGGGGATACCCAGCCCCACTCCTCAGAGTTCCCACCTGCGGTTCCTGCAGGGAACCCCCCTTACTTCTCAAGAGGCTCAGGACTTCAGGACTTGCATCTTCACGGGAAGGTCCCATTTTGCCTCCCCATGCCATACATCAGAGACCCCCACTACGACACTTGGGCAGCCTGCGACTGGGGGCGCCCCACACCGCCCGCAGCAGAGGCCCATTTTTTTTTCCCCAAAAGTCATCCCCGAAATGACTTCTGGTGAGTTATTACCCCCTTCCTCCACACAAACTCTTCGTTTACCCATTGTCGTTGGTCTCCGGAGTTCAGAGGCCCCGCCCCACAGGCGCTAGCACCACCCCTGTTGGTCGTCCCTCGCTTTCGAAAGCCTAGCTGGAGGAGGGTAAAGCTCCGCCCCTGGCGGAACGCGCCCCCGAGGCCCGCCCCCTCTGGGCTGAGTCGGCTCCGCCCCTTCCGCAGGTGGAGGGCCCCTTCGCGGGAAAGGAGCTGGATCCCCAGGCAGGTAACTATCTGCCAGACCTGCTGGGCGTCGTGGAAGAAAAGCTTCTGAAGCTGCAGGCACAACTCGAGAGCCATGACGTGCCCGAGATGCTGCGCCACCTCACCGACCAAGAGGTCCGAGTACAGCCAGAGCGGGGCTGAGGATGCAGGGGCAGAAAACCGGGGAGCCTGTGGGTGGGAAATGACCTTTAGGGACAATCTGTGAGGTTTGAGGAGACAGGAGAACTTCCAGAGGGCCCGCGAGGCCAGTGGGCAGGGCTGGGGAGTGTGTGCACGTGCGTGGGGAAGGGGGGAATCAAGGGGCGAAAACCCTGAGATCAGGGGCGGTCAAAGGGGCGGGCGGGGCTGGGTATCCCGGGAGCTCGAAGAACGAGTCAGTCGACTGCCCTCGAGAAAAACTCGAGGAGGAGTGGGCAGAGGTGTCGTGTGGAATCAGGGTATATCTTAGAATGGGGTGAGGAGGAGGGGATACAGAACGCCCCTGCAGCCTCTACCGCACCCACTCTCGTCTCCCGCTCCCTTCCTCCCCCAGTTCTACTCCACCCTAGAGGGAAAGCTGCCCTTGTACAACACCCGCATCACCCTGCCCCTTGCCAGTCTCAAGGACAAGTTCTTCGGTCAGTACGGTCAGGGAAAAGAGGCGGGGCTGGGGGCCCAAGCGGACCCAGGGAGAGCCGTGCGAGGCCTGGCGGGGGGCCAAGTTGGGGGGCGGGGCCGAGTTGGGAAGGGGTGGTAAAGACTGGGAAGGGAAATCTGAGCCAAGAATGGGAACCCGGATCCCCTCACTGCCCTGAGCAGACGAAGAGGAAAGTGAGGAGGAGGACAACGACGTGGTGAGCCGCGCGGAGCTTAAGATTCGTTCCCAGAAACTAATTGAATCCCGCAGCAAGAAACGCAATCGCTCGAAGAAGACCTAGACTCACCCTTGCGTCCACCTGGCGCTTCCGGGCCCCTGCGGAGCTCCCAACCCCTCTGGGTCCAGCCTCAGGCGCATGGGCCCCTTCAAGGGCTAAACGCAGCCGAGGCAAGGGAGCAGAACGGGCGGGTGGCGCCCGGGAGTAGAGAAGGGGGCCGGGCCACCGGATGTTCCCACAGTAAATCTACAAGGCGAGCCTGTGCCGGCCTCAGAGTCGCTCAATAAAGGTCACCAATCAACCCCCTGGGTATTTGCCTCTCCTTGACCCTGCGCCGCTGCAAAGACTGCTGCCCTTAAAATCCAGGACCCAGACTCCACCTTCTCTGACCTGGGGAGTACGGACCCCCCATCAGCTGGGGACACAGACTGAACACCCCCACTTCCAGGATAGTAAGAGCTACTCCCACACCTGGAGTGAAACAGCCCTCCGCATTTGACAGGGTACTCTTCTCCCCAGGGGAGCAGACTGGCTCCCTCACTTACTTAGCTACACATCCTAGCTCACCCACATCTGGAGACACAGCTCTCCCTCCCTGGGAGAGAGAGGGGTCCTTTCTCCTGGGCACAGATTGATACACACCTGTAGGGAGAGCTGGGACCTCACCACCTTGGGTCTGGGCTGGGCGCTGGGGTCCAGCTGGGGGCAACCGAGAGCCACGGGTCCAGCCCCGCCCCTGCACCGCCGGGTCGCCCCGCCCTGCCCCGCGGGCCCCAGTGCCCAGCCACTGCCCGACGCCCATCAGCCTTTCCGCCTCACTCAGCCGCGCCGTGGAGTCGGACGGCCACAGGTCATGGATCGGACAGCAGGCAAGGAGCTCGCCCTGGTAAGGGGACCAGGGGTCTCGGACCCCACATCCCTGGCGACCCTGAGGTCCAGGAACGCCAGGTCCCTGCTTTTTGGACCTTATTTCCCCGCCAATCGGACCCTTCCTACCCGCCCAGGAGTCCCAACCTTGGGCCTCCCGGCCCCTGCCCCAGCGCAGTGGCTGGTACCTCTTAAGGCCCTGAGCTCATCTACGGGTGGGGACAGAGACAGACTCCGTGAGGCTGGACCCTGGGACGTCCCCAGATCCCATTCCATGCAGGGCCGGGGAGGAGGCTGCCTGCGGCCCCGGGACCCCGCCCCGAGCCTCGCTGAGTCTGACCGGGAAGGGGGAATGGTGCTAGAAGGCCCGGCTTGAGTCCGCGCGGGAGAGCGGGGGCCGAGGTCCCGGGGCCGGTCCCCCCGCGGCGCCCTGAGCCCGACTCCCCGTGCAGGCGCCGGTGCAAGACTGGGGCGAGGAGACCGAGGACGGAGCCGTGTACAGCGTCTCCCTGCGTCGGCAGCTCAGTCAGCGCTCGAGCCCGAGGGCAGGGCCCGGGGGCAGCCAGGTGAGGCAGGGGTTGGAGGGTGGAGCGCGGGGCGGTGTGGAGGGGCCTGGAGGTAAAGAGGCCCGAGGGCACAGCCGCGGGGCAGAGCGGAGGCCGGTGGGAAAGGCGTACCAGCCACTGCGCTGGGGCAGGGGCCGGGAGGCCCAAGGCTGGGACTCCTCAGGGGTGGTCTTTAGAAGCAGCCGGGTGAGAGCGGGCTGGGGTGGAGGGCTGGGATCCCGGCCCGGGAGCGACTAGCAAGCGCGGCTGGAGAGCTGGGAACCGCACGGGAGGGCACAGCGAGTGAGGGCACGGGGCGGGGCTGGGGGGAGAGCCGTGTCCTGCGCGGATTTCGAGGGTCGTTTGAATATGGAGCAGAATCGTGAATCCAGGAGGCGGGGCTCAGAGAAATGGTCAAGGTCGGATGCCAGAGCTGTACTTAGCGCTGGGTGTGATTGGAAAAAGGGGTGCTCTGGGGGCCACTCCTTGTGTCTCTTTGCCGCCCCCTTGTCCCGCAGGCCTCCAACCCCGCTGCGGATGCCTTCCTCCATTATCGCACGAGCAAGGTGCGGGCGCTGAGGGCGGCGAGGCTGGAGCGGCTGGTGCAGGAATTGGTGTCTGGGGACCACGAGCAGGACCCGGGCTTCGTGCCTGCCTTCTTGGCCACCCACAGAGCCTTTGTGTCCACCGCCCGCGTGCTGGGCCTTCTCCTGCCACCACCGCCACCGCCCCTGCCTCCAGGGTCAGTACCAAGGGGAAACCTCCGTGTTCCCACCCCCAGACCCTCACCAGGGTACTCGATACGGCATTCCCTACCCCTAAGCCCCCCCTAGCCTCCCTCTTCACCTGATGGGGGAGTTGCTTTTCCCAGGAGAGAGATCAAGAAGACAGAGGGAGGAGGTCTGCGTGTCAACAAGAATTTAAGGTTGGTCTCCCAAAGGTGAGGGTGGGGGTCCTAGAGGTCCAAGGTCATGTCTGAGGCGTAGGAGCTCCCGAGATCCAGAGTTTCGGGCTCCTCTCTGAGGCCCCCTACTCTGGCCAGGGCTGTGGTGTCCGTGCTGGGCTCCTGGCTGCGGGATCACCCTCAGGATTTCCGGGATCCCCCTGCCCACTCGGACCTAGGCAGTGTCTGCACCTTTCTGGGCTGGGCGGCCCCAGCAGGGCCCGAGGCCCAGGAGGCAGAGAAGCTGCTGGGAGATTTCCTGGAGGAGGCTGAGCGAAAGCAGGAAGAGGAGGAGAAGCCCGAGGCATGGACAGGTGAGGGATATAGGGTCCGGAACAAGCCTTTCCCTGCATCATCTGTCCCCCAGTGGCCTTCTGCCCTCACAGAGTGACAAGTCTTGGGCAAAATTCTTAACCGTGTCTGAGCCTCAGTTTCCCCACCTGTATAATGGGAGTATTGACCCTTTGTGGAACATATTAGCATTTGTCTAACACTTCCCCCTATACCTCCATCCTAACTACAAAAATACTCTGCCATTGCGTCACGGTGCCCTTTGTTTTTCACTACAACTTACTGCATTGCTGCTTACCTTAGAGCCAAGAGACCTGGGTTCAAATCCCAGTTCTGCCAGTTGCTGACTGTGTGACCTTGGATAAATCCCTTCTCTCTCTGAGCCTCTGTTTCCATATCTGTAAAATGGGGGAGATAATAGTATTTCCCTCATTGACCTCTTTATTCATTCAACAAATAGTTAGCTACTGGCTCTTGGCATATAAATGGACAGGGGTTCCTAGTTCCTAGGGAAGGCAACAGTAAACCAGTAAATAAATAAACATTGAGGGCTTGGCAACAGTGTTATTTTCATCATTGTTGTTACCACTGATTCTTACTTATTAGAATCTACCACTTAAGGTGAAAAGACATAAGAACCCATACTGATATTTTCTTGTAGAGTAAGGTATCATGACCTGAGCCAAAGGCAGACACTTAACAACTGAACCACCCAGGCGCCCTATATGGTCCTTCATAGAGTTTGCCAACCTCTGTCGCAGAGAGCTTTTGGGGAGAGGGAAAAATATCTACATACTTCATTCAGGTCTTTGCTCAACTTGTCCCTTTCTCTGATCTCCAAGCAAATATAGCCTTTCACTCTGCCTCCTTGCCTGCCTTATTTTTTAAAATTCTTACTTATTTATTTATTTATTTATTTGACAGACAGAGATCACAAGTAGGCAGAGAGGCAGGCAGTGAGAGAGGAGGAAGTAGGCTCCCCCGCAAGCAGAGAGCCTGATGCAGGGCGATGCAGGGCTATGCAGGGCTATGCAGGGCTCGACCCCAGGACCCTGGGATCATGACCTGAGCTGAAGGCAGAGGCTTTAACCCACTGAGCCACCCAGGCGCCCTGCCTGCCTTATTTTTATGCATAGCTTTCACTGGTCTTTTCCCTGACTCTGTCCCCAGGGGCAGAAACAATCAAGATTTGTTGATTGAGGGGTGATTGAGGGGTGCCTGGGTGGCTCAGTGGGAGCCTGCTTCCTCGCCTCTCTCTCTGCCTACTTGTGATCTCTGTCTGTCAAATAAATAAATAAAATCTTAAAAAAAAATTTGTTGATTGAATAATTGCATCCTGCTTATAAGTTATCATCTTTCATCCATCTGTGTTGGACCTGATCCCGATCTCAAAAGCATCTAAATCCCTAATCCCCATCCTTTAATTCTCAGATTAAAGTGGCCGCATTCATCTCTGCTTTACAAAGTAGCAGCCACTTCTTTTCCCTGGTGACAAAATCCGTTATTTATATATATTTTATCTGTCTGTCTTCCCCCTTGGTTTTTAAGTGTCATCTTCCTCTGCCTATGGGATTTCACCAGCTGATTCCAAGTCACTAGAGCTAAACAGTCCAGTGGGGGTAGCTGCTCACCACATGTTGTTATTGAGATTGAATTTAAAATAAAAATTTCAGTTCTTTGGTCACACTAGCCACATTTTTGGTGTTCACACTGACTGTGTGTCCTGCTCTGGGATATACTTTATTTTTAGTTTTTATTTTTTTAAAGATTTTATTTATTTGACAGACTGAGATCACAGGCAGAGAGGCAGGCAGAGAGAGAAGGGGAAGCAGGCTCCCCACTGAGCAGAGAGCCCAATTCGGGGCTCAATCCCAGAACCCTGGGATCATGACCTGAGCCAAAGGCAGAGGCTTTATCCCACTGATTCACCCAGGTGCCCCGGATATACTTTATTTTAACATCTTTATTTTGGGATTACTTTTTACTATGAAAAATTGCAGACATAGAGGAAAGTAGAGAGAATAGTATAAAGAATACTCAGACTCCAATGAATTTGACACAAAAATGTGTTTTTAGGATGATTTGAAAACAAATCCCCAACTTTCGTCACTTCACATGTAAATACTTCGCTATACACCTTAACTGAGAAGGACTTTATTTATTTATTTATTTATTTTTAATATAACCATGTGTACAATCATTTCTAACAAAATCAGCAATAATTACTTAATATCAAAAGTTACCCAGTCCTGGAGGGCCTAGGTGGCTCTGTCAGTTAAACGTCCAACTCTTGATTTTGGCTCAGGTCATGATCTCAGGGTTATGAGATCCAAGTCCTGAGTCAGGCTCCACACGCTGGGTGTGGAGCCTGCTTGAGATTTATTCCCTCTCTCTCTCTCTCTCTCTCTCTCTCTCTCTCTCTCTCTCGGGCCCTGGGTGGCTCAGTTGGTTAAGTGACTGCCTTCGGCTCAGATCATGATCCTGAAGTCCCGGGATGGAGTCCCGCATCAGGCTCCCTGCTTGGCAGGGAGTCAGCTTCTCCCTCTGACCCTCCCCCTTCTTATATTTTCTCTCTCTCTCTCAAGAAAATAAAATCTTAAAAAAAAAAAAAAGATTATCTTTCTCTCTGCCCTTCTCCATCTTACCATCTCTCAAAAACAAAAAAACAAAACCAACCAAACAACAACAAAAAAAACAGTCCAGATTCAAATCCCTCCATTGTCCCTAAATTGTTTTGTTTTGTTTTGTTTTAAGATTATTTATTTATTTACTTGACACAGTGAGAGAGAGCACAAGCAGGGGGAGCAGCAGGCAGAAGGAGAAGAAGAAGCAGGCTCCCTGCCAAGCAGGGAGCCCAATGCAGGGCTTGACCTCAGGACCCCGGGATCATGACCCAAGCCCAAGGCAGACACTTAACAACTGAGCCACCCAGGTGCCCTAAATTGTCTTTTTTTTTTTTTTTACAGTTATTTCTTTGAAATGCAAACATCTATTGTAGGCACTTGATCTTTCATTTCTTAAATCTGTTTTATTCTATGACAATCTCCCTTTGCCTTTTGTTTAATGTCGTAAGGGGGGGAAAATGGGTCATTTGTCCTGAGGAGTGTCTCACCTTCTCCATTTACCTGTCTGCTGTCTCATGGTGACATGTAGCATGTTCTTCTATCCCCCTATTTGCCATAAGATCTGCAGATTCGATTAGCTTAAGTGCAATTTTTTTCCAATGCCAACTTTTTCAAGCTAGTATTTTGCAACGCCATCTGTTCTAATTTGAAATGAAAGACAGATAAGTGGACTTACAAAGACAATTTAAAAATAATAATATAGTGCTGTAACTATAATATGAAGGAGAAAGAAAGCCAAAGCACTTTACACAATAATAAACTATACTTGTGGCCACGTCTTACTAGGATACATGGCGAAGTCGTCCAGAGCCTTTGTCTCTTACAGCATCACGGTCAGTGTAACAGCCACAAACACCAGCTAATGCAGGGGAGAGGACTGGCCACACAGGTGCAGCAGCATAAACACTGGTGACCTCACTTTCTAGAATGGTGAATAACACTCATATATTCCAAACAAAACAGAGCCCAGACTCTGGCAGTCTTTGCATTCCTGGAGCCAAACTAATGGGTGTTTATGAGAAAGATAGCTTTGTTCTAGGTGCAGATTATTGTAAACAGGTTTTCCAAGGACACAAATGTCTTGGAGGGACGCTTGGAGGCTGAGCACACAAATTAACTGTGCAGGTCGGCCCCCTTGTGGCAGATTTCGATGTCAAAATATCTCCTAGGGGACGCCACTATAGAATCCCACTACAGAAAAATCATCTCTATTTATTGGGTACTTTATAGCTGTCTAGTATGTATGATCTCTGATTTTTAAAAATCCAGATGAAGAAATCAAGACACATGCTGGTTAAAGAGTTTGCTTTAGTTCACATAGCAAGCCCGGGGGGACAAGTTTGGATTTGACCTTGGGACTGATACTATAGCCTTCTCTTAACTACAAAGTTATATACCACCTCTCACCACAAGAATAGGGCAGACAGATCTTACTTTAGTATAGGTTCAAAACCCAAAACACCACCCTTTCTTACTCTATCCTTTAAGAACCTGGCTTCAAATCCCCACCCTGTTATTTCCTGTAGGTGTACCTTAGGGCAAACTGTTTCTGCCTCAGTTTCCCCATCCATGGGAGGTGGATAATAGTACCTCCCTCACTAGGTTAGTGTGCTCAGTTACCTAGGGTAACTGAGTTACCAGTAACTGAGTAACTCAGTTACCAGTTACCTAGGGTGGATTACCACCATAGGCGCTAAATGAACATTACCATTGCTCTGACACCCCTAAAAATACCCAGAGAGGTTTCCCTTCTGCAGATTAGGAAAGTGAGACTCAGAGACACTAAGGAACTAGTCCAAGATCACACAGCCAGTCCTGGATTCAAACTTGAGAGTTTTTAACCCTAATACTCCCTCAGGACCTCCTGGAGCTGTCCACTCCCCCCGCCCAGACTCCCCCGAAGACTGCTCTGAAGCGGAAGCGGAGGCAGGACCGGTGCGGGAAGGCCCTGAGCTCCTAGACTTTAGTGTAGATGAATTGGCCGAACAGCTCACACTGTTGGACGTGGTGAGCACCGGGGCGGGCCGCGGTTGTGGGGCAGATTCGGTTGAGCACAGAAGCTACACACCTACCCACACACACACCCTCCCACCCTCCCCACCTCCACTCAGGAGCTGTTTGCACGCGTGCGTTCCTGCGAGTGCCTGGGCTCGGTGTGGTCCCAGCGGGACCGTCCAGGGGCCGCGAGCACCGCCCCCACGGTACGCGCCACTGTGACCCAGTTCAACACCGTGATTGGTTGCGTGCTGGGCTCCGTGCTGGGAGAGCAGGGCCTGGCCGCCCCGCAGAGGGCACAGCGGCTGGAGAAGTGGATCCGTGTGGCCCAGGTGCGCCTCCGAGGAAAGGGGACATGGGGGGAGGGGCATGGGATTAGGGACCGGGCCTGGTGAAAGACAGGGGACCGGAGGCAGAAGGCAGAAGACCAGGGGCTGGGAATGAGGGGAGGGTTGGGGTTAGGAGGTTCCCCTAAGGGGAAACCTAACAGGGGCCCAGGACGGGGGGCCAGGGCTACTGAGGGACACTGGGTGGTTCCAGGGAGAAGAGGTTGGGATGGTGGGGGGTTAACGAGGAGGGGTTGGGTTGGAGGGGGACCCAATGCCCAGAGAAGGGGGCAGCGGGTGGAGACAGAGAGACTGGATGCGGGCAGGTCAACAGCCTCAAGGCTGAAGAGAAAGAAATGGGGGCCCAGGAGAGAGGGAGCGTGGCAAGGGAGGAAGGGAAAGGGGTAGATGGCTGATACCCAGGTCGGGGGAGGAGAGGTCTGGGTCCAGGAGAGATACTTTGAGCACGCCTAGGGCCCAGGAGAAGTAAGGAGCGGGGACAAAGGAAGTCAAGGTGGGAGGTAGGGAATGGAGGGGCAGCTGGGGGAGGGGCTGGGGCTGCAGGTAGGGGAGGGGGGCGAGTCCTGAGGGGGAGAGGCTGACCCCTGGTAGCTTGTTGGGCAGTCCCTAGGGGTCTGACCTGGGGTCAGAAGTCTCGGATCAAAAGCGAATCATAGCTGGGGGTCAGGCGTGGGGGGTCACCGGCTCCCCGCCCACCCGCAGCGCTGCCGGGAACTGCGGAACTTCTCCTCGCTGCGCGCTATACTGTCTGCCCTGCAGTCTAACCCCATATACCGGCTCAAGCGCAGTTGGGGCGCCGTCAGCAGGTAAAGAGGTTGGGGGGAGGGGGGAGCCCGGGCACAGTAAGCAGTTGAGGGGGGAGGGGGCTTGCCGCTGAGGCGGAATGTCCTCCCCAGCGCAGCTCTGACCTTCCCAGCCGCTGACTCCTGACCCCTCTCCTGACCCCCCAGGGAAAGGTTATCCACTTTCAGAAAACTTTCGCAGATTTTCTCCGATGAGAACAACCACCTCAGTAGTAGAGAGATTCTTTCGCAGGTAATGACGGTGTAGACACGCCCCCCCCCCCCCACCACCAAGGATCCCAGGCCCAGAAAGGGAAAACCGAGACCTGGGGCTCGGCACCACTTGCCAATGTCAAAAATTCAATGTCCTTTCACTACTGCGCAGCAATGACCTTCCCCTTGTTTTACTGCCTCTGCTGCCCTCAATATCGCTCACGCTCAGTGACCGCCTTATTTATTCATTCATCAAATACCAGAAGTTACACGGAAAAGGTCACTTGAGGCCAGAGTCACAGCAAAGAGTAAAGGGTAAAAAACCAAAAAACAAAATTACACTAGGACTTGACTTTGATAAGCAGAAGAGAATTGTCTGCCAACAAGTCTGACTTGCTGTAGGCAAGATTGAGATTTGAATCGCAATTAATGCTGGTTGTTAGGGTGAATCCACAACAGATGGAATGTGAAGCCTGTTCCTTCGGCCCAGAACATTCTTCACATTCGCCTTCCGCAGGTCTCGCCCTGCTTGCTCCTTGATTGCCCTTACCTGTGCCTGCTACACGCGGAGTTTGGTTGTTGCTGTCTCTCCCTGGCTAATAGTCAGCTCGGGAGGCCAGGATTTTTGTCCCTTGCTCGCTCCTGCCTCGCCAGCACTCGGAACAGTGCCAGGCCCAGAGTAGCTGCTCAGTAAATACCGGCGAGTGAATGGATGTCTCAGATTAGGATAAGACGTCAAGGAACGGGAAGCTCTGAATTCAGCAGCTGCTGGGTGCCAGGCGCTGTGCCCGTGGTGGCTGAAAGCAAAACAGGCATATATGGTGGGTCTTGAGGCATCTTCCCTGAGGACAGGGTTGGAGAGAACCTGGGTCTGCTCAGTTCTTCCCTCTCCCCCAGGAGGAGGCCACCGAGGGCCCCCAAGAGGAGGACACCCTTCCAGGAAGCCTGCCCCCAGTGAGTGAGGTGGTTTGGGATGGGGGCCAAGCAGGATCCTCACAGAAGGGGGTGGTACGTGATGGCACAAAGAGTGACTGAAGTTCTGGGGACCACAGAAACTGCCCCCCGGCCCTGTCCCCTACCTTGGCACCTTTCTCACGGACCTGGTTATGCTGGACACAGCCCTGCCGGACATGCTGGAGGTCTGACCCCTGACCCTTGACTCCTGACCCTAGCACCACCTACCCTCAGCACAGTGGGCCTCCTGTAACCCACCCTTGACCCTGCCCGCGTTCCCTACCCCAGCCCCCTTAGTGCAGTGGGGCTCCTGACATCCCAGCCCCTGACCGTGACCCTCAAGGGTCTTGATTTTGGAGGCTCCAGTTCAGACAAAGTTTGCCCCCAGGGGGATCTCATCAACTTTGAGAAGAGGAGGAAGGTGAGTGACACTGGGATGGGTATGGCAGGGGGTGGGGGGGGTGGGGGGTGGGGACACAGGCTGGGGGTGGGGAGGGGCTGGTTCTGACACTGGGATGGGTATGGCGGGGGGCGGGGGGGGGGGAGACACAGGCTGGGGGTGGGGAGGGGCTGGTTCTGAGAGGCCACCCCCTCAGGAGTGGGAGATCCTGGCCCACATCCAGCAGCTGCAGAAACGGTGTGGGAGCTACTGCCTGAGTCCCCGCGCCCCAGTCCTGGCCGCCCTGCGTGCCCAGTGCCAGCTCAGTGAGGAGCAGAGGTGACTTCACCCCTGGCCTGGCCCAGCCCCCACCCTGGCTGATTCTGGACGGCATGCTTGACCCACTTACCCCATGTACCTCTCCAACTCCCCAGACCCTCTCCTGAGCCTGACTCCCATCCTATGACCTTGCATTTTTTCCAGCCCAGGGAGGCCCCCAGTTCACCTCTGACCTCAAATTCTGACCCCGTCTGACTTTCTGACTTCAGCCTTGAATGTACAGGGGCCATTCCCCCCACCCTGTCCCATCTGTTCTCTTCCCCACCTTCTGACCCTCTCTGACCTATGACCCCACTGGTAACCCCAGTCTGAATCTCTGAGCCTGATCATTTTCCCCCAGTTTGGAATAACCAACCATCCAACTCAACTATCCCATTTGTTTCTCTTCATTCTGTTGAATCCATTACCCTAATCGTTGACCCCCAATGATTACTTGACCTTGAACTCTATCTTTGACCAAATCTTATCCTCAATCCCACTCTGAAAATCCCTGTATGACCTGCCAACCAAGCCATCGTGTCTCATCCCTAATAAGACCCTGATGCCAGAATATGTCCCCATTTGCTATCCTGACCCCAGTATTCAGTGCCCAACCCCCACTGCCCCCCCCACACCGATAATGCAAATCCCAACTGCTTCTAGCTTCTCGTTCTTGCTGCTTCCTGGCCCCAACCTACCCCAACGTGCACCTTGACTCCTCAGCTATCGGGTCTCCCGTGTCATTGAGCCACCTGCTGCCTCCTGTCCCAGCTCCCCACACGTCCGGCGGCGAATCAGCCCCACCAAGCGCCTCAGCGCGTGAGTCTTGGGGTGCACCTGGGGAGTGATGTGGGCAGAGATGGGAGGCTGCTCCTGGCGCGAGTCCAGGCTCATCCTCGTCCCTTGTGTCTGTCTTTAGGAAGCTGTCCCGAGAGAGGCGCTCATCCCCTGCTGGGAGTCCTGGGGACCCGTCATCCCCCACCTCTAGGTGAGCATCCCAGTGAAGGGACTGGACAAGGCAGGGTCAGAGGTCAGGGCAGCCACTTGACCTCAGACTCTCTGTCTCCTGCAGTCTGTCCCCAGGGTCCCCCCCATCTAGTCCTAGAACCAGAGACCCTCCTGGCAGTCCCCCAGCCTCTCCAGGGCCCCAGGGCCCCAACACCAAGGTATTAAGCCTGCCTGTGTGCATTGCGGGGCTGTGTGTGTCTGTCTGTGTGTGTTTGTGTGTCTGTGTGTGCACATGGGATGTCACAGCCAGGCATGTACATAAGAACATGCCTGGCTGAGCACTCTGGGTATCTGCCCAGGAGACCATGTGCATCTTAAGGCTCTGTCTGAGGGACTGTCCCTCAGTCTGGCTTATGCTCTGATCTGGATAAGTCAGCTCGCCCACAAGGCGCTCCAGGGTGTGATTATACTTCTGCAAGGATATGCGTGTCCCCAGGAATTGGCATGCCTAAAGGGGCACATGGGCATAAATATCCACAGTATCCATGGGACCCTGGATGGAGCTGTTCATGGACTTGTGGATGCACAGCAATTGCAAGCGTGTGTGTACTTGCTGCTCTCTGTGCACGCAGATTTCTTGTGCATAAACACAGCTTTGTGCCATGTGTATGGGTCACGTGTAAATTTGTTTTCGTCACAGGGCACGAAGGTCTATATGTGATGCATGGATCACATACAGACCCACATATGTGATTGCATGGATGTGGGCTTGTGAGTTCACCCTCACTGCCTGTCCCCAGGCTCCGCTTGTGTGGGGGGACATAAAACTTCCTCCCCACTCACCCCCCCCCCACTGCCTACAGCTGCCCTTGAGCCTGGACCTGCCAGCCCTGCGGCTCTTGGCTTTGCCCCTGAGCAGCTCTCACATCTCGGTACCGGGGCAGCCAGGATCGGAGGCTCGAGTCATCCGCGTCAGCATTGACAATGACCATGGGAACCTCTATCGGAGCATCTTGGTGAGGGAGGGATGGGGACAGGAACATGCTGGGCAGCCCTGCCCCCTGGGGCTTGGCTGTCACACCTCACCACCCACCATCTTTTCCCAGCTCACTAGTCAGGACAAGGCCCCCAGCGTGGTGCAGCGAGCCCTGGAAAAGCACAATGTGGCTCAGCCCTGGGCCCGGGACTACCAGCTCTTCCAAGTCCTTCCTGGGGACAGGGGTGAGCAGCGACTGCGTGCAGGCTGGGCTGGGGGTTAGCTCCAAGGGCAGCAGACTGACTAGAATCAAGGCTGGCCTAACAGGGCCAGGAGGTGGCTCTGCCACAGAGTAGGGGTAAGATGAAACAGGGTGGGGGTAAGAGGAAGTGTTATTGGTGCCTCGATCTTGCAGGGTCCTGCGGTTGCCTTTGCTGTGTGAGCGAGAGGAGCACCAAAGGTGTCTTTTTAGGATTTGTGGGGGAAGTGAAGTTGTTCAAGGTCAAACGGGAGAGGGAGTAAAGGAGGTTGTCTTGGCTTCAATTTGTAGGATCATGAGGTCGTTCAGGCTCAGCCTGGTGGGGTAGGAGTCTAAAGAGGGTCTAGGCTTGAATTTGTGAGGAAATGAGCTTGCTCCAGCTCAGCAAGGGGATCCTGAAGTTATCTGAACTTGGCAAAGGGGAGGGCCACATGGTATTGAAATTCAGGGTAGGGGAGCACGATGTTGTTCAATACAGACACAGGTAGAAGGTCTCCTAGTTCTCAAGAAGGAGAGGCAAGAGAGCGACACGCTAAAGGATATGACATGGGGTTGGTTGGATTTTAGGAAGGAACATAGAAGGCTGTTGGCTTTGGCTATCAAGAGTGAGGGCCACAGATTTTACAAGGGGGATGTAGGAAGTCAAGTTGTCCAAGTTCATGGTGAGAGCAGCATGAACTTGGCTGGGGGGAAGGGTGAATGAGCAGGAAGTCATTTGGGATGGGTGACCCGAGTTTGTCCCACCTTGCAGTGTGCTTGTCTAGACTCCAGAGGGAAATAGCAGGAGGTTGCCCAGGCGCAAGGAGGGAGAGACATGAGGTTGTGCAGGCTTTGTGTGGGAGGTTGTCCGGGTTCTGAATGAGAGGAGAATGAGGTTGGCTTAGCGCTAGCTGAAGGGACCCAAGGTTGTTCTGCAGAGCAGACTGGTGAATAGCAGAAGGTGACCTAGTTCTTTTGTGGGGAAAGTATGAGGTTGTGCCCGCCTTTGACCATCATGTCTGCCCTGGCTAGAGCTCCTGATTCCTGACAATGCCAATGTCTTCTATGCAATGAGTCCAGCTTCCCCTGGAGACTTTGTGCTGCGGCGAAAGGAGGGGGCCCGGCCCACAACCACAATCTCCTCAGCCTGAGGGGGCCCCCTTCTCCCTCTAGGTCACAGGCCCCAGGGGCAGGTTAGGGATTAGCTTCCCTCACCATGGAAGTGGGGAGAGGGTTCCTCTCCTAGAGAAGTCCCATTCTCCAGTAAAGCCCATTGTGTTCTGTACCCCATGACCCCTTACCTCCAATTTTAGCCCTTTGGACACCCTCTCTCTGACCCTCTTGGCACAAGATCCTTATTCCAGAGCCATCAGCTCACGGGTGGGCCGTGAGAAGCTTCATCCCATAAACATAGAAAGCTGGTAGGGTGCTGGGGGTGGGGGGCAGACCCTTCCCTAGAGAAATCTTGTAACTGGCAGAGACCCATCAGAACTGACAGAAGTGGATGAAAATGTGACCAAAGTTATGAAACAGGTCTGTCTTGTCTGTTCTGAGCCTAGGCCTTGTGTTCTCTATCATGACAGAAATTAAAAAACCAAAAACAAAAACAAAAAAATCTAAGAGCCTTCTGAAAGGGTTTGGGTGAGACATGACCAGAGGCAAGGGGGTGGGGCGGGGGGGGGGAATTATCACACATGCAGAGGTTGCCTATCACACACAGGGGTTGGGACTCCCCATCATTTGGGGGCCACTATCCTTCTTTTCTGCCACACATATGGGTGAGTGGAGAAATGAAAATCCATTGAGATCGGAGACAAATACCAACATCACCCATCAGCCAACAGGATGTGGGGACAAAAGAAGAGCGGTACACCGTCTCCCTGTACTGGGGGAAGGAGAGGAAACGGAGAAGGCAGAGACAAAGGGAGCCATAGGGTCAACTGCGACACAGTCGTAACTGTCAACAACCACCGTCCTAACAATAATGTGTTCACTGAGGAACTTCTCCTCTGTGCCGAATGTCAACTAGGGGCTTTGGGTTCTTTGTGCTTCAGATGTTCAAAAATCCAGTCCAAGCAGATGTGCAAAAAAGGAAACTAATGGCTCATATAAATGAGAAGTTCGGTGGGTCCAGCTTCAATCACAATTGGATTCAGGGAGGCAAAAATTGTCATTGGGATTTTGTTGCTGTCTCTGGGCCCTGATTTGCTCTGAGAATGAGACTGTCCACCCTCCACCCCCCACCACGCACTCCACCAAATCAAACCACCCTCTGTGGCAACAGAACAACCTAATTTTTAGCTGGTCTCCCAAAGTAGAAAACACATTTACAGTCTACCTTGTGGTAAAATGTAGTCATGTGACTAAGTCTTGACCAATGAGATGTAAGCAAATTCTTTTTCTCCCAGTAACTTTGGATAAAGTCCCAGGACCGAGGCTCATTGGATCCATTTAGGTCACATGCCCACCCCCAGCCAATCACGGTGCTCCAGGAAATGCAGTGTTCTGACTGGCTAGTCTAGGGAGGGCAGGCACCAATATCCAGCCCTGCTCCAGGCAGGTACCATGGAGGTGATGTTTACCCTAGTTTGAGAAGCTCAGCTCAAGCAAATAGCTTTCACCATGTGTAACTATAATTACTTCCCAGATTATTAAAAGAACAGCACATTCCTTATAAAATAAAAATCCCCAGGGGCGCCTGGGTGGCTCAGTGGGTTAAGCCGCTGCCTTCGGCTCAGGTCAGGATCTCAGGGTCCACGGATCGAGTCCCGCATCGGGTTCTCTGCTCAGCAGGGAGCCTGCTTCCTCCTCTCTCTGCCTGCCTCTCTGCCTACTCCTGATCTCTCTCTGTCAAATAAATAAATAAAATCTAAAAAAAAAAAAAAAAAATCCCCAGACTTGGTTGGTTGGGCACTACCTTCAACTCAGGGTCTTGGTCCTGGTGTCCTGGAATCAAGTCCCTCATTGAGCTCCAGGTTCCGTGGATAGTCTGCTTTTCCCTCTGAACTTCTCCCCTCTCATGCTCTCTCACTCTCTCTCTCAAATAAATAAATAAAATCTTTAAAAATAAAGTAAGATCCTAACAGCAAAACAAAACCAAAAAACCCAAGAGTTTAAAAAAAAAAAAACTTTTCAAAAAAAAATCACAAATCTAGAATATATGTTATTTTATTACAGGATCATATGTTTGGCCACACTGCTTAACACCGTGCACTCAACCGCCGGTCACTATTATGATTATTTACTCCTACCCAGCCTGGGAAGAGATGTTGATTAGCACGATAATAACCGTATCTTACATTTTTTGAATGTTTGCTGTGTGCCAAGCCGGGTTTTACAGATGAGAAGGCTGAAGCTCAGATCAGTAACCTGTCCAGGGTCACAGAATAAGAAAGTCTGCCTGCCTCAGAAACCCAGAAACCGACACTGTTTCTGAACCCCAAGTGGCCGCGGGGGGGCCCCCCAGGGCCCCTGCCGCCTCCCTCGGGACCAGCAGGGAGGCCTCCTCCCGCTTATCTCAGCCCAGGCTGCGTGTGGTCCCGCCCCCTCGGGGGAGCTGCCACTTGGAGGCGCCTGGCCGGGAAGGGCCTGGTCAGCTGTGTCCGGCGGAGGCAGCTGCTGACCCAGCTGTGGATTGTGCCAGGGGCGGAAGGGGGGCAGGGGGCAGGGGCCCTGGGCCCCCCATCGCCAGGGGCTGCATCATGGATCACCTTCGGGCCCACCTCTGGCCCGGTGTCTGCTCTCTCTGTTTATTGCTCGCTGGGGCCGCCTGGGCTTCCCCACCCAAATCCCTGGACCCCAAGTTTGAAAGTAAAGGTAAGGGTAGATCGGTGTGGGACCCCCGCCCTAGGTCCTGGAGGGCATTGCTCAGGCCTGAACTTCCAGCAGGGCTCCTGGGGATCATATCGGGTTCTGAACCTCCAGTTTAGATCCTGGGGGTCAAACTGGTCTTTGAGCCTCTTAGACTAGGACTCGGTGTGCCATGCCGGGGTCTAAAACTCCAGACTGGGTCTGGAGGGGGACATAAAGTTCCCATTTTATCTTTTCAGGGGGCCCTGGGACACGATATATCCTAATGGGGCAGGGGTGGTGCTTGATCTAGGCCTTGACGTCCAGAGTCCCTGAGGAGTGGGGACCTAGCCCACCCTGCACTGAGGGAGGGAGGACAAAGCCCGGGTCGAGGCAGAGGGGCCGGGCCGCTGGCGACTGTAAACATGGTTTGTATGCGGGCGCCAGATCCCCGGGCCTGCGGGTCGAGGGAAGGGGCGGGGGAGGGGGTCACGGTTGGCGTTATCTGGTCCCCGGCAGCCTGCCGGGGCCGATAGGGGAGCCCTCCACCTCCGCACACACCCAGGGGCCCGCCTGGCCTGGGGCGGGGCCGGCAGCGGGAGGCGGAGGCCGGGCAGGCTGCGGGCGGTCCAGCGCGTTGTGGGGTGGGCGGGGATGTGTGTGGGAACAGTAAGGCAAGCAACCTGTGCCTGGGAGTTCGGGGGGCACCACCTCTGGGGACCCTTCGAGGGGCCCCGCTTAGGGAAGAGAGCGAGGCGGGGCTTTTTTCTTATCGGTTCGCACAGGCGGCAGGAGGGAGGGGAAGGACGCGGAGACCCAAAGACTGGGTTGCCCCGACCCCCTCCCCTTGTTCCCACCCGCAGCGGCCCTGCTGGCTGCCCGCGAGCCCGAAGAGCTTCTGTGCTTCACCGAACGGTTGGAGGACTTGGTGTGTTTCTGGGAGGAAGCGGCAAGCGCCGGGGTCGGCCCCGACAACTACAGTTTCTTTTACCAGCTCGAGTGAGTGCAGCAGGGCAAGAGGAGCGCCCCCACGCTCTGAGGAGGGGGCGGGTGGGCAGCACTGAGCGCGCCCCGGAGCTCACGCTTTGGGATATCTGCTAGTGTCCGGGGTCGGGTGGCACCTCCCCAGTGGGTGGGAAGCCCGCGGGGTCGGGACTGACACGCGCCCCTAGTGGCTGGGGTTGGAACACTCCCGCGATCTCTGTTGGAGAGCAATTCCGGGGACAGCACCCCTCCGATGGGACTAAGGCGTCGCGTGCGGGGCTGGTTGTACGCCTTTTGGTGGTCGTGCCCCCAAATGCGCCCACGGTCCAGGGAAATTGTCGCACCCCTAGCCCCAACTTGCTCCCTTCCCTCTCTGGCCCCTTGGCGCACAGGGGTGAGCCATGGAAGCCATGCAGCCTGCACCAGGCGCCCACGGCTCACGGTGCTGTGCGTTTTTGGTGCTCGCTGCCTACGGCCGACACGTCGAGCTTCGTGCCCTTAGAGCTGCGCGTCACAGCGGTATCCTCGGGCGCTCAACGCTATAGCCGTATCATCCACATCAACGAAGTGGGTAAGTTAGCAGGGAATGGGGACTTTGTCGGGTGTGGGAGTCTCGCCCTCCGCCCACCTGATCAACCCGTCTCCTCAGTGCTCCTGGATCCCCCCACGGGGCTGCTGGCGCGGCGGGCCGACGAGGGCGGCCACGTGGTACTGCGTTGGCTCCCGCCTCCTGGGGCCCCGGTGGCCAGCCTCATCCGCTACGAAGTGAACATCTCCTCTGGCAACATCGCAGCGGGCTCACAGAAGGTGAGGCCTCCTCTAACGTCAGCCCCAAAGGCTCCAAGGTGGACAGCTCCGCCTCCTCCCTCCCTCCCGCCCAGATGGTCCCCACGGCCCCACCCCCGGTCTCGCCCCTCCAGGCCCAGCCTCTGACGCCGGTCATCTCCTTGCCCGAGACACCTCCACGCCCAGTGACAGGTCTTCTTTCCCAGTGCCCCACCAGCGCACGTGGACCCAATGCCACTTACCCCAGTGTCCCAAACACTAGACCCCTTCAAGGTCCCGACCCTCTAGGCTCTGGCCCTGCCCCTCAATAGTCCGCCCTCTGCTCCCTGGGGCCCGTCCTGTTTGGCCCCCAAGCCTTCCTGGAAGCAGCGTCCTGCTTTCCTCGCCCTTCCCCCTCAGGGCTGCGCTGGGGAGCTGTCCTTCCTTTCTCTGATTGGCTCAGTGCGGTACCCCATGCTTCTCTGCTAGCCCCGCCCCCACTGGCCACGCCTCTCACCCAGACCCCGCCCCCAGGTGGAGATCCTAGATGGTCGCACTGAGTGCTTGCTGAGCAACCTTCGGGGTGGAACGCGTTACACCTTCATGGTACGCGCCCGGATGGCCGAGCCGAGCTTTGGTGGCTTCTGGAGCGCCTGGTCCGAGCCTGCGTCGCTGCTGACAGTTAGTGGTGAGGCCCCAGGTGGGGGCGTAGGAGGGGTCGGGGAGGAATATGGGGCATTCCCACCACCGTGACTTCCTTCGTGCTCCCCAGACTTGGACCCCCTCATCCTGACGCTCTCCCTCATCCTCGTGCTCATCCTGCTGCTGCTGGCCGTGCTTGCCCTGCTCTCCCACCGCAGGTGAGCGCCCCATTCAGGCTCCTAGCCCAGACTCCTCCCCACCCCATTCTTTTGCTGTGGAAAGCTAGGCTCAGAGACAGGCAGACATTTGCCCAGAGAGACACAGTGAGGGGTCAGTGGCAGGGCTGGGGCGTGAGCCAGATCGGACCCAGACCCTTAGTTAAAATTCCCTGGGAACATTCACCTGGTTTTCCTTTGACCTCAGTGGCTGCTCCTTCTTGAATTCCTTTGCTTTTTCCTTTTCCCAAGTTTGTCAACTTTTGTAAAATCCCGGGATGGGCTTAATGGAAAGGTTTAACACCCTGAGTGCCTCCTGCCCCTGTTGTCAAGCTCCTTAGATTCTTTATAGTAGGACCAGACATCCTGAGGTTTTTGGAATTCCCAGAGCATAACAGGTGGTTTCACACCCTCAAGCCTAAGCTGTTCCTTCTGCCCGGAATGCCCTTCCTGCCTTGTCTGCCAGGTGGTCTCCTAGGTGTCTTTCAAGGCCTTATTTACTTGGTTGGAAAATACCTAAGGAGAGACAACTGTGTGCTAGGCACTGGGGAGAAAGTGGAAAACAAATATGTCCCCACCTTGTGGATCTCATGGTTGAGAACAAGGGAACCAACAGATATTTGATTATGCATTGTGATAAGTGATATCACAACAAATGGGGCACGGGGACAGGACAGGTTGATCAGAAAAGGCTTCTGGGAAGTGACATCAGAATGGAAACCTGAAGGTTAGAAGGCAGCCACATGAAAATTGAAAAGAAATAGCAAGTGCAGAGACCCTAAGGTGGGAATGAGCTTAGAACATTGAAGCAGCTACCAAGAAGCGCTCTGTGGCTAGAGCAGAATGCATTAGGAAAGAGTGGTGAATGAGGAGGTGAGGGAGGTGACAGGGATCAGAACATGCTAGGCCATCTGCAGGGCTGTGCGGAGGAAGTTTGAATTTTATTCTAAGTACACTGGGGGAATATTATGGAAAGAAGTGAGAAGGGAAGTACCATCAGTGCATATTGAACTCCTATGCATCCTTCAAAACCCTGTTCTAGTCACCCACCTGTAGGGCTTGCAGCGCAAGCCCAAGCCTCTGTTCTTCCTCCCCTATGCACTCCTCTACCTCCACTGTGATCACAAGAGGCTAGAACTGTCTGTGCCCCTGTGGCTGGTCCTAAGGGGAGTACCGGTGGGTATTCAGTGACACATACCCATGTACTTGGTCCTTTTGGCTTCATCAGAGCTTTGAAGCAGAAGATCTGGCCTGGCATCCCAAGCCCTGAGAGTGAGTTTGAGGGCCTCTTCACCACCCACAAGGGTAACTTCCAGGTAGGTGGCGGGGTTGTTCCCTTGGGGCCTGGGGTTTCCCTGCTCCCAGGGCTGAACCACAGGTCTCTGAGCAGGCTGATGCTGTTTCCCCAGCTGTGGTTGTACCAGAATGAGGGCTGCCTTTGGTGGAGCCCCTGCACACCCTTTGCAGAGGACCCACCCGCTCCCCTGGAAGTCCTCTCTGAACGCTGCTGGGGGGCAACACAGGCCGTGGAGCCAGGGGCAGAGGATGAGGGACCCCTGCTGGAGCCAGTGGGCAGTGAACATACCCAGGACACCTACCTGGTGCTGGACAAGTGGTTGCTGCCCCGGAACCCCCCCACTGAGGATCTGCCACAGCCTGATGGCGGTTTGGACATGGTAGCCATGGATAAAGGCTCAGAAGCATCCTCCTACTCATCTGCTTTGTCCCTGAAGCCTGGGCCAGAGGGGGCCTTGGGTACCAGCTTTGAGTATACCATCCTGGATCCCAGCTCCCAGCTCTTGCGCCCAAGGGCACTGCCCCCTGAGCTGCCCCCCACCCCACCCCACATAAAGTACCTGTACCTCATGGTGTCCGACTCTGGCATCTCAACTGACTACAGCTCAGGGGGCTCCCAGGGAGCCCAGGGGGACTCATCGAATGGCCCCTTCTCGAATCCTTATGAGAACAGCCTCTCCCCAGCCCTGGAGCCTTCACCTCCCAGCTATGTGGCCTGCTCCTAGGACTCCAGCCCTCAGATGCTTGGAGACCCAGGATGACCTCAAGTGCTAGTCCAGGCCTAAGACTTATTGAGCAGGGTTGGTGAGGCCACCCTTGGGTTTCTGCCCAGTCCATCCTTGCTCAGTCCCTCCTTGCAGTATTTTGAAATTGTATAGAGTTGTGTGTGTGTGTGTATGCATGTATGTGTGTGTATTTTTTTTTTTTTCTTTCCTATCATGACTTCT
Organism: Neogale vison; assembly: GCF_020171115.1. Classification (NCBI taxonomy): domain Eukaryota; kingdom Metazoa; phylum Chordata; class Mammalia; order Carnivora; family Mustelidae; genus Neogale; species Neogale vison. The sequence continues at coordinate 216,155,560 of NC_058096.1, forward strand.
ACAAACATCCTGTAAGCCCCATCTTTCCCTGGGCCCGGGCCATAGGGGCAGCAGTAAAAGGCCTCGAGCTCCAACTCAAATTTTGGATCTGGCAACCTGAATAATAATCATAAAATGAATTAGTCAGTATATGTTATACTAGCTGCCATAACAAACAACTCCTAAATATGAGTGACTTAACACATCAAATGCTTTCTCTCTCCTATTTCAATGCAAACCTGTAGATGGGCAGCCATCTCTGGGACAAGTGAGAAGCCCAGACTCTTCTGATCTCTGGCTTCACCATCCCCCCAGGGCCACCCTGAGATCTTTAGATGGGTCCTCTGTGTCTTGCCAACCAACAAGCAGAACAAAGAGCAGAAGATTTGGTGGGCCATTTTAGGGAGTAGGCTAGAGGTAGTAATCATCTCTTCTTCACAATTCCATTGGCCAGAAACACTCAAGGATCCCACAGGCAGCTGGGGAAAAATAGTTTAGCTGTACTCCCAAGGAGAGGAAAGTTGTTGAATGAGCCTCTAGCTAGCCTCTGCCACTAATAATAATGACCCTATTTTGTAAGGTTTTATTTTGAATTAGGCCCTGTTCTAAGAAAGTACTCTGATGGGACCCATGTTATCAGGTAGCTCACTGGGAGTTCTGTTCAACCACTTTTTAGAAGTTTGACATAACCAAGGGAAGATGAACATACACTGAAGCAGCTACCAAGCTACCAATTCCACTTCTACTATATACCTTAAAAGCTCTCATGGATATGAGCCAGTATATGTGTGCAAGAATGTTCATAAGCGGGGCGCCTGGGTCGCTCAGTGAGTTAAGCCTCTGCCTTTGGCTTGGGTCATGGTCTCAGGGTCCTGGCATTGAGCCCTGCATCGGGCTCTCTGCTCGGCGGGGAGCCTGCTTCCCCCTCTCTCTCTGCCTGCTGCTCTGCCTACTTGTGATCTCTCTCTGTCAAATAAATAAAGAAAATATTAAAAAAAAAAAAAGAAAAAAAAAAGGAATGTTCATAGCAGTAAATAAGTCAATCTGATGAAACAAAATGGGGTACAGTCACCCAGGACATTATATGCAGTAGAGAAAAAGGACTGAACTAAAAAATATGGCCTAATTTTGTTTTAAAAGATTTTATTTAGTTATTTGAGAGAAAGAGCATGATCCAGGATGTGGGTTGGGGGTGGGCAGAGGGAGACAGACAAGCAGACTCCCCCCTCAGCACAGGAGCCTGACCCGAGCCTTGATCCCAGGACCTGGAGATCATGACCTGAGCTGAAGTCAAGACTTCATTAACTCGGGGCGCCTGGGTGGCTCAGTGGGTTAAAGCCTCTGCCTTTGGCTCAGGTTATGATCCCAGGGTCCTGGGATTGAGCCCCGCATTGGGTTCTCTGCTCAGCAGGGAGCCTGCTTCCCCCCACCCCCTGCCTGCCTCTCTGCCTACTTGTGATCTCTGTCTGTCAAATAAATAAATAATGTCTTAAAAAAAAAAAAAAAAGATTTCATTAACCCACTGAGCTTCCCAGGTGCCCGTGGCCTGATCTTAATAACAATACTGAGTGGGAGAAGAAGAAAGTCTCAGAATATTACATTTATCATGAAATTTTTTATAAAATTCAAAAAGCAAAACAATATGCTGACTGGGCAAAATAAGTACATGATAATGCTATTTATCAAAAGAGAAAAAGCACTTTATATTCTTTAGGTCTTTGAATCTGCACATGTCCCTGGAGTTAAGTATTCCCGCCATGGGAAACTGAGGCATAGAGAGGTTGGGCACATACCAAAACTCAAGGCTGGCCTTCAGAGCTTGAACCTTTGTCTGAGCTGGGCTTACCAGCCTGGGCAGGCCATGGGGTGACTGTCATCTCTCCATCTGGTCGGAAAGCCAACCACCACTCTGCTCTGGGCCCCTGCCCGCCTGGATCCAGGCAGGCTCGGAGGCAGCGCCGTCCTGGCCCTGATGCATCCACATGCAGCCAGCACTGGGCAGGGAAATACCGCTGGACCAGCGACAGCTGCAGGGCTTCCCCACTGTCTCCCTCTTCCTGGATCTGGAGGGCCACAATGAGCCCACAGCCCTGGCCAGCCCCAATCCGGTGGCTGAAGTGGGCAGCTGTGTCTAGAAGCAGGGCAGCCAAGTAGGCCGCTTCCTGGGGCCCCAAGTCTTCCACTAGGTACTCCTCCAGGCCATCCAGCAGCAGGAGGGAGGGGGCTGGGCCCCGGGCCTCATGGGCAGAGCACAGAAGCTGAAGGAGTTCATGGGTTGACGGTGGGTACTGGAAGCGGATCTTCTAAAGGGAGGAAACAAAGGAAAAGACCACATTCAGCCCAGAAAGCCAGGCTCCCAGCTATAGCTGCCCTACTCCCCTGTATACTTTCCTGCACTAAGCTCTCAGGTCCCAGATACCTGTTTCTAGAGTGAAGCAGCTCCGACTGGTCGAATTCTCTTCTATTCGTACCCACCCCCACCTCCTCCCCCCTTTTTTTATATAAAAAGATTTTATTTTTAAGTAATCTCTACACCAAAGGTGGGAGAGTATGGAACTTAAAAACCTGGGATCAAAAGTCTCATGCCCTACCAACTGAGCCAGCCAGGCACCCCCACCCCCTTTTTTTAACCTGCATTTACCATTACCCCTATTAGCGGAGAACTGGTAAGGTTTTTTGCCAGGTCACTAAGGCAATCTTTCCACGGAAAACCCGCTGGTAGGTTCGTAGTGGAACCTCCAGATCGGCCCCGAAAGAAAACCCCGCGTCCAAAAAAGACACTGGTTTAGCCCCACCTCTTACCTTCTGCTTTCAGACGAAAGCGTCTCCTTTCGCTAACTCCGTCCCCTCACCGGACAGTTTCCCAATCTTAAAAAAGATTGCACCTGTGGTCCCGCCCCCATCCTCCCCACCCCCCCCCGTTATTTCATGACTCCGCCCCACAATGGCCGCTCCGGCACGCTCTTCCTTCGTCCCCTCCATTGGTCTTTCTACCTGTCATTCAACCCTCAATCCGCTCAGGTACTAACTAGTCCCCCTTTGGTCCCACCCCTCCGCTACCTGTAGCCGCAGGGGGTCGAGCGCCGCTCCTCTCCCGCGGGGCAGGCTTTGAAGAGGCCTCCGGGTCAGGAAGAGGACGGGGCCTCGGCCCTCTCCTGCCGCTTCCAGGGCCGCCGCGAATAGCAGCGCCGTCTTTCCAGACCCTGGACCGCCAAGCAGCAGCAAAGGCGATCCAGCCTCTGCTGTGTACTCCGACTCAGACTCTGCCGAGCTTCCCAGGTTTAGCACCCGCCTCAGCGCCTCCGCCATTCGCAACATACTTCCGTCCAATCAGCGGCCCGTTTCTGCCCCCCTAATCCCGCCCAAACCGAGGTCTCATTGGTTACAATGAATTTAGCTTCTCCATTGGTTCGTGGGTCTGCCGTCAAAGTTAGATTGGCCTTTACTAGCTCCTCCCCCGATGAAGGGGCAAATAACTTAGTTTGAGGGAGCGGGAATGGAGGCGTTTCAGGGAGAAAAGGTCCTTTGCCCAAGTCGGCTGAGGAAGCAGCACGAATATTATTATTGTGAACTAATCAGCTAATCAGACAAATATAAGGGTCAGGAGTTGAAGAATACAGGCCCTAATCACTGACACATTACTTAAAATCTCCTAGCTTCAGGACACCTGGGTGGCTCGGTGGGTTAAGCCGCTGTCTTCCGCTTAGGTCATGATCTCAGAGTCCTAGGATCGAGTCCCGCATCGGGCTCTCTGCTCAGCAGGAAGCCTGCTTCCTCCTCTCTCTATGCCTACTTGTGATCTCTCTCTGTCAAATAAATAAATAAAATCTAAAAAAAAAAAAAAAGTCTCCTAGCTTCAGTCTGCTCACCTGTAAAATGGAGCTCATGAAATGGAGCTCATGATAGCTCAGAGAAATACTGCGATGAATGTGTCTGTGTGGGTTTCTGCTGATGTCACCCAATGACAACTAAGAAAGTGAGTGATGGAGAAGCTTGTTTGTTTCTTTCTCTGCACCTTAGTATTGGCACAGCTTGTGCTGGAGGCTGCAGGCTCAGAAACATTCGTGGGCAACCTCTGAGGGTCTGTGAGAAGAGGAGTCTCAGCTGGCTTCCTCTTTGGCCTGGGACTCCTGGGGTTTTACTTGGAGTGAGGGGGACAGGCATAACCATAGATCAAAGGTGCCAGAAGAGACAAAGACACACATGGAGGGTGGAAGACTAAGGGACAGCCAAAGCAGAGAGCTTGTTTGTCTTGTTCACTTAGGTGCCTCCAGCTCCCGGAACAGTAACTAGATCATTGTACATTCTTAATATATGCTTGTTAAACGAATGAATGAAGAAAGGAAGGTAGGGTTGATGAGAAACTGGGAAGGGAGGAGGAACAAGGTGAGTGATTAAAGGATGGCTGGCTGGCTGGGTCTCCTCACCCAGACTTCGCCCCAGAGCTGCCACTCACCCCTGTTGCCCTGGCAACTCTGTCTCCTGGTAACTTCAAAGTGGTGCTGTTGCCAGGAGACCCAGGGGGGCGGGGCGGAACTGATATTTCCTGGTCTTTCTCTCTCTGGGACCAGAAAACAGATCCACAGCATCCCCCAATACACCCACCCACACAGCCAGGCGCCTCCACAACCCTCTCCACACACGCACACGTGCGCGCGCGCACACACACACACACACACACACACCATGGCATCTCTGCATATATTCTACTTCCAGAACCCACATGTTCACAGCCCTATCCTACCTTGACACAAAGCATCCCATGCACACTTTTTCCCACATTTACGTCCCCACACCCTTTCCCTTGCACACACATTAAAACACACTGATACAGCCATACCATTGCTATTACACACACACACGCGCGCACGCACATAGATACGTTTCCTTTCAGCTAATGAGCCCGCAGCGCTCTCTACACACATTATTATATTATATATATTACACAATATTATGTCCTTATTGCCTCTCTCATCACTAGAACGCCAGCTCCACCAGGGAATTTCTTTTGCTCATTGCTGAGCCCCCCACCCCCAGCTCCTAGAACAGCACCCAGCACACGACACGTACTCATAAATGTAGACTAAGTTGGCAGAGATGCAGATGTTTGGCATATTTCTTGTACACATAGCACTTCTTTCTGTCCCTTCTCAGATGCCTGTCTTCATGTCCTGATGGAAGGACCCTTGCTGCAGAGAAGCTCCCAGGAGAATGGAGGACCAAAGTGTGAGGGGACAGGAGAGTAAACAGCTCAGAATCAGTCTGTTTCTCCCTCGTTTTTCAGCATCAAGTGACTAATTCATTCATCTAATAAAATTTTATTTTACAGTGCCAGGCACTGTTCTAGGCATCAGGGCTTCAGGAGTGAAAAGACAACTAACAGGGCCGGGCGCGTGGGTGGCTCAGTGGGTTAAGCCGCTGCCTTCAGCTCAGGTCATGATCTCGGGGTCCTGGGATTGAGTCCTGCGTTGGGCTCTCTGCTCAGCGGGGAGCCTGCTTCCTCCTCTCTCTCTCTCTGCCTGCCTCTCTGCCTACTTGTGATCTCTGTCAAATAAATAAATAAAATCTTTAAAAAAAAAAAAAGACAACTAAGAGGGCCTAAGAGACAACTAAGAGAGCCTGGGTGGCTCAGTCTTTTGAGCATCTGCCTTTGGCTTAGGTTGTGATCTTGGGGTTTTGAAATCAAGCCCTGCATCAGGCTCCCTACTCAGCAGGGAGTCTACTTCTCCCTCTCTCTCTGCCCCTTCCCCCCACTCATGCTCTTTCTCTCAAATAAATAAATAAAAATCTTTTTTTTTTTTTAAAGAAGACAACTAAGTCTCTGTCCTTGTGGCGCTGACATCCTAGTGAGGGAGAAGCTAATGGCCACTAAGCATAATGAGGAGTTTAAATAGTCTGTGAGTGGATGACAAGTGTATGCAAAACAAATTTTGCACAGGGTAAAAAAGAGCTGGAAGGACCAGTTGTTTGGTTTTTGCAATTTGGAATAGAGTGGTAGGGGCAGGCCTCACTGAGAAGGTGACATTTGAGAAAAAGCTTGAAGGAGCTGAGGGAGCAAACCATTTCGATGTGAGGGGGAAGAACATTTCAAGTGGTAGCACCTCTAAGTGCAAAGGCCCTGAAGCACTGGGAGAACTTTGGCTTTTACCAGAATGCATAGGAGCCAGCCACAAGAGACTTTGAGCCAGAGGAGGGTTGTGGTCTAACTTACATTTTATTTTTTTTAAAGATTTTATTTATGTATTTGACAGAGAGAGATCACAAGCGGGCAGAGAGGCAGGCAGAGAAAGAGGAGGAACCAGGCCCCCCGCTGAGCAGAGAGCCCGATGTGGGACTCCATCCCAGGACCCTGGGATCATGACCCGAGCCGAAGGCAGAGACTTCAACCCACTGAGCCACCCAGGTGCCCCCCTGACTTACATTTTAAACCAGAACTCAGTTTTGGTTGCATTGAGTTAGAGATTCCGTGGAACCTGCAGGGGCATGTCGAGAAGTGTTTTGAATAAGTACGTCTACCTTAGTCTGGATTTTCTACCTAAAATTATCCAACCTGGGATGGGGGTGTGGACAAGGCAAGGCCAGCTGTCTCCACCTTCTCTAGCAGACCTGAACGCTCCTTTGTGTCTGGAGTCCCCACTTTACCCTTTCTTGGCCAGCACTGGATTTCAGGACCGCGGACAGCGCTAGCTGGGGTTGGATGGAGTGCTGTCCGCTGTGCTGAAGTTTTGCTTCTTTCCTGCCTATGGGGAGGTAGCTGTGGGACAGAAGGAAACATGGCTCTCAGGGGTACGATGCCTGAAAGTAGGAGATCTGTCTTGTGAAGAAGGGGGCTCCGTGATTCTATTCTCCTCTGCCTTAAGCCCTCTCATGCTCCCATCTCCTTTCCCATGCCCAACAATCAGCCCCAACACCTACCCCATCTCCTCTCCTTCTACCTGTCTCTTCCCTAGCTCAGCTGAGCTGCATAGGCGTCTTCACTGTTCCCTGAACACGGAGGGCTTGTTCCCACCTCAGGGATTTTGTGCTTGCTGTTTCCTCTGCCTCAAACTTTCCTTCCCCCGCCATATTTACATGGCTTTCTTCCCTCCTTCATGCCTCTTTAAATTGCAAACTGTGCCCCCATCCCGAAGTTGTCTTCTCTAGCTTGAATTTTCTCCCATCACTTATCAATATTTAATATGTCAGAGATCCCAAACCTTGACCTAAACCCCTGGTCCAAGAGCTTGGAATTCAGAATTTTTCAGATTTTTTAAAAAGGTACTATGGTATAATACTCTGTACTGCATCCCTAGTGGGGCCTGGGATAACATCTCAAAATCAAACACTTTCCTTTATCTGGAATGAAACATAAGAATACTCACATCAGTTTCAATAAATAAAAGCTATAATAACCTTATATCTGTAAAGGCCAGATTTTGCCACAAATGGGTTATGAAACAATTTTGCTTTTCAGACCTTTTTGGAATTTGGTATTGTGACTCTGTATCTAGTTTATTTATCTTGTTGTCTGTCTCATGTATTAGAGTGTTGACCCTCTGATGCAGAAATTTGTGTCTGTTCTGTTCATTGCTACAGCCCCTGTGCCTACAACGCAGCACCTGGCACACAGTAGGTGATCCATAGTGTTTGCTGAATGAATGAATGAATGAATGAATTAATAGAATGAATAGAATGGAGGGGAGGAAAGCAGAGAACACTTTCCCTGTTCCTGAATGACTCCATGCCCCGAATGGCCTGTTGGAAGCCCTTCAGAGCCATGATAGAGTTGTGAGGAGGTCTGTGCCTTCATGCCTCCTGATTTCCACTGGGTCCTCAAGGGTTGTGTCTCAGCACGATGTCACAAGTAGAACCCTTGCTCCCATCCATGCAGCTAGGGGGTTAGCATGTGGGCTCTTAGTGCCTTCATCCTATTCCCTGTGTCCTCAGCACCTAGGCAATAGTCAGAAACAGGCTAGGTGCCTGGAGGAGACCGTCACGTGAGGCCCCTCACTAGGTGTTTTTGTGCCTTACATGTAGCTTGTGGTGCTGTCTGCATTCGACAGATAAGGAAACAATAAAACAGAGAGGTTAATTAACTTTCCCGAGGTCATGCAACATGCAACCAGGAAATGCTGAGCCACGATTTAAAGTCGCTGGCTCAGTGACCCCACACTGCTTTTCCATAATCACTCTCAGATCCACTGTGACAGTAAACACACTCCCAGTCTCACCTTGGCTACATACCAATGATTAAATTCTTCTATACCCCAACACCTGGGGGAAGAGGAAGGCAGGTGGCCAAACTTCTGTTACAAACAGGTCTTTATTAAAGATAAGGAGGGGGCAGAAAAGGGGGGCAGTGTCTCCTCTGCCCACTGCCTTTGGCTGCCTGGGGCAGGGGAGCCCTCTCTGCTCCACCCATACCCCCCATGATGGCACATCTGCAGGAGGCTGGGGCCCGGGATGGGGGGCAGTGGAAAGAACAAGGGCAGATTCCAAGGCAAAAAAAGTCTCCTCCCATAGCCCTAATAACAGAAGGGTTTGGGGTGATCTGGGCACAGACAAGGGGAGACAGCACCCTGAACCCCAAAACCTCTGAACTGGGGCAAGCCCTGTATAAGTTGGGAGTTAGGAGGGACTGAGTGAGAGTTTGTACGTGGGGGAGGGGCTAAGAGAGGAAGGGGTGCCCCAAGGACCCTGCCATGGGGGAGCCTGCCCCCCATGCTCCAGCTGGACTCTTCTGAATCTGAGAGAGGACCTGATGACAAAGGATGACCCCATCTCCTTCTTCTTTGCTTGTCCTTAGACATTGGCGGTCCCCCATTGACTGGAATCATACCCACCCATCCTAGAAATTCTGAAAACCAAGGACTCCTATTGGTTGTTCAGACGCTGAACACTAACTGGAGTTACCCTCTTGCCTGAGGATTCTAAGACATGAGGGGAGGCTCCCACTGGCTGGAGTAAACTACTTTTAAGTAGAAATTTTAGAACCGGGGGCTCCCATTGGCTGAGCAATGGCCAACAGGGTCAGGTTTTGGCCCTTAAAAGAGTAATCCTAGGGGCAAGGGCCCACCTCCCAGTAATGCCCACTTGGGTGTCCCAGAGGGCAAGAGAGGCAGGGGGCCCCCCAAATGTCCTTCCAGCCAGCCTCTAATGCCTAGGCCAGGCTGGTTTGTGCACAGAGGGCTTTGGCACTCACATGGCACACGCACCCACACGTGTGGCGGGGAAGGAAAGGGGTCCTGGCAGATTCTGGGAGGGCATCAGGGCCTCACAACAGGTGGTCACGGCTGGCAAACAGGTAAGGGCTGAAGTTGTCCCGGTGGAAGGGGGAGGGATAGAGTCCGCTAAGGGTGTACAGGTCCCGAAGCAGGGGTGTGGGCAGCAGCAACTTCCGACCACGTCCGCCACCCCCACCCGGCCCCCCAGGCCCGGGGGAGGAGGGTGAGGGGCCCTGGCTGGGGGTTGGTGCTGGCAGGGGCAGGGGCAGGGGCAAGGGCGTCGGCTCAGACCTCAATCGAGGGCGGGGCACACGGGGCGACGAACACATGGCTGGAGCCCTGGAGGACACGCAGCTGGGGATCAGGTGGCCACGGCGGGCACAGTTCTGCGACTCTGGGGGTCAGGGTCAGAGGTCAGGGGATCAGAAAGCTTGGGAGGGGGCCACGAGAGCATAGGCGAGACCTCTGTGGCAGTGACTGCGACCTGGAAGTCCCCCCGGTTATCCCCCCACTCCCTCGACACTCACTGGATGGGGTGAGCCGTGCCGGTGTCGAATGCGGCCTGCAGGCTTCGGGTTCCTGAGACAAAGAGGCAGAGGGAAGGGGCTAGTGGCCCCCTGGGCCCCACTGGCCACAGCCATGAGGGGCTCATCAGGCAGAGAGCTGGTGGAAAAGACCTAGAGTTTTCTGGATTAATCAAAACACACCCTTCTATTTTGTGTGACTGTCCCCCAGGACCAAGGTCCACAAAGACGAGTAATCCCTCTACCTCCCCAAGGCCTGGAGACCCCCACCTCTTGCCTGACTTCCTGCCTCCTTGGTCCCCTTCCATCTACCACCCTCTCCAGCCGGGATCAGACCCCGGCCCCCCTTACCTGGGCCACACTTAACTTTTCGAGGGGGCTGTCCATGGTGGGGGCTTGGCCCAGGTCCTCCCAGGGGGAGAGCCTTCGGCCAGAGGGCCGCCGGCTCTGGAAGTTGTGTACGACACATGTGACCTAGGACAGAGTGAGAGGGGCATGTTGAGGCCTGAAGCCAATAATGTAGGAGTGGCATAAATATCATCCCCATTTTTCAGATAAGAAAACTGAGGCTCAGGTTTTCAGTTAACATTTTCCAATACATTTATGTGCCAAGCACTGTTCTTTCCACCTTACTAAGAGGTAGGTACTATTATTATCTATTCCACAGGCCATGACAGGGTGAGGCAAGTAAGGCCAAGTGGTGCAAAGGCAGGATCTGGTTCTGTCTTTTAAGTTTTTGGTATTTTGGACATCACGTGTTATTGCATTAATTTCGGGTTTTGTTTTGTTTTAAGATTTTATTTTATTTATTTATTTGTCAGAGAGAGAGAGCGAGCACATGCACACAAGCAGTCAGAGTGGCAGGCAGAGGCAAAGAGAGAAGCAGGCTCCCCGCTGAGCAAGGAGCCCGATGTGGGACTCAATCCCAGGACCCTGGGATCATGGCCTGCGCTGAAGGCAGCGACTTAGCCGACTGAGCCACCCAGGCGTCCCTACTTTTGGTTTTTAAAAAGTATGTCATTAAAACATTATTTATCTTGATTACTCAGTGTTTCAGTGGGCCTTCAAATTCTGCACTCAAAGCAAGGACCTCACTCTACATACCCTGGTCCTGTCATCCCATTTCACAGATGAAAACATCCTGGCAGGGTAATGTAAAGGCACTCGCCCAAGGTCACACAGAGTCCACACCCTTCACTATCGTGAGGTCCAGCCTCTCGGGTCAGAGAGCTCATAGAGGGTCTCCCATACTGGAATGGATGGGATGGCAAGGTGGCTCACCAGAAATGTTGCGATGGCAGCGCCTGTCAGGAAGCCGGCCAGCACATCGGACCAGTGGTTGCGGTACTCCGCCACGCGGACCACGCCCACCAGGAAGGCGGGACACAGCAGGGCCAGGCAGAGCGAGGGTTTGACCAGGCGGGAGCCCTTCACGCGGAACACGAGAGTCACGTACATCTGTGGGAGCCAGACCAATCAGGGGGACGCATGGCAGGTGGCTACCGCCTTCCGGGCTGGAGGGCGTGGCCAGAATCCCTGGGAATTGCACTGGGGCTGGAGGGTGTGGCCAGGAGCTACGGAGTGAGGGGGACTGGAGTTCATGGATGGAGACGTGAACTCCCAGCGGGCCCTTTCAGGGATAGGGGTGTGGTCTGGACACCAAAGGGCCCAGGACTCCCCAGGACCAGTCACAGATGGAGAAAGATGCTTGCTAGGTCAGCCCACCGCTTCAGAACCGAAGCGTGGAGTCAAGGCCCAGGGGGGCAAGTCCAGGAACTCCAGGAGGTGGAACCCCCAAGCCCCAGGGATCCACTGACAAGAATAGAAACTAGTTAGTCCTGAACGCCAGAAAAAGGAGGCAAAGCAACAGGAGGTGCGAACCAAGGAAAGGCTGGGGACAGAGGAAGTCCCAGTCAAGTCGGGGGCATGGCCAGATCTAGAAAGGGCAAGGACAAAGCGGGATGGGGAGGTTGGGGGAGGATCCTCCCTCCCAGGCTCCAGGGGACCAAATTGAAAGCCCAACTGCCCAGTCTCCCAGCCAAAATTTAGGGACCTGTAGCATCAGGGGTATGGCTAGGCTCCAGGGAATGGAGTACACGGCTCCAGGAACAGTGTTTTGGTCCCACGGGGAGGAGCCAACAACCTCCCTTGGGTGTGGCATTCCCGGACCAGGGGGCGTGGCCAGACTCAAAAGAGGTAGTCTGCGGGTACCTTCCTGCCCAAGAGTGGGACCATCGTCAGGGCAGTGTCACAGCTCTGGGGTGTGACTTTATCCTGGGAAGGAATCAGAGTTTCCAGTCCAGAGTGGCCTCCTGCCCATTGGCCGCCCCCCTCCCACTTTTGTGCCCCTATTCTGGGGCTCACCGCTGTGTAGGTGACTGCGTAGGCGCAAAGGGCGGCATCCTTGCAGGGGAAGGCACGGCGCGCAGCGGCCACCAGGCTGGGGCTGCCGGCACAGGCACCCTGGTCGGTGACAAAGCGGTCAGGCCCTGGCCTGTCCGGCGAGGGCGGTAGGCAGCCCAGGGCCGTGTAGTTGGGGCGGCACACCGACAGGAAGTGCGGTGTAGGGTTGCCGGTCACCACCTGCCCCGCGTTGGCGAAGATGGTCGTGGTGAAGAGGCCGAAGGAGTAGACCCCTGGGGGTGAAGTGGGAGAGGGAGTTCATGCTGGGCCCCTGATACCCCAGGGCCCTCCTCCTGTGAGCCCCTGTGGCTCATCCGGGCACCTTGTTCCTGTAACCATCATTAAAGCACAGCAGCGAATCCCCCTAAAGCCATATCCTATTATCCCTGGGCCAAGGTCCTCCCCCCTTGGGACGAACGTGATGGCACCCTGAGCCTCTTGCTTCTGTCCCCCTTAGATTACTACCATCTCAGCAGTGGGTCCTCCCCTGGAACTCCAGTATAGTTGGGCTAGGACCCCTCAGCAGCATAACATCAGGACTGGGCTCCTGCCTGAGATCTCCGAAGACCATCCTGGTGGTATTTCTAGGCCTCTTCATACACCTGCCTTGGGCTTCACTGTTATTAAATTAATCACTTTTTCCCTGGATCAACAATCAACCAAAGCTAGAGCTCCAGTCCTCTGTCATAGGGACCACCATTTTGGATGAGCTCTGCCCTTCTCCTACACCACGGCCACTCATTGTGGCTGGGACCCCACACCGGGCTCCCATTTTCCTGCTTGGGGTGGGATAGAGGTTGGGCTGGTCTTTAGCCTGGGCCTGTGTCCCCATTTTCTGCCTTGATACTCTCCTTGTAGCAATCTGGGGCCCTGAATTTGCCACCACGGTTGGCTTAGGCCTACCACTGTGCCTACAACCTCCACTGTGCCTGGCCTTACCCACATCCCTCTTTGCCTCACGAGGTCATCACCATGGCAGTTCTAGGCCCTCTTCCCCGTAAAATTCTTATTATGGCTGAACCTAGCCCGTACCTCATTTGCATAGCTGACCCCCCTGGCTGCATCACTCACCCAGGAAGCGGACCAGCCTCCGCAGTGGGGGGCTGAAGCGGCAGCAGGCCCCCGACACGATGGTGCTCTCCCCGATGATGGGGATGGCTGAGGGTGGCGCGGGGAAAAAGGCACGCGCCAGCTCCCCCAGCAGGATCTGTGGGCAAGATCAAGGCGGGGTCTTCCTGGCCTTCAAAGCCAACCCTCCACCCACCTCCACCTGGCCCTCCTGCCATCTGGGTCTGACCAAGGCTATCCCCAGTCTCACCGTGAGGGTGGGCCCAGCAGTGACCAGGGCATAGATGAGTGCAGGAGGTACTCGGCTCGCAGCCTCAGGCCCCGGGTAAGGCTTGGCATAGGTACTGTCATAGCAGAAGAACCCTTGGGTGTGTACGGGGAAGGTGTCCGTGAACTCCAGGCGGTAAGCAAGCAGGACCACGATGCCCAGAAGCACTGACTGCCACCCAGTCATGGCAGGGGGACAGAGAGAGAAGAGACAAGGTCAGGTCCAGGCTGGGGCCATGGTGAAGAGACACAGAGATGGAGAGAGACCGAGATGGGGAGGAGAGACAGAGAGATCAAGACTGGGGGAGATACAAAGGGTGGGAGAGACAGAGGGAAGCTGGGAGTGGTCTGGACCTGGGAGACACAAAGAGAAAGAAACAGAAAGAGAAGGCAGGGGAGGGGCAAGGAGGAGGAGAGAAAGAGAAGGGACTAGTAGAATGGAAAGGAGAGAGGAGATAGGATGGGGGAGAGTGAGTGGGGACTGGGCCAGGGCTCAGACCAGAGAGAGGGGCCAGTGGGTAGGGAGGAGAACACCGACCAACTGAGGAAAAGATACTACTACTGGCAGAAGTGCTGGCAGCTCCCAGAAGTACAATCCTTACTGGGGGCAGGACATCATACTAAACCCCTTCCGTGAATTAATACATCTTACCTTCATAACTGCCCTAGGAGAAAGGGATTCTGATGACGCCTTTTTGACAGCCAAGGAAGCTGAACTCAAGAGAGGATGGGAGGTACCCAGAGTTCTGCGCTAAGGGTGGACAGAGCAGGTTTGGAACCCTGGGAGTGTCCCTTCTGAACGCGCCTCCTCCCCGCTGAGGGTCTGGGAGCAAGTCTGGGGTGCAGATGGGCGGAGCGGGGGCAGGGAGAGAGTTACTGGGTTCCTCACCTCCACGAAGACAAAGCAGGGAATGATGGAGAAACTCCTCTTCGATTGAGGTCTCCCTCCTGCCATGGTGAAGGCTGGGCCTGTGGACGTGGGAAGGGAATGGGACCGCCAGGGCGGGGCCTGGGGGAGGCTCTGGTCACCTGCCTGAGTAGAGTTCTCTGGCCACACCATGACCCCCACGCCCACCGCCACCCCAGAACTACTACAAAGGAGCCCTAGTTCTACCTGCTGTGCCTTCTGGCCATGACTCTGAATGTCTAGGATCCTGCCCTTTGGAGGCCTCCCGACACAAGCAGCTCAGCCCATCCCCAGCCCGGATCCCAGAGGCTCTACAGTGGTTTTCTCCCCCCAAAAGCCCACATAGGAGATTCAGACTTCATGCCTTTTAGGAGGGTCTCTCCTTCTTACCACACAGGTCACCTCCCCTCAGCCCTTGGAAGAGACTTCTCCAGCTAAATGGAACCCCTCCCCCACAGAGAAGGGCCCACTTAGAAGGGTTCTCAGCCCAACGGGTTTTTAGGGGACCCCATCCTCTTTCCTCAAATACTTTATAAGGGACCCCATGCTCTGTGCCCCCCACCCCCACCAAATTCCTCCTCTGAGTCCCTTTCCCCATGGCCCACAGGGGCCTCTCTTTCCTGTCCCCATGGGCTGTGCCTGACTGTTTCGTGCTGATGGCCAGGCCCTCTGATCCCAGATGCCTCCCCTTCTTCTCCTCCTCCCAGACTGTCAGCCTTGCTGTCTCACAAGGGGGCTATCTTCTCCCCACAAGCCTCCTCTTCCCCCAATCGAACCTCAGTCCCCAGCACTGAGGGGCCAACAGAGCCACACCTGCTCGACCCATTCTCCCAGGCTGACCTCACCTGTGAAAGGGCCCTATGGCTTCCCACAGGCCTCCGCCACACCCACAGACTCACAGCCGCTCCTGGCGGCCAGCAGGGCAGGGATGGTCAACCCCATTGCACAGATGTGGAAACTGAGGCCCAGGAAGGTGAGGGTAGGCACTCTGGGTCCAGTGCCCCATCCACGCAGCTTGCTCTGCAGTGTGACATGCGGGGTGAGGGTCACCAGAGATCTCAGACGCCCACGTGGCCACGGCCCCTCACCCTTCCAGAGACACAATCACACACACCGGCATCCCTAGAGTATACAACTCAGCCACGGCCTCCATCCCAACCACCACCACCACCACCACCACACACACACACACACAAACACACACACACAAAGAGTACAGAATTTGTCCACCCCACCAACAAGGAGCCAGTGCCTGCTGGGTTACAGGCACTTTGCTAGTGGTGAACAAGAAAGGCCTGCTCATTCAGACAGGTGCCCAACACCCACAACACACAACTGTACACTCACACACATGGCACAGTGTGCACACGGCCTGTCACAGACACCCACACAGATCAAACAACCCCCCACACACACACAGTGACAGGGACACAAGGGGAGGTCCTTCAAACACTTCACAGCCCCAAATACAGCCCCACACCAGCACTCACCCCCCTGTCACCAGGGACAGAGCCTCAGAGCTGCCACCACACGGGAGAGTTACATCAAAAAGAGTCACCACACACAGTGGGGGTCATAAACCGGTCACAGTGTCACACCCCCAACAACCAGGCACTCAGCGACAGCCACACACATTCACAGTGTCTCAGCCACACTGACACTCACAGGAGAGACGATGTCATCCACGAGCTCAGCCACATGGCCACCACAAGGGCACATACGTGGACCGCGACACGGATTTGCACACCAAGCCACACAAGAAAGGCGCATGATCACAGCCACACACTGAGACATAGAAATGGGCCCCCACACACCATCAGAAGGAACACACAATGGCAGTCATATGCACACAACTGTACAGACACCGAGACAGCCCCACAACAGTCACAGGGATAGCAGTCACAACAACACAGCCACACACACCCTCAGAGTGACACCCGTGATGACAGCCACACAATCACAGCCACAGGAGAGTCACACATCCACCACACAGACCATGCACCACACAGGCATCCCCAGAGCCACACAATCACAGTTACACAACCACACACTGACACAAAATGACAAGCACACAATCACAGTCACCCTCACCACCTGCCGCTTGGCTTTACCGGCCCGGGGTCCCCATCTCCACGCTCCCCTCCCCGAGGCCGGTTCTCAAGCCCCAGCTCACTGCCTCCCTTCCCCCTCCCTGCGCCGGACCCACAAGGGACCCGACCCGCAGGAGCCGAACCCTGGCCGAACCATACAGACCGAGGGTCGGTAGCCCGCGAGAGGGGATGCCGGGAGCGCCCCAAGCCCCTCTCCCTCACCGGGTCGAGGCTGTCACGGTCTGAGCCCCCGCTCCGCTTAGACGTCACCCGGGCGACAGGACGAACTGACGGACGGCAGGCCCCGCGGGCGGACACGGAGATGGGAGACGCCGTCGGCCCGGCAGCGCCGCGCAGACTCAGCGAAGGGGCGAGGGGCGGGGCCTCCTGGCGCTTCATTTGCATAACCCAGTCGGGCGGGGACTCGCGGCGTCTTATTAGCATGGTCCGGGGCGGGGCCTCTGTTGCTCTCGGTGGGGCCGAAGAGTGTTGGGACAAATTTGGGAGGGAATGAAGGATGCGGGCTGAAGGAGAACTAGGCGGTGGGGGCGCAGAGGGGAGGAGGAGGGCAGGGTGCGAGCGTGACCCTGGACCTCGACCCTCCCTCCCTGTGCCTCAGTTTCCCCTCTGGGGCAGTAGACTAGAGTGCCAGGGCCCTCTGGATCCTCATATCTGGAACAGACTGCCCCCTGACCTTGTTATTATTAAATCTGGCCTCACACTGTCCCCTAATCCTACACATTCTGAACAGCATCTGGAGTCCCCACACCCTCCCCAACACTGGAAAGGAAACTGGGTGTGAGGGTGGTCATTCTCAGGCACAGGAAGCAGCAGGAGCCACAGTCCACAGGTGGAAGAGGGTCTTGGCTAGTTTATTTTCTCTCTGGAGGGGTCTTCAGGGAGAGCAGTCCCGGCTGCTCAGGCTGTGGAGAGAGAGGGCCCAGCGTAGTCCCGAGGACCCGAGGGTTGGAAATCAGGGAGCAGATGCCCAGGTTGGGAGCTTCAAGTGTTCTTCTGTGGCACTGGAGGGCATAGCCAGGAGAGAAAGGGTGGGGTAGGGCAGGGAAGGTTCCGTACCAGATGGGAAGGAGTGGCTTTTGATGAAGAGTAGCTGGGAACGGTCCTGGTCTGAGTCTGAGTCTGAGTCCCAGGAGGGGAGCAGAGGGCTCCCCCTATAGCCTGCGGGAGCGACAGGTGCAATTCTGGCCTTTACCCACAGACCCTGAATGTGACCCTTGAGTGGCATCGTGATCAGGGGCCTGTGTCCCTTATGTCACTTGAATGTGACTCAAGGTGCTACCAAAGTATGACGACCTCAGGGACCCTTGAATTTTACTGCACAGATCCTTTAAAAATATCCCAGTGATCTTGAGTGATCCCGGGATGGAAATCTTAATGGTCCCCAAAACACCCTAACAGATGTGACCCCCAAATATAGCCTCTGAACATGACCGCCATGTGTGAAACTGGAGAATGACCCCCCTACAGCCCAGAGTGCACCTCATCCCCCCTCACCCTTGAGGTTCGAGGCCCTGGGGCAGCCCCCAGAGGACATGAGGCCATCAAAGGAGTTCTGCAGCATGTGCACAGCGGACCTGCAGGGAGACCGGGAGCTGGGAGTCCTGGGCGGGGGGAGGGGCATGGCGGGGACCAGGGGCGGGTGGTGGTGGTGGTGGTGGTGGTGGAGGTGAGTCCCAGGGGGAGAGGGAGGCCTGGACTCCGGGGGTGGGGTGGGGTGGGGTGGTGGTTCCAGGTCTGGTAGTCACCGCTGGATCTGATTGGTGGGAAGGCAAGGCAGTTGAAGGTCAGGAGTCAGAGGTTAGTGTGGGGGCGGGGCATCACCATATGTCACTCAGCTCCTTTTGGAGGTCATCCCTCCAGGAGCCACTGCCTCCTGATGGCACCTCCTCGGTCTCCGGCCAGTTGGATGTCTCATACCCCTGCTGCTTCATCTTGGTCAGGACCTAAGGTGGGGGGCGGGAAGTGTGTGTGAGACAACAGTGGTAAGAACCAGAATGGTGAAAAGCGACCCTTATTTAGCACTGATGATGTGTCAGACGGCCCTCAAAGTGTTTTGCACGCAGTCCATGCAGCTGCTCACACCCACTATACGGATGAGGAAACTGAGGCCCAGAGAGGTGAAGTGACTTGACCACAGTCCTGCAGCTGCTAAGTGGCAGAGCCGAGATTTGAACCCGTCCTTCTGGCTCCAGTATGATGGTGGAGGCCAGCAGAGAGTCCCATGTCCCCAACTCACATAGGGTCCCCTCTCCGCTCACCTTGCGGCACTTCACCTGTGTCTTCTGCATCTTCTGGATGTTCACCAGGTTCTCTGTGATCTCGTCCTCCTGAGCCTCTGTAGGGGGAGGGGACTCAGGGGGGCCAGAGCAGCAGAAGGACCCCCCTCCTGACCGTGGGCTCCAGGCACTCACGGAGCTTCTGATAGATGAAGGTCACCTCCTCCCGCACCAGCTCCAGCTCCTCCCACAGGAACTTCTTGCTGAGGGGACAGTGCAGCCTAGACCCACATTCCCTGCTCAGCCTTTGGCCTTCTATTTCCTGGTCTTCTGGTCTCCCTTTTGCCCACCCGCCTCCTCAAGCCTCCTCCAACTGTCATGTTCCCATCCCCCTAGGATCTGTCCCCTCCCCAAACTGCCTGTCCACCTTGCCCCTCCTGCCTCTACCCCCCCACCTCCGATCTCCCAGCTCCTTGTCCCCTCCTCCTGACCTCCAGCCTCCCATTCTCTCAGCCTCTCATTGTCTGGCCTCTGTCTCCCCACCTTCTGCCCCTCTGACCTCCCAAACTCCCCAGCATCTGCCAGCCTCAGTCTCTCCTCCCTCCAGCTTCCCATATCATGTCGTTTCCTGATCTCCTGGCCTCCCTCCCCATCTCATCTCCAGCTTCCGGTCTTCCTCCTCCTTCCTCCTGCCATCTGGCCTCCCAGCTTCCCACACTTCCCCACTGCCTCCTCATCCCCCCCATCTTGTCCCTCAAACCTTCCATGGCCCCCAGGTCTCCTTACTCAGGCCTCTCCCATTTGTCTCATCCCACATCCCACCTCTGGCTCCCTCTCCTTGGCCTCCCTTCTCTCCCACAGCTTCCAGGCTGCCCTCCTGGTGACGCCCACCTGTCCCGGATCTCCTGGGCCAGCAGCTGCAGGCAGCGAGTGGTGCGGGTCCTCTGCACCTCCTCGCTGTCACGCAGGGTCTTCTGTAGCCCCTGCAGGCCTTGAGCCAGGGCCCCATACAGCTCCTGGCGTCCCTGCTCCACACCCCACTTGGGTCCCTCCTTCTCTGTCTGGCGGCTTATAGGACTCAGCACCTCTGCAGATTAGATGGGATCATGACTGAGCCCCAACCACACATGAGCCCACCTTTGAATGCACCTGGCCCTAACCCTGACCAGAACCTGATCCTGACCCTGACCCAAGACCCACCCAACTTCTTTCACTTTGGGCTAACCCAGCTGACCCCAGCAGGACCAGCCTCCAGCCTGACTTTAACCCCTGGCCGGTCCTCGCCTTCAAGCTGTTGGATCTTGATTTGCTGCAGGCAGCTCTCCTTCTCTAGCATGGTCACTGAGTGGTTCAGGAACTCAAAAGCCTGCAGGGAAGAGGTCAAGGTTGGGGGCAGGAGCAGGTGTGGGGGAACAGGGCCAGAGGTCACCCAGGGCAGGGCAGAGGAGCCTCACCTTGGTCTGGGCCTGTAGCTGGGCCTTGAGTGACTCCAGTTCGCAGCGCAGGAGCTTCTGGGAGTCAGGAATCATCATGGTGGACTTAACTATGAGCAGAGGTAAGGGTCAGCTGAGGCTAGGAGGAGTGGGGGCAGGGGCAAGTTCAGGTCAGAGACCAGCAGAAGCTCAGGGGAGGGCTTGGGGTTGGGCTCTGTTGAGGTTGAGGGAGAGACAGGAGTGCGGGCCAAGGTCAGGGGCAAAACTCAGCTGAAGCTGGGGGAAGACTAAGTGGGCATGGGTGGTGTGGTTCCTCCCAGGCTGGGACAGAGGGTAGGGGTAAAACCAGCGGGTCTTCCAAACATAGTCTTGGGAGAGAAGGTTCTCACCTTTGACTTTGGAAGAGTTGGTCTCCAAGGGCTTCTAGGAAAGGAGGACATGTGGGTAGTAGAAATCCATCCCTGTGCTTCTCCTCGCACACCCCAACCCACTGTGTGGGGTTGGGTGTGAGCTGGGTCTGCTGAGTCCTGGGTGTCCCAGACCCCAAGTGCACCCCTCCCCCACTAGCCCACACATGGTCAGAAGTATACCCCTGTGGTTTGTCCCCTGTGTGTGCAGACCTGGAGGCCGCCCCCAACAGCACATCTGCAGAGCCCTGTGTCTGGACTGGGCTCAGGTAATGGCCCTCCTCCTTAAGGGCAAACGACATAGACAAGGTCTCCAGGGAGCTCCCACAGCCCCAAAGCACAACGGCATATAAGCATTGAAACACAACTACGGCCATGCAAGCTCAGACACAGCCATGCACGCCAGGTGGTTAAGAACCTTAGAGCATCCACTCACACTCAACTCAGACACACAGCCATAACCACAGACCCACAGGCAGTCATGTCCAGAAACTGTCACAGGTTGTATCACTCACTAAGAAACACAACCACACATCCGCTCCATTCATCCCTTCATCCATTCATTTAAGACATTTTTAGTGTGGGCTGGCTGAGCGTTGGGTGCTGTTCTGGGTGCTGAAGTCACACATCATAAGGGTTCCTGAGAAAGACGCCCCCCCCCGGGTCCCTTCCCTAAGCCCCACAGCGGTAGAATGTGGTGTGGTTGGGAGGTGTTTCCCGGGTGGGGGTGACCTTAGTGGTGTTGTGATGCCTCTTCAGAAGGTCCTGATCATTACAATGCTCCCACGAGTCTGGGCTCTGGAAGATGGGAGACCCATATGACTGAGGCTCCAAGTCCCTCTCTAGCCTCCAGTCTATACTCGGCACTGTGTTCTCAGAAGCAGCTGGCCCCACGATCTCTGGCTCTGGGGTCCTGGACCAGTGAATTGTATAATTCAAGGTCTTGTCTGAGGAAGAGCCTGAACAGGAGGGGTGGTTGGGGGAATGAAGGGGTGAGGGCTTTCTGAGGACCAACCCAGAGCACTCCAGCCCCTCCCAGCTCCCCAACCCCAGGGAAGCCGCTCAACAAACCCCAGTACTTGTCACACTTCCCGTTAGCAGGCAAACACCCGTTGGAGGGCAAGGGAGATGAGCAGTAGCAGGGCACAGAGTAGTCAGGGTCCTGGGGTAGGCCAGCCAGAAGAGGGTCGCTTCAACAGGGGGAAACAGGGGGCTGCACTGAGACCAGCCCCCAAGTCCTGACACTCCCAGACCTTCCCTAATACCCCAGAGAGGCCTCAGCCCTGAACACAGGGCCTCCCAGTTATGGCAGGAGCAGGAGTTGGATAAAAGATGATCCCAGCCCCAGGCACTGGGCTGGGTAGTGAGAAGGATCCAGAAGACCCCCACAGGAGAAAGTGAGGCCTCAGAAAAGCCTAAAAGCAAAAAAGGATCTTAACACTGGGCACTAATGGAAAGGCATTCCTGGCAGGAAACAGCATGAACAAAAGCTCGGAGGTGTGGAACCACAAGTTGTGTACTGGTAAATTCAGGATGGCTGAAGGTAGGGTCCAAGAGGAAGCAGGAGGAGGTCAGCAGGTCAACTCAAGCAAGGCCTGGAAAACCAGACTGGGGAATTTAGATCTGCCTCCCCAGGTAAAGTGGGAGCCATGGAGTATGAGCAGAAGAGGCAAGGCATATCTATTTAGTAAATGTCAGCAGAACTGGAGTCGAAGCCCTGTGCTAGCTGAGGCTAGGAACCGGAGGAAACTCAGCTCTATAAAATCTTTCTTAATCCATTTTTTAAGCTCTTATTTTCTGAGCACCTCACTGAGTGCTGGGCAGTATCCTAAGCACCCACTTCACACTCATCTTATGATTTGGGAGCTTTTCTTCTGCCCGCAATGATCTGGGCTACCCCTTCCAGAATCACTGTCCCAGGAAGCCCTTACTTCCAGAGGCAGTACAACATGGTGATTAAGCCAGGGGACTCTCCAGCTGAGTGGCCTGGGTTCCAATCTTTGCTCTGCCCCTTCCCGTCTGTGTGATGTCGGCATTTTACCGAACCTGTCCATGCCTCAGTGCCCCCAACTGTATACATGGAATGCCATACTAGCCACTTTACTGGGTTGTTGTGATTAAGTAAATTAACCTATGCCAGCGCCTGACATACAGTGGTGGGAAAGTGTCCCCTAACGGCACACTGAGAACCTGGGAAATGGGACCAGAGGAGCCCTAGGAGGCTTGAAAGGGAAAAGAGAAGATGCATTTCTGAGAGTCAACTGCAGGCAGGTCCCCAGTCGAGCCCCCTTCTCTTCCCCTTAACCTTCCACTTTCCCCTCCCGCGTCAGGTGTTTCTCCCGCAGCCTCGGAGAGAATTCTTGGAGGGGAAGGGGGCGGGGTCATTAATCTGAGCCCCGCCCCCCGGGGCGAGAATCCTGCGCCCGCCGGGCTCCAGAACCCCTTCCACCCCCACCTACCACATACCACCTGCTCATGCTCTTCCCTCAAGGACCGCGAAGCCAGTCCCCAGCTGTGACGCTGAAATTTGATCCCGCGGGGACACCATCGCATTAAAACGCGCGAAGCCTGAAGGTAGAGTCACAGAGAGGGGTGGGGCTGACATTTTAGCTCCGCCTCCGCCGATGCAGCCAAAGGTCTCATTGGCGCCTTCCTGTTTCCGCAGGTCTTAGGAGCCGCGGCGTAATTGGATAAAAACCAGGCTAGGGGGCGGGATTCCAGGCTGTTTTCCGCTAATCGATTAGTCAATATCTAAGAGGGTGGTACGGGAGGCGGCAGATCTACGATCCAATTGGCTTCGGGCTCAGCTGGGAGGCGGGATGAATGCTTGGGAGGGGACTGAAGAAGTCCGCGGCCCATCTGCGAGCACAGGAGTGAGGTAGCGAGCCTAGCCCACCCGGCCCCCGAGATCTGGCCTGGCACTTCTGTTCTCGGACTCCAGGGTGCTGAGGGTTGAGGTCTGGGTGCAGTGACAGGGTCGGTGTCCTCGGGATGAGATTTGGGGTTTCCCGGGATTAGATGGGGTGTCCAGAGGCGTTTTGAGGATATTTCTGGTGATATTTGGGACCCTGTGATGTGACCAGGGGTCTTTACTGTTAGAATTAGGTCACTGGGCTGGTTTTGGGGAGTCGATGGGGGGGGATATCTGAATACCCAGAGCTGCGAGTTTGAGCTGCTGGGGCTAACTGAAATTTTGGGGTCTTGGAGACGGCGTGGATGCTGGGGTCCAGAGAGCCTGAGATCTTAAGGGCTGACATTTGGAGAGGTGGGGTTGGAGGTTGTCTCAGGATTGTTCTGGGTCTTCCCCACCCGCATGCCCGGGCTGGTAGCCCTTTATCTCTGCTGGGTTAGCTGTGACCCTGCCGTTAAGCATGATCACACGCTGAAGACCATGGGGCAAAGGTAAAACTCTGAAAGACCCGATGCCTCTTTCCCAGGCCTGCAAGATGGAGGAAGGTGGGAATCCAGGAAGCCTGACTAAGATGGTCCATCTACTGGTCTTGTCGGGGGCCTGGGGCATGCAAATGTGGGTGACCTTCATCTCAGGTAGGGACCCTCCACCTGAACATCATGGGTACCCAGGGTGTAGGCAAGAATGAAAGGATACCTGGAAGTGTCCTAACAGGCATGTGGTTCCCTATAACCTACAGGCTTCCTGCTTTTCCGAAGCCTTCCCCGACATACCTTTGGCCTTGTGCAGAGCAAACTCTTCCCTTTCTACTTTCACATCTCCATGGGCTGTGCTTTCATCAACCTCTGCATCTTGGCTTCGCAACATGCCTGGACTCAGCTCACATTCTGGGAGGCCATCCAGGTATGCGGGCTTGGGCTCCACTGTCTTCTGGACATCCATTCCCAGGACCCCACTGAGTACCTATGGCTACCCCTTTGTGAGACTTAAAAAACAAACAAGCAACTGCACCTTCCTGGTGGATACAAAACTGGGCTCTGGATACCCTTGAGCAGTGCACAGCCTGCACAACTATCCCTAGCAGCCCTATCTATTCCTCAGTGTCTCCCTGCTGGCTGCTGCTCCCTCTCTTTCCCCTGGCTGGGCCTGCTGCCAAGTTGTGGTGACTCAGCTAGGTTGGGGCAGTGACCCCAGCTCATTGTTTAAAAACCAGCCTGACTGGGAATTTACAGTCCCCCACACATTTCCCCAGCCACAAGGAAGGGAACCATCTCTGCATCTCATATTTCTCTATCCTGCCTTTCCCCTGCCCCCATTACGTTCCTCAGATGCGGGCAGGAAAGGCTTGACAAGGGTTTCAAGAATAATCCCAAAGAGACAGAGAGGATTTGGGGTAACTAGAAGTTCGAGGACTTTCTGTTCACTCCCTGTGGGCCCAATCTCAGCTTCTGGAGTCTGGCAGGGACCATTGAGGAGATGGACCCTGTCTTGGGCTCTTTTGGGGGGAAAAAGTTATGGGGCTCTGTCCCAATCTGGGGAAGAGAGGTTCTGCCCAGAGAGATATGCCCAGGGTGGAGACAAGGCTGTGTTTGGAAACGTCCAGTCTGGGTTTCAGAGGAGGAAAGGCTCAGAAGGTTTTGGGTGAGGGGGTGAATAGAGGAGATGGTGACGGAACCTTTCCTTGAGAGCTGCTGGTTTGAA
This sequence comes from Neogale vison, assembly GCF_020171115.1. Taxonomy (NCBI): domain Eukaryota; kingdom Metazoa; phylum Chordata; class Mammalia; order Carnivora; family Mustelidae; genus Neogale; species Neogale vison. The sequence goes on from NC_058096.1 coordinate 216,180,690, forward strand.
AGCTGGAGCTCTGTTTGGGGCCTCAAGACTGGGTCTGGGGAAGGACAGGGAGGCCTAGCTTTAATCTAACCTAATGCTGTCTCATCCCCCTCTGGGCTTTGAGGATGCAGGAGGACCCTCCCTGGGATCGATCCTTCCTGCCTCCCTGGCCTGACTCACCCTGTCCTCCCACCACCCTGCCAGCTCTGCCTGATGCTCCTGAGCCTCTCAATGGCCACCGTCAACGCCCGCTGGCTGGAGCCCCGCACCACAGCTGCCATGTGGGCCCTGCACAGGGTGGAGAAGGAGCGGGGTCTGGGCGGGGAGGTACCTGGAAGCCACCAGGGCCCCGATCCCTACCGCCAGCTGCGGGAGAAGGACCCCAAGTACAGTGTCCTCCGCCAGACCTTTTTCCGCTACCACGGTCTGTCCTCCATTTGCAATCTGGGCTGTCTCCTGAGCAATGGGCTCTGCCTTGCAAGCCTTGCCCTGGGCCTTGGGAGCCTCTAACGCCCACTTCCTCTCCGGCCCTGCTGAGGCCCCAGATGTGAATAAACACTTCTTTGGAAAGGGCTGCTGTCATTTTTCTCCAGCTGGAAAGTGGGCAAGAGGGGTGGGCAAAGGTAGAGCCGAGGGCCTTCATTACCACAAACATGCGGCATGATCTGCGGTGTTAGCTGTTGCACACCCAAGCTCTTCCTGTAATGGTGCGCCTTTATTGAGCACCTGCTGTGTGCCAGGCAGGGCACTAACCATGACACATTACTATATTACAGTAACAATAGCCAGTTCTGAGCCCCAGGGGACTGTCCTGTTTTCCACCCCATCAACATTGGGGATGGCCACAGGACTCCCTGTGGTGGCCAAGGAAGTGTGAAGAGTCACTTTTTTTTTTTAATTTTATTTAGTTATTTGACAGAGATCACAAGTAGGGAGAGAGGCAGGCAGAGAGGAAGGGAAGCAGGCTCCCCACTGAGCAGAGAGCCTGATGCGGGGGCTCCATGCTAGGACCCTGGAATCACGACCTGAGCCAAAGGCAGAGGCTTTAACCCACTGAGCCACCCAGGTGCCCCTGAAGAGTCACTTTCAAAGACAAGTGTGCAAGGTAGAGTGTGATGAGCTCCATTTTTCCTTCCCCACGATGACCGGTATGAGTGAGAAGCACACCTCCGCCGTTGAGTGCCAGGGAGACTGTGGGGCTGCCTGTTTTTGATCATATGCTGGCCCTTCCAGATGCATGTCATCTCCATACATCCGTGTGGCTCTTGGAGGGAGCTGCTATTGTTCCCACGAAGTAATGGGGACCCAGAGAAGCTCAGCAAGTAGCTTCAGTCATTGGGATTTGGGATCCAAATCATTGGGATTTGACTCCAGCAAAGCCTGCAGATCTTCTTATGCCTTGAAGAAAATTCTGGGGCCTCATGTAAGGCCGGATGCCAGATTTCCTCGTGTCTGGCCTCAGGCAAAGAGGTGCCTTTCTCTGAGGCTCCATTTCCTTATCTGGAAAAGGTTCAATTCTAAGGGACCTGCGGAATATTTCGCAGGCACCTAGCCCGCTTTAGGGACCTAGCCCGCAGGGGCCTAGCTCGCACAGGCCTGTGAGTTAGGGATTCTTGTTAGGGACTGCTGGAGGGATGGGGGCAATAGGCCCCACTAGGTTAAGTAGCACGTCCAAAGTTAAACCGCGCTAGAAAGTGGGGGAGCTGGGATTCGAACCTGACTCCAGAATCCACGCTCTTCATTTTCCTGCAAAGAGTAGGAGCTCTACACATAGTTAGGAAAAGTGAAAAGTTTATTGTTGGGGGGCGGGCCCTAGGCTGCTCGCAGCTCCGAGCAGCGTCCAGCCCCTCCACCCTCCCCCCCGACCCGCGTTCGCGAGCCCCGCCCCGGACCGGCCCCGCCCCGCCCCGCCCTCTCCGAGGAGCCGCCCCTCCTCCCCTGCCTGGGCGGAGCCCGTGCGGAATCCGGGTGGCTGCGGGCAGCGGCGGTGGCGGTGGCGGTGGTGGTGGCGGCGGCGGGTGAGGGGTCGGCGTTGCGGCTGGAGCCAGACCGCAGCGAATTCGAAGAAGGAACGCCCGCGGGCAGCGCCCCCCCGACGCGAGGTAGTCCCTTCCGAGGAACCGCATCCCGCCCCGCACCTCCGCGTCCCAGCAGGTCTGGGGGGCCGGGGGCTAGAGGAGCGGCCCGGGGCCCGGGGAACAAAGGCGGGCGGTGGGGGAACGCCTCCTTCCCTCGCCCCCACCCAGCTGGGCTGCTCGGGGAGCGTTAATGGGGCGCGGGCGGGGCAGAGAGCCCAGCTGGGAACATGAGATGGGACCATATGGTGATGGGAGGAAGCTCCTGAGCCCCCCTGCACTGGCGGGGGCGCCCCACATCCAGCAGAGGGACAGGGCCGAGCCCTCCGGGGACCCTTATCTAGTGCCAGGCGTGAGGGACGGTGGCCAGATGGTCAGGAAGAGGTGGGCCGGCTGACAGGTGGGCTGGGTCTGGGCCTGGGGAAAGGGCCCCAGTCTGGCAGCCCTGCCCAGCATGGGGAAAGGTTTCCTGCCTCTTGTCTTCCCCTCCTCGAACTCGTTCTCCCGGAACACCGGGTGGGGCTGAGGGCTGGGCAGGAAAGCGGGCAGGTTCGGTCCTCTTTTAAAATGGAAAAAAGCCCCACAGGCTGTTGAGAAATAGCTTTGCTAAGGGTTCCTCTGCCACTGTGCCCTCAGTTCACCCAGGCCTCCTGGAGCCTCCCTGTGCAGCTCAAGGCGTGGCCATAGACAGCTGGGGAAACTGAGGCCTAGGGAGGCTGTGAGGGCTAAGGACCCAGATGAAGCAGCCCAGCTTCTTCAGATTAACAAGAAAGGAAGGATCAGGAGTAGAGGGGAGTGCGGCTTGCTTAGAGTTGAGGACGGTCACTGCAGACTCTGTGGGTTGGGGCTGGGTTGAGTCAGCCCTGCCCTGAAGGAGATGGGGCCCACCCCTTTGACAAATAGAAGGTGTCAGGACCCATTTGGGGCCAGAGCTGGGCTTTAAACCCGGGCTTTATCCGCTAAAACCCCCTTCCCTGTGGAGGCCAGGGATGGGGTTAAACTCAGCGTTGCGGTGGGGGGGTGGTCAGGGCAAGTGTCCCTGCCAAAGTCAACACCCAGGCCATGAGGGGGGGCTCTAGCCAGCTGGCAGGCCCCCCTCCCCCCAGCCCACACCTGGGCCAAGCCAGCTGCTCACTCTGGGGCAAAGTCCACACCTGTACCTTCTGCAGGGTCTGGCTCCTCAGTGGCCAGAGGAGGCACCCCATGTGCCCCCACAGCCTGGGTCTTGGCATTGGATAAGCGTCCCCATTTTCCAGAGGAGGACCCTGAAAGCCAGAGAGAGCAAGGGATGTTCTGAGGTCACTTGGCCTCCAAGGGGCGGAGTCAGGATTTGAATCCGGGTCTGGCGTATATGCTGGAGCCATTCCTCGTGTTTTATTTTTCTTCAGGACTCCAGGCCTCCCCGCCCGCCCCTCCAGAGGCTCTCTGCCAAGATGGCATCAGCCGGAGACCCCCCGACAGGCCCGCGGGATGCAGCCGACCAGAACTTTGACTACATGTTTAAGCTGCTGCTTATCGGCAACAGCAGTGTGGGCAAGACGTCCTTCCTGTTCCGCTACGCGGACGACTCCTTCACACCTGCCTTTGTCAGCACCGTGGGCATCGACTTCAAGGTCAAGACGGTCTATCGCCATGACAAGAGGATCAAGCTGCAGATCTGGGTGGGCCAGGCGGCCGTTGTGGATCTGGGGCAAAGGGACAGGGGTCTTTGTGCTCACCCAGGAGGGGCTGGGGTTCTTCCAGAGACATCCCTGACAGGGTGGAGGGCTGTGGGGAGGGGCCCTGGAGGAGAGAGAGTGGCCCAAAGTCAGGGAGGGGGCTTGGGGTAGGTGTGAAGAGTGGGGGAGGGGCGGGTTATCTCGGAGGTGACTTCATCAGGATGAGGAGACTATGCTCTGCCCTATAGGGTCTGAGGGGCAGACAGCTGCTAACCCAAGGCGGGTTAGAAGTCCTGGTGACCAGTGGGGAAGAGGTGTGGGTCCCATTGCAGGATCCCCCACAGACCTGTGTACTCCTCAGAGACATACTCTCGCTCCCAACATGGCCGCCATTGCCGATGATGATGAGCGTGGTGTCGCGCACCGGGGTGTCAGCATGGAGACCGCACTCTCTGGCCCAGGTGGCGCTTGTATGGGGTCATGGAGTCTGTTCTTCGAGATGAGGTCCAAGTCTGTGAGAGGCCACCGACCCCTCAGACTGGGAACTCCACAGAGGCAGGGCCATGCCTCCCATCAGGTTGGGGCTGTGAGCACAGGGTGGTGGCCCGCTTAGGGCCCTGCAGGGATGGCGTGAGGAACAGGGTAGCTTCTGGTGGCCTGACCCTGCTGTGTGTCTAGGACACGGCGGGCCAGGAGCGCTACCGCACCATCACCACAGCCTACTACCGCGGAGCCATGGGCTTCCTGCTCATGTATGACGTGGCCAACCAGGAGTCCTTCGCCGCCGTGCAGGACTGGTGAGTGCTCGCAGACCACTGACACCCTGACCTTCACCCTATCCCTCTGACTCTCCCATTTCTAGCCTCATGGCCCTCAAACTCCACAGGGCCACGCAGATCAAGACCTACTCCTGGGACAACGCTCAGGTGATCCTGGTGGGGAACAAGTGTGACCTGGAAGATGAGCGGGTCGTGCCTACTGAGGATGGCCGGAGGCTCGCCGATGACCTCGGTTAGTGCCCAGCCTGGGCCCCAGAACCAAACCCCAATCCCCACCCTTAGGGCCTGGGTCCAACCACAGGGTTGCCCTTTGAGGCTCTGCTCAGAAAAATACCCACAGGTATGCCACCTTCTGCATTTAATTTCAGGGAATTCAGTGACAGAGCCTCCCCACTGTCCTGGGAACCCCGACTGGGCAAAAACATTGCTGGAAATGTATCCTCCAAACATCCCACTCATGTGGGAAGTGGCGAGTGTCTCAGATCACAGCACTGTTGGCGGGAGGGACAAGAACTGTTAGCAATCTCACGGCGGGGATGTCTCGAAACATAGAGCACAGTCAGGTGGCAGAGCACTACGCAGATGTGAGAAGGGACAGACGCGTTCTTTACGCTCTGCTGTGGCAACATCTCTGGGATACGGGACTCGGGGAAGAGCGAACGGCAGAGAAGTGGGCTTGGCTGCTTCCTTTAGTTCGCAGCTCAGCAAATGTTTTCTTGAAGGGCCAGACAGGAAGTAATCTGCAGGCAGAGAGTCACTGTCAGTGCCCTCAGCTCCACCTGGAAGCAGCCAGCGAGCTTACAGGAAGGAAGGTGACCGTCAGTAAGACCTGGCTGACAGAAGTAGGTGATGGGCCAGATCTGGCCTGTGACTCAGAGTTTGCTGAGAGCTTGCCCCTGCAGGAGTGTATAAAAATATGTATGAATAAGAATACACACTTAGGTTTGCCCGAAGAAACTCCAGAAGGGTACGGAAACATCTAGTAACAGGGGCGGCCCGTGTGCATCCAAGAACTGGGGACCAGGCACTGGGATGGGAGGAGTAGTTTTCAGGCTACGTTTTTGAATTACACAAATGGAAATTTAGGCTAAAAGGAAATTTTTTTTTAAGGTTTTATTTATTTAAGAGAGAGAGTGCATGAGTTGGGGGGAGGGGCAGAGGGAGAAGCGACCCCCCACTGAGCGGGGAGCCTGAAGCAGGGCTCCATCCAGGACCTCAGGATCATGACCTGAGCTGAAGGCAGATGCTGGACTGAGCCACCCAGGTGCCCCTAAGCTAAAAGGAAATCTTTCCTGGAGTATTCTAGAATTCAAAGCCCTGCATAGAACTTTCGTTGCAGGAGGCAATGTAACCACCACCACAGGGGAGGGCTCGTAAGAACCCAGACTCAGGAGCTTGATTCCCATTCTGCAACCCAGTAGCTGTATGACCCTGGGCACATCGCCTCCCCTCTCTGTGCTTCCATTGCCCCATCTGGAAAACAGAGTGAAAACCGTGTCTCCTTCAGGGCGCTGTTAGAAAGATGAAATAAGCCAACACGGGCCCTGATTGAACATGAACTCGTATTCGTTCTCCCTCACCTTGTGATCTTGCTTTTGGTAATTTCATCTGTCTGGGCCTGTGCTTCCACTTGTGTGAAATGGAGGTTACGAGAGCCCCAGCTCATCAAGCTGTCGTGGGGACTAAACGAATATGACATAGGCCGGTGTCACAGTCTGGCACACAGGCGGTTGTATCTGAGTGTTAGCTAGCATGATTGTGAACTCTTTTTTTTTTTTTTTAAAGGTTTTATTTACTTATTTGACAAACAGAGATCACAAGTAGGCAGAGAGGCAGGCAGAGAGAGAGAGGAGGAAGCAGGCTTCCTGCTGAGCAGAGAGCCCGATGCAGGGCTCGATCCCAGGACCCTGGGATTATGACCTGAGCTGAAGGCTGAGGTTAAAGCTGAGGCTTTAACCCACTGAGTCACACAGGCACCATGACTGTGAACTCTTGTTGATGCTTGCACACAAAGCTGTAGGCACCCCATAACGGCCCACAGATCCTCAAATATTTACTATCTGGCCCTTTACAGAGAAAGTTCAGGGACCCCGGACTACACACAGTCTTTTTTTTTTCTTACCAACTATTTGTTGGACAGACTGGGTCTTTGTTCGAAGGAATCTCCCATTTGAGATCTGGCTATCTGCTCCCTCGTGGTGTGATTGAACTTGCTCCCCTGTTCCCTGGTCTTTCTGGGCGCTCCAACTGGGGTCTCGTTTCCAGCTGTGATGGGGAGTCAGCCTGTACAGTTGGGAAGGCAGCTATGCTCACCACTATACCACCAACGCAAGCCTGTACAGTTGGGGCCTAGATCCCCAGTCAGTCATAGAACAGGTGAAATCAGCTACGATTCCCATCCATGGGCTGGATACTTACAGATGTTGCCCCCATCTTGCAGAGAACATCTAGTGACTAGGGGTGAGGGGGCTTCCTACTCTGTCATAAAGTTTAAAATACTGGCGTACGGAGCAGGAGACAGAATTTGATGCACGCGTGTACGTGCAATACCCCCTACAAACCCAACCCCAGTAATTCTGTACTTGTATTTTTTTAAAAAGTGGAAAGCAAGGGATGCCTGGGTGGCTCAGTGGGTTAAAGCCTCTGCCTTCGGCTCAGGTCATGATCCCAGGGTCCTGGGATCGAGTCCTGCATCGGGCTCTCTGCTCGGCGGGGAGCCTGCTTCCTCCTCTCTCTCTGCCTGCCTCTGCCTCCTTGTGATTTCTGTCTGTCAAATAAATAAATAAATCTTAAAAAAAAAAAAAAGTGGAAAGCAAAATATCAAAACACCAGTAGTAATTGTTTCTGGATCACGAGATTATAAATAGCTTTTCTACTCATCTTGATATTTTTTGGTAGTTTCTAACTTTAATTAATTTCTTCACTATTTATAATCAGGAAAAAAAATAGCATTACAAAAAGAACTCAGATTGTTTGAGGCAGAGCCATGCACAGATAAGGTAATGCCAGGCATGGGACGCCTGGGTGGCTCAGTCGGTTGGGCACCTGCCTTTGGCTTGGGTTGATCCTGGGGTCCTGGGATCGAATCCCACATTGGGCTCTCTGCTGGGCGGGGACCCTGCTTCTCCCTCTGCCTGCCGTTCGCCATGCTTCTACACTCTCTCTTTCTCTCTCTCTCTCTCTGATAAATAATTAAATAAAATCTAAAAAAAAAAAGGAAATGCCAGGCTTGCCTAGGAAGACAGTGGTGTGACAGTGATGATCAGTAGGCTTGGGGTAAAAGATTTGAGTTCATGCTCTGCCTCTGTCATTCAATCCATCATTCAGCGAATAGTTTCCAAGCACCTGCTCTGTGCCAGGCACAAGACAAGGCTCCTGCCCTCCCCAAGCTGGCATTCTAGTAACAGAGACGGCTAGTAAATGGATAATTACACACACACAATTCTTTAATTGTAATTGCATTTTTATAGTACAGCATGACAAGTGCTGGGAGAGGGCTGTGTTTACCCTGCACTGTGTAATGTGGTGGGTGTTTGAATTTCTGGCCCAGCTGGGTGGGTGTTGTGGGTGTGGATGTTATCTCGGACCATTCCGGGCGGTAACCCCCTGTAGGCAGAGCCTGAGCCAGCCTTTTAGGGGTACAAGAAGGATTGCCATGTACACCTTTATTGTTAGGTCGGCAGTTCACTTTTTGTAGCTGAGGGACCATGGGCGAGTCCCCAGAGCCTTTGTACTACCTTCTAGCTTTTGGAGGACAAACTTTTGTAAATTTTTTTTAAAAATGTTTATTTTTTATTTTTATTTTTTTAAATTTTTTTTAAATTTTATTTATTTATTTGACAGAGAGAGATCACAAGTAGACAGAGAGGCAGGCAGAGAGAAAGAGAGAGAGGGAAGCAGGCTCTCTGCTTGGCAGGGAGCCTGATGTGGAACTCGATCCCAGGACACTGAGATCATGACCTGAGCCGAAGGCAGCGGCTTAACCCACTGAGCCACCCAGGCGCCCTATTTTTATTTTTGATATAGAGAGAGAGAGGGTGGGGGGAGGGGCAGAGGGAGAAGGAGCTGGGTTCCATCCCAGGCCCTGAGATCATGACCTGAGCCAAAATTGAGCATTCAACGCTTAACCCACTGAGCCACCCAGGCACCCAGGACAAGCTTTTTGTTTTTATTTTTATTTTTTTAAAGATTTTATTTATTTATTTTTACAGACAGAGATCACAAGTAGGCAGAGAGGCAGGCAGAGAGAGAGGAGGAAGAAGGCTCCCCTCCAAGCAGAGAGCCCAATGCGGGGCTCGATCCCAGGACCCTGGGATCATGACCTGAGCCGAAGGCAGAGGCTTTAACCCACTGAGCCACCCAGGCGCCCCAGCTTTTTGTTTTTAAATGAAAGACAAGTTAGGGGCACCTGGGTGTTTGCTGCTGCTGCTGCTTATTTATTACCATTATTGCTACTGCTTTTTAAAAATTATTTATTTATTTATTTATTTGACAGACAGAGATCACAAGTAGGCAGAGAGGCAGGCAGAGAGAGAGAAGAGGAAGCAGGCTCCCTGCTGAGCAGAGAGCCTGATGCGGGGCTCAATCCCAGAACCCCAGAATCATAACCTGAGCTGAAGGCAGAGGCTTTAAACCACTGAGCCACCCGGGTGCCCCGAGATTTTATTGATTTATTTGAGAGCGTGAGAGCACACTTGAGCATGGGCACAAGCAGGAGAGGGGCAGAGGAAAAGGAAGAAGCAGGATTCATCCCAAGGACTTGAACCCAAGGCCCCAGGATCATGACCTGAGCCAAAGGCAGATGCTTAGCTGACTGAGCCACCCAGGTGCTCCTCATTATTGCCACTTTTAATATGTTCTGTGGGTCAAGACCGTGGGCATTGCAGACGCCCTGCGGACGCTGGGAAACCCACCGTTTGTTACATGCCTTCTGGGTCCTGGAACATTACTAGCTAGACTCTTAGCCATTGCTTTGTGACAAAGAGGCTGGTGGCACAGCCCAGCAGGGGCTGCTGCCACAGACTTATCAGCATCAGCATTGTTCCCTTTTTACAGATGAGCCAACTGAGGCTTCGAGAGACCGAGGCACTCGGTCAACGTCTCACAACCGCATGAAGGGCAGACCTGGGCTTGGAGACCAGGTTTGGGTGATGTCACAGCCCCGGCTCTGCCCTCCGGGGGTCTCACTGCTGTTTCCACCTCGTGTCCTTCCAGGTTTTGAGTTCTTCGAGGCCAGCGCCAAGGAGAACATCAACGTGAAGCAGGTCTTTGAGCGCCTGGTGGACGTCATCTGTGAGAAGATGAATGAGTCCCTAGACCCCAGCTCCAGCCCGGGGAGCAATGGGAAAGGCCCGGCCTTGGGGGACACCACGCCCCCTGAGCCCAGCAGCTGCAGCTGCTAGAGATGGTCCCCAATCCCTGCCTACCCCTTCCGGCCTTGGCAGGGACTATGACTGAGGCATGAGCCACAAGGGCTGTTTCCAAGCTCAGGGTGCCCCCTTCCCTCCCGCCGGCTGCCCTGGCTCTTGCATGACCTCCGACTTGCCTGAACAGCCTTAACACAAGCTCCAGGCCCTGGGGATTCTGCATGGTGGGCAGAGTCTGGGGGCACTGACATGCACGAGTTTGCTGCCTTTCAGGAATCCTAACGGAGGGGCAGTGTGTCCCACCCCTTCTGGTGGGAGGGCCTCCACAGTGCCTTCTGGGGTTAGAGCTCTCATCCTTGTCCATTCTGTGTGGGGCATTGCCTGGTGTTCACCAGATGGTCGAAGATGCTTCATCGTCTTCCTCCTGTAGGGTGGGTCCTCAGAGTTCATCCCTGGGGACGTGGAAGGCGATACCTTTCTCGGAGGCCCCTGGTGTGGTCCCAGGCCTGCCTGTGAAACTCCTCAGCCCTCAAGCTTCCAAGGCAGGGAGGTGATTTTAGCCCTCGCAGACCCTTCCCTGCTGGCCTGCAGACCCTCTGCCTGTGCAAGCCGAATTAGAGCAGCTTTCCCATTGTAAAGGGACAGGAAGTCAGAGCCCCCTCACCCCAGCTTCAGGGACCCCAGAAGTGCCTTCTGAGCTTCCCCAGGATTTCACATCACCTGCACTCCCGCCACTGTTTTGGCTTATCTACTGCAGCATCTCCTATCCCTGGAATGAATTCTGGAATTCTGGGCCCCATCAGGCTGGGCAGAGGATGGCCCAACCCGTGGAGTTCCCACTCGGAACTTTTTGCCGGAAGTTAACCTCAGAGTCAGGAGCCTGGGCCCTCCCACCCATACCTGCCTCTCCCGGGCCCCATTTGGCTGGTGATGTTTTAAGCAAGGTCTTTCCACATCTTACATCCTGCTAGAGAAGGAAATTGAGCAATGTTCCCATCTCCGGCCCTTGCCGGCGACCTGCCAATGGAAGGACTTGGGCTCCTCCCTGTCAAGGACCCTTGAAGACCCAGAGCCCTGTTTCCTGAGCCACATCATCAGTGGGGACCAGAGAGGTGATGTTTCCTACTAATGGAGGAATGGAGGATGTTTCCTCCTAAGGGAAGCTGTAGGGTTGGGCTGAAGGGGCGAGAAGGCAAGATTGGGTAATTCCTGTTGCTACACACTCTTCACAGATGCACTTGGGAGTGGCGGGCTGATGGCAATGGGCTGGGAATCAATGTCCCTGGTTGACACATGATCGGGGGTCCCCAGCTGGCAGGGGCTCCTGCTGGGAGCTTATGTGCAGTCTGGGGATCTCCATCTTGATCTCCACCCCACCCCCACCCCAGCTCAGTGGCCTTCCTGCCCACCCAAGTCCAAACTCCAGTGGCCTGGCTCCTGTTTATGGCCCGGAACACCAGCTAACATCCCAGAATTTGACAGACCCAGGGAGGATGGTCTAAACAGATGGTTTGAGTTCCACCCCCGGGCCCTGCCACCAAAACCACTTGCTATACAGCCTTAAAAATCTCAGCCTCCTCCTCCTGCAAGTGAGGAAGATCTGGTTCAAGTGGAACTTGGCTCTTTCTAGAAGCTCTGCTTTGAATTTATTTCTAGAGGGCCCCATTCGTCCCTTACCAAGGACTGCCCTTACATCTTCAAAGTGAGGGCATTTCTGTAAGTCAACAATCCAGATGATGGGTGAAATGGTCAAGTTCCTGGAAACACATATAGTGAGTTTGGGGGATGTTTGGGGGCAGGAGTCAAAAATGTTGGTTACTTTAACATAAAAGAGAAATTAAAGCAGCTATTAAAAAAAAAAAAAAAAAAAGCCTGTTAAGATGCACCGTGGGCTGTCAAGATTCTGTGAGCTAGTCCATTTTCCTTAAGCTGCTTGCCAGAAAAAAAAATGGTGGATCAAAGTGCCCTTAACTAAGGGACAAGCCAACTTGTCATAGCCCGCATGATAAGGGAAAAAAAAAAAAAAAAGCTCTGTTTGTGCCTTGCTCTTGACTTGAAGTAAGCCTCGTGTTTACACATGATTTTTGGACAGTTGAGCTTTAAGTAGTAACTGAGACAGCTAGCTGCCCCTCGGTCGTCTCAAAATTGGGAATAATGTAGGAAAGGGGTTTTTTTGTTTGTTTCTTCTAAAAATATAAGTTTTTATTTTATAATTTTGGGTGGAACAAAAACCACTGTCCTGGGAGATCCCGCGGGCACAGGGGTGGCAGCAGGGGCTGGTCGGAGGGAAGGAGATTTGTTGAGTTTACAAACAAAAATGAAGCCAGAGGCTGTGGGAAAACCACATTTTAACTCCAAGGGGACTGGGATCTGGAGAGGGAGCGTGAGACTGGGTCCTACATTCTCAGCATTTGCTTTAAGCAGCTCATTTTTCCACGGCCATGACCACAGTTGGGGGTTTGTGGTTCTGCTTTTTCATTTTCTTTCTTTCTTTGGCCTTCCCAGAGATCATGCTCTTGGGTCTTTCTCTCCTATCCATTCCGAAAGGCAAGTAAGGGGCGAAATTTAGACTCGGTGTTGAAGGGCTAATTCCATGAACTGGCTTCTCCCCTATGATCCCCAAACACTACAGAGTGAGCTCCCAACTTGGGTCATTTCTGTACCAGACATGGTTCTTCTGTGGAAGCAATTCTTTGATGTCCACTCGGAAAGACAAGCACGTTTATCCACAAGAGGAAATAAAGCCGTCTGTCCCTGTGCAATTTTTCTTTTACTGCCATTAGTGAGAAGTGGTTTTCAGGAATAGGGTAGTTGACTTACAGCCAAGGAGATGCTGGGTCGAGGGCCAAGCGAAACGCAGCAGAGTCTGGATCAGGCTAGGGAGAAGGCTTAGGTCTGGGGCTTCGGGAGCCAGGCTTCATGCCCACCAGCTTGGCCCTGGAAAGTTTGCTGTGTGGTAGGGAGGGTGATGTTGCCCCAACTAGTCCTACTGTGCCCCCCCCACACACACAGCAGCTGGTGGGATCCTGTCCATACCGGAACTGTCCATTGCTCCTCCACTCAGAGTAAAAGCCTGGGTCTTCCCTGCAACTCATAAGGTCCTGCATGATCTGATCTGTTACTTCTCTCAGTTCTTCCCACTTGCCCCCCACATTTGCTCTGCTGCAGTCACATTGCCTTGTTGCTATTTGAACACACCAGGCCCTGCCTCAGGGCCTTTGCACCCACTGTTCTGTCTGCCTGAAGTCAAATGGCTCCTCTCACTCACCTCCTCTTTCAGACCTTTGTGCAAATCTCACTCTCCCATTGGCCCTCCCTTTCCCTCTGTCCCCTCCCTGTTTCATACTGCAGCTTCTCTGCAGCATTTCCGGTGTCCTTTTCCTGTGTCCTTCTCCCCATAGCTTCTAGAATGGAAACTACTATATAATTTACTTGTTTAACTTAACAAGTGTGTCTTTCAATATAATATCAGTTCCTCAAATGTATTTTTCACTACCACACCCAGCTCAGTTCCTGTTTGATACAATTAAAAAAGAAAAAACCAAAACTTGGTTTTTGTTCCTGGCCTGGCACACAGCTCCTAAATCCTTGGAATTTTTTTTTTTTTTTAAGATTTTTATTTATTTATTTGAGAGAGACAGTGAGAGAGAGCATGAGCGAGGAGAAGGTCAGAGAGCGAAGCAGACTCCCCATGGAGCTGGGAGCCTGATGTGGGACTCGATCCCGGGACTCCAGGATCACGCCCTGAGCCGAAGGCAGTTGTCCAACCAACAGCGCCACCCAGGCGTCCCTCCTTGGAATTTCTCAAGCGGTAAGAGTGTCTTTTGTATGCTAATGAGAGGCCTGGAGTCTCTAGGTGGCTTAGGATGGGAGCTGCTGTCCTGTAAGACCAAGCCATGGGACCCCTGGGTGGCACTCCTGGGAGTGCTCTACCTAGCTCACTAGCTCTCTCCCTGACAAATAAATTTTAAAATTTAAAAAAAAAGAAAAAAAGACAAAGCCAAGACTAGAGGGTGGGAGCCTTGAGCCCAGCCACCTGACTGGGAAGTGGAGGGAAGACAAGCTGGAGATTGAGTTAATCACCAATGGCCAGTGATTTTATCCATCATACCTAAATGATGAAATTTCCATAAAAAGCCTAAAAATGAGGGGCCTGGCTGGCTCAGTCCATTAAGTGCTTTCGGCTCAGGTCATGATCTCAGGGTCCTGGGAGGGAGCCCCAGGTTGGCTCCCTCTTCAGCCCTGTTTCTCCCCCAACCCCTCCCCTTCCCCTCCCCCACCCCCTGCTTGATTCAGAGAGTTTCTAGATTAGAAACCCATCAAGGTGCTCGAAAGGAATCGCTTCTCAGCCTTTTGGCTAAGATCAAGTGAAGGTGCTAGAAAGGAGGCATGCTGGGAGAGGACATGGAAGCTCCGTCCCTTCTCCATAGTGTACCCTATGTGTCTGGCTGTTCCTGATTTACATCCTTTCATAATTAATTAAAAATTGTAACTGAAATGTTTAGGGAGCACTGTGAGATTTTAATTATCAAGACTGACAGGGAAGGGGGATTGTTGGAGCCCCCTGATTTTGGAGCCAAGTCAGACAGAAGTATGGGTCACCCCGAGACCCAATACTTGAAACCCGCATCTGAAGAGGGGGCAGTCTAGTCGGACTGAGCCCTAAAGTTTGTGTATCTGCCGCAATACTGGATAGTTAATGTAAGAACTGAACTCTAGGACATCCCATTGGTGCCCCGAGAGAGTGGTTTGGTGTGAAACCCCTCCACACGCGCACACATTTGGTGTCAGAGGTGTTCTGAGAGGGGCGCCTGGGTGGCTCAGTGGGTTAAGCCTCTGCCTTCGGCTCAGGTCGTGATCCCAGAGTTCTGGAATCAAGCCCCACATGGGGCTCTCTGCCCGGCAGGGAGCCTGCTTCCTCCTCTCTCTCTGCCTCCCTCTCTGCCTATTTGTGATCTCTGTTAAATAAATAAATAAAATCTTTTTAAAAAGGGGGGGGTTCTGAGTAAAAAGAGTTCATTCGTGACTTAGACCAGGCGCTCCACTATGTTTGTTGAGTGAATGTATGAACTGCAGAGCTCAAAGGGGAGCTAGACCCACGGACTCACAATACTGTCCCAAGCTTCTCAACTGTTCTCTGTGTCTTTGCTCTGTGGCCTGGCCCTCGCGAGGTGAGGTGAGCATCAAGGGAGCTGGTCATCTCATCCCAAGTCTCCAAACCATCGCCTGCCTGCCCCCCCCCCGCCGAAGTGATGGAACGTGCTGATTGGCTGGCTGAGACCACGTGACAGAATCTGGTTTCGGGACAGAAATCTGAGAGGTGGGCTGGCTCCAGAGGAAATTGGTGTGTTCTTTCCTGCAATGGGAGGTGATTGCAGCAACAGCAAACACAGCCCGTGCTCATTTTAGCTTCCTCAAAATCCCCCCCCCCGCCTTCCCCCTTAAGAAAGATGGATAGATTAGATAAACCACCATTTTGCAATCTCCAATGAAAGAACTGATTCAGGTAGTTGGGGTCATTGGATGAAGCCCTTGGATTGTTTCTCAGCAGCGGCCACGTCCCGCCCTTAGAATCTTCTGGGTGAATGTCAGAGTCCCCAGACCCATTTTGTGAAAGTTCCCAGAGGGCTGAGAACCAGTGACTTATAGGAAATATGGGGGAAGGAGGAAAAAGATAAAGGATTCACACTAGAAGCAAGGAGTAAATCCACACTCTTTTGTTGTTGTTGTTATTTTAAGGTTTTATTTATTTATTTGAGAAAGAATGAGAGGACAAAAAGGAGGAGCAGCAGAGGAAGGAGAAGCCGGCTCCCCGCTGAGCAGGAGCCTGATGTGGGTCTCAATCCTGGGATCATGACCTGAGCCAAGGAAGAGGCTTTAACCCACTGAGCCACCCAGGCGCACGCGGGTCTCCTTCTGTAACAAAGGTTGGTGGGCTTGGAGAAGAGGAGGAAGAACCCAGAGCAGTGTTTTTCTGAGCAAGTTCTGGCAGCATTGTCTGAGCAGTTATTTGGAATTCAGATTCCTAGGCCCCTCTCCAGTCAGAAGCCCTGGGGGTGCAGCCCCCTCCAGCATCTGTGCTTTCACAGAACAGTCAGAGGATTCTAATGCGTGCTCTAATTTGAGAACTACTGGATTAGAATAAAAGGGATTTAGGAGACATGACAAGAAACATGATTTGTGGACTTTATTTGGATCCAGTGCAAAGAAACCAAATGTGTTAAGTCCTGGGAATGTAATGTACAACATGGTGACTATAGTTAATAATACTGTATTACTATTTGAAAGTTACCAAGAGAGCAGATCTTAAAAGTTCTCATCAAAAGAAAAATAATTTAGGGGCACCTGGGTGGCTCAGTGGGTTAAACCTTTGCCTTCGGCTCAGGTCATGATCCCAGGGTCCTGGGATCAAGCCCCACATGGGCAGGGAGCCTGCTTCCCCCTCTCTCTCTGCCTGCCTCTGCCTACTTGTGATGTCTCTCTGTGTTAAATAAATAAAATCTTTTTTTCTAATTTTAAAAGATTTTATTTACTGGACAGACAGAGATCACAAGTAGGCAGAGAGGCAGGCAGAGAGAGAGGAAGGGAAGCAGGCTCCCTGCTGAGCAAAGAGCCCGATGCGGGGCTCCATCCCAGGACCCTGAGACCATGACCTGAGCCGAAGGCAGAGGCTTTAACCCACTGAGCCACCCAGGTGCCCCTAAAATCTTTTTTTAAAAAATAGAAAAAGAAAAAAATTTTAACTATGTATGGTGATGTTCATTAGACTTACTGTGCAATCATTGGGTAATGGCTGTGGTTCAGATCATGTTGGACACCTGAAACAAATATGTTCATGTCAATTCTATCTCTATATAAACAAACAAAATACCAAGAAATCAATGGAAAAAGAAATTTTTGAGCTCATCAGGAAAACTTGATGGTGGCCTGTGTTTCGTGGTAACAAGGAATGGTGGTTAATTCTCTAAGGTGTTGCCTTGGTTCATTCGTGTGACTTACAAACAGCAGACACTTCTTTCAGTTCCATAGGCTGGGAAGTTCAGGATCAAGGTGCCAGCAGATACAGTGTCTGGTGAAGACCAGTGTCCTGGGTCACAGATGGCTGGGTTTTTCTGCAGTGTCCTCAGCAGCAAAGAAGCTCTCTCTGGTATCTCTTTTATAGGTAACCTATATAACCTATATAACCTTTATAACCTATATAACCTTTATATATAACCACTGGTGAGGGCTCAGCCTTCATGACCTAGTCACCTCCCAGAGGCCCCACCTCCCAAGACTATCACACTGGGGATTCATTTTCAACATAGGAATTTGGGGCAGGAGGACACAAACATCTAGTCAAGGCGTGATGATAGTATTGGGGTTGACACAGTTGTATACATTTTTAGAGATCTCTGTGTACTGAAGTATGAGGGGCAAAAGGACATTGTCTGGGATTGGTTTGTAAATACTTCATCAAGGGGAAAAAGGCAATCATGAAACAAACATGTCAGATGCTACGTGATTGTTGAATCTGGGTGATGGGTATATAGGAGTTTCTTTGGGCAAGTTCTTTTGTTTTTGTTTGTGTGTGTGTGAATGCTTTGGGTTTTTTCCACACAAATTTACAAAAACAAGACAATTGCATGAGAAGGGAGGCCGTATCATCCCATTTGGGTACTTAGGGCTAAAACCATTACTAGGGGCATAAAAAATAAAATGAAGGAAAAAGGAGTCAGGAGGGGCACCCGGGTGGCTCAATGGGTTAAGCCTCTGCCTTCAGCTCAGGTCATGATCCCAGGGTCCTGGGATTGAGCCCCGCATCGGGCTCTCTGCTCAGCTGGGAGACTGCTTACCCCCTCTCTCTACCTGCCTCTCTGTCTACTTGTGATCTCTGTCTGTCAAATAGATAAATAAAATCTTAAAAAAAAAAAAAAAGGAGTCCGGATAACAGGGCTTTCCAGAATCTTTTATTACCAATCTTTCTTCCAAAAGCAGTGAGGGACCCAGAGAAATAATAATGAGACAGACTCCAGCAGTCAGGTAAGTCAGGTGTCCCGCCATCCCCCAGCTCTGTCAGCCTCGTTTGATAAATAGCAGTGACGTGGCAGAATTCCTGGCAGCTGAAATGGAAGAAAGAAATATTGAACCAACCCAAAGGACCTCTTGAACCCAAAGCAATTTGGAGAGACTGAGAGGGGGGACTGGAGCATCTTCCTCCAGAAAGTGAAGGGCAGGGTTTTACGGAGAGCCAAAACTCCCCCCACCCCCATAGTCAGGCTAGAGTCACTTTGAACCTGTTTCCACAATCAAACTCAGTCGTCAGCAGACTTTTTTCATTTTCCCTTTGTTTCCCACAGATCTTATCAGCACCCTCCTCTGCCCTGCCCTGGGCCCTGCGAACTACATTTCCCAAAAACCCCTGCCCTTACTTCCGGTTAGGTTTGCCCAATAGTAAACACCTGCAGGAGATGAGCCTGGAGGAAAAGTCGGAGTATTTCTTCCCGGCTGCTTCCTCTCTCCTGTCCGCCCGGAGCTTTTCGAGAGGGCAGCTGCGGGCAGATGAACCCTCTTCCTTGGCTCTTGCTTTCCCCACCTTCAGGCCCAGGAGAAGTAAAATCTCCCTGTGTTGCTAGCCCCTGGGCACCTCACACTTCAGCAAGGAAACCCCTGAAAACTTAAAAGGACCACCTGGGAGCTGCATTCTGTTTCCTGCCTTGACTATTATGACCTCCTTGGGGAAGAGAACCTAGTATAGTTTGCAAACATATATTCAATATAAATTTGTACCATGAAAAAAATACCCATTTTTAAAATAACAGATCAGATGAATCTCAGCCGGCAGTGATCTGCGGAACAACACTATTGCATCTTGCAAATCAATATGGGGGAAGCGCCTGAGTAAAAACAAAACAAAACAAAACAAAAAAAACTTCCTGGGGGCCCAGAGGGATGGAGGCTTTTCTTCTTTTTTTTTTTTTTAAACAAAATAAGAACTTTATTAAGAAAATTCATATATTACACAATTCACCTTTCTAAAGTGTATGGTTAAGTGGTGTAATCCCTTCATCTTTAACGTAACTATTGAGAAGGTAAGATTTATATACGCCGTTTCGCTATTTGTTTTCCATTTGGGTTCTGTCCTTGTTCTATTGCTCACCTCAACTTTCTTTGATGTTAAGTACTTTCTAGTGCAGCGTTTTTATGCCCTTGTTTCTTTTGCTGGATTTTAAAGTTCATTTCTTAGCGGTTGCCCTGGGGACTACAGATGACATCGTAACTGTTCACAATCTAGTTTGGATCAATACTAAATGAATTTCAGTAGCATATCCAAACTCTACTCCTGTATGTCTCTTTTCTCTCCACCCTTCTTTGTGCTATTGTGGTCATATAAGTTACATCTTAATATCAGTCAGTAAACACAGTTTTGTAGGAATTGCCTTGTGCCGATGTCTTTTATTTATTATTTTAAGGATTTTTATATATTCATTTGACAGAGACAGTGACAGAGGGAACACAAGCAGGGGGATCGGGAAAGGGAGAAGCAGGCTTCCCGCTGAGCAGGGAGCCAAACCCGGGGCTTGATCCCAGGACCCCGGGATCACGACCCAACCCAACCCGAAGGCAGACGCTTAACTGGCTGTGCCACCCAGGCGTCCCTATAGTTGTCTTTTAAATGGGGCAGGAAAAGGAAATTCAGTCCTGGGATGGAGCTCGGGAGCTCAGTGTGGATTCTTGGGGTTCTTCCTCTCCCTCTGCCCCTTCCCCTGCTCATGCTCTCTCTCTAACTCTCTCAAAAATAAAAAAATAAAAAAAAACCAAACACTTATCACTACAGTGATATTATACAGTAAATTGCCCAACTGAAAAAAAATCATATTTCTTGTCTTTCGCTGCTGATTAGAATGCCCACGAGGGCAGAGATTTTTGCCTGTGGAGTTCATTGTTGTATCCAGAGTGACTACAACAATGCCTGGTCAAAGGAGGTGCTCAGTAAGGTTTGTGGAGTGAAAAAGTGGATGTTAAAACTCTTCTAATAGCTCTCCACCCTACTCAGAATAAACATCAAACCCCTCTCTGCCCCCTACAAGGTCTTTCATGATCTACCCTATCAGTTCCCTGCCCTCATCTCCCCCGATGCCTCTTCTCACTCACCCTGCCCCAGCTACAGGGGCCTCCCCACTGGTCCGAAATAAGCCAAGCGTATTGCTACCTCATGGCCTTTGCACCAGCTGTTTCCTCCAGCTTCTCCCACATACGCACATGGTTATCCCTCATCTCCTCAGGTCACTGGTCAAATGTCACCTCCTCAGGGAAGTCATCCCTGATTCCCTTCCCGATCGTGTCACCCTGCTTTACTCCCTTCCTAGAAGGAATCTTTTACTGAAACAATCATCCGTCCCCCATGCCCACTTGAATGGCAGAAATCCCCAGGGGCCAGAACAGTGCTTGGCACACAGTAGGTGCTCAGTAAAAGAGCTCAGTGTGTTCCAAAGGTCCTAGACCTTACCTGTATCACTGCTGCCTCCAGTAAGCCCCCACTCCAGCTGAAGCTCTGAGTCTGGGTTATTGTCTAGACCTTGAGGGAACAGCCCTGAGGGTACAAATATCAAAGCGGGCAAGACCTGGCTAAGGGCTTCTGGACTCCCAAGTTCCCATCAGCCCCGCCCCTTGGGCCAATGAAATTCCTTTCAGACTCAGGCTGGAGAAGGGGACAAAGCCACAAGGACCTTGGCTTCTTCTCGCTTGATTGCTTCCCCTATCCCAGCATCTTCCCTGGCCTCCTCGTTCCCTTGCCTCACCCAGAACATACACTTACTCCCCAGTATCTATCTGTTGTGACCTCCAAGTGTAGTGAATAAGAGTATGACCAGATATCCCAAGTTATTGCTAACTGTGTGACCCTGGAGAAGTCACACATCACTCTGTGCCTCAGTTTCCCCAACTGTAAACGGGACCCACTGGATCTCCCACCCAAGAATTTTGTGGGGATCAAGAGAAAAAAATCTAGATGAAGTACATAACAGTGGCCTGAGAGCCAGTATTCAGTAACTGTTAGTTATTTCTGGGTGCTCTTTTTTTTTTTTTAAAGATTTTATTTATTTATTTGAGAGAGACAGGGAGAGAGATCATGAGCGAGGAGAAGGGCAGAGGGAGAAGCAGACTCCCCGTGGAGCTGGGAGCCCGATGCGGGACTCGATCTCGGGACTCCAGGATCATGACCTGAGCCGAAGGCAGTCGTCCAACCAACTGAGCCACCCAGGCGTCCCTCTGGGTGCTCTTTACATATGAACAGAAAGGCTAACATGTATCTAGCACCTTCTCAGCTATTTACATGTGTTTCCTCACTTATTTATCACTCTAACCTCATGAGGTGAGTACTATTCCTTTTTCTGTTTTGTAGGTGAAGAAACAGTTTCAGAGAAATTAAGAGACCAGACACAGTGGGTGGGGCGATGGGGCTTCCCCTTCCCTCCCTGCAGTCACAGACATGCTCCCCTTTCTAGGCCCCTGGCAATTCTTGGTTCTGGAAGCTTGAGTTGCCTTGAGCTTGACCGGGTTCAATGCCCCCTTTACTTAATATGCATTGATTAAGGGTCTCCTGCAAGCTAAGCACTGGGAACCCAGCAATGTACAAAACAGATGTAATTCCTGCCTGGTGGGGCTACCATTTGAGTGGAGAGCACAGGTAATAAAACAGCGATAACACTGTCAGGTGGTGAGTAAATGCTGGGAAACTGTCTGTGCCTCAGTCTCCTCCTCTATAAAATGGGAGAAAAGCACTCCCCACCTGATGATATGCGATGGGGACAGAATTCACCAAGTGAACGTCCAGCCCTGTGGGAGCTAGCACTCTCCCGGAATGATCATTGTTCATCATTACTGCTATATTTTAAGCCCTCTGTAAAGCAGGCAGTGTAGCCCAGAGAATGGACTCAGGCGAAACCCAGCTCCACCAAAGCCACCTAAACCGACACTGAACTGTCCCCTCCCTGAGCCTCAGTTTCCCCATAGGAGACATGAAGATGGGAACACTGAGCCCCCAAGGCTGTGTAGTCAGAATGAAGTGAACACCCAAGGACGGTCGTTCTCTTTCGCTCTTGACCCCTCTCGCTTGGGGTTCTGGAAAATACGCAATTTTTCTAAAAGTCACCAGCCCTTGGGGTCTACCTAGATGACACCCAGCAAAGGCTCGAGTTACCTCCTGGTGGGTGATGTCTGTGGACGCGTTGTGCCCGTCACAGGCTGTGGTCCTGATGGCTTTACCACGGCTCCTGGGGCAGGAGTAACCAATCAGTTGTCATTTCAAAGGAGAAGACGGAAAGATCTGTGTAGTTCTTCTCCCCACGGCACTTCCACTGCAGAGAGGAGGATAATCACTTGAAAACTCCCTTTCAAATATCAAAATAATAAAAAACAATAGAAATCACGGTCACCATGGCTACTGTCTAGAGCAATCATGCTATTCTAGGGTTTGTGCCGAAAGCCTCCCTTACTCGAGCCCATCACGGCTCGGAACCCTTCATGGCTGTCATCTTACTTGGGGTAAAAGCTGAATGCCTCACCACAGCCTCCAAGGCCCGGCACGATCTGCCTGCCCAGTTGCCCCTAGGCCTTCCTCTGCCCCCACCCTCCCTCTTACTCACTCAGTTCCAGTCACACCAGTCCCCTCACTCTGTCCCCAGAGCCCTGAACAGTGCCCAGCACATAGTAGGTGGTCAATAAAGATTAGCAGAAGGGCTGTAAGAATGAATGAAACATGTTTGCCACCATCTCAAGCCTTGGCGGCCAAAACTGGGATGCCAGAAGCCCCCTACACATTGTGGGCTGCCCTCCAAGCCTGCCCATGACCCCACAGCAGTTCCTGCACCCAAAACTCAGAGGTGAAACAATCCTAGAGACAGACAATGCTTTTTCCTTCCAAACTCTCCCTGGCCTCAGGAGCCCCTTCTAAACTACCTGCCCTAGGAGCTTCCAATGACATAGGCAGGCAGGTCCTACTCTTTAAACACCAAGACTCAAGAAGTAAACACCATTGCCTTCCACCCCGGGAGGATGGTTATTTTAAAAAGGGGGGGGGGCACCTGCGTGACTCAGTGGGTTAAGCCTCTGCCTTCGGCTCAGGTCATGGTCTCAGGGTCCTGGAATAGAGCCCCGCATCTGGCTCTCTGCTTGGCAGGGAGCCTGCTTCCCACCTCTCTCTGCCTGCCTCTCTGCCCACTCGAGATCTCTCTGTCAAATAAATGAATGAATAAATATTTTTTTAAAAAACATTTTATTTATTTATTTGACAGGCAGAGATCACAAGTAGGCAGAGAGGCAGGCAGAGAGAGAGAGAGAGAGGAGGAAGCAGGCTCCCCGCCAAGCAGAGAGCCTGATGCGGGGCTCCATCCCAGGACCCCGGGAGAGGCTTTAACCCACTGAGCCACCCAGGTGCCCCCGAATAAATAAATCTTTTTTAAAAAAAAAAAAACCTGCCTTCAGCTCAGGTCATGGTCTCAGGGTCCTGGGATCTACCCCCACCCGCATCAGGCTCTCTGCTTGGCCGGGAGCCTGCTTCCCACCTCCCTCTCTCTGCTTACTTGTGATCTCTGTCTGTCAAATAAATAAATAAAATTTTAAGAGAGAGAGAGAGAATAACAAATGTTGGCAAAGGTGACGAGAAACTAGTACCCTTGTGCATTGTTGATGAGAACGTGAAATGGTTCAGCTGCGGTGGAAAACAGTATGAAAATCCCTGAAAAAAATTAAACAGAGAAATATCAGATGACCCAGCAATTTCATTCCCATATGCATTCCCCAAAGAACTGAACAGAGACTTGAAGAGATAAGCATATGCCCATGTTCGTGCGCAATATTCGCAATAGGTAAAAGGTGGGAATAACTGAAGTGTCCATCGATAGGGGAATGGATGAATCAAATGTGGTATATCTCTGTACAATGGAAGGTGATTCTGCCTTAAAAAGGAAGGAGTTTCAGACCCATGCTTACAACCTGGAGGACATTATGCTCAGTGAGATAAGCCAACCACAAAAGGACAAATATTGCAGGATTCCATTTCCATGAGATCCCCAGCGGAGTGACATTCACAGGGACAGGAAGTAGAATGGTGGGTCGGAGGTGGTGGAGGGTGGTGATGGTCGCATAACCACAAGAATGTACTTGATACCCCTGAACTGGAGTCTTAAAGATGGTTAAGAATGCCAGTTTATGGGCGCCTGGGTGGCTCAGTGGGTTAAGCTGCTGCCTTCGGCTCAGGTCATGATCTCGGGGTCCCGGGATCGAGTCCCACATCGGGCTCTCTGCTCAGCAGGGAGCCTGCTTCCTCCTCTCTCTCTCTCTGCCTGCCTCTCTGCCTACTTGTGATCTCTGTCTGTCAAATAAATAAATAATCTTAAAAAAAAAAAAAAAGAATGCCAGTTTATGTTAGGGGGTCTTGTACCATGATAACACTCGGGATGTGGATGGAGCTCACCTTCTCCATGACCAAGTCCCATTCTGTGGAACAGTCATCTGGCTCATCGTTGTGGGCCCACAAAACAGCAAGGTGCCCCCTGTGGGGAGGTTTCCTGGGGACAGAGCAGGTGGGTGGGGTTCCCCTTCTGCTTTCTTTCTTTTAAGACTTTATTTATTTCAGAGAGAGGGAAAGAGAGAGAATGGGTGGGGGGAGGGGCAGAGCGCGAGGGATCAGCAGACTCCCCAATGTGGGACTCGAACCCAGGACCCTGAGATCATGACCTGAGCCCAAGGCAGATGCTTAACCACTTAACCAACTGAGCCACCCAGGTGCCCTCCCTTCTGCTTTCTTTCACTTCTTTCACAATCCCCGCCCCCAGCTATGAGTCTGCACTGGAGGAGGACAAATTCTGGCCGCCATCACCCCCGGGAGAGGGACATGGGGAAGAGCGTGGGTCTCGAGCTCCGTGCATCTGGTCGTACCCACCACAAACTTGAATCATCTGCTCTTCTGAATCACCCACATGCCGGCTCCGCCCCCCCCCCCCCCCCCCCCACCCCCGCCTTTGGCTGGAACGCAATTAAAGATTTGAAGATCATCTTTAGCAACTGAATCAATCGCTGCACAAAAGGGGCAAATTTCGTGTTCTATTTTTTAAATCAAGGTCTAAATTAAAAAGTTTTCTGGATGAGGTAAATAGTCACATGGGTTCCAAATCCACAAAGCACAGAGGGGTAGACGGCGGAAAGTCTCCCTCCCACCTTTTTCTCCCAGCCAACGAGTTCCTCCCACTCCACTACGGGGACGGTGACTGTTTCCTGTGTCCCCGAAGAGATATTCGATGTGTGTCAAAGCAAAGCGTAGTCTCATTATTCTTCTCCCTGCGTTATCCTATTCTCGTGGTTCCGCGTCTGGCTGTTGTTAGCAAGACTAGCAGTGGTTCCTGGTGCCAGCGGGATTTATCATTTCTGGGCACATGGGTCTGGCTTCCCGCTGCCAGCAGCCAAGGGCTCCCTGTGGCCTCTCAGCCCACGTGTGCCCTCAAGTAACACTGATGGGAGATGAATCAGTATTGCAGCTCACTCGCCAGTCGAGTGGGAAATCAGCCCCCTGTTCAGTGCTGCTCCCAGGTGCCCCCCTCCCCCCACAGGACTGGGCCCAACTGCCTGCAGGGTCGTCCTTTATGGGCAGCGTTCCCTTCCCTTCCTCACCCCCCCCCACCCCAATCCCTCCAGGTCCCTCTTGGGATCCCCTCTCAAATAATCCAAGAACTTAAGTATAAATGAACCACCTTCTACTGATGCTTACAATCTCCTGCCTATCCTGGTATATACGTCCTGCTGGGCCCCAGCGAGCAAATCCTTGGATGATTTCTAGGGATGGGATAGCTGGGTCAAAGCATCCGTGCTTTGTCACTTTGGTGGATTTGGCTCAATAGTCCTCTGTTTCTGACACCTTTCAAAACCGCAGCAGCTTTCACAGCTTTGCCCGTTGCTTCGCCACCAAGCGCCAGGGAGATGGTGAATGAGATTAACTCGGCCCGTCTCCTGGACCCCTTGAGGGGACGGCAGAGGGTTTTGGTTCTTCGCCCCATGTCTGGAGACCCTATCTCCCGCCCCAGGGACCCATGGACCAGGTATCACCCCATGGATGGCTCCTGGAGGGGAGGGGTGGTGCTTCTATCGATTGGATTTCTTTCTAATGTGGGGTGGGAACAGCGGCCAATGTGGAACAATGTGGAATAGGGCAAGGACCACGGCGACAACTATGATTTCAACAATGAGAATAGTAACTGTGGACAGGAGACACTGGAAGACACAGAGGGGCCGGAGGAGGCTGGAAGCCCACTCAGCCAGTGTCCCTGCAGGGGTGGAGACTGTTCCTCCCCCAACCCCAGGCCTTGCGGCCTCTTCTGTTTGTAAGAACTCAGCCCCCGGTGGGGTATGGAGCTGCTTTCTTTCACGGGGCGTTTTCCTGCATGTTGCGCAGGATGCTGGCACCGAGGTGTTCTTGGAGCCACTAGCTGGAGCTCCGTTTCATGTCCTGCATTTTCTGGGCACCAGGGAGACCCTAGGAGGGGACCTCCAGGTCAGTAAAGGCTCTGTGCATTGACAGCCGGTGCCCGTGGTGATACAGGAGGGTCGGTGGAAAGGACAGAATGGAGACAGGAGGAGGGGAGGAGAAGCAGGCGAGAACTCTTACAAATGCGGGAGGAGGGCTCTGTAGGGAAGATGCCCGGTGAGAGAGGTCGGTGGCTGCAGGGTTGGTGGGGAGGCAGGAGGAACTTAAGTTTGCTGGCCTGTGTTTCAGACAAAAATTCACAAGCCCGGTGGAAAACGATGAGAAAGCCAGCCCGCACAGGGGATGTCTTGAAGTCACCCATCAAGAACCCGCTGCTCAGTCTGGGCCTCAGTTTCCCTGTAGATACAGTGTGAGCATGGGACCAGCTCAAGGGGCATCAGTAAGTTCTGGAGATCATCTGGAGGCCAGATGGGGGCAAAGCAGGTCAGCTCCTGGCTCTCCTTTCATTTAGTTGATTATGATTATTAAAATCTGTTTGCGGATTGAGGCTCTGAGTTGCCAGACCATCCCATGGCTGGGCTTATCTAGTCCTGATAAGGAAAGGCAGGACCACTCCGTGGATACACACACAGCGACGCCAGGGCCCGCAAGGACAAACATGGATGCAGGGCTTAGCAGCTGTGGGACCCCCGACCAGTGGTTCATGTAATAGATTGTGGGGATTGGGTGGCTCAGTGGGTTAAAGCCTCTGCCTTCGGCTCGGGTCATGATCCCAGGGTCCTGGGATCGAGCCCCACATCAGTCTCTCTTTCTCTGCTTGCCTCTCTGCCTACTTGTGATCTCTGTCTGTCAAATAAATAAATAAAATCTTAAAAAAAAATAGATTGTGGGGATTAATATTAATATTACTACCTCCCGGGGCGCCTGGGTGGCTCAGTGGGTTAAGCCGCTGCCTTCGGCTCAGGTCATGATCTCAGGGTCCTGGGATCGAGCCCCGCATCGGGCTCTCTGCTCAGCAGGGAGCCTGCTTCCCTCTCTCTCTCTCTCTCTCTCTCTGCCTGCCTCTCCATCTACTTGTGATTTCTCTCTGTAAAATAAATAAATAAAATCTTAAAAAAAAAAAAAAAAAATATTACTACCTCCCTGTCTCTAGGTGACCAAGGTGGCTGGATAGATATCCAGGAGTCCATATGGCCTACAGGTTTCATCTTCAGAATCTGTCCCTAATCTGCCCACTTCTCCCCGGCTTCACAGCCTCACTCGGCCCAGCCCCCACGGTCTCCCACCTAGACCAGCACAGTCCCTCCACCCTGGTCTCTCGGTGGGGCCCTCATCCCCCACACGCTGTTCCCCCGATGACCACCAGAGGGCGCCTGCGAGCCCCCCGAGTCCCGGCGCGTCCCCCCTGTGCTCAGAATCTTCTGTAGCTCCCAACACCATAAAAAACAATTTTGCTTTTCTGAGTGAGATCTCAGAGACTTTGGAGGGACAGGTGTAAAGGGTAAAATCGATCAGATTCTCTGGTGGGCTGGACGTAGGGGGTGAGGACTCTTTGATTCCTCCAAGCTAAACTATGGATAAAATAGCGTCCACATCTTACTGAAAATGAAATGGAATTTTCAGGCACAGGAACTGTCCGATAAATATTTGCTGAGTGGAGTAATTAAGAAAGAAAACGAGATGATATAGCTTCAGGGAGAAGGAGGGTGGGGGCAGGGTGCTTTTAACAGTGAAGGTTGTTTATGCTCTGAAAGGTGACCGCACTAAGGATCTCCCTGAAACCCCAAATTGAAATAACGAGAGTTTTGCAGCAACACAGTAAAGAAGGAAAACAAAAAATGCTGGAGACAAATTATCCTACCTAAGGTGGGATAATCCACTCAGACAAAGTTCTAAGGGAAATGGGAATGGGGAAGCTGGGAGCTGGCCTTTGGGGAGTTAGCCAAGGCTACATGTGAGAATAAGCAAGATGCATAAAATCGGCAACATGCTGTCTGCTTGCTCATGCTCCAAACTTTCATATCTCGTGTACTTGAACGTGTGCTAACACAGACACGATGATAGCAACGGTGTTGTGTTAGTGGGGACACATACACATGAGACGATGGAACAGAGCAGTGTGCCCAGGAAAGACCCAAGGATAATGGAAATTAGTGTAGGCAGGAGAGGACTGACCCCTACCTCACACCACACACACATAAGCAAACTTCCAAAAGCCAAAGAGCTCAAAGTGAGAAATCAAGACTTCCAATTATGGGAAGAAAACCTGGGAGACTATAATATTATGGCCTGGGGTAGGGGAGGAGTTCTAAGCGAGATATATCATGAAGGAAAAGATGGATGGATCTGATGCCATCCTATGAGACACCACAAGCACTGAAAAATAGGGGAGGCTGATGGCAGGGGGTTGTAATAAGTGCAAGGAAGAATTCACCTGCGGGTGGGGTGGGAGTTTGGGGGGGATGGGTGCAGATCCAACTTACAAACAAGAGAGTGCCCCTATTTTCTCTGGTTGCTCCATACCACCCAACAAAGCCGAGAAGCACCGTGAGGCAGCCCACTGCTGGGCACAGACAGTCAGTGTTAAGGAGATATGCAGAGGATAGCCCAAGGACCCTTGCCAGGACAGCCTCTCTGAATTTGACATAGATGCCCAGGCCATCTATGAGGATCAAACCAGACATCTTTAGGACAGAAATCAGACAGGAAAATATAGTCTGTTAGTTGTATACAAATAGAACTCTCCCAGGGTGTGCGGGGTGGGGGGGTGGGGAGAGCAAAGGCCAATAAAATCAGCAAAAACATTAAAAAATGTTAATACCCAGAGTTAGTGAGGACGTGGAGAGACATTCTTATATACTGTTGCCGGAAAACAAGATTTTTAAGGGGGAGGGCATGCGGGAGGACACTTTGCAATTCATATTTAAAATCTAAAGATTTTACAATAAAACACTTTACTTAGAAATTATATTTGTAGATATTCAGTGTAATATCTGATATCCTCATAGACACATATATACATACCTCAACATTAGAATGCTCAGGGATGAAACTAGCTGAAGCAATCAATAATACAGATTGGGGAGGTAAATCATGGCACAGCCATGCAATGGGACTCTAGACACTTATTTCTTTCTTTTTTTTTTTTTTTTAGATTTTATTTATTTATTTGACAGAGAGAAATCACAAGTAGATGGAGAGGCAGGCAGAGAGAGAGGAGGAAGCAGGCTCCCTGCCGAGCAGAGAGCCCGATGCGGGACTCAATCCCAGGACCCTGAGATCATGACCTGAGCCGAAGGCAGCGGCTTAACCCACTGAGCCACCCAGGCGCCCCTAGACACTTATTTCAAATGATGCTCCAGGACAAGGGTTGGCCATCTGTGTGTGTGTGCGTGTGTGTGTGCGCGTGCGCGCCCACACGCGTGTGCACATGCACGCAAAAAGCCCCAGATCTTGTGAGTTTTGGATGCCATAAGGCCTCTGTTGAAACAACTCAGCTCTGTCAGTGTAGCTTAAAGACAGCCATGCACAATTCATAAACAAATACATTTCATTTACAAATAAATAATATCCATCTATCCATTTATCTCTCTATTTACAAGGCTGTAGTTGTCTGACCCTTATTGTCAGAGGAGGATGTTTACCAATATGGCAGTCATGCTCTTTGGGATTTATGCAACTGAGCTGAAAACTAATGTTTGCACAAAAGCCTGCGCATGGAAGTTTCCAGAAGCTTTATTCATCATTGCCAAAACTGGAAAGCAACCAAGACAGCCTTCAGCAGGTGAATGGATAAACTGGTACATTCAATGGACTATTAGCACTAAAAAGAAATGAGCCATCAAGCCATGAAAATATATGAAGGAAACTCACAATCATATTGCTGAATGAGAGAAGCCCATCTGAAAAGCTTACGCGGTATACGATCCCAAGTATATGTCATTCTGGAAAAGGCAGAACTATGGAGACAGTAGAGGACCAGTGGTCACCAGGGGTGAGTGGGGAGGTAGGGAAGACGGGGGGGGGGGGGTGCGGGGGGAGCACAGAGCACCCTTATATGGTGAACTACTCCATGAATACTAAAATGGTGGATTCATTGTCAAAAGCCATGGAATGTACAACGCCAAGAGTGAACCCTAATGAAAACTATGCATTCTGGGTGATGATAATGCCCATGGAAGTTCATCGATTGAATTGTAGCAAATTTACTGCTCTGGGGGGAGTGTCGCTGATGGGGGAGGCTGTGCATGTGTGGAACAGGGATATATGGGAAATCTCAGTACCTTCTGCTCAATTGTGCCATGACCCTAAAACTGCCCTAAAAAATAAAATCTATCCAGGGGCGCCTGGGTGGCTCAGTGGGTTAAAGCCTCTGCCTTTGGCTCAGGTCATGATCCCAGTGTCCTGGGATCGAGCCCTGGGTTGGGCTCTCTGCTCAGCGGGGAGCCTGCTTCCTCCTCTCTCTCTGCCTGCCTCTCTGCCTAATTGTGATCTCTGTCAAATAAATAAATAAAATCTTAAAAATAAATAAATAAAATCTATCCAAAAGGAGGGGAAGTTAAATTTTTCTCAAGGGAAAAAGTGGATCGTAAAGCAATAGCTTTCCTGTGTTCATTTTGCTGTTTTTAAAAGGTATATAGAAAAATCTGGAAGGGTATGAAAGTGGTGATGGTATTTATTCAGCACTGTTCCCATGATAGGCATAAGCTCTTTAAATGTTCTATCTCATTTAATTCCCATGAAAATGTTACAACACCAGTAACTAGATGAGGAGTGATATTTAATAGCCTCCTTTTTCCTGGTGACCTTTCCTTAATGCCATTCTGCTATCAAAACAATTGCCTTTTTTTTTTTAAAGATTTATTTTAGGGGCACCTAGGTGGCTTAGTTGGTTTAGCATCTGCCCTTGGCTCAGGTCATGGTCTTGGGGTCCTGGGATTGAGCTCCACATCAGACTCCTGGCTCAGTGGGGAGCCTGCTTCGCCCCTCCCTCGGCCCCTCCCCCACTCTGCTCCAGTGATCTAATAAACAAATAATTAACAAGTAAACAAATAAAATAAAAATCTAATAAACAAATAAAATCTTAAAAAAGGAAAAAGATTTATTTCGAGAGAGGGGAGGGGCAAAGGAAGAGATTTGTTTTTTGTTAAAGATTTTATTTACTTATTTGAGAGCGAGAGGGGGCATGAGCATGGGGAAGGGCAGAGGGAGAAGCAGACTCCCCATTGATCTGATGAGGGACTAGATCTCAGGACCTTGGGATCACAGCCTGAGCCGAAGGCAGACGTTTACCAACTGAGCCACCCAGGCACCCAAGAGTCTTTTTTTTTTCTTTTAAGGATTTATTTATTTGAGAAAGTGAGAGAAAGTACATATGAGTGGGGGAGGGCCAGAGGGGGAGAGAGAGAATTCCAACCAGGCTCTGTGCTGAGCCCATGGTGGGGGGGGGCGGGCTTGATCTCACCACCTGGAGATCACGACCTGAGCCTAAATCCAGAGTTGGCTGCTTAACTGACTGTGCCACCCAGGCACCCCAAAACAAATCCTTATTAACAATGAACATTTGGGGTTGCTTTTATAGTAAGAAAAAAAAGGTGTTTTGAAAAACTTAAAGGACCCCCCAAAATAACCGCTACCTCTTTCTTTTTTTTTTAAGATTTTATTTACTTATTTGACAGAGAGAGAACACAAGCAGGAGGAGTGGGAGAGGGAGAAGCAGGCTTCCCGCCAAGCAGGGTGCTCGATGGCGAAACTCAATCCTAGGACCCTGGAATCATGACCTGAGCTGCGGGCAGACACTTAACAACTGAGCCATCCAAGTGCCTAACACTCACCCTCTCTTGTCCTTCCCAAACAACTTAGTGTTCTACAAGATTTGACCTAGAATCAAGCTCTTCTTCAGCCACCAATCCCAGCCCCAACCTCCTCCCCTTCTGCCCAGCCCCCACCATCACACACCTCTGTGCTTGATTTTACTGACTCTGGGTGAACAGAGCCTACACCTGTTCCCAGTGTGTCCTGCTCCTCGTCAGTCTGCCCTACATCTTTCCTGCTTCCCTGGGGACCACCGATCTGGATGCCAGTGAATTTGGATCAACTTATTTCTGTCTTTGAGGGAGCCAGTTATGGAGGAAGGGCTGCAAAGCCCCAGGGCCTGGGTGGTGACATACTTACAACTCTGAAGTCATTGAAGAAAGATAACAGTCTCTTCAGGGAAGAATACAGAGTGTGCATTTCATCCATGTTGGCCAGACTGGGGGTTCCAGACGTTCAGATCAGCATCTTCCTGAATAAACCTCAGGGCTCCTGTTTCCCCTGATGGTATAGGTCTAGGATCAGGGGCACCAAGGCTGACTTGTCCCTCTCTCTCCTGGCTGTCCGATCGTCTGCCAGCAAGGTGCCCCAGCAGCCACCCCTCCGCAGTCATAAGCCTCTATCACGTCACAATTGGATGCCAGAGCGAGGCTCCCCGTGTCCGGGAAGCAGATACCCTGAGCTACCCCTGCCGGTTCCTCATTCTCCAAACAGGCTTCACCTGGGGTGGAGAAAAGGCATGATGGGCTGCCCTGGTACCCCCCAGATGCCACTTGGGCCCTGTGGGCATAGCGTTCAGCACTGACCGCTCTTGCGGTTAATGCCCCCACTAGACTGGGGGCTCCAAGTGGGCAGGGTCCTGAGCTCTGCCCTAGTCACGGTTGTGTTCCCAAAGCTTGGCACACAGTAGTTGCTTGAGAAACCAATATGGAATGAATGAATGAAGGAGCTCCAGGAAGCAGGAGCTACAAGCCATCAGGTCCCCCAAGCTTCTGCCTTCGCATTCGCTCACATGACTCATCCTCACCCTTCTCACAGGGACAAGGAAACTGCTCAGGGAGACCCAGGGATCAAGGTCAAGGCTGGGTTTTGAAACTCCAAGAGAGACATGAACGTGGGAACCTCTGACTGCTCTCCACCCTCCCCACTCCAGCCCCTCTCCCCATTCCCCCGCCAAAACCTTTCCTTTCTCCCTCTGCTCAGCCACAGCAGGTGCAGCAAATTTCCTTGAACCCAAGTGCCATTCATCAGCGGGCCCTGATGAGACGTGGGTAGCAGGCATTTCGGAGGAAAAACTGTGCTTGTAGACATCTAGACACACCCCCCCCCGCGCACACATTTGAATTAATTTAACGAATGTTTGTCAAATTATCTGCTTCTTGGAATATGTGGAACTAAAAATTTGCACGTAGGAGTGACCATCTACTCCCGGACTGCGGGTCACGTTCCCATCTAGAAGTGTGTCCTTTCACGACTTTCTCTAAAAGGTCACTGAAAAAAAGAGCCCAAGAGCCAGGTGCAGAGGGCCGGAAAATGAGGATGCACAGGAGGGTGAGAAAATGCAGGGGCAAGGGAGTATGGGAAAATGCAGGGATGCAAATGAGGGCTTGAAAATGTGGGCAGAAGTGGACAGGAAAGGGCTGGTGCTCAAAGAGGGCGGGAAAATGAAGGATAAATAAGGGCGGGGAGGGGCCACCTGGGTGGTTTAGTGGGCTAAAGCCTCTGCCTTTGGCTCAGGCCCTGATCCCAGGGTTCTGGGATCGATCCTCACATCAGTTCTCTGCTTAGCAGGGAGCCTGCTTCCTCCTCTCTCTGTCTTTCTGCCTCTCTGCCTACTTGTGATCTCTGTCTGACAAATAAATAAATAAATAAAAGTAATAATTAAAAAAAAAATAAGGGCGGGGAGGATGGGAGGCCCACTGGAGGCTGAAGGAGAGCTGACCCTGCCAAAGCCAGAGGAACACAGGACCCTTAGGTGGAGGCGTGAGGTACCTCCCCCAGGCCCCGCCCCCGCGACAGCCCCGCGCAGAAGCCCCGCCCCCTCCCCCAGCCCCGGCTTACCGGCAAGGACCAGGCGTGCGTCTCGGCCTCTCGCGCCCCCTGGCGGCCATCAGAGGAAAGCGCGGCCGTACGGGGGCCCCTACTAGAGTCTCCCAGCCAAGCCCCCGCCAAGTGCGCCTCGGTGCCCCAGGCCCACCCGGGTCAGCGGGATGAAACGGAGTGTGTCTGTGACGCACCCTGCAAGTCCCCATAGCCCACGCCAACTGAATTGGTACAAAGAAACAGAATTGTGCAGGCATCTGGCGGATTACAAATTGTGCAAGCATCCGGCGAATTGTAAAATGTCAGATGCTTGGCAAAAAAACCAACCAACCAAACAAACAAACAAACAGAAAATTAGTGCAATCTATCACTGATAGTTCAGAAGTTCTAGAAAACCGTGAAAAGCTTCTTTTGAAGGGAAGCTACAGACCCATTAGGAAAACATTTAAACATTATTGTAGAAGTAGAACTACTCCAATATTTGCTTAATAATAGAGCTTAAGGTGTTAAGATAGTCCTAATTTGGTTCTCCCCCGCCTGGTCTCCTTCGTTTTATTTTAGGAGATTTTTTTTAAAAGATTTTATGTATTTATTTGAGGGAGAGGAAGAGAGCATGAGTTGGGGGAGGGGCAGAGGGAGAGGGAGAAGTTGACTCCCCACTGAGCAGGGAGCCCGATGCAGAGCCCCATCCCAGGACCCTGAGATCATGACCTGAGCCAAAGGCAGATGCTTAACCAACTGAACCATCTAAGGTGTCCCTAGGAAATGTTTTTCAAAAGCACTGAAACCAAGAAAATCAAGCATCTTAAATACACAATACACAAACGTTGGTGCCCTCCCCCCACCCCAGTACCCCATTATGCTGAGCCCACCAACGGGAGCCTCAGGGGATAGGTTCACCTCGCTGATTGTTCATGTAAAATCAACAGCATTGATATATTTGTGCATTTAGGTCCTACAAAACCTGGATCCGACCCTAACAAGGGGCCATTTTATGAGTTATTTTAGTAATAATCACTGGGGACAGAGGTGAAAAGTCAGAAAATACTACCCAACAGAAAAGTCTGGAAAGAAAGGTCGGTTTTTCCTGAGGTCTCTCTTCTTGGCTTGCTGATGGACATCTTTTCTATGGTCTTCACATGCTCTTCCCTCCGGGAGAATCTGTCTCTTAATATTCATCTTTAAAAAAAAAAAAAAAAAGATTTGGAGGGTATGTGCTATGGTGAATGCTGTGAAGTGTGTAAACCTGGCGATTCACAGACCTGTACCCCTGGGCCTAATAATACATTGTATGTTAATAAAAAAATTTTTTTAAAGAAAAAAAGAGATTTTATTTATTTATTTGAGAGAGAGCACAGGCAGGGGGAGGAGCAGAGGGACCAGCAAACTCCCCGCTGAGCGGAGAACAGGACATGGGGCTTGATCCCAGGACCCTGAGATTATGATCTGTACCAAAGTCAGACACCTAATAGACTAAGCCACCCAGGCAGCCTCTTAATCCAGTCATATTGGATCAGGTTCCATCCATAGGAACATCATTTTACCTTCATTTATCAGTATTGGTCCATCAGTTGTAAGTAATTGATCACTAATGCAAGACGTTAATAATAGGGCAAGCTGTGGGTTGAGGAGACAGGAGACATGTAGTAACTCTCTGTGCTTTACATTCAATTAGTCTTCAAGCCTAAAACTTTTAAAAAGTAAACTCTATTAATTAAAAGAAAAAAAAGAAGAAGGGGTGCCTGCATAGCTCAGTCAGTTAAGCATCTCACTTGTGATTTTGGCTCCATTCATGATCTCATGGGTCGTGAGATCGAGCCTTGTGCCTGGTTGCATGTTCAGCAGGGGATCTGACTAGGATTCTTTCTCTCCTTCTCCCTCTGCTCCTCCCCCAACAAATAAATGAATAAATAAAATGTTTTTTAAAGAAAACACTGGTGGTGGCATCTGTTTTTTGCTCCAAACTCATTTACGTAATTTGACTTTTTTTTAAGTCTTTTTTAAAATGAGGAAATGGAAAATGCAGAAAACTCCATAAAACACATATGCGTTCTAAATGGGACAAGTGAATCATGACAAAGCAGACAACATTGCAAGCATGTTTTGTAACTTTGTGTAAAAAATATAGTACCGTAGGTATGATTTTTTATAACTTGCTGGGAAGGCAGTGCCGTATGCTCCTCTGCTCTGTGGGGAGCCTGCTTCCCTCTCTCCCTCTGCCTGCCTCTTTGCCTACTTGTGATCTCTGTCTGTCAAATAAACAAATAAAATCTTAAAAAAAAGAAAGAAAGAAAATGGAAATCTTGGGGCACCTGAATGGCTCAGTCGGTTAAGCATGTGACTCTTGATTTCAGCTCAGATCAGGTTTCAGGGTCGTGAGTTGGAGCCCCGTGTTGGGCTCCATGCTCAGCAGGGAGTCTGCTTCTCCCTCTTCCTCTGCCCCTCCCCTCACTGGTGCTCACTCTCTCCCTCAAATAAATATATAAAATCTCTGGGTGGCTCAGTGGATTAAGCCGCTGCCTTCGGCTCAGGTTATGATCTCAGGGTCCTAGAATCGAGTCCCGCATCGGGCTCTCTGCTCAGCAGGGAGCCTGTTTCCTCCTCTCTCTGCCTGCCTCTCTATCTACTTGTGATCTCTGTCTGTCAAATAAATAAATAAAATCTTTAAAAAAAAATCTCTAAGAAAGAACATTGAAATCTCTTCTCTGCTAGTTATTCACTGGGGGCCCAGGGTTATTTTGAGATAAATGAAACATAAATCCCCATTTTACAGATGGATGAACTGAGGCATGAAAGTCTAAACACCTTGGTGATGTCACATATAGAAAGTGGTGAAAGTCAGATTTTGATCCCCGGGTCTCAATCTTAACCACGACATAGACCTTTTGGTGGTTGCAGGACCCCTGTCCAGCTCTCTGCCCATGAGGACATACACATAGTCTTTCTTACGTTAAAATATAGAATCCAGGGGTGCCTGGGTAGCTCGCTCAGTGGGTTAAAGCCTCTACCTTCAGCTCAGGTCATGATCCCAGGGGTCCTGGGATCGGGCCCTGAATCAGGCTCTCTGCTCCGCAGGGTGCCTGCTTCCTCCTCTCTCTCTCTGCCTCTACCTACTCGTGATCTCTGTCAAATAAATAAATAAAATCTTTTAAAATATATATATACAATCCATCACAGCCTTGGAAGTTCAATGGTATGGAAAAACCATCCCAACACAGCAGATTCCAAAGCTGGGTTTTCAGAGCAATCATAACCTTTCTTAAATTTTTTTAAAATTTTTATTTATTTATTGGATAGAGAGATCACAAGTAGGCAGAGAGGCAGGCAGAAAGAGAGGGGGAAGCAG
Organism: Neogale vison; assembly: GCF_020171115.1. Classification (NCBI taxonomy): domain Eukaryota; kingdom Metazoa; phylum Chordata; class Mammalia; order Carnivora; family Mustelidae; genus Neogale; species Neogale vison. The sequence continues at coordinate 216,218,209 of NC_058096.1, forward strand.
GCTCCCCGCTGAGCAGAGAGCCCGAAGAGGGGCTTGATCCCAGGACCCTGAGATCATGACCCGAGCAGAAGGCAGAGGCTTAATCCACTGAGCCACCCAGGCGCCCCCCTCAATCATAACTTTTGAAAAGAGCAGAGCAGATACCTGTTCTGTAGAGAAAAACATCCAGAATGAAAGCAACAAAAGCATCAGCATTGGTGAGCAGTTGAACAACTTATTTTTGTTCCTACGTGGTCTTTTCTGAAAATGTTCTCAAATTGCCTATGATGAGCATGTATTCCTTCGGGGTGTGGGAAAAAATTGTGGGGTTTTTTTTTTTTTGAAGATTTGTTTATTTATTTGAGAGAGATAGAGAGCACCAGGGAGGGGGGCAGAGGGAGGGAGAGAGAATCCCAAGCAGACTCCACACTGAGTGGGGAGCTGACAGGGCTTGATCTCACGACGCTGAGATTAGGACCTGAACCAAAGCCGAGACCTGGTCGCTTACTGACTGTGCCACCCAGGCGTCCCAGAAAAAAACTGTTTTTAAGAAAATGGAAGAATGCTGTGATTGTAAAAGGAGACCCCAGGGGACCCAAGGACAGGTGCCCAGGCTGAGTGACAGGTGCTGTCTTCAACCAGGACCACTGTATTCTTGGAAGGGTTTTCTCACCATCTCAGCAGATGCTCCTTGCTGTCTGGTGGGGGTTTTGCGATATCGGAAAACCACGACCTAATCTTTGACCACAGAAGTAAGAGAATTTACAGAAACAAAAAACAGCTCTGGCCTGAAACTCCACTATGATCTCAGGGATCCTGGAAAACAATCCAACCCAGCACTGGAATTCCCTCTGCGGGCTGCACGCCAACTGTTTTTCTGTCGTTGTCTCTTAAAAGAACCGAGGGAGTTGGTGTGTCCGATTCTTGGAGGCTTTACTCTGCACCAGTGTTTAACTCACCGGGATCTCCTCTTCTGTCTCTGGAGGTAGGCGCTCTTGTTCTTCTGTTTTACCATCAATAATCTGGGGGCACAGTGGGGGGGGGACTGCCTTGCATTCCAGGCCACACTACTAAGATCTGAAGCTGTCTTCTGAGCCCAAAGTCAGGGGCTCCTTCCCGATGGGTGGAATCTGCTTGTTCACTAATGCATTCAACTTTTCATTCTGGGAGCATCCACTGAGCGCCCAGTGGATACCAACCGCTGTACCAAACCGAACAGTCACTATCCCTCCCGTCACAGACTCAGATACTCGAGGGACCCAGGCGTGTAAACCGACAATGACAACATTGGATCCGGGATGACAAGGATCTCACTACCCAACAAAGCAACCTGGTCCGTTATTGGTGGACCCCAGTGTGAGCCCCTTATTCCTTGGGCCTGAAAGTCCTCAGACATCCACAAGCCAAAGGGAACTTTGACCTTCCAGCTGTCCCCTTGGAATTCTGGCCTTATATCCAAATTGCTGTCTCCTTCTCCCGGGCCTGGCTTCGGGAGTCTCCCGCGGTGGCCTCTGACCCTTCATCCTCAGTCCTTCTAACACCTGAAGACCATCAAGACATCACTTGACACTTTTTTTTTAATGATTTTATTTATGTATTTGGGAGAGAGAGAGTATGCACAAGTGGGGGCAGGGCAGAGGGAGAGGGAGAAGCAGGCTCCCTCTTGAGCAAGGAGCCCGATGCAGGACTGGATCCCAGGACCTTGGGATCATATGCTGAGCAGAAAGCAGATGCTTAATGAACTGAGCCACCCAGGTGCCCTCATCTGACACTTTTATGTGTTTAATGTGGGCAGGTGTGGCAGCTGGTGCCAATGCCTAGCTTCTTTTTATTTTTTAAAATTTTTTATATTTTTTCAGTGTTCCAAGAGTCATTGTTTATGAACCACACCAGTGCTCCATGCAATACCTGCCCTCCTTAATACCCACACCAGGGCCAGCTTCTTTTGTTAAAAACCAAAATGAAGGGAAGCCTGGGTGACTCAGTGGGTTAAGCCTCTGCCTTTGGCTCAGGTCATGGTCTCAGGGTCAGGGGATTGAGCCCCGCATCAGGCTCCTTGCTCAACAGGGAGCTTGCTTCCCCCCCACCCCTGCCTGCCCTTTTGCCTGCTCATGATCTTTCTCTGTCAAATAAATAAATAAAATCTTTAAAAAAAGAAGAAGAAGAAGAAGAAGGGGTCCCTGACTGGCTCAGTGGGTTAAGCATCCAACTCTTAGTTTTGGCTCAGGTCATGAGCTTGGGGTCCAGGGATTGAGCCACACATCAGACACTGTGCTGCTGGTCCTGGAGCCTGCTTGGGATTCTCTCTCTCCATCTCCCTCTGTCCCTGCCCCGCTTGCTTGCACTCTCTCTCTAACAAAAGAAAAAAAAAAGATTTTAAAACGAAAATGAAGTCTGGCCATTTTTCATCACACAAATAGGCTGTGCTTTATAGTGTCACAGATACGAATACCTAGAAGAGGCTGGCTTACAGAGACAGGGTAGAAGAGAGGGGAGCGCAGAGAATGGGAAGTCATTGCTACAGGAGAGCAGAACTGCTTGGGGCAATGAAAAATTTTGGAAACGGGGTGTGGTGGCCCAGCACTGTGAATGTAATTAACGCCACGGAATTACACAGTTAAAATTAGTTCAAATGGCCAATTTTATCTGATATATATTTTACCACGATTTTAAAAGAACATTAAAAGTAACCCACGCTTAGTGTAAAAACATCCAGACGTTGTAGAAATTGATTGCAACCTAGTACAAGTCCCTTAGTCCTGCACAGTCCTCCAGATTTGTCTACCTTCCTTTAAGCTTTATAACTTCTTATTTTGAACCGTCTGGGTCTTCTCCGTGCCCCACCTCACAATCACAGGTTTTCCTGTCTACTCTGTTCAGTGCTTGGTACACAGCAGGAGCTCGAAAAATACCCATGACTCTTCATTCGAGCATCTGGTTGTGGGACCGAGATCCATTGCTTGGCCTCAAGGTACCAAAGTCTTATCTGCAAAATGGGCTCAGGAAGTGTTTTCACATGAGGGTGTGGAGAAATTCCCACATTCACTGCTGGGCAGGTTGTGCACTGGGGCAGCCCCCGGAAAAGCAGTCCTGCATTTCCTCAAGGCGTTAAGCCTAGAATTACCATAGGGCCTGTCTGGATATGCACCCACACATACACCACAAATACCTGTACTTGAATATTCTGAGCACCGTTATTCATAACCAACAAAGGCGGAAACAATCCAGAGGTGTTTGGGTAGCTCAGTGGGTTAAGCATCCAACTCTCTCTCTCTCTCTCTCTCTTTTTTTTTTTTTTTAGATCTTATTTATTCATTTGAGAGAGAGACAAACAGAGAGAGTGCCAGCAGGGGTGGGGGAGGAGTGAGGGACAGAGGGAGAAAGAGACTCCCCGCTGAGCTGGGAGCCCGACCCCGGACTCCATCCCACCACCTGGAGGTCATGACGGGAGCCAAAGGCAGACACCCAGCCATCTGAGCCACCAGGCGCCCCAAGCATCCAACTCTTGATTTCGGCTCAGGTCATGGTAACGGGATCATGAGATGGAGCCCCACGTTGGGCTCCGTGCCCAGTAGAGAGTCTGCTTGAGATTCTGTCCCTCTGCTCCTCCCCCCCACCTATCTCCACCCCCATTCTCTCAAATAAATAAAACAATAAATAAATCATTAAAAAGAAAAAAAGGTGGAAAAGGTGGAAACAACCCAAACGTCCCTCCATGGATGATGGAACGTGATTTAGCCACAAGAAGGAAGGAAGCTCCACCTCAGTGAGAGTGAGTCTTGAAAACATGACATGAAATGAAAGGAGTCAGATGCAAAACACCACATATAACATACAACAAGACCACATATAACATATAACACCGTAGTCTTCCAGGAGTCCAAAATAGTGGGCTTGGGGTAGTCTCGGGCTCAAGGGACAGGGGATAGGAGAATGACAGCTAATGGGTGCAGGACATTTTTCTTTCTTTCTTTTAAGATTTTATTTATTTATTTGACAGAGAGACATCACAAGTAGGCAGAGAGGCAGGCAGAGAGAGAGGAGGAAGCAGGCTCCCCGCTGAGCAGAGAGCCCGATATGGGGCTCGATCCCAGGACCCGAGATCATGACCTGAGCCAAAGGCAGAGGCTTAACCCACTGAGCCACCCAGGCGTCTCTCAATAAAGCTATTTTTTAAAAGATCTTATTTATTTCTTCAAGAGCTGGAGAGAGAACATGAGGGGAGGGGCAGATGGAGAAAAACAGACTCTCCACTGAGCTGGGGAAGCCCAAAGTGGGGCTGGATCTCCAGGATCCCGAGATCATGATGTGAACTGAAGGCAGACGCTTAACACCAGCCACCCAGGCGTCCCTCAATAAAGTTATCTTTAAAAGGAATTGTGTTTTGCTTCTGAGCTGGGGGCCAAGAGAGGCTGCGCGCTGAAGACGACCAAGGTCAGCTCTCCGTCCGCGGGAATAAATCAGAAAGACCCACGAAGGAGGAGACGCCCGGAGGCGCTTAGCGCCGCCCGCTCGGCCCAGATGGCTGAGGTCAAGCCCGCCCAGCCCCGAACGAGTAACCAGTAACCGTTTCCTTTGTGGCTGGGAAGAAGTGGGCTGCAACCTTCCTTTGTGGCCTGAAACCGCAGAGGAGGCTTCTGCGGTGGCATCGCCCCGCCCACATCCGAAGCTTCTCTTCATGGGTTTTTGGGGCAAACACTGCGGCTTCCGTGGCACTGAGGTCTGGCCGCAACCGGGCAGAGCACCCTGTCTCCTCCCTGCACGGCTGGCAGGGGCGCTCTAATCCCGGATGCCCGAGACTCTCTACCTATACCATCTTCTGTACCCTGAGAAGGTTTTGTCTTAATGTGACCTTGTTTTAACTTCATTACCTGTTTAAGCACCCTATCTCCAAGGGGCGCCTGGGTGGCTCAGTGGGTTAAAGCCTCTGCCTTTGGCTCAGGTCATGATCCCAGGGTCCTGGGATCGAGCCCCGCGTCGGGCTCTCTGCTCAGCAGGGAGCCTGCTTCCTCCTCCCTCTCTCTCTGCCTGCCTCTCTGCCTACTTGTGATCTCTATCTGTCAAATAAAATAAATAAAATCTTTAAAAAAAAAAAAAAAAGCACCCTACCTCCAAATACAGTCTGATTCCGAGTTACTGCGGGTGTGTGTGTGTGTGTGTGTGTGTGTATACACTTCAACATACAAATTTGGAGTGACATAATTCAGTCTGTGAAAGGAAATGAGACTGAGAAGGGAAGGCAGCCTATAAGGGGGGGTGTTTAAGGCAGGTTAGTCCAGCAAGCAACTGGGGGTTCAGCCCCCCTGGGGACCACTGGGAGACAACATAGGACAGGAATCTTGTCATCCCATCTGTGGGCAAGGGAGCGGCGTGTTTATCCATCACCCCCACTGGCTGAAGCCTACTCCCAGGGGGGCGCTGATTCTGAGACAGGACCCCACCCCACCCCCACCCCCAGTTCTGTGCACCCTCCAGAGAGGAGTCACCAACAAAGGCATCTGGATGCTGGAGTCGTGTTTGCCAGGATCTCAACTACAAGGTCTACATCTACCATGCTCCTCTTCATCCTGCAGCCTCCAGGGTCACCTCCACAGGCAGGCTTCCTGGATTTTCCCACCCTTTTTACATGCCCAGCAAACCCAGGCCTGTCTGATCCCAGAATCTGAGTGATTAATCCTGTGCAAAAGTTGTCCTCAAGGTCACATCAGGTGATAAAAGACCTCTTCTCTAAGCGTGGGTTTCCTCGTCTGGAAAATGGGCATGGCAGACCCAGGGAGAGAGCAACGACTCTGGGCAGAGTTCACAGCACGGGGCTGAACCCGGCCTGGAGCTGTCTGGGGGGGATCCCTGCCACCCACGGCGGAGTCTCCAGTTTTCAACTCAAGAGCAGATGAATCAAAACCAAAAGACAAACAAAAAACACTCTGTGGACTCCAGTCAGATAAATGCTCCGGTTTCCTGAATGTCTCTCCTCCGAGCCTCTGCTCTGCTCATGCTGTTCCCACTGTCTGCCAGGCTGTTCACCTGCCTGCTACCAAGACAGCTTTTAGGTCTCCGTTTCGATGCCCGCTCCTCTGAGATGCCCTCCAGCTGGGTCGGACATGCCCTCAGGGCTCCCCCGGTGCCCGGGAGTCCCCATGATGTTCCTGATTACTGGGTCATCATCATCTGCTGTCCTGCTGGCTCCGAAACTCCACAATATCCCTAAACTCCCTCACGCTGCCCCTTTGTGTCAGCCCCTCCCCCCAGCCCCAGCCCAACACCGATCTGCGCTCCCACACTAGAGTTCTGTCTTTCTGAGAATGTTCTATAAATGGAATCATACAATATATAGTCTTTTGAGGCTGGCCTCTTTCACTGCAGCATAAAGCATTTAAGCCCAAAGCTTTGTGGCCTGTATCAATAGTTCGTTCCTTTTTGTTACTGAAGAATATTCCATTGTACCCATGGACGCCCGTTTGTTCCACATTCGCCCGTTGAGGGACAATTGGATTGTTGCCAGCTATTGGTGATCATGAATAAAGCTTCTGTAAATAATCATGGACAGGTTTTTATGTGAACATAAATTTTCTCTTGGGTTTTATTATTTTTAAAGATTTTATTTATTTATTTGACAAAGAGAGATCACAAGTAGGCAGACAGGCAAGCCGAGAGAGAGAGGAGGAAACAGGCTCCCCGCTGAGCAGAGAGATGATGCAGGACTCGAACCCAGGACCCTGAGATCATGAACTGAGCCGAAGGCAGAGGCTTTAACCCACTGAGCCACCCAGGCACCCCTTCATTTTTATTTTTTACTTTTTAAATATTTTTTAAAAGATTTTATTGATTTGAGAGAGAAAGAGTGAGAGAGTGGGCAGAGGGGCAGAGCGGGGAGATGAGAAGAAGGGAGACTCTCAAGCAGACTCCGTGCTGACCTCAAAGCCCTATGCAGTGCTCGATCCCATGACCCTGAGATCAGGACCTGAGCTGAAACCAAGAGCCGGATGCTCAACTGACTGAGCCACTCAGATGCTACTCGGTTTTCATTTTCAAATATGTGGCAGTGGGATCGTTGGGTCATGTGATGACTGCCTGTTTAGTGTTTTAAGAACCACCAGACTTTTCCAGAAGGGTTGTACCATTTTGCATACCACCCGCAACATCTGAGACGTCCAGTTTCTCTGCATCTTTGTCAGCATGTGGTATTGTCGGTATTTTTAGTTTAGTTGTTCTCATAAGCATAAAACAAAAATCGTTTAAGCCTGGCGCCAAAAGTGGGAGTTCAGGATTCGAACTCAAGCATCTGAGCGTCTAACCTCCTTTTCTTGGCACAGCTGCTTTCTGAAGATAAAGGAATAGTCTGGGCTGAGACGATCGGGTCCCTCTAGAAGATGGGTTCAAACCCATTGTCTCCCACTTGTCAGCTGGGTCGCTGGAACCTTGCAGAACCCCAGCTGTGTTACCTGGTGACTGCGTCTCGGAAGTCTCATGTCACAGAGGCAAGGTGTCCCCCAGAGCCCTGGGCAGCCAGGGAGAAAGTTCCTGCACAGTTTGTCCTACACACGGGACCCACATTTGGCCTTCGATGGTGAAAGAGATGGCACAGGAAACTCAGGCAGAGAAAAAGTCCTTTAGGGACCAGTCCAGGGGAAGGAGGACAGCCTGAGGGCTCTGGGGACTTGGGGCAGCTCGCTCAGTCTCAGTGTCCCCACTACCAAAGAGATCGAGAATCTGAGCCCGGACTGAGGCTGAAGTAATGATGGACGTCAGGCAAAAGTGCCGTCCGTGGATTTTTTTTTTTTCCCTGATAACTGCCCGGCAATATTATTTGGCAAGAAACAAATGCGGTTTCAAACCATGAAAAGACAGGGAGGCTGCCTGTGATTAAGTGGAAGAAACCAGACTGAAAAGACCACGAACGGTATGATCCCAAACATGTGACATTCTGGAAAAGGCAAAACTAGGGAGACGCTAAGAAGATCAGTGGTTGCCAGGGGTGGGAGGGGGGGTGGGGTGAGCCGCGGAGCACAGAGGATTTTCGGGGGGGGGAGCATTCTGTTATGTTAGGTGGAACCGTTCTGATATGTAGGATCCTGTTATGGTGGATACGTGTCATTCTGTCTATCCAGACCCATAGACTGTAGGACACGCAGGGTGTATCCTAATGGGGACTACAGGACTTCACTGCATAATGACCTCTCCGTTGCAACAAACGTCGCTCACTAAAGCGAGATGTTACTAATGGAGGAAACTGGGTGCGGCGCGGGGAACACACGGGAACTCTGCACTATTTGCTGTTTCCTGTGAACTGAAACCTCTTTTAAAGAAATAAAATCTACTGGGGGGTGGAGGGGAACAGGATGGCCTGGATGGCTCAATCGGTTAAAAGGCTGAGGTCCTGATCTCAGGGTTGTGAGATCGAGTCCCGTGGGGGGCTCCGCGCAGGGCGGGGAGCCCGCATGAAATTCTCTTTCACCCTCTCCCGCTGCCCCCCCCCCACCAAAATAAATAAATAAATAAATAAAGTCTGTTAGTTAAAAAAAAAAAGAAAAGCGTCCTTCCTGCCCTCTACCCCAACCCCGCCAGTTTCTTGAAATTTTTTTAAGAGAGTATCTAGAAAATCAAGTAAAGATGGTTATACACATACATTTTTCCTTAACATTTGACACCCAAGGCGGCTTTCTGTACACCCTGATCTGCACCTTGCTTTTCTCGTTCCAGGCCATTCCATGCGCTGCATAGATGCCCCTCCTCACTGTGTCTTTTATTGAAAGAGAATTCCCACTCTCCGTAAGGCCGTGCCCTACCCCGCTGCGCATGCGCTGTGGATTCAGACCCTTGGGGATCGTTATTTCCAACCTTGACTGTTCCGTCAACCTCGTTTAATCATGTGTGTCGTCGTCATTTCCAATGGGAAGACTGGATTTCTAGGAAGGGACTTGCTGAGTCTGAGGGTTCGCAGGTTTGTAATTTTTAAATACCCAGCCAATTTGTCCTCCGTTTGGCGTTTACCTAAAGACGCCTCTGCCAGTGATGGACAGGAAGGTTGGCTCTTCTGGAAACAAACCCCAGGGTGTCCTTGCAGGGCTCTGCGCCGTTCCATGGCTCCCCACTGCTTGAAGATGGCTATGCCGGGGCTCCCACTGGGAGGCCTTGGAAACCCACTACCCTCTCCCCCTTGTCTTCCACACAGGAGACTTCTACGTCTCCTCCCAGTCTCTGCTTTGCTGGTCCCTCTGCCTGGAACTCCCTCCCTCCCTAACTCAGCCTGGCCAACACCCACATGACATGCCCTCCAGCACTGACATCACCTTCTTCCGGAAGTCCCCCATGACTGGCACACAGCAGGCACTCAGTAAATGCTGCTGGCACGAATGAATGAAGGAATGAGGTGGGAAAAGGGAGGGGGTGGGCTTATGGAGCAGCTGAGGGGTCTGTAGGTCACAGGGAGGAACAGGGCTCCCTCCTGGGGCAATGGGGAGCCAGAGCAGGCTTTGAGCAGGGGGAAGGCATGTTGAGAAAATGTCTCTTATTTGCAGGGGCACCTTTTTGGGCTGTGGGCCCTTATTAGCAGAAGTTCGTAAGGTCACAAGATCACACACCTAGGATGGTGTAGGAAGCCCATCAGAAACCCATTACAGGGGGCGCCTGGGTGGCTCAGTGGGTTAAAGCCTCTGCCTTCGGCTCGGGTCGTGATCCCAGGGTCCTGGGATCGAGCCCCACATCGGGCTCTCTGCTCTGCAGGGAGCCTGCTTCCCCCCCCCTCTCTCAGGGTCCTGGGATTGAGTCCCGCATCGGGCTCTCTCCTCAGCAGGGAGCCCGCTTCCTTCTCTCTCTGCCTGCCTCTCTGCCTACTTGCGATCTCTCTGTCAAATAAATAAATAAATAAAATCTTAAAAAAAAAGAAAGAAAGAAAGAAACCCATTACAGGGACTCCTGGGTGGTTCAGTGGGTTACGCCTCTGCCTTTGGCTCGGGTCATGATCTCAGGGCTCTGGGATCGAGTCCTGCATCGGGCTCTCTGCTCAGCGGGAAGCCTGCTTCCCCTCTCTTTCTGCCTGTCTCTCTGTCTACTTGTGATCTCTCTCTTTCTCTGTCAAATAAATAAATAAAATCTTAAAAAAAAAAAAAGGAAACCCATTACACTGGGATACAGTTATCAAAATCTGTTTTAATTGGGTTAGAAGGTGGGCATCTTTCTTAACACATTAAATAGGAAGGCACAGGGCAGCTCCAACGAGTAGAAGAAGGGGGAGCAAGTGCTATTCACGTTTTTCCTTCTAAGGAAGAGCTCCGGAATTCTATTTGCAAACCCCGTGGGTGTCTGGGGACCCTGGTGAATCCCTCCCCCAAACGTGGGGATGTGGTAAGAGCACCGGAAGGGGAGCAAACTTCACAGAGGTATCACTGAGAGCGACAGGAGTGATTTCCAGGGATGATGGACAAGCATCCAGACAGACAAGCATCCGGCGGCTGGGCCATCTGTTCAAAGAAAAACAGGAAGACTGCACTTTGTCCTTCTGGCCTCTCTGGGCCCAGCCCAGCCTTTGTCTTTGTGACTTTAACTCCCAAAGGCAGGCCGGGAGCCCCTGAGCCGGCTTCCAACTTCCTTCCCAGCTCCAGAAGCAGCAGGCAAAACAGCCTGACAAGGCGGCATCACCCAGGTTCTGTGCTGTCCTGACAACACTTCATGGTTCCCCATCACAGCCCCATAGGGCCAGCTCTGAAGGTAATATCCCATTTCACAGGTGAGGAGACTGAGGGCCATAGAGGCCCCAGGTCAAGGTCACCCAGTCTGGGTGTGGCCAAGCTGGGACTGGAATTCAGGTCTCTTTGGATTCTGAGTCCTGCCTGTGGCCATTCCTGCTCGGAGTTCACCACCTGCTTCAAGACACCTCTCCATTCATTCATTCACGTGATTCACCAAGTTGCCAAAATCATCTGAAGAGTCAGGGGAGAGAGTTCCTTAAATACAACAGACTCGGTTTAGAGTTTTATGACTCAAATGTGTGCTTTGAGATGGGTGGCTGCTTTTCCCAGCCTCAGTTTCCTGCACCTGCAGGCTGATGACCTCGTGTGATGAGACCACCCCTCCCCCACGGGGGTGGGGGCTGGTTAGTAGGAGCCTGCATACAGCAGGTGCTCAGGAGATGCCTGTTGAACAGATGGCCTTTGCATCCTGGGCCCACCACCCGGGCTTACCCGCACACTACCCCCTCCCCCACCTACCTCTCCCTGTGGCAAGAGGAAGGCTTTCCTTGTGCCTGTGGGCAGAAGGGCTGAGGGCAGGGCGAGGGTCCTGAGCCGGCTGAGCCTGTCATTCCTGTCATAGGCACCAGGGGGCAGTGGGTTCCCACGTTCAGCTTTCCTCTACCCGCCCCCTGCACCCCTCACTCAGCTGGGGAGGTTGACATTTATCCTCCTGCTACAGGGCTGGCTTCTCCCACCACACTGACGGTGGACATAGTAGGCACTAGGGGACAGGGAGGTGTCAGAGACCCTGACCACCAGACCCCGGTACCACTCTGCCTCATTCATTCTCTTATTGAGCAACTAGTATACATACACACAGCCCTATGCCGGGTGCTGGGGACATAACCATGAGTAAGGCAGAGAAAAGTCCTTGCTCCTCGTGCACGAGCTGACATTTGAGTGGGAGAGATGGGACACCAGGGAAACAGGGAGTTACAACTGAGTGTAGTCAGGGCTGTGATGGGGAACTCCGGGGGTTGGAGGCAGGAGGACCCAGAGGAGCTCCTGAGCCAGCTTGGGCAGGGAAGGGAGGGGTCGAGGAAGACCTAAGAACCAATAGAAGTTCTTCAGGTAAAGAGCAGGGGAACCAGCATTCCAGGTCAAGGGTAAGGGCTGGAGGCAGTTGCTCCCTGCCCCCACATAGAAAGACAGGCAAGCATACAGATAATGCTGCACGGACTCAGATGGTGAGGTTCTAGAACAAGCACTGAGCAGCCACTCAGGGGAATGGAGGAGAGAGAGGCCGGAAACAGATCTTCATGGAGTGCCAGAAGTCAGAGGAGGGAGTGAGTGGAACAGCATTCTGGGCAGTGGGAACAGCAGGGGCGCTGGTGTGAAGAGAAGCTATCTTCTGCTCCACTCCATCACTCATGGGAAGGGAGGTTCAGCCCCTGCCCACCTCCTCAGCCCCACCCCCACTGGGCCCAGCCATCTCCCACCTGGACAAGGGAAGTCCCCTCCTCCCTGGTACACAGGCACTGTCCCCATATCCTATAGTCTATTCCTCCATGCAGCCAGAGGAGGCCAAAGTCCCTGCCAAGCTTGTCTGTTTGAGCAGCTGCCGGGGGCACCCTCACCCCACCTGGCTGAGTCAGGCCTGGCGTGTCCTGAAGAGGAACTGTCTCACCAATCAGGTCTGGTAGGCACCAGGGCAGGTAGCAAGCTCCAGGCGGCGGGGGCAGGGCCTTTCCTTGGAGGAATCTTTGAAGCAGGCCTTCCACCCAGATGGAGCTTGGAGTCACGGGGCTCGCAGCCTCCACCAGCTCCTGGGTGGAATCAGTTCCCACAAGGGCCAGGAGCTTGGCACTCCCAAGCCAGGTCTGTGCCTGGTGCTAGGACGGGCCTCAAGCCCCCCGTGGAGGAGATGAGGAAATGGAAACTCAGAGAGGTTGAGAGATCGTCCCTGGGCCCCACAGTCCGGCCCGGGGTTGGGGCTCTGGGGGTATTTGGAAACACACATTTCAGGATCAGGCTCCCCCGGTTAACAAATCTGGAATCACAGATCGGACCCTGGCTCGCCGGGTAAAATTGGGCAAGTCGCTCTGCCTCTCTGGGCCTCAGTTTTCTCATCTGCAAAAGTGGGGTGGTGATGGCAGCCCCGTGTGGGAAAGGGAACAGCATATGCGAAGCAGGAGCTGTGCTCTAGGGCTCAGAGGACATTGAGGAGGTGAGCAGCTGGAGAGGTGGGGGAGAAGGGAGGGGACGAGGGCGGATCATGCAGGGTCTGGTGGGCCTTGGGGAGGACTTTGGCTTTTACCCTGAATGAGGTGGGAGCCAGGGAGGATTCTAAGCAGAGGAGGGACCTGACCTGATTCAGGTGTTTCTAGGCTCTTTCTGGACACTGAGGGGAGAACAAACTTCAAGGGCCAAGAGCAGGAGCCGGGAGACCCACCATGATGGGGTGTGGGCTGGAACGAGGCAGACGGGAAGGGAGAAACCCTCTAATTTTTGCTCATCTCCATGTTTCTTGCCCAGCCTGGCTCCCAGGAGCCCAAAGGCGAGGCAGGGACTTTAGCCCAGGATGGCTGCTGGCTGGGGTGAGGGTGACATGGGGTGGGGCACAGCAAAGGGATGGGCGGGGTTGCATCTGGAGGCTCCTGGTCAAAGTGGCTGGACCACTCAGACAAGTGCAAGTGCGTGGGCTGCTGATAGATACACATGTCACCTGCCAGGCTGGGAAACAGCCCTGCTGTGCCCTCTAGAGCTTGGGGTTGAGTGGCAGGGTATGAGGGTTCCCCTGGAAATCCGAGCCTCCCTTCTCTGGGCTCAGGATCTCATACTGATCCACTTGCTTAGGTAGGGCAAGTTCCTCTGCTTCTCTGCCTCAGTTTCCTCACCTGTAAGAAGGAGGAGAATGCTAACAAATTCATGGGAAAAAGAGCAGCATATCCAAAGCCCTGAGGTAGAGCTGTGCCCTGGTATCAATCACTCCCCAATTCTGCCTGGGACATTTTCTGACCAGGGCTGGAAGGGCCGTCGGGAGGAGGAACCTGCCCCTTGCAAAGGCTTGGGGATGAGCAAGGGGTTGGCACATCCGGGGTACGAGTGAGGGCTGGAGAATTCTCGAAGACCGCTGCACTGGAGCTGGGAGAGGAACCACTGGGGAGAGATTTGACACCACAAGTAAACTAAGACATCCCCACATCCTCCTTCCAGTGAAGGCAGCCAGGCCAGTCCAGACTCCCGGACTCGCTCGCAAGCCCTAGTTACATCGTCTGGCATCTCGGAGCCCAGCTGGACCCCTCTGCTTCCCTCGTCCTTTACTGGGGAACATCCCACAGTGGCCTTAGAGACCCCCGTGATCCCTCAGGCCTAGGCAAGCGTCTGAGCAGCTCCGTGCCTCAGTTTACCCATCAGCAAAATGGGAAACCGGTCGTTCCTTCCGCACCTGTGAATTGCAAGGCCGTGCTTCATAAACGCTTGACATTGTACTTATTACGGATGATCGTGGTGATTAATCAGAGGGCAGAAAGAGCATCCCCCGGAGTCTGACACCCCCGGCCTCGGTCCCGGCGTCTCTCTTCCCCTGCCCCCTGCAGAGCCTCAGTTTCCCCACGGCCGACCCGAGGGGCGCGCGGAGGCGGCCCGGGGTCCCCGCGCCCCTCCGGCCGGCAGGGGCAGCACGGAGCCGCCCCGCACACCCGGAAGGGCCCCGCCTCCGGCCCCGGCCCCGCCCAGCCCGGGCAGTCCAGAACCGGGAGGCGGCGGCGGTGGCGGCAACCACGGCGGGGACGGTGCGCGCGGCGGCATCGGCGGGACCCGCGCGGCGCCATGGCGGCGGCCGAGCGCCGCGCCTTCGCGCACAAGATCAACAGGTAGCTCGGCCGCCGGGCCCCTCCCGGGGACACCCGCACGTGTCCGGGCCCCGCCCCGGGGTGGCCCGGCCCTCCCCGGCCCCGGCGTCCCCCTCACCGTTCAAGCCCCTTCCGCCCGGGCCGACTCCGGCCCGCTTACTCTGGCGGGGGCCGGGGGCGGCGGGAGGCGGGGAGGGCGGCGGGGGTCCCCGCTGGGGCCGCGGCGGGGCTGCGAGTGCGATGGCGGCTGAGCGGAGGTCCGCCCTGGGCGCCGCTGGGGGAGGCGTGGGGGCGTGTCCGGGGGCCTTCCTGGAGGCGGTGGCGCGGGGAGAGCAGGTATCGGGAGCCCTCCGCGTTCCTCGCCATCTCCGGGTCCTTCCTGGGTCCCCGAGTCCGAGGGCGAGGGAGCAGGAGGGGCTTTGGCGACCCATCCTCTTGCCTGGCGCGGGGCTGGGATGCTCCTGGGGCCGGGATTTGGGAACAGGGATGGTGATCTTGGAGGCCTTGGAGGCCCCTCGGGAAGGTTCCCGTGCTCTTCCCCCACTGCCAGGGTCCCGTGCCCAGCTGTCCGGGGAGCAGGGGACAGCTGTGGATGGCCCCCACCCCCAGCCCTGCTTCAGGCTCTCCCAGCACCGGCTGGACGCGCTGGAGATGGATGGGTGATTGAATGGAGGGAGTGGGGGCTGGGGACCCAACCAGCTGGTGGGCAGACGGGGGAGGGGACAGGCGCCAGGCGCTGGGGGATCCATTTCCGTGGCCACTGGAGATTGTAAGAAACTCAGCCTGGAAGGGGGAGGTCAGACCAGGGCTGAAGAGCCTCTCCCCTGTCTTTGCCTCCATGGCCAGTAGGAGTTGGCCCACGGGGGGTCCTCTCCATCCCGGGGCCTGTGCTGGCCATGCCCAAGTGAAAGAGCTCCCTGTCCGTCCAGAGCTGGCCTGATGGAGACACAAGGAAAGATCCACCCTTGGTGGCAAATACAATGGGGTAGACAGAGGAGTAGCACAATCAAGTAGATTATATATTAATGATAAGTGCCAGTGCTCTAGGGACACACATGTCAAGGAAAGGAAATGGGTGGGATGGGGACCATTTTATTTTATTTTATTATTTTTTTTTTAAAGATTTTATTTATTTATTTGAGAGAGAGAGAGTGTGAGAGAGAGCATGAGCGAGGAGAAGGTCAGAGAGCGAAGCAGACTCCCCATGGAGCTGGGAGCCCGATGTGGGACTCGATCCCGGGACTCCAGGATCACGCCCTGAGCCGAAGTCAGTCGTCCAACCAACTGCGCCACCCAGGCGTCCCTGGGGACCATTTTAGATATGGGAGGCAGATCAGGAAGGCCTGGATGATAAGGTGACATTTGAGCAAAGTTCCGAAGAGGTGAGGGAGGCATCCATGCCCATATGTGGAGGAAAAGCAATCCCAAAATGGGAGAAGGGCAAGTGCAAAGGCACTGAGGCAGAAGCAGACATAGTGTATTTACAAATAAATCATCTGACTGTCTGGAGCAGAGTGAGGAAGGGGACAGTGGGAGCAGATCCCTCAGGGTCTTGTGGGTTGTGGGGAAGACCTTAACTGGTATCCTGAGTAAGGTGGGAGCCGTGAGGAGTTCTGAACAGAGGTCACACATGTGACCATGTGTCTGGAGCATAGCGGTCAGGCAATTTTTATGTTCTGTTATTTTTATGTCCCCAAATTGCCTCTCTGTCTTGGACCTTTGGCTTCTCTGAACCTGTTTCTTTGCCACTCAGTCTCTGTGTTCTTGGTTCCTGGCTTCCACTCCAGTAAAAAAGAGAGGGCTTAGGGTCCTGCCCTGGGGAACAGATACTATAGAGCCCAGGGTAAGAAGAGCAGAGAATGTTCCTGGGGCCCCAGTGAACCACAAGCAAAAGGCTCAAGTCTTCCAGCCATCCTCTGCCAGGACCTCCGTAACAGCCTTTTGGACACTCAGGTGTCTACCTGCTCAGGTCTGGGCCTGAATTCATCTGGTCAATCATTCAGTCATTCATTCCTCAGTGCCATATTGACTCGGATATTAAACAGCCCCCCAGTTTCCTAATGAACAGATTCTTCAAAAAAAAAAAAAAAAAGATTTGGGGGGGACAACTTAAAACTACAAACTCTTATAAATGTAAATAACATGGACAAACATTCCTGTAGCAATATAACGTGTTCTTTTTTTCACAAATAAAATACAATATGGAATGGCGGTAATGGCCAGCTCACAGTATGTTTATGGCTGGCTGGTCCCCAGCGGAAATGCCATTTGTGTGTCACCAGAGCCTGTCGACATAGGTATAACTATGGAAAGTGGGACTCACAGTGGTTAGGTGGCATCTCTCGTGGGGAAGTGAGCCCAGAAGCGTGGGGCCACAGACTTCAGAACAGTCTCAGCAACCGTGTCACTGTTCCTGTCCTCACGTATCCCCCGTTCTTCCAGGCATCTGATTGTGGCATCTTCTCTCGCCGCCCCCTCCCCCACCCCCGGGTATCTGATGCGGGGCTGGTGGCATTTTTCACTCAAGGAAATAGTGACTTCGTTGGAGGCGTGGGAGGACAAAGAGACGTGTATTAACCAAATTCCAAAGGTGCCTCTGGGATTTCAAGGAAATGGCTCCCTCCCACCCCTGTCCCCAAATATATCTGCAAACTTGAGCACACGCACGTGTTATTATTTTCTACCTTCATTTTTTTTTTAAAGGTTTTATTTACGTATTTGAGAGAGAGGGAGGGAGAGAATGAGAGTGAGTTAGCATGAGAGGGAGAGGGTCAGAGGGAGAAGCAGATCCCTGCTGAGCAGGGAGCCCCATGCAGGACCTGAACCCCGGCCTCCAGGATCTCGACCTGAGCCAAAGGCAGTTGCTCAACCAACTGAGCCACCCAGGCGCCACTATTTTCTACCTTTAAAATAATGGTGACATTTGACATGCATCTAGAAAAGTCCAAAGTTTAAAGAGTAGTTATAGAACCAATGCCCAGGGGGATGCCTGGCTAGCTCGGTTAGTGGAGCATGGGATTCTTGATCTCGGGGTCATGGGTTCGAGCCCCACACTGGGGGTAGAGTTTATTTTCAAAAGAATTAAAAAGCAGGGGCATCTGGGGGGCTTAGCTGGTTAAGCGTCTGCCTTTGGCTCAGGTCATGATCCCAAGCTCCTGGGATCAAGCCCTGCATCGGTCTCCCCACTCAGCAGGGACTCTGCTTTTGTCTCCGCCCCTCCCCCTGCTCGTGTTCTCTCTCTCTCTCTCTCATTCTCTCCCTCAAATAAATAAGTAGAATCTTTTTTAAAAATTAAAAAACAAAACAACAACAATAAAACAACAAATGTCAGGGAAAAAGTCCCTTGGGTCAAGATAAAGGCAGTCTCGATCTCCTGGGCCACCCAACCTAGCTGCCTCTCCTGATCTGCACCTAGTTCTGTCCCTCAGCCAACTGCACACTGATGGTGGCTCCCCTCCCTTCCTCACTTGAGTTATGATGTCTCCTGCCGAGCTGGATCCCTCTGCACCATGGGCTACTCTTGCCTGTTTAGAACGTCTATCAATGGAATCACGCTGGGTGTCGAGGCTGGTGTGGCCCGAGTCTCTCACCCAAGCCATTACCTACAGCCGGGTGCGTCCTTTTTCATTGCTGCATACTATTCCTTCCATGCACATTGTCTCCCTCTTTGGTCAAGGAACATGTGCATCTTTTCCTTTGGGGTTGTCATGACCAGGCTGCCAGGAACATTCCCAGCCACATGTTTTATCCCAAGTGTCTACGCCTCTGAGTGGGATTGCTGGACTGGTTTATCTTCAACTTTGCTCTGTCATTCCAGACGATTGTCCAAAGGGCTTCCCCCAGCAGCAGATGAGAGTTCCTCTTGCTGACAGGCAGATCATTTGTCTTTAAAATGTGCAGCCAGTCCAGGAGGGCTTGGGTGGGCTATAAAGAGAAATCTCCATGGTTTTATATGGACTCATCTTCTTCCCTCACTTTTTTTTTTTTTAAAGATTTTATTTGTTTATTTGACAGAGAGAGATCACAAGTAGATGGAGAGGCAGGCAGAGAGAGAGAGGGAAGCAGGCTCCCTGCCGAGCAGAGAGCCCGATGTGGGACTCGATCCCAGGACCCTGAGATCATGACCTGAGCCGAAGGCAGCGGCTCAACCCACTGAGCCACCCAGGCGCCCTTCTTCCCTCACTTTTTTACTCAAGTGGGAACACACAGAGTCAGAGCCTTATGTCATTCTCATTTCTGGTTTTATTGTCCTCCTCCCCTGGAGGGAGTAGACCTCTGTTAATCTGCCCGCCCTTGGGGTGAGATCTGCAGTCTCACATGAATTCCCAGTGATGCCACTGCTTTATCTTTCCCCTCCGAGTGTCTGTGTAGTGTCCCGTAGGATTGCTGGCTTTCAGCTTAGGGGGATTTGTTTCCCTAGTAGCTCTAACCCACCACCTGATCTCAGCAGTTTCTCTCATTGCAATCCTGAGATCACTTCCTGAGAAAAACCAGTATATTTAGACCCACATTTTGCCTCCTCTAAAAAATGTGCTCTATGGGGGTGTCTGAAGCAGATCTGATGTGGGCATGAGAAAGAGAGAGGAAGTGGGGATGGCTCCCAGGCATGGGTCCTGAGCAGCCCAGAGGGCGGGGCTGCCCTTAGGGAGGCGGGGAAGATGGCAGGAGGGCAGGTTATGTTCAGGCTACATGCCTGCATGACCCCACATGGGCATGCAAAAGAGGCAGGTGCCACCCAGAAGGGATCCAAGGATTGTCTTTGTCTGGGCGCTCCTGAAACCTGGAGGCTGCATGGGACCACTGTGGGGGATGGTAAGTGTGGACACGGGAGAGATAGGTTCTAGGACCCCTGTTCTTGGTCCTGTTTCCCATCATGGGCATGTGGAGTACCGTGTGCTGGGGGGTGCGCAGACTCACTTCTGGCCCTCAGGGGTTTGATTCTGGGCACCTAACCACGTTCAGCTCTGTGAGCCCAGATGCCTCCTGCCCCTCTCTGAGCCTTGCTCCCCTCCTGGGCCCCTTCTGGCCCAGCAGAAAAAGCAAGGCCAGAAATTCTAGTTTCCCAGGATCCTTTTAAGGCAACTTAGTGACAGCAAGCCTTAATCAAGCACTTACTGTGTGCCAAGCCTTAAACTCAGAACAGTTCGATAAGGCATGGGCGCCGTATTGAGCCCAGAGGTCCAGAGAGGGGATGACACTCATCCCTGCTTGCGCAGGTCCGACTGCAGAGCCTGGTGACACAGGAAAGTGGCTCCTGTGGCCACAGTGGCAAGGACCTGGCCTTTTCCCACTCAGGGGCCATCTCTCCAAGGCCAAAGACAAAATGAAGTGGGAGGCCCTGTCCTCCCTTCTCCCCTCTTCCTGCTCTGGGGCCGCAGCTGCAAAACAGCTAGGACCAGGGCACCGATGGGCGCCCTGTCCCGGCATTTTCATAAATCATCCCCCAAGACCCTGTGTGCTCAGGCTTCCAGAGGAGGCAGCCCCAACTTTGGGAATTTGAGGACAAAGAGCTTATTTGGGACACCCTTTGAATTTCCTGGAAGATCCTCCATTCGCTCACCCCAGACCCCCAAAACAATAGAAGCAAGACTGGGACAGTCAAGAGAGGAAGTAAATAAAATACAGAGGCAGAAGAATGAGGCTGAGGTCTCAGCTGGAGGCCCCCACGTTGGATCAGGGTCATGGTCAAGTTTTGTTTGACTTCAGAGGCTTCCAGGTGACCCCCCCTTAGCCCTAGTCTCCCCGACCCTGACCTGTCTTCTCCTGAGCGCACCACACACATTAATTTCATCCGTGGTCTGTGGTTTACAATCAGCATAGCACTTTTGGGGGGGTACAACTTTTCATTATGAAACTTCCAAGCACACAGAAAAGTAGAAAATGGAAGGGAATAATACCCAAACACCCAGACAGTTGCCTTCTCAATTTTAAGAGGGATTGAAGCCCAGAAGGGGTAGCCTACCTGCCCAGAGCCACACAGCTGAAAGGTCTGGGGCTTGTAACTCACGATTAATGGACCAGGAGGGAAATTGGGAGGGATTTGTTTACTAAGAAAAATGTATGGAGTACCTCCTGGCGGGGAGGTTGGGTGCTGGTGCTTGGGCCTCTGTGGGGACCACGTAGCCCTATTCCTGCTGTCATAGAGACCCGGGGAAGCGGGAATCTCCATGCTCTGAGCACAGAGCCTGGCCACAGGGTCTTTGCACTTGCTGTACCCTTTGCCTGGGATCCTCTTCTCTAAGTAACTATGCGGCTCTCTTCTCTCCTTCCCCTCCTTCCAAGCTCAGCTGAAGGAATTGAGGGCTGGGGGTACCAAGTCCCAGTTTCCTCTGCTGGCCCCCTCCACTGTGGGTCTTACCCCTTCAACCTCCTCCTTCCTGACTTGGAAGGCCAGCACAGATGCAGGTGGCCTAGGAAAGCCACAGCCCAGATTTTGGCTACTGGGTGTGCTCTGTGAGCCATGCCGGCCTCTTAACACGTGCTCAGCCTGGTCTCTGGCTCCCTGAGAATGAGGTACGAAGTGCCCCCCGAACGCCAAGCCCCCTGCTCGGCTTCCCACCGCAGGCCTCGTGAGGTTACTTTAAGTACAGTTGGGTAAACTGAGGCTCAGAAGCAGGAGTAACGTGCCCCAAACCCCATAGCAAGGAAGGGACAGGACACACATTCTGGATGGAAGGTAGGGTGGGCAGAGGTCCCCAGATGAGGAAACCAAGGCAGGGACCCGGGGGCAGGCCAGCCAGACTGGGACCTAGGCTGGGCATCTGGGATGAAGAAGGATTTGTGACCCTCGTGCCCTGCAGGGACCAAATCCTTCCATCTGTGCTTGGTGGGGGTTGGAAGGGTCCCAGGCCCGGGTTGGGGGGGTGGGTCCTGGGGTCTCTGTATCAGCCACGAGCCCTGGGACCCCAAGGCTGAGATCTGCAGATCCTGAACCCGGGGTTCTCTCAGTCCGTGGCTTGGGTTTTTCCCTTCCATGGCCTGGATTTTCCGCTCTGAGGATGAATTTATGGGCCTGAAGTGAAGTTCCCAGGGCCCCACTGCCCAGGTTGTCATGTCCTCAGTGGCCCCTTCCCCTGTCCCCCCAGGACGGTGGCTGCGGAGGTGCGGAAGCAGGTGTCCCGGGAGCGCAGTGGCTCTCCCCACTCCAGCCGGCGCAGTAGCAGCTCCCTGGGGGTACGTGTTTGGGGGGGTGCCCCCTCCAGGACCCTGCTCTCTAGCAGATGTGGGGTTCCCCTCTGCCCCGGCCTGGCTAGGAGTGTCCCCACTCCTCTCTCCCTGTGGGTGGGGAGGGTTGTCCCCTCCCTGCAGTGCCTAGCGGTTGGGGGGGCTCAGTGGCAGCCCCGTGGGTGGTCAACCTGATGTCACCCCACCTCCTGCTGCTGGGACCACCCAGACTGGGGTGGGGGGGGGGTGGGAGGTACTCCCAGCTGCAGCGGAGAGGGAGTGGGGCCTGAGGAATTGCCTTTCTCTGCTGTGCTAGCCTTTCCTTCCAGTGTAACCCTGCCCCTCCAGGCACAGGGTGTGATTTCCTGCCTGGAAAGAGGGGCGGGCCAGGCCCTGCGGGGAGGGGTAGAGAGTCTGAGGTCACTGTCCTCCTCGGCTCCTCACAGCTCCAACATTCTCCATGGCTCCCTCCGCCCTCTTGCTCGAGCCCAGGCCCACGCTCCCACCCCCCCCCCGCCCCTCCTCAGCCCCCAGGGCACGGCCCACAGTCACCTTGCTCCAACCCAGGTCCCACTGACTGAAGTCATTGAGCCCCTGGACTTCGAGGATGTGCTCCTGAGCCGGCCACCAGACGCCGAGCCGGGGCCCCTCCGGGACCTGGCTGAGTTTCCAGCTGACGACCTGGAGCTCCTGCTACAGCCCCGCGAATGCCGGACCACGGAGCCTGGGATCCCCGAGGATGGGTGGGTTCAGCTCCCCGCCCTCCTCATCTATAACTCCGGTCTGCCTCCATGCTCCTCATCCACACCTTCCTTCCATCAAGCTCCCAACAGCCCCCAGTTCAACTCCTGGCTTGGCTGTGTGACCTTGGACAAGTTACCCTCCCTCTCTGAGCTTCCATCTCCACATCTCCAAAACAGGCAGACGGGCATGCCGTGCCCCCCCCCCATCCCCCGCAGGCACTGGAAAGATGAACACTCTTGCCCTGCCTCTGTTTACCCTGATTTTATATTGTACAGAAAGCTGGATGCCCAGGTGAGGGCCGCGGTGGAGATGTACACGGAGGATTGGCTCATCGCCCACCGGAGGTGGGTCTGGCTCAGGGGCAGCTCTGGGCAGAGGGTTGAGAGGTCAGGTCTGAGCCCATTGGTCCACTCCTCCTGCTTATCTGCCCGTGCTCCCCGCAAGGGCAGCTGGACTTCCCTGGTGGGTCACGGGGAGGGTGGGTGGCCGTGCAGGCATCACATGCACCTGTGGGTGTGCCTTGATCCCTGCCGCCAGCCAGCCCTGCTCCCTCCTAGGTACCAGCATCTGAGTGCGGCATACAGCCCCATCACCCCGGAGACCCAGCGAGAGCGGCAGAAGGGCCTCACCCGCCAGGTCTTTGAACAGGACACGTCGGGGGATGAGAGGTCCGGCCCAGAGGACTCGGTGAGGGAGCCCGGGGCATGTGTGTGTGTGTGGGGGGGGGGTAGGCTCTGGCCCCAGCTCTCGGTCAGATGGGATGGGAAGCGACCCCAATGGCCTTGAACCCGAAAGGAAATGTGTCAGCCCCGTGAGCTAAAAGTTCAGGGTCATGATTATGCACACTTATTAAGGGCTTAGCGTGTATGCAAGGCTTTATACTTGTCCTCGTCTTTTATCCTGGGAGGCAGGGCCACACCCTTTTTGCAGATAAACTGAGGCACAGCAAGGTGATTCGAGGAACTTCACAGTCCCACTGGGTCTTGAGCCAGTATTCATTAGGCTCCTACTTTATGCCCACAATAATCCTACTGAGAATTATTATCGCTTCCATTGTTACTATTTTTGGACGGAGATGAGGTTCCTGAGGCCCCTCGTGCTGGATTCAGGGACACAGGGTCACGGAGCTGAGTCGGGGTTTGGACCGTGGTGGTCTGCCTCTGACCATATAGCTGAGTTGGGGCGGGGAGGTCAGGCGGGATACCCAGAGCCTGCGACAGTCCCACTGGGAAGAACTCTCCCTCCCCTGATGACAGTGAGCAAAGCCCCACAGAAGGTTCTCGCCAGCCCAGCCCACACATGTCCTTACCTTGGTGCCAGGTGTAGCCTCCCTGAACGGTAATAAAGGAGGGCCACCCCTCCCAGGCAGAAGGTTCTAGAAAGAGTCTCAGCAAAGCCTTAAAGTGACCCTTGTAATGATGAGCCCGCCCCACGGGCCTCAGCTTTTCCATCTACAGATTGGGCACGAGGACAGTCTCACTGGAGCGGGATTGAAGGTGCATTTAGCTGACGCTCCGTGTTTGTGCCTTCTCCACCGGCAGGATGACCCCCGGCACTCCTCGGGCTCCCCAGAGGACACCCCGCGAAGCAGCGGTGCCTCCAGCATCTTTGACCTGAGGAACTTGGCAGCTGACTCACTGCTACCCTCGCTGCTAGAGCGCACGGCCCCTGAGGATGTGGACCGGCGGAACGAGGCTGCGCGGCGGCAGCACCGGCCCCGCGCCCTGCTGGCCCTCTACCCGGCACCTGATGAGGTGGGAGCCCACAAGCCCACCCGGGGCCCGTACCCACGCACCCGACCCTGTATGGTACCCCACAACATTCACTAGGTGCCTACTGTATACCCTGGGGGTTTTCATTTGTTTTTGTTTGGGGGTGGTTAAAGATATTTATTTATTAGAGCGCATGCGCACATAGAGGGGAGGGGCGGAGGGAGAGGGAGAGAGAGAGAATCTCAAGTAGACTCCCGCTGAGTACGGAGATCCCACAGCCCTGAGATCCTGAGCTGAACAGAAATCGAGAGTGGGAGGCTCAACCAACTGAGCCACCCAGGCACCCCTGTACACCTCGTTTTTTATTCAATTCCTTTTATTGGATGTCAGCTATATGCCCTTGGATTTATCCCAGTAGCGTTTATTGGATACCTAGCGTATACTCCTGTAGTCTTTCAACTGATACTTAATGTATGCTTGTGTATAGTCTCCTTAATCAAACAACTTAATCAACTGATATTTATTGAGAATCTCCTATATGTGCCTATATATATATATATATATTTTTTTTTTAAAGATTTATTTATTTGACAGAGAGAGAGAGATCACAAGTAGGCAGAGAGGCAGGCAGAGAGAGAGAGAGAGGAGGAAGCAGGCTCCCTGCCGCGCAGAGAGCCCGACGTGGGACTCGATCCCAGGACCCTGAGATCATGACCTGAGCAGAAGGCAGCGGCTTAACCCACTGAGCCACCCAGGCACCCCTATATGTGCCTATATTGACCCATATAACATTTATTGGGCACCTAGTGTATACTCTGCTTTTATCCAGTAGATTTTATTTTATATACACTCCTGTATTTATCCACTAGCATTTTGGGGGCACCTATTACATACTACTCTGGTCAACCAACATTCATTATGTGCCTATTGTATAATCCTTTATTTAATCAAACAGCATTGAAGCAACTCAAATATCTTGAGTACTTACGTTTACCCAACCAAGTTTTTTTAAAGTAATGTCTGTGCCCAACATGGAGCTTGAACCCACAACTCTGAGATCAAGAATCGTGGGCTCTACCAACTGAGCTAGCCAGGCACCCCTACCCAGCCAACTTTTATTAGAGACCTAGTATATACACCTCTGTTTTCATTCAGCCATTTATTGAGTGCTTGCTGTGTACCCCTATGTTTATTCAATCCATACTTACTAGGGGCCTAGAGTATATCCCTCTGTATGTCCTGTCAGCCTTAATCAAATGTTTTCTGTAGGTAGCTACGTTTATCTAACCACCTCTTAGTAGGTACCTACTGTGTACCTCTATTTATTTGACCAACATGCATGGAAAGACTTGGAGGTATAGCCATGAACAGGATAGACTTGGTTCTCGCCTTCAGAGCTCACAGTGTAGTGGGGGAGAGGCCTTCCTACCAAGAAATCACAACCCAGGCCGAGTGGTGCCGCAGTGAGTTGCCGAATATTGGCCTTCACGTGGCCCTCTGGGTCCCAGCCATGTGGCCCTTTGCAATAGGGCATGGAGAGCACCTGGATGAGGAGCCTGCTCAGGCCTCAGGAAGTCAGGGAGGGCTTCCTGGAGGAAGTGCCAGCTAAGCTGTGACCTGAACAGGGCAAAGGGAGAAGGAGGGGCTTCCAGGCAGGGGGACTAGTGTGCACCAAAGCACAGAGACAAGGAGCTGCAAGAAACCTAAGTCAGGCTGGGGGTAGAGCTGGTCTCACACCACGCATTCCAAGCCCTTCGCGAAGGATGTGTCCCAGCTGCCCTCCCTGGCTCTTGGCAGGACGAGGCCGTGGAACGCTGCAGCCGCCCGGAGCCACCCCGTGAACACTTTGGACAGAGGATCCTGGTCAAGTGTCTGTCGCTGAAGTGAGTGTGCGTGCTGCCCCACCCTTCCCTTCAGACGTGCGAGGCCCCACGTATGTCCCGGTGCTTACGTGCACTGAGCGCTCACCACCCAAGCTGGGCCATGACTGTGTGCGGCCCTGAGACCGATGAGGCCATCCGGGCACTTTTAGGTGGGAAATAAGACTTCCTTTTCTCGTTCTTCAAAGCCACCAGACCTTAAGCACCAACTGTGTGCCAGGCTCTGTTCTCAGCCCTTCACATGCATTACCCCTCATCTTCACGGCGTTGTGAGACAGGCACGGGTGGGGGGAAACTGAGGCACAGAGCGGCAGTCGTTGTGCCCGAGATCACATGACTTGTGAGGCCAGAGTCTGGCCCTCGCTCTGCTGGGACCCAGGCTGGAGGGGGCGCTCGTGACCCTGGACCTGGCTTCCAGCTGTCCGAGTCCCCCTCCACATCAGTCCCTGGGAGCAGCCAGAAGTGCGTGGGAATGGAGCTGAACAGGATGTGGCCTTGGACCTAAGCCCAGCCCCGCCCCTCCCCACCCTGAGTTCCTGCCTGGACGGGGGCAGGAAAGGGAGGCCCTGCTCTGGCCTGAGGCCCGGGTGGGCTGCCTGCCCCAAGCACTAGGGTTGGGAACCAGCTCTGCAAGTATCTAGTCATTCAACAAACACTCATTGAGCACCTACTGTGTACAGGACATGTAACCTGGGATGACCACACAGGGCTCTCTAGGTGGGGGGACATGACATACCCAAAGCCTGAGATGTGTCTGCAGAGGGAAAAATGAGGCCAAGGGGTAGGCAGGGCTGGACCATGTAGGATTTTGTTCTGGGCACACTGGGGAGCCTCAAATTGTAAGTTTTAAGATGCTTTCCTTAGGACTCGCAGGATGAGTGGGGGCTAGCAGGGCAGAGTGGGATGGGGAGGGGGTTACAGGGACTGTCAGGTGAGTGAAGATGGGACTCAGCCCAGGGAGGCAGAGGACACCCCAGAAAAGGGGGCAGGAAAGCCCAGGAGTTGAGAACTTCAAGACTGGGGGCATTGTTGTGCCAAGAGCTTCTCCTATATCAGCTGAACAAGGGGCATAGTTTCAGGGGAAGGGCTCAGTGGGAGTTATATGGCTGAGGATGGGGGGAGGCTTTCCGTACCTCAGTTTCCCCTTTTACAAAATGAGTCAGGCCTTTCCTGCAAGCCCTTCAGTAGGAATTTTGTGTGGCCCAATGGAAATTAGTCCCCACCACCATCACAAGGTACCATGTCTGGGCTGGGTCTCAAGAGGGATTGGGGTGTGTGGGTGGTGGGAGAGTTAGGGATGGCCTCTGCCAGGAAGTCCCCATTCGCTGTAGGTTTGAGATCGAAATTGAGCCCATCTTTGGCATCTTGGCCCTGTATGATGTGCGGGAGAAAAAGAAGGTAGGAGCCCCTTTCTTCCCTTTCCTACCCCAACCTTCCTCCTTGTTGCAGGGCAGTGGGCTTCCTGGAGGTGGTGGCCCAGCTGCCTTTCGTGTCCCCAGATCTCAGAAAACTTCTACTTTGACCTGAACTCGGACTCCATGAAGGGGCTGCTGCGGGCCCATGGCACCCACCCTGCCATCTCCACCCTGGCCCGCTCTGCCATTTTCTCCGTGACCTACCCTTCACCTGACATCTTCCTGGTCATCAAGGTGCCTGCTGGGGCTGGGTCAGGGGGTGATAATGGTAAACACCAGAAGTGTGGTCCCTGCTTTCATGGAAGAGGATGGGCAGGTCACCAAGAAGGGTGATAAAGTCTTGTCACGGAAGCACAGGCAGTGGGGCAAGCCCAGAGGAGGCTCCTGACCCAACATAGGTGATGAGAAATCACGGAGGGCTTCCATGGAGAGGCAGTAGCTAAGCTGAGACCCACAAGTGGGCGGCCTGGCATGTGCAAATGGACATTTAGAATGTTCTTTAAGTTCAGAGTTTTTCAGTTTATTGGCACATTTGTGTGAGATTTTCTAGTTCTAGGACTGAGCTCAAATTTCCTTTCCCCAGACATTCAGTTCGGTTACATTAATGACATTGACCTACAGGCAGGCACTGCTCACAGTCAGTCAGACTACACAGAGATTCCCACTTTTAACCTCACAGCAGCCTCAGGAGGTGGGGGTTGCCATGGCCTCCATTTTACAGATGGGGAAAACTGAGGTACAGAATGGGTTAGGGACCTATTTAGGCTCCCTCAGCCCACGAGTGGTCAGGATTGGCCTCTGGCCATGCTTGGAATGGCCTCTTTGTATACTAACAAAAATATAAATGTAGAGAAAATATGGAGTCTTGGGTTTGGAGTGGGCTCAAAGGGCAGGGGAGGGGGCAGCTGGCCGGGCAATCCAATGGCTAGCGCTCAATCCCAAGGACAGTGGGAGCCATGGGAGGTGTTGGAGCGAGAGCCCTAGCTGGATGGAGTGTCTGAGGACCGACGAGGGGGCCAGACAGTTGGAAATGGGGTGGGATTGGGGTCCCAGCAGTGCCTCACCGGCCCTGCCTGCCCCTCAGCTGGAGAAAGTATTGCAGCAGGGGGACATCAGCGAGTGCTGTGAGCCCTACATGGTGATGAAGGAGGTGGACACGGCCAAGGTAAGCATGTGGAGGCTGAGCGAGGTGGTGAAGGGGTCACTGGGCAGGGCATATCCTGGGATCCGTAGGTCTGGGGCACTGAGCTTGTGGGGTGTGCTGGGGGTGGGTTCTCCCCCACAGAACAAAGAGAAGCTGGAGAAGCTGCGCCTGGCGGCCGAGCAGTTCTGCACCCGCCTGGGCCGCTACCGCATGCCCTTCGCCTGGACCGCGGTCCACCTGGCCAACATCGTGAGCAGTGCGGGGCAGCCGGACCGGGACTCCGACTCCGAGGGAGGTGAGGAGGCGGGGCTGATCAGTCAGTGGTGGGGGGCTAATGGGGAGGGAGCGCCCTCTGCTGGCTGGACTTGGTACAAGGCTGACTCTGTCCCTCTGGCCCTTCCCGCCTCCCTTTCATCTCTGCCCCCTCCATCACCATCACTGCCTCCCCTAGAGCGCCGACCGGCCTGGACTGACCGCCGCCGGCGTGGACCCCAAGATCGGACAAATAGTGGGGATGACACCTGCAGCTTCTCCGGATTCCGCCCAGCCACGCTGACTGTCACCAACTTCTTTAAGCAGGTGTCATGGCCGTGGGGCTGGGGGAGGGTTTCCCAGGGACAGACCGTTACCCCACTGTGGGTACACGGGACCCAGTTTACGTGGGTATGTCCTGTGCAGGAGGCCGAGCGGCTCAGTGATGAGGACCTCTTCAAGTTCCTGGCTGACATGCGGCGCCCATCTTCTCTCCTGCGGCGCCTGCGGCCCGTGACCGGTGCGTGGCGCGCCCCGTAAATGAAAGCTGGCCCTTCCATGCAGTGGCTCAGCAAACCCACCCTGAGGACCTGCTGGGCCAGCCCCCGGGGACCCGCTGGTGACTGTGATGCATAAATCCCCTGACATTAGGGGCTGGATCTTTTTTCTTTTTTAAGATTTTAGTTATTTATTTGACAGATAGACAGCGAGAGAGGGAACACAAGCAGGGGGAGTGGGAGAGGGAGAAGCAGGCTTCCCACAGAGCAGGGAGCCCATGCACTGCTCGGTCTCAGGACCCTGGGATCGTGACCTGAGCTGAAGGCAGACCCCTAACGACTGAGCCACACAAATGTGGAGCGGATCAAATGTGGAGGCAAAATACAGCAAGCAAGGGTGACATCTGGCCTTAGCTCCTGAAGGACAGCCACTAGAGGGCATGATGGAGACGTCAGAGCCCCTGACCTAAAGCCCAGAAGGTGGGGCTGGGGTTGGAAGCTCCCAGGCCCTTGCAAACACTCCCCTCTCTCCCCAGCCCAGCTCAAGATCGACATTTCCCCGGCCCCTGAGAATCCACACTTCTGCCTCTCCCCGGAGCTGCTTCATGTCAAGCCCTACCCAGACCCCAGAGGCCGGCCCACCAAAGAGATCCTGGAGTTCCCTGCCCGTGAGGTCTATGCCCCCCACACAAGCTACAGGTACAGCCCCTGAGGCCCAGCTGGGCATTTGAATGGGGGCTAGTCATGGCATCTCACAGAGCAAGGTACTGTTTCTCCCAGACACTCAGACAGCCGTATCTACTCCACTTTAATGGAGGGGTGTATACATGGGAAGGGTCCCATGTCCTGCCCCCGTCTCCTCAACAGCGCCATGTCCTCTGCCTGTGTCCCCGCCTGCTTCTGTCTCTTCTCCATGGCCAGAAGCAGGGCCCAGCGCCCTGGCGACCCCACAGGGCAGGCAGCTCCTCCTTGTGTGGGGGCCGTGGCCATGGCAGCGTCCCTCAATGTAGACTGGTCCTCAGTTCCACACCCCAGGCAGATTCAAGCCGGGAGTGCCGCTGTATGGAGTCTGGAAGGGAGACAAGGCTCAGCCAAGGCAAAGGGACCCCCATCTGGGTGCCCCGCACACCTCCTCCCCAGCAGCCCCGCCCATCCGACCCCCTCCAGCCTCACCTCTCCTGGATCTGTCGTAGTCGATGCTGCTGGGCCACCATCTCCCGCCTCTGTTGCTGCACGTGGCCTGTGAGCGCCCATATGATGTGGCTCTGCTTGTCTGCATGGGCCTGTGGGGTCGGGACAGAAACCTCAGCTGGGGCTGACTCACCTCCTGTCCCCTGGCCCTGCCCAGGGCTGCATCTGTGTGCCCTAATACGTCACTGCCGCTCCGTGGCCTCAACTTCCCCATCTGCTAAATGGGGATGACATAGGACTTGTGCCATGGGAGGGCTGTAAGCATGATACGGATTATTAAGAGGCATGGCTGGGGTAGTTCCTGGGCACTCAAGAAATACTACCAGTTACTCTTTTAGTATTAATTTATGAACTTCCATATCCCCTGCCCCATGCAGAGTATTTTATCTATGTTGAATCCCTGTCCTTCCTCTGAGATTGTTGTCCTTATTTGCAAATGGGGAAACTGAGGCACAGGAAAGGATAAGGGTTTTGTCTAGGGTCACCTAGGTCAGAGGCCATGGCCCTGCGAGGCTGATCTGGAGATGCCCTGGGACTCAAGGCTGAGAAGTGAGTTCTTTGTGGGAAATCGGTCTCCACTCCAGCAGGGTTGGGAACTTCTTACCTTTAAAGCCTCAAATTCCTGCTGGGCATGACCCAGCCAAGCGCCTCTCAGCCGGACTTCCAGCCGCTGCATGCTCTCCCGTAGCACCTGCTGTCCCTGGGCCACCTCCCCTAGTGCCCGCGCCGTAGCCTCTGCTTGCTGCTTTAGGGTATCCTCCTCCATCTGTTCGAGAAATAGCAGATGTTAATAGGATGACCAGCTTGTCTTTGTTGGTCTATATAAAGTTCTATATTCCAGGGACACCTGCCCCCAAATTCCTGGGCAAACCCAGACAGTTGGTTACCCTAGACAACTCTGTTGCAAACTCCTACCCACCCCACAGTGCCCCAGCTGCAGTGCCCACCTGCATCTCCAGCAGGCTTGTGCGTAGCTCCTGGGCTGCATCCCGGCCCCGGCTGACCTCCTGCCCCAGAAGGCCCAGCGCACGGCCATAGAGGCCCAGGCTATGCCCAGCCTTTGTCAGCCGTGCCTCCGTGGCCCTGTACACACCGTTGAGGGCCTGACCCAGCTGCAGGGCCCCGTGGAAGAGGAGGGTCAGCTCCTCGTGTTCGGCTGGCTCCAGGCCCCTAACGGGAGCTGCAGGGGCAGGCCGGGCAGCCGTGGCCAGGACGCATAGTAGGCACAGGGCGAGTGTGGGCATGGCTGAGGCTCTGAGGGTACGGCCACGGCGCCACTGCTGCCACCTTTTATGCCCCAGCGCCCTGTTAACCCCCGGTCAATCGTTAACCGACCAGCTGGGCGCCCCGGGTTGTGCAAGGGCCTGGCCGTGGCGCGACAGTTGCATCAGGCAAGTGTCCGGTGAGGCCACACTGAGATCACGCCGGCTAGGGTTTGGGGCCAGCTGTGGACTGGTGGGGGGCACAGGTGAGGACAGGCCCAGGCCCTGCTGGGTGGAATCCGAAGCTCAGAGCCTCAGTTTCCCCACCCGTAGAAGGGACAACCACAGTAACAGTGAACACAGCAGCGAGGGCCGTGAGTGTCTTAGTGCTGGTGGTTTGCCTGGCTGGCTTTCATGTCCTGGCCGTAGCGGGTTTCCTTCCCACAAGCCTGCAGTGCTGGGGTCTGTGCTGGCCTGGTTGAAAGCTGGGGAGTGGGGCCAGGACCCATGTGTGGCGCAGATCAGTGCTAGCTGTCATTTCTGCTCCTTGGATTAACGTAGGCAAGTGCCTCTATTCCCCACCCACCCCCCCATAAAATGAGAGGAACATTCACCCCCTCTCTTCGGCTGCTTGGAGAGGTAGAGGAGTTGTTTCGTGCTGAGCGCTTAGAACAGAGCTGGGCCTGCAGTGGGTTCCGTGTTAACATTCAGGGCAATCCTCGTCACTCCCCTCGTTTCTCATGACTGGCATTGCTGCAAAGGCTGAGCCAGGAGGCTCGATGGCCCCATTATATAGATAGGGAAGCTGAGGCCCAGGAGTGTTGGGCTTGCTGGGAGAGACAGGCAGAACTCTGACTTTAGGCCAGCTCCACTTCTGATGCTGGCCTCAGTTTCTCCACCTGAGACACAGGCCTCATAACTCGAGTGGCATCTCCTGGGGGAAGGGTAATCAGGCCCCTGAGCCAAGAGAGGGGTGGGTCAGCCCCAGTGGGGCTCAGGCTTGACTACTGGCCACCTGGGCCACCTTTTTGGAACCCTGACCCTGAGCACCCATCTGTGCCTGCTCAGCACCTCCCTATGCCTCATTAGTGACCCCAAAGCCCCTCTGTGTCCCCACCCTCTGCTATACTGTTCCCCCATCTGTGCTCCCAGGGCACCCACCTGTCCCCCATCTCTGCCAGTCACAGATGCCCATAATTGGCCACCTGGTGCCCCTAATAGCCGCATCTGCTGCCCTCAGTGCCCCAACTGCGTGACCATCACCGCCCCCCCTCCAAACCCCGGTCTCCCAGCCCCACCGGTTCCTCTGATGCCCCCGCCCCCATAGGAACCTGCTGTATGTGTACCCGCATTGCCTGAACTTCAGCAGCCGTCAGGGCTCCGTGCGCAACCTCACTGTGCGCGTGCAGTACATGGCGGGCGAGGATCCCAGCCAGGCCCTGCCGGTCAGTGACTGTGGAGGGGGGGAGGGGCGGTCCTCGGGGGGTGTGTCCCAGGGGGCCCCCCTCATGCACACCATCCCCCAGGTCATCTTTGGCAAGTCCAGCTGTAGTGAGTTCGCCCGCGAGGCCTTCACCCCGGTGGTCTACCACAACAAGTATGCAGGGTGGCGGAACAGGGCTGGTGGTGGGGACATGGTGGGGCAGCAGGAGGGGAGGAGGCTGCCCCCCAGGAGAGCCGGCGGGGACTCCGAGGCAGAGAGCAGACCATAGGGCCAGGCAGCGCTGGGGTCTCACTTGCAAGAGCGGTTGGGGAGGGCTGGGGGCGCCGAGCCCCCAGCAGAGTCCCCTCCTAGGTCCCCAGAGTTCTACGAGGAGTTCAAGCTGCGTCTTCCAGCCTGTGTGACCGAGAACCACCACCTGCTGTTCACCTTCTACCATGTCAGCTGCCAGCCCAGGCCGGGCACAGCGCTGGAGACTCCCGTGGGCTTCACTGTGAGACTCCCACCAGCCCTCACCCCCGCCCCCAGTCCTGCTGACAGCCCCCCACCCCCGTCTGGCCCTAGACCTAACCCCTAGGCTCTCCCCAGTGGATCCCACTGCTGCAGCACGGCCGCCTGAGGACCGGCCCCTTCTGCCTCCCTGTGTCCGTGGACCAGCCCCCGCCCAGCTACTCCGTGCTCACACCAGACGTATGTGCCCTGGCCCCCTGCCTCCCCTCCCAGTGCCTGCCCCCGCCCCCACCCCAACAACACTCCCCAGGCTCCTGCCTCATCGTCCCCCATCTGTGCCGTGCCCTCCTTTCCCATCAATACCCTTGGGAGCCTTGTTGCCCTCTGTTAGCGCCTCTGGCTGCTCCGTCCCCCCGCCTTACTGCCTTTATGTGTCCTACTATCCCCACATATCCCTCCCTGTCCCCCACTAGCCTGGCCTCATTACCCGCCCAGCCCCTGCATTCACCATTCCCCGCTGCCTTTCTGCTCCAGTCCTCCGTTTGCAGCCCTGCCTGCCTCCCTGACCACGATCCCCCCAGTAATTCTTCCAGGGCCCGTCACCCCCATTAATACTGTCACCTTCCCACTGACTCTTGAGCTGCCGTTAATGCCTGGGCCCCTCAAGTTCTCCCACCATGCTCTTGCCCGATTCATTTCCTTTAGTAATGTACACCCCAGGCTTCCCTTGTCTGCTTCTCCGTTTGTACCCCAGGCTTCCAGCCTGCTCAGGGGACCCCCATAGTACTCCCTCCCGTCTGCATCCCCCTGGGGTTGGCGCCCGGCTGTGCAACCCCCCCCACCCCACGACTCTGTTGCACCCCAGTTGCAATGGGGGGCGCCGGTGGTGCCATCCATGCAGGGCAGGTGGGCCAGTGCCCCCTGGCGTGTCCCTCCTGCAGGTGGCGCTGCCAGGCATGCGCTGGGTGGACGGCCACAAGGGCGTGTTCAGCGTGGAGCTCACTGCCGTGTCCTCTGTGCACCCACAGGTAGGGGGCAGGGGGTGGGGGGAACCCAGCAGTCTGGCCCTGGGGTTGAGCAACAGTTCCCGCTGACTGGGAGGCCTGGCCTCGGGCCACGGACGTGACTTTGATCAGCGAGGCCCTGCCACCCAGGGAAGCTGCTGACTCAGGCGGGGGCGGCCGTGCGAGTGGCCCTCCTGGCTGGGGCTTTGGCCTTCTACGTGGTCTCTCCTCTCCGCACGTGCCCTTTGCTGCTTCTGTGGTCACTCCCCCCATCCCTCTCTCCTCCCTCCAGCTCCTGGCTCATCCTTTCCTCATTTGTAGTCAGTTCTTTGATCCCCGGCCTTGGTTTTCTGCCCACTGAGCACCACCCCCAACCCTCCAGGGTCTTCCCAGCCATGGAACCCTGGCTCCCCCCACACACACCCCTGCTTACCCCAGGTCCCCCCCCACCCTCAGGACCCTCACCTGGACAAGTTCTTCACTCTGGTGCACGTCCTGGAGGAGGGGGCCTTCCCGTTCCGCCTCAAGGACACTGTGCTGAGTGAGAACACCGTGGAGCAGGAGCTGCGGGCCAGCCTAGCAGCCCTGCGCCTCGCCAGCCCTGAGCCCCTTGTCGCCTTCTCCCACCACGTGCTGGACAAGCTTGTCCGTCTAGTCGTGCGGCCTCCAATCATTGGCGGCCAGATCGGTGAGCAGGCACAGCCTCAGACCTCAGTTTCCCTATCTGGAAAGGGGCCCCCTGGTCCCCTGGTCCTGGGTGACTTCCTCTAACCCACTCGTCGTTCTGGCCTCAGTTCTGCTTTCTGAAAAATGGCTCCCAACCCCTCTGGGCCCAGAGCAGGTGTGCTGTGACCCTTTCATTGGCTCCACAACCCCTTGGAAAGGTGGGAGATAAGGGGTTCCTTGGAGAGGTAGAAGGCCGTGGGCTTTAGCACTTGACCTCTGTTCTGCCCGGCAGTGAACTTAGGTCGTGGGGCCTTTGAAGCAATGGCCCATGTGGTCAGCCTTGTCCACCGGAGTCTAGAGGCTGCCCAGGATGCCCGCGGTCACTGCCTGCTGCTGGCTGCCTATGTCCACTATGCCTTCCGACTGCCTGGCACCGAGCCTAGCCTCCCAAGTGGTAAGTGTTGGTGGGAGGGCCCTGGACGACAGGATGTGTCTGGAAGGAGAGCATCCCAGTCAGTGGAATAGCATGTGCAAAGGCCCAGAGGCCAGACCTTGGCTGATTTGGGCAACTTGCGAGAGAGACTTTATGTTCACTCCTTCCCTCACCCCCAGGATGGTGGTCTTTGTTGCTTGACTGGTGGGTCATTCAGCCAGTCAACAAGCTTCTGCCATAGGTTGAATCAGAGACGCGGTTGGGCTGCACAAGTTTGAATCCCAGCTCTGTCTCCTATAAACTCTGTGACACTGGGCAAGTGACTTCACCTTTCTGGGTCTGTTTTCCATTTGTAAAACAAGGGTAATAGTGGTCATCCCTTCATGCGGGCGTTGGTAAGAGTAAATGAGATAGTAATTCGTACAACAGGTTTGGTTCAGTGAATGCTCAATACAGTTGGATTCTTTTCTGTTTGCTAAGTCATGAATACTAACCTCTAACCCCTCTGGGCACTTAGTGCGTGCCAGGCCCTGTCTCCCCCGAATCACTGTGAGGCAGCAGCCACTAGTGTGCCCATTTTATAGGCGAGAAGCCTAGAGGCTCAGAGGCAGAGAGCGATTTCACCCAGGACAGCCAGCTGGGAACAGGCAGGGGCTAACCATCTTGCCTCCATCCTCAGGGGCCCCTCCAGTGGCCGTGCAGCCTGCCACGCTGGCCCGTGGCCCGGGCCGCCCCGCCAGTCTCTACCTGGCCCGCTCTAAGAGCATTAGCAGCAGCAACCCTGACCTGGCCGTGGCCCCGGGCTCTGTGGACGACGAGGTCTCCCGCATCCTGGCCAGCAAGGTAGGGTGAGGGTAGGCCCTGGGGTCTCTAGCCTCAGTGGCTCCGTCTGGCAGGTGGGGCGGGTGAAGGCTGTTAGGGTGGACGGAGGTACAGGAAGTGCCGGACAGCGGCATGGACTTGACTCTGGGCAGGAGGGCTGGTCTGCAGCTGTCACAGCTCAGGGACGGCAACTCAGACTTTGCCCTGGGCTCCGCACTCCAAGGCCGACCCAAGGATGGGTGGCCGGAGGTTGGCCCGGTTGACAAAAGCTGTGTGGACATTCCGGAACAGGTGTGTATACACATGTATACCCACGGATGTGTGTGCTCACAGACCACACGCATGTGTGTGCACGGGGGGGCGCTTGCACACATGCACCCCACGCCCGGCCGCCCACAGGGAGCACATGCGCGTGGACCTCACACACAGACGTGCACAGACGCTTGCCAGGGTTGCGTGTGGGCACCCAGGGGGCGTGTACGGCCCCGGACAGTGCTCCCGCTCAGTGATCCGCGCCGTTCTCCCTGCCTTATGCCCATGGATTCTACCACTTCCCCGTGTGTCTCCAGGGTATCGACCGCTCACACTCCTGGGTGAATTCTGCTTATGCTCCAGGAGGCAGCAAGGCTGTGCTGCGACGGGCACCTCCTTATTGCGGGGCCGACCCCAGACAGGTGCCCTCCCTACCTGCGCCTGCACGCGTGTCACTCCGCCTCGGCATGAGCTCCTTCCACTTTCCTGGCTGTGGCCCACTAACCTAGGGGGGCTGCCTGAAGGAGGCAGCAGACCCCTCCTGCCTTTGTTTAGGGGCTGTGGAGTCATTGTTATAGGCCTTGTGGTCATCTTAACCAGCCTTTTGCCAGGGCCTCAGGCAGAGACAGGAGGGAAGAGGGTAGTATGCAAATTGCATGCAAAGAATATGCAAATCCATCCACTCTAACCTCACTGCGTCGCATGACCTGTCACTCCCTTTAATCCACCCTGTTCAGGAGACTCTCAGCTGTCCCCTTGACATAGCAATCCGAAGGATGCCAAAGGGCTGGGACTGACCCTCTGGGCTCTCCCTCCCCTCCTGTTTCAGGCACACACACCTCTGCGGGCAGCTCCCTTTACTCTGCCACTTCCCAGGGATCTGGTCTGGGGAGGGGCTTTGCCTTCAGACCCACCTGGGTCCGAGTTCTCAAGTACTCGCTCTGCTGTGGGCTCACCCTGTGCCTGAGGCTCTGAGTTTTCAGTTGTGGTCAAGACTCAAAGTGTTTAGTGCAGTGGTCCCGAACCTGGGGACGCGTTAGGGCATCACAGGGAGGATTTTCTGGGGATGGATCTCAGTCCAGCCCCGTCTCTGAGCTGCCAGGTCATATGGGAGATAGGCAGCGATCACACAAACTGACGAGTGTGTAAGTGCAGGGTGTGAAAATGCCTGAAAAGAAATGAACAGGAGGGAGGCCACCAGCCTTTCAGGGTCATCTAGAGGGGGCCTGTCCAGGGAGATGACATTTTTGCTGGGACCTGAAAGGTGAGACAGAGCCAGCCAGGGAAAGGTAACTGTTCCAGGTGGAGGGAAAGGCTCATGCAAAGGTTGGCCCCAAGCTCAGAGCCCCCGAGGCACCGAAAGGAGGTCACCAAGGGGGTTTCCCTGCGCACTTGGCCCCTGACCTTGTTCCAGCTCCGTGCCCACTGCCCAGGGAGCTGCATTGAAGGGAGGCCGGGGGACTGTTAGCAGCAAGGGACCTTTTGGACAGTCTTCTCCTGAGATTGCTGGAAATCTGGGTTCGTGGGCCCTGCCACCCCCCTTGTAGCATCTTTAAGAGGGCCTCCCCCAGTGCCCTCATTCTCTGAAGTGTCAGCTGGGCCTCGAAGAGCACCTAGGAGGCGACGAGGCGGTGGGAGGGTGGGCATGCCAGGCGGGAAGGGCCCCTTGAGGCTGGCCTTTGCTAACGTGAGTGTTAGGGAGCTGCGCCCTGCCGGGGCTTTGGGAGCCAGGGGTCCCTCAAGTGCCAGGGGCCAGGTAGGTTCCAGGGGTCAGGCTAACTCCATCTTCGGGCCTCCTCTCCTTGCCGATGGCCTCACCTCCCAACCAGCAAAGGAGGAGGGCAGAGTGGAGCATGGGTGCCCATCCCCATTTCACAGATGGGGAGCACTGAGGCAAGCAAAACTGGAACAGGGCCAGGCCTGGAACCCGAGGCTCTCGGCTGCTCCTGCCGCATCTCCTCGGCATCTCCTCTCACCTTCGTCCTATCTCTTTCCCTCTTCCTTCTCTATCCTCGCTTGGGCCCCACGTCTGTGCTCCGTTCCCCTGTCTCCATTCCCTCCTCCATCCCCTCGCCCTGCTCCTCCATCCGCCCGAACTCCCGGCCTCTCTCCGGCTGTCTGACTTCACGCTCCCTCTTCCCTGTGTCCACCCGCACCCCCCATGGCTCCACCTCCTCTGTCCGGGCCTGTCCACCCTCGCCGATGGGCTCCTGTCCCCATTCTCACCTCTCATGTTCCCCCGACTGGCCATCCCCTTCTCTCTTCTGTTTCTCATCCCCTGTTATCTCCTCACCTATATCCTTATTCTCTTTGCCCTCT
Organism: Neogale vison; assembly: GCF_020171115.1. Lineage (NCBI taxonomy): Eukaryota > Metazoa > Chordata > Mammalia > Carnivora > Mustelidae > Neogale > Neogale vison. Next base: position 216,257,300 of record NC_058096.1, read on the forward strand.
CATGCATACCCCCCGGGGCCTGTCCAAACGGACGCGTCTGTGCCCTGTTCATGCCAGCCATGTCCTCCCCGCCTACGCCGCCGGCACCCTCACCAACCCCCCTCGCCATCCCATCCTCTTCGCCCCGTCCCGTCATAGGCCATCGACCGCAGCTCTAGCCGAACCTCTTCCTACCTCGAGGGCTCCTCCTTGGCCCCACCAGCCACCCAGCCGAGACCCACTGTGCAGAAGGTAGTGGGAGGCAGGGGGTGGGTGACTCCGTGTTGGCCCCGGAGCTCCATCTCCCCTGAAGCCCAGCAGAGTCTGGAGGGCCCAGGGAAAGGGTGTGCTGACTCCTTCCGCTCCCTCTCCTGCATGGTCTCCAGCTGCGCTAACCCCAAGCCATCCCACTGCTTCCAAACCCCGTCATGCCCCCTCCAGAGGAGGGCACGGGCTGGGCTCCCTGGCTCTCTGTGACCCTTGCCCCCGCCCCCAGCTGCTGCACGAGGAGCTGGCCCTGCAGTGGGTGGTCAGCGGCAGTGCCGTGCGAGAGGCCGTCCTGCAGCACGCCTGGTTCTTCTTCCAGCTCATGGTAAGACCCCCTCCTCCCTGCCTCGGGCTGGCCTTCTCCTCTGAGATTGTAGCTAAGACCCCCCGAGCCATGATCCCAAGAGACGCCTCCCCATGTTGAGAGACACTGAAGAGAGAGACCCCCTTGAAACTCACCTGAATGCCCCTCCACGGAGAGGTGACCCGCCCCCACCTTCTCCCAGGCTCTCTCACCCTCCCCACCCCTGCACCCTGCCTAGGACCCACTCAGCCTTTGCCCATTGCCCGCTCAAGCCTTATGTTAAGAGTCAGGGCTCCATCTCTACCCAGGACCCCTTAAGCCCACCTCTAGCCCCTGTGCCTTGCTGCTAAAGCACCACTCAGCCCCTCAGGCCCTGTCCCCCTCTGGTAGGCCCCCCTGTTCAGTCCCTTAAGCCCTGTCCACTCTCACCGCCCACCCCCCCGCCAGGTGAAAAGCATGACGCTGCACCTGCTTCTGGGCCAACGGCTGGACACGCCTCGCAAGCTTCGCTTCCCTGGGCGTTTCCTGGATGACATCGCGGCCCTCGTGGGCTCTGTGGGCCTGGAAGTCATCACCCGGGTGTACAAGGTGTGTGGGAACGGGTCTCAGTGGGAGGGGTCTGAGAGAGGACCTGGAGCCAGCCAGGCAGGGGGCACCATGAACCCCCTTGCCGGATCAGTCTGTTGACTCAGCATCTCTTGAGCAATGACTGTGTGCACAGTCCGGATGCTAGACACAGCAGTGAACCAAACAGACCCAAATCCACATTTGCATGGAGCTGACTTTTTAAGGAGACTTGAAGGAGGGGAAAGAGCTCCCTGTGCCATGGCTCGAGCAAGGGCCTTCCAGGCAGTGGGACCAGCAAGGGCAAAGGCCCTGAGGTAGGGCCATGCCTGGGTTGTTAGAGGAGCAGTTAGAAGGTGTGGTTAGAGTGGACTGAGCAAACATGGGAATGGGAGTTGATGAGGATGGGGAGGGAGGACAGAGAGATCCCTTAGCCCTTAGCACAGTGCCAAATACAGTAAGTGCTCAGTAAATGAACACTGATGTTTTGAGACCTTGATCATTGGTTGTCCAGGTCCTAGATCACTAATTCCAGTGTTCACAGGAGCTAGGCAGGCAATAATAATGTTATTACAGGGGCGCCTGGGTGGCTCAGTGGGTTAAGCCGCCGCCTTCGGCTCAGGTCATGATCTCAGGGTCCTGGGATTGAGCCCCGCATCGGGCTCTCTGCTCAGCAGGGAGCCTGTTGCCCTCTCTCTCTCTCTCTCTGTCTGCCTCTCCATCTACTTGTGATTTCTTTCTGTCAAATAAATAAATAAAATATTAAAAAATAATAATAAGTTACTACAATAGTAATAATATTGAGTATTTATTGAGCACTTACTGTATATCTTAAACACGTTAGATGGATGACATCATTAAATTCTCCCAACCACCCCATGAAGTTATCTCCATTTTACTGATGGGGAAACTGAGGTAGAGAATGACTTCGTAACAATCTGATACCACACAGCTGAGAAGGGGCAGAATGTGGATGTGAACCCAAGCCACCAGCTCCAGAGCCTACACCCTCACCACCTGGGAGGAATGGGGCTTAGGGCGGACTCGGGGGCATGTACCTATTGGCTGTGGCTGGAATGCCTGATTTCTCAGGAGAAATGGGACTTTTGGTTTTGATAGGAGCTTTCCAGATTTTTGAAATGCCGGCCCAACCCAAGTCAGCCCTTGTGCAATCTCCGATGACCTCTGGGCTGGGCTCAGAGTTCTCGACCTTGTTCCACTGGAGCCTCCCCAAGGGCTGATATTCTCAGGGACTGAGCCGGACTGTGAGGAAACCACCCTATGAATGGGCGGTAGTGGGGGAACAATACCCCAGCTGCAAGTGGGGCATCAGCGATGGGCCATAGTGGTTCTGTTGCTTCGCTTGACATTTATCGAGCACTGACTTCCAGGCTCAGTGTATAAGGAAGACCCAGTCTCAGCTCCGCTATGGACTCAGAGCTAAGGCAGGTTTTGTATCTTGTTTCTCTGGATTGCAGGGAACTGAGGAAGGTTTCTCTGAGGTTGCAGGGAACTCAGGCCACTGAGCCTAACCACCCTGTGGCTTATGGTTGTGTGAGAGCAGACAAGCATCAACAACCCCTTAAGGCCAAGCAGCCTTCTTGATATTTCTCAAGGTTACCAGGCACATCCTGCCCCAGGGCCTTTGCACTTGCTGTTCTCTCTGCTCAGGTTGCATTTCTTATCTTGGCTCTTTCCCCTCTTTCCGGTTTCTCTCAAAACCATACCCCAATCAGTTTTCTTCAAAACACATGGAACTATGTCCTACCCTTTTATTTATTGTCTCCCTTCCCGTCACACAAGACTGTGAGTTGGACAAGCCACAGGGACCACATCTGTCTCATTCACAGGGTATGGCACATCGTAGATGTTTAGTATAGTCTTGTTAAATGATTACTGAGAGTGCATCAGTTAGGGCAGAGGTTACTTTGCTGGAACATCATCACACGTGGTTTAAATGTGACCAGAGTTTGTTTCTGAGCATAGGTGGGTTGCAGGGTATTCTACAGTGTGGACCTGGCCATCGCCATCCACCATGGTGCCTGCCCCATAAGGCTGGACTGGTGGTGGGAACAGGAAGACCAGCCCCTTCCATCTATGTGACCACATCACTCTTCCCAAAATCCCATTGGCCAAGTTGTGGTCACATGGTTAGTCTCAGCCTCAAGGGAGGCTGGGAAATGTGGTCTTCATCCAGCTCTGAACTGTGAAGAAGGGTTTCAGTGCTCTGAGTGGGAGAGGATTTGGGGGAAGTCAGTAGCCAGTTTCTGCCATCCATATTCTGTTGTTCCCATCTAATGAAAGGAAAGAAAACAGTGTTCTGAACCGAGTCCTGAGAAGTGTAGACATACAGCTGTGGGAAAGGGGCGGGACAGAGGGAAGAGGACAACAGGGAAGGCCAGGTGCATCTGGAGGCCAGAAATGAGGGTGTGTCAAGAAGCCCCAAGTCTTTGGGGCAGTGAGGCAGCTCCTGGAGGTCACGGGTGACCCTAGGGAGAGCCGGGCCCAGTGTGGAGACTGAGGCTCCATGGGACAAGTGGGCGTGGGCTGACCGGCCCTGTGCCCCCAGGACGCAGAGCTGGCCGAGCGCCTGAACGCCAGCCTGGCCTTCTTCCTCAGCGATCTGCTGTCCCTGGTGGACCGCGGCTTCATCTTCAGCCTGGTCCGGGCCCACTACAAGCAGGTAGGGGTGGGCGTGGTGGGCGTGGCACAGTGGCAGTGACTCGGGTGGGGTGGTGGGCGGGGTGGGTGGAGCCCGTGAAGGTCGCCCACTGGTTCCCCTCCCCCACAGGTGTCCACACGGCTGCAGTCGGCCCCCAACCCCGCGTTGCTGCTGACGCTACGCATGGACTTCACCCGCATCCTGTGCAGCCACGAGCACTATGTGACCCTCAACCTCCCCTGCTGCCCCCTGTCGCCCCCGGCGTCGCCGTCGCCCTCTGTATCCTCCACCACCTCCCAGGTGCTCTGGCCTTACTTCTGGCTCTTTCTCTTGACCTTCCCCCACCCACCTTCAATCCCCTCTTCCCTCATTTGCCCATTTCAGAGTGGGCGGCTGCCCAGGTAGTCCGACCCTTCACTTCTGACCCCACTCTTGGTAATTTCTTGTGTGGGAGTGGGGAACCAACTTCTTATTTCTCATCTCTAAATCCTAATTTCCGCCTGGGATTCCATGTGGTGTTTTTCTGACTTGTAACTTGCCTCCAGGCCCTGTCAGCTCACATGTGGTAGTTAACACCAGTCTCTCCCCTCTGACCCTTGACCCCTGGCTCCTGCCATCTCTGCTTTCTCTTCCTGCCCTCTGCAGAGCTCCACCTTCTCCAGCCAGGCCCCGGACCCCAAGGTAACCAGTATGTTCGAGCTGAGTGGGCCGTTCCGACAGCAGCACTTCCTGGCTGGGCTCCTGCTGACAGAATTGGCGCTGGCCCTGGAGCCCGAGGCCGAGGGGTGAGCACAGGCCCGCTCTGGCCCCCAGGCTGGTGGAAAGGTCCAGGAGACATGTCCGCTCCAACCCGAGCTCCTCGCTCCCCACCACCCCCAACAGGGCATCCCTGCTGCACAAGAAGGCCATCAGCGCCGTGCACAGCCTGCTCTGTGGCCACGACGCCGACCCCCGCTATGCTGAGGCTTCTGTGAAGGCCCGTGTGGCCGAGCTGTACCTGCCACTGCTGTCGCTCGCACGGGATACACTGCCACGCCTGCACGATTTTGCTGGTCAGTGAGCCGGGGCAGGCCAGGGTTGCACGATCCAGGGGCTTCCCTGATCATACCAGCTCAGGTCGGGAAGGGCGGGGAGCAGGGTTAGAAATAAAAGCATGGGTGGTGGGGACAGAGGAAGAAGTTCCAGTGTGCTGCTCTGGGGCCCCAGGCGAGGCGTTAACTTCTCTGAGCCAAAAGGTTTCTTACCTATTACTTGGGGACAGTGGTCACATTCACTACTTCCTAGAGTTATGTGAAAATCTGGGGAGCAGCGTACTGGGATACTGTCACACCCTGATAGGTGAGGAGGGGCAGGTGGGGAACATCGGGAAGAGGGGAAGTTCAGAGCCCCGTGTTCATTCAGTCACTCCCTGGCACCAGGGGGACAGGGGACAGTTGGAAGCACAGACTGAGGATTTCTGGGTGGATCCGCTTTGTCATTTGGGCAAAATTCTCAGTCTTTACCTCTTGGATTTTTTTTCTTCCTCATTTTCTCGCTTCTCTCCTTCTGGGACTCCAATTGCACGTATGTTAGACCTGTGGAGTGCATTCACGTCCCTGCTGTGCTCTGTTCTGTTTCCATTCCATTTTCAGTTGGGAAACTTTCCATTTACCTGTATTTGAGCACACTGCTTCTGTCTTCTCTGGCTGTGTCCAGCCCTCTTAACCCCATCCACAAGTTCCGAATTTCAGATGTTAATATTTTTCAGCTATAAAATGTTCGTTTGATATTTTGGTGTGTTTTTGTAGATCCCAGTTCTCTGCTGAAATCTACCATTTTTTTACCCATGTTTGTCCATCTTTTCTGCCAATTCATACATTAACATCCTTTTTTGCTAATTCCAACATTTGGTCATCTGTGTGCCTGCTTCTATTGTCTGTTTATCTCCCTTATCAATTATATTTTCCTGCCTCGTCCTATGTCTTACAACTTGTTATGGTATTTTGGATGTTGTATGTGAACAAATCATCAGGACTGAGGCAGTGTCATCCTTTCCCAGTGATAGCTCCTCTTTCCCTCCCATATGAAGAGAGGAAAATGGGAGGGTCTCCTCAGTCTGGTCAGGAACTGAGCGAGGTTAAGCCACACTGGAGATTTCATTAAATTCAGTCAATGCTTTGTCTCAAGACTCTCTGGGGTGATACTGGTTCTGTATTTGTTGGCAGTTCCTGTCTCTGGTGAGACCTTTGGGGGTGGGGACAGCTAAAGGGGTGACTCTTAAAACCCTAGAGTTTGGAAGCAGACTCTTTAGGTTAAAATCCCACCTCTACTATGTACCTGCTGTGTGACCCCAGGCCTCAGTTTCTGTGCCTCAGTTTCCTTATCCATAAAGTGGGGACGCTAAAAGCATTTATCTTATAGGGTTGTTTTGAAGATTAAGAGTTAGTATTTTCCAAGTCCTTAGAATGGCACCTGGTACATAGGAGACTCTAAGTGCCCATTGATGGCTATGATAGCGACAGCATTTATTATTAATTATTATTACTGTTATTCCTGCCACTGTTCCATCATCATTGTAGTCAACATTTATAGCCCCTGTGAGCCAGGCCATATTCTGAGTGTCGAACATGTAGCAGCAGCCAGGGCAGATAGAGTTCAGGCCTTTGTCATCTTACCGACAATGTATGATAGATGTATCTAATCATAGGCGCAAAAGTGAGCTCTGAGAATAGATAACTGGAGACCTCACCCTGGTCTGGGGGAGCGGTAGCAGGGAAGGCTTCCCTGAGGAGGCGAACTTTGAGCTAGGCTATGAGATCGAGAAAGTAATTACCAAGGGTTCATTCTTCTGTCCCCCTGTCCCTGCCCCCAGAGGGCCCAGGTCAACGGTCAAGACTGGCCTCGATGCTCGACTCAGACACAGAAGGGGAAGGAGACATCGGAGGCACCATCAACCCCTCAGTGGCCATGGCTATCGCTGGTGGGCCCCTAGCCCCCGGCTCCCGGGCCAGCATCTCCCAGGGTCCAGTGGCAGTGAGTATGGTGCTGGTCCCCAGAGTCACCATCCAACCTGGTAATAGAAATTATGTAAGGATATTTGCTTGTTTGAAGATTTTATTTATTTATTTGACACAGATCACAAGTAGGCAGAGAGGCAGAGAGAGGGGGAAGCAGGCTTCCTGCTGAGCAGAGAGCCCGACACAGGGCTCGATCCAAGGACCCTTCTGAGCACCCTCTCCCCTGTCTGACCCCAGGCTTCTCGCTCAGGCTATCCCCTTTCTGCCGAGTCCAGCCGGACCTTACTGGTGTGTGTGCTCTGGGTACTGAAGAACGCCGAGCCAGCCCTCCTGCAGCGCTGGGCTGCTGACCTTGCCCTCCCTCAGCTGGGTCGCCTCTTGGACTTGCTTTACCTTTGCCTGGCTGCCTTTGAGTACAAGGTATGGGGCTGGGGGTGGGGTGGGCCTGGGGATTGAGTGGGTAGACAGGGCAGAGGTGAACCATCTTCACACACAGGTGCCTGTGGGTTTGAGGGTCAAGGGGTGGGCTGTTTCTGGGCTTAGCCAAAGAGCGAAGGGAGAATTGTCTTCATGAATCGAATTGGGAATGGGCTAAGACCTTGCAGGAAAGGGGGAGAGCCGTGTCTCCAAGCACATGATTCTGGAGGTCAGAAAAGGCTGAATGAGTGTGACCAAGCAGCCCAGGTCCCATAGGAAAGGGCAGAGTCAGCCCTGAACCCTGTTCTCTGCCCTCACAGGGGAAAAAGGCCTTTGAGCGCATCAACAGCCTCACGTTTAAGAAGTCACTGGACATGAAGGCTCGTCTGGAGGAAGCCATCCTGGGCACCATTGGGGCACGACAGGAGATGGTCCGGCGGAGTCGTGGTGAGAGGGAGATAGGCCCTGTGCACGTCCCCCTGCCCTGGCTGCTCCCAGCCTTTGACAGACCCCAAGAAGAGGGCATCCGTACCTCTGTGTCTGCCTCACCTTCCCCAGAAAGAAGTGCACATTGTCCCCATGCACACGCATCTGTGCTCCTTGTCCATTTTCATGTCATTCATCTTTAACTGTGTTTCCTTAGCATGTACATGTGTCACCTGGTGTCCTCATGGGTTGTCCCACGTGTACCTTAATGCCTGCGCACGTCTCATGGTTGCATGTCCTTATGTTTTTGTGCATCTGGGAACACGCACCTGCGCATCTCAGAGAGGAGCCCATTTGGAAATCAGGAGAACGTACGCTGGCGGAAGAGCGTCACGCACTGGAGACAGACCTCGGACCGTGTGGACAAGTGGGTGTAGGCAGGAAGTTGTTTGCTGGGGTCCGACCAGTTTCCAGAGAACGGGGGCCCCTAAAGCACTTAAGGGAGGGAGAGTGAGCTCAGCACCCAGCCGTGTCCCATCCCCTCCAGGACCAAGGATGAAATGGAACATGAGGCCTTGGTGGAGGGGAACCTGGCAACTGAGACCAGCCTGGTGGTTTTAGATACACTGGAGATCATCGTGCAGGTAGGGCTTGAGCCAGCATGTCCCTGACCTGTGACCCCACCACTGTGCCTTGTGATCTCTGACTCCTGACCCTGGAAGCAGCTCAGTCCCTAACAGCTGGATTTCTGACTCCTTTTCCCCATCCTGCAGACCGTGATGCTGTCGGAGGCCCGGGAGAGCATCTTGGGGGCTGTGCTGAAGGTTGTGCTGTATAGTCTGGGCAGCGCCCAGAGCGCCCTCTTCCTGCAGCACGGCTTGGCCACACAGCGAGCCCTAGTGTCCAAGGTAAGCCCTGCTCCACAGGCAGGGCTCTGAGGGATTGGTGTAGCCCGCTGAGCCCCTACCGTGTGCTCAGCCACTTCGTGAGACACACTCCATAGCCATCATTTACAGAGTGGGGAGCTGAGGATCAGAGTGGCAGAGTCACTCACGCAGGGTCACACAGCATCTTCCCCTCATTCTGAAGCCCACCGTGGTTGGCCAGAGGGGGCAGGACACTGATGCCCCTGCTAGAGTCCCCATCCGGGACCTTCTGTGCCACAAGGGGAAGGGGCTGACCTGTGCCTGTGTGGCCCTGGGGGGACAGTTCCCAGAGTTGCTGTTCGAGGAGGACACTGAGCTGTGCGCCGACCTCTGCCTGAGGCTCCTGCGACACTGCGGCAGCCGGGTCAGCACCATCCGCACGCACGCCAGCGCCTCGCTCTACCTCCTCATGCGCCAGAATTTCGAGATCGGCAACGTAAGTGGAAGTGGCAGGTGGAGGGCATGGCTGGCCGACCCGAGGCGCCGGTGAGGGAAGGCGGCCAGCCAGAGAGGGTTGTGCGGTCGATGGGGGGCAGGAGGAGCGGGCCCCGAGGGTGAGGGTCCCGGGCTTACAGGTGTGCTCGTCCTTCCCGGCTCCTCATAGAACTTTGCCCGCGTGAAGATGCAAGTGACCATGTCGCTGTCGTCCCTAGTGGGGACGACGCAGAGCTTCAGCGAAGAGCACCTGAGACGGTCACTCAAGACCATCCTCACCTACGCCGAGGAGGACGTGGGGCTGCGGGACAGCACCTTCGCCGAGCAGGTGACACCGCCGGGCCCCCGCCATGCCTTCCTCAGCCAGTGTCTTTGCCCGGCCGGCTTTGCCCCCCCGCGCCCCCTCCCCCAGCCCTGCCCCACCACTGAGGCTGTCGGGCATGTCGCGATGCCCTCATCGTGCCCGGCTGTTCCCCCTCCAACCCGCCCATTCCAGGTCCAGGACCTGATGTTCAACTTGCACATGATCCTGACGGACACGGTGAAGATGAAGGAGCATCAGGAGGACCCGGAGATGCTCATTGATCTCATGTACAGGTGAGGGGGGCTGGGTGGGCCCTCCGGCGTTCCCACCCACGGCAGGTGGGGAGAGGGAGCGGTGAGCGGGCAGGAGGGGGCACAAGCAGGGGGAGGGCAAGGTGAGTGAACGCTGCGGAGGGTGCCGGGCGAACATGACTGGAGGACGACAGAGAGAGTAAGGACAAGTGAGGGGCACAGGTGGGAGCCAGGTGAGGTGCTGACCGGTGACGGGTCTGGGAACAAGTGATTCAGAGGAGAGGTGAGGGGTGTTTGGGACGAAGTAGGGGAGTGGGAGGCGGGGGATGCGCGATGATGGAGCTAGGGAAGGCGTGGGGGCCCACGGGAGGTGGTGGCCTGGTGCATGGGGTGCGGGGGAGGCGCCCAAGCAAGGGGAACGGGGGCGTGGCCTCCCAGTCCAGCTGAGGAGCCTGGCTGGGGCTCGGCCCTGAGGGTGGGGTAACGAGGAGAGGGGGTGGACCCGTGAGGGGCCGGCAGTGGGGGCTGGGCGAGTCCCTATCCCCCTCACCACCCCCCACCTGAATGCCAGGATTGCCCGCGGCTACCAGGGCTCCCCCGACCTGCGGCTGACGTGGTTGCAGAACATGGCGGGGAAGCACGCGGAGCTGGGCAACCACGCGGAGGCCGCCCAGTGCATGGTGCACGCCGCCGCTCTGGTGGCCGAGTACCTCGCCCTGCTGGAGGACAGCCGCTACCTGCCCGTGGGCTGCGTTTCCTTCCAGGTGAGCTGCTGGGGGTGGGGGGTGCGGGTGTTGCGATGCGCAGGGGGTGGCTCCCGTGGGCTGGGGGCCTGATGCCACCTCCCACCCCAGAACATCTCATCCAACGTGCTGGAGGAGTCCGCCATCTCCGACGACATCCTGTCGCCCGACGAGGAGGGCTTCTGCTCCGGGAAGCACTTCACAGAGCTGGGGTTGGTGGGGCTGCTGGAGCAGGCGGCCGCCTACTTCACCATGGTGAGGCCTGCGGGGGGCCGTGGGACGCGGGGATCGGGCCGGGCTGGTGTCATCAGATCCACCGACGGGCCCAGTACCTGCTCCTGGAGGCTCCAGGTGAAGCCGCTGCCTGCTCCCTTTCTGGGCCGGGGACTGCCTGAGGACAACGGGGACCTTCACGAGCTCGGGTTACCTGCCTCTCTCCCTGTAAAACCCTTCACATGTGGCCTGGACATAGTTAGCTTTCCGTACATTCAGCTGCTGTTTAATTTTTTTTTATTAGAGAAAAGTTTGAGCACACGTAAAAGTCTGCACCTCCCTCCGTCCCCACGGCCAGCGCTGGAATTCAGCAACCACCGGTCTTGACTTTCTCGTTTCATCTCCTCTTTGCCACTCTGGTTTTGGTTTTTGGGTTTTGTTGTTGTTGTTTTTTTAAGATTTTATTTATTTATTTGACAGAGCTCACAAGTAGACACAGAGTCAGGCAGAGAGAGAGGGGGAAGCAGGCTCCCCACTGAGCAGAGAGCCCGACGCGGGGCTCCATCCCAGCACCCCGGGACCATGACCTGAGCCGAAGGCAGAGGCTTTGATCCACTGAGCCAGCCAGGCGCCCCTGGGTTTTGATTTTTGATGGCATTTTTTTTTCTCCCTTCTTTTTTGGTATATATATAAAAAGACAAGATCTTAATTTTCAGGTTTTTTGGTATATCAAAAAGATAAGCTCTTAATTTTCACAAATTGACTGATGAAACCCAACATGACCGTTCAGTTTTGTTTTTTGTTTTTTAAAAGATTTTATTTATTTATTTATTTGACAGAGTGATCACAGGTAGGCAGAGAGGCAGGCAGAGAGAGAGGAAGGGAAGCAGGCTCCCTGCTGAGCAGAGAGCCTGATGCGGGGCTCGATCCCACAACCCTGGGATCATGACCCAGGGTTTAACCCACTGAGCCACCCAGGTGCCCCTTTTTTTTTTTTTTTCCAAACCTTGCCTACTCAGTGTGGTCTGAGGACCAGCAGCATGGTCATCGGCTGGAGGCTTGTTATAAATGCAGAGCCCTGGGCCCTCCAACCCTCTGAACCCTATATTTCAACAAGATCTCAGAGATCCCTGTGTGTGTTGGGAGTCAGAGAAGTTCCAGCTAAAACAAACCCTACCCCTCACACTGTCACCTGCACAGTACCTCTCTGTGCAGCCTCACTGATGAAATCCTTTTTATTTATTTATTTTTATTTTATTTTATTTATTTATTTTTTAAAGATTTTATTTATTTATTTGGCAGACAGAGATCACAAGTAGGCAGAGAGGCAGGCAGAGAGAGAGTGAGAGAGGAGGAGGAGGAAGCAGGCTCCCTGCCCAGCAGAGAGCCCGACGCGGGACTCGATCCCAGGACCCTGAGATCATGACCTGAGCCGAAGGCAGAGGCTTAACCCACTGAGCCACCCAGGCACCCCCTTTTTATTTTTTAAAAGATTTTATTGATTTATTTATTTGTCAGAGAAAGAGAGAGCACAAGCAAGCAGAGACAGAGAGAGAAGCAGGCTTCCCACCGAGCAAAGAGCCCAATGTGGGACTCGATCCCAGGACCCTGGAATCATGACCTGAGCCGAAGGCAGCAGCTTAACCAACTGAGCCACTACTCAGTTGTCCCTGATGAAATCGTTTTATGCAACTCTTTAATACCAGTCCGGGCTTAGATGTCCCTGACGATCTCGAAACCATTTTTTTTTTTTTTGCAGTTGATTTGTTCGGATCAGGATTAATGTAAAAACCCACAGTGGCTGTGACTGACAAGTCTCTTAAGGCTCTTTGAATCAAGGAAAGAAAACAAGAATGAGAGGGCATCAGTTCCCCACTTTTTACAATAGGGTTTTTAATGTTTTCCTTAATAGGTTGAGGCCCAGGTGTTGTATTGCCCACTGCTCTAAAAAGGTTTTCTCCAGTTGGCTTGCTTGTGTGAAAGCAATTGGATTTTCCCCTGCATTTCACTTGTTGGGACCTCGGCTTTGTTCCAAGGGGTTTTCTGGCCCAGCCAGGGCTCTGGCTGCATCCCTGTGGTGTTGCTTTACCTGTTCCTCACTCTCCCGTGTTTATGGGAACTGGTGATCAGATCCAGAGCCCTGCTCAGATTCAAGGTCAGGTTTTCCAGGGAGAAATCTTTTTTCTATGCTGCCAGCCCCATTAGTGGGATTTTCATTATAGTCATTGTGTTAAAGTCTCAGAAACAAGCCTTGGGAATAAATCAGACAGTAGACACAGACTTCTCACAGTTGGCCACCAAATGTTCCAGGGTGTCTGGTGTGTGCCCGGCTCGATGCTGGTACCAGCTGTGGGTCAGGGGCACTTAGGAGCAGCCATTACCATGTCCCAGGAGGTAGCTGGGTTTGGAGGTCTTGGGCACCAACCCAAAAGGGGTGGTGTTCAGGTCCTGGCCCTGGGGAGCCATGTCTCTGAGTTCTAGTTTTCCCTCTGAGAAAGGAAAACAAAACAAAACAAAAAAACTCCTCCCACAGATGAAGGAACATGGGTAAAATACAGATGTACATAGCACCCGGTCCGTAATAAGCATGGTGGAGACCATTTAGGGATCTGTGGGGGTTGAGTGGAAAGACTGGTGTCCTATCGAGGGCAGGGTGGTCAGGGTGGGCTTCCTGGAGTAGGTGATGAAAGATGGAGCTCTAGAGCATGGGTAGTTGTACAGATGGTGGGCTGTTCCAGGCAGGAGAGAGAGCTAGGGAGGATGCTGGGAATCTTGATGTGCCCCCACCACCAGGGCGGGCTCTACGAGGCAGTGAACGAGGTCTACAAGACCCTTATCCCCATCCTGGAAGCCCACCGAGACTACAAGAAGCTGGCTGCCGTGCATGGCAAACTGCAGGAGGCCTTCACCAAGATCATGCACCAGGTGGGCCCAGGATGCCCTCCCAGACCCTGCCCTTGGCCCCACCTCCCGTCTTACCACAGCTCGGCTGACGCTGATCCTTCTCTCCCCCACAGAGCTCTGGCTGGGAGGTGAGTCAGCCCAGTGGCCACCTGCCTCTGGTGCCCCCATGAGGGCTGGTCAGCAGTGGTCAGGGACCACCAGAGGGTGCTGGAGGAACATGGCTGCCTGGCCACAGGGGTTGGTGCTCAGTGGGCAGTGACGCACCCTCTGCTTCCCCCATTCCCCCAGGCCCCCCTCCCTACCCCAGATCCCGAGGGCAGCCTGTGACTCACCCAGCTGGGAGCTCTCCAGAGACACCCCTCCCTCGGGCAGGGCCAGCTTGGTCACTGCCTGTGAGGGGGGCTCTGACTCCCTTCTTGTCTTTCTCTGTGTTCCTTCTTGTCTCTGTCTTGTGGTCTCTTTCCCTGTCTCTTTGCCTCCATGTCTTGCTCACACACACTCTCTCTCTCTCTGGGTCTCTGGGTCTCTGTCTCTCACGGTCTCCCCCAGCTTCTCCCAGGATCTCTGCTCCTCATTTCCATCTCGTGCTCCCCCTCTCCCGCCTCTTCCCCACTTGGGTCTATTTTTAGGCATCTCCTAGTTTGGGGAGAATTTTCTGGCCAAAGAAGGCAGGAACCCAGAGCCAAGATGGGAGGGCTGGGTGGGGGCCGGGTAGGACGGGCAGGTCCCCACCTTCCCTGGATCTCTGGCCTCTGCCCGAAGAATGGTACTCATGGGGCAGCATAACCAGGACCCTGGGGGTTGGGGGCTCTTACTTCTGACCTCTCCCATGACTTTGTGTCTCCCTTCCTTACCAATACCCTTGTGCCTGCCCCATTCTGCCTGGATCGGCCTTGGTGAGTGAACATGGAGCTACCCTCTTCCTTTCTGGCAGAGGGTGGTATACCTGGTTGGGAAGGGGGGTGCCCTGGAACTAGGGAGACAGAGCCTCTGTCCTAGAGGGCTGTGCATTTCCTCAACCACTTAAGCATTTATTGAGCACCTGCTGTATACCCAGCCCTGTAGGCATTGAGGACACAGTGGTAAGCAATAGAGCCTTAGTCCTGATTTCATACTGAGATCCAGACTCTGAAGAACTGCATGGGACGAGAGGGATAGTCAGAAAGCAGGGGCTTGTGCTGAATGAAAACAAAGATTTGGGGGAGCCAGGAAACAAAGGGTGGGGAGAAAGAGGGAGGGTGTGGGCAGCTGGCCGTTGTCTGGGTCTCAGGGACCCCCTGACTATGCCTATGACCAAATGTTCCTAGGGTTTCCCTGGCCCTGCCCACCTCTTCGGCCTGTGGGGCTCAGGACCATGCATCCCCGGGGCAAGGGGACCTCTAGAGAGGCATTCTGGGCCACAGCTCCCCTTCTCACAGATGCAGCGCGTGTTTGGGACGTACTTCCGCGTGGGCTTCTATGGTGCCCGCTTCGGCGACCTGGACGAGCAGGAGTTTGTGTATAAGGAGCCATCCATCACCAAGCTGGCTGAGATTTCACACCGGCTGGAGGCACGTCCCGGCGGTAGGGGGTAGACGGGCACTGGGCTGTGCTGGGGCGGCGTGGGGGCTGCTGTTCCTCTGCGACCCCAAGTCAGCCCCGTGTCCCCAGGAGTTCTACACGGAGAGGTTTGGGGAGGACGTGGTCGAGATTGTCAAAGATTCGAACCCCGTGGACAAGACCAAGCTTGACCCACAGAAGGTGAGGGCTCCTGACCATCCCGGGAACCCCCAAATCCTATCTTCAGGGAGACTCAAAAGTACTACTTCCTGGGGACCCTCAAATCCTATCTCTGGCACACTTCAGAGCTTATCTCCCTGAGGAACCCCAAATCCTTCTCCTTTCTCGGGAGTTTCTCAAACATCGAGGCTTTGGGAGCTGTGGGAACCCCAGATTTAAAGCTCCCAAACCCAAGGAGGTCCAGATCCCCTCTCTCCAGGGATGGGGCCCTGCAGGGAGGCTGGCAAGCCCCAAGTGTGTGTACTGGGGCTGTGGGAGCCTCATACCTGAGCCCCGCGTCCCAGGCCTACATCCAGATCACCTACGTGGAACCGCACTTCGACACCTACGAGCTCAAGGACCGGGTGACCTACTTCGACCGCAACTACGGGCTGCGCACCTTCCTGTTCTGCACGCCCTTCACACCTGACGGCCGTGCACACGGGGAACTGCCGGAACAGCACAAACGCAAGACCCTGCTCAGCACGGACCACGCCTTCCCCTACATCAAGACGCGAATCCGCGTGTGCCACCGGGAGGAGGTGGGCAGAGGCCCCGGACCCTGGGAGGGGAAAGGCCATGACCCAAGAAAGGGGAGGCCTGGTTACCCCAGACCCAGGCAGGCAGACTCCCCACGCCCTGTTCATGACACAGCCTCGAGGAAGCCCGCTCCACCCCCAGCAGGAGGCCAGGTTGCCCTAGGCTGGCTGGGGTCAGCCGGTGCCTGCCAACCGCCCGGCCTCCCTCCCCACAGACAGTGCTGACGCCGGTGGAGGTGGCCATCGAGGACATGCAGAAGAAGACACGGGAGCTGGCTTTCGCCACCGAGCAGGACCCGCCCGATGCCAAGATGCTACAGATGGTGCTACAGGGCTCTGTGGGGCCCACGGTGAACCAGGTACAGCCGGTGGGGCGGGCAGGCCACCCGAGGCACCCCCGGGGCCATGCGGACACCCTCATGAGCCCCTCTCACCCGGCAGGGACCCCTGGAGGTGGCCCAGGTATTTTTGGCAGAGATCCCAGAAGACCCCAAACTCTTCAGGCATCACAACAAGCTGCGGCTCTGTTTCAAGGACTTCTGCAAGAAGTAGGCCTGACCCCTCCGAGCCCCCCAACCATGGGCTCTTTGCCTTCCTGACGTCATACAGCCTCTCTGTAGCCCGGATGTCCAATATGGCGCTCCCACCTCTCTGGTTCTCCTGAAGTCGCCTCCACCTAGCAGACCTGCATTAGAGCTCCTGCCACCCCTGTCCCCGTGCCTGGACCGCCCCCCACCTCTCCAGTCTTGCTTTCTCCTGACTTCCAGCCCCTGAGCCTCTTCTGCCATCTGTCTCTCAGGTGCGAGGATGCCCTGCGGAAGAACAAGGCCCTGATAGGACCCGACCAGAAGGAATACCACCGGGAGCTAGAGCGGAATTATTCCCGTCTGCGGGAGGCTCTGCAGCCGCTGCTCACCCAGCGCCTGCCCCAGCTGCTGGCGCCCACCACTGCGGGCCTCAGGTGCCTGACCCTGCCTCCCCCAGCCATCGAGAGGGCAGAGGCGGGCACAGACGGGTGCTGTCCTACATATGCCTGTCAATACGCATGCTCATGGCTTGGCACAAACATGCAACTATGGGGACACGCATGCAGGCTGGGCAGGCTCCTGGCAGCCACTTGGGAATCCTAGCTAGGTCATTTCCCAGACATGCAACTTCACCTTCCTGGGCCGCGATTTCCACATCTATAAAATGGGCACAATTATTAGCTTTGGTGGAAGATTGCAAAAGAGATTCTGTGAACTCATGGCCAGAGCAAAATGGATGGGAAAGGACCAGAATCCCTAGAAGGATATTTGGAAAGGGGTTTGGGAGGCTGAGGAGTACTATGGAGTTGGCTATGTTGACCCACCTCATCCCTCCCCCAGGAACTCCTTGAACAGAGCAAGTTTCCGGAAAGCGGACCTCTGAGCCCAGGTGGCCCGAAGCCACACCCAGAAGAACCATCACCCTGTCCATGCCTTCCTGGGGTTCTCCCCCAGCTGCGCACTGGGCTCTGGGGTGGTCATATTCACATGGGGCTGGGCCCTCTGTTCCTCTGTCTGTTCCCATTTGTGTGCACTGATGCCTCTTACCTTTTCTAATTTAAAGTGGTTTTCATAAGCAGCCCGTTTGATGTGAATCCTGGGAGCTGGGTCATGGGCGCAATGTTTATCCACACACCCAGATCTTTGACAGACTCTGAGACCTCACTGGGTGCGGGAAACACCGCAGTGACACCAGATGCAAATTCCTGCCCTCCTGGGGCTGACATTCTGGTAGAGAAAGCAACACACAAATAATGTCACATCCCCATGGGGAATAATAGTGCCATTAATTATGCCCTTGGGCCAGTACTCAGCCCTGCACTAAATGGCTCCTAAAAAGCCACCCATATATTATGGGGCCTTTTTGCCTGAGGGACCTCCATTAGGCCCCTGCCTCCTAGTTAGTGAATTTTCTCAATGCCATTATCAGGTAGAAAGCATTCTTAACCCCGTATTACAGGTGGGGAAACTGAGGCACCAGGCAGGCAGAGGCTTGGTGGGGACTGGGGCCCACGTCCGGTTTAGTCGTTCCCTGCGCAGCCTCGCACTGACCCAGCTCCACTGCCCACCCCGCGGCAGTCACGCCACCATTCCGTACCAGGCCTGGGCTGGGTCGCTTCCAGCCCTCGGGCGGCGGGTTGGTGGGGGGAGGGGTGACCTCCCGCCGCCGCCACCGCCCGAGCCCTCCCCGAGCTGGGCCTCGGCCAGCCCCGCCCCCTCCCGCCCCCCCGGAGCGCCCAGCTGCAGCGGTGGCGGGGACCGTGCCCCTGGGACTCCGGGAGGAGGGGCGAAAGGACCACACCAGACCCTAACCCCTTGCGCGCGCGCGCACACACACACACCTGCGGTCCAGGTGCGGTCGCCTTCTCCCGGCATCCCCCACCCTCCACGCGGCCGGGACACCGGGCGGCTGGGGGCGGGGCCGGCCCAGAGGGGGCAGGGCGGGGGTGGAGCCACTGCCGAGGGCCGGGCGGCCGGGCGGTGGCGCGCGGAGGACGCACGGGCGGCGGGACGCAGGGACGGCGGCGGCCGGAGCGCGCGAGGCGGGTAGGGCTTGAGTGAGGTTGGGTCGGGGTTCGAGTCCGCTTCGGGGTTCGAGCGTGGTTTCCCCATACCACCACCCCCAATCCCGGGGCGCGGCGACCTCGCCGTTCTCCACGAGCCGCTGCCTCCAACTCCACCGTCTAAGTCCAAACTTTTTGTACTTTGAATGTCTGGTTCCCCGCGTCTCTGTCCCCTCCCCGTCTTTGACTCCGTCCCTGCTTCTCTCCCCCGGCCGCATCCTCCTCCGTCTGTACTTCTTAACCAACCCCTTGCCCGCATCACTGCCCTTCTTCTGCCTCTTTCTCCCATCTCGGTCCTCCTGTCTATCTCTCTATCCCCGCTCTGTTCCCCGTCGCCCTCCTCGGTGGCCGAGCCGAGCCAGGCCCCAGACGGCGGGAAGGCGTCCGGGCGTCCGGCCGGGCTGGGCCTCGGCCTGGCTGCTGGGCCGGCGTGGGGAGCGGCAGCTGTTTGCCATTAGCCCGGGACCCCGCCCCCCCGGCACGGGGCGGGGCCACCCTTGCCCCCATCTTTGGGGCGGGGAGACCCCAGAGGCGTCCGGCTTTAGCTGGGAGGGAGGGCTTCAGGGAGACCCCGCGGGACATTGGGGCCCACCGGGGACCCCGCGCCTCTTTCCGTGTCCCGCCTCCCTTTTTCTCCATCTCTCCTACCCGGTGTTTCCTTTTCTGTACCCTTAGGGTCCCATACAGGGAGAGGGGCTTCAGCTGCCACACTCCCCATCTCCATCTGCTTTCTAGACCAGCCGTCATCCTAGCACATAGAGGGTGGTCAGATGACTGGAGACCCTCAGACCTCAGTCTCGGTGGGAAATGGGCAGAAGGATGTGGAGTTGGGGGTGAGGGTGGTGTGGCCCTGGCAGTGGGGAATCTGCCAAGCTTAGGTTCAAGTTCAGACCCAGCCACTTCCTCCTGTGGTGACCCTGGGCAAGTCACTGGACATTTCTCTGCCTCCGAAACGGGGCAGTAACCGTGGGCCTGATGAGAATGTTGTGATCAAATCAGTGGCTGGGGGATTATTACGGTTATTACTCTCATTCGCCCCGGCGCTTTTCACCTCCGGGGACCACCACGGGCTATTCGAGTTCTTCCTGCCGCCAGTCTCTCTCAGGTCTCCAGAAAATACTTTTGATCACTTCCTGGTGTGTAGGGGGTGAACCTCCAAGCAGGTGAAAACTGAATTTCATACAATTGGTGACGGTGCTTTAGGCGTTTAAAGACAGACGAGGAGAGAGGAGGAGAGAGAAGTGGAGCGAGACCAAGACGGACGTGGAGGGACGCGGAGAGACTCGGAGAGACGCAGAGAGACGTGGAGAGACTAAGCAAGAGGCGAGCAGGGTGTGAAACAAGGACAAGCTTGGCCGCCCCTGGAGCCCCAGCCCGCCTTCATGCCCGGCAGGTGCCCTGCCTGGCCAGTCCTCCCAGGTACCCACTGCCCTGGCACCCATAGAGCAGGAAGGGTCCTCCTTGGTGGGATGGGCTGGGGCCTCTGGAGCAGGGCAGCTAGAGGTCAGACAGCAGAAAGGACTGGCCAAGCTCAGGCTGAGTGTTGGGGACAAAGGGGTCCTGGCTGGCCTCCAGGGCTGAGGAGGGGTTAGTGAGAGGCTCTGATTGTCCCTCCCTTTCGCAGCCTCCAGGCACCCTCTCTTACTTCCTCCCCCCCACCCACCCCCATGACTTCCCTGGCCACCACCCGGCCTTCTATCCCTGCTGCCCTGCTGCGCCCCCGAGCCGGACGCATCCTGGGGGGGCAGGAAGTTCTCGTGTAGCCCGGCAGCGAAACTGTTTATTTTTAGAGAAAATTGTTTCCATAAAGAGGAAAGGCTTTGCTCCTCACTGCCTCCCCCCAACTTTCCCTACCCCCCCACTCTGGCTGGCCTGACCCCGCTCTGCTTTGGGGTCCCCTACCCTGAGCCCCATCTCTCCTTGCGCCCCTGTCTCTCCATGTTCTCAGATCCTTGCAGGAAGACTGTCGCCCACTTAGTGCCCCAGTCCCTTGCCCACCTCTGCCTCCATCTGTCCCTGTAGCCCGCTTCTGGCCTGGGCTGAGAGGAGGGGTGCAGGAAGGGTGGGGCCTGTAGGGCTTGGGGCCCCCCAGCCCAGGGCCTTGTGGAGGCGGGGCTGTGGGAACAGCTGGAGCCTGTCCAGGGGCCGGACAGATGTGCGGGCGGCCCGGAGGTTTGGTTTCTTTGTTCCAGGCCGCAGGGACCCTCCCCCACCAAACCCCTTTCCAGAAGCCCAGCCGGGTGTGTTCCTATGCATTGGGGGGGGGTTGGGGAAGGGGATATTTGTGGGGGAGGGGTGGCCCCATCCCCGCCCCCCTTCGCCTGCAGACTCCCCCTGACTTCAGGCTCATATCTGCTCTCCCCAGGTCCACCTCAGCCCGCGCTGCAGGTGATCTGAGTCGTAGGCCCCAAGTGACTCTTGAGGAACGCCTGCAGAAGAGAGGATGGCCCAAGTCCTACACGTTCCGGCCCCCTTCCCAGGTCAGGAGACTCAGCAAGAAAGGGCCCTGCCTGGGTGCCTGGGGGAAGGATATGGCCCAGTCTCTGGGGGAGGGGGTGAGGGGAGGTGGATATTGAGGGTAGAGCACAGCCCTGCCCTGAGGGCCTGAATGAGGGTTGGCTCTGCCTGGAGGGGCTGATGGGGCCCGACAGTCTTTCAGGGAAAGGGGCGGGTCCGAGTAGAGAGATGGGGGTAGAGATGGGTCCCCATCGGGGGCTGTGGAGGGAGGAGGCACGGGCCTGCCCTGAGGGTTTCCAAGGGGGTGACGGGGCCTTGCGCTGACACTGGAGTCATAGCTGAGCACCCAGTGGGCTCCCCTCCCTTGGGCAAAGAGGCCCGGACCCTCCCCGGGATGTGAGTCTTCGCCCTGAGGAGGGGACAGCCGTGTTCAGAGGCTGTGGACTTTCTTCACGCCCCAGGGACCCCCGGCCCAGCCTCCCCGCCTGCCTTCCCTGCCAGGGAGCCTGACCCACCATACTCCGTGGAGACTCCCTACGGCTACCGCCTGGACCTGGACTTCCTCAAGTACGTGGACGACATCGAGAAAGGCCACACGCTCCGGCGTGTGGCTGTGCAGCGCCGGCCCCGCCTCGGCTCGCTGCCCCGGGGTCCCGGCTCCTGGTGGACATCCACCGAGTCTCTGTGCTCTAATGCTAGCGGGGACAGCCGCCACTCGGCCTATTCCTACTGTGGCCGAGGCTTCTACCCGCAGTATGGCGCCCTGGAGACCCGAGCCGGCTTCAACCCGCGTGTGGAGCGCACGCTGCTGGATGCCCGTCGCCGCCTGGAGGACCAGGCAGCCGCGCCCGCCGGCCTGGGCTCCCTGACCCCCAGCGCAGCAGGCTCCACGAGCTCCTTGGTGGGTGTGGGGCTGCCACCGACGACCCCACGGGGCTCGGGACTGTCCACACCTGTGCCTCCTAGCGCCGGGCACCTGGCCCACGTGCGGGAGCAGATGGCAGGTGCCCTGCGGAAGCTGCGGCAGCTGGAGGAGCAGGTGAAGCTGATCCCTGTGCTCCAGGTGAAGCTCTCTGTGCTGCAGGAAGAGAAACGGCAGCTCACAGTACAGCTCAAGAGCCAGAAGTTCCTGGGCCACCCCACGGGGGCCCGAGCCCGCAGCGAGCTCTGCCTGGACCTCCCAGAGCCCTCCGAGGACCCCGTGACGCTCGAGACCCGGAGCGTGGGCACCTGGGTCCGGGAGCGGGACTTGGGGGTACCTGACGGGGAGGCAGCCCTTGCCGCCAAGGTCGCCGTGCTGGAGACCCAGCTCAAGAAAGCACTCCAAGAGCTGCAGGCAGCTCAGGCTCGGCAGGCTGACCCCCAGGCCCGGCCACCACCAGACAGCCCCATCCGCGTGGACACTGTCCGGGTGATAGAGGGCCCTCGGGAGGTGGAGGTGGTGGCCAGTACGGCCGCTGGGGCCCCTGCACAGCGCGCCCAGAGTCTGGAGCCCTATGGCACAGGGCTGCGGTCCTTGGTGACATCTGGAGGGGTCGAGAGCCCTGCTGTGTTCCGGAGCCATGAGGTGGTAGAGACAGTGTTCCCAGCATCCACTGCGCCCACTGGCAACGTCCACCTGGTGAAGAAGATCAGCATCACGGAACGAAGCTGCGATAGGATGGCAGGTGAGCCATAGTGGACGGGGGGAGGATGGTGGAGAGGTCCTCTTTGTTCCTATGAATGCCATGGTCTAGCCCCAGACGCGGCCTTCCATCACACCAACCCCTCTGGCTCTCAGAGCCTCTCTTTCTTCACCTGCAAAAAAGGGGACAGTTTGCCACTAATTCTGGGCTATAGGGAGGCATGCAGAAAAATCGGTATCTGATTAAGTGTGCATTTTCATGTCTAGTACATTGTACGTATCCAGAAAACAGAAAGTATTTGAGAGAGGGTCCCTAAGACTGTTGGTTTGTTGGGCCAAAAAGCTCACCCAATTTATTCAGTAAATGGCAGAAACCAATTTCAGACTAGTGTAGGCAATGAAAAGGGAAAGTATTACTCATGTAACTTAGAGACAGCTTCAGGTATAGCTGGATCTAGGTGCTTCAATATCATCAAGGATCTTTAACTCTCTTCTCTGCACCTTGGGGTCTTCTTTCTCAGGTGAGTGAAAGTAGCCCCACCACTCCAGGCATCTGTCCTTCCATATCAGTGGAAAGTGAGCCTCTCAGTCAAAATAGTGCCAATAAAAAAATCCCATGGCTGGTGGCAGTCATGTGCCCGTCCCTGAACCAATCACGGTGTCCCTCACTGCCCAACCCCAGATCCTAGGGGTAGAGGCGTTCCACCCAAGTCCTGTGGCCTTGGAGGGAACAAAGGGGTGCCCCCCCTCCCCCCGAGGAAGTGCTGAGTCCTCATGCCAGGAAAGAGGATGTGGGATCTGCAATATGACAGCTGCCCCATTATTGCCACCCTTAGGCTTCTGGGAGAAGCTGTCGGAATGATTCATAATAATGACAGCTGTTCTTTATCAAGTGCTAGCCTGTTGCCAGGTGCTGTGGTAAGGGTTTCATTCGTGGAAGGCTGAAGAGTATGGGGTTTATACTCAAGCCACCTGTGTTCAGATTCTACTTTTTTTTTTTTTTTTAAGATTTTATTTATTTATTTGACAGACAGAGATCACAAGTAGGCAGAGAGAGAGGAGGAAGCAGGCTCCCTGCTGAGCAGAGAGCCCCATGCGGGACTTGATCCCAGGACCCCGAGACCATGACCTGAGCCGAAGGCAGCGGCCCAGCCCACTGAAGCACCCAGGCGCCCCAGATTCTACTTCTTGATGTAGGGACTAGGTGAAGTCCCTAGGTGAGGGACTTCACCTCTCTGGGCCTCAGCTTCCCTGTCTATAAAGTAGTGTAGCGATAGTCCCCACCTCCAGGACTCTTTGGATTACCGGGCACAGTGAACCCTCAGTCCCTGCTCGTTGCTTCTTCTGTTGATAATTTTCGGGCCCATTCTGCTTCAAGCTGGGGAAACTGAGGTTCAGGGAAAAGTTGTACTTGCCCTGGGTCACACAGTCAGGAAGCAGCTGAGCCAGGATCTAGTATATGTGCTGCCGAAGCGAGCACAACTGAGCCAGGATCTAGACTGAGGTCAGCCTGAACCTACAGAGGGCTCGAAGGTACAGCTTAGGTCCTCATCCCAATCTCCAATGTCAGAGCCCCACAGCAGGACCCTGGGGCACAAGCTGGAGGGTGGGGACCCAGCTGTGTTTTCTTGCTTTTCCATGTTGTTCCTGGCCGGCTCCTAACACCACTCCTCTGTTCTGTGTCCATCACAAACACCCGGCCCTTTGACTCTGGCCCCCAGCCAAGGGCCCTGCCCAGCTCAGCCTTGGGATTTCTGAGAGGCAGCCTTCATTCCAGACATGCCGCCTCAGGCAGCCATGGGACTCCCTACCTGCAGGACACCCAGAAATAGTGTCTCTCTGCAGGCTGCTGCCCCCCAAAGTTCTTCCATGTGTGTCACTTAAGTCCTTGCTGCAGCCAGTCCCAGTCTCTGTTTTGCTGGGGACGAACTGGAGTGTGCTGGTTCATTTCAGTGTCATCGCATTCGGCAGACTTCCATCGAACGTTTGCTGTGGGTCACTCTTCTGCTCACTGGGAACGCAGCAGTGAAAAAGACGGAGGCTGTACGGGGCGCCTGGGTGGCTCAGTAGGTTAAGCCTCTGCTTTCAGCTCAGGTCATGATCTCGGGGTCCTGGGATCGAGCCCCGCGTCCGGCTCTCTGCTCGGCAGGGGGCCTGCTTCCCCCCTCGCTCTGCCTGCTTCTCTCCCTACTTGTGATCTCTACCAAATAAATAAATAAAATCTTTAAAAAGAAAAAGAAAAAAGAGGGGTGCCTGGGTGGCTCAGTGGGTTAAGCCGCTGCCTTCGGCTCAGGTCATGATCTCAGGGTCCTGGGATCGAGTCCCGCATCGGGCTCTCTGCTCGGCAGGGAGCCTGCTTCCCTTCCTCTCTCTCTGCCTGCCTCTCTGCCAACTTGTGATCTCTCTCTCTCTCTCTGTCAAATAAATAAATCTTTAAAAAAAAAGAAAAAAGAGGCTGTACGATAAGCAAGAGAAGCCCTGTAATAAATAAGCGAAGAAATATCATTTCAGAGACGATGTGTTTGAAGGCAGATGAAGCAGGCTCACGGGCCAGGCAGCACTGGATGGGGTGGCGGCCTGGGCTCTAGTTCTGATTTCCCTGCTCCCGAGTTCTGTGCCCTTGAGCCAGTTACCTGACCTCCGTGTGCCTCATTTGCAAATCGGGGGTCATGACAACCCAGTGTCACCAGATTAGCTCGAGGTATAAGGCGTGTGTTTCTATCGCGTGCTAGGTGTGGCGTCAGGCTGTCGGCTCTTGGAGCCAAGACGTGAAAGAGAAGAGGCAGGCCGTTGGCACAGAGGTAGGAAGAAGACTGTTCACAGCAGGGGCAAAAGGTCCTGAAGTGAGGAGGGGCTGGAGCACATCAAGGTGTGGAAGCAGGTGGAATGGGGTGAGGCCGGAGAAGCGAGGTCCAGAGGTGGTGGGGATTCAGAGATGAGTCCTGTAGGGCTTGTAGACTGGGGAGAAGCCCTGTGAAAAATGAAATTAGATAGTACAGAACTTGACAAACGTTTGGACTGTGTGTTTAGGTCGGCCAGCTTGATGGGTAGATCTGGGAGTACTCCCTGGAGGAGGTGGCAAGGAGGCCTTCTCTGCCATCTAGAATTCCCTCACTGCCAAGGAAGGGAGGGGAGGATGAGAAGCAGCCCTCCCCCTAGGCTGACAAGGGTGGGTCGGGCTGGGCGGGCAGAGGCCTGGAGGCCTCAGCAAGTCCCATCCCCCCACCTTCCAAGGACATCCCCAGCAGATCACTGGGAGAAGGGGCCACTGGGCATGCCCATCCGTGGGGGCTCGGAGGCTTTGAAATGTACTTTGCTTCCATTTAAAACATATTCCTGTGACAGCAGTTCATATTCTTTGTGGAAAGTTTGGGAAGTGACAGAAAATCTGGAACACAAAGCAAAACCCCCATAAACCCACCACCGCCCAGACACAGCTGTTGTCAGCACTTACTCTTTTCCTTCCGAAATTTTTAATGCAGAAAATAATACATAATATTTCAACAGCAACAGGGAACTGATGGTGATGGAGTGTGTTGTCTTGCGTTCTTTGACTTTGAAAAGCAGTTAGGCAGCCTCCCTAGGGGGCCTGAGCATTCTTAGAGGCTCTTTTCATATTTTAGTTCATTTACCTCCCCCAAGGCACCTGGAGGCCAGGGTGGGCGGTATTTTCATCCCCATTTTAGGGATGAGGAAATGGAGTCCCCGAGTGATTGCCCACTGTTCCTGAAGCCAGGATTCAAACTTCACCTTTGGTTTCTTGGATTTAACATGATCCCAAAGGTATTACTTCTCATTAAAAATTCCTGGGATGCCGCATTTACTGGGCAGCCGCGGAGGTCATTATCATCCGTGTTACGCAGAAACCCCTCACATCTCCTGTTTTCTCTGGGAAGGTTTCTGGAAAAGCTTTTTTTTTTTTTAAGATTTTATTTATTTAATTGTCACAGAAAGAGAGACAGAGAGCACAAGTCGGGGGAGGGAGCATCAGATAGAGGGAGAAGAAGGCTCCCTACTGAGCAAGGAGCCTCATGTGGGACTTGATCCTAGAACCCTGAGATGATGACCTGAGCCCAAGGCAGATGCTAAACCAACTGAGCCACCCACGTGTCCCAAACTTTTTTTTTTTTTTTTTTTTAATTTATTGGGCACCTGTGTGGCTCAGTCGATTAAGCATTGGCCTTCGACTCAAGTCCTGATCCCAGGGTCCTGGAATCAAGCCCCGAATCGGGCTCCTTGCAAAGCAGGGAGCTCACTTCTCCCTCTCCCTCTGCCGCTCCCCCTGCCTGTGCTCTCACTCATTCTCTCTCAAATAAACAAATAAAATCTTTAAAAAAAAAAAAAAAATTGTATTTGTTTATTTGACGGAGAGCACAAGCAGGGAGAGTGCCAGAGGGTGAGGGGGAAGCAGGCTTCCCGCTGAGCAAGGAGCCCCACATGGGGCTCGATCCCATCAGGACCTGAGCCCAAGGCAGACGCTTAACCCACTGAGCCACCCACTGGCCCCTGGAGGACCATTTCTGAGGCCCATGATTAGTGCCAACTTGCTTTGTCCCCCTGTGGCCTCGCTCCCTTCCCACACTGGGTGGTTGAGTGGTTTACATTTTTAAGAATTTCATTCGGCCCAAAGGAGGCCCAAACCGAGCTCATTTAAATTCTCCGGCTCACGGCGACCAGCTCCCTCGGTCTGTGCACACCAGCTCTCTCGTTTTACTTGATTTTTTTTCTACCTTCACCTTCCACCCTCATTGCAGAGGGTCGGTAAATATTTTCAGCTCCGTGGGCTGCCTGATCTTTGTTAGAATGGCTCAATTCTGCTTGCTGCTTTTTTTTTTTTTTTAATTGCCAAGAGCTTATTTTTTGCATATTTCATGTATGCATTTTAATGAGCTTAGTGCTTCAGTTCTGTGTAGCTCGTAAGCCTGAACAATGTATAAAGGAACAGACGTGGCTGTGTGAAATTCGGTTTCATGTAATTTTCACATGTCCCAGAGAGCATTCTTCATTGTTTTTTTCCAACCATCAAAAATGCAGAAATGGTGCCCACGGTCCGTAGTTGGCCAACCCCTGCTCTCTGCCGCTCTCACTCCCCGCACTGCCCCCCCCACAGCCCGTGTACTATCATTCCTTGCAATCCACCTTCCAGAAGCTTATTTAGACATTTCAGTGTCCTTGAAAAATATGCTCTGTGCATGCTTGATTTCCTAAAATGGTATTGTGATTTCCGAAGGAAAAATCTTGCCGTTTCTTATTTTTTTTTTTCTCTCTCTCTCTCTCTTTTTGAACTCTCCACCCTGATGCTTCTACCTCGGGCTTGTTACTTGTTTTTTTAATTTTTTATTTACTTATTTATTTATTTTTAAAGATTTTATTTATTTATTTGACACACAGAGAGAGGTCACAAGTAGGCAAGAGAGGCAGGAGGAAGCAGGCTCCCTGCTGAGCAGAGAGCCCAATGCGGGGCTTGATCCCACAACCCTGAGATCATGACCTGAGCAGAAAGCAGAGAATTTTATCCACTGAGCCCCCCAGGCACCTGGGCTTGTCCCTTGTAACGATCGTGTAGCCTTCTGCCCTAGGTGTATGCTACGCTTTTCTTCTCTGTGCCCCCTCGGTGGGCATCTGGGTGACTTTCAGCTCCTGGCTGCCGTGAGCCGTGACCGCACTATCTGCACGTGTCGCCTCCCCTGGGGTTGCTGAATCACAGGGAATTCACCACTTCACTCCACATTTTGTCTGATCCTTTCTGGGAAAGCTCTCCCTGTCCATACTCCCACCACCCACGCTTGGATCCAAGGTGCCCATTTCCCCCACATACCTACCGGCGCGAAGTTTTCTCTCATGTTTTGCCCATCGACGCTGGCGCAGAGTGGTATCTCCTTGTTTTAATGTGCATTTCTTTGATTATTTTTGGTAAGATTTGGCATCACCATACATGTTTAATAAGATTCCTCTGCGAATCACTTACTTTTAGCCTTTGTCCGTTTTTCCTCGGGCGATTTTGAGAAGTTCTGGCATATTCTAGAATCAAGGTTGGCAACCACAGCCTTTGGGCCAAATCCAGCCCATTGCATGTTTTTATAGGCTCCCAAGCAAAGAAGGGGTTTTATGTTTTTAAATCATTGAACAATAGGAAAGGAAGGACATTTTGTGACATGAGCACAATTATATGGAATTTAAATTTACCATGACTTGGCCACTCCCACTAATTTGCATACCGCCCAGGGCTACTTTTGCAACTGAGACCCTCTGGCTTTCATAATTGAGAATATTTATTGTCTGGTCCCTTACAGTGAAAATTTATTGAGTCTCGTTGTAAAAGATAATCCCTTGGTCATTTTTGGCATTGTGAATATCGTCCTATAGCATGTACTATTCTGTCATTTAATTTTGTCTGTGAGGATTGTTTTTCTGTTTCTGTTTTTGTTTTATCAAGTAGAAATCTTCATGTCGGATACAGTTAAACCCATCGTATTTTTCTTTTCTTCTTTAGTTAATTTTTAAAAATATTTTTAGGTTTCATTGAGATGAGATTGGCATGTAGCATTGTACCCATTCAAGGTACACAAATAATGATTTCATATTTGTATATATTGCAAAGTGATGACCACAGTAAGTTTAGTTAACATCTGTCAGCTCACAGAGTTTCCATGCTGGATAGGACATCCCTAGGATTTATTTATCTCATAACTGGAAATTTCTACCTTTTGGCCCCCTTCTCCCATTTCCTCACCCCCCTTTCTCTGGAAACCACCGTTCTGATCTCTGCATCTAGGAGTTGGTTTTTTCCAACTCTACATGTGAGTGAGATCATCTTTTATTTTTCATCTGTAGTTTGAGGTCGGTTTGTTTTTAGGAAGAGTGAGCAGGGAATAGGGAGATGGATAGAAAGAATTTTAAGTAAGCTCAAGGACCACATGACCCTGAGATCATGACCCCAGCCAAAGTCAAGAGTCAGACACCTCACAGACTGAGCCATGGAGGTGCCCCATCTTTGAGGATTTTTTTTTTTTTTTTTTTTTTTCCAGACAGAGATCATAAGTAGGCAGGGCAGGGAGAGAGAGAGGAGGAAGCAGGCTCCCTGCTGAGCAGAGAGCCCTATCTGGCTGGATACCAGGACCCTGGGATCATGACCTGAGCGGAAGGCAGAAGTTTTAACCCACTGAGCCACCCAGGCACCCCTCTTTGAGGAATTTTTGAAGGAATCTTACCCCTCCTGAGGACCCCAATACTTTGTTACATTTTCATCCGGTAGCTACATTGATCCTTCAGAGTTTTTGCCTTAGGGTGTGAGGTAGGGATCCAGCTTGGTTTTTCCTGGGTCAAATCTGCTGCTTTTTCCCAGCGTCACACCCCAGAGGCCACCTTTCCCACCAATTTATGGAAGCCCCTTTGTCTTAACCCCAGCTCACCTCAGCTGGGGCCTGGATCAGGCCTTCTGGCCTTTGCTCCTTTGGCACATTTCTTCCCTCTGCAGTGCACGCTGTGTGGGCCCTTGTGGCTGTTTGGAATGGCTTACTCTCTCCTCAGTCAGCTTCCCCATCTTTCCCTCTTGGGTAAAGTTGTCTTAGCTGGTCGTGGACTTTAGTTCTTCCGTGGAAATTGTGGTATCGCTTTGCCCCATTCCTTCGTAGAATGACACTAATACCTGTGATCGGTTTTATTATTGTTATTGCTGTTTTAGCATTAAGCATCTGACTTTGAACGCCTCACACTGGAAGGAGCTGTCCAAGCTTCTCCAGTCAAGGGCCTGCTTTTCCCTGGGGGCAGAAGGGCCTATGGTTTGCTCTATTTCTTTTTTTTTTTTTTCTTCCCCCTCCGCTTTTAAAAAATTGTGGTAAAATATGTATAACATTTGGGGCGCCTGGGTGGCTCAGTGGGTTAAGCCGCTGCCTTCGGCTCAGGTCATGATCTCAGGGTCCTGGGATCGAGTCCCGCATCGGGCTCTCTGCTCGGCAGGGAGCCTGCTTCCCTCTCTCTCTCTCTGCCTGCCTCTCCGTCTACTTGTGATTTCTCTCTGTCAAATAAATAAATAAAATCTTTAAAAAAAAAAAAAATATGTATAACATTAAACTGAGCACGTGACCCACTTTCAAATGTCCGGTGGCATCAGTACATTCACGTTGTTGTGCAACTGTCAACCAGCATCCGTCCCCAGAGCTTTTCCATCTTCCCGAACTGAAACTCTGTCCCCATTAAACACTGACTCCCCGCTCCCTCCCCCGGCTCCTGGTGCTCACCATCCACTTCCTGTCTCTGTGACTGTGACTCCTCTAAGGACCTCACATAAGTGGAGTCATAAGTGGAGTCCTGCCTTATTTGTCCTTTTGTGACTGGCTGCTTTCGCCGCGCAGAATGCAGGACCTCGCACGTATTGGAATTAGGAGTCCGGAGTTTGGGGCCAATCACCCAGCCGGGAACTGGCCTGTGTGTCTCCTGGCACAGGCCGCTTGGCCACAGAATCGTTTTGTTGGTTGGTTGGATGTGAATTTATTGACAGAGTTTAAAAAAGAAATCAGGAGAGTCACAAAAAAAACCCCAGGGTGTGTCTGGTTCCCCCCAGGGGCTGGGGCTGCGGTTCTAGAAGCCAGCAGGGCCCACCACGCCCTGGGCTGGGCGCCATCCACCGTCTGTGGCTGTGTCTCATCTGTTCTTCATGCTTTCCTTGTGCCGACTGTTGGCTCTCTCTGCTCTTAACTCCAGTGGTCATGGACTTGAGAAAGTCTTCACTGTGTCAAAAAAAAAAAAAGGTGTAACTTTTGGGGCACCTGGGTGGCTCAGTGGGTTAAAGCCTCTGCTTTCAGCTCAGGTCATGATCCCAGGGTCCTGGGATCGAGCCCCACAATGGGCTCTCTGCTGCGCAGAGAGTCTGCTTCCTCCTCTCTCTGCCTGCCTCTCTGCCTACTTGTGATCTTTGTCTGTTGAATAAAGAAATAAAATCTTAAAAAAAAAAAAAAGTGTAACTTTTAAAGGGAATTTAAAGGAACTCGTTCGCAGAGCCCATGGCCAAGGGTAGAAATGAGATGTCCTGGGGGAAACAGGCACACGGAAGCCACACGTGGCCTGGGGGAACCTGAGGCAGCCCTGAGATGGGGACAGCCACTCATGGTGGTGCCTCTGTTCCTGGCTCCAGGTTGGGGATCCTGTCCCTGCCACCCCCCCACTCCCACATGGGCACTGAGCACCCTTGGGACCTAGTGCCCACAGAGTCACCTTTGTCCTCTGCTCAACCTGAAAAAACCTGGGTGGTTTTTTCAAATTGTGGTAATGTGTATACATCATATAAAACTTACCATCTTAACCATTTTATTTTAATATCTTTATTTTTTTTCAGCAGGCTCCATGCCCATCGTGGGGCTTGAACTCATGACCCTGAGATCAAGCATCACATGCTCCACTGACTGAGCTGGCCAGGTGCCCCGCCCCCATCTCAGCATTTTCAAGTGTCCGGTTCAGTGACACTAAGCACATTCACACTGTTGTGTGACGGTCCCCACCCTCCATTTCCAGAATATTTTCATCTTCCCAGACTGAAAATCCACCTGGGTGGGGTGGTTTTTTTGGTTTGTTTTTTGAGATTTTATTTATTTATTAGAGAGAGAGTGAGTGCGAGCATGCATGCTCCTCAGAGTGAGGTGGGAGGGGCAGAGGGAGAGAGAGAGACTCTGCACTGAGCTCGGATCCCACCCCGAGTCTCAATCCCATGACCCCCGAGATCATGACCTGAGCTGAAACCAAGAGTCAGACACTTAACCAAACGAGCCACCCAGGCGCCCCTACCTGGGTGGGCCTTTAATTTTTATTTTCTGAGGCCCCTGGGTGACTCAGTTGGTTAACTTGTCTGTCTTCGGCTCAGGTCATGATCCCAGAGTCCTGGGATCGAGACCCGCATCTGGCTCCCTGCTCAGCGGGGAATCTTCTTCTCCCTCTGCCCCTGCTCATGCTCTCGCTCACTAACTTTCTCCCAAATAAATAAATAAAATCTTAAAAAGCATTTATTTTCTAATAACCCTTATTGTTTCTTTTTCCTGATTGTTACAGTGTTACCAGCTTCCAAATTCAGAAGGGAGCAGTGATATCTGTAACACAGCGTTGCTTTTGTTGAAATACTAATAAATCTTACGAAAGTAGTGCTTACAGTTCTCTTGAATTAACAAATGATCCTTGAGCACTATTGACGTTACAGACATCGTTCTGAGCCTCCTTACCCCCTGACATTTTGTCTTCAGTCCGCACAACACCACTATGATGGAGAACATGTCATTCTCCTGAGGCACAGAGAGGTTAAGCGCCTTACCTGAGGTCACACAGCTTGTTCATGGGAGAATTGAGTCCCTACCATGACGGGGAGTCTGGCTCTGATCAAAGCTTGTTTCCAAACAGCACTCAGTGTGATGGGGGCAGGGGTGCTGGGCCACAGCCGGGACTGTAGAGTCACAGTGTCTTCCCTGTCCCTGACCAGCCGCCAGTGCAGGCAAGAGACTGCTGTTGGAATCGGATTCTGCTGCTCATTCACTGGGTGACCTCAGGCAACCTTCTGTGCCTCAGTTTCCTTTATCTGTAACAAGAATCTCGTGGGTGGGGAAGACTCACAGAAGCACCCAAGCCTCAGCCCTCCGAGCGCCTGACCTGGGGCATGTGACCCCGAGGAGGCAGCTGTAACTGCGGGGGTTACCGACAGTGAGCACCTCTTCCTGCCCCTGCAGGGCTCCCGCAGGATCCAGCAGAGGCCTCCTCGTCACCCCCAGGGGTGGCAGTGACCCCCCCAGCACAGCCTGAGAAGAGCCCGGGCGGAGTGGGCGCCCGCGAGCCTGCTGACACAGAGCCCACCAGGCCCGCGGCCCCGCGCGGTTCAGAGGCAGCGGGGGGCGCAGGTGAGTGAGGGCGGCCGCAGGGGACTGGCCCAGCGGGTACAGGGCCTGGCTTTGGGAGATTCTTACGGGCCCCCCCATCCTCCCCAGGCGAGCCCCCGGCAGGTGTGCGGTCCATCATGAAGCGCAAAGAGGAACCCGCAGACGCCGCGGCCCACCAGAGGAGCCTGCAGTTTGTGGGGGTCAATGGCGGGTGAGAGGGGCCCCGCCCCCACCCCTCGCTCCCACCCTTTCCTCAGCTTCGGCCCTCCTGTTGGTTCCTTGGTTTTTCATATTCAAGAACGCGCCCCGCTCTAGGCCCTGGACATTGCTTCACTCCTTTAACCAAGGCGCTGTAGACAGTTGGGGACACTGAGGCACACGGGGCTGGATGCCTTACTGGAGCTCACACAGCAACTGGGAGTTGGCCCCCAGCAGCCAGACTCCCAAGCCTGTGCGGTGGCTGCTGCTCCGCACTGGTCCTCCTAAGGTGCCGGGCTCGGCTCCTTCCTTGATGGAGCTCCTGGTCCAGTGGGGCCTCGGGCACTGGTGTGCAGTTCAGCCCCGATGGGGATGGGGACGCTCGGAGGCCCGGGGCTGCTGGGGAAGGGGAGGAGCTAGCCAGCCGAGGGAAGAGTGGGGGCTGGGAGGGCAGTCCCGGTGGAGGGCACAGCACTGTCTGTCGGGGGAGGCAGCGGTGACATCCGTGAGAAGCAAAAGGTGTAGGAAGTGGTAGACAGGGACAGTCTGGGGACCTTGAATGCCAGACCCAAAGCCTAGACCTGGTCCAGAGGCAGCAAGAAGCACAAGAGGGACCCGTCTGCAGTGGGGTGAGGGTCTGGCACAGGGAGACCGGCATAAGGGGTCAAGGAATAGGAGGGGAGAGCAGTACTTCTCCCCTCCCCCCCCAAGCACCGTCGCAGCCCTAGCTAGTGTTTATGGAGTATTTACTGTGCGCCAGGCCCTGTGAGGCTCATGCGGCTGTTACCTATTTAACAGTTGGGGAAATCAAGGTGCAGATAGGTCAAGGGCTCCGAGCCCATGTCCTTGCCCACATGCGGTGTCTCCTCACTCCGCCCGTGCTTCCGTCCCAGATACGAGTCCTCATCCGAGGACTCCAGCACGGCAGAGAACTTCTCAGACAATGAGAGCACAGAGAACGAGGCCCCAGAGCCAGCGGAGAGGGTCCCAAGTGTGGCCGAAGCCCCACAGCTCAGGCCCTCGGGGACGGCAGTGGCCAAGAGCAGCCAGAAGGAGTGCCAGCCATCTCGGGAGAGTCAGCAGTTGCCTGTGGTGGAGGGAGCGGCAGGAGCGAGTGCAGAAGAGGAGATCCGGTCAGTTTTCTGGGTGGGAGGGACTCGGATGGGGTGAGGTGACCTTTGCCTCAGATCTCACCATTCATGCCCTCTGAGGGCATCTCCCATCAGTCATGCACACCTTAGTCTGAATTAGCGAAATAGCACTTTCTCCTTCTGGCCATCAGAAGGTCTGCAGGCTTTGATAAAGGGCCTGATGTGGGTAGTTTGGACTGTTCGAGTTAGAATTGAAGGGGCAGACAAAGTTTGTCCTTAAGCCACTCACTGTCTTTGGGACATATGCCCCCACCTGCCTATCCCATTGGTGTCTTTTCTCTCCCTGGTGAAACATCTGCCCTCGGGCCAAGATTTCTCTATCCATCACTGCCTGCTTGGAATAAATGTTAGCCTGCGTGTCCAGTTTCTCTTAGGATATGTCTGGGGTCAGCTGGGAGGCCAAGGTGAGCACTCCGGAAGTAAACTTCTCTCTTATCTGCCCCTGGCAGGATGGAGCTAAGCCCCGACCTCATCTCCGCCTGCCTAGCCCTGGAAAAGTACCTGGAGAACCCCAATGCCCTCACTGAGCGGGAACTGGTATGACGGGGCCCTGGGCCTGGGGCTCGCTCCTTCCCTTCCATCCACTGCAGCTTCTCAGCCGCAGTATCTCCCTGTGCCGGCCTCATAGGGACTCCAGGATCCAAGCTGAGAGCTCGGGAAGGGGTGGGGGGTTAGTGCTGGAGTCAGGCTCTGGAGAGGGGCCGGGGCGGCAGGAGGAGCCGGAGGATGGTTGCCTGCCAGCAGTCCTGACCTCCGGTTCCTGTTGTTTTGGGGGCTTGAGGGAAGGCGCTGCCACATGTCTCTTTCCGGGGGCCTGTACTTGCCTTTGAAGACCAGGATGGAGATGTTCACGCCTTCCCTGGGGGCACAGCTGGGCCTTTGGTGCCTGGAGTCCCTTTAGAGTCTTTGTCTGGGAGGGGGCTGGGGGTGACTCTGGGGAGGGCAGCCCCCGCTTCTCCTGGAGGCTGTGGCTCAGGGTGGGGGTGTCCACACCCACACTCCCCGCCCGGGGCTTTGTCAGGGGTGGGAGGCAGTGGGGAGCAGCCTGCGGCCGCCCTCATGCCCCTCCCCCCCCCCACTGTGGCCAGAAAGTGGCCTACACCACGGTGCTGCAGGAGTGGCTGCGCCTGGCCTGCCGCAGCGACGCCCACCCCGAGCTCGTGCGGCGCCACCTGGTCACCTTCCGGGCCATGTCGGCGCGCCTGCTGGACTACGTGGTCAACATTGCCGACAGCAACGGCAACACGGCGCTGCACTACTCTGTGTCCCACGCCAACTTCCCCGTGGTGCGGCAGCTGCTGGACAGCGGTGAGTGGGGCGGGGGCGGCAGGACAAGGGGTCCCAGGGGTGGCTGGGCTGGATGCTCCCCCCACCTGCATGGTCTGATGGCGGAGGTCAAGCTGTCCTCTTGAGGAGCACACCGGCCTCCCCGTCTGATGGGGCAGATGCTGCTGTCCCAGTCTGGTGGGGGAGACGCTGTTCTCCCTACCCATAGCCCCCGCAAGCTGAAAAAAGCACACATGGCCTTAGGGACAACATGTACACCTTTCAGGTTCCCTCCTCCCCCCAGGAACCCCTGTGTGATGAAGGTGACACTGCTGGAGCCCTGGTCTGAGAAAAGGGCATAGCCTCCCATCTGGGACTTAAAAGTACACGGTCCTCAAACAGGCAGGGAGAAATCTGCCCTTCCCTGGCCTAACAGGGAAGATACAGCCTCCCAGACTGATGGAGGCCGAGCCCACAATCTGCTGGAGAAAATACAGGCCGTGCTGAAGGAGACTGGCTCTTCCAGACCAGTAGAGGAGAACAACCCCTATGATTAGCCCTAAACCTGGGTACCGATGGCAATGTCTCCGAGCTGATGGACCAGACACAGTCTCCCCCTTAGAAGTCCCTCCTCTAATGGGCAGTGTGGCCAGAGGTGGAGACGCTGGGGCAGAATGGGGCTCTCAACCTGAGAGGAGGGAGGAATCTGGCCGCTGCTGGGGGAGATGCTGCTTGGTTCCCGTGGGCCCCCCCTCAGTTTTGGGGTCTGAGGTCCCGTGTCCTCCTTGTCATCCCCCCCAGGTGTGTGCCAGGTGGACAAGCAGAACCGCGCTGGCTACAGCCCCATCATGCTCACTGCCCTGGCCACCCTGAAGACCCAGGATGACCTTGAGACGGTCCTGCAGCTCTTCCGGCTCGGAAACGTCAATGCCAAAGCCAGCCAGGTACAAGCCCTCCATACTGTGGACCCAGGCAGCCCTTCCTGCTCACTGAGTCCCGGCTGTGCACCAGGCCCACACGTGATCTTATTCCGTGCCCTGGGGGAGAATCCCCGCTCCACAGACAAGGGAGCCAAGGCTCAGAAAGGCACCCATTTTCTTACGGCCAGACTAGAACAGGTGGGACTTGAACTCTGATGGTCTAGCTTTAGAAACCCAGTCTTTTTTTTTTTTTTTTTTTTTTTTTAAGATTTTATTTATTTATCTGACAGACAAAGATCATAAATAGGCAGAGGCAGGCAAGGAGAGAGGAGGAAGCAGGCTCCCCGCTAAGCAGAGAGCGCGATACGGGGCTCGATCCCAAGACCCTGGGACCATCACCTGAATCGAAGGCAGAGGCTTTAACCAACAGAGCCACCCAGGTGCACCCTCATTGCTGGCTTTTCTATTGATTTAGTTCCTTAATTAAAAACAATTTCAGGGGCGCCTGGGTGGCTCAGTGGGTTAAGCCGCTGCCTTCGGCTCAGGTCATGATCTCAGGGTCCTGGGATCGAGTCCCATGTCGGGCTCTCTGCTCAGCAGGGAGCCTGCTTCCCTCTCTCTCTCTCTGCCTGCCTCTCCATCTACTTGTGATTTCTCTCTGTCAAATAAATAAATAAAATCTTTAAAAAGTAAAAAAATAAAAACAATTTCAGGGCGCCTGGGTGGCTCAGTTGGTTGGACGACTGCTTTCGGCTCAGGTCATGATCCTGGAATCCCGGGATCGAGTCCCGCATCGGGCTCCCAGCTCCACGGGGAGTCTGCTTCTCCCTCTGACCTTCTCCTTGCTCATGCCCTCTCTCACTGTCTCTCCCTCAAATAAATAAATAAAATCTTTAAAAAAAAAAAACAATTTCAATAGTTTATTTTAACTGAGGTGAAATATACATAAGATTATCCACTTAGGGCTACCTGGCTCCCTCGGTTGGTAGAACATGTGACTCTTGCTTTTGGGGTCCTAAGTTTGAGCCCCATGTTGGGAGTGGAGTTTACTTAAAAAAACTTTTTTAAGGGGCACCTGGGTGCTTAGCTGGTTAAGTGTCTGCCTTCATCTCAGGTCATGATCCCAGGGTCTTGGGATCGAGTCCCAAGTTGGGCTTCCTGCTCAGCAAGGAGTCTGCTGCTCTCTTTTCCCCTCCCCCGGCTTCTGCTCTTCTTCTCTCTCTTTCTCTAAAATATAAATAAAATCTTAATTTAAAAAAAAATTTTTAAAAAAAGATTTTATTTAGGGATGCCTGGGTGGCTCAGTGGGTTAAAGCCTCTGCCTTCGGCTCAGGCCATGATCCCGGGGTCCTGGGATCAAGTCCCGCATCAGGCTCCTTGCTCGGCAGGGAGCCTGCCTCTCTCTCCGCCTCTGCCTGCCTCTCGGCCTGCTTGTGTGCTTTTTCTCTCTCTTTCTGACAAATAAATAAATAAATAAAATTTAATTTAAAAAAAAAAAGATTTTATTTATTTATTTGACACAGAGAGTGAGATCACAAGTAGGCAGAGAGGCAGGCAGAGAGAGAGGGAAGCAGGCTCCCTGCTGAGCAGAGAGCCCAATGAGGGGCTCGATCCCACGATCCCGAGATCATGACCTGAGCTGAGGGCAGAGGCTTTAACCCACTGAGCCACCCAGGTGCCCAAAATTTTTTTTAAAAACAGGGTGCTGGGTGGCTCAGTCAGTGAAGTGTCCAACTCTAATTTTGGCTCCAGTCCTGATCGAGCCCTGCGTCAGACTTGTTAGACTCGGGGCTGGCCGTGGAGCCTGTTGAAGATTGTCTCTCCCTCTGCAGCCCCCTGCCCTGCACAGGCATGCACTCATTTTTTTCTCTCTCTGAAAATAGTAATAATAATAATTTTTAAAAGATTATCGTTTTTAAAGTATACAATTTAGTGGCATTTAGTACATTAACAATGTTGTTCAACCATCACCTCTGTCAACTTCTAGAACATTCCTATCACCCCAAACAGATACACTGGGCCACTAGCACGGACTTCCCATTCCCCCTTCACCTGCTCCTGGCAGCCACCAGTCTGTTTTCGCTCTCTCTAGATTTGCCAGTTCCGGATAGGATCACGTGGTATGGGTTCTTTTGTGTCGGGCTTTTCTTCCAGCCAGCATAATATTTCCAGGGTCCACCTGTGGTGCCGTGAGCATCAGTCCTTCATTCTCTTCTAAGGCTGAATAATATTCTGTAGTTTGTTTTTCCATTCATCCACTAATGAACGTTGATTTAATTTTTATTGACATTCAAGTGACATACAGAAAACTGTACAAGTCTTAGCTCAATAAATGCGTACATCTGTATTGACCCCTGGGAGCAAGGAAATTGGGGATGGAAGTGGGTAGGCAAGTAGCACCTCCCCAAAGAGGAGACATTTTAAGACCAGACGTGAGGGATGAGAAGGAGACAGCAGGAGGAGGAGTGCAAAGGCCCAGTGGTGGGAGGAATTGTTTGAGATCTAGAAGGAGGCCAACAAGTGGGGATACCATTACCATCACAGTACTTGGGAGCTATAGAAGGTTTCAGAGCAACGGTGTCCTTGGGGCCCCGCATGGTCTATAAACCTGTTCCTTGCCCTGCCTAGGCGGGGCAGACGGCCCTGATGCTGGCGGTCAGCCACGGGCGGGTGGACGTGGTCAGGGCTCTGCTGGCCTGTGAAGCGGACGTCAACGTGCAGGACGATGACGGCTCCACAGCCCTCATGTGCGCCTGTGAGCACGGTCACAAGGAAATCACGGGGCTCCTGCTGGCTATGCCCAGCTGTGACATCGCACTCACTGACCGCGTGAGTTCCCAGCCCGAGGCACTCCGGGGAGGGCGGGAGCACCGCGCAGGGCCTCGTCATAGCAGTGGATGCTTTGCAGGACGGGAGCACGGCTTTGATGGTGGCCTTGGACGCCGGGCAGAGTGAAATCGCGTCTATGCTCTACTCCCGCATGAACATCAAGTGTTCAGTGAGTGTCAACACGGGCAGGGCAGTGGGGAGTGGGGGGCACTCTGGGCGGGGGCGGACGGTTAGGAAGGGCTGGTGCCGTTTAGGGCCCATGTTTATTGAACCTTCCTCGTGCCCCCGTGAGGAAATGAGGCATGGAGAGCTGAGAGTATGTAGCAGTATTTGAACCTGGACCTGTCTGGTTCCATTTGAGACCTGTCCACTCACTTGAGAAATATTTACAGAGCACCCACTGCATGATAGACCCTGGTAGCCACAGCCCTGAACTAAACAGGAAACTATTTTGGCCCCCCACAGAGCAGGTATCAAACACCAACAGAGCAGGTATCCTAGCAAGATACAAAATACACAGATTAAAAAAAAAAAAAAATATATATATATATATATATATACACACACACATGTATATATGCGTATGTGTGTGTGTATATATATATATATATTTACAGATCAGTATATCACACCAGGTGACAGTTACTGCTGGGAAAAAATATGAAATAGGACAGGAGGGGACATTGAGAGATGGGGGCTACTGAGGACATGGGGGAGTGAGTTGTGTGGCTGTCCAGGCAGAAGGAGCAGCCAGTGCAAAGGTCCTGAGGCAGGAGCATGCTTGAGGTGTTTGAGGAGCATCAAATACAGTGGGTGGAGATGAGAGCAAGGAGGTGACACATGACTACAGGCCCTTGTGGGCTGCAGTGAGGACTTTGGCTTTTCCTCGAAGCAGTGTATTCAAGGCCTTGGGATGTCTTACTGTAAAGAAACCTAACTCATGTCTAACTTGGCATTTCTCTTATTTGAGCACAGAAATCAGGGTTTTTGACAAATGATGCCTGTTAGGAGCGCCTGAGTGGCGCAGTTGGTTAGGCGTCTGCCTTCGACTCTCAGGATCCTGGGATCCTGTCCTGTGTCAGGCTTCTTGTTTGGCGGGAAACCTGCTTCTCCCTCTGCCTATAACTCCCCCCGCTTGTGCACTCGCTCTCTGACAAATAAATAAAATCTTAATCTTTAAAAAAAAAAAAAATGATGTCTGTTAGCAGAACATTTTTGGAAACCTAACAGGAGGATAATTTTGGTCCTTGCTGTATCATAAGTGCCTAATGGAGGAGAGAGCCATTCCAGTCTGAAGGGGGAGACAGACAGGGGCACTCCTCACCGGTCTCTTAAGCAGTACCCTTGTCTGATCTTATCTGATGGAGGAGACAAGCTCTTCTAGTCTGATGGACGGCATTCTAGGTGCCTCTCAGCCATGAGGTCTTGAACCATACATGAGAGCCCGATTCAGCTGCTTAAAGTACAGTTACCCTTTCCAGTTTTCAGGTGGGGAAGCAGAGGCTTAGAATGATCACGTCCCTCGCCCCGAGTCGCAGATAGGAGGGGGTGACGGCCCTGAGGGCCATCTGTCTCCAGACCTTGGGCAGGAAACTCCCTGTTCCTTCCTCCTCACTCCTTGCATTCGCCCTGGCCTCCCTGTGGCACATCTAAGCTGCGGCTCGAAGGTGACATGGTGGGTATTGATTATGGTGACCCCCCAGACAGTCCAGGAGAGTGAGGGTCCCTGAGACAAGCCTTCCATCATCCACATGACTTCCAGGTTCTTACTGAGGCTCTAGGTCTCCTCAGCTTCATTCCCCAGGGTGTTGGGACACCTGGGGCTCAGTTGCAGTGCTGAGGGCATCACCTGGGATGCAGCTTAGCCTCAGTTTCTTCAACTGGAAGACGGGGGTGATAGGACCAAGTGTGGAGCTGTTGTCTGATGTGTGGTCCCGCTCCCAGGGGCTCCTGAGGGACAGACCCCAGTCCTCCATCACTGTCCACCTAGATCACTGCTGTTGCCTCCACGCAGGCTGCCTGGCTTCCACCCTCACTGCTGCCTTCAGTCTGTACTCCCCCCAGCAAGCAGGGGTCACTGTGAACACCCGAGTTAGGGTACAGCCCTCCTCAGCTCGCAGCCCTGTGTGGCTGTCACCCTACTTGGAGAAAAAGCCAGTCATCCCCAGAGCCCACCCAAGCCCTGTACAAACACCCTCACCTCCTCCTCTACTCTCTTCCTCTGCCCCTTGTTCAATCTGCTCAGCCTCTCCGCTGCTGCTGCCTCAGGGCCTTTGCACTTGCTGTTTTCTATGCTGGAAAGTCCCACCTCACTCAGCTCAGAAGGCCCCCTGCCTGGACTACCGCTCTCCATTCTCACTCCCCCCCCCCCCCCGTCCTTTATCTGTAATGAAAATCCTCCTCAGCCTCCATGCCATGCCCTTCTCTCAACATCCCCTCCTTAAGGCAGAGGGACAAAGTTCTCCTCTTCACTCACCTCAGCCCCAGGGCCAGCCAACCTAGCTGGCACCTTGCAGGCCCTGGGAATGATGTCAAACAAGAATTCTGCTTCTTGTTTCAGATTGCCCCGATGTCTGATGACGAAAGTCCTGCGTCATCCTCAGCCGAAGAGTAACCAGGAGGGAGGCCAGAGGCAGCGGCGCCGCTCAGGGCCAGCCAGGCCCAGAGCCAGCCGTCCCTCGTCCTTCGTCCCTTGTCTCCTTCCTCGCCAGCCCTCATGGAGACCTACCAAGGCCCACATCTCAAAGGCAAGTGGGTTCTTCTTCTGCTTCCCAAGAGCCCTCGACAGCAGCAAGACTGCAGCCCAAAGCGGGTTTTTCCTGGTATGCCAGTTCAAAGCCGCCGCAGCGCAGACTAAAGCTAAATTCTTCCATAAATTGGCGCCAGCGGCTGATGCCGAGGCGTGGGTTTATGAAGAACAGGGAGAACAATCAACTGGCAATTGTGGACGGAGCAGGGTGAAAGGGAAAATCCTGTATTTTTGAGTCATTATCAGGGGAGGGGAGGAAATCATATTCCTTGTTGCCAAATTTGAAAGTCACTGGAATCGCATATTTTCATTTTAATCCTGAATGTTGCTATGCACGGGTCACGTCTGGAGTGCCTTAACGCACCCCCTCCCCCGTCCCACCCCACATTTAATTGTCTGCCGTATAATAGTGTTTTGTCCGCTCCCCCCAGACCGCTTTCTTGGGAGAATTTCCTTCTGGTCTCTTCGCAAAACAGATTCTGTCCTTGTCACTCAGGGCAGGAAGCTGAGTCCTTCCTTCTGCTTTCAAGTAAGAGGGCTCAGGACCCAGCAGCCGAGATGTGTGAGCCGTGGACACCGAAAAATCACCCAGAAACCCATCCCCTCCCTGCGTGGAGGCCCTGGCACATATTAATTTTCCTCGAAAATCCTGCAGGCCTGGGGATGCAGGAAATGAATCGGGTTCCCAGAGCAGCTGCTGAGTCCCTGGGCTTAGAACCCTGGTAAAAGGGCCGCCCTCGGGCTCCCTAGACTCCAGAATTTCTCGTCCAAGGGGCTGGGGGCGGCGGACGGGGCATGCGCGCGCTGTCCAAGCAGAGGGTGCGCTGCGGAAACTCCATGTGTGCACAATTACAAGTTGGCTGCCCCCGAGGGCTCCCAGCGCACACTTAAAGAGACAGGGCTTTGCCGAAAACCAAACAAGGACCAGCTGGAGGTTTTTGTTTTTTGGGGGCTTTTTTTTTTTTTTTTTAAAAAAAACAACCTACAGG
Organism: Neogale vison; assembly: GCF_020171115.1. Taxonomy (NCBI): domain Eukaryota; kingdom Metazoa; phylum Chordata; class Mammalia; order Carnivora; family Mustelidae; genus Neogale; species Neogale vison. The sequence goes on from NC_058096.1 coordinate 216,300,614, forward strand.
CTTTCCGGAGCTGCCTGGCACAGAGCCTGCTGGAAGCAGGGCTCGCCAGACACACGCAGTTTCCTCCGTGGCCTGTTCTGTCCCCCAGAAATCTTAACATCGTTTTCTTTCCAGTTCCTTCCTTTCGTGAACCAAAAAAAACCCGGGGTAGGGGATGGGTTCGGAACCTTGGGAAGTGCCTTATGACAGGGAGTTGAGGTCCCCAGCTCATAGGGCTCCCGTCCCCTCTCGGCCGGGTCTCTGCGCTCAGCCGCCAGTGACGGAGCCAAACCACAGCCCTGAGTGCTCGCGTTCATTCAGTAAAGCGGGGCGCTGGCTGCTCTCTAGAAAGGGGGGTTTCTTGGCTTGATGGGCTCTGGCTTGCTTTGATTGTGAGTGAAGGGAGGTACTGGACACAGGAGAGCTTGGACGGTCGAAGGGTTGCGTGTGCGCATGCGCGCGCATGTAAGTCGGAGAGGGCGCAAAACCAGAGCGGACTGGGGACGACTGGGGGCGGCTTTGAGAAGTGGTACCAGAGTTGTGTGCCTGTGTGTCTGGCCCCAGAGCCAGCAGTGAGGTTTATTTTAAGCTCCTAGAAGCAGCTCATTGACAATCCCCAGCCGCCACCCCCCCCCCAACCCCAGATAAGTCCGCATTTATCTCTGCTTTCCCCTCCCCTGCCGGTGGGGCTTAGTGTGCGAGGCTCCAGGGAGGTCCCCCCGCCCCCACCCCCGCGCTCTTCTCACGTGTATCCATGACCTTTAACTTCACTTTCCGACCACGGTACGTCCATAAAGACAGTATTACACGTAAATGAAGTATTCCTTTTTGTAATCGTGTTGTAGAAGGTAAAGGAATTTAATAAAGCTATCTTATGATACCGTCCACGCGGCAGCCTCTGGTCTTTGTCTTGCTGTACTCCTCTTTAAGCTTCTAGTTTTTTGTTTTTGTTTTTTTTAAAGTTCGTATTTGTTGGTCAAAGAGAGCACAAGCAGGAGAAGCTGCAGGCAGTGGGAGAAGCAGGCTTCCCCACTGAGCGGGGAGCCCCACGTGGGACTCATACCAGAACGCTGGGATCATGACCTGAGCCAAAGGCAGACGCTTCACCGACAGAGCCACCCAAGTGCCTCTCAAATAGATCTCTTTTTGGAAAATGGACTGATTTGGGGACGCCTGGGTGGCTCAGTGGTAAAGCGTCTAGATGGGTTTCAGCTCAGGTGGCGATCTCAGGGTCATGGGATGGAGTCTTGTGTCCAGCTCTGCGCCCAGCTAGGAGTCGGCCTGGGATTCTCTGTCTCCCTCTGCCCCAAGCCCCACCCACACGGCTCTCTTTCCAAAACAACAAAAAAAATAAAATTATATGGACTTTTTTTTTTTTTTTTAAGATTATTTATTTATTTATTTGACAGAGAGAGATCACAAGTAGGCAGAGAGGCAGGCAGAGAGAGCGAGAGAGGGGAGGAAGCAGGCTCCCTGCTGAGCAGAGAGCCCGATGCTGGACTCGATCCCAGGACCCTGAGATCATGACCTGAGCCGAAGGCAGCGGATTAACCCACTGAGCCACCCAGGCGCCCCTATATGGACTTATTTTAAACAACATGAAAAGTGACAGCAAAGTGACAATAATGTATAGTAAACTCCCTTCTGCTCTGCACTACTCAGGCACTTCCCCAAGTGGCTGTTTCCATTTAAATGTAAATTAGTTATACTTGTTTTGTGCTCCGTAGCCACCGTGGCTACCAAATCAAAACTGGAGATACAGAACATCGCCATAGTTGGAGAAAATTTTTTGGTTTTTTAAGATTTATTTATTTGGGGCGCCTGGGTGGCTCAGTGGGTGAAGCCTCTGCCTTTGGCCCAGATCATGATCTCAGGGTCCTGGGACTGAGCCCCACATCGGGCTCTCTGCTTAGCGGGGAGCCTGCTTCCCCCTCTCTCTCTGCCTGCCTCTCCAACTACTTGTGATCTCTCTCTGTGTCAAATAAATAAATAAAATCTTAAAAAGACAAAAAAGATTTATTTCTTTATTTTAGAGCACGAGCAGGAGGGACAGAGGGAGAGTCCTAAGCAGGTTCCACTGAGCACGGAGCCCAACATAGGGCTCGATCCTGCAACCCCAAGATCAGAACCTGAGCTGACACCAAGAGTCTGTCGCTCAACCAACTGTTAACCACCCAGGCACCCCACAAAGTTTTAATGAACACTCACTGTGAACACCTCAGAAAACACCTTTACTGATTTTTTTTTTCCTTGTGAACAAAATAATTCATCGTGACTGTACAAGGCAAAATTCTAAAAATACAAAAGTGTTTGGCACAGTGGAAGGTGCCATGGTCCCAACTGGTTGAAATGCCTGCTGTTGTCAACACGTTGGAGTGTCTCCTGCCAGACCTTTTTCTGATAGGTTAGATCTTTAGAATCTTGGTTTGCTGTTGGATTTTTTTATTGAGGTATCCTATGCACATGTTTTGTGCACAGATCGTGTACAAAAATGTATAGCTTTCAAACAATATCCTGTATTAGCAACACTAAGACTGGATGTAGAGTGTCTGCCCTACCCATTCCTGGGTTCCTCCCCTCACTTCCCCCAAGGGTGATTGAAGATTGCTCTCCTTACCTCTCCTGTTTTTCCTCTGGACCATTCCACCACTAGATCATGGGGGACTTTCAGAAGGTCTTGAAAATCCCAGAAGTTTATGTAAAGTTATGTATTTCTTTTTTTTTTTTTTTTTAAGTTATGTATTTCTGAACTAAAGGTCTACTGTCAGTTTTCCAGAGGGCTCTGTGAACCAAAAGGCCTTTCAGAAATTAAAAATATTGTTGCCCACAAGCAATCTCCAAGGCCCATTTAGTCATCCTTGTTTTTTGCTTTTTGGGTTTTTTTTTTTTTTTTTAGATTTTATTTATTTATTTATTTATTTATTTGACACAGAGTCACAAGTAGGCAGAGAGGCAGGCAGAGAGAGAGAGGGGGATGCAGGCTCCCTGCTGAGCAGAGAGCCCAATTCAGGGCTCGATCCCAGCACCCTGAGATCATGACCTGAGCTGAAGGCAGAGACTTAACCCACTGAGCCACCCAGGTGCCCCTTTGTCATCCTTGTTAACTTGTTAGCTCAGGCTTAAGATCCCGTTCCTCAGTACCACCCCGTTTCTTGCTTTGCTTTTTGCTGATATATGTATTTTTATTTTTAATTGTGGTAAAATATTCATGACACTTACCATGTAAGCCATTTCTTAAAGATTTTATTCATTTTTTATTTTTATTTTTTTTTAAAGATTTTTTATTTATCAGATAGAGAGAGGGGGAGAGAGCAAGCACAGGCAGACAGAATGGCAGGCAGAGGCAGAGGGAGAAGCAGGCTCCCTGCTGAGCAAGGAGCCCAATGTGGGACTCGATCCCAGGACGCTGGGATCATGACCTGAGCCGAAGGCAGCTGCTTAACCAACTGAGCCACCCAGGCATCCCTTATTCATTTTTTAAAAGTAATCTCTATACCCAATGTGGGGCTTGAACTCACAACCCTTAGATCAAGAGTCACACGTTCCACTGACAGAGCCAGCCAGGTGCCCCCCAATCAAAGCCATTTTTAAAAATATTTTATTTATTTGCCAGAGAGAGCAAGCGAGCGCGCACAGGCAGCAGAGGCAGAGGGAGAGGCAGGCTCCCCGCTGTGCAAGGAGTCCGATGTGAGACTCTATCCCAGGATGCTGGGATCATGACCTGAGCCAAAGGCAGCTGCTTAACCAACTGAGCCACCCAGGCGTCCCAAAGCCTTTTTTATTTTTTTTAAGATTTTATTTATTTGACAGAGAAACAGTGAGAGAGGGAACACAAGCAGGGGGGGAGTGGGAAAGGGAGAAGCAGGCTCCCTGCTGAGCAGGGAGCCCAATGTGGGGCTCTATCCTAGGACCCCAGCATCATGACCTGAGCTGAAGGCAAACTGTTTTTTTTTTTTGTTTGTTTGTTTGTTTGTTTGTTTTTTAAGATTTTATTTATTTATTTGACAGACAGAGATCACAAGTAGGCAGAGAGGCAGGCAGAGAGAGAGAGGAGGAAGCAGGCTCCCCGCTGAGCAGAGAGCCCGATGTGGGACTCGATCCCAGGACCCTGGGATCATGACCTGAGCCGAAGGCAGTGGCTTAACCCACTGAGCCACCCAGGCGCCCCTGAAGGCAAACTGTTAACCGACTGAGCCACCCAGGCACCCCCCACTGAAGCCAACTTTTTTAAGTGTCCAGTTCAGTGGTATGAAACACATTCACACTTGTGTAACCATCCCCACCACCCACCTCCAGGACTCTTTCCTCTTCCCAAACTCAAACTGGCCACATTAAACACTGACTTTTCACCACCCCACCTGGCAACCCTTGGCCTACTTTTTGTCTCTACGTATTTAACTACTGGAGGAACTTCAAATAAATGCAACCATGCAGTGGTTGTCTTTTTATGACTGACTTACTTCAACGAGCATGATGTCCTCAAGGTTCATCCATATTGCAACTGTCAGAATTTTCTTTTTAAGACTGAGTAACAACATCCCTTTGTATGGCTACATCTCATCTTGTTCAACCATCCATCAGTGGGACACTTGGGTTGCTCCCACCTTTTTGGCTATTACAAATCACTTTGGGTGTAGAAATAGCTCCAAATCCTCGCTTTCAATTTTGGGGCTATATACCTAGAAGTGAAATTTCTGGGTTACTCCATTTTTAATTCTGTGAGCACCCGCCATATTGTTTTACATAGTGGAGGCGCCATTTTACATTTCTACCCACAATGCACAAGGGTTCGTCCAATACTCTCTCCACTCCCGCCAATACTTTTTTTTTTTTTTAAATAGTCTCCATCCTAACGGTTGTGAGGTGTTTCTTGCTTTGATTTTTGGAAGGGAGGTGAATGACCTTTTTTGACAGGAGCATTTATATCTGTCAGGCTACGGTTGTGCAATCCCAAATGGCTTATCTCATGAACACCCCACCCCAGCTGATAAGAGAGCTATCATTAGCCCCTGGTTTAGAAAGGTTTAGAGCTTGCCAAGGTCACAGGTAATCTGGAGAACCAGAAACTGAACCCCTGACGTCTTATCTCCTCATTATTTCACTCTGCGTTGGTAGTAATCCACCCCTTTTAGACGTGGAGAATATGAGCTCCGGCCACCAAAGGTCACACAGTTGAGGTAACAGAGCAATCCTAGCCTAAGGGCTCAGCCAACAGGAGGAGAGCGTTGCTTGCCATAAATGCTGACTCCGGGGACGCAACTCCACGCCCACCACCCATGTTTCTTCCAAAGTGATAGCTACCCCATGAGACAAAGGCTGGGGAGCTTCTTGGCCTAAAAATCCGGAGATGGTCTTCTGGAGTCCTAAACCTGAAATAACGCACAAAATCCAAACGTGTGGGGACGCCTGGGTGGCTCAGTTGGTTGGACGACTGCCTTCGGCTCAGGGCATGATCCTGGAGTCCCGGGATCGAGTCCCACATCAGGCTCCCAGCTCCATGGGGAGTCTGCTTCGCTCTCTGACCTTCTCCTTGCTCATGCTCTCTCTCACTGTCTCTCTCTCAAATAAATAAATAAAATCTTTAAAAAAAAAAAATAAAAAGAATAAAAAAAAAAAAAAATCCAAACGTGTGTGGATCCAAAAGCGTGTAGTTTTCCGAGGAAAAGCCTCGGAAAAAGCCTGTGTCCCTGCTTTGATCAAATTTCAAAGAGACCTGTGACCTGGGTTAAGATTAAATCAATCCTTCAATCCTAAGGGTGCTCCCAGCTCCAGGACCGCTGTAAAAATATAAAAACAACACTTGGGGTCATCACAAAAACTGTCTCTTCAAAGCAAAGTAAGCTCTGGGGGTGTCTGGCCGGCTCAGTAGGTAGAACATGCGACTGTTGATCTCAGGGTCATGGGTTCAAGCCCCACGTTGGGTGTAGAGATGACTTAAATAAATAAAACTTTAAAAAAATAATAAAGTAAGCTCTGAGGAAGAAGGTGGCCCCAGGCATGGGGCGGGGGACCTGTCAGAGTCCTGATGGGCAATCAAATCACATTTCCTGACCGCTCTGTGGTAGTTTCTCTCCTTCCTCCCTGGTGATGCCTTCTCTGTTCTGCTCACTTCTCCTCTTTGCCTACAGTCAGAGGGTCTCAGTGCTTGGTTCTTATACTCCCTCTTCCTTATTCTTTCCCAGGGTGCTGACATCTCGTCTCAGGTGCATCTGGACAACCGGCTTTTATTCCCAGCCTAAGTGTCTCTGCAGACTCACAGCGAAGCAAGCACCTTCTCGATAGTTCCATGTGGCCATTCCCCAGCTACAAAGAACTTCCCTAAACCTTCCACTTCATGGAGCCCCTCCCCTCCATGCCTGTTCCTCTCCCTCTTGCCCACAAGCACCACCACCCATCCAGATGTTTGGGCCAAACACCCAGAAAGCAACTTCTTCCTTTTCCTCATTCTGCATATCCAGCTGGCCCTGATATTCTCTAGACTCTCTCTGGAAGATCTGGAAGCCAGTTTATTCCATAGCTCTCCCCTACACAGCGCTTCTAACGCTTCCTGTTATACTGGATTAAAGTCTCAGGGCTCCCAGAAACCCTCTCCCTACTCCTCTCCGGCCACTTAGTCCTCCTCAGTATTCCTCAAACAAACTAAAAATTTCCCCACTTTATTGTCCTTTCTGTCCATAGGCTCTTTCTTTTGCTTGGTGCTGGTTTCCCAACATCATTTTATCCTCAGATCCCGGTTCCTGGTTCCTATGTCCCCTGCCCAGAGAGTCGGTCCTGCCCCAACCACATGACCTCAAGTCACTTCCTTCCCTATCCCCAACTCCAGGGACGCTATCCTAGACCCTGCTGGAGGGCCTTCAAAGCACATGTTCCTCACTAAAATGATCCTGTTCGTTTGTTTCCTTGTGAGGCCTCGCCACTAGAGCAGTGGCCTTCAGGGTTTTTTGTGGGACCTACAGTAAGACAGAAATTTCACACGTGACCCAGCAATCCAAGTGTTACGGCTGGATTATTCCCAGAATGACTGCCTTTTTTTTTTTTTTTAAAGATTTTATTTATTTATTTGACAGACAGAGATCACAAGTAGGCAGAGAGGCAGGCAGAGCGAGAGAGAGGAGGAAGCAGGCTCCCTGCTGAGCAGAGAGCCCAATATGGGGCTCCATCCCAGGATCCTGAGATCATGACCTGAGCCGAAGGCAGCGGCTTAACCCACTGAGCCACCCAGGCGCCCTCTTTCTTTCTTTTTAAAGATTTATTTATTTATTTATTTGACAGAGAAATCACAAGTAGGCAGAGGGGCAGGCAGAGAGACGAGAGATGGGGAAGCAGGCTCCCCCCTGAGCAGAGAGCCCATGCAGGCCTCTACCCCAGGACCCTGACCATGACCCGAGCTGAAGGCAAAGCCTTAACCCACTGAGTCCCCCAGGCGCCCAGATCTGCAGTTTCAACAGAGCTTGGTGGGGCCAGCTGTCTCTGGTCCTCTTGGTGTTGGCTGTGATGGCTCCAAGGCTGGGGGCTGAAGTCTTTTCAGTGCTCACTCGCTCACTTGTCTGATGGTTGACGCTGGCTTCCACTGCGGCCTCATCTGGGAGGCTCTTGGGTTCCCTGCAACATGGCAGCTAGGCTCTGAGACAGAGTATCCCCAAACTGAGAGAGGGCAGGAAAGCAAGAGAGACCACAAGCTTGCACAGGCAGAAGCTGCACCCTAGTTTCTGACCGAGGCTCGTAATTCAGAATATCCTTTCTGCCACATTTTTATTCTGTTGCACAAAGTCCTGCTGAAATTCAAAAGGAAAATGAGAGTCTGCCTCTTGACGGGGAGTGGCAAGGTTGGAACTATTTCCGTAGCCATTTTTTGAAAATATAATGTCACACCCAGTACACAGTTGCAGATTTTGGAGTTCCTCGAAACAATACTTAACTTTCTGTACACAATGCACTGATTTTTTTTTTTCCTAATTGTATTTTGTAGAAAATACTGGTCATGACCTGCTGAATTGATTTCTTTAGCACAGTTTGATAAATTTGTCACGTAAATGGGCAAGTTGTTTCTTCTCTCTACTATAGCCCTTCACACAGCATGGGGTTGTGGTGTTTTAGTTAGGCTGGTTGCCTCACTTACTAGTGTTCTGTGGAGGTTTTATTTAATGCCTTAATACAGTGCTCACGGAATACCCAGCACCGTCCTCACTTAATTCTCACGTCAACCCCTAAGTAGGTACTATTATGACCCCCATTTTACTCAAGAGGAAAAGGAGGCACAGAGGGGTGAAGTCATTTGCACAGGGAACAATGGTAGTAAGTGGGATTCGAACCCCATAAATCTGGCTGCAGACTCCATCTTGCTATGCAGCCTGTTATGGAATTGATTTATTTATTACGTTGATTGTGAGTTCCCCACGCACACTCTATTGAACGTCAGCTCCACGAGACGCAGTCCTACGGCTTCGCCCCTAGAACCCCGCCCTGGAGGCCGTGGGCTGCCAAAAAAACAAACAGCTTCAGGACCTGCCAGACGCTTTCCAGCCTGCGCAGGCGCATCACGCAGGACTCCCGCGGGCACACACCTCCCCTCCCTGCGCCGATTAGCCATCGCCGGAGACTGACGGAGGCGCCGGCGCAGGCGCACTAGGCCAGACCTGAAGCTTCCTCCCGCCCATTCCCTGATGACTGATGGAGGACCAAGCCAATGAAAACGGGAGCCTTTGGGAAAGGGGCGGGCCCTGAGGGCAGTTAAACTTGCGCGGGAATGGTCCTGGCGTAGTCATGGCGGCCTTCCGAGACATGGAGGAGGTGAGCCAGGGTTTGCTGAGCCTGCTAGGCGCTAACCGCGCGGAGGCCCAGCAACGGCGGCTGCTGGGACGCCACGAACAAGTGGTGGAGCGCCTGCTGGAGACGCAAGACAACGCCGAGCAAGGGCTGCGAGGTCAGGGCTGGGGCCGGGGGCGGCCGAGACCCAGGCCCGCGTTATGGCAGGGGGCGGCAGGTCCGCCTCGAAACCCTCCCTCCTGGGCGCTCCCATCCCTGCCTCGTTTTCCCGTAGACACCGCCCCCTCTGAGCCTTAGTTTCCTCCCCACCCGTGAAATGGGCTTCAGGATGGCATCCACCTCCTTGGGAGTTAGTTGGTGAATATAGGAGTTCGCAGGGTCTGGCCCAACGCTGAGCGTTCCGTGAGCAGGAACTGGGGAACTCAGGGTCCGGAGTGGGGCTCAGGAGTCAAAGCGCTGAGTTTAGCTCCCAGCATCCGCACTTCCTGAGGTGGTTCAGCTGTTTTACCGAGCACCTGCTGTGTGCCAGGTAGCGTGCCAGCCCAGGGTGGAAGCGAGAAGGAAACAGACAAAATCCCTTAGGGGATTGTTAATGCTAGTGGGGGGAGGTCAGAAGATAAACAAGAAAAATGGGTAAGTCGGGAGGTGATGGGCTAAGGAGAAAAATTGGATTGTATAGGAGGGTGTGGTGATGTTTTGCGGCGGGTCGGTGAAAGCCTTTTGGAAAGAGGATGTTTTAGCAGAAACCCAAGGAGGCTTGGGATGGAGCCAGGGCCGTGGTGGTATTAAACAAATCCTGGGAAAGTGCCTCCTGCTTTACATGGAGAGAACAGTGGATAGATAATACCATTTACGTGGAATTTAAGACACCAGCAAATGTAAGACTCTTAAAGTTAAGGGAAAAAAGCTTTGCTGATAAATATCTTAACATGGTGGAGAGAGAGGATTTGATCGAGCCTCTCCCACAGGTGAGAGGGGCTCACTCAGCCTCCAACCTGGATTTCAGGTAACTCTTGAGGCTTGTGGCCCCAGTCCAGAGGCTGCCCTCTCAAGCCTCAGTGTCCTGATCTGTAAAATGGGACCGCCGATAGCACCCGTTGTTACTGCTCTCAGTGCCAGGTTTTTATTGCTTTTAAGGCTAACAATGTTGGGTGGGTATAAAATTGTTGGAAGACTTACCATTTTAGCCATTTTTAAGGGTCAGTTCAGTGGCGTTAAGCACATTGACATCATTGTGCCACCAACCCCACCGTCCATCTCCAGAATGTTTTCATTATCCGCAACTGAAACTGCATTCGTTAAACACTAACTCCCCATTTCCCCTCCTCCCCGCCCCTGGCACCCACCATTCTGCTTCCTATCTCTATGGATTTTGACTATTCTAGGGACCTCATATAAACCGGAGTCCTGGAATTTTGTGTATGGCTTATTTTCTTTTTATTTTTTATATTTCGTGTCTGACTTATTTCATTGAGCACAATGGTTTCTTTTTATTATTTATTTATTTATTTATTTAAAGAGAATAGCTTTATTTATTTATTTATTTATTTGACAGAGATCACAAGTGGGCAGAGAAGCAGGCAGAGAGAGAGAGAGAGAGGAAGGGAAGCAGGCACCCCGCTGAGCAGAGAGCCGGATGCGGGGCTCCATCCCAGGACCCTGGGATCATGACCTGGGCGGAAGGCAGCGGCTTTAACCCACTGAGCCAGGGAGGCGCCCCTTTATTTTTTTTTTTTTAAGATTTTATTCATTTATTTGGACAGAGAGACAAACTCTCTGTCTCTCTTGTGCTGCATACAAGCAGGCAGAGGCAGAGGGAGGAACCCACTCCCCGCCGAGAAGGGAGCCTGATGCTGGGCTCCATCTCCGGTTCCTGGGATCAGTTAAGCAGACGCTTAACTGATTGAGGCACTCACTTAGCACAATGTTTTGAAGATTCATCCACGTTGTAGGGAGTCAGAATTTCCTTTCCTTGTAGGGCTGAATAATATTCGACTGTATGGCCATACCTCATTTTGTTTGTCCATTTATCCACTGACGGACAGTTGGTAGCTTCCAGCCCCCAGCTGCTATGAATAATGCTGCCATGAACATGGGTGTGCAAATATCTCTTTGGGTCCTTGCTTTCAATTCTTTTTGCATTTTCCCAGAAGTGGAATCGCTAGATCACATGGTAATTTGATATTTAATCTTTGAGAAACTGTCATCCGGTTTTCCGCAGTGGTTTCGTTGCCAGGGTTTTTTTGGTTTTTTTTTAATGCCTTTTTACAGTTATATTTCACACGGAGATGCTATTTGGGTTGAGACCGAAATGACCTAGGAGCTAGGCAGGGGATGGGTTGGGGGAAGAGTGTTCCTGGCAGAGGTGACTGCAAATGCCATGGTCACAAGGTGAGAGTGAGCTTGGAGACCCAGGAAAAAGTGCTGAAGGTGAGATCAGCCACAGCAAGACCCTGCCGGCAACAGGAGTTTGGAGGTTCTAAGTGTGGTGGATGCCCAGTCAGAGTCTTCTCCTTCTCTCCTCCATCTCTCTCGTTCCTCTCCCCCCACCACTCCATTCACTCCCCCTCCATTGATGGTTTGGGGAGAAGATGGCATCACCCAGACTGCCTGGGTTTTAGCAGAACGGATGGAGTTAGGGCTGGGGAGACAGGAGTCAGTGGACCAGGAAGCTGGGATTCAGTTCAGATCCGGGCTTCAGAGCTAAGCGTCTGTGGACAAGTCACTGAACATCTTGGGGCTTCTTGTCCACCTCTGCATGGGGGCAGGGCTAAAGCCACATCCCTCAGAGGCTTGTGGGGGAGGAGGACCCTCCCAGGGAGGAATCCAAGGAGACTCAGGTTGTCTGTGGGGAGGGTGAGGGGAGAAGGGGCAGGAAGGCCGCAGAAGAGAACCAGACCCTCAGCTATCCTAACAGGAAGTCAGCAGGCACTGTTTAAAACAGACAAATCGAGAAATAGCAGCATAAGCAGATTATTTAGAAATGTGAAGGTCAATGCCAGAGAAAACAGTGATGAGTTGAAAGTGGCTGCTTCAGAGGGGTGGAGAGGCTGGCGGGGGCCGGGGGTGCCTGTGTGTGTTTAAATTTTCACAGCCATATACATATAATATTTTGACGAAAAATTAACTTAATGTAAGTTTGTAAACACTTAAACGCCAGCCCTTTGGGAAGCATTTCCATCTGTGCCTTCTTTAAGTTGGCGGGTTTCTCCAGCTGTCTGGGAAGGAACATGGTAACCTTGTTAGGGTGTTTTTGATCTTTCTGGATGTTTTGTTCAAAGCATGTTTATTCTGAGTAGGTGCTGGTGATCTATGGTAACTGTAAGATGCAATCCCTGATTCGAGAAGGAAAGAGGAGGAATGAATCATTCGGAGCTGGGGTGCTGTCCGGGAAGCATGGCCGCACCCTAGGAGGGAGAGGAGAGTGTCCAGCTGCCCAAGTTGTGCACTGCGCAGGAGGTCTTGAAGGCTGGGTCCAGGAGTGCACAATGGGCAGGAGCACAGCGGCGTCCCATAGTGGACAGGCAGGGCCTTTTACAAGGCCTTGTAAAAAAAAAAAAAAAAAACGGGCTTATTTGCAGAATGATGAGGTGTCTCTGTGGCCAGAGCAGTGAGGAGAGCACACAGTGGGGTGAAAAGTAGCCAGAAAGGCTGTCGAAGTTGAAGATGCTCAGAGGGACCCGGGCCTTATCTTTTAGACACTAGTGGGCCATGGATGGTCTTTGAGGAGGGGAGGGACTTCTCGTTTGGTCTCTAAGGCAGCCACCATAGAGGCAGAGAGCAGAAGGGATTGGCAACAGGAGAGACCAAAGCAGGGAGAGAGGGGGAGGCTGTTGGGTTGATCCTGGAGGAACCCGTGAGGGGGTTCCCGCTGGCCAGGAGCAGGGGACCGGCCAGGCCAGGCCTGGATCGCTAATTGGATGTGGAAAGCGAGGGCCAAGCTTCTTGCTTGGGCAACAGAGTTCAACGTGACCTTATAAATTAAGACTAGGTGTGCAAGGAAAGGCTGGAGTGGTTGATTTCTTGATTTCTTTACCCATTTGTTCATTTTTTGGGGCGGATTCAAATGTGTTTTGGTGACATGGAAGTACTTTTGCGAGGTCTGGGTGGAACGGAGTGGTGGGCTTTTGGAAATAGGACCGGCAGTTTGGGGAGCCGTAGGCGAGGAAGCAAGGAGTGGCCAAGGCCTCTGGCACGGGCAGACCCAGGAGAAACCACGCGCAAGGGCCTCAGCCTTCTCCCCCCCCAACCCCAGAGATCCTGGCCATGGAGGAAGAAGTGGCCCAGAGCCTCCTTGATGCCAAAGAGCGGGCGCACCAGGGCGGCGTCGAGTTGCAGCAGCTGCAAGAGGAGCTTCAGAAGGCGGGCGAGGAGGACGCCCGCGTGAAGGCCAGCCTCGAATATCCTTCCCGCTGCGCGCGGCGGCCGGGCCTCGGGCTCACCGCGGGGACGCCGGCTCATTCCCGCTGGGCGCTGGGCTTCGAGCCAGGGACCCTGGGCCTGCCCGTGGCTGGGGTTAGCACGGGCAGCCCCCCTCCAGAGCGAGGCGACCTTAACTGCCTGCTTGACTCAGCTCACCCGAGAGCTGGAGGAGCTCAAGGAGATCGAGGCCGGTCTGGAGAGACAGGAAAGGGAAGTTGACGAAGACACGACGGTCACCATCCCCTCGGCTGTGTAGGTCCCTCGGGCACGCAGGGCGGCGGGTGTGATCCACAGCTCTGAGCTGGAGTCCATGCCCGGGTGACTTTCTTTTCTCTCTCCTCTGTGTGTGTGTGTGTGTGTGCGCGCGCGCGTGTTCGTTCTCCTACAGGTACGTGGCTCAACTTTATCGCCGAGTCAGTAAAATCGAGTGGGACTACGAGAGTGAGGCGGGCATGGTCAAAGGCAGTATCCTTTGCGGAGAAAGCGGAGCCCGGTGCGCTGCTGGTGGCGATGGGGGGTGTAGAGCTGCCGTGAGCCGCAGTCCGGCAGGTCCCCCGAACCCCCGGAGGACCCCGCAGTCCCCCTTCTGGGTACAGACACAAAAATACGGAAAGCAGAGTATCGAAGAGATGGTTGTACACCTGTGCGCATGACGGCGGTGGTCCCCACGGCCGAAAGGTGGGAGCGACCCAGTGATGGCGCAGCAGATGGCTGGGTAAGCACACGCTGGTGTACCCGTCCTTGAGGTATGTTCCGCGTAGTAAGGGAGAAGCTTCTGGCACATACTAGAACATGGATGTACCTGGAGGACATGGTAAGTGAAACCAGCCGGACACAACAAGTAAACGGGTGTCTTATTCCACAGACAGGAAGGTTCCCTAGGGGAGGCAAAGCCACAGAGACAGGAAGTAGATGGCAGGCGCCCGGGGGAAGGGGAAGGGGAGCCTCTGGTCCATGGGGAAGATGGAAAATTCTGGAGACCAATGGTCGGGATGGCTGTACAACCTTGTGCCTGTATTGAATGCCACTGAGCTCTACACTTAAAAACTCGCTAAAATGGTAGATTTTAGATGTATCTCAGCACAATGTTTTGTAAAGAGTACACTATCAGAATTCAACTTTTTGTTCACAGAAATCTTGTTCAGTCTCTAAATACAGTCTGACAGTTTCTTCAGAGGGGGGGTACCCTTTGCTCCTGGGGTCCCGGGGTGCCGTGTGTGTCAGGCTTCCTTACATCTGCGCCCTCAGTCCATCACGGCCCCAGCGTGGCCCAGCCTCTCCACCTGGACAGCACCCAGCTCTCCAAGAAGTTCATCAGCGACTACCTCTGGAGCCTGGTGGACACAGACTGGTAGCCGGGGGCCTCAGGGACACTTCCACGCACGGCACGACGCAAGCGTGCTGGGCGGTCGGTGCCTCAAGGGTGAGAGGAACTGGACATTAAATGTTTGTACACAAATAGTCTGGGTTTTTTTGGGTTTTTTGTTTGTCTTTTGGGGTTTGTCTTTTGAGGCCTTTGGCCTCAGTGCTGGCGCAGCCTTGGCTAGGGAACTTTGGAGAACTGCCCTGGAGACTAGACCCGCAGCTTTACATCGTGGCCACACTGTGCATGTGGCACCACAGTGTACGATGACCCGTCCTGTGTCTTTGTCATCTGTGTATCAAGATGGGCCCTTTTGTAGTGACTCGGAGCATAGTCTTGAGTGCCACCGTGTGCCCAGAACTGGAACATGGAGGTGCTGGCTGGAGCCCTGGCAGCCCTGTTGCCGCACGTAAGGAGGGATACAAGCCGCTAGGGTTGACCGGAGCCTGGTTGCCTGATGACCGTGGAGCTGGGTATCAGCAGCACTGGACTTTTGTTTTAAGATTTTATTTATTTATTTGAGCGAGAAAAAGATAGAGTGTGAGCAGGGGGAAAGGGACATGTACACTCCGGGCTGAGGGTGGAGCCTGGAGTGAGAGCTCAGCCCCATGATCCTGAGATCATGACCCGAGCTGAAAGCAAGAGTCAGATGCTTAACCAACTGAGCCACGCAGGCGCCCCTGGACTTTTTCTTTTGAAGTAGGCTCCCCACCCAGTGTAGAGCCCAATACGGGGCTTGAACTCATGACCCTGAGATCCAGACTTGAGCTGAGATCGAGTCAGACGCTCAGCCCACTGAGCCACCCAGGCGCCCCAGCACTGGACTAATTTATGAGGGGAGACTACGTAGTCTTGTGACTAAGCCAGCCAGGCCCTCCACAGCTCAAGTAAATTTTTTTTTTTTAAAGATTTTATTTATTTCTTTGACAGAGATCACAAGTAGGCAGAGAGGCAGGCAGAGAGAGAGGAGGAAGCAGGCTCCCCGCTGAGCAGACAGCCCAATTCGGGGCTCAACCCCAGGCCCCTGGGATCAGACCTGAGCCGAAGGCAGAGGCTTTAACCCACTGAGCCTCTCAGGAGCCCCAGCTCAAGTAAATCTAACTGATGCAGCATCCAACCCAGGCCGAGCTCCGTGTCCCCCTCCCCTGCCCCCCAGTGACCTGGGGTACCGCTGAGAATGGGAAGCTTACTGCCAGCCTGCCTGCCTGAGGGCAGAGAAAGGAAGCAGTTTCCCCTCAAACCTAGGGGCTGCCTTCTACATACAGCCCGGTCGGGAGGTATGGCACGGTCACACGAGCCTCTGGGTCCTCTGGTCTGGGGTTTTTACACGGCCGCATAACGGAGTTGTTTCTAGAAGGTGCCAGGTTACAGTGGTTTCTGACTGGAGAGGAGGCATTCCAGGCAGAGCAGTGAGCAGGAGGTTCCAGCGGCTTCTGAGCCGTCATGGGCACCAGACACGGTCCACTCAGGTCACCCTTGCGGGTTCTGGGGCAGGAAGCCTGCCTGTCAGACTCTAGGGGGATGGACCAGTTCACTCGGTTCACAGGGATTCCCAGAACCTTCGAGGTTCTGTTTCTATGCCAAGGGCTTGGCTTTACATGTTCGAGTAAATGGTCTCATAATTCCTCCTGAGCTGTTCTCATTTTCAAGATCGGTAGGTAGGGTCTTTTATGGCCTGAAATAGGCGCAGAGACTCCTGTTTGTACCATCGGCCTCCAAAGGGCAAAACACTTGAACTTGACCAGGGTTTTCCCACCTCAGCCCTAGGGACGTCGGGCCCAGTCATTCTCTGTGGTACAGGCTGTCCTGGACATTGCCGGACCTTGAGCAGCATTCCCGGCCCCCACCCTCTGGGTGCCAGGAGACCCCCTCAGTGGAGCACACGTGAGGCAGTGCCCCTCCCCCCACCTTGCAGCCTCAGCCAAGAACCGGCCAGGTGGCCACACGTGGTCGTCTGAGTAGCTGCTGTCATGCTAACAGCTGGCCTCCACCTGCTTGATGGCAGCGGTGGGGGGTGGGGTAGCACCGGAGAAACAACCCAGCCCAGCTGAGAGCCCCTGCGCAGGCGACCCGCCCATCCTTGTAGCGCATCAAGCAGGCCTGCAGGTGCCTGGGAGAGGCAAGACGTGGAGCTCGCTGCAGACCAGAGCCCGAGAGCGCCGAGGCCCAGGCCCTAAAGCCCTCCGTGGGCCGGCTCTCCTGCCATGCAGTCGCTTTGCTTGGTTCTGGGAGGGGGCCGAGGAGGTACTGGCGGCTTGGAGCTCAGTTTCCCCCAAAAGAAGCCGGTCCCTTCGGGGAGGCCGTGGGAACCCCGGCTCAGAGTGGCCGTGTGCCTCTGTCGACCCAGACAGCAACACCCACCACCACCCCCGGGAACTGGCCGGCGGCGTGAGCAATTGGGTAAGGAACGTGGCCTGGCGGGCGGGTGCAGGGAGGCGCCTGAGCTCACAGGGGCCGGGAGAGGACCCGGCCCTCCGCATGCCTGGGCCCTGACTCACTGCCCAGGGCTGGCTGGGTGCCCAGGACAGCCGGCAGGCCAGCCTCAGGCCCACAGCCTCCAGGGTGCTCCCCCACCCCCACCCCTGCGCGGCCTTCCTCGGAGAGCCGCCCCGGCAGTGGTGGTCACCGGCCCCGGGACTCCGGAGGCCGGCCACGGGCCTGCTGCGGGTTTGGCCCAGCCGGGCTGAAGAAGAAGTGAGATCCGTGTCCCCATGCCCGCGAGTGGGGAGCCGGCTCACTGGCCTTGCGCGCGCAGAGCGGAGACTTGACCCCCTTCCCCTCGTGTGCCCCCCAGCGCCTTCCCAAGCCAGGAAAGAGCATTCATCTTACAGATGAGCTGACGGGCACGGAATGGTCTGGTCACATGCCCAAAGTCACAGGACCGTGATACCCCTGGAGTCTGAGCCCCCACAGTAGGGCTGAGGGGTCCGTGGAGGAGCAGCTCGGCTTTGCTGACGAGGGGCAGCCTCAGAGGTGGCAGCCCCTTTTTCAAGGTGACCCGGGGAGAAAGCGGCCCAGCAGTGGGGAGCCCGGGCCTGTGTTGTTGGAGCTGCAAAGCTGACGTTCCCGATAAAGTCATCGCGGATAGTTGGCCACGAGTCAGAGGTCCGAAGGCCCAGCCGACCTGGCCTGTAGTCGGTGTGCTGGGGAAAGAGCGCAGGAGATGCTGAGTAATAGTGGAGGCCCTCCCACTCCGCAGTCGTGCGGCCAGTCCCGAGCTGGCTGCCCCCGAGGGGCCCTCGGCCTCTTTCTCTAAACCCCCAGGACTTTCATTGCCCTGGGTGGCCCACCCAGTGTCCCCCACCCCTGTCCCCACGTGAGCTGTGAATAGAGCTCTTCCTAGTTCATATATGGGGGGGCGTGGCTGGTGGTGAGCGTGAGTGCGTGTGCCTGGGACACGGGGTTCTGGGGCTGGAATCAAACCTCCGTTAGATATGAGGCCCAGGCCTGATCTCTCTGGACTGGCTGGGGAGAGACCGGAAAGGTTGTCCTCAAGACAGGGCCTGGGACCTCCTGCAGGCTCCCCAATTGACTCAGAAATGTGGGCGGGGCATCTCTGACCCACCGGACCCCGCCTCGCATCAGGGAGCCACACTCCAGTGGAGGCCAAGACGAATGGGTTGAGAAGGAAACTCAGGAAACTGAGTCACAGAGAGTATACCAGTTAATTGTTTAAGTTCTCACAGGGGATGAGCAGCAGAGCTAGGGTTTGAACTGGACCCAGAGTTCGGGTACTGAACTCCCCCTTCCAGTTAGTGATAAAAGCTGTTGCTGTTCTGGGCGGGGTGGGGGGTGGATTCCTATAGGAGGCCCTGGGGAGGAGGGGGGCATTGGAGCCCAGACCTGAGGCCCCAGGGTGCAGAAGTGTGGAGATCATGATCCCGGCAGAGGGAACAGCAAGTGCAAAGGTGGGTGTGCAGGGGTAGCAAAGCAGTGGGGCAGGGGGTGGGGGGGATTGATCCCACAGGGTCAGGAGTAGGGAGTGGTTGCTTGATCATGCTGGGCCTGCAGTCCCCAGTAAGATCTGGAGAGGATTTCAGATTCCAGGCAGGACCAGAGTTGGGACCTGGCAAAGGGAGTCTTTAGCACAGGACACCTTGCAGTAGCCCAGCGTTTCTAGGGGGCTGGTCTTGCTGTGAACCCCCAAGCTCCCCCCTCCATCCCAGGCACAGCGTGGGAGTAGAGGCCAGGATAAGCAGAGCAGCTGGGCCTGGGAGGGTGGGGCTCCAGGAGGAGGGAGCCCCTCCACCAAGGGCAGGAAGCAAGGCTGAAACCCGAGCTTTCTGGAGTGGGAGCTGGACCAGACCCAGGAGTCCCCAGGGCTGCCCCGCCTCCAACCCCCCCCCCTCCGCTGCCCAGCTCTGCAGGGTGGCTGATGTGACCAGGGCTCGCCCTCATCCCTCGCTCAGAGAATTCACTTCCTGGAAGACTGAAGGAGGCACTGACACCCACCCCCCCCAGCTCCCGGCAGAGGGGAGGGGCTGGCAGGGGAAACTGCGGGGGTGGGCGGTGAAGGGCAACCCTCTGCACACCCCGCTCTGCTCCGCTCTCCCTCTCGGACCTGGGCTCAGTCCCGCAGGCTCCAGCCTGACTCACCGCAGGCAGCTGTGGTTTGGGCTGCCAGGGGTGGGGGTGGGGGCAGCAGAGGACACAAGTTGGGGATATCAAGCTTAGGGGAGCAACTTCCTCCTGCCACCCAACCCGTCCTGGCCAGAGCTACTGAGCCCTCAGAGCAGAGGAGGGCAGGACTGCCAGTCCCCCACCCTGTCCTTGGGGGTGACAGTCCCCAAGCGGCAGGATGTCTCTGCCCCGGCAGAATCAGCACCATCACAGTTCTCTGGTGGCCTTCCAATAGGAGACCCTGTTCTGAGCCCTAAGCCCTAAGAATCTGTCCCCTCTACCCCTCACAGCCAGTAGGGGAAGTGACGGGGTGGCAACTATCTTCCCACGCCCCAGAGCTTCGTGAGCTGAGCCCAGTGACCCAAGCCTCCCCTTTCCCATCTGTGAAATGGGCGCTGGCTACTGTCCTCTCCTCAGGGGCCCACACGGAGGAGCAGACGATTTAATGCCCAAGAAGTCTTTGCTCCTATTTGTCATGAAGCTCTAAGCCCTGCGTGTCCGTGTCACATGCAAGGGGTGCTGTGGGGGCGCCGAGGAAGGATTTGAGTCACCAGTCCTTCAGCAGAAAACAGCTGAAGCCAGATACGGGTAAGAAGTCTCCAACACCTCTGGCCACTCCCATGCGTGCTCATGGCCCAGGGACCCCCCAAGTCCTGCCACCTCCCCGTGGCCGCATCCTCGGACACCTCCAGGCCCCTTCTGTTTGCCAAGCCATTTACGCTCATTTGTCCCGTTTGCCACACGGCTGAGCATGGAATCAGTCAATCAACCAATTATCGAGCGCCGGCGTGCAGGGCCCGCGGCGTCCTGTGCGGTCTGCTCAGTTTTCACCCCCAGAGGCACTTTGGAACCTTCCCAAGACAAAAGGCGGAAGGAAGGAAGGAAGTGCCACCCTGTGGACACAGAAAAGATAACAGGCTCTCAGCGCCCGGCCTTCCTCTCTGGGCATGCGCAGAGCCCCCGACCCCCCTGCTCCGAGCCTGGGAGGGGGATTAGCACTGAGCCCAGTTTCAGTTGGGGAAACTGAGGCTGTCGTGGGCCTGGGGTCACCCATCCCAAACTAGGTGGCCTGGCGCAGGATGTGTTCCTTCCCACCCCATTGTCGGGCACTCTGGGTCATCCCTCCCCCTACCCCCCTGTTCCTGCTCTCCCTTCCTCTGCCCTGTAAGGCAGGGGACCCCATTCCTCAGGTCCCGCTGGATTCAACCAACGGGGGCCGCTAGTGGGAGAGAGCACTGGGAGGAGGGGAGACGCTGAATCTCTCTTTTTTGTCTGCCATACAGTGTCTCCTGGGAGGCTCCCACCGGCTCCCTCCCGGGGTCCAGTGACGCCAGCCCCATCCTACGCTGTTGCTTACTTCTGGCTGCCTCATTGTTCCCCAATTTGGTCTCTAAATTATAATTTAGTATTAAATTGTGTTACAATACACATAACATCAAATTGGCCATCTTAACCATGTTTAACCATCTAATTCAAGGGCATCAAGTACAATCACATGGTTGTGCGGCCATGGCCAGAACTTCCTTCTTTTTTTTTTTTTTTAAGATTTTATTTATTTATTTGACAGAGATCACAAGTAGGCAGAGAGGCAGGCAGAGAGAGGAAGGGAAGCAGGCTCCTTGCTGAGCAGAAAGCCCAAAGCGGGGCTCGATTCCAGCACCCTGGGATCATGACCTGAGCCGAAGGCAGAGGCTTTAACCCACTGAGCCACCCAGGCGCCCCCAGAACTTCCTTCTTCCCAAACTGAATCTCTGTCCCCACTGAATGCCAACTTGCTACACCCCTCCCTCAGCCCCTGGCGCCCACCATCTCCTTCCGGTATCTATGAACCAGACTTCTTTAGGAACCTCAAGTGGAATCCTGGAGTGTGAGCTGGCATGTCGTGATGGTTTGGTCTTTTTTACGTAGTTTTTTTGGTCTCTTTTATGCAGTTTCCCATATTAAGTTCTTTCTATCCGTCCACCTACTGTGTCCCTGAGCGCACCCCTCCCAGGGACCCGCCTAGACCACTTGTGGTTTGATCTGCCATGCTCAGGGAAAGGGGTCTTAATGGCCAACAGGTCCAGACCCTGGTCAAGACGGGGTGCACGAAAGAACAGGGAAGCACGTGGCTGGACGCCCACAGCTCTCGCCAAATGTTGCCGCTATGGAACACAAGAATTTGCTGGAACTCATGATTATTTGGATTTGTGTTGGAGAATCTCATTTTCTATCTTACTAATTAATTTTACAGGTGTTTATCCTGTTTCATCCTTTAAGAAAACCTCACAGCAACCACTCCAGGACCCCAAACGGTTAGAAGGGACGCTTCGATCGGAAATCATCCCTTGATTGGACCAGGTGGGGAGGTCTCGGCCCCAGGCCACTCTTCCTCCCAGTTCAGCTTCTGGATTCAGCTCAGATGTCACCTCCTTAGAGAATCCTTCCCTGAGCCCTCCCGAAAGGAGTCCTCTCCCTGCCAGTCACTTCTCTGTCCCATTGCCCTGTTAAAAATTCTTCTAGAATATTCTTCTAAGATTATAAGCACTGTATCTATTTCCCCTTCTACAATGTCAGCTCCTTGAGGGCAGACTCTTACTCACTTCTATGGTTTTATTCACTGCGGTATCCCACATGCCTAGACCAGGACCCGGCCCACAACACAGGTATCCCATAGATGCCGGTTCTGTGAAGGCGTATGCTGGAAACTTAGCAAAACCCCAAGTCAGGGAAGCACCCCATAGCCTGTAGCCCATCCCGAGCTCTGAGAAAATGTTCCCTTTTCCAGATCCATCTTCTGGGGGGGGGAGTCCCGCCCATGCACAGGAGGAGGAGCCCAGACATTGGAGGAAGAAAACGGTCCAGGTTTTGCCAGCGGTTCATTTAAGAAATTTAATCGATCACAGTAAGACATTTGGGCTATAAAAACATTCTATACAGTGGTTTAAAAAGCAATACCCACCTCCCAAAAGCCACCACCCACCATATATACAACACAGACACGATTCTCCTGAAGAGCTTTGCGCTAATCTTTGTACAAAAAGAGGCGTCTCAGAGACGACTTCCCCCCAAGGCAGAACCCCCGGAGGGGTCAGCGATGCAGCAACCAGGGTTTGCAAAAATAAATAGATCTTTGTTTCATATATAGAAGTGATACACATTTAACAAATATACAAAGTGCAAACATAACAAAACAGCCCCCCCGGGATCTGTACGAGGGATTATTTACATGCTTCGGCAGGAGAAAAGGCTTCACAGTTTCCTAGAGGGCAGGGCACAGTGTCGGGCCGTCATGCGGGGAGCGACAGGCAGGCCCCGGACGAGGCCAGGCAGGAAGCCACAGGAGGCCGCCTCTTCTCTCTTTGGTCGGAAAGGCGACACAGCTGAGGGCATGGCAAAGACGTTTTGTTTAAGTCCCGTGAGCCGACCAAGCCCAAGGGGATGACTTACGGGGCTAAAAGGCCATGCATGTATTGGACAGGCACCCATCAACGACAAGCATCTTGTTGGGGGAAATGAATGGCTCAGGGCGTCTGCACGGAAGCAGAAACACTAGCGGGACAGTGAAGATGGCAGCTTTGAGGCGCTCGGTGGGGAGAGGGGAGAGGCCCCGAGATCACGCACGTTTGTCCACGTGGGCCCGGAGCCCATCCCAACCGGAGCAGAAACCAGTGCAAAACAGTAACAATGTCAATGTTACCCAAGATACAGCCCTGAACTAAAAAAAAAAAAGTGCTCGAGGGATCTGGAAGGGTCTGGTGCAGGCACGGGGGCTGGGGTTCAGGCCACCACGCCTGGACCACAGGACGCTCTTAGAGACTGGAGGCCGCTGTCTGCACGCATCGGCTAACTGGGCATCTCAGGCACTTAATCCATATTAAGGGCAACCGGTAACCTGGGGACCGTGGAGGTTTCGGTGAATGAACGGGACTCACTTGGCCCCACCCCCGGGATGCTGGATTTGGCCAGGTCAAGACCAATGCCAGAGTCTTGGTGTGGGCACAGACCTCGCTTGGAAAACCCGAGTTTGATCCGGACCTGAGGTGCAGCAAAGCAACAGTGAGCGCTGGCTGTCCAGCAAGGCAGAGGTGAGCTCGGTTACTCCTGAGTTTAGGGCCTCGGGCTGGGGTGGGCACGGGGAGGGGTAGAGCAGCCACCCAGGACCTCGCAGGTAGTGTAGGTCTGCTCTCCAGTTCCCAGCCCCTTGGCCTTCTCTGTCCCTCTGGCAGTCCCTGGAGAGGGCAGAGACGCCCCCCCCCCAGCTCATTCAGCCTTCTCCTCTCCACTAGTCACAAAGAAAAAAAATTCTGACCTCAACCCGTTGCCTGGGCGCCGTTGGAAGCCCGTCTGCCTCCCAGACGAATAAATATATAGAACAAAGCTCTGGCAGGACAGGCCCAGCGGCTGCAGGCGCTGCTTTGGGTTCGCTGCTTTCTTTGAGTGAAACAGGAGGGCGTCAAGGTCTCAGGAAGGGTTTGGGGCAGGTCAAGGGTCTGGGGAGAAAGTGTTCTTCCTGCCCGTGACCAGCAGCAGGTTCCGGGGAAGGACGGACCTGGAAGCGGCAGCTCACGCCGCCTCGTCCTCCAGGCTGACCATCTGTCTCTGTCACGAAAGAGAAACGCCGGAAGCGATCAGGCCAATGTTCAGTAAACATGGCCAGAGGCCACCTACGCCTCCCGGCCCCCCAGCCCCCCTCATCGCTGGCTGGGACCAGCGCAGCGGCCTCTGTCCTGGTCCCCAGCTCCTGACCTTGGCTCCAGTCTTTTCCCCCCGACAGCCACCTGAGGGCGCCTGTGAGCCCCAAGTCAGGCCAGGCCCAGAACTCTCTCCCATCTTGTGAGAGCAAAGCCAGAATCCTCCTCCAGGGGCCTCATCCCGTCCAGTCCTGTCCTGTCCTGTCCTGTCCCTTCCCTTGGCTTCCCCCGGCCCCGACACTCCCCTACCCCAGTTCTCAGCTCCAGCCACACCAGCCTCCGGGAAGCCTACCCCAGCTCCCTCATCTAGGCTCGCCCAGCCCCCACTGGCTTGTTTCCCCCCCTTTTCTTGATGCTGTCCACTCCCCACCCCAGAAGGGCTCTGGAGGGTCCCCCAGCCTCTGGGTGGGGGCGGGGCCCTCACCGAAGGGTAGGTGTAGCCGTCTGGGCTGCAGCAGATGTGGACCTCGTCCTCCGTGGTCTTCTGGTACACGGGGTTGTCGAAGTTGATGCTGTTGATGCTCCGCAGCCGCCAGTTCTTCCAGAGGAGGAAGGTCCCGAAGCACAGGAGGGTGAGCAGGACTGCGGAGGGAGGGGGCCTGGTCAGGGGGCGCCCCGGAGCGCGCCCAGCCCCCCGCACCCCTACCCAGGGACACCACCAGCAGACTCTGGGCTTTCTGACGTATAGAGGGGTTTTTTTTGGTCCAAATTCGAAGCCACTAAGAAAAAAACCTCCCTGTGTGCATAATAAATCTCTAACTCGAGGCCCACTGCGACTGCCTCGGCCCGGAAATGCCCCACGGTGGTTCATGTTCCCAGGTTTCCTCTGAGTCACCGCATGGGGGGCTTCCCCTCTTCCAGAAACGGGACTGCAGTCGATCCCCGGGAGCCAAGACTCCTTCCGTCCAGATGCTCTTTGCCTCATTTCTAGTGGGCCCCGTGGTGGCGAGCCCAGACCAGGGGACAGCCAAGGGCTCAGCCAGCCCAGGTTTGTAAAAAATCCCCGCCTGGGGATGCCTGGGTGGCGCAGTTGGTTGGACGACTGCCTTCAGCTCAGGGCGTGATCCTGGAGTCCCGGGATCGAGTCCCACATCAGGCTCCCAGCTCCATGGGGAGTCTGCTTCGCTCTCTGACCTTCTCCTCGCTCGTGCTCTCTCTCACTGTCTCTCTCTCAAATAAATAAAATAAAATCTTTAAAAAAAAAAAAAAAAAATCCCCGCCTGGGTGGTTCAGTCAGTTAAACGTCTGCGTTGGGCTCAGGCCATGAACTTGGGGCTCCCCAAGTTGGGATCCCTGCTCCGTGGGGAGTCTGCTTCTCCCTCTGCTCCTTCTCTCTCTTGCTCTCTCGCAAATAAATAAAATAAAATCTTATAAATAAAGAAGAAAGTTCTCGCCAAGGCCCAGACAGTGGGAGAGACTCGGGCTCCGTTGGGAGGACAGGGGGTGGGCGCTGCCCTCATCAGCCGCCCCGGGGCGGGGGGGGGGTCCCACTGCCATGTCAGTCCCCTCCCAGCCAGACGACATGTAGGTCTCTGTGACTGGGCCGGCTGGGGAAGGGACACCTCAAAAGGGTTTGCTCAGAAAAGGAATTAAAAGATGTGACTCGGGGCACCTGGGTGGCTCAGAGGGTTAAGCCTCTGCCTTCGGCTCAGGTCATGATCCCAGGTGCTGGGATCGAGTCCCGCATTGGGCTCCCTGCTCAGCCAGGAACCTGCTTCCTCTTTCTTTCTGCCTGACTCTCTGCCTACTTGTAATCTCTGTCTGTCAAATAAATAAACAAAATCTTAAAAAAAAAAAAAAAAAAAAAAAGAGGGGCAACTGACAGGGGTGAGGTGGGCAGTGGGGGGTACAACTCCCTGAACTCCCCCTGCAGAACGATTCAGCAGGAGGCGTCTCTCGGGCGGCGGGGGCCTTCCCTGCAGCAACCTCGGGGCCGGGCCCCGGCTGATGCATCAGCTCTGAGCAGGTAGGGGGCTTCGTCCTCAACCAGTGGAGGCCCCAGGACCCAGAAGCGGGCTGGCACACAGTAGGCACTCGACTGTATTTGCTGAGTGAATGGCGCTGGAAAAGGGGCCCCCCCTAGCCTGGAAGGAAAGGTGGGCTGGCCTAGGCGGTCACAGCGTAGGGGGCCAGGCCGGGGGCGGGATGCGGGTGGGCCAGGCCGGTGGGCTTACCGATGGGGAGGATGATGTACAGCGCCCCCACGCTCCTGGGCCTCTTCTCGTCTCCTCTGCTGGCCGCGTCGCCCAGGGCTGCATGGGACAAAGGACAAAGCAAGGCTCAGCTCCACTGTGAGGGCCCAGGAAATACAGCAGGTGTTTTGACAACTGACACACACAGGGAAACACATAGGGAAACGCCTGATGCTTCCTGGTGTCCTTAAAGGTTCAAGGGAGGGGTGCCTGGGTGGTGTAGTTGGTTAAGCGTCAGACACTTGGTTTTGGCTCAGGTCCTGATCTCGGGGTCATGAGGTCAAGCCCCAGGTTAGGCTGTGCAGGGAGTCTGGCTGGGATTCTCTCCCCCTCCCTTTGCCCTGCTTGTGCTCGCTCGCTCATTCTCTCTCTCTCTCTCAAATAAATCTTAAAAAAAGTTCGAAGGAACCTGGAGCCTCTGCCGGTTTGAGAGGTATCACGCTGGGCCTTACGCATTAGCAGGCCGTGTTACGGGACTCAGAGCAGATTTAAGAGTGTTCCTTAGCCCAGCATTCCGAGGCGCCGGGGAGGCAGCCCCCGGTCTTTGAGACAAAAGCCTGCAGGTGCATCCCCAGCCGCTGGTGAGGTCACGGGTGGGCCCGTTCGCCCTGCTGGTGCACTTGATGGAAAGGAGACAGGTCTGGGTGGGACAGGAGCCTCCAGACTCTCTAACGTTCAGCACCTTCAGGACATGGACTGCACGCAGGTGCCACGGTCCTGTGGCAGCTGTCCCCAGGTCAGAAAACCGGGGGGACCCCGTCATAGCAGCACACATGTGCCCCTGAGCTCTGGGAGAGTTTAGGAGTTTATGAGCCGCACGCACCTGGGCCACATGCACACAGGTGAGCAGTGACTGACATCACTGATTATACTCCAGCCCACCTGGGTTTGACTTCTGCCCGCTGGGGTGTGTGTGTGTGTGTGTGTGTGTGTGTGTGTGTGGAGATTATACCGACTTTTCCTACATTTGCACATATTTAAGGAAACTTAAAAATAATTTAAGGCGGCAGCAGCAAGGTCCTTGAGAAGTTTTTCCCTTACAAGGGCTCCTTTGCCCAAAGCGAGAAGCCCTGGGTGGGCCCATCTGGAAAATGGCTTTTTCAAGCAATGCCCACCCCCAGACCCAGCAAACCGGTTTCCTGGCCTCCCTCCACCACAGAAGTTCCTGCTTTGCCTTGTTTATGGTTGGACATAGGTCTCACCTACTCTGAGGGGGAAGGAAAAAATGCCTGAAAGCCGCTGATATGCCTTTTTTTTTTTTTTTTGGTAGGGGCTAGAAAAATCTATGCACTCCATTCTGGCCACTCAAATTCCAGGGCAGGCGCCCTCTGGTGGGCAAAGAGATGAATGGCGGGTCTTCCTTGAGCACTGAGTCAGGCATTAGCCACAAGCACAAAACTTTAAAGCCTGCACCCTTGTCAAAAAAACTTAGTAACTGAGTAATATTTTAATGTGCTATTTTTTAAGAAATAAAAATGAACGCCAATACCACAGAATAAAGCGTCAG
Source organism: Neogale vison (assembly GCF_020171115.1). NCBI lineage: Eukaryota > Metazoa > Chordata > Mammalia > Carnivora > Mustelidae > Neogale > Neogale vison. Next base: position 216,328,136 of record NC_058096.1, read on the forward strand.
ATTTTTAGGACGACAGGCTCCGACTCTACACTTGCTGGACTCTGCCTCACTGGGATCCTGGCTCTGATCAAACTCTATTTACAAGACCAGGTGTTAGGCCCACGGTCCATAGTTTGGTGGTTTGATTTTTGAAAAAATAATGCACTGAAATACGATTTAAGGGCTGGGTTTTTGGTGTCCTTTCTGATGCTGCCCTGAGCAGCATCTCACCTGCCTCACCCCAGCCCTGGCCTACTGGGCAGACCTAAAAGCAGGTCATCGAATGGGCCTTGATAACATTTCAGGCTCCCAGGCCTCTGCTTGGGGAGGACTCTGGAATAAGCCACCCCGCACTCCAGCCCTTCACATGTCTGGGGCCACGTAATCCCCACTACCACCAGGAGGTGGCTGGGCATGGTTATTAGTCCCATTTTATAGGTAGGGAAATGGAGGCTTCTGAGATGCACAGGCCAAGTCAGAAAAAGTGCCCGTGCCAAAACCACACCCACTCGATCCCTTCCCCAAGATTCTCTGGGCCTCTGAAGGGGCCTGTCTAGATGCTCGAGCTATAAATCAGGGCCCAGGACAGCCCCTGCTTTTACCGTAGTGGGACATCGTCACCATCTCAGCCGTGGTGAACTCAGGGCTGGCCACGGACTGCGGGCTGGCTGTGTGCTTTGGCTCCACGGTTGTGGAGCGGACCGTCGGCCTGACCGTGATCGTGGAGGTGCCCTGGGTGGTCGCTCCAGGCTCAGGCCCTGAAAGAAGAAACATTTCCTGAGTGTCCTGCTGCTTGTGACAATGTAAGTAGCATATGCCACTGGCCACATTGTGTTATTTCTTTAACTGAAAACAGGGGCACCGGGATGGTTCAATCAGTTAAGTGTCCGCCTTGGGCTCCGGTCATGATCCTGGGGTCCTGGGATCAAATCCCGCATCAGGCTCCCTGCTCAGTGGGGAGTCTGCTCCTGCCTCTCCTTTTGCCCCTCCCCCTGCTAATAAATAAAATCTTTTAAAAAATGACTGAAAACAACCGAAACACACGAACGTCTATGTTATTATCTGTTGTAGCTCGAAAGGGAGATTCCCAATGACAGATACATTGGCCCCAAACTGAGACTCTTGCTAAGGATGAGAAAAACTGAAAGAAGGGTCATCTCCCCACTCGATGCCCATGTCTAAAATCAGTCACCTCCCAAGGGGGCTGGGAGAAACTGAACCAGACATCGAAGGTGAACAGCGTCTGTCTAAATGCCTGGCACAGAGCTCATGTGTCCCGCAGGACAAAGGCAAACTATGGTCAACCCCTACAATGGCCTCCTGGAGCCTCAGTCTCCCATTTGACAGGTGAACAAAGAGAAGAACAGGAAGGGCAAGTTGCAGGAGGGTGGCAGGCCGCATGCCCAGGCAGGCTGGTGTCCCCACCTGTGAGGCAGCTCCTCATGTCCTTGGCCAGCAGCATGCCATCAGGGCAGGCACAGGTGAACTTGGGCGAGTGGGGGTTGATCTGCGGGGCCGGGAGACACAGGTACTGGCAGCCACCGTTGCGAAGGGCGGTCCTCTCACACCAGTTCACCCCTGATGGGGAAGACCCAGGGAGTTAGGGGAAGTACAAGCACAGAAAATTCCAGAACACTGGCAGGGAGGTGGAGGGAGGAGGCAGTCACCCCAACTTTACCTTTTGGCTGTGTGAGGTTGTGAAAAAGGACAATGTCCTCCGGGGACAACAGGTTTTCTGCCACCAAATTAATGTCTGAGCCTGTGAGGCGGTTGGCACTGAAAATGGCTTCGTTGATGATGTCCGTCCAAAATATTTTATCCTATATGGAAATTAAAGAGCACAACAAATCCCATTAATCAAGAGCTACAGGATACCTGAATTTCTGGGAGGAAGCTATACTGGGTGGTACAAGCCTCATTTTTTCTCATTATTAAAAATTTTTTAATTGTGTAAAATATAGAGAACCTAAAATCAGCCAGTTTAATCCTTATTTTTTTATTTTTTAAATTTTTTAAATTTGTTTTTATTTTTTAAGATTTTATTTATTTATTTGATAGAGAGAGATCACAAGTAGATGGAGAGGCAGGCAGAGAGAGAGAGGGAAGCAGGCTCCCTGCCGAGCAGAGAGCCCGATACGAGACTCGATCCCAGGACCCTGAGATCATGACCCGAGCCGAAGGCAGTGACCCAACCCACTGAGCCACCCAGGCGCCCCCAGTTTAATCCTTTTTAAATGTGTTCTGTTGCATTAGGTACATTCACGTTGGTGTGCAACCATCACCACCATCCATGTCTAGAACCTTCCATCTCCCCAAACTGATACTCTGTCCTTAGGAAACCCTGACTTCCCACCCCAGCCCAGCCATGACTCCCACCATCTACTTTCTGTCTCTGTGGACGGGGCTCCTGCAGGGACCTCACAGAAGTGGGATCAGAGAGTTTCTGTGCTCTTGTGTCTGGCTTAGTTCCCTCCAGGTCCCTCCATGTTGCAGTGCGTGTTAGAAGTTGCTCCCCATTTCCTGAATCACATTCCACTGTACAGATACTCATTTTTTTAGCCCTCCCTCCCTGACGGACACCCAGCTTGCTTCCATCTCTTGGAGACTGCGACTCACGCTGTTTGAACACGGGTGCACGAATATAACAATGTTTCCTCAGAGCAGTTTTCCCACTGTGGTTGCCCCCCTTTTTCTCTCTCTAGGTCCCAGCAGTAACTGCCCCTCCAAGTGCAACAACCAGAAAGTTTCTAGAAAGTACCAAATGTCCCCTGGGCCCCAAGATGGCCTCCAAGCAAGAACTGTTGCTTAAAAACTCTTTGGGTGAGGAGGGCGCCCGGCTGGGTCAGTTGGGGGAACCTGAGACTCTAGATGTCAGAGTCTTAAGTCTGAGCCCCATGTTGAGGGTAAAGTTTACTTAAAAAAAACAACAACAAAAACGGACAAAAACACCTCTTTTAAGGAGAAGAAAATGGAAATAACTTCCATCTTCTAAGTCGGTCCTGGCTTGAATGAGCCAAACAGTGTGGCTGAGCCGTTAGCATAAGCACTTAGGACTTGCGCGTGAGCTGCGCTCCGTACTCAGCACTTGGATGTGAATTCCCTCGGGTCCCAAAGCAGCAGCCCTTGGCTCCCAGCCCCTACCTCGAAGATGGCCAAGGAGAAGGGGTGTGCCAGCTTTTTCTTGTCCTCCAAAACGGTCTTCCGGTTCCCGCCGTTGACATCAATGCTGGAGATGGAGTGGAGCTTGGAGTCGACCCAGTAGAGGCGGCCACCAGAAAGATCTAGAACCCACAGGTGGACAAGGAAGCGATCACATGCCAATGCCAGAGGGGCCTGGACCCATCAGAGATGTACCCCAAAACCCAGCCCCAAAACATACTTCCCTGTGTGAGCCCAGACCTCACGCGGGCGTAGTTTAACAGCAGGTTGTAAAACACTCAGGAAGCTGCACATGCTTTCCCTGGGGCCTCCTGGCCACTCCCTCCCCTCCTCCAGACAGTGCCCGACCCCAGGCACCCATGTCCCAAGGACATACCCAGGGTGATGCCATTGGGCCACTGGATGTCTTCCGTCACGAGCGAGTACACGTCGACACCGTTCAGACCCCCCTTCTTGATCTCGGCGGGGGTTCCCCAATCCGTCCAGTACATGAAGCTGGTGGGAGAGCAGCAAGAAAGCAGAGGGTCAGTGGGGGAGGGGCCCGCCTGGCCCGAACGGCAGCTCCCAGCCGAAGCAGCCAGGCCAGGAACTGGGGAGAACCACCCCCAACCACCCCACCAAAGAGACCTCGCATTGGTTTTTTCTACTCTCGTGCTTGCAACCTGGTGAGACCTGGCAGGATTTTTAGAACCTTCGAGAACAAAGGGAGATTTTGATTCCCCTGTCTGCTTGGGGGCTCTTCATGGGCACCCTCGACAGTGCTTTCTGGAGGCTTTTACACATTTTTTATTTTATAAGGGTTTTTTGGGGTTCTTTCTTGTTTGTATATTTTAAAAAGGTTTCTTTGTGGTGCAATATACATAGAAGTTACCATCTCAACCACTGTTAAGTGTCCAGGTTGGTGACTGAGTACACCTCCCCTGTTAGGCAACCATCCCCACCATCCATCCCCAGGATGTTTCCGTCAGCCCAGCCTGGAATTCTGCCTCCACGAAACACCAAGTCCGCATTCGCCTCCCCCGACCCTGGCTCCCACCGCTCCGCTCGGTCTCCACCAACAGGACTCCTCTAGGACCTCACGCGAGTGTGATCACAGAGCATCTGTCCTTCTGTGCCGGGCCTCCTGGCTCATCCGTGGTGTGGCGGGTGTCAGCATGTGAAGGCTGAGTACAGCTCTGCCTTGTGGATGGACCAAGTGTGGCTTATTCCGCAGCCACGGAGGGACACTCAGCTGCACCCCGACTGCGGGGCCCGCAAACCCCGGCTCCCATCCCTGTGTTCCCGGCTCTGGCATCTATACTTAGAGGTGGATCTCCAACGGCTTTTAAGGCCTCTGAAGAGCGACTCAGGCTAACTCACAAGCAGCCACACACAAATACACTGAGAGACGCCCTCCCCACGGTGATGGGCAAAGATGGAAAACTTGCCGTTGACCGTGAGCGAGCCAGGTGCTCGAGTGTGCTAACGGAGGCTCAGCTTTGTAATGCAGGTTTTCAACGGCAATTTGGTGCTCTATCTATGCACGTACCCTCGGACCAGCTTCTAGAATATAATGCAACTTCTAGAATGAGGGATCTAGGATCACCAGTCCTGCAGATGAACTGCAAGGCCTCGTCTTCAAAGATATTCAATTTGCAGCATCTTTGTGGGAGGCAGGAGGGAAAAAACTAAATTTCTATGTGGCAGGTACAAAGTAAATCACAGCTTATCTAGTCAACAGGGAATGAGCCCTTGGGGCACCTGGGTGGCTCAGTGGGTTAAAGCCTCTGCCTTTGGTTCAGGTCATGATCTCAGGGTCCTGGGATTGAGTCCCATATCGGGATCTCTGCTCAGCAGGGAGCCTGCTTCCTCCTCTCTCTCTCTCTGCCTGCCTCTCTGCCTACTTGTGATCTCTGTCAAATAAATAAATAAAATCTTAAAAAAACAAAACAAAAACAACAACAACAACAAAAAAAAAAAAACAGGAAATGAGCCCCATAGTCCAAACGCCTGAGCCAAGTGGAGAACAGAGTTCAAGAGGGAAATCCTATGCTCCTACCAGGAGGGAGAAGAAACACAACAGTAGAACGAACACACACACACACACACACACACACACACACACACACACCATGATTTGTATCTAAGGGGTTACGTCCGGGAGCCCCTCTCCTTCCTAGCAGCTGGTGGACTAAATTCATTCAACCGAGTGACCCTCTACCAAATGAGAACGTTTGTGGTCACCGAGGCCTGCCTTCAACGCAGGCCTGTCCCAGGTGAGTCATGCTCATCTCGAAAGTTCCCTTTCAGAGCACCTGGGTGGCTCAGTTGGTTAAGCATCTGTCTTCAGTTCAGGTCATGCCCTCGGTCAAGGGATCACACAGCAGTGAGATTGCTTCTCCCTCTGCCTCTACCTTTCCTCTCCTCTCATGCCCTCAATTTCTCTCTCAAATAAAAAAAAAAAAGTTCCCTTTCCTTCTGAGGATTGCCCCACGACAGGCTGCCCGTCCCAAGGTGGTCACCGTCCCTCCAGAATTGTGAAATTCCAAGGGCAGACAGACAGGTGTGACAGGTTTGGGACATGGGGCAGGGAGATGCCTTCTGTCAGGGGACACAGGTCCCTGTGGGCCCCAGAGCTGCTGAGTCAGCCTCGGGCCCTGCGAACACCCTCCTGGGGGGCCCCCGCCGGGTGGTGGCGACCTTTCCTCCCTGTGGTGTCCTCCCTGAAACTACCTTTGGATCTGAGTGGTTTTTTTTTAATCTTTCTCCAATCCTTTCCTGGTACAGGGTACTCTGCCACAAAAGACTAAGTCAGAATTTAAGTAAGTATTAATTTCCACGACCAATTTAAACCCATATTCTAATTTCTGGTTTTGTTTGTTTGTTTTTCAGTAGACCCCACACCCAGCACAGAGCTCAACACAGGGCTTGAACCCATGACCTTGAGCTCAGGACCCGAGCGGAGATCAAGGGTCAGACACAACTGTCCGAGCCAGCCAGGCGCCTCTCTGATTTGGGTTCTTATCCTGAGTGCTCTTTTCAGGGTCCACGTCCATCTCAGCAGCAATCAAGAGGAACCAAGCTCTGGCTCCCACAGGGCGATGGGTGGGGGGAGGTCCACCCTTCTGGGTCCTGCTCGGTCCTGACAGCAAGGGCCTCGGTGGCTAGGGACAGCCCCGCGCCCAGGGAGGCCAGTCCAGCTCAGGCACATGCCTTCCCCCAGGCGGAGTTCTAGCCAGCCCTGGTCTCCGTTCCCTCTGCTCTCTGGTCTCCGTCTCTGCTCTACGTTCCCCCGTACCCCACAGCTGCGGCAATACCCACCCGTGAGCGGGGTCCACCACGATGGCACGTGGCTTGGAGCCTTTCTCCTTGAACAGTGTCTTTCTCTTCACACCCTTGGTGTCGGCCACGGAGACGGTGCCCAGGATGGAGTCTGTCCAGTATATGTTGCTGTGGACCCAGTCCACGGCCAGCCCGTCGGGGGCCTGGACGCCCTCGCTGATGATGGCGTCATAGGTGGAAAAGCCGGGGGCTCTGTCGATCTGGGTGCTGGCGGGGAGGGGGAGAGCGTCAGTGCGAGGGCCCTATTTCACCCGGGGTCGGGGCTGGGGGGCCGCTCCGAGGCTCACCTGTAGATCTTCCTCTGGGATAGGTCAGACCAGTAAATTCTGTTGCTGGCCACCTCTGTGTCCAGGGCCACGACGTTCTTCAGGTTCGGGATGAGGCTGGTGTATTCACTGCGGTCCAGGGTCATCTTCCTCACCTCGTGGCGGTTGGTGAAGAAGAGGTAGGCGATGTCGCCTGGAGAGGAGGGGAAGATGCTCAGGGCAGCAGAAGGGACCCCTGACTTCTGCTTGTCAACCTCTGGGGTCCGGCTGAGCCAGAGGAGACTGTCAGGATGGGCTGGGAAATGCCTTGCAGGCGGATGAGCCGTGGGGTTCTGGTGCTTAGATGTCCTGGGCCTTGCAGAGACCAAAGGGACAGCCCGCCCCAGAGCCGGACCTTTCCGTTTGCCTGCTGACTGACCCTGGTGCTTCCCCGGGGAGCCCCTGGCTGCCGTGCTCCCCCTCTTCTTGGGAACGGTAACAACCGATTCTCGATGGTGATCGTCTCCTACTGGGTTGGCCCCACCATACTTGGATGGTAATAAAACCTACATGAGTAATAAAACCTGGGGATGCCTGCGGGGCTCAGTCAGTTAAGCGTCTGCCTTCAGCTCAGGTCATGATCCCAGGGTCCTGGGATCGAGTCCCGCATCGGGTTCTCTGCTCAACAGGGAGCCTGCTTCCCCCTCTCCCTCTACCAGCCTCTCTGCCTACTTGTGATCTCTGTCTCTCTGTCAAACAGATAAATAAAATCTTTTAAACAAACAAACAAACATATGAGGGGAGGGGAAGGGACACCAGCTGGTTAGTGGCAGAGCTGGGATTCAAATCCAGGCTGCCCGGACTCTGGGGGGCTGTGTTGTAATCACGCCACCAATATTCACCGACAGGCTAACGGTGTGTACAACTGACCTCACTCAGAACAGCCCTTCCCACGATACCACTCATACTCCTGGGAAGGCGTCTGTGTAGACACCGGCCCAGACAGATCAGAGCAAAAGTGAAACCTCAAACCCTAGGGGGTTCATGAACTCAGTCCCTGGTTTTCCCCAGAACCAGGAAACACAGGGGGGTGTGACAGAGGGCGGCCATGGAACAGTCACAAAAGGGATGACAACAGAGGAGGAAGTCTTCAAGGCTCAAGCAGACCCTTGAGGAAACGGAAGGCGATCTAAAATATTTCTGTGAACTCGTCCCTCCTCGGAGTCACACTGGAGGGCGGAACAGGATGCAAAGCAAAGGGAGTTTATCCACAGGTCAACTCCCCGACGACGGCTGTGCCTCCAAACACATGGGCTCTTCTCACCTTGGGGTTTCTGAGAATCAGTGCCTGGCCACAGTGCCCATCTCAACATTAGGTAGAAAAGAAACCCGGGGCGCCTGGGGGGCTCAGTGGCTTAAGCCTCTGCCTTCAGCTCAGGTCATGATCTCCGGGTCCTGGGATCGAGCCTTGCATCGGGCTCTCTGCTCAGCGGGGAGCCTGCTTCTCCCTCTCTCTCTGCCTGCCTCTCTGCCTATTTGTGATCTCTCTCTGTGTCCAATAAATAAATAAGTAAGAGCTTTAAAAAAAAGAAAAAGAAACCCAACCATTCCTGCGTTTGGTTTCCTCCGGAGTGACTGATTATACCTTGGGCTCTCTGAAGTCAGTTTGCTTTTTGGGTACAGGTTCCTCTAAGTGAGTGAGAATATCTGGTGGGGGGATGGGTCCTTCAGGCCTCGGCTTTTCCTGTCCTCTGAAGCCATGCGGGAGGCTGGGGGCTGCAAACTAGATCTCCTGCCATTGACCTGTGTCCACAGGAAAGCAGGACACGCCAGGGCAGGCTCCTGGCAAGTTCCCGACAGCGCTGCTCAACGAGCTGCCAGAGGTCTTGGGAGGACACAGTTGGCCCCAGCCCTCACCCAGGGGGCTTTGGAGTTGATGCAAAGTTCTTGTGATGAAACTCCCCAGGGCATCAGTTCTTGGCGCAGGCCCCGCCCCCAGAGGCCCCGCCCCTCACTCACCCACAGCCTTGCAGGCCTTGGTGTGCGGGTCCAGCTGGAAGCCCTTCTCACAGTCACACTTGTAGCTGCCCTCGAGGTTCACGCACAGCTGGCTGCACACATCGGGGTCCTGACACTCGTCGATATCTGCAAGTCAGGACACACGAAGGCATTTGGGGCTTCCTCCCCATGGGATGCTGATGGGAGTGACGGAGCCAGGCCTCCCGATGGGCAAGTAGGGAGAGCCCAGGCCCTTTGGGGATTACCCCTAGAGCTATGGTCTTTGTGACCAGCAGGTTCAGAAATAAAAACTCAAGAAACAGCCAAGCATGGTCTCCAACAATGAACTTGACCTCACCGTTCCCCCCAGGGGTGCAGCCCCCAGGGAGAAGCTGCATCAGCCGACAACGGAGATTCCTTTCTTAATTATTAATCCCCAAGGCAAGAACCCAGTGCCCCTCCAGGGCCAAGCCTGCAGGGATGTCCCCGGCATCTGGCATTTCATTAAATCCTCCTAACAGGCCCATGAGGTCAGCATTGCTGTCATGCCCACTGAACAGGTGGGGAAACTGAGGCACTGAGGGTTTGGCCACCCCATGAGGAGAAAGGGACGTGGAGGCCAGGAGCCCAGCCTGCTGGGGAATCACCTTCGCATCTTCGCTGGTCCGCCAGCCGGAAGCCCTCAGGACACAAACACTCGTAGCCCACCTTGAGGTCATTGCAGATGTGGGAACAGCCGCCCTTGTTGTCCAGACACTCGTTGGTCCCTGTGCCAGGTGGGGGGAGGGGGGCGAAGGCAGAGACTGGTCACGCTCAGCTCGTCGGCACCCCTGCACCATCTCCTCACCCTTATAATGACTGCTGCAATGACGAGGGGACCAGGAAACTGCCATGTCCCCTAGGAGGACTTAACCCAACCCCATCATTTGCAGCGCCAGGAGGGAACCCGGAGGACATTCTGCAGAGTGAACGACATGGGCAGAGAAGGACAAATACTGCAGGATTCACTCCTGGGACATCCCCAGTGGAGTCAAAATCAGAGACAGGAAGTAAGTACATGGGCGGCTGGCCTGGGTGGGGGAGGGGATGGGGAGTCAGCGCTTCCTGGGGCAGAGGTTCAGTGTGGGAAGATGAGATGAGAAAGTTCTGGAGACGGATGGTGGGGATGGCAGATGGTGGGGATGGCGGACGACCATGTGAGTCTGCTTAATGTCACTGAACTGGACGCTTAAAAATGGTTAAGATGGGGGCGCCTCAGTGGCTCAGTGGATTAAGCCTCTTTCGGCTCAGGTCATGATCTCAGGGACCTGGGATCGAGCCCCGCATCAGGCTCTGCTCCGCAGGGAGCCTGTTCCCCACCCCTCTCTGCCTACTTGTGATCCCTCTCTCTCTGTGTCAAACAAATAAATAAATATTTTTTTAAAAAAATGCTTCAGATGGTAAATCCTATTTTTTTTTTTTTTGGATAAAACAGATTTCAAAATGTTCTTGATTATAAAAACTAAAAAACCACGTTCCACAGTTGCATGTACTAACTCCCCAAAACCATACAGGTAGCTGAACTATAGCTGTGGAAACCAAGGCCTGGCCAGACTCCAAGACCTGCCCCGGATCACAGTGCTGGACCAGGCCCGGGGCGCTCAGCGCCAGCCCCCACGTCCTGGCTCTCTTTACAGGGCTTCGGCCCATGCCAGCCTACCAATCTGTTCCTGCATGGCCCCAAAGCTAAGAATGCTTTGTACTGTTTTTAAACAGTTGAAAAGAAAAAAAAGGATCAAAAGCAAAACAGTATTTTGTGCCCCATGAACGGTTCAGACATCAGTGTCCGTGATATGGTTTGCTTGGGGCACGGCCACAGGCGTTCATGTGCGCATGTGCATTCGCACGCCGTCTTCTGCCTGTAAGTCAGCTCCTGCTGAACAGCTGTGACAGACCGTGCAGCTGGTCAAGTCCACAATATTTACATGGCCACAGGTTATGGTGCACTGCTGAAACTTGACAAACTTCGCAACAGCCAACCCCCAGCAGCCCTAGGACGTTGGGCCCTTACTGTCCCATCCTACAGATGTGAACACTGAGGTTTCTCCCCAGGACCCCATGTCTGTGTTGCTGCAGAGCTAAAGCACAGGCAGGGGTGGGCAGGAGACTTGCAGCCCCACGTCCAGCTGCAGAGCCACGTCTGGGTCCCAGCCCCAGCTCCCCGTAAGACCCAGAGAGCTGTCTGCACCGGGGGCTGGGGGCGCTCACCACACTCCTTGAGGGGCTCGTCCGACCAGTCCCGACAGTCCCTGACCGAGTTGCACACTTTGTCCAACGGGATGCATTCGCCGCTGTGGCACTTGAACTTGCTGGGCCCCTCGCACAGTGTCACTAAGAGCCAAAGAAGACGGTCAGGTACTTCCGAAACGCAAGAGGCCACTTCCTACTCTTCATTCATAGAACAGTTCATTTGCACGAGATGATATGTAAATGTGTTCATAATTAAGATGTAACAGTGTACTTAGTGTCATGGAAATAAACACTGAAGAATGGTAAAGGTGGTAAGTATTTTCTGTTAGAGGTCGTTTACCATGATTGTCAAAAATTACATTATCAGGGGCGCCTGGGTGGCTCAGTGGGTTAAGCCGCTGCCTTCGGCTCAGGTCATGATCTCAGGGTCCTGGGATTGAGTCCCGCATCGGGCTCTCTGCTCGGCAGGGAGCCTGCTTCCTCCTCTCTCTCTCTGCCTGCCTGTCTGCCTACTTGTGATCTCTCTCTGTCAAATAAATAAATAAAATCTTTAAAAAAAAAAAAATTACATTATCAGAATTTAACTCCTTGTTCACGGAAGTTTGCTCGGAGGCACCTGGGTGGCTCAGCCGGTTAAACGTCCAACTGGATTTCAGCTCAGATCAAGATCTCAGGATTGTGAGATCAAGTCCTGCCTTGGGCTCTGCATTGGGCATGAAGCCTGCTTAAGATTTCTCTTATTTCCCTCTCCCTCCCTGCCCTCATACATTCTGTCTCTAAAAATAAATAAACAGGGGCACCTCAGTACCTCATTTGGTTAAGCAACTGCCTTCGGCTCAGGTCATGATCCTGGGGTCCCAGGATTGAGTCCTGCATCGAGCTCCCTGCTCTGCAAGGAGTCTGCTTCTCCCTCTGACCCCTACCCCATGCTCTCTCATATAAATAAAATCTCAAAAAATAAACAAATACGGGCGCCTGGGTGGCTCAGTCATTAGGCGTCTGCCTTCAGCTCAGATCATGATCCCAGGGTCCTAAGATTGAGCCCCGCCTCGGCCTCCCAGCTCAGCAGGGAACCTGCTTCTACGTCTCCCACTCCCCCTGCTGGTGTTCCCTCTCTTGTTGTGTCTCTGTCAAATAAATAAGTAAAATCTTTAAATAAATAAATAAATAAATAAAGGAAAATAAAAACTTTAAGAATAATAAATAAGGGGCGCCTGGGTGGCTCAGATGGTTAAGCGTCTGCCTTCTGCTCAGGTCATGATGCCAGTATCCAGGGATCCAGCCCCACTTCAGGCTCCTGGCTAAGCAGCAAGTCTGCTTTTCCCTCTCCCTCTCCCCCTGCTCATGCTCTCTCTCTCTCTCTCTCTGCATCTCTTCATGTCCAAAAAAATTAATAAAATCTTTTTAAAAAATTGTTAAAAGAATAATAAAAAAATAAAAGTATTCTCCTTATGTTCCATGATTTTACCACAATTAAAACAATCTTTAAGTGAATTCTGCTGATAAATAACGGGGTTGCTCCTAGTGTCCCGCTGTTAGGCCGATGCTGCTCCACGTTAAACTCCGAAGCCCATCTCCTGGTTACAGGTGTGAGCTTCTCCCGGGATCATTCCCAGGAGTGGAGATGTCATACCCTAAGCACAGGACAGTGCTTTACCTGCTGAGCTCAAAGACAGAAGCCCTGCATACTTTGGCCTCATTAGAATCTCACAGTCCTGGAACAGATGCTTTTGTGACGCTCGTTGGTCAGATAAATGGAAGTGAGGTTCAGGGAGGGCAAGTAACTGGCCCGCAGACACACAGCGGGCGTGGGTCTGCCCCGAGAGGAGCTTACCATTGATGCATCCAAGCTCATCGCTTGAGTCCTTACAATCATATTCCCGGTCACACTGCCGGCTGCCATGGATACAGGTCCCGTCCGAGCACTGGAACTCATCAGGCCGGCACGTGGCCACAGCTAGGAAAGACAGGGCACATGTTGGTTTCTCTCAAGAAGCAGCGGGGGGAAATAAAGAAAAAAAACAACCAACTAACCAGCTTTGAAGCGGCAATGTCCTGCCTGCCTCGGGCACCAGGGAAAGCAGATAACAAGAAAGATTTCAGATGTGGGCAGGAGATAGTGGCTTATCCATCTTATCTGCTTCCCATCTGGAGAAAAAGTCTCCAGGGAACACCTGTCTTCACATTCTAAATTTTAACCAATGTAGTCTAATTTCTTTCTTTTTTTTAAGGTGGGGGAAGGGCAGAGGGAGAGAGAGAGAATCTTAAGTAGGTTCCTTCAATGCCTAGCACGGAGCCTGACGCAGGGGTCAATCTCCCAACTTGATGATCATGACCTGAGCTGAAATCAAGAGTCCGACTGAGCCACGCAGCCACCCCTCATCTATGTAGTTTTAGATTTTCTTTCATGGCAGTAGGCACTCTTTTCCTCAAAGAAGAATCCCAGACAATCATAACTAAAGCCACAGAGCCAAGTTTGGAAAATAAGAAAGTAAGGGGAGCACCCTAACAGCACCACTGAGTTTTCTTTTCACATCTACATTTCTAAGAACACACAAAAATTTTTTTTTTTAAGATTTTCAGTCATCTCTACACCCAGTATGGGGCTTGAACTTCCAACCCGGAGATCAAGAGTCACATGCTCTACTGACAGAGCCAGTCAGGCTCCCCAAGAACACATGATTTGTAAACACCTGGCAGGGCCGACAGGCCACTCTCAGCAGAAAAGCCACAGCGCGATCCCCAGCTAGACAGAGGCAGACCGGACAGCGACAAATGCGGTCACTGCCACTGCGTAAGACACAGTCCAACACTGTGTGCAGGACAGATGTGCAGGAGAGGACACCGAGGACAAAAGACATTTTTTATTTTCACAGGTGTGTGTCCTCCGATTAGTCACCCTTCCTGGGCATCAGTTTCCCCCTGTAAAGAGTGCGGAAAGCCTGCTCATGTAATGAGGATTAAGGGAGTTTGTGTTGAGTTTTAGTGCACACTGTATACAAAGTCATCCATTATTTAAAAATGTGACTTTTAGGGGCGCCTGGGTGGCTCAGTGGGTTGAAGCCTCTGCCTTCGGCTTCGGTCATGATCCCAGGGTCCTGGGATCAAGCCCCGCATCAGGCTCTCTGCTCTGTGGGGAGCCTGCTTCCTCCTCTCGCTCTGCCTACCTCTCTGCCTACTTGTGATCTTTGTCAAATAAATAAATAAAATCTTTAAAAATAAATAAATATTGTAATCTCTGCCTGTCAAATAAGTAAATAAAATCTTTAAAATAAATAAATAAATAAATAAAATGTGACTTTTACGGGTGCCTGGCCGGCTCTGTTGGAAGACTGTGCAACTCTTGATCTCTGGGTTGTGAGTTTGAGCCCCATGTGGGGTGCAGAGAATACTAAAAGCAAAAGAAAACAAACCAAAAAAACAAACCAAAAAACACCATTAACTTAAAAAAAAAAAGAAAAAAGTCTTTTTTTCTTTTTTTTTTAAGTGACTCTTAAAAAGTCTAATACCATCTACACTGAGATTACAATTCTATGAAAACAGTGCACGGGGGCAAAGGTACCAAAGAAACCGGGACACGAAAACACGTTCTAGGTTCACAGTAGCTCTGTCGCTAGCTTGGAAGTAACGGCCCCCACTTCAGGAATAACTGACACAGGGCCAGGGTCGGGCAGCACAATGCTTTATCTTCACGGCCCCCAACACAGGAGCCACTCACCACGTGCGGCCACTTAACTTTCAACTCACAGAAGTGAACCAAAACAAAATATTCCTTTCTTTGATTGCACGAGCTCCCGCACTGGGCGCTGCCGACGTGGGAGGTCTCCACCGCCCCCAGAAAGTTCAATGGCATGGTGCTGACTCCAATCAAAAAAGTCTGCCAAGGCCAAAGCTCTTGCCCCATTCCGTGGGGGAAGAGAACACAGTGCAGGGAGGGGTAGTCCTTGGCCAGAGGTCACCTACCAGGCCTGGAGCCCGGGTTCCTGTCTGGACGAAGATAATATTGCAGCTGTGACTTGCTCCCCTAGCCAAAAATAGGGTGAACTCGGGTGCTTGGGTGGCTCAGTGGGTTAAAGCCTCTGCCTTCAGCTCAGGTCGTGATCCCAGGGTCCTGGGATCGAGCCCCGCGTCAGGCTCTCTGCTCAGCGGGGAGCCTGCTTCCTCCTCTCGCTGCCTCTCTGCCTACTTGTGATCTCTCTGTCGAATAAATAAATAAAATCTTTAAAAAAAAAAGGGGGGGGTGAACTATACACTATCTGGAGTTAAAAACAGTGTCTCTGTTTATGGAGTGACTGGGAACACGGACAGAAACACGGAAGGAGACTGAAATTCCTGCGGCGGGACTTGGCGTTGTCTAAGCACAGAAAGGCCGACCCGCCGGACCCCAGGGGGAGCACAGGGACAGGGGAGAGGACCCCCCGCGCAGTGCCCTTACTGCAGTTCTCCTCGTCGGACTTGTCCTTGCAGTCGGGGCCGCCGTCACAGCGCCAGCTGGAGTGGATACATTCGCCGCTCTGGCAGTGAAACTCAAGGAGCGAGCACGGGCCGTTGTCGTGTTGGGGGGCTGACAGCTTGCGGCCGTCGCAGTGCCGCGGCCACTCATCTGAGCCGTCCTTGCAGTCGGGGTCGCCGTCACAAGCCCACAGCTCGGGGATGCAGGCCGAGTTGTTGCACTGGAAGTTGGCAGGGCCACAGGTGGGCACGGGGCAGGACACCTCGTCGGACCCGTCCAGACAGTCCCGGTCCGAGTCACAGACAAAGTCCAGGGCAATGCACTTCCCATCCTGGCAGCGGAACTCGTTCTGGGAGCACGTCTTGGGTACTGCAGGGGCGGGGGGGGGGGGAGGACAACCTGGTCACCAGAGAGCCCCCTCTTCTCATGAACAGCCATTTTACAGATGAGGACACTGAGTCCAGGAAAGCCCAGACCTCAGTCGGAGACCCTGCAGAGGCCCCTGGATGGAACCCCTGCAAGGGTCAGCCTCCCCAGCCCACTCCTGTGGCTCCTCTGTGCCTCAGTTGTCCCATCTGTACCTGGGCCAGGCCCAAGGGAAGCACTATTTAAGAGTCTGTTGTTGGAACACCGGGGTGGCTCAGTTGGTTATGCGTCTGCCTGCAGCTCAGGTCATGATCCCAGGGTCCTGGGATCGAGCCCCGCATTGCTAAGTGGGGAGCCTGCTTCTCCCTCTGCCTGGGGCTCTCTCTGCTTGTGCTCAAGCTCTTGCTCTCTCTGACAAATAAATTAAAAAATCTCAAAAAAAAAAAAAAAGTTTGCTGTTATTATTAAAAGAAAACACCTGCCAAAATGTGGGATGTGAAGGAGGTGTTGGCCACCACTGCAGTGGTGATCATTTTGTAATATATATGTGTATCAAATCATCACCTACTCCTTTTTTTTTTTTTTTTTTTTTTTGAGAGAGAGTCTACACACAAAGCGGGTGGGAGAAGCAGAGAAAGAGGGAGAGAGAGAATCTCAAGCAGACTCCATGGCCAGCACAGAGCCTGACTTGGGGTTTCATCTCATGATCCTGAGATCATAACCCGAGATGAAACCAAGAGACTGACAGGTGCTCCCCCCCCCGTCCAGAAGAATTTTTTTTTTAAAGATTTTATTTATGTATTTGACAGAGATCACAAGTAGGGAGAGAGGGAGGCAAAAAGAGAGAGGGAGAAGCAGACTCCCCGCCGAGTGGAGAGCTCAATTAGGGGCCAGTTCCCAGGACTCTGAGATCACGACCTGACCCAAACGCAGAGGCTTAACCCATTGAGCCACCCAGGCGCCCCCAAGTGGTGGTTGGGGGGCATCTGGGTGACTCGGTTGGTTGAACGGTTGTGTGTCCAACTGCTGATTTCAGCTCAGGTCCTGATCTTACCATGATCTCAGCCCCACACCAGGCTCCACGCTCAGCACAGAGTTGGGTTTGGGTTCTCTGTCCCTCTCCCTCCCACTCACTCTCTCAAATAAGTAAGTAAAATCTTTAGGGTGAGGAAAAAAAAGAAACTGGCAACTTTTAAAAAAGTTTCTTTTTTTAGGGGTGCCTGCGTGGCTCAGTTGGTTGGGCAACTGCCTTCAGCTGGGGTCCTGATCCCAGGGTCGTGGGATCGAGCCCTGCATTGGGCTCCCTGCTCGGTGGAGAGCCTGCTTCTCCCTCTACCTGCTAGTGCTCTCTGTCAAATAAATAAATAAATTTTTTAAAAAATTTTGGTTTTTTTAATTAATTCTCCCCCCCAATCTACTCTTTAAACTTACATAACGTTGTATGTCAATTATATGACAATAAGGCTGGAAGGAAAAACAAGGTACGTGGGAAAAGAACACCATTCCATTTTATTTCCAAATGTTCCCTGAGGAGGTGTTTCGTCAGGTGACCATTAAGCCCGGTGAGACACATATTTCTCAAGTGAATGTATGTGAACACATGCATGTTGCTTTTTTTTTAATTATTATTTTCATGGCTTTTTAAATTTTCTGACATTATCTTATTTAAATTTTTCCTGCCTATTTTTCTCAGGGCCTTACTCCATTAAAAACAAAACAAAATTCTACAACTCAGTAACTAACTAACTAATACTGCAGAGCCAAGACAGACACCCCACTCTCCAACATGCCTCCCCCTCCGGGACTCTTGGCCCTGTTTCTCCCCAAAAGCCACACCCTGGTGAAGCTTTCCTCTTCCTGGTAGTCAGCTGAGCGATATGGTCTCAGCCAATAACACCTACTGTGTGCTCAGCCGCCCGGGGTGGCTGGTGGTGGTCACAGTGGTTCACCAGAGATGTCCCACACGGTTGGGGTCGGGGGACACTTGGCAGGGACAGCCCGAGTATGCTGACCACCCTAAGAGGTGGCACCAACCCTATGCCCTGCATTGCTGTGTGGGCAAAGTAGGGTTCAAATGCACAAAGGAACTTGGCGGGAGCTTCTAGAAGAGGGACGGAAGAGCCAATCCGGAGCTCAGCTGGGGCAGGACAGCCTGGGACAGCAACTGTAACTGCAGCCCGGGGACCGGGACGGCGGGGACCCAGTGGGGCCGGTGCACGGCTGTGGGGTAAGGGAGCAACTTACAACAGCCTTGCTCGTCCGAGCCATTCTCACAGTCCACCTGGCCGTCACATCTCCAGAAGTGAGGGATGCAGCGGTTGACGCGGCCTCCGCAGCTGAAGTCCCCGGACTTACAGGTGACAGCCACTGTGGGAGAAACGGGACTGAGCCTTCCCTCCCCCAATTGGTCGCTCCAGCCCCCGCTTTGCAGAACAAAAACACAGTTTTCAGAAACAGGGTGCCAAGCCCAACTTTCTAGGCCCCCCCTAAAAAAAATCAGACATAAAGGGATGGAAACCTTAGAAGGAGAGAGATGATGGCTGTACAGTACCGTGACCATATAAATATCACTGAACTGGTTCCTTTAAAATGGTTAATTTTACGTTATGTGAATTTTACCTCTTTTTTTTTTTTTTTTAAAGCTGGCAAAGTTCCAGAAATATCGCTTCCCCCAAGTCCCAATTCATGGCTGAACACATCAGCCTGCTGGCTGCTGTTCACCTCGTCTGTCACCCACTCTCATCAAAAAGGGCAGGAAGTGTGTCACGCCCAAAGGGGACTCACGGCAGGTCTCCTGGGACTCATCTGAGGCATCTGGGCATTCGGCGCTCCCGTCACAAACCCACTTGTAGGAGATGCACTTCCCATCTTGGCACTGGAACTCGTTTCTGCCACATTTGTCTTCCACTGAGAGAGAAAGGAAGAGGAAGGACCATTCAGCATCAGAATCGGAAACTGACAACACCACCTGTGTGTGTCTATTTCCTGCCAGCTGTGGAATGAACCAGAAATAGAATCTGATCCTTCCCAGGAAATAAAACACACACAACACATTTCATGAACCGCAAGTGCAGCGGAGGATGCAAAGAACAGATCTAGAAGAGGGACTTGCCCACGGTGTGTGAAACTTGACCTAACGGTTGTTCAGTCCAGTGTATGGACCCACTGAGGTAGGAAACAAGATCACCTAACGTCCCTGCCCAAGAAAAAAGAAAATAATTTAAATGATTTAGCATATTACAAACCTGTACTGGCAACAGTAATGAGGAAAATTGAGAGTGTGAAATCATTCAGCAGAAAGAAAAATGAGAGGTCAACTCCAGTAGGCAGGGAGAAAATATAAAGAGATAAAAATTATGAGAAATTATGAATACAGAGGTCAGAGAAGAGAGATGCTAGAGCAAAAATAATCATAAAATGGAAGGTCAGATCAAAAGAAATGGAACAGAGATAGTAGCAAAAGATGTAGTAAGAGCAACTTTTTCTAGGAAAGCATAGGACTCAGATTTTTTTTAAAAATAGGATTCTATTTATTTGATAGAGAGAGAGCACAAGCAGGGGGAGTTGCAGGCAGAGGGAGAAGCAGGCTTTCCACTGAGCAGGGAGCCCAAGATGGGACTTGAACCCAAGCCCCATGAACCCAACCTAGGGATCATGACCTGAGGAGCTGAAAGCAGAAGCTTAACTGACTGAGCCACCCAGGCGTCCATAAAGACTCAGACTTTTTTTTTTCTTTAAGATTTTTATTTATTTATTTGATAGACAGAGATTACAAGTAGGCAGAGAGGCAGGCACAGAGAGAGGGGGAAGCAGGCTCCCTGTGGAGCAGAGAGCCCGACGCAGGGTTCAACCCCAGGACTTTGAATCATGACCCAAGCCAAAGACAGAGGCTTTAACCCACTGAGCCACCCAGGTGCCCCTAAAGTGTTGAATATTTTTAGCTCATCTTGTTCAACATCTTGCTTTTCTGTGGAGTTTCATCTTACAATGTACCTAATATAGTAGCAGTCGTCTACATGAATAATTATATTGGGCAGAACATAGAGGGTTTTTTTGTTTTGTTTTTTGTTTTAAACTAGTGGAGGTATGTGACAGAAAGAGTTTGGAAAGCAACTGGTTAAGACAATGATGAAAGACATCAGGGCCAAATGCAACGTGGAATTCTGGACTGGGTCCCGAAAGAGGAAAGGGAAAAGTTGGTGAAATCCAAATGAAGTCTAGAGTTAATAGTAATGGACCAACATTAAACTCCTAGCTTTATGCTTTGTTTTGTTTAAGACTTATTTATTAGAGAGGCCCTGGGTGGCTCAGTAGGTTGAAGCCTCTACCTTTGGCTCAGGTCATGATCTCAGGGTGCTGGGATGGAGACCCGCATCGGGCTCTCTGCTCAGCAGGGAGCCTGCTTCCTCCTCTCTCTCTGCCTACTTGTAATCTTTGTCTGTCAAATAAATAAATAAATAAATATTTAATTTAGAAAAAGACTTTAATTAGAGAGAGAGAGAGCACAAGCAGGGAGAGGGGTTGAGGGAGTGGGAGAAGCAGACTCCTTGCTGATCAGGGAGCCCAAATGAGGGCTTGATCCCAGGACCCTGGGATCACGACCTGAGCTGAAGACAGAAGCTTAAATGACTGAGCCACCCAGGGGCCCCAAACTCTTAGTTTTGACAAATATACCATTGTCTAGAAGATGTTAGCATTGGGCGAATCTGGATTCGGAGTCTAAAAGAATTTTCTGAAATATCTTTGCAACTTTTCTGTAAATCTAATATAATTCCAAAATAAAAAGGGTATTTTTAGTAAGTCCTCCTTCAGGATGGGACACCTGGTTGGCTCAGTTGGTTAAGTGTCTGTCTTTGGCTCAGATTGAGTCTGACATCAGGGTCCTTGCTCAGCAGGGAGCCTGCTTCTCCCTCTCCCTCTGCCCCTCCCCACTCATGCTCACGCTCGCAAGTAAATATTGTATGTACATATACATATATATGTGTATATGAATATATACATATATATGTGTGTGTGTATATATATTTAAAAAAAATAAATTTAATTGGACTTAAATAAACATTTTTTGATGCTCAAAAATAAATAAATAAATAAATAAATAAATTTAAAAAGAGTCCTTCTTGGGTGCCTGGGTGGCTCAGTTGGTTAAGCGACTGCCTGTGGCTTGGGTCATGATCCTGGAGTCCCGGGATTGAATCCTACATCAGGCTCCCTGCTCAGCATGGAGTGTGCTTCTCGACCCTCCCCCTTCTCATGCTCTCTCTCTCTGTCTCATTCTTGCTCTCTCTCAAATAAATAAAACCTAAAAAAAAAAAGAGTCCTTCCTTCAGGTGAAAGCTTACATATATTAGAACACTTCTGTTCTTTAGGATGAACAAGGAGGGTCAATAAAGATTTGTGGAGCATGGGGTGGGGCAGGTGTACATCACGGGAAACCAAGTCATTAAAATGACAAAGCTCGGGGCACCTGGGTGGCTCAGTGGGTTAAAGCCTCTGCCTTCAGCTCAGGTCATGATCCCAGGGTCCTGGGATTGAGTTCCACATCGGGCTCTCTGTGTAGCGGGGAGCCTGCTTCCCCCTCTCTCTGTGCCTGCTTCTCTGCCTACTTGTGATCTCTGTTTGTCAGATAAATAAATAAAACCTTAAAAAAAAAAATGACAAAGTTCATGCCATTCTTGGCCAAAATGGGACAACTGCGGTCTCCATCCACATTAATGCCAAGACATTAGGTGGTAGAGAGTGAAGGGGATCCACGGCGGATCCAAAAGGACCTGCCTAGTACTTCCTTTCCAAGCTCACGGGTATCTGGGCAGCACTCCTTCCATCTCATTGCCTTCCATACACACATCTGCAGACATCTGTTTTCCCCATAAACTGCTGACCTGAAAGTTTGCCTACAAGCAACGAAGGGGACGATGACCTTGAGATCACCAGATTTCACCAACTGTTCCCTGCCCCAAAAGCAACGTGAATTACAACACTGCAGAAGGGACTTTCTCCTGCCGCTTCCACAATGAACCTCGTGATCCATATTCTGCCCCCATGCTGAATCCCGTAAAAGTTTCATAGCCTCAGAGCCCAAACTCCTGCAGCTTGGTCCCGACTCTCCTAATTTTTTTTCCCTCCTACAATCATCCAGATTGCCGCTTCCTGGAAGACCCTGGGCCAAAACCATCTAGCTGTACTGCTTCCAAATCCCTGACCCGTAGAAACTGTGAGATGGTAAATGCATGTTGTTGTTGCTTTTAAGATTATTTTAAAGAGAGAGAGAGAGAGCATGAGTGGGAAAGGCAAATAGAAAAGGAGAGAGAATCTCAAGCAGACTCCACAATGAGTGAGAAGCCCAATGCAGGGCTCGATCCCCCAACCCTGAGATCATGACCTAACCTGAAACCAAGGAGTTGGGACACTTAACGGACTGCACCGCCCAAGTGCCCCTAAATGTGTGTTGTTGTTCTTGTTTAAATAGTTTATTTATTTGGTAGAGATCACAAGTAGGCAGAGAGGCAAGCAGAGAGAGAAGGGGAAGCAGGCTCCCTGCTGAGCCAAGAGCCTGACATGGGGCTTGATCCCAGGACCCTGAGATCGTGACCTGAGCCGAAGGCAGAGGCTTAACCCACTGAGCCACCCAGACACCCCTAAATGTGTGTTGTTCTAAGCCACTAAGTTTGGGGGTAACTTGCTTGACTAACAGTTTAACTCTGAAGCGGACCCTACAAAAAACTGGGTTTTGCACCCCCAGGAGCTCCTAAAACATCCATTTCTCACTCTTACCACACTACAGGAAAATCACCTCTTTACCTGCATGTCTTCCCACTAAATTTAAAAACCCCTGAGGGCAAGGAATGTCCTCTTCATTCTTGCAGCACCATACACGCATGGGCCAATGCCTGACACAGTTGCAATAATTTTGTGCAATAAGTATGGGGAAAATCAGAGCCAGGTCCCTCACCGCCCCATGCAAAGGGCTGGGAAAGGGGGAACTCTTCTACTCTCTACCTTGTAAGAGGGTAACAGGGCAGAACCTGCAAAGTTCAAGTTAAAGTGCAAAATTTCTGGGACCTGGAAAAAATACTGGCACAGGTGCAAGACAATGCTAAGTTCAAGGAATTCCAAAGCCCTACTTAGGAGAAAAGAAGGGAACAGCTGGCGTAGTTTAAAATAGGACCGCAAGGGACACCTGGGCGGCACAACTGGTTGAGCGCCTCCAGACCCCTTGATCATTTTCACCAGGCTTGGACCTGATCCTGAACCTGGGCTGAGAGCCCTTGGGGCTGGGGACATTGGGACCCAGTTTAAAAACCACCTTCCTAGTGGCACCGGGCCACCTCCACCGGTGGGGATGGAACTCTTGATCTCAGGGTCGTGAGTTTAGGCGCCACATTGGACATAGAGATTATTTTAAAATAAAATCTTTTTAAAAAACCCTCTTTTATTATTATTCTTATTTTTAAAGTTCTATTTATTTGAGAGAAAGAGGATAGAGAGAGACTGAGCAGGAGTGTGGTGCGGTGGGGAGAAGGGCAGAGGGAGAGGGAGAAGCAGGCTCCCCGCTGAGCAGGGAAACCACTTCGGGGCTCGATTCCAGGACCTCAGGACCATGACCTGAGCCAAAGGCAGATGCTTAGTGACTGAGCCACCCAGGCGCCCCCCGAAAAAGCTATTTTAACTCAAGTAACTATTTCTTTACTTACTTTTAATTTATTATCTAATTATTTATATACAGGCATACCTATAGGTTCAGTTTCCGATCACCCCAACAAAATGAGTATTGCAATAAAGCGAGTCCAATGAATTGGACTTCTCAGTGCATACAGCAGCTATGTTTACACTAAGTTACCAAAATGTGACACAGAGACATAAAGTGAGTAATAAGTGCAGGAAAAACCTCGACTTTCTCCAGGAAGGGTTGCCAAAACCTTCCATGTGTGCAGAAAGGCAGGATCTGTGAAGAGTAAGAAAATGAGGCGTGTCTGCGGGGGCACCTGGCAGGCCAGGTCTGAGGAGTAGGAGACTCTTGATCTCCGGGGTCACGGATTCAAGCCCCACTCTGGGTGCAGCGATGACCTAAATAAATCAAAGGGGTTTTTTTTTTTTTTTTTTAAAGATCCCATCTATTTATTTGACAGACAGAGATCACAGTAGGCAGAGAGGCAGACAGAGAGAGGAAGGGAAGCAGGCTCCCTGCTGAGCAGAGAGCCCAATGCGGGGCTCGATCCCAGGACCCTGAGATCGTGACCTGAGCCGAAGGCAGAGGCTTTAACCCACTGAGCCACCCAAGCGCCCCTATACCTCATTTTTTTAAAGATTTTATTTATTTGACAGAGCTACTGAGCAAGTGAGAGAGAGCACAAGCAGGGGGAGCGGTAGGCAGAGGGAGGCAAGGGCCTTGAGGTGTTTTTACTATTCTCAGTCTTTCCGGTGACATGTTTTGTTGGTAAAATAGGGCTTTGTGCAAAGGTTGGGAGGCCAGAGCAGCGGATTAGTGGTAATGGAGGTTGTGGTGCCCTGGGGAAGGCAGGAGAACCTCATTATGAATGGCCCTTGCCTGAACTTCCCTTTTTCATTTTTTCTGAGAGTCCCGACATTCCAGTTGCTTTTTACCCACCGCCTGTGCCACTAGCGAGATGTGAGTCATATCCGGTTTTCAGTTTTCAAGGTAATTACAATTCAGCCGTGAGTCAGTGGGGTGTGGGGTGTGGGGTGAACCGGAGGGAGTCATCCTGTTGAGATCAGTAGTTGGGCAATTCGATTATCAGTTTGTATAACCACAGCACATTCCGAAGCTTAACACATTCCCTTCTCTCTTATTTTTTTTCTTACTCATTCTCCTTTTCACCTGGGCTGTCCACCACAACTTCCAAATATTTGCAAGCCAAAGACGGGGGAAGACCCCGCCCTTACTTTTTATCAGGACAGGTCGTCCAAGGGCTAGCCCACAGCTCCGGACAACATTTGAATAAAAAGCTAAGAAGGGGGGCGCCTGGGCGGCTCAGTGGGTTAAGCCTTTGCCTTCGGCTCAGGTCATGATCCCAGGTCCTGGAATCGAGCCCCACATCAGGATCTCTGCTTAGCGGGCAGCCTGCTTCCTCCTCTCTTTCTGCCTGCTTCTCTGCCTACTTGTGATCTCTGTCAAATAAATAAATTAAATCTTTAAAAAAAAAAAAAAAAAAGCTAATGGATTTTACTGTCAACAGGTGTAGCCAGGCAACTGTCAGCTGGGAAATTAATCAATCCCATGGCCTTGCTAGTGGGGACAGGGATCAGGAACAGCAAGTGCCGAGAGACAGGACATCAGATGGGTGTCCCCACAGCAGACAACACCGTTCTGAGCAAGGGGACAGAGCCACTCCTCACCATCCGAGGAAACCTCAGGGCTTCCTCCCTGTTGGACAAGCAAGGTTTGTGTTTTACTTGTCGGTTTCACTTGAATTCCAGTAAAAGCAAACTGGAGCGCCCACTCCACGATCTCCTCATGCCGGGGATGCCTAAAATTACACAGAAAACACACCCACCCACACCCCTCCCCAAGTACCTAAATCTCTAAACTCTAGCCTTTAAGTCTCTCCTGTCACACACGACAAGCCAGGAACAAGGTCATTGAAACAGAAAAGGAGACTGCCCAGTTCTGCTTTTTCTCCAGCATGCAAATGAGGTGGTAAATGCTTTCTATGTTTTCTTTCCCATGCTACTGAAGATGTTCCTCAGGAGAATCAAAATTATAGACAGAATCATTTCCTTGAAAAAAGAAATGGCTGGGGCTAACAGACTCAGCAGAATACGAATGAGAAATCAATTTGCCAGTGTGTTTTTCCAAACTAGGTGATGCCAAGGCATTTTCCTCAGGCGTGATCTCAGTGGAAGATTTTGTGATCGGCTCCTTTGGGGAGGGCTTTGTTTCTGTAATGGTTCCTTGATGCTTACTTCCACAGTGTCTTATCAACAAATGTGACTCCTTCACAGCCCAGGGAGGGAAAGTGCGGACGCTATTACTGTGCTTAACAAGGGATATGAACGCCATCAAAGCCCTAAGCAATAAAGGCATCTAGATAAGGATCTTATCAAGGGAGGAATCCTACAGATTAGAGCCGGAATATCCTGGAAAGGCAGAATGATCCACGTAATACCCCTTAAAGGTCTGTAGTCTCAAAGTAAGTTCTCCCTTTCTCCAGTGTTGCCCCGCAAGAAAAGTGTGCCCAGCAATGACCAGTGAATCTCCCCAGGGCGTGTTGCTGAAACAGACACAGCTCTTAGCAAGATGCTCTGCTTTTCTGAATTTGGGTGTGCCCTGGGCATACGGGATACTCTGCGCACAACTGTTAAGTGGTTTTGATCTGGCAAAGTGAAGGCATGCAGTCCAGATTCCAACAACTCCCATTTCCAAGGAAAAAGAACAAGAAATCCCAGCCCCCTCCTACCCCCCCCCCCACCCCTCAAATGCTTTAAAGGGGCAGCCAGGGCTGTTAATACCAGAAAAGTAGCTTCTGGCCCTCAGGAGTCTGGGGAACACATCAGGACTCAGAGCCTCCCTGAGAACACAGGAGGGCCACTCACTGAGAGAAAACTGAAGTAAAGCAACACATCCTGCTCAAGGCATTACCGCCCGGAGTTCCTCTTAGGGATGAAAAAATGAAGAGCCGAGAGACTCGAAAGAGAGAGCTTTCAGGAGGTGCATTTCCAATTTGGGGGGCACAGCTCATCAAAGGAACCCCAAAATTGGACAATTCAAGCAGCGGACCCCAGAGCAGCTCTGGACAAGACTAGAATCCCAGTCAGGGCTTGAAGGGCTAAGCAGGCCCGTCCCACTGGCCCTTCCCAAAACTGCTCCTCCTGCAGTTGTATCAGAACCCCAAGGAGAGCGGAAACTAAAGCAAGCAACCGCATCTTGCTTAAGACCGACTGCCATGATTTCCTCTTAGGGATGGAGTCCATCAGCGTTTGAAATACAAGTCCATTAAATGCCTCTTGACAAGCCATGCTCCCTCCTCGTCACGCTCCTGGGTGGCGGAGTTAATCGCAACCACCCTCGGCAGCAACCTCAGGGAAAACCGATGTGTCACAGATAGGAAATCCACGAGGTCACAGCTCCCCGCACAAAGCCGCCCCTCCCCTCCCGTCAATACAAAAAGTTTCCCGCAATCCTGTTATCAGAGAATCCCAATTCTTTTCGGGGCTGCTCGGGTTCTAAGTAGGAAATGAACCATTTATCTCAGATCCAGGGCGAGGTCAAATGCCTCCGGCAACTCACTTAGAGCCACCGGGTCACTCAGGACCGCTAGCACCAACTAGCCTCGCTCAACTAAACCCATTCAGAGCTTCTGAACAAAAAGAGGCCACCCTGAGGGATCCGTCCGACGTTGCCGCCTCCCAGTCCCTGCCCCGGTGGACGGTCTCCGCGAATTTCCCTTCGGGGGCGACCGAGGAGGGGCGGGTGTTTCGGAGGCCACGTTTCGGCTCCAGGAGGAACGGAGTCCCTCAGGGTGGTCTGGGGCGCGCAGGTGAATTCGACCCAGGCCGGGACAACGAGAGCGGCCTCCAGGACAAAAGGGGCTCGCCTGTGCTGGCGGAGGCGACTTCGGGGGCCCGGGACGCGTCGCCCGCTTTCTTGTGACAGGCAACCGGGACGGACCCTAGGGAACGCGGGCGGTCGCCTCACCTGAGCCAAGGGCAGCGGGAGTCCCCAGCCTCACCTCGAGCCCCGCCCCGCGCGCCCCCCCAACGCCGCATCTGTCGCCCCCTATTGGCCAAGGGGAGTGGCTCGAGGCTCGCGTGTTCCGACCGCGCCCAATGGGAGCCCGGGGACTGGCCCTCGGGGCCGGAGGCGGGGCTGGAGGCGGTGGCCGCGGCCGAAGCGCGCGTGGGGCGCGGGTGAGGAAACAACGCCTCGGACCCCGGGCTCCTGGGCAGCCCTAGAGGGTCACAGAGGCACCTGAGCCGCCTGGGGCATTTATGTCCGCGGCGGGATTCGAGGGCGCCCGCAGGGAACCCCCCCCAGGCTGAGCCCCGGAGGTCCCGGTAGTCCTCACCCAGAACTCGGTGGGGGCGTCCCTGCCTCCCTACGGCTGGAGGGCCCCGTGTCCCGCTCTGAAGAAGGGGGTCCCCCCAATCTGGCGGAGACTCCTGGGAAAAGCCTCACCTGCTTCTCGTGACCTCCCCACATCCCCAGACCCTCGCAGTCCCTTCAACACTCCCTCCATCCGTTTGGACGAGACTTCGTGCCGTTTTCCCACACATCTTTCAAGGATGGGGTGGTTTTCCGCAGCTCCCAAAGTTACCAAAGGGGCTCCCCGAGTTCTGGGGGGGGTCACCGCATCGCACGCGGACGCTTGGAGCCAGCCTTACCTGCCGCCCCCAAAGCTGCGAGGAGCAGGGCGGCGGCCCAGCACAGCCCCCAGCCCGCGGGTCTCATGCTCCCAGCCTCCGCCCTCGAAAGCGCCAGCCCCGGCCTCGGTCCGTAAAGTCCGTGCGGGCAAGGTGGGCTTCGAGCCGTCGGGTGGCAAATGCATGCGGGGCCCCAGTCATTTGCAGCATTTCTAGGAGAGTTTCCTCGCAGGGGGAGGAGCTTGCGGTGGGGTGATTTTCGAATATCTTCGCCTCACTGCGGGAGGAGGAGTTTCGAGAGGAGGAGTTTGGAACGGCCGATGCGACTAGGGCTGGTTAACCCTTGAAGTCCTGACTCGGATTCCAATCTTTCCCAAAACTTGCTTCCAGATCATCTACCAGGCTAACGACCATCTATCTCCCCTCTGCCTCCAACGGAAAAACGAGACGTCAGAAACTATACCCCCTCCTTTCTCTACTTGCTTTTTCCTTTCTAGGAATCGTATATATACGATTTAATCCCGTCTAGTTTTGAGACGATTCTTCAGAATTGGTCTAAACAGGACTCGGTGAGGAATTTAAATGAAATCTTCACAAACGTTTCAGCCCCAAACTGATCTTGGTTTGGGGGATCCAGCACTTGGATGAATACCAGCGAAAGCATCTCTAAAATCAATTTATCCTTCCGGGGTCTGGACATAAATACGGATTTGTTCTTTTAGGAGAAAGTGTTAAACAGGCTGCTGCTTCCTCTCCCCAAAGCAAAAATCAAAATAAGGGTGCCCGGGTGGTTCAGTGGGTTAAGCCTCTGCCTTCAGCTCTGGTCCTGGTCTCAGAGTCCTGGGATCGGCCCCAAGTTGGGGGTCTCTGTTCGGCAGGGAGCCTGCTTCCCTTCCTCTCTCTGCCTGCCTCTCTGCCTACTTGTGATCTCTCTCTCTGTCAAATAAATAAATAAAATCTTTTTTAAAAAAATCAAAATAAAACAGTTTTTAGAGTTGAATCTGATTGCCTTAATCACAGAGGGCTGATGGAGAACAGCTTTTAAGAATCAGAGTCTTGGGGGCACCTGGGCGGCTCAGTGGGTTAAAGCCTCTGCCTGCGGCTCAGGTCATGATCCCATGATCCTGGGATCCAGCCCAGCAGCTCCTCACTGGGCTCTCTGCTTATGGCGAGCCTGTTTCTCCCTCTCCCTCTGCCTGCTGCTTCCCCTGCTTGTGCATGCTCTCTGTCTCCGTCAAATAAATAAAATCTTGGGCTCTTGGGTGGCTCAGATGGTTAAGCCTTTGCCTTCTGCTTGGGTCATGATCCCGGGGTCCTGAGATTGAGTCCCACATCTGGCTTCCTGCTCAGGGGGAAGCCTGCTTTTCCCTCTGCCTCTCTCTGTCTCTCATGAATAAATAAATAAAATCTTAAAAAAAAAAAAAAAAGCCTTCTTAAAAAAAAAAAAAAAAGAATCAGTCTCCTTTGGGATTCATTGAAATTTCCAAGACCCCTTGCCAAAAAGGCACCTGTGAGAATCTTGCCTGAACCCATAAAAGGTCTGGCAAATCTTGGGTGGGTTCCTCAGGAATGAGCAAAGTCCTCTGAAATTTTACAGATTGAGCTTGGCTGAATGTACTAATCTCTCAGCATGCTTTTGGGGAACCCACCCCCAGAGGAGGCAAAAAAAGACGTAGAAAGGGGACAACTGAACCCTCGGGGGTGGGGGGGGAGGTGATTAATCCAGAGTAAGAAAGAGCAGTTAAGAGCCCCAGCTTCAGAATCAGGCAGACCCTGGGTGAGTAAATGAGCTTTTCCAAGGTGGAAAGGGGAGGAAATAATGCTTGTTTCCTTTACTAGGCAGGTTCTATGAGGGGTTCAAATGAGATAATTAGCTATTACCCAGGAAAATTTGTGGGGTTTTGTTTGTTTTGTTTTGTTTTTTTAAGATTTTTACTTATTTATTTGACAGTGCACAAGCAGGGGGAGCTGCAGGGAGAGGGAGGGAGAAGCAGGCTCCCCATTGAGCAGGGAACCCAACTCGGGGCTGGAACCCAGCTCCAGGCTCAATCCCAGGACCCTGGGATCATGACCTGAGCTGAAGGTAGACACCTAAATGACGGAAACGTGAAATGCCCCTTTTCTTGAGGATTTTATTTTTAAGTCATTTCTACACCCAATGTGAGGCTCAAATTGACAACCCTAAGATCGAGAGTCACATGCTGTGTTGATAGCCCGAGAAGCACCCCTCAAATTTCTTGTTTTTATGCTGGTATTCTCACTGCCACTTTTTTTAAAAAATTTAATTTATTTATTTGACAGAGGGAGATCACAAGTAGGCAGAGAGGCAGGCAGACAGAGAGGGGGAAGCAGGCTCCCTGCTGATCAGAGATCCCGATGCGGGGCTCCATCCCAGGACCCTGAGATCATGACCTGAGCTGAAAGCAGAGGCTTTTTTTTTTTTTTTTGTCAAAGATTTTATTTATTTATTTGACAGAGAGAGAGATCACAAGTAGGCAGAGAGTCAGGCAGAGAGAGAAGGGGAAGCAGGCTCCCTGCTGAGCAGAGAGCCCGATGTGGGACTCGATCCCAGGACACTGGGATCATGACCTGAGCCGAAGGCAGCGGCTTAATCCACTGAGCCACCCAGGCGCCCCAAAAGCAGAGGCTTTAACCCGCTGAGCCACCCAGGCGCCCCAACACTGCCACATTTTTGGGAAAACTGTATTGCACCTTCAATCTAATAATAAATATTAGGTTTTTTTTTTAATATTAGTTTTCTAAACAAACAAACAAAAATCCTTCCACAGAATTCATTTGAAAGTGGCCGGGCTTGCATAATCCTCATTCCAGTGGACACCCTGCCTTGTCCTGGTTTTTACCTCTAATTCATGGGGAGGCTCAGACCAGAATGAGCCTCTGCCCAGAGGCACCTGGCCTTTTGCCAGAAGGGAGCCATGCCAGCTGCAGCTTGCCCTTTGGCCCAGAAGTCTGCAGAGAGGTAAGTATTCATGGGGACCTTGGCGTGTTCCCATAGGTGTGATCAAGGACCTGACTCTATTGGGCCTTCAGTTATCTCCATCAGACGCCCAGTAGCCACGTGAGACCAGAGGCCCGGGCTTCCATCTCCAGCGCCTGGCTCTGGTAAGGTAATGAAAATAAGGGAAAATAAAGGAATTATCATTGGCAAGGCTGCCATATCAGAGATGCACTGTTTCTGATTTTGATAATGCAGAACTCAAATTTGATCCCCAGCCGATAGTCTTTTTTTTCAAATATAACAGATGGGGGCGCCTGGGTGGCTCAGTCCATTAAGCACCTGCTTTCTGCTCAGGTCGTGAGATCAAGCCCCATGTTGGGCTCTGTGCGCAGAGCAGAGTCTGCTTGGGATTTTCTCTCTCCCTCTGTCCCTTACCTCTGCCTTCAGGGGCTCACTAAAAGAGTAAATAAATAAATGAATAAATAAGTGAATGAATAAATAAACAAATAAAATATAATGTTAAAAAAAGACTTCCACACTGAAAGCTAAAAAACATTACTGAGTGAAATTCAGGGGTGCCTAGCTGGCTGAGTCAGTTAAGTGCTTGCCTTTGGCTCAAGGTCATGATCCTGGGGTCCTGGAATCGAGCCCTGCATTGGTCTCCCTGCTCAGCTGGGGAGCCTGCTTTTCCCTCTGCCTACTGCTCCCCCAGCTTATGCTCTCACACACTCTCTCCCTCTGTCAAATAAATAAACAGAAACTTTTAAAAAAATTTAAGAAGACAAATAAATGGAAAGACATCACAGGTTCATTGATTGGAAGACTTCATATTGTTAGTGTCATCACTACCCAAAGCACCCTACAGATTCAGTGTAATCCTTATCAAATGTCCCATGATGTTATTAGCAGAAATAGAAAAATTCACCCTAAAATTCATATAGAATCTCAAGAGACCCCAAATA
Organism: Neogale vison; assembly: GCF_020171115.1. NCBI lineage: Eukaryota > Metazoa > Chordata > Mammalia > Carnivora > Mustelidae > Neogale > Neogale vison. Next base: position 216,360,128 of record NC_058096.1, read on the forward strand.
AACAAAATGATCTTAAGAACAAAGTCAGATGGGGTGCCTGGGTGGTTCAGTGGGTTAAGACTCTGCCTTCAGCTCAGGTCGTGGTCTCAGGGTCCTGGGATCAAGCCCCACATCAGGGTCTCTGCTCAGTAGGGAGCCTGCTTCCCTCTCTCTCCCTGCCTTCTTCTCTGCCTACTTGTGATCTCTCTCTCTCTCTCTCTGTTAAATAAATAAATAAAATCTTAAAAAACAAAACAAAACACTATGGTACTGGCATAAAGACAGACAAATAGACCAAAGGACTAGGATGGATAGCCCAGAAATAAACCATTCATATCTGGTCCAATGAGTTTTTATAAAGGCGCCAAGATCTTTCAATGAGGTCAGGGCGGTCTTTTCAATAAATGGTGTTGGGAAAACTGGATATTCACATGCACGGTGATGTAGTTAGACAAGTCTTACTTTCAGCAGGTACAAAAATTAACTCAAACTGGAACAAAGACATAAAAGGAAGAACTAAAATTATAAAACTCTTAGAAGAAAAAAGTAGGAAAATGTCTTCATAACACTGGATTTCGCGATCATTTCTTGGATGTGACACCAAAAGTGCAGGCAATGAAAGAAAAAAATAGGTAAGGGGGATTTCAGAAAAGTTAAAAACGGTCACGCATCAGAGGGCACTCTCAACAGAATGAAAAGGCAATGTACGGCATCAGACCAGATAATTGCACATCCTGTATCTGTAAGGGTCTAGCATCCAATATACGTAAAGAGTCCCTACAACACAACAGGAAAACAGACATTCCAACTTAAAAAATGAGGAAAAGACTTGAATACTCATTTCTCCAAAGAAGACATAAAAATGACCAGTAAGGGGCACCTGAGTGGCGGAGTCAGTTGAATGTCTGCCTTCGGCTCAGGTCATGATCCCAGGGTCCCGGGATCGAGCCCTGTATCAGGCTCCCTTCTCTGCAGGAGCCTGCCTCTCCCTCTTCCTCTGCCTGCTGCTGCCCCTGCTCATGGTCTCTTTCTCTCTCTGTGTCAAATAAATAAAATCTTAAAATAATTTTTTTGGGGGGGCACCTGGGTGGCTCAGTTGGTTAAGCAACCGCCTTTGGCTTAGGTCATGATCCCAGGGTCCCGGGATCGAGTCCCACATCAGGCTCCCCCTGCTCTGTAGGGAGCCTGCTTCTCTTTCTCCCTCTGCTGCCACTCCCCAACTTGTGCTCTCTCTCTCTCTCTCTTTCTCTGTGTCAAAGAAATAAATAAAATCTTAAAAATTTTTAAAACATTTTCTTTATTTATTTGACAGAGAGAGAGAGAGAGATCACAAGCAGGCAGAGATGCAGGCGGGGTGGTGGGGGGTGAAGCAGGCTCCCTGCCTAGCAGAGAGTCTGATGTGGGGCTCGATCCCAGGACCCTGAGACCATGACCCGAGCCGAAGACAGAGGATTTAATCCACTGAGCCACCCAGGCCCCCCCCCAAATTTTTTTAAATGGCCAATAAGGGCATGAAAAGATATTCATTACTAATCATTAGGGAAATGCAAATCAAAATGACAGCGAGATGCCTCATACCTCACACCCATTAGGATGGCTATTATAAAAATCTTAAAAAAGCCAAAACCAGAAATTCACAAGTGTTGGTGAAGAGGTAGAGAAACTGGAGGCTTCATTGGTTGCTGGTGGGAATGCAAAACGGAGCTGCCTCTTTGGAAGATAGTTTGGTAGTTTCTTCCAAAAGTAAACACACTCATACTACATGGCCCAGGCATCACGGTCCTTGACACTTCCTACATGAGATGAGAATTTAAGTCCACACAAAAAACTGCAGGCGGATGTTAATAGCAGCTTTATGCATAATGGCCCCAAACTTGGGAGACAACCAAGATGTCCTTCAGCAGGTAAATGACTAAATAAACCATGACACATCCAACCAATGGAATGTTCGTACTAAAAAGAAATGTGCTATCACGCCATGAAAAGACATGCAGGAACCATCAATGCCTCTTAACAAGTGAAAGAAGCTGGTCCAATGAAAGGTCATACTGTACACTTCCAACTGTGCCTACCACATTCTGGAAAAGGCGAAACTATGAAGATGGCCAACCCCTGACTGGTTGCCAGGTGTCATGGCGGCAGGGGGCAGGGGAGATGTACACGGGGCACACAGGTTGTGTCGGCCAGTGCATCTACTCTATATTACAGAAGACATGTCATAACTTTGTCTGAATTCACAGATTATACCCCATGGAGAATGAACTGCCGTGTCTACCATGGGCTCTGGGTGATAATGGCGTGTGGGCGTGGGTTCATCCGTCGTAACAAGCGCACCCTTCTGGTGGGGCTGTTGATAGCGGGGAGGCTGTGCCTGTGTGGGGGGCAGTGGTATATGGGAAATCTCTGCACGTTCCGCTCCATTTTTCTGTCAACCCCAACCTGTCTAATAATGGCGGGCCTGACAGTGAGGTGGAGACAGAGAGAGCTTGGCAGAAGGGTGGGGCACATGTGTGGAAGTCCAGGATGGACACTCGAGGCCTTGGCATGCCCTTGGAATGAAGGAAACTATTTCCAGGGCAGTCAGAAGCATCTGAGGCCCTGGGAGCTGAGAGCGGCTGGATCCAAGGGGTAATTTGGGCAAGATGACTCATTAAACAGGTCATGGGTTGGGGATGGGAGAGAGAGCCCTGGGCAAGAGTTGAGGGGTGGGCTGGGGGAGCCAGCACCTCTTCCGATATATTTTATATTTAACTCACCCACCGGTTATCAATCCTCATGAATCCTGAAGTGGAAAGTTCAGTCATGAACAGTCCCCGCCCCTGTCATGGTTTCTGCAACATAACCACATGAGGCACATTGCTTACAGCCCACCTGCCCACACATGGAGAGTTTTCTGAATGGTTTTGGCCTATCTGGAATGATCTGGAAGACCCTGGGAAGCTTCACAGGTATTGGAAATCTGTCCAGAAGAGGGTCAGCTCTGTATCTCCATTACATCAATTCTGGGACTCTGGACAAACCACTTCTTTCTGGGTCTCCGTGCCCTTGTAGTTATTCCTCATTCAACAAGGTTTTCCCGAGCATCTGCTCTCTCTCAGGAACGTTCTAGGTGCTGAGGACACCAGAGGAACCACGCAAAGTTCCCACCGCCCCAGGAGCTGAGGTTCCAGTGGGGTGAGACAGCATGAAACAAATCAGCGAGGTGGTTGTTCAAAACCAAATTTGTGGTAACACAAAAAAAGGAGTGGCTAGTGTGGGAGGTGCCTCTTTTTATGACTTTTTTTTAAAAGATTTTATTTATTTATTTGAGAGCAAGCGAGAGTGAGAGAACACAAACAGTGTGGGAGCAGCAGAGAGAGGGAGAAGCAGGCTCCCCACTGAGCAAGGAGCCTGATGTGGGGATCGATCCCAGGACCCTGGGATCACGACCTGAGCCAAGGCAGACGCTTAACCGACTGAGCCACCCAGGTGTCCCGGCATAGGTTTATTTTCTATCTACTCATCTGTGTAGCCACCACCTGAAGCAAGATAGATAATATTAGCCACGTGCCTCACACCACTGGGCTGAGCTGAGTTGGGGGTGGAAGGAGGCTTCTCTGAGCGTGGGAGCATTGAAGCGAAGGCCTGGATACGAGAAGGACCTGGCTGAACGAAGGGCAATGCGGGCAGAAGGAAGAGCCTGTGCGAGGTACTTAGGGTGCGACTGAGAGGCCATGGGGTTTTGACCCAAAGGTCAAGATCAGGCTTTCCTTTAGCAGCAGTCTGCTCTTGGTGTAAAAGGCCGGGTGTATACTGCCTGCCAGGCATGAGCCTCTGGAGGGCGGAGCTGGGCTCGCATCTCCCAGCCCAGGGGGTCACGTGGGCTGCACAGCTTAGAGCAGAATGTGTCCTTGGATTTCTAGGACTCCTGAAGAACCGAAATTGATGGACAGTTGTGAGCAGGAGCGAAGATGGATGGAGGTGGGGACTCCCGTCCAGACTGCCTGCGACAGTCCAAAGTCTGTGGTTACATCCAGGGACACAAATAGCCCCGGGTTCCAATCTCAGGAGGCAAGTGGGAAAGTGCCTTTTGCTGTGTCCTATGAGGTTTGACGCCTTATGGGATGTGTCCTATTTGTGTGATTCAGAAAAAAGTGAAACAAGGAGCAATGGGGTGACTCAGTGGGTTGAACATCTGGCTCTTGATTTACAGGTTTTGATCTCAGGGTTGTGAAATTGAGCCCCACGTTGACCTCTGCACTCAGCGAGGATTCTGCTTGAGATTCCCTCTCCTCCCTCTGCCTCTCCTCCCCGCCCGGCTCTGTCTCTAAAATAAATAAAATATTGGGGCACCTGGGTGGCTCCGTGGTTAAGCATCTGCCTTCGGGTCAGGCATGATGCCGTGGTCCTGGGATCCAGCCCCGCATCAGGCTCCCAGCTGGGCGGGAAGCCCACTTCTCCATCTCTCACTCCTGCTTGTGTTCCCTCTCTCGCTGTGTCTGTCATAAAAATAAATCAGATCTCTTTTTTTTTTTTTTTAAGATTTTATTTATTTATTTGACAGAGAGAGAGATCACAAGTAAGCAGAAAGGCAGGTAGAGGGAGAGGGGAAAGCAGGCTCCTCGCTGAGCTGAGAGCTCTATGCAGGGCTTGATCCCTGCACCCTGAGATCATGATCTGAGCTGAAGGGAGAGGCTTAACCCACGGAGCCACCCAGGCGCCCCAATAAATAAAATCTTAAAAAATAAAAATAAAATAAAATCTTAAAGAAGAAAAAAATTTAAAAAGTAAAACCATTCACAAAAGGACAAATTCCATTTGTAGCTGGTCCCTAGAGGAGTCAGATTTATGGAGACAGAAGGAAAATGGCGGGTACCAGGGGGCGGGGGAGTTAGTATTTAATGAGGACAGTTTCAGTTTGGGAAGATGGAAATGATCTGAAGGTCAACGCAGTGACAGTTGCACAGCGATGTGGATATCCTTAGCGCCACTACACTGTGCACTTGAAACGGTGAAGATGGTAAATTTTATGTGATGTGTATTTGCCATGATCACAAATAAAAGAGAAAGAAAGGAAAAGAAAGAATATCTAGGAGGGAAGGAAAGAGAGAATGAAGGGAGGGAAGGGAAATAAAAGAGAAGGGGACTAAAACCCCAAATATTGTGACAATCTCCTCCAAGCCACGTGTGCGACCTTGGCTCCCACAGCTTCTTGCGTCAGCCTTGGTGAGCCTTGGACACAGAGCTTGAAACCAGGACCCTGGTCCCTCGACCTGAGCTGATGGCAGACACCCAACAGCTGAGCCACCTCGGTGCCCCACTGATACAATTTTTTAAAAAAATTTATTTGACAGGGGCGCCTGGGTGGCTCAGTGGGTTAAAGCCTCTGCCTTCGGCTCAGGTCATGATCTTGGGGTCCTGGGATTGAGCCCCGCGTCGGGCTCTCTGCTCGGCGGGGAGCCTACTTACCCCCCTCTCTCTCTGCCTGCCTCTCTGCCTGCTTGTGATTTCTCTCTGTCAAATAAATAAATAAAATATTAAAAAAATAAATAAATAGGGCGCCTGGGTGGCTCAGTGGGTTAAGCCGCTGCCTTCGGCTCAGGTCATGATCTCGGGGTCCTGGGATCGAGTCCCGCGTTGGGCTCTCTGCTCAGCGGGGAGCCTGCTTCCCTCTATCTCCCTCTCTGCCTGCCTCTCTGTCTGCTTGTGATCTCTCTCTGTCAAATAAATAAATAAATAAAATCTTTTTAAAAAATAAATAAAATTTATTTAACAGACAGAGATCACAAGTAGGCAGAGAGGCAGACAGAGAGAGGAAGGAAAGCAGGCTCCCTGCTGAGCAGAGAGCCTGATGCGGGGCTCGATTCCAGGACCCCAGGATCATGACCTGAGCCAAAAGCAGAGGCTTTAACCCACTGAGCCACCCAGGCGCCCTTGATACAATTTTTGAAACACTTTTTTTGAAATAATTATAGACTCAAAAAAGTTACAAAAACAGGGGTGCCTGGGTGGCTCAGTTGTTAGGCATCTACCTTTGGCTCAGGTGATTGATCCCAGAGTCCTGGGATCCGGCCCCTGCATCCAGCTCCCTGCTTGGCGGGAAATCTGCTTCTCCCTCTCCCACTCCCCCTGCTTCTGTTGTCTTTCTCACTGTCTCTCTCTGTCAAATAAATAAATAAAATCTTTAAAAAAAAGTTACAAAAACAGTGCAGAGTGGTCCCGTCAACACTTCCCCCAGCTTCTCCCAATGGTAGGTAACATTACATGTCTTCCATAATCACAGTGCTTTACTGGACCTGGAAATTAACATTCGGACATTAGTACAATACGATTAGTGAGCCTATAGATATAATTCGAATCTCACTGATCAATATGATTTGTATCCATTTCTCCCTCTTCATGTCATATCTAATCCCTTTCTCATGCCTCTGATATGCTGTTTAATGTCTGTTCAGTGTCTTCTGGATGATGAGCCTTAATGGGGTGTTAGCATTGTGTTGTATAGAGCTTTCCCACTCAATGGAAATGGTACCTGTTCTCTGATTGTATCTCTAATAATTTCCTTAAGAGAAATTCCTGAAGTGCTCGCTTCGGCAGCACATATACTAAAATTGGAGAAAATCCTGAAGAAAAGATGTGTGTGTGTGTGTTTATTTATTATAGTCTCCATGCCTACATGGATGCAAACTCACGACCCACCCTGAGATCAAGACCTGATCTGAGATCAAGAGCCATCAAGAGTCAGATGTTTCGGGCGCCTGGGTGGCTCAGTGGATTAAGCCGCTGCCTTCAGCTCAGGTCATGATCTCAGGGTCCTGGGATCGAGTCCCGCATCGGGCTCTCTGCTCAGTGGGGAGCCTGCTTCCCTTCCTCTCTCTCTGCCTGCCTCTCTGCTTACTTGTGATCTCTCTCTGTCAAATGAATAAATAAAAAATCTTTAAAAAAAAAAAAAGAGTCAGATGTTTCACCGACTGAGCCACCCAGGAGCTCCAAGGGTATACATAGAGATATTTTTAATTTTATTTATTTATTTGAGAAAGAGAGAGAGAGCCTGAGCTGGGGGGAGGAGGAGACGGAGGAGAAGCAGGCTCCCCACTGAGCGAGAAGCCCAACATGGAGCTTGATCCCAGGACCTTGAGATCATGACCTGAGCCAAAGGCAACACTTAACCCAGTGAGTCACCCAGGTGCCCCAGGGTATACATATATATATTTTTTAAGATTTCATTTATTTATATGACAGACAGCGATCACAAGTAGGCAGAGAGGCAGGCAGAGAGAGAGGAGGAAGCAGGCTCCCCACTGAGCAGAGCACCCTATGCGGGACTCAATCCCAGGACCCCAGGATCATGACCTGAGCTGAAGGCAGAGGCTTTAACCCACTGAGCCACCCAGGTGTCCCTGGGGTATACATATTTTTAAGGCAAATTTCTCAAATTTCTTTTCAGGAAGTCCTGTCCGGTTGTAGTAGCTATCATGACAGCGGGTCTCCCCAATGGTGTGTTCTCATTTACCACATCTTTGCCAGTTTGCTAAACCAATGAATAAAACCAAAATAATGAAGTGTTTCATCACTGTTTTAATTTGCATTTATGTGGAGGTTCATAGGATTAAATTTTTTATTCCCATGTACGCACACGTATTTCTTTGTGGTTTCTCCGTGAAGCTTCTAAAGATAAATAAGAAACAAAAACTTCTGTTAGTTTCTTCAAGTGTTTTTCAGCAAACAAGTTAGGCTTTCTTTCTTTTTTTTTTTCCCCCTAAGTAGGCTCCATGCCCCATGTGGGGCTCGAACTCACAACCCTGAGACTAAGAGGCATATGCTCTACCCACCGAGCCAGCCAGTTTCCCCACAAGCCAGCCTTTCTTTTCCAGTTTGTCGTCTTCGTCTTTGTCACATCCTGTCCTGCTTGTCGCTCATCATCAAGCCTTCATGGGTGTCAAGGGACGACGCTTTGGAAAGAAACCTTTTTTAGGATTCTCTTAAGGAGGGCCTACCTGCTTATGGCCCTCTAGTGAGAACGAAGGCGAGAAGGGGCAGGAACGTGGCATTGGAGATGAGGCTCAGAGGGAGACTTGCCAGGTGAACCATTACAGGAGGAGGGAGGCCGGTGAGTGTGTTTGCTGTAAAGTTTCAGTGGGGCTTAGGTTGAGAGTGATCACGGCTGGAGAGCTGCCAACACCCACCGCACATGCACTGAGGAGCCGAGAATTCCGATGTCTCTGGCCCTATGGAAGGGACAACTGGCAGGAAGTGGGGGTGGGAGCCACGGAATCAGCGAGGAGCAGATCACATCAGGCACCGTGGTAGCGGCTGGACGAGGTGGGGGCTGCAGGCGGACAGAGAGGTGGATGGATTGAAGAGTTAACTTGGGAGAATGGGAGGAGCTGGGACAGGATAATGGAGCCTCAGGGAAATCGAGGACAGCTGAGTTGGACCGCTGGGGGGCCACTGGGGTCAGCCGGGAAGGGGGCCACATGAGCAGTCCCGGGTGGCAGGAACATGAAGATTTGGGTCTTGGGCACCTGGTAAATATCAATGCTCCAGACGAAATGAATGGCCTCATTGTGGTAGAAATTTTTGAGATCACGACATGAACTAGAAACCTTCTGTTGAAGCGAACATTGGTGAGGCATTAAGAAGTGGTTCTTAGGGGCACCTGGGTGGCTCAGTGGGTTAAGCCGCTGCCTTCGGCTCAGGTCATGATCTCAGGGTCCTGGGATCGAGTCCCGTATCGGGCTCTCTGCTCAGCAGGGAGTCTGCTTCCCTCTCTCTCTCTGCCTGCCTCTCCATCTACTTGTGATTTCTCTCTGTCAAATAAATAAATAAAATCTTTAAAAAAAAAAAAAAAGAAGTGGTTCTTAAATTGGGGCTCCTGGTGGCTCAGTGGGTTAAGCCTCTGTCTTCGGCTCAGGTCATGATCTCAGGGTCCTGGGATCGAGGCCCACATTGGGCTCTACTCAGCCGGGAGCCTGCTTCCCCCTCTCCCTCTGCCTGCCTCTCTGCCTACTTGTGGTCTCTCTTTCTCTGTGTCAAGTAAATAAATAAAATCTTAAAAAAGAAAAAGAAACGGTTCTTAAAATGGACAGGTGTCTGGGACCTCACCAGCTTGGAGGAGCTCCCAAGTCCATCCTCCTGTCACCTGCCCCCAGGGGTGACAGCCGTTTGGGATGCAGCGTGTTCCGAGCGTATCGTGAGAAACCTTTCTCTGAACATCCATGTGGCAGCAACATGGTCCAGAGGCAGTGGTTAGGATCCTACGTGTGTCCAAAACAGCACCTCGCTGGACACTTCTCTGTGTGGCGGGCTCTTCTCTCTTTAACAATGTTCTAAAGATCTTTCATTGTCAATTATACCCATGTCATCTGAAAAATTGTTTTAGGATGTTCCAGTACCTGCTGGAACATAAGAAGTCACCCCACCATTGAGGGGCTTAATAAACACACTCATTTTTGTTTCCTCTTATGGTTTCAATGTGCCAGGAGTACGGGAAGGGCTCAGCTGGGCGTGTGGGTTGGCCGGCCAGTTCTTTCTTCTCATGTGGTCTTGGTGGTCTCTCAGCACGGGCTTGTGTTGGCTTCCTCACGACACCCGACAGCTGGTGCCTTCGAGGGAGTCTTCCAGCAAGCAAGGTAGGAGCTGTGATGGCTTGTATGACCTGCCATTGGCAGTCACAGTGTCACCTCCACTGGATTCTACTGGTTACCAGCAGGTCCCAAGCCAAACTCCAGGGGAAGTAGTATTGAACATATCCAGTGGAATCTAATGGGGGAGCTGCAAGGTTGTAGAAGTGAACCTTGGGATGGGAGATATTACTGTGGCTATCTGTCACATAGGAGGGTCTGTTATCTTTTTATTCATGAAATTTTATTTATCTTTAAAAGTAAACTACGCCATGGGGCGCCTGGGTGGCTCAGTGGGTTAAGCCGCTGCCTTCGGCTCAGGTCATGATCTCAGGGTCCTGGGATCGAGCCCCACTTGGGCTCTCTGCTCAGCAGGGAGCCTGCTGCCCCCTTTCTCTGCCTGCCTCTGCCTACTTGTGATCTCTGTCAAACAAATAAATAAAATCTTTAAAAAAAAAAAAAAGGCAAACTATGCCCAGTGTGGGGCTTGAACTCATGACCTGGAGATCAAGAGCCACGTGTTCCACCGACTGAGCCAGCCAGGAGCCCTGGGTCTGGCTTTTTGTGACTGCCCCCCTCCCAGTCCCAGCCTCGTCTGGGCATTTCGGGGCTTCCCGTCATGCACTGACCACGTGACATTGCAGTCATGAGCCATCCCGTGCACATCCTCAACCATGTCTTCCTGAGGCCTCTTGTGCTTCCCTGGGGATACAGAGGTCTGCCCCCATTGCTCAACTCCCCACCCCTCCCGTCACCTTCTAGATCCGGGGTCTCTCCTCTAGACCCAGGGCCGGTCCTGGTCCCTGAGGACTCTTGTGTTTCCCAAACCTGGGCTCAGATTTGTGGTGGTGAGCAAGTGCCTCACCTCTCTGCGCCCCACCTGTGTCATCTGTGAAATGGGAACGAAGCACCAAGTTCCCCACGCCCTCAGGATGTTGGGAGAAGTGGGGGAGGAAGACATTGGCCAGAGGGCAGAGCTGGAGGGGAAAGCACTACCCAGATGGATGGGTGCTGAGCGGAAGTCTGGCTGGGGCGTGGGGAGGGAGCAGGCAGGATCTGTAACCCGAAACAGCAGGAGTTCGGGCTGGTGGAGGTGCCTGGTTCTGGTGTTTTGCAACCTTAGGCTAAGGTCAATGCGGGAGCCGGGCCAGGGGGCCTGAAGCCCTGACCTCTCACCCTCATCCTGGTCAATGTGTCCCCGGGTCCCCTTGTGTGGATGTTCTGCCAAACACCAGCACCTACTGATTACCTTCACTTTTTTTTTTTTTGGCTTCAAAATTAATCCCCAAGACCCTGAGAATCATGACCTGAGCCAAGATCAAAGTCTACCACTCAAAGAACCGAGTCACCAAAATTATCTTCCTCTTTACCATTACCGTGGAAAATACTGAAATGCCTGAAGGAGGAAGTACAACGCTCCCAAGTATCTTCTGGTTTCCCATCTCCCCGTGGGCTCAGAGACGGTGCAGAATGCAGCCCAAGGTCACACAGCCTGGAAGTGGTTGGGTCAGGAGCGGAACCCACACCACCCGACCTGGAAGGAAGGTGAGCAACGCTTTACAGATAAATAGTGGCTCTGGGACTGGCAGTGCAGCCTTGGGGTAAATGCTTCCCTTCTCCGTGCAGGTGTTCTCATCTGCACACTGGGGATAACCACCATCAAGCAGGCAGTGAGCGAGTTGTTTGGCTGTAACTTCAGCTGGGCACACAGGCAAGAAAGGCCCGGAGAACGACAGAACCACAGTTGGCACCACGGATCAGCAAGAGGCCAGAAAGCTGCGTGCACCCGTAAGGCCACGCACCTGCCTGGGAGAGGCGGAGAGAGGCCCGTCCACCCGCAGTTCCCATGACCCAAGCTGAAGGCAGATGCTTAACTGACTAAGCCACCCAGGGGCCCACGTCTTTATACAACTTAAATAATATATATTTTAAAAATACACGTATCTTGGGATGCCTGGGTGGCTCAGTTGGTTAAGTGTCTGTCTTCGGCTCAGGTCGTGATCCCGGGGTCCTGGGATTGAGTCCCGCACTGGGCTCCCTGCTCAGTGGGGAGTCTCCTTCTCCCTCTGCCTGCTGCTACCCCCCACCTGGGTGCTCTTTCTCTCACAAGTAAAAAATAAAAATCTTAAAAAAGAAAAAAAAAATCACCTATCTTGGAGACATCCATGTTCGTACATAGAGCTCCACAGTGCCCTGGGCTTCCCAGGCCATGACACTGACCTGTGTGGCCCCTGCCCATCTCTGTGGCTGTCACCCTCGGCTGCAGACAGGGAAGGGACCGAGCTGCCTGCTCCCCGCATGGCCGCGGCACCCGCAGGCCCAAGAGCCCGAGCTGGAGATCAGAAGGTGTGTCCTCCCCCGTGAAACGAACGCCCACGGGATGCGGTAACGGGAGGAGGACGGGGCCCGCAAGGCTTCGGCGACGCCGCAGGGAGCCTGGAATGAGTCTACCACGGAAGGCAAGGCCGCGAGTTTTGTCTGTTTAATTTATTACTGTTTGACATCCAGTGACACTGACATACCCCGCCGGGCCTGCGGCCCCCGGCCCCAGCGAGTCTGACCTGCCCCACAGAATACAGTACGAGGGGTGGATGGCCACACGCGTGCATCCACGGCGGAAACTACAGTGACTCCCAACTGCGGCCGCAACAGTACTGCCGGGAGAAGAAAGACGAGCGGGTGTCACGTGTTCCCCGAGTCATGATTCTCGTCTTCAACAGTTAATGCTGTTACAAGCGCTACGGATGCCAGGACAGGGCCAGACACAAACAGTCCTACATCTTCTCTGCCGTATAAATATGGAAGATTTTCGTTTATACAGTTTACCCTCAGTATGAAACTACATCTGCTGCTACCCGTTACTGCTAAGGGCTACGCCGCCTCGGCTCTGGAACCAGGGGCCCGGGGTCGAGACTCTGGAATGTTGGGACTCAGTCTTCCTCGCTGCCACTTCCTGAGCGGTCCTGGAGGGGGACAGGAGGAGAGAACATGGTCAGCCCCACCACCGTGGAGGGCGCCCCCCTGGGGCCTACCCAGGCACTAAGTACGTTCATTGACTGCCTTTGCTGGGGGCGGGGCAGGGGGGGAGCGGGCAGCCGAGGGGCACCATGAGGCTGAAGGTATGGCAGCCCTTGGCTTTGCCCCTGGTGCCATGGCCAAATCCTGGTGTCGCTGATCTCTCGAGGACTGGCCCCTATGCCCACACGGACTCTCCTCGGATCTGGGAGACTCGCTGGGCCCTCTGTGCTTCCTCCCACAGGTGGCATGTGCCTGTCCCTGTGCCCCTGACCTGCGGCTTCAAGACCACCGTGGTTATTTCTATGTAGGATGCTTGTTCTTCCGCACAAACGTTTTGAAAAGCTTGGCAAGGGCCACAGAATGCTCTGCCGCATGAGGACTGGGCAGATGGGGAGCTTCACGGCCCAGACTCTCCTCTCCGGAAACACAGGCCAGCGCTCCACGGCCAGGACATCGGTAATGTCCTCACTGGGTTACCGCGACATGGTCACGTTTGTTTCGAGCCTCCAGATTTTGCAATTACTACAAATGGCTGCATGAGAAAAACAGCAACGCTGGGACAGCACTCGAGTTCTGCCGGGGGCCAGACCCCAGGAAATCCACGTGGCCTCCCTGTTTTCTAGAAGTGGAAACTGAGGCTCCGAAGTGAAGTGAACAGCCCGTCTCCCACAGCAGGGAAGGGCTGGGCACTGAGGCCCCAGCCAGGGGGCCAAGAGTCTGCTCAGACGGGTCGCCACCATCCCCCATACCCACAAAGCGGGCCACTGTGGGCTCGATGCTCCTGCCGCTTCTCCCTGGTTGTAAGGTAAGCGGCCGCTCCGGGGCAGAGGCGACACGCAGACACCACTCGTGGCATAATTCACGGGGCCTGTTCCACACTGTTTTGGTAATTTTAGATCGTGGGATTTTGGTTTTGGTTTTTATCCACCACTACTGATTGGAAATCCTCCTACAGAGGCCAGAACAGAGCCACGAGCAGAGACCCGGTGGCGAAGCACGTGTGTCACCCAGGGCGAGGGCATCATGAAAGCCTCAGCTACAGAGGGGGCTGTGTCTGCTCAGGAGTGACAGATGGCATCTTTCCTCCCAGGGTCTCCTGACTCCACCCTCGATAGAGACTCAGCCCCACTGGCCTCAGCATGGCGGGCCCAGTGTGCTGGGAGAGGCGACCGCACCCACCGGCCTCAGAGCACTGGTTCACCAGGGTCACACGGACCTGGTCTGGAGTTATGTGCCGTGTCCAACCCCAAGCCTCAGTCTCCCTATCTGTGGAGTGGGGTGTTGGAGCACTGACCCACCCAAGGCCGCAACAGAAGGGTCCAAGACCTGGCACGCAGAGAGAGCTCCAAAGACTGGCCCGCCACGGCCACCGGCTCCTGCCGCCAGTGCCGGAGACTCACCTCCTCCTGCTCCTCTTCACTGTCGTCGTCGCTCACCACCGGCTTGGCCCGCGAACCGCGGCTCGGCCGCCGCCGGCCCCCCTTCAGCCGATCCTGCGCCTTTTCCTTCCGGCCCAGTTTGATCTTCACTTTGACGGAGCGGGCTGGGGTAGGGACCAGAAAGAGTGGGGGAAAAGGAAAAAAGATGTGAGCTTGGGAGAGCACAGCAAGCCGAGTCAGGGGTGGCAGGAAGCGGCCTGGCTGTGATGCTGGTCTGCGCAACCACCCGCCGCTGGGACTCACACTCAGACTCAGAGCCTTCTTCCTCGCCCTCCTCCTCTTCCTCACTCTCCTCGCCCTCGCTGTCATCTTCTTTCTCGATCTTCTGCCGCACGCTGGTGAAAACCGACTGCAGGACGATGGAGTCTTCGTAGATCTAAAAAGAGACACGTGGGGTTTCAGTGGGCTGGGGGCTGAAAGGGGCCACTGGCCCTGCCCTCTGGCCAGGACAGCCTGTGCAGGGCAGAGAGCCCTCCGTAACCCTTTCCCAATCAGGGCCTAAGAGAACATGAGACGTGGAGAAAAGTGTGGATGTGCTAGTTTAGGAAGAACTACAAGTTCCTCCCTCCCTCTGAAGAATCCCAGTGAGGATATGCTTTTAAAGGCTCTGAAAAGGTCTGCAGCAATGGTGGAAACACATATCCCTTGTTTAAAGTAGCATTTTCCCCAAATTTAAGACTGTAAAATCTCTTTTCCAACGAACAATCTATCCATCGCACACTTAGGAAAAGTTTGCTGAGTTGAGGTTGTGTATGTTAATTTCACTGCAGGAAAGGACACATCCACACGATTCAAGGAGTCACTAGTGAATTCAAAGTGAAATTCCAGCATGTACACTAGATTGCTCACAGGGTCATCCTGGATGGATCAGACTGAGTTTATTTCCTCTAATCTGTTTGTTGTTCTTTCTGCTTCTTTTAGTAAGGAATACATCGCTTTCACGATTGACAAAATATTTCTAGTGGCTGAGAATTCTTTTATCAACCTGTTGTTTTTGGTTTGTTTTATTTGTTAGAGAGAGACAGCACGAGAGAGCTGCAGAAGCAGGGGAAGGGGCAGGCAGAAGGAGAAGCGGGCTCTCTACTGTGCAGGGAGCCCCAAGTGGGACCGGATTCCAGGATACTGGAATCATGACCTGAGCCAAAGGCAGATGCTTAACCGACTGAGCCGCCCAGGGGCCCCTTTGTTTGTTTTTTAAAGTAGGATCCATGCCAGTGTGAAGCCCAAAGCGGGGCTTGAACTCATGACCCTGCAATCAAGCCCTGCATCAGACTCCCAGCTCAGTGGGGAGTCTGTTTCTCCCTCTCCCCCTGCTTGTGCTCTTAGATTAATAAATAAAATCTTAAAAAAACCTGAGCTGAGATCAGGAGTTGGGACACTCAACCAACTGAGCCACCCAGGTCCCTTAATCAGTCAGTTTAAGACCGAGCAAGCAGCTTGCTGAACTGGGGCCTAGCTGCGAAGGTGGCAAAAGCCAGGAGTGGGTGCCCTGCCCACGAATGCCCCCCGGGGCCTCCTCACCAGGGAGCCCTCCAGGTTGAAGGTCTGAGCGTTCTGGCACAGCAGCATGACGTCCTTCTCCAGGTCGTTGAGGCTGCGATACTTGTGGTTGCGGATGCGCTCCTGTGGGTAGAGGGAGAAGCGGCCTTACCTCAGGACTCCGCCCTGTGTCTCGGGAGTCCCTCTGCCTAACTAGGTCATAGCCCTGTCTTCTGGGGACTTCTGTACAGATTGGAAGCCCAGGCCCACTGAGCACAGAGCTGCATGGCTGAAGCCTAGGTCATGGGTAACCTTGAAGGAACCCCGAACACTGGCTGCCCATCAAGAGTTTTAGGACCCTTTCCCACAAACTGGGCTGCTGGGGCTCTTGAGGCCATGAGGAACCCCAAGAGCCTGTGACTGGGTCCAACAGCTCAGGCTCTGCCCAGTCTGCTCCGGGGTCATCTGTCCCATACACCCCAGTAGTACCCAGACGCGGAAGATACTGGCTCAGATCCCCCAAACACCGATGTGGGCACACTTCCCACACCCCATGCCAGGCTTACCTTTATCTTCTTGAAGTCCACAGGCTTGCGGATGAGCTCGTAATACTCGGGCAGCTCCTTGCGGGAAGGCAGCTGGATGAAAACCTCGCTGAGCTGACGTCCACTACTACTGCAAGGTGGGACACAGTGGGCATCACTCACAGGTCCTGCCAGCTGGGGGAAGCCCCCCCCCCCGGCCCCCAGCCCCCACCCGCTGCTTGAGGAATGAGAAATTCGAAGCGCTCAGGAGTTATCTCCTGTATATGTACTGTCCTGTGAGTTCTGAAACATTCTTGAGGGAAACAAGCCCAGAGGGGCCAGGGATGCATCTGAATCCAGGCTCTGCCCTCACCCAATTCCTCCAGCTCCTGGAGGGAATATCAGCAGATGCCGAGCAGCCAAAGCCTCAGCACTTGAAAGAGGCCGAATCACAACTGTATTTATGTACGATGCAAAAATCAGTTTGCTTATATCGGGAGCAGTATGTGTTCTCGGAGAAAGACCAGTTTCTGCACGTGTGTCTCTTACAGGTAGCACACTCAGGGGCCGTGAACTTCAGAGAATTTGGCTAAAACCAGTGGAGAGATGCTCCCCAGAGAGACCCAAATGGAAGACCCGAGCGGTTTTCTAGTCCTTGCCATTGGGAAGGCACTGGTTTTCCACAAGGAAGCAGAGGAAAGATGTTCTGTGACGTGGCAGGGTATCAAGTGCCGTCTCCCATGCCTCACTTCAAGACAAGCCATGCACTTGGGTGCCAGGCTGTGCCACACCCAGACCTGGCTCTGTCCAGGGACAGGAGCTCAGAGGGGACATCAATCCTGGGCCTGCCTGAGAAAGGAGGGAGCAGGCGCTTTAAGGACTGGTGGACGAGAGCCGACAACTCTCACGAGCTCACTCTCCCTCTCTGTCCCATCAGCCTGGAGCCATGGACCCCACCCTGGGGGAACGGTGACATGGTTGAGGCTCTGTTCCAAGGCTTGCCCTAACCTCATCTGTGACCAGTTGAACCCAACGTGGCAGGATGTGGCTGAAAATGCAAAGGCGGGGCGGGGCTGGCCCTCGCTGAGCGTGGCCACCCTTCACACTGGGATGACAGATTGGAAGGCAGAAGCCCAAGGCAGGCTGTGTCTGGGCAGGGCTTGCTGGGAACATGTGTGTCAAGCGTCCAGCCCAGAGCAAGGACTGAATGCTGATGGCTGTCCAAAGCCAGCAAGGTGCGGGGACCAGATTCCAGCTCCTGTATGTGCGGCCGGCAGCTCAGGAGACCCCAGCTGTGGGAGGAGGACCAGGGGCCCCGTGATGTGCCAGAAACCCCGAAAGAGCAAAGTTTCTGGGATCCCGCAATCTTGGCAAAGCTGCTCCTTTAGGCAATCGTGGCATCTGGGGCATCTGGCCGGGGAACCCTGAAATGCCCCCCGGAGTAGGAGGCTTCCCGTCTCTGCGGGAACAGGCTAGGGGTGGCTCGGCCACGGACAGCTGGGGCTTGTTTGCATATCTCTGAAGAGGAGAACTGCAATCAGAAGGCACTGGGCGCTCGGCCGGGGAGAGGGAGACCCGAGCTGCAAGCCACCTGCACGCGTCCTGCTGTCCCCCCGGAACCGTCTGAGAGCTCCCCCATCTCACCCTGACAGCCTTCTCATCACAGTTTTGACCAGGATGCACGGCGGGAGCCACGGATTTCACTCTGACCCAGGACACGCACCTGCAGCCGTAAAATACCCGGGGTTTCCCTGCACGGGGTTGCCTTTGCCAAGTGAGATGAACTCTGATGTTTCCTCCATTATTTCACATTTTAGAAACGCCAGGTGACCCGCTACATTCATTCTGCTGCTCACTGGTGGGTGTGGAATGTGCTGGGCCCAGCGCTAAGGCCAGGGTCTCTAGGCTACACGCCCCCGCGCTCATCTGTCGCATCCGTGACGGTGGCTGGGCCTCGCGGGATGTGTGTGGCCCTCGAGGGAGCTCATGAAGTAAGACCCTGGTGCTGGGATACAGTGGAGAGTTTTGTCATAAAACCCTCTCACCTCCACTGGGCTAAGAAATTGGCAGAGACAGGAAAGAAGGGGGAGCAATGGGGCTCCTTTTACAAACCTCTGGAATAAGGGTGTCACTGAGGAATGAAGGCCCACGCCGGATGCTTCCCTGGTGCAGTGAGCTCGGAGGACAGATGGCCCGGAACTGGGCGCACGGGACGGAGGGACAGGGCCCTAGGATGCCGGGGGACTTTAAAAGGTATCCTCTCTCAGCACATCACTGCCATTAAATTTTAGTTGCCTAAGTGCTGAGATGTCATTTTAATCCTTGGAAGTCCTCTGGAGACCCCCACCCCGCCATTAGGCACTGCTGAGGCCGGCTTGGGGCCAAGAGCCTGGTAAATGGGCCTTCCAGGCTCCCTCGCCAGGCCTCCTCCCCTCTGCGTTAGTGGCGGAAAAGTCACAGCTATTGACCTCACTGGGCACAAAGCCCAAAGTCCTTGTGGTGGCGGCCTGGCCCTCCAGGGCTCTAACCTCAGCACCCCTCTTTCCCCCTCCTCGGGATCATCAAAGCCACTGCTCCCTGGGAAGCCCAGCTGCGGCCTTCACGTCACCTCAGAGCAAGTGCCCGCTCCCCCGAGGTTCTGTGGCCCCTCACCCCCTCTTACAGATCGTAAGAAAAAAGAATGGCTGAGATGTGAGATCTTCAGCGCTCAGCATCCCGAGGTGCACCAGGCTCCCCAGAGCCCACCTGACCTCTGGGACCTGGGTGGGCTTGGCCTCTTCTTGAACTTGATGACAGGGGGTCTGGCGCAGTCAGCTCCCAGGCCTGGCTGTCCCCTCATTGCCGTGACAACTGTCTCTGTGGCACACGCAGGGGCAGCTCCCACGTCTTGGGAGCTGCCTCATGCCCCAGGTGGGCACCTGGGCTGCGCCACTTCTGGGTATCCGGCAGCACGTGGCTGGGGACACTCATGTCGGAGTGGCCGGCCCGCACTTCTGGGATACACAGGGGATGGTGGGGGGGAGCGCTGCAGAGCAGGGCCGGGCGGCTCTCATCTGGTCAGCTCAACCTGCCGTCACTCCTGGTCAGTGCGGCTGTTCCATACGCGGGGTGCAAACTGCTACTTCCGTGTGCCTTTAATTCACAATTCCTTGATGAGCAGTGAACCCGGGCTCCGCTTCACAGGTGGGAGGGTCCCCCGACAACCTCTTTCCGGCCAGTATCTGTTCACATCTTTACCCTCCTCCAGAGAGTTCTCTGGGCAAACCCCTTTTCCATCCTATGTCATGTCTTCTTACTTTTTGATGATATCTTTTGATGAATGGATCCTAGTTTGAATCAAATTCCGATTTACCAGTACTGTCCCGTCAGAGCGGTACTGCATGGCGTTCTAGAAATGTTGACAATTCAACCTCTTTATGTTATTAGATATGAAGCCAGTCACCCAGATCAGCGTCATTTCTCCCAACCAAATCCTGGGTGTCTGTGTCCTCGCTAGACTAGAACGGCAGCCGTGAGGGTAGAGGCCTTGCCGGTTCTACTTCCCGCTCTATCTCTGTCACCTAGAACAAAGCCTGCTACAAAGCCGGTGCTCGATAAACGTTTGCTGAAGAAACAGCTCAGGGTGAGAGTGTCAGCGGTCACGGAGCAAACTTGGGTGTCACAAAGGTCATCTCTGAACAAGGGTGCCTCATCGCCCCCCACACTGCATGGTCGTCTCTACACCAACCCATTCCAGAAAGGACTGGCAGCAACTACCAGAAACCACCCCCTGCCCTGAGAGGGCACTGCTGTGTGCCTGTTAGCCTCCTGTGTTACGAGCGTTGCTCTCAGAAGCTTCTGCGGGCGGAGTAATCTGGGAGTAAAGGAGCTTGGGAAAATCCTGAGGCTGTGATTTCCACTCAGACGCCACCTGGGCGCTCACCTCGTTCGGCAACAGGAGCAGCAGCCGCCATCGTCACTGCTGCCCGTGGCCGTGAGGACTCCGAGGCGCTCCCCTCACGCCTCCTGACGCCAGCTCCCAGAGCAGGGATTTCCTTCTCCCTCTTTCACTGCCCTGTCCCCATTACAAGAGGACATGGGACGCAGTCAGGGCCCCTTGCCCGAAGCTGCCAATTCCTCCCCAGTCTAGGCCAGTGGGTGCTTCTCGCTGAATGAGGTTTGGCAACGAGTCTAATTCTCTGTTGGGGCAGGGCTCTGTCTAGTTGTACACGCCCTTCTTGGATCCTGAAGAGCCCTGATAAGGGCCTTTATTACTCAACCCGCCACGGCTGCCTCCCTAAGGAAGTGGGCCCTCCCCATGCCAACTCAGGGTTCTGGTGGTGCTGCCCAATGCTGGTCCCAACCTCTTGCGCCAAGTGCTGTACCTCACCCTTCCAGTCTCAGTGATGGGTCCAGGCAAAGGCCGGGGACACAAGCTGGCCAGTCAAAACCCACCCTGCAGAGTTGAGGAAGCAGAGGTTGCTTTCCTCTTGGGGTGTGAAACCTTCAGGACAGAGGGAGCCCAGAGCTGTGGCAGTCACAGGTCACCGCATGGGGTAAGGGGGGAGGTGGTGGCAGCTCTGGGTCCCAAAAGCTAGTCTTTGCTAACTCCTCTACAGCCTTCCAGCCAAAGGAGTCCCTAGACATGAAGGTCAAAGAACTAGCTTCCTGACACACAGAGCCCAGAAGTACAAATGTCCCTTTTCACTGTGTCCTTAAAGCAAAATTACAACATGGGGAGGAAGAACAACAGGACCGAACCACGAACTCTGCATCAAAGAGGTCATCCCCCCGTAAGCCTTTCCAACAGATGGAGAGAAACCAGAGAAGCAATGAGAGATGGTGACAGGCAGGGCTTCCGCACAGGTTACCCACCACGACCAAGTCGGGACCTCTCCCACCCATTCCCATGCGCTGCTCTAAATCAAGGGTCAGTAACCTTTTTCTGTCAACCACTGGTGTAACTCTATCAGGCTTTGCGGGCTATCCCATCTCTATCATGACTACTCAACTCTGCCACTGTTGCACGAAAGTGGCCACAGACAAGATGCAGAAAAATGAGCTCTGGCTGCGTTCCCATAAAACTTCTTCTGTGAACAACAAAATGTGAATTTCCTTTAATTTCATATCTTGGAATATTATATAGTTCATTTTTCTAAAATCCTCTAAAAAACCATTCTTAAATTCATGGGTGATGCATACACAGTTGGTGGGGCAGAGTTTTTTTTTTGTGGGTTTGCTGGCCGCTGGTGGGAATCCTAAAAACAACAGAAAAATGTCTGTCCACATCAGGGATGGCAACATAGTGCCTGGTGTCCTCACTGTCTAATCCTCTGACCAGTGCAGACATTGCAAGTAGATCAGAGCACTAGCCCTTTGTCCTCAGGCAGGCATAAGCAATCAAGTGAAGACGGTGCCCCAGACAGACCCTGCTAGCCAAGTACGGAGGTGGTCCCATACTGCCAGGAAGGACTCCCTCTCTGTCCCTCAGCCCTACTCTCCTCCCTAGAGTCCAGTTTATCCCATCTTCCCATGACATCGCTCAGTGACATTTTCAAGCCCTGGACCATGTTCTCTTTTGACTTCTGATCAGCAAACTGAGCCTGCAAGGTCCCGGATAGAGCAGCTCAGCAATTACAAAACTGACTTAGCTGCAGACCATCTGAAACAGCATCTCAGAAGGTTTTCCAGAAACAAAATTTGAAAGTGAAATAACGAAACCCATATGTTTACTTCGTTAGTATATAATTATTTTCTAGGTTCAGCTTTTTTTTTTTTCTTTCTAAAGATTTTATCCATCCATTTGACAGACAGATCACAAGTAGGCAGAGAGGCAGGCAGAGAGCTGGGGCAGGGAAGCAGGCTCCCCGCTGAGCAGAGAGCCCGATGCGGGGCTTGATCCCAGGACCCCAGGATCATGACCTGAGTCGAAGGCAGAGGCTTAACCCACTGAGCCACCCAGTTGCCCCTAGGTTTAGCTTTTTGACTGTTACAAAATCAAGGATAGCTTGAGCATCACACAGAGAGAAATCTGATCCACTTAGTTACAAAGTCTTTCAAGGTACAGAAACAACTCTGACTCCCGCACAAGGGAGAGGAAAGCGTGATCACCAGCGAGCTGGCTGAGGATAAGGGTCTGCAGGCTGCTGGCCCTGTGCTCTTCCGGTAGGGTGGGGAAGCTTTATTTCAGGGTACGGGTGCCAAGGCCAAGACTAGCTGTAGGTTATGATGCTGGTTAAGTGTCTAATGAGCTTGCAGTTTCAAATGAGCCAAGGACACATCTGGGGGGCATGTGTTTCTTAATACAGGTGAACACCGCAATCCAAGCGTCATTTTAAAGAAACTCCGATGTTGTGCAAAAGCTTTTTATCTTGATGAAATCCCAATAGTTCATTTTTGCTTTTGTTTTCCTTGTCTTTGGGATAACTGAACTCTACATCTGAAACCGATAAACTCTATGTTAATTAATAATAAAAAGACAAGGAAAGAAAAGAAACAAGTAACCTGAGCTAGGGAAGCACCTGGATTTAACATTTTCGTCAAATCCATTTGGATTTGGAGGCGAGACCCTGAGGTGTGAAAAAAGATGCAGAGCCTGGGATTACACAGCAAGCAGAAACCAGATCATAATCCAGCCAGGCTCCCAGCTGCCAGCACATACCCTGCGTGCCCGGGCGGCTTCCCCAGGCAGGCCATGAACGCCGCAGGGGCTGGCCTCGTACCATGCTTTACAGTGGCAGCAGCTCAAAAGACATTTGCTGTGGGTGACAAGGACAAAGAGCAGAAGCCCAGAGAAGAAAAGAAATAATTGTATACTAATGAAGTAAACGAAGGGGTTTCGTTATTTAACTTTCAAATTTTGTTTCTGGAAAACCTTCTGACCTATTTGAGGCACTATCTGAGGACCTATTTGAGGCACTGCAAAGAGCATGTCTCAGGACAAGAGAGAAGGGGAAGACGAGAGGCAAAGCCAGCCCAGCTCTCTTGGGAGCTGCCACCAGAGTCCCATGGAGCTGGTCATGCGAGCATGGTCGGGGGGAGGGCAAGGGGGCAAGGCCACCTTCAGCGGGCCGTGAGAAGCACGCCTCCTGGCTGGAATGAGTCAGAGTTCGTGGCGGCAGGTGCTATGAACAATGAGCCCCTAGCGGGATGAGCAGCTGAGCAGTAGGGGAGGCTGCAAAGCCCCCTTTGAAATGGAAGGGACCGCCGGCTGCCCGCCCCGGGACCCAGGGTGCTAGGGTTCCCTCTGGTCCAGCTGGAGCTGGATGGGACAGACCCATCTCCACACCTTCCCTTCCCTGCCCTCCGAACTTTTAAGCTTAGTTAACTTACATTTTTAACTAGTTTCACCTTCAAACCTTAACCTTCCAATTCTTTTAGCTAGTTGTCTTTTAGCTTCATTTTAAAATCTATTCTTTCATGATTTCTCATTTATTTGACCTCGAACCTTTGATTCACCCTCTTGTCCACAACCCCCCCTTTCCCAGCAATTCTGAATTTTCCTTTCATACTTCCTGTCTTACCTGTTGATTATTTTCATGACCGTTTCCTTATTGCTTTCCCTGAGAGCAAAAGGAGCCCACACTTGGAAAGCACCAGCACACGGAACTCTGCGGGAGGCAGAGGGTGTGACTTGTTCACCCAAAACTACTTATTTCTGGGGCCCAGGGTCTGTCCCTGTCCTGTTTGGAGCTTTTATGTAACTAGTTTTAAGCTCCTTCCAACACAGCTGCCCTGTTTTCTTCTACTGTGGCAACCAACCACCAGCAGGGAGGGAAGCCCGGGGGGTTGGAGCTGGCAGGACGACAAACAGGGCAGGTGCAACCGCATCCAGCAAATTCTGTGGCAGCTTCGGAACCGCAGCATGACTCGGCAAGGCTGCAGGGACTAACCCTCCTGTGGCCTAGAGCCCCACTGGGCCCTCTGCCCGGCCTGCCCCTGCACCCGCATCCAGGCTGGCCAGGGCCTGCCCGATGGGGATCAGCAGTTTGCTCGGGGCAGCTCACTGCGACACTTCTCAGGGCAGGCTCCCGGCTGGGCGCCAGGCCGGAAGTGCTGACCCCAGACCTGAACCCACAGGCAGAGGCTAGCTTCTCCTGCTGGAGCACACCCAGCCTGGGCCTGGGCTCCAGATGAAGGGCTGCGTGGCCTTCCATGGCTGAGGCCAGGGAACCCTGAGGCCCCTCTGTCCCCTCAGGAAACAGCTCCCTGGCCTGTCCACCCTCTACTCTCTCCCCTAAAGGAGACTGTGTCCTGAGGGGCCTGGAGCCCCGTGCAGGTATCTTTTCCAGGGGAACTGGTCAGCCAGACAACCTGCCCCGGAGCTTGCTACAGCGCCTGTTTTTCTTGCAAATCAATGTACAGCTCTTTCAACTCCCAAGAACCTTCTGTTCTTTGATTCTCAACAGGGAGGTGCAGGGCTCCCCACAAGGGCAAAGGGCAAGGGGTAACAGGTTTTAATTAGGCAGCGGCTGCCAGGTTCAGGCCAAAGTCGCCACCACAGACGAGGCCAGGGCCCCTCACTGTCCAAATTTCAAGATCTGTACACAAGGATTCAGGGCTGGTGTCCAGGCGGCTTACCTGGCCCACGGTATCTCACATTTGGGGTCTCTAGAATCCCATTTGGGGGATTCTACTTCTGTGCTGGAAACTGAGGCAGGGAGATGGATGGTGAACTCAGAGGTCTGTGACACTCAAGTCATCCAAGCCCTTTTAAAATGGCTGGGAAGGGGAAGGAGGAAGGGGACCGAGAGGGTCTGCTCAGTGGGGCTTGGCCCCGGGAGGCTTAGCCTCGGCAGCCTGAACGCATCCACCAGCTTCCTGAGCCATCGAGAGTAACCTGCGAGGATTTCCTAGAACAAGTGGTCCCGCATGTCACATCGGTAGGATCAAGTTCAGGAAACTTGGCGCCGACCCTCCACTGCCCAACAGCCATGACTCTGCCCTACAGCGGGTCACGGTCGAGCTCAAAAGCCCAGCAGGGAGCACAGGTACTATGGAGGGTCCTCTGGCGCCGGCCTGCTTCAGTGGCTCCCCCCAGCAGACACCCTTCTCTCAAATCACCCCCCAAGCTCCCAGGTGTGAGCCCCACAGCGCATACCCACAGCCCAGCATTTGCAGACAGCACCTTGGCTACCTGCTGCTGGCAGCACACAGAGCCCCGTGACCCGGTCCCAACCTGACCTGGAACCTGTGCCTGACTTATTTTCGTGTTTAGATTTTAAAGCCCAAATCCCTATCTTCCAACTTACTTTCTTCATTCCAGTTCCAACTCTGCCTGTGAACG
Organism: Neogale vison; assembly: GCF_020171115.1. NCBI lineage: Eukaryota > Metazoa > Chordata > Mammalia > Carnivora > Mustelidae > Neogale > Neogale vison. The sequence goes on from NC_058096.1 coordinate 216,385,434, forward strand.
ATAGGGCTCCCTGATCCCTGATGTAGTTCGAGATTTCCAAGCCCTGAGGAGGAGGAGCCCGGTGAGGTTCTGCAATGCAGGCTCAGCCCATGATATCCCCTGGCCTTAGCTGGCTTTCTCTGCACATAAGACGCCCGAGCCCTTGGCCTCAGGGCCTCTGCATATGTTGTCCCCTTTGCCCCTGACACTCCTTTCTTCCTCCTCCCCTGGCGGGGGCCCTGCTTACCCTCCAGCTCTGCTTGTGCAGCCCACCTTCAGGCCACACTTGACCCAGGGGCCTGGGGAGGGAGGGGCATGGCAATCCTGAACCTGAGCAGGTATGAAGCAAAAGCTTCTAGAAGACATCACCTGTATGTAGACACGATGTGAGTACAAAGGTAATATCAAACGTGATGCACTCGTATTGAAATATAGCTGGAGGAGATCTTGAAATTTGTAATCAAAAGCAACATCTCGAGTCCCTGCATGGAGACCCCAACCCCGGTTCCCAGGAGCACTGGGAGTGGAATCCGTAGCACCTGGCCCTTTCACTTGGCAAGGCAGACTCGGGGGTATCGAATCCAAATGCTGACAACATCCTGTAATCAATTTACTGGCATCGAGGAGCCACTAAGCTGTAATAGTTCCTTCTCTCCTCAGGCTCCGTGTTTAACCCAAGTATAGATTTTAGCTAATTAAAATGTTCTGGCAAGTAAAAAAATTAAAAAAAAAAAAAAAAAGATGCTTCACTTCCTCTTCCAGAAATGAGCTATAAAGGAAGTCTGAGATAAGAAAGTGTGTGATGGGATACTTCCAAATTTATTTCACTTCGGTTCTTGTTGGTGTGGTCTGGTGTCTGGTCCCTCAGAACCTTCCAGGTGCCTGACGGGTGTGCCCTGAGAGTTTAACCTGGTCCAGAGAGGTCTGGCCTTTGTGCCGGGCTTCTGGGTGGTAAACTCTCAGCCCTTGAAATGTCCTGCCTTCTGGGCTGCCTTTGTTTACCTGGGGGCCTTTGGCCCACAGAATCTCTGACTGCGACTTAAGGCCGGGGTGATGGGTCACGTGGCATCAGTTCAACCCACGGAGGAGCTACAGACTGAGGTCAGCCATGTGGGTGGTTAGTCGTGTCTGGGTGGTTAGTCGTGTCTGGGTGACCACTGAAAACTCTAGACAGTGAGGCTTCCTTGTCTGGCAGTGCTCCGTGAGTCTTGTCTCCTAATGTGTCAGGGAAGTCAGCGCTGTCAGCGACTCCCTGGGGAGAGGACGCTTGGGAGCTTCACACACACACCTCTCCAGGATGCCGCCCTGATGCCCATCTGTGTCCTTGCACTGTAACAAACCGTAACTGTGAGTTGAACAGCTTTCAGACAGTCCAGACAATCCTTCTAGAGAATTAGCAAGCCTGAGTGTGGTCTAGGTTCTCAGAACTCTGCAACTGGCGTCAAGAGGGACGGTGGTCTCACTTCTCACCCAGTCTCACGACAGGACGAATGGCACTATTGTTTCTCCCTGTGGTTTAAATTCAGGATGTTAAGGAATGTCAAAAATATCCATTAAATAGGCAGCCGCATCTCTGCCTGCCCACAGGTCCTGTCCCCGTGCTCTAATAAACCACCTTTTTGCACCAAAAAAAAAAAAAAAAAAATCCATTAAATAGGCCAGCCTTTTACCCAAACGTCATCTTTGAAAGTATTTGCTATGAGGAAACTTTTCAGGCAAGAAAACAGGATAATTTTTCCAAGTCCCTATGTGCCCTGCTTGATCTTTTCCTAGGGGACCACCAGCAAAGCAGCAAGCGGATGGACCTGCTCCAATCACTTCTCGACGTCGGCATGCGGGAGACTTCCTTTAATGACCGTATATACAAGTTCCACTTGTAACTTCTCTACATTTCTTTCCACTGTAACGGAGAACTCCCAGTCCTGTGATGTCACCCATTCCGGGAGGACAGGGGTTAGCTGTCAACCACGTGTCAAACCCTCCACTGAGGTGTCCCGCCACACAGGGCTCACACCAGCCGGGAGTGCAGATCTGTGACCCCAGGGCTGGGGCTTTCGTCAAACTGGATCTCGGCCTCCTGCAGAACAGCCTCCACAAGGGGTCAGTGTGAGTTTCACGCCTGACTTCTCACTCCATCTTGCACATGCTGGAAGAACTGTAGGCAGCAGCTGGGGGAGTCAGCTTCTCTCTTCTCATGTGATCCAGGGCTAAGGCTGATGCTCAGGGAGCATCTGCAGTAAGTCACTAGATGACTAAAAAAAAAAAATGGACAATTTTTTTTTTTTTTTTAAATAGCCAAGGCCTTAGCAACAAGTTCAGGAGGCTGTTTCCAAGTGCCTTGTGTTTTGTCTTCTTTTAAACCGAGGTGGACCACTGCAGGAAAGCACGCATATCAAATGTTTATCCCGATGAACATTTTCATCTCTTTAAAAAATTTTTTTAAAACATTTTATTTATTTATTTGAGAGAGAGAGAGAATGTAGAAGGGGGAGGAGCAAAGGGAGAGGGAGATGCAGGTCGCCACCAAGCAGGGAGCCCAATATGGTGCTGGACCTCAGGATCCTGAGACCATGACCTGAGCCGAAGGCAGACGCTAAACCAACTGAGCCACGCAGGTGCCCCAAACATTTTCATGTCTTGAGGTAACTGCTGTTCCACACCCGTCACCATGATCAGCTTTTCAACTTCCTTTAACTGGAAGCCTCCTGTAGGTACCTGTTAATGTTTGGCTTCTTTGACTCAACAAAATGACTGTAAGATTCTCCCAGAGAGTGGAGGGATGTCTGTTCCTGCGGTTGGTAGAATCCTGCTCTTGGGTTAGGCCTCCAACCCAGTCCCATGGCTGGACACTGGGCAGTTTTGTTTGGGGCAGTTACGATCAAGGCTGCTATGCACCTGCTTGAACCTGTCTTTGGTGGACACAGGCACTCAGCCATCTCTGGTTTACAACCAGGATTGGAGTCTGTGGGTCAGAAGGTTTAGTCCCAAAGAGCAGACTGCTCCCAAAAGCAGGAGGTAAAGTCCATGTACTTGCCAACACTTCAAGGAGTTTTAGCCATTCTGGTTGGGTGTATGGAGGCATCTCTGGTTTTATGGCGCTTTATCTCGATGTTACCATCAACGTCGATGCCAATGATTCCAAGCACCTTTTCACATGCTGATCGGTCCCTGGGCTATCTTCTTCCAGGAGATGCCTGTTCATGGCTTTTGCCCATTTTAAAATTTCAGTTGGTGCCAATATTCACTGGCTTCATGAAGGTGTCCTTGGATGAACAGATGTTCTTAATTTTAGTGACGTCTACTTACCAGTCTTTTCTGGTTAGTGGTGCTTGTGTCCTGTTCAGAAGCCAACGCCTATCTACATCGAGGCCATGAAGATTTTCATCGATGCTTTCCCTCCACAACTTTGTTTAACCTTTCACACTGATGTTTCCATTTCAACTTAACACATATTAAGGTGTTGGGTAAGGTCAAGGTTCATCTCCATTTGGATATGCCAAAGACCAGTATGACCTTCGAAAAGTCCATCCTTGCCCTCTAACCTTTAAAGGTCTTCTTCATTTTGATCATTTTGAGGCTCCCTTGCAAAAAGATTACTGGGATCTTTGTTTTCATTGGACTTTTGCACATTCCATATTTCAAATAATTGTGGAAATTGTCTCAAAGGTGAAGTTTGCGTATCAGCTCAATATTTTCTTTTCTAATGTTGATGCTACATTTTTAGGGTGGATGGTTGAGCTGAAACAAGCCTTTCTCACTTAGTCGTTAATTTCTCTTCTAATAATAAAATTCTTTTTTAAAGTGCAATCTGTACCCTTTATTTGGGTACAATCATCACCATCCCCCCTCAAATTTCACATCTGTGAGCCTCTCCAAATGATGCACTGAGAGCTTACACACACCTCAACACTTTTCCCTCCTACAGATGACAATTTGCCCTTACTTTGCTTAACAACTAACTGCCACATGTTACTATAAGATCAAGCGGAACAACTGTCTGGTTATCGTGACAGGGGTATGGCCAGTGTGTACCAGAAAGTGAACTAAGACACTGGGGAGGATTACAGACCGAGCCCTGAGCAAGATCCAGGCTTCGTGCCCGAGCTGGCAGAACATGTGCACATGTTCCCGGGGAGGGCCTCAGAGAACCATTGATTTCTTACTTAAATGGTACTTGTGAACCACACATGGATCTGCCGCAGTCTCCTACTCTTCGAGAGCAAGGACCCCAAATCCCAGAGCGGAGCCTGGTCAGTCTTCACCATATGCGGCCCACCCACGATGGCCCAGGGTGAGAACTGGGCTGGCATGTCACCCACGTGTGGGGAGAGGGTGGAAACTCCAGAGATGGGAAGCTGCTTGGTCTTGGCTCCAGACACACCGGCCCTTGCACCACAGCCCACCACCATGCGATCGGCGCCCATCATGGCACAGGTCCCTCTCTTTCCGCCTCGCCCATCACAGGCCCCCCGAGGCCTCTGTGCAAAGCTCCTGCCTCTGCTGGAGCACCTGGCCCCAGACCTCCATTCCTCAGGGCTCCCCCTCAAACGTCACAATCCCTGAAAACGGCCCCCTGCCTCCACCTCCCCATGAAGTTTTCTCTTCACTCTAACCGCAGGTGAGAGAGTGCCTGCCTCTTGCAGAAGGTACGTTCCATGAGGGCAGGTGTACCGAGGCAAAGACAGGCCACCAAAGTCTGTGCAGTGACTGTCCCGACAACGGGCTGACAGGCACACAGAAGGCCGGGCGAGGCACCTCTGAGGACCCCCAGCGCCCACCCGCTGCGGTCCTTGGCTTACCTGTCCTTGTACTTGATCACAGCGTCCACGATTTTCTTCATCTTCTTGGTGAGGTTGGGAGGGTTTGGGGACAGCTTCTCGGCGGGTGGCCGGCCGCGCTTCTTCTGCTTCTTGCTCTCGTCGTCCTTGTCACGGCTGCGGGTGCTGGTGGTCGGGGTGGAGGAGCCGGCGTCACTGTCCCGCTTGCGCTTCCGAGACGATTTCTTCTGCCGGACCTCCTCTTCGATCTCCTCCAGCGTGCCCTCCTCGATGGCCTTCAGGGTCAATAGTGGTAAAATAGGACAGCCAGCACCGAGGTCGACAAGCAAAGGTCGAGGCGCAAACCTGCAGTCCCCAGCAGGCCGGCTCTGCCTCCCCAGGTGCTCCCCGCCCACGCCCAGCCTGAGCAAATCCACAGTTGCATTTCGTTACCAATTAAAGAGGCACAGACCCGCCAAAGGTCCCCGAAGACTTGGACCCTGGGATTCCTCCACCAGGAGGTAACACTACGAGTCCTTCTGCTCTAGATCCCTGCCATTTTTCTTAGAAATTGTGACAAAATGTACATGACACAAAACTGACCCCTCAACCACCTTCAATAGTGCACTCAGGTGGCGTGAGGTACACTCACGCTGTGTGCGCCATCACCGCCGTCCAAAGCCAGGACTCACCCGGCCCCTCCCACGGACGTGCGCAGCACCGAGGACAGCGCTGGCCTCTATCCACACACCACACCAGGACTCGGGATTTTGCTTACTATGTCCTGGATGTACTTCCCGTCACTTTTCTGCAATGTAATTTTTGATGTCTGTTTAGTATTTCATTTAGACTCGCCCTGTCCTTGGGCGTTTCAGCTCTCTCCATGTGCAGGAAGGGCCCCAGTGTGAGGAAGGCCACGACAGACAGCTATGTTATTTGCACACAGATTTTTTTTTTTTTTTTTTTAAAGATTGTATTTATTTGACAGAGAGACACAGTGAGAGAAGCAAAAGGAGGAAGGGGAGCGGGCGAGGAAGAAGCGGGCCTCCCGCAGAGCAAGGAGCACGATGCGGGGCTCGATCCCAGGACCCTGGGATCATGATCTGAGCTGAAAGAAATGACTGAGCCACCCAGGCACCCCTGTACCCAGACTTCTGAAGCGAAACTGCGGAGCAAGTTTCTATGAACAAGATTAATCTTTGAACAACACTAACTGATTCATTCTCAATGATAAGGACTCATTTGCACATTTTTATCTCCGCAGATAGAGATGAGAAGCCAGGGGAGCCTGCAATCAGGAGAGGGAATGGGGGCAGGACTCCAGGGGACGTTTGGTTGTCCGTCTCGCATTTATCAGCTGTGACTGGGAGCAGGACACAGGGCCAGGTGTCGAGGACAGCCTCAGCTCATGTCCCTCATGGAGGGAAGAGAGTGAGCAGACAAACGTCTCGCGAACATGGGGACAAGCGTGCTGACTGCCAGGAAGGAGGGTGAGTGGCGCTCTGATGGTGGAGCTGATGGTGGAGCAGACGTGCGCTGGCAGGGGTCAGGGGAGCATCTCCGGGGAGGTGGCACTTAAGCTGAAAGCTGCAGGGTGGGGGTGGGTAAGGCATCCAGGCCAAAGGAACAACACGAAGGGCGTGTGGCAGGCAGGAGGGACTGTAAGGCCAGTATGGGGGAGCGTGTGCACTGCGAGCCCAGGTGGGCACGGGGGGCTGAACAGTGTCCCCTGAAGTTCATGTCCACCTGGAACTTCCGAATGTGATCTTTTTTCAAAATAGGATCTTTACTGATTTAATTACTTGAAGAGCAAAAATGAAGTCACCCTGAGTTAAGGTGAGCCCCAACTCCGATGGGAATGGTCCCATGAGAGACAGGAAAGGATACAAAGACACAGGGTGGACAGGCCATGTAAGACGGGAGCAGATGGGGGTGATACGGCCTCAGGCCAAGGAATGCCGAGGCCCCCACAAGCTGGAAGAGGCGAGGAAGGGTCCTTCTTGGAACCTTCGGAGGAGAAAGGACCTTGCTGACACTCTGACACCAGACTCCAGGCCTCCAGAACTTTCAGAGAATAAACTGCTATGGTTTTAAGTCACCCAGTTCAGGGTCCTTGTTGTAGCTCCCCTAGGAATGCAATCCCAGGGTCTCCGGTCCCGAGGCGCAAGCACATGGGTCAGCCCAGCAGGGCAAGAGGAAGCACCACTCTCAAGAGTTTGGGTGCATATGGCCCCGAGTGGCCGCCACTAAGAAAAGAGAGTGTCCGTTTTGGGTAAACGTGTTCTTTTTTAATGCAAACTCTTATTGAGAACCCGTACAAAAAGCACATGCCCTGTAGGGGGAAGAAAGTCGATTCAACACAAGGGGCTGGGAAAACTGGACACCCGCTTGTACAGGAGCTGGGTCCTGACCTCCTGTCGTAAACACAAACTGCTTAGAAAGGATCACGGGCCCAAACATAAAAGCTACAACTTTTCAAAGGAAGGGGTAAACCTTTGTGCTCCTAAATTTCTCAGTGGATTCTCTGACAGGATACCACAGCACAAGCGAAAGGAAAAAAACCAGATACACACTGGCCTTCGTCAAAATTAAAAAACGCTTGTGCTTCGAAGGACACCATTAAAAAAAGTAAACAATAACCCATAGCATAGGAGAAAGTGTTTGTAAATCACACATTCGATAATGGGAGTTTTGAAGAAGATACGCCAATGGCCGACAAGCACCTCCGGAGATGCCCGGCACCGTTAGCCACCAAGAAAACGCCATTAAAAACCACAAGGAGGTTACCGTGGCGTACTCACTGGAAAAGCTAGCGTCAAAAGGACAGGTGACAAACACAGCTGGGGTGATGGAGAAACCGGAACTGCCTCACACTGCTGTTGGGGACGTAAAATGGTGTGGCTGCTGTGGAAAACAGTCTGGAAGTTCCTCAGAAGACTAAACAAGTAAATTACCATTTGATTCAGAAATTCTATTTCTGGGTGTTCATGTGATAGAAATCACAACATCTATCCTGCCAAAACCTTGTCCTCCGATGTTCACAGGAGGCCAGAGGTGGAAAACAGAAAAAAGATGAACTTTGTTCGTCTGCCAAAAACAAAGATGTTCCCACCGTGCAGTCCAGCGGCACAACACGCCACTACTTGGCCTTGACAAGGAGGGCCACTTGCTGCCACACGGATAAACCTTGAAAATATGCAGCTTACTGCTAGAAGCCAGTCGCCAAAGGGAGGACACATCCCTCTATTCATATGAAATCTCCAGAACAAAAGTGAGGGGGGATGAAGGGCCAGGAAGAGAGCTGAAGAGGACAGGGCTTTTTTCTGAGGTGAAGAGAATATTCTAAAGCTATTTTGTGGTGATCATGGCACAACACTGAACATACTAAAATCTAAAGAATTGTACAACTTAGTTGAGTAAATTCAGTGGTATATGTATTAAAGCAAAATATGCTCAAAACAGTATTAGCATACGGACAACTGTTTTTAAAAGGTATCGTGTCTCTTGGAGAAGGTATGTGCTAGGGTGAGTGCTGTGAAGTGTGTAAATTTGGTGATTCACAGACCTGGACCCCTGGGGCTAATAATACATTATATGTTAATAAAAAATTTTTTAAAATTACACAGATACCAAAAAAAAAAAAAAAAAGTCTCGTGTCTCAAAGGCGCAGAGCCACGGGAGCGCTACGTGTCTGCGTTCAGGCCGACGCGCCATCGCCCGCGGTTCTCCCCTTGTCCCCAGAGCTCGAGGCCGATGGCTGAGGAGCTGGACAAGCCAGCGGCCCCACCCACGGGTCACGGGCTCCCGGCACGTGTCAGTGGCCCCCTCGTGAGCACCTGAGCCGGCGGGCTCACTAGTCTGGGTCGTTCCGAGCTGCCAGGGCAGGGCCAGGGCGGCCGGACCTATGGACTGAGGAGGCAGTAGGGCCGCAGTCAGTCAAGAGGAACCCCAGGGAGTGTGACCAGAGGCCTAGGCAGGCCCCATGGTTTGTTCTGCGGTGCGCCCATCAGCCGGGCCCGGCTGAACGCCACCACCTGGCTTCTGGGGAGGGTTGCATGGGGAAGGGCTTGACGTGTCACCACAGTCCCAGGGGGCTCACCAGGCGGCCCCGGCCCTGACTCAGCCACCTATACCTGCTGCTGCCACAGACCTGGCTCTGGGGTCGACGTGCCCCATGTGAGGCTGTCGGAACCCCGCTGGCACTCCCACCCATGTGGGGGACAGGTCACCCTCTGACCTGTCACTGTTTTCCACCACCAGGCACTGGGAAGAGCACAGCAAGCGGAGAGCGGCAAGATTTCCCACAAAGCTCTTGTAAACCTCACGTGCTGGTCAGGAGGACCCGAGCGAGTGGGTCCCAACAGAGGTATCGCTGTGGTTAACGAAAACCAAGTACGGCCAGAGGGAGCCCGCTTGGATTCTGCATGAGCCCCGGCGCGGCTGTCGAATCTCTGCTGTCCCGCCCCGCCCCGGCCGGCCCTCTCCAGCATGTACCTTGAGCCACTGCTTCTCGGTCAGCGAGTCGCTGTAGTCCACCTCCTTGCGGTGGCGGGAGCCGCGGCCGAACATCTTCTCCTCCTCCTCCTCGCAGGTCAGCCGCTCCACCTCAGCGTCGTCCTTGATGATCCACGAGGGGAGCTCGTCCTCCTCCATCAGGCGCGGCTTCCGCTTGGGGTTTCGGGCCTCCTCGCGCCTGCGGTCCAGGTCCATGCGCTGGGGGACGCGGGGCAGGGGACAGAGGGAGAGAGGTGTGAGCTCGGGGAGAGCTGGGGGCACACAGGGGCACGTGGCAAGGGGAGGCTGTGAGTCTGCTCAACGGCATCTCGGAGGTTTCTGGCTCTGAGAGCAGACCCTCGCTAGGGGCTCGGCCTCGGGAGCAGAGAATTCCAGAAAAGATGGGCGGGTGGCAGAAAAGGGACCAAGGGCCTACACTCTGACTCCGTGCGGACTTACGCCTTTTACCCAGAGCTAAGGAGCACCTCTGACTGACCACAGGGCGGGGACAGTACGACCTTCCTCTGAAAGGGAATCGTAAGGACAAAACAATCAGGAGGACAGGCAAGTCCTCCATGTGGCAAGCCTGAGGGTCACACAGAGGATGGGTGTGCATACATGTGTGCGTGTGCATGTGCGTGCCCCACCATTGTGGCAATTCTCTTCGGGGACCATGGGAGGAGGACAGGTCAGTTAGGAGGCAGCATGGGGCCCCCTGACAGAGGCCCCAGCTCCATGACCCACCAAAGACACCACCATCTCTAAGAAGTTTCGCTCTGTCTGTACTGAGCTGTCTTGCTCTACTTGATGTCAGTAGGGTGGGGCGTGCGACGCCCGCGAAGCGCCCCCAGAGGGGTGCGGGGCGCCCTCCTCCGCCCGCGGTACCTACCATGAACAGGTCAAACTCCTCCTCGTGCCGGGCAATCATCTGGTTCACCGTCTCGTCGTCGGGCACCTCGTCTTCTTCCTAGAAGGGTTCGCACAGTTAGTCCGAGTGCGGAGAGGCCGGGGTGGGCGGCGGCCGGGCTCGGAGGCGAGCGGCGGCGGTCCGTGGGAGATGAGCTGGCGGTCCCAGTCCGGCTGCGGTGGATGGGGACCCACACGGCAGCGAGAGGCACACACGCACACGCACACGCACGCTCCGTGGGATCAGGGCCCTTGCTGGCCGTCTCAGCCGAGAAGCCGAGGATTGAATGGGCGTGGAGACTGAACTACCCCTCTCACCTTTAGAGGTGGCTCCTCCAAGTCGGGGTTGACGCCCGCTGGCGGAGGGGCAGTGTGGGCGAAGCTGGCACTGCCGCTGCCCGTGCTGCAGTGTCTGCTCTGTGGATAAATAGAGGACTTCAGTCTCCAGGGCTGTCAATCCGGCGTCTTTCACCAGCAGTTTAGAAAAAAAAAACCACTTCAAAGAAAAAGCAAGTACTCATCCTCTTTCCTTTCAGCCCACACTCCCTTTACTCCAAAGGGATGCAAAAAAAATAAGAGTGCAAAAAAGGTAAAAAAACAAAAATGAAAAGCCGCTCATGCGTCCACCACTCACGCCGGGGAGGGGGTCGGGGCCGGCGCTGCCCTCACCTCGTCCTGCTCCTCGTGCTCGAGGATGGCCTGCAGGAAAGCGCGCCTCTCGTGGCTGGAGGACTTCTGGTCGAACATGCCAGCCTGGATCACCTTCTGGTCAACATTGAGCTTGTACTTGGCCGCGGCCAGAATCTTCTCCTCTACGCTGTTGACCGTGCACAGACGGAGCACCCGCACCTCGTTCTGCTGCCCGATGCGGTGGGCGCGGTCCTGGGCTTGCAGGTCCTAGAAGGAGAGAGGCAGGTCAGTCCTGATCCAGCTCTGCGGAGGTCTAAGAGGCAGCCAACACCTCGCGGTGCTGTCTAGAAAGGCCTTCTTGTTCTTGTGTGCCTGCTTTCTCCTGCTGGGCCCTTCTGCTGCCCCGACCAGCAGTTTCTTGAGCGGGGAGCCCAGGAACACATCCTGCAGCCTGTGCCAGATTGACGATCCCCGAGGACTGTCCCTTCCCATCTTACGGGATTCTCTAGGTACTCCAGGGCACAGTACAATTTGGAGGGCAAGTCCTGGGCCATTATGTTCCCAAGGAGCTTGTGTCACAGCTACATGGGACCTCTCACCCACTCTAGGAGGTCCCATTCTTGGGAAGGCCAAATCATGGTTAAGGGCATCGTTCATGGGATGGTTAAGAAGCTGGGTAGCTTCTTGGCAATGCCTGGTTTGATTGTAGGCCCTCCTCCTTCCCTGCTTTGCGGCCCAGGCTGAGGTCCAACCTCTATGAGACTCAGGACTCACTCTGTTAACACAGACCCTTCTGGTGATTGCGAGGGACGAAGAACTAAACGGCATTGGACACTCAGCCCAGAGTGTGCGGCAGAACAAGCTCCGATCACATGGTAGCTGTGGCTGCCGACACCGGCTCCATCACCGCGGCTCCGAATCAGGAGGGCTCGCGTGAAACCCCACATCTGGACCAGAAGCAGTGGGGGCCTACAGTCAAGAGTCACACCCAGGGGTCAGGTGGGGGGCCAGGAGTGCCTTGTGTCTACAGCTGAACTCCCGAGTTCGGCTGGCACGCTTCCTGGCGGTGCTTCCAAGCACGGGCTATCGGGTCCCAGGGAACCCCTGTCCACTGTCTGCCTGCCACTGGGGATAGCACACCACGATCACATCTCAGGAAACTGGTCACAGAGGTCTTGGTGAGAACTACGCCCCAGGCTGATGACAGAAAGGGACACTAGTAACCAGCCTGAGCCTCCACCCAACGGATGGGCTACAGTTCACACCGTGTACTAGTGCCTCCAGGCTGCAGGGGAAGACGGGCTTATCCTCCGTAGTGGGAGGGAAACCTGGGGCAGCCTCCTGGAAGCCACTCAGGCAGAGGTGACCTGAATGAGCAGAGGACATGCCCATGGGCCAAGCAACCCCCACCTCTCGGGGCTGACTGGTCAGTGAATCCTGTCCCAACACTCCAAAAGGGGGACAAGGGGCTCCATAAGTGGTCACGCTGAGCAACAAAACCCAGACGCCTGCCAAGTGCGGTCAGAGTCAAGCCTCAAGGCCACCATATGCCCGGACACCTGGCCGCTGAGGACATGCCTGTGTGGAGTTGCAGTGCGCTTGCCCGAGAGGAGAAACAAAGCAGCTGCTCTAGGGAAGAATACGTACTAGAACCCGCCATGTTTCCGTCAAAACCAAAACACACGTGTGTGCATATAGGTACACGATGGCATGTGGTCAAAAAGAGCGGGATCGGTGGGAGGGGAAAATGGACTCTTTAGTTTGTTATTTTGAGTTACTGATATTTGCATTAAAAAAGTCTACTACTGGGGCGCCTGGGTGGCTCAGTGGGTTAAGCCGCTGCCTTCAGCTCAGGTCATGATCTCAGGGTCCTGGGATCGAGTCCCGCATCGGGCTCTCTGCTCAGCAAGGAGCCTGCTTCTCTCTCTCTCTCTGCCTGCCTCTCCATCTACTTGTGATTTCTCTCTGTCAAATAAATAAATAAAATCTTTAAAAAAAAAAAAAACTTAAAAAAAAAAAAAAAGTCGGGCGCCTGGGTGGCTCAGTGGTTAAGCCGCTGCCTTCGGCTCAGGTCATGATCTCAGAGTCCTGGGATCAAGTCCCGCATGGGGCTCTCTGCTCAGCGGGGAGCCTGCTTCCCTCTCTCTCTCTCTGTCTACTTGTGATTTCTCTCTGTCAAATAAATAAATAAAATCTTTAAAAAAAAAAAAAAAAAAAGTCTACTACTTTTACAATGAGACATCAGGAAAAGTTAAAACCTCCCGTAAAAATTGCCGTACCGGGGCATCTGGGTGGCTCAGTGGGTTAAAGCCTCTGCCTTTCACTCAGGTCATGATCCTGGGGTCCTGGGATGGAGCCTCGCAGCGGGCTCTCTGCTCAGTGGGGAGCATGTCCCCCCCCCCGCCTGCTTCTATGCCTACTTGTGATCTCTGTCAAATAAATAAATAAAATTAAAAAAAAACCTGTTGGGGCGCCTGGGTGGCTCAGTGGGTTAAGCCACTGCCTTCGGCTCAGGTCATGATCTCAGGGTCCTGGGATCGAATCCCGAATCGGGCTCTCTGCTCAGCAGGGAGCCTGCTTCCTCCTCTCCTCTCTCTGCCTGCCTCTCTGCCTACTTGTGATCTCCCTCTGTCAAATAAATAAATAAAATCTTAAAAAAAAAATTGTTGTACCTACCAAATACCATTTCTCTGAAGCTACTGGCATGGAGCCCCCGAGAGGGCACACGGATACAGAATCAGGGCAGCAGCATACACACACGCCCCGGTTGTTTCTAAAAGCACAAGTGTGTGAGAACTCACACAGGAGGCAACCTGGAAGGCTTGGATCCCGAAAACTGAAAATCACTGACGGCTGATAAGATAAGGGCATTTTTCACTTTACATATTTAAATAAAACGAGGATTTTTTTTAAAAACAGGACCGGAGTATGTATTTTTCATAACCAAAGCAAAAAGCGGTGTTTTAAAAAATAAAGAAAAATGAATACTTTCAGGGCTTTTCTACAAAGGCCTCAGGCGCCGGGGGTGCCGCCAGGTACCCAGGATGGAAGAGGGGCTCCGGGGAGCCTCGAGGCCCTGCCCCACTTGGGGCCAGCCCAGCCTCACCTGGTGGGGGTTCCAGTCACTGTCGAAGATGATCACGGTGTCGGCCGACTGGAGGTTGAGCCCGAGCCCCCCCGCGCGGGTGCTGAGCAGGAAGATGAAGTACTCGGAGCCCGGCTCATTGAAGGTTTTCAGCAGCATGCCCCGGTCCTCCGCTTTTGTCGTTCCTAAGGGGCGCAGGGACAAGGCTGTGAGTGGGGGCACCATGCAGGGTGGGGTGGGGAGCGATGGCGAGGAGGCACAGAGGAACAGCGGCTCCACAGAGCGGGGACAGTGCGTGCGTATGTCCCGCAGAGGCCTCCCGGGCCAACTCCACGATTGCTCCACACGCGTGCCTTAGCGGCGACACGCGAGCTCTTCAGGTTTAAGATGCAAACGAGTGGACGCCGCTCCTCCCACGCCAGGAGGTGGAAAGAAGCCCCTACAGGCCACCGCGTCACCTTGGAGTCAAACAGGCCCGACGTGGGCATGACACAGGATGGGTGCCGGGGCACAGGGCCTGGAACGAGGGACTGGCTGGGGGGCTGGCACCTGCCTCCATCCCACTGCAGGGGGTTTCTCTATCCTCAGAGGCTTCTGCAGGCGAGCACACAGGTGCCTCACTACACGACTCTGCCCTGCGGGCAGCAGTGGTTTCCCCTCTTCATGGAGCCACGGGGACTCTCACGTGACCAGTCAGGACAAGATCCACAGCCCCGTGAGCATCAGAGGAGCACACAAGACCCGTGGGTGGCTGCCAGCTCAGACCAAAGGTGCCTTTGGAAAAATCAGGAGTCATTTTTGGTGATGAAATGAAGATTAAATGCTTCCAGCCACCTGCCCAGCCATCACTGCACAGCACGGAGGCCTGATGCCCATAGGGGCCTGGCTGGGGCAGGGAAGGGGCAGGTCCATGGCAAAGGGCCCGCTGCCCCCAGGCCCAGCCCACACCTTCAATCTCACCGCTTTGACACTAGTAGGTTCCATCTCACAACATGCTGCTAAGCCCCTACCCTGTCTATTATTTGCCAGAGCTGGTCTGTGCCCACGTGTGTACTGTGTAGCTGTGGCTAAGTGGACAAAAGGCTTCTCACCACGGAGAACAAGGAAAGAGAAGGGGCAAATGAACCCCTGCTGGAAGGGAACACGCTCTCCACCTACAGCCTCTCCTGAGGGCTGGCATGGTGACAGACAAGACCCGGTGTGCACGCGGCCCGGCCCCTGAAGAAGGGGCGAGGCGGCTGGAGAGGTCTGGTCCCCCTGCTGGCAGGGGGGCAGTTTTCAGTCTCCAAGTCTTGGAAGGAGGGCCCAGGAGGAGGCAGGAACATAGCAAGACACACACAGTCGTTTGTGCTTATAAAGGTTGCCCCAGATGGAACTCCAAGACCAGGAGGACAGACGGCAAGACGGACACAAAGGGCCGGCTGCGGGTGAGGGCAGGGAGGCCAGAGACTGACGGGCGATCAGCCCCGCAGACACACGTCTGTAGTCTGTGAAACCACTGTTCCACCAGATGCACAGCAAGACAAATGAGGGTGCAGAGGTTTGGGGCATCCTGCCAGGGAAATGCACTTGGCAATGAGCTTCAATAAGAGCTCAGAGATGGGGCACCTGGGTGGCTCAGTGGCTTAAAGCCTCTGCCTTCGGCTCCGGTCATGATCCCAGGGTCCTGGGATCGAGCCCGGCATTAGGCTCTCTGCTCAGCAGGGAGCCTGCTTCCTCCTCTCTCTCTCTGCCTGCCTCTCTGCCTACTTGTGATCCCTGTCTGTTAAATAAATAAATAAAATCTTTAAAAAAAAAAAAAAAAAAAAAAAGCTCAGAGGAGCTGTAAGAAAGGAGCCACCAACTAAACTGTGTCCGAGCCAGAAGCTCCCAAGCTCGCTCCTGGGGCATCCGGGCACTCTTGCAGTTGGACAGAGCATGGACTTCCTCCAGGGCCTCCCTGGCCAGTCGACATGTGTCAGAGCACGTGTCCAACATGAGTGACCATCTCACTCAGCAACCTTCTCCCTGGGGCTCCCGCATGCTGGGATGAAGCCAGAGACACACAACTTCCCAGGAGAGCCCGGGAGTCGCAGCTAAGCACTGTTCCCAGGAGAGCCTGCTGTCATCCTGTGTCACCAGCTCCCCTCTCCCCCGACCCACTACCCTCAGTGCACACAATTCGGCCATGGACGAACCCGATTACAGCTCCAGCCCTGGCCAGTGACAGCTCTACAACCACCTGGCAGTGGAAGGAAAGGCACGTGGCTCCCATCAACCTAGAGAGAGCCAGCCCCTAGACTTCTGGGGGAGAAGGTGGGCTGTAGTTGGGAACACGGGGAGCCTGGACAGCTTGCCTGAGAATTAAGCCAAGATGGAGGACAGCGGAGCCAAGAAAAGCCACAGCACTGTCCTCGAGACTCCTGGGTCCAGCTGTACCTGAAGCAAGAATAACCCGGGGGCTCACTATACTTGTCCCTGATGTCCACAGGATGTGGACTTCTCCCAGTTCCCACTAAAAGAGGACTGTTCACAACAACCACTGGACCCAGAGCTGTAGTATAAATACTGTCAGCCTCATGTTTAGGAGACGGGGGTGTCGGATCCGGGCTGGAAGCTCTCCTAGGCCACAGGCTTGGATCCAGCCACGACGCTTGCAGAGCCCTCCCTCCTAGTCCCGTAAGCCTGTGTCACTGAATGTGCTAGGCTCACTCTGGATGCTCGACCCAGTCTCCGGGCCTTTCACGGCCTTGCAAGGGAGGCGACACTGGACAGTAGCTTTGGCAACCGTGCATAAACCTGTCCCTCCACAAACATCTCTCCTGCTCATACTCACCATCGAGCCTGAGGTATTTAAAGCCGCGATACGCAAAATAATCTTCCATGATCGTCATGAGGGAGGTCATCTGACAGAAGAGCAGCACTTTGTGGCTAGTGGCACGGAGTTTGGGAAGGATCCTATCAAGCAGCTCAAACTTCCCCGAGGCTCGGTACAGGTCCAGCCTGGTGAGCAGGGGGCAGAGGAAGAACACATTAGTGACGGCCCTTGGCAGACAGGCAGAGGCAGAAGCGCACCTCCCCTCTCCAGGCTCTCAACATGGAGGTCAACGGCGCGGTTCCCCCAGGCTAACTCTCCGACCTCCATGAAATTCCAGCAAAGCCATTTCAACCCAAATCAAATACGCTCAAGGCCATTCTCGGTCAAGGGTGAGCACATGATTATCATCCAACTCAGATACTTCTAAGAATGAGAAGAGATGCTATCGGGAAGAATGCTGGGACAACAGGAAGTGGGGCCTCCTCCCTAGCCCACGGGAGGAACTCCAGGAGCAGAGGCTCACGCTGCAGGGCCCACACCGCGCCCCACGCAGTTTTAAGGGCCATTGCAGCTTCTCTCATTCCCTCTGGTCAACAAGCCCCAGCTGGCAGCCTAGCAGACGGGCTGAGGGGGGACCATGTGACATGGCGGCCGATGTGCCAGGGCCAGGACTTGAACTCAGATCCAGAAGCCCCCATTACACAACTTGGAATGAAAAATATAGAGCAGGGGCGCCTGGGTGGCTCAGTGGGTTAAGCCTCTGCCTTCGACTCAGGTCATGATCTCAGGGTCCTGGGATCGAGTCCCATATCTGGCTATGTGCTCAGCAGGGAGCCTGCTTCCCCCTTTCTCTCTCTGCCTGCCTCTCTGCCTACTTGTGATCTCTCTCTGTTAAATAAATAAAATCTTTAAAAAAAAAGAAAAATACAGAGCAAAAGAACTTTTTTGATCTTTTATTTGGTGCCCCCGTTCTTCAAAACCGTTTACTAGCTCAGAGAACTGCTGCTGGCCTCAGCTCTAGAGCAAGACTGCAGTGATGAAACTTCGACAGGGTACCCTCATCCAACACCAGGGCCGAGTGAAGCCTGGGTTGCATCATCAATGCTGAGTGGCTAGTTAGTTAAGTGCCTGCCTTTGGTTAAGTCTTGATCCCAGAACCCTTCTCTCTCTGCCCCTCCCTCTGCTTGTACACCCTCACACACACACACACACACACTCTCTCTCTCTCAAACAAATAAAATCTTAAAAAAAAAAAAAAATGCTGAGAAAAAAAACCCCCAGTAACAAGGTGGATCGAATACCATCTCTCTTAGCAGACAGAGTTGAGGCCCAGAGCAGTTAAAAAGGCTGTCATGGGGCAACTGGCTGGCTCAGTGGATTAAGCCTCTGCCTTCGGCTCAGGTCATGATCTCAGGGTGCTGGGATGGAGCCCCGCATCGGGCTCTCTGCTCAGCAGGGAGCCTGCTTCCCGTCCCTCGCCCCCGCCTGCCTTTTTGTCTACTTGTGATCTCAACCTGTCAAATAAATATATAAAATCTTTAAAGAAAATAAAAAATAAAATAATAAGGCTGTCATGAATCATAGAGCCCAGATGTGGCTCCGTGGGGCCTGGAAGCCAGCTCTGGCTCTCAAGATTAATGGAGGATTTCTATTTTAGTCCTTTCTTTGGGTATATCTCTATTTCCTAAATTTTCTGACATGAGTATAGCCTCTCTGAAATTGGACAAATGTCATGAGAGCAATAAAGCCACTCAAGAAGTGAAAAAGAGGGGCGCGTGGGTGGCTCAGTGGGTTAAGCCTCTGCCTTCGGCTCAGGTCATGATCTCAGGGTCCTGGGATCAAGCCCCGCATCGGGCTTTCTGCACAGCAGGGAGCCTGCTTCCCCTGTTCTCTCTACCTGCCTCTATTTGTGATCTCTGTCAAGTAAATAAATAAAATCTTAAAAAAAAAAGAAAGAAAAGAAAAAAAGTGAAAAAGACCTTCACGTGGACAGCGTGCCCACCCCCTCCACGGGGAAGCTTCTCACCCTTGCACAATGCCACCGGTAAACCCCAAGTGCTCGGAGAAGGACTCCTGCAACAGAATAAGAGATGGGTCAGCGCGGGAACAGGGCACCTAGCCCCACACCTCGGAGCCCCCACACAGGTGCTGCGCAGGGCTTTTCTATCCTGCCCACCTCCCTTCTCTGGGGCTTCACCCGCCAAGAAAAGTCAGTCACGACAGGACCCCGGTAACCACCCAAAGGAGCACGTGGGGGCAGTGTGGGCCTAAGACCATCCTGGCCGTGGCGGGATGAAAGCCCAGGGACGTCAGGGGATTTGCAGAGATCCGGAGACTTCACACCAGAAAGTCAGCCATACGTGTGCAGTTCGGAAGCAAGCATCCAGACTCTCAAAGGGTATCGTGGCCCGAAAAAGTTCTGACCCAAAGACTTCCTGACACGGAAGAATGCTCTCGAGCTTCAAACCAGGAAGAGACCCCCACGGCCCTGAGCGGGAAGAGCCAGCGTGCCATGCAGCAGAGACAGCGGGACCTTATCGGGTGGGGACAAAAAGCCCCAAAGAAGGGTCTCTGAGTGCCGGCCGCAGCTCTCCGAGGGCAGACTTTCTGAGCTTTCATTTCTACTGTGTATTTCCCCACTAAGTTCAGGTTCTTTACAAGAAGCACTTACAAACAGGAAATCAACAGTCAAACAATAACTATACATTACCTATTTAAAGTATTAAAAAAGCATTTTTTAAAAAGCCCTCAGGGAGAGAGCCCCTAGCTTTGCAGAGCCCATCCGTCAGGGACAGACGCCTGCGGGAGATGGGAGGGCCTGAGGCCCCGGCTCCGGCCCCAGCCCCAGCCCCGGCACCGGGCCTCACCTCGATGTGCTGGAACATGTACGGGTGGTTGCAGATCTTCCGCAGCTGCATGATGGTGTTCATCAGGGTCTTGGTGCCGCCCTTGCCCTGCGGAGGCAGAAGAGAGGCTCTGCACTGGGTCCCGTCCCCGGGCCGGGGCTGGGGGTGCGGTGGGGGGGAGGACTGCAGAACGGGGCTGCTCCAGGGCAGGTAACTGGGAGCGAGGGGCTGGCTGCTGTGGCGGCACAGAGAGCTCGAGGCCGGATCTGCGGGGAGCAGAGACCGTCTGGCACACGGGAGCGGGTGGCAGGACCGGAGGGAAGGACCAGCATCTGCCTTGGTGGCGGGCATTGTGGGGAGTCCCTGGGGGGCCGCAGCCAGATGGGACACGACGACTTAAGATTTCTGGCTACAGAGAGAGGAAGGGTGCGGGGGTGGGTGCTGGCTGCAGGCTGAGAAGTGACCCAGAAACATGCTGCTGCACCCTCCGGTGAGAAAGGGCCCGAAGAACACAGGGAAAGGAAGACATGGGGAGGCGGGGCCGAGCCTGAAGCATGGGACGCAGAATCAAGGGACCCAGGAGGACATCTCTGTCTCGATGAGGTGAGCTGGGGCGGGAGGAGTCTGCGACCTCAGAGCGGTCCCAGGAGACGGCAGCCCGCCCAGTCCTCACCGCACATCACCTCAAGCTCACTTAGTAACAAGGCAAAGGGGCTTAGGGGCATGGCTGTTGAGCCGGCTATGTTCCAGCCAGGATGGTGAGGCTCCGGAGAACATTCTAACTCTGCGGGGTTCATGCTGGCCTCCGCCCTACGGACGGATGCACCTGCAGGAGGCCAGCATTTCATAAGCAGAGGACACCGGAGAGTGACAGACTGGGAGGGTCTTGGGGGACTCCCTGGAGATGAGCCACCAGCCCCTGACCCGTCAGCCTTACTGAACGAGGCTGTTCCCCCCCAGCTGTGACTGAACTACGGCTGAGGCCCTTGTGATCACCACCAGATCGGGCCCTGAGCTCCACAGTCAACTCCAAGGAGGCGGAAGGCCCTGCAGGTGACAGGGTGCTCGAGCCCCAGCCCCAGCGGCCTTGGACATTTGGATGGGGAAAGGGAGGGGCCCACAGCTAACCTTCTTGTCCTTCTCGGAGCCATCGGTGAGCAGCACCCCCTTGGCCTGCATGTGCCGGTAGAGCACACGCTGGAGCGCAGACATGTCACACTTGATGACGTATTCCACCTGCAGGGGACATGTGTCACCAGTGAGACCAGAGACTCCCTGAGCCGAATGCCCAGCCGGTGCCCATGTCTGGTCTATGAGCCTCTCAGAAGCACCCGGGACCCCAGGATGGGACTTGGATGAGGGCACCAGGGAGGACGGTAAGGAGCCCCCTCCGCAGGGGAACAATGGGAAGCAGGCTACGGTAGGTGCACTGGGAAAGAGAAGCGTGGAGGGGATGTCCTGGTCCCAAAGGGGAAACCTGGCTACCTTCCCAAAACTCCTCTCCAGCTTGCTGGGAACCAAGGGCAAGTACTGCCTGCCCGAGTCGGGGGAGAGGAGAGGGTGCCCTGGTGGGACAGCCAGGGGACTGGGACCCAGAGCGAGCAGCCAGAGCCATCCTGGGTGTGAGCAGGCCCACGAGCAGCCCACAGCTGCTAAGCACTGCAGGTGCAGTGGGATGGGACCCCCCACCAGGCATCGGGCCCACAGGGGGCTTCCCTGATCTCAGACACACCTGTCTCCACGTTACAGAGCCAGGGCGAGAGTGGCCATCCTCATGTCACACGGACACGACCAAGTGAAGCAAAACCAGGGCCACGAGAGAACACACCCTGGACCGCTGCAGCGCCGCCGGACAGGGCCCACCGCGGGAACACCCCGGGCCCGACACCGCACTGTGGCTCCGTCTGCTCCGAACTGTCCATTACCTTCTCGGGCAACTGGGCTTCGACTTCCTTCTTCAGCCGCCGGAGCAGGAAGGGCCGCAGCACTTTGTGGAGACGACGGATGATGAGAATCGTCTCCTCCTCGTTCAGGTCCACCTGGCACCCCCATGAGACAAGCAAACCAAGGTTACTTCCAAAGGAAGGAGCCGGGGATGTGAAGAAGGGTCATCTGGAGTCGTCCTGCCCTCAGCGCCTCCGTTTCAGACTGCCTTACGCTTTACGGGCCTTGGTGGGGCGCCCTCTTCCTGTGGACAACTGCAGGGACCTGGGGCCTTCCACAGAATTCTTAGAAGATAGAAACCAAGGCTCCAGGGAACCAGGTCCCACAGGCCTCATGAAAAGAAACACACAGGATACTTGGTTGTTTCCCCAAGAGTGATATAATCTCATGTGTCTGGAAACCTGCCAACACATCCAATCGGAAGGTGGAGAACTCCACGTTCACAGAACCACTGGGTGTGGGGCACTTGGGGGGCTCAGTGGGTTAAGCCTCTGCCTTCGGCTCAGGTCATGATCCCAGGGTCCTGGGATCAAGCCCCACATCAGGCTCCCTGCTGAGCAGAGAACCTGCTTCCCCCTCTCCCTCCGCCTACCACTCTGCCGATTTGTGCTATCTCTCTGTCAAATGAATAAATAAAATCTTAAAAAAAGAACCACCGTGTGAAATGGGTAGTCGTCGTGGAGGCGGTCGCTGGAGCCCCAAATCCTCTCCTTTCAGCCTGGCGGGAGAGAGCCCAAGAAATGCTGCTCTCCCAAGGCATTGAATACTCTGCCACGAAGTTCAACTTTTAAAAGTTAAGAGAAAAGTCAAACAAACCACACTTAAACTTATCTTCCCTGGGTCCCCTGATCATCTCTCAGTAGAACTTTCGAACTTTCCCTAAACTTCAAAGTAAACAAAATAAGAACATTTGCTCCGTCGAGGCTCCTTGAAGTCGGAACACTGGGAGCGCCTCTTTGGAGACTCTTGGAAAAGCCACGCTTTCTCCTTCAGGAGGGCTCCTGTCTCCATGGGGGCCAAGGATTGGGTACCTCTTGGATGACGGTAAGGTGGCCCCAGCTGGCCGGGACCTGACAGTCAGGAACCAGCTGCCTGGGCCAGGGAGTGGCAGCACCGGGGAGCCCAGCCACCGTGGGCAGTGGTGCTCCTCGGCTACCCCCAACCTCGGCAAATGCACCCAGTTCCTCAGCCACAGGCTCCAGCCCCTCAGCCTCCTTCCACCGAAAACACGAGCTGCCCACAAACCCCCCTCAAACCCCAGCAGCAAGGGAGGCTCACAACAAGAGAACAAAGACCGGGCCCCCGACGGCACATGCACCGTAGTCCAGCTTTTAGGCCGACGATGCCACCCACGGCCAGACAGACATCGAGAGACACTGGTCAGAGCACTTTTTAAAAACAAAATCTACGGAAGCTGACCACGTTGCTCCCCTGATGGAAACTTTCTGAGCCTCCTGCTGCCCTTAGCGTGAAATGTGAACTCTCTAGAGGGACCCACAGGACCCTGGGGGCCCCAGCTGTGCCCTGCCAGCCCCAGAGCTACCTCAGAGCCAGATTCCCGGCTGTGCCCTCCCTGGGCCTGAGGCACCGGGTCAGGGAAGCCCCGAAAGACTCCCCAGAATCCACTCTCTTGATTTGTGCCCATCAGTCTCAGGGCAAACGTAGCCTTGCTCCACGAACACACGGCCTTCGGCCCCAGGCCATCAGCAGACACCCGCAAGCAGCTCCTGAGCCTAGCCCCGTGCCCGTGGGAAGTTCCTCTCCGCATGGCCCCGGCCACGGCGCCCCATCCCCGCACGACTGCCCGCACGTGGCCTGCCGCACACGCACCTTTTCTCCGGTCATGGCGAAGGGCGCGTTGAACCACTGCTCGAAGGTGCTGCAGCTCTTGAAGATGGTGGGCAGTAGGAAGTTGAGGAGCGCCCAGAGTTCGGGGAGCTTGTTCTGCAGCGGCGTGCCCGTCAGCAGCAGGCGGCGAGGGGCCACGTAGTGCGTGTTGAGGACCTGCGTCAGCTTGCAGTGATGGTTTTTCATTCGGTGGCCTTCGTCAACGATCATGTACTTCCAACGGATCTGCGGGGCCAAGAGCAAGCGGTCAGAGGGGCAGGTCGGCCTCCACCGTGGCTGGAATTCCCCCCCTGCACCAGGCAAGTATCCAGATGGAATGGCATATTCAGGTGAAGAACCAGAGCCTGACAAGGTCCCCTGACAAGAGGGACTGGCTCACCAGTTGACAGCTCTATGGCACCGCCTCTATGAAGCGTGGGGTGCAGACGGACACACGGGAGACAGGCCCTTGACCTGCTATCGGGTGAACACTGCAAGCTGCAGAACCGCACTCTGCTTTTCCCCCAAATTCCCTGTGTTCGTACATAGCACAGAAAAATCCTCCAAATAACCCCCCGCCCCACTGATTAGACAGGGCCCTGGGTGTTTGGGGGGGATCTACAGGGAATATGGCTCAGAGCGGGTACATTTTCCAAGCATCAGGCTGTGCCTCCAAAGAGGAGCGGCACAGGTAAATTCGGGCTGTGAGCCCCAAGGGCGGGGGCCGTGCCCAGAGCCTGCTGGTGGCTACAGGACCGACAGACACGGGGCTCAAGGTCGAGCCTCAGAGGGAGGGTGAGTATGCAGGTGGAAACCCTAGGTCTGAAGCATAGTTTAGGTCTGTAGAACCCCACGATGAGCCTCCGAACTACTCTGGGCCTCAGTTTCCACCACCTGTGGGCATAGTGAGGCCTGAGTGAGGCAGTGTGTGTGTCAGACGCCCAGGGTGGAAAGGGCTGAGCTGACCAAGGCAAGAACAAGACAACCATCTCCCACAAGGAATCGCCGTCTCTTGGCCTTGACATTCACTAATGACGTTGTCAGATAAGGATTTTCAGAGCCTACTTCTTGGGCTTGGGATGCGCCAGGCCTTGCGCCAAGTCAGAGGGGTGTACCCACACCACAAGCCCAAGGGGAAGGGCCTGCTCAGTAGACCCCAGCAACCTGGGCCTCTGTTTCCCTATCTTTAAGCTTGGAGATCGAGACGAAGCACCCCAAATCATCCCAGTGATCAAGCCCCAGAGATGACTTGTGAACACTTCCAGCCCTGGGTCAAAAAACGATCCCTTGACCTGCTCTCTACCGGATGGTGAGCGGTCACACAGATGTGTCATCTTCAGCCTTTCTGCAGGCCAGGAAGCTTGCCTGTCTTACATCTGGGTCAAGGCATGGTCTCAGTGATTCACTGATCATCTGACTCCACACCTATGCCCATTAGCAGGCTCCTAGGCCTGCATAAGCCCCACCAAATGCGTGCCAGCCCAGGAGCTCAAGGCCGACAGAACACAAAGGGCCTCAGAGTCTCAGCTCTGAATGCCGAAATCACACCTGCTTGGCGGGCTGGTGTCCTGAGGGCTGTGGTGGGGCTGGCACGGCTAGCAGGGACGAAAGGCCGTCCCTGACTAGGGTCAGGCAGAGACCACGTTGGCCTCACTGTAACCCTGCCAGGAACAACAACGGTAGGGCTGACAGGTCGGGAGACACTGAATGTGATGAATCAATTGGGCAGAAGCTCTGAGGAGCTGGTCCGCGTGACACACGCAGGCTAACTCTGGCTCACGTGTTCACTGACAGCATGTGAGCACGGGGGGCCTTCTGTGTTTTACACAGGGACACGCTACCTTCGCAAGGATGTGCTTATCCTTAATGATGTACTCGTAAGTCGTCAGCAAGACATTGAACTTGCCACTTCGGAGCTGGGGGACGAAAGCACGTCTGGCTGCTGGAGAACCCTGTGAGGGAGAGAATGCAAGATGTCTCAGCCTCCCGGGGCTACGGTGGCTGCCGTGGCAAGGTGCTAGGCAAGGCTGCAGGGCTGTCCTCCAAGCCCGCCATGCAGAGTGGCAACTGCAGGGAGAGGAGAAAGGCATGTGGGCCACGGGCAGCCCAGAGCCTCGGGGAAGCTTGCTGTCTGCTCCACACCCGCCCTGGTCTCCGTGCTTCATCCTCTTCCCAGGCCTCCTAGCTGGACACCAGCGTGCTGCCTCCTCGCATGGCTTCCCCTGCGAGCGCAGCCGGGCAGACCCGTTCCTGATGTAGCTCCAGCTACAGTTAGCAAACCTGCCCGACCCTCCCCAGCTCCAAACTCCTGACCCACGTGACCAGGGCCCCAGGCTCTATAAACCCAGTGCTTTCTCCAGGCTCACATTCCAGACTGACTGAATTTCAGTGTGTCCCATAAAGCTCTTGCCGGCAGAACTCTCCTTGGCTCCTTGAATGCACTGAGTTCTCCCTGCACACACCGTTCCCGGTGTCGGGACCCCCTCCTCCCCATCATGTGGTGGACAGCCTCAAAGCACAGGGTGAAAAGCCTGCACCCAGGAGCCTGGAAGGCAGGGACACAACCTGACTGCATGACGGCTGCCCCTTCTGCCTCTGTTTCCCTAAGGTAAGAGGCACAATCAGTCTCTACCTCATGGAGTGAATCGATCTAGGTATGGCCCACAAGTCCCCTGTCCTACAGAATATAGGCAGGCGTCCTACAGGAATGAGTTTTAACGAAGCTCCGGGGACAATAATGAAATCTTCCAGTGAAAGCGCTGATGTCACCAGATTCCACCAATTGACTGCGTGGCCCCATTTACAAACGCATTCCTCGGAAATAAATGAATGATCCACACCCCGCACGGAGAGCACAACCCCATGAGTACAACACAGGAAAACGTATGCATGTGCGCCCAGCACTCCTGGAAGTGGACTCCCTCCTGGCTCATCTGTACCTCCCACTCCCACCCCACCCTCACGCACCTCCATCTCTTCAGGCTGTGACCTACCTTGTAAGACACCTTCACCACAGAGGGGGCCCACTTGTCAAATTCGTATGCCCAGTTTGACAGCGTGCTGACGGAAACAAGGAAGGGACAATCAGGTTCTAACTCCTTCATCAACAGCTCCCGTCTACGCCAACGTCCACTGGGGCACGAGGCCAATGTGGCCGTGACACTCAGAGCCGGCCAAGTAACTGACCATCTGGGGGAAGGGGGGTGTCACACCCTGGGTGAGAGGACCAGGGACACAGAGATGCGGCAGCAGGTACAGGGGCAGCTGCCGCTAGGGCAGCAGGAGCCAGGTGGCTGCAGAAGGCGAGACCCAGGGGCTGAACCTGGACGACCAGCCCTGTCACTGCTGTAGGGTCCCAGGCCCCTCTGAGAACACGCCGTGCGCTGCGGACCTGCTGCTGGGAAATCTGCGGACTCACAGTGCCTCATTTTAGAGGCTTGAGCCGTGCTAGAGGGTCTGCTGGGGATGTCGGGGAGCACGGGGGACACCGCAGGTTCTCTGTGCCACCTGGCAATGAAAATGGCCAGCCACTGCAGGCTCTTGCCCGGTGAGAGCCAGTGGGGACGGTGAGGGCACGCTGGGCTCAGGTGGAGGGCCGGAGGACTGCGTGCAGGGTGGGAGCACGGACTCTCATCCGCCTCCATGGGACAAGCAAGGCTAGGAGGAGCAGGACAGAGAGAAACGGGCAGGCATGCGGAAGGTGGAAGGCAGATGGGAAACAATTCACCTGGACAAGAGACAGAGCCTTGGGTGAGGGTGACAACAACAAGGCCAACTTCCCAGAGAGTGAGTTCCCTGAGAAAAACTGGGATATTCAGTTTTCGGTAAGAAAGGGAACTTACTCAAAAAGTCTAGTCTGGGTAGTTTGTAAAGACAGGACTCAAAGGCCTAGCGGCAGAGACTGCTCGTGGCTCACCCAGCTCCCTGTGGCAAGAAGTTTCACTGAGGGTGGTGCTGTCTTCACCTTAAGCCCCTAGCTCTCAGGCTCTTCAGAAGCTGGGGCAACCAGCTGGACGTCACTGGAGCCAATGAGATAACGCTCAAGTTGCTGGGGTGAAAGTGGGGGCGGGGGGAGCTCTCAAAGGAGGGTGGAGAGAAGGGAGAACCAGCTGCTCTTTGCCTTGTCTACCAACCTGGGAACCTAGATGAAATGATGGAGGCAGTGCAGCCATATTGCAACCATGAGGTAAGAAGGTGAAAGGCAAAAGTCATAATTAAGGGTGAATGAGCAGAAATCTCTAGAAGCCTGGGTCCTGGCATCTTGGAGCCCCTGGGCCTGCCTCAGATGAGGTATTACCAATGGTCAGAAAGATTGCCCTGGTACAGTCAGTGAAGCCCAAATTCTATTGTACAGAGCAAGGGCAGACAGGGCACCAAGAAAGAAGCTGAGGGCCAAAATGTGAAGTGTGAGGAACGTCTGTAGTAGGAGGGGAGAAGAGCGAGAGAGTCAGGGGCGGGGGAGACTGAGGAGCTAGGCTGGGAGTCAGAGTCTAGCGGGAGGCAGGATAAGCGAACTCATGGTCGATGGGTGATCGTCTGAACAGATGGATGGGACAGCTGAATCCTCGCCGTCTTAAATGCTCCCTCGGGCCAAAGGAGCCCTTCTGGCCTCTAAGGGGTGTCATTCGATGGCCCAGACCCTTGTCCGGGTGGAACACGGGTGTAAAAAGGCTTGAAAATCAACAGACTGAAGCCAATTTAAATAATCTTGGGAAAAGGGATTTTGACTGGAAACTGTGCCAAAAGACAAAGCAAACTGGATCCAAACACTGTACTCTAATTGGTAAATTTGTTTTGCGCGGATTAACTGTTCGGAAAGTGCTGCATACGCACACACAGCCGAACATAAATACCGTGCATGAACAAAGAAAAAGAGAAGCTAGAAGGAGCTCTCCAGTTCTAGCTGAGTCAGAGACAGCTGTTGGCACCACTAAACACAAATCCCGTTAGGTAAACACATCCGTCTATTTCCTAGTGCCATCCACTGACAGGGCCTGCCAGTAAGATCAGAAGCAAGGGGCACCCCCAGCGCCCAGCTCTTGGTTTCTAATACTGTTCTGTAAGAACAGAGACCACAGCTTCTCAGAGAAATGCCTGATTCTGGGCCTCAGACAGGTGTACAAGTCGAGCTGGGAGCATCTTTGGGTGCCAAAATACAAAGGCGTGTCTCAAAACCCCACAACAATGGGGCCATGTCAAAGGGACAGAGTAGCCACCTAAAAGCTCTCCATGGCAAACGCTGGAATGATTCGAGAACAGGATGAACTAATAATGGTATGCAGACCAGAGTGTAAAATAAGTACCCATAAGAACAGGATGAACTAATAGTGGTATGCAGACCAGAGTGTAAAATAAGACCACGGACATAAATGACTAAATTAACATATGGGTAAAAGAAATCTATCTTCTGTACAGAAGAATCCTAAAGGATTTACACAGCTATTTGCCCCTCAAGGAGGTAGAGCTCAACTGCCCGCTCACGTGGGTGCTGAGCTTGGGGACTGCTCCTCAACACAGTGTATGGAAGGAGGAGAAAGAGTAACCGCACAGGGCAAACCTCAACCATGTGCTCAAGGTCAACATTACAAGGAATAAGGCACATGGACAGCAACGGCCTTGGAAATGACGACAAAGGCCCTTCACCCCGGTGTTCTTTGGCCCTCACGCCCACCATCCTATCCAAGCAGGAGAAAATCACCGGATGGACCCAGACTGAGGGACATCTGACTCATCCTCCTCAAAGCCACCAAGGTTAACAAAAACATGGAAAGCAAGGAGCACTTGCAGACCACACAGGGCGACAGCTACAAGAAGACTGAAGGCCGTACGGGATCCTGGCATGGCAAAGGGATGTTGGGAGAAAAGTAGTGAACACTGGGACGCCTGGGTGGCTCAGTTGGTTAAGCAGCTGCCTTCGGCTCAGGTCATGATCCCAGGGTCCTGGGATCGAGTCCCACATCGGGCTCCTTGCTTGGCAGGGAGCCTGCTTCTCCCTCTGACTCTGCCTGCCTCTCTGTCTGCCTGTGCTCACTCGCTCTCTCCCTCTGTCTCTGACAAATAAATAAATAAAATCTTAAAAAAAAAAAAAAAAAGAAAAGTAGTGAACACTGATTCAAGTCTGGAGCTTAGTTAACAGTAATGTGCCCGCTGATTCCTGAGCTGTGACAAATGACCCACAGTCATGTGAGATGTTATCGACAGGGGACCTGGGGGAGGGCGCATGGAGCCCTCGGGAGTACCTCTGCAGCTTTCCGGTAAAGCTCAAACTATTCTAAAAGCAAACCACCACGATACAATGACTGGGATGTGGAACCAGGAAACCAACCTGAAGAGTGTCCCCAGGCCAGATCTGGGATAAGCAACAAAATTATGAATGTGTCCATTCTGCCACTTCAAAGAGAGTTACATAAATTAATACCCGGAGAAGGCACAGTTCTTCCTGAGAGTGGTTCTCCCACACATGTGGGAGGAACAATAGAAAGAAAGCCACGACTGGCCCTTCCCATAGGGGAAGAGGGTCTCAAGCCAGACTCATCTGACAAACGTGGAAATCTCTGGGGAAAGTATGATGAGAAACGGGACCTTTCCATGGTCTCTAAGTGCCTCGCCAGCCGGAACGTACAAATTACAAAGGAAAACTCCTAAGATTACATGGGGAAACTGACAGGCACACCATTAATGGAGGCCAGTTGTCTTTATAATGGTCCTGGAATTAGGAATGACAGGGGAAGCTGATAAAGAGGAATGCAGGAAATCTTGATTCTATTTTTATAATTGTTTATGAGCGAAATAATTTCAAAACAAGAAGTCATAAACAAAACACCCACACTGTAGGATAGCATGGAGTGAACTGTTCTGGTGGAAATCATGTCAGGCTTCACACTTCAGGAGGGGACACCGGAGCTAAGGGGGGACATTAGTCACTGGTGGGCGGCGGACAGTGCACAGGGAAGCACAGCAGAAAGCTGGGAAGCTGGGTCTGAGTATGAGGGAAAAGGTGGCAAGGCCATCTGTCCTCAGGCTGGGACCTTCTGTCACACTGTGCAAACAAATCTCTCTTCATGCGGATCTGATCCTAGCAGGGCAGCAAATTTACAGGACCGCGAGGAGGAGAAGGCAGAAGGGGCAGCAAATTTACAGGACCACGAGGAGGAGAAGGCAGAAGGTAAAAATAAACTTCTCCAAGTAAATTCTGGGAGAGATCTGGGACTCCCCAGCATGGCTGTATGGGCTCTGGGGCCATGGCCATCTTATTTCCTGTGGGATCGGGGTATAAGCACTCAGCTTCCTGTTCCTCCCCTGGACAGCTGATTCGAGGATGAAGTAGTCGCTGATGAGTGCTGGCCGAAGGTGGGGGTCAGGAGTCCCTCCAGGGCTAGGCCAAGTGCAGACTACAGAGGCCTGGCCCCATCAGGGTAGACCGTACCCAGGCCTGTGACTGGTTTCATGCATGATGTGAAACCTGAGGGGGGCCCATGAGCCAGCCCCAGGACTTCTAGAAAAACTCTGAGGCAGGTGAACCATACTGTGACAGTGCTGAGCCAGAAGAGGGATGCCCAGCTTGGCTGGTCCATCCTGGCCCCCTGGGAGCTGCCTACCTGGAGGAGGTAGCCAGTAGCTACCATTTCCCATCACAGAGGCCCCATTTCCCATCTCACTAAGCGTCAGGATTGCGGGGCCAGGGTGGGATGGGGACCACACAGCTCAGTGCCCCAGAGAATAAGAGTTCTGGGTATCTCTTTAAATGGCTAGGGCTCCACTCTGCTCGTGGGAGCTTGTCTGGCTCCCGAGACACCTTGTATGGAATGTGCTGGTCACGGGGGGGGGGGGCGCCCTTGAGGGAGACCTCAAAGCCATGTTGTGAGAGCTGCCCCAACAGGGACGATTGGGGGGCACTCCCTCACCCGCCCTTCTCCTGTCCCGCCACCTGAGACCGGAGGCAGGATGCCAGGGGTTGAGTCGTGTAACCGCAAGCCCCCACAGGATGGGGCTGTATTTGGAGATGGGGGTCTTTAAAGAGCTAATGAGGTGAACCCGAGCAACAGGGAGGGCCTCCCCACTGGACACTCCAGGACCGGGGGCGAGAGCACTTACGAGAGAGGTACTATGATGAGAAAGGGTCCGTTGATCCGCTTGTGCTCCATGAGGTACGTGATGAGAGCGATGGTCTGGATGGTCTTGCCCAGGCCCATCTCGTCGGCCAGGATGCCGTTCAGGTTGTTGTTGTACAGGGACACCAGCCACTCCAAGCCCTTGATCTACAAGGAGAGAGGCGAGCGGCCAGGACTGAAGCCCTCGCTGGGCTTGAGAGCACGGTCCACACTGCAGAGACCAGCGCGGCCGGGCGCGCGGTCGGCCCAGCCGCGAACCACCTGCGGCCGTCAGCAGTGCTGGCATCTTGCTCTCCAGCAGCCATGCCTTGGCTTCTTGGCCTCACCCTACGGAACCACCGGGCTGCTGCGCTGGTGACAGAGGATCCGATCTCTTTTTCTGGGACACATCCGAACAGCTAAGTTTCTACCTAGAAGGGCCACCTGGAAGCAGGCTCTGGACGTCTCACTCCCCAGTCTCAGTGCCACGCTCGGCAGGGCTCCGGGGACCATGCACCGCGCACCTGTGCGCCCAGGCTAGGCCCCACCCCGGCTTGGCCACTCCTGAGCGGTCATTTTGGGGAATCGCTGCACCTCCCCGTTCCTCATCGTCCTCCGCCCCAACCAAACCCAGAGATGGAAGCACCTGCTGACTAGGGTCACTGAGGGATGAGAAGCCAGCGGGCAGCAGCCTCCTGTTCGGCCTGCATACATTAAGCGCCCAGCAGATGCTGATCGACCGCACAATTTCATCTCCTGGAGGTGAAGCTAACCGATCCGGCCCCTGCTTCCCCGATGGGGAACTGGAGGTTCAGAGGGGAAGAGCGAGTGTCCAGACAGAGACTAGAATGTGGCTTCAGCAGCCACCGCAGCGGGAAACCTTGACACCGCCTGCGGCCGCGTCCCCACCGGCCTTACCTGGTACTGCTTGAGGACGCCATTGACCATAAGTGCCGACTGCTTATCCACTCGCTCAGTGACCGCGTGCGCCACCGCGTAGTAGGACTGCAGGCCCCGAGCTAGGGCCTGGGACACGCCGTACTCGTCATCCACATCTTGCTTGGCATTCCTGGGAGTGAGACGGAAGCACCGTGTGAGGACACCCACTCCGATCTGTGACCACACGCTTCTCACACAAGCCTCTGCGAGTAGCCCTTCTGCCCGGGGACCCACGGCCTGAGCCATATAAGCCCCCGCGCAGCCGGAGAGTCCGAGGGTGGGCCAGGCCGCAACTACTGATCCGAAACGGGGTGCGTGGGTCCCGACCCCACCGGCCCAGAACAGGAGTCAGGTCGCTGCCACATTGTAAGAAAATTGTTTCTTTCCACCAGAGGCTGGTCCTATAGCCCACACTTTCTACCGCGCATTCCTGGACATAAAGGGAAAAGGCACATGGCACAGCTCTACACAAAACCAGAATCCTATATATCGTGGCTATTCCATGATCCTACCTGGAATTATTTTATCACAATTTATTATTATCATTATTTTTTTTAAAAGATTTTATTTATTTATTTGACAGACAGAGATCACAAGTAGGCAGAGGCAGGCAGAGAGAGAGAGAGAGGAGGAGGAAGTCCCGACTCAGGACTCGATCCCAGGACCCTGAGATCATGACCTGAGCTGCAGGCAGAAGCTTTAACCCACTGAGCCACCCAGGCGCCCTATCACAATTTTTTTTCTTTTTTTACAAGATTTTATCTATTTACCTGACAAGAGAGAGGGAGACAGCAAGAGAGGGAACACAAGCAGGGGGAGTGGGAGAGGGAGAAGCAGACTCCCTGCTGAGCAAGGAGTCCAACATGGGGCTTGATCCCAGGATCCTGAGCTCACGACCTGAGCTGAAGGCAGACACTTAATGACTGAGCCACCCAGGCGCCCCTGGAATTATTTTAAAAAGTGACTTCAACTACAATTTTGGGGCACCTGGGTGGCTCAGCCCATCGGGTGTCCGCTTATGGCTTGGGTCTTGATTCCGGGGTCCTGGGATCGAGCCACGCTTTGGGCTTCCTGCTCAGCAGGGACTCTGCTTCTCCCTCTCCCCACTCACGCTTTCACTCTCATTATCTCCCTCTCTCAAATAAATAAAATTTTAAAAATTAAGAAAAAACCCCCTATATTTGTTTTATTAACGTGACATACAGGTGATCCTATATGTCATACTGCTTCATGCTGTGCTGTGATTTTGGTGGATTTATGTCTTAAGAATCTTCCAGTGAGTTTGGGGGGGTTGCCCTATTTCTCGGATGACTTCAGGGCACCGCAGCTTGCTCTAGGGCTGCTTTCCTACCCGTAGCATACACAACGCTCAGCCCTCTACTTCTTTTAAAGAGTATCCATGAACTTCACACCATAAGCAATGATGAAGTCACTACGTTAGCTGTACCTGTGCTTACAAGAGCAAAAGTGAGAAGCTAACGGGAATGCCCGCCACTAGGGACAGGCTCATGTGGGACGGCAGAACCCACGATGCCACGTGGCTGACGCCCCGCGTGGAGACAGCATCACCTGAGAGAACTTGCAGGGAAAAAAGCCAGGCGGAAGGCAGGTGTGCCTGGATACATGTGTACAAGTAGAAAGAAAAACATATACACATTTTGCTTGTATCTCTGGACACGGGCCATCTCTGAAGACACGCGGTGCTCCAGGGAGGGGCTGGGGTCAGGGCACACAGGGAATAGGAGTGAGGCGGCTGTCCTTGCACACCCAACTCTCTCAAGCACAAGATGAACCATGTGGATGAATGGAATATCGACACCTATGAAAATCAGTGAAATCTGAAGTAAATCAATTCATTCTGTCTGCAGCCCCACAATGTCTGCTGGCTGGACAGGGGTGTGCACCGTCCAGAGAGAGGCCTAGAGCTCAACAGGCCGCCTGGTTGGGCCCCAAAGGAAGGCGACAGAGCAAGAGGCTGTGGAGGGATGCCTTACTCGATGATGTGCCGGGCGTCCACCTCCGAGACGTCGTCACTGTCTGGGTCTGGAATCTTCTTCTTCTCCTCAACAGGCAGGTTGGGAGGCTGTGCTGGCTGCGGCTGCTCCTCCTCCTCCTCCTACCGAGACACAAGCCCGCGTCACCTCAGGCCACCTCAGGTCCCCCCGCCTCAGGGACAGGCACAGGGCCCTCAGGGTCAGAACACACTTTTGGAATCCAGTGCTGTTTTCAGGCCCTCTCACTATCCCGGAATGTGTCATGCCTCTTCTTGGCCTCTTCTCATTATAGCTCAGTTTACGATTTTTAGTTTTCCTAGCACGGAACGCAGAGACTTCTTTTTAAAGCTACCTCAGGGGATTGTCTTCCTTTTACTAACAGTACGAGCCTCGCGCACCGTGCCTCCCTCCATCACAAAATGCATACGGCATGCTTATTCCTGGCCCGACCAACTCAAAGCAGTTTTTCATTTGATTCTCTGAGATCTTCTAAGTATTAAACATTTTAGAGCCAATTTTCGGTACTTGTTGTTCTCGACTGACTTCTGGCTTTGTCAACAAGGTTAAAACATTTACACTATGTCAAGTAACATTGGTGAGAACAGCCATCTTAGTTTACTGCAAGGTTTTCTATCAACTTGGAAATTAGATTTAAGTGTTATTCTTCATTAAATGGAATTTTCAGCCTTTACTGAGCGAATGATAAAGGGATTCTGTGTGGCAAACTGCTGAAAGGCACACAAATACATTTCTCACTGTTAAGCCATTCTTGTATTCCTGGGTAAATCATAAAAGGTAGCAACAGGTTATCTTTATGTATGACGGGATTTCTATAAAACTAAAACGTATCTGTAATTAATCTACTAAATGATTCCAGTCAAAGTCCTGTGCGATGTCCCTCGGAGCATGCAAAATTATTTTACAAGTCATTTGGAATAATGAACAGCATATAATGAAAGCACAAACATTTTGGGGGGAAAAAAAAATCGTAATTGGTACAAACTTATCCTAGCTGGTATCAC
Source organism: Neogale vison (assembly GCF_020171115.1). Lineage (NCBI taxonomy): Eukaryota > Metazoa > Chordata > Mammalia > Carnivora > Mustelidae > Neogale > Neogale vison. The sequence continues at coordinate 216,420,744 of NC_058096.1, forward strand.
CATATCTGGAATTAAAATAGGGGTAGGACTTCTGATAAGTCTGAGTGAGGAAGTCCACAAACACTCTCTCTCTCTCTCTCTCTCTCACACACACACACACACACACACACATCTTTTTGAAGCTGGACAAAAACTGGCAAAAGCACAACCTTTGACAGCTCCAGGAGCCTGAGAAGCACTGATGCTTGAAAATCTGCTAAACCTTGGGTGAGAAGAGTGGGAGCTGGTAGCGTTCTTCTGGGGACCGCTTCCAACCCTCTTTGCCCCCGCTCCATCCCGAAGGTTCTCCCAGGATGGCCAGGCCGGGAGCACTGGCAGCCGAGGCTGATGGAGACTCAGTCACTGCAGAGCAGGGGGCAAGGCCCATACCAGCCAGCAGCCCTGCTGTTGTGTAAGTGAGGTCCTCCCAGTTTTGCTCTGGTTGAGAAAGCAAATGACCGGCTAAGCCTGTGACCATGCGCAGAGAAAAATGACACGGGGCCTCACAGAAAGTGAAAGCCAGGGCGGACCTGGAAATGGCCTGAACTTGGAATGCGCAGCTTCACGCGCACTGACCCACCAGAGGCAGCAGCTTTACTCGCTCAAGATATCTGAGCACAATCACCGGCCAGTCACTGGACGGCTACTAAGCTACAAGGAAACATGGCCTCTTCCTAGAAAGCCAGGATTAAAAATAAAAATGAGAATAAAACCGAACAATAAACTGAGCAGAGACACCACTAGGGAAAGATTTCCACAGATTCAGCCCAAGTATGCTACCGAACAGATACACCACCGAAACAACCAGCCGCGAGTGGGAGTCAGAATCCAGCGTGGTTAGAAACGGGTTTCCACTAAACGTTGCAAGACGGGCAAAAAGGTAAGTGTGATATGTGTTCAGGGAAAAAGCAAACGACTCTGTCTCTGCTCCCAGATGATGAACTCCGCATATAATAAACTCTTCTTATAAATATGTTCAAACAACCAAGGAAAACTCTCTTTAAGCACAGTAAACCAACAAATACAGAATCTCAATGTTAGACACCAACTTCCCCAGTTTGATGAAAAGCAAGAAACTACCCAGCCAAGAAGCAGAACAAAAACTTAGGGGAATAAATACAGAGGGTTCACAATCTGCCAAAAAAGGCCAAAGACAACAAAATCCTGACAGCAAGAAGAGAACAATGAGTTATCAAGTACAGAGGATCATCAATACGATTAGCAGCTAAATTCTCGTTTGAGACAGAGACCACGAAGCAGCGGAACAACACATTCACAAGGAAAAAGGCTGTCACCAAAGACATCTGTGTCAACTAAACCATCCTTGCAAAGTCAAAGCTACAAAAATACAGTCGTGGGTTTACCAACCCTGAGAGAATGTGTCGCTAACAGATAGGAACTCAAACACCAATAGTATTAGGAATGGCAACTGTACGGATCAACACAGAAGACCAACAAAACAGAAGACTGGATAAATCCATCTTCCCTTACTTGAATAAGCCACTGACTTATTCAGACCAAATCGAGAGATTGCAGGAGGTTGAATCAGAAGACGGCTCTGCAGGGTTTACAGCGTATACAGGTTCGATATACAGGTGTATATAGGTGTGTGATGTGTAAGTAACACATGGCTACGTAATTAGACGACACAAAGGAAAGGCAGCAAATAGACCTAGAATAAAGCATAATTTCTGTATTTTCCCAGAATAGAGTTAGTATTAACCTGAAGTATACTGTGATCAATTAAAATGCATATCGTAATCCTCAGAGCAACTACAAGGCACGTAACTAAAAAGGTACCATAACAATTAAAATATACAGAATACAATGGTACAGTAAGAAGTAGTTAACAAAGAAGCAGTAAAGGAACAGAGGAACAAAAAAAGACATGAGACAAAAGAAATAGCCAAATGGCAAATGTAAACAAAGTCGTATCAATAATTATATTAAATATAAACAGTGTAAAATGCAATCAAAAGGCAGGCACTGTCATACTAGATTTAAAAAGCAACATCTAGGGGCGCCTGGGTGGCTCAGTGGGTTAAGCCGCTGCCTTCGGCTCAGGTCATGATCTCAGGATCCTGGATCGAGTCCCGCATCGGGCTCTCTGCTCAGCAGGGAGCCTGCTTCCCTCTCTCTCTCTGCCTGCCTCTCTGCCTACTTGTCATCTCTCTCTGTCAAATAAATAAATAAAAATCTAAAAAAATTAAAAAAAATAAAAAAAAAATAAAAAGCAACATCTAGCTATTTGCTCTTCCAGACTCAAATGAACAAACAGGTTTCAAGTAAAAAAACGGAAATATACATACCACGCAAAGAAACCGTAACTGAAAGAAAGCTGGAGGGACTATTCGAACACCAGACAAAAGAGACTTTAAAACAAAAATTACCAGGGGTGCCGGCGTAGTTCAGTTGGCTAACCATCTGCCTTTGGCTCAGGTCATGATCCCAAGATCCTGGGTTCAAGTTCCGCATGGGGCTCCCTGCTCAGTGGGGAGTCTGCTTTTCCCACGCCCTCTGCCTCTCCTCCAGCTCGTTCTCTCTCTTATAAATAAATGAAATCTTTAAAAAAAACATTACTAGAGGGGTGCCTGGGTGGCTCAGTCGTTAAGCAGCTGCCTTCGGCTCAGGTCATGATCCCAGGGTTCTGGGATTGAGCCCCGCATCAGGCTTCCCGAGCAGGGAGCCTGCTTTTCCCTCTCCCACTCACCCTGCTGTGCTTGTGTTCCCTCTCTCACTGTAACTCTCTCTGTCAAATAAATAAATAAAATCTTTAAAAAAAAGAACCCTGGTTCTTTCATATTCAAAAAAAATTACTAGAGACAGGGACAGATACTTAATAATGATAAAATATCAAAAACATCAGGAAGACGAAACAACTAAAATATACATATCGACAGAACATGAAAATACATGAAGCAAAATCTGACAGAATTTAAAGGAGAAACAGACAATTCAACAACAGTAGTTGGAGATTTTACTACTCCTTTCTCAACAACAGAACTAAACAAAATCATAAAGGATATACATGACCTGAACAATACTACCCACCAACTCAGTAGAACTACATATACAGAACACTACACCCAAACAATGCAGAAGATGTGAACATGAAACATTCCCCAGGATCCTGAGCCAGTAAATGAGTCTCGATAAATTAAAAAGAATTAAAATCTTAGGGGCGCCTGGGTGGCTCAGTGGGTTAAGCCGCTGCCTTCAGCTCAGGTCATGATCTCAGGGTCCTGGGATCGAGTCCCGCATCGGGCTCTCTGCTCAGCAGGGAGCCTGCTTCCTCCTCTCTCTCTCTCTCTGCCTGCCTCTCTGTCTACTTGTGATCTCTCTCTGTCAAATAAATAAATAAAATCTTTAAAATAAAATAAAATCATATAAAGTACTCTTCTCATACCATGAGAAAATTAAATTAGAAATCAAAACCAGAAAAAAAGTAGGGAATTTTCAAATGCTTAAAATTTAACAAACTTTAAATGACCTGATGGTCAAAAAAAACTAAAAAAAAAACCACACAACACAAAACAAAACCCAAAACATAAAAAATATTAGACAATATTTTGAACTGAATGAACACAGAAGCAACAAATCAAAATTTATAGGCACAGGGTACTGGGTGGCTCAGTCGGGTAGGCATCCGACTCCTGATTTTGGCTCAGCTCATTATCTCGGGGTGATGGGACTGAGCCCCGCATCAGGCTTGTCCCTCTCCTTCTGCTCCCCCCGCCCTCACCCCTACACCTCACTCTTTCTCTCAAAAAAACAAAACAAAAAAAATTACAGGTTTGCAGTTTAAGCAGTGCTTAGAGGGAAATTTATAGCTCTAAACAAGTATATCAGGAAAAAAAGGTCTTAAATGAATAACCTAAACTTAGACTGCCTTCCAAAAAATGAAAGACAAATTACTGAATTCCCAAAACGAGCGATTAAATAGGTATTACTGCCAGACCCACAAAAAGAGAAGGAAATACTATAAATAACTTTATGCTAACAAATAGCTAAGAAGAAACAAGACAAACTCCTAAAAAGATACAATTACTAAACCTGAGTCAAGAAGAAATGGAAAAAGGGGGGGGGGGCTTTTAACGGTTAACTCAATTAGTAAATAAAAGCCTTATTACAATGAAATGGCCAGCCCCAGATGGCTTCAGCAGTGAATTCTACCAAATATATTAAGATTTCTTTTTTAAAAAATTTTATTTATTTACTTGAAAAAGAGATCAGAGAGGAAGAGGAAGAAGCAGACCCCCTCTGAGGAGAGAGCACAACACAAGGCTCAATCCCAGGACCCTGAGATCATGACCTGAGTCAAAGGCAGACACTTAACCAACTAAGCCATCCAGGCACCCCGTCAAATACATTAGGATTAATATCAACCCTTCACAAACTCTTCCAGGAAGTACAGGAGAAGGGAATATTTTCCAGTCCATTCTGTGAGGTCAATGTTAACCACATCAAAACCAGACAAGGATGTCACAAGAAAACTATAGACTAATATCTCATGAATATAGACCTAAAAGTCATCAACAAAATATCAACAACGCCGCAATATACAGAAAAGATTATACAGAAGGACAAAGTAGAACTTATCCCAGGAATGCAAGGTTTGGGGTAATATCCAAAATTAATTTACATAAAAAACTGTATTAACAGATAAAAGACAAAACCAGACCACCAGCTTAACAGACAAAAAAAAAAATAGACAAAATAGAAGAGAATTTACTGAACTTGATAAAGAGACTCTACGAAAAACCTACAGCTGACACCAAACAGCAGTGACAGAATAAACGCAGAACAGTGAGTGGGAACAAGGCAAGGGTATCTGCTCTTAATACTTCTACTCAACGCTGTAGTGAGAATCTAGCCAATGGAATTACAGCAAGAAAAAAGAAGTTAAAGGCACACAGATGGGAAAGGAAGAAATAAACCTGCCATTATTTACTAAACATGACATGATCCTGCACGTGAAAATCCTAAAGAATCTACAAAAATCAAAAATCAAAACCAAACTATTGGAACAAATAGTGTGAGTTCAGCAAGTTCATATCTACATACAAGACCAATATTTTTCAAAACTAATATAAGAAGCTGTATTTTCATGTAATAGCAATAAAGTATCCAAAAAACACAATTAAGTAATCAATTCTAGGGGTGCCTGGGTGGCTCAGATGGTTAAGTGTTTGCCTTCGAACCAGGTCATGATCTCCAGGTCCTGGGACTGAGCCCCAAATCGTGCTCCTGGCTCAATGGGGAGCCTACTTCTCCCTCTCCTTTTGCCTACTTGTATTCTGTCTCTCTCTCAAATGAGTAAAATCTTAAAAAGAAAGAAAGAAATTAATTCTATTCATAATAGCATCAAAAGAAATATTTAAAAATAGATTTAGCAAATAAAGTATACAAACTGTATACTGAAAACCCTCAAAGCAGTGCTAAGAGAAATCAATGACGATAAAAATAAATGGAGAGACATTCCATGAGCATGAATTATAAGACCAAATATTGTTGTGGTGTGATTCTCCCCAAATCAATCCACAGATTAAATGCAACTCCAGGAGCCTGGGTGGCTCAGTGGGTTAAGCCGCTGCCTTCGGCTCAGGTCATAATCTCAGAGTCCTGGGATGGAGTCCTGCATCGGGCTCTCTGCTCAGCGGGGAGCCTGCGGAGCCTGCTTCCTCCTCTCTCTCTGCCTGCCTCTCTGCCTGCTTGTGATCTCTCTCTGTCAAATAAATAAATAAAATCTTTAAAAAATACAAATAAAAATAAATAAATATATGCCACTCCAATACAAATTCCAGCAGAAATTTTTATAGTAACTGATGAGCTGACCCTAAAATTTACAAAGGAACACAAAGGATCTAGAATAGACAGTGAAAGCCGCAAAACTGGAAGAGTAACACCACCTAACTTCGAAATTTATTATAAAATTACAACAACCAAGAGAAAGTGGTTGTGGCACAACCACAGACATAAAGATTAATAGAACATAAAGGAGACACAGAAACGACCCTACATTTCTGGTCAAATGGTTTCCAACAGAAGTGCCAAGACTATCTGAAGGAGGAAAGAGCGATCTTTCTGTCACATGGTGTGAAGACAGTGGCTATCCATGGGCAAGAAAAAAATCTTATACCTGCATCTCAGACCATAGCCATTGACTCAACTATGACCTTTACTGTAAGAGCTTCAGTTACAAAACATCTAGAAGAAAACACAGAAGAAAAATCTAAGTGACTTGGAAGAGTTCTTAGATATAACTCCAAAAGCACAACGCAGGAACAAAAAAATTTGTGATAAACTAGATTTCCTTGAAATTAAAAACATTTTGCATTTTAAAATACACCGCGGAGGGAAAAAGCAAAAGGCAGAGTGACTAGGAGAAGATACTGCGAGCTCTGTATTTGATCAGGGACATGTCCCAAGAATATATAAAGAAATCTTACAACTCAGTGATGAGATGACAACCTAGTTCATAACAGGCAAAAAACAGAAGTACACACGCACCAAAGAAGATATACGAAAGGTGCACGAACACATGAAGAAATGCTCAACATTATTTAGTTACTAAGAAAATGCAAACTAAAGGCATGATGAGATACTACTATGCACCCACTAGGATGGATTCAATCGAGAGGGCAGATAACACCAAGTATGGACAGGGATATGGAGAAACTGGAACCTGTGAAGTGGTACAACCACTTTTGAAAACGGTTTGGCAGTTTCTTAAAAAAAGGCCAAAATGAACTTACCACGTGACCCAGCCATTCCACTCCTAGGTATCTACCCAAGAGAAATGAAAACATATGTCCGCACAAAGACGTGTATGGGAATGTTCACAGCAACATCATTTGTAACAGCAAAAATGGAAACAACACAAATAGCTCATCAACTGGGAAAGGACAAGCCAGCATGCCACACCGCACAGCAGGACAGGACGCGGGCATAAATAGCCATGATCTCTAGGTACGCATACAACAAGGATGAACTTCACCAGCTATCTGAAAGAAGCCGGACACAAAGTACTACACATTATAGGATTCCGTTTGTAGGAAATACCCAGAAAAGGCAAATCTACAGAGACACAGAGCAGATTCCTGGTTTCCTGGAGCTGGAGGAAGGGGTCAGAACAATCTGTAAACCGGCATGGGGAGAATTCTGGGATTACAGAACATTCTAAAATTGGTGTGTGGTAAAGACTATACAAGTCTATAAATTCAGTAAAAAAAATCACTGAATTATACGCTTCATATGGGTGCATTTTATGGTATTTAAATTATCTCTCTACAGAGCTATAAAAAAATTACAACAAAATTTTACTGGAGAATCATTACAATCAATGTTAAATGAACCTGAACAGGCCGCCCTAGAATAACCCCACTGGGTATAAAAATTGAACACATTTAAAAAGATGTCACAGGCCAGTGGGACGGGAGGACTAAACTGAATGTCAGTTCACTTAGTACTCCTCGGAGGGGAAACACGGCAGAGCTCTGCCCCATAGCCTACCCCAAATAAAATTCCAGATGAGCTGAAGTGGTAATAAGGAGGAAAGTAAAAAATGTGTGCTCCTAGGAGGCACTTGAGGACAGAGAGGGGAGCATGGCTTGTCAGTACAGCTTCGCCAACCATAAGGTGACATAGTTAAATGATTTAGAGTTTACACAACAAATCCAACTATTTATGTTTCCAAAGATTATATTATAATGGGCAAACACGTACATGATCTAATAATTCCAACTTACACTGATCTTTCCAGAGAGGAGGGCTTTGGATTTTGAGCACTTGAAAGACGGCTAGTAGAGCTAAGGATGGTCCATTTTAAATTCTACTTAATTTGATTAATTTAAGACTGGGGAGCCATATGTGGCTAGAGGTTACTGTATTGGATAGTGCAGCTCTAAGGCACCAAATTTCAGCCAGGACCGGGGGCCCCTGGCTGTCCCGGGCGAGTTTCCTGCCCCATACAACACCAGCTCAGAGCAGGAGAAGATCACAGTGCAAAGGGGTGACGGGGGCCCCAGGAGTAAAAGTTACCACACTGAGAACTGCAGCAGCCAGGAAATGGACTCTTACCTCCTCCTCTTCTTCTGAGCCACTTTCTTCACTATCAGATCTCGGAGCTACTTCATATCTAGAAAAAATATTAGTGTTTTAATACACACTTTGCCAGAGCGCACAGGATTCACTTGCCTTAGTGAACTGGCCTGCTTCTAAATGAAAGCAGAATCAGTTACCAGAGCCCCCGGAACAAGGCCAACTCACCCCGGGTTCATCTCAAGCCAGGCTTCTAGCTGCCCTGCTTTGGGGGCGTCGGTGCCCGTGAGGATCTTCCCGCTCTCCACATGGATCACTTTCACTGGCAGGTCACTCATTTGGCTGGTCTCATCCAGAGGCTGAAAAAGGGTCACATGTGTAACCTGAGGTTCTGGGGTTTCCACACCTCAGGCTTCTGCTAACTACGGCCACCTTGGGAAGTGCTCTCCTAACTCCATGCCCAGAAAATGGCACAAAACATGGCCAGTGGTTGTGAAAATGGGTTAATAACATTAAAAAGGGGGGGTTAATGACATATTAATAATCCAGTAATAATATACGATCCATTGATGACAGCTGTTTCTTCGAGGTATTTCATTTTCAAACCGGTAACACGGCTCCAACCTCACAAGAGCACAGTGGGGACCCTCCGCCGACCCCATCAGACGGTTTCTCTCCATATGCATCTACCAGGTGTCTGTCTCTCACGCAGCCTCGTAGACCTGCTCCACGCGTGAGAAACAAGGACTGCGCTTTCCCCGTTTATACACAAATGACTATACCATTCACATTCGTTTGGCCCCCTTTCCCCGCCATTAATACTACATTTGTAGACTTTCTCAAAGGTCCTCATTCTTTTCCGTGAAAGAGCTAACTAGAATATTTGGAAAGCAAAACAACTAACTTCCTCTTAGCATATATGAAATTCCTCCATTTCTTGTTTTGAGATGCCAACGCTGGAAGAACATTCCCCCTCCATTAGTGCCCTCAAATTTCCTGGAGAAAACCTCTAGGATAAGGATGAAGTTCTTGGTTTACACCTTTGTTCACACCTTCCATAAACTTCTCCCACTCTCTCATCCCCTTCAGGGGCCACACTCACCGTCAACATGGCCCATACAGCAGAGATCAGCTCTCACGCCACCAGACCACCTGGCCCTCAAACCTGCCCACCATGGAAGGTGCCAGCAACCACCTGCCGCACGCACAGGCTCCATGGGCCCCATCGGGGACTTTCACTGCCGAGTGCACCCTGAGAGTGGCTAACGGTGCTGAGGCCTGCACTTCCCCCCGCCCCCAAATTCTGATTCAACTGCTCTGGGGCTTTCAGAAAAGCTCCTAGGCCATTCAGAAGGGCCAAGGCTGCGAAGCACGGGCTGACATCAAGCACAGTTCACAACCACCAAAGCGAGGCTTCTGGTGCCCAGCAGGACGAGCAGCCAGTGACTACCCAACAGAACTCCCTGAGCTGCACTTGGCCGCCAGAGGACTTTTTCCCTGAATGCCCCAAACCCCCTTACAAAGGCTTTCTGTTGTGGTGAAACGCCAGCATTCTTAAAAATTCAATATAACATTTAAAATAAAACCTCATGGGGCGCCTGGCTGGTTCAGTGGGCGGAGCAGGAGACTCTCAGTCTCAGGGTTATGAGTTCAAGCCCCACATGGGCATGGAGCCCACTTAAAAGATAAGTAAATAGTAAGAGAAAATAAAATCTCTTGAAATAAATACATATTTGAGTTAATCACTGGTCACTCACTTTAGGAATCTGGCCTCCAGGAGAAAGTGTGTGTCTGCTATGGCCTGAATTGTGCCCCCCCAACCCCAAATTCAATGCTGAAGCCCCAACTTGCCAATGCGGCTATATATGGAAACGGGGCCTTGGGTGGGGGGGTGATGAGGGTTAGTTGAGGTTACAAGGTGGGGCCCTAGGGACGGAATAGTGCCCCCCTGTAAGAGAGAGCAAAGCTTGCTGCCTCTCCCGTCATACGGGGACACACCAAGAAGGCAGCTATCCACAAGCGAGGAAGAGAGCCCTCCCCAGGAACCAACCTTGCCGCACTTTGATCTTGGAGTTACAGCCTCTAGAGCTGTGAGAACGTACTGTTTTCTTGGTACTGAAGCCAGCCCAGCCGTGGTGCTTTGTTATGGCAGGCCACGCTGACGGGGAAAGAGCATGGAAACGTAATGTCCAGGGAGGTTCGTGACAACAACGTGTGCAACGAGGAAGGGAACAAGGGCAACAAGCTCCGGGAAGGAAGGGGCGCGCGGTGGCGCATCAGAGACGAGAAGTGTAGGATCGTCACTGTGGCTGCAAATGCAAAGCAACCTAAATGACTACCCGTCTGCCTGCTGAATGAGATGCCAACACGTCCATACTACGAAATTAGAACAGAATTAATGGCTTGAATTGGAAAGGGGTCCAAGATATCCTGCTGAGTGCAGTCTAGCTATGTCTAGATCACCCCAAATGGCCTTAAAACAAACCGAAAGAATGTAGGCAAACAATTCCTGGATGCAAGTTCAACCCGCATGCTTGCTCTTGGGAAAGCAGGTGCCGTGGGGACTTTTGCTTTTTATCATACTGTTTAAATATTTTCTGCAAGAAATACTACGTTTCGGTGGCACTGAAAGAATAAGGTATGTGAGCTAACGTGGGAAGATGTCAGAGACACAATGAGAGGCTGGAAAAAGAAAACCATCTGGTGGCACATACACAGAAAAGGCCCCAGAGCAAACACGGCTTTCCGCAACGGTTACTCACAGTTTTCCTCTGGAAGATGGGAGTGAGGAGGGGGCGGGGAAGGCGGGAAAGGAAACATTACTTATTTACACCTCCCCCTTCTAGACATCTTCCCTCCAAATGAGTGTACTGAGGGAGAACAGTGGCTTTCAGGAGGCTGGTAGGGATGTGGTAGGGAAAAAACAGTGAGTGGAGACAGCAAGCCCGCTCCGAGTGTGCCACTTTGTACGGTGCTGATTTTTAGAAACAGACGAGTAAAGTTTCACATATTAAATACAGAAATGAAAGGGGTGCCTAGGTGGCTCAAGTCGGTTAAGGTTGGCCTTCGGCTCAGGTCATGATCCTAGGGTCCTGGGATCAAGTCCCACATCAGGCTCCCAGCTCAGTGGGGGGCTTCCTTCTCCCTCTCCCTCTATACCCCAGCTTGGGCTCTCTCTCTCACTATCTCAAATAAATAAAATCTTTTAACAGATTTATTAAAATAGGGCGCCTGGGTGGCTCAGTGGGTTAAGCCTCTGCCTTCAGCTCAGGTCATGCTCCCAGGGTCCTGGGACCTAGCCCCATATTAGGCTCTCTGCTCAGCGGCGAGCCTGTTTTCTGCCTGTCCCCCACCCCCCCCTTTCTGCCTACTTGTGATCTCTGTCAAATATATAAATAAAACCTTTTTAAAAATTTTATTAAAATACATATACAAATGATGAGTAAATAAATAAAACCAACAAGGAAAGGGGAAACCGCACCAATGAGGGCACAGGAGAGAACTAATCCAAGTGTCGTTTAAATGTAATATTTGGAGCACATTAATTTCAGGCTGAGTAACTCCAGACACACACTAAACTCTAGCCAGGAGGCCTCTTTTGCACAGGAGTATGAGTTAACAACTCTGAATGTATTTCCCAGAATATATTTCCCAGGATTAGGCAAATAAAGAAACATACCATGGCTAATGGGAGTGAAGTTTTGGGCTGTTATAAGGAAAGAGAGAACCGAAATAGCCCTACAGTATTAGGTTAGATGCAGAGATAGCCATGTGACTGCAAGGTTTTGAACATACAGACTAGCAACGCACAGATGCCTGCGACCATATACCTGCTCCCTAGATCTGATTGCCAGGAGGGCCTAGAAGCAATGACGCCCTGTATCAACAATCGCATCTAACAAGGTATCTTGGCCATCTCGCTGGCTCAGTGAGTAAACCATGCGACTCTCGATCTTGGGGTCACGAGTTCAAGTCCCACTCTGGGTATAGAACTTGGCTTACTTACTTACTTAACTTCCTTAGAGATAAAGAAAAAGAGAGAGAGAGAGAGATGTTGGTTTCTAAATATTGGCACCAAAAGGAGAAGATGAGCTTGGGCCATTTTGGTGTGCAAGGAAGGAAGGCAGCTCTCAAGGGACACATGGGCCAACTAGAAGGGGCTCTTACTGGCCCAGACTGGGCTATTTTGAACATCAAAATAATGATGGTCAAGGATTAAATTCAATGAGAATCCTGTAAGTTGGTACCGGGGTTGGCAAACTGTGTACCATGGGCCAAATAGGAAAGAAGAGAAAAAACTCTTCCTTCCTACAGAAAGTCATCTATAAAATGCAGAAGATAACGTGGGGGAGGGAAGGGGAGGGTCAGGGTGAAGAGAGGGGGCATCACCATTCTGTAACGATCATGGCAAAAACTGATACAGGCCAAGACCAATTAAGCAGATGAAAAAACGAGTGAGTGGAAGAAAGAGGAAGTAAAATTCGTTTAAAGAGTCTTGAGCATTGCTCCACAAGGTACTTAATAATCACAAAAGGAAAAAATAGTAACTTTTCATCACAGATGCTTCGGCAGACACCAAGGGATCCTGGTCAACATCGCCAGTGACCGAAGCCATCCACGCCAGGTCTCCTGCTGTGACGCACGGAGAAGAACAGAGTGTCACTCTGGTGTCTTCCTGCCAATAACACATAATCGGAATCTAACCACAAGGAAAGGGCAAGTCAAACCCAAGTGAAAGGCCCCTGTGAGAAATACTTGGCTTGTGCTCTTCAGAAATGCCAAGGTCAGAAAAGGCTGAGACGAAGTGATGAGCCGTTCAGGATCAAAGGACTAGAAGGATCGCCACTGAAGGCAATATGTGGCCACGGACTTGCTGTGAAGGCCACCAGAGGGACAGCTGACTAAGCCTTAACAAGCACTGCGGACGAGATCATGGTGTCACTGCAGGCATGCTTGTTTCTGTTTGTTGATCGATGTACAGTCACGGAAAAGAAGGAGCTTGTTTCTAGGAAACGCACTGAAATATACGGAGGTAAGGGTTTGTCATGTCTGCACGTGACTCTCCCAACGGTTTAGGAAAAAATGTTTGGGAAAACGGAACCCAGCTGAGGAAAATGCTGGAGTTCTGTCCTTTAATTATGTCAGAGTGAAACTAACAAAATAATGGGACGGACAACAAAAGAAGTCTGAAGGAAACACACTGGGAGCTGACAATGTACCTTCCTGGGGAGTGGGACTGAGGAGGGGTACGATGTGGCAGGGGACACAGTCATCATAGATAGCTCTGGTGATTTCAAGAGAAAAAAAAAATTTAAAGGATGCGACAGACCTAAGCTCCCAGGACTGGGCTGGCGTTTCCATGAAAAGAAACTCCTGATCCCTTACCTCGCCATCAGGTCCAATAGCAGGCGTCTGTCCTTCTGCATTTTCTGCCTTCTGCAAGTGAAGAGAGACAGGTCACCAGGGAGGCCGAGGCACACGCGCCAAGCCGGCTGCTCCAGTCCCACCCAGGGGCAGGCGCACGGCCGGGCCCAGCGCACCTTCTTTTTCTTTTTCTTCTTTTTCTCCTTGGCGACCTGGGCAGCCTTGTGCTGCCGCACCAGCTCCGTGAGGTTAGCCACGTACTCGTCTGTCTGCTGCAAGAGGTAGGCCAAGCGCTTGTCCTTCTTCTGGTCGATGAGCTTGCGGTAGCCCTCCTCATCTTCCGCCTGCAGAAGGGTAGGGTTATGGTGGTGTTCGCAAGAGACATGCGCTCGTCCCTTAGGGCCCACGGCAGGTAATCCAAAGCCAAGAAGCCCACTGAGGGCTGTCGTTAACCAGCAACCAGACCCTCCCCAAAGGAATGCTCAGCTGACCCCAGACCCGTGCTGTACGTACACCTTCACAGGGCTATCGACTCCCCCTTCAGCATCTCCTCAACCCGTACCCAGGGAAGACCCTGAGGGGGCCTACTGGACAGATACGCTTTTGCCAGAAGCCATTTGAAAAGGCCAACAGCAAGCCCTAGCCTCTCTGTCCACAAATACTCCCCAAATACAGGCCAGATACTCTCACGGACCCATGAAGCAAGGCCCTCCTAGCTTTCTAATAATCAATCAGATGTCACCCCAGCTTAGAGCCTCCTGTGGCTCCCATCATACACAAAAGTAAATCTAAAGCCTTTCTTGCGGTCTACAAGGCCCCCTATGACTGCCTCAGGGACTCTGACCTCAGCCTGTGCCCTCACCACACTCTTCTAGAGGCCTTCTGCTGTGCCTCGCACCTGGCTTTCCGCCGCCTCAGGGGTCTGCCCTTGGTTCGTCTATCCCTGGGAGGCACTTCATTAAGGGAGTCACGCCCACCCTTCCCATAACACCACATCAACCCCTACTCCCTGATCCGGCTTCCTTCTCTTTGGGGTACTTCACACCACCCAAAACGCTCGTTTGTTCGGCCTGGGCCTCCATCTCTCTAGGGCCAGCAGCAGCGGCCGGGAGGGTAGGGCCTGCGTGCTTCTCCTTAATGCTAGGGCCGCGTGTACACAGCAGTGCCTGTCAGCATCCACCTGAATCATCCCAAACAGCCAAACACAAAGGGTGGAGGGACAGGCCAGCGATCACATCGTCAGTCACTCTCCCAAACTAGAGCATTGCCCCTCCCCCTTCTGGAGAGGTCACAGAGCAGCCCGCTAACCAGCCTAAGGTCTCACGAACACTGACCGAATGAACAGGCCAGGTCTTCTGGACTCCCAAACCCACGCCCTTTCTTTCTCTCTGTCCCACCTCTAACTCTGAGCAGCAGTCGGCCTTGGCATAACACCAGGCAATCGATCCCTGGTGCCTGCCACACCCAAAGCAGCCACATAGGGACATGAAGGGACACGATGTCACGAAGGCAGAATTTACCATGAGTCTCCGCATTCTCTCTTTCTCAATTCTTTCGTTTTCCTTCTTCTGCTCCCTCTCCGTGTTGGCGTGGTAGGTGGCCACCGCCTTCGTGAGCTTCTGGATTTTGCCTGTGACCGATCTGTGATATTCTTTGAAATCCTTGGCATGCTGCAGAATGCTATTGAGGTACTCCTGCAGGGACAGACACAGAAGAGAGGACTGGTTACTCCCCAGGGTCGCTGTAACGTTGCTGAAAAGGAGACAAAACTTTAAAGGCAGCTTGTTTAAAACCCAGAGGACGTCATCGAAACGGTACAGTGACTGTCTGCCCCTGAGGTTCGGCGATCCCTGTGTAAGGAAAGCCTCGCGCGGGGAACTGTGGGCAGAGGGGCCCTCCCTCGTGGGTCACAGGCAGGGCCATCCGCCTTTCCCAAACATCCGCCTTTCCCAAACTGGCACTGAACACACACTTCAAAACACCCTCACCCTCCAAACAAGTCATTCCACTGCCGAAGATCCTTTAAGGAAAACATTCTGCCTGTTCATTGGCCAAAAAAATTCAAGGTCAAGAAGGCCTCTTCTAGTATTATTTCTAACACTGCAAGGCTGAGAACAGGCTACATGTGCCCCAAAAGGGAAATGGTTACATAAATTAGCAGATACCAAGGCAGAGAACGAATATAATGTGGACATTAAAAATCATGCTTCCACAATACTTAAAAACAAGTCCACGTGTGTATATGTTTGTTTAAAGGAGGCTATTTAATTTCTGAATACTCTGTGCGGACAGAAAACCTACCGATGGATACACCAAAACGTTAACAGTAGTTAATGCCAAGTATTGACTTTTTAAATTCTAAACTACACCTGTACCAGACAGCGACCACAGCAGAGCTTTAGAAAAAGTCAGTGAGCAAACAAACCAAATCGCCCCACGTCCTACTCCGGCAGAGATGGGGTCTTCCCGACAGATCGCGTAGAAGCTAAGTCAGATCACACCCTTATCTGCTTGGGACCCTCCATGGCTCCCACCTCACTTAGAGTAAAGGCCCAAGTGGTCTCCTCAGCCCAGACACTCTGTGTCTCCTCCACCTCTCTGTCCTCCTCACTCTCTCCCTCATCCTTCTGTCCCACTCTCTCCCTTGCTCACTCCACTTGAGCCGCACTGGGATCCCTGCTGGTCACAGAACACATGGCACATTCCAGCCCCAGGGCCATTGCACGTTCCCCTCCATCTGCAAGGCTCCTGGCCCACATGTATTTGTGGCTCCCTCCCTCAGGTCCTGCCTTCTCAGAGAACTCCCCCAACCGTGCTGTGCCAGCAGCCCCTCCGTCCCTCCCCACCCCCGCTTCACATCTCTTCACACCCTCATCACCTCCCAAACACGGCACATGTGACTATGGCCTGTCCACCCGCTACCATGCGGTTTTACCCACTAACATATTCTCGGTGCCTAGAATATGGTTGTGATGAACAGTAAAGACAGACAGACAGCATGCTCAGACCCAAACAAGACTTGGCGGCAGCAGAGCCCCGGCAGCCCTGACACAGAGCCGAGCCTCGCGGCAGGGCGGGGACGCACCTGGTGCTTCTGCCGGCGCTTGCGCTCCTGCTCGATCTTCTGCTGCTTCTCCAGCTTCTCAGTGATGCGGGCCTCACGCAGGGACTGCCGCTTGCTGCGCTTGTAGGCCTTGGCGTTGAGGGCCGTCTCGAGGGCCGTGTCCCTCCGCATGCACACCACCACTTCCTGTCGTAGCTTGAGGAAGGAAGAAACGATGCGCACGACATTGTCAAATCCACACATAATTACATTATCTCAAGCTAGACACATTGTGGCTCCTTCCAGAAGGAGCCGTTCTAAATGCCTTCTGGTGGGTGCCCAAAGACAGTGCAAAGCTCAGAAGATGACTGCTTCAGGACATCCAGAAGGTTCTCTCAAACCTTCACGTCTCCAGTGCTGCCCCTCATCAACCACATGCAAGATATTCCTTACGGGTCATTCAAAGGTAGAGCGCCCCCAGAAACAGACCCACTTATTAAGTCTCTGTTTCCCGCCAGCAACTACTGCTTTAGGAAGGACCCACAGCTATGCGTCCTGAGAGCGGCTAACGTCCCACCACCGAGCAGGACATGGACAGGAGAGGGGGACAGCCAGCCAAAGGGGGTGTGAGGCCACTGCTGCTTTTAATGATCAAGGCCCATTTAAGAACTGCCTGGCAAGTAGCTCTTTGAATCGAAGCATCAATGCTGGCAAAGAGGCTCTTTCCCTGAAGCAACGGGCCTGTGCCTGCGCCCACCTGCCTCTGGAAGTTCAGCAGCCTGAGGGCCTTGAGCTCAATGGTCGCTTTGGTTCGCAAATCCCCGGCCAGGGACCCGGGAAGGTTTTCAAGTTCCTGAATTCGGTGTGCGATTCGAGCCTGCAGCCTGGGTGGCAAAGACAGAAGGAAGGAGAGGTGAGGAGAGCGCTTGTGTATTCGGGGGAGCCCACCCGTTCCCTTTAAAGGTGGGGCCTCAGGAGAATCCATCCCTCGAGGAGGGCAGGTCCTGGTCACAAGATGGGCAATGGCTCAGAAAAGGAAGCCAGCCAAAACCCAGAACACGGGAAGAGCGGGGCAGGCCCAGCAAACCCGACCCTGACAGGGCACAGCTGCTTTGTGACATTCCAGCAGCGAGAGCCAGCTAGGGGGTCAGGCGGACCAGCGTCTCCACCCCAACGCAGGGACCACCCCGCAGAGCAACCGCTCCAGGCTTGGTCTACAGTTCAAATGAGGTAATCCCCCTTCTCAGTGTTTCACCCATATTTATGAAACGCCTGCTGTGTGCCAGGGACTGATCCAGGCATTAGGCCTTAGCACTAAATAAGACTAAACAAGACTAACGCGTTATTCTCGTAGAGCTCTCAGGCTTACCAGCAAGACAGCCCATAAAGGAATTAAAAAATTAAATATCTACACTAATTGCAGAGAGTACCAAATACTCTGAGAAAGGGGCTAGAAGTGAGGGGGTTAGGCAAGGCCTCTATAAGCAGGTGACCTCAGCAATAAGGCCTCAATTAGCCAGGAGTCATATGCAGCTTATGCAAAGGGCCGGGGGTAGAAATGAGTCTCACTGTTCCACATAAAAAGAGGAACAGGGACAGGGGTGTAGGCAAGGACAGAGCCTTGGGCAGAAGCTAAACAAAAAGGTGCTTATTGGATGGGAACAGGGACACCAGTGGCAGGTTTGAACCTAGGGAACAGGTCTAATGGAAGTTAATTATAAAAAGAAACTTCAAAGTACTGTGTGGAAAACAGACTGCACAAGCAAGGGGGAGACCAGGGAAGCCAGCAAGGAGATGCAGACTAGGTGGTGGGGTCCACAGCGTGGAAAAGGCCACCAGTTCCCAGGATGGGGGTGGGGAGCTAAGATGAGGACACAGGGGATGGGGGAGGGTGAGCAACAGTGAAGGGGAGGCAGGGTCTGGCCCAACGAGCTGCAGTCAGGTGCAGAAACAGGACGGTAACGTGGCGGATGCGAGGGCGTATCTGGAAAGGCCACGTTTAAGCTACCTACATGGAACTGGAGGGGAGGTACCTGGGTCCAGGGGCTGGAGCTCCAGAGCACCTCTGGTGGAGCCCGCTGGAGCCCATCATTAGGCAAAGATTTACTGGTACGTCTGGGGATTATGGCCAACAAGCACAGCCCCTCCCGCAGGCGGTTTACGTTTACCAAGGGAGGCCAGTCCTGAACAAGCTGTCAACGCAATGGGGAAACAGCAGAGGGCAAGGTGTTCGGGGGTGAACCTGAGGTGCCCCAGCCGCACGGCCCCGCAGACCCGCTCTCTCTCCCTGCGCCAGGCACCCAGAAGGCCTTGGCAAAGCAGCCAGCAACTAGTGACGTTTGTGACCGCCTGCCACAAGGCTCAGCCAGGTCGCTGAGGGCTGATGAGCGGAAAGTGAGCGAGGAGAATAAAGCACCTGCACCTCTGGAGAGCAGTTTTGCAGAATCTAGGAACGTTCCCTGCCTGGGTCCCCTGTACCCAAGCCGTGGCACTTTCAGGGAATTACTCGGACACATGTGCACCCATGGGAAAAGAGAGAGACGCAAGTGTATTGACTATAACATTGTTTTAACAAAAGATGAGGGGGGAAAAAACTAGAAACAACCTCACATCCCTTCCATCACAGGGTCCGGGCTAAATCAATTCTGGTAAAGCCACCGGACAGAATGCAGTGCATCCAACAAGGAGAAAAGCTCATGTGGTACAGACAAGGGAAGATCTACCACGCGCCCATCCTGAAGCACAGGCACCTGTCTGCCTATACCCGCACAGGACTTCTCTGGAAGGATACACAGCAACAGAGAGAACTAGGGAAGTGGTGACAGACTTCCCATCTCATACCCCTCCGGCCTTCGGAACTGAGTCAAACCGACATACTCCGGGACTGGCTGAGGCGAGGGGCAGCGACCCCAAGTGCCCCCAGGCAGCAGCGCCCTTACCTGTACTCCCGCTCCTGCAGGATCTCCACAGGGTCCAGGCCCCGCGGCTTCTGGATGGGGGTGATGCGGCTCTGCTTCTGGTGCAATGGGACCATGGGGGCAGGCTGGGCAGGCTGCCCCGGCGACTGCGTCTGGGGCGGCATCACCGGGGAGGCAGCAGGTGGGACGGCTGGGGGCGCAGGTGAGGGGCGGCCCGTTGGCTGTGGGGGGATCAGCTTCTGAGGTGTGCTCGTGGGGGCAGCAGCATTCGCCATGGGTCCTGGCAGGGGTGGGGGGAGAGGAGGCAGGCGGGAGAGGCACAGCTTTGAATTCTGGCTCGATTCTGGAGGTAAACGAAAAGCCCTCTGGGCGCTTATGGCCCTGGGGACAAACTCATCCCCAAGGCTGATGAGGCCCAAGCAGCATCTTACTCAGGGGTCCCTCGGGGGTCCTCCTCCCTCCTGCCCCCTCCAGATCTCAGGAGACGTTCCCCTCCCCGAAGCCCCGCCTGCCTAAGCGCCGCTCCCAGGTTCGGTCCTGCTGTGGGCGGCCTCGCGGGAACAGCAGTTTCCGGACTTTCATCCGGTGCCCAAGGAGTCCTACTTAAGCCATGAGCTCTGCAGGGCCCATCACTAATCCTCAGGCTCCAAGCGGACAAGGAATGAGGCCATTCTGTCCATACTTCTTCCCCACAGAGATGACCCCCCAACACCTCCTGATGACGGCATCTTACACAGAACACGGAGGCTGCACCCAGTCAGCAGAAACGGAACCCTGGGCCACCCTGTCACTCTCCCTGCCTCTCACAGCACAGGGGGCGGGGGGGTGGCGTTCTCAGGAGGGAAGGGGGTCAGACATGGCCTCTGGGCTCTGAAGGACAGGGTCTGTGGCTGCGGTGGCACCTCGCCACAGCCTCTTACTGGAGGCGTCCGGTGGACTCGGTCACTAGGCTCCTCCTCTCCTTGGTGAGGAGACCCCAGGATTACCACGACCCACAGGACAAGGTGGGGTAGGAATCATGCAGTGGAACCAAACCTGAGCCTCTGGGAACTGACCAGGGACAGATAAGACCCAAAGAAGGCAGGGGCGCCTGGGGGGCTCAGTCGTTAAACATCTGCCTTCAGCTCAGGTCATGATCCCAGGGTCCTGGGATCGAGCCCCGCATCGGGCTCCCTGCTCGGTGGGGAGCCTGGTCTCCCTCTGCCACTCCCGTGTGTTCCCTCTCTCACTTTATCTCTTTCTGTCAAATAAATAAAATCTTTTTTTTTTTTTTTAAGATTTATTTATTTATTTGACAGAAAGAGAGAGATCACAAGTAGGCAGAGAAACAGGCAGAGAGAGGAGGAAGCAGGCTCTCTGCTGAGCAGAGGGTGCGATGCGGGGCTCAATCCCAGGACCCTGAGGTCATGACCTGAGCCGAAGGCAGAGACTTAACCCACTGAGGGACCCAGGCACCCCAAATAAGTAAAATTTTAAAGGAAAAAAAAAAAAGACCCAAAGAAGGCAGAAAGAAGCGAGGACTTGTCCTTGGGAGCCTCTCTCTCAACAGGCCCCTCTCAGGGGCTACAGGGCACAAGGCCATGATGGGAGCCAGGGAAGAGGCATGTCACCAAGACAGAGGTGGCTTACCTTCAGGCCAAGGCTTGGGAGGCCCTCCGGGGGGCTGACCTGGCATCCCAGGGGGCACTCCTGAGGGTCCTGGGGGGGGCATGTTGGGCCCTCCCATACCTACACATCAGGAGAAACAAACAAGATGATCGAAGGCATCCCGTGTTTACGCCTGCTCCCACCCCTACAGGCAGGCCTGGCTCCAGGGGACGCAGCCAGCAACAAGCCCCTCGGCGCAAATAAGACAGTGGGGGTGGGGGCCAGGGAGGCAGCGGGAGAGGCAACACAGAGCACGGAGGTAGCCCTGCCGCCTGAGCACCCTGAGCGCTGCCAATGCCATGCGGGCTCCAGGAGGGATGCCGAGGGCAGGAGAGCCCAGGTCTGTGGACATCGCCGCCCACATCCTGGTCAGTTCGTTCTGCGTCCCCCTCCCAACCCCGAACACAGGGGAGCGTGGGCCCTACCGTGAGGCCGGTTGTAATTTGGAGGTGCTGGTCCCGGACCCGGGCCAGGGCCAGGGCCAGGCCCGGGGCCAGGTCCCGTCGCGGACACAGAGGGTGGAGGTAGTGTTGGCATCTGCTGCTGCATCCCGGGCATCGGCCGCTTCCCCTGCACCGCCATCTGCAGGTGGTCGGGAAGGGGCTGCCCCCTGGCCAGCATCTTGTACGCCATGATCTGGGCTCGGAGCTGATGCAGCTGGTTCTGGTTAAACGGAGTCGGGCCCCGGTTCTGCTGTCCCAAAGCCTGGGGATCGGCACCATCCAGGGGGGCCCCACCTGGCCCAGAGGACATCTGTGGGCCTGAGGACGGGCCACTGGCTGGAACCGGACTGGAGGCATGCTCGGAGCCACCCAGGGGGGAGGGGTAACCTGTGAAGCAACGCGGATCCAAATGGTCACTTGGCAACACACATCCTCTGATTTCGAAGGCAGAGACGGTAACATTCCAACTGTGTTTACACCAGCTCCTATCCCAAGACAGGGGGCGGCCAATGACGTTAATCCCATGATTCAAAGGAGCAGCACCCAGAGAGAGGAGACACCCTGGCAGCCTGGACAGTGGCCGGCATGACCGGTTTGGTTTGGCTCAGCTTTCAGCAAGCTGCCTGTGGACGGTCCGTGTTGAGCTGTTACACAGATCCAGGCCTCCCTCAGGCCTGCCCTCCTGCCCCTCAACTTGGACAGACCACGCCCCTAAAGGCTATTCAGTGTGGAGCCCTTTGGAGGCACTGAGCTCCCCACCCCGATGACTACAGTCATCTACTCCGTCCCTTCCCCAAGTACCCTGTACAGAAAAACTACAGGGAAGGCTTGTTAAAGCAGAGCCCCGACCCCAAGATTCTGTCCCAGCCGTCTGAAGTGGGGCCCAGGAATCCGTATTGCTAGTACATTCCTGGATGGCATGGGAGCTGCTGGCCTGAGAAGCCCGCCCTGCTCAGCTCCTGTCTAAACTCCACGGCTGCAGATAAACACGTCCTATCAGGGTTCCCTCTTCGGAGGCTGCTCTAAGACAAGCCAGCCCAAAACGAGCACCAGGCAAGCCCAAGCTCCCCAGTCCTCCATGGCAGAGTCTCCCACAAGACCGGACTGCCTAGGTCTACCCTGAATCTGCCTGTGGGAGACTGAGAGACCAACTACGAAAATAACCGCAGGACACTGGGGTAGGGTTGGGACGGGGTGGGGGGGGGCAGGCAACAGACACAAGGGAAGAAGAGTCACGAAGCAGTACCTTGGGAGTGCTGGTCCATGGGGCTTGGCGGCGGCCCCATCCCAGCGTGGGCCCCGGACCGCATCCCCATTCCCTTCATCTGGTTGTAGCGGGGGTCATCCGACACGCCCTTCTCATGCATGGACTCCATTGGCTACAAGAGGGGACAAGGACAAGGCAAGCTCAACGAGGGCGAACAGGAAGAGCGCGCAAAGTGCTGCCCGAGCGTTCACTGCAAGTGGAAATGTCCGCCCAAGGTCGCCCTGGTGTGTAACGGAGCCACTGATGTGACCAAGCAGCTTAGGTCCAAGCCGTGGTCCTGGCACGGACTGAAGTGTCAAGCAGATGCAGGAAACAATGTCACTCGACAGTAGGCGACCACCTAGGAGCCTAGAGGTCTGGAAGTGAAGGGACAGATGGATCCGGGCACCGGAAGACAGTCTGGGATGGCCAAAATACCGCACAGAAAAGACAAGAGCTCCTGGAGAGGAGCTGTTTTGGCTTGGACACCAAGCTCGCGATCAATCGTCACAAGGAGACCTGGTCACCACCGATCTTTGGATCAGAAACCCTCTTCCTTGGGAGACTGTAAATGAGAGGAACAGACAGAAATTTCTGCCTGCAGGTATGATTACAGTACGTTCATGTCCTCACTGATCGGAGATCGGCCTCCAGCCCATTAGCTGGGAGGAAAGTGTCTGTGGCGTAACTCTGTTCCTCCTAAGAGGCACACTGGACCTCTGCACAACGACGACACCTAATTTCCTTCCAAAGGCTCAGCAGTCAGTACTTCCCAGACTGGAATAGCTGGTAAAGGGGCCATTGTCCGGGACCCTTCCAGGGCACTCTGCTAGGCCCTGGTTGGCAGGAGTATCCTGGTCTCTGGGAACTCAGTCTAAGGGGGGCCCAGGAAAGTCAGCTACAGCTCAGTGTGCGCCATGAGAGAAGCAAGAGAGGAGGAGAGGGCGCTTGGCGGGGACCACAGGAGCAGCTTCAAATGCAGGAAGGGGAGATCCTCGGGAAGCTGACGCCTCTGCAGGCGAGGGGTGTCCCACTGCCACGGCCTCTGGCCCCTGGGCTCCTAACACGGCGCAGGGCAAGGGCCAGGTATCTGGCAGACATGTGGAGTATGTGCAAGTGATTCCAAGAGGAAGAAACAAAAGGGGCAGAGAGGGAAAGAGGCTGTGCTGGAGAAGCCAGACTCAATTTGGCCGGGGTGGCGGCTGGGGGTGGTGGGGAGGTGGTCAGGTCACCAACAGCTTCCCAAAAAGAAAGCGACAACGTACTGTTGACAGAAATGTGCAGGGATGGGGAAGGCAAGGAGGGCAAGAAGGATGAGAGTGGCTCCACCCCGGACTCGGTAACTGACCATCTCTTGAGACTCCACTTCCTCGTCTGTAAAATGGGCACAACAGCCTACACCTTAAGCAGAATGGGTATGAACACACGGACGGCCCCAGGAGCGAGGCTAGAGGGATCAGCAGAGACCCCTCGCCTCTAGGCCGTACCATGTCCATCTTCCACGAGGCTCTCTTGTGGTCTCTGAGGCTTGAACATGGCACTTTTTCCTTTAGATGCTGACACAGATAGGAGGATGTTTCCTCGTTTTCCCCAACCATCACCCAGGAACACAGAGAGAAAGGAAAACTACTTGTGTTAAGAGGTTTTTTTTTCCTCACCTCACCGGCAAAAGCATCTGACTAATTCCCAAAGTCGTCGGGACAGTGAGTGCGTGGCGCCCAAGTGCAGGACAGAGTGGGGACACAGAGCACAGGTGAGCAGAGCCACCCGAGTGCAGGAAACCATGTGACATAAGCCACCTTTTAGGGATTTGGACATCTTTATTTGTTAACAAAAGGCAACTCTGGAGCAGTGGGACCTCATCTCCCATGTGGGATGACGGGTACCGGAGACACCAGGCGGGAAGGCGGCCGGCTCGGAGCAGAAGGCCGGATGCACTGCCCATCGTCCCTCCTCCGATCACAGGGTCCCAGTTAGGGCAGTGGGCACAGGCTCCCTACCTTGTGCATCTGGTGCATGTTGTCCTGAGGGTACCCTCCAGGTCCCTGGGTCGGGATGGGGTGTCCTGCCGAGGGAGGCCCCGGACTGGGCCCCATCATGCTGTGCGCAGAGCCCGGTGAGGGACCCGGGCTAGGGCCCAACATGGCTCCAGGGGAGGGGCCCGGGCCCGGGGAAGGGCCTGGCCGCGGAGTTCCACCCAGGGGTGGGTCCGGAGTGGACATCTTCACAGGAGCTGCAGAGAGTGGTCTCCTGAGGGAGAGAAGTCCTGGTCAGTCTGGGGGTCACGGCCATCACCAGGGCATCAGAGCTGGCAAGGGAGGACCCCAGGCAGTATTGCGAGAAGCACCCACTTGACAAGGAGCGGGCACCTTTGACATGCAACCCCCAACACCCAGACCTCTCTCCTCCGTTCCTCTCACAAATGAGAATACATCAGGCATATAAACTCAGACCAAAATCCCCTGAGAGACAGACAGGACTCAGGAGGTGGAGGTCCACAGCCACGGCCCCACCTGGGGTCTCACTGCCCTTGCTGTTCTGCTCACAACCAAGACAAGGTCTCAGGGAAGCGGTGATACGCCCTTCACACCTAATACCTGCCACCTTCCTAATAACAAGGGAGAGCAAGACTAAGGTTCAAAGTCATTGCCAGCAACAGTATCCAACTGGGCCTCAGGAAGTTCAGCAAATACAAATATTCCCGGCAAGCGATGCTGGTTTTCCCCTTGGGGCAGTGAGACCAAGTTTCCTTTAAAATAAATGAATGGAAGTCTGAAATGCAGGTTCACTTACAGAAAAGTATTACAGAAGTAACAGCACTCTGATATCTGAATACTCAGGAACCATAACCCAAAGCCTCTACGAGATCCAAAACTACACTACAAAAAAAAAAAAAAAAAAAAAAAATCTAATGATGATGGTAAATTCTCCTTGCCACCACAGGGACATGAACTGATAAATTTTACATATGCTTTTTATAATAAGAGTTCAATGTTCAGGTAACCCTTTTTCTGTTGTGTACTAATATATATATGACCTTAAATATGATTCCTTTCAATTTCCTAACTTCTTTCTCTGTGTCCTCTGTGAGGACAGAGTAATACATCTGCAGTGCTGAAATGCAGAAAACACAGAAAAAACACAGAAACTTAAAGTCACCCGGCATCCCACCAGACATGGAGGAGAAGCGCTTACCAGCCCCGCAGAGAGCAACAAGCCACCCTGCTCTCCTTACCCCTTTCCCAGCAGGGCAGGGGGAGGTGAGGAGTACAAAAAAGGGGCTGGGGGTTTCCTCAGAGACTTGGGACACCACCAGAGCCATAAGGATGGAACTGAGCCATGCAGGGTGGGCCCTCTCAGGGAGGGGAGAGCGGCCCTCATGTTGCCGCTGGGACCCCAACACACCTCCCTGCCTCCCTTCTAGATTGTTCTGCACACAGGCACGCGCGCGCACACACACACTAAACAGTACTACTCATTATTCATTAGTCATTGCCCACTCTAGGCAAGCTTTCCTCCAGAGAATTATATGCAGGACCGTTTTTATCACAGAGTATCTTTTTTATCATTTTTATCACACAATAGTCCTCAAAAGGTGGATTCTAGTGGCTCCACTGAGTTCCCTCACTCTCTACACACTGCGTTATTTAAAAGCCCCTCTCGGGGAGCCTGGGTGGCTCAGTGGGTTAAAGACTCTGCCTTTGGCTCAGGTCATGATCCCAGAGTCCTGGGATCAAGCCCCAGCATCAGGCTCTCTGCTCAGCAGGGAGCCTGCTTCCCTTCCTCTCTCTGTGCCTACTTGTGATCTCTGTCAAATAAATAAATAAATAAATAAATAAATAAATCTTCTTTTTAAAAATACATTAAAAAAAAAAAATAAAAGCCCCTCTCTTGGGGTGCCTGGGTGGCTCAGTGGGTTAAAGCCTCTGCCTTTGGCTCAGGTCATGATCTCAGGGTCCTGGGATTGAGCCCTGGATCAGGCTCTCTGCTCAGCGGGGAGCCTGCTTCCCTCCTCTCTCTCTCTCTGCCTACTTGTGATCTCTCTGTCAAATAAATACATAAAAATCTTATAAAAAAAAAAAAGTCCCTCTCTTGTTGGCACAAATGTAGTTTTTGTTCTGTGGACTTTTTTGGATTTGGAGTGACTCTTTCTGTCCCTAAACTTTACTGGGCACTTCTGGTTCTAAGAATAAATTCTGTTAAGAAGTATAAGAATATTTTTAATTCTCCTAATTAGAACAAAAGTTTGGGGTGCCTGGGTGGCTCAGTGGGTTATGCCCCTGCCTTTGGCTCAGGTCATGGTCCCAGGGTCCTAGGATCAAGTCCTGCATTGGGCTCTCTGGTCAGCAAGGAGCCAGCTTCCACGCCTCTCTCTGCCTACCTCTCTGCCTACTTGTGATTTCTTTCTCTGTCAAATAAATAAAATCTTTAAAAAAGATTAGAACAAGAGTTTTAATTTGAAAGGCTGGCATATTTTCCTAGATAACAGATCAAAAGCCCAAACTTCTCTGTTCTGGTTTCTAAGCTAAATAATAGAGCAGAAACGACTAGACCCCCCGGCAGGGCACAGGCCAGTGACCGGTGCACCGGCCTGACTAGCAATAGACCCGACCGTGCAAGAAAGCACTCCATGTCCTCTGGGCCTCCTGGATTTCCTCCAAAGTGCAAGAAGCCTCAATGCTGCACCTTAAAAAACCTGACAGGAGTGCTGGAGGATGCGTGTCTGCTCACTAGCTCTTCCCGATGAATCCAAAACCCAGTAAGCCCCAGGTGGGCAGAGGAATCAAACTTTTGAAAACTAACTTTGAGACAAATTCATTTAGAAACAAAATCAGACCTGACTCAGATACATGTGAATGGTCACACCTGCTACAGAAAAGGATCCTGTGACCTCAGATGCCACTCCCACCTCTGCCTTGTGACAGTGATCCCTGTCCCAGTCTCCTTCTCTAAAATGCTGCATCTGAAGTCTGAAACCTCTGGCCCAGCATTTGTCTACGTCAAGTTGCGCCTACAGTCCTACTTCACAGGTGGAGAGCTGGGTGACGTGAACACAGCCATGGCTGGGTCAAGAAGACGGCTGGCTCCTCGGGGGCCCTCGGGACTCTTCACGTCCACAGACCCTCTCGCAGAGGCCCAGAGAGACTACAGTGATGTGGCAAGAGGGAAAATGGCCCAGAAAACACTCGAGGAACCCTGTGGCATCCGGGAGCTCGTGGGTGCTTTCTCACCTGAAGGTCTCTATTCTGTCACACCAACTGAAACTGACAGCAAAATAAAATCCACCCCATCCGGGGAACACCTTCTCCTTATCTAAAGGCAGATACGCCAAAGAGCAAGCACTGAAAGTGTCCTTGGAATCATAGCTCTTCTAAAGGTAGTTTATACTTAGTATCAGACGTTCCCATTAAAATGCGTGATTCCGGGGCGCCAGGGGGAGGGGGCGGCTCAGTCGGTTAAGCATCTGTCTTTGGCTCAGGTATGATCCCAGGGTCCTGGGACTGAGTCCTGTATCCAGCTCTCTGCTCAGCGGGGAGCCTGCTCCTCTCCCTCCTCCCACTCGTGCTCTCTGTTGCTATCTCTTTCTCTCTCTGTTAAATAAACAAATAAAACCTTTAAAAAAAATGCATGGTACCTCTAGAAATTTACTACCTCCACTCACAGCAGGACTAACTTCGTCAACGACATACAGAGCTCATTGAAGATCCTGGATGACATCAAAAAATACTTTAGTGCCAAACAAAGCTACCCTATGACCCAGCAATTGCCCTCCTAGGTATTTACCCCAAAGATACCAATGTAGTGATCCAAAGGGGCACCTGCACCCCAATGTTTACAGCAGCAATGTCCACGATAGCCAAACTGTGGAAAGAGCCCAGATGTCCATGGACAGATGCATGGATGAAGATGCGGTATATGTATATGCAACAGAGTATCACTCAGCTACCAAAAAATGAAATCCTGCCATCTGCAATGATGTGGATGCAACTAGGGGGCATTACGCTAACCAAAATAAGTCAATCAGAGAAAGACAATTATCGTATGACTTCACTTCTATGTGGAATTTAAGAAACAAAACAGAGGAGCAGGGGCACCGGGTGGCTCAGTGGGTTAAAGCCTCTGCCTTTGGCTCAGGCCATGATCCCAGGGTCCTGGGATTAAGCCCCGATTCGGGCTCTAGCAGAGAGCCTGCTGCTTCCTCCTCTCTCTCTGCCTGCTTCTCTGACTACCTGTGATCTGTATCTGTCAAATAATAATTTAAAAAAAAAAAAAAGAGGAGCAGAGGAAAAGGGAGGGAAAAATAAAACAAGAAGAAATCAGAGAGGGAGACTAACCGTAAGAGATTCCTGATTGGGGCACCTGTGTGGCTCAGTGGGTTAAAGCCTCTGCCTTCAGCTCCGGTCATGATCCCAGCGTCCTGGGATGGAGTCCCATATCGGGCTCTCTGCTCAGCAGGGAGCCTGCTTCCCCTCCTCTCTCTCTGCCTGCCTCTTTGCCTACTTGTGATCTCTGTCTGTGAAATAAATAAATAAAATATTTTTTTAAAATAAAAGAGATTCCTGATCATAGGACACAAACTGAGGGTTCCTGTAGGGGAGGAGGGGAGGGCGATGGAGTAACTGGGTGATGGGCATTAAGGAGGGCACAGGATGTGATGAGCACTGGGGGTTATACACGATGATCAATCACTGAACTCTACCCCTGAAACTAGTAACACACTACATGTTAATTAATTAAAAAAAAAAAAAATACTCTTGGGCCAAAACATGGCAACATCTACCTTTGAGAAGCATGGAGTTTCACAAGAGGCATTTATTTACTTATTTATTTATAAAGATTTTATTTATTTGACACAGAGAGACAATGAGAGAGGAACACAAGCAGGGGGAGTGGGAACGGAAGAAGCAGACTCCCTGCTGAGCAGGGAGCCTGATGTGGGGCTCGATCCCAGGACGCTGGGATCATGACCTGAGCCAAAGGCAGATGCTTAACAACTGAGCCACCTAGGCCCCCAAGAGGCTTTTAAAAAAAGGACACATGTCTAGACACCTGGGTGGCTCAGTTGGTTAAGCGGCTGCCTTCAGCTCAGGTCATGATCCCAGCATCCTGGGATCAAGTCCCACGTCGGGTTCCTTGCTCAGCAGGGAGCCTGCTTCTCCTTCTGCCTTTACCTGCCTCTCTGTCTGCCTGTGCTCACTCTCTCTGACAAATAAATAAATAAAGTCTTTAAAAAGGAGGGGGGCAGATGTTTCAGAAGCTATCCCCTCTGCAGCGTCAGACTGAGAGGAAGCAGGTAAGTGGACGGGTCCACAGCAGGAGCAGACTCATTTCTGGACTGAAAGACACGTGAAAGACACGTGACAGTAAATAGACCCAAACAGTACAGCACCATGCAAAACCATCCTGAGCAGCACAGTGGGCCAGGCTCTGCCCACACAGACGCGCCCAGCTGGGGTGCTGGTGTGTGCACACAGACAGACAGGCCGGCCGACCTGCAGCAGCATGGGGTGGGGGTGGGCAGGGGGATGGAACCGGAAGCAGGGCTCTGGTCCTCGGCATGGCACGGGAGGGGGAACGTTTTATTTACTTGTACCGGGTTTTAGCCCATCTCAAGTGCCCTGACTGTAGGGGTACGGCTGGATGAGCAACACTCCTGCAGGGCACCCCTGCCCCTTCCCATGGAGATCACCCTCCCAGGGGCAAACACTGCTTTGATTCTGTCATTTTGGTGGGTTCACTTATTACTGAACTGCATCTGAAGAAAAGAAACATACGGTAGTACCCTTCTGCTCCTCCGTGGGGGGCATCCCTGTTGGGGGGGCGAGGGGCATTCGTTCTGTTTCGAGTCCGCTCTCCTGTTAGCGCGCTCTGTGCTGCTGGGTTTTGGCCAGCGTGAGTGAACCTACTATGGACAATGTCACTTGGTCAACAGAGGCACCCATTTTCCTTGGATATCCAGGAGAGGAATCATTTGTCATAGGAAGTCATAAATTCAGCTTTGGCAAATATTACAAGCCTTCCGAATTAGGACTACAATCCCACATAACCGCCATCCCCTCAGAAGAGGGGAGAGCATTCCAGTTCCTCTACATCAACACTGACACTTGGTGCTTGTCTAACTTGGAACCGTTCCGGTAAGTGTACAATCGTATACTTTAATTTGTATTTCCCTTGCGACTAATGGTGCTGCGCACCTTTCTGCACGCTGGCCACTGACGTAGCCACTTTCACAAGGCCTTGTTCTCACTAGAGTTTGACTTGGGGATATGTAGTTCCTCTCCCAGGTTGGGGCTCACCTTTGTAGTCTCCTAATGGTGTCGGGACACAGAGAAGTTATTTTCATGGCATCTGATCTATCAAGTTTGTTCTTACATGGTTAATGGTTTTAGAATCCTGTTTAAGAAAATTTTGTCTATCAGGGCACCTGGGAGGCTCTGTCGGTTAAGCCTCTGCCTTCAGCTCAGGTCGTGATCTTGGGGTCCTGGGATCGAGCCCTGCGTCAGGCTCCCTGCTCAGCGGGGGGTTGCTTCTCCCTCTCCCTCTCCCCCTCCCCACAATAAATCAAATCTTAAAAAAAAAAAAAAGAAAGAAAGAAAGAAAATTTTGTCTACCTGACATAATAGAAATATGTATTTGGTCTCTGCTTCAGTTTTAGACTAAAACCCCTGGAATTTCCTAAGTGGTAGGGGGGTCTTTTGTTCTAATGTAGTGACTCGTGGTGGGCTCTGGGACAGCTCCAGGATCGGGGGCCAGCTGCCAGAAAGACCAAGCTATGATTAGAGGGTTGGAACGTTCAGCCCCATCCTCCAAAGGAGGGGAGAGGAATCGAGACGTGAATAATTAATCACGCCCACAAGATGAAGCACCCATAAAATCTCTCAGCTAAGAGGCCAGGAGAGCTTCTGGGGTGGGGAACACATCCACATGCTAGGAGGGTGCTGTACCCCAACTCCATGGGGGACAAAAGCTCCCAGGCACAGGATCCTTCTAGGCATCACTTTATTTACCTCTTCATATGGCTGTTCATCTGTATCCTCTATAATAAACAGGTAAACATATGTATCTCCTTGAGTTTTGTGAGCTGTGATATCAAATAAACCTGACGAGCAGTTCGTGAGAACCCCATCTGTAACCAAGTGGGACAGAAGTGTGGGGAACATGGGGGCCCACTACTTGGGACTGGCATCTTAAGGGGGGAGCAGTCCTGTGGGACTGAGCCTTTTACCTCTGGGGTCTCTGCACTAGCTCTAGGTAATTAGCATCAGAACTGATGTGTAGGACACCCAGCAGGTATCTGCAGAAACTTGCTCCGGGTGGAAAACCCACACATTTGGTGTCCGCGGAGGAAACCAGTTTTCCTTTACTATCTCAGGGTCATGGAGATAAGAGGAAGGAGAGAGATATTTTAAAATCCAGAGGGGGGGCACCTGGGTGGCTCAGTGGGTTAAGCTGCTGCCTTCGGCTCAGGTCATGATCTCAGGGTCCTGGGATCGAGTCCCGCATCGGGTTCTCTGCTCGGCAGGGAGCCTGCTTCCCTCTCTCTCTCTCTGACTGCCTCTCTGTCTACTTGTGATCTCTCTCTCTCTGTCAAATAAATAAATAAATAATCTTTTAAAAAATAATAATAATAAAATAAAATCCAGAGTGAGTGTGACTTGCTCCTGCCTCCTTGCGATTTACAACTGCTGAGGATACAATCAGTGACAGAACTAACAGGTAAGATGACCCAGCCAGAGGGGAAGCAGGGCTGTGGGCCCATTTGGGGGCAAGGAGTGAGATTTACTCACTGAGCCCACACCCCTGCACCTCCCAGCGAGACTATCATGGGCCCTGCTGACAGAGGGGTCCCTATGGCTCACCGGCCCCCCAGCATCTCAGTGAAGTTGTTAGAGTCACAAGGCCAAAGCCACCGTGCAACTCACTGAAGTGCAGCCTGCACCGAGTTTGGACTCTCCTACTGGCCAACCGCATGATACTAGATGAGTGACTTAACCTTCCCCAGCCTGTCCCCTCCTCTGTAGGCTGGAGATGAGACCAATCCCTCCCTCGGGTGTCGCCAGCATCACCTGAGCTAACGCAGGCAAGGCATGTATAGGCAGGAAGTAACACAACCCTGCCGGCAAAGCCAAGGGCCCCCACATTTACTGAGCAGTTGCTTACTGCTTGTCACTACTGACCCAGAAGCAATATGCAGATTAAGTCCTTCCATTCTCCTCTTTTAAAAAAAAAAAGATTTATTTATTTATTTACTTACTTATTTAATCGAGAGACAGTGGCAGGCAGAAGCAGAGGGAGAAGCAGGCTCCCTGAGGAGCAGGAAGCCCAATGCGGGACTTGATCCTAGGACCCTGGGATCACAACCTGAACCAAAGGCAGCCGCTTAAATGACTGAGCCCCCGAGGCGCTCCTCTTCTCTTAAAGAGACAAGTAGTAAATAAGCTTCCTAACTTAGCCTACCCCACAGGACAAACCTCAAGCGATGCTCCTGTCCGGAAGCGTTCAGGAGCAAACTCGGGAAGTAAAGGCTGCACAAGGCGCCTCTGCCAAGCTGGGGGAGGAACAGAGGTTGCCTGAAGGCCACACAGGCCCACTGCAAAGACCAGCTGTCACAAGTGATGAGATCCGCCCAGGCAATCAGCGGGCAGGATCTGAGCTACAAACTATCCTTTGCCCTCTTGGATCCCACGGCCACAAACGCGGGGTTCATATCCATCATCAAACTCCTTTTGGCCAGTCACCTTCTTAAAGGGCAGGGCTGGGCCTGCCCCTCTTGAGAGCTGGGGAGGGTCTGGAACAGGGCACTACAGTGCTCCAGCAACGTGCCTACTCAGGAGGGCTTGCCAAGTTTGGCCAGAAATTTCAGAAGCGAGGTGGGATCTGAGGGCAAACAACAGCCCTCTCCCTACCGCCTTCTTCACTCATCACGGAACACCTCTACCTTTCCTACACAGTAAACTAAGGATCTGGCATTGTCAGCAAATTCCTAGGGTCCCCAAGGTCATCCTATGGTCTTGAGGGCTTCAGGGGCTTCCACTGTTCAGACTGGACTCCTGCAACAAGTTCCTCTTTGACAAGTCACTTGGTGTCTGGGCTGGGAGAAAGAAGGTCATTAAACACAAAACTGAAACCCATCCCAGACCAGAGAGCCACACCTAAGCAGATGAGGAGAGTGAAGGACGAAGGGACGGAGGGGACAAAATAGTGAAACCACTAGCACGTGTATGTGGGAGCCTAATTGAGGAGTGTGTAGTCTACGGGTCGGGTGTGTCTGGGGGCGCCACAAGGAAGGAATCGAGCCTGGGAATGCAGGTAGGCAGCCTAAAGGACTGTGATGGGAAGTAAAACTACTCTGGGGCAAGAACCAAAAACCTGAGAACTAAGATATTCAGTAAGCTGCAAGATGAAAACCGCTTCCCAGAGCCAAGGAGTCTGGGGGTGACGTGGCCATATCACCTTGAATTCTCTGAGAAGCACCCCAACTGCTGAACAATCAGAACCTCCACACAATCCATACCCGATGAGGCAGCTTCATGCACACGGATGTGGAGGAAGTTCCAAGAAGAAGCAGAGGAAAGAGGGAGCATCGATGCAAGGTGTGCCCAACCCAAGCCCCACTATGCTAACTGTAAGAACAGGTGCAAGTTCATCCGATAGTAGAAGCCAGCTCAGAGTAAGCTCGCCAAACCGTGGCTGGCAGCGGCCAGCAGCTCTCTTAGGAGGTATGTGAGGGGGAACTGACACTTTCCACATCACGGAGCTCTGGTGTTTTTTGTGTGTGTTTATTTTTTTATGATAATCTTCTATTAGTTTTGTAATCATATTTTTAAAAAATGCTAAAATAGGGGTGCATGAGTGGCTCGGTGGGTTAAGCCTCTGCCTTCGGCTCAGCTCATGGCTTCAGGGTCCTGGGATCAAACCCCACATTGAACTCTCTGCTCAGTGGGGAGCTTGTGTCCCCCTCTCCCTCTGTCTGACTCTCTGCCTACCTGTGATCTCTCTGTCAAATAAATAAGTAAAATAAAATCTTTAAAAAAGAAATGCTAAAACGGGGCGCCTGGGTGGCTCAGTAGATTAAGCCGCTGCCTTCGGCTCGGGTCATGATCCCAGGGTCCTGGGATCGAGCCCCGTATCGGGCTCTCTGCTCTGTGGGAAGCCTGCTTCCTCCTCTCTCTCTGCCTGCCCCTCGCCAACTTCTGATCTCTGTCTGTCAAATAAATAAATAAAATAAATCTTAAAAAAAAAAAAAAAAAAGAAATGCTAAAACCAACCAACCAACCTAGATCAGAAAAATACCTGGGAAATAAAATACTCGGAAAAGATGTCCAGAATTACCTTTATGGAAATTAAAAAGATGAAAGGATGTGAGGATTGCATCATTTTCTACTTTCAACCTCATCAAAATTATCATTTAAAATAGAAACATCTACTGACGTTCAAATGCGGAACCAGACTGCTTGAGGAGTAGGTCTAGTTTCTTCTTTCATGCCACCCCTTGCTTTTCTCTTATAAAAAAGAACAGTAGGGGGGCGCCTGGGTGGCTCAGTGGCTTAAGCCTCTGCCATCGGCTCAGGTCACGATTCTGCTGGGCAGGGAGCCTGCTTCTGCCTCTCTCTTTCTGCCTGCCTCTCTGCCTACTTGTGATGTCTCTCTCTCTGTCAAATAAATAAAAAATAAATATTAAAAAAAAAAAAAAAGAACAGTGGCCACAACAGGATGGATGGATCTAGAGTATTATGCTGAGTGAAATAAGCCAGTCAGAGAAAGACAAAAACCGCATGATCTCACTCATAATGAGGAATTTAAGAAACAAATGAGCAAAGGGGGAAAAAAGAGAATTTAAGAAACAAAACAAATGAACAAAGAAAAAAAAGGGACAAACCAAAAAAAAAACCAGACTCATTAACTATAGGGAACAAACCGGTGGGGCGGGGGATAGGAGCTGGGGATCCCAGCCCGCACTTACCACGCTGGGCACTGAGGTAAGGGAGGGGGAACTGTTACATTACTATACTAGACACCTGAAACTAATACAACACTGCTTGTTAACTATACCAGAATGAAATTTTTAAAGAAAATAAATAAATAAATAAATAAAGTTAAAATAAAAAGAACGGTGGTGGCCAGCCACTGAAGCAGGACAGACAGCTAATAGGAAATCAGGAGCTTCTAAAATCTGCTTGCTAAGACTATGTTTTTGATTTTGGGTTTTTTTCTTGTCTTGTCTGAAAACCAGCATTATACTTAAGTTTGGCCCCAGGAAAGCTGCAACTTCGCTTTTTGGGCTCGGAGGAATTTCTTCCCCGACAAGTTTCATCAGCAGACACACCGCGGTCCTGCCGCGCCAGGGCACTCCCATCGGTCAAGGAGCTGACCAGGATGCTGTCAGCAAACCCAGTCTTATTTGTTACATGAAAACTACAAAACAAGGTTCCCCCCAATACTCTACTAGGAAAACTGTCCACACCCGACCAGACCTGGCACACTGGTCGGCGAACCTGGAAGGACGTATGAGATGAGGCACCTGCCGTCTTAGGGAACATAGGGCAACAGCATACTCCTGACACGGTGCTTCCCCAACACTGGCTGCTCAAGCCAGCTGCCAAGCATTTTCCTTGCAATATAATTAAGCAGCAAAAGCTCGCCCTACATTTAAAAAGGAATACCCTTCAGAAACAAAAAACTCATGTCACGATAATTAATTACAATGTCTTATCGGTTCTACCTAAAATGCAGACATGCCAAGTCTGTCCGTTACCAAGCCCAGTAGTTCCTCCTCCCACCAGCCCGCCCCCGCAGGTTTCGCTTTCCAGTTTCAGTTACACAGTCCTTGTCCTCTAGCAGACGATCCTCCCGCTGAGTTTCGCCAGAAAATCAATAGTAGCTTAACTCTACGTCACAACACCGACATCACTCACTTCTTCTCATCTCATCTCACTGGCATTTTATCTCACATCATCACAAGAAGGGCAAGTACAGTACAATAAGGTATTCTCAGAGAGAAAGAGAACATCCATGCAACTTGTATTACACTGTTATTGTCATAAATGTTCCATTTATTATTAGTCGTCGTTAACCTTAAAAATAAAATTGTCAGGGGGCACCTGGGTGGCCAGTCGACTGGGCGGCTGCCTTCAGCTCAGGTCATGATCCTGGGGTTCTTGTCTCCCTGCTAAGTGGGAGCCTGCTTCTCCCTCTCCCTCTGCCTCTCCCCCTGCTTGTGTTCTAGGTCTCTCATGCTCACTCTGTTCTCTCCAAGAAATAAATAAAATCTTTAAAAAATAAAAAATACAGTAAAATTTCAGTGGCGGCTATGTGGCTCAAGTCAGTTAAGCATCTGCCTTTAGCTCAGGTCATGATCTCCGGGTCCTAAGCAAGGAGTCCGCTTCTCCCTCTGCCCCGTCCCTGGCCTATGTGTGTGTGCATGCACTTTCTATCAAATCAATAAATAAAATCTTCCAAAAAAACCCAAAAACAAAAACAAAAACACGGGGCGCCTG
This sequence comes from Neogale vison, assembly GCF_020171115.1. Classification (NCBI taxonomy): domain Eukaryota; kingdom Metazoa; phylum Chordata; class Mammalia; order Carnivora; family Mustelidae; genus Neogale; species Neogale vison. The sequence goes on from NC_058096.1 coordinate 216,457,922, forward strand.
GGTGGCTCAGTCGTTAAGCATCTGTCTTTGGCTCAGGGCATGATCCCGGGGTCCTGGGATCAAGTCCCACATCGACTCCCACATCAGGCAGGATTCCTGCTTGGCAGGAAGCCTGCTTCTCCCCTCTCCTACACTCCCCCCCTACTCGTGTTCCCTCTCTCACTGTGTCTCTCTCTGTCAAATAAATAAATAAAATCTTTAAAAAAAACAAACACCTGTCAGTTAATTCACCTGCAAAAACGTGTGCATTCAGGAGTAACAGAGAACTATAATCTGCGACAAGCAAACTATGGCAAAACCAAAGGCAAGTCCAGAGAACAAAGAATGCTCCTTTATGGAAGGAAAGGGGGAAGTTAGGAGGGCTGTTATAAACAAGAAGTCCGGGGCGCCTGGGTGGCTCAGTGGGTTAAGCCACTGCCTTCGGCTCAGGTCATGATCTCAGGGTACTGGGATCGAGTCCCGAATCGGGCTCTCTGCTCAGCGGGGAGCCTGCTTCCTCCTCTCTCTCTCTCTCTGCCTGCCTCTCCATCTACTTGTGATCTCTCTCTGTCAAATAAATAAATAAATAAATATTAAAAATAAATAAATAAATAAATAAACAAGAAGTCCGCTGGAGTAAACAGGGAGTTCAAATTGTAGTAGTGTCTCACTGGCTGGGCGGTTGCTGGGGCAGAAGAAAAAACCTTTCTTTCTCAGCGGGGGTAATAAAGTACTGTGACCTGCAGGGTGACTTCCAAGGAGGTCTGTTCCTGTCGGGTCTGCAACTGACGACTGGTAGGGCTCGAAAGCTCCTCTTTCTGTCCTCCTGATTCCATTTAGATGAGGTTTCCTACTATTAATTTTCACATTGTTCATCTCTTACTGTGCCTCATGCATAAATTAAATTTTACCATAGCTATGTATGTATAGGAAAAACAGTATAGATCGGCTTCAGTACTATTCACGTTTCAGGCATCCCCTGGGGGGGGTCTTGGAACGTATCCCCCACAGATAAGGGGTCTTACTGTATTATTTTTAGCCCAGGGAATCATGTATCATCATATTCACTGGAATCCAGACCTCCTGCCCGCTTAAACAATTTTTTCCTTTCACTTGAAACCCACTGAAGAGGACCTCCTCATCTACAACCCATCACAAGATGTGAACCCATCACAACGACCAAGCTTGGTTTCTGCCCTTGGGGAGTTCATGCTCTAACCCAGCAGCGAGACACGGTCTCCACTGAGAGAATTCAAACACTGACCCACCTATCCACGGCACGGGCGTTTTCCAAACTCTTCTGACCATGACCTGGAGTCACGACATGATGCAGCAAACACACATCAAGTAAATCCAACCAGCTGTACAAATCTATCCTGACCACGCCCCCCGTTTAACGCAGAGAGATTCTCTTCTTTTTTTTTTTTTTTTTAAAGATTTTATTTTTATTTATTTGACAGAGAGAGATCACAAGCAGGCAGAGAGGCAGAGAGAGAGAGAGGAGGAAGCAGGCTCCCTGCTGAGCAGAGAGCCCGATGCGGGACTCGATCCCAGGATCCCGAGATCATGACCTGAGCCGAAGGCAGAGGCTTTAACCCACTGAGCCACCCAGGCGCCCCGATTCCCTTCTTTTTAAGGCTGGTCATGCCCCACCGGATGGATGTCAGGTCTACGACTGCCGGGTCTGCTGAGGTACAGCCACCTGTTCAACACTGAGAAGGACACCTAACCTGCGGACAGGGCGGGTGGTGCCTATACCGCCCAGTGTCACTGGCGACAGGCCCTCCCAGTCACCTCAAATACTGACTGAAAACCAACTCTGTGCTGATCAGGGTACCAGGTATCAGGAATGCAGAAGCCAATAAAATCCCTGCCTCGTGGAACTGACAACTGAGTGATAGAGGCAAGCACACAAATAAAGATGACATAATATTCCTCGTGCGGGGAGCGGGGAGATGCCACGAACTTGTACCATGAAAAAGTCAGCAGGGGTAACAAGCTGACAGGACCAACCATGGTGGCCAGGGAGGGTCTCAGGGAGGGGATACACCCGAGCAGAGACCTGAAGCGGAATGGGAGCCATGGGAGCCATGACGGACCGGCAAGCAGCAAGGACAAGGGCTCGGAGTGGGACTGTGCTGGACTGGAGCAGGAAAGGGGGATGTGGCAGCAGGTGAAGTCAGAGACGGCTGCGGAGGGCAGATCACAGGCCTGGAGGGCAGGAGTCTACTCTAGGTGCAAGGGGAAACCACTGGAATGTTCTGGACAGGGCGGTGACATGGTCTGATGATGGTTTTAGAAGATTTCTCTAGAGACGCTGATGAATAGATGAAAGGTTAAAAGCAAGAAAGGAGTCAGACGCACCTGGACTCAGGTCACGATCCCAGAGCCCCGCATCGGGCTCCCTGCTTGGCAGGAAGCCTGCTTCTCCCTCTCCCACTCCCCCTGCTTATATTCCCACCCCCCCTCTGTCTCTCTGTCAAATAAATAAAATAAAATCTTAAAAAAAAAAAAGAAAGAAAGAAAGAAAGAAAAAGAAAAGCTCAATGGTGACCAAGGTAACCAAAAGGGCTTCAGCAAGCACATGCCCTTTGAAATATGAAAGGTGGTCCTTCCTCGGGGCTGACCGGCCTTGGAGCCAGATCTGGCAAAGCCCAGCAAGTCTGGATTTCAGCTCCAACTTGCATCCCGTGGTTCAGTATCGGTGACTGGAGGTGCCAACCCGGGAAACTATGGGGTAAGAGCAGGTTGGAGGGAGGAACAGAGGGGAATGGGGTTTTCTGCTCAGGAAGGTTAAGTCATTGGTCCAACATCACTCAAGAAGTAGAGTCCTGCCTCAAGTCTGTCTGACTCCAGGCTTGAGGAACTGATTTAGGCTGAGGATCAAAAGGCAGAGGAAAGCCTGAAAGGGTGCCAAGTGCGGGCAGAGCGGAGCACTCTGACAGACAGGGGTATGCCGGCTGCGTTCCCAGGAGGCGGGCTTGGCTGCGCACAGCAGATGGACTCCCGGGCTTCAGCATCACCATTCAGACAACGAGAGCACCCACCATTCTGCTTCAGTGGGACTTTTGGTGCAAGTCAGGGTGACCCACATCAAACCCCGTCCCCTCCCGTAACAGGTGAGGCTGCAACTGCCGCGCAGCCACCTGCTTCCTGAGCCAGTGGGGCATGACTTACCAGCGGAAAAGAACTTGAACCATCCCAAGGAGCCATTTGAAAGCCCACTGCTACTAAATCCGGGGTCCGGCCTCCTTTCACCTCACACACAGCTGGTGAACTTCACGCTGATCAAAACCCACTGTCCCCAGGAACAAGTATCCACATGCCAAAATAAAGACATGCCCCCTTTATAACAAAGTAACAGTCCCAGAGGGAAACACTGGGGACCAGTCTAGTCCCAAAGGCTTCCAAGGGGCCTGGGCTAGTTTATGACCCGCGAAGAGTTACCTGTTTTCTAAAGAAAGCCCCTTCTCTAAGGTAATTGAGAGGGAAATCAATGCATCCCTTCCTTTCTCTCTGCCCTACGAAATCCAACCATGAAAAAGTCAGCAGGGGTAACAAGCTGTCCCAGCAAACCCAGCTACATCTGGCACTACCCTCGAGTGCCTTTCCCTTACATGAAGGTGATCCGAGACCAAATTTCTCGTGTTCATTAAATCCACGTAAGGAAAAAGTAGTATCATCGGCATGCAGTTAAAAGAGAACTCTAATCGTATCGATGAGCTTATACTTCTAGGGATGATCCCTTTAAGGTTGACAGCAATGGCAGGTCTGTTTAGCCTCAGACGCGACTCTGATGTGTTCCCCGCAGACATTTCCCCCCAATATTCTAGCAGCTGTCACTTCCCGTTTTATAGTAGGGAAGTAATTTTGCACATCCCCCTAATTTTTTATTTATTTGTAAAGGTTTTACTTGTTTGTTTGGGGGAGGAAGGCCGGGGAGGGGGGTGCGGATAGAGAGAGAGGATCTCAGGCAGACTCCTTGCTGAGCGCAGAGCCCCAGGCTCAATATTACAACCCTGAGATCATGACCAGAGCTGAGACCAAGGGGAGACATAACCAACTGAGCCACCCAGGCGCCTGTAGTCTTTTTTAAACTCCAATTCCCTCGTAAGTGTTCCAGTCAGTGTTACAAGTTACAAGGAAATATGTGAGGTGGAAAACAAACATTTGGTATTTTCCAAAACCCATGTCACCAAACACACTTCTTTCTATCCAGTGTATTATGGTGAAAGTGCAAGCTTACAATTTTTAAATTATGAGAAACCAAACATAAGAGCTGATTCCTTTGCTACAACTTTGAAAACATACAGAACTATTACCACAGGAGAGCAAAAATATATTCTGTATCTCAACCGGCCAGGACATTGTAGGAATCCTAATAAATGACACCAGCTACCAACTGTTCAGTACTGTGGGCCAGGCGCCATTCTAAGCACTTTACAGTTGTTACTGTTGTTTAGACCTTGCAACAATCCTCATAGTTGGGTACCATTACGGAACTGTTCCCCTTTGCAACTAAGGAGATGGCTACAATTGAATGAGAACAGGCTACGATTGAATGAGAACAGCCCTTGTCTGCCTGTTCCCCACTGAATCCTCAGGCCCCATCAGGGCCTGGCTCGTGGTAGGTTCTCAATGCCCACTTGTTCAAACGAGGAATGTGAGGCTGGGCCATTTCTTGCACGACGGTGAGGGGCGCCACTCATGTAGTGTTCTATCTATGGTAGGTGAGAATGGGTCCCTCTGTGCCATGGCAGCCCTAATGATGGAGGCCAAAACCGGCTGACATATCTGAAGGCTCACTAAATGCCAGGAACTGTCATCTCCATTTCTCTAAGGCACCAAGAGGGAAAGTGGTAAAGTCAGGATTCGAATCCAGAAGGCTTAAGAGAGCCCTTGGTGAAAAAACATCCCTAAGTGTCAGTTTCTTCACCACCAGAATGTTGTTCTCACCCAACACACCTAATCCCTCCCACATCCCATAAACAGCTAAGACAAGGATCAGGTCTAGGGCTACCTCCCAGTGTTCTGAGGGTCCAAAAGGAATGATAAGGGTGTGTGGCACATGAAGGAGCACTTATTATTGTCATCATTATATATGAATTGATTTTAAAGAAATTAAAATATATATAATGAGCACATCAAACCTGAACTTCCTGGGATATAGGATGACCTCAAATTTTGTTTTGCATTCTTTAATTCACACACACACACACACACGCATAGAGAACAACATTAACTACTGCAATAAACTGAGTGCTCACTATATGCCGGGCACTGCAGTGTGCTAAACAACTTCCCATGTTATGTTTCAACCCTTACAACAACTGTGGCAGCATTGCTGTCATACCTATTTCACAAGTTGGGGGACCTACTGGTGAATGCCTTGCTGGAGGTCAGTCTAGGATTTAGAAGGCTGGGTGTGAATTCAGGAGGTCCAATTCCAGAATTAGCAGTCCTCACCACCCACTAATCACCAGCCCACAACCTCGTTCCCAGGGACGTGGGCCTGGAAAGTTAAAAAACCAACACAAGCAACTAACATTTATTGCTTACAACCCAACCCCAGTCCTGTGCCAAGCATTTCATGCATGCACTTACTCCATCCCCCACAAGGACTCTCCTTCATTCATTCCACAAATGCTCCCTAAGGACCTAGGATGGGTCAGACTCAGAGTACGCTCCAGGAGACCAAGCAGACATGATCCCTGCTGTGCTGGCCCTCAGAGAAGATGGATGTGTAATTACACACTGGGGTAACTGCCACACGGAAAGGATCAAGGCGATATTTGAGTGTAGCAGTGGAGAGCAATGACTAGTCCAGGTGGTCACATGCAAGCCTGGACATCCTTCCAGATCCTGAGAAAAGGCCCCCTCTTCCATCAACCTCCCTGATCCCATCCATCCCCGGGGCATTCACTGTGCTCCTCTCACAGGAAGGGTAATGAGGATCACATGATAGGCCACGGGGAGTTGTTCCCACATTTACCATCTGTTCCCCTACAGGACTAGAGAGGCTCCTAGGCCATTCAACCACCAAGCCATCTAACACCCAGTAGGGACTCAACAAATATTTGCTCAACAGTAAAGGAGGAGATTGGGCCTGATAATAACAGCAGTACTTCCCACTTGCCAGAAACCATTTTACAGGTTTTCACCAACTCCATTTGTGGCATTATCCCCATTTCACAAAGGAGGAATCGAAGCAGTTCAGAGAGATTAGGCTATTTATCCAAGGTCACACAGCTAAGTGAGTGACAGCCCAGGGAATCAAACTCCATTCCGGTCTGTCAGCTGAAACTGAAAACTTGTTTCAAATTCCTAGGAAGTGGCTCTCGCACTTATTCCCTAGTTTCCCCAAGGATTCACTGGGGGGAGGGGGGAATCAAGACTGGTGTCTTCGTGAGACCAGCACAAAACACTCTCCTAAAAGCCCACGTTTTAAATAAAAGCCTTAATCTAGAAAATCAACTGAAGGCGAAAGGATGCAAAACAAAAACAATGCTTTCAACAGCAAACAGTTCTACCCGTCCTCCCCCACTTGCTCTAGACTCTCCACTTCAGGGCAAACATTTTGAAGTCACCACTTGCAAAGAATTGTGGAGTTATTTACTTTTCTTTGAAAAATCTAGAATACGTGATTTTTTTTTTTAAATAAAATGTTAGGTAGGTTAACCCAAAGGGACTGCTAAGGCTCGTTTCCAGGCGACACTGAACTCATCTGGGGGGGTTTTCCTACTGAGCTCCCACCGCAGCCTCCCCAAAAAGACAACATTCAGGTCGGACCCGTTACAACGTAGCCAGAAAAGCTCCGACGCCTTGCTATTGTTGCTGCCGCGACCGACACAGCGACCCGGGGCCGGGACCCCAGCCCGCAGAGGAGGCGGAGAGCTTTGTCCGGCGACCCCGGCGAGAGCGCGCGCGCGGCCTCCACGCGGCCCGGGCCCCCACCCCACGGCCCGCGGATGCTGTAGCCGCCGCGGCCTCGCTACGCTGTGGCCTTCCCCGCGCGCGCGGCGCCGGACAGGCTTCTTGACCCTCCGGCGCCGCCGTACCCCAGCCCCGCTCAGGGCGCCGGCGGCCCCCTCCCCCCTCGGCGCCCCGGCTCCATTCAAACCGTCCTCCCAAGCCCCGCGCAGCGCTCCCCCCGCGGCCCGCGTTCCTTACCGAGAGCCGCCGGCGCCGTCGCCTTCCCGGCGCCGCCCCCGCCCCTCCGCGCGGGGCCGGGGGCAGAGTGGGCGTCTCGCCTCTCCTCACGAAACAAAGAAGCCGCCGCCGCCGCCGCCGCCGCCGCCGAGCGAGGGTAAGTCTCGCGCGCGCGCCCGCCCGTCTCGGCCGCCCCCCCACGCCGCCCGCGCACCCGCTGCGCGCGCACCCGCCAACTCCCCTCCCCCCCGACAATCGGCTTCTCTCGCTTCCGCCGCCCGCCCGGCCTCGTGCGCGCGCCTGCCCGCCCTTCCGCTCCCAGTGCGCGTGCGCGTCCGCTCGGGACTTCGGGGACGTGGGCGGGACGAGAAAGAGCTGGCGCTCCTGATGTACCACCCAACTCAGTCCGGGAAGGTCTCGCTCATGCGCACCGGGGTCTTCGTCCTCACGCAGCGTCCCCACGCCGCGGAGCATGCGCAGAGCAGGCGCCACTGCGGCGGCTATGGTGGTGGTGGTTCTTCTCGCGGCTGTGACGGGAGGTTGGGGGAGGGGACGGAATGGCGGCGGGGTATGCGGGGAAGAGTTGGCCGAGGGTCCTTGAGGCTCGGAAGTGAAGACCCGAGGCCGTGCGTGAGGGCGGGAGGCAGGCAGCCTGGACTGGGGCTGAGACTAACTGGCTCTTGGGACAAGGGCAGGTCTGGGAGCTTTTCTTCATTTCTGGTCGGGGGATGGCGGGGTCTGTTGGGCAAGGCCAGGTGGACCTCGATCGTGGCTGCCTTTTCGTTAGCACTTACCCAGCACTGTTCGTTTGCTAAATATTTTTTTGACCTGCTGCTAAGCCCCAGACGCAAGTCTTGTGGCACCGCATAGACGAAGCAACCATGTTAACCGTTGTCGAGCTCTGCTAGGAAAGCGAGCAAGAGGCAAAAGAAATAAGTAGAATATATTGTGTTGAGATGGAAACATGGACAGTCGTGAGAATTTTAGTTTGTTTTTTTTTTTAAGATTTTATTTATTTGACAGATCACAAGTAGGCAGAGAGGCAGGCGGTGGGGAGAGGGGGGAAGCAGGCTCCCGGCCGAGCAGTGAGCCCGATGTGGGGCTCGATCCCAGGACCCCGAGAATATGACCTGAGCGGAAGGCAGAGGCTTTAACCCACTGAGCCACCCAGGCGCCCCAGTCGTGGGAGTTTTAAATGGGGCAACCAGAGAAGGTGTCACTGGGAAGATCTTTGAATCAAAAGGTGAAAGCAGTGAGGGGCAGAGCCTTGTTCTAAGTACGAAGGCCCTGAGCCTCTAGGCCGCTTCTCTGTGTTTTGAAAGTGTCTCCAGTGTCACATCCTTTAGCACTGCAAGTGAGCAAGTGCTCCCCAAAGTCAGGGCCCACAGCTTGTGACTGTCCCTATTCCTGTCTCTCAGGCCTGCTTTTACTCATTTTCAGGTCTCAGCTGACAAACCACCTCAAGCGTCCACTGCTTTTGATTACTGCTTCCTTTTCCTTCACATTTCCTGGATGCTCTGTTGATTGTCTGTCTCCCTCCTCTCAATGTAATGGCAAAGATGTTACCAGTTCTAGTCACCAGTGAATACCCACTGTCTACATCTACATAAACCATACACAAACCAAGCAACTTGATGTTCTCCTCCCCTATGTACATGATACTTCAAATTTTTTATTGAAAGAATAATACAGATTGGCTGCCAATTAAGTGAATTTCATACCAGCATCAGCTCATTGCTTCTTTCTAAGCCGCTTGCAATAGAGGGTAGACAGTGAGATCTCATGCTGGAGTCGGAAAAGACCTGAATTTGAAACCTGACTCCATTGTCAGTAGCTGAGTGATGCCAGGAAAATTTACTGGACTCGCCTACACTTTCCTTTTCTTCACCTGTGCACTGGAAACAAGCATGACACTCACCCCCACAGATTGGTTAAGAGGAATCCATGAAAACAGGCCACCTGGAAGTTCTCTGAACCTTAGCTCATAATATTGAGTAATGCACAGTAGATGGGCAAGTGGAGTCTGAACCTCAGTATCTCTCCCTCAGGTAGTGGTTAAGTGTCCTTGACTTGTTAAACACAGAGGTGGTCCCTGGCTTCCAGTGGTACACTGAGCAGACAGTGTTTCTGCTGATGGTGTGGGTAGTACATGAGCTCAACATGTCTCCCATGTTGACCAGCTAATACATGATAGGAAAATGTAAGTGCAATGGAAGGAAAGCCCTGGGCGCAATGCAATCATAACACGGGGCACTCCTGGGTGTATGCCAACTCCCAAAGGATGAGCAAGAGCAGGGAGAAGGAGGGCACTGGGTAGAGGAAACAGGATGTGCCAAGATCCTAAAGAAAAGAATGTAGGAAGAGAACTGCTCATTCAGCTGAGAGGGAGGTAAGCACCAGTTACGTTGGGCAGGGAGGGCCTCGTGAGCTTTTCCTGGAGTGCAGTAGGAAGCAATTAAAAGGCTTTAATCAGGAAATTCCCATAGTTGCTCATGCTGCAGGGTGGAGACTAGGCTGAAGGAGGACAGGAAGTAATGAGTCCCTTTAGGCCATTGCCATGGCCCAGGATGGAGAGGACAGTGGCCTGCACTAGAGTGAAAGTGGTACAGGTAAAGTTAGAGGAAGTCGGCGGTAGAATGGATAGCAACCCAAGAAATAGACCTGAGAGGTGAGTCTGCAAGCAGCTTTCTCTGCCGGTGAGACAAGGGGGACGTGAGAATGTGGCAAGGGAGGCGCGAGAGTCTGGCGTTTAGCCAAGATGTCTGTTGGGAGCAAGTTCATAGACCGTACATTGATGTTGGAATCCCAGGTTAAGCAAAACTGTTCTTTCAGCACTTGGTCTGTGATACATTTTAAGTTAATTTCTGTGTATGGCGTGAGGTAAGATGGAAGTTCATTGTTGTCCACAGGAATGTTTAGTTGTTCCAGCATCAGTCCTGAAATGTCTGCTTCCGCCGTGAATTACCTTGGCACTTCTGTCAAATATCAGTTCACCATTTAAGGGTGAGTCTGATTCTGGACTCCATATTCTGTTGATTGAGAGGTCTGCCCTTACGCTAAGACCGCACTGTCTTGATAGCTGTAGCTTTAGTATAAGTTTTGAAATCAGGTACTCCTCTTATTTTATTCTTCTAAATTGTTTCAGCTACTCTAGGTCCTTCGCCTTTCTGTGTAAATTTTAGAATCAGTTTACCAATTTCTACCAAAAACTGCTGGGATTTTGATTAGGATGGCATTGAATCTGTAGGCCAATTTGAGGAGAGTTGTTCTCTTAACAATATTAAATCTTCTTATCTATAAACATGTGTGTCTGTTTATTTAGGTCTTCTCTAATTTCTCTTTGCTCTTTTCAGGCCTTTCCTACTCAGCTGAAATGACTGTTCTCAAGGTCACAGGCACCTGCCTATTGCTGAATGCAGGAGTCCATTCTCCTCTGCAATGTCCTTGACCTGTTGGCAACAGTTGACATGTTACCTCCTTAGAACATTCTATTCGCTTGGCTTCCGGTGTACCACACGCTCCTGGTTTCTTCCCCTCCCATCATCTGTTCCTTCCCAGGCTCCTCCATAGCTCTCCTTCCACCTGACCTTAAATGAACTACCTCAGGACTTGGTCCCCGATGTACATTCACCCCCTTAGCTTCCAGTCTTGCCAACCTTCCAAAAACATCTACATCCTAGGTATCTAACCCAAAGGAGTAGAAAACAGGTATGTGAACAAATCCCTATAAACAAATGTTTATTGCTGTTTCACTCTTCACAAAAGCTAAACGTTGGAAACAGTCCAAATATCCATTAACAGAGGAAAGGATAGGCTGTGCTATACACATTCGATGGAATATTCAGCCACAAAAAGGAATGAAGTCCTAATACTTCATTCCTTTGGATATAGATAGGCCTTGAAGCCGTGGTTGTGAAGGTAGTCAGACCCTCAAGGCCACGTGTTATGAGGCTATCAAGTGCCCGGAATAGGCAAATCTGTACAGACAGAGAGCAGATGGTCCAGGAGCTGGGGCAGGGGGGAGTGAGTAACTGTTTAATTGGTTCAGGGTTTTATTTGGGGATGATGAAAATATTTTGGAACTAGAGGTAGTGCTTATACAACACCATGAATGTCCTAAATACCACTGAACCGTTCATTTAAAAATGTTTAATTTGGGGGCACCTGGGTGGCTCAGTGGGTTAAGCCTCTGCCTTCGGCTCAGCTCATGACCTCAGGGACCTGGGATCAAGCCCCACATTGGGCTCTCTGCTCAGTGGGGAGCCTCCTTCTCCCCCATCTCTGCCTGCCTCTCTGTCAAATAAATAAATTATAAATAATAAAATAAAAAATAAAAGAATGTTTAATTTTGTTATATGAATCTCACCTTAAGTTTTATAAAAAAAAAATTAACATGCTGATGGTTCCCAAATGTTTATCTCTTGCCTGGACCTTTCCCTTGAGCTCTAGAAACCTGCCTCTCAGATGCCATCACTGGATATTTAATAGGAGTTAAATTTTCAGTTCTGTCACATCCCTCTTTTGCTCAAAACCTCCAGTGGCTCCCATCTTGCTAAAAATCAAAGGCAAAGGGGCGCCTGGGTGACTCAGTGGGTTAAGCAGCTGCCTTCAGCTCAGGTCATGATCCCGGGGTCCTGGGATTGAGCCCCACATCGGGCTCCCTGCTCAGCGGAGAGCTCCTCCTTCCTGTCCTGTCCCTTTGCTGCTCCCCCTGCTTGTACTCTTTCTCTGTCAGATAAATACATAAGATATTAAACAAAGAATAAAAGGGAAAGACCAAGAGAATGAGAAGACGAGCCACAGAGTGGAAGAAAATATTTGGAAAGACACCTCTGATAGAAGGTTATATCCAGGTTGGTGGCTCAGTCGGTAGAGCATGCGACTCTTGATCTCAGGGTGTGAGTTCAGACTCCTTGAGCTGCATATTTGGTGTAGGGATTACTTAAAAATAAAACCTTGAGAACAAGACTGTTATCCAAAATGTAAAGCCCTAAAACTCCACAATAAGAAAATGAACAGGGACGCCTGGGTGGCGCAGTTGGTTGGACGACTGCCTTCGGCTCAGGGCGTGATCCTGGAGTCCCGGGATCGAGTCCCACATCAGGCTCCCAGCTCCATGGGGAGTCTGCTTCGCTCTCTGACCTTCTCCTCGCTCATGCTCTCTCTCACACTCTCTCTCTCTCAAATAAATAAATAAAATCTTTAAAAAAAAAAAAAAAAAGAAAATGAACAACCTCATTAAAAACTGGGGCAAACCCGAACAGACAACCAGAGATGGCAAATAAGCATGTGAAAAGATGTTCATCTGCCATTGAGGAATTGCCAGTCCAAGCACCAAGGACATGCTACCCTACGCCTGTTAGAACAGGGTAAATCCAACTTGGGAAACACAAAAAAATGCCCACGAGGGTATGGAGCAACAAGAACTCCCATTGTCGGCTGGTATGAATGGAAAATAGCACAGCCACTTTGGAAGATTGTTTGGCAGTTCCTTGTAAAAACACTCTTCTGGGGGCGCCTGGGTGGCTCAGTGGGTTAGGGCCTTGGCCTTCGGCTCGGGTCATGGTCCCAGGGTCCTGGGATCGAGCCCTGTGTCTGGCCCTCGGCTCAGCGGGGAGCCTGCTTCCCTTCCTTTCTCTCTCTCTGCCTGCTTCTCTGCCTACTTGTGGTCTCTGTCTGTCAAATAAATAAATAAAATCTTTAAAAAAACAAAAAACACTCTTCTGTATGACCCAGTATTCGTACACCTTGATAATTACTCTAAAGAGTTGAAGACAGGTCCACATGAACGCCTGCATGAGAATATCTATGACACCTTTATTCATAGTTGTCAAAACTTGGAAGCAGCCAAGATGTCCTTCAGCAGCTGAGCAGATAACCTGCAGTCCGTCCAGACAATGGAATAATAGTGTAAAAAGAGATGAGCTGGGGCTCCTGGGTGGCTCAGTCTGATAAGCATCTGCCTTCGGCGGAGGTCGTGATCCCAGGGTCCCAAAATCGAGACCCTGCTTCTCCCTCTCCCACTTCCCCTGCTGGTTCTCTCTCACTCTCTTTTTTGTAAACAAAAAAACCCCCAAAGTCAGGCATCCCCAGGGGCTACCAGGCCTTTCCTCCCTCCCTGACTGGCTCGTTCCGCTTCACCATGGACCTCCTGATTCTCTGTTCTGAAGAACACATCCTACATCCCGCTCTAGAGCTTCGCCCATATGTTCCTGACACCTGCAGGGCCCCCTCTCCCTCTGACCCCGTGTGATGTTGCAGAGTCCCCCTCCTTCATTCCAGGTTTATTTTTCTGCACGTTCCTAATACCCCATCCTGGAACAGGAGCTTTGTGTTCGTCTCCATCACCCGTATATCCCCCCCGGTTATCAGATGCTTCCTGAGGCCTGACGATTACACCCCCAGCTGAGATGCCCTGGGGAGAATGACCTTGACCTAGAGTCCCATTGTTTAGCTCCACCCCTCAACGCAGGTGTCCTTGGCCAAGTCACTTTCCTTGTCTGCCCCTCCTGCCTTCCCTAGTGGGAAGGACGGTGTGAGGTGTGTGGGGAGGGGTGTGCTGCCCATGCGATGGGATGTGTAAGATGTTTGCGGCATCACCCCGACTCAGCAAAGATAAAACTCCCAGATGGCTTCAGCAAGCTCAGAGGCTGCAGGTTCAGGTCCACATCTTTGCCAATCAGCAGGCTCCCCGCTGAGCAGAGAGCCGGATCTGGGACTCAATCCCAGGACCCTGAGATCATGACCTGAGCCAAAGGCAGAGGCTTAACCCACTTAGCCACCCAGGTGCCCCTGTGTCTTTTAACAGGCAGCCCTGGCTTTAGCTCAGCCAGTAACTAGCACGGCATCCACGAAACTCTGCCACATCCAGCGGATACCTAACTACTCACATTTGTCAGAATTTTATTGGTGTTTTATTTTAGCTATAACATGTTTTATTTGAGGTTGACTTTATTAAACTTCTTTGAATTCTTGTACTTTGGGCTTCCATCAAATGTAAGCAACTTTACATATGTGTACATATGAATATCGTATGTATACATCACATAAAATTTGGACTAGGTTTGAAATACTGAGACATTTCACCCCATAGGATATCCGGTTGGCAAATAAGCACTTGAAAAGATGTTTAGTTAGTATCTTAGCCATGAAGGAAACGTAAATTAAAACCACGCAGAGAAATCACTACCACCTATCAGAATGACTAAAATGAGAATTAATGACAAGACCAGATGCTGGTGAGCATGTGGAAAAACTGGAGTACATCAGAATACACATGGACCTTATTGCAGGTGGAGATATAAAATGATACAGCTTGTCTGGAGAACAATTTGGAAGTTTCAGAAGAAACTAAACAGACAAGTATCACACAACCCAGTAATTGCACTCCTGGTATTTATCCTGAAGAAATAAAAACATGTTCACACAGAAACCTGTGCATTAATGCTCATAGTAGCTTTATACCTAATAGACAAAAACTGGCAGCAGCCCAGGAGTCCTTCACACAGATGAATGATTAAACAGACCATTCATACTACAAAATACCACTCAGCAGAGCGCCTGAGTGGCTCAGTCGTTAAGCATCTGCCTTCAACTCAGGTCATGATCGCAGGGTCCTGGGATCGAGTCCCATATCAGGCATGCTGCTCAGTGGGAAGCCTGCTTCTCCCTCTCCCACTGCCCCTACTGTGTTCCATCTCTCACTGTCTCTCTCTCTCTGTCAAATAAGTAAATAAAATCTTAAAAAAAAAAAGAATTCCAGGGGCGCCTGGGTGGCTCAGTGGGTTAAGCCGCTGCCTTCGGCTCAGGTCATGATCTCAGGGTCCTGGGATCGAGTCCCGCATCGGGCTCTCTGCTCAGCAGGGATCCTGCTTCCCTCTCTCTCTCTGACTGCCTCTCTCTCTGTCTACTTGTGATCTCTCTCTGTCAAAATAAATAAATAAAAAATCTTTAAAAAAAAAAAGAATTCCAATCAGCAATAAAAGGGAATGAACCCTTGATTCATGCAACCAACCAAATGAATGATTCTCCAGAGAATTACGCTGAATACAAAAAAAAAAAAAAGACAATTTCAAAAGGTTACAAAATGTCTGATTCCACTTATACAACATTTTTGAAATGGTAACATTTTTTTCTAGATGGGGACAGAAGAGCAGTTGGTGGAAGGAGGGAGGGCTGATTCTAAAAGGGCAACGATAGTGGCATTGGAACTGTTTGTAATCTTGACTGTGGTGGTGGATATGGAAACCCACCCACATGATAAAATTGTATGGAACTTAATACATACACACAAACAAACAGATACAAGTAAGCCTGAGAAAATCTAAATAAGATTAGTGAATTGTGTCTGTGTCAATATCCTGCCTGATAAATATCAATAAAGCTGGGGAAAAAAAACACATAGCAGGAAATTTATCTCTATCTTTATCTATAATCTATATATTTACCTCTTGGTTGTGATACTACACATCATTTTGTAAAAGATTGCCACTGGGGACTCAAACAGATATTCGCACACTCAAGTTTGGAGCAGCATTACTTAACAATAGAGAAGACGTGGAAGCAATCCAAGAGTCCATCAACAGAAGAATAGAGAATGTGATGAATCTACACAATGGAATATTATTCAGCCTCAAAGAGGAAGGAAATTCTGATGCCTGCTACAATGTGGATGAACCCTGAGGCCATTATGCTGAGTGACATAAACCAGACATAAAAGGACGAGTATTGTATGATTCCTCTTTTAAAAGGTACCAGAGAATAAGCAAATTAATAGAGACAGAAAGTAGAATGGCGGTTACCAGGGGTAGGGGAAGCGAGTGGGGAAGTTAGTGTTTAATGGGGACAGAGTTTCAGTTTGGGAAGATGAAAAAGTTCTGGAGCTAGGTAGTGGTGATGTTTGCACACATCAGTGTAGATGTACATAATGCTACTAAATTGTATACTTTAAAATGTTAAATTGTATGTCACATGTGTTTTACTACAAAAACAAACAAAGCGGAGGCGCCTGGCTGGCTCAGCCGGTAGAGCTTGCGACTCTTGATCTTGGGGTCATGAGTTCAAGTCCCACTTTGGGCATAGAGCTTACTTACTTAAAAAAACAAAAACAAAAAAGGTTACTGTTGGGGGAAACCGAGAAAGTGAGGAATCTGTGTTATTTCCTAGAACTGCATAAGAATCAACAATGATCTCAATAAAAATTTCCATTAGGAAGCTTCAAGAATATGTAATGGGCCAGAGATACTCTCTTCAGTAGTGTTGGGAAAATGGGACAGCTACATACAAAAAGAATGAAATTGGACCACTTCCTTATAACGATGCAGAAAAATAAACTCAAAATGGATTAAAGACCTAAGTGTGAGACCTGAAACCAGAAAACTCCAAACACATAGACCATAATCTCTTGGATATCAGCCTTACCAACATTTTTCTAGCTATGTCTTAAGTAAGAGAAAGCAAAAATATGCACAGTGAAGGAAACCATCAACAAAATGAAAAGGCGACCTACTGAATGGGAGAAGATATTTGCAAATGATATCCGATAAGGAGAAAATTCCAAAATATATAAAGAACTTATACAACTCAACATTAGCAAAACAGATGATCCTATTAAAAATGGGCAGAAGACCAGAATAAACATTTTTCCAAAGAAGACATACAGATGGCCATTAGACACATGAGAAGATGCCCAACGGCACTCATCATCAGGGAAATGCAGATGAAAACCACAATGAGAGGGCGCCTGGGTGGCTCAGTGTGTTAAGCCTCTGCCTTCAGCTCAGGTCATGATCTCAGGGTCCTGGGATCAAGCCCCACATCGGGCTCTCTGCTCGTCAGAGAGCCTGCTTCTCCCTCTGCCTGCCTCTCTGCCTACTTGTGATCTCTCTCTCTCTCTGTGTCAAATAGATAAATAAAATCTTTAAAAACACACACACACGAGACGCCTGGGTGGCTCAGTTGGTTAAGCAGCTGCCTTCGGCTCAGGTCATGATCTCAGCGTCCTGGGATCGAGTCCCACATCGGGCTCCTTGCTCGGCAGGGAGCCTGCTTCTCCCTCTGCCTCTGCCTGCCTCTCTGTCTGCCTGTGCTCGCTCTCTCTCCCTCTCTCTCTGACAAATAAATAAATAAAATCTTAAAAAAAAAAAAAAAAACCACACACACACACAATGAGATATTATCTCACACCAGTCAGAATGTCTAGGGTCAAAAAGACAAGTGTTGAGGGCACAGAGGAAAGGGAATCCCATGCACTGTTGGTGGGAATGCAAAGTGGTACAACCGCTATGGAAAACAGTATGGAGTTGCCTCAAAAAAATTAAAAATAGGGGCGCCTGGGTGGCTCAGTGGGTTAAGCCGCTGCCTTCGGCTCAGGTCATGATCTCAGGGTCCTGGGATTGAGTACCGCATTGGGCTCTCTGCTCAGCAGGGAGCCTGCTTCCTCCTCTCTCTCTGTCTGCCTGCCTCTCTGCCTACTTCTGATCTCTCTCTGTCAAATAAATAAATAAAATCTTTAAAAAAAATTAAAAATAGAATTTACTGGGGGGGTGCCTGTGTGGCTCAGTGGGTTAAAGCCTCTGCCTTCCACTCAGGTCATGATTCTGGGGTCCTGGGATCAAACCCTGCATGGGGCTATGTGCTCAGCAGGGAGCCTCCCCCCCTCTCTCTGCCTGCCTCTCTGCCTACTTGTGATCTCTGTCTGTCAAATAAATAAAATCTTAAAAAATAAATAGAATTTACCATGTACCCCAGTAATTCTACTACTGGGTATTTGCCCAAAGAAAATGAAACACAAACTCAAAAAGCTATCTGGCCCTTTCTGGTTATTGCAGCTTTATTTACAGTAGCCAAGATATGGAAGCAACCAAGTGTTCATCAACAGATGAATGGATAAAGAAGGTGTGGCATGTTGATTATGTATGCACATATGCATATATGAACATTAGCCATAAAAAATAATATCTGGCCATTTGCGACAACACGGATGGACTTAGGGGTATCATGCTAAGTGAATTAAGTCAGAGAAAGAGAAATACCATTTGATTTCATTCATATGTGGAATGTTGAAAACAAATGAACAAACAAACAAACAAAAAAACCAGAAACCAGGGCACCTGGATGGCTCAGTTCCTTAAGTCTCTGCCTTCCACTCAGGTCATGATCTCAGGGTCCTGGGATCAAGCCCTGCATCAGGCTCTCTGCTCAGCGAGGAGCCTGCTTCCCCCTCTATCTCTGCCTGCCTCTCTGCCTACTTGTGACCTCTCTCTGTGTCAAATAAATAAATAAAATCTTTTAAAAAAATACAATAAAATAAAGAAGTACAAACTTGGGCCTGGCTAGCTCAGTTGATAAGTGTGCAACTCCTGATCTTGAGGTCATGAGTTCAAACCCCACAAGGGGCAGAGAGTTCACTTAAAAAAAAAAAAAAAGAGGTACAAACTTCTAGTTACAAAATAAATAAGTCATGGAGATTAAAAAGTACAACATAGGGAACAGCCAATAATACTGTGATGACCTTGTGTGGTAAGAGATGGTACGTACCGTTACCGTGGTGAGCATTGTGTAGGACCGTGGAATTGTAATGTACACAATTGTCGAACCACTACGTTGTACACCTAATATCCACTACCATAACACTGTATGTCAACTTTACTTCAGTTAAAAAACTGACATTTGGGGCGCCTGGGTGGCTCAGTGGGTTAAGCCGCTGCCTTCGGCTCAGGTCATGATCTCAGAGTCCCGCATCGGGCTCTCTGCTAAGCAGGGAGCCTG
Organism: Neogale vison; assembly: GCF_020171115.1. Classification (NCBI taxonomy): domain Eukaryota; kingdom Metazoa; phylum Chordata; class Mammalia; order Carnivora; family Mustelidae; genus Neogale; species Neogale vison. Next base: position 216,476,819 of record NC_058096.1, read on the forward strand.
CTTCCTCCTCTCTCTCTCTCTGCCTGCCTCTCTGCCTACTTGAGATCTCTCTCTGTCAAATAAATAAATAAAATCTAAAAAAAAAAAACTGACATTAATATGCAGATAATTAAACAATCCAAACAGTGTTGTATGCTTTGACTATGACAGAAGCAGTTGGTTTCTAGTACGGTGTAAGTCTTCTTCAAAGAATTTTTTTCAAAGATTTAATTTATTGGGGCGCCTGAGTGGCTCAGTCATTAAGCATCAGCCTTCAGCTCAGGTCATGACCCCAGGATCCTGGGATTGAGCCCCCCCCATCGGGCTCCCTGCCAGGTGGGGAGTCTGCTTCTTCCTCTTCTACTCTCCCTGCCTATGTTCCCTCTCTCACTGTCTCTCTCTCTGCGTCAAATAAATAAATAAAATCTTTTTTAAAAAGATTTTTAAAAGATTTTATTTAGTTAGTTAACAGAGAGAGCACAAGCAGGGGGAGCAGCAGAGGGAGAGGGAGAAGCAGGCTCCCCACTGAGCAGGGAGCCCGATTTGGGGGGGGGGCTCGATCCCAAGAACCGGGAATCGTGACCTGAGCACAAGGCAGGCACTTAACTGACTGAGCCACCCAGGCGTCCCTAAAGAATTTTTTTTAATATGGATAAAGATCTTACAGCTCTCTGGGGTGAAAATTCTGATAAACATAATACCATGAGATTAAAAAAAGCAAAGCTGCTGATCACTGACTTGTATTTTCTCAGTGGTTCTAAGCTTCCATCCAGAGAAGCAGGCAAAATGCTTAGGACAATGTTTACGAGGAAAACTTGGGCTCAGAGGCCTTCCATATCCATTTGGGCCTGTTTGGGCTCTCCTGCTCTTGGGAGTGAGCCTGTGTGTGTGTGTGTGTGTAATCATACTTCTTGTGGCCCTTCTGAGTTTTCCCCCCCTGAAGAATCAGCAGAAGCAGCCATGGGATCTGGTCAGGGCATCAGTCCTCACCACGTCACTCTGCCTCAGAGTCTGTAGGAAACTTCCACAGCGCTCTAAGTCCAGAGAACTCACTACCTGGCTTTTGTACCCCGAGCTGTGCGGAAAGTCTGCTTATTTCACTCCACCCAGCCGGCGGTGGGTGCATGAATTTGGGCCAATGAACACACGAGTAGATGCATCTGCTTATTAGTGATCTTGAAAGACTTGCTAGGTCCCTTCTCTGTGATAATCGTACCTCAGTTGCTAGAAGAAAATTATAAAGGACAGTGGGGCACCCGGTGGCTCAGTCGGTGAGGCGTCCGACTCTTGGTTTCGACTCAGGTGGTGATCACAGGGTTGTGAGATCGAGCCCCATGTCTGGCTCCCCGCCGGGCGTGGGGCCTGCTTGGGCTTCTCTCCCTCTCGTCTTCTGCCCTTCTGGTCCTCAAAAAAATTAAAATTAATATTAAAAAAATAAAAAAAGGAAAGAGGTTCTCCCCTCTGGGAGTTACAGTCACAGTGGGGAACAAGACAACTGAACAAAAACTGTTTAACTCATCGCTTGATTCATTCATCTGTATTGTGTCACTCCTCTGCCCTGACAGAGGATACATTCTAGAGAAATCAGCAAAGCACTCGCCTGAGCAGGGCTTCCCACCTTGGCCAAGTAGGCACCCCAGCAAGGGGGCTGTTCCAATCCCAAGCCTGGAGAAGCTCCTGGAGGTTCTGAGACCCTTGCTGGTGGACATCTGGAATTTGTATTTTTATAAAAAGCACAATGTTAGTCTTACCATCAGGAAAATCTATGAACAACAGAGGAAGCAGTGACTCCAGTGGGGCAAATCCACGGACTCCCCAACCTACCCTGCCTTCTTGCCAAATCTCAGAGAAAGTCAGGGTCCTTCCAGCAAGCAATTTCCAGCTATTGTGACCATGTGATTAAAATTACCTTTTTTTAAACTCCAGATTTAAGTGTGTGCCAGAATCCACATTTTAATTTTTTTTTTAAAGATTTTATTTATTTATTTGACAGACAGAGATCACAAGCAGGCAGAGAGGGAGGCAGAGAGAGAGAGAGAAGGGGAAGCAGGCTCCCTGCCGAGCAGAGAGCCCGATGTGGGGCTTGATGGGGGGCTTGATGCGGGACTCGATCCCAGGACCCTGAGACCATGACCTAAGCCGAAGGTAGAAATTTTAACCCACTGAGGCACCCGGGCGCCCCACAGAATCCACATTTTTAGAGTGGCTACCAGAATCCCTCGGAGGGTCTATCACCCTTCCCATCACCCTTCAGAAGATTGGGCCACACCCACAGAGCAGAGCTGGGGCGGGGCTTCAGAAAGCCAATGGCCCACGACAGAAGTGGGGAGAGAGGCGCAGGCCCGGTCCAGCGCAGCTCTGTTCTCCTGACTGGGAGGAGCAGCCATCTCCGAATGGAGATCTACCCCTTTTAGACTAAGTGTAGGTTTTACCTGTTTAATCAGTCCCGGATGCCTCAGAATGCGGCCCCAGCTCCCGAGTGTGCCCTTGAGGCCCCGCTCCCCTCCCCTACCTGCAGTTCTTCTCAATCCTTCCTCCACCTGCTTCAAAGCCGCAGCTGTGCGCACCTGACCGTGGGGCCCCTTTTGTTCTTTTCTGGTCTTCAGGTGTCCACACACAACCCGTCAGCATGACTGCCCTCAGACTCGGCCTCCCTCCCCACCCGGCCTCCCTCCTTGGTGCCCACAAGGACTCAGCTCAAACTTAACTTGATGCCCTGCCCAGACTGGTTAGACACCCTCTTCTGTTGGGACAAAGAGGAACACTTGAGAAGGCTTCTTTAAAAGGTGTGGAAGAGGGGCACCTCGTGGCTTAGTCCTTAAGTACCTGCCATTGGCTCAGGTCACGATCTCAAGGTCCTGGGATCCTGGGACTGGGCCCTTCCTGGGGCTCCTTGCTCAGCAGGGAGCCTGCTTCTCCTCCCGCTCACCCTGCTTGTGTTCCCTCTCTCGCTGTATCTCTCTGTCAAATAAATAAAATCTTTAAAAAAGGTGGGGGTCGCCTGGGTGGCTCAGTGGGTTAAGCCTCTGCCTTCTGCTCAGGTCATGATCTCAGGGTCCTGGGATCGAGCCCCGCATTGGGCTCTCTGCTCAGCGGGGAGCCTGCTTCCCCCCACTCTCTGCCTGCCTCTCTGCTTACTTGTGCTATCTCTCTCTCTGTCAGATAAATAAATAAAATCTTGAAAAAAAAAATTGTTGAAGAAATGAGCTTGTTAGTAAGCTGAAGGGTATCGCATGCTAAAAGAAGCCGGTGTTAAGGAGCCACTAGGAGTACGGGCAATAATGGCTCACACCTGTGTAGCCCTTCCTGGGACCACCTGCCATTTTAGGCCACGGGTCTGTAAATTAAAATATGAATGGGAGGGACGCCTGGGTGGCGCAGTTGGTTGGACGACTGCCTTCAGCTCAGGGCGTGATCCTGGAGTCCCGGGATCGAGTCCCACATCAGGCTCCCAGCTCCATGGGGAGTCTGCTTCGCTCTCTGACCTTCTCCTCGCTCGTGCTCTCTCTCACTGTCTCTCTCTCTCAAATAAATAAAATAAAATCTTTAAAAAAAAAAATGAATGGGAATGCAGAATGGTACAACCATTTCAGAAGATAGTTGGGCAATTCTTACAAAGCCAAACTTAACTCTTATCATATGACCCAGCAATCATGCTCCTTGGTATTTACAGAAATGAGTTAAAAACTATGTCCGCACATGGGGTGCCCGGGGGGCTCAGTCAGTTGAGCGTCTGGCTCTTGATTTCGGCTCAGATCGTGATCTTCAGGTCCCAGGATTGAGCCCTGCTTTGGACGCTGGGTTTGATGTAGAATTTGCTTAAGATTCTCTCTCTTGGGGCACCTGGGTGGCTCAGTCATTAAGCATCTGCCTTCAGCTCAGGTCATGATCCCAGAGTCCTAGGTTCGAGTCCTTCATCGGGCTCCCTGCTCCACAGGAAGCCTGCTTCTCCCTCTCCCACTCCCTGTGCTGTGTTCCCTCTCTCGCTGTGTCTCTCTCTGTCAAATAAATAAATAAAATCTTTCAAAAACAAAGATTCTCTCTCTCCTTCTGCACCTCCACCACTTCCTAAATTAAGTAGTTTAATTAATTAATTTAATTAGATTATTAATTCATTTAATTAATTAGTTAAATCTTTTTTTAATGTCCACACAAAAACTTGTACCAGAATGTTATAGCAGCTCTAGTCATAATTGTCAAAACTTGAAAGCCCCCAGCTTTTGAAACAAGTGGCTGAATAAGCACATCCTCCTGGTCCATCCAGAAATATTAGCACTAAAAAGAGATGAGCTGTTCTACGAAAAGACATGGCAGAACCTTAAATGCACATCGCTAAGTAAATGAAGCCAGCCTGTAAAGGCTACAGACTGTATGATTCCAGCTCTATGACATTCTGGAAGAGGCAAAACCGCAGGCAGTAAAAAGATTAGTGGTTTCTAGGGGTTGATGGGGCTGGGGGAGGGCTGAATCGGTGGGGCCCAGGGGATTTTTAGGGCAGTGAAAATAGTCTGTATGAAACTCTAGTGATGGATACCTGTCATTCCACGTTTATCTAAATTTCCGGAAAGTGTAGCACCAGGAGTGAACCCCTGCAAACTGGGGACTTTGGGTGGTAATGATGTGTGAATGGAGGTTTATCAGTTGCAAGGAAACACCATTCTGGTAGGGGATGATGGTAATGGGGGGCAGGAGGTATGTAGGAAATCTCTATACCTTCTCAATTTTGCTGTGAACCTGTAGCTGGTCTGAAAAAATGAGGCATATTTTACTTTTATTTATTTATTTTTAAAGATTTTATTTATTTATCTGATAGACAGAGATTACAAGTAGGCAGAGAGGCAGGCAGAGAAAGAGGAGGAAGCAGGCTCCCCGCTGAGCAGAGAGCCTGATGCGGGGCTCGATCCCAGGACCCTGAGACCATGACCTGAGCCAAAGGCAGAGGCTTCAACCTACTGAGCCACCCAGGCACCCCTATTTTTATTTTTTAATTTTTTTTAAAGATTTATTTGAGAGAGAGAGCACAAGATGGGGGAGCCGCAACAGAGGGAAAGAGATAAGCAGGTTCCCTGCCAAGCAGAGAGCTGGACGTGGGGCTTGATCCTAGGACCCAGGGATCCTGACCTGAGCTGAAGGCAGATTTTTAATGAACTGAACCACCTAGGCATCCCTAAATTTTTTTTTAAGATTTTATTTACTTATTTATTTATTTGACAGAGAGAGAGATCACAAGTAGGCAGAGAGAGAGGAGGAAGCAGGCTCCCCTGTGAGCAGAGAGCCCAATGCGGGACTCGATCCCAGGACCCTGAGATCATGACCTGAGCCGAAGGCAGAGGTTTAACCCACTGAGCCATGCAGGCGCCCGCTAAAACTCATTTTTTTTTTTTTTAAGATTTTATTTATTTATTTGACAGAGAGAAATCACAAGTAGACAGAGAGGCAGGCAGAGAAAGAGAGAGGGAAGCAGGCTCCCCGCTGAGCAGAGAGCCCGATGTGGGACTCGATCCCAGGACTCTGAGATCATGACCTGAGCCGAAGGCAGCGGCTTAACCCACTGAGCCACACAGGCGCCCCTAAAACTCATTTTTTAAAAAATATACCACATCGAGAGTGACAACTAATGTAAACTGTGAATGCTGATTAATAACAACATATCAAAATTAGTTCCATTGTAATAAATTTCAGTGGTAACTAAAATGTTCCACATTATGTCTTTTTTTTTTAAGATTTTTTTTAAAGATTTTATTTATTTATTTGACAGAGATCACAGGTAGGCAGAGAGGCAGAGAGAGAGGAAGGGAGGCAGGCTCCCCGCTGAGCAGAGAGCCCGATGCGGGGCTCCATCCCAGGACCCTGAGATCATGACCTGAGCAGAAGGCAGAGGCTTTAACCCACTGAGCCACCCAGGTGCCCCTACTTATTTATTTTAGAGAGAGAGAAACAAATGTTCCCCATTAAGGCAAGGCTTAATAATAGGGAAAACTGGAAACTGTGGAGATTCTTTTCTTTTCTTTTCTTTAAAGTAATCTCTACACCCAATGTGGGGCTTGAATTTACCAAACCTAATATCAAGAGTTCCATGCTCTAGCAACTGAGTCAAGCAGGCGCCCCTAGAAACTGTGGAGATCTTCAGGGGAGAGGAGATACCTGGGAGCTCTTTGTACTATCTGTTCAACTTTCTGTCAAGCTAAAACTGCTCTAAATAAAGTCTGCTCACTTAAAAACCGATGTCCAGGGGTGCCTGGGTTACAGCTGGATTATATGTTATAGCTGGGTTATATATTATACGTTATAGCTGGAATGAGGCCCAGAGGGGGATAATAACCCACCCAAGGTCACACAGTCCTGCAGAGCTGGCGTTGCCTGCAGGCTAGCTGATGCTGGTGCTCATGCCCTTCTGTCTGCTGCAAACACAGCACTAGAGAAGGGGTGGGAGGCGGCCATCCAGAGGTGATACATGAAGCCATAGAGGGGAGGGGAACCCTAAGTTTGCATGTGCGCTCTGTCCTCTGTGACAAACAGTGCTGGTGTTTTGTTTTGTTTTTTTAAGAAAGTCTCGTCCCACTTCTATTAGTCAGGGTTCTCCAGAGAAATGGAACCGGTCAGATGTGCACGTGGATAGAAAGAGATTTGCTGTAACCTGGATCGTGTCCCCCCAACCCCCAAATTCATACGGAAGCCCTGATCCCCAATGTGACTGCATTTGAAGATAGGCCTGTAAGGGGGTAAATAAGGTCAAATGAGGTCATAGAGGGGGGGCCTGGATCTAATGGGGTTAGTGTCCTTGTAAGACCGGACACTGGAGAACTCCATCTCTCCCTCGGTAAGTCTCTCCCCTCTCTCTGCCTCTCTCTGCCTTGTGAGCACCCAGCAGAAGGGTGTCCGTCCCTAAGCCAGGAAGAGAGTGCTCACTGGAAAGTGAGTTTTCTGGCACCTTGAATTTGGACTTCCTAGTCACCAGAACTGTGAGAAAATTAATTTCTGTGGTCTAACCCTCCAGCTTCTGGAATTTTGTGATGGCAGTCCAGTTGACTTTAAGAAATTGGGTTCAGGGCCTTGTGTAGCCTGCCAAGTACAAAATTGGCAGGCTGGAGACACAGGAAGGGTTGAGCCTACAGGGTAGGCTCCAAGGTCATGTGCTGGCAGAATCCCCTTCTGCTCAGCCTTTGGTTCTATCCAGGCCTTCAGCTTATTGGACAAGGCTCACCTCCATTATGAAGAGCAATCTGCTTTACACAAAGGCTACTGATTTCTGTGAATATCATCCAAAAACACCCTCACAGAAACATCCAGAATAAGGTTCGACCTGGCGTATTTGGACACTGTGGCCAGGCCCAGTTCACACCTAAAATGAACCGTCATATCCCCAAAATAGACTAGAAATGCATGGACCCCAGATCACAGTTCCTTGAATACCTTTGGCATGGACATACTGAGAAATTTGGTTTTTGTCCCAGGGCCTGGCAAAGGGGGTCTGTTGTCTCTTCTTTGCCAGGGTGAAGCTGGCCACAGGGAGTGTAAACTCCAAACATCTAACATTCTCCCCCTTCTGTTCGGGTGACAGAAGCAGGCCGTGTGCGTTGGAGTTTGGCCCATGGTGGGTCCATTCTACCCAGGGTGTTAGAAGGTGATCTCAGGCAGAGGGTCCCCGCCTCAGCACCATGAATTTTGGGATCAAATAATCCTCTGCTTGGGGGTACCTGGGTGGCTCAGTGGGTTAAGCTGCTGCCTTCGGCTCAGGTCATGATCTTAGGGTCCTGGGATCGAGTCCCGCATCGGGCTCTCTGCTCAGCAGGGAGCCTGCTTCCTCCTCTCTCTCTCTGCCTGTCTCTCTGCCTACTTGTGATCTCTCTCTGTCAAATAAATAAATAAAATCTTTAAAAAAAATAATAATCCTCTGCTTGGGGGGCCAGCTTGTGACCGTGGGGTATTGAGCTGCAACGGGGGCTTTTGTCCATCCCTGGCCTCGTCCAGCACAAGGATGGGGGCCTGGACTCATCCCTCAGTGACACGCTGGTTCTCAGGCCTGCGTCTGTAGAAGGATCCTTGTGGCAGACAGCCCAGTGTTCTTGGTGTCCGTCCTTTCTCTTCTTTTAGTATTTCACCATGACTGAGCGCGAGCTGACCGGCCATCCCACTGTCCGGTGGCTGCTCCGATGACGGTTGGCTTGGTGTGTACTGGTGAGGAGAGATGGGGTTGGCTGGGCGTCTCTCTCCCCTGTGTCCGCTCCCCGACATGTTCACTCTCTAGAACTATCTGGCTCCTCACCACCAGGCCCCGTTTCTTTTTTTTAATTAATTCTCTTTTTGAATGAGATAGAGTGTGTGCACACGTGCAGAGGGAGAGGCAGAGGGAGAGAGAGCATCTTAAGCAGTTTCCATGCCCAGCACAGAGCCTGACGTGGGAACACAAGCAGGGAGAGTGGGAGAGGGAGAAGCAGGCTTCCCACCAAGCAAGGAGCCCAATATGGGACTCGATCCCAGGACCCTGCGACCATGCCCTGAGCTGAAGGCAGACACTTAACAACTGAGCTCCCCAGGTGCCCCTGAAAGAAAAAATCTTAAAAGTTTTTTATCAGAACGAAAAAAAATTTTGTAACCATTTACCATGATAGACGTTAGCACAACACTGTGATGACCATTTCGTGATGTACACAATTACTGAATATTACATTGTACGAGTAAAACTAATAAAGCAGCTGTATGTCAGTTATGCCTCAATTTTATTTTATTTATTTAATTCTGTTAAGATTTTTAAAAAATTAGGGCGCCTGGGTGGCTCAGTGGGTTAAGCCTCTGCCTTTGGCCCGGGTCATGATCTCAGGGTCCTGGGATTAAGCCCCGCATTGGGCTCTCTGCTCAGTGGGGAGCCTGCTTCCTCTTCTCTCTCTCTCTCTCTCTCTCTCTCTCTGCCTGCCTCTCTGCCTGCTTGTGATGTCTCTCTGTCAAATAAATAAAATAGGTAAAATCTTAAAAAAAAAAAGTAGTTTAAAAAAAAAGATTTTTAAAAAATTAACAAATAGTATATTATTTGCCCCAGGAGTAAGATTTTTTTTTCTTTTTCTTTTTCTTTTTTATTTAGTTGTTATGTTTATTATTTTTTTAGTAATCTCTACACCCAACATGGGGCTTAAACTCATGACCCTGGGATCAAGGGTCTCATGCTCTTCCCACTGAGCCAGCCAGGCGCCCTAGTTATACCGCAATTTTAAAAAAAGAAATAAAAGGAAAATCCCCCTACAGGAGAAGAAAACAAGCCGAGGATGAGAAGGGATGGCCACGGACTTGCTAAGGCAAGTCCCTCCAGCCTCCCGCTGGGGGTCCAGGGCCAGGGATGACCTTTCAGAGCATCTGCTCTTTCTCCCTGCCCTGTCCTCCCTCCTCAGCCCCAGATGCCAGGCTCTGAAGGCCCCACCACTTGTGGATGTCTGTGCACTGATGTGGGGACAGAGACCCACTCATGGCCAGCCAAGGGCGGGACTGTCCCTCCATGTTGGGTGTACAGAACCCACAGTCTCCAAGACCCATTAAGTTATGATACTTCAGTGACTCGTATTTTTCTTTTAAGATTTTTTATTTATTTGACAGACACAGTGAGAGAGGGAACTCAAGCAGGGGGAGTCGGAGAGGGAGAAGCAGACCTCCTGCTGAGCAGGGGACCCCCAGGATCCACAGGACCCTGGGATCATGACCTCCACTGAAGGCAGACATTTAATGACTGAGTCGCCCAGGCGCCCCAGTGACTCGTATTTAATCTTGACCTCCTACTGTAAAGTATTCTGTATTTATGTGACTTCAAAGACTTTCGTGTAAAAAAAAGAACACCCTCCCTCCGGTTTAATACCCAGTTCCAACCCCAAAAGGGTGGGGCAGATTTTTGTCTTTATTTGTCTGGGTCTGTAGGCCTGCATGTCCAGAATCCTGTTTAAGGTTTTAGAACGCTTTCAGTCATTTCTGAAGTAAAAGTAATTCCCACAGGAGAGCGCTTGGCCAGCTCCGTTGGAAGAACATGTGACTCTTGATCTCAGGGTCGTGAGTTCAAGCCCCACACTAGGTGTAGAAATGACTTAAATAAACAAAACTTTTAAAAAAGGTAATAATTCCCCTAAACAAAGAAACTCCCACAACTCCCCAGCACCAGGATTCTGACAACCCAAAAATGTCTCCAAACATCACCAGGTGCCTCTTGGGGGGTCAAAATGGTCCCCCAATGGAGAAGCACTGATTGAAGGTGGCTCCTAACCATCCTTTTCGCCTCACCTGTGACTGGAGGCCCATAGTGGGAATGACCAGTTACCCCGGCCCTGGGGCTTGTACGGGTGCACACGTGGGGCCGGAGGACCCTATGTGGGCTTCGGTGGGGCAGAACCAGGCACCTGTCCCTCCTAGCCGCTTTCCACCCACCTCCTCTTTGCCTCTCCCGCACCTTCTCCTCCCTGTCTTTCCCTGACCTCCCTGGGAGTGGCATCTGTGAGACTGTGGCAGAACAGGTTGTCCCACCCCGAACCGGAGAAAGGAGAACCTGTCTCTGCCTAAGCCGGTGTTCCCAGAACGCCCCCGGCACGTGCCCTGGCTCGCAGGCTGACCTTGGGAAAGGATCCGGAGTGGAGCCTCCGCGGCGCTGATTCTCCCAGGAGCAGAGTTTCACTGTCTGGGCCTTATCTGGCTGTTACTTCTCCCTGCGGCTGCTCGCCGGTTCATCTAATGACTTTATTAACCCAAGACACAGTTCCGTGAAGGCGGAAGCTGCCTCTTAGCCCTTGAAAGTGACGGCCAGCTCGCACCTCATCACGATGGCTGCTCTCCAGAAAACAGGAGATAGCAGGTGCTGGCGACAAAGTGGGGAAATCGGAGCCTTTGTGCACGGTTTGAGGGAAGACCGCAGGACGGTTCCTCCGACAATTAGAAATCGAATTAACCATATGTCCCAGCAATTCCACTTTTGGGTATAGAACCCCCCAAAAATGGAAAGCAGGGTCTCAGAGCCGTTCGTCCATCCATGTTCCAAGCACCACTATGCACAAGAGCCCAGTCATGGAAACAGCCCTCGTACCCATCAGCAGGCGATAACAAAACACGGGCACTGCCATTCCAGCTTAAAAAGGAAGGACATTCTCACACCTGCTACAGTGTAGATGAACCCTGGGGACATTACCGCAAGGAGCCAGACACAAAAGGGTAAATACTGTCTCTGCCTCTTCTTACGTGAGGTCCCGGGAAGAGTCAAACGGTTAGAGACAGACGGTAGGACAGTGGGAGGCAGGAGCCGCAGGACGGAATGAGGGTTTAAGGTTTCATGGGCGTAATGTCAGTTTTGCAAGACATAAAGAGCTCTGGGGACGCCTGGGTGGCTGGCCAGGTCCGTTGAGTGTCTGCCTTCAGCTCAGGTCGTGATCCCGGTGACCTGGGATCGAGCCCCACATTGGCTCCCTGTTTGGCAGGAAGCCTGCTTCTCCCTCTCCCTCTGCCACTCCCCCTGCTTGTGCTCTCCCCTCTCCCTCAAATAAAGAAAATCTTTAAAGAAGATACACAGCATTCCGGCAACAGGTGGCCATGATTGTTGCACAACAATCACGTGAGTGAGTGTGTGTGCATTAACTGCATTGAACTGCACATGGAAAAATGGTTACGATGGTCAGTTTTATGGTGTGCATATTTTACCCCAATTTTTAAAAAGTCCTCACAAGCAGTAATAAACCCAGGCCATCCAGCTAACTTCCGCCAAGCCAGGCCAGGTCCTCACAACCAAGCTCAGCTGCTGGCTGGGCGACAGGAAGAGTCTCCAGATGGGACCCCCCAGTCCGGGTTTCCCCTGGGAAAACTTGCTGTATGGAGGGAGGGCACGCACAGGTCCCCGGCACGATGCATGACGCTCTCCTCGCCCGCCCTTTGGAGATCAGTGGCGCATGCACAGGGCAGAATGGAACTAGGAAAGCACCAGCCCTGAGTCCGCACGCACACACAGTGATTCCTGCCGAGAGGCCTCGCCTGGCAGGATCAAAAGGAGGAAAAGCTGCTCCTTCAGCAGCTCTAAGGCTGGTTTCCTTGTAACAATACCCTGTGGTCCCTTTGCTGTGGTATCAAACGTGTCAAAGTTGCCGGCCGCGCGCTTCACCCGACACCTCTAGATGCCTGCATTCCGATTTTTTCCCTTCATAATCCAAATTCCCCAAAAAATAAAGTAAAAGAGGCCCTGGATTATGTTTCTAATACAAGGTGAGGACCACATTTCTTACTTCTGAAATCAGCCTCTAGAATCTTGCACTAGAAGGGCTAGACCCGCGGCTGCGTTGACCTGGGCTGAAATCCTCACTGTACCCCATGAGGCCCCTGCCCTCATCTCAGCAAGTCCCCACTCACTAGCTCACTCCAGCCACACCAGCCTTCTCGCCATTGCACCGGCCTGCCACAGGGCCTTTGCTCCTGCTGTCTTTCTGCCGGGAGCGTTCTTGCTCCCATCCCTCAGCTCCCTCACACGTTTGTTCTGATCTCAGCTTCTCTGATGACTGCATTTCGTAGTGCAACCCCTCCCTCAGTACCCAGCTCTCCCAACTCCCCTTTCTCTTTCCTGTTTTCCCTGTGCCCCTCATGTATCTCTCCTACTAGCATTAGAGCGCTGTGGGAATGCAGGGGTTTTCTTTCTGTCCATCAGCGTATCCCACGTGTCAGTAATAGTGGGTAGTACATGCTCGATAAACACTAGTCGGATTAATGAATTTACCTGGGCCACCAATAGGACACTTTGGTTTATAGTTTGAAAGGTGAAAAGGATTACCAGACTGTGAATGATTTTTAATTATTTCTAAGTTTGTATACTATATTAAAAAAAATAGTAACGGGGCACCTGGGTGGCTCAGTGGGTTAAGCCTCTGCCTTCAGTTCAGGTCATGATCCCAGGGTCCTGGGATCGAGCCCCGCATCGGGCTCTCTGCTCAGCGGGGAGCCTGCTTCCCCCCCCCACGCCTCTCTGCCTACTTGTGATCTCTGTCAAATAAATTTTTAAAAATCTTTAAAAAAAAAGTAGTAACAATTTTGTGCGGCAGCAGCAGCTCCATCCCTCCAGGGGCTCAGGCCAAACATCTCAAGAGCACCCTGACCTCTGCTCACCCCCACATCCAGTCCCTCTGGAAATTTCTAATGGTTCTGTTCTGTGGTATTGTGAATGTCTGTTTGGTTTTTGTCCCATCCCTGGCACAGAGCTCCCAAAACCCTCGGAATGCCGGAAGCGATAAGAGTGATACTGTGTTGGGGCACCCGGCTGGCCCAGTCGGAGGAGCACACTTGACTCTTGATCTCAGGGTTGTGAGTTTGAGCCCCACAGTGGGTGGAGAGAGGACTTAAAAGTAAAATCTTAAAAAAAGAAAAGAAAAGAGTGATAGACGTGTCTTGATATCCGTAACAAGCATCTTTCAACCACCCCCGAGTTTGTATTAACAAGGGAACTTTTGGAAAGCACCGAAGGATGGAGGCTGGCTGTCCCGCAAACCAGGAAAGTGATTGGAGGACTGGCATTGGCACTTCCGGTCCCTCCCCTCCCTGCCCCCACGTCCCCATCCCCCCTCCCCCAACCCCCCTCCAACCCTCCCCAACCCCCCCAACCCCCGCCTCCAGGGAGGGGAGAGGGGCTTGAGGATCACATCAAGGACTAGTGGCCGGTGATTTAATCAAACACGTCTATGTCATGAAGCCTCCATAGAAACCCAAAAGGATTGGGTTCAGAGAGCTTCCAGGTGGTGAACCAGACGCATCGGAACGCGGAGCCCCAGACCCTGCAGGACAGAAGCCCCGTGTTGGGGATCTTACACCTGGTACTTCATCTGGCTGTTGATTTGTATCCTTTGATCCGCTGTGGTAATCTGCCAATCTAGTAATGAAACGATTCTCTGAGTTCTGTGATCTGCTCCTACAAACTGTTGGAACCAGAGGAGGGGGTGGTGGGAACCTGTGGTTTACAGCTGGTCCATCAGACGCACGGGTGACCTGCACTTGTGACTGGCAGCAAAGGGACAGGAGACAGTCTCTTGGGTCCGAGCCCTGAACCTGCGGGATCTAATGCCATCTGCAGGGGAGTGTGGGGAACCGTATGCACCTTGTTCTCAGAAAGCTGTTGTTGTACATTTTGACCTGCCCTCAGGCCCTTGACCGCACTAAGGCTTAATTTTGTGTCACCTCCCTCAGAGTCATCCCAGGGCTGAGGCCACTTTCTGGGTGGCCTCTGTCAAAAGCAGTAAAGACATCGGCTCCCCACAGTCATCTGGGGCCAGGGTTAGCAGAAGGGGCAAGTAACACACAGACCAAAGAGCCTAACAAAAGGACAGGAGGATGGAATCAAGATGGGAACTAGAAAAAAAAAAAATCAAACACAAAGGAAAGCACCATGGAGGGCTTCAGGAACAACTAGATATGAGACCTAGAGGAAAAAAAATTCCAAAGCATCTCTCAGCAAATGTCTCTCGAACCTTAACCATGGCCAGACGCTGGAGAGGTAACATCCAGAAGTTTTGACTGTCCCCAGGGATGCGTTATTTTCCGAACACATCGATGTGCTCGGACATGGCATAGGTTATTGCTGACCAGGAAAGCGCACCCAAGGTTCAGAGTTTTTACTGGGGTTTCATTAGGTAGGAGTGACTGATGGAACCATTGGCCATACGGATCCATCTTCGGCATCTCCCACGGCTGACCTCGCATGGCTCAGCTCCTGCCAGCCGTCACATGGTTGGCCTTTTTGGTGTGGTAGGCCCCCACCCTGAGTCATCTCCTCCCATAAACAATCCAGGGGCCCACCCTGAGTCATCGAGTCCACATCAAGTACCCAGTGCGGCCTGAGGTTCCCACCACGAGAAGCCAACCCGGCTCTTGCCGGGAAATCCCAAGGCTTTAAAGGTTACCTCCGAGGAGCCAAGACGGAGACCAGACCTCTCTTCGGGGAATTCTTCACTATACGGTGTCACACCTCAATTTAAAACTTCTCAAAATAATAGTTCCACATCTAGGCCAATTGTAATAAAACCTAGACATCAAAGAGAGAGAGAGAGAGGGAAATGACTTTAAGATCAACCAGAATAAAGCAGCAGCAATCATCCTGACTGCCAACATTGCAAAAGCAGCAGTGAAAAGTCAGAAGACAGGGAATCCCATCTTCGATGTACTGATTTTTATAAAAAACCAGGGCGCCTGGGTGGCTTAGTCATTAACCGTCTGCCCTCAGCTCAGGTCATGATGTTGGGGTCCTGGGATCGAGCCCCACATTGGGCTCCCTGCTCAGCGGGGGGCCCGCTTCCCCCTCTCCTTCTGCCACTGCCCCTGCTTGTGCTCTTTCTCAAATAAATAAATAAAATCTTTTAAAAAATTAACATAATAAATAAAAAAAAACTAAAGTCAATGTTGCACTGAAAACAGTTTTCAAAACACAGGGAAAGGAAGGTATTTCCGGCAAATAAAAACTGAGGGTTGGCCATGGGCCAACCCGCCCCAAAAGTTCTACAGGATCTTCTTCAAGCGGAACAGCAGAGAAGTGAGCCCACACAGAAGGGCTGAGAACCAAGAAGAAATGTTGAGTGGAAAAAGTATAAATGTGGGTAAATCCAAATGAGTGTCAAATTTGAAATACTCATAATAATGCAATGTGAGGGTGCCTGGGTGGCTCAGTGGGTTAAAGCCTCTGCCTTAAGCTCAGGTCATGATCCCAGGGTCCTGGGATCGAGTCCTGCATCGGGCTCTCTGCTCAGCAGGGAGCCTGCTTCTCTGTCTCTCTCTGCCTACTTGCGATCTCTGTCTGTCAAATAAATAAATAAAATCTTAAAATAACGCAATGTGAGGTGGAAAAATGAACAACTTAGAACTCATTTTCTTTTTTTTTTTTTAAGATTTTATTTATTTATTTGACAGACAAAGATCACAAGTAGGCAGAGAGGCAGGCAGAGAAGAGGAAGCAGGCTCCCTGCTGAACAGAGAACCCGATATGGGGCTTGATCCTGCATGATCCCTGGGATCATGACCTGAGTCGAAGGCGAAGGCTTTAACCCACTGAGCCACCCAGGCGCCCTGAGAACTCATTTTCTGAAAAAAGTAGTATGGTGGCCTTGTAGAAGACAGCCCAGATCCTGATGTTTACGGGTGGGGTGAGGTATGTGATAGGAGAAACACGAATGCCTCAACCACTGTCTTGTCTGGTCTCCCGGCGACAAGCCCTCAGAGGGCAGAGCAGGGACAAGAGCCTAGACCGTGCGGGCGGTGGGGGAACCACCGCGGAAGCCCCAGTTCAGGCGACGCCTGGGGCCAGTGGGGCTGTGTACAGAGAAGCAGCCTCTCGGCCCCGCTGGTTTCTGTGAAAATGAAGACTTGAGCTTACGAGACGCTGGGTGTGAGACGTGGTTTGGCAGCCGGCCCCGTGACCTTCCCCAGCCGCTGAACTTGGCTGTGCCCGGGCGGCGGACGGGCTCTCTTGGCATTCTGAGCCCAGTGCAGGTGTGCGCCCTCCCACACCCGCTGACAGTGTGTGCAGGGAACGGTGCCTTTTCTTTTTCTTTTTCTTTTTTCTTTTTTTTAAAGAAGGCAGTCACGTTTCTGCACAGAAGGTGGCTAAGAACCAGCCTGAGCGTCCCTCTCATCTCGGGACGCAACACGTGGTGGGCTGGTCCATAATTCTGGATACTCCTCTCTCGCCTCAGAATAACTCGTCAGTTAAAAATATTTTCTTGGTGGGCGCCTGGGTGGCTCAGTGGGTTAAGCCTCTGCCTTTGGCCCAGGTCATGATCTCAGGGTCCTGGGATCGAGCCCCGCATCGGGCTCTCTGCTCACCGGGGAGCCTGCTTTCCCCCACCCCCCTCTGCCTGCCTCTCTGCCTACTTGCGATCTCTCTCTCTCTCTCTGTCAAATAAATAAATAAATAAAATCTTAAAAAATAAAGAATTAAAAAAAATTTTTTCTTGGGGTGCCTGGCTGGTCAGTCGTTGGGTGTCTGCCTTCAGCTCGGGTCGTGATCCTAGAGTCCTAGGATTGAGCCCCGCATCGGGCTCTTTGCTCGGCGGAGAAGCCTTTGCTTCTCCCTCTCCCACGCCCCCTGCTTGTGTTGCCTCTCTCCCTGTGTCTCTCTCTGTTGAATAAAATGTTTAAAAAAATTATTTTCTCAACGAGGCTAATCACTAGGGAAATGCAGATCAAGCCCGCAACGAGATAGCACCTCGCATGCATCAGGGGGGCTATTATATAAAAACAAAACAAGGAAAATCGCAAGTGTTTCGAGCACATGGAGGAGAGGAGGCCGGTGCAGCCACCGTCGGAGACAGCCGTCGCCTGTCCGGACTGCCTTCCTTTTTGAGACGGAATCCTATTCAGTCGTGTGCTTAAATCGCTTTTATCAATAGGCACTTAGGTTGGCCGTTGTGAATCCTGGTGCCGTGAACATGGGCGCACACACACCTGGTCAAGACCCTGCTTCTAGTTCTTTCGGGTGTCCACACCCGGAGCTGCTGGGGGCGCCTGAGGGGCGCAGTCGGACATCCGGCTTGGTTTCGGCTCGGGCTGTGATCCTAGGGTCCCCGAGATCTGCCCTGGACTAGGGCCCGCGCTCAGTGGGGATTCTGCTAGAGATATTTTCTCTCTCTCAAATAAATAAATAAGTCTTAAAAAAAGAAAAGTGGAATTGCTGGATTACAGGGTAATTCTGGGTTTCTTCTCTCGAAGTCCCTCCATACGAAGTCCCTCCCAGCAGCAATGCACCAGGCTTCCGCCTAACGCACGACCTCACCAACCCTTACCATGTTCTTTGCTGCTGTCATAGTTTTTAGACTGGCCGTCCTGATGGGCGTACCTCATGGTGTCAGCCTGATCGTTTTGAAAGCACTTTAACTCTGTAGCAACTTTAAAAAAAAAAAATTTTTTTTTTTATTTGAGGGAGAGAGAGAGAATCTCAAGCAGACTCTGTGCGGATCGCAGAGCCCTACTCCGGGCTCGATCTCACGACACTGAGATCGTGACCCCAGTCGAAATCAAGAGTCAGAAGCTCAACTGACTGAGCCACCCAGACGCCCCAGACTGCAGGGTGAGGCTCATGGGATTATTTCCCAAGCCTACACCCAACAGCTAACTGTTTTCAGGAGGAGTAGGGAGACTTTCCCAGCACCAGTAGATCAGCAAAGCCACAGCTCAGCAAACCAACTGAGATAAAACCGAGCTGCCGATGTGACATGCACCGCCACAAAGACTCCAGGAGCCCTTGCAGGAGACGACGAGAACTTTCCACAGATAGCTGTCCCAAGAGTAACGTTCAAACCAACCTGGAAACACACTGCTCACACTATAACTGGTCAGGGCTTAGCCGGACTCAAAATGATGGAAAACTCTAGAAGTTCTAGCGTGAATAATAACCAGAGGAACTAGGTTCTCAGGGCACCCCTCCCTGTTTGTTTGTTGTTGTTTTTTAAGATTGTATTTATTTGAGAGAGTGAAAGTGTGAGAAAGGGAAGATCAGAGGGAGAAGCAGACCCCTTGCTGAGCAGGGACCCGGATGTGGGACTTGACCTGGGGACTCTAGGATCATGACCTGAGCTGAATGCAGTCTCTCAACCAACTGAGCCATCCAGGGGCCCCTCCTCCCTGTTTTTGATTCAAAGGATTATGAGAATTTCAAATGTTTTCTCACTTAATTATTTGCTGGGAAGGATCAGAGGCAACTACAGCATTTGAGGACACAGTTCCCCCAAGACTGCCCTCATTTCTGATCTCAGTTACAAGTTCAGGTTCCCTCAAGACCACCTGCAGGTTTGCTAACTCACTGGAAGCTCTTAAGCCCACAGTTACAGTTTATTACACAGACTGAGATCAGCTGAGGGAGAGGCGCACAGGGCAGCGTCCAGGAGAAGTGTCACATGTGCAGTTTCTGTTGTCCCCTCCCGGTGGAGACAGGACAGCTTTCCTCTCCCAGCATCCATGAGTGATGCAACACAGAGTATCGCTGGTCAGGGAAGCTCACCCAAGTGCAGGGTCCGAGTTTGTAGGGGGCACTGTCATGTGGGCACAGTTGACTGACTCGTGGGATTGCCCGCAACGTCGACCTCTGTCTCCAAGTGCACTGATCCCACGTGACCCAAAGCCACCACCTCAGACCACATCGTGGGTCTTTCTGGCCCCCATCCCAAGTCATCCCACTGGACTCTCCAGTGTAACCCAAGGCCTCCCGGCAAACAAAGACCCTCCTATCCGGCATGCACCTCTGAGATTACCTCCCAGAAGTGGGAGACGAAGACCACACCTGTTTTTGGACAGCGGGAAACTCTACTTACTATGCAGTGTTCTGGTCCGTTTCCTCCAGGAAATGGCGAAGTGCAGAAGGGCAGGAACTAGAACCAGCTTTGTCTCCCAGGGCCAGCGATTTTGTTGGTTGCAAAGAGTGGGGACTACTGAAAAAGGAAATTCTAGGACTGAAGTATTTGGGTCATCATCATAGACGGCGTGGATGGGGATCTGCCTTCAGGGCTGTCCCCTGAGCCCTTGTTGGAAGAGAAGCCTCTTCCTCTCCACATGATGGCCATTGTTCTGGAATGAATGTTGAAGCCCCCAGAACCCATCTGTTGAAATCCTAACCCCCAAGGTGTTGATATTAGGAGCACGGGGGCCTCTGCGCAGTGATTAGGTCGTGAAGGTGGAACCTTTGTGAATGACCATTCGTGCCCTTATAAAAGAACCCAAGAGAACTTTCTTGCCTTCTTACTGCTAAGGGAGAGTCCCCCGAGACGTCAACCATTTCCAGGCCAAGGAGAAACATCTCCCCTGAACCTGACCTTCCTGCCACGTTGATCATGGACTTCCCAGCCTCCTGAACTTCCCAGAAATCAGTCTCTGTCGATAAGCCACCCAGCCTGCAGCGGAATGAGGCCACACCGGGCTGTCCCCACCATGCCCAGCCTCTCCTGAGCTCACAGGGCCACAAAAAAAGGGGGGAGGGGCTTTCTGTTTCCTGAGAGCAGAAAACACCCACCCCAGGGACAGAGACAGGGCTCCTCCCAGGGTCACCTCCCCTGGCCAAGTGGCTTTGGGCAAATCACAACCTCTCTGGGCCTCCATTCCAGTGGCTGGACTAGAATCACCTTTCTGAGGCCATGGGGCAACGTGTCACTGGTGGCACGGGTGACACTCGGTGTCAGCGCTTTGAGGGGTCTGCGTCCTTCGAGCTCTGTGCCATGTTCCTCGTCACCTGTCCCCCTGGCTGACGTCTCCCTGTAATGAGGTCGCAGCCACAAGGCTCAGGCTCAACAGCTTCCGCAGTAAGAGTGTTCCCCTAAAATGCATTTCATCTCTGAATTTTAAAAGTAATTTTTAAAACACCATGTTTAAATATACACAAAATATACCATCTTAACCAATTTTTAGCATCCAATTCAGTGAGATTAAGTATACTCAACATTGGGGGTGCCTGGGTGGCTCAGTGGGTTAAGCTCCTGCCTTCGGCTCAGGTCATGATCTCAGGGTCCTGGGATCGAGTCCCGCATCGGGCTCTCTGCTCAGCAGGGAGCCTGCTTCCCTCTCTCTCTCTCTCTCTCTCTCTGCCTGCCTCTCTGTCTACTTGTGATCTCTCTCTGTCAAATAAATAAAATAAAATCTTTAAAAAAAAAAAAGTATACTCAACACTGTTGTGTAGCCAATCACCTCCATCCATCTCCAGAACTTTCCATTTTCTGAAACTGAAACTTTGTCCCCATGCAACACCGACTCGCCTTCCCCTCCCCCAGCCGCTGGCGCCCACCATCTTCTTCCTGTCTCTTTGGATCTGTTACCCTACAGACTTCGTAGAAGTGGAATCACACGGCATTTTTCCTTTTGTAACTGGCTTATTTCACTCAGCACAGTGTCTTCAAGACTCATTCGTGTTGTGTCAGACTTTCCTTCCTTTTAGAGGCTGAATAATATTTTATCGTATGGATAAATGACAATGTTTTGTGTATTCATTCATCCACGGATGGACACTAGGGTTGTTCCCACCGGCCGGATACTGTGAACAGTGCTGGTATGACCATGGGTGCTTAGTTATTCTTTTGAGACCTTCCTCTCGGTTCTTTTGGGGAAACACCCAGAAGTAGATTCTTGGACCATATGATGATTCTATTTTGAGTTCTTCCAGGAGCCGCCATACTGTTTCCCATCGTGGCCATTGTCACGTCTGTTTTTACTGTTCTCTTGTACATAAGAGCAAGTAGTGCTGGCTGCTGTGTATGATAATAGTAGAAAATTGTCTTCGAGAGGCTTCCTTAGATGCAATGGTGAACCCACTAAAGTAAAATTAAAAGTCTGCTTAAAAAGTCTGGGTGTTGAGGCATACCCCAGCTGCTCTGACTTCGCTTCAGGTGGACTCGTGGGCTGAGTAGGAAATTTCAGGGTGGCCTTGTTTCTGTTCTTTGCTTTCAATGTGTTTTCTTTTGCTAATGGTACAAACACTTCTGTTTTATCCTGCTGTGAATCTGGAACAAACCTTCAGCAAGGGGGTGGACTGGAGGATTTTTGTGACATTCTTTCTGGTGATCTTACGCATTCCATCTTTGCGATGTTTCCCAGAGATACTTGCTGGCCTGTCATTAAAAACACAAACTCACGCAGACTTTGTAGCAGTCACATATCCTGGGAGCTGCTGGCATGTTAATTTCCTCACACCCCTTTTTGCCAGGATAATAGCTAGCGAGATCGCAGCTAATAGAACCAGTCCCAGCTGTCTCCATGGTAACAATGTACCCTATCAATGTCACCTTCATCCCGCCAAGAACATGGTTCATAGGACCAGTCCCAGCTGTCTCCATGGTAACATTGTACCCTATCAAAATCACCTTCATCCCTCCAAGGACGTGGTTGCACAGAGATCAAGGTAGAGCCAGGAGGGGGAAAGATACCAGTATGTTTTTAATCTCCACTTAAACAATTTCCATCTCTGTAGATCAAGCTAACAATATTTAAAAGCAGAAAGGCTCATAATGGGCTTTGACATTTTTATAAGGCAGCATTTCCAAACAGAGTAACACGGAGCAATGGCCTCAAATGTACAGACAAGAACATTCTCCTGACCACATGATGAGTCAGAACAGGCTTCATGTATGGTCTCAAGAGCAGAGACTATTAGGAATCATACTCTGAAGAAAAAAATTGCATTATGATGGAAAGAAATCTGAACGTAAGCTATAGCAACCAGGATCTAATGCCCAGGATCCACTAAGTACCAATCATAAGTACCATCAGTGAATGGGCAGGATTTCACATTGGCAGCAACTTCGGCTGTCATTTGGGGTCACCTCAAAGTCCTCGCTACAGAACATAAGGTCCAGGATGTAAATTCATCATTGACAACAAATAATGACTCTCACTGACTCTTCAGCCTACTGTAACAGGATACATAGGCTGGATGGCTTATAAACAACAGAAATTTCTCTCTAAGATCTGAATGCTGGGAAATAGAAGATCAAGGCATCAGCAGATTTGATTCCTGCTTCATTTCCTTTTTTTTAAAGTATTTTTATTGTGTCCTTGCATGGTGGAAAGAAGGCAAGGGAGAGCTCCCTGGTATCACAGATCCCATTCATGAGGGCTCTCCCCGCCAAGATCTAATCACCTTCCAAAAGCCCTACCTCCTGATACCATCACGGGGGGGTCAGGATCTTAATATATGAATTTTGAAGGGACACATTCAGATCATAACATTGACTGAGTGTGTAGTACATGCCAGGCATCAGAGAGGTGGTAGGGAACAAGAAGGACAGATCCCTACTTCTTTGGACCTTCATCCAGTGGGAAAGATGGCAGAGAGAACATCAATAGTACTAGAGAGAAAGGCAAAGCTGGGCACGAGGCTATAGAGTGATCTCAAGAGTAGTCAGGGAACACGTTTTTAAAAGGTTGATGCTGAGCAGAGCCCAGAATGAAGGGATGGAGCTAGGCAGATATATGGGGGTGAAAAAGAAGCTTTCAAGCAGAAAAAACAGCAAGTGCAAATGTCCTGAGGTATGACTGCACTTGGTGTGCTTATGTTCAAGAAAAGCTTGGAACAGCATGTGCAAGTCAGGGGAGAAGTAGAAGATGATTCGAGGGGAGTTTTCAGGATACTTTGAATGCTTTAGTGATTACTCAATAATCTGTCCTGCCCTCATAGTCACCTGGAAAGCATTTAGCAGGGTTTGTTGTTGTTGTTGTTGTTGTTGCTTTTTTTTAACCATTTAGCAGGTTTTGAGGGCCAAAGAAAAAGTCATCTTGTTTCCTTCCTCTAATATGTTGTATGCTGAAAGTTAGTTTTCTTAGGTACTTACAGAACAAAATGGAGAAAGTTTTTTGTTGTATTTTTTGTTGTTTTGTTTTATTTTTAGGCTAAAACACATGGTCTCACTTAACTCATGTCACCTAAAAGAATCTCTTGCCTCCCGGCCGTAGTATCCTCTTGTGTAACTGACTAACCCTGAAGTCCCAGGATGATATGCTCCACAGAGGTGAACTCTGTAGAAGCCATTGCTGGGACAAGGAGGAGCGATGTTTAAGACCTTGGGTTGAACCAGACTGCTTGGGCCTAACTTCGCCTCCTACCACTTTCCTGTAAGATGGGAAATAGCAGGTATATGAACAAAATGGAAATATGAATAAAGAGGTAGAAAGCCTTGGGACACCTGGGTGGCTCAGTCAGTTAAGCCTCTGCCTTCAGCTTGGGTCATGGTCCCAGGGTCCTGGGATTGAGCCCTACATCAGACTCCTTGGTTAGCAGGGAGACTGCTTCTCCCTCTGCCTGCTTTCCCTCTGCTTGTGCTCTCTCTCTCTCTCTCTCTCTCTCTCTCTTGCTGTCAAATAAGTAAATAAAATCTCCTTGAAAAAAAAAAAGTTGAGCAGCTAGAAGAAAGAATCAGCACAAATGAAGATAGAGACAATAGTAGTTATTGAGTCTGAGGAACAGAAAGAAAGAAAAATGAAGAAAAGGAAACAGAACTGTAGGGACGTATGGGAAACCATCAAGTGGACCCACATACTCCTGTGGGAGTCCCAGAAGGAAAACATTTAGAGAAAGGGGCAGAGGTAACACCTGAAATAATGGTTGTAAACATCCCATATTTGATGGAAAAAACATGAAGCTCAATAAACTCCCAACAGGGTGAACTCAGAGAGACCCACACCAAGACATACTATAACCAAACTCCTGAAAGCCAACCGCAGAATCTTGAAAGGAGCGAGCTAGAGCCAGAAGCAACTCACTGCTTGCAAAAGATTGTGCAGACCATGAGCCGATTTCTCATCAGAAGTTCTGGAGTGTCCTGACATAGTCTAAGTAAAAAATGAAGAAAACTGTCAACCAAGAATTCCACATCTGGCAAAACTGTCCTTCAAAAGTGAGAGAAGCGGGGCACCTGGGTGGCTCAGTGGGTTAAGCTTCTGCCTTTGGCTCAGGTCATGATCTCAGGGTCCTGGATGGAGCCCCGCATCGGGCTCTCTGCTCAGCAGGGAGCCTGCACCCCTCCACCCCCTCTTCCTGCCACTCTGCCTGCTTGTGATCTCTGTCTGTCCAATAAATAAAATCTTTAAAAAAAAAAAGTGAGAGAGGAATTAAGACCTCCCCAGGCAACAAAAGCTAAGGCGGTTTGTCACCGGCGGACCGGCCTCTAAGAACTGCTCCAGGGCGTCTGGCAGGTGAAAGGACAGTAACTCAAAGCCACGCGGAGACATAAAGAGCCCAATAAAGGGGAATACACGGGAAATTATAACATCTGCTAGTCTTATAACTTCAGCGTATCACTCTCCTGTTTATTTGCTCCATAATTTAAGAGACTAATGCATTCCAAAAAAATTATTGGCTTGTGTTTTTGGACACACGGTGTTTGGAGATGTAATCTGGGGACAACGACAACTGGAAGAAGCGACTTGGAACCGTGAAGGAGCACGGTGCCTGCTGCTGTTGTCAGCCGTCAGCGGGGTCAACCCCAGTCAGTGTTCTAACGTCTGGGTGACTCGTGTTCTAGCCACCCAGGGGCCCCCACAATTGTGAGTCCCATGTGCATTTCGCCACAATCAAAAAAAATAGTATATGAGCGGGCGCCTGGGCGACTCCGTCAATTAAGCGTCTGCCTTCAGCTTAGGTTGTGGTCCTGGCATCCTAGGATCGAGCCCCGCAACGGGCTCCCTGCTCAGCGGGAAGCCTGCTTCTCCCTCTCCCACTTCCCTCTCTCACTGTGTGTGTCTCTCTCTCTCTCTTAAATAAATAAATAAATAAAAGAACACCCTTCCGCTTCACTCTCTTTGAAAAGTGTTTTCAGGGACGCCTGGGTGGCTCAGTTGGTTAAGCGGCTGCCTTCGGCTCAGGTCATGATCCCAGCATCCTGGGATCGAGTTCCACATCGGGCTCCATGCTTGGCAGGGAGCCCGCTTCTCCCTCTGCCTCTGCCTGCCACTCTGTCTGCCTGTGCTTGCTCTCGCTTCTCTCTCTATGACAAATAAATAAAATAAAAATCTTTGAAAAAAAAAAGAAAAAGAAAAGTGTTTTCAGAGAGGCAGAATGCCTAGATTAAAAAAAAAAAAAAAGTATATGAGAAATTTTTTTGAAAAGAGCTGTCAAGCCATGCAAAGACACGGAGAAACTCACTTAAGTGAAAGACGCCAGTCTGGAAACACTGTGTCCTGTATGATTCCAACCGCAGGACATTCTGGGAAAAGACAAAAGTTTAGAGGCAGTGAAAGGAGTTGCTGGGAGGAGTAGGTGAAACAGTAGATTTTTCATGCAGTAAAACCGTTCTGTATGACTGTAAGGGTGGGTCCGTGCCATCGTTTTCAAAGCCCATAGAATTTCCAACACCAAGAGTGAGCCCTACCGTAAATTATGGGCTTTTGTTAGAAACAATGTATCAATCTTGCTTCCTTCTTTATTCTTCATTCCATAGTAATGCAAGATGTTAGTCATTGGGCTAACGGGGATGGGATGGGAAGGGGGACATAGAAAATCTCCGTACCTCCTGGTTAATTTTCCTGTAGAATTGAAACTGCTCAGGGCGCCTGGGTGGCTCAGTCGTTAGCCATCTGCCTTCAGCTCAGGTCATGATCCCAGAGTCGGGGGCTCCCTGCTCAGCGGGAAGTCCGCTTCTCCCTCACCCACTCCCCCTGCTTGCATTCCCTCTCTCATTGTGTCTCTCTCTGTCAAATAATAAATAAAATCTTGAAAAAAATTAAAACTGCTCTGTAAAATAAAGTCTATGAATTTCCACACCTGCATCTGAATCCACTAGGGAGGCCTGCACACACACGAGAAGCCCCTCGCCTCAATGGAGTCACTCTCTGGGTGGGTCCCTCAGACCAAAAAGAAACCCCACAATTCCCAGGCCATTCATTCCCCACTCGTCTCAGACCCTGGTTTCTCACTGAACCAGACAAAAGGACTGTTGGGCAAAAAGATGTTAGAATTGTGCTCATGGGAAATCAGAACTCGGGGCTGCTATTTCACCTGCTGCCCCTATTGCCAGGCTCATCTCTACAGATGGCAGATCAACCTGGCACATCAGTTAGCAAACTTCTTTGGGGACAAGCCCCATAAATGCTGAAACAAAAAATTTTTTTCCCAAGGAAAATAACTAGGCATGAAACCCGGGTTTTTATTCCAAAGGAAGCAAGTCCAGCTTGCCCCTCCAAGTCGTTTTCCTGATCAGCCCTAGTTCAAGGCAAAGACCAGATCAACCCCGGAGTGGGGAACAGCGCCTTGGAACAGAGGGGGAAATGGTTGGCGCCAACTTGGTGAGAGAGAAAGGGGAATCTGGCTCCCTCTGGTGGTCACCGTGCGTTACACACTCACCCGATGGTGAGGTCACCAGCATGTCCTTCAGCAGGTGCATAAATAAACATAGAGGGGTGCCTGGGTGGCTCAGTGGGTTAAAGCCTCTGCCTTCGGCTCAGGTCATGATCCCGGGGTCCTGGGATCAAGCCCCACATCAGGCCCTCTGCTCAGCGGGGAGCCTGCTTCCTCCTCTCTCTCTGCCTGCCTCTCTGCCTACTTGTGATCTGTCAAATAAATAAATTTTTAAAAATCTAAAAAAAAAAAAAAAAAGAATGAAGAGCATTTAAAAACAAACAAACAAACAAACAAACAAACACAGGGGGGTCATCCAAATAGTGAAACACACACACATATGCAGAGAGAGAGGGAATCTATAGAGACAGTAAAAAGATCAGGGGTTGGGGGGGAGGAGGGATGTATAGGCGGAGCCCAGCTGAGTTTTAAGACACTAATGGGGTGCCTGGGTGGTGCAGTCATTCGGCATCTGCCTTTGACTCGGGTCATGATCCCTGAGTCCTGGAATCAAGCCCCTGCATCGGGCTCCCTGCTCAGCGGAGAGCCTGCTTCTCCCTCTCCCACTCCTCTGCTTGTTTTCCCTCTCTCGCTGTGTCTCTCTCTGTCAAATAAATAAAAATATTTTAAAAAGAAAAAAGAAAAAAAAGATTACAAAGACACTGAAACTATTCTGTACCATAGTAATGGATACGGGACATTATACCTTTGGCAAAACCCATAGCCTGTACAGCACCGAGAGTGAACCCTAATGTCAACTGTGGGCTTCAGTTAATAATAATAATAATGTACCTGTGTTGCTTTATCCATAATAATCAGTTACTAATCCAAGGTCTTAGTAACAGGGGAAACTAGGGAGTGGGGGGTGTCTGTGAGGTTCCCTCCTGTACTATACACTCAGTTTTTCTGTAAACCTAAAGCTGATGTCAATTTTTTTCCTGATGTTTATTTTAAAAAAAACTTTATTTGGGGTGCCTGGGTGGCTCAGTGGATTGGGCCGCTGCCTTCGGCTCAGGTCATGATCTCGGGGTCCTGGGATCGAGTCCCGCATCGGGCTCTCTGCTCAGCGGGGAGCCTGCTTCCCCCCACTCTCTGCCTGCCTCTCTGCCTACTTGTGATCTCTCTCTGTCAAATAAATAAATAAAAATCTTAAAAAAAAACTTTATTTGAGGCATGACTCCTATAAAGACCAATACAAAAAGACAAATGCCACATGAGACAAGTTATAGGAGTTCCCTAAGGAGTCCCATCCGTGGGACAGGTAGTAGATGGTGGGAGCCAGGTGCTGGGGAAACGGGAAATGGGGAGTTAGTGTTTAGTGGGGTCAGTTTGTGGGAAGATGCAGCATTCTGGAGGTAGGTGGTGATGACCTACCTCCTGCGTCACACCGCAGGAAAGTGCTTAATGCCTCTGAACTGTGTGCTTTCAAATGGGGAAGATGCGGGGAGGCGCCTGATGTTTCAGTCAGTTAAGCATTGGACTTGATTTCTGGGAGATCGAGCCCCACATTAGACATCACATGAGTCGAGTAGCCTGCTTGAGATTCTCTCCTTCTCCCTCTGCGCTTCTCCCCCCTCTAAAAAAAAAATAATAAATAAAATGGCTCTGATGGTAAATCTTATGCGATGTTGTATTATACCACAAGTTTTTGAAAAAGGCTTTGAGTGGGGCGCCTGGGTGCTCAGTGGGTTAAAGCCTCTGCCTTCGGTTCAGGTCATGATCCCAGGGTCCTGGGATCGAGCCCTGCATCAGGCTCTCTGCTTGGCGGGGAGCCTGCCTCCCTTCCTCTCTCTCTGCCTGCCTCTCTGCCTACTTGTGATTTCTGTCTGTCAAATAAATAAAATCTTTTTAAAAAAATGCTTTGAGGGAGAAAAAAGATCACACAATTCTTTGAAGACACTAACCGCTTTTTTTTTTTTAAGATTTTATTTATTTATTTGACAGAAAGAGATCACAAGCAGGCAGACAGGCAGGCAGAGAGAGGGAGAGGAGGAAGAGAGCCTGATGCGGGACTCGATCCCAGGACCCTGAGATCATGACCTGAGCCGAAGGCAGCGGCTTAACCCACTGAGCCACACAGGTGCCCAACACTAACCGCTTTCTAAAGTTAGTGTGGGAAAAACCTTTCTAACTATGGCTCTAAAACTACAAGATTACATATTGATAAATTCAACTACATAAAGATAAATTTTTTTGTGTCCAAAGTGAACAACTCACCAGGAAAAATATTTACGACTCAGTCCCGAGGGAAAGACCTCACATGCCGATATGAAGACGTCTAATCAGTCAGTTAAGATTAGCAGCCAAAGAGGGAGCGGGGCAGAGGATGTGATCAGGAACTTTCAAGAAAGCCAAACTAAACAAAACCCTCAAGCAAAAATGGCTTTTCAACCATCAGAAGATGCTCAACCTCACTCATAAATGAAATACGAACTAAGGGGTGCCTGGGTGGCTCAGTGGGTTAAAGCCTTGGCCTTCTGCTCAGGTCATGATCTCAGGGTCCTGGGATGGAGCCCCACATTGGGCTCTCTGCTCAGCGGGGAGCCTGCTTCCCTTCCTCTCTCTCTGCCTGCCTCTCTGCCTACTTGTGATCTCTGTCTGTCAAATAAATACATAAAATCTTAAAAAAAGAAATACAAATGCAAGCCATCAATTGGTGAAAATCCAAAATCCATTTTTCAACCACCCATTTGGTGAAAAGGCAAAAGTTTGATAACACCGTCCCCGGTGGAGGCGGTGGGTCGCTGGGCAGGTGCTCAGACCTTTGCTGGGAGGGGACGTGGGCCGAGCCCTGCAGGCAGCAAATGACAATAATGCCCCAAATGACAAACGCACACACTTGCGTGTGGGGGAAAATACACATAACATAAAACTTAGCACGTGAGCCTTTTTTTTTTTTTAAAGATTTTATTTATTTATTTAACAGAGAGCACAAGCAGGCAGAGAGGCAGGCAGAGAGAGAGGAGGAAGCGGGCTCCCTGCTGAGCAGAGAGCCCAATGCGGGGCCTGATCCCAAGACCCTGAGATCATGACCTGAGCCAAAGGCAGAGACTTTAACCCACTGAGCCACCCACGTGCCCCTTAATTTGTATTTCTTTTACAAGTGAGGTTGAGCATCTTCTGATGGGTTATTACACTGAGGTCTCGGCTCCCCCCTTCCCCCACACCCTGGCTCCCACCCTCACACTTGCTGTCTTCACGACCTTGACTCTACTCGAAACACCTCGCACACAGTATCTGCCCTTTGGCGACCGGCTTACTTCACTTTGCATGATGTCCTCCAGGCCCCTGCGTGTTGTAGCAGGTGTCCGAGCTGCCTTGCTTTGCGAGGCTGAACCCTATTCCGCTGCATGGATGGACCACAGTGTCTTTAGCCCCGTCTCTGCAGACAGACCCTCGCCTCCCCTCCGGCTTCATCTGTTGGGAATCGCGCTGCGAACACAGGTGGGCACAGCAGGCTGGGTCCCTGCTTTCAATGCCGAGTGGGATTTCCGGGTCCTGTGGTCGCCCCACACTTCACCTTCTCGGGAACCCACCCAAACATTTCCGCAGCGGCCCGGCCATGTGCCATTCCTCCCGGCCGTGCACAGGGCTCCCACATTTCTCCGCCCCCGTGCTAACACTTAGTGTTTTCTGGATATTCCAGCCACCATTGTTGCCTCACGGACACAGCTACCGGTTTCGGTGTTTACACACTGGCACCCCGCAGCAAATATTCCCTTGATGGAGGTGCTCCAGGAAATACAGCCCCAAAACCTACTTCCAAAAATCCAACCTTTGCTGTTGGGCTCGGTGAGCCCCACTAAAAGATGGGGAGTTTGTGGGCTGTTCGCTTGCACACCGTGGGTCCGGGAGAGCTCCTGCATGATCATTTGGACTCTGGAAAGTCTCTTCCAAATAATAGAGCTTTTGGTGCCTGGACCCAAATTCCCACCTAACATGTCTGCCAAGGGGATGTTAAAAAGACAGCCTCGGGCCCCAAATGGTGTCACTTAGGTGAAGTCAGTAAACTGAGTCAGTAAACCAGGACTTAAGATCTAACCCTAACTGCCGTTCAGCACCTCCAGAAATGTCGCCTCAGCCATTTCCTGGTCACACTAGGAAATTTACTAATAGACTTCTTCCATCCCCCTTAAAAGGGTGACCTTTCCAGGGCGCCTGGGTGGCTCAGTGGGTTAAGCCTCTGCCTTCGGTTCAGGTCATGATCTCAGGGTCCTGGGATTGAGCCCTGCATTGGGCTCTCTGCTCAGCAGGGAGCCTGCCCCCGCCACTGCCTGCCTCTCTGCCTACTTGTGATCTTTGTCTGTCAAATACATAAATAAATAAGTAAAATCTTTAAAAAAAAAAGGGGGGGGGTGACCTTGCCTAAAACAATGCATTTGTTGATATTTTACTTTTTTCCCCCATTCCCTCTGTTTTTTTAAAAATAACTTTTTTTTAAGATTTATTTATTTATTAGAGAGAGAGAGAGCACACATCCAGAGAGTGTGTGTGCAAGTGGGGGAGGGGTGCAGGGGGAGACTGTTGTAGCAGACGCCCCGCTGAGCAGGGAGCCCAGCCCAGGGACCTGACCCAGGAACCTGAGATGGTGACCTGACCCAAACCCCAGAGTCAGACACTTCACTAACTGAACCACCCAAGTGACTGCTTTCTCCCCCTTTAAAACCCGATCCTTCTCTGTAAGCCCTCGGTAGCTCTCCCCTACTTGCTAGATGGGAAGCTGCCCACTTCATGAAGCAATTAATAAAGCCAATTAGACCTTTAACATTTATTCGTTTGAATTTTTGTTAGTTAACAGGGGTAAAGGTAGTTTCACACTTGTCTGGGGCTCCACACTGACTCCCCAGCACCCCTGAACTTGGGCAGTGCTGAGCAGGCAGTGGCTGACTCCCCAGCACCCCTGAGCTTGGGCAGTGCTGAGCAGGCAGTGGCTGACCTCGTCCCCTGAAAAATGTAAGGCCACCCAGCTACTTGCTCTCTGCCCTCTCTCCGTTTGGTCTGATGCTCTCTCTCTTGCTACGCAGAATTTCAGAGACACAAAACAGGGGCCCCTGAGTGGCTCATTCGGTTAGGAGTCCAGCTAATGGCTTGGGCTCAGGTCCTGATCTCATGGGTCGTAGGATCGAGCCCTGAGTCAGGCTCCCCGCTTGCGTGCTCGCTCACTCTCTCAAACAGATAAATCAACAGATCTTTTTAAAAAAGAAAATAAAAGGACTGGTTCTTTACAAATATTCTCCAAGTGCTCACGTGCAGCCCCCCCAAGGCGGGAACCCTGTGCAGAGTTCCTGACTCTCGCGCTGTTACCTCCTCTCTCCGCTGTTGATAACCAGCTAAATCACTGTTGTGCGCCTGTTTGGTGTTTTTCCTTTGAATTTTTGTTTACTTGATGCTGTCTGCACATCGTTTTCTTTTGAGAGAAGGCATTAGGCCAGAAGGAGCCAACCCCTCCCTTGCCTTGCTGGTGTCCCCTGTGCTGTTCAGGGGGACGAATAGAGGCATGTGAATGTGGGTCATTCACCCTCTCTTCCATGGGGTCCCCGCTGTGTGCCCCGCAGCCCGAATCCATATGTGCGACCTCACCCCCGAGGTGACGGATCAGGAGGTGGGACCTTTGCGGGACACTTCTGTCCCCAGCCTGGAGCCCTCATGAACGGGCTGAGCGCTCTTATAAGAGACCCCAGACAGCTCCGCAGACAGGGCCAGCAAGAAGGCTACAGTTCAGCCAGCCGAGCCAGCGCTCAGATCCCAGACCTCGGCTTCCAGAACTGTGAGAAACAAACGTCTGTTTAATCAACTACCCGGCCCGTGGTGTTTTGTCGGGGCCGCTGGACCGAGCAGAGACCGAACCCCAGCAGCACAGGACAGTCCACACTTGACCAATATCTGACTGATGGACGTTTAATCATTTGCCTCGGACGGTCTGGTGTCCCCCTGGGGTACACAGCTTCTCTGGGAGAGCTGCCTGTGAGCTCGTGGTAGCTGCAGTGAGGACGCCCAGGTCCCTGGGGCCACCCTTCCACTCCGTGGTCAAGGACAGCTCGCGGTTGTGTCTCTGTGATGGCCACTGTTGTCACACTAACCTCAGCCAGTCTGATGGCGGTGACACGGCATTTCTGTTGGGATCCCCTTCCTGCTGTTCCCAGCAGTCTCGGGTCAGCGTGGGTACTCGGCTGAGACCACAGCTTCCGGTCTCCGCTGTGTCATCGGGGCCCTCCCCAGAGGCTGGGAACTCAGGCTCTCAAGGGCCTTTCCGTCAGCAGCTGCTCAAATGCTTAAGATCAATCACTGAACCAGCCTTTTGAAAGAAGTCTGATTAAGGAATTCACATTTCTTACTGTATCCTAGCCAGTGATGTCCCATCATTGGGGTTTCCACCAAACAGTTTACTTCACTAGACTTTTCTTGTTCCATTGAACTTTAACTTCCTGCCTTTGATGTTGTTAAAAACCAAGAATACTTTTTTTTAAGATCATTTATTTATTTATTTATTTGACACAGAGAGAGATCACAAGTAGGCAGAGAAGCAGGCAGAGGGATGGGGGGGGAGCAGACTCCCCGCTGAGCAGAGAGCCCCATGTGGGTCTCGATCCCAGGACCCTGAGACCATGACCAGAGCTGAAGGCAGAGGCTTAGCCCACGGAGCCACTCAGGTGCCCCCCCAAGGGGCCTCTGGTAAAAGTTGAGGAGAGGGGCGCCTGGGTGGCTCAGTGGGTTAAGCCGCTGCCTTCGGCTTGGGTCATGATCTCAGGGTCCTGGGATCGAGTCCCGCATCGGGCTCTCTGCTCAGCAGGGAGCCTGCTTCCTCCTCTCTCTCTCTCTCTGCCTGCCTCTCTGCCTACTTGTGGTCTTTCTCTGTCAAATAAATAGATGAAATCTTTTAAAAAAAAAAAAAAGTTGAGGAGAATACATAGACTCAGGGGCCTGGCACAATGGGACCTAATTTCTTCTACTAATTTCTGTATTTGCTAATTTAATACAGCGGGCATATTGCCTTGGGGGAGGAGGAGTGTTCAAACAACATTTGGGAGAGAGGATAGCAAAGAAATTCTCTTACGAAAATGTTCAGAGCAGCCCTGTTCCTAAGAGCCCCGCGGTGGAAACAACCCAGATGCGCGGTGTTTGGATGAGGGAGGAAATCAAATGCGGTAGATCCATACAACGGAATATTATTCATCCGTAAGAAGGAAGGAAATCCTGACCCTTGCTACAACATGGATGAACCCCAAAACACTAGGCTAATAAAAGAGGTCGGATACCAAAAAGTCAGAGCGCGTACAAGTCTGTGTATATGGCATATCCAGAGGGGCCCCTGGGTGGCTCAGAGGGTTAAGTGTCCGCTTACGTGGGATGCCGGTGTCTCCTGAGCTCCGAAGAAGGTGGCCAGACAAAAGCATCGGGCTGCATTTGGAGGCCCCTAGTGATGTCATTGATTCCGACCCGGATCAAAAATCCTTAGAAGGGGGGCACCTCGCATCCTGGGGAGATTTACAAACTGTGGTTATCTGGGACCCGGCCCAGGACAGTGAATTCCCTGGCCTAGATGGGCCCCCCAGGTGCACCCACATGCACCCTGAGTTGAGAGCTGATTTGCGAGAACCACGGGGGCGAAGGAACAGTTGGAGGGCACAACCAGCTGACAGATCTGGATGTGGGCTCCAGCTCAAGACGGCTAAACCCATTCCTGCAACAGGTCCAAGGTACAGGGGCCGGGAGACCTCTCTAGATGAAAAGGACGTTAAAACAACCACATACAATGTGCGGACTGAGTTCGGTTCTAGATTGAAGCAGATCCAAATTTAAGGAGACCTGTTGAGATTCTCCGAGAAATGTGGTCGCAGACTGGCTTCAGATGATTCCAGAGAATTACGATGGATTCTGTTCGGCGTGACAGTCACGTTGCCACTGTGAAAAATGCGTATGTGAGTACAGGGGTGAGTTATGTGATGTCTGGGATTCGCTTTAAAACATTCCAGCCAGGGGCGCCTGGGGGGCTCAGTGGGTTAAGCCGCTGCCTTCGGCTCAGGTCATGATCTCACGGTCCTGGGATCAAGTCCCACATCGGGCTCTCTGCTCTGCAGGGAGCCTGCTTCCCTTCCTCTCTCTCTGCCTGCCTCTCTGCCTACTTGTGATCTCTCTCTGTCAAATAAATAAATAAAATCTTTAAAATAAATAAATAAAATAATAAAATAAAATATTCCAGCCAAGAAAAAATGAAGAAGAAACAGCTAACACAAATAGTGGCAAAACCTTGGGCTGCCTGGGTGGCTCAGTCGCTTAAGCATCTGCCTCTGGCTCAGGTCATGATCCCAGGGTCCTGGGATCGAGACCCACATGGGGCTCCCTGCTCAGCGGGATGCCTGCTTCCCCCTCTCTCTCTGCCTGCCTCTCTGCCTACTTGTGATCCCTGTCTGTTAAATAAATAAATAAAAGCCTTTAAAAAAAAAAAAATAAATAAATAATAAAATAAATAAATAAAATCTTAAAAAAGAAGTGACAAACCTTAATGTCCTTTCGGTGCTGCCTCTCTCTCAGTTGTCTCCCAAACAGGTACCTCTCACGTGACCAAATTTGGAAGAAGGGTGACTGGCCGAGAGTTTTTCAGAAGTCAGGTGCTTGTTCGTGCCCCCCCAACCTGCTGGGCCCTGAGCATTGCTCTAAGACCCCGATGGGTGGGGCGCGTCTGGAAAAGCCTGCCAGGCACACTCAGGTGATTGCAGCCGTGCTTGCTGCACTGAAGTGGGGAGGCCCCTGGAGCACAGGATTTAAGGAGGCACCTCCCTCTCCCTCTCCGGGGCAGACCCCGCGCTTGCTGGACCTGGACACAGAGTTCCTCCTTAAAGCCTAGGCCAGGCATAGGCACCTCGATTGCCGCTTGCCATACCAGGTCCTATGGCGTTGGAGGCCTCAGTACAATTCCCAGAAAACTAGGGAACAGGACAGGCTCCCAAGGCAATCCAGGGGGCCCTGCCCCGTCCCTCACCCTCCGTGAAGTCTCAGGGGAGAGGACCAGGCTTCCTGCTAACAAGGTAGGTGCAGGTGCGAGGGATGGATGTGGTCCCTCCCTGCAGGCCCGACTTTGGCCACGATCTACCCACCATCTCTAAAGAGCAGTGTGTGCTCTAAAGAAGGGATGTGTGCGGACCGCACTACCTCGCCCACTGCTGCTCAGAACAAAAGCAAGCGGTGGCCAGCCATTCCCACCGGGGTACCGCCGGGGAGCCCGCCTCGGAGCCGAATCTCTGGTGCCCTCTGCTGGTCGCTCTGATTACAACAGCCTCCTCCGAGGTCAGCGGGGAAAGCGGGAATAATTAAAACTCATTAAGAGTAAATTTTAAGAAAAAGGGAGAGCTGGAAAATGTTTGTATTGTATTCAAGTGTCTTTGGGCTCTGAGAGACAGGTTCCAGGCACTGTCGGTCCTCCGTTTACTGAGCATTCCCCATGGGCGGCCCCGGAACAGCCCTATCCCTGCGGGCTGGGCTCCGGGCAAGGCTGGGGAGCCGCAGCCCCTGGGCTAACTCGGAAGGCTCGGCCTGGCTTCCGAGCCAGGCTCTTACCCGTGCGACACGCCGTGGAATGCACGTGCGTGCTGGGTACCAAGGCTTCCTCCTGGTTTTTGATTTCTCTAACAACCCTGGGGAGACTCGTTCCCATTTATAGATAAGGAACTTGAGGTCTGAAGTCACTCCACCCGTTCTTGGTTGGTCACAAGTGTGAAAGGAGAAATTCAAACCCTACTTTATCTTTAAGATTTTATTTATTTATTTGAGACAGCGTAAGAGTGATCACAGAGGGAGAAGGGGAAGCAGAAGCAGCCTCCCCACTTGGCAGGGAGCCCAACACGGAGCTCATCCCAGGACCCTGAGATCATAACCTGAGCCAAAGGCAGACGCTCAACCCACTGAGCCATACTTTTTAACCCCTAAGCCCTACTTTTTTAAAAAATACACAATATTATTAACTGTGGTCACCATGCTAATTATGACATCCCTGTGAGTACTCATTTTATGACTCTATGTTCGTACCTTTGACTCTCCGCCCATTTTGCCCGCCCCGCCCCCATCCTCTGACAATCAACAATCTCTTCTCTGTATCTGTGAGATCCTGTTTTGTTTTTTTCTTTGTTGTTCTGGCTTTTTTTAGATTCCACGTATAAATGAGATCATTTAGCATTTGTCTTTGTTTCACTTACTTCACCGAGCAAAAGGCCCTCAAGGACCATCCACGTTGTCACAAGTGGCTTTTTATGGCTCAGTAATAAAATTTGTCGTATATATATACTACATTTTCTTTATCCATTCATCCACTGATGTTTCCGCATCTTGGCTCTCGTAATTAATGCTGCAGTGAACATGGGGGTGCACATATCTTTTTGAGTTAGTGTTTTTGTTCAGATAAATATCCAGGAGCAGCATTGCTAGATCATACAGTTCTTTTTTTTTTTTTTTTTTAAAGATTTTATGTATTTATTTGAGAGAGACAGAGAGAGAGAGCATGAGAGGGGAGAAGTTTAGAGGGAGAAGCAGGCTCCCTGTGGAGCTGGGAGCCTGTTGCGGGACTTGATCCCTTGACTCCGGGACCATGACCTGAGCCAAAGGCAGTCGCCCAACCAACTGAGCCACCCAGGTGCCTTTTTTTTTTTTTTTAGATTTATTTATTTCAGAGAGAGAGAAAGAGAGCTTGAGCAGGGGGCCACAGAGGGAGCAGGAGACAAGAAAACTCGCTGCTGAGCAGGGCCCCAGGATCACAGGGCTCCCATCCCAGGACCCTGAGATCATGATCTGAGCCAAAATCAAGAGTCAGAGGCTTAACCGACTAGGCCACCCAGGCATTCCTGGATCATATATTAGTTCTATTTTTCATTTTTTGAGGACCCTCCATACTTTTTTTCCACAGAGGCTGCACTAATTTTCAATCCCAACAGTGCATGAGAGTTGCCTATTCTCCATGTCTTGGCCAACACTTCTTGTTTCTGGTCTTTTTGATACTAGCCATTCTCACAGCATGAGGTGATACCTCATTGTGGTTTTATTTGCGTTTCCCTAATGGTTAGTGATTTGAGTATTTTTTCATGTACCTGTTGGCCATCTGTATGTCTAT
Source organism: Neogale vison (assembly GCF_020171115.1). Lineage (NCBI taxonomy): Eukaryota > Metazoa > Chordata > Mammalia > Carnivora > Mustelidae > Neogale > Neogale vison. The sequence continues at coordinate 216,514,678 of NC_058096.1, forward strand.
TTGGAAAAAATGTATATTCAGGTCCTCCCCACGCTTTGTTAAATCAGCTTGAGTTTTGCAATTGAATTGTATGAGTTCTTCATATAATTTGGATATTACCTGCTTATCAGATTTTTGATTTAGAAGTATTTTCTCCCATTTGGCAGGTTGCCTTTTCATTTTGTTGATGGTTTCCTTTGCTGTGAAGAAGCTTTTTAGCTTGCTGTCATTCTACTTATTTATTTTTGCTTTTGTTGTCTGTGGTCCTTGGTGCCAAATCCAAAAACTCATCACCAAGACCGATGTGAAGGAGCTTACTGCTTGTTTTCCTCTAGGAGTTTTATGGTTTCAGGTCTTACATTCTTTAATCCATTTTGAGCTATTTCTTGTGTATGGTGTAGGATAGTTCTTTCGAATGTGGCTGTCCAGTTTTCCCAACACTATTTATTTATGTTTATTATTTAAAGTGATGTATTTATTTATTTGAGAGAGAGACAGTGAGAGAGAGCCTGAGAGGGAGAAGGTCAGAGGGAGAAGCAGACTCCCCATGGAGCTGGGAGCCCAACGCAGGACTTGATCCTGGGACTTTGGGATCATGACCTGAGCCCATAGCAGTTGCTTAACCAATTGAGCCACCAGGCGCCCCCAACACCATTTATTGAAGAGACTGTCCTCTACCCATTGTATGTTCTTGGCTCCTTTGTTGTAAATTAATTGACCATTTGTGCATGGGTTTATTTCTGGGCTCTCTATTCTGTTTCATTGATCTGTGTGTCTGTTAGGTGCTGATATCATACCGTTTTGAATATTGCACCTTGTAATATACTCTCTCAGGAAGCGTGACGCCTCAGCTTTGTTCTTTCTTGAGATTGCCTTGACTATATAAGGGCTTCTGTGGTTTCCTACAAATTTTAAGACTTTTTTTTTCTATTTCTGTTAATTTCTATTCCAATCACCATTGGAATTTTGGTAGCGTTGTAGATTGTTTGGGGGTAATATGGACATTTTAACAATATTCTTCCCATCCATGAGCACTAAATATCTTCATTTATGTGTCTTCAATTTTTTTTTCATCAATGTCTTGTAGTTTTCAGCATACAGGTCTTTCAGCTCCTTGGTTAAAATTATTCCTAAGTGGTGTTTTCGATGCAATTGTAAATGAGATTGCTTTCTCAATTTATTAGTTTGTGTAATGCAACATTTTTGTGTATTTTGTATCCTTCAACTTTACTTTGACTTTTTTTTTTAAGATTATTTATTTATTTGACAGACAGAGATCTCAAGCAGGCAGAGAAGCAGACAGAGAGAGAGAGGAGGAAGCAGGCTCCCTGCTGAGCAGAGAGCCCGATGCGGGGCTCGATCCCAGGACCCTGGGATCATGACCTGACCCGAAGGCAGAGGCTTTAACCCACTGAGCCACCCAGGCGACCCAGGACTTTGTTTTTTCTTATCTAATTGTTCTGGCCCAGGTCAATCACAACGCTCGTGTGAAAGCTGGGATTCAAACCGTACTTTTAAGTCCCACTTCTTCCCCAGACCCTACACTCCTTATGGAAAGAGACAGTTCGTCCGCTTTGCTGTTTCTGATACGGGTAGATTTGGGGCGGGGTGGGATCTATTCTGGGCTGGGAGCCAGTCCTGCAATGCTTCCCTCTCCCCAGCAGGATCACACGAGCTCCTGCCCACAGTGGGCACATGCGTCCTCTCCCTTAACTCAGCATTTGCTGGGGCCCACACTGGACTAAGCACTATAGGGTGTTGGGAGCTCAGCAATGAACAGACACCTGGACCCACCCTTTGGGAGCCTGTGTATACCCCAACACCCAGTCCCTTTGTCTGATCTAACCATTCCAGTCCATGGGCTTTACAACTCAGGAGGCAAAAGGTACTGGAGAGAGGGGGCAAAAATATGGAGGACTCTTCTGGGAAAGGCTGACCTTCCAACCAAAGACAAAGACACACAGACTTTAGGCCTACACTAAACCCCTAAATTCCTGGGAACACTGAGTTGTCTACTTGGTTGCCAACTGCTCCTTTCAGCTTCACACCTACAAGGGGCTGCATGGAACCCACCCTGGCTGAATGTCAGAAGTGGCATTTGATAACCAGCTCAAGGGGTGAGGCCATGCCGCTCTTTCAGTACTTCTGATCACAGTGAGGAACAGGTCTCACTCGATGCCAGTGTGTCTTAAACCTTTCCTGAGGTTGGTTAGTATCTCTGTTGAACAGAGACATCAGGATTTAGGCCTTTGGTAGGTAACACTGTAAGATTATAATTTAGTAGCTGCCATATTTGTTCTCATTAATTTCTTTTTCATATTCACTAACTCACTGTATTCAAAGTTTACTTACGGCTAATGATAGCAGCATTTAGTAATTCTGGCAGGATGCTGTTAAGATCAAATATAGGACCCTGAGTTTGAGGAGTAAGGCCACAGGATTGGGAGTTAGAGCTTGAATCATGGTTTTGCCACAGCTTTGGAAAAATCAACTTTTTGAACATCACTTTTTCCACTGTACAATGAAAAGTTTGACTTGCAAGATGCTCCTGTCCCAGGCGCCTGGATGGCTCAGTGGGTTAAGCCACTGCCTTCGGCTCAGGTCATGATCTCAGGGTCCTGGGATCGAGTCCCACATCGGGCTCTCTGCTCAGCAGGGAGCCTGCTTCCTCCTCTCTCTCTCTGCCTGCCTCTCTGCCTACTTGTGATCTCTCTCTGTCAAATAAATAAATAAAAATCTTTAATAAAAAAAAAAAATAAAAAGATGCTCCTGTCCCAAAAATAAGGGTATAAAAACCACTGGGGGCGCCTAGATGGCTCAGTGGGTTAAAGCCTCTGCCTTCTGCTTGGGTCATGATCCCAGGGTCCTGGGATCCCTGAGTTGGGCTCTCTGCTCCGCAGGGACCCTGCATCCCTCCCCCCAACCCCGCCTGCCTTTCTGCCTACTAGTGATCTCTGTCAAATAAATAAAAATCTAAGAGTAAATAAATTTTAAAAAGAAACAAAAAACCACCGTGTCCAGCATACCCATAAAATGAACGGAAGGTCTAAATACCAAAACTGAACAGCAAAATACATGAACTCAAACACCACAACAAAGGTCATTGTTTCATGGGGTTTCTTTGATTTTTTTGGTGTTTGGGGGTTTTGTTTTGTTTTTTTGTAAGCTCTATGCCCAACATGGGGCTTTAACTCACAACCCCAAGATCAAGAGTCACGTGCTCTTCCAATTGAGCCAGCCAGGCAACCTTTCATGTCCTAGCTTTATTAACTAGCCGCAGGCCACCTAGGAAACAGAGGTACCCTCATTCCTCTGTTTTTAAAGTAGAGTTATCACAACCTAAGTACCAGCTTTGTACACTAGCCTATTCCATCCACAGGATTCTGGGTTTCCAGGGTTATTGAAATATAAACAGAATCTGTGATTCTATAGATAATTTCAGATCAGAAAATGTTTTTCCCTCCAAAATCACTTCAACATCACTGTTGTGAGGGGAAAGGTGGTTTTTGCAAAAAGATTCCCTGTAACATCTGTACCACTGACAGTCCCCTGGTTTGGTACGGTTTATCGTAAAACGTTACCATTTGGGGTAAGCTGGGGGAAGGGTACAAAGAACGTCTTTGTGCTATTTTTCCTCTTTCCTCCAAAACTGTGTTATTTATTTATTTTTTAAAATTTGACAGACAGAAATCACAAGCATGCAGAGAGGCAGGCAGAGAAAGAGGAGGAAGCAGGCTCCCCGCCGAGCAGAGAGCCCGACACAGGGCCCGATCCCAGGATCCTGGGATCATAACCAGAGCTGAAGGCAGAGGCCTTAACCCACTGAGCCACCCAGGCGCCCCTGAAACTGTTTTTGTTTTTGTTTTGAGAGAGAAAGGGAAAGCAGAGAGAGACAGAGCACAGAGAGGGAGTGAGAGAGAGAAGCAGACTCCTTGCTGAGCAGAGTTCCGCTCAGGGCTTGATCCCCGGACCCTGAGATTATGACCTGAGCGGAAGGCAGACGCTGAACTGGCCACCCAGAAACGGTTTCTTAGCTTTATTTCAGAATGATTAAAACTACTGCTCATGAAAACGAGGATAAACTTTTCAACTCCAAATTTAAAATGAAAATCAGAATGGTCTTAGGACGCCTTGGGAGTCGCCTGACACATGTGATTAGCCTTGGTCGAGAAACTGTGAGGCTCAATGAGGAAGGCTCATGTAGACTCACAGCTAACTCGACAATGATAAACATCACATGGTCTTGTCACTTTGCTCTCCCCCAACTCCTAAACCAACCGAGACGGAGACCGAAACCAAGCTAACTCTGAATTAGCTTTGGCTAACAGGAACGAGAGGAGAGTGGCCAAAAAGGCTGTGAAAGCCCAAGGAAAAAATACTCGGCACATAATTTATTTAAGTCACTCTGCATGTGATGGTCGCTCGCACCCACTGCACCATCCGCGGCAGGCGGTCCGCCACGGCTTGGGCCCGGTCTGCACCCAGGCCTGGGTCTCATCTGGGGACCTCCGACTGCACCAGGGAGTCGACTTGACTCAGGGCGAGTTTGTCTTTCTTCTCCTTCTGCAAGACCTGCTCCTCCCACAGCGCCTGGTCCACCTGATCTTCGGTGAGCACGACAGGCTTGTACTTCTCGTCAAAGAGCCGCTCGTTGGTCTCGGAATGCAGCTGATGCGGCCCGACGACGCGCAGATGAGCCGGCAGGTGCTGGAACTCCTCGTCGTTGATGTCGCAGTCGCGCATCCGGGCGGCCAGCACCCACCAGCGGCCCACGAAGCCCAAGTCCAGGATTCGGTCCGGGAAGTCGGTCCAGCGGGGCTGCAGGTAGCGGCAGCGGGCCTGGTAGAGGCTGGCCTCGGCGTCCACGGGCGCCTCGTACACCAGCGCGCAGAGGCCCAGGTTCACGTGGCGGAGGCGGCCGCGACCCCGCAGCCACAGCAGCCGCTGCACGTAGTCCTCGGAGGCGCGGTTGCGCGTGGCCGGGGCCAGCAGCAGAAGGGTCCCCGACGCATCCAGCAGCGCCTCCTCGAAGGCCGCCTCGCTCGGTGCCAGCGCACAGCAGGCCGCCGCGCCGCCCAGCAGCCCCGTATACACGGCCGCCCGCCAGGGTCGAGCCCGCGCCGCCGCCGCCGCGTCCCGGCAGGCCTCGGCGTAGTCCCGGAGCAGCACGCGGGCCCAGGAGCCTGAGGAGAGAAAAGCAGAACAAACAGGTGAGAGCAGGCCGCTGTGGCCACCCCTCCCGCCGCCTCCCGCCGCTACTCACCCAACCGCGTCCACACGCCTGGCTTCGCGGCCGCCGGGCCACCAGACTCTTGGTTTCGGGACCAAAACCTCTTCAGAGCGGCCGTCGCCATTCTCTTCCGGCTTGGCGTCCCGTTTCCGAAGAGAAACACCGCGTATGCGAGGAAAAAGGCCCGGGGGCCTCCTGCGCTAGCGTTAGCAATGCCGGAAGTGGTTTCCCATCGGAAGAGGATAGAAAAGGGACCGGTGCCGGATGTTGCTGTCCGGGCTGAGCGGGGTCGGCTGTGGCGTGGAGGCGGGCCGCGCAGGCGCAGAGAGCCTGGGCCACGCCGACTGAGGCAGCGTCAGGTGAGGAGGGCGGGGTGCACCTATGGGCCGGGGACGGCGAGTTTCACCCCCCGGCTCCGTGCCTTAACGTCCAGGCTGGGCTCGGGGCTGAGAGAGAGGCCCCGGGGGGCACCGGATAGGGTTGGGGGCGGGTGTCATTGGCCTCTGTCCTCAGAGCGGGATGCGGTGACGCCCCTGAGCGACCATGGCGGCGGCCGACGAGCTGGCCTTCCACGGTGAGTGCGGCGGCGACCGGCCGGAACCTCCCACCCAGGTTCCAGCTGACCGCCAGCATGAATCCCCGTCAGCTGTGACCCCGACCCAGGCAAGATGCCCATCCCGGACTCGAACCCCACTCCCGGCAGAGTCTCTGTCCCAGAGCTGACCCCAGCCCAGAACCAGCCTTAATCGTAGGCCCTGGCTAGGAGCGGAGGAACACGCCTTCCACATGCTCATAATTTAGGAAGCTGGGCCCTTCGGTGGCCCCAGTTGGAGTCTTGGCCCCCAGATGAGCCATGGACCAAACCAAATTGTCCTGACTCCCAAAACACGCCTGTGTCCCATATTCCTTCTCGGTAGAGTTCGAGGAAGCTTCTGATCTGCTGGCCGAGACCCCAGATGCGGCCACCACCAGTGGAAGCAATCAGCTGACCCCACAGGGGCATGTGGCCGTGGCGGTGGACTCGGGTGGCAGTTATGGAGCTGAGGAGGAAGTGGAGGAGAGTGACAGGACTGCGGTGAGTCCCGGCGGGGCCCTGCCTGCCTCCCGCCTTGCCCCCAGCCTCCGCCCAGGCTGTACGGGTGGCTACTGAAAGCCCATGCCGTTCAGCTCCTGCAGGAGGAGAAGCAGCAGCCCGGATTCTGGACGTTTGGCTACTATCAGAGTTTCTTTGACGTGGACACATCCCAGGTCAGGCCCGGGAAGCGGGTGGGATGGGGCTTGCAGTCACACAGGGCTCGAGCCACCAGCACTGAGCCCTTCCTGGACACCGGAGTGCTGGGGATGCCCAGGTGAGAGAACGACGAGTTCCCACCCAGGCTGGCTGGATTAACTGCATATGGTGTGACCAGGGCTCATGGGAACACAGATGCATGTGCTCAGGCAGGTTAGAGAAGGGCCTCCTGGAGGAGGTGAGCAGTGTGCTGAGACGGGGAGGAGAAGGAGGCCTCAGCTGGGCAGACTGAAGGGAAGCACGTGTTACAGGCACAGGGAACAGCAGATACAGAGGACCGGAGGGGAGAGAAGGCGTGAAGTGTCACAGGAGCCCGCGGTCACTTGGTCTGGTTGGAGAGTGTGAAGTGGGGGACAGGTAGGCGGAAGACAGAGCACAGAGGCCTAGTATGCTGTGTGAAGGAGTTTGGGTTTTATCCTGAGGGTGCTGGGAGGCCATCAGCGGGTTTAGAGCAGGAGAGAAATGAGTGGAATTAGCAGACACGGTGCAAGGACGGTGGGTCAGAGTCCCCAGGCCAGGAAGGGAAATAATAAACTTGGGGCGCGGAACAGGGGACATAGTGGAGAGAGATGTAGGCGGAAGGAGACCAAGGACTTGACTGTCCCCTACCTCACAGTCCAGACACGTCACAACAGGATAGGCTGTTCAGGGCAGCCAAGCCAAGGGAAGGGGAAGTAAAGGGAAAGATGAGTGGACCAGAAGATTCCTTCAGTTGGCAGCACACTGGGGTATTGAGACTGGCAGGGGGAACGGCTCCAGCCCCTCGAGAATCCAGCAGGAACATGTGAGGCCTTGCAGGCAGGGGAGATGGGAGGTCAGCAAGGAGGGAGCCTCTGAGGGCAGGGCAGGGCAGGAGCTTGGCCCTCTCCTCTGTGGGGGCTAAAGGGCCCCGTGCAAGGCTTCCATTCTGAGCCCCACTTTGTCTCCAGGTCCTGGACCGAATCCGAGGCTCGCTGCTGCCCCGGCCTGGCCACAACTTTGTGCGGCACCATCTGCGGAATCGGCCAGACCTGTACGGTGAGTGGTGGTGTGCATTCAGCTCGAGAACTCCCTCAGCACACGTGGACCGGGTGCTGGCCCATGGATTCCAGCTGAGAAGAAAGCAGGGGGCACTCCCAGAGAGCAAGGGGCACGTTCTGTCTGGGGAGACGGTTATATGCAAGGCTGCCAAGGGCAGCAGGGCTCAGAAGAAGAGCAAACAGTTTAGAGCATGTGAGTTGCTGTTTCGCATGGGTTGGACAGGGAAGACCCCTATGAGAAGGATGAGGCCTTGTTGGTGTTACGGGATGGTGCTGAGGAGATTCAGGGGAAGAATATTCCAGAAGGGGACACGGGTCCAGTGATGGGGCAGTATTGTCCTTGGCGTAGTGAGTTGCATGAGGTTACAGAGGTGACAGGAGGAGACTGTGCTTGCCGTACAGGTCTCCGTGAGAAGGAGTCTCAGTTAAGGGCTCTGAGGCTTCCTCTGGCCATGGGGGCAGAGGGCGCGGGGCGGGAGCAGTGACTGCCATTTTCCACGTGTGGGATGATGGGACCCAGCCCAGGTGGAGAGCAGTGGTTGGACTGTGGACTAGATCTCAAAGTTGGAGCCGCCAGGATGTCCTGACATGCCCGAGGGGGGTTGGGAGGAGAGAGAGGCGAGGATGGCTCTGGGGTGTTCATCGGGACTACCCGAAGGATGGGCCTGTCATGTACGGACTGGAAAGGCTGGGCAGGTTGTAGGGGAGCGCACAGGGGTGGGAGGCTGGAACTGGAGAGGCCTAGACGTGCCCATGGAAATGTTGACTATAAGCCTGTGTTCAGGGCACAGACCGGACTTGAGATATTTGGGAGACATTAGGCTCGATGTGACATAGGGCCGGAGGCTGGGCAGGATTGTGCAGGGGGTGAACACAGAGGGAGAGGAGGGGTCAGGACTGTGTCCTGAAGGTCCCCATTGTTAAAGGGGTCAAGGACTTACAGATGTTGAGGAACTGCCAGGGGAGTGATGTGGCAGAAGCCAGGAGCATGAAGTCCTAGAAAGCATATGCGGAGTGTTTCTAGAAGAGGGAGCTCAGCTACATACAGCAAAAGCTATGGAAAGGTCAGGAAAGCTGAGGGACTGAGAGCCAGCACGGGCTTCAGCCACCCCACGTCCTCATCACTGGTGATGTTGCGGGGGCAGTCAAGTCAGGGTGGAGGTAGCTCGGACCTTAGAAAGAGGCTTGGGTCCCGGCACAGTTGAGATGGGACAAGTCACCTGTCCTGGGAGCCCTGGGTTCCTCACCACCCCCGACCCGCAGGCCCCTTCTGGATCTGTGCCACACTGGCTTTCGTCTTGGCCGTCACTGGCAACCTGACCCTGGTGCTGGCCCAGAGGAGAGACCCCTCTATCCACTACAGCCCCCAGTTCCACAAGGGTAAGTGAAATAGGCAAGGCCCCGGCCCTGCCCGAGCTGGGAGTGCCGCGGAACCCCGAGGGTGACGGCCTGCCTTACCCCTGCCCCCCAGTGACCGTGGCCGGCGTCACCATCTACTGCTACGTTTGGCTGGTGCCGCTGGCGCTGTGGGCCTTCCTGCGGTGGCGGAAGGGGGTCCGCGAGCGCATGGGGCCTTACACCTTCCTGGAAACCGTGTGCGTCTACGGCTACTCCCTCTTTGTCTTCATCCCCACCGTGGTAAGTGTGGCCCCAGGCTGCGGAGGGGCGGGGGGCAACAGGTGCCCAGTGGAAGGCCTGGCAACCAGCTGCCCGTGTCGCCCCCAGGTCCTGTGGCTCATCCCTGTCCCATGGCTGCAGTGGCTCTTCGGGGGGCTGGCCCTGGCCCTGTCAGCCGCTAGCCTGGTGTTCACTCTCTGGCCTGTTGTCCGAGAGGACACCAGGGCGGTGGCTGCGGTCCTGCTCTCCACTGTCGTGCTGCTCCACGCCCTCCTGGCCGTGGGCTGTAAGGTACAGGCGAGCAGGGCTGGGCCTCGGGCTCGGGGGGAATGGGGGGGGTCACTGACTATCCCCCAGGACTGACCCCAAGGGCTTTGGCACAGTTTTACTTCTTCCAGCCGCTGCCTCTGGCGCACCCGGCCCCCCCAACGCAGGCTGCATCTCTGTCCCCAGACCTCCCGCCACCGCCCACCTCTAGAGCCCACACCACCTAGGGAATGCCGGGCCCTAAGGTGAGGCCGGTTTCCCGCGGCCCCTGGGGGCTTCTCCCGCCCTTGCTCCCCGAGGCCAGGAGTCACAGCTCCGCTCCCCGGTGTCTCCCTTTCAGGCCCAGCATGAGGGGACACCGCTGCCCGCCCTGCCCCTCAGATGATGACTGAAGTCTCCCCGACACCTCGAGATCACTCTGCTGCTTTCCAGACTTTTCTTACAAAGCAAACACTTTTATTTTCTATGCAAAGGTGATTCCGAGAATTTGTAGAAAGGTGGGAGAAGGGCAGCGAAGCAGAGAGCTTCCGGGGGGGCTGGTGCCCCCCGGCTCCCCGCCAGGTCTTCTGCTTTCCCTGATGTGACGCGTGAGAGAGCAGACAGGGCCACCCCGGCCTCGACTGTGCCTGGCCTTCCTGGGTGCCCAGGGAGCGGGTCCCAGGGCCGAGCCTGAGCTCCACCACCGCCGTGTTCGGGGTGGGGGGGGTCAGCAACGGGGGAGCAGAAGTAGAAGAAAACTGCCTGTGCTGAAACATCCATTTCCTTGTTTATTTGTCTCGTTGGGGGGGGGCAGAGGTCCCTGCAAGGCCCCTTCCCAGGCTGGGAGGGACCAGAATGCCATCATAGTTATAGGGACTGGAGCGTCTACAAATGTCAAGGGAGATAAACAGGCCTAATGTGAGCTACGAGGGAAAAGGACGCCTTCCACGATCGAGTCTTGTTTCTCATGTCGGCCCCAAGCGGCTGACAGTGACCCTTCCCTCCAGGCCCTGGGCCCATGGGGCCACCTGTTCTAACTCTTGGCAGGGGTGGGGGAGGGGACCTGCAGGGGCTCAGGGACAGGACAGCAGCAAGAGGCAGGGGCCGAGGACGGAGGGCCTTCCCGACAGCCGGGCTGGGTTGTACATTCAAGTGTGAGGTGAACCCTTTGGTGGGAGGGGGGCCTCGGGTCTCCAGAGGCCTGGCCCCACCCCTGTCCCGAAGACTCGGCAGGGCTGCCCCTCACCACTGAGCCTCTGAGTGGGGGGAGAGGGGCTGCTGGCTCGGCCCGGCCGGCCTGGTTTCTCAGAGGGTCTGTGGATTGACACTGGTTCTTCTCGTAAAAAAATAAAATTAAAAAAAGCAGCATGTCACGCCCATTGTGACCAAGGCCTGGTAGTTGAAGGGGAGGCCCCGCCCAGTCAGGACCGCCTTCCCACTGGACACAGGCAAGGGGGGGCAGGCGCCGGGGGACCGGGTGGGGTGGCAGCTGCTCCCCGCACCCCCACTCCGACACCGGGCCTGCAGCTGTTAGCCCCGGACACGCCTGTTACAGAAGATGTCAAACCCAGGTCAGGGTGGAGGGCAGGAGGGGGAGCCAGGGCTCCCACGACATGATCTTGTGTAAAACATGGCAGCGACACACGCTCAGGGCCAAGATGTGGGTGGGCGGTGGAGAGGGGACGGCGGCGGCGACGTCGTGTAGAAAAGTGTCCGAGTTCCCAGAGCAGAGGGCTGGGGCCGGGTGCTGGGGCTTCCCCGGTGCGGGGGTGAGAGCCGCCCAGGCGGGGAGGGGGTGGGCAGGGTGTTCATTTGGTTTCCTGGTGCTGTCAGTCTGTTCCACGCCGGAGGGGCCTAGCTCCCGTAGTGCATGGTGTTGGTCGGGATGGACATGGGGGAGGCCATGGAGATGGCGGGGCCGCCCATGGTGAACTGGCTGTTGACCGCGTAGTGGGCGCTGGAGCCGCCGCCGCTGCTGCCCTGGGCGCCGGAGGACCCTGTGGGGCGGGGGGTGGCACGGGCGCTGAGGGGCCGGCCCTGCCCCCTCGCCCGCCCAGACCCGCGGCAGAGTCAGACAGAGACAGAGAGCAGGCGAGAGGGCAGGCGGGCGGCGGGGGACCGCACACTCACACCCGCGGGGCCCCGCTCCCGCCGCCCGCCGTTACCTTGGACAATCCCCGTGCTCATTATGGAGCCCATCCGGGAGTGGGTGTGATTGACAATCCCCGTGTTGGCTGCGCAGCAAGAGGGAGGGAGGAAGGAAGGGAGACGGCGTCACCGCCCCCGGCCCGGCCCACGCGCTCGGCACTAGGGTGTGGGGAGGGTGGGCGCGGCGGCTGCAGAGTGCGCGGAGAAGAACGGAACGCGGGGCCTCTGCCGGGAGCCCCAGGAAGAGAAGGGAGTGACGGCGACCGTGGCGCAGAGAGCCCAGGCCCTAGAGAACAGTGGCCGCCCACCCCGCTGCCCGCAGGCCCCTGGGGACACTCACCTAAAGGAATCAGGTTGTTGTGGCCCACGCTGGAGCCGCCGGCTATGACACTGCTCAGGTCGTAGGCGGTGGGCATCCCTGTGTGCAGAGCGGGCGAGGTCAGGGGTGGGGAGGCCGAGGCCATGTCGTCCCCCCCCCACCCCCGCAGGAGCGCCCCGCCCCGCCCCCACCAGCTCCTCACCAGCCACGGCCATCCCGCTGCTGAGGTTGTAGGTGCTGCCCGTGTTCCACATGTTCTCCGAGGGGGACGTGTAGTGGGAGCCGGGCGGGGGCGAGGGCGTCGTGCCTGTGTATCTGCAGCACAGACAGACCAGCGCGCAGGGCTGAGAGGCCGCAGGGCAGGACGGGCACCCCCTGTGGAGGCTACGGGCCCATCCTACCTGAAGAAGGGGTTTTTCAGATCCAGGAGGTTACTGGATTTGGAGCCCGTCTGGTCTACCTGGGCCACAATACTGATGTCATAGCTCTGTCTGCAGAGAGGACAGGGCAGGACGGCCATAAGCTGGCTGGGGAGACAGACCCCTGCCTCCCCCAGCCCCGGGTGGCAGCTCCCACCTTTTGTTGGCAATAAGCAGACATGTCCCTGAGAGCGTGTCCCCGGCCTTGGCGAACAGTGGTGACTGGAACAGGCAGCGGACCTGGTACCAGTGGGTCAGGGGCTCCGTCGGGGCCGTGGACAGCCATACTGTCATTCTGCCAAGCAAGGACAGGCGCACGCGGGACCAGGCTGCAGCCTCCGCCCTGTGCGCCTCGAGCTCTCCCCAGGTGTCTCTGATGGGTCCCCTGGGGCCCTAGAGCTGAGACGCTGGCTGGCCGGGCATCCCGGGCACACGCCCATGCACACACGTCCATGTACACGCACACACGACAGCTAGGACGGGCCCACTCACCCTGCCCTCGGCCAAGAGACAGAGACCGGGGCCCATGAAGGACAGTTACTGAGAACAAGACAGACGCCCCCCCCCCCAACAGTCTCTGGTTCAGAGGGAGCTCTCGTTGCTTTTGCAGGGACAGGGAGCCTAGAGCAGTCCTGTCCTGTCCTGTCCTAGCCCCGAGCCCACCCTGGGGATCACAACTGCAGGGAAGCGGCTGGGACTGGGCCGGGGCCGCGCACGTAGCACGCCCTCGCTCTTGGCACTCACATGGAGCCGATGAAGGCGACATCAAACCAGAAAGCCAGGCCGTGAACTAGCCCAGAATGCAGCATGTGGAATTTGAATGGGATTTCTATCCTGGAAGGCAAAGTGCAGTGATTGCTGGGGAAGCCAAACAGGGACGGCCAGGAGAGAAGAGGGGTGGCTGGGTGCAGAGTCCCGGGGCCGCTGCTGGCCCGCCCTGGGGCAGAGAAGGCCTGAGGGAGTCTGTGCCGGTCCTGGGCCCTAGCAGGAGCCAGGCTTAGCGGCGGGGCACGGGCGCCAGTACCTGTGCAAATCTCCTTCTTTGGCTTCTAAGAAGTTCACTGTGTACTTGACAGACTTGGCCATCAGGATCCGGATGTCAAATGTGTCCTGGGAGAGAGACCACAGTGTGACCTGGCTTCAGGCACGGAGGCCAGCTGGGAAGGGGAGAGCTCTGCCTCTCTCCCTGTCTGGCCACGGCTTTGAGGCCATTCGGCTAAAACCATTCTCAGACATGCTGGGCGGGGTGGGGGACGACGTGGCTCGCCACCACAGAGGACAATGAGGCGACAGCTCTCAACCACTCATGTGCATTAGAGACTTGGCAGCTCCCCTTCTGGGAGTCTGACCTACACGTGTGCGTGGATGTGTCCAAGCTCGCACACACACAACTAGACGCGCTCTGGAAACTGCCTAATGACGCCAACGTCCCATCCGTCAGAGACTGAGCGAGGACGGGGAGGCTGTTTGTGAACAGGTGGGGAGGGTCTCGAGACGGACTAAATTAATAAGCAAACGGGGGAACTGTGCTGCCCTCCACTCCCGCCAAGCTGGAGGCTTTAGAGCAGACGGGCGCTCCTGTGAGCAACTACAGCAGCTGAATAAAATACTGGGGCGGGGGAATACTTGGGGGGAGCCTAGTTTGCGAGTCAGGAAGAGCAACAGTGGCGGCCGCCGCTCTGGGAGCCAAGATCCTGGAGCCAAGATTCCGCCTGTGCCTTTCCCCTTGGGGCAGGACCTTCTGGCGGCCTCCCGGGATGGGGACAGCAAAACGGGGACTCAGGGTCACCAAGGCAGCTAGGATTCCAGGGCTCAAGAAACGAACAAAAGGGAAATGCAGAAACAGGAGATGGGCATTCTGCACTCCGGGGTGTGGGCCAGTTCCCGAGCCGCACGGGCCTGGGGCTGAGAGGCGGAGAACTCAGCGGGGGCCACTCGGAAGACGCTGATAGACCAAGGGGAGGTTCAGCCGCACATGAGTGCTGGACGAGGAGCCCTCGTGAAGCAGCCACCAGGCTTGCACTGAGACCACTGACCACTGGGCCCTAAAGCAGCAGTTCCCCAAATGTGGTCCCTTCCAGAGCACTCGCAAGGTCAAAACTATTTTTGATAACACTAAGATTTTTCTGCCTTTTTCTTTGGTTCATTCACCAACTGAACACAGAAGTAGAATCCAACTGTCTTCTATTAAGCCAGACATTAAAGAGATTTGCAAATTAAAAATGCCAACTGTGGGGCGCCTGGGTGGCTCAGCTGGTTAAGCATCGGCCTTCAGCCCAGGTCATGATCCTTCGGTTCTTGGATCGAGCCCCACATTGGGCTCCCTGCTCAGTGGGTGGCCTAATCCTCCCTCCCCTCCCCGCTCATGCTCTCTCTTGCTATCTCTGTCTCTCTCTCTTAAATAAATAAAAATCTTAAAAGGGACACCCGGGAGGCTCAGTTGGTTAAGCAGCTGCCTTTGGCTCAGGTCATGATCCCAGAGTCCTGGGATGGAGCCCCACGTCGGGCTCTCTGCTCAGTGGGGAGCCTGCTCCTCTGTCTCCCTCTGCCTGCTGTTCTGCCTACTTGTAATCTCTCTCAATCTCTCTGTCAAATAAATAAATAAAATCTTTAAAAAAAAATCTTTTAAAAAAAGCCAACTGTTCTCACTGAAAAGTTTTGGAAAATCCGTTTTTTACTTAAAGATACTATGTATGGGCACCTAGTGGCTCAGTCAGTTAAGCGACTGCCTTTGGCTCAGGTCATGATCCCAGAGTCCTGAGATTGAGTCCCACGTTGGGCTCCCCCTACTCTGTGGGGAGCCTGCTTCTCCCTCTCCCTCTGCCTGCCACTCCCCCTGCTTGTTCTCTCTCTCCCTCTGTCAAATAAATAAAATCTTTTTAAAAAATACTATTTATGGGGGCACCTGGGTGGCTCAGTGGGTTAAAGCCTCTGCCTTCGGCTCAGGTCATGATCCCAGGGTCCTGGGATTGAGCCCCGCATCAGGCTCTCTGCTCAGCACGGAGCCTGCTTCCTCCTCTCTCTCTGCCTGCCTCTCTGCCTACTTGTGATGTCTGTCTGTCAAATAAATAAATAAAATCTTTTTAAAAATAGTATTTATGTTAACATGTAATGGGCTTGTTATTTTAAAACATGTATTTTTTAGGCTTGTTTTTTTTTTTTTTTTCAGGGCTTGAACTCACGATCCTGAGATCAAGATCTGAGGTGAGGTCAAGAGTCAGATGCTCCACCAACTGAGCCACCCAGGCTCCCCATCTTGGACTTTATTTTTAATACCAAGAGATACTGACAGTGTAGCAATAGCTAGAACACTAACACAAACTCTTTGGGATCCTCCATTTTTAAGAACGTGAACAGGTCACCTGAGACCAAAACGCTTAAAAACCATTGCCCTAAAAGAAGCCAAGAAATAAAAAAAAAAAAAAAAAAAGAAGCCAAGAAATAGCCCAGCAAAAGTCAAGTCTGAAAAGCAGCCTCAAGGGGCACCTGGGTGGCTCAGTGGGTTAAAGCCTCTGCCTTCGGCTCAGGTCGTGAACCCAGGGTCCTGGGATCAAGCCCCGCATCGGGCTCTCTGCTCGGCAGGGAGCCTGCTTCCTCCTCTCTCTCTCTGCCTGCCTCTCTGCCTACTTGTAATCTCTGCCTGTCAAATAAATAAATAAAATCTTTAGGGGCGCCTGGGTGGCTCAGTGGGTTAAGCCGCTGCCTTCGGCTCAGGTCATGATCTCAGGGTCCTGGGATCGAGTCCCGCATCGGGCTCTCTGCTCAGCAGGGAGCCTGCTTCCTCCTCTCTCTCTCTCTCTCTGCCTGCCTCTCTGCCTACTTGTGATCTCTCTCTGTCAAATAAATAAATAAATAAAATCTTTTAAAAATAAATAAATAAATAAATAAATAAAATCTTTAAAAAAAAAGAAAAGCAGCCTCAAAATATGTCAAATGCCTGAAAAGGCCAAGGTGATCTATCTATGTGGCTAATTGCCTGAAGAAAAACAAATTCTTGGAGGGAAAACATCATCCAGAGCCTCCATATTTCATTCTGGCATCCAATAAGCAGGTATACTGAGAGAACCAAAGGATGAGAAGAAAAAACTAAGAGAGTAAACAAAAAAGAAATACACTTAGCACCTACATACTAAAAGTGACCAGAAACTTAGAGATGTACAAGGAAAAAAAGGTAGAAAAAGTGAAAAATTTCAGAGAACACAGGTTAAGAATAAAGCAAAATGAGATCCTGGAACTGAAATTAAGAATTAGAAAATCAGGGGTGCCTGGGTGGCTTAGTGGGTTAAGTCTCTGCCTTCAGCTTGGGTCATGGTCTCAGAGTCCTGGGATCGAGCCCCACACGGGGCTCTCTGCTCGGCGGGGAGCCTGCCCCCCCGCCAAGTGCCTCTCTGCCTACTTGTGATCTCTCTGTCACATAGATTAATAAAATTTTTTTTTAAAAAAAGGAATTAGAAAATCAGCTTAAACAGCAAAGAGAAGACTGGAACTGGAAGACGGATCAGTAGGAAATATGAAAATGAAGCAATTAGAGAAAAAAGGATGGAAAATGCAGAAAAGAGTGTACGAATCATCTGAGATAAAAGGTCTTAGGAGAAGAAAGAGAATGGGGCAGAGGTAGTGTTTAAAGTGCCCAAGAGTCTCCCAAAACTAGTGAAAAACATCAAGTGGGGGGAAACAATAACAATTTTTTTTTAAATTTAGAATAAATTTTTAAAAGATGAGAAATTTCTACCCATAAAGACCAGTAATCACACCAAATGTAAAATGGTCTCAATGTTGCAATCAAAAGACAAAAAATGTCAGTCTGGTCAAAAAACAAATCCCAAGTATGTGCTGCTTCCACAAAACAAACCTTAAGTAATAAGGACACAGCAAGGTTAAAAATAGAAAGATGGAAAAACATAAAATGTAGGAAGATTAACCAAAAAGAAAGCCAAGGTAGCTGAACTACTAACAGGAAAAAGAAAAAAAAAGGGGGGGGCGACTTAGGGCAACTAGTACTACTTGAGAGAAAAAAGGGAACATTTTTTATGATGACAAAAGGATAAATCTAAGAGGAAGATACAATAATCCTAACCTGTATGCACCTAATAAATTAGTGCCTAAAAACATAAAGCAAAAACTCAGGAATGGGAAATCTACAATCGGCGATAGGAAAAAGCAGAACCTTCCCTCCACCACCACCCAGCATTAGGAGATAGACAAGATTTGACCAACATGATTAACTACCGTGGCCTGACAATGTAACACCGTACGCGACACGTGATAAATACACATTTTTCTCAAGTACACACAGAACTTTAACCAAAAGAGACCATGTAAGTGGGCATAAAGCAACGGTAGACAAATTTCAAAGGAACATACAGTGTATGTTCTCTGACCATAGGAAGAAAAAGAGTATGTTGATTATGCTATATTTTGAGAAGGATTATATACATATGGATGTATTTGTGTGTGTGTGTATTTATACATATACACATATTTGTATATGCACATTTAGATATAAAACTTCCGAAAAGATACACAAAAAATATTGTCTGCCGATACACGGTTCAGTTTTATATTTTTTTGATTTTTGAACCACGGGTCTGGGTCAGTTCAAAAATCTCGATTAAAACCAATTAAAATCAGATCGCCAGGAACCAGGCCCGCAGCAGCCGGCGCGTCCCGCATGCTTACTGCGCGTGAAACACTCTCCATGCACTGCCACTTTCCCCCGACATTCCCACGTGAGAGTTCTGTGTCGCAGCCGAAGCAAGAACTCAGTGGGGACAGTGGCTTTCCTAGGGCTGCACAGCTTGCACAAGGCCTGACAGTCACCCCAGAGGAGGGCCATGCCCAGTGCTAACTGCAACAGTGCCTTGGGTGCCCGACTCACCACCACAGGCTGCCGGAAATACTCGTCCACCGCAGCACCTCGGAGGGCTGACAGGTCCACTCCATGGAAAGATGGCTGGTACCTGCAGAAAGCCCCCATGCCCCACAGCAAGGTCACCAGCAGCAGGAGAGACAGATGGGGCAGGCTGCCTTTTCTCCCAGCTGGCCCTCATCCAGCCCAAGTCTTTCAGGTCCTACTGAGGATGAGGAGAGAGCGAGAAGCGGGCTGTCCCTGAGAAGGCAGGACGCCCAGGTCACACTCACCAGAAGTTGGCCTTGGTGAACTGCTCCATGTAGAGCTGCTCATCCGTGAAGGGGGCGAGATGGACGTCACCAATGGTGGGGAACATGTTTCCTGGGGGTGGGGGCAGGGAGGGGTGCTGCCGTCAGCGCAGGGCATCCCAACGGGCCTGGCAGAGCTTCCAAATGGCCCCAAGATGGCCAAGCCTGGCACTGCCCAGCCTCTCTCTCATTCACCGGCATATTCGCGCGGCACAGAGGTCGTGAGCACCTTCTCTCCCCCGAGCCAAGATGAACATTTGACGCCCACAGGCTCGTTACACTCGGACGGCCAGCCAGGGAGGCAGAAAGGCCTGTCCTACTGTTCCACGACTAGGGCGGGGAGCTAGGAAGGCCCCCGCCAAAGCCTCAGGGGCAAGCAAGCAGGGCCTGGGGCGCACAGCCAGGCCTCCGGGTGCCCGCGCCGTCCGCCAGCCGGGGTCTCGTGGGTGCCGTCGTCCACGGACAGGTGAGCAGCCAGGGAAGGCGCGGCAAAGCTCTCCGGACAGAGTGAAGGTGAGGCCTTGGCTACACTGTCTGGCCCTCGGATGAGGCCAGAGGCTGGGCGGAGGGTTTCACTGAACCCAAGCTCTGGCGTACAGGGGGCCACTGGGCTGCCCCGGTCTGCGACATGGCCCGAAAGGGGAAGGGGCGGGAGGGCAGGGTCCTGCCTCGGACTGATTCGGTGAAGAGCCTGATGAGCCTGCGGCAGCGAGCACCAGGGCTCCGGAGGCCCCACCAGCCTGGGTAACTCAGGCCCTGGGTCACCTGGTCTCCAGATGTGGGCCTCCCTCCCTCCTATGCAGGCGAGGGGGGCCCGGAGGCAGGACTCTGCCTTCTCGACCGGCTACAGGCTCAGCTGAAGCCGCTGGGATGGGGGAGGGGCGCGCGGGACTCGGGCTTGGAGGCTACACTCCAGGCCGTCTACCAGGAGGACACGGCTACCGCCCTGGGGCAGCGGGGCCAAGGGGGCCTGCTCTGCTAGCACCTCAAGGTATTTGGCTGCGGAGGGGATTCCCTTCAGCCCCCCACGGAGCATCCGGAGGTGGGACAAACCGTGTGTGCAGGCTGAGGGGCGGGGGGCGGCGGGGGGGGGGGCTGCCGACCCCGAGCCTCCTCGTGGACAGGCTGCCTGATGACCGCGTGAGCCGCCGGGGCCACCAGAGCCGCAGCCCCATCGGGGCTGACATCCTCTAAGAGGAGCCCACTCTGCTGGGGCGCCCCTACCCCAGCCAGCTCAGCTCAGGACACAAAGGCAGGAGAGCGGGTCCGGGATAACCCCCCACGTGGCCTGGCTTCCCGCTCAGAGGCGTGACACAGGCCACAGGCGCTGCCCACGTCCTTCCCCCAGGGGCGGAGCCCGAGGCCGGGCCCTGCAGCCCAGATCCAAGGAGGCCTGAGGACCAAAGTGGGAAGCACCCTGGTCCCCAAGGGGCCTGCCAGTCCTCCTGGCCACGGTCCTCCCAGGCTACACGCGCGCATGTGCACGCACACACACAACCTCCTACTTGTACAGAAGTACTCGAGATACATACACAAACCCCGAACCATGCCCGGAAATGGGACACACCGGCAGATGTTCGTGGCGCCCACGCACAGACCCCCAGTGACCCAGATAATAAGATCTGAACAGCCAGTGACCCAGCCGCATGGAGAGGCAGGCACGGTGACCCAGACAGCTGCTCCCTGATACCCGGGAGCCCCCAGCCCACCCTCAAACACATACGAACGCCCTCCTTTGTCTCCCCGGCTCAAGAGGAGCTCGGGGGCCTGCCAAGCCATGGTGAGGTCTGCGGTCCTGGGATGAAGACAGAAAGCGGCCTCCCCAGGAAGGCGGCCACCGCGGAACACCTCTGGACCTACCACAACCCCCATTCCCAGCCACACAGGTCCCCACGACACCAGGGCACAGATTCCCCCCTGTCATCTGTGCTAGTCTCTGGGGACCTGGGGTCGGGTGGGGTTCAGGGGTAAAGGCCTAGATGTCCCCGGCCCCACAGGCCGCCGACACAGGCAGGCAGGGTCAGGAACCACAGTCGGGCCAGGCAGCAGCCAGGGGCTCTGCGGGACCCCGGCCCGGCGGCCGCCCGCGCCAGCAGGGACACTCACCCCCAGGCCGCAGGTACTTTTTGGCATGGAGGTAGCTCTCGAGCATGCGCTCGTTGAAGAGCATGTAGCCCATGGGCTCCGAGATGATGATGTCCACCTGCTCGGGGAGCGAGACTTCCTCCACCTTCCCGGGGATGACCACGATGCGCTCCGTGAGGTTGTTACTCTTCACCAAGACCTGTGGGTGGGGGGAGGGAGGGGTTCTAGAGGGGTCATGGGGACCTCTGCCCCCAGCCACACCATGGGTCGTCCCCAGACCCCTCTTCTGAGGGGACGGCTGCGACCCACGCGCGGCCGCCAATCTGCTGCCTCCACGTTGGTGTCCTAACCACGGCCTTCAGCAGCCACGGCCCGTCGGGCGCTCACTGCGGCTCCAGCCCCGAGGTCACCTCTCCCCTTCGAGGACAAAAGCTGATGTGAGGAGACAGGACGAGCAGGCTTTGCTATAGTCACCAAAGCTAAACTTGGACGCGCCCAACCTAGTGATTCCAGTGCTAAGTACTTGTCCTACAGATGGGACCACACAGCACAGAGGGGACGCGTGCGTCAGGATTTGGCGCAGGAGGTGTTTGTGCCGCAGAGATCACAGAGTGGACCAAAGGTCGATGGCGACAAACAGTGGTCCCCCCCTCCTCGCTCCCCCCACACCGCCCTCCGGGCCAAGAGATGCTCTGAAGCCACTGGCGACAGTGAGGAAGCTCGTCCTGTGGGAACACAGACCATCCCAGACAGGCTGTCCGGGAGCAGAGCACCACGTGTGCTGGGCTGTGTCACAGGACACAGCGTGCGGAGCCCGGGACAGCTCGGGAGACCTTGCACACAGGTCTCTCCGGCTCCTGCGGGGTGGGGGAGCCCTGGGGGCTGGGGGCGCGGGGTGACCATCTGCCGTTTACCCTCTGCAGCTTTTAGCTTCTGAACCTTGCGAATGAAGGTTTCAGGGCTCGGAAAGGAGAAAAGAAAACAAAACCCTGTTGCTTCCCACATTGCACAAATTGGGGGGGTGGGGCTCAGAGCGGGGCCACTCGCCAGGACAGTCCACCCGCTGAATCAGGAGGCTGTCCAGCCTCTGAAGACACCAGACGGGCCCGGACCCCGTCGTGGAGGACACACCACCTCAGGCCCAGCCCCTCCCTCGCTCAGCCAGTAGGTTCTAGACACAAGAGACCACACAGAAGCAGCGTCCCCGGGGGGCACGTGCCCTGGCAGGGCCGGCTTCCCCAGGCGGGGAGAGGCACACAGCTCAAGGACGAGGACAGGCCGGGGTCACCGTGGGCTGCTGACCTCTGCATGCTGGGCCATGGTGCTGGCCTCCACCGCGTAGATCTTCCTCGCTCCAGCTTGGGCGGCAAAAAACGAGAGGATCCCAGAGCCACAGCCAACGTCAAGAACGATCTGAAGGAGGAGGGGGCAGGGAGAACAGGGCACCAGTGAAGCGGATGGTGATCGTGAGGGACGAGCCTGCCCGGGGTGCTCGCTCCGTCAGGGCCCCCGCTGCCAGGTGCACTCTGGGCCCCGCAGCCCCGGCTGGCCGCGCCCACGGCTGGTTTCTGAGAGCCACTTGGACGCGTGCGAGCCCCTCGTTTGGATCCGAGGGTGGCAGGCGGGGATTTCTGAAGACCGCTAGGCTGTTCAGACCATGACACTCCCAGGCCAGATTCAGAAAGGAAGGGATTGAGCTGTGATCGGTCTACACAGCACTGCAGACACCAGGTGGTCACAAGCAGGCCTGGAGCTCCTCTGGGAGCGAGCCCTCGCCAAGGACACCCCTGAGTCCTGCCGTGCAACTGCTAAGGCTCAGGGCGGACCAGCCAGGCCTACATATGGGGCAGGAAGGGGCGGCCCTTGACCCCTGACCCTGCAGGGCATCCCGGCAACAGGAGCGGTGCCCGGGGAAGGCTCCCCTCGGCCCAAGCGCACATCTCTTGACTCGCTGGGCCAAGGGCTGTGGTCCTCTGCAGACGTGAAAAGGTGTCCCTCCGGGACATCAGCAGCTCCCATAGGGAGGGAAGGAGCCTGGGAGGGGTGTCGTGGGGTCGGTGCAGGATCTCTGGGCTGTATGCTGACGGCTCGGCTGGGGTGGGGAAGCTGCCCGGCACCCGCAAGGGCCGCTCGGCCCCCAGGATGTGGACCCTCAGAAGAGCCCAGGCTTGCGTGTGGCCGGCTGTCCTAACCCGGGACTGGACCGACTGCTCCCGTAGGGGCCGAATCAAGTCGGCATTTCTGGGGGCGCAGCGCATGAGCTTTCTGGAGCAGACCTGCTCTGTGGATAGCAGCAAGCCCAGCAGGGGCACCCGGTCGGGCCGCTGGGACTGTCGGGGCTGGGGGTCGAGAGATTTGCTCACGGTCCTGAGCTTGAGAGTCACATACACGTGCCACTGGCTGAGTCAGCGAGGTTCCCGTCTTTCTTTCTAATCATGAGTATATGCTACTTGGTAAGAGTAAAAAGATTTTTCTTTTTTTAAATGAGTTTCTTTTTTTTTTTTTTAAGATTTTATTTATTTATCCGAGAGAGGGAGAAAGCACGAGAAGTGGAGGGTCCGGGGGAGAAGGAGACTCCCTGCTGAGCAGGGAGCCCGATGAGGGACTCGACCCCGGGACTCCAGGATCATGACTTGTGCCAAAGGCAGGCACTTAACCAGCTGAGCCACCCAGGGGCCCCAGAGGAAAAGATTTCTAAAGCAACTAGGACAGTAACTAGATAAATTACAGTGTATCCACGTGACTTACAAGTATGTCCAAGGTGTAGCATTAGGTGGAGGAAAGTGTTTTACATGAAGAGCCTACAGAATAGATCTTGTTTTGTAAACTACTGAATTAATTAATTCAAAAATGCATACGCTGATAGAAGGGGGGGGGGTTGTCCCTGACTGGTGGCAGCAGTGGGTTTGCAGGAAACTGACAGAGGCTTTTCCCTGCCTACATCATATACACCAGGTTACTTTATTTTTTACACAAAAAGCAGAGTTAGCTTTTGTAATAAGAAAAAAAATTAAAGATCAAATCAACGAGCAAAGAAAAACGTAACCAGGGCCGAGGACATAGCACCGTGGCTCAAAGCTAGAGGGAAGAGGCGCTTAGGACAGTGGAGGAAGGCCGGGCTCCGCCGGTGGGTGCCGGGCCCGCTCACCTTGTCCTTGAAGTCTGTGTGGTTCTGCAGGATCGCGCGCTGGTAGGTGCCCGTCCGCACGTAGTCCTGCATCATGTTCTGCTGCTGGGACAGGTAGCCATAGAACTGGAACAGAGACAGGCCAATGGCACAAGGCACGTGGCAGCGCAGATGGCCGAGGCCCCGGCAGGCCCTGTGACAGAGGAGGGCCCACTGGGGCACGAACCTCCCTCAGGAAGCTGCACCCCCTCCACCGAGCCAGGCCCTGCTGGCAGCTGCTGGTCACTCCAGGGAAGGAAGCAGAAAGCCAGAGTGGCCCCCGGGAGGGACACCGCCACCGTCACCGCGGCCGAAGTAGGCAGCCGGGTGCTGCCTGGACCTGGACACCAGCCCAGAAGAAGTCAGAATGTGCCACGGGAGGGGTCCTGGGATGGGGGAGTGGCCTGCCCCATCTTAGGGTCCCCAACGAAGCAGAGTTGTCGATCAAAACAGAGCCCTAGAACTCAGGGCGCCAGACAGGTGAGGTGGTGCGGGGTCTCTCTGTGAGACAACGGGCGAGCGGGAGGCAGCGTGGCACCTGCGCCGGGCCACGGGCTTTGGCATCAGGCAGACCTGGCTTCCCGTGTTGGCTCTGTTGCATAATAGCTGTGTGACTTGGAGCAAGTCATTTAACCTCTCTGAGCCTCAGTTTTCTCATCTGTAAAATGGGGACAATAATAGTACTTACCGCCTAGAGTTGTTGGGGGGATCAAGTGCCTCTGTGCATGTCAAAGAGCTTGGACCAGGGCCTGCCCGACAGCACGGGGTTGGTGTGACCGCGCTCCTGGGACTCTGAGCTCCACCTGCACTCACATGCTTCCAGCAACCCTCCTAGGCAGGCCCTAGCATCTCTGTCTCACAGATGAGGAAACTGAGGCCCCGCAAGTGAAGGACACCTGCCCAAGGTTACGTGGCCAGCGAGGGGCAGAGCCGGGACGAGAACCCGGGTAGGCCCGCCCTGCACCGCGCGGCCTCCCAGGGGCCACCCGGTGGTGACAGCCTGGCTGGGGGGGTGACGGGTACCCACCTGGAAATACTGTACGGCAGAGGACTCCTCGGTGCGCTCGCTGAACACCGACCGCTCCAGGGTGTGGCCCCGACAGGTTTTCAAGATGTTATAGAAAGAACAGAAATCTGGAAGGGGAAAGCCAGGTCACGCGTGGGCATCTCGGGGCGGGGGTCTAAGTGCACACCCCAGCTCTTCCCTTTGAGCACTCGAGCCTGGCAATTGCTCTTTCCCAGTGCGGAGACTGGAGAAGGCGGCCAGCCCAACCTGCCCCTTGGCGGCCGCCACAAGAAGGCCGGCGTCCCATATGCTCCGTGTGGCCGGCAGGGACGAGCCGGGCCGAAGCCTCGGGAGGACGTGCGCCCGCCGAGCCACGGTCAAGGCCTGCGGGTCTGCCCCAGCCAAATAACAGCGAGCGCACCCGGCGGCTCCCGGCGGGGTCTGTGTGGGGTGCAGCGGGGGGCAGGGGGGCTGATCCACAACATAAAGGTAATTGCTGCCCCTGGACCGTACACTCAAAATGGTCATGAGGGCCAAGTTCGCCATGTGTCTTTGAACACAGCGTTTTCAAAGCAGAACAGAATCTGTAAGGCAAGCTTTTAAAGACTGCAGGCGTGAAGCCTGGGCAGATGAAGTCCTGGAGGCGGACGGCGGGGCAGCCGCACAGCAGCGGAAGCGCACGGGAGGGCCCCGCTGCTCGGCCCCGGGAAGGGTGCAAACGGCACATTTTCGCTACCCGTACTTTACCTCGGTTCAAAAAACTGAGAGAATTAAAAGGGAAAAAAGTCAACTAAATATCCAGAGCAGGACCAGACTGGCAGGACCAGACTGGTTTAAAGGCAGACTCGGGGCGGTCTGTGCAGGCAGGGGACAGAGCGGGGGGGCTGCCCCTGTGGGGAGGGGGTCAGTCACCTGGCTGCTTCCTCTATCCCCCTGCCCCGCCACCTCCTCCTCCCGTGGCACCAGGACAGCTGGGGGCTCCTGGGCATCGGTGGCGGTGACCAGGCCGGGCTGCCGCACCTTTACGCGCTCTCCAGCTCCAGGCACCCCGTCACCTCCACTGCTGACCCCCACGAGCCACCAGCGGTGGCATGGAGACCACCAAGCCCTTCTCGGGAAGCCTGTGTCTAGCAGCCCCAAAAAGAGTCTGCTTAGAACCCTCCCGTGGCTTCTCTGTGCACTCGGAACAGGGCTCTGTGCCTCAGGACCATGTCTTGCCCCTCTCCTCCACTTCTAGGAGGCCCAGGTCCCAGAAAGCCCCCCAAGGGCTCCTCCATGAGCCCTGGGGGGCAGCCAGGTGGTCGGGGACAGGCCTCTTGAAGGAATGGCTGTATGAGCCGAGCCCAGAAGGGCCCAAAGGATTCAGCAAGGGACGGTCTGGGGCGGAATGGTCCGACCATGGGCATCATCTGTGACGGCGACCTGGGACAGAGGGATGGGCTGCAGTTCCACCAGGCTCCAGGTCCCCCTCGGGTCAAGCGCCCGCAGGACAAAGGGTCACATACCGTTCGGCGTGGCGAACTGGATGAGGACGCTGTTGCAGCCCAGCGTGATGATGAAGGACTGCTTGCCCACGCGGCTGCACTCCGTCTCCCGGGACACCGAGCACTTGAACACACACACGTCCTCATCTGCGGGAGGAGAGAGGCGCGCATGAGCCAGCAGCTCCCAGGGCCAGCCGAGCGAGGCTCCCCGCCCGCCGAATCTGTGCAAGTCGTATCCCTGCCGCCCCACCTCCCTCTCGTCACGGCCCCCCAGGATGCTTCGAGGTACCCACTCGGCGAGCGCCTGCCTCATGGGCCCACCCGCATGGCCCAGGCCGAGGAAGAGGGGATAGCCGGGGAAGGCAGGACAACGCGTGGCCAATGGACAGGAGGACTGTGCACGGAGGGACCAAGGCTGAGAGTAAGGTAAGGGGTGGCCAGGCGCCATGGGCCCAAGCAGGACCTCCCAGCCTGGGGGCACCTCTGCCAGGACGTTCCCTCACGAGGCAGCTCCTGGGGCCCAGGCCTTGGGTCATACGGTGGCACTGAGCCGGGTCGCCTATAGGCCCCGCTGAGGGAGTCCTGTGGGAATGCACCAATTCTGCTCTGTTACATGGGGGGACAGTGGGCCTTCACCCCGGAGCGGGGTGGCTGGGGGTCAAGAAAGAATTTCAGGGGTGCCTCTGTTCCTTCACTGGACTCCTTTCCCTCTCGTAGTGATGTGACGCCGGGATTATGAGCGTAGCCACTGAAGCCAGACGGCCTGGGCCCGCGCCCCACCCACACTGCTCCCTGTAGGACTTGGGCAGGTCACTCCGTCTCCCTGAGCCTTGGTTTTCTCATCCATCAAATGGGGCTAATGGTGGGGCAGGCGCTGGGCCCAGCGCACAGGGATCGCGGCATCCACGAGCTGCCGCCACCACCAGTCCCGCTCCTTCATTCAACAAGTGCAGGACACGCTGCCCCCAACCCCAGCCACATGGTGAAGCTTGGCAGCACCAGAAACAGGACAGACCAATAAGCCACCGAGGTCCTAGTGGGGGGCGGCAGGACAGACATGCCATCTGTGTCGTCTGCTTGGCAAAAGCGTTTCCTCTGGTCCTCTCATGACGGTTCCAGATCACGAAAACCTTTTTCACAAGCTACAGAGGACAATGGGGGGCGGGGGACGTGAGGGTGCAGGTGTGACAACGTGAAATGACCCAGGCGTGACAACAGCATGTGGTTCTGGAGAATAATGCTCTCTTTCTTCCAAGAAGTGGGGAAGTACCAAGAGTGAATTCTCGTGATGTTGGTAACATGCCTTTGCGCTCATCAAACAGACAACTACGAACTGTGCGTACAGACACCAGCATCAGCACGCATGTGGCGGAATGTCCCAGGCCCTCCAGAAAGCCAAAACCACCTTGAGAAAGAACAAAGGCACCCCTTAAGTTTTTGTTGTTGTTTTTAGTAATCTCTACACCCATTGTGGAGCCCGAACTCACAACCCTGAGGTCAGGAGTCCCACAGTCCACCAACTGAGCCGGCCAGGCCCTCCTGACATTCAACAAGGGTGCCGGGAGCATTCGATGGGAAGAAAATCATCTTGAGAAATGGTACACGGACAACTGGATGTTCACATGAGAGAGAATGAAACTGGACCCCTACCTCACACCACAACTAAAGCCTCACTCCACTAGATCAATGACCTAAACGTTAGCGCTAAAAACTGTAAAACTTCTAGGACGAAACAGAGGAGTAAATCTACCTGAACTTGGATTTGGCAAAAGACTTCTAGAGGTGACATCAAAAGCAAAACTAGATCAACTGAACATCAGAACTGAAAAACTTTTGTGATCATAGGACACTATCAGGAAAGTGAAAACTAGGGTGTCTGGGCAGCCCAATCCGTAAAGCGTCTGCCTTAGGCTCAGGTCATGGTCCCAGGGTCCTAGGATCGAGTCCCACATCCGGCTCCCAGCTCCACGGGGAGTCTGCTTCTCCCTCTGACCTTCTCCCCTCTCATGCTCTCTCTCACTGTCTCTCTCTCAAATAAATACATAAAATTTTTTCTTTCAAAAAGAATCTTTAAAAAGAGTAGTGAAGACTACCTACAGAATGGGAGAAACAATTTACAAATCATATGCCTGATAAAGATAGTGTCCTGAATATATAAAGAATTTATTCAGCCCAAAGAGAAACAACACAATTTAAAAATAGGCAAAGGACCTGAATGGACGTTTCTCCAAATAAGATACAGGACTGGCTAACAAGCACATAAAAAGATGCTCAAACCATGAGTTATTGGGGACACAGACATCAAACCACATGGAGACATCACTTCACACCCACTAGGATGGCTATAATTTAAAACAAGTAGGGGAAAATTACAAGTCTTGGCAAGGACGTGAAAACTAGAACCCTCGCACCCTGCGAGAGACGTGGGAATGTGAAATGGCACAGCCGCTGTGGAAGAGAAGCTAGTGGTTCTTCAAACAGTTAAACATAAAATTACCATTTGACTCAGCCACCCCACTCCTGGGTACGTACGCAAAAGTACGCAAAAGGAGGACAGAAGCAGCCAAACGAGCACCCGTATCCAGATAGTCCAAGTAGCTCTATCCACAAGGACCAGAAAGTCGCAACAGCTCGGATGTCCGTCACCTGCAGGATGGACACACAGAATGTGGCAGACCCACGCATATGCTCCCATAAAAAGGAATGAAGTCCCAGGGCGCCTGGTGGGCTCGGTCAGGAGACAGAGCAGCTCTTTGAGCCTGGGGTCAAGGGTTTGAGCCCATGCTGAGTGTAGAAATTACTCAGAGAATAAATAAGTTGGGACACCTGGGTGGCTCAGTGAGTTGAGCCTCCGGCTTCAGCTCAGGTCATGATCTCAGGGTCCTGGGATCGAGCCCCGCGTCAGGCTCTCTCCTCAGCTGGGAGCCTGCTTCCCCCTCTCTCTCTGCCAGTCTCTCTGCCTACTTGTGATCTCTGTCTGTCAAATAAATAAATAAAATCTTTAAATAAATAAAGAAGTAAACTTTAAATAATCTTTAAATAAATAAAATAAAATATAAAAATAAAAATAAATAAAATTAAATTAAAATATTTAATCTTTAAATAAAGAAAGAAGTAAACTTAAAACCCAAAAAAACAAAAAACTGAAATCCTGACACGGGCAACAACACGGATGAACCTCAGAGGCATTATGGTGATTGAAAGAAGCCAGACACAAAAGGCCACATACATGTGATTCCATTTATATGAAACATCCAGAATCCGCTAATCCGCAGAGACAGAAAGCAAACTGGTGGCTATCAGGGGCTGGGAGGAGGGCGAATGGGGAGGGACCTCTTAATGGATTCAAGGTTTCCCTCTGGGGTGATGAAAATGTTCTGGAACCAGACAAGGGTGGTGGTCACCCAATACTGTGTATCTACTAAATACCCCTGAAATGTACACTTTAAAGTGATTTGTTTTTATGTTATGTGAATTTTATCTCCATAGAAAAAGAAAAGTGCTCCCGGCGCATGAACGCAGATATGAAGGGCCTCTGGTGATCAAGGCTCCCAAGCTCTCCCCTCCTGTAGTCTGAGCACCAGACCTGGGCCCAGCCCTCCTCACCCCTCCGGAGCCAGGTGCCCCCGTCCTGGGAGGAAGGCGCGGCCAGGCCCCTGACCACCATCCCCCAGGGCTCCCCATGGCTCCCGCGTGCAGCCGGAAGTGGGTCCCAGGAAGGGACCCTGGCACGGTGCCGCCCTCCACGGCCCTCCTGGGGCCGGAGATAAAGCCAATCTGTCGGCGGCACCAGGGGAACAGCAAGCGGAGGAGGGGGGCCTCTGTTTCCCATGCAGCCTGGCAACCTGACCAGTTGCCCGAGGCGCCCCCTGCGAGCTGGCGCCAGGCGAGCCACCACGAGGACCTGTGGCCAAGGGGAGCTTGGCCGTGTCCAGGGAAGCCAGTGACCTGACCTGTCCCACCGTGGAGAGGCAACCGTGGCCCGTGGAGCCTGCCCCCTGTGAGAGCCACGGCCACGCCACCCCACAGACAAGTCCCAGGAACACAGGAAGGGCTTGGTAACTATTCGACAAACCAAAGGAAAAAAAAAAAAAAAAAGCTGAACCATGTTCTTCCATTTATTTAAGACATTATTTAGGGGCACCTGGGTGGCTCAGTTGGTAAAGCGTCTGCCTTCTGCGCAGGTCATGATCCCAGGGTCTGGGGATCGAGCCCCGCATCAGGCTCCTTGCTGAGTGGGGAGCCTGCTTCTCCCTCTCCCGCTCCCCCTGCTTGTGTTCCCTCTCTTGCTGTCTCTCTGTCAAATAAATAAATAAAATCTTTTTTTAAATTTAAATTTATTTAAAATTTATTAATTCTTAAAATTTTATCAATTTTATTTATATTGATACTAAAATAATTTTACTTATTTAAAATTTATTAATTTTATTTTAAAAAAATAAAAAAAAATTTAAGATTTTATTTGACAGAGAGAGCGCACAAGTGGGCAGACTGGTAGGCAGAGAGGGAGCAGGAGAAGCAGGCTCCCCACTGAGCAGGGAGCCGGATATGGAACTCGATCCCAGGACCCTGGGATCATGACCTAAGCCAAAGGCACATGCTTAACCGACTGAGCCACCCAGGCGCCCCTTCTTCCATGTATTTAAAAGACTCAGAAATCGAAGCTCTTGGAAGGCCCTGTATGACCCACACCCCTCATTTGTCACCTCTCCAGTCTCACCGTAGGCCAGCTCCTAGCCTTGGCACAAGCCTTTTCCCCTTTGCCTACTCTGCCGTCTCACTAGGATGGGCCCTTGGGACAGGACTGGGGTGGCGCTCTGTCTACCCCTGCCAGGGGACAGCCCACAAGGGGCTTCTGCTCATTCACTGCCCAGGGTCCCCCAGGCCTGGATGAGCAGAGCTAGCACGCACACCCCATCTTCTGGCCAGTTCCCTGGGACAGGATGGGGGGGGTGTCCTGGAAGACAGCGTCTCCCCCCAGGCAAGAGGTCTAGGGCCTGGACCCAGAAATGGCAATTAGGTACGCACTCCCCCCACACACACACGCATGCACACACACACACAGGAGTGCCTCTGTTGGCCAGGAAACCTCCTGGTAACTCAAAGGCTGGCACTTTCCGCTCTAGTCGCCCCTTTATCCAGCCATCACTGGGTGAGCCATGGAAGAGGCAGGAGTGACTCTGTGCCCCGCCTCCAGAAACCCAATGAGAAAACCGATCTGCCCTTGTCACATGGGCAGGGGCAGCGTACTGAGGGGCTGGGAGCACAGGGCCCAGAGTGGTGGGGGAGAGGGAGCGGGAGAGGGAGAGGGCTTTGAAGGCTGCTATGATGATTTCGGCGGGGGTGACCACAGGGAGAGCTGTTGGCCACGAAGCTGTGCTGGGTTCCTGGTGATCGAGGTCAGCAGAGCTGGGGTTTCTGCCCTGCAGTAATACGATCGGGCAGCAGAGCTCGGGAGGGGCCCCCTCCCAGGCTGGCTTCTCTGGAGAGGCTCTCCTCTCAAAGCAGGGTCTGAACAGAGGAGTACGCGGGAAACACACATAGACTCGGGAGTAGTCACCGTGCCACAGACGGGTCCAGCCCGCTCCTGGCCCCAGCCTGGCACCTCGGGTCGGCCTCCCACCTGCTCTGCTGCAGGGCATCCCGCTGGGGCTCCGATGCCAGGGGACTGGGGACCAGAATCCCCAGGGACAAACACAGGGCCAGCATGCTCATGCTGTGCTGATGGGAACCCCAGGGTAGGAGAACCTTCCTGCACCTTGTTCCCCAAGAAGGCAGACCCCTGTAGCTCCGAGCAGCCCCAGGGAGCCAGGCCCAGCACCCGCCCACCCCTCGCTGAGACCGGGATAGGGCTGGCATCCCACACTGCACCAACACTCTCCAGGAGCCACACTCTGTCCTGTCTTTACCCCTCAGAGCACCTCTGTGTCTATCTACTGCTCCACTTATCCATGAGGAAACAGGGCTCGGACAGGTAAAGAGTCTCTCTCAAGGTCACACAGCATATGTGTGGCCGAGCTGACCGGCACCAGGGTCTGTGCTCCTAACCAAGGCGCTGCCCAACACGCCTGTGCTTCCTGGGGTAGGTGTCGGCCAGCTTTCCCTGTAAAGGAGCAGGGAGTAAATATTTGGGGTTGGCAGGCCGCAGAGTCCCTGCTGCTAGGACTCACCTCTACGCAGACCATACGCAAGCGAGCACGGCCGTGTGCCGACACGACTTTCGGACAAAGCCAGCAGTGCCTCTAGAACCCCGGCTGCGGAGAGGCTGGGCGCAGAGCCCTTTCCGCCCACTTCCTTGCTGGCTCACTGGACATCGAGAAGTGGAGTTACCCTCCCCATCCCAGAGGAAGTGAGGACAGCCGGGGGGGTGGTGGTCACGAGGACCCGCAAGTAACAGGCACAGCTGTCGGGGCACAGGGGCCCCAGGGGAGCCTAGAGACGGCACCTGACTGCGGCTGGGATGAGGAGTGGGAACGAATTCTCCAGCAAGAGGAAAAAAGGCACATGGGAAGGCAGGGAGAAAAGGAGGCTGGCATGTTGTGATTTATCCTGAACAGACACCTGGCACAGAGCTCCCAGGACTCTGGGAGTGCCTGAGCTGATAAGAACAATAAAGGGGTCTCCTCTGTGAGTCTGTCAAAGCCCCCCTGGACCACTTGAGTCTATGTTAATGAGGCGACTCTCCAAAAGCCCCAAAGGATGGAGGTTGGTTGCCAGGGGGACCAACCGAGTAATTAGAGGGCTGGAACTTTCAGTCCCCCTCCTAGGCCTCCAATGGCTAAGGATTTATCAATCATTCCTGCGTATAAAGTCTCCATCAAGATAAAACCCAAAGGACGGGGCTCAGAGAGTTTCCCGGCTGGAGAGCACGAGTCGGCGCTGGGAGAGAGGCGCCCCTTCCCCACACCCCGCCCTACGCCCCTCTTCCTCTGGCTGCTCCCGAGTTCTATCCTGTCTACAGTAACCACCGATCTAGGAAGGGAACGCTTTCCGAGCTCTGTGAGCCGCTCCAGCAAATCCACTGAGCCTGAGGAGGGGCCCTGGGAACCTCAGATCTGCAGCCGGGCGGCGAGGAGCTCAGGGGACATCTTGGACCCGTGGTGGGGGTGGAGGGCGACAATCCTGAGAGTAGGAGCTCTCAGGGAGAGCTCTTACCCTGGGGCGTCTGACACTGTCTCGGGACAGGCAGGCAGTGTCCGAACGGAGCAGACTGTGGGCCACGCGGCTGGTGTCGGAGGCCCCCACCCACACAGCGATCAGAGCGGGCAGTGTCAGTTCTCAGAGCAGGGGAGACACCCAGGAGGCTGCTTCTCCTCAGAGGACCCCAGTTGGCAGAAGGAGGGGCCCGACAGCCTGGCTGTGGCCAGGGAGCCTACTGGGCTAGACTCCCAGGCCGGATGGGCAGATCTGGGTCTCAAGAGGCTGGGGAGTCCGGCCGCTCCCACACCCGTGGGCGGCACCTGGAGGGACTGCGTGCTGAGCCGGCCTTGGGGACAGGGCTGGAGGAGCTGCGGGCCAGGCAGGAGATGAGGGAAGCTGGGAAGCCAGCGGCTTTGGGGCAGGGGGACAAGCTGCCTGCTCCCTAACCATCACAGAACCAACCCGGACACCCCCTTCTCGATGGCTCCCTGGGCAGCAGAAGCTGGGAGACCCTGCCGCACAGGGGCCTCCCCAGTCCTAGGCTTAAAGGAAATGCCTTGCTCAGCACCTCAGCCCTGGGCCGACCCCAAGGCCTGGCCGCTAGGAGAGCCTCGAACAAGCTGGCTGATTCAGGGAGCAGCAGACACACAGGCGCCTATCTCAGGGGCCCTGACCAGATGGTCCCAGGGACACATGCCGGGCCTCCGTCACCTCCTGGTCACGTCTAATGTGGCCAATCTGCTGCGGCCGTTCTCCTGCTTAGACCTCTCCATGGTTTCCCAGAGTCTTCTGGAACAAGTACACACTCCTCACAGAGCTCACGAGCCCCTCCTCCACGTCCCCCATCGAGCCACACTGGCCTTCGCCACCCCCAGACCATGGGCAGGACTTCTTTCTGGCCTCCATGGCTCCCAAGATCCAGAACGCCCTTCCTCTCTTCCCCCATGCTGCTGTTACCTCCTCCTTGAGGTCCTCCAGCACCTCTCAGACAAGCGACCGGCCACACACCAAATCTTTATTTAACGCCCTCCCCCCCACCCCCCACTGCCCAACTGATAACCCAGAGAAGCACAGGCCCAGAGGTCCGCACGTGGCTGCCATGGCGCCCAGACCCAGGGGCACTTGGGGAATGCTCACCTACCTGGTGGCCCTGGGGCATGGAGTCTGGGAGGCCAGGCCCCTTCCCTAAGTGCAGGGGACAGACGGCATGGGGATCCCGGTGCCCAGGCCCTAGCGGCACACGTGGCCTCAGGAAGGTTACTTAAGCACCTGAAGACGCTGGGCACTGGGCGCCCACACAGTAAATTTCCTGCCCACACTGCCCTCCTCCGCCTCCCCCTCCCTCTGGAACAAGCAGTGATGGGACACACAGAGGGTCACTGGGTCCTTCAGGCTGGTCAGACCTGGGTCAGAGGGACCCAGTGGAACAAGGACAAAGGCCTGGAGTTATACTCTCGCCCCGTGGAATCTTCCATCCTCACGTCAGACGAGGGAGGCTGTGGCATGGAGACAGAGGATGAGATGGACAAGCTGTCACCAGCTCAGGGGGAAACGGGCCACATTCCAAGTCCCAGCCTCTCTAGCGGGGAAACTATCACACCCATCAAATGAGCACTAATTAAAGCTATTTATCTTGGCAGACTTGGGGCCGGGGGGCTGGTGGGGAGAGCTGCTTGTCCGAACGTGAGGTCTTTGGCAAATCACCTCCTGCCACCACACACAAGACAGGCCTTGCACCTTGCAGGGGAAACCATCCCGCCATAAAGAGGGGTAGGTGAAAAGGAAGGCGAAGTGCAGAAAAGTCAAGGTGCTTTCCTCAGCCTACCCTGCTTGGGGCTATCAGCTCCCATCCGGCCCGGGGGCCCCCAGCCTTCCAGCACTCCCGGGTGCCAGCGGGAGGCCAATGGCCCAGCACGGAGAAGAGAGGGTAAGAGGGACCAGAAGTACTCAGGGAGGGGGGCTCTGATACACGTGCACATGGGGTATAGGCAGATCACAGCCTGCCTCGGGGAGTAGGCGACACCCTCGCCAAGGCAGGCACTGGGTGATGCAGGGCTCACCTTCCTGGAAGGGGCCCCGTCTCCCAGAGGTGCCCCGTGCCTGGCGGCAGGAACCGAGTTTCCAAACTGTGGGCACCAGAAGCTTCCCCCTACCCCGTCCCTGTGTGGTATCAGGTGGTGTGGCATCCCCGTGGCCAGGAGAGCAAGGAGGTCACTCTCGGCTCAACGAATGACTCAAAAAAACATGACACAAAAAAACGAATGATGTACTCTTTGTGGCTAATTGAACAGAGTAAGTAAGTAAATAAATAAATTGCGATGAATCAAAATGAAAAGAAATGATGGGGATCGAGGAAGACCAGGGTTCGGGGCCAAACTTGCTACTCGCCGGCTGTGTGACTGTGGCCCTTCATTCCTCATCTTCAAATGGTGATAGTGACGCAGCCCCCGGGGGGACAGGACATGACCGGTGTGGAACCCTGACTGCCTTCACTCTCGACCTCAGGGGCCTCATCCAGGAAGGGGGCTCACAAGTGGATAAGGCGCCCTCCCTGCGGCCCAGCTTCCGCGAGAAGACGTTGGGGACAGCACGGCACCAAGTACGCAGCAGCCGGAGCAGCCACTCCACGCCTCAGCAGACCCGCGCCAGTCTCAGAAGAGAACCCGACCCCGGGAAGCCTAAGCCGGGCCGGCCTGGCCTCCCTCTCGGCCAAGTAACCTAAGCCCGCTCCTCCGGTGCAGTCCCAGGAGACGCTCCACACAGCTGCCGGCCCCGGGGTGTCTGAGGACCAGGAGGTCACTCTGGGCTCCTCTGGCCTGGCCCGGCTGCGGGGGCGGAGCGGGGGCACAGACTGTCTCGCGCATCTCTTCCCAGGGCATCTGTCAGGGCCTCCCCACCCAGAACCCCCCCGCCAGCCCTTCGGGGGCCTTATCCTGGAATTCCACTTGCCAGTGTCTGTGAAGATAAACCCAGACCCGGGACTGTCCAAAGCAGCTGAAAACCAAACTGCCCGCTGAATGGGGGAAGGAAGGTGCAGCCAGTAGAAAGCCGGGGGGTGCAGGGGGGCGCCGTGAGGGTTGGCAAACATCCAGGTGCCACGGGTATAAAACGGGGGGTGGGTCGGACAAGCACACACACTGCAGGTCTGGGGGCTTTTCTGGAAAGAAACACCGGCAGAACGGCTTCGTGGCTGCCTCTGGAAGGCAGACGGCCTTGGCACCATGCCCCTTTCCTCTTCCGTGGCTTAACCACGCAGAACTTCGGGCACAGTGGATTCCCAGGGAGAGACTGCCGCGGAAAAATCCAGGCAGGAAGGTCACACCGGAAGATGACAGGTGCTGTGGGGCACGGGCCCGGACCAGGAGGGAGGAAGAGGACTTTCCAGGTTCCACCCTCCTGAGCCGTTTGAGTTCTACCCTGTGCACAAGAGACAACCAGACAAAGCAATCGTGACGGCAGGTGAAGTCTGGCGCCCGCTCAAGGCATCTGGGGTGTCCCAGAGTGAGCAAGTGTGACCATGTACCTCCCTCAACCTGCTAGAGGGCCGGGGTGGGGGGAGGGGGTGGGAAAGGGCCTGTGACTGAAGGGTCCCTCTAAGGTAGGCAGCTGGACGGCATAGACTTCTCAGCGATGGCTCTCAGCTGGAGCAGAGTAGCACCCACACCCCTCCCCGTGTGACAGGAGGAGGAGCAGTGACCCCACAGCAGGGATGCATTCCAAGCAGCTGTCACCCAGGGAAGCCCTTCTCCCCGCATCAGGGAGGCCACATAGTGAGGCACATTTCCCAGAACTCCAGCTCGCATCAGAACCAGGTCAGAATCTGGGCTCTGCTACCCAGAGCCTCCCCCTCCCCACCAGCCGCAGGCGAGAGGCAAGTTCCCACGGCTCCCCACTGTCCTGGGGACTAATACCCACTTCGTATCCAGCCCGATACCCGTGGGTACACAGTAGGTGTTACTGGCCCAAAACACCCACCGTTGCTGCCATGTCCCCAAGGCTTTCTGGGCCCAGACAGAATTCTGGCCTTGTGCCCCCCAGCCCCCATCCGGCCACTGGACCAGCTCGACTAAGTGCTCCTCCGGGACACGGGAGCAGCCATCTGGCCAAGGCAGAGCAGGGGCCAGCTTCACCTGGTGCTTGGGAAGGTCTTCGGTTTAGGCCTCGCAAGCTCCCGGATGGGTCTAAATTTAGGCCCCTTCTAAAGGGGCCCCAAGTGGATGGAAAGCACCTCCTTCCCTGTTACCTCCCTAGGAGGAGACCAGGTAGGGGGCCTTATTTCTATCAGCGATGGGTTATTTTCTAAAGCAGGGACGGGATCGCACAGTGTGTTCATTCCTTTGAGAAGAGTCACAAGAACCCAACAGCGAGCCCCGTCGGGGGGCACAATGAGGCTCGTACTGGGTGGCGGGGTGGGCAGCGTGGAGGGCAGCCTGGAAACCGCAAGCGGCAGGTCTCCTTCAGGAGGGGCCCTGAGAACACAAGTCTGTGAGGAGGACACTTCCCGAACTGCCCAGCAACAGGTGTCAGGACACTGGGGACAGACTCAGAAGGGGTTGGGGGTGGGGGTAGAGGATGGAAAAGCCCCTGACCTGAGAGGCAACCACCCAGGGGGTTTCCTGCTGGCACAAGGGGAAGCAAGGTTCCCCGTGGCCCCAGTACCACCAGGGCCACAGGCCTCCCGGGCTCCTACTGGGTCTGACCGAGAGCTGCCCGTCACAGTCGCAACAGCACCCCAGGGAACGTGAGCCGCCAGCCACCCCCCACAATC
The DNA here is from genome assembly GCF_020171115.1 of Neogale vison. Taxonomy (NCBI): domain Eukaryota; kingdom Metazoa; phylum Chordata; class Mammalia; order Carnivora; family Mustelidae; genus Neogale; species Neogale vison. The sequence continues at coordinate 216,552,754 of NC_058096.1, forward strand.
CCCCCTATCCCACCGCCCGGGCTGACCCAGGCTGCAGAAGGGCCCCCGCGCTAGCAGCCCCAGACCCCACGGACCAGCGACAGCTCCTAGAGGTCAGAGCCCTGCAAGGGGGCTAGCCCCGCAAAGGGCTCGCCTGTGGCTGGGCTGGTGGGGGGGGCAGGGGAGGTCAGCCCCACCTCCAGACCCGGCAGGACGGAGCCCAAAGAAAAGTTGAATTGTGGGGTGTGCGGAAGGGCAACCCCAAGAGAAGACGGAGCAGACAAAGAAAGGCTTGGCTTTTCAGAAAAGAGTCCTAGGGGGACCAGGCGGGAGCTATTACATGCAAATGTCTCCCCATCCATGCTAATCAGCTGCGCTGGCTGCCCCGGGCTTTGTGAGCCACAAAAGGGACAGCAGATGTGCGCCAGGGTTCCCTGGCCCCTGAAAGTTCAGGCTTAGCCGGTAAGTATTGGGGGGGCGGTTAGGCAACAGAACCAGCAGGCCCAGCCCCTGGGCTCCTCCGTCTGAGACCTGGAAGCTGGGATGCACCCACTACTGGATAAACACCTAAGGCTGCTGGGTGCCTTGCTCACAGCTCCAGACCACGGTCTTTTCAAGAGAGGAAACCGAGGCACAGACAGGACGTGCTCAGGGGAGCTTAGCCCGGGGACCCCTATCTTATGAAAGAGCCAAGCCCCACCCCAGCATCCACCCGGAAGGACAGGGGCTCTAGGCCCTGGCTGGTTGACGACAGGGGCCATCCCCGAGCCACCACCACAGGGAAGGCAATGGAGCTTGCCTCCTAGGGCTGTGAGGGGTCACTAAGGGTCTGCACCCCCCGCGACAGCAGGAGCTGGGTGGGCAGTGCTCTCGAAGGACCAAGGTTGGCAGGGGAGGCCTTTGGCAGAGGGGACACGTGGGGAGGCCTGGGAGGCAGGGCTGGAATGAGGCATGTCAATGGGCAACAAGAGGACCCCGGGCGGAGGGGGAGGCGACCTTCAAAGCGGGGAGTACACTGCACCTTTTGGCCCCAGTCAAGGTCAGGACCAGCGTGCTCAGCCCAGGGAGAGTAGCCCACCACGGCTGAGGGGCGGGAATGCGGTTCCTGGGGGTTCTGCCCTGGGGCTGGCGGAGGGCCCTTGACATGCAGACCGGGGTGGCTCCAGAGAGGCTGAACAGGGACAGGCAGGACCATGGGGCAGGGGCAGACTCAGCAGAGAAGGACAAGGGAGGATGATACGCAGCACAGGGGCTGAGCGACTGGGAGGCCGCCAGGGGCCCGCCCCTGCCCTCAGGCTGCCTCACTGAATGGGGTGCCACATGCGGCACAGGCGAGAGGGGACAGAGGCTGCCTCAGCCCAGGACAGAATCAGCTGAGGCAGGAATGAGGAAAGACTGGCTCTGGGCCCCAGAGGAGTCCCCCGGGGGCCACTTCTCCGACACAGCACAAGGACCAGAAGGGGCAGGTGGGCGCCTCCCCCACGCACCGCACCGTGCAGTCTCCTTTAGGGCACGGATGCTCGGGAAAGGCAGCTCGGCTAGGTGGGGGTGCTGGAGCCAAACCGGGCCGGTATCCCAGCGGCTCCCTGCCCCCGAATACCTCTGGTTCCGCGTCTATAAACCGGGGGAGGGGCTGTGGCTACCCGGCTCCGGATGTGCATGGCTGGGGGAACAGAGAATGGGCTGGTCCCCGCCGGCCCCGGCCCCTGCTCCGCCCAGCACCCCTGTGCCAAGCGCACGCGGCAGCCAGCCGGCCCGTCGGGGCTGCTCTCCCGGAGAGGCCGATCAATGAACGCAGAGCGCCTGGCACAGAGCCAGCCTGCCCGGCACATGGTCGTGCTCGAGCTCAGCGAACATCCGCTAGAGCAGGCCTCGCGGATAACCGGGGGATGTGGGCAGGGGGTAAGGGGCATCAGAGCCAGGCTTCCTGCCGGTGTCCCCCCATCGGGGGGCCCATCCAACACTCCACCCTCTGGTCACACAGAGCGCTCGCCGGGTTCTGTGGGGGGCCCCTCTCGGGCGCAAGGCAGGTCTGGAAACTCCAGTCAGCCTCTGCCTTCCCCTCCAGCTCGAGGAAGAACATGGCCAAGTTTCTGGAATGTCCCTCTCAGGTCTGCAAGAGAGCCCCCCCTTCCTCCCCGTCTGCCTGGGATTCCTTATCCACATGCCCCCTGGAGGGGATCACGGGCACTGACCTGCCAGCCCCACCCCCCAACTGTCCTCACCTGGAGCGTCACCCACACCCGTGGTCACCCACACCCGCGGCGTCAGGCGGGTTTCCGGACGTGAAACCAGTCCACTCTGCGTGTGTAACACAGCCAGCGCAGGCGAACCCCCGCCACACGAACACAATTAGCAGCGAAGCAAACCCGCCAACAATCTTAAAGAAAAACAGCCCAGACCCGCTCTTGCCAAAGCTGTGGGTGATGAATTGCTTGAAGGAGACACACAAAAAGAGGGAATAAAAGGGGGTTCCCTCTCTCCGTGCAAGGAGTGGGGGCGGGGAGGAGGCAGAGCCCCCTCCCACAAACCAGTCTGGACCTGTTTCCGAGAAGGCCCTGCCTGGCAGAACAAAAAGCACCCAGGGCCGGGGGACCGTTCTGGGTCCGGCCTCGGGCGGCACTTTCACGGGCCGCAAAAGGGCCGCAAAAGAACCACCCGACACCCGACGTTTGGGCCTCTGTGGGGGTTGATGAAACAACAATTAAAACAAGTCATCGAGAGTGTCACAAGACCACAGAGTTCCAGATCCAGCTCCCTCGGGCCTGGGGGAAGCCTGGTCTCAATTTCCTTCATCGAACTGGTTTTCGGGAAACAAAGGGAAGGGGGGCAGGGAAAGCCCAGAACTCCAGATTCTTCAACCAAAAGCCAGAGCAGGTGACAGGGTCTCTCAGGGCGGGCGGGAAGGTGCCAGCAGCCCCAGACCACGCCGCGCCTGCGACCCTGAATCCTGAAGCCTCCCAAGCAAGCCCCTGAAGTGAGGGAGCGGGAAGGCGGACGCACATGGGGGCAGGGGTGCCCTCCTGAGTCACGGGGGACCAGGCATGGCCAGGCAGGATCTCAAGGCCACAGTGGGCCCCTCTCAGGCCTCCGGGTTTTCTGATCGCCAGGCACCTGGCCACCCACACCTGGGACACATCTTCCTTTCTGGACAACGAGGCAGGTTTAGACTCTGTGTTATTCCTCTGCTGTGCGCTGAGCTCACATCAACCTCCAAGCCGCCCTCCATCATCCCAGAGGAACCGGAAGCAGAACTGCCCTTGCCTGGCCAGAGTCACAAGGTCACATCAAGGTTAGACTCCACCGCCTTTACTCCTCCTGACCTCCAGCAGCTTCTGACCCAGACAGAGCTGCTGCAGTCCCGGAGAGGGAAGGGAGAACATTCATCCCAGCTGGGGAACGCTGAGAGGGCAGGACCACCGACCCAGGGATGCTGCAGACCCCAGGCACCCCCAGAGCCACAGCCCCCTGGCCCCCAGGAGCTCCCTCCTTTCTATCTCAACCCTCTGGCCAGGGGCCTCCCGCCCCCCACTCAGCTCCTCAGCTGCCATGCTCCGCAGGCTGGCTCCTGGGCCACGACCCCCACAGCAGGGTGGAGAATGGTGCCTGGCTTGTGCAGAGCTATGCCTCCAGGCCACCCACAGATGTCCCCCAGCACCTGGGTCACCTGCCACCAGCTAAGCCCCTCATCGAAGCCTCCCCACCCACAAGGAAGCGGAGATCTAGGAGTCGGAGTCATTAGCCAGGGATCACCCTGCGAGGAAAGGACAGGGGTTTGGAGCTGGGCTGCAGCCCAGACACAGCCACAGGTGTCACCTCCCTCCCCACCACTCTTGGAAGAAACACCGTGGAACCCCTTGGGGGCCCCCTACACGCAGCCCCCGCATCTTGCTCCAGTAACATCTGGGCTTGCCTGGTGGCAGCCTCGATCTTAAACCTTCCTACTAAGTCACACCAGCCCTCCAAGGTAGGTGCCATCAAGAAGCCCATTTTAGGGGCGCCTGGGTGGCTCAGTGGGTTAAGCCTCTGCCTTCGGCTCAGGTCATGGTCCCAGGGTCCTGGGATCGAGCCCCGCATCGGGCTCTCTGCTCCGCAGGGAGCTTGCTTCCTCCTCTCTCTCTGCCTGCCTCTCTGCCTACTTGTGATCTCTGCCTGTCAAATAAATAAATAAAATCTTTAAAAAAAAAAAGAAGCCCAGGGACGCCTGGGTGGCTCAGTTGGTTGGACAACTGCCTTCGGCTCAGGTCGTGATCCTGGAGTCCCGGGATCGAGTCCCACATCGGGCTCCCAGCTCCATGGGGAGTCTGCTTTGCTCTCTGACCTTCTCCTCGCTCATGCTCTCTCTCACTGTCTCTCTCTCAAATAAATAAATAAAATCTTTAAAAAAAAAAAAAGAAGCCCATTTTACAGCAGTAGAGGAAACAGGCACAGAGATGTCACGCCAAGGCGTGGAGCCAGACCTAGGCACCCCCAGGCCCTCCTCGGGCCTCACCTGCTCTTCTCCCACAGGCTCTGCCGCCCCACCCGAGCCGGGGGGCCACCCTGCCGAGCCCCACCGCTCCCTCGTCCTCCCCAGCATTTTCAAGCCTCTGCGGCCTTCACTGTCTTCTGGAGGACACAGACTACTAAGCACAACGTGTTTAGGTGGCTGCGGACTTAGCGCCTGTCACACAACCGCCCCCAGGCCGGCAGCGGCGGGAGCATGAGCTTGGCTTGGGCGTCACCGTATCCGCAGCTCCTCCAACAGGACCGGGCACCCAGCAGACGCTCAGTGCGCGTTGCCAGGGTCTAAAGGTAGACGCGAGGTAACCTTCCACCATAAAAAGACAGCAAGTCCCCCGCCCAGTTCGTGCTTGTGGTTGGATGGAGGGAAGGTCAGGTCTCTCCATCTTCAAAGAACTGTGGCTAGGCCCTGGGGGCCTGGGCTAGGTGCGCCCTGCCCTCCTCCCCTCTCCTGGAGACTCCACCACCCCGCCCCCCACCACTGCCATCTGGCTGGGTCCCCTCCCCCAGCCCTCCAAGGGGGCTGCCCCTCCTGACCAGAAACCCAGTAACCTCCCCTTTGCTTTGGCTCACTCTGACAGACTGCTGCCGTCTTGGTCCTGGCGGATCAGAGCCGCACCCCAGCCCAAAAGACCCAGGACCCCAGCCTCTCCCACCAACCACCCCATTCCTCGGAAGCCAGAGCCATCCACTTCACTCCCAATCCAGGACTAACCTCCGATGACTCTCAGCCTTTCTGGTGTCAGAGATCTGTCAGGGCGAGGATCCAAATGGGAAGCCTTTCCCCAGAAACACAAACAGAGAACCAACAGCAACGCCGCATTCATGTCCATCGGGTAGACACACCACGAAGAAGCTGACACGTGTTCCCGCCAGAGAGCTGCCACTGTCACCCCTTTCTCCTTTGTGTCAAGGAGGCTGGTTCAAGGTCACAGCCACTGACTCTTGTCCCTCTAGACTTCTGCAAAACTGCATGCAACTTTAGGGCATCATGGGACCCCCAGGGACCCTCAAGGACTTCAGATTAACAGACGTGTCTAGGGACGGCTCGATGGCTTAGTTGGTTAAGTGTCTGCCCTCAGCTCAAGTCATGATCACAGGGTCCTGGGATCAAGCCCCTCACTGGGCGCCCTGTTTGGGGGGAAGCCTGCTTCTCTCTCTCCCTCTGTCTGCTACTCCCCCTGCTTGTGCTCTATCTCTCTGTCAAACAAATAAATAAATAAAATTTTTAAAAAGATCTTATTTATTTATTTATTTTTAAAAAGATTTTATTTATTTATTTGACAGAGAGAAATCACAAGTAGATGGAGAGGCAGGCAGAGAGAGAGAGAGAGGGAAGCAGGCTCCCTGCTGAGCAGAGAGCCCGATGTGGGACTCGATCCCAGGACCCTGAGATCATGACCTAAGCCGAAGGCAGCGGCTTAACCCACTGAGCCACCCAGGCGCCCAAGATTTTATTTATTTGAGAGAGAGAGAGAGAGAGAGAAAGCAAGAGAGGGAACACAAGCAGGGGGAGTAGCAGAGAGAGAAGCAGGTTTCGCGCTGAGCAGGGAGCCAGACGCGGGGCTCGATCCCAGGACCCAGGGATCATGACCTGAGGTGAAGGCAGATGCTTAATGACTGAGCCACCCAGGCGCCCCAATAAACAAATCTTTAAAGAGAGAGAGAGAGAGAGAGACCAGTCTCAGAGCTGCCCGAAGCCCTTCCCAGCCTCCACTCTCCACAGGGAGCAGCGAGTCTGTCCCCAGTCTGGCTCCCAGGAAAGGAAGGGCACCGCCGGGGGAGGTTCCCCAGCCTCTCCCACTCTGCTACATCTGACCCGCTCAGATGTCTTGTACCTCACATGGGCCCTGAGTTCCCGCCATCCTCCTTCTGCCCAAAGGCCCTTCACACCCACCGTGCCCAGACCCCGACCAGCGATGCGGCGCGCTCATTCCAGGCGCGGCTCGTGGCGCGGGCCACTTTGCACCTGTGATCTCAGACGCAGGCCCCTACAAGCCCAGACGGTGTTGGTCGGACTAAACCGGGTGCACAGGGATCGTAAAGGGCCCCACGTGGCAGCTCAGGCGGGAGTCCACCACCCGAAGCGTTTGGGTCAGGTTAGGTTTTGCTGTCAAAGGAGCAGCAAGCCGGTCTTTCAGAACTTCTGGGTTTCCAAATGGCCACTGAGGGGCTTTGGTCAGGTAGAGAGGAGGAAGGGGGGCTGGGAGGTGGGCAGCGGGCAGGACCCGGGACTGGAAGAGCAGACCAGCTTAAGACCCGAGGCAACAGCCCCCCACCTCCACAGGGCTCCAAGTCAGATGCCCAGAGGAAGGGGTCAGGGGCCGAAGGAGGGTGCCGGGTAAGGAACATTTTCCCACACCCGAGGGCAGCCTGGGTTCAGAGAAATGCCTCTCTATTTTAAGAAACAAACCACTGCAAGTGGAAGGACAAATGGCTCCTGGCACAGAGCCTCCGTGCTGGGGCAGTGACAAGCAGGAAGGGGACTTCGGGCAAATCGGGGCAGCAGGTCCCTTCCAAAGGGGGCAGCACTATTCAGCTACACCTCGGGGCACGGAGGCCTGGGGTCACCAGCCCTTCTGAGTTTTTATTAGTACAAAGTCAGATTTTGATGTGAAATCACACAATTTAAAAAGTAGCGGGGGGGTCTCCTTCTGGTTTAACCACATTAGCGGGAAGCAAACCCGAGGGCAGGCCATTCACAACCCTGGCGGCGGGTCACGGCCTTCGCCCTGGGCGGAGCTCATCTTCTGTTCCATAATACAACTTCCGGGCCTCTGACACACTTTTGGGGCAGGCTAAGGGGAGACTATTCGGTTACATTCCCATTGCAGTCCCTAGTCTGGAAGCTTGCACGGGCCTCTCTCGCCCTGCTCCCATGCACTGTAACCTGCTGCCACAGTGGTCTTCGGAAATGACATTTTATCACTTAGCCCCTCCGGGGAAAATGGCGGGCAGCTCCTGATCACACACACGAAAAGGCCCTGTCGTTTGTAAAACGTCACTGGGACCTCACCTCGCTACCCCACCTTTGGCTCCTCCATTCTTCAGAGAGACGCCCTGGCCCCACACCAGGCTGCTGTCCCCCACCCCCACTCAAACCCTCCATAAACCAGAAACGCCCTTCCCAACCCTGGCTGTGTCCACATCCCACCTACTGTGACCACGGTGACTGATCGTCTCCCAGCGTCTGTCCTCTCCCCTCCAGAAAGAGAAGCCCTGACGACGGACTACATTTCCCAGCCTCTCTTGCAGCTGGGGCGGCTCGCGACCGCATTCTAGCCAAGGGGATGAAAGCAGAAGCGCCCAGAGCCAGCCTCTGGACACTTTTCTTAACAGACACCTGGCCCCTGTGTTTGGCACCTTTGTCCCTTCCTCTGTGCTGCTGTCTGGACACCAGAGTAATAGCTGGACTCCAGCTGCCACGTTGCTCCACAGGGACAGGACCTCACCCTAGAAACGGTGGCAGGACGTGGGGGTTAGCTGGAAGGACCTGCGCCCAAGGAATTCCTAAAGCAAAGTGTCTACACCAGCCCTGATCTGCCACCTCTCCACCGTGACAGCACAATAAAGTGTTGCTAGAGCCACTGCCTCTGGGTCTCCGTTATGCATGAATAAATGGAATCCTGACCACTTTCCACCAAACCACCCTGCAGTGTAACAAAGAGCAGGTCCCACAGCTGTGACCTTGAGAGCCAGCTCCCCTGCAGGACCAGCCATGCCACCTGGTCAAGCCCTCTCGACTGTTTTTCCACCAATACAATGCAAGCGGTGTCCCAGACCTCCTGGTACTATTCGAAACGCGAACACAGCCACAGCCACACCGACAGGCTAACTGGCCCAGAGAGTCCAGAAAGTATAGTCTATCTGGCCTACTCGAGTGATCAGGACACTTCACAACCAAAACAAACAGATGGACACAAAGAAAGGCTTTTCAGTTTCTCTTAAAAGCTGGGGCATGGAGCGCCTGGGTGGCTCAGTGGGTTAACCCTCTGCCTTCGGCTCTGGTCATGATCTCAGGGTCCTGGGATCGAGCCCCGCATCGGGCTCTCTGCTCAGCAGGGAGCCTGCTTCCCCACCCCTGCCCGCTTGTGATCGCTCTGTCAAATAAATAAATAAATAATCTTAATTAAAAAAAAAAGCCGTGGCAGTTCTGGCGAGCCGGGCTGGGGCCATGTTCCCACCGTATCCCCCTCTCCACCTGCCTGCTTCGTTCATTTATCTCCGGGGTCCACAAGCTTTTTCTGTCAAGGGCCAGCAAGTCAGTTTTGGTTTTTCAAGACACAAGAGTGTCAGTTGAATATTCTTACTTCAGTTCTCGGGGGTTTTTTAATAGACCCTTCAGAAACACACAAAGCTCCCTTTAGTGGTTGAAACAGAGGCACCGGCCTGCTCTGGCTCACAGACCATCGTCTGCTCATAGGCCCTAATTTATGTTTTTATCCTTTCCCCAGCTGTCCCCAAGGTCCAACACCGGGTCCCACAGAGCCTGGTACCCAGTAAATGCTCAGGAAAATGACAGCAGGAAGGAGCACCTTACAGGCACCCCTGGAGTGGGAATGAGGTGTCACCCCAGCTGGACACTGAAGGTCGTAGAGTGGACAAACTCTTCGGCTCCCCCTCCCCCTGCTTCCAGGGGGTACCACACGACTGTGACTGGAGGAAGTCCCAAGAGCTCCCGGGTCTACGCAGCAGGCTGTCCCTCAATCTTGCTTTCACAAAGGGTTTTTTCCTCTGGGGTTTCCACGCCCTGGCACGCCCCCCACAAACTGAAACGGAGCCCCTATCAGAACCAGGCAAACCAACTCGCACTGACCAAGAAAGAAAAGTGACACAGTCATCTCCAGAAAGGACACCGTGGGCCTGAGGAACCGAGAATGTTCTGTTCTCCGCCGTGGCCGGCCCACAACGGGCTTCCCGAGAAGCTGCCTCCTCTCCAAGGGAGGGCTCCCTGTGTCCAAGAACCCCAGCGGCCGTGCCAAAGCTTCCTCAAGGCCCGGGATGCCCGCACCTCTGCCCAGGGAAAACGGCCCGGTTTTGGTAGCTGCCATTTAGCCACTGCCATGGACACGGGCCATCAAACAGCGAGCAGGGGCGGGGAGGGTTATCGTTCCCTGCGGGGTGACCGGGACAGGGCCTTCTGCAGCTGTCATCTTTCTCACATGGGAGGGTGTAGATGTCAAGGAACAGGGGTGTATGTCTGCTACCCAGACCCATCTCCCCAGTCTCCCCAGCACCCGCCCCCGCACCCCTGCCTGAGGCAGCAGTCACAGCCCTGGGGTCCCTCTTCCATCTGCTGGGGGTGCGAGGCAGCAGCTGGATGGACAGCCCTGCAGCCAAGGGGATCCCTCCTAGAGAAGGCTCTTGGTCCCTCGGAACCAATACCCACACCGTCGTCGGCAACGTCTACACAAATACGCACGGCTGACCAGTAGGCACCCCGGCTCCACGCTCCCATGGTCCACTTCACCCACATTTCTGGGCCCCGAGTGGTATCATTCCCGTTGCCGAGGAGGAAAGCGAGGCAGCACGCAGGGGGGTGCAGGGGGAGGTGAGGAACAGGCTCAGGGAGGAGGAGTGGCCCATTCAAGGCCGCACAGCCAGTGACCCACACCAGCCGGTGACCCACGCCAGTCAGGCTTCGGGCTCAGAAACCCTCGCCAGCACCCAAGCACGCCTCCGGCCCACCTCCCGGGTGAGGTACGGGGAGATGCGTGTCCTGGCCGACCTCCCTGTCCCTGCCCACACCCAGATTGGAATCCCAGGGATCCGGGATCGCACATAGTGCCACCAGGCACTGGTGGGCAGAACAGAGGTCAGGCCACCTTCTCATCGGGCCAAAGTACTCAGGACCCAGAAGGGTGCAGATTGGAAAATGTGGAGGCCAGGGAAGGAAGGTCATCCCAGGACAAGGCCCAAAGCTCTGAGCACGTCCCAAGTGCCTCTGAGCCACCCAGCCGCCACAATCCCCGCACATGCCCACAGTGGCGGGACCATCTCTGACTTTCTCCAAGGGACTGAGGGCTCGCACTCTCCACCCGGTGAGCCGGGCCTGCTCGCAGATCCAGGAGCATAGTGTACCCCCACACCTCAGCCCTGGTACTCCACACTGCCCCAGCACACTTCACAGCGATCCCGCCCCGTGCGCCCCGCTCTCCATGCCTCCTGCTCAGGGACGGGTGCTGCCTCACCCTGTGCAGTGACCCAGCCAAGTCTGAGGTCATCGCCAGCCCCAGCCTTTTAGGCAGCAGGTGCTACCACCAAAAGAGTATTAGCTTATTGAGCAAACACACGCTATGTCACAATGTCCCGCCATCTCTCCCATTCTACCGATAAACAAACTGAGGCACAAAGACTCACAGATACTAGTAGGGCAGTGATCTAGTCCTCGTAGTAGACCCTAAGAAAGTGTGTCCAAGCCTCAACCCCCCAAGCCCGGGCTGCAAAAGTGGCTTATCTGGGAAAAAGGTCTTTGCAGATGTAATTAAGGCTCTCAAAGATAAAATCTTTCTGGATTTAGAGCGAGCCCTAAATCCAATCACAGGTGTCCTTACAGAAAAGACACAGAGACACAGTGGGGAGGCTGTGTGTAGACAGAGGCAGAGAAGGGAGTTCTGTTAACAAAAGCCAATCAAGGCCCAAGATCCAGAAGAAGCTGTTAGAGGTGAGAAGACATTCTCCTCCAGGGCCTCTGGAAGGAGTAGGGACCCTCACAACACCTTGATTTCAGATTTCTGGCCTCAAACTGTAAGAAAATACATTCCTTTTGTTTTAAGCAATCACATGTGGCATGGCAGCCTTGGGGAACGAACAAAACCAGAGTCAGCTGAATCCAGAACCCACGTTTTCGGCCCCACGCCAGTGCTCCTTGACCATCGAGGGTGAGAAACATTCTTTCAGACCCTAGAGGATATCACCCCGACTCAGGATCTCAATCTGAGAAACGAGGACTTTCCCCCTTTCACAAATGCCTCAGTTATGAATTACCTCTAAAAGACAATGTTATCTTTATCACTAGTAACAACGTTGAGATTACCCACAACACAGGAACACAAAATATAAAAACTCTCCTGGAGGAAGATGTTAAACACAGGAGATACTAGGTGTGGGGGCGCCTGGGTGGCTCAGTCAGTTAAGTGTCTGCCTTAGGCTCAGGTCATGATCCCAGAGTCCTGGCTGGAGTCCTGCATCAGGTTCCCTTCTCCCTCTGCTTGCAGCACCCCACCCCCCCGCCAACCGCGAGTGATCTCTCTCTCAAATAAAATCTTAAAAAAAAAAAAAAAAAAGAGAAACACCAGGTGTGGTGTATTATGAGCACTCTCTGTACTATGTCCCCAATAATTCTATAAATCAAAAACCGTCCAAAAATCAAAAGAAGTTATTTACAAAAGAAAAACTATCTTGGAACTGCTTTGAGGATTAGCCTCGGGATCCCAGTTGGAGAAACGCTGCCCATCTTTATTCTTTATTAATGCTTGCCAAATGAATGGCCACGCTTAGCACCTGGGATAGTCTGCTAAGCATAAAATAGAGCTTAAGTGCCTGTCCTGAGCTCTGACCCCCACCTGGGATACCCTTCTCCCCTCTCCTCATTTGATCCCAGAAACCCGGCTCTGCCCCCTCAGAAAGAGCTGAGATACCTGGGAGGTAGGCACAACTCCAGGAGTCTGGGTCTTCCAAGCGGAAGTGCAGGGAGAACCCAGTGTGAACGGGCTGCTCTAGATATTTTCCTTTGGCCCACACCCCCCACTTCCCAAAGGGGCAAAAAAAATTCACACAGGCCAAAGGCAGGAAAGGGCCTCCTCGTGGCTCCCAGAGCATCAGTGCAAGAAGCCCTGAGACAAAGCTGAATGAAACAGAATAGCAAAATGTGACCAAGTAATCAGGAATCAGAACAGATAAATAAAGAGTAACAGAGAAAGAAAAAGGATCAACTACAAAGACTCGGGGGCCTTGGCAAACACATTTGTGATTTTTTTTTTTTTCCACTGAAATGTCAGTTTTGAAACTAGCTTCTGAAAATGTAACCAGCTTCTCACATCCCCAAAAAGAAAGATCGGAGGACCGTGGCGAGGGCGGAGGCTGTGTTACCTCTTACTTCGGAGCCGGACATCAAGAAGGAGCCCTACCCTTCCACGTTTCCACCAGGAGCACATCTAGCGGCTCGCACCACCCTGGCATGGGCCCTCTCTCCGGGTCTAGAAGTTTCCCACACGGAGGTCCAGAACGCCAAAACGCTCCCGATGGGTGGAACCAGGTCCTCCAGGCCGCCCCAGGCCGGGCACCACTTTCCAACTGTCCTCAGCAGTCGTGGGAGTCCCGAGAGATGGTCAAAGGCTGCCCCCATCCCTCCATCCCTTTCCTAGGGCGGCCACACCCGCCCCCGGGGACCCCCACCTCTCCCATACCCCAGACCCCCTTTCCTCCCACCCAGCCCCCACACCCCCGGCCGGCTACGAATTCACCTTCCCCGCTCGGCCCCCCACTTCCTGCCTGCCCCCTCCCAATCTCAGGGCCCTCACTCCCCCATTTCCCGCTTCCCACCGTACTCCGGGCACCTCACCTCTGGCCACCACGCACGCCCTCTTTTCTCTCTGCCCCTTGACATCGTTCCTCCACTGCCCTCACTCGGGGGCCCCCCACTCCCAGCTCCCTCGGCCCGGCGCCACGGACCCCACACCAGGCCCCCACCGCTCAGGGCCCCTCACCCTCGGGGCCCCGGGCCCCTAGCTGCGGCCGCGTCCCTCCCGCCTCTGGTCCCGCGCCCGACCCGCCTCGTGGGCAGCCCCAGCGCTCGGCCCGGCCCCGGGGCCCCGCACTCACGGCTGTAGAGGGCGATGCCCGCCGCGTCCGGGCCGGCGCGCACCTCGAGGCGCAGCGCCTGCTGCTCCGCGTGCCGCTGGATCTCGCCGTTCGCGTCGCCGATGGTGAGGAGGCGGGCGCCGGGGAACACGGACACCGCCGCGCAGGGCCCCGCGCCGCCCGGGACCGCCGCCCCTGCGCCGCCCGCGCCCGGCCCCGCCGCAGCCGCCGCCGCTGCCATCTTAGATCCGGCTCCAGGCCCCACCGCCGCCGCCGCCACCGCCGCCGCCGCCGCCGCCGCGCCCGGGCCCAGGCCGCCGCCGCTGCCGCCGCCGCCGCTGCCGACGCGCAGGCCGAGGCCAAGGCCGAGTCAGGCAGCGCCGCCTGCCGGCCACGCTCCGCCTCGCCGCCACTGCCGCCGAGGTCCGGCCCCGTGGCGCAGCGCCCCCTGCTGGCCGCCTAGGGCACCGGGAGGGAGGGTGCCGGGGGACGGGGCCGCCCCGCCCCGCCCCGCCCCGCGCGAACGGTCGCGGCTTTGTGAGGTGGCTCCGCGGCCCAGGAACGGCGGGGGCGGAGCGTGAGCCGGGGGGCGGTGCTCCGTCTCGCGGACACGCCCCTGGGCCTGGGCCCCGCCCCCCGGCCGGGCGAGGCTCGAAAGGCCGCGCTTTGTACCGCGGTGCTGGAACGGAGAAGCGGGGAGGGCGGGGACAGGGGCGCGCCCTAGGGGGCGGTGCTCGGCCCCGTGGACACGCCCTGGGCCACGCCCCGCGCAAACGGTCGCGCTTTGTGAGGCGGCCGCCCTGCCGGGAAAGGTGGAGGCGGGTCTGACGTCGGAAGGCTCCGACACACCTCTGCGGGTGAGCTCCGCCCCTTGGCCCTGCCCGGCTTTGTGAGGAGACACGCGGGGGGCGGGGTCCAGCTACGATGAGGCTCCGCCCCTGTACCGGTCCTGCTCCCTCCCACTGGATGTCGCTTTGTGAGGCGCCCCGGCTGTCAGGGAGGGCCTGTGCGAGGGGCGGGGCCAGATCCCGGGACACGCCCCCAGCGTGTGGCCCCACCCCAGCCCTCCAGAAGGGAAAATCAGTTTGGGGAGCCACTCAAGTCTCTGCCCTGGACCTGAATCTTGGGAAGGCCCCCCACCCAGCATTCAGCCGCTCCTTCTCTCTTCCCCATCGTCTCCGTCCCCTTCCCCCATTGCCCTCCTCCTCCATCCTTGGCCATCTATTCCCCTACAAAAAATTCTAGGATCTCTCTCTCTAGGCCCCTCCCTTAGCCCCTTTCTTCCCCCCCCCACCGATGACTGGCCAATAAATCTTGCAGAGCAGGGTCAAGTACCGTCTTCTACAGGAGAGCGCGCGCGCGCTCACGCACACACACACACACACACCCCTATCTTCCAAGTCCATCTGTCACTGCTTGAGGGCGTCATTCTCTTCTAGAGGGTCCAAAAAAGATTGTGACGTCTTTCCACCTTCTTTAGTTCCTACTCTTCTCTGGACCTCCATCATCTCACTCACCAGTGCAAGGACTTTAGCAAAGACCCCGTGTGACAGTGTCCCCCCTCCGAGCTTTCCCTTGACTGCATGCACCTGAGGGCAACTAGGCATCCGGTGATTAGACCCCAGAGATTCTGGGCTTGAAGGATTACACTACACAGAGACCTTGGGAACTGCTCAACCAACACGTGCTGTAATTAATAACTTAGGCATCCCAGCAGGACAGACTAACAGAACATACCCCGGGTACCCTATGTTCCAAAAACCCGGTTGGGTTGGTCAAGTCAGATGTGGCAAGGGAAGGAGGAAATCGGAGGGGTGTGTGGAGGGAGGGCCCAGACCGCTTATGGCCCAGCTGGGGGCCACGGGGATCCTAACATCTCCTTCTCACAAGGTCTGAGAAGCTGGGAACCCAAAAAGAGTCTTCCTGCTTTCTGTCCAGACTCCAGGACAATGTCTGTGCCCCCTCTGCTACTCCTGCTTCTCTGTGAGGAGGGTCCCAAAGTCAAGGATTGCCTTTGCCTCCTCTGTCAATTCCCTGAGAAAACAGCAGCCAGAAATCCCAGAGTAGCTGGAGGGACTTCAGGCCCTTGAGAGAAAGGGCTGAATGGAGAACGCACAGACACAGAGGGGCCCCCGGTCCTAGCCTCACTGGCAGGCCCGGAAAGTGCTGAATTCGGGGGGCTCAGGCGAGGATGATGTGGAGGTGGGCCTTTTCCGGGGCCCAGAGCTGCCGGGTGTCTCGGTGGAGCCTGAGCACGCATCTAGAGTGGTTGCATCTTCTTCTGGATTCATTTTCTTTGTCCATGGAGGAAAAACAGAGAACAGGGTGATTTGAGGTTCCAGGATCCAGGGTCTCCCTACATTCTGAGTCTGAGATACCCCCCGCCCAGTCCATCCAGTCTCATTTCAGCCCCACACACCACCCCACAGCTTCAGGACCCAGATCCTGTCCTCTGTCCTCCTGCCTGTCTGCATGCTGAGTAGGGAAGCAGACAGCATGGGTTCAAATCCCACCTCCGCCTTGTCCCATTGAGTAACTTAACCTGAGCCTCACTTTTTCCTTTTGCACAATGGGGAGAATGCTCCTAGACCCCACCTAGAGTTCCTACAAAACATGGAGGAATTAAATAGATAAAGTGGCTAGCACATAGCAAGCGCTAATAGTTAAGTGAACAAAGCTGTGAACATGATCTCTTCCCCTCCCCCACCTTGTCGCCCTGTTCTGGACTCCCACAAAACCTGCCTCAAAAGTCTATCCTCTCCTCTACCATAGATGCCCCTGCCCCAAATGCCAGTCAAGAGGAGATGAACTTGGGATGCCTGGGTAGCTCAGTTGGTTAAGCGTCTACCTTTGGCTCAGGTCATGATCCCAGGGTCCTAGGATCGAGTCCCACATCAGGCTCCCTGCTCAGAGGGGAGCCTGCTTCTCCTTCTGTCTCTGCTGCTCCCCCTGCTTGTTCTCTCTCTCTGACAAATAAATAAATGAATAAAAATCTTAAAAAAAAAAAAACAGAATAGATGAACTTGATAAAACTGAAGTTTGGTGGATGAGAGCAGGCTGGGGTTCCATCCCGGCCCCATACGTCCCTAGCTGGATGATCCCAGTAAGGCCACAATTAGCTTCTGTGTCCTTGACTATTAAAAAAAAATGTTGGGAGGGCGCCTGGGTGGCTCAGTGGGTTAAGCCGCTGCCTTCGGCTCAGGTCATGATCTCAGGATCCTGGATCGAGTCCTGCATCGGGTTCTCTGCTCAGCAGGGAGCCTGCTTCCCTCTCTCTCTCTCTGCCTGCCTCTCTGCCTACTTGTAATCTCTCTGTCAAATAAATAAATAAAATCTTAAAAAAAAATGTTGGGGCGCCTGGGTGTCTCCATCAGTTGTGTATATGACACTCGATTTCAGTTAAGATCCTGATCTCAGGGTCCTAGGATCCAGGCCCCCATCTAGCTCCCTGCTCAGCGGGAAGCCTGCTCGAGATTCTCTCTCCCTCTCCCTTTGCCCCTCCCCCTGCTCTCTCTCTCTCAAATAAAATTTAAAAATTAAAATTAAAAAAATGTGAACCCCACTTCCTAGGGTATCCTAGAGCAAATATCAGACCCTCAGCAGGGTATCACGATACAAGCTGGAGAACGATTAGCTGCTTCACTTTTATTTCAGCCATCGAATGCTTCAAAAAGAAACTAGAATTGAAAGCAGGGACTCAGACAGATATTTGCATACCCATGTTCATAGCAGCACTGTTCATAATAGCTGAATGGCGGAAACAACCCAAGTGTGCATCAACAAATGAACAGAAAGCAAAATTCTGCCTTCAACAAGAATAAAATTCTAACACCTGCTACAACATGAATGAACTTGAAGACATTATGCTCAGTGAAGTAAGCCAGACACATGGGGTGCCTGGGTGGTTCAGTCGGTTAAGGGTCAGCCTTGGGCTCAGATCAGGATCCCAGGGTCCTGGGATGGAGCTCTGCCTGGGTGTCCCCTACTCATCGGGGAGTCTGCTTCTCCCTCTTCCTTTGCCCCTCCCCCATGCTGTGTGTGTGCTCTCTCGCTCTCTCTCAAATAAATAAAATCTTTTTTGTAAAACACCAGACACAAAAGGATGAACATTATATGGCATCATTTCTACATAAAATGTCCAGAATACGCAAATCCGCAGAGAGAGAAAGGAGCATGGTAGATGCCAGGGGCTCAGGTTGGTTAAGAATGAGAAGTTAGTATACGGTGGGGACAGTTCTATTTTTGCAGGACAGAGTTCTGGAGATCGATGGCGGTGACGGTTGCACAAGGTGAATGCACTTAATGCCACAGAACTGGACCTTAAAAATGGCTAAAGGAGCTCCTGGGTGGCTTAGTCCTTAAGCATCTGCCTTCAGCTCACGTCATGATCCCAGGGTCCTGAGATCAAGTCCTGCATCGGGCTCCCTGCTCAGCGGGAAGCCTGCTTCTCCCTCTCCCACTTCCCTCGCGTGTATTCCCTCTCTCCCTGTCTATCAAATAAATAAATAAAATCATTTTTTAAAATGGCAAAAATGGTCAATTTTATGTTACATATATTTTACCGTAATGGAAAAAAACAAAAAAAAGAATACCTAGAAAAGATCTCACTAAAATTTTCCGTGAAGGAAAGGAAGCATGGTAGTGTGGCTAGCATGCTATCATTTATGTAGAAAGGATGAGGGTAAACATCCTCTCTTTTCACTTTTGCTTGCATTTCCAAGAAGTTCCTAATAGTGGTGGCTGTCTGCATGTGGAGGGGGAGACCATGGAGTGGAAAGGGGTTACTGACAGAAGGATGCTTTACTGGATATATAATTTTGACATATGGATGTATTTCAAATGAAAAAAAAATTTTTTTAAGTAAGCTCTGGGGGGCGCCTGGATGGCTCAATGGGTTGAGCCTCTGCCTTCGGCTGGAGTCATGATCTCAGGGCCCTGAATCGAGCCCCACATCGGGCTCTCTGCTCGGCAGGGAGTCCGCTTCCCCTATTTCTCTGCCTTCCTCTCTGCCTACTAGTGGTCTCTCTCTCTCTCTCTCTCTCTGTCAAATAAATAAATAAATCTTTAAAATAAAAAAAAAGTAGGCTCTGTGCCCAACATGGGGCTTGAACTCCCCACCCTGAGATTAAGAGTCACATGCTCTATCCACTGAGCCAGCCAGGTGTTCCCCTCCCCCAAGTTTTTTAATTAAAAAAATATATACATATATAGTCACAAGGACCAAGATACTTTTTTTTTTTTTAAAGATTTTATCCATTCATTTGACAGAGAGAGATCACGAGTAGGCAGAGAGGCAGGCAGAGAGAGAGGAGGAAGCAGGCTCCCCGCTGAGCAGAGAGCCCGATGCGGGACTCGATCCCAGGACCCCGAGATCATGACCTGAGCCGAAGGCAGCGGCCCAACCCACTGAGCCACCCAGGCGCCCCGACCAAGATACTTTTTAAATTTTTCTCTCTGTCTCTGTTTCCACTTGTTTCATTTTCCTTTAAAAAAAAAAAGAAAGAAAAGAAAAGAAAAGGAGAGAAGAAAAATCCCCAGGGTCCTGGTGCCTTGACAGCACGTCTTCTCACAGAAAGTTTTAGAATTTGCCCTGCCTGCTGGATTTTGGGCGGTGGGAGGGTTTTGTTCTTTGTTTTCTGTTTTTTCTTAATACCATAGGATTTGTCCCGGAACTGAGACCTCACAGGGCTGAACTAGCCGGCGGGGCCAAGCCCCTTCCTTCCCACATTCATACACAGTTTAAATTCCCTTGTTCCTCTCTCCGGAACCCCAGTATCGCGTCTGCACCTGCCCTTGGGCGTCGCCGGGTAAGGGGGCGCGTCTCTGGTCCCTCCACGCCCGCGGCTCCCCGGGACTCCCTGCCGCCTCCCTCCGCCCTCTCCCTCCGTCCATCATCCGCCGTGTTTGCTGTCTCCTGAATCGATCTGACCAGCATCCGTTCCCTTCTTCCACCTCCGCTGCCGACACGCTGGACCAAAGCACCTACCACTTGGCTCGCCTGGACCAGCGCCGTCGCCTGGGTCCTGGCAACCACCCCCCACCCCCGAATGACAGACACATTCTGGTCGGCCCACGCCCCCCAAGTCTGTCCTCCCCGCAGCCGCCAGAGGGCGCGGGTGAGCACCTGAATCGGTCACCAATCCCCCGCCCCCCTTCCCCGCCCGGGAACGCTCCAGGGCTCATCACATCGGGGCAACAAAGTTCTCCGCGAGGCTCCCCTCAACTCTCCATTCGGCTCCACTCCAGTTATCCTGGACGGTGCCAAGAACGTGTCCTGAGCCTGGGGCCATCTTCCATAGCTACCCTCTGCCTGTTGGCCATCTCTGAGACTTCCTGATCTCCAATCTAAGGGCGAAGTGGGCTTCCCTCCCACTCCTACCCCATGTGGCATCGTCTGTCTCCCCGCCACCCACCCCCCAGGAGAAATTAGAAAGCTCTGAAGAATTAAAAGCTTTGTCCTGTTCTTGTCCCAACACCCAGGAAGGGTGTGTTGAACCAACCCAACCCTCTCCCACTATGGTGCCCTTGGCACACCAACTCCCCACCCAGGCTCCCTGACTGCAGTCCCAAAGTGCCCACTTGCAAAGGGGCAGATTACAGAGAGACCTTCCCCACCTGTAAGAGAAATGCTCAGCTTGGAGATTTAAGCTGAAATCTCTGAAACTGAACATAAAAACAGGCTTTTCTTTACCAGGAGGGGACTACAGTGTGCATCAGACTGTTAAAAAGCACGTGAACCTTGGGGCGCCTGGGTGGCTCAGTGGGTTAAAACCTCTGCCTTTGGCTCAGGTCACGATCCCAGGAACCTGGGATGGAGCCCCACATCAGGCTCTCTGCTCAGCGGGGAGCCTGCTTCCTCCTCTCTCTCTGCCTGCCTCTCTGCCTACTTGTGATCTGTCTGTCAAATAAATAAATCAATCTTAAAAAAAAAAAAAAGCACGTGACCCCACCGGCTCACCCTGAGTCCCCCGTCACCATTCTGTAGGGTCGGCCCCATGGTGTTCAAAGGCGGCCTGGGGATCCTGCCCAGGGGCATCGGACGGCCTGGACGTGGCTTCCTCCCATCCCCTGGGATTTTCCAGAGCCAACTCTCAGCTCACAAACAAATCCCTGCTCAGGGATTCTGGGCTTTTCCCAGCCACCACCACCACCACCCCCCGCCGCCCCCGGCCCCAAGCTCAGAGATATCAGGTCAGCCCAGCCTGATGGTTGTCTTCCAGAGGTTAAGACAGTCAGCAGAAACCCAGGACCAAGAAATGCAATAACTTACCATGGAGATGGCAAACAGAGAGTTATCAAAGGTCATATCTGAAATAGAAAGAGAAAGGAAAGCCCAGTGCCAGTATAAAATCCCTGCTCACTGCCCTCCGGGGGCCCTCCCCTCAGAGCCACAGGCCTCAAGTCAACTGTGAGGAAGGGCTTGGGACCCATTTCCCAGCATGCTTTGCTCCTTTCAAACCCATTCTGCAAGGTGAACCATTCCCAGCTGTAAACTGAACTGTGTCCTTTTTCTCCTCAGAGCCCTCCCCCAGGGGCCTCTTGTGGCCCTCTGATAAATGAGTTTCTCCTCTCTGCTCCCACTTTCCAGAACTTCTCTCAGCTCCTCCACCGCCCCAGGCTCTCCTTCCGTTGTCTGCTCTCCACCCGCCTCCACCCCCCACGGCCCCCTCCTGCATCTCTGCCTAAACACCACTTCCTCCCAGGACTGCCCTCCTGGCCCCAGACAGGGTCCCGCTGGCCATGGGCTGTTTCCCCACTGCAGGATGGGCTTGTGAGTAAAGACCACCTGTCTTGGTCTTTGAGGGACACCCCCCAAACGTTAGCACATAGTATATGCTCAGTAAAATTATGGACCCGTGGGAGCTCAGTCGGTTAAGCCTCCACCTTCCGCTCAGGTCATGATCCTGGCATCCTGGGATCAAGCCCGAATAGGACTCCTTGCTCGGAGGGGGGCTGCTTCTCCCTCTGCTGCTGCTCCCCCTACTTGTGCTCTCTCTCTCAAATAAATAAATAATCTTTTTTAAATTAAAAAAACGTGTGGAACAGTGAAAGTACAGAGGATGGAATTTCTCTGCTAGGGGCCCCTTCCTGAGCGCCCCCCCCCGCCCCCTGGTGGAAGCCTTCAGGATGACACGTTCTGGATCACAAACGGGGCACCACTTAAGGACAGGGCCAGGCGGTCTGTCCCCCGTGGAACTGAGGGCCCGGCACTGGAAGCAAGTGTTACATACACACTTGTGTTTTTCTCCCGAAGGGTAAGAATAATGATAGGGTGCTGAAGGCAGGGAAATAGAAACACACCCACTGGTCTAGGGAGTCAGGGAAGGCTTCCCGGAGAAGGCAGCCTCTAGACCAAGACCAGAGGGAGGAAGAATGTTGTAGGCAGAGGTCGGGGTGACTGAAGGGCCTGAGGATGAGGCGGAGAGAGAAGGTGAGAGGTGAAACCTGGCCCTGGGGGGGAGGAGAGGGTGTATCCTTGACCCTAAGGGAAGTGAGCGGCTACAGAAGTTGCTCGGTAGCAAGTAAGGAGACCCGCTAGCATTTTTCTTTCTTTCTTTCTTTTTTTCTTTCTTTCTTTCTTTTTTAAGATTTTATTTATTTGTCAGAGAGAGAGAGAGCGAGAGCGAGCACAGGCAGACAGAATGGCAGGCAGAGTCAGAGGGAGAAGCAGGCTCCCTGCGGAGCAAGGAGCCTGAAGTGGGTCTCGATCCCAGGATGCTGGGATCATGACCTGAGCCGAAGGCAGCTGCTTAACCAACTGAGCCACCCAGGCGTCCCCCCGCTAGCATTTTTGAGGGGGTGAGCCTGCCCTGGCAGGGGATAGGAGTAAGAAGGTACATACCTGTGGTGGCGAAGTTGATCTGAACCCAGCAGGATTCTTGCTGTCTGCAAAGGGATTTGGCAGAGTGATGACCTGCTCCTCTCAGACCGGAGGGTTGTTCCCGGAAGCCCTGGCTCCAAACTTGGCCTTCACTCCCCACCTTTCTTTGCATCCTCCCCCGAGTCCCCTCAGAAGGAAGTTCTCTTCCAGGAGCCGCATCGCCTGGTGAAGTCTGGATTCGATCCCTGGGGCTGCTGCTAGCTCTATGCCACCAGGCAGCGGGGGCTCCAGCCCTCTCTCAGGGAAGAAACTGAGGCTGGGGCCACTGCCTACAGGCTACAAGTTGGGCACCGCACAGCCCCAGAGGGTGTCACCTCTCCCAACTCTGACTTCCTATAGAGTATTACAACCATTTTGGGCAGTCAGTGGTTAAGGGATGTGAGCACGACTCAACCACTTGCTCCCTGCATGGCTAAGTCGAGCCTCAGTCTCCTTGTCTATAAAATGGGACTACTTATAAAGGCCAGCTCCAGCAGTAGCTGTGAGCAGCCATGGACTCCAGCAGCAGCTCCTAGCACAGCGTTCTGCACACCCTAGGTGCTTTGTAATTGACCCCAGTTCCTCTTAAGCAGCCCTCCCACGAGAGGGCGCTGTTTGGAAGGGAGACACCCAACCCTCCACCCAGCACCGGAAGTGCCCCTCTGTCCCCAGAACCTGGCCAGGTCTGATTCCTTAACACCCATCCGGAACTTCTACCCTGAACCCACCAACCATCTGATATTTCTTTCCCCCAAAGCACCCTTTGAGGATCTCCAGAGATGGTCTCACCTTTTCTTCTGCAAATTTTTTACTTTAACTGGGAACAAAAAAAATAAATAAACATTTATTAGATTTTAGTCGTGGTTGCCTCCTAGTTGCAAAAAACAAAACAAACAAGACTGGGTGACTCAGTGAGTTGAGCCTCTGCCTTTGGCTCAGGTCATGATCTCAGAGTTCTGGAATCGAGTCCTGCATCGGGCTCTCTGCTCAGTGGGGAGCCTGCTTCCCTCTCTCTTCCTGCATCCCTGCCTACTTGTGATCTCTCTCTCTCTCTGTGTCAAATAAATAAATAAAATCTAAAAAAAAAAAAAAAGTCTCCAAAATCTCCCGCATATATTTGTGACCCAACCTCGCCTTCTCCTCCCATAAATGTGCTCCTCACAGGAGAGCTACTGCAAAACCCTCCCCACCACCCAATTACCTGAGTGATGTGTATTGGTAAAAGCTTCAAACAAGCATGTAAAAAAAATTTTTTTTTGTTAAAGATTTTATTTTAAGTAATTTCCATATCCAACGTGGGACTCAAACTCACAACCCCAAGATCAAGAGCTGCATGCTCTACCTACTGAGTCAGCCAGGTGCCCCCTACTACTGTTTCCCTTGGTTTTGTTTATTGTCAGTTGCAGTGATTGACAGGCGCTGGGGGAGGAGGAATGGTGAGTTAGTGTTTAAAGGGTCAGAGGGGGCGCCTGGGTGGCTCAGCAGGTTAAAGCCTCTGCCTTCGGCTCAGGCCATGATCCCAGGGTCCTGGGATTGAGCCCTACATCGGGCTTTCTGCTCAGCGAAGGGCCTGCTTTCTCCCCACCCCCCCGCCTGCCTCTCCGCCTACTTGTGATCTCTGTCTGTCAAATAAATAAATAAAATCTTAAAAAAAATAATAAAGGGGACAAAGTTTCAGTCAGGGCAGATGACAAAGTTCTGGAGATGGACAGTGGTGATGGTTGCGTAACGAATTGAACGTACTCAATGCTGCTGAACTGGACACTTAAAAATTAAGGGTTGAAATGTGAAACTTTGTGTTATATATATTTTATAATCTAAAAATATATGTCAACTTCCCCCACCCCACCACCAACACTGTACTTCTGGAAGGTTCTTTACTGCAAGTTTTTTAGTAAGACCTCCCTAGCTGTGTGCCTCTGTGCTCCTAAAAAATGGGTGTGATTGGGGGCTCATTTGCACATCCCAGCAGTTGCACATCGGGCAGCCTCTGGGATCTGCACCATCTCTGCCTGCTGTTACCTTTCCTGACCACCACGGCGATGGCCACCAGCCCAGCAAGGAGAAGGAGGGCTCCAGCCAGGCTCAAGGAGAGTGCCAGTATCCAAGTGGGCACTAGAGGAACGTGAGAAAAAGAGGGGGGACAGGTTATGGAGTTGTGGGGTGCAGGGTGAAGGTGGGACACCTGTCATTCCTCCAGATTACCTTTGGGGAGCCAGCCCCCTCCCCATACTGCCCAACCATTTGACTTGGATGTAGCTGGACCCTGGGGATCTGGCAAGTCTTGTGACCGGTCAATTAGCATATCCCCCACCCCCCAGTCGCGGTGATTGGTTCAGGGATAGGCATGTGGGCAAAGCAGAGCTAATGAGAGCTGATTCTGAGTCTTGGCTCCACTACTGGGAAAGAGGGTTATTCCTCCAGCCAGCATTACAACGCTGGTAGGATATATATCTAAGGCTGCTAGGCACAATTTTGACACCATGAAGAGGGGTTCTTGCCTGAGAATAAGACACACACACACACACACACACACACACAAACACACACACAAAAAGCAGAGTTGAGAGCTGGCAAATGATTCCTGACTTCTTTGAGCACCTGGACCCAGCCATGCCTGAAGTCAATGCTGCAAACTGACTTCAGTTTGGCAAACCAACACATTCTCTTTTGTTGCTGAATCCAGTTTGAGACAAGTTTCCAGTTACTGGCAGCCTGAGAGTCCTGCTGGCTTCAGCCCGATACCAGGGGTGTCAGATGGCATCCACCCCCAGCCCCATGGTGGACCCTGAAATCCATGCAGAGGTCAGCCACAAAAGCATGAAGCTCCAGCTTCACAGTTTACTTCTCTGCAAGGGATCTGACTTCCCCTCCTTGAAGAGAGGGGATCTCTCAGGAAAGCGAGGAGGAGATGACCCAATCCCTATGGAGATCAGGAGCTAAGCCAGGAAGGGGAAGGAACAGACATATACTTGATATTCTCACACCGTTAGCCCTTGTTCATTCATTCATCTGGGGCAGGAGGGCTGTTGTCCCCTCCCCACTCTGAGACCACAAACTCAAGGTGATTGAAGGGGGCCTTTGACGGTGGAGCTCAAAGACACAGACTGTTTGTCACCGCAAGGCACTGGGGCTTCTGTGAGCAACAACATTCTCTTTAAGTGGGGCTTCTGCGGGTAACAAAGTTCTCTTTGCCACTGGAAAGTTCTGATGGATGGTGAAGCAGAGGCTCTACCTGGAGACACCTCCTCCCTCCCTCCTGCTCCTTGATCCAGAGCCCATACCCAGCTCCCTGTCCTGAAAAGACCACAGGAGAATATTGGTCTTCCAGGCCTTCTGTCTCGCTTCGACAATGAAACAAAGTCCCGGATGCACCCAAGGCCCTGCGCAATCGTCCTTGCCCCTTCCACGCCCTCTTCTCCCCCAACTTCTCTCCTTGCCCACCATGCTCAGCCCTACAGAGAGCGCCCCCCGGTGTTCCTCAAACATTCCAGACACGTGCCACCTCAGGGCCTTTGCACAGCTGGCTCCCTCTACCAGGGACCCTTTCGCCATAGATCCCCATATGGCTGCCTCCTCATCATTTAGGTCTTTGCTCAAATGTCGCCCCCTTGGAGGCTTTCCCTGGCCACTCTCCTCTGTACTTAAAACGACGCGCTTCCCTAGCTGGTACTTTATCCCGGCCTCTTTATTTGGCCCCTGGTGGCTACACTGAATATTTTCTGGCCTCCCTGCTTCTCTACTGTCTGTATCCCCTCTAAATGTCGGCTGGGGGAGGGTAGGGTCATCGTTTTACTCGCTGCTGAAAATGCAGGTCCAAGAACAATGTCTGGTGCATAGAGGGTGCTCAGAACTGGAGGAGGAGGGGCAGGGCAGTGGAGTGTGGAGGGTTAACGCCTGGATACTAAGGCCCATGGGATCCCAGCTCTGCTGCCCTGCTAGCTGTGTGACTTGGCCAAATCCCTTCATCACTTGTGCCTCAGTTTCCTTATCTGCAAAATGGGGAGCATCGCTGAACCCATCGCGTGGGATGACTGTGAGAATTCAGCAACGAAAGGTGAGTGAGCCCTGGACAGCTGGAGGCCTGGCTCGTTCCACAGAGGCTTCCAAGCAGAGGGAACAGCATGGGCAAAGGCTCAGCAGTGAGCCAATGGAGCTGTGGGCTGCGAAGGCGGGCAGGAGGGTCTTACCTGGGTAGGAGACGTTTACCACCTCACTGGGATCTGACAGCTGCGGCTTCAGGTCCTCACTTAGCACCCTATACTGGCAGTAAAATGGGCCCCCTGGAGCCTCCCTGCCACCGCCGCTTAGGTTGAAGGTGACCCCAAGCTGGTCCACGGGTGCCTGCAGGAGCTGGACCACCTGCCCACCACGGTAGAGCGTGAAATTTGCCCCCGGGAAGCCCTCAGGGGCCATGCAGGCGATGTGGATGGGATCTTCCTGGCTGCTGGGGTGCGGGGGCACCAGCAGGATGGACGGCGCTGGGATTGCCAAGGAGCCTGTAATGCAGAAAAAGGGAGGCAGTCTGAGTGGTTAGAGCAGAGGAGTTTCCTGGCTCTGTGGCCTTGGGCAAGCAGCTGACCCTCTCTGGGCCTCAGTCTTTCTTTACAAGTAGGTAGTTGACCCTATCCCATTGCTATGTTGAGGGGTTCGGGGACTAGGCACCTGGGAGGGGGTCGCTGCGTTTGAGTCATTTTATTATCATCGCAGTGGTTATTACATAGCGACACGATCATAGCCTTACTACTTCCATCAACAGCCCTCACCTGATGCCCGGCCCTGTTAGGTGCTGGGGATGAAACATGAATGAGATGGACAGATAGACATGCCTGCCTCGAGGAGCGGATGTTTTCAGGGAGACAAGAAGCACCGGGCAGCCCAACACACAGGGTCATGGGAAGCCTGCACTGGCTGGGGAGGCCATGGAGGGCTTCCCTGAAGAGGGGACACAGGAAGAGCTAGGGGAGAGTATTCCGGGCAGAGGGAAGAGCTTGGGCAAATGCTGGGAGGGTGGAAGGGGTGCGCGGTCTTCAAGGAGGCCAGGGTGGCTGGAGGGGATGAGCCAGGGAAAGGATAGGAGGAACAGAGAGCAAAAGGGGTTCTCCTGTTTCCCAGGCCATGGTGAGGAATTGGGGTTTGGTGGGTACAGTTTCCTATAGGAGGTACCAGTGTCTCCCCAGCTGGCTCCCCAGCAGAGCTCAGGCGAGGTCTACACAAGCCTCTCCCTGTTTCACCTCTAGACTTTTGCACAGGTTCCCCTAGCCCCCAGCAGAATCTCCTGTTGCCCCAGCCCCGGAGGTAACAGCCTGCAGAAGCCAAGCGGGGCTGAGTCATGGGGCGTGGGCTCCGCTGTCCCCAGCGGGGTGGGATTTCTGATAGCCTTGATGTGCGGGTGGTGAGGAGCACCTTAAGACAAAGCCATGCTCCTGGGGGCATGTCCAAAACTCTGGGGCAAATCTGTCAGCGTTCAGCCTCCTCCAGCACCTGGGGAAGGCAACCCTGGGCTGCTTTCTGCCTCCAGAGCAGAGGTCAGGTGGGCAGGGGGGGTGGGAGAGGGGTGGGGCTGATGCAGGGGGGACATCGGGCTCACCGGCTGCAAAGAGCAGGATGGTCCAGGGCATCTCTCCTCCCGAGTTTGGCCGGGAAATCTGGCTGAGGCCAGCGTGGCCCACGGCTCACCGCCAGCTCCTCCTGTGGGGCCAGAGCAGGGAAAGGAGAACCAGGGCTGATTGGAACGAATGTTTCCTCACTGGCAGGAAGTTGCACACACACGCTCAGCTGCCGAAAGGGACTCTCTCCTCTCCCCACCCCTTCCACGGACGCACATCAGATTCTGGCACTTCGCTGCACCTTGGTGGCCACATTTCTGCAGAGGTGGTAGAAGGGACACATGGCTAAGATGATCAGGTGGTGTGTGTGTGTGTGTGTGTGTGTGTGTGTGTGTGTGTTTCCTCCCTAAGAAGACAATTTCTGGTTGGGATGAGGCTGTTTGGGAAACCCATACCCAAAACACAAACCTCAGCCCAACCAGTTCCAACGTGGAGACATGTTGGGCAGAGGTCAATAGAGCATAGGGGTTAGTGCTTGGCCTCTGCACTTCTGGCAAGACATGGTCTGTCTCTGAAGCCTCAGTTTGCTGCTCTGCAGAATGGGGCTAAGAGTTGCAGGTATTAGATCCAAAGAACTCATAATATATACCAAAATGTAATGCTAGAGGAGTAAGTGCTCCCCGTGTGAGGCCATGGGAGCATGACCATCCCTGTGAAAGAGAACAGTAGGTCCAAAACTGAGGGAATGATATAGTTTACAGAATAAATTGCCTCCCATTTACAACCCAGAAACTCCCAAAGGTCTGTCTTACCAGTAAGTTTGCTTTGGTCTCTCTCAACATTTCTGTTCAAGTCAGGCAGGTCCACCTGGAGGTTTACACTAGGGAAGGATGTTAAGTATGTGGTCACTAAACAACAAAAAAGGGCCATTATGCTGGATGCTTTTATTTGGATACATGATGCTCATTCCAATGTCAGGACCTTTGCACGTGCTGTCTCTGCTGCCTGGGACACAATTTTGTTAATCTGTTAAGATTCCACTTCTCTTTCAGGGTTCAGCTTAAATATAACTTCTGGGAAATCTTTCCAGATACCTCTGGATTTAGAAAAATTTCCTTGCTGAATTATACTACAGTGTCCTGAAATTAGCATGCTTGTATTTTCAAAGAATTTGTCTGTTTCATCCAAGTTGTAGAGCTTATCAGTAAAAATTCTTCATATTCTCTTATTATACTTTTAATGTCTGTAGGGTCTGTGGCGATGCCCCTCTTTCAATGGTAATGTGTTTTTTCTCTCTTTCTTGAATAGTCTTGGTAGGGGTAAATCAGTTTTCTTAATCTTTTCAAAGTACTAGCTTTTAGCTTTGCTATTTTCCTCTATTTTCTGCTTTGGATTTCATTGTCCTTTTGTCTTATCTTTATTTTTTCTTTCTTCTATTTACCTTATGTTTCATTGGCTCTTCTTCTTTTTTTATTTAAGATTTTTTATTTATTTTATTTGACAGATAGAGATCACAAGCAGGCAGAGAGGCAGGCAGAGAGAGAGGGAGGAGGAAGCAGGCTCCCTGCTGAGCAGAGAGCCCGATGTGGGGCTCGATCCCAGGACCCTAGGATCATGACCTGAGCCGAAGGCAGAGGCTTTAACACTGAGGCACCCAGACGCCCCTCATTGGCTCTTCTTAGCTTCTCAAGATGGAAGCTTAACTCATTGATTTTAAACATTTTTCTCCCAATATAAGCATTTAAAGCTATATATTTCCCTCTAAGTACTGCTTTAACTGCATCTCATACGTTCTGACTTGTTGTGCCCAAGTTAGAAATATTTTCTTATTTCCCTTGTGAATTTTTTCTGGGACTCATACTTTATTTAGAAATGTGTCAATTTCTAACATTTGTGATTTTTTGGATAGCTTACTGTTAGTGATTTTTAAATTTAATTCCTTTGTGACCAGGGAATGCACTCCATATAATTTCTATCCCTTGAGACCGAGGGATACTTTAATGGCCCACCATATCTTGATCCACGTTCTTTATGCACTTGAAATGAAAGTACACTCTGCAGTTGTTTCGAATAATAGTCTGTAAACATCCATTAAATTAGGTCATCGTGATTTATAGAACATGCTTGAGTTTATCAAAATCATCCAGTTCTCTTCCTTTCAGGGTGCAGGGGTGGGTCTGTGGTGCCTCCTGTAGTTTCCCAATGCCTACCCCAGTGGTTGGCACACAGTGAACCACAACTAGTATTTGATTGTCTGACCTGAAAGTCAAAAAATATTCAGTCTAGTTTTGTCGCTCTATCCTGGCTGTGTAAGATACAGAGTAAGAGAGATTCCTGGCTTATTTATTCCACCAGCTGTTTACTGAGTGCCATGAAGGGCTCAGAACTGTGCTGAGTGCCAGGGACACTGTGAGGGAGAAAAACTCCTGCCCTCAGGATGCTCAGAGTTCAGTTAGAGGGTCAGCCAGCCAGACAATGACAGTCTAGTTGGTGAAGTGCTCTAATGGAGGCAGTCACCAAGGGGAGCTCTTAACCTAGCTTCTTCTGGAGGTTCAGGGAGGGCTTCTGGGAGGAGGTGTTATCTGACTCCAAAACCCTGAGAAGGAGACAAGGGGAGGACATTCTAGGTATACGTAATAAAATGTGTGAAAAACCTTGGATGGAAAAAAAAAAAAGGAAAAACCTTGGATGAATGAGAGGACTTCATCCTGGGAGCATTTAACCTGGTGCAAGAATCTTTAACCTGGAATTTTGACTTCAGACAAAGAGACACACTTACCTATATCAGTCAGCTTTCGTACAGATAACGCCTAGAAGAGGTACAACTAGGAGTTATGGGCGGGCTGAAGGGAAATCAGCAAGGGATGTGACTCCCCGGACCAGGAAGCTGTTATCAGCCCGAGCGTGAAGCTGCTAGGGAAGGAGCAGCTTGTGGAACTTAGGGATAGCGGAGTTGCAGGCTTTGGTAGAAACACGCAGCCCCACAGGGTGGGAGCCAGAGTATGTTTACCTACACCCACCTCTCCTCCAGCCCTCGGATCTCCTACCGGGGCCAAACCCAACTGTATGTGAAAGGAAAAGGCAGCTAAGTTGACCCGCTGTGTAGAGATCAGCCTCCAGGGGCACAGAGCAGGGTGTGAAGGCGTGGAGAAGGGCTCAGGTAGGGCGCACAAAGACTGCCTAGCATACACGCTCAGAATCTTTAGGTTATAATTTCAGGGGATTCCTGGCCTCGAGAAGCCAGTCGGCAAACTCCGCATGGTTGTAAGAAGCCCAGGCTGACTGCAGGCCGACACTGCAAAGGGAAGATGGACTCCACAGGACGAGGCCTGTGTAACTGCTCTGTCTCTTCTCTGGCTACTCCTCTCCTGCCACTCTTCCCTTCTGCCCCTGGAGCCCTCTGAGTGCCTTCTGACCTCAGAGCGTGGTTCTCTCTGCTTGCTTCCTCTCGCTTCTGCTTCAAGTCTGAGATTCAATGCCTCCTCCTCAGGGAGACCCAACTCCCCAAGCCATCCACCGACCGCCCAACATTTACTCTGCGGTGCCCACAACTACCTGAAATCATCTTAGTTCCAAACTCAGGTATGACCGTATGACCGTCCTCCTCCACGGGAATGGCCGCTCCATGCGGACATGGAGTCTATTTTATTCACAGTGTCAGACACTCAGTAAATATTTGTTGACTACTTGGACAGGAGGTAGTGTTTTCAACTGAAGCAAACAAGAAACAGAAACTTCGACAAACCGAGCAAACACAGTCAGAATCAAGTTCATTCGAACTCTGGAAGACAGGCAAAGGTTTGTGCCCACCAAGTGAACACTGAATCATAATGAAAAGGAAACTTGAACATGGCAGGAAAGAAAGCTCTGTGGTGTTTCTCCCCACCCTTCCCACATCTCCTTCCCAGCGCAGTAGAGGTCTTGAAGTCAGCAGCCTGTGTCGCCCAGTATGGGGCTCCGGTACTCGGTCGCTGAAGTTGGCAGTATGGGGTTCGTCTGTTTTAACATGTCTGGCAGGTTCCTATGGGACCGACTCAAGGTGCTTGTCTGTTGAACTCAGAATGCATTCCTGGAAAATACTGTAAGGCAAAGGGAATAACCCACAGCCACCTGGGGCAAAATATTATAATCGAGGACAACACTAACCAGGGATTTTACCAGCTAAAATGGGTTTATTCAGGAATAGCAAAGAAATGCAACTGAGAACAAGCTAATCCGCAGCAAACGCATAGGAAGGCCTGGAGAACAAAGAAGAAAATTCTTTTATAGAGGAAAGGGGAAGTCTGGCAGGCTGTTATGAACAAGAAATCCATTGGATTAAACTGGGAGTTGGAGGTGTAGTGATGTTTCATTGGTGGAGTAGTCTCAGTCTCTCATTGGCTGGGCTGTTACCAGCAGGAGAAAACCTTTCTTCCCCTGCTGTGGTAGTAGAGTCAGGTAGGAAAGTACCAGTTTGCAATGTACATCTCTTCCTGTGGGGTCTGCAATTGACAATGAGTGGTAGGGTGTGAGAGCTCCCCCTTCTACCTCCTGATTCCACGCTAAAGGAGGTTTCCTCTTATTAATTTTCACAACAATGGACATGCCAAAAGCTGGGAGGAAGAGCTGGGGTGAGAGTTTCTCTGCTAATTAAGGCATTCAGAAGCACCCATATATACTGGGGGATTTAGCGAACAACATACATGCCCAGGGCAGGAAAAGTGCTCAGAAAAGAGCTGAGAAGACCTTGAGCTTTCATCTCAGGCTTATCTCTAGATCCAGTGCAAAGAGGAAGTGAAGCCTAAGGCAAAATTGTAAACAACCTGGAAAAGTAGGTCTTTTTACAGACACAGGTCTGAGGGAGTGCCCCAGAATAAATCTGAGGGAAGATTTTTCTTTTTTCTTTCTTCTGCTTGCTCTCTATAATATATAAATAACTATTATAACTCAACAACCAAAAGACAACCCAATTTTAAAATGGGCGAAAGACTTGAACAGACAATTCTCAAAACAAACAAAAACAAATAAAAAAAAAAACCCAAAACCAACCCAAACAAAACAAACAAACAAAAAATACAAATGCTGAACAAGCACCTGAAATGATGCTCAACATCATTAGGGAAATGCAAATCAAAACCATAATGAGATACTATTTCACAACCATTAGGATGGCCATAATAGAAATAAGTAGAAAATGGCACATGTGGATAAGGATTTGGAGAATTTGGGGCACCTGGATGGCTCAATCATTAGGTGTCTGCCTTTGGCGCAGGTCATGATCCCAGGGTCCTGGGATCAAGCCCCATATCAGGCTACCTGCTCAGCAGGAAGCCTGCTTCTCCCTCTCCCACTCCGGCTGCTTGTGTTCCCTCTCTTGTTGTGTCTCTGTCAAATAAATAAATAAAATCTTTAAAAGAACAAGCAAAACAAATAAGGATTTGGAGAACTTGAAGCCCTTATACATGTGGTATCAAAATGGTGGGAGTACAAAATGGTGCAGCTCTGTGCTCAGCAAGGAGCCTGCTGGAGATTCTTTCCCCTCCTTCCCCCTCTACTCCTGCCCCCACCCCACCTCGCTCTCGCAGGCTCTCTCTAAAATAAATAAAACTTAAAAAAAAATATATGTATATATATACACACATTTTTTTTTAACTAAAAATAAATTTTCAGGGCGCCTGGGTGGCTCAGTTGTTAAGCGTCTGCCTTCGGCTCAGGATCCTGGGACTGAGCCCCATATCGGGCTCCCTGCTCAGCGGGAAGCCTGCTTCTCCCTCTGCTTCAGTTCCCTCTCTCATTGTTTCTCTGCCAAATAAATTAAAAAAAAATTTTTTCAAAATGTCCAAGCAGCGAGTTTGAATGACAGAAAACTTTGGAAATGAAAAGGAACAGTAACAGTGACTGCACATAAACTTTGACACAAGGTGGTGTGACTTCCCCAAGTTCTCCAAAAGCAGGAAAGAGCTGACAGCCACCAGCTGTATTCGAAGAGTAACTGTCAACAACTGCCAGCCACTTCAGGGCCTATCTTTAAAGACTCAAAATTTCCATCTAAACATTCTTCCTTATGTTTAGACAGAATCACCAAGTAGAGTCCATTTCTCCAGTGACTTCTTGGCTTATTTGCCAGCTTCCGAGAGGGTGGTCGCCTCCAAATATTCTAAGCCAGACTGAGGGAGCAGAGGTTAGTTACATGGTGGGCTACCTAGTGGTGGGCGATCAGCCTGGAAAATAGCAGATAATATGCTGAGCGCCGAACGAGCATTCTCTCAATCTTCACAACACCCCAATGAGGTAAGACGAGCATCACATCGTCTTACGGATGAGGACACGGAGGGCCGGTGGGATGATTCCAAGCCAAGGGTCGAAGGGGTAGTGGGTGTGGGAGGCTTTGTGGCTCCCAGGCCCACACTCTCCTGCCTCGTAAGCATCTGGCTGTCATTTTTCCTACCCTGGGTCACATCAGTTACTCTGTTTATTTGCTGCCCCCCCACCCCGAGTTTGGGACCTTTGGGATGCAGACTGGGCTATGTCCCTCTACGGACTCTACGCAAGGAAACGGAGCGCTACGGGCAGGGCTTCGTCTCGAGTCCCACAGCCGCCCTATGGGGAGGACGTCCCATCACCCCAGTACAGACGAGAAAACCGACAAAGCGATGGCTCTAAGGAGCAAAGGGGGTAAAGGGTCAGGCGGCGAACCTGGTGCCACGGACAAGGAACACGAAACCCCCACATCAATACGAAAGGGTCTCCCTTTCTCCCCCAGTTGAATCAACTTATACGTGAGGCCTACGGTCGCATACGGGTCCAAGCCCAGCCCTTATTTAAGGTCCACTCCGCCCGGGCCAGAAGACCCAGTGGTCGTCGCGCGCAGCGAACTCTGGGAAAACCGCAGGGAGGTGCCTTAAAAGGTCCCGGGAACCTCCTACTTAGCTGTCTTAACTTTTGCCTGAGAAACATGCACCATCATAGTACTTATTTTTATCATTTTCCCTCACCATCCGTTGAGACTAGAGCAAGAAGCTGCTCAGAAAGAAGCCCCCAGAAGCTCGAGTGTTTTAAGGCACAGCAGGCATTCATCCGGGCAGCTAAGCTCTCAGGGGGCCCTTCACTTTTTCTCTAAGTTCGCTTCACACCATCGGCAGAAGGGACTGCCAATGAGCTCCACCGAGTAGCGGAGGGGGCAGGGCTAGCTCTTAAAGGAACCGCGACCTCTCCGCAGACCGGAGGGTGACCCGGATGATGGCGGCCAGCACGGCCCTAGCCTTGGCTCTCTGGCTACTACTGCCGCCGGTGGGGGTTGCAGGGGCAGGGCCCCCGCCGATCCAGGACGGCGAGTTCACGTTCCTGCTGCCTGCGGGGAGGAAGCAATGTTTCTACCAGTCTGCGCCGGCCAACGCAAGCCTCGAGACCGAGTACCAGGTACAGGGTCCCAAGTCGGGAAGCATGCGACCGAACGGAGCCAGGGCGAGGGGGCGTGGCCAAGCAGCTGAAGCGAGACAGCGATGAAAGAGGGAGGGGGAGGAGCCAGTGCGTAAGAGCTCGGGGGCGGAGCTAGGAAGAACGAGCAGGACCTGGTGGAGACGGGGCGTGGGAGCGGAGTGGGTGTGAATAATGGCAGGAGGCGGGGTTAGAGTGAGGCGGCCGGAGGGGGCGGGGCCATCGGTTATAAGAGGACGCGCCTCACAGCGCAGGAACCTCACGAGTGGACGTGGCCAAAAGTTGGCTCGACTTGGGGAGCTGGTGGGCGTGACCAAGATGGGCTACTAGAAAGGGCGTGGTCAACAGGAGGCTTTCTCGGGGGTTGGGTTAAGGAAAGCAGGGCCCTGTCACCTCACTTGGGGTGTGGCCAGGTAAACGTCGATCAAGGAATTACGACGGGGGCGTGACCAGATGAAAGAGCCCAACCCAAAGCTGTCCTATCAATGAAGACTGAGCCAAGGCAAGGGGCGCGGTCAGAGGGACAGGTGGGGCAGGACCAGGTTGCAGGTGTAGGTGTCCGCGCTCAGGTAGGCCCCTGGTGGTCCTGGATGGGTCTGTGCGGGTTGGTCCAGCCCTGGCTTTCCCTGGCAGGTGCCCTTCACCTACCCCTAGCCCTCCACCCTCTTACCTGTCCCCCCAGGTGATCGGAGGTGCTGGACTGGACGTGGATTTCACACTCGAGAGCCCTCAGGGCGTGCTGCTGGTCAGCGAGTCCCGCAAGGCAGATGGGGTGCACACGTGAGTCAAGTCCCACTGTCTGCCTGGGTTTAGTTTCAGCCCTGCCCCTCCCCGGTGGCCTCAGGTTACTACCTTCCCTGCCTCTCAAAGTCCGGCCATCGGGCCACTGTGGGTCATGTGCGTCTGTGTGTCTTTCTCCCAGGGTGGAGCCCACGGAGGCTGGGGACTACAAGCTGTGCTTTGACAACTCCTTCAGCACAATTTCTGAGAAGCTGGTGTTCTTCGAACTCATCTTTGACAGCCTGCAGGATGACGAGGAGGTCGAGGGCTGGGCGGAGGCTGTGGAGCCTGAGGAAATGCTGGATGTCAAGATGGAGGACATCAAGGTGCGCCCAGGCTGAGCCGGGGCCACTTGTCCCAAATCTCTGGCTTGGGCAACAGTGCTCCCCTACTCTCCCACCTTGGCTGGGCTCTGCATCTGCCTGACCCTCCCTCCCCCCGACCACCGTGCCTCCACCTTAATTAGAACAGTAGCCACTCACAGTTAAAATAATAGTGCATTTCTAGATATAGGAATTTAAGAGCTTAAATAACACAAAATCTCCATATGAGGTAGGAAATGTGCTTCTGATGCCCCATTTTAACTGAGGCACAGGATGGCTAAATAACTTTCCTAAAGCCACACAGCAACTGGCAGAGCCGCATTTGAACTCAGGCAGTCTGGCTTTAGCAACTATGCTGTTAACCACTAGTAAGTCTGTTTTTTTAATACTTATTTAGGCATTCAATTCTCACTGTAATTCAGAGGAAACGAAGGCCCAGAGAGGCTAATAAATTTGCTCAAGGTCACACAGCCAGTCACCACAGAGAGGATTTAGACTGAGGCAGCCTGGCCACAAGTCTGCTCTCAGCTCTCTCCTCCTGAAACATAGGCTCACCCCATCCCCCCAGTTTTCTTGGTCCCTGCTCCCCAAAGGGCAGAGGCCTGACCCTGCCCCTCTCTCTGTTCCACAGGAGTCCATCGAAACCATGAAGACCCGGTTGGAGCGTAGCATCCAGATGCTGACGCTCCTGCGGGCCTTTGAGGCACGTGACCGCAACCTGCAGGAGGGCAACCTGGAGCGAGTCAACTTCTGGTCTGCGGTGAACGTGGCCGTGCTGCTGCTGGTGGCCGTGCTCCAAGTCTGCACGCTCAAGCGCTTCTTCCAGGACAAGCGCCCTGTGCCCACGTAGCCCCAGAAGGATGAACACGGAAAGGAGGGGCAGCAGGGCACATGTGTGTGAGATCTGGGGTCCTTTCCCCCAACTGCTTCCTATGGGAGGGGAGGCCACGCAGTCACAGCCCGAGGTGTGGCCCTCGTGTGTCTCTTCCCTGCCAGGAGCCAGGCGAGAACACTTGTTGGCTTGGCTGACAGGCCTGGGCCCTCCAGGAGGGACAGCTCAGTGGCTGTACCTGCTTTCCTGGGAATTATGCATGGAGGGGACGGCTCTGCAGCATTTGAACGTGACCCTTGGATCTTCTGCCCCTTTCCGTGTCCCCTCCGGTAATGCGTGTGCCTTAGCCCGAGGCCCAGCCTGCACTGGCACAGCTCAGTGTGGGATGGGGGCCAGGAAGCAAGCTCGCCCTTCCCTTCCCTCCTGGCCTTCTGAGGCAGGAGATGGCGGGAAGGGGCTTGCTGCTTGTGGGACCCCACACATTCCTCTGTCTCCCTGTCGCCCCACCAGAGGCCTGTTGCTGCTGCTGGGGGCAGCTCCCAGGCGGGGGCCGGCCTGCTGATGCCAGGGGCCGGGAAGGAGACACAGCTACAGTGTTCTTGCCAGGAGAGTCACTTTATTGAGAGGAAGGAGCCCAGCCCCTCAGCCCAGCGCCAGGTGGGCTCGCTGTGGGGTCTCATATCAGAACTCCAAGAGTGGGGGGGGGCTGCACGGCCACCCGCCCCTCCTGCTCTCTCTGCAGAGGCCCCGGGCAAGGCTGAGGGGTGGCCCAGGCAAAGCTTTTGCGCAGGAGCTTCACGGAACAAAGGGCGGTCTGGCCTGGGCACTGGAGTCAATAAATTATGGTCAGAAAATCACAGAGCCTGGTGTCTGGGGCTCAGGGACACCAGCCGGGACAGATCTGCCCCCAAGGGGGCAAACCAGGCAGGCGGGAGGGGTCTCCCACGAAGCTCAGAAGAAAGGCCGGGCGGGAGCCGATGGAGGTGGTCGCCTGGGCACAAGAGAAAAATCAGAAAGCAAAGTTTAACTGTGACCTGGGCTGAGCCAGAAGGCCTTGGACCCGGGTGGAGTCCTCAGGACTGCAGTGGTGGGGAGGGGGCCCTGACCACGGCTGTCAGGGGCAGAGGGCTGGGATTCCCTCTCTCCTGCATGATTCTGCTGCCCACCACAGGCCTGTGTCAGCGGCTGCAGCCGGCCCCTGGGTTAGTATGTGTGGAGGGGGAGCGGCGAACGTTTGTCCCCATGCCTGATGTATTCTGAAAACCAAGAGATTTTCCCTCTAAAGCACGCTTGCCTCTGGAACAAGTGAACTCGCCCCGGGAGCAAGGTGGGAGATGGCCCACGGTGGCGGGGTGGAGGGGGTGGTCCTTGTCAGAGGCCTGCCTGGGGAAGGTTGAGCGGCCCACGTCCTCAGCCTGAACGCCAACACAAAAGGCCCACACAGCAGCCACCAGAAGCTTCTTCCCTTTATTTTAGTTTATTAATAGGATACAGAGTGCAGGCACTTACAGTGGTCAAACCGAGCGAGGAGCGAGCAAGGGCTGCTCTGCGATGGGCCGCCGGAGGCCCACCCCGTCGGGGAGGCCTGGGTGGGAGCCAGGAGCCGCTCGGAGCCTCCCCACTCACTCAGCCCTGAGCCCGAGCCACCCCAGGGACCTAGGAGGAGGAGGGGACCCAGGGAGGAGAGAGCGAGGCCGGCAGGACGGAGGCTTCCGGCCCCGGCGAAGGCACCTCCGGCAGCCGAGGCTCGGCCGTGTGATTAATACGGCCACAGAAGGAATATTTACAACTTGCAGGGTGGGCAGCGCAGGGCCTGCTGGGCCTGGCTCGCTGCCTGGAGCTCCTGCTGCTGAGAAACGGACATGCTCCTTGGGCCCCCGGAAGAGCTGGGGGGACAGGCACTCTTGCTGCCCCGGTTTCCAAAAGGCCTGTTCTCAGGCTTTCCTGGCCAGAGAAGCCCCGGGTGAGTCCGCCCTGGCCCCGGGGCCGGGATGCTCATTTGAGACGGTGCCCAGAGCGCTCCCTCCTCTGTGACCCTGTGGCTCCATCCCCCAAAGTGCAATGGCCCAGCTCCCGCCCCCTGCCTCAGGGCTCCGGGGCTCCTTCTTCAGTGCTTGCTGTGTCCAGCTGGGGATGGGGGCCAAGGTTAAGGAGGAGTCAGGGGGCTGCCCACAGGGAGCCTGGTCCTGGCACGTGGATGGCAGGGCCAGGGACAGCGGAGGGGCCCGGACCACCGAAGCTCCCGCATGGTGGGGGTGGGGGTGCAAAGACCCCCTGAGAACACGCCCCCCCGTGGCCTAGTCCCCCGTGGCCTAGTCGAGCAGGGATGGCTCGGCTGGGCGGATAATGGTGGGCCGGCTGGGTGCAGCAGGGGGTCTTCTACTGCAAAGAGAATAAAGACAGACGGGGAGGGGAGAGGGGGAGATGGCAGTGAGGCTGTAAGTAGGACGAGAGAGGGGACCCAGGCCCCTACTCCCCCCACGGTGCCCAATGCTCTGAACGCTGCTAGACACGAAGGACCTTGCGCGTGACTCTGGGTGAGTCCCTGCCCACCCCGCACTTCAGGTTCCTCACGGGAGAACTCTGGAGAACACAGCCTGGCCTGCTGGGTGGGGTGAGGCAAGGAGGGGTGTGGACAGCTCATGTGTGTGTCCTCAGTAAGGAAACAAAGCTGAAAACCAGGAGAAGGGGCCCCAGGCGCAGAGTCCCAATCTGCGTGGTGGGCCACCCGCTGAGGCAGAGGCCAGGCCTGGGAACCTGGGAGTCAGCCTGACTCTCCATTGCTCTGTGACTTTGGGCAAGCAAGCTGGGCTCTCTGGGCCTTAGTTTTCACACCAGTTCAAAGGGATATGAAGGCTCTATTTTCTGCAGGGGACAAGGAGAGCTCCTTGATTCAAGGATAGGCCTCAGGGCGTGGGCTGGTGGCTCTAGTAGCTGGGGGGTGGGTGGGTGGTCCAGCCTTACCTGGGCACTCCAGGGGGGATGCCGGGTGGAATCCGAGCCGGCCGAGACGGGATCTGAGGTGGGGCCGAGAAGGGGTCATTGTTGGCAAACACGCTCTGGGGTCCAGGCCTGGACGGGATGGGGGGCGCAGCGAAGGAGGCTGCTGCCCCCACTGGCACGGGAATCAGAGGGGGCCCTGGGGTCGGGCCTCTCACTGCTGGGGGCCGGCCCGGTGGGTGCACGCTGGACACGGGTCGGCGCTGTGGAGTGGGGCTGTGGAGGAAGGAGAGGGTATGAGCTGGAGAAGGGGGTGGGGAGCACCAGCCTTGCCAGGGTGGCCGTGGAAACCCAAGAGGGCCAGGGTGTGGCACGGGCTGGCAGCGGCCGCAGCCCAGGGGGGCACAGGGGCATGTCTGCTCCTGGGCAGCAGGCCGCATGGTGTCCCGGGCCCCTCCATCCGCCCCGCCACCAAGGGCTTAGCAATGGCTGTGCCCCCAGCTAAAACTCGAGCCAGGGCCTGCCAGTACCTCTCCTCGGCCACCAGGGGCTCCTACTTCTCTCTGACCTCCCTCCTAGGGCCACTTAGTCTCACCAGTCCTGTTCGGGCCTGTCTGCTTCCCGCTTCCTCCAATCCACCCTCATTAAGCAGAAATCCTTCCAGAGCCCAGCCTTGACTCCAAATCAAGTCCAGTGCCTCTAACCCTGCCCTGGGCACCCCACGGGCTCCCCCTGGGCTGCAGCACCTGCTGTTCCTTCTTCCCAAGTAACTCCATGGCTCATGGAGGCCTTGGCAGGGCTGACACCTTCTAGGAGATTCCCCTGACCGACCCTCTGTGCTCCAGCCACCTGCCCTGTCACTGGTTAGGTGTCCCAGTCTGAGGCTCTGCACTGCCCCTGCCAGAGTATGTCCATCCAACAGCTCGGAGGTGGCCGAGGGGGCAGGGGACAGGCCAGTCATGCCCTCCAGCTGCTTGCGCAGACCTCCCCAACCAGCCGTTCTTGCCTGTGCGCTGTGCTCAGGACCATGACCCCAGGGCCCCTGCTGCCCTGGCCTCTCGCCCTCTCCGGCTTCTACTTGGGCTTAACGGATGGAAAACACCAGGAGTCAGACGGGCCTTCCGGCCACCCCTTCTCTCTCCTTGTCCTTCAGGCCCAGGCCGGGCAGCAGCTCCCACTGCGACTAGGTCCCCCCACCCCAGCCACCCCCGGGGCTGGGGCCTGGCAGGCCACATTGGGAGAGCCGGGGACTCGCGGGAAAGGGGCCTCCGCAGACTCCAGGCGCCCCGGCCTCCCGGACCTGTGGCTGGTGGCGCTCTGTAGCCAGGTGTCATCGACGGGCGGCGGCACGGGCGTGGACACGGTGCTGGTGCTGATGTCCCCGATGATGTTGAGGGCCTCCTTGAGCGCGTGGTACATGCGCAGCATGTCGTCCCGCCGCTGGGCCTGGTCGGCCGACTCCTCCATGAGGCTGCTCTGGTCCGCCGAGGAGTAGAGGTAGGCCAGCAGCTCGTGGTGGATGAAGGCCTTTGTCTGGGGGGCAAGGGGCAGAGGGTCAGGGCGTCCCCCCATACCTGACCTTAGGACGAGCCCGTCCCAAGCATCCGCCACACCCAGCGGGCCGTCTGGTCTTTAACTTTACGTACGACACAGACGATGCTGGAACTGAGGACGAGCCTTCTACCTGGCTGTTGGCCGCGTCTCTCCGGGGCCCTGTCACGTGTCCTTCCAGCCCGGTCCACGAGACGCTTACTAAACTTCTTTTTTTTTTTTTTTTAATTTTTTTTTATTTTTTTATTTTTTTAAAGATTTTATTTATTTATTTGACAGAGAGAAATCACAAGTAGTCAGAGAGGCAGGCAGAGAGAGAGAGAGGGAAGCAGGCTCCCTGCTGAGCAGAGAGCCCGATGTGGGACTCGATCCCAGGACCCTGAGACCATGACCTGAGCCGAAGGCAGCGGCCTAACCCACTGAGCCACCCAGGCGCCCCGTAAACTTCTCAAATCCTGCCTCTTTTACTGCCGTTTTTCCTCCCATTTCTTGTCTTCCAGCTGGTTTTCATTAAAAAGCTACTAGTTTCTGTTAATTTTATGCTCTGTTCCTTTCTACCACCTCTTACAGGATACAGGAGTTTCTTAGTTACTTTTCGGAGTTTCTGGGTTCATGTTCACGTGCCCAGGCTTCTCCAACCGGGAATAACTTTTCCTATTCTTTTGCAGAGTTTCGCAACTCTAAATGGTTTTTCTGATCAAACTGCATTGGCTAGTAACTCTATAAGAAAGTTTGTTTGCTTGTTTGAAGATTTTTATTTATGTATTTCAGAGCGGGAGAGAGAGTGCGTGTGAGCAGGGGGAGGAAGAGAGGGAGAGAGATCCCCAAGCAAACGCCTCACTGAGGGCAGAGCCCGATGCGGGACTCGATCCCAGGACCCTGAGGTCATGACCTGAGCTGAAATCAAGAGTCAGACACTCAACCGACTGAGCCACTCTGGCGCCCCTCAAGGAAGTTTTAACGCAAGTGGAGATGGCCAACTTGTTCTTGTTTTTAGAGGGGATGATTCCTGTGCTTCCCCATCAGGGCAGGAGCGGCTCTAGGCTGAAATGCAGACTTGTCACAGAGGACTCCTACCACTGTCTTTTTTAAGAACAGATTTGACTTTTCCCGAACGAACTTTCAGAATCTGCAACAATTACCTCACCTGAGGGTTTCTGCCCTCCTGTTTTCCGGAGCCCTCCTGTGCATTCTGTTATGTTCCACAGTTTTCCACTTCAGGAGTGAGGCTTACTATCAACCCGGAGGTCTTCCTCCCCTTCTTTATGTATTAAGTGGATTCAATTAAAGGGACAGAGATTTCTAATCTTCGGCCACTACGCAACAACAACGCTAAGATAACAGACAAGTATGTACGTGCTCAGTGTGAATATGGGCAAAGGTCTCTGTGGGAGAAATTCCTGTGAGTAGATACTTTGGGGCCAAACCATGCATGCATTTTAAATTTCATAGTGGCGGGAGCAAGTAGATGGTAATTCCTATAGGTGAAGAACATACCAGCACACCCAGGAAGCCTGACAGTGCTCAGCCCGAAGCAGATCGTGAAGAGCGCGGTGAAGAAGAAGGGACTTGAGATTTTTGCCCTGGATCCTGTTCCACCGAGAGCTTTTACAGGCGCGACCGGAACTGAGCCCGGTCTACGGAGACTGGGGAGTGCCCAGCTGAGCTGGAGGCCTGAGGCAGGAGCCCCCCGCACCCTCCCAGCAACCTAGAGCCGGAGGTATTAGGACGGCTGCATTTCACCAGAAAGCAGGCTAAAGCTCTGAGCGGCTCAGGAGCCGGGGCGGAGGCAGGTAATGCCCCGGAGCGAAGGGAGGCTGGGCTGCAAGCCAGCAGAAGGCCGCAGTTTGGGACCTACCCAGTCTGGGTTTCTATCCCACCTCCCACTCTTCTGAGTGACTCAGGGCAGGTTTCTTGACCTTGCTGGGCCTCATCCTGTCTATAAAATGGAAATGACAGCAGCCCCTCTCCTAGGGTTATCGTAAGGCTGAAAAAATTCAGAGTAAGCATAGATGTGTGGTGTTAGCTTTAAGTACCTAAGAAAATGGGAGTGAGCCCCGTGTGGCCTGCACCTTCCAATTTCCGGAGAGAGGCGGAGAATTCCGATTCTGATGTTAATAAAGGAGTGACTCACTCTAACTTTACATTTTAAGTAAAACAGTGTTGGGACGCCTGGGTGGCTTAGTCGGTTGGGCATCTGCCTTCAGCTCAGGTCACAATCCCAGGGTCCTGGGACCAAGCCCCACATCGGGCTCCCTGCCCAACAGGGAATCTGCTTTTCTCTCTGTCCCTCCCCTTGCTCATGCTCTCACTCCCTCTCTCTCAAATAAATAAATTAAATCTTTTAAAAACCAAACCACACAGCCTTCAGGCCGATTTGGCTATGGTACCCCGGCCCCTGTCCCTGCACCCACAGGCCCTCTCCCCTCCCCCGCCGTGGCCTCGAACTCACGTTGTTGATCATGAGGTGCATGATGGTCTTTGGCATGAGGTCGCGGATGGACTTGTTGATGATGGCCACGTACGAGTCCACCAGGTTGCGAATGGTCTCCACCTGCCGCTCGAGCTGCGGGTCCATGGAGAAGGTGTTCTCCTGGACTCCATCCTCATTTTCTGCCTGCAGGGGGAAAGGGCGCAGATGGTGAGGCGAGCGTGGGGAGTCTCCCTTCTCTGAGAACTGCTTGTCCTGTCTACCACCATCTTCCTGGGGACGTCCCCTGATGGTCAGGTTGACGCTGTGAGGCCTGCTTGCCCCTGGCCTGCGCTGCCCGGACCTGGGGCGACCTTGGTCCAAGGTGATCAGACCCATTCACCTGGTGACCGGAACATGTTAATTTCGGGGCTGAGGGCAGCCATGTTCACTCCACCTCAAGGACAGGAGGAGGAGAGGGAACAAAACAGATGGGATCCCAGGCCATGTAGCTCCCTGGCCTTGGCTTTAGTTGGAGAACTAAAGCCAGAAGTTCCAGAGAACCTCTGGACCCTGACTGCAAAACCCTCTCCACTTCTCTCCTTTGTTAGCTCAAGAGAGTACAGAAGGCTACATGCCTGGAAATGACCCACCCAGGGAGATGCTAGACTCCATCCTCTCCCAGGAGGGGCCAGTTCCGCTCAAGGAGCGTCAGTTGGGCAGGGCAGTTCCTCACCTGGTCCTTCTCAGGGTAGACCCCGGCTCGGAGGAACGAGGCCTTCCAGCTGTCCACATCCTCCTGGGAGTCACAGGCCAGCTCGATCTGCCGAAGGTCCTTGTAGACGTTCCTGCGGCAAGAGGAAGAGGCACGTTCTTGACCCTGCCCACAGGCCTGGCCAGTGCAGGAGCTGTAGCAAGGGCTCTGGGGTCTAACGGACAGGGACTTACACCTGAGCTGGGCATAGCCCGAGCCCCAGGATGGTAGCAGCACCTGCACCATGTCAGGCTGACGGAGCCCCAAGTCAGTGCC
The DNA here is from genome assembly GCF_020171115.1 of Neogale vison. Taxonomy (NCBI): domain Eukaryota; kingdom Metazoa; phylum Chordata; class Mammalia; order Carnivora; family Mustelidae; genus Neogale; species Neogale vison. The sequence continues at coordinate 216,597,729 of NC_058096.1, forward strand.
CACAGCAGCCGGACCGTGCCCAGAGCAGAGCGTGTGCTCAGAGAGCATCTGCACCCAGCAGCGTCCGGGGGTTTGTTTTTTTGCGCCTTTAGTCGATGCCTCTCTTTCTCCTGGGCACCTCTCCTCATTCATGCTCTCCTGCGGGGGCCGAAGCCTGCCAAAGATACTCTCAGAAGCGGGCATGTGTTCCCATCGAGGTGTCTTCAGGGAGGTTATAGCCAAGCTGTGCACAAGAACATTCTGTGATGGGAGAATCGTTCAACTGCACTGTCGGCGCAATAAGCCACAGGCGGGTTCTTCGTGAGCACCGCGAGGGCGGCGGAGGAAGTTCACTCAGGTTGCGTTTCATTTCAGTCGATTTACATTTAAATGGCTAAATGAGGCCAGTGGCTACTGCACTGGACAATGAAGGTCTAGAATGTGCGTGGATTCCTGGGGGCTGGGCTGTGGGGAATGGAGGGCTGTGGAGCTGTCCCAGGACAGGACGGAGACGCCCAGCTACCGCATGGGAGATGCTGGGCAAATGTGGGTCTGTGAGCAGAAGGCCGGTGTAGAGCCACAGGCTGGAGGAAAAGCGGACGGACACCGTATGGATGGCATTTATGGATGGTGTTCTGTAGGCCAGATCCCACAAGGCAGGTGTGGCCAAGATGGCCAAGCCATCCCAAAGCTTTTGTGTGAGATCGGAGTTTGGGGTTAGTCACAACCTTGTGACGGAGCTACGGCTGGCTGGCAGTCGGCAAGTCCAGAGTCTGTGCCCTCCGACTTCTGGAAAGAGTCTTAGGGAGTGAGGGGCACACCTTCATTGCTCCTTCTTCTCCTCCCTAGTACTGCCTGGAACATCATTAGGGAGTGAGGGGCACACCTTCATTGCTCCTTCTTCTCCTCCCTAGTACTGCCTGGAACATCATTATGATGGCTGGTGCTTGGGCAGCCATCTTGGAAAAGGAGGAGGAGGGCTCCGGAGCAGGAATACCTGGGCCTGGAAGCCAGAAGAACTGGCCCCTGCCCTGGATGGTGAAGCCATAGGAAACCCAAACCTCTGTCTTGTTTCCATGACTACTATTCTGGCTTTCCTGGGCTCACTCCTAAATACTACGTTAGGTACAACCTTCAACCCCTCACACAGGGGATCAGGGGCTGGGGAGGTGGGACAGCTGCCCTGTGCTCAGCAATGAAGAACCTCCAAGCCAAAGCCCAGGGTCTGCCTCATGCCCTCGGGCTTTTTAAGCGGGGAGGTGGAGGTGCAGGGGGAAGAGCCGAAGAGATAAAAGGTTTTTGGAGCAAGCTGATGGCAAAGTGGGCCCCAGAGCTTTTGGCCAGTCCAGAACAAAGTGGGATTGAGCTACTCTTACACAAAACGTGAGGCTTTTGCCTCGAACCGATGGCAGTGTGGGAGCAGTGGGCCACAGGGGAGGTGGTCCTGGAGCAGCAGGGAGGGTGTGTCCACACTCGGCCCTTCCTCCTACTCTCAGACCTCCTGCCAGAACTGGGTTTCTTCCCCAGCTGAGAAAAGCATCTTTGTTTGTGCTAACGTCTCCCCCCTCCACAGCAATGCCCGTGGGGGTGGATTCAGCAAGGCCCCCGGTGCCCTTCTCTTCTCTCTCTACACTCACCCAGCGGTCTCACCCGATGACTTTGACCATCACCTTGCAGTAACAGCTCCCCAGTTCACACCCTGCCTGGAGCTCGTTCCAGAACATCAGACTCTGGAACCTACATATCCACCTCCTGGACTCCCCCATGTGGTGTCTCACAGGCCCCTCTCCCTGACCGTTCCCAACCCTATGCTGACTCTGCCTTCTACATCTCAGCAGAGGGCAGCCCAGTCCCTGCGGTGCTCAGGGTCCCCAGAAAATGCCTTCCTCTCTTGTACCTGCATCCACCAGGCATCTGGTCAGCTCTGACGCTCCGAATAAGCAACCTCCCCCTCCAAGTCCTCGGCCCCACCTGGACCAGTGCCATCCCATCAACCCTGGTCTCCCAGCTCCGGCCCTGTGTTCCCCCCCATAGCCACCAGGAGGCGCCCGTGAGCACCCGAGCCAGGGCCAGTCCCTCCCCAGCTCAGAACCCTCTATGGCTCCCCCCTCACTTCATCATGTCTCTGCCCAGAGATCCTCCCTGACCACACCCGGAAGCACCCAGTTTTCTGCTTCTAACTTGATTCCCTTTCTAGAACATGACATTCCAGGCCAGGGGCCTTATGCAGAAAGCACTCAGTGGATGCTGCTGAATGGCCAAATGAGGCCAGCGACCATAGCCCCGTGGGCCCTCACCTCTGCTCCGTGTTGAAGATGGCGAAGACATGCTTGTTGGACATGAAGCCTTTCTCCACATCGCGGATCTTCAGGTTGTCCAAAGGCAGCATGTACTTCTTCTCCTTCTCCTGCGGGTGGAATTGGAGGGGTCACCGTGATCTGTTTAACTGAGCATCTGAGGATGCCCTGGGCCGGACACTACGCCAGGGCCTTTGCTGGAATGCTCCTCCTCCCAATGCCCACACGGCTCCCTCGTGTGTCCTTCCGGTTTCTGGGCAGAGGGGACTCTGCTGGAGAGGCTTGCTCTGTCCCCACCCTGCACTTTCCTTCTCCGCCCCCTCCCCAATCCTCTTCCTCCTCTCGGTACCTCTCCTCATGTAACTGGACCCACCACATCCTCTTGCTCATGGTCTGTACTGGGCCTGATCTGTCAGTTCAAGGTCAGGGACTCCTACTGCTTTTGTTCACTGCTGACACAGCGTGGATACTCAACACTGGCCAGCTCTCATTCCACCCAGAATCCAACCCCTCCTCCACCAGAAATGAAACTGTTAACTATGACATCTTTACAATGAGCCTGTAGCCGAGTTACCACTATGGTCCCATTATACAGAGAGTTAGACTGAGGCCAAGCAAAGCAAGCAACGATTCAGGAGCGGGGCTGGGATTTAAAATAAAATTCATCAGCTTCAGATGTTTCTGGAGCTGGAAAGTGAGCTCCCTTGAGATGAAGCCTGAGCTCCAAGGTCACGGAAGTGTCACTCGCTTCCTAAGGGCAGCCCTGTTCAGGAAGTGCCCGCTGAGTGGCCGGCACTCAGTCCTGGTGACTTCGGGGGGTGGGGGGGGCAGCTTGGGAAGGATGTGGATCATGGAAGCCAACGTTCGCTCACCGACGGTGGCTAAGCTCCTAGTGTACCCAGCATAGGGAGGGGCCCCTGCAGGCATGTCACCTTAGACCTCTCCATGGGGGCGGCGTGGGGGACCCATTAACAGGTCTTCCAGGAAACCAGAGAACGGTATCAGGGTGCAACAAGATCCCTTGGTTCCCAGGCCCACGTGACCCACAGTCACTCGATGACCATCCCCCATCCCTGCCAGGGAGGCACTGTGCTCAGAGAGGTAAGGTAGCTGCCCAGGGCCACACAGCAGGAGGAGTGGCCCACACCGGGATTTCAGAAGCCAGGCCTGCACGCCCCACAGCCAGGCTCTGCACACCACCCTCCCTTTTACCTCTGGGTATCTTGGGAGAGGAGACCCCTTCCTCCTCATCCAGGAGTTCACTTCTTTTCACCTGTTTTGTCCATGGGTAGAGGAAGGCCCCAGAACAAAGCCCGACATGGCTGCTCCCTCTGAATTCCAGAGCAGCCACAGTGATCGAGGGGAAGGGGGGCCAGGGGCTCCCTAGCAGGTGGGGACTGGCTTCAAGTTTCAGGACGGCAGGAAGAGAGGCAGGAGTGTGCAGCGGGCTTGGGGCCTGCCCTTGGCCCTGTAGCCTTGGGACCTCAGATGGGCTCTGCCCCAACCTGGCCATGAGCTCTTGGGCAGGCCACTGCCCCTCTCTGCCTCAGTTTTCTCATCTGTTAAAGGCGGACGGGAATCTGGCCCAACTTGTGCGAGGTGAGGATTAAGGCAAGCTCATGAGGCACTACAAGGGTTTTCTTCTGTGTGTCTGTCTGTCCCTCTATGGCTCCAGCGTCTGTTCCCTGGGCTCCGGCAAAGGAGGAAGCAGGGCCGAGCTACAGTGAGGGGCCTAAGAGGGGCCCGGTGGACACAGAGGTGGGAAACCCCCGTTCAGCCTGCATTCTGGGAGTCCAAGGACGGAGGGTGGCGGAGAAAGGCTCCAGGCAAGGTCCAGGGCCCCACCAACGTCCCAGAGAAACGTCTTGTGGGGTTTAGCAGGGGCCCGGGCAGGGGTTCCCCGCCAGGAAGATGGAAGGGCCTCTGCTGCCCCCGCCGTGCTGTGTCAGGAGACAGGAAGCTTCCAGTCGGCCGATCAGGCCAAGTAACTGAGTCACAGTCCTTCTGGGCCCTGAGCGAGACGCCACATCTGGAACTGTTTATAGTGTGATTCCGCCCAGAGGCAGCGGCGGCCTTCCTGATGCTGACACGCACACACGGAGCACAAGCACTCCCGGAGACACGGCGGGTGCACACCCCGCCCCCAGCCGACCCCCGGAGACCTTCCCGGCACACAGAGGCCGCGGACCCAAACCCTCCCTCCCGCCCACGCCCACCCGCTCCCCAACCCCCTCCTTAGGATTTCCTGCAAACCCACAACTTTCTCCAGATGCGAGCCAGCCCCGGCCGTGCCACGTCAGAGGAGACGAAGCGGATCGGAGCCGCCAGTGGCCTCCTCGCCTGCTCCGAAGGGCCGGGGCGCGGTGGCCCTACTCGCCCCCCCGGAGGCCTGCGGGATGGACAGCCGGCCCCGCCAACCCAGTGTTCAGACTACCTGTTCAGGGGGCTCTGAATGTGTACAGTAGTCTGCACATTGGTTAGGCTGGGCTCGGGCAAGCGGCGCATCGGGACCGGCACCCCCCAAACTTGCTGCCGCCTCCACGGCGAGGCAGACCCGGAGGTGAGTGTCGTCGCCCACCGCCCTGCTTCCCACTGGGGTGGAGGCCTGGACAAAAGACTGGGGAGTCCAGAAGGGCCTGGGTGGGAGAAGAGGGACCAGGGAGAGGCAGAGGGAGCCTGTTGAGGGGTTGGGGGCTCTTGGCACAATCGGTCCCCTACTCCGCCCCCACACAGTGACTGCTTCCTCTCGGTGGTTTTTCAAAATAAAGAAATACGTCGTCTTGCCTCTCTGAGCGCTCTCTGAGAAAGCGGCCTGATCATGGGGCGGGGTGGGGGCAGTTTGCTGCCACGTGTGTGACTCCGAGGGTCCCTGCTCTGCGGGGATCTGGCTCCTGCCCCTCCTGATCAGAGGCTGCTTTGTGTCTGGGGCGCACACAGGGCCCCGCTCCGGGGCCTGCTGGTTCTCGTTCCTGCCGGCGGGCGCTCCACCCTCCACCCGCCCAGCACGTCCTCCGGGCCCACAGGAGGGCCTGGGGCTCCTGCCCTCAACCCCCACATGAGGGGAAGACAAGGGAGCCCCTCCCGCCCTGAAGGAAGGTGCTCTGAGAACTGGACAGTGGGGGGAGCTGGGAGGACGCGGTCTGGGCCGGGAAGAGCCTCTGCCACGGCCCACGGCTGTGGCCAACCGGGCGCTCCCACCCCAGGTGGAGATGCCCGGGCCCAAGGTGACCAGCCCTGGCCCGGCCCGGCAGCCGATGCCCCAGCGCAGACTGGCTTTCAGACTGCGGGGGCGGAAGGAGGGAGAAAATGGCCAAGCGTCCTCCCCACCCGCCCTCGGCCCGGCCATTTTGAGAAGCTGCTCCAGCCACGAGTGTCCCTTCAGGAGAGCCTGGTCTCACCCTCCCTCAACATCCCAACCCCGTGAGGCTCTGTGAGCCTGCAAACGCCCTCCCGCAGTTTAGAAACAGCAGCCAGCCAGAGTCCTTCAGGAGGCTCGGGGTTCCTGACGCTCCTGGAAGGTTCCAGGATGACTCTCTGACCTGGTGTCCAGTGGGATGATACCATTTCTCCCGAAACACCCTCCCTCAGAGGAACCATGTCTGGCCTGGGCCCTGAGGGACTGGTCCAGGCCAGGGCTGAGGTGTCTCTCAGGAGGGGGAGCACCTGCGCTGTGAACCCCCCCACCCCCCGCCACGGGGACCCTTCCACGCTCTGTGACATGGGGCAGATCAGCGCTTGCGGCCTGAATCCTCCCTGGCAAACAGAGTGCAAGGATTTCCTGAGGAAAATGTGGCCAGGATGGGCTCTCCAAGCCAGCAAGCCTGTTACAAGGCGCAGGAACTGTGCCCTCCCAGGTGAGCAGGACACACAGCGACCACGTGACTAGATTCCGGTCAGGGGTGTGAGCAGAGCGATGCATGGACCTTCCTCATCAGGCCTTTCTTCCCCTTCCTCTGGCTGTTAGAGGCCGCAGTGTGATGGGCACGGGGCTTCCGGGACCACGATGGGGAGCCACATGTTAAGGGGACGATGGGGAAGATGGAGCTTGGGCCCACGCCAGCCTCACAGAACCAGGATATGGGAAGGAAAGAGACCGCTGTCCTTGTCAGTGCCTTCACTTGGGGCCTCTTGTCACAGACACCGAACTCCACCCCGGCCAATGGGGAGAGCCTGGAGGCCCAGGAAAATGAGAGAAACATAGTGGCCCTCCCTGGTGACCCTCAGAGGCCAACCGGCTCTCAAGAGAGCAGCAACAGGGCGGCATCATTCCCGTGCCACTAAGCCGTGGCCACATTGTTAAAGGAACAAAGCAAAGAGATGGGCCCCTCAGGACTGAGGGCGGGCCCGTGCGGGGGCCCAGATAGCCGCGGCGCGCCCGAGGCTGCGGGCTGGACTCGCAGCCCTTGCCCACAGGGTCATGGAGACTGCAGCAGGAGGTGGCCTGCGGGCAACTGCTCAGGTGTCCTTTGGACACTCCCGCGTGTCCTTTGGACAAGAATAAGCACTTGCAGATTGCTCAAAGCACAGACACTAGAGCTAGGCCCGTCACAGGGCCGGTGCTGTTCCACTTCACAGATGGGGAAACAGAGGCCTGCACTGGGTGCAGGCTGCAGACGTCAGAAGCCCGGCCCCCCAGGAGCCGGGGTGTGAGTGGGAGACCCCGACCTGGTGCCCGCCCCTTCTGAGAGCCAGGGATGCCTCCCTGCGACTCTGCGAGCAGGGCTCCGTTTCTGGCGGGCCGAGGGCTCCCCTGCACCTTCCTTCCCACCTGGAGGAGTGGAGCGGCCACATGTGGCTGGACACACCGCCTCCCCCCAACCCCTGGGGCTGGCACGACCGTTCTCTGCGGGAGCCCTGGGAGCCTTTGCTGAATGACCCGGAGTGAGGGAGTGAGCAACCCCCCGCAACTGAGCCCCCCCCAACCCTGCACTCACCTCCTCATCCTTGTACCAGGACAGAGACTCGGCGGTCAGCACAAACCAGTACTCCTTGGAGCCGCCCTTCATGAGGCTGATGTTGTTGATGGTCAACCAGCCCCTGCGGATCACCTGCGGGGGACGGGGTGCTCAGAGGACAACGCCCGCCGCCCTGCCAGGCCCACCCCTGCGCAGCGGCCACTGCCCTTGTCCCCAGGATGGAAGAGGGACCACGGCAGGGACACCTCCAGCCTGAAGCCCAGCGACCCAACTCCACCTTGCCCCTAAGCACTTCCCACTGGCAACCAACAGGGGACACCCAGGCAGACAGACACGGGGCACGCACTCACCCACGAGCCTGGGGGTGACAGGGAACCGGGCCCCGGGAGACCCCTGCCCACAGGGTTAGGTTCAGTACATGCAGGCAAGCACAGGGATGCCCGTCGTCTAGAAGGGGCCGAGGGAAAGTCCCGGGCCCGTACATGTGTCACATGGGATGTGACATTGGAGGAACCACACCTGCAAGACGCAGGCGCCATACGGCCCGCTGCCCCCTCACACCCTCCTGGAAGACAGCTGCTGGGTGAGGGAAGGCTGCAGGAACCGCCCCCAGACGGAGTGGCTCTTGCTTTCCTTTTGCGGCTGCCTAGCAGAGGTGCACCACGCAGCGTCAGCTCGGCCGCCAGATGTCCTGGCTCACCTGCCCAGCTCACTCAGGGGAACACCGGGTGGGCAAGGAAACCTGCTCTGAACGGGGATCGTGGCCAGTCTCCGTCCTGGGTCTCCCTCCCCCACAGACTCTTCCCAGAGGATAGGAGGAAGGGATGCTTCCACCCAGGGGGCTGAGGCCAAAGGTCTGAGCCTGGGGAAGCTGCAGGGCATCCTGCACCCACGCTGGCTTCAAACCCGGGGGCAGGTTCTGGCTGGAGGATCCCCAGATGGGTCTTGTGTGGCTGCAGCGGTCATCTGAGTAGGAGGCCCAACCCAGGCCTACACAGAGGACTCACCTGACAGCTCTACGTAGGCAGCCTGGGCGGCCATGGTCCTACGTTCCCTGGGTCATGAAGGCATGTGTGGGCTGGAGCTACCCACCACTCTGGATTGGGGACCCCAGGGCAGCGGGAAGCACGTAGAGGCACACGCAGGCCCGTGTGGGGCCCAGGCAGCAACAAACCAGGCCAAGCAACAGAGGTGCGGCCAAGGACGCCTGGGAGGGACTGGTGTGGAGCCCCCCCCAGGGCAGGGTGTGGAAAAAGCACCAGTGAGCAGGCTACACGCGTTTCTGATGGGTGGGTCTCAAGAGGGTCCCTCATCCTGTCTTCTGTCCTGCCCCCAGGCCTGTCAGATCTTCACAGGACCACCTGCCTCCTGGGGCTGGAATCAGGCTCTGAGCATGCCCAGGGGCCCCTGCACTACCCAGAAGCCCTTGCCCAGGGTGAGGACAGCACAGGATGCCACCTGGGAGCCCTTCTCCAGGCTTCCTAGCGATGACCAAAGCACTGGAGAGACCTGCGGCCACCAGGGAGCACCTGCCCAACCTGGGCTGCCCAGAGGGCGAGGGGGCGGAGGCCTTCAGCCTCAGTAAGGTCATCCTCCCCGGGCACCCTGGTTTAGCACCAAAAATCTGTGGAGTCCTGGCAACAGCCTCCAGGCCCAGGCAAAGGGGGGATGGCCTGGTCACACTGGGGGCAAGGATGGTCTTCAGACTCCGGCCCTAGGCCATCCTGCATCTGCCCCAGGAAGGAGTCCCTGCTCCAGCCCCCATGCCCCACCCGAGAGCTGTGCATTCATACTGGCTCCTCCCTTCCCCACTGGCTGGGGGCGGGGGGGGGCCCCCCCGCGGCGGGCAGGGCCAGCCTAGTCCCGGCCCAGGCCAGGCAGAAGAGATACATCTAGACCTCGTCACTGACAACTGGCAGAAGGGGAGCAGGAGGCAGAGCTCACAGGTGGTCAGTGCTCCCCAGAAATCTTTACATGGTGAGGCCTCTCTACTCCAGGGCCCAGCCCAGTTCCTGAGGGAGCAGAGGTGTCCCACCTGCTCCTCGGGCTTGGCTCACCCGCCTCCACCCTCAGTGCTCCCCAGGCAGAGCGGGCGGACAGGGCCCAGGCCGAGCCGTGGCTCATGTGGCCAGGCCGGGCCCAGAATGGCACATCTGAGTCTTGAGGCAGGAGGCCGCCGGGTAGGCTTGCAGAAGCCTCCAAGGTCCCCTTCCCCTCGAGCTGCCCAGAGAGCGGTCCGTGTGGGAGCCAAGTGGGGTCAGAGACGAAATCCCACCCTGGGGAGGCCCAAAACGTGGGCTGCAGACACGCGCGTGGCGTCTAGAGGAGAGTGAGGCGAGCCTCCTCGTCCAAGAGCCAGACTTGTGCCCCAGGGGCCTGGCTTAGAAGGAGAGGGGTGGCGGAGGACAGAAGAGGCAGGCAGGCTCCTACGCTCCAGGGTGCACAGCGACAGGCATGCAGGCACGCCAGGGATGGGAGGAAGGGCCTCCGGGGGAGCACGGGCGGCAGGCAGGAAGCAGCAAGCTGGGGCCCGCTGGCAGGGTGGGTCAGCCTCCTCCTGGGTGAAGGTCTCGGCCTGAGTCACCCAGGGCAGGGATGGAAACCACGGCTGGGAGACCCAGGGGCCCACAGCCTTGATGGATGTGGCAGGGCTGGCCTTTGTGGCTGGGGATGTGGAATGTGGCAGGAAAAGAACGACTAAACCTCTTGGGGTGCGAGGAGAAGCAGGCCCCTGGGCTGTGTGGAGGGAGGAAACGGTTCTGAGTTCCAAGAGGAGGGGGAGGCAACATCGGGAAAAGCGGGAACTACAGGCTTAAGGACCAGCGATTCCTCCGGCCACTGCCCCCGCCCGACACTGCCGAGCCCCAGATGCGGCACAGCCCTGGCCCAGGATCAGCTCAGCTACTTCGACCCCAGGGCTCACCAGAAGATCCTTGCCAGAGGGCAGCAGCCGGCCGCCCAGCGCCTCAGGGGCCAGTGGTGGGAGAACAGCCCGGAGGAGGAGGCCCAGGCCTTGCTCTCTGACGTGGAGAGCTGGGGGTGAAGCCAGCTGCCTGGGCTTTCAAGCACCTTGAAAACAGCTCACCTCTCAGATGGGAGCAGCACCTGGCCCCCAGTGGGCGGGCCTGGGCTGGGCCACACGTGGAGAGGAGGTGTTCCCTATAACAGGGATGGCAAATACCATTCATTGTGGGCAGCCACACTGATCAATGGGTAGCAACTGCCACCTCAGTTGAGAATTCCAAGTGAGAATTCTGGGCGCAGCTGGAAAGCGTGCCAGGAGCGACTAGTGATGTCTGCCGTAGGCAAAATACAAGGGAAGGGGAGCAAGTGGACCAGAACAGTCTGATCAACCATCACATCTGCCACGGGGACAGAAAGATAGTGGCAGCATCCAGGAGATGCTGATCCTGATCAATCAGTCATGTCTCCCATGGGTGTGGGAGGGGTGTCACGTGAAAGCTATCACGTGGAAAAAAAATTCTTTGACCAGTTAGTCACATCTGCCACGAGATGGGGAGTGGTGGCATGTTCAGGAAAGAATGCCGGATTGATTAGCTATGCCTGCCCCCGGCACACAGAGGGGAGAGGCACAGAGGGAAGAGTGCTGGGTCCATTAGTAATGTCTGCCATGAGTGCAGGAGGAGAAAAATTCAGCATGGTGATGTCTGCACTGGAGTGGTGGCAGTGACTAGAACGCAGGACTTAAGCAAAATCTTCCCTGGCCAGGGAGGTGAGGGGAGGGAAGCGTGGGAGGTGTTAGCTGAGTATTTGCCATCCCTGACCTACAGGAAACTAGCTAAATGTGTCAGGAATGGGCCGGAGGGGTGGGCCTCCCACAAGGATGGTGGTCAGGTTAGTGTCTGTGTGAGTTGGCTTATGCCCAGGGCAACACGAGGCCAGCAGGTGCTGGCCATGGCAGGCGGTTTTTAGGTTAGCTTGATTTTTAGTTGGTTCTGTTATTCTGGGGTGAAGGGATGTTACGGGGTGGCGGGGTCTCCACCACTCTTGGGTCCTCTAACATATGCTACCACGCTAAGTGGGTACTTACCAAGATCTCCCCCTTTGAAAATGCAAAGTTAGGATTGTGGGTAAATCAAAGAAGAGCAGGCAGAGGAAGAGAAACGTAAGGGACATGAGGGGACAGAGAAAAAGCAGGAAAAGCACAAAAATGGGAGGAGAGAAGAGCAGGGGGAAAAAACAGCAAAAGAAAAAAAATTACATGCTATTAATTATATTCATGGTGTTAATATTTAATTCATTATCATCTCCCGAAACAAAAAAGCAACAATATATGTATGACCTATGGCAAGCGCAAAAAAAATCATGCAGTGGTTATATCCTTCTTTTCCAGAGGGTTCCATAACCGTGCAGGACAGAGAGCCCCTACCCCTGCCCCCACCCCCACCCTGCCTACCATGGAGAAGCGGGGCGGGCACTGGCAGAAATTTTTGCGAAAACTGATGTGTTTTCTTAGAGAAAAAAAAGAGGCACCTGCTACCGGCATGTATAAAGCTGTTCATATTGTTCATGGCCAAGGCCTCTGGCTGGGACATGACATGGAGGTAGAAACCCCTCCTGGGGCTCTGGGCTTCTCCAGGTATGGGGCTCAAAGTCCCCTCAGGCTCCCCAGGGCGGCTTATCGCAATGCAGCCTCCCACCCAGGCCCTCCCACAGATTCCGAGTCTCTGGGGCTAGGGCTGGGAACCCCATTTGGCTGCAGACACCCACTGGTGACTGGGCTGCCCCTCTCTCCAGGGTCAAGTTCTAAGCGTGGCCGTGGATGTCAGACGGGGCCTCGTGGATATACAAATTTGCCCCCCTCCCCAGCCTGTGCCAGAGCTTCAGCTCAAAGATACATTTCCTGAAACATCAAAGCCTGAACAGACTCAAGAGGCTGGGAAGTGGGGGTAAAGGGTCTGGTGGGACATGCCACAAGCCAGGCGCCACCACTGGGCTCAGTGGTCCCTAAGTGACCATCCGCCCCCGAGGGTAGGGCTCTAGGCTATAGGGGGTGGGCTACCTGGTTGGGGATGGCTCTCTTCTTATTCAGCTGTGTGTTCCTCTGCTGGGCGCTGCAAACAAAGCAGAGAGAGCACTCATGTGGTGATGTGCAGGAGGGATGTGGTGAGGTGCTCTCCCTCGCTAGGGGGTGGGGTGGGGGGGGTGCGGCGAGTGGCCAGTTAAGGCCAGAGGCAGAGAGAAGCCAAAGGGAAAGAGTCAGGCTCATGCAAGGAGAAAATGTATCTAAACTGAAGCTTCAGGGCCCTGACCTCAGCCATTCCCAAGAGCACCAGCTACTGCCGGGAGGACTCAACAGTCCCAGAGCCTCCAAGGCGGGGGCCTGAGAAGCTGGACTCCCAGGGGGCCGGGAGGGGGCCATACTGGCTTCAGAGTAACTTGAGCACCAGGCTGTCTGGGGGTCAAACCTGAGGCTTCTCCCCACTCTCTTCCCATCCCTGACTGGCACCAAGTCTTCAATGGCTCTGACCACAGAGCCAGCCAGCCCGGGAGATCAGACCCTGGGACAGCCGCCCACTATGCAAATTTCTAGAAGGTCCCTTATTTGTCTACAGTCCCTGATCTCTTCTTCTTCAGCTACCCTGTTTTCTGGCTAGTTCGTGCCAAGCAGATGAAGATCAGATATCTTGTACGTGGGAACCTACTTAGCTCCCTTGTTCATCCTATTTTCCACTGGGACAATCACAAAGCCACCTGCAAACAACGGACTGTGTCCTGTAACTTAGACATCCTATTTTCTTTTCTTGTCATATAGCTTTAGAAACTTTCAGAACAGGACCAGGAAAACCACCTTGTTTCATTCCTTTACAGGCTGCCTCTGGGGCTGTACCTGCAAGTTCAAGCTGGCTGTTGGGATAAAGGAAAGAGGGAGAGAGAAGGAAAGGGGGAGAGAGAGTTAAGGGAGTAGGCATCTATTCCTATTATCGGTAAAGGTTGGAACGTTAACAACAGGGGAAGAGTTTATCCACCGATTTTCCTAACATTCAATGAGTTTATTATAGAGCTTTCTCTCCGGGCCCTGGTGGTTGTGTTTAGAGGACAGTGAGGAAGCAGCCCAGAGCATCGAAGCCCAGGAAGGAGTTCAGTCAACAGCGTCAGAAGGAGACGGGACTGATTAGGCCACACACAGTGACGGCTGGATGCCAGTGAGGTCTCGGATGTGCTGCTTCCGAGGGGCTTCCTGGCTCCCACCCTCACTGGGCAGCCTGTGCAGCCGCTCCTCTCCCCTTGCCTCTGCCCAATGAGGATGTCTTGCTGTTGGGAATGGGGGCAGGTGGGTGGGAGGGGGTGGGGAATGGTGGGGGAAGGAGTCCAAAGTCCCTCCCGGCGATGGGGCCTGGGTCTCTCACCTCTACCTTGCTTCGGTCTCCCCAGCCCTCCCTGCTTTTTGGCCTTCCTTCCCTGTCTCCAACGCTGTTTGGGTCCCCTGCCTGTCACTGGCATTCTCCCCAGGCAACATCCCTGCTCCCCTTTCCAGCTCTTGTCTGCCTTGTGGCAACGGGCTCCATAAGGCTCCGTAACACATGTGTCCAGCCTCCGGGCTCGGAAAGGGAAAGGCCAAGTCGGCCTTGTTCACCGTCCTGCCCCAAAGGCCCCGCACCAGGCCCGGCTTTGAGACGGCAATCCATGGCTCTCCAGTGGGCCCCCAGGGACATCCTGCTGCCAAAGCTGGGCCCTGACTTGTGCCTGGAGCCTGGCGCCCCCGGGGCCCCGCCCCCAGCCAGGGCGACCCCGTTCACACACCAGGAAAAAGGCACACAGCAGGCAATACCCACCCGGTCACCAGCTGCTCAGTATAATAACAGCTGGGGGAAGTGGGAAGGCCCAGGAATCCAGAGGGAAGAGTGGTCAAAGGAAAAACAGGAGAGAGTGTGAGAAGGAACTGTGGATGAAGTATGAGAAGCAGAGACATCAAGGTGAGGAAAACAGCAGCAAACCAAAAAGGGGGGACCAGCGTTTTCAGCTCACACACACCTGGCTGCTGGGGGAAGAGGCACAGGAGGGCGCACCTGGCGTGGGGCCCATGGTCAGAGCCCCCCGGCCCTCCCATAGCAGGGACGGCCCAACCAGGGCCCCTGGCTCATCCGCGCATGGGAAGCAGCTTCTGATCATGCCCTCATTCATTCGTTCATGCCTTCATTCCTTCCACTCACCTACCACGTGCCCAGCAAAGATCAGGCGACCAAGTGTGTTAAGTGCAACCGTGACTGTCCCACCCTGGAAGTGCTGAGCCCAGCTCAGAGACCCTCCCCCCCAAGCGGAAGAGCCTCCTGTCCAGCCTGCTAGCCGAACACGAGGCGCTCCCAGGAACGTCACAAGAAAGCCTCCCTGTTGCCCCGCGGCCGAGCCAGGGGGCGGCCCTCCAGACTCGGCACAAGCCTCACACAGCCCCGACCCAGCAGTGACGACACTGCGTCTTGCTGGTTTGGTGCACGTCTGTCCCTGGCACCGGCCCTTCCTTTGAGGGCGGGGACCTGGGTCTGTGCTCGTTCACTGCTGTATCAGAACCCCGCACAGAGAACACACACCAGGGTTACTTGCTAAGCGAATGCCAGGAAGCTGGCTACTACCGGTTCTGTGACTCATCAGGCTCAGGCAAGACCACCTTCAGGAGCCACCAGAACCATTCACGTGACGCCCAAGCAGGCTGAGGGCAGACCCAGGGGCGGGGGAAGTCAGTGAGCGGTACCGGAGGCCACCAGCACGTACATCTACACCATGACACAATCAGAGACCCCTGCTCTGGCCCCTTATCCAGGTGCCACAGGAGGTTCCGGTTTTGAATCTACGGTGTGTGGACGGAAGCCACGGAGAGCCTGGACAGCACTTCCCAGAGAGCAGCCCCCACAGCCGGAGCCCCGAGCCCGGAAGATGCTCCGTGAAAGGGCCAAGTGTAGATGGGGGAGTCTGGGGAAAACTGCACAGCTTATGAAAGGCTCTGAGAAGTCACGCAGAAAGGAAAGCACCGTGTGCTGCCGGCCTCACCCTTTCTGGAAGTCAGCCCCACAGGAGGCGTGTTGAGGGCAATGAGGAAGGGGACTGCTGTTAGCCCAGGAAAGGCTCCAAATACCCTCAGGTGGCTCCATGCTTCACCCCAGTATCCTGACAGAAAGACCCTCTTGCCCTTGTCGGCTAAGGGAAGCCAACTCGACCGCCTCTCTTGGGGCCTGGCTCTGAGGGCAGGCACTGCGGCCACCCACCAGCTGCTGTCCTGAAAAGTACATACTTAGCAAATCCAATGAAGTCCTCATGGTTCGTGTTGATGTAGGACTGCTCGATGTCAATCAGAAGAAGAATCTGGAAGAAAGCCGGGTTAGCTATGAGCACAGATCCAAAGCTAGCAGGAGCCTTTCCCAAACCCACCAGCAGGGGGAGACAGAACCATACTGCTTTCCAGGCGGGAGACCTGGGAACACACACACACACATACCCTCCTACACACACCTTGGGGTACACCTGCAGGGGGAAGGGGGCGTGGGTACTCTGCACCTTCACAGCCTCACGACAAAGAAAGACTGGGCCAACAGAGCGGAGTGAGGCCGCCATGTGGTGGCTGCAGGCACGGCCTCTGGGGTGGACCACCCAGGCTGCAGTCTTGCTCCGGCCCCTGCCTGGCGGTGTGACCCTTGGCCTCAGGTTACAGTGGAAAGGGGCAACGAGAGGCCCGACTGCATAGGGTCAAACAAGTCAGAGCATGTTAAGTGCACAGAGCAGCGCCTGGTGTGTTCTAAGTGCTGCATTAAAACAGCAAAGCCAATTTGGCCAGCCGAGGGCATGAGAACGGAACGCGCAGCACGCACGGGTGCCTAGGAACCAGTCACGACGTCCCGTCGGCTAAGGGACAGGCCTTTACACAACACCCTGCCCCCTCCTGTCATTTCACTGTACCTCTGAGCACTCTAGCATGAAACATGCCAGGCACTTGGACCTTGTGGGGTTGCTGGAAAATGCTGGGGGGCTCTGTGCGTAGGAGCCACTGCTGCTGGGTTTCTAAGGCTTGAGCGCCCCAGGCTGGGGCCCGGAAGTGCTGGCGGTGGGACAACCAGGCACCGCGGCAGGGCGAAGGGACAGCCACGTTCTCGACAACAAAATGAACTGGAATCTTTCAAATTTTTGATACAACTTCCAGGGTACGGAAGCCACATGGGCTGGAGCACAGGATGACTGTGGGACTCTCTGAGGGACCAACAAACCAGGTTCTCCACTGATGGGCAACAAGACACGGAGTCTTGTTCCGGTGCTGGTTTGAACAAACACCTGCCAGGAGGCCATGGCGGACAACTGAGGGGGAGGGAGGGAGACCAGACGTAGGCCCCCTAGGGAGTTGAAAGGACAGCCGCAGGCTCCCTCGGCATGTGACAGGTGAGACCCAGGTCGCGGCCGTGTGGGGAGCAGCCCCACTCTCCGTCCTTGTGTGCGCCTGGATGGTCTCCGCAAGGAAACTGTTAAAACCTAGAAACCACCCACACATCCTCTGCTGGGCGAGGGGATAAAGAGGCTGTGGTCCACATGTGCCACGGGATACCGCTGAGCGATCAACGGCAAGAACCTTCGTGAACATCACGAACAGCAGGGAAGAATCATGAGTGCTCTATGCGAAGTGTGGGAGGGCAGAATCAAGAGGTTACACACTCCAGGAGTCCATGTGAGTGTCATTCTGGATAAGGGGGCAGACCGGTCATTGCCAGGGTTGCGGGGCAGGACAGGGATTTTGAGGGTCACAGAAGGGTTCTGTACCTTGACTGAGGTGGGGGTCACCTTGCTTTATGCGTTTGTCATTATTCAAGGCAATGTGTGCTCAAGATTTAAGCACATATAAAAAGAGGTACGCACACAAATTCTACCTGAAAAATCAAACGAAAAGTCGATTACCTGGTCCTTGGTTCTCCCCTCCCGTTCCCGGATGTAGGTAGTGACGATTCGCTCCGTCTCTTCTCGCAAGCGGGGGTAGGAGCTGAGCTGGGGGCAGGGGAGGGGGGTACAGGGGTGACATTGGCGGAGTCCTCGTGGCCCAGGGAACGACATGAACCACGCAGAGAACACAGGGGAAGGGAAGTGACCAGGCGTGGGCCTACCGAGTCCCCACCCCACTCCTGGCTCACAGCTGCTCCAGCTGAGAGACAGGAAGGGGATGGTGGGGGAACGGTGTGCCAGACAGAATGACAGGGCGCCCACACACGAGCAGAGATGATTTCCGAGAATGGATACGAAGGTGGAAAGTGGCAAGAGAAAGTGGGTGGTGTGTGTCTGCTGCCCGACAGTGACGGCCACCCCCTCGGCCCAGCACAGGGTGAGAGCAAGGACACCGAGTCAAGTGTCAAGGCCAGCAGGCCCACGGGGCGGGAACTCTCGGCCAGCTCGTGAGTGAGCAGCGCCTGATCTAGGATGATGGGGGCAGCATCTGGGCCATCTCCCTCAGCGGGACCCCCTTACAGAAAGCTCTTCTCTCATCATAACCTGAACCAAACGTACAGAGAAGCCCACCTTCCGAGGTTCGGGTTAAGTCCACGTGTCAGGGAACACCGAGGAGCCGGTCAAAATCACTAGTGGAAAGCCTCTGAAATGCTCCGTGACACGCGCACACACACGTCTTTGCACTGATCGCGGTTCACGCTGGGTGACGGGGTGGACACCCTCCTCCTATATGGTTCTCTAAGGCACTGCCCCTGGTCCTCACTGCCTGCTTGGTGACTGTCCCTGGCCACACCCCAAGCCTCTCCTCCCCCACAGAGCCCAAACTGGAAACGTGGAACACCCACGTGCCACGATGCCCCCCTCTCTCGTCTGCTAGGCAAAGCTGAGATGTCGCCAAGCGACAGGTGGCCCATGGAAGGAGGTGCCACTGAGGCAGAGTTCCCAGATGCGCAGGTGGAGACTAACATGGGGGTGGGGAGAGGAGATGCGGGACAAATGTGCAGGTGACAACAAAATCTTCGGTTACCTTCTCGGCACACTTTTTAATGACCGTGGCCAGCTCTGAGACCACGAGATCAACACACTTCAAACTCGGCTCTTTGAGCTTTACAATCTGTTTTTTCACAATGGCTTCAAAGGCCATGTCGGGGGTGAAGAGCCCCGTCCTGGGTCATGCGGAGGGCGGGACGAGGTAGAAAGATACCCAGGGACAGTGCAGGCCACACACGCGGGATGGGAAACAGAAAGAGAAGAAAGGAGAGTCAGCTGGTTAGTGACATGCAGGTAGGAGCCTGTGCCCGCATTTGCCCCGGAAGCTACTTCAGATCAAGGAGGAGTCCTGGGTCGGAGGAGAGGCTGGGGCCGGGGTGGGGCCAGGGGTCAGTGTCACGGTGCAGAAGGCGAAGGGAACGTGATGGCCTCAAATTTTCACACCTGTGACAGTGGGCTCTAGGGTGATAAACCCCACCCCACCTAGGTTTTTCTCTCTCTCTCTCCCTTTTCTAATCGAAGAAGCTTAAGAAGCAAATGTGGGCTTTTCCAGACCGAGACAGAAGGCTCAAGCAGTTTCCCTGCCTTGGGAGACCGACCCCAGACTCTGGGGCCCCTGCGGACGTGCAAACACAAACCGGCCACCGGCAAGCACTTCAGCGGTCTGGCCGAAGCGCACTGCCCTGGGAACCAGACCTGCGGGGGAGCCCAGCGTGACCCGCCGGGTGGAGATGGTGGCCTGTGAATACCAGCACATGGGGGCCGGGGACCTAGTGGCTGGGAGAATGTGCTGCCTGGAGGGACAGCTCCGTTCCTGGAGGGAGCCAGGGGCACTGGCAGAGTGGCAAGGAGCCGAGCTGGCTTTGCAGGGCCAGGCACCTGAGCACTCATTCTGCTAGTGGCATTTGGGCCTTTCTTGGTGCCTTGTGGACAGAGAGGTGCCTGGCTCCAGGAAGGCCCGAGGATGCCAGGCATTCGTCAAGAAGGAGTGATGGCGGGGGGGCGGGGTGCAGGGTTCAGGGAGCTTGGCCTCCAACAGCTGACGCGGGATCCCTCTCTGCTTCCCAGAAGGCAGCAAAGCGACAGCCCAATGACACCCCCATGTCCATCAGACACATGCTAGGCTTGGTATCAGGGTCCCAGGGAGCCCTGCCCCCCAGTCGGGCCAGTTCTGGAGGCCTGGCGCACCCTCCCACAGACATCGCGCCCAAGCCAACACGCCCCCGCCCAGCCCCAGGGAGAAGGCCACATTCTTGGAAACTGAGGCAACCTGGGGGGAAAGGGCACCAGCAGGGCAAAGGCTGGAGCAGCACTGGGAGCCTGATACCAAAGCCCCATACCCCGCTTCCACAAGGCCAGGAGTCACCCTGCCGAGGGCCCAATACCTTACTGGTACACTGCCTAACTGTATTGATTAGCTCCTGGATAACCAGGTCGACACATTTCAGACAGGGCTCTTTCAGCTTGACGACCTGCTTTTTCACAATGGCCTCGAATGCCAAGTCCGGGGTGAAGAGCCCGGTCCTAAAACCATCCGTACCCGGGGGTGGGGGAGATAAGTCAGAGAGAAACAAAGCACGGTCAGCAATTTCATAGGCATGGGCCAGGTCCCCGAGAATGAGCCAAGGTCACGGCAAGTCTGGGGGTCAGATGCCAGCATCCACTGCCTGGAAACCCACAGGATGATCCGAGGACCCCAGGGCTGATTAAGGCTGGACAACCAGGGTGACAACTTTTGTTGGATAACGGAGGGGACCTAGGAGCCTCACTGGGGACCCGTGATGGGGACACATGCTGGGTTCCTGTAACCGTGACTCAGCTTTGGCTCCCCACAACCCCCCAGGGTAAATCTCCAGTGAGCTTTCTCAGCTGGGCTCATGCCAACTGACTGGGCGGTTTAACCTACATTAAACCCAAGGGTGGCAAGCAGCCCCCTGGCCTACAACAGATCCACACAAGACAGCACACCCGCCCTCGAGTGCCCTTGGAGACCCACAGGGAGAGACTTAAAGCTACTGAAAACCACCCAGGAACCCTCTCCAGGCCTCACACTCAGGGCACCTAGAGGGAGCGGCAACCAATTGGCTGGACAGCGGCACCGCAGAGGTGAAGGGAACACGGCAGCTCTCCCCTTAGAACTTGCCTGACTCCGTGGATGTTCTTAATGGCGTAGCTGATCTCGCGCCGTAAATCCTTCTCGTCAAACTCCATCTGAGAGCAGACAAATCACTCACATGCAAAGAGGTACCTGTGGCACCCCCATAACGGGTGCATATTTGGGGAAAGTATGTCCTGTGTGTGGCTGTTTTCACATGGCAGACTATTTCACCGGTCAAAATTTTTAAAAACATTTAAAACCCAGTCTCAGCAAGGATGGTTTGAAATGAACACACTCTCTCTCAGAGGAAACGTGAACTCACTCTCTCTCTGAAGGAACATGAATTCACATGAACTTTTTTATGGGCTATTTGGCGGAACCAATCATGGGCCTCCAAAAACACAGCTATACTTTCAAGCAGTTTTAAACGTTCTAGAAACCTACCTTGAGGAATTCATAAGAATTAGTTATGTTCATAGAACTATTCGTAACTGCTAAAGAATGTGAAAACAACTTAAATAAGTCTAATAATGGGAGATTGGTTCAATGTATGATGGGACATGCATAAGATACTATCTTGCCGTTAACAACGCATGAAATGTAAATGACTGGTTTGGAAAGATGGCCACCATATGAAAAAAGCAGGATACAGAGACAAACAAATTATTTTTCAAGTATGGATGAGCAGATGTGCTGTGTTTTGTGTAGGCCGGGGACTTACCCATTTGCATAGAAATAATCCAGAAAGGGCAAACACTGAGAAGTTAACAGGAGCTGTCTGCGGGTATTAGGATTGGGGTGTTTTTCATCCCTTTAAGCTTTTGGCGTTTGTTGAAAATAAATTTTACTGGTTTTTATAAAAAATGATGTATGTTCATGGTAAGAAGTATAAAACTTCAAGCAAATTAACAAAAGAAAAATCTCAAAGCCCAGAACGGACATTTTTATGAGTACTCTTGCAGATCTGTCTGTGCAAAGACACCCACGGAGACATCACAGCCTTCACGAGGAAGGACGTTGTACATATTATCCTATATGCTATCCTATACGTCCTGGTTCCTTACCCTGCCTGTTTTCCCCTTCACCATGATGAGGACACTTTCCCATGAGAACTGACCTACATGTTCTTTGTACTTTGCAAAGACTGTGTATTGGATTTTGTCAGAGGGCCAAAATGGAACTTTCCTATGGGTCTGCCGGACACCTCTGAGCTGCCCGCTCAGGGAAGGAAGCCTGGAGGTGACACCTCCTCCCCGACCCCCCGCCGCACTGCCATTGGCACCACCGCTGCCCACGGGAGGCGGACGCCGGGAGGCAGGAGTTCAAGACCCAGGGCATGGGAGGAGGCCCTGACCGGAGTCAGGAGGGCCCACGCGGTGGTGCTACCTTCACCAGCTCGAAGGGAAACCGCTCGTGGAAGATGCGATTGATTCGGGCGCCCCCGGAGAGCTCTAGTGTGTCCACTTGGTCTCCGGAGCCTTCGATCCTCTTTTCAAAGTCCACCCCAAACTGCTGGACCATCCTGCCACGAAAGAGAGAACCCGACGTCAGAGGAGAAGGATCTGACACAGCGCCAGAATCATGCTCCAAATCAAGCCGTGGCTTACAAGCTCCCTTTCATTTTCTTAGCAGTGAAATGTATGCAGAGACCAGAACAAATCAATCATAGGATCGCCTACGGTGCGTAGTCACGACATGCCAGGCCCATTCTACAGCCCGTTACGGCAATTCATTCACCGAACTGGGGAGTAGCGGTTCTTAGTCCTATTTTGCAGATGGTAAGAGTGAGGGGTGAGGTCACAGCTCAGCGACTTCTGCCCTGACCAGGCAGAACTGTGTGTGAAAAACGAGCTCCTCCACACAATTCTGGTGTCTTTGCCCCTCTGAGCCTCTACATAGTGAGTTGATCTTAATGGTGGCCCCACATGGGGTCACAGTGAGGATTCGAGGAACTTCTAGATTTCATCAACTCTGAGAAATCACCGACCCTACGGAGGACTGCTAGTCTGCACCCCGAGAAGAAAGAGACAACACAGCCAATTACGGTAATTCACCTCAAACTTTTGAATTCAGGGAAGTTAAAATGTTTTTTCTTTTTAAAAAGTGCTTATGTAAGTGATGAAATATGTCACCACCACATGCGCGCCCTTGGAACCCAGCCCAGCCCTTAAAACGGTCCCCAGGTGATGCTGACTGGTACTGTGACCCTGTGAGCAGCCGAGAACTAAAGTATTTGTTAGCGTCTGGTTTTCTGTTAGCATTTCTAGTCGTTTCCCCAGCCTCTTGCACTGCCTGCCTTAGTCATTTCTGTACCTCCGCCGCCCCCAAATTCTTGATGTCCTCAAGCTCTGCGTGCAGTCCGCCCCGAAGGGGAGCTGCTACCGTCAAGGGACCAGCCCCCACTGGGCCAGCGGCGTGGAGCACAGCTTGCTAGCGAAGAGACGTCCAGCTCTCACAGGCAAACACCGCCGATGCCCGCAAGATGCTGGGCGGCCAGGCTTGGCGCCAGTGAATGGGGTTCTCCTGGAACGCCCGGTGGGAGGGCAGGGATGGGGTGTCTCATACCCCAAGAAACTCTGCCCGCAAGTAAATGGTGTTAAGCTTGAGCATAAAAGCATTCTCACCCCTGAACCCTCCGGCATGCAGTGCTGAGTGGCGGGGTCGGGGGAGGAGGACACCAGGGTTATGACAGCTATCGCGGGTCACGGGTGGTGTCCCTCTGCTGTGACCTAGGGACACACCACATGTGTGGCACCATCTGCCTTATGAACTGCCAGTGAGTTTCTGGATCCCACTCGAGCCCAGTGCCCAGGATTCCTGGCAGCCAAGAAACTGGGAGTATTGGGGCACCTGGGTGGCTCAGTGGGTTAAGCCTCTGCCTTCGGCTTGGGTCCTGATTCCAGGGTCCTGGGATCAAGCCCCACATCGGGCTCTCTGCTCAGGAGGGAGCCTGCTTCCCTTCCTCTCTCTCTGCCTGCCTCTCTGCCTACTTGAGATATCTGTCAAATAAATAAATAAAATCTTTTTAAAAAAAGAAAGAAAGAAAGAAAGAAACTGGGAGTCTAGAGGCAAGAGAAGCCGAGAGAGAGACTGAGAGAGAGAGATTCTGGGATTGTCGGGCACACGTACTCCCCCTCCTCACAGCAGCGCGGCTGTGGAGTCCCCCACAGCTCTGAGCTGAGACAGCCAGTACCCACCCAGGGTCAGGGTGAGAATTCCAGGAGACAGAGCAGAAAGAGCTGACACACGGCCACGGCGCCCCCCTGGTCGCCCATGTCTGTCCTCCCCACAGCCACCAGAAGGCACCTAGGATACCTGAGTCAGGCCATCCCTCCACGGCTCCCACCTTACTCAGAGGAAAAGCAATTCCTCCCCATGGCCTACTAAGACCTGAATGCTCTGCCCTGTCTCCTCCCCTCCTCCACTCTGCTCCTCACTCATTCTGTTCTGTCATGCAGCCTCCTCCAGCACTGCAGGGCACAGTCCTGCCTCAGGGCCTTTGCACTGGCCAAGCCCCCATCCCTGACCTCTTCGGATCTTTGCCTGCCTATCACTGTCTCAGGGAAGGCTTCTTGACCACTCTGTTTAAATGGCATCCCCAGGCCCATCCTGGCACCCTAGCCCCTTCCCCATGTTAATATCTCACCATGTAACGCACTCCACATTTTCTTATTTGCTTATTTTCTGCCCCATTGCTCCGCCCTCCCCTTTCTAAGCACCTGGGGCAGGGATGGCTGTCTGCCCCGTTCACTGGGGCGACCTGAGCGCTTCCACAAACGTTGCGCTAAGTGAACAAATGGACGGATGAGGATGGACACCCAGCCTGGACCTGGGACCCTGTGGCTGGGTGGAGGCCCCCCACAAGCCAGGCCGGGGGGGCTGGGAGATTGGGAGGGAGACACGTACTGCAGCAAGGCTTTGGTTTTGCGTGTGGGGTCGTCGGGCCTGAAGTTCTTGTACTCCTCCACCTCCTTCTCCAGGGACAGCAGCTGGCTCTGCAGCTTGCTCCGCAGGGCTGGCAGTGACTCCCGGATGTGGTTGGTCAGTTGCTGGGGGAGGGAGAGAGGTCAGAGGTCAAAGGTCATGGTCAGCACAGGCAGGATGCCAGGGAGGCTCTGGCCTGCTGCACCTGCTGAGGGCCGATGCCGAGATGGCCCCTGAGCGCAGCACGACCCCCAGCCTCAGGAGAAAGCAAGGGAACTATCCGGCTGTAGCCACACTGGCATGTCGGACAGGAGGGGTGGCACGTGCTGCTGGGAACGGCCCACGGGGCCGCCGTAGGGCAGCCAACCAGGGTGTCCACGCCGCAGGGTACACATGACACATGGGCCGACCCACGGCAGCCTCGTACAAGTGCTCCGGTGAGAGGCCCAGGAGGCCACCGAATGACCCACGCACTGAAGGACCGGCCGGTGGGTGACGGTCCGCGTGGGCCACAGAGCAACAGGCAGATGGAGAGACGCGGGGCCGGGCGCGAACAGCTCCCTGGCAAAAGGAATGTGCAGAGCGTGTGCTCCCTTCTGTGAAAGATGGAGAACGTAAGAATGTATTTTTAGTTGCCTGAACAGCGGGAAGGAAGCTCCACAGGAAACAAATGCGGAAGAAAGGCCAGAGTGGGGCAGGCGGGCGGGAAGGGGGCCTCTCACTGTGCCCCCTTCTCCTCTCCTCATCTGCTTCAGAATAATGTGGATTTTTTTTAAAAAAGATTTTATTTATTGGGGCACCTGGGTGGCTCAGTAGATTAAAGCCTCTGCCTTCAGGTCAGGTCATGGTCTCAGGGTCCTGGGATCGAGCCCCACATCGGGCTCTCTGCTTAGCGGGGAGCCTGCTTCCCCCTCTCTCTCTGCCTGCCTCTCTGCCTCCTTGTGATCTCTCTCTGTCAAAATAAATAATAAATAAAATTTTTAAAAAATATATTTTATTTACTTATTTGACAGAGAAAGAGAGAGATCACAAAGAGGCAGAGAGGGAGGCAAAGAGCCAGGCAGAAGGTGAGGAGAAGCAGGCTCCCGGCTGAGCAGAGAGTCCGATGTGGGGCTCGGTCCCAGGATCCTGAGATCATGACCTGAGCTGAAGGCAGAGGCCTTAACCCACTGAGCCACCCAGGTGCCTCTCGTGTGGATTTGTTAATTGTTCACAAATTGTAAGAGGAAGCAACACTACAGGAAAGGTTAGAGAGTTATACCTCAGGATGGAGGGAGAGAGAAAAACGTAAGAGAGAACAGAAAATATATCACTGTTACGGTAGGGAAAGTAGTAAGGGAAGGCAAGGGGAAGTGGGGACGGAGGAGAGGAGGGAGAGGGAGAAAGTAGGGAGGACGGGGGGCGGGGAGGGAGAGAGTGAGGCGGGGGATACAGACACAGTGGCTTCTCGGCCCCGAGTGTCACTAGAGGGCAGCCGGTTAGTG
The DNA here is from genome assembly GCF_020171115.1 of Neogale vison. Taxonomy (NCBI): domain Eukaryota; kingdom Metazoa; phylum Chordata; class Mammalia; order Carnivora; family Mustelidae; genus Neogale; species Neogale vison. The sequence continues at coordinate 216,623,353 of NC_058096.1, forward strand.
GTGACCGGCCAGCACTGGGGAAAGGACCCACCACCAGATGGGAGGAAATGGGAGAGTCACTATACTTGGGCTGCATGACTTTATTTTTTACTATACTAGAGAGAAAGAGAGACCGAGAGGGCGAGAGGGAGGCAGGGAACAGAACAAAAGCCATAAAAGCAGCTATTGCCCTACAAGTGAAAAGCGCCCGCTGCCAGCTCTCCTACAAGAGACAGGAACGTACTAGCATCCATCCAGCTAGGAAGGAGGTGCGAGGGAGCCTCACCCTCCAGCTCACCACACTGTGCTTATGGATCTGACGGCTCCACTGAGGGCCTCTGTGGCCAGGACCCTGCCCCAGCGGCTGCCCCCAGACCCCTCAGTGGGAGCTGCAGGCCTTTAGGGGGCACTGAGGCTACACGCTCTGCAGACTGCGCCCCCCCCACCCCGTGTCCGACAGCATCCTAGAGCCCGAGAGCAGCGGCTCATGGAGAAGTGTGGGCAGCGGCGGGGTGCGGGGAGCAGGGGGGCAGGCACAGCTCCAGGAAGTGCCATGAGGCCAGCCAGGCCCCGCGGGGTAGTTTTACTTCCCTTCCTCTCCCTCTGCCCCTCCACCCAGGCCACCCGCTTCCTCCCACTGGACACATCCCATCCCGCCCCTCAGCTGCCCTCTCCACCTTCTGCTCTGCACTGGCTCTTCCCAGCCCCCAGCGCTCCCTCACCCTTAATCGTGCCTTGACCTGGGGACTTGCTCCCAGTCTGTGCCCCCCCCGTTAGAAATATGCCTTCCCCGAGGACACGGTCCCGCTCTGGCGTTGCTGCTGTGCCCCCGCGGCCTGGCCGCAGGGACGGCCCTCACCGTGGCTCCGAGTCCCTCCCTGCTTCCGGGAAGCTGCCATCAACTATCCAGAGGGCACATCTCACAATCCTGGATGGACAAACCAGGCCCGACCCGAAGGACAGGCCCGGCCTGGTACCGCGAGCCTGCACCGGATATCCGCCATAGGGACTCTGCTCTCCAGACAGAGCCACACGCAAGCGGTCCGACGGTGGTCACGTTAACAGCCACCTGCGTGCACCAGGAGGATGAGAAACCATCTCGGCCGCGCTCCAAAGAGAAGCTGGCGGGACAGCTTGCAGCCCATGTGTTCAGAGACGACGACGCAGCCCCGAGAAAGAACGAGGAAGGGTGCTTCTCGGCCTGGGCAGCGCTCCAGGAGATAACGCGGAGCAGAAAAACTCAAAAGTGGGGCAGGATGGAGGGGTGCGGAGGCATCCACAACTACATCATCCTTTAGGTACAGAAGGGGGAACTAGGATTCTCAGAAGACCTTTTTGCGTCTATGGACAGAGAGAGACGCAGGCAGGGTTGACAGCAGGCCCTGTGGGTGAGAGGGACGGGGCAGACGGGGCGCCTCACAGCACGCTCGCTGTTTCCAAACCCCGAGAATCCATTCCCTGTACAGTAAGAGTGGGAGGAAAAGAACACTACAGCGGGGCAGCGTACGTATGGGGCACGGACACCACAGCCCCAGGGGGCCAGCTGATGCCTGGGGGACGGGGCTCAGACAGCTCGGCCGGGCCACCCCGTCAGAGGTGGGGCTGGGCTTCAGACCCGCGGAACTCAAGCCCCACAGTCCCCCCGCTGAGGTCCTGTCCAGCGCTCCCAGCCACCCTGCCTTGGTGCAAGCCAGGCCACTGTCACCCGGGTCACCCGGGCCAACTTCTGGGTACGGTGATTAGATAATTCCAAATATTTAATTAGAGTGAAAATAAAATCAACAATAGTAGCGGCGGCGAGAACAGCGCTGTTAGTGACTCACGGAACAGCCAGCCCTCGCCAGGCCCCGAATCGAATGTGGTCGGAACCCTTGTTGCTGCAGACCAAGGCCAGCAGCGTGGCGGACCGCCGCAGCATGAAACCCCGGCCATACCTGATTCAGCGTCTTCTGCAGGTGCGGGGTGCCCATGCGGTCAGCCATGTGCCGGTAGGCCGGGTGGGAGAGGAAGAACTTCCTCTCGGCCGCCAGCGCCGCACGGATGTCCTTCTTGCCCTCGATGTCCTTCTGGCTGCGGTTCACCACACCGATGTAGCCTGCAGGGAGAGCGGGTCAGGGCAGGGGCAGTGCCAGGCGGGCCAAAGGGCCTGGATGCCCACCGTGGACCGGGCACGCAGCTGGGCCCAGTGCAGGCAGACACGGCCGCTGTCCCACAGGTCACTCACAGACGAGGTCCCCGGCCAGACCCGTTCCTCAGAAACGCGGAGAACACGAACACACAGAGCGGTCCGGAAAAGCAACAGAAGTGTCTAGAGGAAAGAGGGGTGACGCCCAACCTCGTATGAGGCAGGGAGAAAGGAAGGCTCTGGCGAAGATGAAACCCCCAAACTGAGCTTTAGAGACAAGAAAGAAAACCACCTCAAAAAAGAAGGGCGACAGGCGCCTGGTGGCTCAGTGGGTTAAGCCTCTGCCCTTAGTCAGGTCATGATCTCGAGGTCCTGGAATCGAGCTCCACATCAGGCTCTCTGCTCAGCAGGGAGCCTGCTTCCCCCTCTCTCTCTGCCTGCTGCTGCCTACCTGTGATCGATCTCTCTGTCAAATCAATAAATAAAATCTTAAAAAAAAAAAAAAAAAATTAGGGCGAGAGGGACCAGCTCATCTTGCCAGGTATTAAAACCTGTTCCACGGCTGTTACATTTGTCAAGCTTGGATATATCGGGCACGGATGTCCAGAGAAATGAATGGCACAGAACAGAAAAAAGTCTAAAACCACAAAAAAAGTCTAAAACCACACATGATGGCAGGTGGGAATGGATGGTTAATGCTTCTAAGCCAACAGGAGGGAAGCTCGTTAGAGATGATCGTATGTGGGTTAAATTTTTCTGAATCAGATACAAGAAAATGGTAGCCGTGACTGACTATATGAGAAATGGGGCTTGCGGGAGAGGCGGGCTACTTTCTCCTTCACTGATGGCCTTCCGAACCATTCCGGAATGCTTTAATCATAGAAAACAGGATTTAAGATAAAAATGCTAATGTGAAGAAAATATCTGCCCTCTTAGGACATGAAGCAACTGGAAGGGTAGAGAACAGGAATGGTGTTCAAAAAGCCAGAACAGGGGTGTCTGGGTAGCTCAGTCGGCTGAGCGTCTGATTCTTGATCTCAGCTCGGGTCTTGATCTCAGGGTCATGGGTTCGAGCCCCATGCTGGGCTCTACACTGGGCATGGAGCCTACTAAAAAAAAAAAAAAAAAGCCAGAATAGTCCTGGGTTCCCAGGTACGGACACAGGGCACCAAATAGTATGGGTGTGTGTGCTTCGTCGGGGGAGGGTGTCACGGGACATCGAGAACTCAGCCAAAAGCCTGACCCACAGTAGGTGCGCAGTAAACAGACGTCGTGACTGTTTTCATCCCCGGCTAACATAATGAAAGGTGAAGCGGTGGATTGGGAGAGGTGGCCAAAGGCCCTCAGGGATGCGTGCAGACAGACACACCCCACTCTCAGTGGGGGGCGTCCAAGGTTTCCCTTGGGGAGAGGGGAGCGGTGCCTGCCTACCATGTATCCCGACAAGTCTTGTGCAAGACCGGTTACCTTTCACCCTCTCCGTCTTTGTCATTATGTCCATTTTACAGATGAGGGGACCTGACCAAGGGAAGGTCACAGAGGAGGGGGCCGCAGGAGAACCAGATGGGAACCCAGACCGGTGAGAAGCCCAAACTCACTACCATCCACACAAGAGTACGCAGGAGGGAACAGCCGGGAGCAGAGCCAGTGGTTTGGCTGGGATTCTGGTTCCTAAAAGCATAGGAGTTCTGAGTCTTTTGTAAGCCAAGAAGAAGGACGCAGCTGGTGAGTGAGATTCTAAAAGCCACAGGACGGGAGCAGAACACTGAGGGTGGGAGGCCTGAGGGCACAAGTCAGTAGCAGGCAGACAGGTCGGGGAGAGGAAGGACTGACTTTCTTGGAAACAGACAGGAAGGCAGAGGAGGGCAGACGCAGAAGCAGTGGGGCGGGGAGGAAGGAAGCCAAGGAGGTGTGTGTCACCATCCAGCCGCCTGTCACCGATGCTGAGCCCAGGTAGCATCCCTCGGGACTAAGATTTAGGCCCAATACACGTGGGAAGAGCGTGGGGTTAGGGTGGCTGGTAGAGGGGACAGGGACATGCAGGGTCCGCTTCCCCGTTTGGCACCAACCCTTCCTTCCTAAACCTCTGACACAGACCCTGACCCTGGCAGCCACCTCTCCTTACTCAATGTCTCAGCATGGCTTGGGGAAGGTGGAAACCAAGGTCCAGACGTTGTCCCCATGCCAATCCCACACACGGAGCAGCAAATCTCTAGGGGCTAAAGAAAAGATCTCAATGGTGCTGGCAACACCAGCCGCAGAGGGTGCTGACAGCTGGCAGCAGATCGCCTGAGGCAAGGAATGGGGCAGGAAAGGGAGCCAATTAACAAAATGGCTTTAAAAATTTTTTAAAAACTGGGGTGCCTGGGTGGCTCCATGGGTTAAAGCCTCTGCCTTCGGCTCCCATCATGATCCCAGAGTCCTGGGATCGAGCCCCGCATCGGGCTCTCTGCTCAGCGGGAAGCCTCCTTCCCCCTCTCACTCTGCCTGCCTCTCTGTCTACTTGTGATCTCTGTCAAATAAATAAACTCTTAAAAAAAAATTTTTTTTTAAATTAAAGCCTTGATGGATACTCAACACCACGCCACAGTGACAAACAGTAATAACCTAAGTGTCCAACAAATAGGGATCGAGTAACGGCACACAGATCCTCATACAAGGGATTCCGTGGGACCTCTGGAAGTCACCTTGGAGAGTATTCGCCCGTCATGGGGAAACACTCTGCCGTTCTGCTAAGTGAGATGGAAAAGTAGGTCACCAAGTGGCAAGGAGGCCAGAGGGCCAGCATTCCAAACCAGCTCTGTCACATCCTCATCTCGTGAGCTGGGGCAAGGCGTTCAGCTTCCCTGCGCCTCGGTTTCTTCATCCATAAAATGGGGATATAAAGAGAGGCCCGCATAATCTGGATCTTCTTTAGTAGGACTCAATGAGCTCGCACACATCAAGACAGCAGAGCAAGGGTACCTGGATGGCTCAGTGGGTTAAGCCTCTGCCTTCGGCTCAAGTCATGATCCCAGGGTCCTGGGATCGAGCCCCGCATTGGGCTCTCTGCTCAGCGGGAAGCCTACTTCCTCCTCTCTCTCTCTCTGCCTTTCTGCCTACTTGTGATCTCTCTCTGTCAAATTAATAAATAAAATCTTTAAAAAAAAAAAAGCATTAAAAAGAAAAAAAGACCATAGAGCAGTGCCTAGTACATCACAGATAACAAGTATCTGCTCTTCTAATTTTTTGAAAAAAAAAAATATTTAGGCTACTCCTGTGAGAAGATCTAAACCTGAACTTTATCAGGTTCTCCGTCTAGATTTCATTGCCTATTTTTGGGAATAATCGGCCCAATCCCAAGTTGGGACATGATCTGGTTTCTTCCACAAAAAAATGATATGGGAGAAAAAAGGGGCTGGTGAGGGAGCTGTTGAGCCAGAAACTTAGGCATTTATTTGTAAAATGGTAGGAAGCCAAGGATTTGCTTTGTAATCCCCTAGGGAGCAAATAAGGGGAGGGCATTTGGGCATTCGAGATTAGCTGTGTATTGATAACCACTAAGGCTGGGTCTATGGGGCTCCTCATACTTCTCTACTCTCAAGAATGTTTTTTAGGGACGCCTGGGTGGCTCAGTTGGTTAAGCAGCTGCCTTCGGCTCAGGTCATGATCCCAGCGTCCTGGGATCGAGTCCCACATCGGGCTCCTTGCTCAGCAGGGAGCCTGCTTCTCCCTCTGCCTCTGCCTGCCATTCTGTCTGCCTGTGCTTGCTCTCTCCCCCTCTCTCTGATAAATAAATAAAATCTTTAAAAAAAAAAAAAAAAGAATGTTTTTTAAATGTTCACGATAGAAAGTAAGCATGACCGTTAATAAAAATTATGAATCATAGGGCGCCTGGGTGGCTCAGGTGATAAGCATCCCACTCTTGACTTTGGCTCAGGTCATGACCTCAGGGACATGAGATGGAGCCTCACATTGGGCTCCCGCTCGGCGGGGAGTCTACTTGGGATTTTCTCTCTCTCTCTCCCTCTGCCCCTCCTACTCACACACTTTTTCTCTCTCTCACTAAAATAAGTAAGTAAAATCTTGGGGGGAAAAAAAAAAGAAAGAAATTATGAATCCTGGGGCACGTGGGTGGAACAGTCAGTTAAGCATCCAACCCTGGCGTCCTCTCAGGTCACGATCTCGGGGTCACGCGATCCAGCTGTGCGTTGGGCTCCAACCTCAAAGCAGAGTCTGCTCTGCTCCCTCTGCCCACCACCCCTCCTCTTGCAAATAAATAAATAAATTAAAACAAAGAAAGGAAGGGAGCGAGGGAAGAAGGAAGGAAAGAGGCAGGGAAGGAAGGAAGGAAGGAAGCAGTCAATTAATTAATTATGCATCCTGGGGAATGTTTTCAGAGGAGAGCCCTCAAGTATAAACTGGTTGGAAATGCTGTGCTAGGGATGACTGTGGTGTCTTTCTCTGTAGGCCTGTTCATGTCCCCGAAGCGAGCAGGTGTTAACTGTGTAACTGGGAAGTCAATGTGTAAAAATCAGAAGAAAAAGATACATAGGAAACAGTAGTTACTGCCGGCACCTGGAAGACAGGCAACAGTGGGTGCTTATGTGTGTGTACTTCCTGGCACTGGTCCAGGTTTCAGTAATGGTAAGGACAAAAACATTATCGTCTGAACCTCCTCCCTGCCACTGCACACCGCCCCCAGCTCTGCACCCAAGCCCACCTCTTCTCAAGGGGAGCAGCTTGTTCTCCAGGACGTCCCTAGCGTCAGTGCCTTCGTCCATCAGATCGAGCTTTGTGATGACGCCGATGGTCCGCAGGCCTGAAAGAGCCCAGAAGTCAGAGGATGCCGAGAGGGAGGAGCTTGGTCTGGCAGCTTTGGGCAGGGGTCCCCACTTCCAGGTGTGGGACCTGGGACAAACCATAACATCACCTGCCTGGACCCTAGTTTCCCTCATGTCAAGTGAAGACAACAGCCACACCAGTCTCAGAGGGCTGTTCATGAAGACACACTGGCTTGTGACAGACGCGCCATCCGTAAATACTGGCCACCATCATTGTCATTCCTGTGACCTGCTGACAGTGTCTCGCTGCCACAGTGTCGGGGGAGACCTTGTGGAAACTCAAAATCCCGGCTCAGTCTCCATGCTGCGCTGAGTTAGCTGCAGAGTCCCAACATCATACACAAACCCATGGCGACTGTTTCCAGGGTTACCTTGCACCTGAGTGGCCAAAATTCCACTCTGGAAACCACCTCATCGGATTCCTCCTATCCCCAGGTCCACTCGCGAATCAAGGGAAACCCTCTAAGCAAAGCTGCTCACCTACTGATCAGTGGCCCCCGGCAGGACTACGGATCCCCTCTGCGATGGCGCCCATGCATGTGTGGGTGTGTGCATACGTGTGAACCACATGAAGCCCAGGGAGATCCTCAGAGGATGCGAAGGGGGGCTTTGAGGGGCTGACAGTTGCGCTCTCCCTGGCACCCCTGCCTGTTCACACTCAGCCGTGAGCCTGTGAGCTGACATCACCTTTCTGGACAACAGAGGGGCCACAGCTGTGAACACCCACAAAGCTTGTGCCAGGCAGGGAGGGGAGAGGCAGAGTGAGGGAGGATATGGGACCGCAGAGGGGGTCTGGGGGCCCGGACTCTATTGAAAATGCTGGATTTCACTGGAGCGTTATTTACAAAAGACCAGAAACAATCCACATGTTCAAGAACAAAGAAGAGTCAACAACAGGCAGTTTGGTGGGTGCTGTGTACACGCATCCCACTGGTAACAAGGAAACGCACACACACAGCACAGAAAAATAGGGAAAGGTCACCTTATCACCGCATTTTTTTAAAATGTGAGTTTACGTGGGAGAACTAACTATGCGAGACTATTTACAAGGCGTGGCCAGTGATACCTCCTGGGAGAAGGAAACCAGTCACTTTCTTAGGTTCTGTGTTTTACAACAGTGACATTTTGGGGGTAATAATTATGAACACTTCCAGAGACAGAAAAGCTAACATCAAGTTCACAAGTGTAACTGAACCCACGCCCATTTCCTCAGCACCCGATCAAGCCTCTGTGGCATCTCTGTCACAATCAGACTCTATCCCATGGGACTGGATGGGGGGGGGTGGGCACAGGGAGGCTGTGGGGGGGCGCCAGGCAGAGGTAGCCTCTCCTAGGAGACCATGCCTGGGGTGACCCTGGGGACACAGTGTCCCCTTCGCTGGACAAAGATACTCAGAACACAGTCCTCAACTCTGAAAAGTTCGCAGTCCACAGTGCAAAAGGGCCGTCAGTTCCTACCCCTCCCCGAGCCGTCCTCGGGCCAGACCGGAACCAGAAACCAGGGAGCAAAGTGCCAGAGCCTGTCTTTCCCCATCTCCTCCCTGGTCCCCGACTCCCTCCAAACCACTATGGAATCAGGCAGAGGGCATTTCACAAACCACATTTCAGTGCGTGTCCCCCTCCACAACCACCAACACATGCAGGACACACCCAGGTCCCCACAGCAGCCACCAAGGCCCCTGGGATAGTCCCACCCCCCACGTCGCCGCCTCTGCCCCAGTCACAATGGCCTCCTTGCCATCTCCTGGGCACCCCAGGCTCAAATCAAGCCCAGCCTATTTAGCATCACTGGCCATTTCCCTGGATTTTGCCTCTCCTTCATCATTTGCCGTTCTGGTCTTGCCTGAAACCTCACATCTTCAGAGACCTCTGACCCCCACCTCCTCCTACCCCAGCCACTCTCTCAAAAGGTTAGATTTTCCTCCAGTGCTTGCTTTTGGCTGAAACTGCCCCACCTGCTAATTTTCTTATGGTTTTCTGTCTCCCTCCCTGGAACATCAACTCGCCAGGGCAGGGGCCCCTTGTCAACTTTGTCCCCTACAGGGTCCCCAAGGCCAAAACAGAGCCTGGCATATAACAGGTACTTAACTGACATGTACTTAATCAATGGACCAAGGAAAAGTTTGACCCAGCCAGAGATGCCACAGTCCACACTGATCCCTATCGCTCCAGCGGACTTCATGAACTCATCCCCCTTTTACCTTCTCTGCCTGGCCCCTAAGCATTACAGGGACCTCTCCAGTCCTCTGAGGAGCTCTACAGGCCAGGACTGCTGTTGCCATTCTGACAGAAGGGGACCAAGATGCCCAGCTGCTGCACAAGAGCCTCTTGGGCAGTCCATCGGCCCTGCTGGTCCCCAAAGGAGAGGCTGTATCCCAGGAGGACCTTTTCCTAGGGGTCATAGGCCAAAGGCAAAGGTCATAGGCCAAAGGCCGAGTGACCTGGAAACAAGGATGCTGGGCAAGCTGCCATGCTCCCAGGTCCTCGGAAGGGGAACGCCTACTATGGGGCTCAGTAGTTACCTTGTGGGTCGACCTCCTTGGCCAGCTTGAGGGCGTCCGAGTTGGCCAGGTCCATGTTGGCAGGGGTGACAGCGAGGATGAGGCTGCTTTCCCGGCTGATGAACTGTAGGATCATGTCCTTGATCTGGTACTCGATATCTGGGGGCTGGTCCCCCACGGGCACCTTGGTGATACCCGGGAGGTCGATGAGGGTCAGGTTCAACACTGAGAGGAAACCAGAGGGAAAGGTCATCAGAGACAGAGGAGGGGAGGCAAGCAAGGCCCCACGGCCCCACAGCTATCCAGCCTGCTTCCCTAAGTGCTGGGGGGTCAGGCCGCAGGAGTCCTCCTGCCCTCCAACGAGATCACTCCTTTTGATCCAGCAGCTCCTCTTCAAGTCCCCCTCCTATAGGCGGTCTCCCTCTAGTGCAGCGATATAGTTCTAAATCGGGACGTTTGCACTGGCAGCCTGGAATTGCTCTCTGTGACTAAATAAATTTTGGCCCATCAATGCAGCTGTGACCAAAGGCTGCTGTTTGCCAGTGTTTACCATAAAAAACAAAAAGATACTCTGATAAGAGACACACTGAGATGTATTCCTGCAAGCAATGGCATTTTATATTATGCTACAATCTGGGTAAAAGTGTGAAACACACATGCATGAAACACGCACGCAAACAGGATCGTAACTACTGACTCAGCCGTTAGAATACAAGATACATTCATAATCCTGAAGGCTCCAGGGTAGGTTTTTGCTCAATACCCTTTCATAATTTTTGAATTTCTGTGCCGTGTAGAGGCATCATCTATTCAGAAATAGGTCGATTTAAAAACTCATCGCCAAGAACTCAGGCTGAGGAGTTCCGAGTCTGCTGGAATATTCTCCGAATGCCATCTCCGTTAGCAATCTATGCCCTGGGGCCACAAGTCGTACTTGGTGGCAAGCTGCTCTAGGTCACTGATGGGAGTTTAAAAATCAGAATATTGTGCAGAGAAGACTGGCTTTCCGGCTCCTCTGCAAGGCCCAGAAGACCTGGTTACCCTGGGCCGGTCTCCTTATGTGGCCCAGGACCTGGGAGCCACACAGCAGCCACCCCTTTCCACAGGGGCGTACAGCTATGAAATGCCCCAGTCCCCACCAAGCCTGACAGTCTTCCCAGCATGCTGTGTTTCCTGAGAGCTGAGACTGATTCCTCAGCACCATGTTCCTATTAAAAAATGGGAAGCCCGAGACCAAGAGGGCTATGTGCGTGAGGAATGGAAGGGGACCCATTTCTTGTGAGAGCACAGCGGACCCCACCCACAAGCGGCACAGAGTCGGCTCCCCTCCACCGCGACACCCAAACGGTCTGCGCCGGTGCTGCCTACCGTGGGGTGAGTAGACCCGCAGGTTGATGGGCACTGGGGAGATGCCTTTGTTGGTCCCCGTGACCCTGTCGGTCTCCGCTTCGATCTCCTGCCGGACTTCATCAAAGTCTGTAAACTTTTTGGACTTACAGTGCAAAAACTCAGCATATTCTGAAAAAGGAAGAAAGATGCTTGAAATGAGAAAGAGAAGCCATCTCACTCGCAGGCAGGGAGCTGATGGCCTTCTGGGACAGGTGCCTTGTCAAGCAGAGAAAGTGAAGGGTCAGTCACAGTGGCTCCAGGAATTTGGGGAGCAACAGATTTATTCTCAGAGAAAGAGATCTGCAGGCGTACCCCGTCAGCCGGGCCTCCTCCCAGACCACAGGGGATTCCTCAAGGAACAAAAACCTTTAGCAAAGACCCTGTCCCCAGGGAGGGAACAGAAACTCTCGTGAGGTATTTTGTGAAACAACATGTCAGGACGCGCTGTGAGAAAAACAAAACAAAAAACCAAGAGGTGGGTGTAACCAGCAGTTGTCACTTTCGGACGAACACGACATTAGGGGAAATATGGGCACGTGTCACTGGACAGCAGGTGGGGTACGCGTGAGGAAGCTGCCTCATTGGTGTTCTCCGTTGAGACCAAGTCTGGAATCGTGAGGAGATGCAGGCCACTGTCCCAGTAGGATCCTGGGCTGCCGGCACTGTCCAGCTCGCCAAGATGCCAGACGCATGTCCCTGAGACCCATCTGTCCCTCCTCCCCGAGCACCTGCACGGTGTGGGGAACAGGGAGCCACCAAAGCCCATCTCACTGTCTCTCTTCCCCTCCTGGCCACTGGCAGGGCCCCCCACAGACATGAGGCCCTCAGGAGAAGAGCTTCTGGGCAGGGCCTCAACTGGACAGAGGAGGCCTTTCCATGCCTTCTGAGCCGAGTGACCCCGACAACTAGTACTTGGGCCCCTCAGCTCTGGGGTAGAGCAAGAACAGAACATGTTTGTCCTCAGATGTAGGGACAGAGCCTACTGGTGCTTGCTGTATAATTCTTCAACTTTCCCGTATGTTCCCATTTTTGAGGTCAGTGTTGGGGAGGGGGGACCCTGTAGGCTCAGAGACCACAGCTCTGCGGTAATGATTTAAAGAAAAAAAAAAAACAAAAAAACGGAAGTCAGACATGCTGGCAAACAGCCCAAAGGACCAGAGCACTGCAGAGAGGCTGCGTCCTCTCTAAGAGGAAAGAACGAGAAATCGCCTCGGTGTCCACCAGGAGGAGACCTGGCTACACAAATCCCAGCACAGACATGCCATCAGCTGCCTCAAGAGGGGACAGACATGGAGCCTGACAGAGGAGGCCCGGCAAGAATGGAATGCCAAGAGGCTCGCCACCCCATCACCGTGACCTAACCAACCGCGGCCCATGTTCAGCCCCTGGGGGCTCCCGCCGAGCCCTGTGCGCGTGCCCGCGTGCTCCCACGGGCCCCTCGGGGACGAGCACCGGGGCAGCATGCGTCTGTGCCGTGCAGGAGGAACCTGAGGCCCACAGAGGGGAAGCCTCAGTGGCGGAGCTGCGATTCCGACTTCAGCTCATCTGTCTCCAGGTAGTGGCTCTTAGGTCACGTGGCCTCTGTGAGCTCCGCATCCCCCCACCCCCCAAGGCTCTTAACCTCTCTGAACCTCTGCATCGGGGACCCGGGGGACTCCGTGGGCTCAGATCAAGGAGAACCACCTCCACCGTGGGCACTGGCCACTTGGGGACAGGGGCAACGAGGACACCGCCAGCATGGGCACCCCCACCCCACCCCCACCAGCTGACCCAGTTCCCAAGGACAGTCACGCTCAAGCCCTCCACAGGGACAAGAGGAAATGCTTGGCTGCTCTTCCGGCAGCAGCCTCCAAAAATGGAACAACCCCCAACCCCCCACAGCATACCTCAGTTCTCATCCGGCTCGGGGCCCTGGGCTCAGCACCCGCAAGAGACCATCCCCCTTCCAGGAGCAGAGCCACAGGACGCAGGCCCTCTGACCTACAGACTGGGCCCGGGAGGCCTGGTGCCTAAAGGCCCACTCCCACCCCTTCCTCCCCCAGGGCCTGCCTGCCGCCGCCTCTCGCAGGGAGCCTTTCTAAACTCCAGGCCGCCTGACCCGCAACCTAGATGTTGGGCCTCCTCCCCCCGTCAGAGGCACGTCACCTTGGGATGGTGTTTACGGGACCACGACCTGCCGGCTCTGAGTCCAGCGTACGCTGGCCGTCGCCCCTTCTGCTGACCCCTTTGTCTGCAGGAGGTGTAGACGGTGCCAGAAAGAAGACAGCTTCCCCCCTGGGAACCGGGGGGCAGCACACCCTCTGTGCCTGAGAGGAAGGTTCAGGAGCCTGCCAGGCCCATCCCTCACTCCACACTTTACTGGGCTCCTTGTCACTTTGGAACCACGTGCCAGATTCCAGGGTTGATACTAATCTTCAAAAGCTCCCACCAAGCCTGCCTTCCCCCCACAGCACTGACCCTCTTAAAGCCAGACCTCGGCCCTCTTTTCCTCAGAACCCTCCACAGCGCCCTACTCACCACCTCCCCAGAGCCCTACAAAATTTCCTTCTTCCCAGCTTCTGACTTCAACTCATTCCCCTCCAGCCAGCCACTCGGGTCTTCTGCGCAGGACCTTTGCACTGGCTCTTCTGCCTCCAGGCTCTCTCCCTAACCTCCTTCAGGTTCAAGTGTCACCTTCTCCGTGAGGCATGCTCCGGCCCCCACCCAAGATGGCGAACCTCTTGAGTGTCTCTTCCTTCCCTGCCTTATGACTCTCCAAGCACTGTCGCCTTCTAACAACACTGAACTCCTCATCCTGTGTTATTTTCCAGGTTCACCCTATAGGGCAGGGATCGCAATCACTCTGTGTCCCTGGGCTCCCTCTGGGTGTTCCTACTGACCTGCTCAATTACTGTACATGTGACTGAACGACTATCAGAAAGACACTGTGGTCCCTGCCTCGGCTTCTCTAAGTGGGTCCAACACCAAGGCCACCAAGCTGAGTAGATGGGAGACTGGACAGGGACTGAGTCTGGCAAGGCCACCTGCTGTTTTTTCCTCCCTCTCTCTCTCTCTCCTCAGCTCCCTCCTTCCTTCCCAAGATCTTGACGCTAAAGGCCCAGTCCTGAACTGGGCTCCTGGTCTGGTCCAAGCGTGTCAAAGGAGGTAGTGCCACAGACACTCCAAAGAGACCTACACAGCATTAGTCAGGGGTGGGAGGGACCTCCTGGAGGGACCAACCAGCCCGAGTCCAGCCCCAGCCCACCCCAAGGCGAGGGAGGCAGGCCAGGGCAGCAGTGGGCAGAGAGGCCGGGCCTGCATCCTCTCTGAGGTGGTGACTTCCCCCCATTGCCTGAGGATCCCCTAACCTAGGGGGTCTGGGGAAGGAGGGGAGTCCCTGCGGACTAGGTCTGCCTCTGTGCCAGTCTCCCAGTGGAGAGAACAGAAACCTGAGAAGTAGACGGGAGCGGCTTTGCCTGGGGCTCCACAGCCCTGTATGAGCTGGAATGCCCTGGAATGCTGATGATTTTTTAATGATCCCCTGTCGCAAAGAGTAAGTCAGAGGCCTGAAGGCTGAGCTCAGAGCCTGTGATGCCTGGAGACTCCCTCTCAACTCCTTCCCAGCAGCCAAAGTGGAGGTGCCCGCAGCAGAGCTGCTTGGCATGTCCCCAGCCTGACTGCTGCATAACTGTCCCCTGCTGGTCACAGAGAACAAGGCCAGACCCCCCTTCCCCCAACCTTCGGTCCCAGAGCCCAGTGGCAGCACTGACAGCCCCAGCCCTACCCCCAATGCCAGCCTGCCCTCGGAGCCAGGCTCTTCCCCAGGAGGAAGGGCAGCCCTAGAGTTTCCAAGAGACCCAGCCCCAGGGCCTGGAGCACAGCAGGAATGAAGCAAGAAGCCGGGCCCTTGTCCAGCACTCGTGCTGCTGACCCAGAGGCGCCAGCCACCCTCTCCCACTGCCAGGCTTCCCACGCACATCCTGACTGCGGGGCAGTGAATGCACTCGCAGTTTTTTTCTAGAAAGACATTCTGCCCTCCTTCCAGGACTTGTTTCCTCATCTCCTTCAGGTCTCAGCCCTAAACAGCCCTTGGAGGGGAGGCCCACCCTGACCACCCTGGTCCCTCCCCCCACCACACCCTGTGGCCGGGTGTCCCTGCTAAGGCTGGAGCAGCAGGAGAGCAGACCTCGTTCTGGCCACTGCTCTCTCGGGCGCCTGGTAGCTAGTAGGTGCTTAATAAAAATTACTGAGTGACCTACTATTTCAAAGTCATAAGGTGTCACAGCCTAAGACCACATCACCCTGAGTCCCAAGCAGGTCCCCACTGTGCTCTGGGCATCTTCCAGGCCCTTCGGGAAGGTGTCCTCGGAAGAGAGATGACAAGCACATGCTGCCACCTTCGGGGTAATGGGCAACCCGGGGCACAAGGAAACAGCCCCAAGATAGTGGCCGCAATTCCCTCAGGCCTGGCTTCCCAAGAAGTCCTTGCGCCCTCCTGTTTCAAAGGAGCTGGAGGAGGCCCACAGGACACGGAAGGCACCCTCCCCACCCTACAGGCAGAGCCGGGGACAGACAGAGCTGAGCTGGGCTGGAACGACTGGCCTGGGAAGGGTGAGTCAGGCCCCACAACATCACGTGGGGAGGGGACAGGAAGGAGAGGGGCGGCATGCCTAGCCACACCCAGCTCGGTGCCTCAGTTCCCCTACAAGGAAATGGGACAACAGAGAACACAGCTGCGGAGCTGCTAGGAAATCAAATTCCTCCATGCTGCTGCCGGAATTCTACAAATAGCTTAGCTGCCAGTCAAGGAAATGCATAAGGCTGGCCCTGGGGTATCAGGGCTCTTCTTCTTCTTCTTCTTCTTTTTTTTTTTAAGATTTATTATGTGACAGAGCAAGAGCGAGCTGGAGAGAGGGAACACAAGCAGGGGGAGTGGCAGAGGGAAAGGGAGAAGCAAGCTTCCCGCTGAGCAGGGAGCCTGATGCGAGGCTCAACCCCAGGACCCCAGGATCACAACCTGAGCAGAAGGCAGACATTCAATGACTGAGCCACCCAGGTACCCCCCCCCTTTTCTTGGGGGAGAAAGAGCGTGCACGCGCACTTGGGCCCAAGGGTGGGGTGGGGGGGGTGGTAGCGGATGAAGGAGAGAAAGAATCCCAAGCGGACTCCAGCGGGAAGCCCAACTAGGAGATCGATCCCACGATCCTGAGATCACAATGAGCAGAAATCAAGAGTCAATCAAACACTTAAACCACCTGAGCCACCCAGGGGCACCAGCATCTTGGGGCTTTGCATGGAGGCGCCCTGCCCGGGTCTTCATGGACATTTCCCAGCCCTTCTGCGTTCTCAGTCCAGCAAGGAGAGGAACACCAAGCTGACTCCTGGCAGCAGGAGATGGGGTCCAGCTTCCCCTAACTGGGCGACGACAGGCATGCTCACCTGCGGTGGGAAGACACACCTGGGGACTCAGATATACTCGGGAGACCCTGAGTCTGAGCAAATGGGTCCAAACAAGAGGAACTCTGCAGAGGTTTTAGCCAACTGAGAAGAGGCAAAGCATGTGGCACCCCCAAGCCTGCTTGCTTCTCAGGCTCCCTCTGATTCGGGACAAGTCACGCAGACCTCCCATTCTAGGACACACCGCCACCGGGAAGGTGTCCTATCGTGATTTATAGTGAGAAATACATCTTTGTATCTCTTCCCTCCATTTTTGACACAAGAGCTCCTAAAATCCTTGGAAAGCCCTAAGTGATAAGAGCAATAAAGGGGTCTTAACATTTCTAATAAGCCCCTTTCAACCACACATCAGTTTATGCTAATGAGGAGACTTCTGGAAAGCACTTAAGGATGGGAGCTGCTTGCCAGGGGGACCAATTTATGTGATTAAAAGAGCTTTGAGCCCCTCCCTGCCCACCCCCACCTCGAGAGGGCTGGAGGTGGAATCAATCGCCAGTAGCCAGTGATTTCATCAGTCATGCCTGTGTAATGAGGCCTCATAAAAATCCCAAAAGGTGGGGCTCAGAAAGCTTCCCGGCTGGAGAGCACGAGTCGGCGCTGGGAGAGGGGCGCCCCTTCCCCACAGCCCGCCCTACGCCCCTCTTCCTCTGGCTGCTCCTGAGTTCTATCCTTTTTATGTTAACCACCGATCTAGGAAGGGAACGGTTTCCCTAAGCTCTGTGAGCCGCTCCAGTAAATGCACTGAGCCTGTGGAGGGGCGCTGGGAACCTCAGATCTGCAGCCGGGCTGTAAGGAGCTCAGGGGACACCCTGGACCCGCAGTGGGGGCAAAGGGCGACAGTCTAGTGGCCCTGAGCTCTTAGCCTGGTCTGACACCATCGCCAGGTGGGCAGGCGGTGTTGGAACGGAGGTGACTGTGGGCCACGCCGTCCACGTCCACCGTGAACTGGAGAACTGCTTGGTAGTGTGGGAAAAACGTCACATACACCAGAGAAAGTGACAGCCCCAGCCCCTGCCTGGCTTGCACCAGCTCCTGGCTCTGTTTTCTCATCAGGACACAAGGCCCTTGCCCTGAGTGCTGTAGAGTCTACCAGCTTTACAGAAAAGGCCCCGCCAGGGCCAGGCTCCCGGGGAAAGGTGCCAGAGAAAGAGCTGTTGATAATCCCGCCCGCCCGCCCTGGACAGGCAGAGAAGAGGCGCGGCAGCAGCCCACAGAGGGTCAGGGTGCTGGGCACCAGAGAAAGCTGTGGACAAAGCACATCAGGATTCGGGGGGAGAGAAATCATTAAGAAAATGTAAGAATAGGATGAGGTTACTGGGTACGTGGTGCTGAGGAACTTAGGTAGCAGGGATGGGATGGGGGGGTGGGGGCGCTGGGCTCTCAGGAGAGGAGGACGAGGAAGGTGGGCAGGGCGTTCCAGGGAGGGAGCGCAGTGAGGGCAAAGTCCTGGAGGCGTGAATGAACGCGCTGACCTTGAAGATGACACGAGGGAAGGTGGTGGCTGCAGCTAGGGACCAGGAGGAGGCGAAGTCCCAGGGGTCAGCAAGGCCCTGTTGGGGTCAGAAGGCTTTAAGGAAGCAGAGAGCCAAGCCCTGCCATCCCCTCTCTGGAGCCTGGGAACACCAGCCAAGGTCAAGGGCTCGGCAGGCCACATTCCAGACAAGAACAGTCCCCACCACCCAGGGTTTACCAGGCCAAGGGGTGGTGCCTAGGGAGAAGCAGGGTTCACCCATGGACCATCAAACTTCCTGGTGGCTGTGGTTTTAGGTATTATAAAGATTTTAAGTAATCTCTACACCCAATGTGGGGCTCAAACTTATAACCCCAAGATCAAGAACTGCATCTAAGCCAGCCAGGTGCCCCATGCGGTCTTAGGTAATTTTTAAACTACCTAAGCAGATTAAAAGGACAGCTCACTGCGAGCAGTGTGGACCAGAAGGCAGACATCACTGGGTGTCACAGGCATCAAGCGGACAAAGGCCCCTGGCAGAGCCACATCGTGGGATGCCAGACTGACCCCAAAGGAGGTGGCAGCCACACCAAAGCTAGGGCCACAAGGGAGGTACCGCTATCACCCCATTCTACAGATGAGGAAGCTGAGGCAGAGAGTGGGAAGCCACTTGCCCCAGGCCCCAGACACTAGGAGTAGTGTGTGCTCCAGAGTCCTGCTCTCCAGAGTCAGCTGGACAAAAGTCTCCTCTCTAGAAGCAATGCAGCCCCACGTAGCCTCTATAGGGCCCTCCACCAATCACCATGTCCCCCACTGCGCTTGGCCTCCTCCCTCTTATTAGTGGGATGTCCCACCTCCCACCCAGCTAGGGCACCTCTGCTGTTCATCGTCCTGGACCCCCCACGTCTAGGTCACTCTAGACTGCCCCTCACCCTCACAGCACTGCCCTGGGCCAGACTTCACCTCTTCCCTGGTTCGAGGCTGCCCTCTCCCCGGCCTCTCTGCCCGTCCTCCTTTCACAGGGCGGCCAGTGGGCTGAGCCGGTCTTACCCCACCCATGTGCTCTTTGGGCTCTCATGTCTAATCCTTCACCAGACTGCCAGGCCATGTCACCTGCCTCCTGACCCTCCCCCCAGCCTCCCTTCACAGCTTCACACACGCTGTAGCCCCTGCCCAGAATGTTCTCCCTGGGCCCCTGGCCCAAAATCAATCTAATGGCCCATATACACTCCCACACCCCCAGTCCTGCTGCCTTGCAGCCTGGCCATAGCATCCCGTCTGGTGTCTCCCTGGCATCCGGCAGAAGTCCAGCTTGGAATGGTCACGCGTCCGCTAGCAGCAACAAGACCAGAGATGACACGGTCAAGTGGAGAAGGAGGAAGGAGTATGTGTGCTGGGGCACAGCAAGAGCCACCACCACATGGGACACCGGGCCTCACATCCCACCTCCACCACCAGCCCAACAGGATGCAACCACAATTCTATCTCCACAGCTGCCACCCTGTCCCCACCTGCCCCCAGGCACCACTCCCACCTCTTCCAGTCCCCTGCCCTGGGCAGCCTCCTGTGGTGTCTCCCTCCAGCAGCCACAGGATCTGGACAAGTGACACATGGGCCTAAGGGTACACCCCACCAAGGGGTTTTAGGGCTGGGCTCTCACGATGACCCTCCTGTGTGCTCTTGGGCAAGTGGCTTCATCTCTGGAAGCTCCGGTTCCCTCCTCCGTAAAGTGGGGATAACGGGAATGGAGACCCCAGTGTTAGTCCAGTCAGGCACCAAGCTGATGTGCACCCTTGGAGTTTCTGCCTTCAGTGCTCTTCGCATCTGCCACTCTCCGCTGGAAGGAGAGCTCCCCCTTCCCTGCACCAGCACACCTGTTCGCCTTGACTCCAACATCACTTCTTTGGAAACGCCCCAGGATGCCCCACCCTCTAGGATGAAGTTAGTCACTCTCCCCTCTCCACACACCCTCCAATCTGGGGGAGGCCAGGCCTGACTGTCGCCCCCCAGTCTCCCGCTTCTGTCCCCTGGCACCAATGGGAATGGGTAGGTGGTGGGTGCTGGCAGCAGCCTTGGTCCTGTCACTGCTGTGCCCTGCGCCTGGAGCAGCCTGTGGCATGCACTAAGTGCACAGTGGACCACAGCTGGTGACGGCCACCATGGAGATGATGGGGGAGCCCTCCCGCCATAACACAGCCTGCCACCTTCCGCTGCAGAAAGCCAGCAGACCTGTTCTCCCAGCAGGCCATCGGGAACAAGCCAGCAGAAAGCACAAAACCACACCCCCTGCCTCAGCAACGCACAGGGAGGACCTGGAGTGTGCCACGCACAGAGCTGCGGGTTGGACCTATTGAATAACGTGGTCTTCGTGGCAACCAACAAAGTCAGCGCTATTATTATCTTCACTGTCCAGACAGGAAACACATCGTGAGCAGCCGTCCCTCCCCAGGGGCCATGAGGCCAGTAAGCTGCAGAGGCACTATCTGAACCCAGGCAGTCTGGAGCTCCCAGGGCCGACCCACCAGGGCAGAGGCTTTCCCTTGTGTGGCCCTGGGCCAGAAGCACGCCCATCAGCATCCGCTGGGAACTCATTAAAAATGCACATGCTTGGGCGCCTGGGTGGCTCAGTGGGTTAAGCCACTGCCTTCGGCTCAGGTCATGATCTCAGGGTCCTGGGATCGAGGCCCGCATCGGGCTCTCTGCTCAGCAGGGAGCCTGCTTCCTCCTCTCTCTCTCTGCCTGCCTCTCTGCCTGCTTGTGATCTCTCTCTGTCAAATAAATAAATAAAATCTTTAAAAAAAAAAAAAATGCACATGCTCAGCCCCCTCCCACCCCCGGCCTTCGATCAACCTGCTGAATGGAAAGCGGAAACCCACTGAGCCAAGCCTTCCGTGACTCTCAGACCCACGGTCATCTGAAAGCCCCGGCTCGGGGACCGCCAGTCTTGGCCCAGCTGACTGGACGCTTACTGGCTCGCCTGTGGCCTCTGACACGGCAAGGCTCACAAGAAGAAGTGTGGACCAATCGGCTACGGCCTCTCACCGGAGTCACGCCCCCTCGCAGGTGGGCTGGGCGGAGTCAGAGGATGAAAATGAGAGCAGGTGACTGGGACACCACACAGGAGAGGGGCTGAGATCTGACTGGGTGACGCCCATCCTGTGTGGGGTGCCCCACGTAAAGGAAGGTGGCCTGGTTAAGCTTCAGTTTACCGGTAAAATGGGGGTGTGTCAGCTGCCTTCCTAGCACGGGTGTGTCGAACCGGGCCGCGCGGTGAGCCTGGCGCCCTCTGAACACTGACCCAACCAAGGCCAATATTCCAGGCACGGAGGCCACTCGGGGTTCTGGAGGGGGCTCTGGAGGGAGGCAAGGCCATGCCCCCGAGAGCTCCCCAGTCCCCTTCTAACTTCTGACCCGAGGTGCTTTCCAAGAAGACCTCAGCAGGTTTTATGCTGGAAGACATGCCCACCTCATGCCAGACTTGTGTGGAAATAACAGAAATAAATGGGGCCACCCAGGCGAAGACAGAAAAAAAATCTACACCGGCCATTCTATATTCAGTGGATGGGCCTCTCCCCAAAGCCAACATCATCATCAAAACAGACCCAGCGGTGATGCTGCTCTAAGGAAAAGAGGAGACAGGACAACGGAGTACAGGAGGGGACTGATCAGAGCAGCTGGAAAACTAGCCAGGGGAGG
Source organism: Neogale vison (assembly GCF_020171115.1). NCBI lineage: Eukaryota > Metazoa > Chordata > Mammalia > Carnivora > Mustelidae > Neogale > Neogale vison. The sequence continues at coordinate 216,644,752 of NC_058096.1, forward strand.
TATCGCAGGGGACAACTGGCATCGTGAGTATGGCCTGGGCATCAGATACCAGGCAGAAATGTTTACTTTCCCTGGGTGAGGCTCTATGACTGTAGGAAGGTGTCCTTAGTGCAAGGGGAGGCTCACTGAAGTATTCTGGGTTGATGTGTCACAGTGTCTGCTACTGATTTTAAAAGCGTTCAGCGAAAATGTGTTATCCCCAGTGTAGCCAGCAAACGCGGCGACTAGCGGCCCGGTCACAATGGAGGATATAAGGCGTGGGTGTTCACCGAACTGTGCTTCAACTATGCTACCCACGTGGAGACCATGAATTCAAGCCCAAATGACAGCCCAAGACCCTGGACGCCGCCACTGGCCCCCTCACTCCTGCCGGGCGCCGCGTCCACACTCATTTCCTGCTGCAGCGGCGAGCTGTCCCACTGTACCTGTTTTTGAGAAGATGAGCTGCAGAATGAGAGGTCGCCGGGTGACGATTCCTGAACCTCGGGGAAGGAAGTCCCTGTGGGAGGGGAAAAGGACAGAAGTTACTCACGAGGCTGGCTTGCAAGGCAGGAAGTGTGACCACACATGTGGGGCAATCGCGTCTTGCGAGTGGGGCAACATCGGCAGAGACACCAGTCCCAGCCCGGCACTGGGAATCGTTCTGACCACGGAGCATCCTGAAGCCACAAGGGGCAGAGGAGGGACTGGAATGAAGGCTGCCGATGAGTGGGACCGTGTCCCTCTGGCTGGCAGCGCTCTAGCCCCAGCCTGCCCAAGGAGCTCTTTCATGGACAGATATGTGAACAACGTCCCCCACACCTCAAAGAGATCTGTACATTTCCGATGTGCACGTTCTACATTGATATAATGCCATATGTATGATAGAAAGATGAAATAAAAGTAGTTGATGACAAAATACAATGTTTCACGTCCCAAAAAGACCAATCAATAGAGGCAGGAAGTAGATCAGTGCTTGCCCAGGGGTGGGAAACGAGGAGAGAGATTTCTGGGATGCTGGACACGTTCTAAAACTTGATTGTGGTGGTCAACTTACTAATATTTACTATAAATTTACTAAAAATATCACTGCATTTGAAACGGGTAGATTTATTAATACAGAAACAATCCCTCGATAAAACAGTGAAATAAAAAATGTATCCTGTACATTTCACTACAGAAATAGGCACCACCCACACCTGCTCACATTAGCAATGTGGATGCATGCCAAGTAGGGCGACCAGAAGGCACTCTGGACCAGTGAGAAAGGAAAGTCAAAGAGCAGGGATCCAGGGGGGCACTGGAATAGAAGGGGGACTTTCAGAGATCATTAAAGCCATGCAGAGGATTCTTGTGTTGTCATGTAAAAATGGAGAAAGGTTCTAGGTTCGAAGAATTTCAAACAAGGAGTGTGCCTAGATAAATATTTAAGTCATCTGCAATCTGGGCAGGACAAAGGCCAAGTGGTACGGGGCATCCCCCCTGGGATGGTCAGAGAAGGCCCCTCAGAGAAGCAGAAACAAGAAATGAGCCACATGCAGGGCTGCGGAACGGCAGGGCAGGGAAACAGCAAGGAGGCCCCCAGTTCACCAGGCTCTGAAAGTCAGCTCTTCACCAAGACCTTCGCCAGAGGGGGCAGCCCAGTGTCTCCAGAAGAGCAAAGCCACTTCGAGGCAGATGCCAGGCTCTCCCAGGGCAGGGCAGGGCAGGCCCACCGGTGGCTGTTAACCTCAAGCACCACACATGGCCTTGGCCCTAGCCCCAGGCCCCCTGACCCCCTGGCTCAGAGACAAAGACCTGAGAGGCAGGGACGGGAGACCCCTGGCATATCAGAGACACGGCATCCTCCATCAGCGCAGGCCCTCCAACGCAGAATCAGCGACAGCGGCAGTGACAGTGTGTGCGTCTTTTGCCAGAATCTCCCACTCTGCCTCTTCGACGCGACCCAACGGGTCCGTGATGGAACGATCCAGAAACATGGGAATGCATCCCTCCCGCGCCGCGTGTGTGAGCGACACAGGATCCTTTTACCCTGCTGACCCATGTTTGGGGGCACGGATGGGACACAGTTTGCTTATCCGCTCTCTCGCTGACGGGACATCTGGGGTCTTTCCAGTTCGGGGGCATTACAAATACAGGTGCTGTGAACATTTGCACACGTGCCTCTCGTAGACACACACCCCCATTTCTCCTGCTGAGTCAGAGGGTGGACCTGAACAGGCAAAACTCGTCTCTGGCGATAGAAATCAGAGCAGTTGGTTCCCTTTGGAGAACTGATTAGAAGGGGCACGAGGAACTTTCTGGGATGACAACATCCTCTATCTTGATCTGTCCGGTGGTTTCCTGAGTGTATGCATTTACTTAAAAAAGAATTAAAAAAAAACAAAACAAGGTCACTAGGCGTCAGGGAGTGGTGGGACCGCGAAATGAAATTCACGGGGTCTGGCCTCTGACCCCAGTTCACCCGGCCTCTGGGCCTGCGCATCTGACTCAAAAGCCTCTGGCATCTCCCCAGCCCAGGCCTAGCCTTCGGCCACTGGTATCGGCACACGCTGTCCTGTGACTGTTCTGGGCGTGGCTGGGGGGCCAGGCACCATGAGCACAATGGTAACCCGACAGACAACGGACAATGAGAGCTTCAGCAGGACACGAGGACCAGCAAGCCGCCCGAGAGAGCCCTGAGCGCTCTGGGCACATGCAGCGGAGGCAGCCTTCTGGGGCTGGGACTTGGTGGGGAGCGGGAAGGACGACCGGAGGTGCAGCCTGGACAGAGGAGGCGCGGCCCGAGGGGGAGAAGGCTGAAGGATGAGGCTGGGCAGGCGCACGGGGCCTCGCACACCAGCCCAGGAGCCCCAGGAGCCCCAGGACTCCTCTGACTGTTTCCAGAAGTTCTCAGACTGCTGAGTGGAAAGAGCAGCAACACCACCCGCAGCCGGGACAGTCCCCCACAAGAGCAGCTCCCCAGAAACTCCCAAGAGTCTCAGTGAGGAGCGGCCTGTCCGGCTGTGACCCGAGGCCCACCCAGAGGGTTTTCTGACACGGGGCAGTGGGGGAGCTCTCTTGGGGCTTCCTTCCCCTGGGAAGAAAACCAGGCCCGGGCCTGGCCCCATGATCCTCCTCCCGGGTCCCTCCCGGGTTTCCTCTAAAGCAAAGACCAGGGATCCAAGCCTTCCTCCTGAAGAAGTCACTCGCTCCATCCCACATTTCACAGGGTCCTCTGCCTGCCCAGCCCACCACCCTCATCCCAACCCTGCACTGCTTTCCAGCCTCTGGAAATGACTGCAAATGACTTCACCTGGCCTGGTCACTACTGGATCTCCAGCACCTAGAACAGTGCCTGGTGTACAGCAGGTGCTCATGAAACGTTTGGTGAGTGGCCCGGAGGAATATGGGCTCTGGAGCCAGACAGCCTGGGTTCAAAGCCCAGCGGGGAGGGGAAGGCACAACAGGAGGTGGCACCAGGGGGCAGATCAGAAGCCCCAGCTGTTTATTTACTGTTGTCTGAACAGAGCCTAAGATCCCACCAGGAACCCTTGGCTTCCAGCCCCCCACAGGGGCGGGGTTGCCTGCCTGAGGGAACAATGGAGGCTTAAAACCCAGGCTGACAAGTGGGGAGGTGGAGGCCTTCCGGGGGGGGGGAAGAAAAAACAGATAAGCCAGCAGAGGATGAGTCAGAGCTGGCAAGCGCCCAGGTCACCCCTCACCTGGGCGGCATGATGGCAGGAGCCTCAGCAAGTGCCCGAGGCTGGGATCCCATCCTCATCACCATATCCTCGTGGGGGTCACTCAAAGCCTCAGTGTGACCAGGAGACGTCAGCACAGCACCAGCTACGGGAAGAGCCCTCAGCAGGAGACCCATGCTCGAGGGACCTGTTTGTACCCAACTCACTCTCTCAGGCCGACAAGAGCCTAGACGGGGAGCACTGGCTGTCCCCCAGCCCAGCTCTAAGCCCATCTCTGCCAACATCTCAGCAGACCCTCTAGCAACACCAAAAGAACAAGACCAGGGCCAGGTGGGCAAACTAAGGCTCGGAGTTTCAGGGCGTGCCCAGGCAACCCAGTGAGGAAGGAGCAGAGCTGTGATGGGAACGCGACTGGGATGTCAATGAGGCAGCCCACCCCCCAATCACCCTCATGCCGCCCACGGCCTCCGCTGTGGTTCTGCTAGAACAGAGGCAGAGTTCACCCCTCGGCCTCTGGAGCCTCACCACCCAGTCCACATGCCCCACGGTCCCCACCCAGTGCCTGCCTCATTACCACCCATCTGGATGCCATCCAACAGTAACCACTGGTCACCCGGGGCCCGGCCCACACTCAGTGGCCCCAGGCAGGCGCCAGTGTATCTTTGGGGTCACAGCGAGGGGCAGGGCAGACCCAGGGCTCCGTCCCGCCGTCATCACCCACCCCGCCCCGCAGCAAGCCCTGCTGGCTCCACCTGAACAGCGAGCACGAACCCGCCCCCTTCTCTGCACATCTAAGGCCATCACACAAGCCAGCCAAGCCACCCATGCTTGGCCTGGACCAGCGCAGCTGCTGACTCTCTGACTACTCTCCAGCTACCCGCCCTCACCCCCAGAGAGCCCACAGGGTGCCTGTGGATGCCACGTCAGAGCATGCCCCCCTCTGCTCAGAGACTTCCCAAGGCTCCTACCTCCCCCGGGGTAAAACCCCAAGTCCTCTCTGAGGCCCACAAGGCCCTGCACGACCTGCCAGTCACCACCCCAGCCCTGTCCCTCACTCACTCAGCTCCCGCTATACTGTTCTCTGCCATGTCCCCCCAAAAAAGGTAGGTTCCTGCCTCAGGGCCTTTGCACTGACTACTCCCTCAGCCTCAAACTCTCTCCCTGCAACATCCACAGGGTCAATTAGCAACTCCCGACTAAACTACTGCGGCTGCACCTACTGCTCGGCACCCCCAATTATGAGGTCTTGCTCTGTTATATGCTATCGGCTTAATTCTCAATTCTTCTCATAACTGGCACCTTCCAGTTTACTCATTTGTCCATAGAGTGGTGGTCTTCCCCCCCTGCCCATTAGAGGAGCAACCTCGTGGGAGCTTGGTCTTCTGCCTGGTATGTTCTCCAGTCTCTCCTCAGCTCTCAACAGCGAGCCAGGCAGGAGGCAGGTGACCAATGTCTGTGGGATGCGGGACCAAATGTGCCACTGTCCAATGAGACTGAGGCTCAGAAGGGGGGTGGGCAGTCCTGTTGACTTTGCCAATTCCACTCCAGGTGCCTCCCCTTCACAAATCCCCAGCAGCCTCCTCCCTGCTCAGCAATCCTGAGGTTCCAGAATCTGCCCCACCCTTGGCTCTCGGCCATAGGGTCACCTGCTCCAAGGTCTCATCTGGAGGCCAGGCCAGGAGAAGAAGTGGCCCATGGAGACGAGCAGCCGTGGCTCTTGGGCCTCTTAGACCAGAGCTGGAATCAATCCAGGCACTTCCAATTCTTTTCGGGACTATCTGTGCACGTCTGGTCACCTTTCTTTCTTTCTTTCTTTCTTTTAAGATTTTATTTATTGATTTGAGAGGGAGAGAATGAGAAAGAGAGAGAGAGCAGGAGAGGGGGGAGGATCAGAGGGAGAAGCAGACTCCCCGCTGGGCAGGAGCCCCATGCGGGACTCGATCCCAGGACTCCAGGATCACCACCTGAGCCGAAGGCAGTCGCTTAACCAACTGAGCCACCCAGGCGCCCAGGTCTTGTCACCTTTCTGTGCCTCAGTTTCCTTATTTGTAAAGTGGGGATAATGTCACCTGCCTCAGATGGTAGTTGGAGGGGTTTGCAAAGTTCTTACCATGTTACCCAAAAGAAACCATTTGCCCTATACAATCAAGGGAAAACGACACGATATGAATCTGACCATGACCCTCCTCGGCGCCAAAGGGCTCCTGATGGCCTCCAAGGCCCTGAGAAATTGCCGTATCACCTCCCTACCCTCATCGCCCCCCTCACTCACTCCCTCAGCCACACTGCTGGTCAAGGTACAGCAGCCAGGCCAAATCTACTTTTGCTGCAGGACCTTTGCACGTACTCATTACCTGCCTGGAATGACCATCTCCTCTGAGCCTTTCCACAACCTTGGCTTCCTCTGGTCACCCAGAACTCAATTCAGATGTCAACTCTTTTGAGAGTCTTAACTGTCCCTTGCTGACACCCCCACCCCACATCACCCACATCACCCTGTTTTCAATCTCCTCCATGGGTCTAAGGATGGCCTCTCCCCGGGCACCTGAGTGGCTCAGTGGGTTAAGCCTCTGCCTTCGGTTCAGGTCATGGTCTCAGGGTCCTGGGATCGAGCCCTGCATTGGGCTCTCTGCTCAATGGGGAGCCTCCTTCCCCCAACCCCCGCCTGACTCTCTGCCTACTTGTAATCTCTGTCAAATAAATAAATAAAATCTTAAAAGAGAAAAGGATAGCCTCTCCCTGTGGCAGTGCTTTCCAGAGTGAAATCTGTTAACCACCTAGATGTCCATCGGCATGGCACTGGCTGAATCAATCTTGGAGCTGGCCCAAGAGGCAATCCAGGCCACAGTGCCAAAAGCAAAGTGTGATGCACAGAACTGACTGTGTCCTCCAAACTTCTTTTTTAATGCCTGTGCACATTCCTGCCTGTGTGGGGACAACAAACTTGGAGGGGACACGGTGCCCTTGATGGAAGTCATGTATGGAAGGCAAGTGGAAAAACTGTTTTAAGTTTCCAACATGACGTGAATTTCTGTCTTCCATAACTTTTTTTTTTACAACTTTTTTAACAGGTAAACATTAATTCTGAGGGCGCCTGGGTGGCTCAGTTAAGTACTCGTCTGCCTCTGGCTCAGGTCATGGTCCCGGGATTCTAGGATCAAGGCCCACATTGGGCTCCTCCCTCCGTGGGGAGCCTGCTTTTCCTTCTCCCTCTGCTGCTCCCCCTGCTTGTGTACTCTCTCCCTCATAAATAAATAAATACAATCTTTAAAGATAGGTATATATGAATTTTTAACTTTTCAGTTGTACTGAGAAGCACCAAAGCAACCCATTGGCCAAGAAGAATTTTCACAGTTAACAGAAAAACCACTGGCAGTTAGAGACCCAGGCTCTTGAGTCTGCCCTCCTGGGGGTCACCTGAGCATCCTCACTGCTCACCCTGCAGCAGAAAGCCTGGGTGACGCAGCCATCCCGGCGGCACGCTGGCTGTGTGACCTTGGCAACAAGGTCACTCACATCCTGGGCCCAGCCTCCTCGTCTATAAAATGGGGTGTGGCGGGGACAGGAGAAGACAGTGCAGGTGCTGGGGCGTCAGTGAGTCCCACTGCATCTCTAGGGCCTGGCTGGCCACACATGGATCCCTAGTTCTACGCATGTCACCGCGCGGGGGGCCCAACGGAGCCAGAGGGAGGCTGCTGGTAAAAAGAAAAGAAAGCCAGGCAGTGCCCGCCACACTCCCAGCACCCCAGAACCATCCTCCTTGCAGGCTCCTTCTTCAAGGAGAATGGGTGTACGTCCTCCCCAGTCCCCTCCCCAGAACCCCTCCCAGAAGTCTTCCAGATAGAGGGTGTCAGGCAAGACAGGATGGCCTTACCACCCTTTCTCTGGCCATGCCTTTCTCACCCCCAACAGCCGATCTATCAGCAAATCCTGCCTTCAACACACCCAAAGATATCCCCATCCCCTGCTCAGTCCCAAACCCTTCAGACTGAGTCCCCTGGGTGCTGGTTCCCTGCCCTCCGTGTCCCACCCCTGCCCTGCCCCGTGTGTTCCCAGCCCGGCAGCCAGGGAGAGCTTTGCAAACCACAAGTCAGATCACGCTGCCACATGCTTAAAACCCACCAGTGGCTTCCAGCAAACCTGGGACAAAACCAACATCCTTCCTGCAGCCCGCAAGGCCCAATGCTAGTGCCCCATCACCTCCCTGCCGTTCTCTGCTGGCTCCCCCAGTTCCCGCCTCCGGGCCCCACGGACATCTGATTTCAGTCTCCTTCTGGGCTCTTTTGCCTCCAGATGCCCCCACAGAGCCCGCCACTCTTTCTTCGCACACTGGCTGGATGGCACCTGCAGGGAGAGGTCCCCTGAGCGCTTCGCCAGGCTGGGCTCTGTCCCCTCTCCATGCTTCCTTCCTGCAAACGGGTCCCATTCTAAACCGTCTGCTTCGTTCACGGCCTGCTCCCCTGCACCCGGCACCGCGCCTGGCACACGACAGGTGCTGAGAAGCGCATGTGAGAGGGGCCAGCGTCTTCAGGCTGCACACAACACAGCACAGAGCTAAGCTCTGTGCACAGGAGTCTCTGTTCCGCCTTCACAGGGGCGAGCACCAACCCCACTTCTCAGATGGAGAAACTGAACCTGGAGAATTTTGGTCAGCTAGGTCAAAGCCACCTAAGCTAACAGCAATCCCTCCCCACCAACACCAACCAGTGGGGCACCAACCCAACAGGCTTCATTCCTGTCCCCACCTGCCGGCACCACACTGGAAACTGAGCTGAACTCTGAAGATGGGACAGCCAGTCACAGCTCCCTGCAGGTACAAAGTGGCCAGGAGATCATGACAGTGGAGAGCACAGAGGCTGCAGCTGGACAGCTCAGCCATAGCCTCGCCGTGAGACCTGAACAAGGGCCTTCCCTTGTCTGGTTCTCGGTTTCTCCATCTGGAAGATGGGGATGGTCAACCCACCCTCCCCGTCGGGCTATCGGCAGGATTAGGACAAGTCGCATGAAGCCAGGTGCCTGCCACATATAGGGCACCAGACTGGTTGATGAGGGAGATGGCAGACAGGGAGACCTTCCTTGGAACCTCAAGAAGGACCCTGGCACAGTCTTCCCTGGCAGGCCTGGCAAGATGATTCTAAGTCAGCTCCCACTCCGACCCAGCAATCCCCCTCCGGGGATCAGCCCCGGGCACAGCAGACGCACAGGCCTGTCACCTCACCCCAAGGCCCGGTCTGGAGGGGAAGCTAAAAGCTCACGCAGGAGAACAAGAGGACTGAGTCCGGCTGGGCTAGATTGAGGCCCAGCAAGCAAAGTAAAGAGAGCGCGAGACCGGGGAAACAGAGGCAAGTCAACAGCAGTCGCCGGGAGATGTCCATACCCCATCCTCAATCACGGACAGAACGCTGCGCAAAAGATCAACGAGGAACAGAGCACATCGACGCCAGCATAAACTGATGAGACCTACCAGGCCTGCAGAGAACCCTCCACCCAACAGCGGCAGAATACACATTCTTATCAAGGGCACATGGAACATTCTCTAGGCTAGGCTGTATGAAGGTTAGGCCATAAAACAAGACTCATAAATGTCAAGGGACTGAAAAATCACACAAAGTATGTTCTTTGACCACCGTGGAATGGAATGAGAAATCAGTAACAGAAGGAAATTTGGGGAAATTCACAAGTACATGGAAATTCATAACAACACACTCCTGAACAACCAGGGAGTCAAAGACGGAAACATAATGGAAATTAAAAATACTTTGAGGGTGCCTGGGTGGCTCAGTGGGTTAAGCCACTGCCTTCAGCTCGGGTCATGATCTCAGGGTCCTGGGATCGAGTCCCGCATCGGGCTCTCTGCTCAGCAGGGAGCCTGCTTCCTCCTCTCTCTGCCTGCCTCTCTGCCTACTTGTAATCTCTCTCTGTCAAATAAATAAATAAAATCTTTTAAAAAAAAATTTATTTATTTCTTTGTCAGAGAGAGAGTGGGGGGGAGCACAAGCAGGGGCAGCAGCAGGCAGGGCAGTCAGAGGGAGAAGCTGGCTCCCACTGAGCAAGGAGCCAACGGGGGACTTGATCCCAAGACCCAGGGACCATGACCTGGGCTAAAGGCAGACACTTTACGGAGTCAGCCACCTAGGCATCCCAAGGTACCTATATTTAGGGAAAAAAAGAAAAGGAAAAAAAAAAAAAAAAAAAGGACAGGAGGACGCTGGGTGGCTCAGTCAGTTGGGTGTGTCTGACTCCTGGTTCTAGCTCAGGTCATGGTCTCATGCGTAGTGACATGGAGCCCCACACTGGGTTTCCCTGCTCAGTGAGCGGCCTGCGTGAGATCTTCTCTCTCCTTCTGCCTCTCCCGGACACTCACTAATAAATAAATCTTAAAAAATAAATAAATAAAAGATGGGCGCCTGGCAGGCCCATCAGAGAGCATGTGATTCTTTTTTTTTTTTTTTTAAGATTTTATTTATTTGACAGGCAGAGATCACAAGTAGACAGAGAGGAGGAAGCAGGCTCCCCGCTGAGCAGAGAGCCTGATGTGGGGCTCAATCCCAGGATCCTGGGATCCTGGGATCATGACCCGAGCCGAAGGCAAAGGCTTAACCCACTGAGCCACCCCGGCGCCCCGAGAGCATGTGATTCTTAATTGGGGTTGTGAGTTCCAGCCCCACACTGGGTGTAGATATCACTTAAAAATAAAATCTTCAGGGCGCCTGGGTGGCTCAGGCAGTTAAGTGTCTGCTTTTAGCTCAGGTGATGATCCCAGGGTCCTGGGCTCAAGTCCCACATCGGGCTCCCTGCTTCTCCCTCTCCCTCAGCTTGTCTCTCCCACTTGTGCTCTCTCTCACTCTCTCTCTTCCTCTGAAATAAATAAAACCTTTAAAATTTTTTAAATAAGTTACTTAAAATTAAGTTAAAAATTAAAAAAGACAGACATACGGACTATACAGGTTGTTCTATACCAATTATACCTCAATAAAGCTTTAACATTTAGAAATCTTAAAAAAAAGAAAAATTTAAGGGGCGCCTGGGTGCCTCAGTGGGTTAAAGCCTCTGCCTTCGGCTCAGGTCATGATCCCAGGGTCCTGGGACGGAGCCCCGCATCGGGCTCTCCACTCCGGAAGGAGCCTGCTTCCCCCCCCCCGCCTACTTGTGATCTCTCTCTCTGTGTCAAATAAATAAATAAATAAAATCTTTTGGGGGAAAAAAAAAGTTTTAACAGAGTCTTCACAACGTCTGCCAAAAAATAAGAGGAAGGAACACTTCCTAACTGGTCCTATGAGGCCAGCACTATCCTGAGACCAAAGCTAGACAAAAACATGACAAGAAAACAGACTAATATTTCTTATGAATATAGACCAAAAAAATCCTCAAAACAAATATGGGTAAGCCAAATCCAACAACATATAAAAAGGATTACGCACCAGAGCCAAGTGAGATTTATCACAGGAATGCCGGAACCGTCCAAAAATGCAAAGATCAATCAATGCAACACATCATATGAAGACTAAACGACAAAACTATACCATGATCTCAACAGATGCAGAAAAGGCATTTGATAAAATCCAACACCCTTTCACGATAAAAACACTCAACAAACTAGGAACAGAAGGGAATTTATCTCAGCCTGATAGAGGGCATTTACACAAAACCTACTGCTAACATCCTACTAATGGTAAAGCACTTAAAAAGCTTTCCCTCCAAGATCAAGAACAAGACAAGGATATCCACTCTCACTTCTTTTTTTTTTCTTTTTAAAGATTTTATTTATTTATTTGACGGACAGAGATCTCAAGTAGGCAGAGAGAGAGAGGAGGGAAAGCAGGTTCCTCGCCAAGCAGAGAGCCTGACGCAGGGCTCGATCCCAGGACCCTGGGATCATGACCTAAGCCAAAGGCAGAGGCTTTTTATTTTTAGCCCACTGAGCCACCCAGGCGCCCCTCCACTCTCACTTCTATTCAGTATTGTCTGGAGGTTCTAGCCAAGGCAATAAGACAGGAAAAAAAATAATAATGATAAGTGCATCCAAAGGAAGAAGCAAACTATTCAAAGATGACATGATCATGTCTATAGAAACTGCTACAGAATCCGCCAAACACAACAACACAAAAACCTAAATTAAATAAGTGAAAAGACATCCGGTATTTACAGACTGGAAAACTTAATATTGTTAAGATGGCAGTATACCCCAAACAGATCTAAATCTTTCCAACAGGGGCACCTGGATGGCTCAGGTCATGATCTCACGGTCCTGGGATCAAGCCCCACATCGGGCTCTCTGGGAGCCTGCTTCTCCCTTTTTCTCTCTCAAATAAATAAATAAAATCTTTTAAAATAAATAAATGAATAAATAAATCTTTTCAATGAATAGTACTGGGTCTACCGGACAGCCACATGCAAAAGAATGAAGCTGAAGTCCTACCTCACAAAATATATAAAAACTGACTCAGAATGGATCACAGACCTCAATGTAAGTCCAAAAACTGTAACATAGTTAAAAGAAAATATTCAAAGAAAATATAACAACAGTATTTACAATAACTAAGATATGGAAATAACCTACGTGTCCATCAATAGATGAACGGCTAAAGAAACTGAATTGTGCTATATGTACACATACTGGAATATTATTCAGTCATTTAAAAAAAGAATGAAATCTTGCTATTTTTGACAACAGGGATGGATTTCGAGGGCATTATGCCAAAGTGAAGTAAGACAGAGAAAGAAAATTGCTGTCTGTTTTATATGTGAAATCTTAAACAAACAGACAAACAAAAAAACCCGCCAAACTCAGATACAGAGAACAGATCAGTAGTTGCCAGAGATGGGGGTTGGGGGGACAGGGGATGAAAAAATAAATAGGCATCCGATTCTGTTCATTCAATTTGGCAATGCTTGCTTTCAAATGCACTTCTTAAAATTACTTTGTTTGGGGCACCTGGGTGGCTCAGTGGATTAAAGCCTCTGCCTTCAGCTCAGGTCATGGTCTCAGGGTCCTGGGATCGAGCCCCGCATCGGGCTCTCTGCTCAGAAGGGAGCCTGCTTCCTCCTCCCTCTCTCTCTGCCTGCCTCTCTGCCTACATGTGATCTCTATCTGTCAAATAAAATAAATAAAATCTTTTAAAAAATAAATAAATAAAATAAAATTACTTTGTCTAACTGAAACATTCCCCATAACAACCAATGTAATTTTAGGTTGTTTTAGTAAGATTTTGACCTTTTTTTTTAAGATCTATAGGTTCGGTGACCAGTGTCATACCCAAAAGGTGGACTGCTCAATTATCTGAAACTTAAGGATACCATTTCTTCAGATAAGCCTTGGGTCTCTCACAGCCAAATTAATACCTCAGTGAGGTGTGGCACTGGGCTGGGACGTTGTGGTGTTTTATAGTGTATCTCACTGCACGGAATTTTTCTTGAGGTTGACAGGTGCCCTAGTGTCACTCTAAGCTGTTCCATGACCAGTTTAGGAAGCATGGGAGTCTTAGACTCAGGTGGCAAAAAATAGGGGGAAAAATTTATAAAAGAAAATACAGGACTAAATCTTCATGACCCCATGGATTGAACAACAGTTTCTCAGATCGGACACCAAAACCATAAGTGACAAAAGAACAATACAGGGATGGGATTTCATCAAAATAAAATTTGTCATCTTCTTTTTTTTTTTTTTTAGATTTTATTTATTTATTTGACAGAGAGAGAGAGATCATAAGTAGGCAGAGAGGCAGGCAGAGAGAAGGGGAAGCAGGCTCCCTGCTGAGCAGAGAGCCTGATGCAGGGCTCGATCCCAGGACCCTGGGATCATGACCTGAGCTGAAGGCAGAGGCCACTGAGCCACCCAGGCATCCCAAAATTTGTCTTCTTCTAAGGATGCTATCAAGAAAGTAAAAAGACAACTCAATGGGAGAAGGTATTTGCAAATCACATAGCTCGTAAGATATTGGTCTTGATACAAGATATAAAGAACTTTTATAAACCAACAATAGACAAAAAACCCAATTTAAAAAAGGACAAAGGGTTTGAATAGACATGTCTACAAATAAGATAGAAAAATGGTCATTATGCACACCAAAATTCATCAGTCATTGGGAAATAAAAATTTTTTTTAAAGATTTTATTTATTTGACAGACAGAGATCACACGTAGGCAGAGAGGCAGGCAGAGAGAGAGGAGGAAGCAGGCTCCCCACTGAGCAGAGAGCCCGATGTGGGGCTTGATCCCAGGACCCTGGGATCATGACCCGAGCCGAAGGCAGAGGCTTTAACACACTGAGCCACCCAGGCGCCCGGGAAATAAAAATTTTTTAAAAGAGCAAAATACCACTTCACCCACTACAAAGCTAAATTCAAAAAGACAGATAATAACAAGTGTCGACAAAGATGTGGAGAAATTGGAACTCTCCTACAGAGCTGGTCCACCGTAAAATGGGGCAGCCACCAGGGAAAGCTGTAAGTTTCTCAAGGTTTAAGTTGACCATCAGGATTACCACATGGGGGGCGCCTGGGAGGTTCAGTGGGTTAAGGCCTCTGCCTTAGGCTCGGGTCATGATCCTGGGGTCAAGCCCCGTGGGGTCTCTGCTCAGCAGGGAGCCTGCTTCCTCTTCTTTCTGTGCCTGCTTCTCTGCCTACTTGTGATCTCTGTCACATAAATAAAATCTTTAAAAAAAAAAAAAAAAAGGATTACCACATGGTTCAACAATTCCAGTCCTACAAAGAGACTCAAAAGAAATGAACACATGTGCACACGAAAACCCGTACACAAATGTTCACAGCCGCGCTATTCCTGATGGCCAAAAAGTAGAAATGACCCAAATGTTTGTCAATAGGGAACAGGTAAACACAAGGGGTCATAATCTGTGCCATGGAATATTATTCAGCCATGAAAAGGACTGGAGTTTTGATTCGTACAATAGCAAGGATGAACCTTGAACACACAGTACAAAGTCCAAGGAGCCAGACCCAAAAACCGCGTTGTGGACGATTCCATCAATACAAAACGTCCAGAGCAGGCAAATTCATAGAAAGCAAATTAGTGGTTGGGAGTTGGGGGTGGGGGGTGGGGAGTGACTGCTGGTAAGGACAGAGTTTCTTTTGGGGACATGAAAAGGTTCTGAAATTAGACAGTGGTGATCGCCACAAACTCCAGGAAGATGCTAAAAATCACCTGACGGTACACTTTATTTTAAAACTTTACTTTTTAAGTCATCTCTACACCCAACATGGGGCTCAAACTCACAACCCTAAGATCAAGAGTTGCATGCTTGGGACACCTGGGTGGCTCAGTCGGTGAAGCATCTGCTTGCAGTTCGGGTCATGATCCTGGGGTCCTAGGATCAAGCCCCACATGAGGCTCTCTGCTCAGCGGGGAGCCTGCTTCTCCCTCTGCCTCTCCCTGTTTGTGCTCACTCGCTCTCTCACTCCCTCTCTCTGAGAAATAAATAAGCAAAATCTTCAAAAAAAAGGATACCTGGGCGGCTCAGTTGGTTAACCAACTGCCTTGGGCTCAGGTCATGATCCCAGAGTCCCGGGATCGAGTCCCACATCAGGCTCTCTGCTCCTCGGGAAGCCTGCTTCTCCCTCTGACATTCTCATGCCTCTCATACTCTCTCTCATTCTTACTCTCTCGCAAGTAAATAAATGAAATCTTAAAAAAAAAAAAAAAAGGCACGGGGCACCTGGGTGGCTCAGTGGGTTAAAGCCTCTACCTTCAGCTCAGGTCATGATGCCAGAGTCCTGGGATCAAGCCCCCCATCAGGCTCTCTGTTCAGCGGGGAGCCTGCTTCCCCGCTCTCTCTGCCTGCCTCTCTGCCTACTTGTGATCTCTCTGTCAAATAAATAAATAAAATCTTTATTTATTTAAAAAAAAAAAAAGGGGGGGGGCGCCTGGGTGGCTCAGTGGGTTAAGCCGCTGCCTTCAGCTCAGGTCATGATCTCGGGATCCTGGGATCGAGTCCCACATCGGGCTCTCTGCTCAGCAGGGAGCCTGCTTCCTCCTCTCTCTCTCTCTGCCTGCTTCTCTGCCTACTTGTGATCTCTCTCTGTCAAATAAATAAATAAAATCTTAAAAAAAAAAAAAAAAAGAGTCACATGCTCTACGGACTGAGCCAGCCAGGTGTCCCTCCAACAGTACTTTAAAAAGGATGAGTTTTATGGCATGTGAAATATACTTCAGTTCAGTAGAGATGCTATTTTAAAACAAAAAGCAGGGGCAGGGTGCCTGGGTGGCTCAGTGGGTTAAAGCCTCTGCCTTCGGCTTGGGTCATGATCTCAGGGTCCTGGGATCGAGCCCCGCATCGGGCTCTCTGCTCCTCGGGAAGCCTGCTTCCTCCTCTCTCTGCCTGCCTCTCTGCCTACTTGTGATCTCGTCAAATAAATAAATAAATAAATAAATAAATAAAACAAAAAGCGGGAGAGCAACCCATGTACCAAGAAGGGAGCAAGTCCATCATCTATAAAAACCACTGCTGGGGGCCTAGGAGTTCAGTTCGTGGAAAAGCCTCTCCTGCTACTCGCTCTCTCTCTCTCTTTCAAATAAATAAATCTTAAAAAAAAAAAAAAAAAAAAAAAGGGATAAAAACCACTGCCAACCCACACAAACCCTCCCAGAAAGGCCCGGGCCTCTGACTGTGGCCTGGCCTCATCCTGCCCTCCTCCGGCCTTATCCCCTCCATGACCCTGACCTTAGTCACAGCCTCCGTCTGCTGGTGGCATGCCTGCCCAGTGGGTGCCTCCCCCATCCCGCCTGACTCCAAGTGGCGACAGCAGAGGGGGCAGCCCAGGTCGGAGTGGGGCCTGCAGCAGGCCCGCTGCCTTTGCTGAGGGAGTACCTGTTAGCGACCGAGATGCGCGGCTCGTTTACGAGGAGGAGAGGGCCTTCTAGAACAATATGCACTGGGCACCATACAAAGGGCAGAGGCACCCCCAAGAGCAAGGCCCCAGGAGCAGGGCACCGACCTTCTACTGGGTGGAGATGGACAATAAACCAAGTAAACGGGTAGAACCATGACAGGGAGTGACGAGGACTTCCAAGAAAAAACAAGCAGGGCAAGAAGATGGGGTAACAAGACGGAGGCATTTTAGCAGTGGGGCCAGGTGGGGCCTGCGGAGGAGGAGACCTGACCACAGGCCGGGCGGAGGTGACAAGTGATCCATCAGGTTATCTCAAGGGATGGGCTTTCCAGGCAGAGGAAGAGCATATATGCAAAGGCCCTGAGGTAGGACCCTGTTTCACAGCTTTGAGGAACAGTGAGGAGCCCAGTAGAGCCAGAGGAGAACAAGTAAGGGAGGGAGGGAGGGGAGAGAAAAAGAAAGAGAGAGAAAGGGGAAGGAAGAAGGAAGGAAGGGAGTACTGACACTCACTTATGCAAAAGAAACTTAACCCCCATCTGTATCTCCTAAGTCCTACATAAATTAACTCAAAATGTACCTGACTCATGAGACACAGAGCCAGGAGCACACGTGTTTCCAGCAGCATTATTCACCGTCGCCGAGAACTGGAGACAACGCACCGGCCTTCAGCGGGTGAACAGATCAGCAGACCGTGGCCCGGTCACACCATGAAATACCACCCCCCCAGCAAGAAAAAGGACCGAAGGGCAGTTGCCTTCAGCCCGGATGGTTCTCCAGTGTGCTACACAGAGGGAGACATGGCAGACTCAAAAGCCCCGCGGGCTCATTTACAAGATTCTGGAAAAGGCAAGACCACAGGGTGGAGAGCCCATCCTCAAGTGCCAGGTGCACGGCGGGGGGGCGGGGGGGGGAGACCACAAAAGGGCACAGGGGGACTCCTCGGGGGGACTGCAGGTGTTCTGTCTGTTGATCCGTCCTGGCGACACAAGCCTGCTTGTCTGTCAAAACAATTTTATGCTAAAAAAAAAAAAAAAACACAACTTTATGCTAAAAACAGTGCGTTTACTCTATGTAAATGATACCTGGAGGGTGGGAAACAAGCCGGAGGGGCGAGCAGGCACTCTGTGCCCATGCAAGGAGATCTCCAAGAAACACTGTCCAGCAACAAGCTCACCGCTCCGACCAGGGTGTAAAGCTGTGCAGGGGGGAAGGGAGAACACACGCACACGTGTTTGCTTCTGTCCGTCCGGAAGCAGGGCGGGCACACGCCCCCGGGGAGCAGGGCCGTGAGCTGTGGGAGCGCTGGCTGCAGGGGCAGAGGGAGCAAGGCCTCCCTCTCCATCCATTCTGGAATTTTGGAACTTGGTGCCATACTGAACATATTACCAATTTAAGCCATCAAGAACCACCTTTGAGTGGTTCCAAAGGATGGTGTATGAAAAGGAGGAAAAGAGTGAACCACCGCAGGGAAAGCTGACAGACACCGCCTTGACCAAGAGATCAAGGTCAGCATCACCCACGGGAAGACCCGTCAGGGGTGATGGACCCGACAGGATGTGGAGGGAAGGGCTCCTCACCTCTGTGTTCTTCCCCCCAAACCTGGAGCCCCCATCTCATCATGGAAATACCAGAAAAACCCAAACTGAAGGACATTCTATCAAATACCAAAGGCATGAAAACCAAGCAAAGAGGGTGGTGCGGTCACAGACCAGCAGAGACTCCGGAGGAGGGATGACTGGCCTGCAGCGTGGCATCCCGGCTGGGTCCTGGGACAGAAAAAGGACACAGTGGGGAAAGCTGGGGAAATCCGCAGTAAGTCTGGCTTTCCTTAATGATAACAACCTACCAAGGTTCACTTCTCAGCATGAGGCACCCACGTACCATGGGGCAGTGGCTACATGGGCGCTCTTGCTACTGTCTTTGCTCCTTTAAACTTAAAATTGGTTTATTTTCTGGGCACCTGGGTGGCTCAGTCATTGGGCGCCAGCCTTTGGCTCGGGTTGTGATGCCAGGACCCCCACATCGGGCTCCCCGCTCCGCAGGAAACCTGCTTCTCCTTCTCCCACTCCCCCCGTTGTGTCCCTTCTTTCTCTGTCAAATAAATAAATAAGGGCACCTGGGTGGCTCAGTGGGTTGAGCCTCTGCCTTCAGCTCAGGTCATGATCTCAGGGTCCTGGGATCGAGTCCCACATCGGGCTCTCTACTCAACGGAGAGCCTGCTTCCCCCTCTCTCTCTCTGCCTGCCTCTCTGCCTGCTTGTGATTTCTCTCTCTGTGTGTCAAATAAATAAAATATTTAAAAATAAATAAATAAAATCTTAAAAAAAAAACAACAAAAAAAAACCCTTGTTTATTTTCGGGGCGCCTGGCTGGCTCAGTCAGCTAAGCCAGCTTTGGCTCAGGTCATGATCACAAGATCCTGGGATCGAGCCCCAGGTCGGCTCCCCACTCAGCACAGTCTGCTCCTCCTTCTGCCCCTCCCCCCACTCATTCTCTCCCCCCACCCCCGGGCCCAAGTAAATAAAATCATTTAAAAAATAAAACTAAAAAACAAAACTTGTTCTTCTTAATTTGGTCAATCTAAAATTGTTCCAATATAAAAAATGTATTACAAGCAAAACAAAGGCAAAAACTCCTCCAGACGGTGAAGAGCGGGAATTTGGCTTGAGGCGGGCACATTCTGGCAGGAAACATGGGCTTCTAATGGCACTGGGGGGAATGGGCCAAGGAACCGCTGCCTTACTCCCGGTGCGTCCTAAAGGAGGGACTCTTACCTCACAGTGAACAAATAAATCTTAAACTTGAAAAGAACTGAAAACTCAAGCCAACATGTCATGTTCTGCCGGTGCCGGCAGCGTGTTCCGGGGGGAGCCTCCCTCCTTGGCCAGCTGCGCGCCCGGAGGCCCCCCTTCTGGTGACCGAGGCCTGGCAGCGCCGGTGGCAGGTGTCGGCAGGACAGACGCCAGAGGCTGGACTTCCGTCAGAACGGCTTCCCCCCAGACGAGGGGAACTCAGTGTTGCAAGACAAGACGAGCCGACTCAAACCACAGGAAGGCTCCCTCAGGCTGAGTGGGTGCTCCCCGTCTCTGGTCGCAGTCCCCCAGTCCTGATTTAGAGAACCCTGGCACTCCGTCGCCCCGCCGGGGAGCGAAAGAACAATGTCTGAAGGCATCATCCTCAAAACCACTGGCTCCCAGGCTACCGGGCCAGCTGCGAGCCTCCTGGACAAGGAGGTTGTGGCCATCCGGAGGAACCCGCCCCATCAGCAGAGAACACAGAGGCCCGATGGCCTGAGACAGGCAGGGTTGTGTCCCAGGCCCACCACAGGGGCGTCCTCCGGGGCTGGCCTGGCCGTGCCAGGGTGTATCACCCAGCAGGCAGCTGTCAGCCCAGCTGGGACTGTCCCTGCCTGCTCTGCTCGCCAGCCAGCCTGCCGGTCCGTTTAGACTCTTATCGCTGAGAAAATGTATCACGCAGCAGAGTCTCCAGGATGCCGCCTCCTCCTCCGTCTGGGCGTGGGGGTGTCACCAGAGGGGCTGGGCAGCTCTGCTGGCCACCTGTCCGTACCCTGCGGGTCTGCGGTCCGAGCGGGTTCAAGTTTAGCCAGAAGAAGTCTCCCGTTCCAGCACACGGGCTTGCCATGCTGTGGCTCATGACCAGAATCCCCTGGGAGCTTTAAGCTGGTCCGGGGAGGCATGCTGGTATTTTACGACCTCTCCCCCAGCTCCCTATGGGAGGACGACCCCCAGTGGCTCTCTTTCCACAGTTCTGCCCTGGTCCAAGCGGGGACTCGGGCATCCTGCCTTAAGAGCTTCAGAGCTCACCAAGGGGCCCCCGTGAACGTGCTGGGCAAAGTGGTCCCCATTCCTGCCTGGCAGCCAGGTACAAAGCAAGAGTTAAGGGGGCAGCTCACTGGAAGGTCTGTGGGGCTTCCATTGCCCCAACCTGGGGGGGGCCCTCTGATGGCTGGGGAAGTCAGCCCAGACAGACATCCGAGCTTGGGTGGCGCTGGGGTCTCAGCGCAGTACTGTTATTACTCAGTGTCCATAGGACAATCACAGTCCTGCCCATGAAGAAGATGCGCATGCTTCTGGGCCCCTTAGAGCAGCCCATGCCCCACTCTCTGCTGTGAGCCCCAGCAGGGAGTCCCAGCCCCGTCCTCCAGCCCCTTTTCTCAATGAATGTCTGTGCAGTGAAACTGATCCAATTCTGATTTCTAGAGACATTCATTCAACAAATACGCATGCTCCTACTACGTAGCACGACAACAAGGAACACACAGACAAAGTTCCCTGCCCGTGAGAACCTGCCATTCTGTTGGGGGTTGGGGGGGAGGGGCACAGGTGGTGCGGACAGAGAAAGAGACAAAACAACAAAAATAATTTCAGGTGCTAATAAGAGCTCAGAAGAAAACACATCAGGGAAGGGGGTCTGAGAGAGTGCCACAGTGTGAGCCAGGGTAGGTAAGGGCTGGCCTCGCAGAGAGGGGAGCTTTCTGCAGGGACCCAAGAAGAGACAGGCAGGCAGGTCACAGGGAACTCTGGACAAAGAGGAGGTACAAATAAGGGATAAACGAGGCCTCAGGTGAGAGTGAGCCTGGGGGGTTCCAGGAGGAGGCTGTGTGGCTGGAGGGATGAAGGAGGGGGAGACTAGGAGGAGGGGAAGGCAGGAGGTGGGGGGGAGCACAGAAGTTGGGAGGGAGGCAGAAGCCAGGGCAGGTTGTGCCAGCGGAGGGACGTGCCCCGACTCAGGGGTCCACGGGCACCCAGAGCGGGTAGGGGCTGAGGGCAGGACCCGAGGAACCAGGGTGCAGGCGGCTATTCTCAGTCAGACGGAGCTAAAGGGGAAGAGCAGGGTGAAGCCGGGGGAAGGACCTGCTGACCAGTCCCAAACCAACCCCAGGGAAGCGGCTCCATGATGGCGTCTCGACCACCACGCTGGGGGCAGGGGAGGACCACACACCCCGCACTGGCCACCGCGCTCCTCTCCCACAGGCTGTGCAGGTGCCCCTGCCCACGTGCAAATCCTGGGACTAGATGACCAGGAAGAGCCTCAGCATCCACCCCCAGCAGGCTGGCAAATATCCAAGGTGCCTCGGTACCCGGCCCACTACACGGCCGCGACCAAGAGGAAGGGGGAGGAGGCTGCGCGTCAGGATGAGCGCCCAGTGTCGGGACGGACGCGATACTGCACACCGAAACCAATGTAACAGTGTAGGTTAACTAACTGGAATTAAAATTAAAAAAACTTAAAAAGTCGAAAAAAAAAAAAAGTTAGAAAGAAAAAAGAAAAGGACAGAAAAGACCACACCGATGAATAGGGCTCAAGCCACAAGCTGGGGCCCACAGCCAGGCAGGATGGGCACAGTATGAATTCAAAGGAATGCCAACTCCTGCCCATTCTCCTCACCTCAACAGAAAGACCTATGCCTCCTCCAGGAAGCATTCCCTGACCACCACTTCCGCCCCAAGGCTCCCTATCAGAACCTGTGTCTTCCACGTGTCTCCATACCCCCTGTCACTGTGCCTCCCGAGAGGACAAGCAGCTCTGGGGGTTCACTCACAGCAACGCCCCCATTCAAGTCCAGCCTCTGCCGCTTGCGAGGGGGGCGCCATTCTCCCCTGGGGCCAAATACTGACTGACTGAATCCATGGGCAAGTGTGGGGACTTGGACACCCCCACCTGCATGCCTCCTGCCCCAGCTCTCTCGTCTGTAAGATGGGGCCGTCCCAAAAGGACACACAGCGCTCTGTGCCTGGCACACAGCAAGCACGTCAGGGATGTGGGAAGTCTGTTCAGTGTGGGAGGAAGCCCAGGACCACCCCCAAAGCCACTGAAGAAGGCCCATCAAGCACCTGAGGTGCGGTACTGGGCCCGCCAGTGGGCACTGCGAGGACCTGGGAGGTTGGTTTACTCGACACCTGGCCTTGTTCCAGAAATGTCTGAGGCCACGGTGCAGGACAAACAGGGCAGGAAGAGTGAAAACTCGACCCTTGGAAGTTGGGTCACAGGTTGAGGGTGCCACTCCAGGTCCAGGCCAGCAGGCCCGGGGAAGGCCTCCCATGAAGGTCAAGGTTCTGAGTTCAAGTCTGGCCACCCACAGCCCCAACATCCCTGGGTAGGCCTCTCTGACTCAGTCTCCTCACCAGTTAACAGGGACGGAGCATCGACCGGCCTCGAAGTGAGAAAGGCGCCACGTGCCAAGGCCCCAGCATCGATGACACACACGGAAGGTGCCGCCACTTCTCACGGGGCCAGTCACGGCAACTCCCGCTGGGCTCCCTCCTCCATTCCTTAGCCCTCTGGGGCCATCAGGAAACTCCAAGCAGCAGTGACAGATGCTCCAATGCAGAAAGACCTCTGGGACGTGTTAAGTGGCCAGAAAGCAAGTTGCCACACTATGTGTCTGGGGTGGTCTCAGTTCTAGAAAGCAGGCACGCTGAAAAAGAACCAACTGCTGGCGGGGCTACAGATTTTCCACAGGTCCCAGCAGGATTTCTGGACAAAAACACACAAGACGGGTCTGGCACGATCTACCCCAACCTGACGACAGGGCTCCCCGTGGAGCCGGGAGGACGGGACGGGGTTGAAGCTTGTTCTTCCTCATCTGTTCTTCCTCATCAGTTTCCCTTCTCACGAGAACTTGGCCTTTGGTGTCCTACTTGCATAATGAAAGTTTAGGGAAAGCAGGCCTCCACGGGCACGCTCCTGACCCTCCCGTGCCTGCTGGCTCAGGCCTGCATCTCAGCCCCACTCTCCAAGAGCGCAGCAGCGACCCTGCCGGGATGCGGGGGGGTCCTCCGTGCCTGCCCTTCCCCCTGCAGGGGACACTCTGCCTCCAGGCCTTCGAGCGGCCCGTTGCATTGTGGGGCACCCACCGAGCCCCTGTCCGAAGCAGCCCCCACCCAGCCACTCTCTCCTTCCCCGACCATCGTCGCCGCACTTCATGTTCAGAAAGTTGTTCTTATAACCGTTCACCCAATCTCTGTCCATCTTGGTCCCCGTGGGACTCCCAGCACCCGGCAGGGGAGGTGCTCCTGGACGGAGTGCGGCTGGACACGCGGCTAACAGCCTCAAAGGATGCTGGGAGCGAGAAGCTGCTCCACTGTCCTCTCGGCCCCCTCCTCGGACACAAGGGCCATGGCGTCCCCTGTCCACTCCATGCCTTCCCACCCCTAATGTCCCTGAGCACCCGGCTCTGGAAGAGATGCGCCCAGTTCACTGTCAGCTTCCGCAGCCCTCCCTGCATGACTTCAAGTCAGTTCCCCTCTCTGGCCTCAGTTTTCTCACCTTTGCAAAGCAAGGATGCGAAGAGCAGTAGCCCAGGGCTGCCCGGACCACATGATCAATTTTTAGACAGAAATCCCCAGGGGAGGACACAGAGTGATGCTCGACAAACATCACCTCCTACTGGGTCATAAACATCCAGCAGCCGGTGAAGCCAGCAGTCACCCGGCTCCGTGTTCAAGCTGAGGGTGACTCCGGGAGGGAAAATCCCCAGCACAGCACCCATCAGGGACCTCATGCCAATATTTAACAGGAACCCAAAACGCACCCAGAAGCGGAGTCTTTTCTCTCCCGGGCCATCTTGCTTCAGAGGCAAGGCAATTTGTCTTTTATTCGGATGGGAGCTAATGCCCTATAAATATCTCATTATTGGCTTGCATTTTCCCAAAGCTTTCACACAATAAGGGCTTAATTACAGCATGTGGTTAGCAACGCCAGTAAATTAAGGGTTCGCTGATGTTCCCATTTTTTCTTGCAATTGAGGGCCCTGTAATTTCGGCATTTCCACTCGAATCCGTCAAGAGCTTGGCAGATGTGGCTCTGACCCAAATGCAAACACCTGGCGAGACACGTGGTTCCCTTCTGTCGGCGTGAGCTCTGAAAACCCTCAATCTAGAACTGTCCACAGGCTCGTCCTCTGCCCTCAGCGGAAACGACCAGCTCACTGCCAGGGAGATTTCAATCCGTGTACCTAGTGAGGGCCAGTATCCCTGGACAAGTAAGTCTGAGAAAGCCCTCGGCCGCCCAGAGCTCAGGTCTGGAGAAATCTGTCTTCCCGGCCATAAACATAATCCGAACAGGCAAAACCAAACCAAGAACCGTAAAGGGAGACCACCCACATGGGGGGGTGGCTTTCCGGCGGCATACACCATCCCAGGCTCTTTGCTCCAAAAACACAACTGCTTTGCACGAGACGAGAGCACCCCTCTGCTAGGTCCGGGAAACGAACAGGTCTCACACAGCCTTCCGGACCGTTAAATCCCCTTCTCACTCCCCGGTAGCTATTTCATAGCTGGGTATCCAACACCGTGTCTACAATTCGCTACTGTGGGGCATTTTTGCTCTCCGTCTCCCACCTCCACAGGCTAAGTGAGCATACATGACTCTCACACCAAGTATCTGACCGCAGCCACCGTTTCCACTTACCAACACACCAGTAAGAGGCCCCCGCTAGCACTTCTGGATCTGGCTCAGTGGAGGGTCCCGGTTAGATCCCTGCCGGGCCAAAGTCAGAATGAGGCCCGCCGCACGAGAAGTACTCAATTTATGGTTCCGCTAAAATCAGGTGGTTTTACATTAACAAAGTAATTACGAATTCCTTTTCTTTGCGGAAAAAGAAATTAACTGATGGTGAGTTCTCACCTGGGGCTTTTGCAAAACACAGGGCTCTCCTATTTCACAAGGATTAGCTCATTTGAGCCTCAGCCCGCTCCCAGGGGAGAGGGAACATCCTGCACCCCATTCTCCAGGTGTGTGAAGTGAGGCCCGGAGAAGTGAGGTCATTCGGTGGACCTATGACAGGGACAGCCACATTCCCACAGGCGCCTTTGCACGCTCCCCATTCAGGCTTGCCCAGGTACTACTGACCACACAGGCGAAGGAACTTTATTTAGTTTTGCTCCGCAAGGAGAAAACAGTGGAAACGGCTGTCATTTCCAAGCAGCTTCGAACACCCATGACCGTGAAGGCACATGCCGGTCCCTCAGTCTGGCAGGGGCGGGAGCAGCCAACAGTCATCTGACAGGTATCTGTCGCGCACCCACTGTGTGCCAGGCCGCCTGGTGCGGCCATGTCTCCTGGAAGGACATGTCACTCAAGACCAAATGGAAATGGATCTGGAGATGGTAGAGACCCAGGGGCAGCTGAGTCTTGTCAAAAGAAAAATGGCAGTGGGCCCCTCTGTGAGCCGGCAAGTACTGTTCGCTGAGAAAATCAAGGTAAAGCTGAAAATCAAAGGCAAGAGCCCACAGCTTTCCCAGAACCACGTCCGGAAGGATTAGAATGGCGCCACCACAGCCTTCCCTCTGCTCAGAGCCTCCCCAGGCCCTCACTCCACCCCACCCCAGCACCTGCTAATCTCATCTGCCCTGACTGTCCTGCTATACTGGCCTGCAGGCAGGCCTACCTCAGGGCCTTAGCACTGGCCGTTCCCACAGCCTGAGATGCTCCCCCAGCAAATCTCCACCAGTGGCTCTTCCCTCACATGCTGAAGTCCTAGCTCAAATGTCATTTTCTCAAAGAGGCCTTCCCTGACGCCCCCCCCACCCCCTCCTATTTAAAACCCTAACTTGGGGCGCCTGGGTGGCTCAGTGGGTTAAAGCCTCTGCCTTCGGCTCGGGTCATGATCCCAGGGTCCTGGGATCGAGCCCTGCATCCGGCTCTCTGCTCAGCAGGGAGCCTGCTTCCTCCTCTCCCTCTGCCTGCTTCTCTGCCTACTTGTGAGCTCTATCTGTCAAATAAATAAATAAAATCTTTAAAAAAAAACAAAAAACAAAAAAAAAACCCTAACTTGCCCCTGCCCTCTCCCAAGAGCCTGCTCTTCTAGTCCTTAAGAGTTATCCATTTCCACCCTGTTTCTTCCTTATCTGCCCCCTTTCTTATCTGCCCCCCAGCACAGGGGTTTTGGTATCTTGCTCAGGGCCGTGTCTGCAGCCCCCGAACAGGGCCGGACACATGAGTACGCGTGCTCAGGAAACATTTTTCAGTGAACAAATGAAAACTGCACAGCGTTTTAGGCACTTTTCCTGTGCTAGACACTCTTTCGAGCATTTAGTCCTCGCTCCACCCTCAATGACAGGCACCAGATGACTTTATCTTCCCTAAGAGGTAAAACACACCCACCCATCTGGCCACCTGAAAGGGGCCCCTGAGGGGACACTGTTAACAGCCCTATTCCCGAGCTGGGGATACTAAGGTTCAGAGGGGAAAGGCTCATGGGATCAAGCCCAGCCCTGGGGAAATTCTGAGCTGGGGGGCCTCAACCTCAGCTTCCTCCTCTTCTCCCAAGGAAAAATTTCCCAAGCTCCTCCCTTCATTGGGCTGCTGAGGCTAAAAGACCAGGGTCACTGGAGAGCCACATCCTTCCCCCTTCTTGGGGCCACATGCTAGTACAGGGCGGATAAGCCAAGGGTCTTAACCTCAAAGGTTTCCAGGACCAGGCAAATGTAAAATGAGCCTGGGCGAGTATTAGGGAATAGTGAGGAGTGTGGCACCTCATGCCAAGCAAGACTCAGGCCTAAGGGGGCCAGAATACGACGATCGTTAACAACAGCTGCCATGGGCACACGGTCAATGCACTCGACACCCATTAACTCATGCAGTCCCCCTGGGGAGGGTCTAGTTATCACCCCGTTTTACAGAAAAGGAACCTGAGTCCACTTGGCCAAAGTCACACACCCAAACACGCTGGAAGTCAGGCCTAAGGCCCAGAGCCCATGCATACCACCACTACACTCGAAAGGTGTGCAGCTAAGCACGGCAAAAATCTGAATTCTGATGCAAAATATAAATACTGGCAGCTAATTAGAAACAAAAAAGATTTTAAACACTACGCAGCTGAAACAAAAAGACCAGCACGCAGGCCTGGGCCCCCGGCTGCCGCTCTGCAACCACTGGTACAGGTTGAGCTAGCTGGGCCATTCTCCCCTGGACCACATTCTTAGAAAACCAACAGGAGGTGGCAATGAAACAGAGCCGCCCGTGCTGACCCCCTGGCACAGACCCTTGACATACTCTCTCGCTTGTTCCTTGAAACCATCCAAGATGTCTACTGTTAAGGGTCCACAACCCAAAGAAGAAAACAGGTTCTCATTCAAAATGAGGCCCGCCTGCCGTCCCCCTAAGGCAGGGCTTGGAAGCTAAGAAACCTTACCCACGCTCCAGAAATAAAAAGAAGTTAGCTCTGTTTGAGCAACCCATACCCAAGAAGATTTTTTACAAGTCTGGTTCTCAGGCCCTGAACTAATGCTCTTAACCACCAAGGTCACATTGCAGGCTTCTGGGAGCAGGTTGCCACAGGAGCCCACTCAGTTGTAGGTGCCTGGGAGGGTGGGTAAGAGAGAAAGGGGAGGGGCAGAGAGGCAGAGGGGAGGTGGGCAGGGGAGAGAGACCCCGGATCCCCAACCTAGAGCCCCCAATTCATCACTGAATGGTCCTGAGCACGAGAACTCTGCTGAGCCTCAGTTGTCTGATCTGTAAAGTGGGATCATAGCAGTGTTGGCGTCATCAGGCTTCAAAGCAGTCCAGTGTGTAACTTGAAACACGTTCATTCTGATTAGTTTTTGTTGCTGATATAAAAGGAACCAGCGTGGGGAGTAACAGCCTGTCCGTGTCGACCTACTGTGCGCCGGACACTGTGTTAAGGACTTTCAACACACCATATCCCTGCATCACGGCAACAGTTTTGTCGAGGGACTCGTCACTCCATTTTTAGGAGGGGAAACTGAGGCTCAGAGAGGCCAAACCACCTGTGCAAGGTCACAAGGCAAATGACATGGACAGAGCTTTGCTGTGTGCTCACTGAAAGCCTGGGCAGGGAGGAAGATAACCATGCAAAGGGGCCCACAGCCCAGCCCAAGGCTCAGCCCAGGCCCAGCTGACCCCAAGTCCACACCTTTCCGCCACAGTGGACAACAGGCAAGGCGCCAGAGACAGAGCAGCAAAGGAGGAAATTCATGCCGCTGAGAGAAAAACTCCGGGCCTCCGGGAAGGCAGGGTGGGGCTGGGCACCCAGCTGGGTTCCAGCGAGCCCTAGCCTGGTGCCCTTGGGCCAAGGATGAGTCTTTACTGAGCCTCCCTGCTCGTGCCTAAACTGGGGATAAGAGAACCTCCACCTAACCCACTGCGGGGTTCAAGATGCTGACAAAAGAACTCAGCCTGGGGCCGGCCACAGGAACATTACCCCTTAACACCGATCACAACCACAGTAATAATAACGATGACTATGATGTTATCATTCAGAAGCCACAAGCACAAATCGAGTCCTTCCCAGAATGGAGAAGTGACAGTCCATCTGGGAGGCAGAAGGGCAAGAAGCGGGGGAAGGGAGAGGAAAGAACCGAACACCCCTGGAGGCCACATGTCCAGCTCTCATTCATCCGCTTCCTGAATCCTGGAAACACCCCACAGAGCGGAGTCTGTCCACTGGACAAATGGGTAAACTGAGGCTTCCCAGGGCTGGCCAAAAGCCTTATCAGGCTCCAACAAGGGCCCCCCAATTTGCAGGCTTTCGCTTGGGAATTAGCCTGTGTTCTGGGGCCCCAGAGCACTGTGACAAGGGCAGGGAAAGAATCCTGCAGAAAGTTCCCCCGCAGGGTCCTACTTCTAACTGACAGGGAAATTCAGGTTCATCCTTCAGTTCCCTGTCCTCTGCCTGCTCCCACCACCCCCTCGCTACTGCAGAGGTGGGGCCAGACAGCCAGGGCTTGCCAGGGCACTGATGGGCAGACTAAGATAACGCCAGACACCTGTACAGACAGACAAAAGGATCCATTCGGGAGAGAAGCCAGCGTTTGCCAGGGACCAGGCTTTGGAGTGAGCCTAGGAGAACCAGACAACCGAGTCCCCGAGGGTCCAGCCAGCCAAGTCAGGCTGCAGAGGCCAGAGTAACCCAACAGAGGCATGGTTAAGTGTTAAAGTCTGCGAGGGGCACGGACCGGCGGCCAGGCAGCACAGGTCACCCCAGACAGCTAGCCAGGCAGCAGGGGCCGCCCTGAGGGACTGGACAGATGGACAGCCAAATGGTGGTGGCAAGGAGTTCTATCCAGGACAGAGAGACAGTCAACCAGACGGCAGGGGCTGCTCCAGATAAATCAACAGCCAGCCAGACCACAGGGGTCGAACCAATAGGTATCTAGCTGGCAGGTTTCGGACAGACAGAGAAGAGGGACCTAACCCTGACCCACTGGCAACCAGATGGTAGAATTCAGCCACGAAAGCTGGGGACCAGAAGAGTCGGCGACGGTCCACCGCACTTCCTGGCCCACGCCCCCCAGTCGGTGAGACGCCCCAAGGGCCTGAGCCGGATCCCCAGACCCTGCAGGAAGCCCTCCGCCCAGGGCGTCCTACAGGGCCCGCCTCCCTGTCCCCGTCCCCGTCGCGGGCACGCAAGCGCCGCAGTTACGCCGGCTGCGCAGGGCGCGCCATTCCCGGTCCGCCCTCCGCGCCCTAGGCCGCCGCCCGCCCGCAGTCGCCGCCGCGCTCGCTCACCGGCCGACGAAGTTCTCGAGCACCGAGCTCTTGCCGGCGCTCTGGCCTCCCACCACGGCGATCTGCGGCAGGTCCAGGTGGCAGCTCTGGCCGATGGAGCTGAAAGCGTCCTGCAGCTTGTTGACCAGGGGGATCAGCTCTTCCATCCCGCGGTTGCCCATGGCGCCGGTGGCCCCGGCCCGAGCGCCCCGCGCTCCCCGCCTGCCCCGGCCCTTAACGACGCGGCCCCGCGGCGTCCGCGGCCGTTGCTCCCCGCCCGCCCGGGCCTCGGCGCGACGCCCGCTCCCGGCTCGGCCTCACAGTAGCCGCCTCATCCGGTTCTCAGAAGACACCCGACCCGAGCGACCTCCCGCCCGGGCCCCGGGGCTGCGCCCAAAGCCCTCACACCGCTCCCGATTAGCCTTTCGCGCTGCCACTCCTACATGCGAGCCAATGAAAGAGAAGTATAGGCCTGTGGTTGAGTGACCCTTCCCCCGAAAGACCTCCCGGTGGGCCCATTGGACTCCAGAACTGTCGCTTTTGCGCAAGAGCCAATAGCGTGGGGGCAGCGAGTTGTCAGGGCCAGGAGGCGGTGTTTCGGAAAATGTAGGAGGAATAGGCTCCGCCTATTGTGGGAGGCACCCTATAAAGGCAAGAACACCCAAGTCTTATTGGCAGGAAGACCCGCCAGTCAACAGTGCCGACCAATGACGTTAGGGATCGATTCATCGACTCTGGTTTGTCACTTGACACTACCTAGTTCCCTAAGAATTCCCCATTGGTTTATATAAATATCACTCCATTCCTCCAGCCAACAAAGCCAAAGAGGACGGGCTTTGACCTCCGAATCCTGACTTTGATCGAGAACTTCTCTGTCAATCAAAGAATCTCCCGTTCTTGTGATTGTTGTAAGTCTGTTAGAGAGTCTTCTGGAGTAAAGACCAAGGCGCACCATACTCGCCGAAGGGCGACACCTCGTGGTCGGACCCGGTAGTGAGAGTCACTTCTGAGTTTCCGGCCTCTGGAGAAAACTACAAGTCCTAGAATGCACCTCGGCCCGAGGTTGCAAACCAGCATTTCGCGCCGGGTTTCAAAGCGCTTTGAAGGGCAGTGCTGGGTTAGTAGTTCCTGGGGAGAAGCGGTTTAGCACTGCGTTGGCTCTCAATTTCATTCCTGTAAAGTCCCACCTCCACGCTTTTGCAAATGCTATGCCCTTTCCTAGGATTACCTTCCGCTCACGCCCCGACTTGATTCCGCTACCGCCTGTAACGTTGTTCCCCTGCCTCTTCAACTTGAGCGTTTCGTGACCTTTTCGAGTACCCAATGAAACTCAACGGATCCTCTCCCCCAAGTAAAGATATTATTTTGCAGTCGGTGTTGGGGGTTCTGGGAACTAGAAATCTTGACCTCATGGGGAAAAAAGCCAGGGATAGGTGGAAGTATTTTATAAAGTGATCTGATTCCCCTGGGCATAGATTGGCCAGAGAGAAGCCCAATAAGGAGTCAGATGAAACGGAGATAGGGAATGGGGCCGATGAGGCAGTAACAGGGGAATGGCAGTAGCCAATGGTATATGCCTGCTCCACGACCTAAAACCCGGGTCCCAGAGAGATGGGCAAAAAGTCAACCGACAAGGCTTCGCACTGCAGCCTTGACCGCAGTGACAGAAGCCTGGAAACACCCTACATCCCCTTCGCTGAGCTCGTTAAATAAATACTGTGCAACAGCTTTAAGACAGGAAGTCTTCCTGTTCTGACGTGTAAACAACTTGAAATATACTCAGAGGGAAAAGAGAAAGGTACAGAACTGCACACAAAGGGCGCCCACATTCTTGAAAAATATATATACATGGAAAATCTCGGGGAGAATACACAAACCGATCAAATAGTTTCATTTTTATGCTATTAGAATACTGGATCCTACACATTGTACACAGGATTACTTTTTCAATATAAAAACCCATTATCTTCTCTTCTAAGAGCACCAGCTCTGTAATTGGCCCCATCTAGGTTAGATCATGTGCCTATTTTTTTTGCTCACTTCATTCCTCTGAACCTGTCTCCTCATCTGTAACACAGGGACTGCAGCTACAAACGCCTTACAAAGTTGCAAGAATTAAACACACAAGGCAACTACTTAGAACAGTACTAGGGGGGTGCCTGGGTGGCTCAGTGGGTTAAGCCTCTCCCCTTTACTCAGGTCATAGTCTCAGAGTCCTGGGATTGAGCCCCACATTGGGCATCTGCTCAGCGGGGAGCCTGCTTCCCTGACTCCATGTGCCTCTCTGCCTACTTGTGATCTCTGTCAAATAAATAAATAAAATCTTAAAAAGAAAACAACAACAGCGTAAGCATCTGCTAGATCACACCTACTGTCACCATCACTGTGTTTACTGACAGCAAAATTAAGCCATGCGTCAAGAGTCAAGGCTCAGAGCAGGAGCTCCAGAGCCAGGGGCTTCCTCTCAGTGGTGACCGTGGACAAGCTACTTTCCCTCTCTGCCTATTTCCTCACCTGTGGAAAGTTGGGGAATAAGTACCCACCCTCAGGCTGGCTGGGGGGCCTGAGCCACAGGAAAAAGGACGCATCTCCCGTGCTGGGGTACGTCCTACATGCCAGGCTGCGCCAGGTGGTTTCCAGAGAACAGCTGCTGCCAAGGTCACTTATTATTATTATCAATGGGGGGAGCAGGGGTGGGGGGGGCGTGGAACTGGACACAACATGGGAATGACACATTGGCCACAGGGACACTCAGAAGAAGAGGACCAAGACAGGCCACCTTCCCGAGAAGGCACAGATAACACTCTAAATTAGAATAATAATAATTTAAAAAATCCTTCCGTACCTCCCAGTCCCTCCCCTCCCGCCGCCCCAAACCAGATCAACTCAGAGTGATCCCCACCGAGGCCAGGGCTTCAGTGGCCCAGGTGGGACAGAGGGTGGGGTCCCCGTACATGGTGCCCATGAAGTCCCGGACAAAGTCAGGGAAGCGCTTCTCCACGATGCTGGCCCTCACGGCGCTCATCAGCTGCAGCTGCGGGGGGTGGGGGAGAATGTCAGCCAAGGTATCAGCCAGGGGGTGCCCAGGACCCTCCCCAGTCCCGCCCCCAGGGCCTGGCCCACCCCGGCACCTGGTAGGCAATATTGTGGACGGTGAGGTGATGCAGGGCGGCCGTGTTGTCGCTGTGCAGCAGAGCGTGCAGGAAGGCCCGGCTGTGCCTGCGGACAGGAGGCTGGGGCTCAGCCCCGCGGCGTCCTGCTGCCGTCCACACCCTTCCCCAGCACCCCCGGGCCCAGCTTCCCCTACTTCTGGCAGGTGGGACAGGCACAGTCGTTGTCTATGGGCCGGAAGTCCTTCTCATACTGCTTCTTCTTCAGCTGCAGGTTCCCGGTGGGCACCAAAGCTGAGCCAAAGCGCTGGGGGAGGGGTGGACGAGGGCAAAGGGGGGGGTATCAACCAGGTCTTCATCGGCACCATTCCCCCCACCCTGCCCCCACCCCGTCTGCCCCCTGCCCAGGGCCTCACCGCCGTCCGCGTGGGGAAGACGCAGTCGAACATGTCACATCCGAGAGCCACGCAGACCACCAGATCAGTGGCATAGCTGAGGGGACGGCCGTGGCAGGAGGGAGCAGAGGACCTCGTGCCCTGCTCACACACTCAGGTCTCCCCCCACCCTGCAGACACCCCGACTCCCCGGACATGGGGCCACCTTCCCCCCGAGCCACCCCTAGAGGAAAGCCGTGTCCTCCTCCGGTCCCCGCCCCAGGCAGCGCTGTGTCCTTCTACCAACACGAGCCCTGGCAGGAGTGCCCAGGAACCTGCTCGCTCCCCACAGGTAGGGCCGCTTCCCCTCCATCCACATACCCGACCCCCATCAGGTAGCGTGGCTTGTCCTTAGGCAGCCTTGAGGTGCTCAGCGCCACCATCCTCCAGAACTGGCCCTTGCTCTCGCCCCCGCTCAGGCCCCCGATGGCGAAGCCCGGCACGTCCCTCTTGGTCATCTCTGGGGGTAGAGGGCAAGGTGAGGGGCCACCAGGCAAAAGAAAATACGCCTCCTCAGCAGCCCCGGGGCAGACCCTGCCCAGACATCCACAGTCCCTCGGGAAGAAAGGGGGGGGAGTGTCTGTCTGTCTGTCTGTCTAAAGGTTGCTGGTGGTCTCAGCTTCCATTTGTTGGGCGCCTGCTGCGTGTGACGCCCCCTCCCCTCCTGCAATCCTCAGAACAGGTCCACGGCCTCTGCTCCCTTCACCGACACCCAAGACAACACCAGGTATGTTTTGAAACTGAGCATTTCCCAGATTCTAGAATCTAGAACATCCCATGTGCTGGGTAATAGTCTGTCCTCAAACTCTGTAACGTTTCAGCAGCAAAACATCAGACTCCCACCAACTGGGGTGAATAACCCCACAGGTCTGGGCTGGCCACCAAAGGAGTTAGGTGCAAATTTCCAAGCATTCTACATTTTAGAAGTGGGCCACTAGGCCCCAGAAAGGCAGCTCTGCGCCATTGTTGGGGTGTTCGGGGTCTCGAGGCTGGCCTGAGGCCGCATATGCCAGAGGCTGTATTTGAACCCAGGTCCAGCCTCCAAGCCAGTTGTGTCTGGGGCCCCAGTTGCCTTGTTCCACCACGGGAGGCCACGGCATTGACAAAATGGACCCAGTCCAAGGGTCAGTTTTCAAAGCTGGAACAAGCAGCCGAATCCACGGGGTAGGGGGACCAGTTGTTCAAATGTGGCCTCCCAGCCCCTCCCCGCGGACCCTGATCCAGTCGTGGGGAGAAGCCAGAAGGCACTGGTACAGGCGAGCTTGGAGCATTTTAGAAGCAGCATCAGCGTGGCGGCAAACCGAATCTGCTAGGGCAAGACCAGCGTGGTTTGTTGTTTTTTTTAAATGAGCCAACAGAGAATGCCAGGAAATGTTCCACATGTTAAGGCTAATGTTTCCTGAAGTCTTGGTTTCTGCTTTCATCTATGTCCACACATACTGAGCTGTGACAGGAAATGTATCTCTGCCTGGGGTGGGGGGGGGCTGTGAAAAAGACTTACTGGACTGGGAGCTGGGCACCCAGCTTGAGAAGACAGGAATACTGAGCTGTGACAGGAAATGTATCAGCAAGGATGTTCTGCATAACGGTATACACGGATGCCAGGCGGAGGCCCAAGACTTTGGACAGACTTTCCTGTTTATCCTCTCACTTCGACCCATGACATTGGGAACATGTGCCCATTTTACAGAGGCAAAAAGGGGACCTCAGAGAGGCCAAGCCACTAACCCAAGGGTGCACAGCCATGAAGCAAGAGATCAGAGGTCTGGATCCGGCCAGCCAAACTCTAGGACTCAGAGCCTTGCCTGTGACGCTTCATTGCCTTTGAGTCCCCATTTCTATCTCCCTTTTGTCTCCATGGCCACGGCGTTCATGTAGGCCTGTCTCTCTTCCCCTGGGCAAATACTCCGGCCTCTTTATGGGCTTTCTGCTTCCTATCCTACAGGGATATTTTCCATGATGCCTCTTGGTCGCTGTCACTCTCCCACTCAACAGCCCTCCATGGCTCCCCAGTACCTCAGTGAGGTATCCCAGGGCCTCCCATGTCAGCACACTCCCACCCCTCACTCCTGACCCTGGGGAGGAACCAGCACCTGCACCGGTTAATGCTGTGGGTTCTATAGCCCGAGAACTGGGTCTAAACCCCAGCTCTGCAACATCCAAGCTGTGTGGCTTTGGGGTAAGTGACTATACAGCCCTGTGCTTCAGGTTCCTCTGCTGTAACCTCGGGAACCTGGGAGTTCCCACCTTATAGGATGGTTATGAAAACTCTGGATCAATCTGTGACCGGCCCACGGCGTAGCATCCAGTGAACACCCCCCAACCGCCAGCTGTTGGAATGACTATCATTCGGCAAACATTCTAGTCCATTCTGCCCCCGGGCCTTTGCTTCAGCTATTCCTTCCACCCCTCAATAACCACCATGCACACCATCACATGCCAGGCCCATTGGGGGCCCTCAGTGATGGACAAGCCCTGGATGGACCAGCGCATGGGTCTACCTTCGAGGCAGGTGGTCCGGAGATCCGCGTCTAGACCACCCTGGATGATGGCAAAGAGGTTTTGCTTGTCTGGTCGCTGATGGGCTGCAATGCACCGGTCCAGCCAGCGGATGGACCTGTGAGAGGGCCCAAGTCATGAGCCGTAGGGGAAGCGGACAAGGCTACAGGACTAGGATCTGCTCCCTGACACACACACACCTGTACATAGCCTCCTCCACGCGTGGCCCTGTCACAGTGCTGCTGACCACATCATCTAGTTGCATGATGATGTCCGAGCCTGGGGGGGTGAGACAGAAGCACCATCACTGGGGAAGCCTTCACTTCCTGCTGGGGATAAGCTGGACCTTCGAAGTGCCGCCCTGGGTCTTGCTGGCTTCCACACAGGCCCCTAGTCTGTTCATACAACAACCAGAGGGAGGTTTTGAAAATACCCATCAGATCTCGCCTCACCCCAGCTGAAACCCTGCCGGAAGCACGGGGAATGAAATCCCACTCCGGCAGAATTAACCTTCGAGAGCAAAATGTTGTGTATACAAAGCAAACCGGCCTGGTGTGGCAGGCAATGGGACCACGGGAGCCCAGGTGCCCATCAACAGATGTCTGGCTCAGTAGGTCAGGGTCCAACCCTTAACAAAATGTTCCTTTCCCACAATTCCAAAAATCTAGAAACTTCTCAAAACCAAAGACTTTATCTCATGCCTACGGCATATCTAATTTGGCAGCAAAACCCAAGACAGTCATTATCTTTAATAAAATCCAATTTAGCAGGTGACTTATTCAGTCTCAAAAAGGAAAAAAAAATCTGGCATATACTACAATGTCATGGCCATTAGGCTCAGTGAACTAAGCCAGACACAAAAAATGACAAATACCGTATGATTCCATTTGTATGAGGTCCCTAGAGAAGTCTAGGGACAGGAAGTAGATGGCGGCAGCCAGAGGCTAAAGGAGGGGGATGGAGAGTCAGTGTTTAATGGGAACGGGGTTTCAGCTTCGCAGCATGAAGAGTTCTGGAGAAGGATGGTGGTGAACAGTTGCACAACAGTGTAAATGTGCTTAGTGCCACTAAATCAGACATTTAAACGCGGTTAGAGTCAGGGCAGCTGGCTGGCTCAGTCAGTAGAGCTCACCGCTCTTGGTCTCACGGTCAAGAGTTCAAACCCCACATGGGGCACGCGGCCTACTTAAGTCAATTTTAGAAATAAATTTTTTTTTTAAGATTTTATGTATTTGACAGGCAGAGATCCCAAGTAGGGAGAGAGGCAGGCAGAGAGAGAGGAGGAAACAGACTCCCTGCTGAGCAGAGAGCCCAATGCAGGGCCTGATCCCTGAGCCTAAGGCAGAGGTTTTAACCTACTGAGCCACCCAGGCACCGCTCACCATCTTTTTTTAATGGAAAGAGGGAAGTTTAACAGGGTGCTGCCCAGACCTACCAGGACACTATGTATGTTGCATTATCCTTCTAAAATACTACAATTCTGAATTAACCTGAAGAATTTCAGATGAGGGGCTGTGGATTTATATGTGTTAGAAAAGCTCAGGGGAACACTGCCAAGATGCATCATTCCAGGAGAAAAGCACGGTGCACCATACAAACCAAAGATGGGCCAATTTGAGAGTCAATATGGATCGATTCAACTGAAGAAACTGAGACACATCAAATACATCTAAACCCATGGTTAAATAAACAAGTGAGCAAAAAACCAACCAACTTGGGTGCCTGGGTGGCTCAGTGGGTTAAGCCGCTGCCTTCGGCTCAGGTCATGATCTCAGGGTCCTGGGATCGAGTCCCACATCGGGCTCTCTGCTCAGCAGGGAGCCTGCTTCCCTCTCTGTCTCTCTCTGCCTGCCTGTCTGTCTACTTGTGATCTCTGTCTGTCAAATAAACAAATAAAATCTTTAAAAAAAAAAAAAAAAACCAACCAACTGACAATTACATGGTCATCCTAAAAACACTAAAGATTCATTCATCCCTGCTAGAAGATGCTAAGTAATCAATCCATGAGAACTAGTAAATAAGGAAAAGAATGAATCCCACTTTTCCTATATAAATTGAACTACTTCTTCTCCCAGGAGCAGGTGAGGGATGTTTTTCTTTACAGAAATAACCTGGTTGGGGCGCCTGGATGGCTCAGTGGGTTAAGCCTCTGCCTTCGGCTCAGGTCATGATCCCAGGGTCCTGGGATTGAGCCCAGCATCGGGCTCTCTGCTCAGCGGGGGGCCTGCTTCCTCTTCCCCCTCTGCCCGCCTCTCAGACTACTTGTGATCTCTCTCTCTCTCTGTCAAATAAATAAAATTTTTAAAAAGAAAAAAAGAAATAACCTGGGTGATAGATGAAGAAAGAACATGACCACTTTGGAACTCCTCATGGCATGAGAGTCCCAGGCAAAGAGCATGAGCTCCCAGGAGATCCCAGCAGAGGTCAGGCGCTCCCTGACCTCCCTGAGGGAAATACACACACTGCGAAGCCCTCTGGCTACAGGAAACCAGAACCTAATTTGCGCAAACCTCGAGATCTGACTACCAACTACCGTAAATCCAGAAGGCAGAAGAAGACTGTTACATGCACTGTGGGGATGCGATCAGCAAAATTCAGACCCTGGGACACCCTACGGGGGAAAGGAACTCATCTCTTGAAGGAGCAAATTTATGAAAAAAATGAACGAACAAATGAATGAATGATGAATGAATGAATGAATGATGACTGAATGGATGAATGAATGAATGAATGAATTGGCACCCAATGGGGAGACGGAGCCCCACCTCCAACCCCACTCTGCCTCCTCCCTCAGCAGGGCTCCGCTTGGGATGCTCTGCCTCTCCTCCTGGTCCTCCCCTCCTTTGCCCCAAATAAATAAATAAGGTCTTTTCAAAAAGGAAGACGACAGGAAGGAGGTACAGCTAGAAACTACATAATGTGCACTACATACAATATATACCACAGAGCAATGTTCATTGTCTTTATCAAGGGATGAAGAATACTGATATAAACAGAAAGGACAGAAGGCTTCCCCCTTCGCCCCTTTGTTGCTCTCATTATTTCTCATTATTAATCATTGCCCCACTAATTGGCCATTTAAGAGAAAGAACAGCTTTAGAGATATGATAAAAGCTCCTACATGCCAGGCACTGTGTTAAGCGATGAACAAACATTACGTCATTACTTCTGTGAACTATCCTCACTTGAGTTGGCTCCTCTGAAGCTCAGGCAGGGGGAGTGACTTACCCAAAACCGAACATCCCCTAAGGACCCGGCCCGCCTCACCTCCCCGCTCTAGAGGCAAGGCAAGAGCAGGTGGCCCAGGATTCGCTCACCTAAAGCGTTCTGGATCTCCACGGACTTCTCCGGGCTCAGAAGGGTCTCGTCGCCATCGTAAGGGGAACGGAAGCGGACGCCCTCCTCCGTCACCTCGGAAAGGGACACCAGAGACACCATCTGGAAGCCGCCGCTGTCCTGAGGGAAATCCCACCGCAGGGCTGTCAGGGGGGTGGCGCCCTGGGATCCCAGGCGCCCTGGGATCCCGGCCCCGACTCCACCTCACCGTCAGTAGATTGTGGGGCCAGTTCATGAAGCCGTGGAGACCGTGGGCTTTCTGGATCAGCTCGGGGCCCTGGGTCAGGAGAAGAAAGGAACAGGTTAGTGGGGAGCGCTACCCTGAGGGCTCATGTTGGAGGACAGGCCTGGCCACCCACGGTCCCGCCGCTCCCTCCTGCCCGTGCCTCGGAGGTGCCCGTACTCCCCACTACCAGCCATCTCCCCATCAAGGCAGAACCGACCCACCGGCCTCAGACCCAGATGATAGGTGTTGCCCAGGCAGATGCGGCAGCCCAGAGCGTCCAGCTGCTCGGCCGTGATGCCCTTCATAGTGGCCTGCGTGCCCACTGGCATGAACACAGGAGTGGCTACCGGCCCGTGCGGCAGCCGTAGCTCCCCTGCCCGGGCCCTGGATCGGCTGCACTCCGCCACCAGCCGCATGATCCGCGGGGCCGACTCCAGAGACGTCGGGCTGACTGTTGCCGCCATTTTAGCTAAGGGAACCACGTGGCCACTGCAACACCCTGGGCGGCGCCATGTTGATTAAAGTCACGTGAGGCAAGCCGCGGGCGGTCTCTTTGGAAGCGAGTGCGGGAACCATGGCAACGGACGCCAGTAAGCTCGTCCCCGCGGAGCGGCTAATTAGTTCCCACCGGCTGTGTCTGCTTTGTCACACCGACACATAAATACTGTTATGGATTCGAATGCTACCCCGGTCACTTCTCTGCTCTACATTCAAAGCCTCTCTCCACGCGTTAATTTTCTCCTCTATAAAACGGGGCGAATAATAGTGTTTTTGTATTAAAAACGTTGTGAAAGGGGTGCCTGGCTGGATCGGTCGGTAGAGCATACCACTCTTGACCTGGGGGATTTAGGTTCAAGCCCCACACTGGGTGTAGAGATTACTTAAAATCCTTTAACAAATCAATAGAAATAAACTTTGTAAAGATTGAGAAGCATGGAT
Organism: Neogale vison; assembly: GCF_020171115.1. Lineage (NCBI taxonomy): Eukaryota > Metazoa > Chordata > Mammalia > Carnivora > Mustelidae > Neogale > Neogale vison. The sequence goes on from NC_058096.1 coordinate 216,685,275, forward strand.
GTATAGAGATCTTAATAAGCTGCCTTGCACAAGCTTTTGTCTATCTTGCCCATTGATTTGTCCCAAGAACTTAGAACAGCTCCTAGCACAGAGGACGTGCTCCATATACATTGGTTTATACAATGAGAACAAGAATCCCAGATTTATAGAACAGACTCGAGACTCAGAACTTAGCCACATTTATACGTTCGTTTATTTATATGTTCATTATACCTACTAGTGCCAGCCTTCACGCCGCACAAAGATGAGAGAGGCTGGGTCATGGATTTATTGAGTACTGCGTTCTACTAATACTAACAAAATATTATGTGTTATATTAATTATTATTGTTGAAAATGGAGCTGATATCTGTCCCTGCCAGCAGAGGGCAGCATTGCCCCCAGAATCCTTCCGCTCAGTGGCTCACTGGCCTAAACTGCGCGGATCTGAACAAGCTCTGACCTTCAAAGAGCCTTGGGGTGGACAGTCTTCGCTGAGGCCAAGGCCTGAAAACGCCCAACCATGAGGGCCACCCCAGGGCCTTTGCACTAGCTATTGCCTTTACCTGCAATACTCTTCCTTTCTGATTTTCTCATGGCTGGCTCGTATTTTATCAGTTGCTCCTGGCTTCCCCAATCTTAATAACAAGCTCCACCTGTATCATGTTGCTTGTAACTCTGTATCACTCTGTATCATGTTGCTTGTAACTCCTATTGTGCTTGTAAAACCTCTATACATCGATAGTGCTCAAATTTGTATTTTCAGTGTAGTCCTCTCTCATTGAACTCCCATCTCCTCTTTACAGATGCCTCCTTGACATCTCCACTGGGTGTGTGTCCATACTCAAACTCCAGATGTCTAAAACAAAGCTCCTGATTGTCCCCCCAAGCTAGCCTATGTCCTTCCATCTTCCTCTTCTCAGTAATGGCAGCTCAATCCTTCCAGGAACTCAGACCAGAAATGTGTGGGTAGTCCTTGAGCTCTCATTCTGACCCAACCACCAGCACCTCTTACCTGGATTATTACAGTAAATGGCTCACTAGTCTTGTGGCTTCTGTTCTTTACTCCCTATACAATACACCTGAAGATATTTTAAAGGACATGCTTTCAGCATTTCACCATTATGTATGATATCTACTGTAAGTTTTTGGAAGATGCACCATATCAAGTAAAGAAAGGACACTTGAGGGCACCTGGGTGGCTCAGACGGTTAAGCATCTGCTTTTGGCTCGGGCCCTGATTCCAGAGCTCTCTGCTGAGCAGGAAGCCGGCTTCTCCCTCTCCCTCTGCCTGCCCCTCCCCCTCTCCCTCTCTCCCCTGCTCTCAAATAAATTTTTTACTAGTTAATTAACAGATTTTTGTTGTAAATAAATATTTATTGTATGCCTTTTCAGTATCTGAGATAGCCATATTATTTGGCTCATTTAATTTAAAATGTCCAATGACATAAATTTATTTTATTTACTAACACATTTATTTCCATTCCTGTATAAGCCCACCTTGGTCATGGTATCTTTTTATATACTATGGCATTTGACATTAATTTTAATTAATATTTTAGTAAAGCTTTTGCATCCCATCTGTTTTAAATTATATTGGTCCCTACTCTTCCTGTCTTGTACTGTCTTTGCCTGAGTTTGGTGTTCAAATGCCTATTTGCTGGAAGAAATTCTACGAGATTGGAATTACCTCTTTCTGGAATATTTTATTGGCCTTGCTTGTATATCCATCTAGTTATGTTGTTTTCACAGAAGAAATATCTGTAGCTATTGATTTAAGGGATTGTTTTGTTTTGTTGTTTAATTGTTAAGATACACTCTATGGCCAACATGGAGCTCCAATTCGGGACCCCAAGAGTGATCAAGAGTCACCTGTTCTACCGACTGAGCCAGCCTGGTGACCCACCTTGGTTCTTTTTTTTTTTTTTTTTTAAAGATTTTATTTATTTATTTGACAGAGAGAGATCACAGTAGACAGAGAGGCAGGCAGAGAGAGGGGAAGGGAAGCAGGCCCCTGCTGAGCAGAGAGCCCGATGCGGGACTCGATCCCAGGACCCTGAGATCATGACCTGAGCCCAAGGCAGCGGCTTAACCCACTGAGCCACCCAGGCGCCCCCCACCTTGGTTCTTGAAAGACAGTCTCAGGGCACTTGGGTGGCCCATTCCGGTAAGAGGCAGCCTCTTGATCTCAGTTCAGGTCTTGATCTCAGGGTGCTGAGTGCCAGCCCCATGTTGGGCTCCACGCCCAGCCTTGAGACTACTTAAAAATCATGATGACATGGGGCGCCTGGGTGACTCAATGAATTAAGCGTCTGCCTTCGCCTAGGGTCACGATCTCAGGATCCTGGGATGGAGGCCCACATGGGGCTCTCTGCTCAGCAGGGAGCCTGTTTCCCCTCTCTCTCTGCCTGCTGCTCTGCCCACTTGTGACCTCTCTCTCTCTGTGCCAAATACAATAATAAAATCTTTTTGAAAAAGAAGAAGAAGTAGGTAGGGTCTTGGGTGGCGGCGGGAACGTGGGGAGCCGGGCCAGCCCGGCCAGCGTGCCCTCCACTTCTGCAAGAGCGTCCGCGGAGGGGTCTCCAGGAGCAGAACCAGCGGATTTTGTCACGGCTACCCGGCTGCGGGGCGGTTCTCGCGGAGTGCGTGGCGGCCCCGAGCTGGGCGCAGTTCGGGAAGAAGTTGCAAGGGTGAGTGTGACGCAGGCTCGTCCACGTGCGGGACCTGGCCTGGCTGCGCCTGCCCGGCAGACCTGGTGGTGACAGAAGTGACCCAGCCATCGCAGGGTGTAGGGTATGAACTGGGCGGGGGTTAGCGAATAAGCGAATCCTGTGCCTATTCCATCCGCGGTCATGATCCCGGGAGCGGCAGACGGCTCGAGGTTCCAGGTGTTGGACTATGAAGGGTAACAGGTGGAGGTCACACTGGATGGCTACTTAGAAGTTGACCCTCCCTAACAGGTGGCTGCCTCCCTGACCCAACCGCTTTACCTAACCCCATTTCCTTCTGTTTCTCTAATCCCAGACTGTGCTTTAGGGCCCCTTCTTGTCCCTTAGCCCTGTTTACAAATTAACAGGTATGTTTAAAATTCTGGGGAAGAGGGCGACTGGGTGACTCCGTGGGTTAAGCGTATGCCTCCGGCTCGGGTCATGATCGCGGAATCCAGGGATGAGTCTGGAGCCCTGCATCAAGGTCACTGCTCAGGGGGGAGCCTCCTCCTTCCTTGGCCTGCGGTTCCCTCTGCTTGTGCTCTCTCTCTCTCCCTCTGACAAATAAATAAATAAAATCTTAAGTAAAATAAAATAAAATTCTTGGGGGAACAGAAGAACTAGGATCTCAACCAAAATGCTATTTCTTGTGATCTTACTGGTTTCCTTCTTTCTTTTTTATTATTTATTTTTAAAAAGATTTTATTTATTATTTACTTGACAGACAGAGACCACAAGTAGGCAGAGAGGCAGGCAGAGAGACAGGGGGAAGCAGGATCCCTGCTGAGCAGAGAGCCTGATGCGAGGCTTGATCCCAGGACCCCAGGATCATGACCTGAGTGCAAGGCAGAGGCTTTAACCCACTGAGCCCCCCAGGCACCCCAGTTTCTTTCTTTCTTTTTTTTTTTAAAGTCATTCTTTTTTGTCATTTTGCAATTTTATCTAATGTGTCTCGGGGTGGATTTCTTGTAATTTGTCCTATTTGAGATTCCTTCAAATTATTGGATCTGGTGATCAGAGCCTTTCCATAATTTTGGAAATGCTCAGTTGTTCTTTAAAGAGCTGCCCTTGCCTCAAAGAGCCTCAACACAGGGGGCTGAGAGCAGGACAAGAAATGCTGAGGTGTTACCCATCCTGAGAAGATAACCCCCATCTGGGGGCTAAGGGTGAACCAACCTTATTCGCCTGGGTGCGCCAGTCTGACCCGGAGTTTCCATCTCGCTGAACTGGTAGAAGAAAGGGAGGCAAAAATATCAAATACCAGAAACACTCACTATTCTAACTGAACCATCTCATAGATTTTCTTGAATGGTTCCTTCCTCATTTACTGTATGCGCTTGGGACCTTCCAGAAATGTTCAATGGTTCTTATTTTAACACTTTTCACCAGTTTCACTGGGGACGGGGTCTGCGAAGATCCTCATGCTAGCATGCGGGAAAATTCCCTTTTAATATTTTTTGATGTTTCTGTTTCCCTTTCAAATATCAAATACATTTGAGGGGTGCCTGGCTGGTGCAGGCAATAGAGCATGCAACTCTTGATCTCGGAATTGTGCGTTCAAGTCCCACGTTGGGTGTAGAGATTACAATTCTTAAATACATTTGAAATATACACATATATCAAATCATTATGTTGTACATTTAAAACTAATACAGGGCTGCTTGGCTGGCTCCGTTGGTAGAGCGCGAAGCTTTTTTTTTTTTTTTTTTTTTTTTTTTTAGGATTTTAAAATTTATTTTAGAGAAAGAGGTGCAGAGCCTGAGCAGGAGGGGCAGAGGGAGAGGGAATGAGAATCTCAAGCAGATTCTTTGCTGAGTGCAGAGCCCAAGTAGACCCGGATTCCATGGTCCTGAGATCAGGACCAGAGGTGAAACCAACTGTGCTCTCCAGGAGCCCCGGCATGCAACTCTTGATCTCAGGGTGGTGAATTCGAGCCCCACATTGACATAGATTTTACTTTAAATAAATAAACAAATAACCAAGCAAATAAAACCAACACAATGTTATATGTCAATTATATCTCAATAAAACTGGGGGGAATCGCTTAGCAAATATGAAAAAGGTTAAAATGATAAATTTTATATTTTAAATATTTTTCCACAGTAAAGTTTGTTTCACAATACAAATTTATTTCAAGAAATGAAAGTAGGTATACATACACACAAAAATACAACAAATACAATGAAAAATTTGAAAACAGAGGAGTGTAATAAGCTTTACTGAGGATTCAATTTTCATTAAATAAGCTTATTTAAGATTTTAAAATAGATAACATATGGGGCACCTGGCTGTCTCAGTTGCAAGAGCATACAACTCTTCGTCTCAGGGTCATGGGTTCGGGCCTCACACTGGGTGCACAAATTACTTTAAAAATAATTAATATCTAAAATAGATAATAGGGGTGCCTTGGTGGCCCAGTAGTTAAGCGTTTGCCTTTGGCTCAAGTCATGATCCAAGGGTCCTGAGATCGAGCCCCATGCTCAGCAGGGAGCCTGCTTCTTCTCCCACTCCCCATGCTTGTGTTCCCTCTCTCGCTGTCTCTCTCTGCCAAATAAATAAATAAGAATCCTAAAAAAATAAAATAGATAATAAAATAGATAAAATAACCACGTCTTTTTTTTTTTTAAAGATTTTTTATTTATTTGTCAGAGAGAGAGAGAGGGAGAGCGAGCACAGGCAGACAGAATGGCAGGCAGAGGCAGAAGCAGGCTCCCCGCCGAGCAAGGAGCCCGATGTGGGACTCGATCCCAGGACGCTGGTATCATGACCTGGGCCGAAGGCAGCTGTTTAACCAACTGAGCCACCCAGGCGTCCCACCACGTCTTTTTTTTTAAATGGGGATGAAATGTATGCTGTGAATTATCTTTCCCACTCATGTCCCCTGTCAAAACTGTTCTCATCCCTTACTATTAAATAATGGTTAGTATTCATTCTTGTCTATACTCACACTCGTCAGCATATGTTAGCAAATATGTATTTTCTTCCTGTTGCTGCTGTTGTTTTTGATTGATTCATTTAGATATACTATGGGGTTTTTTTAAAAGATTATTTATTTATTTATTCGACAGAGAGAGATCACAAGTAGGCAGAGAGGCAGGCAGAGAGAGAGAGAGAGGAGGAAGCAGGCTCCCCGCTGAGCAGAGAGCCCAATGCGGGACTTGATCCCAGGACCCTGGGATCATGACCTGAGCCGAAGGCAGCGGCTTAACCCACTGAGCCACCCAGGTGCCCCTACTATGGGGTTTTTTTCATCATCTACAAAGCTTTAATACTTCAATACTTTTTACAAATGGAGCCTTTGAACTGCCATTTTCCACTCGTCATAGATCATTCTCTCCTGGAATTACCTCAACATTATTCCCAGCATTATGATTTACTCGAAATGTAAATTTCATAAGTTATTTGATAATTTGATAGCAAAGCAGGAACAGCAGGAAGCCTGCTTATCCCTCTCTTTCTGCCTGTTTCTCCCCCGATTGTGGTCTCTGTCAAATAAATAAGTAAAATCTTTTTAAAAAATCATGATACCACATATAGTCCTTTGATCTACTTTATGTTTCCTAGAATTACGTGTCTAAGATTTATCTGTGTCTTATTTAGTTGTGGTCCATTCTTTTCTTCTGCAAATCAACAGACCATCAGGTATTAGTATAAATATACCACCTTGTACTTATTCATTCTCTAGTCAATGAACTTGTGAGCGTTTCAGTGTCTTTTATTTTTTTGTTTGTTTTAGCTATTATAAATAGTTCTGCTGTGAACATCTGTGTATGCATCTCCTTGTACACCTGTGAAAGTATCCTAGGAATAGACTTGCAAGACCCTAGACAGAATGGATATTCAACTTCACTAGGCAGTACCAACTTTTATCCAGGTGATCACAGCAATCGACACCTACACTTGCGGTGTAAGAAAACTTCCTTGTGTCAGATGCTAAACTAACTGTGCCACCCAGGAACTCTAGTGTGCAGCTCTTGATTTCAGGGTCCTGAGTTTGAGCCCTACTTGAGTGTAGAGATTATTTTTATTTTTTAATATTTCATCTATTTTTTTGTCAGAGAGAGTGAGAGAGAGAGCACAAGCAGTGGGGGCAGCAGAGGAGAAGCGGGCTCCCTGCTGAGCAGGGAGCTCAAAGTGGGGCTCGATCCCAGTACTCCCGGGATCGTGACCTGAGCAGAATAAAGACGCTAAATGACTGAGCCACCCAGGTATCCCGAGACTACTTTAAATAAAAAAACAAACAAACAAATAAGGAATGTTTGTTAACTCTTCCATTTATCAGGGGAGGCTGAGTGGCTCAGTTGGTTAAGCAGCTGCCCTCTGCTCAGGTCATGATCTCAGGGTCCTAGTATCAAGTCCCCCATCAGGGGCCTTGCTCAGCAAGGAGTCTACTTCTCCCTCTGCCTCTGCCTCTCTCTCTCTCTCCATCTCTCATGAATAAATAAATAAAATCTTTAAAAAAAAAACACCTCTTCCATTTTCAGAAATCTTCAATTCTGTCAATCAGGTGTGTGTGAAGTAGTGTCTTACTGGGGGTTTAGTTTGCATTTCTGTGATTCTTACTGAGGTTGGACATGTCTTCAGATGTTGGAGCCATTTAGTGATGACTTAATTTGGTAGCAGCATTCAACATGGGTGAGCTGCTGAGTATTTCCTTTTTAAAATTTAGTGCTTTGAATGTATATGATGTTATATATATATATATATATATGATATTCTTTTTTAAAAAAGTTTTTATTTATTCATGTGAGAAAGAGAGAGAGTGAGAGACAGCAGGAGCAGCAGGAGGGGTAGAGGGAGAAGCAGGCTCCCCGCTGAGCAGGGAGCCCAAGGTGGGACTTGATCCTGGAATCCTGAGCTGAAGGCAGATGCTTAACCAACTGAGCCACTCAGGTGCCCAAAACAGACCACATCGCAGGTGGTGGTGAGTGCTGGGGAATAAAGAGGGCAGGGGAAAAAAGATTTGGGAAGTGACTATTATTAAGTCGTCTCTACAGCCAATGTGGGGCTCGAACTCATGACCTCAAGATCAAAAGTCATATGCTCTACCAGCTGAACCATCCAGGTGCCCCTGGGAGGTGACTATTTTAAGTAGGCTGGTCAGGACCAGAATCACCAAGAAGGTGACATGAGAGTTAAGACCTGAAGCAGATCTGGGAGGAGCCATAATAAGATCTGAGAGAGAGCGGGGCGCCTGGCTGGCTCAGTTGGTGGAACGTGTGACTCTTGATCTCTGGATTGTGAGTTCGAACCCCACGTTGGGTATAATTACTTCAAAACAACATCTTATAAAAAGGAAAGAAAAGCTCTCAGAGAGAGCATTTCAGGCAATGGGAACAGCGGGAGCAAAGGTCCTGAGGTGGGAATCTGTCTGGATTGTTTGCAGTGCAGCGGGGAGGTCGGTGTAGCTGGAGGGAGGGAGGGAAGGAAGGGAAGATGAGGGTGAGAAGGTCAGAGCGTGAGGCTCTGCAGGGCCTCTGGTTCTCAAAGAGGACTTCGGCTTCCCTCTGAGCCAGACAGAAGGGTGGGGTTCCTTACCAGAGCGTGAAGTGAAGCAAGCTCTTTCTATCACCAAGAAGTAAATTGGAGAGTGGAGGCGGGGTGCCGCTGAGATTCACTGACATCTGCTTTAGGGGTTTGAGCGCTGCTCAGCAGGGAGGCCTGGGGGCGCCAGAAGGCCACCACTATTCGAGAGGCGCTGGGAGCGCGGTTTCAGAACGCTGGATAGCGCCGCGCGCGTTGCCGGGAGACCGGGGACGCGGCGGCTCTGGGGGCGGAGCCCTGGGCTAGCGTCCTTTCCCAAGCCGTTCGTTGGCTGTGAGCGCCAGGCGGGATACACTTATGGGGGCAGGGCAGAGGGCGGAGCCTACAACAGCGCCCAATTGGAGTTCGCTGACGGCACAGGGCCGTGGCGTCTCGTGGCAGGCCCTGCGGGGAGTGGCTCTCATAGAACACTTCCGTTCCATTTGGGGTCTGGCGATTGGGCATAATAGGGGAGGACGGCCGACCTAAAGGCGAATAGAACGTGGCTGGGTTAGGGAGATGTTGCCAGAGGCGGGGCCTGAAGCCGGCCTCTCCGCCTCTCGCGTGGAGGTCCTTGCACAGGTTGGAGGCGTGGCTGGAAGGTCTTCCCACTAGATCGCCCAACCTCCCCTTCCCTGGGAAGGCCACAGTCGTCCACGAAGTAGGTAGTTAGCAGCCTCTCAGCTGGTACTGAGGTCTCGGGACCCAGAAGAGCAGAAGTCGGGTTTCTGGGCAGGGAATGGGAATCCAGAACCTCTGAAAGAGGAGTTGGGGATTCCAAATACCCCTAACGTTGAGATAGAGTACTTGGAGGCTGGTGTTGGCGGTTGTCCCAGGAGGCTGGAATGTGTGTTCTCTCCGATTTATCCAGCCAGGGATGAAGGCTATCATTCTGTGATATTCTCACCCCCTGCAGCCCAGTACTAAGTAGGCTGAGCTTCGCTGTCAGCTTCTTGGGAAACGCTGGGAAGGGCATGGGCCCAGGACTTGCAAAAATGACTTCTGTGGCTTTTCTGCTTGTCTCACAACCACAGAGCAGAGTGCCTGTAAATAGGGGCCCTCTACTTCTTGTGGCCTGAGGCAATGCAGGGTTCCTCTCTCTGAGCCTGACTGCCCCATCTGGGGCATGCAGGTGTCACCCCTCTCAGATCTGGGAGCAGTTTCCTCACTTAGCCCAATGTCCTAAATCACCCTGAACCTCAGTTCAGATGCTCCATGACTCGAGTCTCTTTGGTGACCCGCTGGCCTGTCTTCTCACCTCTTCCCACACACGTATTCTCTGCCCAACAGCCAAAATGACTGTTCTGAGGCACGACTGAGCCTGGGTTCTCCAGAGCTCAGAATCTTTCCATGGTTCCCCACTGCCATCAGGATAAACGTTAGAACTCCAGTCCTCGGCTGTCAAGGCCCCTGTAGTGGTTGCCCCCACGGACACCAGCCACAGTCCTCACCTTGCAAACGGAATGGCCCACCCACCTGACTTCAGCTGTCTGAAGTCCCTTCCCAACACACAGCTGAGCTTCCCCTTCCCCATGCACCCCATAACCTGGGCTCACCCTCCCTAACACACCTTCTGGTTCCAATTTGACTGTCCTTTTTTTAAACACAGAAAGCCTTCCCTGACACTCCCTACACAAGCTGGGCCAGGGCCCTCTTGGAACCTGGAAGCTCCATGAGCACAGGACCCAGGTTCATACTCCCAGCACCCCGTACAGGACTAATGCATACACATCACCCAATAAATACATGTGGAGTGAATGAAACAATGAACACATGAAGTTTCCATTTATTCTGGGATGGGTTAGAATGAGCATCTAGGCCAAGAAGGCTCGCTGGTGTGTGGCCCATAATCGTGTCCAGAAGTCTCCGGATGGATTTGCAAAGGGCACAGACCGCGTGGGGCTCACACCTGCAGACTGAATCCTGAGGCTGAGCCCAGCTGCAAAAGGCCAGGCCGGGAGGACCAGGTCAGTCCTCCGGGGTGGGACAGGCCTTGCTGACTACCCAAGAATGGTCAGGGGTCAGAGGGATGTTTCCCTGCCGCAGTGGAAGCAACTGGGTGTCGACTTCCAGGTCAGGCCGGACCCCAGCCCACAGGGACACCACCAGTACCCTAGTGATTCTGCTCGATGTAGAAAAGATGGAAATCCTAAATCTGTGTCCCATTACTGCTGAGGGGCCCCCTTTGGTCCCTAGGTCTCAACCACCCCACACCTCCCCCACTGGATCAGTTGAAATTCCCTGCAAGGCCCTGCCCCTCTGATGTCATCTCAGCCCCACCCCTCAACATGTCCAGCTGTTCCCTCAGGCATGAGGCCTTCCTCCCTCCCTGCCTCTAAAGGCTCCCGGGCCCTCTGGGTAGTGTCCAGTCCTGGGTCACTGACCCTCGTGGTCTATACACCAAGTTAAGTACCCTACCCGGATCAGCTTGCTGAGTAAGCCTGTGGACCAGTGGCTCTTCCCGCTGAGGCTCCTGGCGATCTCTGCTCACGACTGAAAGATGCAGGACACCCTCCTCTGGCAGCACGCAGGCTGAAGCATCTCTCTGTTGCCCGCCGTGTCCCTGGCCCAGGCGGCCCTGGAGAAGCACCTCAGTGAGAACCTCCTCTAGGATGGCTTCCTGTGTGTAGAGGGCCACAGGCCCAGAAAGTCCTCAGTCAGCTCTGAAGGAGTGCCACACTGGCACCCAGGCCTTGTCCATGCTCAGTGTTGGCCACACTTTCTGAAACTCAGCTTCCGGGGACAGCAGGTCTTGTGGGCTGTGACAGTGCTCCTGGCCAGCTGCATCACAGTGCCATTAGCACCAACGAGGTCCCCGTGAGGGTGCCAGGGGATGTGTGCGCTCGTGAGCTGTCGCCTTGGGACAGGTCCCCGCTGTGCTGACCAAGTGATCCTGGCGGTGGCCGACAACCTCCCAGGGCTGTGCTGGCAGCACCGGGTAAAGCCTTCACCCAACTCCTTAGTGGGCTGGTGTCCCCCCAAAATGTACATCCACGTCCTAACTGCTGTTACCCGAGACCGTGAAGGATCTCGGGCCGTGCTCACCCTAGGTTAGGGTGGGGCTGAAATCCAGTGGCCTGTGTCCTTGTAAGAGAGGAGATCTGAGACAAGGCGGCTCACAGGGAGGTCCTGTGAGGGGGGCGGAGCCTGGGGGAAGGCTGTCAGGAGCAGAGGAACGCCCAAAGTCACAAGAAGCTGGCAGAAACACGGAAAGATCCTACTTCTCCCATACTGCTGTTCTTGGAAACGAATGTCGCTCATGTCAACACAACTTGGCCTGCCTTGGGAGTGCTCAGGCCAGGCCCAGGGACCAAGACTGGCCTCCATCCACGACAAGCCACCCAGGGATCTGCCCTTTTTCACAACAGGAGCATTGCACCAAGTCACAGCTCCCTGAGGCCTCCACCGTCAGATGGCCTGGGAGTTTTTTCCATGGCCTTGAGATTCCTGCCCTTGTGAAGGGCCAGTGTTCAGAAACTTCAGGATGGCGGTGAGAGATGCGTGCGGAGAACACAGGCCCACGGTTTGAAGGCATTTGGGAGGAGGGGCGGCGGGGCCTTCCCTTTTGTGGGTTTCTGGGTGCTACAGGCACCAACCACAGTCCACATCTCATTTCAACACAAGGTCCTACTGATCACGAGAAGCTCTTTGTCCCAGCCCCCTGGAAGTGTCCAGGAGAGACGATGGGTCACAGATGTTGTCACATCTCATCAAAGTCTGGGTGGGGACCACCTCTCAGGTCTGCCTCCTCTCCACTAGTGCACACACACACTCAAGGGACGCCAGCTTGCGGCAGGCTGACCCGGATGCTGGCGCTGCGGACCGCAACTCGGGCGGGCATCCCATCATCCCTCCCTCGCTTCGAGCTGAACCACCCCGGGTCCTCCTCTGCTCCAGCGAAGGCAAAATTCTTCCCGTGCTTTCTTTTGTCTAGCGCAGAACACCTTTCTCTCACCTCTCCAAAGCAGAGCTTCATCCTTTGAAGGAACACTGGGGTTTCTGACTCAGCTGAAGAGTTCGGAGGCAAAAAAGCTTTGATCTTCTTCCAAAGCTTATGGCTAACCAAGCACAAGAGGCCGAGGGACTCCTCAGGGCTCAGAATTCAAATGAGCCTGGTCTGAGGGAGGCAGAGAGACGGCAAGAGAAGGGTCCCTGCAGAAGCGCAGCCCCAGGGCTCAGCTTGCAAAAGGCTCTGCGAGAAAGAGCTGACCCGGGCACAGGCAGTCAGGGCCCCTCCCCCCGGGACGGGGCTGGAGCTGCTCTCAGCGCAGGTTCCTCCACCTCCTCGTAGCTAGCGGACACTTCCGTATAGAACGGTCAGTAGCATCCTTGGTCTCTGCCCACTGCGTGGCTGTGTCCCCCATACCAGGCAAAACTGCCTGGGATTGAGAAGCATCGCTCCAGGGAAACCTGCTAGAACGGGGCTGGGCTGCGACAAGGAGCCCCAACCACTCAGGCGCACTCTGAGCCTCTGGGCGGGGGCGGCACCAAGGAGGAAGGCGCCGCTGTCCGAGACACAGAACCACGCCATCCTGATGTAGAAGGTTCTATGGCTGGGTTCCCCAGATCCTGGGGATCCTTTTTCAGTCAGGTTACACATACCAAACCTAGGACATTTCATTCCATGGGGACTTGAAACTGCACTTAAAACGACACCAGAATTCACGGAGCAGAAAAGCAAGCATGCGGAATTGTGTGATCAAATCCCCGAACACCAGCGTGGCCGCTCATAAGCCACTCTGACCACCACCAGGCGCCCCCTGGGACACCAGGAATACGAAGTCCCACGTAACTGGCTCGCTGGCCCCAGCCAACCTTGGACTACAGGCATCTAGAGGCCTGGAGCTGGACCTTTTGGTGACAGGGGACTCCCCTGCTACCCCCACCCTGCCTTCCCGTGCTGGGAACAGTGGAGGAACCTGCCCTTCACACTGCTGGTGGGTCAGACACCCAGGCCTACGACAGGCACAGAGTTTCTTTTTCTTTATTTGTCTACATTCAGCTTAATTCAGATGTACTGCCTGAATGATCCAGACATACAAAAAAAACCCCACTCTTTCCCACTGGTTTTTAAAATAAAATCTTCACTTATAAAACTGAAACACTAAAGCATTAAAATACAGAAAGCTCGTTTAACTCACTTCACAAAAGCATTAACAGATGATGTATCCCTTCTGTAGCTATTTAAAGACAAACTGAGTTAACACGAACACCAACCGTAAATAGACAGAGGGATACGGAACTGCAAGAACTCAAAACTCTACTCGGACAAAGTTGTGATGGCAACTAACAAACCATTGAAGACATGGAAGTCCCAAACACAGCTAAATATGGGTCACAGGACGGGCCACAGGGGTGACCAGCTGCACCTCACGACACGGCAACGTGGACAGGTTGGGGCGGAGGGGGCCTGGAGGGGCCAGCTGACATGTTAACTGTGATGCATAAAACTGAATCTTACAACGAGGGGTAAGTGCAGAAGGTACAAATCTTCACCCCTCTGGGGGCTTTATCTATACTGGTAGTTCATGCTGTGGTCTGCGTTTCTGCCGTAGCCGCCCTGTGAGGACTGGTAGGAGCTGGGAGGGCCGCTGTAATTCTGGCCGGACCCCGGGGAGTTGTAGTTTGATTGTGACGAGTAGCCTCCTGGGGAAGAGAGGGGTGAGTTAGAGGTGAGGGGCACGGGCCCTGCCCTGTGAGCAGAGCTCAGGACCAAGGCCAGCACCCGAGCCGCGTTGTGTCCACATCCTGTCCACATCGTGTCCATGGGTGAGACCACAGCAGGAAGCAATACGGGCACGGCCTCTCACTCACTGCCTTTCCTGGGTCATCGGGGCTGGCAGTCACCAACACCCTGTGAGGCGGCCACCAGACCTGGTTCGTAAGCAGTGGGGGGCTCTGTCCTGTACAGACCATGGTAGCGGGAGCAGTCTCTGGGGGCTGCCCAAGCCCAAGGCTGTGCCTGAGGCTCCCAAACCAGAGACCACACAGCAGACTGTCCGGGCCTCAGTGTTGCCAGCATTCTTCCATACAGAACATTTTCCCTAAGACCAGAGCAGCATCTGGACATCTGGCTTCCAAAAAGCCAAGAGGGGGGAGGTATGCCTAAGCCTGTGTGCCCGCGTCTCCCTTCCTGTTCCCCCACACAGAAGCCAGATGGCAGGTGCCATCACAGCCCCGCCTATGCTACCCACCTGCCCACGCCAGGCGGTGCCCTTCATCACCGGACCTCCCCCCTCCGCCCCCGCACTGCACCATCTGCTGATCCAGGCCCACCTTGTTTGCCTTGGTATGAGGAGCCGCCCCCAGAACCGCCGCCGTAGCCCCCGTGTGACCCTGGGTTGTAGGACGACCCGCCTGAGCCGTAGCTGTTCCCGCCGCTCCGGCCTCCACTACCACTGTAGTCTGGGGGAGAGAAGATAGTGTGGTTAAGGGGCCTTGGCAAAGGCACAGCTGGGGGGTGGTCCAAGGTTCTCGTACTACGGCCCTAGAAGTGGCAGGCCCCAGGTTAAAACCACAGGCCTTAACAAATCTCCCTGTCCCGTCTGCTTCAATCTGGCACACACCAGTTGGACTGAGAACTGCCAAGGGCCAGCTGTAGCCCTGCAAGGCCATTGTGCCCTGGGTCAGCCCGCTCACCAAGCCTGGAAGCCCAGGTGCATCCTGCCTTCCCACTTTCGTCTCCAACCCAAGCTTCCCAGCAAGTCAGGAACCACACAATGTAGAAGCACCACACAACAGCACCCTGTCCTCCCACCCGGCTGTCACCAGGCACTCAGTGTCCCTTGGCCCCCACAAAGAGAGCACGGCTTCTTTAAAGTCCCTGGCCTGCCTGCGGACCAGTGTCCCATCACAGAAGACAAGCGCACACCTACACCTTCCTAGCTTGGCCACCAGCTCAGCGCGAAAAAGTGACTCGGGCTCCTTGGGGGCCGGAGGCAATGCTGGCTCCAGAGCCCATCTCTAGAGGTCCCTTCACAGCAGCTGGCTAAGACTCAAACTCCACCCTTGTGCCCCAGCCACAACCCACAGGCTTCCTTGGCACTGGGGTCTCTCCTAGTCCTGCTTTCAGAGAAAGCGACAGGAAGGGAACAGCAAGGATCTGGGCCAGGGGAACTCTGCCTCCAAGATTTTCCTAAAGCCCGCCCGGCTTCCTTCCAGTCCCTCAGCAAGAGGTCAGGGCAACGGCTGGGCTTCCGCCACTCCTCGGGATGCGCCGCTGGCCTGGACCCCGGCCAGGCCTCGGGGCCCTGGAAGCCAACTCACTGAATTTGCTCTCGTAGCTGTAGTCTGATCCGCCCCCGCCCCCGGGGGAGCTGTAGGAGTTCGAGTAGGAGGAGTAGTTGCCTTGTCCATGATTATAGCCCTTCTGCTTGCCCTGTGGGGGGCCATAGTTGCCGTACTGGCCCTGGCTGTAGGACTGCTGCTGGCCTTGGTGCGACTGGTAGCCCGAGCCGTAGGAGGGCTTCTGCTGGCCCCCATGGGGCTGCTTCTTCCCAGCGTGTTTCGGGGGCACTGGTGAGTTGTAGTTGTCGCCTTGGTAGTAGGAGCCGTAGCCAGAGGAGCCACCACCGCCCCCGCCGCCGCCACCACCGGCATTCCCTGAATGCCCTCCGTTGCTGTAGAACTGACCTAAACAGGAAGGCAGCGGGTCAGGCGGAGGGTGGGGGACACGGGTTTGGGGTGTGGGGGGGGAGACAGGGAGGGTGGCAGCTGTGGGTCCTGAAGGCTGACCCACAAGCCCGCGGCCCGGGCCGGGGCGGAGGGACAGAGGCAGGAGAGCGAGCTGTGGCTCCAGTCCTTCAAGCAGCCCGGTCTGGATGGGTCCAGCCTTCAGCGCCACTCCCCCAGCAGCTGATGACAACAATGGATCCTTGCCAAGCAGCAGCAGGACAGCGCGCCCACAGCAGCTTTCGCAGCGGATGTCAACATTACAATGAGATGAGCTCTGAGCACGAGATGACATTCAAGACTAGCCGACTGTTACCCACATGTCCCCAACGGTGACAGGGAAAGCAAAGCCCCAGAGAAGCAGCTGGCCACCCTCACCAACCCCCCTGCTGTGCTGGGAAGAGGCTCTGCAGTCACAGGCCTGCGGGAACCCCGAGAGATGCTCTCTGACAAGGCCCCGGAAACGGGTGTCATTCCCGGACGAACAGCTGGTCTGACATGGCTCTTGGAGGAGTAAACGGAGAGTCAGTCAAGTGACCTGGGGCATCTCCCCGGTGTGACGTGAGCAAAGGTAGGACTTAAGGAGTGATTCTCATGGCGGGAAAGGAGGCTGGCTAAGAAGCTGGGGTCTGAACATCCACGCCAGGCCTCCAGCTACAGCCGCAGACGGCCCCCCCAGAGGGCCCCTCTGTTCCCAGCACAGCTGCCAGGGGCAGGCGGACCGAGCGTGAATTGACAAGCGTGCAGGGAGGCCGCCACATTCTCAGACCCTGAAACTGAGAATGTCACAGCAAGACCCTCCCTCTGGCCCTACGTGTCGATCCCATCCCCCGAGAACAGGTATGTCCGCACCCTGCCCCCACCAGACACTCAGGTGGACCGATGGGGGATGGGTCAGCTAAGCAGAGGTGGGAGGAAGGGGAGGCCGGGCCACGTGAGGGCTCTCAAGCCCAGTAAAGCAATCCCCAGCGCTCACACGTGGGCAGTGGGGCTCCTGGCTCCTGGAGCAGGTAGGGGGGCCTGTGGGCACACCTTTGCTGGTTGGTGCCGCCTCTTGTCTACAGACAGCCGGGAGCTACCCCGCTGTGCCCAGGGTGGGCGGCAGGGGGAGGGGATCCTCCCACACAGCCTGTCCTTCCTTCCCATGTTTAGCACCAAGGGTTCCCCTGCCTTCTGGGCAGCGTGAATCTGGCAGTCATCGATTGCCTCCCACCTGCGGGAGATGTGCACCCCACACTGCCAGGTCCTGGGCTGTTGGAACAGTAATCTGGACAAAACTGATCTGTTACATCAGTTTACTCGCTTCAGGCGGCCTCCTCCACCCCTCCACCCGCCCCCATCAAAAAGCCAAAACACCAAGGAGAGAGACACGGTCCACAATGCGAGAGCGCACACATGCGAAGGCCTGGCAAGGGGGCTGGAGGACAGGAGGTCCGCCTCAGACCGCCTCGCAGAACCCCGCCACCTCAGCCGCCCCAAGGCCTGAACTGAGCACCTCAGCGGCCCTCCTCAAGCACAGGAATGAATGAAGACGCCGAGTACTGAGGACTTGTTACTTTAACATGTATTGATTAAAAAAAAATAAAGGGAAGGAGAAGTTTTCAACGTCATTTCAGGAGAACTATTTCCTGGTATAAAAAGACATTATTCTCAAACAATAACTTTCTAAAAAAAAAAAAATACATCATGCAAAGTTTTAAAAAGTTTCACTGAATGTTTCAAACCTCTGGGAACAAATTATATAGTAACCGTTTTGACCATTTTTTGCCTGAAGAAACGCAAAATCTTGCAAGTCAACGCAAAGACAGACAGGCTTTGCCGCACAGGACTACTGCTGACCAGAGCCCAACCATGCTCTTTCCAGAAGGGCTTGCCACTGGGAAAAGTTAGAAACCCCAGCCTGCACCCTAAGGTGAGAGGGCAGAAGATTCCAGGCCTTCTGGAATCTATCATAGCTGCAGACCTGGCAGCACGGACCCTGTGAGGCTGGCTCCTCACTGGAGAATTGGGCTACATATTAAGTCTTTCTGCTTAATTATTTTGAAGCCCCACTATAACAAATAAATTCTAGAATCCCATGCATTTGCAGCTGTGATTAGGACTTGCAAAATTCCACGTTCTCTCTCCCTTAAAGCCTGTCTGTTTCCTGCACTAATAATGGAAGCACAGTTTTGATACCTTTGAGAGTTCACCTCTAACTAAACCAGCCACAAAATACCACACCCCCAAACAAGAACCCACCAGAGCATTTACAAAAGGCGGGAGAGGTTAACTTAGCACAATGTACAATTCCCAATGTTCCCAACGTTTTACAAGCTTATTTAAAAAAGGAAGGAAAAAAAAAAAAAACAGTTGCTCTGGATTCAGATGTGATAAAATCGTTTTCATTACTGTCAAAGGCATCAACCAAATGTGGGAATTTGTTAAAAGGTTAAAAATTCATACAAAACCTGCTGTAAATTAAGACAAAGGTAGATTAAAATGCATCATTATCTGTCTCTTAAATAAAGTAATGCTTTCCATAAAAAGCAAAGGTGGGCTTTTGCCTTGATGCTGACCAACGCTGACTCTAGAATTCTGTGCAATTCTGCACAAAAATGCGTTCTCTGAAAATTGCTTTCCACTTATTGTGAACTTCAATATGACCAAGTTCAAAGGCAAATCACGATAAAAACTGCCATTGTCTTAAATTCTGCAGGCTAAGAGTTTCAGACAAGCTGCGGTGACAAGCCACGGTTGAGAAACCCAGTGAAGCACAGGGGCACAGCACGGACACTTTGGGTTTTGGAGTTCGAGAAAATTGGAGTAAAAAGTTGATTTTGTGTGCAATACTTTTAGATGCTCTAGGAAGACCCAAAATCATGATAGCCGTAGCAGTCTGTGAAAAAGTCACCTACAAAAGGGGGAGACAGAGCAGAGAAAAAAAATTAGAATTCTTTTGAAAAATGGCACAGAGCGCCACATTTGAAATTCATGTTTTAGATTTCTCTGCTCCTGTAACCCCCCAATGAAGGCTCCTTCTCAAGACAAGAGCTGTGCACTGTCAGGAAAAGCATCATCACAGGACTGGTGCTTCACATGGCTTAAAGCAGAGAAATTTAAAATTCTGACTCTTAAGGAAATTTCAAGGCACACAAATGCGTGTGTCAACATTTAAAGCACAAATTACACTTCTGCAGCACAGGGCCGGAGGACCATCTGCTCTAATTACTGAGAAAAGCTGTGGGCCACTCCTCGACCTCAGGGAGGCTGCTGCTGGTGGGCCGCCCTCTCCTAACTCAGGCGTGGGAGCTGAGCTGTAGCTTCTCCCCAACCTCAGACAAAGAGAAACACACACTTACTGTAGCCTGCTGTCGCCGAGTTGCCTCCGTACCCGTAGCTGCCATACCCAGCGCCTGGAAAGGAACACACAGGGTCACGGGCGGGGGGCAGATGAGTCTGCCCTGCCCCTGCCTCTCCCACCGTCTCGGCCCAAACCCAGGGCCCCACGTGCTCCAGGGAGCCAGTGGGGTCCGCGGGGACGACACAAGGCCAGGCTCCTCACCAGCATTCATGTAGCCTCCATGGTTGGCGCCACCAAATCCTCTCCCTCGACCTCGACCTCGGATGTTCCCTCCTCTTCCCCGCCCTCGAAGGTTCGGGGGCGGGGGCACTTCGTTGTGCATGGGGCCTCCCATGCCAAACCCAGGGTTATGTGGCTGTGGGGAGAGAACAGAGACGGGCGGCGTTCACCTCGCACTCCGACCGCAGAACTCGGGCTAAGGCCAGAGACGGTGAGGCCAACCGCTTACCTTAGCAGCAAATTTCGGTCCCCCCCTGACGGGCACAGGGGCTCTCTTCTTCTTGTTGGCCTCCAGGGCGAGAGGAGCATCAGGGAACAGCTTTTCTAGTGCGGCAAGAGCGGCATATGCTTTTGCCACCTTTTTGTTCGACCCAGCACCCTGAAATTTCTGTCCATCCACCTCGACCTGGGAAGAACAGACGCGTGTCAGGGTGGCCCCGCGCCTCCCCCCCGGGGCAGGAGTTAACTCCTGGGGAGCTGACTGCTCACCTCCATGACAAAGCGCTTGTCGTGGCTGCCCCCGGTCTCGGAGATGAGCTCGTACTTGAGGCCACGCCTCTTTTCGTTAAGTTCCATAACAGGGTTCTTGCCATGCTTGGTCAGGATCGGCCCCTGCTGTTTTACGTTCTCAGGGAAAACAGAAAAGAAAACCAAAAAACTCAGCTAAGGGCTTTCCGGCCTGTGGAGGAGGGCAGCTGCCCCCAGACATGACAGAGGCCCTCCACTCCATCTTGCCTGCTGTCACTCACTTCCCTCGCCTCCCAGCCTCCAGAAGTCATCGGAGGGCGTCCAGCAATGGGACCACCTCCACTGGCACCCTATCTCTGGGGAATGGCCTGACTTCGGCTGACGACCATCCCACTGCAACCCCAGGGGCTGGGTCAGCATCAGCAGGGGCCCTCGTGGTGGCGGCTCAAAGGCTCACCCCCGGCTCCCTGTGCAGGCCCCTGGACTGGAAGCTACCGTTGCAGGGGAAGTAACGAGAACCAGCAACCATGCTGGCTCACAGGACACAGAGCTGCCCGTGGCATCCCGTTGGGCATGCCAGCCCCCACCACGTGCTCACCTCGGCGGTGGGATCGGAGGGGAAGGCAGTGCTGGGGGTTGAAGCAGCTTCCACCACAGGCGGAGGGGCCACCACGGCCGGCTTTGCTTCCGTCTCTTCAGCGGAGTCCTCCCCCTTGCTAGAGTCTCTGCCTTCCGCGCCGGTAGGCAGGCCCATGTCCTGTAACACCTGCCAGAGGGACACCCACGAGACTCACCAGTTAGGGATGGGGACTCAAACACCAGGGTCATCTACGCAGACCTCGCCCCCTCCCCCGGATCCGGAACCAGCAATCGGAGGCTGCCCCCCACCCCCCAAATCCCTGATGCCCAGCTACATTCAGGGACTCTCTGCCTGTCAACCACAATGATGAAGCTATCCTTCCACTTGACTTGGAAGACATTTAAAAACTACTTATCTCCGTGTTCACACGCCCTCCCTAAGCCCGGTGTTGTCCACACTGAGGGTTTCTATGGCCCAGGACTGCTCGACCCAAGCTCTAATGCACAAGCACTTTGCTGCACGGTGAACGAGCACGCGGTGCCTCACCCCGCCCATGCTTACCTTAACGGCCACGTGCAGCTTGGCGGTCTTCTTGGACGGCCCAGAGGCCTCAAATGAGTTGCCATCCACCTCCACAGACATGGTAAAGATGGGGGCGTGGACCGGGCCGGTCTGGGAAACCAGCTTATACTGCAGCCCCGGCTTCAGCTGGTTGAGTCTCATGAGTGCGTTCATAGCTTGGGGAGGCTCTGCCTTCTCCTCTGCAGAGACAGAACACCAGCAGGGTTCCAGACCATGAGTCGGCGCTCCCCGGGCTGGGGGGAGGATCACCCCGAACCCGCTCCTGCGGCGCAGCATGGCAGGGCACAGCACGGCGGCCTGGAAGCCTGCCCCGGCCAAAGCCTCCCCCACGCTGCTCCCAGCACGTCCACCCCACCTGCGTGCCAGAACCACACTATAGTCCGTCAAAGACGGTTGCCCTATCCTGCCTGAGAAAACTAAGGCAAAAAGCAAGCATCTCACCACTCTGGGACTCTTAATTGAGCCTGAAGACACGCTACAGACTAGAAACAAACACCAGTACCTTTCTTCTGAATCTTCTTCTTCTTTTTACTGGGAGACTTCTCCTCCCCATCTTCTTCCATCGGGCGTTTCATGGGCGTAATGGCATAGGTGGTGCTGGGGGGGATTTGAACTGAAGGACGAGATCACAACAGAGAAGGCTGAGACTCCCTCCCGTGCTCCTGCCAGCAGATCGCGCCAACGCCAGCAAGCTGGGGCCAGGCCCCCAGGGCGAGCTTACCTGTGTAGTCCACTGGGTTTTCATTCTTTGGTTTCTTGGGCATCTTAGAAGGCAGAGGGTCCATGCCCAGAACTTTATGGAGCTGGCCAAACGCAGCAAGTCGCAGAGCATGCTGGAGAAGGGGAAGAGGACCTGACTCAGCCGCCCTGTGCTCCCCACCAAGGTGTGTGTGCTCACTAATGCCTTCTGGAATGGGTGGGAGCTGAGGGGATTGCTAACGGTCTCCCCTACAACAGCAAGGGGTCCCCCAACAGCCAGAGGAGGGCCTGACTGCCAGGGCCCAACCTTGCTGTGGGGGAAGGCCTGCCTGTGACCACCCCCCTCAAGAGGAATACAGGAGACCCCAACCTGGGGACTGGTTGCCACACGGAGCCACGTGGTGGGCCTGCAAGGGAAGGACCCTGGAGCAGTGCACACAGTAAATACATCTCCCCGCTGAACTCGGTGTCCAAAAATAGCACTCGAGCAGGCTGAAGGAACAGGAGACAACCACGCGTGGCGCCAAGGGAAAGAAGCAGCCCAGATTGGGGCGCCCTGTATCAGGCACAATCCCTTCTCCTTCGGTCCCCAATCTGAGCCTACAAGTCCAGTGGCTACCCTGAGAATACCCAGTAACGGAACTGGAAGCCAGTGATTACAGACTGGGTAAGGGCTCACGTTGGCAATGGCGATGACTATACCTGCGCACTCTGTGTGATATCTTCCCGTTGCTGTCTGTCTAGATGCCCAATAGCATCAGTGGCTTCTTTTTCACAAGGGTCATAAATGCCAGAACCATCTGAAGGCAGGAAACAAGGAAGATATGCAGAGGATTATCTTTTAGCATCTCGGAAGAGTTGTGCTGGCTGAGGGGACCAGGTGCGTTACCCCCCACGCCCCATCCACACCCAGCTCTGGAAAACACGCTGAGCTCGGTGACCCACTCGGCGTCCAGCCCGTGAGAGAAATAATTCACGTGTCTCAGAGCAAGGAGCTCGCGTGGGAGTGGGTCACCACCGCCCCGGATCCGCCCTGAGTCACAGCTGCGGAGCCGGCACAGGGCTGGATATGATGGTGCAAGAGGGGAGTCGCATGCTTCGGCCCTAGGGGGACACGGGGCTGCTGCTGCCCTAACCCGGTCAGGGGAACCGCCAGGAAGTGGCCTCGGGGCCTCAATCCCTGTCCTTTCCCTGCAACCTGCAAAGCACAAGGCCCCAACCTGGCATCACGATCCCCGACGCCAGGCACTCGAGCACTCTCCGCAGGGCCTCGCCGGCGCCCATCGGTCTGTTGGCTGTGCCGATGGATTTCTCACAGAGAAGCTCAAGGGGCTGAAAGGCAAGAGGGACAGTTAGCACCACTGTCCAGGAAGCAATCAGCCGACGCTGAGGAGTTGTCACTGGGTATGTTTTTTTGGGGGAAGGGGTGTCTAAGCCCTCCAATTTCACAAGTTGGGGGTGTTCAAAGCCCTCAAAGATCACAGGCTAAGGATGAACCAAAGTCAGGACAACTAGAGCCGGGCTTGGTGACTTTTCCTTAAAAGGATGAACACTGAATCTGTCAGACTGTGTGAGCCAAGAGGCAAAGCAGAAACTGTTACCTAGATACTTATACATTTATTACGCAGCCACTTCAAAATACAAAAACCCATCTTAACTGTGGGCTGTTGACAGACAGGCAGCTGGCCAGAATTGGCCTATGGGCCCCACTCTGCTGACCCGCATCCACGAGAAGCTATAAAAATGCTTCTTCACAGTAAATTTGCTACCTGGCCAGCGCCTTTCCCTAGGCTGAGCTACGTGTCCACCATGGCAGGCGGTGGGGGGTGGGGACGGACATCCTGGTCTAGCTCTCACCCCTTGCCCAAGGTGTGGCACAAAGTAGTTCTCAATAAATGGCTAATAAGGGATGCAGTGTCCACGGCTCAGAGGGCCACTCTGGCCCAGTTACTGTAACATATTCCTGGGATACGGGAGAAATCTCTACACACACAAACCCCAAGTGTCCACAGCTATAAGGTGCCTTACCCATCCTCTGAGGGGACCCCAGGTGGGCACGCGGGTACACAGGTCCCTCAGGACCCGGATGACAATGACACACGACTTCAGCCCGTTGGCTCTGGCCTAGAGAACAAAGCACAGGCTCTTTACACCAAGGAACCTCCCTTAAATACAAGGCAAACATGAAAAACACAAGTCTCAGGGTGCTACTTTGTCAAGGGTAAACGGTGAACGGTCAAGACCATCAAGTGTGTGGTCAGCAGCAGTTTCACCGGGTGGACAAGAACAATGTTACTCTTGGCACAAAGCAGCAGCAGCCCACCTACTCAGTCACAAGCCTCCTTTGGGGACGTCAAATTTGTCTAAGCGCGCTCCGTTAGCAACTGCACGCCAGCAGGTGCTAAGTTCGGCACGGCGGTCTTCAATGTTACCGAAACTTTATGGTGAAAGTTAGCCAAGTTAAAACTTAGGAATTCTCTACCAAAAGACAAATAGAAGAACAAAATGCAAACCTGGAACCACTTGGCGTGTCGGAGGGACGCCAAGGCAGCAAGGCATTTCTGCCTGTCCAGAACGTCCGGGGGATCGTTGACTGATAGCGTTTCTATTCATGGATGGAATAAGAAGACAAGGTACAGTTTGACCAAGGGGTTTCTGTCAGGTGGAAAGGGGATGTGGCAGCTTCCTAAAGGGCAGCTGAGGCTCCCAGAATCTCAAGTCATCTCCACCCTAGACCAGGGAAGGAGAAGCTAGAGTGCATTTAACTCTGCCCTGAGGAGATCGTAAAAATCGGAGGCCCCTCCAAAAAACAAAAACAAAAATAAAAACAGAAGTGGGAAGTTACTCTAAAAGGAATAATCCCATGGAGGGGAAGGGGACAGATAGGTGGATCCTATCTTCTAATAGACAATTACCTTGCTTCCTCCCCATGAGCTCCCAATAAATTAGCTATGCTAAAAATTTCAATAGCAAAAATCCCCCCCCAAAAAACAAAAACAAAAAACAAAAACAAAAAACAAAAACCCAAAAACAAAAAAAACCCAAAAAATAAAAACAAAGCAAAAACCCCCCAAAAACAAGAACAAAAACACCATAATAGGTGGGGGGAGTGGAAATGAACTCCCTCTCTGCTTCCCACAACGGCCATCCCCTGAGGCATCTGCAGCAAAGGGGACCACCTCCGCCCACCAGGCGGGACTGCCCTAGCCCCAGCCCTTGACAGAGAGAGTCCTGTTGGTCAAAGGTCCAGCGTCCCTAAATCGATCATTGGAATCAGGTATGAGAACCAAAGGTAATCAAAGAATAGCAACAAGGGCGCAAGGTGTGAGCCTCTGCTGCAGCAGAACTGGGGCACGTCACCGCCGCCCCCCGCGTGTCAGGGGTTTGGATAAGGCCTGCGACCTCCGCTCTGCGCTGCGAGAGCTCGGATTAAAAACAGTTTGCACGCAGAAGAGACACTGGAGGGGCCCTTGGTGGCCTCTGAATTACGAAAGCGTTATGAGCCTCTGAGATTTTTGGTTTTGCAAATCACACAACTGTTTACAACTTGATCCAAAACTCAGTAGCAGCTCTTCGCATTCCAGTCCCGGCAGCTGATTATAGCGGCCCCTGGAAGCGGATGAGCGAGGCGGCCCTCGGTTCTGCTGCAACACAAGCTGTCTGCACGACTCCAAAGTGATGTTCATGCAGAAACCATCTGGTTGTCTTCCAGGATTTACAAGCCATATAAAATCACCAGGGACACACTTTTCCAAGGCCAGAGAACGCTCAACAGAAAAACCAAGTTAACACTGATGAGAACACTCAAGGATTCAGATAAAAAAAACAACGGTGCAATCCTCTAAGAAAAGTGCTACTCACTTTTAGTGCAACTGTTTTGTCAAACTCCCAAGTGCTGAAACTGCACGGGAGACGGGGTCTCACTGTACAGGTGGTCAAAGCTACACCAACAGCCTTTTAGCAAAGCAGTCTAAAACTGAATAGCACGTTTGCCTGGTGAGGGCACACCAAGTTTCCACAGTCCTGCTGGCCTTTCTCAGCCTCCCTACCTCCAGCTAATACTTTCTCCATTTCTTCTCTGACAACGGGGGATGTCAGATGGATGGTCAGGGACAACGGAGGCTCTTTTGTGTTTTTTATCACAATGGCAGCATCGTCAACCGACTGGAGTATTTCATACTTGTCTTCTGTGACCGCCTACAAAAGAAAACGCAACTTTCAAACACACTTCCTCCCCACGGCAGGCCAGCAACAGCTCTGCCTTGCGGGTTACCCCAGCACACGTGGCAGCTTCTTGGAAGGAGATGGGACAGCGGTGCCTTCATCTAGGGGATCGGGACCTCCTTCCTGCCCACCAGGTCTCTGGCCATTTTCTGGGTACTCCAGAGCCGAGGTCTCTAACTATGCAGAGAAGTCATTTTTCACGGGGAGCTTCACAATGCAACACCTCAGGGTCTGGGAGAAGGAGACGAGGGTGTGACTCCTCATTGTGTCGCGTGGGAGTTGTATAACTCTGGGAAAGTCACTTCATCTCATTGAGATACTGGTTTCTAATGTGTAAAATGGAATTTGTGACAAGAACTACACCACCAGGCTGCAGGAGGTTTACACCGGCACCGCGTGCAAACACAACCCCCAGCAGAGAGGAACCCACTGCTGGGGGCGGGGGCAGCCATCAGTGTGGAAAGAGACGGTGTAGTAAGTGACTTGTGTCACAGGACGCATACACAGAAAAGCACGTACTTGCTGCTAATGCGTGTGTCTATAAAACGATGTTCACCTGGCTTCTGCTTTCTCCTTTATACCAGCTTATGTGCCTTAATCAAGAAAATTCAAACTATTATGGTTTTTGTGAGGGGAAACATAAAGGCACTATCACGTTGAGGAGAGGACAAATGCAGACTGAAGAACGCGGCTTTTTCTCCACCTCAGCACCAGGGACCCCCTGGGCTACGGGGACACCCTCCGGCCTGCGGACACTGAGCAGCCACCTCTGGCCCCCACCCAGCGGATCAGCAGCACCCCACTCCCCCTGCCATGACAACCAAAACTGTCTCCAACTCACCAAATGTCCTCTGTGAAGGCCAAAACCGCCTCAGTCAAAAACCACTAATCTGAATCAATAAAAATACACTCTATTTGTATCTTTCTTGAAAGACTTTACAAAAAGAGAAAAGAGGTCTTTCCTTTGGAAACATTTACAACGCAATTTTCATCAACAAATATACTTTATAGACATGGATTAAAATTAACATAAAAATGACCACCAAAACAGGAAAGTTAGGGCTTCATCAACCTGAAACCTGGCTCTCCAGAAGTACCTACTGGACTGCATCAGCTCCACACTCAATTCTGACCTCTACCCCAAATCCCAAGTCATCAGGCACATGGGGGGGAAAAAAATCTATATTTACATTTGAAAACAAACAGTGTCTTTCCCTAAGGAATTCCACTTCTTGGTTTTGTTTTGCTACTTATTCTTCTGCTAATCCTGTTGCTGAATCGAGGGTGAATGTGTCCCAAGGAGTTAGCACACAGTGGTGACGCACGGAGGTCCTGAAACCCCGGGACCCACAACCAGGGGTCCTGGGATCAACTACTCAGCTCCTCGCACCCCAGTGACCGCTCCTGAAATACTCGGACAACAAAATTCTATCTTAAAGGATCATTACGGGGAGGAAACTTATAAACACATATAAATAAATACATATACCGTAAGAATACCAACAGCATGCCTGGCCCAGAGTCTGGTATAGTAAACAGTAAATGCACAAGAAATGTTGAGGGTATTATTTATGCAACACTTTGGTCATGAAACACATAAGCTGGTTTTAAAAAGCTCTTGTGTCCAGTTTTGGATCAGGGAGGAAGAGTTAATCATTGTACCTTCTACCCAACCCTCTGCACACTCGCCCATCCACCCCACTGGATGGCGCGTGGACTTAGGGCTGCCGTCCGGTACAGCCCAGCCCACAGTGGGCACCGAGTCTTTCCCAGCTGACAGCGCCTGGGCCCATGGTGGTCAGTCAGGTGCCGGCCCAGAACCTCAGCAGCCCTGCGGCATCCTGCCATCACCTCGGGGTCAGGCCTGCGCAAGCACGTACGAGGGGAGCTTTGCGGTGCGCCTCCCGACGCACAGCACAAGTGGCCTCTCTTCTGTCCCGCCGTCCTCGACAAGCGTGACCCGACCCTACCCGGGGAGGCAGTGACACTCACAGCAAGCTGGATGGCCAGGTTGTCAGCCACCTTGTCCAGGAGGGCGGTCGTGGGCTTCTCCTTACAGAGCAGCACCAGCTCTAAATCCAAGTCCCCCTTGAGCAGCAGGCCCTTTGCCACGAGGCCCACGCGCATCACGCCGCGCAGGGTTCTGGTCATGTGCTCCGTCTTCTGCTCCCTGAGGGACACACAACGCAGGCTCAGTGAGGGAGTCCACGCAGCCAGAACCCAGAGTCCCTGGAAAGGCTGGAGTTTCTTAGAAAAGGAGATGCTCACTCCGATGCTGGCCAATCTCTCTCGGAAGGCTCCCCACCCTCCCGCAACCTCACACGTACCCAGCCCCTTCTTTGGCCTCGTCCTCCGGGGGCACGTCCACATTCTCAGACTCCGCATGCTCGCTGCTGCCTTTCTCCTGCTCATCTATCCAGTCGGACACGGCCTTGAGCGCCCTCTCTGTGTGCGACACCATGTTCTGGACCGCCTCCAGTTCCTCTTGGGTCGGATAAACAGAAGAATGCTTTGCCATCACATGGCGGTCGTCATTCACAAAAATTCGCATTGGACGCTGGAAATGTGAACACTCGGTTTAAAACCTTGCACAGACACCACGCCCCCCTCGGCTATCTTTCAGGCTGCCCAACTCAGAATTCTGCCTTATCACTTGTGTCGGAGTGGGCTGAGAAGCAGGACAACCAGATGGAACAGCTGTTCATTCTGGAGGCAGCTGAGAGGGACCACACTCAACCTAACCTAAAACATTTGTATGTGTGTCTGTATCTGTGTGAGTGTGAACTCTGACCCGATGTAGTAGTATTTTGTAATTCAAAAAGTCTAATGAAAAAATAGGAGAATCAAATGCCTTGGGGAAATGCCACATCTCTGAATATCATGAATAAAGAAGAATGACTAAAAAAAACTTACCATCTTTACTTCTTTTTTCTGTAGTGTCTGGAAATCAAATGTTTGCTTATCTTTTCAAATTGTGACAGATTTCCTTGGTGTTATCAATACTTCAACTATCTATAAGATCAGAAAATCTTTTTAGTTTCAAATATTTCACAGATGGATAAATTTTAGCAGCCAGACACTGAACAGGATGAAGGTCAGGGGTGCAGCCACAGGAAGGGGCCCTGTTAACCCAGGACACATTTTTATTCCAAGTAGTCACTGCTAAGCTGAGGTACAAACAGCTAATTATAAAATCCCGTAAAAATGAAAACAGACCGACTTCCCACCCACATCCAGTAACTTTTCTATTTCACCTACTTTCATCTTTTTTTAATGTAAAATATGCCAGTTTTTACAAATAAAGAAAAACAAATAAAAACCTATGAGCCTCCAATAAATGTTCAGCAAACTCTTGGTGCTTGAAGAAGGAAAAGAGAGGGAAAGAGCTCTGGTCTTTGAAGGTAATGAAAAGGACGGGGGCGGGGAGGCGCCTGGGTGGCTCAGTGGGTTAAAGCCTCTGCCTTTGGCTCAGGTCATGGTCTCAGGGTCCTGGGATCGAGCCCCACATCGGGCTCTCTGCTCGGCGGGGAGCCTGCTTCCTCCCTCTCTCTCTCTGCCTGCCTCTCTGCCTACTTGTGATCTCTCTCTGTCAAATAAATAAATAAAATCTTTAAAAAAAAAATAAAATAAATAAAATAAAATCTTTAAAAAGAAAAGAAAAGAAAAAGATGGAAGGAAAGCAGGAGACAGAAAGCCAGTTTCTGTACTGGAAAGGCAAGAACCTTCTGCAACATCAGGTGGACGTGACCGAGGCTCCACGTGGCCACACCTGTGCGTTCCGTTTTGGAGAGGCCGAGAGAACGCAAGTGCGTGACAGAAGTCCTCAGGACAAGCACAGCTGTAATTACCATCTTGGGCTCTAAATAACAGGCTGACTACAACCTACTCAATTCCCACTCTGTGCAAACAGTCTGGTCCACACTGAAATCTTCCAAATGAGTAAACAACAACAACAAAATCCATCAGAGTAATATACAACAGAAGGATGCGCGCATCCCATCCAACCACACAACAGCCAGCTCCTTCAGTCTTGGTCAGTCACCAGCCAGGGCAGCAGGCCCCACTTGGAAAGGCACACATTTCAAGGACAAACCTGGACGCGATGGGCCAAAACAAGAATCTCCCACAATGCTTCAGAACTACCTAACAACCTAACTGCAAATCTGCAGGTTTCAAAGTGAAACTATAAAGCTGAAAGGTGGAATTAGAGGGGGCTACAGACAAGCGGGGGTCAAAGGCTATGCTGTGGGAGGGCTGGGGAGAGGAGTGAATCTCTGGGCTCCGCTCTGTCACCAAATGGGAGCTTCCGCACACACCTAGGCTTGCCTGTCCAGCCACTAGCCATGTGGCCCTCAAGTTTCCCTGCAGCTTCCTTCTACACCTGTGACACAGATACGGCCCCTCTACCTTTGCAGGAGGATTGAAAATTAAACAAGTCAACCCACAGAGAGCAAGCAGCACAATGCCCATGAACCCTTCACAACAGCACCAACTTCTTCTAGCAACAAGATCTCCATTTGCCAGGTTGCCCTGGGAGGCTAAGCCGTGACTGACACACAAAGTGCATCCCGTATGAAAAAGTTCCCATTCCTTCACTTGGGAACATGGATATCCAGGCTGTGTTCCAAAAGAATGCTTTACCTGTTAGGCAGTATTTAAGATAAATTACGGTTGCAAGTACATTCCTGGTATCTGCTCTACAACATCCCAGGGAGGCAGGCGGTGGAGATAAAATGGGACGGTGCAGTGCTGACCGCCGCTGACTCTGGGAGACGGGTATGTTGGGATTCACTTGTGATGTCTGAAAACTGCCATCCCGGTTCTTTCTTTAATTGCAGAACGGACTTACGTACTCCTAATAAAAGCGCAGCCACAGCAGGTCATTCAAAAATTCAACCAACACTCAAGATACCCAGAATCTCAAGCGAGAAGCCGATTCCGAGAAATCACAGCCCACTGGAGATACGGCCATGCCAGACGGGCCCCACTCCTGGCCACGTCGACGCCGGAACCGCATCCCACTGAGTAGCGACGGCTGATGCTCCAAACGTGCTGATTTACTCAACACGTATTTAGCACGTACTTTCTCCACACGAGGCCCCAGGGTTGGCTTCCAGGACAGGGACAGACACGTCAGACAAGGGCCTTGCCCCTGTGGGCCTGGCTGGCTGGCACAATGTAGAGAAGAAACGCCTGCCTTCCGAGACCAACAAGGTGCCAGGAGCCAACGTCTCACCGCACACTCACCAGCTCTTCGTGCTACGCTCCGCCGCCGCCACGAACATCAAATGTGGAGACTTTAAAAACAACAGAACTTGGGGCGCCTGGGTGGCTCAGTGGGTTAAGCCGCTGCCTTCGGCTCAGGTCATGATCCCAGGGTCCTGGGATCGAGTCCCGCATCGGGCTCTCTGCTGAGCGGAGAGCCTGCTTTCCTCTCTCTCTCTGCCTGCCTCTCTGCCTACTTGTGATCTCTCTCTGTCAAATAAATAAATAAATAATCTTTTAAAAACAACAGAACTTAAACCAAGGCTTCAGAAGGCTAAGAGTTTTTCATTCCAGGTTTTACAGACCTGATATTGTCTAACTTTCTAAAAGGAGCTCCCCAGAGAGATGGCTAATTTAGCCCCTCACCACGGAACTGTGGGAGCCTGGTCACTTGCACATCAGAAAGCAAGGAAGCAGGGCGCCTGGGTGGCTCAGTCGTTTAACGCCTGCCTTCAGCTCAGGTCATGATCCCGGGCTTCTGGGATCGAGCCCCACATCAGGCTCCCCGCTTGGCGGGAGACCTGCTTCCCCCTCTCCCAGTCCCCCTCCTTGTGTTCCGTCTCCCCTGGTGTCAAATAAATAAATAAATAAACGTTTGAAAAGCAAGGAAGTGCTTGGACATTAACACAAGTCCAAAGGACAAGGAGTTGACTTGTAAAGGCTCCCATCAGCTACATGTGGAGCAAGGGAATACAAAAGAAAAAAAAAAAAGAAAAGAAACATAAAATGCAGGGAGCTTGGATGGCTCAGTGGGTTAAGCCTCTGCCTTTGGCTCGGGTCATGATCTCAGGGTCCTGGGATTGAGCCCCGCATGGGGCTCTCTGCTCAGCAGGGAGCCTGCTTCCTCCTCTCTCTCTGCCTGCCTCTCTGCCTACTTGTGATCTCTCTCTGTCAAATAAATAAATAAAATCTTAAAAAAAAAAGAAACAAAGAAACATAAAATATTGCCAGATGTATGACGTTCCAGAACAGCCAAACTGCTCAGCAGTTGCCCTGGACAGGTGGTGGCAGGGACACCTGGGAAGAGTGCTTTCAGAGTGATGGTCACGGTCTACATCTTGGTAGGGATGGAGCATACGCAGTGGTCAAAACTAAACGGTATACTGAACATGTATGCATTATTTAAAAACAAAACAAAACAAAACAACAAAAACCCCCAACTATAACTAAATACTGGACTCTAGCTAATACTTAGATACAGACCCCAATTTTTGGCCACTCTGAAAGGCATCATAAGGATAAAGTGGATTATATGCCAGAGGCATCCAGTAGATGCATACATAAATAAACGTGAACTGAACAACGACCAGAACAGACGGAGAGATGTATGAGACAAAACCGGAGCCAAATGTCACGGCAGAACCTAGGCTATACCCACAGACAGCTGCTTACTTTAAAACTGTCACCTTCGGTGTATATTTGAAAATTTTCATCCTAAAACGTTATAAATATATAATCAAAACTGATTCCGCACCAAAAATGTACATAAAAGCTCGAGTCTGTCATTGCACTTAGTAAAACCCCCAGAACCTCACTTGCCACCACGGGAGGGGCCATCCCAGCTCCCTACTCTGAAAATGGTGAAGAGGGACTGAAGCCCGCCCACAGCTGAGGTGGGCATCGCAACTCAGAACGAACGCCATCCAACAAAGGGAAAACGGCAGTACAAGATCACTTTTCTACCAATGGATAAAAAGGTACTGTGTCACGGGGCGCCTGGGTGGCTCAGTGGGTTAAGCGTCTGCCTTCAGCTCAGGTCATGATCCCAGGGTCCTGGACTTGAGCCCCACATCAAGCTTCCTGCTCACCGGGGAGTCTGCTTCTCCCTCTCCCTCTGCCTGCCACTCCCCCTGCTTACAGGCACAGGCAATCGTTCTCTCTCTTTCAGGCAAATGGATAAATAAAATCTTAAAAAAAAAAAAAAGATTGTGTCAAAGGAAATGAGCCCACCGAAAGTACCTCACAGACACACACACGCCCCCAAATGCACCTGCCATCCTGCATGGAGGCCTCCATCTGCTGCCTTCACCATTAAAACTCGAACATGGGTGCGCCTCTGCTGCAGGCGGCTGCAGCCCCTGATCTTCCCCTGCTCTGAGCAGCAGGCCCCAGATGGAATCCCTGAAGAGACCCACTGGGCTGTGGCTGGCCTGACCACCACACCTGGCCCCCACCTGTGGAACATTCAGCCCCGGAGCCCTCCTCCTTTAGACCGGGGCACAGAATTATGTGAGCTAAAACAAACGCTGAAAACTGGAGACAATGCTCCTTTGCAGGCCAGCAAATCCAGTCTCTGTTGTCTCTATGAACCCGGATCCGTCATCCCAGCCGGCTTTTTCAGAAGCCAGCTGCTCTGGTCTTGAATACCAGGGCATCCAACTCATTAACAGACATAGGGGTCTTCTGGGCAAGCAGAAACCTCCTTTCCAAGATTTTTGGCGAAGAACACTGTTGGCGAGAAGCCCCCAACACCCACCTACCCATAAGCAACACTCCACTGGCCCCTGCCAATCAAACTTTAAACAGAAGCCGCTCCTGCAACCACCTTTATGATTCAAAAATGGGGCATAAGGAAGCCCAATTTTTACCAGTCCAGCTTCTCTGAAAAGAAGCCAAAGCAAGGAAAGGCTGGAGAGTGAAGAACCAGGGTTTTAAACGTGAACTTTGTGTGGCTGGGGATGTTCTAACAGGGATCAGGTTTCTTCTCGAATCCAGCCACTCACAACATGCAGAGTTACGGAAGTTTAAACCACAAAACCTTTCTCTTGCAGTGTCATGACCACCTCTTTGACCTCTTGCTAATTAGAATGTGACATATGTGGCACTTGCTGTTGGAAAAAGAAACATGCCCATCAGCATGCGTGGATCAACAACCGTTTATAGAATGAATGGACAGGCGTAGTGGCAACACCCTCACAGGTACAGCCCCGCCTATCTTCCAGAACTGATACCTCCTCTGCCAGTAGATTTCCCCGGAGTTCCTACCGCTATTCCAGAGACTCTGGGGAACTGTCTTGAAACAGATGCTCCTCTAAGAGACTGAAGAATTAGGCTCTGACATGTGCAAGGATCCAAACTCCACGTCCAACTGCCCCATCTCTGGAGCTGTCCTGCCCTGGCATGTGAGGTGAAGTAACAGACACGTGCTCCTCTCTAGTGATGCTACAAACCTCTACAGACTGATATCATCAAGGACACACGAAAAGTAAGTTTAACAAAGCACTTCAGTCAAAAGACACCTATCTAAAATCTGGTTATGAATGCCACTCTGAGAGATTGTAAAATCCAGCACAGATCTAACACCTAGTACAGTGATACCCAAATCTGTCTGCAACGGTATTTTTACTGATCCACAAGAGATATAAAGTTAGGAATAAAGATTTTCACAAATATTTTCAATTTTAAAAAGCACATCTTTTTTCCTCAAAAAAAGATGGATACAAGGTATATTAATTAATTACAAAGATATTTTTCTTGACTAAATAAAAAGTTGACAAATACAGATTTTTTCCCCCTTAAAAGGTTTCTGGAACTCCACTGGTGAGACCCCGGACTCTAGGGCCACTGGTACTGTAGAGCACTCACGGATCTTGGGAGACAGAAGCCCCAGGTTTATGCCCACCAGGGCTCTCCAACCTAGCACCTATGGGACCTTCCAGCAAATTACCTACCTATTCAGAGCTGGGTCAAACATGGGTCAAACACTAGCTAAGATAAGAGTTGCAAATAGTAAGGATAAAAGGTGACTTTATGGAAAGATACTTCATTGACCATAAAACCACAAATGCAATGTGTTTTTTTTTTTAAGATTTTTTATTTAATTATCAGAGAGAGAGAGGGGGAGAGAGCGAGCACAGGCAGACAGAATGGCAGTCAGAGGCAGAGGGAGAAGCAGGCTCCCCGCCGAGCAAGGAGCCCGATGTGGGACTCGATCCCAGGACGCCGGGATCACGACCCGAGCTGAAGGCAGCCGCTCAACCAACTGAGCCACCCAGGCGTCCCAGAACGCAATGTATTAAAGGAGGAATTTCAATGGCTCTTGGACGAACCAACAGAAATGTTTTTTAAGTTTGCCTGTGAGAGGACCTGACAGTAAAGTGTGTACCATGACTCCAAGTGGGAATTGCCAAACCTCCTTTCCAACATCCTCTTCAAGAGCCAAGGGGGCGAAGTAAGTAAGTTTAGGAACTCTTCCACACCTGGCTGGGGAGGGGGACACCCTCCACGCTGTGCAACCCCTCCTTGTCAGATTTTTTAAGTAGAATCTACACCCAGCGTGCAGCCCAACGCAGGACTTGAACTCATCACCCTGAGGTCAAGACCTGAGCAGAGATCAAGCGTCAGATGCTTCATCACCTGAGTCACCCAGGTGCTCCAGATTTTTAACTTGGCATGCAATTTGTTCACGTCCCCCAAAGCATCCCCACTCCAACCAGTGTAAAGAAAATAAGACCATTCCTCAACAGATGTGTGGTATACATGCGAATTCACAAACACGAATTATTTTAGTGGGTGAGGGCGGCACTTTTCGGTTTTTACAAAATTTTATTTTATTTAAATTAACATAAACTGTATTGCTAGTTTCAGTGATTCATCAATTGCGCGTTAACACCCCACGCTCAGTATATCATTAATGCCCTCATTAATGCCCACAGCACAGTTACCCCCGCCTCTTCCAAGGGCCACCCTCTTAAATAAAACTTTTTTATTTTGAAGTAACTGTAGCTTCACATGCAGTTGTAAGAAATAACAGAGATCAAGTGTCCTCCGTAACCACCCCCCACCCTTGCCCCCTGCAATGGTAACATCTTGCAAACTACATAGTATAGTATCACAACCACAACAGACATGGATACAGTCAGACACAGGCCACTGCCAGCCCCACAAGGATCCCTCCTGTTCCAAGTGACTGGCCACACTCCCCTTCCACACACCCCATATGCCTAACCCTAAAAACCACTAATCCATTCACCATTCCTATAATTTTGGCACTCCAAGAATGTTATGCATGTGGAATTGCAGAGCATGCAACCTTTCAGCATTGGCTTGTTTCATGCAACATAACTGCCTCAAGACTCATCCAAGTTTTGTTATCAACAGCTGCTGCTTTCGGTTGGTGACAGCATTCCAGAGTATGGAGGCACCACTGTTTAACCATTACCCGCTGAAGAGCATGGCTTCCCGCTCCTGGCTATGAAGAATAAAGTTACTATGAACATTTGTGTATACATTTTTATGTGAACATAAACATTCATTTCTTTGGGATAAAAGCCCAAGAGTGAACTTGTTGGGTCACGTGGTAGTTGCCTATATGGTTTCCCAAGAAACCGCCAAGTGTTTTTCCAGAACGGAGATTTTAAAACAAATTCAAGTTAACTTCATCAAAATCAACTGAGTTCACCTTCTCTCCACTCCTGTCAGCTCACGCATCTGCTCTGTGCTGCTCTGGTCACTGGTGAGCCCTCACCGGGAAGCCTTTATGCCTTCCTGCAGACATTCTGCACAGGTCACCCACAGGACAAATGCTTATTAAGGCCCGCTACGAGCCATGGGGCTGGGCTGGTTATTTCCACATTGTTAACATTTGGACTGCTTTTCTGAATTATGAGTACATACCAAGGATTATTAACTAGCAAAAAATCTAAATGTACCAAGAAGAAGCCAATCTAACTTGCAACATTTTATTCTTTACACACACATAGACTCAGGTAAGAAAAGGAGTCCAAAGGAAGCAACAGAAAGTGGCCTGGACGATTATCCCAGTAAGACTGAGCTTGAACCACAGTCCTAATGAAAACAGTAAGAAGGATGGCTCTTTGGGACCTTCAAGGAAAATTACAATGGATCTCAAATTGCAAACAGCATCACTTCTCACTAATCACCTAAGATTATAAAAATAATTTGGGGGGGGGCCTGGGTAGCTAAATTGGTTAAAGCCTCTGCCTTCAGCTCAGGTCATGATCCCAGGGTCCTGGGATCAAGCCCCACATCGGGCTCTCTGCTTAGCCAGGAGCCTGCTTCTCCATCTCTCTGCCTACTTGTGATCTCTGTCTGTCAAATAAATAAATAAAATCTTAAATAATAATAATAATAATTTGGGACAAATTTACATACTCTCATAAAAGGATGCATGCTCCATTTTGTGACTAAATGATCCTCAGTGATCCCATATGGCACACAAGAAAATGGCCTGTGGACAACAAACTCATTTTCTTGTTAAAACCAGCAGCTACAGGGGCGCCTGGGTGGCTCAGTGGGTTAAGCCGCTGCCTTCAGCTCAGGTCATGATCTCAGGGTCCTGGGATCGAGTCCCGCATCGGGCTCTCTGCTCAGCGGGGAGCCTGCTTCTTCCTCTCCTCTCTCTGCCTGCCTCTCTGCCTACCTGTGATCTCTGTCAAATAAATAAATCTTAAAAAAAAAAAACAAACTTAAATTTCAACTGGACATTGCTCTCTCAAGACATGTGAAAATACGTGATGTTAAAAGTCACTTCTAAATTTCCAATCACAATTTATAGTGGGATCGCCTATAAAGTGCAACCTTGGGGAAATATCACAGGGATTTAATAGAGCATAAAATGGCAAGAAACAATTTTTACAAGTCGGTACACTGAAAGGGCTCCCTAACAAACACCTGTCCACCCGCTTTCAATATTGTTTCTGTAATGCTGCTAGTGCCACAAGAAGTCAGCACCCACTTACCCTAAATAACAGAGCAGAGAGGGAAGTTGATCATTTCAGACGGAACTGTCAAGTGCTGCAGCAGGAATCTGAAGGAATCTCATCCCTTCAGGGCCCCTAACCTGCTTCACTGTGTGTAGACTCCTGTCAAACCACTATCTGCCTTTAGTTTCAAACCCCTTCGCAGGAAATAGAAATCAAATTTTTTTCTCCCAGGACTTGGCTAAGATAAAAAGCACCCAATACGCATAGCCTGAAAAATCCTAACTCCCAAGGCTCCTGGGTGGCTCGGTGGGTTAGGTTAGAGCCTCTGCCTTCAGCTCAGGTCACGATCCCAGGTGGGATAGAGCCCTGCTAAGCAGGAAGCCTGCTTCCCCGTCTCTCTCTCTGCCTGCCTCTCTGCCTACTTGTGATCTCTGTCAAATAAGTAAATAAAATCTTAAAAAAAAAAAAAAAGAAAATCCCAACTCCCATGAAGGTTCGATCAAAGCAATATTCAGATAAAAAGTCATCCCTCTGTGAAATACACATGAATTTAATACCAGATAGTGACATTTACAGTTCCAAACTGCACAAGGTTCATCAACTTACTGACAAAATGTAAAAGGAGGGCAAATCCAAGGAGGTATAAACCCAAGTTCCTTGGGTAAGGGAATTATTCCTCTGAGTCATAAAAGGTGAAATCAGGAGGAACTGGGGAGAAGGATGAGAGAGGTAAGTAACAGGGAGTTGATCCAGCCCAAAGAAAACTTTTTTTCCTTTTTAAAAGATTTATTTATTTATTTATTTGGGGGGAGAGAGAGAGAGAATACAAGCAAGAGAGCACAAGCAGGGACAATGGAGGAGGGAGAGGGAGAACCAGGCTCCCCACCCAGCAGGGACCCAGAATCACGACCTGAGCTGAAGGCAGACACCCACCAAGCCTCCACAGAAAACTTATAAAGAAAGCCTTTTTCAGAAAGTCATTTCCAAGCCCCACATCTTGCTACGGACAAGCCTACTGCTTACTCAAACAGAAGAGGCTTAAAGACTTACAGAAAGCTCTTTCCTCATCACTGACTCCACCTGTTCCTACCTGGAGACCTTAAGCAGGGGAGCATGAAAATGAGCGCCAAGTAAGTGACATCCAAGTATTAGCAGCTGCTCTTTTTGACAGGAAGAATTTAAGAAAAGGAAGGAACAGCCTTAGATTCCTCACTCTCTGTAATATGGACCTCAGAAAACAAAAACAGAAACAAAAAGCCTCTAAAATATACTAAAAGAACCTAAAGAAAGGAATTTTTGCCTAAAGGCACTAGACAAGTTCAATCAGGAAAAAATAAAAAGTGCAAGCGATTAGGTACCACTCCGCTCCAGAAAGAGTATGATTCCCAGGCTTGCCCAAGCTCTAGGAGAGTAGAGAAACTCTGATACACCCGCACTCGGTGCCGGCAAGGCCAAGCCTGGTGGTAACTGCCAGCCTCCAATCAACTCCAAACACTAGGGCCTGCAGAGATTCCATTCACAAATCCCAGGGTTCAGAATCTGCTCACATGGCCAACAGACAGCTCAGGGAGAAAGACCCCAGGACTAGGGACAGGAGCACCTGCCAGTACCCCGGGGCCTGTTTTTCTCTTTTCCAGCTGTAATTGAGTTTCTGGTTCCCACA
This sequence comes from Neogale vison, assembly GCF_020171115.1. Lineage (NCBI taxonomy): Eukaryota > Metazoa > Chordata > Mammalia > Carnivora > Mustelidae > Neogale > Neogale vison. Next base: position 216,724,863 of record NC_058096.1, read on the forward strand.
CTTCATTCACAGCCTCACTGGCTGCTGTTACCTACATCTCACAAGACCACACACAAAGCATAGTGGCAGCAATGTGAGCAATCCGCGGAGATTCCCAACCACAACTCTCTGAGAAAAAAAAAAAGAGTCTGCAGCCCTCAATTTGAGTCCCAACTCTGGATGGCACCTTGGGTTTTCCTGTGGAACCCAAATCTGCCACCACACCACTCACTTTAAAGAGGAGAGAATCCTCAGCAATCGGAAAAAGATTCAGACCACTGAAAATACCTAAGTCCTGAAAAGGAAGGCTTCTCAGAGAAATGGGCACTCCCTTACTCATCCTTCATGTCCCCTGAGGAGAATCCCAAGCAACGGGTCAATCAATTTTGGAAATACTAAGAAGAGATGGCTTATCTCCCCCCAAGTCCTGAGCTGGGGAAGAGCATGCTGATCACTGTACATCCCAGATAATTCATCCAGGCGCAGTATTAACTGGGGCAGAACTTTAACTCGGTTCCTCAACTACGTGAGAAAATAATGTAGAAAATCGTTTTAGGCTTTCATGTTTGGGTCACAATCTTGCAAGTTTCAGCATACCCAAATATCGCACCAGATCACCATTTTGAGGAAGGATGCAAATCCTAAGCAACCTGGGGACAATTCATCATCAGTGAAACACCTGAACTAAAGAAAGGGAAAGCTTAAACCCTCCGCCAAGAATGGGTACTGATCTGGGGAGGCCTGGCTGACTACAGATTTGAGAACCCCACGCACCGACAAAGGCCTCCTAGGCAATCAGCGTGGGAACAGGGTTTCTGGGAGGAGGTCCGCGTCTCCACGCCATGTAAGGACAAAGGCGGCGACATTTCCCGCCTCGGGAACCTGGGACTCTCCTGGAACCCGGGACGGGACTGGGACAAAGACTAAAAAGGAACGAGGAGGGGGGTCGCCCCTGCCGCGCCAGCCAGGATGCTACCGGCCAAGGGGGGTGTGTGCTCCCGGCACGTGCGCGCGTGCGCGCGGGGCGCCGCAACAGACAAAGCCGGGCCCGGGGGACTCGGCGGCGGGGGGCCCGGTGCGCGCGCACCCCCCGCGCGAGGCGCCGCCGCCAGCCGAGGGGCCGCGAGGGGGGGCGGATGCGCGCGCACCGGGCCCTCGCCGCCGCCGCCGCCATTTTGTTTCCTCGGCACAATGGGGGAGAGTAACGGCCGAACGCGGGAGCGAGACTGGCGAGGGAGGAATGAGACAAGCGCTGGGACGAGGGAACCGGGCGTAGGCGGGGAGCGCGGGGCGCCTGAGGCCCTGTCACCGCGACCCCTCAGCCCGGCCCGCGCTGAGTGGGAGGACTGGCGGGGGGAGGGGCAGAGGCGGGAATGGGCCCCCGCCGCCGCCACATTGACGCTTACCTTGTCGGCGTTCCCTTCCCCGACCGCAACCGCCGCCGCCGCCCTCCTGCCACAGCCCGCCGGGGTCTCCCCCCAAAAGCCACGCGGTGCGCACCGGGCTGCTGAGTCCAACTGCAATGGCGAGAAGAGGAGGAGGAGGAGCCGGGGCCGGGGGCGAGCGGGCGGGCGGGCGCGCGCCGGGGAGGTGCGGGCCACGTGATCGACTGGAGCCCCGCCCCCTGCCGCCGCGTTGCCGCTTGACGCAGGCCGAGCCCGGGAGGGAGGGAGCGACGAAAAGAGATAAGGCGGGCTTCAGTCACGTGGCAGGAGCGCAGCCGTTGCGTTGTTGGTCACGTGGCATAAAAACGTTACCTTTTTTCGAGTCCTTGATCATGTGATAGTGGCTTACGCAGAGGTTCCTTAGCCACGTGACAAGGACTTCGGCCCGTCCCTTTGCTGTATTGGTAGGTCTGCGTCATGTGATGTGGTCGCCACTCTTTTTTTTTTTTTTTTTTTTTTTAAAATGGCGATTTTAAGCGGCATTACCACATGACGGAGGTCGAGGGGCGGAGTCTCCCCTGCTGCGAGTTTAAGCGCCTGCGCGGCTGCCATCTTACGCCAGTCGCTCAGTGTACGTTGGCGGAAACGGCTCGTAGAGCCCGGCACGTGAGTATCTTCAAAGTGGCCGGATTTCGGTCGCGGAGGTTCGGCCTCTATCCGAGGTTACCTGGCGCAGCTTCTTACCCTCTCCTTGTATCTCTCGCTAGAGGCCGAGAAGACCCGAAATGAGGGTGTCAGCAACAGCCGGACAGATCTTGTTGCTGCTCCGGGACCGGCGCTGGTGAGCGCTTCAGTTCCTTGGTCCTGCAAACCCCGCAGTGTAGCGTCTGGCCGCCCTGCCGGGTCCGGCGTCCAAAGGGCAGAGCCGAGCTGCTAGGGATCTTCTAGACCTTTCACAGGTAGGGAAACCGAGGCCCAGCTGGAGGATTCACATCCCGCTCGTGGGAGAGCTGGGTCTGCGGTCACACGCTCGGCCAACCACAGCTCGGGGTTGCTAAGTAAAGGCACCGGGGACCGAGCGCCTTCTCTTTTCAAGCCCGTTGTTGTTGCATCCTCCCGGCGTTTTGTGAGATCCCCGATATGCATACAATCTGCCTAAAGTCAGCCCCGCTCCCCTCCGGTGTCAGAATTAAGCTAGCGTTTGACAGGGGTCGTTACTAGGCACGTTGTCATATTCGAGGCTGTTGTTCAGAAACTGCCGGGACTTAGAACAAGGACTTACTGAAAAGGTTTCCTTCTTGGAAATGAGAAGCCATTCAAGAGTTACCGGCATAGTAACGGATTTTCCTAGCAAAAATGTAGGATGTAAGCGCCTTTGTTAAGGATGCAAACCCACTCTCTGCTCTGGGTTTGAGTCCCTCGGTGTCACCAAAAACAGCCCACTTCTCTTGACCCTGCGTTTCCTTATCTACAAAATGGTAACGATTTTTCTTTAAAGCACTTGGCACAATTCTGTGTGCAGAATAAATGCGTCAAAATGATAACTATTGTTGGGGTGCTTGGGTGGCTCAGTGGGTTAAGCCGCTGCCTTCGGCTCAGGTCATGATCTCAGGGTCCTGGGATCGAGTCCCGCGTCGGGCTCTCTGCTCAGCAGGGAGACTGCTCCCCTCTCTCTCACTCTCTGCCTGCCTTTCTGTCTACTTGTGATCTCTCTCTGTCAAATAAATAAATAAATAAATTCTTAAAAAATAAAAATGATAACTATTGTTAAAAAGGTAAAATGTAAAAATGTTACAGAAATGGGTGCATACTGTGTCTACTGCTTTGCTTTTCTATTTACATTTTATTTAGGGTTTTGAGCAGATAATCTGTTCACCTGATACAAAGTGTCAAATGTTCAAGAGTGTGAGAGAGGACTATATCTGCCTCCGCTTCTTAGCAGCCAGTGTTAAGCTTTGTGTGTATCTCTACAGCGGTGTTCTACTCACGGAGAGGCTTAGATTTGTTATTTATTTTTGATGTTTTTCACACAAATGGTAGACATTTTGCATCTTGATTCCCCCCGCCCCCCGTATTTGGAGATCTTTCCTAAATAGAGCTTGAGACTGAAGAAAGTTTTGGCAAGATTAAGGGACAATGCATTCAGGTAGAATTGGTTAAAGTAAATTCAGATTGTATACGGTCCTCATGATGAGCAAGGTGTTAACTGGCTTTAACCTGTTAGAGACCAGCCGTTACCCACACTTCAAGGCACGGCTCAGCTGGGTGTAACTTGACTAAGCTAACAGCGCTACCAAGTGGCAGAACAAGGAAGGTTTCTAGTTTTCTGACTTCCCAAGTCCGTAGATGGTTCTTGGGAGGGGCCAAAGATTAGATTTCTCAAGAACTTGCTTTTGAGGCTCTCAAGGCAGGCCCCAAACTCAGAAAGGGGTAGGTAGGATCATGGTTATAACCAAAGTCTTTAGATCAAACTGAAGTCTTCACAGAGGGCTGAGGACAGTTTTGAAGAGTTTTTCAGTCTTAAGGCTTTGCTAAGGATGCACGAAATGAGTGCCGGGGAAGCTGGTGTGGTTCTGATTGTTAACCTGTTGGACTGGTGGCTTGTCCAACCTCGATTTTGTAGTAAGAGCTGCTGGTCAGCAGTTGAAGTGTCAAGGAAACCAGACTCCCTTAGATAGTGCGTACTGGGGGTGTCTGGGTGGTGCCGTTGGGTTTCTGACTCTTGGTTTCCACTCAGGCCATGATCTCATGGGTTTTGAGATCAGGCCTGGAGTCAGGCTCCACACTCCACGGGGAGTCTGCTTGAAAATTCCCTCCCTCTGTGCCTCTCCCAATTCTCACATGCACGTGCGTGCTCGTGCTCGCTTGCCTGCTATCTCTCTCAAATAAGTAAAGTTAAAAAAAAAAAAGTATGTTCTGCTGGAGCCACCCCAACCCCATCCACCAGGAGTGGCAGGGTAAGTTTTCAGCCCCATCTTCTGACAAGCCACATCCATCGTGCTCCTTGTCTGTATTCTCTCCTTAGTCACCATGCAAGATTGAAGTCCCAAGGTGCCACCTGTCCCCTTTTGTTCCTTCATTTTCACCCTGACCCAGTCTTCCCCTACTGCCCTTGAGCCTTTCCACCACTACATGTTAAGAACCCCTGTATGCACAACCATTCTCTACTTCGCTGCCATGCCCTGTCATCTAGCTGTGCACCCCCTGTCCCCGCTACAGCCTCTCCATCAACACCTGGAGAGTAAGGTCTGTCCCCTCCTCTTGCAGTCCCTCTGCCTAGCCAGGTTCTGTCTTCATCAGGGACTTCAGTGTTCTCGTGAACATGCTGTCCGTTGCTTGCCTTCCTCCTCTTTCTTGCATTTCAGCACCCCCACTCTCAGTCACACTGAGGAACTTTTCTCTCTGAATCCTTTTTGACCCATGCCTGTTGCCTTCTTCCCCTTTCAGTGAAGTGGACATGGATGGATCACAGGGCTTTGGGGATCTTCCGTTCTTCCTTGCTCAATCTGGAGTTCAACTGACAAGTCCCTGCTATCATACTCCGAAACTAGGCCCATGGCTTGGCCACAGTGATTGGCTTAGGAGTGAGGGACCCAAATCCAGTCAGTCAGAGCCACTTAGCCCTGGGCAAGGAACTTGGGCAAGAGAAGCTCTTGTTCTCATCTTGAAGCCAGGGAAATAGCAGGGGAGGGGAACGGAGGGGGGGCAGGGAGTAAACCTTGATGAAAGAACTTGACAGAATGAAACCAACCAGAAAGAAGGCTCAGCTAAAGGTTGGAGCAAGAAGACAACTTGGCGGGGCACCTGGGTGGCTCAGTGGGTTAAGCCTCTGCCTTCAGCTCAGGTCATGATCTCAGTCCTGGGATCGAGCCCTGCATCGGGCTCTCTGCTTGGCGGGGAGCCTGCTTCCCCTCTCTGTCTGTCTGCCTACTTGTGATCTATCTCTCTCTGTCAAATAAATAAATAAAATCTTAAAAAAAAAAAAAAAAAAAAAGGTCGTCTGAGTGGCTCAGTGGGTTAAAGCCCCTGCCTTCAGCTCAGGTCATGATCCCAGGGTCCTGGGATCGAGCCCCGCATTGGGCTCTCTGCTCAGCCGGAGGCCCGCTTCCCTTCCTTCCTCCCTCTCTGCCTACCTGTGATCTGTGTCTGTCAAATAAATAAATAAATATTTTAAAAAGAAAAACAACACGGTGTTTTTTCCCAAAATTAAACAACATATCCAGCAATTCCGCTTCCGAGAATATGCCCACCAGAAGTGAAAGCAGGGACTCGAGACACTTCCACACCCCTGCTCATAGCAGCTTGACTCAGAGTAACCAAAAGGTGGAAACAGAACCCAAGCCTCTGTCAGTGGAGGAACACACAAACAAGTTGTGATGTATGCAGACCATGGAATGTTAACTATTCAGCCCTAAAAGAGAAGGAAATTCTGACATATGCTATGATGCGGATGAACCTAAAGGATGTCACGTTAAATGAAATTAGCCCGACACAGAAGTCTCAATACCATATGATTCCACTGCTGCAAGGTCTCTGGAAGAGTTAGAGTCACAGAGGCAGGAAGTAGAAGGGGGGGGTGATTGCGGCCAGGGGAGTTTGTGATTAATGGGAACAGTTTTCGTTTGGGAAGAAGAAAACTCCTGGATGTGGAGGGTGGTGTTGGTTGTACAAGGGTGAAGGTAAAGATCACTGAGCTGCGCACTTAGCAGTGGTTGAGGTGGTAATTTTTGTGTGTATTTTACAGCAGTATGTTTATTTTTTAAAGATTTTATTTGGGGGGGCGCCAGGGTGGCTCAGTCAGATAAGTGTCTGCCTTCGGCTCAGGTCTTGATCTCAGGGTCCTGGGATTCCCTGCTCAGCAGGGCGTCTGCTTCTCTCCTCTTTCCACTGCACCCCCTCCCTGTTCATGCTAGCATGCTCATTCACGCTCTGTTTCGGTCAAAATAAATATTTTATTTATTTGACACAGAGCGAGAGATCACAAGTATGCAGAGAGACAGGCAGAGAGAGAGGAGGAAGCAGGCCCCTGCTGAGCAGAGAGCCTGATGCGGGGCTCAATCCCAGGACCCTGAGATCAAGACCCAAGCCGAAGGCAGAGGCTTTTATAAGTAAATGTATTGGGGTGCCTGGGTGGCTCAGTCATTAAGTGTCTGCTTTCAGCTTAGGTCATGATCCCAAGTCCTAGGATCGAGCCCCACATTGGGCTCCCTGCTCAGCGGGAAGCCTGCTTCTCCCTCTCCCACTCCCCGTTTGTGTTGTGTCTCCCTCTGTCAAATAAAATCTTTTTTTAAGAAATAAGTAAATATTTATTTTGAGAAAGCGCACATGCTTCTGCACTTGTGAGCAGGGGGTCGGGCAGAGGGAGAGGGAAAGAGAATCCCAAGCAGACTTCTTGCAAAGTGCAGAGCCCAATGCAGGGCTTGATCTCATGACTCTGAGATCATGATCTGAGCCAAAATGGAAGAGTCCGGGGCGCCTGGGTGGCTCAGTGGGTTAAGCCTTTGCCTTCGGTTCAGGTCATGATCTCAGGGCCCTGCGCTTGGGCCGCATCAGACTCTCTACTTCCCCCCCCCCTCTCCTTGCTGCTCTGCCTACTTGTGATATCTCTCTCTCTCTGTCAAATAAATAAAATCTTTAACAAACAAAACCGAAGAGTCACTCCACCAACTGAGCCACCCAGGCACCTCAGCAATATTTTACATTAAAAGAAGTAGATGGAGTGAACGTGGAGCCATATCATGGCCACATTAATTTGAGCCCCAGGACGTTAAGACCTGGAGAGAAAAATTGGCATGGCCGCATGGCAATGCTGTCATATGGACCAAGTGTATGTAGGAGCCCAGTCACTTGGAGTTCATCATCTTCACCTGCCGGGGCCCTTTTGGCCGTCCTCAGGTCCCTGCTGTTCTAGTTCTTGCTCTTGCTCTCATCCCACAGAGCAGCTGGCTACCTGTGGCTTTGGCTTGCTGGGTACCCGTTCCCCCTTTGTTCTGAGAACCAAGGTTTTCCCTTGGGGAACCACCGCTCACCCACTGTGTTCCCACCACCCAGCCTCTGCCTTGGATCTGGCTGATCAAAACCCTACTTCTTTCCTGGTCCCATGATTGGTGGAGAGATGGTGTTTCCCCAAAACTGGCCAAAGACTAGGCTGCCTTGGGACTTGCCTCCAGTCATCAAAGAAGGAGAAGATCTTTCTGCTCTGGCAGCTGGACTGGGAGGGTGCGAGCCTGGGATATACAGTTTGACCTATCCTTTCACAACTTCCTCCATTCTTTTAAGCATCCTGTCACCTCAGGGCCTTTGCACTGGCCATACCCACTGCCTGAAACACTGTCTTCTCTCAGGTGTTCAGAGCTCCCTCCCTCACTTCTCAGGGCCTTCGCACTGGCCATACCCACTGCCTGAAACACTCTCTTCCCTCAGGTGTTCAGAGCTCCCTCCCTCACTTCTGTGAGCTCTGTGTTCCAGCTGCCTTTACCACCATTTCTCCAACAGCACTGTCAGATTATCCTGCCTTATTATTCTTCAGAGTGTCTATCACCACTCGTTACATATTTAGTTATTATCTGTCTCCCTTGCCAGAGAGTTAACTCAGACCAGGGAACATGGTTCTGGTTCATCCTGGCTTGGAGCACTCGATACAGTGAGTAAATGCATGATTGGGTCACCCACCATACCTGGCCTCCACTGTGCCCAGACATTCCAACCTCAGGGACAGCAGCCAAAGAGGAGCTCCCCATTTCCTTTAAGGCACTTTTTTTTTTCAATGAAGCTATAATACAGTCATTTAAGCGTACATCTTGGTAAATGTTTACGCATACATGTGTAACCACCACCGGAATCAAGATAAGGAACGTTGGCACTCCCCCACCACCACCCCAACAACACCCAGGAATCTTCCTTCTGCTGTCCCGAGCCAATCCCTGTTACATCCCCAGGATTAGCTTTACCTGTTCCAGAACGTTAACAGAACTGGAAGACCTCTTTGTTAGTTGCCTCAACCACTTTGTTTCCTAATTAGCCCACACGCCGGTGCCTGCTCGCCTCCTCTCCGCTAGGGCCTCGGGCTCCCTCCCCTCGGCCTGGCCACACCCTTTCGGCCACACCCCTTCAAGTATTCTGGATTGGTACCTCTCCGAGCTGCAAACGGCAGAAGCCAATGCTGGCCAACCCGAGCAGAAAAAGAGCTTGCGTGTAGCCCGCCGGTGACACAGACCTGTGGGAGGGTGGGAGGAGCTGGCCTTGAGCTGTGCAGCCGGGAGGTGCTGCTGGAGACACTAGTTAACGAACCATCCCAGGGCCCTGCTGCGCTCGCGGAGGCAGGGGAAGCAGGTGATAATAAAGCAGAGGCGAGTGTGGTGGGTGAAGATAAAGCAGCACAGCGGTGATGTGGTGCTGGGGCAGGTGCAATTTTGAGTCAGGCAACACCCAGCAAAGTCCTTACAGGGAGCTGAGGGACTGAGGCCAAGCAGCTCCATGGGAGATGAGCGTTCCAGGCAGAGGGAACAGCCAGTACAAAGTCCCAGAGGTTGGCGGTGCTTGTGGAAGGAGCAGCAGAGGTCCGAGGGGCTGGAAAGGGGGCCAGGATGGGAGGCGGGAGGAGGGCCATCCAAGAAAGGGTGGATAGGTCCTTCAGGGCTCTGGGAGACCCACATGGAGACCTTGGCTTTCACCCCGAGTGCTTTGAAAGCTGTGGGTGGGTTTTTGGACAGCAGAAAGCTACCATGCCTCCTGCATCTCCCCCGGCACATACCCTCAAGCCCCTGTGCCTTTTTGTCAAGCCCGAACTAAATCCACTCTCTGCCTGCACCTCCCACCTTGAGAGTTTGGGGGAGGAAAAAAAAAAAAAAACCCACAGTCCTAACATTGCTCATTCATGCAGTGTTCTCCCGATTTTCACACCTTATTGCAGCTTCCAACATCACACGCTCTGCCCTCCGCTGACGTCTTTTCTTACTGCACTAGAAAATAGTCGCTGCATTCAGTTGCTCCCACACTAAAGCCAGGAGCGCTTGTGCCCACACTTCCTGCCTTCAGCTCCAGACAGCTCTCTGGCTCTCCCCTAAGTCCCCTAAATTCTTTTCTTTTATCCTTCTCCCTGGAGCTCAGACCTCAACTCTCCGGACACTTAACTCCCCAGGTGATCTCAGCCAGCCCCATGACCTCAAAGACCATCAAAACACTGACATTCCCGATTAAATGCCTCCAGCCTGGGATTCTCCTGTGAAGTCCCGACACATCCAGCCACCTACATCACCGCTTCCCTTGGAGACTTTGTATAAAGGAGTTCCAAAATACACCGACCTGCCCGGATCCCTTCAGCTCTGCTAGATCCTGCATTTGCCCGGGCTTTGCGGGCTTTTCCACAACCGCCTGCACACCAGCTGTTCTTCAGAGAACTACCCTGGGCTCGGGACCACGATGCCAACACTGTCAAGAAGATCAGACTGGGGCACATGGACACTTTGCCTCTGCACCCACGAGAGTCAGACGTACCTGGGATTGTAAGCTCCTGGGCCACCTTTAGTCCAGTTCAGGACTGCTCTGAGAAGTCACTCATCCTCTCCAGCTCCCTGCAGGCTCAGGTAACAGGTGCCCTCCGCAGGACTCTGAGCTTGACCCCCTCAGTCCTGCTTCCTCCTCCTTCCTCGAGTCCTCTCTCTCGCATGTGCAGTCAAACAAGTTGAGTTCCGTCTTCAAATGATGTGCAAAATCTGCATGCTTTTCATCATCTTCACCAAGACCGTCTGAGTCGTCCACCAGCAGCACATGCCCAGAGCAGTGCAGTAACCTTTTCTTAAATTTTATTTTATTTTTTTTAAAGATTTTATGTATTTATTTGACAGAGATCACAAGTAGATGGAGAGGCAGGCAGAGAGAGAGAAGGAAGCAGGCTCCCTGCTGAGCAGAGAGCCCGATGCGGGACTCGATCCCAGGACCCTGAGATCATGACCTGAGCCGAAGGCAGCGGCTTAACCCACTGAGCCACCCAGGCGCCCCCTTTTCTTAAATTTTAATTTTTTAAAGATACCAGCATGCACGAACACACGTAAGCATGGGGGAGGGGCAGAGGGAGAAGCAAGCTCCCCACTGAGCAGGGAGGCTACATGGGGCTCCATCCCAGGGCCCCAAGATCATGACATGAGCCCAGAAGACAGATGCCCAACCAACAACTTTTTAAAAAAAATCTTTTTGGGGAAGGCTGACAATTATGAGCCTGGGTGGCTCAGTGGGTTAATCTTGCGCCTTCAGCTCAGGTCATGATCTCAGGGTCCTGGGATTGAGCTCCGCATCAGGCTCTCTGCTCAGGAGGAAACCTGCTTCCTTCCTCCTCTCTCTCTCTCTCTCTCTGCCTGCCTCTCTGCCTACTTGTGATCTCTATCTGTCAAATAAATAAATAAAATCTTTAAAAAATAGGGCACCTGGGTGACTCAGTGGGTTAAAGCCTCTGCCTTCGGCTCAGGTCACGATCCCAGAGTCCTGGGATTGAGCCCCATATCGGGCTCTCTGCTCAGCAAGGAGCCTGCTTCCTCCTGTCTCTCTCTCTCTGCCTACCTCTCTGCCTACTAGTGATCTCTATCTGTCAAATAAATAATCTTTTTTAAAAATTAAAAAAACCCCACCTTTTTTTAAAAAGTAGGCTCCACACCCAACCTAGGAGCTCAAACTCATGACCCTGAAACCAAGAGTCACAGGCTCTACTGACCCAGCCAGCCAGGCGCCCCTGTGGTAACCTCTTCATTGGTCTTCCTGCTTCTGTTTTGTATGGTACAGTCTCTGCATGCGGCAGCCGAAGAGTTTTGAGATTGCGTGGAAGACTGGGAACTTAAATGCCGGCATAGGCTAATACACCAGTAACAGTGGTTCGCACTGCACTTCGCCCAGGCCAGGCACTGTGCTAAGCTCTCTGCAGTCCTTCAGCTGTTCTGTGCCTGTACGCGGAGGGCCTGCTGTGTGCCACACACTCCGCCGTCCTGCTCTGGGATAAGGTGGTTTTTAAAAAAAGAAAGAAAGAAAAAAAAAAAAAGGCGGCCAGATCTGGATCCCCTGAGCTGACATGCTGGGTGGGGAGGCTGACAATTATGAAGTGAAAACACAAATAAATACTTGCAGGTTGTGACAAGTGCCCTGAGAAAAATAAAGAGTGTGATGTGTGGTCGTCACCAAGAGGATCCAGTCTTCGATGAGCCCAGAAGGCTTCCTGGAGGAGGTGATCCCTGAGCTGAAAGCCAAAGGCCAAGGAGCTAGCCAAAGAGCCAGATGGGGAGCATTTCAGGAACAAGGGGGAGCCGATGGGGCAGAAGAGGCAGGACTTCAAGGGCTGCACTGAAGACTTCGGCTACTACGCTGATTAAGGTGGGAGCCATGGAGGGTTCTTGAACAGAAAAGTAGTGTGAACTCACTGGAATGTTCACAAGCCCCCTTTCACACCTGTGTCAGGAACTGTGGAGGAGGGGAGGGGATGGCAGGAGCCAGGGACCTGGACAAGGGACTGTGCTGGTTCCGGTGGGTGATCATGGGGCCTGGGAGCTGAAGATAGGGGAAGAAGTGGGTAGGTTTGGGAGGTATTTTGGGGGCGGAGCTAAGAGGAACTGGGGATAAGGAAAGGAACAAACTCAGATAATCGGAGGCGACACTCTCTGGGGTTGGTACAGGGGAGCGGGGAGGGCTTGGAGTCCAGGAGACCCGGGTTCAAATGCTTTCTAAGCCACTCTCCCACTGAACGACCTTCAGGAATGTAACCCAACCTCCCAGCCTCAATTATTGAGGGGAGTAATAAAGTGGCATATGTGGTATGCGTAGGGAGTACTCAAGAAATGGTGGCCATTTAAGAAAAAATTCCTAGGGCGGGGGGTGCAGAGAAAGGCAGTGACACCCATTGTCACCCAGCAGTGACAATGACAGATAGTGACAGCAGGGGGCAGCACCAAGCCTCCAGGCAACAGGGCAGGGCCCAGCTTTGCAGGTTCAAAGAGGCTGGCTGGACTGTGGACGCCTCAGGTGCCTGGACCTGGGGACAAAGCAGGCCTGGAAGCATGTGTCCAGGTCACAAAACTGAGGTGGGCGGGAGGTGGACGGGCTGTCGCCGCCTTCCCGAGTCTAGGAATCAGACCCTAATAAGGGCCATTTTGTTCAGGAGAAACCTGAGCAGCCTGCATGGTGGGACTCAGGCAGAGATGGGTCCCTGCAGGCTGAGGGCTTCCTGCCCTGCTTCCTTCCCCGCCCCCCAGGAGACTCGCCCCAGCTCAGACACCCAATCCCGGGGCAGTCAGAGCTGGGGTTCCCCCCACCAGCCTCCTACTCCCTCCACAAACACTCCAGGCCCAGGCTCTGTACAATAGGCACTTTATTAGTGGTTGGAATGCATTTAACACGCAAGAGTGTGCAGACAGAACGGGGTGGGGGGTTGTTTGCTGAGGGCTGGCGGCAGGCACAGGAGACTGGGACCCCAGGCTGGGTTTCCTCCCTCTCTGGGATGCTGCCGTGGTGCTGATGAGCAAGGATGTGAAGTCAGGGGCCCGGGGATATGGCGCAGGGGGAACCGGGAGACCAGGTCCCCAGAGTTCAACAAATTTGGCAAAAGGACCCTCAAGGTGAGGTGTGACGGGGTGGGGGGGTGGGGCCCAGTGTGTCCACAGCATCTGCCCCCAGCCCCTCCCCTGACAGCGTCCCTCGGGTGGATTCAGCGGCTCGTTCTCTTACAAAGAGAGCTGTGTCAGTAACTGGCAGAAGGGGGGAAACTGGGCCCGACTCTGCCGGCCGGCCAGCAGGTTTCCATTAAGCAGCTATTACCAGACCCCTCCCTCAGGCTCTGGTCTGTCCACACCGGTCCGCTCCCCGCAGCCCTCCCCTGACAGACTCACTACTCCCTCTCCTTCCACAACACCCCTGCTGTGGCCTCCTCTGTGGCCTCCTCCACGCCAGGAACCACTCCCACCTGGCCACACCTCCCACCCCAGCCAGGCTGCACAGGGAGGGGACCCTCGGCAGGGACGACAGAAGGCACGCCTCAGCTGGCCCCATCTCAGCCCTGGAGACAGAAAAAAAGCTAACAGACCCTTTAATGCATGTCCAGGTTAAAAAATAATAATAATAATAATAATCAACGCGCGTGGCAGCCCATGAGACAGCTGTTCGGCCGTGAAGGGGCTCGGTCCTGGCCAGAGCAGCCACAAGTCAACGGGGGCCTCACTTTAGCCGGAGCTTACATTGGCCATCACTCTTGCAGACACAAATACCGCCCCGTCCTAAGAGGCGAAGAGGCCCCCAGAGGCCGGGGCCACCCTGCATGCCAGACTTCAAAGAGGCCTCACCGCCTACTCCCCATCCTAAGGCCTGGAGTGACCTGTGCAGTCTCGGGGCACCGCCGTGAAAACTCGCGGCACAGGGAGGAGAGGCCCCAATTCCTCCGCGTGCCTGAAATCCAGCTGTAACTGGACGCTTGGGCAGGGGGGGTAGGGGGAGGCGGCAGTGATGGGACTTCCGGTGAGCCCCGGGGGCCAGAGGTTCGGACCCAGCTGCCGAGCACCCAGTGTGAGACTTCTGGAGAGATGGGGGCGGGGGAGAGCGGGGGTCTTTAGGACTCCGCCAGCTTCTTGTTGGTCTTGTTCAAGAGCCTCTTGAGGTTGGGAGACATGAAGTAAGGCCTCTCGGCTGAGCCATCGTTCCTCTCCAGGTCCTCCACTGCGGAGAGAGGCCCCAGAGATGGTGGCATGAGGGCAGCCCATGGGCAGGGGACTTTGGGGACAGGGCGGGAGAACGGGGGCCACAGAGAAGCCTCAGAGGGTTAGGAAGCAAGACACTGGGAGCGGAGAGGGGCAGACTGTGGCGGGCTCGGGACCAGGACACACACACGCTCCCCACACTCCCCAGGCAGGGTAGCCCCGCATGCACCCCCGGTCTACGGGGAGGAAACGAGGAGGCCTGCCTGGCCCCCACGCCTCCCACCCTCTCTACTCCTCGACTTCTGCCCGCTTCCCCTCCTCCGCACTCCCCTTCAACAGGATGTCTCTCAGCTCGGGCGACATGAAGTAGGGTCGCTCCTGAGAGCCGTCATTCCTTTCCAGGTCCTCACCTGGGCTCCCCCCAGGAACCGGCAGGGGGAAAATGGGGTGGTCAGGAAGGGAGGGAAAGAGGGAGGCAGGGAAGAACAGGGAAGCCAGCAGGCATGGAGTAGAGGAAGAGAAAAGAAAAAAAGAAAAAACAAAAAAAAGACAGATGGAGAGACCAGAGTTAGTAGCGGCCACAGACCCCCGCCCCAACAACGCCAGAAATTCCAGGCCGAGGGCCCAGGGGCACAGCATTCTAGCTGCAGCCTGGACCAGGGGACAACAGGACGGACCAGCCCCGAGCGGAGGGAGGAGGCCGAGAAGGCTTGCCAGGGCCCTCTGATGCGGAACAGCCAGTCCCCTGGGGAAGCTGGGGGTGCATGGCCCTTGAACACACAGCCATAGCCCCATCAGATGTTATGCCCAGAGGGGAGAAGGCAGTCAGAGCCTGGCAAGGGCTGGGCTAAGGGGTCACTCACAGAAGCAGAGGAACAACGTGTCCACACACATGCCATAGACACTGAAGAATCCATGCGCAATCAGGTAGGAGCCGATGATCACCGTCTAGGCAAGGGAAACCAAGCTGTTTCCACCCCAGCTCCTAGATCAACTCCCTCCATACCACACCCTCCCATGCTCAATCCTGTTATTTCCCTGCTGATAAGTCCTCAGAATAACAGCCTAAGTTCAGCCATTCATGCCCCGGGTTTTCTTTAACCCCAGGGCCCTTGCACAGGCTGCTGTCCTGACTTAAGTCAATTTTTGTCTTCTTATCCTTCTGTTTTCAGTTCAAACATCAAGTCCTCAGATACCACCTCCTCCAAAAAGCTGCTTATGACATCTGGACCCTGTTTTATGCTCTCCTAGCACCGCATGCCTGTCCCCTGAAACCTTCGTCTGGTTGCAATTTTATGCATGTTTAGGGCATGACAGGCATAATGCCCTCATCCCCACTGGACTGTGTCTGTCCCACTTACGGCCACACCCCCAACAATCTGGAGACTCACAGGCCCTTGGCAGGTATCTAATAAACATTTACAGACTGAAATGAGTGGACCAAGGAGAGATTAAATAACTTGTCCAAACTGACTCATCTTAGAGTGAGCAAATAGAGAACTCAGATAAAAATCTAGGTCACGGGGCTCCAAGGCCTGCAATGTTCTCAAGGTGATGACATTACTCCTTCAGGGCCTCACCACCTCCCTGTCATCCCCACTTCTGCCCCCCTACATCAGTCTCCTCATTGTTCCTGGCATAGATCCACCTCAGGGCCTCTGTATTTGTTGATCCCTGTGCCCAGAGGCTCCCTATATCTCCTTCAGATCTTAGATCTGACATCCACATCCATATCCATGGTGAAGACACCTGGCCTTCCACAGTTGTCCACATCCTCCACCACAAGCTCTAACAGTTCCCTGTACCACTCCCCTGTGGCACAGGCACAGACTGGCACGGATCAGTTCATAATCACACACCCACCCAGGTCACTGTTCACGGAGGTCTATTTGCCTCTGAAAGGTAAGGTCCTCTTGAAAGAAGCCCTTCCTCTCCCTGGGGCCTGGTACACAGTAGGTGCTTACTACATGTCTGTGGACTAAATAAGTCATCAATCCCCCACCTCTGACCACCATCCCTATGTGTCTAGTCAAGAGACCAGGAGACCCCAGCACCTCCTTCTCCCTGGACCCCCCACCCATCCCCAAAGATCCATACCAGTATAGGGACCCAGTAATAATTGAGGGGCGGCGCTGTGTCTTGCACAATCCTGATCCGGTGGGTGAAGAAAAAGAAAGCCAGGATCCCTAAAGAAGAGAGGAAACCCAGGTGGATGAGAGTTCTGACTAAAGGAAGTCCCCCTCCCCCTTGCCACGAGACCTCAGAGAACATGGCACTAGTCACAAATGAAGACGTGTGGACCCAACAGCACGTCACAAGTCACCCTGATAGGCTCCCACAGCCCCACAGGCTGGCCAGCAGCACTCACCCACACTACCCACGATCAGAAGTTTGCCCAACAGGAAAAGGAAGTCGGTAACTTTGTCTAGGACGGCCACTCTGCAGGGGACAGTGAGAAGCAGATATGAAGGCAGCCTCAGGGCCTGGGGGAGGAGAGAGGCAGCCCGAGGGCCGTGCTTTCCCTGACCTGATGATGTTTCTCATGAGCAGGAAGAAGGCATTCCTGGCCGAGGTGCAGAAGTTGGTGCCGTAGATGGCAATCTGGAGAGAGGGGGAGGAGGAGGGGGGATCAGGCCCACTGGCTGGAAAGAAGGGTTCCCCATCCCCAGTGGGAGCTGGCGGTGGGCTGGTTCTGGGTCTCAGGCCTCCTCACCATGATGTAGGCGTTCCTGTTGAGGAATCGGATGAACTTCTCCAGGCACCAGAAGCAGCACTTGAGACAGGTCATGAGGAACTTGGCAAACTTGTTCTCGGCAGCTGAGAGAGAAGGGAGGGAGGCAGAAGTGAGGAGACAGGAGAGACCCCCGGTAGGGTCACCCCACCGCTCCACCTTGCCTACTCAAAAGACAGGGAGAGGACACTTGATCCAGAATCCCCGGGGTCCCGCCCCTCACTCAAGCAGGAACCAAACCAGCCCAGGACTCTCAGCCCAGACCCCTGGAAGGGGCCTATCATGAAGCCTTTCAATCCAGCCTCCAGGGACGAACCAATCACGACCCATACTACCATCTAGGCCCCGCCTCCCAAGCAGCAGCCAATCCTTGCCTCCCCCTTGGCCCCGCCCCAAATAATAACCAATCCCAACCCCACCGCTGCCAAAAAGAAACACGCCTCAGCCCTGCCCTTCCCTGCACAGACAAACCTTTGCCTCTTCAGGAACCAATAGGGGCTCAGGCCTCTCGGCCTCGCCCCGCCCCGAAGTAAGAACTCCACCCAATGGGCTCCCTCAGCCGTTCCTCCACCTTAGGAACTAACTGTTCAAACTCCCCACTCCACCCTTCTCACCCCAAGCAGAAACCCATCATAGTCCCACCGCCTTAACCAGCCCCCCGGAAACCAATCCCCCACCTGCCCTCAGCCCTGCGCCCCAGCAGCCAAAGCAGGCCACCGGTGGGCCGCACCTTTCAGGCGCTGATCCAAGTACTCCAGCATCACTCGGATAATCTGCACGATGGCCAGAATGAGGGCACCAAAGGCCAGGGAGCCTGTGTGGTACCTGAAGGCCAAGGGGGCGGTCAGTGGCCACGCCAAGGCTCCCCCACCCCACCTCGCCCTACCCCTAGCCCAGCTGGAATCCCACCTGAGCGCCCGGCCGAAGGCAGAGAAGAGCGGGAAAGCAGGCAGGTCGTCGGGCTTGTGCAGGGCCCAGTAGTAGGAGGCGAAGGCCCCAGCTAACGTGACCTGGCCCAAGGCCAGCACGAAGTTGGCCAGCCAGAAGAACATGAAGGCATTGAAGATCTGCAGGCCCAGCAGGGCCCGATGGTAGCCCGACTCACCTCCGTAGAAGGCAAACTGGCAGTGGGCACCAGGGCACAGGCGGGACTCATTGGAGGAGGCGAAGGTCTGTGGGAAGGATGCAAGGCTGGGTCACAACACTGGGGTCAGGGGTTCAGAGTGGCTTCTGGGAATCAGGTCTGGGTCCGAGAGACCGTGGGGTGTGATAGGAGTCGTGGGAGTCACCGGTTAAGTCAAGGGATGGGGGTCTAGTATAGGGGCTTCTAAAAGCAAGACAGGATCATTGGTTCTACAGGGGTCAGTAAGGCACGATAAGCTATCCTGGAGATCAGGATGGGGTCATTCGAGGACAGTGCTCACGTAGACAGGACAAGAGTGGCAGAGATCAGTATGAAGACCACAGGGGTCAGCAGAGGGGCTTGTGAAAGGCAAGGAAGGGGTTCTAGAGGCAAGACCTGGCCATCACTGGGTTAAAGGAGGGGTACGGGGCAGGAAATGAAGTCAAAGGGAGAAAGGCAGGTGGTCAGGATTCAGGGTGGGCTGGGGGCTGCCAAGTTGGATCTCTTCCCCTCCCTGCTTCCCACATCTAGCACCAGGCATACAGCAGGCACCAAATGTTTGCTGAATGGTCCCCAAGTGGGGAATAAGAGGTTGCAGACGGTCTGGGGGCTGCTGGGGAAAGAGGCGATCCCCACCTCAGGGTTGCAGGTTTTCCCGGCAAACTGGCAGGTGCCGTCATCAAAGATCTTATAGACAGCTTCATTGGAAGTGGACAGGAAGCTGGAGGTTCATTAAGGAACCTGAGGTTTGGGATTAGAGTCCCCGGCGGCTTGTGAGAAAGGATCCATTTCCCCCACCAGGTTTGGGTTCTGGCCCTGCCCCCCCGCCGCCGAGCTGCAGGTTACATGTAGGCCAGTTCGGCTCTTAGCCGCCCCCCGGGGGTCAGGGATCCGGGTCTCAGGATGGATACACAGCAGTGCTAGCCCAGTAGGCGATGCAAAGGCACAGCAGGAGGAAGGTGACCAGTGGGTACAGCAAGGAGCACATCACGTAGCCCACAGCCCTGGGGAGGAGATAAGACGCAGGCATCAGGACCTGAGCAGCCCCAGGACCAGCCAGCCCAGCCCCCCGGGGGCACCCTGCCACCCACCTGCTGGCCTCCTTGATAAGCGCGATGGCGATGAGGATTCTTTTCCGCAGAAAGATGAGCAGCAAGATGATAACGACCTCAAGGATGCTCAGAATGACCACTGCGGGAGGCAGAGGGGGGCCGAGTCTGCCAGCCGCCTGTCCCCGCTCCCTCCCAGGCCTCTCCGGGGCAGGGTTGGGGGGGCTGGGACTCACTGAAGGCCATCCATGTCTGCCGCAAGTGCAGATACACGCGGAGGTCTGTCTGGAAGCCAAGGTCCACCAGGGAGATGTCGGAGCCGGCCTCGCCCCGCAGTCTCATGTACTCCATGTAGCAGTGAAATATCCCTGCACAAGGGACCGACCTTAGCCCACCGGATGCTCACCCTACACTGCAAAGCAGGTGGGAGCACCCCCATTTAGCAGAAGCAGGAACCAAAGCCTCTGAACCTTTGCAAGGATTCATGATTTGTGAGGAGGAGAGAGCGAGCAAGCCAGGGGGAGGGGGAGAGAGCGAAGGAGAGAGTGAGTCCCAAGCAGACTCCCCGCTGAGCATGGAGCCCAATTTGGGGCTCGATCCCAGGACCCCGAGATCATGACCTGAGCCAAAATCAAGAGTCAGATGCTTAAGCAAATGATCCACCCAGGCGCCCTGTCTCCGAGCCTTTGTACTTGCTGTTCCCGCTGCTTAGTACTGGATTTCTCACACCCTCCTGTCTCTACTCAAATGTCACATTCTTTTTTCTTCTTTTTAAAAATTTCATATATTTATTTGTCAGAGAGAGCGAGCGCACGAGCAGTGGGAGCAGCAGGCAGAAGGAGAGAGAGAAGCAGGCTTCCCACTGAACAAGAAGCCGAACGTGGGGCTCGATCCCAGGACCCCAGGATCATGACCAGAGCTGCACGGACATGCTTAATGGACTGAGCCACCCAGGCACCCCTCAAAGGTCACCCTCTAATGAGACCCATTCAAACAGCTTCTCCCATTTCAAACCCCACTCCTTCATACTCAGCCTCTTAGCCCCTTCTCTCTGCTTGGACCTTCTAGAGGGTTTTCTGGTTTAGTTATTAATTTATTTTAAGATTTTACTTTTAGGTAATCTGTACACTCAACGTGCGGCTCCAACTCATGTCCCTGAGATCAAGAGTTGCAGACTCCCCTGAGCTTCCTTCTTTCTTCTTTTTTAAGATTTTACTTACTTACTTACTTATTTGTCAGAGAGGAGGAGAGAGCACACAAGCAGGCAGAGAGGCAGAGAGAGGAGCAGGCTCCCTGCGGAGCAATGAGCCCGAGGCAGGACGCGATCCCAGGACCCTGGAATCATTACCCGAGCTGAAGGCAGCCGCCCAACCCACTGAGGCACCCAAGCGTCATCATTTTTTTTTTTTAAGATGTTATTTTATTTTATTTATTTGAGAGAGAGAAAGCATGAGAGGGGAGAGGTCAGAGGAAGAAGCAGACTCCCTGCTGAGCAGGAAGTCCTATGTGTGACGCAATCCTGGGACTTCAGGATCCTGACCTGAGCCGAAGGCAGTCGCTTGACCAACTGAGCCACCCAAGAGCCCTGGTTTATTATTTCTTGTCCATCTTGCCCACACTCCCAGGACCCAGAAAACGGCCTGGGACACCGGCACTCGAACCAGGGTTGAGCACACAGGCATACATGAGTGTGTGGCTAGGGGCCAGGATGCCCTGGGGCCTGAAGTCTTCCTTGCCACCCAGCTACGGTTCATGAGTGGGGACTGAGGATGTGGGTATTAACATTCAGTGTGGTGGCATTATGTATTTTCAATATTCCCTTTAGCTCTTTGTAGAGTGAATCTGTAAAATGCAGATTAAGTAAAAACAAAAACAAAAACAACCAGGGATGCCTGGCTGGCTCATTTAGTAGAGTATGTGACTCCTGGGCACCTGGGTGGCTCAGTGGGTTAAGCCGCTGCCTTCGGCTCAGGTTATTATCTCAGGGTCCTGGGATCGAGGCCCGCATCGGGCTCTCTGCTCAGCAGGAAGCCTGCTTCTCTCTCTCTGCCTGCCTCTCCATCTACTTGTGATTTCTCTCTGTCAAATAAATAAATAAAAATCTTTAAAAAAAAAAAAAAAAAAAAAAGAGTATGTGACTCTTGATCTGAGGGTTGTGAGTTCGACCCCACGCTGGGTGGAGAGAACTTCAAAATAAAATCTGGGGAACGAGGGTGGCTTAGTGGGTTAAAGTCTCTGCCTTCGGCTCGAGTCATGATCCCAAGGTCCTGGGATCAAGCCCTACATTGGGCTCTCTGCTTGGCAGGGAGCCTGCCTCCCCTCCCCTGCCTCTGCCTACTTGTGATCACTGTCAAATAAATAAATAAAATCTTTACAAATAAATAAATAAAAATAAAAATAAAATCTTAGGGGCGCCTGGGTGGTTCAGTCTTTTAAGCATCTGCCTTCAGCTCAGGTCCCTGGGGTCCTGGGATCTCCCTCTACCTCTCCCTCCCTCTGCACCTCCCACTCCAGCTCATGTTCTCTCTTTCTCACTCACTCACTCTCTCTCAAATAAAACCTTACAAAAGAAAAGAAAATCTTAAGGGACGCCTGGGTGGCTCAGTTGGTTGGACGACTGCCTTCGGCTCAGGTCATGATCCCGGAGTCCCGGGATCAAGTCCCGCATCAGGCTCCCAGCTCCATGGGGAGTCTGCTTCGCTCTCTGATCTTCTCCTCGCTCATGCTCTCTCTCACTGTCTCTCTCTCAAATAAATAAATAAAATCTTTAAAAAAAAAAAAGAAAAGAAAATCTTAAAAAACAAACAAAAACCATTTGCCTAAAATGCTAGCGCCCAGCGAGAACCCACCATTAGCATGAATATTTTAGTATCTGTGTCCTCACCTTGGGCTGCCTATGAGACATCCTTCCCCTGGAAAGTTTATCCGAACAATCAGAACGTGAAGCCCTGGGTTTTGTGCACTGCCTCTGGGTTCCACAGACCTGAGATCTACAGGGCCTTCCTCCACATCTCACCTGTATACTTTTTCTCATTAAGCCGCCTAACTAGTAAATACTCATTATCCCCAGTTTATAGAGGAAGAAATTGAGGCATGGGGAGGTTGAGTCATTTGCCCAAGGTCACAGAGGAAGGACTGGGCAGAGTTAGCATTTAAACTACCTCCCCAGCCCCGCCACCCCCAGCACCCATCCCCCAAGTCTGGTGCCAGGCACACATCTTTAACCACTGTGCTAAGTGATCTGCTTGGGGATGCAGACAAAATGCGGCTCTGGCTCCCACCTGGAACTCTATGATCTAACTCCTACCCCATCGATACCCACGGAAGTTATTTCCAAGTGCCTACTCCCACAAACAACGCTGAGATGAACATCGTCACAAATATGCCAAATGAAAGATGGCTTAGGACAAGCTTCTCGAAGGCCAGGGTCAGGTCAGAGGGCAGAGGCATCTTGCAGAGTGCAGGGCTGTGAGGGGAGGGTGCAGGCAGGGGGAGACGCACCGTAGCCCAGCACCAGAATCACCATGATGATCATCACCCAGACCATAACCCCGGCCAGGAAGCGCAGCAGGACGATGAAGAGAAGACTCATCAGCATGGCGATGACCAGGCCGCTGGGGAGAAAATGGGGGGGCGGGGGGGGGGATGAACAGCCGGCATCCTCTCATGGGCCCCAGATGCCACAGACCCGGAGGGGGGGTGCTTTCCCTCCCCACTTACATGACTATCCAGTACCAGGAGACCGTGTAATCTTCAAATATCCGCATGGCCAGCTGCCGCGCCTCGAGGACCCCGTTGGCCTTCCTGTGGACAGGCAGACAAGGCTCGTGCTAGGGCCCCTCCCTGATTGGGCCAGCCCCAGGGGACGCCCCGGCCCACTTGGGAGAGCAGGACCCCGAGGTGGTGGGCCGCGGTACGGTCCTCACTTGGCACCCTCCACCAGCTCTGTGACGTTCTTTCGAGAGCCATGCCCGTCTTCGTAGGTCGTCTCGTTGCCCACCATGAGGACCCCCTTGTGGGCGTGGATGGCTGGGAAGCATCGCCGGGCCACTGCGTGCGGCAGGGAATCAGACCAGTCAGGCTGAGCCCCTGAAACCTCCCCCCATCCCTGCTGACCACCCCCTCCTCCCCCCAAGTTTGCAGAACCCCAGACTCACAGGGTTTGCTGGGGATGAGCACGGCGGGGCAGTCACCATCCCGAAGCACCTCAGCCACCCCCTAGCAAGAAAGGGAGAGGGGTTCATGCCCCAGGCCAGCACCCTCCACCTCGCCCCCTCCCTAGGCTCGCTTCACACCTTGTTGCTCTGGAAGCCAGGCACACAGAACTGCTTGTAGTACTCAAAGTCCTGGGATGTGTGAGCGTTCAGGTAGGTGAGGTAACGGTCGGGGCATTTCTCCACGCAGATCTTGCGGGGACAGGAGGCAGGGGTTGGGCGGGATCAAGACAGACACCCCATCCCCACGCAGGACAGAGGCCCTGCTTCCCATTCACCAGGGGAAAAGAAAGCTGCTTCTCCCAGAGAGAAGTCCCAGTGGGGAGAAAAGGACCCAGGGATGGAAAGCAGGGGCAGCAAAGAAGATCCGGGCACCGCCAAATTACCTGGGGGGTGGGACACTGGAATTCCAGCAGGACCAAGGGGCTGGCACACTTCACAATGTTGAAATAGAACAGGAAGGGTTTGTTCCTGGGGTTGGGGAAAGGAGATGAAAACTCAGGATTTCTCAACCTCCCTACATATAATATCTAATGCAAGCAACCCGAAGCTCTGCGGGCTGGCTCATCGAACCATCCCAACAGCCTCACGAGGGTGGGACTGTGATGATCCCCATCTCAGAGACCAGGAAAACGAGGCCCAGAGAGGTTGAGACACTCATTCTAGCTCACACAGCCAGGGAGTGGCACAGCCTGGACTGAACTGGCTTTTAGCTCACCGGCTTAGCTCACCCCACCTGACGTCAGATCCAGATCGGTCACCTCTCTCTCCCTCCCCTACCATCGTGAGCTCCCAGAGGACAAGACTCTTAATATCTCGTTTAGTGCAGTGTCCTCGAGGCCGAGAACAGCAGCTGGGGACGGTGGGAGCTTTTTAAGTACTTGCTGACTGGACTAACAGAGGGATAGAGGTGGGGGAAGCCTAGAACCTTCTCCCCAGTGCTCATGAAGCCATCCTGCCCACATCTCTCCAGTCCCACCTCCCCCCAAGGAGACAGACTCACGCATTTTTTGTGCCCTTCTGCCCACAGAACTCTCCTCTGCTGTCGGTGGGGTAGATCACCTTCCGAGGGTCCCCATGGGTCCAGGCTGTGGAGGGATCCAGGGACACTGAGGCACTGCCATTCCTCAGCACCATGTCTGCCCTAGAGGCTGTGGCTTGTCCTCCCACCTTGGAACCCCAACCCTGTGCACGGCTCCACTCACCTATGATGCCTACCGCCACGTAGCCCACAATGGCCAGGAGAAGGAACACACAGCAAATGATGTCCGTGCAGCCCCTAGGGAATGGAGAACAGCATCAGGATGGCAGACTTGGGGCCCTGGGGTCATGGACCCCATCCTGCCCGGCACACATGCCCAGTTCTATGTGTTATTTGGACGCCTGTTCCTTAGTGCTATGCTGTACATTTTACTTCTTTATTTTTTAAAGCAAGCTCTATGCCCAACACCAGGCTCGAACTCACAACCCTGAGATGAGGAGCCCTGGTGTGCTCTACAGACCGAGCCAGCCAGGGGCTCCTTACATTTTGATACCTAATGCTACCCTGTTCTTGAAGCAGTTGGCCACAATGTTCAGTTCTCTTTTGATTGAGAATGCCCATCCCCCCCCACCTTTTTTTTTTTTTTTAAAGATTTTATTTATTTATTTGACAGAGAGAGAGATTACAAGCAGGCAGAGAGAGGAGGAAGCAGGCTCCCTGCTGAGCAGGGAGCCCGATGTGGGGCTCGATCCCAGGACCCTGAGATCATGACCCGAGCCGACGGCAGAGGATTAACCCACTGAGCCACCCAGGCGCCCCACCCCCCCACCTTTAATAGCAACGGGGATTAATGTTTTTTTTTTTAAGATTTTATTTATTTGACAGGCAGAGATTACAAGTAGGCTGAGAGGCAGGCAGAGAGAGAGAAGGAGGAAGCAGGCTCCCTGCTGAGCAGAGAGCCCGATGCGGGGCTCAATCCCAGGACCCTGGGATCATGACCTGAGCCAAAGGCAGAGGCTTTAACCCACTGAGCCACCCAAGCGCCCTGGATTAATGTTTTTTAAAGTTTAAACTATTTTATTTTTATTTATTGGTAAGAGTTTATTTATTTATTTGAGAGTGAGCGAGAGAGTACAAGCTGGGGAAGAGGCAGAGGGATAGAGAGAAGCAGACTTCGCTCCGGTCATGATTCCAGGGTCCTGGGATTGAGCCCCAAGTCGGGCTCTCTGCTCAGTCGGGAATCTGCTTCTCCCTCTGCCTCTGTCTACTGCTCTACCTACTAGTGCTCTGTCAAATAAATAAATAAATAAAATCTTTTAAAAACATTCGTATTCTGAAGGGCGCCTGGATGACTCATTGAGTTAAGCCTCAGCTTTCTGCTCAGGTCATGATCTCAGGGTCGTGGGATCAAGCCCCGCATGGGGCTCTCTATTCAGCAGGGATCCTGCTTCTCCCCCTCTCTCTGCCTGCCTCTCTGTCTACTTGCGATTTCTCTCTCTGCCAAATAAATAAGTATTTTTTAAAAAATTCATATTTTGAGGCACCTCAGTGGCTCAGTCAGTTAAGTATCACACTCTTGGTTTCAGCTCAGGTCATAGTTATGGGATTGAGCCCCAGGCTGGCTCCCGGCTCAGCACGGAGTCTGCTTGGGATAATCTCTCTCTCTCCCCCTCTGCCCCTCCCCCCACTCACATGCACCTGTGCGCATGCTTACCAGCATGTACTCTCTGCTCTCTCTCAAACAAATAGTTCTTTAAATTTTTCGTATTTCCAAATTCCCTCCAAAATATACTGAGCCACTTAGATTCAGAGCAGCATATATGCCAACTTTTTTAAATCTTTGCGGGTCTGTGAT
Source organism: Neogale vison (assembly GCF_020171115.1). Lineage (NCBI taxonomy): Eukaryota > Metazoa > Chordata > Mammalia > Carnivora > Mustelidae > Neogale > Neogale vison. The sequence goes on from NC_058096.1 coordinate 216,750,846, forward strand.
GGGGCCATTCTATTCTGCATTGTTTCAAATCCCATTCCTTGACGTTTGGTGAATTTGTGCACTTCCCCATTAACTTCACTGTCTACAGTATTTCTTGTTCTAGAAATTCTCTCTTCCAGTCTTTTGCCTGAGTTTGACAATTCATTTGTAAAGACTCTTTGGGGGTGCCTGGGGGGTGGAGAGCAGCTCAGTTGGGTTAAGTGTCTGCCTTTGCTGTAAGTCATGATCTCAGGATCCTGGGCTCGGTCTCCAAGTCAGGGTCCTTGCTTGGTGGGGCGCCTGCTTCTCCCTCTCCCCTCCTGCTCTCTCACAGTCTCTATCTCAAATAAGTAAATAAATAAAAATCTCAAAAAAATTTAAAGACAGACTCTGCATATGAAAGAAATTAGTTCTTTAACTGTCAAATCTCAAATACTGATCACCAGTCTGCTGGAGAGGAAAGAGAGACTAGGGGGTAAAGAAACAGGGGTGAAGGCAGTGCTAGCGGAGACCCCTCCCCTCCCGGGAACCCAGAGCCCTTACCTGTGGTAAATGGGTCCTTTGAAGGTAGGGTCATACTTCTGTGGTGTTCCTGAAAGTCAGCAAGACGGAGCGGGGTGACCGAGAAGGGACTGCGAGACCACCCTTCCCAGAAGCTCCCAGGGGTGTCTCGCACCCTGGGGAAGAGTGAAATCCAGAGACCCAGCGGCATTTCCCGCCTCACCGCCCCTCCAGCCCCCAGGGCAGGCTGGCCTAGGCAGGGAGAGCCAACGTGCCGGTCGAACAGCCCCGAGTTACCAGCTGACACTGGGGAGGAGGCAGGACTGGGGACTGAGAGCCGGGGAGGGAGGCGAGGGTCTAAGGTGGGATCTGGAGAAGGTTCCCGCAGGGGTACATGGCGGGGACCTCCGGAGACGGGGCCCTTCCGTGGAGGGGGTCTGGAGGGAGCGCTGAGAGGCAGCTCCCGGAGAGGGCGAGGGCGGGGGGCGACCCGCAGGGATGGGCAATTCTGCTCCCCGCTCTTGCTCGCGGCCGGGTCGTCCCGCTGCCCCCTCCGAGAGGCCGGGCTCGGGTGCGGGAGGGGGGCGCTGCCTACCGTGCTTCCCGTAGTAATGCTGCCGCTCGCCCCCCATCCCCGCGGGAGTCCGGCCGCCGCGGCCGCCCGACTGCTCCAAGCCCCCCTCGGCGCGGGGTCTGCAGGCGCGGGTGTCCCGTGGGAGGGACGGACCGACCGACAGGCGGCGGCTCCTCCCAGCCCGGAGCCAGGCGGGGCGGCCCAAACCGGTCTGACCGGCCCTCCTGAGCGGCAGCCTCGGGATGGACTGGCCGATGGAGGGGAGGGAAGGGGGAGGCCGGGCGGGGCGGCAGCTGCTCCCGCCACTCACCGGCCACCCGATTTAGCCCTCTCCGCCCCCCCCACCTCCCAACTGCCCAGCCCCCACCGGGGAACTCTGGCCTCACCCCGCACCCCCGGCGCTCCCCTACGTCCCAACCAGGCGACACCGCCTGCGCCCCCTCTCAGCTCAGCAAGGGCGCCTCTTGCTGCCCCATTCTCCAGGTATGGAAACTGAGGCACGCAGGGAGATAACTCTAGATATAGGCACCGCAAAACAGGCAGATGGCTGAACCCAAACTCCCAAATATAGAGTATTGGCGCTGCAAACTCTCAAGCCGGTGGACCCGTTTTATTTCGGTCTGCATTTAAAAAAAAAAAATGAAATGCCAAATGAAACATCAGGAGAATCCATATAAACACCCACATCGCGGGCCGCCTGGGTGGCTCAGTTGGTGAAGGGGTCTGCCTTCAGCTCGGGTCATTATCCTGGAGTCCTGGGATCAAGTCCCACATCAGGCTCCCTGTGCCTCTCTCTCATCTCTCATGACTAAATAAATAAAATCTTAAAAAAGGAATAAAAAAAAAAAAAACACGACAAACCATAAAAGACTCAATCTCAAAAAACAGACTGAGGGTTGCTGGGGGGAGGGGGAACGGGAGAGGGTGGTGGGATTATGGACATTGGGGAGCGTATGTGCTATGATGAGCGCTGTGAAGTGTGTAAACCTGGCGATTCACAGACCTGTACCCCTGGGGATAAAAATACATTATATGTTTATTTAAAAATGTAAAAATTAAATTAAAAAAATCTTTAAAAAAAAACCCAAACACCTACATTGCTAGTCTCTTGAAGACTGGCAAAATGAGACTCGCCACCCAGATGCCCCTTCCCCGCCTGGCACTTTGCGGCCCCCAAGACTAGACACCTGAGCTCCCCATCCCTTCACATAGCCTGATTATGAATCCTGAAGCCACTGTTTTGTAGAGCAAGTATTTATGGAGCACATACTGGGTGCTGGCCCAGGGCTGGGCACTAAGCATGGTGGCAGATGAGAGAACCAATTTTGTGGGTCTGTTCTTGGAGAGCTGACATCCTGACCAAACGGCCCTAGATTCCAACATTTCCTTCTGTCCCTATCCAAGCCAGAGGACAATTCAGTCGGTGTCCTGCCTACCCTGAGCCCCCTCAATAGTAGCAAACCAAGACTGGTCACAGACCCATCACAGGATATCAGGAGGTATACAGTTGGCAGAGAAATTTAGAGTTGGTGCAGATACACCCTAGTCAGGGTCAGGGTGTTTAACTGCCGTGGTACGAGGAACGAGGGGACCGCCAGGATGCGGCACAGCTGGTGCGGCGGCATACAGCCAACAAAGAGGTAGACAGTTGCCATGGGGGTGTTTAGTCAGTGTGGGGTACACAGCAGGAGTGGGGGTATACAGCTGGTGCAAGGTATACAGTTGGCAAATAATTGTTTGTATAGCCAGTGTGAGGGTATACAGTCAGCATAGGGGCACACAGCTGGCTATACCCCCCTTACTGTATTCTTACGCACCAACCATCCACTCCCCAAGCCAACTGTATGCTCCCTCAATCACGGGGCCGTTGTCACTGCGCCCCCAACAGCTTTGGAGGTCAGCGATATACTTCGTAGTGTGGTCGATGACCGTTGGTGCCATGGCACAGTCACCAACAGGGTTCGAAAGTGTGGTCATATACAGTTGGTGCTCAGTAACTGCGCTACCTCAAAGTCAAGCATCTCCTGGTGGGGCTCTCTGGTCACTAACTCAGCTTGTCCCTAGAGCGATGCGCCTCCCCCCCACCCCAAGGGCCTCCAGCTATGGAAGCCCCGCCTGACCCCTGGCCCACAGTCTTTAGCAAACAGGGGAGGTTCAAGGCGCCAAGCCACGCCCTTGGGTGACCAGGCCTCCCAAAGAAACCCTGTGGTTCCTGTGGTCTCTGCCAACCCCAAGGCTGGCTGGTTCTACCCACCTAGTCCAAGCAGTGGACCACAAAAAAAAAATAAATAAATAAAACAAGCCAGGTACAGGCTACAGCCTCTTCCCAGCTACATTAGGTCCCTTGGGGACACTCTTGCTGACTCAGGACTCCAGCCACCAGCTCCACCCTGACGATCCATCAACGTTGGTCCCCAGGGCTGTGCACCCCTGTAACGCCTGTCTCCCAGAGGTCTCACATTCACCATAGCCACAGGCAAGCCCCTGGTGGTCCCCACCCTGCCCCGGCTCAGAAAAGGCAGCTTCCTCTTCCCAAGTGCTCAGACCAGAGACCTGGGGTCCCTCAGCTCTGCCTTCAGAATTTATCAAGAACCCAAGCCCTTGTCACACTGCTGTGGTTTCCTGCCGGGACCAGTGCAGGCAGCTCCCTCCACCCTGCTCTCTTGGCTCCCACCCTCCCCCTCCCCTCACTGTCTGTTCCCTCCACAGCAGCCAGAGAAGGCTGTTAACACTTCTGCCCAGAACCTTCCATGGCTTCCACCCCCTCTTCACCATGCCCCATAAGGCCCCATATGCTCTGCTGGGTCCCCTGCCTCTCTCCCCTTCGCTTGTTTGCTTCAGCTTCACTGGCCTCATTAACCAAACCACAAACTCACCAGGTAAGGTCTCACCTCAGGACCTTTGCACGGGCTGTTCCCTCTACCTAGAAAACTCTTCCCAGAGATGTCCATGTGGCTCCAGTTCATTCAGGCCTCTGTTCAATCATCCCCTCCTCAGAGAGGCTTTTTCTGACCATCCTATCCAAAACAGCATCCCTTTCCCCTTGACCCCATCACCCCATTTACATATGGCTTATTTATTGTCTGCCCCCTTGCCTATTCCCAGCACAAGGACAGGGATTTATGTCTGTTCTGTTAACAACTGTTCCCGGGGCCCAAAATACCACCTGGTACTCAGTGTTTGTTGAGTGAATAACCACAGTACACAAACCATTTATAGACAGCTAAGACTGGCAGCGCCTGGGTGGCTCGGTCGGTTAAGTGTCCAACACTTGATTTCAGCTCAGGCCATGATCTCAGAGTCCTGCGGGACTCTGCACAGCTTGGAATCTGCTTGGGATTCTCTTTCTCCCTCTGCTCCCCCTCCCTCCCTAGCCCATGTCCCAGCTTGAGTGTGTATGCACACGCCCTCCTTCACATAAATAAATAGTATCTTTTTTAAAAATTTTATTTATTTACTTGACAGAGAGAGATCACAAGTAGGCAGGGAGGCAGGCAGAGAGAGAGGGGGAAGCAGGCTCCCGGCCAAGCAAAGAGCCTGATGTGGGACTTGATCCCAGGACCCTGAGATCATGACCTGAGCCGAAGGCAGAGGCTTAACCCACTGAGCCACCCAGCTGCCCCAATAAATACTATCTTAAAAAAAAAAGAAAAGAAAGAAAGAAAGCTAGCTAAGGCTGAGAGTAAAAACACTGCTTAGAGGTTTCCAGGTGCATGCATTTAAGAAACTAATCTGTGAATTTTATATATAAAGTATTTAATACATGATAAATGTGGAATTTTCAGTGGGCAGGGAAAGGATAAATCAATTCATCATAAGCCTTGATTGCAATAGGAAGGAAAAAAGTTAACCTCACCCCCAACACATACCAAATAAATTCCACATGCATTAATCACGCAAAATAGATAAAAACTCGGAACTATTACGAGTATGAAGGGAAAGCACAGGAACGTATTTCCACCATCCGATAGGAGAGACCGGTAAGGGTGGAGAAGAGATAAGGGAGTACAGGAGGCTTCCTGTATCCCTTGAAAGGCAGCCAGACTGGCAGAGGGGAAGAAACCATAAACAGCTGGGGTGCCTGGGGGGCTCTCAGCTGCTTGAGCGTCTGCCTTCTGCTCAGGTCATGATCCCAGGGTCCCAGGATCGAACCCCCTGTCCGGCTCTGTGTTCAGCTGGGAGTCTGCTTCTCTCTCTCCCTCTGCTCCTCCCCTCACTCATGCTCGAGCTGTCTCTCACGGTCTCTCTCTCACTCTCGGATCAATAAAATCGTAAGGAAAAAAAAAAGTGGCTGGTGCTGGCTGGGGAGTACCTATCAGACTCTAGCTCTGTCCTCATTATACTGGACGTCCTACCATCAACCCATTTTACAGTGGAGGAAACCAAGGCTCAGCAAGGGGAAGTGGCTTGCCCAGCTACCTAGCAACAAGTGGAGGGTCCCTACTCTAGGTTTGATGGGTGAGTGGGAGTCACTGAGAGTCTTTGAGCAGGAGCATGACCTGGTGACCTGGCCAGGCTGGGAAGGGCAAGACACAGAGAGAGGTTTCAACTCTGAGAGAAGTTGGTGGCTGTGGATAGGACAGTGGGGCCATGATCTTGCTGCTTGAAACTGAGTTGTCTCTCCGTGAGATGGAACTAAAGATACAGAGGAGCACCTGCCACAGGCTTGGCGTTGGTATTGACATCTCTCAAGAAATACCAGAGGGAACAGTGGTTAAAGCCATCTGATGGGTTTCAGGAGCTCTCATTAACGTTAGCAAGGAGTGAGGGCAGGAGGGGGGCAGGTTGAATACTCCTGGATTCTGATCACTGAGTCTGATCCAAACCCGCAGGATGAGAACTTGCTGAGTCTTTGCAACAACACTGCAAACTAGTAACAGGAGAGATGCCCTGATTCCTCGGTTGCACCGTCCCTTACCATGTGCCAGGCACTTTTCCAAAATGTCACAGCAACTTTGCTAGATGAATCCTGTCCTTACCTCCATTGGAGGGACGCAGACATGGGGGACCCCCAGCGAATTGTGTACCCGTGGTAAGCCACAGAGTAGGGCTACCCACCCAGCTTGTGGTTTAACTTTGGATGAGATGCCCAGGGCTGCTGTAACAAATGACCACCCAGGGGCACCTGGGTGGCTCAGTAGGTTAAGCCTCTGCCTTTGGTTCAGGTCATGATCTCAGGGTCCTGGGATCCGGCCTCACATCAGGCTCTCTGCTGTGGGGGGAGCCTGCTTCCCCCCACTCTCTGCCTGCCTCTCTGCCTACTTGTGATCTCTCTCTCTGTCAAATAAATTAAAAAAATATTTTTAAAAAAAAGAAACCACAAGGACCCCTGCATGGCTCAGTTGGTTGGACGACTGCCTTTGGCTCACATCATGATCCTGGAGTCCCGGGATCGAGTCCCGCACCGGGCTCCCAGCTCCATGGGGAGTCTCCTTCTCTCTCTGACCTTCTCCTCTCTCATGCTCTCTCTCACTGTCTCTCTCAAATAAATAAATAAAATCTTTATTTTTTTTAAAGATTTTATTTATTTATTTGACAGAGAGAGATCACAAGTAGGCAGAGAGGCAGGCAGAGAGAGAGAGGAGGAAGCAGGCTCCCTGCTGAGCAGAGAGCCCGATGCGGGACTCGATCCCAGGACCCTGAGATCATGACCTGAGCCAAAGGCAGTGGCTTAACCCACAGAGCCACCCAGGCGCCCATAAATAAAATCTTTAAAAAAATATTTTAAAAGATGCCTTAAATTAAAAAATGGCTTAGGTCATGATCCCAGGGTCCTGGGACCGAGCCCCGCATCGGGCTCTCTGCTCGGTGGGAAGCCTGCTCCCTCCTCTCTTGGCCTGCCTCTCTGCCTACTTGTGATCTCTCTCTGTCAAATAAATAAATAAAATATTTTTTAAAAAAAAGATCCTACATTTAATCTCATCCGCAATTCCCTTTTGTTCTGTAAGGTGACATAGTCACAGGCTCCAGAAGTTAGATCGCGGACATCTTTGGAGTGCGGGGACTGTTACTCCACCCGCCACACAGCATAACCAGGGGTTGACAAACTATCATGCGACGGTGGTGGGCAGGAATCCACCCACGGTCTGTCTCCAGATGACCCAGAACTAAGAATGGTCTTTACATTTTTGAAGGGCTGAAAACCATCAAAAGAGGAAGGCTATTTTGTCATGTGCAAATTATCTGGAATTCAAATGTCGGCAGTTGTAAGTTAATTGTTCTTGGTACCGGGCCATGCTGGTTCCTTCTCATGTTGTTTGTGGCTGTTTTCAGGCTTCAGCAGTAGAGCTGGGTAGTAGGGACAGATCTTACGTGGCCTGCAGAGCTGAAAATGTTTATTCTCTGGCTCTTGGCAGAAACAGCTTGCCACCCCCTGGTCTCGAGGCCCTGAACCGAGTGTTGAGCCCGATGCCGTGCCAGTGGATTTCACATGCTTTCTTTGTTGTGTGTGTGTGTGTGTTTTAAGATTTTATTTATTTGAAAGAGACAGAGATAGCACAAGCATGGACAGACAGCAGAGGGAGAAGGACAAGCAGACTCCCTGCTGAGTGGGGAGCCCAGACTGGGGCTCGATCCCAGGACCCTGAGCCCATGACCTGAGCTGAAGTCAGATGCTCAACCCACTGAGCCACCCGGGTGCCCCCGCATGCTCTCTCTGTAACAACCAGGAGTGGTTCTCATTGCCCCCAGGAGGGCTAGGGGGATGCACACGCCCTTTCCCTCTGCAGGCTGCCATCTTCCTATCTGGAGAGTGGAATTAATACTGACATTTTAATTCGTGGGTGTTGTCAGAATTCGCTCAAAAAGCACTTAGCACAGGTCTGAGGCGCAACAAACACTAACGAGGGGCGTGGTCCCCTTTGACAGAGAGGGCAAAATGAGGCCACAGGCTCAGACCACATAGCCAGTGAGGGACGGAGCTGTGTGAACTGAACCAAGGCCCTTCTGGATCCAACCCAGGCCTTTCCCTCAGCAGATACGGAGGGAGGCAGAACTGAAGATGGAACAGTGAGGGGAGAAGGTGCGGGAAAGCTGGGCCAATACCCTAGGCTGGGTCGGGGAGGCAGCCCTTGGGTCATGGCCGCGCTGGGCACAAAGGCCGTCCCAGCCGGTGCAGTGCCTGTAGAAGATAAGGAAACCGATCCAGGCTGCTCGGTCGTAATGCCAGGGCCAGGGCGTCAAGTACCACCCAACCCCCACAGCCTCCAGATTCCGGCCAAGTCTCCACGGAAGTCTCTATAGCAGCCCAGGGCCTCACCCACGCAGCCGGGCCGGCTCACCCCTGCCTTCCCAGACATCTGTGCCTGGGGAACGGGATCCCAGCCACCCACATGAGTCCCTTTGATAGAGTCTAGGGATAGCGTCCCGGTAGGAAAGCCAAGAGTGACATTCCTGGTCACAACGCTAAGAGTAAAAGACAGAGCCCCTACTATGTGCTGGGCCTGCACTGGGCACCAAAGCAGACATTTATTTCTAGAAGCTCCTGTCATCCTCACAAGGCTCTGAGCGGAGAGGGCCCAATACAGAAACCAAGGCACAGGGATGCTTCATGACTTGCCCCAAATCACACGGCCAGGAGGAGCTGGGATTTGAACTCTGCTCCTGACAACCATGCCTTTGAACTCTATGCTCCGTGGTGCACCCCCACACCCTGGGCATTTACCAGGGACCAAGCTCTTGGCTAAGTGTTACCGGCAACGGTTCACTGAACCCTGGAGGCGGCCTCAAGAGGGAGCCAATACTGTTGTTAACCCCATTTCATGGATGGAGAAACTGAGACTCGGTAGATGAAAGGTTCAGGGACACAAAGGGTACAGGTGGTACAGGGAAAGGAAGAAGACAGGAGTAGAGGCGATGCTGGGTTCTAGAACCTGGCTGAGAGTCAGAACTCCGTGGTAAGCTTTTCTGTAGACGCTTGTTTGCTTAGCACCTTGGTACCTAATGATCCATGTACCGGGATAAGTGCGATCACCTTGGTCCTGGGTCTCCTGACTTCTGCCACTGCACCTTACAGAGGCCAGAGGGCACCTGTGAGCACCTGAGTCAGGCCAGCTCCCTCCTCTGCGCAGAACTCTCAATGGCTCCCATCGCTCTCAGAACAGAAGCCCAAGTCCACAGGCCATGCCCTCTGCCTGAAACATTCTACACGGCTCCCTCCCTCCCGCTTCTGGTCACCTTCGGGTGGTCTTAAAATTTTCAACTCTGCCTCCAGGCCCTACAGATGACTCCTACCCCTCTTTCCTGCATCATGTTTCTCCTGGGCCCTTTCCTGCCATTCTAAGACCATCCCTCCTGTATCTTAATGCTAATACCTTGTCTGCTTCCCTCTCCAGAACTGCAACACCTGCTCGGTCTCCGGGCTCTAGAACACAACCTGGCTCACGATGCCCGCACATGTTCGTAACCATTTGAAGGTTACTCGCTTCTGTTAAGTAAATCCTATGCTTATGGGGTAAAAAACTTCAACCAGAACAAATCTAAAGACTAAGGAAAATCACTCTCCCTCTCGCCCTTGGCCAAGAGCCCAACTTCCTCTCCCTGGTTTCCCTTTCCTCCTTCCAGACAGAGTCTAAGTACACATGCATAAGCAAATTTGTAGCTCTTTACCGCTCTCCCAACACACACCCTGTTCTGTTACACACGCTGTTCCTAACTTTGTTCTTCCACACGCTAACAGAATCCGTCCTTGTTTCCCATCAGAGAGGTGGCTTAGAACTACTTCAACTTTTTTACAAGGCAACATAGTATCCCACTCTGGGAACAGTACCATTTGTCATTAAACCAGCCTGAGGAACTTTTAAAAATACACAGAAATTAACAGGCTAAGCTCTTGCAAGGGGCTTCCTGGTCGCGTCACCTCTGGGATGAGGACAGCTGGCAGAGAGGATGCAAAGGGCTCTTTTACTTGGAAGGCTAAAATATTCCGGGTGGTTGAGGGCTTGTTTTTATTTTATTTATTTATTTGACAGACAGAGATCACAAGTAGGCAGAGAGGCAGGCAGGGAGAGAGAGGAGGAAGCAGGCTCTCCACGGAGCACAGAGCCCCATGTGGGGCTCGATCCCAGGACCCTGGGATCATGACCCAAGCCAAAAGCAGAGGCCTTAAGCCACTGAGCCACCCGGGTGCCCCGAGGGATTATTTTTAATTTTCAGCACTCCTCTGCCCCTATAGAGAGAATATATTAATTTTATTACATAAGAGATTAAAATCTTATGTAAAAACAAGTCTCCTGGGGCACCTGTCTGCCTTCCGCTCAGGTCATGATCTCAGGGTCCTGGGATAGTCCCCGGGTTGGTCTCCCTGCTCAGCAGGGTGTCTGCTTCTCCCTCTCCCTCTGCTTGTGCTCACTTGCGCTGTCTCTTTCTCTCTCTCTCTGTGTCAAATAAATAAAATCTTTATTTTTTTTTAAAGATTTTATTTATTTATTTGACAGAGATTACAAGTAGGCAGAGAGGCAGGCAGAGAGAGAGGAGGAGTCAGGCTCCCTGCTGAGCAGAGAGCCTGATGTGGGACTTGATCCCAGGCCCCTGAGATCATGACCCGAGCCGAAGACAGAGGCTTACTTAACCCACTGAGCCACTCAGGCGCCCCTAAATAAAAATCTTAAAAAAATTTTTTTTTTAATTAATAAAAACAAGTCTCCCTCTGGAGATTGACTGGGGAGGAGCATAAGATTACTTTCTAGGGGGTAATGGGAAGGTCCTTACTTAAGCTCTGCAGATTTTCTTCTGGTAAAGGTCACATATTTCAGATTTTAAGCTTTGTGGTTCACATATCATCTTGGTTACATATTCCTTTTAATTTTTTTTTTAACAATAATTTATAAACAATGGAGCCATTCTTAGTCTATTGGCTTTACAAAAACAGGCCTCAGCACAACAATGCAAATAAAGTTAACACTTTTTTTTTTTTTTTTTAAGTAGGCTCCACGCAGCATGGAGCCCAACTCAGGGCTTGAACTCAGGTGACCCTGAGATCATGACCGAAGCTGAAATCACTTAACCGACTGAGCCACCCAGGCGCCCCTATACTTAACACTATTGAAATGTACAACTTCAAAAATGATTAAGATGTTGGGGCGCCTGGGTGGCTCATTGGGTTAAAGCCTCTGCCTTCAGCTCAGGTCATGATCCCACAGTCCTGGAATCGAGCCCCGCATCTGGCTCTCTCTGCTCAGCAGGGAGCCTGCTTCCTCCTCTCTCTGCCTACTTGTGATCTCTGTCTGTCAAATAAATAAATAAATAATCTTTTTTAAAAAAATGATTAAGGTGCTACATTTTCTAAAAGATTTTATTTATTTATTTGAGAGAGCGAGCCTGAGAGGGGAGGTCAGAGGGAGAAGCAGACTCCCCATGGAGCTGGATCCTGATACTCCGGGATCATGACCTGAGCCAAAGGCAGTCGCTTAACGAACTGAGCCACCCAGGCACCCTAAGCTACTACATTTTATGTGATGTTTCTTGCCACAAAAAAATTAAAACTAAAATAATAATACTGATTGTCCCCTCCCTGGGCATGAGGGGCTTTTGGGGTGCTCGTAACGTAATATTTTTGTTCCTCCTGATGTGGGTGATTTCATGGATGTGTTCATCTTGTGAAAACTTCTGGAGCCTCATACAGTTAGGATCTGTTTCCTTTTACGTATGAATTGTCTGCTTCAATAAAAAGCTTAAAATATTCCCCTTGACTGGTTAACTATAAGATCGGTTCAATATAAGAAGGTTTATCCATGGGTTCAAGGGGTCAAGCCTCTGCCTCCGGCTCAGGTCATGATCTCAGGGTCCTGGGATCGAGCCCCGCATCGGGCTCTCTGCCAGTGGGGAGCCTGCTTCCCCCTCTCTCTCTGCCTCCTTGTGATCTCTCTGTGTGTCCAACAAATAAATAAAATCTAAAAAAAAAAATAAGACAGTTCATCCACAAATGCACTATTTTTATGCAACTGTCAGAAAACACCAAAGAAGCTTTCCAGGCACTGACATGAGACATGTCTCCAAGACATATTAAACAAAGAAAGCAACAAAAAACGAAAAAAAATCAACAAAGAAAGCAACATGTGAAACAAACATCTTTTCATGTGTAAGCGTCTATTGAGTACCTACTAGGTCCCAGGCACTGCAGACATACCTTCAGACACACAGACACACAATCCTGCCTCGTGGAATTAACACACTAGAGATTTGCTGATATTTTTGTAAAAGGAAAAAAAAAAAAAAAAACAAACCCAGCCATTAGATAAAGAATATGTATGTAATTGCACGTGAAGTTGAGACTAGTCTTGCACGCCTAGACTCCATTTGGAAGAAAGCACAAGATGCTGGAACAGTGATGTGTGCCAAGAAGAAGGGTGTGTCAGGCTGGGAGAGGAAGCAAGAGGGAGACTTTTCATGATAAAACTACGCTGTCTTTGTATCCTTTGTATTTTGAAGCATGTGAATCCTTCTGAAGTATCCAACTTTTGGGGGGGAACACCCATAAAACAAAAATAACAACAAAAACCCAACTTTCAATGAATACGTAAATATCCCCTCCCAACATTTTTTTTTTTAAATCAGATGCCAGATTCCCACAGCCTAAGTTGGATTCTCTAGAAAATGGGGCCAGGGCATCTGCTTTTTAAACAAGCACTGCTGGGGCGCCTGGGTGGCTCAGTGGGTTAAGCCTCTGCCTTCAGCTCAGGTCATGATCTCAGGGTCGAGCCCTGCATCGGGATCTCTGCTTAGCGGGGAGCCTGATTCCCCCTCTTTCTCTGCCTGTCTCTCTGCCTACTTGTGATCTCTGTCTGTCAAATAAATAAATAAAATATTTTAAAAAATAAAAAATAAATAAACAAGCCCTGTTACTTTGGTCTCACCTCCCACCCACCCACCCCCAAACCCCCGGAGAGAGTCTGTTGTTTTGGGTTCTAGAATCTTTTTCCATGATCATGCCCAGGGTGGGTGGGAAGGATGACAGTAGCCATTGCTGCCATCCATCAGGGCCAGGAGCCATTTCTCTAGATATGGTATCTGCTGAGGAGGGAGCTTCCTGCCCTGCCCAGGCCAGCCAAGTCTATTTTTAGAGAGGGCTGCTTTTCCATCAGCTCAAGGAAAGTCCATGTCCCCAGAGGCCTCCTGAGCAGGTAGATCCCACCAGCCACTGTGGAAAATGCTGCCCACCATTGAGTGTGGTCTGCCCAGCCCCGCAGACAAGGATCCAGTGCATCCGAGAGGTCTCCAAAACACCCATGGCCACACAGTTGTAAATGTCAGAAGTAGGATTGGAACCTGGGTGTCACCACCCCTGAATTCACGGTAACACGATGGACTGGAAGGCATTGGGATACAAGGGATATGTGAGCACTGAGATTTCTCAGCAACTCTTGCAACATTATTCCCAAAGGAAAGCTCTTCATTTTCAAGCAGGGACTTCTTATGGCAGCCTGGGGGCCCCATGGTTTTGGTTGATAAGAACGGACAATTTACAAAACAAGTGAGACCTGCCCTTCCCCGCCCCCCACTTCAAGGAGTCAAGCCAGGTGGCTCCTCCAGAAGCTCAGATGGTGGCCTGGCTTTAAGACCAGCTGAAGTCTCCACCTCAGGAATCCTTGTGCCCTTGAGCAAAACCATTATGTGGTTTGTTTGCTGTTCCTTCTGCCTAGAACACACTTCTCCCAAATCTTCCAGCGGCCCTTGGCTCCAACACCAGCCCTTGGTCACCTAAAATAATCCCAGAGGATTCTCCCACACACATGCTATCCTGTTTTCTGCTGTATAACACTTACAATTACCTAAAATCATGTATTTATTCGAGGGTTTTTCTGCTTTGTTCACTGTCTAGACCCTGCCTGTACCACACTCAGTAAATGCTTGTTGATGGAATGGGCTTCTGGCATCCAACGCAACCTCTGTTGGGCACAGAGGTCCCCTGTCTGGAGTGTGGGTCTGGCCTGGCCTGGGAGGGTTTGCTCAGGTCCATCCATGGCTGGCTGGCTCCCTTTGGCCAAATTCAAGGCTTGGTGAATCACATCCCTGTCCACTCTGCCATCCCTGGACCCCCAGCCCTGCCTTATAGAGACCCAAGATCCCTCAGCTGCTGCCCACAGGAAGGCAGGCCCTAGCCAGGGCTCTGAGTTGAGATTTCCAGACCAGAGACAGCCAGCCACACCCAAGAGATGCCCAGCACCCCCGACCGCAGGGTCTGAGGCTTGAACCAAAACCAAGAGCAAGAGGCCCCTGGAGGTTGGGCCAGCAGCTTCAGGCAGGGAGGGAAGTGGCTGGGTGATGGCCAGGTCCCTGTGTTTCCCTCTAGGCTGGGCTGGGCAGGGAGAGTCCCAGTCTCCCCCCACCTGTCTCTCTCTCTCTCTCTGCCCTGCTGAGGCCACTGTCCCTGGTGGCAGCAGCCAGGACGAGGCCCATCTCTTGTCAGCTTTGTTTTTCTTGATTATTTATGAGCGGTTTCCTGCCCCCTCCCCAAAGCTTTCTGTCTCACAGTTTCCAGGAAGTTCTTGTCACACAAGGAGGGGCAGCGGCGCCCCTTTGCCCCAGGGGAGTGCTACGTGGGACCTGTGCCCAGCTCAGCCCTGGGACCCAAAATGGAGAAGAGAAAGGAGAAACTGAGGATGGCACTCCCCTCCGTGGGAACCCGGGGAAGGAAGGCACTGTAGGGCGTGGGTAGGGAGGAGCCTCATCTTGGCCCCAACTCCTGGGCCGGGAGCCGAACGCCGAGGTTCGCGGGAGGGGAGTCCGCGTTGCAGGGACCTCGCGAAACGGTAGCGGACATCCCCAGTCCCTTGCACGCGGCCGGGAAAGTTTCTCAATGGTTTCCTGCCTCTTTACTGCCCCCTCGGTGAGGGCGCCCTTCTTTCCGTCCTTCCAGGCCGCTTGCAAGAACCGACTGGCTTCCACCCCCGCAGCATTGGGACTGCCCAGGCGTGCCTCAGTTTCCCCATCTCGCCAGAAGCCCGGGACGGCTACTTCTCGGGAGATGCGAGCAGGAGAAAGAAGTGGACCAAGGCAAACAGAAGAGGGGGATTTGGGGAAGTCGGGGCCCTATCCCTTTTCCCAGCCCCGGTCTCCAAGCCTCCCCTCCCCCGCCTGGCATCTGAGCCGCCAGATAACGGGACCTCTCCGGGCGGAGCATGCGCCATGCGTCCTGGCCCATCAGCCGGAGGGGGTGCGGGGGCTCCCGGGAGAGCGGACGCGGGGAGACCCGGCGGAGCAGGGGGGCGTGGGCTCGGCGCAGAGCGGAATGCTGGGCCGGGAAGCAGGAGAGGGCCCCCAGCTGCAGCGCGGGTGTTTATAATCGCGGAGGTACCCCTCCCCCAAGGCCCCCCAACTCAGCAGAGGCGACCCCGGGCCCGAGGCAGCTCCTACCGTAGGCTCCGTCCTTCCGCTCGTCCTCCATGGCCGCGTCGGGCGAGGAGGGGAGTCCGAGCCGGAGCGACCCCAGCCCGCGCGGGCGGGAGGCTCCGCGGGCTGCAGCGCCCCGCCCCGGGACCGGCCCCGCCCCGCCCGCTTGGCCAGCCCCGCACGCAGCCTCCAATGGGAGCCCGGAGCAGCCCGGGGCGGGGCATGGGGCGGGGCGGGGCCCGGGAGAGGGTGGGGCCCCAACCTTTGTTTCCCATCTGGGCTCAAGGGAGACTCCCCGGGCGTTCGGTGGGCCAGGAGCAGTTGTCACCCGTTCACTCATCTACCCACCCACTGACTCATTATATAGATATTGAGCGCTCACTGTGTGCCAATGCACGGATCAGAAAATGCCATTTTTCATTCATCAGATTGGCAAGAATTTGAGAGCCCGGTAACAACCAGTGGGGTGAGCACATGCTGTGGGTCAAAATGTTATCTGGCAGAAAAGATTAAATCCAGCCGTGTTTGCCTTGAGCGATTCATCTCTGTCTTTGACTCTGGAGAAGCCTTCATACGTGTCTGTGCCTGAGGACTATCTATCAAAGGTTGCTACCTGCGGCTTTAAAAGTTATTGTGATAAATGGGGGGAGGCTTAGATGTCCACCAACAAAGGAGGGCAAGGATCACCATGAGCTGGAGGGAATACCATGCGGCGAATAAAAAGAATGAAGCCGTAGAGGAAATGCAAATTAACAATGATATACCACCATACCCACCAGAAGAGCTAAAACTAAATGGTACCAAGTATTAGGAGAGGATCTGGAGTAAATGGGACTATCCTGGACTGTTGGTGAGAATGTAGAATGAAACAACCACTTGGAAAAAGATCTCTTAGGGATGCCTGGGTGGCTCAGTGAGTTAAGCATCTGCCTTCGGCTCAGGACATGATCCCAGGGTTCTGAGATCAAGTCCTAAATCAAGCTCCTTGTTCAGAGCCTACTTCTCCCTCTGCCTGGAGGCAGCTCCCCCTGCTTGTGCCCCCTCTCTGTATGTCAAATAAATAAAATCTTTTAAAAAGAAGAAGGAGGAGGAGAAGAAGAGAACCAAAATCTTGTATACAAATGTTCATAGCAACTTTATCACAACTTTGGGAGCATCTCCCTTCCCCTGGGGTCATGATCCAGGATCCCAGGACCCACCCCTGCATCAGACTCCCTGCTCAGCGGGGAGTCTGCTTCTTCCTCTCTTCTGTGCACATGCGCTCTCTCTCTTTCAAATAAATAAACAAAATCTCTAAATAAAACAAACAAACATTTTATCACAGCTCTACTCATAGGGGCCCCAAATTGGAAGCAACCCGAATGTCCATAAATGGGTGACTGGATCGGCACACCAAGGTCCCTCCATATCATAAAATAGTCCTCAGCAAAAGGCATCAACTACTGATAAGTACAATATAACACAGATGAGTCTCAAAAATAAATAAATAAATAAATGGATTATGCTGAGTGACAGAGGAGGCCAGGCACTTGAGAATGAAGTTCTAGGGTAGACATAGCTAATCAACCCATGGGAAATGGCAGACGTGGATCAGTGCTTGCCCCTGTGGATGGTAGGGCCCCTGCTGCAGCTTCCGGGGGTGGGGGAGGAAGGGAGGCAGGAAGCAAGACTGTGGTTACACAGGTGGGTTCAGTTTGTGGCAATCACTTCACTTCTGACCTTTCTGAACGTGTTTCGTTTTAAGAATGGAAAAATTGTTGATAGGTTACAGGTTGTAAGGAGAGTGAGTATTTATAGGGAGCTTACTCAACCTCAGAAGAGGGATTACGTGCCTTGTAGTCCATCTTTATAATCATTTTCCAGTTGGTGAAAGTGACACAGACAGGTTAAGCTATTTCTTAAATGCTTCGTATTAAATCCTGGCAATGCTTTTCCAGGTGGAGAAAATGACACAGAGAGGTTAAGTAATTTCCCCCACAGTCACCCAGGTAGTGAGTGTGGGGCTACACCAGGATTTGAACTCATGGACCCTGTCTTCACAACCCACAGGCTCTCCATAACCCTGCCAGGGTAGCTGGGCTAGATTTCTAGATCCCCGATGGTGAGTAAAAATAGCAAGTTGAGGGGCGCCTGTGTGGCTGAGTCTGTTAAGCATCTGCCTCAAGATCAGATCATGGTCCCAGGGTCCTGGGATGGAGTCCCTCATTGGGCTCCCTGCAAGCAGGGAGCCTGTTTCTCCCTCTGCCTCTGCCTACCACTCTGCAGGCTTGTGCTTGCTCTTTCTCTCTCTCTCTCTCACAAATAAAGAAATAAAATATTTTAAAAAACAAAAAAGTTTTTGGGGCACCTGGGTGGCTCAGTGGGTTAAGCCGCTGCCTTCAGCTCAGGTCGTGATCTCCCGTCCTGGGATCAAGTCCCGCGTTGGGCTCTCTGCTCAGCAGGGAGCCTGCTTCCTCCTCTCTCTCTCTCTGCCTGCCTCTCTGCCTACTTGTGATCTCTCTCTGTCAAATAAATAAAATCTTTAAAAAAAAAGTTTTTAAAAATAGCAAGTTGAAAAATAGAAAGTAGTACTTAATTGGTTAGTTGTATATGGTCTGGGGAAAAGAGAGAGATACGATATCTCACACACACACACACACACACACACACATTTGCGTGTAACTTAATAGAAAAAGATCTGAACATGTCAGTTGTTGTCAGAAAGACCAGGATGGAGGGGGTTGGGGACAGAAGGGACTGTTTCCTGATCTACAATGTTCTCTTTCCTTCCCTCTCTCTCTCTCTCTTGTTTTAATATTTTATGTATTTTTTAATTTTTTTTAAGATTTTATTTAGGGCGCCTGGGTGGCTCAGTGGGTTAAGCGACTGCCTTCAGCTCTGGTCATGATCCTGGAGTCCTGGGATTGAGCCCCACATCAGGCTCCCTGCTCAGCAAGGACTCTGCTTCTCCCTCTGACCTTCTCCCCTCTCATGCTCTCTCTCTCACACAAATAAATTAAATCTTTTAAAACAGTAAGGGTTTCATTTATTTATTGGTCAGAGAGAGAGAGAGAGAAAGTGCGCAAGCAGGGTGAGCAGCAGGAGAGGGAGAAGCAGGCTCCCCGCTGAGGAAGGAGCCCGATGCAGGACTCCATCCCAGGACCCCAGTATCATGACCTGAGCTGAGAGCAGACGGTTAACCGACTGGGCCATACAGGTGTCCCTTTCTCTCTTTAATAGGAGAAAATATTCATGAGGGTAATCAAAATTCTATTAAAAAATAGATTTAGGCGTGCCTGGCCCAGGATCAAGCCCCACGTCAGGCTCCTTGCTCAGCAGGAAGCCTGCTTCTCCTTCTCCCTCTGCCTGCCTGTGCTCTCTATCTCTCTGTCAAATACATAAATAAAAATCTTTAAAAAAAAAAAAGAGAAAGAAAAGAAATAGATTTAACGTGGAGGAAAAGGAACCCTCTTGCATTGTTGGTGGGAAAGTAAATTGGTATAGCCACTACAGAAAACAGTACAGAGGGTCTTCAAAAAATTAAAAATAGGGGCGCCTGGGTGGCTCGGTCATTAAGCATCTGCCTTCGGCTCAGGTCATGATCCCTGGGTCCGAAGATTGAGTCCCACATGGGGCTCCCTGCTCAGCAGGGAGCAGCCTGTTTCTCCCTCTCCCACTCCTCCTGCTTGTGTTCCCTCGCTCACCGTGTCTCTCTGTCAAATAAAGAAATAATCTTAAAAAATTGAAAAAATAAAATAAAATGCTTACAGCAGTTAAGGTATGGAAGCAACCAAAGAACCCATTGACAGTTGACTAGATCAAGATGGCGGCATCCATATTTGATGGAATGTTACTCAGCCATAAAAAGAATAAAATCTTGCCATTCTTGACAGCATGCACAGACCTAGAGGGTATTATGCTAAGGGAAATCAGTCAGAGAAAGGCAAATACCATGTGATTTCACTTCCATGTGGCATCTCAACAAAGGCACAAACAAACAAAAAAATCGGTACAGGATGATAAATATAGAAAATGGGTAATGGCCAGAGAGGGAAGAGTGGGTACATGAGAGACTTAAGGGAAGGGGGTTAGGGGATACAAACTTCCAGTTATAGAACACCTGCGTCACAGGGATTAAAAAGGACAGACCAGGAAATACACAGTCAATAGGATCGTAATGACATTAGAGGTGACAGATGGCAATGCCACACTTACTACATAAGATACAGAATTGCTGATTGGCTGTGTTGTGTGCCGGAAGCCAATATAACATTGTCAATGACACTTCAATTAAAAAAATCGTAAAATTAAAATATATTTTAAAAACTGGGTTTATCAGGCTGGTTACCAAAGGATAAATGCTGTCTGATTCCACTGCTATGAACTCCCTAGGGAAATAATTTCAGGGACACAGCAAGTAGATGGTGGGTGCCAGGGGCTGGGAAGGAGGAGGGGGAGGGGAACTTAGGGTTTTAATGGCCCAGAGTTTCAGATTTTCAGATGAAAAGAGTTCTGGAGAAGGATGGCAGTTAAGGGCAGCACAATGCTGTGAATGTGTTCATGTCTCTGTATTGTACACTTGAAATGGATTAAACGGTCAAGTTTATGTTAGATAGCTAAAGTTTTTAAAAAATAGATTTTTAAAAAACGGTGCAACACAGCTGTGACAGGGAAGGATGGAACAGCGGAGAGAGCCCAGAGGAGGGACGTGACCTAGACACGGGCTGAGAGATCAGAGAAGGCTTCCTGAAGAGGAGACGTTATCTCGGCTTGAGAAAAAGCCTAAAAAAAGCAAAGAGGAGCAGGCAATTTTGTGCTGTGTGGTTAGGTGCCGGAGGAATGAGAGAAAGAGAGAGAGGAACTGAAATTTAGGAAGTCAGTGTGTCTGGGGCAGTGGGTTCAAGCAGCGGCAGCTCGGGAGAGAGGTCAGCCGGGGCTGTTTCTCACGGTACTGGCCTCAGCCGCTCAAAGGCGATGGGAGCCGTGGGGGATAGAAGAGGGAGGGAGTGTCAAGTTTCAGACCACGCCCTTGAGTAACGTGGAGAAGGGACTGAAAGGGGTGCAGAGGCCGAGTGGCAGAGTCCCAGAGGGGAGGCTGGGGCGGGCTCTAGGCCTCTAGGAGGAACTGGGGCAAGGCCACAGCCCCTGGGGACAGCGGAGGCGGGGCCCTGGGGCACACAGAGCTACTCTGTTCTCTGCCCCCGCTGAAGCTTTCGGGTTCGTGCATTTTACAGCCAAACAGACCTTAAGTTTCAGATTCCAGGGCTTCTGGGCCCGGGCTTTTGGGTTCTATTTACTGCCTAAATAAACATCTTGGGGAGGGGCAACTGGGTGGCTCAGGAGGTTAAATAAAGCCTCTGCCTTCCGCTGGGGTCAGGATCCCAGAGTCCTGGGATGGAGCTCTCAGCTCAGTGGGGCACCTGCTTCCCTTCCTCTCTCTCTGCCTGCCTCTCTGCCTACTTGTGATCTCTGTCTGTCAAATAAATACATAAAATCTTAAAAAAAAAAAAAATTGGGGCGCCTGGGTAACTCAGTGGGTTAAAGCCTCTGCCTTCAGCTCAGGTCATGATCCCAGAGTCCTCCGCAGGGTTCAGTGATTGTGGGCTGGGCAAGGGCCTGGTAGCCTTCGCCATCCCCCTGAGTCACCTTCTGAGCAGGGGGCAGGTGGGAAGGAGAGTGGTGGCAATCCCCCTCTTTTGAGCAAAGACAACATAAAACCTTGGACTGTGCGGGGCTGGAAATCCCGTTCCACCACTGCTGACTGAGTGACTTTGTCACTGAGAGACTGTGTCCAAGTCAGTCCTTGCTCTCCTCCCCTTGGCAATGCTATCTGTCAAACGGAGATAACAGGCCTCCCTCACTCAGGCATTGTTTCTAGAAGGATTCCCACAGGGGAGACATTTAGGGCAGGGCTTGGGTATGGTGAGTGCCCCATACCCAAGCCCTGGGCGTGAGGTATTGTTAGTAATAGGAATACTGGTACCTGGCTATGCTGTTGGGAGTGGGTGGGGATTAAGTGCTTGACCTTCAGGACTCAAGTGCAAGTTCTGGCCCAACGGCCTCACAGCTGTGTAGCCCTGGGCCAGTGGCTTGACCTCTCTGAGCCTCTGCTTTTTCCAATGGAAGAAGACATAGAAGGTCTTCCCCCTCGGATCCTGAATTATCAGGAAAGCAAAGATGAGAAGACCAGAGTCAAAGAGCAAAAACAAACAAACAAGTAAATAAAATAAATAAAAAGAAAATCACAGAAGACAGTTGTAGCAGGAGAGCCGTTCCGGTGATCAAGTGCGCGCTTAGGCTGGGGAGCCGTTGCTTTGATATCATCCGCGTTAGAGGCCCGTTGGGAGAGGAGTGGGTAGTTCTGATAGCAGCAGCTGCTGTCCTTGCCTCCCTCCCTCGAGTCCCCTCTGGGGACACCCATCACACCCCCAGAGGCTGATAAAGTTGTGGGGCCGAGTTTGCAGGAGGAAGGAAGGATGAGTGTCTGCCTGTGTCTTTTTTCTTTTTTCTTTTTTTTTAAATTATTTATTTGAGGGAGAGAGAGAGAGAGAGAGAGCAGGAGCAGGGAGACGGGAGGAGGGGAAGGGAGAAGCAGACTCCCTGCTGAGCAGGGAGCCTGATGTGGGACTGGAACCCAGGACCCCGGGATCATGACAGAGCCAGAGGCAGACACTTAACAGACTGAGCCACCCAGGCATCCCGCTGCCATATGTATTCTCAACTGCTTCACGGTACATAATTATGGCAATGATAGCAAATAATACTGACAACATTACTGAGTGTTGGCTAATCCCAGGTCTGTTCCAAGAGTCGTGCTGGGGGTAATGACCCAAGCATCTGCATGATAACCTAAGGAGGTAAGAGCAGTTGACCCTGTTTCAGAGATGCGCGGCAGGGCAGAGCAGGTGCCTGAGGCCGCCCAGCTGGCTGCTGGCAGAGCCTGGACTTGAGCCCGAGCAGCCAGTTCCCAAGGCCTCGTGCTGCACTAGCACATATAAAGAAGACAACAAAAACAATATTAGTACTCTGCCTGAAGACTCTTTCCACCGTCTTCTTCCTGCTCTTAAGGACATGGTGGGAAATTTCCAAATGTCAGCCCCTTCTCTGATCTCTCTGTTCTCACAGCGCCCCCTGCACCCTGCTACCAGCTCACTTGCTTTCTTCTTCCTCCACCTTTTTTTTTTTTTAAGATTGTTCATTTATTTATTCGACAGAGAGAGAGAGAGAGAGGACGCCCAAGTTGGCAGAGCAGCAGGCAGAGGGAGAAGGAGAAGCAGATGCCCCACTGAACAGGGACCTCCCCCCAACCAACATGGGGCTCGATCCCAGGACCCCAGGATCATGACCGGAGCCAAAGGCAGACGCTTAATGGACTGAGCCACCCAGGTGCCCTTCCCTTGCCTTCTTCTTTTTTTTTTTTTTAAAGATTTTATTTATTTATTTGACAGAGAGAAATCACAAGTAGACGGAGAGGCAGGCAGAGAGAGAGAGGGAAGCAGGCTCCCCGCTGAGCAGAGAGCCAGATGCGGGACTCGATCCCAGGACTCTGAGATCATGACCTGAGCCAAAGGCAGTGGCTTAACCCACTGAGCCACCCAGGCGCCCCTTCCCTTGCCTTCTTGATCAGAGATGATCACGACTGAGACAGTCAAGATGATCTCTGGTTATGATCAGAGGTCATCTTGTCTTTTGGTTTTTACGTTGTGTGCCTCTCACCTCCCTTGCAGAGAGCAGTGGCAGGGCTTGGTCTGTTTGCCATCCATAGTGGTACAGGGTTGCTTGATAAATATTCACTCACTGCATGCATGAATCAGTAGCAACAGCAGCATTACCAGCCTCCATGTGTTCGGTGCAGTACACAGAAGGTGCTCAATAAATGCTTGTTGAGTGAATAACTTTATAATACAGTCCCAATAATAATGACCATTGATCTTTTCAACAGTCTATCAACATCTTAGTGTCACATAACAGGAGTTTATAAATACTTTACTGGAACGACTAAGAGTACATTAGGAATAATAATAAAAGCGGTTACATATGTTCTGCTCCGAGTTCTACCCAGAGTTCCTCGGTGAAAGAATGTACTAGTCAGTAAATATCTAAGGGAAGAAAAATTAATTAGTAAATAGTTATTGTATGAATGAATGAATGAATGAATGAACGATTTGCACGAATGCATTTTTTTTCTCCCCTCTCCACGGAGCTGGACAGATATTATCGAGTACCCAGTGTGGGGGACTGGGGACACAGGCAAAAACAGGACAAAATCTCTCCTCCATTGGCCCAGGTGTGCATGTGGGAGATGAATGCTTGAATGGGTGGACGGATGGAGAAGGATGAATGGGTGGGGAGATGCATGGGTCGGGGGTGGGGGGAGTGAGCGGGTGGCTGGGTGGACGCAGGGATGGTTGGTTGGTCCGGAGACTCCTCCCATCAGCTCTCCCGGGTGCAGACGGAAAGTGAGGCGGGGCAGCTGTCCCCTCCGAGGCCCCGCCCTGCAGCCGTCTCCGCGTCGGCCAACAGCGCTGCTCACCTGGAGGCCTCCCCTTTAAGACGCTCTCACCTGGGCGCTCACCTGCGCGGGGCCGCTTCCGCAGGAAGGAGGAAGCGGCGCCGCTGTCGCCTCCCGGCGCTCCCTCCCCGCCTCCCGGGTCCGCCGGTTGCCACCATGTCCGCCTCGGCTGTCTTCATCCTCGACGTCAAGGGCAAGGTGGGCCGGGCGCGGGGGATGGGGGTGGGAAAGGACAGGTGAGGCTGCGCTCCCCTGGTCCCAGGGGCGGCCCCTCCTCGCGGGCAGGGAGGCTCCAGAAAGCTCTGGGAGCGTGGGAACACCCCTCCCCCAATCCCTGGAAGTCCCGGGTGGAATCCCACCTCCACTGTTTCCTAGCCGCGGGCCGGGGGCTTTGCCTCCCTGGGCCTCAGTCTCCCTGTCCGCAAAAATGGGAATAACAGAGGTCCCCACCCAATAAGAATGAATACAGCTGGATGAGTGTAAACTACTTAGCACAAGAACCCAGCTGCAAACAGGAGATGTTCAGTTCGTTGAAATTCTTTCTATCACCGTCTCAATCATCCACACGATTCATATTTGGGGGAAGACAGGGGCAGGAGACCCTCATTCCCGTTTGGGGCTGCCTTGTCTTTTTTCCGAAGCCCCCTCTCATTCGCCGTGGCATATCATATCCATAAAAACTGTGGTGGTGAAAGTAAGGTGTTTGAGGACCAGCTCTGCCCCCTGGGGGTTCTCAACCTTGGACTACACCAGCTCAGGAAGTAGGGACTGTTGGTATCAAGTGCTTACTGCCTGCCGAGCAGCACCTATAAGGGTATTTTTTTCTTTCTAGAATCTTTCTCTTTTCTTTGCCTCCTTCCTTCCTTTCTCCCCACCCTTCCCTTCCCTTCTGTTGTCCCCACCTCACCAGTTTGGTGCCTGTGAAGCCTTGGGCAGGAGCTGGAATGCTGGAACCCATGTGTCTTGGTTCCATTCCCGGTTTCCCCACCTGTTAAGAGATATGGTTCACACCTTGGGGGGTCTCCATCCTTCAGATGAAGACACATGAAGATGGTGATGCTGCCTGCCCCGCAGACTGCAGTGAGATGCAAATCAGTCAGCAAACGTCCGGTCTGTAGGAGAACACGACTGGTCCGCACTGAGGAGTCTGGACACGTTTGCTGTTATTATCATGCTCCCATTTTACAGAGGAGGAAACTGAGGCACAGAGCGGCAGAGTCTTGCCCCTGCCTGGCAGCCAGGAAGTAGAGTCAGAACCAGGCACTCTCTCTGATGCCCCTGGATGAAGGGGCCCAGATCCTCGTGGTGACCGCGACTTCTCTGCTCACCCTTAGCCCCTGATCAGCCGCAACTACAAGGGCGATGTGGCCATGAGTGAGATCGAGCACTTCATGCCTCTGCTCATGCAGCGGGAGGAGGAGGGTGCCCTGGCCCCACTGCTGAGCCATGGCCGGGTCCACTTCCTGTGGATCAAACACAGCAACCTCTACTGTATCCGGCCCTTAGCGGGATTCCTGAAGGCCTGGGATGGTGGTGGCTCAGGCCCAGAGAGGGTGGACGGAGGACAGAAGTTGCACAGCACATCAGCGGTTCGGGTTGGAGAGGGATGGACAGGTGAGGTTTTAGGATCCGTGCTCCATTTGAGACGTCCAAAATGGCACCTTTTCCTTAACTTTGCTGCCCACAGTGGTGGCCACCACACTGAAGAACGCCAACGCCTCCCTCGTGTACTCCTTCCTCTACAAGACAGTGGAGGTAGGTTCTGCCTTCCCATTGGCCAGCTGGTCTGTCCGTCCACTCGATTTGCCCTTCTCTTTCGGGATCCATTTCTCCTAGGAAGCTTTCCCTGACCTCCGTCGAAGCCCCATCTCTGTGTTCTCATTAGCTGCAAGGGCATCGTCTCTCTCCCTGTAGGGCAAGGGCCAAGGAGGTTTCTAAGACAGTGCACTGCTCAGATCTGAGCCAGAAAAAACTGGGTTCCAATCCCAGGTGCCCCCCCCACCCTCCCCGCTCCCTGGCCATGTGAACTTGAGCAAGTCATTTCTCTCACTGTCTCTAAACTGGGAGTTACAACAAGTCCTACCTTGGGGTTGTTGGACACATTAGTCAAATTCATTATGGGTGCCTAAAACAGTGCCTAGTATACAGTAAGTGCTCAATAACAGTTTGGTATTGTTAGCATTAGTACTGCTTGTAGAGCCATATAATAATTGGAGTGCTTGCTAGATACCGTTCTCAATGACTGAGAAAGCGTCCAGGAAATACTTTTCAACAAACAAGGAATGTGCATTGATCTGTCCCCTGCTAGGCAAAGAGGGGACACAGCTGTGCATGAGAGAGGCACAGCCCCTGCCTGTCCCAAGGAGTCGAAGGGCACGAAGGAGGTGCAACAGGACGTTATGAGAACTGGAGACTGGGGTATTAGTCTCACATTGACACTCCAGGTGGGGGCGGGGGGGGGATGGTCGTGGCTTCACTGAGGAGATGACATTTGAGCTCAGTCCCAAATGACAAGAAGCCCACTGTGAGAAGAATGTCCCAGGCAGAGGGGAGAGCATATGCAACGACTGCCAGGTGAGAACAGAGAGAAGGCCGGGGGGCTGGGGCAAATTGAGGGATGGAGGGTTTTTTGAATGTCAGATGACTGATAGGTTCCTGCTGTGGTTATACCAACCACTTCCCAGAGGCTCTGAACTTGGGGGTCCCAAACCCCTAAAGCTCGTGGAGTCCCTGAATTCTTAATGTCCCAGTGCTTGTACACAGTAGGCACTTAATAGTTGCCTGTTGGGTTGCTGGCTGGATGAATGAGGCCCCAGCCATACCTCTGCTGGTGTCTGTTTCCCTGCACCCCCAGGTGTTCTCTGAGTACTTCAAGGAGCTGGAGGAGGAGAGCATCCGTGACAACTTTGTCATCGTCTATGAGCTGCTGGATGAACTCATGGACTTTGGCTTCCCACAGACCACGGACAGCAAGATCCTACAGGAGTGAGTGGGCCATGGGGACAGCCACGGGGAGACCCACTCATGGAAGGAAGTCCGGGAGGGTCTGGGAAGCATCCCTGGGTCCAGCTAGTCATCACCCCGGCCTCCTGACAGGTACATCACGCAGCAGGGCAACAAGCTGGAGACTGGCAAATCTCGGGTGCCACCCACTGTCACCAATGCTGTGTCCTGGCGCTCCGAGGGCATCAAGTACAAGAAGAATGAGGTCTTCATTGATGTCATTGAGTCTGTCAACCTGCTGGTGAGCCCCCTCTTCTCCCCCACTCCTTCCGCGGCCTGGAGGCAGCAGGGAGCCCCTGTGCTTGTTGACCCCCACTTGTGCATCCTCAGGTCAATGCTAACGGCAGCGTCCTCCTGAGCGAGATCGTGGGCACCATCAAGCTCAAGGTGTTTCTGTCGGGAATGCCAGAGCTGCGGCTTGGCCTCAACGACCGAGTTCTCTTTGAGCTCACTGGCCGTAAGCTTCTGGAGGAGGGGAAACGGGAGGGAGAGGACCCTATCCTATCTGGGGACCCAGAGAAATGCAGCCAGTTCTCAAATAAGCACTCGAGTGCCCTCTGCTGGTCATGGCTAGTGCTGCGCTGCTGGCTCATTGGCGCAAACAGTGCTTCATTATTGGATGTCTGGCTCAAGTACAAGGCTGAAAAAGACAAATCACTGTCCTTGTGGAGCTGACATTCCAGTGGGAGTAGGAGGTCGGAATAGTATCCTATTTAAAAACCTGACAGCAAGAGCCAGATTCCATGGGTTCAGATTCTAGCTCTGCCTCCCTGCTTCTGGCCAGCTGGGTTACCCCGAGCAAGTTACTCACCCTCTCTGGGCCTCAGTTTCCTTACCTGTAAAATGGCAGGTAATGGCAAATGGTAGGGAAGGAAACAGGGGTAGCGATCTGGGACAGGGTCTCTGGGCCAGGCCTCCAGGGTCACCTGCCCGCCCACTTGGCTCGGAGTTTCAGGGAGCAAGAACAAGTCGGTGGAGCTGGAGGACGTGAAATTCCACCAGTGCGTGCGGCTCTCTCGCTTTGACAATGACCGCACCATCTCCTTCATCCCACCTGATGGCGACTTTGAGCTCATGTCCTACCGCCTCAGCACCCAGGTGAAGCAGGGGAGAGCCCCATTATAGGGGTGAGAAATGGCCCTAGAACCTCCAAGAACTCCCTTTTCTGCTATCTGCAGGTCAAGCCATTGATCTGGATTGAGTCCGTCATTGAGAAGTTCTCCCACAGCCGCGTGGAGATCATGGTCAAGGTAAGCTCAGGGGAACAATTCTTCAAAGTGCATGGTCTGCCCCCCCGAACCCCGAAATCACTGGCCTAACCCCATCTCTCCCATCTCCTGGCTCCTTGCTTCCCTCCAGCCACGTTGGTCTCCTGGCTGATTCTCAAACATGTCAGGCACAGTTCCCTGTAGGGGCTTCGCATTGGCTCTTCCTTCTGCCTGGGCTGTTGTTCCAGCAGCCATGCCCACAGCTTCGGCCCCCACCCTCTCCCCCCTACTCTGGTCTCTGCTCTGCTGCCCATCACATCTACTTCTTCCTGGTGTGGATTTCTTTTCCCCAGGGTCAGACATGTAGTAGGTTCTCAGTAATGTGTAAATGATGGACAGAGTATTTGCTATACATATTATGATTTTATTTATTTATTTTTTAAGATTTTATTTATTTATTTGACAGACAGAGATCACAGGTAGGCAGAGAGGCAGGCAGAGAGAGGAAGGGAAGCAGGCTCCCTGCTGAGCAGAGAGCTCACACGGGGCTCGATCCCAGGACCCTGAGATCATGACCCGAACTGAAGGCAGAGGCCTCAACCCACTGAGCCACCCAGGCGCTCCCATATTATGATTTTAATGGAGCCTCTACTTTGTGAGGGGTCTGAGGGACAAGAGGGAAGAGATTAAAAATAGGGTGTCCTCGGGGCGCCTGGGTGGCTCAGTGGGTTAAGCCGCTGCCTTCGGCTCAGGTCACGATCTCAGGGTCCTGGGATCGAGCCCCGCATCGGGCTCTCTGCTCAGCAGGGAGCCTGCTTCCCTTCCTCTCTCTGCCTGCTTCTCTGCCTACTTGTGATCTCTGTCTGTCGGATAAATAAATAAAATCTTTAAAAAAAATAAAATAAAATAAAATAAAAATAGGGTGTCCTCAAGGAGTTTGCAGGCCAGATGGGGAGACAGACAAACCATCAGCAAATCCTGGGCAAAATAGGTCTCTAATCGGCCCCACTTAATACTCCCTCCACTGCATCTGCCCTGGTCTCCCAGCTCTTGTCTTGGGCCCCCACTGTCTGTTCCCTTAGAGGGCATCTGTGAGCGCTTCAGTCTGACTGTATCTCTCTTCTGCCTACGACCTTTCATGGTTCCCACTTCACTGAGAGTAAAAGCCAAAGTCCTGGCATCCCACAAGGCCCTATGACAGTCTGCCCTGTCACCTCCCCAGCTTTACCTCCCTCCACTGTCTCCCTCCCTCTCTCCATTCCAGCTATATCAGCTTCCTCTTTATTCACACCAAGCAAGGTCATACCTCAGGGCCTTTGTACTGGCTGTTCCCTTTGGATCTCCCATCCAAGTACTAACCAGGCCCGACCCTGCTTAGCTTCCGAGATCAGACTAGATCGGGCGCGTTCAGGGTGGTATGGCCGTAGACTCCCTTTGGATCGATCGTACTCCTTCTCTGCCCCAAATGGCTCCTTCCCTCATCTCCTTCAATTTTTTTTTTGCTAAATGCCACCTCCTTAAAGGCCTTTCCTGATTTCCCTATTTAAAATTGCAACCCCCATGGGGCACCTGGGTGCTTCAGTTGGTTAAGTGTCTGCCTTTGGCTCAGGTCACGATCCCAGGGTCTTGGGATCGAGCCCCATGTCCGGCTCCATGCTCAGTGGGGAGTCTGCTTCCCTCCCCTGCCAGCTCATGCTGTTTCTCAGTCACTGTCTCTCAAATAAATTAAATCTTTAAAAAATAAAATAAAGTTGCCACCCCCTATCATTCCCCACCTCCCTCTTTGCTCTATTTTTCCCCTATGACTTAACACCAACTGACACGTTTCATTTACTTTCCTAGCGTATATATATACTTACATGTTTTAAAGAAAGCCCTCAGTGTATTCCCTTTATAATTTTGGCACCCACATTTTTTTTAAAGATTTTATTTATTTATTTGACAGAGAGAGAGAGAGATCACAAGTAGGCAGAGAGACAGGCAGAGAGAGAGGGGAAGCAGGCTCCCTGCTGAGCAGAGAGCCAGATGCGGGACTTGATCCCAGAACCCTGAGATCGTGACCTGAGCCGAAGGCAGAGGCCTAACCCATTGAGCCACCCAGGCACCCCTGGCACCCACATTTTTTTAAAGATTTAGAAAATTTTTATTTTTATTTTAAGACTGATTTTTAAGTGGTCTCCATGCCCATTCTGGGGCTCAAACTCACAATCCGAAGATCAAGAGTTACATGTTCCACCGACTAAGCCAGCCACACGCCCTACTGCCCACATTTTTAACCATAAATATTTTGTCCTGCAGGTTTCTGATCCTATCAGTGGACCGACTAGCTTTGTTTGCATAAGCTTGATTTGAACACGAGTCCCAGAAGCTGTAGTTTCGTGCCTCCCTTTCTATAGCTGTTGAGTATCCCACCCTGGGGATCTTTTCTGTTCCTTCTCTTGCGTGGTTTTTTTTCCAGTTCTTGGCCACTCTAGTTCTTGTTGCCGTGAACAGCTCCCGGGGTCCCAAACAAGAGCTTCTCCACAGTTTAGAGTCAGCCCTGTTTTACAAATGGGGAAGCTGAGGTTCAGAGGGGTGCCGATGTCCCTTACCTAGGAAAGAGGGGGCGGTAACCTACCTTGAACTTGGGTCTGCCTGGCTTAAGAGTCTCTGTTTTTCAATTTCACTTTGTTCCCCGGTCTCAGGGTGTCAGGGAAGCTGCAGCGTGAATGAATGGTCACCTGGGAGGGTCTTGACACCCCTCAAGAAAGGGGAAGGGGCCATCAGTGCTGATGCTTCCCAGAAAGAATATGCCCTCTGGTTTACTTCGAGGTCCTCTGCCCCGATGCCACCTCCCAAGCATCCTTCCCCAAATTGATCAATAGTGGTAGTAATCATAATGCTAGCTACTGTACACAGAACACTAAAATCCCTATGTTCAAAGTCTGTCCCGTGTCACATGTCAGATACAGGTGACGTAACTTATTTAATGACTTGTGAGACGTGCGATCGTTGGCAACCCGAGCCCGATGCAAGTCCCTGTTGTGTCAGGTACCAGCTAATTCACTCGGACAGAGTGCCTCATTCTCCTCATCTGTAAAATGGACCTCAGGGATGGATCCTACTTTAGGGAATTAGCGAGAGGACCAAGTGGTTGGCTTGGGGCCCAGCATGTGCTAGGGGCTCATTAAATGCCAGCTCTCAAGTGAAAACTCCTCTGTGATGGGCATCATTTGCATTTTGGACCAGGCAAAAGAGTTGGACCCTTTGCAAAAAGAAGGCACTAAGAACAGAGCCTCTGGAGTCCTCTGTGGGTGTGACCCCCCCCCCCCCAGCTTGCCACATGTTGGCCGTGCATCTCCAAGCAAATGCCTTAGCTTTCCCCTGTCTCCATTTTCTCATCTGTAAAACGGGCAAGCTGATTGTTCCCACTTCAGGACTGCGGAGGCTCTCCCTGAGGTCGTGCGGGGAAAGGGCTTGAATATTTGTGGGATGCAGGAGTGAATTCTTCACACCCCACACCCTCTCCTCTGACAGGCCAAGGGGCAGTTTAAGAAGCAGTCGGTGGCCAACGGCGTGGAGATATCTGTGCCCGTGCCCAGTGACGCCGACTCCCCGAAGTTCAAGACCAGTGTAGGCAGTGCCAAGTACGTGCCGGAAAAGAATGTCGTTATTTGGAGTATTAAGTCTTTCCCGGTGAGTACTGGGATGGGTGTGGGATCTGAGGGACCTGCCCTTGCGGCTTGCAAGCAAGCCAGAGGACAAATAGCGACCCTTGTGTGTATGCACATGGTTATCCTTTAAGGATCGTAAAGCTGGAAACCAGGCCAGCGTGGTGGTTAAACTCCCCGCCTCCCAGGTCTTGAGGAAACCAGCCCTGGGTTCAAGTTCTCCATTGCCATCTCAGCTAGACAGTCTTAGGAAACCTACTTCCCTTCACGGAGGCTCTGTTTGCCTATCTGTGAAATAGACAGGATCCCATTACCCTCATCCTTGGGCCGCTGGAGGGTTTGGTCCGTCCCTGCGAATGGGATGGGGGTGGGAGGATCCATTAGGGCCTGGAAAGTGGGCAGGGGGTCATCAGAAGCCCTCTGACCAGGCTTTATAGTTAGAAGCTTCAGCTGTACCTTGGCCAGGAAGCTTCACTTTCTGGTCTGAAATGGACAAAGAGCAGAGCCTACTCTGGGGGCCGCCGGGAGGATGGTCTGGGCAGAGGGAGGCCTCTTGGTGTGTCTGATGCCCCCATGTGCCCTCAGGGGGGCAAGGAGTACCTGATGCGTGCCCACTTTGGCCTCCCCAGCGTGGAGAAGGAGGAGGTAGAGGGTCGGCCCCCTATTGGGGTCAAGTTTGAGATCCCCTATTTCACCGTCTCTGGGATCCAGGTGAGTGTGAGCAGGTATCTTCCCTCCTTGGCCTCAGTGGGTTCCCCATTCTCCTATGCCTTGGCTCAGGTCACATCTGTTCCCTGGCCTGCACCATCTCGTCCCCCCAAAACCACCCTGCATCTATTCCCTTACACTGTGCCATCTCTTTCCCAGTGTCCTGGACTGCCTCCCTGCTCCCCTCCCCCCCGCTGCCCGTGCCACACCTTTGCCCTAGCCCATGTCACCACTCATAGACCACATCACCACATTCTCCCCTAGCTGTGTTACATTTAGTTCCCTCACCACAGCCAGGCTCCCTGCACAGCCTGGGCCACCTTGTTTCATCCCCTTTCAGGTTCGGTACATGAAGATCATTGAGAAAAGCGGTTACCAGGCCCTGCCATGGGTTCGCTATATCACCCAAAGTGGCGGTAAGGCAGCCTGGCTCCCTGGGATGCTGGGTCAAGGAGATCCAATGTGTGGTCTCGGGGCTTTGGCCATACTTGGGTCAGAGGGTCACCACAATTCAACAGACCTGGCCTCATTTTGCCCATCTTTAAAATGGGGGCAGTTGCCAGCTCTAGGGTACTGATAGGGTTTGGACAAAGGACTGAACACACAGCACCCCCATCTGTACCTGGAGACAAGCTTGTTGCTATGGTTACCTTCCCTGGGTTGAACCCCCTTCTTAACCTTGTTACGTACCCATGGAGTTCATCATGAGCACTGGGGTGGGGAATAAAGGTAGGAGGGGTGCTTTCCCTCTGTTCCCTTTCCCAGTTTGGAGATGGTCCCTGCTTATTGTTTCCCTGCAGATTATCAACTTCGGACCAGCTAGGAGAGAGAAGAGGTGTGGACTTGGACATGGGGCCCTCCCTCTCCCCAGGCTGGGACTGTAGATTTGAGAGGGAGGAAGATGGGGGATGTGTACAAGGGAAGGCCCCAGACTTAGCAGTTTCTTGCTCCCAGCACCCAGCACCTGGCTTCCTCCCTGCCTTTCTCTCCACCCATAGGCTGGGAGGAACAGTCTCCCTACCTCCTTTTGCCTCCTGGCTCCTCCCTCCTCCAATTTTATATGAAGAAATAGAGGAGGGTCTTGAATACCCCCTCATGAGTGCCTTCTTGGAGTGACCTGCCTTAGGGGTGTCGGGACCCCTTCACAGCTGCTGAGCCCGGAGGCCATGCTGGCCCACCCAGAGTTTTAGGATGGTATTAAAAAACAAAATGAATCTAGCTGCTGCGTATATTCTTGGCTGGGGACTGGGAATGCCAGGAACACCCGCTGAAGGGCTGGGATGGGAGTGGGCAACGCAGATCCCTTCCCTAGGCCGAGGCACGGGGCATCTGGGGCAGTGCAGTTTCCCCCCAGCTCCTTGGGCCCGTGCTCCAGCCTTGTTCCGCCAGCATCAGTTTCCCTTGTAGCAGCCAGAGGGCGCCTTTTCAAAGCCAGATTGTGGCATTCAGAACCCTCCCAGGGTTCCCTCGTGAAAAATAAAACGTAAGTGCTCAGTGCGGTCCACAATCCTTATCTGCGCTCCCCGTCCTTCTGGTTAACCTGTCTTCACCCCCTCCCTCTCTCCGCCTCTAGACGTCATGCGTCCTGTGCATGGCAGGTGTGCTCCCACCTCCGCCATTGCAACTGTAATGCCCTTCACCTGCCATGTACCTCCCCCACCCCCAGATATTCACAGGACTCCTTGCCTCACCTTCAGATCATAAAGGTCATCTCCTCGGGGAGGCCCTCCCTTTCCCAAGAGACTATCACTTATCTGTTTTATCACCCCCATTGCGTTTACCACCCTGCAAAGATCACATTACTGTCTCCTCCCGACCTAAATGGGGGGGGGGGGGTCCTGCAGCGGGGACCAACTGGCCGGCTCGCTCTCCAGTTGGTGAGCCTAGTGCACAGAGGGTGCTCAGTAAAAGTCTGAATGCAGACGTTTGTAAGCGCTGCCTGCGACCTCGACTCTCGCCTTCTGGGCTCGTCCACGTGGCGGCTGCAGCTGGCAGTGTGAAATTTTGTCTCTGCCATGGCGTTTGCTGTGCTAGGTTTGGTCCAATCTGAGCCCGACCGTGATTCCTTCTCACCCATTCCATTTCCCCGTTTTCTTTTCTTTCTTTCTTTCTTTCTTTTTTTTTAAAGATTTTATTTATTTATTTGACACAGAGAGATCCCAAGCAGATGGAGAGGCAGGCAGAGAGGGAGATAGAGGGAATCAGGCTCCCTGCTGAGCAGAGAGCCCGATGTGGGACTCGATCCCAGGACCCGAGCCGAAGGCAGCGGCTTAACCCACTGAGCCACCCAGGCGCCCCATCCCCGTTTTATTTTCTTGACGGTGCCTAACGCTACCTAAAATTATGTAGTTGCCCGAACGTGCGCTCCCCAGCGCGGGACGGGTTCCAGCACACAGTGGGCGAGTGAGTGAAATAAAGCTCTTTGCACAGACTAAGGGCTAATAAGTGCTTATCGCGTGACTGAATGGTGAAACTCCAGACTGGACTGCCCGCGCTACCCTGCCCCTGACCTTTCTCCCGCGGGTCAGTTAAACCGGCTCCCTTTCCCGCCTGCCTGGCGAGTTTGAAAAACCGAAAACCCCGCCATTGCCGGCGGCCCACCGGTCGCCGCGGCTCGGCCAATCAGGAGCGGCACCGCCCATTCCGGAGCGTAAAACTCGCCCGGCGACGCGCGACCATTGGCTGCTCTGGCTGCGTGGGCGGGGCGCCGGCGGGTCGCGCGCCGGGCAAAGCGGCTGGGCTACAGTGTAGCGAGTTCGTAAGAAAACAAATCCGCAGCGTTCGGGGCGGGGCCTCCGGCGTGCCGGCACCGCCCCCTGACGGCCAGCTTGGCAGCGGCTTCGACACCGCCTCAGAACAGACGTCGCGGAGGAGGGAGGGTGAGTTGGGGGGAAACCCGGCCCCCAAGGGGCGGGCGCCCGGCCGGGCGGTGCGGGCTGCGGAGGGTTGGGCCGGGCACTCAGCCCCCGGCGACCCGCTGGCCGAGCGGGGAGGAGCCCGCCGGGAGGGCGGGGGTCGCGCCGGAGAGCCGACGGGCGAGCAGAGCTGGGAGCCTCGCGTGGGCCAGGTGCGCCTCGGAGCGGATCTTCGGGCCGGCTTCCGTGGCTTTCCCCGCATTGACGGCGCCGGGGTGGGGCGGGGGCTTTGCAGGCTGCCAGTGTCGACATGCTGCTGGAGGAGGTCCGCGCCGGCGACCGGCTAACCGGGGCGGCGGCCCGGGGCGACGTGCAGGAGGTGCGCCGCCTTCTGCACCGCGAGCTCGTGCATCCCGACGCCCTGAACCGCTTCGGCAAGACGGCGCTGCAGGTGAGGCCCGGCCGGCTCGGAGTGAGGGCGGGGCTGGGACCCCAGACCCTTTCCCTTACGTTTCCTGGTCACAGTGGTGGCGGACTGGGGGTCCCGTCCTTTTTTCCTGGGCCGATGTTGCTCCCTGATGTCCCTTTTTCGTGGGTGGGTGGTGGATGGATGGGGTTAGGTTGGGGGGAGGGGAGGACTTTCCATCTTCTCTGGAGGATTTCTTATTCTCTGGATGCGGGGGATTCAGTTTCCCTGGGGAGATTTATTATTCTGTGATATGAGTTCAGCTTCTTTGGATCCTGGTTTCATAAGGGTGGCTCTAGTTTCTTGGACCTTCCAATTACAGGAAAGAAGGATTCGTGTTTCCAGGGGGTCCCCATTTAATGGAGGGTTCTCTGAGAGGAATCCAGTTATTAGGGAGATCTCCATTCCTGGGTTTGTTGGTTCCCCGGATTTCTGGTATATTAAGGAAAGTCCTAATGGGGGGCACAGTTACACATTGTTTGAGCGTCCTTATTCTCCGGGGGGCCATTTTACAGGGGAAGCCCATTTCTTAAGGGGCCCAAGTACCCTCTGAAGCATCCTCGCTATATGGGAGGAGCTGTTAATTAGAGAAGGGGTTTCAAATTCCCTGGGCACTTCCTTTCCCTTCAGTCCTCTGTCAAGTTCTTAGGGGGCAGTTTTCATTCTATGAGGCTGATTTCCTGGGGTGGGGGCCATATTTCTTAACGATCTCCTCTATGGGATGGGGCATGTCTCTGCTTCTTTGGGGAGGGTTTTAAGTTCCTTGAAAGTTTCCACCGAGGCTACTCCCTAGAGGATTATCTTGTCCTTAGGGGATGACCAGTTTCTTGGGGAGGGGTCCCTCTTCCCAGGAGATGTATTTCTCTGGGGTATCCAACAGCTGTCTGAGAGCTTATGTTATCTGGGGTTTCCTGATTCTTTGGAAGATCTCTAGTGTTCCCTATGTTTGAGTGACCCCTCTCTTCAGTGACCCCCTTTTCCTGGAACCTCTCCCTTGAGACCCCTTATCCTTGGCCCCCACACAGGTCATGATGTTCGGCAGCCCCACCATTGCTTTGGAGCTCCTCAAGCAAGGTGCCAGCCCCAATGTTCAGGACGCCACCGGCACTACTCCAGCCCATGACGCCGCGCGCACTGGATTCCTGGACACCCTGAAGGTCTTGGTAGAGCATGGTGCTGATGTCAACGCACCTGATGGCACTGGGGCGCTCCCCATCCACCTGGCGGTGCGAGAGGGCCACACGGCTGTGGTCAGCTTCCTGGCTATGGAGTCTGATCTCCATCACAGGGACGCCAGGGGCCTCACACCCCTGGAGCTGGCGCAGGGGCTGGGGGCCCAGGATCTCATGGACATCCTGCAGGGGCACACGGTGGTGCTGCTGTGACCCAGGGCCACCCACTCCTGTAACAGGACCCAGCGGGGTTCTGCATCAAGAGAGGAGGAAAGAAACACTTTCTCCCCTCACTTCTGCCCACTGTCGAAAGGGGAGGGGCACCCGTTTGTGGCTTGTTGGTGTTGATTTGCGGGGTGTGTGTGTTTGAGGGACATTTCTCATTTGTTTTTCTCACCCCTTTTGACGTGCTGGGCAGAGAAGGGCTCTTGCCGACAACAGCCATCTAAACGGTTCCGTTTTCTCTGTGCCTCAGATTGCTGGGGCTGCAGACGCCCAAGAGCAGAGCGTTTAAAGCCCCAGCTCCAGAGTGAGGTCATCGCTTCCAGGGCTCCTGGAACCTGGCGACCTTGGCTGGCTTGTACCCAGAGAGAGACCTCAAAGTGTGCACACTGCTTTCAGGCATGGGGTGGGAGGGGGGAGAGTTTCGAATCAAAGGGTAGTATGAGTTCGTTCATATTTTGTTGGAAGCTTGTTTTCCAGTCTCTTGTACAGCGTTTAAAAAAAGAGATTCTATTTATTAAGCTTTGTGGAAAAAAATTGTGTGATAACTTAATGTTTTTACCCATTAAATTAAGACTTGTGCATGATCAGAGCTGGTGGCTTCTGATTTTTGAAGCGATGGAGAGCCGCGCGTCCAGTATGTTTGTAGGGGGTCGAAAGAGGGGTCGCAGGTCGTGGATGCTTTGGGGGAGGGGTGAGAGTGGTAATTCCCAGGGTGCGAGAGGTGAGTGAGCTGGGTGGGGCAGCGGTTTACGCTGTCGGAACGGAAGGGAGGCAGGAAACCGCGAGTGGAGAAAGGGCCCCCAGATGTCAGCTGGGTGCCGGGAGCCCCGGGCGGGCGGGGGGGGGGGAGTGGGCGGTGGCTGGAGTCTGACTCGAAGAGGCGTGACCCACGGGCGGGGATTGTGGTCGCACGGCATAAGGGATCCCGGAAAGCTTGGGGACAGGATTAGGCGCGGCCCGCGAGGCTCCGCCTCCTCTCAGGCTCGCGGGGGCCGGGAGTAGCCCCGCCTTCCGGGGGGTGGGGGGGGGACGCACACTCGCTGCACGCATGCGCAGTGGGCCGCAGAGCCGCCATGCCGGAACCGCGAGGGTCGTCGCCTCTGCGGGTCAACGCGGCGTTTGCCGCGCGGTACGGCCGCTACCGGGAGCGCGAGGAGCTGCAGCGGCGTGAGTGCGGGGCGCATGCGCGCGGGGCGCCGGCGCGTGTCGGGGCGTCGGGAAGTGGGAGCTTGTCTGGTCCTCCACGCTGATCTGGGGGGGGTTCCCGTCTGTGCCCCGCAGTTAAAGATCGCTACGGGGACCGGGACAGCGGCGGCGACTCCAGCTCCGAGTCTGACTCTAGCGACGAGCGCGTGGTGAGCTTTCTCACCCCGGTGCCGTACGTTCGGGAAGCATCCAAGTCCCCCCCACCGCTTCCCAAACCTGATACACAGAGGGCGGCTAACCCACAACCCTATTTCACCCTACGGGAGTTTCCATCCTCCTTTTCCTAATCCCTTGAAGGACACACAGCGGGCTCTCCATCCCCAGGGGGTGGCATGCCCTCCTACCTCCCCTCTCCGCCCACCATCCACCTCCCCATCCCGATGTGTGAGGTGCGACCGCCGTGTCCCCTCTTTCATTCCCAAGAGTTTAACCATTTGTCAGGGTCCGACTCAGCCCCTGAAGTGAGGCATCCTTCTGCCACATGGGGTACTCAGCTTCTCACATCAGGCCTGGTCTTTTGGGGGCCTCACTGTGCCGCCCAGCCCCTGCTTGCTGTCCCACCTATGTCCTCTCTGCTCACCGGCCCCCACCTCAGTCCTTTGTCCCCAGGAAGTATCCTCCCCTTACCCATTACTCTAGCTCAGATCCTGTACCTCTGTGTGGCCTGTCCCAGTCCACCCCCATTGAGGGCCCCTCTTTCTCCGCCACCTGTTTCACATCTTCCCACTGCCCCTCTTACTCACCCTCCAGCCCCCAACCTGCCTCTATCCAGCTGGATCACTTCTTACTCCGGGCTCCACCCTAATTTCCACACCCTCTCAGCCCACCTGCCCTTATTACTTAGTGCCCCCAGCCTCCACAAGGGCCCTCATCCATCTCCCTTCTGAAGTCTAGCCCTGATCCTTCTCATGCCTTAGGAATTTGACCCCCAGCAAGAGCGTGACTTTTACACAACTCTCTCATTGTTGAAGAAGAAGGACCCCCGCATTTATCAGAAGGATGCCACCTTCTATCAGAAAACAGGTCTGGGGCTGCTCCTCCCTAGGGCCCAGGTTCCTCGTTGCCTTACTGGTTTGTGTGACTATTTAATGAACCGTCATACTGTGTACGTTCTCCATTCTATGCCGTAAGTGCTTAGCGGAGTGTTTTACATTATTATTCGTTAATAATGACTGTGTGCTCAGCCCTGGTCAAAGCACGAGTTACTGAGTGAGCACAGCCAGCTACTACCGAGTGGTTTTAAGTGTGACATTTGAAATCGTGGTTGGACCCCAGCCCCGCCCTGTGGGAATTCTCCGCCTGGGGAAGGAAGAGGGTTGTAGGTGATGGCAGGTGTCTTCTGGCCACCCAGCGGTATCGTCCTCGGAGAGCGAGGAGGCTGAGGAAGCTGAAAAGAAGCAAAAGAAGATGCGTCCTATGTACCTGAAGGACTATGAAAGGAAGGTTATCTTGGAGAAAGAAGGGTGAGGAGAGATCCTGACTTCCCTTCCCATCCCTCCCCCGAGCCTTCCCAGGGCAGGCTGACGCATGGGGGTCTTGGAAGAGGTGGGAAGAAGCCGGTGGTGACTCCCCAGGATTGAGGGGCTCTCAGAGAACGGGAGGGTCCGTGATCCACCTGCACCGTCCTGCCCCCCAATGGCTGCTCGTAAGAGCTCCCCACCCCGGGGGACCGACGGGCCGTGGGGAGTCTACGTTGAAGACCTTGTTTGTCCTTGCCCAGCAAATATGTCGACGAGGAAAATTCAGACGCAGAGAGCTCCGACCAGAGATTCCCGGTAGGTGGGGTGGAGGGCCTGGCTGGGGGCTGAGGGGCCTGGGGCTGGGCCCGAGGCCCACTGTCGCTCTCTCTGCAGCAGATCTCGTCGCAGAGTTACGTGGAGGAACAGAAACAGCTCAAGGAAAGGTGAGCCTGGGCCTGCTCAATGGCCAGATGGATCGGACTCGAGGCTCTGGGATTGGACAGGCCCAGCCTGGGTTCAAATCCAGCCCTGTTACTTCATGGCTGTGTGCCCTTGGGCACGTCACTTAGTCTTTCTGTGCCTCAGTTTCCCCGTCTGTTAAATGGGGTTGACGATACCCTCTGTGTCACAGTGCTGCTCTGAGCTTGTTGAGGGGAGCCCAGGGCTTAGTAAACAGGGTTCATCTCGGGCCTGTGGGCAGGGCTCTGTCTCCTGAGGCGTTTTCTCTTGCATGGGCAGCTTCCGGGCATTCGTGGAGGACAGCGACGATGAGGACAGTGCCGGGGAAGGTGGCTCCGGGTTGCTACAGAAACGTGCTCAAACCAAAGAGGAGAAGGTGGGAGCTGGGCCTGGCTGGCTGGGGCTTGGCGGCAGGCAGGGGTCCCCAGGCCCTCAGAGCTGGCATCCCCTCAGGCCCAGGAGGATGCGGACTATGTGGAGTGGCTGAAGGGGCAGAAGGAGATTGACAACCCTGACACCCTGAAGGAACTGGTGAGTTCTCCTGTCTGGTCCGTCCCCAGGCTTTTTCTGGAAACCAGTCCTTGAGGGAGTAGCCAAGAGCCCATCATGTGAAGACTGAGGTGTGCCCCACTCTGGGCTCCAGTTTCTACTTCTGTAAGATGGCGATTGTCCCCCCTTCTTTACAGACAGGCTGTGAAGTTTTAGTTACTTAAGTCCACATGGAGCCGAGCCCACCCTCCTTCCCTGCCCACAAGTCCCTGACCTGGGTCCTGTCCCCTCCCCCCTTCCCCCCAGACCCACCTCAAGGAATATTGGAGCAACCCAGAGCTGGATGAAGGAGAGCGGTTCCTGCGGGATTATATCCTCAATAAACGCTACGAGGAGGAGGAAGACGAGGAAGAGGAAGAGGAGGCAGAAGAGGAGGAAGGGTGAGCAGCTGTGTCGCCCAGGAGCCTGGAGCCCTGCTAGCCCAAAGGCAAAGGGCACCAGATGTTTACTTCTTCACACAGATGGTGGCAGAGTTACTGTCCTGTGAGGAAGAGCTGCGGCATGTGGGCTCTGGGGCTACGTGGCCCTGTCCCTGGACTCTGCGCCTCAGTTTCCCTATCTGTCAAATGGGGGTGCCCCAAAAGTAGGGCTCTTGTGCAGATTCCATGCATTAATATGGGAGTACACAGGGGTATGGGGGCTCAGCTGACCCCCCAGCTCATTGCCCTGCCTCATTTTTGTCCCTCAGGGGCCCAAGCCTCCCTGTCCAGCTAGCCGTGGACGATTCCTCAGACGAGGGGGAGCTGTTTCTGAAGAAGCAGGAGGACTTTGAGCACAAGTACAACTTCCGCTTCGAGGAGCCGGACTCGGCCTTGGTGCGGGGCTAGGGCTGGGGCTGGGGAGGACCCGGGCTTTGGGGGCCCAGGCCGGGAGAGCCCAGAATCATCCCTGTGGCCCTTCTGGGCTCCCGTGCTGCCCACAGGTCAAGACCTACCCTCGAAGCATTGCGTCCTCCGTGCGCCGCAAGGATGAGCGCAGGAAGGAGAAGAGAGAGGAGACGCGGGAGCGGAAGAGGAGGGTGAGTGTGGGGGTGCCAGGCGGGGGAGGGCGGCCCACTGTGCAGGGGGAGCCCTCGCTCCCACTCTCCCCTGGCCTGCCACCCTCAGGAGAAAGCAAAGAAGCAGGAAGAGCTCAAGCAGCTGAAGAACCTGAAAAGGAAAGAGATTCTGGCCAAGCTGGAGAGGCTGCGGCAGGTCACAGGCAACGAAACCCTGGGGTTTGAGGAGCGGGACCTCGAGGATGACTTTGACCCCGCCCGCCATGACCAGCTCATGCAGGTGCGACCCCTGGACCCCACCCAGTGCTGCCTGGGACAAGGCCGTGCAGTCCATGCGTGTTTCCAGGCTGTGTGGCCTCAGAGAAGTGCCTTGATGTCTCTGTGCATGTGTCCTTGTCTGTAAAGTGGGTTCAGCCATACTGTCTACCTCAGGATAGCTTGGGAGAAACATGCATAAAAATTGGTAACGCTCAAGGGACAGGGAGTAGTTGTGTTTCCTTGAAACTTGTAGGGTTTGAAGGGACATAGTATCAGGCCACAGAAACAGGCGATAGGGCTGTATGGGGAGAGCAGTGGGAACCCTGGGAGCCCCAAAGAGACCCCTGACCGAGCCTGGAGGTGAGGGGAGGAGACCAAGGCTGCATAGGCTTTAGTTTCTCAGTGAAATGGAGATCGTTTCTGTCTCTTGGGGTGCTTGTGAGAATGCAGTGAGTTGCAGACCAGAAATGGGCATACAGTAGGTGCTTAATAAATGACACAGTCAGCCTCGTGGTCACGGAGCACCAGGTCACGGAGTGGCCCCTGCCCTCCCAGAGCTCCGGGTCTGATGGCAGGCTCTTAACTGTACAGTTACAACCCCCAGCGATCAGAGTGGTGGCGGGGACTTTCAGGCGGAGGTAGGGTCTGAGTCGAGTCCCCAGTTGACTGTCGGGCGTGGCGGTGAGCGGGTCAGGGCGGGCAGCTGAGGCCTGAGCCACAGCTTGGCAGCCAAGGAGGGAGGGGTGCACCAGGCAGGGGGTACTGTGGGGGCAAAGGCCTGTTGGAGGGGAAGAACCACGACTCTGTGGAGCAGCAGGGGCGGGTACTGGGGCACAGAGGGGCCTGGACACACCGGGCTCCTCTCACGTCAGCAGTGAGGTCTGGGGGATGCCGGGAGCCATGTAAGGTGTGAGAGTGAGGTGGTCTGGGGGAGTGGGCCTTGCTGAGCCTCCTGGCCCTGACCCTGCAGAGATGTTTTGGGGACGAGTACTATGGCACCGTGGAGCAGGAGAAGCCGCAGTTTGAGGAGGAGGAAGGGCTTGAAGGTGAGGTCACCGGGGGCACCAGCCTGGGGGAGCTGCTGTGTCTGAAGTCCAGAGTTCCGCGCTGACCCCCTACCTCTGTGTCCTCTGGGACCAGATGACTGGAACTGGGACACATGGGCTGGGACTGAGCACGCTGGAGCTTGGGACCAGGAGCTGCACTGTGAGGACCCCGACTTTAATGTAGGTGCCATGGGCAGAGCGGGGGGACCCCGAGGGGTGAGCCCACCCACCCCCCGCGAGTGAGGGCTGGCCTGACCTTTGCATCTCTGCAGATGGATGCGGACTACGACCCCAGCCAGCCGCGGAAGAAGCCGCGTGAGGCCCCCCAGACGGGCAAGAAGAAGCGGAAGTCCCCCTTCGCTGCAGCCGTGGGGCAGGAGAAGCCAGTGTTTGAGCCTGGTGAGGCCCGGGCTGGGGGTGGGGGCGGGCAGGGGCTCCGCAGGGCCCGGCACACCCCAGCAGCCTGGCTCCCTCCCTGCGCAGGCGACCAGACATTCGAGGAGTACCTGGAGGAGTATTACCGGCTGGATTACGAGGACATCATTGACGACCTGCCCTGTCGCTTTAAGTACCGCACCGTGGTTCCCTGCGACTTTGGGCTGAGCACCGAGGAGGTGGGACCCCACAGTGGTGCTGCTGGGGAGGGTGGGGGTGTGCCTTGCGGGCAAGGGGGCATGTGCAGCCAGCAGATGCTGCGACCCGCGTTCCTTCTGTGGAAGACACCCATACAGATAACATGACCTGCCTTGGCTGGCCTCTGAGGCCCACAGGACACGCTATAAATATTACTTTGAAATCTCTTACCAAATATCGGTGGTTGGGTGGCCGTTAGGACTGGGTGGGCTCTGGAAACAGATGCCCGGGTTCAAATCCGGCTGTGGCCACTCACCAACTATGACCTAGAATGCTGTGCCTCCGTTTCCCTGACTGTAAAATGGGCTAATAACAGCCCCCCCAACCCTGGCTATGGAGCCGAGGTGTGTGTGTGTGACTCTTGCAGCGCCGCTGGCCCCTTAGCCGTGGGGGCTGTGGGGGCCTCACCCGTCACGGCCAGCCAAGCCCACATTTATGCAGCTCAGGACTGCTGCGCTTGCTGTCTTCCTGGCAGCGTCGGTAGTTTCTGTGGTGAGGCCTCACCTGTCATTGGCACACGCGGTCATCGGCGAGGAGCCCCTGCCTGTCCTGAGGTTACTGGGACCACGGTGCCCGAGTGAGGCGCAGGCACCCCGGGCCCAAACTGGAATCTGAAATCAGCCACTTCCCGATCACGTGACTCAGGCAATGATCTCCTGGCCGAGCCTCAGTTTCCCCATTTGATCCCTGCTGCCAAAACCTTCCAGTGGCCCCCACAGCAATCAGTCCTCTCCTGCTATGGTCCCTGCTGAGTGGGAGTAGCATGACCTGCCTTTGACTAGTGAGGTGGCCAAAGCTGAGAGCGAGTGACCTGGGCCCCCCCACCCCCAACCCGGGGCTCACACGCGGGCCCCTATGCTCCCTTCCTGTGCAGATCCTCGCTGCTGATGACAAGGAGCTGAACCGGTGGTGCTCCCTGAAGAAAACCTGCATGTACAGGTGACAGGGCCGGGCCAGGTGGGCCAGGG
Source organism: Neogale vison (assembly GCF_020171115.1). Classification (NCBI taxonomy): domain Eukaryota; kingdom Metazoa; phylum Chordata; class Mammalia; order Carnivora; family Mustelidae; genus Neogale; species Neogale vison. The sequence continues at coordinate 216,795,582 of NC_058096.1, forward strand.
GAGGGCCTAGCAGGTGGGGGCACCTCCCAGAGGCATGTCAGGCATGTCTGCTGACGGCACAGGTCAGAGCAGGAGGAACTGCAGGACAAGCGGGCGTACAGCCAGAAGGCCCAGAACTTATGGAAAAAGAGGCAGATCTTCAAGTCACTTTGCCCAGAGGAGTGAGTATCCCTTGCCTGCTGGGCCTGGGCTTGCCGCGCGCGCTCTGTCAGCCATTTGTTGTGTGGCCCCGGGAATGGGGCTTCCTTTCTCGATCCCTGGGTTCAGATTCTGGCCAGTCACAGCTGTGTGGCCTTGGGCAAGGCCTTTGCCCTTTCTGGGCCTGTTTCCTTATTTTAAAAATGCAGGTAAGGAGGGACGCCTGGGTGGCTCAGTTGGTTAAGCAGCTGCCTTCGGCTCAGGTCATGATCCCGGCATCCTGGGATCGAGTCCCACATCGGGCTCCTTGCTCGGCAGGGAGCCTGCTTCTCCCTCTGCCTCTGCCTGCCATTTTGTCTGCCTGTGCTCGCTCTCTCCCCCCCTCTCTGACTAAAAAAAAAAAAATGCAGGTAGGGAGTAAAGATGGCTCGTTTCTTGTTGGGTTTTTGAGGATTAAGTGAATTCATTCATGTAAAGTGCCTAGAACATAGGAAATACCGTAAGGGTATTAGTAGTTATTATTATTCTGCCCATTATTTCCTGATCTATAAAGCAGGGCTGATAGAACCTCCCAGAGCTGATTTGAAGCTGCTTTCCATGAACAGCTTAATACAGGCCCAGGCTCAAAATGCCACAGTGATCAGCAGTACCATCGAGTCTTGGAGTTCAAGAGGAAAGGCCCAGTTTTGGTGTCAGACTTGGGTTTGAACCCCAGAGAGGCCCCTGATTTGGCGCCTTGCCTCTGTGAGCCTCTCCTTTCCTCATCTATAAAATGGGGGATGTGTACTCAGGAATTGGCCTAATCGTGACCAGCTTGGGCTGAGCCCCCACTTTTCTTCTCAGGATGGAGACACTTTCAGAAGCCACAGGAAAGCCACAAAGAGACAAAGACGGCCCGCAGGGACAGCTGCTGGCACCTGATGGGGCTAGCGGGAAGCAGGCCCAGCCCGGGAGCCCCCCAGCACAGGAAGAAGCAGGCCCCATGTCACACACGCAGAAGCCAGTCCCCCAGAGGCGGAGGAGGAGCAAGAAGGCGCGTCTCCTGGGCCCCACTGTGACACTCGGGGGGCGGGAGTTTAGCCGCCAGAGACTGCAGGCCTTTGGGCTCAACCCCAAACGGCTGCACTTCCGCCAGCTGGGCCGGCAACGGAGAAAGCCCCAGGGTCCCAGGAGCGGCCCTTGAGCTCCAGTAAGCAGCCAGAGGCCCTGGGGTCCCTCCCTTCCAGTCAGCTCCTGGATGCATCACCCTCACAGACTGTGTGGACCATGTGTCGGCCCGTGGGCAGAGAAGTCTTGCGATCTCACAGATTTGGAAGCCGAGGCCTAGCTAACAAGCTTCCCCCGCCATCTCCCCTTGACACACACCTCAGACCCCGTCCCTCAAATGCTGGGCCAGCCACAGCCACAGTCAAGTTAAACGGCTTTATTAGCCCCCAGTGGCCACAGTTCCCCCCCCCACCCCTAGACCTCAGCAGGGTAGGGGCTTTGGGACCAGCAAGGGGCACGGGTGGTCCAGTGCAAACTACAGTACTAGAGTCAGGCCCTGAGTGGGTGTCTGGGAGCCCTCCCTCCCTGCCCTGGGCGGAGGGCCCAGCTGGCCAGAGGCAGGCCGACTGCCCCTGCCTGGAGGGCCCCCAGTTCCGAGGTTTCCTGGACTGGTCTCAGCTGCACTTGTCAAGGGGGTGAGAAGGGGAAGACCCATCACCTCCAGGTTTCAAGCTCCCACACCCAGCATGACATAAATAAAAAAATAAATAGTGCTCATCTCCCCCGACCCCACCCGTTATAAAAACACGAAGTCCTCCGAGCTCGGGCGTTTGGCCTTGAGGAGCCGCCCTGTGCGAGGGAGCCGCAGTGTTGGCTGAGAGAGCTGGGAGCAGAGGTCGTCCAGGCTGTGGTCCTGAGCATGGCCCTCAGCCAGCGTGAACATGGGGTAGCGCTCGGTGGCTGAGGAGGAGCTGAGGACCTGGCGGGAGGAGGGAGAGTGTGGTTGAGCCCCAAACCATATCTGTTCTATAGGTGTAATTATCTTAACGGGTGCATTTACCAGGTGCTTCCTGAGCTCGACTCATCCCTCCAGGGCAGTGACCCAGGCCAGCCAATAAGTGCCTCCTGTTCCCCGACCACCAGGATAGGCACGTGATCCAGAGTGACCAATGAGCGGCGGCCCTAGGATTTTTGCTGTAACTCTGGGAAAGCAGGGCTCCCTTTCCACTGAACAGGGGGGTGGGTGCCCCTTGCCACTCTTAAGGGTAAAGCCCTGATGGGACAGTTCTACTGGTTGAGCTCATGGATGCAGCTGTCCTTCAAGCAATAATGTCTGCAACTTTTCATCTCCTGCCCTTGTTTTGGTCCAATCAGTCCTAGCTGGTCTTTTGTAGCTTGTGGGCAGGATAACCATCTTGATTCCCCAGGTCTGCAGGACTCGAGGTCTCTCTGTTCCTCTTCTCCCCGCTCACTGCCCCTTGCCCTCCGCCCTCCACCACTCCTGGCTCACCCTGGTCAGCTCTGAGCAGAGTGTCTCAAACTCCTTCTGGTCTCCAGCATAGAACCCCACCGTACAGCTCGGGTCCATCTTGGCGAAGGCCATCTTTCGGGGTGAGGTGCAGTGGAAGGACTGGGGCGTACAAAGGAGGGAAGCTCAGGGCCACAGCCCCCTCCACCTTCCCCAGCCCCACCCTGGGGATCCCACCCGGCTCACCTCCAGGGGGAAGTCAGCCTGAGTGACATCCACAGTGGGCTGGCAGTAGTGGGGGTCCAGGTACAGCAGGAAGTCGTCTGCAGGGGTGGAGGCATGAGGGGGGCTGAGGAAGGGGGAGGTGTGGGGGGTGCAATGGGGTGGGCTTACCCTGGTAGCCGATGAAGTACAGTGAATGCCGTGGCTTGCCCCCCATGATGCCCAGGCACAGCTCAGAACGCAGGAGCTCCTGCAGGGAGAAAAGTGGGCAGAGGAGTACACTCTGGGCAGGTGCTGTCAGGCCCTAGAGAAGCACTTGGCAAACCCCCAATGTGTGCAAACCCAGCCTCCTCTTGAGGAGCTGATACTCCAGTGTAGGAGATGAACGTGGAATAAGACAAGTTTTGCCACGTGTCTGTAGGCAATAACACTGGGAGAAGAATAAAGAAGGGAAAAGGGCTTTGCAGTTTTAAGTAAGGGAGTCAGAAAAGCCTCATTGAGGTGAGATTGCAGCAAAGATCCAAAGGAGGTAAGAGGGAGTTAGGAGTGCATCTCTGGGGAAAGAGCACTCCAAACAGCTGAAACAGTGAGTACAAAGGCCCTGAGGCCAGTGTATTCTGAGAAAGGTGAGGAGGTTCGTGTGGTGGGGGCAGAGAGAAGTGGGAAGGAGAGTGGGGGCAGACGAGGTCAAGGCATGGGCAGGGGCATGGTACAAAGCCTTGCAGGCTGTAGGGAGAACTTTGGCCTTTTATTCTGAGTGAAAACAACCCAGGGTTTTTCCAGCTTTGCCATCCCTTTTGCCTGGAGCGCCCTGGCTCCTCATCTGCCTTGGCTGGAGAGGGGATTTCCTAGGCTGCAGCCACCCCCCTCTACCCTTCCCAGTGTTAGTTTTAATTCCTCTAGCATCTAAGGCATAATGCCACAGCTGTCAGTTTGGTTTCAGGCCCCCACTGTCTGTCCGTCCTCCAGTAGAATGTCTAATCCCAGAGGGCACGAACGTTTGCCTCTTCCCCTCTGAAGCCCAGCCACTGGGACGGTGTTTGGCACGTACTGGGGGGTGCTCCCCGACTACTGAACAAACAGATGGACAGATGAAGGCAGCAGAAACACCTCACCCAAGCTACAGAAGCTGGCATGGTTCCCAGGGGAGGCTTAGTGGAACTTAGTGGAACTTGACGGCACCCACCTTCACGCAGGGCACATACACGGGGTTGAGAGTCTCGCCTCCCAGCCGCACCGGCACCAAGATGACCACGGACTTCCATTCAGCCGTGGGGTCCGGCCTGGCCACCAGGCGTGCCACATCTGCCTTGTACACTGGGAAGACGATGCAGCAGGTCATGTTCCTACCCACCCTTCAGGCCTTGGAGAGTGGCCCTCCCCATGCCTGTGCCATCTCGCAGGGTGCCACTCCTGTCATCAGCAGAGAAAGAGGTCTTTCGGGTGCCCCACCCACCCAATCTCCTCCCCCCACCCCACCCCCCATGAATCCAGGGCCTCGTGGCAGGTGTGGACATCTCCATTTTACAGAGAGGATAACTGAGGCCCTAAGAACATAAAACCAGGGGGAGGCAGAGAGCCTTCCCCGCAGCCCAGAGCACCTCCCCAGTTCCAGGGCCTGGTTAGTATTTACTTACTCAGCGAGTGACTTTGCCAATATGGAAATGGGAGCTCTGGGTACCTCTTCCCTCACTGCTAAGTAAGCCCCCTCCAGGCCTCCAGAAAAGGGGATTCAACCCCTTCTGGAAACAGGGCTGCTATGGCCTGAATGCTTATGTCCCCCCAACACTCAGATGCTGAAATCTTAATCCCCAAAGTGATGGTATTAAGAGGTGGGGCCTTTGGGAGGGGACTGGGTCATGAAGATACAATCCTCATGAGTGGAATTAGTGCCTGTATAAAAAGGACCCCAGAGAGCTACCTGCCCCTTCCATCATGTGAGAAGGCAGCAAAATGAACTAGGAAGTGGGTCCCCACCAGACACCGAATCTGCTGGTGCCTTGATCTGGGACTTCCCAGCCCCCAGAACAATGAGAAATAAGTTCCTATTATTTATAAGCTATCCTGTCTGTGGCATTTTTGGTATAGCAGCCCAAATAGACTAAGAAACTGGTCATCTGTGAAAATCAAATATTGTCTACATGTCTAAATGTCTTTAATTTTATATAAAGATTTATAGGTTTTGTAGATTCTCTGACACCATTAAGGCTCCTATTAATGAAGACCCTGTCCAAACTGATTTGGAGGAGGGGCCCCTGGGTGGCTCAGTCGGTTAAGCCTCTGCCTTTGGCTCAGGTCATGATCCCAGAGTCCTGGGATTGAGTCCCAAGTTGGGCTCCCTGCTCAGCAGGAAGTTCTGCTTCTGCCTTTCCCTCTGCCTGCCACTCCCCCTGCTTGTACTCTCTCTCTTTCTCTATCAAATAAACAAAATCTTTTTTTTTTTTTTTGAAGATTTTACTTATTTGACAGAGAAAGATCACAAGTAGGCAGAGAGAGGGGGGAAGCAGGCTCCCTCTTAGCAGAAAGCCCGATGCGGGGCTCGATCCCAGGACCCTGAGATCATGACCTGAGCCAAAGGCAGAGGCTTAACCCATTGAGCCACCCAGGCACCCTAACAAATAAAATCTTAAAAACAAACAAACAAACCAAAAAACTGATTTGGAAGAGAGTGGGGAAACAATAATAATAATAACATTTAGCTAACACTCACTGTGTGACAAGCCCTGCTCTAAGAGTTTAACTTGTATTATTGACTCAATCCTCACTACAATCCCTTGTGACAGAGAGCAGACTTTTGTATGTGTTACAATTGTTTACAGAGTAAGAGTAAATTGGACACGAGAGAGGGAAGCCCTTATATCTTCTCCACTTGCCAAGAAGCCCCTAATGTTTCCTATCCTGGTTCCAGAGGCCGTGGGGGATCCTAAGCACCTCCCACCTCCCCTGTGTGGGTCTCAAATCCTTTCCCAGGCTTCCTCTGCCCCAGGAAGGTAGGTAGTGACCGGCTCTGGGTGACAACTCTGGGACCTTGGTTTCCAGTCTCTTACCTGTGCAGTCCTGAGAAACATACACCACCAGGCGGGTGACCTCCGAGCAGCTCTCCACAGCCTTCCTGGCGGGTGACAGGGAAGGCCTGAGTGCCTGTCGGAACCCAGTGGTTCCCCGTCCCCTGCAACGGCCCTCACCTGAGTATGTGTGCCACCAGAGACGGCCCATACCAGTCCCCCGCCTTCTTGCCTGAGCTCTGCCCAAGCTCCACCAGCCGGTGCAGGCCAAAGGGGGCCCGGGGGTGGTCGGCGAACCAGGACACAATCTGCCGGTGCCGCCGCTCCTGCTCCAGCTCGGGGGTGCCCTGGGCCCAGCGCGGGGGCACCCAGCGTGCAGGCCCACGGTAACGGTTGGGAGAGGCCAGCCCTGATGGCTCAGAGGGTCCCGGGCTTGAGCCCTCAGCCCAGGTCCAGTCTGGTGGGGATGGAGTACAGAATCAAAGGGTGCTGGGGGGGCGGGTGTGGGGGGGCGGACACCGTTCCCATTTACTCATGCTTTCTGTGCAATTCTAATGCTCCTGCCGCCACAGCTTTACCATCAATTTTCGCAATCCAGAACCTTATTGTATCAACTCTCGCGCCACACAGAAACCGACTCGGCACACCATCTCACAAACCTTTAAGCTTAGTCTACAAACAGTTCTGACCCTGCTGCCCTGTGTGCCTGGCCCGACACTGCCGGGCGCCCTCCCTTCCGGCGCTCACCTCTGGGCAGGAAATGCAGCAGCAGGCCCTGGGCCAGCATCATCTGCCCACTGCGCAGCATGCAGCCCCAGCCGCAGTCCGAGGTCAGGCAGCCTCCAGCGAGGGGCGGGAAGTCCCGGCGGTACGTGAGCCACAGGCGGGACACGAAGTCCCGCTGGAAACGCTGGATGTCACCTACAAGACGCAGGCTTGTCAGCGGCCACCTGGGGCACCAGGTCTCCCTCGAGCCTGGCCTGGGGTCCCCAGCTCACCCTCGCCCTCGAAGCGGTAGCGGCGGCCGCAGAGGTGGACGCTGGAGATCTTGCTAAAGCTGGTCCGGCTTTTGACTGCCCAACCTGAGGAGACGTGGGGCAGCAGCCAGCCAGATGAAGCACTGGCTTGACAGACATGTAACGTGACAGGTATGACGGCAGTCATGCTTCCATCCACCCCCCTCCCTCACCCCACCTCACGGTCTTCCAGGTCCCAGCTCAGGGCTGGCATGGGGCAAGCCATGCCATATTCCCCTCCGACGGAGGCAGGGACCCTGGTAACCACCACATAAGTGTCTGCCATCAATTCAGGATGAATAAAGCAGTTAGCTTCTTGTATTCGTTTTACAGAGGGGGAAAATGAAGGCGCAGTAGAGGAAAAAACCTTGCCCAAGGTCACACGGGAATGGCATAGACTTGAAAACACATTCCCTTTTGGACTTGCGGCAGGTCTGCCCGGGGCAGGGCGGGGGACCCACAGGTGACTCACAGGAGGAGAGTAAGTGGTAGAATACTCGGCAGGGCCAGGGTCGGCCACCCCTCGACGCCCACCGGCCTCTAAGCCCCCGGCCTGCAGGAACCCTCGGCCAGCTCCTGTCTCAGAAACCAAGCCCCGGGCCCGCCCCCTCCTCACCGTACTTGACGTTGTTCCAGGCCGTCAGGAACTTCGCCTTAAACTTGTCCACTTCGTCCGGCTCCCCAGGGGCGGCCGCGGGCGAGCCAAGAGCGGGGCCGCTGGCTCCAGAGGGCCTCAGGCCGTTGGGGTCCGGAACCCGGGGGCCCCGCGGCCTGCGGCCCTCGGGGCGGCGCGCGTCCTCCGGGCTCCCGCTCCGGTACTGCGCGGCGGCCGGCGACACGGAGTTCATGGGCGCACGGGGAGGGCGGACCGAGGGCCCGGGTGGGGGCCGCGAGCGAGCGCCCAGGGGGCCGGGCCGCGGCGCCCGGGAAGGCGCTAGTCGGCCCCCGACGCGGCCACCGGGCCCCCGCGTCCGGCGCGGGACGCTGTCACCGCCGCCGCCGCCATTTTAGCGGCCCTGGCCCCGGGAGCCAGGCGGGCGCGACACCGCCGGACGCCCCGCCCCGCCCGGCCCGGCCCCAGCCTGGGTCGCTGGCCCCGGTTCCGGGTGGCGGCGCCGGGACCTTCGGCCGCGGCGCCTCCCCGCGGCGCCCCGCGAGCACGCCCCGCCGCCCTATCGCAGCGCCCAGGCGCGCCCGAGCCCCCCTGCAGGCCCTTATCGGAGGACCCAGAGCCGCGAGGCCCCGCCCCGGCCCCGCCCCGGCCCCGCCCCCGACGGCGAGCTGGGAAAGGCCGGCCCTGGGGCGGCTCCGTGCCTGTGTGCACCTGCCCGCGGCCCATCCGCCGGGGCGCCCCTCGGTGGCCTGCGCCCCCGGGACCCGCGTCGCTCTAGGGCCAAACCTGAGCGACACCTCCCCCTCCTCACACCCCCAAGCCACACCACTCTGAGCCTCAGTTCCCTCAGTAGCAAAAAGGGCTCAAATAAAACCACACAGGAATCTTCGTGATAATTCTGCGGAGGAAAAGAAGCCAGATAAAAAGGACGAGAGTAGACTCTCTGGTCCCCTGTACCTAAAACTCCAGAAAATGGAGCCTCATCTCTAGGAACAGGAAGCAGATCAGTTTCGGGGTGTCTGGGGGTGGGGTGGGGAGAGGCTAGAGGGAGGGACAAAAGGGGCTTAGAATATAACTTTGGGTTACAAGATGTGGAAACTCATCAGATCCTACACGTGAAATGTGTGTGATTTATTGTATGTCAGTTATAACTCAATAGAGCTGTAAAATTTTTCAATGCATGTGACTCAGGAATGTTAGTAGGAGGAGCTGAGCTCATCTGTGTGAAGCGCCTTAGCATGGCATTTTGAGGCAGTCAGAGGAAACCAAGCAAAACCTCAGAGGTGGATGATAGTGTTTTGACCCTCTGAATGGCAGAGAGGGTGGCCTCTAGTGGCCACCCTGAGGGCACTGTCCTCAGCGAGCTGAAGGATGAGGCTGTGGGATGTACAGAGGCTGCAAAAAGACAGTCACTTCCCTGACTTTCCCTCCGCTTTCTCCTCACTGCACCTCCCTTCAGCCACACCTGCCTCCTTTCTCAAACCCAACATGTGCAATCCCACCCCAGGACCTTTGCTCAGACAGTTCCCCCTGCCCGCCGAGCCCTCCCATCTTTGAGATCGCTGCATGGCTGCCTCCTCCTGGACCTCCATCAGGAAATTATTCAAATGTCATCCCCGCAGGCTGACAGTGCTCAAAATCCACCCCACTCCCACCTTTGGACTCCTTTCCTCTTCCCTGACTTCCTCGCTTCCCCCCACCCCCTCCCCCGGCCCCAGAACAGTTACCACAACCTGATTGAGTCAGTTCAGGCTGCTCTGTAAATACTGTGCACTGGGTGGCTGAAACAATGAACATTTCTTTCTCATGATCCTGGAGGGCGGAAACCTAAGATCAGGGTGCCAGGATGGCCGAGATCTTCGTGAGGGCCCTACTCCTGGTTATGTCCTCACATGCCCTTTCTCTGCTGTATGCTGACTGAGGGAGGCAGAGAGAGAGAGAGAGAGAGAAAGAGAGCTCCTGTCTTCTTCCTCTTGGCATTAACCCCATCTAATACCTAATCATCTCCCAGAAGCCCCATCTCCTCATACCCTCACATTGGGGGTTAGGGTTTCAATATATGCATTTTGGGGGGGATACAAACATTGATCAGAGCACCAATCCTATATATTTACAAATAAAATATTTATTACCTCTGTCCCTACCACACCACGAGGCCCAGGGACTCTGTCCATCTTGGTAACTGCTTGCTTCTCAACGCTCAGCCCATGGCCTACATGTACACAGTAGGTGCTCAACAATGCAGTAAGTGCAACAAATAACATATGGAATGGAAAGAAGAACTTTTTGCAAGGAGCAGATGGTTTGTGGGGTCCATAGGTGACCCCCTTCTGTTTGGTCTGGTGGCTGACCACCCCCTCTATGGTCAAGCTGGTTCCCCAGGAGATACGGAGGGAACCTGGATTCCTTGCCCTTTATTCCCCCTTCCCAATGAGTACCACGGGGTCTCTGGCCCCAGCCCGGGGTCCAGCCTCCATCTCTGTCCCCCTTGGAATGTCCCCCAGGCTCCCCAGGTTTGGTGTGCCCCTACCTGATCCTCTGTCCCTCAGGATCCCTCTGATCCTGCATTTCATCCCCACTGGCTTTTCCTCCCATTCCCTTGCCCCTCCCCCACCCCTTTACCAGAGTCTGTCTGTCCCCAGCTGTCCTCATACTCCTGAAGCAGCACAATAGTCATCATCACTGAGGCAGACACGGCAGTCAGACCTCTTGGACAGATGACCCTGCCTCCCTAGACCTCAGTTTCCTCATCTGCCAAATGGGCTTAATAACAGTGCCTAATTCCTAGGGTTTGGGAGAAGGATGAAAGGAATATGCAGAACACAAAGAACAGGGCCAGGCTCACACCAGCCACAACTTCAATGTGAATTGTTTCTGCTCCTGACATGGCTTTTTTCTTTAGATTTTATTTTATGTATTTATTAGAGAGACCGAGAGAGCATGTGCATGTTTGGGGGGAGAGGGGCAGAGGGAGAGGAAGACAAGCAGACCTACCATCGCAGGGAGCCACACGTGGGGCTTGATCCCAGGACCCTGTGATCGTGACCAGAGCCCAAGGCAGACGCTTAATGGGTTCCCCAAAGTTTGGCATTTTTTTTTTAAGATTTTTTATTTATTTATTTGACAGAGAGAAATCACAAGTAGGTAGAGAGGCAGGCAGAGAGAGAGAGAGAGAGAGAGAGAGGAGGAAGCAGGCTCCCTGCTGAGCAGAGAGCCCAATGCGGGACTCGATCCCAGGACCCTGAGATCATGACCTGAGCCCAAGGCAGCGACTTAACCCACTGAGCCACCCGGGCGCCCAAGTTTGGCGTTGTTATCACCACTCCCCTGCCAGTCTGGCCCCCATCACTAGCAGCCGGCTGCCTCCTCTGACGCCTCTAATCCATCCAACAGGTGAAATAACCTGGGACGCCAGGGTGGCTCAGTGGGTTGGGCTGCTGCCTTCGGCTCAGATCATGATCTCAGGGTCCTGGGATCGAGTCCCGCATTGGGCTCTCTGCTCAGCAGGGAGCCTGCTTCTCTCTCTCTCTCTCTGCCTGCCTCTCCATCTACTTGTGATTTCTCTCTGTCAAATAAATAAATAAAATCTTTAAAAAAAATAGACAGTTTTCCAAAGAAGACATACAACTAGCCAAGAGCTGCATGAAAGGGTGCGTAATGTCATCAGTCACCAGGAAAAGGCAAATCAAAAGCACTAGGAGATGTCGACTCACACCCGTCAGGATGGCTACTATGAAAAAGATGATAAGTGTAGTAACATAGGAAAGGGATCCCTGGGGCACCATTAATGGGAGTGTATGCTGGTGCGGCCACTGTGGGAAACAGTACTGAGGATCCTCCAAAAATTAAAAAGAGAGCTACCATCGGATTCAGCAATCCCAGGTCTGCGTATTTCCCCGAAGGAAATGGAGACAGGATTTCCTAGAGATGCCTGCTGTCCCGTGTTCGTGCAGCATCGTCTACAACAGTCAGCCCCCGGGGAACCCTCAAACTGTCCGCTAGTAGCTAGAGGAGGAACACGTGGTGTCTATCCACATAGTGGACTATTACTCAGCCTTAAAAAAAGGTAGGAAATCCGGGATGCCTGGGTGGCTCGGTCGTTAAGCGTCTGACTTCAGCTCAGGTCATGTTCCTGGGGTCCTGGGATCGAGCCCTGCGTCGGGCTCCCTGCTCAGTGGGGAGGCTGCTTCTCCCTCTGCCTCTCCCACTACCTGCTACTCACTCTGCCTATGCTCTTGCTCGCTCTCTCTCTCTCTGTCAAATAAATAAATAAAATTTAAAAAAAAAAAAGGAAGGAAATCCTACCATTCGCAACAATGTGGGTAGACCTTGAGGGCATTTATGCTGAGTGAATTAAGTCAGACAGAGAAACGCAAATACTGTGCAGGCTCTCACGGGTGGAACCCAAACAAGGCCAGACATGGGGCACCTGACGGGCTCAGCAGGTGGAGCTTGGGATTCCTGATCTCGTGGTCATGAGTTCAAGCCCCACACTGGGTGTAGCTGTAACTTAAATAAATACAACTTTAAAATAAATAAAATAAAATTAAAATATCTTAGGGGTGCCTGGCTCACTCAGTGGAAAGTGCAGCTCTTGATCTTACGGTTGTGAGTTTGAGACCCTGGTTGGGTGTAGAGTTTATTTAAAAAAAAAAAATAGGGGCACCTGGGTGGCTCCGTGGGTTAAGCCTCTGCCTTCAGCTCAGGTCATGATCTCAGGGTCCTGGGATCAAGCCCCACATCAGGCTCTCTGCTCAGCAGGGAGCCTGCTTCCCCGCCCCCTCTGCCTGCCTCTCTGCCTACTTGTGATTTCTGTCAAATAAATAAATAAAATATTTTTTAAAAATTTAAAAAATAAAAAAATAAGTAAAATCTGGGGTGCTTGGGTGGCTCAGATGGTTAAGCCTCTGCTTTCTGCTCAGGTTGTGATCCCAGGTTCTAGGGTCAAGTCCCACATCTGGCTCCCTGCTCATCGGGGAGCCTGCTTTTCCCTCTCCCTCTGCCTCTGCCCCTGCTCATGCTCTCTGGCTCGCGTTCTCTCAAATAAATAAATAAAATCTTATATATTAAAAAAAAGTTCTCATAAGAAAAACAGTTTGTAACTATGTGAGGTAAAGGATATTAAGTAAACTTAATGTGCCAATCATTAAGCAATATATACAAATATCAAATCATGTTGCACACTTGAAACTAATACAAAGTTACATGTTGATTATATCTCAATAAAAAATAAATTTAGGGGCGCCTGGGTGGCTCAGTCAGTTAAGTGTCTGCTTTCAACTTGGGTCATGATCCCAGGGTCCTGGGATTGAGCCCCACATTGGGCTCCCTGCTCAGCGGGGAGTCTGCTTCTCCTTCTCCCTCTCCCCCTGCTCATGTGCTCTCTCTCTCAAATAAATGAATAAAATCTTTTTTTTTTAAAGTTTAAAAAGCAGATAAAATTATTTTTGATTTTATTTATTTTTAAAAATTTTATTTATTTATTTGACAGACAGAGATCACAAGTAGGCAGAGAGGCGGGGTGGGGGAGCAGGTTCCCCACTGAGCAGAGAGCCCTATATGGGTCTCAGTCCCAGAACCCTGAGATCAGGACCAGAGCCAAAGGCAGAGGCTTTAACCCACTGAGCCAACCAGGCGCCCCCTTTATTTTAAGTAACCTATACAATCAATGTGGGGCTTCAACTCACAACCCGAGGTCGAGAGTTGTGTGCTCCACCCACTAAACCAGGTTTGTTTAGGTAAAATTAAGTGTTTGTTTATTTGTTTTTTAAAAGATTTTGTTTATTTATTTGATAGAGCGAGTGAGCACAAGCAGGGGGAGCAGCAGGCAGGGAGAAGCAGGCTTCCCTTCAGCAAGGGCCTGACACAGGGCTTGATCCCAGAACCCCAGGATCACGACTGGAGCTGAAGGCAAATACTTAACCAACTGAGCCACCAAGGCGCCCCGAAAATTATATTTAACAGTACTTTTTATTTAACTCCATATACAAAATATTATCATTTCAGCATGTACTAAGTATAAAAAATGATTATCAAACTATTTTACCTTTTTTGGCACCGTCTGCAAAAGCTGCTTTGTGTGTGTTTCACACCCATAGCACGTCTCAATTTGGACTGGCCACATTTCAGGTGCTCCCCAGCCCCGTGTGGCCAGCAGCTCCTGGATTGGACAGTGCAGGAAATATAACCACAGCACACGTCCAGACACATGACATCCCAGATGCGCTTGGTCCCCTGGGTCCCTCCTTCCCTGGACAACCTCTGCCTGAATCCCAGTTGGCCCCCGGGAGCTGTTCAGGGCCCGCTCTGTATCTCCATCTGGGCTAACCCTCTTCTTTCTACTCCTTCTTCCCTTCCTCTCCCCCTCCTCCCCCTCCTGCAATGGCCCATCCTCTTAAGCAAACCAGTGGCCAGCCACCCCCACCCCAAGGAGGCCCCCCACCTCCCTTGCCCCCCCTTGAGCAATTCCAAGCGTGCCCCACACTTGTCTGCTGCCAACTTCAGATCCCAAATCCCAGTATTGTCCCAGGACAGCCTGCCTTGGGGCTATATTGTGTCTCCCAGAAAGATATGGTGAAGTCCTAACCCCAGAAACCTGAGGTCATGTTGGATTTGGGTGGACCCTGGATCCAAGAAGGCTAGGGACCGGTGTCCCTGTAAGCAGAGAAGACAGACAGACAGACACAGACACCAGGAAGAAGGCCAGGGAAATGCAGGCAGAGTCTGGGATTAGTCACCCATCAAACAAAGATGCCAGTTACTGCCAGATGCTAGGAAAGAGGCAGGGAAGCAGTCTCTCTTCTCCCCTGGCGCCTTCAGAGAGAGCGTGACCCTGCTGACATCTTGACTGTAGACTTCTAGCTCCCAGGACTGTGAGAGGATCCATTTCTGCTTCGAGCCACCCCTTTGTTGTAGTTTATTACAGGAGCGTGGGAAACTAGTATCACCTGTTGATGCCTCCGCCCCTTCAGGCCTCAGCTTGCCCATCATCTGCCCTGAGGCCTGTCCTGACCTCCATGGGGCTAGGGCCCTTTATTTATTTTATTTTTTTCAAAGATTTTATTTACTTATTTGAGAAGGAGGGAGAGGGAGAGAGAGAGAGAGTGAGCACAAGAGCTGGGAGGGGGGAGGTGGGTGGGGAGGGACAGAGGGAAAGGAACAAGCCGACTTCCCGCTGAGCAGGGAACCTGCTGAGCAGGGAGCCTGATGTGGGGCTCAATCCCAGGACCCTGAGACCATGACCAGAACAGAAGGCAGACACTTAACTGACTGAGCCACCCAGGTGCCCCGGGCTAGGGCCCTTTATCTGTTCTCGGTCTCCCCCTGACCACAGCTGTGATAACTCCTGATGCACTGTGTCATCGCTCATGAATCCTCAGGCCCCTGTAAGAGTGAAAGCCCCATAGACAAGAGCTATGACCCTCCTGATTCCAGTATTCTCTCAAGAACATCCATCATCCCTTACAACACGCTGGCACCTAAAGCTAGCGATGACAGGAGAAACCAGACATCTCCATTCCCTTATGCCTCTTGTGCTGGAACACAGCTAACACACAATGGCTGTTTGTTGAATGACTAAATGATTGTAGCACTGAACCATCCTCAACGCCCGCTCCCAGCTGTTTCTGAGTCTCCACAGCTGATTTCTCTAGGGCTCCAGATCAGTTCCCTACTGGCTTTATCTGTCTTTTTTTCTTTTTTCTTTTTTAAAAGATTTTATTTATTTATTTGACAGACAGAGATCACAAGTAGGCAAGAGAGAGAGGAGGAAGCAGGCTCCCTGCTGAGCAGAGAGCCCGATGTGGGGCTCAATTCCAGGACCCTGAGATCATGACCTGAGCCAAAGGCAGAGGCTTAACCCACTGAGCACCCAGGCACCCCATACCTGTCTTTTTTCTTATTTATTTATTTATTTGAGAGAGAGAGGCAGCGCGCACAAGAGGTGGGGGAGAGGCAGAGGGAGAGAGAGAGAATCTCAAGCCAACTTCCAGCTGAGCGTGGAGCCCACCTCGGGGCTCAATTTCATGACCCTGCAATCGTGACCTGAGTGGAAACCAAGAGTCGGTCGCTTAACCAACTGAGCTACCCAGGTGCCCCTGACTTGACCTATCTTAAGTACTTAACACTCAGCACTACCCTCCAAGGTAGGCACACTCATTTATCCCCCTTCAGATATAGAGGTCATACAGCAGGGGATCAACTATTATCTATTATCCCCAGGGTTAATCATCAGAGTCACCAGACTCTTTTTAAAAATTTTATTTGTTATTTTTAAATATTTTATTTATTTGACAGAGAGCAAGAGAGCACAAGCAGGGAGAGCAGCAGGCAGAGGAAGGGGAGAGGCAGACTCCCCGCCGAGCAGGGTAACGGACTGAGCCACCCAGGTGCCCCACCACGCACTGAAAACGTGGAAAGCCACCCAATAAAAACACCGGCAAGAGCTTTGAACAGATTCTTCATAAACGATACACAGAGGCCAAAGAAGCAACAGGAAAGATTGTCAACAAGCAGCAGCCTCCAGGGAAATGCAAAACGATGGGACAACCAGCTCCCAGTACAAACCCACCCGAACGGCTGTATGAGGGAGGCTGCCCATCCCGAAGGCTGGAGAGGACGCGAGGAACCGGACACTGGAAGTACCAGCGGTTTGTTGTATGTCGGTGATGGTCCAGTAAAGACGAAGGAGCGAATCCGTATGCTAATGTTAGGGCCCAGATGCCAACCTGCACTTGGCGCGGAGTCCCATAAGGCGGGACTCTATCTTCTGGTGACTGCATCTCGGTCTTGGTGTCGCTGCATGAATTTCCCCCTGGGTCTCTGAGCAATTCCAAGCATGCTTCTGGGCCTCTCTCTCCCCTGTTCCCAGGCCCCTCAGTGAACTACATCATGCCCTGGACATCCCTCCCGGGCTGAGCAGTTGCTAGAATGCATTACGCGCTCTTGAAGAAAACGAAACACACAGACGCTTTTTCACGGTCAGTCACGGCTCCTTGTCAAACTTCCTTGCTTCCTTGAGGCCATCCTGGGCTGCCCCTCACGCCGCTGTGACATCAAGAGTTGAGTGAGTGAGCCTGGGTGGCTCAAAGGTTAAGTGTGTGCCTGCAGCTCAGGTCATGACCCCAGGGTCCTGGGATCGAGTCCCACATCGGGCTCCTTGCTTGGCGGGGAGTCTGCTTCTCCCTCTCCCTCTCCCTGCTGCTCCCCCTGCTTGTGCTCTCTGTCTGTGTCAAATAAATAAATAAAATCTTCAAAAATTGGCTGCAAATAAATTCGACAAATAGATCCTGAACATCTACTATGGGCCAGGCTCTGTCTGGGTTCAAAGCTCCAGCACTGGGTAAGTAAACCAAATACCACTCTATCCTCTCCGGGTCTTGGGTGGGGGGATGCAGGAGATGGATGCTGAACTTGTTACACAAATAACAATATTATGTTATGATAGCAGTAAGGGTCACGTCAGGAAATACATGCTGGTGATGGGGGAAGTGATCTTAGTTTAGCCACTAAGACCCAGGAGGACCTCTCTGAGGAAGACATGTTCCTGCTGCACTCTGTATTAGCATAAGTCAAGTTGTTTTTTTTTTTTTAAAGATTTTATTTATTTATTTGACAGAGAGAAATCACAAGTAGGCAGAGAGGCAGGCAGAGAGAGAGAGGAGGAAGCAGGCTCCCTGCTGAGCAGAGAGCGCGATGCGGGACTCGATCCCAGGACCCTGAGATTATGACCTGAGCCGAAGGCAGCGGCTTAACCCACTGAACCACCCAGGTGCCCCTAAGTTTTGTTTTTTTTTTAAGATTTTATTTATTTGACAGAGAGAGGGAGGTCACAAGTAGGCAGAGAGGCAGGCAGAGAGAGAGGAAGGGAAGCAGGCTCCCTGCTGAGCACAGAGCCCGATGTGGGGCTTGATCCCAGGACCCTGGGATCATGACCTGAGCAGAAGGCAGAGGCTTTAACCCACTGAGCCACCCAGGCGCCCCAGCATAAGTCAAGTTTTGCTGCAGGAACAAACACGTCCAGGGAGACTGGAGAAACATGTGTGGGCTTTTCGATGCCTCAGCTCAGAAGTGATTGATGTACAGAAGTGACTCCTCTTCCACCTGCATTTGATGGCCAGAATCAGTCAAGGCAGTCATGGACTTGGCTGGGTTTTTCCGTCCAGAGCTATTGGTTTACCCTTGAAATGGCCATTGTGGTATCAAAAGGATGAGGAGGAAAGGAGTGCATTCCTGGTGGCACAAGCAGCAAATTCAAAGACACTGGAAATAAAGAGACAATGGATCTGTAGCCTCAAAATTCTGACAGAATAGGATTTCGAACCCAGACCCCTATTTCCAGCCAAAATAGTGACCAAGTGCAAGGAGCAGGCAGAGACATTTCAAAACGCAGAGGGACTAAAAAATGACATCTCCCGTGCTCTTATGTTCTTAGAAAGTTATTGCAGGATGCACTCAACCAAAACAAGGGAGCAAATAAAAAAAAAAGAAAGAAAGAAAGATAAAAAGAAAAAACGAAGACTCAAGATTGAGGAACAGGTGTCCCAATATGGGAATTGAAGATGATTCCCGTGGGACAGTGGCAGGAGAAACTGCCCAGCAGAAAAAACCCAGGAAGAAAAGAGCACACTTCCTCTCCATTCTCTGGACGGTGTGATCATTTGGAAAGCAGAATTGAGATGTGCTGCCAGAACTTCTAAGAAGGAGAAAAAAAAAAAAGGCAATTATCTCCAGGTGGAGAAATTATACATCATAATAATTACACTTTCCAATTGTATCCTTCAAAGGGAGATGAAATTACCTTTCCATAAAAGCAATAAAAAAAATGCCAGCCACCAAGACACCCGGTGACTGCTGTCTCCTACCCAGCTGATGACTCAGGGGCACCGTGTGATGACCTAGAGGCACCTCAAACTCAGCTATCCCCAATGGAACTCCACAAATGTAACTCCTGACCTTTCCGACGCCTCACACCTTCCCATCTCAGATGCCTGAAACACAACCTACCAGGGCTCGAGGACTCATATTGGCTCAGATGGAGGTGTGCTGACAAATTTGTTATGACCTCTCTCTGACCCAGCCAATCAGAGCAGTCCATCCCCTAGGCCATGCGATTGGTTTGGTTGTGTCATGTGATTCCAGCTGGACCAATGATGATGCAGTACAAGGACTGCTGTTGAAACCTTGGGGCAGTTGGGTATCTCTTTCCAAGTAGCTGCTGAGTGGGAGTCACGGATCTATGGTGCCAGACACGATCTCTACTACTCCACGGAAGCCTGATGAGATGAAAGCCCAGTAGAGCCAGGAGGCAGCAAGTTAGTTTCCCAGAAACACTATATAGCTTCTTGATCCAACTGTGCCTGAAGTCAACACAACTCCTAGGTGCCTAGATTTTCAGTTACAGGAGCCAATTCATTTCTTCTTTTTCCTCACATGGGTTTCAGTCGAACATAATTTCGTTTTGTTTTGTTTTTTTCTGGAACTGCCAACTAAGCAAATCTTGATCGATACAACCCCTACTCAATGCAAGACATTGGACTAAAGATTTGACATGAGGGACGTCTGTTGGCTTAAGCAGTAGAGTGTGGGACATTTTTTTAAAGATTTTATTTATTTATTTATTTATTTGAGAGAGGGAATGAGAGAGAGTGTGCATGAGAGGGGAGAGGGTCAGAGGGAGAAGCAGACTCCCCACTGAGCAGGGAGCCCTACAAGGGACTTGATCCTGGGAATCCGGGATAATGACCTGAGCGGAAGGCAGTTGCTTAACCAACTGAGCCACTCAGGCATCCAAGTGTTGGAGTATTGATCTCAGGGCTGTGAGTTCGAGCTTGATGGGTATAGAGATTACTTAAAAAAATAAAACCTTAAAAAGGAGTTGACATAAACTAAGTCATTGAACCCGATGAGAGAGGGAATAATCTGATTCCCACTTAACTGATGAGCAAACTGAGGCTTACAGAGGTGAATTCATCCACCCAGGATCATCAGATCATCATCAGGGATTCCAGCCCCCAACTGCCTGACCCCACAGCCTGCCTCTCTCTGACCTTGAGAAGCAGTTGCCAGATTTGCACATTCAGAGGCAGGAACTAAGTTACGGGGTGAAGCAGGGGGAAGGAGAGGTGGCAGTGGGGAGAGCCAACGCCAATGGATAGGACTCTCTGAACTTTCTTCAAAGGGCACCAAGGAGTAATGGAGAGCTGTGAGTAGAAGGACAGGAGGAAGGATGGACTATGGTGTGAAGAGTGGATCATTAAAAACAGTAGCAAAGGGGCGCCTGGGTGACTCAGTTAAGCGGCTGCCTTCGGCTCAGGTCATGATCCCAGCGTCCTGGGATCGAGTCCCACATCGGGCTCCTTGCTCAGTGGGGAGCCTGCTTCTCCCTCTGCCTCTGCCTGTGCTCACTCTCTCTGACAGAAAAATAAAATCTTAAAAAAAAAAAACAGTAGCAAAAAAAAAACAAAACAAGGGGTGCCTGGGTGGCTCAGTGGGTTAAAGCCTCTGCCTTCAGCTTGGGTCATGATCCCGGGGTCCTGGGATCCTCAGCAGGGAGCCTGCTTCCCTTCCTCTCTCTCTGCCTGCCTCTCTGCCTACTTGTAATCTCTGTCTGTCGGATAAATAAATAAAATCTTAAACAACAACAACAACAACAACAACAAAAAACAGTAGCAAAAAGTAGTAACTATCAAAACCACAACTGGATGTCACTTCGCCCTGATTCAGATGGCTGTCATAATAAAGGACGGATGGGACGCCTTGGTGGCTCAGTGGGTTAGGCCGCTGCCTTCGGCTCGGGTCATGATCCTGGGGTCCTGGGATTGAGTCCCGCATTGGGCTCCTTGCTTGGCGGGGAGCCTGCCTCTCTCTCTGCCTCTGCCTGCCTCTCTGCCTGCTTGTGTGCTCTCTCTTTCTGACAAATAAATAAAATCTTAAAATAATAATAATAAAGGACGGACAACAGGCATAAGCAAGGATGTGGGGAAGTCTGAACCTATGTATGTTGCAGCTGGGAATGCAAAATGGCACAGTTGATCTGGAAAAGTCTGGCAGTTCCTCAAAACGTTAAAGAGTTACCCTCTGACCCAGCAATTCCACTCTTAGGAATATACCCCATGGAGACAAAAATAGATATCCGCACAAAAAGCCTCCACGTGAAGGTTCATAGCAGCATTTTCCTAGCTAGCCAAAAAAGGAGAAGCAACCCAAATGCCCACGAGCTGATGAGTGGAAAAATGAAACGTGGCAAATCCATACCCTGACATCTTATCCAGCCATAAAAAGGAATGACGTTCAGATTCATGCTGCGACATGGCTGAGTCTTCAAAACACTCAGCTGAGTGAAAGAAGCCAGCCAGATACAAAGCATCACATGATTCCATTCGTAGGAAATGTCAAGAACAGACAAATCCACAGAAACAGGAAAGTACATTCGTGGTTTGCAGGGGGACGGCAAGGAGGGGAGAAATGAGGGTGATAGCCAGGGGGTCCGGAGCTCCCTTTGGGAGTGATGCAGGGTTCTACAATTGGATGTGGGGACTGGGAACACGCTCTGCGAATCCACCAAGAACCAGTGAAATCCAAAATCACACTTTAAGTGGGTGAATTGTATGGTAGGCGAATCGTGTCTCAGTAAAGCCGTTAAAACATGCTGACATTTATAGCATGGTTTGCTGTCGGGAGAGGTGTCAACACGGCCCCCATGACTGCATCCGTGTTCACAAGACCACTGTGTGAAAGACCCCGGTTTACCAAGGGGGGGGACTGAGATCAGAGAGGTTTGGCCCGTCATCTAGGGAGGTGGTGGTCAGACGGCAGAGGCTTGGCATTTCAGGCCCCGCTGGACCTGACCCTTACCCCCACCCCCAAGCCACCCCCACCCTCTCTTCTTTCCTCTCCCCTAAGCCAAGCTCCCACCAACTGACCTCATTTCCTTTTCTTTTGCACACCCATTCTTTGTGGTCTCCAGGCCTTTGCCTGTGCTGATCGACTGCTTCTGCCCAGCTGTTCTTTCTCCTTCCCTTCCACCTTGTCTGTGAAATGAATGTCTAAGTGTGAGGCCGCAAGAGAGGGGAGGTGCTGACTCCCAGTTGCCAAGCCTAGGGCTTGGGAAGTGAGAGAGTGGGAGGAGGGTACCTCGAGGGGTGGCCTGGGGGAAAGAACAGGGCCGGATTCCTCCTGTCTCCCCGAGGACTTGACCCCCACCCACGTCAACAGATTTTGAAGTCTTGGCCTGAGTTTAACCCGAGCTGTAACTGGGGATGCAGGCGAGGGAGGATGAGGTCAGCTTCTCCCCCTGGCCAGCAGGCCAGGCCTGGGGTGAACAGGTGAGGAGAGAGAGTCGTCTGACTGCCCAAGACCTGCCCAGCATCTGGAGACAAGGTGATGCCCCAGCACAAGGCTGCCTTCTCCGCCCTTTCCCGGCCAACCGGAAGTCTCTTCTAGGAGGCTTTTAGAACCTTTAAGAAGTCCACAAATGCAATAAAATACTATTGAGCCATAAAAAGAAATGGACTCCTGGTGCCTTCAACAGCTGGAAGGACCCCAAAAAACAGGATGCCAAGTGAAAGAAGTCCGATAAAAAAGGCCACAGATCGCATGATTCCATTTACATGAAGTATCCCGGGAGGGGGCAAGGAGGAATGGCTTCTTAATGGGTGTGGTTTCCTTCTGCGGTGATGAAATTTTTTTTTGATTGTTTAAACTAGACAGAGGTGGTGCTTGCATACCCTTGTGAATGTGCTCAAAGGCAGTGGACTGTTCCTTTAAAATGGTTCATTTTATGTTATGTGAATGTCACCTCATTTTTAAAAAATAAAAGGAGTGGGGCACTTGGGTGGCTCAGTGGGTTAAGCCTCTGCCTTCGGCTCAGGTCATGATCTCAGGGTCCTGGGATCGAGCCCCGCATCGGGCTCTCTGCTCAGCAGGGAACCTGCTTCCTCCTTCTCTCTCTCTGCCTGCCTCTCAGCCTACTTGTAATCTGTCAAATAAATAAACAAATAATCTTTTTAAGAAATAAAAAATAAAAGGAGTATGCTAGGCCTTTGCTCATGATGATTCCTCTGCTAGGAACCCCCTTTCTGCTGACCTCAGCTCACTTTACCTCCTCAAGGAGGGATGCCCGGCTCTCTGGATCTGAAATGGTCCCCAGTCACTCTCCTATGCCACCATGATATCTAATTGGTTAATAGTGCACATCACTATGTGGAATCCACTTACTACCTTGTCTATGGGTTTTTTGATCCCACCACCAGAAGGTGAGGCCCTAATGGGGCAGGGAGAAGGCAGTGTGTGTCCCTATGCTCAGGGGAGGAGATTGAAGTGCAGAGAGGTTCTGGAACCTGAAAATGGCCCTGCCATCGGTCTGCCCCCAAGTCCTTGTCCCTGGCATCTCAGTCAGGTGTCCCAAACTCAAACATCTTCCGTCAGGCTGGCAATCCGTACTTCCAAAGCCACCAGAGGGCATGGCCCTGGAGCATCTGTCCAGTTGAAATGGCAGAGGTGTTTTGAAAACTTAATAAACTTATTTTTCAGAGCTCTGAAATTCAGTGCAAAGTCCTGAGTCCCCCCATATACACCCTGATGCCCCCACAACTTCCCCCACAGTGAACATGCCACGTCACAGTCCCACGGCATGTAGAACTAGTGAACCTACCGTGACACGTCATTGTCACCCAGAGTCCACAGCTGACATTAGGCTTCACTCTTGGGCTGTTCCATTCTCTGGGTCTGGACCAGCGTAAAACGACACGTACCCACCCCCACTGCCACAAAAATCCAATGCACCCCACCTAGGCAACCTTCTCCACCCCGTAACCCCTGCCAACCCCTGCGCCTTCTGCTGTCTCCACCCTTTTGGCTCTTCCAGAATATTCTAGAGCTGCAGTCAAACAGCGTGCAGCCTTTTCTTTTTCTTTTTCTTTTTTTTTTTAAGATTTTATTTATTTATTTGACAGAGAGAGATCACAAGTAGGCAGAGAGGCAGGCAGAGAGAGGAGGAAGCAGGCTCCCTGCTGAGCAGAGAGCCCGATGCGGGACTCGATCCCAGGACCCTGAGATCATGACCTGAGCCGAAGGCAGAGGGTTAACCGACGGAGCCACCCAGGAGCCCTTCTCCTCCATTTTTAAATGGATTTACTCACGTATTTTTAATCAGTACTGACTCCTGTGGACTTTATTTCATCGTTGGGATCATAATCCAATACTATGGTTATTCACTTTGTTCTCGAATTGTTCCAGCTGTGGCCAAGGAGAGTTCTTTGAGGTTGGCTTCCGCGCCCTTCCAGCTTGTTTTAAGTACTTTCTGCCGCTGGAAGTGTCTCCAGACGGGTGTGGTATTTTCTCAGCTCTAGCCCTAGAATCAGCCATTTCTCCAGCCCTGGGTCCCTGTATTGGAAAATGGTATTTATTTTTATTAATTTTTTAAAACTGTTTTTTAACAATTTTATTTATTTATTAATTATTTATTTGATTGACAGAGATCACAGGCAGGCAGAGAGGCAGGTGGGGGGGGTAGGCTCCCCACCGAGCAGAGAGCCCGATGTGGGGCTTGATCCCAGGACTCTGGGATCATGACCTGAGCCAAAGGCAGAGGCTTTAACCCACTGAGCCACCCAGGCGCCCCGGGAAATGGTATTTAGAGAGCAAGAGCTGGAGGCTGAGGCGCCTGGGTGGCTCAGTCATTACGTGTCTCCCTTGCACTGGGGCCCTGATCCCAGAGTGCTAGGATGGAGCCCTATATCCGGCTCCCAGCTCAGCGGGGAGTCTGCTTCTCCCTCTCCATCTGCTGCTCTCCCTGCTTGTTCTCTCTCTCTCTCTCTGTAAAATAAATAAAATCTTAAAAAAAAAAAAAAAAGACCTGGGGGCTGAGTGTATTCATTTTTTCCTGGGGTATCAATGCTTCCAAACCTTCAGCAGACAGTGCCGGGAAATATGTGTGTGTTTACTAACCCATGTATACACACACTTATATTTATTTTCATATCTATCTTTTTAAAAGATTTTATTTATTTATCTGTCAGAGAGAGACAGAGAGTATGAGGAGGGGAGCCAGAGAGAGAGAGAGAAGCAGGCTCCCTGCTGAGCAAGGAGCATGCTCTGTTGCTCGATCCCAAGAACCCCGTATCAAGACCTGAGCCAAAGACAGACACTTAACTAACTGAGCCACCCAGGCGCCCCTTGTGCCTATTAAAATAAATACATCAGGGCCCCTGGGTGGCACAGTCGTTAAGCGTCTGCCTTTGGCTCAGGTCATGATAGGGGCTTCTGGATGAGTCCCACATCGGGCTTCCTGCACGGCAGGAGGCCTGCTTCTCCCTCTCCCACCCCCGTGGCTTGTGTTCCCTCTCTCGCTGTTCGCTGCGTCTCTCATCAAATAAGTAAACAAAAGCTTTTAAAAAAATAAAATAAAATGAATACACCATACTGCCAACCACAGTCCAGCACCATTTTCCTTCCTTCCTTCCTTCCTTCTTTCTTTCTAGATTTTATTTTTAAGTAATGTCTACACCCAAGGTGGGGCTCAAACCGACAACCCTGAGATCAAGAGCAGGTACGCTCCACCGCCTGAGCCAGCCAGGCGCACCCACCTTGCTCATTCGCAGCTTCCTTCTGCACCAGCCCAAATCTGGCCGTCGGTACGGACCCTATGTACTTGCTGGTTCAACACTGGCATATAAATAGTCCCCGAGTTGTTAGCCTGCACCCCTGCAAGCAACAGATTTACCAGCTAAAGCACAGTGTTTCCGGGCAGGTCTGCCGGTTGTTTGAATGGGAGGCCTCTGAGCTAAGCGAACTGGCCTGGGGTCCTTGGGCCTCCAGTTTAAGAGCCCCCCCCCCAAACCATGATTGCTCTGGTCTCTGGCCAGGGCAGGAGGGCCCGGGGGAGAGTTGTCAGTTTGCTCCTCCCTGCCTACGACATTCAGGGTTCAAGATTGATCCGTGCAAATGGGGTGGAGAGGGCGAAATGGAACATCCCCCCACCCAAGCTGTGGCCCTGCAACCCTCGAGGCGGGTGGGGGTTTGAGACCACAGTGCTGGGCATTTTGTCCTCTCGCTGGTGCTGAGTGGGTGCTGACCGGGAGGGGCAGCCTCCGTGGGAGGGCGCTGGGAGCAGAACCTGCTCGGTGGGTGCCCGCCCAGACACGCATCAGCTGCACGGGCTGTGGCATGAGCTGCCATTCCCTGGGGAAGAGACCAGGCTTGACTGGGGCTGGGGCTGTGGGGGGGGTGGGAAGGATGGGTGGGGGCTGCTTAAGGCCCATGAGGCCTGAGCTGAGGCCCCTCCTAATTCCTCCTCAGGGACACAGTGCTGACCCAGAGTACCCACCATTTATGGAGCTCTCACTGCATGTCCTGGCTCTGTTTTTTGTTTCTGCTTTTTTTTTTTTAATTCTGGTTCTGTTTTTTTTTTTTTTAAGATTTTATTTATTTATTTGACACAGAGAAAGATCACAAGTAGGCAGAGAGGCAGACAGAGAGAGAGAGGGGAGGAAGCAGGATCCCAGCCAAGCAGAGAGCCCGATGCAGGGCTCGATCCCAGGACCCTGGGATCATGACCTGAGCTGAAGGCAGAGGCTTAACCCACTGAGCCATCCAGGCGCCGCATCTGGTTCTGTTCTAATCATACCTTTCCTCTTTAGTATCCCTCAGAGAGGACACTGTTATTAAGTCCATTCTACAGATGAGGCCACTGAGGCTCATTTGCCCATGGTCCTAGACTATGGAGTAGCTGAGCCTGGCGCCAGACTCTGAACCCTTTCTATTTAGATGACATCGGGCCAGAGGGACAGACAGGGTTTCTGCCTTCCCGGACCTGTGGGTTAGGGCACAGACACACCACGGGCCCTGTCAAAAAATAAATAAGGTAGTTTCACATGGTGCCAAATACCATGTGAGACTGGGGAGGATGGGGAGAGATCAAGGAAGGCCTCTCTGAGGAGGTGACCAGCTGGGAAGTGTTGGGGGAAAGGGTGACTTATCTCCAAGAGCAAGGGTCCTGAATTGTGTGAGGAATCGGTCGGAGGCCAGCGGGGCAGGAGGGCAGAGGGTGGCTGGAGGCAGGGACAGCAGTGAAGTAAGTAAGGAGACACAGAGCGGGGCCATGTGGACAGTGATGAGCACTGTGGCAGTTACTTTGAGTCACCTTGGAAGCCATGGGAGAATTTAGAGCAGGAGAGGGACCTGATCTGGGTATTTTTTTTTTAAGATTTTATTTATTTGACAGAGAGAGATCACAAGTAGACAGAGAGGCAGGCAGAGAGAGAGAGGAGGAAGCAGGCTCCCCGCTGAACAGAAAGCCCGATGCAGGACTCGATCCCAGGACCTGAGCTCATGACCCGAGCCGAAGGCAGCGGCCCAACCCACCGAGCCACCCAGGCGCCCGACCTTATCTGGGTAATAAGAACTGTGGCCACAGGTGTGGAATGGTGGAGAGGGGTGGAGGCACAGAGCTGGAGAGGGCAGGGTCCTAGTCTACAGAAAAGGGGCGCTGGGGGTGGGCGGTGGGTGGTGGCGGTGGGAGGGCCCAGGACAGGTAAAGCCCAGGGAGGTATGAGGAGGCCACCTTCCCAGGAAGGGTGCGGCTTCCCTTTCACAGAAGGGGGTCACTTATCCAGCATCTGGCTGGTCCCACTGCAGATGGGGAATCTCCAGGGCTCATCTCTGCTGGCTTGGAAGGCCAGGTTGTGGGGCACCCCCACCCAGGTGTTCCCTGTCCCCCCACCTCGGCCCCACTGGCTGCACTTGCCCTGGGTGTGTCTTTGGTTGGAGCAAGCGGGAACCTTTCTGTCTCCCCAAGGAACAGTGCGGGTAGAAGCCTCAGGGATCCCCAAGGGGCTACATGAGGCTATGACCAGGCCTGGGTGCCCCTCTCCATCCATCACCAGGGGGAGGGGGGGACGACACCCCCCAATCCTCCCCTCATGGCTGAGTCAAAGGGCAGCCACCAATCCCAGTCCCCCCATCCCGGCTAGAGCCTCTGGTCTGAGGGTGGGGGAGCCGCGCCTGCCTGGCCAGGAAACTCCTGGGAACTGGGAGTGGGGGTGTGGGGCCAGCTGGGACTGGCCCGGTGGAGAAGCGGAAGCCTGGGAGAGGCGTGGGAGAGCGACATAGACGAAGACAGCCGACACTGAGAGAGACGCGAGAGAGACCAGGAGAAAGAGAGACAGACCCCAGATCTGATGAATGAGAAAGACACATAGAAGCGTAGCACACTCATTCATTCATTCACTCACTCAGCAGATAACTTAACTGGGCCTGGGCTGTGCCCCTGCAGGGGAGGCCCTGCCTCTGTGGGGGCTGACCTTCTGGTGGGGACACAGCCCAGAAACATGTTAAATGAGTAAATCGCATCGTTGGGAGCAGTAAGGGTAGCAGAGACCAGGTGTGGGGGAGCCAGAACTTCCTCATTTGGGGAGAAGGAGGTTCCCACCAAAATCCTGCCTTCTCCTGCTCCTCCCCAACTCCCTCTAAGCCAGGTGTGGGAGCGGGGGAGGAGGGATGGAGAAGGCCCAGCGGCCCGGAGCCACCCGAAGGTGACTGCTGGGGTCCAGGGACTGAGGCTATTGTCGCCTTGCTGAAGACCCCTCCTAACCTGCGCGCCTGGGGTCCGTCGCCCACGGAGCGTGACCGGGCGTTCTCGGGGTGCATCCCGGAGTCTCAGCTGCAAGGTAGGCGGGAAGTAGGCAGGGACCAGTGTCCAGGCCCCATAGCACAGACGGGACCCCTCTGCTGGGGGACAGGAAGAGGCTCAGGCTACGACCGCCCCTGCTGAGAACCTCCCCTTCCCGCTTCTCCGGGTCCTCCCACCGCGACGGAGCGGTCCCTGGGAGCAGTTCAGGCCCGGAGGGGGTAGCCAAGGGCTCGCCGGTGCCAGTCGCCGACGGGGCGCGCTCCGGTGCCGCGGCGGGTGGCACAGGCTGGCAGCCATGGGCTGGGTGCCCGGGCCCCAAGGGGAGGGGGCCACCGCTGGCGACCGCCAGAGGTCCGCGTCGTGGGCCCTCCCCCTCGCCTGCCAGCTCCGGTCCCGCCCCCGGAGCCGCGTCCGCTCACTCTGCTCCGGGCAGAGCAACTGCCGCCGGCGCACGACCAGGGCGCGGGGTGAGTGTACTGCGCTCGGTCTCCAGGGGCGCGGGGCTCAGTCCGGCCCGCAGGGGATTGCCCTGACCGCTCCCCCGGTCCCCCTGTTTGTATCTCCCCGGAAACCTCAGGGGAAGCGGGTGGCAGGGGTGGGAGGGAAGGCGGAGACTCCCGGGCTGGATGCCGGGGCCAGGGATAGGAAAAGGGGCGCCTGGACTCCTCTGGCCTCGCCCTCTCCTTCTCCTGGCCACACTGCAAGTTTCGCTACTTCAGTCCTGTTTCCAAGGACTCCGAGGCGAGGGGGGAGATGCCGAGGCTGTGAGCCTCTGGCTCTGTGTCCGCATCAGAGCGTCACCCGCGTCCGCACGGATCTGATGCCTCCCTCCCCGCGGCTGAGTCCGTGACTCCCTGGGTCTGTATTCGCGCCAGGTTCCCCGAGGGCAACCGATGCCAGCCAGGGTGCATTTTTTCCTGCCCTGTGCAAATAAGTCCGTTCCCCTTCCCAGCCTCGATTTTCTCATCCATTAAGTGGGACTTGCTTGACTGTCTGAGCATTTCTGAGGAGCTGTATTTGTGTTGAAACATGAAAACCTTCGTGTCCCCTTCTTATTCGAGGAACTTTTGAGTTAACGGTTTCCAGTCTGAAAACTGTGACTGAGACCTGTGAGGGGATTAGAGGGTGAAGTTTGGGGCAGGAAGTATTATTACACTGTAAAGACACGTGCACCCCTCTGCAAAAGCCATCTGGATCCTGTCTGCTGCCCTCAGGCTCTGCCTCTCTAAAATGGGAGGACAGACAACTTTCTCACATAGACTGTGAGGTTCCGGGTTCCCGGGCTGGCTGAGGGTGAGGCTGTGAAATTGTGGCCTGAACGAGTGGGTGAGACCCTCTCTGTGGCTGAATTTGGGTCCCTGTGTGACTCTGGCTATGTTGCTCCGCTCCTGTGTGAATATATTTTCTTGTTTCCCCCGTGGGGTGTGACTGTGAGTACAAGTCCTTGTCAAGGACTTGCCGTGTCACTGTATTCGTGTGTGCGTCCCTGTCTGCTTATGATTGAATCTGCCCCTGGATATCCCTGATTATGTGTGACTTACTAGTGTCCCTTTCCTGTGGAACTCTGTCGCTGTGTCCCCTCCTGATATTATTGGCGTGTCTTTGTGTCTGCCCCTCTCCGTGGCCACCTCCTTACCATCCCTAACTCCCATTGAGCACCTCCCCTCCCCGTCAGTGTGGAGTGGTGGGCAGGGCCACCTTCCCCAACACTGCGAGCCCCTACCGTGCCCACCTACCTCCCCAGGCCTCACGCTGTCCCTTACCTCTCCGCAGCCTCGGGGCAAGCGGCCCATGGAGTCGGGGCTGCTGCGGCCGGCGCCGGTGAGCGAGGTCATCGTCTTGCATTACAACTACACGGGCAAGCTTCGCGGCGCGCGCTACCAGCCGGGCGCGGGGCTGCGTGCCGACGCCGTCGTGTGCCTGGCGGTGTGCGCCCTCATCGTGCTCGAGAACTTGGCGGTGCTGTTCGTGCTGGGGCGCCACCCGCGCTTCCACGCGCCCATGTTCCTGCTCCTGGGCAGCCTGACGCTGTCCGACCTGCTGGCGGGCGCGGCTTATGCCGCCAACATCCTGCTGTCGGGGCCCCTCACGCTGCGCCTGTCGCCCGCGCTCTGGTTCGCCCGTGAAGGTGGCGTCTTCGTGGCGCTCGCCGCGTCCGTGCTGAGCCTCCTGGCCATCGCGCTCGAGCGCCGCCTCACCATGGCCCGCCGAGGACCCGCGCCCGCCGCGCGTCGGGGCCGCTCGCTGGCCATGGCGGCCGCCGCCTGGGGCGTGTCACTGCTGCTCGGACTGCTGCCGGCGCTCGGCTGGAATTGTCTGGGCCGCCTGGACACCTGCTCCACCGTCCTGCCGCTCTACGCCAAGGCCTACGTGCTCTTCTGCGTGCTCGCCTTCCTCGGCATCCTGGCTGCCATCTGCGCGCTCTACGCGCACATCTACTGCCAGGTGCGCGCCAACGCGCGGCGCCTGCGGGGACGCCCCGGGGGCGCCCCGGGCCGCGCACGCCGCACGCCGCGCTCGCTGGCGCTCTTGCGCACGCTCACCGTGGTGCTCCTGGCCTTCGTGGCGTGCTGGGGCCCCCTCTTCCTACTGCTCTTGCTCGACGTGGCGTGCCCCGCGCGCGCCTGCCCGGTGCTCTTGCAGGCCGACCCCTTCCTGGGCCTGGCCATGGCCAACTCGCTCCTGAACCCCATCATTTACACGCTCACCAACCGCGACCTGCGCTTCGCTCTCCTGCGCCTGGTCTGCTGCGGCCGCCGCCCCTGCCACAGAGGGCAGGACGCCTCCCAGGGCTCCGGGAGCCCCGCTGGGGCTTCGGAAGGCCTGAACCGCTGGCTGCCCCCTGGCTTGGATGGCAGCTCCAGCCGCTCCGAGCGCTCGTCCCCGCAGCGGGACGGGCTGGACACGAGCGTCTCCGCTGGCGGCCCTGGGGCGCCCATAGCCGCCCGGACCCTGGTACCCGCACCGGCCGCCGACTGATGCCTTTTGACCAGCCGTTACCCTCCCTAAGGGCCATTTGGCAGACTTTTTCTTTTTAAATCAGAAATTGGTAGGAAAAGCAGCTGAAGATGGTGGCGGCAGAAGAGACAAAGGGAAACGTGTTTTATTTACGCTAAACCTCGGAGCAGTAAGTGAAACAGACAAAAATCACGGCCCTCGTGGCATTGACATCCTGATGGGGAACACAGGCAGTAACAGAGAAGAAATCATGGAGGTAATTGCAGCTGATGCCTTCCATGGTGGTCAGGGGATGCTCCACTGCAGAAGTGTGACATATACTGTAAGCTGAGCCGTCATTGCCCTGGGAACACTTGAAAGAAGAGCGTTGCAGGGTGAGAGAACGGCAGTGCAAAGGTCCTGAGGCCAGAACATGCCTGTGCCTTCTCAAAAAAGCAAAGATCTCCTCGTGGCTGGAGCAACAACGGAGGAGGGTGGTGGGAGGAAACAAAGGCAGGAATATGATGGGGCAGAGCCTTGTGGGCTCCGTGGAGGACTTTGCTTTTACTCTGAGTGAAGTGGGAGGCAGACGTTGGACTTGGTTTGCTTGAGATGCTCACAGATCTCTGTAGGGGGGAAGTTCGAAGCTAGAACAAGGTGAAAGTGCCTGCACTGGCCCAGAGGAGCAACGATAGGGGCTCAGGCTATGAGGACAGAATTACTGAGGAATTGAGTGTAGGCATGAGAGAAAGAAAAGAATCCTGTTTAGAGGAGGGAATGTTAAAGACACGGCACCCTAAACTAAAATTTGACTGTGGAAGACAGCCAGTTCCTATCTGAAACAAGATTTCTTTGAGTGTGGTGTCATATCATAAAAAATCAAAAACCTAATAAAATAATAAGAACAATTACAGCTTACTGTGCAGGGCCAGGCGTCCCCACAGTGGCAGGCCCAGGACACACCTTTTCTTCACCCTTACTGCAACTTTGAAAGGCAGCTTTCCTCTTGACAGATGAGCAGTGAGTACCTGGCCCAGTGTGGGAGCCAGGCTACTAGCCCAGACTGCCAGGCTCCCAGGCCCTAAGGGGTGCAGGCCTAGACTAGTGTCTGGCTCCTTCAGAGGGGCATGGCAAGGGCAGACGCTCCCTCCCTGAGTGGTCTGCATTCTTGTCTGGGGGCGATACCAGGGGCCTGTTTGTGCCCATAAAAGGCTCCAGGCATGCTGGCTCTGGGTACCAGCTGTCCCTAGACGCATTCCTGACCCCAGTGCCACACTGCGGCCCGGGGGAGGGGCAGGGGGCTTTGGGCTCAAACTGCCGCGCGCCACTTGCCGGGAGACCCGTGTAACTGCAGGCAGCTGCAAAGGGGGCCACGGACTCACCCTGGGGGCCCGAGTGTCCACTGGCCACGCTCAGGTAGTCCCTGCGGGCCATATACACGGGAAACCAACCTATTTCCTGGAACACAAACATACTGAAACTGGGACGCTCCCAGGACTAGATCTAATTTCCCACTGGGTCTGGTGCCCCTGACCCCAGCCTCCTTTATTATCTAAGGGAACCTGAAGCTCACTCCATTGTTTGGTTGTTTGATAGGATGATGGTAAAGGGATTTAGTCTCTTGTTCACATTTTACACAATTTGAAAAGCACCAGTTCCCCTTGTAGGACGCGGTGGCCGTGGGGAATCCTTGGAAATTTCCAGAGCTATTCTGCGGATAAATGAGCTGACAGGTAAACACTTCTCTCTTTTTTTATATACAATTTTAGCACTGCTTTGCATCTTGCTTTTTCACTTACTAGTATATCTTGGAAACTGTTGCACACCCACAGATTTTGTACTGTCTTACCCTCTTTGTTGGCTCAGGCTGTCATAACAGACACCATTACCTGAGCAGTTGAAACAGCAGAGACTTACTTCTTACGGTTCTGGGGTTTGGAAGTCCAAGATGAGCACACCAACCTTATCTAGTGCGAGTGAGGACTCTCTTCCTGGCTTGCACATGGCGACCTTCCTGCTGTGTCCTCTCTTGGCATAGAGAAATCAAGAAGCTCTGTGGTGTCTCTTCTTATAAGGGCTCAAATCCCATCATGGGGCCCCACCATGAATGGCCTCATCCTCCCCAAAGACCCATCTCCAAATACCATCGTGTTGGGGGTTAGGGATTCAACATATATTTCTTGTGGGGGAGCATTGGGGGTTGACAATTTGATCCATAGAACTAAAAAATTTTTTTTTTACTTTTTACATTTTTTAAAAATTTTTAAAAAGATTTTATTTATTTATTTGCAGACAGAGAGAGAGAGATCACAAGTAGGCAGAGAGGCAGGCAGAGACAGAGAGGGAAGCAGGCTCCCTGCTGAGCAGAGAGCCTGATGTGGGGCTCAATCCCAAGACGGTGAGATCATGACCTGAGCTGAAGGAAGAGGCTTAACCCACTGAGGCACCCAGGCGCCCCCCAATTTAAAAAAAAAAAAATCGACATAACATCCAGAAGGCAAATGTCTTAATCCCTTTCACTGGCTGCATAATATTTTACAGCAGGGTTGGGCCTGCAACATACCACATCAGGATCCTATGGAGGGTCGTGGGGTTTGAGTCCAAGCCTTTGCCTTTATACACAGTACCGCGGTACATCCTCTTGCACGTGTGCAAGTGTACCTTGGATAAATCTCTGCAAGTGGCATCGCTGGGTCACAGGGTCTGTAGGTTTGATTTTAAGGTATGAAAGTGCTTCAAACACATTCTGGGAAGGTGCTGGTTGCCTTAGATCTGGGGGCCGCTCCGCGTGTTCGCTGACTGTGCTATGGCGCCCCTGCTGGAGAAGCCTGGAACTGCAGCTTCACTCAACAGCACCCCCTTCCACCCTCTGGCTTGGATTTAATCCTAGACTGAGTAGAGATGTTGAATCTTTAAAATGCACTCCTAAGGCTGGCAGAATCTTTTCTTAGACCAACAGCTTTTTAGCCTGGCATTTCCTTCGATTATTCGCCTAGTTTTCATTTAGATGGACTCTTTTTTTTTTTCTTTTAAAGAAGATTTAATATAGAGCATCTTTAGGAAACAGATTTCCCAAGTGCAGTTGAAATTTGGGTCAGTTTATCATCTAGCTTTTCAGGAATGAATGTATATCACATATGGCAAGAATTATTCCTATGAGATGCTTGTTTTTTAAGATTTTTGTGAAGCCATTTCATTAGAAAACTTTAAGTGTTGTATCCTTGATTATGTCTCTTCAAAGATATATAGTCTTTCTTTAAAAAAAAAAATTAGGGGGCGCCTGGCTTGCTCAGTGGGTTGGGCCTCTGCATGGTCTCCGGGGCCTGGGATGGAGGCCTACTGGGGCTCTCTGCTCCATGGGGAGCCTGCTTCCCCGTCTCTCTCTGCCTGCCTCTCTGCCCACTTGTGATTCTGCTGTCAAATAAATAAATAAATACATCTTAAAAAAAAATTAGGGGCTCCTGGGTGGCTCAATTGGTAGAGCCTCAGACTCTTGATTTCAACTCAGGTCATGATCTTAGGGCCGTGAGATGGAGCCCCACATTGGCCTTCTCCGTGAGCGTGGAGGCTGCTTAAGATCCTCTCGGGGTGGCTGGGTGCCTCAGTCATTGAGTGTCTGCTTCCGCTCAGGTCACCATCCCAGTGTCCTCGGAATGAGCCTGGCATCGGGCTCCCTGCTCAGTGAGGAGCCTGCTTCTCCCTCTCTTGCTCCCCCTGCTTGTGTTCCCTCTCTTGATGTTTCTCTGTCAAGTAAATAAATAAAATCTAAAAAAAAAAATTCTTTCTCTCCCTTTGACCCTTCCCCTTTCCCCACTCATGCTCTAAAAAAATTTTTTTTAAATTATTTTCATTCCAGTGTAGTTACCATACAGTGTTGTATTAGTTTCAGGTGTTCAATATAGTGATTCAATAATTCTATACATTACTCAGTGCTCATCATGGTAAATGTACTCTTAATTAACCCCTATCACCTATTCCACCCATCCCCCACCCACTTCCTCTCTGGTAACCAGCACTTTGTTCTCTATAGTTAAGAGTCTGTTTGCGGGTTGTCTCTCTCTCTCTCTCTTTTTTTTTTCTTATTTTTTTAAGATAGGGAGGAGGGAGGGGCAGAGGGAGAGGGAGAAAGAATCTTTTTTTTTCCCCCTTTCTTTTTTTTTTTTTAAGATTTTATTTATTTATTTGTCAGAGACAGAGGGAGAGAGAGCGAGCGAGCACAGGCAAACAGAGAGGCAGGCAGAGGCAGAGGGAGAAGCAGGCTCCCTGTTGAGCAAGGAGCTGGATGCGGGACTCGATCCCAGGACCCTGGGATCATGACCTGAGCCGAAGGCAGCTGCTTAACCAACTGAGCCACCCAGGCGTCCCATCCCCCTTTCTCTCAAATATTTTATTTATTTATTTGACAGACAGAGATCACAAGTAGGCAGAGAGGCAGGCAGAGAGAGGAAGGGAAGCAGGCTCCCTGCTGAGCAGAGAGCCCGATGCGGGCCTCCATCCCAGAACCCTGAGATCTTGACCTGAGCCAAAGGCAGAGGCTTAACCCACTGAGCCACCCAGGCGCCCCAAGGGAGAAAGAATCTTAAGCAGGCTCCTCCTCCAGCATGGAGCCTATTCTGGGGCTCATCTGACAACCCTGAGATCTTGACCTAAACTGAAATCAAGAGTCAGGTGCTTCACCAACTGAGGCGTCCAGGAGTCCCAGCCTTTGTTTCTTAAGTTCCACACTTGAGTGAAATCATATGGTATTCATCTTTCTCTGACTGGTTTATTTTGTTTAGCATTATACCCCCAGCTCCATCCATGTTGTTGCAAATGGCAAGATTTTATGCGTTTTTATAGCTGAATAATATTTTAAGTATATGCCAAATCTTACCCATTCATCTATAGACGGACACTTAGGCTGCTTCCATAGTTTGGCTTAGATGGGCTCTTTTATTTATTTATTTAAAGATTTTATTTATTTGACGCAGAGAGATCACAAATAGGCAGAGAGGCAAGCAGAGAGAGAGGAAAGGAAGCAGGCTCCCTGCTGAGCAGAGAGAGTGGGATGCGATGTGGGGCTCTAACCCAGGACTCTGGGATCATGACCTGAGTGGAAGGAAGAGGCTTTTACGCACTGAGCCACCCAGGCGCCCCTAGATGGGCTTTTTAAAAAATAAGTACATTTAAACATTAACTTTATAAAATCAGTGTAAATGACAAATCAGTTATCTCTTACACTGAAAAATAACTATTGTTCCTATGTCCTCCGGATCCCCTAGCCGGTAGGTGCTAGGATTATTACCACTTTACAGGGAAAAAACTGAAGCATAGACAGGTCGAGTTAGAGACCTGTCCCTACAGAGCCAGAGAATGGGAGAGCCGGGCTTCAGACCCCTGTAGGCGAGCTTCATGCCATGGCCTCTAGATTGGAGAGAACTAAAAGATTAAGACAAGGAAAAGCCAAGCAGGTATCCTGCGACCACTGGACCGTGAGGCCTGAACTGTGTGGGGTTAAAGGGAGAAGAGCGGGAACGCCTGGGTAGCTGAGTCCGTTAAGCATCTGCGCTGGGCTCAGTCATGATCTCAGGGTCCTGGGATGGAGTCTGGCATTGGGAAATCCTTGCTCAGCGGGGAGCCTGCTTCTCCCACTGCCTGCCGCTCCCCCTGCTTCTGCTCTCTCTGACAGAGATAAATAAAATCTTTTTTAAAAGGCGGGGGAGGGCGAGGAAAGCGGGTCGGAGAGAGGAGTCATGCGCTGAGATGACGAAATCGAGCCGGTGGAAGGGACAGTGCGAAGTGGGGACAGACCGGACCGCCCCCCACCCAACCCAACCCGCGGCCTTGCTCCCTCGCCCACTCTTTGCCCAGGGGTGCCGGGCACCTGCGGGAAGGGCGGGGAATCGCGGCTCCTTCCCCACCGCGCCTCTCCGCCCTCTCCCCGCCTCCTTCCCGGCCGATCGGAGGCCGCCCCCCACCCCCGCCCCCGAAGTCCAAGACCCCGCAGGCCTCGCCACCCCAGGGCCAAGGTCCCCCGGCGGCTGACGCGCCATAGCGAAAGTTAAGCGGGAGCCGCTCCCGGCCGGGACGCGGACCCTCGGGTTTCCCGGAAGCTCTGCGCGCGGGTGGCACCACTGTGCCCGGAGCCGCCTTGGTGCCCCGGGCATCCCCACCCCGCGGCAGGAGCTAGAAGGCTACGCGGCGGCCGAGGTGAGCTCGCCGGCCGCTAGGGCTGTCCAGCGATCTCCAGTGCAGGCAGGGGCGCACCGGGCCTCGAACCCGAGGGTCTGATTCCCGGCGGCTCGGACCACGCGACTGGGTGCGCCGCGCCGCAATGACAGCCGGAGTGGTCGCCGCGCGGGGGCAGCGCAGCTTGGTGACTGGCGGCGGGGGCGGGGGGAGCGGCCCCTCTGCCCTCCCAGCCGCGGGAGGCCGGGGGCCGCGGGGACTTTTATTCTGACACGGCCGGCGCCCGGCTCTGCTTAGTCATGGTGACCTGCGCGCGCTCCACGCCTCCCCCCGGCGCAGCGATGGAGGCGCCCGGGCCTGGGCGACGGAGGCGGAGCTCGCGCGCGGCCATGGCGGGGTGAGTGAGGCGGCCTGCGCCCGGGCTGTGCGAACGGCGGGCCGGGAGGGCCCCGGGGGTCGGGGAACGGGGCGCCGCGGGTCCGGTGGCCATGGGGTTCCCGCGGCCTCGCGGAGGGCCAGGAGGGCGCGGCTCTGAGTCCTCGGCTTTTGTTGGACGGCGCGACCCGAGGGGTGGCCCGGGAGCTACGCACGCGGGGCGAGAGGCCCAGGGAGTGCCCCTCGGACCGAGGGCCCGGGAGTCCGGCGCGCTGGGGAGCTGGTCTGCGCCTTGGGGTTGGCAGTGAAAAGGCCGCACGGCAGGGGTCACTTCCTCCCTTCTCCGGGCCTTGGTGGCGGCTCCGGCAGGACATGCGCAGCCTCCCACGGATCGCTTCGTGGGGGAGAAGTGCCCAGTGTCCTAGGGGCACCGTTGACCGACTGGCCAGAGATCAAGAGGCAGGACAGGGGCCTCGGCCGGGTAGAGGCGGCCAAGCGGCGCCCTGGGCCCGGCGGAGGAGGGTGCTGTGGCAGGCACAGTGAAGTGGGCAGGCAGCCAGCCGCTCGCTTACTGACCCCTGAGCAGTGCCAGGCCCCAGGCAGGACGTGGGGGAGGCACATGGGAGGGTGGGCACAGCCTTGACCTACACAGGGCTCCCTGCCTTCAGAAGCCCTGCCGCTGAGGAGCAGAGACATGGGCCATCCCTCAACAAGCAAGCAGTGGAGGTCATTATGGTTTCTGACAAGTGCTGTGGTGGAAATGATAACTCTGCTGTGAGTCCGGGAAAGATCAGTGGAGAACCTGGGGGGCCTCTTGCAAATCCCCTTCTTCTCAAAGCGGATCTTTCAAAACACAGCTCCTGCCCTGGCCCTCCAGACTCCACAGGTTTCATGGAAACCTGTGTATCTCTCCTTACACTTCTCTCTGACTCTCCAGATGGTCTCTCTCATTCTGCCTCTGAGCCTTTGAACTTGCCATTCCCTCTGCCTGGAAACCCCCTTTCACATCCTTCTTGTCTCAGCTCTAACACAGCCCTGGACTACCCGATTTAAACTAACTGCCCCAAGGCACCCTGTCATAATGCAGGGTCCTTTTTTTCACAACCCCAGCTTCTCCTCAAGTCTTGCTTATTTTACTTATGGCCCATCCCTCCCCAGGTGACATCTCCAGGGCGGCACAGTTTATGTCTGCCTTTCTCCTCTGCTATGTCTCCAGTGCCTAGAACAGTGCCTGGCACACAGTAGATACTGTGAATGAGCTAGATATGCTCTATTGGGAAGGGATAGAGCTGGTAGGTGGAACAGAGTGAGCAAAGGAAAGAGGCAGACGGAGGCTGACTGTATATAGAGTAGGACACTGCAAGAGTTTCGTTTTACTCTTCATGCCATAGGGAGTTGTGGGGGGGATTCTGAGCGGGGGTGGGGGGGAGGGGAGACATCGTCTGACCTGTGTTTTAGGATGCACTCTTGGGCTCTGAGGCCATGTGGTAGTTAATGAGCACAAATGGACATTGCTTCATCTGGGCTTGGGAAGGAAAACTGGTCTAGGAGTCGCTTTATCTTAAAAAAAGGAGGCCTGACCCCCAGGCCCTGCCCCCAGCCCTGTGCTCTCCCTCCTCCAGGCCTCTGAGTGCCAGTGGTGGTGTTGTCCCTTGTCACCTGGAACCCCATGCAGCCGGAACCCAGGCCTAGCGGGGCTGGGGCCCGCACCCGATTCCTTCCCCTGAGGTCACAGCGCCCTGAGGGGGCAGGGGACACGGTGATGTACGCCTCCACCGAGTGCAAAGCCGAGGTGACGCCCTCCCAGCACGGCAACCGCACCTTCAGCTACACGCTGGAGGACCACACCAAGCAGGCCTTCGGCATTATGAACGAGCTGCGGCTCAGCCAGCAGCTGTGTGATGTCACACTGCAGGTCAAATACGAGGACGCGCCAGCCGCCCAGTTCATGGCTCACAAGGTGGTGCTGGCCTCATCTAGCCCCGTCTTCAAGGCCATGTTCACCAATGGGCTACGGGAGCAGGGCATGGAGGTGGTGTCCATTGAGGGCATCCACCCCAAGGTCATGGAGCGCCTCATTGAGTTTGCCTACACGGCCTCCATCTCCATGGGTGAGAAGTGCGTGCTCCACGTGATGAACGGTGCCGTCATGTACCAGATCGACAGCGTCGTCCGCGCCTGCAGCGACTTCCTCGTGCAGCAGCTGGACCCCAGCAACGCCATTGGCATTGCCAACTTCGCGGAGCAGATCGGCTGTGCCGAGCTGCACCAGCGCGCCCGCGAATACATCTATATGCACTTCGGAGAGGTGAGTGGCTGGAGGAGACTTGGGGCCTGGGCTTGGGGTTGGCTTCAGAAGGACCAGGGACAGATGGACAGACATCCCTGTCTTCTCTTGACATGTGAAGAGTTAGGTCAGGTTGCTGGAGAAAGATTGGGTTCTGAGGTCCTAGTCTATATATTGGGGTGACTCTGGGAAACAGCTGAGGAAAATGAGAACTTTCTGGGTCTATCTCTGGGCTCCCCGACTTCTCTGGAAACAAGCGTAGGGACAGGGTGCAGCGAATGCTGACAACTCCTTAACCCTGGGGTGCGCTAAAGGAGGGCCCAGTGCTTCAGACAGTTTGCAGATACTTACTGAACACCCATGACA
The DNA here is from genome assembly GCF_020171115.1 of Neogale vison. NCBI lineage: Eukaryota > Metazoa > Chordata > Mammalia > Carnivora > Mustelidae > Neogale > Neogale vison. The sequence goes on from NC_058096.1 coordinate 216,835,793, forward strand.
TGCTGCCTACCTCACATGTGACCCTTAGGCATGTTTCCTCTGGTCCACGCAGTGTTGTCCTTACACTGTTGTTGGTTTCATTTTCGTTTTTAAGTGGAGGAAGTTGTGAGCAGAAAATAAGCGATTCCTTGTAAAATCGCAATGATGAGCCCAGACTCCTGGGTGGCGGGCACTAGAGGTGTGCCCTTGGGGATGACAATAATAATAAGTGTTTTTGAGCACTTGCTGTGGGCCTACCCCTGTTCTGAGTGATTTCCATTCTTTGAATCATGGGATTTTCCGGGGCACCTGGGTGGCTCAGTGGGTTAAGCTGCTGCCTTCGGCTCAGGTCATGATCTCAGGGTCCTGGGATCGAGTCCCGCATCGGGCTCTCTGATCAGCAGGGAGCCTGCTTCCTCCTCTCTCTCTCTGCCTGCCTCTCTGCCTACTTGTGATCTCTCTCTGTCAAATAAATAAATAAAATATTAAAAAAAAAAAAAAAAAAGAATCATGGGATTTTCCCCACTATCCTATGAGGAAGCACCACCCTTAGCTGTGGCCCAACAGGGCTGTACCCCAGGCCCCATGCCTTAGGGAGTCCCATGCTTTAGAGGGCCCTCCTGGAAATTTTCAAAGTCCTCCCCCAGTGGCTGGGATCAGCTGAGGTAGATACTGTCCCGGTTTCTGTTTCTCTCCTTAAGGGCTGATGTTCTCCTTCCCTGTACCCCACGTGTGGGGTTGACCAGATGCCCTGAGGAGGCTGGCAGTAGTCCTAGCGCCTCTGGCTTCCAGAAAGGTGGTCTGTGAGCTGGGCTTTCCCACAGGCCTGTGCGGTGTTTCTTTAAAGGGATTGTGTGGGCTTGGGGTACCAGAGTGTTGGTGGCCTGCTGATAAGGGCGACTGAAATTATTTATATAGACTGGTGCCTGACAAGAAATACTTCCCTGGGGCCCTGTATGCCCTAGGAGTAGCCCAGCTGTGAGGTAGCTACTAATAGAGGAGGAAAACCAAGGCACGGAGCATTGCCAGATCACCTAGTTAGAAAGAGGGCGCCAGGTTGCAGCTCAGCCTTCTTTCTTTAGAGCCTACAATTTTTCTAGGATATTCTGTGGCTATTATTTTTTCCTTTTTAGTCAATCTGCCCTTTTTTTTTTTTTTTAAGATTTTATTTTATTTATTTGACACAGAGAGATCACAAGTAGGCAGAGAGGCAGGCAGAGAGAGAGAGAGGGAAGCAGGCTCCTGGCTGAGCAGAGAGCCCGATGCGGGGCTCGATCCCAGGACCCTGAGATCATGACCTGAGCCGAAGGCGGAGGCTTAACCCACTGAGCCACCCAGGCGCCCCTCAATCTGCCCTTTTGAAAAAGTAATTTCGTTTAAAAAGTAACAGTTGGGGCACCTGGGTAGCTCAGTGGGTTAAGCCTCTGCCTTCGGCTGGGGTCATGATCTCAGGGTCCTGGGATCCAGCGGGCTTTCTCCTCAGCAGGGGGCCTGCTTCCCCTCCACTCCTGCCTGCCTCTCTGCCTACTTGTGATCTCTGTCTGTCAAATAAATAAATAAAATATTTTTAAAATAAAAAAAAAAGGTAACAATCTTGTAGTTCAAGCACAAAATGATACAAAAAGGTACAAAGTACATTGTGTCTTTGCCCATTTGCCTGAGTACTTAGGTAGTATATGCCTGGCGTGGAGTATGAACTCTAATCTTCACAAGCTATGAGGGTCACACTGTTTGAATCCCCGTTTTACAAAATAGGAGACTGAGGTTGTGAGAGGCAGGTGGAGTGACCTGTCCGCAGTCCTACTGCTGTCAGGGGGAGTCAGCCTGTCACAGTAATGCCCTCTGCAGGTGGCCAAGCAAGAGGAGTTCTTCAACCTGTCCCATTGCCAGCTGGTGACGCTCATCAGCCGAGACGATCTGAACGTGCGCTGCGAGTCCGAGGTCTTCCACGCCTGCATCAACTGGGTCAAGTACGACTGCGAGCAGCGGCGCTTCTACGTGCAGGCGCTGCTCCGCGCCGTGCGCTGCCACTCGCTCACACCCCACTTCCTGCAGATGCAGCTGCAGAAGTGTGAGATCCTGCAGTCGGACTCCCGCTGCAAGGACTACCTGGTCAAGATCTTCCAGGAGCTCACCTTGCATAAGCCCACGCAGGTGATGCCCTGTCGGGCGCCCAAAGTCGGCCGGCTCATCTACACCGCCGGCGGCTACTTCCGCCAGTCGCTCAGCTACCTGGAGGCCTACAACCCCAGTGACGGCACCTGGCTCCGACTGGCAGACCTGCAGGTGCCTCGGAGCGGCCTGGCCGGCTGCGTCGTGGGTGGGCTGCTGTATGCTGTGGGCGGCCGGAACAACTCGCCCGACGGCAACACCGACTCCAATGCCCTGGACTGCTATAACCCCATGACCAACCAGTGGTCGCCCTGTGCCCCCATGAGTGTGCCGCGCAATCGGATCGGGGTTGGGGTCATTGATGGCCACATCTATGCCGTTGGTGGCTCCCATGGCTGCATCCACCACAACAGTGTGGAGAGGTGAGTGGCAGGGCCCAGAGGGGTGAGCTCTGAGGTTCCTATTGCTAACAGGTCCTAACCCACTGGGATTTGGGGATTCCCCCTATTGTTAGGTGCCTGTCTCTGCACTCTGCCTTCAGGGAGTGGAAGCCTCAGGTGAGGCTAAATCCATGGGAGATTTGTGGTCAGTGACGTTGGATGATGTGTCTGGGCCTGGGAATTGCTTACAGGGCTGTCACAAACCCATACAACTCCTGCAGATTTGGAAGGAGTTCTGTCAGTTTGAAGATGTTGTAAAATGCTAATTTTATTACAGCATGACACCTTACTGCCTTCTGCCCCCAAACTGCCGTAATAAACGGATATATGAGGTCTTCTATGTGGAAGGTGACTCCTTGTGCAGTGCACAACCTGCACAACTGCATGGTGACCCTGTGTTAAGAGGCTGAGCAGTTTTGACTTTCAACTTTTGCACAGTCAGTCCTTCGCCTTCTCCTCTTCTAGAATCATGATCTAGGATACAGTTCTCAGCTGGAGAACTTGTTAAAACAAACTTCCTAGTCCACTGCTAGAGATGTGGCATCAGTGGGTTTGGAGCGGGGCTAGGGAATGGGAATTTTAAACAAACAGCACACTTTGACAGAAACCATCCTGGGTGGTAGCCTAGTTGTTAGAATTAGGATTCTGGTGTCCTAGAAGCCTGGGTCAGACCCCCAGCCCCACCTCCATGGTGAACCAGGACATGCCATTTCATCCCTCTGTGCTTCTGTCTTGTCATCTGAAGGTGATGGGGAAGTGGGAGATGATAATGAGGACCACCTGTCCAACAGGCTAAGAGGGTTTTGGGGGTGCTAACAACACGCAGCATGGGGCCTGGCAGTGGTGTATGGTGGATCCACCCCCAGCGTCCAGCAGACGTGCAGGTAACATTGAGCAGATGATGGCTGTGAACCTGTTTCCTCAGAGACACGCTACGAGGAGTAAAGAGTTCAAGTGCCTAAAGAACAGGCGGCATATCGGGGCATAGAGTTCCATACAGGGCAGCTATGATCGCCATTGTCATTGTTACTATGCCCTTGCAGGTATGAGCCAGAGCGGGACGAGTGGCACTTGGTAGCCCCAATGCTGACTCGAAGGATCGGGGTAGGGGTGGCTGTCCTCAACCGTTTGCTCTATGCCGTCGGGGGCTTCGATGGAACAAACCGCCTCAACTCAGCCGAATGTTACTACCCAGAGAGAGATGAGTGGCGAATGATCACACCCATGAACACCATCCGGAGTGGGGCAGGTGGGTGGGGGCTGCCAGGAAGAGCGTGGAGGAACCCCCCCCCAACCCCGGGGAATGAAACTCAGCAAGGCCTGGGGGAGGCTTCCTGTTTCAGTTTTAAACCCTGTGGCACACCCAGGAGAGCTAGATCCTGACCGTCTGAGCTCTTCTCTGAAGGACGCCCCAGAAGAGGAGAGAGTGGAGAGGGGAGGGCGCCCCCAAGAAGGCGGTTCCTGGGGCCCCCAGCACCAGGCCCTGGACTCACTCTCTTTGCATGGTATGGTTTAGGAGTCTGTGTCTTGCACAACTGTATCTATGCTGCGGGGGGCTACGATGGTCAGGACCAGCTGAACAGCGTGGAGCGCTATGACGTCGAGACAGAAACGTGGACTTTTGTAGCTCCCATGAAGCATCGGCGAAGCGCCCTGGGGATTACTGTGCACCAGGGCAGGATCTACGTTCTCGGTGAGGCCCTGGGGGCGGGGACCTGGGTGGAGAAGCCTGATTAACCCCATCTTTGGGGTCAGGCTCAGATCCCCGTAGGAGGGCTTCTTGCCATTCCTTCTCCCTCTGCCCTCAGAGGGGGTGACTGTCTCCTCTGCTCCCTCTGCAGGAGGCTACGATGGTCACACGTTCCTCGACAGTGTGGAGTGTTACGACCCAGACACAGACACCTGGAGTGAGGTGACCCACATGACATCTGGCCGGAGCGGGGTGGGTGTTGCTGTCACCATGGAGCCCTGCCGGAAGCAGATCGACCAGCAGAACTGTACCTGTTGAGCCACTTGTGTTTCTTGGGCAAAAAAATGGTCTGATCGAGAGTATTGTTGTTTTTGTACAAAAACAGGGACAAAAGAAAAGGCAGCAGTGCAAATGCATATCCTCCAAGATGGGAGGCTGAGATGCCTCAGTGTTCAGATGACAACTAGAAAGAAAAGAAGGCCACAGCAGAAACCCATGAGCCTGTCAGAGTTGTCCCAGGAATGTCCAAGAGAGCCTTCCTGGGAGGGGGGTGCATGAAAGGCAGGCTCCCAGGAGAGAGGCCTCTGCACTCAACTACTCTGAAGAGTAGGCCTGGGTCCCAAACCAGCAGCTGCCACCTCCCTTTGGGGTGAAAACAGGTGCTGAGGTCAGGTGGGGTTTTTGTTCCTTGTGTCTTTGTGGTTGGTTCCTGGAGGCCTGGGAAGGAGCCAGCTGAGGCCTCTGGGATGAGGCTCCTGTGGAGGTGTGGACCCCAGGGATGGGCCTGTACATAGAAACCACTGGATATCTCTGCCCTGGACAGTCATTTTGTTGATAAGTAACCCTATAACTTTCCAATGAAAATAAAGAACTAACTAGTGTCTTCCACCCGGGCTCTCAGCTGGAGATCTCAAACCTGGGGACAGAAGGGACTCTTCGGAAATGTACTCAAGTCCTTGATTTTGAGTTTGAATTTGAAACCAGTTCGTTATCTCTGCCCATGGCATCTTGACATGTAGGGCATCTGTCTCCCCGTGGGCAAGCCACACAGGGCTCACTTTGTCACGGAGGGCTGCTTTGAAGACAATGACCTAACTCCTTGACACCTCTCTTTTAGGTCTCCCTGGAGTTCTGTTTTCAGGCAAACCATCCCCAACATGCCTTTCAAATCGGTGAAAATCTATCCGGTCATTTTTATGCGCTTCAGTTGCACAGACAGCCTTTTATTTAGGTGCCGGGGTATTAAAAGGACAAAAGGGGCTCTTGGGAATTTTCTTAGGCAGAGGGCTCGCTGGAACCTGGTCTCCTCTTCAGAACAATCCCTGTGAAGGCAATATACGGCCTGGCTCTCTCCTTAAGGCAAGGAGCTATTTGTACTGGGAGAGTGGACCAAAGAGGAACGAAGTGTGGTCTCCGCTTTCGGGAATGTCCCAGGCTCCCCCAAGGGGCTTAGTGAGGAGACGTTTGATTCCTTCCTTTCCAGGGAAAACCTTAACCTCCCGTCTCCACAGCTTCATTCACTCAAGTCACCTGAAGGTTGTCTTGGTCGCGCTGCTTCCTTGGTCCTCTTCTAAGGTTTTATTGGAACAAGAAAATAAATCTGCATTGGGTGCATTGAATGGGTGGGGAAGGACTAAGAACTGAAAACAGTATCTGGACAGTCTTTTAGCATTTGCGGTTTTTTGCACATTACTTGATCCTCAAGAGTGCTGTGAGCTAGGAAGGCAAAGCCTGCGTTCTTTACAGATCAGAGGTTCAGGGAAGTGACTTGCCCAAGGTCATGTGGCCACAAAGTGGTAGGGTTTAGATTCAACTCTAGTGGACACTAAGCAGCCACAGCATGCGCTAACCCTGTGTGTGAGAAGAGACAGAAGGAGGTCCCGTGGGATCAGTGTGTCTATCAGTGAAAGTTCCGGAAACAGCGATCTAATCTAGAGTCAAAAGGAATTTGCATGTAATCCGGTTGCCAGAAGCCACACAGCCTATCCCAGAGTGGTGTTTCCTCCTACAAGGGTTAGAACCCTGGTCTTGAGATCAGGTTTCAACTGATTCAGCAAAGCAAGGTGAACAGTTGCTTACCTGCAAAAATGGTAGTTGGACACCGACTGGGCATGTAAACTTGCTGGACCAACAAAGGTGAGTATCTACACTCCCTTTCTAACTCTGCAAAGACAGCTGTTGCGCTAGGTATCAAAGGGGCTAGGGTCGTGAACAGGCCCCAGATGATCCCCGCCCTCGTGGAAATTACAGCCTAGAAGAGGAGTAGGGTGACCAACTCGTCCTGGTTTTCCCCAGGACAGTCCCAGTTTGAACACTGAAAGGCTGGCATCCCAGAACCCCTCAGCCTCCTCCCCCCACCCTGGGGTAAACTGGGGCACCTCCGCAGGGAAGCCAGATGCTGAAGCAGTATTATAACCGTGCTGAGTGACAGGCTGCTGCGGGTCATGGTTAAGTTCCATTTGAAAGTCAGTGGCTCTGGAAGCTACATGGGCATAGGTGGCTGCCGACTGGAGTGCGTGGGAAAGGTGAAGCAGCTATTGCATCAGGCAGGTGAGAAGACCCCAGTTTGGATGAGGCTGTGGGAGCGGAGAGGTCAAATCCACAGTGAGAAGACTGATGAGGTAAGGAGGGCAGAGATTTAGGAATGTTCCTATGTGGCTTCAACCTTAATCAGCAGCCAGGGGTAGAGAAGCTTTGAGGAGGCTGCAGGTATAGAAGAGAAGTAACCATGTTTGGGGATGTGTCAGGTTTGAGGCCTCAAGGTAAAATTGTTTTAGGAGGGTGTAAAGTCATTTTTCTAGCCTCCAGGCTTTAATGCTTCCAACAAGTAGTGCTCAAACGGCTGTTTTATCAGACCTGAAGTGAGGTGTTCAGACACAGTGAGGAACAGGCATGACACTCAGAGAACTGGAATTAATGATCACAAAATACACATGTAATTAGGTTCAAAGGCAAGCCCTCTGAAGGCCAGGAACTTGACCTAGGTCAGAGGCTCTGAGAAACCATTGTTGAGATGGGGGTTTTCTCATAGAAATCCAAAGGAACTGATAGTGTAAACTTGATGAGGAAAGGAAGGGCAAGATTCTGGATGGAAGAAGCATCACATGCAAAGGTCCTGTGGCACTGGGAAGCAATCTAGGTGAACTCTCAGAGGGAGGAGGAACATGGTGTCAGAAGAGGCCCTGTGGGCCATGCTCATTTCTCTTTAATTGTTAAATACCCAAGTATTACCTTAAAAAAATGGAACACTATAGATAAAGCTGAAATCTTACTATTTCTCCATTCCAGCCCCCTCTCAACTTAAACTGCAGAAATGTTCTATGTATTTCCTTACAAAAATGGTATAATGTTGCCTGTATAATTCTGCAATTTGCTTTTCCCCCTCAGACTTCTAGATCTTTTTGTCTGTGACATCACATTCCTTTTGCCGGGTACCTATGTTCTGTTTTATCTTTTCCAGTACCTACAATGTTAGGTCTTTTCATTTCTCAGAATTACGGATAAGGCTGAAATGCCTACTCTTAACCATGTCTCCTTGGGCACAAATGTGTGTATTTCTCCAGGGGGATACTAAGAGGTAGAACTTACTAGATCTTAGGGTAAGCACAGCTTTCCTTATATCCTGCCAGATTCCTCTCCAAAGTGGTTGTAACAAACCACATTCTTACTGCTTCTAGGAGCTCTTTATAGATTTCACACAGTTCAATTTATCACTCTTCCTTGATGTTTTGTCTCTTCTGTGTCATATTTGAGGACATCTGCATTTTCCGTGGCTTCCTACCCATTTGTTAAGTTGTTGTCTCCTGCCCATACATTGTTTCTGCTTAAGGTAAGCAGACTCGGTTTTTGTTGGTTCTGTTAAAACCAAGAATCCTGACTAATAGAGACACCAGGAAATTTTTGTGCTGCTTTTCTTTCAGATATGATTGTTTTGTTTTTGTACCATTTTTAAATCTAACAGGAATTTGTTGGTATATATAGTATCGAGTAGGAATTTAATTTTTTGCATGGATAGCTATCGCTGCTCAACCATTTATTTTTCAAACCATTTATTGACTAATTAATTCTTTATCCATAGTTCTTAAATGCTATCCCAATCATACACAGACTTCTCATGTATGTGTGGGACCTCTATTCTGTTATATCAGATTACTACTGTTTTACCTAACTATCCATTTTTGCATCAATTTCATCATTTAAATTACTGAAGTTTTATAAAGTCTTAATATCAGAGTAAATCCCTCTCCTTTTTCTATTTTTTTTAAACAAAAAACCCCCCTGAGCTATTCTGTTATTGCGTATTTATTCTTTGCTTCATGAATGAAATTCCATGAAAAATTTAATTGGGTTGCATTAAAATTATCAAGTTGGGGTGAAATAATATTTTTGCAATATTAGGTCTCTCTGTTCGTGGACTTAGTGTACCTGTTTAGTGAAGTCTTCTTTGCTGTCCTCAGGAAGGCTTTATAATTTCTCCACAAGGGACTTGTGAAGAAGGGTTTATTCATGGGAGTTTTATGGGTCTGGTTGTTGTCAATGAGATCTTTACTCCTGGAACTTTTACAATTGGTATTTCTGGGAAAATATAATAAAATTGGTATTTCTGGTATATGGGAAAGTTTTGATTTAGATATCTTGATCTTCCACCAGCCTTTTTCTAGTTTTCTTTTTTTTTTTTTTTTAAAGCAGAGAGTTAAATCGTCTGCAAATAGTAATAGTAGAATGTCATCCTTTTCAGTAGTTACACCACTTATTTCTTTTTCTTGCCTTACAGCATTAGCTGAGACCTTCTGGGAAGTGTTGGTCAGTTGTGGGAATAGTGGGGAATAGTTATCTTATTCCTAATAATAAGGTGAGTGCTTCTAATGTGCCGCCGTTCAATCTGATGTTTGCTGAACGATTTTCTGTCACCTATACCTTAAGCTTTGCGGAAACTTCTTCCAAGTTCAGGAGCTCCCCTCTATACCTAGTTTGTTTTTTGTTTTTTTTTTTTTTAAATCATAAATGAGTGTTAAATTTCCCAGAAGTCCCTCACTCTATAGGTGGGTCCCAAGAAATTGCATTTCTAAAATTCCCAGTTGATGCTGGTGCTGCTTGTCCAGGGACCACATTCCAAGACATACTGGTGTAGAACAGGAACAGCAGCGGGTTAAAACTATATTCTGAGAGGCACCTGGGTGACTCAGTGCGTTAAGCCACTGCCTTCAGCTCAGGTCATGATCTCAGGGTCCTGGGATTGAGCCCCGCATCAGGCTCTCTGCTCAGTGGGGAGCCTGCTTCCCCGCCTCTCTCTGCCTGCCTCTCTGCCTACTTGTGGCCTCTCTCTGTCAAATAAATAAATAAAAGTTTTTTAAAAAGCACATTCTGAGAAACACTTGAGTAAATGGAAGAGAAGCCCCAACAGACAACTGCAGCAGAAAAACATGAGAAAACTAAGAAAAGTATAGTGTCACAGAGCCTAAGAAGAGAAAAAGTTGTACACAAAAATTTTTATTTTTAGAATTTTTAAATTTTTTTATAAACATATAATGTATTATTAGCCCCAGGGGTACAGGTCTGTGAATCACCAGGTTTATACACCTCACAGCACTCACCATAGCACATACCCTCCCCAATGTCCATAAACCCACCACCCTCTCCCTACCCCCCTCCCCCTGGCCCCCTTCAGTTTGTTTTGTGACATTAAGAGTATCTTATGGTTTGTCTCCCTCCCAATGCCCTCTTGTTTCATTTATTTTTTTCCTACCCCCCAAAACCCCCACATTGCATCTCCACTTCCTCATATCAGGAAGATCATATGATAGTTGTCTTTCTCCGATTGACTTATTTCACTAAGCATAATACCCTCTAGTTCCAACCACGTCGTCACAAATGGCAAGATTTCATTTCTTTTGATGGCTGCATAGTATTCCATTGTGTATATATACCACATCTTCTTTATCCATTCATCTGTTGATGGACATCTAGGTTCTTTCCATAGTTTGGCTATTGTGGACATTGCTGCTATAAACATTCAGGTGCACGTGTCCTTTTGGATCATTACGTTTGTATCTTTAGGGTAAATACCTAATAGTGCAATTGCTGGGTCATAAGGTAGTTCTATTTTCAACTTTCTGAGGAACCTCCATGCTGTTTTCCAGAGTGGTTGCACCAGCTTGCTTTCCCACCAACAGTGTAGAAGGGTTCCCCTTTCTCCGCATCCTCGCCAGCATCTGTCATTTCCTGCCATGTTAATTTTGGCCATTCTGACTGGTGTGAGGTGGTATCTCATTGTGGTTTTGATTTGTATTTCCCTGATGCCGAGTGATGTGGAGCACTTTTTCATGTGTCTGTTGGCCATCTGGATGTCTTCTTTGCAGAAATGTCTGTTCATGTCCTCTGCCCATTTCTTGGTTGCATTATTTGTTCTTTGGGGAACACAAAAATTTTAAGGAATAATGCTATGAAGTGCAAAGAGCTTCAGAAAGATAGACCCCTTGAAATGCCTACTGGATTTGGTGACTGGAAAGCAATCTTATAGCGAACCACTTCAGGAGACTGGTGAGGGTAAAGCAACAGATCCCTACAGTAAAAACTTAGGGAGTGCCTCCTTGAAACAGGTACAAGTGCTGAGAAGACAACACTGAATCAGTGAGGAACACTGAAGGAAGAGAACATCTCTTCTGAGGCATTTGGATGAGAAGAGGCAGAAAAAGACTGGGTGAAAGCTAGAGAGGAACAAAGAGTTCAGGGAGGGTTTGGGGTTTTGTTTCTGAGATTCAGAAAACAGCATGTTTATAAGCTGAGGGGAAGTTTCAGTATAGAGAGATCATCAAAGGGCGCCTGGGTGGCTCACTGGGTTAAGCCTCTGCCTTCAGCTTAGGTCCTGGTCTCAGGGTCCTGGGATCGAGCCCAACATTGGGCTCTCTGCTCAGTGGGGAGACTGCTTCCCCTCTCCTCTGCCTGCCTCTCTGCCTACTTGTGATCTCTCTCTCTCTCTGTCAAATAAATAAGTCTTAAAAAAATATATTATCAAAGATGAAGGTGAAAGAGGATGGAGTCCTAGTCATATAGGAAACAACTTCCCACTCTTAGTCAAGTGGACAGTGTCTAGGGTAACCTTGAGCTCTGTGAAGGGCACGGTCATTCTGGATGCTAGAGTCCCCTGGTTTGTGCAGTAACATGCCTTCAATTCAGTGACTATCTTCTCCCTTGGGTGTGCGTTCTGTTTTGTTTTGTTTTTAAGATTTTATTTATTTGTCAGAGAGAGAGAGCAAAGGGGGAGCCGCAGGCAGAGGGAGAAGCAGGCTCCTCACTGAGCAAGGAGCCTGATATGGGACTCAATCCCAGAATGCTGGGATTATAACCTAAGCCAAAGGCAAACGCTCAACCCACTGAGCCACCCAGATGCCCCTGCATCTGGTTTTAAAATATAAATGTCAGGCGTCCGGGTGGCTCAGTGGGTTAAGCCTCTGCCTTCGGCTAGGGTCATGATCTCAGGGTCCTGGGATTGAGCCCCACGGCTGTCTCTCTGCTCAGCAGGGAGCCTCCCCCCACCCCACCCCCCCGCCTACTTGCGATCTCTGTCAAATAAATAAAATCTTTCAAAATGTATAATATAAATGTCAGTGGAACTAAATTTTGCAAAAGATAGAACTGAAGCAGGGGGTGGGGGCGGGAATGAATACACTGGAATCAACAGACTAGGCTTGAGACGCATATCTGGCATTCAAACTTGGTGCAAATCCTGTCTGTGCCTGGCTTTCCCCGTCTGTAAAATGGGGATAATAACTACCTAGCACCTAGCGCACAGTAAGATACAATAAATGTAGTATTACTGATAGGAATGAGGTAAGTACTGGAAACCTGATATGCTAACATTGATCGGGGTTATCGAGGTTAAGGTTAGCAAGGTAATGGTATAACATTTACTCACCTCAGACCACTTTACCTGTGCTACTTAGAATTCCTCTCTGGCTCTTGTAACCTGCGAAACATCAGTGCTTCCACCAACCCATCGCCTTATTTTGTGAGGGTTTTGTAGCTGCCCCTAACTCTGGGCGGATGCAGGAGGTGTGGTCTAAAAGGAATGCAGCACCCTCTTGTGGGCTTCCAGGCAGAAAGAGGAACTGTTGCCAGACAAGGAGAGCTAGAAAAGGAACAAGATTGGAGAGGCCCACGGTGCAAAATTACCTGACCTTGGATTGTTCCTATTTTTTTTTTTAACTAGCATTCTTCAAGACTTCTGGGTAAATTATATTTATAGTAAACGAAACACAACTGCAAATGCATCAGGAAACTCCCCCCTATTTAAAGAGCTGTTCCTTCCATGAGCCCCAGCGCCCCTTCCACACCCACACCCCAACCACATTTTCCTAGGCCACATGTTAAACAGGGCCCTCAGGAACACTTTTCAGACTACGTATCCCAGGATCTGCCTGGATTCAAATCAGCTGCTCCAGACAACTTCGGTGGGAAATTTTAAACCACTCTGCTGACTTCAGCCGCCTCTGCCTTCACTTGCTCATAGCCTCAGGGTCAGGAAGGATGAGCTGCGTTAGCCAAGGAGTTGGCATTGAAATCTCAGCTAGACAGGTGCTTCTCTTTCATCTCTACCGCGTGCCTTTCCCTTACTCATCACACCTCATCCGCCCGGCCATCTCTCAGCCCCACTAAAGAGTCACCAAGTGAAGCGCTGGGGGCATGCACAACAAACACTTCCGTGCCGGCCATGTGCCAGGCACTGGGTAGAGACCGCTAGGAGCAGACCGTTTCCGCCCTCCTGCAGCTTGTCGCCAACCAGGCAGGGGACACACTGTTCCTTAATGAACAGCCAGAAACCATGAGGGAGAAGTAGCGTCACTTGCAGAAGTCATAAGCCCCGTATGTGTGAGCCTTGTAATGGGAATTAGTCTTCCGTCTTGCTCACCGTTTGACGCACTGGCGGCAACAGGAAGCTCACATGGATTTGAACATGGACGAGACAATTCGCCATCACAGTGGCGGGAGGATGACTCTTTGCAGGATCGAATGCAACTGGCCTGGTCTTCCCGGCTGCGGATTTTGCCTGCTCTGTGCTCAGCCTTTTAGGATTTCTTTTAGGATTTCAGTTCAACAGAGACAGGGAAGCCCCTGCGACCTCCCTCTAGCCCCTACCATCAGATCTCTTGGGACGTCTTGGGCCACAGCAACCCCTCTTCCAGGGGACAGTCCTACACATGCCCAACCACCCCACAGGGACCATGACAGGGACCGTGGGAAGCACTTGAAAGATATTTTAAGGCAGCTGTAGAGCTTTCGCGCGGCTCCCATTTTAGGAGAAAGAGCCCCAATTCCTTAACTGATTTCTCAGGTGACACGGCGAGTTCCTGTGTCAGCTGGTGTCCCCCCTCCACACACGCACATACACTGGGACCCCTCCAGGAAGGGGACTGACACCCGGGTCCCCTCAGGAAGGGCTGATGAAGCCGGGGCCCACCCGAGGGAGCACGAATGGCGTTGGCGTCCCTCTCAGGGAGAAGGGACGAGGCTAGGGTTCAGCTCCAGAAGGAGAGAGGACGCCGGGGTCGTCCTCAGGAAGAGGGAGCATCTCAGGGGTCCCTCTTGGCGGGGGGGAGGGGGGGCAGTTGATGTCTGGGGGAAAAAAGGGCGGGCAACAACGCCAGGGAACTCTCAGGAAAGGAGGTTGACGCTGGGGCCCCCTTAACGAGTGGGAACGACGCTGGGGCTCACTCTCAAGGAGTGACGCCCGGTCCCCTCACCCGCCTTGAGGTTCGCTCACCTGCAGCAGCCTGAACGCCGCAGCTTGCTCCGCCCTCGGGTTCCCAAGGCTAAGCGGCCGCGCCCCTCATTGGCGGCCTTCTCGGCTAATGACAACCACGACAGCCAATCGTAGTGCAGGGGGTAGTCTCCCGCGCGTCTTCGCCACGCCTTCCACTCGGCCTGCGCGTGCGTGCATTTCTGAACCTGCTGTAATTCCCCAGCTGCGCTCAGGGAGGCGCTTGGGGGCTGGAGTTCCCAGACTGTGACCCATTTGTAGTAAAACCTTTTATAAGGCTGTTGTGAGAATTCAGCGCAATAATTGACGTAAAACAAACAGTGTCTGGCACATATCAACCTGGGCAGTTATTATTTCCATTTTACAGCAAGGGAAACTGAGGCACAGAACAAATAAGTAACCTGCTCGGAGGAACCCAGTCATTAACTAGAGGCGTGGGAGCTAGAATCCAGGCAAGCTGAATCCGGAGTCCGTGTGCTTATCTACCATGCTTTTGTGCCTCCCAGATAACAAATACCGGGTATTTCTTTACCCTGATTATAAAATAACTTTTCCTGTGATTATAAAATTAATACCCGGTCACTGCTGAAGTTCAGAAAAATATCAAAGACTACAGAACAGAAAATACAGATCTCTCTTAATCCTACCACTGCAGATGTTAATATTTTTTTAAATTTTTTAATTTATTATTTGAAGAGAGAGAAAGCGCGCGAGAGCAGCAGGAGGGGGAAGAGGGAGAGGGAGAAGCAGAGTCCCCACTGAGCAGGGACCCATGGTTGGGAACTCCAGGTTGGAACTCCGGGATCATGACCGCAGCAGAGGACAGCCACTGAACCGCCTAAGCCACCCACGCGTCCCTAATGTTGGACATTTTTCATAGTACCTCGCTATTCTGACCAATACTAGAACGGGCATTTTGTGCCTTCACCTTTAGGTTTTTATCCAGCTGTTTCTTGAGGATAAATATTGTAAAATCTTCAGTGGGTAGGTCAAAATGCATGCATTTATATTTTTTAAAAATTTTTTAAAAAGATTTTATTTGAGAGAGTGAGAGAACACAAACAGGGGGAGTGTAGAGGGAGAAGAAGAAGCAGGTTCCCTGCTCTGTCCTAGGACCCTGGGATCATGACCAGAGCCAAAGGCAGACACTTAACTGACTGAGCCACCAGCGCACCCCCATGCAGTTATATTTTTGATAAATACTGTCAGACTACTTTTAGAAAGCTGTATGTGCCAACTTCCACCAACACGAATGAGCTATGAAAGTTCTTTGCTTACCCAAGGATGGTCCATCTTTTAATTATTTGCCAGTAGCTTAAAATAAATAAATATATGTTAATTATATATAATATTTATTATTTTTATATCTATATTTATTTATTTATAATCTTTTAGGGACTGGCTGGCTCAGTCGTTGGAGCCCTGCGATCAGGGCCCTGAGATCAAGATCACACTGGGCAAAGATCTTACTTAAAAATACTTAAAAAATAAAAATAAGTGTTTTAATTTACACTCATAATTTTATTTTATAGAAGAGGGAGAAATAGTATCCATTTGTACAGGTGGAATAAAGTAGCAATCATAGGAGCACCTGGCTAGCTCAGCTGGTGTAGCATGTGACACTTGATCTTGGGATCGTGAGTTCAAGCCCCATGTTGGGAGTAGGGCTAAAAAAATAAAAGGAGCAATAATAATGAAAGTATCAGGTAGTTATCTAGCAGCTATCATTGTGGGACAGACAGTAGGTGAAGTGAGGTCTCTGCCTTTCCTCGACAGGGTTAGATCACTTCCAGGCCTCAGTTTCCTGTAATGGTGTATATCTCGAGGACTGCTGGAGAGCCAATAAGATAATCCATCTAATGAGTTTAAAGACTTTTTAAAATTTATTTATTTGGCAGACAGAGATCACAGGTAGGCAGAGAGAGGAGGGGAAGCAGGCTCCATGATGAGCAGAGAGCCCGATGTGGGGCTTGATCCCAGGACCCTGGGATCATGACCTGAGCTGAAGACAGAGGCTCTAACCACTGAACCACCCAGGCACCCCGCTATCTAATGAGTTTAGCACAGGGCACAGCCCTTGAAAGACTGGAAGCGCCAGAGCCTTTTGTCCCAGACCACGTGGCTTGTTTGCAAGTGGCTGATGTCAACTTAACGTGAACTGACTCCACCCCTTCCTCAGGTCTCCCTGTCCTATCTGGAGTACAAGGCCTTGCAGCTGTGCCCCACTACCCTTGGTCACCTTTGACTGAGGAAAGATGAACTCCCCATCACGAGGTTTTTAAAGAGCCAGCTAATGGTCACATGCCCACCTCTGGCCTTTGACCCGCATTCTCAGATTGTCACAGTGTCCCAGCAGAGGAGGCATTTGGGACATCATGCTACACTTGGGGAACCTGAGGTCCAGAGAAAGAAGTCTCATCGGTCTTCCTGTGCAGCCCGGGATTGGTGCTGTCATCTCCTGACCCTCAGCCTGACACCCTTTCCCCGACTCTGCCTCCCTTTGAAACACCCTTGGGAAAACGTCTGTGTCTCCTCTTTACTGCTTGCACAAAGTTCAGATTCCCTGGAAACTTCTACCTAGTTTTCCCAGCCTTTTTTTTTCCCCACTCTCTGGCTCCAAGCTTTCCCCTACTTCTCTGGGCCAGGATATCTACGTACTGTCAATCTTCAAACCGCAGTGAGCCAGACAAACCTTAGTAACGCTAAGCCTACACGTTCACCCTCTCAAGTTCCAGAACTGTGTAGTCTTAGACGGTAGCCATTAGCCGCATGTGGCTACTTAATGAAGAGGGAAATGAAAACTCCAGTTCCTTCATGGCACTCACATCTCAAGTGTTTAACAGCCACGTGGGGCTAAGTGGCTACTCCCACATTGGAGAAGCATGGACTGAACATTACCATCATTGTAGAAGGTTTCACCGGTCAGCCCTGCCCTAGACTGACTGGGACTTTTGTTATCCTCATTTTAGAGATGAGACCGCAGAGATCACACCCAGGGTCACACAGCTGGAGCTGGGATCTCAGCCTCTCCTTGGTAACTAGACGCGAATAGAGCACGGTAGGCAGGTCACCTTTCCTTAGATCCAAGGAAGCTGGCCTCATTTTGTTTCAAAACACACATGGTGTGAATATATGCATCTGTTGATTCCACTGCGCTGAACCACTTAAGCCCTGAGTGTGTCTGTGTGTATCTCAATTAACTACACCCCAGAGGCAGCCCATATTCTAAACCAAAAGCTCGAATCAGTCACTTCTGTTATCCCTATCTTCATCCACTTGGGAAGGTTCGCTCATTAACATTATGAATATCAGAAACACTGGTGAAATCAAGGGTTTGTTAATTGCCCTGATAAAGGTGGGGGAAATGGGATCCCTTGAGTGGAATTTACAGTATTCAAACATGTGGACTGGTTAAAATATCTGAGTCGCTCACTCCCCAACCTAGACCAAATATGTTAGCAAAACAGCTTCAATCCCAAGCCAGTTTTGCGTGAATTTGGAGGATTTAGACCGCCTGATATAGACCGTAAGTCTTACAGGCTCAAAGCAACAGAGTCCTGCTTTTATGATTCAGGTTTGGGGGTATCCATCTGGGTCAGTCAATAAAGCATGCTACCCTTGATCAAAGGGCCGTGAGTTCGAGCTCCACATTGGGTGTAGAGATTATTCGAAATCTTTAAAGAAAAAAAAAAAAAAGATATTCAGGTTTTTTTAAAATGCAACATAAGGTTGCAACACCAAAATGGTCAGGATCCTGGGAATTCATAGAATTTATAGGGGTAAGAAAATGCCCTTGTGCCTGTTTATCAAGTTTAATGTCTGCACAGCAGAATTTGACTGGAGGCCTTCTATCATGGCCTGGAAGCCAGATAGATGGTAGAGGCTTCATTAGTCAGGCTCCCTTGAGGTTTCCAGAAATTACTCTGAGGTTCCAGAAGTACCCAAGAGTTGTGTCAGATATGCTGTAGAGAAGAAGTGGGGTTTACCTGGGTCTGCTGGCCTCCAAAGACTGGTCTGAACTTCCACTTTACAACCTGGAGTCCTTGAGCGGGCGTCCAGCCCAGGCCTCGGCGGGGGTGGGGTGGGGGTGGGAGTGGGGACAGAGGCTGCCTCCTGCCACACTTACTGCCCCCTCCCTTGGATTCTATCTGCCTGGGGAGGGATATGGACAGAGCTTCCATTTCCCCTTACCCCCACCCCAGGCAGACAGTGTAAGGAGAGGTGCACCTGCCAAGAACAGGGTGGGAAAGGAAGTCACATAAGTCAGGAAGATCAGTGAAAGCCTCGGTTTAATTGGAGACAATGATTGATTATCGATCAACGGACGGACTGATTGATCGTCAAAGTGGACAACACAAGAGCAGCTCGGGGGGTCCTGTGCCCCCCCTCCTGGGGAGAGGAGCCCTGATTGGGGGTGGGTTTCCATCTCACCAGTCACACCTGGGTAAGGGGGAAGGGGCAGGCTCTGCTCAGCCCTCGCCCCCTACAATGACACGACTTCCCATTGAGCGGCAGCGCGGAACCCACGCTTTCGGGGTTTGTGGTACAGTTTGTATAATACAGAGTGGGAATGAGGACCCTCTCTCTGGGAGACCCCACCCCTCCTTCCCCTGACCGGGGTCAGCTGGGGGAAGGGCAAGTTTATTTTCCCTTTTTGCCTCTGTAGAATAATTTACAAACCAACCATACAATATGTACAAAAAGAAAAAAAAAAGAGAGAGAGAGAAAAGAAAAGAAAAGAAAACCATAAAGAAGTCCCACTCCAGTCACTGGTGGGGGACAGAAACTAATGTCGCTACAAAAATGAACCCTGTACAGCATCATGGGGGTGGGAGTGGGTGGTACTCCCCACCGGGACGGACGGACAGATGGAAGGCTGCGGGCAGCTGGGGGCTACAGTACCGTGTGCTCAGAATTGGGGGTGCGGGAGTGAGAGAGAGGCCCCGCCTCGCCCGGCTGCAGAACAGGGCGAAGGGCATAAAGGAGGGGGAAGGGGGGGTGGTCTTTCCTTCCAAACAGTCCCCCATGGCTTGGAGAAAAATGGCCTTGCATCTGTCTGTCATATTGCTCCAGGAATAGCTAAGGAGTGAGGGGGAGGCGTGGCCAGATGGGGGCAAAGGAGAAATAACTTTGGTTGGTGCCAGGGTGGGAAAGGGCTGCCCCGAAAGGGGATGTGGGTGTACACTGTTATTGCTTCCTCCTAGGGCAAAGGGTCATGAAGGGGGTCAGGAGGATGCAGGGCGCAAGGGGGGGTGCCCAGGATGGGGGCTCTGGCCCTGGCCCCACCCCACCCGAGGTGCAGGTGCGAGCCACTGCAAACCCCTCTCCTAGGGCCACGGGAATCATTAAGGCAGAAACAAGAGGAGAAGCAGCTGGAAGGAGGGGTGTGGTTCAGAGCCCTCTCCCCCCAAATGGAGAAAATTCAAACAGAACCCAAAATGGAAGGGCAAGGGGATGGCAAGCGGAGGGGGAATAAGGCCCTCCTCGAACCTCAGACCCCGGGTTAGTGGTATGAATGTCTCTCCGACACCTCCTCTCCGCTACATCTGATAGCACACAGCTCCTCTGTCCCCGTCCCTGTCCCCGAAGTTAGTATTGCCAGGTTTGTGCAAAATGAGGCGGAAGACTTCTGGGGAGGGGGGGTGGGCAGTGAGCCAGACAGGGGCTGGAGCTGGGGTCACCCCGGAGACAGCCCCCCCAGAGCCCCCGCCCAGAATGGCTATTCCCGGTTGGGTTTCAGAGACCCTCCAAAATTCAGAGGAAAAGCCCCGAGGGAGGGAGGGAGGTGCGATGCCTGATGCCTGCTTGGGCCCAGGTGGGGAGCCTTAGGAGGCAGGAAGACTGAGCCTGGGACCTGGGGGGAGGCACAGGAGGGGAGGCGGGCAGGGGGGACACGAGGGGTTTAGTCCGGAACAGGAGCGTCTACAGTGGCTGTGTTTTATCCTGGTTTTTTTTTTTTTTTCTTTTTCTAAAAATGTAACAATTAAAATTCCAAAAATAAAATCCCTTCCGGGACCTCCGCCCCTTGTTCCCCAGCCCCCACCTCCAAAAAGAGGCCCCGTGGGTGGGGGTGGGGGGAAAGAGGAAAAAAAGAAAAGAGAAAAAACCCCACTTTTCTGTTTTCTTTTTTCTCAGGAGGCCCAAGAGTCTTTGAGGCAGTGGAGGAGGTGGTCGGGCGGTGGTGGTGGTGGAGGGAGGCGGGGAGAGCAATAGGACGGAGGGGCTGGGGCTCAGGTAGGACCTCCAGCTGACCCCCACCCACCAGGAGCTGGGAGTGGGGTGGGCTCCTCGCCAGATGTTCCCGTGCAGGCACTGCATGCCCTCTTGGCAGCCTGGTGCTCTTTTTGGGCCCCCACCTCGGCCGCCACGGAGGGGAGGCCCTGGAGGCCCGGGGCTTCCTCTGGAGAGGGCGGGGTCCTCAAGGAAGGCAGAGGGGGGCTCTCAGTGGACAGGGCCAGGGGGCTGCTGCGGCCCCCAGCCTCCACGGATGCGTCTGGGAACATGGCCCCGTCCTCGCCCGTAGCCACACTATGTGCTGTGTCGCCTTGCTGTGTGACGCCAGGTTCCTCTACCTTCACCTCTGTGGGCAGGACGTGGCCATCCACCTCCCACGGTTCCTCAGCCAGGGATGGATCCTGAGCCATGGTCAAGTCCCGCACTTCAAATGCACCTGGGGCGGTAGACACCTCCTCTTCCTCTTCCTCCTCCAGAGTCAGCTCAAACTGGAACTTGTCCGGTGGGGGTGGGTGGCCTGGCCCTCTGGGCTCCTCGTCAGGTGGCGGGGAAGGGCTCTGCCGAATGGCGCTGTAGTACCAGTCCCGATTGTCCTCCAACGTGTCCAGGATCTCCTGGGCATCTGGGTGGACCAGGTCTGCCCACGTCTCCCACAGCGGGTGTACAATATAGTCAATGAAACCCACCTGGGAGAGAAGGGAGAAAGGCACAAACTGGGCGCCCGCTGGTGCAGACTGTCCTGCCACGCTGTGGGATCTAGCAAAATTCAAAAGAGGCTGATGGCCGTTAATTTTGCAACCTTGCTTCTCAGGATCCACCCTGGAAAAACTCTTGCATGGGTAAGAAAAAAAAAATCTCTACATAGGACATTTTTGCAAATACTGAAACATATATCCATAGATTTGTCCATATCCATATATCTGTCAATCGGCAATTAGTTTTAAAAAATTGTGGTTAGGGCGCCTGGGTGGCTCAGTGGGTTAAAGCCTCTGCCTTCGGCTCAGGTTGTGATCCCAGGGTTCTGGGATCGAGCCCCACATTGGGCTCTCTGCTCAGCAGGGAGCCTGCTTCCTCCTCTCTCTGCCTGCTTCTCATCTCTGTCTGTCAAATATATAAATAAAATCTTAAAAAAAAAAAATTGTGTTTGGGGCACCTGGGTGGCTCAGTGGGTTAAGCCTCTGCCTTTGGCCCAGGCTGTGATCTCAGGGTCCTGAGATCAAGCATGAGTAGGGCTCTCTGCTCAGCGGGGCACCTGCTTCCCCTTCCCCCTCTGCCCGCCTCTCTGCCTGCCTGTGATCTCTCTCTGTCAAATAAATAAATAAAATCTTTTAAAAAAAAATTGTGGTAAACCTCAGATATTAATAACATTTTTAAAAAGTATTTTATTTATTTGCCAGAGATAAAGAGAGAGAGTACACACAAGCAGGCAGAGAGGCAGGCAGAGGCAGGGAGAGAAGCAGGCTCCCTGCCGAGCAAGGAGCCCGATGCGGGACTCGATCATAGGACCTTGGGATCATGACCTGAGCCAAAGGCAGCGGCTTAACCAACTGAGCCGCCCAGGTGTCCCTAATAACATTTTTCTTTTGCAACAAAGAAAAACTAGAAATAACCCCACAGCAGAAGACTGGCTAACCCACTCTGATAGTATCTTCCCTCCTCCTTATTTTTTTTAAGCTTTTGAAAAAATGTTTTACTTATTTATTTGTCAGGGAGAGTGCGAGCACAAGCAGAGGGAACAGCAGGTAGAGGAAGAAGCAGGCTCCTGCTGAACAAGGAGCCCGAAATGGGATTTGATCTCAGGACCCTGGGATCATAACCTGAGCCAAAGAAAGACACCTAACTGACTGAGCGACCTAGCTGTCCCTCTTCCCTCCTTCTTAATAACAGAATCTTGGGGACGCCTGGGTGGCTCAGTTGGTTGGATGACTGCCTTCGGCTCAGGGCGTGATCCTGGAGTCCCGGGATCGAGTCCCGCATCGGGCTCCCAGCTCCATGGGGAGTCTGCTTCGCTCTCTGACCTTCTCCTCGCTCGTGCTCTCTCTCACTGTCTCTCTCTCTCTCAAATAAATAAATAAAATCTTTAAAAAAAAAAAATAACAGAATCTTGGTTTTTCCTGGTGGAGGCAATGCTTCCCTCACACAGCTGAAAACTACATTTCCCAGCCTCCTTTGCAAAAGAGAGATGGTGGCAATGTGACCACAGGTGGATGGAAGATTGGAGCTGGGGTGGGAACAGGGGGTGCTGCCTCAACTGGCAGAAACCTTTCTTCCCTGCTATGTAGCCAAAATCCCTAAAGCTTCAACAGCATCTGTGATCATAAGAGGCATTTCTTGGGACAGAGGCCTGAGGCTTTGGATGATAGAAGGGAATTCTCTTAGATGCCTGACCATTTCAAAGGGAGTGATATTATTTCTCTAGGCTTTTTTACATAAGAGGAAATAAATCTGAAGGTCTACCTTGTTTGAGTCACTGTTAATTTGTAACCCGTCAACACCTAAATGATCAGCCATGGAGAAAAACCAAGTCTCTCCAGAAACCATTAGCTCTCTATACCTTTGAGAATACTATACAACAGTCAAAAAGGACAGGCTGGGGCGCCTGGGTGGCTCAGTGGGTTAAAGCCTCTGCCTTCGGCTCAGGTCATGATCCCAGGGTCCTGGGATCGAGCCCCACATTGGGCTCTCTGCTCAGCAGGGAGCCTGCTTTCTCATTCTCTCTGTCTGCCTCTCTGCCTACTTGTGATCTCTGTCTGTCAAATAAATAAATAAAATCTTAAAAAAAAAAAAAGGACAGGCTAACTCTATGTGGAAACACTTGGACAGATCTCCAAGCACTGTTTGGGAGAAAAGGCAAGCTGTATAAAAACAGATATATATTCATAAAATTCTTATTTTTTTTAAAAAAGCAAAACCCATGAACTATTAAGTTGTCTGTAACCATAACTACATAATAGAATGTATGAAACTGGCTTTGCCAGGCGTTGGAGGATGGGGTGATCAACACGCTCGGGGGACATTTGGAAGTGTCCAGAAATAGGTTGTTATCACTGGAAGGGGAGAGTGGAGGCCAGAGATGCTGCTCTACATCTTCCAAAGCCCAGGGCGGCCACTGTGACAGAGAATGATCTGGCCCCAAATGTCAACAGTGCCAACGCTGGGTAACTCTGGTCTGGAAAGGCAGGCACAGTGAAGCAGGGAAAAAATAGGTCTCACCGGGGAGGAGAATGAAAGTGGGGAGGGTGAGACTCTTTCTTGTTCACACTTTACAAACAAGATTGTGTTTCTGTACCTCTTGTTAAGTTAAATAAGCACACGATGACGAGTCACTGCATTTCATTTCAAAATCCACCCCAAATCAAGGGAAAGCATCTGCCTTCGGTCCAGGTCATAATCCCAGGGTCCTGGGATCAAGCCTCTGCATCTGGCTCCCTGCCCATGGGGAGGCTGCTTCTCCTTCCCCCTTTGCCCTTCCCCCCACCCTACCACTCCTGCTTTTTCAAACAAATAAGTAAATAATCTTAAAAAAAAAAAAAAAAATCCACCAGGGGCGCCTGGGTGGCTCAGTGAGTTAAGCCTCTGCCTTCAGCTCAGGTCATGATCCCAGGGCCTGGGATCGAGTCCTGCATCAGGCTCTCTGCTCAGCAGGGAGCCTGCTTCTCCCACAACCGTCTGCCTCTCTGCCTACTTGTGATCTGTCAAAAAAAATAAAATCTTAAAAAAAAATCCACCAAAAATCAAGGACAAGATAGTGGTTACAGGGAAAGTGAGAGGCTGTATGGACATAAGGTCTGTAACTAAGAGCTGGGTAAGTATTATTATTAGCTATTTGGTGGCTACAAATGAGTTAGAACTTGTTTGACTCCGGTCTACACACGTTGAGTCCAGAGGCTCAGTTTGGTTGTTCTGGAGGAGAGAAAATGTTGCAAATTTCCCATCAAGATAGAAAAGAGGAAAAAAAAACCTAAAAAACCAAAAACAGAAAAACTTGACTTTGTGGAGGGGCAGGTCAGGAGCGCCTGGACTTCTCTGGGCTCCAGGCCAGCGTGGGATGGGGAGGGCCGCCCTGCTACCTTCCACCGGGGCCGCAACACTGTACCTGAGACTTCTCCACCGAGGCTGTGTGCTTGTCACACATAGGGCTGATCTCCATGCCCCGCTCCCGCTCCCGGTCGCCCTGCTGGAAGAACTCAGCCATGATGCGGTCCGTCCACTGTCGGTACAGCTCCAGTGGTTTGGTGGGGTTGCTGAGGTCCGCACAGTGCACCATGTTGCGAAGGACCTGCACGAGGTAGGGGACCTTCAGAGGCCGTGCCCCTGTCCCAGGGTGGGACGCCTCATGCTTCCTTACCTCCCCCTTTATGGGGAGAATGAGGAGAAGGGGTAGTGGGGATATGGAGAGGGAAGGGAAATGGGGAGGAGAGGGGAGAGGAAGAGAGAGGGAGAGAAAAGAAAGAGATGGGTGGGGGGAGAGGAGAGAAGGCGGTGTTGGGGGAGGCAGAGGGGACAGGAAAGGGTTGATGGAACAGAAGAAGAAATGAGGGATGGCAGGAGACAGAGGCTGGGATAGAGATGAGAGGGAGAGAGAAAAAAAAAGAGACAGGAAGATGGGCAGCATGGGAGCTGGAGGCTGAGTGAGGGAGGGGAACCATCCAGACCCAAAGGGGAGAGAAGTCTAGTCTAGAGAAGTCTAGAGAAGCTCTAGTCTCCTTCTATGGCGGGCGAGGGGGCACCTGGATGCGGTCGGAGTAGTTGTCCAGCAGGAGGACACCCGAGCTGGTCACTTTCTTGGTCTCCACCATGGTCTTCAGGTCAGCCAGGAGGGTCATGTGTTTGGACATGTCCGTGGCCAGCACCTGCGGGTGAGGGGGGCATCACAGGGGCCGCTGAAGCCCTGCCCGGGGCTGCCTGGACCTCACCTGCGCTTGGCACAACCTGTTCCCAGCCCCCACAGGGACGCCGCTCCCGCTCCCGGGGCTTCCCGTCCTGGACTCAGACCCTGCAGCTCTCCCCAAGCCTCAGAGGCGATCTTTCCTGTCCGGTCCCCGCCCCGGCCCCGCCCACCATGTCGATGACCATCTTGCGCAGGCTCTGCCGCTGGCGCTTGCTGAGATTCTGGAAGATGTCGCAGTTATCTTCCTGCAGCAGCTTGAAGCCCACGGCCAGGTGGTGGTTCTCCAGCACCGACTCGTCGTTGTACATGAGCGCCAGCTCCGAATCTGCGGCCCAGGCCCAGGCAGGGGGTCAGAGGAGCGCAGAAGCCAACCCGGGCCCTCCCCTACCCAGCAGGTCCCGCCTCTGACAGGGCAGGCCCCGCCTCTGACCCGGCAGGCCCCGCCCCCGTGGGGGGGCCACTCACTGGTGTTGATGAGGAACTGGTTGGAGACCCCAGGGTGGTCCACGTCATGAATGGCAGCTGCAAAGAGGGCGGCAAGAATCTCCAGGTCCGTGAACACAGCCTAGGGGCAGAGAGTCAGGGTCGGAGAGAGATGGGTGAGAAAGATGGGGGGGTCGGAGAGATAAGAGAGAGATGGGAGTGTCACAAAAGAAGGGGGTCAGGAGAGAGAGATAAGGATCAGAAAGAGGAACAGGATCGGAGAGGAACGGAGGTCAGAGACCCAGGGGCAGAGAGACCAACGGGAGTTGGCAGGTGGGCAATGAGAGAGATGGGGGTTTGGGGGTGCGCGGGGGGGGGCTCACATCGAGCGCGGGCGTGGCCAGCAGCACGTGTGTGGACTGCAGCACATCAGCCGCGTGCAGGCTGTTGTGGTAGGCCACATCGGGGTGGTAGTGGTCCTCCAGGGTCAGCATGTAAGTCACCATGGTGTCCACTGGGATGCGAAACTTCTTTAGCAAGTCCCGCTCCTGGGGTAGGAACGGGGGTGGGGGGGGGCAGTGAGTCCCGCGGGCTCTCCGCTCTCCACGCTGCGCCCCTCCCTCGCACCCTGACCCACTCGGCCCGCCCTACCTGAAATATCGTGTACATGATGCAGCTGAGGGAGCGGCCGCCCGCATATTCCGACACGCAAAAGATGTTCAGGCCCCACTTGTTCAGGTTCTCCAGTTCCTGACCGAGTTGGGATGCCAGAGGTCAGGAGTCCTCAAGACCCAGGGCAAAGCCCCTACCCACTTAGGTCAGAAGTTCTTCGTGGTTGACCTTCACCCCTCTCTGCTCTTCCCTAGCAATCCAGAGCTCTGGTCTGAAGGCAGCACCCTTATTGTTCACCCAGGGGGCAGTGGTGGGGGGCGGGGCGCGTGCTCAGCGGCTGGGAACTTACCCGAGGGGCCCTAAGATACAACACAACCACAGCCACTGTGCCCTGATTATTATCTGCCGAGCATGACTCGGAGTGCTTGATCTCGTTTGGTTGCTTTGAGAACCAAAGCCCAGAGGAGTGATGAGATTTCCCCAAGACCTTGTATCTCATGAGGGGCCAAGCTGAAATGTGATCTCAGCTAGGCTGACCCCAGAGTGCAGTTTCACTTCTGAGCTAAACTGCTCATCAGCGCCAGGGGGAAGGGAACGGGCAAGTTTTCCATGTCTCCCCAGAACCCCCAAACAGTGCCAGCACACAGTAGGTGCTCAATAAATATTGTACAAACCCATGTGGGAGCCAGGAGGGCTCCCACATGGAAGAGCCAGGGGCTGAACCCAGGTCTGGCCAGTAGTGGGTGCTATGGGGGTTCTGGCCAGACCCCCTTCACTGATGGGTGCACCCATCCCCCACCTGCTAGGACTGTGGCCTACCAAGACTCACACCGCTCTGTTCTCCAGGAAACTGCTCTTCTTGCCCCTACGGGAGCTACACAGAGGAGGTGACGCTGTCCACTCTGGGGGCGGCCCACAGACAATGACTGACACAGGGATACTCTTGCCTCAACGTGGGCTCAACTCGGTGGTGATGTTCACACTCCGGAGCTCTTTTGAGGGGTCGGGCTGAGAGGCCATGCTCGAGCTCACGCCACCTCCCGACTCAGCTCCGTCCTATCCTGCTTCCTTTATTCCCTCTCTCCTGAGAGTCTCATAACCCCAGTATACCTGAATCCTCATTTCAGACTGGCCCAATGCCCAGTCCTTGGCTGGGCCCCAGCAGACACCTGTCCCTTTCTGGTCCAGCCCCTGCGAAATCGCCACTCACTTGGGCCAGGAGCTCCTCTTGGTCGGTCTTTACCCCAAAGCGGGGGATGCTGGAGTCATTCAGGCTGCTGCTGTGTCTCAACTTCTTCACCCCTGTGATCTGAGACATAGGCTGGAACTGTGGCCCTGGGGGCGGGGGCTGCTGGGAGGGTCTCTGCCGTGGGGCTGGCTGTTTTTCTCGATCCTTCATTGTGGGCGATGAGATCTCCACTTCATTCTGCTTGTCTGCGGAAGACGGAGGCCAGACAAGCATGAGCAACCCACAGAGATGCCCTCATCTGGCCCTCAGTTCCCCTCCCCTGCTCCCCACTGCACCCTGGGAAGGCTCACTCTGGAGGGCAGACCCCTTCAGGGTGTCATGCTGTTGGTTACTTATAGACTGGAAACCAGAAGGAAAGTAGGAATTCTTCTGGGACGTAGTGGGCTGGAGTGGGGACCCTGAGGCTGGCCTGGAGCTATGGGGTGGCTCCAGTCTGATTGCCAGGTTTGGCAGGGGGGTGGCATGGGAAGTCAGGAAGGGGGGTGGGGGTGCTAGAGAGAGTCGCTGCCTGCCCTGTATAGGCAGGGAAACTTCTTGGACTGGGGGGACACCTCCGTGGTGACTAAGAGTGCTGGTGGGAGTGGAGAGCAGGGTGAGGCGGGAGGGAAGGGTAGCCTCTGGCTCCATGAACCCTCCCACCAGCCCACCCCTTTGACACCAGCCACCTGGGGGCCAGCCCCAGGAGCCCTCTTCCTGAGCTTTCAAGGGCTTCCAGAGTCAAGCCGGGGCCACCCATTGTGACCTGGGGCCCTGCCACTCCATAACGGGGCCTAATAGGGCTTATTTGCATGCCGTGTTCCCATTGGCTGGATGTCAGAACTCGGCACGGCCACACCCCCATTGGCGGGAGCCTTTGAAACTCCGAACACTTCTCTTGAGCTCGGTGCAGGACGGTTCTCCAGAATTTGGAAACCTTTGGCGATAAATTGAGAGGGTGAAATTATCCTGAGATTGTGGGGGACGGCCTCAGCTTGGGCTCTTGGGTTCAGCGATTCGGACGACTTGGAGGTCCCCCTGGGCTTGAGGGTTCTAATGAATTTGAGGTATTCTGTATCACCGTATCCGGTATGGAAAGTTCGCAGGAGTCTACTGAATTTGAGGGTCATACTAAGTTGGGCGATTCTCCTGAATTTGGGAGACTTTTCAGCTTGGAGTGTTTTTGGAAAGTTTGGGGGTTCTCTTCTGGACTCTTAAGGACACCAGCTCCCTTAAGTTTGGGAACCCTACTGAAGGTGAGCATCTCTCTTAGGTTTGTGGGATCTCCTGAATTCGTGGGGGGGGGGGAATCCGAATTGGGATATGCTACTGAATTCGGGGAGGCCTTTCAGCCTGGTGGCATTTGAAGTTTAAGAATTCTATTTGAGGGGCACCTGGGTGGCTCAGTGGGGTAAGCTGCTGCCTTCGGCTTAGGTCACGATCTCAGGGTCCTGGGATCTAGCCCCACAACCGCATCTAGCTCTCTGCTCAGCAGGGAGCCTGCTTCCCTCTCTTTCTCTTTGCCTGCCTCTCTGCCTACTTGTGTTCTATCTCTGTCAAATAAATAAAATCTAAAAAAAAAAAAATTCTATTTGAGTTTGTGGGATTCTTGGGGTCTTGAGTTTGAGAGTTCCATTGCGGTTCCACTGAGTTTGGAGGGTCTTTTCTGCTTGGAGAAATTTTTTAATGTGGAGGTTCTAGAAAGTCGACATCCCTCCGCGTTTGGGGGCATCGAGAGTATGGGAACTCTTGAGAGTGATAACCCTGATCTTTGGGAAGTCAGGAGCCAGGGTCCCTGGGGCAAATGTCACCAATTAGACCTGTGGTCTGGGGCAGCCCCCTCCAGTCCAGGCGTGCAGAGTCCCCACAAAGTGCTACCCTTCACTCACCCAGGAATGTGGTGGAGATGTACTCAGAGACCTGGTTTCCTGACCTGCTCATCTCTGACAGGTGTGTGAGTTCACGGTTTAACATCCTCTTGAACTAAGGTGAAGGAGGCAAGAAGGAAGGAATGATGGGGAGACAGGGCATCAGAGGGTGGGGGAGGTCAGCCCCTCCCAAGAAACTTCTGAAGATCCCATGAGCCCCTCCTACTACTTTGCTCAGCCAAGAGAGCCCTCAGCAAGCTGCTGGAGGGGAGGGGGTCAGCCCTTCCTCTCCTCCGGGTCTGGATGGGGACTCAGGTCGGGAAGTCGGGACTCAGCATGCCCCTCCCTTCCTGAGGAAGGGGGGCACCCCTCCCCAGACTTCCTACTCCTCCAGCCCAAAAGGAGGAGCCAGAGGGGCACCTGTGGAAGGGAGGGGCTCCTGCCTAACAGTGGCCAATGGGGTGTCAGGAGAATCCCGTCGCCATGGTGATGGGAGTCTCCTTAGCAACTCCCCCTCCAACCAGCTGCAGAGCTGGGGGAAAGGGGGGCAGGCCTGAGGACCCTTAACCCCTGCTTTCCCAGAGCCCCCCTGGCCCAAGTCTTCCCAGATATGGACCCCACTCCCAAGGCGTCCTGGCCCCCAGCTCCAAACCCAGTTTGGAAGGAGAGAATACAATCTCTCCTTCACAGGAGAGAATGCAAGTTCTGGGTGAAGAGAAGGTTTGGCAGGGCAGGGGAGAATACTGAGCTGAGGAAACCTTGTTCGGTCACCCAGGGGAGGGGGTTTCCCATCACAGCCCCTCTTCCCTAACCTCAGAGGGGTGGGCACATGCACAGATGAACGGAGTATACCCAGAATCAGGCCTGGCAGTCCCTCCTGGTCCCCCCATGCCACTTCACACAAGCGTCTGCTATGACATTGTGCATGGAGGAGAAAGGGCATTGGTTCCCCGCCCCCAAGCTCCGCCAAAGCACCCCCAAACCAGAAGCAGACTCCATCCAGAGAGGCAGGAGGGACGCTTGGCAGGAAGGGTGAGCTCACGTAGCCCACACCAGGATGGGGCGCTTACTCCTCCCAGTGCTGCCAGAGACCCCAGTTGCACAGAAAGATACATATACACACACAAGATGGACCCACAAAGTCACACAACCACACAGAGAGCCACAGACTACCATCTTACACAGTTCTACACAGCCACAGCCACAAGAATTGAGGGGCATACACAATAAGGCAGTCCCTGATACTTGGGGTCACATGCCCCAGAAAAATCACACAGGTCTGGTCTCCCAAACACATCCCAACACACACCACCACAAACAGCCATATGATCTCAGAGAGGGCCCCATCATGACCCAGGCAAACAAGCATATGGTCAGACAGCCCCACACCACTGCAGACACACACACAGGCGAGTGCGGACAGTCACACCCAGCAAGAGACCCACATCCCCAGCCACCCACTCTCCCCGCCCAGTCCTGGGCCACACACAGAGACAGACAGTCACAAGGTTTCATGTTCAGGCCACACACGTGCACAGTGGCACACACCAGCCCAGACCAGGGGCTGTAGGATCCAAGGTGGGAGGGCCGGGGCCGAGTCTCCTGCCCACCCTCCACTCCGAGGTCCCCTACCTGGTCCCACCAGCCCACCAGCCACGGCTTGGAGCAGGTCTCACAGAAGAAATCCACCAAGGGCATCTTGGAATCTTAGCCCCGCTCGGGGCTGCCGCACAGAGAGGCTGGGCTTGGGGAGTCCTGGGGTTAACAGCCACTGTGGGGGGAGGGGTTCTGGGCAGGTGGGCAGTGCAAGGGGGAGCCGCGGAGGGGCCTGGGCCGGCCCAGCAGGGCTGGGGGCTCCCCTCCCCTCCGCGCTCCCGACAGCAGCCCTGGTTACATGGTCTGCCAGCCCCTGGCCCTGAAGGGCCCCCCCGCGGCAGCGGCTGGAGGCGGCCTGGGACCCCTGCCCATGAGGGGGCAGGGCGAGGGTCCCGGGAGGTGGCTTTGGAGGCTCTGGCTCCGTGTGTGCGCCTGTGTGTGTGCGTGTGCGTTCTCACTGCAGCACTGGCAGGCTGCATGCGACGTCAGGTGGTGCCGGGGGTGGGGGGGGCGTTAAAGGGGCATCGGAGCCCACGGGCCTAAGCCAGGATCCAGGTGGGGCTGCCAGGGAAGGCAGGGAGGCACACACACCCTGGAGAGGACGTGTCCTCTCCATGGACATACCCAGAGACAAAGACACACACCCAGATGCTCTACACATTCACAGACACACAAACACTCTGAGACACACCTTCCACACCAACCCGTATGCAGGCACATACCACACAGTCACAACTCTGATGTCCAACACATTTACAGGTAGACGGCGGGACACACAGAAGGTAGACACCTTCAGACACAGCACTTCCAGGAACACAGAGTCACACCCAGATGTGGAGACACACACTTAGGGACAAACACCCAGGTATACTGGCACACTTAACAAACACTCAGCATAGCCACAGACACACTTTCAAACAGACACAAAAACCCATGTGGCCCTGGGTACCAGACAGACCCTGAGAAATCCACGAGGGAATGCTCACACTCACATCACTGCAGAAACACAACCGAAGACCTACATTTAGAGACAGTCACACTCTCAGATGCTCAGCACACCCTCAGAGACACCATCACCCTCAGACTTGAATGTTCCCAGACATACCTCCACCCACAGGTGTAGGCACCCACCCCCAACACAGACACCTCCACGGGCATACTCATTTCCTGATAGGCTTCTTCCTCCCACGAGGGCAACCACTATGCTGCACAACAGAAACATCATTCATATTGCCTGCTTTCTGAATGGTGTCCTCTGGAGTTCCTCTGGAGTTGTGCAGTCCACAATCTGCACAGCTGTGCATGGGAGCCTTGCACCCTCCCCTGTGGCCCTGCATGCGCTCGCAGAGTCACAAACACATGGAGATACACACTCAGATTCATTCCTAGGCCAACTCACACTTGTAAACATACTCCCCCCTCTGGCACAGGCCCCCACACAACCCAGTATAATCGTCTGTGCACACCCATATATCCTTCGTAGATACACATCTGCATACCGCTCCTGATGTGCCCTCTTAAAACATCCCCTCCCATCCCACCTTGTGGTGAGAATGTGTAGCCTGCAAACTGACAGCCACACAGACTCACGGGCACATACACACTTGTAGACTCTAGCATAAGAACCCCGCTTAAGAGAGACGGTTGTCTACATGCAGGTGTACAGACACCCATACCCATCCACACACACCAGGCTCCCCCACCCCTGGGAGAAGTCAGCACCCACCGGAACAGGCAGACTAGGGGCCCCGCCTAAGGATGGACTCCCACCCCATAGGCCCCACGTACTGATTGACCCCGCCCCATTCCCCACCCAGCAGTCAGCCCCACCCCACAGGCCCAGGGAATGGTCCCACCTCATTGGCCCTATCCAGAAACCAGCCCCGCCCCCAAGGATGCCCCGCCTATAGGTCCCACCCAGCGGGTGGCCCCTATCCCCAGGCCCCGCCCAGGGGCTGCTCCGGCCCTGGGGCTCCAGGTCCGCTCACCTTGTGAGAAGCCATCTCGCTCACGGAGCGGTATGTCTGCATGGTCTCCAGCTGTTCGAGACACCAGTCCAGCTCCTCCAGTGTCTCCCGGGCCAGTTGCTGACATGTCTCTTCTGGAGAGGGGGGCAGTACAAGTGGTGACCCAGAGGCCCCAGCCCGTGATGATGGGGGTCTACCAGGTGAGGGGGTGCTGGGAAAGGACAGTTAAGACAGCCACCCCGACTGAGAGGATCCCCACTCCAGCAGCAAGAGGGCCCCTTTCCCACCCCCTGGGCTTTGTTACCTGATAGCGTGGCCTTGCAGACTGGGGTTGGGCCGCCCAATGGGGACCGTCTGCAAAGAAATGGACCTCCAGCATCAGCCTGTGCATCCGGATTCCTGCTTCCCCTCTCCATGAATAATGCCCATTTTCCTTTTTCTGAGCGCTCACTGTGTCCCATGTACTCAGCCTGCAGCCTCTCACAGAGCCCCAAAAGGACCCATTTTACAAATGAGGAAATGGGCTCAAAGGAGTGACAGAGATGGTCAGAGGTAGGGACAGGTCCTTTGTCTCCAAAGTTCCTACTTCCTTGAGCATCTTTCCCCTAACTCCTGGAGGGACCAGCAGTTCTCAGCCACATCCCTGTTCCCACATAATAACTACCGCTTTTTAGTGCTGAACAATGTTCTCACACTTTCCTGTGTATCATCTTCCAGACTCCTCACAGCCACATCTAATGGAGGCGCTATTAAATTCCCATTTTATGGAGGGGGATCAAAGGTACCACAAGATGCTATTTGCCCAGGAATTTGGCATCGGGGCCTGCAGTGGCCCCAAGCCTAGGGTAACTGGCTACCCTTGGTCTCACCACCAAAGTGTCTGGACCCCTTGGTCTTTAGTTTTAAGTTTCTGTCTTAGGCATTCAAATTGCAACGGTTTACTGGCTCAGGGGGAGCTGTTGCCTGAACAGAGGCTCAGAGAGATCAAGTTCCTGCCTGAGGTCACACAGCAGAGCTGAGAGTTGAACCCGGGTGTGGTTAGTTAGCCTTGCAATCAGGACCGTTGGGGACCAGCCCTGACTTACTTGTTGCTGGGAATGGGTACATTGGTCAGGAGTGAGAAGTTGCTGCGAACACTCCGGAGACTGGCCAGCACCTGGGATAGGGAGCAGCCGTGAAAAGAGGGAGCCACGTGGAGAGGCGGCTGGGGCTAGGCACCATCCCCAACTGTGGGGGAGGGTTGGAACCCCTTCCCTCCTTAGGAGAGGGGTCTTACCTGGGCAAAAGGTGTCACAATGAGGTCCTCAGCGTGCCTGCAATCAAGGACAGGGGCAGGTCAGGAGTCCTTGCATCGGGACACCTATGGGCCTGGGTGGAGAAGGGCTAGGGTGCCAGAGAAGCAACTCGCTAGAGTGGGTTGGGCCTGGGGAGGTTGGTGGGCTGGGAGGGGAAGCTCGCACAGGTCAGGGGAGAAGGCACTTATACCTGCCAAGGGTAGGCACCCTGCAGGGGCTGGTTCTGAAGGAAATGGTGGTCAGAGAGAGGAGCTCACGTGGGTGGGCAGGGAGGGGGTGTGCAGAGACAAAGGGGACAGCCATAAATACCCTGCCGGGGCTGGGCTTGGTGACAGCAGTGGGCAGGAGGGGGTGGGGAGCAGGAAGGAGGTGAGGGGGCTGAGGCGGGTACCTGGATGGGTAGGGCCAGGACTGGAGGATCCAGTGAAAGGGGAGGGGGCTGGGCAGGTCTGGGGGTGCTCACACCTCAACAGGTGGTCATGATAAGGGGGGCTGGCTTAGGGAGGCCTGGGGTGGGGGAGAAGGAAAAGTGGGCTCGGCCAAGGTGGGCAGTCTGTAGGAAGAAATGGCAGCAGGGAGGGGCTCACATGGAGTTTTCTCCTTGTTGGAGGGACAGGGCTAAGGGGGGGGCCAGGCCCCAGCTGCCAGTGGGTAGGCAGGACTGAGCCCTTGCTATGGACAAGGGGGCTGTTTACTTTTCACTGGAAGGGAGAGGTGGCCCGGGGCTTGGGCAGTGTCCCCACTCCCTGCTGGCAAGGGCAGCTCATGTGGGAGCAGGCCTGGAGGGTGACAAGGGGGTGCTCACGCCTCGCTGGTGACCGACGAGTTCCGGGACATAGTTTTGGGGGACATGTCGTAGTCGCTGTCTGAGCGGTACAGGAAGGACTCCCGGCGCTGGCTGGTGGCGGCCCCAGCATGCAACACGAGGCCCGGGCTCGCCTGCGAGTCCAGGGGGCTGCGGCCGGGAGACGGCGAGGGCCCATTCTCTGCCTCAAAGCTGTAAGGGGATGGGCAAGAAGACAGGTCAGCGGGGCTGAGATGACATTGAAAAGGAATGTACAAGGAAATCCCTGGCCGAGGCCGGGAGGGACAGATAGGAGACATTAAAGAGAGACAGATACCCCAGAAGAGATGGGGAGTTGCGGAGCTCAAACTACTGAGCGCCTCTGAGAGCCAGGCTCTGTAGAGCTGCTGGGAACCCAGCAGTGACTGAGACAGACCATCCTCTGTCCCTCAAGGACATGTCATGGGGAGGCTGGAGTATAAACAGGTTATCCTGGCCGCAGTGCACACCCCCAAAGCGTGGGGGCCTTCTTGGCTCTATATAGGTCCAAGTCTATTCAGAATCTGTCCACTTTGCACCCCCTCTTGGGTCAGCCCTGCCTCAGTGCTTGCCTGGATCTGGACCAGTACATTTGTCTCTGCCCTGGTCCCTGGCTCGTGTCTTTGCTCCTCAATCTGTTCCTCTCCACTGTGGCCAGAGGGAGCCTTTGAACACTTGTGTCAAGTCCCATCCTTCTTCTGTTCAGATCCTTCTATGGCTCCCAGCTCACCCTAGAGCAAAAGCCCAAGTCCCCCCTGTGGCCCACAGGCCCACATTCCACCCCTCACTCACTCCACTCCAGCCACAATGGCCTCCTTGCTGTTTCCTAAACATTCCAGATACATTCCAGCCTCAGGGCCTTTGCACAGGCTGCTTCCCCTGCCCAGATCTCCGGTGGCTCCTCCTTTACCTCCTTCAGGCCTCGGCTTAAACATTGTCTTCTCAGGAGGCCTCACTTGACCAACACATTTAAGATCTGAATCTCTGCTCCAATATTTTTATATCTCCCTTCCTTAAAAAAAAGAAATACTACTTACTCTATATTTGATTTCTTTACTATTTGCCTTCCTTTCTAGAACTAAGCCTTGGAGAGAAAGGATTTTTGTCTGCATTGTTCACTGTTATATCTCTTAAGTCAGGAAGATGGCCTGGCACACAGTAGACCCCATACATGTTTACCTAATAAACCATAAAATGTAACGAATGAATGTATGAACCGGATTGTGCCACGCACAGAATTAGAAACCAGGTGGGTGACTGAAAGTTACTGGAGAGGTGATTTTAGCTGCTTATTGAGCCAGGCCTCTTTGAGGAGGGGACAAGTGAGTGGGGCCTGAAAGATAAGAAGGAGCAGGCCACTGGTCAGGAAGTAGGAGAAAACACTCCAGGGGTGGGGGTAGGGTGTGGGGAAATAGCAAGTGCAAAAGCCCTGGGGCAGGATTTGGCTTTAGTGTGAGGACTAGCAAAGAAGCTGGTGCGCTAGAGTGGGGATACAGACTGTGACTGTGACTGTAGAGACACAGCTACAGAGAGAGGGGAGGAAGATGGGATCCAGCCTGGGGGCACTGGCAAGACAGAGATCCTCAGGAGGAGGCAGGGAGATGCTGGTTCTGCCAGTTCCCAGAGGTATGACCTGGGGAGAAATGGCTGGATTTCAGTTCCTCATCTACAAAATGGGGACAAACACAACCTCCTTCGGGGCATCCAGGTGACCAGTGTAAACACGGGTCAGAATTCAAACGGGTCGGCTGCTGCCCTCTACCTGCTCAAGCCCCATTCGAGCACATTCCTACCATTAAAGCAAATGTTTCCAGGACTCAGGCATCTGACATCAAAGGCAGGGTGATGCTGGGGGTCCTGGGCAACCGGGTAGTCCAATTTTAGGAAAGAAATCACAAATTTTATTATTTTTTAATTATTATTTTTTAAGTAGTCTCCACGCCCAGTGTGGAGCCCAACCCTAGGCTTGAATTCACGACCCCAAGATCAAGCCCTGAGCTGAGATCAAAGAGTTGGAGGCTTAACCGACTGGACCACCTAGTGGCCCCAGAAATCAGAACTTTTTTTTTTTTTTAAAGAATTTATTTATTTATTTGACAGAGAGAGATCACAAGTAGGCAGAGAGGCAGGCAGAGAGAGAGGAAGGGAAGCAGGCTCCCCGCTGAGCAGAGAGCCCGATGTGGGACTTGATCCCAGGACCCTGGGATCATGACCTGAGCCGAAGGCAGTGGCTTAACCCACTGAGCCACCCAGGCGCCCCGAAATCAGAACTTTTAAGCAGCCAAAAATTCAAACTTCTTTTAAAACTCAAACATCCGGGGTGCCTGGAAAGACTCCAGCAGGAAGCGGCTTAGCCACTCTAGAAGGCAGCGGGTCAGTTTCTTAAGCAATGAACCGTACACTTACGGGGTGATCCGAAATCCCACTCCTGCGTTTATATCCAAGATAAGTAAAATTCGGTAGACCCTTAAACAACAAGTGGGTTGGGGTGCTACCCACCGCGAAGTTGAAAATGCACATATAACTTTTGGTACCCCAAAAACTTGACTACTAACAGCCTGCTTTTGACCAGAAACCTTACCAATAACAGGCACAATAGATTAGCATGTATTTTGCATATGTATTATATACTGTAGTCTTACAATAAAGTAAACTAGAGAAAAGAAAATGTTATTAAGAAAGTCACAGGATGAGTGCCTGGGTGGCTCAGTGGGTTAAGCCTCTGCCTTCGGCTCAGGTCATGATCCCAGGGTTCTGGGATCGAGCCCCGTATCCGGCTCTTTGCTCAGAAGGGAGCCTGCTTCCCCTCTCTCTGCTTGTATCTCTGCCTACTTGTGATCTCTCTCTCTGTCAAATAAAAAAATAAAATATTTTTTTAAAAATAAAATAAAAAATAAGAAAGTCATGGGAGCGCCTGGGTGGCTCAGTCAGTTAAGCGTCTGCCTTCGGCTCAGGTCATGGGATTGAATCCTGCATCAGCCTCCCTGCTCAGCGGAGAGCTTCCCTCCTCTGCCGGCAGGTCTCCCTGCTTGTGCTCTTTCTCTCTCTGGGTCAAATGAATAAATAAACCTTAAAAAAAAAAAAGATCATGGGCACCTGGGTGGCTCAGATTGTTAAGCGTCTGCCTTCGGCACAGGTCATGATCTACAGGTCCTGGGATCAAGACCCATGTCTG
This sequence comes from Neogale vison, assembly GCF_020171115.1. Classification (NCBI taxonomy): domain Eukaryota; kingdom Metazoa; phylum Chordata; class Mammalia; order Carnivora; family Mustelidae; genus Neogale; species Neogale vison. Next base: position 216,873,880 of record NC_058096.1, read on the forward strand.
GCTCCCAGCTCAGCCAGGAGTCTGCTTCTCCCTCGCCCTCTCCCCCTGCGTGTACTCTCTTTGTCTCTCTCTCTTTCTCTCAAATACATAAATAAATATTTTGAAAAAAAAAATCATAAGGAGGGGGCACCTCGGTGGCTCAGTTGGTTAAGTGACTTTGGCTCAGGTCACGATCTCCTGGTCCTGGGATGGAGCCCCGTATCAGGCTCCCTGGTCAGCACAGACGCTGTGTCTCCCTCTCCCTCTGCCCCTTCCCCCCAACACTTGTGCTCTCTCTCTCTCTCAAATAAATATTTTTTTAAGAAGAAAATATACATTTCCAGTACTGTTCTTTTTTCTTCTTAAGATTTTATTTATTTATTTGACAGAGAGAGAGGCAGCAAGAGAGGGAACACAAGCAGGGGGAGTGGGAGAGGGAGAAGAAGGCTTCGAGCTGAGCTGGGAGCCCAACTTGGGGCTCGATCCCAGGACCCTGGGATCATGACCTGAGCTGAAGGCAGACGCTTAACGACTGAGCCATCCAGGCACCCCTGTGGAGTCTGCTTAAAAAAAAATTTTTTTTTAAACTACTGTGAAATAATAAAAAATATATATTTGGTTTCTGCCCTGGTTTCCTGTCACCCAATTCTAAAACCCCTAGGAATGTCTGCAGTGAAAAGTGTCTTTGCCTGCCAAGAGATGACTATCTGCTGGGGACACCTGGAGAGCCTCAGGATGGGGACTCCTTGCAGGGGCGGGGTGGGGGGGGAATATGGGCAACCATGTGATTAAGTGGGTTAGAGCTTTCAGTCCCCCTCCTTGGACTGGAAGGGAAGGGGCCAGGAGGCTGAGTGAGTCACCAATGGAGCAGCCAATGATTTAATGAGTTGTGCCCAAAAATGAAGCCTCCATCAACATCCCTGAGAGTTTCTGGGTTGCTGAGCACGCGGAGGGGCTGTACCTGGAGAGGGCATGGAGCTCCAGGCCCCTCCCCTAAGACCTTGCTCTCTGCATCTCTTCCGTCTGGCTGTTCCCGAGCTGTATCTTTTCCAATAAACCAGTGGTCTAGTAAGTGCACTGTTTACTGAAGTTCTGTGACTAGCTCTAGGAAATTAACCAAACCTGTCGGGGGGGGGGGTTTGTCATAACCTTGACTTACAGCTGGTGGGGCCAAAGCCCATGTAGACACACCCTGGACTTGAGACTTAAGCTAAAGTGGGGGCAGCTTTACCAGACTGAGCCCTTCACCTGTGGGATCTGTAGTAGCTCCGGGCGGCTTGTGTCAGAATTGAAACAGAATGTAGTTCACCCAGTCCATGTCATAGACAACTGCAGAATTGGTTGGTGTGTGTGTGTGTGTGGGGAAACCACACATGTTTGGTGTCAGAAGTGAAGAGTCAGCAAAAGTAGAAAGAAGCAGCAGTTTCCTTTTTAACTCCTGATACAAAAAACGACTTGAATCAGTCTCAAAAGAATTTTGCAAAGAGAAAGAAGCCAGCAGTGGGGATTACCTGTGTCAAAACTCAGAACTGACTAATAAATGAATTTAGCAAAGTCGCATGATACAAAGTCACCAAAAATCGGTTGCCTTTCTGTACACGAACAATGAATAATCCAAAAAGAATATTATGAAAACAATTCCATGTACAATACCATCACAATGAATAAGATGTTAGGAATGAACTTAACCAACGGGACAAAAGTGCACGGAAAACAAAAATGTTGCTGGAAGGAATTAAAGAAGGCACAAATAAATCAAAAGACATCCTGCATTCAAGAATGAGGAGATGGGGGGGTGCCTGGGTGGCTCAGTGGATTAAAGCCTCTGCCTTTGGCTCAGGTCATGATCTCAGGGTCCTGGGATTGAGCCCCCATTGGGCTCTCTGCTCAGCAAGAAGCCTGCTTCTCTTCTCTCTGCCTGCCTCTCTGCCTCCTTGTGATCTCTCTCTCTCTTAAAAAAAAAAAAAAGAAGAGAAGACTTGTTAAAAAAAAAAAAAAAAGAATGAGAAGACGGGGCGCCTGGGTGGGCTCAGTTGGTTAAGCGTCTGCCTTCGGCTCAGGTTGTGATCCCAGGGTCCTGGGACTAAGCCCCACATGGGACTCCCTGCTTGGTGGGGAGTCTGCTTCTCTCTCTTTCCCCTGCTCGTGTTATCTCTTCCTTTTTAAAAAAAGAGAATCTTGAAAAAAAAGAACAAAGTTGGAAGACTCACACTTCCCGATTTTAAAACCTACAAACCTACGGTAATCAAAACAGTGTGGTACTGGCATAAAGACAGACTTATAGACCAACAGAGTCGAGTGAACCCAGAAATAAACCCTCACATATATTGTCAAATGATTATCAGTATGGGCAACAAGACCACTCAATGGGAAAAGGACAGTGAGTCTTTTGAACAAATGGAGCTAAGAAAACTGCTTATTCACATGGAAAAGGATAAATTTGGATCCTTACCTCACATCATATACAAAATTAACTCAAAATGGATCAAAGATCTAAATGGAAGAACTAAAAGGTATAAAACTCCTAGGAGGGGAGCCTGGGTGGCTCAATGGGTTAAGGCCTCTGCCTTCGGCTCAGGTCATGATCCGGGATCGAGCCTTGTGTTGGGCTCTCTGCTCAGCAGGGATCCTGCTTCCTCTTCTCTCTCTGCCTGCCTCTCCGCCTACTTGTGATCTCTCTCTGTCAAATAATAAAATCTTTAAAAAAAAAAAAAAACTCCTAGGAATTTCATGACATTGGACTTGGCAATGATTCCTTGGATATGACACCAAAAGCACAGGCAACAAAAAACAGGGGTGCCCAGGTGGCTCAGTCAGTTAACTGTCTGCCTTCGGCTCAGGTCATGATCCCAGGGTCTTGGGATCAAGTCCTGCATCCGGCTCCCTGCTCAGTGGGAGCCTGCCTCTCCCTCTCCTATTCCCTTTGCTTGTGCCTTCTCTCTCTTTGTCAAATAAATAAATAAAATCTTAAAAGAAAAAAAAAAAAAGAAGAAGGAAAGAAATTGTACCTCATCAGAATTATCAGTTTTTTTGGCACCAAAAGGCACTATCCAGAGAGTGAAAAGGCAATCCATAGAACGGGAGAAAATTTTTGCAAACCATGTATCTGATAAGGGATTGATACCTAGGATATATAAAGAGCTAAAACTTAACAACAAAAAACAAACAATCCGGTTAAAAAGTGGGCAAAGGACTTAAATTAAACATTTCTCCAGGGGCGCCTGGGTGGCTCAGTGGGTTAAGCCGCTGCCTTCGGCTCAGGTCATGATCTCAGGGTCCTGGGATCGAATCCCGCATTGGGCTCTCTGCTCAGCAGGGAGCCTACTTCCACCTCTCTGCCAGCCTCTCTGCCTACTTGTGATCTCTCTCTCTCTGTCAAATAAATAAATAAAATCTTAAAAAAAAAAAAAAAGAAAAGAAAACTACTTGATTGCTAAAAAATGCTAACCATCATCTGAGCTCTCAGTGAATTTTAATCACTGGTCCCAGTTTGCCCTAACAAATACAATGAGAATGAAAAAGTCTGAAATGTTGCAAGAATTACCAAAATGTGATATGGAGACACGAAGCGAGCAAATGCTGTTGGGGAAACGGCACTGATAGACTTGCTTGACGCAGGCTTACCACAAACCTTTGATGTGCGAAAACCACAATATTTGTAAAGTCCAGTAAACCAAAGCACAACAAATAAGATATGTGTGCATACCGATGGACAATAAGCACAGGAGAGGATGCCCGACAGCATTGATCATTCGGGAAATGCTAATCAAAGGTGCAACGAGAGAGCAGCGCACACTCATTACTATAATAAATAGGGTCTCCAGGCTGGCTGAGTCAGTAGAGCGTGCGACTCTTGATCTCAGGGTTATAAGTTTGAACCCCACATTGGGTTACTTAAACATAAAATCTTTAGGAGGGGCGCCTGGGTGGCTCAGTCACTTAAGCGTGTGCCTTCAGTTCAGGTCATGATCCCAGGGTCCTGAGATCAAGCCACTGCATCTGGCTCCCTGCTCCACGGGGGGCCTGCTTCTCCCTCTCCCTCTGCCCCTAAACCCGCTCATGCTCTCTCTCAAAATAAAAATACATAAAATCTTTTTATTTTTTAAAGATTTTATTTGTTTGACAGAGAAATAGAGAGAGAGCACAAGTAGGCAGAGAGGCAGACAGAGGGAGAGGGAGAAGGAGGTTCCCTGCTGAGCAGAGAGCCCGATGCGGGGCTCGATCCTAGGACCCTGGGATCATGATCTGAGCCAAAGGCCGACACTTAACCACTGAGCCACCCAGGTGCCCCCAAAATATATAAATCTTTAAAAAAAAAAAAAGGAAATACTAAATACTCAAGAATTGAAAGCAAAACTTAAACAGGTATTTGTAAGCCAACGTTCACAGCAGCATTGCATTATTCACAAGAGCCAAAAGCTGGAAACAACTGAAGTGTCCACTAGTTGTTGAACAGATAAAGAAGATGGTGGCGTATGTTGCCAATGGAATCGTATTCAGTCTTAAAAAGTGAAATTCTGACACATGACACCACATGGATGAAGTTGAAAGCATTATGCAAAATGAAATAAGCCCGACACAAAAGGGCAAATATTATAAAATTCCACTGTGAAGAGGTCCCTACAGCAGTCATATTCCTAGACACAAAGTAGAATGGTGGGAGCCAAGGGTTGGCAAAGGGTGGGGAGTTAGTGCTTCATGGGGACAGAGCTGCCTTCTGAAATGATGAGAAAGTTCTGGAGACAGACGGTAGTGGTAGTTGTGCGCGTACTTAATGACACTGAATTGTACACTCCGTGAGGGATTAAAATGGGTAATTGGATGTTATGTATACTTTCCACAATAAAAACCCCTCATACGGTATATACTAAAAAGGGTAAAATTTTCTCGACATTAATTTTTAAAAGTAAAAAACAAAAACAAAAACTCGTAAGGGATGCCTGGGTAGCTCAGTCAATTAAGCATCTGACTCAGTATCAGCTCAGGTCTTCATCTCAGGGCTGTGAGTTCGAGCCCTATATTGGGCTCTAAGCTGAGTGTGCAGCCTACAAGAAAGAAAGAAATAAAGAAGAAAAGAAAGAGAGGGAGGAAGGAAGGAAAAAGGAAGGAAGGAAGAAAAGAAATAAGAAAAGGAAAGGAAAGGAAAGAAAAAAACTCTTAAGGTGGAATCTTCTTAGATCATGACCTTGGGCCTTTGATGATAAAGCCCATTTATTGAGCATCTGCTATACCCGGGCCAGGTGAGATCGTTGTAGGTATAAAGCAATAATAACAAGCTACTTACTGAATCTTTGCCATGTGCCTGGCACACTCCTAGTGCTTTACGAACATGAGCCCGGTTGTGTCTCCCGCCAACTCTGTGAGGTGTGTTAACATCCCAGCTCCATGAGGAGAGTGAGGCATAGAAGGGTGGCAAGGAGTTGGTGGCCTCCCTGCCTGAAAACTATGTCCTCCTTCCCAAGGCACAGCCTGGATGTTCTGGTGCTGCTGAGTGCCCCTGGGGCGGGGAGAGGAGCTTGCCTACATACTCAAGACCTCACCCTTGCCCAGGTCATTGAAGTCAGGTAAGGGAAGGTGAGAGCCAAGTCCCAGAGGGCGCCCAACCAGCACGGCTAGCCCATCCTGCAGCCCCAGGGGACGCCGCTCACGTAAGCAGGAGCCCAGAGGCCAGGATGGGAAGAGGCTCCCTGGGGCCCCCCCGCTGTTTGTGCTTCCAGGAGCTGCTGTCCCTCGGGCTTTGGAAGGGCAGAGGGGAGGGGATTGGGCCTTTGGAACTGCAGGTTGAGTGTGTGTGTGGGGGGTGTAGGGGTGGGAAGGGTTTCAGCTGCCCTCCAGAATTGCACCCTGGGACGATGTGGAGTTGTCACCTTTCCCTGGCCTGCGGCTGCTCAGGGTGAAACAAAGTTGGCCGGAGGCTGCTCCATTAATGTCCTAAAGGGACCCAAGGCCATAAAGTAGAGTCAAGGGCAGCCAGCAGGCCTTGACATCATAGCCACATGCCCAGACACTCCATCAGAAAGGAAAAAACCTGCACAAGACTCCCCTTCAGAGGGGCTGACCACTGGTGGCACCCTTGGGGGAAGCTGCCACCTGCCTCCCTGTCCCCCTCCCATCCCTGGGGCCCCTTGGCCTGCCCACGTGGGCTCCCCAAGCATTGAACTGGGCCCTTGGAGGACAGTGCAGCTCAGGAGCAGATCACGGCTCCAGGGAGTTCTGCTCCAAGGGGCCAATGGGCAACAAACAAGCCGAGAGAGGAGCAGAAGAGAAAAGAGACCCGTTCCAGTTGGTAAAAATCCTAACAACCACGGAAGCAGTCAACTGCTGTTAAATGCCTCAGACACTGTGCTGTGTCTGGACACATACTAAGGACCCATTTCTTTCTTTCCTATTTTTTTTTTAATTTTATTTATTTATTTGTCAGAGAGAGAGAGCAGAAACAGGCAGAGACAGAGAGAGAAGCAGGCTCCCCGCTGAGCAAGGAACCTGATGCAGGACTCAATCCCAGGACCCTGGGATCCTGACCTGAGCCAAAGGCAGCCACTTAACTGACTGAGCCACCCAGACGTCCCCTAATGGCCCATTTTCAAGAGAAATAAACTGAGGTACAGACAGGATGAACAACCCGGTTAGCCGGAGAGAAAGGATTTCAGCCTGGGCAGCGCAGCCGGACTGCGAACCTGTGCACCAAATCACTGGGTGTCTGTCTTTCTTCCAGGCAGGCCTGGCATCTCCCAGGGCTCCCTGCCCCACTCCACCCGACTCCCTTGCAGGAGGTGCCAGGCAGCCTTTATGGAAAGGCCTGGCATTTGCTTTGTGAAGGTCACACAGAGGTTGAGGGCGGGCGCTGGCGTGTCTGCCAGGCAGCCTTGTGGTGCCAGGTGACATGGCTGTTTGTAAGGGCTGGGTGTGCACAGAGGGTCTGTGTGTGTGTGTGTATGTGTGTGTGTGAAAGAGAGAGAGAGAGAGTCATAGCAGACGTGTGCTCGGGGGTACCTGGGTGGACAGGAGTCTCCGTGCGGAATTGGTCACCAGAGCATGTCAGGGGTCTGGGTGTTCACGGGCACCTGCATGAACCTGTGTGTCTGTATCTCTGTCTGTGAACCTGTGTGACCTTGGAAGAGTGCACCTGGGTGCCACACCTATGCTGTGACTGTCTCTGAGTCCTGCCTCAGGATGAGGTACGTTCCTGAGTGTGGCTGTGTGCAGCCGGGAGTCGGGCACGGGGGTGTGCCGTGGTGAGTGTGTTCCTGCGGGCAGGGAGGTGTATTGCACCGCAGGAGATGGGGGTTTCTGGAGTGTGTGCATCCCCGCACCCCAGGGTGAACCGTGAGAGGCTCTTCGGGTTCCCACGAGCTAAGAGACCCGTGCCTTACACAGTAAACACCAGGTGACCCCGAATACCCTGTGTTCGGGTGTCCAGTGTAGCTACAGATGGAGAGTGTGTGTGCATGTGCCCATGTCTGCGTCTCTGTGTGTCCAGGTGTCGGAAGGGTTTGGCGGAGGGAAGCAAGATCAAGGCTGGAGTACCCGGAGACCTCCGAGAACCTCTCCCCTCCAGCACTGCCCAGCTGATTCTAAATAACCTCCAGGAGTTCCAGTGCAAGCCTCCCTCCCTCCTCTGCCCCAGCTTGGTTTTCAGCCTGGCAGCCCCAGTAAGGAGGGGGTGGGGAAGCCTGGAGGCACTGAGCAGAGCAGGGCCAGAGGGACCTGGCTCCGGGCCGGTGGCCTGGGAGTGGAGCCCAGGTGACGCCGGACACCCATATTTGCTGCCAGGATGAGTGCCAGAAACCCAGGTTTAGGGGCACAAAGAGGGTGAAGGGATCCCATCTTAAATAGGAAGGGGGCAGGACCCAACATTCCCTTGGAAAGCTCTCACGTGCAGGAAGCCCTTAGCAACACCAAGAATTTTTGGGCCGGGGAAAGGGGGTGGGGCTCCAGGCAGACCCTAGAAGCCACCCTGGGAACTCCCCAAGGAAGACTGGGTACCCTTCCCCCCCAGCCAGAGCCCTTGACGGTAAAGGAGGAAATTGGCCACCTGCCTGCCACCCACCTGACAGATCTGCCTGGAGGGTGCCAACGGGTGTCCTCGTCGCTGAAGGAGAAGTGGACCAGGGACTCAAGGCGCGCAGGGGGCAGTGTCAGGTCAGGGGGCCGGGGCCTTGCCCGGGGTGCTGTCCCCGAGCGCATGGGTGCCAAGCGCTGTCAAGGCGAGCATGGGGACAGCGGCACGGTGGTGTGGCGAGCAGTGCTCGAAGGCGAAGGCCCGAGGTGTCTGTGGCCACCGCTGGCACCGCCTCCACACCCGCCCTCTCGGTGACCCCCCCAGGGACGGCCGCGGGCATTCGGGCGTCTCTCCGTGTCCCCAGCGCCAGGGAGGGCTCCGCACGGGCCTTCTACTGCGGAACTCGGGGCACATTTCCCGCCTGCCCCCCTCCCTCCGGGCCTTGGGGGGCAGCGGTGCCCAGGCTCCCGCTTCCCGGGCTCTGGCCCCAGGCCCACACCCCCCTCCGCCACGCCTTGCCTCTGGCCCCGCCTCCCCCCCCCCCTCTGACGTCGAGCTGGGCCCGCTGGAGCCGTCTCCGAACGCCGGCGCCCCTGGGGGAAAGAGACTCGCCCGCGCCAGCAGAGTGCGGGTCCGGTGACCAAAACCCCCAGGAGGGAGACGACGGATGCGGGGAAGGGGGTGGAGCAGGGACAGGAAAGACAGAAGTGGAGACAGAGACAGACACACAGAGAAACTCGGAGAGAGGCACTGATTTCCCACAAACATACCCCGTCCCCCACTCCACGCGGGGCTCCCGACCTCTCCTCCGCTTCTCTGCCCTCCCGGATCTCTTCCCCGGGGCCAGACGCTGAGCCTGTCTCCGCAGTGTCCTCTCCCAGTACGTCTCAGGTTGTTTGGGCTCAGGTTCCAAACAAGCGCGTGCGGAGAGTAGGGGTTACGGGAGCAGGTAGAGGATCCTTTCCTGGTTCTGGAGAAGCCCCCAGAGCCAGCCGGCTCCCACCTGGGGGCTGTCAACCTCCGTTTCCAAGATAAGCGGACACCGGGAAGCCAGACCGGATGTGGTCTCCAGGCTCCTCACCCGAAAGCTTCCAGCCCCCATGTCCCACCCCGGGTCTGGCCAGGAAGAGAAAGTCCGTTTGCCCTCCGTGCCTGATGCACTCGGTAACATCACCGTGCCTCCTGGCGAGGCAACCCGCAGATGGCAGCGCTGGCCCCATTTCACAGGCCCTTAGACTGAGGCTCGCAGAATTGAACACACGGCCTCAGATCACCCAGGAGGGCAGGTGGGCCTCAATTCTCCAAAGCCTGACTGCAACCTCAGGTCGGCCCAGGAAGTGGGAGGAACTTAACGTTTATTGAGTGCCTACTGCATGCCCTATCAGATGTCTCCACAGCAACGCTGGAGGGCAGGGATGATTTTTATCGCTGCCCTGTGACGGAAGAGGGGAAGTTACGCTGGGGAGGGCCAGCTAGGAACCCCAGACCCGGGCAGCGCCAGGCGGTCAGGGGAGATTCGAACCCACCACCGCTGGCGCGCACTTACCCCACCCACGCCTGGCGGCCAAAGTCCTGGAAACTGCGGAGAAGCCGAAGACGCCTGCGGAAAGTTGGGGACGGTATGGCGAAGAAGACGGGCGAGGAGGGCGGCGAACGTGGGCGGCGGGGAGCGCGCGGGGTCGGTGGTTCAGGCAGGAACGCCTCGTCCTCGGCAGCCGCCACCGCCGGGAAGGCCGCCAGCTGCAGTTCGGCGATGCGGCCCAGGCCTCGCGGCCGCGCCATAACCACAGGGGGCGCGGGGCGGCCCGCCTCGGCGGGCGCTGGGGAGCTGCGCCGCCCGCCAGCCCCGCGCAGCCCACGCAGGCCGGCCGCCCAGCCCTGGGGCACCCCGCCCGGCCGCCTCGGCCCTTCCGGCTTCGCTCTGGGGCCGCCCCTGGGGCGGAGCGGGACCCAGGCGCCCACACGGCTGCGGCGAGGCACCCCTCAGACCGCAGGGGCACCCGCAGTCCCCTTGAGGTACTTACAATCACCGGAAGCGTCTCTACAAACATCTGGGGTGCCCCCCAGATCCCTGGGGTGCTCTCACAAACCACTATGACTCTCACAAACCCGAATGGCGTCCCCAAAGTCCCTTAGCTGTCCCCACAGTCCCTCAGATGTCCCTACAATTCCAGGGAGTGTCCTAGCTATCCCTGAGGTGTCCACCACAGAACCCAGAGGTGCCTCCCCAAATCCCAGAGTTCCCCCCAAAAGCCAGAAGTGCTCTGAGAGGCCTCCTAGACTCTGGAACAATCCCTTAGCTTCCCAAATGTCCCCACTAGTGTCATTATTACTGATATATCCCCACAAAACCCAGGGGCAACCCAAGACTCTCAGGATGCACCTGCAAATGAAACTCCCTCAGATCCCAGGATCATCACCAAGTTTCCTCAGATGTCCCCCAAATCTCTTAAAGTACCCCCACCAGTCAGGCAGAGACTCCCAGAGCACCCCTATAATTTCTCATAGCCACAGAGTATTCCCACAGACCACATGAAGGCCCCCTGAATTCTAGGCTCCCTCACAGATCCTAAGAATTCTTCCGCAGTCCCTCAGAGGTCCCCCAATCCCCGAGTGGCTCCAAAGCATCCCTGAGATGGCCCCACAAGTTCAGAGACACCAAAATAACCTCGGGGGTGTCTTCAGACTCAAGGGATATTCCCATGAACATGTAGCTGCCCCCCAAATCCTAGGGTCCCCTACAGACCCCAGGGGCAAATTAGATTCCTCCACAGTTCCCAAGACAGTCCTATAACCCTAGGCTACCTTCTGGAACCAAGATGAACCCATAATCCTTGGGGACAGCTCCACAATGTCCCCCACAGCTTCTGACACTCACGGCCCCTAGACACTCCTGAGATCTAACCCCACTCCTGCCACCCCTAGAATCTCTGAAGCATCTTAGAATTGGGGCCTTCCATAGCTCATGAGGTGGCCCCAAGAAACCGACCTCCCCTGAGCAGAGCAGTACAAGCAGACAGGGACTTTCTGGAGCCCCTGCATGTCCAGTCACTGTGACTCTGGGGGAGGGGGCATGGGATCCCATATCGCAGAGGAAGAAAGGGAGACTGAGGAGGTGAAGATTCTAGAACAAAGCCGGCCAGCTGGATATAATTCCAGAGACTACCCCAAACTGTCTGTGGCTCCTTGGGGTTAGGAAGTCGGAGAAGCTTGTTTTAAATAAGAAAAATGGAGCGACTCTCTATTTTAGGACCCTGCCTCTGTAAATACCTTTCTCTCTCTCCTTGTTGGCTCTGTTGTCATGGGCCCCTGAACTGGCTGGCCTAGGCTTGAGTCTGGCCTCCGGCGCTTCTTAGTCATTTGACTTTGGGCCAGTCACTTCATTTCACAGAGCTCAGTTTTCCCACCTGTAAAACTGGCATAATACTAAGCACCTCATGGACGGACATGTTAAAAAAGGGGGGGGGGTCAGAAAAGCATTTGGACGCAGTAAAGAACTCACTGAATATTAGCTATGATTATCTGACAAAATATTTTCTGGAGAGTTTATAATGTGCAAGCCACTACACTAGCCAGAGGATACGGATGAAGATGAAGATGGTAACGGTGACAGCAGCAAACCTGAACATGCAGCGCCTTCAGCGCCTCTAGCTCTGATTCTCTTTTAATCCCCACCAAATATCTGCAAAGGGACATAGTGTTGTCCCTCTTTTACAGATGGGAAAACTGAGTCTTGGTGAAAAACAACCTGCTCAAGGTCACATAGCCAAAGAGTGTCTGAGCCAGGCTCTCGACCAGCGTGGCCACCCTTTATTTCATTATCCCCTCCCTGCCTAGAGGAATAGCCTGCGGAGACGGTCCCAAATTGCCTTCTCTATGAAACGTTACAGCCACTGACACATAGGCGTACCTCAGAGATTCCGCGGGTTCGGTTCCAGGCCGTTGCAGTCAAGTGAGCATCCCAACAAAGCGAGCCAAATGAATTCTGTGGTTTCCCGGTGCCCATAAAAGCCATGTTTACACGACACCGTAGTCCTACTAAGTGTGCAATAGCATTGTGCCTAAAAAAGTGTACGTACCTTAATTTAAAAAATGCTTGGGATGCCTGGGTGGCTCAGTGGGTTAAGCCACTGCCTTCGGCTCAGGTCATGATCTCAGGGTCCTGGGATCGAGTCCCGCATTGGGCTCTCTGCTCGGCAGGGAGCCTGCTTCCTCCTCTCTCTCTCTCTGCCTGCCTCTCTGCCTACTTGTCACCTCTCTCTCTCTCTGTCAAATAAATAAATAAATTTAAAAAAAAGAAAATGCTTTATTGCTAAAAAAAACAAAAAAACAAAAAAAAACACTGACCACCATCTGAGTTTTCAGCAAGTTGTACTGTTCCAGTGTGATCGTGACATTGCAATGAGGCTGTCCCATCTTCAGGCTTGGCGCCTGATTCCGCTCCTCCCTGTTCCCACCACACCTGCAGGTACTTCCTCCCTGGAAGTCTAGAATGCCCCGCCCAAGTCATCCATGAGGGTGGGGATCCACTTCTTCCAAACTCCTGCTCCCGTTGACATTGTGACTTCTTCCCAAGAGTCAGAATGTCCAGAACAGCACTGAGCACAGTGAGTCCTTTCCAGAAGGTTCTCAATTTCTTTTGGCCAGACACATCAGAGGAGTCACGGTCTACAGCAGCTATGGCTTTATGAAATGTGCTTCTTAAATAATAAGACCTGATAGTCAAAATGACTCCTTAATCCCCAGGCAGCAGAATGGATGTGGTATCAACAGGCATGAAAACAACGTTAATTTCATTGTCCATCTCCATCAGAGCACGCCAGCAGCCGGGCACAGTGTCAGTCAACAGTCATATTTTGAACGCAATCCTTTTTTTTTTTTTTTAGAAGTAGGTCTCAACAGTGGGTTTAAAATATCCAGTAAACCATGTTGTAAACCGATGTGCTGTCATCCAGGCTTCGTTGTTCCATTTACCCAGCAGACTAGATAGGTGTAGCCTAATTCTTTTTTTTTTTTAAGATTTTATTTATTTGAGAGACAGAGAAAGCAGAAGCAGAGAGCAGCAGAGGGAGAGGGAGAAGCAAGCTTCCTGCTGAGCAGAGAGAGCCAGATGCGGGGCTCGATCCAAGGATGCTGGGATCATGACCTGAGCCGAAGGCAGAAGCTTTAACCCACTGAGCCACCCAGGCGCCCCTAGCCTAATTCTTAAGGGCCCCAGGATTTTCCAGGATGGCAAGTGAGCCCTGGCTTTCACCTAAAGTCGCGAGCTGCACTGGCCCCTAACAAGAGAGACGCAGCCTGATCTTTGAAGCCAGGCGCTGACCTTTCCTCTCTAGCTTTGAAAGTCCTAGATGGCATCTTCCAATAATGGAAGGCTGCTCTGTCTACACTGAACGTGTGTTTAGTGTGGCCGCCTTCATTCATCATCTTAGCTCGAACTTCTGGATAACTTGGTGCGGCTTCTAGATCAGCACCTTGTACTTTCACGTAATAGAGCGGCTCCTTTCCTTCAGGCTCAGGAACCGACCTCCGCTAGCTTCGAACTTGGCTTTGGCAGCCTCCTCACCTTCCTCAGCCTCCACAGAACTGAAGAGAGCGAGGGCCTCGCTCTGGATGAGGCGTTGGCTTACGGGAGTGTTGTGGCGGCTTTGGTCCTCCATCTAGACCACTCAGCTTTCTCCAAATCAACAATAATGCCATTTTGCTTTCTTATTCCTGTATTCGCTGGAGTGGCACTTTCAGTTTCCTTCGAGGCTTTTCCTTTGCCTTCCCAACGTGGCTTGCTGGTCTAAGGGGCCTACCTTTCTGTCTGTCTCAGCTTCCAATATGCCTTCCTCATTAAGCTCAGTCAATTCTGGCTTTTGATTGGCAGTGAGGGACGTGCCGACTCTTCCTTTCACTTGAACACTTAGAAGCCATCAAGGTGCTTAATTGGCCTAATGTCAATATTGCTGTGTCTTGGGGCGCCTGGGTGGCTCAGTGGGTTAAGGCCTCTGCCTTCGGCTCAGGTCATGATCCCAGGGTCCTGGGATCGAGCCCCACATCGGGCTCTCTGCTTGGCGGGGAGCCTGCTTCTTCCTCTCTCTCTCTCTGCCTGCCTCTCTGCCTACTTGTAATCTCTGCCTGTCAAATAAATAAATAAAATATTTAAAATATATATATATATATTGCTGTGTCTTAGGGAATAGGGAGGCACAGGGTGCCTGAGTGGCTCAGTGGGTTAAAGCCTCATGCCTTTGGCTCAGGTCATGATCTCAGGGTCCTGGGATCGAGCCCCATATACGGCTCTCTGCTCGGCGGGGAGCTTGCTTCTGCCTCTCCGCCTATTTGTGATCTCTCTCTCTCTGTCAAATAAATAAAATCTTAAAAAAAAATTGGAAGGCACAAGGAAAGGGAGAGTAGGGGGAGAAAACGTTGGTGGAGCCGTCAGAACACACACACAACACTCACAGATTTCGTGTGTCGACTTATAGGGGCCCAGTTTGTGGTGTCCCCAAAATGATTAATTACACTGTCACAACAAGATGATCACATGTGACTATAATAAAAATAACAAAAAAGTTTGAAAATCTGCCAGAACTACCAAAATGTGACACACAGGGGCGCCTGCGTGGCTCAGTGGGTTAAGCCTCTGCCTTGGGGTCAGGTCATGATCTCGGGGTCCTGGGATCGAGCCCCGCATCGGGCTCTCTGCTCAGCAGGGAGCCTGCTTCCCCCTTTCTTTCTGCCTGCCTCTCCACCTATTTGTGATCTCTCTCTCTCTGTCAAATAAATAAATAAAAATATTTTAAAAAAAAATGTGACACACAGAAACAGAGTGAGCACATGCTGTTGGGAAAATGGCGCTGAGGGACTTGTCCAACGCGGAGTCTCCACAGACCTTCAATCTATAAAAAATCCAGTCTCTGCAAAGCATCGTGAAGAGAGGTATGCCTGTATTGTATGCCTATTTATATATTATGTGTATATTTAGGCTTTATACGTAAATGTAAGGTTTGTTGTTTTTTTCCTTACACATCCACCCATCAATTTTCGCTTCCTTGGAAGTGATATCTGCTCTCTGGGAATGCAGGGTTTCCCAATCTTGGCAACTGTTGACATTTAGGGCCAGATAATTCTCTATCTACTAGTAACTAGAAGCACCCCTCAATCATGAAACCAAAATGTCTCCAGGCTTTGCCACATGTTCCCTGGAGGCCAGAATTGCCCTCAGGTGAAATCTCCTGGTCTTGGGGCGCCTGGGTGGCTCAGCGGGTTAAAGCTTTTGCCTTCGGCTCAGGTTATGATCCCAGGGTCCCGGGATCGAGTCCCACATCGGGCTCTCAGCTCAGCGGGAAGCCTGCTTTTCTCTCCCTCTCTCTCTCTGCCTGCTGCTATGCCTACTTGTGAGTTCTTTCTCTCTCACTCTCTTGTCAAATAAATAAATAAAATCTTAAAAAGAAAAGAAGAAGAAGAAGAAAACTCCTTGCTAAGACCCTTTGCGCTAACCACCAGGACCCCTTGGTCCAGCTACAACCAGAAAGGAAGAGCTTTCTTATTGACCTGCCCTCGGTCTTCCTTCCATTGTTTTGCTGTCTCTTTAGGTCAGACTTTAGAAATAAGGTCCTGAAGAGGCCCATTTCAGAGATGAGGAAACCTGAGGCCCCGGAAGGGGAAGTGACATGGTCAGGGTGACCCCGACTGGAAAAAGCAGAGCTGGAGGATGAGCCCAGTTGTCTGACTCCCAAGATGGGATTTTAGCCACTAGGCTACACAGGCCCTTCATGGTTCAGCCTCCTTTCAGCTCAGTGACCTCTGTTCCTTCCTAAAAAGTCAGAGAGAAACTAAGGCCTAAAGCCAATCCCCCCACAGGCCATGAAGCCCTGAACGAGCTGCCCTTTCGCCTCCCTGCCTCCTTTCCTTCCACTCGCCTCTTGTTCACGGCTGCCATACTTGCCTCTCTCCTTTGCCTCTAACGTAACAGACACGTTCCTACACCAGAACCTTTGAACTGGCTGTTCCCTCCGCTTGTCACCTTCTTTCCTCAGGCCCACTTAGCCTCCAGGGTCACTTCACTTAGGTTTGTACTAAAATGTCACCTCCTCAGAGAGCCCTTCCCTAATCCCAGGCTCCCTCTTTGCTTCCTGTCCCATGTGTCACCCTCTAGAATTATCATATGCTTTTACCTGTTACTTCTTGCTCATCCTCTGGCCTGAGAACTCCAGGACAGAGGGACTGGATGGCGGGTGTGTGTGTGTGTGTGTGTGTCTGGCTCATTCTTTGCCACAGCCTGAAGATGCTCAATTACCGTCTGTGGCATGAATGGCCCTGCTCCAGATGAGGAAAATGAGGCTCAGGCAGGTGAATCCTCTCCCCAGGTCACAGAGCAAGTCGAGGGCAAAGGCAGGATTTGAGCTCTAACTCAGGAGCGAAGACGGTGGGCTCAGATGCCCCCTGAAACTCTGTCCTCACTCTGTCAGTCTGCAGTTCCCTCGGACCTGCAACTCAGAGGAACCCTGCAGTTAGTCTGTGACTGGTAAAGTTGGGGAGCACCCCAGCAGCCAGGGCCCAGGATTGTGGTTTGGAGGACACCCCCTTCTGTGCGCAGGTGTCAGAGAGATGTGCTTTGCAGAAGTGCAGATCTCAAAACTCCAGCTCCTGGTTTGCCCAGCCCCAACGTCAGCCCTTGGAGCCTTACCGCAGCCCTGGGGGTGGGCAGATCTTATGCCCATGCAGTAAGAACACTGAGGATCACGGAGGCATGACCGAGGGCTCCTGGTCCCACAGAGACTCCTGGGGCAGGGCTAGAATCTGATTCTCACCCACCAGTCTGGAGTCCAGGAGACCTGGGTGTTAACCCCAACTCTCTGTGCGACCTTGGGCAAGTCACTTCTCTCCGTCTGCTGGGCAGGAATGGTGAGCCAAAGACACTGGGAGTTAACACGCAGGTTGGTGCTGGGAGGCCCTGGCACAGGCAGGGACAGGGCCAAGCGCCGAGGTGAGCCGGGAACTCCGAGTCCGCAACTTTTCTGCCAAGTTCCTCTGCCTCCACCAAGCGGCTGTCCCCCCTGCGCCCGTCTGGACAGGGAGAGACGCCTGGTCCCTGCCCGGGGAAGGCGAGGACTTCACCCGCAGTCTGCGGTCGGCCGACCTGGCGCCCACTCTCCAAGGCGCTCGATATGCATGAAATAATAACCTGGGGCCGGTAGTGGCAGTGGCCGTGACTTTGCTCTCCTCAGGGACTAGAGCCTCACAGGCACGTCCGGACTCCGAACGCACACTCAGCCTGTGCCTTTTTCGTCGCCCAGCAGAGGGCGCGCGGAGGGACCCGTTCCCAGGGCACCGCCAGGGATAAGGGAGAGCCAGAGAGGAGGGGAGGCGAGGACCCAAGTGGAGACAGAGGCCACGGGCCAGAGAGACACCCCAGTCCAGCTGCCTCCACCCCTTCCCGGGTCTCGGCAGTGCGTCCCACGGCGGGAAGAATTTGGAGGTACAGAGGGGCACAGGGCATAGGGGTCCGTATGTTGGCCCTGCCCCCAACTTAGGCAAGCCCTCCTCTCCCCGCCCCCACTACCACCGGAGTCTTTCTCTTCCTCCAGCTCCATCTGCCTCTTGACAGATCGTGGTGGTGCCGTGACTCAGCCCCGCAGGGCGCCAGGAGCACAGGCTCATACATCCCCAGGTCTGGAGGGGGGTTGTGGATGCCATCTCAGATGGAGGGCAGTGCCCTCTCTCTGGGGGTTCCTGTGACTCAAGTCTAGGGCTGTCTGGATCCCCTTTTTGGTGGCTGCAAGAACTGCAATGTGGGTAGCCCTGGAACGCCCTGCGTGCGCTCAGAGAGCCCCCTTTCTGGAGAAACAGGCTGGCAGAAAGCCCATTCTAAGAAGCAAGGTTCCTACTGGAGGCCTTTCAGTTCCCCCTTCCTCCTTCTGCCTAAGGGTGGGGGGAGGCCGCTGGCACCCATGCCTTCCCTCTGGCCACAGGCGCTGGAGGCTACGCAGGCCCCGGGTGAAACAGAAACCTGAGCCCTGCCGGGATGTGGTTGAGGTTCCCGTTTTTAATTCCCAACCTGGCGGAGCAGGGTCTGCTCAAACCCCAGCTCCTCTCCTGAGTCCAGGTCCCTGACTGAGCACTCGCTGTGTTAGGTCCTTCACACACATCCCCAATCTCACAACTCTCAAACAACCCCCCACCAACAGAGCAGTACCAACAGCCCCGCTTCACAGATATGGGAAACCGAGGCCCAGAGAGGGCAAGACGCTTATGCCCGGACTCAAGGCATCAGAGAGGTGCTGGGATCTCAGCTTTGCCATTTCCTGCTTGTGTGGGCTTGGGCACGAAGGAGGGACTTTGCTCCTCTGGGCCTCAGTCTGTCCAACAGGAATACCACCCCAGGCACTGGAGACGAAGACATGTGGAAAAGTCCCCGGCACGGAGCCGAGAGTGAGCCATTAAGAGATGGATACCACCAAGAGAATGACGATCATTACCACTAAGCCACTGTCCCCTGAGAGTGCCCAAATACCAGGGTAGGGGGAGTCCCTGGGGTCTTAAAAAGGAAGAGGACCCAATCTCCAAGGCACTCCGCAGGCCTTCACTGGTCTCTCAGGATAGTGACCTGAGCCAGTTTGGCGGGGCAGCCCCCGGTCTTGGCATTTCCTGTTGATTTCAGCTTTTGTTTTCCTTCAGCTTCTCTCCAGTTCCCTTTGGGAAATCTCAGGCTATGTGTGCTGGGCCCAAGACACTTGCTTCCTGCCTGGGGGCAGGGGTGCGGGGGGGGGGGGGGGGGGGGGTTTGTTTCCAATGAGAGTGGGTGGGGGCGTTTGGGGGGGAGGTGTAGGGCCTGCTGGAAGGCTCCAGAGAGAGTTAGAATTGTAGGGTCACAGCCTAGAGAGGACTCCCCCAGAACTCCAGGGGTGAGAGGCCTGAATCTGACCGTGTTAGAGATGTCCCAAGCAGAGGGGCACCCGTGGGGGTCAGACATAGCACACAGGCGAAGCTGTCAGTCACCTAGAGTCAGACCCCCAAGCACAACTAGAGCCCACACCGTAGCCAAGAACACTAGATGGTTAGAGCAGAGGAGGGCAGGCGGAGGGGAGCACACCCCAGAACTCAGAGGACTCCTCCGCTCCTCAGCTCAGGGGACAGAGGCGGCAGAGAGCATGTCCATCTTAGTCAGTATCCCTGGGAGCTCGGACAGTCCAGCTGACACGATCACACGGTCCCAGGGCCACCATCACTGCCTCCCAGGAATGCCTACTGTCACAATATGTGCCTCGAGAGCACACGCAATCACTATCACAATTGCTGTCCCCAAAGCACACACTGTCACATCCTCATGGTCCTGGGAGCTCAGGGGGTCCTACTGTCACAATTCCTGTGACCCTAAGTACACAAGTCACACAGTCACTAGTCACAGTCCTGGAAGCACGCCATGTATCACAACCACACTGTCCCGAAGCACACACACGGTCGTGCTGTCACAATCATGGTCTCGGGAGCACATATGGTTCCACTGCCATAACCACTGTCCCTGGAGCACACATAATCCTATGTCACAGTCGCAGGTCTCCAGAAGCCCAGGCAGCGCCTATAGCTAAGACACAGCTAGTAGTACCCCAACAGCTGGAGCCAACCCCGGTCAGGGAGAGAATGCCATCGAACCAGCCTGACACCTGCCCTCACTAACAGTGTCCCCTGGGGGAGGCAAGGAATCCCTTACTACCCTGTGCTGGGACCATGCACTCTATGGGGATCAGTCCCTCCCTCTGATGAGCTACTGAACCCTAACACTCCTGCCCTGAGTGGGAGCTCCAACGCAGCACACAGGCCCCCAACACGGGGTTCCCCTAAGAGGCTCCCTCTGGATTTCTGACCCTAGCTGCTTCAGGGCGAGTCCCCAAATGCTCCCCCGCACCCTATAGAGTCCTCCACCCCCTCAGGGGACTCCAAGAGCCCCTCAGCCTGGAGAAAACATTGTGATCTCAGCAGGCGCTCCTACAGTGCCCCCTAGGAAACAGTACAGTGCCCCCAGGAAAGTCCCTTCAACTACCCAGCCTAGCCACCGTCCTGCGCTGGCATCAACTAAGGTTCACGCTGCCAAAGCTGCAGCCCTCAACCAAGACATCCTTAATACTACACGCAGCATGACGCCCCCTAAGTCGACCCCAGGACCGGCTTCAGCAGGAAGGGTACTCGTGTACAGGGCATCACCAGGGCCGCGTCCCGGACGCCCCCCACAGTAGAACTCCCCCTCCCCTCCACACCCCCGCGAGTCACTCGGACTCCACCCGCAGCGCAGCGCCCCCTGCGGTCAGCGGGGCGAGTTGCGTCCTCTCTGCGCGCCTATCCGCTCCACGCGCGTCCGCCGCCCGGAGTCTTACCGCCTGCAGCTGCCTCCGCTCGCGCCGCCGCTGCCGGTGCCGGTACCGTGGAAGGACGAGGGCCAGGACATGCGGGAAGTGCGCAGGCCGGGCCGGTCGCCGGTGTCCACGGCGTCGGCGCGCTCTATGGGCCGGTGTGGCGACCGCTCGGGCTCTGCGCGCTCCGCGCTGTCGGAGTAGCCGCGCTGCTGGATACGAATGGGGGTCCGCGGCTGCCGCCACAGGTGCTGGGGGGGCGGCTTCAGGGTGGCCTGGCCCTCCCGGGGCCCGGGCAGAGACAGAGACAGGCTCCTCTCCGAGGGGGCGGCCGGGGGCTCCATGGCGCCGGCCCCCTACTGCGCCCCGGGGGACCCCGGCCTCTCCAAGGTGCACCGTGCTCAGCGGCGCGCTAGCCGACGCGTCCGAGGCCCCGCGGGTGCGCCCGGCCTCGGTGGGGCCATGGCGCCCCGGGGACAGACCCGGGGGCGCTACGGGCCGGTCGCCCCCGGGCCGGGCGCCGCGGCTTTCTGTCGGCGGCTGGCGCTCTGCTCGGCGCCCGGCAGCGCTCTCCGCGCTCGGCACCCCGCTCCGCGCCAGCCCCGGCTCCTCCGCCCCGTCCCGCCCCTCCCCGCCCCCCGCCCGCCGCTCTGTCAGCGCCGCCCCCCTCCTCCTCCTCCGTCCGGGCCAGTGGGGGGCAGCCACCCAAGGAGGGGGCCCCTCCCCGCCCACGCAGAGCCCCGCTCCCGGAGGGGAGGGGGCGCCGGAACTCGGCTCTCTCCGGAGCGCCCTGCCTAGCCGCGGCGTGCACGGGAAAGAAGGAGTTAAACGGTTAATCCGATCAGGAGGAAGACACCCGACTGGTTGCCGGTGTGTCAGTCAGTCCGTCCATCATGGCGGGGGCGGAGCCCTATGCTGGCGTGTCCTCGCCGCTACCCCTGGCAGGGGGGAGAGTGTGGGGAGTGGTCCCGGCGCCGCCGGTGCGGTCTCTGAGGCTGGCAGCGGCGATGTTCCGGGATTCTCCTGTTGGTGGGTCGGAAGATGGTGATGATGTGTGCCCTGGGCAGGATGGGCGTGCACGTGGCCCCTTCCGAGGGTTGTCTGTGTTTTTGGTGTCGGCTGGAAGTGTGTGTGCGCACGTGGTTGGCTGCTGCGGTCTGCCTGTTTCTCTGGATTTCGCTGTGTGTGTATCAGTGTGTCTGTGGGTGAACGATGTGTGCGCACGTGTGCTGCTTGTTTGGAGGGTGTGCGCCGCTGTGGGGTCTGTTCTGGTGGCCTGGGGCTGTGCATGTGTACCCACGCGTTTGGGTGTGTGTTGTGGTCGGTCCGTGCTTGCCGAGTTGTGCAGGCAGTTCAGCCTCGGCTGTTTTACTGTGGTGTCTGAGGGAGTCTGCATGCGTTGGTGTGTGTGTGTGGTCCGCCCGAGGGCCGCTTTGGGGTGTTTCTGGGGTGTGTCCCTTTGGTTCCCGTGTGGCTCCAGGAGGACACCCCGGCTGCCCGCCCACCGCTCTGTGTATCACTGCCTCTTTTAAAGCGCTTCTACAGGAGGTAAACTGAGGCAGGTCTCCCGCAGCCGCGAGATGCACCCCCATGCCCTTTTCAGGCGAGTAAACAGCCGAGCCTCCTCCCTGCGGCCCCCGCCGGCAGAGCCCCCCTTCCGGCACCTAAATCGGGAGTCGCCGTGACTCACGCTCCCGCCTCCCCCAGCGCCGCGCCGAGCGAGCGAGCGAGCGAGCAGAGAGCGAGCGGAATCCGAGCGCCACCCTCCCCCCATCTCTGCCGCCCGGGCCGCGACGGAGCCCTGGCGGTAGCCGGGCTTGGGGAGCGCAATCTCCCGGGTGTCCCCCCTCCGGGGCCCACGCGCTCTCGGACGCTAAACGGCTTGGGTGCGCGTCCCCGGAACCAGGTCCCTGCCCCCGCGAGTCCCCCTCACGGACTCCCCAGGGCAGGCCGTGCCGTCTGCCACCGCCCTCCTCCCTCCCGCGCCCCCCCACCAGCACTGTGCTTATAAAAAAAAAAAAAAAAAAAAAAAAGCGGCCGTCTCCAACCCCCACAGCCGCTTTTCTCCCAGCCCGAGGGGGCTCCGGGCGTGGGCGAACGCCGAGCAAGAACCCGCCCCGCATTAGCAGCCGCGGGGTATCCCAGAAGCCAGAACTGTGTCTCCCGCTTCTCTCGGGGACCCTCCCCCAACAGTATATAGTCAAAACGGCTTCTAGGGGATTGGCAAGGGCTGCCAGTCCTCTCCAGATCATTTGAGGGTCCTGGGCTGGGCCAAATTCTTGGGGCCTGGAGGCTGTAGCGTTAACCGGAGCTATCAGTGGGTAACAACGGATCAGGGCGGAGGTGGGGGGGTGTGGACCACGGGCGGGGGGGGGGGCGGTTTGCAGAAGGGCGGAAGGCAGTGGGCTAAGGCTGGTGTTTGGAGCTCTGCTCTGAATCCGGGTTAGACAACGCTGGACCTGAACCTGGCAGAGGGTAGAAGGATGATTGGGGTTGGGGGGTGGGGGGGGGAGTTGGAGGGAGATACATTAGATCCAGGGAGGAGGGATGATAGTCACTTCCTTCCCCCATCTGGAAATGAAGCATTAGCTCATGACCCAAGCAGAGAGACCCTGGAGATCTCCAACTGAGTAGATAAGGGGATGGCAAGATTGAGGCTGCAGACAACAATGGCCTGGGGAGGGCCATAGGGTCAGGGGCCTGGCCAGCAACCAGGGCAAGCTCAGTTGTCCAGCTTTTGAATTCATCCTCCGCCAAGATAGGGGCTGAAGTGCCCTCAGAGGACCCCAGATGAGAAAGAACAAGGGGCTCACACATATCTCTTATATCTCCTCCCAAGAGAAAGAAAATGCCAGTCCGGCCCTCCACCAGGGTCTCACCATCCCCTTTAAGGCCTGGAGGAAAGTGTATCCTCCCACTCAGCTGACAGGTGGGAGCCCCACTGCCTAATCTGCCCCAGCTCTCTGTGGGGGCATGATGGGACTGGAGGGCTGAAACCCTGCCTCTTGCTGACTCAGGGAGTTGCAAAATGGAAGAAGGGATTCCTAGAGGCAAGGGGCACCCTGGGGAAGGGGCGACACAGCCTGACCCACAGGGCTCCAGAAATTTCAGCTGACTTTGTGAAAAGCCAGGGGCCTGGAACATGGAAACAGCTGGTGGCTGGACCTAGCCTCGGGCCCTGAATCTCCATCCCACCTCCCAGCCTGGTCCCCTCCTATGTACCTGTCAGCCTGGGTGATGGAAATCCGCGGAGGGACCAGCAGTGGCAGCGTGGTGGGCCTTGGCGGCACTGGGATCGCAGGGTCTGAGGGCTCAGTCTCCGCCCAGCCCAGGCCAGGACCCGTGGAAAGTCTTCGGCGAGGGCGCCGGAGGTCTGCCCCCAGCATGCTGGCCCTGGTGGGCTCTGGGGTCTCCCACAGCCTCTGAGGAGGGACAAGGACAGGATAGGGGCATGGCCTGTCTAGGCTGCTCTGAGCCCCTCCCTCCAATAACACCCTTCCCTAGCCACCTGAGAAAATGGCTTTTGGGGACATAGACTCCTCGTGTCCCCCTCACATCTTAGCCACTCGCTGATCCCTCCCATAAAGGGCGCTTTCCCACGCCTTCTCAGCCATAATTCTTACAGGGCTTCCTTTTGATGTTCCTTCCCTGGGGCTCTGGACCCTCATGCCTGTACACTGTGTGCCTCGCTGTGAAACCCCTTTAACATATCCCCACCGGGCACACCTACGAGGCCGTCCTGGCCTTCCTGTCTGTGGCCCCTGCCCCCCATCTTAGACCCTCAAGACCTTACCCCCAGCACCCCTTCTTCACCCTACAACTCACTCCCCACCTGGGAAGCCCCTTGGAAGCCCCTGCGTTCTTTCCCGGGCCCGAGAGCCTCTTGGTCTAGGCAGCTGGAAAATTATGGAATCGAGGGAGTAAACTGAGGCTCAAGGCGACGACATTCCTCAGATTTGACAACGTGAAGCCATACTTAGTGAACAGCCATAGTCACAAGAGGGCGCCCGTCTCCCCCGCGGCCCAAGCCCCACCCCCAGCCTGGGCCCCGCCTCTCGCACCTCGTCCCCGGTCCCGGCCACCGACAGAACACTGCGACTCCTCTTCATGCTGCGAGGGTCATGTCCTCCCCGGCCAGCGGCTCCTGAAGGACCAAGCCAAAGACATCCGCCGTTAGTGCCCCGGGGCTCCCCCTGCCGGCAGAGTCCGAATCCTACCCTCCCTCGTTAGTTTTCTCTCCCGTGGCGTGACGTCAGCGAGTGGCTGACGCACTGCCCGGGGGGGTGACGTCGCCTGCCCGTTGCCAGAGCGACAGCTGACGCACGGCTGGGGTCTGGACGGCGTCAATGCCCGGGATGGCCACTGGGGGGCCCGGAGCCTCGGGACCGGGTCGCCCCAGCCCCCCACCCGTCCTCCCGCGGGGGCTTCCCCCCGCCTGGGGATCCCGCAGAGAAGACCGGGAGCTCCCAGAAGCGGCCGCGTGTGGCGCGTGGTCCGAGCCGGGGGCCGGAGGAAGCGTCTCCTCCGAGCTGTTGGGCTTTTATGCCTAAACCCGAAATAGCTCCGATGTGCGGGGGCCGGGCGCAGCGAGACGGCGGCTTGGGCACAGATGGGGGACGCACAAGCAGAGGCGCGCGGAGACAGACAGGGACGCGTGGAAATAGAAACAGACAGACAGGGACACAGACGCAGCTCCCGATGATGAGTGCGTTCTGCCGGCGGCGATCCTTGCCTGAAAGCCTGGAGGAGGGGGAGGCTGGTTCACTTCACCTTCGCACCCACGTGAGGCTATTGCTGTGTGGCCATGGGTCAATGACAAGCTCTCTGAGCCTTGGTTTCTCCTCAATGAAATGGAATGATCATCCCTAGAGGGTCCATGTGAGAATGAAATGAGATCATACCACACTGAATTCTCACAGGACAGTGTCTGGCACCCAGTAAGTGCTTAATACCACCAATATGTGAACCTGAGAGAGTCTGTTAGAACCCAAGTCAGATCATGTCCCTCCTCTGGCCAGAGCCCTCCACGGCTTTTATTTTCCTCAGAGGAAAAGTCAGAGTCCTCATGAGGAGGCCCATACAGTCCTGGCACAATGTGCCCGGTCACCTCAAAGTCCATACCTCTCACTCCCTCTCAGCTTCTGTTTTATCCACACTGGTCTCACCTGTTTCTGGACACAACAGGCACACTCTAGCCTCAGGGCCTTTGCACCTGCTGATCCTTCTGCCTGGAACTCTTCCCTTAAACATCCACAGGGTCCTCACATTCTTCCAGTCTTTGCTCACATCTCACCTTTTCAGGCATTTTTCCTGGAGTGTCTCTCCATCTCACCCCTGTTTAATTGCTAGCCCTTCAGGACTCCCAATCCCTCTTATCTTGCTCTATTTTTCACAGGTCTTATCACCTGATAGCATTCTATGTAATTTATCTATTACACTTATTGTCTCTTCCCGCATTAGAATATCAACTGCAGGAGGGCAAGAATATTTTATGTTTTATTCCTTATCATATCCCCAGTGTGCCTAGAACTGAATCCAGAACATAGCAGGCTCTTAGTATTTGCTTGATGCCTAGTTATTATTTTGAGGACATAATAGCATAATTATAAAGTTCCTAGCAAGGTTTGCTACTATTTTACCCCCTACTATGGCTTTCATTTCTTTTTCTTGCCTTATTGCACTAACTAGCATTTCAGTTCCGTGTCAACCAATAGAAATGAATGTAAACATTATCTCACCAACCTCCGCAAGCGTTGGACAAACAGCTGTTGGACAAATGGATGAATGTATAAAGATAGCTTAAAGGTCACCTTCACTTCTCAGCCAAACTGAGACAGTTCGTGTTCTGAGCCCCCACTGATGCTTATTTTGCCCCCATTAAAGCGTTCCTCATTCTGAGTTGCAATTATCTGTATCAGTGGTACCCATTCATTATGGTCCCCCACACAGGGTCTCAACGGATGCTGAGCGAATGAAGGAATTAATAAGATAGACACGGGGGAAAGAGGCACCCCCTCTCTCTGTATGAAGTCAGATACATGCACTGACAGCCCATGACAGGCAGAGAAACGGCCATGTAATAAGGGCCAGGCTCAGACTCCAATATTATGCCAACAGGGGTGCCTGGGTGGCTTAGTCAGGTTTGCGCCTGACTCTTGATTTTCACTCAGGTCATGATCTCAGGATCCTGAGATCGAGACCCACACTGGACATGGAGCCTGCTTAAGATTCTCTGTCTCTCAAAAAAATTACACTGACAGGCTTGCATTCAAATCCTAGCTCTGCCAGCCTCTCTGAGCCTCGGTTTCCTTATTGTAAAGTAGGAATGATAACCATACTTATCTGAGGGCGTTGCCTGTGAGGTTCTAAGCACCATGCCTGGTTCATGGTGGGTTATCACAAAACGGGGAGCCACCATCCCAGTAATAATAGCAATTACCATCATTATTGACTCACAGACATGAAAGACAGCAACACATTCACAGAAACCTCACCTCTGCCCATTCTCCCCCTAGACTCACCAGCTGAGTCACTGTTCTGCAGACTTCAGGCATATTCAGACCTCAGGGCCTTTGTACTTGACCCAAAACACCAGGCTTGGATATACTGTGTTCCTCCCCACTCCTCCTGATTGCCTTGACTCTGCTTTCAGAGTTTCAGACTCTGCTTTTAGACTTATAACATTCTAGGGGCGCCTGGGTGGCTCAGTGGGTTAAAGCCTCTGCCTTCGGTTCAGGTCATGATCCCAGGGTCCTGGGATCAAGCCCTGCATTGGAGGGGTCTTTAGGGAGCCTGCTTCCCCCCCCCCCACCTGCCTCTCTGCCTACTTGTGATTTCTGTCAAATAAATAAATAAAATCTTTTTAAAAAATAGACTTATAACATTCTAACAAGATAAAGAATGTACCTACTATTTTTATCAGCTGTTGCCCATCCTTTAATTAGGACACTGAGGTCTGGATGTTGATCTGTTCTGTCTCCAGCTGGCTCTCAGATCCTAGGACAATGCTGTCATACACTAGGCACTCAACCTATATCTCTTAAAAGAACGGATCAATCCAGTTGAAGCCCTTACCTCCTCAGGCCTCTGCTCAAAGCAGCTCATTCTGGAGGGTTCCCTGATAGAGCTGCTTCCCTCCATCCCATTGGCCTCTCTCAGCTTTATCTTCCTCCTCAGCCATCATCATCCCTGACATAATGTACATTTACATCTCTGTCCACAGCCTGAGATCCACAAGGGGAGGGGATTTTTCAGTCTGGTTTTAGCTGTATTGAGAACCGGCTTCAAAGACCTGTGACCCATACAATCACTCACAGCCCCGTGCTTGGAAGGTTGAATGCACTGTCCTTGTTGTCTGAAATGCTTCCTTACTCTGACCAAGGGCCCTGCATTTTTCCCCTTGCCAAATCCCCAGAGTCTGGAGCAGCCCTGGATTTGCAGAATAAAGGAAAGAATGGAGGAGTGGATGGCCAGCAGAGCCCTGCATTCCAGGGAAGAGGGGCAGAGACACACACACCACCCACCACTGTCTGGACACCTGAGCACGTTTGCAGAAATCAGCCTTGGCAGAACCCCAGGCTTGGAAGGCAGGGCATCACGAACAGGCCTGAGTGCCCAAGGTAGTGGGGTGCCTCTAAGCCTGCCTTCCCCTCCCCTGGGCAGCAGGCAGGCTGGGGGGTGGGGGGCTCCAGATGGCAGAGCACGCTGTTCTGGGCAACTGGCACCAGACTCAGACGAGAGAAGAGAGAGGGGCTGCTTTCCTTACCCTAATTTGTCAGTGGGATCAGCTAGTGGCCCAGCCTGGGAGCCCTTGGCCTGGCTGGACAAGAAAGCACCAGCTTCACCCAAGCCCACCACCCTCAGAAGTATGCTGGCCTAGATGGCCAAAAAGAGGGAAGGAGGCGAGGATAAAGGCCCTTATTCACACTTTGGCCCTGAGCATTCAGGCCTGAGAAGGAATCATTACTAACTAGCTCTATGCCTGGAAAAGCAGGGCCAGGAAGGTTCGCCAGAGACCCCAGGGCCTTTGTACTTGCAATTCTCGTTGACCCAGTTCTCGTGGAGATGCATGTATGTGCGCATG
Source organism: Neogale vison (assembly GCF_020171115.1). NCBI lineage: Eukaryota > Metazoa > Chordata > Mammalia > Carnivora > Mustelidae > Neogale > Neogale vison. Next base: position 216,902,282 of record NC_058096.1, read on the forward strand.
AGAGTATACATCGGTGTCCGTGTGCCGCCGAGCAGGTGGGACTTTGGGTGAGTCTGTGAGCGCCGCACAGCTAAAAGCAGACCACACCTGCAGGAATATATAAATCCGTGGGACAGGGCGAAAATGGGACAGGGCGAAGCCACATCAGTCTATGAAAGACACTGGACGTGCCTCTGTGTGATTACAGAACGCGTATGCAGGAAGAGAGAACACATTCTTGTGGACACAGCAGGAGGCAGCATTTCACAGTAGTTAGGAATGCAGGTTCTGGGTTCAAATTTTTGCTCAGTCACTCACTAGCTCTTTGGCCTCAGGCATGTTATTTGGCTGTGCTGGCTCCCGCCCCCGTATGGTGTTTGTTTAGTATGATTAAGTCCATCTGGGTTTAAGGGTGTGTGAGTGTGTGTGTGTGTGTGTGTTGTGTGTGTTTGAAGATGAATTCGACTCTTCCAGGAAGTCCTCCTGGATACCCAACTGGAAGTGGGCCCTTCCATTTTACTCTCTCTACACAGCCTTCTATTTCGATCACAGATCGCAGTCCTAATCATAATCTGTGGTTATATATTTATTTGTTTGCGTTGTTTCTTTTTCTGTCTTCTCCATTAAATAGCACCTCTGTGGGAGCGGAGAGTTGTGTTCTGTTCCCGGTTATGTCCCCAGCACCAGGCATATAGTAGTGGATGCTGAATAAATGTTTGTGGAGTAGCTATTCATCACAGTAGGGCTATGTGTGTGGTACAGACAGAGAGGCGGGAGCCGGCTGTGGATCATGGGTTCCTGGGGCACCCTGTGCTCAAATCTGGTCTTGACTTTCTTCCTTTCCCCTTCCTTCAGTCACGCTCACTTGATGGGAACGATGATACTCCATCAACTCCCTGTATTGCCTTTGACAAGCTCTTTCCACTGTTCCAGGTCTCGAGGACTCACTTGCCCCAACTACGATGGGAGGGAGGATGGATTGTTTCATGATAAACCTCCTTCCTGACCTAAAGTACTATGAAAATAGTCTTAATCTAATACCCTCTCTAATTCAGTCAACATTTATTGAGCATCTACTGTGTACCAGGGACTCTTCTGGCTCAGCCCATATATAACGAGCTGAATGAAGTAAGGTAGATACCAACCAGAAATCTCCTTCCATCTGGCACACTCTTACCCCCAGACACCCTCTACGCCCTATGAGATTTTAGTCTCTACAGTCTGAATTCACCAGTGGGTTTTTCTCTCTTTACACCTGGATCTTGTTCCTGCACCCGCCTTAGGTACAACCACAGCAAACAGCTGGCTCTTTTTGCTGGTGGCTATAGTCCCAGTCCCTGGCTGCAGTGCTGGGGCACGTAGTTGACGCTTGGAAATATGTGTGAAATGAGCTAGGAAATCAATGACAGAGCAAAGGCAGGCTCACATGCATGACCTCAGGGAATCCTCGCTGTCGCTACCCACTTTGCAGATAAGGAAACTGAAGCTCAGGGAGGCAGAGCTGATGCCACTGGGGTCCCACCGCAGCTAAGTAATGTGTGGCTGTGGGATGCAGCAGAGAAAGCTTGGGTAGCCGCCCACCCCCACCTCACAGGTACCGGAGACTTAGCAGAAGATGCCCTGATGATGGCCAGGTCGGTGCAAAGCAACTCAGAGGGCTCTGTCTCAGCACCCAGCCGGACATGCTGTGCTGGCAGATTAGGAAAGTCTTGGCGCTGATGGGGAAGCTTCCGGCGCCCTGTCCCCAATTTTGGGAGCTCGGGCTCCCAGGATCCCGTTTCACTGGGGCCGGTAAGCTCCCGGTCTCGGAAGCCGGGGAAAGATCTCCGGAAACCCGGGAATCTCCGGCATCTGGGGTCCTCCCCGCACACCCACAGCCCGGAGGCTGCCCTGAAACCCTCAAAGGGCGTACTGGTGGGCCCTGGCTTTCTTGGGGGGCGGAGGAACCCCACAGCGTCCTGGTCCCCTCCCTCCGGGGTGCCAGGTCCCGGTTCCCAACCACAGCTCTCAGCCCGGAAGCTTACCTTGCAGAGGGGCTGGGGAGGGGATGCCCCGCCCTCTCCGGCCTGAGGGGCGGGAGGGGAGAGGGGTGTCCAGACCCTTTGTTTGCTGTTGTGTGTGTGTATGTGTGTGTGCGCGGTTGTGAGACCCGCGGGGGTGTGGGTTCGTGCGCGCGCGTGCCCGGGGCCTTGACGGCCGCGGAGATGCTGGACTGCCTGGGCTGGAGGGGGAGGGGGAGGAGAGGGGGACTTCCCCCGCCCCCGCCCGCCCACTCGCGGGTTTGAAAGATGCAGGAGAGGGAGGGGAGACAGCCGGCGGGCGCTTTTGTCTGGATGGCCCCTCCTCTTCCCTGGACAGGGGAATCCCCCCATCTTGAGAACTTTAATCCATCCCCTCCAGCCCCCTTTCTCCGAACACGCTCTTGGGGGTAGTCTGGGAAAAAGCGCCTCTCACCCGAGGGGTCGGAGCTCCTCCTATCCCACCCGCCCCCACGGAACGCCCTTTAATCGGAGATAATCCTGGCCCTAGGCTGCAACACGGCCTTTTATCCCAGTATCAAAACGAGGACTGGGATGCACGCAAGTGTGCCTCTGGGGTGGCCCAAGCTCGCAGTAATGGAGTCTTTAGAGCCCCGGCCGCGTAAAGGGGCTCGAGACCAAAGAGGAGGGGCTACGAACGATTCTAGAGTACCACCACGAGGAAAGCTTCCATCCGCACCTCCAAGATCCCCTTCCCGTCCCCCGGCAGCGCTGGGCTGGAGCACAGGCCTTTGACTAGACATTAGCGACACCCAGCGGCCACACGGGGAGACGTCACGGACAAGAGCCCGAGATCCCCAGACTGGAGTCGGGTGGCGGGGGATGGGGTGGGGGGTGGAGGTGGGGGTCCGGGTGATTTTAGAGGGGGCGTAGGTGCGTGAATCTCCTCTTAGGAATGGCAGAGGATGGTGACGCGAGGGGGAGGCTGTGACCCGAGCCAGGGAAACACTAGCGCCCAAGGCAGGACCACATCGTCCCCAACATCCGACCCCCCCAAGGGCAGGGCCATATCCCTCCTCCATTTAGACCTTCCCAGGGCAGGGTGCTGTACCCCTAGGATTGGGAAAATGCTCTGATCAGACACCGCTCCCCAGCGTGGGGTTGGGTCCTCTTCTCCGGGTGCCCTGGGAGAGGTCTTCCCGCCCAAGCCCGCCCCTGCAGTATGCTCGGGCTGACGTCACTGCGGCGTGGCTGAAGGGGACAATCCCCGGCTTTAGTCTCGCCACCTGCCCCGCCCCTCGCGGCCGCCGCAAACGCCCACCGGGGGGGCAGCGGGAGATAAGGGGGGCTCGAAGTTAGAACGCCAGCCCGTATCCCTCCAGCAGATGCCCCGCCGAGGTCCCGCGCCCCATTAGGCGGGGTCTTTGCGGGGACTCCCGGGGGCCGGAACACACGCGCCTGACCCTTTAAGGCAAGCCGGGTCGCCACTGCCGCCACCGCGGTTACTAGGGATATAACGTCATGCGCGGGCGGGGAACGTGCGCGCCAGGGCGGAAGCGGAAGGGGCGGGGCTCCGCAGGCCGAGTCTCCAGCGCTGCCGCCGCCAGAGTCAGACCGGGAGCCGGAGCGGGCTGAGCCGCTGAGGCAAGATGGTGGACTATAGCGTGTGGGACCACATAGAGGTGTCTGACGATGAGGACGAGACGCACCCCAACATCGACACGGCCAGCCTCTTCCGCTGGCGGCACCAGGTAGAGTGCGCGCGTCCATCCCCTGCCTCCCTCCCCCTCCCCCCTGCGCTCGGGACTCCGCTCCAGAGTTCTGACCCCTAGTAGTGCCAGGGACCCCGCCATTGACACCTGGGATTCCCAACGCACAGTCTGGACTTTCAGTATCGCTTGGGGTTCCTTAATTCAACTCCAGACCCCAGAACTGCCAGGGCGCCGAGTCCCTACCAGAGATCCCGGGCCTCCCCTCCGGTTTCTGCATGGAACTCCCACTTGACCCCTAGGGAACCTCTCTCCGAGTCTAAACTGCTAAGAGAAGCTTTGGGGGTACTCCTCAGTCCCCTCTGGGACCTTCCACTTACACGCAGAACTCTGCCTCAGAGTCTGGATCCTGATCCTATTCTGGGAGGCATTTCTGATCTTGGATATACCATCTGCCCCTCCCCAAATGCTCAATACTTTGAATTCATTCTGAGATCTTCTTTCCTAGTTCTTGACAAGGATTCCCGATCAGATCCAGAGATCCCGCTCCTCCTCCCAACAGAACAAGGAACTGTGTTCTTCCCCGAGATTTCTGTTCCTGGCTTGGGAGTCCAACCCGTAGCCAGGAGACCCCTTCCCTGGAATGTACACGGGTGCTACCCCAGGACCTTCAGTCTCATTCAGGCCTGGAGTTTTGGAACCCATTTCCCCTCCAGACCAAACTACCGGTTCCACTTGATGGAGCCTTCCTCATGCCAGCCACTCTTAGTGTCGCTTACTGTGGACCCCATTTCCCATTATACCAGGAAACCCTACCCCGCAGGGCTTCCGGCCGGCCTTTCCAGAGCCCCTGCCCCTCCTTGGTTTTGCAGGCCCAGGCACCACCCACCCCCAGCAGTTTCCTGTAGGAGCCTCTGGCAGCCTTGGAATGCCTTATACCAACTCCAGTCCAGCACCCAAACCCACCCGGCCTTCCTCCTGCCCCAGCTCAGTCTGCTGCTCTCACTAGAGAACCACCCAATTTGATTCCAAATATACCACTCCTTCTTTTACCTATTTGCCCCCAAATCCAGATCCCAGAACCCTGTCTGGATGTCCTCCTGCCTCTCTCCCTGCCCAGCAGTGCTCACAGGCCAACAAAACAGCTCTCATAAGTCCTAGTAGTCTAACTTCTTGCTCCCGTAAATCCGAGCTCCTCCACCGACATACTGGTGTATACCCTCACACTGAGGACGAGGGATCTCTCAGAACCTTCCGGTTAGGAATTCCTCACCCCACCCTTGCATAAGGCAACTCCCAGTCAGAACCTCCTAGAACAGCCTTTCCCCATTCCTTGGTGTCTTTTGTTCCTACATCTGGTCTCTAGTCCCATTTCCAGTCCTTACCCTACCGCAGCAGTCTCTAGGGGAGTGTACCTGCCAGGCAAGCCACGGAGTAAGAAGAAAGTTCTAGCACTTCTATTTCTTGCTGTGTGTAACATTTTATTACGACATGCTTAAGATCTGTGCAGAGCTCTAATAAGACTATTCTTGGGAACACCTACTTCTTTCACATAAAGAGGTTAATCTATACAGCTGTATTGAGAACATTTTGGTCCTGCTGGGTGGAAAGCCGGCGCCCCCTCTCCTGCAGAGGTCATCCTCCCCACCATGCCTTCCTCCCTCCTGGCACAGGACCTTTTCCCTTCCTGCTGAGGACCCTGGAGCTGTACTGGAGCCTAGTGGGGGTGGGGGAGGGGAGATAAGCATCTCCAGCTGTGACAGGCAAGCTTGGGTTCTAATCCCAGCCCTACCGTTTACTGCTGTACTTTCCCTGCCCTGGGAGACCAACCTGAGAATGAAATGAGATTAGGCCCGACAAGAACTTGGCTCAGGGCCTGGGAGGGAGTAAGCAAATGGGAGCGGGAGGTGGGATTAGTGAGAAGGTAGCCTGGCTCCTTCTGAGTACCAGCCGGCACGCCTGGGGTCCAGTCCTGGGTCCGGAATCCAGTCCGTTGGCTTACTGCGTGACCTCTGGCGGGTTGTTTAATCTCCTGGTCTCTCAGTTTCCCCCAGCTGGGAAATACTAAGGGTATCTGCCTGAAAGGGTCTTTAGGTAGGAGGAGTTACTTTATTTATTTAACTTGTGTGATGTCCTTGGGATAGACCTCATCTGGCGAGTGATAAACTCTCTGTAAACTTGAGCCGTTAGCATCATTGTTGTTATTCGGGTGATCCGTGCTCCTGGGAAAGAAAAATTCCAGAGGTGTCCGGAAAGGGACAGGGGAGTCTCCCAGTCCCTGCCGTGCCCCGCCCCCCCACCCCCCCTCCCCAGCTGCTGTTACTGGTTTCTTGTGACTCCTTTCATGGAACTGGATGGCACCAAGGTTCTGGGAGCCTCAGGTTTTGTATCTGTAGGGCAGATGGGTGAGGACACCTGCAGGGTGCCCCCACCCCCCACCTCCCCTCCCCCCGTCTGCCCTGCCCAGCCTGCTCCAGCCCCTCCCAGAGGTGTAAAGCCCCAGCTGGGCGAGCTGCCGCCCCCATCGGCTCTGAGAGGCCTTTATTTAGCTTCGGCCTCCCTGGCGGCCACTCAGAGGACACCGAGAAGAGCTCCGTGGTGGCCCAGCAGGAGTCAGCAGGATGGTAGGTTCCTGCTGCCACCTGAGGCCAGCGATGATGCCAGCCTCTTGGCGGCAGGGAGCCTCCCGGGCAACAAAGGCCAATCCCGGGAAGGGGAATGGGCAGGGCCCAGGGCTGCTTTCTCTGGTCCCTCCACAAGAAAAGGCCCTTCTCGGCCTTTATCCACATGGGCAAAGTGAGATTCGGGATTGACTGAAGCAGTCCTGTGGGGCGTGAGAGAAGGCTCCAGGCTTCCTGGTTCCCACCCACCACCCGCCTGGCTCTGTGCTAGAAGCTGGGGATGCGGCCTCCAAGAAGGCCCAGAAGTGAGTCGGGAGACCATTCTGGTGGCAGTGGCTGTGACGGCGGTAACAATGGAGCGTGTTCAGTACTGAGTACTGGGTTGCAAGCAGTTTCCTGGGACTAACTCCCGAGGCCCTGTTTCCCAAAGAGGAACCCCAAGGCTTGGAGAGTTTTAAGTGTCTTAGCTAAGGTCACGTTGACAGTAAGTGGTGGAGCCGGGTGACTGGACTGTGCAGTGCTGACCGCTCCCAGCTACTGAGCATTTACTCGGCTGGAAATCGAGCTAAATGCTTGAAGTACATTTTCTTGTTTGAGGCCCAGAATAGCCCCCAGAGAGAGAAATTGTCCCCTTGGATGGTAGTGGCGGTCGCCAGCACGGGAAAGGGGCTTGCTGAGCATCCAACACAGGTCTGGACTATTGACTTGAACTTCTTATCTCCTTTGCTTCTCCTAGTGCCACCCTGTGAGTTCAGGGCTGTTGTCGCCTTTGACAGCTGAGGAAACGGAGGTCCCTAGAGGTTATGGGATTGACCCAGGGACACCTGGCCTTTGCTCTGTGGCTGTGGGTTATGACCCCACATTCGGGGCCCTGCACCTGTCGTCCAGCATCTTATCATGTTATCTGGGGATCATGAAGGGGCCTTGGGGGCACTTGGACAAGGTTCTGTCGAAGCTGAGACCTGGGGGCAGAGTAAGTGGAGCAAAGGGAAGAGAGTTCTAGGTGGAAGGAACAGCCTTTGCAGAGGCCACGAGGAGTCAAGAGCGAGCTGGGGCATTTGGGGAACCATGAGGGCCAGCATCTGCCTGAGACCCAGAGTTGGGAGAGGGGAGTGGGACCCAGGTCCCCGTGGGGCCTTGGTGCTATCTGAACAGCTTGGGGCAAGAGTCAGGGTTCTTGTCTGAACCCAGGCACTCTAGGTAGGGGTGGCAGGGAGGGCTGCAAACAGATGTGTGTATTTCAGAGCCTGGCAGAGTCTAGCTTCAGGGAACAGTGATGGAAGGTAGGGGTGCTTCTCAGGGCTCAGGCAGTGGTTCGAGATTGAGCAGGTACTGCTGAGAGCTGGGGCGGGGGGGAGATGGAGCCCAGCTGGGCTGGGGACCAGACGGGGCCATGCCGTGTGACATGGGGTCCACTGGGGACCTGAGCGAGAGGGGGAATGAAAAGGGACCATCTGAGCTTGGGGAACAGCCGAAGAGGCGGTCTGGGGAGCAGCAGCTGGGGAAGGGGGGCAGGAGGCTTGTGGTCCCTGAGCTAAGGCTGAAGGAGGTGTGCCGGCCTGGAGACAGAGTGGAAGGGGTCCTGGCAGTAGTCCAGCAGCAGTGCCCTGAGGGGAGCGAATTGGAGAGACATCTAGAAGTGGAAGTAGTCAGGACTGGGTAGCAGATAGGGAGGGAAGGACAGGGCCAGTGAGCAGGCCTCAGCTGGGGGCAGAGACGGCTGGAGGAGGTTGCTGGGCAAGGAAGGGCACCCGAGTGTCCCTGAGGGCAGCTTTAGGGAGGAGGGGGAGCCTGAGACCCCCCCCCCATCCAGTATTTCATCACTTTATTCATCCAACAAATGTTTCCCATGTGTGCGGTGTGTGTGAGACACAAGAGTGAACAGATCCCCGCCTCCATGGAGCCAGTGTCCTCAGAGCGGGACAGCGTCGATAACAGTAAATAATTATCACCAGGCGTTAGCAGGTAATGAGTGCTGAGGAGGAGGGTGACACAGGGCAAGAGTAAGGGGAGGTTGCCCTCTTTAGCAGGGTGGTCAGGGGAGGGCCTCATCTGTAAAGGGACCTTTGAGCCAAGATGGTAAGAATGTGAGGGAGTAAGTGGTATTGGGGGGTGGAATCTGAACAGAGAACTTTCCAGGCTGAGGAAACAACCAGTGCAAAGGCCCTGAGGTTAGAAGTGGGTTGGAGAAAAGGTGAGGCAGCCAGTGTGACTGAGGGGAGGGGACGACCGTCCAGGGCCATGTGGGTGGGTCATGGATAGGACTTGGACTTTTGCTGAGTGTGGTAGATGGCATGGAGGGTTCCTGGGAGCGGGGTACGACGACATGCGCAGACTCAGTTGTGTGTAGGCGTACTGGTGGGCGTGAAGCTGGCCACCTGGGCCACAGAGGGGGCGCGTGCATTCCCTGGGCCATCCCAGGTGCCGCGGGTAGAGCCCTGGGTGGGGTGGTGTTGAGGTCCAGGGACTGGCCCTTCCCCCCAGTGACGGGCCGCATGTCTACCCCCAGGCCCGGGTGGAGCGCATGGAGCAGTTCCAGAAGGAGAAGGAGGAGCTGGACAGGGGCTGCCGCGAGTGCCGGCGCAAGGTGGCCGAGTGCCAGCGGAAGCTGAAGGAGCTGGAGGTGGCCGAGGGCGAGGGCAGCAAGGTGGAGCTCGAGCGGCTGCAGGCCGAGGCGCAGCAGCTGCGGAAGGAGGAGCGGAGCTGGGAGCAGAAGCTAGAGGAGATGCGCAAGAAGGAGAAGAACATGCCCTGGAACGTGGACACTCTCAGCAAGGACGGCTTCAGCAAGGTGGGGGGGGCGGGGGGTTCCCCTCCTGCAGGGGCGGGGTGCTGCGCGCTGGTCAGGGGTAGGTGGTGGGCGCCAGGTCAAGGTGGGCACCGGCTGGCGGGGGTGGAGGGACGGGCGTGTGGGGCCGGGCGGTGAGGCACCCCACTGGTACCGCCCCTCTGATCTGCCCGAAGGCCCTAGTCCGAGGCCACACCTGCCACACCTGCCACACCCTCGCTCCCGCCACACTGACGCTCCTGGCACCGGCACCGCCTCCGCCGTGGAAGGGATGGGCGCTGCGGCCTCGGCCCGCCCGGCCCCGCTGGAGGCGCCCTGCGGCCTCGCCCCAGCCCACTCCCCCTCTCGCCCCACCACAGAGCATGGTCAATACCAAGCCAGAGCCGGCGGAGGAGGAGTCGGAGGAGGTGAGGGAGCAGAAACACAAAACCTTCGTGGAGAAGTACGAGAAACAGATCAAGCACTTTGGTGAGTTGGGTGCGGGGTGGGGGGGGCCCTATGCTGCCGGGGCGTGGGGTGCGCGTGGCAGGGCCCGGCCCTCTGCGTCCGGGGCCCTTCAGCACCTTACTGGCGCCTTCCCGTAGGCATGCTCCGCCGCTGGGATGACAGCCAGAAGTACCTGTCGGACAATGTCCACCTGGTGTGCGAGGAGACGGCCAACTACCTGGTCATCTGGTGCATTGACCTGGAGGTGGAGGAGGTGAGCGGAGGCTGCCCCGGGGCTGGGGAGGAGCCGTTGTCCCGAGACCGCCGGGACTACAGCTGACACGGTGCGTCTGTTCCCTCTCGCAGAAATGCGCGCTCATGGAGCAGGTGGCGCACCAGACCATCGTCATGCAGTTCATCCTGGAGCTCGCCAAGAGCCTGAAGGTGGATCCCCGGGCCTGCTTCCGGCAGTTCTTCACTAAGATCAAGGTAGCGTCCCCAGGAGCCGGGCCGGGCTGGGGTGTGGCTCTCTGTGGCGCACCAGCCTCGGTCTGCAGCAGGGGTGTCCGCGCGTCCACTCGGACTCCCAGCCGCGGGATCGGAGCCTGCCGTAGCAGGGGAGGGCAGAGGCGTGGAGGGGGCGGTGGCCAGCTCCCAGATAGTTTGAAAGACAGGGGTGAGGGACGGAGTTAAGGACGCCTCAGGGCTCCTCAGCTGAGCGCCTGGAAGAACAGGGCAGCCCATGCTGGGGCTGGGGGCACTGAGGCCAGGGCAGCCCATGCGGAGTGGTCCAGAGCGCGAGCGAGCCGTGTTGAGTTTGAGGTGCAGGTAGGCAGGTGGTTGTTAGCGCAGAGATGGCAGAGCCGGCAAGGAGACTGCGCGGGCCTGCGCGGGCCTGCGCGGGCCGATCCGGGTACGGCCCCGTGAACGGCTCACAGCCCCATGAACAGCTCTCGGCCCCCGACCCTGCAGACCGCCGACCGGCAGTACATGGAGGGCTTCAACGATGAACTTGAGGCCTTCAAGGAGCGCGTGCGGGGCCGCGCCAAGCTGCGCATCGAGAAGGCCATGAAGGAGTACGAGGAGGAGGAGCGCAAGAAGCGGCTAGGCCCCGGCGGCTTGGACCCCGTTGAAGTCTATGAGTCTCTCCCTGAGGTGCGGCTCCCCTGTCCCCAGGTTGGGGGTTGGAGCGGCAGCAGGGAGGACCCCTGGGGACCTAGGCCCTGACCCCCAGCCCTTCTGCACCTGCAGGAACTCCAGAAATGCTTTGACGTGAAGGATGTGCAGATGCTCCAAGATGCCATCAGCAAGATGGACCCCACCGTGAGTAGCAGCGCCCCAGGGCCACACTCAAGCCCCACTCCAGGCTGCCGTGGGAGAGCCTGTCACCCTGTGGCCCGCACGGGAGGCAGCCAGGCTTCCTTTGACACGTCTACTGTGTGACCACCCCCAGAGGTGAACACGGCATTTTCAGCACGTCCCCTACCGCCGAGTGTCACCCCCCTGTGGGCCATTTACGAGCCTAGTGGTCCCACCAGGTTGCCCCACCTTTGTCCAAGGAAGGGGCGTTCCTCCCCAGCCTGGGTTACCCCATCAAACCACAGTTTCTTTGGAGACTGACCTGGAGAATGCTTGGGGGCGCTGAGCATGTGGTACACGTCACCTGTCACTGTATGTGCCCGGCGTGGGGCTTGAACTCATGACCCCAGATCAAGAGTCAGGTGCTCTACTGATGGAGCCAGCCAGGCGCCCCCAGCTGCTGCTGCTTTTAGGAGCTGGTGGACGGGACTCTGTATCTTCACAGATCTCGGTGTGACCCCTTGCCTGCTGCTTGCCTCACTGGGTTGGCCACACTAGTTTCCTCATCTGTGAAATGGGTCTACTTGCTGGACCTGGCCCAGGATTTCTAGAAACTTCCATGAAAAAGGATCCCTAGACCGAGGGTCTTGATCCTATGGTTCACAAGCTCCATGTGTGTCTGTAAAAGTACAGTTTTTTGGAACGCAGCTCTCATTCTGGACGTACACTGTTTAAATTTGAGTTAATGTTAAGTGAAATGGAAAGGTCTGTTCCTCACTGGCACTGGCTATGGCTGAAGGACTTGGCAGCCACATGTGCAGATTGCAGACCATTCCCATCATTGCAGAATCCCCTAGACAGCTCTGGTCTAGAACAAGCAGTGAGCAGGTGGAAAGATGGTGCAGGGGGTAGGGGGGCGGGGAGGGTGGGTAGGCAGCCTGGCCTCACTCGCCACCCTTCTCCCCACAGGATGCGAAGTACCACATGCAGCGCTGCATTGACTCCGGCCTCTGGGTCCCCAACTCCAAGTCCAGCGAGGCCAAGGATGGGGAGGAGGCGGGCCCCGGGGACCCCTTGCTGGAAGCCAGCCCCAAGCCAGGCGACAAGAAGGATGTCAGCGCCTAACTCGCCCCAGCTGCTGCCCACCTGCCTGCAGGCCCCTGTGTGCCCCTCTTCAGAAAACAGAAATAGATGCCGTCTCCCCAGCTCCTGGCTTCCTCCACTTTCGCGCTCCTGCCCAGCCTGGGGCCGGGAGAGGGCCTGTCCCCGCCCCCACTGCCCCCACCTCCAGTGCTCATCCAAGTCTCTGCTTTGAGTCAAGGGGCTTCACTGCCTGCAGGACGCTACCCCTTCCCCCATCAGCATTATGCCAAAGGCCTAGGGGTCCAGGGAGGGGCGGAGGTCGCTAGGCTGGTTCCTGGGGTGGGGGGGGTGGGGTCTCCAGCCCAGAGGCCTGCTCCAGTCACTATGGGCTCTGTTTTCACTGTTCATCTGCTGTCGGAGTCTTCTATATGGTAAACAGCAATGATCTTCCAATAAAGGATTTCAGATGCTCAGGGGGGCGTCTCGAGGGCTGTTGACACAGCTCTTCTCGTGGAGTGGGAGGGAAACCCAGTGAGCGTTGGAGGCCTGACCTGCGGTGCCTCAGGCTTTATCCTCCAGCTGTCTGGGCAGCTCCCTCTGTTCGGATTCCAGGCTCTTGCACACGCTGTTCCACTGCCTACAACATTCTTCCCCAGGGTTCCTTTACCTTGGAGTTCTCAGCCCCACCCCCCACTCAATGGCTTGGCCCCCAGGCCCCCTGCCCCATTCAGGAGCATTGGCCCATCTCTGACCACTACCCTTTGCATCCATGGCCTCCAGTTGGGTCCAGATCCCATCTCCTCTGGCCTGCAGCCCACCCAGCCACTTCCGCTATCCACCCCCCCAACCCCAGTCCACATCAGACCCCAACAGCAGTGGCCAGAGGGGAGCCAGGAACACGTGAGTCAAGTCACATCCCTCCCTGAGAGCAGAAGCCTGAAGTCCTCTCTGCCCCAGTCTCTTCCTGTCCCCCGCTCCACTCACCCCCTCTCCTGCTCCCTCATTGCAGGTCCTGAGCACTTTAAATTTCTGTATCAGTGTGACCTTGGGCAACTTACTCAGCCTCTGTATACCTCCCCCTCTGCACAATGAGTAATGTTAGTGCCTTTCTCCTGGGGACTTAGTGCTAAAATGAGATCATGCCACAGGCAAGCAGGGCGCCTGGCACTTAAATGCTCAAAATGTGGGCCTTGGCGTGTGCCTGTCCCTCTCCCCGGATACCCTTCCCTGCACCCCTCGTGAGGCTCCTTTAAAAAGTAATGAAATATTTGGGCCACATGAAAGGCCTTAAAGAATAGTACAATGAACAAGGACACCATTTTAGGATGAAGCCAACCAGGGAGGCCCTCTGCCTGCCCTTGCAGGGGGTCACACCCCTGGCAGCCGCTTACCCCTCGGACTGGAGCTCCGTGCCACTTCCTCCCCAGGGCCCTCCTTGGCCCACCTGAGTTGCCCCTCACGTGCAGTCAGGCGGCTTGTCTCACCTGCCATGTGCCAAGCTTTGCCGGCCTGTGTGCTGTCTTCTCCCTTGAGCTGTGACACTGAGATACAGTCCCCTGGATGCATTCAGCCTCAGTGGGCACTCGGGAAACCTCTGTCTGCTAAAGCGAAGAGCCCGTAGATGCTGTTGTGTGCTGCTAATTGCCACCAGGGGGCAGTGGTGAGCTGCAGACCCCGCGGGCATCCTCTAAAGCTTTTAAACGGTGGGCATGGCGCCGATCTGGAGGGCTTGGGGAGGAGGAAGGCATTCCTAAGGCCCTGGGGAAACCTCGGCCATCCAGGATAGGCGACTTCATTTACTGTGAAAACTTTCAAAGATGGAATCCATATTATTGGTTTTTCCTTTTGCCTCAGGCTCTCAGCACTGTTAATGAATCTCTACTTAAAATTTCAGTATTTTGTTCATGGGTGTTCTTTTGTTCACATTAATTGTGCTTTTTTAAAAATACTTCATTAAAGTATTTATCTTGGTTACTGAGGTTTTGGGCGCCCTCTTTACTTTTCATGCCTCACCTCCTGCACCATAGTGTCGGCTCTCTCAAGACCGGATTTTAAAACATCAAATGCTATCAAGAGACACACGGGGGGGACGCCTGGGTGGCTCAGTTGGTTAAGCGGCTGCCTTCGGCTCAGGTCATGATTCCAAGGTCCTGGGATCAAGCCCCACATCAGGCTCCCTGCTTAGCAAAGAGTCTGCTTCTCTCTCTCCCACTGCCTGCTGCTCTGCTTACTTGTGCTCTCTATCTGTAAAATAAATTTAAAAAATCTTAAACGAACAAACAAACAAAAGAGACGCAGGAACTAGCTCTGTTTGTCCGCCCTCCCCCCAGGTGGTTCCCCGCCCCCAGTGACCGGCCCCCACGGGAACCAACTGTCCGTGCTTTCTGGTGACTCTTTCCAAGATTTCTTTTTGCAAAATTGAATGCATTTTGTTCTTTAATTGAATGTGTTCTTATCCCCTCTCCTCTTCTTTGCCTGAAACATAGCATGTTTCACTGTCTGAAATGCATCTTGCTTTTTTGACTGAATAGTACGACCAGCAGACCCGGTTTATCAGTCCATCACGACTTCCTCGATCTTTCTCCCTGCGTGGAAACCTACAGGGTGTGCCTTTCTTGGGGTTGATTTCATCAGGGCTTTCCAGTCTCTCTCTTTTTACAAGCAAGAAATACCCTTGTGTACCGTTTCCCGTAAGCACAGGCATCCTACCTATAGGAAAAATTCCCAGAAGCAGGATTGCTGGGTCTTAAGCGAGAGAAACAGAGTTCAACTCAAAAGGGTTTCCAGAACAAACTGTGATGAAGGGATTATGTCAGGGATGTCAGCGGGGTTGCGGAACCAACAAATTCATATCGAGTGTATTCGTTTTCTATAGCTGGTGTAACATAACTGCAAACGTAGCGTCTTCAACACAAACTTACTATCTTCCAGTTCTGCTGCTCAGAAGCCTGACACAAGTCTCACTGGGTTAAATTCAGGACATGGGCAGAGCTGCAATCCTTCCGGAAGCTCCGAGTAGGATCCATTTCCTTGCCTTGCCCAGCTTCCAGAAGCTGCTTCCATTCCTTGGCTCCTAGTCCTTCCTCTATCTACAAAGATGGCAAAGATAAGTCAGGGGGAGCCTGGGTGGCTCAGTGGGTTGGGCCCTCTGCCTTCAGCTCAGGTCATGATCCCAGGGTCCTGGGATGGAGCCCCATTGGGCTCTCTGCTCGGCGGGGAGCCTGCTTCCCTTCCTTTCTCTCTGCCTGCCTCTCTGCCTACTTGTGATCTCTGTCAAATAAATAATAAAATCTTTTTTTAAAAAGAAAAGATAAGTCAGGTCTTCATATCATATCACTCTGATTTCTTTTTCTGCCTCCCCCTTCCACTTTTTTTAAAGTTAAGATTTTTAATTTTATTTATTTGAGATAGAGTGGGAAGAGGGGCAATGGGAAAGGGGCAGAGAGAATCTGAAGCAGACTCCATGCTTAGTGCAGGCCTGACTTGGGCTGGATCTCACGACGGTGAGATCTCGACCTGATCCAAGACTAAGAGTCAGTCACCCAACCAACTGAGCCACCCAGGTGTCCTCCCCACCCCCCACCCCCAACCCCGCCTACTCCACTTATAAGGATCCTTGTGATTACCTTGAGCCCAACAGGATAATCTTCTTACCTGAAGGCCATCTGATTAGCATTTTCAATTTCCATCTGCAATTTTGCTTATTTATTTATGTTTAAAGATTTTATTTATGTTATTTGACAGGCAGAGATTACAAGTAGGCAGAGAGGCAGGCTCCCCACTGAGCAGAGAGCCCGATGTGGGGCTCTATCCCAGGACCCTGGGATCATGACCTGAGCCGAAGGCCCAACCTACTGAGCCACCCAGGCACCCTTACTTATTTATTTTATTTTTTTTTAAGATTTTTATTTATTTATTTGACAGAGAGAGATCACAAGTAGGCAGAGAGGCAGGCAGAGAGAGAGAGGAGGAAGCAGGCTCCCTGCTGAGCAGAGAGCCCGATGCGGGACTCGATCCCAGGACCCTGAGATCATGACCTGAGCCGAAGGCAGGGGCTTAACCCACTGAGCCACCCAGGCACCCACTTATTTATTTTAAAAATATTTTATTTATTTATTTGTCAGAGAGAAAGAGAACACGAGCACGGGGAGGGGCAGAGGGAGAAGCAGGTTCCCTAATGACCAAACAGCCGATGTGGGACTCGATCCCATGACCCTGGGATCATGGCCTGAGAGGAAGGCAGCTGCTTAACTGACTGATCTGCCCAGGCATCCCTCCATCTACAATTTTTTTTAAAAAAGGATTTTATTTATTTGTTTGACAGAGAGAGAGAGAGTGAGTGAGAAAGAGAGCACAAGCAGGGGGAACGGCAGGCAGGTAGGCAGGCAGGCAGAGGGAGAGGGAGAAGCAGTCTCCCTGCTGGGCAGGGAGCCCAATGTGGGGCTGGATCCCAGGACCCTGGGACCATGACCAGAGCCTAAAGCAGCCACTTAACTGACTGAGCCACCCAGGCGCCCCTCCATCTGCAAATTTAATTCTCCCTTTTTATGCTTCTCCCTAACGAAGCATAACCTATTCACAGATTCCAGGGATTAATTAGTTCCTAATGGGCTTTTTGGGGGGTACGTTACTCTGTCTGCCACAGGGAGGCACCACATCCAGGGCTCGGGTGCAGGGGCAGGAAACAGAATTAGCAGAACTCATTGAGATCTGTAGCCACAAGGAAGGCACTCCTTGCAGAACATGTGGTCACAGAGGTACAATCACTGCCCAAACTGTGCCCAGCAGGGAGGGAGCAGGGGACTAGATATCACTCCATGGTTCTCCCACTTCTGGTCTCTGGCCAGGCTTCCCCATTGGCAGAACGCACCCAAAGCTGGGTGCAGCATTTTGATTACTTCTGGCCACAAGAGGAAGCCCTCAATATCATAGGCAACAAATACCTAGACAACAACAAATAGCCTAGAACAAGTTACTCCAGCCCCCGAGACGCCTTACTTGGCTAACTTCTTCCCTCCCTACCACTTAGCACCTTCCAACATATCATAAAACCCACTTACTAGTATTTATATCGTTTACATCCACTCCCCCGAGGCAGGGATTCCTGTGTTTTGTTCATGGCTAAACCCTCAGATCCTAGAGCACAGCACACAGTAGGCACTCCACAAGTGTATGTTTTTAAATTGTGGTGAAATGTACATGCCATGAAATTAACCATTTTGGGGATGTGCCATTCACTGGCTTTAACTACAGGAAACTGTTGCTGTTAAACACTTAATCCCCCATTCATAAAATATCTGTAATTTTGTGGGACGCCTCGGTGGCTCAGTCAGTTAAATGTCTGCTTCTGCCTTCAGCCCCGGTCATGATTCCCTGGGGTTTTGGGATCGTGTCCCGCATCAGCTCTCTGCTCAGCGGGGAGCCTGCTTCTCCCTCTACCTCTGCCTGCTGCTCTACCCACTTGTGCTCTCTCTCTCTGGCAAATGAATAAATGAAGTCTTTTTAAAGAATCTGTAATTTTGTGACTGGCTTATTTCAACTAGCATAACATTTTCAAGGTTCATCCGTGGTGTAACATGTACCAATTTCATTCCATTTTACAGTTGAATCATTTTGCATCATAGGATACAATTTCTTTGCATATACAACCCCGATGTGGAATTGCTGGGTTACATGAAAATTCTACACTTAACTTTAGGAACCACCAAACCATAAACATATTCTGAATTCAGTAATTCAATGTCAGGGACCCAGAAGCAGAGTAAGAACTTGTCCTCAAAATCCTTTTCTGCCTTTTCAATTCAGAACCATGTCAGTGAATTACTTACTTAAAATAAGCAATTCTTTAAAAAAAGAATGACGATGTAAGAACATTTCTTGGCACCACTTGGAAACCACATAACTGTCCATCCATGGGAGAAGAGACAGATAAACTGTAGCCTACTTTTAAAAAATTTTTAAAAAACATATTTATTTATTAGAGAGAGAGAGAGGGAGACAGAGCATGTGTGTGGGAGGAGCAGAGAAAGAGGGAGAAGTAGACTCCCCACTGAGCAGGGAGGCCAACTGGGGATTCGATCCCAGGACTCTGGGATCATGACCTGAGCTGAAGGCAGATGATTAACTGACTGAGCCACGCAGGTGCCCCAACACAATGTTTTCCAGGTACATCCAAGTTGTGGCATGTGTCAGAGCTTCCTTTCTTGCAATGACCAAAAAGTCCCCTGTATGGCTAGACCACATTTTGTTTATCCATTCATTGATTGATGGACACCTGAGTGGTTTCTGCCTGTCACCTAGCCGATGTTTTCATGTATTTCCAACCCCTCGATGAGTGCCTGGGATATATCCTAATCAAACAATTCTGCAAAATAGATCTATACTCAGGGGAAAGGAAAGATCACCAAAAACTATCATTAATTGAAAAAGGTAACGGCCCTCACTCTGTACTCAGATTCCAAGATCTCACATGTACTACACTGTTTGAGGTTCCTTGTTGGGGACCACCTGTGGCCAAGGAAGTTCCCACCATTGCAAGATGGTGCCTGGTCAGGTGCCAAAACAGACCTCCACCTAAACAAGTCAATATCAGCGGCAGCCCCTGTGGGGGAGGAAAAGCAGACCCTGGATAGACTAACTAGGGGAAGCCTAGCAGCAGGTCTGTGATTGGATGTCTTGAGAATATCTGTCTTCTGATAGGGTGCCCTACTGCATATAAGCAAGTGTGGTATGAGAATTAAAAAAAAAAAAGCAACATTAACAAGAGACCAGGCTAGGTGTCTTTCTTGCGGGTCGAGAGCGACAGTTCCTGACATGTCTCAGAGTTTGTGACTCCAATTAGCCCCATTCTGCAGAGTAGGAGATGGGCATGAGCAGTTAAATGTTTGCCCAGGATCCCACAGTGGCTGAGCTGGGATACAAACCCAGACTTTCTGGTTCCAGCCTTCGTGTGTGTGACTCCTGTTTCCTCCCAAGACCAGTAAGGAATGCCCAGTTTAAGGCTGCTCGTGGGAATTTCCTGGAGGCATGTATTCACATATGTACCCAACAGGGTATGGCACTTCCTTGGAAGGATTCCCAGGAAACTGACCAGCCTCATGGCTGTTTGGGGGGAAGGGGCTGACTGTTCCATGAACCCTCCAATTCAAAAGAACACAAAGGGGTTTTGTTTTTAATTCACCGACTGGACTCATGGCTTTTGCCCGGGCTGGAGGGAGCTCTGGGAGGCCCCTCCCTGCAGGGTCAGGGGAATCCCCCAATTCTAGCTTCCTCCTAAAAACCCGCGAGGGACTGGTGACCAATTGTTCTATTTTGCTCAGGACTGTCCCAGTTACAACCCCGAAAGTCCCTTGTGGTAGTCTCCCTCAATCCTGGGCAAACCCTGATGGTTGGTGGGGTGACCCAGAGTGCCCCTGCTGGTCCTGGAAACTGTCTGTCATGGAGGAGTCTGCAAAGGAGACTCCTGGGGGCAGGACACTAGCCTTGCCCGCAGTCTCTGTAGTCTCCTTTTTCTTCCGCTGTCAGGTGGGTGTGCTGGTCCCACTTTAAGAGAGACTGAAAGAGCTTGGTGAATTCTAAGCACATGCAGTCTGGGACACCGTGAGCCGGAATTATCTTCTTATTACTGGGGTTATTAGCATCATTATTATTATCAGTCATCATAGCCACCTGCCACTTCCTGTCCCCCTGGGATGCTGGACACCCAGTGCCAGGCTCAGCCCGTGTTCTGTGGAGGCTGCCTCACTTCAGCCAGCTGCCTGTTGAAGAATCTGGCAACTTCGACTTCCTGCTGCTGTGCTCTCAGGGGCAGAGAGGAAGCTGAGGCCGGAAGGCCATGGTCAGGCTTTCCGCAGCAAGCAGGACAGCAGCTCAGGCCCAGAGGGGCTCCCTCAATCATTCACCACCATCCCCCCCACATCTTTAAGGCATCTCCTGGGTGCCAGGCATAATTCCAGATGCTGAGCATATAGTGGAGAACCACACAGACCCCTCCCTTGTGGAGCTGACATTTTAAAGTGGAAGACAGGCGTTAAAATCAGTGCTCACAGAAACTTCCAGTGAAATGTCATAAGGACTGCAGAGAAAAATACAGCAGGGGAAGAGACAGAAAGATGGGATTGTTGATTTAGATCAAGGAGCTTCTGGGAAGGGCTGAGGGTTTATTTCTGGGCCTGGGTAGTGGGTTTATTACTGTTCTTTAAAACTGGGCCCACAGGTGAAGCCTGGGAAATCTTTCTTTAGTGCATTATAAAGGAACACTTTCTCTACTTGCAACACTTCTGATACCCAGTATGTGGGTTTTCCGCACCAGACAACTCTCCAATTTTCTGTGGACACCCGCTGGGAGGAACTGAATCAAATACCAAAGGTGGGGGATGACTTAAAGGATTCTTTGCTCGGACAGGACCAAGCAGGCTGAAGATAGGCTCAGGCCTGGGTCGAAGGCTGGTCGAGAGCTCAGATGAGTGAGGTCAAGGAGGGCGTCTTTGTCACCTCTTTGTGCCTCAGTTTCTTGCTCGGAGAAATGGGGACAACACAAAGAGGACTGCTGCCTTGATCAAATGAGATACTGCATGAGAACACTCAGCGCATAGCCTTCTCGGTAAATGACAGCGACTTGCCGCTGTGTGTTGGTTAGAACTCCGGTCAGGGGGGACTTCCAAGCTGCTACTTTGACAGCCTCAGCGGACGGGGCCGGAGGTGATCCGACGGAGGATCTGAATAGGCGGGCGGGAGACGCCGCCCGGGCGTGCGTGAGGGGTGTCTCGGTCCAGCCAGGTGCAGCTGGCCCGGCGGAGACGAGGGAAGCGAGGCAGGATGGAATGGAGTCGCACTGCACGGGCCTGGAAGACGGAAGGGCGGCTGGCTGCAGCCTTGATCGCCAAAATGAGGACAAGAAGTTTACGCCAGTTCCGAAAGCCTCACTTGGGCCAACAGCCCGCGGAGGAAATCGGTAACGCGAAGCCGTTTGAACGCCTGCACTGTCTAACCTCGCACACCCGTCAGCGCTTCCGCATCTCCGCCCGCTCCCCTCCAGCAGCCAGTCACGGACGCCATGGTGCCACCCCAGCCAATCGAGGTTGAGGGTAAAAAAAGGTGAAGGTAAGGGCCAATAGAAGCGCCGCTATTGCAACGAAAGGACCAATGGCTACGTGCGACGGGTCACAACAGCAGCCAATGAATATGCCCATTTCAGGCGGCCAATGGGAGGCGGCGTCTCGGCGGCGATTTGGCGGTGGCTGCCCGCAGAGCGGGGCGGGGTCCCGGGTTCGAGCCAGAGTCCGGGGGGAAAGGGTGAGCCTGGAACCTCCGGGAGGTCCCCTGGAGGGCAGCGGCCGGCGGGAGGCGCGGCGGGAGGCGCGGGGGGAGGCTGCGCGTGGCGGAGGGTGGACGGAAACACCCGCTGCCTCGTGACCCGTCGATGCCTGGTGGGTGCGCATCGCGGCTCCTGCCCCAGCCGGCGAGGTTTGGGGGTGGGGGGGGTGTTGGGGGGCGGTGCGGGTCTCCTGGGTGCAGACGTCACTCCTACCGCATCTGCAAAGCTGGCCTGCACTCCGTGGGGACGAGGACGAAGGAAATGGGCACCCCCCGAAACCCCATCCGTATTTTCTCAAACGTTAACATCTAGTAATAGCGAACATTTATCGAGTACGGACCGCACACCGAGCCCTGAGCTGAGCGCTTCCCCTCCCGCATCTCACTGAATCCTCCCCGCACCGCTTTGGGGGGAAAGACTGCTCTGTGCCCCTTTTCCAGGCGAGGAAACGGGCTCAGAGAGGAGCTTGATTCCCGAGGAATCTGACATTGTGCTACGACGACACTCTCTTCTTCCCGTCACTGTTTATCTTAAACTGGAGGACTTGGCGGCCTGACCCTGGGCCTGGCTCTCGAGGAGTCCCCCAGCTGGACTGAGGGACGACTGGAAACACAACCCCTCCTAGGCTCGGGGGAGTCGGCAGGGCCTGGGGTCACCCGTGCGGGTAGGTGTGGGACGCATGAATCTTGGCCTGCTAGAGAGAGATGATCAGGACGATGAAATCAATAATGATTTTATTTTTGTTTTTGTCATATTTTGTTATTTTTTCATGCCTGCATTAAGGGCTAGGTGCTGTGGGGATGTCACACCCTTCTTTTCATGGCAATGCTCTCCGCATCTTCATTTTCCGATGGGAAAACTGAGGCCCGATGTGGCTAAGTGACTTGCCTGAATTGACACGGAGAGAGCCAACATTCGTCCCCTGGTCTGTCTGACCTGACTGCCTGGTGATTTGGGGAAGGGGGGTGCAAAGCAGGTTTTTATATTGATGCAAGTTTGTCCAATAAAGGGGTTCATTGTTCATGGCAGATCTAACAGTTGTGGACGTGTACCCCAACTCCATCAAACAGATGTAGAAACAGACTCAGGGAGGGGAATTGGATGCCTAAAGTCACACAGTGAGGGGGTTCTAGAATTTTCCCCTCAGGCCTAATGTTTGGAGGCTGATGGCCTATCTCTTTCTAGCCAAGCCAGCTGTCAAAAGCATGTCTCTGTGCCACTGGGGTGCCACCACCAGGGACAGCAGGCCTGATGGCAATGGAGCTCAGCCCATGGCCACCAGGGGAGGCCTGAAGGTCCTTCTGCACTGGGCTGGCCCTGGCGGCGGGGACCCCTGGGTCACCTTCAGCGAGGCCACACTGACCGCAGAGGAGGTCTGCATCCACATTGCACAAAAAGTCGGTGAGTCTGGGGTAACACCCCTGTGGCAGGGGTGGAGGTGCTCAAGGTAGCTGGGCCCATCCATCTGTCCATCTGTCTGCCTGTCTGCCCGTTCATTCAACAGACATTGAGTGAGCAACTACATTGTGCCAGCCCCAAATCACTGTCTTTTTAGAGCTGATATTCCAATAGGAAAATCAGCAAGAAACACAATGAATAAAAAAACCATGTGGAAGGGGCTCCTGGATGGCTCAGTCAGTTAAGCACCTGCCTTTGGCTCAGCTCACAATCTTGGGGTCCTGAGATCAAGCCGTGCACCAGGCTCGCTGCTAGGGAGAAGTCAGCTTCTCCCTCTCCCTCCCCCCTCCCCAATTATGCTCATTTGCTCTCTCTCTCTCAAAGAAATAAATAAAATCTTTAAAAAAAAAAAAAACTGTGGGAGAACAGAGGTAGATGATGGAGAAAAATTAAAAAATTCAGGGGAGGAAGAGGAGTGCCTGGCTGGCTCGCTTGGCAGGGTATGTGACTCTTTTTTTTTTTTTTTTTTTTTGAGATTTTATTTGTTTATTTGACAGAGATCACAAGTAGGCAGAGAGGCAGGCAGAGAGAGAGAAGAGGAAGCAAGCTCCCTGCAGAGCAGAGAGTCCAATATGGGGCTCAATCCCAGGACCCTGGGACCATGACCTGAGCCGAAGGCAGAGGCTTTAACCCACTGAACCACCCAGGTGCCCCGTTGGGTGTGTTACTCTTGACTGCAAGTGAGGTTGGAGCCACAGAGGACTGGGCGCAAAGGAGGGGCGTGACTGGACTCAGGCGTCACAGGGGCTCTCTGGCTGCTGTGCGGGGAAGAGACTGTGGCAGGTGAGGGTGGGAGCCAGGAGACCAGTGTGGCAGTGACCTCCAGGTAGGAGATAAGGGGGAGAAGTCAGCCAGGGCCAGATTTTACAGTGCCTTAAATGCCAGAGGGAGGCGTTGAGAGTTTACACTTTCTCCTGAGAGCAGTAAGGAACTGCGGAATGCCTGAGAGAGCCCATAGCAGAGGCACCAGAAGTATCCTGTCTTCCTTCTGAGGAGGAGAAGGTCTGTCCAATTGGACCTTGCTTATATGTCCCTTCCTCCAGGAAGTCCTCTCTGATGCCCTTTGCCACAACCAGATGGGGGACTCGTGGTGGATTTCTGCCACCCCTTGTACTTTCCCATGGTGGCTGATCCTTCATGAGCTCCGACGGGTGTGCTGGGTGGTGAGAAACATGCCCAGCAGAAGAAACAGCATGTGAAAAGCTCCCAGACAGCTTGATGTATGTGAGGAATCAAAAGACCTTAAGAGTAACGAGTGTCGCTTTCAAGAATTTGGAAAGGGAAGTAGGACTTGAAAGTGGATCATATTGTCAGACTCCGGGTCATAGTTATTATTATTATTTTAAAGATTGATTTATTTTAGGGAGGCCGGGGAGGAGAATCCCATGCGGACTCCCCGCTGAACGGGAAGTCCGACTTGGGGCTCCATCTTACAAGCCTGAGATCATGACCTGAGCCTAAATGGAGAGTCAGACATGTAACCAACTAAGCCCCGCCCCAGGCACTCCCTGCCCAGGTCATGGTTAGTCTGTGCTGAGGGGGTTGGGCTTTCTTATGGGGCAATGGGGAACCATGGAAGGTTTAAGCCAGAGAGTGAAACAGTCAGATTGGTTCTTTAGGAAGTTGTCTCTCAAGGAGGCATCCTCCTGTGAGAGGCAGTGAGTACACTTGGACCCAGCAACTTTGGAAAGCCATTGGTATCATCCAACATTGTAGGAACATACGTTCCTTGAGTCCGCATAGTTCCACTTCTAGATAGACCCTATACAGACACTCAGCTCATGTGTTCGAGGAGACACATACCAGAATGTATGTGTCGGAGCAGCTTCATTTATTGTGGTGAAAAATAGGAGACCATCTCAGGGTATCCTGTAAGGGAGAGGACACAAACTAAGGTTGAAGGCTGGAAAGCTATATAATCAGGAAAAAGGAAATTTAACCAAAGTTACACCTAATCATATGTGAAGTTTTTTCTTAATTTAATTTTATTTTTTTTTAATATTTTATTTATTTATTTGACAGACAGAGATCACAAGTAGGCAGAGAGGCAGGCAGAGAGAGAGGAAGGGAAGCAGGCTCCCCGCTGAGCAGAGAGCCTGTGCGGAACTCGATCCCAGGACCCTGGGATCATGACCTGAGCCGAAGGCAAAGGCTGTAACCCACTGAGCCACCCAGGCGCCCCTTTAATTTATTTTTTAAAGTAATCTCTACACCCAACATGGGGCTTGAACTCATAACCCCAAGATCAAGAGTTCTACCGACTGAACTAGCCAGGCACCCATCGTGTGAGGTTTTTTTTGTTGTTGTTGTTTTTTGTTTTTTAAGAGATTTTATTTATTTATTTATTTGACAGAAATCACAGGTAGGCAGAGAGACAGGCAAAGAGAGAGGGGAGGTAGGCTCCCTGCTGAGCAGAGAGCCCAATGTGGGGCTTGATCCCAGGACCCTGAGATCAAGACCTGAGCTGAAGGCAGAGGCTTTAACCCACTGAGCCACCCAGGTGCCCCATGTGTGAGGTTTTAAAAGCTGTTGTGATTGGGTGCCTGGGTGGTTCAGATGGTTAAGCATCTGCCTTTGGCTTGGGTCATGATCCCAGGGTCCTGGCATCATCAGGCTCCCTGCTCCTTGGGGAGCCTGCTTCTTTTTCTGCCTCTGCCTCTCTCTCTCTCTCATGAATAAATAAATAAAATCTTTAGAAAACAAAACAAAACAAAAACCTGTTATAACATGAAGAAGTAAATTATAGAAGGACACCTAGAGTGTAATACTGCATTTATAGTTTATAACATTTGAGACTAGATCATAGAGGATATGGGAATGATAAACTCTAGTTCAGTAGTGTGGTTAACCCTTTTTTTTTTTAAAGATTTTATTTATTTATTTGTCAGAGAGAGAGAGAGAGAGCACACAAGCAGGCAGAGAGGCAGGCAGAGCCAGAGAGAGAAGCAGGCTCCCTGTCAAACAAGGACCCTGATGCAGGACTCGATCTCAGGACCCTGGGGATTATTACCTAAGCCAAAGGCAGCAGCTTAACCGGCTGAGCCATCCAGGCATCCCAAAAGTGTGGTTAACTCTTGGGGAGAAGAGGTGGATATAGGCAGAGGCAAGTTTAATGTCTTGTGGCTGTACTTTGGTCATGATAAATTATTCTCAACAGATTGCCTTAGATAACAGTTTCAAGTGATATCTATAAAAGGGTGCCTTGGGTGGCCGGTGTAGGGAATGGTAGCAAGTCTGGAGTCTGGGGTTAGGGCTGGGCTCTGGATCTGAAGGATCCCAGAGATGGAGGATATGGAAAGAGCAGGTCTTGTGACCCATCTGATGTGGATTGCGGACAAAGTTGAGGACAAGGACCAAGTCCTAGTTTATAAGAGCCAGCCAGAAAAGAGGCGGGTTTGGGGACCTGGCATGAGGTCCCTTTGGAACATGGCACATCTAAGGGGGCTTCATGTCCAGGAGGAGACATCCGGGAGGTAGTTGGGTATTCCTGCAGGGCTGGAGCTCGGAGACCAGGCAGTGTGCCAGCAGTTTGTAGTTGGGCTGGTCGATCAAGGGTAGGTTTTTGCTGTAGTAACAAGCAGCCCCCCAAATTTCCCTGGGTCAAGACAATGAAGGTTTACCTAAAATCCAGTGCAGGTCAGATGATTCGCTTCTGTCTCATAGCTTGGCACAAGGGGTCTCTTACATCCCTGAGCCAGAGGAGATGGTTAAGAGTTTATTTCCAGGCCTAGAAATCTGCAGATCCCTTTCGCCAGCATCCCATTGGCCAGAAACTGGTCCTGTGGCCCCATCCCAGCTGCAAAGGAGGATGGGAAATGTAGTCTCTGAAGCCACAGCTCGGTCACCATATTGCATTGTCCTCTGTGGGCAGAAGGAGGCCCAGGGAGGGAGGTCCTGTGATGGGAAACATCAGGTGTGGGGGTCCACAAAGCAGCTGGCAGCAGATGCTGCCTCCTGACCCTCTTTCTCCCCTGTTACAGGCATCACTCCATCCTGCCTCAATCTCTTCGCTCTCTTCGATGCCCAGGCCCAGGTCTGGCTGCCCCCAAACCATGTCTTGGAGATCCCCAGAGACCTGAGCCTCACGCTGTATTTCCGCATGAGGTGGGTGATGGGCCCTTGGGAGTCTTGTCCCCTTTGGTTCTGTCCCCTTGCTCCCCTGCACCCCACCTTCTTGGAGCTGCATCTAAGTCCATGCTAGGTCCCAGCTGCGACCTCTCCATTCCATCTTGCAGGTTTTATTTCCGGAACTGGCATGGCACAAACCCCCAGGAGCCAGCTGTGTACCGCTGTGGGCCCCCAGGGCCCAAGTCTTCCTCTGAACAGGCAGAGCAGGGCATGCAACTACTGGACCCGGCCTCCTTTGAGTATCTCTTTGAGCAGGTGCACGTAGGGCTGGGGAAGTGGGACTGTTCGTGAGGGACTTTGGTGCCATTGAGGACCCCCCCACACACCTCGTCCCAATTCACTAAGGCTAATAGATTTCAACTCATGCCACCTGGGATTCTTTGGCTGCCTGGACAGAGGAGGCACAAGTGGCCTTTCCTGAAAACAGGGGTCCCCCCCATCCCCAGAGTGGACAGAAGCTGGGGAGTAAACAGGCTCTCATGCCTCCCTTTCTGCCCAATCTGTCCCCCCACCCTCCCGCCCCAACCCCCAGGGCAAGCATGAGTTTGTGAATGACGTAGCATCGCTGTGGGAGCTGTCCAGCGAGGAGGAGATCCACCATTTTAAGAATGAGAGTCTGGGCATGGCCTTTCTGCACCTGTGCCACCTTGCCTTGTGCCGTGGCGTCCCCCTGGAGAAGGTGGCCAAGAAGATCAGGTGTCTGGGAATGCGGCGGGAACGGGTATCTGGGAGCCGCAAGAGACCTCGCCTACTGCCCTGTGTTCATTCAGCACTTATCTAGTACCTGCTGCATACCTGCTGTGGTACCAGCAGTCGTTCTGGGTATTGAGGCCACAGAAGTGACCAAGTCAAACAGCGGTCACTGCCCTCCTGAGCGCACATCTGGTGAAGGAGGCATCAGTAAACAAAATACAAAAGGGGGAGGTCCGATGTTTCTGACAGTGATAAATGCCGCGGGGAAATTCAGCGGGAAAGGAGGAAGAAGGAGCGAGAGGGAGAGGTGTAGAATTTCGGCTTGGAGGGTCTGGGACTCCCTCAGAGAATGTAGCATTCAAATTCTAAGGTGTGAAGGAAGTGAAGGCAGGAGGCTTGCGAGCGTCTGGGAGAGCATTCTAGACAGAGAGGACAGATACCTCTCTGTTTAGAGGACAAAGATCCTGAGGCCCGCCTGATGCATTGGAGGATGTGTGGCTGGAGCAGAGTGAGCTTGGAGAATTCCTTAGATTCTTGGGAAGGATGGACCCAGGAGTGTGGGGAGCTGGGAGCCAGCTGTGAGTGTGGCCATTGCTGTGAGGGCCCCGGTAATCAGGGTAGACTGCCTGGAGGAGGCAGTGGGAGACATGGCTCTTGGAGGACCAGTAGTCCCTCTTAAAGCACATATCTTTCTGTCCCTGCTGTATTATCACTCTGGATGACTCTGGCTGGGACAGTAAAGTCCACGGTGCTGGGAATCCAGAGGATAATACACTCTCTAGCCTGGACGGCAGAGGACGCTTCCTGGTGGGAAGTGACATTTCTGCTAAGACCTGAAGGTTGAGTCAGCTTTATCCTGATGTAGAATACGTTGGCAAAGCATTCCAGGCCGAGGGAAAAGCATATACAAAGGCCCAGAGGCAGGAGGCAGCAAAGGCCTGTTTCTTGGGGATCTGAACTTGGAATATGAGGGCCCGCTTGGCCGGCAACCCCAGACTCCTGACCAGCCCTTCCTGGTTGCCCCCCCCACCAGCTTCAAGGACTGCATCCCACGCTCCTTCCAGCTGCAGATCCGGCGGCACAACGCGCTGACCCGACTGCGCCTGCGGAACATCTTCCGCAGGTTCGTGCGGGCCTTCCAGCCGGGCCACGTCTCACAGCAGGTCGTCATGGTCAAATACCTGGCCACGCTCGAGCAGCTGGCACCCCGCTTCGGCACGGAGCGCCTGCCCGTGTGCCACCTGGAATTACTGGCCCAGGCCGTGGGGCAGCCCTACTACCTCCGGGACGCCGGGCAGTCTCCCCCAGAGCCTGGGCCGGAGTTGGCCACCGGGCCACCCACTCACGAGGTGCTGGTGACGGGCACAGGTGGCATCCAGTGGCGGCCGGTGCGGGCAGAGGTGAGCAGGGTGCCTCTCCCGTCTAGTGGTCCAGGTCGGGCTGGGGCTGGGGCTCCTGCTCAGCCTTGGCCTTGGCCCCCGAGGGTGGCTCTGGGATATATGTCTGTTTGTCCCGTGTGGCTCTGGGATATATGTCTGGCTCTGGGATATATGTCTGTCTGTCCTCTGGGGTGGTTTTTTGGGGAATGTCCTCTGCGTCTCCCCCCTGGGGACCTCTGAGGAACCCCTGTCTGGTATTTGGGGGTGAGAGGGCCTGGGCCTTCCTCTCTTCCTCCCTGAGGTTCTGGCCTCTGGTGTGCAGCTCTCTAGGGGGCGGGTCCCCATCCTCCAGTCTGTGACACAGACTCGAGTGTGGCTGCTTCAGGAGCATCCCCGGTCCCTCCAGCTCTCGCTTCTCCGCAGGGAGATTGTGCGGGAGACTGAACGGGTGTAGCCCTGCGTCACGCACCTGCCCCACGCACTGGCTTTCCAGGGTCCCAGAGGCGATGGCAGCAGCAGGAATCCCTGTGCTGGCCCATTTGGGAAGAGAACCAAGGCCCCAGCAGCAGGCGACCAGCCAGCAGACAGGCCTCAGGAAGAGCTGTGGACCTACTTCTGTGACTTCCAGGACATCACACATGTGGTGCTGAAGGAATGCCATGTCAGCGTCCACTGTCAGGACAACAAGAGCCTGGTGGGGCCCAGGGTGGGGGCCTGGCAGGGGTGGGGGCTCCTTTGGGCTGGATGCCTGCCTGATGTCCTGTCCCCACCCTGCCCCGCCCTTGGCCTGCAGGAGCTGACCCTGCCTTCCCGGGCCATGGCCCTGTCCTTGGTGTCACTGGTGGACGGCTATTTCCGCCTGACCGCAGACTCCAGCCACTACCTGTGCCGCGAGGTGGCGCCACCACGGCTGGTGATGAGCATCCAGGACGGGATCCACGGACCCCTGCTGTGAGTGTGGGGGAGTGGGGGGGTTGCTTGGGGGGGAGTGGAGGGAGCAGGGGAGGGGCGGGTGGAGCAGGCAGGAGGAGGAAGGGCACGTGGGTGACACAGCCAGGTGGTGGCTGCCTAGAGCTCATGGTGAGGCGTGAATGTGGCACGTGCGTGTTTGTGCAGATTCAAGTCTTCGCATTCGTGTTAGTGCACATGTGTTCACCCATGTGCGTGCACGTGTGGGAGTGCGTGCGGTCGTGTGTACATGTGTGCAGATGGGGCACGCCAGCGGTGTGGGGGAGAGGGGGCGCCTGCAGTGGTGTGGACATGTGGCACAAGGGACCGGGTTTGTGACTGTCACCGCGCACGTCTTCAGGTCGAACAGCCCGCCCAGCGCGCAGTTGTGCGGCACGGTCGCCTGCCCAGTTGTCCTTGCCTGGTGTTGCGCAGCGCAGTGGGCTGGTGATTTTCATGGAGCCGTGCGTTGCGCAGAGGCTGGAGGCCGTTCACATCCCTGCAGGCGTGTGTCTGTCTTGGTCACTGGCAGTCCCTGTGGTTCTCTACAGACTCGCGGGGTGGAAACTGTGCGGTGTCTGGCCATCAGGGGTCCTCCTGCGTGCCGCTGGGTCACAGGGCTGGGACTCTGAGCTCATGTGGTCGTCATACCTGTGCGTGGCTGTGCCCCGGCCTACCTGTGACAGCGGGACTGGCCGTTAAGGTGTCTTAAGAGGTCTGACCCCTAGGAGCCTCCTCTCTACACGGGAGGAGGGTGGAAGGGCCATTCCACTTCTTGAGGGCTGAGGTGGCACAAGGTCACTGCCTGGTGTGTGTCACCTGACAGGGGTCTCTGGGCCCCATCCACGGGCATCCTCGTGTGTTCAGGTGGCTGTAACGGTCCCGGGGACCGGGTGATGCCAAAACAGCGGACATCGGTTTCTCACAGTTCTGGAGGCTGGAAGTCTAAGTTCAAGGTGCGGGCAGGTCCAGTGTTTGGCGGAGAGCCTCCCGCACGGGTGCACAGACAGCCGGCTTCCGGCTGGCTCCTCACATGGGGGAAGGGGCAGGGGCGCTCTCTGCGGTCCTTTTTGTAAAAGGGCACGGATCCTATCCGTGGGCTTTCCACCCTCACGACCTACTCAGCCCCCAGAGGCTCTGCTTCCTCGAGCCGTCGCGCTGGGGGGTAGGTTTCCACACGGGAGTTCTGGGGAGACGTGGACGTTGGGTCAACAATAGAATGGGAGCCCAGCGTCGGGGGTGGGGGGCGGTGTGTCTGGGCCCGGGTGGCGGTGTCACGGGTCCTGCCCATCTGTGTTCCTGGCAGTTGTCCCCTCTGGGTCTGGGATGTTGTGGCGCCTTATGCGCCGTGTCGCATGGGCTGAGTGGCTGTGTCTGCAGTTGGTATCGTCTGTGCATGTGCGGCAGGCTGCCCACCCTGGGTCCGAGTGGCTGCCTGGGTATGTGCCCTCCGGTGTCTGATCGATGTCTCCTGTCTCCGGGCACGTGTTACCGGGTCGGAGGTGCTGCCTGACCGTCGCCCCCCACGCGGGCGCCTGTCCCACCACCTCTTTCATCCCGTGGGTATTTCTGGACGCGCTCGGACTCCGCGTCCCCACAGAAGTGCCGACGTTTGTCCCAGCCGGGAGTGCTCCCCTACGGGCAGATTCTCTGTATCCCTGTTGCCTGGCATGTGCCCCACGGTACCCCCCAGATTCTCTGACCGCGGCCCCCTGGTCCCCCCACAGGGAGCCATTTGTGCTGGCCAAGCTGCGGCCCGAGGACGGCCTCTACCTCATCCACTGGAGCACCAGCCACCTCAACCGCCTCATCCTCACGGTGGCGCAGAGAGAGCAGGTGAGCCTGGGCCGGGGGTCCTGGGCCGGGGCTGGGTGCGCTTCTGGCCTGGACCCCTGCTCACCGCCCTGCCCCCCGGCCCCCACCGCAGGCCCCGGGCACACAGCACGTGCACCTGCGCAAATTCCCCATTGAGCTGCAGGCCGGGGTCTTCACGCTGGAGGGCTGGGACCGCTCCTTCCCCAGCGTGCGGGAGCTGCGAGCCGCCCTGCAGGGTTGCTGCCTGCGGGCCGGCGCCGACTGCTTCGCCCTGCGCCGCTGTTGCCTGCCACGGCCCGGAGGTACGATATGGGGGGCCCTGGACGGGGTGAGGGTGGGCGTTGGGACCCTCATCCCCAACCCAGGCCAGCCCTCCGTGACGGCACCTCGACCCTCCAGAGATCTCCAACCTCATCGTCATGCGGGGGTCTCGGGCCAGCGCCGCTCCGCCCAACCTCAGCCAGCTCAGCTTCCACCGGATCAGCCAGGATGACATCACCCAGGTGTGTGTGGTCGGGGCTCCCTGGGGCCGGGGGGCGCTACGGAGGGCAACCCTGGGTGCTGGTCATGGAGCTGCCCCGTGCCCTGTTCCCTCAGCTGTCCCACTTGGGCCAAGGCACCAGGACCAACGTGTACGAGGGCATCTTACGAGTGGGGGGCAGAGACCCCAAGGAGGGCACGGCAGATAGTGAGGACCCCCCCACGCCCAGTGGGGACTGTGGGCAAGAGCTCCGAGTGGTCCTCAAGGTGCTGGACCCCAGTCACCACGACATCGCCCTGGTGAGTAAGCCCAGCCGGGGGGGGGCCGGGGGGAGGGGTGCGGGGGTCCGGGTCTGTGGCTGCCTGACCTGCCGTGTCCCCGCAGGCCTTCTACGAGACAGCCAGTCTCATGAGCCAGGTCTCCCACGTGCACCTGGCCTTTGTACACGGCATCTGCGTGCACGGCTCCGAGAGTGAGTGAGCCCCGCGTGCCCTCTCGCGTCCCCGGCAGCAGGCCAGCCCCGGCCATGCCCGCTCCCTGGGTTGGACCCTGACCCTCCAGCCTGTGTCCTCCTTACCCTTAACTCTGTGCTCCACCTTGACCTGTACTGGGATCCCTGACTCCACACCTCGATACGTGACTACTTGACCTTCGACCTGTGCCCCGGCCGCAGACTATTTCCCAACAGTCCCCGACTACACCTGGGCTCTTAGCTTCCCCTCGATGCCTGGCTGCACGCTGATCCCTAGCTCCGTCTGCCACCCAGCCCCTGGCTACCCTCTGACCCCCCCGTGCGGGTGCCAGTGTTGTGGGGCGCCCTCGTCCTCCCAGATCTCAGTCCCTGCTCTAGCCCCACCCCTGCACTTACCCTGCATGTACCTCAGAAGTCCTTGTCCAGCCAGTAGCCCCCAGACCCTCAACCCCATTGTCTGTCTCTTGCTTTCCTTCTACCACTGGTCGACACCCCATGAGCACCCCAAGCCCATGGGATCCTCTCCTCACTTAAGCCCCAGCCCCATGCTCCAGGCCTCCACTTGTCTCCACCCGCCCCCAGGTCCCCAGGCCCATCCTCCCCTTTGTCCCTTGCATGGCAGCTTTGCCCAGCCCCCCACCCCGGACTGAGATGCCAGCCTTCACCTTTGCCTCACCCTGCACCCACATGGCCCACCCTCCCTCCCGCTTCTCCCCCCGCCCCCAGCATTTCTGCCCCAGCACCTTCCCCACCCACGGTCCCAGCCCCCATGTCCCGCCCCCACCGTGTCCAGGAAGGGGGAGGCAGGTGGGCGGCCTGTGCAGTGGCTGGGACTTTGCAGACATCATGGTGGCAGAGTACGTGGAGCACGGGCCCCTGGACGTGTGGCTGCGGCGGGAGAAGGGCCATGTGCCTGTGGCCTGGAAGGTGGTGGTGGCCCAGCAGCTGGCCAGCGCCCTCAGCTACCTGGTGCGTGGCCTGTGGGCGGGGCCTGGGTTGGTGGGGCGCGCCGGAGCAGTCCTGTACACACTGGCCCTAGGAGATCTTTCCACGAGCCTCTTCTGCTCACACACCCCTGTGACTCCCATCTCCCCCAAGAGAAGAATGCCTCAAATTTGTATGTCCCATGGGGGCCTGAGCTCAGCTCCTCTGTCACTCTCTGTTGGCATTGCTCCCAGCTCCTCCTGGTGCAGTCACCCTAGCTTCCAGAGCACCTCTGTGTGCCAGGCTCTGTCCTAGACCCCGAGGACCCAGTAGAGAACAAAACCAAAGTCTCTGTCCTTAAGGAGCAGGTATTTTAGTTGGGAGGGGCAAACAAATGATTAACTACTTGACTCAGTGTTTTAGGAAGCAGTGACAGCTGTGGGAGCAGGCGTGGAGATAAGCAGTTGCTACAGGCGAGGGAAGAGGTAGAGTTTAAAATAGATGCTGTGGTGACCTGGAGGTGAGGAAGGAGCTGTGCGGGCACCTCAGGAAGTGCACTCTAGGCAGAGGGAATAGCCAGTGCAAAGCCCCTGGGGCAGGACCATGCCTGGCATGGTTGGAGGACAGCAGTTGGACCTGACCACGAGCTTTGACCACCAGCTCTGGGAAGACAGGAAGGACCTACTAGGTATCCAGTGCCAATGATGTACTTGGATCCCCATGATGGCTTTTGTTTTGTTTTGTTTAACCATGGTTATTTTCTTCACGGGGTCTGTCCCTGTGGAGACCACATGGCATGGGAGTGGGGGCAGTATCTACTGCACCCCCCCAGTGGTCATACCCTCTTTTCACCCCCCCACAGGAAGACAAGAGCCTGGTTCATGGTAATGTGTGTGGCCGGAACATCCTGTTGGCACGGCTGGGGCTGACGGAGGGCACCAGCCCCTTCATCAAGCTGAGTGACCCCGGTGTGGGCCTGGGTGCCCTTTCCAGGGAGGGTGAGGACCCGGGCTGGCTTGGGTTCAGGGACAGGCTTCCCCCCAACTCTTTTTCCACCCTCACTGACCTCTGATCCTGGCCCCCAGAGCGGGTGGAGCGGATCCCCTGGACAGCCCCTGAGTGCCTCTCTGGCGGAGCCAACAGTCTGACCACTGCGGCCGATAAATGGGGCTTTGGTGCCACCCTCCTGGAGATCTGCTTCGATGGGGAGGCCCCTCTGCAGGGCCGTGGCCCCTCCGAGGTATGTCTGGGGCATCTCTGGGCCCTTCCCACAGAGGGGATTGGTACTTCCAAGGAGTCTAGAGGGCACATTCAGGGTCCTGGACTGCCTCCCCTCTGGCTGTGTGGCCTGGCATATATATGTGGCCTCATCTCTCTGGGGCTCCATCTGATTGTCTGTCAGCTGGGGCTGACAGTCTTTACCTCATCAGGTTGTTGTGACACACAGCAAGTAAGTGACATACTTCAATTTTAAGCAGAGCGACCAAGGCCGTCATGGGAGAAGCCCTAGGCTGTGGGGGTGAGGGAGGACCAGAGGACCCCTCCGAACCAGCTGAGGGGTCAGGCAAGGCTTCCCAGAGGAGGTTTCAATCCAAGTACAGAAATGTTGCAGTGACCCAGGCTTGGAAGTGGAACCTAGGCAGAGGTCATGGCAGGTACAAAGGCCCTGAGGCATCAGATGGTGGTTGGAGCTTCCTGGAGGCAGAGTGAGGAGGAGGCAGGGCAGGAAGGGCCTCGTGCAGGCTGCTCCCGAGCTCTGCAGAGTCAGCTGGACTTGGGATTCAGCCCGGGCTCTGCAGTGGTGTCCAAGTCTGCTTCCCTCCACCAAACCGCAGTGGCATCATCTGTAAAATGGGAATGACGGAACAAGGACCCAGCATGCTCTTGGGGCTTGACTGTCATTTGGAAAAGGGGTTTGGGGGCAGGGGATGGGTGGGGGTTACTGACTCCCGCGGATCCCCTTCCTGGCAGAAAGAGTGCTTCTACCAGAAGCAGCACCAGCTTCCTCAGCCCTCCTGCCCGGAGCTGGCCACACTCACCAGCCAGTGCCTGACCTACGAACCAGCTCAGCGGCCCTCCTTCCGCACCATCCTGCGGGACCTCACCCAGCTGCAGCCCCAGAGTGAGCCCCACCCTATTGCTGGGATCCTGCTGGTGCTGGCCCTGGGCCCCTGAGGTTTCTACCCCGTGACCCCCGTCAGGTGTGACAGTGTCTGACCCACTTCCGGGTGTGTGGACACCTGTGCTTGCCTTAATGGTTTATGTGGGGAGAACCACGGCTTCCTTGGACAGATTGAGCCCTTGCAGCTTTCTGGCTTTCGTTTTCTCTCATCTTGAAACACCCTTTACCCTATCTGAGACCGTCCCGGGTGTCCTAGGATACAGCCACTTCTGCATTTTGGATACCAAGGTAGAATTTTCCAACCGTTGCCAAAAAAAAAAAAGTTTCTTTATATTTGAGATAGGATGCTGGCAGAGCGGTGGCCCCCTTTCTGTGCCCCCGAGGGTGGGCCTGTCCGGGAAGAGGCAGGAGTCCAGTGACACCCACCGCGGCTCTTCTAGATCTTTCTGACGTCTTGGCTGTGAACCCTGATTCACCTGCGTCAGACCCCACCGTGTTCCACAAGCGCTATTTGAAAAAGATCCGAGATCTGGGCGAGGTGAGGGGCTCAGGGGGTTGGGGCGGGCCTGAGGTTAGTTCTGGAAATATGGGTGGGGCCTGGCCTAGAAGACCCCGCTTCAAGGGAGTCCGAGTCCCGGCCCCCACAGAGGAGATGGGGCCTGGGATTTTCCAAGTGCACCCAGCCAGGGGGTGGGGCCTGGGGAGCCGGGGCAGGGCCCACCCGCCTGCGCCTTCCCGGGCCAGGGCCATTTCGGCAAGGTCAGTCTGTACTGCTACGACCCCACGAACGACGGCACCGGTGAGATGGTGGCCGTGAAGACCCTCAAGGCGGACTGCGGCCCCCAGCTCCGCACCAGCTGGCGGCGGGAGATCGACATCCTGCGCACGCTGTACCACAAGCACATTGTCAAGTACAAGGGCTGCTGCGAGGACGCAGGTGGGCGGGGCCGGCGGGTCCTGGGGCGAATGGGAGCGGCTGGCTGGAGCCTCCGACGGGGGAACGCGGGCAGGGGTGGCTGCGGCCCGGGGCTGCCTCCTTCCCACTTTGGCCCTCTGCGGGGGCACGATGGGTGAGAGGGACTCGGCGGCCCCCTCACCGGGGGTTTTAGGATGGGCTGGCCCGCCTGCGGGCTGGACCTGGTGTGGGCGAGTCAGGGCCCCACGCTGGGGAGGGCGAAGCTGCGGCTCTCGGAACGCGCGGCGCCCAGCCCCTGCCTCTGTTGCCCGTCGCCTGCGCGGGGCCACCCCCTGCCTTGCTTCAGGAGAGAAGTCGGTACCGCTGGTCATGGAGTATGTGCCCCTGGGAAGCCTGCGGGACTACCTGCCCCGGCACAGCGTGGGGCTGGCGCAGCTGCTGCTCTTCGCCCAGCAGATCTGTGAGGTGGGCCCGCTGGCCCCTGGTCCCCGAGCCTGGCTCCCTCCTCCATGGCCCGGCCCCGATGGCCCCACACCGCTCACCTGTCCCCGCCCCTGCTGCCGGCCCTGCTCCCTTCTGCGGCTGCCGCCTGCCACCCTGCCCACGCTGGCGTGGTCCCAGCAGTCCTGCTGGACTCCGCAGCCCCTTCCCATCCCGTCCAGTGCGCCTCAGGCTCTGCCCCCGGCCACTGACCCTGACTCGTCCTTCCCCCAGGGCATGGCCTACCTCCACGCACAGCACTATGTGCACCGAGACCTGGCGGCCCGCAACGTGCTGCTGGACAACGACAGGCTGGTCAAAATCGGGGACTTTGGCCTAGCCAAGGCTGTGCCCGAAGGCCATGAGTACTACCGCGTGCGCGAGGATGGGGACAGCCCCGTATTCTGGTGACCGGACAGGCACCCGCTGGAGTGGGGGGTCAGGGGTACCTGGAGCAGACAGGGTGAAGGAGATAGATGCCGGGGTCTCAGGCGACAGGGCCTGGTCTCAGTGAAACTGCTCCCCCCCAAGGGTGGGGCCCTGACTGGGACCAGAGAGCCCCTAAGGCCCAGGTAAGGCCTTCCACCTGGTCTGGCAGGTGGCATGAGTGTTCCCCCGTTTCCCCCACCCCCAGGTATGCCCCAGAGTGCCTGAAGGAGTGTAAGTTCTACTATGCCTCTGATGTCTGGTCCTTTGGGGTCACCATGTACGAGCTGCTAACCTACTGTGACTCCAGCCAGAGCCCCCCCTCGGTGAGAGCCAGGCCCTCAGCCCACCCCATACCAGAGGCGCTGGAAAGGAAGGCATTGAATTCCCAGCTCGCCCGCTGTAGGGAGCACTTAAGCCACGTGGGCCTCACAGTCCCACCGTGTAAAACTGGCCCCCTTGCCGCGTCGGGGGGCTCTGATTGTGATAGAAACCCAAATAGAAACAGCTTATTCAGGCGTTTGCAGCCGGGGAGGCACAGCTTGACTTAGATCCTCAGCTGTCCTCAGGAGACCCATTTTTCTCCATCTCCGCTCAGCTGCTCTCTGAGGAGGCATCTCTCAGGCAGCCCTGCCCATCCCCACCCCTACCCCCACCCCCTGCTCCGCTGTGGCAG
Organism: Neogale vison; assembly: GCF_020171115.1. NCBI lineage: Eukaryota > Metazoa > Chordata > Mammalia > Carnivora > Mustelidae > Neogale > Neogale vison. The sequence goes on from NC_058096.1 coordinate 216,940,400, forward strand.
CAGTGGCCCCCTAGCTCTTCAGGCGCAGCCTCCCAGCTGAGGGGACCAAAGGGTCTGCTCCCCGCCCGCATCATTGAGGGCTTTCTGATTAGCCCAGCTTGGCCCCGCGAGCCATGGTTATTGGCCAGGCCTGGGCTCGGGGAGGAACCAAGGCTGTGCTCCGAGTTTATTCCAAAGGCCATGGTCAGAGGAGTGGGCAAAGGATTCTGGACCGATGAAAACAGTTTGCTGAGAGGCTTAACAGCAACCCCCCCGCCTCTGAGTTACTCCATGAGTGTTAGTTACCTACCTTCCACATAACCCAGTGGTAGATATTATCGCCCCATTTTACAGATGAGTAAACCGAGGCCCAGAGAGATGAGGTCATAAATATGAAGTTAGGCACCACATCCCGGTGGAGGTGGGCCGGGGACCGCTAAACCGGCAAGCTTCTGACGTCTGTCTAGCCGGCCCCGCCTCCTGAAAAGAGGTGCTTTTGTTTCTGTGTAGAAATTCATGGAGCTCATAGGCCTCACCCATGGGCAGATGACGGTGCTGAGGCTCACTGAGCTGCTGGAACGCGGGGAGAGGCTGCCCCGGCCGGAGAGATGTCCTTGTGAGGTGAGACCCACCCCCCCCTTTTCACCTCCCTGCCATCAGACCGCAGAGAGAGCAGCCCCTGCAGATGCACTCTCTTTCCTGCCCAGATCTATCTCCTCATGAAGAACTGCTGGCAGGCAGAGGCCTCATTCCGCCCCACCTTCCAGAACCTCATACCCATTCTCAAGACGATCCAGGAGAAATACCAAGGCCAGGCTGCCTCAGTGTTCAATGTGTGCTGAAGCCTAGCAGTGGCTCTTGGGGGACCGGAGCAGGCGCCCACCCAGAGGGCCTCCCTGGCCCCAGAGGAACCCGACAAGGAGAGGCCGGCCTCACCGTTCCCAGTGCCTTATTCCTGACCGGAGCTGCCACCTCTGTGATTGGACTTTCCTTCTGTCTTACTCCCTTGGGTTGCTGTAGCAGTCTTACGGACGGGATGGCTTATAAACAGAAATTTATTTCTCACAGTTCTGGAGGTTGGGAAGTCCAAAACCAAGGTGCCAGCACGGTCACATTTTGGTAAAGGCCCTCCTCTTGGTTCACAGCCGACCCCTACAGGCTGGGTTCCCACAGGGTCGGGGGGTGCGCTGGGGATCTCACTGGATTCCCTCTTATAAGGACACTTAAGGCCAAGGACACCCTCATGATTTAGCACCTGCCAAAGGCTCACCTCCTGATACCGTCACATCAGGCATTGGGATTTCAGTTTGCGAATTTTGAGGGGACACAACCCTTCAAACTGTCACACCCTCCATGGTTATGAGCCTGGTGCAGGCCCCTGAGGGACCCAGGACAAGCAAGGACCTAATCAGGCCCTTGAATCCAATCTTCTGGCCTCCCCCCCGCCCCAGCCTTAGTTAGGGCCCAGCATTTCCACAAGCTGGTAATAAACTCATAGGTTCTCTGCTGGAGGCCGTGTTCCTTGGGCCCTTCTGCAGCCGGTGTTTGCTGTCCTGGGCTTTGCAACTGGAGCAGGATGCTGCAGAGGAAGCCAGACATATCTCTGACCTTTGCTTCGACAGCATCCCCAGCTAGCAGGCCAGTGCCTGGAGCACAGAAGGCTCGCGGGAACTACTCGCAAAGAGATCAACAAAGAATGCAGGGCTTGGAGGGGCCCTGCACCAGGTAGATTAGCCTTTCGGGTTCATGCTTTCCTCCCTGTGTGACTTCAGGCAAATGGCTCTCCCTCTCTGGGCCTTAGCTCTCAGCTCTGAACTGGGCATGGTCATGCTGGCTACCTAGGGGACTCAACGGAAATAGCTAATGGGGGTCTTTAAGTCAGATGCTTAGTGGACAGATATGCAAACAATGTACTGAATAAACATTTTATATTCTTGTTAATCTGGTGTTTGCCAAAGCGTTTCTTTTATCTTTTTTTTTTTTTTTAAAGATTTTATTTATTCATTTGACAGAGAGAAATCACAAGTAGATGGAGAGGCAGGCAGAGAGAGAGAGGGAAGCAGGCTCCCTGCTGAGCAGAGAGCCCGATGCGGGACTCGATCCCAGGACCCTGAGATCATGACCTGAGCCGAAGGCAGTGGCCCAACCCACTGAGCCACCCAGGCGCCCCTGCCGAGGCGTTTCTACTGAGACAGGATGTGTGTCAGGCCACACTGTGAAAGGCACTGAAATATTTTTCTTTCTGCTTGGGTTTCTCAAGACCTTATGGCCTGCAGTTCCCCTTTTCCAGATAATACCATATGGATGTGTTGAGTTTGCTATTTATAACAGTTTTAATATTAAATATGCATTACAGTAATAATAAGTGGGCACGAGGTAGGTGATACTGACCCACGCAGTGAACTGTCTCCCTCTACAAGCCACTATTGTCATCTCCCTGAAGGCAGCTAATGTCATCTGGTTTCCTATTCTTGCTTCCAGAGACTATCTAGAAAAAGGATATCTGTGCGCGTACTACGCTTTCTCAACTCTTGCAAAAATAGTAGCATGTGGCGGGCCCGGCTGGCTCAGTAGGTGGACCCTGGGACTCTTGATCTTGGGGTTATGAGTTCAAGCTCCACGTTGACGTGGAACCTACTTTAAAAAGACACATTTTTTTTTTTTAAAGACATTTCGGATTTTATTTATTTGAGAGAGAGTGAGAGAGAGCACGAGAGAGACGGTCAAAGGGAGAAGCAGGCTCCCCATGGAGCTGGGAGCCCGATATGGGACTCGATCCCGGGTCTCCAGGATCATGACCTGAGCCAAAGGCAGCTGCTTAACCACCCGAACCACCCAGGTGCCCCCAAAAAACATTTTTTAGGGGGCACCTGGGTGGCTCAGTCGTTTAAGCATCTGACTCTTGGTTTCAGCTCATTCGTGGGATCAGGTCTAAGAGATACTATTTCTGGAGTCTGAGAAAGCTCAAGATTTTTTTCACTAGAAATTGATTGCTTCTTCACTTTCCATTTTTTAAAAAAGGATTTTATTTATTTATTTGAGAGAGGGAGAGAGCACATGAGCAGGGGGAGCAGCAGAAGGAGAGGGAGAAGCAGGCTCCCCGCTGAGTAGGGATCCTGATGCAGGGCTTGATTTCAGGACTCTGGGATCATGACCTGAGCCGAAAGCAGATGCTTAACCGACTAAGCCACCCAGGTGCCCTAAATAGCCTCTTTGAAGAAATGTCTATTCAAGTCCTTTGCCCATTTTTAAATGGGCTTTTTTGTTGTTGATGTTGAGTTGTGTTGTATTTGCATCCCCCACCCCAAGAATATTGAGCCCTCATGCTAAGGCTTTTAGACCCTCCTAGAAGTCCCCCCATTGTCCTCTTGAAATGTTGCCTTGCAATCCCACTTTATCACCTCAAGGACAGTGCCTGCCTGGAGATCCCCTGTTAGCTTCCTCTGTAACTTCCAGAAATTTCTCTAATCTGGATATAATCCCTCATCAGATAATATAAGTTCCCCCAGCCATGCCAAAGTGATGCGCTCCTATGAAACCTTTTATAAGTCAAAAAAGTCCTAAAGTGAAGAAGTAATTATCATGGCGCCCCTATTTTCGCTTTTAATCTTTTCTCCTAAAAAGGAAAATTCTCTTCAGATTTCCTTTGGTTAAAAAAACAGGTACTGGGGGACGCCTGGGTGGCTCAGTTGGTTAAGCAGCTGCCTTCGGCTCAGGTCATGATCCCAGCGTCCTGGGATCGAGTCCCACATCGGGCTCCTTGCTCGGCAGGGAGCCTGCTTCTCCCTCTGCCTCTGCCTGCCTCTCTGTCTGCCTGTGCTCGCTCTCTCTCCTTCTCTCTCTGACAAATAAATAAATAAAATCTTAAAAAAAAAAAAAAAAAACAGGTACTGGGTGCCTGGGTGGCTCAGTGGGTTAAGCCACTGCCTTCGGCTCAGGTCATGATCTCAGGGTCCTGGGATCGAGTCCCGCATCGGGCTCTCTGCTCAGCAGGGAGCCTGCTTCCTCCTCTCTCTCTCTGCCTGCCTCTCTGCCTACTTGTAATCTCTCTCTGTCAAATAAATAAATAAAATCTTAAAAAAAAAAAAAAAACAGGTACTAATGTAGGTCTTTCGTAAAAGCCAAGTGGCGTAATGGAACTTTAGAAAAGGGAGGGAGACCAGGGTTACTTACAAATACTTTAGATTTTGGTTTTAGGCGCCCTCTCAGGACTTTAGGGTAAATGGAGGGGGAGCACCCCCCAACCTCCCCCCCACCCCCCACCCAGGGCAGGGCAGCAGGGGAGAGACCCAACTGGAGGGGGGAGATGTTCCAGCTGAGAGAGCAGGGGGCGTGGTCTTGGGATGGGGACAGTGGGGACAGATGCTGGCTGCCCTCGAGGACCTCAACAAGGTTCCTCTCCGGAGCTCAGATCAGAGGCACGAGACAAGGTCCGAAGCTCGGGAGATGGAGCAGGTGGAAGTGGGAGTGCCCACCTGGGCCCCCAGACCCTTTTCTTGGGGTAGATAAAGCTGTTGCCCCTGGGGGAGGGGGCAAGGGGAGGCAGGGGGGCTCTTGAGGATGGAGGGAAGGGCCAGTTATAAGTAGCACCTTCAGCTGGATTCGGCCCAGGATTTGGCTCTACTCCAAACTCCCCGCCTCAGCATGACACACAGGAAATGGGGGGATCCTCTAAGATCTTCCGAGTTAAAGCACCCCCACAGTAGCCATTCAGACAAGTCAACGCAGAGCCAGGCACCCGGGCCCTTTCAACGTGGCTTCTGTCCATTTTCATGTCTTTACTCATCTTAGGGGACCCTCATTATCTCCCCCAAGTCTCTTATTTGCCTCATCCTGGGAATATCAGGTCCCCACGCTAATGCCTTTAGACCCTGCCCACAAGTCCCTCCACTGCCCTCGTGCAAGCCCACCTCATCACCTCAAGGACACTGCCTGCCTGGAGATCCCCTGTTAACTTCCTCTCTGGAAACCGATCACCCCCTTCACCTAAGTTCAGCAGGAAGGCGGCGTCTCATCACCTCCTCCAACGCACCCCAGGCTTCCTAGTACTGAGCACAAAGGAAGCCAACTGTGTTAGCATTTCCTGTCGCTCACTGGAGGCCAGCGGTGTGAGTCAGGCCTGCCCCGTCCAAGACCCACCAGCAGCCTCTACCTCGCTGGGGTCCCCCCCACTCCGGACCCCCTGCTCTTCTCCAGGGCTGGCCCGAAGAGCTGCCCCTGGACTTCTGCAGTTGTAACACTGGGGCTGGGCTTCCGTCCCGTGGGGGCCACACCCACTCCCCCCCCCTCCCCGGCTGCCCTGGACCTCATTAGGGTGACTTTCTCCTACAGGCTGGCCACCATGGTGCTCCCGGGGCTGCTGCCCGGAGCCTGCAGGACTCCACTCATCTCCCTGCTTCTCGTCTGCTGTCTGCTGCCCCCAGGTGAGGCAAGTCAGGCTGGGGAGGACTGGAGCTGGGGTACTGGCCGAGGGCCTGCAGGGTGGGGGCGGGAATTGATGAAGCAGAGCTTCCCTCACCCCGCTCCTGGCCCTGTAACACTTCCCTAAACTCGCATCTGACGGGTATTCACCCAGCGGCCTCAACAGAGCAGCTGTTTACCTAGGCCTTCAGGGCTCCCTGATGCCTCCTCTCTACATGTGACTTGCCCCGCCCCGCCCTCCCACAGACTCCTTCCCTGGACCACTGTCTCTACTTTGCCCTCTGCCGGGATCTCTTCCCTTTCACTCAGAACACCCCTACTACTTTCCCTTCAGAGCTGGCCTGATTTGCCTCCTCCTCCAGGAAGCTTTTGTTGGTTCACTTCCTCCTCCAGGCTGGATCAGGGTCTCCCCTAGCCTTCCTCAGGGCTCTCCCCAATCCCTGACCAATCATCTGTCTTCCCCACTGGACTGAAGTGCCACAAACGCAGGAAGGTGGTGTTGAGGGGGGGCGCTGTGGGGGGCTGGTGAGAGGCACCGGCCCGTAGTGTCCCTCTGCTCCCCACAGGTGCCCCAGGACAGAAGTTCCCGCTGAAGGTGGAGGTCCAGAGCCCCGTGGTGCCTGCCGGGGGGTCCTTCTTGGTCAACTGCAGTACGGATTGCCCCAATCCCAACCTCATCGCCCTAGAGACATCCCTATCCAAGGAACCTGTGGGCAATGGCCTGGGCTGGGCAGCCTTCCAGCTCTTCAATGTGACTGGTGACACCCAGGTCCTCTGCTCTGGCTTCTGCAATGGTGTTCAGATGATAGGCTTCTTGATCATCACAGTGTACCGTGAGTGACGGAGCCTGGAGGTGGGACCAGCCTGGGGCAGTAGTTGGGGGGTAGAGAGCGAGGGGTTTGGGGGAGCAGGGAACCCTGAGTCTGCAGAGATGGACCAGGGCTCTGACCCAGAGTGTGGACCTGGGTGTGTGTGTGTGTGTGTGTGTGTGTGTGTGTTTAGAGAGAGAGAGAGGCACATCTCAACCATATGCCAAGGCAACAGCTGTGGAATCAATTTACTTGGGTCCCATCAAGCACTTTTTTCGACGACATCTCCTTCTTTTCTTTCTCTATTTCTTATGGCAGGTAATAAGTCATGTATGTGGTTTCAAATCAAGAGTTATAAAAAGGCATCAAAGTCAGAACCTCCATTCTTCCTAGTGCTGGCTATGATGTTTTCTTGTGGACACTGGGCGCTCTTTCAGTCCGTAAGCAGCCCCAGGCTGGGGGAGGAACCCCGAGGAGCCTCATTCCACAGATGAGGACAGAGGGCTCAGTGGGGTCAAGTCGCTTGTCGGGGCTCACAGCCCACGAGTGGAGAAGCTCGTCATCTGGCTCTCAGGTCCAGCTTCAGCTGAGTCTTCCCCAATCCCCACCGTTACCAGTTTCTTTTCTTCTCTCTCTCTCTCTCTTTTTTTTTTTTTTAAGATTTTATTTATTTATTTGACAGAGAGAAATCACAAGTAGGCAGAGGCAGGCAAAGAGAGAGGAGGAAGCAGGCTCCCCGCTGAGCAGAGAGCCCGAAGCGGGGCTCCATCCTAGGACCCTGAGATCATGACCTGAGCCAAAGGCAGAGGCTTTAACCCACTGAGCCACCCAGGCGCCCCTGTTACCAGTCTCTTGTGCTTCCTGCCAGAGTTTCTCTGCATTTAAAGGAATCCAATAGATCAGAAAAGAGAGCACACCCCTCCTGGTCCTGGCCATTTGGCGGAGCCTTCATAGAGAAGTGTGGTATATACATGGGACCGTGTGTGCGCCTGTGTCTGTGTCCCCATGTGCGTGTCTGTGCGTGTAAATACGTGTGTCATCATCTCTGCGGGTCTGTGTGGAGTGTACACAGGCGTTAGTGTCTGTCTGCATGTTTGTGTGTGCCTGTGGCGTGTGTGGATGTGAACGTGAGTGTGGGTAGGTCTGGCTCAGGATCTGCGCCCATGTGTGTCTCTGTGTGTGAACGTGTGTTTCTGTGTCGATGTGTGTATCTGTGTGTGATGGGCGTGGAGGTCTGCGTCGGGACACGTCTGTGCTTTTATGTCTTTGTATCACATTTCCGTGTAAGGTGCGGATCTCTGTGTGTCCCAGATACCTCTGTCCAGCGTTCTGTGGAAGCCTGTCAGTCCTGGCTTACAGGAGCCGAACGCACTCATCCCTTCGAGCCCCTGAGTCACGCTGGGTAGCTTAAAAGCAGCCAGAGTGGGAGTATTTACACTGCAGAAATCGGCAAACGCTCCATGTTGGGGCTGTCCCACCCCACCCCAGCCCTGAGTTCCCAAGTGTTACTAGCATGGGCCCACAGGCCACCATCTCTGACCCCTGGTGCCCGAGGCTGGATGGGGGCCCTTTTCGTTAAATACTGTAAAATTGTAAATACAGGCTTCTCCTGCTTCCAAAGGAAAGCACTCCTGTGAAACCTTTTGTGAGTCAAAATGATGTAAAGTGGGTGCGCCTGGGGGCCTCAGTCCTTAAGTGTCTGCTTTCAGCTCAGGTCATGATCCCAGAGTCCTGAGATAGAGCCCATCAGGCCCCCTGCTCAGCAGAGAGCCTGCTTCTCCCTCTCCCTCTGCTGCTCCCCTTGCTTGTGTGCATTTTCTCTCTCTCTCAAATAAATAAATAAAACCCTTTAAAAAAATGATGGAAAGTGAAGAAGCAATCAATTTCTATTGAAAAAAATCTTGAACATTCTCAGACGCCAAAAATAACATCTCCTAGGCTTTTCTGATACATCTTACGGACACATTTTGCTAACAGGCTCACAAAATAAATGGGGAGAAAGCCCTGATGCTCGCAGACGCAGGTCAGAGCTCCGGCGGCTCGCTGCTGGGATGCTGAGTGCCATCCCAGGGAAGGACCTTGGGCGCCCCTCCCACTGGACGTGATATCTGCTGCCCTATAACCCCTCCCTGCAAAACCAACACTGAATGCTATCTTTGCTTTTCACCAATTTTTTTTTTTAAAGGTTGATTTATTTATTTGAGAGGGAGCACAAGTAGGAGGGGCAGAGGGAGAGGGAGAGAGAATCTCAAGCTGAGTCTGCACTGAACACAGAGCCCAACGTGGTATTCGATCTCATGGCCCTGGGATCATGATTCGAGCAGAAACCCAGGGCTGGAGGCCTATCCGACTGTGCACAGGCGCCCCTAGCCATTTTCCTTTCCTTTTCTTTTTTAAGAGAGTTTATTTATCTGAAAGAGAGTGAGAGACCACAAGCCAGGGGAGGGGCAGAGGGAGAGGGAGAAGCAGGCTCTCTGATGATCAGGGAGCCAGTTGTGGGGCTGGATCCCAGGATCTGGGATCACAACCTTAAAGGAAGGCAGAGACTTAACTGATGGAGGCACCCAGGCGCCCCCTGGCTATTTTTCTTAAAAGCGGAAATCCTCTTCTTATTTCTTCTGCTTAGTGAAAACAGGTGCTAATTTAATATTGGGCTTTCACCAAAGTGGAGTCATGAACTTTTGGAAAGCGGGGGACACCTGCAGGAATATGTTAGCTATTTTTCACAGCAGCCCGTGCACTGGCCTCCGTGTCATAGCTGAGATCCAGGCTTGAGTTGTCGAGGGCCCAAGATGCTTCCTGAAGGGGGTCTGGGGTTTGGTCCGCATGCCTAGGAGGGGCACTGCAGCTGCCGCAGGGAGCTGACCCAGCCAGCCTGGGGCTGTGCAGTCCCTCAGGGCAGTGCCAGGTCACCCTGAGAGGCTGCCCCAGAAGAGCCTTGAGTGCCTGGGCCTGACTGAGAAGGCCAAGGCCAGAGTCCAGGCCAGACGCTGGGAGGTGGGCTGTGGGAGTCCCAGGCTGTGATATCAAGGAGGCAGGGGAACACACAGGGGCCTGGAGTTTGGGTGACTCACCTTCTAACCCTTTCTGGCTCTGTGTCCTTGAGTAGATCACCTTACCCTCACCTCTCTGGGCCTCGGTTTCCCCAACCATAAAGCAGAAGGATACAGAGATTTCGCTTGGTTGCTGTGTGCAGGAGGAGGATGACATTTGGAAAGTCTAAGAAAACTAAATAAACAGGAACTTTTATAAGTACTAATAACATTGTAAGTGGTCATAAATTAGTCCCCTTTCTTCCCCCCCCTTTTTTTCTCAACTGTGAATTTCTCAGGAACAGAATAGAAACTGACTTCTATTTCAGTTCCTGGCAAGGGATCCCACAAAACAGGAAATAATAATCATGATGTTAAGGACAATAGCAAACACTTCTGGCACAGTACTCAGCCCTCCCCATTTATTAACTCAAAGTTCAGTTCTGCCCTGGGCCACCCTCAGCCTCCTCTCTGCTCCCTGGGGTGGGAGTTGTAGGGCTGGCTGGTGAGTACAACGCTCCCCCCTCCCAACCCCGCCCCAGGGTTCCCGGAGCGAGTGGAGCTGTTACCCCTGCCCCGCTGGCAGCCCGTGGGAGAAAACCTCACCCTGCGCTGCCAGGTGGCAGGCGGGGCGCCTCGGAGAAACCTCACCGTGGTGCTGCTCCGCGGGGAGGAGGAGCTGAGCCGGCAGCCCGCCGTCGGGGAGCCCGCTGAGGTCACCGTCACGGTGCTGGCGGGCAGAGACGACCACCGCACCAATTTCTCCTGCCGCACGGAACTGGACCTGAGGCCCGGAGGGCTGGGACTGTTCCAGAACAGCTCGGCCCCCAGGCAGCTCCAAACCTTTGGTGAGGGAAGAGACTGCAGAGGGTGGGTGATGAGCTGAGCCAGAGAAGGGGTACCCTGGCCGGGAGGTTTCTTGCAAATGGAGTGGACTGGACCTCAGCGGCTTCTGGGAAGGGATGCCCTTGGCCACTGACGACTGTGCAGCCTCAGTTGGGAGACTCACGGCCCGGTAACTAACTAGAAGTCTAAGGGGGTGTGTCCTGAGAAGGGGGTGAGCCAGGCCGCAAGATATCCAGGGAAAGAAGGACCCTGGTTCGGGACAGTGAGCATTCCGTGGGGAAAGGGACGCCCAGGGCTCTGGGAGACCTTCCTCCTGCTCACGTCCGCCCTTCTCCCCAGCACTGCCCGTGACCACTCCACACCTCACTGTCCCTCGGTTCTTGGAGGTAGGAACGACTTGGTCCGTGAACTGCACCCTGGACGGGTTGTTCCCCGCCTCTGAGGTCCAGGTCCACCTGGCGCTGGGGAACCAGACGCTGAACTCTACAGTCGAGAGCCACGAGAACACGATCACAGCCACAGCCACAGCCACAGCAAGCATGGAGCAGGAGGGTGCCCAGGAGATTGTCTGCAACATGACATTGGCGAACGTCAGCTGGGAGGCCCGGGAGAACATAACCATCTACAGTAAGAGGGGGCGGAGCCAAGAAGCAGGCCCGAGGAGACAAGGGGCGGGGCGTCAGTATCCGGAATGGAGTGACATATATAGGGCGGAGACTGAACTGGAGAGGTGGGGTCTGAGCCAGCAGAGAGGAAGGGGTTGTCGTGTGAGCGGGGCCTAAGATACCCGAAGGGTGTATATATAGCAAGATTACCCCAAGCTGGACTGGGGCGGCGGGGGTGGCGGGGGCTAGGGGCGTCGCACAGAGTAGCATAAAGGCATGGCCTGGATACCCCAAGAAGAAAGAGGCAGGTGGAGGGCGGGGACAGACCTATGTGAGGGGCGTGGTCAGTGACCTCCTGGGCAATGTCCCGTCTTTAGGCTTCCAGGGGCCCATCCTAAACCTGAGTGAGCCCAGCGCCCCCGAGGGGACCGCAGTGACTGTGACTTGCTTGGCCGGACCCCGAGTCCAGGTCACGCTGGATGGAATTCCAGCTCCGGCCCCTGGACAGCCTGTCCAGTTTCAGCTAAACGCCACCGAGACAGACGACAGGCGCATTTTCTTCTGCAGTGCGACCCTCCAGGTGGATGGGGAGATCTTACACAGAAACAGCAGCGTCCTGTTGCGTGTCCTGTGTGAGTAGGTCACACTGATCTTTAAACCCTTGCTCTCCTGGTTTGGTGGGAAGTTTCTCCCTTGCCCCACTGTGCCTCGAGTGTGTCTTATCATTGGACTGATCCACAGATGGTCCCACGATTGACCAAGCCAAATGTCCTCAACGCTTGACGTGGAAAGATAGGACTATCCATGTCCTGCAGTGCCAGGCTCGGGGCAACCCGGACCCCACGCTGCACTGTTTCCAGGAAGGCTCCCGGCTCGAGGTGCCCATCGGGATCCCATTCCTCGTCAGGTTAAATCATAATGGAACGTACTCCTGCAAGGCGGCCAGTTCACGAGGCACACACACTATAACCGTGGTGATGAACGTTTGGGGTGAGCCAAGACGGGGCCGCGAGTATAGATGGGCAAGCCCGGGCGGGGGCGTGGGGCGGCAGTGCGTATTTATTTCTTGCTTCTCTGTATAGATCGGAACGCCCGCGCCGTCAGCATCGTCCTGGGGGTGTTAGCGGTCCTGGGCGTGGTGACGATCTGCGCTGCCTTACTGTACGTCTTCGGGGTCCATAGGCATAGTGCCATCTACCATGTGAACCAGGGGAGCACTTCGTTGCCCCTGACGTCTAGGCAGCCCGAGGAGGCTGTGGGGGAGGATCCATCCTGAACCTCCAGCTGGGGGAATGCTGGACCAAAGACGATGGGGGTTTGGCTGTATCCCCGGATTCCGCACCAATAAAGCTCTCAAAATCCGGAGTCTGTGGCTTGATTCCACGTGTGCTGAGGTGCTCACCCACTGCGCTTGGCGTCCCTTGAGTGACATCTCTGTGGCAGCAAGGGGTGGAGCCTGTGGTGCCCAGACGCGGCTTGAACGCTGAGAGGCGGGCTGGGCCTTACCCAATGGGCTGAGGGGGTGGGAAAGGAGGCGGGGCTTGTCCTGGCCAATCGGCAGGCGTGCCCTCGTTGCCGCTCTATGCCGCTCCGCCCAGGCTCGCTGGTCCCAGAAGGCGCCGGGTTTCCCAAGATGGCGGCCGACGTGTCCGTTACTCACCGGCCCCTGCTGAGCCCGGAGGCTGGGGCCGAGGCTGAAGCTGATGATGCCGCGGAGCGCCGGGCGCCCGAAGAAGAATTGCCGCCGCTAGATCCAGAGGAGATCCGGAAACGCCTAGAACATACCGAGCGCCAGTTCCGTAACCGCCGCAAGATACTGATCCGGGGCCTCCCGGGGGACGTGACCAACCAGGTATGGGGGGGGGGAAAGCGTGGCGGGAAATACCACCGTGCGCGTGCGCGGGGGGAACCGGGCGACACCAACGCTGGCCTGCGCTGGGGGGCGTCGGTGGGAGAGTCCAAGCGCGGGATCAGTGCGGGATCGGAAGAAACCAAGAGCAGGATGTGGGGGTGGGCAGTGATGGAGGGAGAAACCAACTTGGGACTGAGGGAGGACGTTGCTAGGGGCGACCACAGGCTTGGACGAAACCAAGTGATTGAAGGGGGGCGGGGAACTGGAAGGGGGCGGGCAACTTTGGCCTGGTTGGGGGATTGTGAATGAGCTGCTATATTGGGACTGTGGAAGTAGGGATGGCAGTTGCTCCCTGCTCTGATTGTGTATTGCCCCACCCCCTCTCCCATGGGTAGGCGGGATGTATCCAGAAGTTTCAGGGTTCACTGGAGTATACCTTTCCATAGCACGCGTTTATCGACCCCTCTGCGACATCGGAAGTTGTAGTAGCTCCTGGGGTCTTTCTTCCCCTAAAGCTTCTGGATTAATGCGGAAAAACAGAGTCTAGTTCCCCCAGCTCACAGACCTGCAGGCCTCCCACACTGTTCTGTGACCCCTCCCTTGACTGATCTGGCCAGGGCTGCCCTTCTTTTGGGGCCTACATGGGGTAGGGCTTCCCGGTGCTCTTTGGACCCAAGGAGATTGCATCTAGTCGGCCCTGCCCTGCCACAGTGGGATGGGTTCTTTCTCCCTGCTGCTGAGAAATCTCTGCTCTCTGACCCACGTGCACATTTGCCACTGACTCTCCCTAACCACGAGTAGGCGCATGGCTGGTGGGGTCTCAGAGTGTGGTGAGGGGCAGACTTGAGGACACACCTGGGGCAGGTGCCACTAAGCATGGTCTGGTTTTTTCCCAGAGCTGGCTCTCCTAATGCCTACCATCTCTCAGCTGGGAACACTCTCTTCAGGGTACATGGTGTGTGTTTGGCAGTAGCAGGCCCCAGAGTTTGCCCACGAAGCTAGCTTACCAGAAGGCCAGCCCTGTTAGTAGGAGGAAGTTAGGAGGCATGTGAAGCTATGCATTGTGGTCTTATTAAGTACACAGTGTCCCCAGTTAGGTACCCCCTGGCTGGCATTTTCTCTGCTGCCCTGACCAGCTGCATGACCTACGACATGTTTCTTTGCATCCCGGAGCCTCAGTTTCTTCATCTACAAAATGGGTTAATGCCCAATTTGTTGGGATGTTGGAAAGAGTCAGACTTGCAAACCAAGGTTCAGATGGATTGAAGTTACTTCCCTAAGGACATACAGCAGACCTGGGACTTGAACTCAGACCCATCTGACTCTTCAGTTGTGTTGTGTTAGTTCAAAGCATGGAGTCTGCAGCTAGGCTCTGAATCCTGGCTGTGTGTGTTCCCTCGTTTGTGAGATGGGGATGCTGATTGATCTGCTTTCATAGCTGGTCCATGTGGAGGTGGCTCTGGGTGGGTGCCTTCAGCCCCTGGTGACTCTGTCCTTTGGCTTCTGTCTCCACAGGAAGTGCACGATCTGCTCAGCGACTATGAGCTCAAGTACTGTTTTGTGGACAAATACAAAGGGACAGGTTTGTGGGGCTGTGGGTTGGGCTAGTGGCAGGAGGTGACAGTCCCTGAAACTGGGAGGGTCTAGGCCCAACATTTCCTGTCCTGAACTTCAGGCCCAACATTGTCCCCTAGGCCATACAGGACAGACTATTGTCCCACTCTGCCTCTCATCCTGGGTGCCCATTGTGGGGCAGCCTTGGCCTTCCTCCCCTGGGCTGCCTAGCCAGATACCTGAACATTGGGCTCCCCACTTGCCCATGCCATTCCCCCCAGCCAGCCAGTCACCCAGGCCTAGTCTGGTCCTCTCCTTCAAGTCCTCCAGAACAATTGGCATCCCTTAATTCCCTCAGTTTCCATCTGACCCAGTCTCTGCCAAAAAGGCAGCTTCCCTCTGATCCGTCTGCCTCTATGATTTCATGCCTTCCCCCCAGTAGCCAGCTCTGATCCAGTTGAAAATCTGACCAAATCCAGGCCTAACCTTCATTGTTCTCTCTCTTCAACATCTCTGAGGCTCCTGCTGACACTACGGTGCAGGGATGGGCCCCGGCCTCACCGTCCCCCTGGGCACCCATCATGTTCTCGGCTGTTCCCTCTGCCAGTGCTCTTAGCTGTCCACTGTGCCATTCGGGCGGCATCGGGCAGCTCCGCATTGTGCCCCGAACGCCCCGCCCATCATAGCACCGTCACGCTGGGCTCTTGTCACTCTCTCGCTCACCTGCCTCCTACACTTCGTGGCTGGCTCCCTGAGAACAAGGAGAGGTCTTGTCCGCCTTGGCGCTCCCTCTTCCCCCGCCCACCAGGCATGGGAGGCTCTCTGAGGGTGTCTGTGCCTGCCAGGCATTGTGCCAGTATTAAATCTACTGGGGCCTTTTCTTGCAGTGTGTAAGATGGGTGAGGAGCTGAGGACAGGTAACTCCTTGCGACCCACCTGGCAGGCTAGGAAAGTTGTTCAGATCTTGGGTGCAGGAGGCAAACGGACCTGGCTTCAGGTCCTGGTCTGGCCACCCTTTGTGGCCCCAGGCAAGTGATTTACCCTCTGGAGCCTCAGTTTTCTCACCTGCAAATTGGGCATGACCTGCTTGGGTTAGCCACGAGGCCAAACCTGTTAAAATACCTAAAAAGCTGGGGGTGCCTGGCACCTAATGGGTGCTTATTAATATAGGTAGAGGCAGTGCATCAAAAGTATTTACTGAACACCTAGTATGTGTGTTTGCCGGGCATCAGGGATCCAGAGGTTAACTGACATTCTCATTGATAGAATCTTCCAGCAGTGGTGACTGAATGTTGTATGCCAGGTACCGGGTACATAACTGTTAACTGAGTGGAGAACAGTCTGTAGTCTGCAGACAGGGGTGTTATTCAAATAGCTGCAAACATGGAGGTTTGCACGTGTGCATGCATACACACACACACGCACACACACGCGCGACCAGAAGCTCCAGATCTGCAACAGGAAAAGTCAGGCTAGGCTTTGTGGGGAAGTGATGTTTGAAGGGCAGATCGGGTTAACCAGGCAAAGCAGCATGGAGGTCTGGCTTCCAGGCTCAGGGAAAAGCGGGAGCAAAGGTCCGGGGCCGAGTGGGCGTGGCACAGTCCAGGAAGTAGCAGTGAAGAGATGGGAGAGGAGGTCAGCAAGGCCAGTGGGCCAGGCCACACAGGATCCACTGGTCCCTGTAATGAGAAACCAACCCTAGACAAGGACGCGATGCCATCTGATTATCCTTTTGAAAGGCTCCCTGTCGCTGCTGGGTGGAGAGCAAACGAGGCCTGGCGGTGGGACTGGATATGAAGGTGTTGGTGGCCTGGAAAGGTGGTAAAGGAAGGTGTGCAGAGCAGGGCACTGGGGCTTGCCTGCCTGGGTTCAAGTCCAGGCTCCTCGATGGGGGCAGGGGCACTGCTCTGGACCTGTTTCCTTGCTGGCCCAACGGGGGTGGTCAGGAGTAAGTTCTCTTGTTTCCCATGAAGAAACTGAGACCCCAGAGCTCCCCAGAGCCATTCAGGGGCTAGACTGGAAGCCCAGGCCCCAGCGACTACATCCTGAACCACTGCCACACAGCCCCCGAGTTAGATGCATGTAGGACCCAGCCAGGCACACACTGGGAGAGCCCTGCTGGGGGTGGGGATTGGGGACGAGAGCAGGGAGCAGGGCTCGGGGAGGCAGGAGGCCCCCGCACCCGGGCCTCAAGGCTGCCAGCCATTCCCTCGGCCGGTCTCTGACACGTCCTGGTTGTTAGGTATTCTGAGGTCATGCAAGGTATGGGGGGGGGGCTTGCCCCTCAGGGTGCCTCCTGAGCCTACACCCCCTTCCGCCACAGCCTTCGTGACCCTGCTGAACGGGGAGCAGGCAGAGGCTGCCATCGGCGCCTTCCACCAGAGCCGCCTGCGGGAGCGCGAGCTGTCGGTGCAGCTGCAGCCCACGGACGCGCTGCTGTGCGTGGCCAACCTGCCCCCCAGCTTCACGCAGCAGCAGTTCGAGGAGCTGGTGCGGCCCTTCGGCAGCCTGGAGCGCTGCTTCCTGGTCTACAGCGAGCGCACCGGCCACTCCAAGGGCTACGGCTTCGCGGAGTACATGAAGAAGGACTCGGCCGCCCGCGCCAAGTCGGACCTGCTGGGCAAGCCGCTGGGCCCGCGCACCCTCTACGTGCACTGGACGGACGCCGGGCAGCTGACCCCCGTGCTGCTGCACTCCCGCTGCCTCTGTGTCGACCGCCTGCCCCCCGGCTTCAGTGACGTGGACGCCCTGCGCCGGGCGCTGTCGGCAGTCCACACGCCCACCTTCTGCCAGGTGAGACCTGGGCCTGGTGCAGGAGCCTGGGGGATCGGGGCCAGGGACAGAGGGCCTCGGATGGGCCCTTTGGAGTCACCTGCCTTTTCTAATCTCCTGAGTCCCTTTTCAGTAAAGCAGCGGCGGTGCCACTTTGAATGGGGTTCTTGTTAGAAAGGCCACGTGGTGTAGTGGGTGACAGCCCAGCCCGGAGCCAGATGGCTGGGGTTCAGATTCCTGGGCACCCTTTAGCGACTTGCTGAACCTTGGTGGCCTTGAGCCTCCTATCAAGTGCAGGTGAGGCCGCTTTTGAGAGAGCTGGGTGCGAGGCCGGTCACCTCTCTCTCCCAGTCCCGTGTTCCTCAGACGTTTGCAGAGGGGCCTCGTGGCTCCCAGGTCTGACCTTGGGGAGGCTGTCCGAAGACAGCCACAGTCCCGTGTGAGCCTGGAGGTCAGGACGTCGGGCTTGGCTAGATTCCAGCCCTGCCCTGTGGCTTTGAGCAAGTCAGTCACTCTCTGAGTCACAGTTTCCCGTAATAAAAAGGGATTCGGCACGTCAGGTGGGCAGAACGGTATCTGTTTCACCCGAGTGGCATGTGTCATGCGCTCCAGGGTGCGTGGCTGGCCGTCTGGCAGGCACGGCGGGTGAGAGCAGGCCAGACCCACTCCTCTTACCCACAGAGCCCCGCGTAGGCACTCCTTCATTACCCGCGGAGCGCGTTGCTGAGAATCCCTTCATCCTAGAACCGCCCACGGAGGCAGATGATAACCCCGTTTTCAGGTGGCACAAGTTCAAGTGCCCTGCCCGGGGCTGTACAGCCAGAGGGGCGTGGCAGGGCCAAGATTGGAAGGCCACAGCCTGGCTCCAGGGGCCCCCAGGCAGCCTGACGGAGCTGCCGTACAGGCTCTAACCCCATATCCCCCCAGTTCTGTGGCCAGGGGCGGCTCCCGCTTCCCTCGTATAAATGGAGTATTGGGGCCTGGGGACTCCACTGTCTTAGGAAGCCCGCGCCTCGCTCACTCGGCATTTGGTCACGCTGCTGCCTTCTGTGGCGTACCTGCCACATGCTAGGTCCGGGTGGGGGGCTCAGGACACAGATGACATAGCTTGGCAGCCCTGTCCTGTCTTGCGGAGGTGGGACAGCAGGGCCGTGACCAACAATCAGTTCTCGCTCCAAGCCTCAGTTTTCCCATCTGGAAATGGGGCTAGCAGTGCTTTGTCATTGGGTTATTGTAAATGGCTCCTTGTTCATGGTTCCACTTAGAGTACGTGTCCTGGTTGAATGGAGGCCGGGCTCAGGAGTGGGGCACGTTGAGGTGTGAGCCTTACTCTCTCTCTCTAGGAGCCGTGAAGCCTCACTTGCCCTTTGACCCTTCTCTCTCTTCCCCTGCAAGAGAACATTTTGTTAGAAGATGTGTGTCTGGGCCTTGGTCAGAGGCGAAGCTGAAGTGCTTAGTAGAGGCAGGCTGACGGCCGGAGCCCCCCTACCTGGGCACCGAGAGCGGGGGCATGCCGAGAGCACCTCCCTTCCTTGCCCCCGGGGAGTAGCGTCTCCTTGAATCCCCACAACCACCCTTAGAGGTGGGTTCATTTGGCCGCAGCTCACAGATGAGGAGGGCGAGGCCCAGGGCATGTGCAGTGAGGTGCCCACACCAGCCTGCCAATAAGAGGGCCCTGGGGGTCAAGGTCCAACCTCTGACCCCAGGGTCCCCCAGTCCTGAGCGGGGCACCCTCACCTTCCAAGAAGGCGGGACGCACAGCTGGGAACTGGCCGTCCTGGTGGGGAGTGTCATTCTCAGCATCGCCAAGCTGAGCCCATCAGGCAGCGCCCGAGCGGCCCACTCTGCGCGCTCTGCCAGCCCCTCGTGGGCCGGTCTCCAGCGGTGCTGTAGACGCGAATAAAGCAGGTATCCCAAGGCTCTGGGTGTTGTCAGAAGCCTCCTCCGTTTTATTTATTTTTGCGAATGGACAGTCCAGTCCTGTTTGGAAATTCAGCAGGTGCAGAAGGTCAGTGGCGAAGGCGGCTTTGCCCGCAGCCCCTGCTCAGAGCCTGTTGTGGTGTCTCCTTCGGCGAGATTCTACCACGCATTTCAAGCAGATGCATGCGGATGTCCTTGCGCTGCCCTCTGCCTGACCCAGATATGGCCGGGCCTGCTTTGGTTTGGTTCTTCCGCTTGGTCTTGGGAATATTTTCATGCTCAGACGCAGGAGAGCTTTCTCACCGCTGTCAGGGATGCCCGTATTCGTTTCGTGGGCCCCGCTGTGCTCTGTGCATGGACATGCATCGCTGGGGACCAAGGAGCATCGCTGTTTCTTGAAACGGCCAGAGCCGCCCAGAGGTGGTTTCTTGAGGGCAGCAGCATGGCCTTGTCCGCTCCCAGCTCCGGCTCTGTGGCCCAGGCCAGGGACTGCCCTTGTCGGAACCCGTTTCCTCCCCTGCAGAGTGGGAGCGCTGCCCGTGCCAGGCTCTGCGACATGCTGGGACAGCCCCTGTGGCACCCAGCCTGCGGCGGGCACAGTCCGACCGGGTGCTTGCCCGGGATCTGCCTGCCCTGGGACAGCACCCACCGTGCCCATTCGTTCCCTGAGTAGGTGGCAGGCTCACATGGTGGCACAGCCTGACCTGACCTAACGGGGGGCAGGGGTGGGGGGACCAGTGGCCTTTATCTTTGTGTCTTGCTGCAGAGACAGACCTGGGTGGTGGGGGAACGGACACGTGACACACAGCACATGCGGCATCCTCCCTGTCTCCAAAAACGTCTCCATCCCGGGACACATCTGACCCCAGAGTCTGCATAAGGGGCTATGGGCCTAACCCACAGGCTGCTGTCAGGAGAGGTGGGGGCCCTGACTGGCTGTATGCCTTCCCTCTCAACTGGCACGTCTGGTCTTGAACCCGAGCTTGGAGGCCACGTGTTTCACCCCCAAGCTGTGTCCTTTCTCTCCAGCCCTGGCTGCGTGTCTTCAGCCTGAGGCTCAGTGGCGCGGTGTCAGAGCCAGCCATCTCTCCCCGCCCCAGCACCAGCTCTGTAACTCCGCCTCCCTGTGCCTTTGTGTGCTTAGTGGTCCCCATCAGAGTCCCCAGGTGGCACTGGTCTGAGGCCCAGGGGACTTGACCCATGCAAGGTAGATCCCAGCTTTGCGCTCTAACCGGCTGCGTGACCTTGGGCATGTCGACCTCTGAACCTCAGTTATCCGCTCTGAAAAATGGGTAGGATGCAGCTTCCTAGGGCCATCCAGAAGATTCGATGAGCTGTTGCAAGAACAGGGCTCAGAAGAGTATAGGGCTAAAAACCCACCCCGTCTGGAGAGGTTCTCTGTCACAAGGAGCCAAGTCTGGGCACTGTTGTCACTTCACATGAGGGCAGCCACTGCCACTTGGGTGCTCACGTCTTCCTCCCTGCCCCCCGACCCCCCCCGCCAGCTGGCATACGGCCAGGACGGGCAGCTGAAGGGCTTTGCTGTGCTGGAGTACGAGACTGCAGAGATGGCCGAAGAGGCACAGCAGCGGGCGGATGGCCTGGCGCTGGGGGGCAGCCACTTGCGCGTCTCCTTCTGTGCCCCTGGGCCCCCCGGCCGCAGCATGCTGGCTGCGCTCATCGCTGCACAGGCCACGGTGAGTGCGTGCCTGGGAGGTGTGCCCCCGGGGTGGGGGTGGGGCACCCAGGGGCCAGACCCTCCTCTCTTGAAAAGTCAGGGTGTCAGCTGGACTCGGGATGAGAGGGATGGGTGAGCCCGAGGCCCTGCGGCCCGGCAGGGCTCTAAGCCGCTCTTCCCTCTCTCTCTGCAGGCCCTCAATCGGGGCAAAGGGCTCCTGCCCGAGCCCAACCTCCTGCAGCTGCTGAACAACCTGGGGCCCTCCGCCTCCCTCCAGCTGCTGTTGAACCCCCTGCTCCATGGCAGTGCAGGGGGCAAGCAGGGTAAGGTGGGGCCAGGCAAAGTGGCGGCCAGGGTCCCCAGCTCTCTTGGAACCCGGCGCCTCCGTGGACTGTTTTCCTATCCAACTGCTAAGTGACTCGAGCCCATGAGCAGGGGCTGGAGGAGAGCACCACAGAGGGAGCAGGGCCCCGAGCCCCTCCTGGGGGAAGCAGAGCTAGCAGCAGAGAGGCAGGCTAGTGAAAGGGCCATCCCTCCCTGCGGCACACTCTCCTTCTGGCCCTCTTTTGGGGGATATCGGTTGCTTTCAGGGAGCTTCAAGCCCGGGGCTGTGCTTCACTGGGGCAGGTGCTTCCATCCTGGGTTCGTCGCTCACTCCCCGATCTCCCCCAGGCCTCCTGGGCGCACCTCCGGCCATGCCGCTGCTCAACGGGCCCGCCCTGTCCACGGCACTGCTGCAGCTCGCCCTGCAGACCCAGAGTCAGAAGGTAACTGCACGGCCCAAGGCCCTGGGCCCTCCGTATCCATACGCACGCCCCGGCCCCATGTTGGTCCACGTCACACCCCGCTCGCATGTGCCAGTGGCTTGTCGTCGGTGGGGTGAAGGCAGGTGCTCAGGACTCCGGCGATGACGCAGTCTGGGAGAGAAAGTCCAGGCTTCACAGGAGAGTCGCTTGCTGGTGTCTCACTCCCACCTTCTCAACGCACAGACATGGGGACCTGTACAGACCAAGATAACACACACACACACACCCCCGTACACACACATCCACACACACGCTGCTGACCTACCCGGTTTGGTTCATTAGGGTCAAGTCAGTGACGTGGGGGTGTATGACCATCACTGACAGCCTCAGGGGCTTGTGGGGCTGAAAGTGGCTCGGCTGCTACCCTGTGTTAGAGACTGTGCTTCCGTGATCATCAGCAAGGGGACCGGGTGTGGGACAGTGTGTGCCTGGGAAGGACCGTCATCTTACGTGTGTCTGACGGTGACTGGCAGTGTGGGGTGGCGGGCCCTGACACCCTGAGCGTAAGGTGCATGTCCCCGGGGTCTTCCCGGGGCCTGGTGTGCCGGAGGCCCTCTGTCACTACTGGGTGGCCAGAAGGGTGATGGCTGGGATGTGGGAGCCCATGTCCGTGTGTGCCTGTGCCTGGCTGGACCTGCGGTCTGGGCGTGCTGGGTGCCTCCTGCCCGGGCCACGCTGGCCCATCTCCAGCCGATTGTGCTCTGTCTCCAGAAGCCTGGGATCCTGGGAGACTCTCCCCTGGGCGCCCTTCAGCCTGGGGCCCAGCCGGCCAACCCCCTCCTCGGGGAACTGCCTGCAGGTAACACAGACCCTGCCCCTCCTCATCTTTCTGGACCCGTTCCCTCTCCCCCTTTCTGAGCCCCTTTCCTTACCTGGTGGGGGCGGATGACCCCATCTCCCAGGGTGGCCGGAAGGATCCTGGGAGGTGATGTGCTTAGAGGGCTCTCCGCAGTGCCCACCGCATACCTGCTGGTCCCAGTCCTAGCGGAGGCCCAGGACCCCCAGAAGATGGGTCCTTTCAGGTTGGGCGCCAATACCTCCTTCTCCCTGTAGGGGGGGCCCTGCCCCCGGAGCTGCCGCCCCGGCGAGGGAAGCCACCACCTCTGCTGCCACCACTCCTTGGTCCCTCTGCCGGTGACCGGGAAGCCATAGGCCTGGGTCCCCCAGCAGCCCAGCTCACTCCACCCCCCGCCCCAGTGGGACTCCGAGGCGCCGGCCTTAGGAGCCTCCAGAAAGACAGTGGACCTCTGCCAGCACCCCCTGGGGTAAGGCCCCACCCTGTATCCAGTACCAATCCGGCCTCCTGCCCTGCCAGACCCCGCCTGCCAGGGGCCCTCACGAATCCAGCCCTTCCACCACAGGTCTCGCTGCTGGGGGAACCCCCAAAGGACTTCCGGATCCCCCTGAATCCCTACCTGAATCTACACAGCCTACTCCCGGCCAGCAACCTGGCGGGTAAGGAGGCCCGGGGCTGGGGAGGCACAGGGAGAAGCCGCCGCCTGGCTGAGGGCCACCTGCCTAACCCCCCAGCCCCTGGAGGTGGCGGCGGCGGCGGCGGCAGCAGCAAAGCCTTCCAGCTCAAGTCCCGCCTGCTCAGCCCTCTCGCCAGCACCCGCCTGCCCCCTGAACCAGGGCTGCCTGACAGCTGTGGTTTCGACTACCCCTCGGTGAGTACCTAGCCGCCGTGTGGTCAGCCCTCCCGGGGGCCGCTGCTGTGGCCCTTTGTCCCCTTAGAGCAGGTCATTCTCCAGAGTGTTATTTCTCAAGTGCCGATGGCCAGGCGAGCACTAGGGAGATTGTGGGAAAGGTGCCACACACAGTCCCTGCCCCGAGTCACAGGTCTGTCTCTGCACATCAGACCTGCTTTCTGTCTGTCTGTCTCTCCTGAGAGGCGTTAGGCTGTGCTTCTGGCTCTTAGAGACAAGGCGCGGTGTCCTGTTGGTTTCTCTGTCTTCTCCCTTCTCCAACTCCTGTCCCTGTCCCTGTCCCTGGAGAGCTGTTCCTTCCGTGATCCCAGCCCCCAATCCCGGTCAGCCATTGGAGCCCGGCCACTGGCAGGCCCCCTGTGTTGTTTGGCCCATGCTGGATTAAAAACAAATAACAACTGAGATAAATGTTGACCCTAACGTATAAAAGACCTCACACACCCCAGGTGGGCAGCTGCTCCTGAAACACTGTGAACACCCTCCCCCACGGGGGCCACACGCCTTCACAGCAGCCGCCTCCAGGGCCGATGTGGAAGCCCTCCCTGCTGTGGGGCACACACCCTGTCTCCTTCCAGCTGCCCAGCCTGCACTTGGAAGTTGCCCACACACAGTCGAGTGTGCCTCCTGCTGGAGGGGGCCAGACTTCCCTGGGAGCAGCAGTGCCCTGGAACTCAGCCAGGGGTGAGGCTGGCGCGGACTCCGACCCAACATGCTTCTCCCCCTTTCCTTCAGGATGTGGGACCTCGGCGACTCTTCTCCCACCCACGGGAGCCCACACTAGGGCCTCACAGACCCAGCCGACACAAAGTAAGGGCTCCCCTGGCCAGCTTGCTTCCTGGGTGTATCAGTCAGCTCTTGCCGCATAACAAGCATCTCCACCACTTGGTGGCTCAGAACAGCAGATACTTGATTTCTCCGTCACGGAGGCCAGCGGGTGGTTCCCTGGTGGCTCAGCTGGGGCTCAGTCGTCTCCGTTGGTTTTAGTCACATACCTAGCAGTTACTGGGCGGGGCGGTGGGGGGCTCAGCCCCACACTTTCAGCCCCACAAGCCCCACAAGCTGGGACGATGACCAGCCCCCGGAGCTCGTTCTCCAGCATACCACCCTATGAGGGCGGCCCACATGTGGTGGTGGTGGCCCCAGGACTCCCCAGAGGAAGCAGGGAGGCCAGGCCCCTCTGCCTTTACCATCATGCTGCTCGTCCAGTGACCAAAGCTAGTCACTGGTGCAGGGGGCGTTTCGGTGTCCAGGGAGCGCGTGGGGGTGCATTTCGGAGGGTCTGCAAAAGCAGGTGGAACTACAGTCCTCTCTCTCATTCGGCCCGCCCCCTCTCTGCAGATGTCCCCCCCACCCAGTGGTTTCGGAGAACGGAGCGGCGGGGGCGGTGGGGGAACCCTCTCCCACTTCTATTCGGGCTCGCCCACTTCCTACTTCACCAGTGGCCTGCAGGCTGGCCTCAAGCAGAGCCACCTTAACAAGGTGAGGAGCTTCCCCAGCCACCAATTGCCCTAGGGACAGCCAGAATACAGGGGCTCCTGTGACCTTTGGTCCCTGGGTCCTGGCTGAGGTGATGGCAGAGTGGGGTTCTAGGCAGGGCCGAGCTCAGACAGGCCATCCTCCCCACACCTGCGTTGTCTTGCCCCTAATATCCAGCCTTCCTGGTCACCTTTCACTCCCTCTCCAGTGGCCTATGGTGTGGGCGATATTAACCCCAGTAGACAGAGGATGAAACAGGCTCACAAAAAAAGAACTCCTCCTCCCCTAGTCTCCTAGCTGATGAGTGGCAGAGGCAGGATTCGAGCCTAAAATCCCTTCCCCTGGCCCTTGGGGACCGCTTCCTCTCCCATTCCATCTCTTTCTCCCATGTCTCCCAGGCGGTCGGCTCCTCTCCACTGGGCTCCGGAGAAGGGCTCCTGGGACTTGGTCCCGGGCCCAATGGCCACAGCCACCTGCTGAAGGTACGGGTCATGAGGTGGGGTGGGGTGGCAGTGAGGACATGCCAGGCTGGGGAGCAGCGGCCCCTGGATGGCCCCTGACTTGCCACCCCGTCCCCTCTGTCTCTAGACCCCACTGGGTGGCCAGAAACGCAGCTTTGCCCACCTGTTGCCCTCACCCGAGCCCAGCCCCGAAGGCAGCTACGTGGGCCAGCACTCCCAGGGCCTCGGGGGCCACTACGCAGATTCCTACCTGAAGCGCAAGAGGATTTTCTAGGGGGCCAGTGCCAGAGATGCTCAAGGGCCTGCACCAAATCGCTTTTGGGTTTTCTGGAGTTCTGTTTGTGTTTTTTCTTTCCCCCTTTCAGTAATAGAAAAATCTCTGAAAAGACTTTGTTGACCAACCAGCCGGAACCCAAGGAGTGTGGGGGAGTCTGGGGGCCGCTGTGCACCTCTGGCCTGCTCCCGGCATGGAAATTCTACAGCCTTAAGAGAGAGGGGCCCTCGCCTGCTCTCTGTCCCCTCCCCCATATCCACCTGTGTCTGTCTCTCTGGGAGTCCTCTCCTGCCTCGTCACTCCTATATTTTGGCCTTTCGAGTGCCTTGGAGGTTCCCCTGACCTCCCGTGAGGATCAGAGACTGTCCCCCTTTTTTAACTTTGACAGTTGACTTTTGTTTCCTTTTCTAATTTGTATTATTTTTTAAAAACAATCCAGGACGACCCCCAGCTCTGATTCCTTCAAGGTCCAGCATGTCTGGGCCTTCATTCCACTCTTTTCGGTTTGAAATGGCTCAGCCCTCTTTCTCTCATGTCTGCTGCAGGCATGGCTGTGTCCTGCCCCTGCCTGCCCACTCTGGCCTGTATTCCAGCTGGGGGGCCCCAGGCCCCTGCCACTGTTCCCTTGCCTTCTGATGCCTTAAAGCCGGGTCCCAGGACCTGTGGTCAGAGCCTCTTAGATGCCGAGCTCCGGAAGCTTGACTCAGGACCAAATGGCTCTGGCCTGGGGATTGGGTCCCTCTACCCAGGGTCCCCACTCTGAGGACAGTAGAAGGCCAAAGCCTTGGTCTTGGCAAAACAGCCCTATCATCCTTCCTGCCCAGGCCTAGGTGCAGAGACAGGTTTTCTCTGCCAGCTTAAACCAGTCTTGCTGTCAGTCTTTGGGAGTCGGGTATCGTGCATCTCACTGAGCCTCTGCTGTCTACCCCCTCCCCCGCTACCCCCATGTTGAAGATGAGCTCCGCCTCTCCATCCCCAGGCTAGATCACCTGGAGCTGGCCTCCTGGCCTCCTGTTGGCCCAGTGCCCAGTCCAGCAACTTCATGCAGATAAGCTCTACCCCTGCCTACCAGCAGGACCTGTCGGCCTGGACCCCCCTTCTGGCCGGCTGGGCCACCAGCTTCCCTCCCCTGACTCTGGGGGGTCCACATCCACTCCAGGGGGGGTGTCGTCTCCCCAGTCCTCCCTCACAGACCTTCCTTTGCTGAATTAAAGTTTGTAAGTAAATGGTTTTAAAGAAAGAGCTGGCTGGTTCTTGGGACAAACAGTGGGCCTGGGTGGGTAGTCGGGGATGGCCCCGCAGGTCTTGTGGGGGCGAGCCTGCCTGGCTCCCTCGCACTTTGGCAGTCCCTTCCTGGAGCCCTTCCTGCAAGTGCCCCACTCAAACGACAGTGCTTGTATTCGGGCAATTACGGGCCTCTTGGGTTGCGGGCCTGCCACTGGGCATGCCCAGTCCTGGGTCACGTGATGCCTGTCATGGCCGCCTCCGTGGCCCGGGGAGGCGTGAGTGCTGGATTTCTGCTGCGGGCGGCCAGGGGAACCTGGTGGAGCCGGCCTGTGGGCTCCTGGGGGTCCGGGGAGGCAGCGGCGCCAGTGACAGCCAGAAGATTCCGCGCGACAGGTACCTGGGGCGTTTGGGGGACTGCGTTAATCCTTCGTCAGATGCCTGCGAGGCGCGCCGCGGCCGCTCACCCAACCGTGTTTTCCAGGCTCGCGCCCGGCGGGGGAAGAAGAAGCTGGCGGCCCCGACCGGCCCGGGGACGTGTGAGTGTAGGGGGTCAAGTCCCCTCTTCTTTATCTCACGAGGCTCCTCTGGTCCCCACCTTGCCCTGCAGCCTCATCTCTGTGTCCCCTCTCTACCTCGTCCTATTCCCCTGGCAGTCAAGGGGAGGGGGAACTAAACCCAGACGTTACCTGCTCACCGCGCCCACCATCAAGTTTGGTATCTGCATCCCCATCTGTCCCCAGGGTGAACGTGGTGTTCGTAGACCGGTCAGGCCAGCGGATTCCGGTGAGCGGCAGAGTGGGGGACAATGTGCTCCACCTGGCCCAGCGCCATGGAGTGGACCTGGAAGGTGGGAACCCGCCATTGGGATTTGGGGAGGCCCTTATCCATTGTTTTAAAAACCTTGCAAATCAGATATTGTTCTCCGTTACTTACCCCTCCCGTGGCTTCCCATCAAACGTGGCTAAAATCTACTCTTCACTGTGGCTCAAACCCTGACCAGCTTTGACGCTTCACTCTCTCAACAGCAATTTATTGAGCATTTCTTAGAGGTCAGTAAAATTCCTACTCTCCAGGAGCTTGTATTCTCTCCTTCCTCTTTCTAATCTAGGCAAACTAGCTTTCTTGCTTGTTGCTCACACGGAAAAGCCAAGTTCATTCCTGCCTCAGGGCTTTTGCATTTCCTGCTCCAGACATCTGAAGTACTTTCCCACCAGAACTTCTGGCTCCACCTCATCCATTGGGTTTCATTCCTGACAATCTCATCCCCTCAGCCCAGCTGAAACCCCCACCCCCAGCCCCTCCGTCACCTTAGTGTGCTTTATTGTCTTCCTGGCACTTTTCAATGTCTTGTTTCATTTTTGTCACCTGTCCTCAGAATGAGATCAGAAACCGTGGTGCTACTTACCGGTTGCCTGTCATGTTATTTAGATGTAACCGGTGTTAAATCTGTATTTGCTGAATAAAAGATAATCATAGCAGACATTATGTTAAGCGCATTAAATACCTGCTTACTGACTGAATCTTCATGACAAGGTTATGTGATAAGGAAGACTGTTATCTCATTTTATAGGTGAGGAAGCAGCCCCAGGTTAAGTTGACATGCTTCAAGGTCAAGTAAGTGGCAAAACTAGATTCAAAGCCCGCTTATTTTAGCCACTGTTCAGTGCCACTCTCCTGTGTATATTGAACACCTACTGTGTGCTAGGCAGCAATGTACAAAACAGACAAGACCCCTGTCATTTCACGTCAGTTTCAACTTCACAGGGACCGTTATCCCAGGAGTAAACATGTAATTACATTGTGAGCAGCTGGAAAGGGCAGTCTGGAAGAAGAAGAAAAAAAAAATGGATAAGGTTATTTTTTAGGTGACTGTAATACAGAGCCTGATTTAATATCATCGGGGGTGGGGATGTTAGGGGCTGGCCGTGGCAGGCCTATCTCAAGTTCTGTTCTGGAATCCAATCCTAAGAGCCCACAACAGAGATTGGAACATGAGTTTCAGAGGCAAGTGCCCTGTATTCAGGTTTTGCCTCTTACCAGCTCTGTGACTCTGATCAAGGTCCTTGACCTTTCTGGGCCTCTGAAGCCTCATCTATGAAAGGGGACAGTTTATTTGCTGTTTCACTGGGCTGCTCTTGCACTTAGTGCTGAATGCCTGACCCCTGGTTAGTGTGCCTCACTGGGACTCCTGTATTCGATAATCTTTCATTGATGAGGACGCCACTGAGTTGGGACTGGGCTGGGGATGAGATTCCTTGGGGACTGCCTGGAGCTTCAGGGTCCAGACATTTTATCTCCAAGGAGCATGGAGGGTGGGCCAAGTCACCAGGTCCCCCTGGGTGGTTCTTCTGGGTTAGGAGGCTGCCTTGCAGCTTCATCCTCATTATCCAGCAAGTTGTGGAAGAGACAGAAATCTGTCCCTTTCGCTTATAACATGTCTGAAGCTTCCACCTGCCAGGCTCAGTGCCAAGAAACAAGAGAGCAGGCCAGGTTGATGGGGCACAGGTACACCCAGAGATTCAGATGGTAACCTGAGATCGTGGTAAGCGCTGTGCAGAAATTAGACTCCCCAAGGCCAGGCAGGGATGGAGGGTGGTGTGGGGAGAGGATAAGAAACAGGAAATGGGGGAACAGTTGAGTCTCTGAAGGCAAGAAGGTTCTAGCCATGGTAAAGGAGTGGAGAGAAGAACATTCTAGGGCAAGGGGCAGCAAGGGCAGAGGCCCTGTGGTGGGGACGAGCTTGGTGCATTGGAACTGAGCAGGGGGGCTAGCGTGGCTGAATTGAAATGAGTGAGGGGTCGGGAGGATCTCAAGGAATGAGCTGAAGAGTTTGGTTTTATTCTGGTTGCAAAAAGGCCTTGGAAGGCTTTGTTTTTTGTTTTTTGTTTTTTTTTTTTAAAGATTTTATTTATTTATTTGACAGAGCGAGATCACAAGCAGGCAGAGAGGCAGGCAGAGAGAGAGGAGGAAGCAGGCTCCCTGCTGAGCAGAGAGCCCGATGTGGGCCTTGATCCCAGGACCCTGAGATCATGACCTGAGCTGAAGGCAGCGGCTTAACCCACTGAGCCACCCAGGCGCCCAAGGCTTTGTTTTATTTATTTTTAAGATTTTATTTATTTATTTGACAGAGACAGCAAAAGAGGGTGAGTGGGAGAGGGAGAAGCGGGCTTCCCATAGAGCAGGGAGCCCGATGCGGGGCTGGACCCCAGAACCCCAGGATCATGACCTGAGCTGAAGGCAGACATTCAACAACTGAGCCACCCAGGCGCCCCAAGGCCTTAGAAGATTTTAGACCCAGAGGGACATTATCCTCAAGCACAGTTCTTAGCAACCGATCCAAAGGGTGGGAATGCTTCCAGGGGGAAAAGCCGGAAACCCCAGCTTCTGTATCTTTCAACCCTTATTTTCTGGTCTCTTCCCCTGCCACAATGGGTGTTGAGGAAGCGGGTCCCATCGTCAGGAACAAGAAGGAGAAGGAAGCCCGTCTGCCCAGCCGTGACAGGGTTCCAGCTATGGCTTACATGCTGCAGGGACCCTGCCTGACCCTTCCCCTCTCAGCCACACTGAAGTCAAGTTCACGCTCATTTACAGTTCTGTGTGCACCGTCTGGTCCACAACCTGCTGGGGGGTCCTTGGGAGATGAGACACCCTAGACAGCCCTTTGCAAAACGTACACACAGTTTGGGAACAGCTAATCGAATCAGTGTGGGGGGGAGGTTTTGTCCTCGGTGCGGGCCCCTGAAGGACAAGGGGCAAGCGGGGAAACAAAGGGCCTCTTCCCTCTTCTGTCTGTGCCGCATGGTGCCTCCGTGACCCTGCCCCTCACTGGCACCTCATCTGTCCCCCGCAGGGGCCTGTGAAGCTTCCCTGGCCTGCTCTACCTGCCACGTGTACGTGAGCGAGGACCACCTGGACCTTCTGCCTCCTCCCGATGAGAGGTGAGCGGGGGGGCCACCCCTCCCCGCTGTCCCGAGGCCCTCCGGCGGCCCCAGCCTCTCTCCTCCCTGCCCTGTGGGGCCCCGCGCCAGCTGGACAATGCGCCCCCCCCATGACTGCTCTTCTCCTCGCTCCAGGGAGGACGACATGCTGGACATGGCCCCCCTTCTTCAGGAGAACTCCCGGCTGGGCTGCCAAATCGTGCTGACTCCTGAGCTGGAAGGAGCCGAATTCACGCTGCCAAAGATCACCAGGA
This sequence comes from Neogale vison, assembly GCF_020171115.1. NCBI lineage: Eukaryota > Metazoa > Chordata > Mammalia > Carnivora > Mustelidae > Neogale > Neogale vison. The sequence goes on from NC_058096.1 coordinate 216,971,010, forward strand.
ACTTCTACGTGGACGGCCACGTCCCCAAGCCCCACTGACACCGGCAGCCACGTGGCCCTGGGGAGCCGGGACCAGAGGAAAAACCAAGTTGCCAGCCCAGCCCAGAGCATGGACAGGCCGGAGAGAGATGCTGGAAGCAACCAGAAGGCCAGAGCCCCTGCCTCAGAGAGATCGCATGTCCAGGCTCTGGTTTTGGGGGCCGCGGGGAGACCCAGCCCTGCTGGGGAGGCCTCCCCCCAACTCATGAGAATCAGTGTGGAGATTGGTGGAGTCTTACCAGAGCAACAATAAAACCGTCTCCTGGACCTCCAGTGTCTTGAGTGTCCTTGCGGGGAAGGGGACGGGGAGGGCAGGCCCTGGGGGGGGGTCTCTGGCCATATCTTCTGGAGCCCCACATCTCGCCCCCCCACACACACAGTAGCGCTGGGGCCATGGGGGTGGGGGCGGGGGGGACAATTGAGGCAGAGACCTGGAAGCTTCCGTCCAGGAGAGCTCGGGAGCGGAGCGCACGTGCAGCCGCGTGGCAAGGCCCCGCCCCCGCAGCGGCGGAGGGATTTGGAGGGACCCAGGCTGGCCTGGAGGGGTGTGAAGACCATCGGAGCAGAGCTGCCGGGGTGGGACCCGGGCAGGCCGGAGGGGTGGGGGCGGGGGTGCTTGGAACCGAGCCGGGCGCTGCCTGCCAGCCGCCCCCCACCCTCCGCTCGCCCCGCCCCGCCCCCAGGTGGGGCTCATCGCAGCCTCTGCCAGAAGCGCCCCCACCAGGCACGTTCTGTTCCACTCAGGTGGGGCTCACCGAGTGGGCTCGGGGTGGGCGGGGCCGGGCGTGACTAGGGAAGTGGGACTGGGCCGGGGCGTGATGGAGGCCGAACCTGTCCCAGACTTCTCGAAGCTGCAAGAGCTGCTGGCGCCGCCGTGTCTGGACCCTAAGCCGCCCGGCGCGTCCCCTCCTCAGCAGGCACCAAGGACCCCAGGATGCCCCAGACCCAATGGCAGGTGCGTTCAGGAGCGGCCCCTTCCCCGAACCTGAGCCAGTGGTCAAAGGGTCATGACCTCTGGTTCCTGGGGTTATCCAGGGGTCACAGTGTTAGTTACTGGCACTTAAAAGGAAGTTCTGATCCCGAGGGATCCTTGGGGTCATGTAGAGGTCACATGGGGTCAGAGGCCACGCAATTCCCCCATGTCTCTGAGGGCTACATAGGTGCTGCCCAGGGCTGAGGGTGACCACCCTGTCCCTTGTCCCCAGGTCCTTCTGGCCTGCACGCCAGGACTCGGTCACCACCCTGCGTTTCGTCCAAGAAACAGCAGAGGGGCTGGTGCAGCTCCCTGCCCGGGACACCCAAGCCCTCGGGCCCTGCTGGGAGCCAAAGGCCTTGGAGATTCTGGGACCCTCGCCTCTGGCAAGGGATGCCAAGAACATGCTGGCCCCAGTCAGCCAGCCATGCTGCAGCTCAGGGCCCCCGGAGACTCCCCCAGCCCCCTCAGCCCTACCCCAGAGGCGGCCCCGGAAGCAGTCAAAACCCCACCCAGGCGCTGAGAAAGTGGACCCCCACTTCGAGGGGGTGACCCTGAAGTTTCAGCTAAAGCCGGATTCCAGCCTACAGATCACACCCAGCTACAGGTAGGGGCTGGCCCAGAGGAGGGCGCCCTTTTGCAAGTTATAGTGATAAAGGGGGGGGGCGAGGGCCTCTGGGCGTTGGCTTGAGGGGGCGCCCCACACCAGCCCTACGTTATAAACGGCCCAGTCTCTGAGCCAGAGCTCAGGCTGCGACCAGTCTGGGCGCCTGCTACAGTGAGCCTGCAACGTCCTGGTCCGAGCATAGGTCCCGTCTATGAGACGGGCCTGACCATCCCAAGGGCTGCTGCTACTATTTTCTCCGTAACGATCATGACCACCACCTGTCAGGAACAACAACAAGGAGAGGTAACAGGTGGCCTTTGAGGTGTCTATTGGCTCGCTGAAGCCTTGTGAAGCCCATTTTGCAGATTTGGGGACTGAGGTGCAGACAATGCGATCGCTTATCCGGAGTCACCTATTGAGGTCTCTAGAGAAATGAGGTCTCAAGCCGGCAGGCTGGCCCCAGACTTCTTACCTCTTCACATAATTAACATTATTATTACAGATGAGGGGGCAAGACCAGACCTTTCAGACAGCAGGTGCCTCCCTGGGGATGCTCCAAATCCCTCCAAATCCGAGGGGCCACTGCTTGGGACAAGGTTCAGGTCCCCCCTCATGCTAACTCTGTGTACTCTCCAGCCTGGCCTGCAGTAGCCGCTCTCAGGGTCCCTCTGCAGGGCCTGCCGGGGGTCCTGAGGCCAACTCGGGAGGCGGCGAGGCCCTCGGTGAGTCCTGGTGACTTAAGAGCTATAAATATGGGGGGGGTAGTTTCCCATCCTTTCCTTCTTCCCATCCTGCTTCCCCATTTAGACCCATCCAGAAGGAGTCATGGTGCACCTCCCTCTGCTCAGGCTGAGTCACCCCCGCCCCCGGTTTCCTCCTCTGCTTAGCTTTGCCATCTGTCTCCCTTCCTGGCTTTCCCTCTGTCTTCGATCTGGTAATACCCAGGGCTGGCCCAGGGCCAGGTGGGGCCATCGCAGCGACTAACAAAATGCCCCACCTGCACAGGCCTCGTGAGCCCGGATTCTTGGCTTCTGGCCCTTACCCTTGGACCTCTGCCCCTTCAGGGCCCCGGTGCTGTGCTTCCTGTAGGACCCAAAGGACTCCCCTCTGGAGAGATGCTGAAGATGGGACCCCTCTCTGCAATGCCTGTGGTATCAGGTCCTCAGGGTGGAGGGAGTTGGGGTGCTTAGCCAGTGTGGGGCTCTGGGAGGGGAAACCCTCAGCTGTGGGGAAAGTGGTTCCTGCGCGGCAGTTTCTGGGCTCCTGCTGCGTTCTGATGGTGGTTTCTTCAACCCCCGTCCCAGGTACAAGAAATACGGCACCCGCTGCTCCAGCTGCTGGCTGGTGCCCAGGAAAAGTGTGCAGCCGAAGAAGTTATGTGGCAGATGCGGGCTGTCCCTGGGCCCCCACCAAGGCTCGACTCAGGAAGGGTAAGCCTTTCCTCACCCGGCTGAGCCCATCTTGACTCAGTTTCTCGGGGGGGGGGGGGCGGGGTTGGGCAGAAGCCCTCCTGGGAGGAGTGGGGGAAAAAGACTTGGGTCTTCAGGGACCCAGCCTACCTCTTCTCTGTCCCCTCCCATTCAGGGATCCCAGGTGGAAGACCCAGGCCTCGGGCTCCAGAGTCCCTGTCTCGGGGGGCCGCTGTCCCCCTCTCTGGCCCCTGGTCCCATCAGGTTGGGCTGAGCCTCCCCTCCGAAAATGTTCTCAGCAGTGACACTCCGACTGTGGACAGCAACAGCAATAAAGAATCAAACGACTCTGAGAAAGGGCGCTGTGACTTGGGGATCCCACCTCATGCACATTTCCCTCCCTCCCCCATGCCAGCACTGTGGGGGCATGTTTTCTCATTAGGATTCTGAGGGATACACACACACACACACCCCCATGTACACAGGGACCAGCCCCCCCACCCCGAGAATTAGCCACATTCACCACAACATCCCACATAGGGCACCAGCTACCCCTTGCAGAGAGACAAAGAACACTTGCAGAAAGACAGACACACATGGTGCCTGTCAAGTGTACAACTCTTGAGCTTGGGGTTGTGGATTTGAGCCCCAGGTTGGGTGTAGAGATGACTTAAAAAAAAAATCTTAAAAAAAATAAAGGCAAGACAGATACGTGTGTGTGGGCTGACACACATTCACATACGAGCCACACACACCCACATGTGCGGACACGTACGTGAGACACATAGACCACACGCTAGGCAGCAACCCACATTGACACACACACATCTGATAGACACATGTGTCAGTGGACACATGAGATACACATGACAACACAGAAGATACACCCGGGCGACACACACATTGGCACACAGTGATACACGCACAGTGGTCCCTTCGGTGGCCCCCTCTTCCTCTTCCAAGAGCTCTCTAACCCCACCAAAGGGTGTCCCTAGCCTGAAGCCAGAAGACACGTAGGAGAAGAGGGCCCTGGCCAGAGCTCAGTCTTGTGGCTGTTCCCCAGAACACACGGGGTACCAGTGCTCACCGGGAGGACTGGCGGGATACAGCCAGGGTGCGGGTTGGTCCTCCGTGGCAGCAAGTGAGACCTGCCTGGCCACACACCCCAGGAAGGGGAGCCCCTGTGAAACCCTCTTTGTCTCTCTTGGGTGAGCCTGTGGGGAAGGCCTGGGCCCAGTTCCTCAGTACTCGGATCCCTGACTCCTTCCGTGCCACCATTCCTTAGCTCAGAAGCCCCTCCCCCGTGTCTCCCATAGCTGCTGTCCTCTCCTTACTGGGAGGGTGGGCAGCATTGCTTGACCACCCAGTCTAAAATGTATACCCCACTCCCACGCTGTGTCAGGCTCTAGTTCAGCTCCTCACTGGTTTCCCTCTTAGAACCTACCAGAATCTTCAGTTCTCTACTGCTTTGGGCTTATTTCATTCACCTTCATCTTCCCACCAGGACCCTGACTGCAGGGTCCAAGGCCACAATCGGTCACCCCACAGCCCAGCATGGGAATTCTCTGGGGATACACATTGGACATACGAAGGTCTCAGACCGTGTCCCTGTGAACTCATGGCTGTTTTTACCCACTTATTCAGCATTTATTGAGAAAGTATTGTGCACCAGGCCCCAATGGGGACACTTTGTGGTGACTAGAAAAAACATCCCTTGCTCTAGTGAAGCCAATATTCTAAAACGGCAGTAAACAAGTACTCAATTAAATATCTAAAATATGAAAATAAAATCTAGGGGCGCCTGGGTGGCTCAGTGCCTTAAACCTCTGCCTTCGGCTCAGGTCATGATCTCAGGGTCCTGGGATCGAGCCCCGCATCGGCTCTCTGCTCAGCGGGGAGCCTGCTTCCTCCTCTCTCTCTCTCTCTCTCTATGCCTGCCTGTCTGCCTCTCTGCCTATTTGTGGTCTCTATCAAATAAATAAAATCTTAAAAAAAAAAAAAAAGAAAAGAAAATCTATAAGGAGATAAGGGGTTGGAGGGCTACCTCAGTGAGGCTTCTCTGAGGAGAGACAGCCAAGGCCTCTCTGACATTTGTATAGAAACCTGAGGATCAGGAACTAGCTGTGGGACTTTGAGGGGAGGACAGTCCAGGCAGAGGGAATGGCAAAAGCAAAGGCCCTGTGGCAGGCTGGACTTGGTGGGACTCAAGGAACCTCAAGGAGGCTGGTGGGAGTGGAGGGAGGTGGTTAAGGGTGTGTGTGACGGGAGGGGCCACATCATCCTTGTGCTGTTGCCTGCTGTATACAGGCTTGGCCTTTAGTTCCTCCCACCCTCCAGTCTCCCAGCATCCCCCATTTCCTGTTCTTACCTTTGCTCAGGAAATGTTTGCCTAGGGCAGCTGACAGAGTGGGAGCTGTCTGGGATTGCTTCCTTCTCTCAGGCTCTGTTCCTGCTTTTGAGGGAGGCAGAGACTGCCAGGGTGGGGGGAGGCCAGCTGTTCTCTCCTTATGCTGCAGGGGGTGAGCGAGACGGTGGTGTGCGGAGGGGGTTGCATGCATCTCATCTGAATCGTGACAGTCAAAAGGCAGCTTGGGGTAAACTGAGGCACGGTGGATGTACACAGGGTGGAGGTGACATTGAGGGTGGGGCAGGGAGGCACGCTCTAACAGAGGAACCCTTTAACGGGAGGGACACCTCACTCATAGTGCAGTCACTGTCCTCATTTCCTCATCCTGGCAAGACCTCAGGATAGGAGCCCACTGCCCAGACCCCTGGGAGGGGGCTCCACCCATCCTGGGAAGATAGCCTCTGCTCTGCCAGGAACCAGGCCTGGGGGAATCACCTAGCTCCCACCCCACGAGTTAGCGGGGTTAGAGGGCAGTGCTGGGCGGAAGAGATAAGGGGAAGGGAGCTGGAGGAAGGAGTGCGGTCCCCACCCCAGCCCAAGGTTGGCTGAGAGCAGGAAAATGGACACGGAGAGAACACGCTCCAGCTCACACCGCATGAAGGCGCCTTGGACCGTCCCCTACACACAGTAGGTCCTCAGAAACAAACAAAAGAGTCCATGTATGAATAATCCTCAGGGTTGGGACTGGAGCCTTGGGTTGCTTCCTCATGGCAGAGACTGAAGTGGATGGACCCAGAGTCCTTTATAAAAACTTTATTGGGGGGGGGTAGAAAATGGGCGTGATGCCCCTGGAACTGAATAAATAAATGAATGAATAAATAAATACATAAATAAATAGAACAATAAATAAGCCCCCGTGTGCCTCTGGGGGGCGTCCCCCGGCCTGCGGGGAGAGGGGAACCGGCTCACGCCGACGTCAGCTGGATGGCGAAGACCTCGCCCCCGGCCTGCGCCTCTGCGGTGTCCGCAGCCTCGGTTCCACCTTCAGCGCCCGTGCCCCCGCCAGTGCCGCCGCCTGCGCCGTTGAGACACACGGCCTCACCGGAGCTTTCGGCCTCCTGCACGTTATACTCGCCCTTCTTACAAGCGGTGGACTGAACGTAGAAGGCCAGGCCGGCCCCGGCGGCCAGCAGGGCCGCGCCCCCCGCCGCGCCGCCCACGGCGACCCACAGCCACGGACCTGCGGGGGGAGATCCTCAAAGACAGTGGACCAGCTCAAGGCTCCCAAGCCCAGCCACCTCTGTTCCTTCCCAATGGGCGAGGTCAGTCCTCACCGGCCTGGCAGGGAACCCCAGTAAACTCACAGCGTGGGTTGGGGGAAAGGAGAAAGCCCCCAGAGGCTACCCTGAGCGCTGGTATGACCCCAGACCCGTTTTACGCATCACTTCAGCACATGAGGCTAGAAGTCTCCAGCCTCAGGGACACCTCCAAGTCAACCAACTCTCTTCATCCCCAAGAGGATGAGGGCAGGGGGAACCGGGTCATTCCTTCACCCCGGAAAGCCCAAGACACACGAAGTGGGAGGGAAGGGATCTGGGTGGGACCCCCCCACCCCCGTTACCCCCATCTTCCCCGTCACCCCTTTCCTCTGCCCTAGGTCCTCTCCAACACTTCTCCACAGCGGCACAGTGAGGGGAGAACTGGCTGGTTTTTACCACATAGGACTTACCCCAAGTTAATAAGCCCCTCCCACAGCCGTCACAGCCCTAGAGGGTCCCTCCCCCTAGAGGGTCCCTCCCCCTGAGCTGCAGTCCGTCTCCTCTTCCTCCACCTTCCACCCAAAACACGCCATCAAAGCCCCATTCGTCAGGGTGCCCCTGCCTTCTGCCCTGCCCCATCATCTACCGGGAAGGAGAGGGAAGCGAGGACCGGGTTGGGGGGCCGGGGAACCCAAGGCGCAGGCCACGCCCCCTGCAGATCCCTCACCCCGCCCCCAGCTGCCACTTACCGGCCACGCGCACTGTGATGCGTCGCGCGTGGCGCCCATGCGCGTTGGTGGCTGCGCACTCGTACTCGCCGCCGTGGCTGCCCATGGCGCCCGCCACGCTCAGCGTGCTGTTGTTGCTCGACAGGCCGATGTTGAGCGCCCCGGGGGGCGCGCGCCAGCTGATCTGGGCTGGGGGCCAGGCCTCTGCACGGCAGGTCAACGTGAAGTTCCCGCCCGGCCGCACCCCTCCGGGAGGCGAGGCTGCCAACTCGGCCACCACCGGCCGGTCTGCAGAGGACATGGAGGAGCCCCTCAGAGCCGGTCCAGGCACTGACCAAGGGCCCTTCCGCCCACCGCAATCGGAAAGTCCTGCTCAGATGGGTGGGCAGGGATCCGGCCTTCCGCCCCAGCCACCACCTCCGCCTACTGTGCGGCCGTAGTCAGCACTAAAATCCTCTGCCCAGCTTTCATGAAGGAGAGGAAGTGGGGACCTGCACCAGTGCCCTTCTGACCTAGAATTTGAGGGGGCGTGGGCGCCTGTTCCCTGGAGTTTTCATTACCCTCAGGTTTAGACCGGGAATCCTTGTCCCCAGGAGGGGGAGGCCTGAAGGAGTTACCCTTGAACTTCACTGGACAATCCCACTGCTGCAAGTCACCGGTTTGGGAACCGAGGGTCCTCTAAACGATGCTGCTCCCACTCACATTCCACGCCCACGGTGACCGTCCGGGTGTCCGTGCCATGCATGTTGGTAGCCAAGCAATGGTAGGTACCCGCATCCTCTCGGGACACGCGCAGCCTCTGAGGCCGGGGCACGCCCTCCCGGGAGCAGCGCACTTGTGGGGACGGGCGACCCCGGGCAGCGCAGGCCAGCCCTGCTGCCTCGGCCCCTTCCAGCCACGTCTGGTGACTTGGGCAGGTGGACTCATCCATTTGCGGCGGCGCTGCAAAGCAGCCATGGGGGGACATCAGGGAGGGTCCCCGACCCTGGGCCACCCCACTTCCCGGCCAGCCTGGGCCCCGCTCACACTCCGTGCTCACGGCGACAGTCTTGACCATGGAGCCATGCCGGTTGGTGGCGTTGCAAATGTAGATACCAGGTGCCAATCCACTCGCGATGCTGGGGACTCCGGGAGGAGAGTCTGGGGAGGCCAGCGGCAGCAGCAACCCCTCACTGGCACCCTCTGAGCCCACGCACTCCACTCTTGGCTCTGGCTTTCCATCCACCTCACAAGAAAATAGCTGCCCAGATCCTTCCACCCACGTCCAATTGCTCGGGCAGCTCTGCTCCTTGAAACTGGGGCCATCTGGGGAGCAGAAGGTCACACAGGGACTGGAAGTCAGGCCAGGGTTATCCTGACATACCCCATCTTGCCCCGTGTTGTCCCCACTCACATTCCACTGTGACGGCCACAGTTTTGGCCACAGAGCCTTGAGCATTAGTGGCTTCGCAGCGGTAGGTTCCTGCGTGCTGCCGTACCACACGCAGCAGGCCGTCGACAACCCTGGCCTCCCCAGAGTGCACACAGCTCACGTTGGGTGGCGGGACCCCGTGCGCCACACAGCTCAGGGAGACCTCTGTTCCTTCCAGCCATGTAATGTGTTCCGGGCAGCCCATGCTGTCCAGCGATGGGGCGTCTGGAGAAGGAAGTGTTGTTGGGTTCGAGGTTTGGGGACTGGCCTAATGTCCCTAGACCCTCTTTCCCTATGAGGGAGGTCACAAAGGGTTGGGCAGGCTGTGCCCTGCCCAGAGACACTAAACCGAAGAGATTTTAGCCTGGTAGGGTGGTGAGCTGTTTTGAGTCCTTTTTTCTGATTCCTACAAAGTACCCACAGGCTTGTCCCCAAGTCTTTGGCCTAGAAACTATTAAATGCCTTGCAAAGCCCACCTTCCCAAGATTCTGCCCACACGCCACCCGCAGACCCTTAGGGACACATCTGCCTCTCCCCCTCCCTCCTTCTGCAAGATCTTCCCCTAATCCTGCTCACCAGCCTCTTCCGTTTTTCAAAATCCTGCCCAAAGACACATTTCGGACCCACTCTTCCCTGTAGGCTAGTTACCCCTAGACCCTGAGAAACAGAAATGCGCCTGTGCACCCGGACTCACACTCCACCGTCACCGTCACTTCCTTGACTGCTTCGCCCTGGTGGTTGACCGCAGTGCAGCGGTAAGTGCCGGCGAGAGCGCGAGTGACCGGACCTTGCAGGCCCAGCGCCAGCACCGCTCCGCTGTCTGGCCGCTCGCAGTGCACGGAGGGCGCGGGGTTTCCGCGGGCTTCGCAGCGCAGCGTCTGCTCCGGGCCCTCCGGCCACGTCCAGCTCCTGGGACAGTCCGAATCATCCAGCCGAGGGGCGTCTGCAGGCAGGGGCGTGGGCCACTGAGAAGCTAGACGCGGTCCTTGAGGAAAAGCCCCACTTCCACAGCAGGGGCAGGGAGCGGACAGGCCGCTGGAAATCACGAGGAGGGGGGCGAGAGGTTAAAGACCAACTCACATAGGACGCGGAGTTCGGCGCTCTCGTTCTTGCTTAGGGTCTGCCCGACCACCTCGAGGCTGGCGTCGCAGAAGAAGCTGCGCTTGTCGTCGTCCTCGGTAGCATTTAGCTGAAGCTGGGCGGGCTGCCCCGGGACCACGGCTGGAATTCCGTCCAGTGTGACCAGGGCTCCAGGTCCAGCTGCGCAAGTTACTGTCACCACCTTCCCCTCGGGGGTGCTGGGCTCGCTCAGGGTCAGGACCGGCGCGGGGAAGCCTGGGGACGGGGCATTGGCCGGGAGTCCACCGACCACGCCTCTCCTTGCGGGTCGAGGCTGCCCCTCATCTGCCCGAACTCTCCCGGCAGTGCCGCCCACCCTTAGGCACCTCGCCCCGCCTCTCCCGATGCTTAGGCTCCGCCCCTTCCCACCCCGCCCCTTGAGGTCGTCTGGCCACAACTTTACAGGGTCCTCGTCGGGTTTGCGATGTTTCCCCTCGGCGGCGGCTCAGACTCTCCCTCTACAACTGTTCAGTCTCAGTCCTTCAACCTTCCCACCCGTTAGGGACTTGGAACCACGGCTATTCCTATACTAAGGCCCCGCCCATCCTTTGCCCCTCCTTCCAGTTCCTCTGGCTCCACCCCTGAGCCGCGGCCGTTGCGCTTCACTCCCTCTTACTGTAGACGGTCACGTTCTCCCGGGTCTCGCGGCTCTCGCCCCCCAGGGTCACGTTGCAGACCAACTGCCTGGTGCCCTCCTGCTCTGCATTAGCTGTGGCTGTGGCAGTGACCACGAGCGCGTCCCCCTCCAGGGTGATATCGGGACTCAGCCTGTGATCTCCCAGCGCCAGGTAGACCTCAGCCTCCGAGGCTGGAAACAGCTCGTCCAAGGTGCAGCGCACGGGTCTTTCTGAGCCCACTTCCAGGAGCCGGGGAACAACGAGGCGCGGGGGGTCCGGAGACAGGGCTGCGGGTCGAAGAACAGAGCTTGAAGATCATGTATCAAACACTCGATATGTACTAAGCGCTTTACACGCGCTATCTTACCCTATCATCCTCAACGCACAGGGAGGAAAACAACTTACACCTTGTGTATTTTGGAATTAGGATTGGAATTCAGATTTCTTTGTCTCCAGATCCTTAAACACTCGCCCGACTCCTTTTCGTCCCCTTTGGCTCCCTACACCCACTCACCGAAAGTTCGGAGTTCTCTGGGGGCGGAGCTGTTTGAAAACAGCCCCAAGCCATGCGGCCGCAGGTCCAGCTCCGCGCGGCAGGAGAAATTGGCCCCATGGTCCTCCCTTCGCGCCAGTACTGTAGCCGTGAGCACCGCACCCCGCGCTCGGGGTGGCTCCCCGGCGAAGCTGCGTCGGATGAGCTCCTGCGCGCCCCGCAACAAGGTCAGTGTGAGGCTCCCACGAGGCCCAGCTCCTGGGACCCTACAGCTCAGGGTGAAGTTCTCGCCCACAGGCTGCCAGGCAGGCAGCGGTACCAGCTCTACGCGATCCGGTCGCTCTGCAACGGGAGAACCATTGCTCTTGGAAATGCCGGGGCTCAGAGGCACGTGGCGTGGAACCCAGGGTCCCAGAGGCGGAGAGCTTGGGGACCGAGGGGGTGGAGCCTTAGGGGGAGGTCCCTGGGGTCCAGGGGGCGGGGCTTGGAAGGAAGGGAAAATACTAGTAGAGTGGAGCGTGGCCGCTGAGAACTCACGGAAAGTGCGAATGAGCCCACGCGCCTGCAGCGTGCGCCGGGCGCAGCGGAAGAAGCAGACGGGCTGGGTCTCCGGCTCGCGGATGTCCACCAGCTGCCGCGCCAGCCAGCGCAAGCCCCTCTGGGTCCCATTCCGGCGCAGCGAGGTCTCCAGGCCACCGCGCTCAGGTCGTGGGCAGTTGGTGCTGCAATTCAGCCACAAAGATCCCCCGCGCTCCACGAGCGCCACGCGGGGCTGCAGGTCCGCCCAAAAGGGCTCCTGCGCGACCGCTGACCAAGGAAACGTGGGCTCACTCAGCCTGGGGAGCCACCTTCCTGGTATCCTTGTGCCCCTATGTCGAATCAGGGATTCCCGGGGAATTAGCAGAGGCCACAGCCAAGGAGGAACTCAGGAGTCCTGCGTCCTGCCCTGGCCTCAGGTTTGGAGGCGCGCTCCCAGGGTTCAAACCTCGAGGGCGTCTCTGGGACATGGCAGCAGAGAGCCCTGGTCTCCAAGGAGCCGATGGAGTGATGGGAAAACATGGGGGGGGAGGGGTGATTAGATGAAAGACGGGGTCTTTGACGCACACAGCAATGATGGGAAGAGGGGACCTCGTGTGGAGGAAGGAAAACGAACTGGTTCTCAGGGTTCTTGCCGGAAAGGGAGAGACAGGTTGAGGCGAGGGCAAAAGAGAGATGAGGCTGAGTCAAGGCTAAGTGAGGACCCCAAACCCGGGAGAACACAGAACACTGAGGCTGGGCTCATGGAAGGAAGCGCGGAACAGAAGAGGGACTCCGTTGCCAGGGCTCCGGATGGAGCGGGAATAGCGCCTCTGAGTCACAGCAGTTGGGGAAATCGGGTCTTTCCGGACCACGACTGAGAAGGATGTCAGTCCGTGAACCATGGAGCATAAAAGAGCATGGAGAGGTACCCCGGAAAGGGACACGGGAGACCCGGGGTCTCCAGGGCATGAGATGGGTGCGGAAGAGCACCCAGGATCTCGAAGAGGGCAGGGTAGAGACCTCGGCGAGCGAGGAGTCTGGGAGCTGGGTCTCCATTGCGTGTTGGTGGGGAGAGGGATGGAAGGAGAGGTCCGGGCTCAAGGTGGGACAGAAGCGTGGGAGTAGAGCGAGACGAGGGCGGAGCTGGGAGGGGCTTGTGGCCGCTTCTCTGGTCCCGGAACTCCGCCCCCGCCCTGTCCACCCTGAGCTAGGACCGCGCTCTTACCTGAGAGGCCGAAGAGCCCCGGGCCCAGGGCAGCCCAGAGGCCGAGCAACGCCCGGCACAGCCCCGGCGAGGGCCCCGGCATCGCCGCCGCGGGGGAAGCGCAGGAGGCGAGGAGAGCGCGAGCGCTGAGCTGGGCGAGAGGACGGCGCGGCGGGTGGGTTGTGGAGGAGGCAGAGTTGCGTTCCGGGATTGGTTTAACGTTGGTAACTTGGTTTCCAAGGAGGGGGCGGCGGCAGAGGCGGCTGGGGGGCGGGAGGGCGAGCGTGCTCCAGGCTCGCGGCCTCAGCGAAGGCGTGCTGGCAGGAGCAAGCGACCCCCGGGGTCTACGTGGAGGCCCGCCCCATCGCCCGGAGCCTTCTGGGGGCGGCCGCGCGCTCCCGCGTCATCCTCGGCGGCGAAGCCGAGGTCCGGGGTTGCTGGGTTGCCCTTCTCAACCGCCCCCCACCCCTAGCTTGGATGCTGTGGTAATGAGCTGGACTCAGAGCTCCGCCCCCATAGTTAGTTTCCCCACCCAACCCCCGCGGCCCTTGGGCAGGGGATCGGTGTGAGGGTTGGGAGAGATCCGCGGAGCAGAATGGGGGAAGGCACAATTCTAGGAAAGGGCGTGGGGATTGCCTCCCTCACTGATCCTTTCCCTTATGACCCGGGGAGCTGCGGTCTATAGCCACGCCCCTAGTCCCCCTCCGGCTCCGCCCCCGCACGCGACAGAGGGGGTGGGGAAGAAAGTGCCAGCGAGTCGGGAACACGTGTGCGTGCGCGCAGCGTTCGCGGGCGTCTAAATTAGGGTCGGCTCTGCTCTGGGTCTGTATTTACCCAGCGTGCAGCGGGCACGTGTCTACGCGGCGTGTGTGAGCGCAAGCGGCGGAGGAGCGCCCCCGAATCCGCTTTCGGCGCGGTGGGCGGGGCCCCGGACCGCACCGGCCCTCCCAGACATCCAGTGCGAGCCCGGCTTGTGTATCCACGCGAGACCGAGAGACCCAGTATGACAGACACTTCGACCCTGCATCCGGGCCCCAAGCTTTGACACCCACTGCGTGTACCCCCCAGGCCGGGCGATCGGCAAGACGTTGCCAGGACGGGAGTCTGTGACACCCCACGTGGGCCATCCGAATTTTCCTTCCCCGCAGTCACAACATGGGTACCTTTTCTTCGTATCTTCGTCCCTCAACGTGTCATGTGACCCCGACCATTTGCTCTCTCACCGCCAGCGCTAACGGTGAACTGCGGGGGTCAGTTCTTGCTCCACCCCTGTCCTCCAGGAAAGTGCTGGGGCTGAAGGGGAGGGGCGGGGGGGGAAGGAAACTTAACACCCAATCGGAGCTGCTGCTTTGCAGCGGAGGAGCCAATGCGGGGCGGGGGGGGGACCATACTGTGAGCCAACCCTCCCACAGCCCAAGCCCTCCAGTGCCCAAGCTATACTCATTTGCACCGCACTGATAATGCCCGCAAGGGAGGTATATTACCACACTCGTCTGGGAATGGAGGGGCTGATGCGCCCCGGGCCCCAGTTGGATGGGAATGAGGAAACCTCAGGGGCCCTCAGAGAGACAAGGAACTTGGAGAAAGTGACGGAGGCAAGGGCAAACCAGAACGCCACTTCCTCAGAGGTGGTACCCTAGTGGGGGACCTTTAGGCCGAGAGACAGAAGGTGATGGAGGAAGACTTTATTGAATCAGCTTCCCCAAATTGTCCCAGATGTCTTTTTCCTTTGGCTCAGCCGGCAGAGACCCTGCTCTCTTTACTCTGGTTGTGCACCAATGGCCATTGTCGCAGGTAGACGGCCCCCACGACGAGAAGGATCCCTACAAGGGCCGCGATGGAGCTGGAGGCCAAGGCTTTGGACGCGGGGCGCCAAGCTGGGGACGGGAGGTGAGAGTGAGGAACGGAGCACAGGGAGGTAGGCCCACCCGCCGGGAGCTCCCGCCGGACTCGCTCGCCCTACCGGCGCGGTGCCCTGCCCGTCCCCTCCTCCAGTGCCCGGGATCGCAGAGGTGCCTCACCGAGGCCACTCAGCGTTATGGGTGCCGAGCTGCTGCGGACCACCAGGCCATCAAGACTGAGGCGTGCATGGCAGGTCACCGGTTTCCAAAAGTCGCGGAGCCTGGCGGGCGCCGTGTAAGTCAGCGTCACGTTGGCCAGATCAGAGCCGTTGTAGCGCCTCAGGTTCTCAGAGTAGATGACCCGGCCGCCGCGCCTCAGAGTCACCACCAGGAAGCCCACGGGGAACACGTGCGTCACGTGGCAGCGCAGAGTGTACTCGTTGCCCACCAAGAGCGGAGGCTCCAGGATCACGCTTCGCGGCGGCTCTAAAGCAAGGGGCGGTGGGCGAGGGGGTGGGGGGGGCGCTCTGAGCCAGGTCCGCGTGCGCCCCCTAGCGCTACTGCTAAATACCCACTTCCGTCCCCCTCCCCTCACCCCCGCAAGGCCTGAACCCCCGTCCCTCACTGTAGGCGGTGATCTTGGCCGTGGCCCATCGTGTTTCTCCTGCACAGGTGACGAAGCAGCGCACCTCGGAGCTCCAGGCTCTCACGTCCAACAGCTGGTAGGCTACCCAGCCGGGCCCACTGTGCGTTTGGCCCCGCGGCAGCTGAGTGCTGAGGCTGGAGTACTCCGGCAGGGGGCAGCTAGTGCTGCAGTTGAGCCACACGGAGCCCCCCGGCTGCACCTCCTTGAACTCGGGCCTTAGGCGCACCCAGAACGCAGCTGGGGTCTCCGAGGGCACCGGGGAGCTTCCTCCCGAGCCCTGCACCTGCGCTCTCCGGCGCCGGTGCGCCCTTCCGCCTCCGGGGTAGGCGGCCGCCAGCAAAAGCAGCAGCGAGAGGGGGAGCAGAGACCCCATGGCAAAGGGCCCAGACTGAGGGGCCAGAGCGCCCAGGAGCCAAGGCTGGCTCTGGAGATAAGGAGGCCGGCAGCCCCGCCTCCGCAGCCCCACCCAGAGGGACAGAGGCCCCCAGAGGGCCGAGGATCCTGCAGTGTGCAAGCCCCTCAGGCCCTCCCTCAGCTCAAGAAGAAATTCCAGACCTTTGTAAAGCAAGGCTCAGAGAGTTTGCTGAAGAGGTATCTTTAATTTTCACTTGAGTCTCCCAAGGTCCTAACAAGCCCCAGATTTGGATTTGAGCCTGAGGGGTGGGCCTTGAGCCGGCAGCTTTTTCTTGGGGGAAGTGAGAGGACCAGGCTGGAAAGGGCTTCAGCTGGATGGGACAGCTCCCCTCAACTCACACAAGGCAAGTATTTATGAAAAAGCTTAATTAGCACGAGAGAGAGGCTTCTGGAACTGGGAGGGGATCTTCCCAGGCGTCTCCTCCCTACTGCCTGCAGGGTCCTCATCTCTGCAGGAACCTGGGGCTGCCAGAGTGCTCTGGTCTTGCATGGTCCCACTGAGAGAGAAACAGGACAAGGCAGGGACACACAGGGGTTGGGAGTAGTTTCATAGGACTCCATGGTTTAGCTGCCAATGCGTGGGCATTCATGTTTAGGCATGCCACAGTATCATTGTGAGCACTAGCAGAGATGCATATGGGCAGAGAAGGGGCTAACAGAGGTCAGTGTCAAAGATGGGGGGAGGGCTCAGTGGGTTGCCCCTAGGCATGGCACCAACTAAACTGTATCACCATAGTCAGTCCCCTTCTGGAGGAAAGCAGCTTAGCCAATGGAATGGGAAATTCCAGCCCCACTTGATCTTTTTGGCCAGGTGCTCCTGTGCAGTCCACAACTAGCACACCCGTGCCTGGCAACCCTGAATGAGGTTAGACTGAGAGCTCCTTGAGGACAGGAACTCACGTTCCTCTTCTTTACCATTCTAGCCCACATAAAAGGCACCCAATAAATAGCTGGTAAAAGAACAAATTAATAAATATGTCATCATTAAAAGTTGGGGACAGTGCGTGGACTGCAGGGCTGGAGCTGGCATTCGTCAGGAAGTTTGGGGGTATGTGTTTCCATGCTGTTTGTGTTTGCGCAGGCTACTTCTCTCTTAGGACTGGAGCATCTCAGTACACGCAGTAGGGGTGTTTCACTGTTTCCCAGTTGGGGGGGTCCCATGTTGAGTGTCCCACCACACCCTCCCTAGACAGGTCAGGC
The DNA here is from genome assembly GCF_020171115.1 of Neogale vison. Classification (NCBI taxonomy): domain Eukaryota; kingdom Metazoa; phylum Chordata; class Mammalia; order Carnivora; family Mustelidae; genus Neogale; species Neogale vison. The sequence continues at coordinate 216,987,835 of NC_058096.1, forward strand.
CCTGACATCCCTCAGTCATGCCTCATGTCCTGCCCCTTCCCTGTGGCTCAGTCCTGTGGCTCCAGGTCAGGCATGAGGCTTGGGGATCCTAAGTGTGCCCGTGACAGGACCCCCAAATCCTGTCTGTATCCTGAGGCCTCTATCCTGTCCTCAGGCATCCTGGGAAGGTGGGTGGAGCTGCATGGCTTGTGACCACCCTTGTTCAATGTGGCACTGCTGCCACCGTGTGGGGGGCTGAGGGGGAGGCTGGTTCCTGGCTCAGTTTCAGGGCGGTGTGGCCGGTGTGTTCAGCTTCATGGCAGCTGCCTCCTGGGCCTTCTGTAGCTTGTATTTCTGGATCTTTCGCTGACGGTTATAGAGGTAAGCGGCTCCGCTCACAGTTCCCAAGAAGACAGCAACTACTACCACGATGATGATGGCCATGTTATTCTGGTGGTCTGTGGGGAGGACACAGGGCTGATGAGGGTTGAGTCAGGCTCACTGTCCCTGCCCTGCCCAGCTCCAAACCCCAGCACACTCACAGGTCACGTTCAGGACCACTTCGCGCCTGGTCACCCCGCGGGGGCTCCGGGCCTCACAAAGGTAAGTGCCTGCAACCTCCCGCTTGACAGGTCTCAGGTCCCCGATGGGCAGCAAAGCATCATCCCCCTTCCGGTGACATTTCAGTTCAGGAACTGGGTTCCCCCAAGCTTGGCACCGCAGGGTCTGCTGGGAGCCTTCCTCCCATGTCCAGTTTCCCGGACAATCCCTCTCGTCTAGTCGGGGACCATCTGGAGAAACACAGCAAGATGAGGAAGGGGTGAGGAACCAGGAAGACACCCCTCACCACCTCAGAGGGCAGGAGCTCATGGGATCTTAGGGGCTGGGTCCTCGGGGTTAGGGGCCACTGGTCAGTGGCCCCAACTCACACAGGACTCGGAGTTCCCGGATCTGGTTCTTGTGCAACAGGTGTCCAGCCACGATCAGGGCAGCAGAGCAGGAGAAGCTGCGTCTGTGGTCCGCGGCGCTGGCGTTTAGTCGGAATTCTGCCCTGTGTGCTGGAGACTCGGATGACACACCTTCCAGCGACACCGTGGTTCCGGCCTGGGCCTCACACTCCACAGTCACTAGAGTCCCTTCTGAGACTTCTGGCTCACTTAGAGTCAGGTTAGGCGCGGGGAAGCCTGGGAGTGGGTGGGCGCACAGTGAGCACCGCCGTCTAGCATTGGCCCCGCCCCTGGAAGGCCCCGCCCCATCTTGACTTACTGTAGAAGACCACATTCTCCTCCCTCTTCTGGTCTCGATCTCCTAGGGTCACCACACACGCTAGCTGCTGGATCCCCTCCTTTTGTGAGTTCGCCTTGACACTGGCCATGGCCAAGACGGAGTCCTTGCTGTACAGGGATGTAGAGTCCAGTTTCTTTTCTGCTAGCGTCAGGATGACTTCGGCCTCCGCAGCTGGGAAAAGCCCATCCAGAGTGCAGTTCACAGTCCACTGTGTGTCCACTTCCACAACTGCGGGGGTAGCAAGGCGTGGCTGGGTCTCTGGCAGGACTGGCGAGAGAGGGTGGGTGTGAACAGAGAGGCGACAGGCAACCTGAAGCCCCTTTCTGGGGCATTTTCATTCCCCCGTCTGGGACATCCTCTGGTTTTCCAGCGACTTTGCGGCTCGGGTCACCCCTGTCCCAGAACCCAAGCCGGATTACAGCCTTTTCAGAAGGTCCTGAAGCTGGGGCACCCCATCCCAGACCACTCCACCCCAGTGCTCAAGAACATGCTCTTTCCTGAAGCCTTAGCACCCCGACCAGAGGCCTCTCTCCCCTGGCTCCCCAAGGAGGAACAAAGCCCTGAGCCCATCCTCTCTGGCGGCTCCCCAGTGCCTCACCAAAGGTTTGGAGCTGCCTGGGGGCCGAGCTGTTCTGGAACAATCCCAGCCCTCCGGGCCTCAGGTCCAGTTCCGTGCGGCAGGAGAAATTGGCGAGGTGGTCCTCTCTGCCCGCCAGCACCGTGACCGTGACCTCGGCGGGCTCCCCGACGGCGGGCTGCCGGCTCAGCTCCTCCTCCCCGCGGAGCAGCACCACGGTGAGGTTTCTCCGGGGCGCCCCGCCTGCCACCTGGCAGCGCAGGGTGAGGTTTTCTCCCACGGGCTGCCAGCGGGGCAGGGGTAACAGCTCCACTCGCTCCGGGAACCCTGGGTGTTAAGGGGGCGGGGGTGGTGGTGTGTGAGCAGGATAGCTGCCCGCAGGGGGCGCCAGGGCGCCGGCTGCACCTGTCCCAGGAGCCCCGCCACTCTCCACTCTTGACAAACACTCCCCAAACCACCTGAGCGGGACAGGAATTTTAAGAGCTTCAGGATAAACCGGTGGGAAATCCCCAGGTGGTTGTGAACAGGGCAAAAGCAATTCTTTAGTTTCAGCGTCTGAGAGTGAAATGCAGAAAATAACCTCAAAACCTATCACCAGGAAATTTAAGCTGCCAGGTCCAGTAGAGATCGGTTTTTAAAAGCCCCCCCTCCCACCCGCTCCCCCTTCTCCTCTTCTTGGCCTCAGTTTTCTCCCAAGCAGCCCTCACTGTGTGGCATCCGAAGATGACATCCATCCACTCAGTTAACTTTCTCTACTCTATGTACCCCCTCCCCCACCACGGGAGGGCAGGTCGGGAGGGCAGGGGTCTTTGCTTTGTCCCCTGACCCATGCCGCTAACAGTAGGCTCTCCATATTCGTAGAATGAATAAGAGTGAGCCACCCACACCGACTCGAGGCCTTTCAGAAGCCCCCTTTTAAAGGAAAGAAGTTCCCAAAATGCAAGAACCACCTGCAGACACTGAAAACGAGACTCTGAACATCCCCTGAAAACACAACACGGTGCGCTTTGGTTTTTGCCAGGGTCTCCGCTCCGTGGGGGGTAACAGCACTTCTAGCCCAGGCTGTTTGTGAAAACTGACAGCAGCCGTGACTCAGCCCTGAGAGGGGACCCCCAGCCTTCCCACGGAGGGGTCTTAAGGACTGCGGTTCACCACACCTGTCCCAAGAGCCCCTGAAGTCTCTGTTAACGTGTCGGGGGCTGACACGCAGCTTTGGGGCTTCACTGCTACCTGCTGTATGCGAGTGACTTTGCCTCTGGAAAAGGGGTAGAAATTGAACCTCAGTTTCCTGAGCCATAAAATGGGCTGTCAGAGGTAAGACTTTTATGAGTCCATTTAAGAGGTAGAGAGAATGACTGTGAAACAGGGGCATGAGGTTTCTTTTTAGGGTGATGGGGAGGTTCTAAAATTAGATTGTGGTGATGGTTGTAGGACTCTAAATACGTGACAAGGTGTTGAATTGTACACTTCAAAGGGGTGTCTTTGACGGTGTGTACCTCACACCGTATCTCAGTAAAGCTGTTTGAAGGAATAAAAGGGCAAGAAACCCCTCCACCTGCTGTGAGCATGAACTTGCCGAGCTGGTGGAAACCTCAAAACCTCAGCCCCCCCCACCACTCCAAAATGGAACTCACATCTCCGAGCCCAGCTCCTTGACCTTCAGGTCAGACTGGGGGAGGAGGTCTGTGTTGCTTGGCCCTCTCTCTGAGCCCCAACCTCCAGTCCTGGTTACTTCACTCTTCAAATATTTGTCTGCCCTCCCTTCCTGTACCCAGCCACTGCCCACACATGTGGTCTGGACGAGGTCCATGCCCAACTGCTCTCTGGCTTCCCATAAGCCTGCCGTCATCTAGAACCCTGGCCTGCTCACACACCTGCTATGGCTCCCTATCACCCTGAGGAGAAGGTCCCAGCTCATCCACCTGGCATTTGAGGCCCTGCCCACCTCAGCTCTAGCCACACGGCTCTGTCTGTATTCAGTCCCTCCTAAAGCCCCTGCCCTTATCCACATGTTTTCCCACTCAAACCTTTGTCTAGGCTGTTCCCTCTGTCCTGGGTGTCTGTGAACTCCTACTCACCCTTCAAGGCCCAGTTAGGGGTCACCTCCTATAGGAGTTAACACCCTTATTCTTTTTTTTTTTTAAGATTTTATTTATTTATTTGACAGAGAGAGATCATAAGTAGGCGGGGGGGGGGGAAGCAGGCTCCCCGCTGAGCAGAGAGCCCGATGTGGGGCTCGATCCCAGGACCCTGGGATCATGACCTGAGCCGAAAGCAGAGGCCTTAACCCACTGAGCCACCCAGGCGCCCCCACCCTTATTCTTTCTAGAGAAAGCTCAGCCACTCAGGGATCCTGCCTCAGCTTTACACTGGGGGTGGGGCAGGACCAAACTGGACAGAATGTCTTCTGGGGGACCCTTCTACTGTGTGCCGGTTCTGTTCCATTTCACAGAGCTGGAAATGAAGGCAAAGTCTAGTGCCCGAAAGGCACAGAGGGAGAAACATCACAGAGCCGGGACTCAGACTTGGGAGCACTGGGCTCTCAGCTATCAGGCCGAAATGCAGAACTCTTTCGGGGAGGTTTGCCCGGGGGTTTCACAGGCCACCGGGAATGTTCGGGGACTCCCCTCACCTGGCCTGAATCTGTTCAGACATGGTCCTGAAGGCTTCCTTCAGCCACACACCATGAAGGTGGAAGGTCTTTTATGTCTCACGGCCTCATTATACCTGTGCAAGGAGAGCTCATGGGGAGATAAGCCATGTCCCCCACCGTCGCCCAGTTAGGCAGGGCCATGCTGGGATCGGAACCCGAGGCTGGCTGATCCCAAGACCAGTCGGCCCATTCTCTTCCTTTTCATTCTTCCTTGTTCTTTTTGTTTTGTTTAGTTTGGACTAGCGTTTTATTTCTTTATGGCCTCCGGTAACAGAAATTCTCATGATGCAAAATGCCCAAAGTAAAACAAGGCATAAGACACATCGCCCCCTGCCCTCTCCCAGAGCAGCCCTCCCCAGCTTCTGTCTTCACAGCTAATACGGTCACTTCTTGCATTTCCTCTCATGCCTCCTTCATGTGATGACACAGGCATCCTTCACCCCGCCACGCTGCTCCTTAACACCAAAGTTGGATGCCACTCATTCTGAGTATACTCCTTCCCTTAAACTTGACAGTACACTTGGGAGCTCATTTCTCCTTTCTGGACACATGCCCTTCCTCCCTGTTTTTTTTTCCTTTTTGCACAGCTGTATACTATTCCCCCCGCCCCACCCCAGCCCCCTATGCTTGCCCACGTCCGTCCACCCTTCCAAACTAAGCCCAGTGAATAAGCCCATTCCACGCCCAGCCCAGATCAGTTCCCCTGATGGGTGGAGTGCAGGGAAGCCCGATTCCCAGCAGTGGGATTTCTATGTCCAAGCACATGTGCCTGTGTCATTTGGAGAACTGACACTCCCTTTCCCCACTCAGAGCTGTGCTCCTGAGGCTCCCACTCTGTCAACAATGTCCCAGGACAGCCTGCTCCCCCCTCCCAAGTCTTGCCAGCACGGTTCTGAGCAATTCTATTGATTGTTGCCAATATGTGAAAAATGCCATCACTGGGCTGCTTTGAAATTGCTTCTTCTTTTCAAGAGTCGCATCTAGGACCTGTCACATGTTTAAAGAGGCCTAGAATATTTGAAGGTACTGACCAAATCTCTGTACTGCGCTAAAGGCACCCCAGAAAATTCAAGAAGGGGTTTCAAAGGACAATGAGGCTCTCCGAGGAGGTCCCCACTAGTCCTTCAGTGAGTCAGCTCTGGCCCCATCAGCAAGCCGCCAGGGCTGTCCTGGCCTGCGGGGACCCCCAAGCACCCACCTCTCCCACCCAGCCCGCCTAGTCCGGCCCCTGGGCCCAGCCACTCACAGTACACGGTAAGGGACATTGAAGCCATCAACTGATTGCCACAGTTGACAAAGCATATGGGATGGCTGTCTTCTTGTACGTCACTCAATTCAAAGACCTTCCAGTGGGACCCATGGGCCACTTCCTTCTTCGTCAGCTGAGTCTCCAGGCCCAGCTTGGGGTTCTGGTCACAGGAAGTACTACAGTTCACCTGTACGGTGCCTCCTCGGGGTATGGTGGCTTCTGGGGGGTGCACTGATATTTGGGCACCCCCAAGTCCTAGAACAAGAGACGGAGAAGGGGACAGGCATTACAAACGGGGTTCAACCACAATTACCGTGGACCCAGCCCGTGCTGGGTGCCAGGAACATCGCCTTGAACGAGACAAAACTCTGCCTTCAGTGTTCGAGACAGAAAAATTCACAAACAAGATAATTAATAACTGATGTTAATCCGAGCTTTGACGGAAACAAAACAGGGTGATAGAACGGACAGTTCCTTGGCAACAGGTGATGTGTGAATGATGAGAAGGGGCTGTCCATTCAGAGAAGAGACATTAATTCCTGGGAAAAGGAACAAGTGCAAAGGCCCTGCGGCAGGGTAGCTGGAGGAGAGCAAGTGAGGCGGAAGAGCTGGGAGCAAGCAGGGTGGGAAGATCCTGTGGGCGGTGCAGGCCATGCCAAGGTCTTGTTCTTCATCCCGAGGGCAATGGGAAACCACGGAGGATTTTGGCAGAGGATGGCATGATGTCAGTGTTTTTCCTCCTTCCAAGGTGTGAGGTGGAGAGGACTAGCCCTCTGGGAATGGAGAGGCTCTGATTAAGCTGGCTCCCTACTCCCTCTGACAAGTGGTCTCCCCTCTCCAGGCCTCAATTTTCCCATCTGTAAGGTGGGTGAATATAGCCATCCCAGTCCCTGCTAATGCAGTGGGCTCACAGCACAGCGCAGGGGAGAAGGCGGGCTGTAGCGGTTAGCTTCCTCAGACCTCCCACACTTCCGAAGTGGAAAAAAGTGTCTGTCTGGGCCCACCCCTTCTCTGTCTCCTCCAAAGATCCCTGACCTCAGTTTTCGGTCTGCTCTCTCTGGGGTGGGGGTGTGGGAACACAGCAGCTCTGTCATTTCTCCTAGAGTAATGGGATGGTTCCCGTTTCACGGAATGAAATGGCGAGGCTGGGAGAAGTGACGTTGCTCACCTAAAAAGCCACAGAATCCACACTGGCGTCTGGACTAGAACCCCTCATTGACCTCGTAAGCACAGGTGCCCCTTTCCCGCCAATGCGCTTCCCAGCACCCACCACCATGTGTGACCCACGGTGTCCCCTTCTCCCCTCCCTCTGGTCTGGAGTTAGCGGAGGGGTGCTGGGACATACCCGTCTCAGCCTCTGGGCCCTGGGCAAGTCAGCTCTGGAATTCCCCAGAGCAGAAGCAGTCCCGGACTTCCCCAGAGGTAGGGGATGAGGAACAGAATGTAGGTGTGTGTTGGGGGGGGGGTCCCCAGTCTACTCAGCTTGGCGTGGGACCCATTCCCATACGGTCTGACCGGGTCCTGGAGCCAGGCGTGGCATTGGGCCAGGACACAACCATTTCGAAGTGGCGGCTCTTGCGTTCAACATTTTACAGCGGAGAAACTGAGGCGCCTGGAGGCTTAAACTGTAGCTTGAGGCCACCTATGGAGATCATGCAGGTCTGGATTCGAACCCAGTGCTGTTGTCTTAGCTCTAGCCCCAACTTCCCATAAAGACCTACCTAAGTATGATTGGGGCTTTATCCCCAGCTGGCCGGGAGTCGGTCCTCCCTGTGCATTCGGGGTCTCGACCGCAGTCCCCACCCGTGACTCACCCGGGGGCAGAAGTCCGATCAGGGCGAGGAGCGCTGGCAGCGCGAGACGGGCGGTGCCGGGAGCCATAGCGGGCGGGAGGAGGGCGGAGAGCGCGCGGCAGGAGCGCAGAGGCGTGCGGCGCGGACTGGGCTCCCGGAGCGCGCGGGAGCTCTTATAGTGGCCGGGCACGGGGGGACAGAGGGGCGGGGCTGCTTTCCCGGAAACCTCGCGCCTTCCCCTCCGGAAGGAGGGCTCCGGCATTTCCGGATCGAGAGGGTACCGAGCCCAAGTCGTGTTGACCCCCCTGATGGGCGCTGGAATTTCCGAGTTGAATCGACGAGGGCCGCAGCGGCCCCGCTGGCCCCGGGAGCCGCTCCTAGCGCTGGGGATCGGGTCCCGGGCTCGCGTGACCGTGGTTCAGCGTTTACGCTGCGCGAAATGCTTTCCCGAATACTGCCCACTGCCCTGGACGGTGGGGACTGCTATTGTGTCCATTCCACGGAGGGGTAAACCGAGGCTCCGAACTGCGAGGGGATTCGGACTCAAGTGTGACGTCTCAGCGCAGGCGGGCCTCTTGAACCGAGTGGAGGGTCCCTCGCTTGGACGGGGGCTCAGGGATCCATTCGGGGCGTCCTCTATCAAGGGCGCCCCGTCCCCAAGGAGCATGGCCCTGCCCAGCCGACAGATTTCCCTAGAAGCGTTAGGAGCAGGCCCGGGCACATTCTGGCGTCCGCGAAAGCTGGGGGAGAGGACCGGCGGCGTCATCACGTCCGGGGCCCTGCATCCCCCCCCTCCGATGGGCGCTTCCACCCCCGCGGCCTCGCTTCCCCTTTCGGCCTCCGCAGCGGGGACATCTTCACAGCTTCCAGAAAAGGGAAGGAAGCCGCGTGGTCCTGACGGGCCGAGTCCCCCGCTGCCGTTCCCAGGAGAAACTGAGGCAGCAAAGCTGGAAGGGAGGGGGGAGCTCGGACCCTTCCGTTCAGCGGGGAAACAGCTCCCTAAGTGGGGCGGGGAGAGGAGGCCGTCAAATTCCAAGGCTCCCTGGAATTTGCGCGCGGCTCCTGCAACTTGAGCGCTGGGCGCGCGCGCTGAGTACGTGCAGATGTTTGCACCCGCTGATTCCATTAGGGCGGGGCGGGGGGGGCGTTGTCTCTGGGCCGCCTGCACGCCCCCCACGCCAGGGCCTCGGCCTGCAAGTGTGACCCCAAGACTTGGCGTCTACCACGACGACGGTGGGGACCCTGGAGTCTCCCAGCGCCAGCCCGCGCCGCCCGAGGCTTCCTGTTGTGGGGCGCGCGCCACGTCGCCATGGAGAACTCCGAGGGGCCAGGGAGGTCGCGTAGCAGAAGGGGAAGGGAGGGGGGCCCCGGGGACGTTCGGGCCCTTCCTCCGGAGGATGGGCCTGCGAGTCACTCATCAGCTAGAAACGCGTCCCTTCCCCCGCCCCGATCCTTCCCAAGGAATTTCCACGGGGATCTTTCGACGCGGGGTGTGGTGGGTGCTGAATTCCCGGCCAGAACTGCCTAGTAAAGGTGCAGAGTGGGAACGGGGACTCACTGCCTCTCGAAGGGCCTGGGAAAATCCCGTACGGGATGGGGTCGGGGAGGGGGTTAGTATTTTCCGGCGGATTTTCCTTCTTTTCTAAAGATTTTGTTTGTTTATTTGAGAGCAATAAAGATTACATTTATTTCTTTGAGAGCGAGAGCACAGCAAGGGGAAGGAAAGGGAGAAAGCAGACTTCCCGCCGAGCGGGGAGCCCGAGGAGGGTCTCGATTGCACGACGCTGAGATCAACGACCCAAGCGGAAGCCAGACGCTGTACCCACTGAGCCACCCAGGTGCCCCGGGCGGATTTTTCTCGGGCTCTTCTTGGGTCCCTTGACCTTAGTCCAAAGTGTGCAGGCCGCGAGCTCCCCCGCGCGGCCAAAATCTTCCTTGCAGCCATAAAAGCGCCAATCTTTTTCCCATCTCCTGACCTGCTGTGCCCTATTTATTGAGCGCTTGTTGTATACCAAAAATCCTTCCAAGGGGGTGCTAACGACAGAGCAGTGATCAGAAAAGACAAAAGTTTCGTCATTGTGCAGAGGTGGTTTTAGTGGGGGGAGCAGACAAACAAAAATAAAATACATAGGCTGTTACTTGTGATTAGTGCTGAGAAGTAAAACGGGAGAGAATAGGCAATGTGGGATTTGATGAGCTTTTTAATAGAGTATTCTGAGACAGACCGAGAAGATGACATTTGAGCAAAGACCACGGGAGGTGAGGAGGGAGGTGACAATATCAGGGAGGGAGTGTACCAGGCAGAGTACTGAACGTGCAAAGGCCCTGTGGTAGGGACAGCCAGGAGGCCATGATGGCTGGAGTGCAGTAAGGAAGGGAGGAGGAAAGGAGGGCAGGGAGGAGATGGTGCAGACCATGCTTGTTGGCCTGCAGGGGACTTCGGCTTTCCTCCCAGTGAAGTGGGAGCCATGGAAGATTCTGAGTAGAGGCGGGACGGCCCTGACTCAGGTGTTTACAGGCACCCTCCTGAGACCGCAGGAGCTATGCTCTAGGGGCAGGGAGGACAGTCTGGAAGCCAGAAAGCCAGAGGAGGTGACTCCTCTAGTCCAGGTGAGTAATGATGGGGCCTGCACTGGCCGGTGGCATTTGGAAACGTGGTCAGATTTGGCCTCCGTTTCGGTGGCAGGGTCAACTGCACTTGCTGGGTCTTGAGGACAAAACGGAGTCAGGGAGGGCTTGTTGGTCCTGACCTGAGCCCCTGGGAGGATGGAGAGCTATTTTCTGCGATGGAGATGGGGCGGTAACGGGGCACAGGTTGGCCAGAGGAGCCTCCGCTCTAGGTCTTCCACTCCCTTTATGTTTCCTTGAGGAAAAGGAAAACAGAGGCTCCCCAGCCCTCCACCGAAGCTTCCAGGAAGGGCAGGGTTTCCTTCAGGATGCCAGGCAGTCTCAGGCAGACCAACAAATGTCCCCACTGCAGACCAGAGGCTGTGGACACAGGGCAAAGTGGCCACAAGCCGCTTTGTGGTTTCGTGCCTGCTTCTCCCTTCAGTCCAAGCTCTCGCATGGCTCCCCGGCCTTTCCTGGCAGCTTCCGCGAGCTGCTCTTGTCCTTGAGCATTCAAACAGTGCTGTTCCTCTAGCCCAGATTTCCCTTCCACCATTTCTACAAAAGGTTCTCAGAGCATCGCATCCCCAAGGTTGTAACAGGAGGAGGAGGAGCTGGGGGGTTTGAATCCAGGCTCCCATACCTACCAGCTATTTGAGCGTAAGCTCTCCCCAAAAGTGAACCTTGAAGCAAAACTTGGTGTCCAGGCAGTTTGTCTGGGAGGTGATGGAGTCCGGGAAGGCTTGGGGTGGGGGAGTCCGGGAAGGCAGGCAGTAAAGGTGTGCGTTAGCGGAGTTAGCCATTGGGGTCACTGAGGTTCAGTCTTATGGAGGAACTCTTGGAGGTGGGAAGACTCTATGCCAGTCCTGTGCCTCACTGGGTGGAAGCCGTTCTGGAACTGTCAGCTCCCCAACACTTGACTACTAGATATATATTTTAATATAAAAATTGTAATAGGTTGGGGCGCCTGGGTGGCTCAGTGGGTTAAGCCGCTGCCTTCGGCTCAGGTCATGATCTCAGGGTCCTGGGATCGAGTCCCGTATCGGGCTCTCTGCTCAGCAGGGAGCCTGCTTCCCTCTCTCTCTCTCTGCCTGCCTCTCCGTCTACTTGTGATTTCTCTCTGTCAAATAAATAAATAAAATCTTTTAAAAAATTTTTTAAATAAATAAAAATTAAAAATTGTAATAGGTTTTATTTATTTATTTGACAGAGAATACAAAAAGGCAGAGCAGCAGAGGGAGAGGGAGAAGCAGGCTCCCCATGGAGCAGGGATCCCGATGTGGGACTTGATCCCAGGACCATGGGATCGCGACCTGAGCTGAAGACAGACGCTTAACCGACTGAGCCATACAGTCACCCCTTTAAAATTTTTTAGTCACCAGGCTGTCCATTACATCCCCAGAACCTATTTATCGTATAACTGCAAGTTTGCACCTTTGACCCCTTTTACCCATTTCCCCACCCCCTGCCTCTAGCAAGCACCAGTCTGTTCTCTGTAACTACAAATTCAGGTGTTGTTTTTTTAAGATTCCACATGTGAGTGAGATCACACAGTATTTGTCGTTGTCTGTCTGATTTACTTCACTTAGCATAATGACCTCAAGGGCCACCTACGTTGTAGCAAATGGCAAAATGTCCTTTTTTTTTTAGAGTAGGCTCCACGCCTACAACATGGGGCTGAGATTAAGAGTTGGATGCCTTGGGTGCCTGGGTGGCTCAGTGGGTTAAGCCGCTGCCTTCGGCTCAGGTCATGATCTCAGGGTCCTGGGATCGAGTCCTGGAATGGAGTCCCGCATGGGGCTCTCTGCTCAGCGGGGAGCCTGCTTCCTCCTCTCTCTCTGCCTGCCTCTCTGCCTACTTGTGATCTCTCTTTGTCAAATAAATAAATAAAATCTTAAAAAAAAAAAAGTTGCATGCCTAACCGACTGAGCCACGCCGGGGCCCCACGCTTTCCTTCTTCTTCTTCTTCTTCTTTTTTTTTTTTTTTTATGGCCAAATAGCATTCCACTGTGAGTATGTATATGTCCATTCATCCACCAATGGACGGTTAGGCTTTTTCCCTGTCTTGAGTATTGTAAACAATGCTGCAGTAGCAATGGGGGTGTAGAGGCCTTTTCAAGATAGTGACTCTGATCCCCTCCAACTGATGCAGAAGCAAAATTGCTAGGCCATATGGTAGTAACTGATTTTAATTTGGGGGGGGGAGCCACAATCCTGGTTTTCAAAGTGACTATGCCAGTTTACATTCACATATATGTGTCTAACTGAGACAAGTTCACATAATATAAAGTTTACATTTTTAAAACATTTTATGTATTTATTTGTCAGAGAGAGAGAGCACAAGCAGGGGCAGCAGGCAGAGAGCGAGGGGGAAGCAGGCTTCCCGCTGAGCAGAGAGCCCAACACCGGGCTCAATCCCAGGACCCTGAGATCATGACCTGAACCGAAGGCAGACACTTAACCCACTGAGTCACCCAGATGCCCCTATAAAGCTTACATTTTTGCCCTTTAACAACTTTCTAGAATATTCACAATCTTGTACCACCATCACCACGATTCGATTCCGGACTATTTCCTCACCCTCCCCCCAAAATCTGGCGCCTCCCGATTCCCTCTTCCCTCAGCCCCTGGAAACCCCTACTCCACTGTCTGTCTGTGTGGGTCTGGCTATTCTGGACATTTCCCGAAAACGGAATCACACACTCTGTGGCGTTTTGTGTCCGGCTTCTTTCCCTCTGCATCACGTTCAGGATGTCTTGCGTAAAGGTTCATCCCTGTTGTAGCATCCCGCGGCCCTTTTTCCTCTCTCTGGCCAAACAGTGGTCCACGGCAACGATATATCACATTTCGTTCACCCACTCATCAACAGGTGGGTCATGCGAGTCGTTTCCACCGTTGGCTGTTGTGAATCAGGCCACCACGAACCGCTGGCGTACAAGTGTGCTTGTTTTCAGTTCTGGGCGTACCTCATTTCTTGTTATAGCTGGAGAATATTGCCTTGTATGCATACATGACACTTTGTTGATCCGCCCATCAATCGACGGACATCTAGGTTGTTTCTCCCTTTTGGCCCTGGGGAACCACGCTGCTTTGTACAATCACATGCAGGCATCGGTATGAACATTTTTTCAATTCCTTTGGGAATATGGTTAGAATTGCTGGTCATATGGTAATTCCAAGTGGAGTTTTGGAGAAACTGCTAGACTGTTTCCTTTTCCTTTTCTTTTCTTTTTAAGATTTTATTTATTTATTTGACAGAGAGAGAGAGAGAGAGCACTCAAACAGGGGGAGCAGCAGGTAGAGGGAGAGGGAGAAGAAGGCTCTCCACCAAGCAAGGAGCCCAATGCGGAACTCGATCCCAGGACCCTGGGATCATGACCTGAGCCGAAGGCAGACGCTTAACCGACTTAGCCACCCAGGCGCCCTGAGACTGTTTTCCACAGCAGCTGTGCCATTAACATTCCCACCAGCAACATACAAGGATGCAAGACTTCCAATTTCTCCACATCCTCTTCAATACCAATTTTCTGTTTGATGATTACTACCATAATTGCCATCCTAGCGGGTGGTATGTTGTCCTAGTCCCCCTCCTCCCCCAGCTCCCATCCCACTGTCCTTCTGACCTGCCCAGCAGACAAGCCCAGCAGAGGGCTGGGGAGTGGGGGGAGGCCTGCATGCTGGACAGCAGGTGTCAAGGATGCTGAGAACCTCTGCTGTGAACTGTGACCTTGAGCAAACCACTTCCCCCCACTGCGAGGGGTATCTTGCTGGCCTCAGCTGAAGAATGAGATGGTAACACAGACCTTGAAGGCTGATGTGAGGTGTCACTAACCTAGTTTGGATGCGATGATTGGCCAGCAAAGAGCAAGGGCAGTTAGCGGTCGTCACAATTTGTCTGTTTCACGAGGAACCAGTGAGGAGAAACTCCCCCTAAAACTTCCTCGGTGGAAACACAGGCTTCCTCTGTGTTCCCACAGATCTGGTTCATGCCGGTATCACAGTTCATCCTAGCCACCCTAGGGCGTAATGCAGAAGTTCACGTTGTTTACGAGTCAGTCAAAACAGAACTTTGCTTCTGCCTGCACCCCTTGACTCTGTGCTGGAGTCTCGCCCCACTCCTGGCTGGGAAGTCTGCCCAAGACTCAGGCCCAACTCAGTATCATATATTCAAGTCTCTGAACTTGACTTGATGTTGGAGGGGAGCCCCGGGTCAGGCCTCGCTAGGCTGGAGGCCTCAGTGAGGAAGAAGGGCCTGGTTTCCCTACTGGTGACCTTCTTTCTGTCTGCCTCACCCCCTCTCACTAGCCTTAGGGAGGGCCTCCTTGCCCAGGTGCAGCAAGGAGGAGACAGGGGCCAGGGCAGTTCCTCCTGGGCTGAGAGCTCTGGTCGGCCCAGCAGCACATAAATGTGGCACCCTTGGGGGATTTGGTGGGTATGTGTATTGAGGGGCTCTGAGGCTTTCTTTTCTAGACATCCCTTGGTTAGGGTGGGAGCATCTTTGGTTTGGGTAAATAAGCAGTAAGCAGACCCCTGGCCCCACCTTCAGAGCTGCCTGCCTCTCGCCCTTCGCCCTCTGAGTGGGATCCCAGCTCTAGCTTCTGCTTTCACTTTCTTAAGCCAGATTCAGCCGGAGTCCTGGGTGTCCTGTCTTGGAATGGGTAACTGCACAGTGCCCTCCCTCTCTGGGCTCTGTCGGGTCAGTCCATGTCCCCAGAGAGTGGGAGGACTTAAGGGTAGCAACAGCTCCCCCGACGAAATGTCTTCACTCATTTCTTCTTAAAAAGGCTCATTATAGAGAATTTCCAACACAGACAACAGCAGAGGATACGCGGTGAAGCCGCGCGCGCCAGTTTCCATGGTCTTCACAGCTGATCTGGTTCCATTTCTCCCCTTACACCCCTTCATGGGATCAATTCTACCCCCCCAACACCCCTACCCTACCCTGCAAGAAAAAAATAAAAGTGCTAACCCCCAGAACCTGCAAATGAGTAAGATGAGGTTGGTTATTGAGGCTGGGTGGCGGCAGGGGAAGCGGGGCACTAACCCAACATGACCGGGGTCCTTATAAAAAGGGGGAATCTGGGGCGCCTGGGTGGCTCAGTGGGTTAAGCCGCTGCCTTCGGCTCAGGTCATGATCTCAGAGTCCCGCATCGGGCTCTCTGCTCAGCAGGGAGCCTGCTTCCTCCTCTCTCTCTGCCTGCCTCTCTGCCTACTTGTGATCTCTCTCTGTCAAATAAATAAATAAAATCTTTAAAAAAAAAGGGGGGGGGAATCTGGACACAGGCACATCCACAGGGACATTGCCATTCAAAGACGAGGACAGACCTTGGGGTGACCATGAGACCAGAAACAGCGAGGATCGCCAGCAAACCACCAGAAGCCAGGGATGAGGGATGGGACAGAGAGTCTGACTCGCAGCTTCAGAAGGAACCCCCTGGCTGACAGCGTGATCTTCGATTTCCAGCTTCTTGGACCACGAAACAGTATGTTTCTGTTACTTCAGCCCCCCAGGCTGTGGTACTTGGTTCAGGCAAGTCCTAGGAGATCAACACACAAGCTGCCTCCCAATTATTTGAAAACACATTCTAGTATCAGATCATCTTTTTTTTTTCTTTTTTTTTTAAGTTTATTTGCCAGAGAGAAACACAGCGAGAGGGAACACAAGCAGGGAGAGGGAGAGGGAGAAGGAGAAGCAGGCTTCCCACAGAACAGGGAGCCTGTTGGGAGGCTCCATCCTAGGACCCTGGGATCATGACCTGAGCCAAAGGCAGACGCCAACAATTGGCGTCCCAGGCATCAGCTCCCGCCCACCAAGTCCAATTTATTTGAGAGAGAGAGAGAGAGAGAGAAAGCCCACACATGCTCCGGAGTGGGAGGGAGGGACAGAGAATTTCCCACTCCCCGCGCGGAGCTGACATAGGACTCAATCCCATGGCTCTGAGATCCGCCCTGAGCCAACACCAAGAGTCGGATGCTTAACCGACTGAGCCACCCAGGCGCCACTCAGATCATTTTTCTCTAATGCCTTTTTTCATCCTTGGTCTGGCTGCAGGTTTCCGGTATGGTTGAACGGGTTCCAACACATCTCTGGAAAGTCCGTGGCGCGAGGCGGGGTAGGGGGGTGAGTTGGCCTTGCTGTTTCCTGACCGCTGTGTGGTGGACAACGAAGCAGCCTTCTCGCTACGCTGATCTAGACTCGGCTGGGCGCTGTCAGCACAGCGGGGTCTTACTCCAAGCCTCACGTCCCCACGTGGCCGGTGAGAGGCACAGGGAGAGGTCGGGAACAGTTTGGTTTCAGCCCAAGGGACATTTCCCACCCGCCCTCTGCACGCATTCTTACACAGGCTCCAAATGGCTTTTTTACTTTGTCAAGTCTGGTGCTTTAAGGATCAAAGTTTTTATCCATGAGGATTTTCAAAGAATGTGCTTCAAGCTCTGAAGGCACTCCCCAGAGACGCATTCCAGAGGTTTTTTTGGCAAGAGGCTGTCTAGCCCATGGGTGGTCACCGCCCCCCTCCTTGGCTAGACCGACACACGCAGATGTCCATTCTGTCTGTCTTTAAGGAAACTGACCACATGGTAGTCTCTGTTAGGACTATTACAAGAAAATTAGCTTGGGGAGCAGATATCAGCAAACTTCACAATTAGAATGCCAGTTCAGTGTTTAAAAAGTGTGTTTATTTCCTCATTTACTGAGCACAGGGATTCAGACTCTGCTTGCGGGAAATCATTATGATAAAAGCTTCAGGTTTACGCTTCCTTTTTGTAGAATCAACCCCCCTGCTTGGCCTGCAGGACCATGACGAAAGGCAGCACGAGCCCCATCGGGGATGTGAATTCTCGGGGGCAGCCCTGGGCCGCGGGGAGGCAGCGGGAGCGGGTTCCCAGGGACAGCGGTGCCACCAATCCCCTGCACGCTCCTGGAGGCTGATTCATCCTGGGGAAGCGGACTGTGGGTCACCACTAGAAACAGCCCTGAGGTTGCCCCTTGAAGAGAGGTACCTAGCAGCACCTAGCACTGAGGAAAGAGCCAGACTTGCCAACTGGAAGTATTTACAAAATGGCAATCAGCTGTTCTGTTCCTGATTAAAAAACAAAAACAAGGGGCGCCTGGGTGGCTCAGTGGATTAAGCCGCTGCCTTCGGCTCGGGTCATGATCCCAGAGTCCTGGGATCAAGCCCCGCATCGGGCTCTCTGCTCTGTGGGAAGCCTGCTTCCTCCTCTCTCTCTGCCTGCCTCTCGCCAACTTCTGATCTCTGTCTGTCAAGTAAATAAAATAAATCTTTAAAAACAAAACAAAACAGAACAAAAATAAAAACCAAAACCAGACTCAATGTTAAAAATGAAAGAGAGAATTGGGGCCAGAGGCCAGTGGGGCTCACGTGCCGAGCAGCCCCTCTCTGGTGGAGGCGCCCGCTCGGCCTCTCTGCGATCGGCTGCACGGGGACGAGGGGCTTCGGGCGGCGCGGCCCTGCTCTCACAGGGTGGGCACGAGGCTCCCAGGCCTGCTGGGGGTTCGGCCTGGCTCAGGGCAAACACCCGGCACGGAGGGGTCCAGGAAGAGGGCAGCTGAGGGGCCCCCGAGGGCAGCGGGCCGGGGCTCAGGGGAAGTCACGGTAGGGCAGGCGGAAGGGGTAGAGCGGCGCGTAGCGTGAGTCGTGCCAGAGCAGCTTCTTCTCCAGGAAGGCGACGGTCTGCAGGGTCAGGACCAGGGTCTGGTGCTTGAGCATGCTGTACACGTTCAGGCCTGGGGGTGGGGGGCGGAGATGCGGTCCAGGCTGGGCTGCCTACCACCTCTGGCACCTCTGGGCGCCCATGTCCTCCTCGAGGAAGCAAGCCCTCCCAGTACTGCCCCTTGTGGTCTGACACAGGCTCACAGATCTTGCAGATCTGTGATCTCACAGATCTAGGCTCGGGCCCTGGCTCAGCTGCTCACTGATGGCAAGACCCTGGGCAAGAGACGGTCCTGAGCTCAGCTTCTGATCGAGAGCCTCCTGCATGCCTGGCTCTGCTCTGCGCTGGGGCTGTGAACCTTGCCACCCTCTCCAGCGGGAGCAGAGGCATGAATGTACGGCGGGAGGCCTGTGGCTGCAGTGAGCGAGAGAGCGGGACAAGTAGGGGAGGCGAGGAGCGCAGGGAGAGGATGGGGCAGGCTGTGGAGGATCCTGTGGGCCTCGACCCAGAAGGCAGTGGGGGACAGCAGAGGGCCGTGGGCAGAGGAGGGAGGGGCGGGGCCCGGGTGCTCACGGGCGCCCTCTGGTGGCTGTGGTGGGGAGACCAGGCTGCGGAGGAGAGCAGGAGCCAGGGCCAGGAGGGAGATGGGGGTACTGCGGGGTAAGAAGTGGAATGCCCATAGTGTTTAAAGTCAGACCCGACAAAGTGAGCTAAAAGATGAGTGGAGGGTGAGACCATGGTCTGGGGTCTGAGCCACAGGAAGCAAGGCGTTCAAGGAGCCAAGGTGAGACCCCCAGGGGCAATTGTCCGCGAAGAAGTCAGTCATGCAATCAGGCGACGGAGAAAGAGCTCTAGGAACTAGTCAGTGTGGTGATGGGTGTGACATGCCCAAGCCAGACTGGATCCCATCTCCCAGGCTCTTGGAGGGAGGAGCCAGATGAGGGCAGCCAGCGGCCGGTCCACGCACTCCACGCCCAGCACTATGACCCGAGCCTGGGCAGAGCCTTTTTCAAGGATGGCATTTTCCCGATGCTCTGTCTGGGGAAGGTAAGGGCTGGGCTGAGGAGGTGGCAGGTACAGAATCTGAAACTGGCCCATGCACTGCTGGGGAACTGGAGGCGGGGAGAATGGGGGCCCTCTGCTCACCGACAGCTGGGATCAGGTTGAAGGTCTTGAGGCTGGAGGTGGCTGCCACGACATTCTGGGGCATGTCCTCATAGGCTCTGAAACAGAGGTCAGGAGGTGAACCCCGCAGAGGATGGCACCCAGCGCTCCCACCCCTGCCCTGCCCCGCGCCCTCACAAGTCCACAAGAAGCACGGAGTCCCCCCAGCGACGGTATCGGGCCAGCTCGGTCAGGTACTGGGGGTCGGAGGTCGGCAGCTCCAAGGAGTCTACGACGTGCAGGTCATCCTAGTAGGAAGAATGGATGGGCTGAGCCCCCGACAGCCCCCCAGAAGCTGCCTGAGCTCTCCAGCCCCCCCAGCCTCCCCCCACCACCAGGCCAGCAGCTCCTGGTGGGATCAGGCCCGTACCTGGGCCAGCTTGACGGTGAGCGCCACCTTGAGGCCCTGCACCCGCACCTTCATGGGCAGCATGTAGTAGTAGCTCGTGGGGCCCCGGGGGCCGTGGGCAATGCCTCCTGCAGGACAGAGGTGTGTAGACTGGTGAGGACCCCAGCTGGGTGTAGAGTACAGAAATTTCTCACAGTGGCTGGTGTAGGGAGGCTGCCAGAAGGCAAACTGAATCAGCAAAGGGGACAGGGCCTCGGGGAGGGACGGAGAGGCGACACTGGATCCAGTGTTGCCTGGGACAGGTGACTTTATCACACTGGGCCTCGATTTCCTCAGTGTCAAACCTTAAGTGAGGCCCATCTACCTGTGCATCCTCCCTCTGCTGGGCCCTTGGGGTTGGGGGGTGGTGTGCATCAGGGAAGAAGATGGGCAGGATCCCTGGCCTCATGTCATTCTCCTTCAGACAGAGGTTCAACTATAGAGGAAATCAGGGCTCTTTTTGGGTGGCACCAGGAGTTGCTGGGGACCCAAAGGAAGTCAGGAAGAGCTTTCTGGAAGAGGCACAGCCCAAACACATGAGAAGAGTAGGCCAGGCAAACGGGAGATGACACTGACATCAACTGTCTGGCCAGGGGGGATGTGGAGGAACAAGGGTGGTGGGCGGTGGGGGGTGGGGGTGGTCTGCAGGCACCACTGCCTGGAATGCCAAGGAAGGGAGCTCAGACTTACCAAAAAGGCTGCAAGAGCCACCGGGAGGCTTAGGAAAAGTACTCTGGGTGTTGTGTGAAGGGTGGCCCAGGAGAGGTAAGACAGTAGTCAGGGCCAAAGGGGGGGTGACCATAGTGTGGTGAGAGAGGCTAAGGCCAGAGCTGGTGGGGGCTGGGAAAGTGGACGACTCTGATCTCTGACCCGCACACGGGCAGTGAGGTCTGAGGGCCAGAGTACTACTGCCCCTGCCTAGATGAAAGGAATGGGACCGACAAGCTACCACACCAGACGGGTGTGAAGACACCCCCAGGGTCCCTCCCTCCCTGCCCCGCTCACCTCCTCGCCAGATCGGGGAGCGGATGCTGCCTTGCCTAGAACGCCCGCTGCCTTTCTGCGGCCAAGGCTTCCGGCCTCCGCCCCGCACCTCGGCCCTAGTCTTGGTCTTGGCATAGCTCTGTGGGTGCAAAGGGAGGAGGTAGACGGTCAGATTCCCGGGGCAGACACTGTCACGGCTGAAAGGGCCCAGGCCTGGGAAGACAGCAGTGAGCTGGGCAGTGGGGGCTTGCCACTGGGGAGCCCCACAACAGGAGGGACAGAGATTAGGGCTCCATCAGGACAAGCACACAGCACTTGGGGAGAGAGACGATACAGAAATCGATAGTTCTCTCATCCGCTCCAGAATGTCAGCCTCAGAAAGGCAGGGGCTCTGGAGAAAAATCAGGGAGAGGTATGGGGTGGGGAGATGATGAGAGACTTCCATGCTAAGCTAAAGACTTCATTCCTAGGACTATGGGGAGCCAGGGAGGGTGTGAGTAGGAAGAGGACTCACTGGACTTCTAAGATAAGCAAATAGAAAGCAGAGACCCTGATTGATAATGGCTTCTTCAATGTACTTGGCAAAAAAAAAACTAATCCAAACTACTCACCACTGCTCCTGCTGACCTCTGTGGCCACACCAGGCTCCCTGTTGTCTCTGCCGCAGGACCTTTGCACATACTGTTCCCACTACCTTTACCCTAGCGCCACTGCCCATTTTACCTAGTTAGCACCTGCTACACACCTGAGGTTAAATGTCTCCTTTTCCCCGGGATAACCTCCCTTGTCATATATTTACAAGCTTGCCTACTTGATTCACGTTCACCTCTCTGACAAGAGTATGAGCTTCATCAGGGCAGGGATCTTGTCTGTCTTGTCTGCTAGCACAATGCCTAATGCACGGTGGGTGTTCAGAAAACACCTGGCAAGTCACCTATCAGTGAATGGTTCAGAAGAGCCTAGCAGTCCAGAGAAGACAAACCGAGGCGCTTCCTCTGCCTCCTTCTGCCAACCTCACCCCACTCGGCCACTCACAATTCTCTTAAAGTTCCTCTGCCAGATGGCAACCTGGTGCAAGATATCCAACCTACGGAGAAAGAAGAGCCCATGAAAGGCCCACCTCCAGTTAAAGCCCCCCCACCTCTCCAGACAAAAACAGGGGCTCCTACCATCCAACTCCGGGGCCCTGTGCAATCTGGCCCCGCCCCTCTCTGCCCCATCTCACACCAGCTCCAGGCCCACTCATTTTCCACGCTGTGAAATGCGGTGCAGCCTCCATGCCTTTGTGCTCACTGCTCCCTCTGCCTGAAAACATTCTTCCTCTGGCTTGTTCCTCCTTAGCCAGTAAGTCTCAGCCCAGACATCTCCAAGAGAAGCCTCCTTGCTAAGAAGTGACCCACCTCTTCCTCCTTCTCACAGTACCTTACTCTTTTCCTATTGTTACAATTTACTCCTTGCGACCTTCTTTAGGGACTGATTTGCCTCTCTAGCCCTGCACACTGGCCACCGTGGCTACCGACCCCCTGAAATATGGCCAGGGCCTCATGCTGAAATACACTGTTTTAGATATACCAGGTTAAATTAAATGGATTGTTTCTTCTTTTTTTTTTTTAATGTGGCTATGAGCAAAATGTGAATTACACACATGACTCATATTATGGGGCTACATTGGACATGACCGCTGGGGAAGCTTGCCAGGGGTTGGCAAGCTACTATGGCTAGTAGGCCAAATCTGGCCTGCTGCCTGTTTCTGTAAATATGTGCTTTTGCTTACAAGCTGCCTATTGCCACTTTGTACTACATCAGCAGAGAGGAGTCGTTGTCATGGCAACAGGAGAGCCTGCAAAGCCTAAAATGTTTACTGTCTGGCCCTTTTGAAAAGAGCTTCACGGAAACCCGTTCTGCACTGCAAGCGGCATCAGCAACCTTGGTGCTCACTCCCTGAATTCCCAACACCCAGAAGGGAAAGTGGCACATCGCAGATGCTTTGTAAGTGTTTACAGAATACACGAAACGTGTTGTTTTTAATTTCTTTTGTCACTCTCTACTAGATTGGGACTCTAAAAGCAAGGGGCAAACCATGCCAATATCAGTAACAGTAATAAACTAACAGCACTTACTATGTGCCCAATACGAAGCAACTGAGGGGCAACATACACCTTGGCAAGTGATAAACCAGGCCAAGGAGTTGGCCCACATAAGGCTGAGATCCCAGTTCTAAAGCTTCCAAGCTGTGTGAGCTTGGGCAAATTTCTTACCCTGTCTGTGCGCTGTTTCTCTGTCCACAAAGCAATAGTAACCGAACCCTATCCTAGGGTTGCTCTAAGTACCTACTTAACCAAAATGCAAAGAGGCTATGCCAGGGCATAACCATTGTTAGTGCTTATTTTTGCAAAATTCAGTAACAGCGACCATAGTCAACACATCTACAGGACTTATCAGGTGCCAGAATTAACTCATTTCATCATCACAGAAACCTCTTGAGGTCTGACAGAATGGGGACACTGAAACACCAGAGGGAAGGCAGGATTCGAACTCAGTCACTCAGGCTCCCGAATTCTGCGACCTTAACTTCCAGGACGTTAACTCTTAGACCTCAACCTCACATAACTCTTTGACAGGGAAAACCATCGTCCCCTTTTGGCACGTGAAGACGCTGAGGCTCAAGCCCCGCTCCTCCTCCCTCTGGAACTCAGTTCACCATTTCACTCCCACCCACCTGGGCGCTGTGGAGAAAACTTCGGGGTGCAGCTCGGCCAGACCCACGCGCTCCTGCTCGTAGCCCCGCAGGGACTCCACCCAGGCCTGCACCGGACGCCGGGACGCGGGTCCCGGGAGCTCGCACCTGCGCAGCACGGGCGCCTGGGGACCTGAAGCGACGGAGAGGTCACGGGTCAGGGCTGAGCGTCGGGACTCCCAGTTGCCGCCCCTCCTAGAGCGACCCTGGCAACCTCACCCGCGCCAGCCACCGACTCTGGCTTCGCCGCCTGGGGTGCTGCCTCTTCCGCCAGCGCGTTCAAACCCTGTAAAAGGGGGACGAGGTGAGAAACGACCCCCAGAACCTCCAACCTTTGTCCTCCGGCCCGTCTCCAGTCCCCTGCCTCACCCGGCAGCCCGCGGGCCGAGCCCAGGCGCGCGCCCCAGCCCGTAGTAGCTGCAGCATTGTCGCGCAGCCCCCAACGCGAGGTCAAGGCTCCTTCTGGCTGCGCGCGGCGCCTAGCGATGACATCACGCCTGCGACACCGCGCGCCCGGCTCGGATCGGCGCTGGAAAGCTGAGTATGCAAGAGTGTCGTCGGCGGAGCCTGGCCCAGCGTGCCTCCATCTTCACCCCAAAACTAACCCCCAGGCTCCAATTTTCACGCCTGGCCTAAAGGACCCCCCCTGCAACACCTGGAAACACGTGACCTTACATCGAGAAGCCGCGCGCCTTCCGTAGGCCCTACGATTTTTTTTTTCCCCCCTGGGTCCCGCCCCCAAAGGGCCTGTGCAAGAATCCAGCCAATGCTGGAAAAGGTTCGCTCCTCGTTTAGCCAATGAGCGTTAAGTCTGGAAACGTGGCCCGCCTATGGCTGGGCGGTCCTGGGGCGGGCACTAAGAGAATATGACCAATACCTGTTACGCTTTTAGTGTCGGTCAAGCCCTCCACGCCCCGCTCCGGCTCCTTCTAGCTTTCCGGACCCTTCCCGGTGGTTTTTCGGTTTTCGATAAAGTGGTTTTGTGTGTTTGTTTACGTGTAGGACCTCGTCTGTCGCTGAAAACCCTAAGTACTGAGGCTGTGGGACCGTGCCTCTCAGATCCCCCAAGGTAGAGGAGTATCTTTATCCTCAAAACACAGATTAGGTCTGTGTCTTCACCTCCTAGACAGGGTCCTGTCCGCTCTCAGACCTCTCTCGGCAAAGAGAGCAAGGTGGGGAGCCCGCAGACCCTGGATGGCCTCCCTAGTTGCGCACCCTTTAAACCGAAATTGAAATACTCATTTTTAGGTTCTTTGCCACGTTCCCCGGGAGGCCTCCAGGGGGCGTCATGAACCCATAGCAGCCTTAGCTGCCTCGCGGAGCCTGGTCACCCGGCTGGCCGGGACCAGGAGCTCAGTGACCTAGAACGAGGTCTGGGAGCCCTCAGTTTCCTCATGTGGAAAATGGAGAGGTCGTGAGACTTCATTCAATAAAGTCATGCCTACCACAAGAGAACACTTAATGGTATTACTACTACTATTACTACTACTACTACTACTGAAGGTGAATTTTGCCATCCAAACAAGTCAAGAGCCAAGGCAGGGATGGGGTGGACCTAGCAGACTCGAATACCTACTAAAGACGTGGGTGGGTGTTTTGTTTTGTTTGCGTCTGATATATAACATGGATATTTTTGTGTAGTATTAATAAAAATTTACAATGTATTTCATTGTGTGTTCTATTCCTGCTAGAACAATTATGAATGCATATTTAAAACTCCGCCCACTCCGCAATTTAGAAAGCTCTTTCAATCCTTTATGTTGTAGAATTTTATTTATTCATTTTATGTTTGTGTAGGTAATTCACACACCGGATAAAGACAATTTCAACAACTACAGGAGTATAAACTAGAGTGAAGTGTCTCCTGCCATCTATGATCCTGCCCCTCCCTGTTCCCCTCCCAAAAGCCACCATCACAACCAGCTGTGTGTCTCCTCCCAGAACCAGTTTAGGATTTTATAAGCAGATTTACTAGTCTGTCCTGTGGGAGGAAGTTTGGATACTATGTAGCAAATGATGGAACATCACTTGCTTAATGATTTATTAGGCACCTACTGGTACTGCCTAGGTAAATCCAGCAGACAACATTGAGATACTTACAGCACAGTGAAGAAGGTTGAAAAATCAGAATAGGGGAAAGGGGATGCCTGGGTAGCTCATTCTTAAGCATCTGCCTTTCCAGTGCCCTGGGATGGAGTCCCATTTTGGACTATTTGCTCAGCTGGGAGACTGCTTCTCTCTCTACCTGCTGGTTCCCAGTTTCTCCCTCTGCCTGCTGCTCCCCCTGCTTGTGCTTGCTAGCATGCACTCTCTCTCTGACAAATAGATAAATAAAATCTTGGGGGGGGAAAAAAAGAATGGGAAAGGGAAGCCTATAGTGTATGCAGAAGCCCTAGGGAATAACTTAAACCCTGAGGGCAGGGGTCTTAGAGGTGACTTCTCTGAAGCTGTAACTTGAGAGCTAAGGTTTGAGTGTCCATCAGGAGTTTGTCCAGAGGAGAAAACGTGTTTTGAAAGAACAAAGTTGGGCGCCTGGGTGGCTCAGTGGGTTAAAGCCTCTGCCTTCGGCTCAGGTCATGATCTCAGGGTCCTGGGATCGAGGCCCGTGTCGGGCTCTCTGCTCAGCCGGGAAGCCTGCTTCCTCCTCTCTCTCTCTGCCTGCCCCTCTGCCTACTTGTGATCTATATCTGTCAAATAAATAAATTAAAAAAAAAAAAAGAAAGAACAAAGTTGCAAAGACCAGAGGTGGGGAGAGAGCGGCAGGAGTCAGGGGTGATTGGACCTTCCTGATGGCAACTCAATCATTTAAGTTGAATCCACCGCGGGGCCTTTGCACTGGTGTTTCTTTTGCCTGGAACATACTTCTCCCAGAGTTCCACATGGCTTTATCTCTCACCTCCTTCAATTATTTGCTCAAATGTCACCTCCTCCAAGAAGCCTGTCCTGACCACCCCATTCAAAATTGAAATCCCCACTCTTGGTCCCTCAGACCCCCTTATCCTGTCTCCCCCCCCCCCATCAGTATTTCTCTCTTTTTATTTTTTTTAAGATTTTTTAAAAATTTATTTGACAGATAGAGATCACAAGTAGGCAGAGAGGCAGGCAGAGAGAGAGGAGGAAGCAGACTCCCTGCTGAGCAGGTCTTGATCCCAGAACCCTGGGATCATGACCTGAGCCGAAGGCAGAGGCTTTAACCCACTGAGCCACCCAGGTACCCTCAGTATTTCTCTTTTAACATCCTATTTAATTTCCTGATTTTTTTTTAAGATTTCATTTATTTATTTGACAGAGCGAGATCACAAGCAGGCAGAGAGGCAGGCAGAGAGAGAGGAGGAAGCAGGCTCCCTGCTGAGCAGAGAGCCCGATGCGGGCCTCGATCCCAGGACCCTGAGATCATGACCTGAGCCGAAGGCAGCGGCTCAACCCACTGAGCCACCCAGGCGCCCTAATTTCATGATTTTTGACGCTTTTTGTCTGTCTCCCGCATTAGAACGTAAACTCCTCCAGGACAGAAGTTTTGCTCCTTCCCTGCTGTAGCTCCAACACCCAGGATAGTAGCTATAATGCAGTAGGGGCTCAATACATGTTTCTTGAGTGAATTCCTTTGCTCAAAATCCTGTTGCAGGGGTATTACCAGAAACAGAGAAAGTCCTCCCTTTGTCTCCTGGGTCTCAAGATCTCTACCGCCCCACTTGCTCCCGATGTCACAGGAACATAAGATACAAAAAAAAAAAAAAAAAGAAAGAAAGAAAGAAAAAGAAAATAAAGATTATTTACCCAATGACGCTGTAGTCACAGAGACACACGTTCACATCTAGAGGGTGCCACTAAGTGGCTGAGTACCCCTAGACAACTTGTTAGCTCTTTCGAAGTCTGGCCTGCTTAGCCGTGTAAGTGGGACTCACGCAAACCCTCCTCTCCTGAGCTGAATGAATGATCAGAATTCTCTTTTCCTTCCACGTCTACTCCCCACAGTGTTTTTCCCTCCTCAGGAGACTGTAAACACGAGTTAGATCACATCCCTCTCTGCTCAGAACCCTCGTGCCTCTCGTTTTACTCTGAGCAAAAGCCAAAGTCCTCGTTGCAGCCCACAAGGCCTCGCAGGACCTGTCCTCATCTCCTCCCACCTTCCCCCTTTATTACTCTGTGGTTTAGACCACACTGGTCTTCTCACCAGAACTGGTCAATCCCATGTCAGCCTCAGGGCCTTTGCACTGGTGCTTCTCTCTGCCTGAACCTCTCATTCTTAAATATCTGCATGACTCACTCCCTCACCTCCTTCAGGTCTTTACTCAAATAATTACCTCAGGTGACACTGGGTCTAAAGTCACTGTTCCCTTCCTACCCCACATTCTTCATACATCAGTACACTTACTCCATTCTAACAGATGATGTCATTCTTGTTTATCTTGATTCTTGACTGCCTCTTCCACAAGAACACCAGCTCCTGGAGGACGAGGTCTTTGTTTCTTGCTGGGTCTCCTTGCTAAGAAAAGTGCCAGGCGTCCAGTAGGTTCTCAGTACCTAGTAACTGAACAATGGGATGTAGAGAAAGAAGTTTGCATAGGACTCCTGTACCAGCATATTGATTGTGAGTGAGCCTTAATGAAAGGGAGATAATGTCCTTGAGACCTGCATACTGAAAAGCTCAAAGTTTGGCTATTTTGGCCCAAGCCAGGATGGAGGTCAAAGGTTGACCTGTCTGGCCCTCTCCTGTGGATCAAAGGCTCAATTGCAGGTGACCTCTGTCCCCAGTGGTGTGTGGCCAATGTCAGCCTTGTCCCTCAGAGAAGATCCCTGCTGACCGTGGGCATGATAGCAATATAGAGAGCAGACATTGGAAGCTAGAGGACCCCCCAACATCTGGTCTTTTCTAGTCCCCCATCATGGTGCAATGGTTTTCACAAAGGCCAGAAGTCAAGGATAGAGTATGGGGGGCAGCCCTTGGAGAGGAGGTATGGGGCGTGGGTGCAGGCTTGACCAGGGACCTTGACCTACTGGGGAGAGCTGCTCCCTCAACACTGACAAAACATCTGTGTGTTCGTTTGCGGCTCTGTTTGTGGGTGACCGCCAAGCATGAAGACCAGGAGTATCCCATTGCAGCAGCCCCCAGAGGCCCCGGGGGTGGGCCTGATTTGCATAGACGTTTCCATTCCCTTTAGTTCCCTTTAGTTCATGCCAGATGGGAAATAGTACAGAAAAAAAGGCCTTGAACCTCTTGGGGCAGGATACGTGGGCTCCCCAGGCCTCAGTTTCCTCCTCTGTAAAATGGGAGTATAATTATCCCACCCTCGAATGTTTTGTGTTCGCCTAGGGCCTAGGTACCTTCAGCCCATTCATTCTCTGCTCCGCCCTGCCCCATGGCGAGGGGCTGACCCTGGCATAGGCCATCCCTTTGCCCATGGGCTCCTGCCCACGTTTAGCCAATGGCAGATCCTGGAGGACGACTGGAGGGCAGAAGACTACAGAGAGTCAGGATATTTCTCTCTACCTGCACTGGCAGTGGCTCCCACTGGGCACAGCCTCCCTATTTGCTTATTTCTAAATAGTCTACGCAACCCCTTCCCCAACTTGGGTTTCCTATCTATATAACCAACCCCTGCGCTAAATCCCCTCTGTCCATCAAGGTCCCTGTATAGACCTTGACTGATGTAAGGCATCTGGGAGGCATTTGTGTTTTGTTTGTTTTCAGATACAGTTTTGTTTTTTTTTAAAGATACCATTGAAGTAACATAAAGTCTTCCCTTTTTAGGGTACAGTTCTGCAAGCTCTCACAAAGACATAGAGTCACGTAACCACGACCACAAGCAAGAGAGGGAATTATTTCATCACTGAAAATCTACTCCCCACTGAGCCCTTCCTAGGAAGTTCCTCCCACTGTCCTCAGCTCCCTGCAAACCACTGGTCTGTTGCCCATCCCTCCAGTTTGGCCTTTTCTAGAATGTCATAGAAATGGAATCATCCAGTACATAGCCTTTTGTGTCTGGCTACCTTTCCTCCTTAGAACGCATTGGAGGGAGTGCCTGGGTGGCTTGGTCATTAAGTGTCTGCCTTCAGCTCAGGTCATGATCCTGCGGTGCTGGGATCGAGCCCCGCCTCCGGCTCCCTGCTTAGTGGGGAGTCTGCTTCTCCCTCTCCCACACCCATTGCTTGTGTTCCCTCTATGGCTGTCTCTCTCTGTCAAATAAATAAATAAAGTCCTTAAAAAAAAAAAAAGAATGCTCTGGAGAGTCACCCATTTTGTTCTATGTCACTAGCTCCTTACTTTTGGAACTCGAAGTCACCGATACTCCGTCCTTGAGTGGTCTTCTATGTAAGGTGCCCTGCGGTTTGTCTAGCCATTCTCTAGTTGAGGGAGCCGCTGCGAGCTATTGACAGGAACCGGCACATTATATATAAGTGCTGGGGTAGGGGGACTTGCTGCAAAGTTGGCCTCTGACGTGCCCAGCTCCCCTAACCGCTGCCTCCCTCATCCAGAGAAAGCTCTAGAAGGCCCAAGACTGTATCTGCTGCAGATGTGCAGGGACTGGCCTCCACCGGCAGGCTTCCTGCCCCATCCCCGAAGCGGAGAGTGGGCCCTGAGCCCGAGGAGGAGGCCAGGCGGCCGCAGCCTCACCGCCTGCCAAAATCAGCATCTGGAAAGCTTCTCTACAGTTGGGGCTCCTTCCCCCAGTGCTGCGATGATGACGAGAAACTTGGGACCTGTCTCTGACACTTCATGCAGTTCCTCCTGCCAAAAACCAAGAGCTGGGGGCTGGGGAGGAGAGGGGAGGCCCAGGGAGGACGGAAGGATTAAGGAGAAGAATGTTCCCCATCTTACCAGCGATGGACGCGGTCCTGACTGGTAAGCACCGCCCTTCTGTTCTGACCCACTGGGACAGGGATCGGGGGCTGGGTCACCCCCCTTGGGCCTAGGACAGGGGCTCGGGATGGGCAGCAGAGCAGAGAGTTCTAGTTCTGTTGGGTTCCCCCAATAATGGGTCCGTGATTAAAGGAGCGAGACTGATACAAAGCGAAGGTCAAGCAAAGCTTTATTTCGCGCCGAGCATCAAGAATCAAACCAAACGTTTGGGGCCGCGCCTCTTATAGAGAGGGTGACCCTGCTCTCCTTTACAGACTAGCTTTTAAGGGCAAAGACCATGTGGTTGGGCCTGGCCATGCACAGGTGGCCAATGAAGCTGTAACACACAGAGAAAGCTGCACAGTCATGCTAGGTGACCAACTGAATCACAATTTACCCTAGTAGACATTTGCGCCCAAAAGTTGCCCAAAGGGCGAGGCCCATACTCCTTGGTAACTAGGGAGACAGTATGTGCCCCCACTGATTGAATACCTCCACCTGGCCTGACCCACCCTTGTACCTGGTCTTTGTTACCTGGGACTGGTTTCCCGGATTTATTTTTAAGTAAGTTCCCCTGGGGCGGGGGGTGGCAGAGTCCATTTAAGTTTTACAACCAAATGGCCGTTCAGCCGGGGTGGGGCCGCTCTGGCTGAAGAGGCCCTTCTAGTTCAAGTCTCACCACTGCTGTGTGCTTTGGTTTCCTCATCTTTAAAATGGGGTGATGAAGAAAAAGCAAAACTTTGGAGACAGTAAAAAGATGAGTGGTGCCAGGGGCTGGGGCGGGGGGCGGGGCGGGGCGGGAGGGATGACCCGGTGGAGCACAGGCAGGGAAACTACTCAGTGTGCAGCGATAATGGTGGTCATTGGCCATACAGTCATCCAGACCCATAGAACGTGTGCCAGGAGTGAACTCCGACGCAAACTACGGGCTCTGGGAGCTTCCACATTTAAGCACTGTAACAAATGCAGCCCCCCCGGGTGGAAATTTGGTAGTGGGAGGCAGTGCCTGTGTAGGAGCAGAAGGTATATGGGGAATCTCTGTACTTTCTGCTCCGTTTTGCTGTGAACCTTAAACTGTTCTAAACACTGAGGTCTATTAAAAATAATGGGATGATGACAATAATAATGCCCCCCCCCCAGCTGTGAGGACTTGTAGAGCCGCGCCCAGCCCCGTCTGTCTGCCTTGTGGGAGCGTTAGCCATTATTGTCGGCGGCCCTGTAATTAATGGAGGCTGTTCCAAGCCTCTTCCTTCTCTTCTTTTCCCCTGCCTGGGAGCTCCCCAAGAAAAGGGCCTCGTTTCCTTCCTCTTCCACTGTTCTCTGATTCAAGTCCCCCCCTCCTTCAGGGCTCAGCTTTCCCCTTGACCTCCCAGACCCTCAGGAAGTCTAGGATTGCAGTGTTTTCCAGTTCTTTTTCTAGCCCATTCCCTCAGCTGACCGCCAAGACCTGGGATTGACCCAGAAGTAGGAGGTGGAGGAGTGGGGGGAGGCGGAAGTCGTCTGTTGGTGTATCTGTGTGTCTCTGGGGACATCACCTTTGTCTAGTAGCCATAGTCCCCTGACAGACGGGCCCGGATATGTCTGTGGCCTTGATATCACCCCACCCCCAGGTCCCTTGGGGGGGGTGGCAAACTGCTGAGCCAGCCCGGCCTGAGTGAGGGGGGGCACTTCCTCCCCAGCCTTTGGGTCCCCACAGAGAGCTGAGATTTCCGCTCCGATAGCTCCCTGGTGAGGGGAGGACCCAGTTTGCTTTGTGCTTTGTACCCCGTGGGCTGAACACCTGGTTTCTAGAGGTTGTCCAGGCAACACACTCACTTGGCAGAGGTTTCAGTGAGTTTTTGCTGAGGTCTGATCGGACCCCAAGATCTGGCCTGGAACTGAGTGGAAATCTGGCTCAGGAAAAGGAACAAAGTCATTGTCTGACTTTTCTTTACCTCCCCATCAAGGTCCTACTACCTGTGTTAGAACGATCTCGTTTCTTCTCTGTCTCCTCCATCGGACTGTCAATTTTGGATGGCAGAAACCAGTGAGGCATAACCAGAGGTAGCATCAAGTACTATATGAATATATAGGCTGTGTATATACATGTGGCATTAATATTTTCTTTCTTTCTTCCTTCCTTTCTTTCTTTCCTTTTTAGATAAACTCTGTGCCCCAGTGCCCAACGTGGGTCTTGAACTCATGACCCTGAGATCAAGAACTGTATGCTCTTACCCACTGAGCCAGCCAAGTCTGCCAATATATTGATTCTCTTCCTTCCTTCCTTCCTTTCTTTCTCTCCCTTTTTTTCTTTTTTAAATTTTATTTATTTATTTGACACAGAGAGAGTACAAGCAGGGGGAGCAGCAGGCAGAGGGAGAGGGAGAAGCAGGCTCCCCCTGAGCAGGGAGCTTGATGCGGGGCTCAGACCCCAGAATCCTGGGATCATGACCCGAGCCGAAGGCAGATGCTTAATCCACGGAGTCGCCCAGACACTCCTTGTTTCTTTTTATTCTTTTTTGTTTAAATATTTATTCTTTTGGGGCGCCTGGGTGGTTCTGTTGGTTAAGCAGCTGCCTTCGGCTCAGGCCGAGATCCTGGGGTCCTGGGATTGAGCCCTGCATCAGGCTCTCTGCTCGGTGGAGATCCTGCTTCTCGCTCTCCCTCTGCCTGCCGCTCTGCCTACTTGTGCTCTCTCTATCTCTCTGTCAAATAAATAAATGAAATCTTTTTAAAAAGTTTATTCTTTTTTTAAGAGTGTGTTTATTATTAATATAAATTTATTCTTTTTAGACATGTTTCTTCTTTTTAAATATCATTCTTCTTTTTAAAAATATGTTAATTATTAATATAAATTTATTTAATAGCAATATGTTACATACTATCATCAGTATGTTTATTAGGCATGTTATTGTTTATGTTATTGATAATAGTCATTATTTTTGTGATAGGAACGATTTTATGACTAGAAGTCTGGTGATTTGTGACCTATTATTTGATTTTTCATGTCTTTGTTAATTTTTAAAATTGATAATGTGAGCTGAAAATTTCCAACAGTTCCCCCAGGGTACACCATAAAGGTCTGGCCTCCTCTCACCTGTTCCCCTGCCCCTAGTTCCTCTGCCAGAGGGTAACCACCGTGACTGGTGTCTTGTGCCTTCTCCCAGAGGTGGCCGGTGAGCAGACAGGCAAATGTGTGTGTATTTATACAACTCTTATAAATACACCCAGAAACGCGGGCAAGCAATGCAAACCAATGTACACTGTGCTTATTTTCAATTTAACACGTTGAAGAGAGTTTCACGCCAAGATGCATCCATTTTCACTTTTTAATAGGCCTCAATGGATCAATTTTAATTTCTTTTTGTATCCTTTAGCTTTTCAACACTCTTTTTTTTTAAGGTCTTATTTATTTGACAGAGAAAGACACAGCAAGAGAGGGAACACAAGCAGGGGGAGTGGGAGAGGGAGAAGCAGGCTTCCCGCTGAGCAGGCAGCCCGATGAGGGGCTTGATCCGAGGACCCTGGGATCATAACCTGAGCCGAAGGCAGACGAGTGACGACTGAGCCACCCAGGCGCCCTGCTTTTCAACACTCTTTATGAAGTATATACATACAGAAGACTGCACCCAACCTCTCTTTCTACTGGTTGCATTGTCTAGGTATCAAGCCAGCTTAATTTTTTTTAAATTTCAGCTCTCTTGAGGCATCGTCGACATATGAAACTGTGATATATTTAAAGTGTACATCATGTTGATTTGATACACGTAGATGCTGTGGAAGAGTACAGCTAGTTGGTGAACACATTTGTTATCTCCCATATTTATGTTGTGTGTGTATCAGACCATGTAAGTCCCACTCTCTTGGCAAATTTCAATTATACAATATGATGTCAGCTAGGACAGCCACCCCATTTTACGTTAGAGCCTCAGACATTATTCATCTCACAGCCGCAAGTTTGTACCCTTTTACCCAGCTCTCCCTTTGCCCTCCTCACTGCAGCAGCTGGCAATCACCACTTTCTTCCTCTCTGTTTCTCTGAGTTTGACCTTGTTTTGTCTTGTTTAGATTCCACATATAAGTGATAACCAAACAGTATTTGTCTTTCCCTGCTTGGCTTATTTCACTTTGTATAATCTCTCCAGGTTCATCCATGCTGTTGAAAATGGCAGGATTTTCTTCCTTCTCATGGCAGAATAATATTCCATCGTGTGTGCACATCGTATTATATTTTTTAATAATTTTTAAAAGAGGGGCACCTGGGTGGCTCAGTGGGTTAAAGCCTCTGCCTTTGACTCAGGTCGTGATCCCAGGGTCCTGGGATGGAGCCTCGCATCAGGCTCTCTGCTCAGCAGGGAGCCTGCTTCCTCCTTTCTCTCTGCCTGCCTCTCTGCCTACTTGTGATCTGTGTCTGTCAAACAAATAAATAAAAATCTTTTAAAAAATAATGATTTTTTAAAGATTTTATTTATTCATTTGAGAGAGATAGAGAGAGAGAGCACAAGCTGGGCGGGGGGAGGAGGGAAGGAAGATGTAGACTGCCCTCGGAGCAGGGAGTCCATCCCGGGACTCGATCCCAAGAGCCTGGGATCGTGACTTGAGCCAAAGGCAGATGCTTAACTGACTAAGCCACCCAGGTGCCCCTATACCACATTTTCTTTATCCATTCCTTCACTGACGAATACTGAGGTTATTTACATATCTTGGCTATTGTGTGTAATGCTGCGATGAACATGGGAGTGCAGATAACCCTTTCATCCTTGTATATTTCAACGTTCTTGACTGAAGTATGATACACCTACAGAAAAGTGCACCAAAACTCTCCTTGTCATTGCACCATCTAGGTCTCTAGTGGTCCACTTTTAATTTAACTTATCACTGGCATAGGATCACGTGCACATGTTACAAAAATCAAGAGTTAGGAGAGCGTTCATAGAATGAAAGCAGCCTCCCTTCCATGCCCTGTCCCTATCTTCCCCTTCCACTCCCAAGGAATTCACTGCTTTCTTCTTTCTCCAATATTCTGCATATTCTGAGGACATGTGGTGGAACATCAGCTCCATAGGGACCCAGAGTTTTGTCTGATTTGATCTTGATGTATCTCGAGCCTTTTAGGATACTATCTGGTACACAGCGGGTGCTTAATGTATCTGGTAAATAGCGTATATGAAGGTTATGTATGCATTTTCACAATAGTGTCCTCCTAAAAGGCTCTTTTAAAAAGAAAAAAAGATTTTATTTATTTATTTGAGAGAGTGAGTGAGAGTGAGAGCATGAAAGGGGAGAAGGTCAGAGGCAGAAGGAGACTCCCCGTGGAGCTGGGATCCTGATGCGGGGCTCGATTTTAGGACTCCAGGATCATGACCTGAGCCGAAGGCAGTCACTTAACCAACTGAGCCACCCAGGCACCCCTAAAAGGCTGTCTCTTGTACCTGAACATAAGCTCCAAAAGGGTGAGGCCCTTTTTTCTGGTTTTGTTCACTGTTGTTGTCCAGGAGGTATACCAAAAATGTTTGTTGGAGGAACCAAGGGGCTCTCCTATTATGCTGATCTCTCACACACATGTGTGTGTGCATGAATGTGAGTGAGGGTGTCCTTCCCTCTCAGCAGCTAGGCACACAGAATCACCCGGGAAAAGCTGAATGAGGAAAAGAGAGGGAAACCAAAGAACCCTATGGAAGATTAGGCCCCAAGCTGGAAGATGGGCTGAGCCTGGGCCTTCTTGTTTGGTTGACTCCAGCAAGGGCAGCTCGGGGGATCATCAGCAGAGGCAAGGGAGACTGTTGGGTGCTCCCACTTTTCTAGGGGCCTTGTCTGAATTTTGAGGTGTTTTTTTTTTTTAAAGATTTTATTTATTTATTTGACATAGAGAGACAGTGAGAGAGAGCATGAGTGAGGAGAAGGTCAGAGGGAGAAGCAGACTCCCCGTGGAGCTGGGAGCCTGATGCGGGACTCGATTCCAGGACTCCAGGATCATGACCTGAGCCGAAGACAGTCGTCCAACCAACTGAGCCACCCAGGCGTCCCTGAATTTTGAGGTCTTATCAAGGCAAGAGCTACTCCTGTCTTTGGGCCAAGGCGTGGCACATAGTGGGGACTTGATTTGCTGGAGGAACTTGGAGCAGGCGCTTCGTCCCATTTTGCTGCGTTGACACACGGGGGCTTTGGTGTCTCCTTGTTGAGTATAGAAGTGGGATCCCAGGCTCTCCAACTCCGGAGTCCCAGGGATGACCCAAGAGTACATCTTCGATTGAAGAAAGTTGTTTCAGGGTGAAGACAGTGGTTTCACGGAGCCGCGTGACGTCACGCTCCCGCAGGTTCTCACGACTGGATCCTGGGAGGGGCAGGGCGGGGGGGGAGTGGGGGGGAGATGCGGACAAAGGGACCCCGCGCGCCTCCCCCGCCGTCCCCAGCGCGCGCGGCCGGGCCGACCCGCCACATCTGGAATTCATTGCCGCCGCCGCCGGAAAGGGGAGGGGAGGAGGGCGGGGCGAGTGGGGGGGGCTAGGCGGTGTCTCTCCCCGCCCCCCTCTGTCCCCGGTCGGGAGCCCCGGGACGCAGTCCCAGTACGGCGGGCAGCCCCAGCCCCTGCCGATGCCGTCCCGGGGACGCAGACGCCAGAGCGAGCCCCTCCGGCCAGGGCAGGGACCCGGGCCGGCCCAGCCAGGTGAGTGTGCGGGACGAGTGGGAGGCAGAAAGGACGGGCCCAGGATCCCTAAGTCGCAGGATCGGAGCTGAGTAGCCAGGCCAGGGGTCGGGGGCGCACCGGGGCGCGCACGCGCCGCCCGTGCTTCTGCTGCACGGAGGGAGTGGTCACTGTGCGCCCTCTCCACGACTCCGGGCGGCCCCTACAGCCTCGGCTGCGAACCCCCAGACTGAGCTCCCCGCCTTCCCCGGCGGCAGGAAGTTGGCGCCGAAGAGAAGGCGGATCCGAGCTCTTTCGGCCAGAGACTGGGAGGCAGAGCGGAGTGGTCCGGGACCGGAGGGTTTGGGGAGTGTGTGTGTGAAGGGGAGGGGCCCTCCCGCAGGCCGACTCCGGCTGGGCCAGAGCGAAAGGTGCAGCGAGCCGCGGAGCTTCTAAGTCAAGGGGCGGGGTCCCCGGGGAGGGCCGTCTGCTCCACCGCCTGCAGGTCTGCCTCTGTGCCTCAGTTTCCCCGAGTAGTTCGTCTTCTTCAGTCACCCCCTCGGGGGTGTGGCTTTGTTCTGGAAGGAAAGGGAACGTGAGTGCGTGACTCCCGCGCCTCTCCTTTCACCTGGGGCCCAGGGACGGGGCGGGGGTGCAGTCATCCGTGGCGCGGACCTCGTGTGTTCGGGGACCCAGTTGAGCGTCGGAACCTCGCCCCCTCCTCCGGCACGAGTTGACTCACCCGGGGATTTCCATGCCCTCCCCCGACTCTGCGCCAGTCAGATGCTCCGGGAGCCACGCGCTGAGCCCACGGACCCCCGCGTGGCGCGATGGTGGTTTGGTATTTACCAAGAGGCTGCGACTGGGATCACAACCCCACCCCCAACTCCCGCCTCTAAGCCCTCCGGGAATATTGGGGCGAAGCTCCTGGCAGGACGCAGTGGGTTCCCCCCCCCAGCCACCGGAGATGTAGGGGTTCCTCGCGTGTGGCTGTCGCGAGAGAGGCCCCAGCGGGAACCAGTGTGGATACCGCGCATTCCACCGCCAGATAAGGAGGCCTAGACTGCAGCCGGAGGGCGGGGGCGGGTCCTGCCGCTGTCTCCACGGAGACGCGCTGGGCTTCGCTCGGTCAGGGGGCTGCCGGCGACCGGAGGCGACTCCAGCCTCTGCCGTGGTTTGGGGGCTAGGCTGAATTGAGTTGCCTCTACCTCGGGGACCCTCGGGGTTTTGTTCACTCTTCCGTCCGTCCATCCATCCATCCATCCATCCATCATACGTTTTCAGCCTCTGCCGTGGTTTGGGGGCTAGGCTGAATTGAGTTGCCTCTACCTCGGGGACCCTCGGGGTTTTGTTCACTCTTCTGTCCGTCCATCCATCCATCCATCCATCCATCACACGTTTTCAGAGCGCCTTCTGTGTGCCAGGCATCACGCCAAAGGGGCTGAAAACAGACTTGGTCGCTGGCCTCCAACACTCATATTCTACCACGGAAGCCAGACAGAACACAATAAAATACAATAATGATCTCTGAGGATGGCAAGTTGTGTGAAGATAATGAAGTAAGATGCTGTCATAGAGATGCCCCCCGGGAAGGTGGCTAAGGCAGACCAACGATCAGAGGAGACCCCTCTGAGCCGGTGACCTTAAAACCGAAACCAGAAGGAGGGGAAGACAGTCATTCCAGAATTTGAGGGAAGGGCATGCCAGGTGGAGGGAGAGCCAAGTCTCTGAGGTAGGGATGGGGGTGGCACCCAGGAGGCCAGCGTGGTTGAAGTGGAGAGGCCCTGGGGGAGCGTGGGAGGAGGCTAGATTGGCAAGGGCCAGGCCATTTTGGGCAGTGGGGAGCCATGGAAGAATTAGGAGGTGAGGGAGTGACACAGTGTATTGGCTTTGTGAATTAAACAGCTCCCCCTGGTAGCTACACGGAGAACCGCAGTGTAGGGCGCTCCTGACGGCTTAAGGAAAACCAAAAGTAGGGGTGGGGGCACTACCCTAGGGCCAATGGCAGGGATCAGTGAGTGACAGTGGGACTGTTATGTTAGCACAGGGCCTGCCTCAGTGGAACTTGGAGGAGGGGCTCCTGGAAGCCGCTGAGGCTTTCCCTGTCCTTCCTCTCTTCTAATCTCCCACGAAACAGTCTTGGTCTATCTTCCCTTCCCTCCAAACCCTGTCACTTGTCCCTCTCATTGCATTTCAGGCCTGGCCATTCCCTGGCTGTGACCAGGGAATGGTAACCAGTGACCTCTTACTGAGCCTCTGGGAAGAAGTTAGGACGGCCTTGGTGAAG
Organism: Neogale vison; assembly: GCF_020171115.1. Taxonomy (NCBI): domain Eukaryota; kingdom Metazoa; phylum Chordata; class Mammalia; order Carnivora; family Mustelidae; genus Neogale; species Neogale vison. The sequence continues at coordinate 217,026,659 of NC_058096.1, forward strand.
GTGAGCGGGGACAAGCCCTGCGTTTAGCCAGGTCTGGGAGCCTGACACAGGGAGGGGAGCAGCCAAGGCCTCTATCTGCCTGGTTTGGGTGGGGGTGCCTCTTCTGCCAGCCCCAATCTCCAGGCCCCGCTTCCTCTTTCTGGGAAGCATGAGCCTGCCTTAAGCTCTGTCTTCAGCAGAGTCCTAGTGGGGAAGATGAGAAGAGGGAAGCAGTGTGGGCCTCGGTTTCCCCTTCTCTAACTAGGCGAGCCACCCCTCCTTCTGAGGAAGCCTTGACAGCCTCCAAGGGCTGCAGAAAGTGAGTGTGCAGCTCCCGGTCCCCCCCCTCCCCCCGCCCCCGGGAAGAAGACAGACTTTCGGTGGGCCTCTGGGGTGTGAGGACTGAACCCAATTCTCCAGGAAGCCTCCATAAATCTTCCTCTTGGCTGCCAGACCAGAAGGTTGGTGGCCCCGTGTGAGGGAGGGGGGAAGGGGGTGACCTAGGCTTTTCGCCCACCAGCACGGGTGCTTCCCAGGCCTGCAACGGGCCCTTGATTCTCAGTCATGAACCCCAGGAGGGGCCCAGAAGGGCAGGGCAGCCTGGGGGGCGTCTGGTCGGCGTGACCTGGCGGTCAGGCTGCGGTTCACACTGTCCCCAGGGACATCCACACAGCCCTAACTCTGTTCTCTGAAAGATGTGGTCGGCCTGTAAAGGACCCATCACGAGCGCCTTCCTTAGAGAGCCCCCCGACTGGGCCAATCAAATGCCGAGGACGGAAAGCTCAGGCCAATGGGCGAATCGCTCAAGGCCCTGGGATTGAAAATCAGCTAATCAGGGCGCGGGCTGTTTCTGCCCCGAAGGCCGGTCTAGTGGGGCGGAGGCCAGGGCCAGGCTAGCTCCCGGCCGGCTGCAGCCTGCAACGGCCAGAGGGCATCAGGGCGCCCAGGGCCCGATCCGGCAGCGGAACAAGGGGCCTCTGTTTGGCGATCTGGGCGGGGCGGCAGTCTCCGGGGATGCGCACAAGGCCTTTCTCTGTTTCCAAACTAGGACGGATGCCCCTTCACCCAGGGGGAGCAGCTGCCTCTCTCAGGCCCCCGGCCAGGGCCTCCTCTGAGGGGGCGTCCAGGGACTGACATGGCTTGGGTAACCCCGGAAGCCCCCCATAATTCTCAGGCTCACTAGGAACCAGCCTAACCAGCCTTTCCTGGAAGCGTACTCCAGGAGCACACGTGTTCCTTGCCAGGCCTGTTTCCAGGCACCTAGGGAGGGCTCTTCCCGCTCCCTCCCCCACTAGCTAAAGGCTGGAGCTTCCTCCTGGCTCCCCTCCGCCAAAGGCAGACCCTGCACCAGCCCCTCTGAGACTACCCTCCGCCGCCACCACCAGCCACCACCAAGCTGGGAGGAGGCCGTGATCTTGGCCTCTCAGCCTCTCTGCCCACGCTTCTTCCCGCCCCCTCCCCCCACAGCTCAGTTTTCCTTGAGGGGGGGTGACTCAGGCTTTCATGGAAACAAATGCCCGTCCCCCCTCTCCTCTCAACCCCCTCTCAGGGTGCCTCTCGCCCCCTCTTCGGCTCACATGACTTCAGCTTCAGCGCTGCAGCAGCTGCCCCAACCTCCCAGCCAGGACCTCCCAGACTGGTCTCCTGTGGCTCCCCCATCCCCTCACCCCCTCCCAGCCTTTCCCACACCGGATGTGACTGGAAAGTGAGGACTCCACCCTGCTTCTTCCTGGGGCCTCACATCTGGATTTCATCCTGGCTGGGGAGGGGGGTGCCAGCGCCCTGCCCACCCCTCTGGGACCCTCTGTCCCAGGGCAGGGCTAGATGGTGCTGATGAGAACAGGATGTTGGGAATCTTGCCTGGCTAACTCAGTCTACATTCCCTCCCCAAAGACTGGCTGGAGGGCACCTAGTCCCCAGCTGTGTGTGTGGCAGGAAGAGAGGGGCTAGTATATCGGCTAGTATTTGTTGAGTGCTTGCTATGTGTTAAGGGTGCCTCTTGTGCCATTCAAGAGAATTTTCCCATTTCCCCTATAAGGCGGGTTTTCTTCTCCGCATTGCACAGATGAGGACATAGCAGTGAGAGGCCAAGTGTTGAGTGACTTGCCCAAGGTCTCACAGCATGTCAGGTGGAGCGGAGTTGAACCCGGGAGTGCCTCCAAGGTCTTCGTCCTTGAAGATGCCATGACCTCTTAGATGCTTAAACCTCAGGGCCGCCCTGGTGTCTCCCCAAGACCTTATCTCGGGAGCACCCATGGCCGCAAGGCTTAGACCCAGCCTGAAATCCAGGGCAGTGGGTGGTAATGAGCAGGGGATGGTGCTATCAGCAGCCAGCATCTTGCTGACCCAGGTTGGCAGGCGGCATGAGGCCCCGGGCTCCAGTGTAATCCAAAAGAGAGATGAGCCCTCCAGGCTCTGCCCAAGGCTCGCTGTCTGGGGAGGTGAGCAAGAGTTCTGGAAGTTTATTTTGTGTCCCTCATGCTCTTTGGGGGAGCTTCTGTTCTTCTGAGACCTCACAACCTTGAGGTTATAGAGGCTTTGGGGAGGTTTTCTGACTCTACCACTTACCGGCTTTGAGACTTAGAGCAGTGAGTTAACCTCTCTGGGTTTCCGGTTGGTAAAGCAGGGAAGATGATGCTTCTGACTTTGTGTGGCCACTCAGTGAGAAGGGAGGGAGCTGGGACTCAAACCACAGCCACCCAAAGTCAGAACCCAGGAAGCAGCCATGGCACTGACCCATCTGTCTGTCTGTCTGTCTTTTCTCTCTGCAGCTCTGACAGCCCCATGGCCCTGGCGGGCCACTGAGCCCCACCATGGGCAGCCTGTATTCAGAGTACCTAAGCCCCAGCAAGGTGCGGGAACACTACAATTACACCAAGGAGACTCTGGACACTCAGGAGACGCCCTCCCGCCAGGTGGCCTTGGCCATCATCATCATCCTCTGCTTCGCCATCGTGGTGGAGAACCTGCTGGTGCTCATCGCGGTCGCTCGCAACAGCAAGTTCCACTCAGCCATGTACCTGTTCCTGGGCAACCTGGCCGCCTCGGACCTGCTGGCTGGAGTGGCCTTCGTCGCCAATACCTTGCTGTCGGGTCCGGTCACACTGGGGCTGACCCCGGTGCAGTGGTTTGCCCGAGAGGGCTCCGCCTTCATCACACTCTCCGCTTCTGTCTTCAGCCTCCTGGCCATCGCCATTGAGCGGCATGTGGCCATTGCCAAGGTCAAGCTCTACGGCAGCGACAAGAGCTGCCGTATGCTGCTGCTGATCGCGGCCTCGTGGCTCATCTCACTGGCTCTCGGCGGCCTGCCCATCCTTGGGTGGAACTGCCTGGGCCATCTCGAGGCCTGCTCCACTGTTCTGCCGCTCTACACCAAGCACTACGTGCTCTGTGTGGTCACCATCTTCTCCGTCATCTTACTGGCCATCGTCGCTCTGTATGTCCGCATCTACTGCGTGGTCCGCTCCAGCCACGCCGATGTGGCGGGCCCCCAGACGCTGGCCCTGCTCAAGACGGTCACCATCGTGCTGGGTGTCTTCATTGTCTGCTGGCTGCCGGCCTTTAGCATCCTGCTCCTGGACTATGCCTGCCCCGTCCGGTCCTGCCCTGTCCTCTACAAGGCCCACTACTTCTTTGCCTTTGCCACTCTGAACTCGCTGCTCAACCCCGTCATCTACACGTGGCGCAGCCGGGACCTGCGGCGGGAGGTGCTGCGGCCTCTGCGGTGCTGCAGGCGGGCGGCGGGGGTTCAAGGACGGCGGGGTGGGACCCCGGGCCATCGGCTCCTGCCTCTCCGCAGCTCCAGCTCTCTGGAGAGGGGCACGCACATGCCTACGTCGCCCACGTTTCTGGAGGGCAACACGGTGGTCTGAGGGGCAAATAGGCCCCCAGGCCATAGCACAGGGCTCTGTGAGCTGTCTCCCTGGACAGAGAGGGGGCTGCGAAGCCAGATGCCCGTACACCACAGACCTGGGTGACATTGAAACTATTTCACCCTGCGCTCGGCCCACTGAGACCCCCACCCGGCAGATGGCAGAGCTCCAGTGGGGTCAGAGGCTAGTGCAGTAACTAATGTGACCGCTTTAAGAACCAGATCAAGGGGAGGCCCCAGGGGACCTGGAAGGGGCCTAGGGTGACACAGCAGGCAAGCACTCAGGTGACACGGCAGGTGGCACTCCAGGGCAGGGGAGCTCAGGGCAGGAACAATTCACAACCCGATACAAGGGATTTCAACATTTCACGACTCTCTGACCCTCTGCCCTGCATGGAACTTCCCTCTCTGAATCCAGCCCCGCTGTCACCTTTTCCTGACAACCTTAAGCCACTTCCCCACAACCACTGTTCCCAAAGGGCTGGAGGCCTCCTCCCTGACTGTCCTGGGCGGCCCCAGCTGACAGTTGCAAGGCCCCAGTCCACAGCTTCCCCAAATTTCACCAGCTGCCCACTTTGGCGGCTTCTTCCCTTTCCTCTGTCTCTCCACGCGATGCTGGCAAACCACAGGGTTGGGGGTAGATGCTGGATGCTATTCTCAGACCTCATTGGCCAATTGCACTATTTGGGGCACAAAGGAGTCACCAAGGGCTGGAAAAACTGGTCTGGGGGGCTGAGGAGGGCTCTGGGCCTCCTGGTGGGAAAGGGTGGAACTTGAGAAGGTTCTAGGGGAGCTGTTGGCAGAGGACCCCCATTCCTAAAAACCACCACCCTGCCCAAGGTACTCCCACCTCCAGCGCAGCCAGGGTAACCAGATCTCCTGAGGCAGGGCAGCCTTGAGCCCGCTGTGCCTCCTTTCAAGTTGCATTGTATGGAGAAACATGGGGGCCAAGGACGATGATTGTGGGGTGCTCCCTTCTCGCCTGCCCCAGAAGGACTTCGCTAAATTCCATGGATAAATGGAAGGGATGTTGCGGTACAAATATATATTTATGTGTGTCTGTGTGTGTGTGTGTGTGTGTGTGTGTGTGTGATGCGTGTGACCTCCTCTCCCCACTGTGCTCCCCCAGAATGGATGCTGTTGTTGTCTCACGTCTGTGTTGAAGCTGCCAAAGAGGGGTCGGCCCCCGCACAGACCCCTTTGTAATTGCTGGCTCATCTCCCCACTTGAGAGCTGGGGTACAGCTCGCCTCGGGGAAGGAAACCTCATGCCTCAAAGCAATTTCTTGTGAATGCAAAGGCTGGGGAAGAGGGTGTTGGGGGGCAAGGAGCCAGTCGGGGGCCTGGCTCCCCCCATACAGCTCCCCAGATGCCCCTCGTGCCTGAGACCCGGACCCAGGCCAATAAACGGTTCAATTCCTCGTTTGGGTGGTTGTCTTTTGAGACTTAAGGTGGCCATTGCCCTAACTAGCACCCGGTGGCCGGAGGGTGCATGGCATAGGGAGGGTGGGCGGGATGGGGAGGGGAGCTGCTGCCCAGGCCGCTCAGACTTTGTCATCCTTCCTATTCTGTGCCTCAACCCCGAGCCTCACCCAAGCCAGGATTACAGTGACTTCTGAGAAAACAGGGTGAATACTGACCTTTCCCTTAGGGCATGTGTCTGGCCCTTCCCAGTGATTAATTAGACTCCCGACCTCCCTGTTTCCCTTCGGCGATAACCTGGCAGGTGTGGGAGGGTCCCCTACTTCCCCTCATCTTACCTACCTGTTCCTAGGAGATGGTCTTAGGAGACATGGGCCCTGATGACCCTCCAGGGCTCAGTCTTCCCCAAAGGAATGGGTAACTTTGCGTCAAGCACTTCCCATGACGTGAATCCCCAGAAGGTGGGAGTTACTATGAACTATCGTGGAGATGAGGGTTCAGAGAAGGTAAGTGAGCCGCTCGGGGTCACACAGCTAGCTGGGGCATGGGCCTGTCTGGATATGAACTCAGGCGGGAACAATTTGCATCCCGGTACAAGGGATTTCAACATTTCCCTGGGCTGACTCTGGATCCCACCAGCCCCACCACCAGGCCAGAGAAAGTATCCTCCACCCACTCTTTGCAGTGGAAGGAGTAAGGGGGGGTTTGAGCTGCCAGACCCCACCCAGAACCGGGAGAAACCCAGATGGGACACAGCTGGGGGATGGGTTCCTAGCTCAGCTCCAGGCTGACACTCCCTTCTGCGCAGAGGCACAGGGCCCAGCAGCTCCTTTGAAGATAGATTTGGAGCTTTGATGGGGAACACAGTCCCCTAAGCTAGAGCCCCACCCAGCACGCCAACGCAAACACTAGAGTGGCCAATGAGAGAAGGAGTGGGGCAGACAGCCACCACGCGCTGCAAGGTCTGCATTCCCCATCGAATCCCCTCCTTTAGCGGTTCACAGACAACCTCTGCTTGGAAACCCGAGCCCGGGCTGAGAGGAGGAACAGAAGAGATACGGGCCAGGCCAGAGTCAATAGATTTTCTCCAGATACACACCTGCTTTCTCTTCTGCCTCCTTCCCGGCCTCTGCTCAAACACCATCTCCTCAGAGAGGCCTGCCCTATCTTCTACTCTACCGAATCCCTTTCCTGCTTATCACGTGGGAGGTTGTCATAGATCACTTTATCCATCTCCTCTCCATTAAAATGTGAGCATCTTGAAGAAAGGATGGCAAGTGTCTTATCACTGTCTGTAGCATCTTGAATGGTACTTGCTATGTTCCTACCGCAGAACCTTTGCACCTGCTGTTCCTTCTGCCTTGGAATGATCTTCCCCCCCACATGCCTGTGCTGCCTCTCTGGTCCTTCTGGCCTACAATAAAATATCCTCCTGGGTGAGGCCTCTGGCCATGCTTACATTTCCGGTCCTAGCTACTTACCTTGTTACTCTCTTATATGCAACACATTTTTCCTTTTCATCCTGATTATTTATTTTTTAAGATTTTATTTATTTATTTGACAGAGAGAGATCACAAGTAGGCAGAGAGACAGATGGCAGGGGGAGAAGCAGAGAGCCGGATGCAGGACTCCATCCCAGGACCCTGGGATCACGACCCGAGCCAAAGGCAGAGGCCCAACTCACTGAGCCACCCAGGCGCCTCATCCTGATCATTTTCTTCCTCCCCCTTTGGAATGCCACTTCTGTGACAGCGGGGTTTGTGTCCGTCCTGCTCACTGCTTGGCCGTGGTGCTCAGAACAGTGGTGAGGACACAGTAGGTGCTCAATAAATGTTTGTCAAATGAATTAAAACAAAAGCACACACTGGTCTTTTCAGTGAGATGATTATTTCCTATGAAGAAAATAAAATAGAGAAAGCAATGGTTTGGGGTGCTCTGTAGACTCTGTTATTGGCACTCTGACTGGTTAAAACAAACAAACAAACAAACAAATGGAAGCACCAGAGAGGTCAAGGAATCTGACCAAAGTCATGCACATGAGCAGAGGGGCAGGGATTTGAACCCTGGCAGTCCTTGGCTGAAAACTGCAGTCACATCTGATCCTTCTCGGTATTCTGGCCTGAAGATCTAATTTGCTGACATCTCTCAAATCTTGGAGCCTAGAACAGAGCAGACCAACCCACAGGGATGCAAGATGATTTTCCCTATGGAGGCTGTTGGCCGTTAGGGAGCATCAGAATCATCTACAATAACCTGGTAAAATGCTGATCCTTAAGGGTCTAGCATGTGAAATGTAGCTAGTGCGATGCAGGAGCTGAATTTTAATCTTAGTTAATTTAAAAGTGAAGAGCCACAAGTGGCCATTGGCTAGAGTACTAACAGCAAAATTCTAAATTGCAGATCTGGCTTCCACAGCCTTTGAGCAGCCGAACCCTCTCGGCATTATGCCATCATTAAAAAAAAATTCATAAGTCTTACCACCTTTATTATTATTTTGAATGACATTGTAGCTTCCACTTATTATTGTTTTTTAAAGATTCTATTTATTGGGGTGTCTGGGTGGCTCAGTGGGTTAAAGCCTCTGCCTTCAGCTCAAGTCATGATCCCAGGGTCCTGGGATCAAGCCCCATGTCGGGCTCTCTGCTCAGCGGGGAGCCTGCTTTCCCCCTCTCTCTCTGCTTGCCTCTCTGCCTACTTGTGATTTCTCTGTCAAATAAATAAATAAAATTTAAAAAAAAAAGTAAAATCTTTAAAAAAAAGAGAGACAGACAGAAATTGATTTCTCTCATATAAAAGGGTTTTGGGGGGCGCCTGGGTGGCTCAGAGGGTTGAGGCCTCTCCCTTTGGCTCGGGTGGTGCTCCCAGGGTCCTGAGATCTGGCCCTGCGTGGGGCTCACTGCTCGGCGGGGAGCCTGCCCCCCCCCAGCCTGCCTCTCTGCCTACTTGAGATCTCTGTCTGTCAAATAAATAAATAAAATCTTTAAAAAAAAAAAAAGGGTTTTGGAGGAAATTGGTCCTGGGTAAGGACAGATGCCTGGTTGCCAGCGGTCCAGGCTTCTATCTTCTTCCTTTCTCTTCCCTCCCTCTCTTCCCCCCTCCTTTCCTCTCCTCCTCACACCCCTCCCTCTCTCTCCATCCCCCTCTCTATCCACCCATACATCCATCCACCATCCATCTACCTACCTAAATACTTCACTGTGTTTCCTAAGAACAAGACACTCTCTTATATAATATAACCTTAGTAAAATGATCAAAATCAGGAATCTATAAATTTTCATCAGATTTCACCAATTGTCCTAGCACTGACCTTTAGAGCAGAAGAAAATCCCAGATCACTCGTGGCAGGCAGTTGTCCTTTTAGTTTCCTTCAATCGGAATAGTTTCTGACCCTTTCTTTGTCTTTTGTGACCTTGACATTTTTGAAAAATATAGGTCAGTAATTTGGCAGAATGTCCTTCACGTTGGGTTTGTCTCATGTTTCCTCATGATTAGATTCAGGTTATGCATTTTTGGCAGAAATACCACAGATGTAAGGTGTTTTTCTCAGTTAGTCCCATCACCGGCAATGTTAACTTTGATCACTTAATTGCGTTTGCCAAATTTCCCCACTTGAAACTTACCATTTCCTCCTTCGTAATTATTAAGTATCTTGTGGGGAGGTACTCTGAGACTCTGTAAATATCCTGTTACTTGCCAAATTTTCAGTCATTTAGTATCTATTCTTGTCTGAACCAATTATTACTCACCGACTTTTTTGTTTTAAGAAAATCAGAGGCTATCACATCATTTTCTTCCACTTTTTATTTTTAGAAGAAAGTGACACTTTTTTTAAACGTAACCACAATACCATGATCAGGCTTATCAAAAGTATCAATCAGTGTTAAAAATTTCCCCATCTGTCTCTGTTTTCTTTCTTAACATTTGACTTTTGATCAACATTTGACTTGTTTGATCCAGAATTCAAACAAGGCCCTCTTGTGGCATCTAGTTAATGAATCTCTGAGGTATTTAAATTTTTGTTTTATTAAAGAGTTTATTTATGAGGCACCTGGGCGATTCAGTCGGTTAAGCACCTGCCTTCTGCTCCAGTTGTGATCCTAGGGTCCTGGGATCGAGTCCCACGTGGGGCTCCTTGCTCAATGGGGAGCCTGCTTCTCCCTCTGCCTCTGCCTCTCTCTTTCTCTGTCTCACATGAATAAATAAATAGATATTATATAAACATATATAAACAATATAATACATATAATTTATTTATTTACTTGAGAGAGAGAAAGAAAGCATGAGAGGAGGTAGGGGGAAGGACCTTCCCTTTCTTCCTTCCTTCCTTTCTCCATCCCTTCCTTCTGTCCTAACTCATCTGTTGAAGTAACCAGGTTGTTTGTCCTGGAGAGTTTCCCATAGTTTGGTATTAGTCGACAGCAGCCCCGGGCCATTTAACAGGTCTCCTGTCAGATTCAAGATTGGTATTTTTGGCTTCAATTCTTGATAGGTAATGCTGGAAACTTGCATCAGAAGGACATGAAGTCTGGCTGTCTCTCTCTCTCGCTGGTAACTAAGACTGATCAGGACGTTCAGATGCCGTCAGCCTGATCTCACCTTTATAAATTTTCCCATCCAACTACTCCTAATGGCTTGGTCATCCAGGGACAACCGTTGACTGGATCCATTGTTTACAGAGGATTTCTGGTCTACCTTCCGATCTCTACCTCCTGGCTCTTTTTTCTCATTTGTCTACAAGACAAGTGTATTCTCCCAAAATTCAGACATCTGATGTTCATCATCTTTCCCTGAATGTCTTTTCTGGAAAAGTTAAATCATTAAAAAAAAAAAAAAAGGGAAATGAAGTTGAGAGTGAATGATTCGTTTTTAGTGATGACTGTGGTGTAGGTGTTAAAGGTACAAATTAGAGGGTGCCTGGGTGGCTCAGTGGGTTAAAGCCTCTGCCTTTGGCTCAGGTCATGATCCCAGGGTCCTGGGATCAAGCCCCACATCGGGCTCTCTGCTCAGCAGGGAACCTGCTTCCACCTCTCTCTCTCTCTCTGCCTACCTCTCTGCCTACTTGTGATGTCTGCCTGTCAAATAAAGAATAATTAAAATCTTTAAAATAAAATAAAAGTGAAAAAAAGTGTGAGAGCGATGCTCACATACATAATCACAGTGGAATATTATTCAGCCATAAAGAAGGGAATCCTGCCATTTGCTGCACTGTGAATGAACCTGGAGGACATAATACTAGGTGAAATAAACCAGACACAGACAAATGGCGAACAATTTTGCTTATACATGGAATCTAGGAATACGGAACGCACAGAAGGAGAGAGTGGAATGGTGGTTGCCAGGGGCTGGGAAGAGGGGGGAATGGGGAGATGTTGGTCAACGGGTACATAACTTCCAGTTATAAGATCAGTGAGTTCTGGGGTGCCTGGGTAGTGCAGTTTGTTAAGCGTCCGACTCTTGGTTTCAGCTTAGGTCATGATCTCAGGATCTCGAGATGAAGCCCCATGTTGGGCTCCATACAAAGCTCAGAACCTGCTTCAGATTTTCTATCTCCCTCTTCCCCTCCCCACGACTTGCTCTCTCTCTCTCTCTCTCTCAAGTGAATAAATAGATAAATCTTTTAAAAAGTAAGATGAATAAGTTCTGAGATCTAACGTACAGAATGGCGATTGTGGTTAATACTGTATTGTACAGTTGCAATATTCTAAGATAGTAGTGTTCTTACTATACACAAAAAATGATAACTAAGTGAGGTGCTAGGAGTATTAATTAGCCGGATGGTGGTAATCATTTCACAATGTATACGTATATCAAAGCCTCATGTTGTACACTTCAAATACATGCAGGTTTTAATTGGTGATTATACCTCAATAAAGCTGGGGAAAATGCTTCTGAAACTTTCACAGGCGAGGAGCTTGTAAAAAATACAGCTTCCTGGGTGCTACTAGGGCTGGTAGGATCTGATGCCGGGGCCCAGGACTCTGCATTTTCACTCTGCTCTGCTCCTGATGCGACCTATCCATGACTTACAATTTTCAGAATGCTGGTGCGAGGCTAATTTTAGTCTGTAAGGTATTGCCCAGAGGAAATATGGCTTGGACAAGGCTGTTGTTTTATCATTTCCATGTGGAAATCATTCTCACCTTGGGTGATCCACACCCTCAGGGGATGTTTGGCCAAGTCTGGAGACATTTTTGGTTGCCCCACCGGAGGATGGAAGTGGGATGTCGCTGATCATTCTGCAGGCAGAGGACAGTCTTCCATGACAAAAGATTATTTGGCCCCAACTATCAGCAGTGCCCAGGTTGGGACACAACATGTGTCCTTCTGGCTCTTTCCACCTGGTTCGTTGGTTCAGGACTCCAAGGCCACAGTTGGGAGTGTGAGGAAACTTCTAGAAGCATCCCCAATGCCCCCATTGGAGACTGTCAGTTCATGTCTCTTTCCCAGGTAGTTTTAATCACTTAGTGATTGCCTTTGGAGAGGCACTTGTGGTTAATTAGTGGCCATTTCCGGAAAGGAGAGGCTTCATGTGAAGTCCCTCTGATTTAATGGTCCAGGGCAAGCCCACTTCTCATTCCTGCTCAGTGCGTGAGGAAGATTTTCTTTGCAGTTCCCGAGCGGTTGCTGTGTGTTTTCCCTTCAAGCGCCAGGAGGTGGGTGATTCCTCACAATCTGTCCACTGTTTTCCTTAGGGCCTGGTGGCTACAATGGGTGGTGGCCACAGGACTCAGGCAGGCCGAAGAAGCCTGGGGTGGGCTGAGGGAGGAAAGGCAGGGCTTAAGTGTCTTAAAAGGAAGGAAGGAAGGAGGCCCAAGCTTGAAGTGGGTCAGAGAAGTGGGGAGACGCACTCTGGTGATTTACATAAGCGGAATCATGTGGTTGGTCCTCCTCTAGGCATGGACTCTTTCACTTGGTATAATGTTTTTGAGATTTGTCTGTGATTTTGCATGGAGTTATAGAGTGCTTTTTTTTTTTTAAATTTAAATTCAATGAGCCAACATAGAGTGCTTGTTCTTAATACTGAATATCAGGGTTCTGTAAAGTATAGTTTGCAGGCTAAATTCACCTGACAGCCTGCTTTTGTAGGAACTATAAGCTACGAAGTGTTTTCATAATTCTTTTTTTTTATTTTATTTATTTCTCTCACAGAGAGAGACATAGCGAAGGGGGGGACCACCAGCAGGGGAAGTGAGAGAGGGAGAACCAGGCTTCCCGCTGAGGGGGGAGTCAGATATGGGGCTCAATCCTAGGACCTTGAGATCATGACCTGAGCCAAAGGCAGATGCTTAATGACTGAGCTACCCAGGCGCCCCGGGTTTTACTATTATTAATTTTGGTGGTGGGGGAAGCACAACATTTTGGGACCTGTGAAAATAGTGTGAGATGATTCCAATTTCAGTGTCCACTAATAAAGTTTTATTAGAACATAGCTGTGCCCGCACAGTTACATAATCATCTATGGCTCTTCTCACCCCATAGCTGCTCAGTAGAATTGTTGTGACAGAGAATATGGCCCACATGTCCTGAGATATTTATTATCTGACCCTTCCCAGAAAAAGGTTGTGACCTCTAGGTTTAGTATTCCATTGTTTGAATACATAATTGTTAGTTTTATTTTATTTTTTTTAAAGATTTTATTTATTTATTTGACAGAGTAAGATCACAAGTAGGCAGAGAGGCAGGCAGAGAGAAAGAGAGAGAGAGAGGGAAGCAGGTTCCCCGCTGAGCAGAGAGCCCGATGCGGGACTTGATCCCAGGACCCTGAGATCATGACCTGAGCTGAAGGCAGCGGCTTAACCCACTGAGCCACCCAGGTGCCCCATAATTGTTAGTTTTATTGTTAGATGTTGTGTGGTCTTCAGTTTTTGGTTATCGTGAGCAAAGCTGCTATGAATATTTTTGTACACATCCTTCGGTGTAGAGGCACTCATTCCAGGAGTAGAATTACTGGGTCATAGGGCAGAGGTACATTTAACGTTAGCAGACATCGTCAAATCATTTTCCAAAGTGGCCGTACCATTTTGGACTTCACTAGGAGCGTTCTGGTCTTGCTAACACTTGCAAAAAAAATTTTTTTTTCATTTTTGCCATCCGTGAGTGTGTGTGTGTGTAAGCTGATATTGCACTGTGGTTTCATTTTGCATTTCCCTGATGACTAATGTTGAGCAGCTTTTCGTATGAGTCTTGGCCATTTTTATATCCTCTTTTGTGAAGTAACTGTTCAACTCTAGTCCACTTAAAGAGACAGATAATTCTCTATTAATTCAAAGGCATTCAGTGTGTATTGTAGATATGAGTCCTTGGTCAGTGGACATACATCTGTGTCTTGTCTTTAGTGGTATATTTTTTAAAAAATATTTTATTTATTTATTTGACAGACAGAGATCACAAGTAGGCAGAGAGGCAGGCAGAGAGAGGCGGAGAAGCAGGCTCCCTGCTGAGCAGAGAGCTCCATGCGGGGCTTGATCCCAGGATCCTGGAATCATGACCTGAGCCGAAGGCAGAGGCTTAACTCACTGAGCCACCCAGCACCCCTAGTGGCATCTTTTGGTGAACAAAAAAAATCCTCTTAATACAGCCTGATATTTTCCTTTATGATTAATGTGCTTTAGGTCCTGTTAAAGAAACAGTTGCTTATCCTAAAGTCACAAAGATGTTGCATATTTTATTTTAAAAGCTTCCTTGAATTTGCCTTCACATTTAAATGTGGAAAACACCCAGAATTCAGTTTTGTGTATGGTGTGAGGTAGGGATCAAGGTTTACCTTCTTCCATATAGCCAGCCATATAATGAACCCAGCATCATTTATTGAAAAGACAGGCTTTCCTTGCTGCTCTGCCAGTTGTTTTTGTTTGACATAAATAACAACATGTTCCAGCATTCCAAAAAGGCAAACAAAAAAAAAATCTTCAGAAAAACTCCTTCCTGCCCAAAGCTTCTACCCTGCTAGTTAACATTCCTTATCTCCAGGAAGTTAACCATTTGTTTCTTTCCCAAGGCTTTATGTATAAACAAGTAAATACCCAGAATTCTCCCTTTTTTTCCCCCAGATAATCTGTATCATACTCTGCATTCTGTTCTACATCTTGCTTTGTTTTGTATTAGCAATTAAAAATAAACCTCTAAGGTACTATATGGAAAAATGTCTTTTTGTTTTTTGTTACCGTGGGATCTGTCACTGTGTGAATGGAATACACTTATTTTAACTAAATCTCACTGAAGCAGAACTAGGTTATTTCCAGTCTTTTGCTACAGACAAAGTTAGTCAATAGCTGTGTCCTCTTCTCCTTTTGCACATATGTATGACCAAGTCTTATGAGAAATTTCTGGAAGTAGAATAGCTGAATAAGAGCATGTGCAGGGATACCTGGGGGACTCAGTTGTTAAGCCTCTGCCTTCAGCTCAGGTCATGATCCCAGAGTCCTGGAATTGAGCCCTGCTTCTCCCTCTCTCTTTGCTCCTGCTTGTGTTCCCTCTCTCGCTGTGTCTCTCTCTCAATCTGTCAAATAAATAAATAAATAACATCTTTTATTTTTAAAAAGTGTGTGGATTTGTTATTTTGATGAATGTTTGTAGACTGAACATTTAATGTTGGGAGCGGGGAGGAACAAGCATCACACCCTCATCTATGCAAGGTTCCATGAGGTGGTGGTCGTCATCATCATCATCATCATCTCCTTTTTTAAGATTTTATTTTCTTTTTCTTTTTTTTAAAGATTTTATTTTATTTATTTGACAGACAGAAATCACAAGCAGGCAGAGCAGCAAGCAGAGAGAGAGAGAGGGGGAAGCAGGCTCCCCGCTGAGCAGAGAGCCCGATGTGGGGCTCCATCCCAGGACCCTAATGATCATGACCCAAGCTGAAGGCAGAGGCTTAACCCACTGAGCCACACAGCTGCCCCTTATTTTTCTTTTTTTAAAGATTTTATTTATTTAACAAAGAGAGAGATCACAAATAGGCAGAGAGTCAGGCAGAGTGGCAGGCAGAGCGAGAGGGGGGAAACAGGCTCCCCTCTGAGCAGAGAGCCTGATGTGGGGCTTGATCCCAGGACCCTGAGCTCATGATCTGAACTGAAGGCAGAGAGAGGCTTAACCCACTGAGCCACCCAGATGCCCCAAGATTTTATTTTATTATTTGAGAACGATCATGAATGGGGATAGTGGGAGGGGAAAGTGGAGAGGGACAAGCAGACTCCCTGCTGAGTGGGTTCCAGACACAGGACTCAATCCCAGGACCCCGAGACCATGACCTGAGCTGAAGTTAGATACTCAACTGACTGAGCCACCCAGGCACGCCCCCATAAAAGTAATCATTATGCTCAACATGGGGCTTGAAATTACCCCAAGATCAAGTCGCCTGCTCTACTGATTGAGTCAGCCAGGTGTCCCTCCATGAGTCTTTATTGTGTATCAACTATATCCTGGGCACTTTGCTAGGTGTTGGGCATAGGGAGGTATGACTGACCTAAACTGTCACCGCACACTATGTGATCACCACCTGAAGTAAGGACTCTGAAAGAGGTACACCTGGGTGGCTCAGTGGGTTAAAGCTTCTGCCTTCGGCTCAGATCATGATCCCATGGTCTTGGGATCGAGCCCCGCATCGGGCTCTCTGCTCAGCAGGGACTCTTCTTCCTTCTCTCTCTCTGTCTGCCACTTTGTCTACTTGTGAGCTCTATCTGTCAAATGAATAAATAAAGTCTTTTTAAAAAAGGGGCTCTAGAAGAAAGAGCTATGGTTTTACGAGCCTACTAGACACCTTTTGAGCTGGAGAGATCAGGAAAGTCTCCTTGAAGGAGGTGATGGTTGAGTCAAAGTAGAAAGAATGAATTAAAGATTTTCTAAGCAGGAGAAATGGTGTGTGAAAGAGCAGGGCTTCCCAGACTAAGGCAACAGCAAATGCAGAAAACTATGGTTATATAACAAAAAGCCCCAAAGTCTGGTGGCTTAGAACAGCTCACTTGTATTATCCCTCATGGTTGCTGTGAGTTGGGGATTGAGCAGCAAAGCGAGCCTGGGAGCAATTCCAGCTTGAGGATCTCTCATACCTTTCAGCTGGGTATTGGCAAGGGCTACAGTGGTCAGAAAGCTTGGCTGGGGCTGGAGGGGCCATTTCCAAAGTGTCTCACGCCCATGGCCGGCAGCTTAGTGCCTCTTGCCCTGGCTCACCACAGGGCTGCTTGAGCATCCTCACAATATGGCAACTGATTTCTGCCACCAAAACAAGGTGGTACTGCGATGTCTTTTATGACCTAGCTTCAGAAGTCCCGCACTTTCACTTCTACCATCTTCCTTTAGCCCTGGTTCCAAGAGGACCCCACAAGGGGATGAATACCAAAAGGCAAAGAATGTTGGGGACCCTCTTGGAGGCTGGCTACCACAGGCCTTACGCAGGAAGGGGCCTGGAGTGACCAGGGTGTGGCTCAACTGGGGGGAGCAAAGGAGTGATGGCAAAGGCTGATGTGGGTGGGGCTAAATGCATAAGGGATGGGTTTACTCTAAGAACCTTGAGAAAGCCTTCTCGCCCATTCAATGGGTTAGGGAGGAGGGGACCTGATCAGATGGATTCTGAGAAGATTCCCTCCCACTGGCAGGGGATTCAATAGCTGAATATGTGGTGAGAGGCCTGAATGGCAGCCCAGGGATGACGTGGGGCAAGTCATCTGGGAGAGCGCTGAGGATGATCTAGGTTGGGGTGTCCTTGGAGGGTCATATCAGTACACTGATTTGAAGGCTGCTAGGCTTGGTAACAAGCCTCCTGTGATCCCAAACAGTAAGCCATCTGCCTGTTCAAGGGCCCTGCAAAAAGCAAGTGGGTCCGCCCAGCACACTCCAGAGTTGTTTTTCCCAGATCTGATTCCTGGCCATGTGAGCCGAGAGAGAGAGAGAGAGAGAGAGAGAGAGAGAGAGGAGTGTGTGTGTGTGTGTGTGTGAGCGTGTGCATGCTTGAGAGGCCCACCCTGCTGGTCTTCCTGCCTGGCCCCTGTCTGGGGTGAGTGGGAAAGTGTCCCTTTTGAAGCCTGGAGTGTTGCTGCCACTGCCTAAAGCTTTTGCTGGGCCTGGCACCAAGAGAAAGCTCAGTGGCCATGACTAATTCCCCAGCTGGTGGGGTGACTCAGCTCTGGCCTTCCGACTGAGTGGCTCAAGGCATGTGGCTATCTCCCCACCGGCCCTGGCGCTTTGGGCTGCCCTGACCTTGGCTGGGCTGATACGTAGCCTCTCCTGGCTTCTGGAGGGTGGCCCTTCAGCTGAAGGCTGGAATGTGGCCTCCAAAGTGAGGAGCTCAGGCCTGATAAGTCTTTCTCTTGAGGTGTTTATGAGCACTACTTCAGAGACTGAGAGGTGGAGACGGGGTTAATGCCAGCAAGAGCTGAACCCGGTTTCTTCTGGAAGTTCCATTCATTCCCAAGGGCTGAGCCCATTTTTAGGTGGGGGATGTGTCTCCAGTGGTCTAACCCGTCACTCTGGAGGTGCTCAGGAGTCACCTGTATTCCTGGGGCCAGTCTTTATGTCTCTGAGGCCTTGCCCCATGCGTAAAACCATTTGAATCCTCCCTCAGTAAAGGGATCACCTGAGAGGGAGCCTCGACTAAATGCGGTTGCTCCCCTGTGAGCAGAGTCCCCTGACAAAGAATTATAGTCTGTCGCTCCTCTCTCCCCTGTCCCATGAGCACCCTGTGCCTTAAGGTGTGTTCGGGGCCCCGAATACTGGCTTCTGGCTGGTCTACAGGGGCCTGAGCCTCCCTTTGGTGACACATTCTTCTATCTACCACCCCCTTTCTGCTCTTACTTTTTAATCTACTTCCCCCCAGCCCTGCCTCTGGTCCTCCAGGGGGCCTGACAACTAACCAGCAGCCAGCTGGGTATCACTGTTTTGCATTCGGGCTCGGTAGCTAAGGACCCCTGGATTCATGGCCCCTGCTGCTTCCTTAGTTCATGATCTTGGGTAAGCAGCCTCTGAGCCAGACTCCTTTGTGACAAATATTCCAGGATTAAACGAATTCCTCTAAAGAGAATAGTGTAGTATGTAAGTGCTGCTAAAAATACTACTAGCTATTAATTTTAGTCTTATTAATATTTCAGTCTTCCTGGATCCTGCCATGTATGGGTAATCCATTGCAAACAGTCTGAGACCCACTTCTGGCCAGGCTGACCTCCCCCCACCAGCTGCTGGGGAAACCTAGTATACATGTGTGTTTATAAACCAAGTGACTTATAAAATCTATAATACGAAAATGTAAAAATGTACCATAATTTGTAACTTGGTTCTTTTTTTTTTATATAGAAGATTTTTTTTTAAGATTTTATTTATTTATTCGACAGAGAGAGATCACAAGTAGGCAGAGAGGCAGGCAGAGAGAGAGAGAGGAGGAAGCAGGCTCCCCGCCGAGCAGAGAGCCCGATGTGGGACTCTATCCCAGGACCCTGAGATCATGACCTGAGCCGAAGGCAGCAGCTTAACCCACTGAGCCACCCAGGCGCCCCTGGTTCTTTTTTTTTTTTTTTTAAGATTTTATTTATTTATTTGACAGACAGAGATCACAAGTAGGCAGAGAGGCAGGCAGAGAGGCAGGCAGAGAGAGGGGAGGAAGCAGGCTCCCCGCTGAGCAGAGAGCCCGATGTGGGGCTCAATCCCAGGACTCTGAGATCATGACCTGAGCCGAAGGCAGCGGCTTAACCCACTGAGCCACCCAGGCGCCCCGTAACTTGGTTCTGATGTGTTTTGTGTGTGTGTGTGTGTGTGTGTGTGTGTTTTAAGATTTTATTTATTTATTTGACAGATAGAGGTCACAAGTAGGCAGAGAGGCAGGCAGAGAGAGAGAGGAGGAAGCAGGCTCCCTGCCGAGCAGAGAGCCCGATGCGGGGCTTGATCCCAGGATCCTGGGATCATGACCTGAGCCGAAGGCAGTGGCTTAACCCACTGAGCCACCCAGGCGCCCCGTAACTTGCTTCTGATGTGTTTTGTGTGTGTGTGTGTTTAAGATTTTATTTATTTATTTGACAGATAGAGGTCACAAGTAGACAGAGAGGCAGGCAGAGAGAGGGGAGGAAGCAGGCTCCCCGATGAGCAGAGAGCCCGATGCGGGGCTTGATCCCAGGACCCTGGGATCATGACCTGAGCTGAAGGCAGTGGCTTAACCCACTGAGCCACCCAGACACCCCTGATGCTTTTTTTCTTTTCTTTTCTTTTTTTTTTTTTTTATTGTTGCTTCAGCAGGTACTTTTTTTTTTTAACTCCTCCCTCTATGAATGGTTTATTTTTTATTGTGGTAAAAGACATAACTCTTACCATTTTAACTATTTTCTAGTAAACAGTAGTGTTAACTGCATGCCTGCGGTTGTGCAGCAGATCTCTGAAACTTTTTCATCTTGTAAAACTGAGTTTGTTTGCACTGAACTACTTTCCTTCTCCCTCCTCTCACCAGCCCCTGGTCCCCACCATGGTTCTTCTTTTCTACAGTTGTAAAGTTTATTTTTATTTATTTTTTTTTTTAAGTAATCTCTACATCCAATGGGGGGCTTGAACTCACCCAAGATCAAGGGCCATCTGTTCTGCTGACTAAGCCAGCTAGGCCTGGCTTGCTCTTTTTCTTTGAGACTTTGACTACTTTAGATACTGAATAAGTGGAATTATGCAGTGTTTGTTTTTTGTTTTGTTTTTTTTAGATTTTATTTTATTTTATTTTTTTGTTTGACAGAGAGAGACAGCGAGAGCAGGAACATAAGCAGGGGGAGTGGGAGAAGGAGAAGCAGGCTTCCTGCTGAGCAGGGAGCCCGATGTGGGGCTCGATCCCAAGACCTTGAGATCATGACCTGAACTGAAGGCAGATGCTTAACAACTGAGCCACCCAGGGGCCCCAGTATTTGTCTTTTTGTGACTGGCTTACTTTATTTACCACAATGACCTCAAGATTCTTGCAGGTTGCCACAAAGGGCAGGATTTCCCTTTTTAAGGCTGAATAACCCATTGTATATACCACATTTTCTGGAAACCCTTCATCTTTCCAAGGACATTTGGGTTATTTCCATCTCTCTCTCTTTTTTAAGATTTTTATTTATTTATTTGACAGAGAGAGATCACAAGTAGGCAGAGAGGCAGACGGAGGGCGTGGGAAGCAGGCTCCCAGCTGAGCAGAGAGCTCTATGTGGGGCTTGATCCCAGGACCCTGAGATCATGACCTGAGATGAAGGCAGAGGCTTTAACCCACTGAGCCACCCAGGCGCCCCTGTTTCCATCTCTTGACCACTCTGAATAATGCTGCGACGAAGAAGGGTGTGCAAATATCGTTTTGAGATCCTTCTTTTTTTTTTTTTTAAGATTTTATTTATTTATTTGACAGAGACACAGTGAGAGAGGTAACACAAGCAGGGGCAGTGGGAGAGGGAGAAGCAGGCTTCCTGCCGAACAGGGAGCCTGATGCGGGGGCTCGATCCCAAGACCCTGAGATCAGGACATGAGCCGAAGGCAGACGCTTAACAACTGAGCCATGGAGGCATTCCAGAGATCCTTCTTTTAATTCTTTTGAATATATAACAAGTAGGATTGCTGGATCATATGGTTATCCCATATTTATTTATTTATAAATATTTTATCTGGGAGAGAGAGAAAGAGAGCAGAGCAGGAGCCGGGGGAGAGGGAAAAGGAGACTCCTTGCTGAGCAGGGAGCCCAATGCAGGACTCCATCCCAGGACCCTGGGATCTTGACCTATGCCAAAGGCAGCTGCTTAACCACTGAGCCAGGCAGACGTCCCTCTGTTTTTAAATCTCTTGTGGAACCTCCAATCTTTTCTGTGCTGGCTGCACTATTTTACATCCCCCCTGATAGTACACATGGATCCTAATTTCCACATTTCTGCCAGCACCTGTGTTTGATTATTTTGTGTGCGTGTGTATATACTGCATATATACACACATATATATAATAATTTTTTTATTTTTTTTATTTTTTTAAAGATTTTATTTATTTATTTGACAGAGATCACAAGTAGGCAGAGAGGCAGGCAGAGAGAGAGAGGAGGAAGCAGGCTCCCCGCTGAGCAGAGAGCCCGACGCGGGACTCGATCCCAGGACCCTGAGATCATGACCTGAGCCGAAGGCAGCGGCTTAACCCACTGAGCCACCCAGGCGCCCCCTATAATAATTTTTTAAAAAGATTTTATTTATTTATTTGACAGACAGAGATCACAAGTAGGCAGAGAGGCCTACTGAAGAGAGAAAGAGGGAAGCAGGCTCCCTGCCGAGCAGAGAGCCCTATGCGAGGCTTGATCCCAGGACCCTGGGATCATGACCTGAGCCCAAGGCAGAGGCTTTAACCCACTGAGTCACCCAGGCGGCCCATATAATATATATATATATATATATATATTTTTTTTTTAATGTGTTGCTGGTTTGTTTTTTTTTTTAAGATTTTTATTTATTTATTTATTTGATAGACAGAGAGAGATCATAAGTAGGCAGAGAGGCAGGCAGAGAGAGAGAGGAGGAAGCAGGCTCCCTGCTGAGCAGAGAGCCCGATGTGGGGCTCGATCCCAGGACCCTGAGATCATGACCCGAGCTGAAGGCAGAGGCTTAAACAACTGAGCCACCCAGGCGCCCCCCATATAATATTTTTTTGATAGTTCACCGCACGCCCATTAGAGTGGCCACAATCATGTGGTTTTGATTTGCATTTCCCTGATTAGTGATGTTGGGTGTCTTTTCATATGCCTATTGGCCATTTGTGTATTTTTAGGGAATGGTTTATTCAAATCTTTTGCCCATCTTTTTTTTTTTTAAGATTTTATTTATTTATTTGACATAGATCACAAGTAGGCAGAGTGTTAGGCAGAGAGAGAAGGGGAAGCAGGCTCCCCACTGAGCAGAGAGTCTGATGCGGGGCTCGATCCCAGGACACTTAGATCATGACCTGAGCGAAAGGCAGCGGCCCAGTCCACTGAGCCACCCAGGCGCCACTCTTTTGCCCATCTTTAAAATCAGGTTGTCATCTTTGTTGAGTTGTAGCTCTTTATTCTGGATATTAACATTTTATCAGATATATGGTCTGCAATCTTTTTTCCCATTCTATATGTTGCCTTTTCACTTTGTTGACTCCTTTGCTGTGCGTAAATTGTTTGCTGTAGTCCCATCTGTCTTTTTGCTTCTGTTGCCTGTGCTTTCATGTCCTAGTCAGTAAATCAGTGCCAAATTCAATGTTGTGAACCCCCCTTTTTTTCTTCAAAGTATTGCATAGTTTCAAGTCTACATTTATGTCTTTAATCCATTTTGAGTTAATTTTTATATGCCGTAGGTAAGGATCCAACTTTACTTGTTGGCATGTAAACATTTCCCCAATTTTCCCAACGCCATTTGAAGAGACTATCCTTTCCCCAAGTTCTGGTGCTTTTTTAAATCACACAGGCTGTGGAAGTGGCTGGGCCTCACCACACTGGGAGATCTGTGATGCTAGCTGCATAGTTTGTACGTCCTCAAGATTATCCGCGATTAGCACCTTTTTAAAGATGAAACGGGGCCTGGGTCCAAATGACCCATCCAAGGTCATTATAATGAGCATATAGATGGAGTGGAGTTCAAGTCCTCAGTTACAATCCCAAGAGCCCACATGCTGGAGCCCTATAGGAATGCTCCCTGTTTTATCCCCAGCATGCTAGGAAGAATGAATGAATGAACCTCTCAGGCGAGGCTCCCAGCAAACAGGGAGCTTGGACGAGCCCACAGCTCCACGCGGGGGTGTGCTCCCTTCTCGCGCCTGCGCGGCCCCTGTGCACGACCTGCTCCACTCTATCTGCCCGCACATGGTATGGCCTCTCTCCCTATGGTACGTCCCGTCTTCCCCCACGTCGGGGCCGAGATGGTACATGCCGCCTTAGCTCACCGCCCCTCCCCATCGGTTTCCGCGCGAAAAGCCAGGGCTGCCTTGCCGCCGGCGCCGCTGTCTCTGCTGCAGTTTCCAAGATGCCTGCCCGCACCGCCCCGGCCCGGGTGCCCACGCTGGCCTCCCGAGCCATCTCCCTGCCCGATGATGTCCGTAGGCGGTAGGTGCCGCAGGGGGGGTCTGTGAACTCGGGCTGGGGGCGATGAGGTGGGGTTGGGGGGGGTTGGGAAGTGGCTCGGCGTTGGGGGTGGGGGGGTTGCTTCCCCTCTTGGTAGCCCGTGGCTGCTGCTGACAGACGGGCGCGCATGCGCGGGACGGCGCGGCGGCGGTTGGCGCGGGCAGGGTGGCACTTCCGGTCGCGCGCACCCCTGGCCGTTTGGCGCCAAAATGGGCCGAGGCCCCTCACAGTTTTCTGGTGACTAGAAACTTGGGGTCACTTCCGATCTCAAAGTAGAGTGAGGTTTGGGTTCTCCTCGGGGATCCCCTTCCTGGAGGAGCCACGGGCTTGGGTCCTGCCGCCAGTTTGGTCGCGCAGGAAGTGGGCAGCCAGCGGCCTCAGGACACCCCTCGGCCCAGGCACTTCGGCCTCTACTTCCGGTGCCCGGCCCGCTTGGAGGGGGGGTCGAGCTGGTCCGGTCCCTGGGGGCATTTTTGGGACCCCCCCCCCTTGGCACCCCGCGCAGCGCATCCCGATGGCGGCCTCCAGAGACAGACGTCGCCGCTCGGGCCCCGGGCGCGGCCGGCTCAGGTTTGCGACCCCCGTCTTCCTTGGGGGGCTTCCTTCATCTAGGACTGCTGCGGGGAAGTCGCATCTGGAAGGAGCTCGTACCGTGCAGCGCAGGACCAGGGGCTCGGGCAGCATGAAGGCTGGATGGTCTTTCCCAGTAAATCTGTGCCTGTGAGCCATGGGCGTCAAGGAAGCCCCGCTAGGGAGAACTGGCTCCAGTTTCGTTGTGTGCGCGTATGCACGCGTGACACAGTGGCCATGGGTGTGTGTGTGTGTGTGTGCGCGCGCGCTTCACACAAGTGGCCGCAGTTTCGTGTGTGTACACGTGTGTTGCACAGCAGTTAGTGTCCGGACTGGCTGTAGCAGTTCTGTGCAGGTGGGTCGCGGGCAAGAATACTGGGCTCCTGTTTGTGACGGGCACCACTTTCACTCCTGAAAATCGGCACTCCTTGGAACACTAGTCATTGGAACCTTGACCCGGCAGGAACGCCCCCCCTGGATTTGTGAGCTGGTTTTGCCATTTCCCTGTTTCCCTGTGCTTTTCCTATGGTTGTGCCAGGCCAATCTTTTGGGCTTTTGGAGTTGGGGTGTGTGTGTGTGTGTGTGTGTGTGTGTGTGTATGGGAGGGGCTGTATTTGGGGGGTACCTACCACTGGTTTTAAAGTTCAGTCTGCTTCTTAATCACAGAGGAGGTGTGTCTTGCTGAAGAATCCCTATCTTTATCCTCCCAAGATAAAACTTGAAATTGAATTATGGAAGTCCCAGGTTTGGTGATGACAGACCCAACAGATGTTTGGGCCCAGTCTTCTTTACTCTGATGGTGAGAACTCTCATCTCCTCTGGCTTGTTTGACCTTGGGCAAGTGTCATAAACAGGCTGTGGCCATGGACTCCTTAACATGGGCTTTAAACTGACACTGGATGACAGGAGACTATGCCCAGCACATAAAGCCCCACATGTTAGCATTCTTACTGGCTAATCTAGCTTTTTGTCAGTTCTGCCAGTCAGTCCCTAATCATAGAAAGCACTTGACAGTTCCTCATTTAATCCTCAAAAGTTCTTAAGAGTGGATGCTGTCGGAGTTTGCTGTGAGAAAGCAAGGATTCCTGCTGATGCCTGCTTCTTACCAAAACGTTTCCTTTCTTCTAGGGTTTTGAATAGGCCACTGGCTTAGCTTAGGGGTTTTCTTGGGCCAGTGTAAGTCTTTGGCTGAATTTGAATGCTCTTAAGTAAGTTTTACCATCCTCCATTACCTTAGGTTTCATATTACTTTGAACCAGAATTGCCTACTGTAGGTGCAGAATTTTGGGATTCTGCTTTAGGCCACGGGATGGACATTGAAATTGTCTGCTTATGGGACGTTCAACAACGTCTTGGCTTACATTTTGAATTTCATTGTACAAAATACATAAACATGGTATTCAACACTCCCTTAGATTTGTAAATGGAGGTATAACTTCTTGATCTACGAAAATTAAAGGGGTATGACTTATAATACAAGAGGTACTTAAGTCCAGTAGAACAGTCTAGGAATAAAACTAGGCCAGGTCCTCATGCGTTCCTGTCACTTTTGCTAGCTTACCTATATATGTCAGCTTCTTTTTTTTAAACGCGTAGTTCCATTAGATAATGTAGTAATACCAGAAAGTATTTTCCATGTTTGGGTTTTTAAGTCTTTAACTTCATTTTTAAAGTGTAGCATCCAAATTGAAAAACTGTATAAAGTAAAGCACCCAAAATCTAAAAATTATGCCTTTCGGGACAAGCTATATTTTTACTTATATTTCTTATTTTGTCCAAGCCGCCATTTGTACAAAGCGATGTCTCTCGCTGGTCTTCCTGTTGCTACTCAGGTCTTTTCTCCAAGTGCAAACTGTGAATCCTCTTAAAAAGTTGGATCTGATGGTTTCCTTGCCCCCCCCACACTGCCGGGTGCACTGGTCCTGAAGTCCAGAATCCCTGTCTACTTGTCTGATTCATCGTGTGTTCTTTTTTTTTTTTTTTTTTTTAAGATTTTATTTATTTATCAGAGAGAGGGGGAGAGAGCGAGCACAGGCAGACAGAATGGCAGGCAGAGGCAGAGGGAGAAGCAGGCTCCCTGCTGGGCAAGGAGCCGGATGTGGGACTCGATCCCAGGACGCTGGGATCATGACCTGAGCCGAAGGCAGCTGCTTAACCAACTGAGCCACCCAGGCGTCCCTCATCGTGTGTTCTTTTCACAAGCCATACAGACCTCAGGTTCTCAGGGCCTGAAACCATGCAGAGCGTCCAGTGGGATGCTGAGCTGCTCCCTATCTACCCCTTCCCTAAGTTGGCTACTGTCCATTTATCCTTCAGACTGTGCTCAGAAAGACCATTCCTCTTCCCCATGACAGAAAGGGTGTTGAATTCTGCCCAAGCACCCTGCATGTTGCCTTTGCAACCCTGGCGTGGATGATTTTATTCTGTCTGTAGCTTGGTGTAGAGGAGACTGAAAGGCGTGCATGCAAGACTTTCCCCTCTAAGAAAGCCTGGAGTCAAGCACAGATTGTAGCAAACCTCCTTTGTACCACTCCGATTAGCCTAAGTAATTGTGCCGGCTTTTTAAACTGCTAGTCCTTCTGTGATTAGATTAAGTCGGGTTTCAAGTTCTTAGCTCTACTTCCATGACTCCAACTGATTGGGTATTGAAGAGGGCAAAACTGACTCTCCTATTTCCCCCCCGCCCCGGCAGGAATATTCTAGAGGTACAGACCACCGGGGTTCAGATTCCTTCCTACCATAGCTATAAGGCTAAGTTTTTTTTTTTAAGATTTTATTTGACAGACAGATCACAAGTAGGCAGAGAGTCAGGCAGAGAGAGAGGAGGAAGCAGGCTGCCTGCTGAGCAGAGAGCCCAATGTGGGTCTTGATCCCAGGACCCTGAAATCATGACCTGAGCCGAAGGCAGAGGCTTAACCCACTGAGCCACCCAGGCGTCCCAGGGCTAAGTTTTTTAACCTCTTGGTGGTCATCTGTCTGTCTGTCTTTTTTCTTTTTTTTGTTTTTGTTTTTGTTTTTTGTTTTTGAGAGAGAGAGAGCCCGCACAAGAAGGGGGAGGGGCAGAGGGAAAAGCAGAGTCCCTTCTGAACAGGGTCGATCCCAGGACCTTGGGATCATGTCCTGACCAGAAGGCAGACGCTTAACTGATTGAGTCACCCAGGCACCCCACCTCTTAGTGTTTTATCTGTAAAATGGAACGGTGTTGCCCCTGCTACCTGGGCGTTAGGAAGATCACCTAAGCCGATAGGTATAAATGTGTGGTAAAGCAGCCCCTGCCAGAAAACTTTCTGTGCTACTTACCACACGATCCCCTGTGTATTTCACTTCCATTAGAGGAGCATGATTTAGAGTAGCAACATGCAGATCTGCTACCGAGGCAGATGTCAGTATTTCAGTGTAGGCCATGTACAGATGATGTATATTCCTGCTTATCATTCCAGCCTTCACGTTTGGCTTCTTGTAGAACGGTCTGGGCTGTTCCTTCCACTGCCGCCTTTGCTTTTGTGCCAGGTCTCCAGTCCTATTCTTGCTCAGGCTTTCTTCTCAAGGATCGAGGTGGTGTTCTGTCCTCTTTCATCTCTCAGTATCTCTTGCTTTTTAATCCTTTCTATCCTTGGCTTTTGTGGTGCGGTTTACCACAGGGAGCCTCTCTCTCCCCTGATATTCTGTCCCCCCCCCCCCAATCATTTTCTTTCGTTCCTGGGCCCTTAACTCTTACCTCTTCCAGTCCTAGGACTTGCAGCAGTTGGGCCTGTCAGCTGGACAGGACTAACTCCAGTTTTGAGGTCTCTCAGGAAAGCCAGTTTTAATTTCTAGCTGCCGGGTAGCCAGCCAGTGGCTGCTGAGCCACTGTTCCCTGAAATGTCACTCTTCACACTCATGGCCTGTTTACTTTTTCTCTACCAAAATTTTCTGAATTTATTTATTTGAGAGAGGGAGGGAGAGCATGAGAAGGGAGAAGCAGACTCCCCAAGGAGCTGGGAGCCTGATGTGGACTCGATCCTGGAACTCCAGGATCATGACCTGAGCCAAAGGCAGTGGCTTAACCAACTGAGCCACCCAGGCGTCCCATGCATTAGTTTTTAATTGGATCCATAACAAATTATCTTAGTGGTTTAAATAGAACCTAAATTTGTTCTAACAATACTGTAGGTCAGAAATCTGGTATGAAATCTGGATGAAACAGTGTTAGCAGGCTACATTCCTTCCTGGAGGCTCTTGGGGAGAATGTTTCTTCACTCTTTCAAATTGTTGGCAGAATTCAGTTCCTTGTGGTTGTAAGATTGAGGTCCCTCTCCTCTTTTTTTTTTTTTTTTTTAAAGATTTATTTATTTATTTATTTGACAGACAGAGATCACAAGTAGGCAGAAAGGCAGGCAGAGAGAGAGGGAAGCAGGCTCCCTGCTGAGCAGAGAGCCCCATGCGGGGCTCGATCCCAGGACCCTGGGATCATGACCTGAGCTGAAGGCAGTGGCTTAACCCACTGAGCCACCCAGGTGCCCCTAGGTCCCTCTCCTCTTGCTGGCTCTAACCATGCCCAGCTTCTGGAGGTGATGTACCCTTTGGCTCCTGGCCCACTGCCTCCATGTTTCAAGTCAGTAAAGCCAGTCCTCCCGCCACATCTCTCTCTCCCCCTTCTTGAGTCACATCTCTTGAAATGCAGCTGGGAGGTTTTTCTGCTTTTAAGGATTTAGGTGATTAGATTGGGCCCACCTGGCTAATCCAGGATAATCTGCCCATCTCAAGGGCTATAACCTTAATCACATCTGCAGAGTCCCTTTTACCAGTGAGACAAGGTACTCCCAGGTTCTGGGGGATTAGGGCATGGACATCTCTTTTTGGGAAGGGCTCATTATCCTGCCTTCCGCAGGCAGGATATCGTCTCAGGCCATCTGAGATACCATCTCAGACAGCCCTGTCCCGTCTGCCACGCGGCCAGTTCCAAGAGGCAGAGTTCATGAAGTTTTGTAACTTCTCCAGCAGTGGTCTCCATTCCTGGTAAATCACATTACAGACCAGCATTTCTAGCGTGTTAAAGAGTGATTTAGCATTTGGTAATCTCTTCCTGCCTTATCTACATTATGTAATTCTGCCAGATTAATTTTCCTAAAACACAGCTCTGGTGTCTTGGTTTCTTCCTCCCTGCCCTCCCCTCCTCCCCACGATTCCTTCAGTGGTTTAACTGTGGAACGAAATCAATTTTTTAGCCTGATGTTATTGACCTCCCTCAGACTGGCACCCAGCCTGCCTTGTGTGGGTTTCTTGGGTGTCCTGAGCCAGCTCCTCCACTGTACGGCTCCTGTTTGGGCAGCTCCCCTGCTCTGTTCCCGCTGAGCTGTTCCCCCGGGCTAGTCCTTCCTGATGCTTTCTGTACCTTTGCTCTTCAGAAGCCCTCAGGTTTGAACGATATTTGCTTGATTCCTTCAGATACAGTTTATTTCCCTTGTAGGACTGTGTGAGGGAAGCACCGAGGAATGAATCATGGGATCTTGGGCTGCAAGGGAGCCGAGGTGTTCCCTCCTAACATGGCTGCCGTCTCCGTATCCTGCCTGGTCCTCCACGTCTGTTCTAATCCTCCCCGCTCGGAATGCGAAGCAGATGTGAGATGGTGTCGCCCTCCCTTTTCCCGGGAAAGGGAAGGACTCTTCCGTGGAAGCCTGGGTGTCGGCAGGTGCACTGCCCAGCCTCGTCCCTGTCACACTTCTGGCTCCCCGGGGCCTGTCCTGGGCTCCGCCTTTCCTCTCTGAGGCCAGGCAGGGGACAGTCCGTCTTCACAGGACAAGGCATTTGAGGTCCCCTGAAGAGTTTATTTGGCTCCTCTCCGCCAGGCTAAACAATCCCAGGTCGTGGGAGAGGTCGGCAGAATTTGTGCCCCGAGGTAGTCGTCGGTGTTGTGGAAAGGGTGCTCAGGGGGGCTTCACCGCCAGCTGAGCATCGTCCTTAACGCCTGAGGTGGCCTCAGGGTCAGGGGGCCGTGTTGTCGCCAGGGTTCTGTGAGTAGAAGGACGGAGAAGCCCGGCGTGAGGCTCCTGCAGGCTCGTGTGTGCCTCTGGCTGTGCGAACCGAGTTCTGCAGCTCTCCTGGACCTGAGTTACGTCGAGGGTGGAAGGACTTTGAAGGGGTTACATGTACTCTGTGTGTGTGTGTGTGTGTGTGTGAGATACAGTATATGCTACCACTGTGTCTGCAGTCAGATTTTTTTTTTTTAAGATTTTATTTATGTGGGGACGCCTGGGTGGCTCAGTTGGTTAGGCAGCTGCCTTCGGCTCAGGTCATGATCCCGGCGTCCTGGGTTGAGTCCCTCATCGGGCTCCTTGCTTGCCGGGGAGCCTGCTTCTCCCTCTGCCTCTGCCTGCCCCTCTGTCTGCCTGTGCTCGCTCGTTCTCCCTCTCTCTCTCTCTGACAAATAAATGAATAAAATCTTTAAAAAAAAAAAAAAAAAGATTTTATTTATGTGACAGAGAGCCGCAGTGAGAGAGGGAACACAAGTGGGGGGTAGTGGCTGAGGGAGAAGCAGGCTCTCTGTGCAGCAGGGAGCCCGATGCGGGGCTCGATCCCAGGAGCCTGGGATTATGACCTGAGCAGAAGGCTGGCGCTTAACGACTGGGCCACCCAGGCGCCCCCAGTCAGAGGCTTCTACAGAAAGACCTTTCCTGACCGACCACCCAGGTGTGAAGGCCCCTTCCCGGCAGTCCCGGCATCCCATTACCCAGCTCGTTGCCTGGAACAGGGCCTGGCATGCAGTAGGTGCCTGCAGATGTGGTGGGGGTCAAAGCTGGGGGGGGCACACGCACTCAGAGCAGCATCCGTGTGCCCGGAGTCCCGCAAAGCCTGTTGCTTGCATTCCCGGTGTTGCGCTCACACGTGGCTCTTTGGAAAAACCAGGCTGGGCAAGCTCTGTTCTTGCCCTTTGGGCTAATGATAAGAGAACGTTGTCTGTATGGGTGCTGGGTAGGAGGGTCCAGAGATGGTAGAGGCCTGGTCCCTGCCCAGGGCACTTCTCCAGTGACCGATGCCAACCCAGCTGGTTAGACCTGTTCTTCCCGCACTGTCCACAGGTGGCACCCAGCCTAGGAACTTGTCCACTCACCTCCCTTTCCTCAGTGTCTTCTGCCCCCTTCCACTCCCCCAGAAAAAGGGGCAAGACGCTAATCATCAGTGATCAGATCAGGCTCTGCTTTTCTCGCCAAACTCATGACCGATGTGCGCTCCTGAGGGAGTAGGTATACACATTCCAAAGGGGGAGCTCTCTGGTGAGGCGCCAGCCAGCAGTTTTTCTCACTTCGTCTGTCACCCCTGCGTGTGGGTACCCACTGCTGCACCAGATGCCTTTACTTCCTTTTTGTTGTTGTATCTGGTTTTTGTTGTTTTTTTGTTTTTTGCTTTTTTAAAGTAGGCTCCACGCCCAGTGCTGGACTTGAACACACGACCCTGAGATCAGGATCCGAGCTGAGATTGAGAGTAGCGTGCTTAACCGGCTGAGCCACTCTGGTGCCCCTACTTCCCTCTCTTACGTTCCTCATTTGAATGCTGCCACCCCCACTCTGGCCTTTGGGAATGTTAGCTGGCTGTTCCCTCACAGCACCTTAGGACCCTGGCCCGTTCCTTCTAACACTGGCCACCCTGTGCTATGCCCTTTCATGGGGTCTTGCCAGACCAACTGGAGGAAGACCTCCTGTAGGTCATTGGGCAGGTGCACCCCAACTATATGGCCTGCCTCTATTTCCCTAGTTCCTTCGGAAATAACACCGTTATGGAGCTCCTCTATCCTCTCACTACCAGAAAACTGCACCCTAAAGGGGGCTGGGGGCGGGAGGGGAGACCTCATTCAGATCACAAGTGACTTCTTAAAGACGACTACAGGCATTGTCGTAGGATTTCTAGCTTGGGCGGGCGAAAACCACTGTGGTCTTTTGTTTGTTTGTTTTTTCTAACACTGCTACATGTCAAATTTATTTCCAAAGTTCTTCAAATTTGGATTTAGGGATACCTGGGTGGCTCAGTCAGTTAAGTGGCTGCCTCTGGCTTGGGTATTGATCCCAGGATTCCGTTACCGAGTTCTGCATCAGGCTCCTTGCTTGGTGAGGAGCCTCCTTCTCCCCCTGCCTGCTGCTCCCCCTGCTTGTGCGCTCGCTGGCTCGCTCGCTCTCTCTGACAAATAAAATCTTAAAAAAAAAACCCACACACACACACAACTGTGGTTTTAGTCTTAAGAGTAAACAGAGTTGCATAATTGCCTTTCTTTCTCCATTTTCTTCCCACAGGCTCAAAGATTTGGAAAGAGATAGCCTAACAGAAAAGGTAACCTCCACCTTAAATTTTATTACCAGACGTTACTGTTTTACAGATAGTTTGTGACTCATAAAAAGTTTAAGTGAAGTCAGCTTTTTTTCATAGTATTTTTGAAAAATATTTTAGAGTGTGTGCATGTGTGCTCGTGGTGGGGGGAGAGGCAGAGGAAAAGAATCTTCAAGCAGATGCCCTGACCTGGGGCTTGATTCCCACGACCCATGAGATCGTGACTGGTGCTGAAACCAAGGGTCAGATGTTCAACCGACTGCGCCATTCAGGCTCCCGGGCCTTTTTCCATAGTGTTGAGGATAGCTTAGATATTATTCTTAATGTTCTGTGTTAACATGCTGCTGATCTCTCGGTAACTCACTGATAAGTCTCCCAATCTGGGTTCACACCATCGCTTCTGAATTATAACTTGTCCTGGTCACAGTTCTCAAAAGCACAGTTTTTTTCTAATACACTGTTAGATGTCTGTATCCCACCTCCTAATGTTCCCATTTTTCACCGCTCTGGAGATGGTATGATGTGATCTTAAGGGAAACGTCATAAATGTGTCTCGCGAATATGCAGGTTTTTTTTTTTTTTTTTAAGATTTTATTTTATTTATTTGAGAGAGAGAGAGAGACAGTGAGAGAGAGAATGAGCGAGGAGAAGGTCAGAGAGAGCGAAGCAGACTCCCCATGGAGCTGGGAGCCTGATGTGGGACTCGATCCCGGGACTCCAGGATCACGCCCTGAGCCGGAGGCAGTCGTTTAACCAACTGCGCCACCCAGGCGTCCCTGCAAATATGCAGTTTTGCAGGCTGAGTCAATATTGCCTGCCATTCAGTTGGTATTTCATGACCAGGCACCCTAATTATCTGTGTAGTAGCCCATTAGTGACTTGGGAGTCTGGGGACATCTAAACCTATATCCTTCCCTTAGGAATGTGTGAAGGAGAAACTGAATCTCTTGCATGAATTTCTGCAAACAGAAATAAAAAATCAGTTATGTGACTTGGAAACCAAATTACATAAAGAAGAATTGTCAGAGGTAAGTCAGTTCTCAGCATCCTGGTGTCTAGAAAGTGTCTCTTCCCCTATAACTCCCGTGTGCCCAGGAAGGCAGAATCGTCCCCAGCTCTCCTTGTTACCCAGTAGTTATAAAGGAAATGCGTGTTTCCTTATTCTCTTGTTGCCACTTGTTTACATTCACTGCTACTTAAATTATCCTTTCCTGCTGTAGGAGGGCTACCTGGCTAAAGTCAAATCCCTTTTAAATAAAGATTTATCCTTGGAGAATGGAGCTCATGCTTTCAGCCGGGAAGTGAACGGACGTCTAGAAAACGGGAGCCAGACAAGCGGCGAGGACCGCAGAGTGGGAATGGCAGAGGAAAAGAAATCTCCCAAACCCGTTTCCAAACTTCCCACACCCAGACGAAGCAAGGCCGATGGAGAGACCAAGTGTAAGACCACTTATTTAATCTTGGTGGAGATTAGCTGTCCCCTTACATGGTACCAGCCTTGGAGCCGTCGATCCCCCCAGGACAGTACCTCCTGGTTTGTTTCTTGCGCATACTTCCTAACTGGCTTGGATGTACGATTTGTTCTTGGACCAAATACGGAGCAGGAGGTCCCAAAATGTAGCTTAAGTTGGTGATGTATAAGGTAGCAGGAAGTAGTAATACTATTTCTAAGTTAAACGCCTATTTAAGCTCAATGTATAGTCTCCTTTGTAGTTGAAGTAACTCTTCTGGAATTTGTGAAAACACACGAGAGTGTGGGAGCTGAGCGCAGGTCAGGTTCTTGGCCACTTCGTCTTTTGACGACATAGAGGAGGTTGTCTCCTTCTCTGGTTCAGGCTATGGCCCCTCAATTAAGAGCTCCAGTACCATGGCTCAGCAGATTGGCAGGTGCTAATTGCTACCTTTTATCGAGATTATTGGTTGGAGAAAAAAAAGAAGGGTACTTAATCTTCAGAACCTGATTCTCCGCACTAGCTTGCTAATGCTTAAGAACTACACTTTGTGAACTTTTTTATTCATAGTGGCTTTTTTTTTTCTTTTTTCTTTAAACAGCTGAAGCTGCTTCTTCTAGCCCCAGGATTACAAGGCAAACTACCAGGCAGACCACCATCCTATCTCATTTCTCAAGGGGGTCAGTATATAATGAATTGATAGCCATCTTTTCTCAGGGCAAACCGTTCTTGGTAAACAGGAATGGAATTAGTAGGGTATAATTTAGCAGTTTTGAGTTCCACATTGCATAGGTTTTTGTCTTACAGTTTTCTTTGTTAAACACTGATGAAAAGCGTTTCTCAACACCTGTGTTCTTACTCTTCTGGGAACATTCAAATATATACAAAACTAGCCATGGTAGTAAAATGAACCACACACACCCCCACCCCCGGCTGCCCGGCTCCAGATACCTGTCACCCAGTGTCAACAGTTACCAGCTGGCCATCTTTTCATCTGTAACCCCATAAATTCTCTCCCAACTGGATTATTTTGAAACCCTCCTAGACATGTCATTTCAATATATTTCTATCTTTTTTTAAGGTTTCCCCCGCTCCCCAAGATTTTATTTATTCATTTGACAGAGAGAGAGTACAAGCAGGGGGAGCGGCAGGGAGAAGGAAAAGCAGACTCTTGCTGAACAGAGAGCCCAACGTGGGGCTCTATCCCAGGACCCTGGGATCATGAAGGCAGACGCTTAACTGAGTTACCCAGGCACCCCTTCAGTATATTTCTAGATAATAAAATTGGTCTCTCTCTCTCTCTCTCTTTTTTTTTTTTTGTTTAGCCATCCAGCAAAATGTGAATAAAAATGTTAACATTTAGCAGTCTCTTTTTTTTTTAATTTGACACAGAGAGAGAGATCACAAGTAGGCAGAGAGGCAGGCAGAGGGAGAAAGGGAAGCAGGCTCCTTCTGAGCAGAGAGCCTGATGCGGGGCTCGATCCCAGGATCCTGAGATCATGACCCAAGCCGAAGGCAGAGACTTAATCCACTGAGCCACCCAGGCGACCCTAGCGGTCTCTTTAAAAAGACAAAATATAAGTCTAATATTTTTGTACTTTATAAAGCATAATAATTCCTTACTATGAAACACATAGCCAGTGTCTGTGTTTCCTCGTGTGTGGTAAATTTTGTTAGCTTGATTTGTTTTAAGTCTTTCTAATTAGATTCCTTTCTTCTCTTGCCATTTATTTGAAGAAATTAGTTTATTTGTCCAGTAGAGTTTCTAGGTCCAGCTGACTGCATCCTCGTTAATTAATTAATTAATTAATTAATGTCTTCCTTGTTTTGTGTTTCTTATAACCTGGTTAGTTAGCTCTAGAAGCTTGATCAGCTTCCAGCTCTATTATTATTATTTTTTTAAAGATTTTATTTATTTCACAGACAGAAATCACAAGTAGGCAGAGAGGCAGACAGAGAGAGAGGAGGAAGCAGGATCCCTGCTGAGCAGAGAGCCTGATGTGGGGCTGGATCCCAGGACCCTGGGATCATGACCTGAGCCGAAGGCAGAGGCTTTAACCCACTGAGCCACCCAGGCGCTCCCCCCCCCAGCTCTATTATTTCTTGAGATCCTTCCGTAGATGGTGCTGTGTGTTCTTAGAGGCATGTGAGTTCTCTTCTGTGATGCCAGCAGCTGTTGATCGACATCAAGATCCATAATTTCTTAGGTTGGCAAAATGGCAACATTGTAACCTGTCACTCAGACATTAAACTTGAAGCCTCTTTTAATATCCCAGCAGTGAGGGCATTTCCTTGGAGGGAATAAGACACCCATGACCTGAATGTGTCCTAAAGAGGCTGCCTTTGGTGGGGAGGGCTACAAGTCCTTTCGGGCTTGTTGGAGCGCTGGCGTTCGGCCGAGCTAACAGTTGGCTTTCCCGTTGCTGACAGCCCTGCCAAACGGAAGCCTGAGGAAGAGCAGGAAAAAGCGAAATCGGATGAGTCTCCTGAGGAAGAAAAAGACCAGGTAGGGCTGGCATTTTCTTCTCTCGCCTTCTCTTGGTACATTTGCTGATAGGCCACGTGTAAAGTCAGGACTACCTAAATGCACTTGAAGCGACCAAGATGGTATTAGAACATGACACTGCACCCGGGCAGTATGAAGTATGTCATCGTCAGGCCTGGAGGCTCCATGGACCCCTGTTACTCACAAGGCAGCCTTGTACCTTCAGAGTCTGTTCCCTCTACCTTCCTACTTCTCTAGCGGGCAAGACTGGCAATCAAATGTGACAGGTTTACAGCCTTCACTGCTGCTCTCCTAAGTCTCCTTTCCACATCTAGCTTGTCTACAGCAGAGCGTTAGACAGCTTCTGTGTGTAGTAGACCAGTGCTGCTTGGACCTCTTAGGTTAGAAAGCCTGTGGCTTACTGAGGGTCTTTGATACAGAAAATGTTAATCTCTGATGGTACTTTTCCCTT
Organism: Neogale vison; assembly: GCF_020171115.1. Lineage (NCBI taxonomy): Eukaryota > Metazoa > Chordata > Mammalia > Carnivora > Mustelidae > Neogale > Neogale vison. The sequence continues at coordinate 217,063,256 of NC_058096.1, forward strand.
GTGACTTGAGGGCCATACCTAGATAAAACCAGGTGGTCACACATTCAATTTGATTTTGATTTTGATTTGGGATTAGCTTAAGTTGAGGGGAAGTCTATAGGTTTGGGTGCAGGTAATAAATGCCTTATTGCTACTGAGCAAACTACAGACACTCCTCTTTAAGCCCGGGTTTCCCAGCTTGCCATTGATTTTCCGGGCCAGTTGCTCCTTTGCTGGGGGCTGGGGTGGGGAAGGCGTCCCTGTGGATTGTGGAATACAGCAGTATCCTGACCTCTACTCACTAGATGCCAATAGTAATCCCCTTCTCCCCTCTCAGTTGTGACCACCCCAAGCATCATCAGTTATTTCCAGTTTGGGGTGAGGGATAAAGTTGCTCTGGGTGAGAAGCACCGGACTGAGGGATCATTCAGGTGTCACTGGGCTATCCCTAGCATTGAGGTAGGTTTGACATCCTGTTGTGAGACACAGTGATTCTGGTTTTAGGAACTTGATGTTAATCTTCATAACCTTTATTCAGATAGTAACAGTTTACTCGGGTTACCCACTCTCAAGGGGAAACTGAGGCACAGAGAGAACCACTAGTCAGTGGACAAGCCTCTTGTCTCCTAGGAAAAAGCAGTATAGGCAGAAGCAGGCTAGCTCTTGTCATATATCAATAGCTCGCTCCCACATGCCTCCATTTAGAGTGGTTTTTCACACCCTAATTTTTTGGAAGGCTTACATAGCCTTCTCATCTGGCCTCTTAAATGGGGATTTCTTTTTTTTCTTTTTTTAAGATTTTATTTATTTATTTGGCAGACAGAGATCACAAGTAGGCAGAGGCAGGCAGATAGAGAGAGGAGGAAGCAGGTTCCCCACTGAGCAGAGAGCCCGATGCGGGCTTGATCCCAGGACTCTGGGATCATGACCCGAGTTGAAGGCAGAGGCTTTAACCCACTGAGCCACCCAGGCGCCCCTTAAATGGGTATTTCAGTTTCTGAGTTTGTGTAAGGTCTGGAGGCCCTGTGGGTGAGACACTTGTAAAAGTACCATCTGTTCCACTAATCTAGAGGAAGGCTTCATGTACCAAACAGTGGTATCAGATGGCATTGGTCACGTAAGTCATCATACAGAGATAATCTTACTTTAGTCAGTTTAAAGTTTTGAAAATTTACTGTGTTTTAAAACCAATGCATTACATGCATTTAGTAAAACTAAGTAGTACAAAAGGATGTTTTGGTGCATAGATCTCCCTTCTCCCTAAACTTTGGGGGCTGGGGGGTAGGATTTATCGATTTCTTCTATGTTGATCGAGAGAAAGAATGTATTAGTATACCAGTGTACCGTCTGTGTCAGGGTTTGCTGGAGAAACAACCAACAGACTGTGTATATGTAGAAGATGAATCTTAAGAAATTGGCTCATGGGTTTAAGGCTGGCAATTGTGAAACACGAAGGACAGGCCAGCAGAGGCCAACAGGCTGGAGACTCTGGGAGGAGCAGATGTAGCTCAAGTCTGCAGGTAGCCTGGAGGCAGGATTTTCCATAGATACAGATAGATTTCTTTCATATGTATCTATTTCAAATAATGGATTACAGTGAGGTTCTGGGTAACTTACCCAACTTTCTCCGATGGGAACCTGTCCTATAACTAACACAGCAGCAAAACCAGGAACTGACATTGGTGCAATTAGACTTTACCAGTTCTCGCTTATGTGTATATACTCACATGTGTCGGTTATTGTTGTAACCGCCACCTCAAACAAGGTACAATCTGTTTTACTACAATAATTTCATCCCTTTTAGATACATATAGATATCCTGGAGATGGCAAATAGTGTGAACTTAGGGAAATGGGGCACTGGGGTATTATCCAAGAAGAGCTGGTATCTGGTTGAGGTTGTTAATGTGAATCTCAGATTACTATATATATATATATATATATTTTTTTTTTTTTTCCTAATGCTAAAGGATTCCTGACGGGAGGTGAAGGATCTTTGATTCTTTTACATACCCTCACTAGACCAGCTGGTACACAGACATGTGTTGGGCCAACTCCTGGCCCTCTTCTTTGCTTTGAGGGAGTGGGGACATCACTACCAGACCGATGGTTGCCCAGATCTTTCCCCCAACCCAGATCCTCTGCCCTGTTTAACTGTATCAAATGTATCGAACACTTTCTCACCCATGCTTTTCATTTTGATCTTCTTTGAAATGAATATTCGTGTCCTCTTCCCTTCTCTCCACACAGGAGGAAAAGAGACGGAGAGTTACATCCAGAGAACAGTAAGAATAATTAATACCTCTTTTCTGTACAATGTGCAATCTTCATTACTGAAATGACTTTTCTGAAGCGTTTTAAGGAGCTTTATTGTGAGTTGCCATGGCGACTATAGATGGCTTAAGAATGCTGAATTTGGGGTCAGATTATTAACCTTCAATTCATGTAGAATTCTCATTGCAAAGAATGAATTGAGGGCAACTGGCCGTTGTCAGAGCCAGATTTAAAGGTCCTATTAAATATTAAAGTAGTATGTGCCTTTTGAGATTCTGGGATGAAGATTGCTTCCTTGGGTAGGAAGAGAAGGACCGGATGACAACTGCTTGCAGGGGAGGAGTTTGGGAGAGTCACCCTCGGGGTGTGTGCTACTTTGCTTGACAGAGTTGCTAGACCGCTCCCTGCAGAAGAACCGGAAAGAGTAAAACCTGGAACACACATGGAAGAAGAGGAAGAAAGAAATGAAAAAGTAAAGCCTGGTCCCATCAAGTTTGTCGATCGTACTTTTTAATATTTGAGTCCCCATTTGGTTTTAGGAAAGGGGTCGGGGGAGTGGGGAACAAAATGACTTTCTCTAGTCAAATGACCTTGACTTTAGCCAAAATGTGTTTCAAACTCCCTTTTTCTGTTGTTCTCTACCTGGACAGGGGGTTATGTGGCTGTGGGGATAAGCACACCAGTGTTAGGCTTGGGGCTCAGCTAGACCTTGTGCTCACGCCTCAGTTGCAGAACTTTGGTCCCTGCCCTTGTCCATCTGCCTCCCTCACTCACCAAGTCTTTGCAGAAATCTCATTCTCAAACACCTCTGGTGCTAGAATTCTGTGGCAGCATCCAGATATAAAGTTGTGCGCCCCCCTCCCCAAGATTTTACTTATTTTAGAGAGGTGAGTTGGGGGAAGGGCAGAAGGAAAGGGAGGGAGAGAATCTCTCAGGCAGATTCTGCGCTGAGCATGGAGCCTGATGTGGGGCTTGAACACCCAGGACCCTGAGCTCATGACCTGAACCCAGACTGAGTTGGACGTTCAACTGACTGGGCCCCCCTTTAAGCTGTATACTTATTTTTTTAACTATTAGAGAGAGAGAAGGTGCGAGAGAACATAAGCAGGGGGAGTGACAGAAGGAGAGGGAGAAGCAGGCTCCCGGCTGAGCCGAGTAGGCAGTCTAATGCGGGGCTCGATCCCAGGACCCCAGGATCATGACCTGAGCTGAAGGCAGACACTGAAACAACTGAGCTACCAGGTACCCCTAAGTTGTATTTTTAACTGAGATAAGACCAGATCCCCCCCAGGTCTTCCTCAGACCTCCCGTTTCTTTGTAAACTCAGATCTTAAGGTTCTGTGAAATAGAGATGTGCCATCTGAACCCCCTCGGGGAGGGGATAGGACAGGGACTAGGGGTTTGATACCAGAAGCCTTACCATTGGACAGTACTCCTTGTGTGACATACTGCTAACACTGAGTGGTCACAGGTGGTGGAGTGACTTCAGGTCCTGATTTGTGTCCTGTGACGATATCGGCTAGAAGTTCCTTACAAGGGGCGCCTGGGTGGCTCAGTGGGTTAAGCCTCTGCCTTCAGCTCAGGTCATCATCTCAGGGTCCTGGGATCGAGCCCCACATCGGGGGCGGGGGGGGGTCTCTGCTCAGCAGGGAGCCTGCTTCCGTACTCCTGCCTGCCTCTGTCTCCTGTGATCTCTTTCTCTCTCTGTCAAATAAAATTTTTTAAAAAGTTTCTCACAAACTGGAAGGGTTACTGGTGTGACTGGGAATCTCTTATTAAAGGATGGGCGTGTTTTATTGCTCTAGTGGGGGAGCAGCTGAGATGTATGGTAATACTTGAGCCACTTGGTCCTTAATGCTCGCCTTTAATTGATCCCCTTTCCTATCTTGATACTGGTGAAAACTAGACAGCAGTTATGGTTAGAGCCCTCCCAGCTCATCTGAGCACAGGCCGTTCCAGGGGGCTTTCTTGACCACCCTCCGAAGGAGCTTTGGGCAGGATTGAGGTTCCTTAGCTGTGGTCGGGCTCCCAGGATGTCTTCTTGAGGGAGAGCGTCTGCGATATGTTTGTTCTCGACATCACCAGCCCTTGTGGTCTCTTCACAAAATGTGGAGTTTGAGGCCGAGCACACCTCGATGTTTTCCAGAGAGATGTGTTGAGCTCTTTAAAGTCAGGTGCAAACCAACGTGCTGTCATGGGTTTGAGGTGGAACACTTGCCGAGTAGGCCATCCTGCTTCCTGCCGCTATTATGGTTCCTGTTCTGATAGCTAGCTGTCTGTGAGGTTGTCCACTTCCAAATGATGGGTGGTAGAGGAGTTTGGGGGTAAAATACTTGGATTATAGATCTCTTAGTTCCTGCCACTTCTGTCCGCTTACCACACCAGAATTAAACATGCTGGCTTGAAGACCATCTTCCTCCCCCCAGCTGGACTATAGGATCGGTTTAGGTTTATTTCCACAGAACACGTACAGAAAGATCAGGGTGGGACACCTGGGTGGCTCAGTCAGTTAAGTATCCGACTCTTGGACTGAGCTCAGGTCGTGATCTTAGGGTCCTGGGATCGAGGCACCCCCCCCCCCACCGTTGGGCTCTGCGCTCAGCCCAGGGTCTGCTGGAGACTATCTCCATTTCCCTCTGCTCCTCCTCTGCTTGCTTGCTTCTGCACGTGCGCTCCCAAATAAAATCTTGAAAAAGATCAGGTCTAAGTGAAGGAAAATCAACTAGTTTTTTCCTCTCCCCTCTTCCTCCCCTCTCCTCCTCCAGGAAGAAAAGAGGCTCAGAAGTCAAGCCAAAGAACCGTAAGTATGCCTAACATGTCTTTGCACTTTCTACTGCGAACTTAGTTGCTGAAATAAGCACTCTGGTAGAGAGCTGGCCAGACAGGGCATTAGGTGTGTAAGTTATACATGTGTGTGGCCGGTTGTGCTTGTGGGAGGTCCAACCACCATCGTGAACGCAGGGCTCAGTCGCTATCAGCTGATCGTGATCCCAGCCCCTTCCTCCTGGCGGTCCTGCAGCAAGCAACTTGTCAGGGGGCAGTAAAGGGCACTGGACGAGCAGCTGTGTTCCTCAGGGCAGCTGTTGAAGATGCTGTAGCAGACTCTTGCTAAAGCCCAGTGGCTTCACACAGCGTTATTTAGCTTAGGAGTCTGCATCTTGGTGACTGTCAGCTGCTCTTGGCCAGAGGTGGTGGGGCTGATGGGGATGATCTGCCTCTGCTCCAGGACGTGGCCAGCCAGGGTGTGCTTTCGTGGCGGTGCCAGAGCGTGAGGGCAGAGGTGAAAAGCACCTCAAGCCTCTGTTGACGTCGAGTTGGCTGAAGTAAACGTTGCAGCTAGGCCTTTTTCTCGGGGTGGGCGGAACAGCCAAGCGGGGCAGCAGGGCCCTGCAGCCAAGGTACTATGCGGAGATGGTGTCTCGTGGTTGCGGGGCGGGCTGCACACCAGACGGGCCCTTGTGAACCCCTCCGGGGTGACCTCAGGCCCAGACGCTTGCCTTCTTCCACTGCAGGCAGAGTTCCCATCAGGTTGCAGGAAATCACTGGAGTCCTATTGGGGTGGGGTGGGGGGTTTGTTTTTGTCTCCAGCTACTGCTCTATGTCAGCAACATCTGTATGAAATGCTGATGGGATTTCTAAAGATCCCAAGGTCTGAAGTAATAAATGCCTTCGGGTTTCCTGCAGAGAAGGCTTGCCCTTCAGCAGGGAAGGGCAACCCATGCTCTAAGTCGTCAGGGGAGACTGTGTCTAGTCATCGCGGGGGCTGCTTGCAATGGCATCAGGCTCCCTGAGCTGACCGGTGTGTGTATATTCCGTTTGTGTGACAGAACACCTAAACCGAAGCCTAAGGAGGAGCCAGACAGAGAAGGGAGAGCGGGGGCGCAGGCTGAAATGAATGAAGGAGACGAGAAGGTAAAGACTGAATCTTGGTTTCTTAAATGTCGCTTTTTATCTCTTCCCATGTGGTTGGGACACAGGGGTGGTGGGACAGGGCTCTGGGTTCAACTCCTGCCCTACCTACCCATGGGGCGACTCTGGGAAGGTTACCTTATCCCCCTGGTGGGGATTGATGGTTATCACTGCATGTCAGTGAACGTGCAGTTGTCTGTTTACCTGTCACAGCCGGAGGGGCCTGTGTGCACCTCGACAAAGGGGTGTGCGTCGGCTTCTCCAGCTTCTCCATTAGAAGGCTTGACCTGTGTCCCCTCAGACACATCGGCCACAGCTGTGCTGCTTTACTGGCCTCCTGAATTCTCAGTCGAGGTCTCCCCATCTTGCCAGCCCCCCCATTTCAGCTAAGTAAACACATTTAAACTCTAAAACATGATGTGTGGAACAGGGCTGGGCCTTCATGAAAATACAGGCTGGCGAGGTAAGCTGCAGGGCGGTCCTGCTACCCGAGCTCCAGGGGAGCGGTACCGCTGCCCCGGGAGCTGCAGCACCGGGCTCTCCAGCCCTTCAGGCAGTGTGCTCGCTTCTAAGAGAAGCTGAACTAGGACAAACCCAGGATCGTCTCTGTCATGGTTTTTTGTTAGTTCGTTTGTCTGTTGAGATCTAAACAGTGGAGACAGATCACAGACTTGCTGGGTCATGAACTTCCTTCCGACCTGGCTGGCACTAGGCATCCATTCTCATTCTTTGGCCTTTGACCCTTTTGGTGCCACCTCCAGCTTGCTCTACCATCTTCTCGTCTGTCACCTTTTCTGCCCAGATACCGGCTATCTTACTAACGGTGCTTGCCCCAAATCCCTTTCCAGGCCCTCTGGAGAGACCTTTGGGATGGTGTTGGAACACCCAGTCCCTGCGGACAGAAACTGACAGGAGCTTTTGCCTCATGGTAGAAGGGGATGGAGAGAACACACATGTGACTCTTTCTAATATTGTTAGCTTTTCTGTTTTAATAAATCCACTAATAGAGTTGTTACTCTATGAAAATGAGCTCAATAAATTTATCAGAGGTATTTTTTGTACCTAAGATCAGAAGGTGCTGGATTGTATATAACAAGGAGTTAGTGACTGCTGGGAATTCTTTTATTGATTTTCCATACTGGGTCGCTAAGTTTTGTCCTGGTTTTTTTCCTGCTGTTCCTCTGCTGTCCGTATGACCTCTTTACTTCTGACCACATGAGAGATCGAACTACAGGCATTTTTTACAACATATTCTAAATGGCTATAATATTCCCTTTTACAGTGAGCTTTCCTGGGACTGGATTGGCTAATGATGGCCCAGATCTGGCCTATGTTCCTTTTTATAAAGTTCTGCTGGAACAGAGTCATGCCTTTTCACTTCTGTATTGTCTCTCGTTGCTTTTATGCTGTGATGACGGGGCTGAGTAGTTGCAACACAGACCGTGTGGCTTACAAAATCTGAAAATGTTTTTTTTCTGGCTCTTGATAGAAACCATTTGCCAACTCCTGGTCCACTCTTGTTTGGAGGGGGTAGGGAATGGAGTTAAAAATTGGAAGTTTCGACTCTACCCTGTAGATCCTTCTAGACTTTCCTGTTCTCCAGTTCCACAGTGCTGCAGTCGTTAACTGATACTTTCAGTTTGGTCTTGCTCTTTTCTCAGAAACTAACTTTTCCCCTCTTTCTCTCTCCTCCCTGCTTCACCCTCTTAGGATGAAAAGAGACCCAGAAGTCAACCCAAAGATCTGTAAGTGGTTGAAGTGCTTGTGCCTTTGTGCTGTGCTTTGTGAAATTTTCCTTACTGAAAATATCGTTCTAGAGATCTGTGACGATGTAGCGGTTTACAGGAAGCTGATGATACTCTTGTAATATTGGATCCTTTCAGGCAGGGTTGGATAAGAAATTACACTGGGCCTCTTCCTTACCCCTTACCCTCTGCCACTTGGGTAGCCATCCCAGCCCTGCACAATCTCATGTGTCTCTTAGCTCCCAGCACTTCTCATGTGGCCCAAATTGGGGTCACGGGATTTCTGGGGGCCTTCTCTTAGGGTTACTACAACTTATCAATGCTCCTTTTAAAGCCACCATCAACCATCACAAGGGGCTTTCTTCATTGGATGGGAAGAAAGAATCTGTTGCCCAGATATATTCTAAATATTTTGCTTCTCAATAGGGAGGCATTAATTTTTATTTTTATTTTTTTTAAGATTTTATTTGAGAGTGAGAAAGAGAGAACACAAGTCGGGGGGAGGGCAGAGGGAGAAGCAGGCTCCCCGCTGAGCAGAGAGCCCGGTGCAGAGCTGGATCCCAAGACCCTGGGATCATGACCTGAGCCGAAGGCAGACACTTAACTAAGACTGAACCACCCAGGAGCCCCAAATTTGTTACTTTCTATGTGAGTTGGCAGTTCGGTTATTCTGAGCAAATATTTGGCATATATTTCTTTACCTAATAGAGCTGCCAAACGGAGACCTGAAGAGAAAGAACCTGAAAGAGTAAAACCACAAGTTTCTGAGGAAAAAGATGAGGATGAAAAGGTAAGCTCTTGTTTTTCAGTCCTGCTGTGTTTCCTACATCCCAAAGTGATTTTTTTTTTTTAAAGATTTTATTTATTTATTTGGCAGACAGAGATCACAAGTAGGCAGAGAGGCAGAGAGAGAAGAGGAAGCAGGCTCCCCGCTGAGCAGAGAGCCCGATGCGGGATGATCCTGGGATCATCCCAAGACCCTGGGATCATGACCTGAGCCGAAGGCAGAGGCTTTAACCCACTGAGCCACCCAGGTGCCCCAGATTTTTTTTTTTTTTTTAAATAACTTTTTATTATGAAGGCATTCGTGCATACCCCCAAAGCAGGCAGAATAGGGTAGCGACCCCTTGCCTTTTCATCCACCTGCAACAGCTCTCAGCTCGGGTCTGTGTCTGGTGTATCTGTCCATCCCTCCCCATTCTCCCAGCCTCCCTCGCCCCAGAGTGATGCTGAACAAATCCCAGATGTGTTACTAAAATACTTACAGAAGAACTACCTATAAGAGGAAAGGACTCTTCTTAAATATCCCCACAAGACCACCATTAGCACAATGTCCAGGTCTAGTCTGTTCAAATTTCCCTGCCTATAAAAACAGTGGAGTCTGGGGTGCCTGGGTGGCTCAGTTGGTTAGAGCCTCTGCCTTGGGCTCGGGTCATAATTCCAGGGTCCTGGGATTGAGGCCCACATTGGGCTCTCTGCTCAGCAGGGAGCCTGCTTCCTCCTCTCTCTCTGCCTGCCTCTCTGCCTACTTCTGATCTCTCTCTCTCTGTCAAATAAATAAATAAAATCTTTAAAAACAAAGAAACAAACACTGGAGACTGAATCAGGACCCAAACAAGGTCTGGCCGGTGAACTTGGTTGACATTTGTCCTGTCTCCTCCAGAGTTGTGCCCCTTCCTCTTGTTTATGGAGGGAACTGGCTTGCCTGTAGGGTTTCTCGGTTTGGGTTTTTGTCAACTTTGCACCCCCCACGTGTGTTTAGTATCTCTCTCCAGCCCTGTCTCCTACAGGCTGAGGGGTAGGTCTGGGGACTTACCCAGAAGCGGGTCTTTTGTTTCCAGTGGACAGCCGAGGTGGTGCCAGGCGCTTCCTGTTGCGTCACCCCAGAAGGCACAGTTGTCTGTTTATGGTTTTAAGAGTGATCCCTGGGCTGAAGGGTTGTCGCCCGATCCATCCTTCATAACGTCCCTCTCAGCTTTTCACAGAGGTTTTTAGCAGTTACTGCGTAAGTCTGTTTTATCACTGGGAGTTGCAGAGTGGTGACAGTCCAGTTTTCTCATTCCTTCATTTACCCCAAATAATTCTAGAATTAGGTTTTCCCTTTCTCTATGGCAGCCCAAGCAGACTCCTATAATATCATAGTCTGGGTGGTTTAAACAATAGATGTTTATTTTCAAAGTTCTGGAGACTCAGAGTCCAAGATCAAATGCCAATGGAGTTAGTTTCTGGTGAGGCCTTTCTTCCTGGCTTGCCAACGGCTGCCTTCTCTTTGTGCCCTCACAGGCTCTTCCCTGTGCAAACGTGGAGGGAGAGTGGGAGCCTGCTGTCTCCTACAAGGACACAGTCCTGTTGGATTAGGACCCACCCTTTTGACCATCCTTACAACCTCGGTCACCTCCCACCTCCTTAAAAGCCTCCTCCAAATACGGCCACGTTCTGAGTTAGGGCTTCAACGTGAAATTTGAGGGGGACTTAATTCATTCCATAGCACCCCTATCAGTTGTTGGCTTATGAGGTACTGCTTGTACAAGAAAGCTAAACATTTTTTAAAATTTTAAAATTTTTATTTTTATTTTTTTAAAGATTTTATTTATTTATTTGACAGAGAGAAACCACAAGTAGTCGGAGAGGCAGGCAGAGAGAGAGAGAGGGAAGCAGGCTCCCCGCTGAGCAGAGAGCCCGATGCGGGACTCGATCCCAGGACCCCGAGACCATGACCCGAGCCGAAGGCAGCGGCCCAACCCACCGAGCCACCCAGGCGCCCCTAAATTTTTATTTTTTAAAGATTTTGGGAAAGCCAGCACAAGGTGGGGAGCCAGGAGGTGGGGGAAGGGGCAGGGCTCAATCCCAGGACCTGAGATTACAGCCCAAGCCAAAGGCAGACACTTAACTAACTGAACCACCCAGGCGCCCCTAAACTTTCTTTCTTTTTTTTTTTTTTAAGTGGTCTCTGTTGGGCGCCTGGGTCGCTCAGTTGGTTAAGCATCTGCCTTTGGCTCGGGTCATGATCTCAGGGTCCTGGGATCAAGCCCCACATCGGGCTTCCTGTTCGGTGGGGAGCCTGCTTCCCCCCACTCCTGCTCCCTGTGCTAGTGTGCACTTGCTTGCACATGTGCACACTCTTTCTGTGTCAAATAATTTTTTTTTTTTTTTTTTTAAGATTTGACAGAGAGAGACAAAGCAAAAGAGGACACACAAGCAGGGGAAGTGGGAGAGGAAGGAGGAGGGAGCGCAATGTGGGGCTCAATCCGAGTACCCCGGGATCTTGGAGCCCCGAGTACCAACTGAACTGAAGGCAGACGCTCAACGAATGAGCCACTCAGGCGCCCCTCAAATAAAATCTTTTAAAAGGGGGGGGTTAAAAAAAAGTGGGGGGGCGCCTTTTTTTTTGGCGCCACTGGGTGGCTCAGTGGGTTAAGCCGCTGCCTTCGGCTCAGGTCATGATCTCGGGGTCCTGGGATCGAGTCCCGCATCCGGCTCTCTGCTCAGCGGGGAGCCTGCTTCCCTCTCTCTCTCTCTGCCTGCCTCTCAGTCTACTTGTGATTTCTCTCTGTCAAATAAATAAATAAAATCTTTTAAAAAAAAAAAAAAGGCTTTCATTATGGGGATTTTGAATGTAAGACTTGACACACGGCAGATGGCTGGGGCTTCGCTGGTCCTTTGACTGCTTTCCTCTCTGCCTCTGACCAGGTTTTGTGATAAACATATGTAAAACTCTGACGCATTTTTCAGATGGAAAATACTTTGTTGTATCCTTCACTCCTCTTTTGTTCTCTCTGTTTAGGAAGAGAAGAGACGCAAAACTACATCCAAAGAACCGTAAGAACTTGTTTTTGTCTTGGTTAAAGCAGGTCGTATTAAAATTCTTCTAGAAGGAAAGATAAAGAGGCTTTTAGTGAATTGCGAGAGCAGCCTTAGCTTAGCTTTGTGTCTGATTGGCTCTGTGAGCTCTGGACCCGAGCCCTGCCAGTCTGCCGAGGCAGCTGCCTTCTGGGTGGGAAGGGTAGGGAGGGGACCCAGCACCTTGCCCCAAGGCAGCAGCGATGCTGATGGTGTTGGTAGATAAGATGTAGCTTGGGTAGATTCTCACATGTTCTGGAAGGATTTAAAAAACCAAACCCTCTTGTGCTTTATTCTCAGAATGGAGAAGAAAATGGCCAGAGCCAAAACAGTAGTGTCCTCCAAGGTAAACCTGCAGCCGGGGGTAACACCGGTGCTCCAGCGGCGGCGGGGTTGCCCAGCGCCTGCCCTCTGAGCTCTGTTTGTGTCCCTGCCCCCAGACCAACCCTCTGCGCTGCGTGCAGTGTGGCCAGTACCTGGACGACGCCGATCTGAAGTACGAGCAGCACCCTCCCGACGCGGTAAGTTCCGGCTCCGCCCCGCGGTCCGGGCTGGCCTCCGCCGCTGCCTGATGGCGGGCTGTCTCGCAGGTGGACGAGCCACAGCTGCTGACCAGCGAGAAGCTCTCCATCTTCGATGCCAACGAGTCTGGCTTTGAGAGCTACGAGGCTCTTCCCCAGCACAAACTGACCTGCTTCAGGTAACTGACGCGCTTCCGCTCCATAGCAAAACGGCGCTTCCCTGACGATGCCGAACTTCTTTTTTTTTTTAAAGATTTTATTTATTTATTTGACGGAGAGAGATCACAAGTAGGCAGAGAGGCAGGCAGAGAGAGAGAGGAGGAAGCAGGCTCCCTGCCAAGCAGAGAGCCCGATGTGGGACTTGATCCCAGGACCCTGAGATCATGACCCGAGCCGAAGGCAGCGGCTTAACCCACTGAGCCACCCAGGCGCCCCCGATGCCGAACTTCTTAAGGTCCCCGTGAAGTTGTCTGTTTTTGTGTTTTTCCCCCCTTCCCCCATCCTAGTGAAGTTCTTCAACACTTAACCTGTAACATTTCCTAAGTTGCTAACACTTCATGGGTAAGAGCCGCAAAGACGGCAGGAGTGTGGCAGGGCTGCCGTGTGGCTGGTTAAGACTATATATGTTCAATCCTCGGTCTGTACCTGTCCTGAAGCGCGTTCAGATGCAGGCCAGCCATGTGCCGGGTACTGATCTCGGTGTTTGGGATGGAGCTGTGCAGGTCCCTGCTTTCATGGGGGCAGAAACAACGTCCTCCCTGTCAGGTAGTGACAGCTACGGCAGATGGGAAAGGCGCGGCGAGCAGAGGGGGCGTGGGAGAAAGGAACGTGTCTGGTTCGGCGGGTACGTGACTTGAGCAGAGCCCTTAGGGAGCTGGAAACCGAGCCGGGGGGATGGCTGGGAAGGCCACCCCCACCTGCGCACGTGGACGGCACAGCGCTTGCGACTCCGAGGTGGACTCCTATTAGCTGTGGACGACACCGTCCTGAGGCTGCTGTGGTGGGAATTGAGGGAGCCGGGGGTCAGGGAGGGCGCTAGATCCTGCAGTGCTTTGCAGGCTGTGGCAGTGACCCCCGAGTTTTCTGCGTGAGGGTGTTGGCATCCGGACTGCACCTTTGGCAAGGTTCAGACAAACCTTTGAGGACGCGGAGTCTCCGTGTTCAGCGCCCTGTGTTCCATTCGGCCCCTTCTTGCTGCAGCTACTCTGAGGCTGTGCTTTGTTTGTGGGAAATGGCTTGATTCCAGGACTAGCCCAGGATTTCTTTCCGGCCGTGGCAGGTGCTTTTTCCCTTCCTGTGGGGTGCGGGGGGTGGGGGGTGACCTCTGTCACACCTGTTGCGAGCCTCAGGTGGGCATCATTTCCATGACGCCTGTGAGCCCGAGCCGGTTAGGGGTTCTCCTGCTCTCGGACAGGATCCCCAGTATGTTTCTTCTGCAGCACATTCCTTGCTTCCTGTGGTCGGTGGTTGGCTGTATCTTCCTCTCCAACACGATCAGGATCCTGATCTGTGTCAGGATGCTGTCCGTCTACCTGTGATCTCTAGGCCTGGCCCTCGCCTCGGCCACTGAAGCGTGCTGTGTTGATACCGCCGACGTTCGTGCCCTCGTGTGTCTCCGCAGACCAGGGCTCGGGGAGCCTGCGCTGCTGTAGTCAGGAGTGTCAGAGCTTGGCGGCTTGTGGCTGCCCCCTGGAGAGGGGTCTGCTGCAGCCTCCTTCCTGCACGGCGGGGAGGTGGCACTAAAGACACACTTCTCAGGGATAATGTGCTCTTTAGCCTCGGGCCATTAGAGCCAGACTGCCTGGGGTATTGAGGGACTCTGGTGACCTCTGGTACTTGGGCTGAAAGTGGCAAATGGACACAAGTCCGGGGCAGGGGCCGCACTATGAACTAGTGGGTCCTGCCCCTGCCTGGAACTTAGAGGGGACATCAGGGAGAAGTTCTATCAGGAGAACCCCTTGAGTGGCTCAATCGGTTAAGCGGTTGCCTTCAGTTCAGGTTATGATCCCAGAGTCCTGGGATTGAGCCCCACATTGGGCTCCTGATTTGATGGAGAGCCTGCTTCTCTGCCTGCTGCTCCTCCTGCTTGTGCTGTCTCTCACTCTCTCACTCTGTCTCAAATAAAATTTTTAATTAAAAAAAAAAAAAAGAGGACCCATGGAAAGCTTGTCTGGCTGGGTACTATTTCCTCCTCTTCTGTAAGTCTGCGGTGTCCTGCTCTCCCTTGATATGTGTCCACGCATCCCACCGGGCTGTAAGTCCGGAGAGCAGAGCTATGGCTCCTTTCTGTCTGTCATGCCTGCCGTGTAGTAGTGGAGTTCAGCTCAAGGTGTTCATGTTTTCACTTCTTAAGTTCTGTGAGATTTCACGATGAGGGTTTCTGGCCTCCAAGGGCCTTCGCTCCGGGATCGCGGTGGAAGGTGGTTCTCTCCAGAGCTGCAGATGGCGTGTGGCCTGCCTGGGCCTTTGAGGAACAAGATGGTACCTCTGGGGCCAGAAAGTAGTCGCTGAGGCCGGCATGAGCAGAAAGACCTACACACACACACACACACACCGCCACACACACATACACCCTGATTCTTCTGCAGTTTGACATTTGGGTGACAGGACTTTGGATGCTTTCAAGCTCGAGATTTAACCATCTGAGTGAGCTGACATCTGTCCTTCCCATTGTTTGTACTACTTTTATGCTGTTAATGTAGTATGCTGTATTACACTTTTTTTGGAGGTGAAACTCCTGTAGCACCGACCGTGTGTAAATATTGTGAATAGGTAAATGCAGACAAACAGAGTGGGGAGTTACCAGGGCAGGGAGGGAATAGGAAGTAGTGTCTGCTTACCGGAGATGAGCTTCTCTCTGGGGCAGTGAAGAACATTTTGGAGCTAATGGAAGCAAGTGTTGCACGACCTTGAGTGGAACAGGCCCTAGACGTTAGCAATATGCCGAGGGAAGGCGGAGTTACTCCTCCCCTATGAGGTTTCCTGTCCTCCCGCTGTAAGACTCCCTGATCCGGTGTCCCCCCTGTAGACACCTAGGCCTGCAGGCATCAAGGTCCTCTTGATGCACAGGTGGGAGAGTCCGGTAGAACAGTTGGGGTGAGGACACTGTGGCGATCTAGTGTTCTGGCAACCAGAAGGGTAGGAGCCTAGGACTCGTGCCTGGTCCCGACACCTCGGGTCTGCACGGAACTCTGTACGGCCACCTGCCTTCTCCGGCGGGCTGGTAACGGCTCTCTGTTGCCTGTCTAGCGTGTACTGCAAGCGCGGTCACCTGTGCCCTATCGACACTGGCCTCATCGAGAAGAACGTTGAACTCTTCTTCTCCGGTTACGCGAAGCCAATATATGATGATGACCCATCTCTCGAAGGTGAGTGGAACGCTCCGGGTTCTGTGTGGGACTGAGATCTGAAAAATGAGTGCTCGGCTGGCGCTCTGCCCTCTTCCACTGGGGACCGGGGACCGTGCTGCGGGCCACTGCCAGCACAGCCTGCGGGCCCTGCGGGCTCCCCGCTTCGTCTGTCAAGAACAGTCAGCTCGGGGGCGCTCGGTGCCACTGGCCTTTCCGGGGTTTGGTGGGAGTCCTGGCTCTTGGTTCATTTTCAGTAAACTTTCTTTTTTTTCTTAGGTGGTGTTAATGGCAAAAATCTTGGCCCCATAAACGAATGGTGGATCACTGGCTTTGACGGGGGTGAAAAGGCACTCATTGGCTTCAGCACTTGTAAGTATGTGGCTGCTTGGGGACTGTAACGGGATCCGAAGGGGCCTTGGTTCCTGCCCTCCCTGGGGCTCTCCTGGGCTCTGGTGGGATGCGTCAGGCTCACGGGAACAGCAGCTGACTAACTTGTGACTGTGTGGGAACAAGGTCGGGTTCCAACAGAATGACTTTTCCAGCTGGCTCTGGAACTGAGCCTCCAGTTAGCTGAAAGAACAGGTCCTATCCCTTTAGCTCAAACCCAAACTGAATTCCAAAATCAAAGATGAGCCGAAATAAGGCCACTTGGCCAGTCTCCTATTCTCTAGATGTCTTTAAGATTTTATTTAAGGAATCATTTGAATTCATAACCTTGAGGTGGAGTTGTGTGCTCTCCCGAGGGAGCCGGCTGGGTGCCCCCATTCCCTGGCTGTCTCAGACCCACTTCTGAACGAGTTGACTCTGAATGTACTTTGCATTTTGGTGACTTCTGCATAGGGAACGACTTAGACTGTTCCAGTCTTCACAGACTCATCCCTGCTCTTTGGCTGTCATTGCCATTAGTTTCAAACCACTTTTTTTTTAAGATTTTATTTATTTGTTTGACAGAAAGAGATTACAAGTAGGCAGGAGAGAGGAAGGGAAGCAGGCTCCCTGCTGAGCAGAGCCCCCCCCCCCCACCATGTGGGGCTCGATCCCCAGACCCTGGGATCATGACCTGAGCCGAAGGCAGAGGCTTTAACCCACTGAGCCAC
The DNA here is from genome assembly GCF_020171115.1 of Neogale vison. Taxonomy (NCBI): domain Eukaryota; kingdom Metazoa; phylum Chordata; class Mammalia; order Carnivora; family Mustelidae; genus Neogale; species Neogale vison. The sequence continues at coordinate 217,079,970 of NC_058096.1, forward strand.
CCAGGCGCCCCTCAAACCACTTTTTAAAATTTCCGCTTACTGCAGCTTTTGCCGAGTACATTCTGATGGACCCCAACCCCGAGTACGCGCCGCTGTTCAGTGTGATGCAGGAGAAGATCTACATAAGTAAGATTGTGGTCGAGTTCCTGCAGGGCAACCCAGACTCCACCTATGAAGACTTGATCAACAAGATTGAGGTGAGAGGCGCAGGGTCTTCGTGACCTGGGCCGCGCGCCTGTTTACAGGCTGTGTGGCGTTTGCTCGAAAACTCACATCTAAGATGAGAAACTTTCGGTTTCATTAGAACAGTTTTGCTTAAGCCTAAGAGAAACTTCTGATGTTTTTCTTAAAGACCACTGTTCCTCCTTCTGTGCTCAACCTGAATCGATTCACAGAGGACTCTCTCCTTCGACACGCCCAGTTTGTGGTAGAACAAGTAGAGAGTTACGATGAGGCCGGGGACAGTGATGAGCAGCCCATCTTTCTGACCCCTTGCATGAGAGACCTGATCAAGTTGGCTGGGGTCACCCTTGGGAAAAGGTAAGGCTGCGGCAGGAATAAAACTGAAGACACAAGACCAGCGAAGGTACAGTGTCCTGAGCACTTCTCCCCAGCCCCTAACACGATGGAAACCTCTGTCCCAGGAGAGCTGAAAGACGTCGGACCATTGGGCATTCTGCCAAAGAGAAGGACAAAGGTCCCACTAAAGCCACCACGACCAAGCTGGTCTACCAGATCTTCGACACTTTCTTCGCAGAGCAGATCGAAAAGGATGACAAAGAGGACAAGGAGAATGCCTTCAAACGCCGGCGGTGTGGTGTCTGTGAGGTAATCTCATGTGGGCCGGGCTGCCTGAGTAATCGGGAGCTTGAGACTCCCTGCTCGGACGTCACCCCTAAAGCAGAGTCAGTTATCTGGGGGGGATTGCATGCCCCACGGGACACACACATTGACCAGACCCTGTGGAAAGATGGGTGCTTGGGCACTTTGCTGCTAACGCCACGGTCACCGAAGAGTCTGGCCTCCGGTGGCATTGTTCCGTCTGGGTCACACTGGGTGCAGAGGAAGGGATTACCCCACACGGAGGCGCTGCCGCTTCTGCGGGGAGGACACCCCGCCCACCCCCCGCCGGGAGCCTTCCTTGTCTCCCAGTGTCACTTTCCCAGGGAAGTGGAGATTTGAGGTCTTTTAAGAGCCCTCTCTTCTGCGAATTCTTCCATCTGCCTCACTCAGGAGCTGGGGGTGAATCTCTCAGGTCATGTGGAGAGGCAGTGTTTTGGTGTCCACTGTGGGTATCCCTTGTCTTCCTGTCCTCCGCAGACACTATATTTGGGGGCCGGGTTGAGTGTGTTTTTGATTTGAGGGGTTTGTTTTCTTTCTTACCAATCAAAGTTCTGTGACAACCCTGCATTGAGCAGTCTGTTGGTGCCATTTTCCCGATGGCATTTGCTCCCTGAGTTTGTCACAGTTTGGTAATTCCCACAGTGTTTCACACTTACTCGTCATATGTGTGGTGACCTGTGGCCAGTGATTATCATTTGCTGAAAGCTCAGATGATAGTTAACATATATTTAGCAGTAAAGTACTTTTTAAAAATATACTTTCTTTTTATCTTTTTTTTTTTTTTTAAGACCTAAAGCTAGTTAATAACACATTTAAAAGACTACACTATAGTGTAAACATAACTTCCGTTTGCATTGGGAAACCAGAAACTTCATTCGGCTCATGTTACTGTGGTGGCCTGGAATTGAGGTCCGCCTGTATTTGACTTATTTTGGACAAAAACTCAAATGTGAAATGCTACAGCTGCCTTTAGAACCTCTGTTCATGCTGTCTGCTGGACTGTGCTTTTTTTTTTTTTTTTTTGGTTTCACAGGAATTCACACGTTCTTACCATTCTTTCGGTTTTACATTTTCATCTAACACATGTATGTGCAATGTTCAAAGCGTCTTAAATACACACAGCTGGTGTTTGCACCTGTTCCGTGCTGATGTGGTTCTGTCTAGTTGACTCACTTGGATTATTAAATGGTATTTCGTTATATGAATATCCTAGCATTATCCCTTTTATAACGCTTTGGCGGTGTCCTTGAGTGAGGTTTCTTGTGACTGTCTCTATGTAGAAGCAGAATTGCTGGGGTGTGGGTTATGTTTCACTTTGGTCTAGAAAACTCCAGAGTGGTGGTGCTGGCTTACCCTTTGAGCATTGCTTTCTCTGCACTTGTCCCAACACATGTCCTGCTTTTTAAATTTGCTCACCTGGAGGGTATGAATGGGATCTTGCTCTGGACTTCCTTCTCATACTTAACCTAAGGAGGCTAAATACAATTTCTTAAAATTGTAATTCACCCAAAAAAAAAAAAAAAAAGATTGCTGATAGTTACTAATGGCCATTTCACTCACTTCTTAAAACTTTTTAGGTTTGTCAGCAGCCCGAATGTGGACAGTGCAAAGCCTGTAAAGATATGGTTAAGTTTGGTGGTAGCGGACGGAGCAAACAGGCTTGCCAAGAGAGGAGGTAGGTTTGGCTGACGCTGCTCTTGTGGCAGAGGAAAATGCCAGTCGATGGCAAGTGAGCTTGGCCCAGAACAGGTGGGCCAGGGTGTCCGGAGCAGGCAGCTTTCCCTTATCTAGCGTTGTCATCAGGCCTGTCCCATTTATCTGACTACAAAAGCCCCATAGGTTTCACTTATGAAGGAGATGAGCTTATAATGAGTGACTTTACAGGTGCCCCAACATGGCCATGAAGGAGGCAGATGACGACGAAGAGGTCGATGACAATATTCCAGAGATGCCATCACCCAAAAAAATGCATCAGGGGAAGAAAAAGAAACAAAACAAGAACCGGATCTCTTGGGTTGGAGACGCTGTCAAGGTAATGCTGGAGACGATGGTCTTATTGTCACAGCTCTGAGAAAGTTGTCACCCTGTGTGTCACTGCCACACCCCTTCAGCAGCCTGAGTCCTGGAGGAGAGAAACCTGCTCATTTGCCCCCGAGAGGAGCAGGGCCAGTAGGAGAGGCCAGGGCACTTGGCCATGCACCAGAAATGGTCTTTTGGGTTTTTTTTTGTTTTTGTTTGCTTGTGTGCCCCAAACTCTGTTTTCCTAACATTTCAAAGTGGGCATTTGACACTGTCCTGGAGTATCAGGCTGGTTCTCCATCAAAGCTTGTTTCAAAGAGAGCCACCGCTGCCCGCTCTGGCCTGGGTGTGGGTGTTTGGTGACACTAGCAGATTGCCTCCCTGTCGTTCTGTGATTGTCTAAGGCACAGCCTTTTTTTTTTTTTTTTTTAAGATTTTATTTATTTATTAGACAAAGATCACAAGTAGGCAGAGAGGCAGGCGGTGAGGGGGCAGGAGCGGGGAAGCAGGCTTGCCGCTGAGCAGAGAGCCTGATGCAGGGCTCGATCCCAGGACCCTGAGATCATGACCTGAGCTGAAGGCAGAGGCTTAACCCACTGAGCCACCCAGGTTCCCCTAAGGCACAACTTTTACCAAAGCTGGTAAAGGTTCCCTTTCCTTTAGCATTGCTGCTTTGATGTCTGTAAGCCAAAGATCTGGTATGTGGCATGGGGCCTTCCCCTGCCAGACGCTGCTGTAAGCCTGGGTGCGGCTAAGCCTCTGTCCTGTGTGCTGATCCTCCTTCCAGGATAGGAAAGGGGCACGTACTGTCCAGTGGGCGGAGAGTTGGAGGGAGGTTGGGGCCTTGGAGGCGTCCTGAGGAGGCAGCATCTGAGCGGAGACCCTGAAGGTTGGCAAGGAGCCAGTCTCACAAAGATGTGGGGCAGAGGCAGGGCGGGGGCCCTGAGTTGGAAACTAGCTTTCCTGGTGGGAGAAGTAGGTCCTCGTGGCTGGCAGGAGTTGGGGGCAGGGTGTGGCCTTAGGACCTTGGCACGAGGAGCTGGGACCGGTGCCGTTTAAAGTCAGATGCTGGTATCTGCTCTGCTGCCGGCACCAAGGGGCAGGGCTGATGAGGGAACGAGTGCTCTTTGTGCAGACTTCCAGCTAAGGGAGGCAGATGTTTTCTGTAGTAACCGGGTCGGTAGAGCCTCGTGACTTAACAAAATTATTAGGAATTAGGGTTTTATGCAAAGTAATAGGAACAGGTAGGTCAAGCCGAGACTGGACCTTCAGACCCATCCTCACCTGAAATGAAGCTCTCGTTTTCAGACTGATGGGAAGAAGAGTTACTTTAAGAAGGTGTGCATCGACTCAGAAACCCTGGAAGTGGGGGACTGTGTCTCTGTTATTCCAGATGACTCCTCAAAACCGCTGTATTTGGCAAGGTTTGTGTCTTTTCCTTTGCTTGACTTCAGCACACGTTCTTAGACCACTAGCAGATGCTCGTGTTCGGAGAGCAGCTGCGGCTCTTTGCTAGGCTAATTGCAAAAAGAAAACACAAGTTACCCTGAGTGGATTCAGTCCGGATTTGCCGGTCAAGTGCGTGCCTTTCTTCGGGCTCCAGGGTCACTGCGCTGTGGGAGGACAGCAGCAACGGGCAGATGTTCCATGCCCACTGGTTCTGCGCCGGGACAGACACGGTCCTCGGAGCCACGTCGGACCCCTTGGAGCTGTTCCTGGTGGACGAATGTGAGGACATGCAGCTTTCGTATATCCACAGCAAGGTGAAGGTCGTCTATAAAGCTCCGTCGGAGAACTGGGCCTTGGAGGTGAGTGCCCAGCGCCCCTCGCGTGCCCTTCTCTCTCTGTGTGGGGTCGTGGCTGACACCACGTCCTTGTGCTCAAAGGGAGGCATGGATCCCGAGGCTATGATAGCAGAGGATGACGGAAAGACCTACTTCTACCAGCTGTGGTATGATCAGGACTACGCCAGATTTGAGTCCCCTCCGAAAACCCAGCCGACAGAGGAGAACAAGTACAAGTGAGTGCCGGCCCGGCCGGCGGGGCTCCAGGGCCTGCGCGGCTCTACGCGACCCTCCGACTCTCGCATGCTGCTGTCTGCCGGGCTTCCTTTTCCCCACCAACCGAAGACGGCCTGACTTGGTCACAGTTGCTCTAAGTGTGTGGACAGCCTGGGTGCGGAGTTCCCTTCATGAGAGGCTCTCCCGTCCAGGAGCAGAATGTGTGCTGCTGTGCACTTCTCGGCGTCTGTGCTACAGACCTTGCACGTTTTCTCGTGTTTCTTAGAGGTTTTCTTCCGTGAGTGCTCCCTTTGATGCTGCTTTATTCTACCTGGTGACTGACTGCTCTTAGGGAGGCTTGCTTTTTAAGATTTTCTCATCTCAGTGCCCCACACCTTCCTTTGTGGCCTCCGTGCCTCGCTTGCTGGGACGCAGCATGGCTCCGGTGCCTCTCAGAGGCTGGGAGGGCCGCCTTGCATGCTTCTGGTGTTTGTCCCGTCAGCCTGCTGCTCCCCTGTGACTTGATCTCCAATGAGGGCCATTTCTAGCTCTCCTTTATGGGTTTATGGATGAGAAATAATGTTGAATTTTACCAGCTAGCTTTTCAGCCGATAGAGAATGGTCTGAGACTCCTTTGGCTTGAGCTCTGACTGAACCACTCTGTGTTCTTGCTTGTGGTGTACTCTCCTTTCTGTTTGTCTTAGGGGTTTGGTTTGGTTTGGTTTTGCCTTTTTTATATCAACTACTCAAAAGTGGAATTGACTTGTCACTTTCTTGTGTTATATCTTGGGTCTCAAGGAAGTGTTTTCAGAGCGTGAACATAAACTACAGGAAAGCTATTTCCTGCAAATATTTGCAATATTTTCTGTTGGTCTTCAGAGTCTCTGGGCCTCTGGCTGCTCGTGCAGCTGCTGCCGAGCGGCTCAGGGCCTTTGTTTCTGTACTTTGCTGCTTCAGGTTCTGTGTAAGCTGTGCCCGTCTGGCTGAAATGAGGCAGAAAGAAATTCCCAGGGTCCTGGAACAGCTTGAGGACTTGGACACCCGGGTTCTCTACAGCTCGGCCACCAAGAACGGCATCCAGTATCGAGTGGGTGATGGCGTGTACCTCCTCCCCGAGGCCTTCACGTTCAAGTGAGTGCCCGCTTTGCCCAGGGCAGGGCCGTGAGCTCTGGACCAGTATAGGGTTCGCTTCGCGATGTCCCCCAGCCTGGACCCCGAGGACTAGCTGCTGCCTAAACTGTCACTGTAGTATCTGTGGTGACCAGCTGCGGCGAGCCCTCCGGGCAGAGTGAAGCTGTAAGCCTGATGGAAGCCCGAGGATGCACCGGCTAAGGGGTCGCTGGTGCGCGCGTTGGGGCCCTGCCCGGGAGATGAGACCGTCTCCTCTTGGGCCCTGTCGGTCCCATGGGAGGATGGTCTCGCCCACCGAGCTCTTAGGATGAAGTGAGTTGAAGGGAAAGTACTTAGCCCAGTGCCTGGCCTAGAGTAAGACTGAACAAACGGGAGTTGCAAGCCCATTGACCAGGAAGGAGCAAGAACTCTTTCTGGGTCGGGGGTCGGGGCTCTTTGGGGACATTTCCACACTTGATCCAGTCTTTGTTCTAAGAATTAGCACATGGTTGCCTTGACAACCAGCACTTCCCAAGCTTCTCTGTTTCCCGACTTGCGGTGGCATTTCCCTAAAGTCCCAGTTGAAACCCAGTCTTCACCCCTCCATTCAGTTACTCTGAATTACGGAGCACAGGGCAGGGGCCTTCCAGCCTTGTGCAATTGGCGCCTGGAGCCCCCTTCAGCCCTGCTGTCCATGGTGCGGAGGGGAGGGTACCTGAGGTGCTGTGTGTCCCGGTGCCCGCTGCACAGCACAGGTGTCCCCACAGGTGCTGGGGGTTGCCCCTGGAGCCTGTCCAACTAAGGGGGCCTGGTGGGAAAGCATGGCAGCTGACTTCCTGAATGGCAGCCTTCACAGCATGCAGCCAGATCAGATGGCCAGTAGGCTGCATCCGGCTTGCCCAGACTGCGAGTCTCCGCCCTGTGCCTTTCGCAGCCTCGCTGCTCGGTCAGAACCTCAGTCGGCAGAGCACAGGTTATGCCTTGGGAACAAGCCCATAGACGGGAGGTTTCCTTCTTGCCCACACTGTGTCCATCATAGTTCAGCAGGGCACTTGGCCAGTTGGGTCACTTGGAGCTGAGCTGGTGGAACCATTACCTTCTCAGAGTTGCCGGTTTGAGTTTGAGTTGCCTTCTCAGAGTTTGAGCCAAGGGAAAGCACCCCAGAGGCTCTCCTGGCAATTAAATGTTCCCGCCCGGAAGTACCTATATGTCCGTTCTCACACTTGTTGAGCAGGATGAGTCACATGCCAGGAAGTGCAGTCCTGCAGCGTGGCCGGGAGCTGGGCAGACTGCGACAGTGTCAGTAGCTATTGTAGCAAGTAGTGCACGGATGGAGAAGACTCCGTTTATTTTATTTTTTAAAGATTTCATTTATTTGAGAGCCACACGAGCAGGTGAGGTGGGGCGGGTGTCAGGGAGAAGTAGGTTCCCCACTGAGCAAGGAGCCTGATGTGGGGCTCAATCCCAGGACCCTGGGATCATGACCTGAGCTGAAGGCTGAGGCTTTAACCCACTGAGCCACCCAGGCGCCCCGAGGATGCTCATTTTAAACTATATGGGTGAGATTTAATTGTTCTCTAAGTCTCAGGGCACCTAGCTGCATTAGTTTATAAGGTGTTTGAGCTAAGTAGTAGTTACTGGCTGTTGAGGAAGGCCGAGGTCATTGCTTTTTGTGGTCTCACGTTCAGTTACACGTAATCCTTGCTTCTCTGCAGCATCAAGCTGTCCAGTCCCGTAAAACGCCCGCGGAAGGAGCCTGTGGACGAAGATCTGTATCCAGAACACTACCGGAAGTACTCGGATTACATCAAAGGCAGTAACCTGGATGCTCCTGAGCCATATCGAATTGGCCGAATAAAAGAAATCTTCTGTATCAAGAAGAGCAATGGCAGGCCCAACGAGACTGATATCAAGATCAGAATCAACAAATTTTATAGGTCGGTGAAGGCCTCTGCTCTTCCGGGAGGCAGCAGTCTTTCTGGAAGTCTGAAATGGGGTCATAACAGTGGTATTTTAAGACCTTGGTAAAGGTAGCTGTTTCTCTAAGTGTTTCTGATTATTTATCTGGTGGGTGATGACAGTGACTTAATTCTATTTCATAGCCTTGCTTTAGACCTTTGTTTTACAGTGACCAAAGTTCTCTGCCCCAAATCCTTACGCAGAAGTCAAGTGTATGACAAAGTCAGGGATGGAATGTCCTGGACTCTGCCATCTATTTAGGATTGTCTGAATTCTGCCCCCTCCCATCTCCCCTCCCCATTCTGTCCTCCTGTTCTTCCCAGGTGCCCCTTCCTGTTTCTAGGGTTCCCGCTGTCCATTCTTTTCCCAAGTTCTTGGCTTCACTTAGTCTGCTTCTGGGATCCTAGTAACTTGTAGTGGTTAAGAGCTAACCTGAAAATAATCAGAGATGGGTATAAGGTTGTTTCACTTAACTAATGTATATCAAAGACTTTTTAAAGTCTTTGTAATAATCATTTGTATTAGCAGAAAAGAAACGAGAAGTCTGGCTAGGATAAGAGAAGAAAGCTCTAGATGCTTAATGGGCAGCGGGCAGCTATTGTTCATGGTAAAGGAGCCAGCACATCATTCCCTGAGGTCATGGCAAGGAATCACACTCAGTTGGTCGTGCTGATGAAGGGGGATAGAACTCAAGCTGAACTAACGGGGTTGTGATCTTTACCTGTTGGTTTTCTGAGCACCCCCAGAAATGTGGTGCCATTTAATTCTTTGTTAGTTAACAGCAAGAGAGAATTGCTAACCAAGACGCTTCCATTTTCAGGCCAGAGAACACCCACAAGTCTACCCCAGCAAGCTACCATGCAGACATCAACCTGCTTTACTGGAGCGATGAGGAGGTGGTCGTGGACTTCAAAGCCGTGCAGGGCCGCTGTACTGTGGAGTACGGGGAGGACCTGCCTGGGGGCCTCCAGGACTTCTCCGCAGGGGGGCCGGACCGCTTCTACTTCCTTGAGGTGGTACCTTGCACTGGCTGGAGGGAAGGGCTTCAGGTCAAAGTCCCAGTCCCCAAGAAAGTCGTGGAATTACTCAGAGTATGAATCTGCGGTATTCGAGTTCTTCTGGAACTTATACTTCTTTCAGCCAGAAGTAACTTATGCAGAAGATCCTTATGCATCTACAGTGCATTTGGAGACTAGTAGGTGGCCTGTGCTAGCCCTGTCAGTGCCTTAATATGAGCTAGGGAAAGGTGCCCCTTTGCCTGGTGGACTCAGTCCTGCCCCTCAGTCCCTTCATTCAGGCGTCTGTGGCTGGGTGAGGTGTGTATGGCTGAGCACTGGTGACCGAGAAGGGGTCTGGGAGTCTGTCAATGAAGCTGATCGCTTTTGAGCTGTTTGAGCCTGCCTTTTCTTGCGTTAGGTCATCTGAAGTCTTCCTCAGGTGGCCCTGTGGGTGGCCCACTTGTCACTTTGCCTATTTTTAGAGTGAGTGGGCCAGGTACTTAGAGTAGCAGGAGTTCCAGTGTTGGCCCCATAAAATGTTTGTATCGTAGAACTCCCCTCCCCCGCCCCTGCTTCCAGCATAATAAAATCGAAGTATTCTTATTAATGGCTAATTGCTTGTGGCCGTAATTAGGGAGAAATTAAGTGGATCTTTATCAGATTAACTTAAATTCCCTTCGTTAGAAAAGGGACCAGTGTATTTCTCTGCCAGACTGTTGTGGTTTTTTCCTTCTTAGGCCTATAATGCGAAGAACAAAAGCTTTGAAGATCCTCCAAACCATGCCCGCAGCCCTGGAAATAAAGGGAAAGGGAAGGGTAAAGGTATGTCATTATTCCACATGGATCTTATGTAATTCGGGAACTCATGAGTCCTTTGGTATGAAAACAGCTTCTGCTATGAATTCAAAATGAGGGTTTAAGGAGAGCAGGTAGGGGCTCTGACTTAACTTGTGGCCTGTCTCTTCCAGGGAAGGGCAGGGCAAAGTCTCAGACATGTGAGCCGAGCGAGCCAGAGACCGAAATTAAACTGCCTAAGCTTCGGACCTTGGATGTGTTTTCCGGCTGTGGGGGCTTGTCAGAAGGCTTCCACCAAGCAGGTACGCACCGGGACAGTCTGTTTGCGCAACTAGTCAAACTGGATGAGGCAGGTTCTACCGGGAAGACGTTTCTGGCTCCGGTCACAGTTCTGCCTCCAGTGTGATTCGAGGGGATGCTTCGCACACATTTGTCCTTGTATGTCCCAGGCATCTCGGAAACACTGTGGGCCATCGAGATGTGGGATCCTGCGGCCCAGGCATTTCGGCTCAACAATCCCGGGTCCACGGTGTTCACGGAGGACTGCAATGTACTGCTGAAGCTGGTCATGGCCGGGGAGGCGACCAACTCCCGGGGTCAGAAGCTGCCTCAGAAGGGCGACGTGGAGATGCTGTGCGGTGGGCCGCCTTGCCAAGGGTTTAGTGGCATGAACCGCTTCAACTCTCGGACCTACTCCAAGTTCAAGAACTCCCTGGTGGTTTCCTTCCTCAGGTAAACAGAGTAGAAGCCCCTGTGGTCGGCGCTGCCTGAGGGTGGCTGGTGTGCCCGCTGCAGGCCGCGCAGGCGAGGGCCCAGCCTCTGCCTCCAGGGAGCTGGTGGCTGGCCTCTCGGCAGAGAGACTTGAGAGACGGCGGGTATAGCTTCCGGTCGAGGGGGTCTTCGGTGCGTGCGGATGACCCCCGTGGTCTCTGCCACCTCCCACAGCTACTGTGACTACTACCGGCCCCGCTACTTCCTGCTGGAGAATGTGCGGAACTTCGTCTCCTTCAAGCGCTCCATGGTCCTGAAGCTCACTCTCCGCTGCCTGGTCCGCATGGGCTACCAGTGCACCTTCGGCGTGCTGCAGGTGGGCGGCCGGGGCGGGCGGCGCGGGGGTCCCCGGCGGCAGCGGCAGCGGCAGATGGTTTCTAATGAAAGCAGAGTTGAACGGGACAGGCCTGTAACACGGTGACCCGTGCCACTGAGCGCGGGCGAGGTGGCGGTTGGGACACAGATCCGGCACGCCAGGAAGTCCACTTCCTTCTTACGGCCTTGAGAGTCACGTCCTCTGGTGCCCGTGGCGGGGGGCGAGTGTCTCCAGCCCCTTTCCCTTGAGAGGGAAGGGTGGTGGCCAGCCCGGAGCTCTGGGGAGCAGTTAGATCCCCGTAGGGGGCGGGGAAGCTGGAAGTGCAGAGCTAAACTGCCAGCGCTCGCAGTGGGGTCTCGCGGACAAACCGCGGGGTGGGGGGGTCGTACTCCAGGGAGCGACAGGCAGCTTTGTCTGCGCCGACAGAAGCTGTGGGTGGTCAGAGGGAACTACGCTTGATCTGAGAGTCTGTGTGTACCTGTTCGGTACTGACGGCATAATGACAGCCGAAGCAATGCTCAAAAATGGGGAGAAAGTCTGGCTGGGAGGCAGTGAGGTAGCCTGCGTGAGCGCGGCGCTGGGCTGCCCCCGGCCCCCACCGCCCGTGTCCAGCGTCCGTGGGTCCTGGGCTCCCCCACCAAACCGAGAGCGCGAAGATCACGGGACCCTGCGTAGAGCTCTCGAAAAAGCTGGCTGTAGTTGCCGGCACGCTTTCCTCCCGTCTTCAGGGACTAGTGGCCTTGGCGTGGTCTCTCCTGTCTTTCGTCTGGCCCCACTTACTCTTGTTGGGAGCAAACCTGCTGAGTTAAGTAGGGCCCGCCTGAGTGCGCGTGTCTCGCGTGCTCCGCAGGCTGGTCAGTACGGTGTGGCCCAGACGCGGAGGCGGGCCATCATCCTGGCTGCGGCCCCCGGAGAGCAGCTTCCCCTGTTCCCAGAGCCGCTGCACGTGTTCGCGCCGCGGGCCTGCCAGCTGAGCGTCGTGGTGGACGACAAGAAGTTCGTCAGCAACATCACCAGGTGGGAGCCCGCGTGCCCCGCCGTGTCGCGGTGCTTGTTCCCTGGCAGGTGGGGTGTTGGCGGGTCTTTGGGGAGGCCTGAGCTGAGAACGTGTTAGCGCAGGCAGCGAGGTGCCGGCCTCCCGCACAAGCGCTTCATCTCCTCTGGTCTTGCTCTGACCTCAGGATGAGGGCTGCGCGCAGGGCAGCCGCCGGACCTGGCCGTCATCGGGAGCAGAACTCGTAGTACGGCTTGTCCTCGTCGTATGCTCGTGGCCTTGGGCAGCTGACTTCTGAGCTAGGTTGTCCTCCCTGGAGGGGGCAGTGCCAGCCCCCAAGGAAATGGCACCTGTAACATGAGAGACAGTCGTGACCTGGGTTCCCAGGTTATCAGTGGTCTGCTGTGCTGTTACAGGTTAAGCTCGGGCCCGTTCCGGACCATCACCGTGCGGGACACCATGTCTGACCTCCCTGAGGTCCGGAACGGAGCTTCGTCCCTTGAGATCTTGTACAACGGGGAGCCTCAGTCCTGGTTCCAGAGGCAGCTCAGGGGCGCACAGTACCAGCCCATCCTCAGGGACCACATCTGTAAGGTAACGGCGCCCTGCCAGAGCAGGGCCAGCCTGGTCGGACCAGTGGCCTCAGGAGAGTGGAACGTGTGGTTGGAGCCCAGCCAGGGCTTGGGGTGGGAGGCAGGATCTGAGCCTGACCCGACCCCTTCCAGTTCAGCCCAGATCAGCGTCCTCTCAGCTGGTTCCCAGCCTCCTCTCCTGCCTCCTGCTTTTCTTCCTGCCCCTGCCGTCCATGCGCCCTGCAGCAGGATTTGACCACTGCCCCCTCGGACTGACCTCGTCTCTTGTGCCCATGTTCTGTGTGTTCTCCCAGATACCCCAGCTCTTCCTCTGGGTGGTTCTCTGATCATGCGGGGGCCTGCTCACCTGTCACCACCTCAGAGAAGCCCTCTCAGCTTGCCCTAAGCTGTCCCTCACCTGTTCTCCCCCATGCTGCTCCACGTCCCTGCTTTGCTACCTCCATGGCACGTGCAGTCCCCAGGCTGTTGATCTGGGCTACCGTTTTTCTCCCACGAAGGGATACAGACCCCTCGGGGGTTCCCAGGCACTGTGGTGTTTCCAGCGCCGAGAATGGTGGCATCCAGCCTCCCACGGTGCTTCATGCTCCCTGACTGAAGTGACAGCTGGGCCCTGCTGCGCTTTTTCAGGACATGAGTGCATTGGTGGCGGCCCGCATGCGGCACATCCCTCTGGCGCCGGGCTCCGACTGGCGCGACCTGCCAAATATCGAGGTGCGGCTCTCCGACGGCACCATGGCCAGGAAGCTGCGCTACACGTACCACGACAAGAAGAACGGCTGCAGCAGCACCGGGGCCCTCCGCGGGGTCTGCTCCTGCGTGGAAGGTGGGGACCCTGCCGGTGCCCGGGGTGGGACTTCCCTTGGGTTTACCTTGAACCGCAACCCCTCAGCCCCCTTAGCTTCTGATGGCCTGCAGCAGTCCGGGGGCTCCCGGCCGGAGATGCCAGGGACTGCCGCCCACGGACCTGGGCAAGGCACAGACAGCCCAGCCCTGGACGTCCCTGCTGTAAATAGGTGCTGAGTGCACGCTGTGTGTGTGGCTGGGGACTGTCGCTGCCCTGTCCCTCCCGTTCCATAACCGCAGTCTCATCGCAGCCCTCTCTTCCAGCGGGCAAAGCCTGTGACTCTGCAGCTAGACAGTTCAACACCCTCATCCCCTGGTGCTTGCCCCACACCGGGAACAGGCACAACCACTGGGCCGGCCTCTACGGACGGCTGGAGTGGGACGGCTTCTTCAGCACGACTGTCACCAACCCTGAGCCCATGGGCAAGCAGGTAGGGCTGGGTGCTGGGGTCATGCTGGGAGGGGACAGAGGCATGGGCTCGCAGGCGGGGCCGGCCCGTGAGAGGCTGGCGCTCCTCTCCACCTCCTGCCTCTGTGCTGATGGAGACCGGCTCGGCCATCAAGCCTAAGGCTGGAGTTTCGGATGGGGTGGGTGGGCCCAGGCTTGTTCCCCTTCCCCACCTCACCTCTCGCCCCCAGGGCCGCGTTCTCCACCCCGAGCAGCACCGCGTGGTGAGTGTGCGGGAGTGTGCCCGCTCCCAGGGCTTCCCGGACACCTACCGGCTGTTCGGCAACATCCTCGATAAGCACCGGCAGGTCAGTGGGGAGTGGGACCGGACCTGCTTTTCCTCTGGCCTTGAGCAGGGACCGAATGACACCAAGTGGCCCTGACGGCATAGGCCCATCAGTCTGACTGGGGGCAGGGTATGTGAGTGGAGAGCAGGACGCACATGGTCCCTCGGAGGGGACACCGAGGAGCCAGACTTCTCTGGCCAACTGGCCTCAGTATTCCCAGGCAGGGGATGCCAGGACGGAGGGACCCCGGCCCTAGGGCCCAGGGTGCTCGCAGGCCAGGCTGTCGTTCGTTGAACACATTGGTTGCTGTTTACAGCTCTGAGGCAGGTTTAGCCCAAAGGAAAGTTCCGGGGCACGGAAATTCAGTGAGGGAGAGGGAGGAAACGTGCAGTGGTGGAAATTCACACTTGCTAAGGGTGGGAAGGAACCCGCCGTCCCTCGCTGATGCTCAGAGTGTTGAGCTAGCTGTTTCTTAAATGGATTTTCGTCTGAGAAACGCCTGCGCATTGCTCACAAAGCCAACAGCGCCTGCGCTTCTAGCAGAAACCTCCTGCCTCCCCCCACCCCCCAAGTCCTGCTGTCTAGAAACAACCCCTCTTGGCCGGAAGTGGAGCACGGTGCATCCGCATCTGGCTGAGTTTTTGTGAAGCCATTTAAAGGCCCCTTTTCTGTGAGTGGGTCTTGACACCGGGTTTCAGGTGTGAAGATGGGCTGGTTGGAGGGTCCCAGAGCCATCATGGTAGAAGGGCTTCGGAAGCCCATGTGAACAGGAGACCTGGGCTTTCGTGCCCTCCTCACTGTTCTCACAAGAGGCGGGTGCTGACCCCGTCGTGCCAAGCCAGGCATCTCCCTCCTTCCCTCCTGCAGGTGGGTAACGCTGTGCCGCCGCCTCTGGCCAAAGCCATTGGCTTGGAGATCAAGCGCTGTATGTTGGCCAAAGCTCGAGAGAGTGCCTCAGGTACGGAGCGGGGCCGTGTGATTGGCTCTGGGCCCTTTCCTCGGGCCTCCCCGTGGCCTGGCTCAGACGCTGGCCAGGGCGGCCTGGGAATCCCTGGGAGCCCCCGGGAGCAGTCTCACTGAATGTCCCTTCTGAGCTGCTGCCGCTGCCTGTGTGATGCACCATCAGCAGGGACACCTGGCTGCTGTCATCACCCTTGGTTTCGGCCTGTTTGCTGTGCTTGCGTGTTGCTTAGCATCCGTCGCACGTGTGCTCTGCAGTGACTTCCCTTTTTATGTCCCTTCAGTTAAAACCAAGGAAGAGGAGTCTGCTAAGGACTAGTCTTGCCCTCCTGTCGCCCTCGTTTCTGGCACCAGGGATCCCCAACATGCACTGATGTATTTTTAACATGTCAATCTGTCGGTTCAAATGTGTCGTTCACGGTGTTTGTGGCCTTGGCTGACATGAAGCTGTTCTGTGAGGTTTGCTTATCAACTAATGACTTAGTGATCAAACTGTGCCGTACTTTGTGCATTCTGGATTTTAAAAGTTTTTTATTCTGCGTTGTATCAAATCTACCACTGTATGAGTGGAAATTAAGACTTTATGTAGTTTTTATATGTTGTAATATTTCTTCAAATAAATCTCTCCTATAAACCACCCTGGCTGGTGACTTGTGATTTCCGAGGGGATTCCGGCGGACTCGCAGCTGCATCTGGGTGCGCATGGGCTCCTCAGGGCTGAAGGGGACTCCACAGAGTGGTCAGGCGGAAGTTAGATCACTCCCGGGGTGCAGTGTCCATGCTTGGGGTGGGGGTCAACTTGCGACAAGTCTGGCCAAGGAGACGCAAATGGAATTTGTTAGTGTGGCTTCCAGGAAAGCCTTTTAAGGGAGCAGTCTTCATTGGCCTTCCCAAGCATAGCCTTTCTTTGCTCTGGAATGGAAGGGGATGCCTGGTGGCACAGCAGCCATCTTGTGACTATGAGGTTAGAAGCCCTGTGTAGTGGATGGTGGAGAAAGGAGAAGAGTGGCTTGGAGCCCTGGCCTGGTGCCCACAGACAAACTGAATTTTTAAGGTAGGCTTCCTGGGCGTTCAGCCTAATTCAGTCCTACCGAATTCTAAGACAGACCTTTCCTTTGGTTTGTCTTTGGGAAAGGACTTGCTATAAAACGCCAACAAAGCAGAAGGGGACAAATAAGTGTTAGCGGCACTCACAACACGGAACCACTGCTAGGATAAGGAACGCCCCTCCTACCACCACTACCGGTAAATGGCGCCCCTGGTGGCCCTTTAGCTGTCACTTTCCCCTCAGTGAGTGACAGTCTCTGCTCATAAGAGTGAAGGACCAAACCTAGTTCAACTGTAAAACTTAAAACTACCTTCCTGCTCAGGGCCTAGATGCTTCCTTCCTGTTGTAAACATCGCGGCGCTGAACATCCCTGTGCGCGCTTTTCCGTCTCCTCCAGGGAAACACCTGGGGGCGCCTGATCATTGAGTGTGAGTGTTTCCTGTTTCTACTTCAGAACATGGGACCAACCTACCCGTCTAGAGGTTTTAACGTGCAAACATTGCGAACAGTGCGAACTTCCCTTTAGCCTACCCTGGCTTTTGCTTCTTTAGTCCTCGTCAGTGACCTAGAGAGAGCCTTGTTAGCATTTTAAAGAGCAATTGAACATTTTCAGGTGTCCGGTGGCCACTGGAAGGTGTTCCCTGTCCCTGATGCCTCGTGAGTTGGTCTTTGCTGATTGCCTTTTGGGCATTCGATTTTCCCCCTTGCTTCTTACTTGGATCGGGTCGTCCTATCTTTGCCATATAGGAATCTTATTATTAGGGATTAGATTTACATGTGTCTGCTTTTCTGTTATTCAGAGGCAAAGTGTAAAGGTCCTCCCTACCCCCAGATCAGAAACTAGTGCTTTCTTCCCTATTTCTATGGCCCCCTCGTTATTTGTTTTATTTTGTTTTGTTTGGCCCCTCGGTTGTTTTGTTTTGTTTTGTTTAAAGATTGTACTTATTTATTTGACAAAGATCACAAGTAGGCAGAGAGGCAGGCAGGGGTGGGGGGCAAAGCAGGCTCCCTGCTGAGTAGAGAGCCTGATGTGGGGCTCGATCCCAGGACCCTGAGATCATGACCTGAGCTGAAGGCAGAGGCTTAACCCACTGAGCCACCCTGGCGCCCCAGGCCCCTCGTTTTTAACGTTGCTTCTGTAAGGATGAAAATAAACACCTCAGCTTATTTACTGACCAGGTAACAGATGCACACGGTGAATACAATAGCTTGGTAAAGTTCCCCCATCAGATTTTATTTCCTGTTAGACCTTCAGTTTGCCCACCTAATTTTCTTTTTTTTTTTTTACACTAAAAATTCATTTAGAAAGTATATTGTGAGGGGCACCTGGGTGGTTCAGTTGGTTAAGCATCTGCCTCTTGATCTTGGATGAGCTCCTGACCTCAGGGTCCTGGGATTGAGCCCCGTGTCAGGACACACTGAGCGGGGAGTCTGCTTCAGGATTCTCTTTCTCCCTCTGTCCCCCTCTTTAAAAAGGGGGGGGAAAAAGTATATTGTGAGTAGAGTGAGGTATGTTAAACCTTTTCCCCATTCCTAAACCCCTTGATCAAGACAATGGAATCCTTACCTCCCGAAGTCCTCCCCTGCCCAAGTACGGCGTGTGTATTTTATTTTTTCCTGCTACGAACAGTAGCGTTGACTTCAAAGGCTATTCTACCTGTGAATGTCTTGCTGGGCCCCTGGTCTGGTTCTGTCTTGTTTCTGTCGAGGTCTAATAGGAAACCAGTCCTGAACATACAGCTTGTATTTTGATAAATGAGCCCACATCCCTTTTACTACTATTTTTGCCTTTTTTTTTTTTTCAAGATTTTATTTGGAGCGCCTGGGAGGCTCATCCAGTTGAGCATATGTCTTTGGCTCAGGTCATGATCCCAGGGTCCCGGGATTGAACCCCGCTTCGGGCTCCGTGCTCACCAGGGAGTCTGCTTCTCCCTCTCCCACTCCCCCTGCTTGTGTTCCCTCTCTCGCCAAGGTTCTTTCTGTCAAATAAGTAAATAAAAGCTTAAAAAAAAACAAAAACAAAAAACAATGGGGCGCCTGGGTGGCTCAGTGGGTTAAAGCCTCTGCCTTTGGCTCAGGTCATGATCCCAGGGTCCTGGGATCCAGCCCCACATCGGGCTCTCTGCTCTGTGGAGAGCCTGCTTTCTTCTCTCTCTCTGCCTGCCTCTCTGCCTACTTGTTATCTCTCTCTGTCAAATAAATAAATAAAATGTTAAAAAAAAAAAAAAACACCTTTAGATTTGGCATATCTTCGAAAAACCTTTGGGTATTTTTATAGTGATCCCATTAAATGTACAGACTTCTGGGGGAGACTGAGCTAATGACAACCCTCCTTTCTAAGAATAGGGTCTGCCCTGGTTACAGATATTTTTGTCCCTCAACATTTCAGTCTTAATATAGATACTGCAGATCCTTTTTTAAGGTTGGTTTTTTTTTTTTAAGATTTTATTTATTTGAGAGAGAGAGTGTGTTGTGGGAGGGGCGGGGGGAGGAAAGAGGGAAAGAATCCCAAGCCACCTCTGCGCTAAGTGCAGAGCCTGAGGTGGGGTTGGAACTCAGGATCCCAGATCATGACCTGAACTGAAATCAAGCCCCCTGGCACTTACCCAACCGAGCTATCCAGGCGCCCTGATACTGCAGATTTCTTAACTTGATTCCTAGGTATTTAATCCTTCCATCATCAACATAAACGGGATTTCTTTTGGGGTTTTTTGTGGGTTTTTTTGAGGGGTGGGGAGGGGAAGGATGTTATTTTCTAAGTAGTAGTCCTTTGCCTCTATAGAAAGATTGACTTGTATTGATTTTTTTTTAAATTTATTTATTTGACAGAGAGATACAGCAAGAGGGGGAACACAAGCAGGGGAAGCGGGAGAGGGAGAAGCAGGCTTCCTGCAGAGCATGGAGCCTGATGCGGGGCTCTATCCTAGGACCCTGGGATCATGACCCTAGCAGAAGGTAGACGGTTAACGAATGAGCCACCTGGGCACCCTTTGTATTGATTATTATTTTTTATTTATTCACAGACAGAGATCACAAGTAGACTGGTAGCCACAGGGGGAGGGGGAGGCAGGCTCCCCGCTGTGCAGAGAGCCCAACATGGGGCTCAATCCCAGGACCCTGAGATCATGACCTGAGCCGAAGGCAGAGGGTTAACCCACTGAGCCACCCAGGCACCCCTTGTATTGATTATTGACTTTGTATACTGTGTGGGGTTTTTTTGTTGTTACTTTTTTTTAATCTAGCCAACCTGTTGAATTCCCTTATTATCATACTTTTCCAGCTGAAGTCTTTGCTTCAGGTATACAACTCAATACCAAGAACAATGTGAAGATTCACTTTTTTTTTTTTTTTTTAAGATTTTATTGATTTATTTGACAGACAGAAATCACAAGTAGGCAGAGAGGCAGGCGGGGGTGGGGTGGGGAAGCAGGCTCCCCGCTGACCAGAGAGCCCGATTCGGGGCTTGATCCCAGGACCCTGGGATCATGACCTGAGCCGAAGGCAGAGGCTTTAAAGCCACTGAGCCACCCAGGCGCCCCTGAAGATTCACTTTAGCGTGAGGCATAGAAACTGTTTGGCGCTCTGGCTTGGCGATGGGGTCTGAGCTGGGCAGTGGCCTGTCCCTCCGGGGTGGCCTAAGGGTGTGGTTGCCTGTCAGGTACATCTGCCTTCGTGTACCCCAAGAGCACCGGTCTGAGCCAGGCTGTGGACCACACTCCTGTGGCACTCCTGGGGCTGAGGGAGGGGACATGGCTTCCAGCAACTTCTACCTCTCAGACTGCCTGGCAGGGAATCTTCCATCAGAGTTCAACTCAGCCTTTTCCCAGGAAGAAAAACCTCGTGGACTCGGAGAATTGACAAGAACACGGGTTGTAGTAGATTTTAATGTGCCTCTAATCAATGAAATCCACGGGTGGCTCAGAGTCTCGTTACCATTTGAGGTGACTGTTAAACACGATCATGTACTTCGAAATCATTAAAAGGGGGGAAATCAGGCCTTTCTGGCAAGAACTATATTTAATGAGAAGCTGGTGGTGCCCGCTGGTGAGAAAGCTCCTGTCTCCAACAGAATGGCCATTAGTAAATCAGCTGAAAGAATAGATTTAGATGCTCATTTTTGTAACCCCTAATCTAATTTATTCAATCAAGAATCATGGCTGGGTTTGGGTTTTTTTTTTTTTTAACGTGGTTTTTGTTTGCTTGTTTTTTATAAAGCATTTAAAGTGTATTATTCAGTTCCCATTCAACTGCATTCACATTGTTGCACAATCCTCACTGCACTTTCCAGCACATTTTTATCCCAAACAGAGTCATTAAACACTAACTCCTTATCCTCCCTCCCGCCAACCCCCTCTGCTCTCCTTTCTGTCCGAGCTTGTGCTCTCCGGGCACCTCCCATTGGAATCCTGTATTCGTCCTTTTGTATCTGGTTTCTTTCACTGAGCATGGTTTTTGCTTTTTTTATGGCTTTATTGATTAAATCTTACATTTAATGAAGTCTTAAATTTATTAGAGCAGGGGAAGGGACAGAGGGAGGGGGGAGAGAGATTCTCAAGCAGACGCCCCCGCTGAGCACGGAGCCAAATGCGGGGATCAATCCCAGGACCCCGAGATCATGACCTGAGCCAAAATCAAGAGTTGGACACTTAACCGACTGAGTGACCCAGGCACCCCTCACTTAGCATGTTTTCGACGTTCATCCATGTTGCGGCAAGTGCCAGACCTTCATTTTCTTTTAGGCTGAATAACACCTCATTGTCCAACACACCACACGTTCCTGTGTCCATCAGGGAACTCTTGGTGATTTCCATGGGCTATTGTGGGCAATGGCCCCGTGAGCACTGGTGTAGGGGGACCTGAGTCCCTTCTCTCAATTTTTTTTTAAAGATTTTATTTATTGATTTGACAGAGAGAGAGAAATCACAAGTAGGCAGAGAAGCAGTCAGAGGGGGTGGGAGAAGCAGGCCCCCCACCGAGCAAAGAGCCCAATGCAGGGCTCGATCCCAGGACCCCAGGATCATGACCTGAGCCAAAGGCAGAGGCTTAACCCACTGAGCCACCCAGGCACCCCGCTTCTCTCAATTATTTTGAGTACATACCTAGGAGTGGAATTGCTGCACCAGAAGACAATTCCCATGTTTCACTGTCTGAAAAAGTCTCAAACTCTTTTCCACAGTGGCCGCACCCGTTTCTGTTCCCATCAGCAATGCACAGGGTTCCATTTGCTCCCCTTCCTTTCCGACGCTTAGTTTTCTGTTTATTAAACATCCGTCCTAATGGACATGAAGTGGTAGCTCATTGTGTTCAGTGTGGGTATGTCCCTGTGTTTTTAATTTCTTAATCACGCTAAAATACATAGAAATTACCATTTTAACCATTTTTCAGTGTCCAGTTCCGTAGCATTAAACACATTCCCAGGGGCGCCTGGGTGGCTCCGTGGGTTAAAGCCTCTGCCTTCGGCTCGGGTCATGATCCCGGTGTCCTGGGATTGAGCCCCGCATCAGGCTCTCCGCTCGGCGGGGACCCTGCTTCCTCCTCTCTCTCTGCCTGCCTCTCTGCCTACTTGTGATCTGACTGTCAAATAAATAAATAAAATCTAAAAAAGCAAAACAAAACACATTTCCACAGTTGTGCAGCCATCCCCACCATCCGTCTCCAGAACTTTCTCATCTTCCCAAACAGAACTTCTGCCGCATGAAACACCCGACTGCCCAATCCCTCCCCCAACCCTGGCTCCCACCATCTGCTTCCTGTCTCGGTGAACTTGACTCTAGAGAGCCCCTATAAGTGGAATCCTGCAGTTTTTGTCCTTTTGTGACTGGCTTGGTTCACTGAGCACAGTGGCCTTAAGGTTCTTCTGGGTCTTAGCAGGTGTCTGAAAGTCCTTCCTTTTTAAGACTGAATAACGGTCCATTGGCTGCATGGACCACGTTTTGTGTGCCCACTCATCTGTCAACAGACACTGGGGCTGCTTCTGCTTTTTGCCAAAGTGATCCCTGCTACTTTGGGCGCGGGTACAAATATCCGTGTGTCCCTGCTTTCAATTCCTTTGAGGGTGTACCCAGAAGTGGGATCGCTGGATCACGTGCTGATTCTGTGTGGAGTTTTTTTGTAGCAACTTCCCTGCTGTTTCCCACAGCATGACATAATGACAAATGACATAATGACAAACATGCAAGGCACCGCCGCTATATAACCCTTTTGTGTGCCTCCCAGATCCCCCTCTGCTACTTCCCCAGACATAACCACTAGGAGAGCGTTGCTTGCCGTGTCTTCTTCCTGTCCAAGTTTTTCCACCGCTCCCGCCTTTGTGAGTCCATAAACCTCATGTGCTCTAGGTCTTTAAAAATATTCGGTTAGTGCTATCTTACTGCACATAGCTATCTGCAACCTGCTTTTCTCTCTCAAGCATGTTTATAGGGTTTTTTTAATTGGTTTTTTTTTTAATTTTAAAGATTATTTATTTATTTATTTGACAGAGAGAGATCACAGGTAGGCAGAGAGGCAGGCAGAGAGAAAGAAGGAGGAAGCAGGTTCCCTGCTGAGCAGAGAGCCCGATGCCGGGCTCGATCCCAGAACCCTGGGTTCATGACCTGAGCCAACATCAGAGGCTTTAACCCACTGAGCCACCCAGGTGCCCCTTATTGTATTATTTTAAAAGATATTTCTTTATTTAACAGAGAGCTAGAGAGCACGAGTAGGCAGAGGGAGAAGCAGGCTCTCCACCAAGCAGGGAGCCCCACGTGGGGCTCGATCCCAGGACCCAAACTGAAGGCAGCCGCCCAACCCACTGAGCCTCCCAGGCGCCCCATGTTTGGAGTTTTTGAAGAAAGGCAAGCTATAGAAAAAATGCAGTGCATCCCAGAATCACCAAAATGGATGGTCAGCATCTGCTTCCCTTTTTAAGTCATGACGATGCCCCACCCCCTGCCGTCATCTGTCAGCTTTGTCCACATTCTCATGTGGTCATCTGTGACTAGAAAACTTAGGTAGATAGTGCCCTACAAGCACTGACTCTATTCCAGACCCGGTGCCTAGTCTGGGCACACGGCGGGATGATAAACCAACAGTGTCCCTTCCTGCCCTGAGACCAAACCAGGCAGAAAAAATCCACAACGAACAAGGTGATTTTTTTTTTAAGATTTTATTTATTTATTTGACAGACAGAGATCACAAGTAGGCAGAGAAGCAGGCGGTGGGGAGAGGGGGGAAGCAGGCTCCCGGCCGAGCAGAGAGCCTGATGCGGGGCTCCATACCAGGACCCTGAGATCATGACCTGAGCCAAAGGCAGAGGCTTTAACCCACTGAGCCACCCAGGCGCCCCAACAAGGTGATTTTTAAAGAGAGAAAAGTGCTTTGGATTGAACTGAGATGGAGTGAACAAACCTTGCTTTGTTCCTCTCCAGATTTCATTAAAGGGTACAGATCTTATAGGTGTACAGTTGGATTACCTTTTACACCTGCTGGTGTCCTCCACGGCTCAGATGGACTTGTAGGAGATTCCCATCACCCTGGAAGGTGCTGGCACCCCTCCACCCTCAGAGATCATCTCAGTTCTGATTTCATTATCGGTTGGTCTTGCCTGTTTGAGAATTTCCCCGCAAATTGTACCCTATGGAATTATTTCTTTTGTGTCTGGGATATGCACCCCTGTCATTGTGGGTGTTAATTTGCTCCTTTTTTGCTATATTATACCTCACTGGAGAGATGGACCACAGCTTCTCTTTGATGATCCATTCATATGTGGGTAGACTTCTAAGTTGTGCCATGGGCTGAATTGTGTGGCCCTGAATTCATGGTTAAGCCTGAACCCAAGGACTTCAGAATGTGAGTGTATTTGGAGATCGGACCTTTACAGAAATAACTGGGTTAGAGTAAGGTCATGCTGGGGTGCCTGGGTGGCTCAGTGGGTTAAAGCCTCTGCCTTCAGCTCAGGTCATGATCCCAGGGTCCTGGGATCGAGCCCCGCATCAGACTCTGCTCATCGGGGAGCCTGCTTCCTCCTCTCTCTGCCTGTCCCTCTGCCTACTTGTGATCTCTGTCTGTCAAATAAATAAATAAATAAAATCTTTTTTAAAAAATAAGGTCATGCAGGGAGACCCTAATCCCATATGACTGGATGACTGGTTCCTTCTGTAGGGACCATGTGAAAACAGAGGGCCAAGATGGCTGCCTACAAAACCAAGGAGAAAGGCCTCAGCAGGGCTCTGTCTGCTCAGCACCTTGATCTCAGACTTCTAGCCTGTGGGCCTGTGAGAGAACACATTCCTGTGGTTTGAACCCCCTTCTCCCCACCCCACCCCCCGCCACCCATCTGTGTCCATATTCTAACACGTGGGTTTTTGTAGACAGGAAAATTCGTTTCTTCCGGAAAATACCAGGAAGTAGAATTCTACACTGTGAGATCTGGCGAACGGCCCTAGAGCTGCCAGGGTTTCTGGGGGGACGGCCTACTGGCCTACTGTACATGTCCCTGCGGCCCTCCTCGGGTGCTGGGTGCAGCTGGTTGGGCTCTTGTCCTGGCGGCTGTCCGGTAGAGATTCGGATGTGGGAAGGATGTTTGTGCTACAAAGAAGAGCTGGAGGACAGGGACTCGCGGGCTTTTTTTTTTTTTCCCATCCACCCTTGGACTCCAGCTTCTCCCCACATCCTGTGCTCCCTTGGAACCTCTTCGTTTTCCCTGGGAAATACCTGACTTTTTGTAAAAGTGATATGTGCCTGATGTTTATTTTTTTTTAAGATTTTATTTATTTATTTGACAGACACAAATAAAAGAGATCACAAGTAGGCAGAGGGGCAGGCAGAGAGAGAGAAGAGGAAGTGCTGAGCAGAGAGCCCCATGTGGGGCTCGATTCCAGGACCCTGGGATCATGACCTGGGCTGAAGGCAGAGGCTTTACCCCACTGAGCCATCCAGGCACCCCGTGCCTGATGTTTAAAGACAAAAAAGTATTCTATAGAGAAAAATGCCAGAAAGGAAGTAAAGATGAAGCCAGATGGAAATGCCCAGAAGCGTCCGTCTTTAGTGGTTAACGTCCTGTGGGCACCCACAGAAGTGAGGTTTCTCTCCAGGGATTGTGCTTGCACAGATGGGGCGACAGGTAGCTAATCCGTTGTTCAGGATGCTTGAGCTGTTTTCAGCTTTCCAATCCCTTAAGCCACACTGTGCTGGACCCTTTTTACAGACAGTTTAATACACTTGGACATGATCTTCCTTAGGCCAATCCTAGAAGAGGGAATGCAGGGTAGTGGGTGTGCAAAACACACTAAAATACATTCATATGTTGCATCTCACGTATATTACACATTGTCGATTTATATATAATGTGCATAATTGGAATGCCTGGGTGGCTCCCTCGTTAAGTGTCTGCCTTCGGCTCGGGTCATGATCCCAGCGTCGTGGGATCGAGCCCCGAATCAGCTCCGTGCTCAGCAGGAAGCCTGCTTCTCCTTCTGCCTGCTGCTCCCCCTGCTTGTGGTGTCTCTCTCTCTCTGACAAGTAAATAAAATCTTTAAAAAAATTAAGTGCATAATGTTATATGTATATGTATACTTATATTTAAACTAAAATAATGTATACACATAGTAAAAAATTTTTAAATATAGCAGAAAACTCCAAAATCAAGCTTTCCTCTCCTGATGTCTTCCTCTTGAAACATCCTTCAGAAAGTTTGATATAGGGGTGCCTGGGTGGCTCAGTTGGTTAAAGCCTCTGCCTTTGGCTCAGGTCATGATCTCGGGGTCCTGGGATTGAGCCCTGCATTGGGCTCTCTGCTCGGCAGGGAGCCTGCTTCCCCCTCTCTCTCTGCCTGCCTTTCTGCCTACTTGTGATCTCTGTCTGTCAAATAAATAAAATAAAAATCTTTAAAAAAAAAAAGAAAAAAAGAAAGTTTGATTTTTTTTTGAAAGTTTGATTTTTTAAAAAGTTTTTATTTATTTGAGAGAGAGCATGAGCAGGGGGGAGGGGCAGAGGGAGAAGCAGACTCCTCACTGAGCAGGGAGCCTGATGTGGGGCTCAATCCCAGAATCCCAGGATCACGACAAGAGCTGAAGGCAGACACTCAACAGACTGAGCCACCTATGTGCCCCCAGTTTGATATTTCATTTCAGATAATAGTTTGCATATATGTACATATATGTGCGCTTTTAAAAAAAAGATTTTATTTATTTATTTGACAGAAAGAGATGACAAGTGGGCAGAGAGTCAGGCAGAGAGAGAGAGAGGAGGAAGCACGCTACCCGCCAAGCAGGGAGCCCAATGTAGGGCTCAATCCCAGGACCCTGAGGTCATGACCTGAGCCGAAGGCAGAGGCTTTAACCCACTGAGCCACCCAGGCACCCCTACATATATGTGCTTTTTTTTTTTTTTAAGATTTTTATTTATCCACTTGACAGAGAGAAATCACAAGTAGATGGAGAGGCAGGCAGAGAGAGAGAGAGAGAGGGAAGCAGGCTCCCTGCTGAGCAGAGAGCCCAACACGGGACTCGATCCCAGGACCCTGAGATCATGACCTGAGCTGAAGGCAGCGGCTCAAACCACTGAGCCACCCAGGCGCCCCTATATGTGCTTTTTAAAAAAAAGGTTTTATTCATTTATTTGAAAGAGAGCGTGAACTAGGGAGCACAAACAGGGGAAGCAGCAAAGGCAGAGGGAGAAGCAGGCTCCCCACTGAGCAGGGACCCCGACCATGGGGCTCGATCCCAGGACCCTGAGATCATGACCTGAGCCAAAAACAGCCGTTTAATCAACTGAACCACCCAGGCGCCCCCATATGTGTGCTATTAAATATTTCCACGGATCGGTCCCTATAATCTATGCCATTTTTACATCTTGCTTCCTCCTAGTATTTTGGGAGATTTTTTTTAACATAACCACAAATGGAGATCTATCTATTTCCTTAATCACATAGATTGTGGCATAGCATACCGTAATCTATTTAACCTGTAACGGACAGCTAGGCCTGTCCAGTTTTTGCTCTCATGAACAGTACTGCACAATGATTCTTTTTTTTTTTAAGATTTTATTTATTTATTTGACAGACAGAGATCGCTAGCAGGCAGAGAGACAGGCAGAGAGAGAGGGGAAAGCAGGCTCCCCGCCGAGCAGAGAGCCCGATGCGGGGCTCGATTCCAGGACTCTGGGATCACGACCCAAGCTGAAAGCAGAGGTTTCAACCCATTGAGCCACCCAGGCGCCCCCTGCACAATGATTCTTACATCGTTCACATACATGTTTACATTTTCTCACAGGTGGAACTACTGGCTTGCTCAAAGGAAAACAGATACGGGTGAATCAGATGAAGGGGATTAAGAGGTACAAACTCCCAGTTATTTAAAAAAAAAAAAACAACAAGTAATGGTGGGGAAGAGTACCACATAGGGATTCTAGTCAATAATATTGTGGGGGGCGCCTTGATGGCTCATTCGGTTAAGCGTCTACCTTCGGCTCAGGTCATGATCCCAGGTCCTAGGATCGAGCCCTGCATTGGCTCCCTGCTCAGTGGGGAGCCTGCTTCTCCCTCTCCCACTCCCCCTGTTTGTGCTCACTCTCAAATAAATAAAATCTTTAAAATATTGTAATAACTTTATATGGTGACTGGTGGTGACGACATTGAATGCCACACAATGTACAGAAGCGTCAAATCACTGTGTTGTGCACTGGAAACTGATCTATCATAAGCCTGTGCCACCATAAAACAAAATACATATGTTCATTTTAAGTTTTACGAATGTCAAATTTCCATCCAAAGTGTCTGTGTAATCTCATGCATTAATGCGTGTATGAGAGCCTCTTTTTCTACATCTTTGCTACCGTTGGGTAATATCAAATTTTTAAAGTTTTGCCCATCTGCTATGTTGCTAAGATTTTGCATTTCTTGGAGTAAATTTGAGTAAGTTTGCCCAAATGTTTATTGGCCCTTTGTACAAACTTTGTATTTTCGTTCTTACTGCCAAAACACCCTTCTTTGCTCATTTTCCCAGGCTCCTTTCTCATCTGCTAATTCATTTCTTACCATTCTACCCTCTACAGGCTTCTAGAACAATCTTTCTCGCAAGAAAATGTGGTCGCAATGGGTCACCATTCAAAAGATGTCCGTGACCTCAGCCATACAGCCTACAGGATAAAGAGCTACACTCCTTAGCTTGGTTTAAAAAGCCCTTTATGGGGGCCCCTGGGTGGCTCAGTGGGTTAAAGCCTCTGCCTTTGGCTCAGGTCATTGTCCCAGGGTCCTGGGGTCCTGGGATCGAGCCCCGCATCGGGCACTCTGCTCTGCAGGGAGCCTGCTTTCTCCTCTCTCTCTGCCTGCCTCTCAGCCTACTTGTGGTCTCTGCCTGTCAAATAAATAAATAAAATATTAAAAAAAAGGAAGGTCAACTCAAGAACAAACTTTATATAAAAAAAAAAAAAGCCCTTTATGATTCAGTTCCCACCTTGCCCCAAATGCCCATTAATGGAGCACTTAGTATGGGCAGACCACCCCCTGCCCACAGATGCTGGGCACCCAAGAGGCAAACAAAGCAGGGAAATGTCTGCTTTCTGCAGATGACCTCCTACACAGGGTTTCTCAACCTTTTTACCTTATCGCCCCTCTAAAGAAAAAAAGTGTGATTATCTTTCAATGTAATTAATTTCTTTCTTTTTTAAAAATATTTTTATTTATTTATTTGACAGAGTGAGAGAGTGGAGAAGTAGGCAGAGCAGCAGGTAGAGGGAGAGGGAGAATCAGGCTCCCCGCCGAGGAGGGAGCCCGATGTGGGGCTCGATCCCAGGACCCTGAGATCATGACCTGAGCTGAAGGCAGAGGCTTTAACCCACTGAGCTACCCAGGCACCCCTGTAATTTAATTTCAACCTAATTAATTCAAATTTCTCCCTGACGATATAAATTAAATATGTAGGAGTAAGATTTTGGAGGGTCACAAGCCATGGTAATATCCAAGGTGTTTTGCTACCCAAGAATTCATTCTGGCCTCCTTGGGAGCTAAGTGTGTTCCTCTGAGAATAATACTCTTTTTTTTTTTTTTTTTTAAAGATTTTATTTATTTATTTGACAGGATGAGAGAGATCACAAGTAGGCAGAGAGGCAGGCAGAGAGAGAGGGGGAAGCAGGCTCCCTGCTGAGTAGAGAACCCAACATAGGGCTCAATCCCAGGGTCCTGAGATCATGACCTGAGCCCAAGGCAGAGACTTAACCCACTGAGCCACCCAGGCGCCCCGAGATTAATACTCTTAAGGGAGAGCTGGACAATAAAGAAATAAGTGGAAAAGATTCTATCAGAGAGGGGTGCCTGGGTGGCTCAGTCAGTTAATTGCAGTTGGCTGGGATTGAGTCCCATGCGGGGCTCCCTGCTAAGGGGGGAGCCGGCTCCACTCTCGTCTTCTGCCTGCTCCTCCTTTTCCCTCTGCCTGCCTCTCCCCCTGCTTGGGCTCTCTCCCTCTCTTTGTCTGTCAAATAAATAAATAAAACCTTAAAAAAAAAAAAAAAAAAAAAAAGGAAAACTCTTCCCAGACTAGGAAGACCAGCCTTGATTTCTTCAGCTGCAAAACGAAAATGATAATATCCTCCTCGCAGCGCCTGGCATACAGCAAACTCTCAATAAGTGAGCTTTATTGCTACTAGTACATTTTAAATTTTTCTAAAAGGTAAATGGAATTGAGGCTCTGTTCAGCCTGAGCGCCGGCGCCCAGCCGCCCCCCCCAGCCGCACCTCCACCTCCGTCCGCAGGGGGCGCTGTGGGCGCTGGTGACGGGCTGCTCTAGGCGGCGGCACAGGAAGTCTCATCCTCCCCTCACTTCCGCTCTCTGGCCCGGGCTTGTGCTGCGTGGGAAAGGTTTGGAAATGCCGACTGGAGATTTTGAGTGAGTCGGGGGTCGCGGGGCGGGCCCTGGGGGGTGGTTTGGGGGTCCTGGGGGAGTATCGTGGGGCCTGGTGCGTCGGGCCGGCGGGGGCCTGGCCTCGCTGACTCAGCCTTCTCCTCCGCAAACTTGTCTTTGCAGTTCGAAGCCCAGCTGGGCCGACCAGGTGGAGGAGGAGGGCGAGGACGGTGAGTATGCCGGGTCGTCCCAGGTCACCGCAGCCAGTTCCCCAGGCCGGTCACTGCCGCCTGCTCCAACCCTGGCACCCCCGTCCGATCCCACATCCCTCTTCACGGCCACCCTCTGCCGCGCGCTATCCTCCCTCCGGGCCCGCCTGTCGCCGATTCCAGATAGTCTCTGGCCAGTCCCTCCTCCTCGCATGCCACTGCCCAGTGCTCAGACCTGCTCCGGGGAGGAAGTTGTAACAGCCTGCCTCCTGCCTTTATACTGGCGCCGGGTATCTTTATGGGCTCCCCCTCCAGTGGCTTTCATCCTTGCCACTGCTCGAGGTTACCACGGTTCCGCGTCCTGGCACGGCTATCCCAGGGCACTTCTTTGCCAGTCCTCAGCCCTTGGTCCCGCCCTCCTCGGCCCCTGATGTGGGTATCATCCCAAAGGTCCCTTCATTTTTAGCTTGGGAGCTCCCACTCCTCCAGCTCAGCCCTCCGCCCCACACTCCCTTTCCTAGACAAATGTGTCACCAGCGAGCTCCTCAAGGGGATCCCTCTGGCCACTGGCGACACCAGCCCAGAACCTGAGTTACTGCCGGGAGGTGAGTGATGACATCTGCTCTGTTGGGGGCTGCCTCTTCTTAGCGGCACTCCCTCCTGGTCCCCAGCGCTCAGTTCCCTCACCTCTTCTCTCTCCCAGCTCCACTGCCGCCTCCCAAGGAGGTCATCAATGGAAACATCAAGACAGTGACAGAATACAAGATAGATGAGGATGGCAAGAAGTTCAAGGTGAGGCTGGGGGAAGAGGTGGGTGCCCCTGGGCTTGGGGGCATTTGGGCCAGGAGGGGATGGCATGCGGGTTCGGTTGGTTGGCCCCAGGACCCCTGAGACAGAGAAAGTCCCAAGCTCTCCCCTCCCATCCACAGATTGTCCGCACATTCAGAATTGAGACACGGAAGGCCTCAAAGGCTGTCGCAAGGAGAAAGGTGAGACCCTTCTCCCCTTGTCTTGGGGGCTGTCCCAGAGCTGACTCAGAGGAATTAGGAATCCTTTTTTCTGATACCTTTATTTTTAGACGTGGGGTTTAGCTCTTTGCCTCTATGATGTTGGAGCAGAACTGAGGTCGAGGGGTGTTTGTACTCTGTTGGGGGTACTGAGAAGTCCAGGGTGCAGAAGGTGGGTGGGCTTAGATTCTTAACTCCTTTCGGCCCGTTTACGAAGAGGAACAGAGGCAAGCCCTCCTCATGTGGTCATAGCAGTTCCCATTTAACTGGGTTTTGTGCTTAGGAAGAAATGATAGTCATACATTTTCTGTTCACTTCTTCTGTGCCAGACTGCGGTGCCAAGCGCTTTGCAGGAAGTGTTCTCTCTTCCATCCCCCTCGCTGTCCTGGGAGGTGGGGAGCATTTGTGGTCCTCACTTTATAGAGGAGGAAGCTGAGGCTTAGTTTGTTTAGCTGATGGCCCTCACAGTCTGGGTGACCTCTGTGCACCCCTGGACATGACTTCCTTGTGGGAGCTGGCCCACCTACTGTCACGGGTCCCCCAGGAATGATGAACTGTGGGGCTGTTTCCCCCTAGGCCTTCGTTCTCTCTTCTGGAACTTGGGGGCAAAAGCTGTCCCTGCCTCCTGAGCTGGTATGAAGCTAGGAGCTGGCATATGCTAGGAGTGGGACCCACTAGGAAACAGGAACTGTCATTGTCACACAATGGGGGGCTTTTCAGGAGGGTGAAGAATGTGGTTCAAGGGCCAGGTACCCTGAAGGAGGCTACTGTAGGTCTGGGGTGCCTGTGGAGGGGGTCCCACTTGCCCTTACCTGTCCCCCATCCTGCCCTGAGCCTAGAACTGGAAGAAGTTTGGGAACTCAGAGTTTGACCCACCAGGGCCCAATGTGGCCACCACTACGGTCAGCGACGATGTATCCATGACGTTCATCACGAGCAAAGAGGTGAGTGGAGCAACAGGGCAGGCCTGGTGGCCATGATGGTGGTGGCCGGGGTGTGGCAGCCTCGCTCTGACCCCCGTTGACTGCTCGGCCAGGATCTGAACTGCCAGGAAGAGGAGGACCCGATGAACAAGCTCAAGGGCCAGAAGATCGTGTCTTGCCGCATCTGCAAGGGCGACCACTGGACGACCCGCTGCCCCTACAAGGACACGCTGGGGCCCATGCAGAAGGAGTTGGCTGAGCAGCTGGGCCTGTCCACCGGGGAGAAGGAGAAGCTGCCTGGAGGTGCCCGGGCCTGGGATGCGGCTTGGCAGGCCGTGGGGTGGGGAGATTCATGTGCACTTCTGGGAGAGACCTTGGTCTTGTGCTGTGACTGGGGCTGTCCCCGTTGGGAAGTTGTCATCTCTCACTTCAGCACCAGCACTGTAGGTCTGTGGCTGTGACCTGTGTTTGTGTGAGGGAGGCCGGCCGGGCTGGCGCTGTGACGGCTGTAGTGTCCCCCGTCGTTCCCTGTTGGGGTCTGGTGGACCATTCCTTTGCATGCCCGTGTGTCTACACCGCGTGCACTTGAGACTTGCCAGGTGTGATTGTGCTGCAGGCTGTGACCAGACTGGAGCGCGCTGTGTCCATCTGCCCCGGATGTGCCCACACATCCGTCCACACGGATGTGTGTGTGCGGGGGGGGGGGGGGGCGGCGGGTATGTGTGTGCACCTGTGCCGACTGACGCGTGACTGGGGTCCAAGTCTTTTGGTGTGGTTTGCTGATAGTCGGTTGAGTCTGGACTGTTCTACGCTGTGACTAGGTGTGCAGCGCGCCTGTCGTCTGTCCCTGCGGTGTTCTTGTGTGTCGTGAAGCTGAGCAGACCGCAGTCCTGTGTTGCCTTGGATGGCATCAACTCCTGTGGGTTCTTGCTCTGACTTTCTGGATGTGATCTTCATGTCACTGCCGCCAGCGGGCCTGGGAACCACCCGGTGTCGGTGGCTGGATAGATGGTGCCGGGGCTGGCCCAGGGTCAGAGCATCCCGGGGGGACGTGTGCCTCCTCTGTGCCAGGTGAGGCTTGACCCGGCTGCTTTTGGTCTCCAGAGCTGGAGCCCGTGCAGGCTGCGCAGAACAAGACCGGGAAGTACGTGCCGCCGAGCCTGCGGGATGGGGCCAGCCGCCGCGGGGAGTCCATGCAGCCCAACCGCAGAGGTGAGTGGCACGTGGCCCCTAGTCTCCGGATTCTCCTTCGTTCGGGGCCTGGTTAGGGCTGTCCTCTACAAGTTGTTGTCCCTTGCCTATCTAGCCGACGACAATGCCACCATCCGTGTCACCAACCTGTCAGAGGACACTCGTGAGACTGACCTCCAGGAGCTCTTCCGGCCCTTTGGCTCCATCTCTCGCATCTACTTGGCAAAGGACAAGACCACTGGCCAGTCCAAGGTGGGCTGGTGGCCATGGGGGTTGTGGAAGGGGTCACCTGTCCTGGTTGTTCCTGAGCGCCCCTGACTCCATACCGCTCCCCAGGGCTTTGCCTTCATCAGCTTCCACCGCCGTGAGGATGCTGCACGAGCCATTGCTGGGGTGTCCGGCTTTGGATACGACCACCTCATCCTCAACGTTGAGTGGGCCAAGTAAGACTGCTGCCACACCCCCGCCTCCCCCTACCTTTCCCAGCCAATACTTGGGTTGACTGTGGGTCCCACATAGTGCCTAGGCCGATTCTGAGCTACGGGTTTACTGTCTTTTCCTTCTCGAGGGGCCCACTGCTCATCTGACTGTGTCGTACCCCCCCACCCCCGCCCCACTGTCACAGATGCCCCACGTGTGTGTGGCAAGGGGTCTTGGAATTCCCTTCAGGGCCTGGCGCCCTCCCACTCGCTGTCCTCACCTCCGTCTCTCTCTCTAGGCCATCAACCAACTAACCAGTTGCCACCTTTGCTGCTGCTTCTCGGCCCTGGCCCCAGGACCTCATGGCCCTAGAAGGTAGCCCCCGAGAGCCCGGGGCTCCCGGCAATAAAAAGGCTCCAGTTGTGATATTCTGTCTCGTTTATTCACAGCTGTCACCTGCTCTGTGGCTAGCAGGGCCAACCCTCCCTAAGATCAGTGCTGTAGGCAGAAATCTCCCACTCTGGCTTGAGCACTTGCTGGTCCCCCCCAGCAGGTCTTTCTGTAGGGGAGGAAGCGGTGGTTTGGGGTGGCTCGGGGCTGGGGGCCTCCCAGGCTCTCGGCTCCCATTCTGCTGCTAGTCTCAGTGCCTTGTGGTGAGAAGGTGGCAGCTCAAACTAGGTCATGGGCCAAGCTCAGAGGGTTAGGGCCCCAAGGTGTGGGGAGTGGCTGTGGTCTTGAGGGGTAGGACTTGGCCAGAGCTCCCAGCATCCTCCTCCGGGGTTCGGCTCCCCGTGCAGCCGAGGCAGCTCTGGGGGCAGCAGCCCAGGCTGGGTGCCACGGCCATGTAGAGCAGTGGGTGGAGGCAGATGGCCAAGGGCATGAGGCCCCGCGTGACCTGGTGGCTCACGTAGGTCCTCCAGTCCAGTGCTGCCCGGGCCTCAGCCTTGTTGGCGAAGGTCGGGCAGCGGGCCCTCCAGCGCTGCCGCGCGTGCACGTTGAGCACCTGTGTGATGTAGTAGGGCACATAGGAGCTGGCGTAGAGGGCCAGGCCGCTGGCCACCAGCACCACCACGCGCAGCTTCTCGGCCGTTGTCATGCCGTGGCTGCGCAGCACTGCCCGCCCGAGGGCTCCGTAGGCTGCCAGAGTGAGCAGCAGGGGCAGGCCACAGCCCAGCACCGCCAGCGCCATGCTGTAGGCTGCGTAGGCCTCCAGGTGGAGGTCCCCTGCCGTCCCCATGCACCTGGTGCAGGCCACGGGCTGGGCCGCTGTACAGCTGCCTGCCTCCAGCGGCCGCTTCAGGTGGGAGAAGCCGAGCGTCGGCGCAGCCAGCAGGGCTGCCAGGGCCCAGCCTGCGGCACTGACCGCCCAGGCGTGCTTGGGCCGCAAGCTGCTGCGGACGAAGAAGGGGTGGACGATGCCCAGGTAGCGGTTCAGGCTGATGCAGGTGAGGAAGAGGACACTGCCCAGCAGGTTGCAGGTGAAGAGGAAGCGCTCTAGGCGGCAGGCCAGCTCCCCGTATTGCCAGTTTTTGGGCGGGTAGAAGTAAGCGGCCAGCGGGAGCAGCGTCAGGGCATAGAGCAAGTCGCTGATGGCCAGCTGGGCTGAAAAGACCACGGCGGGGTGCCACGGGCGCTGCTCCCGTGTGCTGAAGCGGTAGAGGGCCAGGCCGTTGCTGGCCACGGCCACCAGGAACTCACCCACCAGCAGGGGCCACAGAAAGTTTTCCTGGAAGCCGCTGAGAACAAGATCAATGGCAGCTGAGAAGTTGGCTGGGCAGGGCCGCGCACCTGTGGGCAGATGGGGTCCCCCTGTGAGCACTGTCCCTCCTGGTGTGGCTCTCGCTGCCTCCAGAGCCTCTGCCCTGTGCCTGGTCATGTAAGCCCCCTAGGGACATGCTTTCTCCGTCCTTTCCCTGCCCAGGAGCCACCTGCCAGTTTACAGAGGAAACGCGCCCAGGAAGTTCAGAAGCCTAAGTCCTCTCCTTTGATAGTGACTAAACTTGCTCTGGGTCCTAAACCCTCAAGAAGGGGCGTGGTCACTGCCTTTGCAGGATGCCTGTAAGCCAGGAGTGATAACTCAGAACCAGTAGGCTGGGGGGGCGCCCCAGTGCCTCCTCTAAGACTTGGTGCATCAGCAGGTCTCACTGCCGCCATTTTCAGAATGTGGCTCGGCCTCCCAGCTCCTGACCTCATCCTGACCCATTCTCCCCACAGCCTCCCGAGGGTGCCTGTGGACACCCGGGGCAGGTCACATTCCTCTGCTCAGCGCCCTCTCAGCTTCCTCCTCACTGGCAGGAAAACGCAGCGCTCGCTTCTTCCACTGAAGGGCCCCAGGAGCAAAGGCTCCCTCTGTCCAGCTTGCTCTCCTCTCAGGCTCTTGGGGACTCACTCCTGACAGTCCTTCCCACACCGCCTTTCAGGCTCTTCTGTAAGGCACATTCCACCTCAGGGCCTTTGCATGGAGTCTCTTTGCCTGCCTCACCAGCCCCCACTTATCTCCAGGTCTCTAACCCCGAGAGGCCCCTTTTGACTCTCACATTGTGAAGGCATCGTGTCCCCTGGATTTCTGTAAAGCCCGTATGTCCACCTGACCACTGTTAAGAAAGCCCCAGAACATCTCCTGAGGCCAGGGAGAACCCTGCCCCTGGCTTCCCAGTGCCCAGAACAAGGCCTGGGACTCAGCCGTGCAGGGAAGGATTCTCTTCCACATACCAGCTCTGCATCAGGGTTGGACAAACAGCCTGTTCCTGGTCTCTCCAGCCGACTCCGTGCCCCCGGCTCCTTGCTCAATGCATGCACCCCTCCCTTGCCCGACTGCTGGCCCAGCCACATTTCTGCCTCCCGGTCCAATCTCTGCTCTGGGAGGAAGTCCCTGTCCAGACGTGATTGACTCAGCTCCCTCCACCTCCTAGGAGCCAGCCGCCCCCACCCTCCATCCTGGGCTGAGGCGCCAGCGGGCAGGACCCAGGACCTCCGCTGGGCTCAACCAACCCAGCAGTGTCTGCTCCTCACCTGAGGTGGTGGCAGCCATGGCCTGCGTGCCGGCTGCCCTCGCTGTGCTAGTCCCCAGTCCCTGAGTTAGCAGCGCTGCGGCCGGCCCCTCCCTTCCCTGCAGCTCCACCCACGGCCAGTTCCAGTCCTTCCACCGCCCCCTGGTTTCCTTCCTCTTCACACTCTGCCCTCCAGAGCGGGGCCCCTTAACAAGCTTGCAAGTAATCCTGGGGGTGCTGGGGGGAGTGGGGCGGGGGGAAGCGGCGAGAGGCCCATCAGCTTCACCTGTGCAAGCAGCCCCGCACTCCCGCTGCTCAGCATGGGGGAGAAGAACGCAGGGTTGGGGCAGAATCCCATTCAATTCCCAGACTCTTGGCTGTGAGCCCCTTGGTTTTATACACAGAACTCCAAGTTTCTCCATTGCAAATGCAGACTCAGACTTATGGGAAATCAGTCATTTACCACAGTGGGAGGTTGGGGAAATGGCTCCTTTATGAAAGGAAACCCAAGGCTACACCAGCCCAAGGCAGAGTCTTGTGGGCCCCAATTTGGGGCATTCTGTCTGGCGCTCCAGTTTGGCCTCAGACCGCTTTCTTAGGTGGCCGTGCTTGGCCTCGCCTGTGGTCCCAGGCAGCTCCTCTGCGTCCCAGCTTGGTCTGGCCCCGCTGGGGCCTGCTGCCCTTGGCCTTTGGAGGCCCAGAGTCAGTGCCTTGACCAGGCCTCCGCTCCTTTCCTTGCTGCTTCTTGCCTGGGGGCCCAGCAGGCCGTCTTCGTTTGGCTGCCTTTGGGAACATGTCTGTGGGAAGAAAACGGCGTCAAGGCCACCACAGCACAGGGACAAGCCCAAGGTGCCCAGCTGTGGCGACCCCAGCCACATACCCTCATCGGGCTCCTCTCCCACTGCCTGGCGGAAATACTCGGCTTCGTCCTCCTCTTCCTCTGGCTGGCCGGCCCCCTCTGACTCGGGGGGGACACCGGGGTCCTCAGCATCACTATCCCCATCGACCCCTGCTCGTGCCCGCTTCATGCCCGCCAGGCTCTTCTTCCTGCAAAGGGGTGGCACTGAGGGGGGCAGCCTGCACCTGGGACCCTGCCTCCCCAGCACAGCCCACTGCCACGCACCTGTGTGCCTCCCGCTGCTCCCGCTTGCGCTGGACGTTCCGGGCCTGCTGGTCCTGCCTCTGGGCCTTGAGCCGCAACTTCTCTTCCTTGGCAGCCAGAATGGCCTGTAGCTCCTCCTCGGTCTTGTGCACTGGGCAGGAAGAGACAGGTCACCATGATCCAAGTGTGTCCGGTGCACCCTGTGACCCACCTTGGAGGGCCTCAGACTCCCAGCCCCATGGTCGCCAGCCCCGTTCTCACCGAAACTGTGGAACAGCACGTTCCCCTCCCCCACACCCTCCTGGATTTTGATGAGCTGCAGCGTCATCCGAGGCCCGATCTGGAGAGACAAGGGGGAAGAGTCAGTTCTCCCTCAGGGCTAGGGGCCGCCAGTGAAGTTACCTCGGCCGCTAGGCCTGCCCTGGGGCCGGGCCTCACCTCAGTGAGCCTCACAGCGCTCTGCTGGGCCCGCATGTTGCCGCGGCCCGCCACTGCCTGGGGCAGCTCTGTAATGTTGTGCTCGCCATCCGGCTCTGCCTCGCTCTCCGACAGCCCCGCGCCCCTGTGCAAAGGACACGCCAAGGTCAGCAGGCCCCCGGGACAGCAGGTACCCAGGACTGAACTGATCTCCCACCCAGCACCCTCCTCACGTGGCCAACAGCTCGCTGATGTCCTGCAGACGACTCATGTTAGGGAACTTCTCCTGTAGAAGCTTCTTCATCCCACGACTTGCGCCCACAGGAACGACTTTGATGCTACTGCAGGAGCCAGGGTGTGAGAACGGGGGAGTCAAGAGACTGACTGGAGATCAGCTCCACCCGCCTACCCTTTCCACAGTGCGTCAGAGCGTTTACTTTGGGACTGAGCAATCACAGCGCCTCAGCCGCAGCGTGGTCATCAGCCGCACGGGAGGCCCCGCCCACCCCTCGCAGTACTCACTAATGCCGGAAATCCAGCTCCTGGGAGTCGGGATTGTAATTGATGAGAAGGCAGCGCTTGATGGTGTTTAGGTTCACCTGGTGGGGGGGAGGGCACATGGAACCACGTGAACCACCCACAGGTTTCCCTGTATGGTACATCAAGCCCAGGCCATGGCCACTCCAGATCCCCAGCAAGGGTGCATGGGGTGCTGCTAGCGCTGGGGGCCCTAACAGACTGCTCGCTTTAAATCCTGGTTCTGAGGCCCACTTAAGCTGTGCACACCAGACTCCCTGATGATCAGCATCTAACAGCCCAGTCTGAAACCTGCTGGTACCAGACATTAGGAGCTGGGGCCCCGGAACCAAATAAGTTAAAAAATCCAGTCCTGGGGTGCCTGGGTGTCCAAACGTCTGCCTCTGGCTCAGGGCATGATCCCAGGCTCCCTGTTCAGTGGGGAGCCTGCTTCTCCCTCTCCCTTTGCCCCTCCCCCAACTCCTACTCTCTCTGTTAAATAAATTTTAAAAATCTTATTTAAGGGGAGCCTGGGTGGCTCAGGGGGTTAACCTTCTGTCTTCGGCTCAGGTCATGATCTCAGGGTCCTGGGTTCGAGTCCCGCATCAAGCTCTCTGCTCAGCAGGAAGCCTGCTTCCTCCTCTCTCTCTGCCTGCCTCTCTATTTGGAATCGCTGTCAAATAAATAAATACTTTAAAAAAAATTCGTATTTAAAAAAGAAGGCATTCACTTTTTTTTTTTTTTTTTAAAGATTTTATTTATTTATTTGACAAGGAGAAACATCACAAGTAGCAGAGAAAGGGGAAAGCAGGCTCCCTGCCAAACAGAGAGCCAGATGCAGGGCTCGATCCCAGGACCCTGGGATTATGACCTGAGCCAAAGGCAGAGGCTTAACCCACTGAGCCACCCAGGCGCCCCTCAAACTATTTTTCTATCTTAAGATGGAGTCACAACACCTACCACACTGCTCAGCCCAACACTCAATACACATCCGAGAAATAAAGGATGGTCAGCATCATTTTCCATCTTCCGGACAGTAAGGCAGCTCATGAGGGAGCCTCTTACCCCAGTGTCACAAAACACAAGGGTGAGACTGGACCTCAGGACCTGGATCTCTCAGCCTCAATGCTGGGAGGTGAAGACTGAGCGAAAACCCCAGGGCCTATGTGTGGTACCTACTGTCTGCCCATCCACTCTTACCTGCCACCACACCAGGATCTGCTCACCTTGTGCACATTGATGGAGGGGAACAGGTTCTGGAACATGGTGGCCATGAGCTTCACGTGCATGCCATGGGGACCGAAACTGTTGAGGACCAGGAGGGGCGGGTGGGCAAACTGTTGCTCGTGCATGCGGTGCCGGCGCAAGGAGGAGACGACGTCTCGCACTAACGTGTACTGCAGGACAGGGCGAGGAGGTGGGTGCCTGCCGACCACATGTGGCTGGCACCACCCCAAACCCATCCTCTACCCAACATGGCCCCTCTACCACCTCCAAACCTTACCTTGTTGATCCGGAAGGTCAAGGTGGGGCCTCCCGGGAGCCGCATCAGCTTCTACAGAAAAAACATTTGGTGAGAGTCCAGGCGTTCAGCTAGGGAGCAGGGAATGGGAACCTCTGCTTAACTCTTCAGAGCGTTTACTTTGAAGCCAGAATCATGGCAACTCAGAGGCGTATGGGTTCATCATGAGAGTTGGGGGGAGGCACAGGGCAGGGAGAAGATGAGGGCTGTGGGTATTAACTCACAAAGTAGATGTTGGTCTCCGTTTTACTCAAGATCAGGAAGTGTGTGACCCCAAGGGGCCCAGCCACTGCCACACAATCCTTCAGAGTGTTTTTCTTTCGTATCTGAGAATTGCAAAAACAAAATGGAAGCATCATAAATCTCTCTTCTGGAGCAAAGACTGTAAGCTGAAGCGGTTATGCCCTTCCTTGCATTTAATTTTTCCGAAAAAGAGAAGAAAGGAGTGGAATGCGCTCGACCTCTAGAACTAATCAGACTTGAATTCGTCCCTTGTATACCGCCCAGTCCGCAGATGATCCAACTGGGCCGTGCGACGTTAACTTCCCCAGACCTTTTAAGAGAGGCCGTTTCCATCCGAGTCCCTAAACCACCAGCCTTAGGCATTCAGCCAAGCCCCAGCTGAGCGCGTTCATCCGCTGCCCCACACATCCCTGAGTGGCTGAGACGATGCTCCCTCCCCACAGAGCTCCCTTTCTCCACCCGAGACTGAGGCCACGCGGGGTTCCGCGGTTGAAGCCACCTCCGCAGCCGCGCAGACCGGGCCCGCGGCTGATGTAGGCGGAGTGGGTGGTGCAGACCTGCAGGCGGGTGGCGGTCAGGGGCTCCATGACCCTACGCAGATCCAGGCTGAGCTGCCGGACGCCGCGGCCTGCGCGACCCCGCGCGAACACGAACGAGTGTGGCTGCGCAGCGTAGGCCTCGAGGTTGCGGAGCTGCGCCTGGGCGCGCGCACGCTTCTGGTGCCGGGACTGCGGGGGCGAAAGGCGAGCGGTCAATGCCACGGCCGCCGTGGGGACCCCGCCAGCCCCACCCGCTCCCCCGGCCGCAGCGTCTCACCCGCCCCGACTGCCCCATGCCGCCAAGTCCTCCAGCAGGATCCTTCTGCCTTGCGCTTCCGGCGCTGCGCCGCTTACTTCCGCCGCCGGCGTGGTGATCACGTGGGGGCGGCACGCGCGGTGCAGGCGGGCATGCGCACCAGGTAGCAGCAGGCAGGAATCCGCGGAGGGGTTGCTATGGAGACACCCGGTGCTTGTTTCTACGGAAACCGGGCGGGGCTAGTGTCTCGGGGAAGCAGCTTGGGCTGCGGAGAATTGAACCCTGGGTTCGAATCCTTCCTCGGCCCATTTACACCAGCTGGGTGAATTTGAGAGCCAGTTTATCCACTCCAAGGCTCCCTCAAGTGTCCTAAAGTGAGGATGGTGATCACTTCTCCTCTGACCCATTTAAAAAGATGATGTATGCACAATGCTTGGCCCGCCAGCACCAGGCCCTTGGGGAACAACCAGAGAAATGGGTAGAGCGTGACAGTTAGACATGTGGGCCTCAGCTC
The DNA here is from genome assembly GCF_020171115.1 of Neogale vison. NCBI lineage: Eukaryota > Metazoa > Chordata > Mammalia > Carnivora > Mustelidae > Neogale > Neogale vison. Next base: position 217,121,617 of record NC_058096.1, read on the forward strand.
CTGAGGGCCAGCTGTCTTCCCCGGAGGCCCTGTCTGTGGCTAAGAGATGGAAACTCCACATCACCTTCTGGAAACTTAGGGCAAGGCGGGAGCTTTGTGAATAACTCACCTCCTCCTGGTTTCCGCTCAAAGCCCCAGTGTTGGCCTCAGGCTTCTGGCTTCTACCCCAGAACCTTGGGGTGGGGGAAAGGGACGCTCCCAACCTCTCTTTCCCTGCCCCATTGGTTTCCTTCCCCCATAAGCTTCCCCTCCCTCAGCTGTCTCCCCTCCCCCATTTGCTTCCCCTATCCTGGTTCTCCTCCCCAATTCTTTCCCTTCTTCTCTTCTGTCTTTCCCTTCCCACCCCTGCCTTCTTCCTAACTCTGTCTGCCTCTGCCCCAGCTTTGTCTCTGCCATCAGTTGTCTCTCATTGCCTTCAAGTTTTGATCTCTCCTGTCTCTGTCTCTATTCCCTTTTCTCTCTTCACACCCCTCTTCCTGACTCCCCCAGTCTCTGTCCATCCCCCCCATGACTCTCTCCTCCTCTGTCTCTTGGACTCTCTCTCCCTTCTGTCAGTCCCTCTCTATGACTTATGAGGTTTCTTCTCTGCCGCCAATGGAGGAAGCTGGAGGGGACTGCGGGTGGGGGGCCATGGGGCCCAGCGTGGGGGGGCCCCAGCCCAGGCCTGGAGCCCAGCCTGGCAGCCTCTCTCAGATCTGGGACGACCATTTCCTCTTTCAGCCCGGGAGTCCACTCGGGTTACGAGTTCGGGACGGTAGGAACTGGGCAAAGAGGACTGCTCCCTGAGACTGTGTCTGCAGGTCGGTGAGGCCTTTGTGCAGGCTCTGGGGGGCTAGACGTGAGTCTCTTTGTACCTCTGAGAAATGACTGCATGCTTACTTTTGCCTGTTTTGTCCCTGCATGATTTGGCCTGAGGAAGTGACGCTGTATGTGGGAGACAAATGGGAACATGTTCACTGTGGCGGGCAGGTGGGCGGGTGCCAGGGGTTCACTGTACACCTAGTTAGCACCTCTGTGCTTGCCAGCGTGAGACCCTGTGTGCCTGGGTGTGTATGTGTTTGACACAGAACAGATGTACTCCACCCACAGGGGATTTTCCTTTAAGTCGTGGTGTGTGTGTGTGTTTGTGACTACATTTTGGACACACAGTTGCTGCTGGAATCTGTGCTGTGTTTCCAGGTGTGTCTTGGTATGTGCCCATGCCAGGCAAATCCGCACACACACACACACACACAGATTCCTTTGTGGCTCTGTGCAGGGGTCCCCATGTCTCGTTGGATATCCGTGTGTCTTTGTGCCTGCACTGTTACAGGCGCCTGGGTGTGTGTGAGGGTTGTGGTTATTCGTGTGTGAATGCTGGAGCCAAGTTGCTGAGTCCCATCATCCTCCAGCTGTGTGGCTGCAGACAAGTCACTCACCCTCTTGCACACTCAGTTTTCCCTGTTGTAAAATGCGCCTGCCTACAGAAGAGACCGGCGCTGGTTTTGGAAGACTGAGATTAAAGGTGTGGAGTCGAGAGTCGTGTCTGATGCAGCAGGTGCTGCTGATCTGACGTCTGCTGTCGTCGTCTTTCTCTGTGGTGTGTGCGTGTCGGAGGTTGGAATCCCGCTAGCCTCCCGGGGCCTGCAGCCTCCCACGCTCTGTGCTCTGCTGTGGGGGAACGTCCGGAACGCTGACCTGTGTTATCAGGCTCTGGTGGCCTGGGCAGGGGGATCTGGCAGTTCTGCCTCGGTTCTCACGAGGGAAATGCTAAATATTTACAGTTGGAATCCCGGGCTCAGCACCACAGCTCTCACCCCAGGCTCTGGGGCGACCAGCCTCCTCTGTCCTGCTCTCCCACCAGCCTCACCCCTTCCTCACTTAGGCATTCCTGCTGCACCCTCAGCTGCTCCTGCGTCTCCTTGTGCCTACTTCGAGCCTTGCCAGACGCAGGGTCTTGGTCCTGAGAGGTGAGAGGTGAGAGGTGAGAGGGCGGGAGGGCAGGAGGGCAGGTGGAGGCTGATTTTGTCTGTTGGGAGACCTGGGCTTCCCTAGGTCTCCCGCTTACCCCGGGGTTGAGATCCTGGAAGGCGGGATCTGCAATCTGGCTCCAAGGGGGGGTGGTCCATCCCTGTTGTGGGGGGCCTGGTGTCTTCAAGGGGGGGGGGGCAAGGAGAGCTCCTGTTTGGTGTGCGACTATGAGGGTGAGGAAGCCTTTCTCCAGCTCAAAACCCTCTGGGGTTCCCACCTCATACAGGGAAAAAGCCCAGGTCCTCGAGGCCCACAAAGCCCTGCCGATTTTGCCCCGTTCCCTCCCTGCACTCACCTCCTCCTGCTCTACCCCTTGCTTACTCTGTTCCAGTCTTACAGGCCTCCCTGGTGTTCCTTGGGCACATCAAGCAAGGTCCTAGCTCAGGGCCTTTGCACTTGCTGTCCCTCTGCCAGGAATGTTCTTACCCTTCTCTCTTTCTACAGGTCTTTCCTCAAATGGCATCTTCTTCCTTTTTTATTTTTTCCTTTTAAGATTATTTATTTATTTATTTGACAGACAGAGATCACAAGTAGGCAGAGCAGTGGGCAGAGAGAGAGGAGGAAGCAGGCTCCCTCCTAAGCAGAGAGCCTGATGCGGGGCTCGATCCCAGACTGTGGGATCATGACCTGAGCCGAAGGCAAAGGCTTTAACCCACTGAGCCACCCAGGCACCCCTCAAGTGGAATACTCTTAGTGAGTCCTGACCCCGTTTAAAATGGGCCCTCATCCGGGGACTCCCACCCCCTTCCTTGAGTGTTCTCCTAAACACTTATCATCCTCTGCCCTACCCCCCCATCTGCCTTCCCCACCGCGATGTTGGTAGGGATTTTTGTGTGTGTCTGTATTGGTCATGGCTGTGTTCCCATTGCCTGGAATAGCTCTCAGCATACAGTAGGCATTAAAGGAGTGCTTGGTCAATGTGTGAACAAGGCAATGTGTGTGACAATGAAGACCCCAGGGCACGAGCCTGTGTGACCGCCAGGATGTCTGGCTTTGGACATAGTGGGACTTGGGAAATACAGGGGTGATGTGTGGACACCTGTGACATGTTCTGAGTGTGGGCAAGTGCATGCGAGAGGCACGTATGTCCTTAGTCTGAGAGGCTGTAGGTAAGTGAATCCCAAGAATGAAGGCCACGGGGGCCAGGCTAGGAGGCCTCCGTGCATGCCCTCAAGGGAAGATAGTTACAGGAGCTCACCGATGTGAGCCAGGGAACACGTGGCAGGATGTAGCTGACCTGGGGCTTGTGGGTGCTGAGGTGTGTGTAGGTGGCACAAGGCACAGAACAAAACCCAGACACAGCCTCTGAGAGCTGATGTTTTGGTGAAGGAATTCAGATCATAAACAATGGCAAACGAATGAGGCAATTTCAGAGTAACAAATGCTGAAATGAAAAAGTTGGACTGTGACAGGGAGCGCCCAGGAGGAGCAGTGCTAAATGGGGTTGTTGGGGAGGGCTTCTGAGGAGGGGACATGTGAGCTAAGACCCAAATAAGGAAAGAGGGGGAGCCATGTGAAAATTCTAGGAAGAATGTTCTAGAGTGAGGAAATAGCAAAGGCCCTGAGGCAGGACCATCCTTGGTGTGTTTCAGAAGCAGCAAGGAGGTCAGTGTGCCTGGAACAGAGTGAGTGAGGGGTGAGTGGGAGGGAGAAAAGGGCGGGGACGGGATAGGAAGAGGGTGCAGGGCTTTGTGGGGCACAGGACTTTTGCTCTGAGTGAGCTGGGGACCACGAGGGGTTCTAGGAAAGGGAGACACATGGCCTGACTCTGGCAGCTGTGGAAGAAACAGACCAGAGGTTGATGACAGACAACTGGAGGCCTGGGGGGCCGCTGCTATAAGGGAATCCAGATGGAGTCTTGAGCTGGGCTCATGTTGGAGGGTGATGACTGTGCGGGACGTGGAGGAATTCAGGGCCTAAACAGAAGAGCTGACAGGCCTGGCTGATAGGTTGGATCTCTGTGAAGAAAGAGGAGACAGGGATGATTCTGGGGTTTTGGTCTGAGGACGTGGGAGATGGGGTGTCTGCTACTAGTCTGAGTTAGTGAGACTTAACCTCTCACCCCACCTCACCTCTTCCCACCCATTCTCGCTCTGCTTCTGCTCCAGCCTCCCAGGAACAGTCTAACCTCAGGGACTTTGCATTTGCTGTTCCCCCTGGCAGGGACGCTCTTCATCCTCAGACATCCTCATTACTTTCTCCCTCACTTCCTTCAGGTGTTTGTTCAAATGTCACCTCCTCCAGGAGGTCTTCCCTCCTTTCAAATTGCCGGGGCCAGATCCCCACATCTCTCCACTATTTACTGCTATCTTAGCACCACCTAATACACTGTATTAATTCCTATAGTTTATTGACCTTGTTTTTTGCCCAAGAGGGCAAGAATTTTTGTGTTTTGTTCCATACCGTATTCCTTAGAACAGAGGCTGGCACACAGCAAGCACTCAGTGAACGCTTGTTGAATGAACGCACGACATGCTGTCCTGCAGGGCGCCTGGAACTCAATGGAGAGCCGGGGGTGGGATCCCATTTGGGCATTTCCAGCCAGGTGGCGGGTAGGGGGCTGCGGAGGGGCTCTGCGGGGAGACGAGCCTGCGTGGACCTGGAGTAAAGCAGGTTCGGCCCAGCCGGAGAGCTGGGGGCCCAAGCTAGGCTCCGGGGGCTGCCCTCCTTCCCGTTCGTCCTCTGCCTGCAGGTCTGCCATGTCGGCGCCTCCGCTGCGCACGCTGCAGCTGCTCCTCCTGCTGGGTGCGACGTGGGCGCGGGCAGGCGCCCCGCGCTGCACCTACACCTTCGTGCTGCCTCAGCAGAAGTTCACTGGCGCCGTGTGCTGGAGCGGGCCGTCCGCTGCGCGCCCGGCCGCGGAGGCCGTGAACGCCAGCGAGGTGGCGGCGCTGCGCATGCGCGTGGGGCGCCACGAGGAACTGCTGCGCGAACTTCAGCGACTGGCCGCGGCCGACGGCGCCGTGGCGGGAGAGGTGCGCGCGCTCCGCAAAGAGAGCCGCGGCCTGAGCGCGCGCCTGGGCCAGTTGCGCGCGCAGCTGCAGCATGAGGCGGGCCCGGGGGCGGGGCCAGGCCCGGGGGCGGAGCCCGCTGCGCTGCTGGCGCTGGTTGGGGAGCGCGTGCTCAACGTGTCAGCAGAGGCGCAGCGCGCCGCCGCCCGCTTCCATCAGCTGGATGTCAAGTTCCGGGAGCTGGCGCAGCTGGTCACCCAGCAGAGTGGCCTCATCGCCCGCCTGGAGCGCCTGTGCCCGGGGGGTACGGGCGGGCAGCAGCAGGTAACCTCTAAGCTCGCCAGGAGTCGTAGCCACTTCTGTGTGCAACATTTGTTAAGACGCGGCTCCTGCGACCCCACGCGCGATCGCTGATCCGCAGTTTTGAAATCCGAAAAGCTCCCCAAATCGAATTCCGACCTCTCCTCCCACAGCTCATTTGGGTCAGAACGCGAATGTGGCCACTTAATATCATTACTTCTCCACTTACTATAAATATTCGTAGAGTCTGTAATCAAGCATATTATTATGTAAAGACTAAAGACCCATGTTATGGAGGTGTTATGCGATTAGACGTCTGTCCTATGTTACTCTTTCTAAATGCTACCATATTATCGTTAATTCTGGAACATGGCTGGTCCCAATTTTGAGTAAGATTGTTGCTCTGTGACAACCCACACCTTACAGGGCTGTTGGGAGGATTCCAAGTTAATACTCATTATTGGAGGTGCTCAACTCATTATCTCTACTTTGCAGAAAAGGAGCGTCAGAGGCACAGATCAGTTCAGCTGTGAATTTAGGTCCAGCTCTACTCTTGAAAGCTAGAGTTAGGCTTTGGGGAGTATCGGTTCTAGGGCTGGGACATGCCCCTGCCTGATCTCCCACCTATCTGGGTGTTGGGGGATTAAGGGCCCCAGTATCTTTTCAACTGAAGGCTACTGCAGTCACATCTGAGTCTCTTGGTCATCCCAGGTCCTGCCACCACCCCTGGTGCCTGTGGTTCCTGTCAGTCTGGTGGGTGGCACTAATGACACCAGCAGAAGGCTAGACCGAGCTCCAGAGCCCCAGAGAGACCAGACCCTAAGACAGCAGGGCCCCTTGGCCTCTCCCATGCCCGCAGGGCACCCTGCTGTCCCCACCAAGCCAACAGGTAAGATGAGGGCAGGGCTCTTGAGGGTGTGAGGAGCTAGGGGATTCCAGTGCAGTGGATAGAGGGAAATAGGAGCCAGAATTTTAGTGGTCGATTTCTCTCATGGTAAGGAGACCAGAGGAAACGATGCTTTTATTCTGGTGATGGAACAAGGAGCTATGACTCTCATTCTGATAAAGACCAAAATTCTTACTGTGGTATGAAAACAGGGAAGGAGGTACTCTTCCTTTGATGAGAGGACAGGGAATTTAGGACTGCCCATTGGTGAGCATTTAAGCTAGTTTCTGAGTGTCATGTTCAGGATTTCTATTCTAGTGAGACTGTAGAACCAGGATTTAAGTACCCCAGGCTCCGTATTTGCTGTAGTGAGAAAAGAATGAATTAAAGTTTTAACTCAGGTAAGGAAATGGATATTGGGGCTTTTATTGGTCAGGGAATGGGAGAGGCAGGACTGCTATTCTGGTGAGGGGATGAGGGGAGAAATCAGGACTCATCCCAATAAGGGGTTGGTTGGTCCCGGCACTGCCTTCCCCCATCTCTGTACCCACAGGTCCGTGGCAGGATTGTGCAGAGGCCCACCAGGCGGGCCACAGGCAGAGTGGCGTGTATGAGCTGCGACTGGGCCGGCATGTAGTGTCAGTGTGGTGTGAGCAACAGCTGGAGGGCGGAGGCTGGACGGTGATCCAAAGGCGGCAAGACGGCTCTGTCAATTTCTTCACCACCTGGCAGCACTACAAGGTGGGTGCAGGCAGGTAGGGGGAGGGCTGGGCAGAGGGTGGGGGACCTCTTTCTGACCTTCTGACTTCCCTGTTCTGCCAGGTGGGCTTTGGGCAGCCTGATGGGGAATACTGGCTGGGCCTGGAACCTGTGCATCAGCTGACCAGCCGTGGGGACCATGAGTTGCTGGTGCTCCTGGAGGACTGGGGAGGGCGTGGGGCACGAGCCCGTTATGATGGTTTCTCCTTGGAGCCTGAGAGTGACCACTATCGACTTCGGCTTGGCCAGTACTATGGAGATGCTGGAGACTCTCTTTCTTGGCACAATGACAAGCCTTTCAGCACCGTGGATAGGGACCGAGACTCCTATTCTGGTAAGGAGGGCTCTTATTCTGGTGGGGAGTGGGGATGGGAGGTGGGACTCCTAGGGAGGAAATGAATGAAAAGTGGGGTGAAACTTCCCTCTGAGAAGGATCAGGGTAAGCAGGAGAACAGAGAGCACTTTTATTTTGGTGAGGGGATGGAAAGCCTAGATTCCTTCTTTGATGAGGCAAATTCTTTCCAGTAAGAGTCAAGATTCCTGTTCTGGTGAAAGGAAGGGAGTGAGAGCTAGAAATCTTATTCTAGAAAGGAAGTAGTTGGATTTTTTCCCCCCCAATAAAGGTAGAGCTCCTGGTTTCCAGAAAAGGGTGGAAAAGTGTAACTTGTGCTTTGGTAGGGTGATAGGGAAGGAATTAAAGATATTACTCTAAAAAAGATAATGGGGGCACCTGGGTGGCTCAGTGGGTTAAGCCGCTGCCTTCGGCTCAGGTCATGATCTCAGGGTCCTGGGATCGAGTCCCGCATCGGGCTCTCTGCTCGGCAGGGAGCCTGCTTCTCTCTCTCTCTGCCTGCCTCTCCATCTACTTGTGATTTCTCTCTGTCAAATAAATAAAATCTTTAAAAAAGATAATGGGGGCCAGGGTTCGTACTTTGGGGAGGAGAGAGAGGACCTCAGGTTTGTATTCAGGAAGAGTGAGGAAGGCCAGGGGACACCTGACGGAAGCCTTGCACTAGTGAGGTAGTGGAAGAAGCATTTATTTTGGTGACAGGATATGCGGTTTCTCTCTTCTCAGGTAACTGTGCCCTGTACCAGCGGGGAGGCTGGTGGTACCATGCCTGTGCCCACTCGAACCTCAATGGCGTGTGGCACCGCGGTGGCCATTACCGCAGCCGCTACCAAGATGGTGTCTACTGGGCTGAGTTTCGTGGTGGGGCTTACTCTCTCAAGAAGGCCGCCATGCTGATCCGGCCCCTGAGGCTGTGACCATCAGTCCATCCATCCTCTGGGTCCCAGGGAACGTTTGTCAGCAGGAGCCCACGTTGTCCTGGCCACACTTGCTTTGTGACTTGGCGTGGGCCACATCCCATAGCCCATCCTGGTGTGGATCTGCTCCCCCGGCCCTGAAAACGGGACCCAGGAATCCCCCTGCCCATCTCTCAGACCCAAATGGCTCCCCGAGGGCGTTTAGATCTCAGTTTGAGCTCATATTTTATAACAACACAAAATCTCCACAGAGTGTGTCTGGTGTGCATCTGCCCCTTGTCTGGGGTCACTCCCTAGGCCCACCCTCCTCCCCGTCGTCGCTGCCGTCGCCTTCCTGCTCCTCCTTTAGGTCCTCCAGGATGAGGTTGTCCAGGTCTTCTATGAGGCCCCCCTGGCTCAGGCAGGTGGCCACCGTGGAACCACTGCTGATGTGGGGGTTGCTGGGGTGCAGGACTTTGGGTAGGTGGTTCTGCTTCCGGCTCTTGGGGTGCGCGCAGGACGTCCCAGGCATGTGGGGCTCTGGGGAGGGAAAGGTTCTGAGGCCATGGAGCCTGAGGCCACCCAAGAGTTTGGGGGCAAAGGGGCCATAGCCATGGGGCGCTCAGGAGGGGGAGGGGCCTGGGCCAGAGCCACAGGAAACTCAGAAATGAAAGTCACAGGTATTGAAGCCACAACAGACCCAGGGACATGGGCATTACCTGAGACTACAGGACACAAAACGGGAACCAAGAACACAGACCACAGGGGCAGAGGCTGAGTCATGAACAGGGTGAAACCACAGAGCCTCAGGGGCAAGACCACAGAATGTGGCTGATGGCTATCAGGAGGATCAGGGTCTTGGGTGGCCTGGTGTTGGGAGGCCACGGAGAAGGGGGGGTGGCCATGGAAGATGTGAAAGGAGGGGCCGATGCCATGGGATGCGCTAAGTGGCTCTGGGAACGGAGGCCTTAGGAGGCACATGGAAGAAGCAGGCAGGCACCTTGGTACTAAGGCCCCAGAGGTGGATGTCCCAGGAGTCAAGGTCAAGCAGACTGCCCTGAGTGGAGGGAGGTCATGGGGGACATGCTGGGCTCTCACCTCGCCGGTTGTAGCAATCGGCAGCCGAGCAGGAGTGGGTGTGGGTGCTGCGGCGATCCGTGTCCCGGTCCCAGCGCGGAGGGAGGATCCGTGTTGGATACACGGGGAAGCCGCACCCATAGCAGGGGGATGAGGACCCCATTTGTGCCCAGCCCCTGGGGGGGGGGGCAGGGTCATGAGGGTCCAAAGGTAAGGCCGGGGGCAGGGTGGGACCAGGGCAGGGCTGGGGGGGTGCAGGGCAGGGTGGAGGTGGGGGTTGGGTGGGGGTCAGCACCCTCACCGGAAGTTGTGCCGACACCTCGGGCAATGGAACTCAGCCACACCCCACATCTTGTCACCGGGCACCGGCTCATAGCGCTTTCGACACTTCCTGCACCGGGACACCTGTGCATGTAGAGTGGGGAGCAGGCTCCTGTCAGAGGGGCGCCCCTGGAACTTGATACTGGCCGCAGTGGGAATAGGTACCCCATGGAAACTGACAAATGCTACAAATCTGGGGTTCTCCCCCCACCTCCCTGCACTAGCTGGGCTACTAAGCATTTACCAGAAGCACACCACTGATCAGGGGTTCCAAATCCAGACCTGGGATTGTGGTTTTGGGGTCAGGTTTGATTTCGGTGGCAGCTGTCAAAACTGTGGAGCCTGAGGTCGGGCTCTGCGGTAGGGGTGGAGCTGGAGGGCCGGAGGGATGGGGTCTGAGATGGAGGCCGAGCTCCGAGATTGTGGGTGAGGGATTGGGCTCTTGGGGTTGACACTCTCAAGTCAGAAGTATGGGTACCGAGAAGGGGGATTGGGTCATCACCTCCTTCCGCTGTGGTACGCGCCGCCACCAAACGTGGTCACAGGAGGAGCAGGCGAATTGCCGATCCACGGCGGGAATGAGGTCTTCCTGGGCTCGCTGGAACATGCGGAGGTTGGCTTCCGTCAGGGGCAGGAGGGAGGTTGCCACAGCCTGCAGAATGGGGACAAAAGGGAGGTCACGCCTCACTGTGAACCTAAACACACATCAGCCCTCTTCCCTCTATATACATGTCTCCCTCTCCTCATCCACGGATGCCCTCCACTCTCCCCGCCTGTGGATGTCCTCCTCCACTCTACCTACTGCTGTCCCATACCCTGGACTCACCTGGATGTCCTGGTCCTGCTTCATGTCCTCCGGTGGGTCCTGGGTGGAGACATCAGGGGCAGAAAATGGGGACACAGCTTGGACCTCTTTTTACCATTATTTGTTGGGGCAGAGTGGCCAGGTTCTGACCCCATATGAGTAGGAAATCCCTAACTCCGGAGGAGCTTAGAGAAGGTCAGGTGCATGACCTCAGTTATCCTCAGAGTCGCCTTGAGTGGGGACACACCTACCACCCCCATTGCTGAGATAAAGAAACAGAGGCTCTGAGCTGGGAGAGGGTTGCCTGAGATCACCCTGAGTGCGCATGGCCCAGCAGGCCCGGACCCCATGCTCCACACTTGGTGGCGCTGTGACCCATCGCCTTTTTGAGTCCATGCGGCTCTAAGCTAACTTCTTGGGCTCTGGATTCAGAGAGATGCAGGTTCCAATCCTGACTCCAGCGTTTCCAGCTGTGGGAGTGGAGCCAAACCAGTAATGAGGGGCATCTCAGAGCGCCATGGCTGACATTCCAACTGCCACCTGCTTGCTGTGTGAACCCGGCAAGTGACGCCATCACTCTCCATCTCGGTTCCGTCGTCTGTAGCACGGACGTGATAACGGGACCGTCTCAGTGGATCAGTATGGGATGAAATTCAAGAAAACCCTACTGCAGGGGGAGCGCTCACTTTCCTATTACCATTTTCTTTTTATTTGAAGTAGGCTTCATGCCCAACGTGGGGCTTGAACTCGTGACCCTGAGAAAGAGTCCGCATACTCCCCTCCCCCGCACCGAGCCAGCCAGGTGCCCCTCTCATTATTTTGATCATACCCTTTACATGAATAAATGTGAAGAATACAATACGTACCTTATTACACTCTAACAACTAGGGGGGTGCTTTCAGGCAACCAAAGTCATTTAAGAGGTAAAAGAGCCACACTGCACCTGTGCCTCAAAGCCTTTCATTCATTCATTCATTCATTCATTCGTCACATGGTGTCCTCTGCCCCTCTCTCCTCCCCCATTTCTGTTTATCCTAGCCTCTTCGCCAGTTGCTCATTCTGTTGCCTCTTCCAGGAAGACCCTTTCCAACCACCCCACTTTCCAGGATCACTATTCCTCACACCCCTTCCAGAAAGCATTTTCTGACCTCCAGGGTCCTCTACAATGACACTAATCCTGATTTGCTTCACTGCCTAGTTTCGTCTCTCTCTCCCACTCAATGCCATCACCATGTAATGAGCGCCGAGTTTGCACACTCCCTGGTTGGACCTGTGGCTGGAAAGCTAAGTCTATGTGGATCATGAACTGGGGACTGGTGGTGCACAGAAGGGGCTCATGGATATGCCAGGTTCCTTCGGTTCCCCCTCCTCAGATACCCCATCCTTTGACGGGGGGGGGGGGGCAGTTTACCTGGGCATCCAGGTCATTACTCAGTTCCTGTCCATCTTGCTGCTTTACCCCTGGTGGCAAGAGTAAGTGTAAGTAAAAGGTCTCTGAAGGATCTTGTGGGAGTTTCAGGGTCCCCCAGGGGCCCAGTACAGACCCTTCTCAGAAGATCATCTCAGCGCCTCTTCCTACCCTTAAACCAGATCACACCTCTCTAGCGCGCTCCCAGCTCCCAATCCCTACCAGGTCCCGGACCCCAACCGGCTCACCGTACACGATGGAGCGCCCCACTCCCGTGTGGTCGCTGGCAAATCTCCTCATCAGAGTCCCCGCCTTACTGGAGGATACCTTCCCATGAAACTTCTCCCGGAGGCGCCGGACGCTTTTCTCCAGCTTGGGGAGGAAAGGGGGGTCCCGATCGCGTAAGGAGAGGAGCAACTGACCCTCCTCCACCTCTAGGCATCCTTCTTCCAGCCTGAACTTGACCCTTGGTTTTGGTCCCCCGCCCCCCCCCCCCCGCCATCCCTCTACGGCATTTCCTGGAAAAAGCCAAAGTCCCCACAGGGCACTGGGGGAGAGAGCGGACTGGGGCCAGCGTCCCAGGATGAGGGAGGAGGCTGGCCAGGTAACCCCTGGCCTCTCACCCTTGACCCTGCAGCCCCCGCTTTTCCTTGAGGAGGCCTCATCTCACCCGGGGGATGTGGCGGTCATTCTTTCCGGGGGAGGGGGGACGAGTGCCAGCCAGGCGGTAGGTCTGGGCTTCGGATGGAGTCCCCAGAAACTGCGAAGCCCCCTCCGCGCCCCCGGCCCTTCCTCGGCGCCTCTCGCTAGCCCCCCGGCCCAGCCGTAGCCATCTCCTACCTCCACACCTTCTTGAGACATGGTGGCGGCGGCGCAGGTTCCCGCGAGGGTCCGCACTGCGCGCTCGGAGCCCCCCTACCTGGGCGCGCCCGCGGGTCCAGCAGCCGCGCAGGGCAGGGGGCGGGGCTTCCGGACGGCCCCGCCCTTCCTCCCCGGCCCCCTCTTTCGCTTTCGATTACTGGGGGTGACGGGGTAGACGGGGCGCTCTGGCTCCGCCCCGGCTCCGCCTCTGCTCTTGCGCCCCAGACCCGGGCGGGCGCCAGGGGTCTGCACCCTGCGGCGGAGCGCGCGGACCTCGGGCGGTGGAGGCGGCGCGGCCTCTGCAATCGGTCACATGTCCCCACGCTGCGCGGGGTCCGCGTCTTCACGTCCCTCGTGGGGGCGGGGCCGCATCGGAAGGCCGCCGCGAATCTCCGTGCCCCCTTCAGCTCTCGCTCCCCCCACTTCATCGCTCGCTCTCCTCCCCTCCCTCAGGAATGAGGACCTGGGCCCCGTGCTCGCTCTGAGTCTCTTAAACGGGGCCATGTCTTCTTTCCGAACCTCAGTTTACTCCTCTGTAAAATGGGGATGATACAGTGGCTACGTCTTGGTTGTGTGTGTCTGCCAGGATTCGAGACCCGGGGTAGAGCGCGTAGTAGCACCTGGGGTTGGCGAACTCGTCACTGGGCCACTTACTGTGTACCGAGAAGATGCTTGTTAAAAACAGAGGTTACTGGTCTCTAACAGTCTGGCGGCAGCAGCCTGTAGTCTAGGGGTTCCTGGGAATCTGCACCGTAAACTGGAAGGTGGAGAATCTTCTCGGCTAGCACTTTCTTTTACCCCCTAAAGTAGGCTCCACACCCAAGGTTGGGCTTGAACTCGTGACCCTGAGAGCAGGAGTCACATGCTCCACCCACCTAGCCAGCCAGGGGCCTCTATTACATAAAGATATTTTTTAACAAACGCACCAAAAATGGAGCTTTAAAAAACATAGATGTTCTAATGTTTTCTCCTTGACCTCCAAAGCTTTGTTTGTGGGTCTCTGCACCCCATCTGGAGCCAATTAGTGAACAGAAACAGTTGACGGTTCTTTGTGGCTGAATGTGGAATTTCCAGCAGGGAGGGGAGCCTGGAGGCTGCAGAGAGTACCTGGGATTTTATCCTGAAGGAAGGGGGGAGGTGTGGAGGGGAATCTCTTGTTATATAGATACAGGATATATAATATATAGTATGTAATTACTACTTATCCAGTGGAGAAGGAGGCTGTAGCCAGGGTGGGTGACAAGCAGGCAGGGAACAGGTGGGAGACCGATCCAGCTCTAACATGAACCAGGTCTGCTAGATCCTTTTTTTTTAAAGAGATGGAGAGAGAGAGACAGAGAGTGAGAGAGAGAGCTTGCGCCTGTGGAGCACGCCTGGGAGGGGCGGGGGGGGGCACAGGGAAGCGGGGAAAGACTCTTAAGCAAGTTCTGTGTCCAATATGAGCCCAACTCAGGGTTCGATCTCACAACCCTGAGATCAAGTCCTGAGAGGAAACCAAGAGTTGGACGCCTAACTGACTGAGCCACCCAGGCGCCCCCAGATCTGCTAGATTCTCATAGTAACGGCCATCATATCGAGCTCTTACTCTGTGCCAGGCACTGTTCTGGGCACTGAGCACTGAACAGTCTCATAGAGTTTTTGTGCATCAGGAATCTAGAAATGGTTCTGCCGGACTTTCTGGCTCAGGGTCTCTCGCAAATATTGGTCACCATGTTGGCGGGAGCTGCAGTCACCGGAATGTTTGACTGGGTCGGGAGGGTCCTCTTCCAAGATGGCTCATTCAATGTGATGGGCAGGTGGTTGCTGTTGGTGGGATGGCTCAATTCCTCCCTCCTTGGGTGCTTGGGTGCTTGGCAGTTGGCCTCCCTAGAGCAGGGGATCCAACTAGAGAAGAAAGGCCAGGTGGGAGTTGCATCTTTTATAACTAGTGTTGGAAGTCACACAGCATCACTTCCACCATGACCTTTAGTATGTTAAAATCAAGTCACCAAATCTGGCTTGTGTTCAGGGAGAGGAGAAGCAAGACCCCTCCTTCTGCCAGCTCCTATCTTCCCATCTCCTGTTGGAGCCTCTCACTGGCTGCACCAGACGGCAGGGAGAGCCAGGGAGCCAGCCCCGCGGTCAGCCTCTCAGAGCAGTGGATTCGGAAGGACAAACAGAAGACAGAACCAGAGTATTGCATTTTGGCCACCGTGGATGGACAGGGAAGCAAACATTTCCACTGATCACATGGGGGCGCTGCCTACCCACCAACAGTTTTCTGACTTTGTGGCCATCTTGGCCTGGCGGAGTGTGGCTTGTAGGTGTGTCGTTGGTAGTCTTTTGGAGTATTACTGCATTTTATCTTTTGTCTTTATGGAAAGGTGTGGCTAGGGAGAAGAGATGTGCTGATAACAGCGATAAGAACTAGTCCCAGGGCATGGAGGTGGCTCAGTGGGTTAAGCATCCCAGTCCTGACTGTGGCTCCAGTCCTGGTCTCAGGATTGCAAGATCGAGCCCCAAGGTGGACTGTGCGCCCAGCGGAGTGTCTGCTTGACATGCTCCCTCATCTTCTCCCTCTGCCCTTCCCCCACCAAATAAATAAATCTTAAAAAAAGAAGTATAGCCTCTGACATGTTGGTTAGTTGAGTCAAAGACTGAACCCTTACTGATCTATCCATTTGATGTGGTTTTGGGATGTAGGTGAGGTTTGGGGGAGGGGGTGAAGTCCAGAGCCGATGGCCAAGAAAGAATTCTTGAAACATCTGGTGAAAATGGCAGTTTTATTAACCACGGGTACAGGACCTGTGGGCAGAAAGGGTGGCAGGGGGGTTGTGAGGAGGAATTGATTCTATACCAAGCTGTTGAGGGAGGTTAGGACAAAGGGAGGTGTCCAAAAGGTCCTTCATATGCTAAAGAAGATCCTCAGGCTCCTGGAGGCCTTCCTATTATCAAGCTAAGTACGTTTTCCCCTCTAGCAAAGCATTAAGTAAGTTGGAAGTTTCCTGGAGGAAGGTCACACGTATGGGGGAGAGGGGGTTGCGCGTGTCAGCTTGTGCTTGGTCCTCAGCCAGGCTTCTGCTCCCTCATCACATCCGTTAATTTGATGGACAGGCGTCAAGTGCATCCTTTGGTGGCGGGTGTGGAGCTGGGTACCATTTCTGCCCTTCTCGCGCTCATGGTCTTAATGGTAAAGAGAAGCACAAAGCAGATGATATCACAAGTAATTATTATATTCGATGTAGGAAAGAATGCTAGGATTTGAAGCCGAGGGCTAAGAAAGAGTTCTTGATACATCTTTGGTGCAAAAAGGTGGTTTTATTCAAGCACGAGGACAGGACCCGTGGGCAGAAGGAGCTGTACTGGGGTCAGGAGGAGTGGCCCATTATCCACATTCAAGTTGGGAGGGGTTTGGTGATAGCATAAGTCTCTAAAGCATTTTGGAAGCAAGGTTTCCTGGACCTTGAGGGGGCTAGCTGTTGCTGGGAGAAGGTCATTTATTACTGCGGAATAAAACCCTGGTCATGAGACTCCTCAGATATCTGTCGGTGCGCCATATGCTTGGGCGATGATTGCCAACATGTACTATCTTGGGGGGTTTAGAGATAAAGGAAGAAGCTTTCAAAAGAATTTTTATTAAAGTAGGCTTACAGGATGGGGGTTGGGGTGTGGGCTAAGATTGCCTTTTGCCCTTAGCAAAGTTCAACAACGAGGCAGTTGAGTCCCGAGAGGAAGGTCACTTTGCCTGTTTCAAGGACTTGTTAATGGGTTGTGGGTAGTAAAGACATTTAATTATTTTTCTTCTGCCTTTGTTTCTCACATTGAATGTATGATATATATCCCCCAAAAAGTCATTGAGGGGTCCGTGAAAAAGGATAACACATGGGAATCCTGACCTAGGCAGGGTGGCCAAGGAGGGCTTCCTGGAGGAGGTGACCCTCGAGCTGAAATCCTAACACTGTGAAACACTGTGCCAAGTGGTCGAAACTCTGTATTTCGTATGATCCTCATAGCACCCCACAAAGGTGGTGAGGCTATTACAAATGGGAAAACAGGTTTGGGAACTTACTCGAGGTCTCTCTGAAAGAATTAGAGTTTCCTAGTCGAAGAGGCCCAGCCTGTGCACTTGAGGTGGGAAGCGGTTTGGTCCATCACAGGAAGCTAAAGGCCACTGGGGGTGGGGGCAAGTGGAGGGAAGGGAAGCTCAGGTCGAAAGAAGCCAATCTTTTAGCCCGATACTTGGAGGCTTAAGCTGAGTGACGGGTTTAATTGTGGAGGCGGTGGACACAATCGGAGCATGTGTGTGCCTCGCACAATTTAGTAAATTTCCCCTGAATTTAACCAAATGAAGAAAACTTGGGAATGCCCAGAGTTGGAGGTTTGGGGAAGCAGGAAATCTCCAAACAGTGAAGGCATCTCTTGGTAGAACGGTTGGGGAGGGTAACTTGGCAAAACCTACGAAAGCAATCTGCATGGTATTTGAACCATTTCTTTCATGTTCTGGATTCTGACGCTTTGACATCTTGGCGGGATGGCCCCTCCTTGGGCACACACACCAACCATTTGTGTGTGTTTCTGCCTGGGATCTCCATACTACCTTTACTTTCTGCACTGCATATTTCTCTAACAATTGGATTTTTTTTTTTTTTAAAGATTTTATTTATTTATCTGTCAGAGAGAGCGAGAGAGTGAGAGGGAGCACAGGCAGACAGAGTGGCAGGCAGTCAGGGGGAGAAGCAGGCTCCCTCCGGAGCAAGGAGTCCGATGTGGGACTGGATCCCAGGGCACTGGGATCATGCCCTGAGCCGAAGGCAGCTGCTTAACCAACTGAGCCACCCAGGCGTCCCTGGATTTCTTTTTTTTTTTAAAGATTTTATTTATTTATTTGACAGACAGGTCACAAGTAGGCAGAGAGGCAGACAGAGAGACAGGAAGGGAAACAGGCTCCCCGCTGAGCAGAGAGCCCTATGTGGGGCTCCATGCCAGGACCCTGGGATCATGACCTGAGCTGAAGGCACAGGATTTAACCCACTGAGCCACCCAGTCGCCCCTAACTACTGAATTTTTTGTTGCAACAAGCACCCATCACTTTTGTCAGTGGGACCAAAAAAATACTTAGTAAGATAAACCCAATTACTTCTAAAAATAATATGTATGAAATCCTGGGAATACGTCTTGGAGCATGACACCTAAGAGATGAAAAGTAGCTTGGGGTTTCATACTTGGCCTAGTCCTTAGTAAACGGAATGTTCTTCACAGCACAGAAATCTATTGTTTGAGTTTTGCGAAATCGGCTTCAAACACATTTCCAGGAATGCATTATGTGCAAAGGTTGGGTAACATGTTTGGGGCTCTGCTTAAATAAATTCAGTAAGTGGAAAAATTACAGTGGCTACAATACCTGGAGTGTATCCAGGGCTCCCTGTGTGGGGTGTCCTCGGGGCTTTGGGGTCATTCATTCATTCCTCTCCCTTCTGGCTTCCGTGTCACTGTCCCTTTTTCAGATGATGAATCTGAGTTTCGGAGTGATTAAGCGAAGTAGGCAGGGCGCCCCGCTTATAAGCAATGTCACTGGGACTCGAATGCAAGCCTGTGATCACACCACTCGTCACACTAGAATGGAGGGTGCGAAGGGTACAGGTCACGGCGGGTACACTTCGGAACCAGTCTGGGTTTGAGTTAGTTGCTAACTCTTGCTTAAACTTCCTGGGCCTCAGTTTTCCCATCTCTGAAATGGGAACAGAGTTGTGCAGTTTCCATGAGTTCATAGAGATAAGCCACGTCAACCTGTGCTGTCTGACGGGGAAGCCAGCCGCTGGCCACATGTGGCATTAGAGCACTTGAAATGTGACAGGTCCTAATTCAGATGTGCTGTCAGTGTCAAACGCTCCCGGATTTTGAAAATTTAGGTAACATATCACTGGCTTTTTTATATTATTGCATGTCGAAATGATAATATTTTGGATATACTGGGCTAAATAAAATTATCATAATTAATTTCACTGGTTTCTTTTTTTAATTTGAGACACAGAGAGAGAGGGAGAGCATAGGGAGGGAAGGGAGGGGCAGAGGGAAAGGGAGAAGCAGACGCTCCACGGAGCGCAGAGCTAGATGCCGGGCTTGATCCCAGGACCCTGAGATCCTGACCTGAGTGGAAATCAGATGCTTAACCCCCTGAGCCACCCAGGCGTGTCTCACCAGTTTCTTTTTGCCCCATTCATGCGACGACTAGAAAATGTAAAATTTCATATGCAGTTTGTCTTATAATTTTATGGGATTGTGCTGACTTAGAGGATACAAAGCAAACAGTAGCCTTCCAAGGAGCATGTAGCTGTTTCTATTATCATATCCCCTTGGTTTATGTTGCTTTTCCTAATGCGTGGCCCTGTGGGAGGACAG
Organism: Neogale vison; assembly: GCF_020171115.1. Lineage (NCBI taxonomy): Eukaryota > Metazoa > Chordata > Mammalia > Carnivora > Mustelidae > Neogale > Neogale vison. The sequence continues at coordinate 217,140,618 of NC_058096.1, forward strand.
TCCTCTGCTCCAGTCCTGGGCAGGGTGGCGGGTGTTCCGGCAGCAGAAACACGCCGTTAAGCATTAACCCTGTGTTCCAGAAAGCTCGCAGGCCAACTATCAGGAAAGTGCATGTGAGGTACCTGCACCAGATCCCGAGCTCTAGGCCACCCCACATGACCTCACCTCTTTACGTTTGAAATTTCGATATTTTTACATTTGGAAATTTCGAAGATGGTGGATGGCTCTCTGCCCCGGAACAGGACTCTGCCTTTTCTTCTTTCTGATTATAAAAGTATAGTGTGCTTGTACCAAAAAGGAAAAAAAAAAAAAAAAAGTTAAACATTAAGAAATGTTTGGTTTAGAAAGAGGAAGTCTGTACACATAGGAAAACAAAACCTTAAGTTATGGTTTTGTCCGAGACCACTGGCGTGTCCACAAACATGGGGGAAACGGGGCCAGAGTACGTGAAAGCAAACTGTAGATAGTTCTGGTTCGTGGAGAGGGGAAGCGGGTGGGGGCTCGAGATGGGAGGGGCGTCAGTCACATTTTCTTTTCTATATGTCAGCTTTTTGGGGAATCTCTTTGCTAGGGTGTCCTCATGTAGCATTCAAAATAATAATAATACTCGAAGGGACAGTAACTCCTTATTGCCCTGGGATAACCCCCATTAAATATGATGGATATTTTTTCTAGAGCTTTGTCCTCTGCTTATTCTATTCTACTTTTTGTTTTTTTAATTTATTTTTATTTTTTGTGATTTTATTTATTTATTTGTCAGAGTGAGCACAGGCAGACAGAGTGGCAGGCAGAGGCAGACGGAGCAGGCTCCCGCTGAGCAAGGAGCCCGATGTGGGACTCGATCCCAGCACACTGGGATCACGAGTAAACCGAAGGCAGTGGCTTAACCAACTGAGCCATCCAGGCGTCCCTTATTTACTTTTTAAATAAGCTCTGCTTCCAGCATGAAGCCCAAGGCGGGGTTTCAACTCACAACCCTGAGATCAGCCCAGATGCCCCTTGAGATCTTTGTCCTTTGAACTACCTCTTTTTTTTTTAAAGATTTTTTAAAGTTTATTTATTTATTTATTTATTTATTTAAAGCGAGAGGGAGAGAGAGTGAGAGAGAGACAGAGAGAATGCACATGGGTGGGGGAAGAGGCAGAGGAGGAAGCAGAGGTCCTCTGTCCAGGGAGCCCTATGTAGGACTTGATCCTAGGACCCCTGGGATCATGACCTGAGCCAAAGGCAGATGATTAACCAACTGGGCCACCCAGGTGTCCCAAGAATGACTTATTTTTCTACCTGACTTCATCATGGTGACATTCAAAGAAAAACAAGAATTTAAAAAATATATGTCCAGATTTCTGAACCAATAGGGCTCGGGATCAAAAGAGGAACTTTGTTATCAGGGACTCTGGGAAGGTACATTTAGCTCTTCTGTCCTCTCACTTACAAAATGGGAAGAAAACAGTCCCCTTCTCAAAGAGTTGCCGGGAGAAGAAAAGGCGTTCATGGGTGAGCAGTGCTTAGACCAGAGCCTGCCCGTAACAGGTGTTCAGTGTTTGCTTTGACTTTTTTTTTTTTTAAGATTTTATTTCTTTATTTGAAAGAGATCACAAGTCGGCAGAGAGTCAGGCAGAGAGAGGGAGCCAAACACGGGGCTGGATGCCAGGAACCTGAGATCATGACCTGAGCTGAAGGCAGAGGCTTAACCCACTGAGCCACCCAGGCGCCCCTGTTTTGACTCTTGCCACATGATGTGGTCTCAGACCAGAATGTGGTCTCTCTCTGCCGCTTATCCATGGGGGACCCCAAACCCATGGCTGAACCTCCTGAAGCCCTTTCTTTGCTCATCCACGAAATGGGGAAACAGCACTTGTGCCTATTGTAGGGTTAAACGAGAGAATGAGACACACTGGAGATACCCGCTCTGGCTTCAAAGGGTCCCTAGGGGCTTCAGGAAAGAACCATAATGTTCCATATGTATATCCAGGCAGGCAGAGGAGGGAGCGTCTGGCTGGTGTTCCAGAAGGAGGTGGTATGTGGGATGCTAGAAGCTACAGGCATGGAACTGGGTGGGAGAAGGAGGAAGAACTGAATTGGTTCTCGAACCTCCCAGAACACCAGAGCCTCACTCGTTAAAAGGCAACTTTCCGGTGCCCACTCCGGATCTGCTGGAGATGCTCCCGCACCTCACCGGGTCTTAACTATCCAACAGATGCTGAGTGCCAAGTGTTGCTCTGCTCGTGAGGAAAACAGACAAAAATCTCTGTCCTGAAGCAGGCTTCTATCTTTTGTCCTTTGGGGGAGTTTTCCACCAGCACTTCTTCAAACATCTTTTTCTGTACTACGATTCTTCTCTGTCTCTGGGATTCTTTTTTTTTTTTTTTTTAAAGATTTTGTTTATTTGACAGACAGAGATTACAAGTAGACAGAGAGGCAGGCAGAGAGAGAGAAAGGGAAGCAGGCTCCTTGCTGAGCAGAGAGCCCGATGCGAGACTCGATCCCAGGACCCTGGGATCATGACGTGAGCCGAAGGCAGCAGCTTAACCCACTGAGCCACCCAGGTGCCCCTGTCTCTGGGATTCTGATGAGAGGAGCATTGGACCTCTTCCTAGTATGCTACAGCGCCGGCATAGAGATCGGATAATTTCTCTTGCTCTCTCCTCAAGTTCACTGCCTCTTTCCTTTTCGATCTCCATTCTGCTACTTAGCTCATCCAGTGAACTATTAATTTTGGTTATTGTATATTTCAGTTCCAAAACGTCCATGTGGTTCTTTCTTTCTTTCTTTCTTTTTTTTTTTTTTAGATCTTATTTATTTATTTGAGAGAGGGAGAGGGTGAAAGAAAGCATGAGCAGGGAGGGCTGGGGGGCGGAAGGGGAGAAGTTGATACCCCTCTGAGAAGGGAGCGGACTCGGGGCTCGATCCCAGAACCCCAGGACCACAACCTGAGCCAAGACAGGTGCTTAACCGACTGAGCCACTCAGGTTTCCCATGTGTGGTTCTTTTTCTAAACAACTTTATTTTTCTATTGAGGTTTTCTTTGTTTCCATTAGTTCAAAAGTGTTTGCTCTTACTTCTTGGGCATAGTTACAATACCTGGTTTATAGTTGATGGGGCGCTGCGTGGCTTAGTTCATTAAGTGGCACTCCCCCTGCTCATGCTCACTCTGTCAAATATATAAATAAAATCTTTACAAAAAATTTTTTAAAAGATTTTATTTATTTATTTGACAGAGATCACAAGTAGGCAGAGCAGCAGGCAGAGAGAGAAGGTGGGGAAGCAGGCTCCCTCCCGAGCAGAGAGCCCGATGCGGGGCTCGATCCCAGGACCCTGAGATCATGACCTGAGCCGAAGGCAGAGGCTTAACCCACTGAGCCACCCAGGTGCCCAATAAATAAAATCTTTTTAAAAATTAAGTATTTGATGATTCTAACATCTGCTTTATGTTAGGGCTGGTATATGATGATTTTCCTTCCTTTGTGAGTGGCTGGGAATATCCTACTTCTTCATACATTGAGTAATTCTGGATTGTATTCGTGAAAATTTGAATATTCTATATAACACAATGTTCAATTGTGATATCCTGGGTTTTGTTTATTTTTTATTTTTATTATTTTATTTTTAAAAAAGAGTTTATTTGTTTGAGAGAGAGAGTGAGCGAGAGAGCATAAGCTAGGGGAGGGGCAGAAAAGCAGACTGTAGCAGGGAGCTTGATGCAGGGCTCGACCCCAGGACCCTGAGATTGATGAAGTTCTCGAACCTAGGTGAGATTCGGTGGGGTGAGGTTCGGAGCCGATGGCTAAAGAAAGAATTCTTAAGACGTCTCTGGTGCAAAAAGGTGGTTTATTAGAGCACGGGGACAGGACCCGTGGGCAGGCAGAGACGCGGCTGCCCAGGGCCTGTGAGGAGTGGCTGGTTATATACACGGGAGTTGGGTAGGTGAGGACAAAGGGGTGTTCAGAAGGGCTATTGGGGAAAGAAGACTGTCAGGATATTGAAGGCCTGGTTACTATCAAGCCAAGGCCACTTTCCCTCTAATGAGGCACTAACATAAAGACAATTGGGAGTCTCCTGGTGGAATGTCACATTCCTGCTATCAAGCGTCCTTGTTAGTGAGATTTAGGTTTTAGAAGAAATTTAACTTTATTTACTTTTCCTTCTACCTCCGCCTCCTTCGGTTTTTTATGGAGGGGAGGGTGACATTAGGGCTTGAGGAACTGAGTTATGTGTCTTTGGAAATTGGGCTATTGATAAGGTAACTTCTTTGTTGTAAATCTCAAGGACATTTGTAAACCAAGAGAGACTCCTGCCTTGCAGGACTGTGATCTCTGCAAGATAACCATTTGCTCTTCTTTTAGGGCAGTCAGGGGTGCCTGTGAAATGTCACACATATTACCAAGGGGAGGGGGTGGAGAGGGGGTGCAAGGCGCCAGCCCCTGCTCCGTTCTCAGCTAGCCTCCTGCTCCCTCATCAAGATCATGACCCTCCGCCAAAGGCAGATGCTCAACTGCCTGAGCCACCCCAGTGCCCTGGGTTTCCTTCAGATCCTAAGGAGAATGCTGTTTTGTTTTGGCAGGAAGCCAGGCTATCAACTCAGTTCGGGTTGCAAGTCACAACCCACTTTCTCCAGGATATGGTTCCGCATCAGTTCAGTTTTCTAGGACGTCGCGTGCTATTTGGATCTGTCCCGTGCGTACTACCCACTCTCTATGACCCATAGCTCTTCCCCTCCTGCTCTTCAGACCAGATTTGTTTTTTTGTTTTTTTTTTTTTTTTAAGAGTTCTTTTTGTTTTCACCTCGTGAGTGGTTCTGAGTTTCAGGCTGTCTTTAAGTCTAGGCTTGGAAATACCAGAGCAAAAATAATGACTAAGTCCTTGTTGGTTTGGTGACAGTTTGAGTTACGGTTTCCTTCCTCAATCAGACTGCTACCATTTACTTAAAAAAAAAAAAAAAAAGACTTGGGGTGCCCGGGTGGCTCAGTTTGTTAAGCAGCCCATTTTTTTTTTTTTAAGATTTCATTTATTTTTTTTGACAGAGAGAAAGAGATCACAAGTAGGCAGAGAGGCAGGCAGAGAGAGAGGAGGAAGCAGGCTCCCCGCTGAGCAGAGAGCCCAATGCAGGGCTCGATCCCAGGACCCTGGGACCACGACCCCAGCTGAAGGCAGAGGGTTTAACCCACTGAGCCACGCAGGCGCCCAAGCAGCCAACTTTTGACTTCAGCTCAGGTGTTGATCTCAGGGTGATGAGATGGAGCCCAGCCCCTCACTGGGCTCCACACTCTGCAGGGAGTCTGCTTCTCTCCCTCTGTCCCTCCCTCCACTCATGCTCTCTTTCTCTCTCAAATAAATAAATCCTAAAAAAAAAAAAAAAAAAAAAAAGATATACAATAAACATTTGTGTGCAGGTGGACGTAATTTTTCAACCTACTTGGGAAATACTTATGAGCGCAATTGCTAGATTCTATGGTAAGACTATGTTTAGCTCTGTAGGAAACTGCCAAACTGTCTTCCAAAGTGGTTATAGCATCTTGAATTCTCAATTCCCAATGAATGAGCGTTTCTGTTGTGCCACAGCCTTGCCAGAATTTCATACTCTGTGTGTGTGTGTGTGTGTTTAAGCCCTGCTCTGCTGAGCTGGAGCCGGATGCAGGGCTTGATCCTAGGACACGGGTATCACGACCTGAGCTGAAGCCAGATGCTTAACTGACAGCCACCCAGGTGCCCTCCCCACTTTTTTTTCTTAAAGATTTTATTTATTTATTTGACAGACAGAGATCACAAGTAGGCAGAGAGGCAGGCAGAGAGAGAGAAGAGGAAGCAGGCTCCCTGCTGAGCAGAGAGCCCAATGCTGGGCTCCATCCCAGGACCCTGAGATCATGACCTGAGCCGAAGGCAGAGGCTTTAACCCACTGAGCCACCCAGGTGCCCCCCGGGTACCCCTTTAAAAAATATTTTATGATTTAAAAATAAATAAATAAATATTTTATGTATGTATGTATGTATGTATACAATATCAACAAGCTCTTTTTTTTTTTTTAATGGTTTTACTTTTTTAAGTAATCTCTGCACCCAACTTGGAGCCTGAATTTATAACCCCAAGATCAAGAGTTGCACGTTCTAACGACTGAACCACACAGATAACCTGATAGTGTCGGTGTTTCGGATTTTGGCTGTTTGAAAAGGTATGTGGTAGTAGCTCACTATTGTTTTAGTTTGCAATTTCCTCATGATGTATACGTTGGGCATTTTTTCATATGATTGTTGGCTGTTTGTATACCTTACGTGGTGACTTTTCAGCTCTTTTGCTGATTTTCAAATCTGGTTGTTTTTCCTCATTGGATTTTTAGGATTCTTTGATTATTTTGTGTATTTTGGATACAAGTCCTTTATTGGATTTGTGCTTTGCAAATATTTTCTCCCATTCGTGGCTCGTGTTTATATTCTCTTAATCCATTTACTTTTCAGAGTCTTCCCAGAGCTGCTCTGGCACTCCTGGGAGAGACAGGATGGAAGGAGCTTTTTCCATCTTGATGGGAACCAGAACCTCTAGGCAGGAATATTTTATTTTATTATTATTATTATTAAAGATTTTATTTATTTATTTGACAAACAGAGACCACAAGTAGGCAGAGCGGCAGGCAGAGAGAGAGGAAGAAGCAGCCTCCCTGCTGAGCAGAGAGCCCGATGCAGGGCTCGATTCCAGAACCCGGGGCTCATGACTGGAGCAAAAAACAGAGGCTTTAACCCACTGAACCACCCAGGCGCCCCTTATTATTATTCTTTAAAAAGTTTTTATTTATGGGCCGCCTAGGTGGCTCAGTAGGTTGAAGCCTCTGCCTTCAGCTCAGGTCATTCATGATCCCAGCGTCTTGGGATCGAGCCCCACATCAGGCTCTCTGCTCCTCAGGGAGCCTGCTTCCTCTTCCCTCTCTCTGCCTACTTCTCTGCCTACTTGTGATCGCTGTCTGTCAAATAAGTAAATAAAATCTTTAAAAAAAAGTGGGATGCATTTTAAAAAAAAGATTTTATTTATTTATTCGACAGAGTGAGGGAGTGAGAGAACAAGAAGGGGGAGAGGCAGGCAGAGGGAAAGGGAGAAGCAGGTTCCCCGGGGAGCAGAGAGCCCCATGTGGGGCTCTATCCTAGGACCTGGGATCATGATCTGAGCTGAAGGCAGACACTCAACCGACTGAGCCACCCAGGTGCCCCAAGGTGGGAGTAGAAAATCCAAGGCATCCTATAATTTTACCTGTCAATGTTTCCCATGTTTCTCTAACAGATAAGGACTTTAAAAAAGGCGTGCTCACAATATCATTATCACACACAAGCAAATAACAGTAATTCTTTAATATCTCACACTGAATCAACAGTCAGGTTTTCTAAAGGTGTTTTGTTCCCAAAATGTCTTATTTTTGGTTAATTTATTTAAACCAGAATCCAAATAAGCTCTACACATATCATGTGGTAGATGGTCCTCTCAAATGTCTTTTAATATATAATAGCCCTCCTTGCTTTAAAAAATGCCCGTTAAGGCATCTCGGTGGCTCAGTTGGTTAAGCGCCTGTCTGCCTTCAGCACAGGTCATGATCCCAGGGTCCTGGGATCGAGCCCCACCTCGGGCTCTTGGCTCAGCAGGGAGCCTGCTTCTCCCTCTGCCTCTACCCCTTCCCCCTGCTCATGTGCTTTCTCTCTCTCAAATAAATAAATAAATAAAATCTTTTTTTTTTTTTAATATTTTATTTATTTATTTGACAGAGAGAGATCACAAGTAAGCAGAGAGGCAGGTGGGGGTGCGGGAAGCAGGCTCCCTGCTGAGCAGAGAGCCCAATGCGGGGCTCGATCCCAGGACCCTGAGATCATGACCTGAGCCGAAGGCAGAGACTTAACCCACTGAGCCACGCAGGCACCCCAGTAAATAAAATCTTAAAAAAAATTAAAAATGCCCTTTTTTTAATGGAACCCATGGATTTTATGACAGTGGTACCTGTAGAGAAAGCATGCCCACTCTTGACTGCCTGAATCAGGAGGGGCATATCTCTTCTGCTCACTCGATCAGCCAGGCCGCATGTGATGGGAGAGGACTCTGGGAGTCCATGACCTCACTCCACCTGCCCAGGAGTCTGGGACATGTCATTTAATAGAGCGATCAGAAAGCAAGGATACGTAGCGCTGCTTCTGCCAGACCTCCTCCTGCCTCCCCCAGCCAGCTCCTGACTTTGCATCAAAGGCCATGATGGGAAGGAGAGACCACACGGAAGCCAACCAGTGATGGACAGTAGTAACAAGATGCAGTTTTCTGAGGCTGCTGGGGCAGTGGGTCTGGCAATAGATCAGGGTCCACTATTAGTTGTGATTCAACCCAATGGCCATGACGGTTGTATCTTCTTCAGAACTGGTTCTGTGTCTTTGAGAACTGGAGCCTTATTTTCCCCTCTCCTGGAAACTCGTTAAGTACCCAAAGACTGTCTTTTGAATCCGATTTATTGAGGTGGGTTTTACATATCACAAAATCATCCTTTTTCAAGTGTACATTTCAATGATTTTTTAAAAATATTTTACTCTTTTTTTTTTTTTAAGATTTTATTTATTTACTTGACAGACAGAGATCACAAGTAGGCAGAGAGGCAGGCAGAGAGAGAGAGGAGGAAGCAGGCTCTCCGCTGAGCAGAGAGCCCGATGCAGGGCTCGATCCCGGGACCCTGAGATCATGACCTGAGCCGAAGGCAGAGGCTTTAACCCACTGAGCCACTGAGGCACCCCCATTTTTAAAAAATATTTTAATTAGGAGCTGCTGGGTGGCTGAGTCAGTTAAGTGTCTGCATTTGGCTCAGCTCAGGATCTCTGGGTCCTGGGATCAAGCCCCATGTAGGGCTCCCCATTCAGCTGAGAGCCTGCTTCTCTCTCTCCCTCTTCCTGCCACTCTGCCTACTTGTGCTCTCTCTCTATCTCTCTGTCAAATAAAGAAATAAAGAAATAAGCTATTTATTTATTTATTTATTTTTAAAAGATTATTTATTTATTTGGGACACCTGGGTGGCTCAGTTGGTTAAGCAGCTGCCTTCGGCTCAGGTCATGATCCTGGCGTCCTGGGATCGAGTCCCACATCGGGCTCCTTGCTTGGCGGGGAGCCTGCTTCCCCCTCTGCCTCCGTCTGCCATTCTGTCTGCCTGTGCTCGCTCCCCCTCCACCCCTCTCTGATAAATAAATAAAATCTTTAAAAAAAAATAAAGGTTATTTATTTATTTGACAGACAGAAATCACAAGTAGGCAGAGAGGCAGGCAGAGAGAGAGGAGGAAGCAGGCTCCCCGCTGAACAGAGAGCCTGATGTGGGACCCGATCCCATGACCCTGAGATCATGACCTGAGCCGAAGGCAGAGGCCCAACCCTCTGACCCACCCAGGCATCCAGAAATAAGCTCTTTAAAACAACAGCAATAACAAAGAGATTTTATTTATTTGAGAGAGAGAGAGAGAGTGCTCGGGGGGTTGGTTAGCAGAGGGGGAGAAGCAGACTCCCCGCTGAGCAGAGAGCCATTTCAGGACTCAATCCCAGGACCCTGAAATCAGGACCTGAGCTGAAGTCAGACACTTAACTAACTGAGCCACCTAGGTGTCTCCTCAATGATTTTCTTTTTTTAAAGATTTTATTTATTTGACAGAGATCACAAGTAGGCAGAGAGGCAGGCAGAGAGAGAGGAGGAAGCAGGCTCCCGGCTGAGCAGAGAGCCCGATGCGGGGCTCGATCCCAGGACCCCTGGAATCATGACCTGAGCCGAAGGCAGAGGCTTTAACCCACTGAGCCACTGAGGCACCCCCATTTTTAAAAAATATTTTAATTAGGAGCTGCTGGGTGGCTGAGTCAGTTAAGTGTCTGCATTTGGCTCAGCTCAGGATCTCTGGGTCCTGGGATCAAGCCCCATGTAGGGCTCCCCATTCAGCTGAGAGCCTGCTTCTCTCTCTCCCTCTTCCTGCCACTCTGCCTACTTGTGCTCTCTCTCTATCTCTCTGTCAAATAAAGAAATAAAGAAATAAGCTATTTATTTATTTATTTATTTTTAAAAGATTATTTATTTATTTGGGACACCTGGGTGGCTCAGTTGGTTAAGCAGCTGCCTTCGGCTCAGGTCATGATCCTGGCGTCCTGGGATCGAGTCCCACATCGGGCTCCTTGCTTGGCGGGGAGCCTGCTTCCCCCTCTGCCTCCGTCTGCCATTCTGTCTGCCTGTGCTCGCTCCCCCTCCACCCCTCTCTGATAAATAAATAAAATCTTTAAAAAAAAATAAAGGTTATTTATTTATTTGACAGACAGAAATCACAAGTAGGCAGAGAGGCAGGCAGAGAGAGAGGAGGAAGCAGGCTCCCCGCTGAACAGAGAGCCTGATGTGGGACCCGATCCCATGACCCTGAGATCATGACCTGAGCCGAAGGCAGAGGCCCAACCCTCTGACCCACCCAGGCGTCCAGAAATAAGCTCTTTAAAACAACAGCAATAACAAAGAGATTTTATTTATTTGAGAGAGAGAGAGAGAGAGAGTGCTCGGGGGGTTGGTTAGCAGAGGGGGAGAAGCAGACTCCCCGCTGAGCAGAGAGCCATTTCAGGACTCAATCCCAGGACCCTGAAATCAGGACCTGAGCTGAAGTCAGACACTTAACTAACTGAGCCACCTAGGTGTCTCCTCAATGATTTTCTTTTTTTAAAGATTTTATTTATTTGACAGAGATCACAAGTAGGCAGAGAGGCAGGCAGAGAGAGAGGAGGAAGCAGGCTCCCGGCTGAGCAGAGAGCCCGATGCGGGGCTCGATCCCAGGACCCCTGGAATCACGACCTGAGCTGAAGGCAGAGGCTTTAACCACTGAGCCACCCAGGCGCCTCAATGATTTTTTAATAATTTTTCTCAGTTGTGAAACCATTGCTGCAATTCAGGGTTAGAATGTTTCTGTCTCTCCAGGAAGTGTCCTTGCGCCCGTTTGGGTAATTCCCATTCTCACTCCAGCCTCGAGCCACAGTAACCTCTATAGATTTGCCTTTTCTAGACATTTCATATAAATGGAATCATACAGAGTGTGAAGGCTTGTGTGTCTGGCTTATTTCACTCAGCACTGTTTTGAGGTTCATCTGTGTTGTAGCCCGTGTCAGGACTGCAAGATTTTTGTGTGTTTAAGATTTTATTTTTTTGACAGCGAGAGAACACAAGCAGGGGGAACAGTAGAAGGAGAGGGAGAAGTAGGCTTCCCCCAGGGCAGGGAGCCGGATGCGGGGCTCGATCCTGGGACTCTGGGATCACGACCTGAGCGAAAGATGGACACTTAAGCATCTGAGTCACCCAGGCGCCCCAGGACAGCAAATTATTATTATTGCTATTTTTACTGCCCAATAATATTCCACAGTACGGATATTTTGTCTATCGCTCCCCAGTTTTGTTTTTGGTTTGTTTGCTTGTTTATTTTATTTTTCGTTTTTTTGTCTGTTTGTTTCTCATTTTTGTTTTCCGTCCAGGTTTTAACTATTTCAGGGATGGTGGTAGTCATGTCACAGGGCCGGAGGCGCTGCCTTGGACATCAGCAGCCTTACTGGGGGCTTTTCCCTCTGCCACCATGCCCTGCTTCTGCCGCAAAGTGGTGATCCTGGTCCCGGGAGGCCTTGGCTACGCGAGGGGAACTGCTCCAGCTCCTGGGACAGCTCTGCCTGCAGCTGTCGCCGTCCCTCTGGTGACAGGCTTTCAGCCTCTCGTGGATACTGTTGATGATTTCGTGATCGATTTGATGGTTGCTGCCCACTCTGCTGCAAACACGCACGAGATGGCCTTTTGCTACCATTCAGTGACACTGCTCGCGTGCTCGCGGCGGAATCCCCAGCGGGAAGAGCAACCCTTGCTCTGTGCGCGCTGCTGCTTCGTGAACTCCTGAGGGCCTCCGCCGTCCACAAGGAAGTCAAAGGCCTTCATCAAGGAGGTGATGAGGTTGGGCAGCAATGTCTGCAGCGAGAGGGCGCTGGGTTCTTGTTCTCGGTCCTTTCCCAGCTGGGCAGGGCAGTGGCGTGCGGTAAGCTCCACTGTCCCCGGTGCCGCCTTGGCCTCCACCCTGATCTTATGCCTAGTTTGCCTGCTCCTGCTCCTAAATGTTCCTTTTTTTTTTTTTTAAAAGATCTTGTTTTATTTTATTATTATTTTTACAGAGGGAGCGAGAGAGGGAGAGAATCTTGAGCAGCCTCTACCTGGGCACGGAGCCCAGATCCCAGGGGGGGCCCGTCTCACCTGAGATCATGACCTGAGCCGAAATCAAGAGTCAGATGCTTAACCTACTGAGCCACCCAGGCGCCTCTAAAATATTTCATCTTTTAAAAGAATTTTTTTTTTTAAAGATTTTATTTATTTATTTGTCATAGAGAGAGAAGCGAGAGCAAGCACAGGCAGACAGAGTGGCAAGCAGAGGCAGAGGGAGAAGCAGGCTCCCTGCCAAGCAAGGAGCCCAATGTGGGACTCGATCCCAAGACGCTGGGATCATGACCTGAGCCGAAGGCAGCCGCTTAACCAACTGAGCCACCCAGGCGTCCCTAAAAGAATTTTTTTAAACGATTTTTATTTATTTATTTTTTTTGACACTGAGAGACACAGCGAGAGAAGGACCAGAAGCAGGGGGAGTGGGAGAGGGAGAAGCAGGCTTCCCACTGAGCAGGGAGCCGGATTCCGGGCTCTATCCCAGCACCTTGGGACATGACCTGAGTCAAAGGCAGAGGCTTAACCAACTAAGCCACCTTAGAGCCCCTTATTTATTTTTATTTTAGAGAGAAAGAGCACGTGCACAGAAGTGGGAGGGGCAGCAGGAGAGGGAGAGAGAATCTCAAGCAGACTCCAAGTGGAGTGGGACCCCTCGTGGGGTGGGATCCCAGGCCCCTGACCTGAGTGGGAACCAAGAGTCAGGCACTTAACCGACCATACCATCCAGATGCTCCCACTCTTAAGCTTTTCATAAACTTTTCTGGTTAAATTAGCCAGAGTCGGTCGAATTCTGTGATTAAGCTAATAACCTTTACTAATTATTTTTAAAAATTTTATTTATTTATTTGACAGAGATCACAAGTAGGCAGAGAGGTAGGCGGGGAGAAGGGGGAGAAGCAGGCTCCCCGCTGAGCAGAGAGCCCGATGCGGGGCTCAATCCCAGAACCCTGGGATCATGACCTGAGCTGAAGGCAGAGGCTTAACCCACTGAGCCACCCAGGTGCCCCAAACTTTACTAATTTTTAAAACTTTCTATTTTGTTCATGTGTGACTGATGTGAGTGGAGAGTGAAACAAATGTATAGAAAAGTAGGACGGGAACATCGTGCAGCCTCAGAGAGAGGAACTGTATATTTACATGCACACACGGGTAGATATGTGTAACGTGTCTATGTTGTATCTGTATGTGTACCTCCTGCTGCCCTGCTTTCCATCTCCTTGGCCTCCCTGGATTCCAGCTGGACCTGCCAGAGACATTTCCATGCAATGCAAATCCTACCTCAAGAAGGCACACACATTTTTCTGTTCTCTTCTTCAGCGTCGCCTTGGTTCTCAGCGCGCACAGCTGTTAATGCCCTTTGGGGCAAGCCTCAACCAGGAGCTGGTAGGTAACCAGGAGAACAAGAGCTAGCAGATAAATAACACTAGCAAACCGAATCTGACAGCACGTTAAATAGATTGTACACCGTGGCCAAGTGGCAGTTATCTCAGGACATGTTCAGGGAAGGCTCAAATAGGTATTTGTACACCCATGTTCATAGCAGTCTTTTTTTTTTTTTTAAGATTATTTATTTATTTATTTATTTGACAGACAGAGATCACAAGTAAGGCAGAGAGGCAGGCAGAGAGAGAGAGAGGAGGAAGCAGGCTCCCTGCCAAGCAGAGAGCCCGATGTGGGACTCGATCCCAGGACCCTGAGATCATGACCCGAGCCGAAGGCAGCGGCTTAACCCACTGAGCCACCCAGGCGCCCCATAGCAGTCTTATTTACAGTAGTCAAAAGGTGGAAATGACCCAAATGTCTAAGGACACATGAATGGATAAACAAAATATGGTGCATCCATACAATGGAATATTATTCAGCCATAAAAGAAACAAAGAACAAAGAACATGCTTCAACGTTGATGAATCTTGAAAATATGCCAAGTGAAAGAAGCTAGAGATAAAGAGTCACATATTGCCTGATTCTTTTTATTCTTTTTTTTTTTAAGATTTTATTTATTTATTTGACAGAGAACACAAGTAGGCAGAGAGGCAGGCAGAGAGCCCGATGTGGGGCTCGATCCCAGGACCCTGAGATCATGACCTGAGCCGAAGGCAGAGGCTTTAACCCACTGAGCCACCCAGGTGCCCCGTGATTCTTTTTATTCTCAAAAAATATTTTATTTATTTATTTGAGAGAAAGGGAGAGCACGACTGGGGGAGAGAGGCAAAGGGAGGAGAGAGAATCTTAGGCAGACTCTGGGCTGAGTGTGGAGCCCATCTGGGGCTTAGTCTCACGACACTGAGATCATGACCCGAGCTGAACTCAGTAGTTGGATGCTCAACTGACTGAGCCATCCAGGCGCCCCGTTGCCTGATTTCTTTTCATGATATATCCAGAATAGGCAAATCCATAGAGACGGAAAGCAGATTAAAGTGGTTACCAGGGCTGGGCGGTAGAGGGAAGTGGGGAGTGATTACTTAATGGAGTCAGAGTGTTTTTCTGGAGTGAGGAAACAATTTTGGAACTCAAGAGAGGTGCTGGTGGCCTAATATTTTAAATACATTAAGAGCAACAGAATTGTGCACTTTAAAGTGATTAATTGTATGTTACGTGAATTTCATCTTGAGAAAAAAGAAAAACCTCAGTTTATGGTGCAGTGAGAATATAAACTTCCAACTCTATTAGGATCTAATTCATTATTTTATTTTTATTTTTTAAGGTTTTATTTATCTATTTGACAGACAGAGATCACAAGTAGACAGAGAGGCAGGCAGAGAGAGGGGGGAGGCAGGCTTCCTGCTGAGCAGAGAGCCCGATGTGGGGCTTGACCGGAGCCGAAGGCAGAGGCTTTAACCCACTGAACCACCCAGGCGCTCCTAGGATCTAATTTAGTAGTACACACCTATAAGGAGCCCGCTGAAAGAGCTCCCATTGGCTAAAGAGAATGATTTGAGCAACAAGGTCAAGTAATATTGAGCTATACTCCAATTAATACGATTAGTGATTAAATAGGTTAATAAATGCGGGAGAAGAGTCTAGTGTCTTGTGCAGAAGAATTCCAAGTAATTCATGAAACTATTCTGCCATGAAGGAAGGGGAACATACTCCCCCTTGATATGAACTGTACAGAGAGACTTCTTTCTGAAGAGTGCACTGTGCAAAAGGGAGCAGAGATAGTAACGTTACAGTGGGGGACCTGACAGACACTACGTCAGTCAGTTGATCAAGGTCAACATCAGTAGTCATGAATCATGTTGATTTATATATTCTTGGTATAATATGGAGATGTCATTTTACTTCTGCAGTATTCCTTTTCTTTTTTTTTTTAATATTTTATTTATTTATTTGACAGAGAGTGATCACAAGTAGGCAGAGAGGCAGGCAGAGAGAGAGAGAGGGAAGAAGCAGGCTCCCTGCCGAGCAGAGAGCCCGACGCGGGGCTCGATCCCAGGACCCTGAGATCATGACCTGAGCCGAAGGCAGAGGCTTAACCCACTGAGCCACCCAGGCGCCCCTGCAGTATTCCTTTTCTAAACCTATAACCCCACAAGGGTAATCATGAAAGAACATCAGATAAATCGCAATAAAAGGTCATCCTGCAATATCCCTGGCCAGGATTCCTCGAAAGTGTTGGAGACATAAAAAAAAAACAAGAAGCCTGGGCAATTGTCACAGACTAAATATAATATGACGTCCTGGGTGAGATCCTGGAACAGGAAAAGGACAATTAGGTGAAAACTGAGGAAATCTCAAGTGTGGATTTCAGGGAACAAAATGTATCAATATTAGTTTGTGGGGCACCTGGGTGGTTCAGTTGGTTAAGCGACTGCCTTCAGCTCAGGTCATGATCCTGGAGTCCCAGGATCAAGTCCCACATTGGGCTCCCTGCTCAGTGGGGAGTCTGCTTCTCCCTCTGACCCTCTCCCTTCTCATGCTCTCTCACTCTCTCTCTCTCTCTTTCAAGTACATTAATAAAATATTAAAAGATACACTGGTTTGCCACTTCTAACAAATGTATCATGGTGATGTAAGATGTTGATATTAGGGAAACTGCAGAGTTTCCCTATGGAAACGCTCTCTGTACCCTCTTCTCAGTGTTTCTGTAAATTTAAAACTTATCTAAAAAATGAGGTCTGTTTTACAAGTGTGCCCATCCTTTGCCACTGAGAGACATACGTACTTGGTACTGAATGCAGACTCTGGAGCGAGATTGCTTGGGTTCAGATACCAAACTCTGCCACTAAACTGCGGTTGGTAGCCTTCAAGACGGCCTTCAGGGACTGCTGCCTCCTGACGGTCATGCCCTGTATAGTCCTTGTCCTCACTGAATCACGCAGGCTCATGAGACCAGTAGAGTTGTGGAAATGATGCTGTGTGATTTCTGAGTCTAGCTCTTAAAAGGCACTGTGATTTCCTCCTTGCTTTTTCTCTTCAACTGCTCACTTTAGGGAAAGCCAGCTGTCATATCATAAGGACATGAAGGAATGCTTTGGAGAGGTCCACACGGTAGGGAATTGGATCTTCCACTAATAATCCCCACCAGCTTGCCCGCCATGTGGGGGAGCTACCTTGGAGAGGGCTTCTCCAGCCTCAGTCAAGCTTTCAGATGACGGCAGCCCCAGCTGACATTTAACTGTAATCTTGTGAGAGACCCCTGAGCCCAAACCGTGCAGTTCAGCTGCTCCCTGTGCATTCCCCACCCACCAACACTGTAAATGATAATACTTACTGATTCAAACCTCTAGGTTTTGGGGTAATTTGTTTCATAGCAATAGATAAAACTAAGGCAGTAATTCAGGAATAGGCAGTTTTTTTTTTTTTTTCTCCCATAAAATACAAGGTAATAAATATTTTAGGCTTTTCAGGTCACACCCAGTCTCTGTTACATACTCTTCTTTTAAAAATTCTTTTATTTTTTAGGGGCGCCTGGGTGGCTCAGTGGGTTAAGCCGCTGCCTTCAGCTTGGGTCATGATCTCAGGGTCCTGGGATCGAGTCCCGCATCAGGCTCTCTGCTCAGCGGGGAGCCTGCTTCCTCCTCTCTCTCTCTGCCTGCCTCTCTGCCTACTTGTGATCTCTCTCTCTGTGAAATAAATAAAATCTTTAAAAAATAAATAAATAAAATAAAAATTCTTTTATTTTTTAAAAAGATTTATTCATTTATTTGACAGAGAGAGAGATCACAAGTAGGCAGAGAGGCAGGCAGAGAGAGAGGGAGAAGCAGGCTCCCCGCTGAGCGGAGAGCCAGATGTGGGGCTTGATCCCAGGACCCTGAGATCATGACCTGAGCTGAAGGCAGAGGCTTAACCCACTGAGCCACCCAGGCACCCCTAAACTCTTCTAAAATGTAACAAAACAAAACAAAACAAAAACAGGGGTGCCTGGGTGGCTTAGTGGGTTAAGCCTCTGCCTTCAGCTCGGGTCATGATCTCTGGGTCCTGGGATTGAGCCCCGCATCTGGCTCTCCGCTCAGCGGGGATCCTACTTCTCCCACCCTCTGCCTGCTGCTCTGCCTACTTGTGATCTCTCTCTCTCTCTCTGTGTCAAACAAATAAAGTCTTTTAAAAAAATGTAAAAAAAAAAGAAAATTCTTAGCTTGAGGGCTGTGAGCCCCTCTCCCCCTCTGCTGCTGGCTTCTTTCCATTCCCTTCTCTCTTTCTCCTCTCCCTTTCTTCTCTTTCATTTACTCTGTCATTAATTCAGCAAAATGAACACCTACTGTGTGCCAGGCCCTGAGTGGGCTGCTGCAGTTGTAACTGTGACTAAATTGTCTTTCTTCCTAGCCGTATGGGAGACAGACAGCAAAGCTGTGAGTAAAGGACCCAGCATGTCACATGCTCTATAGCATGTTCTCTGAAGGAAACAAGCAGGTTTCAGGGAGAGAAAAGGGTCCAGGACATCTGGCTGGGGTGGCTGGAGAAGGTGTCTCTGAGTGGAGACTGGAGGGATGAAGAGTAAGCAATCATGGGAAACATGTTCTGGGCAGAAGGAACAGCTTATGCAATAGCCCAGAGGCTAGAAAGAGCTAGAAGTTTCTGGGAACTGTGGAGGACAGTGTGGCTGGAGTGAGGGACCATGGGATCAGAGAGGTGACGGGGCCACAGTGCAGGGCTTTGAGGGATGTGGCGTTGGAGCAATAGGTGTTGGGAGGGCTTTGAGCAGGAGTTGTTGACCTGATTTTTTTCTCTGACCTGTAGATTCTAGCAACTCTGCTCTCTCCCATGGTCTTTGACAAAAGGCCTCATTGGAAGGCCAGTGAGGATTTACTGAAAATTTACTGTATGCTGGCACTCACAATTACTCTCTGAGGGAAGTAATGGTAAAGACGAGGAAACCAAAGCACAGAGAGGTGACAAACTGGCCAAGGTCACACAGCCAGGAGGAGGTGGAGGCAGAATCTGAACTCAGGCAGTGGCCGCCGCGCTATTCTTGTGGCCCCACAGCTCCAGCCTCCTTCCCGGGTCTCCTCCCCGGGCTATCAACTCCGCTCTCATCCATCAACCAGCTGGGCCTTCTACCTCAGGGCTGGTCAGCGCCTCTCTTGGTCAAACGTCTTCCATGGCTCCCTGCTGCCCTTGATAATGACTAAATCCTCTAGCCTGGGATTCAAAACCTTTTATGAAGTCAGCCAACCCAGCAGCCTCCCTGCCCCATCTCTCTCTTTCTCCGTCTTATCTCGGTCCCTCATTGACACCCCAAGATCAAGCCATCCTGGGTGCCTTGCAGTCCCTTGGCACTTGGGGTTTCCTGGAGACACTGAGTTTCTGCCTTGGTGTGGTGGCTCTCCCACTCCCTTCCCAGGCCACATGATGAAACTCGTTCACTTTCCCTTGGCCCCTGTCTCCGCTCCCCACTTGCCGGGGGTTCCCTATCAAATATTCCATCAGGACCAAGTGCAGGGTGGGCACCAAATTCATTCATAATTCATTCATTCATTCAACAGTCATTTCTTGAGCACCTACTGTGTACCAGCCCCCTGCTGTGTGAACTGAGAACATTGCAGTGAACAAGGCAGACATGGCCCCTGGTTTTAAGAAGCCCACATTGTAGGGGCGCCTGGGTGGCTCAGTGGGTGAAAGCCTCTGCCTTTGGCTCAGGTCATGATCCCAGCGTCCTGGGATGGAGCCCCACATTGGGCTCTCTGCTCTGCAGGGAGCCTGCTTCCTCCTCTCTCTCTCTCTGCCCGCCTCTCTGCCTACTTGTGATCTCTGTCTGTCAAACAAATAAATAAAATCTCAAAAAAAAAAAAAAAAGAAGCCGACATTGTAAAGGCAGGAGAAATGTCCATTTAACAATCAGACTGATAATATCATATACAATGTATTTATAAGTGTTATTGGGAGAATAAAGCAGGGTAAGGGGAGAGAGTGAAGGAAGGGGGATCTCTTTTAGATATGTTATTAAAGGAAATATCTTTGAGGAAGCAACACTTAAACACTTCAATTCCAGAATATTATTCAGCCACGAGGACAAAGAAAGTCCAGATAAGGGAAGGCTCAACCCATGCATATATCTGGAGGAAGGCTGTACTTGGTAGAGGGAACAGTGTGTGTGCAAAGGTCCTGAGGTAGGAATCAACTTGGGTGTTTGATGGACACAAAGGAGGCCAGTGTAATTGAAATGCAGTAGGAGGGAGAGGGAGGAGGCATGTCCTTGCGATGTCAGGGCCCTTGATGAATGTTGGAGCAGGGACAAATGTACGGACTTTGGGTATGATACTCCATGCTCATCATTTGGAGTCAAGGCCAGTGCCCTGTGCCTGCTTGGAAACAACCTTCTGAGGGCGGTAGAGACCTCAGAGTCTCAGGACTCACAGCCATGAGTGCTCATATATTCTGAAAATCTCTCCAGCTGGTCCAGCAATTCCTTCTTGTCCACATCCCCATCGGCCGGCCACTGCATGAGGAACGTCTTCTGGCCCAGGACGTAGATGTAACTGTGGGTGAGACACGGCAAGGAGGGTGAGGAGAGCCCTGGGACCTGGAAGCATGGAGCCCTCCCTGCCATGCTCCTCTGCCCTGATAGGCAGCCTCCCAGAGCCATAGTCTGTCATGTTCACTCCACCAGGCCATTTTGGGTCCCCCAGCATGTAGCCCGCATAGCTGGGCATTAGAAAAGCCTCCCCTTCCTCTGATTCTTTACCTCCTTTTGTTGGAAAACCGAATTTCTATCTACAACATCTACATGCAAATGGAGTCCCACTCACCCCCCACCCCCCAGCTGGAGTTGAGCAGTGCGTAGCCTACACCTCCCTTCAGGGCAGCCCTGAAACCTGAGACTTCTGCTGATAGGTGACAGGTGTTGATAGGAATTGTTGACACTAGGGACTGGGCTTGGGTAGGGAAGGGGGGCCCCCCCGCCTGAGTCCCAGGACAGCAGGAGCCCCCACACACGCAGATTTGACTTTCCACAGGTCCAGTGCGTGGCCCATGATGAGGTAGGTCTCCTGTTCCTGCAGCCCCAGGGAGTTGTGGCAGGTGGCGTGAGAGATGAACTTCTTCCTGGTGAGGGACACGGCAGAGTCTGTACCTGGAGGAGAGGAGACCCAGCGTGTGAGTGTACAGAAGTCTGGCCCTTTTGCACATTGGGATCCCCAGGGTAGAACCCCGCGCTGCCTCTTCGGCCGCCTCGGACGTACCCCTCTTGATGATGTCTTCGAGTTTCATGTTGTAATAGATGTACGGATTAGAGGCGGAGGACTGCACAGACTCCAGCCTGACCTTGTACACTGGGAAAGCAGGGGCAGGAGGGTGTCCTGTTGGCATGTGGCCTGCAGGCAGACCTCTTCCCGCGCCGACCATTTCCCACACTCACCGAAGTCCACGCCGGTCTCACAGGCTGCTGCCTGGAGCTCCTCCTGCCGCAGTCCGGTGCTGATCTTCCTCGGAGATGGGCATTGTTCTGGGGGGTCAGGAAGGCAGCTGCTCTGGCTGTGCTGAGGGAGGGGGCTTCCTCCCATCTCATCCCCATCTGGCCCCAGGCCAGCCACCTCTGGGTCTCTGAGTCAGGGTACTCTCTCATTTCCTCCATGTCTCTTTGGGTCTCTTTCTCCCCTCCAAGTCTCTTGACGTCTCCCTCCATTTCTGGCTGTGTCATTCTGTCTCCGGGTCTCCTTTTTTGTTTCTCTTTGTCTCTGTCTTCCCGTCTCACTGCCTCTCTCTGTCTAAACTCAGCCTAGACGACAGCCAGGAGGTGATGAAGGGCTCCTGGGTCCCCCCCACCATGGCAACCCCGGTCTCTGGGTCCCCATGACCTCACCTTCCGCACATCTGCAGACATCTTTGTGACAGATCTTCCGCAGGGAAGAGTGCTCCGCGGGCAGGTTGTAGACGGAGCTGCACCTCCGGGCTGAGAGAGGGGCCAGTGCCTGGGGTGGGCTTGGGCCAGCGTCCCTGCGGGCTGGGGCACCCCTGGCTCCGCCCCCGAAGGCCCCTCCCCCTTGAAGACTCGGTTCTTCCTGCCGCAGGCCGCGCCCGGTCACGTCTCCCTCCCACCCCCTTCCAGACTCCCCACAACTTCGACCGGCCGGGAAGGCCACGCCCCTTATCACCACGCCCGTGTGGGTCCCTTTCAGCTCCATTCTACCCTTCTTCCCTACTTCCCCTTGCCCAGGCCCCTCTCAGCCACGCCTCAGTCCTCCTTCCTGGCCCCGCCCCTCATCTCTCCCTCCTGGCCCAGTGCTTCCCAGTCCCCTCTCTGGATACCCTTCCACCCCCCAACCCCTACCCATGCTTACAAGGCTCATAGTAGTCATATATGGTGACTTGGGCGGCCTGCAGGAACTCCACCTGCAGCATTCGGTGCACCCGGAAGCCCAGCACGGTGTCTTCCTTATGGGAGAGCTGGGGAGACGGAATCCTGTCTGAGCTGACCAGGGTCACTGACCACGGAGCACTGACCACAGGGCCTTGACCATAACACTGACAACGTGTCCTTGCAGCCTGGGGAGCTGACCTCAGACCCTGTGGGTCTTTGGCAACACTGTCCAAGGTGCTGACTGTGGATTCTCTGCCCACGGGGCTACCCATAGGCCTCTGGAGGAGGACAGCCAGCCTTCCTTACCTTATCCAGGTAGAGGACAACGGTGTTGTCAGTGGAATTCATCTTGATCTCATAGTGGAAGGCATACATCTCCATAGTACTTGTAAGCTGGGGCAGAGGGTGAGGATTGCAGGTTGTCAGAGACCCCCCCGCTGAGGTCCCCAGCTCTAGGAGCTCTGGTCAGTGTGAAGTAACTCTCAAGCTCCCAGCCTTTGTCCTATCAGCACCAGTGTCGGGGAAACTGAGGCAAATCAGGGCAAGAATTTGTCTAAGGTCATGGAGGGAAGCAATCAGGTGTGATCTTGGCTATGGACCATGGGGCATTAATCTGGGGGCCTTGATCGCCATGCTCATACGGGGAATGTGGGATGTTGCTAGGGCATCCCCACCCTGCTCAGGAGTAGGCAGGTGGGACCTACATTACCTGTTTGAGGTCATTCTCGTTGGGGTAGAAGCCGGTGAGTAGGGAGACTTCTATGATGCTCATTGTGGCCTCTCGATTTCCCAGGAACCTGGGGATTTCACAACTCCATTATCTCTTCCCACTTTCCTCCTGTGTCTCCCCCAATGCTCCTACTACCATCATCTATCTCATGCCTGGATGAAGGCAGTCAGCAGCCTCCTCCTGGATCTCCCCGTTACTCCTCTGCCCCCAGCAAGCTTACAGATTTAGCAAGCAGGAATCTGATGGGTTGCTTCCTTGCTTAACAGCCTTTACCAGGTGTCTTGTCTCACCCTTCCGCTTTGCCTCCTCTCAGCCCAGCCTTCATGTGATTGCTTCTAAGTGTCTCTCTCCTGCACTGGACCTTGGCACATGCTGTCCTCTCAGCCTGGAGTCCTCACTCCTCTTTCCGCCCTGAAACATGCTCGCATCTTTGCAATTTCCACTGATCCATCACTCCCTCTGGGAAGCCTTCTCCTGCCCAGGCAGCAGGTCGTTCTCTAATTTGCTCTCCTGTGGTTCCTTGGGTCTTTCCTTTGCCATATTTAGTGAGCTCCACCAGGCAGAGGAGAGCTTCCTGGCTCACAGCTGTGCCCTCAGTTCTTAGGACGGAGCCTGGCATTCAGTAGATGCTCAACACATGTTTTTATCTGGGGCAGACCTGGGTGAAGGCATCTGGGAGACAAGGCAGAACTGGGGTGAGGGGTGGGATGTCTTGAGAAGAGGAGGGAAGAGAGAGCTATGGGCTTGGAATCAGTCCTGGGCATCTGGGACATGGAGCAGGTTTGCCGTGACGGAGCCCACCAGGACAGGCAGGTTGAGGGACAGGACTGGGGAGCAGGATGGCAGACAAGCATGGGAAGACAGGGGAAGAGGCCAGGGGGGATGGGCAGGGGAGGGCAAAATGAGTGGTAGAATGAAGGGGCAAGCATGGAAAAGGGAGCTCGGCTGATTCCCACTCTCCATTCAAGACATAAGGAAAGCTGGTAAGGAGTCTGGATACCAGGAAGGGAGGACTTCCTCCTGCCCAGCCCAAGATCCGGGTGCCCTAACCTTGTCTCCATCCGGAGCTGGAAGGTCTCTTCCCCCTTTTTATTATCTGCAGAGAGAAGGCAGGAGTTTAGAGGCTGGGGAACACAGCTTCCTATGTTCAATTCCTGGCTCTGCTGTGTGACTTTGGGCAAGTTCCTTAAACTCTCTCTGTTTTAGTTACCTAATCAGTAAATGGGGAGCATAATATTCCCAATCCAGCAGAGTTGTAGGATTAACTGAGTTAATTCAATAAAGCACTAATGTAGTGCCTTACTGGTACTTTATAACTGTCAATTACTCTTATTACCATTACCACCACCACCACCACTACTACTCCTATTATTATTATTTAGAAATGCAATCCAAGCCAAAGCCTGCAAGTCTTGGGGCTGGTAAGGCTTATTCCCTTCATCCCTACAGTGAGCTCCCAACGGCAGAGTCCTGTCTCTTCTTCCTTGGCACCCCAGACTAGGAACTCGAGAATCTCATTTTTTATAATCTCTACAGCCCCTTATCCCAGTTCAGCCCCCATCATCTCCTGCACGACCAGTGTCGTCACCTCCTCCCTGGTCTCCCAGCTTCTGCCCTTGCCCTCTACAGTCTGTGCAAACCTGTGCTAGGTCATACCCCTCCTTTACTTAGAGCCCTCTATAGCTCCTGCTTCACTCTAAGCAAAACCCAAAGTTCTCACTAGGGCCCATGAACCCCTGCACCGTCTGCCCCATCATCTCTCCAATTCTTTTTCCTAAAACCCTACCCCTTGCTCCTCTCTGGCCACAATGGTTTCTTCAAACCAGGTAAGCTCATTCTTGTCTCCAGACCTCTGCACCTGCTGTTCTGCCTGCTTGGAATGCTGTTCCCTTAGATCCTTCCTGGCTCATTCTCCACTTCTTTCATGTCTGAGCTCAAATGCCACTTCCCCAGAGAGCTTTCCCTGGACTTCCTCCATATGTGTATCACCTCTTCTGCTTTATTTTTTGTGGTACTTATCATCACCTACTAGTGTGCTATATATTTATTTTTTATAATGCAGGTTGTTGTAAGTAATAGCAGTAGGAGTATAATGTATTTATTGTTATATTATTGTTTGTCTCCCCCTACTAGAATGTGGAGTATTTTTTCTTGTTCATGCCTGTGTTCCAGGGTCCAGAAACAGGGCAAGACACATAGTCAATGCTCAATAAATACTTGTTGAAGAGTCGAATAAGGCAATACATGTGCATTCATTACTGAATGAAACCTAAAATAAAGTAATAAAAAAAGAAGTCTGTGACTCTTTGGGTCTAGGCTCACCTTTCAAGGTAGTATGGAGAGTCACATTCAGGTGGTACAGGTTGCAGGCATCCTCCTCGGACTCTGGGGACCTGTGGTACATCGTCAGGATCTGCCAGGGAAGGAAAGGTGTCAAGAGACCATTTCCACCTACTCCCTTCCTCCTCACTCCAGTCCTTGGCTATCCAGGTTCTGTCCCTGTGGATAATTCACAGCAAAGTCTGCGTGTCCCCAAATTCCTGGGTGCAGTGACTAGAACACTTTTTAGAGTCTAGACCACCTCCTTGCAGGAGAGCATTCTGTAGTAATTGAAGTAGATTCTCCCTGTGCTCTCTATATGGTAGTTACTGGCCATATGTTGCTATTGAGCACTTGATATGTGGCTAGCACAACTGAGGAACTGAATTTTTACTTTCATTTAACTCAGATTTAACAGAGGCTCATGGGGAGTATGACATGCCTAAAGTCACACAACAAAGGCAGAGATTCAACTGTGACTCCATTGCCAGAAATATGCAAACAGGTTGCTCAAATTCAGTGAACAAGAGCTCTGTTCTCCTGGGCCACAGGCTATGGAGCCAGAAGACATAGCAGAGGGGGAAGTGTGGAGTCATTCTCTGGGCATTGGAGGGCATGCTGGAGGGACAATCTTCCTTTGGGGGGGAGGGAAGAAAGAAACATCCCTTCAGGGACTCAGCATGGAAGGAGCAGACAGGTCCAAAGACCCCTGGCCTCTACCTCTCCTGACTCTTGAATTATAACAAGTGAAGATTTTTCCGAGTCTCTATTTCCCCACCTGTTAAATGGAGTCCATATTTTTACCAACTTTCTAGGGGCAGGTTTTGAGATGTCCTTAACTTTGTTCCTAGTAAATAGTATTGCCCTACATGGTAGCTAAAATTATTGCTGATTTCAATCTTGTCTTGCAATAAACTGCCTCTATTCCCACCAACAAGGGGGATGGTGTCGTACATGAGGTCTTCCAGCTAAGGACCTCGTGGTGGGACACCAGACTTACTGAGATTGTGCCTCTCCCACTGCCACTGGCTTTGATCTCTAGGTCATCCTGGGCAGAGAACTGAAAGGAAGCAAGAAGAGGATTTGAGCAAACAAGAAGCAGCAAAACATGGCTCAAATGCAATGGGTTTGGGGAGGAAAACATGCATGGGCAATGAGGCCTCAGTGATTTCCCTAACTTGGGCTCTAGTGACTCACTGCCTCCCTCACTCCACATAGATGATTTTACTTTTTTCCTTTTGATAGAGCATTTGTGGTGTCTACACTGTCACAGGTCAACTACTACTGCCAACCCAGGCTGTGTTCTAATGTACATCTGTTCAATCCATCCACTTTACAGTGTCTTCAGAGTTTCTTGTGCATGGAGCCACCACGAGATTCTTCTCCCTGGCATCTATGCATTTACTCTTGTTTCCATCATACATTTCCTTTATCAACCAGAGAAAAATTTTACAAATTCACATCTATTCCCATCACCTCTGCTTAAGCCCCATTGCTATTCTTGGGATGCTTCTGCCTCAGGGCCTTTGCACCTGCTATTTCCTCTGTTTAGATACCCACAAGCCTTACTTCTTCCTTTCCTTAAGGTCTTTGCTCAAATATTACCATCTTGGAGAGAACTTCCCTGCCCCACCTATCAAAAATTGCAACTCCTTAATGTTCCCATCCCCCCTTTCTGCTTAATTTTTAGCTATAGCCCTTGCCACCATGTAACACACTACATATTCTACTTCCTCACATCTCTTTATTGTCTGTCTCACCTATTAAAACATAAAATTCTACATGGAAAGGGATTTTTAATATGTCTTATTCATGGCTATATTCCCAGTACCTACAATAGTTCCTGGCATACAGTGAGTGCTCAGTAAAGATGGGTCAAAGGATTGGAGGTAAATATCTCTTCCTCCATGGAGTAAGATCATGATTACCTCCTTCCTCACACCCAGGGTATCTTCCCCTTTACACATTATTTCTTTTCCATATGTCCAGAAAGCTTAAAATAGTTTTTGTCTTAGTTTCTTTCTACACTATAAGTTTCCTGTGAGCAGAGGCTTCATAATGCATCCCCACTGCCCATGAAAGTGACTGACACACAACAGGTGCTCAAGAAATGGTGGAATA
This sequence comes from Neogale vison, assembly GCF_020171115.1. Classification (NCBI taxonomy): domain Eukaryota; kingdom Metazoa; phylum Chordata; class Mammalia; order Carnivora; family Mustelidae; genus Neogale; species Neogale vison. Next base: position 217,167,733 of record NC_058096.1, read on the forward strand.
GGGGCACCTGGGTGGCTCAGTGGGTTAAGCCTCTGCCTTCAGTTTGGGTCATGGTCCCAGGGTCCTGGGATCTAGCCATGCATCGGGTTCTCTGCTCAGCGGGGTGTCTGCTTCCCCCCTCCCCCTCTGCCTGCCTCTCTACCTACTTGTGATCTCTCTCTCTCTGTCAGATAAATAAATAAAATCTTAAAAAAAAAGAAATGGTGGAATAAATGAGTCAATACATTGACAGTATAGACACTGGTTGTGAGATAATCTTAGAGAGGGACACTGGCAGGAACAGGACTCTTGGCCTCACCCCCAGTGCCACCTCTGTATGACCTTCCTGTCAACCCCTCCATGCCCTACCTTTGCTGACCGCAGATGGTAGGCGTTCCTCTGATCGATGACCCACTCAAAGTTCACAGCCTTCTTGGGCACTCTTATCTGAATCCGGAGATCCTGGCCACCATTGTGAGGGACAGCTTCGCGGAAGAGAGTGAGGGCCTCAAGGGCCACCACAGTGGTCTAGGTGTTGGGGTGGGGCCTCACATCAGCACCACTGACAGCGCCCCTGCACTGCGCGGGGCGGCAAATCAGCACCATGGGAAGCTCCTACCGGTGGGCTGGACTTGTCAGCACCTCGGCTAGCGTCCCTCCCCCAACCCCCTCTTTCCGTGGCCCCGGGTCACCTGGGTGGACTTGAAGCCTCCGCCTAGCTCCCGCTTCTCCAGTAGCCACTTGGCAATGGCGTGTGTCTCATTGTGCCGACCCAACACCACCTTCTGCATCAGCGCATAGGCCGTGGCCTCAATGGTGTACTGGGAGTTCCTGTCCACTTTGTTCTGGGGCCAGTGGGTTTTATCTAGGAGATGGATGACCACTTTGTCTTCCCAAACTGGGCCCATTCACCAAAACCTGTCCTCTCCTGTTTATCTGGCCCCAATTTTCTCATCCACTCTTTTACTGAGCACTTACTTTATATGAAACTCTTTGAGGAGGCATATGGACATTCTATTTTTGGAACCGATGTCTCCTAAATGTCTAGGAGACAGGGACTCTAACTATTTAGAGATGGGGAAATTAAGGTTCAAGGTCCTCCAAGTCCCACCATTTCCACTGCAAGTGAGTTTTCCTAACTCCATTCCTCTTGACATGGAGGAGGATGGGATAAGTACCCTTGGGCAGGCCAAGGGAGGCAGACCCTCTCAGTTAACTACATTTTATTACCTTTTTCCCATCTTTGACCATGTCAAGCACTTTCCCAATTCAGGGAACTTGCACATGCCATTCTCCTAGCTTGGAATGTCTTTGGCCTTTCACACAGGTGGGCCTTCTTATCTTTTACTCCAGCTATGGAGTTAGTTCTTTTTTCGGAGAGGCCTTGGCAGTTCTCCAATCCATACTCCTCTTCCCTCTCCATCTCTCCCACCCATCTTATATGTTATCATCTCTGTGCTTATCTCAGTTTGTAGTTGATCTGTTTGTCTTTTGGCTGCCCTCCCCCAGGGTAGTAGGACCTCTGAGAGCAAGGACTATATTAGTGTTGTCCACCTTGATTTCTCAGAGTCTGAACTCAAGAGTTGGCACACCATAGATGCCCAATAAATGCAAAGTGATGAATCACACATTGCTGAATTTTAAATCACACAATTCCCCTCCCTTGCCCCCATGACTGTGGTTCACACACAGCTGGTTAAGAAGCGGCCCACGCTCACCACGGCTGGCGAAGCTGTCCAGGCGGTCATTGGCTCGGGGGCTGTTGGTGAGGGCCAGAGCATAGGAGACTATGGCTATGGCAAATGTTGTATTAATTTTGGGAAGGCGTTCCTCCAGGAAGCTACGGGCTCGTTCCATGCTCGCAGGCAAGTTCTAGAAAGTTAGAGAGAGCTAACTAGAAGGGGGGCAATTAGAGGGAAGTGATCTAGGAGTTGGAAGAGAGGGATGCACGGGGAGGGACATGAGGATGGGGGAACTTCCTTTGGGCAGAGGATCTAGAGGGCTGGGCTCTGCAGAGCCTGCACTCCTCTTTGGGTCTTACCGGTATCTCCTGGTGGCACAAGTCCTTCCCTTCATCTAGGGCAATCAGAACAAGAGCTGTGAGGGATATGTCTGCTTCAGAACCTCGGTAGCCGCCCTGTGGAAGCAGGATCACACCATGATCCCCCTAGTGTCTTAGAAAGACTTTCCCCAACCTCTCCTGTGTAACCTTGAAAAGCTCTCCTGTGTGACCTTGAAAAGCTCCCAGGTGCTCAGCTCTGGGCTGGAGGATACCAAAAGCAGGATGGGGAGAGAGAGAGAGAAGGAGGAGGAGGAACCACCTCAAGATTTGCCTGTGTAGGGTCTGTATTACCAACCAAAGCCAACACTGTCGAAGGTGATGTGTTCAACTCTACACTATCTCAAAGCATTCTTTCAGCAGCTCCCTTTTCCTGATGAGGGAAGTCGTGGTCAGAGAGGTGGTCTTTCCATTGGTTGAATAATGTCACCTGCCCCAAAAAAATTCGTGTCCACTCAGAATCTCTTACCTGGAAATAGGGTCTTTGCAGATGTAATTAGTTAAATTAGTAGGAGGTCATACTGATTAGAGTGGGCCCTACCTGGTGACTCCTGTCTTAAAAGGAGGCCATGGGAAGATTCAGAGAAGGAAGGAGGGCAAATGAAGATGAGGACAGAGGTTGGAGTGGTGCAGCCAGACGTTCGGGAATGCTAAGGACTGCCCAGAGGCCATCAAGTCATAAGAGACAAGGAAAGAGTCCCCGCTAGAGCCTTCAGAAGGAGCATGGCCCTGTTGACACTTCGATCTGGGACTTCTAGCTTCCAGAACTGTGACAAAATAAATACATCTCTGTTGTTTTGAGCCATCCTGTTTGTGGTACTTTTTACAAGAACCCCAAAGAATTAATTCGCACCTCACAGTCTCTTCTTCCCACAGTGGCCAACGAAGCCTGTGAACTCTTTTTTTTTTTTTTTAAGATTTTATTTATTTATTTGTCACAGAGAGAGGAGCGAGAGTGAGCACAGGCAGACAGAGAGGCAGGCAGAGGCAGAGGCAGAGGGAGGAGCAGGCTCCCTGCCGAGCAAGGAGCCCGATGTGGGACTCGATCCCAGGACGCCGGGATCATGACCTGAGCTGAAGGCAGCGGCTTAACCCACTGCACCACCCAGGCGTCCCAAGCCTGTGAACTCTTGAATCGAGTTGTGTCCCTCCTTGGTTCAGAACCCTCCATGGCTCCCATCTCAGAGGAAAAGCTCAAGCCCTCCCTGAAGCCCAAAGGCCCTGCACCATCTGTCCCACCCCTGCCTCAGCTCTCCTCCTCCTCCTGTCCTCCAGGGTTGCTCACTCTGTCCCAGCCTCCTCGCTGTTCCTCAAACATAGTGGACACTTCCGGTCTGAGGGCCTTTGCACATCGTGTTTCTTCGGCTTGGAACACTCTTTCTCTGATTATCCACGTGACTTGCTCCCTCACCTCCTCTGGTGTCTAACAAACATCATCTCTTCCTGAAGCCTCCCCAGATGACACACCATCGCCTTGATTCCCGTCTCCCTGCATCTTTCCCCGTGTCACTTCTGCCATGCATGCCACACCATTTAGGTTTCTCTCACGCCCATTGCCTGTCCTTCACAAAAGCATCCACCCCGCATGAGAAGGGTCCGCAGTGCTTAAAGCAGCGCCTGGCACGTTTAGGTGCCTGATAAGTGTTCGTTGGTAGGAAGAAACTCCTTTCTGGGAGCCTGTGAACCCTGTTTGTAACCCCTCTCTGTGCCACCGTCCTGTACAGCATCTGGCTGCTGCCAGACAGGCCTCCCAACCCCCTAACTCCTCTCTTCATCTGGGGTTGCAATCTGTCTTTTCTGGGTTTATGCACTCAACCAGAGTTTTATTCAGCAAACATTTGCCAGCTATGATGAATCAGGCCTGCTTCCCCCAACTGCATGTCATCGTGCAGGGAAAGCAAACTTTGAGCAGACTATTTCAAATCCTCACCAAGGTCCCCAAGACCCTGCAGGTTTTAGGGCCTGGCATCTCTCTTCCCTTTCAGGCCTCAGGACAGGCTACCTGCTTTCCCATCTTTGGGTCTGCCGAAGCCTCAGTACTTTTGCATGTACTGATCCCTTTGCCTGGAGCTCTCTTTTCCATTCTTCCTCTACTATGTCTATCCCTTCTTCAGGTTGCTCCTTTGTTGTCTCTTTGGCGGTTCCCTGACCAGGCATGGTCCCTATTAAATACTTTCTCCTGTTACTTTTTTTTTTTTTAAAGATTTTATTTATTTATTTGACAGAGAGAGATTACAAGTAGGCAAAGAGGCAGGCAGAGAGAGAGGAGGAAGCAGGCTCCCTGCTGAGCAGAGAGCCCGATGCGGGACTCGATCCCAGGACCCTGAGATCATGACCTGAGCCGAAGGCAGCGGCTTAACCCACTGAGCCACCCAGGCGCCCCTCTCCTGTTACTTCTTTCCCATGGAACTCAGCACAGTTGTGATGTAAACAATCATTTGTTGTAATTACTTGGCTAACTTCCATCTTCCTCCCACACCCCAGCTTGTGAGTACTACAAGACAGGGGCTGTAGGTGTCTTGTTTACTGCTATGTCTCCCCTCTGCCTAGGACAAGGCCTGGTACAGAGCAGTTGCTGGATAGATGCCTGTTGAATGAGTGAATGACACCCCTACTGTGGTAGGTACAATAATAGAGACAAGCACAGGGCAGGCATTCAGGGGAGACCCCTGGAAGAGGCGGGTTTGAGCTTAAATCAAAAGAGAAAACACAATCTGGCCAGCCAAGGAAAAGCAAAAGGGATGGGGCTTGGCTATTCCGTGCAGAGAGAGCAGCTTAAGCAAAGACCGTGAATTGGAGGAATCCGTGATCAGGGAGTAGTGAGGGGTAAGTCTTGGGGGAGATACAGAAGAGAGGGATATAACAGAGAGATACTGTCATAGACATCTGTGAGCCATAGAAGGTGTTTGAACAGGGGAGAGACATCCCAGACTGTTTGAAAGCTATTTCTGGAGGCTGATGTGCAGGAATATTTGGTAAGGATGGCTGTGTTGGCCGGGGGTTTGAGAAGACTCAGCTCAGAGGGAAGAGAACCAGGACTGGAGCCTGCTCGAAGTGGGAGTGAGAGAGGGACGGGGTCCCACATGTGCCCAGCCTCTCTGACATTGCAACAGAGCTCGGAGAGGTCCAGAGCAGGGAGATGTGATGCTGGATGCTGGGCCCTGGCTTTTTCCTGTTCTCATTTTACCTGCAAACAGGTCAGGGGGCTGAGGTTCCCCCTAACAGTGCACAGAGCCCTGGGTTTGAATAGCCCAGGAACAGGGAGGGCAGTGGTCACCTGCATCGATGCCATGATCACGGGGCCATTCTCCAAGAAGTGCCCGTCCTCTGCCTGCCTCTTGGTGATGATCCAGTTGGCAGTGGCACAGAGAGACCGCAGATCAAGCGTGCTGGTCGTCATGATAGAATAGGCCAGGGCAAAGACCCGGAACACGTAGCTCGTGAGCCTGTCCGGAGGTAGATGGGATGGGTGATGACTGGGAATGGCAGCCAAGGGGATTCAAGGACAGGGGCGTCTACACTAAGGGGAGTCCACACCTGCTGCTCCAGACTATTCCAGACTGACCGTTCATTTGCTGCTCTCCAGGTCGGCCGGCATGGACACTAACCCCTCTCTCTGACATTCAGACACCAACTCTCCATTCAGGTGCTCTCAACAATAACCCCTAGGTAACCCCCGGACACTATCACCCCCACAGTTACCCCCAAACCATAAACTCCCGGGTAATCCTTCAGGTAAAACCCAAGTAGCAATCCTTCTGGCCCAAAGGCTGCCTGCCCCAAGCCCCTGCTGCGTGGGTGCCCCTAGGGTCATCAGGCCCCAGGTTGGCCCTTGGGCTTCATTCAGGGTGGCGGTGGCAGGCCTGTCATCATCCTCATCCTCACCAGGTGCTGCCCGGGTGTCCGTTGCTGATGTGGTAGGTGCCGTGTGCACTCCGGTGGGTCAGCATGTGGGTGTAACCTGGAGATGGGTGGAGGAAGGTTTTCAGGGAGATTTGGCATTTGGGTGTGGCCGTAAAGGGGAGTCAGTCATCAGGTATGGACATGGGGGGGGCAAGATGTGGGTGTGGCTTGGGGGCTCCTCCTATCGAGGCGTAACCATAGGAGGGGACTTGTCTAGGTGTATCAGGAGGTGGCTGCGGGGCCCAGGTGTGACCGTGGGAGCCAGTGTCCAGGGTCATCTGCGAGTAACCTGGACAATGGAAGGGTATGACTAGGAATTTCTGCTCAGATGAATCATGGAAGATGGAACCCAGGAAAGGGGGTACTTTGGGGGCCACTACCTGGCCGTTTCCTTGGGGGTTGTTTCTTGGTTGTAAATTAGGGGTGTCACTGTGTCTGTGTGGCTTAGGGGAAGCTACTCCTGGGGATACCTCTCAGGTGTGTTCCTAGTGTTGCTACTAAAGTATGACCTGAAAGTTGCCTGGGCGATTACCCGTTTGGGAGTAACTTTGGGGGCAATAGTGTCAAGGTGTTACCCGAGGGTTATGGCTGAGAGCCCCTGGAGGGAGAGATGGTGTCTGAGTGCAACTGGGAGGAAGGGTCAGTGCCCTGATGAACCGAGGGTCTCTGTCTGGGTATAACTAGGACTGTGCATCTCTGGTTGTTACCGGGAGGTGTGGATATAGCCTGGAAAGGTGTAGTGGGGAGACCACCACCTGGGATTATCCTGGAGCTGTCTGTTTGGGGGTTCTGTAGGGGTATAACCCAAGGCACGTCCCTGGGTGTAACCTAGGACAGTGTCTGGATATAATAGAACTTGGGGGCTCCTGCTTTGGGGGTAAACCAGGGTGTTTGTTGTCAGACTGTAGCCTGTGAGAGGGGTCCAGATGAAGGGGTACCGGTGGGACTTGGTACCAGTTTGCATCCTGGGAGATCAGTCGGAGTATGAATGCTGTTGTCAGGGAGAGTCTCGTGGGGTCCACACCCAGCCCTGGGGGTACCCCAACTACCTTTCCAGAGAGTCCCAGGAAGAAACCCCTCTCACCTCTGACAATGTTCTGTATCACCTGCTCCCTGAGCTCCACTCCAACCTTGCCCCACTGGCCAGCAGCGTCCAAATAGCGGGTCAGGATGACCGCAGGTACCAATTTGCTTAGTGTCTGCTCAGGACAACCAGTCGGCACCCTCAGCAGCTGCCATTTTTCTCTAGGTGTCAGGGTGCCCAGGATCGTCTCGCCAAGGATGTCCCCTATCAGACGAACAGAATCATCTCAGGAATGGCATAAGCCACCATGGCTCTCGGCTCACCCAACATGGACACCCCAGCCCCTCCTCCCCCTGTGCCCAGGCAGGCGTTGGGGGAGCCAGCTCCTCGGTCTCCCGATCCCTTCCCCCACGAGTCATCTCTGTCCCAAGCACCTTGGACACTGACAAACACTTCTGCTTCTGTATTGGGCACCATGTTGAAAAAGTTCTGTCTTGGCACCATTTCAATCTGGGTTTGACCTAGGTTAAGCCGACACAACCTTCTGTGACAAGCAGATTCTGGGGTTGGGGAACTCAGGGTGTGCAGACCCCCGAGGAGCTTGTACTGCCCACCTGGCCGGACCCCCTCATTTCAGCTCCTCCCTCCCTCCTGATGTGGCCCTAGGATCCCACATGCTCCCTGCAGACCCCACAAACCTTGGGGGTTCAGGAGGATGCTATGAGACCTTTGCTGTATCTGCCCTTCTGCCTGTGAGAGGCAATGATGAAGCAAGTTAAAAACAACAGCAGTAACAGTAATGATGACAATCACAATGACAGTAGGAGGAGGCATTGGTTAGCTGTAAAGAGCACAGACTCTGGATCCCAAATATCTGGGTTCAAATCCCAACCCTTCTATGTTCTAGCTGTGTGACCTTGGGCAAATTACTTAACCTCTCTGTGCCTCAGTTTTCTCATCCACAAAAGGTTCCTACTTCACATGGTTGTTCTGATGGCTCAACGAGTTACTATTCTTACAGAGTTTATATCATAAGCACTGAACATGTGTTTGTTAAGTAAATAAGAGAAGTAAATAAAGTATTATTGATGGGTTGTGCACAACCAGATATGAGATATAATTTTCACAGCTTTCTGATTATTACTCACGGCTGTGGGTGTGATGATTATCACACCTTGCAAATAAGGAAACAAAGGCTCAGAAAAGTTAAGTAAATTGTCCAAGGTCACACAGCAGAGACAAGGCTTAAACCCACTGTGACAACAAAGTCCCATAGCGGAGGCTCTGTGATTGAACTTTCAAATCCATTCTCTGGCCCCTCACTCCCATCTGAGAGCTCTGTTTGTTGATCCTGGGCATACCTGTCGGTCCTGTGATCACAGCTGGGGACCCCCGGGGAAGCCCCATTGTCTGCACCAGTAACAAGAGGTGGGGGCCCCCATTACCTTGACCAGAAGTGTCTTCCTTATGTGGTCCACAGTCTCACTTGTCCTGATCCTGACCTCCACATCCACTTTGCCTATCTCAAGTGGGAGAAGCACAAAGGGCACCATCGTGGAGGAGGTGGGGGGCACGATCACCACCTGGCGGGATGGGGCTCCTGGCTTTGATGCACTGCACAGTGGCTCCTTGTAGGGGAACTCCACATGGACCTGGGGCAGGGTGGGCAATTAGGGGGTCCTGATGCATGGGGTCGTCTAGGACCCTAGTCACAATTACCTCCCTCTCCTCACCCTGAAAATCCCAAGGAGGTGACAGCACAGCATAGTGGCTGAGAGCAAAGGCCTGTCTGCCACTTATGGGCTGTGTGACCTCAGGAAAGCCCCTTCACCTCTTTGTGCCTCAGTTTCCTATCATTCCTTTCCAAAAGCAATGATAACAGCCATCTGCTGGGATTATTGTGCATTTTAAATGAGAAAATACCCCAGGAGCTTTTCAAAAGGGCAACCACTTGGCTGACCCCTTTGAATAATGGACACACTCCAACCCCTTTGTAAAACACACTGATGGATAGTTTGAGAGGAGGGGAGGGCTCAGGCTTCACCTTGACCCGATCCGTCCTGAAATTGTACAGCATGGCTTGGATCTGGACCTGCTCATTCCTGATCACGGCGGAGGGCAACTTGAGATCCACAAAGAGTGATTTCATAACTACCAGCTCAAAGGGGTCTGAGATGCAGAGACCTAGAGCCCGGGGGTATGTGGGCATTAAGGAGAGGCCAGCTGTCCCGGGGCTGGGCAGGACCACCATTCTCCCATCTTCTCAGCCCTGGGCTTGTGGAGTCACCTTTTCCAGGCTTGAGGCTGACAGCCACTAACTCCCACGTGGTGATGGAATCTGGCACGTTCACAGAAAAACTGTATTGGGAGATGCCTCTGGAAGTGGTGAGGGAAGGGGGGGCATAAGTGAGTTTGTGGTCAGAGCCTCTGCACTGGGAAGTCACTGTCCAGGGGTCAGTGGGTCACCTTATCAGAGACATCATCACTAGAGGGTCGTCCTTGGGGGGGAAACACTGGGATTTCTAATCCCCTCCAGGGAGGTTGTAGTGACTATACTGAGCTCAGTGTCACCATTGGGGGCACCGGCTATGACTGACGTCCACTGATGCCTGGAAGGGCCAGGGACCAGATGCTGCCAGGGACGAGGGGGCTGTGGTCCTACCTGGATGTACTTTTCGGCAGTTCAAACTTTGTCCAGAGCCAACTCTCGGGGAACAAGGTTCGGATAGGCTGGTCCTCCAGGAAGATGTCACCTAAATCCTCATCTTCATCCGCTGCAAGGAGAGGATGTGGGGCGGCGTCTCCGGTGCAGCTTCCCACCCCGTCCCCTCGGGGCCCATATCTCCCCATGACTTGTCCCACAGGACTTCATGCCCCTCAGGCAAGCCCCAACCCCCACCCCCTCACCCCCCACCACAGCCTCCTCACATGTCCCCAAAAGCAGCTGCTCCTCCCGAGCCTCCTGACTCAGGGCCTCAGACAGACGGCAACAGCTCAGGAAAGCAGCAACACACGTTGGCCCGTGGCGGACACGCCGTTGCCTCTCTTCACATGACAGCCCTATGGGGCTCTCCTGGAGCCCAGCCTCACAGCACTTTCGCTCCAGCTCTGTCTCAAACTTGTTCACTGTGGGCCAGAGGTAGAGGGACAGAGGAGGGGCTGAGAGGAACTAGAGGAAACTTGGACTCCTCTACCTCAATGCCACGTACACCTGGTCTCTATTTACCCTTAACTCTGGCAGATGCTGGTCCCAGCACTTTGCCTGTATCTTCCTCCCGAAGCTTCACATTGAGCCCATATGCTGGGTTCTGAAGAGGAAGCTAAGCAACAGAGAGGCTAATTCATTGGCCCATGGTCACACAGCTCCCAAGTGGCAGAGCCGGAACTAGAATCCAAGCTGCTGCTGCTTCTCATTTTCCCCCTCCTCCTCCTGTCCCTTCTTCTTCTTCTCCTTTTTTTTTTTTTTTTTTTTTAAGATTTTTAAAAAATTTACTTGACAGACAGAGATCACAAGTAGGCAGAGAAGCAGGCAGAGAGAGAGGAGGAAGCAGGCTCCCTGCTGAGCAGAGAGCCCGATGCGGGGCTCTATCCCAGGACCCTGGGATCATGACCTGAGCCGAAGGCAGAGGCTTTAACCCACTGAGCCACCCAGGCGCCCCCCTCCTGTCCCTTCTTGACAGGGATTGGTAATGCCATGTTTGCATATTAGAGATGCCATTTCAACATCTATTTTTTTTTTTTTTTTAGATTTTATTTATTAAAGAAAGAGAGAGCACACAAGCAGGTGGAGGGGCAGAGGGAGAGGGAGAAGCAAACTCCCCACTGAGCAGGGAGCCCAATGTGGGGCTCGACCCAGGACCTTGGGATCATGACCTGAGCTGAAGGCAGAGGTTTAACCAACTGAGCCACCCAGGCGCCCCAACATTTCAACTTCTGATTTCCATCATGTGTTTTTTTAAAAAAATCAAAACATAAACCATGTTATAAAGCATGATGTCAAGTTGAATGCTTCTAAGTTAGGAAACTGAAGGAATACACTTAAAGGTAAAAATATTCAGGGGACCTGAATGGCTCAGTTGGTCAAGGGTCTAACTCCTGGTTTCAGCTCAGCTCATAATCTCAGGCTCATGGGATTGAGCCCTGCATGGGGCTCCGCACTCAGCATAAAGTCTGCTTGAGATTCTTTTCCTTTTTCTCTCCCTCTGCTCTTCCCCTTGCTCACACTTGCTCTCTCCTGAAAATAATAAATAAATAAATAATATATAGCAATTAAAAACTCTTATTGTTTACGATTAACATAATTATAGTTAAATTTTATAACTTATCATTATCATAAATAAAACAAGAGTTTATATTATGAACTTTTCCCAGGGGGTTAGCACAATTTAATATCAAAATTAGAGTCACGGTTTTACCTCAATTTCTATTAGGTTTCACTTACTTTCTCTTTATTTAGATTCACAAAGTCACAAGCATTGCTCAAGGAGACGGAAAAATCTAGTATTTGCAAAACCCATGCTTCCAACACCACTCAGTGCTGCCTCCCATCTTCCCTTTACCCCAGGCTCAGAGCTTCTTATTCTGGTCCACATCCTGGCCTTGGGGATGGCAGGTTTGTTATTAGCTATGGGCACCCAGCACCCATCTCTCCTTTTGTCTATGTTTGCTTTTGTATCACAGAGCCTACATAGCTTGAAGCTGCATTTCCCAGACTCCCTTGCCGCTAGGGTTCTAGATGAGATAAGGTTCTGCCACCGAGACACTCTTGTGTAGGATCTGGAGGGTGGAAGAGGTGGAGGCCATTTTCCCTGGCAGGGGTAGCTGAAGGGTGAACCCCAGTCTATGTGTGTTTTTGTAATGGGCACATTTCTGCACTTCATTACTGACCCACCAGCATCGCACGAGATATGGGCAGCAGTTTCCTGAGATGTCACATATTACAAAGCTGCAGTGAGGTGATTTTGAGTCCAGCAAGCAGCCATTCCTACAGATTCTCTAATGACTTTGAAAGCACCAAACTCCCATCATTGAATCCCTCCCTTTCTGCTTGAAGTACCTAGAGCGGTTTCAGTTTTTCTCTTCTAAGCTCTGATGAATACAGTAGGTTAGGAAGCCAGGAGGGACATGTCCAGCTTTAGCTCTGACCTGCATTCCTCTTGGTCTCCAGCCTCTTCAGAGAGCGGCGGCGGCGGCGGCTGGCAGGGGGACTCTGAGGGCACTGCCAGTCTGAGGGTCAGAAGAATGGGGGGGGTCGCTGTCATCAAGATTGTTATCAACATCCCTGATATTTATTGGGTGCCGACAGAATGCCCAGTGCTTTCTAAGCATCATTTCTTTTAATCCTGTAACCTCCTCATGTTCATGATTCACCACTTAAAAGCTGTGCAATCTTCAGCAAGTCACTTAACCTCTCTGGGCATTAATTTCTCCAGCCATGTAAATTGGCATAATCCTAGGTCTATGAATGAGATCATTCATATAAAAGTACTTAGCACAGTGTCCAGCTTGTAGTAAATAGAAACTGTTACTGATATCATTATTTATAGCTGGAAGAAGACATTCCTAGTTGTCCCTAGTATTCACTCTCCCCCTTCATCCATGGGGACTAAACCTCCCTCTTTTGCATATCACTCTAGAATGAAGACTACATTTCCCAGCCTCCCTTGCACCTAGGCAGGGCTGCATGACTGAGTTCCAGCAAATGAAATTTGGGGAAGTATCTCCCCTTCTCACTTCCCTTCATACTCTTGCCTGGCAGGAGGTCCTGACGAGGTGCCATCTTGTAGCAGAGCAACAAGCTAGAAGGAGATTGAGCTCCAGAATGACCTCAGAACTGTTACTGAGTGAGGAATAACCTTCTACCTTGTTTAAGCTAATGTTAGTTTGTATCTCTGATACCCATGGCCAAACCTATATCTTAACGAAGACGTAGGGAGTCACTTCTATTATTATCCCCATTTTACGGCAGAGAAATTGAGCCTCAGAGAGGAAATGTTACTGACTCATGATAAGTAGGATGCTCCTAGATTTTAGCCGGTCTGACACCAGACCTCATGTTCTTAACCACTAGACAGCACTGCCCACCCATCCTGCCCCTGGCATGTTCCTTCCCGTACCTGAGCTTGTCAGGGTATGCATCCCTGTGCTCATCTTCAGGTCCAAGCCAGCATCCTTGAACACAGCAAGTCCATCTTTCCCACTGCCCGATGTACAGCCAATGTCATGTTCCTCCACCACATCCCAGACCTGGGGGTTTAAGATAGGAACCTAGCTTTGGAGCCTGGGTGACCTTTTCAGGGAAGGAGCAATGGTGCACTAAAATTGCTGGCTCAAATAATAATTCTCACACCGCCTCCCATTTATTGAGCTCTTATCACCTTCCAATCTCGAGCTGTGCACTAGCTCCTTGAATCCTTGAATCTTTGCAACCATCAATGTTGCCCACTTTACAGCTGAAGAAGCTGAAGCCCCAGTTTTAGAACCTCTAGGCAACCTCCTGGTCCAAAGCCCATGTATTCTTACCTTCTTCTGTGTGAGCTTGTGTTTACTGTTCAAGACATAAACAGCCTTGTCCACGGCCACCAACCCCACTGTGGCCTCTTCATCACCTGTCACCTTCAATTCCACATTGCTATTGGGTTTCAAAATCTGGAATTGTCTTTCTTTCTTTAAACCAACCTTCAGCTGACCCAGGAAAAAGAGAGATGTCAGTAAAAGGCCCTCATATGCTACCAAGGGATTTCCCCAACAAGACCACTTTCAAGTTTAAAACTCGTTATGGGGGGGCGCCTGGGTGGCTCAGTGGGTTAAGCCTCTGCCTTCGGCTCAGGTCATGATCTCAGGGTCCTGGGATCGAGTCCCGCATCGGGCTCTCTGCTCAGCAGGGAGCCTCCTTCCTCCTCTCTCTCTGCCTGCCTCTCTGTCTACTTGTGATTTCTCTCTGTCAAATAAATAAATAAAATCTTTAAAAAAAACCCAAAAAACTCGTTATGGGTCTGATGAAGCATCCGGGAACTTCACTAAGCCAATCCCAACTCCATACATTTGCTTGCATAGTCTCCATGCCCTAGGCCAAGCTTTTTCTTTTTTTTTTTTTTTCAGATCTTATTTATTTGACAGAGAGAGATCAGAAGTAGGCAGAGCAGCAGGCAGAGAGAGAAGGGGAAGCAGGCTCCCCGCTGAGCAGAGAGCCCAATGTGGGGCTCGATCCCAGGACCCTGAGATCATGACCTGAGCCAAAACCAGAGGCTTAATCCACTGACCCACCCAGGTGCCCCACCTAGGCTGAGCATTTAAGGGCACATCTCCTTTTCCTCTCCCCGTCCTTAGACTTGGAGCCCTTCAACTTGGACAGACGTTTCTGCCCATCCAAGCTTTATGATGGTAATGTACAACTTCAAGGAATTTGGCTCACCGTCCCCATGCATCTGTCTTTCACGTCAACCCATACGGAGTCGGCCACCAGTTCAGGATCCTGACCTGTTCCCCTGGGCAGTATATAAAAGGCCAGGATGCGGAAGGAGGGCAGCATCTCTGAAGTAACATCAATAGTGGCTACTGTGTAGTCACTTTTTAACTGATGTTTGACATCCACAATCCGGCCCTTACTCAGAACCTTGGAGATAAGAGAAGACAAGAATGAGAAGGGGAGGGTCAATCTTTTTCGGAGACCATCTCAGCTCACAAGGGAGACTCACGGTTCTTTTGCTTCGGCTCCTTAGTCTGAGGCCACCCCAAATGGTTCCCACCCTCACACCACTGTTCACAGTTTCTCCAAACCAGCTAGCCAGGGATGTTCCAGGGAAATCATTCCTTGGCTTAAGTTTTAGTCCTAGCCAACTCACCAGGATGGTGAAGTGAGTGATCTGTTTCTTTGTTTCATGATTCTGATGTCCTGTGACAAGGCTCAGGTAGATGCTGCTGCCTACCTCTGCGACTGTGTTCACCTCAATGTGCAACAAGTTTCCTGACCCACCCTGAGTCGAGTAAGGCCAAGCCGTCATATTGGCTGAAGCCTGCTCTTCTGGCTGCAGAGGTTCTTCAGTTTCTACCTGGGGAGAGTGATGGGCAAGTAAACTTCCAGCTCTTCTAGCTCACACAGCTCCACCATCCCTGCCCCATTAGGTTGGTACCAGGATAGGGAGCTTCTCCTGATTATTTGCATTTGTGTTGATGGTCAAAATGGCCTCTCCACTGGCTGAGGTTCGGTCTCGTTTGTCTTGGCATCGGACAAGGACTCCAGAGGCTGGGGACCCATCAGGATTTGAGACAAAGACCTGAGGTGGAATAGGGGTGAGATGAAAGACAGGCCTGGTGGTGACCTGGTATGAGAAGTGGGTACTGGGAATCCGATCTGGACAGGACTGCCTTGTATAGCTGTACAAGTTGTGCACTGAACAACACTGGGAGAACCATACATATTAGAGTTTTGCAGTGTGCAGTCATATGTGGTGGCCCTGGGGGTTGGTGTGCTGGGGTAATGGGGGTGGAAGGGATTAGAATGGAGAGATGAGGAGGGCTTGGGGAAGTCTTCAGTAGGACTGGCACCAAAGGATGTCTCTGGTTTTCCTAATGTCCATCAGACCTCTCAAAGTCACCTCAAATGAATGTATGTAAAACCAGCATTCTTGCTGTGCAAATGTAGCCTAAAGATAACTCCCTGTGCACCACCTTCTAGCCTGACTGTGACCACTAAGCCCCCCACAGAGAAATTATGGAACCATCACAGTGCTTTGGGGCAACTTGGGTTGAGACTTGAGAGAGACTTGGGATTGGCCTGAGAGGCATGATGGATTCAGTTCTCAAACAGATGTATTGTCGGGAACAGATGAGCCCAGTGTGGTTTTTTGTCTCCTGAGAGGGGTCTGTTAGGGGAAGTGAGCTCCGAGTCCCTGGGTGGAATGAAGTCAGACTCTGACCTTAATGTTGAAGGGCATCCCAGGCTTGAAATACTGGGGAGTCCTGATGAACTTGATGTTGTATGGGCTCCGGACAATCTTCACCCCTGGGGTCTCAGCCTGGACCATCTCACCCCCTGGAGAGACAGGGGACTGTGAGGTCTGCGGAGGAGGTTCAGTTTCTTGGGAGAATGACAGAGCTGCTGGTATGGGAAGCCTGTCCTGGTGAGGACATGGAAAGATATAGTAACACAATCTCAGCTCCTTCCAGCCTTTCTGGCATTTTTGCATTTCTCTGATGAGGAAACAGGCTGGGAGGTGGCCCGTGGTCACACGGGTGGAATGTCTAGTTTGGGTAAGGACACTGTCCTGACTTCAGCCAGGAGACTGGGTAAAGGTGGCACCTGAAGAGAACACGGTGACATCGACAAAGATAGAGGCCCCAATGAAGTCCTCTTCTGGGCCTTGGAATGTGGACATCAGTGTGTTCTTCTGGAGGGAGACGTGACCCAGGCCTTCAGAAATCTGCTCTCAGGGTGAGAGAGAAAAGAGGAGATGGTTTCTTGGGGAGTAGAAAAGAGTTGGTGGAGGGGGAAGTTAGGTGAGGGTGAGGTCAAGACTCAGTTACCTCCACTTTCTGCAGGGAGCTCTGGATGATCATCCGACGGGAAGGCAGCTTCACCCCGAAGATGGCCAGAGCCTGTCCATTCACTGGCTCTTTGAATACATAACTGGGGGTGGGTGGAGGGTCATTCCACTGGGCTCTGAATCACCTACACAACCTCATGTGGTTGCAGAGATGTCCTGTATGACCTCATGAGGCTGCTTGGATGGTGGTAAAACTTTGGGAGGGGCAGAGGTGGCCCCTGGAAACTCAGATGGTTTCATTGCTCACCTATACAACCCTGGGAAGTGATATATGTGTTCCATAAAGCTTTGTGTTGGGTTGCAGATGTGGCCTGTGCAACCTCACAAGATGGTGGAGGTAGCCCTTAAAACCTCATCAGGCAGACTAGGGGGGCATGCATAGCAAGCTATAGGGATGGTCTGCATAGTGTTAAGAAGTGGCAGATAGGGCCCTTACAACCTTAGGTGGACAAATGATCTGTATGACCTCATAGTACTGTGGAGATGGCTTGAACAAATTCATAAGATGACAAATGTGCCTGTGCAACCTTGTGGACCTTCAGAGATGGTCTGAGCTGTGAGACATGGCATGACTTTATTTGGTGGACAAGATGTGCTATACAACCCCAGAGACCAGAAGGAATGGTCTGTACTACTTACATGTGGCAGATGTGGTCTGGACAACCTCACAAAACAATGTAGGTTTCCAGGAATACCTCATGGGTGGCAGTGAGTACCTCCACCATACCTTAAATGCCACAGAAGTAATCTGCTTCTCTACCCATTCAGTTTCTTGGCATTCCTGGTCCTCTGGCCAGGCTGGGGACAAGGGGACTTACCAAGCCTCGATGTCCACACCCAGAGCCTCATCGTTGAGGTGGAAGAAAGTCTTGTTTGGTTTCAGCTGGACCTCAAATGATGGGAGCACTGGGTGGGGTAAAGGCAGAGGACACCCTCCATATTTTGCTGTCCCCCTCTATGTCCCCTCCCTGTTCACCATTTCCTCAGTGACTCTTGCAATCCCCAAGGATTGGAACACATGGTTCTGTTCACCAGCACCCAGCTTAGGTCCTAGCACATAGTAGGTGCACCATGATCCCTCTTTTCCACTTCCAACCCTGTGTCTTGCATATCCCACCGTGCCCTGCTCATCACACCCTACTCACCATAATCCCTGACTTCAAAGGTTGCCTTGAACTTCTGCTTCGCTGCACTTTGGTAACTGGCTTCGATGCTCCAGGTCCCAAAACTGAGACGCAGAGAATTAGAAGAGATGGAGACTGAGGAAAGCCTCCAACCCTTCTCCCACAGGGCTCCCAGCAGAGCACCTGACAATCTGTGGGAGTTTAAAGGATTTTGCGAAGAAACCGTCCTTGGCTAGCAGATCCTGGCTGATCACAGTGATCCCCTCCGGGTTCTGTGGCGACAAGGGGTGTAGTTCATGCCCCAGGCCTTCAGCCCATGATAGAACCTCATGGGTCTACCCAGTAGGATCCACCCTCCCATCAGGAGAGGCCACCTTGATGTCCAGAGTGAATATCCTTTGGGCAGGATCCATCTTGTGGTCCACAGCAAACACCCGGTATTGAACTGGGGGGAGAGGGAAGACTCTGAGTTCTGGATAGAATCTGAAGAGGGAGGTAGTCGTCAGGATCTTGGGCATTAGGATATAGGGGTCTTTGGGCAGAGGGTGACCTTGGGAGGTGGAATATGACAGGCATTGGGGGAGGCGGGGAATGAGAGTCAGCGTCTGTCTGAGGCCAAGTGCCTGGGCGCTCTACCCAAGTGTTCCGGGGTGTAGAGAGGCTTGTCTGTCTGGATGAAGATGTAGCCAGCATGGGGAGCCACTGGGACTATCCTCTCCATGGATGAAGTGGTCAAGGTGGATGCCCAGTTTGCCTGGATGATGACATGCTGCTGTCCGGGTTGTGGGGGGTATATCAGGCTCTCGGGAATCTGGGGAGAGAGGTCCACACTCTTCAGGCTCTGCACTCCCCATCCCTGGGAGCAAAACCCTGAGCCAGATCTTGGGAGAAACAACTGAATGGGGGCCCTCTGGCTCTGGGGCTGGGAGCAAGGTGGCCTTGTCGCTTGTTCTACACAAGGGCGGCCCGCCAAAGTGGGACTGCAATCCAGTCCACAGTCTGGCTCCCAAACCACCAGCAGAGGGCGCCCCTTATTAATTCTCCCAGAGATCTCATACCGGCTAATCGCTGCCCTTCTTGGAGCCCGGATTCGGGCGGGGGACTTTGGATTTCTAACTGCACAGGACATAAGAGGAGCGGTAAGTATATCCAAACCCTGCCTCGGTTCTCCAGTGTTTCTCGTGGGGAGTCCCTCTGGAGTCTGCCCCTCTCCATCCCTGCCGCTGACCCAGAGCCTCCCTCTGCCGCCACCCATCCCATCCTGGCCTGTCACCTACCGTCACGGACTCCTGTTTCATAAAGTTGTTTGCTTCTGAGAGAAGGAGGTGGCTCTTAGCCACCACTGTCTTCTTCATGGGGAAGTCCCATATGGTGAGGTTCACCTCGAGGGTCCCTTTGAGGGACTGCTGGGAGTCCGAGTGAGCCTGTACGTGAATGATCTCAGGGCTGCCGACCCGCAGGGCTCGGGGGGTCACCAGGATGTACCTGCCAGTAGACAAACGCAGGAGCATGGGGGCGGTGGGACTCAAGTGGGGGAAGCAGCTTCGGAAAGGCAGGCACACGCGCAGGGAATCACACAGGCAGCGGCTGAGTGCCCTTTGTCTCCCACACTCACAGCGGCTCAGCATGGGCAAGAGGGGTCCCCAGGAGGAGCAGAATCAACCCCGCAGGCCAGGGCACATCCATGGCAGTAGGGGGGTGATGTGCAGCCCCAGGCCACGGACACCTGTCCTCTTGTCTGCTCTGTTTGCTTTGGCCTCTTCTGGCTCAGTTAATATCTAAACAGGCATGGGGAGGGAATCCCCATAACTCCAATGGGGGAAGAGGGAGCTTCTCCTCCCTTCTCAGCCCATCCTCCATGGGAGGCGGGGGACAGCTGCACTAGGAAGTATCCCAGGTGCCCCCTTGGAGGCCAGAGTGGTGGAGGGGGGTGGTTGTCCTTTCCATGACCCATAAGGTCTTACCTGGAAGCCTTCCCCTCTACCAGCAAGAAGCCTTGGGTTGGGAGACTTGGCTCAGAGCTTGGTTTGGGACTGACCCAGAGGGGCAGGAAGAAACAGAATTGTTCCCACCTCTGCCCTTGTGAAATTGGTGAGTTTCTGGGGTAGCTGCCCAAACGGGGGCAGCCCAGGGATTATGTCTTCATTTCCCCAATCACAGAGCATGAGCAGCCATGGCATTGAGCCATCCGGCCCCGGGACCCGCCGTAATGGAACCTTCTCAAAAAGGCACAGGTCAAATCCTCTTGCTGGGCTCCAGATCTTTCTGCATAATTACGCTTGGTAAATTGTGACCATTGTTCATTGTTCCTAAATCACACCAAGCTCTCTGGGCTCCTTTTCCAGAAGGCAAATTATACATATTAAACCAGGGACAAAAACACATCTTGCTTGAGGCATTCCTGGAAGAAGTCTTTCTCTGTCCCGAAATAATTTTCACTGCCTGTTTAATATGCCCTTTAAAGATGTTGGACCCACTTTGTGGTGTCTGCCTCTTAGAAGCAGACAAGTTTGTCTGGTTCTTTTTTTTTTTTTTTTTTCCCAGTTTTTTTTTCCACTGCCAATCTGGACAGTCTTGCTTATTGGAAAGCACCAGATCTCCCCGAAACAATGATAAAATACATGTATTCCACAAAGATTCATTAAGTATGTGCTATGAGCCCAGCCCTCCTAAGCATGCTGGGATCACAGCAGTGTCCAACTCCGCCAAAATCCCTGCCCCTGTGGAGTGGACATTTAATGAGAACTTACTAAGGGCTTAAGGTACATTTCTGCCCTAAACCTCATAGCCTCTTGTTAATTAGGTTCAACCTGTGCCTGCTTTCCAGACTCTATCTTTGTAGAGAGCTATAAAACCAGTGTGGATCTAGTCATTTATTCCTCACTGTGTGCCAGATGCTGTTCTATGTGCTCTGTCTGCACTGACAGAAGAACCATAAATGCCCCTTTATGCTAAAGTAAGAATTCCCACCTATTGTACAGATAAGGAAACTGAGGCCTGGTGAGTGAAGGCAACTTGCCCTGGGTTGGGCAGGGGAGCCGTGAGGCTCCAGGTGATGCTCTAGAGTCCAAGGTCAACAGTCCCTTGTGAAGCAAAGAATTGGCAGAATCAAATTAAGACCTGGATCGGGGAAGCAGGGGAGACCTAATTTGGAAGGTTCTAGAACATTGGTGTCCACGTTGGTGGTGTATTCTGCTGTTGTCCTGTGCCCTCAGGGAATCCCTGCTGGTTCTGTTCAGCCCTCCCTCAGCTGGGTGTGAGCTCTCTCCTTCACATCTTGGTCCCCACGCGAGGTGTCCACATCCCCCTCTGTCCCAGGGACTCCTCGGTGTCCAGAACAAGGCACGGTCCAAAGGTGAGGGATTCTCAGTCCCTCCCACCTTTTGTCCAGTCTGGGCTCCCGCTCACTGTGCCAGGGTCTCTGTCTCCCCAGTGGGAAACCTGGTCAGGGAAGCCTATCTGAGGCTTTTGAAACATGTTCAAGCCTGCAGCTTCTTTGAGTTTTGGTTTTGTCTTGGGGGTGGGTCCAGGAAGGGAAAAACAGAGGAGGTGGGAACTACTTTGAAAACAAGGTGGGGGCACCTGGGTGGCTCAGTGGGTTAAAGCCTCTGCCTTTGGCTCAGGTCGTGATCTCGGGGTCCTAGGATTGGCTCTCTGCTCAGCGGGGAGCCTGCTTCCTCCTCTCTCTCTGACTGCTTCTCTGCCTACTTGTGATCCCTCTGTCTCTGTCAAATAAATAAATAAAATCTTAAAAAAAAAAAGAAAAGAAAACAAGGCGATACAGCTTTATCATCTGATGAGCAAATGCATGGAGGTGGAAATGGGTGAATGAGTGACTGGAGCTCACCCCTCATACCTCTGTCCCCTCCTCCCCACCCAGCCTCAGGTCCCTTAAAAGAAGAGGCAGCATTTGTTCAATAACTAATACATAAAATAACCGGGAGCACCATTTGCATGCCTGTCCTTGCTGTAGGTGCTGGGGACACAGCAGTGAAGAGGACCGAAACCCCTTCCCCTTAGGGAGTGGTGTCTACTGTAGCTGCTTCACCTGGACGGTCCCTTTTCAGCCTCTCAGCATTCTCATTAGAATTCCCATTGACCCACTTTGCAGATGGAAAAACCTAACTGTGTCGTCAGGAAACGGAGGCACAGGGAGGTTAAGTGACTTGCCTCAGATCACACGTCAAGTTAAGCGAACCCGTGTGGAGAGGGAGCTCCAGGAGGGTAGAGGGTCGCAGACCCGCTGTGGGATCCACCCAGGACCGCTACAGCAAGTTAATGGTCAAGTTCAACCTTTCGCACTTGGCCGCGAGAGGGCGCGAGCGAGCCTCCAGCCAGACTGAGGAGCGCTCGGCCTCCTCCCACAGGAATGCGGGCGGTGGAGGGAGGGCACGTTGGCCCGACGCCCAGAGCAGCTGCCGCCGCCGCTCAGATCCCGCCCGCCTTCCCCTCCCTGGGACCCCGGGTTTGCAGGGCGGGAGGGACGACTTTGCAGGGATGTGTGGCCTCTGTTTTCGCTCCCTCCTTCTCCAGGCTTCCAGCCCAAAGCTTCCCGGGAAAGGCCGGACAGGATCCAGGAGGCTGGAGTGATGCCCAGAACAACATGGCCGTGAATGGCTGTCACTTCTGAAACACCTAAGTTCCGGCACTTAGTAGGGACTTTCTCCCCAGCAACCCTTCCATTTGACAGGTGAGGAAACCGACGCTCAGAAAGGTGACATTTCTTGCTCCGGTAGGAGGTATCAGGAGCGTCTTAACGTCTTACCCTGCTGGGTCACTTCCTGTCTCAGCTCAGGCTGCTCCAGTCATGGTCATTTCTTGGTCCCTGAGGGCTTCTGATCATGCACTTGTTTTCCCCAAGGCTTCAGGCACTGGCCTTGCTTCCTGGTCCCTAAGGGCATCCATCCCATGCCTCCCCTCCTGGTCCAAGGAGGTCTGACTCGCAGGGAGAATTTTCAGGGGGAGCTTGTTGCTTGCTATGGGAGGAGAGGGAAGAATTCAGCAGTCACGTTCGGGGTTGATTCCTGGGTCTGAAAACAGTGTGATAGGTGCCACAACAGAACTGACAGCCCGATCAGGGAAAACTGTCCCAGAATAAGCAGTTACGAGGGTCCAGAGAAACCTCCTAACCCTACCAGGCTGGAGAGTCAAAGAAGGCATCCTGGAGGAAGCGGTATTTAGGCTGACACCCTGAAGTCTAGAAAAGTAAAGGTAATCCCGGGAAAGGATTAGGGGAGGGAGACAGCAAGATGGTTTTGCTTTGGGCGAGGGAACAGCCCAGGCAGAAATCTGGAAAGGAGGTGATCTGAGGAGTAGTAAGGAAAGGGTCTCGAAATCCTTCTTAGGCCATGGAGAGTCTCATTTGGATGCTTTCATTTATCCACTCATTCTTTCCTTTGTCAAATATGTGGAGATCTACCTTGTGCCGCATTCTCTTGTAGGTGCTAGGGATGTAGGTGAGCCAAGTCTCCTCCCCATGGAGCTGATGTTCTAGTGAGTTCTTGTTTCAAGCAAAAACCAAATAACTAACATATGTCAGGTGATGAGAAATAAAGCAGGTTCAGGGGACAGAGTGACAGGGTACTGTCTTGTGGCCTCTCTGAGAAGGTGAACTGAAGGAAGGAGCCATGTGGCTATTTGGGAAAAAGGTTCTAGCAGATGGGGCAGCAAGTACAAAGGCCCTGAAATAGGGATGTGCATGGAGGGTGCCTGGGAGCCCCAGTCATTAAATGTCTGCCTTCGGCTCAGGTCATGATCCCAGGGTCCTGGGATCAAGCCCTGTGTAGGGCTCCCTGCTCACTGGGAAGCCTTCTTCCTCCTGTCCTACTCCCCCTGGTTGTGTTCCCTTTCTCGCTGTCTCTCTCTCTCTCTCTGCCAAATAAATAAATAAATAAATAAATAAATAAATAAATAAAATCTTTAAAAAAAAAAGGGAATGTGCACGGAGTATTTAAGAAACAGTAAGGAGGTCAGTGTTCTAGAACGAAGTCGGTGAAGTGGAAAGAGTGGGAGATAATTTGAGATTAATATTCAAGGATCAGATCATGTAGGAGGTCTCATAGTTGTGGATTTGAATCTAAGTAAGGGGTGAACCGTTGGAGAATTTTGAAAAGAAGAGTGACATTATTTTTCTGTTTTAACAGAATCGGTGGGGTAGGTCCTTTGTTACTCTGACTTGAAATCCGAAGGTAACAACAATAAGAACAGATAATTCCATGACATGAAAATAAGACCAAATGCACCACAGAAAAGTTGAAAAATTAGGGGGAAAGTGCACTTCATATTACAGTCTCCCTAATCTCCTTAATATGTAAAGAGTTTCTAGGGATTACTAATAAAAATATAAACAATCCAACAGAAAAACTTGAGCAAAACGCGCAGTCAGAATGTTCACAAAAAATGAAATTCAAAAGGTTCTTTGTCACGTGAAAAGACAGTCAACCTCACTCATAATAAAAGAAATCCAAGTTTAAATAAGAGAAATAGGAGATAGTAATTTTTACCTATTAGAATGGCCAAAATGTAGGAGACTAATCATGTGCAGTGTGGTGAGGCTGTGGGGAAGTGACCGTGCTAACATATGGACATCAGTTTTTCCCAATAGAGTTGAATTTGATAATGTTCATAAAAATAACAAATGCATAGTTCTTTGGCCAAGTAATCCCATGACAGAAACACTTGCACATGTGTGAAATGATATATGCACACAAGGTTATTCATTGCAGCCGTTTATATAATAGGAAAAGATTGGAGAGAGCCCAAAGATTCATCAGTACAGGACCAGTTCCATAAATCATTGTCCACGTACACAACAGGATATATCACAGCTGTGCAAAAGAATGAGGATGTCTGCTTGGGCTGATATGGGAACATTTCTAAGACATATTATTCAAGGAAAGAACTGAAGTTCGCATTTAGGTGTAAAGTATGCTGATTTCTGTGAAAAGTTAAATAAATAAATAAATATATATATATATATACGTTTATACACCTGTGTAGGTACCTATATATTCTGTTTTTCCATTAGAATACTCCATATTCATTTTTTAAATTGTGGTAAAATCTGAACACCATGAAACTTACCATTTTCATCATTTTCAAGTGTGCAGAGAATGCTGTTAAACACATTCACATCACTGTGCAACCGTCCCCACCACCCATCTCTAGAATGTTCCATCTTCCCAGACTGAAACTCCGTCCCCATAAAACACTTACTTCCCACTTCCAACCCCCGCCAAGCCTCTGTTAACCATTGTTTTACTTTTTGTCTACAAATTTGCATATTCTATGTACCTTAAATAAACGGAATCCGGTAATGTATTTGTCCTTTCGTGTCTGGCTTATATCACTGGGCATAATGCCTTCATGTTTCATTCCTGTTGTAACACGTGCCAGAATCTTCTTCCTTTTTAAGGCCGAATAACATTCCTTTGGATGTATCTGCTGCGGTTTGCTTATCCATTTATCAGGTTTTTCCCCCCTGGTATAATCCGAAGGAAAATCTGGATAGGTAACTTGAGGTGAGGGGGAGGTTATCAGGAATTAGGCAGTTGAGGGAAAGAGGAGGCTGGCAGAATTGCTTTTATTTTATTTTTTTATTTTTATTTTTTTTAAAGATTTTATTTATTTATTTGACAGAGAGAGACACAGCGAGAGAGGAAACACAAGCAGGGGGAGTGAGAGAGGGAGAAGCAGGCTTCCCGCCAAGCAGGGAGCCCGATGTGGGGCTCTATCCCAGGACCCTGGGATCATGACCTGAGCCGTTGTAAGCAGACGCTTAACGATTGGGCCACCCAGGTTCTGAACTTATAAAATATTGCTTTTAAAATATTCTTTTATATGTACATAGACGCATATGTATTGATTTTTAAAAACACTGAGATTTTATCAATTCAGAAGGTGTTTTTAAAGGGTCTTCTGGGCTGTGGTGTGGGGAATGGATTGGAGGGAGCAGCAAGGGGTGGGAGGGGCTGGTGCTCTTCTGGGGGGGCTGCTGGTGCTCTTCTCCGGCTGAAAAATGATGGTGGTTGGGGCACCTGAGGGGCTCAGATGGTTAGGCATCTGCCTTTGGCTCAGGTCATGATCCCAGGGTCCTGGGATGGAGCCCCCCATCAGACTCCCTGCTCGGCGGGGAGCCTGCTTCTACCTCTCTTTCCCCCACGGTTCCCCCTGCTTGTGCTCTCTCACTCTCTCTGTCAAATAAGTAAATTATTCTTTAAAAAAAAAAATGATGGTGGTTGGATTCGGGTGGGGACCCAGAAGGTGTTGCGAAAGGGTCAGTTCTGAATATATTTTGCAGGTCCAGTGAACAAGATCTGATTAGCTGTGAGGTATGAGAGAGAGAGGAAGTAGAGATGACTCCAGGATTTTTGGCATGAACAACTAAAACAGACTTATCTTTGCTAAGACGGGGAGGACCAAGGGGCAGGTGGGGCTGTAGAAATCAAGAACAAGGGTTTGTGCGCCTTCAGCACCTTCTGAACGTTGGCCAATTTCTGCTGGTCGGCAGTGGCATTCCGCTAGACCATAATAACATTTCTTCCTCCTCCGCTGAATTTGCTTTTATGTTGCCATCTGGATTGGTGATGATTCTTCCTTATATGCAACAGAAGCTGACTCAGGGTGATTTAAGCTGCAAAGGAATTTATTGGGTGGATATTGGTGGCTAATGAAATCACCAGCCCTCGAAGACGGAAGGGGCAAAGGAAGGGCGCAGGCCAGCAGCTAAGACCAGAGGGCAGCTCTGGCTTTCGCTGACGGCCCTGGACATTTGCAACACCCCTGTCCCTTCCGCTACCTCCCTTTCCTGATCTCTCCTCCTTTGGGTGGTGGGTTCTCAAATCTAACTTTGTACCTGAGTGGAATCGGGGTGACAGCCTCACTCCCTAGTTGCAAGACAATCTGGGAAATAAGGCCAATCTGAGAGAGATGTATTTTCCTGTACCAAGAGCCTATGAGTATAGGATTTGGAATATCGTACGCCCTACCTGTAAATACCGAATTTGGCCTCACTTACGGTGTCTATGATGGCTTTTCCTTCTTGGGAAGAAGATAACTTGTCTTTTTTATTTTTTTAAGATTTTATTTATTTATGTAGGGATGTCTGGGTGGCTCAGGTGGTTAAGCATCTGCCTTTGGCTCAGGTTGTGTTCCCAGGGTCCTGGGATCGAGTCCCACATTGGGCTCCATGCTCAGTGGGGAGCCCACTTCTCCCTCTGCCTGCTGCTTCCCCTGCTTGTGTTCTCTTTCACTCACTCTCATTCTCTGACAAATAAATAAAATACAAAAAAACCTCAAAAAATATTTTATTTATTTATTTGAGAGACAGAGAGAGAGCATGAGTTGGGGGAGAGGCAGAGGGAGAAGCAGACTCCTCACTGAACAGGGAGGGAGCCCCATGATGGTCCCCCAAGGGGCTCAATCCCAGAACCCTGGGATCATGACCTGAGCAGAAGTCAGCCACTTAACCGACTGAGCCATCCAGGCACCCCAAATTAGTCATTTGTAATAATTTATTTAAGGGAGTTTCTTGAAAAACAAGATAATGTTGCACTTAGAAATCGGGATGGTGAAGACCTTCGGGGTAAGGCAGGCAGTAAATATCAGTACCGTTCTAACGGTGGAGTCTGACGGTGAGCTAGTGTGCATGCGTTTTGCTCCCTGGCTCTTTCACACACATACACTGGGTCTGTCAGAGTCCCGGATGGAAAAAGATAATATATTCAAAGTGGGTAATTTGGAGGTCAGTGAAGACAGGGACAATCGTAAAGGTGAAGACAGAAGGTGTGTATCCCTAGGGAAGATAGTGCGGTGTCATTCTGATGGCAATAGTGGGGGTCCCAACACCATCACTGGCTGGAGGGGGCATAGGGAGGGAGTGGTTTTCAGAAACTGGAGCTGGGGCCTTGGATGGATGGAGAGATGCTGCTAATACACGCGACCCCCATGGAGGGAGCCTGGGGGAGAAATACTCTGGTCTTTCTCCTCTCTGCCTCTCAGCTCCTGCTGAGGCCTCCTGTGGCACTCCAAAGACCTCTCGCACATGTGTGCTTCATATATTCCTTCAAAAGAATGTATTTAATTTTTAAATTGAGATATAATTCATATACCATAAAATTTGCCATTTTAAAGTGCACGATTCAGTGGTTCTGGTATAGTCACAAGGCTGGGCAACCATCGTCATGATCTATTTTCATATATTCTTTTTAACATTTTTTTTTAAAAGATTTTATTTGTCAGAGAGAGAGAGAGAGCATAAGCAGGGGGAGCAGTAGGAGGGAGAAGCAGGCTCCCTGCTGAGCAAGGAGCCAGGGCTCCGTCCCAGGACTCTGGGATCGTGACCTGAGCTGAAGGCAGATGCTCAACCAACTGAGCCCCCCAGGGACCCCATTTTCATGTACTCTTTTCCGTACTCCAACACAACTTCAAAAATCCAGTGTCGGGGAGGAGAACGGAGGGGTTCATTTGACCAAAAATATTAAGCGGCCCCAGTATATGTGCACTGACTCAAAGAGACCTCTTTCACGGGCCCTGGACTCAGTTTCTCTTGTCCTAGAAGAGGTTACTAGAGACCCTTAAGGCCCAGCATACACTGAGCTGGACAGACCTAGGCTTGAGTCCTGCCCTCCCCTCTGCTCTGGACAACCTCAGTTTCCTCATTAATGGACCGGGCTGGTTCCAAGAGCCTCTATCTAACAAGGCTGAAGAGCAGACATTAATTAAAACACCTTCACCCCGAGCCTGGCATTCCAAGGAGACAGCTAAACAGGAGCCACACCAAAAGCTCCAAGCGAAATGGAACACAGTGCAGGGTGCTTTTCCTGTCATTTCACTGCCATTATTGTTAGCTCCCCTTTCCAGAAGACGACACCAGGAACTCACCTGCCCAGGGTCACCCGGTGAACAAGAGACAAGGTCAACATTTATACCCAGAGTCCATTTGCTTCCAAACTCTCCACACGAGGGCCAAGAAACTTGGACCCCGGTTGCTTTTTTAAAACATTTAATTGTGATAAAATGTACAAAACACACAATTTACCGTCTTGACCATTTCTGAGCGTACACATCATTAGTACTGAGGCCACTCGCATGGCCGTGCAGCCATGACTGCCGTCCAACCACGGAACTCTTTGTCTTGCAAAATTGCAACTCTCTCCCCGCTCAACATTGACTCCATGTCTCACCCTGCCTGGCTCCCCCCATCTCTACCTTCTGTCTCTGTGGATTTGACTCCTCTAGGGACTACATCTAAGTGGGATCAGACAGTATCTGTCCTTTTTCTGTCTGGCTTATTTCACTGAGCATAAGGTCCTCAAGGTTTACTCACGTTGCAGTAGGTGTTGGAATTCACCTCCTTTTTAAGGCTGGATAATATTCCATCTTGTGGATATCCTCATTGAGTTTATCCAGTCTTCTGTTGATGGACCCATGGATGGAATTGCTTCCACCTTTTGGCCATTGTGAATAAAGCTGTTATGAACACGGGTGTGCAAATATGGGCTTTGAGACCCTGCTTTCAATTTGTTTGGTTAATACCCAGAAATGGGATTGCTGGGTCACGTGATAATTCTGTTTCTTTCTTTCTTTCTTTCTTTTTTTTGAGGAACTACTATACTCTTTTCCACAGTGACTACACCATTTTACATTCTCAGCATCAGAGCCTAAGGGCTCCAATTTCTGAACATCCTCACCAACACTGGTTACTTTGCTTGGTTTACTTATAGTAGCCATTCTAATGTGTTTGAAGTGAAACTTATTTAAAAAAATTTTTTAATTTAGACACAAGAAACTGAGCTTTATTAAATATTTAATATAGTGATTACTCGTGGATACAAATACGTATTTTATGAAAAAATATACTTGCACTATTGGTGAGTGTACAAACATTTTGCTGACAGAGTGTGTGACCAGAAAAGTCCGAAGATCTGTTAGTCAACTCAGTTCTATGTGGAAGGGGTTTTAGATCACCCTTATATTCCCAGGCCCAAGATAATAAAGTCCAGAGGTTGAGTGAGGCAGTTTATCTCATCTTTCAAGGTCTAGCAACAGTGTTGCCTCCTCCAGGAAGCCTCCCAGGGAGGCTCTGCTCACCGGGGCCATATTCGGAAGCGGAGGCAGCCACAGGCCAGACATCGAAGGCCAAGGTTGAGAAGGCGTGTCCAGCGGAAGAGCAGGCAGTGGGTGATGCGTACATACAGGCTGCCTGAGGGGTCCACAGTCTTGAGCACAATCAGTGGGGTGTAGCGGGCGTTGGTCTGTCGGCGCAGGGGTGGTCTGGTGGAGCTGATGACCTTGACAATGACCTATGGGGTGGAGCCCTGAGCTCTTGGATTCAGGGAGGGGGACTTTGCAGGGTGGGCACCCTCACATATCTGAGCCATGTCTTGGGACTCTGGGTTCCCCACTCACCTGGGCTACATCCTGTGGGCTCTGTCCTACAGAGTGAAAGAGCTCCCTGGAGGCAGGGAGGTAGAAATCCCGGAAGTAGTGCAAGGTGTCGGGGTCAGTGTCTGGGAACTCAGCTGTGGAAACCTGCTCCAGGAGCTTCCCCTCGAAGTTAGTGACCACTGGGCCAGGTTCCACCAGGGTGATGCTGGGGATATCAGTAGGGGTAGGGGGTCTGGTAACCCAACCCACTCTCGTTCCCGTCACAGTCCCTCTTCTCCTCTCTCCCCCGATTTCTCTCAACATTACTTCATCCTTCCTGGTTCCCCCAGCTTCTCCTCTGCCCATACCCCATACTCCTCAGCTG
This sequence comes from Neogale vison, assembly GCF_020171115.1. Lineage (NCBI taxonomy): Eukaryota > Metazoa > Chordata > Mammalia > Carnivora > Mustelidae > Neogale > Neogale vison. The sequence goes on from NC_058096.1 coordinate 217,198,118, forward strand.
TCTTCCGGTAACTCCCTTTCTTTCCCCCATTCCTGATTCCACTTTCTCACTGCTGCCTGCCACCATCTCGGCCTTCCCAGCCCACGTCCCCTCACCACGTCCCCTTCCCTCATCTTTCTCCACCTGTCTCCCAGTCCTCCCCCTTCACTACCCAAATGCCCGCCTCACAAGATGTTGAACTGCAGCAGCTGGACAGCCAGACTTTCGAAGAATCCCTCCAGGGCAAACTTGGAGGCTGCATAGGCTTCGTTGAACACCACACCTGAGAGGATTGGAGGAGGTTGGGCCCTTTGGGGTCTGGGCGACAGGCTTGTGGGTCCAGAGGGACATGGGGTCTTCAGGAGACTGAGCGAAGAGGGTTTAAAGTTCAGAATGGGGGGGGGATATCTAAGGCCAACAGGATGAGTGTACGTATGTATGATGGGAGCATATGTTGAAGGATGAGCCCATATGCTTAGGATGAGATTGTCTTGGGGTGCCACGTGCTGCCTCTTCCCTGTGTTCCATTTGCCCTTGGCCCTGGAAAACCCTCCTTCTGTTCATCCTCTAAACCTCTGGGCCCCTTGAGCATAGAGTTGCCAGGGTCCCTGAGGGCAAGTACTATTCAGCGGCTTTCTTATCTGTCCTTATTGAGAGTGAATGTGACTCCTAAGGTCAGGAGCTACAGCTGGAAGAGGGGCCAAAGGGATGGGACTGATTGGTAGTTATAGTTTCCCCATGGTGGGGTAACAAATAAGGTAAATTCTTAAAACAAACAAACAAACAAACAAACAAAAAAACAAATACTGTGGATTCTTCAGGAGGCTGCTGAGGAGGTAAGGGCAGATCCCAGGGAATTTCCAGGGAGAGGAAGGGCATCTAGAGGGGTTCAAGGAAGAAAGACCCAGGAGCATGGATGGCAAATAAGTGGCCTCCATAGTAGGCTCATGGCAGATGTTGCTAAACAATGACTGCTCTCTTTTTCTGCAGAACCTCAGAGCGCCAAAGCTAGGCATCTCTTGGGCTTGGTTAGAGGTATCTGTCAAAAAATGTCACAGGAAAGGAGTTCTGGGGCACCTGGGTGGCTCAGTTGCTTAAGCGTCCGACTGTTGATCTCAGCACAAGTCTTGATCTCAGGGTTGTGAGTTCGAGCCCTGCCTTGGGCTTAGAGGTGTCCAGAAGTAGCACTGATACTGGATGGGGATGGGGATAACATTTACAACACTACCGCTTAGCTCTCGCAGCATGGCCGACGTAATCTAATCTGCAAATGTTTCCTATAGAGCTTCAGAATCCTTCTCAACACAGGCTCATTTGGAATATGAGCTAAAACCTATTTGCCATTCTTCTAGCCTGGGGAGGGTCAGATGCGAGGAGGATTCCAAGGGGTGGGTCCCCAGGGCTTACCCTGCAGCCCCATGACACTGCTGACCACCACAATGTGGCCCTTTCGCCTTCTCTTCATGCCAGGAAGGACAGCTCTGACCAGACGGACAGCCCCAAAAAAGTTGGTATCAAAGACGTTCTGCATGGCAGCTAGGCTGAGCCCCTCCAGGGGCCCCACCAGGCCCACTCCAGCATTATTCACTAAGGAGGAGACTGAAGGTTACTTGGAGGTCCCCCCAAGCCTTCTAGTGTCACTCCTCTAGGGACACTTCCTGAATTATCCCACCCCCTACTCCAAATTCAGGGCCAGTCCAGAATATCCTGAGTGGACAATTGTGGAACCTTGATGATCTTTACATATAGTTTAGCATTTGTTATGAGGACCCTGAACTCCGGGGGGGGGTAGGGTTGCTGGGAGCAGCCTCCCCTTAATGCAAGAGCAATTCCGCTCTGACCCCAATTTGCATCAAACCAGCCACACCCACCCTCCTTCGAAGGTCTTTGAGAGATCATGTGTTGCTTCTACATCATCCTCCGTTTCCCAAATGACTCATCAAAGTAACTTTTCCAAGTTTTCCAACATATGGTTTTTGGAGAAAAACCATATGTAACAGAACACCATATGGTGTTCTTCTATTCAGTAAAATCTACCCTACCCCCGGGACTCAGTTTATTTCTTGTAACCCTAATGAACTGGTACCCTGGGCTTTTAGCCAGCTTGCCTACCCCTTCTGTCCAGGGCTAGAGGTTGCTGGTGAAGCAAGAATGCTCGTGCTCAGACATTGGAGAGGATTCACTACAATGAGGATGTGTGCTTAGGTCAGGGAAGGGGGGGTGACCCCAGGGGCTGTTCAGTCTCACCCAGCACATCCACTTCCCCTCCTTGGATGCCGCTGAGACACTGGGCCACTGACTCGTCACTGCACACGTCCAGCTGGGCCACGGTGAGGGTCTGCCCCAGAGCTTCCCCGGCAGCTGCCTCCAGGGTCCCCTTCTTTCCCAAGTCCCTCATGGTGGCCACCACTGGGGACAGAAAGAAGAGGGTTGAGGCAAGCACTGGGTTCCTTTCGCCTGTGCATTCACTTACGTATCTCCATGATATTGCATGAGCCGTCACAGAGGGATGGAGACCCACAGGTTTACACACCTATTTTACTATACAACCCCAAATGCATATAGTGTGAATACATTTACATGTACTTTCATCCAGCCTTGCATCACTCCAGCCCTCCAACCCTCCATCCAACATTTCCTGAGCATAGACTTAGTACACATTATGCTCTATTCTTGGTGCTGAGACACCTGCATGAAATAAGATAGACAAAGTCCCTGACTTCACGGAATTTACAGTCCAGTGAGTAAGGAAATAAAATAAATAGAGAACACATTGCCTTGAGAAAAGAAATGCATGCATATTTAGGGTCAATATATGTGCGTCGTGCATACATGGAAATACAAATAGCCACATCTACATCAGCCACAGAACTGGCGATTTATTGAATATCTACTCTGTGCCAAACACTGTGCTACTCACTTTTATAAGCATTGTCTCTACTCCTCACGAGAACCCTAGGATAAGGTAATGGGCTTATTTTCAAAGGTGGCCACAGCCTCTTTCATCGCATATGCTCTTTGAGAATTTTGCTGTTCCCCCTCAAGACATGATATCTCATTTCCCTCTCCTTGCATCTGGTGTCTAGCTGGGCGCTAACAGTACACAGTGAAAGTGACATTGTGTGGCTTCTGGGATTAGGTCAGAAAAGGTATTGCAGTTTCTGCTCTGTTTGCTTTAATGTTCATTCTTTTTCTTTTTTTTTTCCCCAAGATTTTATTTATTTATTCATGAGAGACACAGAGAGAGAGAAAGAGAGAGAGGCAGAGGGAGAAGCAGGCTCCCCACTGAGCAGGGACCCCGATGCGGGGCTTGATCCCAGGACCCCAGGATCATACCTGAGCTGAAGGCAGATGCTTAACCATCTGAGCCACACAGGAGCTCCATTCTTTTTCTTTTAAAAAAGATTTTAGTTATTTATTTATTTGAGAGAGACTGAGAGAGCAGGAGTAGGGGGAGTGGCAGAGGGAGAGGGAGAGAGAGAATCCCAAGCTGACTTCGCTCTGAGTACGGAGCTTGATGCAGGGCTCAAGTTTATGACACTGAGACCATGACGTGATCCGAAATCAGGAGTTGGATGCTCAATTGACTAAGCCACCCAGGCAGCCCTGTAATCTTCACTCTTAACATCCTCGGCCACGGGGCGCCTGGGTGGCTCAGTGGGTTTAAGCCGCTGCCTTCGGCTCGGGTCATGATCTCAGGCTCCTGGGATGGAGCCCCACATCGGGCTCTCAGCTCAGCAGGGAGCCTGCTTCCCTCTCCCTCTCTCTCTGCCTGCCTCTCTGCCTACTTGTGATCTCTGTCAAATAAATAAATAAAAGCTTAAAAAAAAATCCTTGGCCACTTTGTAGCAGCCCAGCTATCCTGAGGCCACCATGCTAGGAGGAAGCCCCAAGCTAGCCAGACAGAGGAACCACATGGAGAAGACCTGACATTATTAAAAGGAGGAGAGATGCCTGCCCAGAGCTGTGACTAGTCCCCACTGTTCCAGTTGTAGCCTTTGACCCTGAGCAAGAATCACCTAGCTGCCCCCTTCCAAATTTATGGCTTTTGTAAACCAAAAACCATGGTTTTACAAAACCATGCGTTTTGTAAACTATGACTTTTGTAAACCGTGACTACCATTGTCCTATTACACCAGAAATTTTGGAATGATTTGTTCTTTAGCAACAGTAGCCAGAATACGTAGGTAAAGTTACTGTCCCTATCAGAGATCAACACACTGAGGCTAAGAAAATGAAGTTCCTTGCCTGTCCCACCACTAGTAAGTGTCAGAACTGGGATTTGAACCTCGGGAGTGCTGAGCTCAAACCCCTGTATACATGTTTGTATCCTTCATGCGTGTACCCATGATCGTGCATGCACAGCGCCGGGCGCTGTGTTCATATAGTCTGTGGGCCTGTGTGACTCACGGGTGTCGCACAGATGAATGGGAGCACATACATCTCCATACAGTGACAACTGTGGTCCCAGGGTGTGGGTTGCCTGGGCTCAAATCCAGGCTCTGCCACTTTCCAGCGGGGCGACTTTGGGCCAGAATCCTTGGCACTCTGTGTCCTAGTTTCCTCATTTCTAAGGTGGGGCTAATGTTAGTGGCCACCTCATAGGGGTGATAGGGGAATTAAATGACTTACTAGACGCACAACACTTAGATCGGAACCTGGCACATTGTAAGCACTCCATAAACATCTCTCAGTTTTATGCACTCATCTGCCTGTCCAGGGCTATGACTAGTGTCCCAGGGACAAAGGGACACACGCAGCACAACAACTTCCCTGCGCACTGGCACTCGGTCTGTCCCATCCAAGACTGTGTGTGTCTCTAAGACAGAGGGCAGAGGGTTGGGAGAAGCTGCTCTGCCAACTGGGGCAATGCCCTCGCCCCCTGCAACCTTCCTGTAAGTAGCAGCCCTTTGCCCACTTCAGCTGCAGCCTGCTCTGGGTCAGAGGTTCCCATGGGTGGAGTGCAGACGGAGGCAATTTACTCCAGAGTTGCCGGAGGCTAAGTCCCTAGATTTAGAGGCCCCCTTTAAGCCCCCAAGGTCAGGGTCACTTAAGAGGCTTATCTTGGAGCAGTAATCTGGGGAGGGGTGGGGGAGGGGAGTCCTAGGGAATGCCCAAGAGGAACCTTAGGGAAGCCCTCCCCACCAGCCCTTTAAAAAAATCACCTACCCCGCCCCCGCTCCCCCCAACCTCCTACCATATACCACACTTACTTTGCTTCTTAGCACTTATGAGCATTAGACATATTATACAATTTTTAAAAAGTCTGTTTATTGTCTGTCCTCGCTCTGCTCCTTCCTTACACTGAGGACAGAGATGTTTGTCTGTTTTGTTCACAGCTGTGGTTCCAGCCCCTAGAACAGTGCCTGGCGCCCAGTAGGTGCACACGAAATATTTGTTGGATGAGGGGATAACCCATGAGCAGAGGTGGGAAAGGGGCTTCCATGTGTCCTTGGTCCTCCTCAAGCCCATACATCCAGCTGACGGGATGGGCTAGTGGAAATGGTGCCAGGAGGGCTGAAGGTCCTCAGAATGCCCACCCCTGCCCCTCCCAGCCCCACCTGGGCCTCTAACCTTGGTAGCGGTGCCTGTGGTCATGAGCCAGCTGCACTGCAAGCTCCAGGCCGATTCCTGAGGAGCAGCCTGAGATCAGTACAGTCCGGGGTGCGTCCGCCATGTCGGTCCCTCCCGGGATGGGTGACCTCTGCTGGCCAGCACCTGACTCCGGCCACCCATCCTAGCCTCATTCCCCCTACCTCCTAGACACCCTCCCGTCTTTCCCCTGCAAGGTGAAGGGGCCCCAGAAGACACCAATTCTGAACTGACCCTGGCAGGCAGCTGGGTGGGGGAAATCTTTTAACCTCAAAATAGCCTCTTTCTTTTATCTGTTAAAAATCTCTTCTCACTGCTACACTCACAACGAGGGTCTTTTTATTATGACTGTAAATCATTTGGGGGTGGGGGAATCAGCAGGGGCATTCTCTTCCTGTCGATTCTGGGCAGAGAATCTCTGATGCGAAGGAGAGAGTGAGAGAAAGTGGCAGAGCGTGTGGTCCCAGAAGGCTCCTTTCAAAGATGAGAATGGGTGTAGATATGTCACATGATTGGGGAAGACTAGGAAGAACTTCCCAGCAAGGCAGGGCAGGGCTCTCTATGAGAATTTTTAGCAGGAGAAGTCTTAGTCTCTGAGGTCCCTGAGGAGGGAGAAGAAGCAGCTTGGGGAAATTCCCTTTCTTCTCCCCACCCCACTGCCCCCTTTTCACCCTTAGGCCAGATGGGGCTCCACCCCTCCTCTCTAGGGAGACAGACACTCTTTGTCCGAACCAGAGGCTGGGAGGGAGACACAGCAGGCTTCTCCCTCTTCCCCCTGGTGGGGCAGTTCTGGGCCGAGGATACGCCCCTTAGGTTTCTCCCTGCAGAAGCTCCCTCAGATCCCACAAGTCTGTGCTTGTTCAATTGCACAGACAACTCCATGTGACCCCCTGGGGGAGCTTCACAGTGGGGGGTCCCAGTAGGGTGAAGGGCAGCTCTACCTCACCCCAAGAATGGCAGGTATCGACCTCTCCCTAAGGCAGTGCCCTGCTTTGAAGTAGGGCCAGACTTCCCCCATTTAATGGGGGCATATGTGAAGATTTGGAATTGGGGCTAAGACATCTATTTGGGGACCTGAATCATGGAGAGGGGAGGAGAGGGCTAGGGATGGAAATGGGACCCTTTATTTGAAGATTAAGAGTTTGGGAGAAATTGAGGACTGTGTTTTGGAATCTGTGTCAAAGGTTTGGGGGTGAGGCCAGGACATCCAATTCTGGAATTTGGGTGGAGAAATGAGGGTTTGGGGTAAGGCTGGGAATGCCATTTTGTCATCTGGTATGAGGCTGGAGGTGGGATGAGGATTCTTTTTTTTTTTTAAAGATTTTATTTATTTATTTATTTATTTATTTATTTATTTGACAGAGAGAGATCACAAGTAGGCAGAGAGGCAGGCAGAGAGAGAGAAGAGGAAGGGCTCCCTGCTCAGCAGAGAGCCCGATGCGGGACTCGATCCCAAGACCCTGAGATGATGACCTGAGCCGAAGGCAGAGGCTTAACCCACTGAGCCACCCAGACGCCCCTGGGATGAGGATTCTTTATTTAGACCTCAAAGGGAAGGCCTGGGATGAAGCTGGTACCTTCCATTGTTTCTAAGCCACTGGGATAAAGCAAGTGGGTGAAAATTTGGCATCAGGCTGGGACCCCTTCTGGGGGCCTGGGTGAGACAGAAAATATTTGATATAAAAAAGCTGTATAAAGGGGCACCTGGGTGGCTCAGTGGGTTAAGCCGCTGCCTTCGGCTCAGGTCATGATCTCAGAGTCCTGGGATCGAGTCCCGCATCGGGCTCTCTGCTCAGCAGGGAGCCTGCTTCCTTCTCTCTCTCTCTCTGCCTGCCTCTCTGCCTGCTTGTGATTTCTCTCTGTCAAATAAATAAAAATAAAATCTTTAAAAAAAAAAAAAAAGCTGTATAAAGCCTTAACTCCAGGGCCTGGGTGGAGGCTGATGGAGGCTGAAGGTTTGAATGGGGCTAACATCTGTTTTGAGGGGGCCTGTTAGGAGGAAAGGGTTTGGGGTAAGTCTGGGACCCCGAATTCTAAGGCTGGGTAGGAGTGACCCTTTTCCTCCACTGTGGGGTGGGGCAAGAAGGGCCCCCGCTCCCGACTTAAGGCTCCAGCCCTAGCCGGCCAATCAGCACTCGGCACAAACTTTCCCAACTCCCCCACCAGCTGTCAGCCACCCCCGCCTCCTCCAGCGAGCCCCGCCCGGCCGGGCGCGGGAGAGCAGGGCGAGGCCAGGGCGGGGTCTCCTGCAGTCTCCTGCCGATGCGAGTGGAGCCGGCCGCGGCGAGCGAGTGCCCGGAGCCCGAGGAGTCGCCGCGCCCCGTAGACGCCCCGGCCGGTCCCCGCCTTGCGTGTGGGCCCCGCCGGGATGGGGAGTCGCGGAGGCCCGGGCCAGCCGCGGACCGGCCTCTGTCTGCTTTTGGCCTCGCTGCAGCTTCTTCTCCGGACGCATGCGGGTGAGCCGGAAAGAAGGAGATAGGAGTAGGATCCAGAGGGCAGGATCTAGCGAGCTCCCAAAAGATGGGGTGGAGTCAGGAATGGGGGGCGTGCGAGGGGGGCGTGAGTGTAGCAAGTGGCTGGGGTGCTCTGTTGGGCGCGCGTAACCGACTCTGGGCAATTTGTGGATGTGACAGCTGGGGGGAGGGGGGATACGTGTGACCGAGTTTTACTGGTGGATGCCTTGGAGTGAATGCAATTTGTAGGTGTGTGTGTAGCAATGTGTGTGAGGCCATTTGAAGTGAAATTGTGTGTGGGAGTTGACGATTATGGTATGAATATGTGTGATGAATATGTGTGATCCCTAGCCAAGTCTGTGATTGTGAGTTGTGGGTGTGTCTGTGTAGGGCAGACTTAGAGAATAACCGTGTTACGCGTGTGATTGTCTTTGGGTGACCCGATGAGGGGTTCGGTTGTGATTTGGGGGTGTAAAAAGTGGCCCATGAGGACGCGAGCGGATGATTCTGGGGGTGATGCTGAGTGGGGACGAGTATGGGAGGGGGCTAATCGGGCATTCAAAGTTTCCTTTGCATCGCCCCTAATGGCTTCATCGTATTCTTCCTCTTCCTCCTCTGTCTCCAATTGGCGCGCCCCCACCTCCTCTGCCCCCACTTCTCCCCTCCCCCCACCCTGTTCTCCCCAGAGCCGCGATCAGCACCATGGACAGGGCCTCGGGAGGGCCGCGGTGAGGGGCGAGGCGGGGCGGGGCGCGGGGCGGGGCGGGGCGGAGCGCGGGCGGGGGCGGAAGTGGAAGTCCCCCCCCCCAGCTGAGCGAGCCGCGGGTGTTTTTCCTGAGGAATTTCTCAGGGGCCTCAAGGGGTCCCGGGGGCCGTCGGACGAGTGAGTCAGCGCTGACGCACGCCCAGCTGCGCGCTTCTGGCTGGACGCCGCGCTCCGCCCCACAGGGTTCGGGGTTGGGGGCGCCCAAGGGTTTGGGAAGGTCATGGTCCTTCAAGTGGCATCCCTGGTCTGAGAGAGGCTGGGCTTTAGGCACTTCTGGAAGTCCCTCCCTAATGTGAACTCAGCCCCCAACACACACACACACACACACACACACACACACCCCATCCTACACTTTCTCACTTTCTCTGGAGTCCATGGAGGTGCCTGTTCACGTGGATTGTCCCAAACTGGCCCATGTCCCATTCCCATGCTCACACATCCCCACAGTCGTGCAATCTCAGGCATCCATTCAGAATATAAGCCCTCGGGGACACCACGAATTTTTAAACACCGGTGCCCACGCCCCAGGCAACCCCAGCAGCCACCCGCCACAGGGTCACAGCCTTTGTCACCCTCCTACGCCTTGCAGCCCTGGCACAGGCTTCCACTGGTATCCACGCGACCCTGTCAGCATTCACAGCCAGTCACCCGCTTGCCGAGGTGGCCATACTCTCACGTATAACCACATTCCCTCATCTCCAGTCTCATCTGTTACAATCACAGACTCACCTGCTCACTGACAGGACCCGAGCCCACATGCATGTCCAGTCACTCACCGAACACCCGCACCTAATCTCCCCACTGGAGGTCAGATACTCGGCACACACCACACATCCACAGATCGCATGCTCAGCCATTCCCTGGTCCATATAGAGTCATGGACACACTTGCACGATCTCATGTACTTGTGCAATGGCACATACACTCACTCCTATGCTCTCCTACCTTTCTGAGGAGATCCCAACCTAGGGCCTGCCTGCCTCCCTTCATATCCTAGACCCCATCCAACATCTCCCTGGGGCCCTGACCAACACAGGGGAGAGTGTGGGGGAAGGTCAGGCTAGGTCCCTGGCCGACCCCCACCCTCTGGGCCTGCAGGCAGGACTCAATGCCTCTTGTGTGTCTTCTTGTCACAAAGCCAGCTATGAAAAGAAAGGGCAGTCAGTTTCTGAAAGGTCATTACAGAGGAGATACAAGATTGAAGCAGGAAACATTTGGGTTAGGTGCTGGGAAGGACTTTTTCAATGTGAATGAGCAGCTGGGCGAGAGGCTACCCCTTCCCACAGCATGGGGACAGGGGTCTGGGTGAGGGGAGAGCCACACTGCATGGGGTCATGGATCTCAGCTGTCCACTGGGCTGCAGCCTGGAGAGGGGGCAGCTGGGATGATCATTCTGTGGGGGAGTGACCCTTGTGGTTGACAGAGCCTGGGAGCTCAGATCTTAGTCCCAAGGGACTGTAACCCAAATACCTCTTAATAACAGCCCAGCCAGAGAACAGGCAATTAGAGTGGGGGCTGGTGGCAGCGGCAGAATTGGGAGGCGTGGATGGAGAGAGAGAGAGAGAGAAGGACGGGGAGAGTAATCTACACAGATATATATATATATATATATATATATATATATATGAAATACCAACAGACACAGGGAGAGAGTTAGGAAATAAGAGAGAAAGAGAGACACTGATTCAGAGTTGGACGCAGAGAGGAACCTGGAAAGACCAGCAGAGAAAGTGGGACAGAGAGAAAGGGCAGGGAGGGGGAGAGAAGAAAGAAAGAACAGGAGGTTGGGGGCAGGAGTGAGCTGAGGCTGGAATAGGGGTGTGTAAGTTTTGGAGAATGAAGGATCTGACCCAGGAGGAGCTGGATGGGGGTCCCTCATCCAAGCCCCTATCTCCCGCAAGTCTGGCCCCCCACCCTGACTCCCAATGGTGAGGTCAGCAGAAACTCCCCCTGGGTGAGGTCATGGGCGGATTTGACAGAACTGGCTTCTGCCAAGAGGTTGGGTCAGGGGGTCAGTGGGACAGTCTGTTGGGGGGAGGGGAGAGCAGGCAGGGGCTTTGGGCCCAGGGGAAGCTCCCACCCTCCCCGCTCAAACCATGTGGTTCCACTTAGCACTGGCCTGCTGTGTGGGGTGGGGCTGGTAGGATGGCCTGGTTTCGGATCTGGTTGGGCCAGACCAGTTCCTTTCCTGGGAGGAGAGTAACAGGGTCAGAGGGAGGAGGTCAGGAGGTTATTAGAGAGAGGTGGTCATAAGGAGGAGGCTAGAGAGGGTGATAAAATGGGGAGGTCACAGGTCAGATAGAGGAGACTGGGATAGGCAGAAGGAGGAGGTCATGGGTGATAGGGATCAAGGAGGAGGTCAGAAGGAAGAAGTCAGGAGAGGTCGTGGTGAAAGGGAGCAGATCGCGGGTGATGGTGGTCAGGGAGGAGGAGTTCAGAGGAAGTGGTGGTCAAAGGAGGAGGTTGGAGGGAGAAAGTGGAGGAAAAACACACAACACTGGGAGCCCCTCCTTTCCAAGTGGGTTTTCCCTGGCAGGGGGCTTCAGGCTGGGGAAGAAGCCCCAGGGAGTCAGTTGGTGTGGGGGAGTACAGAGAAGGGGACAGTCTGGCTCCGGGGCTCAGGCCAGGAAGCCTTGATTCATCCCAGAAGTAGGTCAGCATTTTTTTTTTTTTTCCCTCACCAAAAAAACCAAGGGGGTGGAAAAAAAAACAACCCAAACAGGAGTCAATAGGCTGATGAAGCTGGAACAGCTGTGGGGTGGTGAGGTGGACGCAGGTCCCAGGCCTGCTCCTTCTCCCGGACCCATAAACACGGCGGGAGGCTGAATTCCCCAAATCTGAGCTACTCACTTGAAGTGCTGGGTCTGTTTTAACTGCCCTGCACCCTGGCTTCTCTCTCCAGCAGGCCCTGTGGATGTGCTGAAGGCCCTGGGCGTGCGAGAGGGCCAGGCTGGGGTCCTCGAGGGGCCTGGCCTCTGCCCCCAGAGGGACCCAGAGGGTGATCGGGCATTCAGGGTTGGCAAGGCCAGTACACTTGGCATCCCCACGTGGGAGCTCTTTCCAGGTGAGTCAGGGCAGGAGGGGTGGGAAGGGGTCATTCTGGGAGCATGGGTCACTGCTAGACCATCTGAGATGCCCCTTTCCCTCTGCCCCTTCAGATGGGCCGTTTCCTGAGAACTTTTCCATGCTGATCACCCTGCGGGGCCAGCCAGCCAACCAGTCTGTCCTTCTCTCCATTTATGATGAGGGTGGTGCTCGGCAGTTGGGCCTGGCTCTGGGGCCAGCTCTGAGCCTCCTAGGGGACTCCTTCAGTCCCCTCCCCCAGCAAGTCAACCTCATGGATGGCGAGTGAGTATAGGGAAAGTTGGGGTCCAGAGAGAAGTGGGGTGAGAAGCACCCCCCACTGAGACTGTCCCCTTGCAGGTGGCACCGTGTGGCAGTCAGTGTGGATGGCAGGATGGTGACTCTGGTGGCTGACTGTGAGCCTCAGCCCCCCATGGTGGGCCAAGGGCCTCGATTCATTAGCACAGCTGGACTCACTGTGCTGGGGACCCAAGACCTCGGGGAGGAGACTTTTGAGGTAGGGCTTCAGTGATCGGGGAAACCGAGGCAGAGGATGGGTGGGAGTTTTGTCCACAGCCTGAATGTGGAGCAGATAGGAGAAGGGAGCTGTCCAGTGTGCATCTTCATGGTGTGCGAGATTGTAGAGTCACAGAATGATAATGCATGATGGCGCATACTTGACTTGTTGGGGGAGAGTAAGCTGGGGACACGGACGGCTCTGGTTGTTATGATGTGTAACTGTGTGTGGGGGGGTTGTGATGCTGGGTGCTGGCAAGGCGTGCCGTTGGGTGGCTGGTGACAGAGGTGTTTTTGGTGTGGTGACTGTGCTGTGTGTGGTTGTGATACGTGTCCCCTCCCGGGGGCCGGGGGCCACATCCGTCCTGTTCTTCTCCTTAACCCCAAAGCCGGGAAGGGCACCTGGCACGTATTAAGGGTCACCATGTGCCTGAGAGCAAAGGAATAATGTGCCTCTGATGAGACAAATGTTGTGGGGTGTGGTTTGCCGTTGTGATTTGGCGTGACCTTCATAGACTCTTCCTACTCTCACTTTTGATGGGCAGAGGGATTGCCACTCCCTCCTTGTACTTAGGCTGCTCTGGTTAAAGGGAGCCTTGGTGCTTGGGATGGGGTGTCAGAGTCAGCCTGTGGCTCCCTTCCCTGACCCCCATCCTCTCTCCAGGGAGATATTCAGGAGTTTCTGATAAGTCCGGATCCCCTGGCTGCCTTCCAGGCCTGTGAGCGATACCTTCCTGGCTGTGACAGCCCGGACCCTACCACCACAGGGGTGAGTGAGGCACTTGTTCTGAGGTCACAGGCTGAGTCATCCCTGGCTCCAGGTCCCAGGAATGAGTGAATTCTGACCCCTGCCCTCAGAAAGATCCTAGGCATGAGTGACCCTGACCCAGGTCACATAACAGTGATTCCAAGCCCCAGATCATATGATTGACCTTAGGTCGCAGGGCTGAGTGAGCCCTGGCTTCAAAACATAGGACCAATGGGCCATGTGCCAGCATGGTCCCAGACGACAGAGTAATGGAGCCTCCATTGTGGGGCTCTGGACCTGATGGGGGTCATCTTCCCAGGTTCCCCAGGGTGAGCCAGAAACTCCTCCTCCTCGACGGAAGGGAAAGGGAAAAGGGAAGAAAAAAGGGCGAGGTCGGAAGGGGAAGGGCAGGAAGAAGAAGAACAAGGAAAATTTGACCCCAAGCCCACCTCCTGGCTCCCTGGAGAAAGAGGTAAGGGATCTGTGGTTACTCACCTCTGCTTTTTGCCTCTGACCTCTGGTCTCTGATTTTGCACTGATTGCTGGTGCCCAATCCAAGCTCTCTGCCTTTGGTCTCCAGTCCCTGACCTTGACTCTTCTCAGCTGACTCATAACTCTGTGTGTGTGTGTGTGTGTGTGTGTGTGTGTGTGTGTGGTGGGGGCTGGTACTGTCCTATGAGTTTTCCCATATCTGACCCCCAACATCCAGTTTTAAGGGCTGGAGGAAGGGGGCATACCCAGATGAGTACCTTATTGTTAAGGGGTTCTTGATGAAGGCTACTAAGGGCAGCCATTAGCTGGGGTGAATAATGGGTTCATTAGTTAGAGCATCATTGTTTGGGGTTGACTCATTGGGACCACTGGTGAGGGTTATTCATTGAGGGAGTCTAGTTTGGGGGCATTATTTGGCTTCAATGAAAGAGATTGATGCTTGGGGGGTCACTATAGGGATGTTGATTGAGGTCGATGTTTGGGAAGTTCCTAGATGAAGGTCATTGTTGGAAGTCATTGATAGAGACCACTGTTGGTGTTACTGGTATCACTGATTTAGGGTTAATGGTAGGAGGTCATTGCTAGGTATCATCAATTGGGAAGGCAGGTCATCCGTAGGGGACCACTGATTAAAAGGCATTTCTGGGGTCACCAACTGGAATCATCAGTTGAAAGGATGACTTTCAAGGGGTCCTGGTTGAGATAATAGGTTTGGGAGTCCTTGATGAGTTATTAGTTGGGAAGTCATTGATGGGTCATTGGTTAGTGAAATTACTGTTTGGGGGTCTTTGGTTGGGGAGTAAGAGTTGGTCTCACTCATGGGTGTTCATTGTTAGAGGATCGCTGGTTGGGGAATAATCAATTAAGGGGTCACTGGTGGGGCTTATTAGTTGAGGGGCCACTAGTTAGTGCTTATTATGGAGGAGGTCACTGGTTGGGGTCATTAGTTGGGGAGGTCACTGGATGGGAGAATAACTGGTTGGGGCCATTGACTGGGGGACCACGGGTGGGTCACTGGTTATGGGAGCAACTGCTGTGTGGTCAATGATGTGAGTTATTAGTTGGAGGAGTCTTTGGTTAAGTCCTTTAGTGGGGATCATTAGTCAGGGGTTATTGATGGGGGTCATTAATTGGAGTTACTGGAGTTAATAATGGGTCACTGGTTGTAGGAATAATTGGAGGCCATTAATAGGGGCTTGTTAGCTGGTGGGTCATCCTTGGTGCAGGCCATTGGCTGAGGTCCAGGCTGGGGAGAGTCATTGGTTGCACTACATCTGTTCTCAGCATCAGTGGAGAGAAAGAAATGACCACTCAGGCCTAGAAAAAGAACCCCTCCCCAACTCCTTCCTTAGTCCCAGCCCCTCACCTGGGCCTCTCCTACCCTCTTTGTGCCCTTGACCAAATTCCTCTGCAGCTGTCCAGGCTTCTCTGATTGAGGCCTGCCTGCTGACCACTGAGCTGTGCCTTGGGAGAAGACATATAGGATACGCTTCCAGGAGTCTGGCCCTGAGTACTAGACCTTGACTCTGATCTCCGGGCTCTGGAGCCAGTCCTACTCTGCCTTCCAGGTCTCCAGACCTGGCTCCCTCTTGCTCCTCTTCCACACTAGAAGCCTCCCCCTGCTGGCTCTTCTGGTCTAGTCAGCACATGTTTGCCTCCACTGGGCAGCCCCCTACCTTATACCTCTCTGGTGTTTTTTGGGAATCCTTTGTTCCCCTCCCCAGACTCGGCACTCCTAGGGGGCAGAGCCTGTCTCTTCTTTTTGTCTTTATTGGACTGAACCCCAGAACTGATACTCCTGTTCCTGTTGCAGACCTCCAGCGACAGCCTCAAAACAGAGACACCAGCTTCAACTCTGCCTCCGACTCCCACACCTTTGGGCATCACCACCACTGTGACCATTGCCCACAATGTCACCCTACCAGAGGTCAGTGGGAAGTGGACAGGGCTGGAAGGGAAAGTCCTGGGGCAGTGGTGGTGGTGGACAATGAGGAGGCCAGGGGCAAACTTTGGTCTGTTTCAATGTCCTCAGGGGGACCTGGACCCTGACAATGGAACCGAACTAAGAACACGGGAGACTAAGTTAGCCAAAGAGGACAAAGAAGGAGATGGCCCCACCATGGGCCCTGACTTCCAGGCAGCAGAACTGCCATCACAGCCTCAGTTCCACATCTTTCCTGTGAGTCTGAGGATTTGGGCTGTGGGGGGATGGGAATTGTTAGGGAGTCCTGCCTGGAGCTGCCTCCCACATTTTCTCTTATGCTTTCTTGTTATTTTGCCTAGAATGCCTTCCCACCACCCCACTGTAGTCAACAAATATTAGCACGATGCTAATGTGACAGGAGCTGTGCTAACGGATGGCTCTGTGGGTAGGACGGCACATTTGGCTTTCAGTCCAAGCAAGACGAGAAGCCACTTGAAAGGGAGCATGATCTGATCTGGAGCGTTCAATTCCTTCCGGCTGCTGAACAGCATATGGACTGTAGGGGGAGCCAGAGGGGCAGCAGGGAAACCAGTGGTCTATGCAACAACAGCCTGGGGACCAGGATGAGGGTGGTGGCAGTGGGGATAGAGAGAAGTGGACAGACTTGGGCCATGCTCCATTTTGGTCTTGCTACTGGAGATGAAGAAAGATGCAAGGATGACTTGGTAGGTGCATGCTGGCGCCTTTGAATAAAACGGAGAAGCCTAAAGGAAAAGCGGGTGCGGGGTGGGGGGGAGAAATCTTAAGAATCTCGTTTTGGGTGTGCTAAATTGGCAGCCCCTGCTTGGCACCCAAATGGAGATGTCAAGTGGGTGATAGCTTAGAAGATTCGGGAGTTCAAGGGACATGATCTAGGCTGGAGATAAGACTTGGAAATCAACACCAGAGTGATGCTGCCTTTAGCCAAGGGATTGGATAAGATTGCTTAGGAAAACAGTGCAGACAGGGAAGGAGCCAAGTTCTAGCCTTGACGTTGGACAGGAGAGGAGGGGAATAATCATAGCCAACTCACCCTGAGTGCTTGTTATGTTCTAACCATTGTTTTAATTTATTCTTCTTTCCATGGGATATATACAGTTATCATTCACCTACTGACTCTACAGGTGAGGCCATAGGAGTTGAATAAGTTGCTCCCCATCATCCAGGTAGTGAGAGGCAGCTCCAGGATTAGGACCCTGCAGGATGTTCCAAAGTCCACACTCTCCTCCTTGTTGATGGCCAGGACTCACATCTTTTTTTCTCTTTATTCCATTGCCTCAGAGTGCTGGAGAGAAAGGAGCAAAAGGAGAACCAGCAGTGATTGAACAGGTGAGGGGTCTGGGGCTAGAAGGAGGTGGAGGGGTCTGGGCTAGGGTGGGGATCACACTCATTTCTCCTTCAGGGACAGCAGTTTGAGGGACCTCCAGGAGCTCCAGGACCCCGAGTGAGTCATGGCTGCATTCCGCCCCTTTCCTTTCTCTTCTAGTTGGGGTGTTTGAGCCCCTGGGGTAAAGGGCTGGGGTATAATGTTGCCATATCATTAAAAGATTATTACATGTTTGAAGCTCACAGGATGAGTCAAAATAGGGGTTGGGATGTAAAGTGGGGGATAGATGTGGGTCAGTATAGTTTTGAGGGGTCAGAGAATGGCTCAGTGATGGGTAAGGAGGTGTGCATAGGGTCAGGGTCGGTGGTGGGTTAGAAGTTGGCTTGGCTCAAGATTTGCATTTCTTATGACTTTGGTTCCTCTGTCCTCAACAGGGGGTAGTTGGCCCCTCAGGCCCCCCTGGTCCCCCAGGATTCCCTGGAGACCGTGGTCTACCGGTAAGAAACTCCCTCTGGATTATATCCTTCTGGGAGGAGTGAGGTTTCAGGCTGTGAGGTGGAAATTGGGAACTCGTATGTCTGAATGTGGATCTGAGAGTCAGGGACTGAGGACATCATGCTGAAGATGGTATTGACCTAACCCATTCATCTCTCTCCCCATCTGTGAATTGTCACCCATCTTCTTTCTCTGGGGGCCTTCCCCTGCTTTTCTGTTCTGTCTGTCTCTATCCTTGAGTGTCTTTTCATCTCTTTCTCCCCATGTCTCTGTCTTTCTCTGTTGCCTCCATCCCTCTGCCTCCCTATCTTTCTCTCCTCCCTCTGTCTTTGTCTTTCCCTGTCCCCTTTTCTCCATCTTTCTACCTCTGTCTTCTGTCTCGCCATCTCTGCCACTTTTTATGACTCTCCCTCCTTCTCTCTGTCTTTCTCTTGCCTACTCTCTTTCTTGCTCTCCCTGCCTCTGTCTTTCTCCATCTTGCTCCCCTCTCCCCCTCCAACTCTCTTATCTCTGTCTATGTCCATCTCTCTCCCTCCATCCCCCTTTGTGTCTCTCCCTCTCTCAGGGTCCGGCTGGCCTCCCAGGAATCCCTGGCATTGATGGGATCCGGGGTCTACCAGGCACTGTGATCATGATGCCGGTAAGAGGGAGATAGGGTGGCACATCTTTGGAGGTTTAGTCCTGACCCGGGATGGGACCTCTCCTTGGGCTTCCCTCACGACTAGCTGCCCCCAGTTCCAGTTTGCAAGCAGCTCCCTCAAAGGACCCCCAGTCTCCTTCCAGCAAGCCCAGGCTCAGGCAGTACTGCAACAAGCTCAGGTGAGTAGAGGAGAATCAGGGACCAATAGGGGCTAATGGGAGGACATTGAGAGAGTGACAGGTTGGGAATAATGAAGGCTAGTCAGGAGGCAGGGGGGTATTTTTCTCCTGAAGATGCCTTTTGGAAGGGTGTTGGTATTTTTGGGAGACCTGATGTTCTGTTCCCCTCCATCTTTCCAGCTGTCTATGAAAGGTCCTCCCGGCCCAGTAGGGCTCACTGGGCGCCCAGGCCCTGTGGTGAGTAAGGAGTCTTTATGGAGGAGGGGGGGGATACCTCAGTGGAGGGGGAACCCTCCTTCTAACTCCATTACCTCATCTCTCTTCCTCCAAGGGTCTCCCTGGGTATCCTGGTCAGAAAGGAGAGATGGGAGAAATGGGGCCACAGGTGAGATTGGTGGGATGGGGACAGGATTGGATGGGAAGGACCTTCTCCCAGAGAAGTGCTATTTGAGGACAGTGATAAAGGGACTGAGGATAACTTTGTAATTATTGCCTTTCCTAGAGAATGATTTAAAGTAAGTCCTTCCTCTCCTTTTTCTTCCCCCTTTTTTTTTCTCTCCTAGGGTCCCCGAGGCCTTCAGGGACCTCTTGGGCCCCCTGGCCGGGAGGGAAAGATGGTGAGTAACTTGTAGGTCTTTAGGTCATCCCTCATCCGTCCCTCAACACCCAACATGCGCCTTGGCTTCTCGCCCCCAGCGCCTGCTGGTGTCATTGGTGGGATAAGGGCACTGAGAACAGAGAGTAAAGCTCTACTGAGTGTGTCACAAAGGCATCCGGCCAGGACACAGAGTCAAGGAGGACTTTCTAGATGGAATGATGCTTGAACTGAGATCTGAGGTATAACCAGGTAAATAGGAGAAAAAGGGTCTTCTAAGTAGAGGGAACAGCACGTGCAGAGGAAAAGACTGGTGCACTGAGGGAGATGATGAACAAGATGATTCCAGACAGTTTTAAATGCAATGAGGAACACAGAGCTGGACACTTAATGGAGACTGAAGATTTTAATTTTTGTGATGGTGGTGACATGGACTAGAGCAAATGGCCCGGAGGTAAAGACTAATGGACAGGTTCGAGATGTATTTGGGAGGTTAAACTGATACACAGAGAATCCGCCAGGATTCTGCAGGAGGAAAGTACTCAACAAACAGTAATAGGTATCTTGATGCTGTCACCTCCCTGATAGGGCCGCTCTGGAGCAGATGGTGCTCGGGGCCTCCCAGGGGACACAGGACCTAAGGTAGGTGATAAGGTCAGGACTGGGATGGGGAGGGTCTGTCAGATCAGGGATTCAGGGCTCAGGTGGTGTCTCTTTGTGCAGGGTGATCGGGGTTTTGATGGCTTGCCAGGGCTGCCTGGAGAGAAGGGCCAAAGGGTGAGTGTATGAGCTCCCTCCACCATACCAGGCCTCCTGATATCCACGGTACCCTCTCCACCCCCAGTATCAGAGGCTCCATCGCTGTGGGTGTGCTCTCATCCCATCCTTTCCTGGACCAGCCCCACGTTTCCACTCTGAACTCCCTCTGTTCTCAACTCCAGGGCGATTTTGGCCATGTGGGGCAACCCGGCCCCCCAGGAGAGGATGGTGAGAAGGTAAGTTTGGAGGAGACAGAATGGTCTAGAAGCTAGAAGGCCAGAATGAAGGTCAGAGAGAAATAGAATATTCAGGGGACAGGTGAGAGGCGTGTGTCATTAGCCTCGGTGGGGCTCCAAAAGGTACATGGAGAGCTGGGGGCTAGTACCAGAGTTAGTAGGTGAGACTCAGGATTACAGGTACAGGATTGGGGTCAGGGGCCTGGACTGAATCCCATGTGCTCATTCTGTTGATCACTGCCTCACGCTCTGACTCTGGGGTGCCTTGGAAGAGTCTCCCCAGACAAGGGAAGGTGGTTTTCTGAGTGTTCTGAGTGTTCTGAGTTTTCTGAGTGTTTCTCTTCCCCCCCTCACCAAGTGATGAATGCTTTCTTGCAGGGAGCAGAAGGACCTCCGGGGCCCACTGGCCAGGCTGGGGAGCCCGTGAGTATCAGGGACCTCTGGATCCTTTGCCTGGCACAGGGGAAGAAGTCACGATTCATGGGGCATCAGGGCAGTGATGCTGGAATAATGCTCCTACCTCCTTGCAGGGCCCCCGAGGACTGATCGGCCCTAGAGGCTCCCCTGGTCCCCTGGGACGGCCGGTGAGAATGTCACTTTCTGTCCACATCCCTGCTTGTCCTTTTCTCACCTCTGTCCCCTCTGCATGTCCATTTCTGTTACCTGGTTTCTCTGCCTGCTCATCTTTCTACCTGTGCCTCTCGGTGTCTCAGACTCAGGCTCCTGTGTGGTATCTGCCCGGGTCTCACACCCTCTCCTCCCCCAGGGTGTAGTTGGAATTGATGGTGCTCCAGGAGCCAAAGGAAATGTGGTACGTGTTCTGCCTTCTGACACTTAATGCTTTCTGATGCCCTGACTCCACGATCATCCATCCATATCCCTGTCCACTCTCATGACCCCTATTTCAACTTCACTGACACTTCAACACCATGACCCCTTCCAGCTTCACAGCACCTCCCCTTTCTCCGCAGGGTCCTCCAGGAGAACCAGGCCCTCCAGGACAGCAGGGAAATCCCGGGTCCCAGGTTTGAGCTATCATTTTCAATAATTGGGGGTGGCAGTAGTCAGCTAAGGTCATAGACCACTCTCAGCCTTTCCACTTCCCAGCTCACTACCCATTTTTGCCTTCATTACCCGCCCCCTTTTTTTTTTTAAAGAGAGAGAGCAAGAGGTGGAGGGACACAGAGAGAGAAAATCTTAAGTAGGCTCCATGCTTAGCATGGGACTCAATCCCACAACCCTGAGATCATGACCCAAGCTGAAATCAAGAGTCAGACACTCAACAAACTGAGCCACCCAGGTGCCCCACATTTACCTCTTTTTTTTTTTTTTAAGATTTTATTTATTTATTTGAGAGGTGGAGAGAGAACACAAGTAGGCAGAGCGGCAGGCAGAGGGAGAGGGAGAAGCAGGGTTCCTGCCAAGCAGGGAGCCCGATGTGGGGCTCCATTCCAGGACCCTGGGATCATGACCTGAGCCGAAGGCAGAGGCTTAACCCACTGAGCCACCTGGGTGCTCTCACCTTTACCTTCTTTTTTATGCCCCTAGGGACTCCCTGGCCCTCAGGGACCTATTGGCACTCCTGGGGAGAAGGTGAGTGACAGCCCCACCCACAACCACCCTTTCCTATCTTCTTCCTTCGACTCTGTCTGCAGGAAAAGCTCCCCCACTAGGACCCTTTTATTAGCCCTGGGTAATGATAAATTGTAACATTCCTTAAACAAGCCCAGAGTTTAAAAAATATTGTTGGGGGGAAGGGTTGGTTGGGAGAAACAGAAATCCACCAAAGCTAGATCACATAAGGGGATACTCTCAGAATTTAGGGGAACCCACAGATGCCAGTCATCACAAATATTAGTAAGACCCAGGGGCCAGGAGAGCCCTTTCTCTGGGGGTCTGTGGTGTCATCTTATTCCTGTGCACATCTGTTCCATCTCCCCCAGCAGACAGGCTTCTTTCTCCACATATCTTAGTCTGTCCTCACTCTCAGGTTCTATTTCTACACAATTTAGTGCTGCTTTAATCACAATTTCCGCCCCTAGCTCCTTCTGACCTTACAGTTTCTTTACCCAAATTCATCTGATTGTAGTTTCTATGAAGTGAGGTGTTGCTTACCTCAAAATTTCAGAAGAAAATCTAATCGGCTTAGTTGGGCCAAGGGGCCGACTTCTGGACCTATTCACTATTTGTAGAACATAGGGGGTCACTCCATGCCTTCCTGGGCTCACCTCTCATCAGATGAAGACAGAGGCACTTCTAAAGAAAAGGATGTGGCTAAGGAGCCTCCCCCCACTATTTGTTTGTTTTTTTACCCCTCCACACTGTTTTTACCTCCTTTGTCTAAACCCTCCCAGAGATGGAGGATTTCTGAGGCTCAGAGAGGGAAGGGGACTTACCCAGGGTCACACAGCAAGTCTGGGCAGAGCTAGGAAGAAATTTCCTAGCTTGTGGGATATGCTTGTTCTGTTACCTTGAGTAGCTGCCGGTCTGAGTAAGGCTGTTCCTGGTGAGATGCCAGACTCCCCATACTGTTCATTTTCTTTCAGGGTCCCCCTGGGAACCCAGGAATTCCAGGCATTCCAGGATCTGATGGCCCTCCGGTGAGAACTGGGTGCAGGCCAAAGGAGGGAGAAGGAGGAGGCTTGGGAATTTGAATGGCAAATCTGTCTCTGATGAATTCTTTCCCCAGGGTCACCCAGGCCATGAGGGCCCCACCGGAGAGAAAGGGGCCCAGGTGAGTGGCCTGTAGAGAGACTGGGTTGGGGATGAGCTTGATAGGCAAGATTCACGAGGAGAGAGATGAGGGCACCAGGACCATGGAGCAGGGGAAGAACAGGATGGCACTGATCTTATCTCCATCTCAGGGTCCACAAGGGTCTGCAGGACCCCCGGGCTATCCTGGACCTCGGGGTGTGAAGGTACGTGATACTTGGTGCCTGCGAGTAGGGATGGGTCATTGGCATTGGGTCTGGGGAACCAGCTTCATGGGAAACGTGTGCATGTCTGGTGAGAGGTATCAGTTGGCTAGGAGAGGTGTGGTAGGAGTCGGGTTTCAATCTGAGTGACAATAGGTAGAATTATGTGCGTTACTTGGAGCTGAACAGCCGGGGAAGTATTGCAATGTAGCTGTCGCCTTGTAGTTGAGAATAGTTAGGCCTATTTGAGACATGACCCATTTCACTCTAAACACAGTCCAGGTCAGCACACCGTAGTGAGGCAGACAGTTGGGCTTTAATGCAAGCCCAGGGCCATGCAATCCTCAAGCACAGAAATAGCTCTACTATTGACCAAGGGTGGGGACACTGGAATCATATCTAATATAAATTTAGTTACGTTGTAGCAAGATTGGTACCTGTGGTCTAACAACAGAGTTTGCTGGTAGCCAAGAGGCAACTCATCACATTGTGGCTTTGTAGGCAAGCTCAGTTATACTATAACCAAGGAAGTGGCTCTATTATATTCAGCCACAGTGTCCTGTGGGTTGCCAAACTAAGAGTTACATTGTAACCAGGCATAATTATATATAGTTAAAAAACTATGTTGTAACTGAGTCTAGCTACATTGTAGCCAGGGTGGCCTAAGCTTGGTTGGATAATTGTGGTCAAGTGAACCCCTTGTGACTGGAGATAGTCATGCTATTGTCAAAACAGTTACATTGTATTTAAGTACAACTTCATTATGGACATTGAGCTCAGTTACATTGTGTCTCTCTGTGGCTGGAAACAGCCGTGCTATTGTCAAAACACAGTTACATTGTATCCAAGTACAATTTCATGATAGTCTCTGAGCTCAATTACATTGTATCTCTCTGTGGCTAGAGACAATCACGCTATTGTCAAAACATAGTTATGTTGTATCCAAGTGCAATTTCATGATAGTCTCTGAGCTCAGTTACATTGTATCTCTCTGTGGCTAGAGACAATCATGTTATTGTCAAAACACAATTATGTTGTATCCAAGTGCAATTTCATGATAGTGTCTGAGCTCAGTCACATTGTAACCAAGTGCAATTTTCATTGCAACCCAAGCCCAGGGTTTGGGCACCTGGGCTTGAACAGAGCAGCCTTGCTGTAGCTAAGCACAGAGTCGCCTTGTTGCCAGGCACAGAGTCGCATTGTAGCCAGCACAATGGGGAACATTCCTTTGCCTTTAGAATGAGACTGGGGCCTGGAATGTTCATCCTCTTTCTCCTGCCAGAAGGAACTGTGGACACAGTGTCCCCGGGAGATTGGAATCAATTACTCGGAAATTTGGCCTTCCCTGCACACCCCCACACAGATGACCCTGGGAGGCTGCCAATGGGAAGAGGGGTGGAGAGCCAGCCTCTTGCACACCACACTAGCAGGCTTTGGAGAAAGGTCATTTCCTCTAAGGCTGCCCCCTTCCGCTCTTGTCCAGTATCCTTTTGGGACTGTCCTGACTTGTTTTGGGGCAGGGGACTGAGTTGGAGGGCCCTTCTTAAGCAGGGGAGGGACTTGAGATCTTTTTTATTTTTCAGGGTACCTCTGGCAACCGGGGCCTCCAGGGGGAGAAAGGAGAGAAGGTGAGAAGGGAGGGGGTTCCTGGTTGGGGGGAGCCCTAATAATGGAGCTCTTGTTGTATCCCTTCCCTGAAGCCCTGACCTCTGACCTCTGCACTTCCTCCCACCCAGGGAGAAGGTGGCTACCCAGGCTTCAAGGGCGATGGGGGGCTTAAAGGAGATCGGGTAAGATGCCTTCCAGATGAGGGATTTAGTGATTCTGGGGCACTTGGGGAAGCCAGTGAGGTGGGAGGATGCTGGGGCTAAGATAGGGGGCTGGAGGGACCAGGAGCAACACAGGATCTAATACCTCCTTTCTATTCCAGGGGCTCCCCGGACCCCCTGGACCCCGGGGAGAGGATGGTCCAGAAGGGCTAAAGGGGCAGGAGGGGCTGCCTGGCGAGGAGGGTCCGCCAGGCCCAGCTGGGGAGAAGGTGACTGGACCTTGGTCACCCTCTCCATTCTACTCCACAGCTTCCCATCCTGCAGCCAAGATACTCCCTGGCTCTTTGCCTTCTACCCTTGGCTCTTTTATCTTCAACCTCAGGAGGCTGCTACCACACTTACCATCTCTAATTTCTTAACTCAGCGTTACAGAGCAATTTCATGCACAGTATCTGATTTTATCCCCATAACCACCACAGGCAACAGGCATTTTTATCCCCATTTTACAGACAAGAAAACTAAGATTTGGAATAGAATAGAATGTGTTGCCCAGAGACATGCTCCTAGCAGGCAGGAGCCAAGATTTGAACTCATGTTTCCCTGAATCTCACCCTATTGCCCCTGTCACCATGTTCTAGCCATTCTGTCCTTTCTTTTCTGACCTTGAGGTTGCAATTTCTGACCTTTGTCCCATAACTTCTCTGCAGGGCAAGCTTGGGGTGCCAGGTCTCCCAGGTTATCCGGGACGTCCAGGCCCTAAGGTAAGAAGCTAAAGGGTTGGGAGTAGGCAAAGGCAACATTCAGATATTCAGGGCCAGGTTGTGGTCTAGGGGAGTGAGCTATCCACCCCTTGGGTCACTAAGAGATAGCAAAAGATGTGAGCTTTGGTATCAGATTTGGATTCAAATACCCACTCCTTACCTGCCTAGTGACCGTGGGCAAGTATCTTGAGCATACTTACTTCTTTGTAAAATGGAGATCCTAGTAGTCTTTATCTCATCAGTTTGATTATAATGACACTGATAATTTTGATAATAAAACTCTAGCATCCTTCTTATCTGGTGTGATTGAGGCTGGTTCAAACCAAGCCAGTAAGGAGGAGAATCACAAAAAAATACATATCTTGCAATACTGAATTATAACTTACAATAAAATGCACTTATATAAAAAGATACATTTGTCTGCCAATTTTTTAATGGATGAGGCTGCTGATTAGACAGGTCTTTCTGCCTAAGCCACACCCACATTACATCACTGAAGATTTATAGTTTGGGTTTATATAAAGTGGAACAGAAACTTGGACACTTGGGAAGGAATCCGAGCGCCAAATCCTTCCAGAGTTCCACACTTTTGTCATCTCCATCTGGCAGTTATCTTGTGCATGCCTCATCTGACGTGACTTTTTTTAGTGACTTCCCTTTTTATTGAGACTTTTCCATTTAACTTAGATTTGGTAGACATCTTTCTTTTCCTTTCTGCATCCCATCAGTTGTTGTAAACTTTCCTTAAGTCACATGACTCCAGTAGCAAGGGCAACTGACAAACAGATTGGCGAGTAAACTCAAGGCACCATACCTAAGAACAGAACTCAACCGATTGGAGCAGGAGTTCAGGGAGTTAGAGCAAAGCCTCTTTGCCAAGACCAGTCCATGTGTTTTGGACAGCGAGCAACACACGACAGAAGGCATGATGTGTTGTTTAAGTTGAGGTTGTTGTCTTAGCTGTTATAACAAAAATACTTTAGACAGCGTGGCCTAGACAACAGAAATTTATTTCTCACTGTTTTGGATGTTGGGAGTCTGAGATCAGAGTGCTAGCGTGGTTGGATTCTGGTGAGGACTCTCTGGTTTGCAGACAGCTGTCTTCTCTCTGTGTCCTCGAATGGTGGGGTTGGGGCGGGAGAGGGGGACAGAGGGAGAAAGAGAGACCGGGAGAGAGAGAAGGGGACAGGGAAGGAGGGAAAGAGAGAGAGAGAGAGATCTAGTCTCCTTTTCTTTCTTTCTTTCTTTCTTTTTTTAAGATTTTATTTATTTGACAGACAGAGACCACAAGTAGGCAGAGAAGCAGGTTGAGGGGGAGGGAAGCAGGCTCCCTGCTGAGCAGAGAGCCCGATGGGGGGCTCGATCCCAGAACCCCAGGATCATGACCTGAGCCAAAGGCAGAGGCTTTAACCCACTGAGCCATCCAGGCGCCCTGAGTCTCCTTTTCTTATAAAGACACAGATCTGGGGTGCCTGGGTGGCTCAGTGGGTTGAGTGTCCTCCTTTAGCTCAGGCTGTGATCCCGGAGTCCAAGGATCGAGCCCCATCTCTTAGCAGGGAGTCTGGTTCTCTGTCTCCCTCTGGTCCTCCCCCCTGTTCATGCTCTCTCTCTGTCTTCCGATCACTCTCTCTCAAGTAAATAAGTTAAAAAAAAAAAAAACTTTTTAAAGACCCTGATCCACTTCATGAGGATTCCACTGTCACCACCTACTAACCTTCCAAAGGTCCCACCTCCAAATGCCATTCTTCAGCATAGGGCTTCGACATATGGATTTGAGGGGACACAAATATTTGGTCCATAGCAGTCAGTAATAATCAGCCTGAAGAATGACAACTAATGTGTCATAAACACTTACTGTATGCCACACGCCACATACACTTTCTATACGTTATCCTAGTTAAGCCTCACCAAAACCTTGTGAGGGAGGTATTATTGGTATCCTCAGGCTACAGGTAAGGAAACTGATGCTCCGAGAGGGTAAGCCATTTGTCCAGGGCCACACAGCTAGTCTAGTGATAGGTCTGGGATTCAAAATATGGTGAGGGGTGGGAGGAGATAGCAGAGCCTGTGATGTCCTCCCCTGGGTGGATGGAGGGTGCCTCGAAGATGGGCAGGACAGCATGGGCTGCAGCCAGTTAGTTAACAAATATCAAGTAAGCTCCGACTATGTACCAGGTTGAGGGGAATAAGACCAGAGCAGCGTATCCTAGCAGAAAAACCAGACAATGAGTAAATAGGCAAGTGAATGAATTTTTTTCTTTTAAAGATTTTATTTATTTATTTGACAGAGAGAGAGACAGAGATCACAAGTAGGCAGAGAGGCAGGCAGAGAGAGAGGGGAAGCAGGCTCCCTGCTGAGCAGAGAACCCTATGCGGGGCTCAATCTCAGGACCCCGAGATCATGACCTGAGCTGAAGGCAGAGGCTTAACCCACTGAGCCACCCAGGTGCCCTGAACAAGGTTGTCTCAATATAAATATTTTGGGAAAACAAAATAGGACAATGTGATAGACGGCAAGTGACTTGGAGGGTGTGGTGGTCAGGACGGTGGCAGAAGGCTTCTCTAAGGAGTTGACATCTAAATGAGACCCAAAGGATGAAGAATAGCTCTGTCTGTGGGGACCTGAGAGAAGAGCAGTTTAGGCAAAGGAAAGAGCCAGTGCAAAGGCCCAGAGGCAGGAGTGAACCAGTGTGCCTGATAGCATGGAGGGGCCAGTGTGGCGGGAGTGGAATGCGCAAGGGCTGAGGATAGGGAAAGAGGAAGCCTTGGAGGAAGATGGGGCTGGAAGGACCAAAGAAGCTTCTGGAAAGGATGAAGGGTGAGGGGTCAACTTTACTCACCACCCACTTTTTTTTTTTTTTAAAGATTTTATTTATTTACCAGAGAGAGGGAGAGAGCGAGCACAGGCAGACAGAATGGCAGGCAGAGGCAGAGGGAGAAGCAGGCTCCCTGCTGAGCAAGGAGCCTGATGTGGGACTCGATCCCAGGACGCTGGGATCATGACCTGAGCTGAAGGTAGCTGCTTAACCAACTGAGCCACCCAGGCATCCCTCACCACCTACTTTTTACCCACAACTTTTCTCTCTGATTCTCTCAACTCAGGGATCTACTGGCTTTCCTGGGCCTCTGGGACCATTAGGAGAAAAAGGGAAGCGGGTGAGTCGTGATCCAGGGGTGAGGGGAGAGGGTAGGGCTTGGCGAGGGGAATGACATGTGTGGCTCTGCGGGACAGTGGGGAGGCCCCTGGGTGGCTGCATGTAAGCCTAGAAACATATGTCTGCACACATACCCACATACATGGCACAGGGCCCACGTAGGTGACCCCACCTGGCATCCCTGCCCACATGCTTGCATGTGCCAGTGGGCACACGCCTCACAGTGTGGATCAGAAGGGATCTGGGGGGGGCAGCCTGTGGGCCTGTGGTCAGCAAGGACACGGGCCTGCACGTGTGTGACCGCAGATGTAAATGTGTGTGTGTGTGTGTGCGAGGGTGGGGACATGTTCACAGGTGCCCGAGTGTCTGCAGACACGTGCATGGTGGGAGTGTGGCCACTGTGTCTGTGGACACGGTGTCTACACACAAGAATCTGCATGTACGGCTGTGCTTATAAGGACCGTGTCCTCCTGTGAATCCGTGTGTGCATGTGTTTACGTTGAGTGTGCACATGTGCAAGGAACAGATTGCATGGGGAGCTCCAGGTGTCGATCCGAGGCTGTGGGTCACCCAACGTGTGCTGCTGCCGCATGAAGTCTGTGATAAGTGGGTGTCCTTCTGGGCGGACACACCTGGGTTTGGACCCTGTAGATGCATTCACAGATGTAACTGGGTGTCTGTGATCTTCGCACGGTGTGTGTGTGTGTGAGAGAGAGAGAGAGAGAGAGAGAGAGAAAGGCTTGTGAATAAACGTGCAGCAGACCTCTTTCTGGGTCTGTGCCTGGAAGCATTTGTGTGTGTCAGATCTGCAACGTCGCTTTCTTCTGCTTCCCCCTCACCTGATTTATTTTCCAGGGGAAGGCAGGGCAGCCAGGCCTGGAAGGAGAGCGGGGACCACCAGTAAGAAGATGGCTCCCCCATTCTGCCTGGCCTGGGGGAGGGGGCGGGGCTGGAGGGAGGGGCTGTAGGAGGAGAGGCGAGGGTGGGGGGGTGAGGGGGGAGGTTATGCTGGTAGGCAGGGAAGAGGGTTAGGGTTCTGTTGGTGTCCCTGGGCGGGCAAGAAGGGATCCCAGAGGGAGGGGCCCAGAGGACTCGGGTTCACCTCCTAGCTTCCCCCACCCTCTCGCTTCTAATCTTTGCTTCTTTTCTACTCAGGGCTCCCGCGGAGAGAGGGGGCAGCCAGGTGCCACTGGGCAACCAGGCCCCAAGGTATGGGCTGGTGGGTGATCAGGCCCCCACGTGGGCCCCCTCGCCCAGGCTTCCCGATGTCCTCCGGAAGCCCTCCCAGTTGGGTCTGTCCTGCAGCCTGAATCTTATGCACTGTGTCCTAGGGCGATGTGGGCCAGGATGGGGCCGCTGGGTTCCCAGGAGAAAAGGTGAGTGTGGGTGTTTCTGGATGGGAGACAAACCCAGGAGGGAGGGAGGCATTGTGACACGGTGGAAGGAACAGCCTCTAAAGTTGGGAGCTGTGAGTTTAAGTTCCAGCTCTGCCACTTGCCTGCTGTGTGACTTTGGGGAAGTCACTCAGCCTCTCTGGGCCTTGTTTTCTCCCTCTGTGAAATGGGAATAAACGCAGTCCCCGCCGCAAAGGGCTGCGGTGACACGGGAAATGACTGAGTGTGTGTCACGGGTCTGGCTCCATGCCCGGTGTGCACCAAGTGTTCAGTATGCTTGTCCGAATGCGGGGCTCCACGGCCAGGCAGGAGGGGTGAGGCTGTGGTTTCTGGTTCCATTTCAGGGCCTCCCAGGTCTGCAGGGCCCTCCTGGATTTCCTGGGCCAAAGGGTCCCCCTGTAAGTGAGTGCACCCTGCCTGGGGGTGGCCTGGAGGGGGTCCAGGGCGTGGGAAGACTGCTTAGTCAGGGCTTGTCTCTGTCCCACCTTGTTCTCAGGGCCCCCAAGGGAAAGATGGGCGTCCTGGGCACCCTGGTCAGAGAGGAGACTTGGTGCGTAGCCTCTGGACTTTTGACCCCTGACCCCGTTAGGCTCTCTAGTTCTTCCTCCCGTGGGACGCCCCTTTTAATTTTTCTCCCCAGGGCTTCCAAGGTCAGACAGGCCCACCTGGACCGGCTGGTGTCGTGGGTCCTCAGGTCAGAATGGACCCCACAGGTCTTCCCAGTTTTGCACCAGTTGGGAGATATCTGGGGGGAAGCGCATCCCAGACGGCCCCCTCCCCCATGCTGGGCCACCTCCGTTCAAGATAAGCTTATCTTCCTTCCTCTTCAGGGGAAGACAGGAGAAGCAGGACCTCTGGGGGAGAGGGGGCCCCCAGGCCCTCCTGGACCTCCTGGTGAACAAGGTCTTCCAGGCCTGGAAGGCAGAGAGGGTGTCAAGGTGAGATGCTACCCCCCTGGAAAATCTCAAGTTGAGTGGCCCCAAAGGTTCCCCAATGGGCCCATGCCACCCCAAGGCTCAGAATCACCCCCAGATTCACAGACTAGGAGGAAACACCCCTTCTCTGGAGCCTGACCTTCCTCCTCTGCCCTCCTGCAGGGGGACCTAGGGCCACCGGGACCTCTTGGGAAGGAAGGACCACCTGGTCCCAGGGGCTTCCCCGGCCCCCAAGGAGCCCCTGGGGATCCAGTGAGTATCCTTTGTGCCCCCCCCCCCTCCACAAACGTACCTGGCTGGACTCTGAAGCAGAAAAGGAGAAGGGTGCTCTGGGGAGGGACATGGTGGTTGCATCCTGGGTGGGGACACCATGAAAGTAAAGGAATGACAGCAGGCGGGACCTGGAGGAGATAGACCCCTGACCTTCAGTGGCCAGGAAGAAGTGGGGAACTGTGAGCCCCCAGAAGGAAGACAGGACCTGGGCACACCCTTGGGCATCTCTTAACTGAATCATCTCCTCCCTCAGGGACCTATTGGCTTAAAGGGTGACAAAGGCCCCCCGGGCCCTGTTGGAGCCAATGTAAGTATAAGCCCATCTGCTGGGTGGGGGACAGGGTGGCGGTGCCTTGGGGCATCTGGGGAGCTGGACATTGCCATGATTAAGTCCCCTATCCTGGGTGTCAAACAGGCTCACACCCATGACCTCAGTTTTCTCACCTGTGACATGGCCCCATCTGTGAGATGATCTATCCCACACTTACTTACCTGCATGCCAGACATCAACAGATTAAAGACCTCCTTTCTCTGGAGCTTATTTCTAGTTGGGGAGATAAGGAATCAGTGGCATGAACAGCACGGAGAAGGGGGGGTAGGGAGAGAGCCGCTGAAATGAGCTGCTCAAGGAAGGCCTCCTGAGAAGGTGTTATTGGAGATGAGACCTGAAGGAGGTTTGGGAGGAGCCATGTGGGTATATAGGGGAAGAGCGTTCCAGGCAGTGGGACTAGCATGTGCAAAGGCCCTGGGGCTGGAGTGTGCGCAGCATGCTGGAGGAAACGGTGGGACCAGTGTGGCTGGAAGGAAGGGAGCGAGGGGGTCAATAGGAGGCAGAGAGGGCAGGAGGTAATGGGGCAGGTTGTGCAAGGCCTGGGCGTTACCAGGAGGATTTCCCATTTCGTGAGTGAGCTGGAAGCTGTGGAGGGTGGTAAGCAGGGGGATGTGTGTGCCCTGACTCGGGTGTCCCTCTGGCTGCTGTGGGGAAGGGCACAGAGTGGCCAAGACAGCAGTATTGACCTGACTCAATGCCAGGCAGCTTGAAAGGCCTCTATCAGTGAGAACTACTTTCGCTATTTCCTGACCCTTTACCCCTGTTTTCAGGGCTCCCCGGGGGAGCGGGGTCCACTGGGCCCAGCAGGAGGCATTGGGCTTCCTGGCCAAAGTGGAGGCCAAGGCCCTGTTGGCCCTGCAGGCGAGAAGGGGTCCCCGGTGAGTGCCTGCCCATTACATTCCTCAAGCATCCTCAGGACTCCACATACCAGGACCTTTCCTCTGCCCTGACTCCTGACATACCCCCATCTACTCCCCCATCAGGGCGAGCGTGGCTCCCCTGGCCCCACAGGCAAAGATGGGATCCCAGGCCCCCTGGGGCTTCCTGGACCCCCTGGAGCTGTTGGTCCTTCTGGCGAGGATGGGGACAAGGTAAGCGTTCACAGAGAGGGCAGGACTCAGGGGCTCAGGGTACAGAGAGTCCAAGTTGGTCCTCCCTCATGCTCTTTCCCCTGCAGGGGGAAGTGGGTGCCCCTGGTAACAAAGGGAGCAAAGGTGACAAAGGGGATGCGGTGAGTGTGGGGCCCCAGGGAAGGAGGTGGTCCTGGGGGAAGGCAGAGGGGCGGGGTGGGTGGGGTGGGTAGCTGGGATCCCGAGAGAATGGGGAGGGAGCTGAGGTGGTTACCCCCTCCTCTCCCTTTCCTTGATGGCATCATTTTCTGTCTGTGACTCTGGGAGGCTCTGAGGCATCACATTCCAGCTTCCCCCAGGACTTCAGCCACTGTGCCTACTGTCTGTCTGTGAGCCAGCTCAGTCCCTGGAGGGACTTCTGGGGAAAAGTCCTGATGAGCCAAGCTCAGGATGATGTCTGTGTCTGACCCCATCAGTTGATGGCTAGGAAGACAGGGCTGTGGGGGAAGCAGCTGTTGCTTCCTGGTGGGTGGAGTGGGAGGGAGTGATTGTCATCTTGAGGGTTCTCCTAATCTTGAACTTGAGATTTTTTTTGGCTGTGTCCCCTCCCCCAGGGCCCACCTGGACCAACAGGAGTACGGGGTCCTGTGGGACACCCAGGCTCCCCGGTGAGTGCTCCTGGCTTTGTGACCCTCTCCTGGATCCCAGTGTCCTCCACCATGACCCAGACCCAAACTCAACCCCAAACTCAACATCCAAGAGGAACTCATGCCAGAATCTGGCTCAATCCCAATCTCAACCTGAATCCTGAAGGCCTTCACAGGCCCAGTCTTAACCCTATCCTTGACCTTAACGTCAACCCTAACTCAAACTTTATCTTTAAATCTGAACCTTGACCCCATCCTACCCCTAACCCCAAATCTGACCCACCCTCCAATGCTGACCCCAAACCTGAACTCAAACTTTGACCTCAGCCCCAATCTCAAACCCAACCCTAAATTCCATCTCAGCCGTATCATGACCTTGACCTCAACTCACCACCCAATGCCCATTCACCACCCAATGCCCATGTGAAAACTTTGACTCAGCTCTTGACTTAATTCCCCAAATCTGGCCTTTAACCTGCACCCCCAATGCCAAGTCCAACCTGACCCTTTCCAAACTTAAGCCCAGCCCTGACTGTAATTGTTAACCTCGGTCCTGACTTTGACCCAGAGCCCAGACCCTTCACTCAGACCCCACTTGTACCCTGCTTCTGTCCTTCTCCAGGGAGCAGATGGGGCTCAGGGACGCCGGGGACCACCAGGCCTCTTTGGGCAGAAAGGAGATGATGGAGTGAGAGGCTTCGTGGGGGTGATTGGCCCTCCTGGCCTGCAGGTGGGTGTCTGAGTTTGGGGATGTGGCCTCTTTCCCTGCACTCTGTGCTCCAATCTTTCTTCTTTTTTCCACAGGGGCTGCCAGGCCCTCCTGGAGAGAAAGGGGAGGTTGGAGATGTAGGGTCCATGGTATGGACAACCTGGGGAAGGTGGGGGGCAGAAGAGGATGGGTGATTGGTGGCCATTACATTAATTTTGGAGGGGCGGTATCACAGGGCACATTGTCATTTTAAGGTGATGCTGGTCACCAGCATTAAGGATGGTGTTTGTGGCTAGTGGTGCCTTTGGGGAGTCATGAGGTCACTGGATGCTATTCTGACTGTCCCACAGGGTCCCCATGGAGCTCCAGGGCCTAGGGGTCCCCATGGCCCCAGTGGATCAGAGGTGAAGACTTGCTGGGGGCGGGTGGGGCAGGATGTCTGAGAGGTGGGGACCTCCATTTCCCCCAAAGGGGCTGTTGGGATCCCACAGTCCCACTTCTACTGCTTGCTGTCTTTCCAGGGCCCTCCAGGGCTGCCTGGGGGAGTTGGTCAGCCAGGCGCTGTGGGCGAGAAGGTGAGAGAGAGGGGGTAGGGGGCTGCCTAGGGTAGGGGAGGCACAGCCAGTCTGGCTTGGGGATGGCTGTTCTGGGGAGCTCCTCCCTGTCCTTCATAATCAGAGCTCTCCCTACCCTGACTTTGCCTCCTGCAGGGTGAGCCAGGGGAGGCTGGAGATCCAGGACCCCCAGGAGCCCCAGGCATCCCTGTGAGTGACTGTGTTCTATACCCTTGCACACGTCTCAGGGAATCCCTGACCTCTGGGCATCTAGGGCCACCTTCACGAAATCTGGGCAGGCCTGAGTCAGACCTATAGGTATCCCCAAGCCCCGGAAGGTCTCAGATAGAGCTGCTACCGAGAGTTCTTCAGGGTGCACCTACAGGGTGCAGGTGGGGGCTTGGGTCCAAACCATGAACCCGGAGTGGGGGATGAACTTCCCGGAGGGATCCCCTTTCCTAATTCACTCCAGCATGGCATGTGGGCTAGACCAGCCTTGGTTATGATCTCTGAGCAACTGGACCATCCCGGCCCCTGACTCAAATAAACCCTAGATGCCTTCGACATCTGACCCTTGGATAGTCTAGGCTCTTCTGACCCCTGACCCCAGGAAAGTCCCAGACCACTCCCGATCCCTGAGTCCAGGGAAGCTAACCCTTGACTTCTGAAGAGTCCCGGCTGACTCTGACCTCTGACCTCTGACTCTTTCTGCAAAGGGGCCCAAGGGAGAAATTGGTGAAAAGGGGGACTCAGGCCCATCTGGGGCTGCTGGACCCCCAGGCAAGAAAGGCCCCCCTGGAGAGGATGGAGCCAAAGGGAACGTGGTGAGTCCCAGGAGAAGTGGAGGGAGAGATCGGGGAGGGGCACTTGCATCCTCTTGAACCTGCTCCCCAACTTCTATCGAGGGGTTCCTCCTCCAGTGTGCTGATTCCCCAGGCAATCCAGAACATGATTGAATACTGACGAATGATGGTTATAGCTCACTGTGTGGGTGCAACTTGCTTCTACACGGAATCATTCTGGAAGCTTTGGAGCTGCTGAGATAGATGCCCAGAGTTGGGGCTGATGTGGGATTTGGCCTCAGGGTGGAGGTTGAGACCCTCCTACCATCGTGGTGGGGCTTGGGCTGGGGCGGGGGGGGGCAGTGAGGACCTTCAGGGTCTACGGAACCTCAAGTTGGATCTGACCCCTTTCCGGAGGGTCAGTCCTGCCTGTGAGTCCCGAGCTGGGAGGCGCCTGGAGGACGGAGTGAGGTGATGCGTGTCACGGGTTTAGCTCAGCACCTGTACACCTTAGACTCTAGAATGTTCACCCTATGGGGGGGGGGGACTTTGTGTTTTGTTCACAAGCATATCCTCAGCAGCCCAGGCTGTGTCTGGGGACAGTTCATGTGGCAAATAAACGAATGAATGCCCGATAATTCAGAGAGGTGCCTAGTCCTTGTTCTGTCTTCCAGGGCCCCACTGGGCTCCCAGGAGATCTAGGACCCCCCGGAGACCCTGGAGTTTCGGTGGGTATGAGCCCTACTCTCCCATAAGCCCCCATATAGTCCGATTTCCGTCCCCATATCTCCACCCTCCATAGACTTAGGCAAGGTCTGTGGCGCAAATAACCCTCACGTTTCCCCATGTTTCACCCCTAAATCCTTAAGTGCCTCCATAACCCCTGCCTACCCCACAGGGTATCGATGGCTCCCCGGGAGAGAAGGGAGACCCTGGTGATGTTGGTGGGCCGGTGAGTGGCGGAGCAGAGGATGTGGTGCTGGTGGGGGGGTTGGGTGGGTGAATGGGTGAACTGGAGTGAACTGGGGGACAGAGAAGTAGGTGGATGAGATGCCTAGGGCCCCTGTAGATGCCCTTGCCTCGCCTCTCTGGGGCTTCCCCAGGAACATGAGCGACTTCAGTGAGGAGGCGGGGGATGGCAGCTGTGGGCGTGGTGTATGGGGGAGGCTGTCTGCTCAGAGGCGTCCTGAAACCTAGTCGCCTCGACCAACATGAGCTAATACCATCCTGGTGCTGTTCTGTATTCGTAGGGTCCGCCTGGGGCTTCTGGGGAGCCTGGCCCCCCTGGGCCTCCTGGCAAGAGGGTGAGTGAGACCCGCCTCCTGGCTCTC
Organism: Neogale vison; assembly: GCF_020171115.1. Classification (NCBI taxonomy): domain Eukaryota; kingdom Metazoa; phylum Chordata; class Mammalia; order Carnivora; family Mustelidae; genus Neogale; species Neogale vison. The sequence continues at coordinate 217,234,547 of NC_058096.1, forward strand.
CTGGGCCCATTCTTGTCCCACCCATCTCCACTGGCCTCCCTTCACTCCCACAGGTCCCCCTAAACCCCCACAGATCCCTGTCACCCCAACAGGCTCCCTGTAGCCCTAAAGCTCCCCTCCCCCACATCCTCTTTCCCTCCTCAGGGTCCTTCCGGCCGCATGGGTCGGGAAGGCAGAGAAGGGGAGAAAGGGGCCAAGGTGAGTACTCCCCACCCAGGGAAGGGTCCCTGTGCCGATGCCTGACCCACAGCTGGGCCATCAACACAGGAGTCCCCGTTCCCTCCCCCTCCCTCAGGAGGTCAGGGGGAAGTTTCCCTCTGACTCTTTTGGCCCTTCCCTTGCCCTGTTCTGTTAGGGGGAGCCAGGTCCTGATGGTCCCCCAGGCATGACAGGCCCAGTCGGGGCTCGAGGACCCCCTGGACGTGTGGGGCCCGAGGGTCTTCGAGGGATCCCCGGCCCTGTGGTGAGTTGGGTGGGAATAGGGTTGGAGTGGGGTGGGGTCAGCTCCTCCCTTATAGTTTCTCACCATAATCTGGAGCAACTGACCCTGGCTGGGGGTGGGGGTCGGGGGTGTGTGTGGAGGCCAGGGCACTCACACTGAGTTCTGGCCGAGGGCAGCGTCCCCATGTTTGGCTTCATCCTAGGGTGAACCAGGCCTCCTGGGACCACCTGGACAGATGGGCCCTCCTGGACCCCTGGTAAGAGACTTCTTTGTCCCTGATGTCCTGGCACTGAGAACCACACTGGGTGTCCTGGGACCATCTAGCGAGTGTGGGTACGGGTGGTGCAAGCTGACCCCTCACTGACTACCCATCCTACCGTCCACCGTGACCATCTGTACTAACCATCTCTCTGATCACTTATCTGGATGGTCTACACTGACCACCCACACCGACCCTCCATCTTGGTGGTTCCTACTGTCCACAGTGACCTTCCATCTTGATAGGTCAAGCTGACCCTCTCTCTTGCTAGTCTACCCTGACCTTCCACACTGATTCTGACCACTCGTGCTCGCTTCGGCAGCACATATACTGATTCTGACCACTGACTGTTCATATTTACCGTGCTCCAACCCCTTCGTTATCCCTTGTCACCCCTCCTCTCTCCTGACCATCCCCATAATCACATCCTTGGCAGTTCCCACTTGAAATCTGAGTAATTTCCCATTTGACTCTCCCCTAATTACCCACATGAACCTTGAGATTTCATGTTTGAGACTCACTAACTGAGCCTCACCCTCCTTCCAGGGGCCCTCTGGTCTTCCAGGATTGAAGGGAGATGCTGGCCTCAAGGGGGAAAAGGTAAGGATATGACCTTCCATTATTCTCCCCCAATTACCTCCATCTCCTCCACCTTCACCTGCCTCCCTGGCCAGAGGGCTGGCAGGTTCGGGTCTCCTCTGCTCCCACACCCACAACTCCAAGGCTCTAGAAGCATCCCCCCCCCACCATATTTTTTTCCCCATATGTGCCTCTTTTGTCTTACAGGGCCACATTGGATTAATTGGGCTCATCGGCCCCCCCGGGGAAGCTGGTGAGAAAGGGGATCAGGGGTTGCCAGGCGTGCAGGGCCCCCCTGGCCCCCAGGGAGAACCTGTGAGTTCTATCCCAAGCGGGAAGAGTGTGTTCAGAGGACGGGGTGGGTGGGGAGGCAGAACGGGGGCTCATTTGGAGAGCGCACATTTGGGAAGTTGGGGTCTAGAATGAAAGGGGTTGTGTCTGGGGAAAAAGGGGGCCTCTATCTGGGGATTTACAAGTCAGAGGCTGTGTCTGTGGCTTGTTCTCTTGAGGGGACTAGAGGCTTGTCTGGGGGATATGCCTGGATCATAGGGGTAAACCCCATCCGTGATAACCTTGATGTTCCTTTCTTCAGGGTCTCCCTGGTCCCATCGGCTCTCTGGGCCACCCTGGGCCCCCAGGCGTGGCGGTGAGTAAGAGGGGTTTATGGGGTGGGGTCACCATGGTGGGCCAGCTGGGACTCTAGCCCTCCCTGTCTCTACCCCATAGGGTCCTCTGGGACAGAAGGGCTCCAAGGGGTCCCCGGTGAGTATATGCTGTCCCTTGGGCCCCTACATCCTGGCTTCCTGCCCCCTTTCAACATCACCGCACCTCAGTGCCTTTGCATTCGTTTGTTTGTTCATTCAATCACACTTTCACTGAATATTTATTCAACACCTACCGTTGTATTTTATCAAGTCTAAGACGCCATCAATTTTAACAGGAGCCATTATTTTAGAAACTACTATGAGCGAAAGCAGTTTTGACAAGGAAACTGAGATTTGCCAAAGATGTTAAGATGTTGCTTTCAGAGATGTTAAGATATGGAAAGAAAATGTGTGTTTTATACTTGGGGCTAAGCAGTGCACGTCCCTCCCCCGGTACTGCGCGAGTGAGTGCAAGACGGCGTGCGTGTGAGAGCGTGTATGTGTGTTGGCAGGAAGGGGTCCCCACAGACAGAGCTCACTCCCCAGTGACTTCTCCCTACAGGGATCCTTTGGTCCCCGTGGTGACACTGGCCCCCCAGGTCCCCCTGGCCCCCCGGTAAGTTCCCCAGGGAGTATGTTAGAGGGTTCCCCTGGGTCCCCCAGTGCCCAGAACTGGGTGGAGCCCACAGCAGGTGTTTGTGGCATGCAGGTGGGGAGGGAGGTGCCTTGAAAGCCGGAGGGGGTCTGGGCTGTGTTGGGGGTTTAGGGGGATACCCATGGGGGCTCTGATGGGTCTTGTCTTGCTTGGCTCTGTCTCCCCGTCCATCTCTCTCTCCCTACCTCTCTCCACCTCCTGGCCTTTTACTGTCTCTATTCCAAATACTTGTTCCCCTGTTTTGTCTCTGTTTCTCTCTTCTTCCTCTTCCCTCTTTCTCCGCTTTCCTTACCTCACCTGTGAATCTCTCTTTCATTGTGTTATTACTTCGGCTTTTCCCCAACTCTGGGTCTTTCTATCTCTCCCTCCCGTTTATCTCTCTGTCTCTGTCGGCCTCTCTATCTCCTCTGCCCCTTCTCCCCTTTCTTATCGCTTATTCGCTTATCGCCCTCTTTCTCCCCTTTTTTATCCCTCCCCCCCAACCCTGTCTCTTTACCTCCCATGACTCATCTTTGCTTGTCTCTCTTCCTGTCTCTCCCGCATCTCCGCTCCCCTCTCCTCCTTACCCCCTCGCCCCGCGCCTGCTCAGGGTCCCCCAGCTGAGCTGCACGGGCTGCGCAGGCGCCGGCGCTCTCTCCCAGGCCCAGGGGAGCTCGAGAGCGGCCTGGAGGAGGTGTTGGCCTCCCTCACGTCGCTGAGCTTAGAGCTGGAGCAGATTCGGCGCCCTCCGGGCACGGCTGAGCGCCCGGGCCTCGTGTGCAGTGAGCTACACCGCAACCACCCGCACCTGCCTGATGGTGAGGTCCCTCCCTGGCGGGGCGGGCGGTAAGCCCATGGGGTCCTGCCCCTGCACACTCACCGGTCTGGCTCTGCTGCAGGGGAATACTGGATTGACCCCAACCAGGGCTGTGCGAGGGACTCGCTCAGGGTTTTCTGCAACTTCACTGCGGGAGGAGAGACCTGCCTCTATCCCGACAAGAAGTTTGAGATGGTGAGTGCCTGGAGGAGGAGGGTTGGGGGGGAGAAGGGGGGCTTCGGAAACCACCTCAACCCCTCCCCCACCACCAAAGCTATATCCCCTATCTCCCCTCCCTGCCGAACGCACGCACCAGACTTTGGATCCTTATCCTTCCTTCAGCCAACATTTATTGAGCACCCGCTGTATGCCAAGTCCTGTGAAGGGCTGGGACTACAGCAGAGAATAAAAAACCAAACAAAACTCTGCTTTTATGGGGCTCACCGTCTGTGAGAAAAGATAGACCAAAAAACCTAATTAAGAAAACAGAAATGGTGGAAGCCTTTATTTTTTTTTATTTTTTATTTTTTAAAGATTTTATTTATTTGTCAGAGAGAGAGGGAGAGGGAGCACAGGCAGACAGAATGGCAGGCAGAGGCAGAGGGAGAAGCAGGCTCCCCGCCAAGCAAGGAGCCCGATGTGGGACTCGATCCCAGGAGGCTGGGATCATGACCTGAGCCGAAGGCAGCTGCCCAACCAACTGAGCCACCCAGGCGTCCCGGTGGAAGCCTTTAAATAGGGGATAAATGTGCCAGACTGTTCCGAGCACTTAGCTGCATTTGCACTGAGTCCCAGCCACCTGGTGTGGGGTGCGGGGGCCATCATCCCCAGAGAAGGAAACTAAGGCAGAGAAGTGATGGGATTACCCCAAGGCAGGCTGGCTCCAGAGACCCAGTCCTTAACCACCATCTCTCGACCTGCTACCTCATAGGCCCGCAGACTCATTGCCCTCTGTGGGTTGGGCACAGGAATACTGGGGTGCTCCATCAGGAGCCCTCAGCCTCCCAGCCCCAGCACCGGGCTGAGCAGCGGAGGGCATCGGGCCAGCTGCCCCTGCTCTAGAACGCTGGGTTGGGAGAGAGGTGTCACCTCAGTAGTTTTTATCTGTAAAATGGGATTCAAGACAGTATCTGCCTCAGCATGGTTGTACCATCGAGGTGTTGACGCACGTGTCAGGCTCAGTGGTAAGATACAGGCAGCACGTGGGCCTGTGCTAATGCCTCCTCCACGGCCGGTAAGATCTGCAGCCAGCACAGAGCCTGCAGAAAGGCATGGTGATGTCCTTCTTGTTGCTTATTTTTGACTAGTCAGAGCCCTGGTTTGGTAGGAGCTCAACCACCCCATCCATATGGGAATTTAGACAAGCTCAGGACCCCCAAGTCATGTAGGGCTTGACCTCTAAAGGGTTTCTGGTCCCTGAGACCTGAGCCGTTCCCACCAGCTCACCTTCCTCCTGCCCAAAGGGGCTGGGGAGGGGACTGAGGAATGATCCAGAGTTGGTTCCCCAGACACAGACCCTGAGACAAGGATTTGAGGGCAGGTCATTGATTTAGAAGGACATCTCAGGAGGCACCAGGAGAGAAGGGCGGGGGAGTGGGCGGGTCTGGGGGAGGTGGCCAATGAGGATTAAAATGTCACTATTGGGCACTAAAAGCTCAGTTCTACTGGGGGACATCGGGGGAGACTGCATTGTCCCACCCAGTGGGAGAGGGAGAGGGAGCGGGAGCGGGAGCAGGCATTTATCCACCAATCTTGTCAGTCATGGGTTGTGGGCTGCTTCAGAGGGCGTTCAGAGGGCAGGGACCCCTGGTCCCTTGGGCTGCCCTATGCACCAGCCAAGCTCTCCTCCATGGCGAGAGAACAGCCCAAGAGTCCTGGCTATACAGGCTGCAGCTTTCAGTGGGGGGTAAATGCAGGAAAGACCTCGCGTGCACCCAGGGCATCTACGCTCACTACGCCCCTCTTGTCCCCAGGTAAAAATGGCCTCCTGGTCCAAGGAAAAGCCAGGGAACTGGTATAGCACATTCCGTCGAGGGAAGAAGGTGAGTTGCTGGAGGCCAAGGGGGGGATAGTATGAAAACTGGTGGGAACTGGTGCAGGGGGAGTTGGAGGAGAGGCTATGAGAAGTGAAAGGAACAGGGAAGACTCACCCCTGCCTTCATGGTGATTGCAGGCTTGGTGGTGGTGGCAAATGGGGGAGGGGCAGCATTAGATGTGTGATGGAGGGGATGCAGAGTATGGTGGAAATCCAGACGCAGTGCTGGAAGTACCAGAGGCTTCCTGGTAGCAGTCACAGATCAGTGGAAGCCTAAACAATGAGTTGGGTCAGCAAGTTAGGGAGGACAAGGAAAAGTGTTGCAGGCAGAGGGAATAGCATACAGGAAGGCCCAGAGTTTAAAAAAGAGGGTCTGGTGAGTTTCAAGAGAAAGCCACTTGCTCTGCTCTAGGAAGTATGAAGAGGGGTGCCTGGGTGGCTCAGTGGGTTAAAGCCTCTGCCTTCAGCTCAGGTCATGATCCCGGGGTCCTGGGATCAAGCCCCGCATCAGGCTCTCTGCTCCGCAGGGAGCCTGCTTCCTACTCTCTCTCTCTGCCTGCCTCTCTGCCTACTTGTGATCTCTGTCAAATAAATAAACAAAATATTTAAAAAAAAAAAAAAGAAAGTATGAAGAAAGGATTAAGAAAGGAGGTGGAGTAGGAAGGTGAGGGTTAGACTTACCACCCCCCAGAAAGACCTGTGAGGCACAGGGAGCCATGGAATGTGTTTAGGTGAGGGAAGGACCCAAATCTAATCTCTGTTAGAAGAGTGCGTCCGGGACTGGTGAGGTTGGAGTGGGTGGAGGAGATTGGTATGTTGGTCTGGGAGAGTGAAGAGGTGGTTCAGGCTGGAGCTTCTGCTATTGGGGGTGGGGAGGAAGACATGGCCTGGAATTTCTGGGAGGGAAGTCAGTAGGACCTAGTCATTGCTGAGATGGAGGGCAGGGAGGAGAGTGTTGGTGGGCTGGTGCCTGGGAGGGATTCTGAGATATGTAAATGAGAGGAAGAACAGCCTTGACGGGGCCGGGGGTACTTGGGTTCGTTTTGGGATTTGTTTATGTAACATACATGTATGTGCTAAGCACCGGAAATGTGGCAGCAAATAAAACACGGCTCCTGACTTCATGAAGCTGAACAAGGAAACAGGCAGACAATAACCAAAGAAACAAAGCTCTAATATAGTATGGGGGTATTTTGGTTTGGGTTCCCCCAAAAGAGACCCTTCAACAAAGACTCAGTTGCAAGTACTTTACCTGGGATGGGATTCCAGAAAACATCAGTCGGGGAACTCGGAAATGATACAGAGAAGAGAAGGAAGCCAGAAGAATCGGATTGACCAGCCAGTTATCTCAAGCCCATGACACGTTAATAATATATTTTATTTGACCCAGTGCATCTAAAAGAGTGTCATATCAATATAAAGGTTACTGAGGCATTTTAAATTCCTTCCCTCCGAGTTCTGCAGAGTCTGATGCGTATTTTACATTTATAGCACGTCGTAATTTGGATACTAAATTTCATTGGAAGCTCTTGATCCGTACTTAGATTTCATAAAATCTGCAGTTGAAAAGGTAGATTCGTATATATACTCAAGTTGTTCCACACCCAAGTTTTCTGATAACTGGATTGAGCCTCAGTTATTAGTCATGCATCAAATACAGTAAAACAAAATAATTAAATAATTTAAAATCCAACAATTAGTTAACATTTTAAGCAGTTTCCTCCTCATCGGGTGCATTTCTAGTGCTCAGCAGACCCGTGTGAGTGCCTCGGGGCTCGCCAGGCACCCGTGGGTGCTGGATGGCTGGTGGGCCCACCCAGAGAAGGGGACGAGGCAGAGGGGGCAGGTTGGTCGGGGGATGGAGAGCCCGAGAGGTAGGTTCCTTAGAAAGAAAGTAGGGGCCAATGGGGCACGCTCACCGCCTGCTTGGTCCCACCCCCAGTTCTCCTATGTGGACGCTGATGGGTCCCCGGTGAGCGTGGTTCAGATGACCTTCCTAAAGTTGCTGAGTGCCACAGCCCGCCAGAGTTTCACCTACTCCTGCCAGAATTCTGCCGGCTGGCTGGACGAAGCTGCAGGCGATCACAGCCGCTCCGTCCGCTTCCTCGGAGCCAACGGGGAGGAGCTGTCTTTCAACCAGATGGCAGCGGCCACCATCACTGTCCCCTATGATGGCTGCCGGGTAAGGGGAGGAGCAGGGGCTGGCCGCAGTGGGGAGGGACCTTGGCTGCCCTCCTGCTCATCTGCCATTCTGTCTTCCCCGCGGTCAGCTCCGGAAGGGACAGACGAAGACCCTCTTGGAGTTGAGCTCTTCCCGAGTGGGCTTTCTGCCTCTGTTGGACATGGCGGCTACTGACTTTGGCCAGACGAACCAGAAGTTTGGGTTTGAACTGGGCCCTGTCTGCTTTAGCAGCTGAGAGTTCTTGGAGTGGGAGGGACAATGAGGGAGCCCCCGATGGGGTACTTTTGGTGCTGAGGCCTTGAAGCCATCATATTTATCGTATCCTGTGACTGTGGAGCCCGGGGAGAGTCTGCTCCTCACGGTCAAGCAATATCCCTTCTCCATTCCAGGCGGCTGGGGGCTGCACACCCTTGGCCCAAGGGTCCGGCTTCCTCCTCACTGCACCGTAGCTGACATACTGTAGTCTGGCTCTTTCTCCCTTCTGTGCCCACCCATCCCTCAATTCCTCACCCCTGATGCCCCATGCAAGGAACTTCCAACTCACAGCTGATAAACGCCCCCCACACCTGCCTCCCCATTCCCTGGGCAGTGCTCTCAACACCCTGTGGTGCTACCCTTTCCCATAGTTAAGCACTGGATGTCTCCTGATCCCAGGCTGGGACCCCTTCACTCATTCCTATTTTCAGGTGGGTTCACAGTGAAGGAACTAAAGTCAGACCACAGGGGGAAGTGAGACTTCCCTGGACTGAGCTGGGTGCTCCTTCTGCTGCCTCTGCCCAGCTCTGAATACCGCCCCCCACCCATATCTCCCCAAATGCACCTTGCCATGCCAGGTGGGATGGGAGCCAAGATGGTGGGGGTGAATCAGGATCCTAATGGTGCTGCCCTATTTATACCTGGGTCTGGATTAAAAGGGAAATTCCCCTCTGTTGTATATTTAATCTGCTTCCTCCTTAGGGAGGGCTGGGATATGATGAGACGGATTCTAGCATGTTCCTCTCCCCTCCAGGGCCATAGGGCATATTTGGCATCTCAAGTCTGAGAATAAACCAGTGAACTGTGTCCCTGTGTCTTTCATCTAGTGCTGGCTACATCCTTCTTAAGGTCAGGCTCTTGGGTCACCTGCGGTATCTGCCCCCACCTTCTTAATTGGGTCTTTGGGTACGGGTGGCTTTGGGAGCTGGGGAGCATCTGATTATAATGGCACTCCCTGGAGATGTTGGATCTGTTTACCAATGCAGGTCCCTAGAAGAAAAGTTGGAAGTGGCCGGATCTCTAAGAGAGATCGTAAATGTTTTCGCCATAAAAAAGAAATGCTAATTATGTGATGTGACGCAGGTGTTAGCTAATGCTATCATGGTAATCATTTTTTTTAAAAGATTTTATTTATTTATTTGACAGAGAGATCACAAGCAGGCAGTGAGGCAGGCAGAGAGAGAGAGAGGGGGAAGCAGGCTCCCTGCTGAGCAGAGAGCCCGATGTGGGACTCGATCCCAGGACCCTGGGATCGTGACCTGAGCCGAAGGCAGTGGCTTAACCCACTGAGCCACCCAGGTGCCCTTCATGGTAATCATTTTGCAATATACAAGTGTATCAAATCAACAGGTTGTATGTCAAAGACTTACACAATATCATATGTCGTCAATTCTGTGTCCATAAAGCTGGAAAAATGGTGAACTTATTAGGAAGACCTCAAACTTTGAAGAAGAAAGAGGAGAAGAAGGAGGGAGAAGAAAGAGGGAGAGAGGGTAGCTAGATCTCCACGTTGACCTTGATTAGTCCTGGAGTCGCTGGCTGAACTGAGGGTGTGGGAATGGATCAAGAGGTGACATGGGATGTGGTTTGGGTTTGAGATAAAAATGACTAGAGGTGAAACATCTGGGTGGCCATTCAGGAGCTGAGTTGAGGGTAGAGAGGATTGAATTAGAAGAGGAGCTTTGAGGTGTGCTGGATACTGGGGGGTAGGGATTGGGTGAGATACATTGAAAATGGTTTGAAGATCAGTCTAATAGGAGGTTGGTTTGGAGTGAGTTGAATGAGTCTGAGGTTGTGGATTGATGGAATCCGCTGAATTGGAGGTAGGGCAATCAGTGGATTGAAGTTAGGGTTTGGAATTAGATGTTGGATTGACATGAATGATTTGGGAAGTAGGATGAACGGAGTAGAGGTAAGTAGGGATTGGTGTGAATGGGGAGTGGGGATTGGCAGTTTGGGAAGTCAAGACAGCATCAGTTAAGATGAGAGTTGGGTTTGGGGCGCCTGGGTGGCTCAGTTGGTTAAGCAGCTGCCTTCGGCTCAGGTCATGATCCCAGCGTCCTGGGATCAAGTCCCACATTGGGCTCTTTGCTCGGCAGGGAGCCTGCTTCTCCCTCTGCCTCTGTCTGCCATTCTGTCTGAGTCTCCCCCTCTCTCTCTCTGATAAATTAAAAAAAAAAATCTAAAAAAAAAAAAAAGATGAGAGTTGGGTTTGAGGTAGCTTGAATTGGGGGTTAGATGTTGGGTTGAGGTTTTCTTTCAAATAGATTTATTGAGATATAATTCACTTACCATATAATTCACCCATTTAAAGTATACAATTAAATGGTTTTCAGTATATTCACAGACTTGTGCAACCATCACCACAATCAATTTTAGAACATTTTCATCACCTCAAAAACAAATCACATATCCATTAGCAGTCACTTTCCATTTCCCCCAAATGTCTCAGTGGTAGGCAACCGCTAATCTTTCTGTCTTTATGGATTTGCCTGTTCTGGACATTTCATATAAATGGAATCATATAGTATGTGGCCCTTTGGATCTGTCTGCTCTCGTTGAGCACAATGGTTCAAGGTTCATGTTGCAGTGCATACTCGATTCCTGTTTATTGTTGAATCATATTCCGTTGTCTGGTTATATCACATTTTGTTTATCCATTCATCAGTTGTTGGACCTTGCCAAATTGAGTTGAGTTACGAGTGATAGAGGGCTGGTGTGAGTTGAGTTGGGTCAGGTGGGCTTGCGCAGTTATAGGTTTTAGGTTGGGGTGAATTGTCTCTCCAAAAGCCAGGGTAAGCCCTGCCACCTAGGTCCCATAAAGCCATCTGAACGCGTGTCCTGGATTCCCTCAGGCATTCAATAAACATTACTGATGCTATGAAGAATATTGGGGTTCAGGATTTGACTGATGAGTTTATTTTCCATTCACTTGCTTCATTCTCTTGATGGTTTACTTGGTGCTACACACTGTTCCAAATGCTGGGGTAGAAGAAAGATGCGGCGCCTGAGGGATCTTACTGCTGAGGGAGACAGAGTAGACAAACATATAGCTATGTAGTGTGATTTCAGGAAAATCAAACAAGATGCAGAGTAATGGAGTGGTGGATATTAGAAAGAAGGTGGTTAGGAGAGATCTCACTGAAGAGGTAATATTTGAGCAGAGAGACCTGAAGGTTGAGAAGAAAAGCCATGTGAAATTTGAGGAAGTATCCTCTACACAGTGAAGAGTCCAGAAACCCTAAAATACCGATGCTGACTCTTGAAGGGATGGTGTTCCCTTGGTTACCTCTTCTCCCGATTTGTTGCTTTTGCTGATTTTTTCACACTGTTCTGTCAACCCAAATGTACACCCAGGCCTGCTTCCCATTTAGTTCCTCTCCCAAACATTCTTAACTCAGTGCACATGGTAACGTAACACCAAGGCTATGTGTTGTTTTTCTCTTTCTGAGCACTCCTAATTGGGAACACATTTCCCAGCTTTCCTTGCAGTTAGGTTGGGGCACGAGCCTGGGTTTTGGCCAGTGGGGATGTGGGTAACCATAAAATCTCCCGCTGGATCTTCTGAGCTCTTTCGGTCTGTGATGACCTTGGAGATCACAGTAAGTAAGTTAGTAAGATGGGAGTGTCTCCTATGGAAGTAGAAAGGGGCCAACTTCTCTGAGCTACTGCTTGGAGGAATGCTACAGGGGAATTCCTTCAAACAAGTAACTTGATTGCATTAAGCCCTTGAGATGTTTAAGAATTGCTTGTTACAGCAGCTATGATTAATTATCCTGACTAATACTGCAAACGAGCCCAATTTTTACTGAAGATCAGCATGTAAGCATGTGTGCAAACCGGGAGGTCCCACTGTAGCAACATTGACAGATTAGAATTTAATATTGAATATCCTTGTCCTTAAAAGTCCCTGGTGTCACTGGTGGTATCTGGATTTCCCATGATTCTGCTGCCGTCTGCCATCTTTCCCTCCCTGATGCCTCCTCTTGCCTTCTCTCCTCATTCCTTTCCTCTAAGATTGTGCACACTTAGATCAAATTTATCTCACTTTCTTATGAAGAACCATGCACGACATTTCTTATACACCAAATCTTAAGATTTATTTATTTGACAGACAGAGAACACAAGTAGGCAGAGAGGCAGACAGAGAGAGAGGAGGAAGCAGGCCCCCCCATTGAGCAGAGAGCCCAACATGGGGCTTGATCCCAGGACCCTGGAATCATGACCTGAGCCAAAGGCAGAGGCTTTAACCCCCTGAGCCACCCAGGCACCTCCTTATACACCAAATCTTCATCCCCATGCAATCCATGATTAGTTCAACTGACACTGTTAATAACAAAGACTACTGATTGAGCATCTACCTGCCAGGTCTCGTTCATCAAACATTTTCCCTGGATGAGTTAATTTATTCTTTATTACAACACTTGAGGAAGGTTCTGTTATTATCCCCATTTTGCAGGTAAGGGAACTGAGGAACAGAGAGGTAAAGTAACTTGCCCAGAGTCCAGAGCTAGAGTTCTAGTCTAGAGCTCAGGAAAAAGCCACTATCTTTTAGAGGAATTTTTTTCCATCATTTAAAAAAAAACTACATTTAGGGGTGCCTGGGTGGCTCAGTCGGTGAAGCGTCTGTCTCTTGATTTTGGCTCAGGTCATGATCTCAGGGTCATGAGATTGAACCCTACATCAGGCTTTGCATGGGGTATAGAGCCTGCTTGGGATTCTCTCGCTCCTTCTCCTTCTGCCCCTCCCCCTCCATCCCACTCAAAGCCTGTGTGCTTGCACGCTCTCTCTCTCTCTCTCTCCCAAAGAAATAAATAAAAATCATTACATCTCTACACAGCCCAGGATTTTATAAATGCAGGTCCACTGGGCTCTGCTTTTGCAACTCCAGACCCACCCTGGTGCAGGTATTTTAGAAGGGAGGAACAATAAATAGGGTAATGAGTACTCTTTAATTAACTAAAAGCTGGTTAAAGTGTTAGACTCTCGGCCCTACTGAATTAAGGTAATTGACAAAGGTTTAGGAAGGGAGCTCTGGGCCTCACGCTCAGCTCTATGTCTTTACCCAGCATCATCGCTGGCACCCAGGTGGCTGCGGGGGTGGGGGGGGACCCCAGCTGATTTGCATATCCAGTGGCCATAATTCATCCCACCACTTGTGCTTCCTGTAATTACACCTTCTGTGTTCTGAACTGGGGTTGGGGCATGGCAGCCGGTGTGGGAGCCGCCTATGGCTTCATTCAGGGCTGTAGGAGGTGGGTGGAGTAGCGAATTTTGCATACACAGGCAGCCTCACTGGGGACAATCAGGTTCAGCGACATACATCAACCAACCGCCCAGAGAATCAGACCCTCATTGTGTCACATCCCAGATCCACAGGTGGTCTCGGAGAGGCAGACCCGTGTTACACACACCCATTCACCTTCAGCCAGATCCAGACACGCTGACGCGCATAGCAGCCCACACACACAGTTGTGCACACCCAGTTGTGCCTGGACACACACCCAAAGCCGCCCTCACACGGCCACATAGCCATGTTCATAAACCCACGCTCAGATGCGCTGGCACACCCGAGACCCCCATTGTCACACCCAGAACTGCTGCATCCTGGGGTCTGGTACATGCTAGGCAGGCAGAGGGACACACAGCCCCACCCAGACAGACATGCCACCAGCATACAACCTACACACACAGGCTCAGGTAAACCGATGTCGTCGATGTTTCCAAGATCCCCTCCCCGACTCTGCACATTCAACCATTCATTCAATCAGCAAATATTTATAAAGCACCTACTTGTGCCAGGCACTGTTATAGGGTCTGGGGATCCAGCAGTGAATCAAACAAGGATCTCTGTCCTCGTGGAGCTCACACTCAGGTGGGGCCGACAGGCAGTAAGCAAGTATGTATATGACGTGTCGCATGGTGCTGTGACGAAAAAGAAGACAGAGGAGGACAAGAAAGGTGTTCTTTGAGACAGGGTGGTCAGGGAAGCCTGCCTGGAGGAGGCATCCTTGAAGAACAGGCTCATTCAGAGAGAGGGAAGGTGCCGTGTGACTTCTCACACAGCCAGACCCAGAGACACAAGACAACAAGGTCCGGGCTCAAACAGGTACAGACCACACAAGCTTACAAAGAGAGCGCATGTGTGCCCTGTGTCTAGAGTGCTCTGCACACCAGAGTTTCCTTTTAAGAGGGTGGGCCTGGGGGCGCCTGGGTGACTCAGTGGGTTAAAGCCTCTGCCTTCAGCTCAGGTCATCATCCCAGGGTCCGGGGATCGAACCCCTCATTGGGCTCTCTGCTCAGCAGGGAGAATGCTTCCTCCTCTCTCTCTGTCTGCTTCTCTGCCTACTTGTGATCTCTGTCTGTCAAATAAATAAATAATATAATATATTAAAAAAAAGAGAGTGGACCTGTACCCTAAAAGGACAGTGGGGATACTGGGGAGATGAGGGTCCCTGAGCAGAGAGAGGACCAAACTGATCTTGAGAGGCTGTCCTACCTCTTATTTGATGCTGGTCTTGTCTTTCCATAGGCTTTCCCTGCTCTTGGTAGATCTCTTTTATTATTTTATTTAATCTTATTTTTGTGGTAAAAAGCATTTAACAACATTTACCATCTTAATCATTGTAAGTGTACTCTTCATTAGTGTTAAGTAGATACACATTGTGCAACAGATCTCTAGAACTTTAAAAAAAAGATTTATTTATTAATAATAAATTAATAATCATTTATTTATTAATCCCCAGCAGACTCCCCGTGGAGCGAGGAGCCTGACACGGGGCTCCCACAACCCTGAGCTCATGACCCGAGCCGAAACCAAGAGCCCCGTGCTTAACCAACAGCCGTCCAGGCGCTGCTCTCTAGAACTTTTTTACCTTGCAAACCTGTATCTCTGTCCTCAGTGAACAATTCCCCATTCCCTCTGCCCCAGCCCCTGGCACCCACCATCTATTTTCTGTCTCTGTGAATTCAACTCTTCTAAGGACCTCATATAAGTAGAATTGCACCATGTTCGTCTTTTGGGATTGGCTTATTTCACTGAGCATAATATCCTCAAGGTCATCCATCATGTAAGGTCAGAGCTTCTCTCCCTTTTAAGGCGAATGCTACCCCCTGCCTGGCCTGTACCCCACATCTTGGTTCTCCTTTCACCCCGTCAACAGACCTGGGTTGCTCCCAACGCTTGGCTGTCGTGAAAAATTCTGCCGTGAACGCGGGTGTGCAAGTATCTCTTACAGACCCTGCTTTCCGTTCTTTTGGACCTATACTCAGAAGTGGGATTGCTGGAGCCGGTGTATTTCTTTTTAAACATTTGTTTGCACGGATCTTCAGGGTTCCGTTTGATGAGTTTTGACAAATGTCTGCATATCCTAAACAAGATGCAGACTTGTTTCCAGCACCCCAGAAATTCCTCATATCCCTTCCCACGCCCCCTCCAAGACACCACCTCTTCTTGGATCCATTTCTAGTGTTACAAAGCCGATGAATGAAATATGGAAGGTGTATGGAGGCGGTGTGCTATCCCGGCTAGAGCCAAGCCATCTGGTCCAGTACCAGCGCCTCTGCGGGGGCAAGTGTGACTTTCACTGTTGTGAACCACGGTCTCCACCATGAATAACAGCACCTAAGCATTGGGTTGTGTGAGGGTTAAGTTCCTTAAAATAGGTCACTTAGAACAATGTCTGCCATGCGGTAAAATGCTAAAAGACTGTTATTATAAAAAATACATATAATGCGGGGGCACCTAGGTGGCTCAGTTGGTTAAGCGTCAGACTCTTGGTTTCAGCTCTGGTCACGATCTCAGGGTCATGAGATTGAGCCCTGCCTTGGGCTCCACTGGGTGTGGAGCCTGCTTAAGAGTTTCTCTAGGGGCGCCTGGGTGGTTCAGTGGGTTAAAGCCTCTGCCTTCGGCTCAGGTCATGGTCTCCAGGTCCTGGGATCAATCCCCGCATCGGGCTCTCTGCTCAGCAGGGAGCCTGCTTCCTCCTCTCTCTCTGCCTGACTCTCTGCCTACTTGTGATCACTGTCTGTCAAATAAATAAATAAATAAATCTTTAAAAAAAAAGAAGAGTTTCTCTATCTGTCTCCCTCTGCCCCACCAACTCGTGTGTGTGTGAGTGTATGCCTGTGCGAGCACATTCTCAAAAAAAAAAAAGAAAAAAAATTCATATAGCAAGAACTTTATAATAAACATGTGCCCACCATGCCGCCTAAAAAACAAAGCATCACACACACATTTGATGTTCCTGTATACATTTCTGCCATAGACTGCCTTTCCTTTCCCCACTATGGGTAAAAGAGTATGAACTCAAATTTTTAAATTTTTATTTATTTATTTATTTAGAAAGATTTTATTTCTTTATTTGACAGCCAGAGATCACAAATAGGCAGAGAGGCAGGCAGAGAGAGAGGGGGAAGCAGGCTCTCCAGAGAACAGAGTGCCTGATGCAAGGCTCGATCCTAGGGCTCTGAGATCATGACCTGAACCGAAGGCAGAGGCTTAACCCACTGAGCCACCCAGGTGCCTCTCAAATTTATTTTTGAAATTGAGATAAAATATACCTCACATAAAATTTACCACGTAGCCATTTTTAAGTGTCTAGTTTGGTGGCCTTGGGTACATTCACATTGTGCATTCATGACCACGGTCTCTGGGACTGTGTCATTTTCCCGAACTGAAACTCCATAGCCATTAAACACGATTCCCGCTTTCTCTCTTCCCTTGAACATGGGAACTTCTATCCTTGGAGTATTTCTCCATGTTTACTGCATCCCGGGGGCCCATATCCATGGGTGACGCACAGAGTTTAGCAAGTTCTTGAACTGTCTCTAACTGGTACAACATTGAACATGTCTTTGGCAACTTGCCTTGCGAGCTAATCCTGTCATTTTAAATGCTTACCTCAGCAAGGCTGTCTGTTGTACTCATGAACTTTTAGGTGCTTTCCATTTTGTTCCATTCACGCATGCTGGCATGCGTCTTTGTGCACATGGATACATGTCTCTGGGGCGTATGAATATAGGCGAATGGAAATTCAGGGTTATGGGGAAGACACATCTTTAGCTGTCCTGGGTGCAGTCTTCATGCTAGTTGGCTAAACTACACCATTCCCCTTCCCACTCACCACTCTCCCAAGCTTCCAGGACTCCCTTTCAGGCCCCAAGTCTTTCTGGCAGCTTTGGCCTCACTTGTCATCATCCCTCAACAGGCGAGCAAGCCTCCTGCACTCTGCAGCCTCAGGGCCTTTGCGTCTGCTCTTCTCTCTGCCCAATGAGACCTGCCAACTCTTACTCAATTTTTGGCCCCGACTTGCCCTGCCCCCAGGCTAGATCAGGGCTCTCCAAACACACTCAGGGTTCAGAGAGAACTCTGTCCATCTATGCATACACCGAACTCTCAATTACTTGAGGGCAGAGGCTTTCTTACTCATAGTCACAAATCTAGGGCAGGCTGGACCTGGAGCGAGTGCCTTGTCTCTACTTGTGGATGAACGGAGGAGTCTTGTGTCTACTACGGGGCTTGAGTCAGGGCCGCCCGGAGACCTGAACTCCAATCCTAGCTCCACCACGTCCTAGCTGTGTGACCTCAGGCAAGTGGCTTAACCTCTCTGGGTCCCTCACTTTCCTCTCCTATGAAACCCTTCCCCGGACTGCTGCAGGGGTTGAAGGGAATCCCAGCCAGGTCTGGCTCAGGCTCGACCCTTCTTGGTAGGAGCTGCTGTGATTCCGAGCCAAGTTCCGGGCCTGTAACCTCGATTAGGGCCTCGCTCCTTCCTGGCTTGGCAGGGCTGGGAAGCAATGCTGGGTCTCCTTGTCCCGCCAACTCATCCCTCAATTCCCAGGCCGGTAATGGGAACCACATGTGCTGGATGCAAGCCTACCCTCCCTCCTGCTCCCCCCGCTTCCCCAAGAGAGGCCTCCTTAGTCATTCTGTCCACCTCCCCCTTCCCACAACCTCATTCCCACGCTGCCCTGGCCTGGGCTTTGCGTGTCAGAGGGTGTCTGTGGATCCCCTATGGGTCCGTGTGTGTGTGTGTGTGTGTGTGTGTGAACTGTGTGCCTTGTACCGTGCATCTGGGCGTGTGACTGGGTCTGAGTCGCAGGTCACTGGGTGTTTGGGGCGCCAACCATGTTTCTCTTTTGTGTGCTTGTGTAGGAAGTGCCTGCCTTTCGTGTATGACTGTCCTGGAGCCTGGTATATGTGTTTGTGTAGGAGCTTTGTGCTGTCCATATGGGATGGCGTGTTCATGTGGGGTTTCTCTGTACGGTGTGAACTCTGTGTCTCACACAGGGGATCTGTGTGCATGTGCGCTGTGTGGCCAGATTGTGGGTTTGTGCATTTTTTTGTGTTGGGTGGGTCTGTGTGTGTTGGACCCACTGTATTCATGAGTGCCAGGTCTTGGGTAATTATGGCTGTTTTGTCTCTGATGTTCTTCTACTATCGGATCTTGCGTGTGCATTTCTGGGCGCCCTCGGGCCTGGGAGGTGTGTATTGGGTTGTGAGTCGCATGTGCTTTTGTGTGCCAGTTCCAAAAACACCACTTTATCCTGGTGTGGTGTGGTGCCCCTGGGTGACTGTGTGTCCATGGTGTGTGTGTGTGTGTGTGTGTGAGAGAGAGAGAGAGAGAGAGAGAGAGAGAAACCCGGAAGGGAGGGAGTCCCAGGGGTGGCTGCAGTTCCACAGTGAGTAATGGCCCAGAGAAGGAGAGAATGGGGCTGAGCAATGGAGACAATCTGCGGGGAGCTCCCAGGGTTGAGCGTGGAACTTGGGAACCTCCTGGGACATGGAAGGAGGGCTGAGCTCCCATTCTGTGGGAGCACTTGGGGGTGCGGAGTTGGGAGCCCTGGACCTGGAGCGCACTGGAACGATGCCCGTGGAGACGCATGGGCTTGGGAGGCATAGAGGTGATGCTCGGTGAGCTGAGCTGCCGGGCCTTCTCGGTGCCGTGAACACCACCGGGGCTGGTCCAGCTACTCCCCTACAAACACAGCATTAAAACTCTCATGTCTGGAGTCAGACATGAACCAAATTACGGTCTCAGCTGTGCTGTACATCCTCTCTGTGGCCTTCAGCCGGTGTCTTAAGCTCTCTGAACCTCAATGTCTCCAACTGAAAAATGGGACAAAGGCAGATGAAGTCAGTGCCTTGCCCACATCCCCTTGACTTTGACACATTCCTGTGCATACTTCTTCCTACCTGAGGGCTGTCTCAGTTCACACACTGGACAGGCTAGAAATGCTAAAGAGTGGGCACCCCCAGGGAAGGGCCCTCCCTCAACGACATGTAGGACCTGGAGAAGAAGCACCCACCTCCCTTGCCCTCAGGTGGGGCAACGGGAAGTTTCTACCCTCTCTCAAGACCAAGGGTCCTTGGCAGGACTGACCCTCAGTTGCCCATGTGGATTTGACAAGAAGGGAAAGACGTGCAACAAATAACCCAGGACAATGCTTTAGAGACAAGAAATGGAGAAAGACAGAATCTTGATGGTATAACAGGAGCCCTGGATGCAACTATGCCTGAATTCCGTTACCCCTGAAATTTTTTTTTCAGTTGCATGAGCTGATATTATTATTATTTTTTGTTAAGACAGTTCTAGTTGCCTTTCTGCCACTTGCTACTGAATAATACACAGAGGGACCCACAAGAGCAAAAGCATGAGTAAGCACGTGTGTCATTGATTCATTCACTCATTAAACTCCTTTTGGTCATCTCTGTGTGGGCCCTGTTCAGAGTATGGGAAAACAAAGGCCTGGATGTGTCTTCCTCTGGCTAGACCCAGGAAGGGGTCACGGGAGAGTAAAGTCAATGGCTGCCCAAGCACTAATTAGGAAAAGCCAATGGTGAGCTGGTGAGAGCTGGCGGGGACCCAATGATCCTCTGTCCTGCCTTCACACATTGTGGAGAGAAAACTGTCCAGTGCCAGCCCCTGGGTCACCTGGTTCATCAGTTTCGCTGCATGAGGTCCTTGAGAAGCTGATCTCTCTTCAGTGATGGTCCGGAAATCTGACCACTACACTAACCATGGAGGAAGGGAGACCTGTGCTCATCACAGCTCTGGTGGTAGTGCTGACCTTGAGGCTAACAACAGCACAACCAGGACTCGGGTATGACCCTGATCGCGGTGTGACCTGACCGTAATTTTGGCCATACCATGGCCAGGTCACCCTGATCACAGCATGACAGGACAGTGATTGTGGCTCTGAGCACATCAAAGCCAGGAAATTGACCAGCACGCTGATCCCAACACCACCAAGAATGACCCATGGAGACCACAAAACTGACCACTCTGCTGACCCCAGTAGAACCAGGATGCTGATGGTTAGCACAGATCGCACATCCACAGGACACTGACCACAGCGTGATTGGGACACAAATTATTACTGACCATGGCTGTGGTCGTGTATTGGCCAGGATCCAGTCAGAAAAACAAAACTCACACCGGGTGGTTCCGCAGCAAAATCTCCTATGGGGATTTAGCCATAGAGATGTTAGTTGAGCTTTAAGAATACATGGGAGAGGGCATCGGGGCGCCTGGGTGGCTCAGATGGTTAAGTGCCTGCCTTAGACTCAGATCATGATCCTGAGGTCCTGGGATCGAGCCCCGCATAAGGCTCCCTGCTCAGCAAGGAGTCCGCTTTTCCCTCTCCCTCTGCCTGCCACTCCCCCGCTTGTGCTCTGTCAAATAAATAAATAAATAAAATCTTTTTTTTTTTTTAATAAATAAAATCTTAAGAAAAAAAAAAAAGAGTATATGGGAGAACGTGAATTGACTCTAGAGTGAGTAGCCAATCACCATCTTCCCGAGAGCCCGTGACGCTGAAAAGAGGAGGGACTTACCAGAGTCCAGAGCCCGACGCCCCTTGTCAGGACCTGAACCACAGTGGGGACTCCCATCCCAGGGTGCTGAGACTACAGAGGAGCCTCAGCTGCCACTGCCAAAGTGGAAGGAGAGGGAGAAACACTGGCTTCTCCCCACTCCCCACCCCAACCTCTCTTCAGGCCTCCCTCCGGCTCATTCTAACTGGATGCAAGGGAGCCTGGGAAATGTAGTTTGCAGGGGCCCCACTCCCGAAACAGAGCTGGGGAAGGATGCGGCATGGACCTAAGGGCACACGGACCACTGTCCACCGCGTAACACAGGCCATGTTGGACCATGACAATGACCATCTCAGGGCGCAGAGGGTATTGTTCATGGTCCTGAGACAGAGCTGTAACAAGGGTGCCGCTCTGTGATAAACAGACATGGTGAGAGTTGGCGGGGACTCCCCCTGCCCACCCCCGCAGTGTTGACCACAGCCCACACTTGGCCAAAAGCTTCTGGTTCATACCAACCAACATAACGTCCCTTCCTAACTCTACACCTTTTTGGGGCTGGGTCTGAGGAGTCAGCAAAGGACCATCTTCCATCTGGAGAGAGGACGTTGAGGGATGAAGGCGATGCCTTCCCGGGCTCAGATTCTGTTCTGTGTCCCACATGCCATGGCAAGTCTTAGCTCCGCGCCTCACTGTGGTGACTGAGCGCTGGTTGGGTGCCCTATCTGCTCAAGACTCACACTTGTCTCCCGACACCTCCATGAGGAAACTGGTCTCCCGAGAGGAGGAAAGCTCTTTGCCTAAGGACACATGGCCAAGAAGTGACAGAACCAGGGTCAAACCCAATTCTGTTGGACAAGCTCATTTCTTGCGTGGACAAAACTCTCCATAACCTGTTATCTGCCTGGCATATATACCCGTCCTCCACCCCGTCCCCCTCCGGGTAGGTTTTGGCTGATTCCAGCTCTCCCCATCAAAAAAGAGCCACTGAGGGGTTATGGGCGGAGAAGCGGAGGGAGCTGGAGGCAGAACCAGGACGCCCTTCATGTGCAGACGGTTCTCCTCAGGGTGTTAATATTTTGATCCTCTGGAGGTCTGGTCTCCCAGGTGGTGGAACCGGGAGTGGGAAACTGTCTCGGGTGTGGCGGGGGAGGGCGGACTTTGAGGAAGAGGAGCCTGGAGAATGGGGTGGGAGAGGGAAAACAAGGCAGCCCCGCGCCGGGCCCACCCAGCTGGCCATCCCTCTCGGTCACTGGTATCTCACTCCTCGTTCCATCTCCGTCCGACCTCCCTTGTCCCAGCACTGACCCCCTTCCCTCAACGTCCCATTTGAGAAGCTCTGCCTCAGTTTCTCTGTGGACTCTTGAGTTCTTTTAGGAGGGGGCCTCTCCATTTCTCTTCTACGTTACCAGGTCTTCCTCCTACTCTCCCTGCCCCTTGACCCCCATCCCACCCCCATTTCCAACGTGGGAAAGATCTTGGGAGGGTGAAATTTACAAACACGTGACGGAACCCCCTCCCCCATCTCCATGACCCGTCCCCATAGGGCCTAGGGGACTGCCGGGCCTTGTCCCCAGCTCTCCTCCCAGATGCCAGCTCCTCCCCCTTCCCCGCCCCCAGACCCAAGCGGGGTCCGCGCCCGCGGACGAGCTGGGGGCGGGGCGGGGGGCGGAGCCCGTAACAAAGACTGGGAGCGCGCGAGGGGGGCGGGGGTGGGGCGGAATCCCAGCCGCCGGCGAGGCGGGGGAGGCGGCGGCGAGGGTCCCCCCGGCCGGGCGGGCGGGGTCGCGCAAGGTGGCGGTCCCCGCGCCCAGGCGCCGCTAGGGCGGGCGGGGGGACGGGAAGCCGGGCCGGGGGCGCGTCATGTGGCCGCTCACAGTCCCGCCGCTGCTGCTGCTGCTGCTGTGTTCAGGCCTCGCCGGACAGGTAGGGGCCCGGCGGGCAGGTGCAGGCGCAAGGGGCTCCAGGAGGGGAGAGGGTCTTAGGGGGTCCCGACGGAAAGGCGGTTTGGGGCTTCATAAGCGTCCCGGGGCTGAGAGGGGCGGAGGTCGCAGCGGGGGAGGGGCTGGGACATCTACACTAGCTTTGGGGAAAGGTAAGGGGGCTTCACATCCAGCCCCGAGCTGAGATGGTTTGGGGGACAGTCTGACCCCAGCTTCGGGGTTCTCATCCTCTCGGTGACCCGGAGCCCACACCCGCCATCTCACTGAAGCTGAGTGGGGTTGCGGGGGCAACTTCAGGGGGGCCTGGGGTGTTGCTTACCCTTCACTCCCCCCCATTATGGCAGGAGGTGCCCAAATTTTGCAGCCCCCCTCTCCTCTCCTGCTCCCCTAGTGTGGGGAAGGGGGCGGGACTCACGTGTGAGTGACTGATGGGAACGTGTGTGAGGTGCTGGGTGAATGTGTGTGTGTCTGTGTCACGGCTGGGTGTGACTGAGAGTTTGTGTGTTCGGCTTTGAGTTGGGGTGTGATGGGAGAGCGTGTTTGTGCGTGAGGGAGAGCCTGTGTGTGACAGTGGGAGGCTGTGGCTGGAGGGGTGATGTGACAGTGCCAGGCTTGTGAGCCTGCCACCTGGAGTTGTGTGTCTGTGAGGCTGGTGGTGTGACAGCGAGCGCGGATTGTGTTAATCCTGGCCGTGTTTGGGCAACTGAAGCCGTGTATAAAGGTCTGTGTATACACATCTGTGTGTGTCCCCACGATTCTTTCCGTCTGTCTGGGTGTTGTACAAAATGTGCATGACCAGGTGTGTGGCTGTGTGAGAGTTCGGGGTGACCGTGTGCTATTCTATGCCTTTGAGTAAATCGCTTTGAAAGGGAGGGGGAAGACCAGGAGCTGTGTGTGCAGACGGGTACATCCATGCATGTGTGTGTGCGTGTACGTGTGTGTTGGTGCCTCGTACGCCCCATTCATGCTTTCCCAGAAACAAGTCTTCCTCTTCATAGTTCCCCCATCTCTTGGGCAGGCTTGGGGGGCCTTGTAGAATGGGAGGGGGTGTCCCAGTTTTCTTCAGCTGTTGGGAAACCTCTTTCCTCCTCCATCTTGGAGGCGGGAGCCCCCTCAATCCCCAGATCTGTAGGAGCTCAGAGGGAAGCTGGAGTCTAAAATAATAATTATAATACAGCTAACATGTATTAAGTGCTCATTATGTGCTGGGCGCTGTTTGGAGCACACAAGGAGAAAGAAGGCCCTCCTGGCACCCGCCCGTGGGCGTGACTGTTCCCTTCATTTTGCAGACGAAGAAACGGAGGCACAGAAAAGTTAAGTCCCTTGTCAAGCTGAGACAGCTCAGGAGTGGCAAGACAGAATTGAACAAAGGCAGTCCCGTGCCTGAGCCCACGCATTTACCTTCTTGTTAAATAATCCACTCCGTGGGTGTGGACAGTGCCTGTGTAGAAACTAGAAGAGTGTTTTAGGTAGAAGCTCGGAGGGAAAACTGTCCTGGCACCTTCTCTTTCCTGGTCAAGAGAAGAAATGCCCACCGCAGGGGGCCATGGGAGGGCTGGAGGTCCGACTTTAAATAGACCTCCAGGCCACAGGGAGAGAGGTTGTGGGGCCCCAGCCCTCACTTCTTGGTTTCCCATCTCAGGACCCACATCGTGGCTGGGATGGGGAGTGTGACCAGTGCCTGGCATCAGGCCGCACACAGGAGACGCTCAGTTGAGATGCCAGCCAGAGAGAAGTAAAGAGAGACCTAAAGAGGAAGAAGGTTGAGAGAACGCTGGCACAAAAATGAACCAGGAGGGAAGGTGAATTTGGCTTCCAAGAAGGACCCTTGGGAATCACCACCTCTGGATTCTCCTCCACCCCTGCTAGCCCTGAGATTGGCTAGTGGTGCAGGAGAGTGCAGAGAAAGGTGCTGCGGGGGTGGGGGTGGGGCTGTGAGTTTATGGACCCCCTGAGGCCAAGGGAGTTGCTTGGGGGGGCGGGACTAAACTGGGTTAGGAGGGCGGGGCTAAGCTGGGGTAGTCAGTTGGCGGTGGCGGGGTCCTATAACTAGCTGCAGTGCCTCCAGGCGGCCACCACGGGAACTACAGCGTCCTAAACTGGCCTCAGCACCTAGCAGGCCCACCCAGTCTGGCGCTCCAAAGAAGGAAAGGCTCTGAAGAATGAATGCTCAGTCCTTTGTCCACACCCCATCTGGTCCCAGAGTCCCCTTCTCAGTCCCTGATGGGTCCTGGGCTCCACCAGCGGTCCTTGCTGGAAATCCTTTATTTGTCCATTTGAACAACAGATGTGGTTAAGCACTGGGGAGATCAAGTTATCAAATCCCCGCCCTCTGGGGGGCGGGGGGAGACAGGCAAGACCTGAGTAAATGTGTAATACAGTGTCAGCAACAAAATGAATGTATAATACAGTGCAGGTGGCGTGAAGAATAAAAACCAGGGGATTAAAGAGGGATTGTGGTGGTGTGGGCAGCTATTCTAACAGGTGTGGCCAGAGATAATGTCTCTAAGGAGGTGGTATTTGAGGTGACCCCTGAAGGAGGTCAGAGAGGATAACTTCTGAGGATCCGGGGGAAGAGCATTGAAGGCAGAGGGAAGACAAGTGCAAAGGCCCTGAGGTGCAAGCATCTTGGCATTTTTGAGGAGCAGATAAGGAGGCTGGTGTGTCTGGAGAGGAGTGAGGGGAGGGGACATTGCCGAGAGATGAGGCCAGGGAAGCCAGCAGGGGCCAGATGCAGTGGGAACTTGTGGGCTATAGATGGGAGTTTGGATTTGACCCTGAGAACAGGGAGTAGCACCTGTCCAAGGAGTCAACCATCCATCTATCCATCCAGGGTTTGTGTCAGATGTTCTGGGTCTGGCCTGTGACTGCCTTGGAGACTACCAGATAGCTTTCCCTGAGTGAAAGAGGCCCACTTCCTGACTACTGGGAAGTCCTCCCTAAGATCTAGCTATAGATCTGGACTGGCCACTCTGTGGATCTGACATCATCTCTTCCCTGGGGTCCCCAAATGATGGGAGGGAAGAATAATTCAGTTTGTACCGCATACCTCGGGGCCTTTGCACTTGCCATTCCTTCTGACTGGGACACTCTCCCCTCCCTCTCCTTCCACTTCAGTGACACCTCCTCCAGGAGACCCACCCTGACTAGCCTTCTAAAATGACCTCCCCACAACCACTCTCTGAGCTCTCACTCTGTTGTTTTTCTTCATAGCCTGTCACTACTTCTCCACAATTTGTTTATTCATTCATTGTCTGACTCCCCCTAGAGTGGCAGCTCCTCAGGGTCCGGTGGACTTTGAGCCAGGCACCCAGTAGGTGCTCAACAAGCATCTGTTAAAATAAAAACTTCAGTGAATGGATGAATCTCCCTCTTCCTCCCACAGAGTTTCTTTCTTTCTCAAACAGTGGGACTCTTGTACCAAAGGAGAAAGGAGGGAACAACTGTCCCCTTGGGTCATGCCCTACCCATTTCAACTCAACCTCCGCTCTTCGATGGGAGGCATCAGGAAACCCCACCTTCTTCATCTATGCCTCAAATCCCACCATTATAGGGCACCACTCTTTGGGGTTAACACCCTCTTCGCTTGGGCTCCTTTAGAAAATGTAAATGTCCCAGGTGGAAGGAAGTAAAAGGAAGTCTTGAGGACACTCAGATAAGTGAATTGGACATTTTCTTCCTAGGGAAGGGGGAGGGGGGCCGGGAGTCAAACCCAGGCTCAAGATGAAAGAGCTGCGGCGACACCTAGTGGTAAAATGAGGTTTGTGCAGAGGTGGTGTGTGGCCGCGCGTGGCTCTGCTGAAGATGTGCAGGCAGAAAGTGTGTCAATGCCCCGGGCCAGGGTGAGGTAACTGAGGCACTAGCCTCAGGTGCAGAATTGTAAGGGATGACAAAAAAAAAAGTCAGAAACTAAGATAAATAATATTTTAAGAAAATCAAAATTAATACAAAAAAAATCTGTGATACAAAATATCGAAATTTTAAATAAACCATGGAACTCTTTCTGCCCTTGAATGACTCATATCACTTGCCTCACGACCCCTGGCCCTACAGGAGCTCATCTGCGGTGTGCACGGGGGTGTGCATATGTTTCAGGACCCCGTACTTGGCATTGACCGAGCTGGGCACAGGGGCATGTGTGTGCCATAATCACGTACGTGGGTAGGTGTCCACAGTGACTATCTTCATATGGTTTGACCACGTGCATGTGGATGAGTTTCTCACGAGCCTGGCAACAGGTCTGGGCAATGACTTTTGTCCCCAGAACTCAGCATCAGCACCTGGGAGGTGGTAACTTGCTGTTTTCACTAATTTAGAAAGTGCTCGTTGGGAATCTTCTGCATTTTAGCCTCACACCAGACACCAAGGTCTGGGTGACGACGTGAGCCCTTAAGGGGTGGGATGGTAGATTGCACTTCTCTGAAGCTGAGTCTGGCTGTGCTGGGAAGAAGGGGGTTGTGACAGGAGTGGGAGAGCTTGTTACCCACTTTTCGGGAACTCTCGCCTGAGAACACGGATATGTCTTTGTGCTGTGTGGAAGGCCCGTGCATCTCACAGCGAGCTTCACCCATCTAGGGCTCAGCCACAAACCAAGGAGAAACCAGGAAGAACAGAGAGGAGTCAGAATAGAGTCTATGAAGTCTGTGTCCATTGCTTGTGGGAGCCCCCGTAGGCTTTCTCCGAGCCCGTTTACTCTCACTTACACATTGCTCTGGACATCCTGGACAGCTCGCATCTGGGCCCTGCTTAGTAGACGAGACGACGGGGGCGCCTGGATGGCTCAGTGGGTTAAGCCTCTGCCTTCGGCTCAGGTCATGATCCCAGGGTCCTGGGATTGAGCCCCTCGTTGGGCTCTCTGCTCAGCAGGGAACCTGCTTCCCCCTCCCCCTCTGCCTACTTGTGATCTCTCTGTCTCCCCCATCAAGTAAATAAATAAAATGTTTAAAAAAAAATAGATGAGAAGACAGGGAGTCACAGCGGGAGAAGCAAGAAACCACAAGGCAAAGTCAGTTGAAGCCACTGGATGAAATTGGCAAATAGCTCCTTTCCTTTTTGGCCCGAGAAAGTCCCAGTTATTCCCCCCAAAATACGTGATGAACACATGGTAAACCGGATTCTTTGTCTTCCTCATGTCTCTAGTCATTTCTATGTGAAACACACCAAGTGAGGACTTAGAAGTGTGTGACGCAGCCCACTGTGCAGTATTTCTCAGGACTAAGGAGGACGTGTGTGTGTGTATGTGTGTTTAAACAGAAGATTTTTTAGGGGTGCCTGGGTGGCTCAGTGGGTTAAACCTCTGCCTTTGGCTCAGGTCATGATGTTAGGGTCCTGGGATCGAGCCCCCCCGCATCGGGCTCTGCTCAGCAGGGAGCCTGCTTCCTTCTCCCTCTCTGTCTGCCTCTCTGCCTACTTGTGATC
Source organism: Neogale vison (assembly GCF_020171115.1). Classification (NCBI taxonomy): domain Eukaryota; kingdom Metazoa; phylum Chordata; class Mammalia; order Carnivora; family Mustelidae; genus Neogale; species Neogale vison. The sequence goes on from NC_058096.1 coordinate 217,262,569, forward strand.
TCTCTCTCTGTCAAATAGATAAATAAAACCTTTAAAACAAAAAAGAAGATTTTTAAAAATTGTGGCAAAATACACGTAACAAAATCTACCATCTTAGCCGTTTTTAAATGTACAATTCGCCGGGGCTCCTGGATGGCTCAGTCCTTTAAGCGGCTGCCTCCGGTTCCAGGCATGATCCCAGTGTCCTGGGATCGAGCTCCACATTAGGCTCCTTGCTCAGTGGGGAGCCTGCTTCTCCCCCTGCCTGCCGCTCCCGCTGCTTGTGCCCACTCTCCCCGCCCCATACAGTAGCTAAAAGGCGGAAGCAACCCAGATGTCCACTGAAGGATGAAGGGATAAGCAGAATGTGGAGCTATTGTGAATAACCCCGCTGTGGACAGGAGGCGGGAATAGCTCTTGGAGACCTGGTGTCCAACTCTTTGGGGCGTGTGCCCGGAGGTGGGGTTGCCTCCTGGCTGTTCCCCACAGCGGCTGCACCAGGTCACACTCCCACCACCTGTGCCCGTGGGCTCCACTTCTCTGCCTCTCGCCGGCAGTGTTGTTACTCCTTGGCTTTTTGACTTGAGCCCACGGGTGTGACGTCATCTCTCGCTGTGGTTTTGATTTGCACTTTGCGAAGAGATGGTGATGCCGGGCTTCTTCTTACGTGTTTATTGTTGCTTGTGTGTCTTCTTCCGAAATACGTCAAGTCTTCTGTCCATTTTTAAATCAGGTTGTTTGTTTCTCTGTTCCTTAAGGAAAAGGCGAGAGAGTGGACGGGGAAGGGCAGAAGGAGAGGGAGAGAGAGAACCTTTTTTTTTTTTTAAGATTTTATTTATTTATTTGACAGAGATCACATGTAGTCAGTCAGTAGGCAGGAAGAGAGAGAGGGGGAAGCAGGCTCTCCCCTGAGCAGAGAGCCCAATGCAGGGCTAGATCCCAGGATCCTGAGATCAAGACCTGAGCTGAAGGCAGAGGCCCAACCCACTGAACCACCCGGGCACCCGAAAGAATCTTTTTTTTTAAAGACTCTCTTTATTTGTCAGAGAGAGAGAGCGTGCAAGCGAGTGGCACAGGCAGGCAGAGTAGCAGGCAGAGGCAGAGGGAGAAGCAGGCTTCCTGCCAAGCTAGGAGCCCAGTGTGGGACTCGATCCCAGGACACTGGGATCATGACCTGAGCCGAAGGCAGCCGCTTAACCAACTGAGTCACCCAGGTGTCCCAACCGAAAGAATCTAAAGGAGGCTCCCCTGTGAGCACAGTCAGGGGGCTTGATCTCACCACCCTGAGATCATGACCTGAGCCAAAATCAAGAGTTGGACGCTTAACCTACTGAGTCACCCAAGTGCCCCTAAGTAAGAGATTTTAAAGCCCAGAATGAGACCTGGTTGGATTTGGGTGAGGGCCAGAGCTCTGGCTATAACATGGAAAGACATTGCAGTTGGGAGAGTGAAGGCAAAAAGACAGGATTACCACAGGAGCTGGCAGTCCTGGGGCAAATTGGTGGCAGCCAGTGGCCTAGCAGGACTAACATTTGGGGCATGGAAGGAGCGAACCTCTCTGTTCGAACCTCTGTCTGGGATCCTTAACAAGGACAACTGTCTCCTTCCCAGCCTCCTCCTGGAATTCTGAACCAGGCAGGAAAGCAGAGATGACAGGAGGGGTGTGGGGCTCTGAGCCTTGCAGGGAGACGAAAGCGAGACATGTTTCAACACCAGTTCCAAACGCTTGCTGTCGCCAAGCAAAACGCAGAAAGCAGGCTTGGGCCGGGAGAGTAACGCCCTTTGTGTTCTGAGGCGTGCCAAGTTTTGTGTGTGTGTGTGTGTGTGTGTGTGTGTGTGTGTACATGAATTCATGACTTCCTTACGTGTGAATAAAGGAGGCCACAGGGCTTCTTGCAGAGGACACTTAGTTTTGCTTGCTTTGTGTTTTGTTTTGGTTTCTTTTGGGTTTGTGTTTCTCAGCTTTTCTGCCGGAAAGTCCCATCGTTTTTACCTGCTGCACATCAAACAGGGAAGGAACTTATACCTGAATTCATATATCGAGTCAATTTTCTTCTTGACGTGAAACCTATCTACCGAGAAGTGTGCAGATCGTAAAGGTGCAGCTTGAGAAATTGTCTTGAAGTGACATGGTCTTACCAGTCCCCGGTCAAGAAGCAGAATTTTTCAAATATCCAGAAGGCCCCCTCGTGCCCTGTCTAGTTACCACCTGCTCCCCACGAGTTAGCTCTACGCTAACATCTCTCACCATGCACGGGTTGGGCCAGCTTTGTAACTTCGTGAAGTCGGGAGGTATGTTGTTCTGGGGACCCAGCTGGCCTCACTTAACATTATGTTTGTAAGATGCCTCCAAAAATATTCCCGTTTTGTGGTCTTTGTCTGTGGCTTTCCATGGTGTGACTCTACTGTGATCTATTCATTCTACTCTTTCTGGGCATTCGGGTGCATGAAGCTGGCGGCTGACACAGACAGTGCTGGTATCAATATTCTGACACTCCGTCTTCAGCAAATGCTTGTTTGCATTTCTGTTGGGTTTTCGCGAGTACCGACTGACGGTACCGACTGACGGCGGGGGATCAAAGCGGGGTTAGAGTTCTGTAAGCCTCTGGTTGCATATTTTGTTGACCAAACAGGATGCCACCTAGTTTTATGTATGTTTCTGCTTAAAAAACACCTTATTTAATATGTACTGTTGGTCGATTAACATCAGACTCAACGGCCATCAGACTCAACGGCCAAAGGCATTATAACTCAAGCCTGAACGAAGCTTATTGACAAGATGTGTTTTCTCCAAAGACATGTCACAGCTTGCATGTACTTTGTAACACGACAGAGCAGTTAGCACTCTGCTTGGTGGCCATTTAAAATAGTGAAGTCACTGGGCACCTGGGTGACCCAGTTGGTTAAGCGACTGCCTTTGGCTCAGGTCATGATTCTGGAGTCCCAGGATCGAGTCCCCATCGGGCTCTCTGCACAGCAGGGAGTCTGCTTCTTCCTTCTACTCTCCCCGCTCTCATGCTCTCTCCCTCTCTCCCTCAAATAAATAATAACAATCTTAAAAAAAAATAGTGAAATCACCAATGATAATGAAAAGTACACCAAAAAAATGAAAACCTTGGCACCAAATAACCAGTGAAAAAAATGCTTGTTGGGGTGCCTGGGTGGCTCAGTGGGTTAAAGCCTCTGCCTTTGGCTCAGGTCATGATCCCAGGGTCCTGGGATCGAACCCCACATCAGGCTCTCTGCCAGGTGGGGAGCCTGCTTCCTCCTCTCCCCCTCTCTCTGCCTGCCTCTCTGCCTACTTGTGACCTCTGTCTGTCAAATAAATAAATAAAATCTTTTTTTAAAAAAACGCTTGTTTACAGTTTTAAGAGTTGAAGCAAGAAGGCAGAGAATGGCTGTGTTGGACTTCAGTTGGGAACCTGTGGGATGGTGACTCAATTTTTTTTTTTTTGGTGCCCCTGTATGCATGTCCATGAATGACCACAAAAGCCCCATGAGTATTGACTTTGGGGTTACACATAAATCGTAGCACGTTGGTGAGTTTGCCAGTAGGGAATCTGCAAATAATGAGATTCCACTGTATACATCAAGGAGCAGAGCGCCGAGCTGCAGGGAGGAATATATGGAGCTTTAGGAAATGCTGCCATTCCTCCAAAGTCTCAAAGACTCTTCAGTCTTTCCATTTACTCTTAGGATTTGAGCAATCCAGCTGCTTCGCATTGTCCGCAGCACTTGGTGGTGTCTTTCCTTTTTCCTTTAGCTGTTCCGGTGGGTGTGGAGTGGTAACATGTTTTGGATTTAATTTACATTTCTTGATGATTAATATTAAATACCTTTTCACATGTTTATGGACCACTCAGTGTTCCCTTTTGTGAAATGCTCCATTCCGCTGCCTGCCTTTTTCTTACTGATTTGTAGGAATCTATGTGTCCCTGTGTATCCAGATTTTAGATATGGATCTGTATTTATCTATACGGACCTCATAGAGATTAAATAAGATATGAGTCTCTGTCAGACGTAAGGGTTGCAGACATCTTCTCCCACTCTGTGGCTTGTCTTTTCATTCTCTTAATGGAGTCTTTGATCAATAGAACTTCTTAATTTTAATGTAGTTCAGATAATATTTGTCCCCTTTTAAGGTTAGTGCTTGTTAGTGTCCGGTTTTAGAAATCTTTGCCTACCCTCAGAGTAATGAAGATGTTCTTCTGTATTTTCTTCTAAAAGATTTATTGTTTGACTTTCACATTTAGATACACAATCCATTTGGAATTGATCTTTGCATAGGATATGAGGTAGGGATCAACATTTTTTCTTTCCCCTGTGAATAGACCTAGTTGACCAAGCACCATGTAGACTTGGGAGCCTGACCGTCTGGGATCGTGTCCTGGGGGCCTTCAGGAAATCTCTTAGCATCTCTGTGCCTCTGTTTGCCCATTTTGTTTTATTATTTTTAAGGTTTTATTTTGTTTATTTGACATAGAGGGAGAGACAGTGAGAAGGGGAACACAAGCAGGGGGAGTGGGAGAGGGAGAAGCAGGCTTCCCACCGAGCAGGGGGCCTGATGCGGGGTTCGATCTTAGGACCCTGGGACGGTGCCCTGAGCTGAAGGCAGCTGCTTAATGACTGAACCACCCAGGTGCCCCTGTTTCCTCATTTAAAAAATAGGAATTGTAGTCCTATCTACCTCTGAGGGCTAAGTGAATTATTACACGTACATTGCTGCCTGTGATACCTAGCATGGGATTCGTACTCCGTAAACCTTAGCAACCGTGGTAATTATTTCCTACCGTTGTCAACTTGTTCCCTCCGGAGAATTTTCAGGTCAGGGGAAAAACATTTCTTTCTTTCTTTCTTCTTTTTTTTTTTTAAAGATTTTATTTATTTATTTGACAGAGAGAAATCACAAGTAGATTTTTGTGACCCTGAGATCATGACCTGAGCCGAAGGCAGCGGCTTAACCCACTGAGCCACCCAGGAGCCCTCTTCTTTATTTTCTCATACAGCATTTATCCCCATGTAACATGATTTTTATTTGTTTATGGTCTGTCTCCTCCACCAGACCCTCAGTTTCACAAGAGTACCTACCTAGCCATATTTTTCACAACTGAAACCCCAGGGCTTAGAATAGTGCTTGGCACATAGTAGGTGCTCAAAAAAAGTGTTGTTGATTGACTGACTAAATGAATCTATAGCTAAGGCTCCCAAAGGTATATCTACAGCTCAGATCTTCAGCTGGAGTTCAGACCTTATGCCCATCTGCTTCTTGAACATTCTCACCTGTGTTTCACAGGACCATACCACATGACGCCCACCAGAACAATCTTAGTCAGAAAGACGGGCAGTGCTGCTGCTGATGTAGAGATATGGGAACCTGTTGTTACAGAGAATATAAAATGTTGCAACCACTTTGAGAAATAATCTAGCCCTTTCCTAAACAGTTAAACAGGGGCGCCCGGGGACTCAGTCGGTTGAGCATTGGACTCTTGGTTTTGGGTCAAGTCATGGTCTCAGGGTCATGAGCTCAGTGTGGAGTCTGCTTGAGATTCTTTCCCTCTTTCCTTCTTCCTCCTCCCTCCCCCACCAAGCCCCTGCTTGCACTCTCTCTCTAAAATAAATAAATAAGTAAATACTCTTTTTTTAAAAGAAAGTTAAACAGAAACTTACCACAAGACCCAACAATACCATATACCTGAGAGAAATAAGTCCATTCCAAGACTTGTATGTGAATATTCATGCCAACATTTTTGATCATGAAGGAGACCATCCAAACGCCCATCAAGTAGCAAATGGATAAACAAACTGTGGTACATCCATACAGGAAATGTCACTCAGCAATAAAAAGAAACAAAGAACAAACATGTGCTACAACATGGACAAATCTTGAGAATATTTCACCAAGTGAAAGAAACCAGAATCAAAAGGCCACATTTTGGGGCACCTGGGTGGCTCAGTCAGTTAAGAATCTGCCTTCAGCTCAGGTCATGATCCCAGGGTCCTGGGTTCAAGCCCCACATTGGGCTCCCTGCTAAGGGGGGAGTCTGTTTCTCCCTCTCCCTCACCCTCTGCCCCTCCTCTGGTTCCTGCCCTCTCTCTCTCTAATAAATAAAATCTTAAAAAAAAAAAAAGGTTGGGGCACCTGGGTGGGTCAGTGGGTTAAAGCCTCTGGCTTTAGCTTGGGTCATGATCCCAGGGTCCTGGGATCGAGCCCATTTTGGGCTCTCTGCTCAGCAGGGAGTCTGCTTCCCCCTCTTTCTCTGCTGCCTCTCTGCCTACTTATGACCACTCTATCTCTCTCTCTGTGAAATAAATAAAATCTTAAAAAAAAAAAAAAAGGCCACATTTTGTATGATTCCATCTATACAAAATGTCCAGAAAAGGCAAACCAATAGAGATAGAAATTAGATTAGTGATTGCATGGAATTAAGGGTGGGTATGGGGATGGACTGCACATGGGTATGAGGGATCTTCTGGGAGTGATGGAATATCCTAAAACTGGACTGGGGTGATATTTGAACAACTCTGAAAATTTACTAAAAAGTCACTGAATTGCACACTTAAACAGGTAGATTTTTTGGCATGTAAATTACACCTCCACAAAACTGTTCAGGGGGAGCATTCTTAAATTGTCCCTTCAAGCCCCCTCCCCTGATGTGCCCTGCAACTGCACTGATGTGAGGAGTCCTTAAATTTTGTGCCCCCGTTTCCTTGCTTGCTCCCCCATGGTCCTGGCCCAGATGTTACCTCAGTTAGAAGCTATGGACTATGGCCCCATATCCTTCCTTCTCCTTCCCTACTCCATTCAAACCAATGCTCACTGATCTTGATGCAGAAATGTCTCCAGAAACTATCCTTCCTCCTTCTCTCTCTCTCTCCTTTTCTCTTTCTTTCTTTCTCTCTCTCTCTCTCTCTCTCTCTCTATATATATATATATATATATGATTTTTTTTTTAATTTTACAGAGGTGGGGAGGGGAATAGGGTGAGAAAGTCTTAAGCAGACTCCATGCTGAGCTTGGAGCCTGACACAGGGCTTGATCTCACAACCCTGAGATCACATACTGAGACGAAACCAAGAGTGTGATGCTTAACCGACTGTGCCCTCCCAAGGCACCGCTGATATTTATTTAAGTCATCTCTACACCCAATGTGGGGCTCAAACTCATGACCCTGAGATCCAGAGTCACACGCTCCTCCAACTGAGCCAGGCAGGCGCCCCAGGAATGTATCCCTTCTTCCCTATCACTACCATCACTCTAAGCACTGTGGTGGGGAGTGCCTTTGGTTGAATGTTTGTGGCCCACCCCCCAATTCCTGTGTTGAGACCTAATCCCCATAATGTGATGGTATTTGGAGATGAGGCCTTTGGGAGGTGATTAGGTCATGACGGTGGCTGAACGCATTAGTGTCCTTAAGAAAGAGAGCTCCAGAGAGCTCTGTCTCCCTTCCACCATATAAGAAAACAGAGAGAAAACACCCAATCTGCCAGCACTTTGATCTTGGACTTCCCAGCCTCCAGAACTATGGGAAATACATCTTTATTGTTTATGAGTCACTCAATCCATGGTATTCTATTAGAGCAAACTGAATGCACCAGGACCAGGAGCCAGGTCAAGAAATGTTTTTCCCCTGGGGCTCCTGGGTGGCTCAGTGGGTTAAGCCGCTGCCTTCGGCTCAGGTCATGATCTCAGGGTCCTGGGATCGAGTCCCGCGTCGGGCTCTCTGCTCAGCGGGGAGCCTGCTTCCCTCTCTCTCTCTCTTTCTGCCTGCCTCTCCATCTACTTGTGATCTCTCTTTGTCAAATAAATAAATAAATAAGAAAATAAAGAAGAGTAAGGGACAGAGTATGGTGGGGGCTGTTATCGTCAATGAAGTGGTCAGGGAAGGTCCTTCAGACCCGATGGCCATATCACTCAGACTTCAGCTGGGGAAACAAACCACTCTAGGTGTTTCAAGGAGAGGGACTTTAATACGGGGAATTGGTTAAGTGTAAGATGAAGAGTTGAGAAGCCAAACTGATGGGGTTGATCAGCGCATCCAGCAATAGACCAGAGAACAAAACTGCTTGAGGGACCAGACAGATGGGTGTTGTGATGAGAAGGGGGCTCTTCTGTGGGAGCTGGGGCCATGGTGGGGGATGTAGCCTCCACCAGAAAGCACGACAACCCCAAGCAGAACGAGCAGGGAGAAATACCCTGGCTTCTCTCTCCCTTGCACCCTCCAGTCTCCTTCCAGTGCCTCCCATTGGATAAGCCTAACAGGAAGCCAGTGTGTAAGGGAACCTGGGAAATGTAGTTTTCTGGAGAAAGGTAGGGCATGCCTCTGACCTACACAATGATAAAGCAGAGATATAAATAAAGGAACAGCTAAATGTGTATCTGTGGTAATAGTTCTGGGGGGCACCTGGGTGGCTCAGTCAGTTAAGCATCTGGCTCTTGGTTTTGGCTCAGGGCATGATTGCAAGGTGCTTGGCTGCAGCCCTATGTCAGTCTCTGAGTTCTGTGGGGAGTTGGCTTGAGGATTCTCTCTCTCTCTCCCTCTGCCGCCCCCACTCGCATGCATGCTCTCTCTCAAGTAAATTAATAAATCTTAAAAAAAAGTGTTCTGGGTAGAGTGGACAGCAATGCACAGCAAGTACAAAGGTCCTGAGGTGGGAGTGTGCCAGACAGAACCAAAACTTTGGAAGTGGGTGTCATGGTCCAGGCACCCTACACAGAATGAGATGAGTGGGGACCCAGGACAAAATCCTGGGAGACATAGACATTTAGGGAAAAGGCAGGGGATAGTGATGTTGCAGCCAGAGAGGGGAGAGTGGAACTAGGAAATGATAAGGTGTTGGTGAAGTCAAAAGAGAAATTACTTTCAAGAAAGAAGAAATGAGGGGTGCCTGGGTGGCTCAGTGGGTTAAGTCTCTGCCTTCAGCCCAGGTCATGATCTCAGCGTCCTGGGATCAAGCCCCACATCTGGCTCTCTGCTTGGCGGGGAGCCTGCTTCCCCTCCTCTCTCTGCCTGCTGCTCTGCCTACTTGTGATCTCTCTCCCTCTGTCAAATAAATAAATAAAAATCTAAAAAAAAAAAAAAAGAAAGAAAGAAAGAAAAAAGGAAGAGGGAATGATCCATGAAGACTATAACCTATGGGATAACTAAATAAGGGCTCATGTGAGGCTGTGGGATGGGCAGGTTGGAAGGTCACTACTGCCTTTGGTGAGAGGAGTTTGGGAGCTTTCAGGAGGCAGGAGGTGAGGCAGTAGAGACAGCAAAAGCAGCTGTGAGGGTAGACCACTCCTTGGAAGAGCCTGATGGGAAGAGCTATAGGGCATGTTCCCACAGCACCAATGGTGAGTGAGAGAATGTCAGTGGGTTCCAAATTCTCTAGGTGGGGAGATCTTGGAGCCCAGTGGTTTTGGAGTCTGAAATCAGACAGGCCTGGATTAAAATCTTGAGCCCCTGTTTACCTGCTGGGTCGCCTCAAATTGGTCTCCTCTCTTCTTCAAGCCCAGTTTCCTCACCTGCAAATAGGGATGTTGCTGTACTTTTCCTGGGAGGTTGCAACTGGGGCTCAGCCAGCACATTTGCTAAGTGTTCAGCACTTGTAAATGCAAGCTGTAGTGCAAGGAGGCTAGGACACATCTCATTTTTTAAAGTTTATCATTAGTTGCAAATAATAATAAAGGCAGCTGCTACTTATTAAATGCTTGGCACGGCCCAGACGCACTGCAAAGTACTTTATAAGCACAGCATCCACTCCCCTAGACACACACACGCATGCTCTCCCAGCTCACTCTGCTCCAACCACACTGGCCTTTCCTTGAAGTTATCTTAGTACCTCAGGGCATTTGCACTTGCTGTTTTCTTTGTAACTCTTACCTCAGATATCCAAATGGCTTCCTCTCTTATGTTTTTCAGGTCTCTGCCCAAATATCACTCTCCAACCATCCTGACTAAAGTTTACTCTCCTGTTTTGTCTGGATGTTCCTTCCTCCCCTTACCCTACCTATTTTACTTTTTCTTCCTGCTCCCCCTCCTACCTCTTGTCTACCTTGCCCCATGCAGTGTTTAGCTCCACAAAGGCATTTTTATCTGTTGTTCGCAGTTCCTTGCACATAGTAGATGTTCAGTAAATCTTTGATTATCAGGACAGCTGAGCCCTTTACACATATTAGGTACATGGGTCCTCACAACCACCCCCTTTGCAGATGAGGAAACTGAGGCGGAGGGGTCTTTGCTGGGGGTCACCAGGGCTCAGCACCTGCCTCGGAGTTAAGCTCAGAAAAAAGGGCAGTTTCAAGACCCCTACCGCCGTGTTGAGTGCTTCTCCCTCGGCGAGCCCTCGGCTAGCGGCCACGGCCCGGAAAGGCCTGAGTCATCGCCGCCTCCAGACGGCGGCGGCCGCGGGCTGCGGGCGACGGCGGCGGCGGCCGGGGCGGCAGCGCGAGGTGATGCGGGGACGCCGGGAGGGGGCGTGACTGCAGGGAAAACAGAGGAAATTAAAACCCGCCGGGTGCTCCTCCCGGCCGCCTTGCCGCCCCCGCCGCCGGCTGGTGCGTGGGTGGGTTGGGGACCGCTCTGCACTCCCCCGGCGTGGAAGGGGCGGACCCCCGAGCCCCGAGCCCTGGGGCCTGGAGGAAGGTCCCAAGTGTCAGTTTCCCGCCCCCACCCCAAGTTCGAGTTGTGAGTGGAGACCCGCCTGGGACTAGTCTGCAAAAGGCTGGCTCCTCCGTCTCAGCCGCCCCCGGTTACGATGCGCCCCTCGGTGTAGTGGGAAATCCTCCGGGCTGCCCGGGTGACCCCCCCCACTGCCGCACCGTCATCCAAGCGGTCGCGTCCACTGGCTCTAGACCTACTACTCCGGGCTTCCCTGGTCCCGAATCCACCGAGGGGTCCCCAGAGTGGTACCGGGGAAGCCCCTTCCCCGAGGGAAAGGAGACCCTGTGCTGCCCGATTCAGGGGCGCGCACGGGTCTCGCCCCCACGGCCCGCGACGCCTGCGCTCCCGGGTTCCAGAGAGCCGGGGTCGGTGTTCTAACCGTAGGAGGTGGGGGCTTGCGACTCCGGGTCCCTGCCAGCTTCGGGTGGTCCGCGTGGGGCAGCTGCCCACTGAGCCCAGGGGTTGGGGGGGGGACGGTCGAGCGCCGAGGGCTCCGAAAGGGACTGTGCGCGGAGAGTGGCCCGGGAGTGCCGGGGGCCGGGGGGGGGGGGAGGGGGGCGGGAACACCGCTGGGGGGGCGGGGCTGGGAATGCCGCGGCGGTGGGGGTGGGGCAGGTGGGGAACACCGCCGCAGGGGGCCTTCACCCGGGGGGGCGGTCCCGGCGGGGCGGCGCCGGGGCCTGGGGAGTGGGGGCAGTCTGGGCGCCCCCCGCCCCCGCCGGGCTCCGGGCCGGAGCCGTGACGTCACGGCGGCTGGAAGTGCCCGGCGCGGAGGCGCGGGAGGGGGTGGGGGGCCGAGCCGGCGCTTTATAAGCGGAGCCCGCCAGGCGCGCCGAGCCGCAGCCCGCGTCCGCGAGCCCCCCGGCCGGCCCCGGCCCCGGCCCCCAGCTCGCGCTCGCGCCCCCGGGGCGGCTGGGTGGCGAGGGACCGAGCGCCAGGCGGCGGGCCGGAGAAGGGACGCGCGGCGGGCGGCCGCGGGGCATGAGGCGGGGGCGCGATGTCGGTGCCGCTGCTCAAGATCGGGGCCGTGCTGAGCACCATGGCCATGGTCACCAACTGGATGTCGCAGACGCTGCCCTCGCTCGTGGGGCTCAACGGCACCGTGTCCCGCGCGGGCGCCTCGGAGAAAATCGTGAGTGGCCGCCGCGCGGGGGGCACTCCCGGGGGGCGTGGTGCCCGCGCCGGCGCCGCCGCAGCCCCCGGGGGCCCCCGCCCCCCAGCTTCCCTGAGCCCCCGGCCTGGGGGCGCCCTCCCGGGGCTGGGGGCTGGGGGCTGGATGCGGAGGAGCCCCGGGACCCCGAGCCCCCCACCCCGCACCGTTTATTCTTGTTATTATTATTACTGCTTCTCATTATTAGGGAGCAGTGTCCGAGCGGCAACAACGTACTAGGCTCGCTCCGCTCCCCGCGCAGGCGGCAAGGGCTGCGCAACTGAGCCGGGTCCGGCCGAGTGGGGCGGAGCGGGAGGGTAGATTCGGGGGGCTGGGAGGGACCTTGCCTCTGAATGGGGGAACCACGGGGTCTCCGAGCGTCTCCACCTTCAGGATTGCTGCCTGTTTCTGAGTCGTCCCGTCTCCCTCTCTGTCTTTTTCTCTCTGTCTCTATCTATTCTTTCCCCTCTGGTTTGCTTCTCACTGTCTCTCCCTGTCTTTGTCTCTATCTCTTTTGCTCTGTCTCTGACTTTTTGTATCTCTTTTTGTCTGTCTTTTTCTTTCCCCTGCACCCCCCACCCCCACCGCAGCATCTTTTTCCTGGTTATCTGCTTCACCATGTGCCGAATATTTATTCCCAGAACTTGCTCTCTCTAGGAGGCAGATGGCTCTCAAGACTGGGGTAGGGGCAAGGGCTGGCACAGCCCCCAGAAGCACAGGATTGCCCCTTCCCTCAGCCCATCCTGTCCTCCTCCGTCACCTTCATCCTCCAGCTTCCCTTGCCACAGAGGTTTTTTTGGGGAAGGGGCAGGGAGATTCAGTGGTGATCAGTAACGGTGTTCCTGGTGTCCTGGGGAGAGGGGAGAAGGCACCCTCCACTGCAAACTTACCTCGGAGTCCTCTAGATATGCCCCCCCCCCATCGTTTCCCCTCTTCAGTCTGTTTGTGGGACTCCTCCCAGTAGGTGGAACTGGGATGCATGGAGCTCCCTCTCCTGCCCAGTATTTCCCTAACTTCACCAGCTCCCTGGTTCAGCCCCACAGCGGCCACCCCCCCTTCTTTCTTTCTCCTTGCTGAAAGGAAGTCTTTGCTCCCAAGGGTTGAAGGCAAGTTGGGGGGCTTTGTTGGTGGCCCCAAACACTGTGCCCAGGCTTTGTCCCACCCCTGGGGGGAAATGATATCGGGCTTGGTGCTGGTGAGGGCTTTCAGTCCAAATTCTCAGACTTGAAGCTAATGTGTGAAACAATGTCTTTCTTTGTGTCTGTCACATCCCGTGATATGATTTGAGTATATCCTGGTGTGTTTATTTCGGCATGAGTTTCGGTGTGTGAATGGGGTTGGGTGGGAATCAAGGGAGAAAGTTTAGGAGCTTTGCCAGCGTGAGGGTCCAGGTGTGTCTTCCTGTGTGTGAAGGTGTGTCCCAGGATGAGCGTGTCCCTCATTGTGTGTCCCTGAGTGTGTCTGGGTGTGGATGTGTCTAAGTGTGTGTCTGCAGTTCTGTGTTCCTAACTGTGGGTTTGCATGTGTTCCACGATTGCATGTGCATGTAGGGACTTGTGACAGCCTTCTTGCTCTTGCCTTCTGAGGGGGAAGAGAGATGTGTCTCATTGAATTCGGAAGCTGCTTTCCCTTCCCTCACTCTGACGGAGTGTGCGTCTGTGTAAATGTGTGCGTGTAATATGTCTAGCATATGGTGTGTGAGGAAAGTGTGCATAAGTGTGGAAGAGTATGTCTCTGAGTTATGATTTTGTCTGTGCTAATATGTGTGTGTGTGTGCATGTAAGTGTGACATGTGTCTTTAGAAGGGTGTGCATATGTGTGTGTATGAATGGTGTGTGTGTCTACCTTGTATGCATGTGAGCAGATTCCTGTGTGAACCATGGGTTTTCTATAAGTGTGTGTACATGTATGTGTACCCAAATAGAACTGGTCTTCATTCTGACCTATCTGTAGCTAATAGGACCACAATCTAGTGCTTCCATGACGTTACCATCTGAAAGTATTACTCCCATCCCTGATCCCCACCCCGTCCCTCAATCCCACTGAGCCTTGCATAAGGCTCTCTAGAGTGAGATGCCAGGAGACTTAGGATAGGACCTGAAGGGGAACTGTGACAAGACAGTGCTCTAGAAAGGGTTTTGGGAGTCTGGTAGGCTAAGGTTGGAATCCACTCTCCCCCATCTTGCTCTGTGACTTGTTCTTGACTCTGGGCACCAGTGAGTTCATGATTCTGAGCTGTGGTTTCTTCATATATAAAATGGGATGATAACTCCTACCTCACAGAACTCTTGTGGGTAACAGATCTATAGCTCAGCTCCCCACCCACCCACACACCCATCCATCCATCATCTCTCCATCTGTCCATCTCTTTATCCACCCTTACATCTCTCCATCCACCTGTCTCTTCAGCCAGCCATTATCCATCATCATCTGTCTCTCCATCTCTCCTTCCATGCATCCATCCCTCCATCCCTCCATCTCTGTCCGTGTATCCAGCCATCCCTCTCTCCGTCCATCATCCAGCCATCTCTTCATCTATCCTCTATACACCCACCCTTCCATCCATTTTGCTTATTCAGCAAAACTATTGATTTGCCTCCTCTCTGTCAAGCATGTTTATGCTTAAAATCTCCAGCTCAGTGCCTGACATAGTAGATGCTCAGTTAATGATAGGGCTCTAAGTCATACATACCTGTATTTGAATCCTGGCCCTGCGCTTTACTAGCAGTATGCCCGTGGGGAAGTTATTTAATCTCTCTAAGATTCATTACCTTCATTAGTCAAGGAGAGTTTAGAGTCCCCATTAGACTATGGGATCCATGAGAAACCACAGAGGACTCCTGTGCTTTGCTCCTTACCAAACCCTAAGACCTGATGCATAGGAATGCTACAATAAATATTTGCCAAGTGACTGAACCAACATCAGATCTTCATAAAGTTTCATGGATCCCACCGTCAAATGGAAGCCAATGGCCAGGAGCATAGTAGGTGTTCAGTAAGAAGGAATTGCTTTGTTTGCTGTGATAGCCAAGTGCATAGGAGGCACAGAAGAAATATCTGTCAAGTGTCTAAATCAAGAATCTGCCCTCCTGGGGCTCCTGGCCGGCTCGGTCAGTGGAGCATGTGACTCTTGATCGCGGGGTTGTGAGTTCGAGCCCCATGTAGGATGTAGAGATGACTTAAAAATAAAATGCTAAAAAAAAAAAAAAAAAAAGAATGCACCTTCCAAGGGTTGGGGAGAACAAATGGAAATTACTAGGCACATCTGAGGTGCTCAGTAAGGAGTTGTAGAAGAGTCTAGTCCACCAATATGGGTTAACGGAGGGGTTTAGGGACCCATGTAGCAAGAATTCCCAGTCATAGGGCAGAAGATTGGATGTTGGTGTTTGACCTCAGCTCTGTGCTGAGGTGGGGGTGAGCCCAGACCCTCTGGACATTCTTGTCTCAGGATTTCCCTCCCTGATTCAATCTAGAGAAGCAGCTTAGCATTCTAAGAGATTCTAAGAATGCTATTACGGGCCGTCTCTGGAAAGGAATGGGGAAGAAGCTTCCACCGCTTCTGCCTTTGGCCAGCGCTCAGCCATAAACCATCCCTGTGGGGTGGGAGCCCTCGGTGGAATGGCTCCTCACCTGGGCGTCATAAATCCAGAACCAGACTAAAAGCTGTCAGCCCCTTGCCAGTGGCTGCTGTCATTACAGCGACCTAGGAGAATTACCTGCATCTTATACGTTATGCCCTTGCCCATCCACTCACCCTTCCTTAAAGGCTAGAAAAAGGAAGGGGAGATGAACAAGAGGTATTCCGTTTCGGAGGACCCTTTTCCTCATGGGAGGAATGGGGGGGGGAGGGTCTGAGCAGCTATGTCCAGATTCCATGTCTTTTCTTGGCAGTTTCCTGGGCAGGGTGGGGGTGGGGGTGGAGGTGGGGGTTGGGGTGGAAGGCACCAGAGACTCCATATCAGTCAAGAGAGGTCAAGGTACATAAGGTACAATGTGGTTTAACACAACACAGGTTCATTTCTCCCTTGCACTTTATATCCATTGTTGACTGGAGAACTTGATCCACAGTAGTCATTCAGGGACTCAGGAGGATGGAGGCTGTGTGGGGAATGATCATTGAAACAAAAAAGGGAGGGGTGCCTGGGTGGCTCAGTGGGTTAAAGCCTCTGCCTTCAGTTCGGGTCATGATCCTGGGGGCCTGGGATCGAGCCCTACATCGGGCTCTCTGCTCAGCAGGGAGCGTGCTTCCTCCTCTCTGCCTGCCTCTCTGCCTAGTGATCTCTGTCTGTCAAATAAATAAATAAAATCTTAAAAAAAAAAAAAAACAGAAAAGGGAGAGGCACAGCAAATCCTGCCTCAGTTCCTAAGGCTCTACCCTGGAATGTTACTTTGTCACATTTCCTTGGTTCACACAAGCCACGTGGCATGCCTAACCTCAAAGAGGGTGAGAAGTGTGGTTCTACCTTGACCTGAACAGAGAGAGGGGTGGCCAGATCCTTGTGAACAGCCCTAAACAGCACCCTACTCTGCTGATCCCTCCCCCTCTTATCTGAATTAACAGGAGCTCTCTTGGAGCATATCTCCACTTGTTCATTCACTCATTTATTCAACAAATTCTTTTCGACCACATACTTTATGCGTGTCAACTATTCTAGGGACCAGGGGCAAAACAGTGAACAAAATGGACAAATACCCTTGTCCTCAGGGAGCTGACATTCTAGAGCCGGGATAGGGAGAAATAAATATAAATATAATATTTTAGATGGTGATGCATGTACAGTGAAGAAGCATAAGAGCAGAGTAAGGGGAGTGGAGAGTGAGGAGGGATTATTTTAGATTGAGTGGCCCCTCTGAGCAGGTGACATTTGGCCAGAGATCTGAAGGAAGCGAGAGAGGGCTCGTATCTAAAGGAAGAGAGTTACAAACAGAGGGAAGAGCAAGTGCAAAGGCCCTGAGGTGGTAACATGCCTGAAATTTTGGAGAAACTGAGGAAACCAGTGGCCAAAGCAGAGTGAGAGAAGGGGGGAAAGCAGTCAGAGATGAGGACAGGGAGGTGGTGGGGGAGCTGCGTCATGTTCAGGGATGGGGCAACCTTGTAGGGATGTTAGTTATTTTTTATTTTTTAATTTTATTATTTTTTAAAGATTTTATTTATTATTTGACAGAGAGAGAGACACACACACGGTGAGAGAGGGAACACAAGCAGGGGGAGTGGGAGAGGAAGAAGCAGGCTGCCCACTGAGCAGGGAGCCCAATGCAGGGCTTGATCCAAGTACCCTGGGATCATGACCTGAGGTGAAGGCAGATGCTTAATGATTGAGCCATCCAGGCGCCCTGGGATTTTAGTTTTTAACCTGGAACTGGTCATGCTTTCCATTCCTCCTTGCAACCTTCTAAGATACTCTGGACAGTCCATTGTTTATCTTGCTACCTGGTTCACTCCCGCTATAATGTCAGCTCCACGAGGGCAGGGCTTTTTAAAAATTTAATTAAATGTTGTGGCCCTAGTGCCTGGCTTAGGGCCTAGCAATAGTAGGTGCTCAGTAAATACTTGTTGAGTGAATAAGTGGAATTCCAGGGAAGGTTCTGAGCAGAAGAGGAATAGGACATGGCTCAGATGTTCAGTTTCCCGCTGGCCCCTATGAGGAGGGCAGACCCGGGGTGGGGGGAAGCGTATGAGGGCAGGAGCCAGAAGACCAGGGAGGAGGCCACTGTGCTGGTCCAGGTGAGTGATGATGGGAGCTGGACCAAGGTGGGGGCCAAGGGAGTGGAGATAAGTAGGCATACTGTGGATTTGAGCCCCCACCTACCGTATTTACCTGCTCCTAAATTGTGAACTTCCAGCTTTTGCTCAAACACTTCAAAGCAGGAGGAAACATTTATTGAGCACCTACTTTGTACCGGGAAGGGTTCTGGACTATGGGACATAGAGATGAATAACATCCCCAACTTCAGTCAGATTGCAGCCTTTTCAACAGTGACGTGACATGGTATGTGTGATAATAAGGATATTTCTGGAGTGTTATAGGGGTGCAGAGGAGGACACTGAAACTAGCCAGGGTGCGGCTGAGGTTTCCTGGAGGTGATGGTACTCACACCAAGTCTTACAGTTGAGAAGGAATTGGCCAGGCAAAGACAGAGCAAGAAGGAACAGAATGAACAAAGGCTCAGAGGCAAGGGGCATCCTGGTGTGCACAGAGAGACCAAGCAGTTCAGAGTTCCTGGAGATCTATGTTTTATGCTGGGAGGAGTGTGGGAGTGGCCTGAGGCACCACAGGGGTCCGTATCATGAAAGGATTTGGTTGGAGGAACCTGCACACCATTCTGAGTGTCAAAGGATGGCAGATTTGGAGGGATTTGGAGCAGAAAAGGAATATGAAGTTGCCTGTTGCCTTTTTAAAAAAAAGTATTTCCTTATTTTAGAGAAAGAGAGTGAGCATGAGTGGGAACGGCAGGGGGAGAGGGAGAGAGAATCTCAAGCTGATAATGCACTGAGTGTGGAGCCTGTCACGGGGCTCGATCTCACGACCCTAAGATCACAACCTGAGCTGAAACCAAGAGTCAGCCCTCAACTGACTGTGCCACCCAGGCGCCCCTCCCTGTTGCATTTTTAAAGAGCTCTTTAGTTGTTAGAAAATCCTTCTAGATTGTGAGTGTGAAATTTGCCTCCTTTGAACTTATGCCTACCTTACTTGAACCAAATCTAAACTGCTGATGCTGGTCCAACTTACTAAGCCTCAGTTTCTTTATCTATGAAGTGGGGATAATGGTAGAATGTTCCATGTAACACTGTGCTTAGCAGTGTACCTGACACATGGAAGGTGCCTATAAAGGTTAACAATTTTAATTATTATTGCTGTCATTATTTCAAGACCCTACTTACCTGAGTCTCAGGTCTTGGACCACTCTTCCATCCCTCCTCTTATTCCTGTCACCTCTGGAACTTTGCATTTGCTTTGCCATCTCGGAGAATGTCTTCTAGCCTGCTCCTTCTCACCACACAGGTCCCAACTCAAATGTTACCTCCTCAAAGAGAACTCCTTTGACCACCCCAGCTAGAATGTCCCCACACTGTTATTTGGACCTGTTCTATTTTCTGCCCAGCACTCATAATTATCTGAAATCATCTTGATAATTATTTGCCACCAACAGAATAGAAGTGCCATGCAAGCACTTTGTCCCTTTTGTTTATTACTGGGATTTTCTCCTTTAGGGCAGTAGGTGTGTCCTCAGTGGTCTCAGTTCTTCCTTCCCCCATGAGACTACTTCCCCTTCTTCCTCCTGATGGCACCTCTGAACTTTGAAGAGTATTTCTGTGATTTCTGAATCTTTTCCTATGGATCAGAAGTGTCTGTTTTTCTTCCTTCCTTCCTTCCCTCTTTCCATCCTCCCTCCCTTTCCCTCCCTTTTTCCTTCCTCCTCCCTCCCTTCCTCCTCCCTCCTCCCTCCCTCCCTTCCTCCCTTTCTCTCCTTCCTTCCTTCTTTTTAAAGATTTATTTTGAGAGAGAGAGAGAGAAAGCGGGAGGAGGGGCAGAGGGGGAGGGAGAGAGAATCTTGAGCAGGTTCCCCACTGAATGCAGAGCCTGATGTAGGGCTCAACATGGGGCTCAGTCTCCCAACCCTGAGACCATAACCTGAGCTGAAATCAAGAGTTGGACGCTTAACAAATTTGAGCCACCCAGGCATCCCAGAAGCATCTGTTTCTTAAAGCTTCTTTTCATGTGCCCTTGTTTTTCAATCCTTCTCTGTTTGAACGGATGTCTGACGATGTGCACTTTGCCAACTTCCCACATCAAGGCATGGAGTAGTCTTGCCATCAGAGAGCAGAGTCATTCCCACCCCGCAATCACTGAGTCCCTCCATATGCCAAGTCCTGTGCTAGGGACTGGAAATAGAGCAGTGAAAAGGGAGACTGTCTCTTCCCTCTTAGAGCTTCATAGGGAGACATAGGGAATGTGGAATTGTGCAAATGGCTATATAATCACAGTTTGGTAGGGGCCACGGAGGAGAAGATATGTAGCCGAGATTGGGAAGGGGTGGTCAGGGAAGGCTTCCCTGAAGAGGTGACATTTGCCCTGAGATATGAAGGTTCAGTAAGAGTTGGGCAGAGACGGAGCTGGTGAGGTGGAGGGAGGGAGGCCGAGAGAACAGGGTATGGGAAGGTGTTGAGGTGGGATGGCAGGTGGTGTGTCTGAGGAGCTGGTGAGTAGGTAGCGGCCTGAGCCCATAGGGTGTTCCTGACTACCTAGATCTTGTGCACCCCGAGTTTGACGCCAACATAAGAAATGGCTTGAGGTGCAGCATGTCTCTACAGTCAGCACCATGGACAGCCACAAAGGGATGGTGGTCTAGGCTTTAGGGCCACTCCTGTGTGGCTAAAACTGTCGTCTTTCTCTTCCAGAGGGAGGATCTGGTTTCTGTTTCTTGGTGTCTTTCATGCCCCCAGCATCCTTCTCCCCTCTGACTCTGGATGGCTGACACCTCTTTGTGCAGTACCAGTGGGGAGCAGCCACAAAGCTGGGCGAGGAAGAAAAGCAGCCATCTGGGGGAGCCCCAGGCGCTTTCTGAGAGTTTGATGTGGGCTCGGGTCTTTCTGTGTGTGGGAGGGAAGAGGCTGCCACGGGGAGATCTCAGGGGGCAGGCTGGTTCCCAATCTTGTCTCTCTCTGCCTCACCCTGGATACTTCACTGTTTTTAAATTCTGTCTTTTGAGTCTCTGTTTCTGTCCATCTTTTTCTCACATTTTTGTCTCAGCCATATTCCCCTCTCTCTGTCTTAACTGTGTATTTACAACACATGGTTGACATTCAGTAAATGTTTGTTAAGTGAACGTTGGTGATTATCTCTGTCTGCCTGTGTCTCAGTGTCTGCCTCTCTTTCTCATACTCTCTGTCTTGTCTCTATGTTTCTGTCTGTCCCTAAGTCCTTTCTGTGTGTCTCTGTCTTTGCCTCTCCGTTTCCCTTCTGTCTCTGATTCTGTCATCTCTGCCTCTTGGTGTCTCTGTCTCTATATCTGTTCCTTCCTTATCTCTAGGTCTATGTCTGTCTGTCTGTCTGTCTGTCTCTGGGATCCTGTTTCTATGTTACTATAGTTGCTGTATCACAGCCCAGGTCTCTTATAGGGGTCGGGGGAGAAACCGGAATTCTCAGACCTGAGAGGGCTCTTGAGACAGGACAGAGCCAGAACTCGTGGTGGGTGTTGGCAGGATTCAGTGAATGGGACGGGATGAGCCAGACCAGTGTGAGACCATGAAGGCCCTAGAGGGGGCCTGGGATATCTGGACCCCCAAGGGTGCCGGGGATTAGAGCCAAGCTTTCATGGGATCTCACAGTGAGGTGTGGGTGGGCGCCTGAGCTCCAGGTGAGCCCCTTTCCTCCACCCCCCATTCCTCCTCCCCTGCTGCCACCTAGGAAGGCCTCCCTCTAGGACCCAGCCATCAGGCCCCAGCACTGGCTCCAAGATGGAACAGCTGTCTGGGCTGCAGCTGCAGAAGCTCATTTTGAACAAGGGAGATGATTGCAGGGGTGATTGGGGGAGGGAGAGAGAAGAGGAGAGTAGCAGGGGCCAAAGAGGAATCAGGCTTGATTGTTGCTGCTGCTGCAGTGGCTAGTTTGCCCAAGAGATGGGGAGACCAGGTGAGGCAGGAAAAGGCAGAGGAGCTGTGGTCCATCTGTCCCCACTTCTGGTCTCCCTGTTGTGAAGTTTCTCCTCCCGTCTCCGGCAGCCTCTCCCACTTCCCTCATTTTGGGGCCTGCATCCTGACTCTGCTGGCATCTTGTGACCCCCCTGTTGCCTGCTGTGCTGTCTCCTGTCCTGTGTTGTTTCCTCATCTCTCTCCACCCATATCTCTTGGTCTCTCCGCCGCAATTCCGCCTGGATCTCCGTCTCTCCGAGCCTCCCTGTCTGTCCCTCGGCGCTGCTGTCATTGTCAGAAGCACGGCTAGGGTTCAAGCAGCCCTTTGGATTGCTCTTTCTTTTCTTGTCGTTTCTGCGATACTCAGGGGCTAGAGATGGAGACAGCAAATTCTCAGGAAACAATGGGTTCCTGTCCTTCAATAAAGGGATATTTATAAAGCTATCTCAATTAGGACTAATTAATTAAATGAGCCACTTCCCCTGCCCTCTTCCCCACCCTGTGGTCCTGCAGCCTCCTGGGAGAGAACCAGCCAATGAATAGATAGCAGGAGTCTGGTGCTCAGGCGGTGTCTCAATGTTTAATTTATAACAGCCTTCTCCCCGCTGCCCCATCCATCCATCTGGAAGGGCAAGGTGGCCACAGGCGTGTGGCCTCAGGGGCGGAAGCTGGAGACCTGCCAGCTCCCCCGAGCCTGCTGGAGCACATGGATGTCTGTTGGAGACTGCCCTGCATGCTGTTATGTGTCCTAGCGTGTTTGAACGTGACAGGACATGTCTTCATGGCAGGCGTGCCCCTTTGTAGAAGGAGAATCTGATGGCGGCCGGGCATGTCTGAGCCCATGGGACGTGTTGGAGCAGGGCGGAGCGTGTCTCTCACGTGGGAACGTCTGAGCATAGCACGCCTGAGGGTGTCGGGGTGCCACAGGACACATGGAGCCCAGCAGAGGATGTGGCTCATGCCAGGGCCTGTCATAGCATGCAGGCTCACATGCCATGCTCTGGAGCTCTGCACTGGCAGGCGAGGCGTCTGTCCTCGAAGGCAGGACAAGATGTGTCTTGCAGACCTCGGTGGCAGGAATAGCAGAGGCGTGACAGTATCTATGGCTTCCAGGAGGAACTAGTCAGGCAGCCCTGCAGCTACACACTCGGAATTTCCCCAGCCCCTCCAGCATCGCTGGGTCAGCAGGGTTGAATTCCAGCCCTCGATGTACCGTGTGCTCCTCTGTCTGCAGCAGCTTCCCTTCCCCAGTGCATTGCTTCAGGATCCCTGGTTCCCCCACTACTGTGGTCCTACCAGTTCCCTTAGGATTACTTCTCAGCCTTACTCAGAGAAGTTATCAATGCAAAGGGAAAAAGTTGCTTCTCGAGTTTTATTTTCTGGCTAGTAAGCTCCTCAGTATAATGCTCAACAGCCTGGGATTGGGGCCCTCAGTGTTCCGACCAAAAGGATGAGCCCATCTTCACGTATAAAGACAGGTTTGATGATGTAGCCCTCAGTGTAATGCCCGACAAGGTAATGCAGCCCACAGTATAATGACCCATCTGTTGATGTAGCCCTCAATGGAGCACTCTGATGGGTGATGCAGTCTTCTGTACAATGACAGCTCTGGAGATGCACCCCTTTGTGCAATTCCGTGGTGGTTTGGGGGCTGTAAACATCTCAACAGGCAGTGGCTGGGACGCCTTGGTGCAGTGAGAAGCAAGAAGAGTTTGCTCATTACGGTGAGTGCATTCTCTGGCTCTTCCAGGAGGCCAGGATTCCCCAACCCTGCTGGCTGAGGCTGGCTCCATTAGCCCTCACAAGTGCCATGTGACCTCAGCAGGACATCAGGCTTATTAGTAAAGCATAGATTCTGCAGGAATATTTCAGGACTGACTGCAATGCTAATGAGTTAGTCAGGGAGACCTAAGAGCACCACTGACAGAATGTGCACAGATGTCAGTTCCTCTCAGTTCCTGAGAGAAGGGTGCGAATGTTCGTGGATGCAGGTAGACACAGACGGACATTGAGAATTATACGTGCGAAAGCATGACTCTTCTTTAAGGTTTAATTCCAGTGAATTCACCTGTTTCACCTGGTGTTCTTGGATGGATGCAGATCTGTGACATGTTCGTGGCTTCTGGGGAGACATGCATGTGGGGTCACGTAGAGGGTCATGGGTATCTTATAGGGAGGCATTCACATGTGATCACACATGGTGGTGGAACTGGTTGTGGGAATAGGCAACATGCATTTACGGACGTGGATCTAGAGCCGCGCGTGGACACGGACGCGGACACTCAGGGAGAAGGCAGGAAACACAAACATATGTGTCTGTGCACACATGAAGACCGATTATGCAGATTGATTTGGGGGCTCGTGAATTGTGCGCAGAGCATATGGGAACAGAACGCTGATGACCGTTTCAGAGTGAAGGGAATGTTCATGGCCAGTCGGCGACAGTGTGAGACACACACACTTGCACTTGTCCACTGAGGCACATCAGGCTTTGCCTGGGTTTACACGAGTGTGCTCTTGTAGACATGGCTGTTCACAGATGAGCCTGGATGTTCTGTGTGTCCAGAACACAGATGCTCACCGGTGCCTGTAGATAAACACAGATGTCTACACAGTCAGAACTCCTGTGTACCCCAGTGTCCACAAGCTACTTTTTAAAGAAAAGATTTTATTTATTTATTTGATAGACAGAGATCACAAGTAGGCAGAGAGAGAAGGGGGGGAAGCAGGCTCCTTGCTGAGCAGAGAGCCCGACGTGGGGCTCGATCCCAGGACCCCGAAATCATGACCTGAGCTGAAGGCAGAGGCTTAACCCACTGAGCCACCCAGGTGCCCTCCTCCTTTTTTTTTTTTTTTTAAGATTTTTATTTATTTATTTGTCAGAGAGTGAGAACCAGAAGGGGGGATGGCAGGCAGAGGGAGAAGCAGGCTCCTCTCTGAGCAAGGATTCCCAACTCGGTACTTGATCCCAGGACCCTAGGATCATAATCTAAGTGGAAGGCAGATGCTTAACTGACTGAGCCACCCAGGTGTCCCTCCACATGCTACTATTTGGGAAGTGAATGACCAAGCTCTCCTCCTCCCCTCAGTTTCTTGGATTCCTGGCAAAGTGAGATCTCAAAGCCAATAGAAATGGCCTTGGAGTCCCCAGGTTCTTTTCAGAAGAACAGGGAGGGGAAATCCAAAGTCACCTGGGGACCTGGGTGGCCCAGTGACACCATCCAGGAATATAGTGTCCTGAGCCCAGCCTCACTCACCAGACTGTCTCAGTTGAGATTCTCCCCTATTGATGCCCTCCTCCCATCAGAGCTAATGATGGTGGCCAGTGCTGGCAAACGGTTGGAGTGCTTGGCACAAGGAAGAGCCCAGTGAATGTTAGGGACCATAATTATCACTGAGTAGCATCATTATTACCATTATGAATATTCTCCTTGAAATGCAAAGAGATCCTTGTCCTTTGTGTCTAGTTTTCCAGCCTTTTCTCTCATCCCCCCGACGGTCCTGTCCTGGCACCCACCGCGGCGTCCCTTAGGGCTTCCAGCTTTGTCTGTTTCTCTCCTGCTCTCGCTTCAGAGAATCAGTCCTTGAAAGCCATGGTTTCCTTTCTCGTTGGTTGGTTCTTCCCTGACATCCCTCTTTGTTCTCATTTGCCTCTAAGCATCACAGTCTGGTCTGTCTGCCTCAGTTTGGGTGGGTGTCAGAATGTGTTTGGAATAGAAAGCCCCCTAAAATGGCCTGCTTTAAGAGGAGCTTTAGATAAGGAATGCAGGGAGTCTCACAAAACCCAGTGCCCAGGGCTCCAGGACCTTGGAAAGCCATCGCTCACACACTCACTTCAATTCAGTAGCAAATACTTACCGCGCACTTACTATGCACCAGGTAGAAAGAGAAACAAGACCCTTGCTCCCGTGGAGCTTGCATTTTAGTGGTAACGGGGAGAAGTTATAATCCTGTAATAGCACTGTGCCAAGAGTTAAACCTGGGCAAGGCATGGTGGCAGAGGTCGGGATGCTTTGGATTCAGGAATGAATCCCTTCTCTCCTATCCCCCTCCACTTGCCTTGACCTTCACGTTCTAAACCCATCTCCCTGGAATGGAGAATTTGCCTGTTTCAATGTGTATCCGGAATCAACTTGTCCAGTTCACTGAGACTGGATACCTTGGGTACCAGGGAACATGTTGTTATGGAGGTCTCTTTCTCAGTAGGGATTTACAGGTAGGAGCCTTCTCTTGGAAGGGGACCTGGGGTGGGGAGGCAGTGATAGACACCCATCTTTTACTCATGCATTCATTCATTCACTGCACAAGCTGATTGGATATACCTAGAGTCCCAGATGCTATTGTAGGTGCTGAGACACAGCTGTGAATGTGATGGATCTGTTTCAGTCTTGCAATGTGTATTTTATACTGGACACAAACTAAACATGTAAGCAAATAAATATAAACAGGTTCATTTCAGATAGATAAGCGCTGTAAAGACAACAAGGAGATGGGGAAGAAATAGCCAGGAGTCTTGTTTTGTCAGGACATCTGGGCAGGCTCTCTGGGGAGGTGACATGTTTTTCCGTCTTCATTGAGATGTAACTGGCATCTAACATTGTGCAAGTTTAAGGTGTACGATGACATGATTTGATACACATATATATTGTGAAATGATTACCACAATAGGGTTAGTTAACATCTCCATCACATAATTACCTGTGTGTGTGTGTATGTGTGTGTGTGACAACTGAAGATCCACTTTCTTAGCAACTTTAAAAAAAGAAAAAGATTTTATTTATTTATTTGAGAGAGAGACCGTGACAAGCAGGAGGGGAGGGTCAGAGGGAGAGGGAGAAGCAGACTCCCCGCTGAGCCAAGAGCCCAAGCGGGGCTGTGCCTGGTCCTGGGATCACGACCTGAGCCGGAGGCAGACGTCCAACCGACTGAGCCACCCAGGAGTCTGAGTTGTTGGTTTTTATTCTAAGTGCAACGAGAAGTTGCTGGACCAGTTGCAGTGGGGAAGAGTGCCATGATCTGACTGACTCACATTGTTGGAAGATCCCTCTAACTTCCTTGTTAGGGAATGGGTTTCAGGGAGTGAGGGTGGAAGCAGGGAGGTGAGGGAGGAGGTAACTACAGGAGTCCAAGCAAAACCAGTTGTGGCTGTGCCAAGATAGAAGCATCCAGAATGGTGAGCAGTGGGCAGATTTGGTACATGTTTGAAGTAGAGCCACCAGGACTTGCTGATGGATCATATGTGAGGGTGAGAAAAAGGAACACAGGAATGGGATGGTAGCTGGAGAGAAACATGAGGCCCAAGGAGAATTTCTTTTCTTTCTTTCCTTTTAAAAAAGATTTTATTTATTTATTTGAGAGAGAGAGAGAGAGGACAAGCAGGGGGATAGGCAGAATGAGAGGGAGAAGCAGGCTCCCTGCTGAGCAGGGATCCCGATGTGGAACTTGATCTCAGGACCCTGGGATCCTGACCTGAGCTGAAGGTAGATGCTTAACCGACTGAACCACCTATGTCCCCCCTAAGGAGAATTTCTAAAAGAAGTGGGGACCAGAACTGGCCAGATGACAGCTAGGTCATCCTACCTCTTAATAGCCAGGAAGAGATGGTGGTCTGCACCCCCTTCTGTGCTCTATGGAAAGCCAGTGTCTCCACAAGATTTCCCCCTTCCCAATGGGACGTATATTCTCTTGATCATCCCTTGTCTTCAATGCCCTGCTTCTGCTGAATTATTATTCTCTATTTGGCATCTTGTGCCCTTTGGTGTCTGCCCTGACCTTTTACATAGACTGAGAGCTCAGTCCTCGAGGTGATGGAGAGCTTTAAATGCCAGGGAAGACACTCAAACTTCATCCTGAGAGCAGTGGGGCCATTTTTCCAGCCATGTATTTATTCAACAAGTACTTGTGAGGACCTACTATGTACATCACAGGAGAGAAGAGGTGAGTCAGGCAGACAGAGCGCGTGGGGCATCCTTCAAAATGGGGAGACAGGTAATTGTCAAATATTCACAAATAAGTATAAATGGCAGCTATGGTAACAGCTTTCAGGAAAAGATCCATGGTGTTATAGGAACTTCTAATAAAGGGATTTGATGTAATTTGGAAAGGTGTAGAAAGCAAGAGCTGGGATCTGAAGCTAAGAGCAAAGGGTGCTCTGGACAGAGGGAACTTCTTATGCAAAGGCTCTGGGGTGAGAGAAAGTGTGGACAGTATGACAGATTAAAGAAGACCTTGGAGGGGAAGGACTGTGTGGGATGAAAGCAGAGATAAGTAAAGTTACGGTAAACCTGCAGGGCTTTATGGTTGTGTTAAGGACTTTTGTCTGTATTCTAAGAAAAAAGGGAATCTACTAATGAGGTTTCGATTGGGAGGATGTTATAATCAGATACGCATTGTGAAAGTTCCCTGAGGTTCTCATCTGTAGAGTAGAAAGGCAAAAGAAAAGGTCTATCAGGGTAGACCAGACAGACTTTCTGAACTGTGAGAGTAGACCATTTGGACTCAATTGGACTACTGAGTGGTGATAAAGATAGAGAACCAGGGTGCCTGAGTGGCTCACTCTGTTGAGTGTCTGACTTTTGATTTCAGCTCAGGTCATGATATTGGGGTGTGGGATTGAGCCCCCGTGTCAGACTTCACGCTCAGCAGGGAGCCTGCTTGAGATTCTCTCTCCCTCTTTTCTGCCCCCCTGTCAAATCAGTCAATCAATCAATCAATCAATCAAACTTAAAAAAAAAAAAAGATGGAGAGCCATGCATGAACACAAAATACCAGGAAGTTAAAATCAATGAGACTTGATGAGGGAATGGAAATGGGGGTGAGGATCACGCCCGGGCATCTCAACCACTGACTTGGTGGCAGTGGGAGGGGGAGGTGCTGTGAAGATGATGAGAACTAGGTTCAAGAGAGGAGATCTTGCATTTCATTTTGAGTATGTTGGGATTGAGATGCTTTTGAGACAACCAAAGTGGGGCAGGTCAAAGAGTCAGCGGTATATATGGGTTTGGAGTTCTGAAGACATTTACGCATGCAGGTGGTGATGGAAGCTTTGGCAAGGGTAAGTGCTTCTCAACTGGGAGGCGATTTCACACCCAGGAGACATTTGGCAATATCTGGAGACATTTATTGTCACAGCTGGGATGGGGTAGTTCTGGCGTCTAGTGGGTGGAAACTGCTGAACACCCTACAGGGTGCAGAATTGTTACCAGCCAAAATATCACTAGTGCTGAGGTTGAGAATCCCTGGTTTAGAGTAACATTTAATGACTAGGTGGATGATGAAGAAAAGGAGATGTGTCGATGTAGGAGGGAACCATGCAAGCGTGTGTCATAGTGTCCAAGGGAAGGAAATATATCAAGAAAGAGAGAACACTCAACAGAGTCAAATCCTGCTGAGAGGTCAAGAAAGGTGGTGGGCTGAGAAGTATGTCCATTGGATTTAGAAACATGGAGGCTGTTGGTGGACTTCGCAAGAGCTGTGTTGGTCATATGGTGGGGTCAAAAACTAGGTAGGAGTGGTAGAGGAGGGAGTTAGTGTAGGCAACTAGGGAGAGGGAAGAAGTGGGAGACAGATGGAAGGAGGAATCAAGTAAGGTATTTTGGTTTTTTAATAGGATAGACTTGAGTTCTTTAAAAACTAATGAGAGAGATCTGCCTGAAAGGGAGAAGTTGAATATGCAAGACAAAGACAGGATATTGATTGTGTAAGACTCCCAAGAAGGGAGAAAGCGACAAAACAAGAACAGCTGGGTGAACCTTAAGATGCAGGGCAGTTCCTCCACTGCAGCAGGAAGTAAGGGCCAGGATGGGGAAGAAGTTTGGAGATAATGACAGGAGAAGAGGGATTCTTTTTTTTTAAAGATTTTATTTATTTATTTGGCAGACCGAGATCACAAGTAGGCAGAGAGGCAGGCAGAGAGAGGGAGAAGCAGGCTCCCTACCGAGCAGAGAGCCTGATGCGGGGTTCAATCCCAGGATGCTGGGATCATGACCTGAGCCGAAGGCAGAGGCTTTAACCCACTGAGCCACCCAGGTGCCCCGGGATTCTGTTTTATGCCTCTAATTTTCCCTGGGAAATCAAGGAAGGTTAGAGGAGAATGGAGAATGTCTAGAGTCTTTCTGCTTAGTTCAAGTGGCCCCATGACACCTGTGCTGCACCACAATGAAGAAAGCCTTCTTCAAAGTCCCTTCCTGAACTCCTGGCCTGAGGGTTGGCCTCTGGGCCTAGAGAGAGCTCACATGTCCAGCTCCAGAATTTATGAGGTAAGACTTGTGATTGGTTCCCATAAAGTCCCCTGTTCTTGAAGATTAATGCCGTTTGTAATAGCCCATCAAAAAAGCCTTGTAATAATCCTTGAAAAAGACCCATAAAATCCACTTTGATGAACTTCAGGTAATGGCATTGGAAAATAAAGTTCCCTTACCCTCGTTAATCCCGGGACACAAGACTCAGTTGCAGTGGACATTCAGAGGCCTGAGCTCCGTGAGTGGGGAGATGCTCAGGAAGAGGAAGCTTCAGCTAATGGACTTCTCAGCCGGTTATGAAGTCAAGCTCAGTCAAGGTGGAACCCGATACTGAGATAGACCAGGCTCAACTCAGGTTCCAAGACTGGGGGTTAGTTCAAGTCCTGGGACAGAGCAGGGATATACCCTTGAGGTCTTAAGATACTCCATGGTTGACTCTGAGACAGATGAGGGTCAGCCCCAAACCCTGGGAACACAGAGGCTAAACTTGGGGTCTAGGGAAAGACCCAAGATAAGCCTGAACAAATTCAGGTCCTGAGTACATCAGAGCTATAGTGGAAACCTGAGATAGACAAGGCCAAACCCAGGTCCTGGGGTAGACCAGAGCAGAGCTCAGGATGACAGAAACAGAGAACAGGCTTATCTTGGGGCAGATGAGGGAGAGCAGATTTGCTTTGTGGGGATCTCCCGGCTTTTTGAGACTCCTCCCTTGAACTGTTGAGTACCTCTGTGATTAATAGCCATTGCAAGTGACATGGCATGTCCCAGGACTAAGGAGGGGGCATGAATTTTATTTTTCAATGTAAGATCATCCTAGGACCTGAGTTGGAGCCAGTGCAGAACCATGAGCTGGGAAACACGCTCAGTGGAGCCGACAGCTCGGGAATGCTGAAGGTGGCCATCCACCCTTCCATGTTGACTGTGACCTGTCTGGTGCAGACTAGAGCGGTCCCTACATTCCACAGGCATGTAACACACAGGGCCTCACACATCCACACTGCAGCAGACACACACACACACACACACACACACACACAGAGCCCCAAACCCATGCCTGTGGCTCAGACACACAGCAACATGCTTTGCACAGATGTACATAGTGACACAACAGCCGCACACAAATCCTCATGTACCACATGCAGAGACCGCATCACGGTCTCACAGACACACGGTCAGCCGGCCAAAGCAGCACACTCAGACACTGCCTCCCCCGTGACGACACTGTCGTATTTGTGACGATGGCATGATTCTAGGGGCGTGGTGTGCTCTGAGAAGAGCGCCCCCTGGAGGTGTGCAGTGCAGTGCCTTGCCTTTTCCACTCCATCTTTCCCCCACAGTCTTGCACGCTCTTCCTTGTCTCTGGTTGACGCGTGCATATGTGTAATTTCACACACTCGCTGATGCTCCCACACTTGGGCTTATAAGTGGCTACGCACCGTAGTGTGTTCTCGGCCACCCAGAGGTGCCACACCTCCACGCGCTCTTCACATGAACTCGTGCAGTTGACAGGGGTCTCTGCCTTGTATGGTTACTTGGGGACCCCAGCTGACACAGGCTTCTCATCAGCACACACTTCCACAATGGCGGAGACAGGAACGCGGCAGATCACGCAGTGGCTCTTAAAGTCGTCACCGGCAAGTCACCGACACTCACGTGGCGTTGGTTAGAGGGAGTCACGGGGCCACGCTGGAGAAGCACAGCTCTATGATGCGCCCGAGAGAGAAGAAATGGGAAAGTTGTGAATAGTTGAATTGACCGTCATGGTCACTCACACTTTCAGAGAGTTGCACGCTCACGCCTGCAGTGTCCCACGCACATGCTTCATCTCCTCCTGCAGGGACCCACCTTTATGACCCGTCCCTCTCCTCGGGGCCAGGCACGGGGCTCCACATGCCCTCCCGGTGGCTTGCCTGCAGAGTTCCTTTGCCTCCTGGCACATCTGAGGGTCCTCCCCCTCCCTCCGGAGCCGGGGGTCCCAGGGTAATGAGTTTCCAAGCCGGAGCTGAGAAAACAACGCAGACACCTTCTCTGCCCCCGGAGTGGGCGGTATTTTTCCACAGACACTGGGGAAGAATAATAATAGGCATTGGGGGATCTCTGTATTGGCTGAGAACCTTCCCCGTCTTGCCAGCTGCAGCTTGGAAGGGGAGCCCGGAGGGGAGAAGGCAAATCCAGAGAGACCCCCGTTCTCTCCACCCGCATGTCCTCCAACAACATAGGAGACCCCCTCCTTCCCCTCATGGCCCACCCACTCCTCCTTTCAACTACTTAAATATTCCAAGGCAGGAAGCTCATGAATATTTATAGGGGCCTGGCAGTGAGAGAGATAAAAAAAAAAAAAACATTTAGAATTTATGAACCAAGATCCGTCTATAAATAACAGGCCTGTGGCTGACGGGGTTCTTCCCTCACCCACCACATTCCTTCAAGTTCAGTTCCAACCCCATCCAAGCCTCCCGGAGCTACCCCCTGCACACACACACACACACACACACACACAGAGCTTGGCTCTGGTTGCACAAATTCCCATCCTCCCCTGCACTGTCACACACCCACAGCGAGTACACAGACACACGTTTGCACCTGCCTGTGGTCTGGCCCGCTGCCTCCCTTCTGCACGCAGAGACTCATGCAAAATCCGTTTGAACGTGTCCGGGCGGCTTCCCATGTCCACTGTCAGGCAGTTACAGCCCCTCAGGCTCAGACCAGCCCACATGACACACAGTCACGCACCATCTCACACACCAGGGAAACATCTGTGGCCCCAGTGCATGGGCCACTGCCTGACCCGTGACCTCCCGCTGGGCCTTGGTTTCCTCATCTGTGTAAGGGGGACACTTCGAGTCCCTGCCTCATAGCGTGTTTGTGCAGAATTTTAACAAACCGATACCAAGTAGCTGTTGTGTGTGAGGCGCTATTGTAGGAGCTGGTGACATAGCCGTGAGCAGAAACAGGTAAAAATCCCTGCCTGGCGTTCTGGAGGGAAGAATGATAACACATGCAATCCGTGTACAAACGTGTCGGAAGCTGGCAAGGTAGCAAGGGGGTAGGTAGTGGTGAGACGCTTGTACTTTTGACCCCGGGTGGGAGCCATCAAGGAAGGGCTCTGGAAGCCGTGACATTTAAATAAAGATTTGAAGGAGGTGGAAGGACATTCCAGGCAGAGGGAACAGCCAGCATCAAGACTTGAGAGAGAAGAAGCAGGCTCGAGGTGTTGCAGGAGCGGGGAGCAGACACGCAGGGCTGGGGCAGAGTGGGGGAGGGGAGAGAGGGACAGGGGCAGGACAAGGCAGGGAAGGAACAGGACAGATTGCTCAGGGCCCTGTGGGCCGTGGTGAGGATTTTGCCCAGAGGAGCTAGGAGCCATAGAGTGTTGTAGAGAGTGGAAGAATATGGCCTGAGGTTCTCACAGGCGCCCTCTGGCTGCTGTGGGGCCAGGCTGGCAGCAGGGGCAGAGGCACCTTCCCCCAGGAGATGACTGCTGAGATGGTGAGAAGTGAGCAGAGGAATGAGAAATTGTAAAGCTGCACAAGAAAGAGGCGATTAAAGCAGTCTCCAAGCGAATGCATTCAAGGATTCCTTGTTTGAGTCCAGAAGTGTTTATTGAGCCCGTACCGTGTGCTGGGCACTGTTCTAGTTTGAGAACGCAGCAATGAGTAAAGCAATAAACATCCCTGCCCTGGGGGAGCTGATGGTATCGTGGGGGAGAGAGACAAGAAGCAAAATTCATTTTAAAGCAGGATCAAGAGGTAGTGCCCTTTTATGTGAAAAATGCAACAGAGCGAGCCTTGGAGAGTAGTGATGGTCCTGCACATGGAGACTGGTTGGACTTGGCAGAACTTGGGATGCATTTCGAAGCCAAAGCTGCTCTCAGGGTTGGCAGGTGGATTGCCTGTATAGGTGGAAATGACAGAACGTGGTGCCTGGGTATGAATGTGAACTTTGAAGGGACACCCATACAGATACCGTTAGGTTGAATGTTCATTGTTTCCCCCCATCTTAGGTTGGGTTCCCGAGAAGCTAATCCCGAGTCAGGGATTTGGAGCACATGGTTAACTGTGAGTGGAGGGTAAGGAAAGCAGCAGTGGGGAGGAGCTGGGTGAAGCCTCAGGTAAATTCCGGTTTTTCCCTGCTCCATGGGGGTGGAGGCCCCTCTGGAAGGTAACTTGGATTGCAGAAGGGTGGGCTTCTGGACCACCATGTCAATTCTGATTTGGCTGCTCTGGGGGGGCGGGTGATGCCTCTCAGGGTCTCCAGGGAGTGGTGATTCCCCAAAGCCCAGAAAAGGTCTCCAGGTCTCCAGAAAAGATCACAAGTGCTGGGAGCTCCCACTCAGCGTCTGTGGGGTGGGTGTGCCCAGTGAGGAGACCTGGGCAGACACCCAAGAGCATCTCCTATACCCCCAGGCTCCAATGAACAGGGTCACAGGAGCATAAGGCATTTATGCCGATCATAGCACGGATGTCTGACACCAGAACTGTTCCCAGCTCTCTCGGGATGAAAATCAGGCCAATTTGGCACCAGGGCTCCCTTGACACAGCTGAGATCCTTTCTGGATTTATTAACTGCTGGAGACTCAGCCCTCTGCTTCCCAGACTTGTCTGGGAATTTCAGATGGGAGCTGAGAGGAAGAGATGCTGCTCTGAAGCAGGTCATTTAATGTCAGATGCTGCTCTGACAGCTCATTTAATTCTCCCATGGTCCTATCGAAAGACACTGCTATGGTACCCATTTTGCAGGTGTGGAAACAGATGCACAGAGAGGTTAAATCACTTGCCCAAGGTCACACAGCTAGAAAGCAGAGCAGCCAGGATTTGAACTCAAGTTTTTAGGCTCCAGGGTCTATGTGCTTCCAAACTACCCCCATCTGCCTTAGATCCCATGACTCCTTCAAAACCCAGAGCCCTCATACCCACCCTGAGAAGGAGAGGGAAGAAGGGAAGTGAGCCTGAGAGAGGGTGGGCACAGAGAGTGGAAGAAGGAGGTCCCTTGGAGGACTCGGAGTGTGCCGGAGGCATTTGTTCATTCATTCATTCATTCATGTCCTGATGAGGCTTGCCTGTTCTGTCCAGCATGTGCTAGTTTGGGGGCCCCAGTGGGAAAGTAGATGGATCCCTGCCCCTGTGGAGCTCACAGCTTAGTAGGGCAAACAGACGCCCACCCAGGCAAGTAAAGGTATAAAATGTAAGAACCTTGTGAGAGGGAAGGGGTAGGGAACTATGGAGACACACGATGGGAGAGGTCCCTGATCTGTCTGTAGGGATAGAGCAGCTTCCTGGAGGCGGTGATGTTTACTCTCAGTGCTGGAGGAGGCAGAGTTTGGGTAGCTGGCTGGAGGGCATCAGAGTAGAAACACCAGCATCTCTGTAGCCCCACAGACCTATGTTTGTAGTTCTAGCCCCACCGCTTAATATATAAACCAGCAGCATTATAAACAAAACAAAACAAAAAACATTGTACGAACATTTATTGAGCACCTGCTATGGGCCAAGTGCTGTTCTAGGCATTGAGAACATGGTAATTGCCAAGACCTGAGGTGTTTGTACTTGTACATTTACTTCCCTGTGGGAAAGAGCCACAGCAGCCAGCAAATATATATAGTAAGGCATCTGCCATGACAAGCGGTAGGCACGGCGATGGGGACTGAAAAGGGCTTCTTTAAGGAGGTAATCAGGGAATGTTTCTTGTAGGAGGTGAAACTTCGCTCTTAACTATGGACAAGAAGGATCCAGCATTATTTCTGTCCCATCAGACTTATTGTGGCACAGGAAATGGGAGAGGTGATCCCAGCAAATGTTCTGTAAGTTTGTAGCTTGGTGGTTAAGACAACTTTAGGGAGAGGCGGCACGGGGCCACAGGCCTGTGGGCTGGTCACTTACCTGGTGTCCCTCAGCTCTGTTCCTTGCCCTTTCTTTGTTTTCTGTACTGAAGGACAGGTGACCCCTGAAAACTACATCTCCCAAGTTCCCTTGCTCTCTGGCTTCCTGTTAGGTTCAGCCAATGATAGGCTGTGGTAGCAGTTGGAGGTGGGAGGAAGAGAGAAGCCAGAGGATTTCTCCCTCCTTTCTTTGCCATAGGCTGTGGCCTTGTCTCCTCCTGGGTCCAGCTCCACCTGCCCTCCACTCAGGGGGCCACGAGTCCTGCTTAGTGGTCCCAGCTCCTGGGCTCCTCCCTTTGCCCTGCCAGCACTGAAGCTTCTTGCCTTTACTATTCTTTTGATCATTCACTTCCCCCACTGCCCTCTTTCAGCCTCTCTGGCTCTTCAGTCTCACACTCGCCGTATTAAATCCCCTCCGTGGAAACATCCAGCGTGGCACCTGTTCCCCCCTTTTCCTTATCAGACTCAACCTCTTGACTTTTCCTCCCTCACCTTACATGGTTCTTTGTATGGTTCAAAGGTCTGTGCACAGGCACTCATTTACATCCATGACAACCCTGATTCACAGATGGGGAAACCGAGGCACAATGAGTTCCAAGTCACTTGCCCAAGGTCACGTGTCTAGGAGGTGACACTGGGAGGTCTCTTGCGCATGCACTGTGCATGAATAGTGCCTGGCACACAGGCGGTGCTTGGCAAGGCTGGGGATGATAATAATCATTACATGGGGAGCTGGTCTCTGCTTAGTACTGAGGCTGGAGGTGATGCCGAAATGCCACCTGGGATGGACACCACAATGCATGCTGATTGAAGGCCCTTCTGGGACCTGCCACCTGGCAGAATAATCATCAGGCTCCTGCTGGCTCCCGTCCCAGACCTGGAGGAGAAGGGGCAAAGGGCCTCTCTCTGGAAGCATTGGCTGGGAGCAGCTGCTCAACGCTTAGCTGGGATCGATTTCCCTTCAAGTGGCCCATTCTCGCTAACAAAGGGCTCCGGTGACCCTGGTGGCTGTCACTGCCCCCTCCCCTCTGAAAGGAGGAAGTGTCTCGTGGCTGGACCGTTTTCTGTCTTTGAGATTCATTTCTTTGAGAGCTCTGGAAAACTTACAAGGATGGGCCAAGTCAGCCCTCCAATGTGCTCACCTGGTGGATTTCTCTTTGTCTCTGTCTTGCTTGGGCCAGTCCATCCTCCACGATGTTCCTGACCAGATCTTCCCCTACTCATATGTGGTTATGGGTTGAACTGTGTCTCCCTCCACTCCCAAACTCTCTCTCCTCTGCTCCCCTGTCCCTGATGGCTGCCATCATTAACCAGCTTCCAGTGGAGGGCAGGGATTTCTGGGAGGCAAGGGCTGCAGGGATCAGCCTCCCAGAGCACAGAGAGGTTGCAGGAGTGGGGAGAGGGGATCTGGATAAACTGGCAGAATGCCCAGCTCACCTCCTGCCTCCCGATTCGAGGTTTGGCACTCCATTGCACAACTTTTGCATGTGCTGCGTCTCCTCTTACCAGAGTGGAACTGACAGGAGGGCTGAGATCTTTGTCTCATTTGCTGCCGTGTCTCCAGTGCCTAAAGTGTGCCCAGCACATAGCAGGTGCTCAGTAAATATTTGTAGGATGCCCTTTTCTCCCCCCGACCCAGGTCTTTGCCCACACAGCTCCCTCTGCCTAGAACCCTCTCACTCACCCTGTGGACTCCTGTCCATTCATCCAGTCTGTTTGGTTCTAGCTTATTCCAGAAGGCTGTCCCTGAACCCTTACAACCAGGGTCTGTAGCCAGCCTCTGCTTACAGCACCCCATGCCGCCCCCCAGTACAGCACTTGTCGTACTGTTTTATATTCACCCCTTCCCTTGTCTTTCAAATACATTAGCTCCCTTAACCCTCAAAACACCAACGTTGTCATCACCCCTCCCCCCCACTTTGGAGAGACAGGCAAACTGAGGCTCAGAAAGGATAAGTACCTTGTCCAAGGTAACACAGAGCCAGGATTTAAATGCAGATTTAAAGGTCCCCCAGATACTTGGCTGCCTTTTTGCGTTCTCTGTCAGCACCTATCTGCTTATTTTTATTCCATAATCAATTTTATCACACTCCCTTGTGTATGACATTGCCTGTGTTAAGCCATCTGAATCCATTAACAACAATCTCAATAACATCACTCCTATTCTTAGCCCCACATTACAGTTGGGGAGACGGAGGCTTGGGCTGCCTGTTGCTTGCCCAAGGTCACACAGCAGAGCTGGAATTTGAACTCAGGTGTCTGGCTCCAGAGTTGGAGCCCTCAATGACCAAGCTCTGTGACCTCCCCGGAGCTGGAGGAACTGAACGCCATTTATGGCTCACTTCCCCAAAACCCCAGGACGTTTGTCAAAGATGCAGACAAATGACAAAAGGTTTGGACCCCACATTAACTCGCCGCCCCCCAGGGTCATACACGGAGCCAGTGGAAGGGGCTTTTCAGGCAGTGCTGGCTGCTGGCTGTCCCTGTGAGTTATTAGCCAGCAGGTTGGTCTCCTGTCACCTCCTGACCACACTCTCCAGCCTTCAAGGTTTCCTCCCTCCAGCCCCCATCTGGGAACCTCGCAGCAAACACCTCCATTTTGTGCAGGGGCGTCCCTGGCTATCGGCGTGAAATGCCTCAGCCAGCCACGGAAGATAAATTTCCCCCATGACGACCTTTTCCACATGCCGACGGATTGATTTCAGAAATCCATCCCCGGCCAATATGCCCAGCCCCAGCCCCCACCGCGGGCGCTGATGGCTGCAAATTTATGCCCAGTCTAGAAATTGAATTCCTGTAAGTCGAGGGAAGTGTCGGAAAAGCTCACCCAGGCTCATTTTTACTTCTGACAAACTTCAGGCAAGAGATTAAACCCGGGCCAGTGTCTTCCAGCAGTGGGGACTGTGGAGGAGGGGTGGGGATTGACCTCTACAGGGGCATTTTTCTCACGTCCCTGTGTTCAGCATCCCCTGCCAGGGCTGAGAAATAAAAAGCAGCCAGACCCGCAGGCCTGCATGGCTAAAGGGAGTTCCCATTTCTGACCTGCTAATGTTAGAAAGAGGGCACACTCTGTGTACCCAAAGGCAGGCCTCCAAGTCCCCGTGGCAAATATTGAGCCATTCAGAGGGATGGGAAATAAAGCTTCTAATTCATCTCCGTCACCAGCCAGGCTCCTGCACCAGTTCCTGAGGCTGGTTTGGTCTCGGCAACTTTGTGGAGTTCTAATTAAGCTTCCTTGGGCTGTGACAGAGAGGACATCAAAGTATGGATGATTCCAGAGCCCCAAACCCCCACTCTGCCCCTGCCAGCAGCCCAAAGGCTGGGGAGTGAGAGGCAGAGAAATCAAGTGACAGCTTGGGGAAGGAAGAAACCCATCTTGCAGGAAAGATCTCTCTCCCTTGCCTTGAAAAATGAGACGTCTGATGCAAATGTAGCTGCTTCTCTTTGGTACAAAAACCCCTAAATATTAAAGAAATGAATCCTTGATGTCTACAAAGAAAGGATCAAAAAGGAACCCTTCTGAAAAGAGAAGAGCTTTTATTTCACTGTGAACTTTTCTAGATCTAGCCTCTGGCAGGGATGCCTACAGAACACGGGGTGTGGGA
Organism: Neogale vison; assembly: GCF_020171115.1. Taxonomy (NCBI): domain Eukaryota; kingdom Metazoa; phylum Chordata; class Mammalia; order Carnivora; family Mustelidae; genus Neogale; species Neogale vison. Next base: position 217,301,701 of record NC_058096.1, read on the forward strand.
GAATAAAGAAATAAATGATTGCCATTCATGTATTCATTCACTTAGGAGGAAGTGTCTGTGAAGCAGCCACTGTGTGCTAGGCATCGGGCGGTGTGCCAGGGAACTGCGGGGAGAAATTAAGACCTGGTTCCTGCCCTTCAAAGCCAGTGGGGCATGTGCAAAGTCCTTGACCACTAGTCCTAAAAACTGTCAAGGTCCTGAGAAAGGAAAGACCAAGAAACGATCACACACGTGAGAGGAAGATGAAGGAGATGTGGGGACTAAACGCAATGGGGGATTCTGGATGGGACTCTGGACCAGGAAAAGGACATTGGTGGAAAACCTGGGGAAATCCCATAAAATCTGAAATTTCGTCATAGTGGTGCACCAGTGTTGCTTTCTTAGTTGTGACAAGGGTACCATGGGCATGTAAGATGTTATCAACAGGGGAAATTGGGTGGAGGGCATATGGGAGCTCTCCATCCGATCTTCACAACTTTTCTGTAAGTCTGAAGTTATTCCAGAATAAAAAAATGATTTAGAAAAAGTCAGCAGGGGACATGGAACTATTCTAGAACATCGGTGGTTCCAGGTTGCTAGAAAAGGTCCTCCTGACTGAGCATGCAGTGTGCTGGGAGCTATAGTTGACTCCTGACATGTTCTAACTCCTCAACCTGAGGACAACTGAGTGAAGTCTGGCTGTTACAACTACAGCTTCTAGATGAGAAAGCAGAAAGGTTAAGAAAGGCACAGAGATGGGGCGCCTGGGTGGCTCAGTGCTTTAAAATCTCTGCCTTCAGCTCAGGTCATGATCCCAGGGTCCTGGGATCGAGCCTCTCACTGGGCTCTCTGCTCAGCAGGGAGCATGCTTCCCTTCCTCTCTCTCTCTGCCTGCCTCTCTGCCTACTTGTGATCTCTGTCTGTCAAATAAATAAATAAATAAAATCTTTAAAAAATATTTTTTTAAAAAAGAAAGGCACAGAGGGGTTAAGCTACTTGCCACAATTCACACAGGAAGGAACAGATCAGAATTTGGACTGAAACCAGCCTGTGCTGTTCAAACTCTAGAGCTCCCTGTCTGTGTGCATGCATTTATTGAGCAGCTACTGTTTCCTTCAGGGTCTGACTAAAGAAACATCTCTTTGAGGAACTGTAGGGATTTTAATTTGGGGAACTGGATACAAAGATGATGGAAGAGCTATAAAACTAAACAAGGATTGGAGATGAAACCCAGAGATTAGCAACAGCAGAGAGCCTGACCCCTGTATCTGGGGTCAGATAGAAAAGGTGGTACAGAGCCCAGGAGTGGAACTATTAGTGAAAGCTGAAGCCACAAAGGGGATGTAGCTATGGCCAGAACACAAGACACAGCAAGGGGGGAAATACCCCTGCTTCTCCCTTTGTCCCACCCTCAGGTCTTCCTCGAATGCCTTCCATTGGCTGGACCTTCCTGGAAGCCAGAGAGCAAGGCAGTGTGGGAAATGTAGTTCCCAACCATACAGAGCAAGGGGGAGCTGTCCAGTAGCTTACACCTAAGTGTGTGTGCGCATTGGGGAGCAGAGGACAGTTTTGATCTTTTTACAAATGACAGAGGCTAAGCGATCAGCTTCGGAACTCACAAGGGGTAGCCACATATCCAGGACTTGAACATTTATTTTGGTTCGACTGCACAGGGTTCTTAGGAGGATTGGTGAAAAATTAGCTGCAAAAACACCCAGAATAGGGTCTGGCTCACAGGATGTGTGCCATTGATGTCAGCTTTACTGATAATGATGATGATGCTATTATCAGTTGTTATTATTATTACTACTACCACTTTCATGATGCTGAGGGACCTCTCTGCATAGAACGGGCTTGTCTCATGGTCACAGGACTCTGTGCATATGTCTTGTGTGGGCATTACTAAAAATGCCATTTAAAAGGGCGCCTGGGTGGCTCAGTCATTAAGCATCTTCCTTCAGATCAGGTCATGGTCCCAGGGTCCTGGGATCGAGCCCTCTGTTGGGCTCTCTACTCAGTGGGAAGCTTTCTTCTCCCTCTCTGGCTCCCCCTGCATGTGTTCCTCTCTCTCTGCCAAATAAATAAATAAAATCTTTTTTTAAAATGCCATTTAAAGCATTGAAACCAGAACACCCCACTCTCTGAAGGCCCTAGCAGGTTTTCCCCATGTGAAGGGGAGGGGGAGAGTGTCCTAAGCAAAGAACAGAGTACAGAGGAACATCCAGCGGCAGGAAAAGGAAGCTAAAATAACTGTGGGGCAGAGACAGGCAAGTGGGGAGGCTCAGAATTTAGCTGGGCTCCTCAGGGTAGGACTAATGACTGGCTTTAGGCGGAGGGCACCTAGAGCCACAAAAGGTTCAATGTGGAAGTGACATGTCAAAAGCCAGCTCGGGCTTTTCGGGGAAGAGTGGATCAGAGCTGCAAGTCTTGAGGCCAAGCTTCCGCGGAGGGAGAGACTCTTCTCCTGAGCATCGTGGCTAAGATTTGAGACTCTGGATTTGAGGATTCAAGGATTTAAGAGTCTGACAGGTCAGGGTCCAAATCCTGGCTTGGATACTTATCCACAGCGTGAGTTGGGACAACGGACATGCCTCTCTGTGCCTCAGTTTTCCCTTCTGTAAAACGGAGCTAGTGTTGGTACCCACCTCGCTGCGCCGGGGGAGGCCGTGAGGGCTTGGCATGTAAAGCAGCTTAGTGCCTTCATCTGTGTGGGCTCTAGAACATACAGGTACAGATGGAGGGGCTTGAGCAGCCAACCGCGGTTTCTCACAGTCCTGGAGGCTACAGAGTCTATCGAGGTGTGTGCGGGCGGATTCAGTGTCTGAAGAGAACCGGATTCCGGGTTCCGGATTCCGGGCTCGCAAACCACGCCCTCTCGCCGTGTCCTCAGGAGGAGGAGGAGAGAGGGAGCTCTCTGAGGCCTCTTATGGGGCGCCCATCTTGCTCCCAAAGGACTCCCCTTCAAATGCCATCACGTTGGGGGTGGGGTTTCAACAGACGAATTTTGGGGAGACAGAGACTTTCAGTCCAAGCAAAGGGCAAGCTCTATGGGTGTTAAATAAAATATGAGGCCTCGGTGGGGGTGCTCGGTGTCTGCTCCTTTCCTTCATCCGTTCTGTGACTTTAAATCCCATCTCTCTGCAGGCAGCCCCCAGATGCACGTGTCAGGCTGGAGTCTGGATTTCCATCCCCCCACCTGCCCCTTGGTCTGCCACAGGCTCCTCCTCCAGCCTTCTCCATCTCAGGAAATGACACCCCCGTCCACCCACCCTATCATTCATCTTCCTCCTCTTTTCTCCCACCCGGGTCTGGCCCCTCAGCAGATCCTGAGCTGGGGCCTCCCTGTCCCAATTGCATCTACCCTGGGGAGGCCCGCATTATGGTTCACCTGGACAACTGTGTGGCGAGCAGCAAGTTCAAAGGCCCTGGGGTGATAAAGAGCTCAGGAGTCATAGAGGACATGAAAGGAGGCCTGGGAGACTCAGCAGGCTCAGGAGAAGGTTTGTTCCTGCCCCAAAAGTTCTCAAATGGGGTGTCCTCGAGTGTTATGGGTGGGGATGGTGGGGACTTGCGCTTCCTCAATGCAAGCTTGAGTGATGACTGATGTGACCCTGGTATGAGAATCCATGGCCTTCGTGCAAACCCCTGCCCATACACCCTACTTTTAGGGCTGTCTGCAGGAATTCATGGTGGTTCTAATGCAGTGTGGGCCACGCTCTGATGGAGTGGACTGAGTGTGTAAATACTTGTGCAAGGCAAGCCTTCCCCACACCGTACTTGGACTTGAGTGGCAGAGGTCAGTCGAACTGAATGACCTGGGTCTCTTCCTGCATTTCCCAAGAGAGTCTGAGTCATTGATTACTGGTCCCCATTGGCACTGTGATGGCAGAGACTAAGACATCCTGGAACATTAGTCCTGGCTTTGCCTGGGCTCAAGCGTTCGGGGTCTTCTGTCCCCAAGGCGTGGGTGGCTTCAGACGGTAGAAGGTTGTGCTGCACTACTGGCCTGAAGAGCCGCTTGGGGCAAGATGGGAAGGAGGGAATGAATGAATGAATGAATGATGGGCTCATAGTCGCCCCCAGCCACAGGCTGTCGCAGGAAAAGCCCCAGGGGCTTAGGCTCTGGAGGCACGGGTGAGCTGATAACTGTCTTTAAAACCTGTCAAGCTTATCACTTAGGGGGGCATTTGCCCAATATCTCGAGGTCTGACAGGAGCAGACTGGTGTTATCTCAAGCCCTCCGAAGGGACACGGCCCCTGTCATGGCTCAGATGTGGCAGACATGTCCCTGAGTATAAATCACGGCCCTTCTGCCGTCCCTGCAGTCAGGGAGAAGCTGTGACCACTTCTGAGCCTGCCGGGTGCCTGTCTCCAGCCTGATACCACACAATCTCTGATTCTTCCTGAGGACAGACAGAAGCTATTTCGGTGGCAGAATGGGAAACGCATGGTGGCTCTGTCAAGGGCTTTGCTCTCTGTCCCCCCTGGCCAGCCACGGTCCAGTCATTCATTCAACAAACATTCAGCATGCTAGGCCCCAAGGAATGTGGTCGGTGAGCCAAGCAGATAGGGGCAGAGGCAGGCAGACAGAGCCAGTGGCCACCCTGTGAGGTCCTAACGGCCACTGTGATCAGGCCTTGAAGCAGTGCTGGGAAGGGAAGGCATGGAGGTGTGAACTGGAGATCTGAACCCTCTGCCCCAGTTTCTTCCCCTGTCAAAGGCCCGAATGACAATGCCTGCCAAGTACCTACTTATGGCTGGTTTTGGAAGAGATATTTACGCAAGAGCCCCCAGGAATGGGAAGGGTTAGCCCGGCCATGAGATGGGACATGAGTCTTCATGGCAGAGGGTCCAGCCAGGGCAAAGACCTAGAGGTGGGAAAAGCAGGTGTTTCAGGAAGACCCAAGGATGGACCAGAGACAAGGGCCAGCGGTGTAGACTTGTTTTTTTTTTTTTTCCCAATTTATTTATTTTCAGAAAAACAGTATTCATTATTTTTTCACCACACCCAGTGCTCCATGCAAGCTGTGCCCTCTATAATACCCACCACCTGGTACCCCAACCTCCCACCCCCCCGCCACTTCAAACCCCTCAGATTGTTTTTCAGAGTCCATAGTCTCTCATGGTTCATCTCCCCTTCCAATTTACCCAAAAGCACATACCCTCCCCAATGTCCATAACCCTACTCCCCTTCTCCCAACCCCCCTCCCCCCCGGTGTAGACTTGTTGATTGCCGGCTGGCCAAGATGAGACAGGACTCCCCTCCAGGACAGGGAGCCAACTGAGCCACATGGGGCTGAAGACAGAGGAAGCATCTCCTCCCATCTTCCACGGGGCTCACTCCTCCCCAACATTGGCCTTTTGCGGCTGTTCCTCATCCCATGGCCTCAGCCCCAGCTCCACGGGACTCTCATCAGAGATGAAGTAACTTGCTCCAGAAAGAGGTCGAACCAGTAGCCAAGCCAGGACCTAAACCCAGGCAGCCTGACCCCCAGACTCTGCTCTACCATCTGAGTAGGAGTGAGAAACATCTAAAGGAAATGAGTTGTTTCTGTCAGAAGCCCCCCTCCCCAAAGATTTTATTTATTTATTTGAGAGAGAGAGAGAGAGAGCGCTTGCACACACATGGGCACGAGCAGTGGGGAGAGGCAGAGGGAGAGGGAGAAGCAGGCTCCCCGCCGAGCACAGAGCCTGCCATAGGGCTCGAACCCAGCACCCTGGGACCATGAACTGAGCCGAAGGCAGACGCTTCACCGACTGAGCCTCCCAGGTGTCCCGTGGCATACATTTGTTTAATTGAAAAAATATATAATGTGATATTAGTTTCAGGTGTACAACATAGTGATTTGATAATTGTATACTTTATGCAGGGCTCACGATGAGAAGTATAGTCACCATCTGTCTCCATATGACGTTGTTACAATAGATCAGCTACGTTCCCTATGCTGTGCTTTTCATCCCTGTGACTTATTTATTTTATAACTGGAATTTTGTGCCTCTTCATCCCCGTCACCTGTTTTGCCCCTCCCCCCACCACCCGGGATAAGAGTGTTGCCGGGAGAGATGCTGGTGACATCACAGGGACTCCTTTTTGGGAGGATCGTGGGAGAGATCCTTGCCTGTTCTCGGTACCGAAAATAGGGAAGCCAGCCCCTGAGCATCTGGCGCGTTTTGTTTCGGGACACTGGGAGCCGCATAAATGACCAGCTTTTCCTTTTTGAGTTGGCTGCTAAGGAACTTGGAGCCAAATTTATGGCCTGACCATATGCTGGTTGTTCGGGTTTTAAAGGGATGAGTTGTTCTTAGCCTAATTTCTGGCTCTATGTCCCCACTTTTCCCTTCCTTCCTTGTCTCCCTTGCAAAAAAAAAAAAAAAAAAAATTAAAGGATCAAGAAATTTAGAAGATAAGACCAATCTGAAGATGACAATAAAAATCACCACTAAACTCCCCTTTTCATGGCTGCATAGTATTCCCTGCTGTGCATGTGCAAAAGCCCCCTACCCTCCAACACTGCAGGGGGGAAATTCCAGTGGTCCAATTTGAAACAGTGCTTTAAATGAGCATCCTTGTAACACTTGCGTGCTGGTCCACACAATTTCCCTGGGCTAAATTCTTCCTCTGGGATTGGCTGGGTTAAATGCAAATGCAGGAACCTTGAGGCTTTGGCTCGGGATTGGCAGACTGCCGTCCAGAAACATCGAATTCCTTCTCAGCTATCTAATTGAAGCTATCGTGTGGTAGTTTACATATGCTTGTAAACCACTCGGAGTCCTCTGGAACAGGGCAGGGTACAAATAAATACATAAGCTCCAAGCCACTTCTGCCTCCTGATTAAATTACCCAGCCTCAAATGCAATAATATCCTTGTCTTATTAAGAGGCAGCCGCTTGCTCTCTTCCTGCTGGCTAACCCCGGATGGCCAGTTCTCCACGGGTGGCTTCCCGGAGGTTCTATAGCTGTCCCCTCCGCCCCTGGAGGAACCAGGGACTGTGTTGGAACCAAGAGGGAGGTGGCAATGCTGGAGGCTGAGATAATGATTCCAGGTGTGACAGTGAGAACAATTTTTCCTGTGTGTCAGTCCTGGACCTGTTACGGGGACTGCTGCTTAATTGGGGCATCATCCTCAGCAAAAGTATTTGAAAGAAATCCCAGCCAGAAAAGACAATTTGAGAAACAGCTACTTGAGCTCAGAGCTTACCCGCTTAGAGCCCATTAGCAGGAATATCAAACTCAGAACCAGCAGCTCGGCCAAGAGAGCAGCTGGCTTCGCCAGTACATTTGCCACTTCTGAGGTGAGACAGGCCACCTGATTGCAGGTTTCTGTACCTGGACAGTTCCTGGGTTCTTGCACCTGCTGTTAAAAGCATTTTTCTTAGGATGGGCCATTCTCTGTCCCTAGGACTGTTACCTCCAAGAGTTCATGACCGAGGTTCCAAGCTAAACCCAGTTAGAGAGCTGGCATTTGCACTCTTCAAGAGGGAGCCTTTCAGGACATTTCCAGTGGTTCCCGGGGATGTGAACTTGACCGTGGATTTGAACTTGAACCTGCCAGGCGAAACTCGGGGATCTCTGCTGTGCTCAGATTTGGCAGCCAAGCCCCAGGCATTTAATTACACTGCTGCAGAGAACACTTCAGCGAGGTGCGTCCAACGCAGACAATTATTTTAGGAAAGCCGTGGAGGCCTTCTCTCCTTGCCACTTAAATCTTGGTTCTCTTTTACAATTCAATATTTCGTATGTTGAGAGAAAATGGCTTGTTTGCTTCAAAGGACACACCAGGAATTGTAGAAAGGAGATGTTAATTATGTTGAACCGGGCTGCATTGTCTCTGCACAAATGAGAATCTTGGTGGGGGGAGGGGGTTCTGTCCAAATTGCTTGGAGATCAGAGCCAAGGCAATACGGATGGGGGTGCTTAGGCGCCAACTTCTTTGTTTTGTTTTAAAGAACCGGATTTGTGATGAAAGGAAACAAAGCTAGACTCACATTCTGCTGGAATTGAGGCGGAAGGTGTTCTTGGGTTCCCCCTTCTTGTCTTAGGTGGGACTCCCTCAGAAGCAGAGCTAGTGGAGGGGGTTGAGTGCAAGTACCCACCTAGGAAGTGAGACCACCAGGAACCGGTCGGGGAAGTGAAGGACCCCCATGCAGAGCGAGCTAAGGAGCAGGGCACCACCATGGGCACCTGGAGCACAGCTCCCAGTGGGGTCCCCTGGAGAATTGTCTGCAGCAGGCCCATCAGAGCCTTCCTACCGGAGAGGTGAGAGGGCAGCTGACATCTATCACTAACTCCTATGTGGCACTGTTGGGGACTGCTGGGGGGTGGGCGGGCGTGCTGCTGCACTGAAGGCCTGGGGAGCCATGAGTGTTGGCTCTACCTGTATCATCCCTGTGTGCGAGAAAGGCTGGGAAGGTGGGTGACTTCTTTGCTCCATGGAGGAGACGTGGACTGGTAAAAAGGGGGATCTCCCCAACTTCGAAAAGGTGAACCCAAGGCACAAAGAATGACTAATTGCAGTAATTTCACATGGCGTTTATGAATGGTTTGTTTCCCTTATAAATTAGTGGAGGAGTCAAGCTCATCTGTACAATTACATCAGTTGCTCACATTACAATCAGCTTTAAAAAAAGACTTTATTGAGTGGAGGAGAAAAAAAAAGGTGCGCTAATAGCTGCATCTCCAGCATTGCCCATAACTCACAGCCTGGCTTATCTCTGCTACAGCTCATGGGAACAGCTTCTGTGGGGCAATCAGTTAACAGCTGTCCCAATGAACAATTATTGTGGGGCTTTGTTTCTCTGTAAAACACTTGGGTTTTATCAAAATTTCTTCCAGGTATGTAGGAACACATCCTGGTTAGGACCAGAATTTTCCATTGCCTGCCTCTACAGCCGCCGCCCATCCTGTTCACCTGGACCCATGGGGTCTCATTGGCCCTGATCTTGTTCTTGCTCCCCAGCCTGTCCCCCCCCCATGGCCTCCAGGGGGCGCCGGTGAGCACCTGAATCTGGTGACCTCCCTCTTTGTTCGGAAGCATCTGTGGTTCCCACCTCCCTCAGGAAAAACTGCGAAGTCCTTCCAATAGCCCACAGGTCCCTCACAAGCTGTCCTGTTCCCTCGCTCTGCCCCACTACCTTTCTCCCTCCTCCGGCCATGCCAGCCTTTCCCAGGTTTCCTTAACATACCAGGCATGGTACTGCCTCAGGGCCTTTGCACCTGCTTTTATCTCTGCCTGGAACATGCCCAGGTATCTGCATGGCTCACCTTGACTCAAATGACACTTTCTTGGAGGCCCTCTCAGGCCACCTTAAAATTGCAACCCCCAACCACAGCACCACCACCCCCATCATTACTTCCCTATATTACTTTTCTCTGTGGCACTCATCACCCTTTAAATATTTGGCATTTACTTGTCTATTTCTGTCTTTGTCTAACGTAAGCTTCTAGAAGAGCTTTTGTGTTTGCGCATTTTGTTTACTGCTGTGTTTTCAGTGTCCACAGTAGAGCCTGACACACAGTAGGAACTTACCAAATATTTCCTGAACAAAGGAAACCATTATGCCCTGATAAAAACGAAAAGATTGAGACTTATGACTAAGTCCAGAATGTTCTGGGGAAGTTCAAGGGGGCCTGCTCTGGGGGCCCACCATGTTCCATCCAGTGATTACTCAGTGCTTTTTTTTTTTTTTTTTTTTTTTAATTTGACAGAGAGAGAGATCACAAGTAGACAGAAAGGCAGGAAGAGAGAGAGAAGGAAGCAGCCTCCCTGCTGAGTAGAGAGCCTGATACTGAGCTCGATCCCAGGACCCTGAGATCATGACCTGAGCCGAAGGCAGAGGCTTTAACCCACTGAGCCACCCAGGTGCCCCTACTCAGTGCATTTTGAACAATGTTTCTTTCTTTTAAAAAAGATTTTATTTATTTGGGGCACCTGGGTGGCTCAGTGGGTTGGGCCGCTGCCTTCGGCTCAGGTCATGATCTCAGGGTCCTGGGATCGAGTCCCGCATCGGGCTCTCTGCTCAGCAGGGAGCCTGCTTCCTCCTCTCTCTCTGCCTGCCTCTTTGCCTACTTGTAATCTCTCTCTGTCAAATAAATAAATAAAATCTTTAAAAAAAAAAGATTTTATTTATTTATTTGACAGACAGAGATCACAGGTAGGCAGAGAGGCAGGCAGAGAGAGAGGGGGAAGCAGGCTTCCCGCTGAGCAGAGAGCCCTATGCGGGGCCCGATCCCAGGACCTTGAGATCGTGACCTGAGCCGAAGGCAGAGGCTTTAACCCACTGAGCCACCCAGGCAACCCTAATTAGTGCTTTTTGAGCAATGTTTCTTAAATACCTCCAGATATTGATTTGAATTTGTGCTATCAAAAGTGTCCCTTCCCCTATCCTCTTCTCCTGGCTTACTCATCTCTCAAGTTCAACTCAAATGTTCCTCCTTGGGGTACCTCCTCTGAAATCCCCAGCCTGAGGAAGACTCCATGTTACTCCTTGCACTTTCTTTGCAGCATTCACTGCCGTGAGTAGTTCTGGAAGTATTGGGGGGGGTTACATGTTTGATGTCTGCCTTCTCCATCCACAGGCAGTGGCCAGACATTCTCTTCATTCCTTTCTTCCTAGCCCTATCCCAGACCCTATGCCAGGCATAGAATGGGCACTTGTATTTTCTAATAGGTGTAGAAAATTTTGGAGTTCCCTGATGCACATTAGCCCTCAAGGGCTCTGATAAGTCCTGCATCAAAGAGACTGGTTTTACCCAGCAATGCCTGGGTTTATTTGCTCACTGCGCATGCCTGGAAAGATTACCAGTGTTCCAAGGAGTGTGGCTTGGGCAACAGCCATGATTGATCCCTGAATTATCTAAACCTCTAAACCTATAAACCTATAAACTGACCTGAAGTTGAATGTAGGAGTCCGCCGTAATGCTTTCTTTTCAAGGGCCTAGAAGTCCCTATAAGGATTCTGTCACCCTTTGGCCATCATCTTACCTTGGGCTTCTCTGGAGCAGGGGTGGGGTGGGAGATAACAGCAGTAGGGTTGCACTTAGCAGCCCCTGAGTTGTCTGCAGAATCCATGTTTCACAGTGTGCTGGGAAGTCGAGAGGGAGGTCCAGGTTTGGGGATCAATACCAGTGGGTCTGTGCCCTATTGACAGTTATGGAGGCAGTGCTGCGTGGATGTGAGCATGTGGGAGAGAATGAATTCCTGTCTTGCGGAAGGGCTTGAAACCCTCGGTTCCTTGCCGTGTTCCTTAACAGCCTATACCTCAGTCTCATCATCTGTAAAATGGGTTTCCTTGAGGAGGGATTGGGATCACACACATCAGGTATTCAGCACATAGTCCAGCACATTCCAGAGCATCTGTCATTTCCCTGGGTCCTCTTTCTCCCCCAGCACGGGCAGGGTGACTCCCGCATTGGGTTCCTGCTCTCTGACCCCTGACTTCCCTGCAGACCCTCTTCCAAAGCCCAGAGGAAGGCTGGCAGTTGTACACCTCGGCTCAGGCCCCCGATGGGAAATGCATCTGCACGGCTGTGATCCCCGCACAGAGCACCTGCTCCCGCGATGGTCGGAGCCGGGAGCTGCGGCAGCTGATGGAGAAGGTAAGAACTTTCCGGGTGCCCCAGAAGACCGTGAAAATCTCCCAATTCCCACCCTCCCTTCGGCCCCCATCCAGGCCAGCTGGGGGCTAGATCTAGCCATGCAGATTGTTCAGAGCTGGTGGATCACCCGGCTCCCCTTCACGTGGATATTTTAGTCAATATCTGTTCGGGGCTTCTTTGGAGAAGCTGAGGGTTGTGTGGGGACGGGACAGACCGCATCCGAGTCTCCCATGTGTGATCTCGGGCCTCACCACACATGCCCTGCTCAGCTCTTCAGCTCACCAGACTCACCTGCTGAGGAAAATGTCTTGTGTTCCTTGGGGAGGCGTCTCACCCTCCAACCCAAGAAGCACACAGGGCGAGGGAATTCAGTTCATTCATAGCTGCAAAGCACTTACTGAGCATCTAATTTAGGCCAATGCTGGGCACTGGGGATTTCGCTGGGGACAAGCTAGACACTGGGTCCGCCCGTGAGGATCTCACCTGAAGGAGGCAGATGAGTAAGAATGTTCCAGGTGGTAGCTGTAGTTGGGGAGAAGATAACCAGGGAGAAAGGATGGGGGGCTGCTGGAAGCAGGGGGTCGGGGAAGGCCACTCTGAGCGGGTGATGCTGGAGATGAGGCTGGAAGGATGAGCGAGCCAGCGTGGCAGGAAGAGGGGAAGCAGCGCTCCGGGTAGAGGAATCGATAGGTGGGAAGGCTCCGAGGAGGGAAGGAGCTTAGAGTCCAGGAGAGGAAAGGGGCTGGTGGTTGCCGTGGATGAACGTGGTGAGGAGGCAGGACTGGCCCGCAGGGTCTTCCTTTTAAACAGCTCCCTCTGGCTGCTGTGTGAAGAACTGACAGGGGGTTAGGAGGGGGCCGTTGGCCTCCGACCGGCTCCCCCAGGCCTCCTCTGTGGCATCTCAGGGCTCGGGGAGGGCAGGAGCCTGGCTCTCCCTAACGTTCCCAAGCACCTAGGTCCAGAACGTCTCCCAGTCCATGGAGGTCCTTGAGTTGCGGACGTACCGCGACCTCCAGTACGTGCGCAGCATGGAGACCCTCATGAGAAGCCTGGACGCACGACTCCGGGCCGCCGACGGGTCCCTCTCAACCAAGAGCTTCCAGGTGGGTCCTTCTGGGTCGGGTCAGAGGCCACGGGAAGAATTGGGATCGGCGAACATTAGTTCTGAGAGTGGGGTCATGTCCAGGAAGGACCAAGGGTAGGCTGGGCTCCAGGGTCTACTGTGGACCAAATGTCAAGGGCCAGGTGTGCATCAGAGATAGGGGGGTGAAGTTATGGGTCAAAGGCTGGGTCAAAGGTCAGGGGTTAGGATCAGTGAGGGTTCCCTCTTGGTGGGCAGGAGCTGAAGGACAGGATGTCGGAGCTGTTGCCCTTGAGCTCAGTCCTGGAGCAGTACAAGGCGGACACGCGCACCATCGTGCGCCTGCGGGAGGAGGTGAGGAATCTCTCCAGCAGCCTTGCGGCCATCCAGGAGGAGATGGGCGCCTACGGCTACGAGGACCTGCAGCAGCGGGTGATGGCCCTGGAGGCCCGGCTCCATGCCTGTGCCCAGAAGCTGGGTATGCCTTGACCCTTGACTTTGACCCCTGACCTCCATGCTCATCCCTAATACCCCCTGGGGGCCCAAAAGCCGGACATAGTTTTGACCTCTAACTTATAAACTTTGACCTTTGAGTTCTCTATCCAATGCCTAAAATAGACTCCCAAACTGGAAATGGCCCTGACCCTTGACTCCCAGTCCCTTTACCTGCAACCTAACTCCATCTTGGGATCAGGTTTCTGGATCCCCCCTTACCCTGGTCCCAGCTCTTCCCAGTTGGATCATACCACGTCATCCTTGCCCTGTTCCACTCGGGCTCCTTCCATCCTTTACCCTTATCTACCTGTTCCTGCCTCCCAGGTTGTGGGAAGCTGACTGGGGTCAGTAACCCCATCACCATTCGGGCCATGGGGTCCCGCTTCGGCTCCTGGATGACCGACACAATGGCCCCCAGTGCGGATAGCCGGGTGAGTGACTGTGCCCACTCTGAGGGTCAGACCCTGGGGGAGACAACCTGTGGCTGCCCACAGGTGCCCAGTAATTCCACACCAGTGCCTCTCTTGTAGCCTGAAGTGTCCTAGGATCTCCAGGGCCCTTGGCCCTCCCCTCTACTGTCTAGCAACCACCAGGTGATGGAGGACCTCCCAGGCCCGAGAATAACCAAGTCTGTTGACCTTCAGACTTCCAGTGGTCTCTATGGTCACGAATGCCCATCACCTCTGACCCACAGGAACCACCCACTAACTGTCCAGTGACTATCCTAGTGACTGACACTGGTCACCAGGCCGTCACTGAGTGTCACAGACTAGAGGTAGTCAATAGCCAGTGTCTCACTAGGATCCCCGGGATTATGGTGGTTCACCCAAGTGGTGAAGAGCTTGGGTTTGGGAATCAGACTTGGATTTGCATCCTGCTGCCCCCGAATTCTTAGCTAGAGAACCCTGGGTAGGTTCCTTAGTGTCTTTGAGCCTCAATCTCTGTACCTTCAAAATGGTCATGATTGTGTTGGCATGAAAGTTTTTAAAACGCTTGGCCCGATCATCAGCGCTCATGGGGGCACTCACGCCTGCTAACTGACATGGCGACCATAGGTGGCAATGGGAGAGGAGACGCTGCTGGCAGGCGAGGTCATCCTGTGGCTACAGGGCTGAATTCAAGTGACCTTGTCAGCCCAGGCCTGTCCCGTGGCCACTAACCATCCCATCTCCAATGAGTGGTGAATTCCTGGGCCCCGCGAGTCACCATGGACCGCGACTTCCTCTGATCCTTGGGTAACAAGTGTCTGTTTTCAGACCAGTGGTGTTTCCTGAGCAAATGATGTCATTACTGGGCCTATGACCGGTCAGGAATAGCCGTTGGGCATCCCACGACGGACTCCTGACCACTTAGTGACTGTGGATCCCTGATGACCTCGGGTGATGCCCGTGTGGTTGCTGGGGCCTTTGGGTGGCTGGGTCCGGGGGGCGGCTGGGCAGCGACGAGCGGCTCTCTTGTAGGTCTGGTACATGGATGGCTATTACAAGGGCCGGCGGGTCCTGGAGTTCCGCACCCTGGGGGACTTCATCAAAGGCCAGAACTTTATCCAGCACCTGCTGCCACAGCCGTGGGCGGGCACCGGCCACGTGGTGTACAACGGCTCCCTCTTCTACAACAAGTACCAGAGCAACGTGGTGGTGAAGTACCATTTTCGCTCGCGCTCGGTGCTGGTGCAGCGGAGCCTGCCGGGGGCCGGCTACAACAACACCTTCCCCTACTCCTGGGGCGGCTTCTCGGACATGGACTTCATGGTGGATGAGAGCGGGCTCTGGGCCGTGTACACCACCAACCAGAACGCGGGCAACATCGTGGTCAGCCGGCTGGACCCGCACACCCTCGAGGTCGTGCGCTCCTGGGACACCGGCTACCCGAAGCGCAGCGCCGGGGAGGCCTTCATGATCTGCGGCGTGCTCTACGTGACCAACTCCCACCTGGCCGGGGCCAAGGTCTACTTCGCCTATTTCACCAACACGTCCAGTTACGAGTACACGGACGTGCCCTTCCACAACCAGTACTCCCACATCTCCATGCTGGATTACAACCCCCGGGAGCGGGCCCTTTACACCTGGAACAACGGCCACCAGGTGCTCTACAACGTCACCCTCTTCCACGTCATCAGCACCGCGGGGGACCCCTAGCGGCTGCGGGAGCTCTGGCTGCCCGCGCTGGGGCGCTGGGGGTCCCTCTAGCTTTCTGTCTCTGGCGGGCCCTCTCTCTCCCCTCTCTCGTCCATTTTTTCCCCTCTCCCTCCCTTTTCGCCAGGCTTTCCTTCTCTGCCCCTGTATTTCTACTAGTGCTTCTCTCTGTGTCTTTTCTCCTTTGTTGGTCTCTGATTTTGATACTTCACTCTTTCCGCCTTTTTATTGATGTCCCTCGTCTCTTTCTTTTCATGGATCTGACTCTCCAGTTCTTTCCCTGTCTGCGGCTCCGTCTCCCTCTCTTCCCTCCTTCCCCTCCTTCCTTGCTTCCCACCCATCCCCCCCAGGCCCTCCCTCTGAGCCCCTCCTCCCCTTCAAGGATTTGAGTGCATGAATGTTTCTTTTTTAATTTACACTTTCTTTCCAGGTTGCTGGAATAAACGGGACCTTTGACATTTGATGCTTTGGTTGCTCTGTGTGTCCCAGTGGGGCAGAGGAGGCAAGGTGGAGGCTAAGTGGGAGTCTGGAGACCCATCCCAGCTGGGTCCCCTGGGTCCGAGGCTGACAAGCCCAGCCTGGGGGCCAGGTGGGGGGCATGGCAGGGCAAGCCCTTGGGGAAGACAGGTGAGGAGACCCAAGCCAAAGTTGTTTTGTCTGGCGGCAATTTGATCCAAACAACCGAGGATTCTATCACAATGAGGAAAACAGGCCTCAAATGAATATTCTCCATCACTGGTTTTTCACTCATTGATCACACTGGTGCGTCCCTGAAACATCTGGCGAGTTTTTAATTTTTTGTTTAAACAATTTGACTGCTTTTAAGAATTTGGGTGTGAGAGAGTAGGGCAGTAGATTTTTCCTTTTCTCTTTTTGCTTTGTAATTTCAAAATCATTTTAAATGAGTCGCCTGTTTTAAGTTCACTACAAAAAAGGTAGAAACAGCTGGAAGGGGGGCACTGGGGGCCTTCGGCGGAACCCACACTCACCCCATGCCTGGAGCCCATTTGCTGAAAGGGGCTTGGGCCGAGATGGGCCGCAACATGAAGACAAGAGCTCCTGGAGGGGAAGGAGCGGCCAAGCTAGGAAGTACAGGAGGCAGGAGGCAGGAAGGAGTGTGAGGGACCAGGGAGGAGGTTGGAGAAGCCTTGCTGATGTGACTGCGGTGGGGAGTGGGGGGGCACAGAAGGGGGAGAACAAATGGCCTTCTTTTAGCCAGACCCTGGTGGCCAAGGTGAGACTGCCAGAGTGGGGAGAGTCTCCTCTGGGGGCAAGAGTGGTATTGCTGACCGCCAGCCCCCCACCCCCGCCGTTCGCCCCACCACATGGCCCCTGCTCAGTCTGGAGAAGAATATTATGTTAAGAGCCCCAGGGGCCTAGATCCCACCCCACTGAGACCACGGAGGAAGCCAAACCAACTCTTCTGGGAGCTACCATCCCCCGCCCATCTCTAATTAATGGCTTCTCTGATTAAATCATCTCAGCTCCGTGCTGGCATCTCCGGGAACTCGGGACACGGGGCCATACTGCAAATGAAACCAATGAATAATAAATGTGACTGCCTAATGCACTCATTTAAAACCAATTTTTAAAGAAATCTTCAAGAAAAGCAATTAATTTCCATTTAAATTAACAAGTTTGACATTGAAAAAGAACTGATTCCCAGATAAGCCCATTGAGGCACTTTGTACCTGCTTTAAGAAAAAAAAAGGCAGAGAGTTGGGGGCCACTTAGGACCTCTGCAGTCCAGCCCTCCTATCTGTGTTTATTTGCAGGCAAATCCCCCAAATGAGCCTGGTGCGGGTGGAGAGTAGCTCACTGGTCTCTCTTACTCCCAAAGTAGGGCTGGGGACCAAGGGCCGCTGAGTTCCACTGTCTCTGTCCTTTCGAAACACTCCCAGCCCTGGAGATGCGCACAGAACCCAGGGCTGGCTGTGGGTGTCCGTGGCACCTCTGCACGCCGGTCCCCCAGCAGATGCCAAGCACGTGGCATCAGAAGAGCCCTCTCACTCTCTCACACACAGGCAGGCCCTGTGCCCCTTAGGCTTTTGCGTTTGTGGCTTTTCTTCCAACCAGGGATGGGCGGGAGGAGTAACTGCCCATTCCTGACCCAGGCCAGGATCCCTGTGCGCCTTCGGCTGCCGGCCGCTGCCCCTGACGGGCTCCCTTGTAGACATGTGCCCGACTACAGTGGGGAAGTGTCATAGCCCATCCCGTGGCAGTGCCTGGGTTATCCCAAGTTGAGGTGACCCATCTTAGGAACCATGCATGGCCGCAGAAGCCTGAGCTGGTGCCCTTGGCAGAACTTTGGAAACGGTCCCCACCCCCGGGGCATTTTGGGCTGGGGAATGCCAGACCAAGGGGACAGGAGGGAAGACTGCACCGCTATCACCATCCAGAAGGCCTGGGATTTACGACCCCACCTCCAGGCAGGAGGCAGGTGGGGCGCGGGGGTATGGAGCAGGTGAAGAAAGCCGCAGCTACTTAACCGTGTCTACTGACCAGGGGCGTTCGTTCGTGTTTGGGTTTGGCGGCTGCACAGCTAGACAAAGGAGGAGGTCCGTGCATGGAGGCGGTCACGGGGACTCCCTAGTGTCACCCAGGACACACACCTAGGGATAACGAGAGTCCCATGGCCACAGGCATGCTTGGGTGCTGGTGTAGATGTGCGCGTGCATGCGCGTGCACACACACACACATATGCCTGGATGCCCAAGGTGACAGAGAAAGCCACAAAGACCATTTCCCTGCCAGCCTCACACAGGAAAACATACAACGCTCCCCAGCAGCGTCTCAGTGCCCCGTCCACTCCCTTCGTTTCTGCTCCATCCCAGAGGTTCCGGGGTCAGGAGGAGTGTGATCACTCCCTGACCCACAGAACTGTTGGTGCTGCGGGCCCCCACAGGTGATGGGGGATGCCGTCTGGAGGTGCAGTCAGCCCGCAGCTCCCCCTCCAGCCTGCCAGAGTGGAGAAGCAGCCCATTAAACCTTCCTAATGACATACACTCTGGCAGGCAGCAAGCAGAGAGCGATTGCTCTAGAAACCAGCCAGATGGGAGCTGGCCCAGGTGACTGTTACACGAGGCAGCCCTAGAGGCCTCCCTTGGGGTGAGGCTGGGCAGGCTTTTGTTCAGGTCTCAAGCCCTGAGGGCCTGCATGCCCCCGCCCCCAATCTGGGCTGGTTCCCATTAAATGAGGGGAGCAGACTGGGCTAAGCCCAGAAACCTTTTGATTCAGCTGGGGCTCTGCTCCAGGCCCCGGCACAGAGGTAGCCACGTGAGGAGGTGACAGAAAGCAGGTGGGGCACACCCACAGGTCACACAGGAGTAGCCCCCTCCCTTCGTGGCTGGTCCCCTGTTGCTAAGGTTAACGGCACCTGAGAAGGAGGCAGGACCCAGGAACAACCTGCCAGAAACATTTGTGGTAACAGGAAAGCAGGCCTCAGGGTGCTGGGTGTCATTTGTTCTAGCCGGGAGTGGCTTGTGGGTGTGTGTGCGCGTGCAGAGGACAGCCAGGGCTGGGGGGCTGCGGTCTGTCTCGCCAAGGATCCCCTGCAGATCCCCACCTCCACCCTGACCCACTGAATCCAGATATGTGAGGTGAGGTCAGGGCACTGCCCCTGCATTCTAGAACATTCTTAAACACCCAAGTTTGAGGACCACAGACACTGGTACCCCACTTACCTGCTGGGACCCCCCCCACCTCCACCCCGGGCCCAGGATGAAGGGGGGCTTCTCAGGGATGAAATGCAGCTTGAATACTTGGGACGCTAGAGACAGTGGAAGATGGTGGCCCCTGACAGCTCCCCCCTCACTTCAGGGCGGCAACGAGACACAGGACAGCACAGTAGTGGTTCCAAGTTTAATCAAGGGTGCGTAGGGGGCTGCACTGCCCCCCAGTGAGGGCCCCGAGGTGGTGGGCAGCCTGGGCCCCACGTGGAGCATTTGCTTTTTGCAGCTGAACAGAGGAATATAGCATAACCAGAAACAAGGCCGTCCTGCCCCCGTCCTGGACCTGGGTGGCGAGGAGGGACACAGGGGGCAGCTCAGCTGACGAGGCCTTCTCTCTGGGACAGGTCATCCCCACCCCTTCTGTCCGGGAGCCTCCCCACCCACCTGCCCTTCTGAAGTCAGTTCCTAAAGGGTAGAAGAGTCTGGCAGGGACAGCCCCAGCTGGGGGCAGAGGGGGACCCCCAAGGGCGAAGCGCTCCCCTCAGCCATTTTGGGAACAATAAATACTGTGATGTCAGCAGGGAGGGGCACCCGCTGGCCAGCCGACAGCAGGGAGCAGAGTCTGTGGGCCCAGCCACCCCCATTCCGCCCCACCCGCCCCTGCAGGCTAGGCCTAAGCCACCCAGAGCCCTCACTCCGTGCGTAGGATGATATGGATGCCGGAGTCCGTGAACACGGGGCCGCTCATCTCCCCCGTCCGCAGCGCAAAGGAGGCATCTTCAAATGGCTTCTGCATCTGACCTGGAGAAGCAGCAGGGGTGGCGGGGCGAGGGTCAAGGCTCAGCCACAGGCCAAGCCTGGGTGGGGCGGGCAGATGGGGCTCCCACCTGCGCCGAGCCCCACGCTCATTTGTCATGCGGTTTATGGCCCTGTCAGTGGGGCAGCAGAGCCATTAAGGCGGCCCCAGGAAGCCCAGGGACAGCATGAGGGATGGCAGGCCGAGCGGCTGCCGCCGCCGCGCACTCCGGAGACACATTTCAGTGATGAACTCGCCTCCCAAGGCCCCTGGTGGCAGCCCCTGCTGCATCATCCGTCCGCCTGCCTCCTGGGGCGGGCAGGCGGCTGACAGCCCCTTGCCAGCTCTCCCCGCCCTCCTCATCCCATCCTGGGCCCCTGCCTGATGCTCTGCAGACCCCAGGATGGAGGCGGTGGAGGAGGAGGTGGCCTGCTCCCTTCCCACTGACCGAGCCAGAGGCCTACACTCAGGGCTGCTGATCCGAACTCTCCTCTCCTCCCCACTGCTTTCCCCACTCCTGAGGGTGGTGCTGGGAGGGGCATTCCTAGGGACAGGCCCCAGGGCTCTCAGGGGACCCAGCCTTATACCCCTCAACCTGAGGACGGGGAAATGGCAGCCAGTACCTGCTTTGCTGGATCTGTGCTGGGAACAACTGCACAGAGAGACCCTCAGACCCACTCCCCACCTCAGGAGAGAAGGACACCAGGCAGTAGGTTCTGCAGCATTCCCCCTCCCCTCGCCGCCCCCCTACCAAAGCAGGGCAAGTCCCTCTGAAGCTTGCAGGACTGTGCTGCCACCTAGTGGACCCTGAACACCTGTGTAGCCAGGGCTGTCCCTCGCAACTGCTGGGACAGAGGCTCCACTAAAGCTAGGTAGGGCCCGCTCCTCCTCACGCACCTCTGCTGAAGGCACCCAGGTCTCCCCTGGCCTTGGCCGAGCTGCAGTCGCTGAACTGTGAGGCCAGAGATTCAAAGTCTTCCTCTCCTGACTTGATCTTCTGGATGTAGCCTGTGGACACACATGACATGGGGACATACAGGGAGGCGTAGCAGCAAAAGCACGCAGGACAGGGTGCAGGGCTGCAGGTGGAGGACGGCTCTTCCCTCGGAAGGAAGGCGTGCAGCCCAGCCCAACTCTGCACACGCGCATGTGTGAACACTCGCCTCACACACGTCCACAAATGCCGCGTCCCCCTCCCCACCATGCGTGTACACCTGACCCCGTGGTGTCTCACACCCGTTCCTCCAGCCCCGCTCCCTCTGTCACCCCTGCCGCTCCCCACCAACATAACCCGAACATAGCATGACCTCTTGCCACCCCCCAACACGTATTTTGGGGGAAAAAATCTACTTCCAGGCCCTGCTGGGGAGGAGAACAGAAGGCAGGGCAGACACTGAAGAGGGATGCTGGGACCCAGGGCCCCCACCAAGATCCCCAGAGTGGTGATGGGGAAATTTTCTAGAGGCTTCTAGGAGAAAGGCGGGAGGCTGGGGCACCAGGCCAGCTCTGCCAGGGGCGTCGGCTGAATTCTCAGTCCCTGGGCCTCAGTTGTCCAACGTCACGGAAACTGGGAGGAAGGCCTAGGCAGCTTCCTGGGGTGTCGTGAAGAGACCACAAGGCAGCCTAGGTAGGACACCTGTCACTCCCATGGGCCGTGGCCCCAGAGGCAGCTGACACAGTTCTTCTCCCAGCTGCCCGAAAAGGCTCTGCTGGCATCACACTGGCTTCACCCTCTGTGTGGCACAAACTGCCCTGCTGGGGACCGATTCTCCCTGGGGGGTGAGGGAGGTCAGGGGTAGCACGTGGGGAGCAAAGCGTGCAGGAGGACTGTGTGTGCCTGGTGGAGAAGAGCCCCCACTCGCTCTGGAGTTCGGGCAGGAGCCCTTGGAGCCAGAACCCATCCGTTCTTCCCCGAAGTACTCCCCGTCCTGCTCCAACCAGCTGCCCAGCACACGAATACCATTCTCACTGGTCTTGTCCCTGTGCCCACCGGGGCAGCCACAGGGTGGGCTCCCAGGACACCCAGTTCCCGACCACCAGAATGGTCCCACATGGCTTCCGCGGCAGCTACTTTCCCGGGGACATTCCGCACACCCACCCAGCCACACTGAACGTGCGGCTCTTCTGTCACACCCGCCGGTGGGCTTCTCAACACCTCCGTGACACTTCCGGCTAATCCACCTGTGCTCTGAGGCCCAGAAACCCAGTCAGGTCATCTGCCGGATGCTGAGCTAGTGCAAACCTTGCAAGGACCACAACTGAACAGCAAACCATGACGACAACCATGCAAGACACGGCAGCGACCAGCATCCTGGTGTCTGATCTGCTTGGTTGCTTCCACGGCTGGCCCCATCACCCCCGCATTCCCCAGGTTCCCGTCACTCCTGTCCTGTCCTGACCATCCCTTTGCCTCTGAACCATTAGTCACTTGCCAGCAGGCCACAGGAACACGCAGCACAGCGCCAGGCACGGAGACCTTGACAGATGACACTCGCTGTCACAGTTCTCCCTTCCATGAGGGCTGCACATCTCAGTGGGAAGGTTCCCACTGTGTCTGTGTGATGTGCCCATCCCGGGGCCCCCTTGCCTGCAGGGCTCACCCTGGTCTGGTCGTCAGTGTGATTGGCTGCTTGGCCAGAAAGGCTGGCTAGCGCGACACAAGCCCCGCCCTCTGCGGGCAGCGGTGGTGTCTGCCTGTCATGCACCGCTGGGGCTGCTCGGCGGCCCCCCTGTGCCAGCTGCACCCACCCGTGATCCACCCTGAGGCGAACGTCATTAAGACACCCCCCCCATCTCCGCTCCTTGGACTTCTGGCTGTTTCTCCGCCTCACCTGGGAAGCCTCGAGATTCCGCCTCCTCTCCCTTCTGTCTGGACCTCGATTCGCGGGCTGGAGAATCCTGAGCACATAGGGTTCCCCTCGGTGCCGGTCCACCGTCCCTGTCCGCCATGCCCAGCACCGGCGGCGCCAGGCCCCGCCCCGAGCCCCGCCCCTGCACCACCAGGCCGGGCTCCAGGAGCTGGGACAGAGGGGCAGCAGGGACCCTGAGACTAGATAGCCTGGCCCAGGTACACAGGTATCAGCCTAAAAATCAAATAAAAGCCAAGCTTTTGCCCGCCATGGTTCACAGCACCCAAATCTTCCTCTGACCAGCCAACTCTCGGGAAACTTTCTGCTTGGATAGGATCCTCAAGTGATTAAAAACAAAACACCTCACTCCTTTCTGATCTCTCCTTTCTAGAAGCTGATTTTCAGCAGGCTGGCCACAAGCCAAGATGCAAGGGGAGCTTCAGACCACTGTGTGTCCCCTTGGCTCAGGATTCCCCCATCCCCTGGGGACATCTCTCCCAGCCCCGCCCTGCTCCCACCACCTTGAGGCCACTGCTGAATGGTCTCTTCCCGCAGGAAGCTCCTGTGTCATCCTCTGGCCTCACCTGGGAGCCTTTCCCCAGACTTTGCTGTGTGAGGGGCCTCCCTGCATTTGCCCATGCCCCGTCTGTGTGTCTGTCACCCGCCTGGCGCTGGGAGGGCAGGGCCAGCTGGCCTTGGTCATGGCTGTGTTCCCAGCACCCGGCTCCGTGCACAGAACAGGTGCTCGCGAATGCTGAAGGAATCCATCAATAAATGAGACAGAAACAGGGCACGGGGAAGGAGGGGGAGGGATCCACCCCTCCGCTCTTTAGGCAGGAACGCTGAAACCTCGTTTTTCCTCCGTGCACCTCAGATCAGAAGGCTCAAGAGGGGGAGAAAAGGGAAGCACCTACCAGACACTCCGCCCCCACAACACCCTGGCCTGCCTGCTCCCCTCACCAAGACAGCATCCACCCAATGGGACTCGGGATGAGAGAGGCAGACCCAGGGGCGGCCTCTCCAGGAGCTCCCAGTCTGAAGCAGGGAACCCCCACCTGCTTCGGGGAGCTCAGGAGACCCTGAAACTGGCTGATGACAAAAGGGCACCTGTGGTCAGATCACAGGCTGGCCTGCTCAGTGCGTCTCTGAGGCTGAGAAAGGCAAACTCCAGACCACCGATGCCGCATTCGGACCTCAGGTCTACCCCTCCTGAGCTCCATGACCCTGGTGGCTGACTGCCTCTCGGAGGCTTATTGGCCTGGCCTGTAAAATGGGCTAATGATAGCAGCTCCCACCTTGGAAGGCTCCCAGGAGGGGTCGTTCCTGCTGGCACAGAGCAAGCGCCTGAGAGTTACCAGCTGTCCGTCCCTACATTACGGACTGAACTGTGTCCCCCCAAATTCATACTTCGAAGCCTCAATCCCCAATGTGCCTGTTTTTGGAGTGGGGCCTTCACACAAGTGATCAGGGTTAAATGAAGTCATAAGGGAGGCCCCTGATCCCACAGGATTAGTGTCCTTACAAGAAGAGATCCTAGAGAGCTCCGTGGCTCATTCCCCATGTGTACACACCAAGGAAAGCCCAGACGAGCACACAGTGAGAAGGCAGCGGTCCACAAGCCAGAAAGAGCGTCTTCGCCAGAATCTTCATCTCAGACTTCCAGCCCCAGAACTGTGGCAAATAGACACCCAGCCCATGGTATTCTGTACAGAACCCTGAGTGAATGCACCACAGTTATTTAGGGGAAAGTGAGTAAACAAAGGGGGTGGTCTCTCTTTTTTTTTTTTTTTTTTTTAAGGAAGGGAGGCACAGAGGGAGAGGGAGAGAGAATCCTAAGCAGGCTCCATGCCCAAGGGCAGAGCCCAATGTGGGGCTCGATCTCACAACCCTGAGATCATGACCTGAACTGAAATCAAGAGTTGGGTGCTTAACCAACTGGGTCACCCAAGCACCCCTAAAAAGATTTAGAGACAAACTAGGGAAGGGGCCCAGACAGAGAAAAAGGTGACGGGATTAATCTGCTGTCCTAGAACACCCAAGATCCAGGGGGAGGGGCCCACAGAGACCAGAGACCCAGCCTGAAGCCAGCAGTCTGGAAGGGACTCCCAGACCTTGGGTGGGGACACTAGGCCCAAAGTGCTCACTGACCCTCACACCCTGGGTATGGGTATGTCTGAGGGGATTGCTGCCTCCCTGGGACCCTCAGGCCCTGAGCACATGCGGGTGGAGGGATGGGGAGCAGGTGGAGAGGGCTTCTCCATAGCCTGGCCTCCTTAGGCAAGGACACTGGCAATGACAGGCAGCTGGTCCTCAGATCCCTGACAGGGCCTGGCCGCAGCCCAGCAGCTGCAGAGGAAAAGGAACCTCAGCAGAAAACGCAGACGCGCTGGCTCTTACCGCAGGCAGCCTGTCCCCTCGGGGCAATGGGGAGAACTGGACCTAACTGGGTACTGATGAGATTCGAGCCCCAAGCCTGATCTTTTGATTGCCCAGAACAAGCTCAGGACAGAGGGAACATCCTCTTTCATGGAAGAGAACATCGGGCCTGGACGCCCCCAGCTCGCCGACCGGGCACACGAGCGTCCGGTCATGAGGCACACCGAGGCCTGGGCTGTCTCACTGAGCCACCTCATGACCCCTGAGGGGGCCCACCCCAGCCCCACCTCAAGACACTGAGTAGAAAGGCCAAGGTCACTGGATGGTCTATATGTGGAGCCCATCAGGCTGCCCAGAGCTCTTTCAGCAGATGCACTGTCCTGACCTTGGCCACCAACCACACATGCCTGAATGCCTGGGGTCCCCATGTAGACACCAAGAGCCTGGCACAGAGCCCAGTGCTCCGCTGGCCGGCCCCTGATCTCACGGCCATCCTGCCCCTGTGATGATGCAGCCAAGGAAGGCTCTGAGACACTTGCCCAGGGCCACACGGCTGGCACAGGCTCCGTCTGTGTGTGACTGCAGGAGGAGTCCCATGAGTTCTGACCTCACCCCGCCCCGCCCCGCCCAGCTAACCCGCTACCAAGTCCTGATTCTGCCTCCGGACCTCACCGCCATCTGCTCCCCTCACCCCTCCGAGGCCCCTCGGGCAGCACTGCCTGTACCTGCACGTCCTGTCACAGCTCTTCCCAGGCCATGTGCACAGTCCGTGTGTCTAGCCGCTGCTAACATGCCCGAGTCTGCACTGACCTAGGTTAGGCCCCGGCACCTGGTGCTCCCGGGAGCACCTCCCCGATCCTCATTCTCCAAGACCTAAGCTGACCTCGGCACTTGCCACAGCGTCAGCCCGGCAAGAGCACACCCCGTCCAGCCTGAAGACGGGGAGGCCCTCTCACCGGCCCCTCCCAGGCGGTCCCCGTGGCCTGACCGCCAGGCTCAGATCTCCCCGTGCCCTCCTGCCTCAGCCTCCGGCCATCTCTTGCCAAGACTGTCCCAAAGGTCTCCATCTCTGGCCTGGCTGCTCTGCTGAATCTAGACTCTTTCCCAGTCGCCCCCCAACGGCTCTTCCTTGGACCCCTCAGACTTAATGAGTCCCTCCCCAGACTGCGCCTCTTCCCAAGTCCCCTCCAGCAGCGACGGCACCTCTTACCACTCAGTCTCCAAGTGTCTCTTGCCTTTTGCCCATTCTTGTGGGTCCCAAAGCCTCAGAACAGGGACCACTTGAGCTGGGAAGACCCAAGTCACCGTGTGATTCCCTGGGCTTTCCCCACTCACTTCCTCCTCTTCCCCGGGACAGCCAGAACCCCCTCATTACTCACCGACAGACCCACCCGGCCTGGGCTCTGGGCCTTCCAGCATCCCTGGCCCTTCACACTCCAGCCACACAGCTCTTTCCTGAGAGCAAAGTGCCTTCGCCTCACTCAGGGGTCCCCTTAACCCTGCTGGGACGTGCCCTTGAAGGCTCTCATCCCATCGCAGTCCCCCTACACGGCCTTCCTGAGTCCTGGCTACGGCCTTGCCCCAGGCCTTTACTTGTGCCACTTTCTCTGCTAGGAATCCTCGCTTCCTGCTGCTTCCTGAAACAAGGCTGTGGGCCCTGGTGGCAGGCCAGGCTGTGTGTAGAGCAGTGGGACTATGGAGGGAAGAGAGCCAGTCCCCGTCCCCACGGAGCTCCTGAGGTGAGCTTTTTAATCTGCCTTCCAGATCTGTATGTGAACTCTGTTCCTCTTTATAACGGCGAGGTGTGAGCCTTGCAGGGGCCAGACATTTTACGGGGGCGGGTGGGGGGGTGCTGTGGGTGGGTGTAACTAATATCCTGGAGGCCAAATCCTGGACCAAGCGCTAACTGGACCAGTAGAACAACAGTCAGTACTGACCGAGTGTGCGCTTTGCCAGGCCTGAGCTCCTAGCAACAATCATCATGACCGCTAGCAATTCGAGAACTTTTACTAGACACCAGAACTGTTATTCACGCTTTACTGCCCTGGGTCAGAGTCTTCACAACTACCCTATGGGGTGTAGGTCCTATTATCAAAATACAACTTCTGGGGCACCTGGGTGGCTCAATGGGTTAAGCCTCTACCTTCGGCTTGGGTCATGATCTCAGGGTCCTGGGATCGAGCCCTGCATCAGGCTCTCTGCTCAGCAGGGAGCCTGCTTCCTCCTCTCTCTCTGCCTGCCTCTCTGCCTACTTGTGATCATTGTCTGTCAAATAAATAAAATCTTTAAAAAAAAAAAAAAAAGCAGCCCAGGAGAGGTCTGGGGGTCTGTGGTGGCAGAGCCTGAATGGGGACACCACAATGAGATCCAGACCAGCCTTGTCCCACAGAACTTCCTGTAAGGGTGGAAGTGTTTTAGATCTGCATGAAGATGACAGCCGCTCGCCCCATGTGGCTACTGAGCACTGCAAGTATGGCAGTGTGAGGAACCCATCTCTAACAGGCCTTAGTTTTAATTAATTTAATTAATTTAAATGGAAACAGCCCCATGTAGGTAGTGGTGGCCATGCCAGGCGGCTCTATAACAGGGTTCTGCAACTGACGGCCATAATGAACTAAATGCTGCTGTTTTCATAAAGTTTTACTGACACACCTGCTTGTGTACACATTATCTCGGGCTGCTATCAATTACAAAGCAGACCTGTATGGCGTACGGCCTACAAAATCTAACTTATTTATCGTCTGACCTTAAAGAAAAGGTTTGTGTACTCACCAGTGCTCTAGACTCTGGAGGAAACACAGAGCAGAGACAGGAACAGCTTCCTTTGTCAGGCAAAGTAATTCACTGACTCTGCTAGCAAGTTCTACGTTGCTAATTTTCCAACCTCGCTCCCGACCCACCCTATGTGTCCCAGAACCCCGCTGGATGACATTGCCATTAACAATAGCTCCCACTGACTGAGGGCTACTGGGACCAAACACTCTCACCTGGGCCTCAGGGGCAGGTATGTGAAAATGCCCATTTTACAGAGGTGAAAACTGAGTCTTAAGGAGGTTACCCAAGGTCCGCCAAGGTCCTGGAGCTTACATGATATAGCTACCACCTGAACCCAGATCTGCCAGCCCCCAAGGCTGGGTCCTTCCTGTCTAACCTGGCTCGCCCTCAGATGCCAGACAGAAAAAAAATAGGACAGGCAGCTGTGTGGCCCAGGCTCATGTCATGTTCAGGCACTTCTGCGTCAGTCAATGCGGACGGCTGAGTTGGCTGGGGTGCAGGGTCTGGTGTAATTTCTACGCTCCCCCCACCCACAACTTCCCCCAATCTGTTTCCAGCCCTGCTCACCATTAATCAGCTCCAGGGCCTCCTCCTTGGTCCTGGTGATCTTCTCCTGCCGCCAGGACGAGGGCCGCCGTGACTGGCTGTGCTTGACAAGCAGGTGTGAGCAGCGGACCCTGGTGGGCTCCCCCTGTCCATTTTTGCTGCCACTGCTGCTGTTGCCACTCGGCCGCTCCCACTGGCTGGCGTTAGTGATGTGATTGAAGTAGTACACCCGGCCTGGAGAAGGGGGGAGGCAGGGATTCAGCGGGGACCTGCTCAGAGGACACCACCCCGAGGCCAAGATAAGGTGCTGGCCAATGGGATGCCTTCGTTCAACAAATCCACTGTCCACCACGTGCCACAGGCCCTTAGGGAGCTAACATTCTCAGTGTCGGGACAGACAGGCAGACGACAAGCAAATAAGACAATGTAATAATTCCGTTACTGGTAATTTCAAGGAGGAAAATAACCCAGAGTGACAGGAGAGAGAAAGTCAGGTGGGGGGCCAGGCAGGGAGTGGTGTGGAGCACCCCCCCCAGCGGCCAGGCTGCCTGTTCAAATCTGGCTCTGTCACCTCTGTCACTCACCGTGTGAGCTACCCTCTCTGGGCCTCGATTTTGTCACCCGTAGAATGCATATCACAACAGTCCCTGCCTGCAGGGTCGTTCTAAGGATGGAGGAAGCTCACAGCTCTCCCCACACTTAAAGGTAGTGGCTAGGACCCCGCAGGAGTATGACAGCTACTACAGAGGACAGAAAGGAGGCCTCACTTTACATATCTTTGGTAATGTTTCCTGAGGGTACACTCTGCTCCAGGCACGAGTGGTTGGAGGCAGGAATTACTCCCAGGTTGTCAGACACAAAAGCTCTGTTCTTAACCCACACCCAGGGCCCTGCACTCCTGGGGGCTGGACGTTACCCAGGGCCTGAGGGGCAGGAAGGAGTGAAGGCTGCAAGCGAGAAGACTGAAGTAGGACCCAGGAGAGCCCAGGCATTGTTCTAGGGGCTGAGGTTTTGCCTGGGTTGCATGGATGACTCGCACCCAGCACTGTGAAGAGCTGACTGTCACCGCTGAGGAAAATCACTACGGTGGAATCAAGCAGAAATGGCAGGAGGGGCCCAGAACCGGGCAGGAGATTCGTGCTGCAGATTGCGGCCACAGAGCAGAGCTGGAGCACGCTGGGGGAGAGCTGAGCAACGGACTGACCTTAAAACCTTAGCAATGGCCTCTGCCTCCCAGAACCCTGGTTTTCTCGTCTGAAAAGTGGGGGTGAAGTGACAGAATTAAGGACATAACTTCCTAGCGTTAATGTGCAGAACAGTGATGTTATCTGGGAAGTGCTCACCAGAGGGCCTGGCACTCAATTAACAGAAATTGCTGTGACTGTGATTTTTATGGGTTATGGAGGCGGTGTGGTGAGATGCTGGGCCCTCCTCACTCCTCTGCAGTGACAAAGGGCAGGGGGCTCTGCAGCCAGGCTTCTAATCCAGCCCCTGCCCTGGAATGAATGACCTTGGGTGAGTTCTTTAAGTTTTCCGACTTCAGTCTCCCCACCTGCAAAATGGGGGTAATAACGACCTACCTCCCAGAGTCGTGGTCATTCAGAGAGGACACACTTAAAACACACTTGGCGCACTGCTGGGCGGTGAGATGAACGTGCCCTATTACTGATATATTATTATCGAGGATAAGCCTTAAATCGGGATTCCAGCACAGGGTCCATCAGGCAGAAGACCACCGGGCCAGATGCGGCCAACTCAGCACGAGATGGGGTGGGGATGGCAGGCGAGTTAGCAAGAGTAGGCTGTGGGCCCGAGGCCGCCCTGGGGGCCACGCCCTGAGCATGGGGTTGGGGTGTTTTTCCCCGGGGGTGCCCCCCAGGCCCAGCGGAGTGCAGAGACGTTCCCCGGGGACGTCAGGTGCATCAGGCCAGAAGGTGTCAGCGGGATCCGTAGGGCCAGAGCCATCACCCGGGGGAGTGCAGCGCGATCACCGGCCCTTCACCGCCCCCCTACCGCCCCCGGCAGCGCGCTGGGTCTCTCCGGCCCCGCCCCTTGCCTCAGTTTCCTCCGGCATCCCCGCTCCTGAGATTCGCAGCCCCCACGGGACGGGCCCGGGCCGTTACCCTGGGAAGACGCGGAGGAGCCAAGACCCCACGGGAATCGGGCGGCGCCGCCGCGCCCGAGGGGCGAGCTCGAGCCCTGCTTCCGCGGGCCCGCGCGGCCCCGCCCCAGCCCCGACCCCCGCGGCACCTGAGCTGCGGCTCATGCGCTTCTCCCAGCCGGGCGGCAGCTTCTCCTCGTCCGCCATCTTCCCTCCTGCCGCAGCGCCCGCTCCGCCTCCACCGCACCGCCTATGCCGCCCGCGCCCGCCCACCGCCGCCACTGATTGGCTCGGTATGCCTCGCGCCCGGGCCTGGCAACGATGCTCATTGGGCACCCAAACAGTCCGGAGAGGCTTTCAGGCTTTCTATTGGGTAACAGCGAGACTGGGCGGACCCTCCCCGCAGTTTACCTGGGGCCCGCCCCCGTACCTCCTCACCCGGATCCCGCCTCCTTCCTCACTCGGCCCCTAACTGGTAGGGAAGGGGCTGGAGCCCGTCCTTCTCAACATCCTTTGGCGAGCTTCAGAGAAGTCCGGACCCCTCCTTTGCGTCCTTCGCCGCAGGCCCCATCCGATTGGCTACTGCGGCAGTAATTCCCGCCTTCTTAAACCGTTCCGAGCGGCCCGCACCCCCGTGCGGAAGTGTCTGGGTGGTTTGGAGGTGACGGCAGCCCACGAGGTAACTTGAAAGAGGCGGTGCTGCCTTAGCTGTTGCCGTAGCAACGTGGTTGCCTTGGTGATGAGCAGCTAAGAACCCAGAAGCCTAAATTTGGCTCTTCCATCCTCCCTCTTCCCACCTGTTTCCTCCAGATGTCCAAAGCTATACCCCCACCTTTTTTTTTTTTTTTTTTTTCTTTTGCAAGACTAACCCTTTCCCTATGCCACTGACCCAAACATCTTCTACTTCCTTTGGAGCCTACTTTACCTAACTTATTCCCTCTCAGTCTGGCTCCTGCCTCCGTCCTGGGTGACTGGTGGGTGTTGGCATGGCCACTTAGCTGGGGACACGGGAGTACGCGCCGACAGGAGGATGATGAGCTGTTTGAATCGATTTATGATTGAGTGTGCAGCACCTGTGGGACACTGAGAAGGTGCCTGGGGACAGGCTGGAGATAGATAGGAGAGGCAAAAACACCAATAGGACAGAGTTCAATGATAATTCATCTATAACTAGACCCCATGTGACCGACCATTAAAAAGAATGAGGCGCAGTCATATGAAACGCAGGGAAACACAGCAACAAGAAATCTGAGACACGAAGTAGGTTAAGAGCATTCAGGAGCCAGATTGCTGGTTTCAAAGCCTGGCCCTCCATTTGCTATGACTTTGAACAATTACTCTGTGCTTCAGCTTCTCCGTCTGCAAATGAGGATAAGAATATATATCTTGGCGCCTGGGTGGCTCAGTGGGCTAAGCCTCTGTCTTCTGCTCAGGTCATGATCTTAGGGTCCTGGGATTGGCCCTACATGGGGCTCTCTGCTTAGCAGGGAGCCTGCTTCCCCCTCTCTGCCCAGCCTCTCTGCCTACTTGTGCTCTGTCAAATAAAGAAATAAAATCTTGGGGTGCCTGGGTGGCTCAGTCGGCTAAACGGCTGCTTTTGGTTCAGTTCATGATGTCAGGGTCCTGGGATTGAGCCCCACATCTGGCACCCTGCTCGGTGGAGAGCCTGCTTCTCCCTCTCCCTCTGCCTACTGCTCTGCCTACTTGTACTCTGTATCTCTGTGTCAAATAAATAAAACCTTAAAGAAAAGAAGAAAATCTTAAAAAAAAAAAGTATAGATCTCATACATACCTTTGATGCAAAGATTAAATGAGTTAATCTATATATAGAATGCTCTCAAAAGTGTCTGGCCCATAGCAGGAATATGTGTTTGATAGATTAAAAGAAAAGCTAGTCACAGTATAATGTTGCAATTATAGTATGTATGAAAGCATAGCAAAACAAAACAAAAAATAAACAAAAATTAATTGAAAAGAATTAGATCTCTTATAGAAAGCTATCAATGCTTTAAAAAAGCATAAAAAGGAAGCTGCTGAACAGTATGAGTAGAATATGTATAATTATTTCAATTGTGTAAAAACTAACAAAATTTCTGGATTCATTCAAATATGTTAATGATTACCACTGGTAATTCAGGGGAAGGAAAAATTGAGGAATGTTAATTTCAATGTAACATTTTGATTTTTTAAGCACATAATCATAACCATAATCTTTTTTTAAAAGATGATTTTAACTTAGCACAGAGTTCCAAAAATAGTGTAGATTTTTCATATACCTTTACCCAGCCATCCATTATGTTAACATCTTACATAATAACAGAATGGTGGTGAGGTTCTTGGCTGGCTCAGTTGGTGGAGCATGTGACTCTTGATCTTGGAGTTGTGAGTTCATACCCCACATCCTATGTAAAGATTGGTTAAAATCTTTAAAAAGTAATAGAACAGAGATCACTAGGGGTTATTTTTGTTCCCCAGGGGACATTTCGCAATGTCTTACATCTTTTTCGGCTGTCACAAATGGTGGATAGGGAAATGCTACTGGCATTTAGTGGATAGAGGCCAGGGATGTTGTTGAACATCCTACAATGCACAGTGACCCCGATGAAGAATTATCTTGCCCCAATATCAACAGTGCCAAAGCTGAGAAACCCTGCCATAGAATAATTATCAAACATTTGTAAATACTATTGGAAATCAACATTAGTACAATACTATTAATTAAACTAGACTTTAGAAAAGAATTTCCTATTTTTCAACTAACATTGTTTTTATGTTCCAGGATGCACATTGGAAGTTTTTTGCACATTGTTAGTTTTCTCCAGTACATGATATTTTTTAGGTCTTTTCTTACTTTCATTACCTTTGATACTTTCAGAAAGCAGAATGTCCCTCATTCTGATGCTTTGCCATGATAGTGTTTGTCTGATATTTTCATGATTTGATTGAAGTTACATGTTATTGGGAAGGATATCACAGAGACAATGTGCCCTTCTCAGTGTGTCAAAGCAGGTGATCAATGATGTTGCAAGGTTTCACTTTCATCTGCTGCTGCCTAACAAATTATCCCACAATTTAGTGGATTAACATGTATTGTCAGTTTCTATGGGTCAGGAATCCAGGCACAGTTTAGACAGTGTCAGCAGGAATGGCTGTGGTCTCATTTGAAGGCTTGACTGGGGCAGAATCTACTTCTAAGCTCCTTCACGTTCAGTGGATTTAGTTGCTAAGGGGATCATGGACGAGGAACAGAGCTCCTCACTAGCTTTGGCCAGGACCTCTGTATGAGGCAACTGGCTTTCATCAGTGAACAAGTGAGAAAGTTTAGACAGCAAGCAAGAGAGAAGTCTCTTTGCGACTTAATCCCAGAAATGATATCCCATTACTTTTGCCACCGTTCTATTTGTTAGAAGCTAGGTCTGGTCTATGCTCAAGAGGAAGAGATTACACAAGCATGTGAATACCAGGATAAGAGGATCATTAGGGACCACCTAATTTGTCTGTGATGTTATTAACTTTGATCACTTGGTTAAAGCAGTATCTAAACTTATTATTTTTCTTTGTAATGAATTTACTATTTTCCTCTTGTCAACTTACTCTTCTTTTTGGGAGATACTTTGAGGCTGTGCTAATATCCTACTTCTGCTTAAACTTTTGCCTGATTTTAGCATCTATCAATATTTGTCTATGGCAGTTATTACTATGGTGATGCAGTGGTGATTTATTTCCCTCCTTCCTTCTACATTTAACTGCAATCTTTTGTAATAAAGAATTGTCCTTTCTCCCCCATTTATTTACACACTCAATTATTTCTTGATACAAGCATGGGCTCAAAGATACTTATTTTGTTCTTTTGATCATAGCCCAATACTACTATTTGGTTTTTCAGGTTGTTCCAAATTTGGCCACTGGGAGCTCTATCACAGGTTGGCTTCTGTGCCCTTTCTACATGCTCCGATCCTTTCTATTAGAGCACTTTTTACTTTGTGGCACCACAAGATATTCTAGGCTCAGTTTGTATATTCTCTGCCCTAGTTCTGGGAACCAATCACTTCTCTAAGGCTTGGTTCCTTCCACTGGAGAATGGTACTTAGAAACCAAGATCTAGGTGCTGGGTATGTCCATTGCTACTGGAGTATCACTGCTTCTGGTCCAAGTGGGTAAAGCAAGGAAACACAAACATACATATCTGCATTTCTGCATGTCTGTATACATACTAAAAAGTTTAGTTTTTGTATGAGTCCATACTGATGCCTCCAACTCTAATCCAGCCTCACAGGGTTTACTCTAGCCACCTCCTTTTTTTTTTTTTTTTTTAAATCAAACCTTGTTTTATTTGTAACTTCTTCTTCCAGCAGTGAGAAGTCTGGCTCTATCTACAATATATCTACCCATTCGTCCAAGTGTGTGTGTGTGGTTGTATATGTACAAAAGTAGTCCCAGAATTTCTTGATCATAACACTGATGAATTTACTTAACTAGAGTACAGGGCTTGCATATAATGCCTTTTTTTTTTCTTTTTTGTCTTTAGCCTTACAGTATCCAGTTAAAATACTTTTTCAAAAGTTACTTAGGTCAGCTCTTTTCTTCCCAATCCCTTTTGGTGTGGTCATGTGATTCATTCATTCATTTATTTATTTAAAAAAATTTTTTTCAATTTATTTATTTTCAGAAAAACAGGATTCATTTATAATACAGGCAGATTCATTCCACAGCCATCTTTCTTTCTTCCTACATCCTGGTTGACAAATGCAAAGTCCTTCATCTACCACCACAGTTCTACACAGGGGAGTTCCATCACAAAAATCCCTCCATATTTCCTTTTTATGTAAAAAGAGAAAAACAAGCAAGTATCAATAAACTAATGAAAAGGAATGAGGTAATTTATGTGGAAAGGTGAAAAATAAGGCATAAAAAAGCAAGCTACTGGGCTGCCTGGCTGGCTTGGTTGGTGGAGAATGTGATTTGATCTTTGGGTCATGAGTTTGAGCCTCACATTGGGCATAGAGCCTACTTAAAACAAAAAAGCACCAAATGGTGTATATATAATAGTGTATATTACAGAATGCATAATTATCCCAATTGTATAAAAACTATAGGTTGTATTTTTAAAAATTTCTGGATTTAATCAAATATTGTCAAAAATTGCCACTGGTGGGAGGGGTGCTGTTATTAAGAAACTTACTAAACAAAACATTTGAATTGTTTTTACAAGTAGGTATTAGCATGGTCATTTTTTAAAAATAAGAATGACGTTTCTATAAAATGTATGGGAAAAGACCTGACTTCAGGAGAGAGAATGGGACAAGCAGCATTTTACTTTCAGCCTGTACTTTTCTATGCTGTCTGAAATTAACAAGTAATCACCTTGTCAAGGCTGTGGTGTTATCAGAAAAATCCTGTCGGGTTTATTTTTTTTTTTTAAGATTTTATTTATTTATTTGACAGACTGAGATCACAAGCAGACAGAGAGGCAGGCAGAGAGAGGGAGAGGAGGAAGCAGGCTCCCTGCAGAGCAGAGAGCCCGATGCGGGACTCGATCCCAGGACCCTGAGATCATGACCTGAGCCGAAGGCAGCGGCTTAACCCACTGAGCCACCCAGGCGCCCCATGTCGGGTTTATTTTTAAATAGACAAATATGGGAGACAGAGAGAGCTCTAAGAGTAGGGAGAGCAAGGTACCAGGAAACAGACACTTCTGAGTCCTAAAGACAGAAGGGAAGCCAAGAGGACAGGTAGAGAGGTGTCTAAGGAGAAATCATCCTCCATGAGGTACAGGCCAGCAGCACCCTAGGCATCTGGCAGGTCCACCTCCCAAGAAGCTTGGTAGTGAAATCAAGGCAGACGACTGGATAGCGTTTAGGGGGAAGGGAAGGAGCAGTACGCTAGATTTGAGCATGTTAATGTACTGCGGGAAATCAGCCAGGTCAATACAGTAGAGGGGAAAAGGGATGGGGCAAGTTTCTGCGTGAACCTCTGGAGAAAGGCTCCAGAATGCATCTCCGGGGAAAGGCCAACATCGACCCTAGGATCTGTGGCCAGGGAAACACAGATGGGGTGTTTGGTGTCCTGTCTACTCCCACCTGGGGGAAGGCTGAAGACAGCTTAAAAAACACTTTGTGCCAGACACCCTGCTGTTTTGACTGCATTATCTCATTGAGATGTGGGTGCCACCATGGTGCTTTATTGATCTGAAGATCAAAGGGCTAGCTAGCTTCCCCAAATCCCACCACTATAACCAAAGTTCAGCCTATGCCACACTGTCTCACTCTCTCCACTAGGATTTCAAAAGTCCAGAACTGTGGATGCATAACCCACCATGCTTTGGCTCATCTGCATTTCATAACATGGCAATGAAGTAAATACTGTCAGTTCCAGTTTGGATAAGGAAATGAAGGTGTAGATAAGTTAATTACCCTGCTCAGAATCACTCTCCGTGGCAGAGCTGGGATTCCAACCATACTTGGTCTGAATCCAGAACCTGTATTCTACTATATCTACTGTCCGTACCCAGACAGCCCTTGATCTATTAGGACCTTCAGGGACCCATGGCAAATCCCAGAGCTGTGGGCGGGGTTCCCAGGCTGCTTGCTTACTCTTCCCTCATCAACCCAGCTGATGCTGCGTTCTTACTGAGCAGCTGCGTACTGAGAGAACAGTGACAACGAGTCATCAACCCTCCCCACATTAGATAAGGCCTCACTCAAGGATGACAACAATGAAGCAACTTCTAGGATTTTATTAACATGAGTTTTTAAAAACAAGTATCCATATCTGTGTGGGGGTGACGATGGGAGAGGAGGAGTTGGGGGAGGAAGAAGAGGGGAAGGGAAGACAAGGCAGGGTACAGCAGGGGGAAGGAATTCTCCTCTACTGGTAATAAAGCTCCAGGTTCATCCCATCATGGATTTCATCTGAAGTAAAGGTGTTAAGGAATTCTCACTGTGGCCTCCATCTCCACCCTCTCACCTTGCATGGGTAGGTCAGGGTGGCCCGAGGACTCCACCCTGGGCCAAGGAAGCCATTTGGAACTGGGTCATTCTGATGTGGAAAGAACCCAAACCATGAAAAAAAAAAAAGAAAAAAAAGTTCGTGCTCCCTTTGCACAACAGACCTGCCTGAGTCTCACTCCACCCTGACCTCCTGTCCACACTCAGGTAGAGTTTAGTAATGTATATATTTTGACCTTAGGGTCTTCTAAGCCAAGTCAAAGTATTTCACCAACCACCCTCCTCCCCCAACAAAACAATTACATGGCTCCCATTTTCCAGATGCTTACCATGTGCCGCATACTAAGTTAAACATTTTATGTGCACCATCTCATATAGATGCACTGCCAGCCCTGAACAAAGAGAACCAAGTCTGGTATGCAGACCCTTCCTCAAGAAGTCACACAAAGGATACAGTCCCCCAGAGACACGTGATCCTTAAAAATCGTGTACCTGTGGGATAGAAACCTTTCAGACAGAAGTCGAAGGTGGCTTTTCACCCTGTTGGCAAGCTGAGGAACCTCCGCCCTGAGCCGGCAGGGCTCTCCAACCCAGACCTGACCTAGTCCTGCCCAGCCCCCAGCTCTACCACGGCACTCACCACTTCTTCAGGACGATCTTGTTCCAACGGGTGCCAGTTTGGGCTGCGATCAGCTTCTTAAGGTCCCCGATGGTGTCATCAGTGCTGGGCGCAGACGAGTTAAGGAAAATGGAAGGGAGAGGGAGAACGTGCAAGAGAACATTCCAGGGCTGAACGCCCCCTGCCAGGACCCCACCGCCCTCTCTCCCGGGTTTAACTAAAGTCACCGTACAACACAGACTGAGTTGCCGGCCTCATGTCAAGCACCCCGGGAAACACTGCCTCCCCGCCGCCGGTGGATACTTGCACTTAACGCGGACCTTCTTCCCTAGACGGTCGTTGCAAACAACCTCGATCATCCTGTCTGGAGCTACACACGGTGTGGGGTGGAAGGCAGCAGAGTCAGGACTTCAGGGGTCTCCAAAGACCCAAGATTCCGGATTTGAGTCTTACGTTTACCCCTCCTCAACCTCCCAGATCCGAGTCCTTCCGGGCCTCAACTCCCAGGACGGCGGACCCCAGGCAGCCGCGCCTCCCCACTCAGGTCGCCTGAAGGCTCCGCCTCGCCGCTCGCAGGCGCGCACACCCTTGAGGGCCGGGTCCCATCAGTTTCCCCCGATTCCGGACCTCTCTACGCGGCCCCTCACCTCGAAACGCCTGGAACCAGCAGACGCCACAACCTCCTCGCTCGAGGGCGGAGCCGGGGTCGGACTGGGTTCTAAGAGCCGGAAGCGGAAGTGAGCAACCGGAAGTGCCCGTTCCTTGTTCCCCGCTCCACACCCCTCCTACTTCTTTCCGGTCCCAAGTTCCAGGAGGGGTTTGCGGTTCCCAGGCACGGCTTCGGGGGCCCGTGCGGATTCGTGTACGTCGCTGCGTGGGGCCACGTTGGGGTTCTGGGCTGTGCGTGGCTGGGGAAGTGGCGTGAAAGGGAAGTCAGAGGTCAGGGGTCGGCGCCCAGTCCGTTGGAAGCTGTTGGTTGAGGCTCCTTAGATGTGGGGAGACGTCGTCATGTGTGGGATTTGACAGGAACATCAGGGGAGCCCGGGGACGTCCCGTGGGGGGTAGTGACTGCCCGTTTCTGAGCCCGACGAAGCCTCCTAGTTGAGACTCAGCCTCAGGGCTATGGGGAGCGTGGGTGGAGCCGTGCAGTCATCTCGTCTGGCCCGCTACCTTCATTCGGAGCCCGACGGGCCTTGGAAGCATTTTGCTCACCCCTCTTCTTTGGCTATCGCTCCTGAACCCCCGGGACACTGGGGCGCAGACTACAGTCAATAAGCAGGGGGGCCGCCTGATCTCGTGCTGGATCCCAGCATTTATTAGAATGGAGCCCAAGTTGCGCGCCGACCAGTATCTCAGGCAAGTAACCTGGAAACGGCACAAGGGCAAAATCACCCAGGTTTGTGTCTTCAAGCAGATCGCCCTGGCCCGGCAGGGAGCTCCTTGTACCGGATCTCAACCTTGCTTTGAGTCCCAAAGCAGCCCCTCGACTGGTCTGCTTGTCCAGAGCTGGTGGGACAGGGAGCACCCTTCTCTAAGTTCAACCAAACAGTTGTCCGTGGAGCCATTCAGCAGACGGGATTTTCCCAATTTGTTGAGCCTAAAGGAATTTGCTCTGAAAATGAGCCACTGCTTCTGATTTGCCCAATCCACCTTCTCAAACTGGGATGTGAGATTAGGTGGAAGACATGAGAGACCATCCTGTGGAAAGAGCGGACGCTCTGTGACCCTTTGGGGGCTGACCTGACTTAGGGAGCTGGCCCAAGAGGTCCTACCACAAACACTAGACTCAGGGGCCTTCCTGCTCAGAACTCGGACCTGTCATTTCTCCGAGAGTTCTGTGCGCGCCCCAGAGGGTGGGAAATCTGAATGGAAGACTTGCTCAGGTTGGAGACACAAGCTTTGAATTTGGACAGATGAGTGAAAAACCCAATCTTACCCCTTAATATTAAACTGTATGATCTCAAGCAAGACAGTTACCCTCTCTGATTCTTTTTTTTTTTTAAGATTTTATTTATTTATTTGACAGAGAGAGATCACAAGTAGGCAGAGAGGCAGGCAGAGAGAGAGGAGGAAGCAGGCTCCCCGCTGAGCAGAGAGGCTGAGCAGAGAGCCTGATGCGGGACTTGATCTCAGGACTCTGAGATCATGACCTGAGCCGAAGGCAGCGTCTTAACCCACTGAGCCACCCAGGCACCCCCCTCTCTGATTCTTATTTTCCTTATCTATGAAAATGGATAGCAATTCCCACCCTAGGATTGTAGTAAGGATTGGTCTTGGACCAGCTTCTGACGGTTTTTAAAGAATTTGCACGAGAACAGATGAGCCAAGCGGAGAGGTTGGAATGTCAAAGGTGAGCTGAGGGAACTTCGGAAATCACTGCATTTACATTATTTACTGTGTCCTGCAAGATGTTAGTGGTGGTTACCATTGTGGAATTACCATGGTGGAATTGCTGAATCTCCTGTTCCTCCTTGGCACTTTTTGGTTTTCCCAGATTATCTACAATGAACATATATTACTCTTGTCATCAGGGGAAAAAAGTAAATGTAACGTTTTTAAAACGAGAAATTCTAATTTCTCAATAATTGATTCAAAGATTGTTCAAGCACAGGATCATGATGCTGAGTTACAGGCTGGTGAAGGGGCAACG
Organism: Neogale vison; assembly: GCF_020171115.1. Taxonomy (NCBI): domain Eukaryota; kingdom Metazoa; phylum Chordata; class Mammalia; order Carnivora; family Mustelidae; genus Neogale; species Neogale vison. The sequence continues at coordinate 217,342,317 of NC_058096.1, forward strand.
GGAAGTCTGGGGATGAGAATAAATCTGGGATTGTTGGGAGTTTGAGTTCCAGAGGTGGTGAGGATCCACTGGGGGGTTGCCAACCCCAGTTGGGCTAAACCATCCTGAGGGGGGTGGTGGGCAATGGGAAGTCCCAGGACTAGGCTGTCACTGCTGCATGACAGTGCCCCCCCGCCCCCCCACTCTGCCCCCCACCCCACCCCTCCACACCTACCCCCATTCAGGTGAGAGGGGGAGGGGCCTTGAGAGATATGGCACCTCACTTTAGAGACCCCTCCCCACACCCTGGTAATTAGAATTTGGAGCATCCCATGAAAGGACTCAGTGAATGCCCCTTGAGGAACAAGGGCAGCCCCATCCCCCTGTCTGAGCAGCAGAAGGTTGGCTGTCAGAGGTGCTGGGGTGAGGAGAGAGGTGCTTCTTGAGAGGGAGAGTTCTGGGTACAGCCCAAGGAGAAAGCTGGGAAGGCCTTCTCTCCCCACTTGTTTTTTGGGTTTCTGACCCAGAGGAAGGAGTTTATATGTGTGTTTTCCTTCCCTCCACCCTTGTATGCTGGTGGAACCCTCTGTACCCACCCTGTAACTGAGCCCCAGGGGCAGGAGCACCTGGGTTTTGTTGAACTTAAAAGCTGTTGCCCCAGGGGTGCAATTTAAACCAAATTTGGCAATTTTATTTATTTTTATTTCTTTTAAAGATTTTATTTTGTCTTATTTGAGAGAGAGAAAGTGAGCTAGCAGGAACAGAAGGATTGGGGCAGAGGCAGAGGGAGAAGCAGAGTCCCTGATGAGTAGGGAGCCTGATGTGGGACTCGATCCCAGGACCCCGAGACCATGACCTGAGCCAAAGGCAGATGCTTAACCAACTGAACCACCCAGTTGCCCCCAAATTTGACAATTTAATTTTTTAAAAAGATTTTATTCCTTGATTTGACAGGGAGAGAGACAGTGAGAGAGAGGACACATGTAGGGTAAAGTGGGAGAGGGAGAAGGAGGCCTCCTGCTGAGCAGGGAGCCCGATGTGGGTCTTGATTCCTGGACTCCCAGGATGACCTGAGATGAAGGCAGATGTTTAACAACTGAGCCACCCAGGTGCCCCCCAAATTTGGCAATTTTATTTTATTATATTATTTTATTTTTTAAAAAGATTTTATTTATTTATCTGACAGACAGAGATCACAAGTAGGCAGAGAGGCAGACAGAGAGAGAGAGGAGGAAGCAGGGTCCCTGCTGAGCAGAGAGCCCAATGCGGGGCTCAATCCTAGAATGCTGGGATCATGACCTGAGCCTAAGGCAGAGGCTTTAACCCACTGAGCCACCCAGGTGCCCCCCAAATTTGGCAATTTTAAACCAAATCTGGCTCAGTCGGTTGTGTCTCCCTCTTGGTTTTCGGATGGGGTTACTATCTCAGGGTCATGAGATCAAGCTCCGTTTTGAGCTCTGTGCTCAGTGCCTGGTCCCCTTGGGATTTTCTCTCTCTCTTTCCCTCTGTCCCTCCTTCCCTTCTCTCTCTCTCTCTCTCTCTCTCAAATAAATAAATTTTTTTTAAAGCAATTACCCCACCTAGGAAGCACCAGAGAGGAAATAATCTTAGGTGTGGAAGGAATTGTTCAAGAGTTTCCTTCTCCCAATAGCTTAGCCTTTCAGCAGGCCTTGGAGATACAGCAGTGACCAAGGCTCACCCACCACCCGAGAATTCAGTCTCATAGAAGAATAAGACAAGTGAAGAGGCCTTCAGTACAGTGCTGTGAGGGGGAAGCCCAAGGCTCTGGGAGCAAAGAAGGCATTCCCCATGCATAATGGCATAGGCTTTCCAGAAGGAATCAAGACCACAGAGTAGTGTGGTAGAGGGCTAAACTGTGGCATCAGATCTGGGCCTGTGGCCCTGGCAAGTGACTTGACCTCTGTGGGATTCTTTTGGTCTTTCCATAGTTGCAGGATTGCTGCCAAAGCATGAAGCATTTTTTTCTGTGCTTTTGTTTGAGGAAAAATATCAAAGGGGTTTGATTGATGAATAAACATTTGGAACTTACTTTTTTTAAGGTAATAATTGCACATGGTAACAATTCAAGCAGTATGAAAGTATATATATGGCAGCCTAAAGTGTCCTTGCCTTCAGATCCCAGCCATCCCCAGGGGCAACTACCATTAAAAGTTTCTGTTTTCGGGGGGCGCCTGGGTGGCTCAGTGGGTTAAGCTTCTGCCTTTGGCTGGGGTCATGATCTCGGGGTCCTGGGATCAAGCCCTGTATTGGGCTCTCTGCTTGGCGGGGAGCCTGCTTCTCCTCCTCTCTCTGCCTGCCTCTCTGCCTACTTGTCATCTCTCTCTGTCAAATAAATAAAATCTTAAAGATTTCCATTTTTGGAGACAGTTTCTGCATCTTCAAATGTGTGATGTGGAGCCTTCCCCCAAAATGATAAAACTTTTCAGACATTAACACATCTCAATGGAGAGAGACTTTGTATTTTCAGGTAACCTACAATATTTTAAGTTATGTCAAAGGGCAGAAAAAAATGACTTGGGTTTTTTGGTTTTGTTAAGACTTTTTTTTTAAGATTTTATTTATTTGTTTGCCGGAGAGAGAGCACAAGCAGGGGGAGAGGGGGAAGCAGACTCCCCGCTGAGCAGGAAGCCCGGAGAATAGGCACACTTTTCCAGGACCCTGGGATCATGACCTGAGCTGAAGACAGATACCAAGACAGGTATCCCAAGACTTTTTTTAAGTAATCTCTACACCCATTGTGGGGCTTGAATTCACAACCCTGAGATCAAGAGTCACATGCTCCACCAAGTGAGCCATCCAGGAACCCTTTGAATGTTTTAGTTTTCATACAGGCCTTGTATAAAGGGTGAAACACAATAAATTGTGTGTGCATTTTTGGGAGGTATATATATCTCTAGTGAGATCAAATTATAGTCCTTGATCTCTACACCTTTTGCTTTTTAAAGCAAACAGTATCCTGAAGATTGTTCCAAACAGCATAGAAAGACCTACCTAATTTTTTTCTTTTTAACATTTTGGGAGCATATTGTTGGGTCCAACAGAAGCTATAATCTTATATTACTAAACTGGCTTCAAAGAGTTTGAATCTATCCTGCCCCTTCTGCAGGGTTGAAAGGGCCTGTTACCTCACACCAAGTCCAGTGTGGGTATTTTCCACCTTCTTCATCTTTTTGTTTGTTTTGTTTTGCTTTTAAAGATTTTGTTTATTATTTATTTGAGAGAGAGACTGTGCATGAGCAGGGGGAGGGGCAGAAGGAGAGGGAGAGCAGACTCCTCACTCAGTGGGGAGTCCTATGCAGGGCTTGATTGATTCCAGGACCCTGAGATCATGACTTGAGCTGAAGGCAGCAGCTTAACAGAGCCACCCAGGCGCCCCTTCTTCATCTTTTTTAATCTGATAGGTGAAAGCTCTGGTGTTTTTGTTTATGGATAAGTATGGGCATACAGATATATATATTTTTTAGCTTTATTGGGTATGGTTGATACACAGAAATTGCACACATTTAACGCATACATCTTAATGAGTTTTGCATTTTTTTCTTCAAAGATTTTATTTATTTGACAGACAGATCACAAGTAGGCCGAGAGGCAGGCCGGGGTGGGGGGGCCCTTGCATTTCTTTTTAAGACAGTTTTCAGCATCTGCAATTCCTGCCTGTGTGTGTGTGTGTGTGTGTGTGTGTGTGTATTGAAAGCATTGTATTGCCGTTATGGGCTCTTGGGGGTGTGATTTAGCAAAACCTCACAATTAAACTTCATGTGTCCTTTGACTCATCAAACTGGTTCCTGGTTATTTATCCAGTAGAAAAACATGCATATATATATATATATATATATATATATATGTGCCCTATCAATTGATAATTTTCTAATGAATTGCTACTTTAAAAATAAGTGATGGGGGTGCTTTGGTGACTCAGTGGGTTAAGCCTCTGCCTCTGGCTCAGGTCATGATCTCAGGGTCCTGGGATCGAGCCCCACATCCGGCTCTCTGCTCAGCAGGGAGCCTGCTTCCCCCTCTCTCTGCCTATCTCTCTGCCTACTTGTGATTTCTCTCTGTCAAATAAATAAATAAATAATCTTAAAAAAAAAAAAGAGTGATGGGGTATCTTGCCAGCTCAGTCTATGCAGCATGCAATCCTTGACCTTGGGGTTGTGGGTTCCAGCCCTGTGTTGTGCATAGAGATTATTTGAAAATAAAATCTTAGGAAAAAAAAATGGTGTGGGGCGCCTGACTGGTTCAGGGGTAGAGTATGCGACTCTTGATCTCCAAGTTGTAAGTTCAAGACCCAGGCTGGGTGTAGAGCTTACTCAAAAATAAAAACTTTTAAAAACAAATGAGTGGGGGCGCCTGGGTGGCTCAGTGGGTTAGGCCCTATGCCTTCAGCTCAGGTCATGATCTCAGGGTCCTGGGATCCAGCCCCAAGTGGGGCTGTCTGCTCAGCTGGGAGCCTGCTTCACCCCCATTCCCCCCGGCCCGCCTGCCTCTCTGCCTACCTGTGACAGAGGTAGGCAGAATTTGACAGAGATCACGGGTAGGCAGAGAGGCAGGCAGAGAGAAAGGGGAAGCATGCTCCCTGCTGAGCAGAGCCCGATAGGGGGTTGGATCCCAGGACCCTGACATCATGACCTGAGCCAGAGGCAGAGGCTTAACCCACTGAGCCACCCAGTTGCCCCAAATAAATAAAATCTTTTTAAAATTTTTCTGAAAAAAAAAAACCCACAAATGAGTGATATATATTTGGTGGGCGTGTCCACTCAGCCTCTTTGGATAACAGTTTGGCGCTATCAAAACGAAAAACAGAACACACCGTTTGTTAACCAGCTATTTCGGTCCTACAGATTTATTCTTGTTTATAGGCATCAAAAAAGCGGTATTAAGTAGAAAAGTTGGGGCCTCGCTCTCCCTTAGCACAACCGCTGGTCGTCCCCCAGCAGCACTGCTCTAAGGGCGCCTTCCAGGCTGGGTCCTGGGGTCTGCAGCTCCGCCGTCCCAACACTTGCCGCGACCCGGGGCCGCTCGTCACCGCCCTTGGCCCCGCCCTTGGACCGTCCGGCCCCGCCCTTGGGCCGTCCGTCACCGCCCCAGGGCGCTTTTCCCGGGCTCGATTCCCGCCCTCAGTCTCGCCCCACTAGCCTACTGCCCGCCCTTAGCCCCGCCCCCAGCCTAACCCCAGCCCCGCCCCAGCCTCGTCCCAGCCCTTAGCCCTGTCCCCAGCCTCTTCCCAGCGGGTAATCCCGCTCCCAGGCCGGTTCTCGACCCAAACAAGTCCCCGGGTCTCCAGTCACCGCCTCGGGGCCCCTTGTCCCTGCCCCAGCCCCAGCCCCGCCCCCAGCCTCGTCCGCGCCCCCAACCCCGCCTCCGGGCTGCGTCAGAGCCTCAGCCACGCCTTCCGAACGCGGGCTTGGTTCCCAGTCCCCGCCTCCCGGCTCCGTCGTGGTCGCCGGCGGGCCTGTCGCCGGGACCCAACCATGTCCCTGTCAGAGGAAAGCTGAAACTCTCCGCCCGCTGTCGGAGGCGGCGGCCACCGCCCTGCCGGCACCCCCCGTCACCCGCTGGCGCCCCCCGGGCGAGATCCCGAGTCCCCTCAGCCGCAAGCGGAAGTGCGTGTCGCTCGGATCATGGCGACTTTGGCGGACCTGCCGGACTCAGTCCTGTTGGAGATCTTCTCCTACCTCCCGGTCCGGGACCGGATCCGCATCTCCAGGTGCGGCCCCGGCCCGCGGGGGGGTGACGGGAAGGTCGGGGGGCGTGGGGCTGCCCCTGGGACGCGGATCGGGTCCCCGCGGGGCGGGGTGGTTCTAACGCCGGGTCCCCTCCCCCAGGGTTTGTCACGGCTGGAAGAAGCTGGTGGACGACCGGTGGCTCTGGCGACACGTCGACCTGACGCTGTACACGGTACGCGGGGCCGACCGGGCGGGCCTGGGCCGCGGTCGGGTGTCTGGCTCTCGAGCCCCACCCCCTCGCCCCCTAGATTTCGAGCTTGGCGGCCCGGGGTGCATCGCGGCACACTCGCTGCTCAGCCTGTTTCCCCATCTCCAAAGTGGGGATAACCAAGTTCCTGCAGGGAAGGACCTTAGAGCCGAGTCCCGCGTACAGGGAGTATAGGACAAACGTTAGTTGCTTACATGATCTGTTAATGAGTTTTCCTGGAGCAATCATCTTCCAGATCCAACTTAATTTCCACAGTTTATTTCCTGAGTAGTGCAACCTTTTCCACTTTTCCCCATTTGCATCGTATTTATTTTTCTTGTTTGAGTATGAACTATTCCAAATGTATATATAGCAATGTATAGAGGATAATATCTGAAACGGCTGCGTACTCTTCACCTATATTTAACCCACTTTGACTTTGGGTCATTTTTGCTGCAGATTCTGTGAAACATACATGCAAAGGTTTTGGGGTACATGTACGCAGGCAACATTTATAAATATATCGTGGCATTTTTTTGAAACCCTCCTCAGAGGTCATCGCTATTATAAAATGGAAATGTAGTCTTCTAGAAACTTATGTTTCTCACTTTCTCATTTCTCACTCACTTCCTGTGTAAGTGCCAGGAGGCAACATACAGTTTTGTTCATGTGTTGATCGAAAGTTTAAGTAATGGTGTTCTGTTGAGGTAATTAAACGCCATTTATTGTATATCCACCCAAAACTAGCCTTATTCACACAACATTGCTTTTGAAATTTATTGTAAATGAGACATGGACTGATTTGTTCCTTTTAATTTGTTGAGTATACCACAATTTATCTGTTTTCCTGTTGACATTTAGTTATTTCCAGCTTTTTACTATTACAAACAGTGTTAAAAAGGAGTGTCTCAAACTTGCCTGTGTATATGAATCATCTAAGGATCTTGTTAAAATGCTGATTCTGAGGGCGCCTGGGTGGCTCAGTGGGTTAAGCCGCTGCCTTCGGCTCAGATCATGATCTCAGGGTCCTGGGATCGAGTCCCGCATCGGGCTCTCTGCTCAGCAGGGAGCCTGCTTCCCTCTCTCTCTCTCTGCCTGCCTCTCCATCTACTTGTGATTTCTCTCTGTCAAATAAATAAATAAAATCTTAAAAAAAAATGCTGATTCTGATTGAGTGAATGGGGATGGGGCCCCAGATTCTGAATTTCTTTCTTCTTCTTTTTTTTTTTAATGTATTTTACTTATTTATTTGACAAGCAGAGATCACAAGTAAGCAGGGAGGCAGGCAGAGAGAGAGAGACGGGGGAAACAGGCTCCCTGCCGAGCAGGGAGCCTAATGCGGGGCTCGATCCCAGGACCCTAAGATCATGACCCGACCCGAGCCGAAGGCAGAGGCTTAACCCATTGAGCCACCTAGGCGCCCCTGAATTTCTAACAACCTTCCAGGTTGTATGCTATGCACAAATTTTACACTATGCAGTTTCTTTTTTCTTCCTTTTCTTTTTATGGTAAAGTGTACCTACATTAAAATGCACAGTGCTTCCAGTTACTTTGTTTTCTAGTAATTAACTTTGCACAGTTAATTTTTGCAGCTTTCATCATCACCAGGTTGTGATGGTGATGATGATGATTTTTAACACAGGTCTAATTTACTCTAGGCAGTTCTAGCCTTTTTCAGCTTGCTTTTGTGTTGCTTATTTCTGTTGGCGGTGGTCACGAGGAAAGGGATAAAATAAAATGCTGGTGAGTTGCTCTGCTTTCTTACTTCGGGTAATGAGAATCTGCTGTTGCTAAAGACAGATCTATTCTGATCTTCTCTTTTCCCTCATTGCTTTTGTTCAAACCTAGAAATCAGAGTGAATGGATTATATTGTCTTGTTACTCTTGGGGAGGTACAGGGTCACTTGAGGCTGGCAGGGGAAGGGCAGAAGCCCAGGGGAGCACTAGAGCCCCAGCTGGGGCTTGTTTGTCTCTAGGCAGTCAGGGGCTGTGGAATATTCTCCATATCTCTCACCCTGTCACCCGCACTTCTGGCTCTTACAGATGCGGCCTAAAGTCATGTGGCACCTCCTTCGCCGGTACATGGCATCCCGGCTCCATTCCCTGCGGATGGGTGGCTACCTGTTCTCAGGCTCCCAGGCCCCCCAGTTGTCCCCCGCCTTGATGAGGGCCCTGGGCCAGAAGTGCCCCAATCTGAAGCGCCTCTGCCTACACGTGGCTGACCTGAGCATGGTGCCCATCACCAGCTTGCCCTGCACCCTGAGGACCCTGGAGCTGCACAGCTGTGAGATCTCTATGGCCTGGCTCCTCAAGGAGCAGGACCCCACTGTGCTGCCCTTGCTTGAGTGCATCGTGCTGGACCGCGTCCCTGCCTTCCGAGACGAGCACCTGCAGGGCCTGACACGCTTTCGTGCCCTGCGGTCATTGGTGCTCGGCGGCACTTACCGAGTGACAGAGACAGGGCTAGATGCGGGCCTCCAGGAGCTGAGCTACTTGCAGAGGCTGGAGGTGCTAGGTTGCACCCTCTCCGCCGACAGCACCCTCCTGGCCATCAGCCGCCACCTTCGAGATGTGCGGAAGATCCGGCTGACCGTGAGGGGCCTCTCTGCCCCTGGCCTGTCTGTCTTGGAGGGCATGCCAGCCCTGGAGAGTCTCTGTTTGCTAGGCCCTCTCATCACCCCAGAAATGCCTTCCCCGACTGAAATCCTCTCTTCCTGCCTTGCTATGCCCAAGCTCAGGGTCCTTGAGCTGCAGGGTCTGGGGTGGGAGGGTCAGGAGGCTGAGAGGATCCTGTGTAGGGGGCTGCCCCACTGTATGGTCATCGTTAGGGCCTGCCCCAAAGAGTCCATGGACTGGTGGATGTGACAACCACCTGTCCATCTCAGCTTTCACTGGGGAGCCCCACACCCTCTGAATGGCACCTTTCGAGGGCCTGTAGTCAGGCTGACGGGGCCTGAAAGCCACAGGTGGAGAGAACCAAAGCCTTGGGGCCTCCAGACAATTGGAATCCCTGTTTGGCAGTTGTTTGGCCTCTGTGACATCAGTCAGCCTCCTGGAGGGCCTGTCCCCACTTCTGGAAATGGGGGAGATCATAGCTACCTCATGGTTACGTTGCAAAGCCTTAACTCTTTACCAGCCCTGGGCTGAAAAGGTCCTTGATGAAGGGTTGTTCTCAGGAACAGGATGGATGCAGAAGGGTGGTGTTAGGAGTTAGGGGGACCTGAAGGGCCAAGGCCCCTTAGGAGGCCTGGAAAGACTCTCTATGCATGTGCACCCACACACCCACACACCCACACACCATTGATATGCCTACTTGCACACAAGGGACATGATGAGAAAGCCGGCAAGTCTTAGGCTTTGATGATCGAAAGTGTTAATGAAGGTTCTAAGTTGTATTTTCTGTACTTGGTATTCTGTATTTTCCAATTTTTCCACAGTATATATTATTTTGCTATTAAAGAATTTTTTTTTCCAAAAAAGCATTTGGTTTCTTATTCGACATTTTCTTGAATGCCCACTCTATCACACGCCGTGTTCTAAGTCTTGGGCCCACAGCAGTAAACAAAACAAGCCCTGAGTAGAAGGCAGGACGATCAACAGGTGAATGCATCGATGGGATAGTTTTGGAGACAATAAACCAAGCTCACGTGATGGAGGTACCTGTGTCTGGTAGAGTGAGCGGAATGAGCCGCTCAAGTCTGGAGACCTGAGGGGATGAGGAACCCACTCTGGGAAGCACTGGGAAAAAGAAAAGACCAAGACACTGAGATGTAAATGAACTTGACATTTTTCAGGATCAAGAAGAACCGTGTGGCTGAGGGAACAAGAGGTGAGCCATAGAAAGTGAAGTCAGCTGGTGGGGTGAGGTTGGGGGCTTCTCACAGGTGGCATGGGTTTTGGAGGTTCAGTAAGTAGCAATGCTTTTCCTGCAGGCTGAGTTTGAGCCACTTGAAAGAAGCAGATGGCAGGCTGATAGTGATCAGGAGCGCCCACCCTTGAGGCCCCCCAGCCCAGCCTGCCTGCTCTGTGGTGGGAAGAGCCAGAAGAGAGAACGGCTGAGCTAGGGCCCTTGGTTCCTTGTTCCAAGCTCACTCACCAGAGACTGGGTGTCTCTCCCATGCTTTCCCACTAGCAGGTAGAACAGAAATTCCCCATCAGGCCATATGAGGACTATGGTATGAGTACCCCCTCAGTGTGGCCATGGCTAGGGTGTACTTTACTTGTTCCATGCCATGCTCAAACCTGGCAGCTCCAGCTCAGGGCACCTGGTGGGCTAGACTGATGCAGCCTGGAGCATTGGGACTGGTGAAGTCTCAGGTTGGGGAAAGAGATCTGCTTAAGGGTGTCTGGACACCTGAGGTCTTTTGTGGGCAGTATGATGGGGTGGCCAACCCCAGTCTTATGCTGGGATCTGCTGGTGGTCCTGGAGTAGGCTGCCGATGCCCCACCTGGAGCAGCTTGAGGAGGAAAAATAATTTCCTTCCTTTATTCTTGCTCTTCCTGCAGAAATGGAGGAGCAGGCATGAAATTAATTGGAGGCAGTGGTAAACATGGAAGTGTTTAATGGCCAGCGCTAGCAAGTAATGATGGGGCAGGGGAGCCCTAATTTGTAGTGTTTGCCCATTTCTGTGGTGTAAGTATTGCATCGTGGCTGGTTTCAAGCTACCAACAGTCTTAACAACTGGCTCACAAAATCCTTGCAACTTTAGCAATTGGCCCTCCTGACCTGGCATGAGCTGGCTTCAGGAGGCCACGGGTTCATGGTGTCTTTCTTCTAGATTCACCCAACTTTAGTGACCCTTTTCCTGAGTGTAGGTCTGAGGGGCGATAGGATTATGGGACATAAGACAGAGCTCCTTCCACCCCTGACCGCTGCCTTCTGGATAAGGGGCTGGGAGCGTGAGGATGCCCTTTGCTATTAAATGTACCTGAGACTTGTTTTAATCACGTATGATGATAGACATGGAGACAGCTGTCTTTGAAAGAAAACTTTATTACTTAAAATTCCCAAGAGCAGGGGGTCACCATGCAATGAAGAGCCACTATGGGGGGAAAACCAGGGTCTGTAGGAAGCAGGAGTAGGGGGAAAGCATGGGCCTAAGCCTTTATTATGGTTTTTGCAGGAAGAAATGGGCAAGGTAGGGCAGGCAAGCTGAGCAAGTTTAGAATTGGCTAGTTTGAATAATTTTGGTGGGCTCTAGGCTCTAGAAGCGGTCCCTAGTTGTCTGCTACTTGGCCCTGGGCTGATTTAGGGCAGAGGGAATATTGGTTTGCATGTAAGACTGAGATCAAGGAGCTAATTGTATTGGTTGGTTTGAGGGGTGGTCCTTACCCAGGTTTGCAAGACCCTAAGGTGTCAAAGCATCACAAAACATAGAAAATAAAAACATGACTAATACACTCTCCATTGAAAGTAAAGATAATCACGAGCAAATTTTAATTGACTGTCTGTTTTGTGTCAGTCCTTTATGCATGAATTTCCTCTAGCAGCCCAATGAGGAGTTCTATTGAGGTATAATTCACACAAATAAACAGCAAATATTTAGGTGCATAATTTGATGGTTCTGACACTTGTGTACACTTGTGAAACTATCAAGATAACAAATATTTCCATAACTCCCTAAAGTTTCCTTGTGGCTTCTTTTAACCCTCCCTCCATTCCCGTCCTCAGGCAAACACTGGCCTCTTTTCTGTCACTATAAATTATTTTTATTCTCCTAGAGTTTTATGTAAGTAGAGATGGATATTTGTGTTTAAACATATGTTTTCCTTAAAATAATTTTTCCTGATATTAAAAAAAATAACATATGTTTGTAAAGGATTTTAACATTATGGAAAGTGAGGGGCAGCTGGGTAACTCAGTCAGTTACGTGTCTGACTTTGGCTCAGGTCATGATCTTGGGGTCCTGGGATGAAGTGAGCCCTGCATAAGGCTCCCCACTCCATGGGGAGTCAGCTTCCCCCTCTTCCTCTTCCTCTCCCCCAACTTGTGCTCTCTCTGCCTCTCTCTTTTATTTATTAAATAAATAAAATCTTTAAAAAATTATAGAAAGTGAATCTCTTTCTAATCCCAGGCCCCAGAGGAAATCACTGTGAGAAGTTGGATGTACAATCCTCTAGAATTTTGTCTACTATTGGGACTCTGGGGAAAAAAGTCAAAGGCATTACTTTTTTTTTTAAGTTTAAAAAATTTTTTAAGTAACCTCTGGACCCAACGTGGGGCTCAAACTCATAAACTCGAGATCAAGAGTCACACGCTCTTCCACCTGAGCCAGCCACACACCCTAATCAATGACATCTCTTAATCTCCCTTCTGAGTTTGAGACCAATCATGGAAGTTAGATATGGAAACATCAGCTTCATGAGTAACAAAACTTGGATTGAAGCATGCTGGTGTTGCTATGTATCCCCTGTTGGCCTTATGATGTTTTATTTATTTATTTATTGGCCTTATGATGTTTTACTGCTGCATTTACCAAATATACTTGGGCATGGTCCAACTGGTTGACCACAAACCTCCTTTGGATGCTTACTGTATGGCCCCAGCCTGATCAAACTAGCCCTTCTCTGGAGTCCCTTAGACTCCCAAGCAGAGAGAGAAAGGGTGAGATACAAAGATCCTCGGTTCTTTCTTCCAAATCTGCTAGTGAGATAAAGGGTTTAAGTGTGTATGTGTAGAGGTCACTTTAGCTGACATTTGCCCTCCTTGGATATGGAAAGCCAGAAGAATGATGTTTTCTCCCTAATGGACTAAAATAGATGCATACCTGTTTTGTGTCAGTCTCAGCCTGTAATAGTGATGCTATTGGCTGGGAATGCCCGGGGCACTCATCTGGGCCCCTACTTCTGGCAGTGAGCTCCCACAGCCATTACCCTGACTGGAGCCAGTGTTGTGGCTGGACCCACCCTTGTGGTTCTTACTATGATTGCAAGACACACCTCAGCAACAGCTATCAGATAACTTTGAAAAATGAGACTTATAACTTAGGAGTTCTGGAGGGTACATGGCATACCTAAGGTTGCCAGGAAAGAGAGAAAGAGAGAGAGAATGAACAGTCTTGGAGTTCTGTCTTTATTGGGGGTTAAGGATGGGGTGGAGGGCTCAAGGTTTTGTGGATTCACCTTTATTGGTGAATTTTGTTAACCTTAAAAATTAAAGTTATTTTTGCCAGCAAAAAAAAAAAAGGGTTAATTCAGGAATAGCAGAGAATTACAATTCATAACGTGCAGGTTATGGCAAAACCATAGGCAAGTCTGGAGAACGAAGGAGAGGAATGCCCATTTATAGAGGAAAGAGGGGAGTTGGGAAGGGTTATTATAAGCAAAAAAGTCCATTGGAGTAAACGGAGTTTGAAGTACAGTGGCTTCTCATTGGCTGAGCTGTGCAAGTCTCTCATTGGCTGGGCTGTTGCTGACTAGGAGTAAATCTTTCCTCCAACTGCTGGGGTAGTAAATGTGCAGGCTTCTTCCTGTTGAGAATGCAAGGTATGTCTCTTCGTGCTCATTCTGCAAAGGGCTGTGAGAAGCGGTGTGTTATCCCTTCTGGCTTTCTGACTCCAAATTATTTTATTAAGTAGGCACCACAGCCAGCATGGAGCCCAACCCAGGGCTTGAATTTAGGACCCTGAGATCAAGACCTGAGTGAGATCAAGAGTTGGGTGCTAAACCGACTGAGCCACCCAGGTGCCCCACTCCTGACTCCATTTTAGATGAGATTTCCTTTATTCAAGTTCATAAAATGGATGCCCCTTCAATCAAAAACTTAACGTTAGGTACTTACACTGAACCTCCTCAAACAGATGTTCCTGTGTTCCCTTACTCCTCCCTCTAAAAGAAGAGCCTTTCTCTAACTAACCTTTAAGATACTTATAGCTCTTATGGTTGGAGTGTTCTTATTTCAATAGGCCTTTCTCCCTCCTGAAATAATTCTTTTGAATGAAGTCTTTCTTTACCATTGTCCAGAATAATTTTTGACAATGATAAACAAACAAAAATCTTTTAAGCCATTTTGGCTCCTTGCCCTAAAACTACTCAAATCCATCAGCAGATAGCACATAGCCATTGGCTCTGCCTTAATTTTAGCATCAGAGCTGGTCCCACTCCTTCCATTCCTCCCAGCCAACTGCGTCCAGCTATTTCCATCTGTCATTGGGATTATTGCCTCAAATTTCTAATTGTCCTGCCTGATTCTATCTTTGCCTCCCTAGAGTCACACAACAAAGAGAACTTTAACATAAAATAAAATAAAAATACACATCAGATAATATTGCTCCTATAGCTCAAAAGCCTTCAGGGGCTCCCCCATTGCATTCAAGGTAAAACCCACAATTTTTGAACAGTGTGGAGATTCCTCAAGAAATTAAAAATAGAGCTTCCCTATGACCCTGCAATTGCACTCCTGGGTATTTACCCAAAGATACAAATGTAGTGAAAAGAAAGGCCATCTGTACCCCAATGTTTATAGCAGCCATGGCCACGGTCGCCAAACTGGAAAGAACCAAGATGCCCTTCAATGGACGAATGGATAGGGAAGATGTGGTCCATATACACTATGGAGTATTATGCCTCCATCAGAAAGGATGAATACCCAACTTTTGTAGCAACATGGACGGGACTGGAAGAGATTATGCTGAGTGAAATAAGTCAAGCAGAGAGAGTCAATTATCATATGTTTTCACTTATTTGTGGAGCATAACAAATAGCGTGGAGGACAAGGGGCATTAGAGAGGAGAAGGGAGTTGGGGTAAATTGGAAGGGGAGGTGAACCATGAGAGACTATGGACTCTGAAAAACAACCCGAGGGTCTTGAAGGGGCGGGAGGTGGGAGGTTGGGGGAACAAGGTGGTGGGTATTAGGGAGCGCACGTATTGCATGGAGCACTGGGTGTGGTGCAAAAACAATGAATACTGTTACGCTGAAAAGAAATTAAAAAAAAAGATTTCATTTATTTATTTTTAAGATTTTATTTATTTATTTGACAGACAGATCACAAGAAGGTGGAGAGGCAGGCAGAGAGAGAGAAGGAAGCAGGCTCTCCACGGAGCAGAGAACCAGACGCAGGGCTCAATTCCAGGACCCTGGGATGATCACCTGAGCTGAAGGAAGAGGCTTCTGAGCCATGCATGTGCCCCTTATTTGTTTATTTGTTTGAGAGAGAGACAGAGACCACACACTCGAGAGGGAGAAGGAGCAGGTGGGAGGGGCAGAGGGAGAGGAAGAAGCAGAATCCCTGCTGAGAGGGGAGCCCCTGTGGGGCTCAATCCTAGGACCCCGGGATCATGACCTGAGCCAAAGACAGACGCTTAACCAACTGTCCCAAACCCCGAAATTCTTACAGTTGCCCAGGTGGCCTTGTATGATACGGTTCCATTACTTCTCTGACCTGACTTCTAGCTAGTCTCCATCCTGCCCAACTCACGTCAAACATTTTATTTAAAAAAAATTTTTTTTATTTATTTATTTTAAACTTCAAACATTTTAGACACTGGGCTTCTGCTGTTGTTTAGAGGCCAAACCTCTCCTACCTCAGGGCCTTTTCCCCCAGACATTCCTACTCATCTCCAACCAGATTGCTGGGGGTGAAGTGGAAATACTGTGTGTTCATGATTCTGGGCCTTGGGTTTCTCAACGGTCAAACCATTGTTCTTCCTTACCTCAAACACCAGGAAGATTTTATAATCAAATGGATAGTGGGAAGGGAAAATGCTTTCTAAAGTGAGAACTGTTGACCTTAAAAATAAAACAGATGGTTGTTTTACCAGCAAAGATGGGTTTATTTAGGAATAGCAAAAACTTGCAGTATTGGGCCTAAGCAAACTATGGCAAAACCATAGATAAGTCCCACCAACAAAGAGGGTAGCTTTTAAAAAAAGATTTTATTTATTTGCCAGAGAGAGAGAGAGAGAGAGAACATACAAGCAGGCTGAGAGGCAGGCAGAGGCAGAGAGAGAAGCAGGCTCCCGGTCAAGCAAGGAGCCCGATGCGGGACTCGATCCTAGGTCCCCGGGACCATGACCTGAGCCGAAAGCAGTGTCCCAACCAACTGAGCCACCCAGGAGTCCTCCGACTGCATTCTAACTGAGGTTTCCTTTTATTCATTTTCACAGAACTTTCCAATCTGAAGTAAACTTTTAGGGTTGGTTTGAAGGGCAGCTGCTTGAGACAGAGAGTGTGTAATACCCTTAATTACCACCAGATGGCAGCACGCCACCGAATTTGTCATGTAGGTCATTTCTCACAGTACAGTAATTCTAAGTTGCTAATATTTGTGTACTTCTTCGCCCTTCATAAATAGGGACAATGAAAGGAAAGTATATTTGTTAGGCATCTATTGTTTTGGCTGGACATCTAGTTTACATCCGTGATTTAAACCAGAGCATCCCCCTCATCTTTTAGAACTTCCCAATAACAATCAAATGGGAAATGAAACAAAATATTAAATATATGGGGACGCCTGGGTGGCTCAGTCGGTTAAGTGTCTGCCTTTGGCTCAGGTCCTGGGTCATGGAATTGAGTCCTCTATGGGGCTTCCTGCTCAGCGGGGAGCCTGCTTCTCTCCCTTTCCCTCTGACCCTCCTCCCTGTCTGTGCTCTGCCTCTGACAAATAAATAAAATCTTTAAACAATTAAATGTAGGAGCTCGCGGGTGGCTCAGTCCTTAAGTATCTGCTCAGGTCATGATCCCCCGGTCCTGGGATTGAGCCCCACATCAGACTCCCTCCTCTGCGGGAAGCAAGCTTCTCCCTCTCCATGCCCCCTGCTTGTGTTTCTGCTCTCCCTGTCAAATAAATAAATAAAATCTTTTAAAAAATTAAATGTATGTACATATAGTGTCTAGGAATAGACCTAACTGAAAGATACGACCCATTGAAGAAGAAAATTCAAAATTTAAGGGCCTAAGGAAGGAGCAGGATGAATGGAGGTGTGATCCACTTTGTGGACTGACAGGTACCTTGGTAAACCTGATGTTCGTCACAAAGGGTCTCAGAAGGGAAGAGAGAAGGAGCAAAAAAGCTTTTATTAGGCATCCTGAGGACTGGCCACCTGGAAGTGAGGCTCAGCCCAAGCACTGCCCTCACACCTGGTCCCCACCCGGGCTCCGCCTCCCCGGAGCCTGGAATCCGCCTTAGCCCCACCCACGATGCCCGATGCTTACTCTTAGCCGCGCCTTCCAGGATTGGTCTTTGCCAGCCAGGCCACGCCCCCCCGGGGCTGTTCCCACCTCTAGCTCAGCCCGTTCAACCTACCTGGTACTCGCCCCCGGCTGGGCCCATTCAGCACCCAGCCTTCCCTGAGGGCTTCTTCGGGCTCCTCCCTCCTCCCATTGCGCCCCGCCCCAGCCCTGGGGCCCCGCCCCTTCTCTGCCCACAATACCGGAAGTGGAAGTGTGGGTTGGCCGGGAGCCCACAGGTGGCTGTGTTGCTTCCGGGATCTCCTGACGCCGACTCTGGTGTCCCCGGCGAATGGCTCTGCTGGGAAGGATTCAGACCAAAGGGTAGGTCTGGTCCGTCCCTGTGGCGCTTTTATCGAGAGCCTTGCTGGTCCATGGCTTTTTGGATCTGGGGAGGTTGTGGGTGGCTGGGTTGTATCGGGGTCTGTGCCCAGATGATTCTGGACCCCCATGTTCTCATCTGTTGCTCCTTGGCTCCCTTCTCCAGAGCACTAGGCTGATGTTATAACCCAAAAGTATAGGGGGACAGGAATGTGTTTTTATGTTTTCAGTGAGAACTTTTAAAAGGACATCAGTGATGACGTTTTAGAGTATAAGTGACGTTCAGGGGGGTGAGATCCATATGGGATGACGAAGAATCCTTGAGACATCTTTGGTGCAAAATGGTGGTTTATTAAAGCGTGGGGACAGGACCCGTGGGCAGAAAGAGCTGTTGGCCCTGGGGTTATGAGGGGTGACTGACTATATGCTACGGGGTTGGGGGAGTTAAGGAAAAGGAGGTTTTCAGAAGAACTTTAAGGGCGCCTGGGTGGCTCAGTGGGTTGAAACATGCTGTGTGAATGAAGCTTTGCACAAGTGTATATATCTTTCGATCTTGTTTAAATGGAGTTCTGAGAAAAGCAAAAAGTAATCTATAGTGCAAAACTTAAGAACTGTGGTTGGGCAGAAGTTATGGGTGGGAACTAACTAGGAAAGGGACATGAACTTCCACAAGCGAGGATAACTATAACTTGATAGAGATTTGGGTTACAGAGATGTATTTATCAAGACTGAACTGCACACTTTAATTTCACCTTATGTAAATTTTTCCTCAAAAGAAAATATTGTATGCAAATACTAAACTAGTGGGTGATATACATTCTGAAAAATTTGGGAAGATGTGTATTGAAGTCACAGGTGACTTTGAAAAACATGTAAAAAAGATTGATGAGTAGATGGCAGGATAGATAAATATGTGATCATGCAATTATAGGAAAACGCTAATGGTAGCTTATAAGGTGTAACTGTAAAATTCGTACAGATTTGCTGTGTATTTGGAAATTTGGATATTAAAATTTTAGGGGAGGGACACCTGGGTGGCTCAGTGGTTAAGCCTCTACCTTTGGCTCAGGTCCTGATCTCGGCGTCCTGGGATGGAGCCCTGCATTGCACTCTCTGCTTGGCAGGGAGCTTGCTTCCCCCTCTCTGTTTGCCTGCCTCTCTGCCTACTTGTGATCTCTGTCTCAAATAAAAAAAATCTTTAACATGTTAGGGGGAAAGCTTGTACACTTAGAGGATATGTTGTTTATGGATGTCCTGTTTAAGATGTAAATACAGGGGTGCCTGGGTGGCTCAGTTGGTTAAGTGTCTGCCTTTGGTTCAGGTCATGATCCCAGGGTCCTAGGATTGAGCCCTGTATCAGGCTCCCTGCTTCTCCCTCTGCTGCTGTCCCTGCCTGTGCTCTCTCATTCTCTCTCCCTGTCAAATAAATAAACAATCTTAAAAAAAAAAAGATGTATGGTTCCTGGGTGACTCAGTTGGTCAAGTGACTGCCTTCGGCTCAGGTCAGATCCTGGAGTCCTGCATGGAGGTCCGCATCAGGATCCCTGCACAGTGGGGAGTTTGCTTCTCCCTCTGACCCTCCTTTATCTCATTCTCTCACTTTCAAATAAATAAATCTAATCTTTTAAAAAATGTAAATACAAAAGGAGGGGTGCCCACGTGGCCCAGTTGGTTAAGCCATTGACTCCTGATTTGGCTCAGATCATAATCTCACAGTTGTAAGATTGAGCCCACTGTTGGCTTTGCGTTGGGCATGGGGCCTGCTTAAAATTCTCCCTTTCCCGCCACCCCATGTCCCCTCAAATGCACTCACTCTCTCTCTCCCTCAAAAAAAGATGTAAATACGGGACACCTGGGTGGCTCAGTCAGTTAAGCATCAGCCTTTGGTTCAGGTTGTGATCCTAGGGTCCTGGGATTGAGTCCCACACTGGGCTCCGTGCTTAGCAGGGAGCTTGCTTCTCTTTCTGTCTGCTTGTGTGTGCACTCTCTCTCTCTCTGACAAACAAATAAAATCTTTTTAAAAAGATGTAAATGTAAAAGATATCTGACTACATCAAAATTTAATACAGAATTGAAAGACAGGAAGTAAACCAGGAGAAGGAATATGTGATATACAACTTACTCTTATGTATCAGTGATGAAAAGGCAAGCAATTCAGTAGAGAATTGGCATGGAAATAGGCAGTTTATAGATAAGGAAATAACAGTAACCATATTAAAGACAGATCTATTGGAATACACAAAGAACTCTATCAAAAAGACACCATGACGGGATGCTTGGGTGGCTTAGTGGGTTAAGCCTCTGCCTTCAGCTCAGGTCATGGTCTTGGGGTCCTGGGATGGAGCCCCACCTTGGGCTCTCTGCTCAGCGGGGAGCCTGCTTCCTCCTCTCTCTCTGCCTGCCTCTCTGCCTACTTGTGCTCTCTCTGTGTCAAATCAATAAATAAAATCTTAAAAAAAAAAAGACACCATGAGGTGCCTGGGTGGCTCATTCAGTTAAGCATCTGACTCTTGATTTTTTTTTTTTAAAGATTTTACTTATTTATTTGACGGAGAGAAATCACAAGTAGATGGAGAGGCAGGCAGAGAGAGAGAGAGGGAAGCAGGCTCCCCGCTGAGCAGAGAGCCCGATGCGGGACTCGATCCCAGGACCCTGAGATCATGACCTGAGCCGAAGGCAGCGGCTTAACCCACTGAGCCACCCAGGCGCCCTGATTGACTTTGACTCCAATCATAATCTCAGGGTCCTGAGATTGCGCTTTATGTCAGGCTCCACGGAGTCAGGCTGGTGTCTGCTTAAGATCTGGCTCTCCTTCAGTTCCTCCCCACTGCATGTGCTCTCTCTCACTCAAATAAATAGATCTTTTTAAAAAGGCACCATTAAGAAAGGGAAAATAAGCTATAATGAGGGATAAGATATATGTAACATATGTATGAAAAGGATTGCTGTGCAGAATAACTTCTATATTATCGAAGAAAAAGACAAAAGTTCCAGATGATGGGGCGCCTGGGTGGCTCAGTGGGTTAAGCCGCTGCCTTCGGCTCAGGTCATGATCTCAGGGTCCTGGGATTGAGTCCCGCATCGGGCTCTCTGCTCAGCAGGGAGCCTGCTTCCTCCTCTCTCTCTCTCTCTCTGCCTGCCTCTCTGCCTACTTGTGATCTCTCTCTGTCAAATAAATAAAATAAAATATTAAAAAAAAAAGTTCCAGAAGAAAAATGGACAAGAGCCTTGAGTACGCAGTTCCCAAAAATAAAGGTTTCCAAACAATAAGCATATGAAAAGATGCGTAGTTTCAGTGATCAATGAAATGGGAATAAAACCATCCAGAGGTGCTAGTACACACCTAATAGAGTGTTGAAAATTACAGGCTGGGACGCCTGGGTGGCTCAGTAGGTTAATTGTCTGCATTCAGCTCAGGTCATGATCCCAGGGCCCTTGCTCAGCAGGGAGCCTGATTTTCACTCTTCCTGCAGCTCCCCTGGTTGTGTCCTCTTTGGCTCTCTCTCTCTGTTGGACAAATAAGTAAGTAAATAAAATCTTAAAAAGTATACAGGCTTTCAATACCAAGTATGGATAAGGATGCAGAACAGCAATGCTCATACTGTGTGGGAGTATAAATTTGCACCATCATATTTCTTTCTAACCAAGAGAATATGGCAGAGGTAATGGGATACGACTCCTGTAATTCTAATGCATTATGTAAAACTTGATAGCTGACTGTAGTTTCTAGAGTCTTCCTCTCTTTGGCATTGACGCAGCAAGCTTTCACAAATAGTGATGTGGACCAGTGAGCTAATGATTAAAAAAGAATTCTTGATGGGGTGCCTGGGTAGCTCAGTCAGGTAAGCGTCTGCTTGGGCTCAGGTCATTATCTTGGGGTCCTGGGGTTGAGCTCTGCATCAAGCTCTCTGCTTATTGGGAAGTCTGCTACTTCCTTTCACTCTCACTCTCTGTGCTCTCTCTCAAATAAATAAATAAAACCTTAAAAAAGAACGAATTCTTGAGATATTTTTGGTGCAATAAGATGCTTTTATTAAGGGCGCCTGGGTGGCTCAGTGGGTTAAAGCCTCTGCCTTTGGCTCAGGTCATGATCCCAGTGTCCTGGGATCAAGCCCCATCTATGAAAAGATCTGCTCAGCAGGGAGCCTGCTTCCTCCTCTCTCTGCCTGCCTCTCTGCCTACTTGTGATCTCTGTCTAATAAATAAATAAAATCTTTAAAAAAAACTATAAAAAAGATGCTTTTATTACAGTATGGGGACCTATGGTCAGAAAGAGCCACATGGGATTGTGAGGAGTAACTGATTGTATACTTTTTTGTTAGCGGAGGTTAGGGATAGTATGTCTCTAAGGAATTTGTGCACGTTAAAAGTAAGGTCTCCAGGACCTTGGAGGGCTAGCTATTAAGGTAACATTGTTTTTAGTCTTTAATGAAATATCAACAGTAAAGTAGCCATGAATTCCTTGAGGAATATCACATTCCACATATCTTGGGGATTTATCAGTGGGCTGCAAGTTGTAAGGAGACTTAATTTTAGCTACATTTCTCTTGCCTTTGTTCTCATCAAATAGTACAGCCAAAGGAAATTAAGTTTGCCAATTAAGTCACCAAACCTGATGGAGTTTATTTTTTTTTTTAAAGAGCTGAGGTGTTGTTGTTTTAAAGATATTATTTATTTGACAGAAGGAGAGAGAGCATAATTATGCAGGAGGAGTGGCAGGGAGAGGGAGAAGGAGGCTTTCCACTGAGCAGGGACCCTGATGTGGGACTCAGTCCCAGGACCCTAGGATCGTGACCAGAGCCAAAGGCAGAAGCTTAACCGACCAAGCCACGGGCATACCCCTGATGGAGCTTATTTATTTATTTATTTATTTAAAATATTTTAGTCATAGTGTTGAAGTTTTTTTTTTTAAGATTTTATTTATTTATCTGATAGAGATCACAAGTAGGCAGAGAGAGAGGAAGGGAAGCAGGCTCACTGCTGAGCAGAGAGCCTGATGCGGGGCTCGATCCCAGGACCCTGGGATCATGACCCGAGAGGAAGGCAAAGGCTTTTACCCATTGAGCCATCCAGGTGCCCCCCCCCTGTTGGAGTTTAGAAGTAGATTCTGTCTCTACCTCTCTAAAAAAAATTAATAAAAACAAAATCTTTAATAACATAAAATCTCTAGAAAATAAAATAAAATTTAAGCTATAAATTTACTTTCTGTTGTGAAACTTAATAAAGAGAAACCTCACTAAAATGGAGTCCGGAGGCCAGAAGGGGTGGTTTTCATGCTGTACCACTTCTTATGAACCACAGGAAGAACTGTCCATTACAGTCCTCTAAAAGGAAAAGATGTACCTTGTATCTCCTACAAGAAATTGACTATCCTTCAAGCAACTTAGCCAATGAGAAACTCCTCATTACTCTCAACTCTTGCTTTTATGCAATTTACTTTTGTTCAAAACAACTCCTCCTGGGATGCCTGGGTGGCTCAGTGGTTTAAAGCCTCTGCCTTCAGCTCAGGTCATAATCTCAGGGTCCTGAGATCGAGCCCCGCATTGGGCTCTGGGGCTTGCTCCCGCCCCCGCTCCCACCTGCCTGCCTCTCTGCCTACTTGTGATCTCCTGTCTGTCAGATGAATGAATAAAATCTTAAACAAAAAACAATTCCCAACTTACCCTTCTTTTCCATGAATGACATTCCTGTCCTTTGTTGGACTATGGTTTTGCCATAGTTTGCTTGTCCCAAATTTTAATTCTTGGCTATTCCTCAATAAACCCATTTTTCCCAGTAAAATAACTTTTATTTTTAAGGTCAACACTTTATCATATTATTTTTTTGAAATGGGTTAAAAAGAAATGATTCAACAAATCTCCACAGGTTTCTAGATATACTAAAAATACTCCAGTGTGGCATTGACATGCATGTTTTCTTGTTAGTTCTACCATCTATCCTCCTCCCCAGTAGAAATTAAAGCTCTGTGAAGGTCTGAGCAATTTAATGAATGAAAGGAAAAACCTTATTAGGGGACATGATGGTAACCACATAAAAGTAAAACAGCAATAGAAATACATAAAAGATATACAGAAGCTCATACCTAAGGAAAGACTAAATGTCATTTACTATTTGTCATACAAAAATAGGTTTTAGGTGCCTGGGTGGCTCAGTGGGTTAAGGCCTCTGCCTTTGGCTCAGGTCGTGATCTCAGGGTCCTGGGATCGAGCCCCGCATCGGGCTCTCTGCTCAGCAGGGAGCCTGCTTCCTCCTCTCTCTCTGCCTGCCTCTCTGCCTACTTGTGATCTCTCTGTCAAATAAATAAAATATTAAAAAACCCAAGGTTTTAAAAAATAAAGTCTACAGTCCCAAGATTAACATGCAAATGTAGGACAAGTTCGAAGATAAAATTGAAAAACTGAGAAGGGACAAGAGGGTTTTTTAAGAATAGTGGGGATGGAGGAGTCAGCACTGCTGCATAACAAAGCATCTCCAAGCTTCACACATCCTTGCAGCTCACCCCGTTAACTCAGAGAACAGCTGTTTTCCCCCCTAATTTATTTTTTTATTTATTTTCAGCATAACAGTATTATTTTTGCCCCACACCCAGTGCTCCATGCAATACGTGCCCTCTCTAATACCCACCACCTGGTTCCCCCAACCTTCCACAGCCCGCCACTTCAAACCCCTCAGATTGTTTTTCAGAGTCCATAGTCTCTCATGATTCACCTCCCCTTCCAATTTACCCCAACTCCCTTCTCCTCTTTAACTCCCCATGTCCTCCATGCTATTTGTTATGCTCCACAAATAAGTGAAACCATATGATAATTGACTCTCTCTGCTTGACTTATTTCACTCAGCATCATCTCTTCCAGTCCTGTCCATGTTGCTACAAAAGTTGGGTAATCATCCTTTCTGATGGAGGTATAATACTCCATAGTGTATATGGACCACATCTTCCTTATCCATTCGTCCATTGAAGGGCATCTTGGTTCTTCCCACAGTTTGGCAACCATGGCCATTGCTGCTATAAACATTGGGGTACAGATGGCCCTTCTTTTCACTCCATCTGTATCTTTGGGGTAAATACCCAGGAGTGCAATTGCAGGGTCACAGGGAAGCTCTATTTTTAATTTCTTGAGGAATCTCCACTCTGTTCTCCAAAGAGGTTGCACCAACTTGCATTCCCACCAACAGGGTAAGAGGGTTCCCCTTTCTCCACATCCCCTCCAACACATGTTGCAATCTATACTTTTAATGCCATTCCGATCAAAATTCCACCGGTATTCTTCAAAGAGCTGGAGCAAATAATCCAGAAAGTTGTATGGAATCAGAAGAGACCCCGAATCGCTAAGGAAATGTTGAAAAACAAAAATAAAACTGGGGACATCACGCTACCTGATTTCAAGCTTTACTACAAAGCTGTGATCACCAAGACAGCATGGTACTGGCATAAAAACAGACACATAGACCAGTGGAACAGAGTAGAGAGCCCAGATATGGACCCTCAACTCTATGTGCAAATAATCTTCGACAAAACAGGAAAAAATATACAGTGGAAAAAAGACAGTCTCTTCAATAAATGGTGCTGGGAAAACTGGGCAGCTATATGTAGAAGAATGAAACTCGACCATTCTCTTACACCGTACACCAAGATAAACTCAAAATGGATAAAAGACCTCAACGTGAGACAGGAATCCATCAGAATCCTAGAGGAGAACCTAGGCAGTAATCTCTTTGATATCAGCCACAGCAACTTCTTTCAAGATATGTCTCCAAAGGCAAAGAAAACAAAAGCGAAAATAAACTTTTGGGACTTCATCAAAATCAAAAGCTTCTGCACATCAAAGGAAACAGTCAACAAAACAAAGAGGCAACCCACGGAATGGGAGAAGATATTTGCAAATGACAGTACAGACAAAAGGTTGATATCCAGGATCTATAAAGAACTCCTCAAACTCAACACACACAAAACAGACAATCATATCAAAAAATGGGCAGAAGATATGAACAGACACTTCTCCAGTGAAGACATACAAATGGCTATCAGACACGTGAAAACATGTTCATCATCACTAGCCCTCAGGGAGATTCAAATTAAAACCACATTGAGATACCACCTTACACCAGTTAGAATGGCCAAAATGAGCAAGACTGAGAACAGCCGTTTTTCTGAGAGGGAGCTGCCCGGCCAGTCAGGGGCACGCGGGCTCTGGTCCCGCCCCCAGCCGGGGCGCCGGTCTCCCTTCTCAGGGTCACTGGAGTGGATCCCCTGGGGCCTGGGCCAGGCTGCAGTGCCTTGGGCCACAACAGGACTTCTCTGTGGAGGCCCAAGGACGTGGCCACCGCCCCTCCCGCTGCCTCAGCGCTCCTACGCCCCAGGGAGCTTTCTACTTCCCAAACCCCAGACCGGAAGTGGGGTGCGTGTCCCCCGAGCGGCCGCCATCTTGCCTCTAACGGCACCACGGTTTTTCTCGTTATTCGCTTCCAACACAGAAGAGTGGGGGCAGGTGCAAGGTCGGGTCGGTAGCCTGGGGAGCGCTTCTGGGAGGGCGGGGTCTTGACGAAGCTGAGGAGGCGGGGCTCTGGGAAGGCGCGGTTCCGGTGAGGGTGGACAAATGGGGCTCCGGATGGGACTTTGGGGGGCGGGGTCTTGGGATGGACAAAGGGGACTGTGGGCGGGGCTGAGGGGCGTGGTCCACGAGGGGCGTGGCCTCAGTCTCGCGGGCTGGGAGAGCAAGGGCAGTTGGTCGCCTGCCGGCATCCTTCGGTTTGTCGTTGGTTTTGGGGGTTAAGAGGCCTCGGTGAAATGTACATCCGGGAGATCCCTTTCTGCCTTCCTCACACAAGAGACTTTTACTTTTGCGACTTTTGTGAGAAATGGTTGAGGTGAGAAGATCTTAAAACTTTTTTCGGTTAATAACGTTTGATAAATTCATTTGGGAAAATGCTTCCTCAGTATTGTAGCGTGAGTGCCAGTACGTACGTGTAATCAGGAAGAGAGAAGGAAACAGCGCGAATGAAAATGTAAATAACGAGTCTTAAAATTAAAGGAGGCGGTTCCGCTCCGTACTTCCCAAGTTTTAAAACGTGGGGATCTCTTGCTCTCGATATTATTAAAACGGATTTTGGTGGCATATACCTGCGGCTAAAGCCTAATAGAAGTCTAAAGCATAAGTGACATGCATGAAATTTTGTGAGTTAAAACCACGGGGATCTCCAGGAAAAAGGGAGGAAGGAGCTCTCCCAACATCAGGTACTAGGACTATGGGAAATTTGTTATTCATTTATTTGACAGAGCGAGAGAGCACAAGCAGGGGGAGCAGCAGAGGGAGAGGGAGAAGCAGGCTCCCTGCTGAGCAGGAAGCCAGATGTGGGGCTTGATCCCAGCACCCCAGGATCATGACCTGAGCTGAAGGCAGGTGCATAACTGAGCCACCCAGATGCCTCTAGATTTCCCTTTTTAAAAATAAAATGTTTGGGAACCCCCTGAAGCTTATAGGAGAAAACGTTGCAAGAACAGTACAATGAAATCCCATTTGCTCTTTGTCTAGATTGAGCATTTGTTAATGTTTTGCCACATTTCTTGTCTCTCTCGGTATACATATAATAATTACTAAATTAGCTGGATCATTTGAGAGTAAGTTGCAGAAATCATAACCCTTTACTTCTGAAGACCTCAGTGAGCATATAGTTCCTAAAAACAGGCATTCTTCTCTTTTATAACCTCAGCCTAATTACTAAGTTCTGGAAGGTGTAGGTCTAAAAAACAATTAAGGATTTTACCTATTTATTAGAGACAGAGACAGACTGAGAGAGAGCATGAGAGGGGAGTAGGTCAGAGAGAGAAGCAGACTGCCCATGGAGCTGGGAGCCCGATGCATGTGGGACTCTATACCGGAACTCCAGGACTATGACCTCAGCCAAAGGCAGTTGTTTAACCAACTGAGCCACCCAGGTGCCCTAAAAAAACTGTTTTCTGATAAAACTTTTTTTTTTAAGATCTTATTTATTCATTTGACAGAGACACAGCGAGAAAGGGAACACAAGCAGGGGGGAGTAGCAGAGGGAGAAGCAGGCTCCCCGCAGAGCAGGGAGCCCAATGTGGGGCTCGATCCCAGGACCCTAGGATCATGACCTGAGCCGAAGGCAGATGCTTAATGACTGAGCCACCCAGGCACCCCAAGATGTTCCCTTATTATTTTTTTTCCTGAAGCCATGGAATAATGATTTTATCAAGTACTTTTACTGAATATATTTAGAGAATCATATGATTCTCTCCAGTCTGCAAATGTAGTGAATTCTATTAAGCGTTTTCATAAAGACACTAACCCTATCTTGAATCCCTGTGTGCTTGTCTTAGATTCTCCTGCTCACTGGTACATTCAGCGTGTTAATACCTCCTTTCTGCTCTTCGCACTTATGCTCATGAATGAGTTGGGCTCCTTATTTTCCTTTCTTATAACCATTATTATTTGGTGCCTCCTTGACTTAAACTGGTTTTTATGTTGTTGTTTTACTGTCAGTGTTCGGTTTCTGGGGCTCTCGTGACTGGGTCTCTTCTATGGCCTGGTGGGAACTGAGTTTTTCCAGAAACTGTGTGCTTGTTCATATGTTAGTTTCTTGCTTAAGGTGTTTTGGACCACAGAGGTGCTGTGATTTACACCAATACCCAAGGGAGAATGGGCTTATGTTTGCAAACTCTCAGGAGAGATTGTCCCAGTAACCCAGCACTGATGCCAGAAGAACCCTGGTCATCTTCCGGTCCTCATTCAGCAAGCATTCCCACCAGGGAGGGGCAAGACAGGTGTGTGAAAGGCCAGAGGTGGGAAGGTGTCACCTGCTGAGATTGGAATTTGGACTGTGTGCCAAATGCAGTAGACATTCTAGAAGTTCTTAAACTAGACTGGGAGGGGGCAAGATCCGATTTCTAGGCTTTTTTCCTCCCTAGTAGAGTTGTGTTGACCTCATGGAACATTATTAACTATTAGGCATAGAGATACAAGAAAGCAAAGGAACCAGTCTGTAAAACATTGGAATCTTCCAGGCAGGAGGTGATAAAAACCACAATTTTAGCACATTCTGTGCTACTAAATGATGTTGCCTTTGTAATGCACAATGTATCCTCCGCACCATCTAAAGAATGTAATATACTGTATGTAGATGCATTTCATAAGGCTGTAGATGTTTGATTTAAAAAGCTCTTCCCGGGGCGCCTGGGTGGCTCAGTGGGTTAAGCCGCTGCCTTCGGCTCGGGTCGTGATCTCGGGGTCCTGGGATCAAGTCCCACATCGGGCTCTCTGCTCAGCGGGGAGCCTGCTTCCCTCTCTCTCTCTCTGCCTGCCTCTCCATCTACTTGTGATTTCTCTCTGTCAAATAAATACATAAAAAATCTTTTAAAAAATTAAAAAAATAAAAAGCTCTTCCCAGGGGTGCCCGGGTGGCTCAGTGGGTTAAAGCCTCTGCCTTCAGCTCAGGTCATGATCTCAGGGTCCTGGGATCGAGCCCCACATCAGGCTCTCTGATCAACAGGGAGCCTGCTTCCCCTTCTCTCTCTGCCTGCCTCTCTGCCTACTTGTGATCTCTGTCTGTCAAATAAATAAATAAAATCTTAAAAAAAATAAAAAAATAAAAATCTCTTCCCAGGGGCGCATGAGTGGCTCAGTCAGCTAAGTATCCGACTCCTAATTTTGGCTCAAGATTTGAGATCCAGCCCTGTGTTGGGCTCCATACTCAGTGGGGAGTCTGCTTGAAATTCTCTCTCTCCCTCTCCCTTTCTCTTGCTCAAATAAATAGATAAATCTTTGACAAAAAAAAAAAAACTCTTCCTTTGGTTGGACAGAAAGATGGGAAATAGATGAAATATGAATCTGTAGTCAGTAATGAGTGGGTCTAGAGTATGCTGTTGGCAGGGCTCCAAATGGAAGGCATCTGGTGTGTGTGGAGGTGAGATGGTAAAAGGCACTTGGATCAGTGAGATTAGCTGTGGGCGGAAGTGATGATTCAGCTATGTGCATTATTTTTGTACTTGGCTGTTTAATTTTTCTTGATGCATGGGTATTTTGTTTTTCTTGTTTAACATTCAATGAATTCAGAAACTATAGTTAAAATGTTAATGTACATTTTATTTCTCCATTCATCTGTTGATACTTGGATTGTGTGAATCATGCTATGAACATTCATTTACAAATACCGGGTCAAGTTTCTGCTTTCAGTTCTTTTGGGCATATACTCAGAAATGGAATTGCTGAATTATGCGGTAATTCTGTGTATGCTTTTTTTTTTTCTGTGTAAGTTTTTTGAGGAACCACCATACTGTTCTCTACAGGGGCTGTGCTGTTTCATAATCCCCTCCGCAATGAGCAAGGGTTCAAATTTCTCCAAATCCTCACTAACACTTGTTATTTTTATTGTTTTGATAATAGCCATCCTAATGGGTATGAAGTGGCATCTCATTATAGTTTTGATTTGTATTTCCCTAATGATGAGTGATGATGAACATCTTGTCACAGGCTTACTGGCCATCTGTATGTCGTTGGGGAACTTTCTATTCAAATCCTTTGCCTAAGTCTTTTTTTTAAAAGGGTTTTTATTTAGGGACGCCTGGGTGGCTCAGTTGGTTGGACGACTGCCTTCAGCTCAGGTCATGATCCTGGAGTCCTGGGATCGAGTCCCGCATCGGGCTCCCAGCTCCATGGGGAGTCTGCTTCTCCCTCTGACCTTCTCCTCGCCCATGCTCTTTCTCACTGTCTCTCTCTCAAATAAATAAATAAAATCTTTTTTAAAAAAAAGGGTTTTTATTTATTTATTTGACAGAGATCACAAGCAGGCAGAGAGGCAGGCAGAAAGAGAGGGGGAAGCAGGCTCCTTGATGAACAGAGAGCCAGATGCGGGGCTCGATCCCAGGACGCTGGGATCATGACGTGAGCCGAAGGCAGAGGCTTAACCCACTGAGCCACCCAGGCACCCCTAACAGTAATTTTTAATGCAGGTACATATATATATTTTATAAATCATATAAATATATTTATACTTTATCTTAAGATCTATGTCAGTCTTTGTTTTAAACACCATAATCAGGGTGCCTGGGTGGCTCAGTCAGTTAAGTGCCTTCCACTCAGGTCATGATTGTGGGGTCCTAGGATTGAGCCCCACATCTGGCTCCCTGCTCAGCAAGGAGTCTGCTTCTTCTTCTCCCTCTGCCCCTCTGCCCCTCTGCCTGCCTTGTAATCTTTCTCTCTGAAATAAACAAAATCTTAAAAAAATTAATACCATAATCATATCCCATAGTATGATACATGATAAATAATGCAGTAATGTGTATTTTGATTAGTTCCAGTTCTTACCTATAATAAACAGTTTGTAGTAGACAAGCTATCTCTCTGCCTATCTGTCTATCTACACAGATGCCGGGACTTCTCTTGGCGACAATCCTATGAGTTGCTGGTTTAAGGATAGGAGTATTTAAAGTTTTGTAGACGTAAATTCCAATATCCCCAGCACACTCCCAACTACCAATGGCCTCTAGTCATCCTTTGGCATCTGTAGCTAAGACAGTTTTTCTACCCAGTGCTGAAGAAGCTTGAACTTGGAGCCCCGCCTCAGCCTGCTGGTTTTGAAATTATTCTGGCTAACTCACATTATTCTCACAAGCTTAAAAACAGGCCCTGATAGGCCTCTTGCAAAAAGATCCTCCCCCAAACCCCAACACCCCACCAAAACCCTCTGCCCTATCAAACTCCTCTAAGGGAGAAGCAACCATGTGGAGGGGCCCTGTGCCGGGAGGGAGTTTCCCTTCTCTTGAACCCTCCAGCTCGCAGCCGCTTCCTCTTATGCCACAATGTGGGGAGGCAGGAGTCAGATGGACCGACGCATCTGTAGGGCCTGGGCTCCCTGTCACTATATACCCTGTTTAATTCAATGGGGTATTAATTAATATTACTTTTACAGCATTAAGATGCTGTATGTAAAATATGTTAAGTGCTGTGTATATTTATGAAGTATATTATTCATGATATATACATATTAATTTTCACATATTATACAATATATATATTTTTTCCCCTGTAAAGCCTCACCTTGAACAAATTTGTCTCGTATTCTTTCCCTCTTGGGTTTATCCCGCCACTACCTACCCAGTTTATTGGTACTATAAGGAGAGACTATCGCCGTACCTAAAGTCTGGTGCTAAACTTTTATAAGAAGGAGTTTACACGTTGGAAAGTGGGATGAGTGGGTGGGGTGTCAGGGTTTTCGGTCTTGGAGGTCAGCAGATTGTCACAGAGGCGCTGATAGAGAGGGTTGTTCTGTGTCCCAGCACTCAGGAGGTAGGTTGTGGGGAGGAGAAAAACTGGGCTGAAGTGTAGTGAAGTCAAATTAAATTCAAAGGTATTTTATCTAGGTAGTTCACTGGAGACAAACAGTTCAGCTACTCATTCATGAGACAAAAATGACGAAGCATGAGAGACTGTGGACTCTGAGAAACAAACTGAGGGTTTTGGAGGGCGGGGGGTGGGAGGTTGGGGGAACCTGGTGGTGGGTATTATGGAGGGCACACATTGCATGGAGCACTGGGTGTGGTGCATAAACAATGAATTCTGGAACATTGAGAAGAAATTTTTAAAAAATGGGAATTTGGATCGCCTGTGCCTGGCCTTGTCATAGGTAAACAAGGGGTCATCCTTCTGTTTTATCGAAATCATATAGGGAAAGGTGTTTAATTGCATTCAGACATTTTCCAGAACACAAAAGGGTTGGGGACTTCTTACCCATCAGAATTTTCTAGAAGCACAGGGTTTGGGTGTGAAGCTTAACACTGTCAGTATAAAGACTAGATCCTTCTGTGGTTTCTCTAAGTTCTCTCACTGGCTGCACCCCCCCCCCCCACTTTTCATCCTAGTGTATGTCCCTTGCAAATCCTTTGATGATGCTCCCATGTGTACACCGTCATCTCTTCTGTTCCTCCCTCTCCAAGGAGTCCCGTTCTCACGTGGCCCCTGCTGTTGCCCCTCACTGCCCGCCCCTGCTTCTACTCTGGCCTTCCCCTCTTCTGTCCTGTGAACAGCAGCCAGTTTGATCTTTAAAAATACAAATAGGAATAGGGGCACCTGGACCTCTGCCTTCGGCTCAGGTCGTGATCTCAGGGTCCTGGGATCGAGTCCTGCGTCAGGCTCTCTGCTCAGTAGGGAGCGTGCTTCCCCCTCTCCCTCTACCTTCCTCCCTGCCTCCATGTGATTGCTCGCTCTCTCTGTGTCAAATAAATAAATAAAATATTTAAAAAAAAACAAATAGGAATAGGAAACTCGTAAAACTGCTAAGCTGCCAGTCAGAAGGTATAAATTCAGATTAGATCTAGGCTTGTTTGCCGTGATCTTGACCTGCCTCTGCCACCCTGTCCCATCACTTTCTTCTCCAGACACCCAGGTCACACCAACTCCAGCCACACCCGCATGGGCTTTCTCCCTTGTTGTGCACCTGCCTGGAGCTAGGTCATGCCCTGGCCTTTTCCTCCAGGGCTTCCAAAGGCTCAGACAAGGTGGGAATGGAGCCCTGGAAACCCTCCCAGTCTGCTTGCACCAGGGTTGGTGCCTGGCTTTGAGATGTTTGGAGAATGATACATTATACCTTGTATTCTTTTCATAAGCTTGGGCAATTGACTTGCTAAACCTCTTTGAACTTGAGTACCCTCAATAGACATGGAAGTTTGCTAGTCTTCCTCAAGTAGCAAGGAGCAGCAAGTCCCAGAGGCCTCTCTCCTGGCTGTGAGAGACAGGATTCCCTGTGGCCTTTTAGGAAACCTGTGCGCACGCAAGCTTTTGCTTGGTCTTCATGTGGGGTCCCGGGTCCTGGGACGCAGCTTCCAGGCATGTGCCAGCTGGAGTCTAGGGCATATCCTGCCTCTCACATTCACCCTCTTGTCCTCTCGCTGTGCCTGCTCGTGACCGCCTGTCTCCAGGATGGGAATGTGGAAGCGGGAGTGATGGCTCCAGGGTTGCCGACAATCTGACCACAGATAATCATTAATCCCTGTTTTTCCAATGTGACTTCTCCCTCCATGAGGTTAGCTGTGTCTCCTTCTGGTAGCCCGGAGCCTTCTAATCTGACCAGGACTTGTCTCCACACTTCCTCAGGACCCTTAGCCTCTCATGAATGGTGGCTGAGGGACTTCCAGAGAATGCTCAGCGTTTGTGAATTTTTTCCAGTGCCTTGTTCATATTAGCTCAGTGGTCACTTCAGAGCCGGGGCAGAAAACCAGGAAAGGCTACAAGATGACTTCATCTCAGGAATTCATGGAGACATCATTCAGTCCCTTACTCTCTATGTATTTGTCCCAGGCCTCCATGCGCCCAGGGCTGTGTGGCATCTCACCTGGGGACCCAGGCCAGATGGGTTCACAGAGTAGTTGCAGAGAGAACAGTTCAGCCACTTGTCGAAGAGCTAATAATCTCTGA
This sequence comes from Neogale vison, assembly GCF_020171115.1. NCBI lineage: Eukaryota > Metazoa > Chordata > Mammalia > Carnivora > Mustelidae > Neogale > Neogale vison. The sequence continues at coordinate 217,376,150 of NC_058096.1, forward strand.
GCTAGATCGTGGAGGATGTGTCAATGGAGAGAGATGAAGTGAGGAGTCCCTTCCCCTCCGCATCTGAATTTCCCCCTCCTTGTTCTTCTGATGCCATCCTCCTCACACCTCACCTTCCTGGGACACTGATTGAGATGCGCTTTGGCTGAACCTGAATGTGTGTGTCGTTTCAGGATTCAGTGGCCTTTGAGGAAATGGTGGTGGACTTCTCCCAGGAGGTGTGGGCACCCCTGGAGCCTGCTAAGAAAATTCTGTACAGAGACGTGATGCTAGAGAACTACAGGAACCTGGCCTCTGCCACGCTCATCTCTTCATTGGTAGATCTCTGCTGCAAGTATTTCTTAAGCACCTGTTACGTTCTGGGAACTGTTCTTGGTCTTAGGTAAAGAGTAGTGAAGAAGGAGATGTGGACCGCTCTTGAGGAGCGACAGTGTAGAACAGGAATGGCCACACTTTTCTTTAGAGGCCAGAGAGGAGATGTTTTCGGCATCGTGGGCCGTAGAGTTTCTGTGGCAACTATACAGTATTGCTAATATAGTGCCCGGAATAGTATGGTGCGTAAGCAAATACAGTTGTGTTCCGCTAAAACTTTATTCACAAAAGCAGGTGGCTAACTCTGGACTCTAGCCATTCATCCCCAGTCTAGCATCTTCCCCTTGAGAATGAAGATTCATCTCTTACGCTGACTTTATTTTCTTCATGATTAGAAGCTTTGGTGTTCCTGATGTTTGTCTCTGAGCTGGGGGCTGAGGGTCCCCCATCCCTATAGGGCATGTGGGGTACATCAGCTCATTGCTTATGGGGTCACACATGCCCATCCTCTGAAGGTGTTGGCCCCACTCTGAGGGGAGGTTGCCTTTTCATCCCTGCACATCCCCTTGATGTGTCTTTCCATGTGTGCAGGCATCATTTCCATAAACCCAGCCTGCTCACCCAGGTGGAGCAGGAGGAGCGGGGGACCAAGGAAGGGAGAGTTCTGATTCCCCAAAAAACCAGTGCAGGTCAGCCCCAGGTGAAAGGGACAACATTCAGGGAATTTCTAAAATGTCATGATTTTTTAAAATTTGAGGTAGGGGCACCTGGGTTGCTCAGTGGGTTAAACCGCTGCCTTCGGCTCAGGTCATGATATCAGGGTCCTGGGATCGAGCCCCGCATTGGGCTCACTGCTCAGCAGGGAGTCAGCTTCCTCCTCTCTCTCTGCCTGCCTCTCTGCCTGCTTGTCATCTCTCTCTGTCAAATAAATAAATAAAATCTTAAATAAAATAAAATAAAATAAAATAAAATTTGAGGTGTAAGGGTGCCTGGGTGGCTCAGTGGGCTAAGCCTCTGCCTTCGGCTCCAGTTATGATCTTGGGGTCCTGGGATCGAGCCCCACATTGGGCTCTCTGCTCAGCAGGGAGCCTGCCTCCCCCTCTCTCTCTGCTTGCCTCTCTGCCTACTTGTGACCTCTCTCTCTGTCAAATAAATAAAATCTTTTTAAAAAATTGAGGTATAGTTGACACAGTGTTAGCTTAGTTCAGGTGTACAACATAGGGATTTGACCACAAGTTTTTATGTTATGCTGTGCTCCCCACAAGTGTAGCTAGCATCTGCGACCACATACTATATTTTACAGTGTCTAAGATGTTATCTTGTCTGAGAAATCATCTCAGGCCACTTAGGATGAGTTATCTCTTGAAGGTTTGGCTTCCCTTCCTCTCCTTCTTCCTTTTCTCCCCACCTTTCTTTTGCTCCCAGAGAAAGCTCTATCTTGCTTCCTTTTTTCTGAACATTTCCACCTTTGTAAATATTGGACCATGGCCCCACCTGTTTGTTTATTCATTTTTCTACTGTCCTCAAACTTTGACAGTGCCTTCTATCAGACTGTTAGCAGCTGTCTCATTCTTAACAAAATCATTTCTTAGCATTTCCATCCCTTGTTCCTGTCACCGTCAAATTCTTCATATTGCTGGGCACCTGGGAGGCTCAGCCTGTTAAGTGTCTGCCTTCAGCTCAGGTCATGGTCCCAGGGTCCTGGGATTGAGTCCCGCATTGGGCTCCTTGCTTCTCCCTCTGCTTCTCTCTCTCTCTCTCTCTCTCTCTGTTTCTCATGAATACATAAATAAAATCTTGAAAAATAATAATACATAAAATAAAATAAAAAATTATTAAATTCTTCATATTGCTGAAATCCTTAAAGTCTGTCCAATTCTGGGGCATTCTTTCATATTTAGAGACTCTCATGTTTAGAGTCTGTTTACGAAGAAAAGCTACGTGGGCCTGGCTCTTTTTGTTTTTAATTATCTATCTCATCATTTATTTCTCTAAGAACTAAACCTTTCTCCTCCTCTCTCCCATTAATTTCAGATTCAAAGTTTCAACTGAATACCCAAAAGACCACTGCAAAGCAGAAAAAAGTTTGGAAAAAACATCCACTGTCAGGAATATGGTAAGGTTCATGCGGGCACATTGCTGGTTCTCTGCAGTAGGAGTCTGGGATTACTGTGTCACAGAAGAACGCAACCACCATGGGGAGACACTTGGGTCCAGTGACCTTCACCCAAAAGAAGTTATTTCTCAGGAGAGAGTCTCTGAATATCATGAATTTGGGGAACCTTCTAAACCAGTTTCAGTATTTATGGAGAGTTCCCACAAGTAAGCAGTTCATAAATATGACTTAGTGAATGTTGACATATAATTCAGTTTTTGTTGAAGTAATTATCAAGAAAAATCTACGTAAGCAGCTTTATGAGTGCCCATATGATGGGCCCTTGAGGCAGAGCATTCGCTTTACTTAAAATTAGAAAGAACTTGGGGCAGAAGTAGTGCATGTGCTCTGGGAATGGTAGCAACTTAGCAAGTAGGAATTTGTTTGTTTTTTTTAAGATTTTATTTTATTTTATTTATTTTTTTTTAAAAAGATTATTTATTTATTTATTTATTTGACAGAGATCACAGGTAGGCAGAGAGGCAGGCAGAGAGAGAGAGAGAGAGAGGAGGAAGCAGGCTCCCTGCTGAGCAAAGAGCCCGATGCGGGACTCGATCCCGGGACGCGAGATCATGACCTGAGCTGAAGGCAGTGGCTTAACCCACTGAGCCACCCAAGTGCCCCTGTTTTTTTTAAGATTTTATTTATTTGAGGGGCACCTGGGTGGCTCAGTGGGTTAGGCCTCTGCCTTTGGCTCAGGTCATGATCTCAGGGTTCTGGGATCGAGCCCTGTATCGGGCTCGCTGCTCTGCCTGCCTGTCTGCCTACTTGTGATCTTTCTCTGTCAAATAAATAAGTAAAAAGTTTTTTTTAAAAGATTTATTTATTTGTCAGAGAGAGCACAAGGGGAAGTGGAAGGGAGAGGTAGAAACAGGCTCCCCACTGAGCAAGGAACCCAATGTCGGGCTCAATCTTAGGACCCTGGGATGATGACCTGAGCCGAAGGCAGCTGCTTAACCAATGGAGCCACCCAGGCATCCCTAGTGCAGACTTTCTATGGTGGGGGGTAATCCCCGGGAGTGCAGTGAAAGTGAAAAATCCTTTACCCAAGGCTTATCCCTTACCCAACAGGCACTAAATCCAGCTGGAGAGAAATCCCATGAATACATCTGTGTGGAAGAGCCATCAGAAGGAATTCTAACCTTGTTTGGCCAAAGAGAAGTTACACAGGAGAGAAATGAAATGAATGTAAAGAATGTGGGAGAGTGTTTAGTTGTCTTTCATCCCTTCAGACCCACGTGTGCTCTCACGCTGGCAAGAAACCCTGTGCGTAGGAAAGCTTCTGGTCATCATCCGTCCTTTATGACACACATGCGAATCCACACCGGAGAGAAATCCTATGAGTTTAACCAGCATAGGAGAGGATACACAATTGGGAGAAGCTGTATAAATGCAAGGATTGTGGAAAGACTTCATCAGGAGCAGGAACCTGACCGTGCATAAGAGAGTGCACACCAGGGAGGGACTCTGTGTGTGATGACTGTCGCAAAGCCTTAAGCAGGAAATTCCATCTGATGGCACACATGAGAACCCATAACAGGGAGAAGCTTTACCATTGCAGTAACCATGGAAAAGCCTTCAATAGGATCCTTAACCTGACTGATGACAAGAGGGTACATACGAGGAAGATTGACCAGTGCAGCTACTGTAGTAACTTGAGTAGTCACCCACCCCGGAGGAAACATGTGAGTACTCACGGTGGAGAGAAGCCCTGGGATTGGAAGCACATGGGAAAGCCCCGTCGGTCTCACATGTGAGCAACTCTGTGCATATCATTCGTCTGAGAAAGCCTTCCACGGGGACTTCAGTTCCTGCACAAAGAAATACAGAGTGGCAGAGAAACCTTACGAGTGTTATAAATATAGAATTGCTTTCAGCAGGGTCTTCTCCTCAAAATGGAAATCTAATTCCTTAGTATTCAGATCATGTTTGTGAATAAAATCACCCATAGAGATCCCCTGCACATCCCTTTAGCTACATTACATGGGTTTCGACCTAAGGTATTTTTTATTTTGGTTTAATTCGAAATACTGTTTCTGTTCGATGTATTTTAACTCAACAATGTCACTTTCTTTTGAGCCTATCAAAATACAACTTCATTTAAATTTCACCTGAATTTTCTCCTTCCCCCAGATTTTATGATATCCATAGTTCTTTGGTAGGACATCCATGGTTCCTTAGGTGTGTGGTCCCCCTTGTTGCAATGAGCCAGTAAGCTGGACTTTGTTAGACTATAGGTTTAGTCCCTGGTGGTCTTTGGCTGGTTATGTTGAGACAATAGTCAGTCATAAATATGTTCTATTCTCTTGTCATCTAAAATGTTTCTAAAAGTCCTTCTGAAATTCTTCCAACATATTCTCCTATCCATTCATGATATTTTAAATATGTGTGTCAGGAGGGGTCCAATTTAATTTCCTTCCTGGTAGATAACCAGTTTTCCTAGAACTCTAATCTGAAAGCTCCCTTTTGAAGTTTCTGTGTGCATGTTTTATGTTTCTGGACCTTCCATTCTATTATAATCAAATTTGTTAATCCTGTATCAATCCAGCACCATCTTTAATAACTTTATACTATTTTGTAACATCTAAGAGATCCCTACAACCTGTTCTTCAAGAGTAGCTTCTCTCTTCTGTGCCTTTCATTTCTTCATATGTATTTTACAGTAAACTTGCACAATTCCACAAAAAGTCCTATTGGTATCCTGTCTGGCATCTCATTAGATCAGTACTGGTAGAATTGTTGTTAAGTCTTTCAGGCCTTAAACTCAATAACTTCATTTATTTAGTCATTCTCTAATGTCTTTCAGTAAAGTTTTATACATTTGATAAATATATACATATTTAAAATAAGATTTTATTTATTTATTTGACAGAGAGAGATCACAAGCAGGCAGAGAGGCAGGCAGAGAGAGAGAGAGGGAAGCAGGCTCCCTGCTGAGCAGAGAGCCCGATGTGGGACTCGATCCCAGGACCCTGAGATCATGACCTGAGCCGAAGGCAGTGGCTTAACCCACTAAGCCACCCAGGCGCCCCTAAAATACTATTTTCTTAAACATATGAAATGGGTGGGCATTGGTTTCTTAGTATCTAAAATAACCATCTATATTGACAAACATGGGTCTTGAGGGAAAAGAGGGATCAGAAAAAAGCAGCCTCCAGCATTTAGGGAACATGTGTTGCTGGTGGCATTGTAAAGTGATGTGTGGTCATTTTGACGAAGTTTGGCAATTTCTTTTTTTTTTCCTTAAGATTCTTTAATTAATTATTTATTTTTTTATTAATTGGACAAAGAGAACAAGGGAGCACAAGTAGGGGAACAGTGTGGAGAAAGAGGGAGAAGCAGACTCCCCATCAAGCAGGGAGCCTGATGCGGGGCTCAATCCCAGGACCCTGAGATCATGATCTGAGCGGAAGGCAGACATTCTACCTTCTGAGCCACCCAGGTATCCCGAAGTTTGGCAATTTCTTTTTTTTTAAATTTTTATAAACATATATTTTTATCCCCAGGGGTACAGGTCTATGAATCGCCAGGTTTACACACCAAAGTTTGGCAATTTCTTAAAACAAATTTACCATTTGGCCCCCAAGAGAAAGAAAAAGGTACTTCCACACAAAGACTTGCCCACAAATGTTTATAGCATGTTTCATAATACCCAAAAGAGGAAACCCTGAAAGTCCATCAGTTGGAGAATAAGTAAACAAAATCTAGCTATCCATAGGAAGCAATATTTGCCCATACAAAGAAATGAAGTTCTGATACATGCTACAACATGAATGAACTTTGAAAACATTATGCTCAGTGAGAGAAACCAGTCAGAAAGGACCACATATTGTGTGATTTCATTTATATGAAATATCCAGAATAGAGAAAGCCATAGAGTAGGTTCATGTTTGCCTTGCCTGTGGGGGGGACCTTGATTAAACAGGCACGAAGTATCTTGTTGGGTTGATAGTAATGTTCTAAAACTGGTTTGTGCTGATGTTGCACAGCTACACTCACTAAAAATCATTTGAATGTACATTTAAAGGGTTGAGTTTTATGGTATGTAAACTATATCTCACTAAAGCTGTTATAAAAGGAGATTCCTTTTATAAATGAGCCACGGTCTCCACTGTGGTGGGATATGTCCATAATACTTAGCTCTGAAGTCATCGTTACAATAGTGGCATTCCTCGTAGGGGACAACAGCATGATCTTTTCTCAAATGATGCGTGAGTTCAGTTGATGAATCCTTTTTGGAGTAGATGCATGACCGAAGAGTATGACCCTCTATAAGCTCATTTATTGGAATTCAGGTGAGATATTTATTTAGCTTGGAGATGTCATCCTTTTCAGAGTCTTCCTCCTTTTACTCAGTAGTTTCAGTGCCACACTTTCTAATTTGGTTATTTTCCTTGTGTTCTTTAAAAGTCTTTTTGGGCTTATTGTGAGACCTTGAATGGTTTTCTTTCATAGGCTTTGGGTACTTCAAACTAAAAGCAGGATGTAAGTTTTCTGGAGAAGGGCTAGAGGTATATGTATCTTGCTGGTCCTTATAGATTATAATTCTCTTTGTATGTTGAGTTTGACCTGTAGTAGACTTGCTGTACTCTTACTCTAATAACCGATGTGTGGATCTTTTGATGTTTTCTGTAGATGATCGTATGTACCTGGCAGATTTCCTCTGCTCCTTTTTAATTTGTACCTTTCTCATGCGTTTGTTGCTTGACTTTCTCTGATTGGGACTTGAACCATATTGACTAGAAGTAGTCCTATAGGTACTCTTGTCTTCTTCCTGATCTTAAAGGGCATTTTTTTCATATTTCATCTTTAATTGTGGTGTTCTCTATAACATTTTTGTAGATAACTTTACTAGGGTAAGAAAGTTTGTTTCTTTTTCCTAGGATATTGGTTGGCATCCTTACTCATGAACAGATGTCGAATTTTATCAAATGTTTGTTCAGCATCTCCTGAGATGATGATACTTGTTCACTGATGTATTTCAGAACTCCTAGAACAATAGTAGGACACAGGCTAGGCACTCAATAAGTATTTGTTGAATGAATGAATGAATGAATGAATACATGTAACATCTTTAACATGTTTGTGTGGTAAATTACTTTAATTGATTTTTCACTGTGAAATTAACTTTGCATTCCTAAATAACTTGGCCATCACATATCAGTTACACATCATTTTTCCTAGTTTGCTAATATATTAGGATTTTTGCATCTTTGAATGAGATTGCCCTGCAGTTTTTCTTTCTCATGTTGTCCTTCTGTTATTGTTTCAAGGATATGGTAGCCTTATAGTACTGGTTGGGAAAATTCTCCCAAAGTCCATTCTTTCACCTAGATTCACCAGTTGTCAACATTTTGACTGTTAAAAGCTTTTCTCATTTGTGTATAATTTTATTGTATGGATGAGCCATTACAGATATAAGACTTCTTCAACATTTATACTAAGAACAGGGACATTGTCAGGAGCTCAAAGGTCTGAGATTTCCCCCTACTTACAGGGTAACAAGTTAGCCTGCCACAGTTTCATGGATGTTGGCGAAAGACACCAGACTTCTGGGTCAGGACTTTATTACAGCCCAGCAGGCAGTAGAAGCGTCATATTGCTGTCAGTTCCTCCTGATTCCCAAGTCCCCTGGGGGTGACATGAAGTGGATTTGTATCACAGCTGGAGCCCCAATCTTTTCTAAAGAGCTGCACACAAACCTGCTCTTTCTTTCCCCCACAGGGAGATGTTATCTTTCCTACACAGAACAACAAAAAACCCGCCCTTTGCTCTAAGGATGTTTATAAACATCCTCCAAGACATAGTTTAGAGCAGAATAAGGTGTGCACACATGAGCTACCCATGAAGAATTGCCTTCCCACAGACATTTTCCTCTATAATCAAATATCATTAATACACTGATGAAATTTAGCATTAACAAAATAACGTTACGAGCACACAAATAACAAATCTCTCCCATCACAAACATTCTTTATTGAGGATTTGGAACATAATTTAGTTATAAAAATGATTTTAAGAAATCTTATGTGCGAAGCTCTGGGATAACAGACACTTAATAGAGCCATTTGGCAAAAGTCACTTTATTCAACTCCGAATCAGGGCAGGAACTGCGCAGAAAAGTCATATATATATATATATATATAAATTTTTTTTCACAAAAGAAAGTGTGAAAGCCTTTACAAGCCCTCCTTCTTGTATGAAACACATGAGGACACATTGGAGGAAAGTCCTGTTAGTGTAATGAATATGGAAGGTCTTCAGGTATGGATCTTTGCTTGCTCTACACAAGAGAACTCATTCTGAGGGAGAGAGACCATGTCCATGTTGTGAATACGGGATTGACTTTGTGCTGCCTTCTTGAGGGGGACCCCTAATTCATTAATGTGTTTTTTTCTTTCATAATATAAATAGTCAAGAACACTCCTATCCCTCTAAATACCCTCATTATTGAACAAGTTGTGATAGGTGATATTTGTATTTACTATGGCCCAATTGTAAATGCTGTCTCATTTCCATTTTAACAACTTCTTGGACTCGTGGGTTGTTCAGGAATGTGTTTTCAAGTGCGATGCCAGGAGTTCTTAGGTGGCTTGTTTTTCATTTCACATGTAACTGCTTTGTGGTCAGAGTCAGTGATCTGTAGGATATGGGTTCTTTGGCATTTGTTGGGACTTTCTCTCTAGCCCAGTGTAGCAGACACTGCTGGCTGCCTCTCTATCCATTCTCCTCATTCTTCTTACTCCCAGAACTTGGATTTTGCTCAATTTGTTAATGTTTACTATAAAAACAAACCAAACAAAACCAAAAACCCAGGCAGCTCTCTCAGTCTTTCTTGAAGGAGTGGTCATGTCCCAGAGCCCTGGCCTGCGGCAGGTAGGCAGAATCACTGGTGTAGCTTCTGGGAAAGTTCTTGGAAAGGGGACAGCCCCATGCTTGTTATTTTCACTTTTTGTTCACGGTCCTTCCTCCTCCTTTCTGCCTAGACCCTGGATACAGAGCCTAGTGTTGGAAGGAGGTTACTTTGTAACCCATAGGCAGAAGCCACAGGTAGAGTTGGTGTACCCAGATCATAGGACTCCTTGCTCCCCAAGGGGTTTCTTTGAGTGACTGCACCAGCCCTGAATTGCTTATTTCTAGACTCATGTTACATGAGAAAAAGAGATCTTCTTTTAAAACAAAGTCCTAATTGTAGATTCATAGTAGGGGAGCAATCAGAAATTTGTGTGGCAGCTATGAGAACCTGCTCCTTGGATAGCCACCTGGGGACTTAGTTGGCTGCTGGCCCTGGTTGCTACCCATGCCAGGACCTACCTTTGGTGTTGTGCTAAGACTACTCCTAGCAGTGACTAAGCATGGCAGGAGTAATAGTGCAGGCCCACTCCTGTGTAGGGCTCTTCAAGTGATGTCTGTGGCTCAAGAACCCTCCACTGGCCTGGCCCAGACTTGGCTAGACTGTGCTGAGGTTTGAGACTCTCCCTACCTGGTCCTCCTTGGCCCTTACCCCTTTTTCCTGACTGAGTTGGCAAAAAATATCAAAATATCAATATAAGTCCTTGATGACCTTGTCGAAGTTGATTCTGTGACCTATTTGCCCACAGAAGCCTGATTGAAGTGGGTTCAGGACAAACTAGAAGAAAAATTGGAGATAGTAAAGAGAAAGATTTTTTAATCTTATTTTAATCTTATTAATTTAATATTATTAGTAAAGCCATGCCAGTTTTCTTTTGTTAGTATCTGTTATGTATTTCTCCATTCTTTTAATTTAAACCTTCTGTGTACTTAAGCTTTAGATGTGTCCCTTATAAATAGGATGTAGCTGGATAAGAAAGTCCAATCTGAAAATATCTTTTAGTTTATGAACCACTCTGGTCTCTTATTATGATGCCTAATATTTTGGATTAATTTCTACCAAATTAGAGTAATGGTTGTGATTTCTATTCTGTATTTTTCTTTGGAAAAATTGGAAATAAAGATTTGTTGAAAATATACACATACAGTTAAAGATCAATAAACTTGTACCCATCAACCAAGCCAAGAGATAGGAGATTGCTCTACCTCAGGTCTTAAGTGTGGGATCTTCATGATTATTCTCAAGATGAAGTAACTATTGTGATTCTTAAATTTATTAATTTCTTGTATGATAACATTGCCAAGGGTTGGGGGAAGGATAACATGAAGATTTCTTTGTAGAGATGGAATCATTTTGTATCCTGATTATAAGAATGGTTCTCTGAACCTATCTGTATATGTGATAGGAAGTGAAAAAAAGTCAAAGAACTTTATCACTCATATATTACCTACATAACTATATAATCTACCCCCACAAAAGAAAAGAGTGCACATAACAACAGATAAGATCCAGATGAGGTCTGTAGATGAATAGTATTATAGAAATGCCAGTGTCCTGGTTTGAGAATAGACTGTGGTTATGTTAGATATTACCTTTGGGGGAATCTGAGTAAAGAGTACATGGGAACTCTATTCTATTGTTGCAACTTCTTGTAATTCTGAAACTATTTCAAAATAAAATTACTAAAAAAAAATCAAGGAAGGAAAAACACTATGTAAGTGAATAGCATGTTTATACATTCTTGTGACATATTTTTGCTCACATTTTTAAACTTTTATTTGTGTGTCTCATAGTTTTAGATTTATTTAATTGCTGCATAGGGGCCTTTTGTGTGAATATACCGCAGCTCATTTATCCAGTCTACAGTGGATGGACCTAGTTTTAGATTTATTTAATTGCTGCATAGGGGCCTTTTATGTGAATATACCGCAGCTCATTTATCCAGTCTACAGTGGATGGACCTCCTTGGGTTGTTTGTAGCTTTCATCCATCATGAAAATTGATGCCATAAACATTCTTTTTTTTAAAGATTTTTATTTATTTATTTGACAGAGAGATACAGAGAGAGCACAACTAGAGAAGCAGGCAGAGGGAGAGGGAGAAGCAGGCTCTCTGCTGAGCAGGGAGCCCGATGCAGGGCTCCATTTCCAGGACAGCTGAAGGCAGCTGCTTAACTGACCGAGCCACACAGGTGCCCCTGTCATGAACATTCTTGCTCATCTCCCTTGCTCATATATACTGAATTACTCTAGAACTGAACTCGCTGGCTATAGAATCTATATGCTAAAATTTGTCTTGTGTTTTATGCTTTTTCTTATATTTTTTTTTTCGAGTAGTTAGGAAATGGTATCTCATTGTTTTAATTCATGTTTTGCTGATTACTATTGAGAATGGGCATTTTAAATAATATTGGCTTTTTAAAAAAGATTTTATTTATTTATTTGACAGAGAGAGAGTACAAGTAGGCAGAGCAGCAGGCAGAGGGAGAGGGAGAAGCAGACTCCCCGCCGAACAGGGAGCCCGACTCGGGGCTCAATCCCAGGACCCTGGGATCATGACCCAAACTGAAGGCAGCCACTTAACCGACTGAACCCAGGTGCCCCAATATTGGCTATTTAAAAGAAAGATATTTATTTATTTATTTGAGAGAGAGACAATAGAAAGAGCATGAGAGGGGAAAAGTAATAGGGAGAAGCAGACTCCCCATGGAGCTGGGAGCCTGATGTGGAACTTGATCCCAGATCTCCGGAATCATGACCTGAGCCGAAGGCAGTTGCCTAACCAACTGAGCCACTCAGGTGTCCTAATATTGGCTATTTTTAATTTCCCCTTGGGAATTACCTGTACATGTTTTTGCTGATTTTTCTTTGTATCTTTGTCTTTCCTATGATTTTTAGGAGTGTGATAACTTTATCAATTTTTACTTTTGCCTGTAAATGTCCCTCTCTTTATGGTGTCTTGATGGCAGAGATTCTGAATTTTAGTCAAATTTATTAGTCTTTTCCTTTTTGGTGTGAGTTTTTGCGTCTTGTTTAAGAAATCCTTCCCCAAACAAGTGATTATAAATGTTTTTGGCTTTAGTGTCTTCTTCATTTTTTGAAGTTCAGTTTCACATTTAAAATCTCTATTTTGGGGGCACCTGGGTAGCTCAATGGGTTAAAGCCTCTGCCTTCAGCTCAGGTCATGGTCCCAGGGTGCTGGGATCGAGCCCCTCATGGGCTCTCTGTTTGACGGGGAGCCTGCTTCCTCCCCTCTCTCTGCCTGCTTGTGATCTCCGTCTGTCAAATAAATAAATAAAATCTTTTTTTTTTTTTTAGATTTTATTTATTTATTTATTTATTTATTTATTTGTCAGAGAGAGAGAGGGAGAGCGAGCACAGGCAGACAGAGTGGCAGGCAGTCAGAGGGAGAAGCAGGCTCCCTGATATGGGACTCGATCCCAGGGCACTGGGATCATGACCTGAGCAGAAGGCAGCTGCTTAAGCAACTGAGCCACCCAGGCGTCCCAATAAATAAAATTTAAAAATCTCTATTTTTGTATGCAACAGAACACAACAAATTTACTGATACGGTTTTAGATTTCACATTGTAACTAATCTTTAAGGAATGACCACTTGTTAATTTTGATGCAGTATCAAAAAGGATTATCCACAATTATCTGAAAATTCTGTTAAAAAACTCTTGTCTTTTCCATCTGTTTCTTTGTGAAGCTGAAAGTCTTCATATGCTTCAATTAAAACAAATCACAACAGATAGATTGTAGAAGCAGATATGAGAGTTCAGCTGTTTACCTGTTAAGCAGACATTAAGTTATGCAAAAATATCAATGCCACTCTTCTTTCTAAATGTTCTGGTTTGGAAAATATACTTCTATTTTCAAAAATAAAAATGTTATATATGTCTACATGTAATGGTTTGTTGTTATTTTTAACAGATAAGTTGTAATTTTTTAAAGTAACATTTTAACATTGTTAATGTTTAACATTTTAAAAAGATACGAGCAGAAAAAAAGATATGAGCAGAACTTTAAGATATTTTACAGAAATGGGAGAAACTTTGGAAGACAAGGTAAAGAGATCAAGACAAGATTTTGTATATCTAAGAATGAACTGAAACAATATGATAGTTTATAAATAAATTTCATTAGTAAAGTAGAATATATAAAAATACAAATGGTTTTTCTATTACATGGTGTCATCGGTTGGTTATGTTAAAAATAACAGAAAAGAAAAAAATTTCACATGTTGAGACAGAAAATTAGATGAATGAAAAAAACAATTGCTCATTGTAAGGGCCTACTTGATCAGAGGGAGCCATTTTGTTGTTCATGCAGTAAACTTAGATTGACCCTGGCCCTCCCAGAGGAACTTACTTGCAAAGGGTGGGTCAGGCCAGGTGAAGACATCCAATCAGTGGGGCGCGCATATATCTACTAGGGTAAATTGAAATTCAACTGGCCGCCCATGTGTAACCTAGCAGTTTTGTGTGTGGCAGACCTAGCATGACTGTGCAGTTTTCTCTGTGTATTGCAATCTCATTGGCCACCTGTGTATAGCCTGGCTAAACTACCTCTATAAAAGTAAGTCTGTGAGGCTGGGAGGGGTCGCCTCTTTGCAAGAGACAGCCCTGACCAGTCAGTTTGATTCTCGATGCTTGGCGCAAAATAAAGCTTTGCTTGACCTTCGCTTTGTATCAGTCTTGCTCGTTTGATTATGGACCCTAACACAGGAATAGTCAGGGAGAAGTATATTTGTTGGGTCTGTTATCAAAGGAACAAGACTGGGACAAAGTGAAAGTTATGCAAAGCCTTATTTTATGCCAAGCATTAGAAGTTAGACTGACTGGCCAGGGCCACCTCTGAAGCAAGCGACCCCCTTTCATTTTACAGGCTAGTTTTTATAGGGCACAACCGCAGACCTCTGCATATGTGGCTTTGGCTGATTGGATCTCTTTTACCTGTCTGGCCTTATTTTAGATGTGTGTTTTAGCAACGGTTACCCGGAACCGATATCACTAACTGTTGAGGCGTTTATTAACAACAAAATGGCTATCTAGGTAACATGGAGTCACTCTGGCTAAGCAGGCCCAGGCAGGCCCTAAGGGTTTAGCAGGTTTTAATGTGGAATCGACCCCAACAATATTAAAATAATACTGAGACATTATTTTCCTCCCATAAGGATGGCAAATATTTTTATTTTATTTTTTTATTTTTATTTTTTTAAAAGATTTTATTCATTTATTTGACAGACAAATCACAAGTAGGCAGAGAGAGAAAGGAGGAAGCAGGGTCCCCGCTGAGCAGAGAGCCCGATGCGGGGCTTGATCCCAGACCCCTGGGATCATGACCTGGGCCGAAGGCAGAGGGTTTAACCCACTGAGCCACCCAGGCCCCCCTTTTATTTTAAAAATATTTATTTGGGGTGCATAGGTGGCTCAGTGGGTTAAAAAGCCTCTGCCTTCAGCTCAGGTCGTGATCTTGGGGTCTTGGGATCGAGTCCTGCATTGGGCTTTCTGCTCAGCAGGGAGCCTACTTCTCCCTCTCTCTGCCTGCCTCTCTGCCTACTTGTGATTCTAAGGACCTATTTAGCCAGAGCGCTTCCATCCAGTTAAACAATAACCTTGTTGTTTAAGCCTTAAACTGTCCCTGCCCCTTTTCCCCAGGGGACTTACTTAAAAACAAGTCCAGGAAACCAGTCCCAGGTAACAAAGCCCAAATACAAGGGTGGATCAGGCCAGGTGGAGACATCCAATCAGTGGGGGGGGGGTGCATACTGTCTCCTTAGTTACCAGGGAGTATGGGCCCCACCCTTTGGGAGCCTTTTGGGTGCCAATTCTAACCAAGGTGATAGGCTAATTAAAATATCTACTAGGGTAAATTGTAATTCAATTGGTCACTTATGTGTGACCTAACATGATTGTGCAGCCTTTTCTGTGTGTTACAATCTCATTGGCCACCTGTGCGTGGCCAGGCCCAACCACGTGGACTTTGCCCTTAAAAGCTAGTCTGTGAAGCAGAAAGATGTCGCCCTCTCTGTAAGAGGCGAGGCCCCAAATGTTCGGTTTGATTCTTGGTGCTTGGCGCAAAATAAAGCTTTGCTTGACCTTCGTTTTGTATCAGTCTCCTTTAATCACGGACCCATTATTGGGGGACCTAACATACACATTTATTTATTTACTTTAAAAGATTTTATTTGTCAGAGAGAGAGAGCACATAAGCAGGGGGAGTGGCAGGCAGAGGGAGAAGCAGGCTCCCCACTGAGCAAGAAGCCTGACCTGGGCCTGGATCCCAAGATCTTGGGATTATGACTTGAGTTGGAGGTGACACTTAACTGACTGAGCTACCCAGGCATTCATGAACTCACTTTTTTTTTCTTTTCTTTTTTTTTTAATATTTATTTATTTATTTATTTGATAGAGATCACAAGCAGGCAGAGAGGCAGGCAGAGAGAGAGGGAGAGGGAAGCAGGCTCCCTGCTGAGCAGAGAGCCTGATGCGGGACTCGATCCCAGGACCCTGAGATCATGACCTGAGCCGAAGGCAGCGGCTTAACCCACTGAGCCACCCAGGCACCCATCATGAACTCACTTTTAAAAAGGACAATAGTTTCCAGAAACTATAAAGGACAAATTTGAATTCACAAATATTTTATATGACTTACGATTCCCTAAGGTTAAAGAAAACAAAAGCATAAAAAAGCCTTTGATAAAGTTCAACACATTTTCCAATAAAATCTCTTCCCAATCCAAGGATAAAAATTAATTTTTTACGTGTTTGCGTCACTGACACCCCTCCACTACAAATATCATAATTAATAGAGAAACTTTAGAACCATTGCTTTATTATTATTATTTACTATTATTCAGATAGGGAGGGAGAGAATCCCAAGCAGTTTCTGAGCCAGCGCAGAGCTAGACTTGGGGCTTCAGCCCACAACCCCAAGATCATGACCTGAGATGAAATCAAGAGTTGGAGGCTTAACCAGCTGAACCACCCAGGTGCCCCTAGAATCACTGCTTTATACATCAAGAATAAGACAAGGATGCCTACTAATCACTGCCATTATTCAACATAATATTAGGAATTCTGATCAACACCATAAGAAAAATGAGATACAATTACTGGCAGAAAGAAAAATATCTTAAAATAGATTATTGTTTATAGCTATTTAGACCCATTTACATTAAAAATCCAAGAAAATCAGCAAATTATTAGAACTAGTCTCTGTCAAGGTTACTAGATTCGTGATCAATACATAAAAATACCATTATTCTATTAATCAGATAACTAATCCGTGTGAAATGTATATATACACAAGTGTATATGAAGCGTCCAGGAACGACTCTAACCAACATGGCAAAAAGCAAACCAGTGAAGTACATTTTAAGAAAAACGAATGAACGGGAGGCTATAACATTTCACAGACTGGCAGGCCTGCCACTATAAACATGGCTGGTCATGGTCCTAGGCGGTAGATGAGTGGAAAGAAAAGAAAATATCACTGCAGAAACAAAGCCCTCGCCTCCAAGTCGGTAGGAATCCGAGTCAAACCACGCCTCTGGCCTGGTCCAACCACTGTATTCAACTAGGCTCTCGGTGAAGGAACACGGATTTCTCCGCTCTCCAAGTGGTAGGCGGTGGGCCACACCCCTTCCTTCCTCCAGAACGGAAGCGGAAGTGTGCGTTCTGGGGCCACACCGTGGCTGCTGAACTTCCCCACAACATGGGGGGCGGAGTCTATGAAATTGGCTTCCGGTCTGGCCCAGCTGGTCTTGGACCATAACGGGCCAGAGGGCCCTGGACAGACATGGTAGGCACTGGTAGGCACTGGGTCAACGGGTGAGTCTGGTCTCCCATGCCAGGCGTGGCTTCCGGTGAAAAACTGGCCTTCGACGGGGAGAAAACACGCTACTTCCGCTCAGTTCCGCAGAGGCTTTGTCGGTGTATTATCGCTCTTCTGCAGATGTGGGCGGGTTCTGGTGAGAACTGGACAGACTGTCCTTGGGGAGCCCCTAATCCCTCTTTTATTTTTAAGAGAGCATGGGCGTGAGCGAGGGGAGTGGCAGAGGGAAAGTCTCTTTTTTCCCCCCCCCAAGATTTTATTTATTTGAGAGAGCAGGGGCAGGGGGAGGTGTAGAGGGACAAAACCACTGTGCCCTGAGCGGGAAGCCCATCCTGGGGGTTGAGCCAGGACTCTCAGATCATGACCTGGGCGGAAGTCAGAGGCTTAAACTGACTAAGCCACCCAGGTGCCCAGCCCCTAATCCCCACTTGTGTGAGAGGAGTTAAATCCCTAACATTTCATCCAGCTGTAGCTTCCCAGTGTCACTAAGAAGAGAAGCTGGTTTCTTTGGAAAAATAATGTCAAAATTTATTTCCTTGTAAAATGGTTTTGTTTGGGACCAAATGAAATACCCCCTGCCTCCCTCTGGCCAACCTTTTATTTTAAAAAATTTCAAAAGTTGAAAGAATGTATATATATACCCTTAACCTGGAGCCATCAATTGTTAACCCTTTACCAAATCCTATTATACTTTTTCCCCCTGCTGAACTTGAACTGAATCAAGTAGAAGACATATGTCAGACCCCTAAATGCTTTCATGTGCATCTCCTAGAACCAGGGGTGGTCTTCTACTTAACCACAATGTTATTCCACCTAGAAAAATTAAAAATAGTTATGCCATTTAATATACAGCCCAATATACTCAATCCAAAATACAGTCTCACAGAGCTAATTATTTATTTAATCCAGGATTCAGTCAAGGTTTACACGTTTACATTGGTTATTACTGTCTGTATATATTGTCAGTCTAGAACAGTACTCCTGACATTTTTTAAAAAAGATTTTGTTTATTTATTTGACAGAGAGACAGCGAGAGAGGGAACACAAGCAGGGGGAATGGGAGAGGGAGAAGCAGGCTTCCCACTGAGCGGGCAGCCTGATGCTGGGCTGGATCCCAGGACTCTGGGATCATGACCTGAGCCTAAGGCAGACACCTGACGACCGAGCCACCCAACGTGCCCCCTCTTTTTTTGCCTTCATGACATTTTGAGGAATCGACATCAATTTCTTGTGGGATGTTTCACTTTATGGATGTTTCAATGTTTTCTCATGGTTTATTTTAGCTTGTTTTTAGTTACCTGCATTTCCTGTAAATTGGAAGTTAGGTCTAGAGTGGTGGTTCTTAATGGAGGTCATTCAGTTCCCAAAGGACATTTGGCAATATGTGGAGATGTTTTTGGTTGTCATAACTGGGGGTGCTTCTGGCATTTAATATGTAGAGGTCAGGGATGTGGCTAAACATTCTCCAGTGTACAGGTCGCCGCCACTCCCCAACAAAGACTTGGCTGGCTCCATGTGTCAATAGTGCTGAAACTGAGAAACCATGGCTTAGAGCAGCACTATTTGTGATGAGGGAAATGTTCTATATCTGCACTGTTCAACATAGTAGACTTGAGCCACATGTGACTCTTCAGCACTTCAAATATGGCTAGCATGACTAAAAACTGAGGTTTCAATTTTGATTAAATTTAAACAGTCACATTTGGCTAGTGGCTAGCTTATTGGGCAATAAGCATTTACAGGTTAGATTTAGGGTAAACATCTTTTCAACGTAGCCAAAAAGGAACAAAGGAACTACAAAACAGCCAGAAAACTCTTAATAAGACGACATTAGTAAGTCCTTACCAGTTAATACTTTAAATGTAAATGATTAAATTCCTGGTTGAGGGGCACCTGGCTGGCTCAGTGGGTTAAAGCCTCTGCCTTCAGCTCAGGTCATGATCCCAGGGTCCTGGGATCAAGCCCCACAGCGGGCTTTCTGCTCAGCAGGGAGCCTGCTCCACCCATCCCCCCCCCCTTGTGATCTCTGTCTGTGAAATAAATAAATAAAATCTTTAAATTCCTGGTTAAAAGGCAAAGTGAGCCTGAAGGGATTTAAAAAAAAAAAAAAAGAGGCCCATCTGTATGCTGCCTACACAAAAGTCACCTCAGCTTTAGACACACATAGAGTCAAAGTTAAAGAATGAAAAAAGATATTCCATGCAAATGGAAACCAAAAGATTGCAGAAATAGTTATATCAGGAAAAATAGACTTTAAGTCATTAACTGTAACAAGAGACAAAAATGTCATTATATAAGGATAAAGGAATCAATTTGTCAAGAGAATTTAACAATTGTAAATATGTATTTACTGAGCATCAGAGCACCTAAATATATTAAGCAAATACTAAGAGACATATGAAAGGAAAAATAGGCAACAAAGTAATACCCTATTTTCTACAATGGATAGATCAACCAGACAGAAAGTCCATAAACTTACACTGGACCTGAAATATACTTTAGATCAAATGGACCTAACAGACTTACACAGAACATTTCATTCACCGGCAACAGAATACACATTCTTCTCAAGCACACATGGAACATTCTCCAGGACAGATCATATTAGGTCACAAAAGAAGTCTCAGCAAATTCAAGAGGACTTAAGTCATACCAAGTATCTTTACTAACCCCGATGCTAAAAAACTAGAAATTACCAGAAGGAAAGCTGGAAAATTCACAAATATGTGGACAACATATTCCTGAGCAACCAGTGAGTCTAAAAAGTAAACAATAGGGAAATAAAAAAAGATGTTTTTATGGAATCAATATATATTTGTTGTAAAAAACAAAGACAAGGGATGCCTGGGTGGCTCAGTTGGTTAAGTGTCTGCTATTGGCTCAGGTCATGATCCCCGGGTCCTGGGATCAAGTCCCATGTCAGGCTCCTTGCTCAGCAGGGAGTCTGCTTTTCCTTCTGCCTGCTGCTCCCTCTGCTTGTGCTCTATCTCTGACATGTAAATAAATAAAAATCTTTAAAAACAAAACAAAAAAAAAACAAAGACAAACAAAAAGAGAAAAATAACCCAAAATTCCATGGAGTACATAAACCACTATTAATCATTTTCCTATACACATATTTTGTAATAGTCATATTATAATGTATTGTAATTTGCTTTTCAAACTTAATCAACTTCCCATATATTTAAATATTTTATGACATCATTATATCTTATTATCTTCACATGAATAAGCTATATTTTAGCTAATGCCTTGTTAGAAACTTGCTTCTAATCTTTCTTGCTATTGTTACAATACTGTAGCAAATATCCTTGTAGTTAAATTTTTATACATATATTTTATCTTTCCCATAAAATAAATACCTAAAAAGTGCCGTTGCTGAGCCAAAGCTATTAACAGTTGAGAATCCTCTTATTTGAATTGCTTCCCAAAATTGGCAATTCATATTGCAACTAGAAGTATAACCTGGTAATAACAAACCCTACCATAACCATATATAAAAATATTTTTAAAAATATTTTTATTTATTTATTAGAGAGAGTACAAGCAGGGGGAGTGGCAGAGGAGAAGCAGGCTGGGATCTGAGCAGGGAGCCCAATGCAGAGCTCGATCCCAGAACCCTGGGATCATGACCTGAGCCAAAGACAGACACTTAACTGACTGAGCCCCCCCGGTACCCCTAGAAAATATTTTGAAACAAAAATAAAAATGCAGCCTGCCAAAACTTATGGGGTGAAGCAGTGTGAGTATAAGAGGGAATTTTATAACAACGGGCTCTCTGCTCAGGGGGGAGCCTGCTTCTCTCTCTCTGCCTGCCTCTCCATCTACTTGTGATTTCTCTCTGTCAAATAAATAAATAAAATCTTAAAAAAAGAAAAAAAGACATCAAATCAACAACTTAACTTTATATCTCAAGGTACTATGTATAGAAGAACAAACTAAACCCAAAGTTGCAGAAGGAAGGGGATAACAAAAATCAGAGCAGACATAAATGAAATAAAGAATAGGAAAACAGGGTGCCTGGGTGGCTCAGTGGGTTAAGCCACTGCCTTCGGCTCAGGTCATGATCTCCGGGTCCTGGGATTGAGTCCCACATCGGGCTCTTTGCTCAGCAGGGAGCCTGCTTCCCTCTACCTCTCTCTCTGCCTGCCTCTCTGTCTACTTGTGATCTCTCTCTGTCAAATAAAAAAAAAGAATAGGAAAACAATAGAAAATCTTTTGTTTTGAAGATAAAATTGACAACTCTTTAGCTAGGATTACCAAGAAAAAGAGACAGGATTCAAATGAATAAAATTATAAATGGAAGAGATGACTTTACAAGCGACTTCACAGAAATACAAAGGGCTGGAAGTGATAATATGAACAATTATATGCCAACAAATTGGGGAACCTAGAAGAAAAGCTTAAATTCTTAGAAATGTACAACCTACCAAGACTGAATCATGAAGAAATAGAAATTGTGAACAAACCAATAATGAATGAGCATATTGAACCTAGAAGGAAACACCTCCCAGCAAAAAAAGCCCAGGACCAGAAGGATTCACAGGCTAATTCTACCAATCATTTAAAGAAGAATCAGATGTCGTGAAAAGAAGGGCCATCTGTACCCCAATGTTTATAGCAGCAATGGCCACGGTCGCCAAACTATGGAAAGAACCAAGATGCCCTTCAACGGATGAATGGATAAGGAAGATGTGGTCCATATACACTATGGAGTATTATGCCTCTATCAGAAAGGACGAACACCCAACTTTTGTAGCAACATGGACGGGACTGGAAGAGATTATGCTGAGTGAAATAAGTCAAGCAGAGAGAGTCAATTATCATATGGTTTCACTTATTTGTGGAGCATAACAAATAACATGGAGGACAAGGGGCGTTAGAGAGGAGAAGGGAATTTGGGTGAATTGGAAGGGGAGGTGAACCATGAGAGACTATGGACTCTGAAAAATAATGAGGGGTTTGAAGTGGCGGGGGGGGGGTGGGAGGTTGGGGTACCAGGTGGTGGGTATTGTAGAGGGCACGGCTTGCATGGAGCACTGGGTGTGGTGAAAAAATAATGAATACTGTTTTTCTGAAAATAAATAAATTGAAAAAAAAAAAAGAAGAATTAGGGGTGCCTGACTGGCTCAACTGGTATACACTGATTATTGGTTGAGTAAATGAAGGCTTTCGATTTCTAGATGACAATTTTATATCCTGCTAACATACTAAATTCTTTATTGTTTATCATTAATTAATTTTACCATTAATTCTCTAGAGCTTTCTATGTATAATATCATATCATCTGTAAAAAGAGATGGTTTTACTTTTTTTTTTGCAATTCTTATGTTTCTTATTAGTTTCTCTTCTCTAACCGCATTAACCAATATCAGCTGTACACACCCAGACACATGTATACCCACACACATAGCTATAGATATAAACAATCATCTTTTAAAATTTTTTTTACTTATTTAGAGAGAGAGAGGGAGAACAGGAGGAGCAGAAGAAGAGGGAGAGAGAGAATCTCAAGCAGACTGCATTGGAGCATGGAACCAATGCAGGGCTTTATCCCACAACTGCAAGATTGTGACCTAAGCCAGACACTTAGCCACCTAAACCACCCAGGTGCCCTGATATAGGCAATCATCTTAAGAAAATATTCATCAATTTCTATTTTTGAGTGCTTTTGTCAATAATGGATGTTGAATTTTGTTTAAGGCTTCATCAGCACCCATGGAGATGATAATGACTTGTTTTCTTAAATGTATTAATATGGTATATTATTTAATAGATTTCCTAATAACTAAGCAAACCTGGAGTTTCTAGAGTAAATTCCACTTGCTCAAGGTTATTATTTTCTTAATGTGGTTTCATATTCTTTTTTTTAAAGATTTGTTCATTTATTTGAGAGAGAAAGAATGGGGTAGAGGGAGAGGGAAAGAGAATCTTTTTTTTTTCCCCCAATTTATTTATTTTCAGAAAAACAGTATTCATTATTTTTTCACCACACCCAGTGCTCCATGCAAGCCGTGCCCTCTACAATACCCACCACCTGGTACCCCAACCTCCCACCCCCCCGCCACCTCAAACCCCTCAGACTGTCTTTCAGAGTCCATAGTCTCTCATGGTTCACCTCCCCTTCCAATTTACCCAAATTCCCTACTACTCTCTAACGCCCCTTGTCCTCCATGCTATTGGTTATGCTCCACAAATGAGTGAAACCATATGATAATTGACTCTCTCTGCTTGACTGATTTCACTCAGCATAATCTCTTCCAGTCCCGTCCATGTTGCTACAAAAGTTGGATATTCGTCCTTTCTGATGGAGGCATAATACTCCATAGTGTATATGGACCACATCTTCCTTATCCATTCATCCGTTGAAGGGCATCTTGGTTCTTTCCATAGTTTGGCGACTGTGGCCATTGCTGCTATAAACATTGGGGTACAGATGGCCCTTCTTTTCACGACATCTGTATCTTTGGGGTAAATACCCAGGAGTGCAATTGCAGGGTCGTAGGGAAGCTCTATTTTTAATTTCTTGAGGAATCTCCACACTGTTCTCCAAAGAGGCTGCACCAACTTGCATTCCCACCAACAGTGTAAGAGGGTTCCCCTTTCTCCACATCCTCTCCAACACATGTTGTTTCCTGTTTTGTTAATTTTGGCCATTCTAACTGGTGTAAGGTGATATCTCAATGTGGTTTTCATTTGAATCTCCCTGAGGGCTAATGATGATGAGCATTTTTTCATGTGTCTGATAGCCATTTGTATTTCTTGATTGGAGAAGTGTCTGTTCATATCTTCTGCCCATTTTTTGATGTGTTTGTCTGTTTCGTGTGGGTTGAGTTTGAGGAGTTCATTATAGATCCTGGATATCAACCTTTTGTCTGTACTGTCATTTGCAAATATCTTCTCCCATTCCGTGGGTTGCCTCTTTGTTTTTTTGACTGTTTCCTCTGCTGTGCAGAAACTTTTGATTTTGATGAAGTCCCAGAAGTTTATTTTCGCTTTTGTTTCCTTTGCCTTTGGAGACGTATCTTGAAAGAAGTTGCTGGGAAAGAGAATCTTAAGCAGACTTCAAGCTGAGCCCAGATCCTGATGTGGGGCTTTGATCCCATGACCCTGAGACCTTAAGCAGAAACCAAGTATCCGATGCTTAACTAATTGCAACCGCCTTGTACCCTTGTGGTTTTACATTATTTTTGCTAATATTTAACATAGCTCACTTGAATCAATACTCGTAAGTGATATGGCTTTTTAACTTTCTATTTTTGTATGTTAGGAAGTTTTTCTTCATTCTCATTGCTCTTAACTTATGGAGTAGTACAAATATTTGAACTTTGAAGGTATAATTCTCCTAATTAATATACCTGGGCTTATATTTTGGGTCCAGTGATGCTTGGTGAGGGTGCCAAAACAATTCATTAGGGGAACAAAGAGTCTTTTCAACAAATGGTGCTGGGACAACTGGATATCCATACAACATAGCATGAAGCTGGATGTCTGCCTCACACTGTATCTGAAAATTACCCAAAGTGGATCAAAGAACTAAATATAAGAGCTAGAAGCTTAAAACTCTTAGAGGAAAATAGTGGTAAATTTTTAGTGATCTTGAATTTGATAGTTGTTTCTTAAATTTCACATCCAAAGCATAAGCAATGAAAGAAAAAAATAGACAAGTTGAGACTTCATAAAAATGAAATTGTTTTGTACTTGAGAGGATACCATAAAGTGAAAAGACAACCTATTTAATGGGAGAGAATATTTGAAAATTCTACATCTGAAAAGGGGCTGACATCTTTAATATTCAAAGAACTCTCAGAGTCCATAATAAAATGGTAAATAGCACAAAACATAGTCAAGGATTCTGAACGGACATTTCTCCTAATAAAACATAAATGGCCAATATGCACATGCAAAGATAATCAATACCCACTAATCATCCAGGAAATGAAAATGAAAACTACAATGAAATACTACCTCACATCTACCAGGATGTGTGTAATATTAAAAACAAAACAAAACACTAAATGTTGGACAGGATGAGAAATTGGAAACCTCATATATTGCAGGTGAGATTGTAAAGTGGTACAGCCACTTAGGGAAAATAGGCAGTTCCTCTAAAGCTTAAACATAGTGTTAGAATATGATGGAGCAGTTCCTATCCCAGGCATACATCTAAAACAAATGAAAACATGTCTGCATAAAAACTTGTATGACAGTATTTCATAGCATTATTCACAATGGCCAAAGAGTGAAAACAACCCACATGTTCACCAACTGATAGGAATATTATTCACTGATTAAAAGAATAAAATACTAGGGTATCTGGCTGGCTCAGTCAGAAGAACATGCAACTCTTGATCTCAGGGTTGTGAGTTTGAACCCCACATTGGGTGTAGATTACTTAAATTTAAAAAATAAAATACTGATAAATGCTACAATAGATTAATCTTGAAAAGTTTATGCTATGTGAAAGAAATCAGTCACAAAAGACCATATATTTTTATTTTTATTTTTTAATAAATTTTGCCTTTTAAATAAAAGATTTTATTTATTTATTTGACAGAGAGAAATCACATAGGCAGAGAGGCAGGCAGAGAGAGAGGGGGAAGCAAGCTCCCCGCTGAGCAGAGAGCTCAATGCGGGGCTTGATCCCAGGACCCTGGGATCATGACCTGAGCTGAAGGCTGAGGCTTTAACCCACTGAGCCACCCAGGCACCCCCATATAGTATTTTTAAAAACTTAAAATGAAATTGCCAGAATAGGCAAATCTAGAGAGACAATAGATTATTAACTGCTTTAGGTTAGGGATAGGATGGGGAGTTTGGGGTGGTGAAATTGTTCTAAAACTGACTGTGGTAATGATTTCACAACTCTGAATATGGTAACCACTAATGTACACTTTACATGGGTGAACTGTATGTGAATTATGTTTCAGTAAAGCTGTTATTACCCCCACTCAGACAAAAACCAATCCATCTGGGCTGGGTGCTCTTTCATAATGATAAGTTCCTATATAACTTTCTATGTTGGTTTGCTCTATTTCCAGTTTTTTTGTTTTTGTTTTTTAGCTTGATATATATAATTGTTTCATTTTTCAGGATATAAACGTTTAAGAATATCAATTTTCCTCTGATCACTGTTAAAAAAATATCCCATACTATTTATAAGTCAAGAAAGGGGAAGTAACCTATTGTCCATAAACTATTGAATGGATAAATTGTGACACACCCATACGACGGAATATTACTCAGTAAGGAAAAGAAATGAAGTACTGGTACACGCTACAGTATGGGCAAACCTTGAAAACGTTACAGAAGTCAAAGAAGCCGACGCAAAGACCACATATTGTAATATTTTGTTCACGTGAAATGTTGAGAATAGGTAAATTCCTAGAGACAAAAAGTAAGTTAGTTGTTGCCTTGGGCTTGCGGTGAGGTGGGTACTGGGATCCCTTTTGTGATTATGAAAATGTACTAAAATTGTGGTGATCGATGCACAGTTCTGACTATACTAAAAAGAATTTTAAGCGGGTTAATGATGTGCTAAAATGCCATCTCAAACAAGACTCAAGATCTAAAAAGAGAACTGAATGGGCTAGGAGTTCATTTTATGGACTAGTAGGGTTATCTTGATAAATCTGCATAGCGCTGCGTGGAGCTGAACCAACGAGAAAGACTTGTAGAAAACCACTTGATGAGCCTCCTTGGCCGGGAACCCGGAGGCACACCTTGCCCACCACGCCCGCTGCTCTTCCAGCTCGGTGCCCTGGACTCCGCTCGGCTCTCCTGCCCAGTCAGTGTGGACAGCCTGCACCGGGGGGGAACCAAGTCCAAATGCCACCAGACCCAGATGCTCCTGGGGCCCCGCCCCTTACGCTGACCTCGTGGCGGAAAGCGGAAGCGGAAGCGCTCCTCGGCTAACGCCTCACTTCCCGCTCCGCCCTGCGTGGGAGGTGAGTTTTCCATTCTGTTGGCTTCCCGCAGGGCGCTCAGCCTCGGGGGTTTCGAACTTCTTGGGGTGGTCGGGAGTCGCGGCACCTCCTCCCCACCGGCACACAGCGCCGGAGGGACTGAAGCCGCCCGGGTCTCTCCGAGAGCTTCTGTCTGCTCCGCCCGCACGGGTTGGGGGAGGGGTCGTGGCTCAGGGACCCCGGAGGAGGCAGGGCCTTTTCTCCCTCCCGTGTGCTCCTCCAAAGCTACCAGACCGCTTTGCCCCTTCTCCAGAGGAGAAACGTGTACGCAGTGGTGGAAAACGGCCGCAGTGCCCTCTTTTCACTGACCTGGGGATGGCGGGAGGTTCTGGTGAGCGCTGGACGGAAATGCTCTCTCTGGCTGTGGGCACCCGTTATTGACGTTTGACGAATTATTCAGGTGTTCCCTTGTCGCACATTGACCATTTGTTAGTATTTTGCATGCGTAGTATACCTCTTTCTACATCTCTCTCCATGTGTATAGTTAAATGTTTATGATAAGCTCTTTGAAAATAAGATTAAAATAATTTGCAGGCATGATATTCGACCTTTAGTACTTGGTTAATTGCCTCACGTGTAAGGACAGAGGAGTTATGTAATAACTCCTACAAATTAATACCTAAGGTGAAAAATGAGCAAGAGGTTTGGGTAGGCTCTTCAATAAAAGCAAAAAAAATGCAAATAGACAATAAATACATGAAAAGATACTTCATATCACTAGCAACCAGAGATTTGCAAATAAAAACCATGGTGTAATACTACTGCACACACTAAATATCTAAATAAAAGAAAAACTAAAAAAAGTGGCAGTGCCAAGGGTTAATGTATCAAGTGAGATGTGCATAACTGCTAGTGGAAACACATTTTTTTTTTTTAATTTGACAGGGATGACAAGCAGGCAGAGAGGCAGGCAGAGAGAGGGGAGGAAGCAGGCTCCCCGCTGAGCAGAGAGCCCGGTGCGGGGCTCGATCCCAGGACCCTGGGATCATGACCTGAGCTGAAGGCAGCGGCTTAACCCACTGAGCCACCCAGGTGCCCCTGGAAACACATTTTCAAAGTGTATCAACTAACTTACACACCAGTACACACACACGTCTGCCAATTCAACATAAACACTATTTGTAACATCATTATTTGAAATATCCCTAAATTGGAAATAATCCAAAGTTGATCAAAGGATGAGTGGATGAATTGTAGCATATATTTTTTGTGGGATACTATTTAGTAAAAGAAAGGAGCACAGATGTAACAACTTGGATGAACGTCACAAAACATAATGTTGAATGAAAGAAGCCAGACATAAAAGAATCCATGCTGCTTGATACTCTGTCTTTAAAATTCAAAAACGGGCAGAACACTCTAGAGTGTTAAATGTCAGGATAGTGGATGCAGTTGGGAGGCATGGAATGAGTGATTTGGGGGAGACCAGGAATATGTCTGAGATGCTGGATTTGGGTGTGTTCTACTTCTCAACCTGAATGATGGTTACATGGGGCTGTTCATTTCTTAATACCTTATTGAGGTTTTTATTCATGATTGCCTCCCTTAGTTGTATGTATGCTGTAGTTTAATAAAAGAAGTTTGAGAAGTGGAACTAAGCTTGCTACTTCATTAAGATTGAGCAAGAAATAAAGAAGTAGAAGAAAATGTACTGAAAGGGTGAATAAAAATAAAACTAATGATGGAAAAAAGTAGAACTGATCAATAATAAGAAAAGGTGAAACAATGCATGATATATTTATATACTAGTCTTTGTGGTTAACTGTGAGATAATATGGAAAGCCTTTAGTTTCAACATTAAAAAAAAGAACAACAACCCAGTGACATGATTCAGATGCTGTTGGAGTGGGTAACATGAGAAATGTTATTTTGAGTTTTTCTAAAATTATGATATTTCAAGGTTGGGTGTCTTTGGGTCAAAATTTGGGCACTACTTTTGAAGTAAGTGAGGTATCAATTATCACAGGCCTCTGAAGTGATTATTTCCCAGTTCCGTCTTTATCCTACCTCTAACTAGCCTTGTCTCTGTATCAGGAGTATATTTGTATATGTGCAGTACTCCTTATACTTTAATGGGATTGATTCTTTATACTGCATATCACCAACTGATGATTATCTGTTTATTACCTGCATTACCAGATTGTACTGTGAGATCCCTAAAAACTGTTCCCTTCTCATTGCCTTGTACCTGGCCTGGCAGAAGGAAGACCCGTACTAAGTATTTGCTAACTGAATGAAGGAATAAGAGACGGAAGGTGGCAAAGTTTCCAAATCCGACAAAGCTCCCGCAGGGGTATTCAGAGGGACTTCTCATTTCATAAAACCTTTTGTATTTCTCATCTCCATTATGCCTAGCAGAGGATGTGGACTGAATTCTGGTCATGTCAGGAATAACAACCACCACAGGAGATAAGGCTCTTGCCATTCCAGTATGTGTCTGCCTAGCTTTTCTGATGGGTGACTTGAGATAGCTATTAATACTGTGTGAACCTCCATTTTCTGAACTATTAAATGACAGTTATTAATACCCAATTTGGAGGGTTGTTAGGGCAGTTAAAGGAGTTATATATGTAGAACAGTATATATTGTAGAACAGTCCTCAGTAAATAGAGGTTGGCATTAATATTTGCATGGTAGGATATTCGGGTTTTTAATGGCTGTCACATGTTTCATCTGCACAGAGATGGCTAGAGAGTGGTGTTGGATGATTGAGGGAAAATGTCTATTGCTTAATGATGGATATTGTGAACCAGTTACCCAGACACTCCAGTATTCAAAGAAAATTGAGATCAAGCTCTTAATTTAAACTCAGAAGCTTCTCTGAAGTGGTCTTCAGAGTGAGTTATGGAATATTCTGGAAATGCTATCAGATCACAGGATGGAAGCCCTTGATGTGAATCAGGTGTATGGTGAGTTCTTATTGATGCTTCTTTTTATGTAGTTCCTTCACAAGTGGAAGATCCAGTGCTCAGTGCTCAGAGCCTGAGCGATGGTGCAGTGGGCCATAGAAGAAAAATGGAAATGAGTAGAGCATGTATAAGTCAGTTTCCTGGGATTTGGGAGGCAAGAAGGTGTGTGTGCTGTTTGAGGGAATAACATGTTCATGAATTCTGTTGTGTCAGACAGCTCTGTCTCTCTCTACTGTAATTTGTGTAACTCTAAGGTGGAATATTTAACCTGTTTCTTATGGGTAGCAAGATCCAGAAAACCATTTTTTGCTCCAGGTAACTCAGCACTTTGCCAGTTTATGGAATTAGTGTGTTTGTGGTATGTTCTATGCATGGTGTGGAATAGCTTATAAGCATGTTATTACTGGAATTGGATTGGCTTCCCAGTTCATGGCATTCTTCTCTCTGAGGTTATCTTTCTCGGAACCCTTTCTATCTTCCTGAGGGGAAGATTGAGGAGGCAAAGATGGTGGCTGGGTTACTGATGGATTCTTCTCAGGTAAGTGAAAAGTTGATCTTTCTTCAGAATGTCAGCCTTATATATTAGGTAGCCGTATCTCCTTGTAATGTCCCCAATCTTCTTATAGCAACTAATGACCCTGCTTAAGGAATGAGTCTCTGGTCAGTTTCTCCAGGACTCATGCCATCTCAGAATATATAGGGATTACATGGATATGATTCTTTTATCCCACTATTCACTAATTCTTTCTGATCCTCAGTCATGCTTGTTGGCCTGTTGTTTTGCTGAGTGTTATGATAGATACTGAGGAATGATATGAAGGTATCTAATCTCATACAAAGCATGTGTTATTGTGGAAATAATTTATCTGTTAGAAGATTTTACACAGTGTTGCACTGTGTTCAGTGCTAAGTGTAGCTTATAAATAGAGGAGTAATAAAGCAAAAAGAGACCATAGTCAAGTAGTGGTAACAGAAGTTTAGTCACATGTCAGTGATGCTGGTAAGTCCATGTTACTGGCTGTGATCACCAGACAGTATCTGTAGGTAGAGAAGAGATGATGTCTGGTCCCAGGAGTACTGTAGGTTTCTGGTCTACCTTCCTCAGTCTTTCATACATCTTCCTGAGAACCTCAAAGAAGACAGTGGTTAGCTGAAGCCAGTATGTATTTGATGGTTTAGCACTTAGTGACCTTCGAGGATGTGGCTGTGACCTTTACCCAGGAGGAGTGGACTTTGTTGGATCAAACACAGAGAGATCTCTACAGAGATGTGATGTTGGAGAACTACCAGAATCTCATTATACTAGGTAAGGTTGGCATCATTTCTTCACTGAGCCCTTTATGAAATGAATGTTTCATAAGTATCTTTGCTGTCAGATGGGAATACTGTGGTAAACAAGACAGATGTAATTCCTGGCCTCAGGGGCCTTACTGTCTAGAGGATTCCCTGTGAAAATGAAGATCTGTCTAAATAAATGACTTTATTCCTTTTAGGGACTGAAATCCTTAGGACTTTAAATGTGTGTAGAGGCCAGACACGATTTTCTTTTCTTTTTTTTTTTTTTTAAAGATTTTATTTATTTATTTGACAGAGAGAAATCACAAGTAGATGGAGAGGCAGGCAGAGAGAGAGAGGGAAGCAGGCTCCCTGCTGAGCAGAGAGCCCGATGCGGGACTCGATCCCAGGACTCTGGGATCATGACCTGAGCTGAAGGCAGCGGCTTAACCCACTGAGCCACCCAGGCCCCCCTAGACACGATTTTCAAGTCTTGAGCTCTCTCGTCATTTGAGGGCACAGA
This sequence comes from Neogale vison, assembly GCF_020171115.1. Classification (NCBI taxonomy): domain Eukaryota; kingdom Metazoa; phylum Chordata; class Mammalia; order Carnivora; family Mustelidae; genus Neogale; species Neogale vison. The sequence continues at coordinate 217,407,982 of NC_058096.1, forward strand.
AAGAATATACTCACATTTTTATTCCTTTTAGAATAGTTTTATTGCATTGATTTAAAATTTTGTGTGATTATTTGGCGTTTGTAAAGTGAGACTTCACTGTCTACAAAATCCCTGAAGCTAAAGTGTTGGTTCCTATCCAAAGAGCCATGTTTCATGTCTTGCGAGGTCCTTACATATTCTTCCTGTAAGCAGGATATGAATCATGCAAACCTGATCTCAACTCTCTAATGGGAGGAGCAGAAGAGCTGAGCACAGGAGGGAGAGGAATTCTGCAGGGTAAGTTCATGAGGTACGGTTTTGTGACAAGTGATGTGACTAGCCTGGGAAAGGTACAGTACGTTTGGAAATGCCACTTGGCAAACTTTCAAAGGTAAACTCTTTCTGAGAAGGAAGTCATTTGGTTTCTGAGTTTGCTTAGGAACCTTCATCTCCCTTTTCCTTTAAATTTCCAGCGATCTCAACCTTTTTCTGTTCTCCCAGAAAGTTCTGTCTGACTCAATTGAAAATGTCATTACTTACAGTAGCTCATTTTGCAGTGCTTTCTCTCTTGCTTTCCTGATTCTATCAGTGTTTTTTGTTCACTGTCAGCCTTAGTTTTCCAGAGTATTAAGCTTTGGAAATTGCCTACAATTTTAACACCATAGCCTTACCATTGCTGGACTCCTAACACAGCTGTACTTTGTGTAATCCAACTTCCCTTTTGTTTCAACCTTTTTATCTTGTTTCATGCATATTTAAACATATGTATATGCCATTTTTTAAGATAAAATACACAAAAATTAACCATTTTAATAAATATGATTTATTGTTGTTGAGTACATACACAGTGTTGTGCAACCATCAGCTCTTTCTAGTTCCAAAATATTTTCATCACTTATCACTTGAAAAGGAAACCCTGTAACCATTAGTCAGTCAGTCTCCCTTCAGCTCTACCCCTATTCTCTGCAGCTAGTAATCTGCTTTATAATTTATAGGTTTGTCTGTTCTGTGCATATCAAATAGGATCATACAGAATTCAGTTTCAGGACTATTACTTATTACCTAGAAATAGATTTGTGCGGCATATGGTCATTTTATGTTTAACTTGTTAAGGATTACTAAACTGTTTAACACAGAAGCTGTACCATCTTCTATTCCCTCTAGCAGTGTAGAAGTTACTTCACGTCCCTGCCATCACTTCTTCCTTCCTTCCTCTCTCCTCCCTCTTCTTTTTTTTAATAGTAACCATCCTAGCAGGTATGAAGTGGTATCTTACGGTAGTTTTGATTTGCATTTCCCTAAAACAAGTGATGTTGGACATCTTTTTGTGTGCTTGTTGACCATTTTCTGTGTCTTTGGAGAAATGCCGATTCAAGTTCTTCGCCCATTTTTTACTTTGAGTTGTTTTGTTGTTAAAGCATAGGAGTTCTTTCTGTACTCTAATAGTGGACATATATCACATGGATGATATGCAAATATTTTCTCCCACTTTTGGGGTTATCATTTTGCTTTTTTGATAGTGTTCTTTGATGTACGTTTTAAATTGCCGTGGGGTTCAATTTATCTTTTGTTCTCTTTGGTGCTTTTGATGTCATATCTAAGAACAGAAATATTGGACACTATCAAATCTGAGGTTCTGAAGATTTACCCCCTTGTTTTCTTCTAAGGGTTTTATACATTTAGCCTTTACATTAGGGTTTTGATCCATTTTGAGTGAATTGGTATATATGGTGTGAAGTAGGGGTCCAGTTTGATTCTTCTGCATAGAAATACCAGTTATCTGGTATTGTGTATTAAAGAGACTGTTCTTTCCCCCATTGAATGGTCATGGCACACTTGTTGAGAATATATTTATTCTAAATGTATGGGGATTTTCTTATGGATTCTTTGTTCTATTTGTGTATATGTCTATCCTTTTTCCTGTATGACACGTTTCTGGTTTTTTTTTTTTTTTGGACATTTATTTATTTATTTTTAACTAATTATTTTTATTAACATATAGTGTATCATTTGCCCCAGGAGTACAGGTCTATGAATCGTCAGGCTTACACATTTCACAGGACTCACCATATCACATATCCTTCCCAATGTCCATAACCCAACTACCCTCTCCATACCTCCCCACCCCCACTCACCCTCAGTTTGTTTTGTGAGATTAAGAGTCTCTCCTTCCGAATCCCATCTTGTTTCATTTTTTCCTTCCCTACTCCCAAACTCCCCACCCTGCCTCTCAAATTCCTCATATCAGGGAGATCATATGATAATTGTGTTTCTGTGATTGACTTATTTCACTCAGCATAATACCCTCTGGTTATTTCATTTCTTTTGATGGCTACATAGTATTCCAGTGTGTGTGTGTGTGTGTGTGTGTATCACATCTTCTTTATCCATTCATTTGTTGATGGACATCTAGGTTTTTTTCCATAGTTTGGCTATTGTGGACATTGCTGCTATAAACATTTGGTGCACATGCCCCTTTGGATCACATTTGTATCTTTAGGATAAATACCCAGTAGTGCAATTGTTGGGTTGTAGGGTAGCTATGTGTTCAACTTTTTGAAGAACCTCCAAGCTGTTTTCCACAGTGGCTGCACCAGCTTGCATTCCCACCAACAGTGTAGGAGGGCTCCCCTTTCTCCGCATCCACACCAACATCTGTTGTTTCCTGACTTGTTAATTTTAGCCATTCTGACTGGTGTGAGGTGGTATCTCATTGTGGCTTTGATTTGTATTTCCCTGATACCAAGTTACGTTGAGCACTTTTCCAACACATTTCTGATAATGTATTTCTCAGCTCCAGAATTTTATTTGGTTCTTTTTTGTAATTTCTGTCTCTTACTTGACAGTCTCTTACTTGAGTCCTAATTCTTCTAGTTTCCTTAGTTCTTTGTCCATGGTTTCTGTTAGCTCTTTGGTGTGTTGAAACAAATTGATTTAAAGTTATTAGTCCAATGCCTGGGCTTTCAGGAACAATTTGTATTAATTTTTTAATTGTTCCTTTGCATACCTCATATATTTTAGTTGGAAGTATAAATTTTAGACATCATAATGTGGCAATTGAAAATATGATTCAGCCCCTCCCTGGGTTTGTTGCTGCTTGTTGTGTATTCTTGATGTTTGTTTTGTGGCTCTTTTTATAAATTATTTTTGTATGTTCTTCATTCTTTTTAGTGCGGTCCCTGAAATCCGTGTTCTGTTAGTTTAGTGGTCATCTTAGAGTGACAGAAATTCCTTGAATAACTGGAACCAAGAAAAGAAAACTAAAAATATTCTTTTAGTTTTTGCTGATTGGCTATGTGTTGGGCCACTCCTTCAGTGTTTAGCTGGGCCATGTACAACTCTTTCTTAGCTTTCCATTCCTGGTAGAGTGGATGCTGAAGGTCAGTGAGAGGTGAAAGCTTTGGGTCCTCTCCAGCCTCCCAGCCCCATGTGTGCATGTGTACTTCTTGATTCACTGGTAAACACCTGAGCTTTTCAAAACCCTATTTACGCACATACCAACATTTCTAGTCTGTTCCTTCTAAGGCTTTTCAGGCTGTCTTTTATTTGTCTCAAATGTTTTCCCTGTCCTTGGACTGCCATAGGCAATACTTTGCCTTCAGATACTTTAATCAGTAGTTGTCTGATGCTGCCTTGCTTCTGGGAACTCTTTGAGTTCGATGATATAAAGGCACACCCTTGCAGCCATGATACTTGAAGCTGCCAGACAGATGGAAACACACAATGGCAGTTCTCCGAGAGCAAAGTCCATAGTGCTCCTTTCAGCAATTGTAACTTTCTCAGGGTTGCATCCTGTTGTCTACATGACTGCAGCTGACCTGAGGAGTGGGGATGGTAGGGGGTAATTAAAATGCTTCCACACTCTCTCGGTGAACTGTAGCTGCTGCGTTTTTCTATAAGTGTTCGCTTGGCAGTTGTAAGTTTTTGACTAGATTCCCAAGTTCTGTAATAGTTGATCTTGATAGTTTTTGTAAGCTTTTTATTTGTTTTTTGGTGGGAAGGAGTCCTGGAGTTCCCTGATCCACCATATTTCGTGGTGTCATTCTCTGTGCTGTATGTTTTTAAACAACTTTGTCCCAGGATTTTTCTCTGAAACAAAATTTTTCTACTTTTTTTCAGAATTGGATTTGCAGCTCAAAACTAAAGTTTTCACAGCCCTTCAGGATATTTCTTTGGAAAAAACATCAAATGGAATACAATTGGTAAGATATCCAAAAGTAATTCCTTTCTTCCACACCTGGACCAGAAGTACAGAATTGATGCAGAGGATATGAAATAAATGTCATTTGCCCAAAAAAAGAATCTCTGAAGAGATTTTTTTGAATGTCAAGAATTTGGGGAGCACTGTAAACCTACTTCAAACCTGTTTCTCCTCAGAGATCCACATAAATATAGCTCAGATGCCCAGTTTTTGATAAACTGGGATTCGGTTTTAAATGATTTAGTATGAGTAATTACCAGAAGATACTCTGTGAAAGTAGAGTGTAGCCTCAGAGTCTGTTTATTTGACTTAAAATAACTCAAAAACAGGGCAGGAACTCTGTACACTGAAATGGGAAAAAAAAAAAACCACTTCAATTATGATGATGTTTCCAATGCATAAAAGTTGTGATGGGGGAGAAATTCTGTTGTATTGTGAGTAAGTCTTTAGTTATTTAAACCTTAATCAACAGGAGAGAAGCAATGCTGGAGCGAAACAATATGGCTCTGACTTGTGTGGAAGAGCGTTTAGTGGACACTCATTTCTGACTCACAGTAGACAGAAAACTTCTAAGGGTAATCAGAATGGAAAGGCCTTTAAAAAGAACTTTATTTGTACTCTGCTCAAGGAAATCATTGGGGAGAAAACTTCTGAGAGTGTCGAGCCTGGTAAAGCCTTTGGTCAGCTTTCAGATCTTACTGGGCACAAGAAAACTCAGACACGAGGGAACGTGTGTGAATGCAAAGAGAGTCAGAGAACTTCTGTTAATCAGTCATCCCGTAAGGCACACAGGAGACACCACACTGGAGAAAAACCATGTGAATGTAAAGAATGTGGGAAGGTCTTCACTCATTCCTCGTACCTTACAGATCATAGAAGAATTCACAGTGGAAAAAAGCCCTTTGTGTGCATGGAATGTGGGAAAGCCTTTACTCGATCCACGGGACTTATTTTACACATGCGAATTCACACTGGAGAAAAACCATATGAATGTAAGGAATGTGGAAAAGCTTTTATTCACTCTTCATACCTTACAAAACACGTAAGAATTCACAGTGGAGAAAAGCCATATTTATGTAAGGAGTGTGGGAAAACTTTCACTCGCTCCTCAGGACTTGTCTTACATGTGCGAACACACACTGGAGAGAAACCCTATGTATGTAAGGAATGTGGGAAAGCCTTTAATAACTCTTCAATGCTTAGTCAACATGTCAGGACACACACTGGCGAGAAGCCATATGAATGCAAGCAATGTGGGAAAGCTTTCACTCAGTCTTCAGGCCTTACCACACACTTAAGAACTCACACTGGAGAGAAGGCCTATGCATGTAAAGAATGTGGGAAAGGTTTTGCTCGTTCTACAAATCTTAATATGCACATGCGAACGCATACTGGCGAAAAACCGTACAAATGTAAAGAATGTGGGAAAGCCTTTAGGTACTCCACATGCCTTAATATTCACATGCGAACTCACACTGGAGAGAAACCATATAAATGTAAGGACTGTGGGAAAACCTTCACTCAATCTTCGGCACTTACTAAACATTTAAGAACTAAGGCATGTGGAAAAACCTGTAAATGTTCTCCAGATCTTAGTATTCACATCTAAACTCATCTGGATAAAAAGTACCTTATGAAAGTAAAGAATGTGTGAGAAAGCTGTACTCATTTTTCATGCTTACGTGATAGGAACATCCTGGGGCAGAATTTGCATGCATATAAGGTATATGGGAGAGCAGTAATTGTTCATACTTTACAGAATGTAAAGTGTAAGAACTCACACTTGAGGGGCGCCTGGGTGGCTCAGTGGGTTAAGCTGCTGCCTTCGGCTCAGGTCATGATCTCAGGGTCCTGGGATCGAGCCCCGCGTTGGGCTCTCTGCTCTGCGGGGAGCCTGCTTCCTCCTCTCTGCCTGCCTCTCTGCCTACTTGTGATCTCTGTCTGTCAAATAAATAAATAAATAAAATCTTTAAAAAAAAAAAAAACAAAAACTCACACTTGAGAGAACCTTCCAGTTATAAGGTATGTGGGAGAGCCTTTTTGTTGTTGCTCTGACATTAATTTTACATAACTAAAATTACCATAAAAGTCCGGGTGCCTGGCTGGCTCAGTTGGTAGAGCAGGCGACTCTTGATCTCAGGGTTGTGAGTCTGAGCTCCCTGTTGTGCATAGAGATTACTTATAAATAAATAAAAAATGACTGTAAAAGTGATGTGAAGGTAAGAATGAAGTATAGCCTTAAAATATGACAATATGACAGTGGGGTGCCTGGGTGGCTCAATGGGTAAAGCCTTTGCCTTTGGCTTGGGTTGTGATCTCAGGGTCCTGGGATTGAGCCCCCTCTCTCTGTGTCTCCCTCTCTGCTTACTTGTGATCTGTCAAATAAATAAATAAAATCTTAATGAAAAAAAAATATGACAATGGGCTTTGAGAGCACATGATAATTCATTCTAGTAGGGATAAATCACCTGTATGTAAGGAATGTGGTAAAACCTTAGTGTCAAGGTCTTAATAGCCACATGAGACTTCATACTGGTATAAAACCCTACAAATGTAAAGGACTCAGGAAGACCTACAGTTGTTTCTTTTATCTTAAGAACTCAACATTCAAAAAAAACTGGAGAGATTTCTATGCATGGAGGAAATATGGGAAAGCTTCGGGAAAGCTTTTAGAAATTCTTTTTTTTTTTTTAGCTTTTAGAAATTCTTGATTGCTTCATGTGCAGGGAGACTTGTGAATGTAAGAAATGTTGAAGATTGTTCAGGTGTTAATGAGGAAGTCACAACACACAGTGAAGAGAAACCTTATGATGGTAAGATACGTGGGAAAACAGCCCCATTGTTGACATTCTTTGGCAATCTCACAGAGGCAGACAATGTTATGACTATTAGAAATAATGGATATGCCTGTGTGTGTGTGTGTGTGTGTATGTGTGTGTGTATGTTTACTTTTTTGGCTTTGGCTACTTATTGGTAAAAATAATCCACACTGGAGAGAAATAGTGGTTGTAGGATACATGGGAAATGGTGTATCCATCTTATACATTTTACTCTACGTGTGAAAACCCACCCTGCAAAGAAGCTGAATGCGCGTAAAAATGTGGGAATGATTTTTGGTAAATACACATCCATTAAGAGACTCACAGAATACTCACTGGAGGAATGAAGTATGAATGAGAGGAATTTGGGGAAGCCTTCAGGCACTGCTCTTCCTTAGTGTACAGAAGACAATTCTTCCTGGAGGTCAGATTGAAATAAATGACATAAATGCAGTCACCTTTCTCTGTGTCTCATTCTCAAGGAAAGCAGCTGGCACCTTTATTTTTGTGGTGGTTTTGTATTACAAAGTTTTAGTTGCTTTTAAAGATACTCTTCAGTAATTTCTGCAATGGTATACTCATTTGATAGAATGGTGTTTTCATTATGGTTCATAGCTTAAGACTTCCCTGTATATATGTCTTCATTGAACTATATGAAATATTTGGAAATTTATTTGGCAATGTAAGAGCGTTTTAAAACAAGATTTTATTTATTTGACGCAGAGAGAGAGCATAGGCAGGGAAAGCAGCAGGGAGAGGGAGAAGCAGGGTCCCCACTGAGCAGGGAACCCAATGCAGGGCTCAATCCCATGACATGACCTGAGCCGAAGACAGACACTTAGCCGACTGAGCCACCCAGGCGCCCCTGTAAGAGCATTTAAATACATACATACATACATATATATATATATATATATATATATATATTTTTTTTTTTTTTTTTTTTTTTTTTTTTTTTGAGAGCGCGTGTGCACATCAGCTGGGGCAGGGACAGAGGGAGAGAATCTTTGAAGCAGACTCCCTGCTGAGTACAGAGTCCCATGCAGAGTTGAGTCTCATGACCCATGAGATCTTGACCTGAGCTGAAAACAAGGGTTGGACACTCAACTGACGGAGCCACCCAGGTGCCCTCACAATGTAAGAGCATTTTATAATGTTTTTAGATACTGCTTTCTAGTGTATTTGCAAGTGGGTCATAAATGAAGCTCTTTATGGTGTTTGATTATAGGAAAATTCTGGCTTTGTATGGCAAGTGGTATTTAGTCATCTCATTATTCCTGACTCTTATAAATAGAATCCAGGTTATATCCAGGCACATAATTTAAAAAAAAAATCATTCCTACTTCTCAGATTTCCTTGGATTTATGAGAAAACTATAATTTATAGTCCTGGCTAATAAGAAGTAGGCAGAAGTCATCAGTGTGGATTCTGGGAAAACTGTTAAAAAGGGGACAGTCTCCAATGGCTTTTTCTCTTCAAGGATTGTTCTTACACATTGTGTACTATAAGGATAAAAACTACAGACCAATTGGGTATGGCTGAGAAACAGAGATGCTTCTGTTTGTAGTATTGTACCAGTCACTGGACTGCTTATATACAGACTTCTTGGTACATAAAAAAAGCTTACCAGGCTGAGCACTTGTATTTCAGAATCACCAATGTATAGATGGCACTTAAAGCCATTCAGTTCGATAATTTCATCTGAGGATTGGCAAGCCCTGGGACTGTGGCAGTTGGAGTCATATAGGAGGTAACGGATGAATTGAAAAGTAGTGGCCCATGAAATAGGAATAGAATTAAGACTGATGTCCATGAATCCAAGGCAAGGAGCAGTGATGATTGGCTCTACCAAATGCTGATTTGGGTGAGTTGAATGAGGTTGGGATTTAATCATAAAAGTTACTGGGGACCTTTTTAAAAAGCCGGCTTTATAGAACAGGGTGTGCCAAGGTTGTCTTGGTATAGATTTCTGAGAAATTGTCCTTCCTATTCTACCGTACCCATTCTACCCTAAATAGAGATACTTCTCTTATACCCTCAAAATCTATACCTTAATATTCTAGCTTGACATTGTGTTATTAGTTTACTACTGCTGCTCTAACAAACTACCAAACAATGTCAGAAGACAACTAAAATTTTACTATCTTAACAGTTTTGGAGTTCAGAACTCTGAAATGGATTTCAGGTATGGTGATTATTAATCAAGATGTTAATCAAGATGTTAATAGGACTGTATTCCTTCCTGGGACTCTAGGGGTGAATCTGTTCCTTTTTCCAGTTTCTAGATGCCCTTCTGCTTTCCTTTTCTCCTGGATCTTTTTTCCTTCTTAAAGGCCAGCAATGCCAGTCCTCATACTACCATCTCCCTGGCTCTTCTGCTTTATCTCCTTATCTCCTCCTACTACCTTTTTTTTTTTTTAAAGATTTTATTTATTTATTTGAGAGAGAGCACAGAGGGAGAATTGAGAGGGAGAAGCAGACTCCCTGCTGAGCAGAGAGCCCAATGCGGGGCTCCATCCCAAGACCCTGAGGTCATGAGCTGACGGCAGATGCTTAACTGACAGAGCCACCAAGACCTCCTTTTTTTTTTTTTAAAGTGAACTGAAAAGAAATTTTAAAAAATATATAAAATTTTTTTAAAAAAGTGAACTCTACTCCCCAATGTGAGGCTTGAACTCAAGACCCTAAGATCAAGAATTGTATGCTGTCCTGACTGAGCCAGCCAGGTACCCCACCTCTACTACATTATTTTAATGCAGTTCTGTGATTTTTTTTTTCATTCTGCTAAAAGAAATATTTGAGAGAGAGCATGAATGGAGGAGAGGCAGAAGCAGAGGAAGAGGGACAAGTAGACTTTCTGCTGAGTGCAGAGCCTGACATGGAGCTTGGTCCCAGGACCTGAGATCACGATCTGAGGCAAAGTCAGATGCTTAAATGACTGAGCCACCCAGGTATCCCTTTTATCCCCACCCTTAGATTTTATAATTCTAGCATACATACAGAAAATAGTGTGAAAGTGCCTATGTGTTGCTAATAAACTACAAACTAGTGTGTCCACAGGTCTCCATCCTCCAGATAAATGGAAGGTTACCTTACTACCCATATGAATCTCTTCCATCTTGCATCATCACCCTCCATCCAAGAGGAAAAACCATTGTGTTTGGACATTAGCTTAACCACTGTACTAATCATGCTTTTAATTTTTTGTGTATTATATTGCTTTAGCATGTTTGGGTTCTTGCTGCCTCGAGAGACTGCCCCTCCCAGCACTAGGCTGTTGTTACTGTTTTTGATCTAAATTATTTAATAGGTAAGAATTTTACAAACATTACTATATTAGCAGTAACAGTGGGGCTGGATAATACTGTGCCCTCTCTGTGTGGCCTGGTGAGTACCACTAATAATATGGTGGAACTTGTGACCCTTTCCAAGGCCGTAGTTCTTGGTAGCCTGCAGAAGTCAGCCTTCCCATTTCCCTGTGCTTGTGGACTGGTTTAGTGAACTAGGTGTCAGGATTTCTTCTGATCGCTTTATGGAATGGACCAATGAGGATAACCTCACAGAATTTTTATGTGCAATCTTCACCAGCCCCATAAGAATTCAAGACTCTCAGAGCCCCAGTGGCGTCCAGCTTGTTCCTCTGCAACAGACTGAAGATGTTGGGGGAAACTTTAGCTGGTTAACGCCATGATGGACAGGCTCACCATGGGCCTCACCCTTAGGAACTGGGTATCTGCAGCCACTACACCACACACATGAAGCCAATATATGACATAAACTTGCTTGGCCTTGTACCCCAGTCTGCATGCTTTATGGGGCTGGGTTGGGTGGAGGGCCCTGTGAAGTGCACAGAGCTGGGGGTACTGCCAGAAGCTCACCCTGAGAAGAAGGAGCATTAATACATTGGACTGCTGCCTCCTCCATAGCTCCTGGATGTACTGGTAAGTGCCCCTCTTGGCTTGTCTTTCAGGGGATGGCTGCCTCCAGACAAAGGCAGGACTAGCTAACTTTTATTTTAAAGACAGTAAATAACTTTTTTGGAAGCTTACATATGATTCATATGCAAACCAATCACTCCAGAGCCCATAGTCCAACCACCTCTTTTATCTTAACTCTCATCCAATCCAGTATTTCTCCTGCCCTAAATCAACCTAGGGCTAGGTAGCAGACAACTGTGATCCTGAGCCCACTGGAATTATTCAAACTACACAATATTTAGCTTTACCTTGCTCTGCCTTGCCTTTCCTGAAGAAACCCCAACACAGCTCTGACCTGTGCTTTTCCCTCATTCCTGTTTTCTGTCTCCTGACTGACCTGATGCTTCCCTAATGATCCTGCATTACCTGGTGTGCCCCCTTCTCTTGGAACTGTTAAGTAATAAACTTTCAGTGGCATTAACCTATCTGTGTTATCATCTGGTTACCTTTATAATTTAGGACCCTAGCACAAATCCGTTGGCACAGGTGACTCCGTTTGGTGGGGGCAGGGGGATGCCTCTGGACTGCTCTTGACTTACTATCTATGCCAAACAGCAAGTTCTGCCTGAGGGTACTGGCTACTGGTGCACTTGAACTTTAACCATTACTGCCTTGTGCAGTGTCTGCATGTTCTGTGGTTTTCCAATCTAAATTGTGGTAAGAGATTGACCTCAGATTCTTGTTGTATATAGTTACTATGATTGGGTGTATGAGAGGTCCCCAGTCAACATTTTATTAACAAAGTGTCCTACTGGATGAGAAGTCGTGGAAGCATCTAGGGATAATTGGCATATACTAAAAGGGGCATGGTGAAGGTTTCCTGAAAAGTGGGAAGCACAGAATGGTTATCCTCAAGACTACTGTGAGGATGCAGAGACTGATCCACTGGCCTGCCAACACCCTTAGAGCACACCAAGGGCCACAGTGGAGGGCTCAGGAGACACAAATTGAGTCCCAGGTGCTGTTCCTTCTTTGTGAGAAATATACTTTGATGGACAAATAAGTCTGGGGTGAATTGTGTTCCACTGACAGGCCATTAAAAGCTGTCACTGAATGTTCCTTGGGAATTGTGACCCTTGGGAAACACTCATCCGTTTGATTTGAAATTTGGACAGGCCCCTCTCATTCTTCAGTAGTTAGGCGGAGGGGGTCCATCCTTTATTTATTTATTTATTTGACAGAGAGAGATCACAAGTAGGCAGAGAGGCAGGCAGAGAGAGAGAGGAGGAAGCAGGCTCCCCGCTGAGCAGAGAGCCCGAAGCGGGACTCGATGGAGGGGGTCCATCCTATGAATAATCCTTGCTTTAAGGATTTAAATTTAAATACTGCTTTAAGGGGAAATCCCTGTGTTGATACTTGCTTTGTTCTTTGTTCTCTGACCTAGTGGGTTAAAGAAGATCCCATCCATGGAAACTAGTCGCTCAGTGTGTAATGAAAAAGAAAAGAAGGAAGGAATATTTTTGTTTTTGCTTCCCTAAGACCTTTGAGGAGGTTTCTCAGCTCATATGAAGTTGTTAGTTTTTTTGTCAGTGTATTTGGGCATTCTTTTTTTTTTAAGATTTTATTTATTAAGAGAGGAGAGAGAGAGTGAGAGAGCATGAGAAGGGAGAGGGTCAGAGGGAGAAGCAGACTCCCTGCTGAGCAGGGAGCCCAGTGCGGGACTCGATCCCAGGACTCCAGGATCATGACCTGAGTTGAAGGCAGTCGCTTAACCAACTGAGCCACCCAGGTGCCCCGTATTTGGGCATTCTTTTTTTTTTTTTTTTTAAAGATTTTATTTATTTATTTGACAGAGAGAAATCACAAGTAGGTGGAGAGGCAGGCAGAGAGAGAGAGAGAGAGGGAAGCAGGCCCCCTGCTGAGCAGAGAGCCCGATGCGGGACTCGATCCCAGGACCCTGAGATCATGACCTGAGCCGAAGGCAGCGGCTTAACCCACTGAGCCACCCAGGCGCCCCTTGGGCATTCTTGAATGCCACTGCCTATCAGCATGTTAAAAGCATCCTCCTAAAAATCAAATTATCACAAAATCAGGATTCTGCCATTATATTACTCTTGGATTTAAACCACAGCCCCTCTAAATTTGATAGGGATGTCCTAGAAAGAGAAGTGGATGCTCATAGGAGGGGCCACTTGGGACTACCAGGAGCTTATCAGGTAAATCCTTCTTCTTCTTCTTTTTTTTTTTGGAAAACAATCCAGGTCAGACAGGAGACTAAATCAATTTTTAAAAAGTAAGGGCTGTAGCTTTTTTTGGGAAGCACAAAAAGAGAACTTTTTTGGGAAGCACAAAAAGAGAACAGCCTCCAAAAAAAGAACTTTAAATTTTAGGCACCCAGGAAATGCCAGGTATAGATACCATAGTGCTAATGTTACATTATTTGCTGATCTTTTTTTCTTAAAGATTTAATTTATTTATTTGAAAGACAGAGATCACAAGTAGGCAGAGAGGCAGGCAGAGAGAGAGGAGGAAGCAGGCTCCCCACCAAGGAGAGAGCCTGATTTGGGGCTCGATCCCAGGACCCTGGGACATGACCTGAGCTGAAGGCAGAGGCTTTAACCCACTGAGCCACGCAGGCACCCCTATTTGCTGATTTTAAAACAAGAAAGCTATAGATGCAGGGATAGAAAATAAAAGATAGCTAAATAAAAAACATGTATACATAGTTTTTAAATATAAAATTGAAATTATATAATTTAAGTCCCATAATTAGATCCAATTAGAATTCCAAAATTTGTATGTTAAAATTTCACATCCTAAAAACTTAGATAACTAAACATGTAATAATCATGTGTACAACAACTATGCGATAACATTTATATTCTAAAAAAAGTTATGAAAGAAAAAGATAAAAGGGGCATTGATTGGCTTTTGTGCCTCTTCAACATAACTTCTACATTAACATTTGCTAAAATGTACTAATTGAAAAAACTTCACAGACTTCATACTGTGTCTCAAATATAGTTATACCTGGGGATCACACCGTATTTAAACATGATATCCACTATAATTTTAAAAAAGTAATTGAAAATAGGGGTGCCTGGGTGGTTCAGTTGGTTTGAGCATATGACACTTGATCTCAGGGTTGTGAGTTCAAGCCCTGCATTGAGCCTACTTAAAAAAGAAAAAGTAATTAAGGGTACCTGGGTGGCTCAGTTGGTTAGGCGACTGCCTTTGGCTCAGGTCATGATCCTGGAGTCCTGGAATCGAGTTCTGCATTGGGCTCCCTGCTCGGCGGGGAGTCTGCTTCTCCCTCTGACCCTCCCCCCTCATCCTCTCTCTCTCATTCTCTCGCAAATAAATAAAATCTTTTTAAAAAGTAATTAAAAATAAAATAGAGAATAAATATGTATGCCTTTCTTTAACTGTAGCCTTACCTAAATTTCCTATAGTCCTGGGATGCCTGGGTAGCTCAGTCACTTAAGCATCTGCCTTTGGCTCAGATCATGATCCCAGGGTCCTGGGATTCAGTCGCACATTGGGTTCCCTGCTCAGTGGGGAGCCTGCTTCTCCCTCTCCCTCTGCTGCTCTCCTTGCTTGTGTTCTCTTGCTCTCCCTGCAAAATAAATAAAATCTTTTAAAAATAATGAATTCCTGTAATCCTAGTATACCTGTTGCCCTAAGATATATCATCTTGAGTGTATCTATGACAACAATTATACATTTAAGTGACGGTAATTTGTTGGCACAAGTTTTCTTGATAAACCCCTATGAATCCCTTGTTAAAATAATTAATATGACCCAATGTAAGTTAAAACAGGGCCACCAAGGATTAAAACTTATTATATAAACCCCATTAGTAAAGCGGAGATCATTTCCATTGGTTCAAAGTTAAATAACACAGTTTTGACGTTTTTGACTTTTGACCTTTTTTTTTCTTTTTTGAAAGAGTCCAGTTGTGCTTCTGAGTCAGGGAAGGGGCAGTGGGAGAGGGAGAATCTTCAGCAGGCGCTATGACCCACAGGAGCAAATGTGGAGCTCAATCTCGTGACCCCAAGATCATGACCTGAGCCAAATCAAGAGTTGGATGCTTAACCAACTGAGCCACCCAGAGTGCCCCCAATTATGCCTTTTCTTAAGGCTGAAAATAAGTACATAAAAGGTAAATAAATTCAACCATCCATCCATCTGTCCCTTGGCTACCTGGGGAACCCTCTGGGATTAACTGAGTAAACAGCAATGCGTGTTCAAAAACTAAATGAATTGCACTACTAACCATTCTACGTGATGGAGCACAGTGGAATGTTGCTAATAAAAATAGGACCCCAGGAAACATCACACTTGGCCAAATTTCAGGCAGTCAGTCATTTTGGCTCTGGCTGCCCTGGCCAATGAATGCCCCCATCTTCATGGTTATTATGAATTGCTGGACCATCATCTAAAAATTATCCCCTTCAGTGTCAATAGCTCTGGGAATCTCTTGCCTCACAGATACCCAAATTACATATTTCTGATATATATACTGAGGCCACAACACATGGTTTTGTCAGGACTCCCTTTGAAGTTATTGACATTACTAATAGTAACCAAGGCACACATTTCATTTCTCAAAATACATAATTTTGTGCTCTTGGAGAAGGCATTCACTAATACTTTTATGTACCTGATGGGTCCCAGATGGCCAGTTTAATTGGGAGATGCAAAGATCTGTTCCTTGCGTTGTGCCATTCCTATTTTTCTTTTTATACTCAGTAAGTTGTGGGAGATCCATTTAAAATTTTGTATCATGATTTTTTTTTTATTTTTGGTTCTCCAAAAATACTTGGTCTACTTTTGATTAGACATTTGCTGAACCGAATCATTTTTACAAATGTGGTATTTTTTGCATTGGACTTTCCAATCCAAGACCAAGATGATTCTCCCTGTTTATTTAAGTCTTCTTCAAAGAGGTTCAATATTTTAAAATTTTCTCCCCACAAAAGCTCTGCAAAGTATTAGATTAATTCTTAAGTACTTAAAAATTTCTTACCATAATTTTATTACACATATATCTTATGTATTTTAATTTAAATTTCCTGATTGTCAGTATACAATATGTAGGTGGCTTTCATATATCGAAATTTATCCAGCAGTCTTGTTAAATTTTATCTAAAATTCTGATATTTATGTAATCTTTTGGGGTTCTCACATAAGCAATCATATCATTTAAAATAATGACAGTTTTATTTTTCTGTTTCAATCTTTAGAACATTTGTATCTTTTTCTTTCCTGAATAAATAAAATCTCTAGTAAAGTAATGACTAGCAGTTGTAAAATAAGCATACCTTTTGTTAATATCAATGGACTACATATTGCATCTTTACCATTTGCTTTATTGGTGTTGTAAATTTGATAAGGTTAAAGTTTTTTCCTACCTTTCATAGTTTAGGGAGGCTTTCTCATAAGTGCCACTGAATTTATTATGTGCTTTTCTCTGATTGCTCTGAAATGGTGAATTTCTTCCATGATCTAATTCAAGTCCTTAGAACTGAATATTTGAATGACTAAATGAAAAAAAGGACTCTTTTTAAAAACTGTGGTGAATTCATTGAATTTCCAATGTTATAGCAACCTTGTTATTCTAGGAAAACAAAACTTGGACATAAAGAATTGCCTTTTTAATTTTCTGAATGTATTCTATATACTGATATTTTAAAGATTTTATTTATTTATTTGACAGAGAGAGACAGAGAGGGAATACAACCAGGGGGAGGGACAGAGGGAGAGGGAGATGTAGGCTTCCTGCTGAGCCGGGAGCCTGATGTGGGGCTCAATCTCAGGGTCCTGGGATCATGACCTGAGTGGAAGGCAGACTCTTAACTGACTGAGCCAACCAGGTGCCCTACATACTAGTATTTTATTTTTATTTATTTATTAAAGATTTTATTTATTTACTTGACAGAGATCACAAGTAGGCAGAGCGGCAGGCAGAGACAGAGAGAGGGGGAAGCGGGCTCCCCCCTGAGCAGAGAGCCTGACATGGGGCTCAATCTCAGGACCCCGGGATTATGACCTGAGCTGAAGGCAGAGGCTTAACCCACTGAGCCACCCAGGCGCCCCTTTATATTTATTTTTTTAAAAATATTTTATTTATCTATTTAACAGAGAAACAGTGATAGAGGGAATGCAAGCAGGGGGAGTGGGAGAGGGAGAATCAGGATCCCTCCAGAGCAGGGAGCCCCACGGGATGCCAGGCTCCATCCCAGGACCCTGGGATCATGCTTCAGCCGAAGGCAGATGCTTAACGACTGAGCCACCCAGGCACCCCTATACTGGTATTTTAGATATTTAATAAATATGTTTGATTAACATTAGCCTGTAATATTCTTTTCTTACTGTATTTTCCCCTGTTTCCTTGTGTGAAGATAAGAGTATTTCCTCTCCTTTTAAAAAATTTTTATTTAAATAATCTCTGCACCCCACGTGGGGTTCAAACTCACTACCTCGAGGTCAAGAGTTGTATGCTCGGGGCACCCGGGTGGCTCAGTGGGTTAAAGCCTCTGCCTTCTGCTCAGGTCGTGATCCCAGGGTCCTGGGATCGAGTCCCACATCGGGCTCTCTGCTCAGTGGGGAGCCTGCTTCCTCCTCTCTCTCTGCCTGCCTCTCGGCCTACCTGTGATCTCTGTCAAATAAATAAATAAAATCTTAAAAAGAAAAAGAGTTGTATGCTCTTCCAACTGAGCCAGCCAGTCCCCCCTCCTTTTTAAAAAAAATTAATTTTTTCAGTGTTCCAAGATTCATTGTTTATGCACCACACCCAGTGCTCCATGCAGTACGTGCCCTCCTTAATACCCACCACCAGGCTCACCCAACCTCCCACCTCCTCCCCTACAAAACCCTCAGTTGGTTTCTCAGAGTCCACAGTCTCTCATGGTTCGTCTCCCCCTCTGGTTTCCCCCAACTCACTTTTCCTTTCCTTCTCCTAATGTCCTCCATGTTATTCCTTATGCTGCACAAGTAAGTGAAATCATACAATAATTGACTTTCTCTGCTTGACTTATTTCACTCAGCATAATCTCTTTCAGACCTGTCCATGTTGATTCAAAAGTTGCCACCCTCCTTTTGATAAACTTTAAAAGTATTTCCTATGATAAGAATGGTTTCTTTTATATAAGGAAAAATTCACCCTTTACATTATTTGCATCTAGATTAGTTGTCACTAGTTATTGCATTTTGTTTTCCTTTTTTGGAATGATTTTAAAGCAAGCATCAAATAGTTTTATGTTTTTTAGGACTGCTGAGGTTTCCAATTTCATTTAAAGTCAGTTTAGGCAAGTTTTACCAGGCATTTTTCTATTTCAAATTTAGCATCAAAATTCATAATTTTTTTATAATTTATTATTTGTGGATTTTGTAAATACTGCCATCTGTTTCTACATTCTCTCTAATCTATCCATTAGAGTCCGTAGCATTTTAGTCACAGTTGATTTATATTTGATCATTCCAACATTCCTGCCATCTCTGAATCTAATTTTAATGCTTGTACAATCTCTTCCAAATTATTTTTCCCTTCTACTGTTTTATATAATTATATTATAATTAACTAGGTTAAAAAAACTGCTGTAAATAGGACTTGAGCTATGTGATGATGGTAAGGTTTGGTGGAAAGGGAAGCATTGTACAGACCTATGAGCAGATCTCATTCTTTTAGTGACCCTTTACCTCTGAACTGTGGATTTCACACATGCTCCTGCTTTTCTCTCTTTGGTGGGATAGGATTGCTAGAGTTGGCTGGAGGTGTTTTCCTTCTCCTGCTCGCATGTGGAGCCCATCTGGGGTGGAGTTGTGTATATCCCTTCCTGCAGGTGAGTTAAGTTCCCATAAATCCCCAGCAGGTCAGGCTCTGGTTAAATAGTTTGTCCTGAGGGCAGACCTTGTTAAGGTTAGAATGCTCTGGCATTTTTCAACATGGTTCCTTTTACCTTCATCTTTCCAGAAGGAAATTTTTCTCATTTTCGTGGTGGAACCTGTTTGAGCTCGTACAGGTAAAACCTGCAAATGTGTGGGGCCTCTTGGTTACTGGGTTCCCCTGGACTTTTATGTCAGACTTGCCCATGCCGGCCTCCATCAGTTTGTCAATTGCAGTTCGTCAATCTCTCTCTTGATACTTGTTGCCGCAGAGGTTTGTGGGCATTGGTTTCTATCTAGAGTGTTGTGATTCTCTGTAATTGCTTGTCATTCTCTCCAATTTTGTAGGTGCTATTTGCCCTGAAATGTCTGTTTCTCTGCTGGGTTAAGAAGAATTGTTAATTTTTCAGGTTGCTCAGCTTTTCATTCCTTGTTGGAACAGAGTGACTACTTCCAGTTTCTTACAGAACATCCTGGGAATTGGCATTCTCTCATTTACTTTTTTTAAAAAATTATTTATTTATTTGAGATGGAGAGAGCATGAACAGGAGAACGGGCAGAGGGAGAGGGAGAAGCAGACTCTCTACTGAGCAGGGAGCCCGATATGGGGCTTGATCCCAGGATTCTGAGATCACGACCTGAGCCGTAGGCAGATGCTTAACTGACTGAGCCACCCAGGTGCCCCTCTCATTTACTGAAGCCTCTGCCTTCAGCTCAGGTCATGATCTCAGGGTCCTAGGATCGAGCCCCACATCGGGCTCTCTGCTCAGCAGGCAGCCTGCTTCCCCCACCCCCTCTCTCTGCCTGCCTCTCTGCCTATTTGTGATCTCTGTCTGTCAAATAAATAAATAAAATATTTTAAAAAAGAGTGAATTCAAGGGGGGTGTTGGGGGTAGTCAATCCATGACCTAGTCACCCCACCCTTGACCCAATACAGACAGAGTCCCAGGGGTATGCACACAGGCTCATACTCTCCCTCCCCCCCTTCCCTTGACCTACCTTGGTATGTATCCCTGGGCATGCCTTTATCATCTACGACCTTGTGTTTTGGGGGTTTTGTTTTGTTTTCTTTTTTGAAAATTCCCTGATGGTTGTTGCTGAAGTACACCTTGCAATCATACTAAGAACCACAAGGGCTGGTCCAACTACAACATTGAATTCACCTGGGGGAATGATGCAGGGCTCCCAACAAGTGTACAGGCCCAGGTGAGTGCCCCTAGGCATTTCTAGCTGAGAGCATTGTTATCAATATGCTAAGACTGACACAACAATGCACTTGCTCAAGAACACTAGAATACTGACGGAACTTAGTAAAATTAAATGAGCCATACTCAATGACATTTTAAGAGAACATATATTTGTATGCAAACATTCTAAATAAGATATTAGCAAAACTAATCTATCTAGGACACAAACGAATAATGCTCTATAACCAGGTTTATTCCAGGATTGCAAGAGTGACTTATAGTCAGATATTGTCTCAACACGGTTAATAGAGTAGAAAGAAAACTGAATTATTGCAAGGGAAGGTGAAAAAAATCATCTGATAAAACTTAGCACTCATTTCTCATTTTTTTTTCAAAGATTTTATTTATTCATTTGACAGAGATCACAAGGAGGCAGAGGCAGGCAGAGAGAGGAGGAAGCAGGCTCCCCGCTGAGCAGAGAGCCCGATGTGGGGCCGATCCCAGAACCCTGGGATCATAACATGAGCCGAAGGCAGAGGCTTTAACCCACTGAGCCACCCAGGTGCCCCTCATTTCTCATTTTAGAGACGCCTCAGTGGCTCAGTCAATTGAGCATCTGCCTTCGGCTTGGGTCATGATCCCAGGGTGCTGGGATCAAGTCCCATATCAGGCTCCCTGCTCATGGGGGAGTCTGCTTGTCCTTCTGCCTACTGTTCCCCCTGTTTGTGCACTCTCTGACAAATAAATAAATAAAATTTTAAATTTTGCATTTTATTTTTTTAAGATTTTATTTATTTGACGGAGGGAGGGAGAGAGAGAGAGAGAGAGATCACAAGTAAGCAGAGCAGCAGGCAGAGAGAGAGGGGGAAGCAGGCTCCCCATTGAGCAGAGAGCCCGATGCGGGGCTCAATCCCAGGACCCTGGGATCATGACCTGAGCTGAAGGCAGAGTCTTTTTTTTTTTTTTTTAAGATTTTATTTATTTATTTGACAGAGAGACAAGTAGGCAGAGAGGCAGGCAGAGAGAGAGGAGGAAGCGGGCTCCCCGCTGAGCAGAGAGCCCGATACGGGACTTGATCCTAGGACCCTGAGATCATGACCTGAGCCGAAGGCAGCGGCTTAACCCACTGAGCCACCCAGGCACCCTGAAGGCAGAGTCTTAACCCACTGAGCCACCCAGGGGCCCCTTGAATTCACTCTTTATCGGTGAATTTAAAACGTAACAAGAGAGTCACTCAAGCTGTCGGTACTCTTGATCACCCAGGGCTTTCTGAAAGGGGAACTTCATAGGTGAGATAGCTTGGCTCTTTAGTTGAGCAGGGGGCAATATGTTTATACAAGATGGATTTTTTCTTCTTTTTTTCTTTTTTGAGAGAGAGAGAGAGAGAGCGAGCATGGAGGTGGAGGGAGGGACAGAGGGAAGGGGAGAGAGAGAGAATCTTAAGCTGGCTCCACACCCAGTGAAGAGCCTCAGTTTCACAACCCTCGGGATCATGATCTGAGCCAAAATCAAGTCAGAAGCCTAACCCACTGAGCCACCCAGGTGCCCCCCGATGGATGTCTTTGAATTAGTTGCCTTAGCAATCAAAAACTCAATGTTATTAACTTTAAAAATAGACACTGCCTATTATTTTACCATCCAAAGATGAGTTTATTTTGGAATAAGAGAACTGTCATCCAGGACAAACAATCTGCAGCAAAACTGAAGGCAAGTCTGGGGAATAAAGGAGAGGCACTTTTTAAAAGGAGAAAATAGTGAAGTTTGTAAGGTTATTATGACCCCCAAATCCTAGCAGTAAACTGGGAACTTGAAGAGTGGTGGCTTTTCATTGGGGGTAGCTGTTTTTTGGGGAATGAGGAAAGCATTTCTTCCTTCTGCTGGAGTATTAGAATAGCGTCCATGTGAATAGTATCCTGTTGGGTCTGCAACTGACCATGAGTGGTATTGTTACTGGACTCAGGTCCTTGAACTCAGCAATGGCAGAAAAAAGGTGGGACCCAAAGTGTACAAACAGGCATGGTTTTATTGGGGCAATGGCTGGAGCTCAAGGAGACTGAGTCATAGCTAGAGTGTCCAACTGGCTCTCTGAACAATAAAGTTTTAAAGGACTCGAGGTGGGAGAGGAGGGATGTCTAAGCATGTAGGGGTGGGGAAATACAGGGAATTGGATGCACAGGCACAGTTGACAGAAAATGCTTCTTCATACATGGCATGTTTCTTTCACATATTAAGTCTCCATCTCTGGGTGTGATTTTTAGCATTAACGAGGGAAGAAGTCTGTGAGAGGTCAAATTTGGTGTCTGTCTTGAACTAGTCTGAATCAGTCTGGGCTTGCTTCTTGGTCTCTGCTATGCTCTGCAAGAAAAGGGATAACAGCCAGCAAAAAGTGCCCAGGGTATCTAGGGGCTTGTTCTCAAGTTCTCTGTCTCAGTAGGGTGTGAGAACTCTCCCTGCTGAAGCCTCCTGACTCCTTTTTAGTGACATTTCCCGTTACTAATTTTCACAATCTCAAGCACTTACAATTTAAAAAATGTACTGTCATGGGAGCACCTGGGTGGCTCCATGTTTAAGAATCTAATTCTTGGTTTAGGTTCAGGTCATGATCTCAGTGTGGTGAGAATGAACCCCACTTTGGGGAGTGGAGTCTGCTTGGAATTCTCTCTCCCTCTGCTCCTTCCCCTGCTCTCTCTCTCTCTCAAATAATAAATAAATCTTTAAAACAAAAATAAAACCTTACTGTCACATATTATACCACAGTAGTGCCACACAGCCCCTGAAGCCATGTTTCTCATGTAATGTCTAGCTTGGGATTATATTCTGGACATTTTTTTTTAAAGATTTTATTTATTTATTTGAGAGAGAGAGACAGTGAGAGAGGGCATGAGCGAGGAGAAGGTCAGAGAGCGAAGCAGACTCCCCATGGAGCTGGGAGCCTGATGTGGGACTCGATCCCGGGACTCCAGGATCACGCCCTGAGCCGAAGGCAGTCGTCCAACCAACTGAGCCACCCAGGCGTCCCTATATTCTGGACATTTTAAATATTATGTTATGACACTCTGGGTCTTAAAATCCTGTAGAGAATACAGGTATTTTTCTTTTACCAGGTAACTGGCCAACTTGGGTTCAGCTCACCAGTTTCACTGAGCATTCTGTGGGTTGTGGTTTCAATGTGAATTTTCACAATGTGTGCAGTTTTATTTGTGTCTCTACCTAGAAGCTAGTCTACTTAGAGGGTCATCTATTTTATATTCCAGTTCTTGAGGTTAATGATGTATCTCACTGCTACCACAAGATCTCTTAAAGGTTGGAGATAAATATATGTGGAAAACAAAACACTGGTATTTATCTCTCTCACTTAGCACTGAAAGGCTGCCTACCTACTGCTTGTGCCAAGACCAAAGGGCATCTTCTGGAATAATCTCTGTTGTTGCTGATACCTACTTTGGATTTTCAACTGCATTGAGTCCGGAACAGTTTATCCCAGAGGGGGATAAGCTGGTAAATTTGCTTCCTGTTCACATGGTGGCTCATTCTGTTAACTGTCTGCCTTGGGCTCAGGTCATGATCCTTGGTCCTAGGATCAAGCCCTGCATTGGGTTCCCTGCTCATGAAGGAGCCTGCTTCTCTATCTTCCATCTGTTCATACTCTCTCTCAAATAAATCTTTTTTTCTTCAAAGATTTTATTTATTTATTTGACAGACAGAGATCGCAAGTAGGCAGAGAGGCAGGCAGAGAGAGAAGGGGAAGCAGGCTCTCGACTGAGCAGAGAGCCCTATGTGGGGCTCGATCCCAGGACCCTGGGATCATGACCTGAGCTGAAGGCAGAGGCTAAACCCACTGAACCACCCAGGGGCCCCTCTCAAATAAATATTAACAGAATAAATTTGCTCAAGCAGGGAAAGACAATTATCATATGGTTTTACTGATATGTGGAACATAAGGAAAAGCACAGAGGACCATAGGAGGAGGGAGGGAAAACTGAATGGGAAAAAATCAGAGAGGGAGACAAACCATGAGAGACTCTGGACTCCAGGAAAGAAACAGGATTTCAGAAGTGGTGAGGGGATGTGAGGGGATGGGGTGTGAGGGGATGGGGTAGGTGGGTGATGGGCATTAAAGAGGGCACGTGTTGTGATGAGCACTGGGTGTTATATGCAACTAATGAATTGTTGAATATCAATGTATCAAAAACTAATTATGTACTATATGTTGGCTAACTGAACATGATAAAAAAATTTGCTGGTTATTTAGTGATGCACTGAAATCTGGTCTTTTTCATCAGTCTACCTGCAAATATATATTTTTTTGATTCCTCAAATAGCTGCTCCAGGCATTGTGTCCAAACTTTATACCTTCATCCAGGGGGGGCAGTGTAGATAAATTGTGCTTATTTCATGTTTTCCAAAACCAGTACTAATTTTGCCTGGTTTGATATTTTTCTTACACACGAACCAATGTAGTATGCATTCTTTAATGCCTAGTTTCTTTTACAACAATGTGTTTGTGAAACTCATCCATGTCATTGCATGTACTTGTGTAGTAGGCAGAATTTTGAGATGGTCCTTATGACACCTACCCTCTTATATGCCTTTGTTTAATCTCCTTCAATTGTGTGAGGGTGGGATATACAACTTCCTTCTAATCAAGAGAATGGCAGAAGTGAGGAGCTATCACTCTTGTATTAGTAGACAAAATATATAAAGACGTTTGTACACATGAAGTCCATAATCAGTTGCATGTAGGCTAATCAAAAGGGAGTGTATCTTGGAGATAGTCTGACCTAATCAAGTGGGCTCCTTCAAAAAGGAACTACAGATCAGAGATTCAAAGCCTCTAACTCTCCCTTCCTCTCTCTGTTGCTGGCTTTGATTTAAAATTAAAAGTATATGTTTTATTTTTTCAAATTTGATTGAGATATAATTGACATACAGCACTGTATAAGTTTAAGCCATACAGCAGTATGATTTGACTTACATATAGAGTGAAATTAATTCCACAATAAGTTTAGTTAACATCCATCATCTCCTATAGATACAAAAGATTAAAAAAAAGAAAATGTTTTCCTTTGGGATGAGAACTTAGGATTTACTCTTAACAAATTTCAAATATACCAGTGTTAAATACACTCCCACTTTATTTTTGCTTTTGTTGCCTTTGCTTTTTGAGTCCATGTCCAAAAAATTATTGCTAAGAGTGAGGTCAAGGAACTTAACAGCAATATTTTCTTCTAGAAAATAATAAATAAGCTCAAGTCTTTAATCCATTTTGAGTTAATTTGTGTGTATGGTATAAGACAGTGGTCCAGTTTTCCCAACATCATTTATTGAAGAGACTGTCCTTTCCCCATTGTATATTATTAAGTCTATTGTCATAAATTAACTTACAAAAATATGTGTTTGTTTCTAGACTATTAGGTTCCACTGATGTGCATTTCTTTAAAATAAGATTTTATTTATTGGGACGCCTGGGTGGCTCAGTTGGTTAAGCCGCTGCCTTCGGCTCAGGTCATGATCCCAGCATCCTGGGATCGAGTCCCACATTGGGCTCCTTCCTCAGCGGGAGCCTTCTTCTCTGTCTGCCTCTGCCTGCCAGTCTGTCTGCCTGTGCTCACTCTGACAAATAAATAAATAAAATCTTTAAAAAATAATAATAAAAATTAAAATAAATAAATAAATAAATAAATTTTATTTATTTAGCAGACAGAGATCACAAGCAGGCAGAGAGGCAGGCAGAGAGAGGGGGAAGCAGGCTCCCCGCTGAGCAGAGAGCCCAATGCGGGGCTCGATCCCAGGACTCCGGGATTATGACCTGAGCTGAAGGCAGAGGCTTTAACCCACTGAGCCACCCAGGCACCCCTCAAATAAATAAAATCTTTAAAAAAATTTTTAAATTCATAGGATTTGCAGATAGCAATTGTTTTTCTTCTTCTCAAGTTTAGATGACTTTGGATTCTTTGCTTTGCCTAGATGCTCTAGCTAGGACTTCCAGGACTATATTGAATAGGAGTGGTGAGAGTGGGTACACTTGTTCAGAATCTTAGAGGAAAGCCTTGTTCTCTGTTGAGTCTAATGCTAGCTGTGGGTTTGTCATGTACGGCCTTTATGATCACATATGTATGTTCGTTTCACACCCAATCTTTCAAGGCTTTTTAAAATAATAAAATATTGTATTTCCTCAAATGCTTTTTCTACATTAAGATGCTGTTTCATTTTATTAATGTGATGTAACATTTATTAATTTGTGTATATTGAACCATCCTTGCACCTTGGGTTGGGGGGCACCCAATTGGTCATAGTGTATAATCCTTGTAATGTATTTTTGAACTTGGTTTGCTAATATTTTGTAGAGAATTTTTGTATCTATATTCATCATGGTATTGATACATAATTTTCTTGTGGTGTCCTTATCTGGCTTTGGCTATCAGGGTAATGCTGGTAGATAACTTGTAAAATGCATTTCGAAGTGTTCCCTCATCTTAAATTTTTCTTGAAAGAGTTTGAGAAGGATTGGCATCAATTCTTTTTAAGTGTTTGGTAGAATTAGCTAATAAAGCCATATAGTCCTGGAGTTTTGCATTTTAGGAGGTTTGTGATTACTGATTCAATCTCCTTATCAGTAATTGGTCTGTTCAGATATTCTATTTCTTCATGATTCAATCTTGGTAGATTTCTTTTTTTTTTTTTAAGATTTTATTTATTTATTTGACAGAGACACAGCGAGAGAGGGAACACAAGCTAGGGTAGTAGGAGAGGGAGAAGCAGACTCCCCATGGAGCGGGGAGCCCAATATGAGGCTCAATCCCAGGATCTTGGGATCATGACCTGAGCTGATGGCAGACGCTTAATGACTGAGCCACCCAGGCACCCCAGTAGATTTGTTTCTAAGATTATTATATCTCTTAGGTTCCAATTTATTATATCTCTTAGGTATCCAATTTTTTTGGCATGTAAGTGTTCATAGTAGCCTCTTGTCTTCTGTATCCATTATAATGACTGCTTTATCATTTATAATTGGTTTGGGTCCTCTTTTTTCATTGGCTAGTGCAGCAAAATGATATGTCAACTATATTTATTGTTTGACAGAATGAACACTTACTTTTAATCTTTTCTATTGTCTCCCTTTTTCTATTTCTATTTCTGCTCTAAGCCTTATTATTTCTTTCCTTCCGCTAACTTTGGGCTCAGTTTGTTTTGTTCTTTTTCTAGTTCCTAAAGCGTTGTTTGGTTGCCTATTTGAGAACTTATTTCTTAATATAATCTTTTATTGTTAGGAACATCTTTTAGAACTATCTTTTTGCTGCATCCTGTAAGTTTTCATATGCTGTGTTTCCATTTTTGTCTTGAGATACTATTTTATTTCCTCCTTACTTAATTCTCTGGTTATTCAGTACAGTGTTTAATTTTGAAGACTTTTTGAACTTTCTAGTTTTCTTTCTAGTTTGATTTTTGTTTACATGGCATTGTGGTCAGAGAAGATTCTTGGTATGATTTCAGTCTGAATTTGCTAGGATTTTTTGTAGCCTAACATACGGTCTTATATAATATTCCAGGTATGCTTAAGTAAAATTTGTATTCTATTGTCAGGTAGAATGTTCTGTATATGTCAGGTGCATTTGGTCTATGGGTTTGTTAAAATTTGCTGTTTCCATATTGATTGGATGATCTACCATTGTTGAGACTGGGTGTATTAAAGTTCTGCAATATTAATACATTTCTGCTTTTAGCTCTGTCAGTTTTTGCTTTGTATATTTTGATGCTTCGATGTTGGATGCATAAATATTTACAATAGTTATATCTTCTTGGATGATTAACCCCTTTATCATTATGTAACAACCTTTAAAGGTATCTTTTTACCATTTTTAGGCTAAAGTATATTGTCTGCTATAAGTGAAGTTACCTGTTTTTTTTTTTTCTTCTTTTTGGTTACCATTTGCTGAATATCTTTTTCTATCCCTTCACCATTAGTCTATGTGTATCTTGTATGAAGCATATTGCCAGATCTTGTTGTCTTAGCCATTTAGCCATTCTATGTTTTTTGATTGGAGAATTTAATCCATTTATAAAGTTATTATTGATAGTTAAAGACTAACTACTGCCATTTTGTTCATTGTATTCTGGCTGTTTTGACCCTTTATTCCTTGTTTTTATCCTGCTGTTGGGTTTTCTCTGATGTCTTTCAGTATCAATTTCTGACTTCTCTCTCTCTTCCCGCCCCTCCTCAGCTCACATATTTAATCAAAGAATTTTGGCAGCTGTATCTTTCCCTCCGTGCTCTCCCCCAGAAGTAGAGCACTGCTCTATCAGTGCAGAAGCAGCGCCACTGAACACGAGTTTTAGTCCCATTCGCAGAGGGCACCCTCCTTCGGGCTGTGGTTCGGTTCACGGTCTATGTGGTGCATCAGGGCCCGGCTTGCGGGGGCGGGGTGTCATTTCTTCACACCATGCCCAGTCCGATCACAGGGCTTCCCCGGGGATGTCGGTTTGGCCTGGGCTTTCTGATAAACAAGGGCTCTGAAGGCCAACAGTCAAGACTCTGGATTCAAAGCCATGCACTGTGCCCAGGATGACTGCTGAGCGCCGAGGCCCGGGTCGAGCCCGTAAGGGAAAGACGGCGACCCTGGCCCACACAGCCTGGTTTTAGGGGTTAGCGCTGGGGCCCCTCTGGTTACCTGGCAGTGACCCTGGGCATTCCCAGAGGCTGCAGCGCAGCTCCTCAGTGAAGGTGTTTCTAAAGTGGGCAGCGTGGCGACCTAGGAAGCACGCGGGCCCAGCCACGAGGGCTTGAACACGCCGGGCTGCGTCCTGGCCTCGCAGCTGGGCCTGCATCAGTGCAAACTCCGTGAGCTGCGCCACACGTGGGATGGGCTTACACTCGGACAGACGCTCCACCAGCTGCGGGCGGTGCTGCAGGATGGCCAGGAGCCACGGAAGAACCATCCTCTGGGCTACCTGGAACCTGGAGCACGCCGCTCTCAATTTCTGACTTCTCTGTCAACGTGGGGCTCAAACTTAACGAGCCTGAGATCAAGAGTCACAGGTCCTACTGACAGCGAGCCAGGGACCTCTATCATGAATTTTTAACTACAGATTTTTTTTTTTTTTAAATCTCCATGTGGTTACGATGAGGCTTACATAAAATATCTTTAAATTTTAACACCCTTTAAAAACTGGTAACAACTTCAGTGGCATTCCTAAATTTTATACTTTTACTCTCCCTCTCACATTTCAGGTTAATGATGTTACAGCTTACATTATTTTTTCAACATATTTTGTGTATAGAATAAAAAATTATTATACTTAATGGGTATTTTTACTGTATTTTCTAACTTAAAATTGGAGTTATAAGTGAATCTTTAATCATCACATTACAGAATCCAACTTTGAGCTTATTTACCGTTACCAGTGAGTTTTACACTATCTTATGTTTTTATCATGTTAATCAGTGTTCTTTTACATCTACTCAAAGAACTCCTGTTAGTATTTCTTGTAAGGCAGGTGTAGTGGTAATGAATTCCCACAGCTTTTGATTGGTTGTAAGAGTCTTTGTCCTTCAGAAAAAAAGAGAGAGATTTGCCGGGTATAGAAGTCTTGTTTGACATTTTAATTCTCTTAATGTTTTTCTTTCAATATTTTGAATTTATCATTCCATTCACTCCTGGCCTAAAAAATTTCTATTGGAAAATCCACCCATCATTTTATGGGAGTTCCTTTGTATATATATTAGATCTTTTCTCTTGCCACTTTCAAAATTCTGTGTTTGACTTTTGACAATTATGTCTTGCTGTATCCCTATTCATGTTCAACCTAGTGGGGGTCAGGTCTCAGGGATGTGGATGTCCATTTCTCTCTGAGTTTGATAAGTTTTCAGCTATTCTTGCTTTAACGCTTCTTCTGGATTTTCCATAATGCAGTTATTGTTTCTTTTGATTCTATTTGTCCTGTAGGCTTTCTTCACTCTTTCATTCCTTTTTCTTTTTGCTGCTCTGACTAGATACTTCAACTCTCTAGTCTTCTAGGACACTGATTCATTCTTCTGCATGGTCACATCTGCTTTTCAAGCTTTCTATTGAATTCTTCAGTTCATTAATTGTATTTTTCATCTCTAGGCTTTGTTTGGTTATATTTTTTAAGTTTACTAAGTAATCTCTATACCCAACATGGGGCTCAAACTCATGACCCTGAGATCAAGAGTTGCATGTTTTTAAGATTTTATTTATTTATTTGACAGAGATCCACAAGTAGGCAGAGAAGCAGGCAGTGGGGTGGGGGAAAGCAGGTTTCCCACTGAACAGAGTCCTAGGTGGGGCTCAATCCCAGGACCCCGAGATCATCACCTGAGCCGAAGGCAGAGCCTTAACCCACTGAGCCACTCAGGAGCCCAAAGAGTTGCATGCTTTGCTGACTGAACCAGCTTGGCCCCCCTCTGTTTGACAAAGAAACAGAAACCATGAAAAACCACCAAACTTCTCATTTTCTCCATGCACTGTTTTACTAATTTTGTTTAGTTATACATCAGTGTGTTCTTGTAGTTCACTAAACTTCTTTAAGAAGAATATTTCGTTTGACATTTTATAGATTTCCATTTCTTTAGGGTCTGTTATCAGAGCTTTATTAGTTTCCTTTGGTAGACGGGACGCCTGGGTGGCTCAGTTGTAGTATTATGCTTACCTGATTTTTCATGATCCTTCATTACTTACATGGGTAGCTGTACATTTTGAGTAAGTGGTCTCCTCTTTCAGGATTTATAGGTTCACTTTGGCAGAAATGGTTCTTTTTATAACACAGCTTTCAAAAAACAGAAAACCAAAATGGACAATATAAAAATAGAATTACAAAAGTTACCATCAGAGTAGAACATTTCTGATACACCTCTCTCTGGAACAGAATAGAGGAACCTTCAATAACCACAAAGACTTGAGCAAAACAATTAATGAGCTAGACCCAGAGACACAGGGCACTGCTGGCTGCAAACATTCTTTTCAAGCTTGCATGAAACACTTCTGAAAACTGACCACACACAGGGCCAGAAAGCATATCTCAAACAGGTCAAAAGATTAATATAATTCTGTAAAGACAATGAAGCTTGGTCACAATCAATAACAAAAACATTAAAAATACAACATATGGTGGATATTTTGAAATAATGTCAAACTAAAAACTAGCCAAAGCTTCAAATGCTTACATAATAGAATAAAGTCTGAAAAATGGTCTATGCATTTGAGTTGAGGTAGGAAAGGAATAATAAACACATAGGCACTTGGGTAGCTCAGCTGGTTAAGCATCTGATGCTTGATCTCAGGTCAGGTCTTCATCTTGGGTCGGGAATCAAGCCTTGCACTGGGTTCCATGCTGGGTGTGGAGCCTATTTAAAAATAAATATATACGGGGCGCCTGGGTGGCTCAGTGGGTTAAGCCGCTGCCTTCGGCTCGGGTCATGATCTCGGGGTCCTGGGATCGAGTCCCACATCGGGCTCTCTGCTCAGCAGGGAGCCTGCTTCCTCCTCTCTCTCTCTGTCTGCCTCTCTGCCTGCTTGTGATCTCTGTCTGTCAAATAAATAAATAAAATCTTTAAAAAAAAATAAAATAAATATATACATATAAAGAAAGTATGGTCTGACTACAATGCTGCTTGTTGACAGCCCAAGACTGGCAATAAAACAGATGGAAAAAATATCCCATGCAAAAAGAAACCAAAAGATGGGGCTCCTGGGTGGCTCAGTGAGTTAGAGCGTCTGCCTTCAGCTCAGGTCATGATCTCAGGGTCCTGGAATCGAGCCCCACATCGGGCTTTCTGCTTAGCAGGGAGCCTGCTTCACCCTCTCTCTGCCTGACTCTCTGCCTACTTGTGATCTCCATCAAATAAATAAATAAAATCTTAAAAAAAGTTTTTTCAATTAGCCAACATATAGTACATCATTAGTTTCTGATGTAGTGTTCAATGACTCATTAGTTGCGTTTAAGATTCAGTGATCATCACAATGTGTTCCCACCTTAGAAATTTTAAATATTTTTTATTTAAAAAAATTACCATTTGGGAAAAAAAAAAAGTTTTGTAGTACCTCTTCCCACTCAGAGGGAGTCTGCTTGGGATTCTCTCCCTCTTCCTCCCATTCCTTCTTGTCCCTCTCCTTTCTTATGCTCATTTGTTCTCTCTCTGTCCCTCTCTCAAATAAACAAAATCTTTAAAAAATAAAAATAAAGGGGAGGAGCAAGATGGTGAGGAGTAGGAGACCTAAATTTCGTCTGGTCCCAGGAATTCAGCTAGACAGATATCAAACCATTCTGAACACCTACAAACTCAACAGGAGATTGAAGAAAAGAATAACAGGAATTCTATGAACAGAAAAGCAACCACTTTCTGGAAGGTAGGATGTATGGAGAAGTGAATCAGAGGTTATAAACGGGGAGATAGGCTGAGGGGTGGAGGGGCCAGCTCCCAGCAAGCAATAGAGCAGCGGAGCACAAAACTGGAACTTTTAGAAGTCTGCTCCACAGAGGTACATCACTCCAGAGGCTAGTCAGGGGGTGGAGCCCTCACTGGGACAGTGTGGTCTCAGGACTTATGGGGTCACAGAAAGACCAGGAGTGCCTAAGTGTGGCAGAGTTCCCAGGTATTAGAGCAGAGAAGCTGGCTGCAGAGACGGAACCAAGGAGAGGGGCTCTCAGCTTGGGGTTACCTTAAACTGTGACCCGAGGCACAGTCAGACCACTACTCTTCAAGCAGGGACCCCACAAGTGGCAGATCCAGGGCTCCACGAGAAGGAGTGGCGCAGGAGAATACTATAGGAATCTGTTGGGTTTGGAGACTCCAGATGGGGCTGTGTGCCAGAGATAGAGGTGCTTGGTTACAGGCTGGGTGAGCACGGAGTGCAGCCAGAGACCAGAAAGTGAGGAGTGACGACTGCTTTTCTCTGAGAGCTCACTGAAGAGGGGAGCCCACTGAGCCACCCAGGCGCCCCTTAAAAACATTTTTAATTTTCATTTTTATAGTCATATTCTATCCCTTCATTGTATTTAACCTTATTTTAAATATACATATATACTTTTCTTTCTCTTAAAATTTTGCGATAAGTTTCTTCTAACAGGCCAAATATACCCTAAATTTAGTGTATGGCTTTGTCCTAGCCTCCAGACTGATCACATTTTCTCTGTTTTTCTTTTCTTTCTTTTTTAAACCAACTTCTTACCAATTTCTTTTTAAAAATCTTTAAAAAAATCTTTAAACATTTTATTGTTATATTCCATCTCTTCATTGCGTTTACTCTTATTTTTATATATAAGTTTTTCTTTCTTTAAAATGTTGGGAGGAGTGGCACCTGGGTGGCTCAGTCGTTTAGTGTTTGCCTTTGGCTCAGGTCATGATCCCAGGGTCCTGTGATCAAGCCCCGCATTGGGCTCCGTGCTCAGCGGGAAGCCTGCTTCTCCCTTTCCCACTCCCTCTGCTTGTGTTCCCTTTCTTGCTGTGTCTCTCTCTGTCAAATAAATGAATAAAATCTTTAAAAAAAAATGTTGGGAGGCAATTTCTTCTAACAGACCAAAATACACCCAAAATCAAGTGTGTGGCTCTGTTCCATTCACCAGCCTAATCATATATTTTTTTTTCCTTCTTCTCCCCCCACGCCCTAGCCACCACCTTGCTAGTTTTGGGTCTCTTCTGATTTGGTTAGTGTATATTTTTCCGGGATCATTGTTACCCTTTTAGCATTTTGTTCTCTCATCCATCTATTCTTCTCTGGACAAAATGACAAGGTGGAAAAACTCACTTCAAAAAAAAGAACAGAAAAGAACAAAAGGCAGTACCGACTACTGGGGACCTAATTAATACAGACATTAGTAAGATGTCAGAACCAGAGTTCAGAATGACAACTATAAAGATGCTAGCTGGGCTTGAAAAAAGCATAGAAGATACTAGCAAATCCTTTTCTGGAGATATAAAATCCCCCTCTGGAGAAATAAAAGAACTAAAATCTAACCAAGTTGAAATTAAAAAAAAAGCTATTGATGAGGTGCAATCAAAAGTGGAGGCTCTTACTGCTAGGATAAATGAGGCCGAAGAGAGAATTAGTGATAAAGAAGACCAAATACTGGGGAATAAAGAAGCTGAGAAAAAGATAAACAACTATTGGATCATGAGGAGAGAATTCGAGTGATAAGTGATACCATAAACTGTAATAATAGAGTAATTGGGATTCCAGAAGAAAAAGAAAGAGAGGGGCAGAAGGTGTATTGGAGCAAATTATAGCGGAGAGCTTTCCTAATTTGGGCAAGGAAAGAAGCATCAAAATCCAGGAGGCACAGAGAACACCCCCTTAAAATCAATAAAAATGAGGTCAACACCCCGACATTTAATAGTAAAAGTTACAAGTCTCAATGACAAAGAGAAAATCCTGAAAGCAGCTTGTGACAAGAGGTCTATCAAGGGTAGAAACATTAGATTGGCAGAAAACCTATCCACAGAGACCTGGCAGGCCAGAAAGGACAGGCATGATATATTCAGGGTACTAAAGAGGAAAAATATGCAGCCAAGAATGTAGGAGTGATAAAAAGCTTCTAGGGTAAATAGAAACCAGAAGAATTTGTGATCACCAAACCAGCCTACAAGAAATGTTGAAAGGGGTCCTCTAACAAAGAGAGAGCCCCAGAGTAACACAGACCAGATAGGAACGATATACAGTATTAGTCACCTTACAGCAGGCAAAACAATGGCAATAAATTCCTATCTTTCAATAGTTACCCTGAATGTAAATGGGCTAAAGGCCCCAATCAAAAGACAAAGAGTGTCAGACTGGATAAAAAAAGCAAGAGCTATGTCTGCAAGCAAGAGACTCATTTTAGACCCAAAGATACCCCCAGATTTAAAGTGAGGGGGTAGAAAACCATTTATCATGCTAATGGACATCAAAAGAAAGCTGGGGTGGCAATAGTCATACAAATCAGATATTAAGCTTAAGACTATAATAAGAGATGAGGAAGGACACTATATCATACTTAAAGAGTCTGTCCAATAAGAAGATCTAACAATTTTAAATATCAATGTCCCTAACATGGGAGCAGCCAACTACATAAAGCAACTAATAACAAAATCAAAGAAAAACATTGACAAGAATACAGCAATAGTAGGGGACTTTAACACCCCCTCACTGAAATGGACAGATATCTAAACAAAAGATCAAGAAGGAAATAAAGGCTAAAATGACACACTGGACCAAATGGACATCACAGATATATTCAGAACATTCCTTCCAAAGCAACAGAATTCACATTCTTCTCTAGTGCACATGGAACATTCTCCAGAATAGATCACATCCTGGGTAAGAAATCAGGTCCCGGCCAGTACCAAAAGACTGGGATCATTCCTTGCATATATTCAGACCACAATGCTTTGAAACTCAAACTCAATCACAAGAGGAAAGCTGGAAAAAACTTAAATACAGG
This sequence comes from Neogale vison, assembly GCF_020171115.1. NCBI lineage: Eukaryota > Metazoa > Chordata > Mammalia > Carnivora > Mustelidae > Neogale > Neogale vison. The sequence goes on from NC_058096.1 coordinate 217,443,407, forward strand.
GGTGCCTGGGTGGCTCAGTGGGTTAAAGCCTCTACCTTCGACTCGGGTCATGATCCCAGGATCCTGGGATCGAGTCTACCATCAGACTCTCTGCTCAGCATGGAGCCTGCTTTCCTTCCTCTCTCTCTGCCTGCCTCTCTGTCTACTTATGGTCTCTGTCTGTCAAATAAATAAAATCTTAAAAAAAAAAATCTTAAATACATGGAAGCTAAAGAACATCCTACTAAAGAGGGGCACCTGGGTGGCTCAGTGGGTTAATCCTCTGCCTTCGGCTCAGGTCATGATCTCAGGATCCTGGGATCAAGCCCGGCACTGGGCTCTCTGCTCAGCAGGAAACCTGCTTCCTGCCTCTCTGCCTGCCTTCTGCCTACTTGTGTTCTCTCTTTCTCACTGTAAATAAAATCTTTAAAAAATAAATAATTCATGGAAACAAATGAAAATGAAAACACAACTGTTCAAACTCTTTGGGATGCAGCAAAGATGGTCCTGAGAGGAAAGTATATAGCAATACAAGACTTTCTCAAGAAACAAGAAAGATCTCAAATACATAACCTAACCCTATACCTAAAGGAGCTGGAGCAAGAACAGCAAATATAGCCTAAACCCAGCAGCAGAAGAGAAATAAGAGAAATCAAAGAAATAGAAACCGAAAGAACAGTAGAACAGATCAACGAAACTAGGAGCTGGTTCTTTGAAAGAACTAGTAAGATTGATAAACCCCTGGCCAGACCTATCAAAAAGAAGAGAGAAAGGATCCAAATTAATAAAATCATGAATGGAAAAGGAGAGAGCAGAACCAACGCCAAAGAAATACAAACAATTGTAAGAACATATTATGAGCAACCATGTGCCAGCAAATTAGACAATCTGGAAGAAATGGATGCATTCTCAGAATCGTATAAACTACCAAAACTGAACCAGGAATAAACAGAAAACCTGAACAGACCTATAACCAGTAAGGAGATTGAAGCAGTCTTCAAAAATCTCCCAACACGCCTGGGTGACTCAGTCGTTAAACATCTCCCTTCAGCTCAGGTCATGATCTCAGAGTCCTGGGATCAAGTTCCACTTGGGGCTTCCCTCAGGAAACCTGTTTGTCTCTCTCCCACTTCCCCTGCTTGTGTTTCCTTTCTCACTGTATTTCTTTCTGTTAAATAAGTAAGTAAAGTCTTAAAACAAACAAAAGAAACCTTCCAACAAACAAAGGCCCAGGGCCAGATAGCTTCCCAGGGGAATTCTACCAACATTTAAAGAAGAATTAATTCCTATTCTCCTGAAATTGTTCCAAAAAATAGAAATGGAAGGAAAACTTCCAAACTCATTTTATGAGGCCGGCATTACCTTGACCCCAAAACCAAAAAAAGACCCCGTCAAAAAGGAGAATTACAGACCAATATCCTTGATGAACCTGGATGCAAAAATTCTCACCAAAATACTAGCCAATGGGTTCCAACAGTACATTAAAAGGATTATTCACCATGACCAAGTGGGATTTATTCCTGGGTTGCAAGACTGGTTCAACATCCACAAATCAATCAGTATGATACAATACATTAATAAAAGAAAAAACCAATTACCATATGATCCTCTCAATAGATGCTGAAAAAGCATTTGACAAAGTATAGCATCCTTTCTTGATCAAAATTCTTCATAGTGTAGGCACAGAGAGTACATACTTCAGTATCATCAAAGCCATCTATGAAAAACCCACAGTGAATATCATTCTCAATGGGGAAAACCTGAGAGCTTTTCCGCTAAGGTCAGGAACACACAGGGATGTCCACTATCACCCCTGCTATTCAACATGGTACTAGAAGTCCTAGGCTCAGCAATCAGACAACAAAAACAAACAAAAGGCATCCGAATCATCAAAGAAGTCAAACTCTTCACTCTTTGCAGGTGACACAATACTTTATGTGGAAAACCCAAAAGATTCCACCCCAAAACTGCTAGAACTCATACAGGAATTCAGTAAAGTATCAGGATAAAAAATCAATGCACAGAAATCAGTTGCACTTCTATACAACAACAACAAGACAGAATAAAGAGAAATTAAGGATTCAATCCCATTTATAATTGCACCAAAACCATAACATACCTAGGAATAAATCTATCCAAAGAGGCAAAGGATCAGTACTCAGAAACTATAGAACATTCATGAAGAAACTGAGGAAGACACAAAGAAAAAATGGAAAAACATTCCATGGTCATGGACTGGAAGAACAAATATGGTGAAAATGTCTATGTTAGGTGGAACAATCTACACATTCAATGCAATCCCTATTAAAATACCATCAACTTTTTTTTCACAGAAATGGAACAAATAATCTTAAAACTTGTATAGAATCAGAAAAGACCCTGAATAGCCACAGCAATGCTGAAAAAGAAAACCAAAGCTCGTGGCATCATAATTCCAGACTTCAAGCTCTATTACAAAACTGTAATCACCAAGACAGTATGGTACTGGCACAATAAACAGACACATAGATTAATGCAACAGAATAGAGAACTCAGAAATGGACCCTCAACTCCATGGTCAACCTATCTTCGACAAAGCAGGAAAGAGTATCCAATGAAAAAAGCCTCTTCAACAAATGGTCTTGGTTAAATTGGACAGCTACATACAGAAGGAATGTGGACCATTTCCTTACCCCACACACAAAAATAGACTCAAAATGGATGAAAGACATCAATGGGAGACAGGAATCTATCAAAATCATTGAGAAGGGACGCCTGGATGGCTCAGTAGGTTAAAGCCTCTGCCTTCCACTTGGGTCATGATTCCAGGGTCCTGGGATCGAGCTCCGCATTGGGCTCTCTGCTCAGCAGGAAGCCTGCTTCCTCCTCTCTCTCTCTCTGCCTGCCTCTCTGCCTACTTCTGATCTGTGTCAAAAAAAAGAAAATCCTTGAGGAGAACACAGGCAGCAACTCTTCAACCTTAGCCACAGCGATTTCTTCCTAGACACATCATCAAAGGCAAGAGGAGCAAGGGCAAAAATGAACTACTGGGACTTCATCTACTATTGGTAACATTCAAAAAGCAAGATAAAATGCTTTTGCACAGCAAGGGAAACAGTCAACAAAACCAAAAAACAACTAACAGAATGGGACAAAATATTTGCAAATGACATATCAGATAAAGAAAGGGCTGGTATCCAAAATCTACCAAACTCAACTTATCAAATTCAACACCCAAAGAACAAATAATCCAATCAAGAAATGGGCAGAAGACATAAACAGACATTTCTGCAAAGAAGACATGGCCAACAGACACATGAAAACATGTTCAATACTATTAGGCATCAGAGAAATACAAATAAAAACCACAATGAGATACCACCTCATACTAGTCAAAATGGCTAAAATTAACAAGCCAGGAAACAAGACACTAGCAAGGATAGGGAGAAAGGGAAACCCTCCAACATTGTGGGTGGGAATGTAAGCTGGTGTAGCCACTCTGGAAAACAGTATGGAGGTACCTCAAAAAGTTGAAAATAGGGCTATTCTATGACGTATCAATTGCACTACTGGGTATTTACCCCAAGCATAAAAATGGACTGATCTGAAGGGGCATCTGCATCCCAATGTTTATAGCAGCAATGTCTACAATAGCCAAACTATGGAAAGAGCCCAGGTGTCCATCAACAGATGGATGATGTGGTATACATATATATATATATGGCAGAATATTATGCAGCCTTTTAAAAAAACAAAATCTTGGAGCACCTGGGTGGCTCAGTGGGTTAAGCCTCTGCCTTCAGCTCAGGTCATGATTTCAGGGTCCTGGGATCGAGTTCAGCATCAGCTCTCTGCTCAGCGGGGAGCCTGCTTCCCCTCTCTTGTCTGCCTCTCTGCCTACTTGTGATCTCTGTCAAATAAATATTTAAAAAAAAACCAAAAACAAAAATAAAACAAAACAAAAAACCCCAAATCTTACTATTTGCAATGACATGGATGGAACTAGAGGGCATTATGCAGAGGGAAATAAGTCAATAAGAGAAAGACAATTATCATATGATCTCACTGATATGTGGAATTTGAGAAACAAGGTAGAGGATCATAGGAGAAGACAGCAAAAAATGAAATAAGAAGGGAGACAAACCATAAAAGACTCTTAATCTCAGGAAACAACCTGAGGGTTGCTGGAGTGAAGGGGGATGGGAGGGATGGGGCGGCTGGGTGATGGACATTGGGGAGGGTGTGTGTTGTGGTGAGCACTGTGAATTGTGTTAAGACTGATGAATCATATCTTAAAAAATGGGGGTGCCGTGGGTGGCTCAGTTGGTTAAGCCACTGCTTTCGGCTCAGGTCATGATCCCAGAGTCCCAGGATCGAGTTCCACACAGGGTTCCCAGCTCCGTGGGAAGTCTGCTTCTCCCTCTGACCTTCTCTCCTCTCATGTTCTCTCACTCTGTCTCAAATAAATAAAATCTTATTTAAAAAAAGACTGATGAATCACATACCTGTACCCCTGAAATAAATAATACATGTTAATAATAAAAAATAAAATAAAGGTCAAGTTTAATGTATGTTATTTTATTTTCAACTTATCTCAGAGTTCACATAAAATGGATTCAGTTATCCACACAAAGAGAGCAAGCAAGCAAAATGTTAAAAATGGGTGAAACTACTATAATGTACATTCACTGTACTGGATGTTCAAATTTTGTTCCAAGTTTCAGATTTCACAGAAGAAAAATTGAGGGGATAAATCACACCCAGTCCAAACATCCTGTTAAGGGTAAAGTCAGTTATTCTAGACTAGTGCCATAAGGCCCCCACCTTTTTCTCCTGGAGGCCCTTCTTGCGATGGTTTGTGGGGGATGCCAGGGCCCAGGATGTTCAGAGCATGAGACAGCGGAGTATTCTTGCTTTCATTTAGAAGAATGGCTTGTGGCCCATATATGTCCCTTCTTATACACAGAAATACACACACCCTTGAACCTAAGTCTCTTTTCTTTCTACCTATAGGTAACGTTCAAAAAGAAAAACAGGGGGCGCCTGGGTGGCTCAGTCCTTAAACGTCTGCCTTAGGCTCAGGTCATGGTCCCAGAATTCTGGGATCGAGTCTGGCCTAGGGCTCCCCGCTAGGTGGGGCACCTGCTTCTCCCTCTGCCTGCTGCTCCCCCTGCTTGTGTTTTCTTTCTGGCTGTCTCTGTCAAATAAATGCATAAAATCTTTTTTTAAAATTAATTTATTTTTTAAATTTGACAGAGATCACAAGTAGGCAGAGAGAGAGAGAGAGAGAGAGAGAGAGAGAGAAAGGGACTCAGCCTCCCCGCTGAGCAGAGAGCTCGATGCGCGGCTGGATCCCAGGACCCTGAGATCATGACCTGAGCCAAAGGCAGAGGCTTTAACCCACTGAGCCACACGCGCCCCTAAACACATAAAAAATAAAGAAAAAAGAAAAAAGAAAAAACAATGCCAAGGCCAAACGCTAGCAAGAAACTTTCTCTTGCCTATGAGTAGAGGAAAGGCCCGCTGAACCAAGGCTCCGCCGGTGCTCACCACAAGGGCCAGGAGTGCCAGCGTCCTGAGAACCGCAGGGCACCGGGTCGGGACAACGTCCCTGGCTCGTCGGAAATTCACTTCCTCTGGGAAAAGAGTCGCAACGGTTACCTGAGGCGTCTGAACCGGGAGGCACCGTGGCCGAAAACACTCCGCAGGCGCGCCCTCACCGCACCTCCCGGCCCGGCCCAACGCGGGCACCAGCCACCGCGAAGGGCACGAGCTCAGGGACCCCTCCCCTCTCAAGAGGCCGCTTGGAGACTGGGTCGCACCTGTGTTTTAACGCCCTCCTCGCTTTCGGGGCTCCTTTTCACGCGGCCTCGCAGAACACAGGCTCAGCCCCACGACGACTAACCTGAGTCGCCCACGGAGACGCTGAGCATCGCGGCAAACACCGCCGCGCGCGAGTGACGCCACTTCCGCTTCCTGCCTCTCGCCGTAAGGGGCGGGGCTCCAACTAGAACCGCAGGACTCGTTGGACCGCTTCTTGCTGGGAACCCGAGTTTCCTCTCCAGTGGGTGCTGAGGGTCCTCGAGTTGGGCCAGCGTGGGGGCAGACGGCAGGGACAGACCCGAGAGACTAAGTGGGGCTCGAGCCAGGCCTGTGCTGTGTTTGGAAGTCAGGAGGGCAAGGCTGGGCATGGGGCGGGGGGCGGGCTCTACCCTCAGAGGATGCTTTCTTAACAAGTAATTTTGAGGGTTCCCGCCTTACCCTAAAAATTCTCTTCAAACTCTAGATTCCAACAGATTTCCCAATTTTCTTCGAAATGCATTGTTTTTAGTGACATTTTAAGAATGTAGTTTCATGGGATAGCGGTGTGGAATAGTAGATCTATTTTTCCTTTCCTTTTTTTCCCTTTTATTTGACACAGAGAGAGAGAGAGATCACAAGTAGACAGAGAGGCAGGCAGAGAGAAAGGGAGGAGCAGGCTTCCTGCCCCCAGACAGCCCGATGTGGGGCTTGATCCCAGGACCTGGAGATCATGACCTGAGCTGAAGGCTGAGGATTGACCCACTAAGCCACCCAGGCCCCCTCATTTTTCCTTTTTCTTCACAAATAAACCGTACTGTAGTAGGACCTATTGATAAACTATCCGTAACATACTGATTTAAAATCCCACTTTTGTTATGTAGTAAATTCCTCTATATACATTTGCATTGGCTTCAATTTTTTTATTTTTCAAAAATTTCCATACAGTCCAGGGCTCCCCATTCTAAGTTGTGGAACAGCACCTATAACAGGCATTTTCAGTTATTCAGCAATGGTTCTAAAGTTCCTACCACTATCGGGTGATGTGGATTTCAGTGGGTGGTCATGGTGGAGTTTATAAAGGTTCTTTTAGATCCCGGTTTATTAGCATATTACCGAGAATGGTTTATGTGCATTATCAAATGTGTCTTACTCATCCCTTGAATTCATAACTGTTTTGCTATGTTCATGTTTCTGTATAACATATTTCATTTTCATGTAGCCAAAGGAATCTTTTGAAAAAAATATGTTTTTTTGCCTTGCCTTGAAAAATTCTCTTCGAACTCTAGATTACATACATGTTTCCTATTTTCTTTCTTAATGTATGTTTTAATGACATTATAATGTTTATCCTCCAAGAATGCAATTTATCATGTGATGTTGGAGAGTGGATCCATTTTTGGTTTTTCTCCAGAAACAGTCTTCTGTAGAATGATCTATTGATAAGCTATTTTTGATATACTGATTTGAAATTCCACTTTCATTAAACAGTGAATTGCTCTATATGCACCTGTATCAGTTTCTAGACTTAGGGTCATATCATACTCTCTTTTTACAATAATTTTATCCTATGTTTTAGCATTTAGTGGTAAAACTATTATGGCAGCTAATGGTTATTACATCTTTTTGCTCAATGTTCTTCAGAGACAAAATTTTTTATGAATTTACTTATGTAGCTATTATCATGATTTTCCCTTTTGTCTGTCTTTTGCAACAGCTATTATTGAGGTATAATTCACATATCATATGATTTACTCTTTTAAACTATACTGATCCATGTTTTTTAGTATGTCACAGAGTGGTGCAAGTGTTACATTTTAGAACCTTTGCATCACTCGGCAAGCACCCGTGGCTGTCCAACCCTTATTTTCTTCCTCCCTCAACATCTAAGCACCCACAAATCTATTGTCTTTCTCTATCAGTTTGTATTATATAGTCATTTCATGGAAATGAAATCATATAATTTTTGTCTGATTTTTTTCACTTGGTGTGCTTTTCAAGGTTCATATGCTTTGTAGTATACAACATTTAAAAAAAGATATTTGAGAGAGAGAGAGAGAGAGAAAGCACACTTGAGTGGGGGGCGTGGCAGAGAGTGAGGGGGAAAGAGAATCTCAGGCAGACTCCCTGAGCACAGAGCCTGGCTCAGAGTTCGATCCCAGGACCCTGAGATCATGACCTGAGCCAAAATCAGGAGTTAGCAGCTTAACCAACTGCACCATCCATTCACCCTCATCATGTTTTTTCTTGGTGACTAATATCCCATTGTATGAGTATATTACATTTTATTTACTTATCAGTTGATGAATATTTGGGTTGTTTCCACTTTGTGCGTATTAGGAGTGTAGTTGTTGGGTTTTTTTTTTTAATGTATGTTCTATGCCCAAGGTGGAGCTCGAACTCATGAGCCCGAGATTCATGTTTGTTTGATTGTTTTTAAATATTTTTATTTGTCAGAGAGAGCACAAGCATGGGGAGTGGCAGGCAGAGTCAGAAGCAGGCTCCCCACTAAGCAGGGACCTGATGCACGACTTGATCCCAGTACCCGAGGATCATAACCTGAGCCAAAGACAGACGCTTAACTATCTGAGCAACCCAGGTGCCTGACTTGATACAATTTATACAGGGATTTTACTCAGGTCATCTTAGAGATGGGGGCATCAGCTGGATGAAATCCAGGTGCTACACAGCTATTCTTTGCAAAATCCAGAACTTACTCCACAAATTTTATAGATCGAGAGGATGCCCCCACTTTTTTACCAGGGAGAACTGTAGGGAAATCAAAAGTTTCACATGCACACAATTGACAGCTAACATTTAATTAGATTTTGTGGTGCACTCTGTGTGTCACGAAGGGGAGAAACTATGTTATCTTGAACAAATTTATAGAGGACAAAAGCAAGCCTACCCCCATCCTGGCCTTGGCTATATTAGTCTACAAGGGGCCCAAAACAGGTAGCCCCAAGAGAGATCATCATTTGAACACGAGCAAAAAGGAGGCTTAAAGCTGCAGTCAATATTGTCAGTGATCCTACAGTCCTTAGGTTCTCACTGTGGCTCCCACTTCCTAAGGACAGCCCTTCCCAACTACCTGACCCTTCTACATCAAAAATAAACTTTTATGGACACTGTACATATTGTTGCAGGTCATGAACCAAATGCTAATGGACTGGACTGTAGTCAACCCTGTGTTGGGCCACCCATTTCTCCCTTCAAAATTAAGGGCTTAACTCTCCAGGTTCAGGGACTACAGCCATCTGACAACCCTCAGCCTTTAACCCTCTTGGAGAATTGCCCGCAGCTAAAGAAAGCCTGCTCACTTACCCACACAGATCTCCTGCTGCAGGAGCATAACTGCCTGACAGCCATCTGTATCCACCACTGTCTTTGGTCTGAGAATCCTGCTGGGCTGCTCCCATCCACTGATTGGTCACAGGTGGATACCAGAGCATGCCCAATGCCAGGCTCACACAATGACATTCATGACGACGGTCAATTAACCCTGCCAAAATGGTGTCTCCTCCTTCTGGCTTAACAGATCTCCAATTCCAGGCATCTGGAAAACTTCAATAGGACCTTGGCCATGTTTCTGGAAGTGCTAACCTTGTAGGTGTCAAGAGCTCTAAAGCTGCTGAGGCCAGAGTTGAAGAGACCTGAAGCAAAAACTGCCCGATCGGCTCACTGGGCATGACATTAGACAGGGCTGCTTCTAACAAGCCTTGATTTCTGGACCCAAGTATCCCATATATTTGAGTTAGGGAACATTATGATTGTCAATGACTTAGAGTGTATATGCATCCTGTGAATTGTGTAGCGAGAATATCTACCGTATGCAAAAGTCTGCTCTAAATGTCATCATACTTTTTGAAATTAAGCCTGTTGCATACTTCCCATTAAACAAATTTTTAAAAGATTTTCTTTATTTATTTGAGAGAGAGAATGAGAGCATGAGGGGGAGAAGTCAGAGGGAGAAGCAGACTCCCCGATGAGCAGGGAGCCTGATGCGGGACTTGATCCTGAGGCTCCAGGATCATGACCTGAGCTGAAGGCAGCTGCTGAACACCCAGTTAAGCTGCTTTTCACCCAGTGAAGCTGAGCCACCCAGGCACCCCTAAACAAATTTTTAAAAACTAACCATACTCACCATTTTTCATCTGCATAGTTTTGCCTCTATCCTCACACTACGTGACAAACTTTAGAGGTGGTTTATATTGGCACCTCTGTTTCCTCAATACTCACTCATCAACCCACTCTACCTGGATTGTGTATGTCCCTCTCCCTCATGTTAGAGGTAAAAAATGGAGCCCTCTCTAATATCAACAAAGGCCCCCATGTCACCAGCAAATGTCAAGGGATATTTTTAGTCCTCATTTGGTTAGTCCTTTCAACAGAACCCAAACTATTAACCACTCTGCTTTTCTTCAGAAAGGACCTCTTTGCCTCCATGACACTGTGGACTAAGTGATCTTTGAAATCTCCAGAGATTCTTCAAGGAATGGGTATTCCACAAAGTTGATTCCTGGTTTTGGTTCTTGTAGAAATTAAATGTTTCTTAGGGGATGTTTTCTCATTTTAAGTCAAACCAAAGAAAAAAGAAATTTTTTTGAGAATATACCTTCATCTTTGCCCACTGTTGCCTACCCAGACATGACTGAAAATTTGCCATTCTTTCATCTTTATATCCCAGGGGACCTGAATTGTTTGCAGTGAGGGAAGTCAGAAGAACAATTTATTCAATGAGGACCTTTGAGAATTCAGCCACTGTGATAATAATATGTCCCGTTCCCCCTTTCCTGTAATTCTCTGAGGGCAGCTTAGGGGAAAACTCAAATGGGTTCTCCTGGGACAGACTGATGAGAAGAGAAAGCTTCCATGATAATCATCAGAGAGGGTAGGATCATTGCTTCCCAGTCATGGCTGGAGGAGTAGGGGGAAAGGGGTGAGAAAGTGGGCACTGGGTTTATCTCTAGAGTAATGAGTTAGGTACAGTCCCATATTTAGTCAGTCTACAAAGCTGAAGTCCCTGTAGTATGAAGGTGCTTTACTTGCTACTTAAACCAGTCTTCCCCAGCTCTTGTTCTGTTTCCTTCTCTTTCAGAATCTAGAGACACTCTTCAGTAAGTCATTTTCCAGTGAGTCTTCTCATCTTTATCATTTCCCATGAATTCTAGTTCCTGCTCCATCACTTATTATTAACTACTCACTCGATATGTGTTATGCATGATATGTTGTCCTCTTTATTCCTCAAGTGATTAGATTTTTTTAAATTATATTCACTGTTTCTGCTGGCAAGTGTCTGATCACACTTAATAGTTCTGTATTGTCGTTGTTTTCCTTTAGTGTCCACAATATATCTACAAATAATGCAATCATTTCTGACATTTGGTATTCAGGCTAATATCCATTTCCTGTCTTACTAATCTCTATAAATATTCACGAGAATATGGAGTGATTGAGTTGAGTTGGAGCAGATTGTCTTGACCTGCTCACAAATTTAAGAGAAATAATTTAGTGTATTAATGTAGAATACCCTGTTGGCTGCAGTTCTTTTTTTTTTTTTTTTTAACGTGACCTCTTTGCCGAGCATGGGGCTCAAACTCACAACCCAGAGATCAAGAGTTGCATGGCCTACTGACTGAGCCAACCAGGTGCCCCTTGGTTGCAGTTTTAAACAACTATTCTTTATTGTGTTAAGAAACCGACCAAAGTTCCTTCATGTAGTAAGAGACTCTTTTCAGGCAACTAGGCACAGGAATGACTATTACATTTTCTCAAATATTTTTTTCCATTGTGATTATGGCTATGTTCCTCTTCATTTCTCTATCTTTGTGATGCAGACTTTTAGCAAACATCGTAGCATTAATGAACTTTCCATTCCTAAAATACTTGTTTTACTTGTTTAGGATATACTACTCTTCTTAAATAGGCATGACTGCATTGTATTTAACTTTACTATTCCAAGTTGTTGTTTTTGTCTACATTTGGTCATATGATGAGCTTGAAGATTCCTTTCTTGTGTTATAGTGGAAGCTTTTGGTCTCAATCTTTATTATACACCTAACAGGTCATGTGTGGAACAACTAGTATGTGCAGGCACCATATAAATCTTTAGAAAGACAACATAGAGCAAAAACAGTCACAACCTCTGGCCCACAAATAAACATAAAATCACCAGTGTGAGAGACACATTAAGGAATAGTACGGGAAGCTCTCTGTGTGCTCCTCACATACTTTGTCCCTCCTGAACTTCACTGTCTGCTCTCCATCTCACTGGCCTCTCAAATCCCTTCCATTACTGAGCTGAGCCAACCTCGGAGAAAGTGCAAATTCTGTTCTCAGGACCTGAAGTACATGCTCTTTCCTTATTTCCCTTGATTAACCATTACCCATCCTTCCTCTTGCAGCTCAAGTGTACCTATTTCAGAGAAGACTTTTCTATGTACCTCCTCAGACTAAATTGGTTCTCAGTAATTTTTTCTCTTTAATTAATTGCAATCTCTAGACATTAGGAATAACAAGGACCTCCTTTTTGTCATGGATAATGTAAACATTTATTTTCATGTTAAATTTGCATTTTAATTTTTTTGCCTTTTAATTTTTTTAAGGATGATTTCCTTTATAGAAGTTTTTGGATATTTTATGTCAAGTCTACCAGACATGTCAAAAATCAGCAATGGAAGTGCTGATTTTTAATACAACAGACACCTGCTCCGGAGTGGGCACACAGGAGCACACACTCCCAAACTTTGTATTTTACTTTCGTGGTTGTGTGCTTCTGTTTCACCCTATTATCTATGTAGTCCACCTGCTCGTCTCTGTTCTTAGAGAAATCCACCTGGCAAGTGGTATCTGAAAGAGGGAAGTAGGGTATTCATGAATAGAAGTGCTTGAAGGTGGTCAAAAGAGTGACCAGGCCTATTGTGTTTATAATGATCAGAATTCCATCTTTGATGGATGTCTCAGTTTAATACTGCTAAGTGACAGCTATACAAGACAGATTTATTGTGATGGTAAGGGCAGAAGCTCACATTTTCCAAGTGTCCACAGAATGTCACAAGAACTACAGAAGAAACACAACATGCATCATTTCATTTAATTCACTAACCAGGCTTACAGTATAGGGAATACTTACCACTCCTATTGTAGAGGTACACTATCTGCAGCTATAAGAGATTAACTTTCTCCGGGTCACACACAGAGGGTACATTGGTAGACCAAATTTCTGTTCTAGAAAGACTGACCCAAGATCCCAAATCAGAGGTCTATACTGAATTTGGGGATATTTGTCTACCAAAGGGATTGACAAAAATAGCCATCATTTATTGCCATCCTACTGTGTACAAGAGCATTCTGAGTCCTTACAAAGAAGTTAATAGCAGTAACTGCATATTTAGAATGAAAAATAATAACATATAATAATAACAGATAGTTAACTGTCACATTGATAGGCAGCATCACCTCATCAAAGTAAGGCTATTTGAGTTGAGAATCCACATTGTATAACTAATATAGAGATACCTGAATAATGGAGATTATCAAAGAAGACATTTGATGTCTTCACTTCTTTTGAATGATCATATCATAGAAGAAATTGACTTATGTCCATGGCTTCAAATAGAATTAGACCAGTGAGTAGGAAATTAAAAACAATCTGAGGGGTTTGAAGTGGCGGGGGGGTGGGAGGTTGGGGTACCAGGTGGTGGGTATTATAGAGGGCACGGCTTGCATGGAGCACTGGGTGTGGTGAAAAAATAATGAATAATGTTTTTCTGAAAATAAATAAATTGGAAAAAATATTGAAAATTTAAAAATGTTTAAAGTAAAAAAAAATAGAGATGTCTAAATTTTTGAAAGGATACCTAAGTATATTTAGATTGAAAATGAGCTACCTTTTGGGTGAGTGAATGAATCGTTGCCTTTGGAAGGACTAATGGAGGGTGAAGGATGTCCACCTAAAAGGTGGCATTAGAAATATGATGACTGGGGCGCCTGGGTGGCTCAGTGGGTTAAGCCGCTGCCTTCGGCTCGGGTCATGATCTCAGGGTCCTGGGATCGAGTCCCGCATCGGGCTCTCTGCTCAGCAGGGAGCCTGCTTCCTCCTCTCTCTCTCTCTGCCTGCCTCTCTGCCTACTTGTGATCTGTCTCTTCAAAATAAATAAATAAAATCTTAAAAAAAAAAAAAGAGTGAGATATGTTTATATATAAATACATTACTAGTACACAAGAGTTTTAGAAACTGATACAGGTATTTATAAGAATTGTTTTTTAAATAGGGGTGCAATTCCAATTCAGTGTGCCAGTTAATTTATCAGCAAGTGGTACTAAAACAATTAGCCATGTTTTCTGGGGGAAAAAATGTGACTGGATCCACTACCACACACTCTATGTCAAAACACATTCCATGCAAATTAGAGATTTAAGTGTTTTTAAATATATTTAAGAAGAAACTGATAAAATCTGAATACGATCTGTAGTTTGAAGAGATTTTTAAAATTAAAGCAGGATGGGGGCCTGGGTGGCTCAGTGGGTTAAAGCCTCTGCCTCTGGCTTGGGTTGTGATCTCAGGGTCCTGGGATAGAGCCCATCGGGCCCTCTGCTCAGTGGGGAGCCTGCTTCCTCTTCTCTCTCTCTGCCTGCCTCTCTGCCTACCTCTCTGCCTATTTGTGATTTCTATTTGTCGAATAAATAAATAAAATCTTTTAAAAAATAAAATTAAATTAAAGCAGGAAATGCAGATAGTCTTTTTGCGGGTGCTTGGGTGGCTCAGTCGGTTAAGGGTCCAACTCTTGGTTTTGACTCAGGTTGGTGATCTCAGGGTCGTGGAATCATGCCCTCCACTGGGCTCCTTGCTGAGTAGGAAGTCTGCCCAGTCTCTCCCTCTGCTCCCCATACTCTCTCATAAATAAAATCTTAAAAAAAAAAACACCCCTAGACTTCTTCAGCTACATAACATTTAAACCTTTGTACAGATGGCCTGAAGGGCAGGGCGTGAGGCATGCAGGAGGGAGAACGCCTAGGCTGGGGCAGTGCTCAGGAGCATGAGGGTCACAGTACTGCAGCCCTGGGGTCCTGGCATTTTTTAGTATCTGTGAAAGCTTCCTTGTAATTCATTTCCTCTCACTACAGTATTAAGAATTATACCAAATTGAAGGGCTCTTGGGTGGCTTAGTCGTTAAGCATCCGCCTTCAGCTCAGATCATGATCCCAGGGTTCTGGGGTAGAGCCCCATATCAGGCTCCCTGATCAGCGGGAAGCCTGCTTCTCCCTCTCCCACTGCTTGTATTCCCTCTCTCGCTGTCTCTCGCTCTGTCAAATAAATAAATAAAAATCTTTTAAAAAAGAATTATATGAAATTGAAAAGATATGAATGAATATCCTAAAACAAGAAAATGTAAGACATTACACTCTTCTTGTCACTCACATTCCTGTGGAATAAGCAGAATTGCAGATGAATTCAATGGACTTTTTTCTGTTCAGTTATAGTATTTGTTCTATGAGAAAACCAGACTAAAATATTTTGACAACAGAAAGGATGACTCTGATCAAGAGACCTCAAATGATTTGCCAAAATTTACAGATGTAATCAAGACCAGAAATAGAAATTCTAACTACCTTGTTCCCAGTCTTGTACTGAGAATTCTAGACCAAACTGCCTTTTGTGGAAAAAAAAAAATCTGCTGATACTGAAATTTGTGATGAAGGGTGTGACTCATCTGAACTGGCAACCAACAAACTCAAGAGGAGAGTCCTATAGGGGCACCTGGGTGGCTCAGTGGGTTAAAGCCTCTGCCTTCAG
This sequence comes from Neogale vison, assembly GCF_020171115.1. NCBI lineage: Eukaryota > Metazoa > Chordata > Mammalia > Carnivora > Mustelidae > Neogale > Neogale vison. The sequence goes on from NC_058096.1 coordinate 217,458,960, forward strand.
CTCAGGTCATGATCCCAGGGTCCTGGGATTGAGCCTCATGTTGGGCTCTCTGCTCTGCAGGGAGCCTGCTTCCTCCTCTCTCTCTCTCTGCCTGCCTCTCTGCCTACTTGTGATCTCTGTCAAATAAATAAATAAAATCTTTTTTTTTTTTTAAAAAGAGGAGAGTCCTACAGAAGTTCACACTGCTGAAGATGTTCTAGCTGTTGCAGAAATGCATGTAATTTCTGGAGATTACGATTTGGAGACAGAAAACAATTCCTCTGAGAGTCTCTAAGACCAAACTGATGAGGAGCCACCAGTTAAAGTTTGCAAAATTTGTGACAAGAGCCAAGGGTTGAATGGGCCTGCCCAGCAGAACTGGCCTTTACTGAGAGCTAATAGCAGTGACTTCTATATATGCAAACTTCAGGGGTGCCTGGGTGGCTCTGTGGGTTAAAGCCTCTGCCTTCAGCTCAGGTCATGATCCCAGGGTCCTGGGATCAAGCCCCACATCAGGCTCTCTGCTCAGCAGGGAGCCTGCTTCCTCCTCTCTCTCTCTCTCTGCCTGCATCTCTGCCTACTTGTGATCTGCCTGTCAAATAAATAAATAAAATTTTTAAAAAAGTGTGAACTTTGTGAGTTCAACAGCAAATATTTTTCTGCTATAAAGCAGCATATGCATATAAAGCAGTGCAATGCAGAGTTATCTTCAAGCAACGAAGGCTACTTACATTTCCAGGAGCACAATACAAGTGTCAGTTTTGTAAACATGAAACCAATGATCCAGAAGACTTGCAAAGCCATGTGGTAAATGAACATGCATGTAAATTAACTGAATGCTAAGTATTAACAATGGAGAACATGGATAGTACAGTCTCTTTAGCAAAATCATCTTTTTCTAAAAAATATATGGGGCGCCTGGGTGGCTCAGTGGGTTAAGCCTCTGCCTTTGGCTCAGGTCATGATCTCAGGGTCCTGGGATCAAGCCCTGTGCATCGAGCTCTCTGCTCAGAAGGGAGCCTGCCTCCCCTCCCAGCCCCCCAGCCCCCCCCCCCCACCGTCTTGGCCTGCCTCTCTGCCTATTTGTGATCTGTGTCAAATAAATAAAATCTTTTAAAAATACTTTTTATTTATTTCTTTTGAGAGAAGGCATTTTGCCGGGAGGGGCAGCAAGAGAAGGAGAGAGAGACTCTGGAGGAGACTCCCCACCGAATGCAGAGCCAGATTCAGGCTTGATCTCATGATCCTGAGATCAGGACCTGAGTCCAAATCAAGAGTTCGGTGTTTGACAGCTATCCAGGTGCCTACAAAATTCCCTTTGATAAATATAAAAACTTCTTTGTATGTCAAGTATGTGGTTTTCAGAGTAGACTTAATATGAATGCTAACAGGCATGTTGCTATTGAACATACTAAAATTTTTCCTCATGCTTGTGATAACTGTGAAAACGAGTTTTCAAGTATGTGAGAATACAGCAAACATAAATTCACTTTTATCTGAAGGGATTTATTTATGTCAATACTGTTAACATTCAACAGGACAAATTGAAGATCTTAAAGTTCATTAGATTTCAAGCAATCAGCTGACTCACTTTTAACCCTAGTGACTGCTAGATGGGGTTTGGAAATGAATAAATTAATAAGTCACCTTCCGGTCCGTAAGACAAATTAATTATTTTCCTTAACTTCCATAACGTCGATGTAAACTAATAAATTTGGCATTTTTGGTGATGTTAAAGAACAATTAAATATTTGTACAATTAAAGATGAAACATTAACACAGCAACAGAGGTTATCAATTCAGTCGATGCATAAAACACATTTGATGATGCTCAAGAACAGGACGTTTCTCTTTTTATTGAAGAACAACTGACCTACAATAATTGATTACTTTCAGGGGCACACAGTGATTTGACACATATGCACGTCATGAAATGGTCACCACAATAAGTTTTTAACTGCTGTTTTTAACAGCAGCTTTTTTTTTTTTTTTAAGATTTTATTTATTTATTTGAGAGAGAGAGACAGTGAGAGAGAGCACGAGCGAGGAGAAGGTCAGAGAGCGAAGCAGACTCCACATGGAGCTGGGAGCCTGATGTGGGACTCGATCCTGGGACTCCAGGATCACGCCCTGAGCCGAAGGCAGTCGTCCAACCAACTGCGCCACCCAGGCGTCCCTTAACAGCAGCTTTTAACTGCTGTTACCATACAAAGAATGGTGAAATATTACATTGACTATATTCCATATGCGGGTCCACGACATCTCCTGTCTTACTTATTTTACAACCGGAAGACTGTACTCCTTATCCTCCTTCACATACTTCGTCCGTTACGCCTCCACTTCCCTCCTCTAAGTCCTGAATAGATGGGATCACCCAATCGTGTTTTAAAAGAGCTCTATTTATTGCAAAAACGCCACCCAATAACACTCAAAATAAAGGCCTAAAAATGGGATGGACCGCTGGGTTCTCGGGCTTATCGATAAGGAACAACGACCGTACAGGCTCTAGGAACTGCGGGGAGGGAGAGACACGAAACCTTTCACCGAGCAGGCCCTTGGGTTTGCCCAGGGGTGTCCTCCTACCGCGCAAACTGCAGCTGGGGCTCGCCCCACGCCACCCCGGCCCACTCAGCGCACGGGTCCCGCCGTCCGCCCGCAGCCGCGCCTACGTACCTGGGTCCAGCCCTCGCCCTGTCCTCCCGGCCGCATCCCGGCCTCAAACCTAGCGCAGCCCATCCCGCCATTCAGCTGGCGAACGAGGGAGCCACAGTTCTGCGGGCTGAAGTGGAAGTCCCGCCCCTCGGCAGGAAGCGGAAGTGGCGTCACACTCCTGCCGGGGCCTCTTCCGGCTGCTTCCTCTGGACCGCGTTCAGCACTTGGGGATGGTAGTGGTGAGCTGTGGGCTGGCTGTGGTAAGGGTGTCGTGAAGGGGAGTGAAGGAGGAGGGAACGCAGGGACGGGTTTAGTCAGGGTCGCGGATGGGCCCGTTGAGGGGCGGAGCCGCGCGGTGCGCATCCGCCTAGATCGGCCGAGAGGCCATTGAGGCCGGCGGTTCCCGCCCGGAGCCGTTGTGGACCTGCTGTGAGGCCGCTTCCCTGGGGTCTTTTGTATCCACTGCGCAGGCAGCCTTTGTGACTTTTCTCAAGGAGGTAAAGAATTTCAGCTGTTGGGAGTGACCCAGACTCCGCCTCCGCGGGGACCTGACTGGTGAGCATTGGGAAAGTTGGTTCACAAGGGCTTGCGTTTTCTTTTCGTGCGGAAAAGAATGTGGCTTTGTCACGCTCGTCCTTTATTTTGGACACACCGTGTCTTAGTCGGAAGGTATTTTGTTTTCTCGGACGTCAGTAGTGGGCATGTTTCAGAAGCCAGTGATACACGCGTGCACCACAAGTGTACTACAGAGAAGCAGATTTCACCTACCTTAACATCCTTCCCTCCTGAACCCGTCCATCCCCACCAGGTTTCAAACTAGGGGACCCCTGGAGAAAAGAATGGAGGCTTTATTGCCCCACTTTTTTTTTTTAAAGATTTATTTATTTATTTGACAGACAGAAATCACAAGTAGGCAGAGAGGTAGGCAGAGCGAGAGGAGGAAGCAGGCTCCCCGCCGAGCAGAGAGCCCGATGCGGGACTCGATCCCAGGATCCTGGGATCATGACCTGAGCCGAAGGCAGAGGCTTAACCCACTGAGCCACCCAGGCGTCCCTATTACCCCACTTTTAAATAATTGAATTTCACAATTACAGGACGTGTATTTTCCCGACATTTTTGTTTCCAAAGATCTTAACCTAAAGGAAATGTAAATACTACTGCTATGAATGTGGTCGAAGTAGGTTCGCCCATTTTCGCATTTTGCATGGTTGCGCTCTCTGGATCACGACATGTATTGAGAGTAAAAAGGAAATAAATTGCAGGCGTGATACTTGACCTTTAAATACTCGGTAGTGTTGGCGCCTGGGTGACTCAGTTGGTTGAGCGTCTGTCTTCGGTTCAGGTCATGATCCCGGGGTCCTGCGATTGAGCCCCACAGAGCAGGGAGTCTCCTTCTCCCTGTGCCTCTGCCTGCTACTCCCCCTGCTTGTGCTCTCTTTCTCTGTCAAATAAATAAATAAAACCTTTTTAAAAAGTTAAAAAAAAAAAAAAGACCGGTGATGTATCTCCTAAGTATAAGGACATTTTGCTACTAAAACGATAATACATTGATTTCACGCCAGAAAATTAAAAATGTTAACTGATACCTGCTCAGTGAAAATAAAATCCTATACATTGTCTCAAAATGTTTTTGGACATTTTTGGATCAAGGACTCAGTTAAGGTTTATATGTGACAATATATATGTTTATGTCTCTTAGTCGCTTTTAAGCTAAAGCAGAGCTATTGTTTCTTCAGAATACTGACTTGGAAGAGTCACATTTTTTTTGAGAAACTCGTACTTTTGACATTTGTTATTTTATTTCCCTGATGTGTTTAAATGCTTTGTTCATCTTGTAATTTTGTAATATGGTCATTGGGTCCAGTATAGAGATTTGTAGACTTTGTGTCAGAAAAGGCCAAGGTAGTAATGTAACGGGGAGCTCAGGGGTGCAAGAGCACCTGTTTCTGGGGCTCTAAAACAGACCAGGTTCCGCCGCTGGTCACTGACAAAATCAAAGAGGAGAGGGGCGCCTAGGTGGCTCAGTGGGTTAAAGCCTCTGCCTTCAGCTAAGGTCATGCTCCCGGGGTCCTGGGATCGAGTTCCATATGAGGCTCTCTGTTCAGCGGGTAGTCTGCTTCCCCCTTCCTCTCTGCCTGCCTCTCTGCCTACTTGTGATCTCTCTCTCTGTGTCAAATAAATAAATAAAGTCTTTTAAAAAAAGGAGTTATAATGTACATCAAGTATGTTCTCTCCCTCTTGGTCCATAGTAACTACTGCTCAAATTTAATTATGATCTCACGAAAATCAGTTACCTAAAGACTAAATTGTAAAGTTATCCTATAATAACTTGTGTATTAATGAAAACGGGAAGGATATAGATGCAACTACTCTTTTGAAGCATTCATCTTTGTATCTCCTCCTGCAATGTTGGTATTGTTTCTGGATTATATTGTCCAGTGGCGGGGAATTTCAGGATACTTCTTTCAGCTTTTCCTACCATAATGGTCCTTACCCTATGGGTCAGAGATAAGGAAATTCTGCTAGTTGCCAAAAATTCCAATTGTATATTTAGGTTTTAGGGAAAGAAATAAACACAGGGTGGGTGCTTGCTGCAGCTGGGTCCAGTCTGCGTTCACTGAAGGTTAAGATTTTTTTTAAAAAAAGTCACTTCCTAAGTCTCTGCTTTGGTGGTGTACCAGAATGATATTTTGGATCCTCAGGACTTATTGTCCTCTTAGAGACTGTCTGAATATTTCCTTTTCCCCCATGCATAGTCACTTGTAAATGACTGTACATCCTTTTATGAAGAGCCTGTAGGAAGGTTTATAGTGTGACTAACTAGTGGTGATGATGCAAGATCCTTCCTTTGCTGAAGGAGTCCCAAGTTTGTGATATGGCCTATGTCTTGAAGTTGGGTAGGCGGCTGTGATTTTCCACTGTGGTCAGTCAAATCTGAGTTTTGGTTACTGTACTTGAGGTTTCTAGTTATAGACGTCAAATAAAATTCTAGTACGTAGGTTGGCAAACTGAACCCTGGGCCAAATCTGGCTCTCCACCTGTTTCTGTAAATACAGCTTTAGACAAACTTAACCATATTCATTGGTTTACATCTTTTAAAAAATATTTTACTAATTTATTTGACAGAGAGAGAGCACAAGCAGAGGGAGAAGCAGGCAGAGGGAGAAGCAGGCTCCCCGCTGAGCAAGGGAGCCTGATACAGGGCTCAATCCCAGGACCCTGGGACCATGACCTGAGCCAAAGGCAGATGCTTAATGACTGAGCCACCCACATGCCCCCGGTTTACATATTTTCTATGGCTTCTTTGAAACCACAGAGACAGACTTGAGTTTATATAGCACAGACGGTATTTGGCCTGCAATGCCGGCAAAGTACTGTATGGACTGGTAGAGCAGGTTTGTTGAGCTCTGCTAGAACAGGCTGCATATCTGTTTCATTGCAAGGGACCAGTTAGGCTGGGATCAGTTAGCCACCACTAGTGATTTCTGCAGGCCAGAGCACTCTGATTCCTGTTTCATTCCCACTGCTCTTGACGGTTCACATGCCTACTTTGTCTATGGTAATTAAGTGCTGCCTACTTGATTTCTGCCTCTCTGGCTTTGCATCATCCCCACTGAAATCAGGGAACTCAGTGATCGTATAGCCCCTAAAGTCGTACCTCACCTATCATGGAGAATAACCACAGAGGCTTCTAGGATGGAGGCCATCTACTTACCTGTTTTCTGTACCCTTGTGGAGACTCTTCTGTTCCCTCAGCATAGAGTGGGGAATGGGGCTGTGTATCACACAGGATAAATCTGGTGCCCCGTTGCTTTCTCCCTGGGATTTGCCCCTTCACATTTTGTGGTGGAATTTCTGACATTTGAATTCATTACTGTAGGTCACCATTGAGTCTATGGTACCATCCAAGCAAGTAAGCTGTTAGAGCTTTCCCTGCATCCATGAGGTAGTATATATTAAACCCAGACTGTCATTATTGTAAGTGCCCCCATGTTCATGAATTTGGCCCAGTTTATTGTTATATCCCCACTTAAGGGTCTGGCATGCTTACAGTTTATTCCCCGACAGGGTACTCAGGTTTCTTCTACATATTATACTAGTTGGAACTGTTTTGTTGTACAAGCTATTTTATCTTGCATTGAATTGTATCCCTGTTACTCTGGACTATGAATTCATTATGTCACTAGAGGCAGTAGCAGGTAGTTTGGGTGGATCTTGAGGAGAAGGAGCATTTCCTTCTAAGACTTTTGCCCCAAGTGAGAGTTCTTCAGTATTTTTAAGCAGAGGAAGGCTCATCTCAGAAACCCAAAGGGCAGGAGACTTCCTGATGAGGGAGAGTTGGTGTCTTGTGGATTCAAGATTGTGACTTTCATCTTGGTCTGACTCAGTGTCCCCATTCGTTTTCAAATATCATTCTTCCCTTATCAGTGCCCTAATTTTCACATGAACGACTAGTTGATATAGACACTCTAATTGTGGTTGTAATTTTACCTGTGCAGTTAAATTTCATGTTTGATTTTCAGTGATGTCAGTCCTATGGCCACAAAAAATGTCCTTTTGAAGAGCTGCCTTGAGGCTTTGTGATGATCAGACCTTGATACAAGCATGCCGTTTTCTGTGCAACTCTAGTCATAAGACTCTGTCTCTCACCACAGTCTTTGTAATCATTACTGAGGTAACAGCTAAGCCTAGCATTCACTTGGATTCTCAAGGCAAGTGCTCCTGTGTACATCTTCCGAGTGAGCCATAACGCTCATAATGCAGCTGAGTGTCTTTCAAGGAGCTTGGCATCTGGCTTCAGACAAAGACGTGGTGAAATCAACCCCCACATCTCATCTACTCTGTAGATAGCATTTGGGCTGCTGTTCTCTGTTCAGTTTATTAAAGAGAGTCAATAATGTTCAACACAGGAGTTGTCCTTTAAACTGTATCAGGTTAAAAGATAGAAGGAAGCCTTATTAAGAAAGGACTAAAAATAAAATAAAATAAAAGCTTGGTGAAAAACAGAAGTTATAATAATAAAGAAGTTCTGGAAAGACTCCTAAAAATAGATCAGTGTGAAGGACAGGCTGATTTGACATTGCTCCTTTGCAGGGCGAGGGGCAGTGGGCAAACTTTGCTTTGAGCCTCAATCAAGACCCTCCTGAGGCTGTTGAATACTTGAAGAGTCTTCTGAGTTTTCTAAAATCCTTCAGCATTATTTTTCTTAAAATTTTGGGTCCTATTTAGAACAGCCTTCCCTTTTTCTGTCATATTACCCAAGAAGCAAACCAAAATATTTGTGTATACATTTGTATTTGTATATAGGATAGTCTTTATTTTTTCATCTATTTGAGTTTTTGCTTCAGAAGCACCAATAAACGGATGTGTCCATTAATAATTGAGTATCTTGTCCCTTGGGGATAATGGACCATTAAGCCCCGGGACATTTTCTGTATTTCACCGTTTTCTGCATAATGCCTTGGACAGGGCCACAATTTCTTAATTATTTGTGGAAAGAAGGAAGGAATAAGCCTATTAGATAAATTAAAAGGAGGTGCAGGGCTCCAGGCCACTCTCAGCTCCATGAAGTGAAGCTCAAGGGTGTTACCAAATTAAACATTTCATTTTGTTCCTCTTCATAATATCCAGCAGTATTCTAGGCCAGTGCTGGTGAATGTAAATATAATGTGTAGACCAAATATATGATTAAAGCTTTTCTGTAACTGCAATAAACAAAAAAGAAGGAAGTCTTATGTAATAATATTCTTTATCCCATCTATTGAATATATTTCAGCATGGAACCCTGTATAAGAATTGAGGTATTTTAAATTCTTCTCATCATGCTAAGTATTCAGAATTCACTGGACACAAAATTTTCATCAGATGTATTTTATGTGTTTGGATCATGTAATAAATACAGTTGAGAAAGATGTATTTAAGTTTATGGAAACATTTAAGTTTTCTAATAAACCTGCAAAAAGTTTAAAATTTAAAATTTAATTAAAAATAAATAAAATCTAAAATCCTGTTTTTGCTAACTGCATATCAATTACTCAATGGCACATGTTGCTGCTGGCTACCAGAATGGACAAGACAAGTCTAGAATGACATCTGCTCATATTGGGGAATAAGAACCTCAGGATCTCAAACATTTGAGAGAAGCCTGTCTACATTCAATTGTGGATCTCTTTTTTTTTCATAATTGGATAGTATTGTACCATTCTGATTAGTGTTCTCTGAATCTAGCTTTATCAGCTATTAAATAGGGCAGATGATATCTACTGTAAAGGGTTGTTACAACAATTAGGTGAGCGGATACACATACAGCTCCTAGTAAGACAGATATGTTATGTCTGTTGTAAGGAAATGGTAATAGCTATTACTGACTTTCATGCCAAAGGTTATAACATTTTTAGTGAATTTCCTGTATATCCTCTACTGAGAGAGAGCTAATAATGTATGATGTTTGATAATGGGTTAGTAATACTTACTGATTGATGATTGATAAGAATGAAAGATACTCTGGGTGGCATTGTGCCAGGAGTAACGAAGACTGCCATATTTACTCAGATTTTTAAGTTGCACTGAAGTGATCTTGGCATCAAATTTCTCATCAGGCAAATTTCATCACTCTCCCAGGATGGCAGCCATTGATCTGACCCATGGTAAGTCATTGTTGATTCTCATTTTCAGATGATTCTTTTTTTTTTTTTTAAATATTTTAAGATTTTATTTATTTATTTGGCAGAGAGACAGAGATCACAAGTAGGCAGAGAGGCAGGCAGAGAGAGAGGAGGAAACAAGCTCCCCGCCGAGCAGGGAGCCCTATGCGGGGCTTAATCCCAGGACCCTGGGATCCTGACCTGAGCCGAAGGCAGAGGCTTTAACCCACTGAGCCACCCAGGCGCCCCATCATTTTCAGATGATTCTTAAAGGTCACCTCTACACAGTATAGGGCCTGGATCTGGGCCTAGGCAGTCAGGCTGCTGGTTCACTTAGAAAGAGCTGAAATAGGCCAGAGAATGCTGTTAAGCTTCCTGGTGTGTATGCTTTGGGTCTTGGTGCTGCATAATCCCATTGATGATTTTTTATTATCTTGAGCAAATAAAGAATTGGATTTCCCAGGGATTGGGTTTCCATATCTGTAAAATAAGGCGATGACCCCTTTTCTTGTGGGTGATATGTCTAGCATGTCCCTTTTATGGCTCTGGGTGAGGGAGGGCTACTCTGATATTTTATGGCAGTAGTGTGTATTTCTGTGAGATTTCTTGAGTGTATAGGAATATATGGAAATCTCAAACTAGGATGGAATGATTTTTCAGGTAGGTGATTCTGGTCATGCTGCATTCTTTTTTTTCCTCCCAGATCTTTCTAGAGATTCTTTTTATCTGCCTGAGGAAAAAACAGAGGCAGAAAGGATGGTGGCTATCTGGCTGAAAAATTATCAACAGGTAATAAAAAAGCATATGAATCAACGGAATACCATACTTACATCCACCAGGTGGATACATTCCTTCTAGGCACATCTGTGTTCTGAGCTTCGTAAAGAAAATAAACCCCGTACAAGGACTGAGTCCCCAGTTGCATTTTCCCTGGAAGTGGACACTCATATTGAAAAGGGATTACTCTGAAAATAATCTTAGTATTTCACTAATCACCTGTGAACCTCATGGATAACAGGTACATACTTCCACCTTGCTATGTGTTCTGACATGGTAAGGAGGGTGTACGTATCTTTTTCAATGAATTTAGTCATTCTGTGCTGTTTATCAAGGATCTTTAGTGTGCTTAGAAGTCTACTGCAATGGAGGGAAATAAGAACTCCTACTCTGGTTTTTCTGAGATAAGCTTAAAAGGTGCCATCAGAGCCGTATGAGTGGAGATGAGCAGTGAGTGAGTTGAGATGGGAAGAAGAGGACCTAGGACCACAGAACCGTGGGAGGATAAAGAGAAATCCCTAGACCTGCATAGGTATTGAATCTCCCGTCCACATTCTCCCGTGAACGTTGGTGGAGATGTTTCTTGTCTCAAGCCAACATGGGTGTGATGGTTTAGATTGCAGTGACCTTCGAGGATGTGGCAGTGGACTTCACCCAGGAGGAGTGGCTGTTACTGGACCTTACTCAGAGAAACCTATACAGAAACGTGATGCTGGAGAACTACCAGAACGTGGTCGCAGTAGGTAAGTCTGCTAACATTCCAGATGTGTGTCATATACTTACTGTGTTTCCAGCCTTGGTGATGCCCTCTGAACATAATTGGAAAAAAGAGATACATAGTCCCTGCACTAAAGGGTTATTGTCTGCAATGTGTGTTCTGTCAATGTGGCCCTCTGTTTGGAATTTACATTCTTAGACTCCACTTCTGACATTCTGAATTATAAAGCTGGGGTTGTCGCCCCATCTTCTGTGTTTCAGTAAGCCATCCTGCTGATTGTGATGCACTCCAGCGTTTAGGACCACTCCTCTAGTGGTTTCCCCATCAGAATGAAGATCTTTCATCATCTTAATTTCCTATTTGAGTACCTTTATGTTCTGTAAATATGTATATACATTCAAAATTGGCTTTCAGGTGTCAAGAGATAACTTATCTCTTGTCACAGAAGGGGAGTACTTGCCTCTTTGGTCCTTTGGGGATAATTTCATGGCTTTCATTAGAAATATAGTTCTAGATTCATTGGAGGCTTTGTCTTTTGCATGAGCCTCTCCTGTTAATGTACCTTTTCCTGTGGACAGAGTATCAACTGTCGAAACCTAAGCTGATCGCTTGGTTGGAACAACAAGAGCTGAGGACAGTGGAGAAGGGAGTTTTCCAAGGTGAGTGCTGTTAACAGTCCTCACTGGTCATTCTGAAGGATGGCATCTTTGCAACTTTGATGTGTAAAATTTTAAGATACATTGGTCTCAGAGGGATGAAACCATTTACCTCTGATGTTTGGGATATCTTCAGTCTTTTACTTAAAATTCCTATGATCTCACAAATGACCTGTTCTGATTCTTTAAGTTTATCATTTTGGTGTGTCCTCCTTGTCCAGGTATTTTTCACATATCTACTTGGTAATATATTACCTTGATAATATTTTGTTATTGTTTGACATCTTGTTTGATTTTCAGAAAAGTATTTTTTAGTAAGCCACTGAAGTCTGTCCCTACACACTTATTGTCATATATTCCCCATAAACAAACAGGTGAACCTTTTTTCTTGTTATTTCACCATTTTTGATAGGAAAATAAAGAAAACTGAGTCTTAATTTAAAATTGTTTAGTGGTGCCTGGGTGGCTCAGTCATTAAGCATCTGCCTTTGGCTCATATCATAATCCCAGGGTCCTGGGATTGAGCCCCACAGAGGGCTCCCTGCTCAGCAGGAAGCCTGTTTCTTCCACTTCCATTACCCCTGCTTGTATTCTCTCTCTCTCTTTTGCTGACTCTCTCTCTCTGTCAAATAAATAAATTTTTTTTTTTAAGATTTTATTCATTTATTTGGCAGAGAGAGAGAGCATAAGCAGGGAGAGCTGCAGGCAGAGGGAGAAGGAGAAAGCAGGCTCCCTGCTGAGCAGAGAGCCTCATATGGGACTTGATCCCAGGACTCTGGGATGATGACCTGAGCCAAATGCAGACACTTAACTGACTGAGCCACCCAGGTGCCCAAATAAATAAAATCTTAAAAAAAAGAGAGAGAGAAAAAAAATTGTTTAGCCTATGATTTCTTCCTGCAAATACTTAAATTTGTGTTTTATTTTACTTTAGAATGGGAAACACAGCCTCAAATGAAAGGATCAGCATCTTACCAGGAATTTTTTGGAGGAAAAACAGCCATTGAAATACAGAAAGTAAGATTGATATGTGATATTTCTTATATTCCACATTCAAAAGAGATTGGTGGTCCTGTTATAAAGTTCAGTGCAAGTGTGAGATACTTGAGACAATTGCCATTCACCAAAGATAGAGTAATTCGGAGATACTCTGAATATGATGACTTGGCATTTATAATCCAAATCTATCTTGAAAATTGTTGCTCTCTAGATGCCACAGGTACACATTGCCAGATATATAACTTGTGATTGAATCTTTAAACATTTTCATGAAATTTTAATAGAATGATCTTAAGAGTAGATGGCATCAGATTTTGGCAGACAGGTTCCCTGGTTTAACTTGAAAGAAATCAACAGGACCTGTATTTATGTAATGAAAATGCTAAGAGTCATATCACCATGTTTCTTGCATTGTAAGGTTGACATTTATCATCAGTCTGAAAATCCTGTCATCATCTTTCATCCCTTCCATCAACAGGAGAGGAACCACCATGGAGCAGAACTCTCTGGCTGTGAGCAAGGTGGAAAAGTCTTGAATAAACATTTAAACCTTAAGACACACATGAGAACTCAAAATCGAGGGAATAGTTTTGAGTGTAATCAGTATCACAGTGGCCTCCTTAATCGGCAGAAGAAAAACTCTACTAAAGAGAAACTTTCTGAGTTTAATCAGTGTGGTCAAGTCTACAGGCGGACTCCACATGCAGTGTGTGAGAGAACCAGCGTGGCCGATAAGACTTTGGAATGCAGTGACTGTGGGAAAACTTTCATTAGTCGTTCACACTTTCAGGCACATAGGAGAACTCACAGTGGAAGAGATTTCACTGAATGGAAGCAATTTATAAAAGCTTCAGTTTTCTCAGCAGGCCAAAAGGAGCATGTACAGTCACAGGCTGCTCACGAACCCCATGAAGGTAAACAGTGTGGGAAGTCTTACGCAGATTCCAAGTGCCTCGATAATCGTATCATTCGACTTCACGGTGGAAGAAAACCCTTTGAATGTAGTGAATGTAGGAAAGCCTTCACTACATCCTCACGCCTTTATGTGCATTTGCGAATTCACACTGGAGAGAAACCCTATCGATGTAAAGAATGTGGGAAACACTTCCAATGGCCCTCACTCCTTCGTAAACATGTTCGTACCCACAGTGGTGAGAAGCCCTATAAATGTAAGGAATGTGGAAAAGCCGTCAGTCGTTCTTCAGTTCTTAATGAACATTTGAGAATTCACACTGGAGAGAAGCCCTATAAATGTAAGGAATGTGGGAAACACTTCGCTTGGCTGTCAGTCCTTCGGAAACATGTTCAAACTCACAGTGGTGAGAAGCCCTATAAATGTAAGGAATGTGGGAAAGCCCTCAGTAGTTCCTCAATTCTTAATGAACATTTGAGAATTCACACTGGAGAGAAGCCCTATAAATGTAAGGAGTGTGGGAAAGCCTTTACTAATTCCTCACGGCTTAGTGTACATTTGAGAATTCACACCGGAGAGAAACCCTATCAATGTAAGGAATGTGGGAAAGCTTTTGTTTGGCCCTCAGTCCTTAAAAAACATCTACGAACTCATAGTGGAGAGAAGCCCTTTGAATGTGGTGAATGTGAGAAAGCCTTCAGTAATCCCTCATATCTTAAGGAACGTTTGAGACCTCATACTGGAGAGAAACCCTTTCAATGTGGTGAATGTGGGGAAGCCTTTAGGACTTTCTTGTATTTTAATAGCCATTTGAGAAATCACTCTAGAGAGTAATCCTGTGAACTTAAGTACTGTGGGCTTTCACTAGTGCTCTCCTGATTTGACATTTAAGTATTCACACTGGATAGAAACCCTATTAATGTAAGGAATATGGGAAAGGCTTCACTTGGTCTTTCAACCTTCATAAACAGACACGGGTTCAAAGTACAGAGTGACCCTATGACTGTTAACGGACTGTGGGAAAGCCTTCACTACTTCCACATTTGAAGTCACACTGGAGATAAACCGTATGAATGTAAACACCGAGGAAAAGCCTTTACTGTTGCCTCAACCTGTAAAATTGTAAAAATTGATACCAGAGAGCAACCCCTTGAACGTAAGGAATGTGAGAAAAGCTTCACATCGAAGTCATGACTTAACACCTTAAAACACAGAAGAGATTGAAGACTTATGTATGTAATAAGAGTGAAAAGGTCTGTTATTCCAGGCATTTCAAAAAACAAAACAACCCACGTTCGAGGGAAACTATGAATATGAGGAATGTGGAAAGGTCTACAGGTGTCCCGTTGAATATGTGAAAGAACTCACTAGTTAGTGCCTGTGAAGTTAAGCAATGTGGGAAAGCAATCAGTGTCCCACCAACCATGTTGGAGGAACACAGTGAAGTTCAGTGTAAGAGCTGTGTGGGGCCCGTTTATAGGCTGGCTTCATGGATCTATTTTGAACATGTGCCGTTCTGCCCTGACCATTTGTGGGAATGGTCTGGCTTTCTGCCCTTGAGAGCAGTGCTAGTCCAGTCTAGTTTCTAGTACCTGGTTTTCAGCCTGGCTCCATGGGGGACCACCACCGTTAGACTTACCGCTGTGCAAGACACCTGGATCCTCTAGTTACACTGACCTTGTCTAATACTGTGAAGATGGTGAGCATGTGTATCAGTTCACTGCTTGTAGTCCGTCTGCAGTGCCTCATGCTGGTGAAGGGGGAGGACATATGTCTCTAAATTTCCTGAAAATGTTCTCTCTCACACCTGCTCTTCCTGGGTTAGGAAAGACTTAAGAATTAACAGTGAGGTTATACACCCTGGTCTCATAGCTCTCGAAAGAGAGCAGCACACCTAGTACTAGGTTAGAAAATACCTTTAACCTCGGGCAGAACACAGTGAGGCTGATAACAGAATGTTCTCTTAGTTCCCAAATCACCACGGCCTGGAAGAACAGTAATGTCCTTTGTGTTCCGAAACAGCTGCACCTGGCATGTGACGTGCTGATTTGTTTACATCACTTCAGATGCTGTGAGGTGGGAAACCTTGTGAATAGGACAGGTCCTGATACTCTTGTTATACTTGATGTCCCACAGGCAGTTCCTGCAAGTGGCCTTTGGGCAGAGACAGAGAATCTATCAGAACCTTGGTTTAATTTTGAGTTAACACATTCATATACTTGTAATACTTGAGCAGCCTTTAGTTATGTCATGGGTGGCCTTGGAGGCTACAGCAGCTTACTGTCACTTCCCTTCTAGCTTAATCAGATCAGTGGAATACACTCCAGCCAATCAGGTTTAATGATAATTCCTGATCAGACGTGACCTGGATGGGCCACCTGCGTGGTTCAGTCAGTTAAATGTCCACCTGTTAATTTCAGCTCAGGTCTCAATCTCAGGGTTGTAAATTCAAGCCCCGCATCGGGCTCCAGGCAGGCATGGAGCCTACTTAAAAAGAAGTGATATGGGTACATTCCTGTATGTTTATGTTTGATTGAGATAGGGATATGAAATGAGTCTCCTGAGTATGGGTGTAGTCTTAATTGCATTGTGTGTATTGCAATATACAATACACTGGCCTTTGTGTGTATTGCAATATACAATACACTGGCCTTTGACATTATCTCAAAACCCACAAGTCCTAATTCCCACAATCTGATACCCTCATCAGTAACATCTGTGTGTTCCAGTAATGATGGTAGCTGACTTCTGTCTCACCAGGATCCTCTTTTCATACTCTCGGATTGTCTTCCCCTTAATGCCTTTTATATGGGGAAACATGAAGCATTTTCCACCTGTGGGTCTCACTACTCTGTGATCTCCTTTTCCTGTGGGAAAAGCCTGTGGCAGTCCAGCTCAGTTCTGCTGGAGCCATTCTAACCAGAGAAGCTTGATTACCTCAGTGACATGCACTGTGGTCACACCCATGCTGAACTCCTTCATTGACAGCCTGGGAAACAAGGATGTGATGGGGCCCTGGGTTCTCCGCCTGGGAGAGATGATGGTCCATGATGGGATGCTGGCCTCAGAACCAAGAGGACATTATGGGCCCCAAATGCAAATATTGTGAATTTAAGTTTTCTGATTATTATTCTCTCATAATGGATATATTCATTTTACTCTATTCCCAAAGCACCTATGACTTGCTTCTATTTGTCTTCGCTTTTCAACAACCTCTTCAGTAACTACTTTGTTACCTTTCTTCCCTAATTAGAGCACCAAATTTCTGTCCTGGTCAGATTTCCTATAGCCATTCCTCAGATGTCCAACATTAGATATGAAGTACCACATCAAATGTGGCATGGTCTTCTCAAAAATCCTCCTCTGAAATGTTGATATTTGTGTTCATTTACTTTGGTGTTTTTTTCATATAAGTGGAATGAGAAGGGTACTACAGTTGTAATTGAAGCACTTGCCATATAAAAACTGCTGTTTTATGTATATAATTTGATGGAATTCTTGGAGATACTTTCTCATTTACCCCATTTTTCATAAAAGTTTGTGATTGCAATGGATTCTACCCTGGATACAAAGACATAATTTTGAACTTCCGGTGTGTAGGAATCTAGATTTGAGTGGTAGTTTGCTTAGGTGTTTTTATGTGGTATATTGCATAGGGTAAATCTGATATATTGCCTCATTCTTTGCCTTCTGTCCTCTTTCTTTCATCCCCCCTTTCCTTTATTATCTTTGTTTAATTGCACCTTTATTTTCTGTTACTGCCAACAAGACCCAGGTGGAAACTACTTTATCAGTGCATGACTGGTGGAAGAAAGAACAAAAACAATGAATGTTTCATGGATAGAGGATTTGTTTGGGAATATGAAAACATCTGGAAATGGACAGTGGTAATGGTTGCACAAAAACCAGTGTACTTGATGCCAACTGATTAGAACTGTACACCTAAGTGTTTAAAATGGTTAATTTTGTTACATGTATTTAAACACAATAAAAAAGTGACAAAGTGGAAAGAGATTGTGAGATTTCTTTCTGGTAATATCCTTTAATTCCATAATGTAATTGATGATTTGTTAGTTTTTAGAGAAATATTTTAATATTGGCCCTCAACAGTCTAGACCACAAAGGAATCCAGAAGGACTTGTGTCCAACTGGTTCCTCGAGGTGGGCCTGCTCACTTTGGTCTCCCTGCTGATCTTGAAGCAGCCCACAACCCAGCTCCAGGCACTGAGCCACAAGGTAGGAGGAATCCTGCCCACCCAGAAGTCTTGCCCTTCGGTGCCCTCTCTGAGGCAGGCCTGCAGAATTTGGGTCATGGAGAACCCTAAGTTAGCCTTGTGACTTGGCTCCAATCCCTTTCAGTTGTGGTTTGAGGCCATTTATGCCTGCTAAGTGATGTGTTATGAGCCCTACATATCCACATAACCAGAAATACTACTGCTATCTTTGGATCCTGAATTGGTACCTTGTCCTAGTGTCAGCCCTACTGACTAAGGTCCTGGAGAGATGTCTCTTCTGACCAGGGTGAAGACAAAGTCATTTGCTTTGGTAACAGGATTGTGTACCACAGACTCAATGCGGAGCTGACAGCAGCCAGGTCTGGTCTCAATCCCTCCCACTTGACTGTGATTCCAGAAGCAAAACCCATCACCCCAGAGACCTGACATGAGATCGTTTTTATCCATGAAAACAGTCTATACAGTCTGAAAGAGACATTTGTTTAATTACAGAGACACAAATGACAAGCCCAGTTGCCTGCAGACACGGCCAGCAGACCATTAAGTAGCCTAAGTTGAGCTGACAGATGGACTTTTCTGTACTGATGTGACACTAAAGATTGGAAGAGTGATTACTCAAACATATAGAAATAGGCAACGATCACAGGAATTAGGCAAACATGATATCATCAATGGAAGTACCTTAAGCTGAGCACCTATTGTGGTAAATGTAACATTCCCAACCTTCTATTTACCACAAAATATTAAGACTTACAACACTACTATAATCAAAACGGATAAGAGCATAAGCAAATGCAATACTAGTGCAGGAATTTATTGTTTAATAAAGTCAGAGTTTTGTATCTGTAGATCAAAAATAATTTATGATTGGTACTTAATCAATTGGCCATCTTTTCGGGGAGAAAGAGGGATTGGATCCACTACTCACCTCATATGTTAAAATATATCCTATGATGGGACTCCTGGGTGGCTCAGTTGGTTGAGCAGCTGCCTTCGGCTCAGGTCGTGATCCCAGCGTCCTGGGATCAAGTCCCACATCGGGCTCCTTGCTCGGCAGGGAACCTGCTTCTCCCTCTGCCTCTGCCTGCCATTCTCTTGCCTGTGCTCGCTCTCTCTCCCTCTGACAAATAAATAAAATCTTTAAAGAGGTCGGTGTTTTTAAAGATTTTATTTATTTATTTGAGGGAGAATGAATGAGAGAGAGCATGAGAGAGGAAAAGGTCAGAGGGAGAAACAGACTCCCCAAGGAGCTGGGAGCCCGATACGGGACTCGATCCTGGAAGGCGCCCAAATATGTTTTAAATCAGTGTTTTAGGGGCTCCTGGGTGGCTCAGTCATTTAATTGTCTGCCTTGGGCTTAGGTCATGATCCCAGGGTCCTGGCATTGAGTCCCTCATTGGGCTCCCTGCTCAGCAGAGAGTCTTCTCCCTTTCTCTCTGCCTGCTGTTCTACCTACTTTTGATCTTTGTCTCTTTGTGTCAAATAAATAAAATCTTTAAAAAAATTTAAAAATCAGGGCACCTGGGTAGCTCAGTGGGTTAAAGCCTCCACCTTCGGCTCAGATCATGATCCAGGGTCTTGGGAATGAGACCCGCGTCGGGCTCTCTGCTCAGTGGGGAGCCTGCTTCCTCCTCTCTCTCTGCCTGCCTCTCTGCCTACTTGTGATCTCTGTCTGTCAAATAAATAAATGGAATATTTAAAAAAATTTTAAAATCAGTGTTTTAAAAGATCTTTATTAACTGTGCAAAGACAGTTTTCCATTCAAAATAACAGCAAACGTGATTAATGGAGTAATTTTATATTTTTTAAATTTTTATGTTTTTAAAAAAGATTTTATGTATTTATTTGACAGAGAGAAAGAGATCACAAGTAGGCAGAGAGAGAGGAGGAAGCAGGCTCCCTGCTGAGCAGAGAGCCTGATGCAGGGCTCGGTCCCAGGGCCCTGAGACCATGACCTGAGCCAAAGGCGGAGGCTTAACCCACTGAGCTACGCAGGCGCCCCATATTTTTTTTTTCATTTTTAAAACAATTTTCCAAGATCAGACAAGATTGGGCGCATCCAGGGTGGTATGGCCGTAGACTTTAAAAAGTATTTATTTATTTGACACAGAGAGATCACAAGTAGGCAGAAAGGCAGGCAGAGAGAGAGGGGGAAGCTGTCTCCCTTTTGAATAGAGAGCCCGATGTGGGGCTCAATCCCAGGACCCTGAGATCATGACCTGAGCCGAAGGTACCCAGGCACCCCTAATGGAGTAATTTTAGAACCATTCCTGAATAAAGCAAGAATGCCTAGTGTCAGTGTTTTTTTTTTTTTTCACAAAATGTGAAAAAAAATATGAAAGATTTATAAAATGTCATGTCATTACATTGAAAGCAAGGAACCGGGGCGCCTGGGTGGCTCGGTGGGTTAAAGCCTCTGCCTTCGGCTCAGGTCATGATCTCAGGGTCCTGGGATCCAGTTCCGAGTCGGGCTCTCTGTTCAGCGGGGAGCCTGCTTCCCTTCCCCTCTCTCTGCTGCCTCTCTGCCTACTTGTAATCTCTGTCTGTCAAATAAATAAATAAAATCTTTAAAAAAAAAAAGAAAAAAGAAAGCAAGGAACCAGTGATAAGAGTTTACCATTTTGTCCAATATAAAAAGAAATAAGGGGGAAATAAAGGCCTATATATGGGGTTGATGGAATAGGGGCAATATAGCAGTTTACGAATTAGGAGGAGATAAATACTGGAAAAAATGACATGCGAGACATAAATCCATTTTTATTAGTAATGACATATTATGGGCTAATGTTCCAAATGAAAGCAAAGGATTTTAAAATATTTCAAATAGATAAGCTCCATATACAGTATGTGTAAAAGAAGACTATTGAAAGGGCACAAGATTAACAAATTAATGAAAAACAAGTTGATGTAACTACAGTACTTCACAAACTTCATGAAGAAGCAGCAGAGTAGGGGCACTATTCCCCTCTTGCTCAGAGAGGAAACCTCCTGCAGAAGAAATTTCATTACTGCGTTGCAGATACTCAGCCTGGTCGCCATTGTTCTCCCTCTCCCAGAAAACCTTGACTCTATTAGAACGTCTTTCCATTTCCAAAAGTCTTGAATGTGTGATTTGATTATTCCCTTCTTCCAAGGTGTTAAGTGAACCTGTCACTATCTCACGGGTGTTGGCAGAGTAGCTGAGACTGACGTTAGAGACCAGGGCAGTAACTGACTCATGGTATAGCCAGTAACATGAGCATCAGCATGGGTAAATTGGCTCCATTGTCCCGTCTCACAGGGGTTCCAAGGGGCCCAGGTGCTGGAGAAGAACGCTGAGCTTGCAGAACCCGGTTTATTTGAAGCAGTCAGCAAGCAGGCTCTTTATCTTAACAGGACAGATGATGTCATCTCTCAAGATTCCACACTGCAAAGGCACATCTAACAAATGGCCCAGTGGAAGAGTGATCAGGGATTTGCATTCTTCCCAGGTAAAAAAGTGAATGAGAGCAAGAGAAAAAGGTGCACAGATAATTCCCACCAAAGCTGTAAGACATGTGTGAAGTTTGATTTGGATTATTAGAATGGTTTCATTAAGCCTCCAAAAGTGTCATCAAGCAGCTGCAGCCCTGATGGCCACACATGACATAAACCAACCCAACACCGCTCTGCATCAGAGCTGTATGAATTTGTATCACTAAGGCTGTTTTCACAGCACATGGATTGAATGACAAGCACAGAGCCAGACCCCATCACCACGACTCCTTGGAGCTTGAGCTCCAGCTCGTAGGGATGTTTTGCCAGGCTGTGGTGTTGGGGGTGTGGTGTTGGGGGTAGGGACGGAAGAGCACATTCATTGTCCTCATTCACCCTCCTAATACACAGCTTGAATAGAAGGCCTTCCCAGTTGGCAGGGGTGTGTTCATAGGGCATGTACTCATGCTGCCTCTTGGTACAAGGTGTATAATCTCACCTCTTCTCCACTCATTCCATGCATTATCCTGAGATTCCATGAGACAGGATCAGATGAGAGGGGCACAAGGTCTTCTTTCCAAAATTGAGACATGTTTTGCATACCCTACCCTGGCCAGTATGATTCAGTGTAGATGGACTCCATGAGCAGTTTGAACAGTGATGCCCTGAGGCACTGTGCTTGAAATCTAAGACCAAGTCAATCCAGTAAGAGTATTCAGGTGGGTAGAAGACAGTAAGGACAATAAAGTGTGAATCATGTAGGCCCACTTTTCAGCGGGCTGCAACATGGAAGGTGTAGCCACTAGACTGGCCTGGCCAGGCCAGTCAGGGCAAAGATACATCATGCCCCCAGAAAAGGTTGGGACACAATGATAAATGTTTAAAACAGACCTTACAACCACCCACAAGACTAATGCCTGTCAACAGACATAAGATTCTTGTTTTTAAAAATATTGGAGAGAGCATACAGGAGCAGGGGTGTGGGGGCATTGGGGAGAGAAGCCCCAAGCAGATGCCCTGCTGAGTGCAGAGCCCAATGAGAGGCTCAATCCCAAGACTCATGAGATCATGACCTGAGCCAAAACCAAGAGTCAGACACCCAAACAACTGAGCCACCGAGGCGCCCCTCTTACATTCTTTATATCCATAGTGTTTTAATCCAGTTTGAATTCAAATGGGATTTTTAAAAAAGATTTTATTTATTTGACAGACAGAGATCACAAGTAGGCAGAGAGGCAGGCAAGCAGGCTCCCTGCTGAGCAGAGGGCCCAGTGCAGGGCTCCATCCCAGGACCCTGACATGACCTGAGCCGAAGGCAGAGGTTTAGCCCACTGAGCCACCCAGGCACCCTTCAACTGGGATTATTAAAACCTGAATAATTTTGGAAGGGTTTTCTACATTCCTTACATCCGAAGTACTTCTCCAGAGTGCAATGTTTTATGTTTACCAAGAGAAAAATAACTAATGAAGGTTTTCCCACATTCCTTACATTTATAAGGGTTTTCTCCAGTATGAATTCTTAAAAGGTTGTGCTACTTTTGAGGCAACAATAAAAGCTCTCCCACTTTTATTAAACAGTCATAGTAATTCTCTCCAGTGTGAGTATGTACGTAAGTGATCAAGTGGAAACTGGCAAATGCTTTCCCACACACAGACTCCACTCAGTTTCTCTCCATTGTGAGTTCTGAGAGGATTAATAAAACACGAAGAAGCAGTAAAGGCTTTCCTGTTTGTCACATTTAAAAGGCTTCTCCATAGTGTGAGCTGGTAGTACGTTCCGTATGTTTTGAGAATGCAGTATAGGCTTTCTCACATTCCTTACACTGGTAGTACTTTATTCCAGTGTGATTAAGACATGAGGAAATCTTTCCACATTCTTACATACAAAGGTACTCTCTTCAGTATCAGATCTTGTATATCTCTTAAAATTGGGAGATGTAACAAAGGCTTCTCACTCCCTTACATTTATAGGGTTTCTCTCCTGTCAATTCACATGTGTATGTAAAGGTTTGCACAACAAGGAATATTTTCACCACATTCCTCACATTCATAAATCTGTTAGCAGTGGAAGTTTCTTCATGCACTCGTGAAGAACGGGTCTCACCTTCCTTGCTTTTAGTTTTCTTCTTCTCCCTCATGAGTTGTCATTTGTCCTTTGAAATAAGACGGATCACGGAAGGCATCCCCACTGTCACTGCATGTGAAGGTTTTCTCTTGGGTGTTGGTTTTCCAGTCCAAAATATTTGGAGTCAGATGGTTTTTTCTGTGTTGTTTAAACCCAGGAAGTCTGTCTCCATACAGGGTTTCTCCTGCAGAGAAAGGAAGCCTTTTCCATATTCCTTACCCTCGAAAGTGTTCCCTCCATTCTGAGTTCTCCTGTGTCTAAAGGTATGAGCATTCACTCAAGTCTTTCTGACACTACTCACAAAGAGTTCCCATTCAACATGACTTCTTGCCTGTAGGAAAATAGATGAATGATGCTTCACAAAGATTCCTGAGTCATTAATTGATCCTACCTGTATCAAAATAGAAATAGCATTGCAGTGCTGATTAGGATTCATACCATTTCAAGTGCATTTATATACCTCCTGCCCTGTTTGTTTCTTTCCAGCTGGGATGACAGACTCCTTCTGCCAGCACAGTGGGCCATCTTTTAAAATCCTAGAGGGATTCCTTGTCTTGTGGAATTTCAATTTTTTTTTTTTTTTAGCGATTTCGTTTGTGGGAGAGAGCAAGCACGCACTAGTGGGGTGAACAGCAGGCAGAGGCAGAAGCAGGCTCCCCGCTGAGCAAGGACGCCAATGTGGGACTCAATCCCAGGACTCTGGAATCATGACCTGAGTAGAAGGCTGATGTTTAACCGACTGAGCCACATGGCGTCCCTGTTTCAGGGAATTGTTTTCAAAACTCAACATCCATTTATATATGTGGGAATGAATACTTGTTGGAATTGTGAAGTGACAAATTTCGAGGTAGATTTAGTATATCCCCAAATCCATCACACTGAGAATATCTCACAAGAAAAATGGTTTTGTCTTTGGAAAATGTCCCTTATCTCAAATATCTATCACTTGTGCTAATATTCTAGCTAAGGAAAAGCTCAATCTTTTCCAAGTATGGGAAATAAAAAATTACCACTTTATAAACTTTCAATATAAACTTTATAAAATACCACTTTATAAAATTTCAGTGTTTCTAACCTATTGGATGTTTTTTTCCCAAAATATTCTGCCAAATTACTGAGTATTTGGTTTTACGCTGCACTTTGTTTGAAAGTAAGAGAGAATAACAAATATAAGAAATTATCAAAATACATGTAGGTTAAAGGAGTTAAAAATAGTGAGGTTCATTTGAATCTGTTACAAAATTAAACATGCCAAAAACCAGTACAATGGATTTGAAGAGTTTGGCTATGTCAACTATTTATTTTTAAAAAAGATTTTTATTTATTTATTTATTTGAGAGAGAGAGAGAGACAGACAGACAGACAAGACACTGAGAGGTCACAAGTAGGCAGAGAGGCAGGCAGAGAGATGGGGGAAGCAGGCTCCATGCTGTGCAGAGAGGCTGATGGGCCGAAGGCAGAGGCTTAACCCACTGAGCCACCAAGGTGCCTCAATAATTTAGTAATGATGTTAAGAAGGTTGGTGAAAAAAACGACTCTGAAATTAAACATGATTCTCTTCAAGAATCATGTATTGCAGTATCGCTCATGACACCCTTCTCGGACTACAGCGGAGTGAAAATCACTGTGGCACTGTAGGGCAACAGTGTCTGTTCGTGTAGATTAACTTGAATGCAGACAGATATTCGGGAATTTCAAGCTAGAATGGAATGAATTCCAGTCATCTCTGGTCTTCAGTCTTTCTTTTCTCCTAGGTTTTCCTTCTAAGGACATGTTCTTTCTTGAAACAAGGATAAAAGCAGAAAAGATGAAGACTGAATGTTTAACAGGTTCTTCTTAGGTAAGAAAAAAGTTGATCCTTCAATAAAAATGACATGCTACATCTACCAGATACATATATTCCCTTATAGGTAGACCTGTTTCCACAGCTTCCTAGAATCACTCTGAGCCCTGTTGAATTTTCTCACAGCTATCAGAATGAGAGAATACCAAATAAACCCAGTATCTGCATTTCATAAAGGCGACTACATGTTATTTTGGCAGGTGCTTATACGATGAGGCTCAAAGTGTGCATTCCTTGGTTTATAAATTCATCAGTGCTTACAGGTATCTCTTTTCTCAGGAGTTTGCTGCAAGAAAACCGGACAAGAGCTTTTATTATTTATTTATTTATTTAAAAAGATTTTATTTATTTGAGAGAGAAACAAAGAGAGCATGAGAGGGGAGAGATTCAGAGGGAGAAGCAGACTTCCCACTGAGCAGGCAGCGCGATGTGGGACTCGATCCCAGGACTCCAGGATCATGACCTAAGCCGAGAGATAGGACTGTGGCACACATTCATTCTGAAACATTTCTCTCTTGTGTGGTACCCCAGCATGTACTCCCAGCCTCTAAGGCTATATAATAACACATCTTAAGAGTCATAGGGTTGTGGAGATCTGTCTGTCTTGTGGCTACCTAAGCATACTTCTGTCTGTGAGTCTCCTTAATAAACCATTTCTCATCAAACTATACTTGTTTGCCTTCTTTGGTCTTATATCTCCTTTGGCTTTGGAGTTTGTTTTGCATATACCTTTCAGAAAACAGTGCTAAACACTCTTGTCTCTTTTGATAACTCACTCATGGTTGATATACTTCATTCCTGGCTTCAGTGAAGCCTCTAACACATAAACTTAATACAAGTCTAAAAGCTCTTGTCCAGGGGCACCTGGGTGGCTCAGGTTCCGACCTCAGGACTGTGTATTGTGCAGGCCGAACCTAAAGCAGTGTCTCTGAAAAAGGGCATCAACAAGGACTTATTATGGGACATATTCTAGGCCATCATCCTGCAAAGCTGAGGGTGAAATCTGCTGGAATGCTGCACTATATGAACCAAGATTATTTCAGAGCAGATCAAGAATGATAAGTGGACAGGGCCTTCTCCATCTCTCTGGAGATCAGGTTATTTGAAGTGGGGTTCATATTAATCAATCAATCAAAAATATTGATTAGTAACAATTCAACAGGATCAATTACTTTTTCTGTGCAGATGACATGCATGAAAGCTACTATAACAGGCCGGTGTACAAGAGATTAATATCAACTGCCAATAACTGAGGACTGTTACATATCAGATGTCTCACTAGAGTTTTGAGCTCACACATATGTGGAAAAATTTGTGTATCTGAATCGGTTTCTTTTTTTAAAGATTTTATTTATTTATTTGACAGAGAGAAATCACAAGTAGACGGAGAGGCAGGCAGAGAGAGAGAGAAGGAACAGGCTCCCTGCTGAGCAGAGAGCCCGATGCGGGCCTCGATCCCAGGATCCTGAGATCATGACCTGAGCCAAAGGCAGCGGCTTAACCCACTGAGCCACCCAGGCGCCCCTGAATCTGTTTCTTTTAACAATTTTATTTTTAAGTCATCTCTACACCCAACATGGGGCTGAAACTCACAACCCTGAGATCAAGAATCACATGCTCTACCCACTGAGCCAGCCAAGCATCCTTCCCCACCTTTTCTTTAAAAAAAAAAAAAAAAAAAAAAAAAAAAAATAAATTTTTTTTAAAGATATTTTTTATTTATTTGGCAAAGAGAGAGAGAGCGGTCACACGTAGTCAGAGAGGCAGGCAGAGAGAGAGGAGGAAGCAGGCTCCCCGATGAGCAGAGAGCCTGATGCGGGGCTTGATCCCAGGACCCTGAGATCATGACCTGAGCCGCAGGCAGAGGCCTTAACCCACTGAGCCACCCAGGTGTCCCTTAAAAAAGATTTTAAGTGTGAATCTATTCATTCAACTGTAATGATCTAAACACAAATAAAACATATCTGTTAAAATTTAGTGTCCAATGAATTTTTAACATTGAATGAAGAAAATAATGCAAAGCATCTAAATTTTTGGTACTGACTGCATACTGCAGTTGTTAGGGTCGAGAAGAGCTCAACCTAGGGAGGCGAAGAGGAACGACACCAAGGCAGCTCTTTCTGCAACAGCACGGGGCTTTATTGTCCCAGCATGCTGGGGCTCTGCAACACACCCGAAGATCAGGCAGAGGCTGAGAGCCCTGATCAAGGGGAGCATATGGTTTTTATACAATTTTTTTTAGACAAAGGCTTGGCACAAAGCCACAATCACAGTGACCTCTTTACACAGTTACAGTTCCTGGTATGCTCTGCACAGTTTACATTTTTCAGTTAGCCATATCTTATTGTCCGGGTGCAGCTGTGGTCAGGCGGCTGTGAAACTAGGACAAAACAGTTCTCTTCTTTGTTAACCACAAGCATAATTCAAGGACATTTCTTAAGCAGGGAACGTGCTCAGGATGTGGGGCCTCAGGGGAATGGAGGGGAACACAAGCGGAAGGCCATGCTCCTACTTCTCAAGGTTCAACCCGCAAAGCAGCAGAGCAGTTACAGAAAAGCAAGTTAGCAGAAGCTCCACACAATTTAACTCTTTCAGCTCTGGATCTCTTCACAGTAACTACTTTATATAATAAAGAAGTAAAATATTCTTCAAAATAATATTAGCTTTTTCATTTTTGTTCATTGTAGATACTGAAAATAATTATATTCATGGTCTACACATACTTTTACTGGACAGCACTGGTCGAGACTGTGGCTGAGTATACAAAGGAAAGAAAAATTCATTTCTGTCAATACCACTGAGCTTGCCTCCTTGGATGGGAAGCTTGAAGCTTGTTCATTTCAATTCTTACTGAGGATTTATTTCTTTCTTCTGTTCAGTAAATAGTAAGTTATGTCTGTGGCAGATACTCATGAGAACAGTTACATATACAGAAAATGTCCCAGACATAAAAGAACCAACATTCCTATAGTAGAAGATAGACAATAAAGTAATAACTGACTTATCAATTCATAAGTGACATGGGAAAATAAACAGGTTGGGGGGAAAAAAAGGGTCTCCTATATACACACCCCACATAAATTCTGTTGGTTTCTGGGCAAGACAATGGAGAAAAAGAGAATCATCAGCTCTTCCATATTTAACCTAAAAAGATTAGAAAAGGAATGCCAAAGTTTTCACAAAATAACTCAGAACATGTTAAAGTGCTGAAGCTCCCACAGGTGTTGGTTGGAACCTTCGACCAAACAGATGTGTGCTTCCCCTTGCCTTGACAGAGGGGCAAGTCCATGCCACACTTTGCTCAACATGTGTGCATTTTGTGTGTCTTTTCAGACAACCGCCATTTCATATTTTGTATTTGTTCCGTTTTCTATTCAATTTGCCTTTATGTTTCTTCATTTTGCCACAGACTTCCTTTATGTTTGTTTTTTAACTGCCTGTATTTTATGTCTAACTTTCTAAAAAAAGATTATTTCTTTGAGAGAGAGATCACAAGTAGGCAGAGAAGCTTCCCCTCCCCCCGCCTGCCTGCCTCTCTGCCTACTAGTGATCTCTGTCAAATAAATAAAATCTTAAAAATAAAAGAAAGTATATTAACTTCCTACGTGAACGTAATGCATCAGAAGCAAAGAACGCGCAAAAATAAAGTCAAACCGTCAGATAAAACATTCCTTTGCATCCAAGAGGAAAACAGGCCCATGGGAACCAGCTCCCCCCACAGTGCTCACCCGAGTGCGCCGGAACCGCGTGGTCCGTGAGGACGCGAGGACACCGCCAGAATCTACCAACTCGGCGGATGAAGCTCTTTTCCCCCTGCAGAAAAGTAACAAAAGTTGCTTCGCAGCCTCCTGAAGAGGGAAGCAGCGTATGAACCGACCCCCTAGAAGCGCCCTTCGATTCCCTGAGAAGCTACTCCCAAGGCCGCCCCCGCGGAAGGCAGCGGTGCGCGCCAGGTCTCTTTGTTGGAGTCATCCCTACACCCAAGGTAAGGCCTGAGCTCACCACCCCAAGATCGAGTGGCTCGCTCCACTCACTGAGCCCGCCTGGCTCTCCACGGGCCAGATCTCTTTAAGCAGGCACCTGGGAGGCCCGAGACACTTGTCCTTTAACTGCCACCTTCCAGCCCCCGAGCCCCTTCCCTCTCCCTCGGGTTAGATTCCAGACGCTGGCAGGCGCGCACTTACAGCCAAAGCGAAACCAGACCAGCGGCGGAAGAGACCCCGGCGCCTGCGTGACCTCACTTCCGCTTCCCGTCTGAGGTCGGAAGGGGCGGGCCCCCGCGGGCGGCCGTCAGCCTCGTCGGACCACCTCAGGCGGGAGGGCGCTGGTTTCCTCCCGCCTGGGTGTGGGTGGGCAGGGCTGGGCGAGGCCCCGGGGCGGGGACAGAATGGGATCCAGAGACTAGGCGGAAGTTAGGACCAGCACCATGGGCGGGGCTGCAGGGCCGAATAGACCCAGTGCTTGTCGGCACCGCTGAATACTTAAGGTGGAAGGGCGAGTGTGCGGGGCGCCGGCCTGTACACAATAAGCTTGGGGGAACTGCCTCCCCTCCCCTTGTTTCCTGGACCCTTTACAAGGATTCTCCCCTATCTAACGTTCTTGCCAATCCTTAAAGTGGTCTAGCTCCTCCAGTCAGTCCCTTCTTTAGGTCTTAGAGCACCATGCTAAACTCCAGTAAGTGATTCCTTTAGATTTTCAAGGTAATGGCATTTTCTGCAAATCTGTTCCCCACCAATAATAATTCTTTTTATTTATTTATTTTTAAATACAATTGATACCGGACATTCTTCACTTCTCAGGAATGTATCTGAAGTTTCTCCAGTAATCATGTTCTCTGTGGTTGCTGTGATTTTCAGTGGATGACCTTTACGGAGTTAATAAAGATGTTTAAGCCCTGATCTTAATGACATTTTATTGAGTTGTTCATGTGCATTATCAAATGTCTTATACATCTATAACTATTTTGCTAGGTTATTTCATGTGTTGCTGTACAGAATACTAAATGTATGTAGCCAAATAATCTATTTTTTAAAAAATATTTTAAGATTTGAGAGAGAGACAATGAGTGGGGAGAAGCAGACTCCGCACTGAACAGGGAGCCTGAGATGGGGCTCAATCCCAGGACCCTGAGACCAGGACAGGAGCTGAAGGCAGCTGTCTAACCGACTGAGCCTCCCAGAGGCTCCAAAATAATTTGTTTCTTGCCTTTAAATGTCCAAACTATATACTGAATTTGTTTCTCACATTTATTAAAGACATTTTTAAAAAAGATTTATTTATTTGAGTGAGCGAGAGAGGGAGAGAAGGAACAGGGAGAAGGACGGAGGGTGAGGGAGAAGCAGGTTCCCAGCTGATCAGGGAGCCACTGCTGGGCTCAATCCCAGGACACTGGTATCATGGGAGCTGAAGGACTGAGCTTCCCAGGTGCCCCTATTAAAGACATTTGAATTTTTAATCCTCGTGGAGTTGATTTCACCATGTGGTGTGGGGTAGTGGATCTGGTTATTTTATTTCCAACAGAAAACATGGCCAGTTGTGGTACCACTTACCAGTAAACTTTTCTTGACTTAGTCATGTGAAATTCCATCTCAATTAAATAAATTACTATATGAATATTTAGTGGTAAAAATATAAGAACTGTTAATATATGTTGCAACTTACTGCTCTAGGTGCTTCAGAGATAAGACTTTTTTTAATGCTTTTTTTTTTTTATTATCAGGGGAAAGCGCGAACGCAGTCCCCCACTACCACAAATTATGCAGTCGAGTTTCCCACATTTGGGGAAATCGCAGGGGTCAGCACATCCGGAGTGCAATGGATAAGCCTCGCCCTGGGAAAACCACCTTCGTGATCATGGTATCTCCCCTGCTAGGTAAGTATACAGCTATGCCATGATTTTTTTCTTTTGTTTGTTTTTTTGAATAGCTTTATTGACCTATAATTCACATAACCCACAATTTGTGCATTTGAAACTTAAACATTCAAAGTTTTTTTTTTAAATTAAATTCCAGAGTTGTGCAACTAGCAGAATTTTAGAACTGTTTTGTCACTCCAAAAGAATCATTCCTTTGGCTATCATCCATTTTCTTCCTCTCTTAGTGAGTAGGTAACCATGAATGTATTTTCTCACTCTAAAGATTTGCCTTTGGGGCACCTGGGTGGCTCAGTGGGTTAAAGCCTCTGCCTTCAGCTCAGGTCATGATCCCAGGGTCCTGGGATCGAGCCCCGCATCGGGCTCTCTGCTGAGCGGGGAGCCTGCTTCCTCCTCTCTCTCTGCCTGCCTCTCTGCCTACTTGTGATCTCTGTCAAATAAATAAATAAAATCTTTAAAAAAAAATAAAGATTTGCCTTTTCTGGACATTTCATGTAAATGAAATCATAAAATCCTTTGCTGATAGCTTCTTTTCACTTAGCATGTTTTCAAGGTTCATATGTGTTGTAGTATGCATCATTTTTAATTGCTGAATGATATTCCTTTGTATGGATATACTACATGTTATTAATATATTTACCAATTGATGCACATTTAGGTTGTTTACACTTTGTGGGTATTATGAGTACTGCTGCTCTGAACATTCACATATTTTTGTGTGTCTGCAGACATATTTTAATTTATCGTGGGTATTGTATTAGAATTCCCCAGAGAAATAGAACATATAGCCCTGAAATTTATGGTGAGCTCAGAAGGATCTATTATATATACACACATACAATGGACACAACATACTTTATACGTACTTATACACATACAACATGACTTTTTATATAAGGAACTACTTACATAACTATGAAAGCTGAGAAATCTCTCAATCTACGAGAACTATGAAAGTAGGTAGTACCTTTCAAACACTCCAGAGCCAGACTGCCCACAATGTAGATTTCAGTCCTTGTCTCAAAGCCCAAGAAGAGGAATACCAAGAGCAGGAGAAAATCACTATCCCAGTTCAACAATCAGACAGAAAAAGAGAACACAGTTGTCCTCTGCTTTTTCGTCCATTCAGGCCCTAAATCGCATTGGATGGTATCTGTCCATGTTGGGGAGGGTGATATGCTATGCTTAGTCTATTGATTTAAATGCGAAACTCCTGGAACATGCCAAAAGGCACTGCCAAAAATGACATTAATGAGCTATCTAGGTATTTCATGACACAGTCTAGCTGACACACGAAATGAATTAATAGGTATCTATCTAGGACTGGAATTGCTGGGTCAAATAGTAATTATATATTTGACCTTTTGAAGTATTATCAGACTGTTTTCCAAAGTGGCTGCACCATTTTATACTTTACCCATCAGTACATGAGCTATTTCCCAATGTCATTTGTTAATTTTTTTTTTATTAGCTATTCTAAATGGTAAGAAGTGGTATCTCCTTGTGATTTGGGTCATTTTTCTACCAGTGATGTTGATGACTAGTGGTAACTTTTCATGTATTTGTTGCTATTTGTTATGTCCTTGGAGAAATGTCTCTTCAAATCTCTTGTCTATTTTAAAATTGAATTATTTGTCTTTTCACTGTTTAGTAAGAATTATTTATATATGCTGCATGGAAGTTTCTTTTTGCATATATGAATTGCAAATATTTTCTACCACTCCATGGGTTGTCTTTCACTTTTTTGATGTGTTCTTTGGAGTTCAAACGTATTTAAATGTTGATGATGGACCTCTTAAGTACAAAAGATCTTAATTTTGATAAACTACAATTTATCTATTTTTTTCTTTGATTTTTAGTGTTTTTGGTATCACATCTAAGAAACCATTGCCAAATTCAATGTCAAGAAGCTTTCCTCCTATGCTTTCTTCTGTGAATTTTGCAGTTTTGTCTTTGGTTGATCTTTGGTCCATTTGTTTTTTTTATAAAGTAAGAGATGGAAAGCAGTAACATTCCAGTGCTTTGTCACATATGGCTGGCAGTTCCATTTGCATAGTTCAGGAACTCTCGACTGCTCTTTGCTTGGTTAATATCAAAAGATAAGATATAGTTATTTATCCTAAATTTTTGAGATAAGCAAAATTGAATTACTAAGTGGAGAAGCAGTAGAGATAAGTACTTCTTTATTATGCTTATATAATAAGTTTTATTTTTTTTAAGATTTTATTTGAGAGAGAGATCATGAGACGGGAGAAGGTCAGGAAGAAGCAGACTCCCCGCCAAGCTGGGAGCCCAATGTGGGATGGATCCCAGTACCCCAGGATCATGACCCAAGCTGAAGGCACTCGCTTAGCTAACTGAGCCACCCATCCACTCTGTATAATAAGTTTTAAACCCTGAAAGCCAGTTTTAACACCTACTGAGCCATATTAATTTTTTTAACCAAGTATCCACAGAATCATTTTATCAAGGAATAAAGCCAAAGACTTTAATTTAAATTTATTTTTCATGGTTGTCAGGGCCTTGATGATTAAGATGGGATAATTTAGGGTGATGGTTACAATACTTATGGGAAATTGAGACATTACTACAATTACAGTGGGGTACACCTATTTTCTTCTATTTTAATTATTTTTTTGATTGTAGGAGAAATGTTTAAATTTAGTGGGGTCCCCAAGTATAGCTATAATTTGAGCCCTAGTATTGATAACAATTTATGAAGCCCTGTCAATTAGTGTATTTTAGCAATGTTATCTTTAATTTAGATCTTAAATTGTGGAGGTGCAAAAGCCTTGGTGACCCTTTTATCTTTGTAATATGTAAATTTTTTAATATATAAATTTTGTTGCTTATTTGTTGCATATATAGTTATATATAAAACTTATGTAAGTTTTTAACATATAAACCTTAATATATAACTAAGTTTTCAATTGATTCAAATTATGGAACTTTGTTTTAGTTTAGTTGTGTGTAGTATATATTTATAATTTACATATATACATATCTATATTAAATGTTGGAAATGTACATAATTTACTTTACCTTTTGTTTTCTCCCCTGTATCTATGGGTTTATTTTTCGTTATCATTTTTAAATGAGTAAGCAATTGAAGACTAACATTATGTTTATAGACCTGACAGTTGCTTGGTACAGAAGACTTAAAGTTCCTGTTCTTTGGGAAGGGAGGGATTACTTGTAGTCACATAGAGTCCCTGCTGCTATACCCTTTTTTCTTCTGGTCTCTCACCTTTCCCTATTTTTTTTCTTTACGTATTTACCTATAAGCTCCTGATGGTATTGAGTGGACCTTTGCTATGCGCAGTGCCCTCCCTTTCTAGACTGTGCCTTTCAACCTCAGAGGGACTGGAATCTCTCTCCAAGAGAGCAATATGGGGGAATCCCAATCTTATAACATTCGGTTTTCAAGAAGATGCTCTTACATGTTGATAGGCAGTGGCACTCGAGAGCCCACGTACATTGACCAGGAGATTTACAAATGGGTTTGAGTTGAGAAACCTCCCGAGATTTTTTAAGGGGAGCAGGGAAAAATGTTCTTACTCTTTTCCCTTTTTCGTGAAACATGGATCTTATCTCAAACCAGGTAGGCAGGGGAACAAATCACAACAGAAGCAAAGTGAGGAATAACAGGGGCATACGTGATGGCTGCTGAGGACCTCCTGATCTCTTTGGCCCCCACAGGAGATGTAGTGGCTGAGGAGTTCCCCCTTGGTGTTGCAGGGACCACCACTCCACAGTGCTGAGGAGAGGTAAGTCATTTCTGGTTGTCCTCACATACTGGTAAGGAGAAAATGTTATCAGCTAAGTCAATTGTTTGCATTTATACCAAGTGAATTAAAACATTATTAGGGCAGCAAAGTGGGGGAGAATATAAGAATGAAAGGACAAGGGTCCCTGGGTGGCTC
The DNA here is from genome assembly GCF_020171115.1 of Neogale vison. NCBI lineage: Eukaryota > Metazoa > Chordata > Mammalia > Carnivora > Mustelidae > Neogale > Neogale vison. The sequence goes on from NC_058096.1 coordinate 217,493,749, forward strand.
AGTTGGTTAAGTGTTTGCCTTCGGCTTAGGTCATGATCCCAAAGGGATCCTGGGATCCTGGGGTTCTGGGATCGAGTCCCACATCAGGTTCCCTGCTCAGTGGAGAGTCTGCTTCCCCACTGTTCATGCTTTCTCTCTCTCTAATAAACAAATAAACCTTAAAAAAAAAGAATGAGGGACGCCTGGGTGGCTCAGTTGGTTAAGCAGCTGCCTTCGACTCAGGTCATGATCCCAGTGTCCTGGGATTGAGTCCCACATCGGGCTTCTTGCTCAGCAGGGAGCCTGCTTCTCCCTCTGCCTCTGCCTGCCTGTGCTTGCTTTCTCGCTCTCCCTCTGACAAATAAATAAATAAAATCTTAAAAAAAAAAGAATGAAAGGACAATTTATCAGAAATATAAAATGAGGGGCACCTGGGTGGCTCAGTCTGTTAAGCATCTGCCTTCGACTCAGGTCATGATTCCAGGATCGAGCCCTACATTGGGCTCCCAGCTCAGCAGAGACCCTGCTTCTCCCCCTGCCCCTCACCCTCCTGTGCGTGCTCTCTAATAAATAAGTAACAATAAAATCTTAAAAAAAGAAATATAAAATGACCACATTTGTATGCATCTAGCTATAGTGCCTAAAAGTAAGACAGAATTAAAAAAAAAAAAAACACAACAATCTGACTACCCCCAGTAATAGTGACACATTTAACATACGTCTCTCAATAAAGAACAATTGAGGAGAGGTTTGTAATAATAAAAATTTTAAAAACAAAAGATTCATACATCAGACACACTGATCATACTGAATAATTACAGAATAGGCATTGCTTCCAACCATATTTAAAAGATTCCTAAGACTTGACCACATAGGAGATATTCTCAGTTAACTGAAATCCCTTGAAACAGAAGCTCCCCGCAGAGTGGTTTACATCAGTTAGTTTATTTTTCTTGTGTTAGATGAAGCCCAGAAATAAGCAACCCGAGGTTGGTACAGCCAAATGATACTGTATATCCCTGTGGTATAATCAGTAGCCTCTGACTATCATCCTCTTGGTCTATTTTCTAGGAAAGAAAAAGAGATGAGACACAGGGCAAATGTTGAAGAGAAGATGCCAACTGAGATACTCCCATTGCCACAGCTTCTTTAGAACCCACGAGTAGTGACCTCTACCTATTTCTCACTGACCAGAACCAAGAGCTTATGGGGGCTCAAAGCAGCAAAGTAAGTTGAGAGAGTTCCTTAAAAAATTGTTCACACTGCCAACTTGAATATAACTATAGTTTTGTTACTTTAGGAAAGGGAAGGAGGAATGGATCTGGGCATACTCGCTGTATCCGACACACTGGGCCACACAGCAAGTCTCCAATAATTTTGTTTTAAATAATGTCATACAGAATCTACATCATAAAGACCACGCATCTGTGTATAATCCAATTAAATTAGAAATCTACCAAAAATAACTAAAATATGCAGAGTCTGCACATTAAAAATCCATTTCTAAATAACCTACAGGTCCAAGACATCTTGATGAGGATTGGACCACATTTAGTACTAAATTATGGTGAAAACATTATTTATCTAAATTTTGTGGTATAGACTAGGGAGCATTTAGAGTGCCATATAACCTTTAATTCTCATCAGTTAACAAGTTGTCACACTTTCAGGATGAGACACTCACTGATAAAGACAATCACAGAACGATAACATTCGTAAGATTGTTCCCAGTATAGCGGAAGTCAAGAGTTGTGCCTGGGCTTTCTACATCGGTCCCAGCAGGGCTGCTCTTGTGTGAGTTCTAAAATGAGGAATGAGGAGTAAAGGTCCAAGAAAGGCTTTCCTGTAGTCATTTCACTTATACTTTCTGCCCAGTATGTATTCGCTTGTGCATTATAAGGTTAGTGCTGGTGCTGAATGCCTTTCCACACTGAATGCATTGATAGGGCTTCTCTCCTGTGTGAGTTCTCACGTGTACCCTTAGGCACGAGGAATTCCTAAAGGCCTTCCCACAGTCTTTACACTCATAGGTTTTCTCTCCAGTATGAGTTCTCTTGTGCACAATGAGGTAAGAGCCTGTGCTGAAGGATTTTCCACACTGACTACACTCGTAAGGTTTCTCTCCAGTGTGAGACCGTGTGTGTTTCTTAAGGGATGACTGATCAATGAAGGCTTTCCCACAGTCGCTGCATTCGTAGGGTTTCTCTCCAGTGTGGGTTCTCATATGCTTCTGAAGGGATGAAGGAACAGTGAAAGCCTTGCCACATTCCTTACAGTCATAGGGTTTCTCTCCAGTGTGAGTCCTTTTGTGCACATTAAGATGAGAGCTCTGGCTGAAGGATTTTCCGCAGTGATTACACTCATACGGTTTCTCTCCCGTGTGAGATCTCACATGCTTTTTAAGGGAAGACTGAAAAATGAAGGCTTTCCCACAGTCGCCACATTCATAAGGCTTCTCTCTGGCACGAGGTCTCACACATTTCTGAAGGGACGAAGAGCTGGTGAACGCTTTTCCGTGCTCCTTACATTCTGAGCTTTCCTCCATGGTATACATTGTTTTGTGGACACCAAGGGAGGCTCGTTCTCCATGATCATGGCATTCACAGAATTCCTCTCCAGCAGGTATTTGCACATGTACTGAAAAGGAAGGGTGTAAGCTGAAGGACCTAAGATACTGATTACATGGATGAGATTTCTCTCCTGTGAGAGTCCTTAAGCATTTCCTAAGGGATGCCTCTTGATGGAAAGCTTTGCCGCAATTATTAAACTCACAAGTTTTCTCTCCACTGTGAGTACTTACATGACTGCTAAGAGTTGAGAGGTGGCCAAGGTCCTTCCCATATTCTTTATAATTGAAGCATTTCTCTCCCTCACAATATCTTGTACATATAAAGTGATAGTTCTTTCTGAAGAATTTTCCACAATGATCAAATTCCAAGGGTTTCTTGCCAGGTTGAGTTGGTACCTGCAGAACAAGTAAGTGGCAACTAAAGACTTTCTCACTTTCTTTACACTCATGGGAATTCTCTTCTGTGTGGATTCTGCCATACATAGGAAGTACATGATTATGACTGACATTTTTATTATTTTCAGTGCATGTATGTGATTTTTCCCCCCCCATTAGTTCCTTCAAGTTGAATCAACTGAATGCTCTAACCCAGGACTCCATCATTCCTAACAAAGGGGATCCTATATACAGAATTTTGTCAATAATGAGTGAAGAAATGAATTAACCATGTATTAAATACTTAACAATGGAATCACATTTAAATAAATGTTTACTTTTTGGTATTCTCTGTGGGGCAGCAAATGTTGAGCTTGGTTTAGAGATTTCTCTAATTTTATGAGATTCAGGAAGATGTTTCTGAGACGGCTTTCTGGTGAGTGAATGCTACCTGCCTCACTGTCTCGCCTCATTTGGAAGCTGGTGCTTTAACTCAATAGCATCAAAGACTTCTCCTACTTTAAAAATAATCAGAAATCATTCCTGGTGAATCTTACCGTTTTTATGCTATTGCAAGTTTTCCCCCCAGGAGCATTCTTCAGAGGAATACCATCTTTTGATTTCAGTTGAATATCCCAATCTGAAATTGAAAATTTTTGAAACTATTGGGATAAAAAGTAGGGATAACAGAAAAAAGGAGGTGGGCACCCTATGAATTGTTTTCAGGAACACTAAATATGGAAAGGAAATGTGAAAGAGAAGATATAACCTGTGACCAGAGGACCTGTTCTAGGAAGTTGGCTCTGGGAAAAGATGCTAATGGTAAGAACAAGCAATGGAAATGGGAAGTATTTCATTTAGAAAGGATTCTGGAGGTTTGAAATAATAGGAGAGTGTATTATCTGGAAAGCAAAGTAGGGAAAATGGAACAAAAAGTATTCAAGGAAATGTCAAATTTAAAGAGGAATTAAAACAGCTTTTTCTCTGAGACCACATGAAAACGTGAATGAAAGGCAAGATGGTGAAAGACAGAAAGCTCACATAATGGGCTGGTTCTTCCACAAACTGACAGGCCTAAATGGACCATCCCCCACCAAGTCTCCTCCACATAATGACTCCTTTCTGCTTGGGGCTCACCTGTAAAGGCACCTTGGAGAATTGCCCCCTCCTCTGTTCCCAGCACTTCCTGCTCCATCTCCGTGATCAGACTGTGTTTGCAGAGAGGGTATCCTGCTCACGGAGAAAGACACATGAGGTGGGGAGCTGTGAAGGACAAGAAATCTGTCCACAAAACTGATTCCAATACTTTGATATTAAGGGATTCTGAAGATAAACAAGTAAAACTTCAGGAGTGACCAAAGAATCAGATCTGAGCTCTTTTACAAGGTCCCCAAAACAGATGTCCTATCCACAGGGAACTAACCCTCGGAATCCAAGTCCAAGAGCAGAGACATACCGCAAATCACCTAAATTTTACAATAATAATGAAAATGAAATCAGTGTGTTTTTTATGGAATGCCATGAGACTGCCCCACAAGGGCAGAAGCTATTCTTTTTGTCTTTACCATGTATTGTCATTCTTTTCACATATCCTAGAACATGGTATGTGAGGAAGGACCATCTGCTGCATGAAGAAATGAGAGAATGAAGGAATGAGGCCAGTCTTACCCACGGAAGCCAGGTTCCTGTAGTTCTCCAGCATCACGTCTCTGTACAGGGTTTTCTGAGCAGGGTCCAACAGTGCCCACTCCTCTTGGGAGAAGTCCACTGCCACCTCCTCAAAGGTCACTGAATCCTGAAACATCACATGCATTGTGGCTCAGGCAAGGCTTGTCTCTAACAACGTAGGAAAAGAATGGTGGAGAGGCTGCCAGCACTGGGGAAAGAGACTAGCACACAGCAGGCCTGCAGGTGCTTCAGAGGCCTCCCAGGATCTCATTAACTGAGACTCAAGGCTCAGATCTTGGAACTCTCCTCTTTTGCTCTCCCTGCCTGGATCATCTCATCCAGACTCATGCTTTAAGCACCCTGTCTATAATAGTTGACCTGCTCTTCCCACCACTAGGTTGTGAGGACTCTTCCAGTCTTAGCCAAGATTGAGTACAGATTGACTGTACAGCAGGATGAGAAAAATACTTGGAAAATGAATGATTTTCCTAGTGAAAAATCTCTCTTGTCCTGCACAGCACCCAGCAGAATATGGAACCAATACTCAACTTGGAGGAAGATCTTGGAAAAAAAAAGAAATTAACAAATGATGTAGCAACAGAAGTCTTTCCTACTGTATTCTTTATCTCATTCTAAGAGGCCCAGAGAAGTGGGGAAGACTGAGGCCAGCTCAGTTGAAACTGTAGGTCAGGGGCAAGAGATGTCTCCTTTGGGAACAGCAATGTTTTTTGGAAAGAGAATAATTTCCTGTATACCTGTGACCCGGTTGTCAGAAATCCTGCAGCCATTCTTCCTCCTGTGTGTCTCCCTCCTTACCAGACAGGGTTCTAAGCAAGCAGACCTAGAGAAGAAAGAAGCCACCAGAGTCTGGGTTGGACAGATATTCAACACTTACACCCTAGAAGCTTCCACATACTAGCTTCAGAAGGAACACACACACACACACACAGACACACAGACACACACACACACACACACACACACACACAAACACATACACACAAACCCACAGATCCCTGTTAGGATTTTACTCTCCTATCCTAGAACAAGTAGGAATCAGGAATATAGTATTTATTTTTAGCTTTTACACTTTTTTTCTAGACTGAACTACTAAAAATGTCTAGAGTCAAAAGGCACTGTGAGAAGCAATGAGCCTTCCTAAAACCACCATGCCTCTAAATGTCATTTGCCCAGGAAAGAAACAAGGGGGCTCATTTGAGAAACAGCTGAGTCCAGTGTAGAACAGGAAATGTTCAAGGTGAGTCTGAAACATCATATAGCAGAAAGCAAGAAACCCAACAAAAGCTAATGGGGTTGTATCAAAAAGACAAAGGAGGAAATTAAAAAAAAAAATAGCTCTCCTTGGCTTAAGATGGAACAGTTTACAAAATAATGACTGCAATATGTTGAAATCATCAAATCTAAAACAAAATAATGAGTTCATAACGATATTTAAAAAAAAAAAAAAACCCTACTGGTCAGCATTGGAGGAGGCCAGGCTATCAACTCATAATTCTGAAAATTCCGAAAGGAAAGAATCAAGCATATATCCCTCTCTCTTTTGTGAAAAATATTTTTATGATTTCCAAACTGCTGTAATGAGGCGAAGTTCTTTACAGAAGAATCATACAAGCTTTATAAGAAGCCTCGTTTATCATAAAGAAAACGCTAGAGTCAGAAAGTCACCATTTCTAAAGCACTAGTACATTAATGGATCATGGCAATGACAACCAACAGCTACTAAGTTATTAGGTGAAAAGTAAATGGGGATGTTTATTTCTGACTTTTAATTCTGAAAAAACTTTCAAACTGAAAAAAAATAATGGTGTGAACATGAACTTCCACAGACTCTTCACCATTAAAGTTTGCTTTCTCTCTCTACCCCTGTGTTCCCTCTCTGTTTCAGCAAGAATGTTAAGAAAAGTCTATTCCAGGGAAAACAGCAGATGTCATGACCCTTTTCTCCTCTGTACTTCAGAGTGACACCCGAACTTGGATATTCTCCAATGTAACCACAATGAGCAAAATCAGGACTATTTAATATGGATTTAACACTCCATATGCAGCATTTCACTAACTGGCCCAATAATGTCCTTTATAGCAATCATTTTGTAAATTTCCCATACAGGACCATGCCCTCAAACCATGGTTCTTTACTCTTCTTTGATCTGGACCTATTCCTTGGCCTTTCATCTTTCAAGATATGAAGGTATCTGATCACGGAAGTTCTGATATGATATAAGAAGAAACAGTACCATCTGTGAAGTATTTTTGCCAAAAAAAAAACCCTGACAAATCCTTTCACATTAGCAGTTTATAAAAAGAGGAAAGAGGAAGGACTGAGGGACCTGTTAAAATGACATCATGAAGGGGCACCTGAGTGGCTCAGTACTGTGATAATGCTAAAAACTTCCCGTTAAGCCTAAATCTAGCCAAGCTTCTAGACTAGACTTTCAACAGGAAATACAGAGATAAACAAGTTAAACACCAAGATGCAGCAATCAGCCAAATCTACAATGCAGAACACTTTAAAGACAAATGACTTAGTATCTCCAATTAGTTGATTAACAAAAAAAGGAAAAAGGGAGATGAAACAGGTACTTAAGAGATCTATACCTCAAAAAACAATGTGGGAGCTCTGATAGGATCCTGACTTGAGCAAACCAACTGTAAAAAGATATTCTGGAGACAATCAGGGAACTCTGGAGTCTGCCAGGTGAGAAAACGCTATGGTGGTATGTACCAGCTACAGATTCATACTTAAGTATTTACTGATGAAAGGACATGATATCTACAATGTGTTATTTAAAAAAACCCTCCAGAAAAAAAAAAAAGAGAGAAGCAGGTGGACAGGCCACTAGCACTATCTCAACACTATTACCTCAATAGTACAGGAGCCACCACTCGCATAAGGCTGTTGAGCGCTTGAAATGAAGCTAGTGTTAGAATTTAAATTTAAATTTAAATATAAATAGCCATATGTGGATAGTGTATTAAACAGTCAGCCTATGATGATCCAAAATTGGTAAAATATTGATAAATATCAAAGCTGAGTGTTGCCAACATAAGGATTCACTATACTGTTCTATTCTTATGTGTGCTTGAAATTTCCCTATGAAAAGCTTAAAAATTTAAAAGGATAAAATAAAGACATTTTTAAGTAAAAACCTGAGAGAGTTTACCCATCAAAGGATCACTAAAATAAATTCCGAGTTTGTGCAACGGAAATGTTAAAAAAGTAGAGTGAACAAAAATCAAATGGGTATGTAAGGGCCTATTTAGCCAGAGTGGCCCCACCTCAGTTGAACAGCCATTTTGTTGTTTATACAGTAAAACTTAAATTGACCCTGCCCCCCCCCACCAGGGGAACTTACTTAAAAGCAAGCCCAGGAAACCAGTCCCAGGTAATGAATGAAGCCCAAATACAAGGGTGGGTCAAGTCAGATGGAGACAACAGCCCAAAGGCAGGGATGAGTTGGGTCAGGTGGAGACATCCAATCAGTAGAGCACACATACTGTCTCCCTAGCTACCAAGGAGTGTGGGCCCCGCCCTCTGGGCGCCTTTTAGGCGCCAATTCTGACCAAGGTAAAAGGCTAGTTCAAATGTCTACTATAGGGCAAATTGTAATTAATTGGCCACTTATGTGTGACCTAGCATGACTGTGCAGCTTTCTCTCTGTATTACAATTTCATTGGCCACCTGTGCGTGGCCAGGTCCAACCACATGGCCTTTGCCCTTAAAAGGTAGTCTGTAAGGCAGAGAGGGGTCCCCGACGGTCTGTTTGGCGGTAGGTTTGATTCTTGATGCTTGGCGTGAAATAAAGCTTTGCTTGACCTTCGCTGTTTATTAGTCTCGCTCCTTTGACCATGGACCCATTATTGGGGGACGCAACATGTAAAGTAAATGAACCTTGATCATATAAAATGGTAATAACAGTCTAATTTGTGAGAAGGAAAAGCAAGCTAGAATCCTAATACTGAATAATAAAAAAACACATAAATTTGGAAGGAGATGACTGCAGTTTTATGCTACTTGTATTCTTTTTTTTTTTTTTTTAAGATTTTATTTATTTATTTGACAGATATCACAAGTAGGCAGAGAGGAAGGCAGAGAGAGAGAGGAGAAAGCAGGCTCCCTGCTGAGCAGAGAGCCTGATGTGGGGCTCGATCCCAGGACCCTGGGATCATGACCTGAGCTGAAGGCAGAGGCTTTAACCCACTGAGCCACCCAGGCGCCCCATCTTTTTTTTTTTTTTTTTAGATTTTATTTGTTTATTTGACAGACAGAGATCACAAGCAGACAGAGAGGCAGGCAGAGAGAGAGAGAGGGAAGCAGGCTCCCTGCCGAGCAGAGAGCCCGATGCGGGACTCGATCCCAGGACCCTGAGATCATGACCTGAGCCGAAGGCACCGGCTCAACCCACTGAGCCACCTAGGCGCCCCATTATGCTACTTGTATTCTTGAAGAACAGAATAGAGATGTTGATTAGCTTTTGACTTTAAGTGTGCCTGATAAAGATACTAGGGTGACCACTAAGTGAATGGACTCACAGGTTTAACTCACAGTCTAGAAGAAAAAAATGGAACAAACCCCCCCAACCCTCAATTATTCCAAAAGTAAGGAAAATATATATAAGCAGAGAAAAGAAACAAAAATAAGCAGGTAAAGTAAAAAGCACAATGCAAGACAGTAGAAAATATGGATATCAATAATCACAATTAATATACAAGTAAATGGATTAAACTCTACAGTTTAAAAACAAAGATTGACATGTTAGATTAAGATGAATTCCAGCTCTATGCTATTTCATGAGATGCATTTAAAACCAAAACAAGAGCATCTGGGTGGCTCAGTCAGTTACACATCTGCCTTTGGCTGAGGTCACGATCCCAGAGTCCTGGGATCTAGCTTCATGCTGGGCTCTCTGTTCAGTGGGGAACCTGTTCTCCGGGTCCCTCTGGTGCTCCCCCTGCTTGGGCTCTCTCTAATAAATAAATAAAATCTTTAAAAAAACCAAAACAAAACCAGAAAGACTGATGGGACACCTGTGTGGCTCAGTTGGTCAAGCCAATGCCTTCAGCTCATGATCCCAGGGTCCTGGGATCCCAAGTTGGGCTCTTTGCTCAGCAGGGAGCCTGCTTCTCTCTCTCTGCCTCTGCCTGCTGCTCTGCCTGCTTGCGCTCTCTCTCTGACAAATAAATAAATAAATAAATAAATAAAATCTTTAAAAAATAAACCAGAAAGACTGAATCTCAAAAATAAAAATGATACACCAGGCAAATATATATTAACCAAAATTGTTTATTTTCACACTTAAAAAAAAAAACAACAAAACAAAAACATAGGCTCCATGCCCAGTATGGAACCCAACATGGGGCTTGAACTCAAAAACGTGAGATCAACACCTGAGCTGAAACCAAGAGTTGGATGCTTAACTGACTGAGTCACCTAAGTGCCTCTTGATTTCACACATTTTAAAACAAAAGGCATTATGAAAGACAACTACATTAGAAGAGGTTCAATTCACTAGACATATATAAAGATTCTGAAGTTGTGCAGACTCACACCATCATAAAAGCTAAGAGAATTAAAGGAGAAATACACAAATCACCATCAATGCTGAAGACTTTAACATACTACTGTCAGGGCGCCTGGGTGGCTCAGTGGGTTAAGCCACTGCCTTCGGCTCAGGTCATGATCTCAGGGTCCTGGGATCGAGTCCCACATCGGGCTCTCTGGTCAGCAGGGAGCCTGCTTCCCTCTCTCTCTCTGCCTGCCTCTCCGTCTGTAAGGGTCTGCCCCTCCCAGAGGAACTTGCTTGTGGACCCTGAATGTAAGGGTGGGGCAGACTGCGTGGAGACATCCAATCAGTAAGCCGTATGTATATCCACTGGGAAAATTGGAATTCAATTGGCCACCTGTGTAGGGGCGGGGCTTAACCACCCCCATAAAGGTTACTCTGCCAGGCTGTCAAGGGGGGGCTGCTGCAGGAGAGCAGCGGCTGCTACAGGAGCGGTGAAGTCGGCGGAGAGCGGTGAAGTCGGCAGAGAGCGGTGAAGTCGGCGGAGAGCAGGCGAGTCAACGGTGAATAGAAGAGCTGTAACAGCTCTTGTAAGAGCTACAACCATGTTTGCAGTCTCCAGTCTCACCCGGGCCCCAAGCCGCCGCCTGCAGCCTCGAGCCGCCTGCAGCTTCCAGCTTCCGGCGGTCTAGCCTCCGGCGGCGGCCCCGAGCGCCGCCGCCTGCAGCCTCCGGCGGCGGCCCGGAGCGCCGCCACCTGCAGCCTCCAGCCTCCGGCGGCGGCCCCGAGCGCCACCGCCTGCAGCCTGCAGCCTCCGGCGGCGGCCCCGAGCGCCGCCGCCTGCAGCCTCTGGCGGCGGCCCCGAGCGCTGCCGCCTGCAGCCTCCAGCCTCCAGCCTCCAGCGGCAGCCCCAGTCCAGTTGTCAGCGGTCCCTCGACACCTGCGGTCCTGAGACATCTGCGGTCCAGTTGTCAGCGGTCCCTCGACGCCTGCGGTCCTGAGACATCTGCGGTCCAGTTGTCAGCGGTCCCTCGACGCCTGCGGTCCTGAGACGCCTGTGGTCCAGTTGTCAGCGGTCCCTCGACGCCTGCGGTCCTGAGACATCTGCGGTCCAGTTGTCAGTGGTCCCTCGACGCCTGCGGTCCTGATGCCTACAGACCCTAGATGCCAGCAGTCGGTCCTGACACCTGCAGCCCCTAGATGCCAGCGGTCTGGAGGCGTAAGCAGCCCTGAGATGCCAATGGCCCCTAGACACCAGCAGCCTCGCTGCAAAATGCCTCGCCACCCCGAGCCACAAGTGGCCTTGTCCGCAGTGGTGGCTTCCTCCGGGTGGAAGCCTGGTCAGAGTAGCATCGTGGGGAGCAGAGTCTGTGTCATCTGGGTTGTCCTCCTTGTCATTGTTGCTTCTTCGTCATTGGGAGTGGCCTCATCCAGGAAATGGTCTTGTCCAGAACAGCCTCTTCTTGGGAGCGGCCTTGTCCGGGGAGCAACTTCATTGAGCAGTGGCCTTGTCTTGGGAGTGGCCTCTTCTTGGGAACGGCTCCAATCATGGAGCGGCCTCATCTGCGGAGCAGCAGCGTCATCTAGAGCGGCCTTGTCCAGAGTGGCCTTCTTGGAAGTGACCTTGTTGGGTTCATCGTCACCGCCTTTTCGTAAGAGGTAGCTCTGACTGGTTGTTTGATTCCTGATGCTTGGCACGAAATAAAGTTTTGCTTGACCTTCGCTTTGTATCAGTCTCGTTCCTTTGATCACGGACCCTAACACCGTCTACTTGTGACTTCTCTCTGTCAAATAAATAAGTAAAATCTTAAAAAAAAAAAAAAACCAACATATTACTGTCAGTGATGTAGAGGTCAGTGGGGGGGGCGGGGAAGAGGATGTAAAGATCTGAATAATAAAATGAACAAGCTTCACCTGTAAGGGCCAATTTGGTCAGTACTGGCTTCACCCCCATAGAATAGCCATCCCCGATATATAGGTAGTGAACTTAGATTGAACCTACCCCTTCCCCCAGGGAGAAAGTGCTTAAAAACAAAACCGGTGAAATACGGCTGACTGGTGAACACAGCCAAATAGTCCCAATAACAGAGCACAGATACCAGGACATGTCAGGCTGACCAGAGATAACGGAGTCCAGATACCACCAAGACGTGTCCGGCCAGATAGGAACGTCCAATCAAGGGAAAGCGCACGTACTACCTCCCTATCCGTCAAGGACATGTTCAGCCAGGTGGTGGTGTCCAATCAAGTAAAAGCGCACATAGTACCCACCAGGGAGTGTGAGCCCCCGCCCTTTGGACACCAGACCAAGACGCTAATTCTAGCCGAGGTCATAGGCTGAGTTAAGTGACTATCATGGGGTAAAATGTAATCTAATTGGCTGCCAGTATGAAACCCAGCATGATTGTGTGACGTTTTCTGTGCGCTGCATTCTCATTGGCCAGGCTCAACTATGTGGCTTTTACTCTATAAAAACTAGCCTATGAGAATAGAAGGTTGTCACTTTCCTTTGTGAAAGGTGACCCCCAACGTTCGGTTCTGGTTTTTGATGCTTGGCACGAAATAAAGCCCTGCTTAACTTTCGCTTTGTATCGGTCTCGTCCTTTTGTCCACGGACCCTTTCACACCTAAAACACAAACACTACACTCAATAAATGGAGAATACACATATTTTTTTCAAGCACAAGTGGAGTATTTATAAAAACTAGCTCTCTTCCTATAATATACAGCTAGTCTTAAAGCTTTCAATTTTAGTATATATGCTGTGATGTGAGCACTAGTTTTTTTTTTCAATTTATTTATTTTCAGAAAAACAGTATTCATTATTTTTTCACCACACCCACACCCAGTGCTCCATGCAATCCGTGCCCTCTATAATACCCACCACCTGGTACCCCAACCTCCCACCCCCTCGCCATTTCCAACCCCTCAGATTGTTTTTCAGAGTCCATAGTTTCTTGTGGTTCACCTCCCCTTCCAATTTATCCCAACTCCCTTCTCCTCTCTAACACCCCTTGTCCTCCATGCTATTTGTTATGTGAGCACTAGTTTTAAAGCTTCTGAGGGGGACGCCTGGGTGGCTCAGTTGGTTAAGCAGCTGCCTTCGGCTCAGGTCATGGTCCCAGCATCCTGGGATCGAGTCCCACATCGGGCTCCTTACTCAGCGGGGAGCCTGCTTCTCCCTCTGCCTCTGCCTGCCATTCTGTCTGCCTGTGCTCGCTCTCTCTCCCTCTCTCTCTCTGATAAATAAATAAAATCTTTAAAAAAAAAAAAAGCTTCTGAGGGATTTATATACAGATGTGTTCCTTGACCAAAATGAAATTCAGTTAAAAAAGAAGACTATTATGTTGAGCCATAGGACACTGACATTTATTTATTTATTTTTAAAAAGATTTTATTTATTTATCTGGCACAGAGAGAGAGCGCAAGTGAGCAAAAAGCAGGGCAAGTGGCAGGTAGAGGGAGAGGGAGAAGCAGGCTCCCCACTGAGCAAGGAGCCTGATGTGGGGCTTGATCCCAGGATCCTGGGATCACGACCTGAGCCAAAGGTAGACGCTAAACCAACTGAGCTACCCAGGCGCCCCAACACTGCCATTTCTGTAGATAAAAAAATGGTGGAAACTTAGCAGGTTCATATGGTTTGATCTAATACTAAAAGCCATACAGTTGGAGTTTAGAGAACATCATCTTTATGAGTAACTCATGAATAAAATATATAATTGATAAATTAAACTGGAATTAGAAAATATGTAATACTATGATTATCGATCAATTCTAACTACCAAATCTTGTAAGCTGCAGCTAAAGCAGGCCTTAGAAAAAAAAAAAAAGTAGGCTTTATATATTTACATTAGAGAAAAGTGAAGAATTAATCTAAGTTTCCAGTTAAAGAATTGAGAAAAAAATCCCAAAAGAAGAAAAGTTAAAGGAAAAAAGATAGGAAAAGAAAAAAAAGAACTAGAAAACAAAAAGTAGGGATACCTGGGTGGTGCAGTCAATAAAGCAGCCAACAACTCTTAGTTTCAGCTCAGACTATGATCTTAGGGTCGTGAGATGGAGCCCTGTCTGGGCTCCACACTGAGCGTAGAGTACGCTTGAGATTCTCTCACCCTCTGCCTTTTGCTCCTCCCACTTGTGCATTCTCTAAAGTAAATAAATTAAAAAAAAAAAGTAGAGATCAATCAAGCAAAAAAAAAATTTTGGCCCTTTGAAATTAATAAAATAGGAAGAAATCATGCAAGATTATTCAAGAAGGGAGAAGGCTCAAAGAAAATTAAACACCCCCCCCATACAATTATAAATGCTACAGAGATTAAACATATAAAATATTATGATTAATTTTGCCAATCGAGCTCAAAACTCACAGGAAATCCATCAATTTCTTGAGACATAAAATTTACAAAAAATGCCTCTACAGAAATAAACAAACCAAGTAGTATTAAAATTACAAAAAATGAACCAGGCAGTGAGGGCTATACAACATTGTGAATGTCATTAATGCCATTGAATTTTATGTTTAAAATGCTTATAATGGCAAATTTTATGTGTTCATATATATGTATATAACACACATTTATAACGTGATACATGTGTACACACATACATGCACACACACACAGATGTATACACACGTGTATGTATGTATGTATTTTAAAGTAGGATCCACATGCAGCATGGAACCCAAGGTGGGGCCTGAACTCACAACTCTGAGATCAAGACCTGAGCCAACAATCAAGAGTCAGACACCCAAACAACTGAGCCACCCAAGCACCCCTTGTTATATATATTTTTCATCACAATAAAAAAAATGCAGAAAAACTTGAAATAACTGGGGCTATTGCTGACCTCCTCAGAGAGATTTCTCACCTCTCCAGCCCCAGAAACTTACTGCCTGGACAGATATCTTAAAACAAAACAAAATATAAAACAAAATGAAGAGCTAGGCATTTAAATTTCACCACACAAAAAACCCCACTAGGCTTGGATTGTATAAGTTGGTTCTGCCATTTGAAGAGGAGAGAATTCCAATCGGACTCAAAATTTTTCAGGAATCAGACATACTCATGAAGACTCTGGTTACATCACATATTTGTATATTACTACACATTAGTAGAGACAGTAACTTACTGACTCTATAAAGAAAGAGTTATATATTTAGAAGGTTTTATTTAGAAATTTAGGCATCATGCAAAACTCCAGAATTCTGCATGACCCCAAAATGTCACGTTTGCATTCTGATTATTCTATTACAATACCTTATACAATTATCGCAAGGGAGAAAGGAGGAGGAAACGGATACGCCTCTTTTTTAAACAACTTCACAAAACAGTCTGTGTTACTCAAAGGGATTACCTTGACTAAAGGTATTAAAGGGAAGAACATTCTTTGTGACTGGTATAATGTTGACAGTAAGCATTACACAGCCATAGTAAAAAAAAACCTAAATGATGGGCAATCTCATTAATGAACAGATATAAACAACCTAAAGTTCAAACCAAATACATCAATAAATGACGTTAATACATCAAAACCAAGTTGCATTTTTTTTTAAAGATTTTTTTTTTTAAAGATTTTATTTTATTTATTTGAGAGAGAGAGACAGTGAGAGAGAGAATGAGCGAGGAGAAGGTCAGAGAGCGAAGCAGACTCCCCATGGAGCTGGGAGCCTGATGTGGGACTCGATCCCGGGACTCCAGGATCACGCCCTGAGCCGGAGGCAGTCGTTTAACCAACTGCGCCATCCAGGCGTCCCCCAAGTTGCATTTAATCCAGGAATATAAGAGATGCTTAACAGAAAATCTACTAATATTTGTCTAATTCATAGATCAAAGAAAACTATGATCATCTCAGTGACACAGTATAAATGTCTTGCAATAGTCAACATTTCACAGAACTTAAAAATAATCTTAGCCAATTCTATAAAACAAACACAGTTCAAGGGGTGTCTGCATGGCTCAGTTGGTTGAGCATCCCACTCTAGACTTCACCTCAGGTCATGATCTCAGGGTCCTGGGATAGGGTTGTTTCCCCCTCCCCCCCACAAACATCTAACTTCCTAGCGATAAGCAGAGGGCCTTTGAGACACAGAGAAAGGCACTGGTGGCTCCTCTAGTCGAGTTTGAAGTCTTAGCCAGTGTTGTGTATTAGGGAGTGTTAGGGAAAATGTGGGATGGGGTCAGGGGGACAAGGATAGGGAGACGTAACAGGTTGTAAGATTACAGAGGAAGAATAAACCTGTCATTATTCACAGATGACATGACTGTTATAATGTAAACATCCAAGAATCTAACAGGTAAATTATCTGAAAACCAAAGAGATCTACAGCTTGCTGGATGGAAAAGAAACACTCTGAAAGTTCAAAACAGACCAAGCCCCATGGACTGGGGTGGTTGACAATACCATTGGACATACTACACATGACCCCACAACTTTACCTCTAAATACGACCCTGGCGAAGAAATGGGAAGAAACATGCACAACCCCATAGAGAGGGGAGCAATTCAATCATCCGTCTGTCCACAGGGGACTAAGATCCATCTGCACAAATCCAAGCCAGGTCGGGGCTGGGGGGGTTGGGAAGATCTTAGTGATAAGTATTTCAAGGTAATGCCATTAACGCAGAAAATGAGACAGAAAAGAGCATTTTCTTGAGGAAAAATAACTCTTAATTTGGGGGAGAACTTTAAAGAGAGGAGTACAGGGGATGGGTTGAAGTCCTCGCCGGCACGCCCTGACCGCATCCCCACCCGCCTCCTCTCGGCCCGATGTCCCCAGTGGCCACAGATGGAAGGGGGTCAAGGCCCAGGTAGGAAAGGAAGGGACAGCCGGGAGTCCCGGTGCGAAGGGGCACCATGAGGCCCAGAAGTGCTGTGGCCTCGAAGCTGTTGGCGCTGGAAACCATCCACTTGACCTCTCCACAATGCCGCACAGCCCTCTCCAAATCGCAGACCCACATCTGGGCTACGGCCAAGGTGCACTTCCGCTTCCGGCCTCAGGCTGTGCCCAGCGCCCTCAGAGACTGTGACTTTCCACGGATCCACCCTGGGGCGCTGCTGTGCGGAGAAGGCAGGGGCTGGGAGATTGGCCAAGGAGGCGCTGCAGGGTAAAAGGACAAGGGGAGTTTTTGTATTCTTTTAATAAAGGGGGGAACTCCTGGCTGGCTCAGTCCGTAGGGCAAACCACACTTGATCTGGGATGGTAAGTTCGCGCCCCATCTTAGGTGCAGGGATTAAAAAAGAGTAAAGGGGCAACGCGAAGAGTGGAGCAATTTGATCTCAGAGCCGTCCTCGACGCTATATGATCTCTCCAAGGGGAAGAGGAGGAGCTCCCCAAAACCGAAAAAGTGAACGACAAAGGAAAAGGGGCATAAACCTCACTTCTAAGCCATTATGGATTCACATGTGAGGTCACTGCCCCTCCTATCTTCCTAACCAAAATAAGTCCCCACCGAGGTCAGAATCAATTTTAATTAGTTTTGCATTTTTTTGAAATTCCTGAAAACCAACACATATAACTGTGACAATCTGAAATTAAATCATTTTTACTGTTACAGGTGCTGAAACAGTGGAGAAAAATATCCCTTCTATTTGTGACTCTGAATTTGAAGAATGATTACTAAAAAGCAAAATGAGAAGCAAAAAGGTCAGCCGTATTCTGGTATGATTAAATCATAGTAAAATCGTACCAGAATAAGGTCTCTGGTGCCAGCCACCGGGGTTTTCATGTTCATTTTTCGGATCTGCAGAGTAAGTGGCTTAATAGTAAAGTCATGTGCTTGATTATTATCATGGTTATATTCCGAATATCTGATGCCTAACAAGACTATACACAATGTGCATGTACAATTGGAAGGATGAAATTGCCTGTGTAATTTCCACGAGAGGAAACGAAATGGGAGAACTGAAAATGAGATAAAAATTATTAAAATTATTAAAAAAACTCATAAAAATTATTCAGTCACAGCTGCAAAACCATGGGCTAGTTTTCACTCCTATCAAGGCCCAGCCTATGACTATCTGCTATCACTTTTGCCTGAATGTATGTTTCACATTCTTTGCAATTAGTAGATGACCACGTTTTGAGAGCAAGGGCAGATTCAGTTCTGCTGGCAGTTATGGGTCAGCTGCAACATCAACAGTGGGTTTCTGTGTGGAATCTGTGTTCTAATTGAATTGTGAGTTCTCTACTGAGGGGAACACAATAATTCTGAAAATCTGGCCACTTGTAATACAGAACCCAGAGGAACAGAATTTGGCTGCTGCTAATCTCAATGAGACCAGAAAGCCTGGAGTCAGTGGCTAGGATTCCTCTGTTAGCTCAAAACACTGGATGCTTTAAACTGAAAACACGGAGCTAGAATCCACCAGAAATGATGGTGCATACTTCATGTCACATAAATCACATAAGTAGAATAAGAACAGTGGCTCCTCAGAGAGTTGTAATGAAGATGAAATGACTCAGTCCATGGAAAGCCTTCAGGGCATTTCACAGCATACAGTAAGTGCAAACTAACTGGGAGCTCTAACCAGCCCCTGTTGAGGGCATGACTGTTAGAAAGTTTCCACTGACATCTGGTAACAAATCATTTCCCTTATTAATGATCTCATTTAGCAAATGGAAATGAGGCTTAGGAGAGGCTAAGAGAAGTACCCCAAACACATAGCTCAAAGGCAACAAGGGCAGGATCCACACTCCTGCAGTCAGGCTTCAGTCTGAGCCCTTAACACCCAAGCTCTACCTGGGCAAAAAGCAAGCCAAATTCTGAAGCACAATGGGACCCTGGAATTTTCCCAGTTAACTGTCTAGACCACTGAAGAGACTAATCATCAAAAAGAAAAAAAGAGAGTAAGTCTGTTATGATTATTATTGCTGTGTAACAAACCACCCCAAACATACTAACATCAGTTCTTACAATGTTGTTGCCAGACTGAGAGACCCCAAGACACTTTCAGGCAGTCTGTGAGGTCAAAACTATTATTAGAATAGTTCTATGATTTGCCATTTCATCATGTTGACATTTATATTGATGACACAGAAGTAATAGTGGATAAAATGCTGGCTCCTTGGCAGAAATCAAGGCAGTGGCATCAAGTGCCACAAACACTGTATTCTTCGTTGGCACATACTCATGATAAACAAAAAGTCCAATTTTCCTTAAAAATGCCCTTGAGGCATGAGAAAAAATCTGGAAAATATATATACCTGCAACCATAATGTTGGCAGTTTGTCAACATTTACAAACCTTTCTGCTATGATCAAATTATACTAGTGCATGATGCTTGATGCTGGATAGCAAGTCAACATTTGAAAAATATGCATAATGTAGTGAACTATTTTCTATACAAGTGACACATGAAGGTACAAAATCACATATGGGTAAAATATCCAAAGTGCAAAAAAAAAAAAAATAAATGGATTTTAATATAATAGAATAGGAAGAGTTCACTCATAGAATTTCATACTCCACAGTACAACTAAATCCTTAAGAAACTAATATTAGTTGAATTTTGGGTATCAAAAGGTATCAAAGAGCCAAAATTATCTGAAAATACTTTTTTCTACCTATGTATCTCACTGAAGCCAAATTTTCTATATATACTTCATCTAAAATAAGGCAAAAAACTGAATGCAGAAGCACCTATGAAACTCCAGCTCTCATTAATTAAGCTAGACGAAATGATCTTTTGACCAAGCTTGTCACTCATCTGGAAAGGAAAAAAAAAATACTTAATGACACCTGTTAAAAATGGTGAGGCAGACTTTGCTTCAGCCACCGTGACAGGTACAGGGACCACTGCAACAAGACTTCACAGTGGGGGAGAATGGGCTCAAGCTCAAATACAGCATGGTAAGTGGGAACTTACAGGCAAGGAGCAGAATAGGGGTCAGTGGATGGAAAATTACTAAGAGGAAACAAGAGGGGTTTAGGGATTCTGGCTGAACTGACCTAACAGAATCTTTGCTGAAGACAGGCCAGGGTGACTAGAAATCACCTGAAGGATCGTGGAGGATGAGGGAAAGCTTGCTAAACTGACTCAGCAGGGTTCTTCTTAAAACTGGATTTGGTTAAGTGTACCGACAGACCTAGGAAAAGGTTCAGGAGACTTACTAAAGTTTGGTTAAGACAAGACTCTCACTTCTCACATGTTTTTGGTTTTCAACTCAGTTATTTTTCATAAATACGTACATTATGAAACGAATTATAAATATTTGAAAAATCTGTCTTAAATTCTAATATGTCAAATACTCAAAAGATACAATGTTTTGTATGCTCAATTTTAGAGTATGCAAGAGTCCCAAGATCAAAAAATTTGAAAAATGCTGGTGTGAACTCCCCACCATTTTATTTTCACAGATCATGAGTCAGGAATTTGGACAAGATACAAAGGGAATGAATGGATTATCTCTGCCCTACAAAGACCAGGGCCTTATCTGGGAAAACTCACACAGCTCAAGGTAGCTCCAAAGACAAAGGCCTAGAGATATCTGTAGACTCACACCTGCATCTGGTTTAGTAATTTAGTAATATGCACTTCAGGTACGTCCAAGTCTTTTCAAGGCCTGTTAGCTCATTCCTTTTAAGTGCTGGATATTCCATTGTCTGGATGCATCAGTTTATTCATTTACCTACTGAAGACATTCATTCACCTACGTAAGTTTTGCAATGAGGAATAAAACTGCTATAAACATTCATGTGCAAACAAAGAAAAACCCCTGAAACAGCTTGCATGTGTTGGTTTCTGAATGAACATAAGTTTCAACTTCTTTGGGTAAATACCAAGGACCATGGATACTGGATCATCTGGTAAGAGTATGTTTAGTTCCATAAGAAACCACCAAACTTTTCCAAAGCAGCTGTACAATTTTGTATTCCCACCAGCAAAGAAGTTTTTGGTGCTATTAATGTTCCAGATTTAGGGCATTCTCAGATATGTGGTGGTATCTCATTTTGACTTGTACTTTTCTGATGATATGATGTGGAGCATCTTTTCATAAATGCTTATTTGCCATCTTTACATCTTCTGTGGAGGAGTGTCTGTTAAGGTCTTTGGCCCATTTTTGATAGGCTATTTCTTAGTGTTAAGACTTCCTTGCATATGCTGGATAATGGTCCTTTATCCAAATGTGTCTTCTGCAAAGATTTTCTCCCAACCCGTGCTTGTCTTCTCACTCTCTTAACAAGGGCTTTCATAGAGCCTAAGTTTTTAATTTTAATGAAGTCCAGTTTATCAATTATTTATGGATCAAGCTCTCAGTTTTTTATTTAAAAAGGTATTACTACATTCAAGGACATTTAAGATTTCTCCTATGTTATCTTCTAGGAGTTGTGTATTTTCCACTTAGGTTTACAATGCATTTTGAGTTAATTTTTGTGGAGTGTTCAGTGTCTAGATTCATTCTTTTGTATGTGGATGTCTAATAGTTCCAGTCTCATTTGTTGGAAAGAATTATCTTCACTCCATTCCACTGCCTTTGCTCCTCTGTCGAAAATAAGCTGACTACTTATGTGGGCCTATTTCTCAGCAATCTGTTCTGTTCCATCAATCTGTCTATTCACTTACCAACACCAGCTGACTTAATGTAGGTTTCTATTAAGTCCTGAAGCCAGGTAGTTTCAGACCTCCAACTTTGTTCTCCTTCAATATTGTGTTGTCTATTCTGCATCTTTGCATCTCCATATAAACGTAAGAATCAGTTTGTCAATATCCACAAAATAAATTGTTGGAATTTTGATTGGACTGAATCAATTAGGTTGGGAAGAACTAACATCTTGACAATACAGAGCATATCCATGAACATTAAATCTCTCTCCATTTATTTGGTTCTTTTATTTCATTCATGACAGTTTTGTAGTTTTCCCTATATAGACGATGCACATATTATGTTGTGCTAATATAAATAGTATTGTGTTTGCAATTTCAAATTCTATTTGTTCATTGCTAGTGAGAGATTTCATGGATGCGTGTATGTATCAAAACTTAAGTCATACACTTAACATATGTAGCCTAATGCATGGCAATTATACCTTAATAAACCCTCTAACAACATGAAAAAAGATATTTGAACATACATTTCACCAAAGATAAATGGATGACAAGTATGTGAAAAGATGTTCAACATCACTGGTTTTTAAAACTATTGGTCTACTTTGAGAAAAGATACACACACACAGAGACAACTCATTTTAAACAATGGTCTTTCTTTTCCAGTATCAACTTTTCTGTATGCATTAACTAAAGATTTGTACTCTAAAACTTTCCCAAATGTTTTTTTAACACTTTTAGGTTTTATTAAAAAATCTTTTGTAACAAAACGATTTTAAAAAATATTTTATTTATTTATTTGAGAGAGAGAGTGCATAAGCAGGGGGAGCGGCAGGCAGAGGGAGAAGCAGGCTCCTCGCTGAGCAGAGAGCCTGATATGGGACTTTTGATCCCAGCACCCTGAGGATCATGACCCGAGCCAAAGGCAGACACTTTACTGACTGAGCCACCCAGGTGTCCCACAAAGGTTTTTCACTTATAAAACCCTTTAGGACTTCAATTTTTATAAATATATGAAAGATATTTACTGAAAACAGTTTTTACATTCACAAAGAATCTTATTATGTAACCTCAATTGGCACAGTCTTTTCCACATTCCCTACAATTATACTTTACTGTTCCTCTCCAGTGTAAATTATGTTTCCTAATAAAGAACAATCAAAGGCTTTTTTATAACCCTTTCACTCATGGGATCTCTCTTAATGTGTGCTTTCATAGCTTCCCAAAGTGGGGGATGAAAATTTTTTTTATAGAAGATTTTTCATACCTGTGAAATCACAGCCAAATAGTAAAGTATAAGGCAGAGCTAAAGGTTTCCTACATTCCTCATTAATAAGGTTACCTTCAGGGGCGCCTGGGTGGCTCAGCAGGTTAAAGCCTCTGCCTTCGGCTCAGGTCATGATCCCAGGGTCCTGGGATTGAGCCCCGCATCGGGCTCGCTGCTTGTCAGGGAGCCTGCTTCCTCTTCTCTCTCTGCCTGCCTCTCTGCCTACTTGTGATCTGTCTGTCAAATAAATAAATAAAATCTTAAAAAAAAAAAAATAATAAGGTTACCTTCACTGTGAATTAGTCTGTGCTTTCCAAGAGAAAGTTTAAAGACTTGCCCATATTCTTTGCAAGCATAAGCTTCTCTCAAGAGTGAAATATTATACATTCAGTAAGGCATGTCGTAGTAAAGGGTTTCCCACATTCCTCATCTATGTATGGGTTTTCTCCACTGTGAGTTCTTAAATGTTGAGTAAGATATGTGGACTGAGAAACACATGGATGGCTCAGTTGGTTAAGTATCTGCCTCCAGCTCAAGTCATGATCCCAGAGTCCTGGGATCGAGTCCTGCATCAGTCTCCTTGCTCAGCGGGGAGTCTGCTTCTCCTTCTGCCGGCTGCTCTCTCTCCTTGTGTTCTAACAAATAATAAATAAAATCTTAAAAAGAAAAAAGGTATGTGGACTGAGTAAAGGCTTTCCCACAGTCCTTACATTCAAAAGGTCATCCACCAGTGTGAGTTCTCATTTGTACTATAAGGCCTGATGAAATAGTGACGGCTCTCTCACATTTTTTACATTTACATGGCTTCTCTCCAGTATGTGTTATGTTGACTAAAGTATGAGGAATATCTAAATGATTTCCCATATTTCCTTACATTCAAAAGGTCTTTCTATACTTTCCCATATTTCCTTACATTCAAAAGGTCTTTTTTTTTTTTTTAAAGATTTTATTTATTTATTTGACAGAGAGAAATCACAAGTAGATGGAGAGGCAGGCAGAGAGAGAGAGAGAGGGAAGCAGGCTCCCTGCTGAGCAGAGAGCCCGATGCGGGACTCGATCCCAGGACCCTGAGATCATGACCCGAGCCGAAGGCAGCGGCTCAACCCACTGAGCCACCCAGGCGCCCCTCAAAAGGTCTTTCTAGACTGTGAGTTCCTAAATGTTGAATAAGAAATGAGGATCAAATAAAGGCTCTCCCACACTGCTTACCATTACAGGGTTTTAGAGTTTGCATGTGACTTTTAAAGCAAGATGAGTTACTAAAGGCTTTCCGAACTTCCTTACAAACATAAGGCTTCTTGCCAGTGTGAGTTCTTAAATGTACAGTAAGGAACTAACAAAGCCTTTTCCACATTCCTTACATTCCTAAGTCTTCTCTCCACTGTGAATTCTTTAGTGTTTTATAGGACCTGCAGAATCGGTGAAGGTTTCCAGGTTATTTACTACACTCATATGGTTTTTCTCCAGTGTGAACTCACATGTGAGTATTCAGTTTTGGGAAACAAGTAAACTCTTTACTACACTCCTTGAAAACACAATGCTTCTCATATGAAGTTGTAGAATTTAAGCAAGGTTTGGGGAACAACGAATGGCTTTCTCAAATTTCTTACATTCCATAGGCATCAGTTCACTATGAGTTCTTAAATGATGAATAAGACAAGGTCAAATAAAGGTTTTCCCACATTCTTACAATGTTTTAAGACTTTTTTCTATTGTTCATTTGCGTATGTACAAAAAAGCTTGTAGAATGAGAAAAAGCTTTCCTACATTCTTTAAGGGTATGTGGCCTTTCTCCACTATGAATTCTTACACATTCTCTAAGGTGTAAGGAAGAAGGCATGCCTTTCCTACAGTCCGTGCATTTATAGGGTTTCTTTTGAGTGTAAGTTTTCTTGTGAACCACATATGGATTTTGGCTAAAAACTGTTTCACACTGATTACACTTAGGAGGCTTTTCTCCATTATCGGTCTTACTGTGTAGATTAAGGGCAGAGTTCTTTTTGAATGCTTTTACACACTGGTTGCACTCATAAATTTTCTTTCTAATGTGAGTACTCTATAAATCTTAAAGGAGTGTTCACTCAAGGCTTCTTCCCAATGGTGAAAATTAAACAATTATTCTCCAGTATGGCTTCTCTCCTGTTGATGAAGAGATTAGTCACGACTTATGAAAGTTCTCCAGCTTTATTACATTCAGAGATCCTACCCTCTGCCTTGAATTCTGTTATACTACACAGGTAATAAATGAGTATGACTGAAGTTTTTTGTATTTTTTTCTTCCATTTTCACTGCATGCAATGCATGGTTCCAGACCTCAGTGCTTTCAAGCAGAATGAAGTAACCATTCCGCTAAAAAGTTCTGTTGTAGTCTTTACTTTCACAAGGATTCTTACAGAGTTTAGCTGTAAGCTGTAACCACTGAGACAAAATTACTTACCCAAAACTTTATCTCAATTATGTATTTAAAGGGTTTGTCAAATTCTTAAGGCTCAGAAGCCTGTGAGAAAAGTTTCTTTTGGGATGAGTAACACTAGCCCCAAATGTCTGTTACGGTTATCATGTTGCTTTTCTATCTTATGGAATTTCCAATCTTCCACTGGTGTGGAAGGCAAGGAATTACACACTGTCGATCTTACCATTTCTACCACATTGGGTGTTTTCCCCAGCAAAATATTCTGCTGAGGTGCTGACCATTTGGTATTAAGACAAATCTCCCAATCTGAAATAAGATTAAAAAAAAACATTAAGGTCTTGGAGAAATAAATGATGGAAGGAAAGTGTTAAAAAAAAGAGGCCAATGTCTACTTAGTTTCGAAGACTGACTTGAAATATAAAATTAAAAAAAAATGAATATACAGAGATTGAGAATTCTGACTATATTAAGAGTTTGGCAATAATAAGGTGCTGGTGAAGTTGGTAGGTGATTTTCTAAGAAATGATTCTATAAATGTTGAAACTAATGGTGAACAGAAAGCAGTGTGACCAGGAAAGCAAAGAATGAAAGGAAATGAATAAAGAGCTAAATGCAAAATTTAAAGAAGTAGATCCGTCAGGTCAAAAGGAAGTTTCAGAAAAGTGAATGAAAAGTTAAAGAGAAGTCTAAAGTACCCAAGGAACCACAGAAATCAAAGGGACCAGCATTCTCAGGAAAAAGCCATCTTTAAAAGCTTCCTATTTAATGTTTCCAAAAAGACTGCAGGTCTCATGGACTCCTGCTATTTTTCATAAAGAAATTATCTCTCCCTTTTCCTTTACCTCACAGAACCCTTCCTACTATCCTCTGCTCTCCTTTTTGCTCTGCCTGAAAGATCAGACCTGGTCTGCACGTCTGGTACCTGGCTCTCAGAGAAAAAAAGCTTGATACAAGAACATGCAAGGAATGACAATCCGTAAGTCAGGACCAAGATTCTGCTCTCCAGGGATACCAAATACTGTCAGGTATAACTTGAGAAACAATAAAATGTTTGTGACAACCTTTTCAAACCAATAAACTTTGTTTTTCAGACCAAAAAACTTTCAAATGAAACTAAAATGCAAACACATACTCTCTCACTGTTCACCAAAAGGGGTGCTGATCTTTCCCCTGAAACCCAGGCTCAAACTTGTATTCAGAAACATTTTTGAAGTCCTAAGCCTTTCAATCCATAGAGAAAATAAAACCAGAGCAACAAACAAATTTTCATTTTCAAGAGGAAGCCACGTCAAGATAAGATCTACAAGAACAGAAACAAAATCTGCTCTTTTTACCATTGCACTTCCATTAGTCAGCACAGAGTCTAGAATATAGTCACTTAAGAAAGATTTGTTCCAGAAAAAGCTAAACGAAGGCATGGCACCAACCTTACCTATTGCAGTCAGACTGTTGTAGTTCTCCAGCATCACATCTCTGCACAGCCCTCTGTGGGTTTGATCCAGCAAAGTCCACTCCTCCTGGGTGAATTCCACAGCCACATCCTCAAAGGTCATGGGTGATGGGTCCTAAACCCATCACAAACATCCCAGCATCAGGTAGTTGCCATCTAAACCCATGTTCACTGGAGAAAGAGAATGGGAGACCCAAAGCTTCCATGTTCTCCCATCATCTCTCCCAGGGCTTCTCCTATCCACACATATTCACTGGGGACCTCATCCAATCTTATAACTTTAAGAGCACCTCTTTCACCCAGCTGAATGTATCTCACCACAAATACACTGTACACCTTCTATTCTTCCCTATTGACTGAGTATGTTACAGACACCATAAATGCTGGCAAATAAATGAATCATTCCTCTAGGAACAGCACACATTCTGAGAAACACATGTCTACTTCCTCACAATGTATCATAGCACACTGAGAGCACACAATCAGCATGGATGGGAGTTGGACTGAATTAGTAAACACTGGGATAACAGTATAATTTCCCTACGTCTCTGTCAACCGCATAAAAAAGTCCTAAAACCTGAGAAAATGTAACTGGGTACTCAGTCCCTAGACAGGCCCTGTATACATAAAGAAACTGTTCCACTACAAGAAAACATATCTACCTGGTAGGAAGAAGCATGTACTTTTATAAAAGAATAAATTTCCTACTTATGCGAGAAAAATTTGTTAAGACACCTGGTCATTATCCTTTCTCCTTCTGACTTCTCCTCACAAAGACAGAAAAAGTCTTGAGAAAGGTGACCTTGGGGAGAAGAAATAAAACCCGAGAACCTAGGCTCCCCGAAATTCCCACTTAGGCTAGAAGCAACTCCACACTGATTATAAATTGACACACATGCTGTTGCCATGAAATACCCAAGCAGCCTGCTTCATCTGAAGTCAGTAAAAGGGTTCTCAGCTTTGGAAGGAGAGTTTAATAATTCCATTTTATGGAAAAAGAAATTTAAAGTTCAGAGAGGTAAAGCTGTTTTCTTTGGCCAACAATAGTGAATCTCATCATGTGATTAAGCAGACCCTCCCCCACAAAAATACCCATCCTCACCCCTGCTTCCCAAATCTCAGGATATAGACATCAGGATGTTCTTATCTACTCAAGCCCCTCTCCTAGACAGCATAGAAACAGGATTGCTTAGACCCTGACCACAAGACAGGTTGTTTATAGGCCAAGTAAAACAGTCTCTGACAAGAGCATCAATAAGGACTCACCACAAGAGAAAAGATCAATGGCTGGCATCCTGTAGGTAAGACAGTAAAATCTGCCTGAACCCTTCTTGTTCTCAAAGTCCTTCAAGACAGTGTCTGAGTTTAGAGGCCAATCTCAATTCTTCTTTAGTAAGCAGCAGTGGAACCCTGCCACACAACATCAGTCTTTAAGAAATAAGCATTAGTCAGCTGTCATGAAGCATCATTTATTAGCTCTCTGTAGAAAATGAAATTACATTATGTGAAAGCCATTAAAAATTGTAGAGTTTACCACATGAATACAAATAACAATCGTCATTTACTGAGTACCTATCATGCGCCAGAAGCAGTGGTAGCTCATATGATTATCAACACAATTATCATTACTGTCATTCCACAGTTGAGGCAACCTACCTACACTGAGACAGCAGCAGTCACTGGCCCAAGATCACCAATTAGGAAGACCAGTAACCTGAATACAGGTTACTCCATATCATAAGCCCGAACTCCCGAGCTTATGGTGATTTGCCAACATACCCGGACAACGATTATAAAATGGTGTGCAAGAAATGACTAACTCAGCAGGTCTGGGTGCTCAAATCCTGCACTTTCCTGAGAAAACTTGTCTTCAGACCTACTCTTGGTGGGGCTGTGGGAGACAACCCGAGTCCATGGAATACCCAGCGTGATGTTTTCGTCTGCCAGTTGGACTGATAGTTTATGCTAACAATGTGATTTATGGTGAACATCTGTTTTATGCCTGAGGCTCTGCGCAATGTTCTAATAGTCTGAATTCCAGCTGGAGCTTAAGTGGCTGCAGTCAGTCATGTAGGTGGTGCATGCCTACAGGACTGACCCACAATCAAAACCTGGACACCAAAGCTCAAGGGACTATAGACTGAATGTCTGTACTTCCCTGCCTCTTCATACATTGAAACCCAATTCCCAATGTGATGGTTTCTGGAGATGGAGGCCTTTGAGAGGTAATGATGGGATGAGTGCCTTTTATGAGAGACCCCAGGGACCTACCTCGCTCCTTCTGCCATGTGATAACACAGTGAGAAGACTGCCTTCTATTAACCAATAAGTAGATCCTCACCTGACACCACTTTGCTGCCATTTTGATCCTGATTTTCCCAGTCTCCAAAACTGTGAGAAATTTCTGTTGTTTGTAAGCCACCCAATCTGTAATATTTTTTGTTCTAGCAGTACAACTGAATAATCTAATGTACTATGTGAATTCCTTGGTTGGCCATATTTCACATGTGATGTTACACATTATTACAAGGAATATTGTGCAATGCCCATTTGACTGTGCTGGGGAAAGACATTTGGATGCTTTTGCCTGGTTTGTTCTGGAATTAATCCCACATGTCTCATCCCTCTGCTGATTCTGATCTATATTTTATAAACTATCATGCTGGGTTTAACAGCATGAGTCTTTTCAGTCCTACTGCACTGCTGAGCACTAGGGTGGTCATGAGGATCCCTAGCTCAAAATGTTTAATTCAGACATCTTTGCACTCCTCCAGCTGGGAAAATCACATAGGCCCAGTTGCCTTCCTTCAAGTCCTTATATCGGCTTTTGCCTTCATTCATTAAGCAAATTTTTATGAAGGTCCTTCCCTTTGCTACATAATACACTAGGCACTGAGGAGAGCACAGTGAACTAACAGAAAATCCCCAATACCTTACATTTTTCACATTCTAAAGGTAAGCAGATACTAAACAACAAATCCATATCCTATTAGTTGGTGTTCAGTGCTGGGGGAAACTAGGAACAGATAAGGAATATTATTCTCTGCCTTCCCCAACACACACAGAGATACACCCAAGGATTTCTAGGCAAACTCAGTACTAGCTCTGCAAAAAATAAAGACAGAATAGAAAAATAACCATTTCAAAAGGCTCTTGAAAAACTGACATCTGATTTGCCTAAAAAGTGATAGTTAACTTTTGATCTAAAGCACTGGAACAATTCCATGGTAAACAAAATAAACTCAGTATATATTTCAGATACGGCTCTACTTCACTGGCAGCTTAGTAACACTCATGCAAGCTATCTGACCAATCCCCTAAGTTTTACCAGAGGGTATAAAATGTTGCGTAGGTAGAATGCTAAATCAGACTGTGCCCAAAGTTTATCTTTTTTTCTTAAAAAACCTCACACCTCTTAGTTTCCCCCTAAATTTGCCTTTTAAAAATTCCTTCCTTATTATACTATTATTTTTTTTTTTTACTTATGCTTTATGTTCATTTTGTTGATCATTTCAAACACTTGGAAATTATAGAGTTCATTTTTCAAACATTTTGTTGAATTATTCAAACAAGTGTAGAGTTACAAGTGTACAGTACATTGTCATGAATTTCTCCACCCCTAAGCACTCATATGCCTCATCTAAATGATTCCTTTCTCCTCACCAAATGGAAGCATTATTCTGACTTCTAACACTATAATTTGAACTTCATATAAAATCATGACATGCATTAATTTGTGTCTAGTGTCTTCCGTTCAACATCCTATTCCACATGCTTCTCTCTTTCCCTCTGCCCCTCTTCCTTCTGTTCTCTCTCTCAAATAAGTAAGTCTTAAAAAAAAAAAAGTACAAAGTGAACTGGGGATTTATCTTACACCTAAAGACTAATAGGGTTTAAAGACTAAAAGGATTCATGTTGAAGGAACACAGGATTCAAAAGGACTACCCTTGGGCAAATGTGCGACAGTTTCAGTGTCAAAATAATAGTGAATGAAAGAAAAGTCCAAGAATATATTGTGATATTCCAAAAAGAAAAAAAGTAGAGGATAGGGAAGGTGGGGAAAGCAAGCTGCATAGCTAAAGATTGGAGAAGAAATGACAGAATTAAGACAAAAAGGATTTTGTAACCTGCCCCCCCCAACGTAAAAACAGACTGAGGCAAAGACTGACAAACAAGGTGAAACCTTTGGATGAAAGGCTGTTCGGAAACAGATTACCCTGTTGCCAAGTATCACCCAAGGATTACCTCAAAAAAATTTGTGACTATGAGAGAAGTGCACCTTGACTAAATGCTTCTCAATTCTAATAAACAATGGGACAACTTGCACTTCCCCACCTCCCGATGAGCTACAACACAAAGTATACAGAAATATTCAAATGTCTAAATTTTTAGTCTAACCAGTCAGGCACTGGCTGGTTCTTTGGGTACTGAGAACATGAAATGTGGCTAGTGTGACTGAAGGACTAGATTCTTAATTTGATTTATTTTAATTAGAATTTAGAAATAAAATTGATTCAGGTACTCAAAAAAACTCTTTAGTATGTCAGATCAATCTGGATTTGGAGATCTTCTTCTACAGCAAAACAGTAAGAGCTAAATACAGATGGCGAGTTTCCAATGAAAACTCAGCATCCACAGTGAGATCCACATACACACTGGGTTTTCCAGCAACTTATTACAAAAGGAAAGAAATGTAAAATTTCTCATTAATAGTTCTCTATTAACTACATTAGTCATTAACTTCATTATAAATTTATATTGATAATTGGATAAGTTGATTAAACACACTAAAAATAATTTCAGGGCTTCAAACTGTTCTTGGTTGGCTACTCAAAATTATAATAAAATTACATCTGTATAATCTGTACCTCACTATATCTATGTATTAGACAGTACTGCTCTAGACCCAAGTCTACTTCACAAGAAACAAATGAAATCCTAGGAAGGGACCCCTGGGTGGCTCAGTCGGTTAAGCCTCGGCCTCCTGCTCAGGTCATGATCCCAGAGTCCTTTGCTCAGTGGGGAGCCTGTCTCTCCCTTCGCCTGCAGCTCCCCCGGCCTGCGCTCTCCGACATATAAACAAATAAAATCTTTTTAAAAGTAAGTAAGTATACGAAGTCACAGGAAAACATCATCATATTGGAATGCCAATATCTTACAATAACACTCTTCGGGAACGTTCAAGAACCAAAACTAACTTTTTTTTTTTTTTTTTTTAAATTCAGACATCTTTAATAGACACTTTGTCGGAAAAATGGAACTACTTCCTGGGACCGGCAGTGGAGCGCCGTCCTCAGTAGAAGGCTGTCCTGATGCGTGCTTACCGCGAAGGGGTGAAGCGAATGTCTGCCATTTGCCGTTAATCGGTTCATCACAACACCCAGGACGGGAGACAAAATCTCAGCCAGGAGTGAACGCGGATGAAGGTTCCACGGATGCTCATTTTACTGCCGCCACAGACTTAAGGACGAATGTCCAGGTGAACAGCCGAAAGAAAAACCCACCTGTCCACACTCCTCGTACTTGGGCTCAATTCAGTTCCAGCTACCGGCAACCCGCCCGCCTCCCGCTGCCCCTCAGGGGCTCCAGCACTCGAAGCTCCGGGCGCTGAGGTACTTCGGCGAATCTCTTCACGCCTGCATTTTGTGTCGCACACGCGTGCTCCCTCGGAACCTGCAGGGGTCCTTCTCCCCAGCGGAGAACTTACCCAACTGCCATCACCGGTGCCCACGCGCGCGCCCGCGCGCCCGCCCGCAGGAAACGCAACCGCAGGCTGCCGGGCGCGGGGGACGCCGGAGCCGGAGTCGTCGCGGCCAGGAAAGGCCAAGCAGGCACGCCTCCCCCTGGGGCTACCGTTGCCGCCCCGGCGGCCCAGCCTGCCCGGGCTCTCGGAAGAAGCGACCCTCAACACCGCGGCTCCCTCTCGGAATCCTCCTTTCCCGCGTAGGCGCTCCGAGGGCGGGCGCTGAGAGCCGACGACTTTCCCTCAAACGCCGGAGTGGCGCGCGGTCAACATGGCCGCCGTCCTGCGCATGCGCTCTTCCGGTCTCCGGGAACAGGGCAAGGAGCGGGGCCTCGCGGGAAGCCGGGATGACGCGGGCTGCTGGGTAACCAGTGGTTTATTTTCCTCTACAGCCTGGTGCTCTTTTACGTCTTAACTGAATAATACTTGCTTTCAAATCGTGGTGTATACGTGAGCGCATCACAGTCTTTATTGCGCAGCTGCCAATACCTCTCGCTGCACCCAGTTTAATGATTTAATTGGCTTGGCTCTGCATGGGGAGCCTGGCTGAAGTGTATCCTCCATGTAGCCCTCATCATGCTACGGGACTCATGGTCCTGGTCGGTCTTGTATGAAGTTCCCGAAAAGAACAGAGTCAGGAGCACCTGGGGGGCTCAGTCAGTTAAGCGTCTGACTCTTGGTTTTTGGCTCAGGTCATGATCTCACCACCTTGGGATCAAGCCTCTTATTGGGCTCTGCGCAAAGGACAGAGTCTGCTTCAGATTTTCTCTCCCTCTCCCTCCTCCTGCTCACTCTCTGTCAAATAAATACATAAATACAATCTTTAAAAAAAAAAAAGGAACAATCAATTTTGGTATAAGCCCCTATGAACACAATTAATTACAGTATCTGTGTTAGCCTCCTATTGTCGCTGTAACAAGTTACCAGAAACTTAGTAGACTAAAACAAATTTATTATCTCATAGTTGTGAAGGTCAGGCATTTGAAATGGGTCTCACTGGGCCAAATTCAGTGTGTCCACAGTATTGTGTTTCTTCTGGAGACTGTAGGGGAGAATTCATTTCCTCGCCTTTCCAGCTTCTAGAGGTTGTCTCCATTCCTTGGCTCATGACCATAAATCACTCTGATCACTGCTTCCATTCTCACATTTCTTCCTGACTCTGACCCTCCCGCTCCCTCTTTCACTTATAAAGATCCTTTTGATTACATTGGGTCCACCTCAATAATCCCCCCATCTTAAGAACCTTTATTTAGCCGTACCTGCACAGTCCCCTTTGGCATACAAAGTAATACACTCACAGGTTCTGGGGATTAGGACTTGGACATCTTTGGCAGGGACATTATTCTGTCTACCACTAAAAAAAAAAAATCTAAAAAGAATTCTTAGCTAGATACCTGAAAAATCAGGGGCCAGAGCTGTCGAGAAATGACTGCTGTGGCACTCTGAGACTTTGTATCTATCCACATAGGCCATGCAGGCAAAGACTCGACTTGCGGCCAGTCTGAATGTTGGCTGAATGCCTTGTGATTCTCCCAGAACATCAGAGGATGGGAGGCCTGGAAGGAGCAACTATGAGGCCATCTCCCACTCACCTCCCCTGGGAAACTGTCAGAAGACAATTTCTTGTTGCCTTCTAGGTTCTGATGATATAAGGGGCTTCTCCCCCTGACCCTTCAGAAGAGAAATGTAGAATATATGCTAAGCTGCGGTCTAGATTGGGCTCTTCAGCTACTGGGAAGAGTCACAGTCACAGAGCACAGGTTAAAGCTGATGGTCATTTGTGGCTGGCGTTATCTATTTAGTCTGAGGGGATTCATTCTACTTCCTGGGTACTGGGAGCAAGTCCAAGTTTGTTCCACAGTGCCTTTAAGAGAGCACAGCATGGGTGGGCCTGGGTGGCTCAGTTGGTTAAGCATCTGCCTTCAACTCAGGTCATGATCTTGGGGTCTTGGGGTCGAGCCCCACATCAGTTTCCCTGCTCAGCGGAGAGTCTGCTTCTCCCTCTCCCCAGGTAGGACCCCTGCTCATGCTCTCTTTCTCTCTCAAATAAATAAAATCTTAAAAAAAAAGTGAGAGAGCGCAGCATGTGGGCAGTGGGTGAGGATGCCTTCCTCCCCTGTGAAACTTTTATTGAGTAGAACATATTATTAGCCAAATTTATAACTTTGGCTCAAATGTCAATAATTAAGGCAGTGATATCTGGTAGGGGTGCTCTAATGAAGGGAATAATCATGTTTCACTATAGTCTATGGTGAGCTTCATTTATGCTTAGTGGTTTTAAGCACAGGCTGCACCAGGATCTGGAAGGTGAAATGGCAGGAATTGGTATCCCTTCTTTCACTAAATCAGTGAGGATGGGCCAAACTCCTTCAGTGCCTTTCCTCAGTCAATGGCTCCTGGGGCATACTGACGTCTCCACTGATAGGGGAAAGTTAAGTCATTCTGAAAGGCTGGTGCCTACCAATAGCAAAAGTTCTTGGCTTGTTTCATGAGGTTTGCTCAGCAGGTCCTATTCCAATAATGGAAAAGGGACTGTCTGGGAGGAATAACCAGGACAGAATCATCTTTTAGCAAAAGTGGGCCAATTTTACTAGTTAAGCTGATAATTGTTAATCCTCTTCCCAGATATTCATTTCCTGGGGTGGGGGAGAGGGACTGCTTTCTTGGGTTGGGTCCTTAAAGATAGAGATGCTGTGTATTTCATCCTCCAAGAGTCAGCTCCTCCTTTATTTATTTATGTTTGCTTTCCCCTTTGCCTTTTTTTGTCTTTTACTACTTTTTGGAAGGTCAATGGCAAAGCAGAGGATAAATCATCTCAGTTCTTACAGTGGTGACACTGTACTTTTTTTTTTTTTTCCAGCAAAGGGACCAGTCCTTTTTTCCCCCAGGATCCTATACCCTGTCATGTCTCATCTCCCCCAAGAGTCTGGGCTCTTTCCTCCTCTGGGTGGCATCCTGGTGAGAAGCTGTAGTTAAGTAGGACCCAACACCCATCTCGTGGTCTAGAACATTCCTCCCTTCGTTGGGTCCCTGGGAAGGGTTGAGATATAAACTTCTTTGACTTTAGTTATTTTAAGTAATGTTTTAGCTAGCTGGGCCCAAGAATTGGGGGTCTCTATGTTCTTCTGGGGAGGGACTGGAATGCCACCCTTGACAACAGATCTGAGGGGGGACGACAGCTAAAGCCTGCTCCTTATGCTTGGGAGACCTGCCATCTTGGCCTTATGGGCTTATTAACTTGTTGTAGCAATGCCCAGGGACATGGACATCCTCTTGTGTCAGAGGAGCCCAAAACACCAGCCTGGTCATGGGGACCTCTTCTTGCTATAGCCCATGATGGGGTCAGGGGCAGGCCACCCCTGGTCCAGAGGTGGATACTCCTCCCCTTTTCCTATTTGGACCCATAATTCCTACAAGGCCCAGCAGCTGCTTAGTGGGGGACTAGACAGGCAGGCTGACCTCTTTCCCCAGGCAGCTATACCTCTAACCACAAAAGTCAGTTCCAGTAGTGTAGGTTCACTGAAATACCCAGGAGGTAGGGAAGCTGGAGGGACTCCATTTTATTATAAAAAAAACTATTTTATTTATTTAGGGGGTGCCTGGGTGGCTCAGTGGGTTAAAGCCTCTGCCTTCAGGTCAGGTCATGATCCTAGGGTCCTGGGATCAAGCCCCGCATCGGGCTCTCTGCTTGGCAGGGAGCCTGCTTCCCATCCCCCTCCCCTGTCTGCCTCTCTACCTACTGGTGATCTCTGTCTGTCAAATAAATAAATAAAATATTTAAAAAACTAATTAATTAATTAATTAATTAGACAGAGATCTCAAGTAGGTGGGGGTGGGGTGGGAAAGCAGGCTCCCTGCTGAGCAGAGAACTTCATGTGGGGCTCCCTTCCAGGACCCTGGGATCATGACCTGAGTCAAAGACAGAGGCTTTAACTCACTGAGTCACCTAGGCACCCCTATTTTTATAAAAAAATTTAAAAAGATTTTATATATTTACTTATCTTTTTTAAAAAAGATTTTATTTATTTGAGAGAGAGAGAGACCGAGAGAGAGCATGAGAGGGGAGAAGGTCAGAGGGAGAAGCAGACTCCCCATGGAGCTGGGAGCCCGATGCGGGACTTGATCCCAGGACCCCAGGATCATGACCTTAGCCGAAGGCAGTCACTTAACCAACTGAGCCACCCAGGCACCCATATACTTATTTGAGAGAAAGAGGGAGAGAGAGTGAGCATGAGTGGGGCAAAGGGCAGAAAGAGATGCAGACTCCCCACTGAATGGGGAACCTGGTGAGGGGCTCAGTCCTGGGACTCTGGGATCATAACCTGAGCAGAAGGCAGATGCTTAACTAACTGAGCCACCCAGGCACCCTTGACTCCATTTTAGATTGGTTCTATCTCTGCTATTTTGCTGTTAGGCCCTATTTACTCATGTTTAATATTTTACCTTTGAATAAGTCATAAAAGCTATACTCCTACTTCAAAGGGGATGCAAGGAAGTTGATCATTTTCTGAGTTTTGTCCTAGGCCCCAAACACCTGATCACACCTACACAGAGCCAGATCCCAAACACATTCCAGGACATTCGTTTTGAAGAAGCCTCGGCTGATACTAGTATCAATACCCCTACCTATTGCCATGATACCTATTGTTCACCTGACACTTGCCTTTGAATGGACCTCATCCTGGTCCCCTCAAGAGACATGTACTCTGGACCCCTTTCCAATATCAACCCCTAACCCCAACCAACCAAGGACAAGACTCATTTACTTTTCCTTTTCAAGTCTCCCATACACTCCATTTGTTATTTTCTGTCACTCACACTACTCAGTAAACTCTGCTTTCACTTTTTCTGGCTTGCGTGTGATTTCTGTCCTTCGAGAAGCCAAGAACCATAGGACCCTCTTCCAAGTCCTTGGACCAGCCTGCCTGCTTCACCTGTACCACCACTTGGTGAGGCTAATGAGACATAGTGGGAGATCACAAAAACTGTACAGAGTAAAACAGCACAGAGCAACACCAAATAGACAACAGAGGTGTTTTAGAGTTTCAACCACTTGAGGCTGTCCAGTATAGCTTTGCTGATTGATTGCCCTATTGAGTGTGGTCCCTATACCTCTTTCCTGATTACCTCAGTCCTACCCTGATCACCAGATTCCTGTAGGGAATCTGAGAGATTTGGAGGCAGATTTAGGAAAAAGGACCACAAGGAGCCGTAACATCCAATGAGCTTTACTGGGTTGACAAAGATTCTCTTCTTCACCAAACTCTACTCCAGGATCTCCTGAACTCCCCTGCCACTAGATCTTGGCTTTTGGACTTCTCTGTATTGTCTAATTTTAGCATGTCAATTAGGCCAGAATTTCCCATCCTCTATATCTGATCATCCTTGATATCTACTCAGTTTCCTCATCCCTCAGGGGATATCCAATCATCTGGCCTGCCTTCAGCAAGAGTCCTGTTAGGTTGATTTAGGAATCCAGGAACCCCTCTTATCTCTGATGTTTCCCCTTACTAATTTTCCATCCATCAACTTCCAACATGCCCCTTGGCTATAAATTCTCATTTGCCCATGGGATATTTGGAATTGAACCTGGTTCTATATCGAGGTCTCTTTTTCCATGATGCAATAGTACTGAATAAAATGTTTTACCACCTTAAATCCACTGCCGTTTTTCCTTTGACAGAGTGGCACTTGGACAGAGTTGCATGAGAGGGAAAGTCCCCGCCATGGGACCATCCAAAGGCTTATGGCTCAGGAGCCACCATCCAGAAGGGAAGAGAGCAAGGCAACCCCTGAGGCAGAACGGCATCTGGGAGGGAGTGTGCTCAGCAGAATGGAATGGTCGGAGAGCTCTGACAGGTCACAGCAGCTCAGTGTCTTCTTCTTTTTTTTTTTTTTTAAATTTATTTGACAGAGAGAGATCACAAGTAGGCAGAGAGGCAGGCAGAGAGAGAGAGGAGGAAGCAGGCTCCCTGCTGAGCAGAGAGCCCGATGCGGGACTCGATCCCAGGATCCTGAGATCATGACCTGAGCCGAAGGCAGCGGCCTAACCCACTGAGCCACCCAGGCGCCCCCAGCTCAGTGTCTTCTAATCACAAGTCTCTATTTTACCAATGGTCAGTAGATGCTGGGAGATGGTTTCACAGAGTATGTAAAGCAGAAAGGCTCTGAATAGCTAAAAATGTGCTTGTTTAGGCCATTTTGGACATGTACAAGTTTGAGTTTGAGTTTGGCCCCAGGCTTTTGAGTTAATGAGTTTTAGCCTATAGTGAAGAAATAAACCTAGGGGCCAATATACAGAGTACAACTGTGCTTGTTAGCATAATGAATGTCCACCTCACACTGCATGCCAAAATGCATTCCTAGAAGAGTAAAGATTGAAAAGTTTTAAAAATAATAAAATGTGGAAGAAAATTAGGAAAATACTTTTATACTCTAGAGTTTGTGAAGACTTCTATAAAAGCAAGCTAGGAAACCGAGAAACCAATTTTTAAAAGGTATAGATTCATTGAGTTATACAGAATTAAATATTTTATACAGATACGATATCATAAAGAGAGTTAAAGGAGCAAAATTACATTACCAATTCAGTAGATGCATACACATTTGATGATACTGATCAAAAACTGATAAGACATCTTCATAAAGCCAGATTTTAAAAGGGACTTCATTAACTTGATAAAGAACACAACCTAGCTTATCTAGGATTCTTGATAATCATTACTGACAAAGACAAGAATGCTTGATTTCTTTTCGACTTTATGACAATTTGAGAGGCCCTGCACAAACAACAAGAAGAAAATTAAAGAGTTAATAAGAACAGAAAATCTTATTTATATGGAAAGTCAACATAACGGACTGACAAGTATTACAGGAGAGCAAGGTTTCCACGTAAAGGGACCTACATCAATCGCCTTTCTCTGCAAGAGCAGTAGTCGATAAAACAATGAAAAGGAAAACTAAAGACCTAATGAGAGGACAAAATGAATGGGAGATCTTAGGAATTGGTATAGGCTCAAAGTTCTAAGTATTGTGTCCTGTGTACGACATCGTGGAGAAGCGTATAAATGCAATTGATGAGTGTCCGGTTTTCTGACTCCTGAGCCGGGATGGGAGGCCCTGACCCTATACCCGCCGCTAGCTCTAATCACCACGGCCACCCCCTAGACCTTAACTCCCCAAGAATTTTCAACCAAGTCCCGCCCCTCGCACTGGTCCCATCCTAAAGCCTGCCCTCCGGAATACACAACTAAGCCACGCCCCTAAGCGCTGTCTCGCCCCAGCTCCGCCTCACAATCCTAAACAACCAAATCCCACCACTGACCGGAGGCCCCTGGGAGCCCCGTCCAACCCCAAGACCTGCGCTGATCCAGCCTCAGGCCCCAAACGCGTCTCTCTGCAAGAAGGAACTAGCATTTTTCTCCCATTCGCGGCTGCCAGCAACCTCCTCCCGTCATTGCCGCACCCCGCCGGCCCTCTGCCCCGCCCCGCCCCCTTCTCCGCCCCCTTCCCCGTCCCGCCCTCTTCCCCGCCCCTGACTCGCAATCCTTATCGCACAGCTCACTAGGCCCCGCCCCTCACGTTGTGCGCGGCTCAGAAACCGGAAGCAGAAGTGCGCTCATGCGCGTGCGCGAGCTGGCGGCCATAGCTTCACGGGGCAACGCTCGCGTCTGGGTTAGTTTTTTGCCCTGGTTCGCCGCGTCCTTCCGGACTCGGTCTGGCCAGCCCCAGGTCCGGCCTCCGGGAGGGGGAGAGGTCGGCACTGGGCGGACGGCCGCTCTGGCCGTGCCCCCTGCCTCAGCCGGAACCCAGCACCGGGGCCCCCCCCCTCTGCCGCGGCTGGTTCCAAACTCACTGAATCAGGAGCTGTGGGCTGCGTCTAGCAGCGGGGGTGAGTCGGCTGCAGGCTAGAGTTAGCGAACCACCTTCCTCTGTAGTAGGCCTTCCAAAGCATCCTCTGCTGTCTTTTCGGAAAGTAAAAGCATCCCTGCCATTCGGTCACGGGGACGAGCGCCTCCACCTCGTCTGTACGCTGGTCAGTGGATTTCGGCGTGTTCGGTGAGCGCGGGGTGACGTTTGCCTCCACTCCGTTCCCATCTCCCCTCCTGGTGCAGATCTTTCATCCGTGAATTTTCCCTTGCCTGTGGGCATCAGTTTGATACATTTTATTCAGGTACATAAACGTGAACTGATTACTTAGTATCTCTGTAACCCCCTTCAACGTCGAATGCAGCTATAAATTTTAATCATTTATCTGTAGGTTATTTTGAATTTCACACCGAGAATGAGATCATGTGTCATTTGCAGCGTTTTCTCTTTTATTCCAGTACCTTGCTTTCTTATTTCTTTAGTGTGTTTGCTAGTGTCCATCAGTGGACAGTCAGCACTAGAATAGCATATAACTTGCATCTTTGCCTTGTTCCTGATCCCAGAGGGAATTATTCTATCATTTCAGCATTT
The DNA here is from genome assembly GCF_020171115.1 of Neogale vison. Classification (NCBI taxonomy): domain Eukaryota; kingdom Metazoa; phylum Chordata; class Mammalia; order Carnivora; family Mustelidae; genus Neogale; species Neogale vison. Next base: position 217,534,738 of record NC_058096.1, read on the forward strand.
ACATAGGATGTTTGTGGGGCACCTGGATGGCTCAGTTAAGTGAGCACTTGTTCATTTTTATGATTCTTTTTATTTTTTTTTAAATATTAATTTTGTCCTACTTTAATTTCCCTAGACATTTATGCTGTTCTTTTTTCATCCTTAAGTTAATGATTAGCCGACTCATACTGATTTTATTTTCTCTGGGAGTTGATGATATTCACATAAATTCGTGAATATATGTACCACACCAACTGTGGATTTCCAGTGTTATCTGAAACACTTCTTTTAATTTTCTGCTTCCCTGCCACAAAAGTATTCCTAACTGGCTAAAAATAAATGTGTGTGTGCCTCTTTATCCCTGTAATATACTGCATTATTGTGTATCGTATACCACACCTTTTACATCTTGTTCATTTACTGCTCCCTCTCATGATTATAACATCCGTGTCCTTCATGTTTTGTTCTGTGCTATATCCCCTGTGACTGTATGTAGTGGGATTGGGGTAAATATTACCTAAGTAAATATGAAATAAAGGAGCAAGAGGTAAGGGCCTTAAGGGAAGCTTCCTTGACCAAAAAGGGAGCCTAGTCAAAGGAGACTATTCAAAGATAAAACATTTATTTATTTATTTATTTATTTATTTTTTAAAAGATTTTATTTATTTATTTGACAGAGAGAAAGATCACAAGCAGGCGGAGAGTCAGGCAGAGAGAGAGAGAGAAGCAGGCTCCCGCCAAGCAAAGAGCCCGATGCGGGGCTCCATCCCAGGACACCGAGATCATGACCTGAGCTGAAGGCAGAGGCTTAATCCACTGAGCCACCCAGGCGCCCCAAACATTTATTTATTTTAAAGATTTTTTAAAATTAATTTATTTATCTCTCTCCAGAGAGAGAGAGAGACCAGAGGGAGAGGGACAAACAGACTTTGCACTGAGCACAGAGCCTGATGCAGGGCTTGTTCCCACGACCCTGAGATCATGACCTGAGATGAATTCAAGAGTTGGACACTTAACCACCTGAGCCACCTAGGCGCCCCAAGATAAGACATGTAAATAGAATACTTCATCTGTCTACTTTCCGTAGTGCACAGCAGAGTTCTAGGCTAGACTCTCATCACGTTAGTTATAACCGCCTCACTAACAACTAAACTGTAGGGTATATGTTCAGAAATAGACTCATTGGGAGTTTAGGCTCTGAAGCCAGACAGGCCTGCATTCACAAACCTGTCTATGTGATACATCCTGTGTTACATACACCTTAGCAGCTTTCTGACTGGGTAACATTGAGTGTATGGTTAATTGATTCTCAGATTTCTCAGCTATAACCTGGTTGTAATAAACCTGATTTGCAGAGCTTCTCCAAAAGAAAAGCTCTCTGAAGATCATTCTCACATCACAGTTGCTCAAATGGCACCTTATTAATTTAGTAAAGGATGTTGTGATTTTTATCGGGTTTAAAATGTACTACTGGGGGACGCCTGGGTGGCTCAGTCAGTTAAGCGGCTGCCTTTGGCTTGGGTCATGATACCAAGGTCCTGGGATCGAGCCCAGGATGGGCTCCCTACTCGACTGGGACCCTGCTTCTCCCTCTGCCTCTGCCTGCCTGTAGCTCACTCTCTCTCTCTGACAAATAAATAAATAAAGTCTTTTAAAAGAATGTCCTACTGGAACCCCTGCCTGGGAAAAACTGTTGTGTTTTTGTTATTTTAAATTTATGTCCTAGAGCTGCACATGCCGCTGTCGGAGATGACAAGTTACTAACTTCACTTCTGGTTGTTTTGCTCTGCTTTTATGTACTGTGTGGGCACAGTTTAGCAGGAGAGTCCCAGTTTGGCAGTCTTCTCTGCCTCCTACATGTGGAGTTTAGTCCATTGGTGCTTTTTCGCAAAAATCAAGTTTCAGAGGCCCTGCAGCCCATGAAGGGGTCAGTGGTCAGGGGCTGAGCAGTAATTCCTGTTAGCCTGCCAGTGGTGCAGAAGTAAGAAATACTGGGAGTGGAGCCATCACACGTCACAGCTATAAGTGCCTTCTGGGATTTGACACAGTGTGTATTTTTATGGTGGCAGGCATTGTCTGCTGTTTTTTGTTTTCCATTATCATGGGAAAACTGACAGCTCAACTTTTTTAAGATTTCAGTTAACTTAGAACATGGGACTTTTAGCCATTTTTAACCTTTTTAAATTAGCAGAGACCCCAGCAACTTTTTTTCTTTTTTTTTTAAAGCTCTAGTGGAGGTAAGATTATTCCACCTCCTTAAAAGATCAGTGTGTATTTGGTTGGGTGTCTTGGACATATGCTTTATGCGCGTGTGTGTGTGGGTGTGTGTTTTGAGGGAAGCGGCCCCTCAAGATGGATGTGCTGTAGCATCCAGGCTCATGAGTTGTGGAAATTGTGGGGAGACCTGGATTCTCGTGTTTTCTTTCTCCTGCTTTAGCTCTAACCTCTCAGTGCTCTGACTTTCTTCATGAAGGGAACATGGAAGAAGAAAAAAGAGCTGCTGAGTTACAGAAAAATATGACACAGGTAGGTAGAAGCTAATGATTCTCCAAAAGCATTTTCCATCCCACCAAGTCCTTGACCCCCTAATTGTTTAAAGCAGTGGTCAGCAATCTATTTCTCTACGGGGCCACATTGTAAGTATCTTAGACATTGAAGGTTCTAGAGTTTCTGTTGCAATTAAACCGTGAACTTAGTTTGAAAGCAGCCACAGGCAGTACATAAACAAATGTTTTATTGTGTTCCAATAAAACTTCACTTACATAAGCAAGTAGTAGGCTGGATTTAGCCCATATGCTGTAGTTCGCTGACCCCTGGCCTAGAGTACAAGCCAACTGTGGGCCTGAGTTGCAAGTTGTATTTTTGCAAGGCTCCTGGGCCTCAGGTTTGTGGGAAGGGGAATGCTCCCTGTTCCTCAGTGTATTTTTTTTTTTTTAAGATTTTATTTATTTATTTGACAGAGATCACAAGTAGGCAGAGAGGCAGGCAGAGAGAGAGAGAGAGAGAGGAGGAAGCAGGCTTCCTGCTGAGCAGAGAGCCTGATGCAGGGCTCGATCCCAGGACCCTGGGATCATGACCTGAGCCGAAGGCAGAGGCTTTAACCCACTGAGCCACCCAGGTGCCCTCCTCAGTGTATTTTTATGCATTTAAATCTCACTTGGATTTGGCACAGTCTTTTATGTTGTGCTGATTGCTGTGGTGGGAAAGAAGGAAGCAGGTGAAATTGTGTCAGTGTGGAAATTATTTCACCTCTAGAGCATTTCTGTCATTTCTGCTATTGGCTCTGGACTGTCTTGGATCATTATAAGACTGGAATTGGTCACCATCAAACCGTGTGAGAGATAAACTTGGTGTTTTAGAAGTGTGGTTAGATCCATGAGACAGGATGGGGTCAGTTAGGAAGGATGTAATGAATAGAAAGAGAAAGATCTGGTGTCTGAACTCTAGGGTAGATGTTGGGAGACCATAAAATCTTCAGAACTTCCTATGAATTGATTCTCAGTTCCCTAGTGTTAGCAGCCTCATCAGTCTTCTTGCACACGTGGCGAGAATAGGCACCTTTCTGAACGGATATATTTGGGATGTTTTAGGACTCCGTGGTCTTTGAGGATGTGGCTGTGGACTTCACCCAGGAGGAATGGGCTCTGCTGGATCTGGCGCAGAGGAGCCTCTACAGAGATGTGATGCTGGAAAACTTTCAGAACCTGGCCTCACTAGGTAAGAATGGCAACATTCCTTCATTTAGTTGTTTAGAAAATAATTTCACTAATTGATCTTGTTCCAGGAGTTAGGCTGAGGAATTGGAACGAATTGGTAAATAGGACCGACATTGTCACAGGCCCCAAAGAACTTAGAGTCTAATGGCTTCACCATGACATAAACGTGTATAGTGAACTGCCTTTTTCTTTTTCTTTTCTTTTTTTAAGATTTTATTTACTTATTTGTCAAAGAGAGATAAAGCGAGTGAGCACAAGCAGGGAGAGCAGCCGACTCCCTGCTGAGCTGGGAGCCAGATGTGGGACTCGATCTCAGGACCCTGGGATCATGACCTGAGCCGAAGGCGGATGCCTGACTGACTGAGCCACCCAGGCGTCCCTGTCTTTATTTTTCTTGTGGCTAAAAATCTTGAGGGTTATTAAGTGTTAGAAGTGCGGGCACAGACTTCAGGCGTCACTTTGGGCCTTAGGGAGTTTGTGGTTTGGGTCCTTATGAGAATTTTACTGACATCAATGCTCTTTACTCAGAAAGATACCTGTAAACAAGAGGGGTTATTATATTACTCAGTGCAGAGAGAGAGAACACATGACATGGGGAGCTGTGGTATGTTTCAGAATGAAGGTGTTAAAAAGTACATATTATTGGGTTTGTACTTTGGGTGAGTGCTTTGGAGATCAGTCTTGGAAGCAGGCTGTATTGGTTTCCTAGGCCTTTCATAACAAAGTACCCCAAACTGTGGCTAAAAACAGCAGAAACTTATTCTTTCACATTTCTGGCGACTGGAAGTACAAAATCTGGGTGTCAATAGGGCCATGCTCCTTTTGAAGGCTCTATGGCAGAAGTCTCTCCTGGTCTCTCCCTCGCTTCTGGTGGTTGCCAGCAATTGTTGGCATTTCTTGGTTTGCAGCGATACCTTTTTCTTTCTTTTTTTTTTTTAAGATTTTATTTTCAAGTGATCTCTACACCCAACGTGGGGCTGGAACCCACCGTCCTGAGATCAGGAGTTGCATGCTCTACCGAATGAGCCAGCCAGGCACCCTGTGCAGCTGGATCATTCTAATCTCTGCCTTTATCTTCACATGGCCCTCTTCCTCTGTCTTTATGCCTTTCCTTTAAAGGACACTGCTCAGTGGATTTAAGACTGACCCTAATCCAGTATAACTCCATCTTTACTTGATTATAGCTACATATTTCTAGATAAGATACATTATTTCCAAATAAAATAACATTCTGAAGTTTCAAGAAGGAACAGGCTATTTTATTTCGATACACTTACTTTTTTTAGAGCAGTTGTAGATTCCGAGCAGAAGTGAGTGGTAGATAACAGGGACTTCTCCTGGACACCCTGCTCCCATCCAGGTATAGCCTCTTCCACTATCCACATCTCCTGCCAGAGTGGTACATTTGTTACAGTTGATGAGCTGGAGCTGACACATCATCATCATCACCCTGAGTCCATCATTCAACACAGAATACATTCTGTGCTTTGGACAAAGATGTAATGGTACATATTCATCCTTAGAGTATCATACAGAGTACTTCCACGGCCCTAAAAGTCCTCTTTGCCTTGTCAGTTCATCTCTTTCCCCACTAACCTGTGGCAACCACCAATCTTTTTACTCTTTCCATAGTTTTGGCTTTTTTTTTAGAATGTCTTGTAGAAGACATATACTATGTAGATTTTTTTTTTCCAGTGGCTTCTTTCACTTAGTAATGTGCATTTATGCTTCTTTCCTGTCTTTTCATGGCTTGATAATTCTTTTCTTTCTAGTTCTGAATAATATTTTATTGTCTGGGTGTAATGCAGTTTTATTCCTTCACCCTCTGAAGGACATCTTAATTGTTTCTAAGTTTGGGCAGCTGTGAATAAAGCTGCAGTAAACATGCGTGTGCAGGTTTTTGTGTGGACGTGTTTTCAGCTCCTTTGGGTAAATTCCAAGAAGTGTGGTTGCTGATCATATGGTAAGATTAGTTTTGTAAGAAGCTGCCAGACTATCTCCCCAAGTGCTGGACCATCTCACATTTCCCGCAGCAGTGAATGAGAGCTCCTGTTCACAGTCTTGCCAGCATTTGTTGCTGTCGGTGTTCTGAATTTTAGCTGTTCTCATAGGTGATCTAAGGTGTGGCGGTTTCTCATTGTTTTAATTTGTATTTTCCTGATGACATGTTCGGATATCTTTTCATATGATGTTTTCTTTGAGGAGTTTCAAAATTTTGCATTTTTATTTAGCTCTTTGATCCATTTTGAGTTTTTTTTTTTTTAAGATTTTATTTATATGTCAGAGAGAGCGCGTGTGCAAGCAGGGGGGGCGGCAGGTAGAGGGAGAACAGGCTCCCCGCTGAGCAAGGAACCCGATGATGTGGGGCTCGATCCCAGGACCCCAGGATCATGACCTGAGCCGAAGGCAGATGCTTAACCTACCGAGCCACCCAGCTGTCCCCATTTTGAGTTGATTTTGTGAAGAATGTAAAAGTCTGTGTCTAGATTCATTTTCTTTCATGTTGATGGCTTGTTTCAGTCTCTTTTGGAAAGACTATCTTCTCCACATATTGCCTTTGCTCCTTTGTCATATATCAGCTGACCATATGTAGGTCTATTTCTGCCTCTCTATTCTGTTTCATGGCTCTCTTTGGCCATAACTTTTCAAGGGACACTGCTCAACCCAGTCCACAGGTGGTCACTTTAGGTTGGATGCTGCCCAAAGAGGTAGACATTTTTTTTTTTTTTTAAGATTTTACTTATTCATTTGACAGACAGAGATCACAAGCAGGCAGAGAGCAGGCAGAGAGAGAGGAAGGGAAACAGGCTCCCTGATGAGCAGAGAGCCCGATGTAGGGCTTGATCCCAGGACCCTGAGATCATGACCTGAGCTGAAGGCAGAGGCTTTAACCCACTGAGCCACCCAGGCGCCCCAAGGTAGACATTTTATTATTAAGTATTTCGTCGGGGGCACAGTGACTGGGTGAGTCATCCTTAGATTAAATTATGTAGTGGCCTTAATTTGTTTAATTTTATCATGGTCTAGGGGCGCCTGGGTGGCCTAGTAGTTAAGCATCTGTCTTTTGCTCAGGTCATGATCCCAGGGTCCTGGGATCAAGCCCCACATCGGGCTCCCTGCTCAGCGGGAAGCCTGCTTCTCCCTCTCCCACTCCCCCTGCTTGTGTTCCCTCTCTCGCTGTATCTCTCTCTGTCAAATAAATAAAATCTTAAAAAAAAAAATTATCATGTTCAGAGTAATCTTGTTTAAGGTTGGTATTCTGTGAGATTACGAATGTGCAACAGCAGAACAGAATGGCCTGGCTGTATCCCATGAGCTTCTAACATTAAAGTTTAGATAATGAATGTCACATCAGTTCTAGAAATCAGAGGCTGTGTCATTGTCTACTCCCCCACCCTGCCCCTGGTTTAAAAAAAACTTTTGACATTTTGTAGAAATTCAGTTTGCTCTTTCCCATCGTTACAGTATCTGGAGAGCAAAATTTTGACCCTGTCTCATGGAAGTGTTAATGGATCATCATTGTTTTTCCTCATGATACGCCTTTCTGCATTAACAGGGTATCCACTACACACACCATATCTGATCTCCCAGTGGAAACAAGAGGAGGACCTGGAGACAGTGGAAGGAGGACCTGTCGAGGGGGAGCACCAGAAAGGCAAGGGTCCTTGGGAAAAACTGTCCTGGTTGGGGGAATATTAGGTTTGGAAAAATCAAATAAAAGCAAAGCAAAACTTTGTTTTGTTTGAGGAGTCTGATCTTCCAGCTATCTTGGATTACTATTTTGACTTTTATCGGTATTCTCACCCTTCCCTTGTTCCTGAAATACTGCCCGTATTTCTTCTTGTAAGTTAGTATTTGGTCATATGCACTTTAGGAAGGAACTGGTTCCTTTTTATTTTGTTTTCCTTTTAAAGTTTTATTTATTGAATCAATCTCTATACCCCACGTAGGGTTCAAGCTCATGGCCCCAAGATCAAGAGTTGCATGCTTTTCCAACTGAGCCAGCCAAGTCCCCCTTGTTTTCCTAATAGTACCTTATTTGTGCTACTGTCAGTTTCGGTCTCCGTGGAATAATTTCTTGCTTACTGTTTTGACCCTTCTGCATATTACCAAAGTCCTGAAACAGCCACATTGCCAGAAGTCCCTTGCTTATAGGTACCTCTACTTTTTTGTTTCAGGTTTTGAGATTCAGCCTAAAACCAGTGAATCAGTAGCTCCACAAGATATTTATGGACAGGAAATATCCAATGAACAGAAAATAGTGAGATTCAAAAGGAATGATTCTCGCTCATCCATTTTACACAAAAACTGGGAATACCAGGGTATTTGTTATCAGAACAAAAACCATGAGAGACATTTGAGGTGAGTACCATTCATAAAAGAAAAAGTAATGCCTTAGGAGAGAATCTTAAAATGTCATAAAACTGAAAAAATGTTTATCTAGAATTTGTTCCAAAATTGTGATTTCATAAAGAATTTTTTCAAGATTTTTTTTTTCCCAAAAAGACATTGCAATCTTCATTGTTTGACCCAGAGTTCGGTTGTAAGCAATTATCAGAAAAATTGTACGTCAAGAAAACCTCAGTGGTAATATTGGGTATCGTAGACCCTTCTGTGAGAACTTTGAACTGGTAACTTGACAGGGCAGAAAATGTACCTAGTCACTGAAAACGATAAAAGTTTATTTATTACTAATAATGTGCTTTTATTTTTAAAAGAAGTCCAGTTGTGGAGAACATCTATGAATGCAATGAAGAGAATCGGTGTGGACAAGCCTTGGGCCAAATTTCACATCTGAATGTACTCAAGAGAACTACTGAAGTAAAGTCCTATGAATGCCATGAATGTAAAAAGGCCTTCACGGATCATTTGTCCCTTAAGAATCACATCAGGTCTCACACTGGAAGCAAACCCTATCAGTGTAAAGAATGTGGGAAAGCTTTCCATTTTCTTGCTTGTTTTAAGAAGCATGTGACAAATCCCACCGAAGGGAAACCCTATGAATGTAAAGAATGTACAAAAGCCTTCAGTTGTTCTTCCTTCTTTAGGGCACATATGAAGATTCACACTGGAAAGATGAACTTCGAATGTAAGGAATGTGGAAAAACCTTTAGCTGTTCTTCGTCCCTGACGGAACACAAAAGGATTCACAGTGGAGATAAGCCTTATGAATGTAGGGAATGTGGGAAGGCGTTTAGTTGTTCCTCCTCACTCTCCAAACATAAAAGAATTCACAGTGGAGACAAGCCATATGAATGTAAGGAATGTGGGAAAGCCTTTAGTTCTTCCTCTCACCTCATAATACATATACGAATTCACACTGGAGAGAAGCCTTACGAGTGTAAAGAGTGTGGGAAGGCCTTCAGCGAATCCTCAAAACTCACTGTACATGTCAGAACACACACAGGCGAGAAACCCTATAAATGTAAGGACTGTGGGAAAGCCTACAACTGTCCCTCCTCCTTAAGTATCCATATGAGAAAACACACTGGAGAGAAACCCTACGAATGTCTGGAATGTGGAAAAGCCTTCTATCTTCCCACTTCCCTTAATACGCACGTGAAAAATCAAAGTAGGGAGAAACCCTATGAATGTAAGGATTGTGGAAAAGCCTTTAGTTGTCCCTCATCCTTCAGAGCACACGTGAGAGATCACACTGGGAAGATACAATATGAATGTAAGGAATGCGGGAAGGCCTTCAGCCGTTCCTCGTCCCTCACTGAACACTTAAGAACTCACACTGGAGAGAAGCCTTACGAGTGTAAAGAATGTGGGAAAGCCTTTATTAGTTCTTCCCACCTGACAGTTCATATACGAACTCACACTGGAGAGAAACCTTACGAATGTAAGAAATGTGGCAAAGCCTTTATTTACCCCTCAGCTCTGAGGATCCACATGAGAACACATACTGGGGAGAAACCGTATGAATGTAAGGAATGTGGGAAAGCCTTTCGCCATTCTTCATACCTTACTGTCCATGCAAGGATGCACACGGGAGAGAAACCCTTCGAATGTCTGGAATGTGGGAAGGCCTTCAGTTGTCCCTCATCCTTTCGAAGACATGTAAGAAGCCACACTGGAGAGAAACCATATGAATGTAAGGAATGTGGGAAAGCCTTCGTGTGTCCTGCCTACTTTCGAAGACATGGGAAAACTCACACTAGGGAAAATGTGTAAATGGTAAGAAATGTGGGAATGTCTGCAAGGCGTTTTCACCTTGTAGCATAGCTGGAACGTTGTGGAGATGCACCGTGAATGTAAGAAAGCAAAAAAGTCTTGCTTACCTGTTTGACGACTTGAGAACTCACAGCTGAGAGAAACCCGTGTCCATACGCCCTGTGGGAATGCCTTTGTGAATGTCACTTCCGGTGTATAAGAAAACTCACAAGAGAAGCACAGATCAGGACCTCACTTGTAAAGTGTACTGCTGGCTCATTGATAGTTTCTGTTTTCTGATATGAATTATTTCAGGTGATAAATTTTCCTCTAATACCTTTTTAGCTCTAACCACATTTTATTACAGGTACCTTTATTTCAGCCGAGATGTAAATGTTCTTTATGTTACAGAATCTTTTGGACCCATAGGGGGTTTAAGGTGTTTTTCATCAGGCAGGGGTGGTTTTTAAAAAAAAATTAATATCTAATTAATGCTCATTGTTTCCTGGGTGTGCAGTCATAATGGTATCAACGCTTTGGTATTTGTAATTTCTTTTGTGATTTTTTTTTTTTCTTGTAATTGGTAATTTCATTTTCATCTAGTATGGGAGATTACTGGAAATTGCCTACCCAATATATTTTCTCTCTCTCTCTCTTTTTTTTTAAGTAAAAGAACCTAAAGTTTTTGAGATTATCAGTTTTTACTATTAAAACCTTTTTCTGTCTATTAAGTTATTTCAACAGAAATTAATAAGTGCAAAGATCTCAACAGAGAGTCGTATCTAATACGTTGTTTTTTGTATTTTGTTCTTTGTCCTCGTTAGTGGCTGGGAATTGGACCCAGTATTTTGGGTTTAAAAACGGACCTTGTGACAAGAAAGCTAGAAGTAAAGTTGATTGAGCTGGCTTGTGTATGTTAGTTTGGACATGGTTGGGACTCCATTTCTCAGAATCGTTTCCTATCCAGTCCCGAGTTAGGGCTGTCTGAAACAGAGAGTTTGCATGAGAATTGGAAGGCAGTGGGAAGAAGCTATTATCCTTCATTTAGTGGGGCCACAAGATGGGGACACACATAGGGGCCTGGTGGGCTTCTACATCCAGCTCATTTTCACCAGTCAATACTGGCTTGAAACAGAACATTAAATGCTTTAACCTCAGTAACGTCAGAGGCAGCAGCTCCGTAGACCTCTCCATAAGTTCCCCTGTCATGGTCATACACAGCTTCTTAGGTTCTCTGGCAAGTTCCGGCATTGTCATTTTGCTAAGACAGCCCCTCTGGCACGTCAGCTGGCTCTATAGAGGGGCCCAAGTTCAGAGCAGGATTGTTAATCTGTGTCGTGCAAGCCCATCACGTCATTTTGCTGCAGGGCACAGACATCTCTGCAAGTCCTCTGGCATCTCGGGCAAGAAGGGCTGTGGACAGTAAGGAAAATTAGGTACCAGGGCATCATCCTGTTTTATCTTTGGAGGAAGATTTACATTTGACACCTTCCAACAGATTTTTCTACTCTTTTATTTGAGAAAGACGAGAGCTGATTGGTTTGTGCTTCTTCAGTACATCTAGCTGCACTTTCCCCTTCCCATCATATTTCCCCTTTATCCCTTATCATTTTCTGCTGTTTCAGTAAAGCAAAAATACACTAATATGCGCGACATGTGCTAATCTTCAGTGTATAGCTTGATGGAATTTCACTTACCTACATACCGCGATAAACAGAGGTTCCCAGGATTCAAGAAGGCTTATTTATCTGACTTCTCAATAATTGTCCCACAGAGGAACCACAGTTTGACTTTTATTCAGTTGATTAGGTTTGTTTCTTTTTGATCCTCTTGGTCTTTATCTGAGTGCTTAAACACAATATGTACAATTATGTGTTTGGCTTCTTTTCTCAGCATGATGTCTGGTTAGCCTTTTAATTGCTCTTTTTTTTAATACTTAAATTTAAAATTTTTTTTTTTTAAAGATTTTATTTATTTGTTTGACAGACAGAGATCACAGGTAGGCAGAGAGACAGGCAGAGAGAGAGGGGGAAGCAGGCTCCCTGCTGAGCAGAGAGCCAGACGCGGGGCTCGATCCCAGGACCCTGGGATCATGACCTGAGCCGAAGGCAGAGGCTTTAACCCACTGAGCCACCAGGCGCCCCTAAATTTTTTTTAAATAAACATATAATATATTATTAGCCCCAGGGGTACCGGTCTGTGAATCACCAGGTTTACACACTTCACAGCACTCACCATAGCCCATACCCTCCCCAATGTCCATAATCCCACCTCCCTCTTCCTACCCCCCTTACCCTGGCAACCCTCAGTTTGCCCTGTGAGATTAAGAGTCTCTTATGGTTTGTCTCCCTCCCTTCCTACCCCCAAACCCACGTTGCATCTCCACTTCCTCATATCAGGGAGATCATGTGATAGTTGTCTTTCTCCTTAATTGCTCTTTTTGCTGGTTTACACTTATTTCTCTTGGTGTATGTTTTGTTTGTAGGAATGAGATCCCTGGTTCATAGGGTTGGCTGTAGCTTTAGTTTCAATAGGTATTCCCGTTTTTTGAAAAGGTGGCTTCCAACTATCCTCCTAAAAGCAATGCATGCAAATTCCAGTCATTCCACCCAGTTGGCCAGCCCTTTCTAATCTTAGGCATCCAGCAGAGGACGTGGTAATATCCTGCTTTGGTTTTAGTTTGCAGTTACCTGACATGTAGTGATGGTAAATACTTTTTATGTGCTTATTGGCTATTTGGATATCTTTAAAAAAATTTTTTTTTTAAAGATTTTATTTATTCAATTGAGAGAAAGAAAGCACAGGCAGTGGGGAGGGGCAGAGGGAGAAGGAGTAGCAGGCTCCCCACTAAGGGGTATTTCCCTAGGCGGGTCTCCATCCCAGGACTCTGAGGTTGTGACCTGAGCCAAAGGCAGTGGCTTAACTGACTGAGCCACCCAGGCGTCCCTGTTTGGTATCTTTTATGAGGGCACCCTGTTGAAGCATTTCACTCATTTTTGGTTCTTATTTTATGTGAAGGGTTTCCTTCTACTTACTTGTCCTTTATTGTATGTATGTGTATTTCTGTGTCTAGTTACATACACGTACATTTATAAAACCATGTGTTATATATCATATATATTCATAACTTATGTATATTATATATACATACATTGCATATTACTTTTTCCTGGCTCTGGCTTGTCTTTTCACTCTTCTCTTTGGTGTGAGTTATAAAGGGAATTTATTGGTTTGATTTTTGATAAGTCCTTGGGTACAACTAGTTTCAGGGATGCCTGGGCTCCTGGGGCTAAAAAGCTCTTACCTGGAGGAGTTCTGTGTCCGTGTCTTGGCTGTGCATCTTCTTGCATTTAGCTGTTCTTCGTGGTAGGCTCTTTCTGTTGTGGGTCCCAGAAGATCCAGGCTGCTTTTTCTCTAGGTTGAAGTCTCAGGGAGAAAAGAGCAACTCCAATGTGATCATTATAATAGAATCTGATTGGCTCACTTGTTATGGAATCACTGTGGCCAGAGGAATGTAATACTCTGATTTGTTCAGGTCTGGCTGGAGTGCTCATCCCCAAACCAGAATAGAGTTTGCACCAACCCAATCAGAGTTCTGACCATTGTGATATATGGCGAGGGGAGGAGGCCCCAGTGGGCAAGTGGGGTAATACTGTGAGCTAGCTTGTTGTGCTTTACTGGGGTCTTAGCAACAGGAGGGAACTGAAGTCTGGTAACTCAGCAGGCCCTGAGACAGGTCAGATGCCATCTGTTAATGTATATTTAGAATGCTAAAGATGGCCTCTCAACCTTTATGTTGCTTTGCGGTACATTTAGAAATCTGGTTGTGAGAGACTTAACAGCATTTTTTTTTTTTAAAAATTTACTTATTTATTTGACAGATAGAGATCACAAGTAGGCAGAGAGAGGGAGGAAGGGAAGCAGGCTCCCCGCCGAGCAGAGAGCCCAATGCAGGTCTTGATCCCAGGACCCCGGGATCATGACCTGAGCCGAAGGCAGAGGCTTAACCCACTGAGCCACCCGGGCACCCCTAGCATTTTTATTCTTTAAGATTGTCTTGCCTTCTCTATTCCTCATTTGTTTCTATATTATTTTTAGAATTTCCTTATCAGTTTTCACAGATAAGCTGAGAGTATGCTGGGAATTGCCTTGACTTGATGCCATAACCTCAATGAAATTGACATCTTTACAATATTGAGTCTTCCAATTAAATGTAATTTAATCATCCTTTTACCTGGGTTGTCTTTAATTTGTCTTAACAGTGTTTTTTAGCTTAATTATAGAGGTCTTGAATCTCTTTAATTTATTTCTAGGTATTTGGTATGTTTTGCTCTGTAAATATTTTTATTTATTTCCTTTTTGATTTTTCAGCTAGCATGAATTACAATTTCTTTTTGTACATTGATCTTTTTACCCAGTGACATTTATAAATTAAATTATTATACTTGAATTATATTCAAATAGTTCGTGGATTATTTTGGATTTTCTGTGTACAATTCTGTCGATAACAAAAGAAAGTCTTACTTGATTTCTAAATTTTATCTTTTACTTTTTTTGCCTCACTCGTTTACAGTGATGAATAAAAATGACGAATATGAACATCTTTTCCCTGTTCCTGATCTTAGGGGAAAATGTTCCATATTTCATAAATATAATAATAGCAACTTGCAAGTTTTTCATAGATTACTTTTAATAATGAAAAGAATTGTTTTATTCTCAATTTGCCAAGTTTTTTTTTTTTTTATTGTGAGTGAATGTTTTATCCAGTGCCTTCTCTGCCTGTGTCATTGTCTTAAAAAATCCTTCAGTTTGTTAACGTGAATAACTACATTCCTTGATTTTTAGATGGTAAAACTTGTCTTTCTGGAATAAATTACACTTGGACATGGTAGATATTGGCTTATTAGCTTTCTCATTTTGCTAGATTCAGTATAGGACTTAAAAAATTATCTTTGTGTCTGTTAATTAGAGGTTTGTCTTATAATTTCCTTTAAAGTACTTGTCTGTGTTCTATGTAAAATTTATGTGGCCCCATAAAAGCATGAAAGGAGTTGGAAACTGTTCTGGAAGACTTTCTATAAAATTTAAACCAGTTAGTGCTTATCTGTTTGGAACAATTCACCAGTGAATCTGTCTTCTGGGTTTTCTTCCCAGAAATCTTTTGTAAGATAGTTTTGTTGGTGAGTTACACCAAATATAAGGAGACAAAACATTAGTCAGTTTTTAAATTTGTTCTTGCATTGGTTTTGCTAAATTGTGCCTGTCCATTCCATAACTTTTCAAACGTGTTGGTATAAATTTTGTTGATAATATCCTATAATTCTTTTTTTAAAATTTATTTTTTATTTATTTTCAGCATAACAGTATTCATTATTTTTTCACCACACCTAGTGCTCCATGCAATCCGTGCCCTATATAATACCCACCACTTGGTACCCCAACCTCCCACCCACCCACCAATTCAAACCCCTCAGATTGTTTTTTAGAGTCCATAGTCTCTCATGGTTCACCTCCCCTTCCAATTTCCAACTCCCTTCTCCTCTCTAACTGCCCGTGTCCTCCATGCTATTTGTTATGCTCCACAAATAAGTGAAACCATATGATAATTGACTCTCTCTGCTTGACTTACTTCACTCAACATAATCTCTTCCAGTCCCATCCATGTTGCTCCAAAAGTTGGGTATTCATCCTTTCTGATGGAGGCATAATACTCCATAGTGTATATGGACCACATCTTCCTTATCCATTCGTCCGTTG
Source organism: Neogale vison (assembly GCF_020171115.1). NCBI lineage: Eukaryota > Metazoa > Chordata > Mammalia > Carnivora > Mustelidae > Neogale > Neogale vison. Next base: position 217,550,346 of record NC_058096.1, read on the forward strand.
AAGGGCATCTTGGTTCTTTCCATAGTTTGGCGACCGTGGCCATTGCTGCTATAAACATTGGGGTACAGATGGCCCTTCTTTTCATGACATCTGTATCTTTGGGGTAAATACCCAGGAGTGCAATGGCAGGGTCATAGGGAAGTTCTATTTTTAATTTCTTGAGGAATCTCCACACTGTTCTCCAAAGAGGCTGCACCAACTTGCATTCCCACCAACAGCATAAGAGGGTTCCCCTTTCTCCACATCCCCTCCAACACCTGGTGTTTCCTGTCTTGCTAATTTTGGCCATTCTAACTGGTGTAAGGTGATATCTCAATGTGGTTTTAATTTGAATCTCCCTGAGGGCTAGTGATGATGAACATTTTTTCATGTGTCTGATAGCCATTTGTATGTCTTCATTGGAGAAGTGTCTGTCCATATCTTCTGCCCATTTTTTGATATGATTGCCTGTTTTGTGTGTGTTGAGTTTGAGGAGGTCATTATAGATACTGGATATCAACCTTTTGTCTGTACTGTCATTTGCAAATATCTTCTCCATTCCGTGGGTTGCCTCTTTGTTTTTTTTTTTTCCCCCAATTTATTTATTTTCAGAAAAACATTATTCATTATTTTTTCACCAGCCTCTTTGTTTTTTTTTTTGACTGTTTCCTTTGCTGTGCAGAAGCTTTTGATTTTGATGAAGTCCCAAAAGTTTATTTTCACTTTTGTTTCCTTTGCTTTTGGAAACATATCTTGAAAGAAGTTGCTGTGGCTGATATCGAAGAGATTACTGCCTATGTTACCCTCTAGGATTCTGATGGATTCCTGTCTCACGTTGAGGTCTTTTATCCATTTAGAGTTAATCTTTGTGTATGGTGTAAGAGAATGGTCGAGTTTCATTCTTCTACATATAGCTGCCCAGTTTTCCCAGCACCATTTATTGAAGAGACTGTCTTTTTTCCACTGTATATTTTTTCCTGCTTTGTCGAAGATTATTTGCCCATAGAGTTGAGGGTCCATATCTGGGCTCTCTACTCTGTTCCCTTGGTCTATGTGTCTGTTTTTATGCCAGTACCATGCTGTCTTGGTGATCACAGCTTTGTAGTAAAGCTTGAAATCAGGTAGCGTGATGCCCCCAGTTTTACTTTTGTTTTTCAACTGCAATAGAATTTTTAAGTGGAAATAATCTTTACAGAAAGAGCCTCCCTTGTGGGTATGTGCCTAGAGGAGGCCAAATGAACTTCCTTTTGGGAGGAGGGGACACTCAGAAGTCATTGAGCAAGAACAAGGACACTTTTTCCTCCTATGGTTCTCCAAGATAGTGAAGTCTTCAGGGAGTAGAGTTCATGGGCCAGTTCAGCTAATTATCAACTCTGCTTGCATGTCTCCAGGCCACAGTTCCATAATCAACCTATGTCTCCAGCTTTCAGGCTGCCAGTCCCTGTCAAGTGGGTTTCATACCTCTGTCTCCTCCCAGAGTAGTGATCTCCACCCAGAAGCCTGGCCTGGGTCTGTCTTTCTGCCAGTTCTGGGGACAGAGCCTCAGCCATTGTTGCTCACCAAGCAGGGGAGGGGCAGCCCCCTTTCTCCTTGCTTATGCACCACCAAAGCCACAGGGCAACCAGTGAGGGCCATGGGAGACAGTGGATGGAGGAGGGCCTGGGGGATCATTGTTTCCTTATTGCCAGGCTAGCAGGACCCTTGGGTTACACATGGTAGGGTGTGCAAAGTTTTCACTCCAAGCACTGTGAAGTTTACATTCTTGATTCTAATGAGAGTCTAAGGACTCACTGAGAACTCTGCTTTCTTCCCACACTGGTTCTAGCTCTACAATGGCAGGAAATCAGTCTCTGAAGTGTCCCAGAGTACGCCGATGAAGACAGTAAGCATGAGATCGTTAAATTTCATTGGTTTCCTATATGACAGGCTCAGAGCTAAGCGTTCTGTGTAGCTTGCTTCATTTCATCTGCATACCTTGCCCTCCCCCACCAAGGAAGAGGACTGCACATGATCATCATTTTACAGATGAATAAGGGAGCACAGCATTTAAATATAACTTGTATTCAGTCATGGGATAAAATGGGTATGAATTCGGATTTGAATCCTCACATCCAGATTCCAGACACAGGTCATCTAGCCATCTACCTCCTACCAACCCAGTCTGTCATTTGACCAGCCAGGTCACTTTGGAGGTTTCCAGTAGCCCTCAGTGGGGAGTAATGGGTACCCCTTGCACCAGCTAGACTATAGTAATAGACTAATAGGATGACAGATGAGATATGGATCATAGAAGGTCATAGAAAGATGAGATATGGATCATAGAAGATATGGATCATAGAAGGCTCAGCCAGTTACAGGTCTCTTTTGTCCCCAGTCCTACATTTTCCTTACACTGTCTTCCTTCTTTGTTCTAACTGCAAAGATTAAACAGTATAGTGGAACTGTGTATGTGATGAATGTACACAGAAAGTACAAAATAGATTTCCTATGTTATTAATAGGCTTGTCTCATACTATTTGATTAAAATATCCTGTGATCTGAAGGCACAATTTCCCTAGATCTTTGAACAGGACATTTTATTTTGTCCTGACACAAATACTGAGTGGAGGGAAATACTGAATCTCATTCATTTCTGATTTCCCAGGGCTTATACTATCCTTGGCACAGAACCGGCAACACAAACAAAAACAAAAACATCTCTGTTAAACGTTAAATAGGCCCTTAATTTTTAAGTTAACAAACATGTGAGTTTAATCTGTCAGCAAATGCATTCGAATGAGCAATTTAGGGAGAATTCTTCTATATCAAGAATCTGGGAGTATTTCCATTTTCTCAGTTAATATTGTGGGTCTCAGAACATTTAACACGAGCTCTACTCTTCCTTTTTATTTTTTTTAAATTTATTTATCTGACAGATCACAAGTAAGCAGAGAGGCAGCCAGAGAGAGAGGAAGGGAAGCAGGCTCCCCGCTGAGCAGAGAGCCCGCTGCAGGGCTCCATCCCAGGACCCTGGGACTGTGACCTGAGTGGAAGGCAGAGACCCAACCCACTGAGCCACCCAGGCGCCCTGAGCTCTACTCTTCTAACAAGTTTTTTTTTAATTTAAGATTTTATTTATTTATTTGACAGAGATCACAAGTAGGCAGAGAGGCAGGCAGAGGGAGGGAGGAGGAAACAGTCTCCACACTGAGCAGAGAGCCCTGTGTGGGGCTTGATCGCAGGACCCTGGGATCATGACCCAAGCTGAAGGGAGAGGCCTTAACCCACTGAGCCACCCAGGTTCCCTTCTTCTAATAAATTTTGAGGTGTTTATATATTACCATTGACTTTAGGTACAATGTTGCACATCTCTAGAACTTCTTTTGCTTGACTGAAATTTCATGCCCTTTGTTTAGGAACTCTCCATTTCTCCCTCCTGCCACCATTCTACTCTGACTCTGAACATAACTGGAATTATGCATTATTTGTCATTCTGTGATTGGCTTATTTCACTTAGCATAATATCCTTAAGGTTACGAAATGGGAGAAAACATTTGCAAACCATATGTTGTTTCAAATGACAGAATTTCCTTCTTTTTTCAGGCTGAATAGATATGTCGTATACTAGATGCATAGTAGAATATACTATGCAAGTATATATACACAATATATATGTATATATACACAATGATAGTATACATACACTTTTGTATATATATGATTTGCATTTCTATGATGAATAATGATACTGAGCACCTTTTCATATACTTGTTAGCTATTTATGTATCTCCTTTGTGAAAATGTCTGTTTAAGTCCTTAACCCATTTTTTAAAAATCAGGTTATTAGTTGTTTGTTTGTTTACCATTGGGTTATTGGAGTTCCTTTTTTTAAAAAATTTTTATTTCTTTTCAGCATAACAGTATTTATTGTTTTTGCACCACACCCAGTGCTCCATGCAATCCGTGCCCTCTATAATACCCACCACCTGGTACCCCGACCTCTCACCCCCCGCCCCTTCAAGACCCTCAGGTTGTTTTTCAGGGGCCATAGTCTCTCATGGTTCACCTCCCCTTCCAATTTCCCCCAAATCCCTTCTCCTTTCCATCTCCCCTTGTCCTCCATGTTATTTGTTACGCTCCACAAATAGGTGAAACCATATGATAATTGACTCTGTCTGCTTGACTTATTTCACTCAGCATAATCTCTTCCAGTCCCATCCATGTTGCAACAAAAGTTGGGTGTTCGTCCTTTCTGATGGAGGCATAGTACTCCATAGTGTATATGGACCACATCTTCCTTATCCATTCGTCCGTTGAAGGGCATCTTGGTTCTTATTGGAGTTTCTTTTACATTTTTGAGATTTATCCAATTATTGGACATGTGGTTTGCAAATGTTTTCTCCCATTCCACAGGTGGTTTTTTCGCTGATGAGGAACTGAAGTGCCCTGATGTGCCACAGGTCTTAAATTGTTGCTGAGATCAGGTGGAATTGTGTCTTTAAATCCCATACCCTTTCTATTATCTGTGATGCCACTCTTGTACCAAGGATATTAGCACCGCCCCTAGACAGCTACTGTGGACTTTCCTGGGATATTTCCACTGAGGCTTTCCCCTCAATTAGTAGCACTCATCCTAAATTTTGGAGTTTGATGAGGAAAACGAAAGTGTCACCTGGTCAAAGAAGGTTAAATGAGATAGCAACAGCAATATTAATATATTTGGGTTCTCTAAAGAACCTAACAGGATATGTGTATATTTATATAGAGATTTAAGAAATTGGTTCACATGATTATGGTGACTTGCTAAGTCCAAATGTTGCAAGGTAGGCTAAGCAGGGAGGAAACACAGGAAGAACTGCAATTCACAACCAAAGACAGTCTGATGACAAGATTCCTGCTTTCTCTGGGAGGTCAGCCTTTATTCTATTAAGGCCTTCAACTGATTGGTTAAGCCCCACCTATGTTATAGAGGGTAATATACTTTACTCAAAATCCATTGATCTAAATGTTAATCTCAGCCAAAAAATACTTGAAAATACTACCAGATTCTTGATATAGAAGTCCTAATTCTCCCTAAATTGCTTAGTCATTTGATGACTGATAAACTCACATGTTTATGTATGTTAATTTAAAATTTAAGTCTGGGTTTTTTATTAAGATGTATGAAAGTTGAAAGTCAGAAGAAGCACAGGTACTTCCACTCCTGAGAAGTGGAAGGCCTCAGACCCTACAAAGGACATTCACTTTTCTTCTGATCCTGGTCCATTAATATTAACAAGCCCTCAGAGATTGGGAGAGAACCCAGATCAATTTGGTTAATTATGAGCTCTGTGCATTGAGCTTTCAAGCCCACACAACTGTAAATAATCGGCTTGTGCCCTGCAAACTTTCAGTGGCCAGTGTGAGCACAGTTGGCTCTGTATGTGCATCTTCTCTTCCCTGAGTCACTTATACACCAAGGGTTCCACACCTGACTCTGTCTTCCTACCCAACCTGAGAACAGAGCCCAAGTCTTCACAACTCACAGGCATAAGAAGAGTGATGGACCGTCATTTCTTTGTCATGCCCCATCGTAGAGGACCCATAGTCCAGTGAGTGATGTTGGAGATATTGGATACAGAAAAAACTGGGGGAGCATTGTCTCTTCATCATCAGGATAAGCAGGAGAGTTGGTGTAGCTGTATGGAAGGGCATACAGCATATCGGTTGCAGGTTGAGCATATGCAGGTTGAGCTCAGAGACCTGTGAAGTTTGTATTGGTTCTAGTGGGAATCTGAGAATTGTCATTCAGAGTTCAGCTTTCCTCCCACACTGGTTCTACCTCCTGTAGGAATCTCCCTCACCAGAGCAGAAAATAAGTCCCTCTAAACTGTCCCGTAAGCACTCCAAAATGACCATGGAAGTGATGATGAAGGGGAGCAGGGGAATGATACCAGATGACCAGATATATGACATCATGAACCTTTACTAAGGATTTCAATCCTAAGCTCTGAAATAAGTGCTTTATGTAGACTGTTTCTTTTCATCTGCCTAGTCACCCCTAAAATACACGGGTACACATTATTGTTCTTTTACAGAGGAGAAGAGGATTATAGCCTTTTAATATAACTTGTCCTAGGTCATGGGATAGAATGGGATGAAGCCAGGTTTGAATCAAAGAGTCTGGCTCCAGGCACAAGGCACCTGGCTGGGGTTCTCCCTTTCTGATGCAAACAACCATTTCACTTAACAGAGTAAAGAAGTTAAATGCATGTGCCTCAGATTCATGATATAATTTTAAGTCCTATTTTCTTGTTATGGAATAAGCGGGAGCAAGTTCTTATTATCTCTGAGCCTCAAAACTGTCATCTAACTTGATTCCTAGTTGATACCACTCCATTAAGTAAGGACTAAATAGATATGAATACTACCAATGTGGTTAAAAACATGACAGATGCATACAGTAAGGGAAAAAATTTTAGATATTATTATTGATAATATTGATTAATATTGTTAATACCAACCTTTATGTCCTTCAACCAATATATCCTGTGATCTGATTGGTTTACAATGGCTTCCTGACAAAAAATTTAATTTTTACCCCTATACAAGGTAAGTACTGAGTGCTTGGAAGGAAATGACTGAATCACATTATTTCTATTTCCCCAGATCTTGTATCATCTTTGGTACAGAGTAGGCAACAACAACAACAAAACCCCCCAATATATTAAATATAGAATGCTCCATGCAATATATATGCAATATAGAGAAAGTAGGACTTTCTCTGAGTCATAGGAACAAAGGATAGTCAATATGGCTTGCATACACTGGTCTTTTCCTGCCTGTGCCTTCTTTCATTTTACCGATAAGAGATAAGATAAAATAGCACTTGGGGGAACCTGGGTGGCTCAGTCATGAAGCAGCTGTCTTTGGCTCAGGTCATGATCCCAGGGCCTTGGGATTGAGGCTGGCTTCTGGCTTCTTGCTCAGTGGGAAGCTGGCTTTCCCCTCTCCCACTGCTCCCACCCCCTGCTTGTGTTCCCTCTCTTGCTGTCTGTCTCTGTAAAATAAATAAATAAAGTCGTAAAAAAAAGATAAAATAACGCTTGTTTGTATCTGTGTCATAAACATTCAATAGGATCTTTTTATATTTATTTATTTATTTATTTGACAGAGATCACAAGTAGGCAGAGCAACAGGCAGAGAGAGAGAGAGGGAGAAGCAGACTCCCTGCTGAGAAGAGAGCCCGATGTGGGGCTCAATCCCAAGACCCTGGGATCATGACCTGAGCCGAAGGCAGAGGCTTTTAACACACTGAGCCACCCAGGTGCCCCTAAGTGTGTCTTTTTATAAAGTTATTCTGCAGAGAAATGCTTTTTTTTGTTTGTTTTTTGATAAGGAAATATTGAGTGTAAGAGTAGAGAAAAGGTAAATTGTCATGATTAGGAGCATTTCTTTCCCCATAAATGCAGAAAACAAGGTCTGTAAGTTAAAGTCACCTTTTCTGGGAGGGGGTTAAACAGTGGCGGTCTCTGGAGAATCGGAGTTGCTGGAGAACCTGTTGCTGGACGTTGAGGGATGGTTTTATTTTCAGCACCACATCTGAGAAACAGCTCCCTGCCCTGGCACTGGTAGTGTCTGTAGTGTGAAGATTCCTCCATTGAGGCTCACAGCACAGCCACGTAGGTAAATCCCCTGAGACCTTTGTTCACACTGAGGTTTCCCTGACCCCAGCAAGAATGACTGACTTTGAACCTCTGGGGAGACATTTGAGAGACTTTTTTTTTTAACTGATCTATCATCTTTTTATTGGTGTCAGTGCATACATATGCATATTTTAGTGGATGGAGATAAAGTAGATTTCATTCACATTTGGCATATATATAAAACTGTGTATTTTAAACATTTTTAAAAGATTTTATTTAAGTTGACAGAGATCACAAGTAGAGAGAGAGAGATGGGGAAGCAGGCTCCCCGCGGAGCTGAAAGCCCGATGTGGGGCTTGATCCCTGGACCCTGAGATCAGGACCTGAGCCAAAGGCAGAGGCTTAACCGTTCTCTGAGCCACCCAGGTGCCCCTCTTTCTTTTTTTTTTAAAGCAGTCTCCACGCCCAGCATGTTACCCAACACAGCCTTGAACCATGACCCTGAAATCAAGATCTGAGCCTGGGATCAAAAATTGGATGCTTAACCAATTGAGCCACCAGGCACCTCTCTATTATTTTCTATTTAATAGCATCTGCAATGTTCGGCTGTTCAAAAATCATCACAGTGCTTTTTCGTAAGTATGAAAAAGAAAAGGCAGAATGAGAAGGGGAAGATAAAGTTAACTGTGTAGATTTAAACACTTTTTAGGATTTCTAGTGACCTGAGACAAGAGAGCCTCCAGATTCTCTGCCATGTAACACAATGAAAGGCTATTAAGACTTCTTAGATTTGCATTTCATCAGTAATCCCATAGTTACAATAATGATTCAAATTCTGGTTACATAAGTGTGGGGGGGGGCTCAGTCGTTTAAGCATCTGCCTTGGGCTCAGGTCCTGATCCTGGAGTCCTGGGATGGGCGAGTCTGCTTTTCCCCTTCTCCTCTGCCCCTTCCCCTGCTTGTGTGTGAGCATTTGCATGTGCATTCTCTCCCTCAAATAAATAAATAAAATCTTAAAGAAAAAGCAAAAAAAAATTCTGGTTACAAAACAATGACAAAATATTTATTAAGTTCCACTTCCCTTAGATGCCACGCATCTCTGGAGATGACTTATCTTTCGATTTCCAGAGACGCGAGGCGAGCACACACAGGTCGAGGGATTTACACATTTTCCTGTGAATTAGGGTACTGGACCAGGGATTTTTCAGGAGCACTTATGGCAGTAAAATGGTGGATTATAGGATTTCCTAGCAACAGTAATGCACTTTACAGCTGAGTTTGAAAATCCGAGATATGGAAATATTATCCCCTACATAAGATGTGAATTTTTATATGGAGCTATCACAGAATGACTGTAACTAAATACTTGAGAAATATTTCTGATTGTATACTTTAATAATAGTATGTAGTTGATAGCAACTAATTTTTCTGGGAAAACAAATGTAGGCAATAAGTAGTGAAATTGAACTTGCATTGATTTTTATAACACAATATCCTCCATGTAGCTGTCATATAGAAATTCTTACTTGCATGATATGCAGGAAAGGATTTTCTGCATATCATGCAAGGATTTTCATCCTTGATTTGCATCCTTGATTTCAAATCAAAAGGATTTTCATAGGGTTGTTGAAATAAGGAATCAATAAACAAAATGAAGTTAATTCCTCAGTTAGTACTTTGTATCACTTGAGGTGTTATTATCTAGAGTTAAACACAATGTTGTAGTAAACAAGGACACTTTATATGCAGTGTGCCTAGTAACACACTGTTTAGGTAAATTTTCAAGAAAACCCTTTGTAAATACATAAATAATAACATCATGGAAACACCCAAAGAAAATATACCCACCTAATTAATGACAGTGATTGCTTTGAGGGACAGATGTGCAGGGCAATGAGATCATGCAGGAATTTAAAGAAAGCTAAAATTTTATCAGTAATATTTCAAATCTTTGTAAAATACGAGTTTGGAAGCAAATATTAGTAAATGCTTATATTTTAATATAGCTTTTGGGCATTCATTATAGTAATAATAGGTAATATTCAATGACCATATTCTAAGTGCCTGGCAATATCTTAAGGCATTGTTTTTGACCCTGGCTGTACATTAGTACGACCAAGAATTGTGCAGGTAGAGATTATTATTTAATTGGCTCTAGGCAGTGAATAGGATATAATATTTATAATATTATAAAATGTACTGACATTATAAAATTATAATAATGTCAGTACATTTTATAATATTAATGGGTAAGTATAATAATCAACTAGGATTGAGAACCACAGGTCTGAGCACTTTATGCTTTATTTAATTTATAATATTATAAAATGTCAGTACATTTTATAATATTAATGGGTAAGTATAATAATCAACTAGGATTGAGAACCACAGGTCTGAGCACTTTATGCTTTATTTAATTTCTTCAAACAACCCAATAAGGTAAGTTCAGTTGTTATTACTATTTTACCAATGTGGAAACTCCCTAGGTGTTTGTTATGTTAGTCTTTGTACTTTTCTCTTTGGATTTTTCTTTAAAGTAAACCATAGTGTGACCTGTCAAGAGAAATGAATATCAGAGTTGCCTTCAGGGAATTTATTTAAAAATAATTGTATTTAGGGCTGGCTGGCTGGTTTAGTCAGTGGAGCGTGTGACTCTTGATCTCAGGGTCGTAGGTTTGGTTGGCTGTGCAGATTGCTTCAAAATAAAATCTTTAAAAAATTATTGTATTTAAGGAGAATTGATTTTATTGTTTATGTATTTACTTATTTATTTATTTTCAGCAACATGGATGGACCTAGAGGGCATAATGCTAAGTGAAATAAGTCAGAGAAAGACAAATACCATATGATTTCACTCATAAATGGAATTTGAGAAACAAAAGAAATGAACAAATAAAAAAAAAGACAAACAAACAAACAAATCCCAGACTCTTGAGTGGAATTAATTTTAAAAAGAGTGAATTAAGGAGAATTCTCCTAGTTTCAGTAAAGATTGAAGTTATGGAAGCATAAGAAGGCTAGATTTCAGACCTGGTTTTGGGGGGGGGTCTTGTATGGTCCTAAATTCCTTAATTATAAATGAGAGAGTTGGATTTCATGAGGACAGGGCACTTCCAAATGCTTGGGTTTAGAAATACATATAAGCACTTTTACCACCCACATATTTGAGTGAGCATGTATTTCCATGGAGAGATGTCAAAAACCAGAGACTGATGAAAACCCCAGAAGATAATGAACACATTAAAAAAAAACTTTCTGGGATGTTTCTGATTATAAACATTTGACTTTAATTTAGAGTGTCAATAATGTAGTTCTAGCAATTATACAGCTTATAAATATTCTAAAGGGAATTTCTTGCACTTATTTGAATAAAATAAGGCTGTTTCTAAGTGTCCTTTAATCAGAATGATTTTTTTTCCTTGAAGGGAGAAGAATGTTTCCTATTCGGTATGATTCTTTAAGAGTATTTTATGATAATGATGGATTTGTCAGTTATCTCCAAATGTTCATGCTCCTCTAACATTCTTCAGTTGAGTGTTTATTTATTTATTTATTTATATTTTTTTCCAATTTATTTATTTTCAGAAAAACAGTATTCATTATTTTTTCACCACACCCAGTGCTCCATGCAAGCTGTGCCCTCTATAATACCCACCACCTGGTACCCCAACCTCCCACCCCCCCGCCACTTCAAACCCCTCAGACTGTTTTTCAGAGTCCAGTTGAGTGTTTTTAAAGCATGTATAGAGAGATGTGGATAGCACAGAAATCAATGAGGAAACAGTTCTAAGAAAATTAGATCTAAGACACAGAAAGATTGCTGAAGACACTGGAATGTATGGCCCCGTGTGTGAATATTTTACTTGTGAATTGCTTGAATACACAATGGGAACACAGTACTGGATGCCCATTCACTTGATTCACTTTTCCAACCCTCTTTTCTTTTTCAGAAGGTGTACAAGCTACATAGAACCACAAAATCTAACACGTGTCTCAGAATTCTTCCTCACGGGACTCTCAGATGATCCAGAACTGCATCCCCTTCTCTTTGGGCTGTTTCTGTCCATGTACCTGGTCACCTTGCTTGGGAACCTGCTCATCATCCTGGCCGTCTGCTCTGACCCCCACCTCCACACCCCCATGTATTTCTTCCTGTCCAACCTGTCCTTGGCTGACATTGGTTTCACTTCTACCACAATCCCCAAGATGATCATGGACATCCAAACTCAGAGCACAGCCATCTCCTATATGGGTTGCTTGACTCAGATGTCTTTTTTTATGCTTTTTGGATGTTTGGATAGTCTCCTCCTGGCTGTGATGGCATATGACCGGTTCGTGGCCATCTGTCACCCTCTGCGCTACTTGGTCATCATGAACCCCCGCCTCTGTGGCCTGCTGGTTTTGACATCTTTTTTCATCAGCCTGTTGGTCTCCCAGATGCACAATTCAGTTGTGTTGCAACTCACCTATTTCAAGGATGTGGAAATTTCTCATTTCTTCTGTGACCCTTCTCAGCTCCTGAACCTGGCCTGTTCTGACACTTTCACCAACAACATAGTCATGTATTTTGTTGGTGCCATCTCTGGCTTTCTCCCTATCTCAGGCATCCTTTTCTCTTACTATAAAATTGTCTCCTCCATTCTGAGAGTCCCATCCACAGGTGGGCAGCACAAAGCCTTCTCTACCTGTGGCTCCCACCTGTCAGTTGTTTGCTTGTTTTATGGAACAGGCCTTGGGGTGTACCTCAGTTCAGCTGTCTCACGTTCTCCCAGGAAAGGTGCAGTGGCCTCAGTGGTGTATACTGTAGTCACCCCCATGCTGAACCCTTTCATCTACAGCCTGAGGAACAGGGACATCAAAAGGGCCATGTGGAGGCTCTTCAGCAAAACCATCTGATTGCAGCACCCGTGCCATCCATTTGGAGTGTAGGTTGGAAAGTGCAGCAAAACTAAGCACCTAGACCTGGAAATCCTACCTCTCTCACCACATCATTTTTGTAGTTGTCATGGCTTTCATCTATCTCCTCACTTAACGTCTGAAAATTGCTTTCTTCCCTATGTCTTAAATGGGACTGAGGGAGTATTCTGGGGTCCCTTGTATATTATAATCACTGCATGACTAAATCTTATTGTATCTATGGAGACTGTGCTTTATCATTGGCTACCCAAGCATCCCAGAAAGATGAGCAATTTTCCTTTTATATATTTCAAATTCACATATTTCCCACAGTTCTTGTGAATTTTCCATACAAATCACTTATTTATCCAATTGGTTTGTGCAGGTTATGTGGGTGGACGTATGTCACTGGTTCTCAAACTTGGTATTTATCTATTTTATTTTCAAGTACAATTAAGTATTAATTAAGTGTTTTATTAGGTTCGGGGGTACAATATGATGCAACAGTTCTATACATTTCTCAGTGCTCATCAAGATAGGTGTACCCTTTTAAAAGATTTTATTTATTTATTTATTTGAGAGAGAGAGAGAGAGAGAGAGAAACACATAGAGAGGGGAGGGGCAGAGGCAGAGGGAGAATCAGACTACCCACTCAGTGGGGAGCCCAACTTGAGGTGATCCCAGGAACCAAAGATCATGACCTGAGCCAAAGGCAGACACTTAACTGACTGAGCCTCCCAGGCACCCTAAGAGAAGTGTACTCTTCATCCCCTTTAACTATTTCACCTATCCCTCATCTCTCCTCTGGCAATCACCAGTTTGTTCTCTGTTTTTAAAAGTCTGTTTTTTTGTTTGTCTCTTTTTTTCTTTGTTCATTTGTTTTGTTTCTTAAATTCAACATAGGCATGAAATCACACGATATTTGTTTTTTTCTGACTGACACATTTCACTTAACGTCATAGCCCATAGGTCCATCCATGTTGTCAGGAAAGATGCATAGATAGGACTTAGAAAGTTACGATGTACAACTATCCACATCTCTGTTTATCTACTAGAAAAAACAGATAAACCAAAACCATAGTTTGTTTGTTTTCAAGGGCTGAGAACCCCACAGAAATCTAAGAAAATATACTCTGGAGTGAGTTGATTCCTTTCTAGTTAGCAGAAATCACAACCACTGGGGACATCTGTTAAATTTGGGAATGGAATGGCTACGAATTGGCTTACCAGTGGTGGAGGGGCTCTCCTGGTATAACAGAAACCAGGGAGTTTACTTGAGCCTGTGTCACCAGAAGCAGTAAAGTGGGATCTGCTGAAATACCCAATGGAGAGAAAGTTCTACCCATTTTCCAATTTGTCTAGGAATTTTTGCTGTGTGACAAATTCGGGACTATGTTGGAAAGCAGACAGATATGACATGAGTCTTGAAGTGCTTGGAGCACAAAGTTCTCGTAGAGGATGAGACTTGTGTGGTGGGCAGTACCTGAGAGGCTCCCAGTGTCCCCCAACTCCTGGTTTTCTTGCTCTTGTGTATGTCCCTCTTATTGAAAGTGAAATAGACACAGTGACTTGTTTCCAACAATGAGAACGTGGAAGAAATGCTGAGAAATCACTTCCAGGAATAGAGTGGGGGGGAGGGTGTGAGGGAAGGCAGCTTTCTTCCTGCTGTCACCTCTCTTACTCTCTTTGTTGCTCAGGTTGATGGAACTCAATTGCCATGTTCTAAGCTGCCCCATCAAGGGTCCACGTATCAAGGAACTGAGGAAATTCTCTGGCTAATAACCTGCAAACATGTGAATTCTACCATCAGCCCCAGGAGTGAGATTGTAAGTGATCTGCTAGTTGAGCCTTGGGATGATTACAGCCCTGGCCAACACCTTGATTGTATTGTTATGAGAGGCTCTCTGAAGTATTTAAGTAGAGTATCAGTTACCAAAAATATATGAAAATCAGTAGTTTTCTAATACCAGAGTAATCCAATTAGAGAAAAACAGAACTGAAGCCCGATTCAAATTAGCCAAAAAATAAACAAAACAGATGAACATAAGAGAAGGGAAGGAAATATAAAATAAGATAAAAACAGAGAGTAGGGCAAGCCACAAGAGACTCTTAACTATAGGGAACAAACTGAGGGTTGCTGGAAGGGTGGTGGGGGACGGGGTAATTGGTGATGGGTATTAAGAAGGACACTTGTAATGGACACTGGGTGTTAGGTGCAGTTGATGAATCACTAAACTCTATCTCTGAAACGAATACTACACTATAAATTAACTAACTTGAATGTAAATAAAATCTTAAAAATAACCTGTGAATCTCCAACATATAAAATGCCAACCCAAGCAAGGACTAAAGAAATGAAAATAGAAAGTTATCCTTAGAGCAAATATTAACTGAGAAAATGGAAATGGTATCACGTTCTTTATACAGAAGACCGAATTCTTTCCAACTTTATGATTCATACAATCATTTTACAGATATCAAAATCACACACCAAAGGATCAATTAAAAAAAAGTCTTAAATGTACAAGCATTATTTCATTGGAGCAATAATGTGTTCTTTAATACTCTATTTTTAAATAATTTGTTCTTTAATACTCTATTTCTTTATTTAATATTTTCTATTTCTTTAATATTCTCTATAAATGGCAACCCAATATAGTGACAACTCTCTCTAGAGTAATAAGCTTTTGGATAAGAAGTGTCCTTACAGATCATCTTCCTCCCTCTCATGTGCAGTTCATAATATAAAATTGGAACACGAAATACACTCACTTATATTAGCTGAAAAACAATATTTCAGACTGTTTATTATCTAGGCTTTATAAAACACATCCAAGGCAAACTAAAGGTAGACCATCTTGACATAAATGTGTGAAATAACTAAATAAATTCCTTAGTTTTGATATAACATATATACTTGTAGACTTTAAACAGTGGAGTTTAAACATGGGAGTAAAGAGGGGCAAAAAGAAAAGGAGAAAGTTGACATTTGACATATCAGGTATGTAAAATATTTGATACTTTTTAAATGATAATTTTAACAAACTTTTTAAAGGAAAGGTTTGAGAATGAGACTTTCATTAAAAAATATACTCAAAATGGATAAAAGACCTCAACGTGAGACAGGAATCTATCAGAATCTTAGAGGAGAACATAGGCAGTAATCTCTTCGATATCAGCCACAGCAACTTCTTTCAAGATACGTCTCCAAAGGCAAAGGAAACAAAAGCGAAAATAAACTTCTGGGACTTCATCAAAATCAAAAGCTTCTGCACAGCAAAGGAATCAGTCAACCAAACAAATAGGCAACCCACGAAATGGGAGAAGATATTTGCAAATGACAGTACAGACAAAAGGTTGATATCCAGGATCTATAATGAACTCCTCAAACTCAACCCACACGAAACAGACAAACACATCAAAAAATGGGCAGAAGATATGAACAGACACTTCTCCAATCAAGAAATACAAATGGCTATCAGACACATGAAAAAATGCTCATCATCATTAGTCCTCAGGGAGATTCAAATTAAAACCACATTGCGATATCACCTTACACCAGTTAGAATGGCCAAAATTAACAAAACAGGAAACAACATGTGTTGGAGAGGATGTGGAGAAAGGGGAACCCTCTTACACTGTTGGTGGGAATGCAAGTTGGTGCAGCCTCTTTGGAGAACAGTGTGGAGATTCCTCAAGAAATTAAAAATAGAGCTTCCCTACGACCCTGCAATTGCACTCCTGGGTATTTACCCCAAAGATACAGATGTCGTGAAAAGAAGGGCCATCTGTACCCCAATGTTTATAGCAGCAATGGCCACAGTCGCCAAACTATGGAAAGAACCAAGATGCCCTTCAACGGATGAATGGATAAGGAAGATGTGGTCCATATACACTATGGAGTATTATGCCTCCATCAGAAAGGACGAATATCCAACTTTTGTAGCAACATGGACGGGACTGGAAGAGATTATGCTGAGTGAAATCAGTCAAGCAGAGAGAGTCAATTATCATATGGTTTCACTCATTTGTGGAGCATAACAAATAGCATGGAGGACAAGGGGCGTTAGAGAGTAGTAGGGAATTTGGGTAAATTGGAAGGGGAGGTGAACCATGAGAGACTATGGACTCTGAAAAACAGTCTGAGGGGTTTGAAGTGGTGGGGGGGTGGGAGGTTGGGGTACCAGGTGGTGGGTATTATAGAGGGCACAGCTTGCATGGAGCACTGGGTGTGGTGAAAAAATAATGAATACTGTTTTTCTGAAAATAAATAAATTAGGGAAAAAAATATAGACAATAAAGCTTGAAGTCCGGAATTGTGATGCCACCAACTTTGGCTTTCTTTTTCAATATCCCTTTGGCTATTCGAGGTCTTTTCTGGTTCCATATAAATTTTAAAATTATTTGTTCCATTTCTTTGAAAAAGATGGATGGTACTTTGATAGGAATTGCATTAAATGTGTAGATTGCTTTAGGTAGCATAGACTTTGGGGGGAGGGGGTTTGGGAGAAGGGGGTAGGGTTATGGACATTGGGGAGGGTATGTGCTTTTGGGTAAATTGGAAGGGGAGGTGAACCATGAGAGACTATGGACTCTGAAAAACAGTCTGAGGGGTTTGAAGTGGAGGGGGGGTGGGAGGTTGGGGTACCAGGTGGTGGGTATTATAGAGGGCACAGCTTGCATGGAGCACTGGGTGTGGTGAAAAAATAATGAATACTGTTTTTCTGAAAATAAATAAATTGGAAAAAAATATAGACAATTAAGCCTTGCTTCCCAATGATGTCATAAATTTATGGTTCTGTAACAATTCTTGCTATTTTTAAAAATTCATTTTTAATTTATTTTCAGCATAACAGTATTCATTATTTTTGCACCACACCCAGTGCTCCATGCAAGCCATGCCCTCTATAATACTCACCACCTTGTACCCCGACCTCCCACCCCCCGCCCCTTCAAACCCCTCAGATTGTTTTTCAGAGTCCATAGTCTCTCATGGTTCACCTCCCCTTCCAATTTCCCCCAACTCCCTTCTCCTCTCTATCTCCCCATGTCCTCCATGCTATTTGTTATGCTCCACAAATAAGTGAAACCGTATGATAATTGACTCTCTCTGCTTGACTTATTTCGCTTAGCATAATCTCTAGCTAACTATTTTTAAAAACTGTATGATTGTATATAGCATTAGTGCCTATATAAATCAATTAATAAATTTCTACTAAACACCTAAAAAAGGGCACCTGGGTGGCTCAGTGGGTTAAGCCTCTGCCTTCAGCTCAGGTCATGATCTCAGGGTCCTTGGATTGGGCTCTCTGCTCAGCGGAGAGCCTGTTTCCCCCTCTCTCTCTGCCTGCCTCTCTGCCTACTTGTAATTTCTCCCTCTGAGTGTCAAATAAAGTAAATAAAATCTTTTTTTTTTTTTTTAAAGATTTTATTTATTTATTTGAGAGAGAGAAACAGTGAGAGAGAGCATGAGCAAGGGGAAGGTCAGAGAGCGAAGCAGACTCCCCATGGAGCTGGGAGCCCGATGTGGGACTCGATCCCGGGACTCCAGGATCACGCCCTGAGCCGAAGGCAGTCGTCCAACCAACTGAGCCACCCAGGCGTCCCGTAAATAAAATCTTTTAAAAAATACCTAAAAAAAAAAAGAAAAAGAGAAAAGAAAAAAGAAAAAAAAGTCTGAATTTTATGTTACAATTCTACAACTTGGAAGGAAGAAGCAAGGAATACGGCTGAATTTCTTCCTGAGGAGAGGAAGAACTCAGACCCTTCCCAAAACATTCACTTGTTTCCCTTTCCTCTTCTAATAACATTAGGAGGTCCTGGGGCATCTGGGTGGCTCAGTTGATTGGGTTTCTGATTCCTGGCTTTGGCTCAGGTTGTGATCTCAGGATCATGGGATGGAGCCCCATGTCAGGCTCCATGCTCAGTGTGGAGTTTGCTTGAGATTCTCTCTCCCTCCCTAACCCCTCCCACTGCTCTCTTTCTTTCTCTCTCTCAATAAACAGATAAAATCCTTAAAATCACGTGCTCACGCGCTCACACACACACACACACACACACACACACACACACATACCATAACCATTATCAAGTCCTCAGCAGTTGGGACAACATGGAGCCACTAGCTAATTATGTGCTTTGTGCATTGAGTCTCCCAAATCATACAATTGTAAATAATTGGCAGTTGCCTCCAGGTTTTAGTTTGAAGATTCTAATACAGTAGCTCCATACCTGTGTCTCCTCCCTTTGTGGGCATCTGCATCAGAAGGTCTCAGCCTTCCTGCCAGTCCTGAGGAGGGATTCTGAGCCTTTATCACACACCAGACAGGTGATAAGTACTCCTTGGTCATGTTCCAACAGAGATGCATCCCAGCCCGGTAGGTTCTGAGGGGGACAGTGATTGGAAGAGGGACTGTCAGGAGCATTTTTTTCTCTTCAACAACACAAACATGATGATACCAGGTAGACAGATGGGAGGGCATCGGTTTCAAATTTCCAGATGAGAGCCCTGTGAAATTTGTTTTCTTGGTTCTGGTGGGGTTCTGAGAACTCTCATGAAGAGTTATGCTTCCACTCTCACTGCTTCTGGTCTGGTTGGCATCTCCCCCATCACAACCACACATGGATCTCTTTAACCTTTCCCTAAGCTACTCCAAAATGATCCTGAAGTAAGATTATGATAACTGGAAGGAGGAGGATGACATTGACCATTATCTACAACACAATGTACTTTTATTGAGGGTTTCCTAAATGTCAGGCTCTGAGGTATGTGTTTTACTTAGCTTGTTTGAGTTCATCTGCATAATCTATCCCAAATTGTAAGTGCACACATTATTATTATTTTACATAAAATGAAAAGAGTGTAGCATTTTATGTAACTTGTGCCAGGTCATGACTTAGAAAGGGTTGAATGTTTGAATCTGGGCATCAGACTAGTCTTCTCCCCTGCCAACCCAAAATGGTTATGTCACTCCCTCTAGGGGTTTCTGGCAGACCACTGTTGGAGAGCAGTAGATAGTACTTCCTGCATCAACTATAGGAAGAATGGCTGAAATTATAGGCAGTGATCATACAGAGTTGGCACATGATTATTTAGGGAGATATCTCTCTCTCTCATCCCTGTTCCTGGATTTTTGATTCAACTGTTCACCTCCTTCTCCATCCTTTCTTTAAAATATTTTATTTATTTATTTGAGATAGCTAGTAAGAGAAAGAGGAGGATCAGGGGAGCAGAGGGAGAGGGAGAAGCAGGATCCTCACTGAATAGGGAGCCCAAAGTGAGGCTCTGTCCCAGGACTCAGGATCATCCTCAGCTGGAGGCAGATGCTTAACTGACAGAGCCACCCAGGCTCCCCCCTCCTCCATTCCTATAATCAGCCTTCTCATTCACAAAAGGAGACACAAAAGGTCCATTTCTACTCAGGAAACCAAATAGGGTTAAAAATGTATCTCAAATGTACCTGTAGTTAAAACCTCTGTACCTCTGCTTAAAACTTTCAGAAATTCTAGAAGCAAGGAAGTTCATGGGACTCAGAGTATGACAATTTAATTTTGAAACTTGTCTGCTCCACTTATTATTAGTGTGCTATGTGGCAATTCCCTGGTATCTCTGAGAATTAGGGCTATCATCTAAGTTGATTCCTAGTTGATACAGCTCAAATGAATAAGGATTTCTGAAAAAAGATTTTATTTATTTGACAGACGTAGATCACAAGTGGCAGAGATGTAGGCAGGAGAGAGGGGGAAGCAGGCTCCCTGAGCTGAGCAGAGAGCCTGATGCGGCGCTCAATGCCAGGACTCTGGGCGCCATCCCAGGACCCTGGGATCATGACCTGAGCTGAAGACAGAGGCTTTAACCCATGGAGCCACCCAGGCACCCCTCAACTTAATAAGGATTAAAATGGATGCCTTCCATGCAATAAATATGTGATGAATGCATAAAGTAGAGCATATTAAAATTTTTTAAGATTTTATTTATTTGAGACAGAGAGAGAGAGAGAGAAAGAGAGAGAGCAAGCTCAAGCACAGGGAGGGGCAGAGGGAGATGGAGAAGCAAACTTCCTGCTGAGCAGAGAGATCCAGGCGGGGCTGGATCTTGAGATCATGACCTGAGCCAAAGGCAGATACTTAATCAACTGAGCCACTTAGGTGTCCCCAAAGGCAAACTAAATTTTAGATATTTTATTACTAAGAATGATAAAACTAATTCTCAAGTCATTAGACTTAAATATCTGGTGACCCAAAATTATGATTTCCCTACAGCTTTAGCAGGACTTTTCACCTTTGTTTATACAAGTACATCTTTGCCATATGGAGGGAAACAACTGAGTCTCATTTATTTCTCAATCCCCAGAGCCTATACTTTGGCACAGAGGAGGCATCAAAATTTTAAAAATCTCAGTTCTTGGTGCTCTGATACCCTTCAGGAGAGTTTCTCTAGGGTAAATGTGTATGGAGAGAGGTGAATAATGAAGAAACCAATGAGGAAATGAGTTCTAAGAAATACATGTCACAGTGAGAAATACCCCTGAAGGCACTAGGGTGTATGACCACAAGTGTGAATAATTTATTTGTGAATTGCTTGAATAAACAATAGGGACACAGTGCTGGATGCCCATTTGTTTCATTTTTCCAACCCTCTTTTCTTTTTCAGAAGGTGTCCAAGCTACATAGAACCACAAAATCTAACACATGTCTCAGAATTCTTCCTCACGGGACTCTCAGATGATCCAGAACTGTAGCCCCTTCTCTTTTGGCTGTTTCTGTCCATGTACCTGCTCACAGTGCTTGGGAACCTGCTCATCATCCTGGCTGTCAGTTCTGACCCCCACCTCCACACCCCCATGTACTTCTTCCTGTCCAACCTGTCCTTGGCTGACATTGGTTTCACTTCTACCACAATCCCCAAGATGATCGTGGACATCCAAACTCAGAGCACAGCCATCTCCTATATGGGTTGCCTGACTCAGATGTCTTTTTTGATCCTTTTTGGATGTATGGACGGTATGCTTCTGACTGCGATGGCATATGACCGGTTTGTGGCCATCTGTCACCCTCTACACTACTCAGTCATAATGAACCCCCACTTCTGTGGCTTTTTAGTTTTGTTGTCTTTTTTTGTTAGCCTTTTGGACTCCCAGTTGCATAATTTGATTGTGTTACAACTTACCTGCTTCAAGGACATGAAAATTTCTAATTTTTTCTGTGACCCTTCTCAGCTCCTGAACCTTGCGTGTTCTGACACTTTCACCAATAACATAATCATGTATTTTGTTGGTGCCATCTCTGGTTTTCTCCCTATTTCAGGGATCTTTTTCTCTTACTATAAAATTGTTTCCTCCATTCTGAGAGTCCCATCCATAGGTGGGAAGTACAAAGCCTTCTCTACCTGTGGCTCTCACCTGTCAGTTGTTTGCTTATTTTATGGAACTGCTATTGGAGTGTACCTTGGATCAGCATTGTTGCCTTCCCCCAGGAAGGATATGGTGGCCTCTGTTGTGTACACCGTAGTCACTCCCATGCTGAACCCCTTCATTTACAGCCTGAGGAACAGGGATATCAAGAGTGCCCTATGGAGGTTCCTCAGAAGAACAGGCTAATCTCAGTATGTGCACAATTCTTTTTGAAGTGTGGGTTGAAAATAATCAGCAAAACCAAACATGTAGACCAGCAAATACTGCTTTCTTGGTCACATTATTTTTTCAGTCTTGTAATTCCCATTCCTCTTCATGTTTCATATATGAATATTACTTTTTAAAATTTGTTTTTAATTGAGTTGCAGGAGTATTCTGGGATGCCTTGTACATCATAACAAATGCATGAGAGGTTCTTCTCAATGACCCTGGTATCCAGGTGAAATGTAGAACACTCTCTCTCTCTTTTAAAAGATTTATTTGTTCATTTGAGAGGGGGAGGAGGGGCATAGGTAGAGGGAGAGAGAGAGAACATCAAGCGGACTCCCCACTGAGCTTGGAGCCTGTCACAGGGCTCTATCCCATGATCCTGAGACCATGACCTGAGCCAAAACCAAGAACTGGATGCTCAACCAACTGAGCCACCTAGGTGCCCCTACAAGTCTCTTCAGATACTTAAATTTTATGTTCTTTTCTATGGTTCCTGTGTACTTTCCATACCAATCTTGCATCTCTCAAAGCTGTTTATGTGGGTAAAGTCTAAGGATGTTGTTTACTGGTCCTCAACCATGAATTTTGTTAGACTTTCCTGAGGAGTCTTATAGAAAATGATGACTGAGTCTTATTATCAGAGATTCTGACTTAGCTGGACAGGTGTGTGTCTAGGTATGAGGATTTTTAAAAAACACCCAAGATGGTTTAGATGTGAGTTCCTAAAGAGATAAAGCTCAAAAGGGTCAGTTGTGAAAAAAATTATTGTAGTTCCAGGCAATGTTTTTTTTTTCAAATGTTTTCTTCAAATAATTGACCTCCAATACTGTAAACTTTTTTTGTGTGCTGATTGGTTAAGTCTCTCTGCTTCAAACTCATCTTTCTATACTTATCTTGTAATACTAAGGGTGAGTCTCTTGAAATCACTGCTTTATTTTCCCTTTGTCTTTCTTGTCATATATATATATATATATATATATATATATATATACACATATACATTTTTTCCTTTCTTCAAAGTTTTACTTAAATTCCAGTTAGTTAACATACAGTGTAATATTAGTTTCATTTGTAGAATTTAGTGATTCATCACTTACATACAACACCCCATGTTCATCATAAGTACCCTTCTTAATACCCCCACCCATTTAACCTATCCCCCTGCTCACCTCCCCTCCAGTAACCCTCAGTTCATTTTCTGTAGTTAAGAGATGTTACATATTTTTAATAATGGCCAGAAAATGTCTTTCTACTCTAAAATTAAGTAAAGTTCACTACTCCCTTTAAACCCCTAGGCCCTTGGTATTTACTGGCTTCTTGTTTTTCACTACATTGTTTCACTTTTTGCTTTGTCCTACAGAAGCTATTTAACCAACTACCTACACTCAATTCTCTTTATTGAAATAATTAGCTTGAATTCTTTTTTCTACTTATTTATTTGAGAGAGAAAGAGAGAAAGAACGTGAGTGGGGGGAAGGGGCAGAGGGAGAGGGAGAGAATCTTAAGCAGACTCCGTGTTGAGAATGGAGCCCACAGGTCATGATCCCAGGGTCCTGGAATCGAACCCCGCATCAGGCTCCCTGCTCAGTGGGAAGCCTGCTTCCTCCTCTCTCTCTGACTGCCTCTCTACCTACTTGTGATTTCTTTCTGTCAAATACATAAATAAAATCTTTTAAAAAAATGAGAATGGGGGATGCCTGGGTGGCTCAGTTGGTTGGACGACTGCCTTCGGCTCAGGTCATGATCCCGGAGTCCCGGGATCGAGTCCTGCAATAGGCTCCCAGCTCCATGGGGAGTCTGCTTTGCTCTCTGACCTTCTCCTCACTCATGCTCTCTCTCACTGTCTCTCTCTCAAATAAATAAATAAAATCTTAAAAAAAAAATGAGAATGGAACCCAAATGGGGGCTCGATCCCACGATCTTGAGATCATGACCTGAGCTGAGAACAAGAGTCAGACATTTAAACAATGGAGCCATCCAGGTGCCCCTCATATCTTTTTTCTTGACTGAGCCCTGAATGTTAAATTATAACATGAAGAGAAAGCTATGTTATGAGTTGTGTGCAGTTGGAACATTACAAAATAAGCTCATAAAATAAAGGTGGTTTTAAAGATATATCTTTGTTAGGAGTGTACAACTGAGATCTAAGTATTAGATTTCAGTACATATTTCCTGTAGATGGGTGGCTCTAATGATACCTGAGGATTACTAAGTCACAAATTTCATCATAAATAAATAGCGCTTTGTCTTCATTTAAAAATTCCTCAGCAGCAAAGGTTTATATTGTCAACAAAGAGGAATTCTTTTCTTTCTGTAGTAATGGCCTGTTTAGAACTTCAATTTGTTACCATGCTTCTTTGTCTTCTGTCATTGGTAAATCAGTCTTTGGGCTCCATTTGGTTCTTATTCTTCTTCTTTCTCCTCCTCCTCTAACTCCTCCTCCCCTTCTTCCACCTTCTTTTCCTCTTTCTCTTCTTCTCCTCCTCCTCCTTCTGCTCCTCCTCCTCCTTCTTCTTCGATTTAATTAATTTATTTGTGAGAGAGAGATAGCATAAGCAAGGGGTTAGACAGAGGGAGAGGGAGATGCAGGGTCCCCACTCAGGGAGGGATCCTGACATGGGGCTTGATCCCATGACCTGAACTGAAGACAGATGCTTAACTGACTGAGGCACCTAGGGACCTCCATTTGGTTCTTCAATAAGAGTATCCATCTTTCTTTAGAAATGTCATATATAGTTTTTTGGTTGTAATCTGTAAACTGTGGAAAGAACCAAGATGCCCTTCAACGGACGAATGGTAAGAAAGATGTGGTCCATATACACTATGGAGTATTATGCCTCTATTAGGATGAATACCCAACTTTTCTATCAACATGAATGGGACTGGAAGAGATTATGCTGAGTGAAATAAGTCAAGCAGAGAGAGTCAATTATCATATGGTTTCACTTATTTGTGGACATAACAAATAACATGGAATCCATGGGGAGATGGAGAGAAGGCAGTTGAGGGAAATTGGAAGGGGAGGTGAACCATGAGAGACTATGGACTCTGAAAATCAACCTGAGGTTCTTGAAGGGACAGGGGGTGGGAGGTTGGGGGAACCAGATGGTGGGTATTAGGGAGGGCCCGCGCGTGTTGCAAGGAGCACTGGGTGTGGTGCAAAAACAATGAATACTGTTATGCTGAAAAGAAATTAAAAAAAAAAAGAATAGGAAAGAGAGATAGTAGAAAAAAATGCGAGATAGGAAAATACTCCACTGCCCAAATATGGGCTAAAAAATTTGAAAATTTTAGCAACTCAAAGTTCATTTCTGAGCCTCAGAATTCTCAGCAGCAAATTAGGTGCAATAGAGCTTATCTTCCAAGGCCATGCAGTAATTGTAAATAATTATGCCATGGTTCAATCAGATGGTAGTTTCCCATCAAATGGTAAATCCTATTATAACATTAAGGAAGTTAATTTAAATAAGCATCCCAGTAATTTTTTTTCTTTTTTTAAAATTTATTTATTTATTTATTTTCAGCATAACAGTATTCATTGTTTTTGCACCACACCTAGTGCTCCATGCAATCCGTGCCCTCTATAATACCCACCACCTGGTTTCCTCAACCTTCTACCCCCTGCTGCTTCAAACCCCTCAGATTGTTTGTTAGAGTCCATAGTCTCTCATGGTTCACCTCCCCTTCCAATTTCCCCCAACTCCCTTCTCTTCTCTAACTCCCCTTGTCCTCCATGCTATTTGTTATGCTCCACAAATAAGTGAAACCATATGATAATTGACTCTCTCTGCTTGACTTATTTCACTCAGCATAATCTCTTCCAGTCCGTCCATGTTGCTACAAAAGTTGGGTATTCATCCTTTCTGATGGAGGCATAATACTCCATAGTGTATATGGACCACATCTTCCTTATCCATTCGTCTGTTGAAGGGCATCTTGGTTCTTTCCATAGTTTGGCGACCGTGGCCATTGCTGCTATAAACATAGGGGTACAGTTGGCCGTTCTTTTCACTACATCTGAATCTTTGGGGTAAATACCCAGCAGTGCAATTGCAGGGTCATGGGGAAGCTCTATTTTTAATTTCTCTGAGGAATCTCCACACTGTTCTCCAAAGTGGCTGCAGCAACTTGCATTCCCACTAACAGTGTAAGAGGGTTCCCCTTTCTCCCCATTCCCTCCAACACATGTTGTTTCCTGTCTAAGCATCCCAGTAATTTATAAGTAACCTGATGTGTGGCTTTGAATATGATACATAACATTTTTCTATTTAAATTTCTCATCTATAGAGTTATGACAACAAGAGCACTTAAATGAAAGGCTGGGTGAGAAGATATATTAAATGTGCTGAACATAACATGATTTAGCATATAGTAGCAGATCAATAAGAGCAAACTGTCATAATCAATATATTAACAGGCCAATGTATGGTTTGAACATATAGGCTTTGTGGGCCAAAATCTGATTTGCAAAATCAGCTCTTCTAACTTATTACCTGAATGCTCTGGGATATATTTTTAATAATTTTTTGGCCTCTAATCATTCATTTTAAGTGATATTTAGCTGAAAGAATTCTAGGATTAAAAATACAATGTGGAGGGGCACCTGGGTGGCTCAGTGGGTTAAAGCCTCTGCCTTCAGCTCAGGTCATGATCTCAGGGTTCTGGGATCAAGCCCTTCAGTGGGAAGCCTGTTTCCTCCTCTCTCTCTGCCTGCCTCTCTACATACTTGTGATCTCTCTCTCTGTCAAATAAGTAAATAAAATCTTAAAAAGAAGACAATGTGTACATGGTAAGAACCAAGTAAATATAGATCCCATCATCATCATCATCATCTACCCTGTGGTTGATATATTTATATTTCAACTTTATTGAGAATATTTTATAGGCAACATTGTGTAAGCTTAAATTGTACAATGTGTCAATTTGGTATCCTAATATACTGCAAGGTGATTACTACCATAGAGTTAGCTAACACTTCCATTATGCCACATAATTACCATTTCATTTTTGTGGTGAGAACATTAAAGATCTACTTTATTTCTTTCATTTTTTAAGATTTTATTTATTTATTTGACAGACAGAGGTCACAAGTAGGCAGAGAGGCAGGCAGAGAGAGAGGGAGGAAGCAGGCTCCCTGCTGAGCAGAGACCCTGATGTGGGGCTCGATCCCAGGAACCTGGGATCATGACCTGAGCCAAAGGCAGAGGCTTTAGCCCACTGGGCCACCCAGGTGCCCCAAAGATCTACTTTCTTAGCAACTTTTAAATATATAACACAGTGTTGTTAACTATAATCATCATGCTGTACATTAGATCCCCAGAACTTATCTATCTTATATCTGGAAGTTTGTACCCTTTAACCAACATATCCCTACTCCCCTCCCCCTGCCAAGGGAACCACTTTTTAACTTTTTGTGTCTATGAGTTTGGCTGCTTCAGATTCCACATATAAGAGCTATCATGCAGTATTTGTCTTTCTCTGACTTATTTCACTTAACACAATGCCCCTAACATCCATCTCTGTTGCAAAGGGCAGAGTTTGCTTCTTTCTTATAGCTGAATAATATTCCATTGTGTGTGTAGGTATATATGTCACATCTTCATTCATTCCTTTGTTGATGAACAAAGGTTATTTTGGATAATGTGAATAATGCTGCAATGAACAAGGGAGCACAGATAACTCTTGGACATCCTCTTTTCATTTCCTTTGGATATATGTCAAGAAGTGAGATTTCTGGATCATATATTAGTTCTATTTTTAATATTTTGAGACAGCTATATGCTGTTTTCCATCATGTTCATACTGATGTACATTCCCACAACAGTGCACAAGGGTTCCCTTTTCTCCACATCCTTGTCAACATTTGTTATACGTGTCTTTGAAGATAGTCGTTTTAACAAGTATGAATGTATGAATTGATATCTCATTGTGATTTTGCTTTGCATTTCCCTGATGATGAATGATGTCAAACACATTTCAGGTATCTATTGGTTATTTGTTAGTCCACTTTGGAAAATATACTGCTTACTTAGCTCCTCTGCCCATTTTTAATTTTTTTTTTTTGCCTTTGAGTAGTGTGTTGTTTATATATTTTGCACATTAAGTTCTTATCAGGTATATTATTTCCAAATATGTCCTCCCATTCTCCCATTCTGTGGCTGCTTCTTCATTCTGTTGTTTCTTTTGCTATACAGAAGGTTTTTAGTTTGATGTAGCCTCACTTCTTTATTTTTGATTCTGTTGCTTTTGCTTTTAGTGTCCTATCCAGGAAATTGCTGCCAGACCAATGTGAAGGAGTTCCCCCTATGTTATCCTCTAGGAGTTTTTTTTTTTTTTTGAATTTTTCATATATATATATATATTTTCTTTTTTTTAATTTATTTATTTTCAGAAAAACAGTATTCATTATTTTTTCACCACACCCAGTGCTCCATGCAAGCCGTGCCCTCTATAATACCCACCACCTGGTACCCCAACCTCCCACCCCCCCTCCACTTCAAACCCCTCAGACTGTTTTTCAGAATCCTCTAGGAGTTTTATGTTTTCAGATTTTGTGTTTTCTTTTTCTTTGTTCTTAGTATTAGGATAACTTTTTTTTAAATTTATTTTTTTTAATTTTCAGCATAACAGTATCCATTGCTATTGTTTTTTTTTAAAAGAGGAATTTTATTTTATTTTATTTTTTTAATTTTTTTTTCAATTTATTTATTTTCAGAAAAACATTATTCATTATTTTTTCACCACACCCAGTGCTCCATGCAAGCTGTGCCCTCTATAATACCCACCACCTGGTACCCCAACCTCCCCCCACCCCCTCCACTTCAAACCCCTCAGACTGTTTTTCAGAGTCCATAGTCTCTCATGGTTCACCTCCCCTTCCAATTTACCCAAATTCCCTACTCCTCTCTAACGCCCCTTGTCCTCCATGCTATTTGTTATGCTCCACAAATAAGTGAAACCATATGATAATTGACTCTCTCTGCTTGACTTATTTCACTCAGCATAATCTCTTCCAGTCCCGTCCATGTTGCTACAAAAGTTGGGTGTTCGTCCTTTCTGATAAAGGCAAGATACTCCATAGTGTATATGGACCACATCTTCCTTATCCATTCGTCCGTTGAAGGGCATTTTGGTTCATTCCACAGTTTGGCTACCGTGTGCCATTTCTGCTATAAACATTGGGGTACAGATGGCCCTTCTTTTCACTCCATCTGTATCTTTGGGGTAAATACCCAGGAGTGCAGTTGCAGGGTCATAGAAAAGTTCTATTTTTAATATCTTTTTTTTTCTGGCCCACTTTAATTATTATTACTTTTTAAATTTTCAGCATAACAGTATTCATTATTTTTGCACCACACCCAGTGCTCCATGCAATCCGTGCCCTCTATAATACCCACCACCTGGTACCCGACCTCCCACCCCCCGCCGCTTCAAACCCCTCAGATTGTTTTTCAGAGTCCATAGTCTCTCATGGTTCACCTCCCCTTCCAATTTCCCCCAACTCCCTTCTCCTCTCTATCTCCCCATGTCCTCCATGCTATTTGTTATGCTCCACAAATAAGTGAAACCATATGATAATTGACTCTCTCTGCTTGACTTATTGCACTCAGCATAATCTCTTCCAGTCCCGTCCATGTTGCTACAAAAGTTGGGTGTTCGTCCTTTCTGATAAAGGCAAGATACTCCATAGTGTATATGGACCACATCTTCCTTATCCATTCGTCCGTTGAAGGGCATTTTGGTTCATTCCACAGTTTGGCTACCGTGTGCCATTTCTGCTATAAACATTGGGGTACAGATGGCCCTTCTTTTCACTCCATCTGTATCTTTGGGGTAAATACCCAGGAGTGCAGTTGCAGGGTCATAGAAAAGTTCTATTTTTAATATCTTTTTTTTTCTGGCCCACTTTAATTATTATTACTTTTTAAATTTTCAGCATAACAGTATTCATTATTTTTGCACCACACCCAGTGCTCCATGCAATCCGTGCCCTCTATAATACCCACCACCTGGTACCCGACCTCCCACCCCCCGCCGCTTCAAACCCCTCAGATTGTTTTTCAGAGTCCATAGTCTCTCATGGTTCACCTCCCCTTCCAATTTCCCCCAACTCCCTTCTCCTCTCTATCTCCCCATGTCCTCCATGCTATTTGTTATGCTCCACAAATAAGTGAAACCATATGATAATTGACTCTCTCTGCTTGACTTATTGCACTCAGCATAATCTCTTCCAGTCCCGTCCATGTTGCTACAAAAGTTGGGTGTTCGTCCTTTCTGATAAAGGCAAGATACTCCATAGTGTATATGGACCACATCTTCCTTATCCATTCGTCCGTTGAAGGGCATTTTGGTTCATTCCACAGTTTGGCTACCGTGTGCCATTTCTGCTATAAACATTGGGGTACAGATGGCCCTTCTTTTCACTCCATCTGTATCTTTGGGGTAAATACCCAGGAGCGCAATGGCAGGGTCATAGGGAAGTTCTATTTTTAATTTCTTGAGTAATCTCCACACTGTTCTCTAAAGAGGCTGCACCAACTTGCATTCCCACCAACAGTGGAAGAGGGTTCCCCTTTCTCCACATCCCCTCCAACACATGGTGTTTCCTGTCTTGTTAATTTTGGCCATTCTAACTGGTGTAAGGTGATATCTCAATGTGGTTTTAATTTGAATCTCCCTGAGGCCTAGTGATGATGAACATTTTTTCATGTGTCTGATAGCCATTTGTATGTCTTCATTGGAGAAGTGTCTGTCCATATCTTCTGCCCATTTTTTGATATGATTATCTGTTTTGTGTGTGTTGAGTTTGAGGAGTTCTTTATAGATCCTGGATATCAACCTTTTGTCTGTACTGTCATTTGCAAATATCTTCTCCCATTCCGTGGGTTGCCTCTTTGTTTTTTTTTGACTGTTTCCTTTGCTGTGCAGAAGCTTTTGATTTTGATGAAGTCCCAGAAGTTCATTTTCGCTTTTGTTTCCTTTGCCTTTGGAGACATATCTTGAAAGAAGTTGCTGTGGCTGATATCGAAGAGATTACTGCCATTTGCAAATATCTTCTCCCATTCTGTGGGTTGCCTCTTTGTTTTGTTGACTGTTTCCTTTGCTGTGCAGAAGCTTTTGATTTTGATGAAGTCCCAGAAGTTTATTTTCGCTTTTGTTTCCTTTGCCTTTGGAGACGTATCTTGAAAGAAGTTGCTGTGGCTGATATCAAAGAGATTACTGCCTAGGTTCTCCTCTACGATTCTGAATGATTCCTGTCTCACTTGAGGTCTTTTATCCATTTTGAGTTGATCTTTGTGTACGGTGTAAAAGAACGGTCGAGTTTCATTCTTCTACATATAGCTGTCCAGTTACTGCCTATGTTCTTCTCTAGGATTCTGATGGATTCCTGTCTCATGTTGAGGTCTTTTATCCATTTTGAGTTTATCTTTGTGTATGGTGTAAGAGAATGGTCGAGTTTCATTCTTCTACATATAGCTGCCCAGTTTCCCTAGTACCATTTATTGAAGAGACTGTCTTTTTTCCACTGTATATTTTTTCCTGTTTTGTCGAAGATTAATTGACCATAGAGTTGAGGGTCCATATCTGGGCTCTCTACTCTGTTCCACTGCTGTATGTGTCTGTTTTTATGCCAGTACCATGCTGTCTTGGTGATCACAGCTTTGTAGTAAAGCTTGAAATCAGGTAACGTGATGCCCCCAGCTTTATTTTTGTTTTTCAACATTTCCTTAACGATTCGGGGTCTCTTCTGATTCCATACAAATTTTAGGATTATTTGCTCCAGCTCTTTGAAAAATGCCGGTGGAATTTTGATCGGAATGGCATTAAAAGTATAGATTGCTCTAGGCAGTATAGACATTTTAACAATGTTTATTCTTCCAATCCAAGAGCATGGAATGGTCTTCCATCTTTTTGTGTCTTCTTCAATTTCTTTCATGAGTGTTCTGTAGTTCCTCATGTACAGATCCTTTACCTCTTTGGTTAGGTTTATTCCCAGGTATCTTATGGTTCTTGGTGCTATAGTAAATGGAATCGATTCTCTAATTTCCCTTTCTGTATTATCATTATTAGTGTATAAGAAAGGCATTGATTTCTGTACATTGACTTTGTATCCTGCCACATTGCTGAATTGTTTTATGAGTTCTAGTAGTTTGAGGGTGGAGTCTTTTGGATTTTCCATATAAAGAATCATGTCATCTGTGAAGAGAGAGAGTTTGACTTCTTCATTGCTAATTTGGATACCTTTTATTTCTCTCTGTTGTCTGATTGCTGTTGCTAGGACTTCTAATACCATGTTGAACAAGAGTGCTGAGAGTGGGCATCCTTGTCGTGTTCCTGATCTCAACAGGAAGGCTGCAAGCTTTTTCCCATTGAGGATGTGTTTAAGTCTTTAACCCATTTCAAGTTCATTTTTGTGAGTGGTGTAAGATAAGGGTCTAATTTCATTCTTTTACGTGTGGTAATCTAGTTTTCCCAACACTATTTTTTAACCTATTTTTTATTTATTTTCAGCATAACAGTATTCATTATTTTTTAAAATTTTGTTTTTTTCAATTTATTTATTTTCAGAAAAACAGTATTCATTATTTTTGCACCACATCCAGTGCTCCATGCAATCCGTGCCCTCTATAATACCCACCACCTGGTACCCAAATCTATTTTTTGAAAAGAACCCTCTTACATTTTTGGTGGGAATGCAAGTTGGTGCAGCCACTTTGGACAACAGTGTGGAGATTCCTCAAAAAATTAAAAATAGAACTTCCCTATGACCCTGCAATTGCACTACTGGGTATTTACCCCAAGGATACAGATGTAGTGAAAAGAAGGGCCATCTGTACCCCAATGTATAAAGCAGCAATGGCCACGGTCGCCAAACTGTGGAAAGAACCAAGATGCCCTTCAACGGACGAATGGATAAGGAAGATGTGGTCCATATACACTATGGGGTATCATGCCTCCATCAGAAAGGACGAATACCCAACTTTTGTAGCAACATGGACGGGACTGGAAGAGATTATGCTGAGAGTCAATTATCATATGGTTTCACTTATTTGTGGAGCATAACAAATAGCATGGAGGACAAGGGGAGATGGCGAGGAGAAGGGAGTTGAGGGAAATTGGAAGGGGATGTGAAGTATGAGAGACTATGGACTCTGAAAAACAATCTGAGGGTTTTGCAGGGGCGGGGGGTGGGAGGTTGCGGGAACCAGGTGCTGGATATTAGAAGGGGCATGGATTGCACGAAACCCTGGGTGTTGTGCAAAAACAATGAATACTGTCACGCTGAAAAGAAATAAAAAATTAAAAAAAAAAGAATATCCTTTCCACATTGAGTATTCTTGACTCTCTTGTCAGATATTAGTTGACTGTATATGCAAAGGTTTATTTCTGGGCCCTTGACTCTGTACCATTGGTTTCTCTATTTTTTTTCATTCAGTGTTTTTCAATTTCTTTTTTTCCAATTTATTTATTTTCAGAAAAACAGTATTCATTATTTTTTCACCACACCCAGTGCTCCATGCAAGCTGTGCCCTCTATAATACCCACCACCTGGTACCCCAACCTCCCACCCCCCCCGCCACTTCAAACCCCTCAGACTGTTTTTCAGAGTCCATAGTCTCTCATGGTTCACTTCCCCTTCCAATTTACCCCAACTCCCTTCTCCTCTCTAACACCCCTTGTCCTCCATGCTATTTGTTATGCTCCACAAATAAGTGAAACCATATGATAATTGACTCTCTCTGCTTGACTTATTTCACTCAGCATCATCTCTTCCAGTCCCATCCATGTTGCTACAAAAGTTGGGTATTCATCCTTTCTGATGGAGGCATAATACTCCATAGTGTATATGGACCACATCTTCCTTATCCATTCGTCCATTGAAGGGCATCTTGGTTCTTTCCATAGTTTGGCGACCGTGGCCATTGCTGCTATAAACATTGGGGTACAGATGGCCCTTCTTTTCACGACATCTGTATCCTTGGGGTATGGTTTCTCTATTTTTATGTGGATACTATACTCACTTGTGGCTTATATTGGTAGTCCTTACACTTCTTCCCTGCTTCTAGCTATGATTATATGTGCACACATGTCCCCTGTGCAGGGCACTGAAAGGTTGGACAAGCTGGTTGCTCGCCCTACTCTCCCTTTCCTGTTGAGGGGGAATTCTTCTAGCTCTGGAGTACCCTCTTGGTGCTGAGCAGTGGTCACTGGGGGGATGAGATGAGGCAGGCAAAATGAAGTTGTTCTTCCTTCCCTTTTATGTGGTTATTTTCGGGTATTTCGTTGGCTGAAAGTTTCTTAAGTAGACTTCTGAGCTCTTCCAGAACATTTTTGTGTATGGGTAGTTAATTTTTGATCTCTGTAGGGGGGGACAGAAGCTGGGGTTGCCTTCTTCACCATCTTGGTTTAATTGATCTTTCTTTGCATCAGACAATGACAGATCAATCCTGAAATACTCATCAAGAGTCCTCTGACCCTGATGTGGAATTTGAAAGGCAAAGTGGGGGGTAGGGAAGGAAAAAATGACATAAGATGGGATCGGGAGGGAGACAAACCATAAAAGACTCTTAATGTCACAAAACAAACTGAGGGTTGCTGGGGGAGGAGGGTAGGGAGAGGGTGATTGGGTGATGGACATTGGGAAGGGTATGTGCTATGGTGAGTGCTGTGAAGTGTGTAAGCCTGATGATTCACAGAACTGTACCCCTGGGGCAAATAATACATTATATGTTAATTTAAAAAATTAAAAAAAAAAAAAGAGTCCTCTGAGCCAGGAAAACCACATAGGTAAGATGTGGCAGGTTGCAAGGGAATATAATTTGCATAAAATTTATTTTGTCAACCAGAAAAAAATCCACAGGCCCAAATTTATCTAAACATTAGGATTTGTGAACACAAAGTAATATAAAGAAAATACATTCTGGGGAAAATGAATTTTTCCCGATTTACAGAAATCATAAACCATTAGGGACATTTGTTGAATTTCAGCATAGAATGGCTATAACTTGGTGTAATGTCAAGGGAGGGACCTTGGTGGTAGAAGAGACATTGCATATGCTTCTTCTGACTACATGTCCTAAATCAACATCGTGGGATCTGCAGAAATGCCACATCAGAGGCAATTGCTGCCTACATGTCAGATCTTCTGTAGGGGAATTTTGTGGAGAGCCTTTAGTATGATGCATTGTAGACCACGTTGGGAAGCAGAGAGACACCTCCAGAGTCTCATGGAATTTAGAGATCAATGTCCTGATAAAGGGCGAGGGCGGCATGGTGGGCAGGTTTTAATGCTCCCAATGACTTCTACCTCCTATATTTATGCCATTGTGGAGACTCATCCTCTTAAGTGTGTCCTGGGCAACTGTATAGTCAAATAATCTTTGACAAAGCAGGAAAAATATACAGGGCAAAAAAGACAGTCTCGTCAATAAAAGTGCTGGGAAAATTGGGCAGCTATGTATAGAAGTATGAAACTCGACCATTCTCTTACACCATACACAAAGATAAATTCAAAAGGGATAAAAGATCTCAATGTGAGGCAGGAATCCATCAAAGTCCTAGAGGAGAACATAGGCAACAACCTCTTCAACACTGGCCACAGCAACTTCTTTCAAGACATGTCTCCGAAGGCAAAGGTAACAAAAGCAAAAATGAGCTTTTGGGACTTCATCAAAATCAAAAGCTTCTGCACAGCAAAGGAAACAGTCAACAAAACAAAGAGGCAGCCCACGTAATGGGAGAAGATATTCGCAAATGACACTACAGACAAATGGCTGATATCCAAGATCTATAAAGAACTCCTCAAACTCAACACTCAAAAAACTGATAATCTTGTCAAAAAATGGGCAGAAGATATGAACAGACACTCCTCCAAAGAAGACATACAAATGGCTAACAGACACATGAAAAAATGTTCAACATCATTAGCTATCAGGGAGATTCAAATCAAAATCACATTGAGATACCACCTTAGACCAGTTAGAATGGCCAAAATTAACAAGACTGTAAACAACATGTGTTGGAGAGGATGTGAAGAAAGGGGAACCCTTTTACACTGTTGGTGGGAATGCAAGTTGCTGTAACCACTTTGGAAAATAGTGTGGATATTCCTTAAGAAATTAAAAATAGAGCTACTCTATGACCCTGCAATTGCACTACTGGGTATTTACCCCAAAGATACAGATGTAATGAAAAGAAGGGCCATCTGTGTCACAGTGTTCATAGCAGCAATGGCCAGAGTCGCCAAACTGTAGAAAGAACCAAGGTGCCCTTCAACTGAAGAATGGATAAAGAAGATATGGTCCATATATACCATGGAGTATTATGCCTCCATCAGAAAGGATAAATACCCAACTTTTGTATCAACATGGATGGGACTGGAAGAGATTATGCTGAGTAAAATAAGTCAAGCAGAGAGAGTCAATTACCATATGGTTTCACTTATTTGTGGAGCATAAGGAATAACACGGAGGACATTGGGAGATGGAGAGAAGTGAGTTGGGGGATATTGGTGGGGAAGATGAACCATGAGAGACTATGGACTCTGAGAAACAAACTGAGGGTTTTGGAGGGGAGGGGATGGGGGGATAGATAAGCCTGTTAGTGGATATCAAGGAGGGCATGTACTGCAGGGAGCACTGGGTGTTGTGCATAAACAATAAATCTTGGGACACTGGAAAAAAAATAAAATTACAAAAAAAAGAGAAGTAGCACATTATAAATAAACATATAAAAATTAATATTCTAAATACATACATACATCAATGAAAGAAAAACTAGGACTTGGGCTGTCATTTAAATAAGTGGAAAAAACTTAAAAAAGGGAAATAGGAAGTTCCTTCTAGAAACATAAATCTTAACTCAGAAGATGGAAATAGTTTCTGATTCTTGTTATAGAAGACTGAATTCTACCTAATTTATATGATTTAATGGATTTGCAGATGTCAAAGTCAAAAAGTCTTATATTAAACTGAAAACAAAAACGGACTCTGTACTTTGTGTTAAGATCCTCGAAGCTGGAAGTCAGAAGCAAGTGTACAGATGAGCTTTCTCCTGAGAAGAGAAAGGGCCCAGACCCTTTTAAATACATTCACTTTTCTCTTTTCTTCTTCTGTTATTAGGAAGTCCTTAGAGATCGGGATAACATGCACCAATTTTACTAATTATGAGCTCTGTGCATTGAGGTCTCAAGGTCATACAGGAATAAATAAATAACCAGTGCCTCCAGCCTTCCTGGTTATAAGCACTGTTAGGCTGCATACTGTCTTCTCTTCCCAGAGTCATCATCTGCATAACAGGATTCATGCCTGAGCCTGTCTTCTTGCCACTCCTGAAAACAAAGCTTCAGCCATCATCATTCACCAGGCAGGAAATTGGGGTGAATCCGAACTCCTAGTCATGACCCAGCAGAGGTACAACACGGACCAGTGAGTTCCCAGGGAGATGGTGGATGGAAGAGGGCCAGCCGGGAACTGCTTCCTTTTATTTTTGGTTACTTTTTTTTTTCCAATTTATTTATTTTCAGAAAAACAGTATTCATTTTTTTTTGTTTTTTTTTCCAATTTATTTATTTTCAGAAAAACAGTATTCATTATTTTTTCACCACACCCAGTGCTCCATGCAAGCCGTGCCCTCTATAATACCCACCACCTGGTACCCCAACCTCCCACCCCCCCTCCACTTCAAACCCCTCAGACTGTTTTTCAGAGTCCATAGTCTCTCATGGTTCACCTCCCCTTCCAATTTACCCAAATTCCCTGCTCCTCTCTAACACCCCTTGTCCTCCATGCTATTGGTTATGCTCCACAAATAAGTGAAACCATATGATAATTGACTCTTTTTTTACAAATAGAATTTGATTTATGAAGAACTTTTTGTCCTGTGGTGTGTTTTTGTTTTTGTTTTTGGGTTGGTTTTCTATTTTTTGGTTGGTTTGTCCCCCCTTCTCTTTTATTTTTGGTTACTTTTTTTGTCCATTTTTGGTTTTTGGGTTTTTTTTTGTTTGTTGATTTTGTTTTTTTTGTTTGTTTGTTTTGGTTTGGTTTTTCTTGAAGGACTGCATAATAAATTAATTCTGTGCATAGCATGCTTAGGCATGACACTGAATTCAGGAGTTCAGTCACATCGAGTTTTTGTGCACAGAAAGATTTGACCTTTGGCCCTTGACTAAAGATTTAGAGAAAACAGGATGTTGACACTGTAAAAGTTTCCTAACATAATCAATCTTGTACTTTTTGTATGTTTTTTATATACATGTATATTTAATGAGCACAAGCTTGGTTGTATTTTTTACAATTTAGTTAATAGGAAAATGTTTTGTCAAAAAGGCTATAGTTGGAACTGAAAAAAGCAGAAACAAAATTGAGAATTGTTTTATTTTGTGATTAAAAGGGGCAGGTATTTAAAAAAAAAAAAAGACGTGTTGGGGCTGGCCAAATGGAGGGCAGCAATACGCAAAGTTTCAGCTCAGAGACCCATGAGTTTTATGTTCTTTTTCCTGATGGGGATTTCAGAACTCTCATTCAGAATCCTTCTCTCCTTAACAACACCATTTCTAGTTTCCATATGCATCACTCACATGAGAGCAGGAGCTGGACCTCTCCAAACTGTGCCCTAAGCACTCCAAAATGATGGTGAATATGATGAGATGGTGATCATGATGATAATGAGGAGAGTAAACCATAATATAAGACTTTATTGAGGGTTTCCTCAGCTGGGCTCTGATCTTTGTGCTATGTAGCTTTTTAATTTTTATTTGCATAATCACCCCCAAGAGAGAGGTGCACTGTTGAGGAAAAGAGGACAACATCCTTATTTGATTTTTACCAGGTCCTGGAGTAAAAAGGGATGAAGTCAGGTTTGTGTTTGAGTAGCAAGACTCTATTCACACGGCACAGGATGCAGGCACTGTCTTTCCATACAATTTAGTTTCATGCAGCTAATGAGCCCCTGAAATGTGGGAGGTCCAAATTGAGATGTTCTGTCTGTAGAAAATGCCAGATTTTGAAGAGGTACAGAAAAGAATGTAAAATATCTCAATTTTGTGTATTAGTGAAATTATAATATGTGGGGGGTAGTGTAGTAAAATTTGGTATAGTAAAGTTTTTTTATTTTAAATAAAAAATATTTTATTTACTTAAATAAAATATTAAAACAAAAAAATCCCCCCAAAGCAACCAACATGCAACCTACATTTCCTTTATCTTTCTAGGTCACTCCAGACAGAATGTCAGCAGGGAAATAATTGAGCCTCATTCATTTCTGATTCCTCAGTACCTACACTGTGATTGGCACAGTGTAAGCAACTAATATGTATCTGTTTATATATATAAATTATATATTATATATTCTGAGCTAAAGCTTTACATACTTATATATAGATTATATATAAATATATATGTAAATAAAGTTTCAGCTTTGCATATAATGCATGCATATATATACATATATATGTATACACACTCGCACGCACACACACACACACACACACACAACCACCCCACATTGATTATCCTTTGTTAGTTCACCAGAACCCAGTGTAGTCCATATGGCTTCTATATACACTGGGGGCTTTCCCATCTGAGCTTTCATTTCTTCCAAGGATGTCCAGTATGACTGACGAATGAGATTCATTGGTTTCCCTCCAGGCACTCTTCCAGATTGACAAATCAAATTCATCAAACCCTGAAGAAGGGGCCACAGGAACACTCAGTTTTGTAGCCCAATTGGACAGAAGTTGGCTAGAGCACGAAGGACCTAGTACTTGTGATTGGCATCTGAAGTGGGGTGGGAGCAGTCTTGTGAGATATCCTGTGGGATTTGTTGCTCCTGGCAGGTAGTGTCTGAATTGAGTTAAATTGTAGGACTTTCAGCTAATGTGGACAACTGCTTAGTGTGGGGGGAAATCACCACACATTTGCTGACCAGGAGTTTCAGAAATGAAATATTCTGTGTAAAAGTAAAGGAGAAACACAAGAGGTGAAAAATTGGGTGGGTTTTATGTATACAGTACCAAAGACTTAATTCAATTTTAATTTATTACTCATTAGGTCAGTATTCATGCCCACTGTGTGTGGTCTTTGAGGGCAAGGTAATAGTTTCAGTGGTGAATATGAGGACATATTTGTTCTCTGTTCGTATGTTCAAGAACCTCCCCAAGATTCTATAGGACATCTTTAAGTTTAGTGGGATCCCCTACCTATTACTGTAATTCAACCCCCAGTAGTGATTGAGAACATGGACGTTTGCCAATTGGTGCATTTCAGTAGATATTAAAGTTAATTCAGAACTGATGTTGAAGAGATGCAAAAGCACTTTACATTTTTTGTTCTTTAAATTCTAATACATTTCAGACTTTCAGCTGGGTCAAATTGTCTACCTGTTTCAGTTTTTTGTTTCCTTACTCATATGCAAATGTTGTTCTTTCTCTTAAATTTTTTCCCATTTCTTTATTTTTTATCCCTGGATATATTTCAAGGGAGGTCCTCTCTATCCTGCTCATATTTGTAAATTTCTTTCTCCAGAGAACCTCAAGCCAGATCTTCATGGTGAGGGACATCCTCCATGATGGTGATTGTTTCTTAGGGTTTATATATCCTGTGCTTAAATCAGGTTTGAATTAACCCTGTTACTCTAATACTGAGGTACTATGTATGTTTCTCCCTATAAGCCCGGGAATCTGGATCTTTGTTGCAGCAAAACTATAGGCAACAGGAGCAGCAGAGGTATTGAAAGGTCCCAGCCTATTTTTAGGAATGCAGACCTCAGCAAGACACACAATGACTTCTTTTCTCCTCCTCCTTCCCTCCCTCTTTTTCTCACTCCACTTTTCCCTTTCTTTCTCTTCCAATGACATTGTTTCATGAACAACCACCTAATGGACCTAGATCTTGCACAGTGTTTCCCCTGAACAGCCTTAGAGGACAATGCTTGGTTGAAACACACAACCAGTTAGGGTAAAAAGGCCTTTCCCTGACTCCAGTGTCCATTACAGCTTCATCTGAAGACATATGGATAGGTTTGGGACAAGACACAAGACTCAGGGCCACATTAAGAAAAGACACAGTCCCATTTCTTATCTCTAATAGCCAAGTAATTATTGAAATTTCCAAATTAGGTCATTTAGATCTATAAGACAGGATTGGAAGGGCTTAAGAATTCATCACAGTGCAGCCTAGTCGACAGTGCAGGCTTCATGCTTGCCAGCAGGCAAGAGAGCCAGTGAGTAAGCCAGAGCAAGAGAGGAAACACCTCATGTGGTGGTGGTCATTGTCTCATGCCCCACTCACTGCATCAAATAGAACACTCTGCAGAAATACAATGGGTTTCTATTCAAAATTTGGCTTGGATATTAGGGCTGATAATGCCACACATACTAGAGGGTATAAAAAATTTTATTCCTTGTATGAAGACCCCCCTGTCTGGAGAGAGCATTGCCGGCCTTGTACATTGGTCTGAAATACTTGTGATGTTTAATGTCTCAATGTCACCAAAGGAGGAAGAATCCAGAAAAATTCTTTTTTCTGGAAAAAACCTTTTTTTCTGAAAAAATGCTTTTTTCTTTGAATGGAGATATAATTGACATATAATTATATTAGTTTTAGTGTACAACATAATGATTCAAAATTTAAACATATTGCAAAATTATCATCACAAATCCAGTTAACATCCATCACCATACATAGCTGCAAAAACTTTTTTTCTTGTTATGAGATCTTTTTTTTGAGATTTTATTTATTTATTTGACAGAGAGAGATCACAAGTAGGCAGAGAGGCAGGCAGAGAGAGAGGGAAGCAGGCTCCCCACTGAGCAGAGAGCCTGATGTGGGGCTCGATCCCAGGACCCTGGGATCATAACCTGAGCTGAAGGCAGAGGCTTTAACCCACTGAGCCACCCAGGTGCCCATAATGAGTTCTTTTAAGATCTACTCTTAGAAGTTTTCAAATATGAAAGACAGTATTATTAACTATAGTTACCATGCTATATATCACATCCCCAGAACTTGTTTGTCTTACAGCTGGAGGACCCAGGCTTTCTTATCATCTAGCCCAGATGTTGAGCAGATGGGGTTAAGAGAGTATTAGTCCTTAAACTCTGTTAGCAATCAAATATCACACACAAAAAATGGGTTAAACACTTTATTACATAGATATCATAGGATTTTAAATTGTTCAAATCAAGATAAGTGGGTAGGAGAAGAATCCATGAAACAAGATGGGATAGGGAGGGAGACAAACCATAAGTGACTCTTAATCTCACGAAGATAATTAATTTTGCTGCATTTAAATAAAATAAAATACTTTTGGCTGCTTAATAGTGTCCTTTAATAGAACACCTTTTAAGGAAGAAATATATTTATTTTTTTATTTGTAAAATTAACATATAATGTATTACTAGCCCCAGTGGTACAGGTCTGTGAATCACCAGGCTTACACACTTCACAGCACTCACCATAGCACATACCCTCCCCAATGTCCATAACCCCACCACCCTCTCCCTACCCCAACCCTGCAACCCTCCGTTTGTTTTGTGAGATTAAGAGTCTCTTATGGTTTGTCTCCCTCCCGATCCCATCTTGTTTCATTCATTCTTTTCCTACCCCCCCCACGTTACATCTCCACTTCCTCATATCAGGGAGATCATGAGAAATATATTTCTTATTATTTTTATTTCCTTTAAGGGAGGGGACTCACATGTTAATGTGTTTATGGATTTTTAAATCTCTAAGTATCTTTGCCCTTCTTTTTTCTTTAGCCCAGTCTTTCCACAGTGGATGCACATTGAAACAGGTGAATGGAGCAAAGACAATGAGAAAGGAGTTCTAGGAAGAATGTATTGCCACCACTGAGAAATTTTGCTAGGTTTTCCTCAAGTGTGAAAACTTTATTTATGAATTGCTTGAATCCAAAATATAGACACACCGATGGGTATCTGCAGACTTGTTTCCTTTACTTAAAGTCTCATTTCGGGTGCCCGGGTGGCTTAGCTGTTTAAACAACTACCTTTGGCTCAGGTCATGATCCTGGAGTCCCAGGATCCTTCTGGCCAGGATCCTACTTCTCCTTCTGACCCTCCTGCCTCTTGTGCTTTCTCTCTCTCGAATAATTAAATAAAATCTTAAAAAATAAACTCTCATTTATTTCCCAAAAGCTGTCTCTGCTATGTGGAACCCCAGAATTTAACAGGTGTCTTGGAATTCCTCCTCCTGGGGTTCTCAGATGATCCGGAACTGCAGCCTGTAATCTTCAGCTTGTTCCTGTCCATGTATCTGGTCACCATGCTAGGGAATCTACTGATCATCCTGGCTGTCAGCTCTGACTCCCATCTTCACACCCCCATGTACTTGTTCCTCTCCATCCTGTCCCTGGCTGACATCGGCTTCACTTCTACCACAGTCCCAAAGGTGATTTTGGACATTAAAACTCATAACAGAGTTATTTCTCATATGGGCTGCCTGATTCAGTTGTCTTTTTTTATTCTTTTTGGATGTTTGGACAGTGTACTCTTAACCGTGATGGCCTATGATCGGTTTGTAGCTATTTGTTATCCTCTGCACTACCCAGTCATCATGAACCCCCGCCTCTGTAGCCTACTCATTCTGGTGTCTTTTTTGATCAGCCTTCTGGACTCTCAGCTTCACTGCCTCATGATGTCACAGCTTAACTTTTGCATAAATGTGGAAATTCCTCATTTCTTCTGTGACATTCCTCAGCTCCTCAGACTTTCCTGTAATGGTACTTCCACTAATAAATTATTCCTGTATTTTATTGGTGCCATCTTTGGTGGTATTCCAGTCTCAGGGATCCTTTTCTCTTATACACGAATTGTTTCTTCCATTCTGAGAGTCCCATCCACAGGTGGGAAGTACAAAGCCTTCTCCACCTGTGGCTCTCACCTGTCAGTTGTTTGCTTATTTTATGGAACAGGTCTTGGGGTGTACCTCAGTTCAGCTGTCTCACATTCTTCCAGGAAAGATGCAGTGACCTCAGTAATGTATGCTTTAGTTGTTCCCATGCTGAATCCCTTCATTTACAGCCTGCGGAATGGGGATGTCAAGAGGGCTTTGCAGAGGCTCCTCAACAGAACAGTCTAGTCTTTGACTTTTATTTTTTTGTCTGTTAATTATACATAATTGCAAAACCAAACATATGGAATTGGCAAACATGCCTCTTTGGGCATATAATTTTGGTAGCTCATGGTTCCCATTC
Organism: Neogale vison; assembly: GCF_020171115.1. Lineage (NCBI taxonomy): Eukaryota > Metazoa > Chordata > Mammalia > Carnivora > Mustelidae > Neogale > Neogale vison. The sequence continues at coordinate 217,594,657 of NC_058096.1, forward strand.
CTCCTGATTTGTCATATCTAAATATTGCTTATCTTGGCACATCTTTGATGGAATTAAAGGAATATGCTGGGACTCTATGTATGGCAAAATCACTGCACAATTGAATCTTATTAACCTGTGGAATCTTCTGTATTTGTAACCTATGGCCCGGGTAGAAATTCAAACTGTCTTTTAAAATATATTCTCTGGAATACTACTCAGCCATCAAAAAAATGAAATCTTGCCACTTGCAACAATATGGGTGAAACTAGAAGGTATTATGTTAAGCAAAATAATGCATTCAGAAAAAGACAATTATCATATGATCTCACTGATATGTGGAATTTAAGAAACAAAAGAGAGTATCATAGAAAAGAGGAAAAAATGAAACAAGATGAAATCAGAGAAGGAGACAAAGCATAAGAGACTCTTATGGATAAGAAGCAAACTGAGGGTTGCTGGAGGGGAGGGGTTGGGGTATGGGGTAACTGGGTGATGGACATTCAGGAGGGTACATGACGTAATGAGCACTGAGAATTACATAAGACTGATAACTCACTGACCTCTATCTCTGAAATCAATTACACATTATAGGTTAATTAATTGAATTTAAATAAAAGATAAAATATTCTCTCATCTGTTTTTACTGTCATGTCTATTTCCCATAAAACTTTGGCTTTGATCAAATCTATTGATGCAAGTTGTATGAGAGAATGTATGTCACTGGTTCTCAGTCTTGGCTTCATGTTTGAAACATCTGATACACTTTAAAAATCCTCATGCCTGAGTCCCACCACAACCAGTTAAGATTTAATTGGACTGGAGAGAAAAAAGAACTTGATCAGTTTAAAAAAATTAAATTAATTAATTTAATTTAAATAAATTAATTGATTTATTTTCAGAAAAACAGTATTCATTATTTTTTCACCACACCCAGTGCTCCATGCAATCCGTGCCCTCTATAATACCCACCACCTGTTACCCCAACCTCCCACCCCTCTGCCACTTCAAACCCCTCATTTGTTTTTCAGAGTCCATAGTCTCTCATGATTCACCACCCCTTCCAATTTACCCCAACTCTCTTCTCTTCTCTAACTCCCCATGTCCTCCATGCTATTTGTTATGCTCCACACATAAGTGAAACCATATGATAGTTGACTCTCTCTTTTAATAAACATATAATGTATTATTAGCCCCAGGGGTAGAGGTCTGTGAATTGCCACTTTTACACACTTCACAGCCCTCACCATAGCACATATCTTCCCCAATGTCCATAACCCCACCACCCTCTCCTTACTCCCCTCCCACCAGCAACCCTCAGTTTGTTTTGTGAGATTAAGAGTCTTTTATGGTTTGTCTCCCTCCTGATCCCATCTTGTTTCATTTATTCTTTTCCTACCTCCCAACCCGCCCCCCCCATTGCATCTCCACTTCCTCATATCAGGGAGATCATATGATAATTGTCTTTCTCCGTTTGACCTATTTTGCTAAGCATAATACCCTCTAGTTCCATCCACATCGTTGCAAATGGCAAGATTTCATTTCTTTTGATGGCTGCATAGTATTCCATTGTGTGTGTGTGTGTATATATATAAAACCACTTCTTTATCCATTCATATGTTGATGGACATCTTGGTTCTTTCCATAGTTTGGCTATTGTGGACATTGCTTCTATAAACATTCGAGTGCATGGGCCCCTTCTGATCACTATGTTTGTATCTTTAGGGTAAATATGCAGTAGTGCAATTGCTGGGTCATAAGGTAGCTCTATTTTCAACTTTTTGAGGAAACTCCATGCTGTTTTCCAGAGTGGTTGCACCAGCTTGCATTCCCACCAACAGTGCAGGAGGGTTCCTCTTTCTCCACACTTGATCGAGTTTTTAACAGCACCCCAGGCCAATCTAATGTGCATCCAAGGTGGAGGAGTCTTGAATTTTGTCAGAACTTTCATCCAACAATAACTTGCATGTGTTTGTTTTTCATGGTCAAATCCTGAACATCTCAAAGCGATCAGAGGTCAGAAAGGAGGAGATATGAAAGAGTTTTCTATAACAATAGCCAATGTGGTTTTTCCCCTCATATTCTTGATAATATTTTTTTACTTATCTTTACTGGCCACACTTTACAACTGGTTCATTGGGCTGGATAATAAGCTATTATTTTCTGTTCCAAACTTATCCTTCTATACTTTAAGTAGTGATGCTGTGGTTGGGGCTGGGAATCTTTGAACCACTGCTCTGATTTTCCAACTGGCTTCTATTTAAATTCTTCTAATAAGGGTAATAAAGATCACAAGCGCTAATGCCCAATCTTTTCCCCATGCCTCTTTGCCTGTGGTGTTGTCACTATATTGGACAGTTATGGCTCTGTTACTGTATTTTTTTGGTGCCTATCACAAAAGCATTTAATCATATGTATACTAAAATTAGTTTCATTGTAGTAACTAGTGTGGTTTCTCTTTTCTTGATTGAACTCTGACTGACATATCATAATATAGGGAATAAATCTACTTTGTGAGTGAGATGCAATGGGGAGATTGCAGAGTGAGCTCAGGATAAAAAGGTATCTGTAGGGGCGCCTGGGTGGCTCAGAGGGTTAAGCCTCTGCCTTTGGCTCAGGTCATGGTCTCAGGGTCCTGGGATCGCATCCCATGTCAGACTCTCTGCTCAGCAGGGAGCCTGCTTCTCTCTCTCTCTGCCTGCCTCTCTGCCTCTTTGTGATATCTCTCTCTGTGACAAATAAATAAATAAAATATTCTAAAAAATGTGATTGTAATGATATCTCTTGGTCAAGGGTACACAATTGTGGTTTCAAGTAGTGGTGATATTTCCAGTGACTGTGTGGTTTTAATTGTGCCTGTAGATTAAGTCACATCTGTCATTATGGATAAATTTAACTCTGATCCTCATTTTCATTACTCAAGGATAGTGAAGGACCATGTCCTCAGCAAAGGAGAGATCTTTCCTTTCACTAGTAACCCACCCTCACTAGGATTCCACTTTGTCACCATGCTTTCTTCTCTCATGATCAGTCATCTTTGGGTCTTTCCATCTTCTGCTACACAACCAGGAACCCATGTACATACCAGTCGTTCCTTCACAGAAGCTGCACATAATTTCTGAGGTTGCAATATGGGCTTTTTGAAATGCTGTCTAATAACTGGTTTAATTTGCTCTGTCTTTACACTAAGCAAATAGGCTGCCAACCTCACTGACAATGAACTTAGTATTGGATGGGCTCTTCCTGCTAAGTGGCTTCAGTTTAATACGATTTTCCTCCTGTTCAAGAATTCTAAAACATCTCAATACTCACACCTCCTTCTCCAATCCTCTATACTCCTGTCATTTGGTCATTTGGGCTCTCTAAAATTTTCCTCTGCCATCTATGCACACATGCATAAGCACAATTTCTTACCCTCCCAATTTAATGGGGTAAATACGGAAGTTTTCTTCACATCAGTTAATGAGAAATCAAACTCTGAGTTTGTCTTCCAGTCAAGCCTCAAGATCATCCACATTTTGAATGTAGAGATCTCTGCGAACCCTGAAGTATTTAAGCAAGTGATCAAGTCATGAGATAAGTATGTAAAAATAAATACTTGTTGGTTGCCTGCGTGGCTCAGTGTGTTAAGCTGCTGCCTTCGGCTCAGGTCATGATCTCAGGGTCCTGGGATCCAGTCCCGCATCAGGCTCTCTGCTCAGCAGGGAGCCTGCTTCCCTTCCTCTCTCTCTGCCTGCCTCTCTGCCTACTTGTGATCTCTCTCTGTCAAATAAATAAATAAAATCTTTAAAAAAATAAATAATTCTAACTGGTGTAAGGTGATATCTCAATGTGGTTTTAATTTGAATCTCCCTGAGGGCTAATGATGATGAGCATTTTTTCATGTGTCTAATAGCCATTTGTATTTCTTGATTGGAGAAGTGTCTGTTCATATCTTCTGCCCATTTTTTTCCCAATTTATTTATTTTCAGAAAAACAGTATTCATTATTTTTTCACCACACCCAGTGCTCCATGCAAGCCGTGCCCTCTATAATACCCACCACCTGGTACCCCAACCTCCCACCCCCCCCCCCCACTTCAAAGCCCTAAGACTGTTTTTCAGAGTCCATAGTCTCTCATGGTTCACCTCCCTTTCCAATCTCCCTGAGGGCTAATGATGATGAGCATTTTTTCATGTGTCTGATAGCCATTTGTATTTCTTGATTGGAGAAGTGTCTGTTCATATCTTCTGCCCATTTTTTGATGTGTTTGTCTGTTTCATGTGGGTTGAGTTTGAGGAGTTCATTATAGATCCTGGATATCAACCTTTTGTCTGTACTGTCATTTGCAAATATCTTCTCCCATTCCATGGGTTGCCTCTTTGTTTTTATGACTGTTTCCTTTGCTGTGCAGAAGCTTTTGATGAAGTCCCAGAAGTTTATTTTCGCTTTTGTTTCCTTTGCCTTTGGAGACGTATCTTGAAAGAAGTTGCTGTGGCTGATATCAAAGAGATTACTGCCTCACCACTCCTTCATATCAGGGAGATCATATGAAACATGGGGGCTTAAGTGGGTAGGAGAAGAATCCATGAAACAAGATGGGATAGGGAGGGAGACAAACCATAAGTGACTCTTAATCTCACGAAACAAACTGTGGGTTGCTGAGGGGAGGGGGGTTGGGAGAAGGGGGGTAGGGTTATGGACATTGGGGAGGGTATGTGCTTTTGGGTAAATTGGAAGGGGAGATGAACCATGAGAGACTATGGACTCTGAAAAACAGTCTGAGGGGTTTGAAGTGGCGGGGGGGTGGGAGGTTGGGGTACCAGGTGGTGGGTATTATAGAGGGCACAGCTTGCATGGAGAACTGGGTGTGGTGAAAAAATAATGAATACTGTTTTTCTGAAAATAAATAAATTGGAAAAAAAAAAAAGAGATTACTGCCTATGTTCTCCTCTAAGATTCTGATGGATTCCTGTCTCACGTTGAGGTCTTTTATCCATTGTTTAAAATTTTTTTTATTTTTTCCAATTTATTTATTTTCAGAAAAACAGTATTCATTATTTTTTCACCACACCCAGTGCTCCATGAAAGCCGTGCCCTATATAATACCCACCACTTGGTACCCCAACCTCCCACACCCCCGCCACTTCAAACCCCTCAGACTGTTTTTCAGAGTCCATAGTCTCTCATGGTTCACCTCCCCTTCCAATTGACCCAAATTCCCTACTCCTCTCTAACGTCCCTTGTCCTCCATGCTATTTGTTATGCTCCACAAATAAGTGAAACCATATGATAATTGACTCTCTCAGCTTGACTTATTTCACTCAGCATAATCTCTTCCAGTCCCGTCCATTTTGCTACAAAAGTTGGGTATTCATCCTTTCTGATGGAGGCATAATACTCCATAGTGTATATGGACCACATCTTCCTTATCCATTCATCCGTTGAAGGGCATCTTGGTTCTTTCCATAGTTTGGCAACCGTGGCCATTGCTGCTATAAACATTGGGGTACAGATGGCCCTTCTTTTCACGACATCTGTGTCTTTGGGGTAAATACCCAGGAGTGCAATTGCAGGGTCGTAGGGAAGCTCTATTTTTAATTTCTTGAGGAATCTCCACACTGTTCTCCAAAGAGGCTGCACCAACTTGCATTCCCACCAACAGTGTAAGAGGGTTCCCCTTTCTCCACATCCTCTCCAACACATGTTGTTTCCTGTTTTGTTAATTTTGGCCATTCTAACTGGTGTAAGGTGATATCGCAATGTGGTTTTAATTTGAGTCTCCCTGAGGGCTAATGATGATGAGCATTTTTTCATGTGTCTGATAGCCATTTGTATTTCTTGATTGGAGAAGTGTCTGTTCATATCTTCTGCCCATTTTTTGATGTGTTTGTCTGTTTCGTGTGGGTTGAGTTTGAGGAGTTCATTATAGATCCTGGATATCAACCTTTTGTCTGTACTGTCATTTGCAAATATCTTCTCCCATTTCGTGGGTTGCCTCTTTGTTTTTTTGACTGATTCCTTTGCTGTGCAGAAGCTTTTGTTTTTTTTTTAAATTCTTGTTATTATTATTTTTTTTTTCCAATTTATTTATTTTCAGAAAAACAGTATTCATTATTTTTTCACCACACCCAGTGCTCCATGCAAGCCGTGCCCTCTATAATACCCACCACCTGGTACCCTAACCTCCCACCCCCCCACCACTTCAAACCCCTCAGACTGTTTTTCAGAGTCCATAGTCTCTCATGGTTCACCTCCCCTTCCAATTTACCCAAATTCCCTACTCCTCTCTAACGCCCCTTGTCCTCCATGCTATTGGTTATGCTCCACAAATAAGTGAAACCATATGATAATTGACTCTCTCAGCTTGACTTATTTCACTCAGCATAATCACTTCCAGTCCCGTCCATGTTGCTACAAAAGTTGGATATTCATCCTTTCTGATGGAGGCATAATACTCCATAGTGTATATGGACCACATCTTCCTTACACTGTACACAAAGATCAACTCAAAATGGATAAAAGACCTCAATGTGAGACAGGAATCTATCAGAATCTTAGAAGAGAACATAGGCAGTAATCTCTTTGATATCAGCCACAGCAACTTCTTTCAAGATACGTCTCCAAAGGCAAAGGAAACAAAAGCGAAAATAAACTTCTGGGACTTCATCAAAATCAAAAGCTTCTGCACAGCAAAGGAATCAGTCAACCAAACAAATAGGCAACCCACGGAATGGGAGAAGATATTTGCAAATGACAGTACAGACAAAAGGTTGATATCCAGGATCTATAATGAACTCCTCAAACTCAACCCACACGAAACAGACAAACACATCAAAAAATGGGCAGAAGATATGAACAGACACTTCTCCAATCAAGAAATACAAATGGCTATCAGACACATGAAAAAATGCTCATCATCATTAGCCCTCAGGGAGACTCAAATTAAAACCACATTGCGATATCACCTTACACCAGTTAGAATGGCCAAAATTAACAAAACAGGAAACAACATGTGTTGGAGAGGATGTGGAGAAAGGGGAACCCTCTTACACTGTTGGTGGGAATGCAAGTTGGTGCAGCCTCTTTGGAGAACAGTGTGGAGATTCCTCAAGAAATTAAAAATAGAGCTTCCCTACGACCCTGCAATTGCACTCCTGGGTATTTACCCCAAAGACACAGATGTCGTGAAAAGAAGGGCCATCTGTACCCCAATGTTTATAGCAGCAATGGCCACAAAAGCTTTTGATTTTGATGAAGTCCCAGAAGTTTATTTTCGCTCTTGTTTCCTTTGCCTTTGGAGACGTATCTTGACAGAAGTTGCTGTGGCTGATATCAAAGAGATTACTGCCTATGTTCTCCTCTAAGATTCTGATGCATTCCTGTCTCACGTTGAGGTCTTTTATCCATTTTGAGTTGATCTTTGTGTACGGTGTAAGAGAATGGTCGAGTTTCATTCTTCTACATATAGCTGTCCAGTTTTCCCAGCTCCATTTATTGAAGAGACTGTCTTTTTTCCACTGTATATTTTTTCCTGTTTTGTCGAAGATTAATTGACCATAGAGTTGAGGGTCCATATCTGGGCTCTCTACTCTGTTCCACTGCTGTATGTGTCTGTTTTTATGCCAGTACCATGCTGTCTTGGTGATCACAGCTTTGTAGTAAAGCTTGAAATCAGGTAACGTGATGCCCCCAGCTTTATTTTTGTTTTTCAACATTTCCTTAACGATTCGGGGTCTCTTCTGATTCCATACAAATTTTAGGATTATTTGCTCCAGCTCTTTGAAGAATGCCGGTGGAATTTTGATCGGAATGGCATTAAAAGTATAGATTGCTCTAGGCAGTATAGACATTTTAACAATGTGTATTCTTCCGATCCAAGAGCATGGAATGGTCTTCCATCTTTTTGTGTCTTCTTCAATTTCTTTCATGAGTGTTCTATAGTTCCTCAAGTACAGATCCTTTACCTCTTTAGTTAGGTTTATTCCCAGGTATCTTATGGTTCTTGGTGCTATAGTAAATGGGATCAATTCTCTAATTTCCCTTTCTGTATTTTCCTTGTTAGTGTATAAAAAGCCACTGATTTCTGCACATTGACTTTGTATCCTGCCACGTTGCGGAATTGCTGTATGAGTTCTAATAGTTTGGGGGTGGAGTCTTTTGGATTTTCCATATAAAGAATCATGTCATCTGCGAAGAGAGAGAGTTTGACTTCTCCATTACCAATTTGGATACCTTTTATTTCTCTCTGTTGTCTGATTGCTGTTGCTAGGACTTCTAATACTATGTTGAACAAGAGTGGTGAAAGTGGGCATCCTTGTCTTGTTCCTGATCTCAATGGGAGGGCTGCAAGCTTTTTCCCATTGAGGATGATATTTGCTGTGGGTCTTTCATAGATAGATTTGATGAGCTTCAGGAATGTTCCCTCTATCCCTATACTTTGAAGCGTTTTAATCAGGAACGGATGTTGGATTTTGTCCAATGCTTTTTCTGCATCAATTGAGAGGACCATGTGGTTCTTCTCTCTTCTCATATTAATTTGATGTATCACATTGATTGATTTGCGAATGTTGAACCATCTTTGTAGCCCAGGGATGAATCCCACCTGATCATGGTGGATAATCTTTTTAATGTGCTGTTGGATCCTGTTGGCTAGGATCTTGTTGAGAATCTTAGCATCCATATTCATCAGTGATATTGGTCTGAAATTCTCCTTTTTGGTAGGGTCCTTGCCTGGTTTGGGGATCAGGGTAATGCTGGCTTCATAGAAAGAGTCTGGAAGTTTTCCTTCTGCTTCAATCTTTTGAAACAGCTTCAGGAGAATAGGTGTTATTTCTTCTTGGAAGGTTTGGTAGAATTCCCCAGGGAATCCGTCAGTTCCTGGGCTCTTGTTTTTTTGGGAGGTTTTTGATCACTGATTCAATCTCGTTATTAGATATCGGTCTATTCAGGTTGTCGATTTCTTCCTGGTTCAATTTTGGTAGTTTATATTTTTCCAGGAATGCATCCATTTCATCTAGGTTGCTAAGCTTATTGGCATATAACTGTTCATAATAACTTCTGATGATTGTTTCTACTTCCTTGGCGTTAGTTGTGATCTCTCCCTTTTCATTCATAATTTTATGAATTTGGGCTTTCTCTCTTTTCTTTCGGATTAGTGTAGCCAGTGGCTTATCGATCTTATTGATTCTTTCAAAAAACCAGCTTCTAGTTTCATCGATACGTTCTACTGTATCTCTGGTTTCTCCCTCATTGATCTCAGCTCTAATCTTGATGATTTCCCTTCTTATGTGTGGAGTTGGTTTGATTTGTTGTTGATCTTCCAGTTCTTTAAGGTGTATAGACAGCTGGTGTGTTCTGGATTTTTCAATTTTTTTGAGCAAGGCTTGGATGGCTATATATTTTCCCCTTAGGACCGCCTTTGCTGTATCCCATAGGTTTTGAACCAGTTAGAATGGCCAAAATTAACAAAACAGGAAACAACATGTGTTGGAGAGGATGTGGAGAAAGGGGAACCCTCTTACACTGTTGGTGGGAATACAAGTTGGTGCAGCCTCTTTGGAGAACAGTGTGGAGATTCCTCAAGAAATTAAAAATAGAGCTTCCCTATGACCCTGCAATTGCACTCCTGGGTATTTACCCCAAAGACACAGATGTCGTGAAAAGAAGGGCCATCTGTACCCCAATGTTTATAGCAGCAATGGCCACAGTCGCCAAACTATGGAAAGAACCAAGATGCCCTTCAACGGATGAATGGATAAGGAAGATGTGGTCCATATACACTATGGAGTATTATGCCTCCATCAGAAAGGATGAATACCCAACTTTTGTAGCAACATGGACGGGACTGGAAGAGATTATGCTGAGTGAAATAAGTCAAGCAGAGAGAGTCAATTATCATATGGTTTCACTTATTTGTGGAGCATAACAAATAGCATGGAGGACAAGGGGCGTTAGAGAGGAGTAGGGAATTTGGGTCAATTGGAAGGGGAGGTGAACCATGAGAGACTATGGACTCTGAAAAACAGTCTGAGGGGTTTGAGGTGGCAGGGGGGTGGGAGGTTGGGGTACCAGGTGGTGGGTATTATAGAGGGCACGGATTGCATGGAGCACTGGGTGTGGTGAAAAAATAATGAATAATGTTTTTCTGAAAATAAATAAATTGGAAAAAAATAATTGTCTAATATAATAACACACATCACTGAATAGAAAAATTAAAACCTGCGCTGTCTCTCAAAACCGCAAAAAACATACATCTCCAATGTATAAATTCCAAACCCCAAACCAGGAGTATAGAAAGAGAAACAGAAAGTTCTCCTTAGAGACATAAATTTTAACTGAGAAAAGAGAAACTCAGTAATATTCCCGGTATAAAAGATCCAATTCTCTCTAAATTACATGATTAAGTCAGTGGCTGTACAGATATAAATGTCATATGTTGCTTTCTTTAGTTGAAAAAAATGCATCTGAATTTTACAATGAGATAAGTAACTTGGAAGTCAGAAATGAGGAATAGAAGTCAGCTTCTTCCTGAGAAGAGGATGTGGTCTAGATACTACTGCCGACCCAGTACATTCACTTTTCTCCATCAATTAATAATAGCAAGTCCTTAGAGATTGGGAGAACATGGACCAATCTGGCTAATTATGTGCCAAGCGCTTTGAGCCCTCAACTGTAAACAATCATCCTGTGCTTTCCAGCCTTTTAGTTGTCAGTGCCAGGTCAGTGGGCTCCATACGTGTGTCTCCTCCTCCCAGAGCTGTCTGCTTGAGGACACCCATACCCGCATCTGTTTTCCTGCCCCTCCTGGAAGCAATGCCTCAGTCCTCATTCAGCTAAAGACAGGGGAGAGGCAGCCAGCTCTGCAATCCTCCATCCTCCTTCAGCAGTAAAGACCAGTGAGTAGGAAGTAGAGTGGGAGTGACTGAATGCAGCAGCCACAGGGAGAGCATTGTTCCTTCCTTATCAGACCACTGGGACAGTTGGGACAGCCAGACAGGAGGGGACCAAAATGTGAAGATTCAACACCAAGCCCTATGAAGACCTAGTGTTGTTGGTTCTGGTAGGGACCCTAGCACTCTCATTTAGATTTCTACTTTTGTCTCTTGCTAGTTCTTTTTCTCCTGGGCATCTTCCATCAGAACAGGAAAGAGGTCCCTTTTAACTGCTCCCTACTTCCTCCAAATGATCATGAAGGTGATGATAATGGTGAGGATGGAAATGATATCATTAAACACAATGTTGTAAACCCTAACTTGGGATTCCAAGTGCCAGACACGGAGATGAATTTTGTACATAGTTTGCAAACTTTTATCTTCATGGCCACTCCCAGAAAGATAGCAGCATGAATTATCATCATTTCATAGTTAAGGAAGAGCATAATATTTTTTTTCACTTCCTGATTTTATTTATTTATTTTTGTGTTCAACTCACCTTTATTTTTTTTATTTTTTTTCAATTTATTTATTTTCAGAAAAACAGTATTCTCAACTCACCTTTAAAAAAAAGTTTTTTAAGCACTGGGTGTGGTGAAAAAATAATGAATAATGTTTTTCTGAAAATAAATAAATTGGAAAAAACACACACACACACAAAAGTTTTTTTTTTTTAATTTATTAAAATTTATTTATTTTCAGCACAACAGTATCATTATTTTTTCACCACACCCAGTGCTCCATGCAATCCGTGTCCTCTATAATACCCACCACCTGGTACCCCGACATCCCATCCCACCCCCTGCCGCCACTTCAAACCCCTCAGATTGTTTTTCAAGTCCATAGTCTCTCATGATTCACCTCCCCTTCCAATTTACCCCAAACCCCTTCTCTCTAACTCCCTATGTCCTCCATGCTTTTTGTTATGCTCCACAAATAAGTGAAACCATATGATAATTGACTCTCTCTGCTTGACTTATTTTTTTATTTAAATTACAGTTAGAAGAAGGGAGGGAAAAATAAAGGGGTGTTGCAATCAGGGGGGAGTTGAAGCATGAGAGACTGTGGACACCAGGAAACAACATGAGGGTTTTTGAAGGGAAGGGGTAGTGGAATGGGATAGCCTGGTGGTGGGTATTAAGGAGGGCATGTATTGCATGGAGCCCTGGGTGTTATACACAAATGAATCATGGAACATTACATCAAAAACTAGTGATATACTACATGGTGACTAACATAATAAAAAAAAACAAATTGAAGTTAGTTAACACACAGTGTATTATTAGTTTCAGTTGTACAATATGTTGAGTCAACACTTCCATACATCACCCGGTGCTCATCAGGACAATTCCCTCCTTAATCCCTTCACCTATTTCACCCATCCCCCCATCCACCTTCCCTCTGGTAACCATCAGTTTGTTAGGAGTCTGTTTCTTGGTTTTCCTCTCTCTCTCTTTTCCCCCCTCCTTTGCTAGTTTGCTTTGTTTCTTAAATTCCACATATGAGTAAAATCATATGGTAGTAGTTAGTCTTTCTGACTGACTTCTTTTGCTTAGTATAATACTCTCTAGCTCCATTGCAAATCTCATTCCTTTGATGGCTGACTACTATTCTATTGTATACATACAGCACATCTTCCTTATCCATTCATCAGTTGATGGACACTGTGGCTGTTTCCCAACAACACTGTTGTTGATAATGCTGCTATTAACATCAGGGTGCATGTATCCCTTTCAATCAGTATTTTTTTTTTAGATTTTATTTATTTTTTTGACAGAGAGAGAGAGAGAGAGAGAGAGCAAGAGAGGGAACAGAAGCAGGGGGAATGGGAGAGAGAGAAGCAGGTTTTCTGCTGAGCAGGAAGCTTGATGCAGGACTTGATCTCAGGACTCAGAAATCATGACCTGAGCAGAAGGTAGACGCTTAATTATTGACCCACCCAGTTGCCCTATGGATCAATATTTTTGTGTCTTGTAAATACCTAGTAGTGCAGTTACCGGATCATAGGGTAGTTCTATTTCTAACTTTCTTTTTCTTTTTCTTTTTTTAAAAAATATTTTATTTATTTATTTGACAGAGAGAGACAGAATCACAAGTAGCAGAGAGGCAGAGAGAAGCAGGCTCCCCGCTGAGCAGAGAGCCCAATGTGGGGCTTGATCCCAGGACCCTGAGACCATGACCAGAGCCGAAGGCAGATGCTTAACAGACTGAGCCACCCAGGTGCCCCTATTTCTAACTTTCTGAGGAACCTCCATACTGTTTTCCATAGTGGCTGCACCAGTTTGCATTCCCGCCAACAGAACACGAGTGTTCCTTTTTCTCCACTTCTTCACCAACTCTTGTTTCTTGTATTGTTGGTTTTAGCCACTCTGACAGGTGTGAAGTAATATCTTACTGTAGTTTTGATTGCATTTCCCTGACGATGAGCAATGTTGGCCATCTGTATGTTTTCTTTGGAAACTTACTTTTTCATGTGTTCTGTTCATTTTAATTGGATTATTTGTTTTTGGGCTGTTGAGTGTCATAAGTTCTTTATATATTTTGGATACTAACCCTTTATCAGATATGGCATTTACAAATATCATCTCCCATTCCATCGTTGCCTTTAGTGTTATTGATTGCTTCCTTTGCTTTGCAGAAGCTTTTTAAGTTTTTCCTGGGGTAGACAGGGGATGAATTCAGGTTTGAATGCAGACAGTGAGACTGTTCACAGGCTACCCAGACAGTATTCTTTCCTGCCTATCCAAGTCTCACCTCTCTTTCCTGTTACTCCAGGCAAAGACCTCCACTCACTGTGCTCTTCCCGTTTGGCTGTTCCTGCTAGAAGACACCAGAGAGCAGTTAGTGTCGTCTGCTGCATCAACTGTAGAAAAGATGGCTGAGATGAAGGTAGAGATCATAAAGAGTCAGTTCATGACAATTCAGGGTAGCTCTCTTTCTTGCCTCAGCTCTCAGATTTTGCTTCATATTCTACTTCCTCCCCCATTCCTATAATTTAGGCCCTTGATCTCTAAGGAGATATGGGGTCAATATGTTAGATTCCATTCTTAGTCAGGAGATAAAAAACTGTTGCAAGATTATCTTAGCAGTTTTGGAAAAGACCTCTGGACTTCTGCTTAAATTCTTTGAAGTGCAGGGAAACAGAACAAACCAGTCAGTTCATGCACCTCAGAGACCCACCACTTAATTCTGAATCCTATCTGCTCTAACTTTCATCTGTATGACACTGAACGAGTTCTTAATGTCTTTGAGCCAGTTTCTACAACTGTACTGAGCAGAATTAAGATGAGCACTCAACATGTGACTAAATATGTTAGATGCATATAGTAAGGATGGTAAATTTTAGGTATTGTTGTGGTTGTTATTGTCATTATCAAGGCTAAGCACCATCTATCCGACTAAAATATCCTGTGATCAGAAGGTTCAGTTTTCCCTAGATCCTGAAAGAACTCTTTTTTTTAAATGCAGGTAGATACTGAGTTTTTGGAGGGAAGCAACTGAATCATAGTCATTTCTGATTTCTCAGAGCTTATACTTTGCTTGAAACGTAAGAAAACATAGGCTCCAAGAGCACCAGTGGTCTCTGTTAAATATTGAATGGACCCTTTTTTGGTTTTCAGAAACAGGGCAGAGACAGCGTGGGTTCCATGCATTGGGTGGTTTGCTTGCTTCCACTGATGTTTCATAGATCTAGATGAAATATAAAACAATGCTTCTCTGTATCTATGCCACAGATTTTCTAAGATACCTATCATTTTCCATTTAATAGACTCTTCGTTTTTTTTTTTAAGATTATTTATTTATTTATTTGAGAGAGAGAGGCAGTGAGAGAGAGCATGAGCGAGGAGAAGGTCAGAGAGAGAAGCAGACTCCCCATGGAGCTGGGAGCCCGATGCGGGACTCGACCCCGGTCCTGGGATCATGACCTGAGCCGAAGGCAGTCGTCCAACCAACTGACCCACCCAGGCATCCCTAGACTCTTCATTTGAAAATTACTGGATATTTCCATAAAGATGAAAAAGAGAAAGGGAAGCAAATCTTACTGCACTTAACTGAGACACATTTTACCATTTTGACCCTCTCTTTTTCTTTCTTTCTTTCTTTCTTTCTTTCTTTCTTTCTTTCTTTCTTTCTTTCTCTCTCTCTCTCTCTTTCTTTTTTTCTTTCATCCTTTCTTTCTTTTTAGAGATGGAGAGCCAGTAGGGGCCAGACTTGATTTCTCACACCTGAGATCATAACCTGAGCCAAAATTAAGAGTTGGACACTTAACCAATGGAGTCACCCAGGCACCCATGAATTTCCATGCATTCTTGAGTAAATTTCCTGGGACATGATAGGCTTCTACCAGATATATAATAAAGTAAAAGTCATTAAACCTTTCTTAGGATTGGGTTCCACCAATAAACCCACCGTTCCAGTAATAATGCAAATTCTGATTTACAAACCATGAATGAGTATTTATTGGGTGCAAAGTTCTTTTAGAGGCCACATGTATCTTGATATGGTTGATGTTCTCCCCATTTCTAGATGGAGGTTAACAGCATAGAGAGGTTGGGATGTTGACATATACTCCATATTCCACTCCACCAGTGTCGAATGGTTGCTTTCTTTTCAAACACGCTTTAGTTCCAGATGAGCAAACAGAAACAGCACCAACAATTTTTTGTCTTGGGATTCTGTGAGTTCATCTGTGAATTAGGGAATTGGGATAAGTGGTTGACTGGGGCCGTTACTACATGAATATTATAGATAATAAGATTTTCTATGAATAGTAATGCATTTTGCAGCCTATTTTTGAATCTGTAATATAAAAATGTTATTTCTTATCCAAGATAGGTATTTTACTGTGGGTTTTTCATGGAAAGACCATTGGAACACAGACTTTGGGGATCTTTCTGATTCTATACCTTGATAATAAAAGCATGAAGTTGATTTTGCCTTTACTTTCCATTTGGAGAACAAAAGGATAATTAATAGTAAAATTGTACATATTGATTTTTCACAATGTTATCATTTTTTTAAAATTTATTTTTAATTTATTTTCAGCATGAGAGTATTCATTATTTTTGCACCACACCCAGTGCTCCATGCAATCCGTGCCCTCTATCATACCCACCACCTGGTACCCTGACCTCTGACCCCCCACCCCTTCAAAACCCTCAGGTTATTTTTCAGAGTCCATAGTCTCTCATGGTTCACCTCCCCTTCCAATTTCCCCCAACTCCCTTCTTTTCTCTAACTCCCCATGTCCTCCATGCTATTTGTTATGCTCCACAAATAAGTGAAACCATATGATAATTGACTCTCTCTGCTTGGCTTATTTCACTCAGCATAATCTCTTCCAGTCCCGTCCATGTTGCTACAAAAGTTGGGTATTCATCGTTTCTGATGGAGGCATAATACTCCATAGTGTATATGGACCACATCTTCCTTATCCATTCGTCCATTGAAGGGCATCTTGGTTCTTTCCATAGTTTGGCGACCGTGGACATTGCTGCTATAAACATTGGGGTACAGATGGCCCTTCTTTTCATGACATCTGTATCTTTGGGGTAAATACCTAGGAGTGCAATTACAGGGTCACAGGGAAGCTCTATTTTTTCGTTTTGTTTTGTTTTTATTTTTATTTTTTTAATTATTTTTTTTCAAATTTTTTATAAACATATATTTTTATCCCCAGGGGTACAGGTCTGTGAATCGCCAGGTTTACAGAAGCACTCATCAAAGCACATACCCTCCCCAATGTCCATAACCCCACCCCCCTTCTTGTAACCCCCCTCCCCCCAGCAACCCTCAGATTGTTTTGTGAGATTAAGAGTCACTTATGGTTTGTCTCCCTCCCTATCCCATCTTGTTTCATGGATTCTTCTCCTACCCACTTAAGCCCCCATGTTGCATCACCACTTCCTCATATCAGGGAGATCATATGATAGTTGTCTTTCTCCGCTTGACTTATTTCGCTGAGCATGATACGCTCTAGTTCCATCCATGTTGTTGCAAATGGCAAGATTTCATTTCTTTTGATGGCTGCATAGTATTCCATTCCATAGTATTCCATAGTGTATATATACCACATCTTCTTCTTTTTTTTAATTTTTATTGTTTATAATCATATATTTTTATCCCCAGGGGTACAGGTCTGTGAATTGCCAGGTTTACACACTTCACAGCACTCACCAAAGCACATACCCTCCCCAATGTCCATAACCCTACCCCCCTTCTCCCAACCCCCCTCCCCCCAGCAACTCTCAGTTTGTTTCGTGAGATTAAGAGTCACTTATGGTTTGTCTCCCTCCCTATCCCATCTTGTTTCATTTATTCTTCTCCTACCCACTTAAGCCCCCATGTTGCATCACCACTTCCTCATATCAGGGAGATCATATGATAGTTGTCTTTCTCCGCTTGACTTATTTCGCTAAGCATGATATGCTCTAGTTCCATCCATGTTGTCGCAAATGGCAAGATTTCGTTTCTTTTGATGGCTGCATAGTATTCCATTGTGTATATATACCACATCTTCTTGATCCATTCATCTGTTGATGGACATCTAGGTTCTTTCCATAGTTTGGCTATTGTGGACATTGCTGCTATAAACATTCGGGTGCACGTGCCCCTTTGGATCACTACGTTTGTATCTTTAGGGTAAATACCCAGTAGTGCAATTGCTGGGTCATAGGGCAGTTCTATTTTCGACATTCTGAGGAACCTCCATGCTGGTTTACAGAGTGGTTGCACCAGCTTGCATTCCCACTAACAGTGTAGTTCCCCTTTCTCCGCATCCTCGCCAGCATCTGTCATTTCCTGATTTGTTGATTTTAGCCATTCTGACTGGTGTGAGGTGATATCTCATTGTGGTTTTGATTTGTATTTCCCTGATGCCGAGTGATATGGAGCACTTTTTCATGTGTCTGTTGGCCATCTGGATGTCTTCTTTGCAGAAATGTCTGTTCATGTCCTCTGCCCATTTCTTGATTGGATTATTTGTTCTTTGGGTGTTGAGTTTGTTAAGTTCTTTATAGATTTTGGACACTAGTCCTTTATCTGATATGTCGTTTGCAAATATCTTCTCCCATTCTGTCAGTTGTCTTTTGATTTTGTTAACTGTTTCCTTTGCTGTGCAAAAGCTTTTGATCTTGATGAAATCCCAATAGTTCATTTTTGCCCTTGCTTCCCTTGCCTTTGGTGATGTTCCTAGGAAGATGTTGCTGCGGCTGAGGTCGAAGAGGTTGCTGCCTGTGTTCTCCTCAAGGATTTTGATGGATTCCTTTCTCACATTGAGGTCCTTCATCCATTTTGAGTCTATTTTTGTGTGTGGTGTAAGGAAATGGTCCAATTTCATTTTTCTGCATGTGGCTGTCCAATTTTCCCAGCACCATTTATTGAAGAGGCTGTCTTTTTTCCATTGGACATTCTTTCCTGCTTTGTCGAAGACTAGTTGACCATAGAGTTTGAGGGTCTATTTCTGGGCTCTCTATTCTGTTCCATTGATCTATGTATCTGTTTTTGTGCCAATACCATTCTGTCTTGATGATGACAGCTTTGTAATAGAGCTTGAAGTCCGGAGTTGTGATGCCACCAACTTTGGCTTTCTTCTTCAATATTCCTTTGGCTATTCGAGGTCTTTTCTGGTTCCATATAAATTTTAGGATTTTTTGTTCCATTTCTTTGAAAAAGATGGATGGTACTTTGATAGGAATTGCATTAAGTGTGTAGATTGCTATAGGTAGCATAGACATTTTCACAATATTTATTCTTCCAATCCAGGAGCATGGAACATTTTTCCATTTCTTTGTGTCTTTCTCAATTTCTTTCATGAGTACTTTATAGTTTTCTGAGTATAGATTTTGTGCCTCTTTGGTTAGGTTTATTCCTAGGTATCTTATGGTTTGGGGTGCAATTGTAAATGGGATTGACTCCTTAATTTCTCTTTCTTCTATCTTGTTGTTGGTGTAGAGAAATGCAACTGATTTCTGTGCATTGATCTTATATCCTGACACTTTATTGAATTCCTGTACAAGTTCTAGCAGTTTGGGAGTGGAGTCTTTTGGGTTTTCCATATAGAGTATCATATCATCTGTGAAGAGTGATCATTTGACTTCTTCTTTGCCGATTTGGATGCCTTTAATTTCCTTTTGTTGTCTGATTGCTGAGGCTAGGACTTTTAGTATTATGTTGAATAGCAGTGGTGATAATGGACATCCCTGCCGTGTTCCTGACCTTAGCGGAAAAGCTTTCAGTTTTTCTCCATTGAGAATGATATTTGCGGTGGGTTTTTCATAGATAGCTTTGATGATATTGAGGTATGAGCCCTCTATCCCTACATTTTGAAGAGTTTTGATCAGGAAGGGATGCTGTACTTTGTCAAATGCTTTTTCAGCATCTACTGAGAGTATCATATGGTTCTTGTTCTTTCTTTTATTGATGTGTTGTATCACATTGACTGATTTGCGGATGTTGAACCAACCTTGCAGCCCTGGAATAAATCCCACTTGGTTGTGGTGAATAATCCTTTTAATGTACTGTTGAATCCTATTGGCTAGTATTTTGGTGAGAGGGAAGCTCTATTTTTAATTTCTTGAGGAACCTCCACACTGTTCTCCAAAGAGGCTGCACCAACTTGCATTCCCACCAACAGTGTAAGAGGGAGAAAGGCTCCACATCCTCTCCAACACATGTTGTTTCCTGTTTTGTTAATTTTGGCCATTCTAACTGGTGTGAGCTGATATCTCAATGTGGTTTTAATTTGAATCTCCCTGAGGGCTAATTATAATGAACATTTTTTTCATGTGTCTGATAGCCATTTGTATGTCTTCATTGGAGAAGTGTCTGTTCATATCTTCTGCCCATTTTTTAAAAATTTTTTTTATTTTTTAGTTTTTTTCCAATTTATTTATTTTCAGAAAAACAGTATTCATTATTTTTTCACCACACCCAGTGCTCCATGCAAGCCGTGCCCTCTATAATACCCACCACCTGGTACCCCAACCTCCCACCCCCCCCGCCACTTCAAACCCCTCAGACTGTTTTTCAGAGTCCATAGTCTCATGGTTCACCTCCCCTTCCAATTTACCCAAATTCCCTACTCCTCTTTAACGCCCCTTGTCCTCCATTCCTGCCCATTTTTTGATATGTTTTCCTGTTTTGTGTGTGTTGAGTTTGAGGAGTTCATTATAGATCCTGGGTATCAACCTTTTGTCTGTACTCTGATTTGCAAATATCTTCTCCATTCCGTGGGTTGCCTCTTTGTGTTTTTGACTCTTTCCTTTGCTGTGCAGAAGCTTTATTTTGATGAAGTCCCAAAAGTTTATTTTTGCTTTTGTTTCCTTTGCCTTTGGAGACATATCTTGACAGAAGTTGCTGTGGCTGATATCGAAGACATTACTGCCTATGTTCTCCTCTAGGATTCTGATGGATTCCTGTCTCATGTTGAGGTCTTTTATCCATTTTGAGTTGATCTTTGTGTACGGTGTAAGAGAATGGTTGAGTTTCATTCTTCTACATATAGCTGTCCAGTTTTCCCAGCACCATTTATTGAAGAGACTGTCTTTGTTTCCACTGTACATTTTTTCCTGTTTTGTCGAAGATTATTTGCCCATAGAATTGAGGGTCCATATCTGGGCTCTCTACTCTGTTCCACTGCTGTATGTGTCTGTTTTTATGCCAGTACCATACTGTCTTGGTGATCACAGCTTTGTAGTAAAGCTTGAAATCAGGTAACGTGATGTCCCCCATTTTATTTTTGTTTTTCAACATTTCCTTAGTGATTCGGGGTCTCTTCTGATTCCATACAAATTTTTGGGTTATTTGCTCCAGCTCTTTGAAGAATACCGTTGGAATTTTGATCAGAATAGTATTAAAAGTATAGATTGTTCTAGGCAGTATAGACATTTTAACAATGTTTATTCTTCCGATCCAAGAGCATGGAATGGTCTTCCATCTTTTTGTGTCTTCTTCAATTTCTTTCATGAGTGTTCTGTAGTTCCTCGATTACAGATCCTTTACCTCTTTGGTTAGGGTTATTCCCAGGTATCTTATGGTTCTTGGTGCTATAGTAAATGGAATCGATTCTCTAATTTCCCTTTCTGTATTATCATTATTAGTGTATAAAAAAGCCACTGATTTCTGTACATTGACTTTGTATCCTGCCACGTTGCTGAATTGTTGTATGAGTTCTAGTAGTTTGGGGGTGGAGTCTTTTGGGTTTTCCATATAAAGAATCATGTCATCTGCGAAGAGAGAGAGTTTGACTTCTTCATTACCAATTTGGATACCTTTTATTTCTCTTTGTCGTTTGATTGCTGTTGCTAGGACTTCTAATACTATGTTGAACAAGAGTGGTGAGAGTGGGCATCCTTGTCGTGTTCCTGATCTCAACAGGAAGACTGGAAGCTTTTTCCCATTGAGGATGATATTTGCTGTGGGTCTTTCATAGATAGATTTGATGAGGTTCAGGAATGTTCCCTCTATCCCTATACTTTGAAGCGTTTTAATCAGGAACGGATGCTGGATTTTGTCAAATGCTTTTTCTGCATCAATTGAGAGGGCCATGTGGTTCTTCTCTCTTCTCTTATCAATTTGTTCTATCACCCTGATTGATTTGCGAATGTTGAACCATCCTTGTAGCCCAGGGATGAATCCCACCTGATCATGGTGGATAATCTTTTTAATGTGCTGTTGGATCCTGTTTGCTAGGATCTTGTTGAGAATCTTATCATCCATATTCATCAGTGATATTGGTCTGAAATTCTCCTTTTTTGTAGGATCTTTGTCTGGTTTGGGGATCAGGGTAATGCTGGCTTCATAGAAAGTGTCTGGAAGTTTTCTTTCTGCTTCAATCTTTTGAAACAGCTTCAGGAGAATAGGTGTTATTTCTTCTTTGAAAGTTCGGTAGAATTCCCCAGGGAATCCATCAGGTCCTGGGCTCTTGTTTTTTGGGAGGTTTTTGATCACCGCTTCAATCTCGTTTCTAGATATTGGTCTATTCAGGTTGTCAATTTCTTCCTGGTTCAATTTTGGGAGTTTATAGTTTTCCAGGAATGCATCCTTTCATGTAGGTTGCTTACCTTATTGGCCTATAACTGTTGATAATAACTTTTGATAACCTAAAGACTGTAGTCAGAGATACAGAAGGACACTATATCATTCTTAAATGGACTATCCACCAAGATGATCTAACAATTGTAAATATTTATGCCCCCAATATGGGAGCAGCCAATTAAATAAGAAAACTGTTAATCAAGATAAAGAGTCATATTGATATGAATATACTAATCATTGGAGATCATAACAGGCCTTTCTCAGAAATAGATCATCAAAGCAGAAAATCAATAAAGAAACAAGAGCATTGTATGACACATTGGACCAGATGGACCTCATATATATATACAGAACATCCCACCCTAAAACAACAGAATACTCATTCTTCTCAAGTGCACATGGAACTTTCTCCAGAATAGACCACATAGTGGGTCACAAATTAGGACTCACCCGATACCAAAACACTAACATTATTCCCTGCATATTCTCAGATCACAATGCTTTGAAACTGGAGCTCAATCACAAGGAAAAGTTCAGAAGGAACTCAAATACCTGGATGCTAAAGGCCACCTTGCTTAAGAATGCTTGGATCAACCAGGAGATCAAAGAAGAACTGAAACAATTCATGGAAACCAATGACAATGAAGACAGTTAAGTCCAAAACCTATGGGAAACAGCAAAGGTGATCCTAAGGGGGAAATACATAGCCATCCAAGCGTCTCTCAAAAAAATTGAAAAACCCAGAACACACCAGCTGTCTCTACACTTAAAGAACTGGAGAATCAATAACAAATCAAACCAACTCCACACATAAGAAGGGAAATAATCGAGATTTGAGCTGAGATCGATGAGGTAGAAACCAGAGATACAGTAGAACGTATCAATGAAACTAGAAGCTGGTTTTTTGAAAGAATCAGTAAGATCAATAAACCATTGGCGACAGTAATCCAAAAGAAAAGAGAGAAAGCTCAAATACATAAAATTATAAATGAAAATGGAGAGAGGTCACAATGAACACCAAGGAAGTAGAACTCATCTGTTTTTAGCTGGCAAACTCGCTTCTCCTGTTATCTTGATATTTTTTCTTAAGTTCAGCCTTGTTTTAAATTATCTAACCATCCTTTACTTGTATTAAAATCCCCAGCTTTACACTATTCACTTGCCTTTTCGTTGTCATATGACTTTGCTTTTCCTCAAATTATATTCAAGTCTATAGCTACACCTTTTCTATAACAACTTTGCACCCACAGCAAAGCTTCATTTTTAATATGAGGTAAAAAATTACATTGCAAAAAAATGCAAGATTTTTACACCTGTTGGTATAGTTGTAGTGAGTAGTTCTATTTTTTAACTTTCTGAGGAATCTCCATACTGTTTTCTAGAGTGGCTGCACCAGTTTGCATTCCTGCTAACAGAACATGACTGATCCTTTTCCTCCATGAGTGTTCCTTTTTCTCCACATTCTCACCAACTCTTGTTTCTTGTATTGTTGATTTAGCCATTATGACAGGTAGGTAGTAATATCTTATGGTAGTTTTGATTTGCATTTCCCTGATGATGAGCAATGTTGGCCATCTATATGTCTTCTTTGGAAAATTATCTATTCATGTCTTCTGTTCATGTTTTAATTGGATTATTTGTTTTTGGGGTGCTGAGTTTCATAAGTTTTTTGCATATTTTGGATACTAACCCTTTATCTGATACAGCATTTACAAATATCGTCTCCCATTCCATAGTTGCCTTTTAGTATTGTTGATTGCTTCCTTTGCTTTGCAGAAGCTTTTTAAGTTTTATCAGATCCTGGAGTAGACAGGGAATGAATTCAGGTTTGAATTCAGACAGTGAGACTGTTCACAGGCTACCCAGACAGTATTCTCTCCTGACTAATCAAGTCTCCCCTCTCTTTCCTGTTACTCCAGGCAAAGACCTCCACTCACTGTGCTTTTCCCGTTTGGCTGTTCCTGCTAGAAGACACCAGAGAGCAGTTAGTGTCGCCTGCTGCATCAAATGTAGAAAAGATGGCTGAGATGAAGGTAGAGATCATAAAGAGTCAGCTCATGACAATTCAGGGTAGCTCTCTTTCTTGCCTCAGCTCTCAGATTTTGCTTCATATTCCACTTCCTCCCCCATTCCTATAATTTAGGCCCTTGACCTCTAAGGGAGATATGGGGTCAGTATGTTAGATTCCATTCTTAGTCAGGAGATAAAAAACTGTTGCAAGATTATCTTAGCAGTTTTGGAAAAGACCTCTGGACTTCTGCTTAAACTCTCTGAAGTGCAGGGAAACAGAACAAACAAGTCAGTTCATGCACCTCAGAGACCCACCAGTTAATTCTGAATCCTATCTGCTCTAACTTTCATCTGTATGACACTGAACGAGTTCTTTATGTCTTTGAGCCAGTTTATACAACTGCACTGAGCAAGAATTAAGATGAGCACTGACCATTTGACTAAATATGGTAGATGCATATAGTAAGGATAAGGTAAATTTTAGGTATTGTTGTGGTTGTTATTGTCATTATCAAGGCTAAGCACCATCTATCCGACTAAAATATCCTGTGATCAGAAGGTTCAGTTTTCCCTAGATCCTGAGAGAACTCTTTTTTTTGTCTTTATGCAGGTAGATACTGAGTGTTTAGAGGGAAGCAACTGAATCATAGTCATTTCTGATTTCTCAGAGCTTATACTTTGCTTGAAACGTAAGAAAACATAGGCTCCAAGAGCACCAGTGGTCTCTGTTAAATATTGAATGGACCCTTTTTTGGTTTTCAGAAACAGGGCAGAGACAGCGTGGGTTCCATGCATTGGGTGGTTTGCTTGCTTCCAATGATGTTTCATAGATCTAGATGGAAAATAAAACAATGCTTCTCTGTATCTATGCCACAGATTTTCTAAGAGACCTATCATTTCCACTTAATAGACTCTTCATTTGAAAATTACTGGAGTCTGAGGGGTTTGAAGTGGTGGGGGGGTGGTAGGTTGGGGTACCAGGTGGTGGATATTATAGAGGGCACGGCTTGCATGGAGCACTGGGTGTGGTGAAAAAATAATGAATACTGTTTTTCTGAAAATAAATAAATTGGAAAAAAAAGAAATGAAAAAAAAAGAAAATTACTGGAGATTTCCATAAAGATGAAAATTTAAGGAGAGAAAAAGAGAAAGGGAGGCAAAAAAAGATAAAGGGAGGCAAATCTTACTGCACTCAACTGAGACACATTTTTTTTCCCCAATTTATTTATTTTCAGAAAAACAGTATTCATTATTTTTTTCACCACACCCAGTGCTCACATTTTACCATTTCCACTCTCTCTTCTTTCTTTTCTCTTTCTTTCTTTCTTTCTTTCTTCTCTCTCCTTCTTTCTCTCCTTCTTCTTTCTTTCTTTTCTTCCTTTCTTTTTAAAATTTTTTTTAGAAAGGGAGAGGAAGTGGGCGCCAGACTTGATCCCTCAAACCTGCGATCATAATCTGAGACAAAATCGAGAGTTGCACACTTAACCAACCAGTCACCCAGGCACCCCAATTTCCATGCATTCTTGAGTGAATTTCCTGGGACATGACAGGCTTCTACCAGACATATAATAAAGTAAAAGTCATTAAACCTTTATTAGGATTGGGTTTCACCAATAAACCCACCATTCCAATAACAATGTTATTCTGATTTACAAACCATGACTGAATATTTATTCGGTGCAAACTTCTTTTAGAGGCCATACGTATCTTGATATGGTTAATGTTCTCCCCATTTCTAGATGGAGGATAACAGCACAGAGAGGTTGGGATGTTGACATAAACTCCATGTTTAGTCTGATTCCCATCCCGGGGCTCTGTGCACTCCACCAGTATCTAATGGTTGCTTTATTTTCAAACATGCTTTAGTTCCAGATGAGCAAACAGAAACAGGACCAAGAATTCCTTCTCTTGGGATTCTGTGAGTTCACCTGTGATTAGGCAAATTGCACAAGTGATTTACTGGGGACTTTACTACATGAATATTATAGATCATAAGATTTTCTATGAATAGTAATGCATTTTGCAGCCTATTTTGGAAATCAGTTATATAAAAATATTATTCCTTATCCAAGATAGGTATTCTCCTCTGGATTTATCATAGATAGACCATTGGAACAGAGACTTTGGGGACCTTTCTAATTCTATACCTTGATAATAAAAGCATGAAGTTGATTTTGTCTATACTTTTATTAGGAAAACAAATGTAGATAATGAATAGTAAAATCATACATATATTGATTTTTTAGAATGTCACCATCTTTTATGCCTATATATTATAGAAATTCTCATTTGTGTAATACGGAGGTGGGCACAAGAATTTTATTATGAATATTCTAATAAGGGACAGCTGGGTGGCTCAGTCAGCTAAGTGTCCAACTCTTGATTTTGGCTGAGGTCATGATCTCAGAGTCCTGAGATGGAGCCCCACATTGGGCTCTGTGCTCAGTGTGAAGTCAGCTTAAAGTTCTCTCTCTCTCTACCTCTTTCTGCTTGTACTCTCTCTGTGTCTCTCCGAATAAATAAATATTTTTTTAAAAAAGGGTAATAAGAAATTAAGAGATCATGAAGTTCATCTTTCAGGTAATACTATGCCATTTTTGAAGTGCTTGAAATAGATGGATATACTTCATAGACACTTAAAACACATTCTTCTCATAAGTGAGAACTCAGGAAACAATATGTGTATCATTATAGTGTTAAGTAAGTTTTTAAGAAAACTGTTTATGGATGCATAAATCAATACTAATATTATGGAAACTATGAAAGGAAAATACATCTATCACATTCATGACAGTGTTTGTCTTTGGGCAACTGAAATGCAGGGGAATGGGATCATGCAGGGAAAGCAAGAAAACTCATTTTTTAAAAAAATTATTTTTTATTTATTTTCAGCATAACTGTATTCATTATTTTTGCACCACACCCAATGCTCCATGAAATCCATGCCCTCTATAATACCCACCACCTGGTACCCCGACCTCCCAACTCCCGCCCCTTCAAAACCCTCAGATTGTCCTTCAATGGATGAATGGATAAGGAAGATGTGGTCCATATACACTTCTGGAGTATTATGCCTCCATCAGAAAGGACGAATACCCAACTGTTGTAGCAACATGGACAGAACTGGAAGAGATTATGCTGAGTGAAATAAGTCAAGCAGAGAGAGTCAATTATCATATGGTTTCACTTATTTGTGGAGCATAACAAATAGCGTGGAGGACATGGGGAGATAGAGAGAAGAAGGGAGTTGGGGGAAATTGGAAGGGGAGGTGAACCATGAGAGACTATGGACTCTGAAAACTCAGTTTTTACTGGCAACAAATATGAGTTCTGAAGTCAAGTATAACTAGGTATTTCTATGTTTGTATATTTGTATGTTTCTCTAACATTCTTTGGCTCAGTGTCTTCATAGTGGATATATATAGAAACAGGTAAATAGCTCAGACAGCAGTAAGGAAAGAGTTCTAAGAAGAGTATACAGTTGAGAAATGTTGCTGAAGGTACTGAGATGTATGCTGGGAAGTGCGAATTGCTTGAGTCAAAATAGGTGCATTTAGCTGGGTGTCTCTATACTTGTTTTGTTTATTCAATACTCACTTCTTTTTTGAGAGGTGTCCCACCTGCCTGGAACCACAGAATCTAACAGCTGTCTCAGAGTTCCTTCTCCTGGGCCTCTCAGATGATCCAGAACTGGAGCCCTTTCTCTTTGGGCTGTTCCTGTTCATGTACCTGGTCACCTTGCTTGGGAACCTGCTCATCATCCTGGCTGTCAGCTCTGACTCCCACCTCCACACACCCATGTACTTCTTCCTCTCCAACCTGTCCTTGGCTGATATTGGTTTCAGCACCACGACAATCCCCAAGATGCTGGTGAACATTCAAACACACAGCAAGTCTATCACCTATGCAGGCTGCCTAACTCAGGTATCCTTTTTTATCCTGTTTGGGTGTTTGGACAACCTGCTCCTGGCTGTGATGGCCTATGACCGGTTTGTGGCCATTTTTCACCCCCTGAACTATTCAGTCATCATGAACCCATGCCTCTGTGGCTTGCTGGTCCTGATGTCATTTTTTGGCAGCCTTTTAGACTCTCAGATTCATTGTTTGATGGTGTCCCAACTCACCTTCTGCACAAATGTGGAAATTCATCATTTCTTTTGTGATGCACCTCAACTCTTCCAACTTGCCTGCTCTGATATCTCCATCCACACCATACTAATGTATTTTATGGGTGCCATCTTTGGTGGTGTTCCCCTCTCAGGGATCCTTTGTTCTTACACACGAATTGTTTCCTCCATTCTGAAAGTCCCATCCACAGGTGGGAAGTACAAAGCCTTTTCTACCTGTAGCTCCCACCTGTTGGTTGTTTTCTTGTTTTATGGAACAGCTCTTGGTGTGTACCTCAGTTCAGCTGTCTCACATTCTCCCAGGAAGGGTGCAGTAACCTCAGTAATGTATGCTTTGGTTGTTCCCATGCTGAATCCCTTCATTTACAGCCTGCGGAACAGGGATGTCAAGAGAGCTTTGCAGAGGCTCCTCAACAGAACAGTCTAGTCTTCGACTTTTTTTTAGTCTGTTAATTATAAATAATTGCAAAACAAAACCTGGAATTGGCAAGCTTCCTCTTTGGTCATATAATCTTGGTAGCTCATAGTTCCCATTCCTCCTGATTTGTGATATCTAAGTATTGCTTATCTTGGTACACCTTGGATGGAATTAAGGGAATATTCTGGGACTCTCTCTATGGCAAAATCACTGCACAATTGAATCTTATTAACCTGTGGAAGCCTCTGTAGGTAACCAATTACCCAGGTATCCTATAGAAATTGAAACTGTCTTTTATAGTATATTCTCTGGTATTTGTTATGCTCCACAAATAAGTGAAACCATATGATAATTGACTCTCTCTGCTTGACTTATTTCACTCAGCATAATCTCTTCCAGTTCTGTCCATGTTGCTACAAAAGTTGGGTATTCATCCTTTCTGATGGAGGCATAATACTCCATAGTGTATATGGACCACATCTTCCTTATCCATTCATCCGTTGAAGGGCATCTTGGTTCTTTCCACAGTTTGGTGACTGTGGCCATTGCTGCTATAAACATTGGGGTACATATGGCCCTTCTTTTCACTCCATCTGTATCTTT
Source organism: Neogale vison (assembly GCF_020171115.1). Taxonomy (NCBI): domain Eukaryota; kingdom Metazoa; phylum Chordata; class Mammalia; order Carnivora; family Mustelidae; genus Neogale; species Neogale vison. Next base: position 217,623,744 of record NC_058096.1, read on the forward strand.
GGGGTAAATACCCAGGAGCGCAATGGCAGGGTCATAGGGAAGCTCTATTTTTAATTTCTTGAGGAATTTCCACACTGTTCTTCAAAGAGGCTGCACCAACTTGCATTCCCACCAACAGTGTAAGAGGGTTCCCCTTTCTCTACATCCCCTCCAACACATATTATTTCCTGTTTGCTGATTTTAGCCATTCTAACTGGTGTAAGGTGATATCTCAATGTGGTTTTAATTTGAATCTCCCTGATGGCTAGTGATGATGAACATTTTTTCATGTGTCTGATAGCCATTTGTATGTCTTGATTGGAGAAGTGTCTGTTCATATCTTCTGCCCATTTTTTGAGGACAAGGGGAGTTAGGGAGGAGAAAGGAGTTGGGGGAAATTGGAAGGGGAAGTGAACCATGAGAGGCTATGAACTCTGAAAAACAATCTGAGGGTTTTGAAAGGGTGGGGGGGTGGGAGGTTGGGGGAACCAGGTGGTGGATATTAGAGAGGGCATGGATTGCATGGAGCACTGGGTGTGGTGCAAAAACAATGAATATGTTATGCTGAAAATAAATAAATAAACAAATAAATAAAAATTTAAAAAAAGAAGAAAAAATATAACATATTCTCTGGAATACTACTCAGCCACCAAAAGATGAAATCTTGCCACTTGCTAATATATGGGTGAAACTCGAGGGTTTTATGGTAAGTGAAATATGTCAATCAGAGAAAGAAAATTATCATATGATCTCACTGATGTGTGGAATTTAGAAAGAAAACAGAGGATCAAAGAAGAGTGGAAAAAAATCAAACCAGATGAAATCAGAGAGGGAGGCAAACCATAAGAGACTCTTAATGATAAGAAACCAACTGAGGATTGGGGCGCCTGGGTGGCTCAGTGGGTTAAAGCCTCTGCCTTTGGCTCAGGTCAAGAATCCAGGGTCTTGGGATTGATTCTCACATTGGGTGATTTGCTCAGCAGGGAACCTGCTTCTCTGCCTACTTGTGATCTCTGTCTGTCAAATAAATAAAATCTTAAAAAAAAAGAAACAAACTGAGGTTTGCTAGAGGGGAGGGTTTGGGGTATAGGGTAACTGGGTGATGGACATTCAGGAGGGCACATGATGTAATGAGCTCTGAGAATTATATAAGACATAATTCATTGATCGCTATTCTGAAATTAATTAAACATTATATGGTTAAGTAATTGAATTTAAATAAAAAACAAAATATATTCTCACCCATTTTCACTGTCACGTCTATTTCCCATAAAACCTTGGCTTTGATCAAATCTATTGATGCAGGTTGTATAAGAGAATGTATGTCCCTGGTTCTCAATCTTGGCTTCATGTTTGAAACATCTGATACACTTTAAAAATCCTCATGTGTGAATTCCACCACCACCAATTAAGATTTAATTGGACTGGAGAGTAAAAAGAACTTGACCGGTTTTTTAACAGCATCCCAGGTCAGTCTAATGTGCAGCTAAGGTGGAGGACTCTTTAATTTCATCAGATCTTTCACCCTGCATGTGTTTGTTCTTCATGGTCAAACCCTGACCATCTCAAAGTGATTGGAGATCAAAAAGGAGGAAATATGAAAGGGTTTTCTATAACAATAGCCAATGCTGTTTTTTCCCTCATATTATTGGTAATACTTTAACCTATCTTTACCTGCTACACTCTACAACTGGTTCATTGTGCTGGATAATTAAGCTATTGTTTTCTGCCCCAAACTTACCCTTTTATACTTTAAGTTGTGATGCTGTGGTAAGGGCTGGAAATCTTTAAAACACTGCTCTGATTTTCCATCTGGCTTCTCTTAAATTCTTCTAATAATTGTAATAAAGATCACATGTGCTAATGCCCAATCTTTCCCCCATGCCTCTTTCCCTGTGGTGTTGTCATTATATCTTGCTGTAATGGCTGTGTTGCCATAATTTTTCTTTTGTGACTTTCGCAGAAGCATTTAATCATATCTGTACTAAAATCACCTTCTTTAAAATAACAAGTGTGGTTTCTCTTTTCTTTATTGAACTCTGACTGACAAATCATAATATAGGGAAGAAATCTACATTGTGAGTGAGATACAATGGGGAGATTGCAGAGTGAGCTCAGGATAAAAAGGTGATTGTAATAATATCTCTTGGTCAAGGGTACACAGTTGAGGTTTCAAGTAGTGGTGATATTTCCCGTGGCTGTGTGGTTCTAACTGCATCTGTAGATTAAGTCACCTAAGTCATTATGGATAAATTTAACTCTTATCTTCATTTCCATTACTCAAGGATAGTGAAGAACCATGTCCTCAGCAAAGGAGAGATCTTTCCTTTCACAAGTAACCCCCCTCATTAGGATTCCACTTTGTCACCATGCTTTCTTCTCTTCCGTCATAATCAATCATCTTTGGGTCCTTCCGTTTTCTGCTACACACCCAGGAACCCAGTCTTTCCATTATAGATGCTACACATAGTTTCTGAGGTAGTAACTTGGGCTTTTTTAAATGCTAACAACTGGTTTAATTTGCTCTGTCTTTACACTAAGCAAATAGGTTGCCAACCTCACTGACAATGAACTTAGTATTGGATGGGCTCTTCCTGCTATTAAGTAACTTCAGATTAATACAATTTTACTCCTGTTCAAGAATTCTAAAACATCTCAACACTCACACCTTCTCTATACTTCTGTCATTTGGTCATTTGGGCTCTCTTAAATTTTCTCTGCCATTGATGTACACATACATAAGCACAATTTTTACACACAGGCAATTAAATTGGGTAAATACTGAAGTTTTCTTTACATCAGTTAATGAGAAATCAAACTCTGAGTTTGTCTTCCAGCCAAGTCTTGGGATCACCCACATTATGAATGCAGAGATCTCTGAGAACCCTTGAAGTATTTAAGCAAGCGATCAAGTCACCAGATAAGTATGTAAAAATAAACAATTGTCTAATATAATAACATACATCACTAAACAGAAAAATTAAAACCTGAGCTGTGTCTCAAACAACAAAAACTTACATCTCCAATGTATAAATTCCAAACCCCAAACCAGGACTACAGAAAGAAAAATAGAAAGTTCTCCTTAGGGACATACATTTTAACTGAGAAAATAGAAATTCAATAAGACTTTTAAAAAAGGTTTTATTTTAACCAATAGCATGGAGGACAAGGGGCGTTAGAGAGGAGTAGGGAATTTGGGTAAACTGGAAGGGGAGGTGAACCATGAGAGACTATGGACTCTGAAAAACAGTCTGAGGGGTTTGAAGTGGCGGGGGTGGTGGTAGGTTGGGGTACCAGGTGGTGGGTATTATAGAGGGCACAGCTTGCATGGAGCACTGGGTGTGGTGAAAAAATAATGAATACTGTTTTTCTGAAAATAAATAAATTGGGAAAAAAAAAGGTTTTATTTATTTGACAAACAGAGGTCACAAGTAGGCAGAGAGAGAGAAGGAAGCAGGCTCCCCACTGAGCAGAGAGCCCAATGTGGGGCTCGATCCCAGGACTCTGGGATCATAACCTGAGTCGAAGGCAGAGGCTTAGCCCACTGAGCCACCCAGGCACCCTCAATAAGATTCTTGGTATAGAAGACCTAATTCTCTCTAAATTACTTGATTAAGTCAGTGGCTGTACAGATATAAAAGTCATATGTTGCTCTCTGTAGTTGAAAAGAATGTGTCTGAATTTTACGATGAGATAGGTAATTGGAAGTCAGAAATGAGGAATAAAAGTCAGCTTCTTCCTGAGAAGAGGAGGGGGTCTAGATACCACCCCCCAACCCAGTGCATTCACTTCTCTCCATCAATTAATAATAGCAAGGCCTTAGAGACTGGGAGAACATGGACCAATCTGGCTAATTATGTGCCAGGTGCTTTGAGTCCTCAGCTGTAAACAATTAGCCTGTGCCTTCCAGCCTTTTAGTTGTCAGTGCCAGGTCAGTGGGCTCCATACATGTGTCTCCTCCTCCCAGAGCCGTCTGCTTGAGGACAACCATACCGGCATCTGTCTTCCTGCCAGTCCTGGAAACAAAGCCTCAATCCTCACCCAGCTCCAGGCAGGGGAGAGGCAGCCAGTTCTGCAAGCCTCCATCCTCCTCCAGCAGAGACACAGTACAGACCAGTGAGTAGGAAGTACAGTGGGAGTGACTGAATGCAGGAAGGACAGGGAGAGCATTGTTCCCTCCTCATCTGACCACTGGGACAGTTGGGATAGCCAGACAGGAGGGGACCAAAATGCAAAGTTTCAATGCAAAGCCCTATGAAGACCTAGTGTTGTTGATTCTGGCAGGGACCCTAGCACTCTCATTTAATTTTCTATTTTTGTCTCTTGCTAGTTCTTTTTCTCCTGGACATCTTCCCATCAAAACAGGAAATAGGTCCTTTTTAAATGTTCCCTAATTCCTCCAATTGATCATGAAGGTGATGATGATGGCGAGGATGGAAGTGCTGTCAGTAAACACAGTGTTATAAACCTTTAGCTTGGAACTCCATGTGCCAGACACTGAGATGAATTTTCTATGTAGTTTGCAAACTTTTATCTGCATTAACACTCCCAGAAAGACAGCAACATGTATTGTCATCATTTCAGAGTTAAGGATAGGAGCACAATATTTTTTTCACTTCCTGATTTTCTTTATTTATTTTTGCCTTCAACTCACCTTTTAAAAAATATTAATTTATTTATTTTCAGCATAACAGTATTCATTATTTTTTCACCACACCCAGTGCTCCATGCAATCAGTGCCCTCTATAATACCCACCACCTGGTACCCCAACCTCCCACCCTCCTGCCCCTTCAAACCCCTCAGATTGTTTGAAGTGGCAGGGGGGGGGTGGGACGTTGGTGTACCAGGTGGTGGGTATTATAGAGGGCACAGCTTGCATGGAGCACTGGGTGTGGTGGAAAAATAATGAGTAATGTTTTTCTGAAAATAAATAAATTGGAAAAAAAAACTCCTCAGATTGTTTTTCAGAGAGACTATGGACTCTGAAAAACAATCACCTTTTTTTCCCCAATTTATTTATTTTCAGAAAAACATTATTCATTATTTTCTCACCACACCCTGTGCTCCATGCAAGCCCTGCCCTCTATAATACCCACCACCTGGTACCCCAACCTCCCACCACCCCGCCACTTCAAACCCCTCAGATTGTTTTTCAGAGTCCATAGTCTCTCATGGTTCACCTCCCCTTCCAAATTACCCAAATTCCCTTCTCCTCTCTAACACCCCTGGTCCTCCAGGCTATTTGTTATGCTCCACAAATAAGTGAAACCATATGATAATTGACTCTCTCTGCTTGACTTATTTCACTCAGCATAATCTCTTCCAGTCCCGTCCATGTTGCTACAAAAGTTGGGTATTCATCCTTTCTGATGGAGGCATAATACTCCATAGTGTATATGGACCACATCTTCCTTATCCATTCATCCGTTGAAGGGCACCTTGGTTCTTTCCATAGTTTGGCGACCGTGGCCATTGCTGCTATTAACATTGGGGTACAGGTGGCCCTTCTTTTCACGACATCTGTGTCTTTGGGGTAAATACCCAGGAGTGAAATTGCAGGGTCATAGGGAATCTCTATTTTTAATTTCTTGAGGAATCTCCACACTGTTCTCCAAAGAGGCTGCACCAACTTGCATTCCCACCAACAGTGTAAGAGGGTTCCCCTTTCTCCACATCCTCTCCAACACATGTTGTTTCCTGTTTTGTTAATTTTGGCCATTCTAACTGGTGTAAGGTGATATCGCAATGTGGTTTTAATTTGAATCTCCCTGAGGGCTAATGATGATGAGCATTTTTTCATGTGTCTGATAGCCGTTTGTATTTCTTGATTGGAGAAGTGTCTGTTCATATCTTCTGCCCATTTTTTGATGTGTTTGCCTGTTTCATGTGGGTTGAGTTTGAGGAGTTCATTATAGATCCTGGATATCAACGTTTTGTCTCTACTGTCATTTGCAAATATCTTCTCCCATTCCGTGGGTTGCCTCTTTGTTTTTTTGACTGTTTCCTTTGCTGTGCAGAAGCTTTTGATTTTGATGAAGTCCCAGAAGTTTATTTTCGCTTTTGTTTCCTTTGCCTTTGGAGACGTATCTTGAAAGAAGTTGCTGTGGCTGATATCAAAGAGATTACTGCCTATGTTTTCCTCTAGGATTCTGATGGATTCCAATCTCATGTTGAGGTCTTTTATCCATTTTGAGTTTATCTTTGTGTACGGTGTAAGAGAATGGTCGAGTTTCATTCTTCTACATATAGCTGTCCAGTTTTCCCAGCACCATTTATTGAAGAGACTGTCTTTTTTCCACTGTATATTTTTTCCTGCTTTGTCAAAGATTAATTGACCATAGAGTTGAGGGTCCATATCTGGGCTCTCTACTCTGTTCCACTGGTCTATGTGTCTGTTTTTTTGCCAGTACCATGCTGTCTTGTTGATCACAGCTTTGTAATAAAGCTTGAAATCAGGTAAGGTGATGCCGCCAGCTTTATTTTTGTTTTTCAACATTTCCTTAGCAATTCGGGTTCTCTTCTGATTCCATACAAATTTTAGGATTATTTGCTCCAGCTCTTTGAAGAATACCGGTGGAATTTTGCTCGGAATGGCATTAAAAGTATAGATTGCTCTAGGCAGTATAGACATTTTAACAATGTTTATTCTTCCGATCCAAGAGCATGGAATGGTCTTCCATCTATTTGTGTCTTCTTCAGTTTCTTTCATGAGTGTTCTGTAGTTCCTCTAGTACAGATCCTTTACCTCTTTAGTTAGGTTTATTCCCAGGTATCTTATGGTTCTTGGTGCTATAGTAAATGGAATCGATTCTCTAATTTCCCTTTCTGTATTTTCATTGTTAGTGTATAAGAAAGCCCCTGATTTCTGCACATTGACTTTGTATCCTGCCACGTTGCTGAATTGCTGTATGAGTTCTAGTAGTTTGGGGGTGGTGTCTTTTGGGTTTTCCATATAAAGAATCATGTCATCTGAAAACAGGGAGAGTTTGACTTCTTCATTACCAATTTGGATACCTTTTATTTCTCTCTGTTGTCTGATTGCTGTTGCTAGGACTTCTAATACTATGTTGAGCAAGAGTGGTGAAAGTGGGCATCCTTGTCTTGTTCCTGATCTCAATGGGAAGGCTGCAAGCTTTTTCCCATTGAGGATGATATTTGCTGTGGGTCTTTCATAGATAGATTTGATGAGGTTCAGGAATGTTCCCTCTATCCCTATACTTTGAAGCGTTTTAATCAGGAATGGATGCTGGATTTTGTCAAGTGCCTTTTCTGGATCAATTGAGAGGACCATGTGGTTCTTCTCTCTTCTCATATTAATTTGTTCTATCACATTGATTGATTTGCGAATGTTGAACCATCTTTGTAGCCCAGGGATGAATCCCACCTGATCATGGTGGATAATCTTTTTAATGTGCTGTTGGATCCTGTTGGCTAGGATCTTGTTGAGAATCTTAGCATCCATATTCATCAGTGATATTGGTCTGAAATTCTCCTTTTTGGTAGGGTCCTTGCCTGGTTTGGGGATCAGGGTAATGCTGGCTTCATAGGAAGAGTCTGGAAGTTTTCCTTCTGCTTCAATCTTTTGAAACAGCTTCAGGAGAATAGGTGTTATTTCTTCTTGGAAGGTTTGGTAGAATTCCACAGGGAATCCGTCAGTTCCTGGGCTCTTGTTTTTTGGGAGGTTTTTGATCACTGATTCAATCTCGTTATTAGATATCGGTCTATTCAGGTTGTCGATTTCTTCCTGGTTCAATTTTGGTAGTTTATATTTTTCCAGGAATGCATCCATTTCATCTAGGTTGCTAAGCTTATTGGCATATAACTGTTCATAATAACTTCTGATGATTGTTTCTACTTCCTTGGCGTTAGTTGTGATCTCTCCCTTTTCATTCATAATTTTATGAATTTGGGCTTTCTCTCTTTTCTTTCGGATTAGTGTAGCCAGTGGCTTATCGATCTTATTGATTCTTTCAAAAAACCAGCTTCTAGTTTCATTGATACGTTCTACTGTATCTCTGGTTTCTCCCTCATTGATCTCAGCTCTAATCTTGATGATTTCCCTTCTTATGTGTGGAGTTGGTTTGATTTGTTGTTGATCCTCCAGTTCTTTAAGGTGTAGAGACAGCTGGTGTGTTCTGGATTTTCAATTTTTTTTAAAACATTTTATTTATTTATTTGTCAGAGACAGAGGGAGAGAAAGCGAGTGAGCACAGGCAGACAAAGCGGCAGGCAGAGGCAGAGGGAGAAGCAGGCTCCCTTCCGAGCAAGGAGCCTGATGTGGCACTCAATCCCAGGAGCCTGGGATCATGACCTGAGCTGAAGGCAGCTGCTTAACCAACTGAACCACTCAGGCGTCCCTGGATTTTCAATTTTTTTGAGCGAGGCTTGGATGGCTATATATTTTCCCCTTAGGACAGCCTTTGCTGTGTCCCATAGGTTTTGGACTGAAGTGTCTTCATTCTCATTGGTTTCCATGAATTGTTTCAGTTCTTCTTTGATATCCTGGTTGATCCAAGCATTCTTAAGCAAGGTGGTCTTTAGCTTCCAGGTGTTTGAGTTCCTTCGGAACTTTTCCTTGTGATTGAGCTCCAGTTTCAAAGCATTGTGATCGGAGTATATGCAGGGAATCATCTCAGTCTTTTGGTATCAGTTGAGTCCTGATTTGTGACCCAGTATGTGGTCTATTCTGGAGAAGGTTCCGTGTGCACTTGAGAAGAATCAGTATTCTGTTGTTTTAGGGTGGAATGTTCTGTATATATCTATGAGGTCCATCTGGTCCAATGTGTCATTCAATGCTCTTGTTTCTTTATTGATTTTCTGCTTCGATGATCTGTCTAATTCTGAAAGAGGCGTGTTAAGATCTCCTACGATTAGTGTATTCATATCAATATGACTCTTTATCTTGATTAACAGTTTTCTTAAGTAATTGGCTGCTCCCATATTGGGAGCATAGATATTTACAATTGTTAGATCATCTTGGTGGATAGTCCCTTTAAGGATTATGTAGTGTCCTTCTGTATCTCTGACTACAGTCTTTAGTTTGAAGTCCAATTTATCTGATATGTGAATCGCTGCCCCAGCCTTCTTTTGAGGCCCATTGGCATGAAAGATGCTTCTCCATCCCTTCACTTTCAGTCTGCGTGTATCTTTAGGTTCTAAATGGGTCTCTTGTAGACAACATATGGATGGGTCCTGTTGTTTTATCCAATCTGCAACCCTGTGCCGTTTTATGGGTGCATTTAGGCCATTCACATTGAGAGTGATTATTGATAGATACGTTTTTATTGACATCGAGTTACCTTTGAAGTCTTTCTTTCTGCAGACTGTCTCTATATATCTGTTCAATGCTATTCTTGGGATTTTTCCTCTTTTATAGAACCCCCCTTAATATTTCCTGCAGTGTCGGCTTGGTGGTTGCATAGTCTTTTAAGCCTTGCCGGTCTTGAAAACTCTTTATCTCTCCATCCATTTTGAATGTCAGTCTTGCTGGATAAAGTATTCTTGGCTGCATGTTCTTCTCATTTAGTGCCCTGAATATATCTTGCCAGCCTCTTCTGGCTTGCCAGGTCTCTGTGGACAGGTCTGACGTTATTCTGATGGGCTTCCCTCTGTAAGTAAGGAGCCTCTTTGCCCTGGCGGCTTTCAAGAGATTATACCTACAATTATAATTCCTCAATTTGACTATCAGGTGTCGTGATGTTTTTTTTGGAATGTATAATCTTGGGTGGAGACCGTTCAGCCTCTAGTACATGAACACTGGTTCCATTCACGATATTGGGAAAATTTTCATGAAGGACTTGTTCCACGATATCTTCTAGACTTCTTTCTTTCTCCTCCCCTTCAGGAATTCCAATAATTCTGACGTTGGAACGCTTCATGGCATCATTTATTTCCCCGATTCTGTTTTCGTGGTTTTTAATCTGTTTGTTCCAGGCTTCCTCCTGATCCTTTCTCTCTATCTGTTTGTCTTCCAGATCACTAATTCTATCTTCTGTCTCAGTTACCCTAGCTTTGAGAGAGTTTAGATTAGATTGGAACTCATTGAGAGCATTGTGAACCTCTTCCCTGGTAGCTTTGAGTTCCGCCCTAACATTGTGAACATCCTGTCTGGTCGCTTTCAGTTCGGCTCTAATCAATTCTGTTTGGTCATCCATGGCTTTCTCCAACCTAGCTATTGCCTGGATAATTGTTAGCCTGAAGTCTCTTTCCGACATATTGTCTATGTTGATAGCCGTTAGCTCTGTTGCAGAAGGTCCATCCTCTGTATTTTTCTTCTGTTGGGCATTCCTCCTCCTAGTCATTTTGGTGGGAGAAGACTGAACAGATGTAGCTGGATGTACCAACTCTGGTGCAGTCAAGGTGAACCCTGGAACACTTCTGAGCAATCAGGATTCCCCACCCAAACGAGAGACAAAAGAAAAGAAAAAGAAAAAGAAAAAAAAAGAAAAGAAGAAGACGAAAAAGAAAAGAGAGAGATAGAGAGAGAGACAGGAAAGAAAGGGAAGATGAAAAAGAAGGTTCAGCCCAGATGGGCCCCAAGGTAAGATTTATGAAGTAGACAAACAAAAAGAGATAAAAAGACTGATACAAGTATATGGCAAGAGAAAAAAAAATATATATGCAAGTAAAGAAAGAACCTCGTCAAAAAGAACCGCAAGTGTAAAATTTATATGCTATCAGGACAAACACAAAAAACACAGAAACACTGGTGGAAGAAGATGGGAGAGTTCTTATAAATTCTCAGTGTGTGCGAGGAAGGTTGTTTTGATTCTTCCTGGATGTATCTTGATATCTTTGTTAAAGGACTCAACTTTCCTAAGATAAAGGGGATTAAAAATTGGTTTACCTATAGGGGTAGTATTGATTGGGGAAAGGAGATTATTTTGAAGTTTAACTCTATATGAATATTAGAAGATAAAGATAAAAAAGAATAAACTAGACTAAACTAAACTAAAATTTTAAAAAAGGAATTCAAAAAATAAAAATTCAAAAGAAAAACATAGGTGTATGTATCAAAAAGTTCCGGTTAGAAAGGTATTATGGAATTTGATGTACTGTACAGCTCGCTGTGATGGTAAATAGGTTAAAAAATTACCTATGTGTAAAAAAAAAAATGAACCGGAATAGTGGAAATGAGGGAACAATACAAGTTTTTCTATGAAGTAGTGGTTGTTCTCTTATAGTCCTTTTTTTTTTTCTTTCTTGGTTTGTTTTCTGGGAGAGGGGCCTGCCACGTGGGTTGTCAGTCAATGATGTTTCCTGAGTTGAGTCCTCCTGCCCCCCTCAAGGGGGTGGGCTCTGGGGAAACTGGTTTTTTTTTTTCAGGCTTTCAGGCATAAAAAGCAGTTTTTATGCTTGTTCACTTTTTTTCCCGCTCACCTTGACCGCCTTTGATGGTTTTTGTAGTATTAGAAGAAATCAAACCACACCCTGATCTCCCTCTCAGAGAGAAGCCTCAGTCTGGGTGCAGAAGCTGAATAAATTCCCCTTTGGCCGCTGGCAGAGCAGGTTCCAAGTTGCAGACCCTGGGGCACAGCATCTTTTGCTCGTCCCCAAAGCCAAGGCAGTGGCGGCTGTCTGGGAGCTCCCGACTGCCAGAGAGGTTCCAAGCAGTGATAGCACACTGAGATTTTGCTGCCGGCCCGGGCTGGGAGTGCCCGGCTTGCGCGCACCTCTTTTCAGAGGCGGCTGTAGGTCGGGCGCGTGTCTGGGGCACTGAGAACGGGGCGCTGGTCCGTAAGCCGCAGGCTGGGCTTTTGCGCGCCTCTGTCTGGGGAAGAGTTTCGGGCGCGCGGCTTAGGCTTTGAAACAATGGCGCGGGTCAAAGAGCGCCGGCGGGGCCTTTGTAACTCAGGGGAGCATGAGGGACTTGCGCGCGTGTCTCAAGCTTTGTGGTAGGGCTAGCGCGCGTTCTGCAGACCGGGGCGGCTCCCATCTACTCACAGGAGCCAGAACCCACCCATTCTCGGGCGCGCTGGCAGCTTAGGGACCCAGAGCGGTTTCTCCGCCGCACTCTCTCTGCCTCCGCGCCGGGGAGGCCGTCTGGGTCGGGGACTTAAGCCCCTGTCCCTAGCCGCCCCGATTCCCACAATTCCCCCCCCCCGCCGCGATCCTTTGCTCTTTTGGAGTGCTTTCAACCAGTCTCCAAGTTAATGCTGGTCCCCAGACGCAGGGCGCTCTCGCTCGTATCGGGGTATTACTTTCGCACCGGTCGCCTCTGGTGGCTCCCTCCCCCTTTTGTTTATCTTCCGATATCAGTCCCCTTTCCCATTCCGCTTTACCTGCTCACTGGCGTCTTCTGCCCCTGTAGAGATCCAGACGTGTATAATTCTGATCTCAGGCTGATTTCATGGGTGATCAGAGTTCTTTGGTAGGTAATCAGCTCACTTTGGGGTACGGCTGAAAAGGCACCTCTTCCTACTACCCCGCCATCTTGTCCCCTCCAATCACCTTTTTTTAAAATTTATTTTTTATTTTCAGCATAACAGTATTCATTATTTTTGCACTACACCCAGTGCTCCATGCAATCCGTGCCCTCTATAATACCCACCACCTGGTACCCCAGCCTCCCACCCTCCTGCCCCTTCAAAACCCTCAGATTGTTTTTCAGAGTCCATAGTCTCTCATGGTTCACCTCCCCTTCCAATTTCCCCAACTCCCTTCTCTCTAACTCCCCATGTCCTCCATGCTATTTGTTATGCTCCACAAATAAGTGAAACCATATGATAATTGACTCTCGCTGCTTGACTTATTTCACTCACCTTTTAAACATTTTTAATTTAAATTCCAATTAGGAGAAGAAAGGGAAAAAAAGGGAGGTGGGAATCAGAGGGAAGACGAACCATGAGGGACTGGACTCCAGGAACAACCTGAGGGTTTTAGAGGGGAGGGGAGTGGAGGTATGGATTAGCCAGGTGGTGGGTATTAAGAAGGGCATGTATTGCATGGAGCACTGGGTGTTATACACAAACGGATCATGGAACATTATATCAAGACTACTGATACATTGAAAGGTGACTAACATAATAAAAAAATAAATTGCAGTTAGTTAACATACATTGTACTGTTAGTTTCAGTTGTACAATATGTTGATTCAACATTTCCATTCATCACCCAGTGCACAACAGGAGAAGTCCCTCCTTAATCCCTTCACCTTTTCACCCAACCTCCAACCCACCTCCCCTCTGGTAACCATCAGTTTGTTTTCTATAGTTAAGAGTCTGTTTCTTGGTTTTCCCCTCTCTCTCTCTCTCTTCCCCCACCTCCTTTGCTAGTTTGTTTTGTTTCTTAAATTTCACATATGTGTGAAATCATATGGTAATAGTTAGTCTTTTTCTGACTGACTTCTTTTGCTTAGTATAATACTCTCTAGCTCCATTGCAAATCTCATACCTTTGATGGCTGACTAGTATTCTATTGTATACATACAGCACATCTGCCTTATCCATTCATCAGTCGATGGACACTGTGGCTGTTTCCCAACAACACTGTTGTTGAAAATGCTTCTATGATAATTGCCTCTCTCTGCTTGACTTATTTCACTCAGCATAATCTCTTCCAGTCCCGTCCATGTTGCTACAAAAGTTGGGTATTCATCCTTTCTGATGGAGGCATAATACTCCATAGTGTATATGGACCACATCTTCCTTATCCATTCGTCCATTGAAGGGCATCTTGGTTCTTTCCACAGTTTGGCGACAATGGCCATTGCTGCTATAAACATTGGGGTACAGATGGCCCTTCTTTTCAGTACATCTGTATCTCTGGGGTAAATACCCAGGAGTGCAATGGCAGGGTCATAGGGAAGTTCTATTTTTAATTTCTTGAGGAATCTCCACACTGTTCTCCAAAAAGGCTGCACCAACTTGCATTCCCACCAACAGTGGAAGAGGGTTTCCCTTTCTCCACATCCTTTCCAACACATGTTGTTTCCTGTCTTGCTGATTTTGGCCATTCTAACTGGTGTAAGGTGATATCTCAATGTAGTTTTAAGTGAATCTCCCTGATGGCTAGTGATGATGAACATTTTTTCATGTGTCTGATAGCCATTTGTATGTCTTTAATAAGTCAAGCAGAGAGAGTCAATTATCATATGGTTTCACTTTTTTGTGGAGCATAACAAAAAGCATGGAGGACATAGGGAATTAGAGAGAAGGGGGTTGGGGTAAATTGGAAGGGGAGGTGAATCATGAGACACTATGGACTTTGAAAAACAATCTGAGGGGTTTGAAGTGGCGGGGGGGGTGGGAGGTAGGGGTACCAGGTGGTGGGTATTATAGAGGGCACGGCTTGCATGGAGCACTGGGTGTGGTGAAAAAATAATGATACTGTTATGCTGAAAATAAATAAATGAGAAAAAAAGAAAAAGATGAATAAGGAAATTGAGAGTAGTCAAAGTTTTGCAGCAATTTGACCCCATCAAATTGCTGTGGTACACTAACACACCATCAGTGGGCTTACAGTTTGCATGGTATGTCTTTGTTATTTGTATTCTTTTCTCTAGCAACTCACTTTTATTTTACAAAAGTATCATTCTGAAGGGGGGAAAAAGGAAACAAACTAAGCTTGCTCTGGCTCATCCATGAATAATTATACAATCATAACTATGTAAGTTATTAGTATGTATAATTATTATAATTAGTATAATACTAATATGTAAATATTAGTATTAACCCTACCACTATGTGCATTAGTACAGTAATGCCCTGTGATTATATGCTCTATGATAATATCACCCATGATGATATGAATTTGGATATAAAATGTTTGCTGACTAGCTTCTGTCTCCAAAGTAGGCTGACTTTGGATATTCAGTTACTTTGGATTAACTCAACATTATATTGTATGCAATTAAATTTCTGATCCTAAAAAAAAAGAAAAAAAATGCTTCTATGAATATCATGGTACATGTATTCCTTTGAAACAGTATTTTTTTTAAAAAAGATTTTATTTATTTATTTGACAGAGAGAGAGAGAGAGAGAGAGAGAAAGATAGGGAACACAAGCCAGGGGAGAAGGAGAGAGAGAAGTAGGCTTCCTGCTAAGCTTGAAGCCTAAGGCAGGACTTGATCTCAGGGCTCAGAGTCATGACCTGAGCTGAAGGCAGATGCCTAACAACTGAGCCACTCAGGTGCCCCATGGATCAGTACTCTTTTGTCTTTTAAATACGCAGTAGTTCAGTTACTCGATCATAGTGTTGTTCTATTTTTAACTTTCTGAGGAACCTCCATACTGTTTTCCAGAGTGGCTGCACCAGTTTGCATTCCCGCCAACAGAACACGAGTGTTCCTTTTTCTCCACATCCTCACCAACTCTTGTTTCTTGTATTGTTGATTTTAGCCATTCTGACAGGTATGAAGTAATATCTTATTGTAGTTTTGATTTGCATTTCCCTGATGATGAGCAATGTTGGTCATCTGTATGTCTTCTTTGGAAGATTATCTATTCCTGTCTTCTGTTCATGTTTTAATTGGATTATTTGTTTTTGGGGTGTTGAGTTTCATAAGTTTTTTGCAGATTTTGGATACTAACCCTTTATCAGATATGGCATTTACAAATATTGTCTCCCATTCCATAGTTGCCTTTAGTGTTGTTGATTGCTTCCTTTGCTTTGCAGAAGCTTTTTAAGTTTTTCCTGGGGTAGACAGGGGATGAATTCAGGTTTGAATGCAGACAGTGAGACTGTTTACAGGCTACCCAGACAGTATTCTCTCCTGCCTATCCAAGTCTCACCTCTCTTTCTTTTTTTTTTTTTTTTTTATTTTTTTTTTCCCAATTTATTTATTTTCAGAAAAACAGTATTCATTATTTTTTCACCACACCCAGTGCTCCATGCAAGCTGTGCCCTCTATAATACCCACCACCTGGTACCCCAACCTCTCTTTCTTGTTACTCCAGGCAAAGACCTCAGCTCCCTGTGTTTTTCCCGTTTGGCTGTTCATGCTAGAAGATACCAGAGAGCAGTTAGTGTCACCTGCTGCATCAACTGTAGAAAAGATGGCTGAGATGAAGGTAGAGATCATGAAGAGTCAGCTCATGACAATTCAGGGCAGCTCTCTTTCTTGCCTCAGCTATCAGATTTTGCTTCATATTCCACATTCTTCCTTATTCCTATAATTTAGGCCCTCTTGACCTCTAGGGAGATTTAGGGTCAGGATATTAGATTCCATTCTTAGTCAGGAAATAAGAAACTGTTCCCTGATTATCTTAGCAATTTTGGAAAAGACCTCTGGACTTCTGCTTAAATTCTTTGAAGTGCAGGGAAACAGAACAAAGCAGTCAGTTCATGCACCTCAGAGACCCACCACTTAATTCTGAATCTTATCTCCTCTACCTTCATCTATATGACACTGGGCGAGTTCTTAATGTCTACAACTGTACTGATCAAGAATTAAGATGAGCACCTAACATGTGACTAAATATGGTAGATGCATATAGTAAGGATAAGTTAAGTTTTAGGTATTGTTGTGGTTCTTATTGTCATTACCAAGGATAAGCACCATCTATCCAGCTAAAATATCCTGTGATCAGAAGTTTCAGTTTTCCCTAGATCCTGAAAGAACTTTTTTTGGTGCTTATGTAGGTAGATACTGAGTGTTTGGAGGGAAGCAACTGAATCACAGTCATTTCTGATTTCCCAGAACTTATACTTTGCTTGGCACAGTGTAGGCTCCAAGAGCACCAGTGGTCTCTGTTCAATATTGAATGGACCCTTCTTTGGTTCTCAGAAACAAGACAGAGACAGCGTGGGTTCCATGCATTGGGAGATTTGCTTCCTTCCAATGATGTTTCACAGACCTAGATGAAAAATAAAACAGTGCTTCTCTGTATCTATGCCACAGATTTTCTAAGAGACCTATCATTTTCTACTTAACAGACTCTTCAGTTGAAAATTACTGGCAATTTCCATAAAGATGAAAATTAAAAGAGGAAAAAAAGAGAAATGGAGACAAATCTTACTGCACCTAACTGAGACACATTTAGCCATTTTCACCCTCTCTTTTTCTTTCTTCTTTCTTTTTTTTAGAGAGGGAGAGGCAGTGGGGGCCATTCTTGATCTCTCATACCTGAGATCATAACCTGAGCCAAAATCAAGAGTTGGACATTTAACCAATGGAGTCACCCAGGCGCCCCAATTTCTATGCATACTTGAGTGAGTTTCCTGGGACATGATAGGCTTCTACCTGATAAATAATAAAGTAAAGCTGATTAAAACTTTCTTAGGATTGAGTTTCACCAATAAACCCACCATTCCAGTAACAATGCCATTCTGATATTCAAACCATAAATGAGTATTTATTGGGGTGCAAACTTCTTTTAGATGCCGCCCATATCTTGATATAGATGATATTCTCCCCATTTCTAGATGGAGGGTAACAGCACAGAGAGGTTGGGATGTTGACATATTCTCCATGTTTAGTCTGATTCCCATCCCAGGGCTCTGTGCACTCCACCAGGGTAGAATGGTTGCTTTCTTTTCAAGTGTGCTTTAGTTCCAGATGAGCAAACAGAGACAGGATGAACAATTCCTTTTCTTGGGATTCTGTGAGTTTATCTGTGATTAGGGAAATGGGATAACTGGTTCACCAGGGCCTTTATTACATGAATATTATAGATCATAAGATTTTCTATGAGTAATAATGCATTTTACAGCCTATTTTGGAAATCTGTGATATAAAAATATTATTCCTTATCCAAGATAGGTACTTTCCCATGTATTTATCATGTAAAGACCATTTGAACACGGACTTTGGGGACCATTCTGATTCTATCCCTTGATAATAAAAGCATGATGTTGATTTTGTCTATACTTTCTATTAGGAAAGCAATAGGATAATTAATAGTAAAATTGTATATATATTGATTTTTCACAATATTATCATCTTTTATGTCTATAAATTATAGAAATTCTCATTTGTGTAATACAGAGGTGGGCACAGGAATTTTATTAGGAATATTGTAATAAGGGACATCCAGATGGCTCAGTCATTTACGTGTCCAACTCTTGATTTTGGCTCAGGTCATGATCTCAGAGTCCTTAGATGGAGCCCCTCACTGGGCTCTGTGCTCAGTGTGAGCCAGCTTAAGGATCTCTCTCTCCCTCTACCTCCTTCTGCTTGTACTCTCTTTCTCTGTTTGTCTCAGAATAAATAAATAATTTTTTAAAAAAGGGAATATTGTAATAAGAAATTAAGAGATCATAAAGTTCATCTTTCAGGTAATACTATGCCACTTTTGAAGTGCTTGAAATAGATGGATATACTCCACAGACACTTAAAACTCATTGTTGTGGTAAGTGAGAACTCAGGAAACATTATGTGTATTATTATAGTATTAATTAAGTTTTTAAGAAAACTGTTTATGGATGCATAAATCAATACTAATATTATGGAAACATTGAAAGGAAAATACATCTACCATATTCATGACAGTGTTTGTCTTTGGGCAACTGAAATGCAGGGGAATGGGATTATGCATGGAAAGCAAGAAAACTCAGTTTTTACTGGCAACAAATATGAGTTCTGAAGTCAAGTATAACTAGGTATTTATATGTTTGTATATTTGTATGTTTCTCTAACATTCTTTGGCTCAATGTCTTCATAGTGGGTATATATAGAAACAGGTAAATAGCTCAGACAACAATAAGGAAAGAGTTCTAAGAAGAGTTTACAATTGAGAAATGTTGCTGAAGGTACTGGGATGTATGCTGGGAAGTGCGAATTGCTTGAATCAAAATAGGTGCATTTAGCTGGGTGTCTCTATACTTGTTTTGTTTATTCAATACTCTCTTCTTTTTTGAGAGGTGTCCCACCTGCCTGGAAGCACAGAATCTAACAGCTGTCTCAGAGTTCCTTCTCCTGGGCCTCTCAGATGATCCAGAACTGAAGCCCATTCTCTTTGGGCTGTTCCTGTCCATGTACCTGGTCACCTTGCTTGGGAACCTGCTCATCATCCTGGCTGTCAGCTCTGACTCCCACCTCCACACACCCATGTACTTCTTCCTCTCCAACCTGTCCTTGGCTGATATTGGTTTCAGCACCACGACAATCCCCAAGATGCTGGTGAACATTCAAACACACAGCAAGTCTATCACCTATGCAGGCTGCCTAACTCAGGTGTCCTTTTTTATCCTGTTTGGGTGTTTGGACAACCTGCTCCTGGCTGTGATGGCCTATGACCGGTTTGTGGCCATTTGTCACCCCCTTAGCTATTCAGTTATCATGAACCCTTGCTTCTGTAGCTTGTTGGTCCTGATGTCAATTTTTGGCAGCTTTTTGGAATCTCAGATTCATTTTTTGATGGTGTCCCAACTTACCTTCTGCACAGATGTGAAAATTCATCATTTCTTTTGTGATGCACTTCAACTCTTCCACCTTGCCTGCTCTGATATCTCCATCCACACCATACTAATGTATTTTATGAGTGCCATCTTTGGTGGTGTTCCCCTCTCAGGGATCCTTTGTTCTTATACACGAATTGTTTCCTCCATTTTGAAGGTCCCATCCACAGGTGGGAAGTACAAAGCCTTTTCTACCTGTAGCTCCCACCTGTTGGTTGTTTCCTTGTTTTATGGAACGGGCGTTGGAGTGTACCTCAGTTCATCCATCTCCTCCTCCCTCAGGAAGGGGGCAGTGGCCTCGGTGATATACACTGTGGTCACCCCTATGCTGAACCCCTTCATCTACAGCCTGAGGAACAAGGACATCAAGAGGGCACTGTGGGGGACAATCAGCAGAATATTCTAATATCAGCATTTGTCTTAGTCTTTCTGGGTTCATAGAACTGGAAAATGCAGAAAATCAACAACAACAAGAAATTCTGAATCTGCAGCTACATGGTATATATACCTATAAGGATCTCTGCTTTTTGTTTATACAGCTGTTCCTGTTAGCATAGCTCTAATGGAATTGGGGGATTATTTGGACTTACCATTTAATTCATAGTCCTTGCAGGATTATGTGTATATCTGTAACCCTCACACTTTCCTTATGCATTTCCAAGGGCTCTTAGTCATGAGCACTCTTGTTTCTATCATTATAAAATAATCATAACTCTCTCTCTCTCTTGTTTTTTCCTTTTTAAAAAAATATTTTATCTATTCATTTGAGAGAAACAGCCCAAGTAGGGGGAGAGGCAGAGGGAGAAGTTGGCTCCCTGTTGAGGTGGGAGCCCAAATGGGGTTTCATCTCAGGACCTGGAGATCATGACCTGAGCCAAAGGCAGAGTATACAGCTGGGCCACCCAAGTGCCCCATGTTGTTATTTTCCTTTGTTTTTTGTTAGCAAAACTTAACTCCTTTATTATTATTTTTTATGAGCAATAAAACAATTTATTTAGCAATAAAGGTATTATATATATTCTTTTTAAAATTTTTTAAAATTTTATTATTTTTTAAATTTATTTTTTATTTATTTTCAGCATAACAGTATTCATTCTTTTTGCACCACACCCAGTGCTCCATGCAATATGCACCCTCTCCAATATCCACCATCTGGTTCCCCCAATTTCCCACACCCTGCCCCTTCAGAACCCTCAGACTGTTTTTCAGAGTCCATAGTCTCTCATGGTTCACCTCCCCTTCCATTTACCCCAACTCCCTTCTCCTCTCTAACTCCCCATGTCCTCCATGCTACTTGTTATGCTCCACAAATAAGTGAAACCATATGATAATTGACTCTCTGCTTGACTTATTTCACTCAGCATAATCTCTTCCAGTCCTGTCCATGTTGCTACAAAAGTTGGGTATTCATCCTTTCTGATGGAGGCATAATACTCCATAGTGTATATGGACCACATCTTCCTTATCCATTCGTCCATTGAAGGGCATCTTGGTTCTTCCCACAGTTTGGCAACCATGGCCATTGCTGCTATAAACATTGGGGTACAGATGGCCCTTCTTTTCACGACATCTGTATCTTTGGGGTAAATACCCAGGAGTGCAATTGCAGGGTCATAGGGAAGCTCTATTTTTAATTTCTTGAGGAATCTCCACACTGTTCTCCAAAAAGGCTGCACCAACTTGCATTCCCACCAACAGTGTAAGAGGGTTCCCCTTTCTCCACATCCCCTCCAACACATGTTGTTTCCTGTCTTGCTAATTTTGGCCATTCTAACTGGTGTAAGGTGATATCTCAATGTGGTTTTAATTTGAATCTCCCTGATGGCGTGATGATGAGCATTTTTTCATGTGTCTGATAGCCATTTGTATGTCTTGATTGGAGAAGTGTCTGTTCATATCTTCTGCCCTTTTTTGATATTATTGTCTGTTTTGTGTGTGTTGAGTTTGAGGAGTTCTTCATAGATCCTGGATATTAACCTTTTGTCTGTACTGTCATTTGCAAATATCTCCTTCCATTCCGTGGGTTGTTTCTTTGTTTTCTTGACTTTTTTCTTTGCTTTGCAGAAGCTTTTGATTTTGATGAAGTCCCAGAAGTTCATTTTCTCTTTTGTTTCCTTTGGCTTTGGAGACATATCTTGAAAGAAGTTGCTGTGGCTGATGTCAAAGAGATTACTGCCTATGTTCTCTAGGATTCTGATGGATTCCTGTCTCACGTTGAGGTCTTTTATCCATTTTGAGTTTATCTTTGTGTACGGTGTAAGAGAATGGTCGAGTTTCATTCTTTTACATATAGCTGTCCAGTTTTCCCAGCACCATTTATTGAAGAGACTGTCTTTTTTCCACTGTATATTTTTTCCTGCTCTGTCGAAGATTATTTGACCATAGAGTTGAGGGTCCATATCTGGGCTCTCTACTCTGTTCCACTGGTGTATGTGTCTGTTTTTATGCCAGTACCATGCTGTCTTGGTGATCACAGCTTTGTAATAAAGCTTGAAATCAGGTAAGGTGATGCCGCCAGCTTTATTTTTGTTTTTCAACATTTCCTTAGCGATTCGGGGTCTCTTCTGATTCCATACAAATTTTAGGGTTATTTGCTCCAGCTCTTTGAAGAATGCCGGTGGAATTTTGATCGGAATGGCATTAAAAGTATAGATTGCTCTAGGCAGTACAGACATTTTAACAATGTTTATTCTTCCGATCCAAGAGCATGGAATGGTCTTCCATCTATTTGTGTCTTCTTCAATTTCTTTCATGAGTGTTCTGTAGTTCCTC
Organism: Neogale vison; assembly: GCF_020171115.1. Taxonomy (NCBI): domain Eukaryota; kingdom Metazoa; phylum Chordata; class Mammalia; order Carnivora; family Mustelidae; genus Neogale; species Neogale vison. The sequence goes on from NC_058096.1 coordinate 217,645,835, forward strand.
AAGTACAGATCCTTTACCTCTTTAGTTAGGTTTATTCCCAGGTATCTTATGGTTCTTGGTGCTATAGTAAATGGAATCGATTCTCTAATTTCCCTTTCTGTATTTTCATTGTTAGTGTATAAGAAAGCCCCTGATTTCTGCACATTGACTTTGTATCCTGCCACGTTGCTGAATTGCTGTATGAGTTCTAGTAGTTTGCGGGTGGAGTCTTTTGGGTTTTCCATATAAAGAATCATGTCATCTGTGAAGAGAGAGAGTTTGACTTCTTCATTACCAACTTGGATACCTTTTATTTCTCTCTGTTTTCTGATTGCTGTTGCTAGGACTTCTAATACTATGTTGAACAAGAGTGGTGAAAGTGGGCATCCTTGTCGTGTTCCTGATCTCAACGGGAAGGGTGCAAACTTTTTCCCATTGAGGATGATATTTGCTGTGGGTCTTTCATAGATAGATTTGATGAGGTTCAGGAATGTTCCCTCTATCCCTACACTTTGAAGCGTTTTAATCAGGAATGGATGCTGGATTTTGTCAAATGCTTTTTCTCCATCAATTGAGAGGACCATGTGGTTCTTCTCTCTTCTCATATTAATTTGTTGTATCACATTGATTGATTTGCGAATGTTGAACCATCCTTGTAGCCCAGGAATGAATCCCACCTGATCATGGTGGATAATCTTTTTAATGTGCTGCTGGATCCTGTTGGCTAGGATCTTGTTGAGAATCTTAGCATCCATATTCATCAGTGATATTGGTCTAAAAATCTCCTTTTTGGTAGGGTCCTTGCCTGGTTTGGGGATCAGGGTAATGCTGGCTTCATAGAAAGAGTCTGGAAGTTTTCCTTCTGCTTCAATTTTTGAAACAGCTTCAGGAGCATAGGTGTTATTTCTTCTTTGAAGGTTTGGTAGAATTTCCCAAGGAATCCGTCAGGTCCTGGGCTCTTGTTTTTTGGGAGGTTTTTGATCACTGCTTCAATCTTGTTATTAGATATTGGTCTATTCAGGTTGTCGATTTCTTCCTGATTCAATGTTGGTAGTTTATATTTTTCCAGGAATGCATCCATTTCATCTGGGTTGCTAAGTTTATTGGCATATAACTGTTGATAATAACTTCTGATGATTGTTTCTACTTCCTTGGTGTTAGTTGTGATCTCTCCCTTTTCATTCATAATTTTATGAATTTGGGATTTCTCTCTTTTCTTTCGGATTAGTGTAGCCAGTGGCTTATCGATCTTATTGATTCTTTCAGAAAACCAGCTTCTAGTTTCATTGATACGTTCTACTGTATCTCTGGTTTCTCCCTCATCGATCTCAGCTCTAATCTTGATGATTTCCCTTCTTATGTGTGGAGTTGGTTTGATTTGTTGTTGATTCTCCAGTTCTTTAATGTGTAGACAGCTGGTGTATTCTAGATTTTTCAATTTTTTTGAGGGAGGCTTGGATGGCTATGTATTTTCCCCTTAGGACAGCCTTTGCTGTATCCCATAGATTTTGGACCGAAGTGTCTTCATTCTCATTGGTTTCCATGAATTGTTTCAGTTCTTCTTTGATCTCCTGGTTGATCCAAGCATTCTTAAGCAAGGTGGTCTTTAGCTTCCAGGTGTTTGAGTTCCTTCGGAACTTTTCCTTGTGATTGAGCTCCAGTTTCAAAGCATTGTGATCTGAGAATATGCAGGGAATCATCTCAGTCTTTTGGTATCGGTTGAGTCCTGATTTGTGACCCAGTATGTGGTCTATTCTGGAGAAGGTTCTGTGTGCACTTGAGAAGAATGAGTATTCTGTTGTTTTAGGGTGGAATGTTCTGTATATATCTATGAGGTCCATCTGGTCCAGTGTGTCATTCAATGCTCTTGTTTCTTTATTGATTTTCTGCTTCGATGATCTGTCTAATTCTGAAAGAGGTGTGTTAAGATCTCCTACGATTAGTGTATTCATATCAATATGACTCTTTATCTTGATTAACAGTTTTCTTAAGTAATTGGCTGCTCCCATATTGGGAGCATAGATATTTACAATTGTTAGATCATCTTGGTGGATAGTCCCTTTAAGGATTATGTAGTGTCCATCTGTATCTCTGACTACAGTCTTTAGTTTGAAATCTAATTTATCTGATATGAGAATCGCTACCCCAGCCTTTTTTTGAGTCCCATTGGCATGAAAGATGCTTCTCCACCCCTTCACTTTCAGTCTGCGTGTATCTTTAGGTTCAAAATGGGTCTCTTGTAGACAGCATATGGATGGGTCCTGTCGTTTTATCCAATCTGCAACTCTGTGCCGTTTTATGGGTGCATTGAGGCCATTCACATTGAGAGTGATTATTGATAGATACGTTTTTATTGACATCGAGTTACCTTTGAAATCTTTCTTTCTGTAGACTGTCTCTATATTTCTGTTCAATGCTATTCTTGGGATTTTTCCTCTTTTATAGAACCCCCCTTAATATTTCCTGCAGTGTCGGCTTGGTGGTTGCATAGTCTTTTAAGCCTTGCCGGTCTTGAAAACTCTTTATCTCTCCATCCATTTTGGATGTCAGTCTTGCTGGATAAAGTATGCTTGGCTGCATGTTCTTCTCATTTAGTGTGCTGAATATATCTTGCCAGCCTCTTCTGGCTTGCCAGGTCTCTGTGGACAGGTCTGACGTTATTCTGATGGGCTCCCCTCTGTAAGTAAGGAGCCTCTTTGCCCTGGCGGCTTTCAAGAGATTATACTTACAATTATAATTCCTCAATTTGACTATCAGGTGTTGTGATGTTTTTTTGGAATGTATAATCTTGGGTGGAGGCCGTTCAGCCTCTAGTACATTTCATTCGCGAGATTCGGAAAATTTTCCTGAAGGACATGTTCCACGATATCTTCTAGACTTCTTTCTTTCTCTTCCCCTTCAGGAATTCCAATAATTCTGACGTTGGAATGCTTCATGGCATCATTTATTTCCCTGAGTCTGTTTTCGTGGTTTCTAAGCTGTTTGTTCCAGGCTTCCTCCTGATCCTTTCTCTCTATCTGTTTGTCTTCCAGATCACTAATTCTATCTTCTGTCTCAGTTACCCTAGCTTTGAGAGAGTTTAGATTAGATTGGAACTCATTGAGAGTATTGTGAACCTCCTCCCTGGTAGCTTTGAGCTCCGCCCTAACATTGTGAACATCCTCTCTGGTCGCTTTCAGTTCGGCCCTAATCAATTCTGTTTGGTCATCCATGGCTTTCTCCAACCTAGCTATTGCCTGGATAATTGTTAGCCTGAATTCTCTTTCCGACATATTGTCTATGTTGATAGCTGTTAGCTCTGTTGCAGAAGGTCCATCCTCTGTATTTTTCTTCTGTTGGGCATTCCTCCTCCTAGTCATTTTGTTGGGAGATGACTGAACAGATGTAGCTGGATGTATCAACTCTGGTGCAGTCAAGGTGCACCCTGGAACACTTCTGAGCAATCAGGATTCCCCACCCAAATGAGAGACAAAAGAAAAGAAAAAGAAAAAGAAAAAAAAGAAAAGAAGAAGATGAAAAAGTAAAAAAAGAAAAGAGAGAGAGAGAGACAGGAAAGAAAGGGAAGATGAAAAAGAAGGTTTAGCCCAGATGGGCCCCAAGTTAAGATTTATGAAGTAGACAAAAAGAGATAAAAAGACTGATACAAGTATATGGCAAGAGAAAAAAATATATATATGTAAGTAAAGAAAGAACCTTATCAAAACGAACCACAAGTGTAAAATTTATATGCTATCAGGACAAATAAAAAATCACAGAAACACTGGTGGAAGAAGATGGGAGAGTTCTTATAAATTTTCAGTGTGTGCGAGGAAGGTTGTTTGATTCTTCCTGGATGTATCTTGATATCTTTGTTAAAGGACTCAACTTTCCTAAGATAAAGGGGATTAAAAATTGGTTTACCTATAGGGGTAGTATTGATTGGGGAAAGGAGATTATTTTGAAGTTTAACTCTATACGAATATTATAAGATAAAAATAAAAAGGAATAACTTAGACTAAACTAAAGTAAAATTTTAAAAAGGGAATTCAGAAAATAAAAATGCAAAAGAAAAGCATAGGTGTATGTATCAAAAAGTTCAGGTTAGAAAGGTATTATGGAATTTGATGTACTGTACAGCTCGCTGTGATGGTAAATAGGTTAAAAAATTACCTATGTGTAAAAAAAAGAAAAATATGAACCGGAATAGTGGAAACGAGTGAACAATACAAGTTTTCCTATGAAGTAGTGGTTGTTCTTTTGTAGTCCTTTTTTTTTTTCTTTCTTGGTTTGTTTTCTGGGGGAGGGGCCTGCCACGTGGGTTGTCAGTCAATGATGTTTCCTGAGTTGAGCCCCCCCCAGGGGGTGGGCTCTGGGGAAACTGTTTTTTTTTTCAGGCTTTCAGGCATAAAAAGCGGTTTTTATGCTTGTTCACTTTTTTTCCTCTCACCTTGACCGCCTTTGATGGTTTTTGTAGTATTAGAAGAAATCAAACCGCACCCTGATCTCCGTCTCAGAGAGAAGCCTCAGTCTGGGTGCAGAAGCTGAATAAATTCCCCCTTGGCTGCTGGCAGCGCAGGTTCCAAGTTGCAGACCCTGGGGGCGCAGGATCTTTTGTTCGTCCCCAAAGCCAAGGCAGAGGCGGCTGTCTGGGAGCTCCCGACCGCCAGAGAGGTTCCAAGCAGCGATCGCACACTGAGATTTTGCCGCCAGCCCGGGCTGGGAGTGCCCGGCTTGCACGCACCTCTTTTCAGAGGCGGCTGTGGGTCGGGCACGTGTCTGGGGCACTGAGAACGGGGCGCTGGTCTGTAAACCCCAGGCTGGGCTTTTGCGCGCCTCTGTCAGGGGAAGAGTTTCGCGCGCGCGGCTTAGGCTTTGAAACAATGGCGCGGGTCAAGGAGCGCCGGCTGGGCCTCAGTAACTCAGGGGAGCTTGATGGACGTGTGCGTGGATCTCGAGCTTTGTGGTAGGGCTAGCGCGCGTTCTGCAGACCGGCACGGCTCCCATCCCCTCACAGGAGCCAGAACCCACCCATTCTTGGGCGCGCTGGCGGCTTAGGGACCAGGAGCTGGTTTCTCCGCCGCACTCTCTCTGCCTCCGCGCCGGGGAGGCCGTCTGGGTCGGGGACTTAAGCCCCTGTCCCTAGCCGCCCCGATTCCCACAATTTCCCCCCACGATCCTTTGCTCTTTTGGAGTGCTTTCAACCAGTCTCCAAATTAATGCTGGTCCCCAGACGCAGGGCACTCTCGCTCGTATTGGGGTATTAGTTTCCAACTGGTCGCCTCTGGTGGCTCCCTCTCCCTTTTGTTTATCTTCTTCCCATTCCGCTTTACCTGCCCACTGGTGTCTTCTGCCCCTGTAGAGATCCAGACATGTATAATTCTGATCTCAGGTTGATTTCATGGGTGATAGGAGTTCTTTGGTAGGTAATCAGCTCACTTTGGTGTACGGCTGAAAAGGCGCCTCTTCCTACTACCCTGCCATCTTGTCCCCCCTCCTCCTCCATGCATTCTTAAATGTATTTCCCTGGACTTGATAGGCTTCTACCTCTTTGATATACAATAAAGTCAAGTCATTAAACCTTTCTTAGAATTGGGTTTCACCAATAAACCCACCATTCCAGTAACAATGCAAATTTTGCTTTACAAACCATGACTGATTATTTATTGGGTGCAAACTTCTTTTAGAGGCCACACATATCTTGATATGGATGATGTTCTCCCCATTTCTAGATGAAGGATAACAGCACAGAGAGGTTGGGATGCTGACATATATCCCATGTTTAGTCTGATTCCCATCCCAGGGCTCTGTGCACTCCACCAGTGTCGAATGGTTGCTTTCTTTTCAAACGTGGTTTAGTTCCAGATGAGCAAACAGAAACAGGACCAAGAATTCCTTCTCTTGGGATTCTGTGAGTTCATCTGTGAATTAGGGAATTGGGATAAGTGGTTTACAGGGGCCTTTGCTACATGAATATTATAGATCATAAGATTTTCTATGAATAGTAATGCATTTTGCAGCCTATTTTGGAAAACTGTGATATAAAAATATTATTCCTTATCCAGGATAGGCACTCATTCATTTTTTTATATAGAGAAGTTTTCACCTATTTATCATCACAGTGAGATGTCCAGTACATCAAATTCCATAATAACCTTTTAACCTGAACTTTTTGATACATATACCCGTGTATTTCTTTTGCTTTTCTATTTTTTAAATTTTTTTAAAATTTTAGTTTACTTTAGTTTATTCTTTTTTAAATTTTTATTTTCTAATAATCATATAGAGTTAAGCTCCAAGGTAATCCCTTTTCCCCAATCAATGCTACCTCTATAGGTAAACCAATTTTTAATCCCCTTTATCTTAGGAAAGTTGAGTCCTTTAACAAAGATATCAAGATACATCCAGGAAGAATCAAAATAAACTTCCTCGCACACACTGAAAATTTATAACCACTCTCCCATCTTTTTCTTCTGCTAGTGTTTCTGTGCATTTGTGTTTCTCCTGATAGTATATAAATCTTATACTTGGGGTTCTTTTTGACGAGGTTCTTTTCTTTTTTTCTTTTTTGCTTATATATATATGTATTTTTTTTTTTCTCTTGTCATATACTTTTATCAGTCTTTTTGTTTCTGTTTTTGTTTATATACTTCCTAAATCTTACCTTGGGGCCCATTTGGGCTGAGCCTTCTCTTTCTTTCTTTCTTTTTTTTTTTTTAAAAAGATTTTATTTATTTATTTGAGAGAGAGCAAGATGAGGGGAGAGAGGTTAGCGGGAGAAGCAGACTCCGCTGAGTAGTGAGCCGGACGTGGGACTCGATTCCGGGACTCCAGGACCGTGACCTGAGCCGAAGTATTCACTCAACCAACTGAGCCACCCAGGCGCCCCTGAGCCTTCTCTTTTATCTTCCCCCCTTTTCCTCTCTCTCTCTCTCTCTTTTTTTCTTTCTCTTTTCTTTTTTCCCTCATTTGAGTGGGGAATCCTGATTACTCAGAAGCGTTCCAGAGTGCGCCTTGACTGCACCATGGTCAATACATCCAGCTACATCCATTCAGCCATCTCTCACCAAAATAACTAGGAGGAGGAATGCCCAACAGAAGAAAAATACAGAGGATGGGCCTTCTGCAACAGAGCTAACAGCTATCAACATAGACAATATGTTGGAAAGGGAATTCAGGCTAACAATTATCCAGGCAATATCTAGGTTGGAGAAAGCCATGGATGACCAAGCAGAATTGATTAGGGCAGAACTGAAAGCCACCAGGGATGATGTTCACAATATTAGGGCAGAATTGAAAGCCACCTGGCATGATGTTCACAATGTTCTTAATGAGATCCAATCTAATCTAAGTTCTCTAAAAGCTAGGGTAACTGAGACACAAGATAGAATTAGTGATCTGGAGGACAAACAGATAGAGCGAAAGAATTAGAAGGAAGCCTGGAACAGGCTTAGAAGACACAAAAACAGAATCAGGGAAATAAATGATGCCATGAAACATTCCAACATCAGAATTATTGGAATTCCTGAAGAGGGGGGGAGAAAGAAGTCTAGAAGATATAGTGGAACAACTTTTCCATGAAAATTTTCCCAATCTGACGTATGGAACCAGTGTACATGTACTAGAGGCAGAATGGTTTTCCCCAAGATTATAGATTCTTAAAAGCCCTCCAGACACCTGATAGTAAGAATGAAGATTTATAATTGTAGGCAGGCCCTCTTGAAGACAGCTAGGACAAAGAAGCTCCTTATGTACAGAGGAAAGCCCATCAGAATAACCTCAGACCTGTCCACAGAGACCTGGCAAGCCAGAACTGGCTGGCAAGATATATTTAGGGCACTAAATGAGAAGAACATGCAGCCACGAATACTTTATCCAGCAAGACTGACATTCAAAATGGATGGAGAGATAAAAAGTTTCCAAGACCGCCAAGGCTTAAAAGACTATGCAGCCACCAAGTCGACACTGCAGGAAATATTAAGGGGGGCTCTAGAAAAGAGAAAAAATCCTAAAAATATCATCCTAAAAATATAGATAAGGAATATGTGGTCCATATACACTATGGTCCACATAAACAGTATTGTGCCTCCATCAGAAAGTACAAACACCCAACTTTTGTAGCAACATGGACGGGACTGGAAGAGATTATGCTGAGTGAAATAAGTCAAGCAGAGAGAGTCAATTATCATATGGTTTCACTTATTTGTGGAGCATAACAAATAGCATGGAGGACAAGGGGAGTTGGAGATTAGAAGGGAGTTGGGGTAAATTGGAAGGGGAGGTGAACCATGAGAGACTATTGACTCTGGAAAACAACCTGAGGGTTTTGAAGGGGTGGGGGTAGGAGGTTGGGGAGCCAGATGGTAGGTATCAAGGAGGCACCTATTGCATGGAGTACTGGGTGTGGTGCAAAAACAATGAAATACTGTTAGGCTGAAAAGAAAAAAAAATAAAATATATTTTTAAAAAAGAATTCTAAAACATCTTACACTCACACCTCCTTCTCCAATCCTCTATACTCCTGTCATTTTGTCATTTGGGCTCTCTAAAATTTCCTCTGCCATTGATGTACACATACATAAGCACAATTTCTTACCCACACAATTTAATTGGGTAAATACTGAAGTTTTCTTCACATCAGTTTTTTTTTCATTATCCTGGGATTTATTTTTTTTCCAATTTATTTATTTTCAGAAAAACAGTATTCATTATTTTTTTTTCCCAATTTATTTATTTTCAGAAAAACAGTATTCATTATTTTTTCACCACACCCAGTGCTCCATGCAAGCTGTGCCCTCTACAACACCCACCACCTGGTACCCCAACCTCCCACCCCCCCCGCCACTTCAAACCCCTCAGACTGTTTTTCAGAGTCCATAGTCTCTCATGGTTCACCTCCCCTTCCAATTTACCCAAATTCCCTACTCCTCTCTAACGCCCCTTGTCCTCCATGCTATTGGTTATGCTCCACAAATGAGTGAAACCATATGATAGTTGACTCTCTCTGCTTGACTTATTTCACTCAGCATAATCTCTTCCAGTCCCGTCCATGTTGCTACAAAAGTTGGATATTCGTCCTTTCTGATGGAGGCATAATACTCCATAGTGTATATGGACCACATCTTCCTTATCCATTCATCCGTTGAAGGGCATCTTGGTTCTTTCCATAGTTTGGCGACTGTGGCCATTGCTGCTATAAACATTGGGGTACAGATGGCCCTTCTTTTCACGACATCTGTATCTTTGGGGTAAATACCCAGGAGTGCAATTGCAGGGTCGTAGGGAAGCTCTATTTTTAATTATTTTTTCACCACACCCAGTGCTCCATGCAAGCTGTGCCCTCTATAATACCCACCACCTGGTCTTCACATCAGTTAATGAGATATCAAACTCTGAGTTTGTCTTCCAGCCAAGCCTTGAGATCATCCACATTTTGAATGTAGAGATCTCTGAGAACTCCTGAAGTATTTAATCAAGTGATCAAGTCACCAGATAAGTATGTAAAAATAAACAATTATCTAATATAATAACATACATCACTAAACAGAAAAATTAAAACCTGAGGTGTGTCTCAAACAGCAAAAAACTTACATCTCCAATGTATAAATTCCGAACCCCAAACCAGGACTATAGAAAGAAAAATAGAAAGTTCTCCATAGAGACATACATTTTTTTTTTAATTTTAAAGATTTTATTTATTTATTTATTTGACAGATCACAAGTAGGCAGAGAGGCAGGGAGAGACAGAGAGAGAGGAGGAAGCAGGCTCCCTGCTGAGCAGAGAGGCTGATGTGGGGCTCGATCCCAGGACCCTGGGATCATGACCTGGGCTGAAGGCAGAGGCCTTAACACACTGAACCACCCAGGCACCCCTAGAGACATACATTTTAACTGAGAAAAGAGAAATTCAACAAGATTTTTTAAAAAGATTTTATTTATTTATTTATTTATTTGACAAACAGAGGTCACAAGTAGGCAGAGAGGCAGGCAGAGAGAGAGGAGGAAGCAGGCTCCCCACTGAGCAGAGAGCCCAATGTGGGGCTCGAGCCCAGGACCCTGGGATCATGACCTGAGTTGAAGGCAGAGGCTTAGCGCACTGAGCCACTCAGGCACCTTCAATAAGATTCTTGGTAGAGAAGACCTAATTCTCTCTAAATTACTTGATTAAGTCAGTGGCTGTACAGATATAAAAGTCATATGTTGCTCTCTGTAGTTGAGAAAAATGTGTCTGAATTTTACAATGAGATAAGTAACTTGGAAGTCAGAAATGAGGAATAGAAGTCAGCTTCTTCCTGAGAAGAGGAGGGTGTCTAGATACTACCCCCCATCCAGTGCATTCACTTCTCTCCATCAATTAATAATAGCAAGTCCTTAGAGATTGGGAGAACATGGACCAATCTGGCTAATTATGTGCCAAGTGCTTTGAGCCCTCAACTGTAAACAACCAGCCCGTGCTTTCCAGCCTTTAGTTGTCAGTCCCAGGTCAGTGGGCTCCATACATGTGTCTCCTCCTCCCAGAGCTGTCTGCTTGAGGACACCCATACCAGCAGCATCTGTCTTCCTTCCAGTCCTGGAAACAAAGCCTCAGTCATTACCCAACTCCAGGCAGGGGAGAGGCATCCAGCTCTGCAATCCTCCATCCACCTCCAGCAGGGACACAGTACAGACCAGTGAGTAGGAAGTACAGTGGGAGTGACTGAATGCAGGAGGGACAGGGAGAGCATTGTTCCCTCTTCAGCAGACCACTGGGACAGTTGGGATAGCCAGACAGGAGGGGACCAAATTGCAAAGATTCAATGCAAAGCCCTATGAAGACATAGTGCTGTTGGTTCTGGCAGGAACCCTAGCACTTTTATTTAGATTTCTATTTTTGTCTCATGCTAGTTCTATTTCTTTTGGGAATTTCCCCATCAGGACTGGAAAGAGGTTCTTTTTAACTGTTCCCTGAGTCCTCCACATGATCATGAAGGTGATGATGATGGTGAGGATGGAAATTATATCAGTAAACACAATGTTACAAACCTTTAGCTTGGGACTCCAAGTGCCAGACACTGAGATGGAATTTCTATGTAATTTGCAAACTTTCATCTGCATCACCACCCCCAGAAAGACAGCAACATGTATTATCATCATTTCAGAGTTAAGGATAGGAGTATAATATTTTTATATTTTTTTCACTTCCTGATTTTCTTTATTTATTTTTGCCTTCAACTCACCTTTTAATAATTTTTTAATTTAAATTCCAGTTAGGAGAAGAAAGGGGAAAAAAGGGGGGCGGAAATCAGAGGGGAGACAAACCATGAGGGACTGGACTCCAGGAACAATCTGAGAGTTTTAGAGGGGAGGGGGTGGAGGTATGGAATAGACAGGTGGTGGGTATTAAGGAGGGCATGTATTGCATGGAGCACTGGGTGTTATACACAAACGAATCATGGAACATTATATCAAGACTGCTGATACACTGCAAGGTGACTAACATAATAAAAAAATAAATTTCAATTGGTTAACATACATTGTACTGTTAGTATCAGTTGCACAATATGTTGATTCAACATTTCCATTCGTTACCCAGTGCTCATCAGGACAAGTCCCTCCTTAATCCCTTCACCTATTTCACCCATCCTCCCACCCACCTCCCCTTTGGTAACCATCACTTTGTTTTCTATAGTTAAGAGTCTGTTTCTTGGTTTTCCTCTCTCTCTCTCTCTCTTTTTTGCCCCTCCTTTGCTAGTTTGTTTTGTTTCTTAAATTCCACATATGAGTGAAATCATATGGTAGTAATTAGTCTTTTTCTGACTCACTTCTTTTGCTTAGTCTAATACTCTCTAGCTCCATTGCGAATCTCATTCCTTTGAAGGCTGGCTAGTATTCTATTGTATACATACAGCACATCTTCCTTATGCATTCATCAGTCGATGGACACTTGGTATGTTTCCCAACAACACTGTTGTTGAAAATGCTTTGGCGAACATCAGGGTGCAAGTATTCCTTTGAATCAGTATTTTTTTAAAAAAGATTTTATTTATTTATTTGACAGAGAGAGAGAGAGAGAGTAAGGGAGGGAACACAAGCCAGGAGAGTTGGAGAGAGAGAAGCAGGCTTCCAGCTAAGTGGGAAGCCTAAGGCAGGACTTGATCTCAGGGCTCAGAGATCATGACCTGTGCAGAAGGCAGACACCTAACAATTGAGCCACTCAGGTGCCCCATGGATCAGTATTCTTTTGTCTTTTAAATACCCAGTAGTGCTGTTACTGCATCATAGGGTGGTTCTATTTTTAACTTTCTGAGGAACCTCCATACTGTTTTCCAGAGTGGCTGCACCAGTTTGCATTCCCAACAACAGAACATGAGTGTTCCTTTTTCTCCACATCCTCACCAACTCTTGTTTCTTGTATTGTTGATTTTAGCCATTCTGACAGGTATGAAGTAATATTTTAGTTTTGATTTGCATTTCCCTGACGATGAGCAATGTTGGTCATCTATATGTCTTCTTTGGAAAATTATCTATTCCTGTCTTCCGTTCATGTTTTAATTGGATTATTTGTTTTTGGGGTGTTGAGTTTCATAAGTTTTTGCATATTTTGGATACTAACCCTTTATCAGATATGGCATTTGAAAATATCATCTCCCATTCCATAGTTGCCTTTTAGTATTGTTGATTGCTTCCTTTGCTACACAGAAGCTTTTTAAGTTTTATCAGATCATGGGGTAGACAGGGAATGAATTCAGGTTTGAATGCAGACAGTGAGACTGTTCACAGGCTACCCAGACAGTATTCTCTCCTGCCTATCCAAGTCTCACCTCCCTTTCCTGTTACTCCAGGCAAAAACCTCCACTCACTGTGCTCTTCCCATTTGGCTGTTCATGCTAGAAGACACCAGAGAGCAGTTAGTATCACATGCTGCATCAATTGTAGAAAAGATGGCTGAGATAAAGGTAGAGATCATAAAGAGTCAGCTCATGACAATTCAGGGTAGCTCTCTTTCTTGCCTCAGCTCTCAGATTTTGCTTCATATTCTACTTCCTCCGCCATTCCTATAATTTAGGCCCACTTGATCTTTAAGGGAGATACAGTGTCAGGGTGTTAATTCCATTCTTTGTCAGGAAATAAAAAACTATTGCAAGATTATCTTAGCAACTTTGGAAAAGACCTATGGACTTCTGATTAAACTCTCTGAAGTGCAGGGAAACAGAACAAACAAGTCAGTTCACGTACCTCAGAGACCCACCACTTGATTTTGAATCTTATCTGCTCTACTTTCATCTGTATGACACTGGGTGAGTTCTTAATGTCTTTGAGCTAGTTTCTACAACTGCACTGAGCAAGAATTAAGATAAGCACTGAACATGTGACTCAATATGGTAGATGCATATAGTAAGGATAAGGTAAATTTTAGGTATTGTTGTGGTTGTTATTGTCATTATCAAGGCTAAGCACCATCTATCCAACTAAAATATCCTGTGATCAGAAGGTTCAGTTTTCCCTAGGTCCTAAGAGAAATTTTTTTGTCTGTATGCAGGTAGATACTGAGTATTTGGAGGGAAGCAACTGAATCACAGTCATTTCTGATTTCCCAGAGCTTATACTTTGCTTGGCACAGTGTAGGCTCCAAGAACATCAGTGATCTCTGTTCAATATTGAATGGGCCCTTCTTTGGTTCTCAGAAACAGGACATATATAGACAGCATGGGTTCCATGCATTGGGTGGTTTGCTTCCTTCCAATGATGTATCAGAGATCTAGATGGAAAATAAAACAGTGCTTCTCTGTATCTATGCCACAGATTTTCTCAAAGACCTATCATTTTCCAATTAATAGACTCTTCATTTCAAAATTACTGGAGATTTCCATAAAGATGATAATTAAAAGAGAGAAAAATAGAAAGGGAAGCAAATATTACTGCACCTAATTGAGACACATTTTTACCATTTCCACCCTCTCGTTTTCTTCTTTCTTTCTTTCTTTTTTTTTTAAGAGGGAGAGGTAGTGGGGGCCAGGCTTGATCCCTCAAACCTGAGATTATAACCTGAGTCAAAATCAAGAGTTGGACACTTAACCAACGGAGTAACCCAGGCACCTCAATTTCCATGCATTCTTGAATGAATTTCCTGGGACACGATAGGATTCTACCTCTCTGATATATAATAAAAGTCATTAAACATTTCTCAGGATTGGGTTTCACCAATAAACCCACCATTCCAGTAACAATGCAATTTCTGATTTACAAACCATGACTGAGTATTTATTGGGAGCAAACTTCTTTTAGAGGCCACATGTATCTTGATATGAATGATGTTCTCCCCATTTCTAGATGAAGGATAACAGCACAGAGAGGTTGGGATGCTGACATATATTCCATGTTTAGTCTGATTTCCATCCCAGGGCTCTGTGCACTCCACCAGTGTCGAATGGTTGTTTTCTTTTCAAATGTGCTTTAGTTCCAGATGAGCAAACAGAAACAGGACCAAGAATTCCTTCTCTTGGGATTCTGTGAGTTCATCTGTGAATTAGGGAATTGGATAAGTGGTTTACAGTGGCCTTTGCTACATGAATATTATAGATCATAAGATTTTCTATGGATAGTAATGAATTTTGCAGCCTATTTTGGAAATCTGTGATATAATAGTATTATTCCTTATCCAAGGTAGGTATTCTCCTGTGGATTTATCATGGAAAGACCATTGGAACACAGACTTTGGGGATCTTTCTGATTCTATACTTTGATAATAAAAGCATGAAGTTGATTTTGTCTGTACTTTTTATTAGGAAAACAAATGTAGATAATTAATAGTAAAATTGTACATATATTAATTTTATTACAATGTTATCAACTTTTATGCCTATATATTATAGAAATTCTCATTTGTGTAATACGGAGGTGGGCACAAGAATTTTATTAGGAATATTCTAATAAGGGACACCTGGGTGGCTCAGTCAGTTAAGTGTCCAACTCTTGATTTTGGCTCTGGTCATGATCTCAGAGTCCTGAGATGGAGCCCCTCATTGGGCTCTGTGCTCAGTGTGAAGGCAGCTTAATGTTGTCTCTCTCACTCTACCTCCTCTTGCTTGTACTCTCTTTCTCTGTGTGTCTCTCAGAATAAATAAATATTTTTCTTAAAAGGGAATATTGTTTTGAAGGGGTGGGGGGTGAGACGTGGGGGGAACCAGGTGGTGGGTATTAGAGAGGGCATGGATTGCATGGAGCACTGGGTGTGGTGCAAAAACAATGAATACTGTTACGATGAAAAGAAATTAGAAAAAAGGGGAACCCTCCTACACTGTTGGTGAGAATGCAAGTTGCTGCATCCACTTTGGAAAACAGTATGGAGATTCCTCAAGAAATTAAAAATAGAGCTTCCCTACGACCCTTCAATTGCACTACTGGGTATTTACCCCAAAGATACAGATGGAGTGAAAAGAAGGGCCATCTGTACACCAATATTTATAGCAGCAATGGCCAATGGTCACCAAACTGTGGAAAGAACCAAGATGCCCTTCAATGGACGAATGGATAAGGAAGATGTGGTCCATATACACTATGGAGTATTATGCCTCCATCAGGAAGGACGAATACCCAACTTTTGTATCAACATGGACAGGACTGGAAGAGATTATGCTGAGTGAAATAAGTCAAGTAGAGAGAGTCAATTATCATATGATTTCACTTATTTGTGGAGCATAACAAATAGCATGAAGGACAAGGGGAGATGGAGAGAAGGGAGTTGAGGGAAATTAGAAGGGGAGGTGAACCATGAGAGACTATGGACCCTGAAAAACAATCTGAGGGTTTTGAAGGGGGGAGTGGGACGTTGGGGGAACCAGGTGGTAGGAATTATAGAGGGACGGATTACATGGAGCACTGGATGTGGTGTAAAAACAATGAGTACTGTTACGCTGAAAAAAAATACATTTTAAAAAAATTATAAAAATAAAAAAACAATAACTACACTCTCACCTAACTAGTGCTTTACATGTTTAAAAATGATATTGGGTACAGATGTCCCTTCTTTTCACTACATCTGTATCTTTGGGGTAAATACCCAGGAGTGCAATGGCAGGGTCACAGGGAAGTTCTATTTTTAATTTCTTGAGGAATCTCCACACTGTTCTCCAAAGGGGCTGTACTAACCTGCATTCCCACCAATTGTGTAAGAGGGTTCCCCTTTATCCACATCCCATCCAACACATGTTGTTTCCTGTATTGTTAATTTTGGCCATTCTAACTGGTGTAAGGTGATATCTCAATGTAGTTTTAATTTGAATCTCCCTGAGGGCTAGTGATGATGAACATTTTTTCATGTGTCTGATAGCCATTTGTATGTCTTCACTGGAGAAGTCTCTGTTCATATCTTCTGCCCATTTTTTTAAATATTATTGCCTGTTTTGTGTGTGTTGAGTTGGAGGAGTTCATGGAAAGAACCAAGATGCCCTTCAACGTACGAATGGATAAAGGAAACTGTGGTCCGTATACACTATGGAGTGTTATGCCTCTATCAGAAAGGATGAATACCCAACTTTTGTAGCAACATGGATGGGACTGGAAGAGATTATGCTGAGTGAAATAAGTCAAGCAGAGAGAGTCAATTATCATATGGTTTCAGTTATTTGTGGAGCATAACAAATAGCATGGAGGACATGGGGAGTTAGAGAGGAGAAGGGAGTTGGGGAAAATTGGAAGGGGGAGGTGAATCATGAGAGACTATGGACTCTGAAAAACAATCTGAGGGGTTTGAAGTGGTGGTGGGGGGTGGGAAGTTGGGGTACCATCTGGTGGGTATTATAGAGGGCACAGACTGCATGGAGCACTGGGTGTGGTGAAAAAATAATGAATTCTGTTATGCTGAAAATAAATAAATTTAATAAAAAAATAAAAAAAATAAAAATGCTATTGGATGTCAGCTTGAAATAATTTTTTAAAAAGTACTTTGCATAAATTTCTTTGATTTCTATTTTACTAGTAAGTAAATAATAAATCTTATCAAATTCACAAAAGGGAATATTGTAATAAGAAATTAAAAGATTATAAAGTTCATCTTTCAGGTAATACTAATACTATGCCACTTTTGAAGTGCTTGAAATAGTTGTATATACTTCACAGACACTTAAAACACATTCTTGTGGGGAGTGAGAACTCAGGAAATAATATGTTTATTATTATAATATTATATATAATACATAATACTATAATAATATTATATTATTATAGTATTAAAACTGATTATGGATGCATAAATCAATAGTAATATTATGGAAACATTGAAAGGAAAATGTATCTACCACATTCATGACAGTGTTTGTCTTTGGGCAGCTGAAATGCAGGAGAATGGGATCATGCAGGGAAAGCAAGAAAACTCAGTTTTTACTGGCAACAAACATGAGTTCTGAAGCCAAGTATAAGTAGGTATTTCTATGTTTGTACACTTGTATGTTTCTCTAACATTCTTTTGCTTAATGTCTTCATTGTGGGTATATATAGAAACAGGTAAATAGCTCAGTCGCCAGCAAGGAAAGAGTTCTAAGAAGAGTTTACAATTGAGAAACGTTGCTGAAGGTACTGGGATGTATGCTGGGAAGTGCGAATTGCTTGAATCAAAATAGGTGCATTTAGCTGGGTGTCTCTATACTTGTTTTGTTTATTCAATACTCTCTTCTCTTTTGAGAGGCGTCCTACTTGCATGGAAGCACAGAATCTAACAGCTGTCTCAGAGTTCCTTCTCCTGGGCCTCTCAGATGATCCAGAACTGGAGCCCATTCTCTTTGGGCTCTTCCTGTCCATGTACCTGGTCACTGTGCTTGGGAACCTGCTCATCATCCTGGTTGTCAGATCTGACTCCCAGCTCCACACACCCATGTACTTCTTCCTCTCCAACCTGTCCTTGGCTGATATTGGTTTCAGCACCACGACAATCCCCAAGATGCTGGTGAACATTCAAACACACAGCAAGTCTATCACCTATGCAGGCTGCCTAACTCAGGTGTTCTTTTTTTTCCTGTTTGCATGTTTGGACAGTCTGATCCTGGCTGTGATAGCCTATGACCGGTTTGTGGCCATTTGTCACCCCCTGAACTATTCAGTCATCATGAACCCAAGGCTCTGTGGCTTGTTGGTCCTGATGTCATTTTTTGGCAGCCTTTTAGACTCTCAGATTCATTGTTTGATGGTGTCCCTACTTACCTTCTGCCCAAAAGTGGAAATTCATCATTTCTTTTGTGATGCACCTCAACTCTTCCACCTTGCCTGCTCTGATACCTCCATCCACAGCATACTTATGTATTTTATAGGTGCCATCCTTGGTGGTCTTCCCCTCTTTTGGATCCTTTGTTCTTATACACGAATTGTTTCCTCCATTCTGAGAATTCCATCCATAGGTGGGAAGTACAAAGCCTTTTCTACCTGTAGCTCCCACCTGTTGGTTGTTTGCTTGTTTTATGGAACAGCCATTGGAGTGTACTTCAGTTCATCCATCTCCTCCTCCCTCAGGAAGGGTGCAGTGGCCTCTGTGATGTACACTGTGGTCACTCCTATGTTGAACCCCTTCATCTACAGCCTGAGGAACAAGGACATCAAGAGGGCAGTGCAGGGGATGATCAACAGAAGAGTCAAATATCAACATTTGTGTTAATCTTTCTAGGTTCATAGAACTGGAACATGTAGGGAATCAACAACATCAAGAAAATCTGAATCTGCAGCCACATGGTATATATACCCATATGGGTCTCTGCTTTTTGCTTATAAAACTATTCCTGTTAGCATAGCTCTGATGGAAATGGGGGATTATTTTGGACTCTCCACTTAAATCATAGTCGCTGCAGGATTATGTGTATATATGTACTCCTCTCACTTTCTTTATGCATTGCCCAGGACTCTTGGTCATGAGCAGTCTTGATTCTATCATTGCAAAATAATCACAACTCTTTCTCTCTTGTTTTTTCCTTTTTAAAAAGATATTTTACCTATTCATTTGAGAGAAACATCCCAAGCAGGGGGAGAGGCAGAGGGAGATGCAGGCTCCCTGTTGCGGTGGGCGCCCATCGTGGGGCTTGATTGTGACCTGAGCCAAAGGCAGAGTAAATATCTGAGACACCCAGGTTCCCCATCTTGTTATTTTCCTATGATTCTGCACGCCCCACCCCCACCCTGCACCATTTGTAAGGAGGATCTAAATCCTACCTTAAGGCCCAAAACACTTAATACATTTTGTGCCTTAATGATCTTGCATGGAGCACTGGGTGTGGTGCAAAAACAATGTCACACAGTTACATTAAAAAATTAATTAAAAAATAAATAATGTATGCTTCACACCCACCATGGAGTCCAACATGGGGCTTGAACCCACGACCCTGAGATCAAGACCCAAGCTGAGATAAAGAATCAGATGCTCAACTGACTAGGCCTCCCAGAGCCCCATCTTGATCAGATTTCTTGGTGAAAAGGATAACTATTGAATTTCCTTCTGAAGCTTAAATGAGACACTATTAATATTGAGTCTGAACAAACAGTTATCAAGTTTCCTGGAACTTTCTTATGAAAACTGGGGTGTACAATTCCCAAGGAATAGATGGGAGAGAAACTACCAGAACAGATGTGATCTTAAGATTCCTGATGATTGTTCTTCCTACTCCATCTAATTTCTCCCCAGTTATATTATATCACTAGACACAAAGGGAAAAATACTGTATACTTCCACTGATATAAGAGGTGTTTAGTAGTCAAATTCACAGAGACAGAGAGTAGAATGGTGGGAGCCAGGAGCTGTGGGAGGGAGAAGGGGCATAAGTGTTTAATGGGGCAGTTTCAGTTTGGGAAGGTAGAAAAGTTCTAGAGATGGATGGTAGTGATGGTTGTGAATGTCCTTACTACTACTGATCTATACACTGAAAATGGTTAAGGTGGTAATTTTATGTAATTTTTCCACAATTAAATATGACAACAGGGGCATGTGGATTGCTCAGTGGGTTAAAGCATCTGCCTTCAGCTCAGGTCATGATCCCAGGTCCTTGGATCCAGCCCCACATTGTGCTCTCTGCTCAGATGGGAGCCTCCTTCCCTTCCTCTCTGCCTGTCTCTCTACTTGTAATCTCTGTCTGTCATATAAATAAATAAATAAAATCTTAACAACAACGGCAACAACAACAACAACGGCAACAACAACGATCGACAAAGATCTCCTGTCAGAAATAAGGGACAAGTTGCTTCAAATGTTGGGTGTTTCAATCAACCCCTATAGGGATCTGCCTCAGCAAGGGCATGCCTCCTTCCTGGGGCAACCCACATCTGATAACTGTTTGATGTGGGGGTGTAAACATTTGTACCCTTTGCCCTAATTCCAGCCAACTGTAAGACATCATCTTAACTCCAGAGCTCCCTGATAGTTTTCGGAGGTCTTTGATGGACTTCAGTTTGGCTTGACTTTTTCCAGTGTTTTTCTTGTTGCATAGAAATTTGCCAGACCACAAGATTGCCCTCCCCTCTCACACCAGCCGCAAGTTCAGGGGTCTCTAGGTTCACTCTCACATCAGACCAGTTGAATACAAATTTGGGAACTTTTTCACATTGGATAATTTGCTAGAATGATTAAAACTGAGAGGATTGCCCCAGATTTGATGATGAACTAGAATAACTCATAGAACTCAAGAAGAAGTATACTATGATTGCAGTTTTAATACAGCAAAAAGATACAAATTAGATTCAGCCAAAGGAAGACACACATAATACAAGTTCTAGAGCATCCCATATGTGAAGTGTTTTGTTGTCTTCTTTCCTTGGAGTTCAGACCCGTTACCTTTTCCTGGGATGATATCTGTGACAATACTCAAAGACTATTACCAACCAGGTAGTTCATCTGAGTTCCAGTGTCCAAAATTTTTATTGAGGCTTTGCTACATAAATATGATTAGTTGAATTATGGCCTATATGGTTGAACTCAATTTTCAGCCTCCCTCCAAGGGCTGGGCTTATATCTCTTTCCCCAAAGCTCTAGACTTTTCATCACATGCCTGGTCCCTTTGGCATGGTCAACCCCCATCCTGAGTCATTTCATTAGCATAAACTGTGAGTTGTGGTCTATGGGGCCTTCCATGAATAGTCAATCACTCCAGATCACTAGGAAATTTCAAGTGTTTAAAGTTACCCCTGGTAGCTGGGACAAAGCTGTATCTCTCTTTAGAGGAGGCCAAATTCCTTACTACACATCTGCCCTTGCCCAGTTGTTGATTCCAGGAGCACTGCCTGGTAAACATCCTGTGTGCTAATCGTTGTCTAATTGTGTGCTTCACAAGGAATTCAGTGTGGGACACCTTGTTACTAATAACATTTATTTGAGAAAATTTAAAAACAGTTCAAAGGTAGCTGAAATGGCCCATAATATTGTTCATATTACAAACCCAACACTAAGCTCAGGAATGGGAAAATTCAAGGAAAGGAGAGAGGAATGGCAGCATTCATTCCTTCATTCAATGTCTCCCTGGGAGCAGCAGGGAGGCACCCACTGAAAAGCTGAAGGAATCTAGAGACCCAAACTTAGAGTTGTTTGGAAATGCACTCAATAAGCATATGGAGAAAAGTTCAACCTTGCTAATAACCAAATAAATAATTTATCCATCAGTGTATATCGTCTGTTTGGACTTATAATGTGATTAAAGAAACTGAGATCCTGGATTGATGTTTTATGAGGGCAAAGATTTTTGTCTTCTTTTTTTCCCACTTCACTCCTGTGTTCCAGATACCTACTGCAGCCTGGCACACCAAAGGTGCTTAGTAAAGGAACTAGCAATGGCTATTGATAAAATGCACTACTTTATAATCCTCATGCAACTATTCTGAATTGGTATGTAAAGTGGCTCTGGATTGGAAATCCAAGCTGAGGTGTAGTAATAGGAAAGTAAAAGGAGGGGATGTGGAGAGTGGGAGTGAGGATAACAGAGCAGTCAACATAAGAGGTTAAGGTACATCAGAAAATAGACTCACAAAGCATTTCTGAGCAAAGTCACTTATGAAGGATGGGTGAGAAGTAAAACTCAATGTCACCAAGAGGCAGAATTTCTTTAGCCAATGGCTGCTGTTCCTGTCAGTTAAAAAACCCAGGATGAGCATTCATATCATTGAACGTAAATTGTTCTCCCCAAAACTTTTAGTAGAGCCTTCTTGATGTCCCTGTTCTGTAGGCTGTAGATGAAGGGGTTCAGCATTGGGGTGACCACAGTGTACATCACCAAGGCAATCATGCCCCTCCAGCAAGACTCATCAGAACTGAGATACACACCAAGGCCTGTCCCATACAATAAAGTGGCCACAGACAGGTGAGATGCACAGGTAGAAAATACCTTGTACTTCCCATTAGTTGATGAGATTCTCAGGATTGAGGAGGTGATTTGGGTATAGGAGAAAAGGATCCCAGAGATGGGAATGATGCCAAGAAGGCTAGTTACTATATATAGCAGGATATGATTGACCCATGTGTCTGAGCAGGCAAGTGTGAGGGCCTTAGCAAGTTCACAATAAAAGAGTGGAATTACCCAATTGGTTCAGAAGGAAAGCTGTAGTATCAACAGACTCTGGGTCAGGGGGTATGACAAGCTGATGAATCAGGACATGAGAACCAGGAGGCCACAGAGCTGTGGGTTCATGATGACTGGGTAGTGCAAGGGGTGGCAGATGGTCACAAATCGGGCATTGGCCACCCCAGTGAGGAGAAAAGTGTCCATACCTCCAAAAACCATAAAGAAATACATCTACAAAGAGAGTCAATTATCATATGGTTTCACTTATTTGTGGAGCATAACAAATAGCATGGAGGACAGGGGGCGTTAGAGAGGAGTAGGGAATTTGGGTAAATTGGAAGGGGAGGTGAACCATGAGAGACTATGGACTCTGAAAAACAGTCTGAGGGGTTTGAAGTGGCGGGGGGGTGGGAGGTTGGGATACCAGGTGGTGGGTATTATAGAGGGCACGGCTTGCATGGAGCACTGGGTGTGGTGAAAAAATAATGAATAATGTTTTTCTGAAAATAAATAAATTGGAAAAAAATGAAAGAAAGAAAGAAAGAAAGAAAGAAAGAAAGAGAAAGAAAGAAAAAAAAGAAAAGAAAGGATGAATACCCAACTTTTGTAGCAACATGGATGGGACTGGAAGAGATTATGCTGAGTGAAATAAGTCAAGCAGAGAGAGTCAATTATCATATGGTTTCACTTACTTGTGGAACATAACAAATAGCATGGAGGACAAGGGAAGTCGGAGATTAGAAGGGAGTTGGGGGATATTGGGAGGGGAGGTGAACCATGAGAGACTATGGACTCTGAAAAACAATCTGAGGGGTTTGAAGTGGCGGGGGGGTGGGAGGTTGGGGTACCAGGTGGTGGGTATTATAGAGGGCACAGATTGCATGGAGCACTGGGTGTGGTGAAAATGTGAATAATGTTTTTCTGAAAATAAATAAATTGGAAAAAATAATAATGAATACTGTTTTTCTGAAAATAAATTAATTAATTAAAAAAATTGTAGAGTGAGTTTGTAAGTGAAACCATATGATAATTGACTCTCTCTGCTTGACTTATTTCACTCAGCATAATTTCTTCCAGTCCCGTCCATGTTGCTACAAAAGTTGGGTATTCATCCTTTCTGATGGAGGCATAATACTCCATAGTGTATATGGACCACATCTTCCTTATCCATTCATCCGTTGAAGGGCATCTTGGTTCTTTCCATAGTTTGGCGACTGTGGCCATTGCTGCTATAAACATTGGGGTACAGATGGCCCTTCTTTTCACTCCATCTGTATCTTTGGGGTAAGTACCCAGGAGTGCAATTGCAGGGTCGTAGGGAAGCTCTATTTTTAATTTCTTGAGGAATCTCCACACTGTTCTCCAAAGAGGCTGCACCAACTTGCATTCCCACCAACAGTGTAAGAGGGTTCCCCTTTCTCCACATCCTCTCCAACACATGTTGTTTCCTGTTTTGTTAATTTTGGCCATTCTAACTGGTGTAAGGTGATATCTCAATGTGGTTTTAATTTGAATCTCCCTGAGGGCTAATGATGATGAGCATTTTTTCATGTGTCTGATAGCCATTTGTATTTCTTTTTTTTTTCCAATTTATTTATTTTCAGAAAAACAGTATTCATTATTTTTTCACCACACCCAGTGCTCCATGCAAGCTGTGCCCTCTATAATACCCACCACCTGGTACCCCAACCTCCCACCCACCCACCACTTCAAACCCCTCAGATTGTTTTTCAGAGCCCTACTGGGAATTTACCCTAAAGATACAAACGTAGTGATTCAAAGGGGCACGTGCACCCGAATGTTTATAGCAGCAATGTCCACAATAGCCAAACTATGGAAAGAACCTAGATGTCCATCATCAGATGAATGGATAAAGATGAGCCATTTGTATTTCTTAATTGGAGAAGTGTCTGTTCATATCTTCTGACCATTTTTTGATGTGTTTGTCTGTTTCGTGTGGGTTGAGTTTGAGGAGTTCATTATAGATCCTGGATATCAACCTTTTGTCTGTACTGTCATTTGCAAATATCTTCTCCCATTCCGTGGGTTGCCTCTTTGTTTTTTTGACTGTTTCCTTTGCTGTGCAGAAGCTTTTGATTTTGATGAAGTCCCAGAAGTTTATTTTCGCTTTTGTTTCCTTGGCCTTTGGAGACGTATCTTGAAAGAAGTTGCTGTGGCTGATATCAAAGAGATTACTGCCTATGTTCTCCTCTAGGAATCTGATGGATTCCTGTCTCACGTTGAGGTCTTGGTGTAAGAGAATGGTCGAGTTTCATTCTCCTACATATAGCTGTCCAGTTTTCCCAACACCATTTATTGAAGAGACTGTCTTTTTTCCACTGTATATTTTTTCCTGTTTTGTCGAAGATTAATTGACCATAGAGTTGAGGGTCCATATCAGGGCACTCTACTCTGTTCCACTGGTCTATGTGTCTGTTTTTCTGCCAGTACCATGCTGTCTTGGTGATCAAGCTTTGTAATAAAGCTTGAAATCAGGTAAGGTGATGCTGCCAGCTTTATTTTTGTTTTTCAACATTTCCTTAGCGATTCGGGGTCTCTTCTGATTCCATACAAATTTTAGGATTATTTGCTCCAGCTCTTTGAAGAATGCCGGTGGAATTTTGATCGGAATGGCATTAAAAGTATAGATTGCTCTAGGCAGTATAGACATTTTAACAATGTTTATTCTTCCGATCCAAGAGCATGGAATGGTCTTCCATCTATTTGTGTCTTCTTCAATTTCTTTCATGAGTGTTCTGTAGTTCCTCAAGTACAGATCCTTTACCTCTTTAGTTAGGTTTATTCCCAGGTATCTGATGGTTCTTGGTGCTATAGTAAATGGAATCGATTCTCTAATTTCCCTTTCTGTATTTTCCTTGTTAGTGTATAAGAAAGCCACTGATTTCTGCACCTTGACTTTGTATCCTGCCACGTTGCTGAATTGCTGTATGAGTTCTAGTAGTTTGGGGGTGGCGTCTTTTGGGTTTTCCATATAAAGAACCATGTCATCTGCGAAGAGAGAGAGTTTGACTTCTTCATTACCAATTTGGATACCTTTTATTTCTCTCTGTTGTCTGATTGCTGTTGCTAGGACTTCTAATACTATGTTGAACAAGAGTGGTGAGAGTGGGCATCCTTGTCTTGTTCCTGACCTCAATGTGAAGGCTGCAAGCTTTTTCCCATTGAGGATGATATTTGCTGTGGGTCTTTCATAGATAGATTTGATGAGGTTCAGGAATGTTCCCTCTATCCCTACACTTTGAACCGTTTTAATCAGGAACGGATGCTGGATTTTGTCAAATGCTTTTTCTGCATCAATTGAGAGGACCATGTGGTTCTTCTCTCTTCTCATATTAATTTGTTCTATCACATTGATTGATTTGCAAATGTTGAACCATCCTTGTAGCCCAGGGATGAATCCCACCTGATCATGGTGGATAATCTTTTTAATGTGTTGCTGGATCCTGTTGGCTAGGATCTTGTTGAGAATCTTAGCATCCATATTCATCAGTGATATTGGTCTGAAATTCTCCTTTTTGGTAGGGTCCTTGCCTGGTTTGGGGATCAGGGTAATGCTGGCTTCATAGGAAGAGTCTGGAAGTTTTCCTTCTGCTTCAATTTTTTGAAACAGCTTCAGGAGAATAGGTGTTATTTCTTCTTTGAAGGTTTGGTAGAATTCCCCAGGGAATCCGTCAGGTCCTGGGCTCTTGTTTTTTGGGAGGTTTTTGATCACTGCTTCAATCTCATTATTAGATATCGGTCTATTCAGGTTGTCGATTACGTCCTGGTTCAATTTTGGTAGTTTATATTTTTCCAGGAATGCGTCCATTTCATCTAGGTTGCTAAGCTTATTGGCATATAACTGTTCGTAATAACTTCTGATGATTGTTTCTACTTCCTTGGTGTTAGTTGTGATCTCTCCCTTTTCATTCATAATTTTATGAATTTGGGATTTCTCTCTTTTCTTTCGGATTAGTGTAGCCAGTGGCTTATCGATCTTATTGATTCTTTCAAAAAACCAGCTTCTAGTTTCATCGATACATTCTACTGTATCTCTGGTTTCTCCCTCATTGATCTCAGCTCTAATCTTGATGATTTCCCTTCTTATGTGTGGAGTTGGTTTGATTTGTTGTTGATCCTCCAGTTCTTTAAGGTGTAGAGACAGCTGGTGTGTTCTACATTTTTCAATTTTTTTGAGCAAGGCTTGGAGGGCTATATATTTTCCCCTTAGGACCGCCTTTGCTGTATCCCATAGGTTTTGGACCGAAGTGTCTTCATTCTCATTGGTTTCCATGAATTGTTTCAGTTCTTTGATCTCCTGGTTGATCCAAGCATTCTTAAGCAAGGTGGTCTTTAGCTTCCAGGTGTTTGAGTTCCTTCGGAACTTTTCCTTGTGATTGAGCTCCAGTTTCAAAGCATTGTGATCTGAGAATATGCAGGGAATCATCTCAGTCTTTTGGTATCGGCTGAGTCCTGATTTGTGACCCAGTATGTGGTCTGTTCTGGAGAAGGTTCCGTGTGCACTTGAGAAGAATGAGTATTCTGCTGTTTTAGGGTGGAATGTTCTGTATATATCTATGAGGTCCATCTGGTCCAGTGTGTCATTCAATGCTCTTGTTTCTTTATTGATTTTCTGCTTCGATGATCTGTCTAATTCTGAAAGAGGTGTGTTAAGATCTCCTACGATTAGTGTATTCATATCAATATGACTCTTTATCTTGATTAACAGTTTTCTTAAGTAATTGGCTGCTCCCATATTGGGAGCATAGATATTTACAATTGTTAGATCATCTTGGTGGATAGTCCCTTTAAGGATTATGTAGTGTCCTTCTGTACCTCTGACTACAGTCTTTAGTTTGAAATCTAATTTATCTGATATGAGAATCGCTACCCCAGCCTTCTTTTGAGTCCCATTGGCATGAAAGATGCTTCTCCACCCCTTCACTTTCAGTCTGCGTGTATCTTTAGGTTCAAAATGGGTCTCTTGTAGACAGCATATGGATGGGTCCTGTCGTTTTATCCAATCTGCAACCCTGTGCCGTTTTATGGGTGCATTGAGGCCATTCACATTGAGAGTGATTATTGATAGATACGTTTTTATTGACATCGAGTTACCTTTGAAATCTTTCTTTCTGTAGACTGTCTCTATATTTCTGTTCAATGCTATTCTTGGGATTTTTCCTCTTTTATAGAACCCCCCTTAATATTTCCTGCAGTGTCGGCTTGGTGGTTGCATAGTCTTTTAAGCCTTGCCGGTCTTGGAAACTCTTTATCTCTCCATCCATTTTGAATGTCAGTCTTGCTGGATAAAGTATTCTTGGCTGCATGTTCTTCTCATTTAGTGCCCTGAATATATCTTGCCAGCCTCTTCTGGCTTGCCAGGTCTCTGTGGACAGGTCTGACGTTATTCTGATGGGCTTCCCTCTGTAAGTAAGGAGCCTCTTTGCCCTGGCAGCTTTCAAGAGATTATACTTACAATTATAATTTCTCAATTTGACTATCAGGTGTCGTGATGTTTTTTTGGAGTGTATAATCTTGGGTGGAGACCGTTCAGCCTCTAGTACATGAACGCTGGTTTCATTCGCGAGATTCGGAAAATTTTCATGAAGGACTTGTTCCACGATATCTTCTAGATTTCTTTCTTTCTCCTCCCCTTCAGGAATTCCAATAATTCTGACGTTGGAACGCTTCATGGCATCATTTATTTCCCTGATTCTGCTTTCGTGGGATCTAAGCTGTTTGTTCCAGGCTTCCTCCTGATCCTTTCTCTGATCTGTTTGTCTTCCGATCACTAATTCTATCTTCTGTCTCAGTTACCCTAGCTTTGAGAGAGTTTAGATTAGATTGGAATCATTGAGAGCATTGTGGACCTCCTCCCTGGTAGCTTTAAGCTCCGCCCTAACATTGTGAACATCCTGTCTGGTCGCTTTCAGTTCAGCCCTAATCAATTCTGTTTGGTCATCCATGGCTTTCTCCAACCTAGCTATTGCCTGGATAATTGTTAGCCTGAATTCTCTTTCCGACATATTGTCTATGTTGATAGCTGTTAGCTCTGTTGCAGAAGGTCCATCCTCTGTATTTTTCTTCTGTTGGGCATTCCTCCTCCTAGTCATTTTGTTGGGAGAAGACTGAACAGATGTAGCTGGATGTATCAACTCTGGTGCAGTCAAGGTGCACCCTGGAACACTTCCTGATCTCCGTCTCAGAGAGAAGCCTCAGTCTGGGTGCAGAAGCTGAATAATTTCCCCCTTGGACGCTGGCAGTGCAGGTTCCAAGGTGCAGACCCTGCGGGCGCAGGATCTTTTGCTCGTCCCCAAAGCCAAGGCAGAGGCGGCTGTCTGGGAGCTCCTGACCGCCAGAGAGGTTCCAAGCAGCGATTGCACACTGAGATTTTGCCGTTGGCCCAGGCTGGGAGTGCCCGGCTTGCGCGCACCTCTTTTCAAAGGCGGCTGTGGGTCGGGCGCGCGTCTGGGGCACTGAGAACGGGGCAATGGTCCGTCAGCCCCAGGCTGGGCTTTTGCGCGCCTCTGTCCGGGGAAGAGTTTCGCCCGCGCGCGGCTTAGACTTTGAAACAATGGCACAGGTCAAGAAGCGCCCTCGGGCCTTAGTAACCCAGGAGAGCTCGATGGACGTGCGCGCGCATCTCAAGCTTTGTGGTAGGGCTAGCGAGCGTTCTGCAGAGCCGCGGAGCTCTCATCCCCTCACAGGAGCCGGAACCCACGCGCTCTGGGGCGCGCTGGCGGCTTAGGGACCACGAGCTGGTTTCTCCGCCGCACTCTCTCTGCTTCCGCGCCGGGGCGGCCGTCTGGGAATGGGGAGTTAAGCCCCTGTCCCTAGCCGCCCTGATTCCCACAATTTCCCCCCGCATTCCTTTGCTCTTTTGGAGTGCTTTCAACCAGTCTCCAAGTTAATGCTGGTCCCCAGACGCAGGGCACTCTCGCTCGTATTGGGGTATTACTTTCCCACCGGTTGCCTCTGGTGGCTCCCTCCCCCTTTTGTTTATCTTCTGATATCAGTCCGCTGTTCCCATTCCGCTTTACCTGCTCACTGGCATCTTCTGCCCCTGTAGAGATCCAGACGTGTATAATTCTGATCTCAGGCTGATTTCATGGGTGATCGGAGCTCTTTGGTAGGTAATCAGCTCACTTTGGGGTACCAGCTGAAAAGACGCCTCTTCCTAGTACCCCGCCATCTTGTCCCCCGGTATTCATCCTTTCTGATGGAGCCATAATACTTCATAGTGTATATGGACCACATCTTCCTTATCCATTCATCCGTTGAAGGGCATCTTGGTTCTTTCCACAGTTTGGCGACCGTGGCCATTGCTGCTATAAACATTGGGGTACAGATGGCCCTTCTTTTCACTCCATCTGTATCTTTGGGGTAAATACCCAGGAGTGCAATTGCAGGGTCTTAGGGAAGTTCTATTTTTAGTTTCTTGAGGAATCTCCACACTGTTCTCCAAAGAGGCTGCACCTACTTGCATTCCCATCAACAGTGTAAGAGGGTTCCCCTTTCTCCACATCCTCTCCAACACATGTTGTTTCCTGTTTTGTTAATTTTGGCCATTCTAACTGGTGTAAGGTGATATCTCAATGTGGTTTTAATTTGAATCTCCTTGAGGGCTAGTGATGATGAACATTTTTTCATATGTCTGCTAGTCATTTGTATGTCTTGATTGGAGAAGTGTCTGTTCATATCTTCTGCCCATTGTTTGATATGTTTGCTTGTTTCATGTGTGTTGAGTTTGAACAATTTCTTAATGCATAGTGTATCAGGAGCCATCAACATCCAGCAGGGACAGGGCCAGATGCTTCCTGGACATTTATTGCTTGACAAAATATCTTTCATCTGTGAAGTTAAGTATTGATAAATGTCTAATGAAAATATAGGTATCAAGGTTTCAACCATTTCAGTACCATAAGATAAAATGCTACTGGGGTCACAAACAGAATTTTGAATCATATCCTCAGTGGTGCTCATCACTCAGTGGGTGGCTCAGTCAGTGAAACGTCTGCCTTTGGCTGCGTTCATGATCCCTGGATCATGGAATCAAGTCCTGAATATGGCTCCTTTCTCAGCGGGGAACCTACTTCTCCCTATCCCTCTGCCTACAACCCCCCTGCTTGTGCTCTCGCTCTTTCTGTCAAATATATAAACAAAATCTTAAAAAAGTTTTCCACGAGAAAAAGTTTTTTTTTGTAACTGTGTGGTGGTCAATGTTAACTGGAATTATTTTGGTAATTCATCAAATATCATATGTGCTATATTATATATATATATATATATATATATATGTATACAAACATATATATATTTTATATAATTATATATATTATATATAATTTTACTTATTATTTGACAGAGAGATTGAGAGAAAGAGAGACTGAGCACACGCAGAGGGAGCGCCAGAGGGAGAGCAGGTAGCTTTATTCATGTACCAAGCAGGGAGCCTGATGTGGGGCTCAATTCCAGGACCATTGGGATCATGATCTGAGCTGAAGGCAGACTCTTGAGTAACGGAGCTGCTCAGGCACCCCTCTATGCACAATATATTGAATCAGTATATTGTACATATAATGTTGCATGCCAATTTTATCTCAAAAAGAGAAAACTCACAAAAACCCTAAAGCAGATAGTGTCTCTGGAATGATAAAAATGACCACATCAGAGCCAAATTGTTTAATTATGAATGAACATCTTTATTCTGACCGTTGGTGGGGTGAGCAGTTGGCAATCATCTCTGCTGAGCTCTGGTGAGAGAATCATGACTCATCTTTAAAGTATGAGAGTTTGTAAAAGATTCCCCTTGACTTCCAATAAGTGTGGCTTACTTTCTTGCCTTCTGATCTGTTCTGTTGAGCAGTATATCAGAGAGTGCACAGGAAATGCTCACAATTCTGGTTATTTCCTGGAGTATGTTGTGTGCATTAACATCATCAACTGGATTAGAATCGAGGAAAACAATTTCATTTCCTATAGGGGCTGGATTGTGATTCAAATGGGTGATGGAAATGAGGAATAGCGTTCATCTTAAGAAGAGTTTCCCACACATCAGAAACATTTTATCTTAGGGCGAGAGGGAAGGGGAGGTGAATCATGAGAGACTATGGACTCTGAAAAACCATCTGAGGAGTTTGAAGTGGCGGGGGGGGGTGGGAGGTTGGGGTACCAGGTGGTGGGTATTATAGAGGGCACAGATTGCATGGAGCACTGGGTGTGGTGAAAAAATAATGAATACTGTTTTTCTGAAAATAAATAAATCAATTTAATTAAAAAAAAGAAATTAAAACTGGAGGATACAACCAGTTGTCCTTTATACTTTCCCCTTTATTCATGTACCAAATACATATTTGTTTTCTTTTTCTATTCCGTTTCTAGCGTCTAGAGCAAGAAGGGATTATTTGGGATAGGCTAAGAGTTAGTTGTTAGTGATAAAATGATTAATGATGTGGTTTTGTCCTGAGGAACCCCACCTCCCAGGGACATTAATGGATGCAGAAACCTGATATTGTAATACAGTGAGTTAAATGCTAAGATAAAGGCAGTCTGCAAAGTGAAATACAGAAAGTAGCCCCAAATTTAGCCTAAAGAGATGGAGTCAGGGGGCATTCCTGGAGGAAGAGATCCCTGGGCAAGGAGTTGTCTAGGTTGATGATTGAGTCTGGGCTTATCTGGCACAGAAGGCATCAAGGGAAAAGGTCCATACGCAAAAAGCAGCATGGGACAGAGTGCTCTTAGCAATCTGCTGAAGCACAGGTGGGACATGGGAACAGTGAAGAATGAGGTTGGAGATGAACAGGGACAACATCTCTGGGAACCTTGAAAAAAACAATGGATAAAGGATAGGGGCCATGTAGGACCTCTGACATGTAACATGATCCATATCACAATTTTCCCTGGTGCCTGGAGTTAAAGATAGAATTAAGGCAGGCAAAACTAGGGTCAAAGGAAACAGGGTTGGAAATCATCACATCTTTAATGTTGAAGGGGAAAACCACTTGTTTTAGGAAGAGGAACAAAGGCCAGAAGAGGTGACCTCAAGTATAGATCCTTTACCTCTTTAGTTAGGTTTATTCCCAGGTATCTTATGGTTCTTGGTGCTATAGTAAATGGAATCGATTCTCTAATTTCCCTTTCTGTATTTTCATTGTTAGTGTATAAGAAAGCCACTGATTTCTGCACATTGACTTTGTATCCTGCCACACTGCTGAATTGCTGTATGAGTTCTAGTAGTTTGGGGGTGGAGTCTTTTGGGTTTTCCATATAAAGAATCATGTCATCTGCGAAGAGAGAGAGTTTGACTTCTTCATTACCAATTTGGATACCTTTTATTTCTCTCTGTTGTCTGATTGCTGTTGCTAGGACTTCTAATACTATGTTGAACAAGAGTGGTGAAAGTGGGCATCCTTGTCTTGTTCCTGATCTCAACGGGAAGGCTGCAAGCTTTTTCCCATTGAGGATGATATTTGCTGTGGGTCTTTCATAGATAGATTTGATGAGGTTCAGGAATGTTCCCTCTATCCCTATACTTTGAAGCGTTTTAATCAGGAACGGATGTTGGATTTTGTCAAATGCTTTTTCTGCATCAATTGAGAGGACCTTGTGGTTCTTCTCTCTTTTCTTATTAATTTGTTCTATCACATTGATTGATTTGCGAATGTTGAACCATCCTTGTAGCCCAGGGATGAATCCCACCTGATCATGGTGGATAATCTTTTTAATGTGCTTTTGGATCCTGTTTGCTAGGATCTTGTTGAGAATCTTAGCATCCATATTCATCAGTGATATTGGTCTGAAATTCTCCTTTTTGGTAGGGTCTTTGCCTGGTTTGGGGATCAGGGTAAGGCTGGCTTCATAGAAAGAGTCTGGAAGTTTTCCTTCTGCTTCAATTTTTTTTCAATTTATTTATTTTCAGAAAAACAGTATTCATTATTTTTTCACCACACCCAGTGCTCCATGCAAGCCGTGCCCTCTATAATACCCACCACCTGGTACCCCAACCTCCCACCCCCCCCCGCCCCTTCAAACCTTCAATTTTTTGAACAGCTTCAGGAGCATAGGTGTTATTTCTTCTTTGAAAGTTTGGTAGAATTCCCCAGAGAATCCGTCAGGTCCTGGGCTCTGGTTTTTTGGGAGGTTTTTGATCACTGCTCCAATCTCATTACTAGATATCCGTCTAGTCAGGTCATCAATTTCTTCCTGGTTCAATTTTGGGAGTTTATAGTTTTCCAGGAATGCATTCATTTCATCTAGGTTGTTTAGCTTATTGGCATATAGCTGTTGATAATAACTTCTGATGATAGTTTCTACTTCCTTGGTGTTAGTTGTGATCTCTCCCTTTTCATTCATAATTTTTTTAATGGCTTCATCTATTTTATTTTATTTTTTCCCAATTTATTTATTTTCAGAAAGACAGTATTCATTATTTTTTCACCACACCCAGTGCTGATTTTAAAAATTTGGGCTTCCTCTCTTTTCTTTTGATTTAGTGTGGCCAATGGTTTATTGATCTTATTGATTCTTTCAAAAAACTAGCTTCTAGTTTCATTGATATGTTCTACTTTATCTCTGGTTTCTACCTCATTGATCTCAGCTCTAATCTTGATGATGTCCATTCTCATGTATGGAGTTGGTTTGATTTGTTGTTGATTCTCCAGTACTTTAAGATTCCATCAGAATCCTAGAGGAGAATATTGGGAGTAACCTCTTCGATATTAGCCACAGCAACTTCTTTCAAGATATGTCTCCAAAGGCAATGGAAACAAAAGTGAAAAGGAACTTTTGTGACTTCACCAAGATCAAAAGCCTTGCATAGCAAAGGAAACAGTCTAAAAAACAAAGAGGCAACCCACGGAATGGGAGAAGATATTTGCAAATGACAGTACAGAAAAAAGGCTGATATCCAGGATCTATAATGAACTCCTCA
Organism: Neogale vison; assembly: GCF_020171115.1. Lineage (NCBI taxonomy): Eukaryota > Metazoa > Chordata > Mammalia > Carnivora > Mustelidae > Neogale > Neogale vison. Next base: position 217,680,218 of record NC_058096.1, read on the forward strand.
AACTCAACACACACAAAACAGACAATCATATCCAAAAATGGGCAGAAGATATGAACAGACACTTCTCCAATGAAGACATACAAATGGCTATCAGACACATGAAAAAATGTTCATCATCACCCGCCCTCAGGGAGATTCAAATTAAAACCACATTGAGATATCACCTTACACCAGTTAGAATGGCCAAAATTAGCAAGAAAGGAAGCAACATGTGTTGGAGGGGATGTGGGTGGGAATGCAGGTTGGTGAAGCAGGTTGGTGAAGCTACTTTGGAGAACAGTGTGGAGATTCCTCAAGAAATTAAAAATAGAGCTTCCCTATGACCCTGCAATTGCACTCCTGGGTATTTACCCCAAAGATACAGATGTCATGAAAGAAGGGCCACCTGTACCCCAATGTTTATAGCAGCAATGGCCATGGTCGCCAAAATGTGGAAAGAATCAAGATGCCCTTCAATGGACAAATGGATAACGAAGATGTGGTCCATATACACTATGGAGTATTATACCTCCATCAGAAAGGATGAATACCCAACTTTTGTGGCGACATGGAAGGGACTGGAAGAGATTATGCTGAGTGAAATAAGTCAAGCAGAGAGAGTCAATTATCATATGGTCTCCCTTATTTGTGGAGCATAACAAATAGCATGGAGGACAAGGTGAGTTAGAGAGGAGAAGGGAGTTGGGGGAAATTGGAAGAGAAGGTGAACCATGAGAGACTATGGACTCTGAATAACAGTCTGAGGGGTTTGAAATGGCGGGGGGTGGGGAGGTTGGGATACCAGGTGGTGGGTATTATAGAGGGCATGGCTTGCATGGAGCACTGGGTGTGGTGAAAAAATAGTGAATACTGTTTTTCTGAAAATAAATAAATTGGAAAAAAAAACCACATTGAGATATCACCTTACACCAGTTAGAATGGCCAAAATTAGCAAGAAAGGAAGCAACATGTGTTGGAGGGGATGTGGAGAAAGGGGAACCCTCTTACACTGTGGGTGGGAATGCAGGTTGGTGAAGCTACTTTGGAGAACAGTGTGGAGATTCCTCAAGAAATTAAAAATAGAGCTTCCCTATGACCCTGCCATTGCACTCCTGGGTATTTACCCCAAAGATACAGATGTCATGAAAAGAAGGGCCACCTGTACCCCAATGTTTATAGCAGCAATGGCCATGGTCGCCAAAATGTGGAAAGAATCAAGATGCCCTTCAACGGACAAATGGATAACGAAGATGTGGTCCATATACACTATGGAGTATTATACCTCCATCAGAAAGGATGAATACCCAACTTTTGTGGCGACATGGAAGGGACTGGAAGAGATTATGCTGAGTGAAATAAGTCAAGCAGAGAGAGTCAATTATCATATGGTCTCCCTTATTTGTGGAGCATAACAAATAGCATGGAGGACAAGGTGAGTTAGAGAGGAGAAGGGAGTTGGGGGAAATTGGAAGAGAAGCTGAACCATAAGAAACTATGGACTCTGGAAAACAACCTGAGGGTTTTGAAGGTACGGGGGGTGGGAGGTTGTGGGAACCAGGTGGTGGGTATTAGGGAGGGCACGGATTGCATGGAGGACTAGATGTGGTGCAAAAACAATGAATACGGTTATGCTGAAAATAAATATTAAAAAAAAACTTTATTGGAGAAGCATCTGTCCATATCTTCTGCCCATTTTTTGATATGATTGTCTTTTTTGTGTGTGTTGAGTTTGAGGAGTTTATTATAGATCCTGGATATCAACCTTTTGTCTGTACTGTCATTTGCAAACATCTTCTCCCATTCTGTGGTTTGCCTCTTTGTTTTCTTGATTGTTCCTTTGCTTTACAGAAGCTTTTTATTTTGATGAAGTCCCAAAAGTTCATTTTCGCTTTTGTTTCCTTTGCCTTTGGAGACATATCTTGAAAGTAGTTGCTGTGGCTGATATGGAAGAGATTACTGCCTATGTTCTTCTCTAGGATTCTGATGGATTCCTGTCTCATATTGAGGTCTTTTATCCATTTTGAGTTTATCTTTGTGTATGGTGTAAGAGAATGGTCAAGAAGATATGGACAGACACTTCAATAAAGACATAGAAATGGCTATCAGACACATGAAAAAATGTTCAATATCACTAGCCATCAGGGAGATTCAAATTAAAACCACATTGAGATATCACCTTACACCAGTTAGAATGGCCAAAATTAGCAGGACAGGAAACTACATGTGTTGGAGGGTATGTGGAGAAAGGGGATCCCTCTTCCACTCTTGGTGGGAATGCAAGTTGGTGCAGCCTCTTTGGAGAACAGTGTGGAGATTCCTCAAGAAAGTAAAAATAGAACTTCCCTATGACCCTGCCATTGCACTCCTGGTATTTACCCCAAATACAGATGTCGTGAAAAGAAGGGCCATCTGTACCCCAATGTTTATAGCAGCAATGGCCACGGTCGCCAAACTGTGGAAAGAACGAAGATGCCCTTCAATGGATGACTGGATAAGGAAGATGTGGTTCATATACACTATGGAGTATTATGCCTCCATCAGAAAGGATGATACCCAACTTTTGTTGTAACATGGACGGGACTGGAAGAGATTATGCTGAGTGAAATAAGTCAAGCAGAGAGAGTCAATTATCATATGGTCTCCCTTATTTGTGGAGCGTAACAAATAGCATGGAGGACATGGGGAGTTATAGAGGAGAAGGGAGTTGGGGGAAAATGGAAGGGGAGGTGAACCATGAGAGATTATGGACTCTGAAAAACAATCTGAGGGATTTGAAGGGGCGGGGGTGGTAGGTCGGGGTACCAGGTGGTGGGTATTATAGAGGGCACGGCTTGCATGGAGCACTGGGTGTGGTGCAAAAATAATGAATACTGTTATGCTGAAAATAAAAAATAAATTAAAAAAAACTTTACATGATACACTTTTTAAAAAAAAAAATCCTGGGACCGAGTCCCGCATCGGGCTCCCTGCTCGGCGGGGAGCCTGCTTCCTCCTCTCTCTCCCTGCCTGCCTCTCTGCCTATTTGTGATCTCTCTCTGTCAAATAAATAAATAAAAAATATTTTTAAAAAATCACATTAAAATTCTAAAAGTGAACCACATTGAGATACCACCTTACACCAGTTAGTATGGCCAAAATTAGCAAGACAGGAAACAACATGTGTTGGAGAGAATGTGGAGAACGGGGAACCCTGTTCCACTGTTGGTGGGAATGCAAGTTGGTGCAGCTACTTTTGAGAACAGTGTGGAGATTCCTCAAGAAATTAAAAATAGAGCTTCCTTATGACCCTGCAACTGCAGTTGGGTATTTACTCCAAAGGTACAGATCGAGTGAAAAGAAGGGCCATCTGTACCCCAATGTTTATAGAAGCAATGGCCATGGTCGCCAAACTATGGAAAGAACCAAGATGTCCTTCAACAGACGAATGGATAAGAAAGATGTGGTCCATATACACTATGGAGTATTATGCCTCCATCAGAAAAAATAATGAATACTGTTATGCTGAAAATTAAAAAAAAAAAAGAATTAAAGTGGGCCAGAAAAAAAAAGAAAGAAATTAAAAATAGAACTTTTCTATGACCCTGCAATTGCACTCCTGGGTATTTACCCCAAAGATATAGATGGAGTGAAAAGAAGGGCCATCTGTACCCCAATGTTTATAACAGCAATGGTCACGGTCCCCAAACTGTGGAAAGAACCAAGATGCCCTTCAATGGATGAGTGGATAAGGAAGATGTGGTCCATATACAGTATGGAATATTATGCCTCCATCAGAAAGGACGAATACCCAACTTATGTAGCAACTTGGACGGGACTGGAAGAGATTATGCTGAGTGAAATAAGTCAAGCAGAGAGAGTCAATTATCATATGGTTTCAGTTATTTGTGGAGCATAACAAATAGCATGGAGGACAAGGGGAGATGGGGAGGAGAAGGGAGTTGGGGGAAATTGGAAGGGGAGGTGAACCATGAGAGACTATGGACTCTGAAAAACAATCTGAGGGTTTTGAAGGGGCGGGGGTATGGGAGGTCAGGGTACCAGGTGGTGGGTATTATAGAGAGCATGGTTTGCATGGAGCACTGGGTATGGTACAAAAACAATGAATGCTGTTATGCTGAAAATAAATAAAAAATAAATTAAAAAAACAAACAAAGAAAATAAAAAAGGAGAAGGCTATACTCCTCCTTGAAGGTAGAATTGTAAAAATTCCCAAGAGTGAAAAACCCAAAAGACTCCACTCCAAAACTGCTAGAACTTATACAGGAATTCAGTAAAGTGTCAGGATATAAGATAAATGCACAGAAATCAGTTGCATTTCTCTACACCAACAACAAGACAGAAGAAAGAGAAATTAAGGAGTCAATACCATTTACAATTGCACCCCAAACCATAAGATACCTAGGAATAAACCTAACCAAAGAGGCTAAGAGTCTATACTCAGAAAACTATAAAGTACTCATGAAAGAAATTGAGGAAGACACAAAGAAATGGAAAAATGTTCCATGCTCCTGGATTGGAAGAATAAATATTGTGAAAATGTCTATGCTACCTAAAGCAATCTACACATTTAATGCAATTCCTATCAAAGTACCACCCATCTTTTTCAAAGAAATGGAACAAATAATTTTAAAATTTATATGGAACTAGAAAAGACCTCGACTAGCCAAAGGGATATTGAAAAACAAAGCCAAAGTTGGTGGCATCACAATTCCGGACTTCAAGCTTTATTACAAAGCTGTCATCATCAAGACAGCATGGTACTGGCACAAAAACAGACAAATAGACCAATGGAACAGAATAGAGAGCCCAGAAATAGACCCTCAACTCTATGGTCAACTAATCTTCGACAAAGCAGGAAAGAATGTCCAATGGAAAAAAGACAGCCTCTTCAATAAATGGTGTTGGGGAAAATTGGACAGCTACGTGCAGAAAAATGAAATTGGACCATTTCCTTACACCACACACAAAAATAGATTCAAAATGGATTAAGGACCTCAATGTGAGAAAGGAATCCATCAAAATCCTTGAGGAGAACACAGGCAGCAACCTCTTCGACCTCAGCCGCAGCAACATCTTCCTAGGAACATCGCCAAAGGCAAGGGAAGCAAGGGCAAAAATGAACTTTTGGGATTTCATCAAAATCAAAAGCTTTTGCACAGCAAAGGAAACAGTTAACAAAACCAAAAGACAACTGACAGAATGGGAGAAGATATTTGCAAACGACATATCAGATAAAGGACTAGTGTCCAAAATCTATAAAGAACTTAACAAACTCAACACCCAAAGAACAAATAATCCAATCAAGAAATGGGCAGAGGACATGAACAGACGTTTCTGCAAAGAAGACATCCAGATGGCCAACAGACACATGAAAAAGTGCTCCATATCACTCGGCATCAGGGAAATACAAATCAAAACCACAATGAGATATCACCTCACACCAGTCAGAATGGCTAAAATCAACAAGTCAGGAAATGACAGATGCTGGCGAGGATGCGGAGAAAGGGGAACCCTCCTACACTGTTGGTGGGAATGCAAGCTGGTGCAACCACTCTGGAAAACAGCATGGAGGTTCCTCAAAATGTTGAAAATAGAACTGCCCTATGACCCGGCAATTGCACTACTGGGAATTTACCCTAATGATACAAACGTAGTGATCCAAAGGGGCACGTGCACCCGAATGTTTATAGCAGCAATGTCCACAATAGCCAAACTATGGAAAGAACCTAGATGTCCATCAACAGATGAATGGATCAAGAAGATGTGGTATATATACACAATGGAATACTATGCAGCCATCAAAAGAAACGAAATCTTGCCATTTGCGACAACATGGATGGAACTAGAGCGTATCATGCTTAGCGAAATAAGTCAAGCGGAGAAAGACAACTATCATATGATCTCCCTGATATGAGGGAGTGGTGATGCAACATGGGGGCTTAAGTGGGTAGGAGAAGAATCCATGAAACAAGATGGGATAGGGAGGGAGACAAACCATAAGTGACTCTTAATCTCACAAAACAAACTGTGGGTTGCTGGGGGGAGGGGGTTGGGAGAAGGGGGGTAGGGTTATGGACATTGGGGAGGGTATGTGCTTTTGGGTAAATTGGAAGGGAGATGAACCATGAGAGACTATGGACTCTGAAAAACAGTCTGAGGGGTTTGATAGTGGCGGGGGGTGGGAGGTTGGGGTACCAGGTGGTGGGTATTATAGAAGGCACAGCTTGCATGGAGCACTGGGTGTGGTGAAAAAATAATGAATACTGTTTTTCTGAAAATAAATAAATTGAAAAAAAAATTCAAAAAAAAATTCCCAAGAGTTTTACACCTGCCTAAACACCTGTGACATGTTATAGTAATACGCTTTTGCTTAGTGACAGCCTTAGCCAAGATTAGCTTTCTGCCACCAACACCTATCAAAATTCCTTGTAAGCAGTGAGCATTCTCTTTTTGCTCTAATAAACCCTGACTTTTTTTTGGTGGTGGAACACTATTTGGGTTGCTACTAAAATCTGTGTACCCTAATTGCGATTCTTTGATCCCAAATACATACTTTGGCTTCATTATTGCCACCTGGCAATTTTAGATTGACAAAAAAGGCAGCAGTTCAATAGGCAGAAAATGTTTTTGATAATCTTTAATAGCCATTGCTGTAGGTGGTGGTGTATATGTGGGAAAGAGGGAGGAGATGCAGGCTCTGGAACTAGAAAAATAGGGATTTATCTTTACAATGATAAATCGTGGGACACCTGGGTGGCTTGACCTGCTTTCAGCTCAGGTCATGATGCCAGGGTCCTAGGATTGAGTCCTGCATCGGGTTCCTTGCTCAGCCAGAAACCTGCTTTCTCCCTCTGCCTGCAGCTCCCCCTGCTTCTGTCCCCCCAAACCCTGACAAATAAATAAAGTCTTTAAAAAATAAAATAAAACAAAATGATTAATCATAATGATTTTTAAATGAGAGAAATGGTCAACTGAACATGGTACATCAAGAAATGACTAATGAGCATGCAAGGGCTGCTGCAATGAACCATGAGCTTTTACTAGCATTCTGATAATTCAAACAAAGGCAAAGAGAGGGGATTGAAGCATTGTAAAGCAAAAGGCAGATGTATCATTGTTTGTAGAAAAGATTTTGGCGATGGAGAACCCTCAGACTTCTGAAGGAGCAGCCCCAAGGTGCAGCCCCAAGCCGCATCATCAAGCATTTCAACAAATCCCTTCAGGCCACTGATTTCATTTGAGCATAAGATTCACCTGGGTGGCTTATTAAGTGCAAATGGCTGGGCCTGACTCTGGAGTTTCTGATTTAGTAGATCTGGAATGAAGGTCAAGAATTTATGTGTCTAACAAGCTCCCAGGAGATGCAGACGCTGCTGATCTGGAGACACTTTGAAAGACACGGCTCTGATTTGTGTCTCTAATGCTCTGGCCTAGTAAAAGTTTTTCTCCACTGCTTACATGTCCTCCACCCGACCCCACCCTGAGGCTTTACTAGGCTACCGGGACTCTTTCAGATGGCATCAGGGAAATCCCTGGTTGCCCTGGCTCTTTCTCCTACAGTGACTTTCCCCCAGAAATTTCAAGTTGATGTAGGCAGGGAATTCACCACCCATGTCTCTGGGAGGCCCAACATAATCTGCCTTGGAGACACCCAGAGCTTATTCAAAGTTTCCAGGAACTTGGAGGCTGAATTCTCAGAGCACTTCATTAAATAAATTGTTCTACTGAGATAGTACTTTTTAGACAATTAAGATCAAAAGAATAATAGAAATGAAATTTTCTTCATCTTTTGTTTCCCTGAAAATAGCTATGCAGAGAGGCAAATTTCTTTCCTTCATTTATTCCTTCTTTACTAGGTACATCCAAACATGGGCAGTCAACAAGAGCATGCTCATGGAGGTTAAAAAAGCTTTACCTTCCTACAAAGGGTATACGGTCATATAAAAAATAATAAATAATAAAACTAAATAAATAAATAAATAAGCACCATCTTATTGTAAGGGCCAGAGCAGCTTCATCTTGGTTGAACAGCCATTTTGTTGTTTATGCAGTAAAACTTAAACTGACCCTGCCCAACCCCCCCAGGGGACTTACTTAAAAGCAGTACAGGAAACCAGTCGCAGGTAACAGAACCCAAATACAAGGGTGGGTCAGGCCAAGTAGAAACATCCAATCAGTGGGACGCACATACTGTCTCCCTAAATACCAAGGAGTGTGGGCCTTGCCTTTTGGGCACCTTCTGGGCACCTTCTGGGCATCAATTCTGACCAAGGTGGTAGGACAGTTCAAATAGCTACTATGGGGTGAATTGTAGTTCAACTGGCCACCTGTGTGTGACCTAGCATGGCTGTGCAGTTTTCTGTGTGTTACAATCTCATTGGCCACCTGTGTGTGCCCAGGCTCACCACATGGCCTTTGCTCTATAAAAGTTCGTCTGTGAGGCAGGGAGGGTTTGCCCTCTCTGTAAGAGGTGGCCCCGAATGGTCAGTTTGATTCTCCATGCTTGGCGCTAAATAAAGCTTTGCTTGACTTTTGCTTTGTATCAGAATCATTCCTTTGATTACGGACCCAACATTATTTTCTTGGGATTAAAAAAAATATATATACTACCCTAATTCTTGCCTCCCCTTCTTCATGGGATTTAATTTCAAAGTTAGGAGTTTCTCCCTGATGGATGTGTTAATGTTACAAAGAACCCAGTAGACGGGGTGCCTGAGTGGCTCAGTCCATTTGATGAGGGAGCATGAGGCTGGCTGAAGACAAAGCAAAAGCTGGCGCCTTGTACCCCTCCCCCCATCCACTCCCCCTGGTAATATGTGTGACATTCCTCAGGCATCCCTGACTGCCCTAAAAGAACAAATGGTTATCTTGCAGAGATCACAGTCCAGTAAGGCAGGAGTCTCCCTTGGTTTACAAATGTCCTTGAGATTTACAACAAAGAAGTTACCTTATCAATAGCCCAATTTCCAAAGGCACATAACTCAGTTCCTCAAGCCCTAATGTCACCCTCCCCTCCATAGGGAGCCTGCTTTCCTCTCTCTCTGTCTGCCTGCCTCTCTGTCTACTTGTGATTTCTCTCTGTCAAATAAATAAATAAATAAATCTTTAAAAAACAAACAAACAAACAAACAAAAAAAACCCAGAAGGAGGCAGAGGTAGAAGGAAAAGTAAATAAAGTTAAATTTCTTCTAAACCTAAATCTCACTGACAAGGACGCTTGATAGCAGGAATGTAACATTCCACCAGGAGACTCCCAATTGTCTTTATGTTAATGCCTCATTAGAGGGAAAGTGGCCTTGGATTGATAGTAACTAGGCCTTCAATATCCTGATAGTCTTTACCCTAATAGCCCTTCTGAACCTCCCTTCCCCTCACCTTCCCCCAACCGCAAGGTATATAACCTGCCATCCCTCACAACCCGGGGCAGCAGCACTTCCTGCCCAAGGGTCCTGTCCCCACGCTTTAATAAACCACCATTTTGCAACAAAGATGTCTCAAGAATTCTTTTTGTTTTGTTTTGTTTTTTTTTTCACTTTTCCAATCTCTTCTAGGATGGGTTCTTCTCAATACTTCTTCTATGGACAATTATAGTAATTAATACTTTTGAAAAATTACCCATTTCCTAAGAATTTATGAATGTTACTAACAATTTCTCATGTAATTATTTTAATCTTTTAATAGCTATGATTATGTCCTTTTTCCATTCCTAGTTGTACTGATATTTGTTCTTTTTTTGTATCCTACTTAGGCTTCTGGGAGTTTCCTCCTTTTAGCCTAGTTTTTTTTTTCCAATTTATTTATTTTCAGAAAAACATTATTCATTATTTTTTCACCACACCGAGTACTCCATGCAAGCCGTGCCCTCTATAATACCCACCACCTGGTACCCCAACCTCCCACCCCCCCGCCACTTCAAACCCCTCAGATTGTCTTGGTCATCGGCTCCGGACCTCAGCCCACCAAACTCACCTAGGTTCTAGAACTTCATCACATTGAGAGGCTGCCTTCAGCTGGGGTCATGATGCCAGGAGTCCCGCATAGGGCTCCCTGCTCAGTGGGGAGCCTGCTTCTCGCTCTTCCTCTGTCTCTCAGCTCATGCTCTCACTCTCTCTCTCTATCTCAAATAAATAAAATATTAAAAACAAACAAACAAACAAACAAACCCACAAAAAACCCTAGCAGAATTGACCTGCAGAATCCCATTGTAACAAAAATGAAATGCATGAGAAAGAAGGTCTCTATTTCAAGAAACAGAATGCAGTCATTAGTGACATTGCTCCTGAAAAACCGAGCATTTGAAGAGTGGAAATACCCACTTAGAATTTACTGGGCACCTGAGTTCTCTGCAGACCTTAGGGAGAGAAATTGTGATGGAGGTGGAAAGATTTCCAGATAAGTTGGTTAAACAGACAGTGAACAATGAGGGAAACAGAAGTAGCATGTATAGACCAAACCTGAAGTTTGGAGCAATGCCCAAGGAGAGTACAGGACTATGAGTGAGTTATATTTCTACTGAAGGAAATGGGCATGTGGAACATTCCCATGTTATTGGAAATTATAACATTACATTCAGACATTGGAATATACGGGATTAAAAAAAGACAAATGAAGCATAAGTTCCTCCCAAAGTTAGAAAAGGATGGGATTTAAAGCTCAGGTGAAGGTTTTTAAGAGACAGTCATTAATAAAATAATTATACAAGTAATTATTTAATTACAGTGGTGGCTAATGGGGTGAATAGCATTGTGTTCAGTGAGAACATACATTTGGTGGGGCCCATGTAATGAGAACTGAAGCTTTTGGGTAGGATTCAGCCAGGCATTTGCTTACCTAACTTGACTCTCACAACAGGAACCTCTCACTCTCCTTACAAGTAGTTGACTTATACGACTATCTGCACAGACAGAACATCACCAGACCAATCATTTATCTTCCAAAATAATGATGCTAATGGGATGTTCTTCAGGCCCTTCAACCTCTTTCTAAGATGTTTTATCTTCCCCCAAATGTTGCTTCTCTGTTATCCCATTTCTTTGAAAGCTAACTCCATCAACCTCTGCACTTATGGAATTGTTTGACTCCAGTGTTCTCAGATGGCCTGATTTTGACCCCTCTGAAACAAACTCTGGTTATCACAACATGGTGCTAGCATCTAGTGGGTAAAGCTCAGGGATGCTGTTAAACATCATACAATTAGAGAACAGCCTCCTATGACAAACAATACTGACCCCAAATATCATTTTTTGGTTGAGGCTGAGAAACCCTGGTATAAACAGTAGAGGAATAATATTAAAAATTTTATCAAAACTCCCAATCATTCCCTATTATTTTTTTTTCCCAATTTATTTATTTTCAGAAAAACAGTATTCATTATTTTTTCACCACACCCAGTGCTCCATGCAAGCTGTGCCCTCTATAATACCCACCACCTGGTACCCCAACCTCCCACCCCCCCGCCACTTCAAACCCCTCAGACTGTTTTTTCAGAGTCCATAGTCTCTCATGGTTCACCTCCCCTTCCAATTTACCCAAATTCCCTACTACTCTCTAACGCCCCTTGTCCTCCCCTATTATTTTAATAATGACATTGAAAATATTATAAAATAGATCTCATTTTTCTCTTTTTTCCTTTTGTGCTGCTTGATGTTTTTCACTGTGGTTAGATTAGGTTCATATGACATAAGATGTGCCATTTTAGACGTTTTGAAGTGCACATTCCTACACACTTGTACTGAGTGCATTCACATTGTTGGGCCACCATTACCATCATCCATCTCCAGAATTTCTTCATCTTCCCAAATTGAAGCTTTGTATCCATTAAACACTACCCTTCTATTTCCTCCCTTCTTCCAGTCCTTGACAACCACCATTCTAGTTTCTGTCTTTGTGGGTTTGACTACTCTTGGTACATCATATGAGTGGAATCCTATAAAATTTATCCATTTGCAATATCTTAATTTCAACATTCTCAATTTTCAAAACCTGAACTTCTGATGTCCAATTTCCTCTCATATTTGTTCCACCATAGCCCTCCCTATCTCAATGGATACAATTCCATTCTTTCATGGTTCAGGCTCCAAACCCTGGAGCCAATCTTGGCTCCTCTCTTTATCTCATACTCATGTCCTGACAGACAACATATCCTCTTGGTTCCACCTCCCGAGCACAGCCCTAAGGACCACTTCTCAACCCTTACACTACTAGCACCACCCTGGCCGTAGCTATATGTATCTCATCTGCTTGCTGCTGTCAGCCCCAAGCAGGCATCACACCTTGAAACCCATTCTCAACCCAGCAGCTAGGATGATCTTTGAAGTCCTAAGTCTTATGATGTCATGTGTCTGCCCAAAGCCCTCACATCACTCAGAACAAGTGAAAGCAAAAGTTTTTCAAAGTTAGGGAAAGACTCACAGGATCCCTGTGGAAACCTGTCTTCCTCTTGCATTATGATCCCATTCTCCACTCCAGCCACATCCTCGCGAGTGAAAGCCCCACCTCAGCGCCTTTGCCATTAACATTACTATCTGTCCAGAGCACTTCACCCCTAGATGTGCATTCACCTTCTTCACAAATGTAATGTGTACTCGATGAGATTTATTATGAACAGGCTTTTTAATAGGACAATCCATTCTTCCCATACACCTGTACCTATTTATCCTTGCAGTGAAGCTAAAATATGACTGACATATAGCTAAAATATGACTCACATAAAATATGAGTGACATAGGAAACCCACTCTTCCCATACACCTGTACCTATTTATCCTTGTAGTGGTTGAAGCTAAAATATGACTGACACAGTAAAAACTCAGTAAACAATAAATGTTGTTCTAAAGGGGCTGCTAATAACATTGTTTGCTGACCACAGTTGATTGGCCCAAGCTGGAAAGAGAACATATTTGTGCAGATCAGAATAATTTCCTCAGATTTTCCCCCTATTTCCCTTTCTTTCTTTCTTTCTTTCTTTCTTTCTTTCTTTCTTTCTTTCTCTTCCTTCTTTTCTTTCTCTCTTCCTTTCCTTTCTTCTTTTTGGCACATGAGTAGCCAAAGTAATTCCAATTCTTAAATAGTACAGCTGTGAGTTGGGAGTTGTGAGAGCTGCTGGCCTCCATGTCTCTGTTTGAAAGTGGCCAGTTTGAGAAACCAAAACTGATAGCCTGAAAGGAAATCCTCATGGTGTTTGAACCCCAGTGTCTAGTTGTGCCAGGTTCCAGCTAAGCCTCTGCTTGGTTATGTTCAGATGAATCAGGGAATTCTCTCCTATCACTTGTTGTCTAAGTTCACCTGTCTAGTGCAACCTTATCTTTATGTGAGACAGGACCATGAGATGATAATGCCTACAAAAATCAGCAAGGAGTGCTGTGACAGATTCCATATCCTCAGCTTAAGGCCTTATCAACTAATTGTTGGCAAATTCTAAATCACACATCTCCTGTGGTAAGCTGATTAATAGCCTCCCAAAATAAGTCAAGCAGAGAGCGTCAATTATCATATGGTTTCACTTATTTGCGGAGCATAACCAATAGCATGGAGGACATGGGGAGATAGAGAGGAGAAGGGAGTTGGGGGAAATTGGAAGGGGAGATGAACCATGAGAAACTATGGACTCTGTAAAACAATCTGAAAGTTTTGAAGGGGAGGGGGGTGGGACGTCAGGGTACCAGGTAGTGGGTATTATAGAGGGCACAGATTGCATGGAGCACTGGGTGTGGTGCAACAATAATGAATACTGTTAAGCTGAAAATAAAAAATAAATTAAAAAAATAAAACAAAACAAAACAAAACAAAAAAACCTTACATCCAGCTCTGTGCACAGCAGGGACTCTGCTTGCTATTTTCTCCCTTTGCCCCTCTATTAGCACTGTGGTCTCTCTATAAATAATTAAGTCTTTATAGTAAATAAATAATTATATATATGGAAAAAAGCAAAATATGACATATATATGTAATGTTTATTAAATAATTACCTTTTTCTTTACAAAAAAAATAGAATAAAATAAATTGTCACAGGAAAAAAAAATAGCCTCCCAAAAATGACCAGGTAATAATCTTCAGAATTTGGTAATGTGTTACTTTAGATGACAAAAGGCACTTTGTAAGTACGGTTGAATTAAGGATCTCGAGATGGGAAATATACCATGAATTATCTGGGTCAACTCAATGTAATCATCAGGGTCCTTCTAAGAGGAAGCAGGGAGCCTGATACAGATTTCAATCCAAGACTCTAGGATCGTGACCTGCGCTGAAGGCAGATGCTTAACTGAGCCACCTAAATGCCCCAATAAAAATATTTTTTAAATAAAAATTTAAAAAATTCCTCAGGGTGGGTAGAAAACTTTTGCCTTTGTTTTCAACAGGATCTGACACACCAATATTATTATGCTCACCACTCTGTATTGCAATCATTTGGTTCCCTCCTCAATGTGTACATAGGAGAAAATAAATTCACAATGGATTAGACTTAATGGAATCAAAGTGAATTGAAGCCACATCAAATTAGTCTTTTCTCTCTAACAAACTTTAATTTTTGAGTAATTTTACGTCCTAACTATATTCTCAATACTGAGCTCCCTTTGTTTTTTCTCCAAAAGTTTCTCCTTTCCTGATGTTGTTTTGATACATTATAGGCTTTACCACTTGCTTTAGTTTCTTATTCTGGGTTCACAGAGAAGCCGATGCTGAGCCAAGAATTTATGTGCAAGCACTTTATTGGAAGGAGCAAGGAATATGGAACATGGGTAAGAGAGAGAGGAGAAGTGACACATGGAAGAAAATACCCTCAGTTAATTTTATATTAAGTCAGCTTCCACAGGGAATGAGAGTTTTCATCTTGTGGGGAAATTCTGGAAAATGTTACAAAATACAAACCTCAGAAATATCCTAGCCAATGAGTGAAAGACATGATAAACCCCATAACTCTCCATCAAGGGCTGTCTTTGTTGGGGCATAATTCCATGGCATTTTTGCCACAACTATTGGGCAAAGTTGGTGCTGGCTGAGTCTGGCATTTAGCAGTCATGCGGTGGACATGTAGGGAGGATCCCAGGTAATGAGGAGAAATGTGGACAGCATCTACCACTCCATCCTTCGCTGAACATCAATTCTATCAACATTCTTCTCAGATGAGCTAAGTCCTGAACACATTCTACATGTGTATAAATACCATTCTTGATGACACCTCCAGAGAGTCCCAGAAAAAAAAATTAAACCACGTGAAGAATAACTCTTATTCTATTGTATTGATCATCGCATGTTTTAGGATCTTAGAGGGTGTATCTTAAAATTGCATATATGAGAAATAAAAGTCACGTAAAAGAAGGAAAGAGAGGAAGGAAGGAAAGGTGGAAGGATCACAAGGAATGAAGCTACATCTCAGGTTTCCTAGGCAGCATATTGCTATGAATATAATCTCAGAAATCTAGATTCTTATTTTGAAGTTGAAAATCACATCACTGTTCATATAAAAAGTAGGGCAGAAACTCCGTGTCAACCAGCCTGCTTATAGTCCAACTCAGTTTCACTCTCTTCTTTTGAGAAGTCAGGTGAATGAGGGGAAATGTCTTCAGGACATATTTTCAAGGTGACATAAAGTCAAACATGTGAAGGAACAAAGAGGCACAGTTCTGATATGGAAAACACTTTGGTATGATCACGCATGATTCTTTATATGGAAAACCCAAAACTCTACCCCCAAACTGCTAGAACTCATACAACAATTCAGCAACGTGGCAGGATACAAAGTCAATGTACAGAAATCAGTGGCTTTTTTATACACTAATAATGAAAATACAGAAAGGGAAATTAAAGAATAGATTCCATTTACTATAGCACCAAGAACCATAAGATACCTGGGAATAAACCTAACCAAAGAGGTAAAGGATCTGTACTGGAGGAGCTACAGAACACTCATGAAAGTAATTGACGAAGACACAAAAAGATGGAAGACCATTCCATGCTCTTGGATCGGAAGAATAAACATTGTTAAAATGTCTATACCGCCTAAAGTAATCTATACTTTTAATGCTATTCCAATCAAAATTCTATTGGTATTCTTCACTTTATTTTATTTTTAATATTTTTTTATTTTTTTATTAACATATAAAGTACTATTAGACCCAGGGGTACAGGTCTGTGAATTACCAGGTTTACACATTTCATAACACTCGCCATAGCATATACCTTCCCCAATGTCCATAACCCCACCACCTTCTCTGTGACCCTCCCCCAGCTACCCTCAGAAACAAAATCACTTTATTCAGTGCAATAAGGTCTTAGCTTCCAACCTTTCCATGAAACTCCTTCCCTGGTGACCTGGGCAGAATTAGATGAAGCCAAGAGGACAGGACCATCCTAATGAGCCTGAAACACTATCCGGTTGTCTTCTGTCTCCCAGTTAGTGCTTAGTATGGAAATTACTACTCTACCACAGAGTTTTTCAACCTGGAGACTGCTGACATTTAGGTCCAGATGTGTTCTTGTGGTGGAGGCTGTCCTATGTGTTGTAGGATGTTTTGTAGCATCTGTGGCCTCTGTACACTATATGCTAGTGGCGTCCTCCCCAATCCTAGTCGTAAAGATAAGAAATGTCTCTAGACATTACTAATGTCCTCAAGAGCACATCACTCCTGCAAGAGAACGAGCTGGTTGCCATGAAACAAAGGAATCAAGGAAAGGAAAAATGCAGGAAGTATGAAGCAAGGGGGAAGACCCTGGTTTTCCTAAGTGCCAGAATAGAATGGACCAAGGATACTGGCATCTAGTCAAGAGTCTTTGCATGCAGGAGGCCATAGGTCAGGAACGAAAGCACCAGTGCACATTTCTTGGTCAACAGATAAACTTTTTTAAAAATTAAATTTATTTATTTTCAGCATAACAGTATTCAGTATTTTTTCACCACACCCAGTGCTCCATGCAAGCCGTGCCCTCTATAATACCCACCACCTGGTACCCCAACCTCCCACCCCCCGGAAACTTCAGTCCCCTCAGATTGTTTCGCAGAGTCCATAGTCTCTCATGATTCACCTCCCCTTCCAATTTACCCAACTCCCTTCTCCTCTCTAACACCCCTTGTCCTCCATGATATTTGTTATGCTCCACAAATAAGTGAAACCATATGATAATTGACTCTGCTCGACTTATTTCACTCAGCATAATCTCTTTCAGTCCCATCCATGTTGCTACAATATTTGGGTATTCATCCTTTCTGATGGAGGCATAATACTCCATAGTGTATATGAACCACATTTTCCTTATCCATTCATCCGTTGAAGGGCATCTTGGTTCTTTCCATAGTTTGGCGACTGTGGCCATTGCTGCTATAAACATTGGGGTACAGATGGCCCTTCTTTTCACAAAATCTGTATCTTTGGGTTAAATACCCAGGAGTGCAATTGCAGGGTCATAGGGTAGTTCTATTTTTAATTTCTTGAGGAATCTCCACACTGTTCTCCAAAGAGGCTGCACCAACTTGCATTCCCACCAACAGTGGAAGAGGGTTCCCCTTTCTCCACATCCTCTCCAACACATGTTGCTTCCTGTTTTGTTAATTTTGGCCATTCTAACTGGTGTAAGGTGATATCTCAATGTGGTTTTAATTTGAATCTCCCTGAGGGCTAGTGATGATGAACATTTTTTCATGTGTCTGATAGCCATTTGTATGTCTTGATTGGAGAAGTGTCTGTTCCTGTCTTTTGCCCATTTTTTGATATGATTGCCTGTTTTGTGTGTGTTGAGTTTGAGGAGTTCATTATAGATCCTGGATATCAACCTTTTGTCTGTACTGTCATTTGCAAATATCTTCTCCCATTCCGTGGCTTGCCTCTTTGTTTTTTTGACTGTTTCCTTTGCTGTGCAGAAGCTTTTGATTTTGATGAAGTCCCAAAAGTACATCTTCGCTTTTGTTTCCTTTGCCTTTGGAGACGTATCTTGAAAGAAGTTGCTGTGGCTGATATCAAAGAGATTACTGCCTATGTTCTCCTCTAAGATTCTGATGGATTCCTGTCTCACGTTGAGGTCTTCTATCCATTTTGAGTTTATCTTTGTGTACAGTGTAAGAGAATGGTCGAGTTTCATTCTTCTACATAAAGCTGTCCAGTTTTCCCAGCACCATTTATTGAAGAGACTGTCTTTTCTCCACTGTATATTTTTTCCTGTTTTGTCGAAGATTATTTGCACATAGAGTTGGGGGTCCATATCTGGGCTCTCTACTCTGTTCCACTGGTCTATGTGTCTGTTTTTATGCCAGTACCATGCTGTCTTGGTGATCACAGCTTTGTAGTAAAGCTTGAAATCAGGTACCGTCATGCCCCCCATTTTATTTTTGTTTTTCAACATTTCCTTAGTGATTCTGGGTCTCTTTTGATTCCATACAAATTTTTGGATTATTTGCTCCAGCTCTTTGAAAAATACCGGTGGAATTTTTATAAGAATGGTATTAACGTATAGATTGCTCTAGACAGTATAGACATTTTAACAATGTTTATTCTTCCGATCCAAGAGCATGGAATGGTCTTCCATCTATTTGTGTCTTCTTCGATTTCTTTCATGAGTGTTCTGTAGTTCCTCCAGTTTACCTCTTTGGTTAGGTTTATTCCCAGGTATCTTATGGTTCTATGGTAAATGGAATCGATTCTCTAATTTCCCTTTCTGTGTTTTCATTGTTAGTGTATAAGAAAGCCACTGATTTCTGCCCATTGACTTTGTATTCTGCCAAGTTGCTGAACTGCTATGAGTTCTAGTAGTTTTGGGGTGGAGTCTTTTGGGTTTTCCATATAAAGAATCATGTCATCTGCGAAGAGAGAGAGTTTGACTTCTTCATTGCCAATTTGGATACCTTTTATTTCTCTTTTTTGTCTGATTGCTGTTGCTAGGACTTCTAACACTATGTTGAACAAGAGTGGTGAAAGTGGGCATCCTTGTCTTGTTCCTGATCTCAACGGGAAGGCTGCAAGCTTTTTCCCTTTGAGGATGATATTTCAGAAGTTATTATCAACAGTTATATGCCAATAAGCTTAGCAACCTAGATTAAATGGATGCATTCTTGGAAAAATATAAACTACCAACATTGAACAAGGAAGAAATCGACAACCTGAATAGACCAATATCTAATAACGAGATTGAAGCAGTGATCAAAAACCTCCCAAAAAACAAGAGCCCAGGACCTGACGGATTCCCTGGGGAATTCTACCAAACTTTCAAAGAAGAAATAACACCTATTCTCCTGAAGCTGTTTCAAAAAATTGAAGCAGAAGGAAAACTTTAAGACTCTTTCTATGAAGCCAGCATTACCCTGATCCCCAAACCAGGCAATGACCCTACCAAAAAGGAGAATTTCAGACCAATATCACTGATGAATATGAATGCTAAATTTCTCGACAAGATCCTAGCCAACAGGATCCAGCAGCACATTAAAAAGATTATCCACCATGATCAGGTGGGATTCATCCCTGGGCTACAAGAATGGTTCAATATTCGCAAATCAATCAATGTGATAGAACAAATTAATAAAGATTGAAGACCAAATGACAGAGAATAAAGAAGCTGAGCAAAAGAGACAAACAAATACTGCACCTCAAGGAGAGAATTCGAGAGATAAGTGACACCATAAGATGACACAACATTAGAATAATTGGGATTCCAGAAGAAGAAGAAAGAGAGAGGAGAGCAGAAGGTATATTGGAAAGAATTATTGTAGGGAATTTCCCTAATATGGCAAAGGGAACAAAAATCAAAATCCAGGAGATGCTAAGAATGCCCCTCAAAATCAATAAAAATAGGTCCACACCTCGTCACCTGATAGTAAAATTTGCAAGTCTTAGTGACAAAGAGAAAATCCTGAAAGCAGCCCGGGACAAGAAGTCTGTAACATACAATGGTAAAAGTATTAGATTGGCAACAGACTTATCCACAGAGACCTGGCAGGCCAGAAATAACTGGCATGATATATTCAGAGCACTAAACAAGAAAAACATGCAGCCAAGAATACTATATCCAGCTAGGCTGTCATTGAAAATAGAAGGAGAGATAAAAAGCTTCCAAGACAAACAAAAACTGGTGGGTATTATAGAGGGCACAGATTGCATGGAGCACTAGGTGTGGTGCAAAAATAATGAATACTGTTACTGTTATGCTGAAAATAAAAAATAAAAAAACCCACATGCAGCCAAGAATACTATATCCAGCTAGGCTATCATTGAAAATAGAAGGAGAGATTAAAAGCTTCCAGGACAAACAAAAACTGAAAGAATTTGCAAACACCAAACCAGCTCTACAAGAAATATTGAAAGGGGTTCTCTAAGCAAAGAGAGACCCTAAAAGTAGTAGATCAGAAAGAAACAGAGAAAATATGCAGTAACAGTCACCTTACAGGCAATACAAAGTCACTAAATTCATATCTCTCAATAGTTACCCTAAATGTTAATGGACTAAAGGCCCCAATCAAAAGACACAGGGTATCAGAATGGATAAAACAACAAAAGCCATCAATATACTGCCTACAAGAAACTCATTTTAGACCCAAAGACACCTCCGGATTTAAAGTGAGGGGGTGGAAAACAATTTACCATGCTAATGGCCATCAGAAGAAAGCAGGAGTGGCAATCCTTATATCAGATCAATTAGATTTTACGCCAAAGTCTATAATAAGAGATGAGGAAGGACACTATATCATACTCAAAGGGTGTATCCAACAAGAAGACCTAACAGTTTTAAATATCTATGCCCCTAACAGGGGAGCAGCCAACTATATAAACCAATTAATAACAAAATCAAAGAAATACATTGACAATCATACAATAATAGTAGGAGACCTTAACATTCCCCTCAATGAAATGGACAGATCATTTAAGCAAAGATCAACAAGGAAATAAAGACCTTAAATGACACACTGGACCAGATGGACATCACAGATACATTCAGAACATTCCATCCCAAAGCAACAGAATATACATTCTTCTCTAGTGCACATGGAACATTTTCCAGAATAGATCACATCCTGGGACATAAATCAAGTATCAAAAGATTGGGATCATTCCCTGCATATTTTTAGACCATGATGCTCTGAAGCTAGAACTCAATCACAAGAGGAAATTTGGAAAGAACGCAAATATATGGAGACTAAACAGCATCCTTCTAGAGAATGAATGGGTCAACCAGGAAATTAAAGAAGAATTGAAAAAATTCATGGAAACAAATGATAATGAAAACACAACAGTTCAAAATCTGTGGGTAACAACAAAGGCAGTCCTGAGAGGAAAATATATAGCGGTACAAGCCTCTCTCAAGAAACAAGAAAGGTCTCAGGGGTGCCTGGGTGGCTCAGTGGGTTAAGCCGCTGCCTTCGGCTCAGGTCATGATCTCAGGGTCCTGGGATCGAGTCCCGCATCGGGCTCTCTGCTCAGCAGGGAGCCTGCTTCCTCCTCTCTCTCTCTGCCTGCCTCTCTGCCTACTTGTAATCTCTCTGTCAAATGAATAAATAAAATCTTTAAAAAAAAAAAAAAAAGGTCTCAAATACACAACCTAACCCTACACTTAAAGGAGCTGGAGAAAGAACAACAAAGAAAGCCTAAACCCAGCAGGAGAAGGGAAATCATAAAGATCAGAGCAGAAATCAATGAAATAGAAACTAAAAAAAAATAGAACAAATCAATGAAACTAGGAGCTGGTTCTTTGAAAGAATTAATAAGATTGACAAACCCCTGGCCAGACTTATCAAAAAGAAAAGAGAAAGGACCCAAATAAAATCATGAATGAAAGAGGAGAGATCACAACCAACACCAAGGAAATACAAACAATTATAAGAACATACTATGAGCAACTCCATGCCAACAAATTCGACAATCTGGAAGAAATGGATACATTTCTAGAGACATATAAACTACCACAACTGAACCAGGAAGAAATAGAAAACCTGAACAGACCCATAACCAGTAAGGAGATTGGAACAGTCATCAAAAATCTCCAAACAAACAAAAGTCCAGGCCCAGATGGCTTCCCAGGGGAATTCTACCAAACATTTAAAGAAAAATTAATTCCTATTCTCCTGAAACTGTTCCAAAAAATAGAAATGGAAGGAAAACTTCCAAACTCATTTTATGAGGCCAGCATCACCTTGATCCCCAAACCAGACAAAGATCCCATCAAAAAAAAAGAACCACAGACCAATATCCTTGATGAACACAGATGCAAAAATTCTCATCAAAATACTGGCCAATAGGATCCAACAGTACATTGAAAGGATTATTCACCACGATCAAGTGGAATTTATTCCAGTGCTGCAAGGTTGGTTCAACACCCTCAAATCAATAAATGTGATACAACACATTAATAAAAGGAAGAATAAGAACTATATGATACTA
Organism: Neogale vison; assembly: GCF_020171115.1. Taxonomy (NCBI): domain Eukaryota; kingdom Metazoa; phylum Chordata; class Mammalia; order Carnivora; family Mustelidae; genus Neogale; species Neogale vison. The sequence continues at coordinate 217,702,551 of NC_058096.1, forward strand.
TCAATAGATACTCTCAAATGCTGAAAAAGCATTTGACAAAGTTCAGCATCCCTTCCTGATTAAAACTCTTCAAAGTGTAGGGATAGAGGTCACATACCTCAATATTATCAAAGCTATCTATGAAAAACCCACTGCAAATATCATTCTCAATGGAGAAAAATTGAAAGCTTTTCCGCTAAGGTCAGGAACACAGCAAGAATGTCTGTTATCACCACTGCTGTTCAACATTGTACTAGAAGTCCTAGCCTCAGCAATCAGACAACAAAAAGAAATTCAAGGCATCCAAATCAGCAAAGAAGAAGTCAAACTATCACTCTTTGCAGATGATATGGTACTATATGTGGAAAACCCAAAAAACTCCATCCAAAACTGCTAGAACTTATACAGGAATTCAGTAAAGTGTCAGGATATAGGATCAATGCACAGAAATCAGTTGCATTTCTCTACACCAACAACAAGACAGAAGAAAGAGAAATTAAGGAGTCAATCCCATTTACAATTGCACCCCAAACCCTAAGATACCTAGGAATAAACCTAACCAAAGAGGCTAAGAATCTATACTCAGAAAATTATATAGCACTCATGAAAGAAATCAAGGAAGACACAAAGAAATGGAAAAATGTTCCATGCTCATGGATTGGAAGAACAAATATTGTGAAAATGTCTATTCTACCTAAAGCAATCTACACATTTAATGCAATCTCTATCAAAATCCCATCTATTTTTTCAAAGAAATTAGACAAAAAAAAAGAAATAGACAAACAATCCTAAAATATATATGGAACCAGAAAAGACTTCGAATAGCCAAAGAAATATTGAAAAAGAAAGCCAAAGTTGGTGGCATCACAATTCCAGACTTCAAGCTCTATTACAAAGCTGTCATCATCAAGACAGCATGGTACTGGCACAAAAACAGACACATAGATGAATGGAACAGAATAGAGAGCCCAGAAATAGACCCTCAACTCTATGGTCAACTAATCTTCGACAAAGCAGGAAGGAATGTCCAATGGAAAAAAGACAGCCTCTTCAACAAATGGTGCTGGGAAAATTGGACAGCCACATGCAGAAAAATGAAATTGGTCTATTTCCTTACACCACACACGAAAATAGATTCAAAATGGATGAAGGACCTCCATGTGAGAAAGGAATCCATCAAAATCCTTGAGGAGAACACAGGCAGCAACCTCTTCGACCTCAGCCGCAGCAACATCTTCCTAGTAACATCGCCAAAGACAACAGAAGCAAGGGTAATAATGAACTATTGGGATCTCATCAAGATCAAGCTTTTGCACAGCAAAAGAAATAGTTAACAAAAGCAAAAGACAACTGACAGAGTGGGAGAAGATATTTGCAAAAGACATATCAGATAAAGGGCTAGTATCCAAAATCCATAAAGAGCTTAGCAAACTCAACACCCAAAGAACAAATAATCCAATCAAGAAATGGGCAGAAGACATGAACAGACATTTCTGCAAAGAAGACATCCAGATGGCTAACAGACACATGAAAAAATGCTCCACATCACTCGGAATCAGGGAAATACAAATCAAAACCACAATGAGATACCACCTCACACCACTCAGAATGGCTAAAATTAACAAGTCATCTGAAAAACAGTCTGAGGGGTTTGAAGTGGCGTGGGGGTGGGAGATTGGGGTACCAGGTGGTGGGTATTATAGAGGGCACAGCTTGCATGGAGCACTGGGTGTGGTGAAAAAATAATGAATACTGTTTTTCTGAAAATAAATAAATTGGGAAAAAAAAACCCAAAAACAAGTCAAGAAATGACAGATGCTGGCGAGGATGCAGAGAGAGGGGAACCCTCCTATATTGTTGGTGGGAATGCAAGCTGGTGCAACCACTCTGGAAAACAGTGTGGAGGTTCCTTCAAAAACTGAAAATAGAGCTCCCTATGACCCAGCGATTGCACTCCTGGGTATATATCCTAGAGATACAAATGTGGAGCCCCGAAGGGGCACGTGCACCCGAATGTTTATAGCAGCAATGTGCACAATAGCCAAACTATGGATAGAACCTAGATGTCCATCAACAGATGAATGGATAAAGAAGATGTGGTATATATACACAATGGAATACTATGCAGCCATCAAAAAATTATATCTTGCCATTTGCGATGACGTGGATGGAACTAGAGGGTATTAGGCTTAGCGAAATAAGTCAATCGGAGAAAGACAACTATCATATTATCTCCCTGATTTGAGGAAGTGGAGATGCAATGTGGGGGGTTGGGGGTAGGAAAAGAAAAAAATGAAAGAAGGTGGGATTGGGAGGGAGACAAACCATAAAAGACTCAATCTCAAAAGAAAGACTGAGAGTGTCTGGGGCAGGGGGGACAGGAGAGGGTGGTGGGGTTATGGACATTGGGGAAGGTATGTGCTATGATGAGTGCTCTGAAATGTATAAACCTGGCGATTCACAGACCTGTACCCCTGGGGATAAAAGTACATTATATGTTTATTAAAAAAATAAATAAATTTAATTAAAAAAATTACTGGAGATTTCCATGAAGATGAAAATTAAAAGAGAAATAGAGAAAGGGAGGCAAATCTTACTATATGAACTGAGACACATTTTAGGATTTCCACCCTCTCTTTTTCTTTTTCTTTCTTTCTTTTCTTAGAGAGGGGGAGGTGGTGGGGACCACACTTGATCCCTCAAACCTGAGATCATAACCTGAGCAAAAATCAGGAGTTGGACACTTAACCAATGGAGTCACCCAGGCACCCAGATTTCCATGCATTCTTGAATGAATTTCCTGGTACTTGATAGGCTTCTACCTCTCTGATATATAATAAAGTAAAGTCATTAAACCTTTCTTAGGATTGGGTTTCACCAATAAACCCACCATTCCAGTAACAATGCAAATTCTGCTTTACAAACCATGATTGAGTATTTATTGGGTGCAAACTTCTTTTAGAGGCCATACATATCTTGATATGGATGATGTTCTCCCCATTTCTAGATGTAGGATAACAGCACAGAGAGGTTGGGATGTTGACATATTCTCCATGTTTAGTCTGATTCCCATCCCGGGGCTCTGTGCACTCCACCAGTGTCAAATGGTTGCTTTATTTTCAAACATGCTTTAGTTCCAGATGAGCAAACAGAAAGAGGACCAAAAATTCCTTCTCTTGGGATTCTGTGAGTTCATCTGTGAATTAGGGAATTGGGATAAATGGTTTACAGGGGCCTTTGCTACATGAATATTATAGATCATAAGGTTTTCTATGAATAGTAATGCATTTTGCAGCCCATTTTGGAAATCTGTGATATAAAAATATTATTCCTCATCCAAGATAGGCGCTGGTTCATTTTTTTATATAGAGCATTTTTCACCTATTTACCATCACAGTGAGATGTCCAGTACATCAAATTCCATAATAACCTTTTATCCTGAACTTTTTGATACATATACCCGTGTATTTCTTTTGCTTTACTTTTTTTTAAAATTTTTAAAAATTTTAGTTTACTTTAGTTTATTCTTTTTAAATTTTATTTTCTAATAATCATATAGAGTTAAGCTTCAAGGTAATCCCCTTTCCCCAATCAATTCTACCCCTATAGGTAAACCAATTTTAAATCCCCCTTTATCTTAGGAAAGTTGAGTCCTTTAACAAAGATATCAAGATACATCCAGGAAGAATCAAAATAACCTTCCTCGCACACACTGAAAATTTATAACCAGTCTCCCATCTTTTTCTTCTGCTAGTGTTTCTGTGTATTTGTATTTGTCCTGATAGTATATAAATCTTATACTTGGGGTTCTTTTTGACGAGGTTCTTTATTTATTTATTTATTTTCCCATTTATTTATTTTCAGAAAAACAGTATTCATTATTTTTTCACCACACCCAGTGCTCCATGCAAGCTGTGCCCTCTATAATACCCACCACCTGGTACCCCAACCTCCCACCCCCCCGCCACTTCAAACCCCTCAGACTGTTTTTCAGAGTCCATAGTCTCTCATGGTTCACCTCCCCTTCCGATTTACCCAAATTCCCTACTCCTCTCTAACGCCCCTTGTCCTCCATGCTATTGGTTATGCTCCACAAATGAGTGAAACCATATGATAATTGACTCTCTCTGCTTGACTGATTTCACTCAGCATAATCTCTTCCAGTCCCGTCCATGTTGCTACAAAAGTTGGATATTCGTCCTTTCTGATGGAGGCATAATACTCCATAGTGTATATGGACCACATCTTCCTTATCCATTCATCCGTTGAAGGGCATCTTGGTTCTTTATTTATTTTTGCTTCTATATATATATATTTTTTTCTCTTGTCAGATACTTTTGTCAGTCTTTTTGTTTGTCTGGTTTTGTTTGTATACTTCCTAAATCTTACCTTGGGGCCCATTTGGGCTGAGCCTTCTCTTTTATCTTCCCTTTTTTTTCCCTGTATCTCTCTCTCTTTTTCTTTTCTTTTTTCTCTTGTTTGGTTGGGGAATCCTGATTGCTCAGAAGCATTCCAGGGTGCACCTTGACTGCACCATGGTCGATACATCCAGCTACATCCATTCAGTCATCTCTCACCAAAATGAATAGGAGGAGGAATGCCCAACCGAAGAAAAATACAGAGGATGGGCCTTCTGCAACTGAGCTAACAGCTATCAACATAGACAAAATGTCAGAAAGGGAATTCAGGCTAACAATTATCCAGGCAATAGCTATGCTGGAGAAGCCATGGATGACCAGGAGAATTGATTAGGGCAGAACTTAAAGTCACCAGAGATGATGTTCACAATGCTCTTAATGAGTTCCAATCTAAACTAAATTCTCTAAAAGCTAGGGTAACTGAGGCAGAAGATAGAATTAGTGATCCGGAGGACAAACAGATAGAGTGAAAGGATCAGTAGGAAGCCTGGAACAGGCTTAGAAGACACGAAAACAGAATCAGGGAAATAAATGATGCCATAAAACATTTCAACATCAGAATTATTGGAATCCCTGACGGGGAGGAGAAAGAAAGAAGTCTAGAAGATATAGTGGAACAAGTTTTCCATGAAAATTTTCCGTATCTCACGAATGGAACCAGTGTACATGTACTACAGGCAGAACGGTTTCCCCCCAAGATTATAGATTCTCAAAAGCCCTCCAGACACCTGATAGTAAGAATGAAGAATTATAATTGTAGGCAGGCCCTCTTGAAGACAGCTAGGACAAAGAAGCTCCTTACGTATAGAGGAAAGCCCATCAGAATAATGTCAGACCTGTCCACAGAGACCTGGCAAGCCAGAAAGGGCTGGCAAGATATATTCAGGGCACTAAATGAGAAGAACATGCAGTGAAGAATACTTTATCCAGCAAGACTGACATTCAAAATGGATGGAGAGATAAAGAGTTTCCAAGACTGGCAAGACTTAAAAGACTATGCAACCATCAAGCCAACACTGCAGGAAATATTAAGGGGGGCTTTATAAAAGAGAAAAATTTCTAAAAATATAATCCTAAAAATGTAGATAAGGAATATGTGGTCCATATACACTTCTGGAGTATTATGCCTCCATCAGAAAGGATGAATACCCAACTTTTGTAGCAACATGGATGGGACTGGAAGAGAATATGCTGAGTGAAATAAGTCAAGCAGAGAGAGTCAATTATCATATGGTTTCACTTATTTGTGGAACATAAGAAATAACACGGAGGACAAGAGGAGCTGGAGAGGAGAAGGGAGTTGGGGGAAATTGGATGGGGAGTTGAACCATGAGAGACTATGGACTCTGAAAAACAACCTGAGGGTTTTGAAAGTGCAGGGAGTGGGAGGTTGGGGAGCCTGTTGGTGGGTATTAAGGAGGGCATGTATTGCATGGAGCACTGGGTGTGGTGCAAAAACAATGAATACTGTTATGCTGAAAAGAAAAAAAATATATTTAAAAAAATTCTAAAACATCTCAACACTCATACCTCCTTCTCCAATCCTCTATACTCCTGTCATTTCGTCATTTGGGCTCTCTAAAATTTCCTCTGCCATTGATGTACAATACATAAGCACAATTTCTTACCACGCAGTTTAATTGGGTAAATACTGAAGTTTTCATCACATCAGTTAATGAGAAATCAAACTCTGAGCTTGTCTTCCAGCCAAGCCTTGAGATCATCCACATTTTGAATGTAGAGATCTCTGAGAACCCCTGAAGTATTTAAGCAAGCAATCAAGTCACCAGATAAGTATATAAAAATAAATAATTATCTAATATAATAACATACATCACTAAACAGAAAAATTAAAACCCGAGGTGTGTCTCAAACAGCAAAAAACTTACATCTCCATCCATGTTGTCGCAAATGGCAAGATTTCGTTTCTTTTGATGGCTGCATAGTATTTCATTGTGTATATATACCACATCTTCTTTATCCATTCATCTGTTGATGGGCATCTAGGTTCTTTCCATAGTTTGGCTATTGTGGACATTGCTGCTATAAACATTCGGGTGCACGTGCCCCTTTGGATCACTATGTTTGTATCTTTAGGGGGTACCAGGTGGTGGTATTATAGAGGGCATGGCTGGCATGGAGCACTGGGTGTGGTGAAAAAATAATGAATACTGTTTTTCTGAAAATAAATAAATTGGAAAAAAAACACAAATGAAAAGGAAAAAACAAAACAAAACAAAAAAACCCCTTACTTCTCCAATGTATAAATTCCAAACCCCAAACCAGGACTATAGAAAGAAAAATAGAAAGTTCTCCTTAGAGACATACATTTTAACTGAGAAAAGAGAAATTTAACAAGATTTTTAAAAAATATTTTATTTATTTATTTGACAAACAGAGGGCACAATTAGGCAGAGAGGCTGGCAGAGAGAGAGAGAGAGGAGGAAACAGGCTCCCTACTGAGTAGAGAGCCCAATGTGGGGCTCGATCCCAGGACCCTGGGATCATGACCTGAGTTGAAGGCAGAGGCTTAACACACTGAGCCACTCAGGCACCTTCAATAAGATTCTTGGTAGAGAAGACCTAATTCTCTCTAAATGACTTGATTAAGTAAGTAGCTGTACAGATATAAAAGTCATATGTTGAACCATGAGAGACTATGGACTCTGAAAAACAATCTGAGGGGTTTGAAGTGGCGGAGGGGGGGAGGTTGGGGTACCAGGTGGTGGGTATTATAGAGGGCATGGCTTGCATGGAGCACTGGGTGTGGTGAAAAAATAATGAATAATGTTTTTCTGAAAATAAATAAATTGGAAAAAAATGTTAATAAATACAAAGAAATAGCTTTTGAAAAAAAAACCATATGTTTATTCCAAATTGAAAAAAAAAGTCATATGTTGCTCTTTGTAGTTGAGAAAAATGTGTCTGAATTTTACAATGAGATAAGTAACTTGGAAATCAGAAATGAGGAATAGAAGTCAGCTTCTTCCTGAGAAGAAGAGGGGGTCTAGATACTACCTGCCACCCAGTGCATTCACTTCTCTCCATCAATTAATAATAGCAAGTCCTTAGAGATTGGGAGAACATGGACCAATCTGGCTAATTATGTGCCAAGCACTTTGAGCCCTCAACTGTAAACAATCAGCGTGTGCTTTCCAGCCTTTTAGTTTTCAATCCCAGGTCAGTGGGCTCCATACATGTGTCTCCTCCTTCCAGAGCCGTCTGCTTGAGGACACCCATACCAGCATCTGTCTTCCTGCCAGTCCTGGAAACAAAGCCTCAGTCCTCACCAAGCTCCAGGCAGGGGAGAGGCATCCAGCTCTGCAATCCTCCATCCTCCTCCAGCAGGGACACAGTACAGACCAGTGAGTAGGAAGTAGAGTGGGAGAGACTGAATGCAGGAGGGACAGGGAGAGCATTGTTCCCTCTTCAGCAGACCACTGGGACAGTTGGGATAGCCAGACTGGAGGGGACCAAATTGCAAAGAATGAACGCAAAGGCCTATAAAAGTGTTGTTGGTTCTGGCAGGGACCCTAGCACTCTTATTTAGATTTCTATTTTTGTCTCATGTTAGTTCTATTTCTCCTGGGAATTTCCCCATCAGAACAAGAAATAGGTCCTTTATAACTGTTCTCTGAGTCCTCCACATGATCATGAAGGTGATGATGATGGTGAGGATGGAAATGATGTCAGTAAACACAATGTTGCAAACCTTTAGCAAGGGACTCCAAGTGCCAGACACAGATGAAATTTCTATGTAGTTTGAAAACTTTCATCTGCATTACCACCCCCAGAAAGACAGCAACATGTATTATCATCATTTCAGAGTTAAGAATAAGAGCATAATATTTTTTTCACTTCCTGATTTTCTTTATTTATTTTTGCCTTCAACTCACCTTTTAAAATTTTTTTATTTAATTTCCAGTTAGGATAAGAAAGGGAAAAAAAGGGGGGTTGGAATCAGAGGGGAGATGAACCATGAGGGACTGGACTACAGGAACAACCTGAGAGTTTTAGAGGGGAGAGGGGTGGAAGTATGGAATAGCCAGGTGGTGGGTATTAAGGAGGGCATGTATTGCATGGAGCACTGGGTGTTATACGCAAACAATCATGGAACATTACATCAAGACTACTGATACACTGCAAGGTGACTAACATAACAAAAAAAATAAATTGCCATTGGTTAACATACATTGTACTGTTAGTTTCAGTTGTACAATATGTTGATTCAACATTTCCATTCGTTACCCAGTGCTCATCAGGACAAGTCCCTCTTTAATCCCTTTAACTATTTCACCCATCCTCCCACCCACCTCCCCTCTGGTAACCATCAGTTTGTTTTCTATAGTTAAGAGTCTGTTTCTTGGTTTTCCCCTCTCTCTCTCTTTCCCCCCTCCTTTGCTAGTTTGTTTTGTTTCTTAAATTCCACATATGAGTGAAATCATATGGTAGTAGTTAGTCTCTTTATGACTGACTTCTTTTGCTTAGTATAATACTCTCTAGCTCCATTGCAAATCTCATTCCTTTGAAGGCTGGCTAGTATTCTATTGTATACATACAGCACATCTTCCTTATGCATTAATCAGTCGATGGACACTTGGGCTGTTTCCCAAAAACACTGTTGTTGAAAATGCTTCTATGAACATCAGGGTGCATGTATTCCTTTGAATCAATATTTTAAAAAAATATTTTATTTATTTATTTGACAGAGAGAGAGAGTAAGAGAGGGAACACAAGCCAGGGGAGTGGGAAAAAGAGAAGCAGGCTTCCTGCTAAGTGGGAAGCCTAAGGTAGGACTTGATATCAGGACTCAGAGATCATGACCTGAGCCGAAGATTGATGCCTAACAATTGAGCCACGCTGGTGCCCCATGGATCAGTATTCTTTTTTTTTTTTTTTAAGATTTTATTTATTTATTTGTCAGAGAGAGGGGGAGAGAGCGAGCACAGGCAGACAGAGAGGCAGGCAGAGGCAGAGGGAGAAGCAGGCTCCCTGCCGAGCAAGGAGCCCGATGTGGGACTCGATCCCAGGACGCTGGGATCAAGACCTGAGCCAAAGGCAGCTGCTCAACCAACTGAGCCACCCAGGCGTCCCAGTATTCTTTTGTCTTTTAAATTCCCAGTAGTGCAGTTACTGGATCAAAAGTTGGTTCTATTTTTAACTTTCTGAGGAACCTCCATACTATTTTCCAGAGCGGCTGCTCCAGTTTGCATTCCCACCAACAGAACACGAGTGTTCCTTTTTCTCCACATCCTCACCAACTCTTGTTTCTTGTATTGTTGATTTTAGCCACTCTGACAGGTGTGAAGTAATATCTTATGGTAGTTTTGATTTGCATTTCCCTGACAATGAGCAATGTTGGTCATCTATATGTCTTCTTTGGAAAATTATCTATTCCTGTCTTCTGTTCATGGTTTTTTTTTTTTTTTGTATTTTTTTTGTGTGTTTTTTTCCAATTTATTTATTTTCAGAAAAACATTATTCATTATTTTTTCACCACACCCATGCTCCATGCAAGCCATGCCCTCTATAATACCCACCACCTGGTACCCCAACCTCCCACCCCTCCCCCCGCCACTTCAACCCCCTCAGATTGTTTTTCAGAGTCCATAGTTCTGTTCATGTTTTAATTGGATTATTTGTTTTGGGGGAGTTGAGTTTCATAAGTTTTTTGCATATTTTGGATACTAACCCTTTATCAGATATGGCATTTGGAAATATCGTATCCCATTCCATAGTTGCCTTTTAGTATAGTTGATTGCTTCCTTTGTAACACAGAAGCTTTTTTTTTTTTACAGTTTATTTATTTTTTTTCCCAATTTATTTATTTTCAGAAAAACAGTATTCATTATTTTTTCACCACACCCAGTGCTCCATGCAAGCCGTGCCCTCTATAATACCCACCACCTGGTAGCCCAACCTCCCACCCCCCCGCCACTTCAAACCCCTCAGACTGTTTTTCAGAGTCCATAGTCTCTCATGGTTCACCTCCCCTTCCAATTTACTCAAATTCCCTACTACTCTCTAACGCCCCTTGTCCTCCATGCTATTGGTTATGCTCCACAAATGAGTGAAACCATATGATAATTGACTCTCTCTGCTTGACTGATTTCACTCAGCATAATCTCTTCCAGTCCCGTCCATGTTGCTACAAAAGTTGGATATTCGTCCTTTCTGATGGTGGCATAATACTCCATAGTGTATAGAAGCTTTTTAAATTTTCCAGATCCTGGGGTAGACAGGGGATAAATTCAGGTTTGAATGTAGACAGTGAGACTGTTCACAGGCTACCCAGACAGTATTCTCTCCTGCCTATCCAAGTCTCACCTCTTTTTCCTGTTACTCCAGGCAAAGACCTCCCCCTCACTGCCCTCTTCCTGTTTGGCTGTTCATGCGAGAAGACTCCAGAGAGCAGTTAGTATCACCTGCTGCATCAACTGTAGCAAAGATGGCTGAGATGAAGGTAGAGATCAATAAGAGTCAGCTCATGACAATTCAGGGTAGCTCTCTTTCTTGCCTCAGCTCTCAGATTTTGCTTCATATTCCACATTCTCCCCCATTCCTATAATTTAGGCCCTCTTGATCTTTAAGGGAGATACAGGGTCAGGGTGTTAGATTCCATTCTTTGTCAGGAAATAAAAAACATTTGCAAGATTATCTTAGAAATTTTGGAAAATACCTCTGGACTTCTGCTTAAACTCTCTGAAGTGCAGGGAAACAGAACAAACAAGTCAGTTCATGCACCTCAGAGACCCACTAGTTAATTCTGAATCCTATCTGCTCTAACTTTCATCTATATGACATTTGGCAAGTTCTTAATGTCTTTGAGCCAGTTTCTACCACTGTACTGAGCAGAATTAAGATGAGCACTGAACATGTGACTAAATATGTTAGATGCATATAGTAAGGATAAGGTAAATTTTAGGTATTGTTGTGGTTGTTACTGTCATTATCAAGGCTAAGCACCATCTATCCAACTAAAATATCCTGTGATCAGAAGGGTCAGTTTTCTGTAGATCCTAAAAGAACTCTTTTTTATTTTTTTGTCCTTTTGCAGGTAGATACTGAGTGTCTGGAGGGAAGCAACTGAATCACAGTCGTTTCTGATTTCCCAGAGCTTATTCTTGGCTTGGCACAGTGTAGGCTCCAAGAGCACCAATGATCTCTGTTCAATAATTAATGGACCCTTCTTTGGTTCTCAGAAACAGGGCATACATAGACAGCGTGGGTTCCATAAATTGGGTGGTTTGCTTCCTTCCAATGATGTTTCATAGATCTAGGTGGAAAATAAAACAGTGCTTCTTTGTATCTATGCCACAGATTTTCTCAGAGGCCTATCATTTTCCACTTAATATACTCTTCATTTCAAAATTACTGGAAATTTCCATAAAGCTGAAAATTAAAAGAGAGAAAAAGAGAAAGGGAAGGAAATCTTACTGCACCTAACTGAGACACATTTTACCATTTCCACCCTCTCTTTTTTTTATTTCTTTCTTCCTTTCTTTCTTTTTTACAGAGGGAGAGGCAGTGGGGTCCAGACTTGATCCCTCAAACCTCAGATCATAACCTGAGCCAAAATCAAGAGTTGGACACTTAACAAACTGAGTCACCCAGGCACCTCAATTTCCATGCATTCTTGAATGAATTTCCTGGGACATGATAGGATTCTACCTCTCTGATATATAATAAAAGTCATTAAACATTTCTCAGGATTGGGTTTCACCAATAAACCCACCGTTCCAGTAACAATGCAAATTCTGCTTTACAAACCATGACTGAGTATGTATTGGGTGCAAACCTCTTTAGAGGCCACATGTATCTTGATATGAATGATGTTCTCCCCATTTCTAGATGAGGATAACAGCGCAGAGAGGTTGGGATGCTGACATATATCCCATGTTTAGTCTGATTCCCATCCCAGGGCTCTGTGCACTCCACCAGTGTCGAATGGTTGTTTTCTTTTCAAACGTGCTTTAGTTCCAGATGAGCAAACAGAAACAGGACCAAGAATTACTTCTCTTGGGATTCTGTGAGTTCATCTGTGAATTAGGGAATTGGATAATTGGTTTACAGTGGCCTTCGCTACATGAATATTATAGATCGTAAGATTTTTCTATGAATAGTAATGCATATGCAGCCTATTTCGGAAATCAGTTATATAAAATTAATATTCCTTATCCAAGGTAGGTATTCTCCTGTGGATTTATCATGGAAAGATCATTGGAACACAGACTTTGGGGATCTTTCTGATTCTATACTTTGATAATAAAAGCATGAAGTTGAATTTGTCTGTACTTTCTATTAGGAAAACAAATGTAGATAATTAATAGTAAAATTGTACATATATTAATGTTTTACAATGTTATTGACTTTTATGCCTATATATTATAGAAATTCTCATTTGTGTAATACGGAGGTGGGCACAAGAATTTTATTAGGAATATTCTAAAAAGGGACACCTAGGTGGCTCAGTCAGTTAAGTGTCCAACTCTTGATTTTGGCTCAGGTCATGATCTCAGAGTCCTGAGATGGAGCCCCACATTGGGCTCTGTGCTCAGTGTGAAGGCAGCTTAAGGTTCTCTCTCTCCCTCTACCTTCTCCTGCTTGTACTCTCTTTCTCTGTGTGTCTCCCAGAATAAATACATTTTTTTAAAAAGGGAATATTTGTTTTGAAGGGGTGGGGGTGGGTGGTTTGGGTAACCAAGTCATGGGTATTAGAGAGGGCATGGATTGCATGGAGCACAGGGTGTGGTGCAAAAACAATGAATACTGTTATGCTGAAAAGAAATAAAAAATTTAAAAAACAAAAAAATAATAACTACACTCATGTAACTAGTGCTTTACATGTTTAAAAATGTTATTGGATGTTGGCGTGAAATAATTTTTTTTTTTTTGCCAGCTGGAACCTCCTCTGTTTTATTATTTTTTAATTTATTTTTTATTTATTTTCAGCATAACAGTATTCATTATTTTTGCACCACACCCAGTGCTCCATGCAATCCATGCCCTCTATAATACCCACCACCTGGTACCCAGACCTCCACCCCCTCCCCCTTCAAAACCCTCAGATTGTTTTTCAGAGTCCATAGTCTCTCATGGTTCACCTCCCCTTCCAATTTCCCCCAACTCCCTTCTCCTCTCTAACTCCCCATGTCCTCCATGCTATTTGTTATGCTCCACAAATAAGTGAAACCATATGATAATTGACTCTCTCTGCTTGACTTATTTCACTCAGCATAATCTTTCCAGTCCCGTCCATGTTGCTACAAAAGTTGGGTATTCGTCCTTTCTGATGGAGGCATAATACTCCATAGTGTATATGGACCACATCTTCCTTATCTATTCATCCGTTGAAGGGCATCTTGGTTCTTTCCACAGTTTGGCGACTGTGCCCATTGCTGCTATAAACATTTGGGTACAGATGGCCCTTTTTTTCATGACATCTGTATCTTTGGGGTAAATACCCAGGAGTGTAATTGCAGGGTCATAGGGAAGTTCTATTTTTAATTTCTTGAGGAATCTCCACACTGTTGTCCAAAGAGGCTGCACCAACTTGCATTCCCACCAACAGTGGAAGAGGGTTCCCCTTTCTCCACATCCTCTCCAACACATGTTGTTTCCTGTCTTGCTAATTTTGGCCATTCTAACTGGTGTAAGGTGATATCTCAGTGTGGTTTTAATTTGAATCTCCCTGAGGGCTAGTGATGATGAACATCTTTTCATGTGTCTGATAGCCATTTGTATGTCTTGATTGGAGAATGTCTGTTCATATCTTCTGCCCATTTATTGCATATGATTTTCTGTTTTGTGTGTGTTGAGTTTGAGGAGTTCATTATAGATCCTGTATATCAACCTTTTGTCTGTACTGTCATTTGCAAATATCTTCTCCCATTCCGTGGGTTGCCTCTTTGTTTTGTTGACTATTTCCTTTGCAGTGCAGAAGCTTTTGATTTTGATAAGTCCCAAAAGTTCATCTTCGCTTTTGTTTCCTTTGCCTTTGGAGACGTATCTTGAAAGAAGTTGCTGTGGCTGATATTGAAGAGATTACTGCCTATGTTCTCCTCTAGGAATCTGATGGATTCCTGTCTCACGTTGAGGTCTTCTATCCATTTTGAGTTTATCTTTGTGTACGGTGTAAGAGAAGGGTCGAGTTTCATTCTTCTACATATAGCTGTCCAGTTTTCCCAGCACTATTTATTGAAGAGACTGTCTTTTCTCCACTGTATATTTTTTCCTGTTTTGTCAAAGATTAATTGACTATAGAGTTGAGGGTCTATATCTGGGTTCTCTACTCTGTTCCACTGGTCTATGTGTCTGTTTTTATGTCAGTACCATGCTGTCTTGGTGATCACAGCTTTGTAGTAAAGCTTGAAATCAGGTAACGTGATACCCCCAGTTTTATTTTTGTTTTTCAACTTTTCCTTAGCGATTCGGGGTCTCTTCTGATTCCATACAAATTTTTGGATTATTTGCTCCAGCTCTTTGGAGAATACCGGTGGAATTTTGATCGGAATAGCATTAAAAGTATAGATTGCTATAGGCAGTATAGACATTTTAACAATGTTTATTCTTCTGATCCAAGAGCATGGAATGGTCTTCCATCTTGAAATAATTTTTTAAAACACTACTTTATTTATTTATTTAAAAATTTATTTTCAGCATAACTGTATTCATTTTTTTTCACCACACCCAGTGCTCCATGCAATCCGTGCCCTCTATAATACCCACCACCTGGTACCCCAACCTCCTACTCCCCTGCCATTTCAAACCCCTCAGATTGTTTTTCAGAGTCCATAGTCTCTCATGATTCACCTCCCCTTCCAATTTCCCTCAACTCCCTTCTCCTCCCTAACTACTTTACATAATTTTCTTTGATTTCTATTTTACTAGTAAGTTAATAATAAATCTTACCAATTTCAAAAAAGGGTAATATTGCAATAAGAAATTTAAAGATAATAAAGTTCATTTTCAGGTACTATGCCACTTTTGAAGTGCTTGAAATGGATATACTTCAATGACACTTAATACACATTTTGTGGTAAGTGAGAACTCAGAAACAATATGTGTATTATTATAGTATTATATAAGTTTTTAAGAAAACTGTTTATGGGTGCAGAAATCAATACTAATATTATGGAAATGTTGAAAGGAAAATGTATCTACCACATTCATGGCAGTGTTTGTCTTTGGGCAACTGAAATGCAGGGCAATGGGATCAAGCAGGGAAAGCAAGAAAACTCAGTTTTTACTGGCAACAAAAATGAGTTCTGAAGCCAAGTATAACTAGGTATTTCTATGTTTGTACATTTGTATGTTTCTCTAACATTATTTTGCTCAATGTCTTCATAGTGGGTATATATAGAAACAGGTAAATAGCTCAGTCACCAGTAAGGAAGAGTTCTAAGAAGAGTTTACATTTGAGAAACGTTGCTGAAGGTACTGTGATGTACAATGGGAAGTACGAATTGCTTGAATCAAAATAGGTGCATTTAGCTGGGTGTCTCTACAGTTGTTTTGCTTATTCAATACTCTCTTCTCTTTCGAGAGGTGTCCCACTTGCATGGAACCACGGAATCTAACAGCTTTCTCAGAGTTCCTTCTCCGGGGCCTCTCAGATGATCCAGAACTGGAGCCCATTCTCTTTGGGCTCTTCCTGTCCTTGTATCTGGTCACCATGCTTGGGAATCTGCTCATCATCCTGGTTGTCACCTCTGACTCCCACCTCCACACACCCATGTACTTCTTCCTCTCCAACCTGTCCTTGGCTGATATTGGTTTCAGCACCACGACAATCCCCAAGATGCTGGTGAACATTCAAACACACAGCAAATTTATCACCTATGCAGGCTGCCCAACTCAGGTGTCCTTTTTTTTCCTGTTTGCCTGTTTGGACAGTCTGCTCCTGGCTGTGATGGACTATGACCGATTTGTGGCCATTTGTCACCCCCTGAACTATTCAGTCATCATGAACCCATGCTTCTGTTGCTTGTTGGTCCTGATATCATTTTTTGGCAGCCTTTTAGACTCTCAGATTCATTGTTTGATGGTGTCCCAACTCACCTTCTGCACAAATGTGGAAATTCATCATTTCTTTTGTGATGCACCTCAACTCTTCCACCTTGCCTGCTCTGATACCTCCATCCACACCATACTAATGTATTTTATTGGTGCCCTCTTTGGTGGTGTTCCCCTCTCAGGGATCCTTTGTTCTTATACACGAATTGTTTCTTCCATTCTGAGAATCCCATCCACAGATGGGAAGTACAAAGCCTTTTCTACCTGTAGCTCCCACCTGTTGGTTGTTTGCTTGTTTTATGGAACAGCCATTGGAGTGTACTTCAGTTCATCCATCTCCTCCTCCCTCAGGAAGGGTGCAGTGGTCTCGGTGGCGTATACTGTGGTCACTCCTATGCTGAACCCCTTCATCTACACTCTGAGGAACAAGGACATCAAGAGGGCACTGCAGGGGACCATCTGCAGAAGAGTCTAATATCAGCATTTGTCTTAATCTTTCTGGGTTCAGAGAACTGGAACATGCAGGGAATCAACAATATCAAGAAATTCTGAATCTGCAGCCACATGGCATATATACCCATATGGATCTCTGCTTTTTGCTTATACAACTATTTCTGTTAGCATAGCTCTGATGGAAATGTGGGATTATTTTGGACTATCCACTTAAATCATAGTTGCTGCAGGATTATGTGTATATATGTACTCCTCTCACTTTCTTTATACATTGTCCAGGACCCTTGGTCATGAGCAGTCTTGTTTCTATTATAGGAAAATAATCATAACTCTCACTCTCTTGTTTTTTTCCTTTTTAAAAAGATATTTTACCTATTCATTTGAGAGAAACATCCCAAGCAGGGGGAGAGGCAGAGGGAGATGCAAGCTCGCTGTTGAGTTGGGAGCCCATCATAGGGCTTGATCGTGACCTGAGCCAAAAGCAGAGTAAATATCTGAGACACCCAGGTGCTCCATCTTGTTATTTCCCTATGATTCTGCCCCCCCACTGCCATTTGTTAGGAGGATCTAAATCGTACCTTAAGGTCCAAAACATCTAATACATTTTTGTGCCTTAATGATCTTTATCAGATATTGTTTAAAGTAGGCTTCACACCCACCTTGGAGTCCAGCATCGGGCTTGAACCCATGACCCTGAGATCAAGACCGAAGCTGAGATAAAGAATCAGATGCTCAATGGACTAGGCCTCCCAGAGCCCCATCTTGATCAGATTTCTGAGTGAATAGGATAACTATTGGATTTTTTTCTGAAGCTGAAATGAGACACTACTAATATTGAGTTTGAATAAACAGTTATCAAGTTTCCTGGAACTTCACTAGGAAAATGGGTGTACAATTTCCAAGGAATCGATGGAAGAGAAACTACCAGAACAGAGGTGATCCTAATTTTCCTGATGATTGTCCTTTCTATTCCATCTAATTTCTCACCATTATATAACTAGACACAAAGGGACAAATACTGTATGCTTCCACTTATATAAGAGATCTGTAGTAGTCAAATACACAGAGACAGAGAGTAGAATGGTGGGAGCCAGCAGCTGCGGGAGGGAAAAGGGGCATTAGTGTTTAATGGGACAGTTTCGGTTTGGGAAATTCAGAAAGTTCTAGAGATGGATGGTAGTGATGGTTGTGAATGTCCTTACTACTACTTATCTATACACTTAAAATGGTTAAGGTGGTAATTTTATGTAATTTTTCCACAGTTAAAAGCAACAAGAGGGGCGCCTGTGTGGCTCAGTGGGTTAAAGCATCTGCCTTCAGTTTGGGTCACGATCCCACTTGGGCTCTCTGCTCAGATGGGAGCTTGCTTCCCTTCCTCTCTCTGCCTGTCTCTCTGTCTACTTGTAATCTCTGTCTATCAAATAAATAAGGTCTTAACAACAACAACAACAACAACCAACCAACCAAGATCTCTTGTCAGAAATAAGGGACATGTTGCTTCAAATGTTGGGTGTTTCTCAACCCTTGGCAATCAACCCCTATAGGGATCTGTGTCAGCAAGGGCATGCCTCCTTCCTGGGGCAACCCACATCTCATAACTGTTTGATGTGGGTGTGTAAATATTTATAAATCTTGCCCTAATTCCAGGCAACTCTAAGACATCATCTTAACTCCAGAGATCCCTCATGGTTTTTCAAATTCTTCAATGGACTTCACTTTGGCTTGACTTTTTCCAACGTTCTTTCTTGTTGCAAAGAATTTGCCAAACCATAAGATTGCCCTCCCCTCTCACATCAGCCACCAGTTCAGGGCTCACTAGGTCCACTTTCACATCAGACCAGTTGAATACAAATTTGGGAACTTTTTCACATTTGATAATTTGTTAGAATGTTTCAAACTGAGAGGACTGCCCCAGATTTGATGATGAACTAGAATAACTCATAGAACTCAAGAAGCAGTATACTATGATTGCAGTTTTAATACAGCAAAAAGATACAAATTAGGTTCAGCCAAGGGAAGATACACATAATACAAGGTCTTGAACATCCCATATGTGAAGCATTTTGTTGTCTTCTTTCCTTGGAGTTCAGACTCATTACCTTTTCCTGGGACAATATCTGTGACAATACTCAAAGACTGTTACCAACCAGGTAGTTCATCTGAGTTCCAGGGTCCAAAATTGTTATTGAGGCTTTGCTATATAGATATGATTAGTTGAATCATGGGCTATATGGTTGAACTCAATTTCCAGCCTCCCTCCTAAGGCTGAGCTGATATATCTTTCCCCAAATCTCCAGCGTTTTTATCACATGGCTGGTCTCTTCGGCATGCTCAACCCTTATCCTGAGCCATTTCATTAGCATAAACTATGAGTTGTGGTCTATGAGGCCCTCCATGAGTAGTCAGTCACTCCAGATCACTGGGAAATTTCAAGTGTTTAAAAGTTACCCCTGGGGATGTGGAGAAAGGGGAACCCTCTTACACTTCTTACACTGTTGGTGGGAATGCAAATTGGTGCAGCCTCTTTGGAGAACAGTGTGGAGATTCCTCAAGAAATTAAAAATAGAGCTTCCCTATGGCCCTGCATTTGCACTCCTTGGTATTTACCCAAAAATACAGATGTCGTGAAAAGAAGGGCCATCTGTACCCCAATGTTAATAGAAGCAATGGCCACAATCGCCAAACTGTGGAAAGAACCAAGATACCCTTCAACGGAAGAATGGATAAGGAAGATGTGGTCCATATACACTATGGAGTATTATGCCTCCATCAGAAAGGAAGAATATCAAACTTTTGTAGCAACATGGATGGGACTGGAAGAGATTTTGCTGAGTGAAATAAGTCAAGCAGAGAGAGTCAAGTATCATATGGTTTCACTTATCTGTGGAGCATAACAAATAGCATGGAGGACATGGGGAGATAGAGAGGAGAAGGGAGTTAGGGAAACTGGGAGGGAAGGTGAACCATGAGACACTATGGACTCTGAAAAACAACCCTAGGGTTTTTTTTTAAATTTATTTTTTATTTTCAGCATAACAGCATTCATTATTTTGGGTTTTGAAAGGACAGAGTGTGGGAGGTTGGGGAAACCAGGTGGTGGGTATTATAGAGGGCACGGATTGCATGGAGCACTGGGTGTGGTTCAAAAATAATGAATACTGAGAGGGGACAAGATGGCGGGGTAGTAGGAAGAGGCGTCTCTTCAGCTGGTACCCCAAAGTGAGCTGATTACCTACCAAAGAACTCCGATCACCCATGAAATCAGCCTGAGATCAGAATTATACACGTCTGGATCTCTACAGGGGCAGAAGATGCCAGTGAGCAGGTAAAGCGGAATGGGAACTGTGGACTGATATCGGAAGATAAACAAAAGGGGGAGGGAGCCACCAGAGGCGACCGGTGGGAGAGTAATACCCCAATACGAGCGAGAGTGCCCTGCGTCTGGGGACCAGCATTAATTTGGAGACTGGTTGAAAGCACTCCAAAAGAGCAAAGGATCGTGGGGGGAAATTGTGACTTAAGCCCCGGTCCCAGACGGCCTCCCCGGCGCGGAGGCAGAGAGAGTGCGGCGGAGAAACCAGCTCCTGGTCCCTAAGCCTCCAGCGCGCCCCAAGCGCGGGGTTTCCGGCTCCTGCGAGGGGATGGGAGCTGCGCCGGTCTGCAGAACGCGTGCTAGCCCTACCACAAAGCTTGAGATACACGCTCACATCGCTCGAGCTCCCCTGGGTTACTGAGGCCCGGCGGACGGTCCTTGACCCGCGCCATTGTTTCAAAGCCTAAGCCGCGCGCACGAAACTCTTCCCCGGACAGAGGCGCGCAAAAGCCCAGCCTGCGGCTTACGGACCAGCGCCCCGTTCTCAGTGCCCCAGACGCGCGCCCAACCCACAGCCGCCTCTGAAAAGAGGTGCGCGCAAGCCGGGCACTCCCAGCCCGGGCCAGCGGCAAAATCTCAGTGTGCGATCGCTGCTTGGAACCTCTCTGGCGGTCGGGAGCTCCCAGACAGCCGCCACTGCCTTGGCTTTGGGGACGAGCAAAAGATCCTGCGCCCCCAGGGTCTGCAACTTGGAACCTGCGCTGCCAGCGTCCAAGGGTGAATTTATTCAGCTTCTGCACCCAGACTGAGGCTTCTCTCTGAGACGGAGATCAGGGTGCGGTTTGATTTCTTCTAATACTACAAAAACCATCAAAGGCGGTCAAGGTGAGAGGGAAAAAAAGCGAACAAGCAAAAAAACCGCCAGAGAACAAAAGCCTGAAAAAAAAAACAGTTTCCCCAGAGCCCACCCCCTTGAGGGAGGCGGGGGGACTCAACTCAGGAAACATCATTGACTGACAACCCACCTGGCAGGCCCCTCCCCCAGAAAACCAACCAAGAAAGAAAAAAAAAAAAAGGACTACAAGAGAACCACCACTACTTCATAGGAAAACTTGTATTATTCACTCGTTTCCACTATTCCGGTTCATATATATATATATATATTTTTTTTTTACACATAGGTAATTTTTTTAACCTATTTACCATCACAGCGAGCTGTACAGTACATCAAATTCCATAATACCTTTCTAACCGGAACTTTTTTGATATATACACCTGTGTTTTTCTTTTGCATTTTTATTTTTTGAATTCCTTTTTTTAAAAATATTAGTTTAGTTTAGTCTAGTATATTCCTTTTTATTTTTATCCTCTAATATTCATATAGAGTTAACTTCAAAGTAATCCCCTTTCCCCAATCAATACTACCCCTATAGGTAAACCAATTTTTAATCCCCTTTATCTTAGGAAAGTTGAGTCCTTTAACAAAGATATCAAGATACATCCAGGAAGAATCAAAACAACCTTCCTCGCACACACTGAGAATTTATAAGAACTCTCCCATCTTCTTCCACCAGTGTTTCTGTGTTTTTTGAGTTTGTCCTGATAGCATATAAATTTTACACTTGTGGTTCTTTTTGACGAGGTTCTTTCTTTATTTGCATATATATATATTTTTTTTTTCTTTCTCTTGCCATATAATTGTATCGGTCTTTTTATCTCTTTTTGTTTGTCCACTTCATAAATCTTACCTGGGGCCCATCTGGGCTGAACCTTCTCTTTCATCTTGCCTTTATTTCCTGTCTCTCTCTCTCTCTCTTTTTTTTCTTTTTCTTTTTCTTCTTTTCCTTTTTCTTTTCTTTTGTCTCTCATTTGGGTGGGGAATCCTGATTGCTCAGAAGTGTTCCAGGGTGCACCTTGACTGCACCAGAGTTGATACATCCAGCTACATCTGTTCAGTCTTCTCCCACCAAAATGACTAGGAGGAGGAATGCCCAACAGAAGAAAAATACAGAGGATGGACCTTCTGCAACAGAGCTAACAGCTATCAACATAGACAATATGTCGGAAAGAGAATTCAGGCTAACAATTATCCAGGCAATAGCTAGGTTGGAGAAAGCCATGGATGACCAAACAGAATTGATTAGGGCCGAACTGAAAGCGACCAGACAGGATGTTCACAATGTTAGGGCGGAGCTTAAAGCTACCAGGGAGGAGGTCCACAATGCTCTCAATGAGTTCCAATCTAATCTAAACTCTCTCAAAGCTAGGGTAACTGAGACAGAAGATAGAATTAGTGATCTGGAAGACAAACAGATAGAGAGAAAGGATCAGGAGGAAGCCTGGAACAAACAGCTTAGATCCCACGAAAGCAGAATCAGGGAAATAAATGATGCCATGAAGTGTTCCAACGTCAGAATTATTGGAATTCCTGAAGGGGAGGAGAAAGAAAGAAGTCTAGAAGATATCGTGGAACAAGTCCTTCATGAAAATTTTCCGAATCTCACGAATGAAACCAGCGTTCATGTACTAGAGGCTGAACGGTCTCCACCCAAGATTATACACTCCAAAAAAACATCACGACACCTGATAGTCAAATTGAGGAACTATAATTGTAGGTATAATCTCTTGAAAGCCGCCAGGGCAAAGAGGCACCTTACTTATAGAGGGAAGCCCATCAGAATAAAGTCAGACCTGTCCACAGAGACCTGGCAAGCCAGAAGAGGCTGGCAAGATATATTCAGGGCACTAAATGAGAAGAACATGCAGCCAAGAATACTTTATCCAGCAAGACTGACATTCAAAATGGATGGAGAGATAAAGAGTTTCCAAGACCGGCAAGGCTTAAAAGACTATGCAACCACCAAGCCGACACTGCAGGAAATATTAAGGGGGGGTTCTATAAAAGAGGAAAAATCCCAAGAATAGCATTGAACAGATATATAGAGACAGTCTACAGAAAGAAAGACTTCAAAGGTAACTCGATGTCAATAAAAACGTGTCTATCAATAATCACTCTCAATGTGAATGGCCTCAATGCACCCATAAAACGGCACAGGGTTGCAGATTGGATAAAACGACAGGACCCATCCATATGCTGTCTACAAGAGACCCATTTTGAACCTAAAGATACACGCAGACTGAAAGTGAAGGGGTGGAGAAGCATCTTTCATGCCAATGGGACTCAAAAGAAGGCTGGGGTAGCGATTCTCATATCAGATAAATTAGACTTCAAACTAAAGACTGTAGTCAGAGATCCAGAAGGACACTACATAATCCTTAAAGGGACTATCCACCAAGATGATCTAACAATTGTAAATATCTATGCTCCCAATATGGGAGCAGCCAATTACTTAAGAAAACTGTTAATCAAGATAAAGAGTCATATTGATATGAATACACTAAACGTAGGAGATCTTAACACGCCTCTTTCAGAATTAGACAGATCATCGAAGCAGAAAATCAATAAAGAAACAAGAGCATTGAATGACACACTGGACCAGATGGACCTCATAGATATATACAGAACATTCCACCCTAAAACAATAGAATACTCATTCTTCTCAAGTGCACACGGAACCTTCTCCAGAATAGACCACATACTGGGTCACAAATCAGGACTCAACCGATACCAAAAGACTGAGATGATTCCCTGCATATTCTCAGATCACAATGCTTTGAAACTGGAGCTCAATCACAAGGAAAAGTTCCGAAGGAACTCAACCACCTGGAAGCTAAAGACCACCTTGCTTAAATATGCTTGGATCAACCAGGAGATCAAAGAAGAACTGAAACAATTCATGGAAACCAATGAGAATGAAGACACTTCGGTCCAAAACCTATGGGATACAGCAAAGGCGGTCCTAAGGGGAAAATATATAGCCATCCAAGCCTTGCTCAAAAAAATTGAAAAATCCAGAACACACCAGCTGTCTCTACACCTTAAAGAACTGGAGGATCAACAACAAATCAAACCAACTCCACACATAAGAAGGGAAATCATCAAGATTAGAGCTGAGATCAATGAGGGAGATACCAGAGATACAGTAGAACGTATCAATGAAACTAGAAGCTGGTTTTTTGAAAGAATCAATAAGATCGATAAGCCACTGGCTACACTAATCCAAAAGAAAAGAGAGAAATCCCAAATTCATAAAATTATGAATGAAAAGGGAGAGATCACAACTAACACCAAGGAAGTAGAAACAATCATCAGAAGTTATTATGAACAGTTATATGCCAATAAGCTTAGCAACCTAGATGAAATGGATGCATTCCTGGAAAAATATAAACTACCAACATTGAGCCAGGACGAAATCGACAACCTGAATAGACCGATATCTAGTAACGAGATTGAATCAGTGATCAAAAACCTCCCAAAAAACAAGAGCCCAGGACCTGACGGATTCCCTGGGGAATTCTACCAAACCTTCCAAGAAGAAATAACACCTATTCTCCTGAAGCTGTTTCAAAAAATTGAAGCAGAAGGAAAACTTCCATACTCTTTCTATGAAGCCAGGATTACCCTGATCCCCAAACCAGGCAAGGACCCTACCAAAAAGGAGAATTTCAGACCAATATCACTGATGAATATGGATGCTAAGATTCTCAACAAGATCCTAGCCAACAGGATCCAGCAGCACATTAAAAAGATTATCCACCATGATCAGGTGGGATTCATCCCTGGGCTACAAGGATGGTTCAACATTCGCAAATCAATTAATGTGATACAACAAATTAATATGAGAAGAGAGAAGAACCACATGGTCCTCTCAATTGATGCAGAAAAAGCATTTGACAAAATCCAGCATCCGTTCCTGATTAAAATGCTTCAAAGTATAGGGATAGAGGGAATATTGCTGAACCTCATCAAATCTATCTATGAAAGACCCACAGCAAATATCATCCTCAATGGGAAAAAGCTTACAGCCTCCCGTTGAGATCAGGAACAAGACAAGGATGCCCACTTTCACCACTCTTGTTCAACATAGTATTAGAAGTCCTAGCAACAGCAATCAGACAACAGAGAGAAATAAAAGGTATCCAAATTGGTAATGAAGAAGTCAAACTCTCTCTCTTCGCAGATGACATGATTCTTTATATGGAAAACCCAAAAGACTCCACCCCCCAACTACTAGAACTCATACAGCAATTCAGCAACGTGGCAGGATACAAAGTCAAGGTGCAGAAATCAGTGGCTTTCTTATACACTAACAATGAAAATACAGAAAGGGAAATTAGAGAATCGATTCCATTTACTATAGCACCAAGAACCATAAGATACCTGGGAATAAACCTAACTAATGAGGTAAAGGATCTGTACTTGAGGAACTACAGAACACTCATGAAAGAAATTGAAGAAGACACAAAAAGATGGAAGACCATTTCATGCTCTTGGATCGGAAGAATAAACATTGTTAAAATGTCTATACTGCCTAGAGCAATCTATACTTTTAATGCCATTCCGATCAAAATTCCACCGGCATTCTTCAAAGAGCTGGAGCAAATAATCCTAAAATTTGTATGGAATCAGAAGAGACCCGGAATCGCTAAGGAAATGTTGAAAAACAAAAATAAAGCTGGCGGCATCACCTTACCTGATTTCAAGCTTTACTGCAAAGCTGTGATCACCAAGACAGCATGGTACTGGCATAAAAACAGACACATAGACCAGTGGAACAGAGTAGAGAGCCCTGATATGGACCCTCAACTCTATGGTCAATTAATCTTTGACAAAACAGGAAAAAATATATAGTGGAAAAAAGACAGTCTCTTTAATAAATGGTGCTGGGAAAACTGGACAGCTATATGTAGAAGAATGAAACTCGACCATTCTCTTACACCGTACACAAAGATCAACTCAAAATGGATAAAAGACCTCAACGTGAGACAGGAATCCATCAGAATCTTAGAGGAGAACATAGGCAGTAATCTTTGATATCAGCCACAGCAACTTCTTTCAAGATACGTCTCCAAAGGCAAAGGAAACAAAAGCGAAAAGGAACTTTTGGGACTTCATCAAAATCAAAAGCTTCTGCACAGCAAAGGAAACAGTCAAAAAAACAAAGAGGCAACCCACGGAATTGGAGAAGATATTTGCAAATGACAGTACAGCAAAAGGTTGATATCCAGGATCTATAATGAACTCCTCAAACTCAACCCACACGAAACAGACAAACACATCAAAAAAATGGTCAGAAGATATGAACAGACACTTCTCCAATCAAGAAATACAAATGGCTATCAGACACATGAAAAAATGCTCATCATCATTAGCCCTCAGGGAGATTCAAATTAAAACCACATTGAGATATCACCTTACACCAGTTAGAATGGCCAAAATTAACAAAACAGGAAACAACATGTGTTGGAGAGGATGTGGAGAAAGGGGAACCCTCTTACACTGTTGGTGGGAATGCAAGTTGGTGCAGCCTCTTTGGAGAACAGTGTGGAGATTCCTCAAGAAATTAAAAATAGAGCTTCCCTATGACCCTGCAATTGCACTCCTGGGTATTTACCCCAAAGATACAGATGTCGTGAAAAGAAGGGCCATATGTACCCCAATGTTTATAGCAGCAATGGACACAGTCCCCAAACGATGGAAATAACCAAGATGCCCTTCAACGGATGAATGGATAAGAAAGATGTGGTCCATATACACTATGGAGTATTATGCCTCCATCAGAAAGGACGAATATCCAACTTTTGTAGCAACATGGACGGGACTGGAAGAGATTATGCTGAGTGAAATCAGTCAAGCAGAGAGAGTCAATTATCATATGGTTTCACTCATTTGTGGAGCATAACCAATAGCATGGAGGACAAGGGGCGTTAGAGAGTAGTAGGGAATTTGGGTAAATTGGAAGGGGATGTGAACCATGAGAGACTATGGACTCTGAAAAACAGTCTGAGGGATTTGAAGTGGCGGGGGTGCGTGGGAGGTTGGGGTACCAGGTGGTGGTATTATAGAGGGCACAGCTTGCATGGAGCACTGGGTGTGGTGAAAAAATAATGAATACTTTTTTTCTGAAAATAAATAAATTGGAAAAAAAAACAAATAAAACCCACATTGAGATATCACCTTACACCAGTTAGAATGGCCAAAATTAACAAAACAGGAAACAACATGTGTTGGAGAGGATGTGGAGAAAGGGGAACCCTCTTACACTGTGGGTGGGAATGCAAGTTGGTGCAGCCTCTTTGGAGAACAGTGTGGAGATTCCTCAAGAAATTAAAAATAGAGCTTCCCTATGACCCTGCAATTGCACTCCTGGGTATTTACCCCAAAGACACAGATGTCGTGAAAAGAAGGGCCATCTGTACCCCAATGTTTATAGCAGCAATGGACACAGTCGCCAAACTATGGAAAGAACCAAGATGCCCTTCAACGGATGAATGGATAAGGAAGATGTGGTCCATATACACTATGGAGTATTATGCCTCCATCCGAAAGGACGAATACCCAACTTTTGTAGCAACATGGACGGGACTGGAAGAGATTATGCTGAGTGAAATAAGTCAAGCAGAGAGAGTCAATTATCATATGGTTTCACTTATTTGTGGACCATAACAAATAGCATGGAGGACAAGGGGCGTTAGAGAGGGGTAGGGAATTTGGGTAAATTGGAAGGGGAGGTGAACCATGAGAGACTATGGACTCTGAAAAACAGTCTGAGGGGTTGAAGTGGCGGGGGGGTGGGAGGTAGGGGTACCAGGTGGTGGGTATTATAGAGGGCACGGCTTGCGTGGAGCACTGGGTGTGGTGAAAAAATAATGAATACTGTTTTTCTGAAAATAAATAAATTGGAAAAAAATATTAAAAAATAATGAATACTGCTATACTGAAAATAAATAAGTAAAAAAAGAAGTTACCTCTGGGAGTTGGGAGAAAGCCGTGTCTCTCTTTAGAGTAGGCTAAATTCCTTAGTACACATCTGCTCTTGCCCAGTTGTTGATTCCAGGAGCACAACCTGGTAAACATCCTGAGTGCTAATCATTGTCTAATTGTCTGCTTCACAAGGAACTCAGTGTGGGACACCTTGTTACTAATAACATTTATTTGAGAAAATTTAAAAACAGTTCCGAAATGGCCCATAATATTCTTTGAATTACAAACCCAACACTAAGCTCAGGAATGGGAAAATTCAAGGAAAGGACAAGAATAATGGCAGCATCCATTCATTCATTCATTGTCTCCATGGGGGCAGCAGGGAGGCACCCACTGAAAAGCCAAAAGAGTCTGGAAACCCAAACTCAGAGTTGTTTGGAAATGCACTCAATAAGCATATGGAGAAAAGTTCAACCTTGCTAATAACAAAATAAATAATTTGTCCATCATTTTATATAGTCTGTTTAGACTTATAATGTGATTAAAGAAAGTGACATCCTGGATTTATGCTTTATGAGGTCAAAGATTTTAATCTTCTTTTTTTCCCCACTTCACTCCTGTGTTCCAGACACCTACTGCAGCCTGGAACACCAAAGGTGCTTAGTAAAGGAACTAGCAATGGTTTTTGTTTTGTTTTGTTTTGTTTTTGTTTTTCTATTTATTTATTTATGTATTTATTTATTTTTAAATTTATTTTTTATTTATTTTCAGCATAACAGAATTCATTATTTTTTCACCACACCCAGTGCTCCATGCAATCCATGCCCTATATAATACTCACCACCTGGTACCCCAACCTCCCACTCCCTGCCCATTCAAAAGCTTCAGAATGTTTCTCAGAGTCCGTAGTCTCTCATGGTTCACCTCCCCTTCCAATTTCCCCCAACTCCCTTCTCCTTACGAACTCCCCATGTCCTGCATGCTATTTGTTATGGTCCAGAAATAAGTGAAATCATATGATAATTGACTCTCTCTGCTTTACTTGTTTCACTCAGCATAATCTCTTCCAGTCCCGTCCATGTTGCTACAAAAGTTGGGTTCGTTCTTTCGGATGGAGGCATAATACTCCATAGTGTATATGGACCACATCTTCCTTATCCAGTCATGCATTGAAGGGCATCTTGGTTCTTTCCACATTTGGCGACCATGGCCATTGCTGCTATTAACATTGGGGGTACAGATGGTCCTTATTTTCGCTACATCTGTATCTTAGGGGTAAATACCCAGGAGTGCAATTGCAGGGTCATAGGGAAGCTCTATTTTTAATTTCTTGAGGAATCTCCACACTGTTCTTCAAAGAGGCTGCACCAACTTGCATTCCCACCAACAGTGGAAGAGGGTTCCCCTTTCTCCACATCCCCTCCAACACGTGTTGTTTCCCGTCTTGCTAATTTTGGCCATTCTAACAGGTGTAAGGTAATATCTCAATGTGGTTTTAATTTGAATCTCCCTGAGGGCTAGTGATGATGAACATTTTTTCATGTGTCTGATAGCCATTTGTATGTCTTCATTGGAGAATGTCTGTTCATATCTTCTGCCCATTTTTTGATATGATTGTCTGTTTTGTGTGTGATGAATTGAGGAATTCTTTATAGATCCTGGATATCAGCCTTTTGTGTGTACTGTCATTTGCAAATATCTTCTCCCATTCCATGGGTTGCCTCTTTGTTTTCTTGACTGTTTCCTTTGCTGTGCAGAAGCTTTTGATTTTGATGAAGTCCCAAAAGTTCCTTTTCGCTTTTGTTTCCCTTGCTTTGGAGACATATCTTGAAAGAAGTTGCTGTGGCTGATATCGAAGACATTACTGCCTATGTTCTCCTCTATGAGTCCGATGGATTCCTGTCTCATGTTGAGGTTTTTTTTATCCATTTTGAGTTTATCTTTGTGTACAGTGTAAGAGAATGGTCGAGTTTCATTCTTCTACATATAGCTTTCCAGTTTTCCCAGCACCATTTATTGAAGAGACTGTCTTTTCTCCACTGTATATTTTTTCCTGTTTTGTCAAAGATTATTTGCCCATAGAGTTGAGGGTCCATATCTGGGCTCTCTACTCTGTTCCACTGGTCTATGTGTCTGTTTTTATGCCAGTACCATGCTGTCTTGGTGATCACAGCTCTGTAGTAAAACTTAAAATCAGATAACGTGATGCCACCCATTTTATTTTTGTTTTTCAACTTTTCCTTAGTGATTCAGGGTCTCTTCTGATTCCATACAATTATTTGTATTATTTGCTCCAGCTCTTTAGAGAATACCGGTGGAATTTTGATCAGAATGGCATTAAATGTATAGATTGCTTTATGCAGTATAGACATTTTAACAATGTTTATTATTCTGATCCAAGAGGATGGAACGGTCTTCCATCTTTTTGTGTCTTCTTCATTTTCTTCCATGAGTGTTCTGTAGTTTCTTGAGTACAGACCCTTTACCTCTTTGGTTAGGTTTATTCCCAGGTATCTTATAATTCTTGGTGCTGTAGTAAATGGAATCGATTCTCCATATGAAAAGTTAATTTCCCTTTCAGTATTTTCATTGTTAGTGTATAAGAAAGCCAGTGATTTCTGCATACTGACTTTGTATCCTTCCACATTGCTGAATTGCTGTATTTGTTCTAGTAGTTTGGGGGTGGAGTCTTTTGGGTTTTCCATATAAAGAATCATGTCATCTGCGAAGAGAGAGAGTTTGACTTCTTCATTACCAATTTGGATACATTTTATTTCTCTCTGTTGTCTGATTGCTGTTGCTAGGACTTCTAATACTATGTTGAACAAGAGTGGTGAAAGTGGGCATCCTTGTCTTGTTCCTGATCTCAATGGGAAGGCTGCAAGCTTTTTCCCATTGAGGATGATATTTGCTGTGGGTCATGCAACTATTCTGATTAGGTACTTAAATTGGTACTGGATTGGAAATCCAAGCTGAGGTGTAGTAATAGGAAAGTAAAACGAGGGGATGTGGAGAGTGGGAGTGAGGATAACAGAGCAGTCAACATAAGAGGTTAAGATACATCAGAAAAGGGACTCACAAAGCAATTCTGAGCAAAGTCACTTATGAAGGATGGGTGAGAAGTAAAACTTAATGTCATCAAGAGGCAGAATTTTTTTAGACCACTACTGCTGTTCCTGTCAGTTCAAAAACCCAGGACAAGCATTCATATCACTGAACATAGATTGTTTTCCCCAAAACTGTTTGTAGAGCCCTCCTGATGTCCCTGTTCGATAGGTGTAGACGATGGGGTTCAGCATTGGGTTAACCACAGTGTACATCACTGAGGCAATCATGCCCCTCCAGGAAGATGCATCAGAACTGAGATACACACCAAAGCCTGTCCCATAGAATAAAGAAACCACAGTCAGGTGAGATGCACAGATAGAAAATGCATTGTACTTCCCATTAGTTGATGGGATTCTCAGGATTGAGGAGGTGATTTGGGTATAGGAGAAAAGGATCCCAGAGAAGTGAACGATGCCAAGAAGGCTAGTTACTATATATAGCAGGATATGATTGACCAATGTGTCTGGGAAGGCAAGTCTGAGGGCCTTAGCAAGTTCACAATAAAAGAGTGGAATTACCCAGTTGATGCAGAAGGAAAGCTGTAGTATCAACAGACTCTGGGTCAGGGAGTATGACAAGCTGATGAACCAGGACATGAGAACCAGGAGGCCACAGAGCTGTGGGTTCATGATGACTGGGTAGTGCAAGGGGTGGCAGATGGCCACAAACCAGTCATAGCCCATCCCAGTGAGGAGAAAAGTGTCCATACCTCCAAAAACCATAAAGAAATACATCTGGGTGATGCAGCCTGCATAGGTGATGGATTTGCTCCATGTTTGGATGTTCATCAGCATCTTAGGGACCATGGTGGAGAAGAAATTTATGTCAGCAAAGGACAAGTTGGAGAGGAAGAAGTACATGGGGGTGTGGAGGTGGGAGTCACAGCTGATGGCCAGGATGATGAGCAGGTCCCCAAGCACGGTGACCAGGTCCATGGACAAGTACAGACCAAAGAGAAGGGGTTGAGGCACTGAGTCTTGGGAAAATCCCAGGAATAAAAATTCTGAAGCACTTGTTAGATTTCTTGCTACCATGTTATCAACTCATCAGCTAGATGATATAAGCAGGGAATGACCATGAAATAGGCACTAGATAGACTCTAGAATCTCTCTACCATTTTTGTTTCTTGGAGTGAAGTGCTGTGCATAATAGCCTTAACATTACAAAGTTTAGGAATCCTACATTCTGTTATTCATTCCATGCAACAGTTAATAATGTTGATCAACCCCTGTCCATTGGCCTCTGGGACACTCATTTATCCTATTTATCTAGAATCATCAAATCTAAAAGTTAAGAACACTGTTAGATCTTAGCAATAAAGTGGTCCAAAATCACTCTAAAACAAATGTGGAACATGAGGTCCTGTGAACCTCAGTAACTTAATCTGGGTTATCCAACTTGTCTGGAACCCTATAAAGGGTCAGATAAATATGTTTCAGAGGTCAGAAAATTTGAGAGTCTCTCAAATACTTGAATAGACTATTTCAGGATGAACAGAATGTAGGTTTACTCTTCAAGGAAAATGAAAGGAAGAAAAAGAGAATGTTCTTACCAAGTAATAAACCACATGAACAAATTATTAATGCTTAGTGTACCAGGAGCCATCAACATACTGCAGGGCCAGGGCCAGATGCTTCCTGGACATTATTATTGCTTGACAAAATATCTTTCATCTATGAACTTAAATATTGGTGAAAATGTCTAATGAAAACATAGGTGTCACGGTTTCAACCATTTCAGTACCATAAGTACCATAAGATCAGTACCATCATAACCTGAGTACCATAAGATAAAACACTACTAAGGTCACAAACAGAATTTTCAGTCATATCCTCAGTGGTGCTCTTCACTCGGTGGGTAGCTTCCTCAGTGAAGTGTCTGCCTTTAGCTCAGTTCGTGATCCCAGGAGTCTGGGATCAAGTCCAGCATCAGGCTCCTTGCTCAGCAGGGAACCTACTTCTCTATCTCCCTCTGCCTACAATTCCCCTGCTTGTTCTCTCGCTCTCTCTGTTAAATAAATACACAAATAAAGTCTTAAAAAAGTTAACTGTGTAGTGGCAGATGTTAACTGGAATTATTTTGGTAATTCATCAAATATTATATGTGCTATATTATATATATATATCACATATATAAAATAATTTTTTAATTTGTTTTTTATTTTCAGCATAACAGTATTCATTATTTTTGCACCACACCCAGTGCTCCATGCAATCCGTGCCCTCTATAATACCCACCACCTGGTACCCCGACCTCCTACCCTCCGCCCCTTTAAAACCCTCAGATTTATTTTCAGAGTCCATAGTCTCTCATGGTTCACATCCTCTTCCAATTTCCCCCAACTCCCTTCTCCTCTCTAACTCCCTATGTCCTCCATGCTATTTGTTATGCTTTATTTAATTATTTGACAGAGAGATTGAGAGAGAGAGAGAGAGAGAGATTGATTGAGCACAGGCAGGGGGAACTCCAGAGGGAGAGGAAGAAGCAGGCCCCCACCAAGCAGGGAGCCTGATGTGGGGCTCAATACCAGGACCCTTGGGATCATGACCTGAGCTGAAGGCAGACATTTAACCAACAGAGCCACTCAGGCACCCCTATATGTGCAATATATTGAATCATTATGTTGCACACCTGAAACTAATATTATGTTGCATGCCAATTTTATCTCAAAAAGAGAAAACTCACAAAACCCCCAAAGCAGATAGTGTTTCTGGAATGATAAAAATGATCACATCAGAGGCAAATTGATTAACTATGAATGAGCATCTTTGTTATGATCCTTGGTGGGGTGAGCAGTTTGCAAGCATCTCTGCTGAGTTCTGGTGAGAGGATCATGACTCATCCTTAAATTATGACAGTTTGTAAAAGATTCCCTTGACCTCTAGTAAGTGTGGCTTACTTTCTTGCCTTCTGATCTGTTCTGTTGGGCAATATGTCAGAGAATGCACAGGAAATGCCCACAATTCTGGTTATTTCCTGGAGTATGTTGTATGCATTAATATCATCAACTGGATTAGAATCTAGGAAAACAATTTCATTTCCTATAGGGGCTGGATGGTGATTCAAATGGGTGATGGAAATGAGGAATAGCATGCATCTTAAGAAGAGTTTCCCACACATCAGAAACATTTTATCTTAGAGCCAGAGGTTAGAAATTAAAAGTGGAGGATACAACCACTTGTCATTTATACTTTCCCCTTTCTTCATATACCAAATACATGTTTGTTTTCTGTTTCTTTTGTTTCTACTGTCCAGAGCAAGAAGGGCATCTTTGGGATAGGCTAAGTGCTAGCTGTTGGGGATAAAATGATTAATGATGTGGTTTTGTCCTGAGGAACCCCACCTCCCAGGGACATTAATGGATGCAGAAAACTAACATTGTAATACAGTGAGTTAAATGTTAAGATAAAGGCAGTCTGCAAAGTGAAGTACAGAAAGGATCCCCAAATTTAGCCTGAAGTGATGGAGTCAGTGGGGCATTCCTGGAGGAAGAGATCCCTGGGCATGGAGTTGTCTAGGTTGATGATTGAGTCTGGGCTTATCTGGCACAGAAGGCAGCAAGGGAAAAGGTCCATACGCAAAAAGCAGCATGGGACAGAGTGCTCTTAGCAATCTGCTGAAGCACAAGGTGGGACATGGGAACAGTGAAGAATGAGGTTGGAGATGAACAGGGACAACATCTCTGGGAACCTTGAAAAAAACAATGGATAAAGGATAGGGGCCATGTAGGACCTGTGACATGTAACATGATCATATCACAATTTTCCCTGGTGCCTGGAGTTAAATATAGATTTAAGGCAGGCAAAACTAGGGTCAAAGGAAACAGGGTTATGAGTCATTACATCATTAATATTGAAGGGACAAAGCCACTTGTTTTAGGAAGAGGAAGAATGGCCAGAAGAGGTGAATAAATTAGTCCAGTGTCTTGTTAATGATTCCATGTCCCTACTTAGGAATGAGACCTGATACCCTAGTGCAATCACACAATCTATGAGATAGGGACTTGCAGGTTTCAGTGTCACAGGATGTTCCGAGAGCAAAAGCATAGAATGTCAAGGGGGGACTGGATGTTGGATCATCCAGTGTGATTCTCTTTCCCCCTTATCCACCTGTATCTTTATATACCATAACCTTGGATACCAGGGAACATGGACTCTTGACTATTGAAAATCTCTATAAGAAACACAGATGAGGGGGAAGAAAGAAGAAGGACAGGTCCTTTTGAAGAAACAGGACGTGTTCCCCAACAAATGAAGGTGGCAAAGAAGGATTCAGAAAGGATTTGTCTAGACTGAGTGAAGGTGGAGGCTCTGGAGTTTTGGAACCAGGTAGGAGAAAACAAATCGATACCTCATGGTAGAAGTCTATTAGTACCTGGGGGCATCCACTGGTACACCTCTAACTGGTAACAGTGTCACTACACACTGTGGTTCTGGAAAGTTCTATGGTATCCAAGAGTGGGTGCTCTGTCTCTTCCTCCTCATCCCTATAATCTCCATCAACTACCCATTGAGATAACATGGAACCAGAGTAAAAACTCACTCACAACAGCAAATTTGAACAAGGAGTGTACCCATTCACCCTCCAATGCAACTGGCCACGAGAGCTCACGAGTGACTTCAGTTTAATAGGATTTTCATCCTGTTCAAGAATTCTAAAACATCTCAACACACACCTCCTTCTCCAATCCTCTATGCTCCTGTCATTTGGTCATTTGGGCTCTCTAAAAATTTCCTTTGTCATTTATGTACACCTACATAAGCACTATTTCTTACACACTCAATTTAATTGGGTAAATACTGAAGTTTTCTTCACATCAGTGAATGAGAAATAAAACTCTGAGTTTGTCTTCCAGCCAAGCCTTGAGATGATCCACATTTTGAATGTAGAGATCTCTGAGAACCAACCCTTGAAGTATTCAAGCAAGGGATCAAGTCACCAGATAAATATGTAAAAATGAACAGTTGTCTAATATAATAACACACATCACTGAACAGAAAAATTGAAACCTGAGCTGTCTTTCAAAACAGCAAAAAACCCACATCTCCAATGCATAAATTCCAAACCCCAAACCAGGACTATAGAGAGAAAAACAGAACGTTCTCCTTAGAGACATAAATTTTAACTGAGAAAATAGAAGTTCAATAAGATTTCTGGTATAGAAGACCTAATTATCTCTAAATTATTTGATTAAGTCAGTGACTGTACAGATATAAAAGTCATGTGTTGCTCTTTGTAGTTGAAAAAAAAAAGTGTCTGAATTTTACGATGAGATAAGTAACTTGTAAGTCAGAAATGAGGAATAGAAGCCAGCTTCTTCCTGAGAAGAGGAGGGGGTCTAGATACCAACCCCCAACCCAGTGCATTCACTTCTCTCCATCAATTAATAATAGCCAAGTCCTTAGAGATTGGGAGAACATGGACCAATCTGGCTAATTATGTGCCAAGTGCTTTGAGCCCTCAACTGTAAACAACCAGCCTGTGCTTTCCAGCCTTTTAGTTATCAGTCCCAGGTCAGTGGGCTCCATACATGTGTCTCCTCCTCCCAGAGCCGTCTGCTTAAGGACACCCATACGGGCATCTGTCTTCTTGCCAGTCCTGGAAACAAAGCCTCAGTCCTCACCCAGCTCCAGGCAGTGGAGAGGCAACCAGCTCTGCAATCCTCCATCCTCCTCCAGCAGGGACACAGTACAGACCAGTGAGTAGGAAGTACAGTGGGAGTGACTGAATGCAGCAGCGTCAGGGAGAGCATTGTTCCCTCCTCAGCAGACCACTGGGACAGTTGGGATACCCAGACAGGAGGGGACCAAAGCAAAGATTCAATGCCAAGCCCTATGAAGACCTAGTGTTGTTGGTTCTGGCAGGGACCCTAGCACTCTTTTTTTTTTTTTTTTTTTTTTGCAATTTAGTTCTTTTTATTTCTTTTTTAAAAATTTTTTTCTATTTATTTATTTTCAGAAAAACAGTATTCATTATTTTTTCACCACACCCAGTGCTCCATGCAATCCGTGCCCTGTATAATACCCACCACCTGGTACCCCAACCTCTCACTCCCCCGCCACTTCAAACCCTTCAGATTGTTTTCAGAGTCCATAGTCTCTCATGGTTCACCTCCCCTTCCAATTTACCCCAACTCCCTTCTCCTCTCTAACACCCCTTGTCCTCCATGATATTTGTTATGCTCCACAAATAAATGAAACCATATGACCCTAGCACTCTTATTTAGATTTCTATTTTTGTCTCTTGCTAGTTCTATTTCTCCTGGCATCATCCCATCAGAACAGGAAAGATGTCCTTTTAACTGTTCCCTAAGGCTTCCAAATGGTCATGAAGGTGATGATGATGGTGATGAAGGAAATGATATCAGTAAACAGAATGTTGCAAACCATTAGCTTGGGACTCCATGTGCCAGACACCGAGATGAATTTTTTACGTAGTTTGCAAACTTTTATCTGCATTGCCACCCCTGGAGAGACAGCAACATGTATTATGATCATTTCAGAGTTAAGGATAGGAGCACAATATTTTTTTTCACTTCCTGATTTTATTTATTTATTTTTTTGTCCAACTCACCTTTCAAAAAAGTTTTTATTTAATTTCCAGTTAGAAGAAAGGAGGGAAAAATGAAGGGGGGTGGGAATCAGAGGGGACATGAACCATGAGAGACTGTGGACTCCAGGGACCAACCTGAGGGTTTTAGAAGGGAGGGACTGGGGGATGAGATAGGCTGGTGGTGGGTATTAAGGAGGGCATGTATTGCACGGAGCACTGGGTGTTATACCCAAATAATGAACCAGGGAACATTACATAAAACACTAGTGATGTACTGCATGGTGACTAACGTAATAATAAAATAAATTGCAGTTAGTTAGCATACAGTATACTATTAGTTTCAGTTGTACAATATGTTGATTCCACACTTCTGGACATCACCCAGTGCTCATCAGGCCAAGTCCCTCCTTAATCCCGTCACCTATTTCACCCATCCCCCCAACCACCTCCCCTCTGGTAACCATCAGTTTGTTAAGAGTCTGTTTCTTTCCTCTCTCTGTGTTTCCCCCCTCCTTTGCTAGTTTGTTTGGTTTCTTAAATTCCACATATGAGTGAAATCATATGGTAGTATTCTTTTTCTGACTTCTTTTGCTTAGTATAATACTCTCTAGCTCCATTGCAAATCTCATTCCTTTGAAGGCTGGCTAGTATTCTATTGTATACATACAGTGCATCTTCCTCATCCATTCATCAGTCGATGGACACTTAGGCTGTTTCCCAACAAGACTGTTGTTGAAAATGTTGCTATGAACATCCTTGTGCATGTATCCCTTTGAATCAGTACTTTTTAAATTTTTTTTTATTTTTTTATTTTTTTTTCCCAATTTATTTATTTTCAGAAAAACAGTATTCATTATTTTTTCACCACACCCAGTGCTCCATGCAAGCTGTGCCCTCTATAATACCCACCACCTGGTACCCCAACCTCCCACCCCCCCGCCACTTCAAACCCCTCAGACTGTTTTTCAGAGTCCATAGTCTCTCATGGTTCACCTCCCCTTCCAATGTACCCAAATTCCCTACTCCTCTCTAATGCCCCTTGTCCTCCATGCTATTTGTTATGCTCCACAAATGAGTGAAACCATATGATAATTGACTCTTTCTGCTTGACTTCTTTCACTCAGCATAATCTCTTCCAGTCCCGTCCATGTTGCTACAAAAGTTGGATATTCGTCCTTTCTGATGGAGGCATAATACTCCATAGTGTATATGGACCACATCTTCCTTATCCATTCATCCGTTGAAGGGCATCTTGGAATCAGTACTTTTTTAAAAAAAGATTTGATTTATTTATTTGACAGAGAGAGAGAGAGACAGCAAGAGAGGGAACACAAGCAGGGGGAGTGGGAGAGAGAAGCAGGCTTCGTGCTGAGCAGGCAGCCTGAAGCAGGACTTGATCTCAGGCGTCAGAAATCATGACCTGAGCACCAGGCAGATGCCTAATGATTGATGCACTCAGGTGTCCCATGGATCAGTATTATTTTGTCTTTTAAATACCCAGGAGTGCAGCTACTGGATCATAAAAAATAGTTCTATTTTTTAATTTTTTTAAAGTTTTATTTTTTTTTAATTTCTTTTCAGCGTTCCAGAATTCATTGTTTATGCATCATACCCAGTGCTCCATGCAATACATGACCTCCAAAACACCCACCACCAGGCTCACCCAATTATTAAAACTTATGCACACAAACACAGACTTAAATGGCACCATTTGAAATGTAGAAAAATGTAAACAAATGCAAAGATGCTGTATTAAAGCATAACTGGGTAAAATTAACCATAGTTCATACTGTACTACTGTAAAAATTTGGCCGCCACATCCTGTTGTTATTGCAGTGAGCTCAATATTGTGAGTATCTACTTAAAATGTCCTGTGACACTAATCATCTCCACATGAGCAGTTCATCTCTCCAGCATATTGCATATCCCAGTAAAAATAATGAATACTGTTATGCTGAAAATAAATAATAAAGAAGTATTATAGAACTGAAAAAAAGTAATCTATTTGCAGTTCTCCCCTCTTTTTCATTGTGTTTAGTGGAATATCATAAACTTTGAATAACATCATGGGACCCATCTCAAGAAGCAGGGAGAAGTCATGACATTACAAGAAAATGTTGAATTGTTTGATATGTACCATAGATTGAGGTCTGTAGCTGCAGTTGCCCACCGTTTCAAAATAAATGAATCTAAAGTAAGGACCATTGTAAAAAAAAAAAAAAAGGAAAGGGACATTTGTCAATCTGTCACTACAACTATACCAACAGATAAAGGCAGTCCTGATCATAAACATAACTAAACATTAGAGTCCATCTATCCCTTGCTGCCTTAAATTCCAGTGTTTGCTTCTCTTCCTTACTAATAAATGTCCTTTGTGACCCTCCCCTCGCCCCTAGAATAGGGCACTTTTCATCTGCACTAAAATCTGTTTAAGCAGACATCTTTTCTTAATGGTGTTTGGGAACTCATCTGCTTTTAACTGGCAAACTTGCTTCTCCTGTTATCTTGATATTTTTTCTTAAGTTCAGCCTTGTTCTAAAATTATCGAACCATTCTTTACTTGTGTTAAATTCTCCAGCTTTAGGGAGATGAACCATGAGAGACTATGGACTCTGAAAAACAATCTGAGGGGTTTGCAGTGGCGGGGGGGGTGGGAGGTTGGGGTACCAGGTGGTGGGTATTATAGAGGGCACAGCTTGCATGGAACACTGGGTGTGGTGAAAAAATAATGAATACTGTTTTTCTGAAAATAAATAAATTGGAAAAAAAATTCTCCAGCTTTAGACTATTCACTTGCTTTTTGCTTTGTCATATGACTTTGCTTTTCCTCAAATTATATTCAAGTCTATAGCTACACCTTTTCTATAACAACTTTGCACACACAGCAAAGCTTCATTTTTTTTCCATTTTTAATATGAGGTAAAAAATTACATTGCAAAAAATGCAAGATTTTTACACCTTTTGGTATAGTTGTAATGAGTAGTTCTATTTTTAACTTTCTGAGGAACCTCCATACTCTTTTCCAGAGTGGCTGCACCAGTTTGCATTCCTGCCAACAGAACACGAGTGTTCCTTTTTCTCCACATCCTCACCAATTCTTGTTTCTTGTATTGTTGATTTTAGCCACTCTGACAGGTATGAAGTAATATCTTCTGGTAGTTTATTTTTGCCTTTCCCTGACGATGAGCAATGTTGGCCATCTGTATGTCTTCTTTGGAAAATTATCTATTCCTGTCTTCCGTTCATGTTTTAATTGAATTATTTGTTTTGGGGGTGTTGAGTTTCATAAGTTTTTTTTTGCATATTTTGGATACTAACCCTTTATCAGATATGGCGTTTACAAATATCGTCTCCCATTCCATAGTTGCCTTTTAGTATTGTTGAATGCTTCCTTTGCTACACAGAAGCTTTTTAAGTTTTATCAGATCCTGGGGTAGACAGGGGATGAATTCAGGTTTGAATGCAGACAGTGAGACTGTTCACAGACTACCCAGACAGTATTCTCTCCTGCCTATCCAATTCTCACCTCTCTTTCCTGTCACTCCAGGCAAAGACCTCCCCTTGCTGCGCTCTTCCTATTTGGCTGTTCATGCTAGAAGACACCAGAGAGCCGTTAGTGTCACCTGCTGCATCAACTGTAGAAAAGATGGCTGAGATGAAGGTAGAGATGATAAAGAGTCAGCTCCTGACAATTCAGGGTAGCTCTCTTTCTAGCCTCAGCTCTCAGATTTTGCTTATATTTCACTTCCTCCCCCATTCCTATAATTTAGGTTCTCTTGATCTTTAAGGGAGATACAGGGTCAGGATGTTAGATTCCACTCTTAGTCAGGAGATAAAAAACTGTTGCAAGATTATCTTAGCAATTTTGGAAAAGACATCTGGATTCTTCTTAAACTCTCTGAAGTGCAGGGAAACAGAACAAACAAGTCAGTTCATGCACCTCAGAGACCCACCACTTAATTCTGAATCTTATCTCCTCTACCTTCATCTCTATGACACTGGGCGAGTTCTTAATGTCTTTGAGCCAGTTTCTACAACTGTACTGAGCAAGAATTAAGATGAGCACTGACCATGTGACTAAATATATTAGATGCATATAGTAAGGATAAGGTAAATTTTAGATATTGTTGTGGTTGTTATTGTCATTATCAAGGCTAAGCACCATCTATCCAACTAAAATATCCTGTGATCAGAAGGTTCAATTTTCCCTAGATCCTGAAAGAACTCGTTTTTTTTGTCCCTATGCGGGTAGATACTGAGTGTTTGGAGGGAAGCAAGTGAATCACAGTCATTTCTGATTTCCCAGAGCTTATACTTTGCTTGGCACAGCGTAGGCTCCTAGAGCACCAGTGATGTCTGTTAAATATTGAATGAACCCTTCTTTGGTTCTCAGAGACAGGGCAGAGACAGTGTGGGTTTCATGCCTTGGGTGCTTTGCTTCCTTCCAGTGATGTTTCACAGATCCAGATGAAAAATAAAACAGTGCTTCTCTGTATCTATGCCACAGATTTTCTAACAGAACTATCATTTTCCACTTCATAGACTCTTATTTCCATAAAGATGAAAATTTAAAGAGAGAAAAAGAGAAAGGGAGGCAAATCTTACTGCACTTAACTAAGACATATTTTACCATTTTCACCCTCTCTTTTTATTATTTCTTTCTTTCTTTGTTTCTTCTGGTTCCATACAAATTTCTGGATTATTTGCTCCAGCTCTTTGAAGAATACCGGTGGAATTTTGATCGGAATGGCATTAAAAGTATAGATTGCTTTAGGCAGTATAGATATCTTAACAATGTTTATTCTTCCGATCCAAGAGCATGGAATGGTCTTCCATCTATTTGTGTCTTCTTCAATTTCTTTCATGAGTGTTCTGTAGTTCCTCGAGTACAGATCCTTTACGTCTTTGGTTAGGTTTATTCCCAGGTATCTTATGGTTCTTGGTGCTATAGTAAATGGAATCGATTCTCTAATTTCCCTTTCTGTATTTTCATTGTTAGTGTACATTTATTTCTGTACATTGACTTTGTATCCTGCCACGTTACTGTATAGTTCTAGTAATTTTGGAGTGGAGTCTTTTGGGTTTTCCATATAAAGAATCATGTCATCTGTGAAGAGAGAGAGTTTGACTTCTTCATTACCAATTGGGATACCTTTTATTTCTCTTTGTTGTCTGATTGCTGTTGCTAGGACTTCTAATACTATGCTGAGCAAGAGTGGTGAGAGTGGGCATCCTTGTCATGTTCCTGATCTCAACGGGAAGGCTGCAGGCATTTTCCCATTGAGGATGATATTTGCTGTGGGTCTCTCATAGATAGATTGTTTCTTTGGTTCTTTGTTTCTCTCTCTCTTTCTTTTTTTCATTCTTTTTTTTAAGAGGGAGAGGCAGTGGTGGCCAGACTTGATCCCTCAAACCTGTGATCATAACCTGAGCCAAAATCAAGAATAGGACACTGGGAGTCACCCAGGCACCTCTATTTCCACACATTCCTGAATGAGTTTCCTAGGACATGATAGGATTCTACCTCTCTGATATATAATAAAAGTCATTAAACATTTCTCAGGATTGGATTTCACCAATAAATCCACCATTCCAGTAACAATGCCATTCTGATATACAAACCATGACGGAGTATTTACTGGGTGCAAAGTTCTTTTAGATGTCACATGTATCTTGATATGAATGATGTTCTCCCCATTTCTAGATGGAGGATAACAGCACAGAGAGGTTGATATGCTGACATATATCCCATGTTTAGTCTGATACCCAATCCAGGGCTCTGTGCACTCCACCAGTGTAGAATGCTTGCTTTCTTTTCAAACATGCTTTAGTTCCAGATGAGCAAACAGAAATAGGACCAACAATTCCTTCTCTTGGGATTCTGTGGGCTCATCTGTGAACCAGGGAATTGGGATAAGTGGTTTACAGGGGCCTTTGCCCCTGTAATAAATATTATAGATCATAAGATTTTCTATGAATAGTAATGCATTTTGCAGCCTATTTTGGAAATCTGTGGTATTAAAATATTACTCCTTATC
Source organism: Neogale vison (assembly GCF_020171115.1). Lineage (NCBI taxonomy): Eukaryota > Metazoa > Chordata > Mammalia > Carnivora > Mustelidae > Neogale > Neogale vison. The sequence goes on from NC_058096.1 coordinate 217,746,252, forward strand.
CAAGATAGGCACTTTCCCATGTATTTATCATGGAAAGACCATTGGAACACAGACTTTGGGGATCTTTCTGATTCTAATCCTTGATAATAGAAGCATGAAGTTGATTTTGTCTGTTCTTTCTATTAGGAAAACAAATGTAGATAATTAAGAGTAAAACTGTACATATATTAATTTATTTACAATGTAATCATCTTTTATGTCTATATGTTATAGAAATTCTCATTTGTGTAATATGGAGGTGGGCACAAGAATTTTATTAGGAATATTCTAATAAGGGACACCTGGGTGGCTCATTCAGTTAAGTGTCCAACTCTTGATTTTGGCTCAGGTCATGATCTCAGACTCCTGAGATGGAGCCCCACATTGGGCTCTGCACTCAGTGTGAAGGCAGCTTAAGTTTCTCTCTCTCCCTCTACCTCCTCCTGCTTGTACTCTTGTTCTCTGTGTGTCTCTCTGAATAAATAAATATTTTTAAAAGGGAATACTGTAATAAGAAATTAAGAGATAATAAAGTTCATCTTTCAGGTAATACTATGCCACTTTTGAAGTGCTTGAAATAGATGTATATACTTCAATGACACTTAAAACACATTGTTGTGGTAAGTGAGAACTCAGGAAACAATATGTGTATTATTATGGTATTAAATTAGTTTTTCTGAAAGCTGTTTATGGATGTATAAATCAGTACTAATATTATGGAAACATTCAAAGGAAAATATGTCTACCATATTCATGACAGTGTTTGTCTTTGGGCAGCTGAAATGCAGGGGAATGGGATCATGCAGGGGAAGCAAGAAAACAGCTTTTACTGGCATCAAATATGAGTTCTGAAGCCAAGTATAACTAGGTATTTCTATGTTTGTACATTTGTATGGTTCTCTAACATTCTTTAGTTCAATGTCTTCATAGTGGGTATATAAAGAAACAGGTAAATAGCTCAGTCACCAGTAAGGAAAGAGTTCTAAGAAGAGTTTACAATTAAGAAACATCGCTGAAGGTACTGGGATGTATGATAGGAAGTGCAAATTGCTTGAATCAAAATAGGCGCCTTTAGCTGGGTGTCTCTACACTTGTTTTGTGTATTCAATACTCTGTTCTCTTTTGAGAAGTGTACCACCTGCATGGAACCACGGAATCTAACAGCTTTCTCAGAGTTCCTTCTCCTGGGCCTCTCAGATGATCCAGAACTGGAGCCCATTTTCTTTGGTCTCTTCCTGTCCTTGTATCTGGTCACCTTGCTTGGAAACCTGCTCATCATCCTGGTTGTCAGCTCGGACTCCCACCTCCACACGGCCATGTACTTCTTCCTCTCCAACCTGTCCTTGGCTGATATTGGTTACAGCACCACGACAATCCCCAAGATGCTGGTGAACATTCAAACACACAGCAAGTCTATCACCTATGCAGGCTGCCTAACTCAGATGTTCTTTTTTTTCCTATTTGGGTGTTTGGACAGTCTGCTCCTGGCTGTGATGGCCTATGACCGGTTTGTGGCCATTTGTCACCCCCTGAACTATTCAGTCATTATGAACCCATCCTTCTGTGGCTTATTGGTCTTGATGTCATTTTTCGGCAGCCTTTTGGACTCTCAGATTCATTGTTTGATGGTGTCCCAACTCACCTTCTGCACAAATGTGGAAATTCATCATTTCTTTTGTGATGCACCACAACTCTTCCACCTTGCCTGCTCTGATACCTCCATCCACACCATACTAATGTATTTTATTGGTGCCATCTTTGGTGGTGTTCCCCTCTCAGGGATCTTTTGTTCTTATACACGAATTGTTTCCTCCATTCTGAGAATCCCATCCACAGGTGGGAAGTACAAAGCCTTTTCTACCTGTAGCTCCCACCTGTTGGTTGTTTGCTTGTTTTATGTAACAGGCGTTGGAGTGTACCTGAGTTCATCCATCTCCTCCTCCCTCCAGAAGGGTGCAGTGGCCTCAGTGATGTACACTGTGGTCACTCCTATGCTGAACCCCTTCATCTACACCCTGAGGAACAAGGACATCAAGAGGGCACTGTGGGGGACGATCAGCAGAACAGTCTAATATCAGCATTTGTCTTAATCTTTCTGGGTTCATAGAACTGGAACTTGAAGGGAATCAACAACATCAAGAAATTCTGAATCTGCAGCCACATGGTATATATACCCATATGGATATCTGCTTTTTGCTTATACAGCTATTCCTGTTAGCATAGCTCTAATGGAAATGGGGGATTATTTTGGACTCTCCACTTAAATCATAGTCCCTGCAGGATTATTTATATCTGTACTCCTCTCACTTTCTTTATGCATTGCCCAGGACTCTTGGTCATATGCAGTCTTGTTTCTATCATTGCAAAATAATCATAACTCTCCCTCTCTTGTTTTTTTCCCCTTTAAAAATATATTTTACCTATTCATTTGAGAAACAGCCCAAGAAGGTGGAGAGGCAGAGGGAGATGCAGGCTCCCTGTTGAGGTGGGAGCCCATCATGGGGCTTGATCGTGACGTGAGCCAAAGGCAGAGTAAATATCTGAGACACCCAGGTGCCCCATCTTGTTATTTTCCTATGATCCTGCCCCCCACCAAGCACCATTTGTTAGGGGGATCTAAATTCTACCTTAAGGTCCAAAACATCTAATACATTTCTGTGCCTTAATGATCTTGATCAGATTTTCTTAAAAGTATGCTTCACACCCACAATGGAGTCCAACATGGGGCTTGAACCCACAACCCTGAGATCAAGACCTGAGCTGAGATAAAGAATCAGAGGGTCAACTGACTAAGCCTCCCAGAGTCCCATCTTGATCAGATTTCTGAATGAATAGGATAACTATTGAATTTCCTTCTGAAGCTGAAATGAGACACTATTAATATTGAGTTTGAATAAATAGTTATCAAGTTTCCTGGAACTTCACTAGGAAAACTGGGGTGTACAATTCCCAAGGAATAGATGGGAGAGAAACTACCAGAACAGAGGTGATCCTAATTTTCCTGATGATTGTCCTTCCTATTCCTTCTAATTTCTCCTGTTATATCACTAGACACAAAGGGACAAATACTGTATGCTTCCACTTATATAAGAGGTGTATAGTAATCGAATTCACAGAGACAAAGAGTAGAATGGTGGGAGCCAGCAGCTGGGGGAGGGAGAAGGGGCTTTGGTGTTTAATGGGACAGCTTCAGTTTGAGATGGTAGAAAAGTTCTAGAGACGGATGGTAGTGATGGTTGTGAATGTCCTTAATACTACTGATCTATACAACTCTGAAAAAAAAAATCTGAGGGTTTTGAAGGGGTGGGGGTAAGAGGTTGGGGGAACCAGGTGGTGGGTATTAAAGAGGGCACGGATTGCATGAAGCACTGGGTGTGGTGCAAAAACAATGAATACTGCTATGCTGAAAAGAAATTTTAAAAAATGATTAAGAAGTTGCTGTGGCTGATATCGAAGAGATTACTGCCTATGTTCTCCTCTAAGATTCTGATGGATTCCTGTCTCACATTGAGGTATTTTATCCATTTTGAGTTTATCTTTATGTACAGTGTAAGAGAATGGTCGAGTTTCATTCTTCTACATATAGCTGCCCAGTTTTCCCAGCACCATTTATTGAAGAGACTGTCTTTTTTCCACTGGATATTTTTTCCTGCTCTGTCGAAGATTATTTGACCATAGAGTTGAGGGTCCATATCGGAGCTCTCTACTCTGTTCCACTGGTCTATGTGTCTGTTTTTATGCCAGTACCATGCTGTCTTGGTGATCACAGCTTTGCAGTAAAGCTTGAAATCAGGTAAGGTGATGCCGCCAGCTTTATTTTTGTTTTTCAACATTTCCTTAGCGATTCCGGGTCTCTTCTGATTCCATACAAATTTTAGGATTATTTACTCCAGCTCTTTGAAGAATACCGGTGGAATTTTGATCAGAATTGCATTAAAAGTATAGGTTGCTCTAGGCAGTATAGACATTTTAACAATGTTTATTCTTCCGATCCAAGAGCATGGAATGGTCTTCCATCTATTTGTGTCTTCTTCAATTTCTTTCATTAGTGTTCTGTAGTTCCTCAAGTACAGACCCTTTACCTCTTTGGTTAGGTTTATTCCCAGGTATCTTATGGTTCTTGGTGCTATAGTAAATGGAATCGATTCTCTAATTTCCCTTTCTGTATTTTCATTGTTAGTGTATAAGAAAGCCACTGATTTCTGTACATTGACTTTGTATCCTGCCACATTGCTGAATTGCTGCGAGTTCTAGTAGTTTGGGGGTGGAGTCTTTTGGGTTTTCCATATAAAGAATCACGTCATCTGCGAAGAGAGAGAGTTTGACTTCTTCATTACCAATTTGGATACCTTTTATTTCTCTCTGTTGTCTGATTGCTGTTGCTAGGACTTCTAATACTATGTTGAACAAGAGTGGTGAGAGTGGGCATCCTTGTCTTGTTCCTGATCTCAATGGGAAGGCTGCAAGCTTTTTCCCATTGAGGATGATATTTGCTGTGGGTCTTTCATAGATAGATTTGATGAAGTTAAGGAATCTTCCCTCTATCCCTATACTTTGAAGCATTTTAATCAGGAACGGATGCTGGATTTTGTCAAATGCATTTTCTGCATCAATTGAGAGGACCATGTGGTTCCTCTCTCTTCTCTTATTAATTTGTTCTATCACATTGGTTGATTTGCGAATGTTGAACCATCCTTGTAGCCCAGGGATGAATCCCACCTGGTCATGGTGGATAATCTTTTAAATGATGTGTTGGATCCTGTTGGCTAGGATTGTTGAGAATCTTAGCATCCATATTCATCAATGATATTGGTCTGAAATTCTCCTTTTTGGTAGGGTCTTTGCCTGATTTGGGGATCAGGGTAATGCTGGCTTCAGAGAAAGAGTCTGGAAGTTTTCCTTCTGCTTCAATTTTTTGAAACAGCTTCAGGAGAATAGGTGTTATTTCTTCTTGGAAGGTTTGGTAGAATTCCCCAGGGAATCCGTCAGGTCCTGTGCTCTTGTTTTTTGGGAGGTTGTTTTTTTTTTTTCCAATTTTTTTATTTTCAGAAAAACAGTATTCATTATTTTTTCACGACACCCAGTGCTCCATGCAAGCTGTGCCCTCTATAATACCCACCACCTGGTACCCCAACCTCCCACCCCCCGCCACTTCAAACCCCTCAGATTGTTTTTCAGAGTCCATAGTCTCTCATGGTTCACCTCCCCTTCCAATTTACCCAAATTCCCTACTCCTCTCTAATGCCCCTTGTCCTCCATGCTATTTGTTATGCTCCACAAATAAGTGAAACCATATTATAATTAACTCTCTCTGCTTTTTTGAAAAATTTTTTACTTAAGTTCCAGTTAGGAGAAGGAAGGCAAAAATGAAGGGGGGTGGGAATCAGAAGGGGAGATGAACCATGAAAGACTGTGGACTCCAGGAAATAACCTCAGGGTTAGAGGGTAGGGTGGTAGGGGAGTGGAATAGCTTGGTGATGGGTATGAAGGAAGAGATGTATTGCATGGAGCACTGGGTGTTATATGCAAACAATGAATCATGGAACACTACATCAAAAACTGGTGATGTACGGCATGGTGACTAACATAATAAAAAAATAAATTCCAGTTAGTTAACATACAGTGCACTATTAGTTTCAGTTGTACAATATGCTGAGTCAAACTTCCATATATCACCCAGTGCTCATAAGGCCAAGTCCCTCCTTAATCCCTTCAGCTATTTCACCCATCCCCCCAAGCACCTCCCCTCAAGTAACCATCAGTTTGTTAGGAGGCTGTTTCTTCTTTTTCCTCTCTCTCTTTCTTTTTCCCCCCTCCTTTGCTAGTTTGTTTTGTTTCTTAAATTCCACATATGAGTGAAATCATATGGTAGTAGTCATTTTCTGACTTATTTTGCTTAGTATAATACTCTCTAGCTCCATTGCAAATCCCATTCCTTTGATGGCTGACTAGTATTCTATTTAATACATATACCACATATTCCTTATTCATTCATCAGTCGATGAACACTTGGGCTGTTTCCCAACAACACTGCTGTTGATAATGTTGCTATGAACATCAGGGTGCATGTATCACTTTGAATCAGTATTTTTTTTTAGATTTTATTTATTTATTTGACAGAGAGAGAGAGACAACAAGAGATGGAACACAAGCAGAGGGAATGGGAGAGAGAGAAGCAGGCTTTCTGATGACTGGGAAGCCTGATGCAGGACTTGATCTCAGGACTCAGAGATCATGAGCGTGAGCAGAAGACATATGCTTAATTACTGAGCCACCCAGGTGCCCCACGGATCAATATTTTTGTGGTTTGTAAATACCTAGTAGTGCAGTTACTGTATCATAGGGTAGTTGTATTTTTAAGTTTCTGAGGAACCTCCATACTCTTTTCCAGAGTGGCTGCACCAGTTTGCATCCCTGCCAACAGAACATGAATGTTCCTTTTTCTCCACATCCTCATCAACTCTTGTTTCTTGTTGTTGATTTTAGCCACTCTGACAGGTGTGAAGTAATATCTTATTGTAGTTTTGATTTGCATTTCCCTGATGATGAGCAATGCTGGCCATCTGTATGTCTTTTTTTGAAAATTGTCTATTCATGACTCTGTTCATGTTTTTATTGGATTATTTGTTTTTGTGCTGTTGAGTGTTATAAGTTCTTTATATAGCTTGGATACTAACCCTTTATCCTATATGGCATTTCCAAATATCATATCGCATTCCATAGTTGCTTCCTTTGCTATGTAGAAGCTTTTTAAGTTGTGTCAGATCCTGGGGTCCACTGGGGATTACTTCAGGTTTGAATACAGACAGCGAGACTGTTCACAGGCTACCCAGACAGTATTCTCTCCTGCCTATCCAAGTATCACCTCACTTTCCTGTTACTTCAGGCAAAGACCTCTGCTCGCTACATTCTTCCCATTTGGCTGTTCATGCTAGAAGACACCAGAGAGCCGTTAGTGTCACCTGCTGCATCAACTGTAGAAAAGATGGCTGAGGTGAAGGTAGAGATCATGAAGAGTCAGCTCATGACAATTCAGGGCAGCTCTCTTTCTTGCCTCAGCTCTCTGATTTTGCTTCATGTTCTGCTTCCTCCCCCATTCTTTTTTTTTAAATTAATTTATTTATTTTCAGAAAAACAGTATTCATTATTTTTTCACCACACCCAGTGCTCCATGCAATCCATGCCCTCTATAATAACCACCACCTGGTACCCCAACCTCCCACCCCCCTGCCACTTCAAACCCCTCAGATTGTTTTTAATTTAGGCCCTCTTGATCTCTAAAGGAGATATAGGGACAGGACGTTAGATTCCATTCTTAAGAGATAAAAAACTGTTGCAAGATTATCTTATAATTTTGGAAAAGACCTCTGGACTTCTGCTTAAATTCTCTGAAGTGCAGGGAAAGAGAACAAACAAGTCAGTTCATGAACCCACCACTTGATTTTGATCTTATCTGTTTTACTTTCATCGGTATGACACTGGGCAAGTTCTTAATATCTTTGAGCCAGTTTCTACAACTGTACTGAGCAAGGATTAAGATGAGAACTGAACATATGACTAAATATGGTAGATGCATATACTAAGGATAAGGTAAATTTTAGGTATTGTTGTGGTTGTTATTGTCATTACCAAAGCTAAGCACCATCTATCCAACTAAAATATCCTGTGATCAGAAGGTTCAGTTTTCCCTAGATCCTGACAGAACTTTTTTTTTTCCTTATGCAGGTAGATACTGTGTGTTTGGAGGGAAACAACTGAATCACAGTCATTTCTGATTTCCCAGAGCTTATACTTTGCTTGGCACAGTGTAGGCTCCAAGAGCACCAGTGATCTCTGTTAAATATTAAATGGACCCTTCTTTGGTTCTCAGAGACAGGGCAGAGACAGTGCGGGTTCCATGCCTTGGGTGCTTTGCTTCCTTCCAATGATGTTTGATAGATCTAGATGAAAAATAAAACAGTGCTACAAAATCTGTGCTATGCCACAGATTTTCTAAGAGACCTATCATTTTCCACTTAATAGACTCTTCATGTGAAAATTATTGTAGATTTCCATAAAGATGAAAATTAAAAGAGAGAAAAAGAGAAAGGGAGGCAAATCTTATTACATGAACTGTGACACATTTTACCATTTCCTCTTTCTTTCTTTATTTCTTGAGAGGGAGAGGTGGTGGGGGCGAGACTTGATCCCTCGAACCTGAGATCATAACCTGAGCCAAAATCAAGAGTTGGACACTTAACCAAAGGAGTCACCCAGGCACCCCAATTTCCACGCATTCTTGCATGAATTTCCTGGGACATGATAGGCTTCTACCTTTCTGATATATAATAAAGTGAAGTCATTAAACCTTTCTTAGATTGGGATTCACCAATAGACCCACCATTCCAGTAACAATGCAAATTCTCATTTACAAACAATGACTGAGTATTTATTGGGTACAAACTTCTTTAGAGGTCACACATATCATGATATGGATGATGGTCTCCCCAATTCTAGATGGAGGATAGCAGCATGGAGAGGTTGGGATGCTGACATAAACTCTATGTTTATTCTGATCCCCATCCCACAGCTACATGCACTCCACCAATGTAGAATGGTTGTTTTTTTTCAAACATGCTTTAGTTCCTGATGAGCAAACAGAAAGAGGACCAACAATTCCTTGTCTTGGGATTCTGTGCGTTCATCTGTGAAATAAGGCATTAGGATAAGTGGTTTTCAGGGGCCTTTACTACATAAATATTATAGATCATTAGATTTTCAATGAATAGTAATGCATTTTGCAACCTATTTTGGAAAACTGTGATATAAAAATATTATTCCTTATCTAAGATAGGTACCTTCCTGTGTATTCATCATGGAAAGACCACTGGAACACAGACCTTGGGGATCTTTCTGATTCTATACCTTGATAATAAAAGCACGAGGTTGATTTTGTCTATATTTTCTATTAGGAAAACAAATAGATAATTAATAGTAAAATCATACATATATTGATTTTTTATAATGTTATCATCTTTTATGCCTATATGTTATAGAAATTCTCATTTGTGTAATATGGAGGTGGTCACAAGAATTTTTTAGGAATATTATAATAAGGGGCAGCTAGGTGGCTCAGTCAGTTAAGTGTCCAACTCTTGATTTTGGCTCAGGTCACGAACTCAGAGTCTTGAGATGGAGCCCTATATTGGGCTCTGTGCTCAGTGTGAAGCCAGCTTAAAGTTCTCTCTCTCCCTCTACCTCCTCCTGCTTGTACTCTCTTTCTCTCTGTGTGTCTTAGAATAAATACTTTTTTAAAAAAGGGGAATATTGTAATAATAAATTAAGAGATCATAAAGTTTATCTTTCAGGTAATACTATGCCACATTTGTAGTGCTTGAAATAGAAGTTTATATTTCACTGATAAAAAGCTTCCAGGACAAACAAAAACTGAAAGAATTTGCAAACACCAACCCAGCTCTACAAGAAATATTGAAAGTGTTCCTCTAAGCAAAGAGAGACCCTAAAAGTAGTAGATCAGAAAGAAACAGAGACAATATACAGTAACAGTCACCTTACAGGCAATACAAAGGCACTAAATTCATATCTCTCAATAGTTACCCTGAATGTTAATGGGCTAAATGCCCCAATCAAAAGACACAGGGTATCAGAATGGATAAAAAAAAAACAAAAGCCATCAATATGCTGCCTACAAGAAACTCATTTTAGACTCGAAGACACCTCCAGATTTAAAGTGAGGGGGTGAAAAACAATTTACCATGCTAATAGCCATCAGAAGAAAGCTGGGGTGGCAATCCTTATATCAGATCAATTAGATTTTACACCAAAGACTATAATAAGAGATGAGGAAGAACACTATATCATACTCAAAGGGTATGTCCAACAAGAACACCTAACAATTTTAAATATCTATGCCCCTAACAGGGGAGCAGCCAACTATATAAACCAATTAATAACAAAATCAAAGAAATACATTGACAATCATACAATAATAGTAGGAGACTTTAACACTCCCCTCACTGAAATGGACAGATCATCTAAGCAAAAGATCAACAAGGAAATAAAGGCCTTAAATGACACACTGGACCAGATGGACATCATAGATATATCCAGAACATTCCATCCCAAAGCAACAGAATATACATTCTTCTCTAGTGCACATGGAACATTCTCCAGAATAGATCACATCCTGGGACATGAATCAGGTATCAAAAGATTGGGATCATTCCCTGCATATTTTCAGACCATGATGCTCTGAAGCTAGAACTGAATCACAAGAGGAAATTTGGAAAGAACGCAAATATATGGAGACTAAACAGCATCCTTCTAGAGAATGAATGGGTCAACCAGGAAATTAAAGAAGAATTGAAAAAATTCATGGAAACAAATGATAATGAAAACACAACAGTTCAAAATCTGTGGGGCACAAAAAAGGCAGTCCAGTGAGGAAAATATATGGCGGTACAAGCCTCTCTCAAGAAACAAGAAAGGTCTCAAATACACAACCTAACCCTACACTTAAAGGAGCTGGAGAAAGAACAACAAAGAAAGCCTAAACCCAGCAGGAGAAGAGAAATCGTAAAGATCAGAGCAGAAATGGAGGACAAGGGGCGTTAGAGAGGAGAAGGGAATTTGGGTAAATTGGAAGGGGAGGTGAACCATGAGAGACTATGGACTCTGAAAAACAATCTGAGGGGTTTGAAGTGGTGGGGGGGTGGGAGGTTGGGGTACCAGGTGGTGGGTATTATAGAGGGCACGGCTTGCATGGAGCACTGGGTGTGGTGAAAAAATAATGAATAATGTTTTTCTGAAAATAAATAAATTGAAAAAAAAACAATTAAAAAAAATAAAATAAAAAATAATTTCAGCCTTAAAAAAAAAAGATCAGAACAGAAATCAATGAAATAGAAACTAAAAAAACAATAGAACAAATCAACGAAACTAGGAGCTGGTTCTTTGAAAGAATTAAGAAGATTGACAAACCCCTGGCCGGACTTATCAAAAAGAAAAGAGAAAGGACCCAAATAAATAAAATCATGAATGAAAGAGGAGAGATCACAAGTAACACCAAAGAAATACAAACTATTATAAGAACATACTATGAGCAACTCTACACCAACAAATTTGACAATCTGGAAGAAATGGATGCATTCCTAGAAACATATAAACTACCACAACCGAACCAGGAAGAAATAGAAAACCTCAACAGACCCATAACCAGTAAGGAGATTGAAACAGTCATTAGAAAGGGAGGTGAACCATGAGAGACTAGGGACCCTGAAAAACAATCTGAGGATTTTGAAGGGGCGGGGGGTGGGAGGTCGGGGTACCAGGTGGTGGGTATTATAGAGAACTCGGATTGCATGGAGCACTGGGTGTGGTGCAAAAATAATGAATAATGTTATGCAGAAAATAAATTTAAAAAAATAAAGTAAATGAAATTTATGATTAAAAAAAATCTCCAAACAAACAAAAGTCCAGGCCCAGATGGCTTCCCAGGGGAATTCTACCAAACATTTAAAGAAGAATTTATTCCTATTCTCCTGAAACTGTTCCAAAAAATAGAAATGGAAGGAAAACTTCCAAACTCATTTTATGAGGCCAGCATCACCTTGATCCCAAAACCAGACAAGGATCCCATCAAAAAAGAGAATTACAGACCAATATCCTTGATGAACACAGATGCAAAAATTCTCACTAAAATACTGGCCAATAGGATCCAACAGTGCGTTGAAAGGATTATTCACCACGACCAAATGGGATTTATTCCAGGGCTGCAAGTTTGGTTCAACATCCACAAATCAATCAGTGTGATACAACACATTAATACAAGAAAGAATAAGAACCATATGATGCTCTCAATAGATGCTGAAAAAGCATTTGACAAAGTGCACCATCCCTTCCTGATTAAAACTCTTCAAAGTGTAGGGATAGAGGTCACATACCTCAACATTATCAAAGCTATCTATGAAAAACCCACTGCAAATATCATTCTCAATGAAGAAAAACTGAAAGCTTTTCCACTAAGGTCAGGAACATGGCAAGGATGTCCATTATCACCACGGCTGTTCAACACATTACTAGAAGTCCTAGCCTCAGCAATAGGACAACAAAAAGAAATTAAAGGCATCCAAATTGGCAAAGAAGAAGTCAAACTATCACTCTTTGCAGATGATATGATACTATATGTGGAAAACCCAAAAGACTCCATCCAAAACTGCTAGAACTTGTACAAAAATTCAGTAAAATGTCAGGATATAAAGTCAATGCACAGAAATCAGTTGTATTTCTTCACACTAACAACAAAACAGAAGAAAGAGAAATTAAAGAGTCCGTCCCATTTATAATTGCACCCCAACCCTAAGATACCTAGGAATAAACCTAACCAAAGAGGCAAAGAATCTATACTCAGAAAATTATATAGCACTCATTAAAGAGATTGAAGAAGACACAAAGAAATGGAAAAATGTTCCATGCTCCTGGATTGGAAAAACAAATATTGTGAAAATGTCTATTCTACCTAAAGCAATCTACACATTTAATGCAATCCCTATCAAAATCCAAACAATTTTTTTTCAAAGAAATAGACAAACAATCCTAAAATATATATGGAACCAGAAAAGACCTCGACAGCCAAAGGAATATTGAAAAAGAAAGCCAAAGTTAATGGCATCACAATTCCAGACTTCAAGCTCTATTAAAAAGCTGTTATCATCAAGACAGTATGGTACAGGCACAAAAACAGACACATAGATCAATGGAACAGAATAGACAGCCCAGAAATAGACCCTCAACTCTATGGTCAACTAATCTTCGACAAAGCAGGAAGGAATGTCCAATGGAAAAGACAGCCTCTTCAACAAATGGTGCTGGGAAAATTGGACAGCCACAGGCAGAAAACACCACACCCAAAAATAGATTCAAAATGGATGAAGGACCTCAATGTGATAAAGGAATCCATCAAAATCCTTGAGGAGAATACAGGCAGCAACCTCTTTGACCTCAACCGCAGCAACTTCTTCCTGGGAACATCGCCAAAGACAACAGAAGCAAGGGAAAAAATGAACTATTGGGATTTCATCAAGATCAAAGCTTTTGGAGAGCAAAGGAAATAGTTAACAAAACCAAAAGACAACTGACAGAATGGGAGAAGATATTTGCAAACAACATATCAGATAAAGGGCTAGTATCCAAAATCCATAAAGAGCTTAGCAAACTCAACACCCAAAGAACAAATAATCCAATCAAGAAATGGGCAGAGGACATGAACAGACATTTCTGCAAAGAAGACATCCAGATGGACAACAGACACATGAAAAAATGCTCCACATCACTCGGCATCAGGGAAATACAAATCAAAAGCACAATGAGATACTACCTCACACCAGTCAGAATGGCTAAAATTAAGAAGTCAAGAAATGACAGATGCTGGCAAGAATGCAGAGAGAGGGGAACCCTCCTACACTGTTGGTGGGAATGCAAACTGGTGCAACCATTCTGGAAAACAGTGTGGAGGTTCCAGAAAAAACTGAAAATAGAGCTACCCTATGACCCAGCGATTGCACTCCTGGGTATATATCCTAAAGATACAAATGTGGTGCTCCGAAGGGGCACGTGCACCTGAATGTTTATAGCAGCAATGTCCACAATAGCCAAACTATGGGAAAAACCTAGATGTCCATCAACAGATGAATGGATAAAGAAGAAGTGGTATATATACACAATGGAATACTATGCAGCCATCAAAAAAATTAAATTTTGCCATTTGCAATGACGTGGATGGAACTAGAGGGTATTAGACTTAGCAAAATAAGTCAATCAGAGAAAGACAACTATCATATGATCTCCCTGATATGAGGAAGTGGAGATGCAATGTGGGGGGATTGGGGGGTAGGAAAGAAAAAATGAAAGAAGGTGGGATTGGGAGGGAGACAAATCATAAAAGACTCAATCTCAAAAAACAGACTGAGGGTGGCTGGGGGGAGGGGGGACAGGAGAGTGTGATGGGAATATGGACATTGGGGAGGGTATGTGCTATGATGAGTGCTGTGAAATGGGTAAACCTGGCGATTCACAGACCTGTACCCCTAGGGATAAAAATACATTATATGTTTATTAAAAAAATAAATACATTTAATTTAAAAAATTACTGGAGATTTCCATGAAGATGAAAATTAAAAAAGAAAGAAAGAGAAAAGGAGGCAAATCTTACTGCATGAACTGAGACACATTTTAGGATTTCCACCCTCTCTTTTTCTTTCTTTCTTTTTTTTTCTTAGAGAAGGAGAGGTGGTGGGGACCACACTTGATCCCTCAAACCTGAGATCATAACCTGAGCCAAAATCAAGAGTTGGACAATTAACCAATGGAGTCACCCAGGCACCCCAATTTCCACACATTCTTAAATGAATTTCCCTGGACTTGATAGGCTTCTACCTCTCTGATATATAATAAAGTAAAGTCATTAAACCTTTCTTAGGATTGGGTTTTACCAATAAACCCACCATTTCAGTAACAATGCAAATTCTGCTTTACAAACCATGACTGAGTATTTATTGGGTGCAAATTTCTTTTACAGGCCACACATATCTTTATATGGATAATGTTCTCCCCATTTCTAGATGGAGGATAACAGCACAGAGAGGTTGGGATGTTGTCATATTCTCTATGTTTGGTCTGATTCCCATCCCAGGGCTCTGTGCACTCCACCAGTGTAGAATACTTGCTTTCTTTTCAAACGTGGTTTAGTTCCAGATGAGTAAACAGAAACAGGACCAAGAATTCCTTATCTTGGGATTCTGTGAGTTCATCTGTGAATTAGGGAATTGGGATAAATGGTTTACAGGGGCCTTTTCTACATGAATATTATAGGTCATAAGATTTTCTATGAATAGTAATGCATTTTGCAGCCTATTTTGGAAATCTGTGATATAAAAATATTATTCGTTATTCAAGATAAGCACTGGTTTTTTTATATAGATAATTTTTAACATATTTAACATCACAGTGAGATGTCCAGTACATCAAATTACATAATAACCTTTTTAACCTGACCTTTTTGATACATATACCCCTGTATTTCTTTTGCTTTTCTATTTTTTAAAATTTTTTAAAATTTTAGTTTAGTTTATTCTTTTTTAAAAATTTTCTAATAATCACATAGAGTTAAACTTCAAGGTAATCCTCTTTCCCCAATCAATGCTACCCCTATAGGTAAACCAATTTTTAATCCCCCTTTATCTTAGGAAAGTTGAGTCTTTTAGCAAAAATATCAAGATACATCCAGGAAGAATCAAAATAACTTTTCTCACACACACTGAAAATTTATAACCACTCTCCCATCTTTTTCTTCTGCTAGTGTTTCTGTGTATTTGTGTTTGTCCTGATAGTATATAAATCTTATACTTGGGGTTCTTTTTGACGAGGTTCTTTTTTTTTTTTTTTGCTTCTATATATATATATTTTTTCTCTTGTCATATACTTTTGTCAGTCTTTTTGTTTGTCTGTTTTTGTTTGTATACTTCCTAAATCTTACCTTGGGGCCCATTTGGGCTGAGCCTTCTCTTTTATCTTCCCTTTTTCCTGTCTCTCTCTCTCTTTTTCTTTTTCTTTTCTTTTCTTTTCTTTTTTCTCTCATTTGGGTTGGGAATCCTGATTGCTCAGAAGTGTTCCAGGGTGTGCCTTGACTGCACCATGGTCGATACATCCAGCTACATCCATTCAGCCATCTCTCACCAAAATGACTAGGAGGAGGAATGCCCAACAGAAGAAAAATACAGAGGATGGGCTTTCTGAAACAGAGCTAATACTATCAACATAGACAATATGTCGGAAAGGGAATTCAGGATAACAATTATCCAGGCATGTTGGAGAAAGCCATGGATGACCAAGCAGAACTGATTAGGGCAGAAATGAAAGCCACCACGGATGATGTTCACAATGTTAGGGCAGAACTGAAAGCCACCTGGCATGATGTTCACAATGTTCTTAATGAGTTCCAATCTAATCTAAATTCTCTAAAAGCTAGGGTAACTGAGAAGGAAGATAGAATTAGTGATCTGGAGGACAAACAGATAGAGAGAAAGGATCAGGAGGAAGCCTGGAACAGGCTTAGAAGCCAGGAAAACAGAATTAGGGAAACAAATGATGCCATGAAACATTCCAACATCAGAATTATTGGAATCCCGGAAGGGGAGGAGAAAGAAAGAAGTCTAGAAGATATAGTGGAACAAATTTTCCATGAAAATTTTCCCTATCTCATGAATGGAACCAGTGTACATGTACTAGAGGCAGAACAGTTTCACCCCAAGATTATAGATTCTTGAAAGCCCTCCAGACACCTGATAGTAAGAATGAAGAATTATAATTGTAGGCAGGCCCTCTTGAAGACAGCTAGGACAAAGAAGCTCCTTACTTACAGAGGAAAGCCCCATCAGAATAACATCAGACCTGTCCACAGAGACCTGGCAAGCCAGAAAGGGCTGGAAAGATATATTCAGGGCACTAAATGGAAAGAACATGCAGCCAAGAATATTTTATCCAGCAAGACTGACATTCAAAATGGATGGAGAGACAAAGAGTTTCCAAGACCGGCAAGGCTTAAAAGACTATGCAACCACCAAGCCAACACTGCAGGAAATATTAAGGGGGGCTCTATAAAAGAGAATAAATCCTACAAATATCATCCTAAAAATATAGATAAGGAAGATGTGGTCCATATACACTTCTGGAGTATTATGCCTTCATCAGAAAGGATGAATACCCAACTTTTGTAGCAACATGGATGGGACTGGAAGAGATTATGTTGAATGAAATAAGTCAAGCAGAGAAAGTCAATTATCATATGGTTTCACTTATTTGTGGAGCATAACAAATAGCATGGAGGACAAGGGAAGTCGGAGATTAGAAGGGAGTTGGGGGATATTGGGAGGGGAGGTGAACCATGAGAGACTATGAACTCTGAAAAACAATCTGAGGGTTTTGAAGGGGCGGGGGGTGGGAGGTTGGGGGAGCCAGGTGGTGGGTATTAAGGAGGGCATGTATTGCATGGAGCTCTGGGTGTGGTGCAAAAACAATGAATACTGTTATGCTTAAAAGAAGAAAAAATAAAATATATTTTTAAAAAAAGAATTCTAAAACATCTCAACACTCACTCCTTCTCCAATCCTCTATACCCTGTCATTTGGTCAGTTGGGCTCTCTAAAATTTCCTCTGCCATTGATGTACACATACATAAGCACAATTTCTTACCCTCGCAATTTAATTGGGTAAATACTGAAGTTTTCTTCATATCAGTTAATGAGAAACCAAACTCTGAGCTTGTCTTCCAGCCAAGCCTTGAGATCATCCACATTTTGAATGTAGAGATCTCTGAGGACCCCTGAAGTATTTAAGCAAGTGATCAAGTCACCAGATAAGTATGTAAAAACAAACAATTGTCTAATATAATGACATACATCACTAAACAGAAAAATTAAAACCTGAGGTGTGTCTCAAGCAGCAAAAAACTTACATTACCAATGTATAAATTCCAAACGCCAAACCAGGACTATAGAAAGAAAAATAGAAAGTTCTCCTTAGAGACATACATTTTAACTGAGACAAGAGAAATTCAACAAGATTTTTTAAAAATATTTTATTTATTTATTTGACAAACAGAGGTCACAAGTAGGCAGAGAGGCTGGCAGAGAGAGAGGAGGAAGCAGGCCCCCCACTGAGCAGAGAGCAGAGAGCCCAATGTGGGGCTGGATCCCAGGACCCTGGGATCATGATCTGAGTTGAAGGCAGAGGCTTAGCCCACTGAGCCACTCAGGCACCTTCAATAAGATTCTTGGTATAGAGGACCCAATTCTCTCTAAATTAGTTGATTAAGTCAGTGGCTGTACATATATAAAAATCATATGTTGCTCTCTGTAGTTGAAAAAAAGTGTCTGAATTTTACAATGAGATAAGTAACTTGGAAGTCAGAAATGAGGAATAGAAGTCAGCTTCCTCCTGAGAAGAAGAGGGGGTCTAGATACTACCTGCCACCGTGCATTCACTTCTCTCCATCAATTAATAATAGCAAGTCCTTAGAGATTGAAAGAACATGGACCAATCTGGCTAATTATGTGCCAAGTGCTTTGAGCCCTCAACTGTAAACAATCAGCCTGTGCTTTCCGGTCTTTTAGTTGTCAGTCCCAGGTCAGTGGGCTCCATACATGTGTCTCCTCCTCCCAGAGCTGTCTGCTTGAGGACACCCATACCGGCATCTGTCTTCCTGCCACTCCTGGAAACAAAGCCTCTGTCCTCACCCAGCTCCAGGCAGTGGAGAGGCAGCCAGCTCTGCAACCCTCAATCCACCTCCAGCAGGGACACAGTACAGACCAGTGAGTAGGAAGTACAGTGGGGGTGACTGAATGCAGGAGGGACAGGGAGAGCATTGTTCCCTCCTCATCAGACCACTGGGACAGTTGGGATAGCCAGACAGGAGGGGACCAAATTGCAGAGATTCAACGCAAAGCCCTGGTTCTGGCAGGGACCCTAGCACTCTTACTTAGATTTCTATTTTTGTCCCCTGCTAGTTCTATTTCTCCTGGGAATTTTCCCATCAGAACATGAAATAGGTCCTTTTTAACTGTTCCCTGAGTCCTCCACATGATCATGAAGGTGATGATGATGGTGAGGATGGAAATGATGTCAGTAAACACAATGTTACAAATCTTTAGCTTGGGACTCTAAGTGCAAGACACTGAGATGAAATTTCTATGTAGTTTGCAAACTTTTATCTGCATTGCCACCCCCAGAAAGACAGCATCAGCATTATCATCATTTCAGAGATAAGAATAGGAGCATAATATTTTTTTCACTTCCTGATTTTATTTATTTATTTTTGCCTTCAACTCACCTTTTTTTTTCCAATTTATTTATTTTCAGAAAAACATTATTCATTATTTTTTCACCACACCCAGTGCTCCATGCAAGCCGTGCCCTCTATAATACCCACCACCTGGTACCCCTACCTCCCACCCCCCCGCCCTTTTAATAATTTTTTATTTAAATTCCAGTTAGGAGAAGAAAGGGAAAAGAGGGGTGGTGGGAATCAGAGGGGAGATGAACTATGAGGGACTGGACTCCAGGAACAACCTGAGAGTTTTAGAGGGAAGAGGGATGGAGGTATGGAATAGCCAGGTGGTGGGTATTAAGGAGGGCATGTATTGCATGGAGCACTGGGTGTTGTATGCAAACGAATCATGGAACATTACATCAAGACTACTGATACACTGCAAGGTGACTAACATAATAAAAAAAATAAATTGTAATTGGTTAACATACATTGTACTGTTAGTTTCAGTTGTACAATATGTTCATTCAACATTTCCATTCATCACCCAGTGCTCATCAGGACAAGTCCCTCCTTAATCCCTTCACCTATTTCACCCATCCTCCAACCCACCTCCCCTCTGGTAACCATCAGTTTGTTTTCTATAGTTAAGAGTCTGTTTCTTGGTTTTCCCCTCTCTCTCTCTCTCTTCCCCCCCCCCTTTGCTAGTTTGTTTTGTTTCTTAAATTCCACATATGAGTGAAATCATATGGTAGTAGCTAGTCTCTTTATGACTGACTTCTTTTGCTTAGTATAATACTCTCTAGCTCCATTGCAAATCTCATTCCTTTGAAGGCTGGCTAGTATTCTATTGTATACATACAGCACATCTTCCTTATGCATTCATCAGTCGAGGGACACTTGGTATGTTTCCCAACAACACTGTTGTTGAAAATGCTTCAATGAACATCAGGGTGCATGTATTCCTTTGAATCAGTATTTTTTTAAAAAAATTTATTTATTTATTTATTTGACAGAGAGAGAGAGAGAGGAGAGAGAGAAAGTAAGAGAGGGAACACAAGCCAGGGGAGTGGGAGAGAGAGAAGCAGGCTTCCTGCTAAGTGGGAAGCCTAAGGCAGGGCTTAATATCAGGGCTCAGAGATCATGACCTGAGCGGAAGGCAGAGGCCTAACAATTGAGCCACTCAGATGCCCCATGGATCAGTATTCTTTTGTCTTTTAAATACCTAGCAGTGCAGTTACTGCATCATAGGGTGGTTCTATTTTAACTTTCTGAGGAACCTCCATACTCTTTTCCAGAGTGGCTGCACCAGTTTGCATTCCCGCCAACAGAACATGAATGTTCCTTTTTCTCCACATCCTCACCAATTCTTGTTTCTTGTATTGTTGATTTTAGCCACTCTGACAGGTATGAAGTAATATCTTATTATAGTTTTGATTTGCATTTCCCTGACGATGAGCAATGTTGGCCATCTATATGTCTTCTTTGGAAAATTATCTGCTCATGTTTTCTGTTCATGTTTTAATTGGATTATTTGTTTTTGGGGTGTAAGTTTCATAAGTTTTTTGCATATTTTGGATACTAACCCTTTATCAGATATGGCATTTGCAAATATCATCTCCCATTCCATAGTTGTCTTTTAGTATTGCTGATTGCTTCCTTTGCTATACAGAAGCTTTTTAAGTTTTTCCAGATCCTGGGGTAGACAGGGGATGAATTCAAGTTTGAATGCAGACAGTGAGACTGTTCACAGGCTACCCAGACAGTATTCTCTCCTGCCTATCCAATTCTCACCTCTCTTTCCTGTTACTCCAGGCAAAGACTTCCCCTGGCTGAACTCTTAATGTTTGGCTTTCATGAGAGAAGACACCAGAGAGCAGTTAGTGTCGCCTGCAGCATCAACTGTAGAAAAGATGGCTGAGATGAAGGTAGAGATCATGAAGAGTCAGCTCATGACAATTCAGGGCAGCTCTCTTTCTTGCCTCCACTCTCAGATTTTGCTTCATATTCCACATTCTCCCCCATTCCTATAATTTAAGCCCTCTTGATCTTTAAGGGAGATAAAGCGTCAGGGTGTTAGATTCCATTCGTTGTCAGGAAATAAAAAACAGTTTCAGGATTATCTTAGCAATTTTGGAAAAGACCTCTGGACTTTCGCTTAAATTCTCTGAAGTGCAAGGAAAGAGAACAAACAAGTCAGTTCATGCACCTCACAGACCCAGCATGTGATTTTGAATCTTACCTGCTCTACTTTCATCTATATGACACTTGGCGAGTTCTTAATGTCTTTGAGCCAGTTTCTACAACTGTACTGAGC
Organism: Neogale vison; assembly: GCF_020171115.1. Lineage (NCBI taxonomy): Eukaryota > Metazoa > Chordata > Mammalia > Carnivora > Mustelidae > Neogale > Neogale vison. The sequence goes on from NC_058096.1 coordinate 217,767,368, forward strand.
AAGAATTAAGATGATCACTGACCATGTGACTAAATATGGTATATGCATATAGTAAGGATAAGGTAAATTTTAGGTATTGTTGTGGTTGTTACTGTCATTATCAAGGCTAAGCACCATCTATCCAACTAAAATATCCTGTGATCAGAAGTTTCAGTTTCCCCTAGATCTTGAAAGAACTCTTTTTTCTTTTGTCCTTATTCAGGTAGATGCTGAATGTTTGGAGGGAAGCAACTGAATCACAGTCGTTTCTGATTTCCCGGAGCTTATACTTTGCTTGGCACAGTGTAGGCTCCTAGAGCACCAGTGATCTCTGTTCAATATTGAATGGATCCTTCTTTGGTTCTCAGAAACAGGGCATACATAGAGTGTGTGGGTTCCATGCATTGGGTGGTTTGCTTCCTTCCAAAGATGTTTCATAGATCTAGGTGGAAAATAAAACAATGCTTCTCTGTATCTATGTCACAGATTTTCTCAAAGACCTATCATTTTCCACTTAATAGACTCTTCATTTCAAAATTACTGGAGATTTCCATAAAGATGAAAATTAAAAGAGAGAAAAAGAGAAAGGGAGGCAAATCATACTGTACCTAACTGAGACACATTTTACCATTTCCACCCTCTCTTTTTCTTCTTTCTTTCTTTTTTTTCTTTCCTTCTTATTTCTTAAAGAGGGAGAAGAAGTGGGGGCCAGACTTGATCCCTCAAACCTGTGATCATAACCTGAGCCAAAATCAAGAGTTGGACACTTAACCAACTGAGTCACCCAGGCACCTCGATTTCCATGCATTCTTGAATGAATTTCCTAGGACACGATAGGATTCTACCTCTCTGATATATAATAAAAGTCATTAAATATTTCTCAGGATTGGGTTTCACCAATAAACCCACCATTCCAGTAACAATGCGATCTCTGATTTACAAACCATGATTGAGTATTTATTGGGTGAAAATTTCTTTTAGAGGCCACATGTACCTTGATATGAATGATGTTCTTCCCATTTCTAGATGAGGATAACAGCACAGAGAGGTTGGGTTGCTGACATATATCCCATGTTTAGTCTGATTCCCATCCCAGGGCTCTGTGCACTCCACCAGTGTCGAATGCTTGCTTTCTTTTTCAACATGCTTTAGTTCCAGATGAATAAACAGAAACAGGACCAAGAATTCCTTATCTTGGGATTCTGTGAGTTCATCTGTGAATTAGGGAATTGGGATAAGTGGTTTACAGGGGCCTTTTCTACATGAATATTATAGGTCATAAGATTTTCAATGAATAGTAATGCATTTTGCAGCCTATTTTGGAAATCAGTTATATAAAAATATTAATCCTTATCCAAGGTAGGTATTCTCCTGTGGATTTATCATGGAAAGACCATTGGAACACAGACTTTGGGGATCTTTCTGATTCTGTACTTTGATAATAAAAGCATGAAGTTGATTTTGTCTGTACTTTCTATTATGAAAACAAATGTAGAAAATTAAGAGTAAAATTGTGCATATATTAATTTTTTTACAATGTAATCATCTTTTATGCCTATATATTATAGAAATTCTCATTTGTGTAATACAGAGGTGGGCACAAGAATTTTATTAGGAATATTCTAATAAGGGGCAGGTGTGTGGCTCAGTCAGTTAAGTTGTCCAACTCTTGATTTTGGCTCAGGTCATGATCTCAGACTCCTGAGATGGAGTCCCACATTGGGCTCTGTGCTCAATGTGAAGGCATCTTAAGTTTCTCTCTCTCCCTCTACCTCCTCCTGCTTGTACTCTTGTTCTCTGTGTATCTCTATGAATAAATAAATATTTTTAAAAGGGAATATTGTAATAAGAAATTAGGAGATAATAAAGTTCATCTTTCAGGTAATACTATGCCACTTTTGAAGTGCTTGAAATAGATGTATATACTTCAATGACACTTAAAACACATTGTTGTGGTAAGTGAGAACTCAGGAAACAATATGTGTAATTATTATGGTATTAAATTAGTTTTTCTGAAAGCTGTTTATGGATGTATAAGTCAGTACTAATATTATGGAAACATTCAAAGGAAAATATGTCTACCATATTCATGACAGTGTTTGTCTTTGGGCAGCTGAAATGCAGGGGAATGGGATCATGCAGGGGAAGCAAGAAAACAGCTTTTACTGGCATCAAATATGAGTTCTGAAGCCAAGTATAACTAGGTATTTCTATGTTTGTGCATTTGTATGGTTCTCTAACATTCTTTAGTTCAATGTCTTCATAGTGGGTATATAAAGAAACAGGTAAATAGCTCAGTCACCAGTAAGGAAAGAGTTCTAAGAAGAGTTTACAATTAAGAAACATCGCTGAAGGTACTGGGATGTACGATAGGAAGTGCAAATTGCTTGAATCAAAATAGGCGCCTTTAGCTGGGTGTCTCTACACTTGTTTTGTGTATTCAATACTCTGTTCTCTTTTGAGAAGTGTACCACCTGCATGGAACCACGGAATCTAACAGCTGTCTCAGAGTTCCTTCTCCTGGGCCTCTCAGATGATCCAGAACTGGAGCCCATTCTCTTTGGGCTCTTCTTGTTCTTGTATCTGGTCACCTTGCTTGGGAACCTGCTCATCATCCTGGCTGTCAGCTCGGACTCCCACCTCCACACGCCCATGTACTTCTTCCTCTCCAACCTGTCCTTGGCTGATATTGGTTTCAGCACCACGACAATCCCCAAGATGCTGGTGAACATTCAAACACACAGCAAGTCTATCACCTATGCAGGCTGCCTAACTCAGGTGTCCTTTTTTTTCCTGTTTGGGTGTTTGGACGATCTGCTCCTGGCTGTGATGGCCTATGACCGATTTGTGGCCATCTGTCACCCCCTGAACTATTTAGTCATCATGAACCCACGCTTCTGTCGCTTGTTGGTCCTGATGTCATTTTTTGGCAGCCTTTTGGAATCTCAGATTCATGGTTTGATGGTGTCCCAACTTACCTTCTGCACAAATGTGGAAATTCATCATTTCTTTTGTGATGCACCACAACTCTTCCACCTTGCCTGCTCTGATACCTCCATCTACACCATACTAATGTATTTTATTGGTGCCATCTTTGGTGGTGTTCCCCTCTCAGGGATCCTTTGTTCTTATACACAAATTATTTCCTCCATTCTGAGAATTCCATCCACAGGTAGGAAGTACAAAGCCTTTTCTACCTGTAGCTCCCACCTGTTGGTTGTTTTCTTGTTTTATGGAACAGCCATTGGAGTGTACCTCAGTTCATCCATCTCCTCCTCCCTCAGGAAGGGTGCAGTCACCTCGGTGATGTACACTGTGGTCACCCCTATGCTGAACCCCTTCATCTATAGCCTGAGGAACAAGGACATCAAGAGGGCACTGTGGAGGATGATCAGCAGAACAGTCTAATATCAGCATTTGTCTTAATCTTTCTGGGTTCATAGAACTGGAACATGCAGGGAATCAACAACATCAAGAAATTCTGAATCTGTAGCCACATGGTATATATACCCATATGGATCTCTGCTTTTTGCTTATACAGCTATTCCTGTTAGCATAGCTCTAATGGAAATGGGGGATTATTTTGGACTCTCCACTTAAATCATAGTCGCTGCAGGATTATGTGTATAATATGTACTTCTCTCACTTTCTTTATGCATTGCCCAGGACTCTTGGTCATATGCAGTCTTGTTTCTATCATTGCAAAATAATCATAACTCTCCCTCTCTTGTTTTTTTCCCTTTTAAAAAGATATTTTACCTATTCATTTGAGAGAAACAGCCCAAGAAGGTGGAGAGGCAGAGGGAGATGCAAGCTCCCTGTTGAGGTGGATGCCCTTCATAGGGCTTGATCATGACCTGAGCCAAAGGCAGAGTAAATATCTGAGACACCCACGTGCCCCATCTTGTTATTTTTCTGATTCTGCCCTCCACCACCCAGCGCCATTTGTTAGGAGGATCTAAATTCTGCCTTAAAGTCCAAAACATCTAATATATCTCTGTGCCTTAATGATCTTGATCAGATTTATTTAAAAGTAGGCTTCACACCCACCATGGAGTCCAACATGGGGCTTGAGCCCACGACCCTGAGATCAAGACCCAAGCTGAGATAAAGAATCAGATGCTCAACTGACTAAGCCTCCCAGAGTCCCATCTTGATCAGATTTCTTGGTGAATAGGATAACTACTGAATTTCCTTCTGAAGCTGAAATGAGACACTATTAAATTTGAGTTTGAATAAATAGCTATCGAGTTTCCTGGAACTTCCCTAGGAGAACTGGGGTGTACAATTCCCAAGGAATAGATGGGAGAGAAACTACCAGAACAGAGGTGATCTTAATTTTCATGATGATTGTCTTTCCTATTCAATCTAATTTCTCCCCAGTTATATTATATCACTAGACACAAAGGGAAAAATACTGTGTGCTTCCACTTATAAGAGGCGTATAGTAGTCAAATTCACAGAGACAGAGAGTAGAATGGTGGGAGCCAGGAGCTACAGGAGGGAGAAAGGGCATTAGTGTTTAATGGAACAGTTTCAGTTTGGGAAGGTAGAAAAGTTCTAGAGATGGATGGTAGTGATGGTTGTGAATGTACTTACTACTACTGATCTATACAGCTCTGAAAAACAATCGGAGGGTTTTGAAGGGGTGGGGGTGGGAGGTGGGGGAACCAGGTGGTGGGTATTAGAGAGCATGGATTGCATGGAGCACTGGGTGCGGTGCAAAAACAATGAATACTGCTACGCTGAAAAGAAATTTAAAAAAATGGTTAAGGTGGTAAATTTTATGTAATTTTTTCACAATTAAAAGCAACAACAGGCGCGCCTGGGTGGCTCAGTGGGTTAAAACATCTGCCTTCGGCTTGGGTCATGATCCCAGGTCCTGGGATCCAGCCCAACATCGGGCTCTCTGCTCAGATGGGAGTCTGCTTCCCTTCCTCTCTCTGCCTGTCTCTCTGTCTACTTGTAATCTCTGTCTATCAAATAAATAAATAAATAAATAAAATCCTAACATCAGCAACAACAATAACCAACAAAGATCTCTTGTCAGAAATAAGGGACATGTTGCTTCAAATGTTGGGTGTTTCTCAACCCTCGGCAATCAACCCCTATAGGGATCTGCCTCAGCAAGGTCATGCCTCCTTCCTGGGGCAACCCATATCTGGTAAGTGTTTGATTGTGGGGTGTAAACATTTTTATGCTTTACTCTAATTCCAGCCAACTCTAAGACATCATCTTATCTCCAGAGCTCCCTGATAGTTTTTAGAGGTCTTTGATGGACTTCAGTTTGGCTTGACTTTTTCCAGTGTTCTTTCTTGTTGCAACAAATTTGCCAGACCACAAGATTGCCCTCCCCTCTCACACCAACCACAAGTTCAGGGGTCTCTAGGTCCACTCTCACATCAGACCAGTTAAATATAAATTTGGGAAGTTTTTCACATTCAATAATTTGCTAGAATGATTCAAATTGAGAGCACTGCCTCAGATTTGATGACGGACTCGAAGAACTCATAGAATTCAAGAATCAGTCAAGCAGAGAGAGTCAATAATCATATGGTTTCACTTATTTGTGGAGCATAACAAATATCATGGAGGACAAGGGGTGTTGGAGAGGAGAAGGGAGTTGGGGTAAATTGGAAGGGGAGGTGAATCATGAGAGACTATGGACTCTGAAAAACAATCTGAGGGGTTTGATGGGGTAGAGGGTGGGAGGTTGGGGTACCAGGTGGTGTGTATTATAGAGGGCACGGATTGCATGGAGCACTGGGTGTGGTGAAAAAATAATGAATACTGTTTTTCTGAAAATAAATAAATTAATTAAAAAATGTCTATACTGCCTAGAGCAATCTATACTTTTAATGCCATTCCGATCAAAATTCCACGGGCATTCTTCAACGAGCTGGAGCAAATAATCCTAAAATTTGTATGGAATCAGAAGAGACCCCGAATCGCTAAGGAAATGTTGAAAAACAAAAATAAAGCTGGCGGCATCACCTTACCTGATTTCAAGCTTTATTACAAAGCTGTGATCACCAAGACAGCATGGTACTGGCATAAAAACAGACACATAGACCAGTGGAACAGAGTAGAGAGCCCTGATATGGACCCTCAACTCTATGGTCAATTAATCTTTGACAAAACAGGAAAAAATATACAGTGGAAAAAAGACAGTCTCTTCAATAAATGGTGCTGGGCAAACTGGACAGCTATATGTAGAAGAATGAAACTCGACCATTCTCTTACACCGTACACAAAGATCAACTCAAAATGGATAAAAGACCTCAATGGGAGACAGGAATCCATCAGATTCTTAGAGGAGAACATAGGCAGTAATCTCTTCGATATCAGCCACAGCAACTTCTTTCAAGATACGTCTCCAAAGGCAAAGGAAACAAAAGCGAAAATAAACTTCTGGGACTTCATCAAAATCAAAAGCTTCTGCACAGCAAAGGAAACAGTCAAAAAAACAAAGAGGCAACCCACGGAATGGGAGAAGATACTTGCAAATGACAGTACAGACAAAAGGTTGATATGCATGATCTATAATGAACTCCTCAAACTCAACCCACATGAAACAGACAGACACATCAAAAAATGGGCAGAAGATATGAACAGACACTTCTCCAATCAAGACATACAAATGGCTATCAGACACATGAAAAAATGCTCATCATCATTAGCCCTCCGGGAGATTCAAATTAAAACCACATTGAGATATCACCTTACACCAGTTAGAATGGCCAAAATTAACAAAACAGGAAACAACATGTGTTGGAGAGGATGTGGAGAAAGGGGAACCCTCTTCCACTGTTGGTGGGAATGCAAGTTGGTGCAGCCTCTTTGGAGAACAGTGTGGAGATTCCTCAAGAAATTAAAAATAGAGCTTCCCTATGACCCTGCAATTGCACTCCTGGGTATTTACCCCAAAGACACAGATGTCGTGAAAAGAAGGGCCATCTGTACCCCAATGTTTATAGCAGCAATGGCCACAGTCGCCAAACTATGGAAAGAACCAAGATGCCCTTCAACGGATGAATGGATAAGGAAGATGTGGTCCATATACACTATGGAGTATTATGCCTCCATCAGAAAGGATGAATACCCAACTTTTGTAGCAACATGGATGGGACTGGAAGAGATTATGCTGAGTGAAATAAGTCAAGCAGAGAGAGTCAATTATCATATGGTTTCACTTATTTGTGGAGCATAACAAATAGCATGGAGGACAAGGGGCGTTAGAGAGGAGTAGGGAATTTGGGTAAATTGGAAGGGGAGGTGAACCATGAGAGACTATGGACTCTGAAAAACAGTCTGAGGGGTTTGAAGTGGCGGGGGGGGTGGGAGGTTGGGGTACCAGGTGGTGGGTATTAGAGAGGGCACGGCTTGCATGGAGCACTGGGTGTGGTGAAAAAAATAATGAATACTGTTTTTCTGAAAATAAATAAATTGGAAAAAAATCAGTATACTATGATTGCAGTTTTATTACAGCAAAAAGATACAAATTAGGTTCAGCCAAAGGAAGATACACATAATACAAGGTCTAGAACATCCCATATGTGAAGCCTTTTGTTGTCTTCTTTCCTTGGAGTTCAGACCCATTACCTTTTCCTGGGATGATATCTGTGACAATACTCAAAGACTGTTACCAACAAGGTAGTTCAAAATTTTTATTGAGCCTTTGCTAATAGATATGATTAGTTGAATTATGGCCTATATGGTTGAACTCAATTTTCAGCCTCCCTCCTAAGGCTGGGCTGATATCTCTTTCCCCAAAGCTCCAGCCTTTTCATCACATGACTGGTCTCTATGGCATGGCCAACCCCCATCCTCAGCCATTTCATTAGCATAAACTCTAAGTTGTGGTCTCCACGAATAGTCAATCACTCCAGATCACTAAGAAATTTAAAGTGTTTAAAAGTTACCCCTGGGGCTGGGACAAAGCCATAATTCTCTTTAGATGTGGCCAAATTCCTTACTACACATTTGCCCTTGCCCAGTTGTTGATTCCAGGAGCACTGCCTGGTAAACATCCTGTGTGCTAATCATTGTCTAATTGTCTGCTTCACAAGGAACTCCGTGTGGGACACCTTGTTACTAATAACATTTATTTGAGAAAATTTAAAAACAGTTCCAAGGTAGTTGAAATGGCCCATAATATCCTTTGAATTACAAACCCAACACTAAGTTCAAGAATGGGAAAATTTAAGGAAAGGAGAAGAGCAATGGGAGCATTCATTCAGTGTCTCCCTGGGCGCAGCAGGGAGGCACCCACTAAAAAGCTGAAGGATTCTGGAAACCCAAACTCAGAGTTGTTTGGAAATGCGCTCAATAAGCATATGGAGAAAAGTTCAACCTTGCTAATAACCAAATAAATAATTTATCCATCAGTGTATATAGTCTGTTTGGACTTATAATGTGATTAGAGAAACTGAGATCCTGGATTTATGCTTTATGAGGGCAAAGATTTTTGTCCTTTTTTCCCACTTCACTCCTGTGTTCCAGATACCTACTGTAGCCTGCACACCAAAGGTGCTTAGTAAGGAACTAGCAATAGTTATTGATAAAATGCACTACTTCATAATCCTCATGCAACTATTCTGAATTGGTACTTAAAGTGGCTGCTGGATTGGAAATCCAAGCTGAGGTGTAGTAAGAGGAAAGTAAAAGGAGGGGATGTGGAGAGTGGGAGTGAGGATAACAGAGCAGTCAACACAAGAGCTTAAGATACATCAGAAAAAGTACTGGCAAAGCAATTCTGATCAAAGTAGCTTATGAAGGATGGGTGAGAAGTAAAACTCAATGTCATCAAGAGGCAGGATTTCATTAGCCAAGGGCTGCTGTTCCTGTCAGTTCAAAAACCCAGGACGAGCATTCACATCACTGAATGTAGATTGTTCTTCCCAAAACTGTTTGTAGAGCCCTCTTGAGGTCCCTGTTCCGTAGGCTGTAGATGAAGGGGTTCAGCATTGGGGTGACCACAGTGTACATCACCGAGGCAATCATCCCCCTCCAGGAAGATGCATCAGAACTGAGATACACACCAAGGCCTGTCCCATAGAATAAAGAAACCACAATCAGGTGAGATGCACAGGTAGAAAATGCCTTGTACTTCCCATTATTTGATGGGATTCTCAGGATTGAAGAGGTGATTTTGGTATAGGAGAAAAGGATTCCAGAGAAAGGAATGATGCCAAGAAGGCTAGTTACTATATAAAGCAGGATATGATTGACCAATGTGTCTGAGCAGGCAAGCGTGAGGGCCTTAGCAAGTTCACAGTAAAAGTGTGGAATTGCCCAGTTCGTGCAGAAGGAAAGCCGTAGTATCAACAGACTCTGGGTCAGGGAGTATGACAAGCTGATGAACCAGGATATGAGAACCAGGAGGCCACAGAGCTGTGGGTTCATGATGACTGGGTAGTGCAAGGGGTGGCAGATGGCCACAAACCGGTCATAGGCCATCACAGTGAGGAGAAAAGTGTCCATACCTCCAAAAACCATAAAGAAATACATCTGGGTGATGCAGCCTGCATAGGTGATGGATTTGCTCTGTGTTTGGATGTTCATCAGCATCTTAGGGACCGTGGTAGAGATAAAACTTATGTCAGCAAAGGACAAGTTGGAGAGGAAGAAGTACATGGGGGTGTGGAGGTGGGAGTCACAGCTGATGGCCAGGATGATGAGCAGGTTCCCAAGCATGGTGACCAGGTACATGGACAAGAACAGACCAAAGAGAAGGGGTTGAGGCACTGAGTCTTGGGAAAATCCCAGGAGTAAAAATTCTGAAGCACTTGTTTGATTTCTTGCTTCCATGTTGCCAACTCATCAGCTAGATGATATAGCAGGGAGTGACCGTGAAATAGGCACTAGATAGACACCAGAATCTCTCTACTATTTTTGTTTCTTGAAGGGAATCATGGTGCATAATAGCCTCAACATTACAAAGTTTAGGAGTCCTACATTCTGTTATTCATTCCATGCAACATTTAATAATGTTGATCAACCCCTGTCCATTGGCCTCTGGGACACTCATTTATCCTATATATCTAGAATCATCAAATCTAAAAAGTTAAGAACCATGTTAGACCTTACCGATAAAGTGGTCCAAACTCACTCTAAAACAAATGTGGAACATGAAGTCCGGTGAACCTCAGTAACTTAATCTGGATTATCCAACTTGTCTGGAACCCTAAAAAGGGTCAGATACGTATGTCTCAGAGGTCAGAAAATTTTAGAGTCTCTCAAATATCTGGATTGACTATTTCACATTGAGTAGAATGTAGGTTTATTCTTCAATAATAAGGAAAGGAAGAAAAAGAGAATGTTTTTACCAAATAATAAACCACATGAACAAATTCTTAACACTTAGTATACCAGGACCCATCAACATCCTGCAGGGAGGGATAGAGCCAGATGCTTCCTGGACATTATTATTGCTTGACAAAATATCTTTCATCTGTTAACTTAAATATTGGTGAAAATGTCTAATGAAAACATAGGTATCAAGGTTTCAACCATTTCAGTACCATAAGATAAAATAATACTAAGGTCACAAACAGAATTTTGAGTCATATCCTAAGTGGTGCTCATCACTCAGTGTGTGGCTCCATCAGTGAAGCATCTGCCTTTGGCTCAGTTCATGATCCCAGGAGCCTGGAACCAAGTCCTGCATCCGGCTCCTTGCTCAGCGGGGAACCTACTTCTCCATCTCCCTCTGCCTACAATTCCCCCTGCTTGTACTCTCACTCTTCCTGTCAAACAAAGAAACAAAGTCTTAAAAAAAAGTTTTCCACAAGGAAAATTTTTCTTTGTAACTGCTTAGTGGCAGATGTTAACTGGAATTATTTTGCTAATTCATCAAATATTACATATGCTATATTATATATATTTATATATATTATAATTTTATTTAATTATTTGACAGACTGAGAGAGAGAGAGAGATTGAGCACAGGCAGGGGGAGCTCCAGAGAAAGAGGAAAGTAGGCCCCCACCAAGCAGGAAGCCTGTTGTGGGCTCAATTCCAGGACCCTTGGGATCGTGACCTGAGCTGAAGGCAGACTCCTGACCAACGGAGCCGCTCAGGCACCTCTATATGTGCAATATAATGAATCATTATGTTGTACACCTGAAGCTAATATAATGTTACATGCCAATTTTATCTCAAAAAAAGAAAACTCACAAAAATCCCAAAACAGATAGTGTCTCTGAATGATAAAAATGATCACATCAGAGGCAAATTGTTTAACTATGAATGAACATCTTTGTTCTGACCCTTGGTGGGGTGAGCAGTTTGCAATCATCTCTGCTGAGTTCTGGTGAGAGGATCATGACTCATTTTTTTTTAATTTATTTTTTATTTATTTTCAGCATAACAGTATTCATTATTTTTGCACCACACCCAGTGCTCCATGTAATCCTTGCCCTCTCTAATACCCACCACCTGGTTCCCCCCAAAGATTCCCTTGACCTCTAATAAGTGGGGCTTACTTTCTTGCCTTCAGATCTGTTTTGTTGAGCAGTATATCAGAGAGTGCACAGGAAATGCCCACACTTCTGGTTATTTCCTGGAGTATGTTGTGTGTATTAACATCATCAACTGGATTAGAATCGAGGAAAACAATTTCATTTTCTGGATTGTGGGGCTGGATTGTGATTCAAATGGGTCAAATGGGTCATGAAATGAGGAATAGTGTGCATCTTAAGAAGAGTTTCCCACACATCAGAAACATTTTATCTGGGATGCCTGGGTGGCTCAGTTGGTTAAGCAGCTGCCTTCGGCTCAGGTCATGATCCCAGCATCCTGGGATCGAGTCCCACATCGGGCTCCTTGCTTGGCAGGGAGCCTGCTTCTCCCTCTGCCTTTGCCTGCCATTCTGTCTGCCTGTGCTTGCTCTCTCTCCCTCTCTCTCTCTAATAAATAAATAAAATCTTAAAACATTATGCTAAGTTGAAGAAACCAAACAAAAGAAGAATATACATTACATTTTCATATACATCAAATTTCTAGAAAAGGGAAATCTACACATATACAATGCACTTCAGGTACTGCCTCTGTGAGAGTGTGAGCAAGAACTGACTGTAAACAGCACATCGATCTTTTTAGGATAATAAAAACGTTTTAAAATCCAATTATAGTAATGGTTACACAACTAATAAATTTACTAAAAATGAAAAAAAAAAAAAAGAAAGAAAGAAACATTTTATCTTAGGGCCAGAGGTTAGAAATTAAGGGTGGAGGTTACAACCACTTGTCATTTGTACTTTCCCCTTTATTCATGTACCAAATACACATTTGTTTTCTGTTTCTAGTGTCCAGAGCAACAAGGGCTACTTTGGGATAGGCTCAGTGTTAGCTGTTGGGGATAAAACGATTAATTATGTGGTTTTGTCCTGAGGAACCCCACCTCCCAGGGACATTAATGGATGCAGAAACCTAACATTGTAATATAGTGAGTTAAATGCTAAGATAAAGGCAGTCTTCAAAAGTACAGAAAGTAGCCCCAAATTTAGCCTGAAGTGTTGGAGCCAGGGGGGCATTCCTGGAGGAAGAGGTCCCTGGGCAAGTTTGTCTAGTTTGATGATTGAGTCTGGGCTCATCTGGCACAGAAGGCAGCAAGGGAAAAGGTCCATACGCAAAAAGCAGCATGGGACAGAGTGCTCTTAGCAATCTGCTGAAGCACAAGGTGGGACATGGGAACAGTGAAGAATGAGATTGGAGATGAACAGGGACCACATCTCTGGGAACCTTGAAAAAAACAATGGATAAAGGATAGGGGCCATGTGGGGCCTGTGACATGTAACATGATCCATATCACAATTTTCCCTGGTGCCTGGAGTTAAATATAGATTTAAGGCAGGCAAAACTAGGGTCAAAGGAAACAGGGTTATGAATCATCACATCATTAATATTGAAGGGGCAAATCTACTTGTTTTAGGAAGAGGAACAAAGGCCAGAAGAGGTGAATAAGTTAGTCCAGTGTCTTGTTAATGATTCCATGTCCCTACTTAAGGATGAGACCTGATACCCAAGTGCAATCACACGAACTATGAGATAGGGACTTTCAAGTTTCAGTGTCTCCCAGGATGTTCGAGAGAAAAGGGGTATAATGTCAAGGGGGGACTGGATGTTGCATCTTCCTGTGTGCTTCTCTTTCCCCCATTATCCCCCCTGCATCTTTATATAGCATAACCTTGGATACCAGGGAACACGGACTCTTCACTCTTGAAAATCTCTATAAGAAACACAGATGAGGGTTAAGAAAGAAGGACAGGTCCTTTTGAAGAAACAGGACGTGTTCCCCAACAAATGAAGGTGGCAAAGAAGGATTCAGAAAGGATCTGCCTAGGCTGAGTGAAAGTGGAGACTCTGGAGTTTTGGAACCAGGTAGGAGAAAACAAATCGATACCTCATGGTAAAAATCTATTAGTACCTGAGGCATCCATTGGTACACCTCCCACTGGTAACAGTGTCACTGCACAGTGTGGTTCTGGAAAGTCCTATGGTATCCAAGAATGGGTGCTCTGTCTCTTCCTCCTCATCCTTATAATCTCCATCAATCACCCATCCAAATAACATGCAACCAAAGTAAAAACTCACTCACAACCGCAACTTTGAACAAGGAGTGTACCCATTCACCCTCCGAAGCAACTGGCCACTAGAACTCCTTCTGCACAGATATCACATGATGTCCCTGCTATATGCTTAACAGTAGTCAATGTTTTTTCTCTCCAAACACATCTTTTCCCTATTTCCCACAACACTTACTAGGCTATGCATGCTTGGCAAAGTGGGCTCACCACAGGGGCCAACTCTCCTGAATCTTGTTTTTTCATGGAGGGTGGGTAGTGAAGAAAGATGTGTTTCCCAAAAGAGAAGAAATACAGAGCAGGCATGTAATATGGGGCCTGACTGATTTCTCCTAGAGAAGACTTGTGTGTCTTGAAAGTGGTACATGGGCCTTAGTGACTATAAGTCAGTGTGTTACAGGTTTTGTGGTCCTGGGGACTGAATCCCCTCTGAAGCTTGTTAGACAAATTGATCAATGGATTTTCCATTCTCTGATTAGTTTGACTCCTCAAAGGCAGAGACCCCACAGGAGAAAGGGTCTCTGACCTGCCAATTCCTATGCCCTGGGAGAGTAACAGTGGGGCCAGCTGTGACTCCTCTCTCCTGGGTCCTTTTTCTCTTGGAAGAATCTCTTCAGGCTTTCTTAGATCTCCTCTTGGGGACAAATGACTTGTAGTATTCATGTTAAGCAGATGGTTGAGTGGTGAAGGGTCCCAGGAGTCACTAGGTAATGGTTCTCAAACTTTAGCCTGCACCAAGATGAGCTTGAGTACTTGTTTAAAAAGATTTCTGGGTTTCATCTCCAAGTTTCTGTCTCAGTAGGTCTGGATTTGGGTCTGATAATTTGGACTTTTCACAAGTTCTAAATTTGATGGTCTCTAGGTCAATCTTCTGGGAACAGTTCCCTAGAGCAATGTTTCAAAAGGTAAGCTTTATCAAAAGTACCATCTGGATCTAGTGTTAATGTATAGCTTCCCACCTTACTTCAGACTTACCTAGTCAGTATCTCCAGGAAAAGAGGCTGATAATTTACTATGAAAAAAAATTACAACAATTTTACTTTATTTTATTTTTGTTTATATTTTTATTGTGGATATATTTTATATATCTTATATATATATTATTGTGGATATACATACGTGTCCACAATAATATATATGACAAAATTTACCATCTTATGCATTTTTAAATGTATAATTCTGTAGCATTAAGAACATTCACAATATTATACAATCATCACACCACACACCATTCCCAGAACTTTATCATCATCCCAAATAGAAGCTCTGTCTCCATTAAACAACAATTCCTCTTCCGCCTCCGCCCACCACCCCAACCCTTGGAAACCTCTGTTCAATTTTCTGTCTCTGTGACTTTGTTTATTCTAGGTACCGCATGTAAGTGAAATCATTCAGCACTTATCTTTTTGTGTCTGGCTTATCTCATTTAGCATAATGTTTTTGAGATTCAACCATGTTGCAACATGTATCAGAATTTCAGTACCTTTAAGGCTGAATAATATTTCATTGTATGTATATATCCCATTCCTTTTATCCATTCATCTGTTTTCATCTTTTAGCTATTGTTCATACCATAATGCTAATGCCAGTATGAACATTGGCAAGAATCGATTTGAGTTTCTGCCTTCAGTTTTCAAGGGTATGTATCTGGACTTGGAACTGATGGATTTTGAGAATCTACGTTTAAAAGCCAAATAATCAGACATTTGAGGAAACACTGTCCTAAGACACTGAACAACAAATCCTGAAAAGTCCCAATGACCTCTGCACTTTGGTAATCCTTAGGAAAAATACTGAAGAGGCAAAGAGTCAGGGTGTCAGGTAAGTGGATCTGAAAGATTTTGGTAGGGGCTTTGAATCTAGATGTGTCACTAATTAATTAATTAGTCAAATCTTTACTAAACGACTTAGGTCTGGTACTATGTGAGATCCCCGAGTTAAAATGTAAATGAGCCATGGTAGTAAGAAAAGGTCACTGACTAACGCCTTGAGAGAGGGTCAGATGAGTTTTTCAAAGAACAATTTGGGTCGAAGTAGCAAATTCTCTAAAAGTTGTTAGATAGGTTAGGTTGGCGGACATGGAAATGCGGGAGGAACAATAAAATGGCCGCCAGACCGCCATCTTCCCCCTACCCAGGACTTTCCTGCCAGAAAGACATCTGTCAAGGACATGTCATCTTGAGTAAATGGAAACTTATGTGAGAAACAGAAACCAGCCACTTTGGACTTTCCAACCCCCAACCTCTAACCTTACCAAATATGGTTAGGAGCCCCCACCTGGCCTTGGCCCAATAAAAGCTCACACAACCCCTTCCCAGGCACAACTTCCCCAAGTCTCCTCTCCTGAGTCTTGGAAACTTGCCTGAGGGCACCTTTAATAAACCTTGCCTTGTGCTTATCTTGCCTAGTGTTGTATTTATCTTGCCTGTAAAACCTTACATTTGGTGCCCAAACCTGGGAGGAGATCGGGTCCCCACCCTGGTGAGGAGGCTTTCTCCTCTTCTTACTCAGACCTGGACCTGCCTCTCCCACTGCCACTTCCGAAGCTGTGCTGAGTTTCCCATGATTGTATGTCTCTCCAGAATGCTCTGTTCTAATCACGGCCATGTCAGGGCAGACCCCGCCAATCACCAGGTGACCTCTGAGACTCCGGGAATTGGGAGATGTGCTAATTTTGTGGCAGTCGACACTGTCTCTCTGCAACCCAGTGTTGGACGGAGGGACGCCTTCCTCCAGCCCTCAGATTGCCCAGCAAGGAATCATGGGGACCTCCCAATCCAAATTCACCCCCCAAACACCCCTAGGGTGTCTACTGACTAACCTGAAGACCCTGGAACTGGACCAGGACCTGTGAAGGCGATGTCTCATACATTACTGTACTGTCGCATGGCCAGAGTACCAATTAGACAATCAATTCCAATGGCCTCTGGAAGGCACTTCTGATTGCCAGATTCTTACAGACCTAGATAACCTCAGCAGACACCAAGGCAGATGGGCCAAGGTCTCTTATGTTCAGGCTTTCTGAACTGGTGCCCTCATCTACCCCTACCTCTCCCCACTCCTATCCCAACTCCTGAAAAAACTTACCCCTTCCCATCCTGGTATTGCTCCCACCGACTCTCCCCTCACATCTCCTTTTTGGCCAACCCCAATAACTATATAAAGGAATTCCAATATCTGGCCCAGGCCTATGACCTCACCTGGCACGACCTACATGTGGTCCAAACCACCACCCTCACCACAGAGGAGAGGGAGTGCATTCAGGCTGCTGCCTGAGAACATGCTGATCAGGTCCATTTCACTGATGCCACCCTGCCCATTGGCGCTCAGGTGGTCTCAGCTGTAGAACCTGGACTATCAGAATGGCCAAGACGGCCGCCTGCGCTGTGACAGCATGGTCCAGTGCCTCTTTGGTGGCATGCAGGCAGCCTCCAACAAGGCGGTCAATTATGATAAAATTAGGGAAATTATTCAGGAACCCAATGAAAACCCAGCCATATTTCTAAACAGACTTACTGAGGCGCTGACTCAATACACTTGCCTAGACCTGGCCTCTCCGGCAGGGGTGACTATTTTAGCTACCCACTTTATTTCTTAGTCAGCTGCCGACATTTGGAAAAAATTAAAGAAAGCAGAGGAGGGCCCTCAAACTCCCATTTCTGATCTGGTGAAAATGGCATTTAAAGTCTTTAACTTCCCCTTCTCATACTCCTTCCTTATCATCCCTTCCTGCCCTGTCCCTCTATTAGGCAGTGACATTCTCCATAAACTTCAAACCATCATATGTCTTTCCCTCTCCCTCAACTTCTGCTCACCTCCTCCTCCCTCTACTCCCCACTGAATCACCCTCTATCCCGGACTGTCTCGCTTCCATAGACCCACAGGTAGGGATATTTCCACACCTGTGGTAGCAACCCACCACACCCCAGTCAAATACGACTCAAGGACGAGTCTACATTTCCATCCCGCCCACTGTTCCATATCTTATTGACTCACCACACCGAGGACTTAAGTCTATCATCGACCTCCTTCCGCAGCAGGGTCTCCTAATCCCCATTAACTCTCCACGCAACACTCCTTCCCGTTAAAAAACCCTCAGGAGCCTATCACCTGGTACAAGACCTAAGCATCCTCAAAAAGTCAGTAGTCCCATTCCATCCAGTGGTTCCTAACCCCTATACTCTCCTTTCCAATGTCCCCCCATGAACTACCCACTTCTCAGTCCTGGATCTCAAAGATGCATTCTTTACTATATCCCTCCATCCAGACTCCTATTTTCTCTTCTCCTTCATCTGGGAGGACCCCAAAACACCTATCTCTGGACAATTGACCTGGACGGCCCTGCCCCAGGGCTTCCAAGATAGCCCCCATATCTTTGGTCAGGCCCTGGCCACAGACCTCCAACAGTGCACTCTCATGGCCAGCACTCTCCTCCAATATGTAGATGCTCTCCTCCTCTGCAGCCCCTCCCTCCCTTCCTCTCAGGAGGATACCGGCACTCCGCTCAATTTCCTGGGCACCAAGGGATACCGAGTGACGCCTTCCAAGGCCCAACTCTGTACCCCCTCAGTCACCTACTTGGGAATATTCCTAAATCCCACTTCCAAATCCCTCACAGGAGATCATATTTGCCTCCTACAAGACCTGCAACCTCCTCAGAACTCAAAAGACATATTGTTATTCCTAGGACTGGTGGGCTTTTTAGAAACTGGATTCCCAATTTTGCCATTCTGGCCTGGCCCTTTTACCAGGCTGCCAAAGACACACCACAGGGACCTCTAACCAACCCAGGCTCCGTCAGACGTCTGTTCTACCAGCTCAGGAGCCACCTCATTTCGGGACTGAGTCTGGTCTTGCCCGACCCTTCAAAACTTTTTCACCTTTTCACTGATGAATGGTCTGGGCTGGCCACCAGCCTCCTGGCCCAACCGACTGGTCCCACCTACCAGGTGGTGGCTTATGTCTCCAAGCAACTAGATATCACCCAGGGATGATACCACCCAGGGATGGCAGCCCTGCCTCATGGCCTTAGCGGCAGCCACTTCTCTTACAAAGGAGGCCCTCAATCTTACCTTAGGACAGCCCCTCACAGTATACTACCCCCATCAACTGGGAGACTTAGTCACAAGTCCTTGGCACAACTCACTCCTTCCCATCTTCAGCTCTACCACCTGCTGTTCACAGAAAACCCCCAGGTCACACTCTCTGTCTCCCCTCACCTAAATCATACCACCCTCTTGCCAACACCCTCATCTACTGCCACTCCTTCCCACTCCTGCTCTCAACTCCTGGAAGAACTTACTCCCTCCCATCCAGGACTTTCGGATCAGCTGCTGCCTGACCCCAATTGCACTCTGTTCATGGATGGGAGCTCCCTTATAGCACCAAATGGACAGCGACATGCTGCCTATGTGGTAGTCACCCTAGACGTGGTCATAGAGGCGGCCCCTCTTCCCATAAGGACTACTTCTCAAAAGGCAGAACTGGTGGCTCTCACCAGGGCCCTTCATTATTCTAAGGGCCAACGGGTCACCATCTATACTGACTCCAAATATGTTTTCCTTATTACCCACACCCACTCTGTCCTTTGGCGAGAAAGAGGATTCCTCATGACCAAGGGAACCCCCATAATCAATGGGCCTTTCATTGCCAAACTTCTTGAGGCCCTCAATCACCCTACTGAAGTGGCTATTGTCCACTGCCATGGCCATCAGGCCTCCAAGGACCCCATCTCTTTAGGGAAAACAAGGCCAACTCTATTGCCCAATAAATGGCCTAAACTCCTCACTAGCCCCCCTCCTATTCCTCAACACTCCCCACAGTCCCTCATACACTGATGAGATTCGGGCCCTTGAGACATTAGGTGGCAGGTAAGGCGACAGGGGAAGGTATTATGTCCACGACAAGACTGCCCTCCCAAATGGCCTAATCCACATCTTCATTACTGACATCCACCAGTCTCTCCACATTGGTCCAAAGGCCCTATACCAATTTCTCCAACCTCTCTTTCACCACCCCCTCCCCCAAAAGACCATTAAGGATGTACACCAGGCCTGCAGAACCTGTTCTGCGGTCAAAGCCCAGGGCAGCCTCTGCAGACCGAGACCCACCCCTCAGCTCCTTGGGCATCAGCTAGACGAGGACTGGCAACTTGACTTCACTCACATGCCTTGACACAAAACCTTCAGATACCTACCAACTCTTTTGGACACCTTCACAGGCTGGATAGAGCTTTCCCCACTGCTAGGAAACAGCAGATGTGGTTTCCACGATTCTCATTGAGCACATCATCCTAAGGTTTGGACTCCCTCGAACCCTACAATCGGATAACAGACCAGCCTTCATCTCCAGCATCACACAACAAGTCTCTGAGAGCCTCAACATTACCTGGAAACTTCATATCCACTATCATCCAGTCCTCAGGTAAGGTCGAGAAGACCAAAGACCTTCTGAAGGAGCAACTCACTAAACTCACTCTCGAAACTTGCCTCTCTTGGTCAACCCTTCTCCCACTAGCACTCACCTGACTCAGGGCCTCTCCTCCCAGACCATCAAGACTCAGCCCCTTTGTTGCTGCCAAAGCAAGCACAGGACTCAGCCCCTTTGAACTCTTGGATGGCAGGCCCTTCCTGCTCAATCACAACCTCCCTGCCTCTCCTCCACCCCTCCTATCTTATCTGCCCTATCTGACACTCCTACTAGCCCTTTTATGGGCTCTTGCAGATGCGACCATCCTCTGCTCTAACAGCTGGGGTGGAGACTTCCCCCAGGCCCTAAATCCCAGGGACCAGGTTCTCCTATGAGGATTTCACCCAAAGTCCTTACAGCCCAGGTGGACCTACCCCCATACAATGGTTATTCTTACAACTCCCACCGCAGCAAAACTTCTGGGGCACAACCCGTGGGTACACATCTCCAGCCTAACGTGAGCTCCACCACAGGATGGCTGGACTTCCCAGACCCTGGGGCCCATGTGGTTATGGATTTCCCGCACCACTTCTCCTCACCCTCTTCTTTCTACCCCCTCATAGCCACCGCTGGTGACCCTGGGCTCAGGTGGCACTTCTTCCTAGTGGAAACTTGGATGGACCCATGTGATGAAGTTCTAGAACCTATGTGAGGTTCGGTGGGCTAAGGTACAGAGCCGATGACCAAGAAAGAATTCTTGAGACATCTTTGGTGCAAAATGGTGGTTTATTAAAGCATGGGGACAGTACCCGTGGGCAGGAAGAGCTGCTGCTCCAGGTTGTGAGAGATGGAAGGTTCTGTACCTTGCAGTTGGGGGAAGGTGAGGGGAAGAGAGGTTTCAATGGAGCTTTCATATGCTAAAGAGGGCCTACAAGGTGCTGGGATACCACAGGCCTTGCTGCTTGACCAGTGTTGTCTTTTGGCAAGCCATTCACATTTCTGCTATCAAGAGTCTTTGTTAGTGAGATTTGGGTTTAGAAGAAATTTAACTTTATTTAGGGCTTGAGGAACTGAGTTATTTGCCTCTGGAAATTTGTGCTATTGATAAGGTAACTTCTTTGTTGTAGATCTCTAGGATATTTGTAAACCAAGGGAGACTCCTGTCTTGCAGGATTGTGATCTCTGCAAGTTAACTATTTGTTTCTCACTTATGGCAGTCAGGAAAGTCACACACATTACCAAGGGGAGTGTGTGGAGAGGGAGTGCAGAGTGCCAGCTTTTGCTTTGTCTTCAGCCAGCCTCCTGCTCCCTCATCACATGGGGATACCACATGGTCTAGTCAGCTGGTCACCACAGATTGCCAGCCCGGAGGGTGCCAGCCTTAACAGAAATGGCCATCCTCACTACCCACCCCCCTGACAGAAAAGGGCTGTATTTCTTCCCCTGGTCATCAGGGTCTCCTTAGCGTCTTCCTTAGTGGCCACCAGACTGGGAACCGGGGCCCTAGCCCACTCCATAGACGCTACCCGAGATTTATCCAAACAGCAACAGCCATCAAGTCCTCAGCCAAGTCTTTGGCATCCCTACAGCAACAGATTACCTCAGTGGCCCAGGCTCACATATGTGAGGTTTCCAGAGTCACTGTCAACCAGCTCCTCCTGCATCCGTACTCCCACCTGCCCACATCTGAGGAACCCTATGAGGATGCCCTCTGCCAGCAGGAAGTAGCCAGATCTGAATTGCCACCCCTGTTACACCAAAAAAGTCAGAATGTTGGGTCGGTGGCCCTGGGAATGCAGGGGGAACAATAAAATGGCCACCAGACCGCCATCTTCCCCCTACCCAGTACTTTCTTGCCAGGAGGACATCTGTCAAGGACATGTCACCTTGAGTAAGTGGAAACTTATGCGAGAAACAGAAACCAGCCACTTTGGACTTTCCAACACCCGACCTCTAACCT
This sequence comes from Neogale vison, assembly GCF_020171115.1. Classification (NCBI taxonomy): domain Eukaryota; kingdom Metazoa; phylum Chordata; class Mammalia; order Carnivora; family Mustelidae; genus Neogale; species Neogale vison. Next base: position 217,789,301 of record NC_058096.1, read on the forward strand.
TACCAAGTATGGTTATGAGTCCCCACCTGACCTTGGCCCAATAAAAGCTCACTCAACCCGTTCCTGGGTACAGCTTCCCTGACTCTCCTCTTGAGTCATGGAACCTTGTCTTGTGCCTATCTCACCTGGTGTTGTGTGTATCTCGCCTGTAAAACCTTACAAGATAGACTTTTAAATAAAATTAAATCACATGAAAATTCTAAAAGTGAGGGAAAAAACCATGATAGGCTTTGAAACAACAAAGGATGTGGAAAAGATATCTGCTCTCCCATGTTCATTATAGTATTGTTCACGGTAGCCAAGATACGGAAACAACCTAAGTGCCTGTCAAAGGATGAATGGATAAATAAGGTGTATATATACATATATATATGTATATATGCGTGTATATACATACACATAATGAAATATTATTCATCTATGAGAAATAAAGATATTTGCAGCAACGTGGATGGGCCTAGAGTAATTTGCAACAATGTAGATGGACCTAGAGGTGTAATGTTAAGTGAAATAAGTCAATCAGAGAAAGACAAATACCATTTGATTTCACTCATATGTGAAATTTAAGAAACAAAACAAATGAACAAAGGAAAAAAAAGAGACAAACAAGAAAACAGACTCTTTAAATATAGGGAACAAACTGGTGTTTGCCAGAGGAGATAAGGAGATGGGTATTGAAAGATCCCCCCGGGGCTCCAAGCACCCCGGAATGGACCCCTTCTCAGGAGGAGACCCCCGGACCCAAAAACCGAACCGAGTCCACTGATCAGATGCAAACAGCACGAGGTTTATTGAGTTGACACAGGTACCTGCGGGCGATCAAGTCTCAAAAGGACTCGCGCGCCAGCCCTTTGTTCAGGGCCTTTTTATGGGGTTCGGGGAAGCGAGCGCATACGTACAGAAGCAGAAACATAGTTACAAAGTTCTTATTGGCTGGTTTGAATGTAAGGCATACTCCGTGTTTGTAGATTGGCTTTGAAGGACCCCGGCGCGCGAAGAGAAAGGTGGGGAGGGGGAGTGAGGAGGGGGAGTGGACCTTATTACTTAGCAGAGAAACATCCTGCCTACGTGACTAGGTCCACATACTTAGGCGACCCCCCTTGCCTACATGACTATGCACATAAGGTATCCTGTTTAAACAGGAGACCAGTATCACCCCCTAAAAGCCAAGCGGTTACAGAAAGGCAAGAGAGCGGTTAAACAATTAACTGGGGGAAGGGTCTAACAGGGGAAGGGCGAAGCCAAACGATTACAGAAAAGCCAAGAAGCAGTTAGTTAATCAATGGCTGGGGGGGGGTGTCTATATGCGGAGTCTTTCAGTATAATAGATACAGGGGATTAAAAGTACACTTTTATCTTGGTTAGGTTTTGTTTTTGGCATTGTCTCTAAGTCCTAGAGACCTAATACAAAGTATAGTGAATAGAGACAGCAATCCTATATTATAATCATCAAATCTGTTAAGAGATTAGAACTTAATTATTCCAACCACTAAACAAAAAGGGTAAATATATAACACAATAGAGGTGCTAGTTATTGCTGCATTGGCATCATATTAAAATTTATAAATATAAATATGAATTTATAAATATAAAAATAAATTTATAAATATATATATCTATATATATAAAATATCAAATTAACTGTACTGGGCAGCATCCTAGGAGCTCTAAGAAGCTATACAAAATGAAAGACTTTTATAGGCAGAAGGGAGTAGGAACAAGGCAGCTATACTAAGCAAAAAAGTGGCTTGGGTATTGCAAGGTTATTTTCCCTGTAAGGGGTGGCAGGGGCCCCACCAGGCAGGTCACTTAACTAGTGCAGATGAGGTGATTTTGATTATCTATTTTAAAATTCCATTTCTGGGACAGCTGATTATTTAAATCTCTGGTTACATAAGGCTTGGCATAAGTGATTTCATTTTGTTTTTGTTTTTGTTTGTTTTTAAAGAATATAAAAAACAAGGGGCACCTGGGTGGCTTAGTGGGTTAAAGCTTCTGCCTTCAGTTCAGTTCATGATCCCAGGGTCCTGGGATCAAGCCCCGCATTTGGCTCTCTGCTCGGCAGAGAGCCTGCTTCCTCCTCTCTCTCTCTATCTGCCTCTCTGCCTACTTTGTGATCTCTGTCTGTCAAATGAATAAATAAAATATTTAAAAAGGAATACCAAAACAAAAAGTAAAAGTTGAAATACAGTGGAGTCATTTATGTCAAGGTATTTTCAAATGGACCTGGGAAGCCATTAAGGAAAAGGGCTTATACTCCTCCTTGAAGATAGAATTGTAAAAATTCCAAAATTTTTACACCTGCCTGAACACCTGTGACATGTTATAGTAATACAGTTTTGCTTAGTGACAGCCTTAGCCAAGATTATCTTTCTGCCACCAACACCTATCAAAATTCCTTATACGCAGTGAGCATTCTCTTTTTTTAAAATATTTTTATTTATGTATGTATGTATTTGACAGATCACAAGTAGGCAGAGAGGCAGACAGAGAGAGAGAGGAGGAAGCAGGATCCCTGCTGTGCAGAGAGCCTGATGTGGGACTCGATCCCAGGACCCTGAGATCATGACCTGAGCTGAAGGCAGAGGCTTTAACCCGCTGAGCCACCCAGGCGCCCCGAGCATTCTCTTTTTGCTGTAATAAACCCTGACTTTTTCTTGATGGTGGAACACTATTTGGGTTGCTACTAAAATCTGTGTACCCAAATTGTGATTCTTTGATCCCAAATACATACTTTGGATTCATTATTGCCTCCTGGCAATTTTAGATTGATTTAAATTTAGCAGTTCAATAGGCAGAAAAAGTATTTGATAATCTTTAATAGCCATTGCTGTAGGTGGTGGTGTGTATGTGGGAAAGAGGGAGGGGGTGCAGGCTCTGGAGCTAGAAAAATAGGGATTTATCTTTAAAATAATAAATCGTGGGACACCTGGGTGGCTTGACCTACTTTCAGCTCAGGTCATGATGTCAGGGTCCTGGGATCGAGTCCCGCATCGGGCTCCTTGCTCAGCCGAGGCCTGCTTCCTCCCTCTGCCTGCAGTTGACCCTGCTTGTGTCCCCCCATCCCTGAAAAATAAATAAATAAAATCTTTAAAAAATAAAATAAAACAAAATGATAAATCATAATGATTTTTAAATGAGAGAAATGGTCAACTGAACATGGTACATCAAGAAATGACTAATGAGCATGCAAGGGCTGCTGCAATGAACCATGAGCTTTTACTAGCATTCTGATAATTCAAACAAAGACAAAGAGAGGGGATTGAAGCATTGTAAAGCAAAAGACAGATGTATCATTGTTTGTAGAAAAGATTTTGGTGATGGAGAACCCTCAGACCTCTGAAGGAGGAGCCCCAAGTGCCATCATCAAGCATTTCAACAAATCCCTTCAGGCCACTGATTTCATTTTAGCATAAGATTCACATGGGTGGCTTATTAAATGTATATGGCTGGATCAATTGAGAGGACCATGTGGTTCTTCTCTCTTCTCATATTAATTTGTTGTATCACATTGATTGATTTGCGAATGTTGAACCATCCTTGTAGCCCAGGGATGAATCCCACCTGATCATGGTGGATAATCTTTTTAATGTGCTGTTGGATCCTGTTGGCTAGGATCTTGTTGAGAATCTTAGCATCCATATTCATCAGTGATATTGGTCTGAAATTCTCCTTTTTGGTATGGTCCTTGCCTGGTTTGGGGATCAGGGTAATGCTGGCTTCATAGAAAGAGTCTGGAAGTTTTCCTTCTGCTTCAATTTTTGAAACAGCTTCAGGAGCATAGGTGTTATTTCTTCTTGGAAGGTTTGGTAGAATTCCCCAGGGAATCCGTCAGGTCCTGGGCTCTTGTTTTTTGGGAAGTTTTTGATCACTGATTCAATCTCGTTATTAGATATCGGTCTATTCAGGTTGTCGATTTCTTCCTGGTTCAATTTTGGTAGTTTATATTTTTCCAGGAATGCATCCATTTCATCTAGGTTGCTAAGCTTATTGGTATATAACTGTTTGTAATAACTTCTGATGATTGTTTCTACTTCCTTGGTGTTAGTTGTGATCTCTCCCTTTTCATTCATAATTTTATGAATTTGGGCTTTCTCTCTTTTCTTTTGGATTAGTGTAGCCAGTGGCTTATCGATCTTATTGATTCTTTCAAAAAACCAGCTTCTAGTTTCATTGATACGTTCTACTGTATCTCTGGTTTCTCCCTCATTGATCTCAGCTCTAATCTTGATGATTTCCCTTCCTATGTGTGGAGTTGGTTTGATTTGTTGTTGATCCTCCAGTTCTTTAAGGTGTAGAGACAGCTGGTGTGTTCTGGATTTTTCAATTTTTTTGAGCGAGGCTTGGATGGCTATGTATTTTCCCCTTAGGACCGCCTTTGCTGTATCCCATAGGTTTTGGACCGAAGTGTCTTCATTCTCATTGGTTTCCATGAATTGTTTCAGTTCTTCTTTGATCTCCTGGTTGATCCAAGCATTCTTAAGCAAGGTGGTCTTTAGCTTCCAGGTGTTTGAGTTCCTTCTGAAGTTTTCCTTGTAAATGAGTTCCAGTTTCAAAGCATTATGATCTCAGAATATGCAGGGAATAATCTCAGTCTTTTGGTATCGGTTGAGTCCTGATTTGTGACCCAGTATGTGGTCTATTCTGGAGAAGGTTCCGTGTGCACTTGAGAAGAATGAGTATTCTGTTGTTTTAGGGTGGAATGTTCTGTATATATCTATGAAGTCCATCTGGTCCAATGTGTCATTCAATGCTCTTGTTTCTTTATTGATTTTCTGCTTCAATGATCTGTCTAATTCTGAAAGAGGCATGTTAAGATCTCCTACGATTAGTGTATTCATATCAATATGACTCTTTATCTTGATTAACAGTTTTCTTAAGTAATTGGCTGCTCCCATATTGGGAGCATAGATATTTACAATTGTTAGTTCATCTTGGTGGATAATCCCTTTAAGGATTATGTAGAGTCCTTCTGTATCTCTGACTACAGTCTTTAGTTTGAAGTCTAATTTATCTGATATGAAAATCGCTACCCCAGCCTTCTTTTGAGTCCCATTGGCATGAAAGATGCTTCTCCATCCCTTCACTTTCAGTCTGCATGTATCTTTAGGTTCAAAATGGGTCTCTTATAGACAACATATGGATGGGTCCTGTAGTTTTATCCAATCTGCAACCCTGTGCCGTTTTATGGGTGCATTTAGGCCATTCACATTGAGAATGATTATTGATAGATACGTTTTCATTGACATCGAGTTACCTTTGAAGTCTTTCTTTCTGTAGACTGTCTCTATGCAGAAAAAGCATTTGACAAAATCCAGCATGCGTTCCTGATTAAAACGCTTCAAAGTATAGGGATAGAGGGAACATTCCTGAACCTCATCAAATCTATCTATGAAAGATCCACAGCAAATATCATCCTCAATGGGAAAAAGCTTGCAGCCTTCCCATTGAGATCAGAAACAAGACAAGGATGCCCACTTTCACCACTCTTGTTCAACATAGTATTAGAAGTCCTAGCAACAGCAATCAGACAACAGAGAGAAATAAAAGGTGTCCAAATTGGTAATGAAGTCAAACTCTCTCTCTTTGCAGATGACATGATTCTTTATATGGAAAACCCAAAAGACTCCACCCCCAAACTACTAGAACTCATACAGCAATTCAGCAATGTGGCAGGATACAAAGTCAATGTACAGAAATCAGTGGCTTTCTTATACACTAACAATGAAAATACAGAAAGGGAAATTAGGGAATCGATTCCATTTACTATAGCACCAAGAACCATAAGATACCTGGGAATAAACCTAACTAAAGAGGTAAAGGATCTGTACTCGAGGAACTACAGAACACTCATGAAAGAAATTGAAGAAGACACAATAGATGGAAGACCATTCCATGCTCTTGGATCGGAAGAATAAACATTATTAAAATGTCTATACTGCCTAGAGCAATCTATACTTTTAATGCCATTCCGATCAAAATTCCACCGGCATTCTTCAAAGACCTGGAGCAAATAATCCTAAAATTTGTATGGAATCAGAAGAGACCCCGAATCGCTAAGGAAATGTTGAAAAACAAAAATAAAGCTGGCGGCATCACCTTCCCTGATTTCAAGCTTTACTACAAAGCTGTGATCACCAAGACAGCATGGTACTGGCATAAAAACAGACACATAGACCAGTGGAACAGAGAAGAGAGTCCAGATATGGACCCTCAACTCTATGGTCAATTAATCTTTGACAAAACTGGAAAAAATATACAGTGAAAAAAAGACAGTCTCTTCAATAAATGGTGCTGGGAAAACTGGACAGCTATATAGCGACCATTCTCTTACACCGTACCCAAAGATCAACTCAAAATGGATAAAAGACCTCAACGTGAGACAGGAATCCATCAGAATCTTAGAGGAGAACATAGGCAGTAATCTCTTTGATATCAGCCACAGCAACTTCTTTCAAGATACATCTCCAAAGGCAAAGGAAACAAAAGCGAAAATAAACTTCTGGGACTTCATCAAAATCAAAAGCTTCTGCACAGCAAAGGAAACAGTCAAAAAAACAAAGAGGCAACCCACGGAATGGGAGAAGATATTTGCAAATGACAGTACAGACAAAAGGTTGATATCCAGGATCTATAATGAACTCCTCAAACTCAACCCACACGAAACAGACAAACACATCAAAAAATGGGCAGAAGATATGAACAGACACTTCTCCAATCAAGAAATACAAATGGCTATCAGACACATGAAAAAATGCTCATCATCATTAGCCCTCAGGGAGATTCAAATTAAAACCACATTGAGATATCACCTTACACCAGTTAGAATGGCCAAAATTAACAAAACAGGAAACAACATGTGTTGGAGAGGATGTGGAGAAAGGGGAACCCTCTTCCACTGTTGGTGGGAATGCAAGTTGGTGCAGCCTCTTTGGAGAACAGTGTGGAGATTCCTCAAGAAATTAAAAATAGAGCTTCCCTATGACCCTGCAATTGCACTCCTGGGTATTTACCCCAAAGACACAGATGTCATGAAAAGAAGGGCCATCTGTACCCCAATGTTTATAGCAGCAATGGCCACAGTCGCCAAACTATGGAAAGAACCAAGATGCCCTTCAACGGATGAATGGATAAGGAAGATGTGGTCCATATACACTATGGAGTATTATGCCTCCATCAGAAAGGATGAATACCCAACTTTTATAGCAACATGGACGGGACTGGAAGAGATTATGCTGAGTGAAATAAGTCAAGCAGAGAGAGTCAATTATCATATGGTTTCACTTATTTGTGGAGTATAACTAATAGCATGGAGGACAAGGGGTATTAGAGAGGAGTAGGGAATTTGGGTAAATTGGAAGGGGAGGTGAACCATGAGAGACTATGGACTCTGAAAAACAATCTGAGGGGTTTGAAGTGGTGGGGGGGTGGAAGGTTGGGCTACCAGGTGGTGGGTATTAAAGAGGGCAGGGCTTGCATGGAGCACTGGGTGTGGTGAAAAATAATGAATACTGTTTTTCTGAAAATAAATAAATTAACAAAAAAAAGAACAATGAAATGCATGATAAATAGGTTCTCTATTTCAAGAGACAGAATGTAGTCATTAGTGACATTGATCATGAATAACCAAGCATTTAAAGAGTGAAAATACCCCCCTTAGAATTTACTGGGCACCTGAGTTCTCTGCAGAACTTAGGGAGAGAAATTGTGATGGAGGTGGAAAGATTTCCATATTAGTTGGTTAAACGGACAGTGAACTATAATGGAAACAGAAGTAGCATGTATAGATCAAATCTGGTTTGGAGCAATGCCCAAAGGAGACTACAGGTCTATGAGTGAGTTATATTTCTACTGAAGGAAATGGGCATGTGGAACATTCCCATGTTATTGGAAATTATAACATTACATTTAGACATTGGAATATATGAGATTAAAAAAGACAAATGAAGCATAAGTTCCCCCCAAAGTTAGAAAGGGATGGGATTCAAAGCTCAGGTGAAGGTTTTTAAGAGGCAGTCATTAATAAAATAATTATACAAGTAATTATTTAATTACAGTGGAGGCTAATGGGGTGAATAGCATTGTGTTCAGTGAGAACATACATCTGGTGGGGCCCATGTAATGAGAGCTGAAGGTTTTGGGTAGGATTCAGCCAGGCATTTGCTTACCTAACCTGACTCTCACAACAGGAATGTCTCACTCTCCTTACAAGTAGTTGACTTATACGACTATCTGCACAGACTGATCATCACCAGACCAATCATTTGGCCTCCAAAATAATGATGCTAATGGGGTGTTCTTCAGGCCCTTCAACCTCTTTCTAAGATGTTTTATCTTCCCCCAAAATGTTGCTTCTCTGTTATCCCATCTCTTTGAAAGCTAACTCCATCAACTTCTGCACTCATGGAACTGTTTGACTCCAGTGTTCTCAGCTGGCCTGATTTTGACCCCTCTGAAACAAATCATGGTTATCACAACACGGTGCTAGCATCTAGTGGGTAAAGCTCAGGGATGCTGTTAAACATCATACAATTAGAGAACAGCCTCCTATGACAAACAATACAGGCCCCAAATGTCATTTTTTGGTTGAGGCTGAGAAACCCTGGTATAAACAGTAGAGGAATAATATTAAAAATTTTATCAAAACTCCCAATCATTCCCTATTATTTTAATAATGACATTGAAAATATCATTATAAAATAGATCTCTTTTTCTTCTTTTTTCCGTTTGTGCTGCTTGATGTTTTTTTATTGTGGTTAGATTAGGTTCATATGACATAAGATGTGCCATTTTAGACGTTTTGAAGTGCACATTCCTACACACTTGTACTGAGTGCATTCACATTGTTGGGCCACCATTACCATCATCCATCTCCAGAATTTCTTCATCTTCCCAAATTGAAGCTTTGTATCCATTAAACACTACCCTTCTATTTCCTCCCTTCTTCCAGTCCTTGACAACCACCATTCTAGTTTCTGTCTTTGTGGGTTTGACTACTCTTGGTACATCATATGAGTGGAATCCTATAAAATTTATCCATTTGCAATATCTTAATTTCAACATTCTCAATTTTCAAAACCTGAACTTCTGATGTCCAATTTCCTCTCATATTTGTTCCACCATAGCCCTCCCTATCTCAATGGATACAATTCCATTCTTTCATGGTTCAGGCTCCAAACCCTGGAGCCAATCTTGGCTCCTCTCTTTATCTCATACTCATGTCCTGACAGACAACATATCCTCTTGGTTCCACCTCCCGAGCACAGCCCTAAGGACCACTTCTCAACCCTTACACTACTAGCACCACCCTGGCCGTAGCTATATGTATCTCATCTACTTGCTGCTGTCGGCCCCAAGCAGGCCTCACACCTTGAAACCCATTCTCAACCCAGCAGCTAGGATGATCTTTGAAGTCCTAAGTCTTATGGTGTCATGTGTCTGCCCAAAGCCCTCACATCACTCAGAACAAGTGAAAGCAAAAGTTTTTCAAAGTTAGGGAAAGACTCACAGGATCCCTGTGGAAACCTGTCTTCCTCTTGCATTATGATCCCATTCTCCACTCCAGCCACATCCTCGCAAGTGAAAGCCCCACCTCAGCACCTTTGCCATTAACATTACTATCTGTCCAGAGCACTTCACCCCTAGATGTGCATTCACCTTCTTCACGAATGTAATGTGTACTCAATGAGATTTATTATGAACAGGTTTTTAATAGGACAATCCATTCTTCCCATACACCTGTACCTATTTATCCTCGCAGTGAAGCTAAAATATGACTGACATATAGCTAAAATATGACTGACATAACATATGACTGACATAGGACAACCCACTCTTCCTATACACCTGTACCTGTTTATCCTTGCAGTGGTTGAAGCAAAAATATGACTGACACAGTAAAAACTCAGTAAACAATAAATGTTGTTCTAAAGGGGCTGCTAATAACATTGTTTGCTGACCACAGTTGATTGGCCCAAGCTGGAAAGAGAACATATTTGTGCAGATCAGAATAATTTCCTCAGATTTTCCCCCTATTTCCCCCTCTTTCTTTCTTTCTTTCTTTCTTTCTTTCTTTCTTTCTTTCTTTCTATCTCTTCCTTGCTTTCTTTCTCTCTTCCTTCCTTCTTCCTGGGACATGAGTAGCCAAAATAATTCCAATTCTTAAATAGTACAGCTGTGAGTTGTGAGTTGTGAGAGCTGCTGGCCTCCATGTCTCCGTTTGAAAGTGGCCAGTTTAAGAAACCAAAACTGATAGCCTGAAAGGAAATCCTCATGGTGTTTGAGCCCCAGTGTCGAGTTGTGCCAGTGTCCAGCTGAGCCTCTGCTTGGTTATGTTCAGATGAATCAGGGAATTCTATCCTATCACTTGTTGTCTAAGTTCACCTGTCTAGTGCAACCTTATCTTTATGTGAGACAGGACCATGAGATGATAATGCCTACTGAAAATCAGCAAGGAGTTCTGTGACAGATTCTATATCCTCAGCTCAAGGCCTTATCAACTAATTGTTGGCAAATTCTAAATCACACATCTCCTGTGGTAAGCTGATTAATAGCCTCCCAAAAATGTCCAGGTACTAATCTTCAGAATTTGGGAATGAGTTACTTTAGATGACGAAAGGCACTTTGTAAGTACTGTTAAGTTAGGGATCTCGAGATGGGAAATATACCCTGAATTATCTGGATCAACTCAATGTAATCATCAGGGTCCTTCTAAAAGGAAGCAGAGAGCCTGATACAGATTTCAATCCCAGACTTTAGGATCGTGACCTCAGCTGAAGGCAGATGCTTAAGTGAGCCACCTAAATGCCCCAATAAAAATATTTTTTAAATAAAAATTTAAAGAATTTTTAAAAAATTCCTCAGGGCGGGTAGAAAACTTTTACCTTTGTTTTCAACAGGATCTGACACACCAATATTATTATGCTCACCACTCTGTATTGCAATCATTTGGTTCCCTCCTCAATGTGTACACAGCAGAAAATAAATTCACAATGGATTAGACTTAATGGAATCAAAGTGAATTGAAGCCACATCAAATTAGTCTTTTCTCTCTAACAAACTTTAATTTTTGAGTAATTTTACGTCCTAATTATATTCTCAATACTTAGCTCCCTTTGTTTTTTCTCCAAAAGTTTCTCCTTTCCTGATGTTGTTTTGATACATTATAGGCTTTACCACTTGCCTTAGTTTCTTATTCTGGGTTCACAGAGAAGCCGATGCTGAGCCAAGAATTTATGTGCAAGCACTTTTTTGGAAGGAGCAATGAATATGGAACATGGGTAAGAGAGAGAGAAGTAACACATGGAAGAAAATACATCAGTTAATTTTATATTAAGTCAGCTTCCAAAGGGAACAAGAGAGTTTTCATCCTGTGGGGAAATTTGGGAAAATGCTACAAAATACAAACCTCAGAAATATCCTAGACAATGAGTGAAAGACATAATAAACCCCATAACTCTCCATCAAGGGCTCTCTTTGTTGGGGTGTAATTCCCTGGCATTTTTGCCACAACTATTGGGCAAAGTTGGTGCTGGCTGAGGCTGGCATTTGGCAGTCATGTGGTGGACATGTAGGGAGGATCCCAGGTAATGTGGAGAAATCTACCACTCCATCCTTCACTGAACACTCAATTCTATCAACATTCTTCTCAGATGAGCTAAGTTCTGAACGCATTCTACATGTGTGTAAATAACATTCTTGATGACACCTCCAGAGAGTCCCAGAAAAAGAAATTAAACCATGTGAGAGAATAACTCTTATTCTATTGTATTGATCATCACATGTTTTAGGATCTTAGAGGGTGTATCTTAAAATTGCATATATGAGAAATAAAAGTCTAGTAAAAGAAGGAAAGAGAGGAAGGAAGGAAAGGTGGAAGGATCACAAGGAATGAAGCTACATCTCAGGTTTCCTAGGCAGCGTATTGCTATGAATATAATCTCGGAAATCTAGATTCTTATTTTGAAGTTGAAAATCACATCACTGTTCATATAAAAAGTAGAATAGAAACTCTGTGTCAGCCAGCCAGGTTATAACCCAACTCAGTTTCACTCTCTTCTTTTGAGAAGTCAGGTGAATGAGGGGAAATGTCTTCAGGACATATTTTCAAGGTGACGTAAAGTCAAACATGTGAAGGAACAAAAAGGCACAGTTCTGATATGGTAAACACTTTGGTATTATCATGCATGATTTCATTCCATTTCTTGTGGAGAAAACAAGCACACAAATAAATGAAGGTGAAGTACCTCATTGTTTTAGAGGATAATTTTGGGGGCAACCACAGCAGCACAATAGGACAGGTAGTTTAAGCCTAAAGTTGGAAATCTTAAGAATGACTACAAGAAAGCTGGACAAACATGGAATTTTATGGACAGCATATAGAGAAGACAATTGAGAAAGTTCTTTGGAGGGATTTGCTGAGGAGAGACTAATACAAAAACAAATAAAAGAGAATTGATGGGAGCTTTGGGGAATGGATAAATCAAACATGTCTATGAGAAGGGAAAGAGACAGATTCAAGTTCACATTTCCCTTTGCAGCCCCCAATGTCCACTTGGTTCTGAGGCAAGTGGCCCATCATGGACATGAAGCTGCTCTGCTGAGCTTTCGCAGGGCTCCCTTCACATCCTTGTTCCTCAGGCTGTAGATGAAGGGGTTCAGCATGGGGGTGACCACAGTGTACATCACTGAGGCAACCGAACTTCTCTGAGAAGAATGGGTCACAGCAGATGTGAGGTAGACCCCCAGGCTTGTGCCATAGAACAAAGAGACCACAGAGAGATGAGACCCACAAGTAGAAAATGCTTTATACTTGCCCTCAGTGGAGGTCATCCTCATTAAGGAGGAGACAATCTGAGAGTAAGAGAAGAGGATCCCGGTGAGAGGAAACATGCACAACAGGGCGGTGGCAACATACAAGCAGATGTTATTGATGAAGGTGTCAGAGCAGGCCACCTTGAGAATCTGAGCCAGTTCACAGAAGAAATGTGGAAGTTCTGTGCCTGGACAGAAAGTCAGCTGCCCTACCAGTAGAATATGAATCAGGGAAACCAAGAAAATGGTGAGCCAACAAATCAGAACCAGGAGGACACAGAGTCGTGGGTTCATGATGACAGAGTAGTGCAAGGGGTGGCAGATGGCCACATACCTGTCATAAGCCATCACCGTCAAGAGGAAATCATCCATTCCAGCAAAAACCATAAAAAAATACACCTGAGTGATGCATCCTATATAGGAAATATCTTTGCTGTGTGCCTGGATGTTCAGCAGCATCTTGGGGATGGTGGTGGAGGTGAAACAGATGTCAACAAGGGACAGGTTGGAGAGGAAGAAGTACATAGGGGTGTGGAGATGGGGGTCAAAGAGGATAGCCAGGATAATGAGCAGGTTTCCCAGCACAGTGACCAGGTACATGTACAGGAACAAGCCAAAGAGGAGAGGCTGTAGTTCTGGATCTTCTGAGAGGCCCAGAAGGAGGAACACTGATACTTCTGTCTTGTTTCCTGCTCCCATGTAGCTGGTGTGTTTGCTGGAGAAGGAGACAAAAGCAACCTTCAATGAACAGCCAGCTGGCACTTCCTAGTATTTACCTTTGATCCCATTTTGCATGGACATCCTTTACCCTTCATTAGTCCTTTCAATGCCAGTGATCCACTCATTGAAGTGGTAGCCCATTTCCGTCTAAATGTACATAATCATTCAGACTATCTTTGACTTGGCAGAAATGTTTCTCTTTTTATCTGCTACTTACCGGTTCTAATTCTTCTATTCAAATCTGTGGATATAAACTGGTTTCTTCCTTGAGATGATCTTCCAAAATAATTGAAGACATTTAAGATCTTTGATAACTTTCTTTATTCTGATAACCCTATCATAATGATTAAGATAGGTTTTCAACTCAAACAACATTCACTCTGCAACCTGGTGTGTCCTACTGATGTCATAGTTAACTCTCAAAATGTCTTTTCTCCCCCCAAAAATGTGTTTAGTGCTATTGCCTTTTAAAAATAATGATTCAAAATGCTTTTGTGCACAGTACCATGTCAATAAATAACTATTTTCATTAATATATTCCTTTTATGGCAATCACTTTTTGGTAAATAACTGTCCCCAAATACAGTATTATGGAACTGTCATTTAGAAAAAGGGATCTTGAGTCAGACTTTCTGGAATAAAAAATTTGGTCTACCAACTTACTCTCTGTGTGACCCTGACAAAGTTGATAATCTCTTGTTGCTGCAGATATCTCAGTTCTACTATGGGAGTAGTAAATATTCCCTGCATTGCAAGCCTGGGGAGTGAATTGAATGAGATGACACATGTAATGTTTCTAGTATGGTTCTTGTGACATACAGAGGACATTTGACAAATGTGGGCTTCCGTTCTTACCATTACAAAAACTTTGTCCTGTATGGCTATCATTTATCAATATTCTACTTAAACTGTGGCAGCCATCAAAGATGGAATTCTGATCATCATAAACACAACAGGTATGTTACCTGTTTTGACTACCATATAGCACTTCTAGTTAATGAAGCCCCTATGCTTCCCTCTTTCTGATACCACCTGCCAAGTGGATTCTTCGAAGAAAGAAGAAAAAGCCTATGGACTACATAAATAAGAAGGAGGGAAAATCACAAATCATCACAAATCATTAAAATGAAATCAAAGCATGTGTGAGAGTGTATACTGTATGTTCATGCTCACAAGTGGGAGTGTGTAACATTAAAAATCAGAACAGTTAATTGCAAAAAAGATTGATTTGATAAAAAATATTTAAAGCTTCTATAAATCAAACCATCCTAAAAATTGAAAGGAAAATTTAAGATGTGAAAATAAATGCCTACATCTCGATAATAGAAAAAGGTTTTGTATTATTAATGTCTATAGAATGCTAATTAATTGAAAGGAAAACAGAATCACTGAGGACCAGTTTAGCTTAGGACGGTGGGTATAAAAGACTTCTCTGAAATATGAATATTTGAGCTGCTAAAGGAAAAATGGATAATTAACTAAGAGAAACAAGGAGAGGGGACACATTATGGGCAGAAAGAATAGAATTTGCAGTTTCCCCAAGTTGGGTGAGCTTGGTAATGGAAGGGATTTAAGAAGCCAGTGAGATGGAGAGCAGACAGTGAGGTTCATGAGGGACAGAGTGTGTGAGGAGCACATGGGGAGCTTCCTGTACAATTCCTTAATGTGCCTATCATGTTAGTAATTATATATATATATATAATTACATATATAATGTATATCTATCGATATCTAGATATATACTATATATTTTGTGGGCTAGAAATGGAGGCTGTTTTTGCTCACCATTGTTTTCCCAGGGTCTTACATAGTGTCTGCACATAGTAGTTGTTCAACACATGCAAATGTTAGATGTATAATAAAGACTGAGACCAAAAGCATCAACTAGAATGCAAAAAAGGGAATCTTCAAGCTCATCATATACCTGAATGTGAACACAAAATAGAATAGTAAGTTTAAACACAATGCATTCATACCTACTTAAAAGAGTAGGATATCATGAACAAGTCAAACCTATTCTAGGAATGGAAAGATGTTTAATGCTAGGATGTTTGCCAAAACAGCTCACCACAAATAAAGGGAAATGAAGAGGAATCATAGCCATAATCACAATAGAAAATGGATTTGAGAAAATGCAGCAGCTGGGTGCCTGGTTGGCTCAGGTGGTTAGATGATTGCCTTCAGCTCAGATCATGATCCCGGAGTGGAGTCCCAGAATCGAGTCTTGCATTGGCTCCCTGGTCAGTAGGGATTCTGTTCTCCCTCTGATGCTACCCCCTCTTACGCACTCTCTCTCTCTAAAATAAATAAATAAAATTATTTTAAAATGGTGGGGGTGCTTGGGTGGCTTAGTTGTTAGGCGTCTGCCTTTGGCTCAGGTCATGATCCCAGGGTCCTGGGATTGGCCCCTGCATGGGTCTCACTGCTCAGTGGGAAGCCTGTTTCTCCCTTTCCCACTCCCCCTGCTTGTATTCCCTCTCTTGTTGTCTCTCTCTCTGTCAAATAAATAAATAAAATCTTTAAAAAAAAAAAAAGGAAAATGTAGTAGCCATTCCAGTAGTTAGTTGCCAGGATAGAGCTTCTAATTAAGGAGAAAACTAAGAACAATTTCTTTCTTTCTTTTTTTTTTTTTGAGGATTTTATTTATTTATTTGTCAGAGAGAAAGAGAGAGAGAGAAAGCGAGCGAGCGCATGCACAAGCAGGCAGAGTGGCAGGCAGAGGCAGAGAGAGAAGTAGGCTCCCTGCCAAGCAAGGAGTCTGATGCGAGACTCCATCTTAGGACCCTGGGGTCCTGAAGGCAGCAGCTTAAATGACTGAGCCACCCAGGCATCCCAGAACAATTTCTTAACCCAGTGAGGAATAGCTGTTGAAAATTGCAGCCAATGGAATACTCTACATTAAAATACTGAAATATTTGTGTTAAATTCATGAAAAGGACAAGGCAGTCCATTCCAACTTTAATCATTCAACATTCTCATGAACATTTAAAGAGACTAATGAGAAAAGGAAATTAGCCTGAGTGTCAAATGCCAGAAATAATGACATCATTTGTAGATATATAGTGGATACAAAAGGAAAACAAAATAATATAGAACTATTAAGTGCTATCAGTAAGTCAGGGGATATAATAGAAAAATCCAATCAGAGGAGGAACAAAATAGTCGATACCCTGTGTTTAATAGATCTTCAGTGAGTAGTTAATGACTAAATAGTGGGACAGGCAGTTGAACAGGAGCCTACAATTCATGTGTAAGAATAGAGAAGAGGAGGAGACTCACTGGAAAATAACTTACCGGAGAGAGGATCTAGACTCTGAAAGAGAGAAAAGGAAACTTAGCAAGAGCTAGAAAAGACTGACTTAAGTAGCATGTAAAGCAACTTCTAAATATAGAGACTTCAGTTTTGTTGACTAACTAAGTCAACAAAGTATGGGACAGTTTCATTATTTTACAGATAAAGCCCAGTGCCCACCTTCTTACCCCTTTCCCTCGTACTCCTCCAGCTCTGACTGGGAAGCAATGATCCTACCCTCTCTGAGGCTCATCACTGAAGCTTTTACTTCTCTATAGTCTGTCTTGGAGAAGCCCCTTTGGGTTTTTCCCTAGGCTGACAACGGAGAATTATAGGAAAGGGGCAGCAGGGATCTGTTATTATCATCTCAAAGGTTAAGTTCTTAGAGCTCCTCATTAAGTAAATTGTTCTACTGGTGTTCTTCTCTCTGAACCATTCCATTCCCTTAGGATAGAAGGATGAAAGAATGGGGAAATGTCAGATAATGCTATGTCTGTGTAGACAGCAGCTGACCAAGATGAAGATATTTTCTTCGAGGGGAAAGTCTTTTCTCTTTGTTTGACTTCAATGAAAGGTTTCTCCCAAGGAATGTTTAACTCCTATGAGAACTAAACCCAGGAGTGAATGTTCCATGATGTTCATCTCTTCAGAAGTCTTTGAAGATTTCAAAGATCGCTTGGTGTCTGCAGTGTCATGGGGGCAAAGAGGTTCATCCTGAAGAAAAGCAGAGTGGTTAATAGTTTTTGTTCTGTCAAAAGGACTAACCAAATGAGGACTGAAAATATCCCTTGACATTTGCTGGTGACATGGAGGCTAGGGAGGGCTCCATTTTTCATCTCTAACATGAGGGAGAGGGTCATACACAATCCAGGTAGAGTGGGTTGATGAATGGATGATATACAGATGCCAATATAAACCATCTATAAATTTTGTCAGGGAAGATGAGGATAGAGGTAAAACATGGTATGGGAAATCATGGAGTATGGATGGGTAACAAAATTTTTGTTTAATGGAAAATAAGGGAACATGTATCATTTCAAAGAGTGTGATCATATTTACTGCAGACATTTGAGTACACAACACATACTGACTACACAATTCACAGGATGCATGTACAATCTAAATCAATGGCAATCATAAAGTGCTGTATTGCTGATGTGTAGGATATGTGGGTCCGGAAATCAAGGCTTGTTAGTAGAACCAGCCCTCTCTAATGTCATGCCCAGTGAACTGAGTGGGCAGTATTTGCTTCAGGTCTCCTCAACTCTGGCCTCAGCAGCTTTAGAGGTCTTGACGCCTACAAGGGTAGCACTTGCAGAGACATGGAAAAAAGTCCCATAGAACTTCAAGTTATGCAGTTGCCTGGTACTTGAGGTCCCTAATGGCAGAAAAAGGAGTCACCATCTTGGCAGAGTTAATTGACCCTAGTCATGAATGTTATTGTTTGAGCATGACATTGGCACACACTGGTATCCTATTATGTTCAGTCCATGGGTGGGAGCAGCCAGCAGCATCCTCAGAGCAAAGAGTGATGGGTACAGATGGCTCTCAGGCAGTTATGCTCCCACAGCAAGAGATTTGAGTGGTGTGATCTTGGGTGAGTCAGCTTCCTTTAGGTGAGGGCAATTCTCTTGAGAGGGCTAAAGGCTAGGAGCTGTCAGAAGGCCTCACTCCCTGAATCTGGAGAATAACTCCATAATTCTGAAGGGAGAAGTTGGCAACCCAGCCCCAGTTTACTGTCCACTCCATCATCATTTGGATAGTGACCCACAGCCATGTGTACAGGGTCCATGAGAGTTTATTTGTGATACGTGAACATCAGGATTTGGGAAGAACTGTCTTTAGGAAGTGGGAGCCACACTGAGAAATTAAGGATCTTGAGTAAGGCTGAACCAAGCATAATGTCTTTCTGACCTGCTCCTTTGTAACCCAATTCTCTCCCACTAAGGCCATTAACACAGACCATGAGATCAACCCGTGCCACTACCAAGTGGAAATTATTTGTGGGGTACTTCACAGGCACATCAAACTGAACCTTTCCAACAACAAACTCAATTTTTTCCCTCCCTCTTTCCTTCCTTTCTTAATAGGGATGAGGTTGGGGGCGCTTGAATGGCTTTTTGGTTAAGCTGTTAAGCATCTGCCTTGGCTCAGGTCAAGTTCCATCCCAGGAAGACTGCTTCTCTCTTTCCCTCCACACCTCTCTCCCCACTCATGCTCTCTCTCTCTCAAATAAATAAATAAAATCTTTTTAAAAATTTAAAAAATAAGGATGAGATAGGTAATTTGCACGGTCTATCTTTTCAAAACCTTTTTTTAAATTAATTTATTTATTTTCAGCATAACAGTATTCATTATTTTTGCACCACACCCAGTACTCCATGCAATCCCTGCCCTCTATAATACCCACCACCTGGTACCCCAACCTCCCACCCCCCCTCACCACTTCAAACCCCTCAGATTGTTTTTCAGAGTCCTTTGTCTCTCATAGTTCACTTCCCCTTTCAATTCCCCCCAACTCCCTTCTCCTCTCTAACTCCCCATGTCCATACTGCCTAGAGCAATCTATACTTTTAATGCCATTCTGATCAAAACTCCACCAGTATTCTTCAAAGAGCTGGAGTAAATAATCCAAAAATTTGTATGGAATCAGAAGAGACCCCGAATCACTAAGGAAATGTTGAAAAACAAAATAAAATGGGGTACATCACGTTACCTGATTTCAAGTTTTACTACAAAGCTGTGATCACCAAGACAGCATGGTACTGGCATAAAAACAGACACATAGACCAGTGGAACAGAGTAGAGAGCTCCGATATGGACCCTCAACTCTATGGTCAAATAATCTTCGACAGAGCAGGAAAAAATATCCAGTGGAAAAAAGACAGTCTCTTCAATAAATGGTGCTGGGAAAACTGGGCAGCTATATGTAGAAGAATGAAACTCGACCATTCTCTTACACCGTACATAAAGATAAACTCAAAATGGATAAAATACCTCAATGTGAGACAGGAATCCATCAGAATCCTAGAGGAGAACATAGGGAGTAATCTCTTTGATATCAGCCACAGCAACTTCTTTCAAGATATGTCTCCAAAGGCAAAGGAAACAAAAGTGAAGATGAACTTTTGGGACTTCATCAAAATCAAAAGCTTCTGCACAGCAAAGGAAACAGTCAAAAAAACAAAGAGGCAACCCACAGAATGGGAGAAGATATTTGCAAATGACAGTACAGACAAAAGGTTGATATCCAGGATCTATAAAGAACTCCTCAAACTCAACATACACAAAACAGACAAGCATATCAAAAAATGGGCAGAAGATATGAACAGACACCTCTCCAATGAAGACATACAAATGGCTATCAGACACATGAAAAAATGCTCATCATCATTAGCCCTCAGGGAGATTCAAATTAAAACCACACTGAGATATCACCTTACACAAGTTAGAATGGCCAAAATTAACAAGACAGGAAACAACATGTGTTGGAGGGGATGTGGAGAAAGGGGAACCCTCTTCCACTGCTGGTGGGAATGCAAGTTGGTGCAGCCACTTTGGAGAACAGTGTGGAGATTCCTCAAGAAATTAAAAATAGAACTTCTCTATGACCCTGCCATTGCACTCCTGGGTATTTACCCCAAAGATACAGATGTCGTGAAAAGAAGGGCCATCTGTACCCCAATGTTTATAGCAGCAATGGCCACGGTCGCCAAACTGTGGAAAGAACCAAGATGCCCTTCAACGGACGAATGGATAAGGAAGATGTGGTCCATATACACTATGGAGTATTATGCCTCCATCAGAAATACCCAACTTTTGTAGCAACATAGATGGGACTGGAAGAGATTATGCTGAGTGAAATAAGTCAAGCAGAGAGAGTCAATTATCATATGGTCTTCAAAACTTTTTAATAGAAAACTTTCAAAACTTTTGAATTTGAAACATGAACCTATTCCCAAGACAAATAATAACTATTTTAAAGCAGGATAATAAGTCTCAAATTGCTAACATCACAAAATTACCTTAGGCAAAGCCTGGTGTAGATGCAATTTGTGAAGAAAAATTATGGAAGCTTTATTTAAAACAATTTTGATAAATAGGAAAGTGGACAAATTGGAGTTCATAGAAAGGATATTGGTAATTTGGGATATTGTATCAGAAAATGGATGGATTATACAAATTCTTTCATCTACTTGAAGAGTGATGTCTTAGTTTGGGCTGTTATAACAAAATATCATAAACTGGGTGGCTGTAACAACAAAAAATATTCCTCACAGTTCTGGAGGCTAGACATCTGAGAGTAGGGTGCCAGGACAATCAAGTTGTGGTGAAAGCCCTTTTCTGGGTTGCACATGGCTGACTTCTCATTGTATCCACACATGGCAGAGAGAAGAAACAAATTCTCTTGTGCTTCTCATAAGAATATTAATTCTATTCATGAGGGCTTTATCTTTATGGCTATCTAATCCTAATTATCTTCCAAGGCTCCACCTCCTAATATCATCACTTTGGGGGTTAGGGTTTCAGTGTTTGAATTTTGAGGGAACAGAAACTTTCAATCCATAGTAAGTACTAATGAGGAAATGAGCTTCCATTGAGGATGTGAATGGCTGCTACAAGGGAATGGCATAATTTCATTCTTTCTTATAGATGAGTAATATTCCATTGTATATATAGATGACATCTTTGTACATTCATCTATTGATGGGCACTTGCATTCCTTCCATATCTTGGCTATTGTAAATAAATCTAGAATAAACATAGGGGTACACATATCTTTTTGAATCAGTGTTTTTTTTAATTTCTTTGGGTAAATACACAGCAGTGAAATTACTGAATCATATGGTAATTCTATTACTGAGCCATAAAAAAATAATGAAATATTGTCATTAAAACAACAGTGAAAGATCTAGAGGGTATAATGCTAAGTGAAATCAGAGAAAGATAAATACCATATAATTTCACTCATATGTGGAGTTTAAGAAACAGAACTAATAAGGGAAAAAAAGAGACAAAAATCCAGACTCCTAAATATAGATAACAAGCTGGTGGTTGTCAGAGGGAAGATGGGAGGATATGGGTGAAATAGGGGAGGGGATTAAGAGTACATTCATTGTGATGAGCATTTAGTGATGTATAGAATTTTTGAATCATTCTATTATACACCTGAGATTAATATAACACTGTATGTCAATTATGCTGGAATTTTTAAAAACTAATTTTTTTCCCAATTTATTTATTTTCAGAAAAACAGTATTCATTATTTTTTCACCACACCCAGTGCTCCATGCAAGCCGTGCCCTCTATAATACCCACCACCTGGTACCCCCAACCTCCCACCCCCCCGCCACTTCAAACCCCTCAGACTGTTTTTCAGAGTCCAGAGTCTCTCATGGTTCACCTCCCCTTCCAATTTACACAAATGCCCTACTCCTCTCTAACGCCCCTTGTCCTCCATGATATTTGTTATGCTCCACAAATAAGTGAAACCATATGATAATTGACTCTCTCTGCTTGACTTATTTCACTCAGCATAATCTCTTCCAGTCCCGTCCATGTTGCTACAAAAGTTGGGTATTCATCCTTTCTGATGGAGGCATAATACTCCATAGTGTATATGGACCACATCTTCCTTATCCATTCATCCGTTGAAGGGCATCTTGGTTCTTTCCATAGTTTGGCGACTGTGTCCATTGCTGCTATAATCATTGGGGTACAGATGGCCCTTCTTTTCATGACATCTGTATCTTTGGGGTAAATACCCAGGAGTGCAATGGCAGGGTCATAGGGAAGCTCTATTTTTAATTTCTTGAGGAATCTCCACACTGTTTTCCAAAGAGGCTGCAAAAACTAATTTTTTTAATGAAATAAAGAAAAATATTAGTGGCACATTTGTTCTGAGAGAACTGGAGTATATTTTAAGTTCTATAATGTACTTGCAGAATGACTCATCTATCTTCCCCCAAACAGTCCTTGGTATTAGTGGATCCATTACAGGGAATTCAGTCTTGCTTAAGGAAATCCATCCTCTCATTTAAAAATTTTATGAAGT
Organism: Neogale vison; assembly: GCF_020171115.1. NCBI lineage: Eukaryota > Metazoa > Chordata > Mammalia > Carnivora > Mustelidae > Neogale > Neogale vison. The sequence goes on from NC_058096.1 coordinate 217,812,181, forward strand.
GGGAGTGCCTGGGTGGCTCAGTGGGTTAAATCCTCTGCCTTTGGCTCAGGTCATGGTCCCAGGGTCCTGGGATTGAGCCCCACATCAGGCTTTCTGCTCGGTGGGGAGGCTGCTTCCTCCTCTCTCTCTCTACCTGCCTACTTGTTATCTCTGTTTGTCAAATAAATAAATAAAAATCTTTAAAAAAATTTTTAAGAAGTGAAACGAATGGCATGGATTTCTTTCCCACCTCTATGAGTCTATAAACCTCTTGGTCCGCATTTATTTAAAAAAACGTGGTTCAAATCTGGTTTCATTCATTTAACAAATATTTGAGTGCCTACCATGTGGTACGGACTCTGTGTATAGTCAGATCAAAGTTGGCTAAAAACAGATCATACAATGACTATGTTGTGTAAGAGGTGGCAGATGGCCACAAACTGGTCATAGGCCGTGGTGGTCTGGAGAACAATGTTCAAATACCCAAACACTATGAAAAGATACATCTGAGTGATACAGCTTGCAAACATAACGGCTTTGTTCTCTGTATGGATGTTCACTAGCATTTCTGGAACCATGGTGGAATTGAAACAAATATCAGAAAGACAGGTGAAAGAGGATGAAGTACATGGGTGAGTGGAGGTCAAAGCCAGAGCTGATGGCGAGAATGATAATAGGTTTTCAAGGATTGTGGCCAGGGATATGGACAAGAATAGTCTGAAGAAGAGAATCCCAAGAAGAAAATTCTTGGGGAAAAAAAACCTGTTTGGTTTCCTGCTCCCATTTAGTTGATGATTCTGCCAGGAAACAAGCAAAGCAATGCTAATTGATTCAATTAGCATTACTTTAATTAATTAAACATTCCTTTTGTTACTTACTTTTTTAAAAAAAGATTTTATTTTTAACTAATCTCTACACCCAGTGTGGGGCTTGGATTTATAATCCAGAGATGAAGGATCTCATGCTCCACCGACTGAACCAGGCAGATGCCTCCTGTTATTTTATTTCTAAACAGCTTAGCTAATTGGGAGAGCGAAAACCATAATAAAATGGAAACTGTGCTTGACAGTTCTATTCCAGTGTGGGAAATTTGAAGGCGCTCATGTTTTTCCTCACAGTGGGAGTTCTTCTCTCCCTAGGTATGATCTCATAGTTCACGTTTCCCTCTAAAAAATATCCCATTAGAGTCTAAGCTACATGTTCTTTGCCAATCAAAATACTTAAATAGCAATTGTAAAGGGCCTGCTAAGTGTCTGATGGCACCCTTAGTCAAAGACTTGCCCTATCAGATATGAATATAAAAACACATAACAGTGTCAATAAAACCTACTAACAAAACCAATAGTAAACACCATGGTCTTTAACATTATTCATTTACTATAAACAGCACCCCCTTACATGTGTTATCATTTTTATTTTAGAGATGAGTAACAGATGTAGAGAGAAGCTGACCGGCTTGCAAATGGCAGAGCTGGAATTGGACCAGATGCCTAATTTCAGAATAGGTAGAAAATGCAGTTTGAGAATTTGAAAATTAAAAGGTGACTTCATAAGTCAGTGGGAAAAAGAGGACTCACATAAAGTGTGAGAACAGATTTGTTTTTTCATTTGGAAGGAATAGATTTCTTTTTTTGTTTTTGTTTTTGATGAGGGAGCAGGAGGCTGGCTGAGGACAGAGTAGAAGCTGGCGCCTTGCACCCCCTCTTCACCCGCTCCCCTCCATATGTGTAGCATTCCTCAGGCACCCCTGACTGCCATAAAACGATAAATAGTTAACTTGCAGGGATCGCAATCCTGCAGAACAGGAATCTCCCTTGCTCTACAGGTATCCTAGAGATCTAAACAGGGAGGTTACCTTATCAATAGCACAAATTTCCAGAGGCAAATAACTCTCATTTCCTGAAGCCCTAATGTCCCCCTCCCCACCATAAACTGGAGGAGACTGAGGTAGAAGGGAATGTGAATGACAGCAGGGTCATAATACCCCACTAAGAATCTCCCAACTATCTTGATGTTAATGCCTGACCTAAAAACGACATTGATCAAGCCATAAGGGCAAGGACTCCCCCCCCCCCCCCCCCCCCCCCGGCACCTTGTAGGCCCACCTTAGCACGTGAGAGCTCTGTCGAAATCTCCCATCCCTTCACCACCTCCCCCCAACCGCAAGGTATATAACACGCCTACCCTAACAACTCGGGGCGGCCGCATCTCTGCCTGCCCACGGGTCCTGTCCCCGTGCTCTAATAAACCACCTTTTTGCACCAGAGACGTCTTAAGAATTCTTTCTTTAGCCGTCGGCTCCGAACCTCACCCCACCAAACCTGACTTAGGTTCTAGAACTTCATCAGTTTTTGTTTTTGTTTTTGTTTTTTTCCAATTTATTTATTTTCAGAAAAACAGTATTCATTATTTTTTCACCACACCCAGTGCTCCATGCAAGCCATGCCCTCTATAATACCCACCACCTGGTACCCCAACCTCCCACCCCCCCCGCCACTTCAAACCCCTCAGACTGTTTTTCAGAGTCCATAGTCTCTCATGGTTCACCTCCCCTTCCAATTTACCCAAATTCCCTACTCCTCTCTAACGCCCCTTGTCCTCCATGCTATTGGTTATGCTCCACAAATAAGTGAACCCATATGAAGGAATAGATTTCTACCTCTCACTGAACAGAAATATATTGTTGGTAGAGTACATTTTAGAAATGAAAAGACAAATCTGAACTCTAGGAAAGAACTGTTGAAAAATTTGTTTGCTATAATACATGGATAAAGATATTAACAGTATGATGCAAAATCCCAATCCAAATCATGTCCTATCAGAGATATGACATATCACACTGGAAGGAGATTGTGAATTATGACACTAAAGAAATAATATTTATATGTTAAAAACCCTATTCAAAATAGAACTTCTCTATGACCCTGCCATTGCACTCCTGGGTATTTACCCCAAAGATACAGATGGAGTGAAAAGAAGGGCCATCTGTACCCCAATGTTTATAGCAGCAATGGCCATGGTCGCCAAACTGTGGAAAGAACCAAGATGCCCTTCAACAGACGAATGGATAAGGAAGATGTGGTGCATACACAATATGGAGTATTATGCCTCCATCAGAAAGGACGAATACCCAACTTTTGTAGCAACATGGACGGGACTGGAAGAGATTATGCTGAGTGAAATAAGTCAAGCAGAGAGAGTCAATTATCATATGGTTTCAGTTATTTGTGGAGCATAACAAATATCATGGAGGACATGGGGAGTTAGAGAGGAGAAGGGAATTTGGGTAAATTGGAAGGGGAGGTGAACCATGAGAGACTATGGACTCTGAAAAACAATCTGAGGGGATTGAAGTGGTGGGGTGGTGGGAGGTTGGGGTACCAAGTGGTGGGTATTAGAGAGGGCACGGATTGCATGGAGCACTGGGTGTGGTGAAAAAATCATGAATACTGTTATGCTGAAAATAAATAAAAAATAAATTTAAAAAAATCCTTATTCAAATTACCATTTTGGGAACTAGACTAATATTCTTGAGGGGTCCAGTTAGACAATGTGATATCTCCTACAGTCCTCTAAGTGGTTAGTGCCATCTTGTTTTAAGTTATACAGGACTCCAAGGCTACCATAGAAAGTATTACTTCTTCAGAGGAATTTACCTTCCATTGAAAGAGCATTTCTGGGAGCACCTGGGTTGTTCAGTCGTTTAAGTATGTGACTCTTGATTTTAGCTCAGGTCATGATCTTGGGCTGTGAGATTGATCCCCCCATTGGGCTAATGTGCTGGGCATGGAGTCTGCTTAAAGCTGTCTTTTTCCTTCTCCCTCGTCCCTCCCCACAACTCTCTCTTAAAAAAAAGAGAGAGAGGGAGAGAGAGAGAGAGAGCACTTTCTGGTACAATAATAAATTAATTCTCCTCTTTTAAGGATGTGGGCCATGTACATATTAACATATATATGTACATGTGTATTTTTGTGTGTATAAGTATTAATGTGAAATTGAATTAAAGTTCTCAATAAAGAGTGGAAGGATCACAAAGGAATGAAAAAGATGATCTCAGATTTACTCTTAGCATGACAGTAAAAATCATCAGAGTAATGGATTTCCAGCTTTGGGATAGATAACAGTCAGAATAGGTTAGGCTCTATTGTTGAAAACAGCAACGGTGTGTGTAACAGAACTAAAATTTTGGATTTAATGAATAAATGATTTAAAGAACAAATTTAAAGAACAAATTCTGGTTTAATGAAACAAAATCTTGTTTCTTTCTCTTGAAAAGTGTCTACCAACTTGGGCAACCATCCAGGGGAGTCCCCCACCTATTGGCCAGCTTTCTAGACTCTTTGGATCTTGTGATGTCTTCATCCACAATAGCTATAACAAGGGAAGAATGAACATGAAGTATAATGTACCAGCTCTTCAACTGTTTCGGTCTAGAAGGGACCCACAACTTCCATTCATATTTTAGCGGACACATCAAAACCTATTATTACCACCTTTAACTTCAAGGGACAAAGAAAATGCCATTCTTTTGGGTATCCAATAGGAGAGGATAACCAGAAATATTGTCAAGCAAGCAATAAAATTCACCATTGAACTGTACACATTGAAATCCATGTGAAAAGCTGGGCAGCCTGCTCTAAAAATATGGGCTCAGGGTCAGAGTTCTGGATTTTAATCCTGGTCTTGCCACTTGGTCTCTCTATAATGTTGGGAAAGATTTTTAAGCTCTTAGATTCTCAATTTCCGTAATTCTAAAACGAAGACAGTAATCATTCGCATTGAGGAAAATCTTATAAGATAGTAGAGAGATGTTAACATAGGCTTCCTATATAATAAGTACTGAAACACTGACTGTATTTTGATATGTATTTTATCCAGTTAAAAAAACCCAAAACACTGTTGGTAATACATGCACATGAACAACACAGATCTACAACAAAGCACATAGAAACAAGTTAAGGTAAATTATCAATAGTTTAGCATTCTCTGCCAACATCTGAGATAACAAGGCTAAAGCAAATGCTCCAAATCCAAGTTAGAACTCAGTTGTGAGGAAGTAAGAGAGAAGATTGAGGACATAATTTTTTGGACAGCAGAGAGGGCAGAAAGATCATCAGATAAATTATGTGGAAGTTAATTGTTTAAAAGTGTGTAGAAACTAGGAGAGAGCAGTCATAGACTCTTCAGGATTAGGTGAAAGAGGATTTGCAAGATTCAAGAGTAAACTTTAGAATCGAAGGTTTTTCCCTTGGGATCCATAAAACTTTTTAGTCCTGGGCCAAGAGATCCATCACAAACAAGAGGTCACTCTACTGAGAAGTCTTCCCAAAGCCCCCTTCACATCCTTGTTCCTCAAGCTGTAGATGAAGGGGTTCAGCATGGGGGTGACCACAGTGTACATCACCGAAGCCACAGAGACTTGCTGGGGGGAATGAGTTACTGCAGAAGTGAAGTAGACCCCAACACCTGTCCCATAAAATAAAGAAACTACTGAGAGGTGAGACCCACAGGTGGAAAACGCTTTTTGCTTCCCCCCCGATGAAGACATCTTCCTAATGGATGAAGCAATCTGTGAGTAGGAGAAAAGGATCCCAACAAGGGGAAAAACACCCAGCACACCAGTCATAAAGTATATCAGTGTGCTGTTCAGGAAGGTATCAGAGCAGGCCAGCTTGAGAATCTGTGTCAGTTCACAGAAGAAATGTGGAATTTCAAGATCTCTGCAAAAGCTTAGATGCATCATCAGAGAGATGTGAAGAAGGGATGTCATGACACCAATAAACCAGGTCATAAAAACCAGCAGGCCACAAAGGCGGGCATTCATGATGAGCGTGTAGTGCAGGGGGTGGCAGATGGCCACAAACCGGTCATAGGCCATTACAGTCAGGAGTAGAGTGTCCAGGATAGGAAAGAACATGGAAAAATAGACCTGCGAGAGGCAGTCCATGTAGGAGATGGCTTTGTTCTCTGTGTGGATGTTCAACAGCACCTTGGGCACTATGGTGGTGCTGAAACAGATGTCGACCAAAGACAGGTTGGAGAGGAAGAAGTACATGGGGGTGTGGAGGTGGGGGTCAGAGCAGATGGCCAGGATGATGAGCAAGTTCCCAAGCACAGTGACTAAGAACATGGACAGGAACAGCCCGAATATGAAGGGCTGTAGTTCTGGATCCTCAGAGAGCCCAAGGAGGATGAACTCTAAAATTCCTGTTCGGTTTCTTTCTTCCATGTACCTGATAGAACTACAAAGGAAGACAAGAGCAACATGAATGAGCAGCAAACTGGTACCCTCCATTTGATAAAAATGTTGGCCATGCCATTCACTCAAGTTATTTATGAAGTCAGTCACTTTGTCTAAGTGTTGGGTCTCCTTTCACTTACAAGTGAAATCTGAAAAAAATGGAATCTCTTATGCCATCCACTTATCTTGAGCAAACTAAGTCAGCTTGAGAAGGACAAATATATGATTTCACTTGTATGTGCAATTTAAGAAACAAAACAAACAGTTACAGTGGAAAGAGAGAGGAAAACCAGAGTGCCTGGGTGGCTCAGTAGGTTAAGCATCAGTTTTCAGCTCAGATCATGATCTTAGGGTCCTGGGTTCCAGGCCCATGTTGAGCTACCTGCTCAGCAGGGAGTCTGCTTCTCCTCCCTCTGCCCTTCCTATTCTCATGCTCGCTCTCTTTCTCCCTCTCTAATAAATCAATAAAATCTTAAAGAGAGAGAAAGAGAGAGAGAAACCAAGAAACAGACTCTTAACTATAGAGAACAAGCTGATGGTTAGCAGAGGAGGGGCTGGTAGGGGGTTGGTTTAAATAGGTGATGGGGATTAAAGAGTACATTTGTTGTGATGAACAACAAATGAAGAGTACATTTGTTGTGATGTTGAATGAATGTGTTGAATCAGGGACACCCGGGTGGCTCATTCAGTTAAGCATCCGCCTTTGGCTCCGGTCATGATCCCAGGGTCCTGGGATGGAGCCCTGCATTGGGCTCCCTGCTGACCTGGGAATCTGCTTCTCCCTCTGCCACTCCCCCTGCTTTTGCTCTTTCTCTCTGTCAAATAAAGGAATTCTAAAAAAAAGAGAGAGAGAGGAAGTGTTGGATCTCTAAATTATACACTTGAAACTAATATTATACTATATGTTAACTAACTGGAATTTAAATAAAAACGTCCCCCCCAAAACTGAAAAAAAATCCATTTTATAACAACAGAAGTAAAATGCAATCCTACAGCATTGAGTTCAGAATTCTTAATTACCTATCTTTTTAAAAAATTTTTAAATTTAAATTCAATTTACTCAGCATATACTATATTTTTAGTTTCAGGGGTAGAATTTAATGATTCATCAGTTGCATGTAACACCCAGTGCTCATTATATCAAGTGCCCTCCTTAATGCCCATCACCTAATTACCCCATCTCCTCCTCCTGACCTCCCCTCCAGCAACCCTCAGTTTGTTTCCTAGAGTTAATAGTCCCTATGGTTTGCCTCCCTCTCTGTTTTTATCCTAACCACCTCTCTTAAGCATCCATTTTATAGTAATCCTGTCACATGTTTATGGAGCCTCAAAATGACACATCAACATTATGTACCTCCTAGTAGGAGGCACCAGAAAGGACCCAATGCTACTTCCCTGAGATTCCTGCCAAGGATGCAGGAGTTCAAACTAAAGACTAGGGAGCATTGGACAAACCTAAACGGAGGGACATTCTACAAGTTCTGACCTGCGCCCTTCAAAAATGCCAATGTCATCAGATACAAAGATAGTCTAGAACTGTTCCAGATTAAAGGAAGCTTAAGAGATGTGTCAATCAAGAAATGCATGATCCTGGACCTTCGTTTGCCTCAGGATAATTTTCAAAATAGGAATGCGTTCTGTAAATTTGTAGTAGTATTATATCAATGTTACTATCTTGATTTTGATCATTGTATTGTGGTTGTGTGAGGAAAATGTCCTTGTTTCTAGGGAATACCAAAGAGTTAGAGGTAAAAAGGTACCATATTTGCAGTGTGGCTAACTTGCAAACGGTTCTGAAAACACATATGAAGAATTGGAAGGGGAGGTGAACCATGAGAGACTATGGACTCTGAAAAAGAGTCTGAGGGGTTTGAAGTGGCGGGGGTGGTGGGAGGTTGGGGTACCAGGTGGTGGGTATTAGAGAGGGCACGGCTTGCATGGAGCACTGGGTGTGGTGAAAAAATAATAAATACTGTTTTTCTGAAAATAAAAAAAAAAGAAGAGAAAGAGAGAAAAATGGTTGAAGAAAAAGTAAAGATGGTAAAATTTAACATTTGGGGGATCTGGTCAAGGATATACGTAGGAGCTATTTATGTTGTTCTTCCAACTTTTCTGTCAATCTGAGATGAGGTCAAAATTAAAAGTTAAAAAGTAGCAGTTTCACACAATGCCCAGTCCAAAAAAAAACAAAAACAAAAACACAAACAAAACAACAAACCAACAACATAAAAACCCATCCATGATTGTATGGAGCACTGGGTGTGGTGAAAAAATAATGAATACTGTTATGCTGAAAATAAATAAAAATTGTTTAAATTAAAAAAAAAATCCATGAGATGTTGTCAGGAAAGAGTCAAACTTCTAAGACCACTGCAGGTGAGGTGACCATTCACAGATTTAGAGCCCACATTCACACTTCCCTAGAAACCTCAGCCAGGGGAAGTAGTCTAAAGTGGTCCTGGATGAAACGCATTCTAGGTCTCAGGCAGAAGCAACACAAATCTCTTGGAAAGAGCTTTCACTTGAGGATGTCTGCCTCCGTGTCCACAAGGGAGATTGGTCTGAGATTTTTCCATCTTTTAACAGCCTTTCCATGCTTGCCTGTCAATGCTGGTTCCTTCCGACTTCCCAGTCTTATTAAGGGTCACACCAGCCCTTCCCTTCTGAAGCACCAACACTTCTGCCTTCTTAGGAATTCTAAAAATGCTGTGATTCTTCCCCTAACCATGCCTGTGGAGTACTGCCCTCCCTGCCAGGGCTCTTGCATGCCTTTGTCTTTCCTGTGATCCTCCCCATCCTTATTTCTCAGAGGAAACATCACTTCCTCAGAGGAGCCCTCTCTGAGCCCTCCCTTTCTGCCCACTGTGTAGTTCCCTAATCCATGCCTTTACAGTCTCCTGCGTTTTTCTTCACTGCACAAATCACAACTATATATTCACATTTACTTATGGAATGCTTTAATATCCGTCCCTCTCACCACTGAATCATAAACCACACAAGTTCAGATCACATGTTACAAAATTTACTTTTCCTCACATTCTCCCCGTGCTTTGTACTCAAGCGTCATGGAAAGTGGAATAAAGACTGAAACCAAAAATGATCACATATATTACATACCAGAAGGCTACAGGTTGATCTCACATTGACTGTGGAAGCAACAAACTGAAAAAGAAAAAGATTCATGGAGCATGAATCAATTGATGCAGAAAATAGTATAGCTTCAAAAGAAATAAAATACATTTAATTAAATCTAACAGTTACTGATGGGAAGGGAACAGGGTAAAATTTTAGTCACAGGGAATCAAGAATATTACCAAAAGGTGATCAAGAATAGCTATGCTAAAGCAAGGATTAATCCAAGGTCTGTTATTAAACCCTCAGAAACAGACCAAGGAAACAAAAAGCTGAAAGGGGAAATGATGCCTGTTGTTGTAATTATTTAACATTGTCTCCAATTACTCAAAAGAAATGCCCAAAGACAGAAAAGTGAAAGCGATATATTAGGAAATCAGAAGCAAATCTGGCCGCTGTCGGCTGCTGCAACACTGAAGAAAGTCAACTTAAACACAATGAGGATGAATCAGTGTCATTAACCTCTTACAGATCTGTAAACAACCATTAGGAAAGACAAGAGAAAGGCCTGTTCACAATTGCAATGACAACATAGATAACACCCGGCATGGAGTGAGCGTTCAGTATACATTTCATGAATCACAGATTGTATACAACCTGCTAGAAACCAAGTCATGGTGATGGTGGGGTGGAGAAGCTGATATCCTTCCGGACAGAGATTCTTCAATTATTGCATGCACTAGAATCACCTAGAGGTTTTGCTAAAACAGATTTCTGGGTCTCCCCCCCAGAGTTTTGTCAGCAGGTCTTGGGCAGGGACTGGGAAGATGCATTTCTTTTTCTTTTTTTTTTTTTCTTTTAGATTTTATTTATTTGACAAAGAGAGAAAGAGAGCACAATTAGGCAGAGAGGCAGGTGGCGGGGAGGGGAGAGGAAGCAGGCTCCCCGCTGAGCAGAGAGCCTGATGTGGGGCTCGATCCAAGGATCCTGAGATCATGACCTGAGCCCGAAGGCAGAGGCTCAACCCACTGAGCCACCCAGGTGCCCCAGAAGATGCATTTCTAACAAGCTCCCAGGAGATGCTGCTGCGGCTGCTCCAGGAACCCCATTTTGAGAGCTGCCACACTAGAGAAGCACAAGGAAGCCATGAGCAGGTGAGTTTGAAACTCTTAAGAGTCCACTTGAGCGAGTGCCCATGCCAGTGACACTGAGAAGTCGCTAGTTTCCAGAATGAGGGCCCATTAGAGCTGGCGGCAACAGAAAATAGTAGCAGCGGAATCCAAAAAGACATAAATAACAAGGGAAATAAATTCTAGAGGTTTAAAAAAAAAAAAACAAAAAAACAGCCATGAGTCATTATCCATCCTATTACCTCCTTCCCCCAACCGATTTTAAATCCTCCTTTTCATACCCAGTACTCACTAGGACAGTGTGACTCAACTGGCTGGCACTGCATAAAGAAATATTGGTGCAATGTCTTTCTCCTCTATTAGATGTGGATGACAGATTCTATACCAGAGAATAGGGAGACAGAACCTGTCACCAAGTCATATCTGTGAGAGGCACAGGGGTGGTCTCCTCCTGGTCAGGTGTCACTGAACTATGGGTGAGGATGCTAGGGAAGTGTTTATGGTTTCTTGAGTCCCTGGGGGGATGATTTCTCATTGCTCTTCATTAAATAAATTGTTCCTCTGATGGGCTATTCTTCAAGTCATTCAACTCCTTTGGGGTAATGAGAAAATGGCAGAACAGACCCATGTGTGCTAATTCTGTTTTCCAGGAAGGCATCTTTGGAGCCAGATGGATCTCTCTGCCCCTGTGGGCTTATTCCTTCTTGGAAGAGCTTTCATCACTATGGATTTGCCTTTGAGGAAAAGAGGTTCTCCCTCAGGAATGCGTCCTTGCTGCAAAGACCCATCTCCCCATAGCCACAGTACTTAGGGCCCGTCTCAAAGTAACACAGAAGAAAGAAAGATGCACCTGTCTCAGTGAATCTCGTGTGACCATACTGTGACTGTATAGGCAATATAGTATCGAAGACGGTGTATAGATAAACAGTCCTGCTTCAAGAGAGGGAGGGTCAACCGTGTAAAATGATGACCCTAGGTCAAGTAGTAAAGGCTGAACAATGTCCTTTGGATTTATTGACATGGAAAATAATAGAATGATTTGGTGAAGGGGTGGGGAAGAGTCTGCTTATGCAGGGACTGGAGGGTGGCTCAGCAGTGAGAAAACTGACCTCTTGAGTGCAGAAAAGTGACCTCTTCATCTGTCAAGAATGTTCTCAATAGAGAGAGAGTAATACCATGTATTTTTTTTTCATTTTGGACATGAGAAAATATTTAAATGACAAAGGAAGCACTCCAGTTGATTTGTAGAAAATTCAACTGATATTCCATGATTTACCATAAAAACAAGTTCTGCCTTATGTTTTTAAATGAATAAATCAAGGGCACTTGGGTGGTTCCGTTTGTTAAGCATTGACTCTGATCTCAGCTCAGGTCTTGATCTCAGGTTCGTGAGTTCAAGCCATGAGTTGGGTATGGAACCTACTTAAAAATATTTAAAAATGAACAAATCGTTTATTTTGAAAATTATTTACTCTTAATTATAAGTGAAATGTATCATTTTTAATCAGTTGAGTAAATTAAAACTGGAATGATGAAATCAAAGTCAAATGTATTATTAACACAACTTTAGTGAGTAGATGAAAGTTCCTGTCAACAAGTATAAATAGCTTTCTACCATATGTGTATATATATATAACTTAACAAGCATTTGTAATCTCAGTGGTATAACCCAACAGCCATTGGAACCATAACTATAAGGCTTCAAATATTATATGGGAAATTTCTTCATCCCTTAATAGTCTCTAAATAGTCTTAGAGAGCAAAAACTTCACAATAGCAAGATTCAAAAAACCTATGACATGAATTCATATTTTTAGGCTATGAACAGAACACATTGCGTAATAAATTTAGAAATTCTTTGAGACAAAAATGTAACAAAACATTAATTGGACAGGGTCTCTTACATCACAAGACTCAGTTAAAGAAAATTATGTGCATTTTTTCAAAATTTGAATCAATTGTCGTCTGATATTCTTTATTTAGACTGTGGACAATCATTCAGTTGAAACTTCTATGTTAAAAAATATCCTTTTTTGACTTTTCCTGATATTTTCCTAACAAAATTTTGATAACTGAAAAAATATGTTTTATCATCCATCTAAAAAATCTTTCTCTTTATTTTCTGTGTAAGGTTCTGACCAATACCTGTAGCTGACCAAAGTTATAAGAACAAATCTGGGAAAAAAATGGCTTTAAAACATCTGTTGATTATACACCCATGTTCACAGAAGTTTATTCACATAGACAAAAGCTGGAGGCAACTAAAGTATCCACTGTGAGACTCACAGATGAACAAAATGTGGTGTAAACATACAGGGAATATTATTCACCCTAAGAAAGGAAGAAGTTCTGACATACACTACGACATGGATGAACATTGGAGACATTGTTCTAAGTGAAATAGGGCTCTCCTGAAATGACAGAAACATGTCACTCTACTTATGGGAAGTTCCGAGGGTAGTCAAATTCAGAGAGAGAGAGAGAGGACGTGGCGGGATCCAGGGGTGGGGCAGGGAGTGGGAGTGGTCATTGTCTCATGGGTACAGAGTCTCAGCTTGGAAAGATGAGAAAGTTCTGGAGATGGATGGAGGGGATGGTTGCACAACAATGTGAATGTACCTAATGCCACTGAGCTGTGTACTAAAAGTGGTTAAAATGGTAACTTTTATATATGTTTTTATTAATATATAATTATTAATATATATTATATTTAGTACATATACTATATATAATATAGTGTGTGCAAAATAATATGGAAAATAATAGAAAGAGTGATTTGGTGAAGTGGTGGGGAATTTGCAGTGCATATATATGATATACCATATAATATAGATACATACACACACATATATAAAATATATAGTGATATATATTATATATATATAAGAAGTTATCTGACTTCTAAAATTGATGCATATTTATTTTTAATAAAATATTTATTTATGGGTTGCCTGGGTGGCTCAGTGGGTTGAGCCTCTGCCTTAGACCCAGGTCATGATCTCAGGGCCCTGGGATCAAGCCCCACATCGGGCTCTCTGCTCAGCAGGGAGCCTGCTTCCCCCTCTCTCTGCCTGCATCTCTGCCTACTTGTGATCTCTCTCTCTCTCAAATAAATAAATAAAATCTCTTTTAAAAAATAAAAAATATACATTTATTTATTTCACAGAGAGAGAGCAGGAGGAAGAGCAGAGAGAGAGAATCTCAAGCAGACTCTCCACTGAGTGACGAGTCAGAACGTGGGGCTTGATCTCAGGACCTTGAGATCACGACCTGAGCCGAAATCAACAGTTGGACTCTTAACTGACTGAGCCACCCAGGGCATAAAAATGAAAATAGTTCATTCTTACTATTAATTACCTACATGTGTTGTCCCATTATAAAAATTAGTTGCTATTATTAAAGGATGCAATCAAAATTATACTTGAAATCTGTCTAGGAATAATGGTTCTGTTACTTAAGAGGGCATGTGTGAACTAAGGGTGTGTCCTGGAAATCTTTCAAGTGAATGTCTTAATTAAAATATAGCAGATAGGATAAACAAATCATAGGTTTATACAGCTTGATGATGCTCTGTGGTGGTTATACTTGCATACTGCCAACAAGATTGAGCTCTGGAACAATTCCAGCACCCCAGAAATATACGTTACTCCCCAAGATCATCATTATTCTAACATCCATCACCAGAGATTTGCTTTGTCCATTTTGGGCCTTTATATAAATGAGATCATGCTGGAAAAAAATTTAAAAGAATGATTCCAGGACACCTGGGTAGTTCAGTGGGCTAAGCATCTGCCTTCAGCTCAGGTGGTGATCCCAGAGTGCTGGGATGAGTCCTGCATTGGGCTCCCTGCTCTGTGGGGAGCCTGTGCTCCTCTCCCCGCCTCTGCTTCTCTCTCTTGGCCTCTCATGAATAAATAAATAAAATCTTAAAAAAAAAAAGAATTGACTAAAGATGTTTCTCAATCCTTAGATTTGTAAAGAAACTGGAGATGAAGTGAGATGTTCCTTAAGGGAGGCTGTGTACCCTGGAGGCCACACCCAAGAGGAGAGGAATATTTTAGGGAGAAAACATCCCAGTAGGGACTGAGGAGTGGGGCTGGAAGACGTGCATGTATGTCCGGGGGTGGGGGGAACCGGGGCTGGCGGAAGTTGTACAGATCCTACATGTGGCTCCAACTCTGCTCCCAGGGTGTAGACATGGCAGAAAATTCACTTCCTGCCCCTTGAGAAGGGGTGGGGAGTCTCCAGAAACAATCAAAACAGCAATTTATATAATGAGAAGGGAGGGAATTCAGCCCCAAAGAATCCTCCTGTGCCATTCACCTCAGGGTCGCCTCTCCCTTGTCAGAAGGAAATGCCCTTGGGCCAGGCCAAGTGTCATTCTGGCCCTGGGCCCCCATGCTTAGTGGTCCCTGCTTCTCTGCCCTTATTTGTCTTCCATTGGGAGAAGCTAATATAATAGAGCCCAAATCTTCAGCAGTACCATTGTGCTGCCTATTGCTCAGAAACTGCATTGCTCAGAAACTGCAGTGACAAAGAGGTAAGATGAGGGCCAAAGACTTCACTTGCATGTTTTCCTGGCACATAGGTAGAGATGCAGAGAGGAAAAGCCCACCCAAATCAAGAAAAAGTCCCTGGCTCTGGACAGGACTGTCAGAGCCCCACCACGCATTATGTCCTTACCTCATCTCCAGCTCTGTTCTCCTTTCCCTGCCTCTTAGTTCTCGGTCTCCCCCTTGGTCTCTACCCACTTGAGCATCCCTCCCTTTTATTTTCTAGAGGGAACTTGACACATGTACGAAGTGTCTCCCTTGTTCCTAACACTGAGCTAGGTATTGCATATGAGGAGGTAACTACAATGTGTTGCTTCCCTGAGAAGATGAGAGCCTCAGGATCAAACCCATGCAGACACTGTGACAGCTTGCCCCACATGTGACCCGTGTCTAGAAGGTACAGAAGAGGTGCAAAGAGAGAGTGGTCAGCACTGCCTGGGGCATGTCAATGAAGATTTCAGGACAGAGCATGGGAGGAGACATAGGACTTTCCCAGGTGAATAGGCAGGAAGAAGTCTCCAGGGGAAGGTAAATGCAAAGGTCCAGAGCTACAAAATTGCATAGGATGTACCTAGAATCGTAAGAACTGTCGAGTAACTGATGTCAAAGCCCAAGTTTCCGATAGATAAAAATGTGACTCTCATACAAATATATGGTGAGTATTTGTCAAAGACTTATTTATTAATGAGGGAGCCAAGAGAGTAAAGCTAGTTTGCAGAGCATTTGAGGAACAAGGATTTATACAGGTAGGAAAGGAATAATGAAATGAGGTTTCCAAGTTGGATGCAGAAATACAGGAAAATAAAACTGTAGCTTTGGGGGCACCTGGATGACTCAGTTAAGCATCTGTCTTTGGCTTAGGTCATGATCTCAGGGTCCTGGGATCAAGCCCCACATTGGGTTCCCTGCTCAGCTCCTCTCTCTACCTCAGCCTCTCCCCCTGCTCATGTTCTTTCTCTCTCTCAGAGGAATAAATAATTTTTTAAAAAGAGCTCGTAAAAAGGGGATAGGGCATTGCCATAAAAATGATGTGAGGCCCTGGCCCCTTGTTTAAATTCTTAAAAATGGGGCACCTGGGTGGCTCAGTCCGTTAAGTGTCTGACTTTGACTTAAGTCATGATCTCGGGGTCCTGGGATCGGAGCCCCATATGGGGCTCCCTGGTCAGCAGGGAGTCTGTTTCTCCCTCTCCTTCTGCCCCTGCCACTGACTCGTGTGCTCATGCTCTCTCACAAATAAATAAATAAAATCTTTAAAAAAATTTTTTTAAAACCCTGTAGCTTTTGGCATTATCTTCTTTACCAGATAGAGATTCATTGTACCACAGGGCAAGGAACAATAATCTTTGGGGTGATCTTCTTAGCTGAATAGAAACATTTTGCATCTCTACTAGACAAAAATCACTTGAAGTTTATTAATCTCCTGTGTGTTAGCACTGATGTCACACAGTCCAGGTCTCAAGCAAATGAAGGGACGTTCCCTCAGAACATGGGAGAATTAGGGGCACGTGGGTGGCTCAGCGGGTTAAAGCCTCTGTCTTCAGCTCAGGTCATGATCTAAGGGTCCTGGGATGGAGCCCCGCATCCGGCTCTCTACTCAGCAGGGAGCCTGCTTCCCTCTCTCTGCCAGCCTACTTGTGATATCTCTCTCTCTGTCAAATAAATAAATAAAATCTTTTTTTTTTCAATTTATTTATTTTCAGAAAAACAGTATTCATTATTTTTTCACCACATCCAGTGCTCCATGCAAGCCGTGCCCTCTATAATACCCACCACCTGGTACCCCAACCTCCCACCCCCCCGCCACTTCAAACCCCTCAGACTGTTTTTCAGAGTCCAAAATCTTTTTTTTTTAAATGGGAGAATTAAGTTGGCCCATTCTGCAACACTTCAAGGTAGTGTTCAAAAGAAATGCAGCCATCCTTTTGAGTAATTTAAAAGTTTTTGGGTAATTTCCTCCTTAATACAAAGGATGGATCAGAAGACAGGAGGGGATTGGGGGAATCAGGCACCCAGCTGAAAGACTTTTATAAGATGTGAACAATGATGAGGTGGGAACCATGCTGACCTCTCCTGCATAATGGGCAAGGAGGGTGCCAGTTCATGTGTGACCCATATGAGAAGCTATAAGGACCTGAATTAAAGTCCCACTGGTGAGTGAAGATGTTCAGTGAAAATTTTTGTTGCCATTTTTATACCAAAGACAGCCAGATTCTCCCAAAATACCGATCTTCAGGATAAGTTTTGCATCACAGCCATCCTTATCCATTCCTGACTCCTCATGGCCTACTGCATGGAAGGTCTCAGATGCCCCTACTAGCAAAGTTTCTCTCATTTGTCTTCCTACTATCCATGGAGTCCCAAAGCAATCAAATTTGCATTTGCCATCTAGGCTAATTATATTCTTCTCACATCTGCAGAATCGGCCCTAAGTCGAATCTTTCATTCTGCATGCCTGCCACATGCACACCCCACCACCACCACCACAACTGAGAGCACATACTCAGAATCAAAGCATGGATCTCCAGCACTTTGCTGGAGACATCAGCATGTCCACCTTCCATCAGTGGCCTGCAGACAGTGAACATTACTCCCAGTTCACCATCAAATTCATTAATGTTGCATCCCAGTGGAGAGGTTTTAGTTCTGTAGGCTGTTACCTTTTAGTTGCAATCATCAGATACAATCCATACGCTTTGTGATGGGAAATATTTGGTCAATTCTGGGTATATGTGTTTGTGAGGGTATTTCTGTCCAGGAAATGGACATTCAGACCCCTAGACAGAGCGAAGAAGATTGCCCTTTCTGATGTGGGTGGGCCTCATCAGAGCTACTGCAGGCCTGTAGAGATCAAAAAGGCCGAGTAAGAGATCATTCCGTCTGTCTGACTGCCTTCCGGCTGGCTTGCCCCCTTGCAAAACTCAAGCTTGCCAGGCTTTTCAGACCAAAAACCATGCCAGCAGCTCTGATTCTCAGGCCTTCAGGCTCCACCTATAAATACCGGTCGCAGATCTGTTGGTTCTGTGTTTCTGGAGAATCCTTATTTTATAGCTTCTTCCCCTAGTTTCATCTCTGGATTTTTGTTTCTTTTACTGCTGATTTCCCTTTTCTTCCCTCTTCCAAACTCCATTCCCTCTCTCCACCTGGCATAATGGTGCATGCTAACTTTTATTCAGGGATTACTGTGTTCCTGACCTACCAGTGGAACAGGGAGAAGGGGCCATCCTGAAATCTGTAAAATACATGAATATATTTCTCCATAGTTTTTTTATAATCACAAAGTAATATATGCTCATTATGGAAAATTAAAAAAAGACATAGAAAAAGCGGGGAAAAAAAGAAAATAGTCACCTATACTCTTACCTCTCAGGAAAAGCAAGGTGGACACTCCGGTAAGTTTCTTTTCATTACAATTCACCTATGGATGGCCACTGTTCTCTGTAAACATCTCTTTAGTCTTTCCATTTCATTCTCTTCTTTCTACGTTCCACTCTACCATGGACACTTTGTTATGTTAGTTAAGGTATCCTAACTGTCCTATTTAGGTTTTGAAAATATGCACTAATATAAACATTATGTCTGACAGCAATACTTCCAACAGCATACTCTAACTTGGCAACACCTGACAAATATTCTACTCCAACAGCAGAACTCTGATGCCAATATTCTAAATAATGTGATTGAGCAGGAGACTCTGCAGTGATTCTAGAGAACCATAAACAGCAATTCTATCAACAGTCTCATACCTAACTCTTTTTTTTTCAATTTATTTATTTTCAGAAAAACAGTATTCATTATTTTTTCACCACACCCAGTGCTCCATGCAATCCGTGCCCTCTATAATATCCACCACCTGGTACCCCAACCTCCCACCCCCCCGCCACTTCAACCCCTCAGATTGTTTTTCAGAGTCCATAGTCTCTCATGGTTCACCTCCCCTTCCAATTTACCCAAATTCCCTACTCCTCTCTAATACCCCTTGTCCTCCATGCTATTTGTTATGCTCCACAAATAAGTGAAACCATATGATAATTGACTCTCTTTGCTTGACTTATTTCACTCAGCATAATCTCTTCCAGTCCCGTCCATATTGCTACAAAAGTTGGGTATTCATCCTTTCTGATGGAGGCATAATACTCCATAGTGTATATGGACCACATCTTCCTTATCCATTCATCCGTTGAAGGGCATCTTGGTTCTTTCCATAGTTTGGCGACTGTGTCCATTGCTGCTATAAACATTGGGGTACAGATGGCCCTTCTTTTCACGACATCTGTGTCTTTGGGGTAAATACCCAGGAGTGCAATTGCAGGGTCATAGGGAAGCTCTATTTTTAATTTCTTGAGGAATCTCCAAACTCAACCCACACGAAACAGACAAACACATCAAAAAATGGGCAGAAGATATGAACAGACACTTCTCCAATCAAGACATACAAATGGCTATCAGACACATGAAAAAATGCTCATCATCATTAGCCCTCAGGGAGATTCAAATGAAAACCACATTGAGATATCACCTTACACCAGTTAGAATGGCCAAAATTAACAAAACAGGAAACAACATGTGTTGGAGAGGATGTAGAGAAAGGGGAACCCTCTTACACTGTTGGTGGGAATGCAAGTTGGTGCAGCCTCTTTGGAGAACAGTGTGGAGATACCTAACTCTTTTTTTGGCCCATATAAACTTTTCGTTTTTTCTTACTGCTTTTATTTTTTTATTTTGTAGCTCTTTTGTAGTTTTTAGTTTTTACTTAAATCCCCGTTAATGTACAGTATAATATTAGTTTTTGATGTAGAATTTAATGGTTCATCACTTACATACAACACTCAGTGCTCATCACGAGTGGCCTCCTTAAGGCCCATTACCTATTTAGCTCATCCCCCACCCTCCTCTGTTTGTTCTCTATAGTTAAGAGTCTGTTTCACGGTTTGCCTCTCTCCTTTTTTCCTCCCCATATTCATCTGCTTTGTTTCTTAAATTCCACAGATGAGTGAAATCATACGGTATTTGTTTCTCTGACTTTTCACTTCGCATAATATACTGTATCTCCATCCACGCTGTTGCAAATGGCAAGATTTCATTCTCTTTATGGCTGAGTAATACCACAGTGTATGTAGACACCACATCTTTATCCATTCATCAAACAAAGGACATTTGGGCTCTTTCCATAGTTTGGCTCTTGTTGATTATGCTGCCATAATCATCAGGGGGCATGTGTCCCTTTGCATCTGTATTTTTGTATCCTTTGGGTAAATACCCTGTGTTGCAACTGCTGGGTCATAGGGTAGCTCTATTTTTAACTTTTTGAGGAATGCTTTCTAGAGTGGCTGCCCCAGTTTGCATTCCCACCAACAGTAGAAGAGTGTCCTCTTCCTCCACATTCTCACCAATACCTGGTGTTTCCTGTGTTGTTGATTTTAGTCATTCTGACAGGTGTGAGGTGGTATCTCATTGCAGTTTTGACTTGTATTTCCCTGACGATGAGTGATACTGAGCATCTTTTCATGCGTCTGTTGCCCATCTGGATGTCTTCTTTGGAAAAATATCTATTTATGTCTTCTGCCCATTTTTTAACTGGGTTGTTTTTTGGGTGTTGAGGGTAATAAGTTCATACTGTTTTTAAAAGTTTTCTAATATATTAAACTGTATTTTTATATTTCCTTATAATTTTTCCCTCTCTCAGACTTTAATTCGCTTTTTAATGCCATTTGGTATTATTATTTTTTGTGTGTGTGATGATTTTAAAATGTTTTAAATTTTTTATTTTTTAAATTTCTTTTCAGTGTACCAGAATTCATTGTTTATGCACCACACTCAGTGTTCCACGCAATACATGCCCTCCATAATATCCACCACCAGGCTCACCCAACTTCCCACCCCCTACCCCTTCAAAACCCTCAGGTTGTTTTTCAGAGTCCATAGTCTCTCATGGTTCATCTCCCCCTCCGATTTCCCCTGACTCCTTTCTCCTCTCCATCTCCCCATGTCCTCCGTGTTATTTCTTATGCTCCACAAATAAGTGAAACCATATGATAATTGACTCTCTCTGCTTGACTTATTTCACTCAGCATAATCTCTTCCATTCCCATCCACGTTGATACAAAAATTGGGTATTCATTCTTTCTGATGGAGGCATAATACTCCATAGTGTATATGGACCACATCTTCCTTATTCATCCGTCCGTTGAAGGGCATCTTGGTTCTTTCCACAGTTTGGCGACCGTGGCCATTGCTGCTATAAACATTGGGGTACAGATGGCCCTTCTTTTCACAGTATCTGTATCTTTGGGGTAAATGCCCAGTAGTGCAATGCAGGGTCATAGGGTATTATTTTTTAAAAAAAGATTTTATTTCTTTACCTGAGAGAGCGAACATGAGCTGGGTGAGGGTGAGGGGCAGAGGGAGAAGCAGATTCCCCACTGAGCCCCGTTTCAGGGCTTGATCCTGGGACCCCAGGATCACCACTTGAGCTGAAGGTAGATGCCCCACCAACTAAGCTACCCAGGCACCCTATCATTTGATATTATTGATAAAACCATAATTTATTGTATATACTTTAAACAACTGATCTAATTCTTTATAATCTTCACTATGCTGCTTAGGAACTTTGTATACATTTTTTTGAATGTATATAAAACTGAAGGCAACTGCCTTTGAGTCTAAAAACTCCCTCCTGTCACAGCGACCTAATATCCAAACATAAACTAAGGCTTCTTACTTTTTTTTTTTTTTAACCAGGTGAAATAAAAGGTAGGGCCTGCATTCCCTTTATGTTCAGTTGGAAAACCTTCATGACAAATGGTGTGTCTTCCTAGTTAGAGGATTTTATGATAGGGAATTTTCTTTACTATACCCTGAAAATTTCTTCTGTTACTCTCACTCAACCAAAATATATAGAGAGCACCAGGTACTGTGTTAAGGGCTTGGGATATGAAATGAAAATGAAATAGAAAAGGCAGAGTTGTCCTAACCTAAAGAAATGGAAGGAACTACAATACGAACTTGCAGAGAATAATTAGAATGTATGGCTCGGGGGTGGGGAGGGTGTCTGATTTACTCTTTGGAATTGAAGCATATTGTGGTACCTTGATCATCATGATGGTGATTGAGGGACAAATTAGGACAGCAATGGAGGAGTTACTGTAATAATTAAAGAATTATCTATAAAATCTTTGCACGGCATCCTTATCGGAACCAAACAACACAGAGAATGTGCTGTTCCTAGATACTAATAAGATACCAGGCACACACTGGTTAGCAGCATGAGAACAAAAAATATTACTAAATTCTGCAAGTCTCGATGATCTCCTTCTTCTCTGTTTCCCTGGACTTGAAGAGACCACAGACACAAGGCAGAATGGAGATGCTCATGAGGCTAGTGGTCCTCTCATTGGGATTATACAGCAGAGGTGGGACATCCATGCATGGGGGATGATGCAGAGGAGACCCCCACATGGTGTGGAACATTTATTTTTTTATTTTGTTTTGTTTTATTTTAATTTTTAAAAGATTTTACTTCTTTATTTGAGAGAGAGAGAGAATGAGCAGGTAAAGTGTCAGGCAGAGGGAGAAGCAGGCTGGGCTGAGTAGGGAGCCTAACCTCCGCCCCTGATGCAGGGCGCAATTCCAGGACCCTGAGATCATGACCTGAGCTGAAGGCAAACGCTTACTGACTGAGCTACCCAGGAGCCCCTTATTTTATTTTTTTAAGATTTTATTTTTAAGCAATCTCCACACTCAATGTGGGACTCAAACTCATAACCCCAAGATCTAGTGACCCATGCTCTGCCAACTAAGTCTACTGGCTGCTCTGGGACATTCATTTTAAAGAGGTGATCCTGGTAGTAGTGATAAAAACAGGAAGGGGAGGGTGTTACTGAAGAGATTTTGGTCAACTAAAGAAATCACAACCACAACTCTTATGTAAGACACAAGACCTCATGAGTTTGAAATATAATGGCACATTCTTCTTTTGTCATTGTTTTAACATTGCCTCTTTCCAGGCAATTTCCATAAGTCGTATGGAAGCTGGGAACCAAACAGTGGTTTTGAAATTCATCCTTCTGGGACTTTCAGAAGATATGGACTTGCAGCCCCTCCTCTTTGGGTTGTTCCTATCCATGTTCCTGGTCACCGTGCTTGGGAACCTTCTCATCATTCTGGCCATCAACTCTGACTCCTGCCTCCACACACCCATGTACTTCTTCCTCTCCAACCTGTCCCTCACTGACATTGGTTTCACTTCCACCACTGTCCTCAAGATGCTAGTGAACATCCAGACACAGAGCAATACCATCACATATGAAGGCTGTCTTACCCAGATGTATTTTTTCATGATTTTTGCTGGACTAGATAATTTGCTACTGACGGTGATGGCCTATGATCGGTTTGTGGCCATCTGTCATCCCCTGCGCTATACAGTCATTATGAACCCTCGCCTTTGTGGTTTCCTGCTTCTGCTTTCTTGGTTCATCTGCCTGACATATTCTTTGTTGCAAAGCTTGATGTTTTTGAGAGTGTCCTTCTGCAAAGAGATAGAAATCCCCCACTTCTTCTGTGAACATACTCAGATCCTCAAGCTTGCCTGCTCTGACACCCTTGCCAATGACATCCTGCTATATTTTGTAACTGGCCTGCTGGGTGTCATTCCCCTGACTGTGATCCTTTTTTCTTATTATAGAATAATTTCGTGCATAATGGACATTTCATCAGTGGCAGGGAAGTATAAAGCCTTTTCCACCTGTGGGTCTCATCTCTTGGTTGTCTCCTTGTTTTATGGGGTAGGCCTTGGAGTCTACCTCACTTCTGGAACAACTCATCCCTCCAGAAAGGGCTCAATAGCCTCAGTGATGTACACGGTGGTCACCCCCATGCTGAACCCCTTCATCTACAGTCTGAGGAACAGGGACATGAAAAGGGCTCTGAGGAGACTTTTCAGGAGAGGAGTTTACTCTCAGTGAGATAACCAAAGCTAAGGACAGACAACAGAGATCCAAAGTGCTGATAGCTGGTGTTCCTGAGTATGTAATCTGAAGACAAAACATAAATACTACTCATGATTTACTAGAAGAAAAGCATCCCTAAACGGAAGACAAGCTTGAAGCAGCACACCAAAAGTCTTGTTCATGCAAGAAAAAGAATGGTCAACCAATAACTAAAACTTCATGAAAATATGCTATTTCCAGGACACAGACTCCTATAAGCAAGTATCAGGGGAGGAGAAGGTAAACTGAGGAGTGCTTTGGGGAGAAGGGGGGCAGGAGTGACAAGCATTTCACATTACTGATTCGACTTTATTCCTCTCAGTTATATTCTGGCTTTTAGCACCAGGAGTGCTGGACCATGGGTCTCCCTGGTCTCAGTGTGGAAACTGTTATCTATCTGGGCAGTCTCATACTGATCTCCCTCACTCCATAAAATTTTACATACTGAATCTTGCTTTTGTGGTGGCCATTGACCTATACTTGGGATGTTAATAATAAGCTTCTTTAGGAAACTCATTGTAGTGTCTATTTTAAGGGAAAGAGAATCCTGGCCTTTGTTGATCCATGTAAGAAGCAATCTACTTGCCATCTTCCTTGCCTGGTACACGCTTTGTCAAGTCTTCGCGTGCCTGACCCCTTCTCACAATCAGGCTTCAAATCAAAACTGTCAACTCTTCAGAGGCCTATGCTGACCACCAGCTTCCTACAAGTCCAGATTTCATGGCACTTGCCATATTTTGAAGGGCAGCAGAGCAGTGTGCAAGAGGACTCTGGGCTCAAATCTGCCATCATTCACAATGGTGTGATCTTACACAAGTCACATCTCTGTGCCTCTATGTCCTTATCTGTAATAATGATGACAATACATTTCCTGAAGAGTTCTGGTGGGGATTAAATGTTACACTTGAGTACTCGGAACAGTGTCTGGTATAAGCACTCAGTACGTGTCAGCCATCATGATCCATGAGGGCCACCAAACTCTATATTGGCCACGAAAAGGTGCAGAGCTTTTCAACAGTCTCCATTCCTTTAACCCTATTAACTACAATAGCTTATACTGCCATGGAGCGAGGGGGATGGCACAGGGAAAGGATCTCCATTACCAGCAGGAAAGGTTTGGAAAAACCGAGTAGAGAGGATTGAACAGGCTATGGTAGATTAGATGGAGCTGAGTGCCTCTCCAGAGCTGACTCAGGGCACCAATGGAGCCACATAGGGGAGGGGCCGTGTTCAAAGCAAGCTCTCTGAACAGCCCCAGGAGCACACGCTGGAGGCTAGATCTGCACAAACCAGGAGAGGACCTTCCTGAACTTAGAGTTTAAGGATTAGACCAGGAAATGGCCCCAGATAGAGACTCCCCACAACAGGGAACTGAGAGGGCAAAGCATCCTTTTTACTGGTTGAGACAGAATGGGTAGAATGGATAGAGTCTTCTGAACTGAGAACAAAAAATGTCTTACATTGATTTGAGGACCGTTGAACCCTCTTGGTGATCACTAGATTTGGCCTCAGGCAGATTCCAATGTTTGAATCCTAACTTCACCATTTACTAGGATATTTACTATCTCTAAGCTGCCTCAAATTCTTCATCTGTAAATAACTGTTGGGGTGATTACAGAAAACTAGTGTTAATTGTCTCACATAGAGATTCTCACAAAGTAGTGGGCACCATATTTATGAACACCATTGATTTATTTGAGTCCCCGTCTAGTGCCAAAAAGGTAGCTCTATTGGCTTGGATCCTGTAACCTGGAAAACTATGCCCAGTTGCATTCTTCCCAGCAGGTGTCTGAGGGTATGATGCAAACTGACTTTCTCAAACAAAGTCACTTTATTTTATTTTATTTCTTTATACTTTTTTATTTTTTTATTAACATATAATGTATTATTAGCCCGAAGGGTACAGGTCTGTGAATCACCAGGTTTATACATTTCACAGCACTCACCATAGCACATACCTTCCCCAATGTCCATAACCCCACCACCCTCTCCCTACCGCCTCTCCCTGGCAACCCTCAGAAACAAAATCACTTTATTCAATAAGCAATAAGGTCTTAGCTTCCAACCTTTTCATGAAACTTCTTCCCTAGTGACCTCGGCAGAATTAGATGAAGCCAAGAGGACAGGACCATCCTCATGAGCCTGGAGTACTATCTGATTGTCTTCTGTCTCCCATTTAGTGCCTAGTATAGAAATTATTACTCTACCACAGAGTTTTTCAACCTGGGGACTGTTGACATTTGGGTCCAGATGGGCTCTTGTGTGGAGGCTGTCCTATGTGTTGTAGGATGTTTTGCAGCATCTGTGGCCTCTGTACACTAGATGCTAGTGGCATCCTCCCCAACCCTAGCTAAATATAAGAAAGGTCTCCAGACACTGCTAAATGTCACTGCTAAATGACTATGAGTAAAGTCACTCCTGGACGAGAACCACCTGGTCTGCCATGAAACAAAGGAGTCAAGGAAAGGAAAAATGAAAGAAGTATGAAGCAAGGGGGAAGATCCTGGTTTTCCCAAGTCCCAGAATAGAATGAATCCAGGATACTGGCCTGTATTCAAGAGTCTTTACTTGCAGGAGGCCACAGGTCAGGAACAGAAGCACCAGTGCACATTCATCAAGTAAACAGATGAACACTTTCAGCGGTCTCAAAACCCCAGGGAAAAGAACCTTGTCTGTTATTATCTGCTTGAACGCCAATGCCAAGTGTGTGGAACATCCTAAGAAAATACTTGTTAGATTGACTGTTTTGTTCTCACAGTATGACTGGACTTAGCCCAGGGACCTACATGTGTTAACTCAGTTCATCTTCACAACCACCTTAAGGAAGCAGATACTACTATTATTTCCACTTTGCAAAGCGGGGAGCAGTGGCACAGACTGCTGATTCACAGTAATCTCTGTAACTATATTATCTGAAAATGTCCTCTGCTGATCTCTGAGGTGAAACATTCCTATGAATTCTGTCTCCAAGTGGATTCCTTTGGAGAAAGACATCTCTCCACCTGCTGACCTCCCTTCTTGGAGGAGCTCTGTCCTCCTTAGGTCTGAGGCAGGAAGTAATTCCCAATATACAAGGCACACTTTCTCCCAGCAGTTGAAGGACTAAGAGGTTCTTTTGGACAGAGTTGGCTGAGTCTCTATGGCCTTGTCTCAAGGATGTGGAACCTCACCCTCTTGTCCCATCTAGTGGGGAAACCCAACTCCATCAAGAACTATTGCCTAAACTTACCATAAATCCCATTGTAAACCACTGGAGACACAGCCAGTACAAGAAAACACATAGGATCAAAGGCCAATGTCATCCAACAGAGTTATACTTCTCTACTGAAAAAGGACTTCTATTAACCAGTCAGATAGGATGCCATCCATAGACAACACCTATCATTTCCAATGCCCAGAAAAGAGACATTAATAAAGGCTCAAATGTCTCTAAAAACACAAAGCAATGGTGGGACTCACATAGAACCTGGCTGGAAAGTGCTGTTTCCACTTGCCTACATCAAGACGTCGAGGCACAGAAACATGAAGCCAGTGATTCAAGCTTGTAGGATTTACTCTGCCCAAGTAGTACCCAAAAGCTAAGAGAATTAGCCAGATTTATAGATTTTGAGGACTTTCAGATAAAAGCTGCTTATTACCGGGGTCTTAGCAGCTGTACAAAGGCTTGCAGTCTCCTAAAAGAATGTGCTTTGGTCTCCTGGGGTGATCAGCTTCTCACTGGTGAGCCGAATTTTCTCCCATTTCAGCGTACTTTGTTTCCAAGCGTGTTCCAAGCCTGTATGCCACATTAACTCTAAGGCCTCTCAGACAAGTGCTTGCTCAGATCTCTGAATGTTCCACCAGAGAGCAAGAGAACCTCCACCGTGAGCTCTGGACACAGGCAAAAACACATCAACTTGTTTGGTAAGCGAAAACTTAAATTGTTTAAGTGTGTGCAATTCATTAGATGTCAGTTCTAGCTCTATAAAGCTGTTCTCTCATTTGGACTGGGTTTTTTGTTGTTGTTGTTGTTGTTGTTTAAGTTTTACTTATTTGGGAGAGCGAGAGAGAGAAGGAGAGAACGAGAGAGACAAAGAGAGAACGAGCAAGGGGGAGAGGTAGACTCCCCGCTGAGCAGGGAGCCCGCCCTCAGGACTCAACCCCAGAACCCTGGGATCATGACCCAAGCTGAAGGCAGACATTTAACTGACGAAGCCACCCAGGTGTCCTGTGGGGATTCCAGAAATGGCCACCATTTCTTCCTTTTCCTGGACCCACACCCCTTCTGTGTGACTGGTTACCTTCACTCTGGGCCCAGCCATGTGATTGCATTCGTCCATGGGGTACAGGCAAAGAGGACACAAACAGGGACTTGACCGAAAAATTGCACGGGTGTGTATGTGTGGGGTTAATCTTCCGGAATGCTCTGGCAGGGCAGGTACAGGCCTTATCTGAACTGTAGGATGAGGAGCTCTTGAGTGAAGGTGCTGGCCAGACAAACTGGCAGTCCATGGCAGACACGAGGGAGCCTTGCCAAGCACAGCGCAAACTATTAATCAACAATAAACCATATGGTGGTGGTTTTAAGCCACCGTTCTGGATAGTTTATTATGCAGCAAATATAAATACATTGTCCTAAAGGGCCCAGGTTACCTTTCTAAACAGCAAATCTCCTCACATAGCACTGGATTTCCACCAACTTCCAATTAACATTTGAGGCTGATAAATAAAATGTTGATAGATGGGTGTGGGGGCACCTGGGTGGCTCAGTGGGTTAAAGCCTCTGCCTTCGGCTCAGGTCATGATCTCAGCGTCCTGGGATCAAGCCCCACATCGGGCTTTCTGCTCAACAGGGAGCCTGCTTCCGCCTGCCTCTCTCTGCTTCTCTGCCTGCTTGTGATCTCTGTCTAATAAATAAATAAAATCTTTTTTTTAAAGTATTGATAGATGGGAAACCTCAATGGCTCAGTTGTTTAAGTGTCTGCCTTTGGCCCAGGTCCTGATCCCAGGGTCCTGGGATCGAGTACTGCACCGGGCTCCCTGCTCAGTGGGGAGCCTGTTTCTCCCTCTGCCTGCTCCTCCCTGCTTGTGCTCTGAAAAATAAGTAAAATCTTTTAAAAAATGTTGATGCATATGTTGTGTACTACATAATCTATCCTATGTTGCCCCTTCAGCTTTATCTACTATTTCAAAGAGAATCCTGTTACCTGTCAAAGAATGTGACTTTTGTGCCTTTGCACCCAAGACTGACATGTTTCTTCAATTCTGATCATGAAGAGCATACTTAAGCCATCTACACTTAGCTTGCATCATCCCTATCTGGTTTTCGTTAATTGCCAATATACCCTCCTCGGGATTCCCGAATGGACTAATTGCCTACACTCTCTATCTTACTGTTTACATGTCTCTCCTTCTAGACCACTATTCCCTTGAAGATGGTCTTACTGCCCCTCTTCTCGAAGTGGAATTCAGTGTAAGGCACTTCAGTGATACTCGCTGGCTCCCTAGAGGGTGACCTGACTGGAGTTCCCAAAACAGTAGAGGGTAGTGTCGGGAGCCACGCTGGCAGAACAAGAACAAGATGGCGCATGTGCTTTTGAGGAACTAGATGTGATTGGCTGACAGCTTATGTAAGAGGTGCATGAACACTTTCCGTGACCCTTAGGTGGTGGAAGGGAATGATCATGCGCGCGCTGCATGTAAGGGCTGCTCATTGGCTGTTGCAAACTGTATGTATATGTGTGAACTTCCATGTAGGAGAGGAGTGCGGAGCGGGGGCCGCGGGAGCGGGGGACCAGCACGGTTCCCGGCGCGCAGGAGGAGAGGCTATGAAGAGAGCGCAATAAAGAAGTTTGCCACCCTGTGTGCCCCCCGGTCGTTCTTGATGGCGAGAGCGATAGGTAGAGCTGGTTCCTAGTGGAAAGAACCAAAGGACAGAAAGCTAGAGTAAAACATGAAGACTAGGCAAGAGTGTAATTAGAAAGTCTCTCCAGAGAGATCATGTGCGAGATGACATTTGTCCTGACAACAGCAGGGCAGTGCAAGGAGATGCAAGAGTTCCAGGCCACTGAGGTGTCGCTGGGAATTGAGTTTTCCTTCTCCTCCTGTAATTGATGTGATTGTGGGACTGCACAGACTGTGTAGCTGTGCTGGATTCCCAAGGCTCCTAATTACACAGCCCCATTTTCATCAATGCAGAGAAAGTGCTCTCCTCCTACTGGGCCTGGCCTCTAGGGTATACCTTTTTTCTTCCCCACCGACCCAGCAAATGCCAATGACTGCTCTTCACTAATGAGCCTGGGAAAACTTTCACTGAGGCCTTTGGGATGTTGAGCACCTCTGCTCACAGATGTGCAAGTGCCATCACTGCTCACACAATTGCCTGCGTGGAGGCACTGCACGTGGAAAGGAAGGGTGCAGGGATTCCAGGAAGGCAAATGGAGGACGCAAACCCATGACCATGCACCCCTCTTCGCCATGCGCCATCAGCCAAACTGATCCACTGCAGTGCAAGCACCTGACAAATAAATGGTTTGTTTCTAGCAGGTAAGCACTCTTCTCACTTGTGTCTTCTGTAGGCAAAAGACCACCTCACAGTGGTGTGCGGAGGACAGCAGGTTTATCTGGTAAAGTATTCAAATTTGCCACTTCTTCGATAAAGTAGAGAAACTCTTTTTAAAACAATTTTGACAACTATTAAATCAAAACAATTGTCAAAGACCCAAGGCTGGAACTTGTCTTTAGGAAGCGTATTTATTTATTTTATTCTCAAGGAGTAATTGGTAGGCTTAAAAAAAAAAATCAGCTTTTATCCTAAATTCAGAAAAGTAGCAATGGGCTAAAAAAAAAAAAAAAAAAGGAACTCCTGTTGCTTGTAACTGAAGAATGAGAAGGATCTCCTGTATGAAGAGAAGGCTCCTATATGAAGAGGACTAGTTAAAAAAGTTGCTAGTCTTAGCCCAGTTAAGGAATCTCTAGAACCCAAAGGAAAGAGGGACACCAGAGGAAACTCTGGCCTCTCACACAATAGCTACAGCACCCCATAAACACAGGCTAACCTCTAGCCAGAAAAACTAAAACACACTGAGGGACTATTACTGCTGATCCTTTAACCTACCACATCATGTTAAACTTAAAAATAAAAAAAACAACAAAGAAACAAAAACTGCAAGGCATGTTAAAGGCAAAGTAAGAACAGTCTAACATGAGATAAGCAAGCATTGGAACCAGATTCAGTTATAGCAGATTTTGGAACGGTCAGACCAGGAATCTAAAATAACTATAGTTAACATGCTACTTTTTTTTTTTTTTAAGATTTTATTTATTTGACACACAGAGAAAGATCACAAGTAGGCACAGAGGCAGGCAGAGAGAGAGGGGGAAGGAGGCTCCTCGCTGAGCAGAGAGCCCGAGGCGGGACTCAATCCCAGGACCCTGAGACCATGACCTGAGGCGAAGGCAGAGGCTTAACCCACTGAGTCACCCAGGTGCTCCCATGCTTCGTGTTCTAATGGAAAAAGCAAATGTGCAAGAACAAATGAGTAACATAAGCTGAGAAATGAAAACTCTTAAGAATCAAAAGGAAATGTCAGAAAGCAAAAACACAGCAACGGAAGTGAAGACTGTCCTTGATGGGTGTGGCAGACTGGACCTGGCTGAGAAGACTTGGTGAACTTGAAGACACTTCAATAGAAACTTCTAAAACAGAAATACAAAGAGGGGGAAGAAAAAAGGATGAAAGACAAAATATCCAAGAACCATGGGACAATTTACAAAAAGTGTAATGTAGGTGTTATGGAATATCAAGGTAGGAGAAGAATTAAGAGGAAAAAAGAGAATATTTTAAGTAATAACTGATGAGAACTTTCCAAATTAGTGACAGACACCAAACTACACATCCAGAAAACTGAGAGATCATCAAAGTAGGATTAATGCAAGCCCCCCCCACCCCCCACCCAACACATCTCTATCTAGGCTTATTATTCAAACTGCAGAAACTCAACATTCAATAAACCTGTAATTCATGAACAAAAATGAAAAAAAATTATCCTACTGGGAAATTTAAAAACCCCTTATTAACTCCTGAATGAAAAGGGAAGTATAAACTGAAATTACAAAATTTCAAAAAAACAGTGATGATGGAAACTATGTGTCAGAAGCCATGGAATGCAACTTAAAAGCAGTAATCAGAGGAAAATTCAGTGCAGAAAGCACTTAATAAAATGAAAGATTAAGAATAAATTAATTGCTGGTTAAGAAAAAAAGCAAAAAAAGAAAAAATAAACCAAAACAAAGTGTAAGGAAGGAGTGGAGATAAAAGCAGAAAGTAAAGAGGAAAACAGAAAAATAATAGGTCTAATTAGTCAAAATTTCATTTTTAAACAACAAACAAAACAATAGCTCATTTGACCCAGG
This sequence comes from Neogale vison, assembly GCF_020171115.1. Lineage (NCBI taxonomy): Eukaryota > Metazoa > Chordata > Mammalia > Carnivora > Mustelidae > Neogale > Neogale vison. The sequence continues at coordinate 217,844,534 of NC_058096.1, forward strand.
AAAAGAGCAAGTAAATATATAAAAAGAGATGATGACCACTGAAACAGAAAACATTTTAAAAATCATTAACTACTTTGCTGATCTCCATGCTAAATGAAATAGACAAATTCCAAGGAAAATACAGATTACCAATACTCATTCAAGTTAGAAAGCTCAAGAAAGACTAATTTCTATGAGAGAAAATTCCTAAAGAAATATACCACTAAAAGATACTTGACTCAGATGGTTTCAAAGGGAATTCTACCAAATCATCCAAAACCCACATTGTCCTAATGCCATATAAATTATCCCCGAGCACTCAGAAGGAAAAATTCCCAATACTTTTTATGAAGCAGGTATAATACTGATACCTAACCAGACACAGTACAAAGTACAGACCAATTATCATACATTAATACCAATGAGAACTTCTAAACAAAATACTAGCAAAAAGGATCCAGCACCACATTTAGAAAATAATATACCACAAACAAGTGAAATTCACTCCAGGAATGCAAGTTTTGTTGAATATTGAAATATTTATTAATATCACATACTTTATTAATAAGTCAGAAGAATCATGATCCTCTTCATAGATGTTCAAAAAACCTGACAGAATTCAACCCCCATTCATGACAAAACATTCAAGAATATAGGATATCTTCTCAATATGATAAAATAAATATAATATCTTAGTTCTAAAAGACATTATCTTAATTAATGGGAAAACAACAGGAGAACCTCCTCTAGAAAAAGGCAAGGATGTCCACTATCTCTGCTACTATTTGTCACTGTACTAGAGGTTACTAGCCAATGAAATTAGACAACCAAAAACAATTAGAGGTGTAGAACTGGTAAACAAGATATTTCAATTTGCAGGTGATATGGCAGCGTACCTGGAAAACCCCAGAAAACCAGTAATATAACTAACTCAAAAAGTAATTCAGTGCACTGGCAAGTTACAAAATTAGTAGCTTTCATGTACAAAAACTGTGAACAGAAAACATAATGGTGGAGAAAAGCTCATTTATAATAAATGACTAAATACTTAGAGAAAATGTAACAGGAATGTATAAAACTTGGGTAAGGAAAACTTTTTAACATTCCAGATAAACACTAAAATAGACCTGAACAAATGGAGAGATACCCTTTGTTCTTGGATAAGATGACTTTACAATACAGAATTGTTAGTTCTCCTCAAGTTAACTTATAAATTCAAGGCAATGACAATAAAAATACCAACAAGCTAATTTTAATAGAGTTCAACAAGATAATAGGAAAGTGCATAAAAGAAACAAGAGCGCCTCGCTGGTTCAGTGAGCTGGGCATGTGACTCTTGATCTCGGGTTGTAATTTGAGCCCCACGTTGGTTATAAAGGGTACTTAAGAGAAAAAAATAATCTTTTAAAAGAAAAACAGACAAGAATACCTAGGAAGACACTGAAAAAGAATAAAATGAGGGGGAACTAGACATTCCAAACATTAAAGCTTATTATAAAGCTTCTTATAATTTAAACACTGTGGCAAGGGACAAAAACAAATAAATCAGTAGACTAAAAAGCCCAGAATTAGACCAGATACATAGGGAATTCAATATATGACAAAGATACATCTCCAATTCTTAGGGCCAAGATGTACTTTTTATATAAACAATGCTGGGTCAATATGGAAAAAATAAAACTAAGATTAACAGCTCACACAGTACATACAACAATGAATTTCACATGGCTATAGATCTAAACATAGATCTACAGGTATATACTAAAGCCAAAAACCAAACCAATGCCAAAACCAACTTGCAGAAGAAATCATAGAATGTCTTCTTGCCTTCTGGGTGGCAAATATTTCTCATGCAAGAACTGTCCATAAAATTAAAATTAGGAATTCATTTCAACCAAAGACACCACTTAAAACACTGTAGACAAGCCACAGAGTGGGAGAGAGCATGCAAGACTCCCATCCAGAGGGCTCATAATACATAAATCACAGTAAGAAAAAGGCAGGCAACTTTAGTACTTTATCCAACTCTACAAAATAGCTTGCTGGGAAATGACCTTGCACAAGCACTTTCGAAATTTGGCATCATCTACAAAAACGAACATACGCACCTTGTAAGACCCAGCAATTTCAGTCCAGGGTAGACACCCAAGAGAAATATACATGCACCTGTGCACTATCAGAAACGCTGAAGTATGTCCGTAGCAGCATTATTCACAACAGCCCCCAACTGAAAAGTGAAATGTCCACTGACACAAGCTGCTTAAATAATTGTGGAACATTCAAACAGTGTGCAACATGCATGTGCGCGCACACACACACACATACACAAAATATACTAGCTAGAAATACTCTAAATGCTAAGGATCAATTTCACAGAAATAATGGGCGAAGTCAGACCGACACAAAAGAACACATAGCGTATGGTTCCGTATTGAGCTCAAAGACAAAACAAGAACAAAAAACCCACGCCGTGTGGACAGTCAGAATTCTGGTTACCCATGCACAGTAAGGCAGGGTTTGTTGTGGGCGCGAGGCAAAGGGATGTCAGCTATGCTGGTAGTTATTTCTTCTTGCCTGCTGATTACATGGATTTGTTCACATAATAATTAAGTTGTACGTGTGTGAATTAAGCATTTTTGGGTCTTCAGTCAAACCTGTTTTAAACGTTTACACACACACACACACACACACCCCCCACTGTAGACATGATTTTGGCATCAATACCGTTAAGCCGAACATGCACAGACCTCACGCCAACAATTTGCTTCTGGGATAACTCCCCAATGCTCCACAAAGTATGCACGCCATCTCTTAAGGTAGCCATGCTCATAACTGGGGAAAATGGAACTAACTGTAAGTCATGTCAGCGAGAGGAAAGGTGCACTGCTGGGGAATAAATGATTGCTGTCTGATAGTGAAAATTAACAGCTACATTCATCCCTGTGCTTCTCAGACCTCCCCTGCTAACACCAGTCTGGTCCCTAGTGTCTCTTAACTGTATTCTGCAATGGCTTGCTAGCAGGCTTGTTAGTCCTTTGTCCTTCCTTAGTCTGTCAACTCCGAAGCCAGGGATTCAAACAGAAATTGGACAGTCACCACCCCTCCACTGACTTCCTACCACGTGGGAGATAAAAGGCAAAATCCTTCCAGGAAACCCACAAGACCGGGATCCTGACCCAGCTCTGGCCTCATCTTCTGTGACTCCCAAGCTTCCTCCACTCCAGCCACACTGGCCTCGTTGCTACTGCATGGCGGTCCCAGGCCGAGTTTTCTTTCTCACGGCCCATGAACTGCCAAGGGTGCTCTTCCCGATTACATATGGCGCACTCGGAGTTCACGGACATCTCCGCTCAAACACTCAACTCTCTGGCTGAGCTAACTCTGACAGGTCTGCTGAATCCCTGCATTCCCTCACTGGCGCCATGCTTAATTTTGCCTTCACTGTATGTACCACCACTTGACATATGATATATCTAGTTACTCATTTGTTTATCAGGTGCCTTACCCTAAGCAGAATGTAAGCCCGATGAGGGCAAAAATCCCAATTCGCTGCTCTAGATGTGGGGCATAGACAGAACGGGGCCCGACACAAGAGGAAGCGTGGATTCAAACACCAGCACTAGGACCGGCCTGAACCTGGACTGCGTGCCTTTGATTCTCCATTGGCCAGGGGGACATAGTGATGGTACTGGCTTCTTAGGGCTTTTGTAAAAACTGATACACTTCAAGTCAGGAACTTAAATACTTAAGTATGTCAAAGACTTGAAGTACAATTTTAAAACATGGCTTAAAGATGTAAAAAAACCCCATTTCCAACAGTTCCGAGTGTAAGCCGGTAATAACCCCCCAGACGGCAGTTATAGAACCTTCCAAGGACTGAGTGTGTACGTATGGGACGGCAAACACCAGGAGGAGCGGAACCCTCCCCCGACTGAAAAACGTACGAAATTGACAAACAATGAAATATCCAAGGCTGTTTACTCCAGTAATGTTTTATTTTTTTTTCTCCTGTAATAGGAAGTCTGGAAATAACAAATCCATGGCTAGTGGAGACAAAGAAGCTACTGGGGAGGCCAGGATCATTGTGACTTTTCTGCAGGTTCCTCTGGAGCCTGTGGCTTGCATCCTCATGGTCCCATGACCACTCCTGGAACACTAGGTACTTGGTTTCCTTGCAAGGTGAGCAGCAGGGCAAACAGCAACACAAAACACAGAGGAATCCAATTCGGGAGAACTCCTTTTCGAGCACTTTCTCTCACAGCCCGCACAGGGACATCTGCTGATCTGTCAACAGCCAGGCTTTGAGACAAAGACTTACTAACCGCAGAAAAGTCGTAAGAGGCTTTTAAAAATAGCGTATGTGTCTAGACAAAAGCTAGATTTTCCGGACATAAAGAGGAGACACTGGGAGAGCAATGAGAGGTGTACGTCACTCTCGGCTGGACAGGAGACCGAGAACATTCCAGAGGATCCATCGGATGGAAGACACTGTGTGGTGATCCAATACACCTCAATTAGATCCTCATAATAAACAGGTATTAAAAAATACCCACGTTACACAGCATGTAACATAATTCTAACCAGTCCACTGGTCAAGTAAGTTATCCAGAAGGAAATGAACATGTATCAGGAATGGAATTATAATAAAAATATTATATACAAACCTTCTGTGATAAAGCATTAGCGTTAGTAGAGCATGATCTTAAAAACAGAGACTACAAATTAATGAGCTGGGGTCTGTTTTCATGAATAAAGACTGACAAATGAAATTTTATGGTCACTGGAAAATTCCACCAGGGTAGGAAATCTCCTAAGCACAAGTGAGGGGGGCTGTGGCTCAAGTCATCTCCACCTGGGGATTGTCTACAGTGTGGGTTCTCACGTTCCCTGAATTACACTGATTGTATTTTTTGAAGTTTTAAGTAGAAACCTCTCCTAGCATGAATAACATTTCACAAAAACTGAGGGGCTGTCCCAGGCTAAGGTTCTCAACCTCGGCAATACTGCCGTTTTGGGCTGCGTAATTCTCTGCTGGAGGGACTCCTGTGCACTCTGTGCCAGAAGGATCTCCCCCGAGTTTTAACAACCTGAAATGTCTCCAAACAAGCAAAATCAGCCTCGGTTAGAAGCTGCTGCTGTAGACCCAAGGCCGCCCGTGTTTTCCCGTAAAGGACCAGAAAGCAAGCATTTTAGGCTTTGTGAGTTGCAAATGGTATCTGTCACACATTTTTCGCCTTTTAAAAATGGAACAACTGGGGCGCCTGGGTGGTTCAGTGGGTTAAGCCTCTGCCTTTGGCTCAGGTCATGATCTCAGGGTTCTGGGATCAAGCCCCGCATCCGGCTCTCTGATCATCAGGGAGCCTGCTTCCTCCTCTCTCTCTGCCTGCCTCTCTGCCTACTTGTGATCTTTCTCTGTGTGTCAAATAAATAAACAAAATCTTTATAAACAAAAATGGAACCATTCTTCGCTTGCAAGCCATACAAAAATAGGCAGTGGGCCCGTTTTCTGACCTAGTATAGACCTTTGCACATTCCTACTTTACAAGTTTTTCTCCTTAGCATTTATGAGGAATACAGAGGAGACCGGCAAAGGTCTGCCCAGACAGCGGATTCACAGAGGTTCTCCCTACTGTGCTCACTCAGATGCCCCGAAAGTGCCAGGTGGTGCTAAAGTCATTTTGACCTTAAATACGAAGCTGCGGTTTCTCTCCCTGAAGTCCTCACTTTCCTGAAAGAGCTGGATGTACACAGTCGGCTTCTGCACAGGTTATGCCTTTGCCCCCCACATGAGTCCTCACAAAGCGCACAGGGATGCGAAGAGACAGCTCTTCCCCAGCCATGACACAAACCGGGTTTCTCCTGTCGCAGGTACTCTTCTGTGTCCAGGAGAGCTCAGCAAAGTGCTCCTGCCTCCCTCACACCAACAACGCTTCTTCCCAGTCTGAGCTCTCGTGGCTTCCCTTCGAGATGACGCGTCACTGGAGCCTCTTCCACACGGATGACACGAAGAGCTTCTCTCCCCGGTGAGTCTTCACGTGACTCCGGAGGGACGAATGGTCACTGAAGGCCTTCCCGCAGGCCAGGCACTCGTAGGGCTTCTCCCCGGTGTGTATCCTCCGGTGCACGTTAAGGTTGGAGCCGATGCTGAAGGCTTTCCCGCAGTGATCGCACTCGTACGGCTTCTCGCCTGTGTGACTTCTCATGTGTGTCTTGAGGGTCGACTGGTTTCTGAAGGCTTTCCCACACTGCCTACATTCAACACGTTTCTTGACCAGGTGAATGCTCATGTGCCTCCTGCGGGACAGGTAGTCCCCGAACACCTTCCCACAGGCCGCACACTCATAGCGTCTCTCCTGAGTGTGGATTTTCCTGTGTGTGGTCAGGTTCGAGCTGGCGCTGAAGGCTTTCCCACACAGGTCGCAGCCATAGGGTTTCTCTCCAGTGTGAGAATTCATGTGTGTCTTAAGGATGGACTGGTTTCGGAACGCTTTCCCACACTGTCGACATTCAATGGGTTTCTTTACAATGTGAATTCTCATGTGCTTTCTCCGTGACAGGAGATCACCAAAGGATTTCCCACATTCTTTACATTCGTATGTTTTCTCTACCATGTGGTTCTTCTTGTGCAAATTGAAGTTCGACTTCCATCGGAAGGCTTTCCCACACTGTGTGCACTCGTAGGGCTTCTCTCCGGTGTGATTCCGGACGTGCTCTTTGAGATGGGAGGGGTGCTGGAAAGCCTTCCCACAGTCGTGGCATTCGTAGGGTCTCTCTCCAGTGTGTGTCCGTTTGTGGGCAATGAGGTGGCAGCTCCTGCCGTATGCCTTCCCACACTCGTCACACTTGTAAGGTCTCTCCCCGGTGTGAACCCTCATGTGTATCTTCAGGGAGGAGAGGGTTCGGAAGGCATTTCCACACTGGCTGCAGTCAAAGGGCTTCTCCGTGAGGTGAGTTCTCGCGTGGCTCCGGAGGGCAGAGGGGTCGTTGAAGGCCTTCCCGCAGGCCTTGCACTCATAGGGCTTCTCCCCCGTGTGTATTCTCCTGTGTCGTGTGAGGGACGCGCTCGTGGTGAAGGCTTTTTGGCACTGGTGACATTCGTGCATTTTCCTCCCATTGTAAATGCTCACATGTTGGGCGAGATGGGGCCTGTTCTTGAAAGCGGCCCCACAGTCCCGGCGGTGATAGGGCCTCTTGCCAGCGCGCCTTCCCATCTGCTGGGGAAGAGGAGAGCCCACGCTGAAGACTTCAAACAGGTGGGCGTACTCGCTGGATTTCTCTCCAAGATGAGTTCTTTCCTGCTGATTAAGAGAGGACGCTGACTAAGGCACTTCCCACAACTCGCCACGTTCCTATAAATCATCTGGTCATCCCCACACGAGCGGACGGAAGCAGAAGCGCGTCATTGTGACAAGTGACCTTGTGATCTGCAGTGCCAAAACCCTGTTCCTTCCCCATCTGGGCTCGATCGCATAAAAAGCGGGACACCGGGGCGCCTGGGTGGCTCAGTGGGTTAAAGCCTCTGCCTTTGGCTCAGGTCCTGATCCTGGGGTCCTGGGATCGAGCCCCACATCGGGCTCTCCGCTCAGCGGGGAGCCTGCTTCCTCCTCTCTCTTTGCCTGCCCCTCTGCCTACTTGTCATCTCTATCAAATAAATAAATAAAATCTTTAAAAAAAAAAAAAGAGGGCGGGATGCCACCCCCTAAGGCTCCACGGATAAGACCTTCACAAAGCTTTTTGCATGCATATTTTGTTAACCGTTTAAATCTGAATCCAGCCCTAACACTTACTATCTGAGGCACAGTTACAGAAAGAGTTGGTTGTCATAACCTAAGCCAAGAAATTTAAGGCTAGGTTTCGAGTTTCCCCGCTAAGCTGTGACAGTCAGTGTCTGAAACAACCGGCCCTCAGGGAAGGCCACTCACTTGGTTCTAGATCTGCTTCTCTGAGGCTGCCCCTGTCTCCTCCCAGCACGCGAGACCCGGGATCATCCCAAGGAAATCTTACCACTATCACACTGCTGGGGGCTTCCTTCCCAAAAATATCTTCCATGAGGATGGACCATTTGCTTTTAGATGGAGTCTCCCAATCTGAAACAAATTGGTCAAGTATTAACCTGGGGAGAGAAATATTAGCTGGAGAAAGAAGATGGTGAGATGGTAGTGACAGAAACAGGGGGGATTTCTTTGCAATATGAACCCTAAAGAAGGAAAGGTGATGTCAAAGGGGAGAAACACACATGTGACGAAAAAAGTCTACGAACCGGAGAGAGCCAATTATCCTATGGTTTCACTTATTTGTGGAGCATAAAAAACAAGGAGGACATGGGGAGATGGAGAGGAGGAGGGAGTTGAGGGAAATTGGAAGGGGAGGTGAACCATGAGACTATGGACTCTGAAAAACAATCTGAGGGTTTTGAAGGGGCGGGGGGTGGGAGGTTGGGGGAACCTGGTGGTGGGTACTAGGGAGGGCACGTACTGCATGGAGCACTGGGTGTGGTGCAAAAAATAATGAATACTGTTACGCTGAAAAGAAATTAAAAAAAAAAAAAAAAGAAGTCTATGAACCGTGGCTGTGTGAGACATCTGCCAGTGACAGGGGGGACATTCAACCTGATTCCCTAAGGAATAAATTCTTCAAAGACGGACACTGATAACAACGGAAAAAGTATGACCAGGAATGTTGAGTGTGAAAGGAGGGGACAAAGTTCATGTGGACATGTCAGATTTAAAGGGGACTCCACGCAATTCAGCTTCTAGTAATTTACCCAAAGAAAACAAAAACACCACCCTGAAGAGACATCCACATCCCCACATTCAAAGCAGCATCATTTACAACAGCCAAGGCAATGAGACTGATCTAAGTGCCCCTCGGTAGAGAACAGTAAAGAAAATGTGGTATATACAGACGATGGAGTATTATTCAGCCATAAAAAAGAAAGGCATTTCCCCATTTTCAATAGGATGGACGGCATACTGCTAAGTGGGATTAGACAAAGAAAGACATACCAGATCTCACCAAAGTGTGGAATCTAAGAAACAAAAACCAAAAACCAAACCAAACCACCCTCCTCTCCCCCAAAAACAGTACAACCGAGCTCACGGATACAGAGAAGATTGGTGGTCGTTGTCAGAGGTGGTGGGTGGACAAAATGGGTGTGAAGGGGGACAAAAGGGACATAAAAGGTACAAATTCCCAGTTATGAAATAAGTCCTGGAGATGTATCACCCGGCATGGTGACTGCAGTTAAAGATACTGTAATGCAGTGGAAGTTGCTAAGACAGTAAATCTTGAAAGTTCTCATAAGGAAAAAATACTTTTGTAACTGTGCGGCGATGGATGTTAATGAGACGTACCGTGGCGATCACTTTGCAATACATACAAATATTGAATCATTATGTTGTACCCCGGAAACTAACACAGGGTCACGTCAGTTCTATCTCAGCAAAAAGTAAGTAGGTAAGGGAAAGCGACAAAAGAAATGCACACATAGGCAAACACACTGGAGAGGACAGGGAGACAAAGCACCTGTGAGAGAATGGGGAGGGTTCATGCTCACATTTCCCTGGGTGACATTTCCTAGTGGCTCTCCCTCCATCCCATCACTGAATGAAACAGGTACCGGCAAGCATTTCCTCCATCGCATCACCGAATACAGCAGGTACCCAGAAGCACCTGCGTCTGCCTGCTGCTTACCAGGAGATGTGGCTCGGTGAAGTGTCCTCTCCTCGGTCTTCGGCTCCTCTTCTTGCTCCAAGTGGGAGATGAGGCTGGGTTTGCCCACCTGATACCCTACTCACGGGGAAAGACGTGTGTTGAGGATCGTGGAGAGGACAAGCCCTCCGTTATGCTGGGGTCAGTGTTTTGGTCTTCAGTGTTCTGAAGACGGACAAGTCTGACTTAGGAGCAGCAAGATGATGGTGCCAAATTTCTAAGGAACACAGTGAAAGGCTTTCATAAAACACAACACCACCAACACCCACATGCACTGCCCTTCAAAAGAATGAGGATTTCCTAACTCAGACACACGTGACACCGTCTAAGGTCAAGGGAACAAACAGGTCTCAACAACCACCAGGAGACGCTGGGGGTGGGGCGGGGGGCAGCACCAGGTGGGCTTGATCACAATTATGTTCCAAATCCCCACAGCTCCCGGGTCACACCAAGTACTTAGAACAAAAACACCTGCGGCCCAAGTACGGAAATGATTCCAGCCTTACCCACAGAGGCGAGGTTGCTGTAGTTCTCCAGCATCACATCTTTGTATAGTTTTCTCTGAGAAGAATCCAGCAGGGGCCATTCCTTCTCCGTGAAGTCCACGGCCACATCCTGGAAAGTCACTGACTCCTGAATTGCCACACACATTTGGGGTCAGTTAAGAAACCAGCCTATCACGTTCACAGAAAAGACGGCTGAGGCTGAAGCCTGGGCAGGAGATACTCCACACACGGGATTTTCAGATGGGGTTCTGGGGTCTCGAATGTGTTCCAGAAGCCAGTCCTCAAGATTCTTCCTAGGAGATGATCTCATCTTTTCAAATTCAAACACTGCTGACATGGGACCAAAGCTCTCTCCATGTCTAGCCTGAGCCTTCTGAGCTCTATGATGAGAGATCCGCCCGCTACACAAATTCATTTCCCCCCACCAGGTCCCTGATATCGCGGGGAACACTGCAGCCGGCTCGGGCTTTTTCCCCCCAGTGCCCTGATCAGGCTCTGATCAGCCTGGCTGAGGCTCTCAAAGAACTCGAACAAGTGGTGCTGGGGGCATTCTAGGAAGTGCCTCTCCCACCCCTAGGGGCCCAGAGAGCTCCTACCTGAGAACCAACACCGGCCGGCACACGGCGTTCCAGGCCATTGCGAGCGAACAGCTCCACGTCCTGAGAACAGGAATGGTCTTTGGAAGGAGGAGGAACTTCCGACTTACAGATATAGGCGAGGTCCTGGGGGGACACAGCTGGAGAAGAGCAGATCCACGAGGATTAGAGCCTGCCGGACACTCAGAGATCAGGAAACTGGCGCACCCCCGCTGTCCAGGCGCGCGGTGCCCAGCCCTGTCTCTCACACACGCCATGTCTTGTAGTGAGCCAGAGCAGCCCTGCTCCACGCAGGGGCAGAGAAAGGATGGTGGGCTCCATACCCACAAAGAGAGTGATGTATGTGCTCCATCAATGAGTGAGGAAATTAAAGCTCTAAGAGGCAGAGCTGCTACTTCACTCAGATTCACCACAGCAATAAATGGATAAAACAATACAACAGGGCGCCTGGCTGGCTCAAGTGGTGGAGCACGTGACTCCTGATCTCAGGGTTGGCAGTCTGAGCCCCACGCTGGATGCAAAGATTACTTAAAAATGAAATCTTTAGTAACGATAATAGTAATAAAAACTAATGAAGGGTTGCCCATTATAGTCCTTCCTTATAAACCAACGACTAACAATCCCTACTTCACCCAGACCCACAAAGACCCCAAATCAGACACAGCCAATAGGAGGCTACCAAGACTTTGCTCCTACCCCTATTCGGTTCCTCCATGCTCTCTGGCAGCCCTCCCTCTGGCCCTGCACAACCCTGACCTCTGTGAAATCCAGGGGCCACGAGAGCTGACTTCTGAGGGCATCCATTCATCACACCCAGAGCTTACCACATGTGGGAGACAGACCAAGGGCTGCCATCCCGTGAGGATGACTGTCAATCTGCCTGCACTACAGGGCACTGGCCGTAGGAGGCGTCCCTCCCGCTGTCACGGGACTCTTCGAGCAGGCATCTGCAGCAAATGAGAAAAAGACTTACTAGGCGCAGTCCAAGGCTTTCTGCCTCTCAGGCTCAAAGGACAACTGTGACTTTTGCTTTCCAGCATCTTCTCTTTAGAGCAGCCAAGTTTTGTCTAATATGGGCCTTTATCTTCAGGAAATTCTCCAGGCAATGTAGGGAAGGTCCCTGATGTGCCTCAAGTAAGATTCAGATCCACTCTCCCAAGTAATCTGTCCCCGAGCACAGCTCAGTCAGACTCCCTTACTCGTAAATGCCTGGGCTCCAATTTCTCTTCTTCCTTTCAACTTCAAGGCTCACCATGGCTTCAGATGGTTCTAGCGGCCATGGGATGGTCCACCTATTACCACGTGTTCAAATCTCCAGTGCCTTTTGGCCGCACACTCCATACACACACCAACATGTCCACCCTGGGCACAGACCAGGCCTTCTCGTCGCTGGAATCAGCTTCATGTTGCAGATACTGATTCAGAAATCTTACTCTCTACAAAACCTCTTCCATAACACTTCACCCAAACTCTCCCACTTGAGAGAGGACTCCAGGCCACCCAGGTACCTACCATCTTGTTCCCTGACAGCAAATCACCTTTTTTCACCACCCCTACCTACCCAGCCAGAAGTCACCGTGGGTCTGTAACATCCATGACTCTCTGCCCATTGTAACTACTACTGACCAAAAGACCGGCCCTGGATGATTTCAGCCATTTACCCCCTCTCTGAAGGTACCTGGCAAAATGATGCTGCACACAACCCCAAACTTTCAAAACTCAATCGGGAAAGGAGCACCTACATTCAAGAAAAGCATACTATGCAACCTGACCTTACAACCTCCCCCAAACCACGTACACATCCTACCAGTTTGTCCTGAGTCACAAACTGACTTATCATTACTCTGACTTTCAACAAATCACCTTATTTTCATTTCACAGTAATCTCAACTAAAAAAACATACCTCAGCAAAGAAGTGGGAAATGAAACATATAAGAAAAAAGCCATTTACAGTAGCCTAAAAAAATACCTAGGAGTAAGTTGAAAGCTGCTTAAGACCTTGACAACAAAAACTGTGAAACACTGGTGAAAAATACTGAAGGCCTAAATAACTAAACAGGAACATCATTTTCAGAGACTACAAGAGTCATTATTATTAAGGTAGTATTTATTCTCCCTAAGTGTACCGGTCAATACAATGCAATCCCTATCAAAATCCTAGGAGGCTTCTTCTCTAGAAGTTGACAGCCAAAATGTACACCAGGGGTCCTGAGTGGAACAGCTGGTTAAACATCTGACTCTTGGGGCGCCTGGGTGGCTCAGTGGGTTGAGCCGCTGCCTTCGGCTTGGGTCATGATCTCAGGGTCCTGGGATCGAGTCCCGCATCGGGCTCTCTGCCTGCCTCTCTGCCTACTTGTGATCTCTCTCTGTCAAATAAATAAATAAAATCTTTTAAAAAAAAATAAAAAAAACAAAAAAAACATCTGACTCTTGATTTCAACTCAAGCCTTGATCTCAGGGTCGGGCAGTGGGAGGGGGGCGGAAGATAAAAAGGAAATAAATACAGGATGTGTGGGCGGCTCAGTTGGTGAAGCGTCTGCCTTCAGGTCAGGTCATGATCCCAGAGTCCTAGGATTAAGTCCTGCATCAGCCTCCTTGCTTGGTGGGGAGCCTGCCTCTCCCTCTGCCTGCCGCTCCCCCTACTTGTGCTCTCTCTCTAACAAATAATATCTTTAAAAAAATGTATAACAAAATGCAAAAGATCTAGGGAAGCTGGAATAATATTAAGAAAGAAAAACAAATTTGGAGGATTCACACTTCTAAGTTACCACAATAATGAAGAGTTACTGGAATGAGTAACAAATAGGTCAACGGACCAGAACAGAGTTAAAAACAAATCTACATGTGCACAAATTATTTTCAGTAAGAGAACGAAGCGATTCAGGAAGGAAAGAAGTCTTCTTTATAAATGGTACTGAAAGGGACTCCTGGGTGGCTCAGTTGATTGGACGCCTTCCGCTCCGGTCAGGATCAAGTCCCACATCGGGCTCCCAGCTCCACAGGGAGTCTGCTTCTCCCTCTGACCTTCTCCTTGCTCATGCTCTCTCTCACTGTCTCTCTCTCAAATAAATAAATAAAATCTTTTAAAAATAAATAAATAAATAAATAAATGGTGCTGAAAGAACTCAATGGGTAAAAAGGAACTGCATTTTCTCTTATCACTGCATAAACAAAGCGAAATAAGCAGTCTTAGAATAAGCAGACAGAAAAATAAATATTTTATGTTTTCACGTCTATGTGGAATCTTTAAGAAAAACCAGAAAACAAAAACCAAACCAAAACAAAAAAATGAAACACAAGAAAAAGAAAAACCAGAAAACAACCTCGTGGATATAGAGAACAGACTGGTGACTGCCTGAGGCAGGGGATGGGTTAAATGGGTGAAGGGGGTTAAAAGGTACAAATTTCCAGTTATAAAATGAGTAGGTCCTGGGGATATAAGGCACAGCATGGTGACTATAGTTAATAATGCTGTAGTATATATTTGAAGGCAGGTAAGGAAAAGGGTACAACGCTGTCCAAGGTACTGCAGTAACACCGTATGATGACGTGTGGTGAGCGAAGCGTAAGGTTTTTATATCCCAAACTACTGTAACATGGTGTGTGAACTCTACTTCAGTTTAAGAAAATTGAGGGGAAATCCACTAGGAGTTGATCTTGAGAGTTCTCATCGCAAGATAAAAAAATCTGTTAACTAAGTATGGTGATGATATTAACTATAGACTTATTCTCATCATTTTGCAACATACACAAATATTGAATCATTACACTGTACACCTGAGATTAATATAATGCTATGCCAATTATACCTCAGTTTTTAAAAAAATGAACAGACAAGCCACAGGTTGGGAAAAAATGTTTGTAGTACATACACTTAATGAAAAGTTCATGTTCTGAGTATATAAAGACCTCCTACAAAATTAGAAAAAATTCAACTCAAAAAAAGGGGCTCAAGACACTTCACAAAATTTATTGAATGACCAATAAGTTTCACAGAGGTAGTCAACATCATTAGTCATCAGATAAATGTAAAACAAAACTGAAGATGTAAGATTTCAATCCACTGGAATGGCCAAAATGAAAAAAATGCCATCAAATGTTGGAAAAGATGGATGGCTGAGGTTGAAATAGTTCAACCACTTTGGACAACAGTTTGCCAGTTTCTTAAAAGTACACTTTCACGGGCGCCTGGGTGGCTCAATGGGTTAAACCTCTGCCTTCAGCTCAGGTCATGATCCCAGGGTCCTGGGATCGAGTCCCACATCCAGCTCCCTGCTGGGCAGAGAGCCTGCTTCTCCCTCTCCCTCTGCCTGCTGCTCTGCCTACTTGTTCTCTCTCTCTCTCTAAGAAATTAAAAAAAAAAAAAAAAGTACACTTCCAACTTGACTCAGCCATTCCATTCACGGAAATTTACCCAAAATAAATTTTTAAAAACATGTTACAAAGACTTATACAAAAATGTTCACAGCAATCTGATTTCACAACAGCCCCAAACTATGAACAATCTACCTCAACAGCAGAATGGGTAAAGAAATCGTGGTGTGTAGGATGGAATACTGAGAACAAAAACTGAGCCATACAACATGGCTGAATGCCTACAATGCCAACAGAAACTAGACACAAGGGTG
Source organism: Neogale vison (assembly GCF_020171115.1). Classification (NCBI taxonomy): domain Eukaryota; kingdom Metazoa; phylum Chordata; class Mammalia; order Carnivora; family Mustelidae; genus Neogale; species Neogale vison. Next base: position 217,859,955 of record NC_058096.1, read on the forward strand.
CCTGGGGGCTCAGTCGGGTACACATCTGTATTCTGCTCAAGCCACGATCCCCGAGTCCCAGGGTCTAGTCCCTGCATCAGGCTCCCTGCTCGGGAGGAATCTGCTTCTCCCTCTGGTCCTCCCCCACCTCGTGCTTTCTCTCACTCAAATAAATAAATAAATCTCAGAAAAAAAAAAAAAAAAAGGAAAAAGAAAAAAAGAAACTAGATACAAGGGCATCCGGTTGGTTGTTGTTAAGCCTCTTCCTTCAGCTCAGGTCATTGATCCCAGAGTTCTGGGATTTAGCCCCTCATCGGGATCCATCTCAGAGAGAAATCTCCGTCTCCCTTTATCCCTCACTGTGCTGTCTCTCCCTCTCTCTCTCTCAAATAAAATCTTTTTTAAAAAAGCAACTAGGCACCAAAAAATGCTCTAATTCCAGTTATCTGACGTCCACAAATAGGCAAGCTTATTTCGGTTGTTGGCAAAACTTGTTTATTTTGGTCACCAGAAAAAAGCGGCTATCTCGATGGAAGAGTATGAGATGGAGAGACTGAGAGAAACAAGAGGAACTTTTGGGAGCAACTGAAATATTCTTCATATTTTCATTTAATTTTTTTAGTTAGTGGTTACACAACATACACAATGGTCAAAAAAGTCATCAAACTGGATCTAACATCTATAAATTGTCTTCAATGTAAATTATACTTGACTTTAAAAAGAGTATTTCTGGGGCGCCTGGGTGGCTCAGTGGGTTAAAGACCTTCGGCTCAGGTCATGATCCCGGGGTCGTGGGATCGAGGCCCGCATCGGGCTTTCTGCTCGGCAGGGAGCCTGCTTCCTCCTCTCTCTCTGCCTATTTGTGATCTCTATCTGTCAAATAAATAAATAAAATCTTTAAAAAAAAAAAAAAAAGGAGTATTTCTAACCCTCTAGTCTCCAGTTCTACCGAAATTCCTTCCCAAACTGGTCTTGGATATTCTCCTCCTCTCCTATTACTAACAAGGATGGAGATGTCTGCCCTCTCTTCTAAGGCCAATGTCTTCAGGGTAAATAATACATAAATAAATTCAAAAAGGAGAAAGGGGTGTCTGGGTGGCTCAGTTGGTTTAGCAACTGACTCCAGATTTCAGCTCAGGTCATGATCTCAGGGTCCTGGGACTGAACCCCATGTCGAGCTCTGCCCTCAGCATGGAGTCTGCTCGTCTTTCTCCTTACCCCCTTGCTTGCAAATAAATAAATAAAATCTATTTAAAAATACACAGAGAGAAAGGTGAAATGAAAGAAAAATATTTAAATCAAAGACAGCTAGAGGAAAGAAAAAAACAGAAAAAGGGCAAATTCAACAACTAAATATATTTCAACCAAAATACAAATAGTCTTAGAATGGATTAAAAACAATCCAATTATATGCTGTTTATAAGAGCCATCTAAAACACAAAGATACAACAAGAATGGAAATAAAAAGAAGATATACAGGGCACACACACTTTTTTTTTTTAAGCTGCTTAAACATATTAGAATTGGACAGAAAGGATTAAGGCAGAATGGTTCATCGAGAAAACTGAGGTATTATAGAACAAAGAGGTATAATTCAAGAAAAAGCTGTATATATGTTTTCACAGCCTCAAACACATGAAAAAAATAAAAAAGGGCAGAACTCTGCAAATGGACAAAGCCACCAGCAAAGCTCTTACTAATACTGTTCGAGCAGACAATTCAATAACTACAGGCAGACTGAACGGGATGAAACCGTATCCCGCACCTACTATAAAATGCAACCACACAGGCACGATGTGTCTCAGAAAATGGCATCTGTCTATGAAAACAGCGCAATGAGGTTAGCAAACAATGCCCAAAAGACAACCAGAAAACTGTCAGGGCAATGGATATTAAGGGGGGGGGGGAAGCCTAAATAATTCATATGTCAAAGAAGTCCTAATATTCAATATTTAGAACTGAAATGCAGTAAGACTTTCCACTGGAATCCTCTGGAATGTGACAGGTGTCCAATGTTAGAAACTGGAAAGAAACATCCCAAAAAAGTAAAAGGAAGAAAGCTATAAAGAACCGAAAAGTTCTAAAACAGAAAACATCCATACAATGAAGTGGTTCAATCAAGCCAAAAGTTCTCTAAGAAAAACAAAACTGACAAAATTCTGGCAGGATTTATTTTTTAAACAAGGAAAATATAAAAAAGGAAGAACTGGATTACATTACAGATGTGATGAACACTAAAAATATAGTAAGAACTTTATTAACAACTTTGACTATACAATTTAAACCTTAGAAGGAATAGATTTCTTTTCTTTTCTTTTTTTTTTTTTAAAGATTTTATTTTTTTATTTCACAGACCGAGATCACAAGTAGGCAGAGAGGCAGGCAGAGAGAGAGAGGAAGAAGCAGGCTCTCTGTTTAGAGTCCGATGCGGGGCTTGATCCCAGGACCCTGGGATCATGACCCAAGCCAAAGGCACAGGCTTTAACCCACTGAGCCACCCAGGCACCCCCCTAGGAGGAATAAATTTCTAAAGATATTTTATTCACCATAATGAAATAAAGAACTTAGATGCCCTACTGATGAGGCAAACAAAGCCAGAAGAAAAATTATTAAATTTCCTTACTACTTACAGCCTCTTGGCCAAGTCCTTGAAACAGGCAGAGTGACATTCTTCTAGGGACTGCTATGATGTTAATTAACACTCTGCTAAGAGCAAAAGTCAATCTTAGCCCGATCCTGTAAGTCTACTTTAACATATAAAAATTCCTTCAGAAACTTCCTTCATCTCCTTTATCCCCCAAGATACACGATGACAATCATCCTCCAAGCATATGTCCCACGGATGGACATCTGAAGGGTCTCATGACTGCGGGTTTACTAAATAAATGACCTTTTCCTAACAATAGGCAGAACCTCAGAATCCTGTAAACCTTGATTCCAAAATACCTGGGAGACTTACACTATCCCTAACCCCCACCCAACTTGAAAGTATGTAATGGGCCACTCCTCATGATCCCAGTGCAGCTCTTTCTACCCACAGGTCCCATCTTGGTGCTTTTTCAAAATTTTTAAAAAATTTGTATTTACTTATTTATTTCTGTCCTGGTGCTTTAATAAAACCACCTCTTTTTACCAAAAACGTCTCAAGAATCCTTTCTTGGCTGTCGGCTCTGAACCCTAACATCCTTCTTACATCCCTAAGACCCTTAAAGGAATTGAATCAAGAGCTCGAAAAATTTCCACAACGAAAACTCCAGACCCAAATGGTTCTTCTGGCACAGCTCCCCTTTAAGGAAAAACTGATTCTATTCTTAGTCAAAATATTCCAGAGTTTAGAAAACAGTGGGAGTATTTCCACCCTATTTTATGAGGTTGGCATAACCCTGACACAGAAAGGAAAATCGCAGGCCCATTTTACTCACACACAGATCCAAATAACCAACAACTAGCAGACAGAAGCCAAAAAATCGATAGAGTAGTGCCTGTCTTTCTCAAAAGCTGTTTTTCAAGACAAATGTAGTGAATCACTAAGAAATCAATTGGTTTAATTCTCAACATTATCAGATAAATAAGAAAAGCAAAGTATTCACTCATTTGTTCAATGCACTACAGTAGAAGCACCTACCATAAGCCAGCCATTGTTTTTGGAGCTGGAGATACACAAGATAAACATATCAAAGTAGATGCCAAAAGGAAAAAAAAAAAGAAATCACTTGTTAAAAACCTAAACCATTCAAGAGGAAAAACTCTTGAACTAGGAAAAGAAGGGAGCCTCCTTTACTATCTTAAAGAAAGAGCCCCCGGGGGCGCCTGGGTGGCTCAGTGGATTAAAGCCTCTGCCTTCCGCTCAGGTCATGATCCTGGGGTCCTAGGATCAAGCCCCGCATCGGGCTCTCTGCTCAGCAGGAAGCCTGCTTCCCTTCCTCTCTCTCTGCCTGCCTCTCTGCCTAATTGTGATTTCTGTCTGTAAAATAAATAAATAAAATCTTAAAAAAAAAAAAAAAAAAACCTTTCCTGAAAGGCATTACAGTATATAAATAAAAAGACATAAATTGTAAGATACAACGGAATTATGCCAATATTATCCAAATTCATATACAGATTCCATGCAACCTGAAAATAAAACTCCAGTATGCGGAACTTCGCAGACTCTAAAATTTAAGCCATGAAGTGCCTGAAAAAGAATGGCTAAATGTACTTACTTCATCTACAAGAGACTTAGAAATCTCTAAATTAAAAACTGTACTTGCATTAATGGAAAAAAGGATATTTCTGAAAACACTTAAGAATGGGAGTCCATTCACAAATAATTATCAAAATTAGGAAATGCGCTTTTTTTGAAAAACATGTAAGCAGTAAAATCCATAAAGGAAATCATGGGGAAAGAGGAAGATGCAGGAAGAGCACCCAGGTTCCAAGGATTTTATCATCTCTTTTTGGTCTGGTCTGTAGATTCGCTTTAGACTGTGTGTGTGTGTGTGTGTATTTGTCCATACATTTTTTACAAAGAGAATGTGTGTGAGAGGCTGATACAAATGATTCCTATTCCCCCAACAAGAATGGCAGCTGTGGTCTAGCACAGCAAAAGTGTGAAGTGGGTTCTGGACACTAGCTGGACATTAGTTAACCACGTCATTAACCATCCTTTTATCTAACGGCCCTGATTGCCACACTTCATCATCCTATGTCTTTGTTAGTGCTTTTATTCCATTCTACTCTAAGTGGGTCATAAATTTCCATTATTCTCATCATATTAAAATGATTAAACCCCGACGCCTGGATTTAATCTGGCTCAGCTGGTTGAGCGGCTACCTTCCACTCAGGTCATAATCCCCGCGGCCTGGGATCGAGTCCCACATCGGGGTCCTGGCTGGGCAGGGAGCCTGCTTCTCCCTCTTCTCTGCCTGCCACTCTGCCTGTGCTCGCTCTCTCTCTCTCCCTCTCTCTCTCTGACAGGTAAATAAATAAAATCTTAAAAAAAAATGATTAAACCATTAAAAAAAAAGGAGAATGTGTGTGTTTTAGTACTCTTTTTGGCGTATGTTTTATATTCCAATTAAAAAAAACCTGAAAGTCAAAAGGATAAATAGCAAGCACGTAAGACGATAAAAATCAACGCAAAATATTAATAATCACAACAAATATTAATGAATAAGTCTCAAAATAACAGAATGTTGAAGGGAAGTGGGTTTTTTTTTTTTGATGTGAACTTTTAAAACTAGTTATAGGCTGTTTACGCGAGTCAACTAAACTAACAGTAAGTGCACCAGAAACTTTAAAAATTTATTCAACATTCAATACAAATGTTACATAAAGCCAGTGTGCCTCTTATTAATGCCGGGAGAAAATGGACCGCAAAGCCAAGGAATATTTGCTTCTATCCTCGCGGTCTCCCATTCCTGACCGCACCATCAAGTCCTGAATTCACTTCCGTGGGGCTTTTCCCTCTCCACCCGGAGGAGTCCTTTAAAAAAATAAATAAATAAAACCAGATCACCACTGCCTTCCCCTTGTCATCAACACGGGGGTCCTACATTTCGGTCCTCGCGTACCAGCGTTTCATACCACCGATCAGAGTTCAAAGCACACTCCTCGCCCGGCTGCCTGGCTTTCCCGTCCCAGGTCCCTGAACCCATTTCCTCGTCTCTGCCTACGGGCCTTTCCCGTTCTCGGAAAACCGAGGGTTAAGGGTTAAGGGAGGAAAGCAGAGCTTACAAGGCTGAGGGCAGAATCGGGTGGAGTGGAGGTCACGGAGGCTGCAGGTGAAGGGACGCCAAGTACACAGAGCAGGTCCGGTCTGCGGTGGGGAAGCGGAGAGTCCCCAACAGCCCAGACGAAGCCACGACGGACCCCTCCCCTGCCCATGTGTATAGCCGCAATCGCCTCCTGAGAGCAATGGCTTCCGCTTCACTTCCGCCTTCTAAATCTCGCGGGACTTCAAAACAGCCTCGAACTCGGAAACATGGGGCGGAAAGGATTCTGGGAAATGTAGTTCTTGAGTTTAGACGGTCATGGTGGTGGTTCCCAGGACGAGTCTGGCCTTCCACATATCCCGACTTCCAATTGTTCCAGGATCCCGAGACTCAGTTCTCAGGTTTCTTTCTGTCTTCTTATCGTTCTCTCTGTGGTAGCGGTGCATCACCATTTTAAGTACTGTTGATGCACTCAAGGCTCAAATTTCCATCCACAGCCCCACACGTCTACCCTGGATTCCAGATCGTATGAGACTTGCTCTCTCAGCCTGGCTATTTTATACATACTTTTAAAATGCCACATATCAAACTCCTGACTTCACCCTCTCAACGTCAAGTAATAGCAACCCTGTCTTTCCACTTGTCCACTGAAAACCTTGATAACACTCTCAACCCTTTGGTTTGTCCCATCTATCCACTGTGGAACGTTCAGTTCTGCCTTGACCATCAACCCAGAGCCCGATCACTGCCAAAAAAAGAAAGAAAAAAAAAGTTTTCCTTGCTTCTGAGTCAAGAGAGGTCATGGCAGGGCTTGGAAAAGTCCAAGTTTGTGTTTTGTGGTCCTCTTACAATGCCTTAGCGAGAAGTTTAGGAGGTCTAACTTCCAAGTGAGGGGAAGGTGACTACAAAAGGAACGCAACAGTGGTCCGTGTCTGCTTCCTTGCACGAGTTCTAATTCCAACTCCACCAAGACAGGCATTCAGTATAGTGCCTATAGCCTGTCCCTTCTATAGAAATGAGCTACTTCTAAAGTGTTGTGAGACTCAAATGGGAAAAGTAAGTAATTCTGATTACTCTTAACAGGAACAAGAGGGGGGCAGAACAAGCCCACTGCAGAGAGGAGAGCAAAAATGGAATGACCTGGGGCAGTGGGTGGTTGGATCAAGACTGGGGGAAACTCCAGAGAGGGGAAAGGGTCACATCTTAAAGATCTGGAGCCAGCACAGAGGAGGAGAAAAGGGAGAAGATTCGGTTAGGACTCAGGCAGGACCTGAGGGCATAAAAACAGAAATTGGGTATTTGAAATTAGTAAACAATGCTCTGTCAGGATCAGAGTTCGTCTAGTCAATGCTGAATCCCAGTAAACTCACAAGGATTAATTGGTGGAATGAATGAAAGGGAAAAATATACTCACCGAAGTCTTCAAAATTAAGAGTAGGAAAATTCTGCAATACTCCTTGGTGCTAAGTATTATTAAGGAGGATAGTGCTCTGAAGGTTGGACACACTTCATGCACATCGTATTTCTATATAAAGATATGACTGGGGCGCCTGGGTGGCTCAGTGGGTTAAGCTTCTGCCTTTGGCTCAGGTCATGATCTCAGGGTCCTGGGATCGAGTGCTACATCGGGCTCTCGCTCAGTGGGGAGACTGCTTCCCTTCCTTTCTCTCTGCTTGCCTCTCTGTCTACTTGTGATCTCTCTCTGTCAAATAAATAAATAAAATCTTAAAAAAAAAGATATGATTATTGTAATGAGATAAAATATGTTAACCTTAAAAATGAAACTACCAGTTATTTTACCAGAAAAAAAAAATCGTGGGAATAGTAGAGAATTGCAACTCAGGACCAGCAGCTACGGAGTCCACAGAACAAAGGAGAGGAACGCTCTATGATAAAGGAAAGCAGGAAGTTGGGAAGGCTGTCATAAACAAAAAGTCCTTTTTTTTTTTAAGATTTTGTTTATTTATTTGACACACAGAGATCACAGGTAGGCAGAGAGGCAAACAGAGAGAGAGGAGGAAGCAGGCTCCCTGCTGAGCAGAGAGCCCGATGTGGGGCTCGATCCCAGGACCCTGGGATCACGACCCAAGCCGAAGGCAGAGGCTTTAACCCACTGAGCCACCCAGGCCCCCTAAACAAAAAGTCCTTTGGAATGAAATGGTAGATTGAAGTATAGTGGCTTTTCGTGGGCTGAGTGGTGAAGTCTCATTGCCTGGGCTGTTGCCAAGGAGAGGAGAAACCTTTCATCCTCTTGCTGGGGTAGTAAAGTGGTATTAACTTGCAAGGTACCTCTCTTCCTGTTTGGTCTGCAATTGGCAACCAACCAGTGGTGGGGCTGAGAACACCCCCCCCATCTTCCCACCTTCTAGACTCCATTCTAACAAGATTTCCTGTTATTATTAATTTTCGCAGTTGATGAGTTTATACTGGTAAACATTCCCCTACTTGTGTAAATGGCTATTAGTCGTTCACACTACCTTGAGAAGATGGAAAGAGATAAAGCGGACTTTTAAAAATTATTTGTTGAAGTATAACGGGGGCACGTGGGTGGCTCAGTGGGTAAAGCCTCTGCCTTCGACTCAGGTTGGGATCTTAGGGTCCTGGGATCGAGCCCCGCATCAGGCTTTCTGCTCAGCAGGGAGCCTGCTTCCCCACCCGCCCCTCTCTGCCTGCCTCTCAGCCTAGTTGTGATCTCTGTCTGTCAAAAAAAAAAAAAAAAAAGGAAGAAGAAGTATAACAAACATGCAGAGAGTCTGTGAATAAATTTTAAAAGTGGGCACATCTATGCACAAGTCATCAAAGTGTTCACAAAGGATACATACCTCTGCAATTGCTACCTAGGTTTTTTATTTTTTATTTTGTTTTTATGTATTTTTTTACTTTTTAATTTTTTTCCTACCCAGGTTTTTTAAAAAGAAAATTACCAGGAACCCAAAAGCCTCTTTCATGTTTCTCCTGGTCACTACAACCCCTCATCCTCCAAGAAAAACCCTATTATAAATTCTTTTGACATCCGACAGGGTTCCAAATATGGCTGCCTTAAAATATGACATCTTATGACATTGAATATGCTAAGTTGAAGGAATTTGAGAAATGGCGGGTTCAGCAAGGACTCTCTGCTTTCCCCTGACGCAGACTGTAAGATGGGCATATGATGGATGTCCTTTCTATACCCAAAGGAAAGAAGCATCCTTGTCTCTAAAGATGGAGGAACATCCATCTGCGCCTGGGTGGCTCAGTGGGTTAAGCCTCTGCCTTCCGCTCAGGTCATGATCTCAGGGTCCTGGGATCGAACCCTGAATCAGGCTCTCGGAGCCCGCTTCCCCCTCTTTCTCTGCCTGCCTACTTGTGATCTCTCTCTCTTTCTCTGTGTCAAATAAATAAATAAAATCTTTAAAAAAAAAAAAAAGATGGAGGGACACAGAGAGGAATCCAAATGAACGGGATTGCTAAATTTGCCTCAGTTTACTACTCTTAAACTCATACCCCATTGCCCTAACACATTTTCCCACCACTTTCTACTCTTCATCAAACCTAGCATAAAAACGTCTAGGTTAACAACTCTGTGCATTCATTTCCCTTTAAAGGGTCCCGTGCCAGATAAAACTTAAATACATTTGCATGTTTTCCTTTGTTAATCTGACTTTTGTTACAAAACCCCAACCTAGAACCTAGAAGGGTAGGAGGAAATATTTTTTTCACCCTCTCTTATGCATCATAGAATAGTTCTGCCTGGTTTTTGAACTTTGCGTAAATAGCCTTAAATTCCCCCTTTGGGATTGATGCAGGAGTAAAACCTGACCAATGCAAGAGAACAGTGCCACCTAGTGTATGATGGCAACGAGTGCAGTGGGGCAAGGAACCATCTTTTCAGTAAAGCTGAATCCATTCTCATACTATCCATAAAAATCAAAATCATTCTAGAATGAATGAAGAAATAAATGTGAGAGGTAAAACAAAAAATATAGAGAAAAATGTGTCTTCATATCGTGGAATAGGAAGATATTTCTTAATTAGGAGGCAAAGGAAAGAAATATTTGATAAACCAGAATGCATCAAAATTAGACACTCAAAAAACCCCAACCAGGGCGCCTGGGTGGCTCAGTGGGTTAAGCTGCTGCCTTCGGCTCAGGTCGTGATCTCAGGGTCCTGGGATCGAGTCCCGCATCGGGCTCTCTGCTCAGCAGGGAGCCTGCTTCCCTCTCTCTCTCTCTGCCTGCCTCTCCATCTACTTGTGATTTCTCTCTGTCAAATAAATAAATAAAATCTTTAAAAAAAAAAAACCCAACCAACCAAACAAACTACTCATCAAAAGATATCATTGGGGTGCCTGGGTGGCTCAGTCTGTTCAGCGTCTGACACTTGGTCTCAGCTCAGGTGTTGATCTCAGGGTTGCGAGTTCAAGCCCTGCATAGGGTTTGACGTGGAGCCGACTTAAAAAAGAAGAAGACATTATTGATGGTGAAAAAGCAGCCTTCTCTTTTTTTTCTCAATTTATTTATTTTCAGAAAAACATTATTCATTATTTTTTCACCACACCCAGTGCTCCATGCAAGCCGTGCCCTCTATAATACCCACCACCTGGTACCCCAACCTCCCACCCCCTCGCCACTTCAAACCCCTCAGATTGTTTTTCAGAGTCCATAGTCTCTCATGGTTCACCTCCCCTTCCAATTTACCCAAATTCCCTACTCCTCTCTAAAGCCCCTTGTCCTCCATACTATTTGTTATGCTCCACAAATAAGTGAAACCATATGATAATTGACTCTATCTGCTTGACTTATTTCACTCAGCATAATCTCTTCCAGTCCCGTCCATGTTGCTACAAAAGTTGGGTATTCATCCTTTCTGATGGAGGCATAATACTCCATAGTGTATATGGACCACATCTTCCTTATCCATTCATCCGTTGAAGGGCATCTTGGTTCTTTCCATAGTTTGGCGACTGTGGCCATTGAAAAAGCAGCCTTCTCTTAATAGACATAGGGTTCCACACTACTCCTTGTGAATTTCCAAGCCCACCCATACCTTTGTAAATATTGCCTTATTAAGCTCTACTCAAGTTATTCTTGAGTCATCTGAATCCTACTGGGCCTTGATAAATATAGTAAGGGGTACCATGATTGGCCTCAAGAAAGAGGGTCTCTTATAGGGGTCTGAGGTTGGGTTGGTTACATGCTTGAGGAGCTCATGGATGACCTCTTTGTGACGAGGGAAATGGGGCATGGATAACACGGCTGATAGTGGTATCGTGATTACTCAAATTATCATCCATGGTAGTTAATGAAGACCAAGAGAAAGCACTGGGGGGGTGAAGTGGTGTTGCACCCACTTTACTGCTGTAACAATAGTGACTATGAAATTTGTAGAGTCTCCTGCTTTTTAAAACATCCCTAGAGAGAGACACATGGGTGAAAGGAGAACAAAAAGCTGTAAATACACAGTTGAGACCATGCATAGAAAGTTAGAACCTTGGGGGGAAAATTGGGAATTTGGAGGGTGTGTGTCTGGCTTTGTCATGGGTAAACAAGGGGGTCACCAGTGAGTCTTATCCAAGTCATAGGGGGAAGGGAGCTGTCTGTGGTAAGTAGTTTCTGGAACACGAAAGGGTGGGAGGTGGGAGGATTAACCGTCTTGGTTTTCCAGCCGCACAGATGAGGTTGAATATTGTCATTCTTCTTTACATGTTGGTATTCGAACAACAGATATAAATGACTGGTTTTCTCTCAGATGCCTTACCTGTTTTCAGTAATAATAATAGTCATTATTATTATTATTTTGAGCGGGGTTTCTCAATGAGAAGTGATTGGATGTCATAGCTGAGTTTGGGCGGTGAGCTCCTGGCACCTGGTGGCAGAAGCAAGGACGCCGGTAAACATCCCCCAATGCGCAGGACACTCACATTACAGGTACACTGGGCTCCAAACGTGGTTAGTGCCCGGGGGGGGGGTACAGGGGGCATGAACACAAAAAAAAATCCCTGCTTGTCTCTCCTTTGAGAACCAGAGCTCTGCATGCTGGGCGGCCATATCTGAAAACCTATCCTCCTTCGGAGATGCAGGAAGCAGACAGGATCTGAGGATTTTGAGGTGCACCTTGATTTTCCCTTGGAGTTACTGATCGTTATTCATATGTTTGTTAACTTGCATTTGAAACAGCAGTTCAGACTTCTAGGATTTTTATATGGAGTTTGTCGAATTTAATTATAAAAATTCAGAAGCAAGGGCCTCTGAGTTTTAGCTGAGAGACAGAAAAGGGTAAGAAGCCAATCTTTTTCTGTAATGGACCATATGGTAAATATTTTAGGCTTCATGGGTCTAAAGAAAATTTTAATTCCCCTCTGCATCTCCTTTAACCTCACACAACCCTTAGAACTCCTGATACCTCTAGCCTCCAAATGTGCATGTGTTTGTTCCCTCACACCGAAAGACACATTCTTTCTGGCTACCAGCTGGGTGTTTTGTCATTCAACTTAGTTCTGATACTATCTACTTGGATAGAGTGTCACATCCCACAATTTAAGGGTTCAGTCCCACAAGACTACCGCTTCCCCATTTGAGAAACCAGTTGCAAGTCCAGATTGTCTCCTATGCTACTGACTGACTGGCTGTAAATCAGAGGGGTTCCCTTGTCCCTCTCCTCAGGTTTGATGAATTTCCTAGAGCAGCTCACAGAATTCAGGAAAACAGGTTACTTACTAGATTACTGCCTCTTTCTTTTTTCTTTACAAAGGATGAGAATGAATAGCCAGATAAAGAGATATGTAGGGCCGTGTCCAGAAGGGTCCTAAGCTGCCGTCCCTGGGCAGCCTGGGGTGCTCTACCCTCCTAGAACATGGGTGTGTTCTTGTTCACCAACCTGGAAGCTCTCTGAACTCTGTCCTTTTAGTTTTTTGGTGTTTTTTTTTTTTTTGTAGGTTTCATTACATAGTTGGATTGATTGAATCCTTGGTCATTGGTAGATTAGTTCAACCTCTAACCTGGAAGTTGGAGGTTGGAGCTGAAAGTCCCAATCTTCTCACCACTTCTTGGTCTTTCTGGCAACCAGCCCCGAGGCTATCTAGGAGTCCCAGAGCAGCGACTTGTCTCATTAGCATGCCCAGGACACTCTTATCAATCAGGAGAGTCCCAGGAGTTCTGTGCCAGGAACTGTGGACAAACACCAAATAGTTTTCCATAGAGACAAAAGCCAGCCTTCCATCTGTACAAATTTCCTTCCCACGCCACTCTCAGAGGGCACACAGAACACACCCCAGAAAGTAAGTTCTGCTTAAAAACAGCTTCCTCCATAGAGCCTGCTTAGTAAGGAAATTTAGCTTAGGGGCGCTTGGGTGGCTCAGTTGGTTGAGCGACTGCCTTCAGCTCAGGTCATGATCCTGGAGTCCTGGGACAAGTCCTGCATTGGGCTCCCTGCTCGGCAGGGAGCCTGCTTCTCTCTCTGACTCTCTCCCTTCCCATGCTCTCTCGCTCACTCTCTTGCTCTCTCAAGTAAATAAATAAAATCTTTTTAAAATTTTAAAAAGAAAGAAATGTAGCTTCAAACATGATAGCATTGATTTAATAATCAAGTGTAATATTACTCGGCCCATTTTATAGATGTTGATGTGAACTCAGAGAGTTAAGTTAGTTAATAAATGACAGGCACTAAAACATGGGACTGTAGGACTTAATACAAAATCTGACCTGAAAGTCCTGATTAACCAGTTTGTTAGAATTCAGTTAGGGGGGGAGTCAGAATTTCTAGCATATGCAGTATTTCATTCCCTTTTAGTCCTTCCAGAAACCTATACCCAAGCCAGATGACAGAATCATGAAAAGGAAGGTGTCGCAGAGATGAGTTTCCTCAAGGCTCCCTTCATGTGCCTGTTCCTCAGGCTGTAGATGAAGGGGTTCATCATGGGCGTAATTACCGTGTACATCACTGAGGCCACTGCTCTCCTCCTGGAGGAGACAGAAGCTGCAGAATTAAGGTAGACTCCAAAACAAGTCCCATAGAATAAGAAAACAACAGACAGGTGAGACCCACAGGTGGAAAAAGCTTTGAACTTCCCACCAGTTGATGGGATTCTCAGGATGGAGGAGACAATTTGAGTGTAAGAGAAAATTATCCCTGAGAGGGGACCAACCCCCAACAGGCTGGTCATGAAATACACCAGAATGTTATTGGTAAGAGTGTCAGAACAGGCAAGCTTGAGGATCTGAGCAAGCTCACAGAAGAAGTGGGGGATTCGCAAGTCTGTGCAGAAGGACAGTGGCAAGACCATCAGACTGTGGAGCAGGGCATTCCCAATGCTCATGAGCAAGGAGAGAAGAATCAGCAGGCCACAGAGGCGGGGGTTCATGATGACCGTGTAATACAGAGGACGGCAGATGGCCACATAGCGGTCATAAGCCATCACAGTTAGCAGTAAATTGTCCATACATAGAAAAACCATGAAAAAATACAGCTGAGCGAGGCAGCCTGCATAGGTGATGGCTTTGCTCTCCGTCTGGATGTTCAGCACCATCTTGGGGACTATAGTGGAGGTTAAACAGATGTCGACAGAGGACAGGTTGGAGAGGAAGAAGTACATGGGCATGTGGAGGTGCGGGTCAGAGCTGACGGCCAGGATGATGAGCAGGTTCCCAAACACAGTGATCAGGTACATGGAGAGGAACAGCCCGAAGAGAAGGGGCTGCAGTTCTGGATCCTCGGAAAGTCCCATGAGGAAGAATTCTGATACTTCTGTCTGGTTTTCTGATTCCATGTGGCTGATGTGTCTGCTGAGTTAGAGACACGAGTTAGTGACCGTGAAACAGACACACAGGCATCCCTTGTTGGAAAGAAGTCTTTTATCTATTGCTTTAAAATCTTGTAATATTTAGGGGCACCTGGGTGGCTCAGTGGTTTAAGCCTCTACCTTTGGCTCAGGTCATGATCTCAGGGTCCTGGGATCGAGCCCCACATCGAGCCCCACATCAGGCTCTCTGCCCAGTGGGGAGCCTGTTCCCCACTCCTCCCGCCTGCCTCTCTGCCTACTTGTGATCTCTCTCTCTCTGTGTCAGATAAATAATAAAAAAATTTTTTAAAAATAAAATCTTGTAATATTTAAACAATTCTTCTCACCAGGTTCCTTTATCCTTTCTTCCCTCACCAAAGAAATTATGAGTGACTTCTATGTATCACCCATTTTTCTAATTCTAAAATTAAGAATGAGAATAAGTGCTGTTTTATTATTTTTTTAAGGAACTATCATGTCTGCATGCCAGTTTAAGATCTAGCGTTAAATTCTAATGGTTTCTTCAAACTATTAAACCTTGTTAGACAACTTTACTTTCTCAGAAAATCTTAACTGTGTGGTTAACTCTGAACTGGGTCTGCTCATAATTGCAAATCTCAGGTAATCCTGGAAATTAAAATCTGACATTCTCTACTGCCTCCATGTGAGGAATATCACTATTAACCCATTCCTTTAGATATCCTGAATTTTATAATTACATCAGATCCTTCTGTCAGGACCTGCCTGTTTCAAAGGAATTGCTTTTGCAGGACTCGTGATTTGTCATCACAAGCCTACAGTGACAATAAAAGACATTCTAAGAAAAGGCTGAATAAGTCTGTCTCTTGTGTCTATTGAGGAAATGTCACATCGAGAGGGAAAATTCTTGTCTGTTCCTTAAAACAAGAATAGCTAATGCTTTTTATGAGCAATTGATTATTTTCTCTAATAATCATATTTCTTTTTCTTTTCCCTTCTCTCCCTCCCTCCCTTTTTTTCCCTCCCTCCTTCCTTCCTTCTTTTCTTTTCTTTCCTTCATCTTCTTTCTTCTTGTAAGCTTAGAGCCAGATACATGGGTCATGTCCAGAATCTGAGGAAGAGTGATTTGATTTTGTTTTTAAATTTTTTAAAGATTTTATTTATTTATTTGACCAAGAGAGACAGAGCAAGAGAGGGAACACAGCAGGGAGAGTGGGAGAGGGAGAAGCAGGCTCCCTGCTGAGCAGAGAGCCCAATGTGGGGCTCAATCCCAGGACCCTGAGATCATGACCTGAGCTGAAGACAGAGGCTTAATCCACTGAGCCACCCAGACACCCCTAGTATATTCTTTTTTTTTTTTTTAAAGATTTTATTTATTTGGCAGACAGACATCACAAGTAGGCAGAGGCAAGGTGGTGGGGTTGGGGGGGAAGCAGGCTCCCTGCTGAGCAGAAAGCCCAATGTGGGGCTTAATCCCAGGACCCCGGGATCATGACCAGAGCCAAAAGCAGAGGCTTTAACCCACTGAGCCATCCAGGCACCCCTATATTCTTTTTTTAAAAAAGATTTTAGTTTGAAGTAATTTCTACTCCAGTGGGGTTTGCTCTGCACAGACTTGCTCCCCACTTACTCCAGTGGGACTCAAACCCGCAAACCCATGATCAAGGGTTCCATGTACCAACAGGTGCCCCTATAGCATATTTCTTTTGACCGATTTTTTTCTGAGTAGCCATTCTCTAGGATATGTCCAAATAGCAATGGTTTTGTAATTATTCCCCACCTTCCAAGTACTCTTGAGTGCATTTGATTTTGTGCATCTTTACAGAGCAATCTTCCCACTAGGGCCAGCAGAGGTCTAGCACAACCTTGCAGGATTCTTCAGTGACATTTTGAAATCCATGAAACCACCAAGTCCTCAGTGGCATTCAAGTCCCTTCATTATCTGGCCCCTGTAATAATTACAGATGGGATGATGTACTCCCAGCAGCCGTCACCTCGTAAAAGCGACACTCCACCTCACCGCTGAGTCAAGAAATCTTCAAGAGTGAGTAATTCTAGGAGCTGGTATGCTGGTTTGTCATTACTGACAAACCTGTATGGTTTCCTGCTTTAATCAGAACCAAACTATCTTAGGAAGGATCCATATTCGAATGTGCAGAATCTTGAGAGACCAGAGTGGGTAAGTGAGCATTTTTTCTTCTGCCCTCACACTGGCCTAAGTGGGGGAGAGAATTGTTGAACCAGCCAGTGCTAACATCCAGGCCACTTGACAGGATCACAGTCCGCAGGATGGTTTATGAAGAGAGAAACTGACCAAAGTTCAAAGGACAGTTATGTCCTTCAAATGAGTAAGATGCTCTATGCATTAAACAAGAAAAGGTCTCAGTGCAAGGGGCATAGTGAATACTCCAGAAATATTGGCTATAGTTATTGCTGTTGTTGTTATTTTTATAAATAACAGTATAGTGGTTATACTAATCTTTACACTTGATCTTAGCCAAAAGGCCAAGAAGCAATGTAGTAGACTTTATGGAGAAGAAAATGTTGAACTTGGTTTAGGATATTCCCTTTCCCTTTGATTTCCTGACACACAGACTGTTACCTTTTTCAACAGTGACTATTGCAGAAACATGAATGGAGGTTATACATTTCGGAAACTTAAAAATGTGCAAGAGTCTTTATAATTCTTCTGTGTTAAAATGTTGAAGGGTTTCATAAAAAAAATATTAGAAAGTAGAATTGCCACATGATTTAACAATTCCTAATCTGAGTATATACTTGAAAGCATTGAGATTAGGGTCTCGAAGATATATTTGTTCATCCATGCTCATAGGAGCATTATTCACAATGGCCAAAATGTGGGAGCAGCCCAACAGTCCACTGATGAATGGATAAACAAAATGTGGCATATCCATACAATGGAATATTAAATATTATTCAGGGTTGGAAAGGAACGACATTCCGACACCTGCTACAACATGGTTGAACTTTGAGGACATTAATTCATTAAGTGAAATCGCCAGTCTCAGAAAGATAAATACCGGGGGCGCCTGGGTGGCTCAGTTGGTTAGGCGCCTGCCTTTGGCTCGGGTCATGATCCCAGGATTCTGGGATCGAGTCCCACATGGGGTTCCCTGCTCAGCAGGGAGCCTACTTCTCCCTCTCTCTCTGCCTGTCTCTGCCTACTTGTGATCTCTCTCTGTGTAGCTCTCTGTCAAATAAATAAATAAAAATCTTTAAAAGAAAAAGATAAATATTGTATGATTCCATTTCTGTGAGGTCCCCAGAGGAGTCACATTTATAGAGACAGCGAGTGGGGTGATGGGTGATGGAGCTGGCCGAGGGGGGTAGAGAGTTAGTGTTTACGGGGACAGTTTTAGTTTTGCGAGTTAAAAGAATTTCTGGAAATGGATGATGGGGATGGCTGTACAACGTTGTGAATGTACTTAATACTACTGACCTGGACACTGAAAAATGGCTAAAACGGTACCTTTTATGTCATGTATATTTTCTATGGTTAGAAAAAGAAGTTAATTAATATAAAACATTGAAGAAACCTTTATCTGATTTAGTTCATTATGCTCCTGTCCTTCATGGTGCTTTGAGAAATCAGTTGCCCCTCATTTCTCACACATCACGGGTGTTCTTAGGGAAAACAACGCCAGGGACAGATGGATGAAATAGTCAAAGGGGAGGAGTGCCTGGGTGGCACAGTTGGCTAAGCATCCGGCTCTTGGTTTTGGCTCAGGTTATGATCTCAGGATCCTGGGATTGAGCCTGAGTCAGACTCTGCACTCAGCAGGGAGTCAGCTTGAGATTCTCTCTCTCCCTCTGTTCCTCCCCACACTCCCAGGCACTCTCTCTCTAAACAAATTAAAAAAAAGAAAGAAAGAAAGAAAGAAAGAAAGAAATAGGCAAAGGAGATGAAGAAGTACGAGCTTCCATTTATAAGAGAAATAAATCATGAGGATGAGGAGTACAGCATAGGGAATATAGTCAATAATATTGTAATAACTTTGCACAGTGGGAGATGGTGACTACACTTACATGGTGAGCATTTTTTTAACATATATAATTGTCAAATTGCTGCGTCATACACCTTAAACCAATGTAATATTGTAGGTTGATTATATTTTAATGAAAAAAACCCCACACGGATCTCTCTTCCCTACCCAAGAATTTCCAGCTGACTAGGTGTGGGGTGGAGCCCTAGTATTCGCATTTCTAATGAGTTACCAGGTGATGCTGATACAGTTGGGTGGAGGGCCGGGAACCACACTTTGAAAACCATTGCTGTGGAAGTTTCTAAAGCGTGGTGTAGAATGAGCCCATCTGGATTCAATCCAATCAAAGCCAATTTAGGAAACCCATAAACATGCTTGAGGTTTTATTAGTGTGTTTCTTTCTTTTTAAGCTTTATTTATTTGACAGAGAGACACAGTGAGAAAGGGAACACAAGCGGTGGGAGAGGGAGAAGCAGGCTTCCTGATGAGCAGGGAGCCCGATGTGGGGCTGGATCCCAGGACTCTGGGATCATGACCCGAGCGGAAGACACTTAACTGAGCCACCCAGGCACCTCTGCTTGTTTGTTTGTTTGTTTCTTTCTTTCTTTAAAGATTTTATTTATTGGGGTGCTTGGGTGGCTCAGTGGGTTAAGCCCCTGCCTTCGGCTCAGGTCATGATCTCAGGGTCCTGGGATTGAGCCCCGTATCAGGCTCTCTGTTCAACAGGGAGCCTGCTTCTCCCTCTCTCTCTGCCTGCCTTTCTGCCTATTGTGATCTCTCTCTCTCTCTGTCAAATAAATAAAATCCTTCAAAGAAAGCATTTTAGGGGTGCCTGGGTGGCTCAGTAGGTTAAGCCTCTGTCTTCAGCTCAGGTCATGATCTCAGGGTCCTGGGATTGAGCCCCACTTCGGGTTCTCTGCTCAGCAGGGAGCCTGCTTCCTCCTCTCTCTCTCTGCCTGCCTCTCTGCCTACTTGTGATCCGTCTCTGTCAAATAAATAAATAAAATCTTAAAAAAAAAAAAAAAGAGAGAAGCAGGCTCCCTGCTAAGCAGGGAGACTAACGCAGGACTCGATTCCAGGACCCTGGGATCATAACGTGAGCCAAAGGCAGATGCTTAACCAAGTGAGCCACACAGCCATCAGAGCTTTCATTTTTTATGTGTGTAATAGAAATGAGAATATAGTATCAACATTCCAGGAATGCACATAAGAAGGAAAAAGCAAAGTACATGTCTGAGTGTCTCATATTATTATGAGTGTCTCATACTTGTTTGCTCTTATTATTTATATTACTATCACTGGAACTTGAGAAGATCCTGACATGATTCCTCCCTTTGAATGGCATGTATTGGAGGGTGTGGGGGAAAAGGACAGGAAGATAAAGGAGCAGCAGCAGGAGGAGAGAGAACAACTATGGGGCAACACCCCTGAGTTATGAGGGAAGAAGACCATTTTGAAAATTCTACTACAACTCTTAAGTGGAAAGTAGACTGGGGAGACTGGCCTCCTTCCCTTGAATTTCAGTGCCTTCCTCAAAGGACTGGATTTAAAACTAGCAATGTGGGGAGAGAGCAGAAAGGTCCCCTCCTGTTCTATCAGGGAGATGAAGTGGTGTACTGGAGCAGCCTGGAATCTTCAGGTGAGGGAAAGGTGTCGGCAGAGTCAGCAGCAATTGTGAATCCAGTCAGAGGACTTGGAAATATGCCAAGTAGTTAGTGAAAAATCGGGAGTGCCTTTATGAGACTGACTCAGGACCTTCTTGGGAGTGCCTTTAGACAACTATTCCAATCTGACCATGCATCAGACTCACCTGAAGGGTTTCTTAAAAGCTGGTTGCTGGGCACCACCCCAGATTTCAGCATATTTAGGTGAGGACTGAGAAAGTGTATTTCAAAGAACTCCCCAGGTGAGCATATTTCAGGTGAAACCAGCTGCACCATTTTCAGGTCCTGGGGCAAAATGAAAATGTGGGACCCACCCAGTTCAAAAACTTCAAGACCGTGACAGCAAAGCATTAAACCAAGAGTGGGGTTCCCTGTGACTGTCCATGTTGTAGATATATGAATCCAGTCCTGGCTGCTAGTCTGGGGACAACATTTTGAGAACCACTGCTTTAGCCTTCCTACTTAACCTAGGACTACCCCTACATGGGAATAATAATAATAATAGTAAATGGCCCCTTTTCTCCAGAACTTACAGGGGATTTCTGTATCTCCAGGATGGTCCCACAGAAGGCCCCAGGAGTTGAGTTTCTTCCCAGGATGTGGATGTTGAAGACAAATTGGCCTTTGAGAATTTCAAGGAGATGGTCTTGTGTGGAGTTTCCGGACAAGAAAATTCTCTAAGAAATGATCGGTGTCTTCCTCCCTGGTCTGGTAGGTGCAAGATTCTGTTGATAGGGGACAGGGAGTCTATTTACATTTTTTTCTGTCCCTAGATGCCTCATTTCCAAAGCTCCTCATTAGGCAAATTATTCTCTCTCTTTCCTTTTTAAATATTTTATTTATTGGAGAGAGAGCGAGAGCGAGCGAGAGAGAGGGAGAGCGCATGCGCGCGTGTGCTCAAGTGGGGGGAGGGGCAGAGGGAGCAGGAGACACAGACTGCCTGCTGAGCCTTGAGCCCCGTGCGGTGATCAATCCCAGGACCCCGACATCATGAGGGGACCCAAAGTCAGATATTTAACCGACTGAGCCACCAGGTGCTCCCAGATTGTTCTCTCTTCATTCTACTCCCGCAGCAGAAGGCGGGAAACTGCTGGCTTGCTAATTACCTGACAGGGCGTAATGCATTTGCCCTTTCCTTCTCCTGCCTCTCCTGTGTTCCAGGATTAGAGCTCACAGTCCAGGGCTGATGAAGATGCTCAAAATCAGAGAAGGTTACCATTCATCGTGTACCACTCACCTTTCCAGGAGGCAGTTTCCCGAACCACAGTCATTCCTGATTGTCTTCATGGTTCTGGCCAATACCCTTATTGACTTGAAAGCAACTCTTAATTGGCAAAGTTTAACTTACCACAATCCTAAGCAATTTTTTTCCCTAAGCAAATGTTTTGTGAGTATGTGTTGGCAATATATATATATATATATATATATGTATATATATATATATTTTTTTTTTAAGATTTTATTTATTTATTTGACAGAGAGAGATCACAGTAGGCAGAGAGGCAGGCAGAGAGAGGGGAAGGGAAGCAGGCCCCCTGCTGAGCAGAGAGCCCGATGCGGGACTCTATCCCAGGACCCTGAGATCATGACCTGAGCGGCTTAACCAGCGGCAGCGGCTTAACCCACTGAGCCACCCAGGCGCCCGGCAATATATATTTTTTATAGGTTCTAAAATATGTAGTATTTAAAATAAAATATGTAGTGTTTAAAATGCTTTCTGCATTCTATTGTGGAAATACTAGTGATGGCATCTCCAGATTTTTGCCTTAGTAGCACCTGCTTGACTCTGGTCCTGGGCAAGTGTTCTTGAATTGGGGCTCTCCTGCATGGTGGCTAGTCATTGATGGCACTCACCTACAACTGTACAGAGATGCGGGATTCCCACCATTGTTCGAATAAAGCCCTCTTTGTGCTGTAAGCTCCAACTCTGAAAGAACAAGGACTTGCCATTTTTTGCTCACCATGACCCAAATAAGAGCCGATTAAGTATTACTTGTATGAGCCAAGAACTTGTCTCAACCTATGAGGTAGGTGCCATTGTTATAGCCATAACAGAAATGAAGAGACCAGTGGTAAGAGGCAATGTTTTACTGGGAAGTTGGTAATTGTGACAGTGGCAGGTTTCTGTAGTGTAAATTCTCCCCCCATGATTCCACTCCACTAGTGGGGAGTCGATGAAGGTAGGGTTGGAAGGGGACTGAGTGGTCAGCTCTGCAGAGGGAACTTGGCTCCCCCCTGAGAGGGAGTCTGTCTTCTGCCAACTCTCCAAGCTTGTTCATGCCTGAAGACCTTTGCACTGGCATTTCTCCTTGGAAATGTCTTCTCCCAGGTATTCCCCATAGTTGGCGCTTGTAATTCAGGTTGGTAAATTTCTTTTTAAAGGGCACTTCAAAATTAATATGGAAAGACTTTTTTTTCTTTTTTAAAAATTTTTTATTATTATTATTATTATTATTTGACAGAGAGAGAGAGTGTATGTGGCAGGGGCAGAGGGAGAAGCAGACTTCCTGCTGAGCAGGGAGCCCGATGTGAGCTCCATCCCAGGACTCTGGGATCATTACCTGAGCTAAAAGCAGACACTTAACTGACTGAGCCACCCAGGCGCCCCCGGAAAGACTTTCTTAAGAGGGACTCTTGCGACAGGAAGAAATGCAAAGTTTATGCTCCAATGGGGGAGGAGTGGGTGAACAAAAGTTTAATATGCAGAGAGGCTGGTAGCTGGGGAAAGGGAAAGAAACCTGTGTCTTGAAACTCAACGGCCTGCATTAAATATTGCACTAACAGGAAAGTTGAGGTAGGAAGGTTCACGTGTTGCGGGCATGTGGGAATCTGGACCTGATGTGGAGGAAACAAGTTCACAGAAAATTGAGGACCCAGATGTCTCTGTCAATTTGGCCTAAATTACGTCAAGCAGGAAGTGTGATCAGTCTTGTCAAGGTCTCAGCTGCAACGTTAGCTCCTCAAAGGGAGCCTGTGTTTTGTCAATTATAACTCATTTAAAAAAAAAAAAAGCCCACAATTGCTAACTAGGGAAATAAGATTTCCTGTCTTCACCTACACTAATCACTCACTATTCCTTTACCATTTACTTCTCTTTAAGCAGTTGTCATTGTGGAAGCTTTCTTACTTGATTTTTCTGTATAGTTGTGTGTGGTTTCTTCTGCATTCCTGATATTTAGAATCATGCATGGTACACAGTAGACACTCAATAAATATTTATTCAATGAATGAATGAATGTATGAGCGAATGATAAAATACCCTGCAAAAAGAAGCAATTTAGACTTTCGTAGGCGGGAATCACTCTACTGAGATTTCTGAGTCCTCGTATTTTTCTGGATATTTAGGAAATACCAAGTAAGTGGAATTAAGGTCCTCAGGGCCTACTCTTTGGTTATCAGTACCCCTATCCAAAGTGCACTACTTCAGTCTAATTGATGAGACCAGGGTGTGTCTTTTAATCCTTTTGTCCTTTCAATTGCATTACTAGGTAAAGGCAGTGACCTTGTGTGCTTCTCCAGACCAGAAGCGTGATGTGGCTCGGGAGTCTGTGAACAGCCGTCTGGCTCAAACCCTTACCTTGCTCACGTATGGATTTCTGTGTGTCTTGGTGAGTAATTGTGGCAGGGGTTCCCTTCTACCCTGCACTTTGTAAGAGAATTTTTAATTTACAGAATGTTTGCTCTTTTTTTTTTCTTTTTAAAAGGTTTTATTTGTTTACTTGAGAGAGTGAGAGAGAGAAAGCCTGAGCAGGGGGGAGGGGCAGAGAGAGAAGCAGGCTCCTCATTGAGCAGGGAGCAGGGAGCCCAAGCGGGACTCTATCCCAGGACCCCGGGATCCTGACCTCAGTTTAATGGACCGAGTCATCCAGGTGCCCCAGAGTGTTTGCTCCTGACTGTGGGCATCAGGGTACACTTTGTGATTGGGGTGTTTTGTGAGATGTAATTTTTCAGTTCTTTATGTTGGGTAGGTTTTGCTCACAGGGTATCAGGATGGGGAATGTATTACCTTGTGAGTTCTGTTATCAGCTTTCTTCCTTTCAAATGAGCTCAACTAAAATTACAAACCCACCACTTGAAAATCAAGAGATTCTAGAAGAAGTAACACAACTTCATTAAGAAGTTAATGAAATTGGAGTTGAATTGACTACATGAGATGAGTTTTGTCTAGTGTTAATGAGATACATGTTTATTTTCCCACAACTAGATAAAATATAATGGGCAAATTAAGTATCAACTTTGATTTTAAATACTAAGGATTTGGTCCCAAAAAAGTAGTCTTTTATAGAATTTGAAGCCTTGTTTACTTAGATAGAATTCATCTTATTTTAAACTCAATAAAGTTCATTGTTTTTATCTTTTATTGTTATGTAAATGCCAGTGATTCTTATCATTTAGGGTGTTCACACTACAAGGTTTTGGGGCTGTGTTTTTGCATTTTTGTTGCCTGTGTGGGCCACAGATAGTTACTTCTTGCCTACGCGCTAAGCTTGTTACTGTTAGCTCAGTCCTGTTGAGCAAGCAAAATTAGTAAGGGTCTGGTCCCCTGGATTGTACAGTCCAGCCATTAAGTGTGATAAATGATAGCTTTTGGTGAGATACTGTAAATTAAAGGATGCCAGAGGAGGACTTGATCTGAGCTTCATAAAGCTTTTTGGAAAGAAGAGATGTTAAAGCCACAGTGTTAGAAATAACTAGTGTAGTGGCTGCTTTTAGGCAAACAGGCATGAGCAATGGAACCCAGAAAGGGTCACCAAGACCCCCTGGCTGAAGGCAGGCCCATCAGGCAGCCCACCTCAAATTATCCATAGGCCCTAACTTACCAATGGGCAATTTCTAACCAGACACAGTTCCCAGAAAAGGGAAGATGCCATTTGTTGCTGTACTTCCTTACCTTGCCCTTTTAAGGATTAAAAAAAAAAAAAAAAGATTTTAAGAGAGAAATACAGCGAAAGCAGGGGCAGGGAGAGAGGTTATGGGGGGGTGTGCAGAGGGAGAAGCACACTCCTCACTGAGTAAGGAGCCCAAGGTGGGTTCCCATCCTGGGACTCCAGGATCATGATCTGAGCCAAACGCACATGCTTAACTGACTGAGCCACCCAGGTGCCCCACAAAGATTTTTTTTTTTTTTAAATTTAGAGTGTGTGGGAGTGGGGGGAAGGGCGGAGGGAAAGGGAGAGCGAAAAGCTGGAACAGACTTTGAGTGCAGAGCCAGATATGGGGCTCATCTCAGGACACTGAGACCATGACATGAGCTGAAATCAAGAATTGGGCACTCAACTTGACTGAGCCACCCAGGCACCCCACCTTCCCCCTTTAAAAACAGCCCTCCTCACTGCCTCACTGCAGGCAGCCTCTCTCTGCTGTCCTGCCTGCTGTCCCTTGTGTATTCAATAAACTTAATCTCCTTTGTTCCGCCTCTGAATCCTTTCACCAAGTATGCCATCGGCTTCTACCCAGTCATCCCTCACATTTGAGGGGCTCCACATCTGATTGAGATGCTCTGTTTAGACACCACAGCTAGGCAGTTAGCAGGTTTGCTCTTCCCATGCAAAATGCCTAGGGCAGCTAAGAGCTTGGAGTGTTTTGGGAACTGAGCAAGACAGGACTGGGCTGAAAAAGCAAGAGAGGAAGAAGGTGAGGTAGATGGACTGATTTCCAACCTTGAAAGCAAGATAAGGGTTTAATGCTAAGCCTGGTAGGAAGCCATTGTGAGCTGGGGTGACCCACAGTTGGATTGGTGTTTAGCTTAGAGCTAGGTGCATATTGAACCTGCGGGGCAGAAGGACAAGTTTGAGGGAATGGAGATAAGATTAAGGGTTAGTAGTAGGGATTAGGAATGGATGATGGCAATCTAGACTCTTGGTTTCATTTGTTTAAAAAGGATTTTATTTATTTGGGGAAGAGGGAAAAAGAGTGCTTTGAGTACAAGCCCGGGGAGCATTAGAGGCAGATGTAGAAGCAGGCTCCTCGCTGAGCAGGGAGCCCGATGCAGGGCTTGATCCCAGGACTCTGGGATCATGACCTGAACTGAAGGCAGGCACTTAATATGAGCCACCCAGGTGTTCCCAGACTCTCTTGGTTTCAAAGTGGAATGAGTGAGGATATCAGACAGATGGAAGGTGGAATGGATTCTTCAGAGACTCATTTCTTTACCTGGAATTCTGGGCACTTGACGTGGCTACAGATGTTCCAGGGACTGGGTATAGTGTTTTAATAAGAAAAGGCCACTCTTGTACATTTGAACATTATAGTTTAGGGGAAGAGAAAGAATAGAAGTAAGCAAAGAACTGAATACGTAATTACAAATTGTGAAAAAGGCTGCATGGGAAGAACAGGCTTAGACAATAAGGGGAGACTAGCTTTATATTGGCTCTAGGGCCCACAGTAAAGGTGAATGACATCAAAGAGACCAAAAAGTAACAGGAAGAATTATCCAGGTAAGGCAGGGACTGGGGGGCCAGAGTTCACGGTTGGGGAGATTTTCTGGAGGAACCATCATTAAGTGGTAAGATTTGGGTATTTTCAGAGAGAGTGTATAGTTGGGATTAGTATGAGTTTCAACCAATTTCTGCTATGTGGTAGGGTGGGGGATCCCATCAGGAAATAGTTTCAGGTTTCAAATGACTGGTTATCTTTGGGAGTGGGGGAGAAAGGGTGCCTGTATTTTAAATTTTCAATGGCTATTGGGCCAAAGGGAGAGGAATTAAGGATTCTGTTAGATTTTGATTGCAGCCCAAAGAGGCCACATGCCCTTGTCTAATGGTTAATCTTGTTTCAATTAGTTACAGCTGTGGGGTGGGAGGGACACCAGTAATCCCTTCTGCCCACTTTGAATAGCCAGGGAACTCCCCTGCCTTACCAAGTGTGCAAAAGTGTTTTGTTTTTTTTTTTTTGGGGGGGGCGGAGATAAGTTCAGTTTTTTACATTTCTATCAGTCTAAGAAAATTTTAGATGACAGAGTTGAAAAGCAGCAGGATATAGGTCTTAAGCATTAATTTGAGGTCCCTCTCTGGAGATTTGGGTGTTACCAGCATAGAGATGAAAATTAAGTTCAGGGGGACGTATAGATAGAGAAGACACACAGTGCGGCAAGAAGTAGGGGCCAAGACTTACCCTGGAGGATAGTCTTGCCGAGCTGGACGGAGGGTAACAAGAGCTGTAAGGTGTGGTCACAAAGCCCAGGGAAGAGAATAACTTAGAGAAGAGAGTATTTCTCTGAGGGACCCACTTAGTCAAAGACAAGTGAATTTACTGGATTAACTCTCATTAATTCTCTCAAACCCATGGCAATCGTGGCAGAGGAGTGAAGGGGGATAGTGGGATGCAAGCCAGGTTGGAGTATATTAAGGGAGGGGAGGAATTGGGAGCAGTGGGAGGGTAGATGACCCTTGAGAAGTTTGGTGGTAAAGAGGAGATAGTGAGCAGTAACCAGAGGGTAAGTGGAACACGAGGTATTAATTTGTTTCAAGATGGGAGAGATTTATTATGTTTATATTATGCTTAAGTATTAAAGGTGTGAATACAGTGAAGTAGAAGTTGATGGGTGTTTCCCAGAACTGAGTTCACCTCGTGGTGGGTGTTAAGTCAGAGGACACAATTCAATTAAGCCAAAGGAGAGGAAAAGAAAAGGTTTTACTTCCAAAAAAATAAAAGGAGAAACTTTGGGGATGTTTCCCAGAGCAGTGCCATCTCCAACAACGAAACGGGAAGGTTTAAGCTAAGGGTGCATACACATTCACAAACGGGCTTATGTGTTGGAGAATTCAGCCTGAAATTGGGGCAGAAGTCATTTTAAGGTGACAGACTCCAAGTCTTAGTTGATGGAAGTGACCCAGGCCTACAAGGTTCAGTATCTGTCAGTTCTCAGGCTCCTGTTCATCTGGTATTTGATCAAAGGAGTTTAAATCCTGCGAAGATAATTCAGGAATGTGCTTTGGGCAAGTAGTCCTGGTCAGGCATAGATCACAAGGTGGCCTGGGGCCTAAAATGTCTTTTTTTATGTCAAGAAAGCTATGTCTTACTTTTTCTGGGGACCCCTAACTCTTTGTGCTTACGGTGGTGATGGAAAAGAAAACCAAGGAATAACCACAGAGTAAGCCTTTGGAGAGAAGATGTGAAGGGATTAGACCAGTACTTCTTTATTTTTTAAATTTTTAAAAAATTTTTTATAAACATATGATGTATTTTTATCCCCAGGGCTACAGGTCTGTGAATTGCCAGGTTTACACACCTCACAGCACTCACCATAGCCTCCCCAACATCCATAACCCCATCCCCCTCTCCCTCCTTGCCCTCCCACCAGCAACCCTCAGTTTGTTTTGTGAGATTAAGTGTCACTTAATGGTTTGTCTCCCTCCCGATCCCATCTTGTTTCATTTATTCTTTTCCTACCCTCCAGACCCCCCATGTTGCATCTCTACTTCTTCATATCAGGGAGATCATATGATAGTTGTCTTTCTCCCATTGACTTATTTCACTAAGCATGATAACCCTCTAGTTCCATCCATGTTGTTGCAAATGGCAAGATTTCATTTTGTTTGATGGCTGCATAGTATTCCATTGTATATATATACCACATCTTCTTTATCCATTCATCTGTTGATGGACATCTAGGTTCTTTCCGTAGTTTGACTATTGTGGACATTGCTGCTATAAACATTTGGGTGCACGTGCCCCTTCGGAGCACCACATTTGTATCTTTAGGATATATACCCAGTAGTGCAATTGCTGGGTCATAGGGTAGTTCTATTTTCAACATTTTGAGGAACCTCCATGCTGTTTTCCAGAGTGGTTGCACCAGCTTGCTTTCCCACCAACAGTGTAGGAGGGTTCCCCTTTCTCTACATCCTCATCCACATCTTAGACCAGTACTTCTTAATGGGGGCAGTTTTGCCCCATAGGGGTCACTTGGCAATATCTGGAGATAGTTTTAATTTTGCAGCTGGAGAGGATACTACTGACATCTACTGGGTAGAATCCAGAGATGCTTCAAAGCATATGGGTCTCCCATAATAAAGACATACCCAGTCCCATATGTCAATAGTGTCAAGGATGGGAAACCCTGGCATAGCAAAGTCAGAGATCCTGGCTTTAGATAGGAAGGAAGAGGGGCACCTGGCTGGCTCCATGGGAAGAGCTTGTGACTCTTGATTTTGGGGTTGGATTTGAGCCCACTGATTGTAGAGATGACTCAAAAAATAAATATTTTTTAAAGATTTATTTACTTACTTGACAGAGTAACAGTGAGAGAGGGAACACAAGCAGGAGGAGTGGGAGAGGGAGAAGCAGGGTTCCTGCTGAGCAGGAAGCCCGACTTCGGGCTCTATCCCAAGACCCTGGGGGTTATGACCTGAGCCGAAGGCAGATGCTTCATGACTGAGCCACCTAGACACTCCTCAAAAATAAAATCTTAAAAAAAAGGAAGACATTCCCTTGTTCCCAAAATGAAAGGAGAAAGAAACCATGATGGTAAGGAAAGGATCCTTCTCATCCTCGTTACTGTTTGTGGAGTAAAATACAAGATTAGTTGAAGAGGGAAAGTTGAGACCATGTGAGATTCAAAGTCCTGGAGGAATTGTGAAAAGAGCTTTAGATAACTAAGGGGTTAAATTACTTGTGGGGCTTTTTAGCGATGAATACCTGTTTTAGAGTAGGTGGCCTCAAAATTTTAGTGCTTCCCATATAACTGCTTAGGTAGGAATCACCCAGCTGGGATGGACAGATGGCTGAAATTCTCCAGAACAGGTGTTATAATAGGCCAGAGAGAGAACGGAATTTGAGTTTTTGGAAAATACATGATTGAAATAAAGGGCCATGACATTTTATATGTAGTGCCAAGGAAATAAGGGGTTATAAATAGCAAAATAATGGGAGTTTGTACAGCTTGGATGCCACTTTGAGGGAAGAGAGCAGGTGCAGTACAGATTAAAAAGCGAACAGGGTAGGAATGTAGTTACTGTGTTCGGACCAGGATGGTTTGGCTTTTTGTCTTCAAGAGGGCAAGAGTCTCAGGTGAGAAGTTCAAGGTATGTGATTGAGAAGTGAAAGTATGGGTGTTTGCTAGC
This sequence comes from Neogale vison, assembly GCF_020171115.1. NCBI lineage: Eukaryota > Metazoa > Chordata > Mammalia > Carnivora > Mustelidae > Neogale > Neogale vison. The sequence goes on from NC_058096.1 coordinate 217,890,096, forward strand.
TTACGCCTAGAATCTTGAATCAAGGTGGAGAGTCAGAGTGGGAGTCAGGTGCTAATGACTTAATGAGTTAGGTCTATGCCTTGGGGCCATTGCAGATGAGAAACCAGGGAAGTACCTCAGTGGAGATGGCAGTTTTGATAAGTGATGGACAGTGTGGTTTGTTAATATGGTAGGTTTACATTAGGGATGAGGAAGATAAGAATGCCTGTCAGATTGCTTTGAGGTTGTCCATGGCAAGAAAAACAAGGACCCATGATCAAAGACTGCTTGAATCTGAAAGGAACACATGCTAGATGGGCTATGATGGAATTGCCCTCAGTGCAGAGGAGAAATGGAAAGCTGGCACATTCTCTTGTTAATTCCTCTTCATTTCAGAGCCCTGCCTGCCGTGGACCAGAGAAGCAAGAAGAGGAGCATCCTGGGCGTACTTACTCAAGAGTCTTACAAAATGGCAGCCACACGTCTGTCTGCTGTGGTCGGTAAGTTCCTAGGGTAGATGCACTTCACTCGAATTAAATGGCCTTTCCCCTTTAGAAAGGGCAGGAAAGAAGAAAGCTGAGTAGCCATGGAGGAGGACTGGGAAGGAGAGGTTAACATGAGAGGAGATGCTGTGGAACTAACTCTACAGGCCAATGGAGCCCCATAATTTGTTCCCATATGATTCAGCCATCTTTGGGATTTTGGAAGGAAGGCATTTGTGCATCATGGGGAGAGAGGGAAGAACATTTAGAGGTGGTACCTCATTACCTCATTATTCCATCCATTTGTTCTATACCATTCTGAGTTTCAGTTTCTGGTTCCTCATGGATATCAAGGCTCCCTATTTTCTGACTCTGGGGGGCTGGGCAGGTTTTCTGGCTAATATGCTTTGTGGGTGTGTGTGTACGTATGGATGACTTGATTGATGATACTGGGAAATTTTAGGCTTGTGGGTGGTACAATAATGGATGTGCCCAGACTCTCATGGCACCCTGTTTTCTGTCTTTCCTTGTTCTAGACCCTGCTGGTGCCCATGAGAGGATCACAGAGGTGAAAAACATCTACTCTGCATTACAGGTGAATTTTTTCCTAAAATAGATTTCTTCCCTGAAGTGAATGTGTTTCCTGCCAGTATCCCACAGAGTGTTAACCTTAGAAATAAAAGTTGTCCATGATTTTACCAGCAGAAATGGGTTTATTCAGGAATAGCAGGAAATTACAATTCGGGACAAGCAAGCTACAGCAAAACTACAGGCAAGTCTGGAGAACCAAGGAGAGGACTCTTCTGTAGTAGAAAAAGGGAGTTGGAAGGCTGTTACAAACAAAATATATATTGAATAAATTGGGAATTTAGTGTACTGTGGCTTTCCGTTGGCTGAGTTGTGGCAGTCTCTCATTCCCTGGGCTGTTGACTAACGAGGAGAAAACTTTCTTGCTCCTCTGGGGTAGTAAGTAGTAGCTAAAGTAAGGAATGCCTTGCAAAGTCTGTCTCTTCCTGGTGGGTCTGCAATGACCACTGGTGGTAGGGGGTGAGAGCTATCCCTGCTGGCCAGCTGGTTCCATTTCATTGAGGCTTCCTTTCATTAATTTTCACAGGGGCCTTACAACCTATTTTTTATCTTGAGACCTGATGGTGGTTCAGGAATTTCCAAGAACTTACTCCAATACTCTGCTACTTAAAAAATTTTTCAGGCATCTTTTCTACTTAGTGATGTTAGAGAAGGTAAAAGGATATAAAATTTATGGTCATTCTGTTGGGGGGGTATATTTATTTAGCAAGTATTTTTCTTGCAATGTATTCAGGTCTGTTTTGGATCCTAGAGATAGAGTAAGACTGTAAAAACTCTCAGGCTAGAAGTAGAGAGAAATATGACGTGTTAGAGAGATGCTTTAAATTCTTGAGACTGAATGAGATCTTAAGGAGTAAGAGAGAAGAGGACTGAGTTCTAGGATCTTGAAATTATTACGAAAGAGGTCTTTCATCCCTAGTGAAGTCACCATGACTATTCCCAAGAATGTTTGTGGGGTTGGTTGCTGATGGAGAAAAAATGTGTTGATGTTTTAGAACTCAGTAACCTTTGAGGATGTGGCCATGGACTTTACCCAGGAGGAATGGGTGTTGTTGAATTCACGTCAGAGAAAACTGTACAGAGATGTGATGCTGGAGAACTATAGGAACCTGGCATCTCTGGGTAAGGCTGACAATCCCTCCATTTATTTGTTGAGTTTGAGCATGGGTTTCTGGGGTAAATAAGCCCCAGTTACCTTGTAGTTTATATGAATATTCCTGTTGGTTTCTTGTAGGTTTTTGTAGACTTTCACACTTAAGAAAAATAGCGTGTATTAAGATATAACACACCTACCATTTAGCCATTTAGAGAACACAAAGAAATACGTTGTATATGTTTGGTGTCCTTTTTTTTTTTTTAGTTGTATTCAGAGTTGTGCCATCATCACCACTATCTAATTCCAGAACATTTCTTTATTTTTTTTTAAGATTTTATTTATTTATTTGATAGACAGAGATCATAAGCAGGCAGAGAGAGAGAAGGAAGCAGGCTCCTTGCCAAGCAGAGAACCTGACATGGGGCTCAATCCCAGGATCCTAGGATCATGACCTGGGCCAAGGGCAGAGGTTTTCAAGCACTGAGCCACCCAGGGGCCCCTAATTCCAGAATACTCTCATTGGCCTGCCTGCAGGGCATTTCATTCCTCCTTGTTCTCCAGACCCTGGCAACAACTAATCTACTTTACATTTCTATAGACTTGGCCTATTCTGAATATTCATATGAATGGATTCATACCACATGCGGTCTTTATGACTGGTTTCTTTCACATAGCATAATGTTTTCTAGGTTTTTTCACGTTGTAGCATTTATCAGTACTTAATTCTTACTTACTGCTGAATAATACTCTGTTGTATAGATGTACCATTTTGTCTGTCCATTAGCTGATGGACATTTGGATTTTTGTCACTTGCTGCTACGAGTAGTTCTGCTATGAGCATTCATACAGTGAACGTTTTTTTGTGGACGTATACTTTCATTTATCTTAGGTGTATGCCTAGGAGTGGAATTGCTGGGTCATTTGATAACTCAGACATTTTGAGGAACTGCCAAGCAGTTTTCCAAATTAGCTGTATTATTTTACATTCTCTCCAGGAATGTATAAATGTTCCAAAATCTCCACATTCTTGCCAGCACTTAATGCTGCCTTTTTGTTTGTAGCTATCCTAATGTTTGTAAAATGATATCCCATTGTTGTTTTGATTTGCGTTTCCTTAATGACTAATGATATTGAGCAATATTTCTTGTGTTTATTGGGCATTTGTATATCTTCTTTGGAGAAATGTCCATTTAAATCTTTTGCCCACTTGGGGTGTCTGGGTGGCTCAGTCAGTGAAGAATCTGACTCTTCTTACACTCAGGGCTTGATCTTAAGAGGGCTCTGTGCTCAGTGGGGAGTCTGCTTGAGATTCTCTCTCTCGTCCTCTGCCCACTCAAGCATGTTCTTTCTCTCTAAAATAAACAAATGTTTAAAAAAATTGTTTGCCCATTTAAGAATTGGACTGCCATTTTTTTCCCTGTTGAGTTGTGAGTGTTCTTTATGTATTCGGGAAAGAGATTCATTATCAGATACATGATTTGCAAATATTTTCCTACATTCTCTGTGTTCCCTTTTTACTTTCTTGATGGTATCATTTGTGGTATAAAAGTTTAATTTTAATCCAACTTTTCGATTTTCTTGACTCTCAGTTCTATGCCACTGGTTTATATTTCTACCCTTACACCAGTACCATGCTGTTGATATGGTTGTAGCTTTGTAGTAAGATTTGATTTGGTAAGTGTGAGTCTTTCAACTTTGTTTCTCTTTTTCAAGATTGCTTTGTATGCTGTGTACCTTACATTTTCATATGAAATTTAGGCTAAGTTTGTCAGTTTCTGCAAAGAATGTAGGTGGGAGTTTGATAAAAGCCATCATGAATCTGTAGATCAGTCTGGGGAGTGTTGCCACCTTAGCAATATTAATTATTCCAATCTATGAACATGGGATGTCATTTCATTCGTAGAGGTCTTTATTTGTGTTAATATGTTTTTATTATTTTTTTTTAAATTATTTATTTATTTGAGAGAGAGAGAGAGAGAGAACATGAGAGAGGTCAGTGGGAAAAGCAAACTCCCTGCTGAGCAGGGAGCCTGATGTGGGACTCCTTCCCAGGACTCTAGGATCATGACCTGAACTGAAGACAGTCGCCCAACCAACTGAGCCACCCAGGCGCCCTTAATATTTTTTTAATTAAAATTTAAAAAGTATAAATGGTCTCTGGTATACAATAGAATGATTCAACAGTTTTATACATTACTTCGTGCTCATCAAGATATGTGCACGGAGATGCTTCATCTCCTTCACCTTTTTCAGTAGGTTTGTTGTCCATACTTTGTTTTCTGTAGTTAAGAATTTGTTTGTTTTTTTTTTGTTTGTTTGTTTTTGTTTTTTGGTTTGTCTCTTTTCTCTTTGTTGGTTTGTTTTGTTTCTTGAAGTCCTTATGTGGGTGAAATCATACGGTCTTTTTCTCCAACTGACTGACTTTATGTTATACTCTAGATCTATCAATATTGTTGCAAATGGCAAGATTTTATTTTTTTTGTGGCTGAATAATACTCCATCATAGACACAACACATCTTATTATACATTCATCTGCCAATGGACACTTGGATTCCTTCCATATTTTTGCTACTATAAATAGTAGCAATGAAAAGGGATGGAGATACCTTTTTGAAATAGTGTTACCATTTTCTTGGGGTAGATACATAGTAGTGGAAGTACTGGATCATATGATAATCCTAATTTAAAATTTTTTGAGGAACCTCCATATTGTTTTCCACAGTGGCTGCACCTCTTTATGTTACCACATCTTACCTTTTTCTCCACATCCTTACCTATACTTACTATTTCTTGTTTCTTATTTTAGCTGTCTGACAGATGGGAAGTGATAGCTCACTGTGGTTTTCAATTGCATTTCTGTGATGATGAATAATGTTGTGCATCTTTTCATGTGTCTGTTGGCCATCTGGATGGATGGAAGATGTTCGTGTCCTCTCACCATTTTTTAATTGGAATGTCCAGTTTTTTGTTATGTATAAATTCATATATTTTGAATATTAACCTCTGATTTGATACATTATTTACAAATATCTTCTCCCATTTAATAAGTTGTCTTTTTGTTGATTATTTCCTTTACTGTGAAAAAGTTTTTTATTTTGTCGTAGTACCAGTAGTTTAATGTTGATTTTGCTAACCTTGACAGAAGACTTGTATATAGGGACGCCTGGGTGGCTCAGTTGGTTAAGCAGCTGCCTTCGGCTCAGGTCATGATCCCAGCATCCTGGGATCGAGTCCCACATCGGGTTCCTTGCTCGGCAGGGAGCCTGCTTCTCCCTCTGCCTCTGCCTGCCTCTCTGTCTGCCTGTGCTCGCTCTCGCTCCCTCTCTCTCTGACAAGTAAATAGATGGAATCTTTAAAAAAAAAAAAAAAAGAAGACTTGTATATAGAAAAATTTCTTTGCTAATGGCAAAGAAATTACTGCTTATGTTTTCTTCTAGGAATTTAATGGTTTCAGGTTCCACATTTAGGTCTTTAGCCGATTTGAGTTTATTTTTGTGTATGGTGTAAGAAAGTGAACCAGTTTCATTCTTCTGCATGTTGCTGTCCAGTTGTGTCAACACCATTTGCCAACACCCTGAGATCATGACCTGAGCCCAAGGCAGATGCTTAACTGACTGAGCACCCAGGAGCCCATTGTAGAATAAGTTTGGAGATTTTCCTTTCTAATATATATATTTTTGGAATAGTTGGAGATGAATAGGTATTAACTCTCCTTTAAACGTTGGTAGAATTCACCTGTGAAGCCATCTGGCTCTTGACTTTTGTTTGTGGGAGTTTTTTTTTTTTTTTTTCTTTTGGTTTGTCTTTTTTTTTTTTTTTTAAAGATTTTATTTATTTATTTGACAGAGAAAGATTACAAGCAGGCAGAGAGGCAGGCAGAGGGAGAGAGGAGGAAGCAGGTTCCCTGCTGAGCAGAGAGCCCGATGCGGGACTCGATCCCAGGACCCTGAGATCATGACCTGAGCCGAAGGCAGCGGCTTAACCCACTGAACCACCCAGGCGCCCCTCTTTTGGTTTGTCTTAAAGATTCAATTTCATTGTTTATAATTGGTCTCTTCAAAAATTTTCTTCCTGATTCAGTTTTGGGAGGTTATGTGTTTCTGGGAATATATCCATTTCTTCTAGGTTGTCCAGTTTGTTGGCACATAACTTTTTATTCTCTTACAATCATTTCTGTGGTGTTGGTTGCTATTTCTCTTCTGTCATTTATGATTTTGAGTCCTCCCTCTTTTGATGAATGTGGCTAAAAAGATACTGATTTTGTTGATCTTATGAAAGAATGAATTCCTGGTTTCACTAATCTGTTCTATAATTTTTTAGTCTTAATTTTAGCTATTTTCTAATCTTTATTATTTCTTTCCTTCTGCTGGATTTGGGCTTTGTTCTTTTTGTAACTCCTTTAAGTGGAAGGTTAGCTTGTATATTTTTCATGCTTCTGGAGATACACTTGTATTGCTATAATCTTCCCTCTTAGAAGAGTTTCTGCTGCATGCCAAAGATTTTGGACAATTGTGATTTCATTTTCAGTTGTTCCCATGTATTTTTAAACTTCCTCTTTGATTTCCTGGTTGACCTATTCATTGTTTAATAATGGCGTTATTTAAGCTCAATGTATTTGTAGTCCTTCCAGATTTTTTTTTTTGTGGTTTATTTCTAGTTCTATACCATTATGGTTAAAAAAGATGATTTCAGTCTTTTGTTTTTGTTGAGACTTGTGACCTTATGACCTAACAGGATAATCTTCTGTAGAATGTTTTGTGTGCTCTTGAAAAGAAAGTGTATTCTGCTTTGGGATGGAATGTTCTGAATATCTGTTAGATGCATCTGGTCCAGTGTGTCACTCAGATCCATGGTTTCCTTGTTGACTTTCTTTTTCTAAATTTTTTAAAAGATTTTATTTTTGTGAAGGAGAGAGAGGGCATGAGCAAGGGGGAGGGTCAGAGGGAGAAGCTGACTCCCTACGGGGAAGTCAGCAGGGAACACAGTATGGGACTCGATCCCAGAACCCTGGGATCTTGACTTGAGCCAAAGGCAGATGCTTAACAAACTGAGCCACCCAGGTGTTGGTTTTCTGTCTGGATGATCTATCCATTGATGTAAGTGGGGTGTTAAAGTCCTCTGCTGTCATTGTATTACTATTAATATCTTCTGGTTTTTATAGTTTTATGTATTTGGCTGCTCCCAAGTTGAATGCATAAATATTTAACAATTGTTACATTGTCTTGTTGGGTTGTTCCCTTTATGATGATGTAGTGTCCTTGTCTCTTGTTAGTCTTTGTTTTTAAAGTCTATTTTCCATGTGAGTATTGCTACTTCAGCTTTCTTTTCACTTCCGTTTGCACTGTAAATGTTTTTTCATCCCTTTACTTTCAGTCTGCATGTGTCTTTAAGTCTGAAATGATTGTCTTATAGACAGTATATAGATGGCTCCTGCTTTTTTATTAAATCCATTTAGTGCTCTGTCTTTTGGAGTGTTTAGTCCATTTGCATTCATAGTTATTATATATAGGTATGTACTTAGTGCCATTTTGTTACTTGTTTATGGTTGCTTTTGTGGTTCTTGGTTCCTGTCTTGTCTTGTTCTGTTCTGTTGTGATTTTGTGGCTTTCTTTAGTGATATGCTTGAATACCTTTGTCTTTTTTTTTAGGGTATCCATTAAAGGTTTTTGACTTGTAATTACCATTCTTCAGCTGAATATACAATGTCATATTCATATAGCAAGTCTATATTAGGTTGGTCTCTGTATTGGGTTGAACCCATTCTAAAAATACTAAATTTTTACCCCCCCCACTTTTAAGTATATGATGTTATACTTTACATTCTTTCATTTTGTGAATCCCTTAATTGATTTTTTTTGAAGATTTATTTGAGAGAGGGAGAGAGAGAGAGCATGAGTAGGGGGAGGGGAGGAGCATAGGAGTAGGGAGAAGCAGACTCCTCACTGGCCAGGAACCCTGATGCGGGACTCAATCCCAGGATTCTGAGATCATGACCTGAACTGAAGGCAGACACTTAACTGACTGAACCATCCAGGTGCCCCTCTTGACTGATTTTTATAGATGTAATTAATTTTACTGTTTTTATGCTTTAACCTCCATGCTGGCTTTATAAGTGATTAGTCTGCTACTTTTATTATGCTTGAATGTATCTGTGAAAGTTTTTACTTTTACAGGTTTATTACTTCTGGTTATGGCCTTTCCCTTCCCAGTCAAAGGAATTCTTTATCTTGTATTATGAATGACAGCTTTGCTAGGTAGAATATTCTTGCTTGCAGGTTTTTTCCTTCCAGCACTTTGAATATATCCTACCACTTCCTTATGGCATGCAAAGTTTCTGCTGAAAAATCAGCTGAGAGCCTTACAGAATTTCCCTTGTATGTAATTATTTTCTTTAATCTTGCTGCTTTTAAAATTCTCTATCACTACTTTTTTCATTTAGTAAGTTTGTGTCTTGGTGTGGACCTTCTTAGGCTGATTTTATTGGGGGTGACTTCTGGATCTGGATATTTGTTTCCTTCCCCAGATTAGGGAAGTTTTCGTTTATTATTTCTTCAAGTTTTATGCCCCCTTTTTACCCTTCTTCTAGGAGCCATATGATGCAAGTATTACTATGCTTGATGGTATCATTGAGTTCCCTCAAACTGTTCTCAATTTTTTTTAAGATTTTATTTTTAAGTAATCTCTACACCCAATGTGGGACTCAAACTCCTAACCCTGAGGTCAGGAGTTACTTGCTACACCAACTGAGCCATCCATTACTCTACCTTTAATTTTAATCATTCTTTTTATTTTTTTGCTGTTCATCTTGGTTTCTTTCCACTACCCTATCTTCCAGCTCCATGATCTGCTTTGCTTTCTCTAGTCTGCTAATTTTTAGTTACTGAGTTCTTCATCTCTGATTGATTGTTTTTGTGTTTTCTATCCATAGAGGTCTTTAAATTCTGTTATCTGTCTAAGTCTTAAAATTCCTTTTAAAAATAATTTAAAAATATTTTGTCTGTTTCCTTGGGTGGGGGTAGTGCATGGACAGGGGGAAGAGCAGAGGAAGAGGGAGAGGGAATCAGTCTCCAGCAGACTCCACCTTGATTATAGAGCCTGACACTGGGCTCAATCCCACGAACCTGAGACCATGACCTAAGCTGAAACCCAGAGTCAGTTGCTTTTTTTTTTAAGATTTTTATTTATTTGACAGAGATCACAAGTAGGCAGAGAGGTAGGCAGAGAGAGAGGGGGAAGCAGTCTCCCCACCGAGCAGAGAGCCTGAAATGTGGCTCGATCCCAGGACCCTGAGATCATAACCTGAGCTGAAGGCAGAGGTTCAACCCACTGAGACACCCAGGTGCCCCCTGAGTCAGATGCTTAATTGAGACACCCAGGCACCTGTAAGTCTTAAACTTCTTAGTGTTAAATTTATCCCTAATCATTTTTTGATGCTATTGTCAATGAAATTGTTTTCTTGGTTTCATTTTTATTATATTAATTGATTATATATAGAAATACAGTTGATACATTGTATATGATCTTTTAGTTTGCAACCTAATAGTTTTTTGTGTGGATTATTTCAGATTTTCTATTTATAAGTTTATGACATCTGTGAATAGAGATGGTTTTTCTTCTTTCCAAATGGGATAACCTTTATTTCTTTTCTCCTTGCCTAGTTGCCCTGGACAGAACTTCCAATGTAATGTTGAGTATAAGTGGCAAGGATGGACATCATTTTGTTGTTGTTCCTAATCTTAGGGGGGCAATTTTCAGTCTTTGTCCATTAAATCTAATTATAATAGATGATTTGAAAGATACTTATTTATTTATTGGACAGACAGAGATCACAAGTAGGCAGAGAGGCAGGCAAGGGGTGGGGGAAGCAGACTCCCTGCTGAGCAGAGAGTCTGATGCGGGGCTGTATCCCAGGACCCTGGAATCATGACCTGAGCTGAAGGCAGAGGCTTTAACCCACTGAGCCAAGCAGGTGCCCTTATTATTTTAAATATTTGTTTACTAACTGCAAAGTATGGCCTTTAAAGGGCACCTTTATTATTTTATTTATTTTAAATACTTGTTTACTAATTGCAAAGTATCGCCTTTAAAGGGATGTATTCTGTTGGCTGCTTTTCTTAACCCTGTATGTGTGGTACACTTTCCTGTCTCTTTGCGTGTTTCAGTTTGTTCTTAAAAATGAGATTTTTAAAAATTAAAAATTTTTTTTAAAAAAAATTGTATGTATTTATTTGACAGAGGTAGACACAGCAAGAGTGGGAATATAAGCAGGGGCAGAGGGAGAGGGAGAAGCAGACTCCCCTGTTGAGCAGGGAGCCTGATACAGGGCTTGATCCCAGGACTCTGGGACTATGACCTGAGTTGAAGGCAGATGCTTAATGACTGAGCCACCCAGGTGCCCCTAAAAATTGTTTAAATTTAAATTAAACTGGCCAACATACTGTACATCATTAGTTTCAGATGTAGTGTTCAATAATTTATCAGTTGAATATAACACCCAGTGCTCATCCTATCACATGCCCTCCATAATACCCATCACTGTTACCCCATTCCCCACCCACCTTCCCTGAAGCAACCCTCAGTTTGTTTCCCATAGTTAAGAGTCTCTCGTGGTTTTTCTCCCTCTGATTTCTTCCCATTCAGTTTCTGCTCCATTCTCCTATGATCCACTGGCCTATTTATTAATTTAAACATCTAAGTGAAACCATATGATAATTGTCTTTCTCTGATTGACTTAGTTCACTCAGCATAATACCCTCTAGTTCTGTCCATGTTGATGTAACAGGCACATGAACAGGCATTTCAAGATAATAAATTTTACCAATTCTAGTAATGGATGCCTTTGCCATCAGGGTTCATTGTTGTTTTCTTCTCTGTGCTTATTTGTTTTGTGACCTTCCTAGCTGAATTCCACAGATTCTGTATGCCCTGTCATGTTCAACCACGGAATTTTCTCCTAACTTTTCTTTTTCTTTTTTAAAAATTTTATGTTAGTCACCATATAGTACATCATTAGTTTTTGATGTAATGTTCCATGATTCATTGTTTGTATATATATTTCTTAAGATTGTATTTATTTATTTGACAGAGAGAGAGGGAACATAAGCGTAGGGAGTGGGAGAGGGAGAAGCTCCCTGCTGACAGGGAGCCTGATGCGGGGCTTGATACGAGGACCCCAGGATCATGACCTGAGCTGAAGGCAGACGCTTAATGACTGAGCCACCCAGGTGCCCCTCATTGTTTGTGTATTTAAAAAAGTCCTTATTTGGGGGCACTTGGGTGGCTCGGTCAGTTGAACGTCCCACTCTTGATCTCAGCTCAGGTCTTGATCTTAGGGTTGTGAGTTCAAGCACTGTGTTGGGCACCACACCAGGCATAGAGCCAACATAAAAAAAATAAAAATAAATAAAAACTTAAAAGTGCTTATTTTAATTTTTAACCTGGTTTCCTGGTCATTGTAACTTGAGTAGTCCAACAATGATTAGTATCATTTTCTTAAATGCTTTGCCTATGTCTCTTCATCTCATGCCAAGTAGATCTATGTAAGAAGTCATGCCTTTAACTTCAGGCAACTTACAAGACTAGTTATTTTTCACTGCCTGCCTGGGCAGGGTCTAAAAGTCAACCAAAGCTAGGTGACTTGGGACTTACCCTCTTTTTCTGGCCATGTGCCTAGCCTTGGCTTATGCACAGAATTCTGGATCCCCGGGAACTGATTGGAGCTGTTCCAAGTCCCTAAGGTGATGCCTTGGGGATAAGAGTTTTTTCCTGCTAAGCTGAGCTCTGGCTAAACTCCAATAGCTACAACAGCCTGAGGATATATATTTTCTAGGGAACTTCAAGCTTAGACTAATAATACATCTTTATCTATATTCATATATATGTTTTATATCTATACAGCTACAGTGGATATTAATGTAAGAGTACAAAGGACTCATTGATACGGTTTCAGATTCTGTGTTGCAAATAACCTAAAGAAACCTCTATTTTTACTGAGTTTTGGTGCCTTATCAAAAAATATCAACACTGATTTTTAAAGAGTATTAATATATTCCTCTTCTCCCCAACTACTTATCTCTGAGTCTAGATTTTCTTCATACCATTTCTTTAAACTTGATTTTTTCAGTGTTCCAAGATTCATTGTTTATGCACCACACCCGGTGCTCCATGTAATACGTGCCCTCCTTAATACCCACCACCAGGCTCACCCAACCCCCTACCCCCCTCCCCTCCAAAACCTTCAGTTCGTTTCTCAGAGTCCACGGTCTCTTATGGTTCATCTCTCCTTCTGATTTCCCCAGTTCCATTCTCTACTTCTCCCAGTGTCGTCGGTGTTATTCCCTTATGTTTCAAAACAACATAGAAAGCTGCACTGTATGCTGAAGTGGATATAATAATCCAGTGATCTTCTTTTGAGCCATGCATTAGTGAGGTGTACAAAAATCTAAAAAAAAAAAACAAACCACTGTTCTCAATAGCTTTTTAAAAATAAATGTAAGTGGCGGGGGTGTGGGAGGTTGGGGTACCAGGTGGTGGGTATTATAGAGGGCACGGATTGCATGGAGCACTGGGGTGTGGTGAAAAAAATAGTGAATACTGTTTTTCTGAAAATAAATAAATTGAAAAAATTAAAAATAAATAAAAATAAAAAAATAAATGTAAGTATTTTAGAAAAATAATAACTGTTCTGGGGCTGGTTATTTTACCAGCGCTCCAGTCTCTTTGTTGACTGCAAGGCTGGTGGCTTTTTCCTCTTACCAAGGTTCAGTGATTTTTCTTGGATAGACAGCTTTCCATTTGTTCTGTGTCTTCGGTTAATTTCTAGAGTTCTGAATTGATTGAGTCTACTTGTTTGGCCCATTATTTGTTGTTTTAGTGGGGGAGATGAATTAACAGGGTCTTCATTCTATCATTATAAAAGCTGATCCTCAGGTGCTTTACTTTTGTTTTATCTGTTAGAAATTTGTCATAATCATTTTGCTGCTCCTAAAGCCACACTTGTCTATCTTCACAACCTCAAAGATAAAGTTGCCACTGTTGTTTCCTTATACACTACATGGTTCTCTCACATGCATTGTTCCCTATTATAGAAAAGCAGCTCAGCAAACCCACTCTGATCACCCAGATGGAACAAGAAGATGAGATGAAAAGAGAGACAGGATATCACCAAGATATATGTTCAAGTGAGCAGTGGGCATAAATGAATTTTTTTTTTTACCACATCTGGTGGGGCTGAGGAAGAGCTACATTATGAAGAGTCCAGCAGGGGACTTAAAAAAAATACCCTCTAAATTTGAGTAGCGAGCAGAGACCATTTGGTGTGAGCTTATTCATGTACTTCCAGAATTCCCTAGTCTTTGGCTTTTAACCTTTCATTTCATACTTTTTAAAAATGTTATGTTAGTCACCATACAGTACTTCATTAGTTTTTGATGTAGTATTCCAAGATTCATTGTTTGCATGTAACACCCAGTGCTCCATGCAATAAATGCCTTCCTTAATAACCATTACCAGGCTCACGCCTCCCCCAACCTGCTCCCCTCTGAAACCCTCAGTTTGTTTCCTGGAGCCCATAGTCTCTCATGGTTTGTCTCCCCTCTCTGATTTCTCCCCTTTATTTTTCCCATCCTTCTCCTTATGACCTTCATACTTTCCTGTGCTCTGAAAGAAAGATCTGTCTTGTGCTTTAATATTTACATTTAGAATCACTAATTCTTCCCATTTTGTGTGTATCATATACCATAGCCTTGGCTTATTAACACTAAAACATGTAAATATCATTCTTTTGATCAAAATACATTTTTTCTTGCACATTGTCTTCCTAAGTTTAGGGTCTGTTTGAAGAGATCCACATGGATGTTAGTTTTGGTCCTTGTCCTCCCATTTCAAACTCAAGATTGTTTCCTGTTTGTTTCAGATTGGGCTTGGGCTTTGCCTGCTTTTGTCAGCATATTGACAAAAACTTACTTTCCCCCACTTTGTTCAGATGGGATGGTTCCCCTTAAAACCAAACAATCACAACATAAGCAAGATATTTTGGAGAAAGAAGCACTCAGTGGCAAGAAGGTAGGAGTCACACAAGAATTTCTTGCTGTCTGTTAGAAATCCAGAGTTCCATGTAGTAGAAAAGGAAAACATGAACTAAGGGGTCAATTTGAGGCATTCATTTTACCAACAAAAAATAGGAAATTCTCTAAATACCATGAATATGAAGGAAGCTTACCCACTAGCTCCAAAAATGGTTGCAGAGACTCCTCAGAGTAAATATTTTCACAATGGACATTAGATACTAAATATTAAAAACATTCACTCCAAAGCATTTGTATAGTAAAACTTTAAAGAACCCTGATGAGAGCCATGTGGTATAAGATTCCTCTTATTCAATCTAATAAACTCGGATAGAAACTGTGTATATTCACTTAAAAAAGTGTTAGGTAATCTCTAATTTTAATAAAGTGCGTGTTCATTTATTTATTTATTTTTTAAATAAAGTGTGTGTTTAAACCTGTCAGAATTTGAGTACCGGGGAGGGGGGGAGGAGATTCTCAGTCAACATAATGATTGTGATAAATCTTGTGATCACAACTAATTTTAACCAATAGGGGCAAACTCTTGGAGGAAGATCCATTGAACAGAATAAAATTGCCTTGAGCATGAAATCTAGCATTACTCAGAATCAGAGGATTCATCCTGGCGAGAATCCCCATCAACACCTTCATCTTGGAAAAGCCCTCAGAGGTTGCTTACACCTTAACCCACATGAGAACATTCTTTCTGGGGAAAAATCCAGTGACTGTAAAAATGATAAAAATACCTCCATCAGGAGTTCTTTCTTAGCTGTGCACAAGAGACCACATACAAGAGAGAAATCCTATGAATGTCCTGACTCGAGGAAAGTCTCAAGTTCAATCTTAGATCGTAAGCATAAAAAAACTTGCATTAGGGAGAAATCTTTTCAGTGTAGCCAGTGTGGTAAAGTATTAGTGAACCACTCATCCATTGCATTGCACATGAGAACCCACATTGGCGAAAAACCTTTTAAGTGTAACCAGTGTGGGAAAGCCTACAGTTCAAACTCTTACCTCACACGACACAAGAGAATTCACACTGGGGAGAAGCCCTATGAATGCCATGACTGTGGAAAAACCTTCAGAGATAGTTCACTTCTCAGACAACATGGAAGAATTCATTCACGGGACAAACCCTACAAATGTGATCAGTGCAGCAAAACCTTTAGTAGGAGCTCTAGGCTTACCATGCACAAGATAATACATACCAAAGAGAAGCCCTATGCCTGCACTGATTGTGGGAAAACCTTCAGCATTCTTTCATACCTCACAAGACATAAGAGAGTACACACTGGTGAGAAGTCTGTTGAATGCAGCCACTGTGGAAAAGCCTTAAGTAGTCCATCAGCTCTGAAGACACACCTGCGGATACATACTGGAGAAAAACCTTACAAGTGTGATCAGTGTGGGAGAACTTTTAGAATGAGCTGTAATCTTAATGTGCACAAAAAAATGCATGCTGGAGAGAAACCGTGTACTTGCATTGACTGTGGGAAAGCCTTCAGGGATCACTCATGCCTTAAAGAACATGTGAGAATTCATACTGGAGAGAAGCCCTTTGCATGTAATCAGTGTGGGAAAGCCTTCAGAGTGAAATCTTTCCTCACTTTGCACAAGAAAGTTCACATGAGAATGAAACAGTATGAGTGTAAGGAATGTGGGAAAGCCTTCAGTGGTTTCTTATCTCATAGGAGACATATGAGAATGCACACCAGGGAAAAGAAACCCTTCAAGTGTAGTCAGTGTGAAAAAGCTTTTAGGAGGCATGTGTCCCTTACAATACACATAAGAACTCACACTGGAGAGAAACCCTATGAGTGTGATCAGTGTGGGAAAACCTTTAGCGTAAGGTGCAATCTTACTGTGCACAAGAGAGTCCATACTGGAGAGAAGCCCTATAGATGCAATGTGTGTGGACATGCTTTCAGTAAGCTGTCATCCCTTCGGCGGCACCACGAGAACACTCATGCTGGATAAAGCTCTGAGTAATGTCCATGTACAGTAGTTTTCAGTGAACTCTCAATCTTGAAGGCATATAAGCACATACTAACTGCAGAGAACTGGATGTAAAGAATGGAAAAACCCCTCTAAAAATCTGTAGGAGAAATGTAAGTTATGCAGTGACTTTGATAAATCCTTTAAACATCTCCTAGATGACCAATTGATACTAAATGTAAAAACTTTGTAGTGTCTTCAAGACTTGTTGAGAAAAATAAATGCCTAATGTTTTAAGCCACCATGTTTACAGTGTGTGTGTGCGTGTATTTTGGAAGGGAGGTTTTATTCACAAATGTGTCACCAATATAACCCATGTCAGGTTTTCAGAAATTTATGTGTATAATTAAAAGATTGAATTGCTGCTGGAGTACCAGGAGGGAGGTTATCCGTATACACTGGTCGTTCCCTTTTAACTCTCTAATCACCCTAATTCTTGATACCATAACATGTATACTCTGGATTCAATGCATTTTTAAAAGGTTTTTCTTTTTTTTTTTTGATTTTTAAAAACACCTTTATTGAGATATAATTTGCATCCCCAAAACAATTTACCTGTTTTAAGTGTGTAGAAAGACTTGATTTTTATATAAAACAAAAACCTTAGGAATTACCTGAGCAGTGCTTATATGAATTTCCAGAAACCTCACTTTTTTTCCCCTCTAGATTTGGTTCAGTGAGACTTACACTTCAATAACTATTAGGAGACTTGGTAAAATTAAAAGATTTAAAATTCCACTTCTTTTTAATCTCCTCATTGTGAAGAAGATATTTATAATCTGTGGATTTTTAAATTTACAACGTAGTATATCTTTAAGTTTAAAAATCTGAGATCATCCAGGGTCAGATTACCATATGAGGACAGTCATATTGGTAGAGGGGAGAATTCACTGGACTTTTTTTCTCTGCCTGCTCAAACTATGATAAAACAGAGGATTCCCCTGTTACAAAGGAATAGTGGACCATAGTTTCAAAAGGTTTTTCTTTTTTAAAGTAATCTCTATAGGAACTCACAGCCTGAGATCAAGAGTCATATGTTCCACTGACCTGGCCAGGTGCCCCTAGAATCATTACCTTTTTAACAGTTTTATTGAGATGTAATTTACATGTTGAAGTATAAAATTCAATGGGTTTTAGTATGTTTACAGAGTTATATGCCTTATTCTACCTGATACAGTATCATTGTACCTGGATTCTGCTCAAGACTCTTCGTGAGAATCATCTGTGTTTTTTCTTCAGCAGAATTTTATTGTCATTGGTACATAGCTTCCCATTTTATGAATATGCACAATTAATTCAACTGTTCTGGACATTTGGATTGTTTATCGTTGGAGTATTTTTTTAAAAATAGTTTAGTTATTTGAGAGAGAGAACACGAGCAGGGGAAGAGACAAAGGGGGAGGGGGAAGCTGAATCCCCACTGAGCAGAGAGCTTGATGTGGGGCTCAGTCCCAGGACCCTGAGATCATTACCTGAGCTGAAGGCAGGTGCATAGCTAACTTAGCCACCCAGGATACCTATAGTTAGGGTATTTTACACATAATTCTGCCATGAGCATTTTTGTACATGTTCTAGTTCACAGCTGTACATATTTTCACCGGGTATATATTTTAGGAGTGCAGTTTCTGGGTCATAGGGAATACACATAGTCACATTTATTCAACACTACCTGGTCACATTTATTCAATGGTATCCCACAGTTTATGAAGCAGTTGTTCAAGTATGTCTGCTCTCTTGTTAATATTTTACATTGTCTTTTTCATTTTGGTCATTTTGATGTGCATGCCATAAATTTTTAAAAACTTTTCATTTGGAACCAGTTTTGCACTTAATAGAAAAGTTTGTACGGAGTTCTGTATATCCCTCAGTTTCCCAGTGTTACTACAATTAATTTGTCACCTGCTTTCTTCTGGTTAGTATTTTTTGTGTGTGATATCTAAGATTGTTGTTTTTTTTTAATTTTTAAAAATTTTTTTCCTTATTTTTTATTTATTTTCAGCATAACAGTATTAATTATTTTTTCACCATACCCAGTGCTCCATGCAACCGTGCCCTCTATAATATCCACCACCTGGTACCCCAACCTCCGCCACCACCCCCCGCCACTTCAAACCCCTCAGATTGTTTTTTAGAGTCCATAGTCTCTCATGCTCCATGCAATCCATGCCCTCTCCAATACCCACCACCTGGTTACCCCAACCTCCCACCCCCGCCCCTTCAAAACCCTCAGATTGTTTTTCAGAGTCCATAGTCTCTCATGGTTCACCTCCCCTTCCAATTTCCCCCAACTCCCTTCTCCTCTCCATCTCCCCTTGTCAACTCCATGCTATTTGTTATGCTCCACAAATAAGTGAAAACATATGATAATTGACTCTCTCTGTTTGACTTATTTCAGTCAGCATAATCTCTTCCAGTCCCGTCCATGTTGCTACAAAAGTTGGGTATTCATCTTTTCTGATGGAGGCGTAATACTTCATAGTGTATATGGACCACATCTTCCTTATCCATTTGTCTGTTGAAGGGCATCTTGGTTCTTTTTGATGTCCGTTTTCCAGACAACCTCCAAAAGCCTTCCCAAGTAACTAGTAAATTGGCTTCTTTGCATGTACTCTTTACTATTACAGTATTTACCTCACTCACGGAGTGTTTTTGGTTAAAGAAAAATTTGAGAGAGTGGCTTTGTGGAGATGATCCCATGGTACATGCTCTGTATCCCTAGTCTCTGTCCCTATGGGGACTTAAACACCACCTTGCTTCTCTTACTCTTCCAGTGATAATCTCTGCCTCAGAGAAAGCTGGGAGTTGGTCTGATGAGAAGTTCATCAGTTTTCTTCAGGTCAGCCCCAAGAAATCCAAAAATGAGATTCCCAGTCTGGAGATGAGAGGAAACATATGGGAAGAGAATTTATGTACACCTGTCCTCTCAGGTTCAGGAAATCTGGTCATTCATGAATCCTCTCTATGAGCTGTTCTCCTCAAAGATTTGAAATGCTTTGGGGAAGAAATGATAGCATATATCTGGCTAATGAGGAGCTTTGGAAATTGAGCTCCCAGGCCCACAGAGACTAGAGTTTACCTGTGACCCCCTCCTCTCAAAGCAATGTTTATGTCAGGAAACACACCTGAGTCTCCTGAGGTCAACCTTCTTAACCCTGGAGCCCAGTTGCCTTGGTCCCTCTGCCTTTCCTTGAGACAGATTTCCCACCTCTGCCCTTCAATATCTAGAGGAAAGGTGAATTACTTACTGGTGACTTCAAGGCAATCTGATGTGCCCTACTGAATGTACAGTTTTTTTTTTTTTTAAATCAGCCTATCTGGAGGACATCTAAGAGGTAAAAGAAAGTTTGGTAGGATGAAACTATATTGAATTTGTGGTCAACTTTCATTTTCTGCTCTTACTCTGCTTTTTAAATTCCAGGGACGTTTTTCCTTACTTGAACATGAATTAGCACCTTTAGAAATCGGACAGATAGGGGCTCCTGGGTGGTTTCACTGAACCAGTTAAGCATCTGACTTCAGCTCAGGTCATGGTCTCAGAGTCATGGGATGGAATCCTGCACTGAGCTCCCTGCTCTGTGGGGAGCTTGCTTCTCCCTCTACTGTTCCTCTGCTGGTACTCACTCTCTCTGTCAAATAAGTAAAATCTTAAAAAAAAAAAAAAAGAAACTGGACAGATAATTCTACAATTCACTGGTTTCCCTCCTTTTGTTTGGTGGGCTGAGAATGGGAGTAGGATGGGTGAGTTTGGCTTCTCAGTTTTCCCATATCTGATTCCAGCTTTTATCCTCAGAAAGCTCAAGTCTTATCTTTACCTCTTACTTGTAAGGACCTTGAGAGAGGAGGTTGAGACCTATTAGTCTACCTTTCTAGTCTTCCTCTGAAAACTCTCAAAGAAAATACAGAATATTTTCTTTTATTTTTAAAAAGATTTTTCATTTTTATTTTTTTAAAAAGATTTTTATTTTTAAAAAGATTTTCTTTATCTATTTGAGAAAGGGAGTGAGTGCACGAGAGGGGAGAAGGTCAGAGGGAAAAGCAGACTCCCCACGGGCCTGGGAGTTGGACGTGTGACTCGATCCCTGGACTCCAGGATCATGACCTGAGCTGAAGGCAGTCACTTAACCAACTGAGCCCCCCAGGCACCCAAGAAAATACAGAATATTTTAAACCATCAGAATAGCCTAGTACTTTCCAGAATTAATGCTGACATTTTGGCCATATTAGCTTCAGACATTTTTTTTTAAAATACAGTAGTATACATTATATATGATCGGTTTATTTTTTTTAAGGTCTTACGTATTTGACAGAGTGACAGGTAACACAGGCAGTGGGAATGGGCTCAATCCCAGAACCCTGAGGTCATGACCTGAGCCAAAGGCAGACACTTAATGACTGAGCCACCCAGGCGCCCCATCGTTATATATTTTTTTAATTAATATTTTATTTATTTTCAGCATAACAGTGTTCATTATTTTTGCACCACACCCAGTGCTCCATGCAAGCCGTGCCCTCTATAATAGCCCAACCTCGCACCCCCAACCCCTTCAAAACCCTCAGATTGTTTTGTTTTGTTTTTTTTTTTCCTCAGATTGTTTTTCAGAGTCCATAGTCTCTCATGGTTCACCTCCCCTTCCAATTTCCCCCAACTCCCTTCTCCTCTCTAACGCCCCTTGTCATCCATGCTATTTGTTATGCTCCACAAATAACTGAAACCATATGATAATTGACTCTCTCTGCTTGACTTATTTCACTCAGCATAATCTCTTCCAGTCCCGTCCATGTTGCTACAAAAGTTGGGTATTCGTCCTTTCTGATGGAGGCATAATACTCCATATTGTATATGGACCACATCTTCCTTATCCATTTATCCGTTGAAGGGCATCTTGGTTCTTTCCACAGGTTGGCGACCGTGGCCATTGCTGCTATAAACATTGGGGTTACAGATGGCCCTCCTTTTCACTCCAACTGTATCTTTGGGGTAAATACCCAGGAGTGCAATTGCAGGGTCATAGGGAAGTTCTAGTTTTAATTTCTTGAGGAATCTCCACACTGTTCTCCAAAGAGGCTGCCCTATCATTATATTTTAAACTGAATATCAGATCCAGATCCCACAGGGAAAGGCCTTTCTTTGCCGTTAGACGGGAATAACTATATCAGCATGGAAAAATCCTCTGTTCCGTTACTATTCTCCTCCCCGCTTCCCAGAGATTACCAGTCTGGAATTAGTGGATATTTGCCACAGGTAGTTTAATACTAACAGTACATGTGAACATGTCTGATAAATCTCTGCTATAGAAAAAAATTGTAATTAGCCCAAATGCCCACTGATGTGAGAATGTATATTAAAATTAATCTTCTTGTGTCAGTCTTAATAAATACAGAAAATACAGTATAAAGCCAAAATAAGTGGTTGAGTTGAATAATAGTTTATAATAATAATGAGCTTGTAACATAATGTGACATAAGCACACAATGTTTACGGCTACATCATTACTCATGTGAAATATTCCAGGGGAATGATACATGTAAAGTTCGGTATCAAGTTTACCCTCAGAGGAAAATGACCTTCCATCTGTATTGAGATTATGTATGAATATGCCAGAGCTTAAAAGCGATCTGCATTGTTTTATTAAAAAAACTGGGGCAAGCGTGGCACAATAATCAAATTTTGTCGTGCCAGCTAGTGGGCTTAAGCATTTCATTGTCACTTTGTCCTTGTTGGGATACTTAAATTGAACATAAAATGTGAAACAATTATTTAAGGAGCATTTTATAATTATATAAATTTTATCGTGCTATACCTATCATATAAATTGCTTTTCTTCTTTTATAATTTTTGGTCTAATTTTATACAGTGAGAAGTAATGTAAATACTTAGATTTTTGCATTTTTAAAACATAACATTTAAAACATGAAGGATGATATAATAGTATAAAATATTTAAATAACATGGTGTACCATGACTGTGCCATAACTTATGTATGTATTCCCATACTTACGTTTGTTTTGGTTATTTCCTTTCTCTATTTCATTATACTGAGGGCTCCCAGTAGGGATTTGAGTACATCCTTTTCAGCCCTAAGATATTCTTGGGGTGCCTTTGCTTGTCTCTTTCACTCTGTCAGCTTGTTTCCTTTCTAGACATTAGGACTGTTCACTGCTAAAACTGAAAGTGATAGGAAAAGTCTTTGCAAGTCCCCACTTGTGCTGCGTGCTTTACATTTATTCATTTTTTATTCCTGCGATACCTTTGTATATTTTTTATAGTAGTTCCCATTATAAAAGTGAGAAAATTGGGACACCTGGATAGCTCAGTCAGTTAAACATTGGCCTTCGGCTCAGGTCATGATCCGAGTCCTGGGATCAAGTCCTGAATCCAACTCCTTACTCAGTGGGGAGTGTTCCCCCTGCCTCTGTGCGCATGCACCTTCTCTCTCTCTCTCTCTCTATCTCTGACAAATAAGTAAAATTTTTTAAAAAAATGAAAAAAATTGAATCTGCTCAGAGAGGTTCAGGGACCTTCTAATGTCATAGATCCATGTTATAGTTGGGAGATTCGTGACTAAACCAAGGAGTGTCTGTGCTCAAGACTTATCCCTAAATGGTTTTTATGATCCCTTATCTTTCTCCAGGAAGAGAGTCAATTCTTCTCAGGGCCTCAGCTTGTGAAGCAGAGGGCTCGCATTATGTGGGCTCACTGTACTTGTGATTCTGTCATGTATTTGAGATGCTGTTGCAGAAATTCCTTCGTGGGAGTAGGCAGAGGCTTAGACACTGCTACCCATTCCTATCCCCTGTTGCCACTTTTGGGGGCATCATGATAAATTTCTCAGGAATCTGGATAAACCACGGGATGTGAGAGGCTTGTAGAGGGTCCTGGGTAGGTCCACGTGGGACGATTCCTCTGAACCAGGGGCTGAGGTGGCCAAACCCGGAATATGAGGAAGGAGGTTGTGATCTATGGGTAACTCCTAACATTTTCTTTCTTTTAATTAAGTTGTAACATTGCTATAGTTTTAGATGTACAACCTAATGACTTGATATATGTGAATATTGCAAAAATGATTACCAGAATAAGTTTCAGTAACATCCATCACCACACATGGTCACACATGTTTTCTTGTGATGAGAACTCTTAAAAAGATAACATTTTTAAGGGTGCTCCATCAGTTAAGCATCTGCCATTGGCTTGGGTCATGATTCTGGGGTCCTGGGATCAGGTTCCACATTGGGCTCCCTGACCATCAGGGAGTCTGGTTCTCTCTCTACCCTCAGGGGCAACCCCTTTCCCTGCCCCGCCTTCTTGTGATCTTTCTTTCTCTCAAGTAAATAAAATCTTTTAAAAAAAGTAACATTCTTATATTGTCTATTATAGAAATAAAAGACAAGGGTTAAGACAAAAATAGGGACCTATGCTACTGGATAAAGAGGTTTATTTTCACTTCAGAAACTGCAGTAAGGGGTGCCTGGGTGGCTCAGTGGGTTAAGCCGCTGCCTTCAGCTCAGGTCATGATCTCAAGGTCCTGGGATCGAGTCCTGCATCGGGCTCTCTGCTCAGCAGGGAGCCTGCTTCCTCCTCTCTCTCTCTGCCTGCCTCTCTGCCTACTTGTGATCTGTCTCTGTCAAATAAAAAAAGAAAAAGAAAAAAGAAACTGCAGTAAGAATGGGAAAATGATGGGAGAGAAAGACATTTTGGGGTATGTATCAAGGAAGCAAAAGGATAAATATTTCTATCCAGGTTGTTATTCTAAGCACAGAGCTAGACTCTAATGACATCCATTAATATTTGAATATATTTGGAGTTAATTATCTCTCCTTTCTTGTTTTCTTTCTTTCTTTTCTTTTTTTCCACTTTTATCTCATCATTATGTGGTTAAGGAGTGTTAAGTGGAAAAGGGAAAATACCAGTGAGAAAGAGGTAAGGAACTTCTAAAATTGTCATTTTTTTCTCCTGAACATAGATCTAATTGGGTAAAACATGCTAAAGTGTTACTGTTTGCATGTGCCCTGTCAAACATTTTGCATTTATTACTGTACATCCCCATATTATCCTGAAAGTGTAATCATCCACGTGTATATGCTTCTTTTTAAAAGATTTTATTTATTTGAGAGAGAGAGAGAGAGCGAGCATGGGGGGGGTGGAGGGGCAGAGGGAGAGGGGGAAGCAGCCTCCCTACAAGGAGCCTGACTCTGAGATCATGACCTGGGCTGAAGGCAGATGCTCAACCAACTGAGCCACCTGGGTGTTCCTTTGTGTATTTGCTTCTATTTCCTTCTTTCTGTCCATCAGCCTTTCTGGGGGCTCAAGTGTTCAGTGGCCTTGATATCAGGGTTAGGTAATTAAGAAATACTGTCTAGGCTTATGAGAATGACACTTAAAAATATTATTTTATTAAGACTCCTTATATGTCATTCTCCCGCTCTCCTGTTACAGAAAAGAGGCCCTTCACTCTAGCTTCAGAGAGTGACATTAGCCTCCAACTAATGGAGAGAAAATTGCAGCAAATATTTTCCCAGCCTACTTGTGTCCGCTCTCCTTAAGGGAAAGAATCGGAATTTGCAAACATTTTAAAATCCACCAAATCATGACTAGCAAGGCTACATGTTCCAAGTGATACAACTACAAGACTGGGGGGTCCCCAGCAGCCTGCGTCCCTGAGTGACTGTGGAGCAGACTGTGACCAGTGTCTGTAAATTATATGCACACGTGTCTAGCTCATGGCTGATTCATACAAGCCTCTCTGAGCTGGCAGCATTTTCTAAGCTTGACTTAGATCCTGCAGATGGGCTCTGTTTTGATGTTAGCCAGCACACACCGCGTGTGGTGTGTACCGGCATGGGAGCACAGGCATGGGAGCATAGGCATGGGACACAGAAGACCAAGGCAATGATGAGTATAGAACAGCTTTCATGCCAAACTTAAGGTAGACCTGAAGCTGTAAGGCTTGTTTCAGAAGAGCTCAGGAGGCAAGTTGAGGAATGGCCAAAGATGGCACATTGTCTGAAGATGAACATTGTGTGTCATGCTGAAAGCCATTTTATTATTTTAACAAATGATGAATACAAGAATCAAGATGTATCCTGCCTTGCGAGAATGCAGTCCTCAGGTGACCACTTGTATAATTAGGGGAAGTTACTCCTTATTGAAGTATTTTTTTATTGAAGTATTTTAACCAATAAATGTCAGCATTTTGTAACCGCCAATGAATTAATGGATCAAAGTGATAATTATTACAAAAAGCAAGAGAGTATGTGGGTCCTCATGAAAATATTTAAAAGGGTTTGCCAAAAAAAATTGAACCTAAATCTAATCAGGCTTCCAGACTAGAGGTAGGCAGACTATTTCAATAAGGAGCCAGATGGAAAATATTTTATATACTATCAGGACAAACACAAAAACACAGAAACACTGGTGGAAGAAAAAGATGGGAGAGTGGTTATAAATTCTCAGTGTGGAAGAGGAAGGTGGTTTTGATTCTTCCTGAATGTATCTTGATACCTTTGTTAAAGGACTCAACTTTCCTAAGATAAAGGGGGATTAAAAATTGGTTTACCTATAGGGGTAGTATTGATTGGGGAAAGGGGATTACTTTGAAGTTTAACTCTATATGAATATTAGAAAATAAAAATAAAAAAGGAATAAACTAGACTAAACTAAAATAAAAAAAAGAAATTTAAAAATTAGAAATGCTAAAGAAAAACACAGGTGTATGTATCATTAAGTTCAGGTTAGAAGGTTATTATGGAATTTGATGTACTAGACAGCTCACTGTGATGGTAAATAGGTTAAAAAATTATCTATATAAAAAAATGAGCCAAATAGTGGGAATAAATTAAAAATAAAAGTTGTCCTATGAAGTGGTGGTGGTGGTTCTCTTGTAGTTTTTTTTCTTTTTTCCTTCCTGGTTGGTTTTCTGGGGGAGGGGCCTGCCACGTGGTTTTTCAGTCAGTGATGTTCCCTGAGTTAAGTCCTCCTGCCCCCCCCCCTCAAGGGGGTGGGCTCTGAGGAAACCCGTTTTTTCAGGCTTTTGTTCTCTGGAGGTTTTATGTTTGTTCACTTTTTTTTTTTTTCTCTCTCACCTTGACTGCTTTTGATGGTTTTTGTAGGTTTAGAGGAAATCAAACTGCACCCTGACCTCCCTCTCCGAGAGAAGCCTCAGTCTGCTCCCCTGTGGGTACTGCAGAGCCCATATAAATTCCCTCTTGGCCACTGGCAGAGCAGGTTCTGAATCGCGGTTCTTGGGGATGCAGGATCTTCTGCTTGTACCCCAAACCTCGGCAGGGCGGTTGTCTGGGCAGCTCCAGACCACCAGCGAGGTTCCAAGCAGGATCGCACGCTGAGATGTTCCCGCTGGCCCGGGCTGGGAGTGCCTGGTCTTTTTGGGTCTAGGAGCGCCCGGCCGGCGCGCACCTCTCTCAGGGGAGGCTGTGGGTCGCGCGTGTGTCTCAGGCTCTGAGAGCGGGGCGCAGGTCCGAAAGCACCAGGCTGGGCCTTCGTGCACCTCTCTCAGGGGAGAGTTTGGGGTGCGTGTCTCAGGCTCTGAAACAATGACGCGGGACTAAGAGCGCCGGGTGGGCCTTCGTGCACCTCTCTCAGGATGAGGGGGTGCGCGTGTCTGAGGCTCTGTAGCAGGGCTCGGCGTTCTGCTGTGTGGTGAGGCTCCCAGCCCCTCACAGGAGCCAGACCCCACGCAATCTCGGGTGCACTGGCGACTAAGGGACCAAGACCCGGTTTCTCCGCTGCACTCCCTCTGGCTCAGCAGCAGGGGTGGCTGTCCTGGGTCTGGGGACTTAAGCCCCTGTCCCTAGCCACCCCAATTCCCACAATTTCCCCCCCGCGATCCTTTGCTCTTTTGGAGTGCTTTCAACCAGTCTCCGAGTTACTGCTGGTCCCCAGATGCAGGGCACTCTCGCTCGTATTGGGGCATTACTTTCCAACCGGTCGCCTCTGGTGGCTCCCTCCCCCTTTTGTTTATCTTCCAATATCAGTCCAGTGTTCCACTCTGTTTTTCCTGCCCACTGGCGTCTTCTACCCCTGTAGAAATCCAGACGTGTATAATTCTGATCTCAGGCTGATTTCATGGGTGAACGGAGTTCTTTGGTAGGTAATCAGCTCACTTTAGGGTACAGGTTGAAAAGGCGCCACCTCCTACTTCCCCGCCATCTTGTCTCTGGAAAATAATTTAGATTTTGTGGGTCATGTGGCCTCTCAAAAGTACTCAACTCAGATGTAGCTTTCAAGGTGCCATGGGTGATAAAGAAATGAATGGCTACGTTCTCATAAGCCTTTATCGACTGGATGTTGCCCATCAGCTGTATTTTCTCAAACTGTTCTAGAATACAGCCTCAATAATTTTATTCTAGAGTTACTGGCTTAGAGGCATTTTTTTTTACAGGCATTTTTAAAATTAACATACAGTGTATTATTTGCCCCAGGTGTACAGGTCCGTGAACCATCAGTCTTCCACATTTCACAGCACTCACCACAGCACAGACCCTCCCCAATGTCCATAACCCAGCCACGATATCCCTTCCCCCCACCCCCAGAAACCCTCAGTTTGTTTTATGAGATTAAGAGTCGTTTATGGTTTATCTCCCTCCTGATCCCATCTTGTATTATTTTTTCCCTCCATACCCCCCACAAACCCCCCACCCTGCCTCTCAAATTCTTTATATCAGGGGGATCATTTTCTTTCTTTGATTGACTTACTGCGCATAGCATAATACTCTTAGTTCCAACCATGTTGTTGCAAATGGCAAGATTTCATTTCTTTTGAAGGCTGCATGGTATTCCTGTGTGTGTGTGTGTGTGTGTGTGTGTATGTGTATGTACACCACATCTTCTTTATCCATTTATCTGTTGATGGACATCTAGGTTCTTTCCATAGCTTGGCTATTGTGGAAAGTGCTGCTATAAACACTCAGGTGCACGTGCCCCTTCAGATCACTACATTTGTATCTTTTTTTTAAAAAAAGATTTTATTTATTTATTTGACAGATCAGAAGTAGGCAGAGAAGAAGGCAGAGAGAGTGAGTGGGGGAAGTAGGCTCCCTCGTGAGCAGAGAGTCCGATGTGGGGCTTGATCCCAGGACGCTGGGATCATGACGTGAGCCAAAGGCAGAGGCTTTAATCCACTGAGCCACCCAGGTACCCCTACATTTGTGTCTTTAGGGTAAATATCCAGTAGTGCAATTGCTGGGTCATAGGATAGCTCTATTTTCAACTTTCTGAGGAACCTCCATACTGTTTTCCAGAGTAGCTGCACCAGCTTGCATTCCCACCAGCAGTGTAGGAGGGTTCCCCTTTCTTTGAATCCTCGCCAACATCTGTCATTTCCTGACTTGTTGATTTTAGCCATTCTGACTGGTGTGTGGTGGTATCTCAAGTGGTTTTGATTTGTATTTTCCTGATGCCAAGAGATGTTAAATACTTTTTCATGTGTCTGTTGGCCATTTGGATGTCTTTTTTGCAGAAATATCTGTTCCTGTCCTCTGCCCATTTCTTGATTGGATTATTTGCTCTTTGGGTGTTGAGTTTGATAAGTTCTTTGGATACTAGCTCTTTATCTGGTATGCCATTTGCAAGTATTCTGTCAGTTGTCTTTTGGTTTTGTTGACTGTTTCTTTTGCTGTGCAAAAGCTTTTGAAGTCCCAGTAGTTCATTTTTTGCTCTTGCTTCCGCTTGCCTTTGGTGATGTTTCTGAGAGGAAGTTGCTGTGGCTGAGGTCAAAGAGGTTGCTGCTTGTGTTCTTCTCTAGGATTTTGATGGATTCCTGTCTCACATTGAGGTCTTAAATCCATTTTGAGTCTGTTTTTGTGTGTGGTGTAAGGAAATGGTCCAGTTTCATTCTTCTGCATGTGGCTGTCCAAGTTTCCCAACACCATTTGTTAAAGAGACTGTCTTTTTTCCGTTGGAAGTTCTTTCCTGCTTTATCGAAGATAAGTTGACCATAGAGTTGAGGGTCCATTTCTGGGCTCTCTATTCTGTTCCATTGATCTGTGTGTATGTTTTTGTGCCATTACCATACTTTCTTGATGATGACAGCTTTGTAATAGAGCTTGAAGCTTGAAACTGTGACTCCACCAACTTTGGCTTTCTCTTTCAACATTCCTCTGGCCATTCAAGGTCTTTTCTGGTTCCATATAAATTTCAGGATTATTTGTTCCATTTCTTTGAAAAAAATTGATGGTATTTTAATAGGGATTGCATTAAATGTGTAGATTGCTTTAGATAGCATAGACATTTTCACAATATTTGTTCTTTCAATCCATGAGCATGGAACATTTTTCCATTTCTTTGTGTCTTCCTCAATTTTTTTCATGAGTACTTTATAGTTTTCCGAGTACAGATTCTTTGCCTCTTTGGGTAGGTTTATTCCTCAGGATCTTATGGTTTGGGGTGCAACTGTAAATGGGATTGACTCCTTAATTTCTCTTCTGTTTTATTTTTAGTGTATAGAAATGCAGCTGATTTCCAAGTATTGATTTTATATCTTGACACTTCACTGAATTCCTGTATGAGTTCTAGCAGTTTTGGAGTGGAGTCTTTGGGCTTTCCACATAAAATATCATATCATCTGCAAAGAGTGAGAGTTTGGTTTCTTCTTTGCTGATTTGGATGCCTTTTATTTCTTTTTGTTGTCTGATTGCCAAGCCTAGGAGTTCTAGTACTATGTTGAATAGCAGTGGTGATAGTGGACATCCCTGCCATGTTCCTGACCTTAGGGGGAAAGTTCTCAGTTTTTCCCTGTTGAGAATGATATTTGCTGTGGGTTTTTCATAGATGGGGGATTTGATGATATTAAGGTATGTACCCTCCATCCCTACACTTTGAAGAGTTTTGATCAAGAAAGGATGCTGTACTTTGTTAAATGCTTTTTCAGCATCTATTGAGAGTATCATATGGTTCTTGTCCTTTTTTTTTTTTAATGTATTGCATCACATTGATTGATTTGCAGATGTTGAACCAACCTCACAGCCCAGGAATAAATCTCCCTTGGTTGTGGTGAATAATCCTTTTAATGTACTGTTGGATCCTATTGGTTTAGCATTTTGGTGAGAATTTTGCATTCGTGTTCACCAAGGATATTGGTCTGTAATTCTCCTTTTTGATGGATGGTTTTGGAATCAAGGCAATGCTGGACTCATAAAATGAGTTTGGAAGTTTCCTTTCCAAACTCTCCTTTTGATGGATGGTTTTGGAATCAAGGCAATGCTGGACTCATAAAATGAGTTTGGAAGTTTCCTTTCCAAACTCTCCTTTTGATGGATGGTTTTGGAATCAAGGCAATGCTGGACTCATAAAATGAGTTTGGAAGTTTCCTTTCCATTTCTATTTTTTGGAACAGTTTCAGAAGAATAGGTAATAATTCTTCTTTAAATGTTTGGTAGAATTCCCCTGGGAAGCCATCTTGCCCTGGGCTCTTGTTTTTTGGGAGGTTTTTGATGACAGCTTCAGTGTCCTTACTGGTTATGTGTCTGTTCAGGTTTTCTGATTCTTTCTTTCTTTCTTTTGATTTTATTTATCTATTTGACAGAGATCACAAATAGGCAGAGAGGCAGGCAGGGGTGGGGGGAAGCAGGCTCCCTGATAAGCAAAGAGCCTGATGTGGAGCTCAGTTCCAGGACCCCGAGATCATGACCTAAGTCGAAGGCAGAGGCTTAATCCACTGAGCCACCCAGGGGCCTCTATTTGTTTTCTTTTCTTTTCTCTTTTTTTAAGATTTTATTTATTCATTTGACAGGCAGAGAGCACAAATAGGCAGAGTGGCAGACAGAGGAAGCAGTTTCTCTTCTGAGCAGGGAGCCTGATGCAGGGCTTCATCCCAGGACCCTTGATCCCAGGACCCAAGCTGAAGGCAGCTGAGCCACCCAGGTGCCCCCAGGTTTTCTATTTCTTCCTGGTTCAATTTTGGTAGTTTATATGTCTCTAGGAATGCATCCGTTTCTTCCAGTTGCTAAATTTGCTGGTATATAGTTGCTCATAATATATTATTATAATTGTTTGTATTTCTTTGGTGTTGGTTGTGATATCTTCTCTTTCATTCATGATTTTATTAATTTGGGTCCTTTCTTTTTTTCTTTTTGGTAAGTCTGGCCAGGGGGTTATCAATCTTTTTAATTTTTTTCAGAGAACCAGATCCTAGTTTTGTTGATTTTTTCTTCTGTTTTTTTTTTTGTTTGTTTGTTTGTTTGTTTCTATTTCATTGATTTCTGATCTGATCTTTATTATTTCTCTTCTTCTGCTGGGTTTAGGCTTTCTTTGCTGTTCTTTCTCCAGCTCCTTTAGGCGTAGGATTAGGTTGTGTACTTGAGGCCTTTCTTGTTTCTTGAGAAAGGCTTGTGTTGCTATACACTTTCCTCTCAGGACTGCCTTTGCTGTGTCCCAAAGATTTTGAACAGTTGCGTTTCCATTTTCATTTGTTTTTATGAATTTTTAAAATTCTTCTTTAATTTCCTGGTTGACCCATTCATTCTTTAGAAGGATGCCCTTTAGCCTCCATGTATTTGGATTCTTTCCAACTCTCCTCTTGTGACTGAGTTCTAATTTCAGAGCATTGTGGTCTAAAAATATTCAGGGAATGATTCCAGTCTTTTGGTACCAGTTGAGACCTGATTTTTGACCCAGGATGTGATCTATTCTGGAGAATGTTCCATGTGCACTAGAGAAGAATGTGTGTTCTGTTGTTTTGGGATGGAATGTTCTAAATATATCTTTGATGTCCGTCCGCTCCAGTGTGTTACTGAGAGCCTTTATTTTCTTGTTGATCTTTTGCTTAGATATCTGTCCATTTCACTGAGGAGGGGACGTTAAAGTCCCCTACTATTATTGTATGATTGTCGATGTGTTTCTTTGATTTTGTTATTAGTTGGTTTATATAATTGGCTTCTCCCATGTTAGGGGCATAGATATTTAAAAATTTTATATTTTCTTCTTGGACAGGCCCTTTAAGTATGATACAGTGTCTTCCCTCATCTCTTATTATAGTCTTTGGCTTAAAATCTAATTTATCTGACATAAGGATTGCCACTCCAGCTTTCTTTTCTTTTCTTTTCTTTTTTTTTAAATTATTATTTATTTATTTATTTTCAGAAAAACAGTATTCATTATTTTTTCACCACACCCAGTGCTCCATGCAAGCCGTGCCCTCTATAATACCCACCACCTGGTACCCCAACCTCCCACCCCCCCGCCACTTCAAACCCCTCAGATTGTTTTTCAGAGTCCATAGTCTCTCGTGGTTCACCTCCCCTTCCAATTTACCCAAATTCCCTACTCCTCTCTAACACCCCTTGTCCTCCATGCTATTTGTTATGCTCCACAAATAAGTGAAACCATATGATAATTGACTCTCTCTGCTTGACTGATTTCACTCAGCATAATCTCTTCCAGTCCCGTCCATATTGCTACAAAAGCTGGGTATTCATCCTTTCTGATGGAGGCATAATACTCCATAGTGTATATGGACCACATCTTCCTTATCCATTCATCCGTTGAAGGGCATCCTGGTTCTTTCCATAGTTTGGCGACCATGGCCATTGCTGCTATAAACATTGGGGTACAGATGGCCCTTCTTTTCACGACATCTGTGTCTTTGGGGTAAATACCCAGGAGTGCAATTGCAGGGTCATAGGGAAGCTCTATTTTTAATTTCTTGAGGAATCTCCACACTGTTCTCCAAAGAGGCTGCACCAACTTGCATTCCCACCAACAGTGTAAGAGGGTTCCCCTTTCTCCACATCCTCTCCAACACGTGTTGTTTCCTGTTTTGTTAATTTTGGCCATTCTAACTGGTGTAAGGTGATATCTCAATGTGGTTTTAATTTGAATCTCCCTGAGGGCTAATGATGAGCATTTTTTCATGTGTCTGATAGCCATTTGTATGTCTTGATTGGAGAAGTGTCTGTTCATATCTTCTGCCCATTTTTTGATGTGTTTGTCTGTTTCGTGTGGGTTGAGTTTGAGGAGTTCATTATAGATCCTGGATATCAACCTTTTGTCTGTACTGTCATTTGCAAATATCTTCTCCCATTCCGTGGGTTGCCTCTTTGTTTTTTTGACTGTTTCCTTTGCTGTGCAGAAGCTTTTGATTTTGATGAAGTCCCAGAAGTTTATTTTCGCTTTTGTTTCCTTTGCCTTTGGAGACGTATCTTGAAAGAAGTTGCTGTGGCTGATATCAAAGAGAAATGCCTATTCTCTCCTCTAGGATTCTGATGGATTCCTCTCTCACGTTGAGGTCTTTTATCCATTTTGAGTTGATCTTTGTGTACGGTGTAAGAGAATGGTCGAGTTTCATTCTTCTACATATAGCTGTCCAGTTTTCCCAGCACCATTTATTGAAGAGACTGTCTTTTTTCCACTGTATATTTTTTCCTGCTTTGTCAAAGATTAATTGACCATAGAGTTGAGGGTCCATATCTGGGCTCTCTACTCTGTTCCACTGGTCTATGTGTCTGTTTTTATGCCAGTACCATGCTGTCTTGGTGATCACAGCTTTGTAATAAAGCTTGAAATCAGGCAAGGTGATGCCGCCAGCTTTATTTTTGTTTTTCAACATTTCCTTAGCGATTCGGGGTCTCTTCTGATTCCATACAAATTTTAGGATTATTTTCTCCAGCTCTTTGAAGAATGCCGGTGGAATTTTGATCGGAATGGCATTAAAAGTATAGATTGCTCTAGGCAGTATAGACATTTTAACAATGTTTATTCTTCCGATCCAAGAGCATGGAATGGTCTTCCATCTATTTGCATCTTCTTCAATTTCTTTCAAGAGTGTTCTGTAGTTCCTCAAGTACAGATCCTTTACCTCTTTAGTTAGGTTTATTCCCAGGTATCTTATGGTTCTTGGTGCTATAGTAAATGGAATCGATTCTCTAATTTCCCTTTCTGTATTTTCATTGTTAGTGTATAAGAAAGCCACTGATTTCTGCACATTGACTTTGTATCCTGCCACGTTGCTGAATTTCTGTATGAGTTCTAGTAGTTTGGGGGTGGAGTCTTTTGGGTTTTCCATATAAAGAATCATGTCATCTGCGAAGAGAGAGCGTTTGACTTCTTCATTACCAATTTGGATACCTTTTATTTCTCTCTGTTGTCTGATTGCTGTTGCTAGGACTTCTAATACTATGTTGAACAAGAGTGGTGAAAGTGGGTATCCTTGTCTTGTTCCTGATCTCAGTGGGAAGGCTGCAAGCTTTTTCCCATTGAGGATGATATTTGCTGTTCCAGCTTTCTTTTGATGTCCATGAGCATGGCAAATTGTTTTCCACCCCCTCACTTTAAATCTGGAGGTGTCTTTGGGTCTAAAATGAGTCTCTTGCAGACAGCATATTGATGGTTCTTATTTTTTTTTTAATCCATTCTGGTACCCTAGGTCTTTTGATTGGGGCATTTAGCCCATTTACATTTATTGTAACTATTTAAAGATATGAATTTAGTATCATTGTATTGCTTGTAAGGTGACTGTTACTGTATATTGTCTCAATTCCTTTCTGGTCTGTTATATTTAGGCTCTCCCTTTGCGTAGAGGACCCTTTCAATATTTCCTGTAGGGCTGGTTTGGGGTTTGCAAATTCTTTTAATTTTTGTCTATCCTGGAAGCTTTTTATCTCTCCTTCTATTTTCAGTGACAGCCTAGCTGGATATAGTATTCTTGCTGCATATTTTTCTTATTTAGGGCTCTAAATATATCATGCCAGTCCCTTCTGGCCTGCCAGCTCTCTGTGGATAGGTCTGCTGCCTGCCAATCTAATATTTCTACTGTTCTATGTTACAGACTTCTTGTCCTGAGCTTCTTTTTTTTTAAGATTTTATTTATTTGACAGACAGAGATCACAAGTAGGCAGAGAGGTAGGCAGAGAGAGAGAGGGAGAAGCAGGCTCTCCACCGAGCAGAGATCCCGAAGTGGGGCTTGATCCCAGGACCCTGGGATCATGACCTGAGCCAAAGGCAGAGGCTTTAACTTACTGAGCCACCAGGCACCCCTTGTCCTGAGCTTCTTTCAGGATTTTCTCTTTGTCACTAAGACTTGTAAGTTTTACTATTAGACGACAGGGTGTTGACCTATTTTTATTGATTTTGAGGGGCGGTTCCTTGTGCCTCCTGGATTTTGATGCTTGTTCCCTTCACCAAATTAGGGAAATTTCTCTAATTTTCTCTAATTTGCTCCAATATACCTTCTGCGTCTCTCTTTCTTTTTCTTTTGCCCATTATTCTAATATTGTCGTCTTATGGTATCACTTATCTCTTGAATTCTCCTCTCATGGTCCAGTGGTTGTTTGTCTCTCTTTGCTCACTGTATTCTCCATCATTTGGTCTTCTATATCACTAATTCTCTCTTCTGCCTCATTTATCCTAGCAGTAAGAGGCTCCATTTTTTTATTGCACCTCATTAATAGATTTTTTAATTTCAGCTTGGCTAGATTATAGTTCTTTTATTTCTCCAGAAAAGGATTTTATTTCTCCAGAAAGGGAATCTTTAGTATCTTTCATGCTTTTTTCGAGCCCAGCTAGCACCTTGATAATCATCATTCTGAACTCGGGTTCTGACAGATTACCAATGTCTGTATTGATTAGCTCCCTAGCCATTAGTACTGCCTCTTGTCTCCTTTTTGAGGTGAGTTTTTCCTGCCTTGTCATTTTATCCAGATGAGAATAGATAAATGAGAGAAGAAAATACTAAAAGGGGAGTAACAACCCCAGAAAAATACACACTAACCAAATCAGAAGAGAGCCAAAACCTGGGGGTGGGGGAGAAGAAAGGGAGAAAAAAAAGAAAAAAAATGTATTAGACTGGTGATTAGAACAGAGCCACACACTTGATTTTGTGTGTATTTTGGTCTGTTAGAAGAAACTACCTCCCAAAATTTTAAAGAAAGAAAAACATACATATACAAAAATAAAGGTAAACACAATGAAGGAATGGATTATGACCATAAGGATGAAAATTTAAAGATTCTAAAACGGGAATTTTTAAGGTAAGAAGTTGGTTGAAAAAAGAAAAGAAAAAGAAGGAAGGAAAGTGATCAGGCTGGAGACTAGAACAAAGCCACGTGCTAGATTGAGGGTATATTTTGATTAGAAAAAATTGTTTCCTAAATTTTAAAGAAAAAAAACCCAGTATATGTAGGCAAAAAATAAGGTTAAATATAATGAAGGGTTAAAATATGATGATAACAATGAAAATTTTTTAAAAAAAGATTTTTGGAAAAGGTATTGATAAGAATCCACAGATTCTCCTGGTTCTTCTACCCTTCTGATTTCTCCCAACTCACTTTTCCTCTCCTCCACTTAATGTCCTCTATGTTATTCCTTATGCTCCACAAGTAAGTGAAACCATATGATAATTGATTCTCTCTGCTTGACTTATTTGAGGGTTTTGGAGGGGAGGGAGGTGGGGGATTGGGAGAGCCTGGTGGTGGGTATTAAGGAGGGTATGTATTGCATGGAGCACTTGGTGTGGTGCATAAACCATGAATCTTGGAACAGTGAAAAAATTAAATTAAATTAAAAAATAAAGATCTCTATTTTAAAAAACATTTGTACAAAAAGGGTATTGATAAAATAGTTTTAAAAATTAAAATAGGAAAGAGGAAAGAAAAAAATGAACTTAAAAAAATTTACTTTGAAAGGCTAAAGGATCATGGGAAAAAAGCCATGAATTCTGTGTGCTGCTTTCCTTTTGCTCTGGAATTCAGCAGTTCTCATTGATCCATGAACTTGGTCTTAGCTGGATGTTATTCCTGCTTTTCTGGGGGGAGGGGCCTATTGCAGTAATTTTTGAATATCTTCACTGGAGGTGGAATTGCACCATCCTTGCCAGGGGCCAAGCTAAGCGATCTGCTTGGGTTCGCTCTTGGGAGCTTTTGTTCCCTGAATGATTTCCATAGAGCTTTGGAGGATGGGAGTGAAGATGGAGGCCTCCCAGTCTCCAGCCCTGTAGGAGCCGAGAGCTCAGGGCCCCACTACTCAGTGCACCCTCAGAGAAAATCAGTCAATCTCTCCTGTCTCCCTGGTCTCCGGCCATGCTCTGAGCTCACCTGGCCTGTGACTGAACATTTCTGTCTCTGTCACACGGCCCTGTTTGGAGTCTCCAGACCCAGCATATTCCTGTTGTGTGCTCTCCTGCTGCTCCCCCCAGAGGAGGAAGATGAGTCTTCCCAGATCTGCCACTGCTGGGGTCCCTGCTCATAGATTAGTGGCCTGGCTGTGCCTCGATCATGGTTTTTTAAGGTAACCCCGAGCTGAGAGTGCCCTCCTTGGCTCTGTATCTACATCTGGCTTCCCAACTCTGATGCCTGCGGGCTCTGTCACCCTCAGACATCCCTGGTCTTTCTGTAACCCTGTGGGTCCTGAGACCACACTGTCCCCATGAGGGCTCCATCCCCCGCTTAGCCTCTTCAGTGACATCCCTCAGTGGAGCAGACTTCTAAAAGTTCTGGTTTTGTGCTCTGCTGCTCTCTCACTTGCTGGGATCTGGCCTCTCCCCCCTGTGGTCTCTTCTTGTTGCTTTGGATTCACTTCTCTGCACGTCCCACCTTCCAGAAAGTGATCGATTTTCTGTTTCTAGAATTGTTGCTCTTATTATTTATCCTCTGTTGAGTTTGTAGGTGTTCAAAATGGTTTGATTACTATCTAGCTGAACTTCTGGGACGTGATGATATTTTAGTCTCCTACTCCTCCCCCTCTTGCTTCTTCTTCCATCTCTCTTTTTTTAAAATTTTACTTAATTATTTGAGAGAGTAAATGAGAGAGAGAGAGAGCAGGAACAGGGGGAGATACTGAGGGGAGGGAGAATCAGACTCCCTGCTGAGCAGGCAACCCAACTTAGGGCTTGATTTTGGGATTTTGGAATTAGGACCTGTGCTAAAGGCAGACACTTAACCACCCAGCCATTGTAACAGGGCAATATGTCATTCCTATTTTCTTATTAAGTACCTCTACTTCACAAATGATTGATAGAAAAAAAAAAAACTTGGGACAGGATGGTATAGCTGCGAGTGTTGAGGGAAACAAAACAGGAAAAGGAGGTGTAAAAAGGGGAGAGAGGGATGCAAGAGAAAAGATAGGCATGTTTGAGAAAGTTTCTCTTAAGATTTGTTTTCTTGTCATTTCCAACTTTTCTATCAGACCCTTCAGCAACATGAAATCCGGAAATCTCTCAGATACTCTAGAATTCTTCCTCCTGGGACTGTCAGAAGATCCAGAGCTACAGCCTCTCCTGTTCTGCCTGTTCTTGTCTGTGTATCTGATCTCTGTGTTTGGGAATCTCCTCATCATCCTGGCCATTATGTATGACACCCACCTTCACACCCCCATGTACTTCTTCCTCTCTAATCTGGCTTTTGTTGACATCTGTTTTACCACCACAACGATCCCCAAGATGCTGGTGAACATCCAGACACGGAGCAAATCCATCAGTTATGCAGGCTGCCTCACCCAAATCTGCTTTGTCCTGACTTTCGCCGGGTTGGAAAATGGAATTCTGGTCATGATGGCCTTTGATCGATTTGTGGCCATCTGTCACCCACTGAGGTACAATATCATTGTGAACCCCAAACTCTGTAGGCTGCTGGTTCTGCTGTCCTTCCTTATTAGTGTTCTGGATGCCCTTCTCCACACTTTGATGGCGCTGCGGCTTTCCTTCTGCACAGACCTGGAAATTTCCCACTTTTTCTGTGAATTAGCTCATATTCTCAAGCTTGCCTGTTCCGATATCCTCATCAATAACATTCTTGTGTATTTAGTGACCAGCCTTTTGGGTGTTATTCCTCTCTCTGGGATAATTATCTCTTACACTCTAATTGTCTCCTCTGTCCTGAAAATCCCATCAGCTGGTGGAAAGTATAAGGCATTTTCCATCTGTGGGTCACATTTAATAGTTGTTTCCTTGTTCTATGGGACAGGTTTTGGGGTTTACCTTAGTTCTGCAGCTACACAGTCCTCGAGGAAGAGTGCAATAGTATCAGTGATGTACACTGTGGTCACCCCCATGATGAATCCCTTTATCTATAGTCTGAGGAACAAGGACATGATGGGGGCTTTGAGGAGACTTATCTCTAGAATATAATATTTTCATTAATGTGTCAGCTGCTTTGGGCTTACACTGTTGGAATTTGACAGAGAGAAATAATCCAGACAGCCTGACTGACTTTGAATATATAAAGCCAGAGATCTAACAGTTAAGGGTAAGAATTTTGAAATCAGACCAGCTGTGTTTGAATCCTACCTCCACTAAAACAAGACAAATATCATATGATCTCCCTGATATGAGGAAGTGGTGATGCAACATGGGGGCTTAAGTGGGTAGGAGAAGAATCCATGAAACAAGATGGGATAGGGAGGGAGAAAAACCATAAGTGACTCTTAATCTCACGAAACAAACTGTGGGTTGCTGGGGGGAGGGGGGTTGGGAGAAGGGGGGTAGGGTTATGGACATTGGGGAGAGTATGTGCTTTTGGGTAAATTGGAAGGGGAGATGAACCATGAGAGACTATGAACAAACTGTGGGTTGCTGGGGGGAGGGGGGTTGGGAGAAGGGGGGTAGGGTTATGGACATTGGGGAGAGTATGTGCTTTTGGGTAAATTGGAAGGGGAGATGAACCATGAGAGACTATGGACTCTGAAAAACAATCTGAGGGGTTTGAAGTGGCGGGGGGTGGGAGGTTGGGGTACCAGGTGGTGGGTATTATAGAGGGCACAGCTTGCATGGAGCACTGGGTGTGGTGAAAAAATAATGAATACTGTTTTTCTGAAAATAAATAAATTGGAAAAAAAATATAAAAACAAAAAAAAACATAGCTTTGTGGTCTTTGACAATTTATTTCAACTCTAAACTCAGTTTCCTCATCTATAAAATTGATGTGATTATATTAGTTTATATTTTGGGTAGATTTGAGAAGCTTAAACTCAGTTGGTGAGGATGCATGCCTTCAGCTGTAATAAGGCAAGATTCTCAGATCCAGTGGGGTCAAATGATAAAAACAATGATCTGTCCTAACAAAAACTTCAGGGATTGCTTAGGTCCAGGCACAAAACCAGGGGAGTGCATTTCACTCTGCCATGTGGTGATGTTTTCCTATTAGGACTAGTCTCCTGGTGATCACTGATGCCTGCTCCAGTGTAGAGCCCTTTCAAAGTCAGAAACATAACCTGATAAGCCTCTCCTTGAGCTTCCTTGCAAACCAGCCATAATATTTCCGAGGAGACATCCAGAAAGCATTATTGTTATCATTAGCCCAAATTGAACTACGTGCCCTATATTCGTTTCCTATTGTCATTGTAATATGTTACAAAGTTAGCCACTTAAAACAACACAAATGTATTCTGTTGCACTCTGAAGGTCAGAAGTCTGAAATGAGCTGTATGGCAAGGTGTTAGATTCCTTCTAAAAGCTGGTTGGAGAAAAAGTTATCATTTAATAGGTACAGAGTTTCTGTTTGGGATGATAAAAATATTCAGGAAATGGATAGTGATGATGGTCCTCCAACATTGTGAGTGTTCTTAATGCCACAGCATTGTACACTTAAAATGGCTGAAATAGTAAATTTTATGTTGTTAGGTCCCCCAATAATGGGTCCCTGATCAAAGGAACGAGACTGATACAAAGTGAAGGTCAAGCAAAGCTTTATTTTGTGCCAAACATCCAGAATCAAACCGACTGGTCAGGGCCATCTCTTACAAAGAGGTGACCCCTCCCTGCCTTACCAACTAACTTTTATAGAGCAAAGGCCATGTGGTTTGGGCCTGGCCACACACAGGTGGCCAATGAGATTGCAACACACAGAAAAAGCTGCACAGTCATACTAGGTCACACATGAGTGACCAATTGAATTACAATTTACCCTAGTAGATACTTGAATGAGCCTGCCACCTTGGTCAGAATTGGCGCCCAAAAGGTGGGCATCCAAACTCCTTGGTAGCTAGGGAGACAGTATGTGCACTCTACTGATTGGATGTCTTCACCTGACCCTCTCATCTTCTGCATTTGGGCTATTATCTCCACCTGACACGACCCACCCTTGTATTTGGGCTTTGTTACCTGGGACTGGTTTCCCAGACTTGCTTTTAACTAAGTTCCCTGGAGGGGGTGGGGCGGCAGGGTCAGTTTAAGTTTTACTGCATAAACAACAAAATCACTGTTTAACCAGATGGCATCGCTCTGGCTAAATAGGCCCTTACAATGTTATACATATTTACTACAATATAAAAACTCAAAAAAATTCATTCCAATGTACCAAAGCTTTAGATACAAGAATCAGTGATTAAATATTTCTGAAGACAAAATAGGAGAACAATTTTATTACTTCAGAGAAGTTAAGCATTTCTTTTTTTTTTTTTAAGATTTTATTTATTTATTTGTCAGAGAGAGTGAGCACAGGCAGACAGAGTCGTAGGCAGAGGCAGAGGGAGAAGCAGGCCCCCCGCTGAGCAGGGAGCCCAATTTGGGACTCGATCCCAGGACGCTGGGATCATGACCTGAGCCGAAGGCAGCCGCTTAACCAACTGAGCCACCCAGGCGTCCCAAAGTTAAGCATTTCTTTAAGATTTAGTTATTTTTAGAGAAAGAGAGAGAGCATGTGAGTGTTCACACAGTGGGGGAGGGGCAGAGAGA
Source organism: Neogale vison (assembly GCF_020171115.1). Lineage (NCBI taxonomy): Eukaryota > Metazoa > Chordata > Mammalia > Carnivora > Mustelidae > Neogale > Neogale vison. Next base: position 217,931,915 of record NC_058096.1, read on the forward strand.
GATGGAAAATTTTAGGCAGACTCCAGCTGAGCCCAGATGCCCACACAGGGCTCAGTCTCATGATCCCAGCCAAGATCATGACTGAGCAGAAATCAAGAGTTGGAAACTTAACTTGTAAGGGCCTATTTAGCCAGAGTGGCCCCACCTTGGTTGAACAGCCATTTTGTTGTTTATGCAGTAAAACTTAAACTGATCCTGCCCCCCCCCCCCAAGTAAAGGCCCAAATGCAGGGATGAGTTGGGTCAGGTGGAGACATCCAGTCAGTAAAGCATGCATACTGTCCCCCTAGCTACCAAGGAGTGTGTGCCTTAACTTTTGGGCGCCAATTCTGACTAAGGTGATAGGCCAGTTCAAATAGCTACTATGGGGTGAATTGTAATTCAGTTGGCCACCTGCGTGTGACCTAGCATGACTGTGTAGCTTTCTCTGTGTAGTTACTATCTCATTCACCACCAGTGTGTGGCCAGGCCCAACCGCATGGCCTTTGCTCTATAAAAATTAGTCTGTGAGGCAGGGAGGGGTCACCCTCTCTGTAAGGGGCAGCCCTGACCAGTCTGTGTGATGGCCAGTTTGATTCTTGATACTCGGCACGAAATAAAGCTTTGCTTGACCTTCACTTTGTATCAGTCTCACTCCTTTGAACATGGACCTATTATTAGAGGACCCAACATTGGGGACCCGACAAACTGAGCCACCCAGACACCTCAAAGTCAGGCATTTCTTTTTTTTTTTTTGTCTGTTTTCGCTGAAATCAAGCATTTTTTATGAGAATAAGTACAATCTAAAAGATAAGGACTAAGAAATTCAAGCACCTCAAAAATGAGCCAATAAAACAAGCTACTGATTCAATGAAAATTCAGAATTGTTCTTTCATTATAACAAGGAAAGAAAGAGCAGGGCACATAAACTTTCAGTAAATATTTTCAGATGTGATCTTGCTCACCCTACCAATAGGAACATGATTTTATTAGCACAGATACAGTTGTTAAGATATTCTGGGACGCTAAAAAATTATTCCTTTCTTCCCTCCCCTGGTAACAGTGTTCATGTGCCTATTCTAGGCTCCTTAAACTAAAATTATACAATATTTGTTCTTTTTCATCTGCTCACTTCACTGAGCATAAGTTTTTAAGGTTCATCGATGTGGTGGCACCTGTCAGAATTTCATTCCTTCTAATGGCTGAAATATAAATACATAATTTCACACCTACAATTACCATCAGGCTTCCTGATATCACTGATTACATAGAGATGCCAAAGGAGGGCATGTCCACATCTGCAATGTATGTGAAATAGAAGATGTGAGCAGAAACAGGTGGAGAGATAAGTGGTGATGGACTCATCGCATCAGGGTATCAACCATCTTGAATTCCTCAATTCTGCTGCTTTAGTCTGAAAAGAATTTGCATCGCCCTGGGATCAGAATGGAGATATAATTGTTCAGTTAATGAAGAGCTTTGGATATTGATTCTCCAGAGGTACAGAGGCTATAAATTGTGACAGCCTCGCTCAACAGCCCTGCCCCAGGAAAGAAATAGCATATCTGTGCCTCACCCTGATGATGATCTCTCTTGCCGAGGAGCCTGATGCTTCACTCCATCCTTTTCCTCTTTCTGTAGGTGGAGCACCAGTCTCCATTATCCAGCATCTAGCAGAGATGTCCTGTATCATTCCACAGTGATGTCATCTAGGTAACCTGATGTCCCTTAGTTAATGTTTGGAAATGAGGGCATATATTTTACTACAAGTTTATCCAGCAGAAAGTGTGAGGAGTACATGTGGAATCAAGACATCCATTTGCTTCCTGCCTGTCTTCTATTTTCTTGACTTTTATTTCCTTGAACCTTTCCTCCAGTCCCCAAATAGTTATCATTCTGTCAGTTTCTTTTTTCTTTCTGTGAGAAAGACATTTTTCCTTCTCAGCAGGAACATGCGCATTTGCAAATAGGATGATTGTTATTATAACAACGTTTGCTTAGTCTTTCTACTGGTTTCTGGGAGTTGGCTTGGGCAGTTTCCCTGTATCTTCCAGTTGTGGGTTTTTAACATGCTGTTGTATTATCTTTGTTTCCAGACTGTGAAGTATCTGCAGAAGGGAGTGGAGATCCAGACAGTCTCACTACCCATTTTTTCTAGTGAAGTTACCAAATTAAAGAATAGTCTAATTTTAAAAATGATGATTCCTCAACCCTTTCCAGAATTAACAAATCTTGACTCACTGCTTTATTCACTTTAGATCTTTTTTCAAAATAACAAAATAATATGCAAAGAGAAGGCATCTCTACATTGGACATTCTCCTTTCCCAACAAGGTACTTGTGCTTGGTGATACTCCTGCTGCTTGCCTAGAGGCTGACATTTCATTGTCTTATTGCCATAATCATTTCAATCAGATTCATCAACAATATGGAACCCAGAAATGAAACAGACATTTTAGAATTTCTTCTCCTGGAAGTGACAGAGGATCCAGAACTGCAGCCCCTCATCTTCAGCCTGTTCCTGTCCATGTACCTAGTCACTGTCATGGGAAACCTGCTCATCATCCTGGCTGTCATCTCGGACTCCCACCTTCACACCCCCATGTACTTCTTCCTCTCCAACCTGTCCTTTACTGACATCTGCTTAAGCACAACCACCGTCCCAAAGATGCTGGTGAACATCCAAACACAGAACCAGAGCATCACTTACACAGGCTGCCTCACACAGGTCTGCTTTGTCCTGGTTTTTGCAAGTTTGGATAGTTGTATTCTTTCAGTAATGGCTTATGACCGCTATGTGGCCATTTGTTATCCACTAAGGTACACAGTCATTATGAACTCCCACCTCTGTGGCCTCTTGATACTTCTCTCCTTGTTTATTAGCATTGTGGATGCCCTGATGCACAGCCTGATGTTGTTGCAACTGACTTTCTGCACAGACCTTGAAATCCCTCTCTTCTTCTGTGAAGTTGTTCAGATCATCAAGATTGCATGTTCTGATACCCTCATCAACAACATCCTGATATATTTTGCAACAAGCATATTTGGTGGTATTCCTCTGTGTGGAATCATTTTCTCTTACACTCAGATAGTGTCCTCTGTTTTGAGAATGCCATCAGCAGGTGGAAAGTATAAAGCTTTTTCCACCTGTGGGTCTCACCTGTCAGTTGTATCTTTGTTCTATGGGACAGCTTTTGGGGTATACATTAGTTCTGCTCTTACTAACTCTTCCAGAAACACTGCAGTGGTTTCAATGATGTACACTGTTGTCCCTCAAATGATGAACCCTTTCATATACAGCCTGAGGAACAGGGACATGAGGGGAGCCTTGAGGAAACTCATAAATAGAACACCTTTTCTGTGACTGTGTCATCTGAATGGACTGGGGTTTCTAGAATGAATCAAAGTGACAGAAATATTGGGTGAGCCAGAATGTCTGATTCTTGCATCACCAAGTTCTAGAATGATTAGAGAACTTACTGGGTAAGTTCATCTTAACTTTGGGTTGAAACTTGAACATTTGTTTAGACACATAACAGTGTCTGATAGCCATTTGTATGTCTTTATTGGAGAAGTCTCTGTTCATATCTTCTGCCCATTTTTTGATATGATTGCCTGTTTTGTGTGTGTTGAGTTTGAGGAGTTCATTATAGATCCTGGATATCAACCTTTTTTTTTTTTTTTAAGATTTTATTTATTTATTTGTCAGAGAGAGAGAGGAGCGAGAGTGAGCACAAGTAGACAGAGAGGCAGGCAGAGGCAGAGAGAGAAGCAGGCTCCCTGCCGAGCAAGGAGCCCCATGTGGGACTCGATCCCAGAACGCTGGGATCATGACCTGAGCCGAAGGCAGCTGCTTAACCAACTGAGCCACCCAGGCGTCCCTGGATATCAACCTTTTGTCTGTACTGTCATTTGCAAATATCTTCTCCCATTCCGTGGGTTGCCTCTTTGTTTTTTTGACTGTTTCCTTTGCTGTGCAGAAACTTTTGATTTTGATGAAGTCCCAAAAGTTTACTTTCGCTTTTGTTTCCTTTGCCTTTGGAGACGTATCTTGAAAGAAGTTGCTGTGGCTGATATCGACGAGATTACTGCCTATGTTCTCCTCTAGGATTCTGATGGATTCCTGTTTCACATTGAGATCTTTTATCCATTTTGAGTTTATCTGGTGTACGGTGTAAGAGAATGGTCGAGTTTCATTCTTCTACATATAGCTGTCCAGTTTTCCCAGTACCATTTATTGAAGAGACTGCCTTTTTTCCACTGTATATTTTTTCCTGTTTGTCGAAGATTAGTTGACCATAGAGTTGAGGGTCCATATCTGGGCTCTCTACTCTGTTCCACTGGTCTATGTGTCTGTTTTTATGCCAGCACCATGCTCTCTTGGTGACCACAGCTTTGTAATAAAGCTTGAAATCAGGTAACGTGATGCCCCCAGTTTTATTTTTGTTTTTCAACATTTCCTTAGCGATTCGGGGTCTCTTCTGATTCCATACAAATTTCTGGATTATTTGCTCCAGCTCTTTGAAGAATACTGGTGGAATTTTGATCGGAATGGTATTAAAAGTATAGATTGCTCTAGGCAGTATAGACATTTTAACAATGTTTATTCTTCCGATCCAAGAGCATGGAATGGTCTTCCATCTTTTTGTGTCTTCTTCAATTTCCTTCATGAGTGTTCTGTAGTTTCTCAAGTACAGATCCTTTACCTCTTTGGTTAGGTTTATTCCCAGGTATCTTATGGTTCTTGGTGCTATAGTAAATGGAATCGATTCTCTAATTTCCCTTTCTGTATTTTCATTGTTAGTGTATAAGAAAACCACTGATTTCTGCACATTGACTTTGTATCCTGCCACGTTGCTGAACTGTTGTATGAGTTCTAGTAGTTTGGGGGTGGAGTCTTTTGGGTTTTCCATATAAAGAATCATGTCATCTGTGAAGAGAGAGAGTTTGACTTCTTCATTACCAATTTGCATACCTTTTATTTCTCTTTGTTGTCTGATTGCTGTTGCTAGGACTTCTAATACTATGTTGAACAACTTGATTTCTTCTTTGAATAGCTCTGTGATGTTTCAGAAACAAATTCCATTATCAGGCTCAGTTTGTTTGGTCAGGTCCAGAGAGCTGAACCTGAGGGAGGGCATACAGTGATTTTGGGGGGATATTCCAGGAAGAAGAAAAGTAAAGAAGTTGGATGGATTGTGGAGAGGATCCAAGTAAGTCTGTAGTCACAGAGACATGATACTGCCAATTCCATACATGCAGTTCGAAAGTAAGCCTACTATGAAACATGGGAAAAGTGGATCTTTTACACCTAATTTGGTAGTTTACAAGAGTGGTCACTGGTAGACCGTGTCTCTGCAAAGGCACTATCAGCATCTACTACACTGTAATAATTTGAGATGATGGTGAAACAATTTATCTTAATTAGTGAAAAAAGCCTTGTTTCTGTTAAAAGAAAGCAACCCTGGCTCTAATGGACACGAGCAATAAAGATTGTTAAATTCTTTTTTTTTTTTTACAAGTTCTAATTTTAATTCCAGGTAGGTAACACACAGTGTTCTGTTAGTTCCAGGTGTACAATATCGTGATCAATGCTTCCATACAACACCCAGTGGTCATAACAAGTGCCCTCCTTAACTCCAATCTCCTGTTTCACCCACCCACTTCCCCTCTGGTAACCATCAGTTTATTCTCTAAAGTTAAAGAGTCTGTTTCTTGGGTGGCCTCTATCTCTTTTTTTCCTCTTTTGCTTATTTGTTTTGTTTCTTAAATTCCACATATAAGTTAAATCATACAGTATTTGTCTTTCTCTGACTGGCTTCACTTAGTGTTATACTCTCTAGCTCCATTCATGTTGTTATAAATGGCAAGATTCCATTTCTCTTTATGGCTGAATAATAGTCCATTTTATATGTCTGCTTGTATATGTTATACATAGATACATAATGAATATTATACATACACAGTGGAATATTCATTCATATACATATATGTAAGTATACATATATGTATATATACATGATGTGTGTATATATATGCATATATATACATACATATGTATTTATATACATGATGTCTTCTTTATCCATTCATCTATGAGAGGACACTTGGGCTGCTTCCATAATTTGGCTATTGTAAATAATGCTTCAATAAACATAGGAGTACATGTATACCTTTGAATTTGTGTTTTTGTATATTTGGGGTAAATACCCAGTAGTGTGATGATCAGATCATGGGGTAATTCTATTTTAACTTTTTGAGTACCTTCCATACTGTTTTCCACAGTGGCTGTAGCAGTTTGCATTCCCTCCAGTAGTGCATGAGGGGTTCTTTTTCTCCACATCCTTGCCAACACCTTTTGTTTCTTGTGTTGGTGATTTTAGGAATGTTGTATTCCTGATAACTACTTCAGAGGTAGGGAATGTAGAGGTAAACTTATTTATTTTTCTGTGTGGTGGGTTTATCTTGGGCTGGTTCCCCTCATGGACACAGATGGCTGCGACAGATATGGGCATCTTATCCTGATATGATACCTGGAGACACATCTGACTGTTGAACTCTGGCTTTGTTGTTACTTGACATTGCATTGAGTCATGCACAATAAATGCTCTTTAGTCTATTCCCTGAGTATAGGATTCTACTTAATCTAATTCTTGGTTTGGGGAAAATGATTACTGATCATATGGAATGTAACTCCTGCTGGGAAGTCCACCCCCATAAGCATTACAAACACTTAGGACAATGCCTGACAACTAGCAAGTATTCCACAGGATTTAACTGCTGTCATTGTGTTCCATATCTTACAGGTATTTAAAAAAAAAAGATTGATTTATTTATTTGAGAGAGGGAGAGCATGCGCCACTGCGTGAGAGCAGGGGGAGGGACAGAGAATCTCAAACAGATTCTCTGCTGAATGGGGATCCCACTGTGGGGCTCGATCTCATGACCCCGAGATAACAACCTGAGTGGAAACCAAGAGTTGGCTGCTTAACCAACTGAGACACCCAGGCACCTCTCTTTTATGTCTTACACAGCCTATATATTCTTAAGTCTTGTAACTCACATATTTTTTTTACCACTGTTGTCAGCAATTTGTTTTGTTGTATTTATCAATTGACTTTTCTGGTCTGAGTTTTTAAAAAAAGGGCAAAAGTTGATCTTACTTGCTTAGAAACCTCATTGGTTTTTTATTTATGTATTTTAAAGATTTTATTTTATTTTTTTTAAAAATTGTTAATATTTAATTCTCCAAGAATGGATCTACATATTCAATGTAATCCATATCAAAATTCCAGCAGTCTTAAAGATTTTATTTATTTATTTATTTTTTTTCGTAGACTGTCTTACTCTCCTCATTGAAATGTGAGTTTACTAAAAATAAATTAATCATTACTGATCAGAAGTGAGGCCATGAATATAATACCATAGAACCTACTGAAAAAAAATCCTGTTTGGATTTAGGATCTTTTCAAGTTTAGGATATAATATTTGCTTTTTTTTTTTAAATTTATTTATTTTCAGAAAAAACATTATTCATTATTTTTTCACCACACCCAGTGCTCCATGCAAGCCGTGCCCTCTATAATAGCCACCACCTGGTTCCCCAACCTCCCACCCCCCGCCACTTCAAACCCCTCAGAATGTTTTTCAGAGTCCATAGTCTCTCATGGTTCACCTCCCCTTCCAATTTACCTAAATTCCCTACTCCTCTCTAATGCCCCTTGTCCTCCATGCTATTTGTTATGCTCCACAAATAAGTGAAACCATATGATAATTGACTCTCTCTGCTTAACTTATTTCACTCAGCATAACCTCTTCCAGTCCCGTCCATGTTGCTACAAAAGTTGGGTATTCATCCTTTCTGATGGAGGCATAATACTCCATAGTGTATATGGACCACATCTTCCTTATCCATTTGTCCGTTGAAGGGCATCTTGGTTCTTTCCATAGTTGCGACCGTGGCCATTGCTGCTATAATCATTGGGGTACAGATGGCCCTTCTTTTCACGACATCTGTATCTTTGGGGTAAATACCCAGGAGTGCAATTGCAGGGTCATAGGGAAGCTCTATTTTTAATTTCTTGAGGAATCTCCACACTGTTCTCCAAAGTGGTTGCACCAACTTGCATTCCCACCAACAGTGGAAGAGGGTTCCCCTTTCTCCACATCCTCTCCAACACATGTTGTTTCCTGTCTTGCTAATTTGGGCCATTCTAACTGGTGTAAGGTGATATCTCAATGTGGTTTTAATTTGAATTTCCCTGATGGCTAGTGATGATGAACATTTTTTCATGTGTCTGATAGCCATTTGGATGTCTTGATTGGAGAAGTGTCTGTCCATATCTTCTGCCCATTTTTTGATATGATTGCCTGTTTTGTGTGTGTTGAGTTTGAGGAGTTCATTATAGATCCTGGATATCAACCTTTTGTCTGTACTGTCATTTGCAAATATCTTCTCCCATTCCGTGGGTTGCCTCTTTGTTTTTTTGACTGTTTCCTTTGCTATGCAGAAGCTTTTGATTTTGATGAAGTCCCAGAAGTTTATTTTCGCTTTTGTTTCCTTTGCCTTTGGAGACGTATCTTGAAAGAAGTTGCTGTGGCTGATATCGACGAGATTACTGCCTATGTTCTCCTCTAGGTTTCTGATGGATTCCTGTCTCACGTTGAGGTCTTTTATCCATTTTGAGTTTATCTTTGTGTACGGTGTAAGAGAATGGTTGAGTTTCATTCTTCTACATATAGCTGCCCAGTTTCCCCAGCACCATTTATTGAAGAGACTGTCTTTTTTCCACTGTATATTTTTCCTGTTTTGTCAAAGATTATTTGACCATAGAGTTGAGGATTTTTTTTTAAGATTTTATTTAATTATTTGAGAGAGCTTGCTAGCAAGAGAGCACAAGTGGGGGGAGGAACAGAGGGAGAGGGAGAAGCAGACTCCCTACTGAACTGGGAGCCCCATATGGGGGACTCAATCTCAGGACCCTGAGACCATGACCTGAACTGAAGGCTTAACTGACTGAGCCACCCAGGCATCCCTGTGCACTCACTTTTACACTCAGAACTAAATTTGAGATTTTTTTTCAAAGCATGACCCATTTTAATTAAAAAAAAAGAAATGGAAAGAGGGGTGCCTGGGTGGTTTAGTCAGTTAAATGTCTATTTTCAGCTCAGGGTGTGACTCCAGGGTCCTGGGATCCAGCCCTGCATTGAGATCCCTGCTCAGCCAGGAGCCTGCTTCTCCCTTTCCCTCTGCATCCCTTCACTCATGCTCTCTCTACCTCTTCCTCAAATAACTAAATAAAATCTTTAAAAAAAAAAAGAAAAGAATAAAAAGCTTTGGGAGGATGTATTCCCAGTTGGGAAGATGGCAGATCTTTCTTCAGTTTTGCTTTTTAATGTTGTATATACTTAACAGTGCATAAAATCTACCTGTAGATTTGAAAGAATAGTCACATAATAAGAACATTTACACTTACCCATGGATTAAAAAGAACAATGCCATCACCCTAGGACCTATCTGTGTGATCTGCCACTTAACATCACCCTCTCCTCGTTCTAGGTGCAAACACTTTTGACATTTATTTATTTATTTATTTGTCAGAGACCAAGGGAGAGAGAGCGAGTGAGTGAGCACAGGCAGACAGAGAGGCAGGCAGAGGCAGATGGAGAAGCAGGCTCCCTGCCGAGCAAGGAGCCTGATGTGGGACTCGATCCCAAGACCCTGGGATCATGACCTGAGCTGAAGGCAGCTGCTTAACCAACTGAGACACCCAGGCGTCCCGTTTACTTATTTTCTTTGAAGTTCTTCTTTTGGGTTGAATTCTATGAAATTTCAAGTATTTAATCATATTTGCCCTCTGAAACTGGCAGTAGAATTAAACATCATCCTCTTATCATCTGATACATATTCCTGTTCAATTTATAAATCTGCCTGTTTTCAAACTTGTTAGAAGTTTAATATGATGTATGCATTTTCATCTTAATTGTTTTTCTCATTATTGTACTTTGATATTTAATCATGTTGGGCATATGAATAAATAACTTATTTTCATTCCTCTGTGTTTTTACATGATATGTGGTGCGTTTTCAAAGTAGGTATCCTGTCCAATATTGATGGAAATTTTGTTTGTAAGTAGTTTTCTGTTACTATGAATAACCTGTTGGAATACTCTCATATATGTCCCTTGATGGAAATAAGAGAGCCAGTTAACACACGTTAGAAGGTCCTGATAATCTATATCACATCAGTATACTTTCAAGGACTCTGATAACCTGGTGGGAGTAAAAATAATTTATTAATTGGCATAGCTTATTGTTATGTGGCTGGGCATCTTCACATATTAACTTCCTTTTCTTTTATTATTTATAAAGTTTTAATTTAAACATTTTTTAAAATTTAAACATTTTTCAATCCAGTATAATTAGTATTATATTAGTTTTGCTATACAATAGAATGATTCAGCAGTTTTATACATTACTCAGTGCTCATGATGATAAATGTACTCTTCATCCCTCTCACCTATTTTACCCATCCCTCCACACACCTTCCTTCTGGTAACCAGCAGTTTATTCTCTGTATGTAAGAGTATTTTTTTGGGGGGGGGGTTTGTGTGGGTTTTTTTAAATAAGATCTTATGAATGTATTTATTTGAGATAGAGCAAGCAAGAGAGCACGGGCAGGGTGGGGAGAGGTAGAGGGAGATGGAGAACAGAGTCCCTGATGTGGGACTTGATCCCAGAATCCTGGGATCATGACCTGAGCCAAAGGCAGATGCTTAACTGACTGAGCCACCCTGGTGCCCTGTCTCTCTTTTTCTTTGATGATTTGTTTTGTTTCTTAAATTCTACCTATCAGTGAAATCATGTAAAATCATTTCTCTAACATATCTTGCCATATTGTTGCAAATGGGAAGATTTCATTCTTTTTTATGACTGAGAAATACTCCATTGTATGCATATACCATATCTTCTTTTTTAAAAAAATACTTTAAAAAGATATTGTCTATTTATTTGACAGAGATCACAAGTAGGCAGAGAGGCAGGCAGCGGGGGAGTGGGGAAGCAGGCTCTCTGAGCAGGCTCCCTGCCGAGCAGAGACCCCCCCTGATGTGGGGCTTGATCCCAGGACCCTGGGATCATGACCTGAGCTGAAGGCAGTGGCTCCAACCTACTGATCACCCAGGGGCCCCTATATCACATATTCTTTATCCATCCATCCATCTATGAATGGACACTTGGATTGCTTCCATAATCTGGCTATTGTAAATAATGCTGTAATGAACATAGGGATATATATATAAAAAAATATCAAATTATATATATATATATATATATATATATATATATATATGATCTTTTTGAATGAGTATTTTTGGATTCTTTGGGCAAATACCCAGTAGTAGAATTACTGGACCATATGGTAATTCCATTTTTAATTCTTTGATGAATCTTCCATATTGTTTTCCACAGTGGCTGCACCAGCTTGCATTCCCACCAACAATATGTAAAGCTTCCTTTTTCTCCACATCCTTACAAACACCTGTTTCTTGTATTTTTGAATTAATTGGCATAGCTTATTGTTAAGTCATTCTGATGTGTGTGAGGTGACATCTCATTGTGGTTTTGATTTGCATTTTCTTCATGATCACTAATCATCAGATGTTAATTATCTTTTCATTGTCCGTTGTCCATCTGTATGTCTTCATTGGAGAAATGTCTATTCATTTCCTCTGTCCATTTTTTGATTGGATTATTTTTTTTCCTGGTTGAGTTGTGTAAATTCTTTGCATATTTTGGATACTAATCCCTTATCAGATGTATCTTCTCCCATTCAGTAGACTGTTTTTTGTTCTGTTGACTGTTTCCTTAGCTGTGCAGAAACTTTTCATTTTGATGTAGTCCCAATAGTTTAATGTTGCTTTTTTGTATTTATTTAAATTCAGTTAGCCAAGGTATAGTACATCATTAGTTTTTGATACAATGTTCAATGATTCACTTGTTTCCCCTGCCTTAGGAGATTTAACTAGAAAATGTTGCTGTGGCTGATGTCAGAGAAATTGCTGCCTGTGCTTTCTTCTAGGATATTTATGGTTTCAGGTCTCAGTTTCCCTTTCTTTTAAATATATGTTTGTGGTATTTCTACTGGATTTATGTTTTTCTTATTGATTCATATGAGTTTTTAGATAATTTTAACCCACAGTCCCCTAAAGTGAACAAATACGTAAATTGAAAATACTGTGAAAAAAAAAAGAAAAAATAGTTACAATATGTAAAAAGAAGTAACAGAGTCTGCATTGATTATAGTCAAAATTGTCACACAGGATAAATTAGAATCTAATTATAAATATACTTGTAAATATACACAGTGAAGATTAAGCTTCAGGAAACAGTGATTCTTAGAAGAAAAACTTTCTTTTAAAATATTTATTTATTTATTTAACAGATTGAGAGAGAGAGAGAGAGAGAGAGAGAGGTATCACAAGTAGGCAGAGAGGCATGCAGAGAGAGAGGGGGGAAGCAGGCTCCCCACTGAGCAGAGAGCCCAATGTGGGGTTCAATCCCAGCACTCTGAGATCATGACCTGAACTGAAGGCAGTGGCTTGACCCACTGAGCCATTCAGGCACCCAGAAGAAAAACCTTTGAGAGTTTCCCATTTTATAACAACTCAGCTATATTTTTACCTGTATTATTTATATCAATATATACAAACTATATTTTCACAACTAGAATTGATATCAGACTTACTGATGTCATTCATTGGATAGAAATCCCTTCATTAATACATAAACAATGAAGACTGAAATTTAGTTAGAGAAGAATGGTGTATCTATATTTGCAAATTATTTGAAATGGAGATGAACAAGAAATTAAAAATAGAGCTTCCCTATGACCCTGCAATTGTACTCCTGGGTATTTACCCCAAAGATACAGATGGAGTGAAAAGAAGGGCCATCTGTATCCCAATGTTTATAGCAGCAATGGCCACGGTCGCCAACCTGTGGAAAGAACCAAGATGCCCTTCAATGGACGAATGGATAAGGAAGATGTGGTCCATGTACACTATGGTGTATTATGCCTCCATCATAAAGGATGAATACCCAACTTTTGTAGCAACATGGATGGGACTGGAAGAGATTATGCTGAGTGAAATAAGTCAAGCAGAGAGAGTCAATTATCATATGGTTTCACTTATTTGTGGAGCATAACAAATAGCATGGAGGACAAGGGGAGTTAGAGAGGAGAAGGGAGTTGAGGGAAATTGGAAGGGGAGGTGAACCATGAGAGACTATGGACTCTGAAAAACAATCTGAGGGTTTTGAAGGGGCGGGGGGTGGGAGGTTGGGGAACCAGGTGGTGGGTATTATAGAGGGCACAGATTGCATGGAGCACTGGGTGTGGTGCAAAAATAATAAATACTCTTACGCTGAATAGAAATAAAAAATTAAAAAAAAAAAAGAAATGGAGATGAACAGACCCAAATGTACATGAGGTACACCTGGTCTTGTAGGGTCAAGAAAGGACCACCCTGAATTCCACTGTTCTATAGAGTGCTGGTCTTTAAGGATTTACACTGCCTTGGGATGTCTGTGACAGAAAAATTGCTTAGTTAATGAGGAGCTTTGGAAATTGAACCTCTAGGGATACAGACACTGCAATCTGGCTGTGACCGCCTCATTCAACATGAAAAGTAGTAAGTAATGCACCTAAGCCGCCTCCCATAGGCAATCGCTCTTGCTCAGGCGCCCGGGTCTCACTCAATCCCTCTGCCCTTCCTGAGAGCAGATATTCCATAAGGTTCATCAGAAATGTCAGTCATTATTCCAGTCTGATGCCAACAGGTAACCTAATATCCCTTACTCAGTGTTTGGAAACGGGAGCAGATGTCTTACTACAGGTTCATCTGAGGCAGCTGTGAAAAGAGCACATATACCAGGTGATTGAAACCAAGTCACACATGGTCCTCCCTCCTGTCTTGTCTTCATATGTTTCCTTGCGCTTTTTGCCATCATTCCATTTACTAATATCTTTTTACTCACTTGTATGACCAGGACCATTTCCTCCTGAGTACAAATTTGCCTTTTAAAAAACACGAGTGTTGGGGTTCTTGGGTGGCTCAGTTTGTTAAGCTTCTGCCTTCTGCTCAGGTCATGATCCCAGAGTTCTGGGATTGAAACCTGCATCGGGCTCCTTGCTCAGTGGAGAGCCTGCTTCTGTCTCCCTCTGCTTATGCTCTCTCTCAAATAAATGAATAAAATCTTTAAAAAATAAAGTATAAAAAACATGACCATTATAAAATTTTCTGGCATTTATTTATAATCTTGTAGTGGTAAGAGGGCAGGAAGTTTGGAAAAACTTGTTTCTTGACATATTTATGTATTATCTCAGTTGTCTAACTCTGAAGTCTGTAGAGAGCAACCTTTTTATTTTTAAAGATTTATTGATTTATTTTAGAGGGAGAGAGCATCTCAAGCAGACCTCCCACTGAGTATGGAGCCCAAAGCAGGGCAGGATCTCACAACCCTGAGTTCATGACCTGAGCTTACACCAAGAGTTGGATCCTTAACTGACTGCGCCACCGAGGTGCCCCCCAGAGAGAATCTTCAGGTGACTTCCCAGTCTGTTTCTTTTTATAAAATTACCAAATGTGTCTTTTTTTTTTCAGAAGTAAACATCATTATTGAAGTGTAACATACACAAAGAAAGGTACACTAATTGATGAATTTTCTTAGAGTGGATCAAACCCACATAACAACTAAGTCTGGGGTGCCTGGGTGGCTCAGTGGGTTGAGGCCTCTGCCTTCGGCTCAGGTCGTGGTCCCAGGATTTTGGGATCGAGCCCCGCGTCGAGCTCTCTGCTCAGCAGGGAGCCTGCTTCCTCCTCTCTCTCTCTCTCTGCCTGCCTCTCTGCCTACTTGTGATCTCTATCTGTCAAATAAAATAAATGAAATCTTTAAAAGAAAACAACTAAGTCTGATCAAGATATTAAGCATTATAAGTTGTTCACATTCTGCATATCAGTTTATCTTTTTATCTTTTAAAAAAAGATTTTATTCATTTGAGAGAGCATGAGCAGGGGGAAGGGGCAGAGGGAGAGGGAGAGAGAAAAGCCTGACATTGGGTTCAATCCCAGGACTCTGAGATTTTGACCTGAGCTGAAGTGAGATGCTTAACTGACTGAGCCACCCAGGTACCCCTAAAATTACTGAATGTTTTAAATAAACAGAGCATCATAAACAAGGTAATTTTTTAAAATGACTATCTGTTAACCCTCCTCAGACTTAACAATGGTTGATTCTCTGCAATATCAAGGTTTTTATTTTAAAGGTTTTTATTTTTTTTAAAGGTTTTTATTTATTTTATTTGTTTTTATTTATTTTTTTTAGGTTTTATTTATTTTTTTAAAGGTTTTTATTTATTTTATTTTTTAAAGGTTTTTATTTATTTTATTTGTCAGAGAGAGAGACAGAGCACAGCAGGGGGAGAGGCAGACAGAGGGAGAAGCAGGCTGCCTGCTGGGCAAGGAGCCTGATATGGGACTCTGACCCCAGCATGACCTGAGCTGAGGGGAGACACTTAACTGAGACATGTAGGCATCCCAGGTTTTTATTATTTTTAAAGAAACAGAATAATATACATGCAGAAGTCACCATCTCTTATTCCTTCCTATTAGTTTTCATCCCATCCCAAGATGGTTTTTGCCTCTAGTGGTGCTTGTCCTTTTCTTTTAGAAAACACACATTTGATTGACTCCATCTTTCCATCAGATTCATCAACAACATGGAAGCCAGAAATGATACACATGTTTCAGATTTCCTTCTCATGAGAGTGACAGAGGATCCAGAACTGCAGTTCCCCCTCTTCATCCTGTTCCTGTCCATGTACCTGGTCACCATCCTGGGAAACCTGCTCATCATCCTGGCTGTCAGCTCGGACTCCCACCTCCACACCCCCATGTACTTCTTCCTTTCTAATCTGTCTATTAATGACATCTGTTTAAGCACAACCACGATCCCAAAGATGCTGGTGAACATCCAAACACAGAATCAGCTCATCAGTTACACAGGCTGCCTCACCCAGATCTGCTTTATCCTGGTTTTTGCAAGTTTAGAAAGTAGTCTTCTTGCAGTAATGGCCTATGACCGCTACGTGGCCATTTGTCATCCACTAAGATACACAGTCATTATGAACTCCCGCCTCTGTGGCCTGCTGGTTTTACTCCCCCTGTTCATTATCATTGTGGATGCCCTGATGCACAGTCTGATGGTGTTGCAACTGACCTTCTGCACGGACTTTGAAATCCCTCTCTTCTTCTGTGAAGTTGTTCAGGTCATCCAGCTTGCATGTTCTGATACCCTCATCAATAACATCCTGATATATTTTGCAACGAGCATATTTGGTGGTATTCCTCTGTGTGGAATCATTTTCTCTTACACTCAGATAGTGTCCTCTGTTTTGAGAATGCCATCAGCAGGTGGAAAGTATAAAGCTTTTTCCACCTGTGGGTCTCACCTGTCAGTTGTATCTTTGTTCTATGGGACAGGTTTGGGGGTGTACATTAGTTCTGCTCTTACTAACTCTTCCAGAAACACTGCAGTGGTTTCAATGATGTACACTGTTGTCCCTCAAATGATGAACCCTTTCATATACAGCCTGAGGAACAGGGACATGAAGGGAGCCTTGAGGAAACTCAGAAATAGAACATCTTCTCTTCTGTGACTGTGTCATCTGAATGGACTGGGGTTTCTAGAATGAATCAAAGTGACAGAAATATTGGGTGAGCCACAATGTCTGATTCTTGTATCACCAAGTTCTTCTAGAATGACTAGAGAACTTACTGGGTAAGTTCATCTTACCTTTGGGTTGAAACTTGATTTGTTCTTTGAGTAGCTCTTGTGAGGTTTTGAAAATGAGTTCTAATTCCTAAGCCTCGTATTTTTGGTGGTGTCTTCACAAGCTGTCCCAAGGCAAGTGTTATACAGATACCAAAATGTCAGAAGAGAAGTGGGAAAAGTTGGATAGGTCAGGAAAGGATCAAATAAGTCTGTGGTTATAGCAGAGACTTGAGTCTGCCTGATCTCATGGTTAGGGCCATGCGAACTACACTCTAGAGACAAGCCAAGTATATGACATGGTGTGTATATAGGGGGAGCTGTTCTTTCATACTCCAGTAATTCCTGAGACCTGTCACTGGTAAACTATGTCAGTGCAGGGCAACATCAGCATTAACTGTACTCAGTTTTAAAATCTGCAAAACTGCTATAGTGTGATTATCTCATTGATTTGAGATGGTCATTAGGCCTTTGATCCTGATCGGTGAGAAAGCCGTCATATCTACTAAGAGAAAATAATCCTGATTGTAAAATACCAAAACAATAAATATGTTTATAATTTCCCTGATGATTGGTGATGGTGAGCATCTTTCCATGTATCTGTGGCCATCTATATGTTTTCTTTGGAAAAAGGTCTGTTCATGTCTTCTGACCATTTTTTAAATGGATTTCATTTTGGGGGTGTTGAGTTTTAGAAGTTTTTTATAGATTTTGGATATTAACCCTTTATCAGATGTGTCATTTGCAAATATCTTCTCTCATTCCATAGGTTGCCTTTTAGTTTGGATGGTTTCCTTCCCTGTGCAGAAGGTTTTTATTTATTTGATGAAGTCTCAGTTGTTTATTTTTTGAATCATGGGGTATTTAAGCCCTCTCTAATACCCATCACCTGGTTCCCCCAACCTCCCACCCCCCCCCCGCCCCTTCAAAACCTTCAGATTGTTTTTCAGAGTCCATAGTCTCTCATGGTTCACCTCCCCTTCCAATTTCCCTCAATTTCCTTCTGCTTTCTAACTCCCCTTGTCCTCCATGCTATTTGTTATGCTCCACTGGATATTCTTTCCTGCTTTAATTGATCATACGGTTGTGTGTGTCTGTTTTTGTGCCAGTACTATACTGCCTTGATGACTACAGCTTTGTAATATAATTTGAAGCCTGGAATTGTGATGCTTCCAGCTTTACTATTTTTTTCTTTTTCAGTGTTGCTTTGGCTATTCAGAATCTCTTGTGTTTCCATACAAATTTTAGGAGTTTTTGTTCTAAATCTGTGAAAAATGCTGTTAATATTTTGACAAGAATTGCAATAAATGTATAGATTGCTTTGAGTAGTACACACATTTTAATAATATTTGTTCTTCCGATCCATGAGCATGGAATGTCTTTCCATTTCTTTGTGTCATCATCAATTTCTTTTGACAGGGTTTTGTAGTTTTCAGGACACAGGTTTTTCACCTCTTTGGTTAAGTTTACTCCTACATATCTTATTATTTTGGATGGAATTGTAAATGGGATTGATTGCTTAATTTCTCTTTCTGCTGCTTCATTATTGGTGTATAGAAATACAACAGATTTCTGTACATTGGTTTTGTATCTTACCACTTTACTGAATTCATTTATCAATTCTGTCAGTTTTTTGGTGGAGTCTTTTGTGTTTTCTATATAGAGTATCATGTCATCTGCAAATAGTGAAAGTTTTACTTCTTCCTTGCTGATCTGAATGCCTTTTACTTCTTTTTGTTGTCTGATTGCTGTGGCTAGACTTCTACCATACACAGTGAAGGAAACCATCAACAAAACTAAAAAGGAACCTATGGAATGGGAGAATATATTTGCAAATGATGTATCCATCAAGGGTTAATATTCCAAAATCTATAAATAACTTATCAAATTCAAAACCCAAAACATAAATAATCTGGTTAAGAAATGGGTAGAAGACATGAATAGACATTTTTCCAAAGAAGACATACAGATGGCTAACAGACACATGAAAAGATGCTCACCATCACTCTTACTAAGAAAATACAAGCAAAACTACAATGAGATATCACCTCACACCTGTCAGACTGACTAAAATCAGCAACAAGGGAGACCACAGGTGTTTGCAAGAATGTGGAGAAAAAGGAACTCTCTTGCACTTTTGGTGGGAATGCAAATTGGTCCAGCCACTTTGGAAAACAGTATGGAGGTTCTCAAAAAGGTAAAAATAGGGCAACCATATTTTACAATTACACTACTAGGTATTTAACCAAAAAATGCAAAACACTAAATCAAAGGGATACTTGCACCCCAGTATTTATAACAGCATTATTTCAATAGACAGATTATAGAAATAGCCCAGGTATTTATTGATTGATGAATGGCTAAAGAAGATGTAGTGTATACATATATTGGAATATTACTTACCATAAAAAAATGGAATCTTGCCATTTGCAATGACATGAATGGAGCTACAGAGTATAATGCTAAGCAAAGGCAGTCAGTCAGAGAAGACAAGTACTATAGGACAAGTACTATACTATATTTCACTCATATGTGGAATTTAAGAGAAGAAAAAACCAAATGAACAAAGTGATTGAAAGAGAGAGAGAGAGGCAAACCAAGAAACAGACTCTTTTTAAAGGTTTTATTTATTTATTTATTTGACAGAGATCACAAGTAAGCAGAGAGGCAGGCAGAGAGAGAGAGAGGAGGAAGCAGGCTCCCTGCTGAGCAGATAGCCCGATGTGGGGCTCAATCCCAGGACCCTGGGATCATGACCTGAGCCAAAAGCAGAGGCTTTAACCCACTGAGCCACCCAGGTGCCCCAAGAAACAGACTCTTAACTACAGAGAATAAAGTGATGGTTACCAGAGGGGAGGTTGGTTGGGGGAGATGGGTTAAATAGGTGGTGGGGATTGAGGAAGGTACTTGTGATGAGCACCAGTTGATATATGGAATTGTTGAATCACAATATTGTACACCTGTAACTAATAGTACACTGTATGTTATCTAACTGGAATTTAAATAAAAAACTTAAGAAGAAGTAATGGGAAAAAGATAGTCTCTCCAACAAATGGTGTTGGGAAAACTGGACAGCCACATGAGAATGAATAAAACTGGATCACTTTCTTATACCCAATGCAAATTTCATGATTTTTGCCTGTGCAATTCGGTGACAAAACTACACCCACAGTATTGGGCAAACATTGCATCTGTTTCCATAATTTCATGGATCAAACAGAAAATCTGTAGCCATTTATCAAAAACTTGCTCATGCCACAGAACCCACCCTTGACAACCTCTAGTCTGCTTTCTATCTCTGTGATTATTCTTTTTTTTTTAAGATTTTATTTATTTATTTTACAGCGATCACAAGTAGGCAGAGAGGCAGGCAGAGAGAAAGAGAGGGAGAAGCAGGCTCCCTGCTGAGCACAGAGTCCGATGCAGGGCTTGATCCCAGGACCCCCAGATCATGACCTGAGCTGAAGGCAGAGGCTTAACCCACTGAGCCACCCAGGCGCCCCTCTGTGATTATTCTTATTCTAAATACTTCATAGAAGTCATAAAATACATGTTTTTTTGCATTGGCTTATTATACTTAGCATAATGTTTTCAAGGTTTGTCTATGTTTTAACATGCTTCAGAACTGCATTCCTTTTTATGGCTGAAACATAATCCATTGTGTGTGTGTGTGTGTGTGTGTGTGTGTGTTGTGTATGTGTGTTCATGTCCACATTTTGTGTATTGTCAGTAATACTGCTATGAACATTGTTATATAAATAACCTGTTTGTATTCCTGATTTGAATTCTTCGGCTATATACTTAGAAGTGGAATTGCTGGGCTGTACAGTAGTTCTATGTTTAGCTTTTGAGGAACTGCCAAACTGTACTCTCTGAACTCAAAAAGCCCATGTCCTTTAATTTTATTTGTATAAAATTGTTTCGGCTGATTGGGGCCCCCTGAAATTCCATAGGAGTCAGTTTTTCCATATGTGGAAAAAAGGCATTGTCCCTTTTTGCACAAAAATAATAATGAGAAGGATTGAATCTGTAGGTTTCATTTTCTTTCTTTCTTTCTTTCTTTTTTTTAGATTTTATTTATTGGGGAGGGGGAAGAACCAGGTTTCCCACTGAGCAGAGTCCAACAGAGGGCTTGATCCCAAGACCCTGAGATCATGACCCAAGCTGAAGGCAGATGCTCAACCAACTGAGCCACCCAGGCAGCCCTCTAGGTTTCTTTGTATTGATTGCCATCTTAAAAATGAAGTCTTTATACCCATTAACACCAGGCCCAGATCCATTTATTTAGGTTTTCTTCAATTTATTTTAGACATGTGTTTAATTCTCAGTGTACAAGTTTCTTAACTCTTCGGTTAAACTTATTTCTAGGTGTTTTTATTGTTTTAGATGCTATTTTAAACAGAATAACTTTTTTAAAAAGATTTTATTTATTTATTTGATGGAGATCACAAGTTGGCAGAGAGGCAGGCATGGGGGCAGGGAAGCAGGCTCCCTGCTGAGCAGAGAGCCCGATGTGGGGCTCAATCCCAGGACCCCTGAGATCATGACCTGAGCTGAAGGCAGAGGCTTAACTCACTGAGCCACCTAGGATATGTAAAAACACAGCTGATATTGGTGTGTTGATCACATATCCTGCAACAGTTCTTTGCTCAGTACTTTTCCTGTGAACTCTCTGGGGTTTACTCTGTATAGGATCAGGTCCCTGTGAATAGAGGTAGTTTTACTTCCTCCATTCCAATCTAAATGACTTTTATTTGGTGTTCTTGACTAGTAGCTCTGGCTAGAACTTCCAGTTTCATGGTGACCAGCAATGGTGAGGTCAGCTTCCTTGTCTTGTCTTGATGTTAGGAAGAAAGTTTTCAGTCTTTGAATATCAAGTATGGTGTTAGCTATGGGTTTTTCATAAAAACCATTTAACAGGTAGAGGAATTATTGCACTATCCCTAGTTTTCTGAGTCTTAAAAAATGATCATAAATGGGTTTTAAATATTATGAACATCATTTTCTTCATCAAATTGAGTTTTCTGTCCTTTGTTTATTGATGTGATATATTTCCTTGATCTAGTTTTGTATGTTGAACCACCCTTGAGTTCTTGGATAAATATCTTTGGTTATGGTAAATTATCCTCTTAATTTGGTGTTAGATTGAGTTTGTTAATTTTTTTTTTGATTTTTACATCTCTCTTTATTAGGGATATTCCTTTATAATTTTACTGTGATGTCTTTATATGGGTTTGGTGTCAGGGTAATGCTGGCTTCATGAGATGATTTAGGAAATGTTTCCATCTTTAAAAATTTTGGGAAGAATTTGAGAAATATTGGTGTAAATTCTTCCTTAAATGTTTGGTATAAATAACCAGTGAAACCATGTCATCATGAGCTTTTTTGTGTTGGGAGGTTTTTGATTACAGATTCAGTTTCCTTCCTCATTATTGGTCTCTTCAAATTATTTTTTTTTCATGATCCAGTCTTGGTTTCCTTTATGTTTTTAGGAGTCTTCTGGGTTATCCATTTCTTCTAGATTATCCACTTATTGACATATAATTGTTCATAGTAGCCTCTTATGATCTTTTGTATTTCTGTGGTATCAGTTGTAATGTTTACTCTTTCACTTCTGATTTTATTTGAGTCTTCTCTCTCTCTCTCTTTTTTCTTGGTCTAGGTAAGTTTCCTCAATTTTGTTTATCTTTTCTTAAAAAAAAAAAAAAGCTCTTCCAATGAATCTTGGAACACTGAAAAAATAAAATACAGTTAAAAAAAAAACCCAGGGGTGTCTGGGTGGCTTAGTGGGTTGAAGCCTCTGCCTTCAGCTCAGGTCATGACCCCAGGGTCCTGGGATGGAACCCAGCATTAGGCTCTCTGCTCAGTGGGGAACCTGCTTCCCTTCCTCTCTCTCTCTGCCTACTTGTGATCTCTTTCAAATAAATAAATAAATAATATTTTTAAAAACCCAGCTCTTAGTTGTTGTTTTTTTTTTAAAATATAGTTTTCATGGGGTCCCTGGGTGGCTCAGTTGGTTAAGCACTGGACTCTTGGTTTCAGCTAATGTCATGATCTCAATCATGAGATTGAGCCTTGGGTTAAGTGTCTAACTCTTGGTTTCAGCTCAGGTCATGATCTCATGTGCTATGAGATGGAGCCCTGAGTTGAGGTCTGCACTCAGTGGGGAGTCTGCTTGAAGAGTCTCTCACCCTTCCCCTCTCCCCACTTGCTCTTTCTCTGACGCAGATAAATAAATCTTAGACAGTTTTCTGGTCTCTATTTTATTTATTTCTGCTCTTTATGTTTACCTCCTTCTCCTAAGTATGACCTCAGTTTGTTCTTTTTTGAGATCTTTTTTTCCCTTAATGCAGACTTATATCATTCTAAATATTTCTGTTAGACTTGTTTTTTTATTAAATTGATTTATTTATTTTCAGAAAAACAGTATTCATTATTTTTTCACCACAACCAGTGCTCCATGCTGGTTTTTTTTTTTTAAGATTTTATTTATTTGTGAGAGAGAGAGAGAGAGAGAGAGAGAGAGAAAAGGAAAGCAGAGAGGAAGAGTGAAAAGGAGAAGCAAATTTCTAGCCAAGCAGAGAGCCCAGTGTGGGGCATGATCCCAGGATTCCAAGATCAGGGCCTAAGCTAAAGGCAGATAACCAACCCCCAGACCCAGACACCCCACCCTTAGAACTGTTTTTGTAGCATCCTGTAGTGTTTTTTTTTCATTTTATTTATTTTCAGAAAAACATTATTCATTATTTTTTCACCACACCCAGTGCTCCCTGCAAGCTGTGCCCTCTATAATACCCACCACCTGGTACCCACCAACCTCCCACCCCCCCGCCACTTCAAACCCCTCAGATTGTTTTTTTTTTTTTTTCAGAGTCCATATTCTCTCATGGTTCACCTCCCCTTCCAACTGACCCAAATTCCCTACTCCTCTCTAATGCCCCTTGTCCTCCACGCTATTTGTTATGCTCCACAAATAAGTGGAACCATATGATAATTGACTCTCTCTGCTTGACTTATTTCACTCAGCATAATCTCTTCCAGTCCCGTCCATGTTGCTACAAAAGTTGGGTATTCATCCTTTCTGATGGAGGCATAATACTCCATAGTGTATATGGACCACATCTTCCTTATCCATTCATCCGTTGAAGGGCATCTTGGTTCTTTCCATAGTTTGGCAACCGTGGCCATTGCTGCTATAAACATTGGGGTACAGATGGCCCTTCTTTTCACTACATCTGTATCTTTGGGGTGAATACCCAGTAGTGCAATGGCAGGGTCATAGGGAAGTTCTAGTTTTAAGTCCTTGAGGAATCTCCACACTGTTTTCCAAAGTGGCTGCACCAACTTGCATTCCCACCAACAGTGGAAGAGGGTTCCCCTTTTTCCACATCCCCTCCAACACATGTTGTTTCCTGAATTGCTAATTTTGGCCATTCTAACTGGTGTAAGGTGATACCTCAATGTGGCTTTTGTTTTTCTGTGAATATCTTTATCTGTCACAGCTTTGCTGGGTAATGTATTTTTTTTTTTTGTAATGTATTCTTTGTTAGCAGGGTTTTTCTTTCAATATTTTACATATAAAATCTCATTCTCTCCTGGCCTTCAAGGTTTTTTTGAGAAATCTGCTGATTACCTTATGGGATTTCCCTCATGTTTGATGGGTCTCTTTTCTCTTGCAGCACCCCCAGAATCAGTGATCAGGGTCCAGGACAGGCAGTTGTAATGGTCAGGGTTAGCAGTGTGCAAACACCCTGCTGTGGGTGCTAGCTGTAGTTTCCTACATGGTGGCACAGACAGCTGTAAGTACTTGAATGGTAGTGAGGGTCAGGGGAGTGGCAGGGGTCAGCTATGGATGTGTGTGCATGGTGGTAGTGGCCAGTTGATAAGGGTTGAGGTTTTATGCCTGTGTATGCACAGCTGTGGCTGCTGGGGCTGATGGTATGCATTTGCATCATGACTGATAGCCATGGATTTACATGGGGGTGGAGACCAGGGACAGGTAATGGGCCTGGCAACAAGCATATGTGTAGCTCGGGGGCCAGGACCAGCTGTGAGTGTGTGCTTGGTGGCCATGCTGACTTCCAGGACCAAGGCATCTGTGTAATGCGAATGGAATGGGACTCAACCTGTTGGTCTTTGAATGTGAAACCCTGCAGAACTCTTGGCGATGAAAACTGCAGGGGGTCTGCAGCTCTTATGTTTCCTCAGTGAAGAAAGCTGCTGGGGTCATCTGTGGAGCAGACTACTGGGGTCTGCAATGGTGAACACTTGATAAAATATGGTATATATACACAATGAAATATGATTCTTTAAAAAGGAAGGAAATCCTGACCCATGAAACTACATGGGTGAATGTTACGGGCATAAAGCAAAGTAAAATGAGCCAGTCACAAAAGGAAACTGTATGCTTCTACATGAGGTCCCTAGAGGAGTCAAAATTACAAAGCCAAAAATGGAATGGTAGTTACTAGGGGCTGGAGGAGGTAGGGGATTTGGTCTTATTGAAATGACATAGATGCAGTGTTGTATTTTATGGTGACTAACATAACACAATAGGAAAAAAAAAAGGAAGTCCCATGCTACACACACACACACACACACACACTCACACACACACACACACACGGAGAAATGACATAGAATTTCTTTTGTACCAGATAAAGACTTTTGGAGATTGGTTGCACAGCAGTGAGAAATACTTAACATTAATAAACGACACACTTAAAAATGGTTAAGATGGCAAATTTTATGTTTATCTTTATGTTAATATTTCAATCCTCAATCCCCTAAAGAAAAAAATACTGTACCTTGAGACTTGTGACAAAATTAGAAAAGATGACTGTGCACACCAGTCAGAATGGCTAAAATCAACAACATAGGAAACAACAGGTGTTGGTGAGGATGCAGAAAAAGGGGAACCCTCTTACACTGTTGGAGGGAATGCAAACTGGTACAGCTACCCTGAAAAAGTATGGAGGTTCCTCAAAAAGTTAAAAATAGAAATCTAGCAATTTCACTACTAGGTATTTACCCAAAAAATTCAAGAATACTGATTTGAAGTGGTACATGCACCCTGATGTTTATAGCAGCATTATCCAAATAGACAAACTATGGAAAGAGCTGATGTCCATCTACTGATGAGTGGATAAAGAAGATTGTGTGTGCTTGTGTGTGTGAGTGTGTGTGTACTCAGCCACCAAAAAGAATGAAATTTTGCCATTTGCAACAGTGTGGATGGAGCTAGTATTATGCTAAGTGAAATAAGTCAGTCATAAGACAAATGCCATATGATTTAACTCATATGGAATTTAAAAAACAAAGCAGGTGAACATATGGAAGTGGGGGAAAGAAAGAGATCACGGAAACAAACCATAAGCAACTCTTAACTATAGAGAACAAACCAGGGGTTGATGGAGGGAGGTGGGTGGAAGATGGGCTAGATGGGTGGTAGGTATTAAGGAGGGCACTTGTGATGAGCACTGGGTGCTCTATGTAAGTGATGAATCACTGAATTCTGCTCCTAAAACCAATATTGAATTTTCTTTTAAAGAAGATTTCATTTATTTATGTATGTATATATGTATTTATTTATTTATTTGAGAGAGAGCAGGAGAAAGAACAGGAGCAGGGGGAGGGGGAGGGAGATGCAGACTCCATGCTGAATAGGGAGCCTGTGGAGGACTGGATCCCAGAACCTTGAGATCATTACCTTAGCGGAAGGCAGATACTTAAATTGACTGAGCCACCCCGGTGCCTGAACTAACTTGAATTTAAATAAGAACTTGAAGAAGAAAAAAAAAATATGTGACTATGAAAACCTAAAATGGGAGTAGCAGGTTTGAGTTAATCAGAGAACTGTCACAGAGAATAGATTAGAATCTATTGTGTAAAATGTATATGCTCTGTGTATACATGGTTAAGATTAATGTTCAGGAAACATTTAAAGACTCAGAGAGATAAACTTTTTTTTTTCAGAGAGATAAACCTTAGAGGGTTTGCATTTTTAAAAAAGATTTATTTATTTATTTATTTGAGAGGAAAAAAATATTTATTTATTTATTTGAGTGAAAGAGAGCATGGGAAAGGAGAAGCAGACTTCCCATAGAGTGGGAGCCCAATGTGGGACTTGATCCTGGTACTCCGGGATCATGACCTGAGCCAAAGGCAGTTGCTTAACCAACTGAGCCACCCAGATGCCCCTAGAGTGTTTGCATTTTTATAATAATGTGGCTATGCTGTTATATTTTTGTAGCTATGTTTTTAAATATTTATACACTATATAAAATCTAAGAATACATATAAGATACATTAAAATATACATAATATATATAAACATGCACAGTGTACTCTCACACCCCAATTAGGTATCAGAATTCCTGATGTCATTGATTCGTTAGCAATATCGTTGTCCATAACTGAGAAAAGAAGACTCTTATCGAATTAGAGAAGGATGGTGTGTCCACATTTCCAAGAATCTGAAATGGAGATGAGTAGAAACAGGTGGAGAGAAGTACATCCTGGCTCTGGGCCTCACAGATTCTTGGTCTTGAAGGATTTGCACTTGCCTGGGATCTCAGTGACAATGAAATTGTTTGATTAATGAGGAGCTTTGGAAATTGAATCTCTAGGGATACAGAGACTGCAGTCTGCTTGTGACCACTTATTTCAGTAATCCTTCCCATGAAAAGTAGTAGCATAATTGGACCTCCTCCCATAGAAGATCCTTTTTGTTCAGGAGCCTAGGTCTCATTCAGTCCCTCTGACCTTTCTGAGTACAAATCTCCCAGATGGCACATTCAGGGGAAATGTCAGTCATCATTCCACTGTGAAGCCAGCCAGGTAACCTACATGGATATTTGGAAATGAGCGCAGGTGTTTTACTACAGGTTCATCCAGGGGAAGTCATGACGAGAGTACGTGTACCAGATGATTAGAACCAAGTCTTCCAGGGTCCACCTGCCTGTCATTCTCATCACATCTTCTACTTTGCACCAATCTCAAATACCTCCATTTACTAATGTACTCACTCTCTAGTTTGGCCAGGGCCATTTCTTAATGAGTGGAAATCTGCTCTTTCGGGAAAAATAAGATGACTATTAGACAAGTCTCTGACATTTACTTACAATTTTGTGGAGGTGAGAGGGCAGGAAATCTTTGGTAAAGTTCACTTTATCTTCCCATTCTTGGTTCTTGACATACTATCTCAGTTGCTTGTCTCTGAGGTCTCTGGGGATCCAGACAGAAATCTTCAGCTGCCTCCCCAGTCTGTTTCTCTTTATAAAATTACCAAATGTTTCAAATAACCAAAATGATATAGTCAATATTTTTAAAATGCCCAACTGTTAACCGTGTGGGAATTAATGGATGGCATTTTGCTGTATCAGCTTAAGGTTTTTGTTAAAGGATAATATGCATATAAAAGGCACCTATTTCCTATCCCTCTCTACTAGTCTCCATCCCATCCCAAGGCGGTGTTTGTCTCTGGTGATGTTTCTCCTGCTGGTCTAGAAAACATACATTTGATTGTGCAGTCACTCCACCTTCTCTGTCAGATTCATCAACAACATGGGACTCAGAAACAAAACAGGGGTTTCAGAATTCCTTCTTATGGAAGTGACAGAGGACCCAGAATTGAAGCCCTTTCTCTTCATTCTGTTTCTGTCCATATACCTGGTCACCATCCTGGGAAACCTGCTCATCATCCTGGCTGTCATCCTCGACTCCCACCTCCACACCCCTATGTACTTCTTCCTCTCCAACCTGTCCTTTACTGACATCTGCTTAAGCACAACCACCGTCCCAAAGATGCTGGTGAACATCCGGGCACAGAATCAAAGCATCACTTATGCAGGCTGCCTCACACAGATCTACTTTGTCCTGGTTTTTGCTAGTCTAGAAAGTTTTCTTCTTGCAGTAATGGCCTATGACCGCTATGTGGCCATTTGTCATCCACTGAGGTACACAGTCATTATGAACTCCCACCTCTGTAGCCTGATGGTTCTACTCTCCTTCTGCATTAACATTGTGGATGCCCTGGTGCACAGTCTGATGGTGTTACAACTGACCTTCTGCACAGACCTTGAAATCCCTCTCTTCTTCTGTGAAGTTGTTCAGATCATCCAGCTTGCATGTTCTGATACCCTCATCAATAACATCCTGATATATTTTGCAATGAGTATATTTGGTGGTATTCCTCTGTGTGGAATCATTTTCTCTTACACTCAGATAGTGTTCTCTGTTTTGAGAATGCCATCAGCAGGTGGAAAGTATAAAGCTTTTTCAACCTGTGGGTCTCACCTGTCAATTGTGTCTTTGTTCTATGGGACAGGTTTGGGGGTGTACATTAGTTCTGCTTTCACTAACTCTTCCAGAAACACCGCAGCAGTTTCCATGATGTACACTGTTGTCCCTCAGATGATGAACCCCTTCATCTACAGCTTGAGGAACAGGGATATGAAGGGAACCTTGAGGAAACTCATGGGCAAAATACCACTGTTTTTTCAGGAGTCTGTTGTTTAATTTCCGCATATTTGTATATTTTCCATTTGTCCTTCAGTTACTGATTTCTAATTTCACACCATGGTGATCAGAAAAGACACTTTGAATGATTTCAATATTTATAAATTTACTGAAGCCTGCTCTGTGGCCTAACATATGATCTATCCTGGGGAATGTGCCATGTGTTCTGGAGAAGAGTGCATTTTCTACTGTTGTTGGATGGAGTGTTCACATGTATCTATTAGGTTTTATTTGTTTATACTGTTTTTCAAGTTCATTTTTTTTGGCAGGATTTTTTTTTATTGAACTGCAGTTGACACACAATGTTACATTAGTTTCAGGTATACAACATAGTGATTTTTTTAAAAATTTATTTTCAGTGTTCCAGAATTCATTGTTTATGTACCACCCCCAGCGCTGCATGCAATACATGCTCTTTTTTTTTTTTTTAAGATTTTATTTATTTGTCAGAGACAGAGGGAGAGAGAGCAAGCGAGCACAGGCAGACAGGCAGGCAGAGGCAGAGGAAGAAGCAGGCTCCCTGCCGAGCAAGGAGCCCGATGTGGGACTCGATCCCAGAACCCTGGGATCATGACCCAAGCCGAAGGCAGCTGCCCGACCAACTGAGCCACCCAGGCGTCCCAATGCAATACATGCTCATAATACCACCACCAGGTTCACCCATTACCTCACCCCTCTCCCATCCAGAACCCTCAGTTTGTTTCTCAGAGTCCACAGTCTCTCATGCCTCATCTCCCCCTCTGATTTTCCTCCAACTTCCTTATCCTCTCCATCTCCCCATGTCCTCCATGTTATTCCTTATGCTCCACAAGTAAGTAAAACCATATGATAATTGACTCTCTCTGCTTGATTTATTTCACTCAGCATAATCCCTTCCAGTCCCATCCAGGTTGGTACAAAAGTTGGGTTTTCATCCTTTCTGATGGAGGCATAATACTAAGTTCATTATTTCTTGTCAATCTATCCAGGGGC
Source organism: Neogale vison (assembly GCF_020171115.1). NCBI lineage: Eukaryota > Metazoa > Chordata > Mammalia > Carnivora > Mustelidae > Neogale > Neogale vison. Next base: position 217,962,213 of record NC_058096.1, read on the forward strand.
ACTAAGCATTGTTGAATATGATGTATTGAAGTCTCTTTAGTATTATGGGGGAAACATGTATTTCTTACTTCACTTCTGTCATGTTTGCTGCACGTATTTTGAGGCTCTGTTGTTTGGTGTATGTATGTTTATAATTGTTATATTGTCTTGATTACTGACCTTTTAATCTCTCTTTCTGTGTATCTGTTTATCTGTTTTCCATCTTGCTTCCTTTGTTTATTTTAACAGTTAAAATAAACTTGAGTTAAAGTCTATTTCTGCCCCACCCCCACCCCAAGATTAGCTTTCCTTTGGTGACTATTTGCCTGGCCTGTATTTTTTTTTTTTAATTTGAAATCTATTTGTGTTTGTGAAGCCATAATGAGTCTTTCATAAAAAGCCTATTTTCACACCATGTTTTCTTTACCTTTCTTCCAATCTCTACCTTTTGACTGGAGAGTTTAATCTGCTTAGGTTTAAAGTACCCACTGGTAAGGCGATACTTAATTCTTCCATTGAAATTTTTATTTTATTTATGTCTGAAACCTTTTTTGTTCTTAATTTTTCCATTACTGACCTCCTTGCTGCCTTATTGATTTTTTTGTAGTGAACATTTTGGATTTTGTTCTCATTGTCTTTTTGGAATATATCCAGATAATTGTCTTTATGGTTACCATGGGCATTACATTTAACATTCTAAGTTTATAAAACTCTAGTTAGAATACATACCATTTTTATTTCAATAACATACAAAACCTCTGCTCTTATATTGCTGTCTTTATGTTGTTACTATCGCAAATTAAATCTTTATACATTGTTTCCAATAGCATAGATCTAACAATTTTTAGATTTGTTTTTAAAACCAGTAGGAAAGAAAAAGTAGAATTATAAGCCAAAAATACAATGCTGTTTTTTTATTTGCCCACACATTTATCCGAAATCTTAATTTTTTTTCATACAGAAGTGAATTGCTTATTGAGCATCTTTTCATTTTAACCTGAAGGACTCTGTTAGATATTTTCATAGAGCAGACTTAATGATATTGAACTCCTTCAACTTTATTCTTCTGGGAATGTTTTATTTCTCCCTCATTTTCAGAATGAAAGTTTTGTCAAATATAAAATTCTTGGTTGTCAGTTTTGTTTCAGTACTTTTAAATATGTCATCCCACTACCCTCTCAGCTTCATGGTTCTTGTGAGAATTGGTTTTTAGTCTTATTGAGGACCTCTTGTATGTGTGGAGTTGATTTTCTCTTAAGTTCTTGTATATGATGAGCAAGATTCTCTATTTCCCTTTGCTTTGCTAGTTTGATGATAATGAGTCTTAGTGTTAGTATCTTTAAGTTACCCTTCTTGGAGTTCAGTAAGCTTCCTAGTTTTTTAGGTTCATGTCTGTTATCCTGTTTGGGGAGTTTTGGTTCATTTTATTCTCAGTTACTCTTCTGTTTCTCTTCTCTTTCTGGAACTCTCATAATGCATATGTTTTTTACACTTGATGGTGTCTCACTGTTCCCTTAGGGTCTACTCACTTTTCTTCATTCTTTTTTTTTCCTGCTTCTCAGACTCAATATTATAATGTAATGGCTCTGGGTATGAGAATCTCCCCCAGATTTTGCTCTTTTCCACAGTTTTATTGAGAAATAATTGACATATATCACTGTATAAGTTTAAGGTATACAGCATGATGGTGTGTTTTACATATATTGTGAAATGATGACCCCAGTAGGTTTAGTTAACATCCATCATCTGATATAGATACAGTCAAAAGAAAAGAAAGATATTTCCTCCTTGTAATGAGAACCTGAAGGATCTATGCTAACAACTTTCTGTATATCATATAGCAGTAGTCATCATGACTACATGACTACATGACTACATTAGGTGTAGTCATCATGTTGTATGTTATACTCCTAGAACTTATGTATTGTATAACCAGAAATTTGTACTTTTTGACTTCTCTCCAATTCCTCTTCACCCCACCTCTCATCTCTGGTAACTACAAATCTGTTTTCTTTTTTCTTTTGAGTTAGATGTTTTGTTTTGTTTTGTTTTTTTTAGAGTCTACATATAAGTGAGATCACATAGTATTTGTCTTTCCCATCTGATTTATTTCATTTAGAATAATGCCTTCAAGGTCCATCCATATGTCCAGTGATGGATGAATGGATTAATAAGTTATGGTGTGTACATTTGGTATGTGTGTGTGTGTCATAAAAAAATGAGGTAATCCTATGATTTGCTTTTTAAAAAATTGTTCATGTTGGTGGCAGTCTGTTTAGTAACTTTCCCAGAATGTTTGCAAGGATTTTTATTTTATGTGGTCCTTGAAAACTGTGTTCCTTACTTTGTTTAGCTAGTGTTATAAGAGAATTCCTTAAATGCCGGAAGTGATACAAACACCAAAGAAATAACAAAGCTCTATGGTATTTTTTTTGTTAAATACAAAAAAATGGTGTACTGGTTACATAATGCCAGAATATTATACAAATGAACTACAAAAAAAGTAGGATGGGGTGGGAAAGGGAGTTTTAAAATTGTATACTCGCTATGTAAATTAAAAATTTTAAATCATTAAAAAGTGCACAAAAGAAAAAAATAACAAAGCTCTCCGAATCATTTCAGGTTCGATCTGTGCTACAGTACTCTGTCAATACTTATCCAGGTTTGCATTGAATGTAGAGATCAGTGTGAAAGTTGAGGATCATCTCTGGTCTTTTCTGAGTATACGTATTGCCGTGGGTGTGCATGTGGCTTTGTAAATTTTCCCATATGCTTGGTTGCTTTTATTTTTTATGTTACTTTTTTTTTAAAAGGTTTATTTATTTGAGAGAGAGAGAGAGAGAGAGAGAGAGAGAGAGAGCACATGAGCAAGGGGAGAGGCACAGGGAGAGTGGAAGAGAGAATCTCTAGAAGACCCCCTGCTGAGCATGGATTCTCAGTGTGGGGCTTGATCCCATGATCCTGAGATCATGACCTGAGCCAAAGTCAAGAGTCAGATGCTTTACCAACTGAGCTACCCCAACTTGGTTGCTTTTAAACATCCTAATTTCCTAAAGAAAAATACCCCTATTTTACTCTGGGGTTTAGTTGATCTTTTTTATGGTTTTTAAAATTTTACAAAAGATTGTATGTATGTATGTAGGTATGTATGTATGTATTATTTTGGGCAGGGAGAGGGAGAGAATCTCAAACAGACTCCACACTGAGTATGGAGTCCAGCCTGGGCCTTAGTCTCATGACCCTGAGATCATGACTTGAGCCAAGATGCTTGGCTTGATCCTAAATTTCACACTGGTTTAGCACAAATCAGACCATATTTTATGTAATGACTTAATCTTTTACCATAGGTGTGTATAGGCTGATAGTTCAGCTTTCAGTATTTTCGAACAATGCCCACTAATTTTCCAGCCTGAGTTCTGAGTTAGGTGAAACAGAGATGAGTGCCTTTTGTGAGTTCTTCAGGTCACTTCCAAACAGGTTAAAACAGATATACAGAATGGTTTGGGAAAGGATATACTCTGGTTCTTCAGAATACCTGGACCAGGGTCTCATACTGATCATACATTTTCATACTAAGTATTGCCATGCCAGGAAAAGGGAGGGGAAAGGGCAGGTAAAAAGGTCACATAACTTTCCTGCCATTTTGAAGTTGCTTATTCCTTGATTTAGCATTTACATTGTTGCTATAAATTTGGGGTGTTTTCAGGGGTTCTGACAAAGTCAGTTCTGACACTTCTGCTTGTTTTTTTCAGTGTTATTTTGAGAGGGCAAGAGTTTTGAGCCTCCCAATCTCCCATTTTTTCTTTTTGCTGAGGCTACTCTTCTATGCATAGTTCATTTTGATTATAGGGACTACATGAGAAATGACTGACTATACAGGTCAAGGCTCTCAGGCTGTGCCATCCCTTGGAGGAGCCACTGCACACATGTGGCTGTTAAGCACATGAAGAATGGTGGTCTGCACTGAGACAGGTGCTGAGGTTTAAAATCTACATTGGATTTCAAAGAGGATAAATGTAAAATATCTCACTAATAATTTTATGTGGCTTATATATTGAATTAATATACTAGTTTACATAAAATATATTGTTAACATTTATTATAAAAATAAACCATTGAATATCATATGTAGAAACAGAATACAATGCACCATACATAGAATTAATCCTTAGAATTTGCTTTTATTTGCTTTATTTAATATACCTGCTTAATTATCATGCATATTACCATGTGCATTTTATAGATGATCTGTATTACCTATCTATCTATCTATCTATCGTCTATCGCCATATAATAAACTATGCTTTTGAGCTTACATGTCCTGTCTGTCTTCCTTAGGTTGTTGCTATAAAGGGTACCTTTGAATGTATCTTAAGAAACAAGATGAGAATACAATTACAGAAGGGAACTGCATCTATGTATAAAAGGAATTTGAAATAGACATGAAAAGAAATAGGTGGATGGGGAAGAATTTCATATTTTTGGCCTCCTGGGATGACAGAGTTAGCTAAGTGTGTTTTTCTTTCTTTTCTTTCTTTTTAAAAATATTTTATTTATTTATTTGACACAGAGATCACAAGTAGGCAGAGAGGCAGAGAGAGAGAGAGAGAGAGAGAGAGTGGGACGCAGACTCCCCACTGAACAGAGAGCCTAATCTGGGGCTCGATCCCAGGACCCTGAGATCATGACCTGAGCCAAAGGCAGAGGCTTAACCCACTGAGTCACCCAGGCTCCCAAGAGTTATCCAGTTTTAAGGTTTTCCTTCTCTAAGCCTTGTTCCTTAAAGATTCTTCCTACCTGGGGATCTGCATGATGGTAAGGGAATGTGACTAATGAGGAACTTTGGATATTGAACCCTGAAGGACCACAGAGACTGCAAATTGTCCTCCTGTGGCTACTCTATTCAGGTCACTGGGCAGCACACCTGAGCCTTTTCTCAAGGACCATCATTTTGTATAATGGCCTAGTCCTTGGAGCTGTGTTTTCATTCTCCATGGGAAGTATCAAAGGGAGAACTGGGTATCATTTCTTAGATGCGGCACCCAGGTAATCTGAAGTTCCCTAGTATATGGTTTTCAGATAGGAAGGGGCAGTCCATTTGGGTCTGTGAGTGAGAAGATGGTGGAGATGACCTGATCTTACTCCTCTATGGAGTGCTTCATTGTTCATAATCTGATACAAACATGTACTTTTTTTTTCAATTTATTTATTTTCAATTTATTAATATTTTTTCAATTTATTTATTTTCAGAATTTATTTATTTATTTCAATTTATTTATTTTTTTCAATTTACTTATTTTTCAATTTATTTATTTCAGAATAATTTATTTATTTATTTTCAATTTATTTATTTTCATAAATTTTCAATTTATTTATTTTCAATTTATTTATATATTTTTTCAATTTATTTATTTTCAATTTATTTATTTTCAATTTATTTATTTTAGAAATTTATTTATTTCAGAATTTATTTTTTTTTTCAATTTATTTATTTTCAGAAAAACAGTATTCATTATTTTTTCACCACACCCAGTGCTCCATGCAAGCCGTGCCCTCTATAATACCCACCACCTGGTACCCCAAACTCCCACCCTCCCCCCCGCCACTTCAAACCCCTCAGACTGTTTTTCAGAGTCCATAGTCTCTCATGGTTCACCTCCCCTTCCAATTTACCCAAATTCCCTACTCCTCTCTAACGCCCCTTGTCCTCCATGGTATTTGTTATGCTCCACAAATAACTGAAACCATATGATAATTGACTCTCTCTGCTTGACTTATTTCACTCAGCATAATCTCTTCCAGTCCCGTCCATGTTGCTACAAAAGTTGGGTATTCATCCTTTCTGATGGAGGCATAATACTCCATAGTGTATATGGACCACATCTTCCTTATCCATTCATCCGTTGAAGGGCACCTTGGTTCTTTCCATAGTTTGGCGACTGTGGCCATTGCTGCTATAAACATTGGGGTACAGATGGCCCTTCTTTTCACTCCATCTGTATCTTTGGGGTAAATACCCAGGAGTGCAATTGCAGGGTCATAGGGAAGCTCTATTTTTAATTTCTTGAGGAATCTCCACACTGTTCTCCAAAGTGGCTGCACCAACTTGCATTCCCACCAACAGTGGAAGAGGGTTCCCCTTTCTCCACATCCTCTCCAACACATGTTGTTTCCTGTTTTGTTAATTTTGGCCATTCTAACTGGTGTAAGGTGATATCTCAATGTGGTTTTAATTTGAATCTCCCTGAGGGCTAATGATGATGAGCATTTTTTCATGTGTCTGATAGCCATTTGTATGTCTTGATTGGAGAAGTGTCTGTTCATATCTTCTGCCCATTTTGATATGTTTGCCTGTTTCATGTGTGTTGAGTTTGAGGAGTTCATTATAGATTCTGGATATCAACCTTTTGTCTGTACTATCATTTGCAAATATCTTCTCCCATTCCGTGGGTTGCCTCTTTGTTTTTTTGACTGTTTCCTTTGCTGTGCAGAAGCTTTTGATTTTGATGAAGTCCCAAAAGTTTATTTTCGCTTTTGTTTCCTTTGCCTTTGGAGACATATCTTGAGAGAAGTTGCTGTGGCTGATATCAAAAAGATTACTCCCTGTATCTCCTCTAGGATTCTGATGGATTCCTGTCTCACGTTGAGGTCTTGTGTCCATTTTGAGTTGATCTTTGTGTACGGTGTAAGAGAATGGTCGAGTTTCATTTTTCTACATATAGCTGTCCAGTTTTCCCAGCACCATTTATTGAAGAGACTGTCTTCTTTTCCACTGTATATTTTTTCCTGTTTTGTCGAAGATTAATTGACCATAGAGTTGAGGGTCCATATCTGGGCTCTCTACTCTGTTCCACTGGTCTATGTGTCTGTTTTTATGCCAGTACCATGCTGTCTTGGTGATTACAGCTTTGTTATAAAGCTTGAAATCAGGTAACATGATGCCGCCAGCTTTATTTTTGTTTTTCAACATTTCCTTAGCGATTCGGGGTCCCTTCTGATTCCATACAAATTTTAGGATTATTTGCTCCAGCTCTTTGAAGACTGCCGGTGGAATTTTGATCGGAATGGCATTAAAAGTATAGATTGCCCTAGGCAGTATAGACATTTTAACAATGTTTATTCTTCTGATCCAAGAGCATAGAATGGCCTTCCATCTATTTGCATCTTCTTCAATTTCTTTCATGAGTGTTCTGTAGTTCCTTGAGTACAGATCCTTTACCTCTTTGGTTAGGTTTATTCCCAGGTATCTTACGGTTCTTGGTGCTATAGTAAATGGAATCGATTCTCTAATTTCCCTTTCTGTATTTTCATTGTTAGTGTATAAGAAAGCCACTGATTTCTGCACATTGACTTTGTATCCTGCCACGCTGCTGAATTGCTGTATGAGTTCTAGTAGTTTGGGGGTGGAGTCTTTTGGGTTTTCCATATAAAGAATCATGTCATCTGCGAAGAGAGAGAGTTTAACTTCTTCATTACCAATTTGGATACCTTTTATTTCTCTCTGTTGTCTGATTGCTGTTGCTAGGACTTCTAATACTATGTTGAACAAGAGTGGTGAAAGTGGGCATCCTTGTCTTGTTCCTGATCTCAATGGGAAGGCTGCAAGCTTATTCCCATTGAGGATGATATTTGCTGTGGGTCTTTCATAGATAGATTTGATGAGGTTCGGGAATGTTCCCTCTATCCCTATACTTTGAAGCGTTTTAATCAGGAACGGATGCTGGATTTTGTCAAATGCTTTTTCTGCATCAATTGAGAGGACCATGTGGTTCTTCTCTCTTCTCATATTAATTTGTTGTATCACATTGATTGATTTGCAAATGTTGAACCATCCTTGTAGCCCAGGCATGAATCCCAACTGATCATGGTGAATAATCTTTTTAATGTGCTGTTGGCTAGGATCTTGTTGAGAATCTTAGCATCCATATTCATCAGTGATATTGGTCTGAAATTCTCCTTTTTGGTAGGGTCCTTGCCTGGTTTGGGGATCAGGGTAATGCTGGCTTCATAGAAAGAGTCTGGAAGTTTTCCTTCTGCTTCAATTTTTTGAAACAGTTTCAGGAGAATAGGTGTTGTTTCTTCTTGGAAGGTTTGGTAGAATTCCCCAGGGAATCCGTCAGGTCCTGGGCTCTTGTTTTTTGGGAGGTTTTTGATCACTGATTCAATCTCGTTAATAGATATTGGTCTATCCAGGTTGTTGATTTCTTCCTGGTTCAATTTTGGTAGTTTATATTTTTCCAGGAATGCATCCATTTCATCTAGGTTGCTAAGCTTATTGGCATATAACTGTTCGTAATAACTTCTGATGATTGTTTCTACTTCCTTGGTGTTAGTTGTGATCTCTCCCTTTTCATTCATAATTTTATGAATTTGGGCTTTCTCTCTTTTCTTTCGGATTAGTGTAGCCAGTGGCTTATCGATCTTATTGATTCTTTTTTTTTTTTGATTCTTTCAAAAAACCGGCTTCTAGTTTCATTGATATGTTCTACTGTATCTCTGGTTTCTCCCTCATTGATCTCAGCTCTAATCTTGATGATTTCCCTTCTTATGTGTGGAGTTGGTTTGATTTGTTGTTGATCCTCCAGTTCTTTAAGGTGTAGAGACAGCTGGTGTGTTCTGGATTTTTCAATTTTTTTGAGCAAGGCTTGGAGGGCTATATATTTTCCCCTTAGGACCGCCTTTGCTGTATCCCATAGGTTTTGGACCGAAGTGTCTCCATTCTCATTGGTTTCCATGAATTGTTTCAGTTCTTCTTTGATCTCCTGGTTGATCCAAGCATTCTTAAGCAAGGTGGTCTTTAGCTTCCAGGTGTTTGAGTTCCTTCGGAACTTTTCCTTGTGATTGAGCTCCAGTTTCAAAGCATTGTGATCTGAGAATATGCAGGGAATAATCTCAGTCTTTTGGTATCGGCTGAGTCCTGATTTGTGACCCAGTATGTGGTCTATTCTGGAGAAGGTTCCATGTGCACTTGAGAAGAATGAGTATTCTATTGTTTTAGGGTGCAATGTTCTGTATATATCTATGAGGTCCATCTGGTCCATTGTGTCATTCAGTGCTCTTGTTTCTTTATTGATTTTCTGCTTCGATGATCTGTCTAATTCTGAGAGAGGCGTGTTAAGATCTCCTACAATTAGTGTATTCATATCAATATGAGTCTTTATCTTGATTAACAGTTTTCTTAAGTAATTGGCTGCTCCCATATTGGGAGCATAGATATTTACAATTGTTAGATCATCTTGGTGGATAGTCCCTTTAAGGATTATGTAGTGTCCTTCTGTATCTCTGACTACAGTCTTTAGTTTGAAGTCTAATTTATCTGATATGAGAATCGCTACCCCAGCCTTCTTTTGAGTCCCATTGGCATGAAAGATGCTTCTCCACCCCTTCACTTTCAGTCTGCGTGTATCTTTAGGTTCAAAATGGGTCTCTTGTAGACAGCATATGGATGGGTCCTGTCGTTTTATCCAATCTGCAACCCTGTGCCGTTTTATGGGTGCATTGAGGCCATTCACATTGAGAGTGATTATTGATAGATACGTTTTTATTGACATCGAGTTACCTTTGAAGTCTTTCTTTCTGTAGACTGTCTCTATATTTCTGTTCAATGCTATTCTTGGGATTTTTCCTCTTTTATAGAACCCCCCTTAATATTTCCTCTCCTTATCCATTTTAAGATTTTTTTTCCAATTTATTTATACATATTATATAGTGAATGGTATATATCCAGCCTCAGAATCAGAAAAGCAGTCATCCCAAATTCCTCCCTCTGGAGTCTTGGCCTTGAAGGATTTGCACTGCCCTGGATCACAGTGACAGTAAAATTGCTTGGCTAATGAGGAGCTCTGGAAGTTGAACCTCTAGGGATACAGACACTGCAGTCTGCCTGTGACCACTTGCTTCAACAGTTCTTCTCCAGAAAAGACGTAGTACACCTGAGCCTCATCTCATAGATGATCCTTCTTGCCCTGGAGCCTGAGGTTTACTCAGTCTTTCTGCCCTTCCTGAGTATTGATCTTCCATTTGGTACATTCAGAGAAAATGTTGAATCATTCTACGATGGCCACCAGGTAATCAGATGTCTGTTAGTCAGTGTTTGGAAAAGAAATATTTTATTACAGTTCCATCTGGAGGAAGCTGTGAAGACTTCATGCATCAAATGATTAGAACCATGTCACCAGGGTCCTCCTGCATGTTATCTTCTTCACATGTTTTCTTGTACTTTACCCCAGTCTCAAGTACTGCTGATTTACTAATATCATACTGTACTATATATACTATAGCCAGGACCATTTTCCTACTGAGTAGAAATACATTTTTATAAAATGGAATGGCTGTTATAAAATTACCTGACATTTACTTGCAATCTGGTGGTTGTGGGAGGCAGGACGTTTGGTAAATTTCACTTCACCTTCCCATTCCTAGTACTTTTTTTTTTTTAGATTTGTAGATGGTATATTTTTATTATGTGTATTGTACATCAATAAAATATTCCTGGTTCTTGACATACTTATTTATTATCTCAGTTGCTTGCCTCTGAGGTCTTTGGTGAGCCAGACATAGTCTTCAGCTGCCTCCCCAGTCTGTTTCTCTTCATCAAATTACATATAGTGTAATAGTTTTTTTTTTTTTAATGGCCATCTCTTGACACTTTTGGGAATTAACATGGATGACACTCTGCTGTATCAACTTCAGAATTTTGTTAAAGTAACAGAATAATTATATACAGAAGGCACCTACTTCTTTTTTTAAAAGATTTTATTTGTCAGAGAGAGAGAGCTATAGAGCAGAAGCAGGGGGAGCAGCAAGGCAGAGGGAGAAGCAGACACCCTGCTGAACAGGGAGCCTTATGTAGGACTTGATCTCCGGACCCTGGGATCATGCCCTGAGCCAAAGGCAGGCACTTAACTGACTGAGCCACCCAAGCATCCTGAAGGCACCCTTCATATCCTTCTCTACTAGTCTCCATCCCATCCCAAGACAGTGTTTATCTCTGGTGATGCTTCTCCTGCTGGTCTAGAAAACATACATTTGATTGTGCTGTCACTCCACCTTCTCTGTCAGATTCATCAACAACGTGGGACTCAGAAACAAAACAGGGGTTTCAGAATTCCTTCTTTTGGAAGTTACAGAGAATCCAGAATTGAAGCTTTTTCTCTTCATTCTGTTTCTGTCCATATACCTGGTCACCATTCTGGGAAACCTGCTCATCATCCTGGCTGTCATCTCGGACTCCCACCTCCACACCCCCATGTACTTCTTTCTCTCCAACCTGTCCTTTACTGACATCTGCTTAAGCACAACCACCGTCCCAAAGATGCTGGTGAACATCCGGGCACAGATTCAGACCATCACTTACGCAGGTTGCCTCACACAGATCTACTCTATCCTGGCTTTTGGTGGTTTGGAAGGTTTTCTTCTTGCAGTAATGGCCTATGACCGCTATGTGGCCATTTGTCATCCACTGAGGTACACAGTCATTATGAACTCCCGCCTCTGTAGCCTGCTGGTTCTACTCTCCTTCTGCATTAACATTGCGGATGCCCTGATGCACAGTCTGATGGTGTTACAACTGACCTTCTGCACAGACCTTGAAATCCCTCTCTTCTTTTGTGAAGTTGTTCAGGTTATCCAGCTTGCATGTTCTGATACCCTCATCAATAACATCCTGATATATTTTGCAACGAGCATATTTGGTGGTATTCCTCTGTGTGGAATCATTTTCTCTTATACTCAAATTGTCTCCTCTGTTTTGAGAATTCCATCAGCAGGTGGAAAGTATAAAGCTTTTTCAACCTGTGGGTCTCACCTGTCAGTTGTGTCTTTGTTCTATGGGACAGGTTTGGGGGTGTACATTAGTTCTGCTTTCACTAACTCTTCCAGAAACACTGCAGTGGTTTCAGTAATGTACACTGTTGTCCCTCAAATGATGAACCCATTCATCTACAGCTTGAGGAACAGGGATATGAAGGGAGCCTTGAGGAAACTCATGGGCAAAATATCACTGTTTTTTCAGGAATGTGTTGTTTAATTTCCGCATATTTGTATATTTTCCATTTGTCCTTCAGTTACTGATTTCTAGCTTCACACCATGGTGATCAGAATAGACTCTTTGAATGATTTCAATATTTATAAATTTACTGAAGCCTGCTCTGTGGCCTAACATATGATCTATCCTGGGGAATGTGCCATGTGTTCTGGAGAAGAGTTCATTTTCTACTGTTGTTGGATGGAGTATTCACATGTGTCCGTTAGGTTTTGTTTGTTTATGCTGTTTCTCAAGTTCATTATTTTTTTGGGCAGGATTATTTTTTTATTGAACTGTAGTTGACACACAATGTTACATTAGTTTCAGGTATACAACACAGTGATTTTTTAAAAATTTATTTTCAGTGTTCCAGAATTCATTGTTTATGCACCACACCCAGTGCTGCATGCAATACATGCTCTTAATACCACCACCAGGTTCACCCATTACCTCACCCCTCTCCTATCCAGAACCCTCAGTTTGTTTCTGAGTCCATAGTCTCTCATGCCTCGTCTCCCACTCTGATTTCCCCCCAACTCCCTTATCCTCTCCATCTCCCCATGTCCTCCATGTTATTCCTTATGCTCCACAAGTAAGTGAAACCATATGAATATTGACTCTCTTGTCTGCTTGACTTATTTCACTTAGCATAATCCCTTCCAGTCCCATCCATGTAGATACAAAAGTTGGGTTTTCATCCTTTCTGATGGAGGCATAATACTAATAAGTTCATTATTTCTTATCAGTCTGTTCGGGGCACTAAGCATTGTTGAATGTGATGTACTGAAGTCTCTTTAGTATTATGGGGGAAATGTATATTTCTTACTTCACTTCTGTCATGTTTGCTGCTCTGTTGTTTGGTGTATGTATGTTTATAACTGTTATATTGTCTTGATTACTGACCTTTTAATCTCTCTTCTGTGTATCTGTTTATCTGTTTTCCATCTTGCTTCCTCTGTTTCTTTTAACAGTTTTGACTTAAAGTCTACTTCTGCCCCCCACCCCAACATTAGCTCTCCTTTGGTGACTATTTGCCTGGCCTGTATTTTTTTTAATTTGAAATCTATTTGTGTTTCTGAAGCCATAAGTCTTTCATAAACAGCCTATTTTCACACCATGTTTTCTTTACCTTTCTTCCAATCTCTACCTTTTGACTGGAGAGTTTAATCTGCTTAGGTTTAAAGTACTCACTGATAAGGTGATACTTAATTCTTCCATTGAAAATTTTATTTTATTGATGTCTAAAACCTTTTTTGTTCTTTATTTCTTCCATTACTGCCCTCCTTGCTGCCTTATTGATTTTTTATAGTGAACATTTTGGATTTTGTTCTCATTGTCTTTTTAGAATATATCCAGATAATTGTCTTTATGGTTACCATGGGCATTACATTTAACATTCTAAGTTTATAAAACTCTAGTTAGAATACATACCATTTTTATTTCAATAACATACAAAACCTCTGCTCTTATATTGCTGTCTTTATGTTGTTACTATCGCAAATTAAATCTTTATACATTGTTTCCAATAGCATAGATCTAACAATTTTTAGATTTGTTTTTAAAACCAGTAGGAAAGAAAAAGTAGAATTATAAGCCAAAAATACAATGCTGTTTTTTTATTTGCCCACACATTTATCCGAAATCTTAATTTTTTTTTTCATACAGAAGTGAATTGCTTATTGAGCATCTTTTCATTTTAACCTGAAGGACTCTGTTAGATATTTTCATAGAGCAGACTTAATGATATTGAACTCCTTCAACTTTATTCTTCTGGGAATGTTTTATTTCTCCCTCATTTTCAGAATGAAAGTTTTGTCAAATATAAAATTCTTGGTTGTCAGTTTTGTTTCAGTACTTTTAAATATGTCATCCCACTACCCTCTCAGCTTCATGGTTCTTGTGAGAATTGGTTTTTAGTCTTATTGAGGACCTCTTGTATGTGTGGAGTTGATTTTCTCTTAAGTTCTTGTATATGATGAGCAAGATTCTCTATTTCCCTTTGCTTTGCTAGTTTGATGATAATGAGTCTTAGTGTTAGTATCTTTAAGTTACCCTTCTTGGAGTTCAGTAAGCTTCCTAGTTTTTTAGGTTCATGTCTGTTATCCTGTTTGGGGAGTTTTGGTTCATTTTATTCTCAGTTACTCTTCTGTTTCTCTTCTCCTTCTGGAACTCTCATAATGCATATGTATTTTTCTTTTTTTTGCATATGTATTTTTCACTTCATGGTGTCTCACCAGTCCCTTAGGGTCTGCTCACTTTTCTTCATTCTTTTTTTTTCTGCTTCTCAGACTCAATATTATAATGTAATAGCTCTGGTTATCAGAATCTCCCCCAGAGTTTGCTCTTTTCCACAGTTTTATTGTGAAAGAATTGACATATATCACTGTATAAGTTTAAGGTACACAGAATGATGGTGTGTTTTACATAAATTGTGAAATGATGACCACAGTAGGTTTAGTTAACATCCATTACTTGATACTGATACAGTCAAAAGAAAAGAAAAATACTTCTTCCTTGTGATGAGAACCTGAAGTATCTACACTAACAACTTTCCTGTATATCATATAGCAGTAGTCATCATGACTATATGACTACATTAGGTGTAGTCATCATGTTGTATGTTATACCCCTAGAACTTATGTATTGTATAACCAGAAATTTGTACTTTTTGACTTCTCTCCAATTCCTCTTTACTCACCTCTCATCTCTGGTAACCACAAATCTGTTTTCTTTTTCTTTGAGTTAGGTGTTTTGTTTTGTTTTTTAGAGTCTATGTATAAGTGAGATCACATAGTATTTGTCTTTCCCTGTCTGATTTATTTCATTTAGGATAATGCCTTCCAGGTCCATCCATGTGTCCAGTGATGGATGAATGGATTAGTAAGTTATGGTGTGTACGTGTGTGTGTGTGTGTGTGTGTGTGTATCATAAAAAATGAGGTAATCCTATTATTTGGTTCTTAAAAAATTGTTCATAGTGGTAGTAGTCTGTTTAATAACTTTCCCAGAATGTTTGCAAGGACTAAAATTTTTATTTTATGTGGTCCTTGAAATCTGTGTTCCTTACTTTGTTTAGCTAGTGTTATAAGAGAATTCCTTAAAAGCCAGGAGTGATACAAACACCAAAGAAATAACAAAGCTCTATGGTATTTTTTGTATTTAATACAAAAAAAGGATGTACTGGTTACACAACGCCAGAATATCATACAGATGAACTACAAAAAGAAGTAGGATGAGGTGGGAAAGGGAGTTTTAAAATTGTATATTCGCTATGTAAATTAAAAATTTTAAATCATTAAAAAGTGCACAAAAGAAAAAAATAACAAAGCTCTCTGAATCTTTTCAGGTTGGATCTGTGCTAAAGTACTCTGTCAGTACTTATCCAGGTTTGCATTGAATGCAGAGATCAGTGTGAAAGTTAAGCATCTTCTCTGGTCTTTTCTGAATATATGATGTCTTGCCATGGGTGTGCATGTGGCTTTCTAAATTTTCCCATATGCTTGGTTGCTTTTTTTTTTCCAATTTATTTATTTTCAGAAAAACATTATTCATTATTTTTTCACCACACCCAGTGCTCCATGCAAGCCGTGCCCTCTATAATACCCACCACCTGGTACCCCAACCTCCCACTCCCCCGCCACTTCAAACCCCTCAGACTGTTTTTCAGAGTCCATAGTCATGGTTGCTTTTATTTTAATATGTTACTTTATATTTTTTAAAGGTTTATTTATTTTAGAGAGAGAGAGAGAGAGCAAAGGGAGAGTGGGGAGAGAGAATTTCCAGAAGATCCCCTACTGAGCATGGAACCCAATTTAGGACTTGATCCAATGATCCTGAGATCATGACCTGAGCCAAAGTCAGGAGTCAGATGCTTAATCAATTGAGCTACCCAGGTGCCCCAACTTGGTTGTTGTTTTTTTTTTAATTTTTTCAATTTATTTATTTTCAGAAAAACAGTATTCATTATTTTTTCACCACACCCAGTGCTCCATGCATTCCGTGCCCTCTATAATACCCACCACCTGGTACCCCAACCTCCCACCCCCCCGCCACTTCAAACCCCTCAGACTGTTTTTCAGAGTCCATAGTCTCTCATGATTCACCTCCCTTTCCAATTTACCACAACTCCCTTCTCCTCTCTAACACCCCTTGTCCTCCATGATATTTGTTATGCTCCACAAATAAGTGAAACCATATGATAATTGACTCTCTCTTCTTGACTTCTTTCACTCAGCATAATCTCTTCCAGTCCCATCCATGTTGCTACAAAAGTTGGGTATTCGTCCTTTCTGATGGAGGCATAATACTCCATAGTGTATATGGACCACATCTTCCTTATCCATTCGTCCGTTGAAGGTCATCTTGGTTCTTTCCATAGTTTGGTGACCGTGGCCATTGCTGCTATAAACATTGGGGTACAGATGGCCCTTCTTTTCACGACATCTGTACCTTTGGGGTAAATACCCGGTAGTGCAATTGCAAGGTCAAAAAATCCTAATTTCCTAAAGAAAATTTCCCCTATTTTACTCTGGGGTTTAGTTGGTCTATTTTATGGTTTTTAAAATTTTACAAAAGATTTTATGTATGTATGTATGTATGTATGTATGTGTGTATTATTTTGGGCAGGGAGAGGGAGAGAATCTCAGACAGACTCCACACTGAGTATGGAGTCCAGCCTGGGCCTTAGTCTCATGACCCTGAGATCATGACTTGAGCCAAGATGCTTGGCTTGATCTTAAACTTTCACACTGGTTTAGCACAAGTCAGACCATATTTTATCTTTTGCCATAAGTGTGTATAGGCTGATAGTTCAGCTTTCAGTATTTTTGAACAATGCCCACTACTTTTCCAGCCTGAGTTCTGAGTTAGGTGAAACAGAGATGAGTGCCTTGTGTCAGTTTTTCAGGTTGCTTCCAAACAGGTTAAAACAGACATACAAAATGGTTTGGGAAAGGATCTACTCTGGTTCTTCAGAATACCTGGACCAGGGTCTCATCCTGATCATACATTTTCATGCTAAGTATTACCATGCCAGGAAAAGGGTGGGGAAAGGATGGGTAAAAATGTCACATAACTTTCCTTCCAGTTTTAAATTGCTTATTTCTTGATTCAGATTTACTTTGTTACTATTAATTTTGGGTGTACTCAGGGGTTCTGACAAAGTCAGTTCTGACACTTCTGCTTGTTTTTTTCAGTGTTATTTTGAGAGGACAAGAGCTTTGAGCCTCCTAATCTCCCATTTTTTTCTTTTTGCTGAGGCTACTCTTCTATGCATAGTTCATTTTGATTATAGGGACTACATGAGAAATGACTGACTATACAGGTCAAGGCTCTCAGGCTGTGCCATCCCTTGGAGGAGCCACTGCACACATGTGGCTGTTAAGCACATGAAGAATGGTGGTCTGCACTGAGACAGGTGCTGAGGTTTAAAATCTACATTGGATTTCAAAGAGGATAAATGTAAAATATCTCACTAATAATTTTATATGGCTTATATATTGAATTAATACACTAGTTTACATAAAATATATTGTTAACATTTATTATAAAAATAAACCGTTGAGTATCATATGTAGAAACAGAATACAATGCACCATACATAGAATTAATCCTTAGAATTTGCTTTTATTTACTTTATTTAATATACCTGCTTAATTATCATGCATATTACCATGTGCATTTTATAGATGATCTGTATTACCTATCTATCTATCTATCTATCGTCTATCGCCATATAATAAACTATGCTTTTGAGCTTACATGTCCTGTCTGTCTTCCTTAGGTTGTTGCTATAAAGGGTATCTTTGAATGTATCTTAAGAAACAAGATGAGAATACAATTACAGAAGGGAACTGCATCTATGTATAAAAGGAATTTGAAATAGACATGAAAAGAAATAGGTGGATGGGGAAGAATTTCATATTTTTGGCCTCCTGGGATGACAGAGTTAGCTAAGTGTGTTTTTCTTTCTTTTCTTTCTTTTAAAAAATATTTTATTTATTTATTTGACACAGAGATCACAAGTAGGCAGAGAGGCAGAGAGAGAGAGAGAGAGAGAGAGAGAGAGAGTGGGACGCAGACTCCCCACTGAACAGAGAGCCTAATCTGGGGCTCGATCCCAGGACCCTGAGATCATGACCTGAGCCAAAGGCAGAGGCTTAACCCACTGAGTCACCCAGGCTCCCAAGAGTTATCCAGTTTTAAGGTTTTCCTTCTCTAAGCCTTGTTCCTTAAAGATTCTTCCTACCTGGGGATCTGCATGATGGTAAGGGAATGTGACTAATGAGGAACTTTGGATATTGAACCCTGAAGGACCACAGAGACTGCAAATTGTCCTCCTGTGGCTACTCTATTCAGGTCACTGGGCAGCACACCTGAGCCTTTTCTCAAGGACCATCATTTTGTATAATGGCCTAGTCCTTGGAGCTGTGTTTTCATTCTCCATGGGAAGTATCAAAGGGAGAACTGGGTATCATTTCTTAGATGCGGCACCCAGGTAATCTGAAGTTCCCTAGTATATGGTTTTCAGATAGGAAGGGGCAGTCCATTTGGGTCTGTGAGTGAGAAGATGGTGGAGATGACCTGATCTTATTCATCTGTGGAGTGCCTCATTGTTCATCATCTGATAAAAATATGTACTTTTGCAACAATACCTAATAAGTCTCATTTTCTACTCTGAACCCAAAGTTCTAGAGACCTTTTCCATCCTCAGGAGAAAATTTCCCTCATACAATTCTATAGAAAGTTCTAGAATTCTCTAAAATGTTTAATTTCTGGGCACAGAATTGAGGTAGGAGGTTAGCACATATTTGTTCCTCTGTGTCTGTTTTTTAATACTCCTTTGTAGGGATGGTCCTTGGTTTGGGTCCTGGTGACTGTCTTTGAGGACTCTGGAACAGGAAATGGACCAGGGTAAATCCTATAAAGCTATCTCTCTCATGATGGTCCTTCTTCAGTAACCTAATAAATATTTAAAAACAGATACTAGGGGCACCTAGGTGGCTCAGTTGTTAAGCATCTGCCTTTGGTTCAAGTAATAATTCCAGGGTCCTGGGATCGAGCCCAGCATTAAGTTCCTTGCTTTGCAGGAAGCCTGCTTTTTCCTCTCCCACTCCCTCCGCTTGTGTTTCCATTCTCACTGTGTCTCTCTCTGTCAAATAAATAAATAAAGTCTTTTTAAAAATAACAATGGAGACTAATACAGAATATCAGGACAGGTACTCATGTATCTGTTTCTGGAATTAATAAATTTTGATAATTGTCGTAATAGTTTTCTTCTTAAAGTAATAAAATAGTTTTCTTAGAGACAGCATTCTATTTTTGTTTTTCTCCATTCCTGTCCTTCCTTTCCCAGAGGAAACCACAGTCTTTAGTTGGTAGGGTCTCTTGGCCTTGTAGTAAACTGTTTACACACAGACACACGTATGTGTATTTGTGGGCGTATATATGCAAGTGCATGTATGTCTGTCTGTATGTCACAATGCAAATGCCTATTCCTTCAAGAGGAAATAAATAGTGATGTTGTAAGACCGGGGAATATAGCAAAGCGGTGAAAGTCAATGAACCAGAGTGAAATGTATGAAGGTTTGTTTCCTCTCTCTGCTTCTATATGTGAGCAAGATTTACAATGGGAGTTTTATCACATAAATTCCTTCCTGAAAATTGTTACCTTGCCAGGACTTTTCTTTTTTCTCTCCCTTTTTTTTTGTCCCATCCCTCACTTCCCTCACTATAATGAACCATGCATGTTTGTCCAGTCATTGTTATGCCATAAACATTTTTTTTTCCTTAGGAGAGAGAGAGAGTGGGATGAGGGGCAGAGGAAGAGGGAAAGAGAGAATCCCAAACAGGGTTCTTGCCCAGTGTGAAGCCAGTGTTTGGCTCAGTCTCACAACCCTGAGGTCATAACCTGAGCTGAAATCAAGGGTTAGACACTTAATTGACTGAGCCACCCAGGAGCACCTCCATAAACAAATTCTTATAGGCAGTAGTAAGAAGATCCTATATGTGAAGCACTATGTTGGGTGGTGTTTTCTAGTTGTAAACATCTCCTTATTTCCAAAGTATGTGCTGAAACCTGGAATAAACTCAGGTGTTTCTGAGTCCAAATTTATAGTCCAAATGATCATTTCTGATATAGTTGCTTATTTTTACAACTTCATGCGTGGCTCAGATTTCCTCATTGGTGAAGCAGAGTTTTTATATTGCTATTCATATTTATTTTATTTTTTGTTCTTTTTAAAAAGATTTTGTTTATTTATCCATGATAGAGAGAGAGAGAGAGAGAAAGATAGAGAGAGAGAGAGAGAGAGAGCACACAGGAGAAGAGAGAGGGACAAGCAGACTCCACTATGAGTGTGGAGCTCAGTGCAGGGATTCATCTCATGACTCTGAGATCATGACCTGAGCTGAAATCAAGAGTCAGATGCCTAACTGACTGAGTCATCCAGTTGCCCCACTAGTCATCTTTAAACATTAGGATCCTTATGAGTGTTTTTTTTTCTTTAAAGTAATCTTCACACCCAACATGGGGTTCAAATTCACAGCCTGGAAATCAAGAGTCAATGCTCCATCAACTGAGCCAGCCAGACAACCCCTGATGAGATACTTACTTGCTTTGCATTTGTTATTTTTAAAAAGACTTTATTTATTTATTTGAGGCTCCCTGCTTAGTGGTGAGCCTGCTTCTACCTCTCCCTCTGTTTGCAGCTCCCCCTGCTTGTGTGCTTTCTTTTTATCTATCAAATAAATACAAATCTTAAATCACTAGAGAATTTTTCTAAATCAATACCTCATAAGAATTACAGACAATACATGGACACACCCAGGACTGAGCCAACTAGGCCTCCCCTGTTTGAAAGGATCCAAGGTCAATAATCTAGTGCATAAACAATGAATTTTGGAACATGGAAAAAATAAAATAAAATAAAATAAAAAAGCTATCATCTTAACCCAGGAAATAGGAGTCGGTACCTATCTTCTGAATACCTTCAGGAGGCACTGCCCAAAGCTGCCTGACCCAAACTTTAGTGGGGCCCAATTAGGGGGGAAAAAAAGGAGGATCTGAACTTCAGTGATGGATTACTTATAGTGCAACTATGATTAAATTAACTTACAAAAGCACTTTATTTTAGATGTGATTGGCATGTAAACAAGCTGTACAAAGTAACATATACAACTCAATGAGTTTGGGATGAGTGTTAATACTTGAGAATCCATTACCACCGTAAAGACCATAGACATATCCATCATTTCCAAAGTTTCCTCTCATCCCCATTCTTATTATTTATATGTTTTAAAATATTTTATTTATTCATTTTAAGAAAGAGAGAGACAAAGAGACCACAAGCGGGGGGAGAGGCAGAAGGAGACGGAGAAGCAGGCTCGCCCCTGAGCTGGGAGCCCAACATGGGGCTTAGTCCCAAGACTTGGAGATCACGATGTGAGCTTAAGGCTCATCTGAGCCACCCAGGCACCCCCTCTTATTTTTTAATGATTATTTTTGTGATAAGACTACTTAATTATAAGATATGCCCTCTTAGAAAATTTCAAATGTACAGTACATTATTATTAGCTGTAGGCACTATGGTATAGAGCAGATTTCCAGAACTTACTTATTTTGCGCAACTGAAACTTTGTACCCGTTGACCATCACCCCTCTATTTATCTCTCTCCCAAGCCAGTAGCGACCACCATTTGACTCTGCTTCCAGGACTTTGGCTATCTTAGATTCCACATGTACGTGATACTGTACAGCATTTGTCTTTCCCTGTTGGGCTTATTTCACTTAGCATAATATCCTCTGGGTCTATCCATGTTGTCACAAATGGCAAGATGTCTTTTTCTTTTAAAGACTAAATAATATTCTGTTGTGAATATATACCTCATTTTCTTTTTTTATTTTTTATTTATTTTCAGCATAACAGTATTCATTATTTTTTCACCACACCCAGTGCTCCATGCAATCCGTGCCCTCTATAATACCCACCACCTGGTACCCCGACCTCCCACCCCTTGCCCCTTCAAACTTCTCAGATTGTTTTTCAGAGTCCATAGTCTCTCATGGTTCACCTCCCCTTCCAATTTCCTCCAACTCCCTTCTCCTCTCTAACACCCCTTGTCCTCCATGCTATTTGTTATGCTCCACAAATAAGTGAAACCATATGATAATCGACTCTCTCTGCTTGACTTATTTCACTCAGCATAATCTCTTCCAGTCCCGTCCATGTTGCTACAAAAGTTGGGTATTCATCCTTTCTGATGGAGGCATAATACTCCATAGTGTATATGGACCACATCTTCCTTATCCATTCATCCGTTGAAGGTCATCTTGGTTCTTTCCATAGTTTGGCGACCATGGCCATTGCTGCTATAAACATTGGGGTACAGATGGCCCTTCTTTTCACTCTATCTGTATCTTTGGGGTAAATACCCAGGAGTGCAATTGCAGGGCCATAGGGAAGTTCTGTTTTTAATTTCTTGAGGAATCTCCACACTGTTCTCCAAAGAGGCTGCACCAACTTGCATTCCCACCAACAGTGTAAGAGGGTTCCCCTTTCTCCACATCCCCTCCAACACATGTTGTTTCCTGTCTTGCTAATTTTGTCCATTCTAACTGGTGTAAGGTGATATCTCAATGTGGTTTAATTTTAATCTCCCTGAGGACTAGTGATGATGAACATTTTTTCATGTGTCTGATAACAATTTGTATGTCTTCATTGGAGAAGTGTCTGTTCATATCTTCTGCCCATTTTTTGACATGATTATCTGTTTTGTGTGTGTTGAGTTTGAGGAGTTCTTTATAGATTCTGGATATCAACCTTTTGTCTGTACTGTCATTTGTAAATATCTTCTCCCATTCCATGGGTTCCCTCTTTGTTTTCTTGACTGTTTCCTTTGCTGTGCAGAAGCTTTTGATTTTGATGAAGTCCCAAAAGTTTATTTTCAATTTTGTTTCCTTTGCCTTTGGAGACATATCTTGAAAGAAGTTGCTGTGGCTGATATCGAAGAGATTACTGCCTATGTTCTCCTCTAGGATTCTGATGGATTCCTGCCTCAAATTGAGGTCTTTTATCCATTTTGAGTTGATCTTTGTTTACGGTGTAAGAGAATGGTTGAGTTTCATTCTTCTACATATAGCTGCCCAGTTTTCCCAGCACCATTTATTGAAGAGACTGTCTTTATTCCACTGTATATTTTTTCATTTTCTTTACCCTTTCATGCATTAGTGAACATTTAGATCAGTTTCATATCTTAGCTATTGTGAATGATGCTGTGCAACAAACATGGGAGTGCAGGTATCTCTTTGAGATCCTGATTCCAATACACCTGAGTATATACCTGGAAGTGGGATTGCTGTCTCAAATGGTAGTTATATTTTGAACTTTTGGGGGTATCTCCATAGTGTTTTCCATAGGGCTCTACCAGTTTACGAATCCCACCAACAGTGCGCCAGGTTTCTCCACACACTTGACAATACTTCTTCATCCCCTTTTCTTCCTCTTCCCCTTCTCCTCCTTCTTCAGTAGCCATCCTAACATGTGTAAGGTGATTTCACATTGTGGTTTTGATTTGCATTTCCCTGATGATTTGTCATTTTGAACATCTTTTCATATGTTTGTTGGCCATTTGTATGTTTCTTTGGAGAAATGTCTTTTTAGTTTCTTCATTTTTTTAATGGGGTTGCTATTTTTTTTTTTTGCTCTTAGTTTGGATATTAGCTCCTCATCAGATGTGTGGTTTGCAAATATTTCTCCCATTTTGTAGGTTGTCTTTTCATGTTGTTGTTTCTTTCTTTATGCTGTGCAAAGTTTTTTGTACAATGTGTCCAAGTTGTTAATTTTTTTTTCTTATGTTGCCTGTGCTTTTCCTGTCATACCAAAAACACATTGCCAAGACCATGTTAAGGATTTTTTTCCTTATGTTTTATCCTAGGAGTTTTATGATTTTAGGTCTTCTGTTTAAGTCTTTAATCCATTCAAGTTGATTTTTAAATATCTATCTCGCTGTTTTTCTTTTTCTTTTTGTATTTGAGTAAGGTTGACACACAGTGCTACGTTAGTTTCAGGCATACAACATACTGATTCAACAAGTTTTTACATTATGCTGTGTTCACAACAAGTGTAGCTGGCACCTATCCCAACACATTGGTATTACAGTATCATTGACTGTATTCGTTATGCTGTGCCTTTTATTCCCATTACCTATTCATTCCATTACTGGAAGCCCGTATCTCCCACTCCTCCTCATCCATCAATAGATGAGAAAAGATAAGGAAGATTTGGTATACATATACAATGGAATATTAGGCAGCCATAAAAAGGATGATATTGTGACATTTGAGACAACATGGATGGATCTAGAGGGTATGAAGCTAAGTGAAATACGTCAGACTGAGAAAGACAAATACTATATGACTTCATAATTGTTTTTTTTTTTTGGTATGGTGTAAGATATGTATCCAGTTTCATTCTTGTGCATGTAGATACCCAGTTTTCTTTTCTTTTCCTTTTTTTTAAGGTTTCATTTATTTGAGGAGAGAGAGAGAAAGGAAGAGAGAGAGGGGATGAGCGGGGGCAGGGAGAGGGAGAAGCAGGCTCCCCATTGAGTTTTATTAATACCATTTGTTGAAGAGACTACCTCTTCCCTATTGAATATTCTTGGAACCCTTGTAAAAGATTAGTTGACTATACATGTGTCAGTTTATTTATTGACTCACTATTCCATTCCATTGGGCTCTGTGTCTGCTTTTATGCCAGTTTTTTTTTTAATTTTATTTATTTATTTGACAGACAGAGATCACAAGCAGGCAGAGATAGAGAGGGGAGGAAGCAGGCTCCCTGCTCAGCAGAGAGCCCGATGTGGGGCTCGATCGCAGGACCGTGAGATCATGACCCAAGCCAAAGGCAGAGGCTTTAACCCAGTGAGCCACCTAGGCACCCCCTTTTATGCCAGTATTATACTGTTATGATTACTATTGTTTTCATATGTAGCTTGATATAAGGAAGTGTATTGCCTTCTACTTTGTTTTTCTTGTTCAAGATTGCTTTGACTCCTTGGAGTCTTTTGTGATTCAATATACATTTTAAGATTTTTTCCCATTTATTTATACATATTATATAGTGAATGGTATATACCCAGCCTCAGAATCAGAAAAGCAGTCATCCCAAATTCCTCCCTCTGGAGTCTTGGCCTTGAAGGATTTGCACTGCCCTGGATCACAGTGACAGTAAAATTGTTTGGCTAATGAGGAGCTCTGGAAGTTGAACCTCTAGGGATACAGACACTGCAGTCTTCCTGTGACCACTTGCTTCAACAGTTCTTCTCCAGAAAAGAAGTAGTACACCTGAGCCTCATCTCATAGATGATCCTTCTTGCCCTGGAGCCTGAGGGTTACTCAGTCTTTCTGCCCTTCCTGAGTATTGATCTTCCATTTGGTACATTCAGAGAAAATGTTGAATCATTCTACGATGGCCACCAGGTAATCAGATGTCTGTTAGTCAGTGTTTGGAAAAGAAATATTTTATTACAGTTCCATCTGGAGGAAGCTGTGAAGACTTCATGCATCAAATGATTAGAACCATGTCACCAGGGTCCTCCTGCATGTTATCTTCTTCACATGTTTTCTTGTACTTTACCCCAATCTCAAGTACTGCTGATTTACTAATATCATACTGTACTATACACACTATTGCCAGGACCATTTTCCTACTGGGTAGAAATACATTTTTATAAAACGGGATGGCTGTTATAAAATTATCTGACATTTACTTGCAATCTGGTGGTTGTGGGAGGCAGGAATTTTGGTAAATTTCACTTCACCTTCCCATTCCTAGTTCTTTTTTTTTTTTGGTTTAGATTTGTAGATGGTATATTTTTATTATGTATACTGTACATCAATAAAATATTCCTGGTTCTTGACATACTTACGTATTATCTCAGTTGCTTGCCTCCTGAGCCAGACTAGTCTTCAGCTGCATCCCCAGTCTGTTTCTCTTTATAAAATTACCAAATGTTTCAAGTAACCAGAACAGTATATATGGTGTATTTTTTTTAAAAAAAAAAGGCCATCTCTTGACCTTTTTGGAAATCAATGTGGATGACACTCTGCTGTATCAGCTTCAGGCTTTTGTTAAAGGAACAAAATAATTACATACAGAAGGCACCTACTTCTTTTTTTAAAGATTTTATTTGTCAGAGAGAGAGAGAGAGCGCGCGCTACAGAGCAGAAGCAGGGGGGAGCAGCAAGGCACAGGGAGAAGCAGACACCGTGCTGAACAGGGATCCTGATGTGGGACTTGATCTTGAGACCCTGGGATCATGTTCTGAGCCAAAGGGAGGCACTTAACTGACTGAGCCACCCAGGCATCTTGAAGGCACCCACTTCTTATCCCTCTTTACTAGTCTCCATCCCATCCCAAGACAGTGTTTGTCTCTGGTGGTGCTTCTCCTGCTGGTCTAGAAAATACATATTTGATTGTGCTGTCACTCCACCTTCTCTGTCAGATTCATCAACAACATGGGACTCAGAAACAAAACAGGGGTTTCAGAATTCCTTCTTATGGAAGTGACAGAGGACCCAGAATTGAAGCCCTTTCTCTTCATTCTGTTTCTGTCCATATACCTGGTCACCATCCTGGGAAATCTGCTCATGATATTGGCTGTCATCTCTGACTCCCACCTCCACACCCCCATGTACTTCTTCCTCTCCAACCTGTCCTTTACTGACATCTGCTTAAGCACAACCACCGTCCCAAAGATGCTGGTGAACATCCGGGCACAGATTCAGACCATCACTTATGCAGGCTGCCTCACACAGATCTACTCTATCCTGGCTTTTGGTGGTTTGGAAAGTTTTCTCCTTGCAGTAATGGCCTATGACCGCTATGTGGCCATTTGTCATCCACTGAGGTACACAGTCATTATGAACTCCCGCCTCTGTAGCCTGCTGGTTCTACTCTCCTTCTCCTTTAGCATTGTGGATGCCCTGATGCACAGTCTGATGGTGTTACAACTGACCTTCTGCACAGACCTTGAAATCCCTCTCTTCTTTTGTGAAGTTGTTCAGGTCATCCAGCTTGCATGTTCTGATACCCTCATCAATAACATCCTGATATATTTTGCAACGAGCATATTTGGTGGTATCCCTGTGTGTGGAATCATTTTCTCTTACACTCAGATAGTGTCCTCTGTTTTGAGAATTCCATCAGCAGGTGGAAAGTATAAAGCTTTTTCGACCTGTGGGTCTCACCTGTCAGTTGTGTCTTTGTTCTATGGGACAGGTTTGGGGGTGTACATTAGTTCTGCTTTCACTAACTCTTCCAGAAACACTGCAGTGGCCTCAGTGATGTACTCTGTGGTCCCTCAGATGATGAACCCCTTCATCTACAGCTTGAGGAACAGGGACATGAAGGGAGCCTTGAAGAAACTTACAAGTAGAATACCTCTTCTGTGATTGTGTCATTGGCATTGGACTGGTTTCTAGAATGAGTCAAAGTGACAAAAATACATAATGAGCCAGAATATCTGATTCTTGAATCATCAACTTCTTCTGAAATTACAAGATCGCATAATGGCCATGTGCATTTTCATTTGATGTGGAAAACTAATTTGCACTTTATCCAGCAATGTGGTATTTAGCAAGTGGTTTCAAATCTCTAATCTCAGTTTCTGAGTCAGAGTCCCTAAAAGCAGAACCAGAGTCAGGGGTTCATGTAGTAGTGATTTTGTGAGGTTTGTTTTCAGAAGAGAAGTGGGATAAGGTGGACAGAACAGGGAAAGAATTTAAATGAGGATGTTGTGAGTCTGCCTGATTCTAGGGTCATGTCATGAGAATCGCACTCTGGTGTTGAAACTACTAGGAGGCCAGGTGCTGAGATTTTTTTTTTCCAATTTATTTATTTTCAGAAAAACAGTATTCATTATTTTTTCACCACACCCAGTGCTCCATGCAAGCCGTGCCCTCTATAATACCCACCACCTGGTACCCCAACCTCCCACCCCCCCGCCACTTCAAACCCCTCAGACTGTTTTTCAGAGTCCATAGTCTCTCATGGTTTGCCTCCCCTTCTAATTTACCCAAAAGCACATACCCTCCCCAATGTCCATAACCCTACCCCCCTTCTCCCAACCCCCCTCCCCCCAGCAACCCACAGTTTGTTTCATGAGATTAAGAGTCACTTATGGTTTGTCTCCCTCCCTATCCCATCCTGTTTCATGGATTTTTTTTAAGATTTATTTATTTATTTGACTGACAGAGATCACAATAGGCAGAGAGGCGGGCAGAGAGAGGAAGAGAAACAGGCTCCCTGCTGAGCAGAGAGCCTGATGCGGGGCTCTAACCCAGGACCCTGGAATCATGACCTGAGCCAAAGGCAGAGGCTTTAACCTACTGAGCCACCCAGGCATCCCCAGGTGCTGAGATTTTACACCTTGATTCAGTAATCACCAATTCCAGTCACTGGAAAGTGTACCTGTGTAGGGCAACATCAGCAACCACTACATTCAGTTCCGGGACATATAAAATGGCATTATTAGACTATCTTAGTGGTTTGGCATGTTAGGAGTTAATTAAATTTTACCAGTGAGAAGGTCTTTGGTTGTAATAAGAAAAAGAAATTCTGACTCTACGATGCTCAAAACATAAAGAAGGTTATGAGGTAATGGATGTGTTAGTTAGCTTTCTTGTTGCAGTCAGTGCATGGTGCATACATAAATTGAGTCATCACATTATACACCTTAACTTTATACAGTTGTGCTAATTATACCTCTGTAAAGCTGTAAAAAAAAGAGTTCTCTTTCATTGTAAAGACTTCAGCAGTAGGGATATACAAGAACGGGACAGTAAGGCTTCATTTATTCCTCCACGTGGTGGCTTTCTCCTAGGTCTGGCTCCCCTTATGGTCCAGATGTTTGCAACATATGGAGGAAATCTGTGGAAGGATGTATTTAGAATCTGGAATATGAAACCTTTCCTAACAAGTTCTCTTGTTAAAATACTTATATGGTTTAAAAAAATAGTAGCATAGTAAAACACATACCTCTCACCCAGGTGAAGAAATAAAGCAGTGCCATACCCAATCCATTTGTTGGTGTCCCAGCCACATTACCCTCCCTCTCCCCGGTAACCAACACTATACCAAACTTTGTATTTATCATTTTGTTCAATGTTCTTCTGTTAGGGTAAATCCTGTGAGATTTCCAGTATTTGATCACATTTGCCCTCTAAAATGGGTAGTGGGATCCAGTGTTGGTATCACCTATATGTATCCGTATCCAGTTAGTAAATTTTCTTATTTTTCAACAAGTTAAAAGTTAAATTTTAATGTATACATTTTGTGTCTTGATTGTTTTTCCATCTTTATGCTTTTGAGGTTCAAAAGTGTTGGTTTTAGCAGTAACTCATTTTATTTTCACTGTTCTCTATTATTATATTACATATGGAGACATTACAAGATTGGTATTCTTGTGAGGCTGAAAGATATTTTGGTTGTTACTTTTCTTCATTTATAAATTTATCATATATTTCATGGTGAAAAGAATGTTTTATACTTAGGCTAGAATTACTATGTATATGAGTATACCTAGTGTCCTTAAGATATTTCTTTAAAAAAATTTTTTTAAATTCAATTTGGTTAGCATATACTGTATTATTAGGTTCAGATGTAGAATTTAGTAATTCACCAGTTGTATATGACACCCAGTGCTCATTTAATCAAGTGCCTTCCTTAATGCCTATCACCCAGTTACCCCAGCCTGCCACCCACCTCCCTTCTGGCAACCCTCCAGTTTGATTTCTAGAGTTAAGAGTCTCTTATGGTTTGTCTCCCTCTCTGCTTTCATCTTACTGTATTTTTCCTTCCCTTCCACTATGTTCATCTGTTTTCTTTCTTAAATTCCTCATATGAGTGAAAACATATGGTTCCTCAAAAGTTAAAAATAGAACTATCCTATGATGCAGCAATACAAAAATACTGATTTGAGGGACGCCTGGATGGCTCAGTTGGTTAAGCAGCTGCCTTCTGCTCAGGTCATGATCCCAGCGTCCTGGGATCGATTCCCACATCGGGCTCCTTGCTCAGCAGGGAGCCTGCTTCTCCCTCTGCCTCTGCCTGTTTCTCTGACTGCCTGTGCTCGCTCACTCTCTCTCCCTCTGTCCCTGACAAATAAATAAATAAAATCTTAAAAAAAATACTGATTTGAAAGGGGACATGCACCCTGATGTTTACAGCAGCAATATAAAAATAGAAAGAAGATATGGTGGACACACACACAGACACAGGAATATTACTCAGCCATGAAAAAGAATGAAATCTTGCCATTTGCAATGATGTGGATAGAACTAGAGGGTATTGTGCTAAGTGAAATAAGTCAATCCTCTGCACAGCGAGCTGCACAGTATTCCATAATACCTTTCTAACCTGAACTTTTTGATACATACACCTATGTTTTTCTTTTGCATTTTTATTTTTTGAATTCATTTTTTTAAAATTTCAGTTTAGTTTAGTCTAGTATATTCCTTTTTATTTTTATCCTCTAATATTCATATAGAGTTAACTTCAAAGTAATCCCCTTTCCCCAATCAATACTACCCCTATAGGTAAACCAATTTTTAATCCCCTTTATCTTAGGAAAGTTGAGTCCTTTAAAAAAGATATCAAGATACATCCAGGAAGAATCAAAATAACCTTCCTCACACACACTGAGAATTTATAAGAACTCTCCCATCTTCTTCCACCAGTGTTTCTGTGTTTCTTGAGTTTGTCCTGATAGCATATAAATTTTACACTTGTGGTTCTTTTTGACGAGGTTCTTTCTTTATTTGCATATATATATATTTTTTTCTTTTCTTCTTTCTCTTGCCATATAATTGTATCAGTCTTTCTATCTCTTTTTGTTTGTCTACTTCATAAATCTTACCTTGGGGGCCCATCTGGGCTGAAACTTCTCTTTCATCTTCCCTTTCTTTCCTGTCTCTCTCTCTCTCTTTTATCTTTTTTTCTTCTTCTTTTTCTTCTTTTCCTTTTATTCTTTTTCTTTTTCTTTTCTTTTGTGTCTCATTTGGGTGGGGAATCCTGATTGCTCAGAAGTGTTCCAGGGTGCACCTTGACTGCACCAGAGTTGATACATCCAGCTACATCTGTTCAGTCTTCTCCCACCAAAATGGCTAGGAGGAGGAATGCCCAACAGAAGAAAAATACAGAGGATGGACCTTCTGCAACAGAGCTAACGGCTATCAACATAGACAATATGTCGGAAAGAGAATTCAGGCTAACAATTATCCAGGCAATAGCTAGGTTGGAGAAAGCCATGGATGACCAAACAATTGATTAGGGCCAAACTGAAAGCGACCAGACAGGATGTTCACAATGTTAGGGCGGAGCTTAAAGCTACCAGGGAGGAGGTCCACAATACTCTCAATGAGTTCCAATCTAATCTAAACTCTCTCAAAGCTAGGGTAACTGAGACAGAAGATAGAATTAGTGATCTAGAAGACAAACAGATAGAGAGAAAGGATCAGGAGGAAGCCTGGAACAAACAGCTTAGATCCCACGAAAGCAGAATCAGGGAAATAAATGATGCCATGAAGCGTTCCAACGTCAGAATTATTGGAATTCCTGAAGGGGAGGAGAAAGAAAGAAATCTAGAAGATATCGTGGAACAAGTCCTTCATGAAAATTTTCCGAATCTCGCGAATGAAACCAGCATTCATGTACTAGAGGCTGAACGGTCTCCACCCAAGATTATACACTCCAAAAAAAATATCACGACACCTGATAGTCAAATTGAGAAATTATAATTGTAGGTATAATCTCTTGAAAGCTGCCAGGGCAAAGAGGCTCCTTACTTACAGAGGGAAGCCCATCAGAATAACGTCAGACCTGTCCACAGAGACCTGGCAAGCCAGAAGAGGCTGGCAAGATATATTCAGGGCACTAAATGAGAAGAACATGCAGCCAAGAATACTTTATCCAGCAAGAATGACATTCAAAATGGATGGAGAGATAAAGAGTTTACAAGACTGGCAAGGCTTAAAAGATTATGCAACCACCAAGCCGATACTGCAGGAAATATTAAGGGGGGGGTCTATAAAAGAGGAAAAATCCTAAGAATAGCATTGAACAGAAATATAGAGACAGTCTACAGAAAGAAAGACTTCAAAGGTAACTCGATGTCAATAAAAACATATCTATCAATAATCACTCTCAATGTGAATGGCCTCAATGCACCCATAAAACGGCACAGGGTTGCCGATTGGATAAAACAACAGGACCCATCCATATGCTGTCTACAAGAGACCCATTTTGAACCTAGAGATACACGCAGACTGAAAGTGAAGGGGTGGAGAAGCATCTTTCATGCCAATGGGACTCAAAAGAAGGCTGGGGTAGTGATTCTCATATCAGATAAATTAGACTTCAAACTAAAGACTGTAGTCAGAGATACAGAAGGACACTACATAATCCTTAAAGGGACTATCCACCAAGATGATCTAGCAATTGTAAATATCTATGCTCCCAATATGGGAGCAGCCAATTACTTAAGAAAACTGTTAATCAAGATAAAGAGTCATATTGATATGAATACACTAATCGTAGGAGATCTTAACACGCCTCTTTCAGAACTAGACAGATCATCGAAGCAGAAAATCAATAAAGAAACAAGAGCATTGAATGACACATTGGACCAGATGGACCTCATAGATATATACAGAACATTCCACCCTAAAACAGCAGAATACTCATTCTTCTCAAGTGCACACGGAACCTTCTCCAGAATAGACCACATACTGGGTCACAAATCAGGACTCAGCCGATACCAAAAGACTGAGATTATTCCCTGCATATTCTCAGATCACAATGCTTTGAAACTGGAGCTCAATCACAAGGAAAAGTTCCGAAGGAACTCAAACACCTGGAAGCTAAAGACCACCTTGCTTAAGAATGCTTGGATCAACCAGGAGATCAAAGAAGAACTGAAACAATTCATGGAAACCAATGAGAATGAAGACACTTCGGTCCAAAACCTATGGGATACAGCAAAGGCGGTCCTAAGGGGAAAATATATAGCCCTCCAAGCCTTGCTCAAAAAAATTGAAAAATCCAGAACACACCAGCTGTCTCTACACCTTAAAGAACTGGAGGATCAACAACAAATCAAACCAACTCCACACATAAGAAGGGAAATCATCAAGATTAGAGCTGAGATCAATGAGGGAGAAACCAGAGATACAGTAGAACGTATCAATGAAACTAGAAGCTGGTTTTTTGAAAGAATCAATAAGATCGATAAGCCACTGGCTACACTAATCCGAAAGAAAAGAGAGAAATCCCAAATTCATAAAATTATGAATGAAAAGGGAGAGATCACAACTAACACCAAGGAAGTAGAAACAATCATCAGAAGTTATTACGAACAGTTATATGCCAATAAGCTTAGCAACCTAGATGAAATGGATGCATTCCTGGAAAAATATAAACTACCAAAATTGAACCAGGAAGAAATCGACAACCTGGATAGACCAATATCTAATAACGAGATTGAATCAGTGATCAAAAACCTCCCAAAAAACAAGAGCCCAGGACCTGACGGATTCCCTGGGGAATTCTACCAAACCTTCAAAGAAGAAATAACACCTATTGTCCTGAAGCTGTTTCAAAAAATTGAAGCAGAAGGAAAACTTTGAGACTCTTTCTATGAAGCCAGCATTACCCTGATCCCCAAACCAGGCAAGGACCCTACCAAAAAGGAGAATTTCAGACCAATATCACTGATGAATATGGATGCTAAGATTCTCAACAAGATCCTAGCCAACAGGATCCAACAGCACATTAAAAATACTATCCACCATGATCAGGTGGGATTCATCCCTGGGCTACAAGGATGGTTCAACATTCGCAAATCAATCAGTGTGATACAACAAATTAATATGAGAAGAGAGAAGAACCACATGGTCCTCTCAATTGATGCAGAAAAAGCATTTGACAAAATCCAACATCCGTTCCTGATTAAAACGCTTCAAAGTATAGGGATAGAGGGAACATTCCTGAACCTTATCAAATCTATCTATGAAAGACCCACAGCAAATATCATACTCAATGGGAAACAGCTTGCAGCCTTCCCATTGAGATCAGGAACAAGACAAGGATGCCCACTCTCACCACTCTTGTTCAACATAGTATTAGAAGTCCTAGCAACAGCAATCAGACAACAGAGAGAAATAAAAGGTATCCAAATTGGTAATGAAGAAGTCAAACTCTCTCTCTTCGCAGATGACATGATTCTTTATATGGAAAACCCAAAAGACTCCACCCCCAAACTACTAGAACTCATACAGCAATTCAGCAATGTGGCAGGATACAAAGTCAATGTGCAGAAATCAGTGGCTTTCTTATACACTAACAATGAAAATACAGAAAGGGAAATTAGAGAATCGATTCCATTTACTATAGCACCAAGAACCATAAGATACCTTGAATACTGTTTTTCTGAAAATAAATAAATTGGGGGAAAAAAAACTTCATATACACTATGGAGTATTATGCCTCCATCAGAAAGGATGAATACCCAACTTTTGTAGCAACATGGACTGGACTGGAAGAGATTATGCTGAGTGAAATAAGTCAAGCAGAGAGAGTCAATTATCATATGGTTTCACTTATTTGTGGAGCATAACAAATAGTATGGAGGACAAGGGGAGTTAGGAGAAGGGAGTTGGGGGAAATTGGAAGGGGAGGTGAACCATGAGAGACTATGGACTCTGAAAAACAATCTGAGGGGTTTGAAGTGGCGGGAGGTGGGAGGTTGGGGTATCAGGTGGTGGGTATTAGAGAGGGCACGGATTGCATGGAGCACTGGTGTGGTGCAAAAACAATGAATACTGTTATGCTGAAAATAAATAAATTAAAAAAAAAAGATACCTTGGAATAAACCTAACTAAAGAGGTAAAGAATCTGTACTTGAGGAACTATAGAACACTCATGAAAGAAATTGAAGAAGACACAAAAAGATGGAAGACCATTCCATGCTCTTGGATCGGAAGAATAAACATTGTTAAAATGTCTATACTGCCTAGAGCAATCTATACTTTAAATGCCATTCCGATCAAAATTCCACCGGCATTCTTCAAAGAGCTGGAGCAAATAATCCTAAAATTTGTATGGAATATGAAGAGACCCCGAATCGCTAAGGAAATGTTGAAAAACAAAAATAAAGCTGGCGGCATCACCTTACCTGATTTCAAGCTTTATCACAAAGCTGTGATCACCAAGACAGCATGGTACTGGCATAAAAACAGACACATAGACCAGTGGAATAGAGTAGAGAGCCCTGATATGGACCCTCAACTCTATGGTCAATTAATCTTTGACAAAACAGGAAAAAATATACAGTGGAAAAAAGACAGTCTATTCAATAAATGGTGCTGGGAAAACTGGACAGCTATATGTAGAAGAATGAACGCGACCATTCTCTTACACCATACACAAAGATCAACTCAAAATGGATAAAAGACCTCAACGTGAGACAGGAATCCATCAGAATCTTAGAGGAGAACATAGGCAGTAATCTCTTTGATATCAGCCACAGCAACTTCTTTCAAGATATGTCTCCAAAGGCAAAGGAAACAAAAGCGAAAATAAACTTCTGGGACTTCATCAAAATCAAAAGCTTCTGCACAGCAAAGGAAACAGTCAAAAAAACAAAGAGGCAACCCACGGAATGGGAGAAGATATTTGCAAATGACAGTACAGACAAAAGGCTGATATCCAGGATCTATAATGAACTCCTCAAACTCAACCCACACGAAACAGACAAACACATCAAAAAATGGAGCACTGGGTGTGGTGAAAAAATAATGAATACTGTTTTTCTGAAAATAAATAAATTGGAAAAAAAAATTAAAAAAATTAAAAAAATTTAATTAAAATAAATAAATAAATAAATAAATAAAATGGAGAGAGAGATAAAAAAAAATGGGCAGAAGATATGAACAGACACTTCTCCAATCAAGACATACAAATGGCTATCAGACACATGAAAAAATGCTCATCATCATTAGCCCTCAGGGAGATTCAAATTAAAACCACATTGAGATATCACCTTACACCAGTTAGAATGGCCAAAATTAACAAAACAGGAAACAACATGTGTTGGAGAGGATGTAGAGAAAGGGGAAACCTCTTACACTGTTGGTAGGGAATGCAAGTTGGTGCAGCCTCTTTGGAGAACAGTGTGGAGATTCCTCAAGAAATTAAAAATAGAGCTTCCCTATGACCCTGCAATTGCACTCCTGGGGATTTACCCCAAAGATACAGATGGAGTGAAAAGAAGGGCCATCTGTACCCCAATGTTTATAGCAGCAATGGCCACAGTCGCCAAACTATGGAAAGAACCAAGATGCCCTTCAACGGATGAATGGATAAGGAAGATGTGGTCCATATACCCTATGGAGTATTATGCCTCCATCAGAAAGGATGAATACCCAACTTTTGTAGCAACATGGACGGGACTGGAAGAGATTATGCTGAGTGAAATAAGTCAAGCAGAGAGAGTCAATTTTCATATGGTTTCACTTATTTGTGGAGCATAACAAATAGCATGGAGGACAAGGGGTGTTAGAGAGGAGTAGGGTATTTGGGTAAATTGGAAGGGGAGGTGAACCATGAGAGACTATGGACTCTGAAAAACAATCTGAGGTGTTTGAAGTGGCGGGGGGAGGGTGGGAGGATGGGGTACCAGGTGGTGGGTATTATAGAGGGCACGGCTTGCATGGAGCACTGGGTGTGGTGAAAAAATAATGAATACTGTTTTTCTGAAAATAAATAAATTGGGAAAAAAAAAGAATCATGGGGAGAAAGCCATGAATTTCATACTTTGCTTTCTCCTCCTCTGGAATTCCACCGTTCTCCCTGGTAAGTGAACTTGTTTAGGGCTGGATTTCTTGCTGATCTTCTTGGGGAGGTGCCTGTTGTAGTGATTCTCAAGTGTCCTTGCCCGAGACAGAATTACACTGCCCTTACCAGGGGCCAGACTAAGTAATCCGCTTGGCTTTGCTTTTGGGAGCTTTTGTTCCCTAAAAGCTTTCCGTAGAGTTCCAGAGGACAGGAATGAAAATGGTGGCCTCCCAATCCCTGGTCCGGAGGAGTCAAGAGCTCAGGGCCCCACTCCTCAGTGCATCCTCAGAGAAAATCTTTCAATCACTCCCATCTCCCTGGCCTCCGGCTGTGCTCTGAGCTCACCCAGCCTGTGACCAAGTGTCTCTGTCTCTGGCATACAACTCTGCCTTGAGTATCTGAACCCCACACATCCCTGATCTCTTCCAGGGGAGTCTCCCTGGGTCTTGTGGGGTCCCTGTACACAGAGCAATGACCTGTGCCATGGATCACGATAAGGTAACCCCAAGTTGAGAGCTCACCCCTTGGCTCTGTCTCTGTAGCTGGCTTCCCTGCTCTAATACCTGTGGGCTCTGTGACACTCAGACACCCCCGATCCTTCTGTGACCCCACGGGACCTGAGACCATGCTGTCCCTGCGTGGGCTTCACCCCTGTTTAGCCTCTGGACTGATGTCCATCAGTGGAGCAGATTTTTAAAAGTTCTGATTTTGTGCTTTGTTGCTCCACCGCTTGCCTGGAGCCAGCCCCTCGCCCTGCGGTTTATCTTCCTGTTGCTTCAGCTTCACTTTTCTGCCGGTCCTACCTTTCAGAAAGTGGTTGATTTTCTGTTTCTAGAATTGTTGCTCCTCTTCTCTGAGATCTCCTATTGGATTTGTAGGTGTTCAGAATGGTTTGATAAACTATCTAGCTGATCTCCTGCTACCTGATGTCCTCTCAGCCTGCTACTTCTCCATCATCTTCTGTCTTTGTCTTACTTATTTCACTGCACATAAAGCCCTCGAGGTCCATCCATTTGTCTCAAATAGTAGGATTTCCCTCTTGTAATGGGTGAATAACATTCCTGTGTGTGTGTCTATGTGTGTGTGTACATACATATACCAACTTCATTTCTTTATCCATTTATCTGCTGATAGACACTTAGATTGTTTCCATGTCTTGGCTCTTGTAAATAATGCTGCAGTGAACATGGGAGTACACACACCTTTTCAGAATAGTGATTTCATCTCCTTCAGTTATATTTCCAGAAGTGGGGTTGAGGGATCATACTGTTTCCCATGATTGCACCAGTTTATATTCCTAGCAGCAGTACTTATATTCCTACAAGCAGACTTCCTTTTTCTCCACATTCTTGCCAACACTTGTTATCTCTTGTCCTTTTGATGAAAGCCATTCTAACAGGTGTGAAGTGATACCTTATTGTTGTTTTGGTTTGCCTTTTGTGATGATGAGTGATATTGAGCATCTTTTCTTTAACTTGTTAGCTGTCTATATGAGAAAAGTGAGAGCTAATAACCTAACTGGGGAAAATCTGAGAGCTTTCCCTCTGTGGTCAGGGAAGTCCACTCCTACCCCTTTCATTCAACATAGTACTGGAAGTCCAAGCTACAACAGTCAGACAACAAAAAGAAAAGGGATCCAAATCAGTAAAGAAGAAGTAACACTTCCACTCTTTGCAGATGACATGATACCGTATGTAGAAAATCTCGAAAGATTCCACCAAAAACTGCTAGAACTATATGTCTTCTCTAGAAAATGTCTATTCAGCTCCTCTGCTGACTATTATTTTTTTAAGATTTTATTTATTTATTTGACAGAGATCACAAGTAGGCAGAGAGGCAGGTGGGGGGGGCGGGAAGCAGGCTCCCCACTGAGCAGAGAGCCCGATGTGGGGCTCAATCCCAGGACCCTGGGATCATGACCTGAGCCGAAGGCAGAGGCTTTAACTCACTGAGCCACCCAGGCACCCCTCCTCTGCTGATTTTTAAATCAGATTGTTTATTTTTTGCTACAGAGTTGTATTTTTTAATATTTTGGCTATTAACCTCTTATCAGATACATCATTTATAAGTATTTTGTTCTGTGGGTAGGCTTTTCATTTTGTTGATGGTGTTTTTGCTGTGCGGAAGCTTTTTAGTTTGATATAGATACAGTTTTTAATTTTTTTTAAAGATTTTTTTTTCAATTTATTTATTTTCAGAAAAACATTATTCATTATTTTTTCACCACACCCAGTGCTCCATGCAAGCTGTGCCCTCTATAATACCCACCACCTGGTACCCCAACCTCCCACCCCCCCCGCCACTTCAAGATTTTATTTATTTGTCAGAGAGAGAGAGGGAGAGAGAGCATGCACAGGCAGACAGAATGGCAGGCAGAGGCAGAGGGAGAAGCAGGCTTCCTGCTGAGCAAGGAGCCCGATGTGGGACTCGATCCCAGGATGCTGGGATCATGACCTGAGCTGAAGGCAGCTGCTTGACCAACTGAGCCACCCAGGCATCCCTACAGTTTTTAATTTTTGCAGCTGTGGTTTGTGTTTTTGGTGTCATAATTGTTGCCAAGATCAACGTCAAGGAGCTTTCCTCCTAAATTTTCTTCTAGGAGATGCATGGTTTTCATGTCTTATGTTTAAGTCATTAATAATTTTGAGTTAAATTTTGTAAGTGGTGTAAGATGGGTTCAATTTCATTCTTATGCATTGGGATATATAGTTTTTCCAACAGCATTTTTAAAAGAGATTATCCTATGTCCTTTGAGTATCCTTGGCTCCTTTGTCAAATACAAGTTGATTGTATATGTGAGTGTTTATTCTGGGCTCTCCATCCTGTTCCATTGGTCTATGTGTGTGCTTTAATGTTATTACCACATGGTTTTGGTTACTATAATTTTGCAGTGTAGTGTGAAGTCGGGGTATCTGATGCCTACATCAGAAGTGTCCAGAAGCCATTTCAGGCTTCCAGAGGAGCCCAATCAGATCACAGATAGAGGCTGAGTAGAGCCCAACCCTTGGGAAATAAGTAGTCAAGCACCTCACAGGGAAAAAGTGGGAGCCTTGTGTTTCTACCTCTTTCCTCTGTGCTGAGCCCAGGAGGATAATCATATAGTCCTGTAAAACTGCCTCTTGGTTTTCTGTGGTATCTGGGGACTTGGAAACACCAAGACACATTGCCCTCACAGCTAGAAGATTTGGGAGCCAGTCCCTCAGATTTGCCATACAAGTTGGGGCCCTAGGTGTGTGGTCTTAAACTTTCACTCTTCAGGGAGATTCTGAGTTGGGGACTCTCTCCTGGTTGTAAGGTGCCATCCCAGGGGTGGGGTCAATGATGTGAGCATATCTCAGCTTTTCCTACCTGTTTAGAGGTCTCTGATATGTAGGAGTCAACCAACCAGTTTCTGGATTTCTCTCAGAGGGAATTAATCTCTGTGTACCTGTATGGTGAGTGTGTTACC
Organism: Neogale vison; assembly: GCF_020171115.1. NCBI lineage: Eukaryota > Metazoa > Chordata > Mammalia > Carnivora > Mustelidae > Neogale > Neogale vison. The sequence goes on from NC_058096.1 coordinate 218,002,557, forward strand.
AGGAGGAGGGGTGTCAGGAACCTTCTCTTCCATCATATGGATGGTGTTGGTAAGAATTCATTAAGTTTAAACATTTAGCCAGACCAGTATTAGGTCAAATTTATTTAATATGTAGTATTGGGCAGTGTAAAGGAGTGTAAGAAAAAAAAGACACATTAGAATCCTATAAAAATGACAGTTTATAGGACAAAAATGATCAGATACTGGAATCAAGTACTGGTGGCATCAATTTATATCTGTCTGCATGGTCACATTGCCTCCTCCTTTTCTCTGGGTCTCCTTCACTTTTACTTGTTCTATAAGGAAACATGATTTCTATTTAGGGCTCACCCAGATAACCCAGTGTAAGTGCATCCTTTGCAAAGACCCCTTTTCCAAGTAAGTTCTGATGCCATTCATCCTTTTATCATATGAGGTACTAATCACAAATTAGGGGGATTAGGATGTGGGCATATCATATTGAGGGCCTCCATTTCACCTCCTACAGATGTGCTTTGATTGACTCCATTAAGAGGTCTATTCTCATCTGACACTGGGAAGGACAGGGTTTTTTTGTTTGTTTGCTTTTGTTTTTTGTCCCTGGGCATTATGTTCAAACATGACATCTATATTTGCTGCCACCACCTTGTGACTGAAGGAGAACGAGTCCTAGGACAAAGCCACCAAATGCAGAACAGAGTGAAGCCTACTCCCCTGTTTCACATTCCCTGTCTTGAAGTTCTAATAATGACAACTGTTTCCTGTTCTATCATATTAGGGATAGGTATTTTTCTCTTCTTAGAACTAAAGGCTTCCTCACTGATGAAACACAAATAACTCACAATTATTTCAAAAATGAGATGATACCATTATACCAGTTGTATAGATAATGAAACTGAGTATAGTGGATGGATACTAATACTGCCTCAAAGGAATACACTTTACCAGTGACTGGTCTCCATAATTACTAAGTCGGGGTGTGAAAGATGAACTCCCTTGCCTCACTGTAGCCTGATTTGGGTTTCAACTGACATGGTCTCTTATGGGATCAGGGAGAAGCAAGTCTCTAAATATGACAACAGTCATTTTCCTGTCCTTTCTCTGAGCTATTCATATTCTGCATTTACTTCCTCTGAGTCATCCATACAAACATAAAACTTTTATCTCTGCCTCAGGCTCTACCTCTGTGGAACTTAGAAAAGCCTTGAAGTAAGAATTGATATAATTTGTCAAACATAAAAAGCTAAAGAAAAATAAAAGTTAGGTTTCAACTCTAAGTTAAAATATACTTGGCTGTTATGTTATCTACTTGTGTTAGAAGCATTCATTGATAGAAGAATTAAACTTCCTTGTTCTCCTGTGATTCATATAATCATATATGATAATGATAATATGATATGATAATATAATATTATAATATAATATGATATGATAATAACAATAAATCATATTGATTTATTCTTACAACCCAGCCCAAGGTACATGGCACAATCACAGAAAAAAAGGTATCCTACTGATGAGTTTCTTCAAGGCACCCTGCATGTCACTATTCCTCAGACTGTAGATAAAGGGGTTCATCATTTGAGGAATCACGATGTACATCACGGAGGCCACAGCAGTCTTTCTGGAAGAGTCACTAACTGCAGAAATAATGTACACTCCAAAAGCTGTCCCATAGAACAAGGACACAACTGACAGGTGAGACCCACAGGTGGAGAAAGCTTTATATTTCCTGCCTGCTGATGGCATTCTCAAAACAGAGGAGAAAATTTGAGTGTAAGAAAAAATGATTCCAGAGAGTGGAACACCTGCAAATAAGCCAGCTGCAAAATATGCCAAGATATTATTGATGAGAGTATCAGAGCAAGCAAGCTTGACAATCTGACCGAGTTCACAGAAGTAGTGGGGGATGTCCAAGTCCTTACAGAAGGATAACTGTAGTATCATCAGACTATGGAGTAGGGCATTGGCAATGCTAATGAGCAGGGAGAGTACCGTCAGCAGGCCACAGAGTTGGGCATTCATGATAACGGTGTACCTCAAGGGATGGCAGATGGCCACATAGCGGTCATAGGCCATTGCTGCAAGGAGAAAATTTTCCAAACCAACAAAAGTCAAGACAAAGCAGACCTGGGTGAGGCAGCCTGTATAACTGATGCTCTGAATCTGTGCTTGGATGTTCACCAGCATCTTTGGGATGGTGGTTGTGCTTAAACAGATGTCCGTAAAGGACAGGTTAGAGAGGAAGAAGTACATGGGGGTATGGAGGTGGGAGTCAGAGATGACAGCCAGGATAATGAGCATATTTCCCAGGATGGTGACCAGGTACGTAGACAGGAACAGACTGAAGAGGAGGAGCTGCAGTTCTGGATCATCTGTCAATCCTAGGAGAAAGAATTCTGAAAATACTGTCTGGTTTCTGGGTCCCATGTTGTTGATGAATCTGATGGAAAACATGGGGTGAAAATTAAAAAAAAAAATAAGGAATGGTCTCTGGGTGAGCCACAACAACATCGCCTGGGAATTTTTAAAAATACAAATTCTGGTATCAGTCCAGATATACTGCTAATAAACTCTGAGGTGAGGACCATCCATCTATTTTTGGCAAGCCAGCCAGATGAATTTGATATCACCAAAGTTTGAGAGACAGTGCTTTTAGAAAAATGAAAAAAAAAAAACTATTGAGAATCCATGTGACTATTCCAATTTTTCCCTATGCTAATTTTTCCATCATTATTTCCTACTCCTTTCCCCCCTCTTCCCTCCACTGGCCCTTGTTTTTTTGATCACCAGTTCTGCTTCATACATTGTGTTAGGTGCTAAGTTTAAGATGAATAAGAATGGTGTTTCCTTCAGAAATATTTTTTGTTTCCAAACAATAGAAAGACAAGAATGATGTTATTCAGTCTCTCTACAGAGTCTGCCCTGTCATCTTTGATATGCTCAGAATCATCTGAAAGGTGTGTCAGATTACTGATGAGTTAAGTCATTTTATTACTCCATTCACCCATGGGGACACTTAGGTAAGATGAATTATATCATGGATATGAAGTATACAGTGTGTGTCAAAGACTAGATATGAGTTCAGGTCATCTGACTGCTGAAATGACATTCCTTTTTTAAGGTTTTTTTTGTTTTGTAGAACCTATGATTTTATTTTTTTAAATTCTTTTTCTTTTTCTTTTTTTAATTTTTTATTTCTTTTAAGCGTAACAGTATTCATTGTTTTTGCACCACACCCAGTGCTCCATGCAATCTGTGCCCTCCCTAATACCCACCACCTGGTTCCCCCAACATCCAACCCCCTGCCCCTTCAAAACCCTCAGGTTGTTTTTCAGAGTCCATAGTCTCTCATGGTTCACCTCCCCTTCCAATTTCCCCCAACTCCCTTCTCCTCTCCATCTCCCCATGTCCTCCATGTTACTTATTATGCTCCACAAACTGAAGTTCCAGTTAGTTAGAGTGCAATATTAAATTCGGGTAACAGTCCATGATTCAACACCTCCACATAATACGAGGTGATCAAACAAGTGCCTTCCTTGAACTCCATCATCTAAACTATCCCTCCCAACCCTTCCTCTCTGGTACCCATCCATTTGTTCTCTGTAGTTAAGAGTCTGTTTCATGGTTTCTCCTCTCTCTTTTCCCCTGTACTCATTTGTTTTGTTTTGTTTTTTAATTCCACATATGGGATGACTTGACTGACTTGACCAATCATTTTTAATGCCCCTGGATTATACAGCATTAGCATTCTTAAAACATCTTACATATGATAAGTTCCTTTCATAATTTTAATATTTTCATTTTGAGAAATGCCCTTAAATCTTCTGTCACAACACAAGGCATGTCTACCTCTATCCATGACATAGAGTAGCAGTGTGAAAATACGTAGCAGGTCATGGCATTTATTCAAGTATATGCACTACACCTTAGCATAGATTGAAAAGTGTTGCTTATAAAATTGAAAGTCTTAAGACTCCTTAATGGAAATGCTACTCATCTATGTTAGTGGTTTATTCTAAGAGAAACTAGCAGCTATGTCAGTGATGTTCTCTGTCCTTAGGGGACTTTCCCACCCAAGGTGATAGGTGGCATATCATTTTAAAAAATCAGCTACATAAGAGAAGATATTTGCAAATGATATTACAGACATAGAGCTGATATCCAAAATCTGTAAAGAACTCCTCAAACTCAACACTTAAAAAAGAGATAATCATGCCAGAAAATGGGCAGAAGACATGAACAGACACTTCTCCAAAGAAGACATACAAACGGCTAAGAGACATATGAAAAAATGTTCATCATCATTAGCCATTAGGGAGATTCAAATCAAAACCACATTGAGATACCACCTTACACCAGTTAGAATGGCCAATTTTAACAAGACAGTAAACAACAAATGCTGGAGAGGATGTGGAGAAAGGGGAACCCTCTTACACTGTTGGTGGGAATGCAAGTTGCTGCAGCCACTTTGGTAAACAGTGTGGATATTCCTTAAGAAATTAAAAATAGAGCTATTCTATTACCCTGCAATTGCACTACTGGATATTTGCCTCAAAGATAAATATAACAGTGAAAAGAAGGGCCATCTGTACCCCAATGTTCATAGTAGCAATGGCCACAATCGCCAAAATGTGGAAAGAGGCAAGATGTCCTTCAACAGATGAATGGATAAAGAAGATATAGCTCATATATACAATGGAATATTATGCCTCCATCAGAAAGGATGAATACCCAACTTTTGTATCAACATGGATGGGACTGGAGGTGATTATGCTGAGTGAAATAAGTCAAGCAGGGAAAGTCAACTATCATATGGTTTCACTTACTTGTGGAGCATAAGGAATAACATGGAAGACATTGGGTGTTGGGGAGAAGTGAGTTGGAAATCAGAGGGGGATACGAACCGTGACAGACTGTGGACTCTGAGAAGCAAACTGAGGGTTTTGGAAAGGAGAGGTGTGAGGGGATGGGTTAGCCTGGTGGTGGGTATTCAGAAAGACCCATATTGCATGGAGCACTGAGTGTGGTGCATAAACAATTCTGGAACACTGAAAAAAATTTTTTTAATTTTTAAAACAAAATTTAAAAAACACACACACATATGTACTATTTAGCCTTGCTAGGTCACCTCTATTAAACTGCTTATGATAACAATAAATAAATAAATAAATAGCAGCTACATGAGAGAAAGAATCAAATGCTCAGACTCTTCAAAATAGAGGAAAATTCAAACAATTATTGGTCCTTGGAAGACAGAGACCTTCAAGATAGTGCAGATTTATAAGATACTTAGAAGATAATCTGGTGCCCTAATAGGAATTCTTTGTGAAGCAGTGGTGCTTCCTCACCTGGGGGAGACAGAAGTGGCCATGACAGCCTTTATCATTTGGTGTATGACTTAGACCCAGAACTCAGAATGTGACCCAAACCAGCACTTGCTTTGTAAATGGGAAAAGCTGCTCAACTGTATGGAGGCATTGGTGTCTTCAATATAGAGTGGAAACTGTCACCAAGTCTTACGGGGATGTTGTAGTGATGAGCAGTGCATAGAAGAAGAGCAGCCAGCACAGCACTCAGCATATAGGACACTGCTAGTAACATTTACTCTGTGTGTGTGTGTGTGTGTGTGTGTGTGTGTGTGTGTGTGTGTGTTTGGTTTTGGTCCAGGAACAGCAGCACCTGGAATATTTCATTTCTCAGAAGGAAGTAGTGGGAAGGGCAACAAGGAAAGACAATAAAAAGAGAGTACATCCTTACCGTGATAACTGCAAATTTCAGAGAAGTGTTTATGAGTTGAAACTCTAGCTGGGAATCTTTATTGTGCATAAAAGGAATAAAGTTCACAGGAATGATGTCAGTATTCATTTGGCATGGACAGATGATGAACTACATAACAGTCAAAGTGAATTAAAGAAAAAATGAGTACCCAACATTTGCATCAACATGGATGGAACTGGAGGAGATTATGCTAAGTGAAATAAGTCAAACAGAGAAAGACAATCATCATATGGTTTCACCTATTTGTGGAACATAAGGAATAGCATGGAGAACATTAGGAGAAGGAAGGGGAGAATGAGGGGGCGGTAATCAAAGGGGGAAATGAACCATGAGAGACAGGGACTCTGGGAAGCAAACTGAGGGTTCTGGCAGGGGCATGGGTGAGCCCAGTGATGAGTATTAAGGAGGGCATGTATGACCTGGAGCACTGCTTGTTTTATGCAAACAGTGAATCATGCAATAATGATGTAGTGTATGGTGACTAACATAACATAATAAAAAATTATAATAAAAAGAAAAAATGAATCAGGATTATAGTTTGATATAATATAAAAAGGTAAGGAAAAATTACATGAGAAAACTTCAGATATATATGTTGAAATCTCTCAGGCTATAATCCCTAATAAAAATAAACCCCAGCAAAAAAATAACAGAGAGACCACAGTGAAGTGCTGGGTTTCCCAATAGTTGATATGATCAAGTTTAGACACTTCACTCTCCTCATTCTTGGTGTTTTGATTGCAGTAAATCATAGAGATACAGGTGAAACCCCCACATCATAAGTTTGTATAATCTTGATTCTTTTCCTTCTCCAGGGGAACCAGTACATTGACTTTATATACATTATTCCCCTGAAATTTTTGTTATGATTAGTATTATCCTCTGATAAAAAATGTATATTCTTTTGCATTTTAAAAGCTTTATATACATGGAACCATCCAATACATGCCATTTAAAACTGGCATGCTTATGCTATTTACTTTTTTATTATGTTGGTATATTTAGTCCCATTCACTAATTTTAATTACCAGAGAGTATTACATGATACCGTTACATCATTTTATTTCTCCATTCTCTAAGCGATAGTTATTATGGTCAATGTCTTTTATCCTATATATGTTTATGAAGACGTGCAATATGAAACTATGCATGGGGGATGCCATCATATTTGAGATTGTATTGTGTCTGGGAAGGGGAGAACAGGAAAGGAGGGAGAGAAAAAGAGATACTTTCTCTTCACATATACACCCATTTTTCTACTTTATAAAAAAGACCTGCAGCCAGTATGGCAGAATGTCAACATTTGCTCATTCTGGAATGAGTGGAAGGGTGGCCCGATGGTTTTTTTGTTATACATCTCTGCTATTGTTACATAAAATGGTGGCTCCGTGGGTTAAGCCGCTGCCTTCGGCTCAGGTCATGATCTCAGGGTCCTGGGATCGAGTCCCGCATCGGGCTCTCTGCTCAGCAGGGAGCCTGCTTCCTCCTCTCTCTCTCTCTGCCTGCCTCTCTGCCTACTTGTGATCTGTCTCTGTCAAATAAATAAATAAAATCTTTAAAAAAATGTTTATAATTTTATGAAGAGAGAAATTACATGTCCTAGGAGAGTGTCTGGCTCTTTTTCTCTGTATCTGACTCCTTTCGTTGTGTCCTCAAGTGAGCTACAGGGATAATACCCTCATCTCCACATGGTATGTTAGGAATCAGGAATGCAAGTAAAAGGAAAAACTGACCCAAAACCCTTCCCCATGACCATCACAAGAACTGAGTACGTGGGAGAAAGCATATAATAGTCATCTTGTTTTAAAATGGGCTGATTTCTACTCAGGAGGAAAATATGTTCTGTCATGTTTTAGAGAGATTATGAGTCCAGCTGATTGAGACTGGGGTCTGTATCTGTACAAACGGGAACTTGTTAACAGGAAGAAAGGCTGGAATGCATGGGACACCGAGTCTCATTATTTCATGCATGCACACTCCTCATTTCTTCCCCTGGATGAGTCTGTAGTAAAATACTGCCCTCCTTACTGAAGCATTCACTAAAAGACTTTCAGTTACCTGGCTGGCATCAATGTGGAGTGGTGCATGACATGTCACCTAGATACAAAGATGGAAGATCTGTCTTCAGGAAGGGCAGAGAGACCAAGCGAGGCAGTCAGCTTGTGGTCAAGAAAGATCATTCCTGGTTAGAGCCTCAGGTGTGGTTCTTCCTGACTAGGTAAGGGCTGTGGAATTAGGTTGTCACAGGCTGACTCTTTACAGTGTTCTCTCCCTGGAGGGTCAATATCCAAAGCTCCTCATTAGACAACATTTTTAGTGTCCTTCCGATCCCTGGGCTCTGCAAATCCTTAAAGGCCAAGACTGTAGAAGAGAGGGATGCCTGATGGCTAATCCTTGAGCCTGTGAGGCCAGGTGTATGGGGTATAAAATATACATTTATATATGCTGAGTGAAATAAGTCAAGCAGAGAGAGTCAATTATCATATGGTTTCACTTATTTGTGGAGCATAACAAATAGCAGGGGATTTTAGATCAAATGGTGCTTCTTCATTTTATTTATTTATTTATTTATTTATTGAAAAATCTTTTTTTAAGATTTTATTTATTTATTTGACAGAAATATAGACAGCACAAGTAGGCAGAGTGGCAGGCAGAGGGAGAGGAAGAAGCAGGCTCTCTCCTGAGCAGGGAGACTAATATGGGACTCAGTCTGAGGACACTGGGATCATGACCTGAGCCCAAGGCATCTGCTTAACCAACTGAGCCACCCAGACACCCCTAATAATTCTATGAAGAGAAATTACATGTCATAGGAGAGTGTTGGTATATTTTGAGAGAGAGAATGAACAAGGATGGGGAATGGCAGAGGGAGAGAGAGAGAATCTCAGGCGGGTTCCATTCCCAGTGTAGAACTGGACATATGGCTCAATCTCACAACCCTAAGATAATGACCCAAGCCAAAATCAAGAGTTGGATGCCTAACCAGCTATGCCACCAAGTTGCATCAAGGTTCTTTATTATTATAATATTTTAGGATTATTTATTTATTTATTTATTTGACAGGAAGAGAGAGAGAGATTGCATGTGATAGAGGGAGGGGCAGAGTACAAAGAAGATGGAGACAATCTCCAGCAGACTCTCCACTGAGTGTGGAGCTTAACTTAGGGCTTGATACCATAACCTGAGTGAAACAAACTGAGTAGGCAGTTTGTCCATCACCCAGAGATTTCATCTGTAATAATAGGTGTGGGAGATACTCCATATTCATATTCACTTGAAAACATTTTTCTTTAAGCATTTCAGTATTTTCATGTATTCACCAATGTATTTCACATTTTAGCTCTTTCTAATGGACTTTTCTTAATCTATGTTTTCAAGATACATTTTTTTGAAAATAGACTGATGACAGGATGGCATTGTAATATTAGTCTTCACCACCTTAGCACCAGTAAACTTTAAACACATGAAAAATAGAGAAATCTGAATACGTAGTTGGGCTCAAAAAATGATACAGTTTTCTATGTAGCACAAAAAAAAGAAAACATAAATGGTAAGTCTGCTGGAGCCAAAGGGTTCTGCTGATTTATGTTGACATAAATACTTTTCTTCTGAGTAATGAGGAATAAAGAATGAAAGTGGACTCCAGTCTTGCACTACTCACAAAAGTCAGTTCAGGATGGATTAAACACTTCAATGTAAGAGCTGAAACTATAAAACTCCTAAGACAGTACATAGGGGATAGCCTGGTTGACATTGTCTTGGCAATGATTTTTTTGGATTTGACATGAAAAGCAAAGGCAGCAAAGCAAAAATAAATGTGTGAGTACATCAAACTATAAAGAATCTACCTAAGAAAAGGAACAATCAAGAAGTCAACGTGTGAAATGGGAGAAAATCTGTGCAAAACTCATATCCATGGGGGGACAAGATGGCGGGGTACTAGGAAGAGGCGTCTTTTCATCTGGTACCCCAAAGTGAGCTGATTACCTACCAAAGAACTCCGATCACCCATGAAATCAGCCTGAGATCAGAATTATACACGTCTGGATCTCTACAGGGGCAGAAGACGCCAGTGAGCAGGTAAAGCGGAATGGGAACAGCAGACTGATATCGGAAGATAAACAAAAGGGGGAGGGAGCCACCAGAGGCGACCGGTGCAAAAGTAATACCCCGATACGAGCGAGAGTGCCCGAGCGAGAGTGCCCTGCGTCTGGGGACCAGCATTAACTTGGAGACTGGTTGAAAGCACTCCAAAAGAGCAAAGGATCGCGGGGGCAAATTGTGGGAATCGGGGCGGCTAGGGACAGGGGCTTAAGTCCCCGGTCCCAGACAGCCTCCCCAGCGCGGAGGCAGAGAGAGTGCGGCGGAGAAACCGGCTCCTGGTCCCTAAGCCGCCAGCGCGCCCCAGAGCGCGGGGATTCTGGCTCCTGTGAGGGGATGGGAGCTGCACCGGTCTGCAGAACGCGCGCTAGCCCTACCACAAAGCTTGAGATGCACGCGCACGTCCCTCCAGCTCTCCTGGGCTTCTAAGGCCCGGGGGCGCTTCTTGACCCGAGCCATTGTTTCAAAGTCTAAGCCGCGCGCGTGAAACTCTTCCCCGGACAGAGGCGCGCAAAAGCCCAGCCTGCAGCTTACGGACCAGCGCCCCGTTCTCAGTGCCCCAGACGCGCGCCCGACCCACAGCCGCCTCTGAAAAGAGGTGCGCGCAAGCCGGGCACTCCCAGCCCGGGCTGGCGGCAAAATCTCAGTGTGCGATCGCTGCTTGGAACCTCTCTGGCGGTCAGGAGCTCCCAGACAGCCGCCACTGACTTGGCTTTGGGGATGAGCAAAAGATCCTGCGCCCCCAGGGTCTTTAACTTGGAACCTGCACTGCCAGCGTCCAAGGGGGAATTTATTCAGCTTCTGCACCCAGACTGAGGCTTCTCTCTGAGACGGAGATCAGGAAGTGTTCCAGGGTGCACCTTGACTGCACCAGAGTTGATACATCCAGCTACATCTGTTCAGTCTTCTCCCACCAAAATGACTAGGAGGAGGAATGCCCAACAGAAGAAAAATACAGAGGATGGACCTTCTGCAACAGAGCTAACGGCTATCAACATAGACAATATGTCAGAAAGAGAATTCAGGCTAACAATTATCCAGGCAATAGCTAGGTTGGAGAAAGCCATGGATGACCAAACAGAATTGATTAGGGCCGAACTGAAAACGACCAGACAGGATGTTCACAATGTTAGGGCGGAGCTTAAAGCTACCAGGGAGGAGGTCCACAATGCTCTCAATGAGTTCCAATCTAATCTAAACTCTCTCAAAGCTAGGGTAACTGAGACAGAAGATAGAATTAGTGATCTGGAAGACAAACAGATAGAGAGAAAGGATCAGGAGGAAGCCTGGAACAAACAGCTTAGATCCCACGAAAGCAGAATTACGGAAATAAGTGATGCCATGAAGCGTTCCAACGTCAGAATTATTGGAATTCCTGAAGGGGAGGAGAAAGAAAGAAATCTAGAAGATATCGTGGAACAAGTCCTTCATGAAAATTTTCCGAATCTCGCGAATGAAACCAGCATTCATGTACTAGAGGCTGAACGGTCTCCACCCAAGATTATACACTCCAAAAAAAACATCACGACACCTGATAGTCAAATTGAGAAATTATAATTGTAGGTATAATCTCTTGAAAGCTGCCAGGGCAAAGAGGCTCCTTACTTACAGAGGGAAGCCCATCAGAATAACGTCAGACCTGTCCACAGAGACCTGGCAAGCCAGAAGAGGCTGGCAAGATATATTCATGGCACTAAATGAGAAGAACATGCAGCCAAGAATACTTTATCAAGCAAGACTGACATTCAAAATGGATGGAGAGATAAAGAGTTTCCAAGACCGGCAAGGCTTAAAAGACTATGCAACCACCAAGCCGACACTGCAGGAAATATTAAGGGGGGTTCTATAAAAGAGGAAAAATCCCAAGAATAGCATTGAACAGAAATATAGAGACAGTCTACAGAAAGAAAGACTTCAAAGGTAACTCGATGTCACTAAAAACGTATCTATCAATAATCACTCTCAATGTGAATGGCCTCAATGCACCCATAAAACGGCACAGGGTTGCCGATTGGATAAAACAACAGGACCCATCCATATGCTGTCTACAAGAGACCCATTTTGAACCTAAAGATACACGCAGACTGAAAGTGAAGGGGTGGAGAAGCATCTTTCATGCCAATGGGACTCAAAAGAAGGCTGGGGTAGCGATTCTCATATCAGATAAATAAGACTTCAAACTAAAGACTGTAGTCAGAGATACAGAAGGACACTACATAATCCTTAAAGGGACTATCCACCAAGATGATCTAACAATTGTAAATATCTATGCTCCCAATATGGGAGCAGCCAATTACTTAAGAAAACTGTTAATCAAGATAAAGAGTCATATTGATATGAATACACTAATCGTAGGAGATCTTAACACGCCTCTTTCAGAATTAGACAGATCATCGAAGCAGAAAATCAATAAAGAAACAAGAGCATTGAATGACACATTGGACCAGATGGACCTCATAGATATATACAGAACATTCCACCCTAAAACAGCAGAATACTCATTCTTCTCAAGTGCACACGGAACCTTCTCCAGAATAGACCACATACTGGGTCACAAATCAGGACTCAGCCGATACCAAAAGACTGAGATTATTCCCTGCATATTCTCAGATCACAATGCTTTGAAACTGGAGCTCAATCACAAGGAAAAGTTCCGAAGGAACTCAAACACCTGGAAGCTAAAGACCACCTTGCTTAAGAATGCTTGGATCAACCAGGAGATCAAAGAAGAACTGAAACAATTCATGGAAACCAATGAGAATGGAGACACTTCAGTCCAAAACCTATGGGATACAGCAAAGGCGGTCCTAAGGGGAAAATATATAGCCATCCAAGCCTTGCTCAAAAAAATTGAAAAATCCAGAACACACCAGCTGTCTCTACACCTTAAAGAACTGGAGAATCAACAACAAATCAAACCAACTCCACACATAAGAAAGGAAATCATCAAGATTAGAGCTGAGATCAATGAGGGAGAAACCAGAGATACAGTAGAACGTATCAATGAAACTAGAAGCTGGTTTTTTGAAAGAATCAATAAGATCGATAAGCCACTGGCTACACTAATCCGAAAGAAAAGAGAGAAATCCCAAATTCATAAAATTATGAATGAAAAGGGAGAGATCACAACTAACGCCAAGGAAGTGGAAACAATCATCAGAAGTTATTACAAACAGTTATATGCCAATAAGCTTAGCAACCTAGATGAAATGGATGCATTCCTGGAAAAATATAAACACCCAAAATTGAACCAGGAAGAAATCGACAACCTGAATAGACCGATATCTAATAACGAGATTGAAGCAGTGATCAAAAATCTCCCAAAAAACAAGAGCCCAGGACCTGACGGATTCCCTGGCGAATTCAACCAAACCTTCCAAGAAGAAATAACACCTATTCTCCTGAAGTTGTTTCAAAAAATTGAAGCAGAAGGAAAACTTCGAGACTCTTTCTATGAAGCCAGCATTACCCTGATCCCCAAACCAGGCAAAGACCATACCAAAAAGGAGAATTTCAGACCAATATCACTGATGAATATGGATGCTAAGATTCTCAACAAGATCCTAGCCAACAGGATCCAACAACACATTAAAAAGATTATCCACCATGATCAGGTGGGATTCATGCCTGGGCTACAAGGATGGTTCAACATTCGTAAATCAATCAATGTGATACAACAAATTAATATGAGAAGAGAGAAGAACCACATGGTCCTCTCAATTGATGCAGAAAAAGCATTTGACAAAATCCAACATCCGTTCCTGATTAAAACGCTTCAAAGTATAGGGATAGAGGGAACATTCCTGAACCTCATCAAATCTATCTATGAAAGACCCACAGCAAATATCATCCTCAATGGGAATAAGCTTGCAGCCTTCCCATTGAGATCAGGAACAAGACAAGGATGCCCACTCTCACCACTCTTGTTCAACATAGTATTAGAAGTCCTAGCAACAGCAATCAGACAACAGAAAGAAATAAAAGGTATCCAAATTGGTAATGAAGAAGTCAAACTCTCTCTCTTCGCAAATGACATGATTCTTTATATGGAAAACCCAAAAGACTCCACCCCCAAACTACTAGAACTCATACAGCAATTCAGCAACGTGGCAGGATACAAAGTCAATGTGCAGAAATCAGTAGCTTTCTTATACACTAACAATGAAAATACAGAAAGGGAAATTAGAGAATCGATTCCATTTACTATAGCACCAAGAACCATAAGATACCTGGGAATAAACCTAACTAAAGAGGTAAAGGATCTATACTTGAGGAACTATAGAACACTCATGAAAGAAATTGAAGAAGACACAAAAAGATGGAAGACCATTCCATGCTCTTGGATCGGAAGAATAAACATTGTTAAAATGTCTATACTGCCTAGAGCAATCTATACTTTTAATGCCATTCCGATCAAAATTCCACCGGCATTCTTCAAAGAGCTGGAGCAAATAATCCTAAAATTTGTATGGAATCAGAAGAGACCCTGAATCGCTAAAGAAATGTTGAAAAACAAAAATAAATCTGGCGGCATCACCTTACCTGATTTCAAGCTTTATTACAAAGCTGTGATTACCAAGACAGCATGGTACTGGCATAAAAACAGACACATAGACCAGTGGAACAGAGTAGAGAGCCCTGATATGGACCCTCAACTCTATGGTCAATTAATCTTTGACAAAACAGGAAAAATATACAGTGGAAAAAAGACAGTCTCTTCAATAAATGGTGCTGGGAAAACTGGACAGCTATATGTAGAAGAATGAAACTCGACCATTCTCTTACACTGTACACAAAGATCAACTCAAAATGGATAAAAGACCTCAACGTGAGACAGGACTCTATCAGAATCTTAGAGGTGAACATAGGCAGTAATCTCTTTGATATCAGCCACAGCAACTTCTTTCAAGATACGTCTCCAAAGGCAAAGGAAACAAAAGCGAAAATAAACTTCTGGGACTTCATCAAAATCAAAAGCTTCTGCACAGCAAAGGAAACAGTCAAAAAAACAAAGAGGCAACCCACGGAATGGGAGAAGATATTTGCAAATGACAGTACAGACAAAAGGTTGATATCCAGGGATCTATAATGAACTCCTCAAACTCAACCCACACGAAACAGACAAACACATCAAAAAATGGGCAGAAGATATGAACAGACACTTCTCCAATCAAGACATACAAATGGCTATCAGACACATGAAAAAATGCTCATCATCATTAGCCTTCAGGGAGATTCAAATTAAAACCACATTGAGATATCACCTTACACCAGTTAGAATGGCCAAAATTAACAAAACAGGAAACAACATGTGTTGGAGAGGATGTAGAGAAAGGGGAACCCTCTTACACTGTTGGTGGGAATGCAAGTTGGTGCAGCCTCTTTGGAGAACAGTGTGGAGATTCCTCAAGAAATTAAAAATGAGCTTCCCTACGACCCTGCAATTGCACTCCTGGGTATTTACCCCAAAGATACAGATGTCGTGAAAAGAAGGGCCATCTGTACCCCAATGTTTATAGCAGCAATGGCCACAGTCGCCAAACTATGGAAAGAACCAAGATGCCCTTCAACGGATGAATGGATAAGGAAGATGTGGTCCATATACACTATGGAGTATTATGCCTCCATCAGAAAGGACGAATATCCAACTTTTGTAGCAACATGGACGGGACTGGAAGAGTGAAATAAGTCAAGCAGAGAGAGTCAATTATCATATGGTTTCACTCATTTGTGGAGCATAACCAATAGCATGGAGGACAAGGGGCATTAGAGAGGAGTAGGGAATTTGGGTAAATTGGAAGGGGAGGTGAACCATGAGAGACTATGGACTCTGAAAAACAGTCTGAGGGGTTTGAAGTGGCGGGGGGGTGGGAGGTTGGGGTACCAGGTGGTGGGTATTATAGAGGGCACAGCTTGCATGGTGCACTGGGTGTGGTGAAAAAATAATGAATACTGTTTTTCTGAAAATAAATAAATTGGGGGAAAAAATTAAAAATAGCAATGCCATATGATCAAATATCTGGGTATTTACTTAAATAAAACAAAAATCCTGATTTGAAAAGAAAAAAAAAAACTCATATCCATTAAGAGGTTCATATCCCCATTATATAAGAAACTCATATAACTCAATACCAAAAACTCAAACAATTGGATTTTGTTTTTTAAAAAAGATGTTATTTATTTGGCAGAAAGGGCACAAGCAGGGGGAGTGACAGGCAGGGGGAGAGGGAGATGCAGGCTCCCTGCTGAGCAGAGAGCCCCAACATAGGGTTCAGCCCCAGGTCCCTGGGATAAAGACCTGAGCCAAAGACAGATGCTTTAACTGACTGAACAACCCAGATACCCCTCAGATAATCAGATGTTAAAATGGGCAAAGGAACCTATCAAAATCCTAGAGGAGAACATAAGCAGTTACTTCTTGGACATTGGCCACAGCAACGTCTTTCAAGACATGTCCCCAAAGGCAAAGGAAACAAAAGCAAAAATAAACTTTTGGAACTTCATTGAGATCCAAAGATTCTGCACAGCATAGGAAAGAGTCAATAAAACAAAGAGGCAACCCATGGAATATGAGAAGATATTTGCAAATGATACTACAGACAGAGGGATGATACTCAGGATCTATAAATAACTCCTCAACTCAACATTCAAAATGGGTATGTCAAAAAAAATGGGCTGAATGGATAAAGAAGATGTGGTATATATACACAATGGAATACTATGCAGCCATCAAAAGAAACGAAATCTTGCCATTTGCGACAACATGGATGGAACTAGAGTGTATCATGCTTAGCGAAATAAGTCAAGCGGAGAAAGACAACTATCATATGATCTCCCTGATATGAGGAAGTGGTGATGCAACATGGGGGCTTAAGTGGGTAGGAGAAGAATCCATGAAACAAGATGGGATAGGGAGGGAGACAAACCATAAGTGACTCTTAATCTCACGAAACAAACTGTGGGTTGCTGGGGGGAGGGGGGTTGGGAGAAGGGGTGTAGGGTTATGGACATTGGGGAGGGTATGTGCTTTTGGGTAAATTGGAAGGGGAGGTGAACCATGAGAGACTATGGACTCTGAAAAACAATCTGAGGGGTTTGAAGTGGCGGGGGGATGGGAGGTTGGGGTACCAGGTGGTAGGTATTATAGAGGGCACAGCTTGCATGGAGCACTGGGTGTGGTGAAAAAATAATGAATGCTGTTTTTCTGAAAAAAAATAAATTGGGGAAAAAACTCATAAAAAAAAAGATTAATAAAAAAAAATGGGCTGAAGACATGAATAGACACTTCTCCAAAGAAGACATACAAATGGCTAACAGATGCATGAAAAAATGTTCATCATCATTAGCCATCAGGGAGAGTCAAATTAAAACCACATTGAGATACCACCTTACACCAGTTAGAATGGCCAAAATTAACAAGACAGTAAACAAATGCTGGAGAGGATATGGAGAAAGGGGAACCCTCTTACACTGTTGGTGGGAATGCAAGTTGCTGCAGCCACTTCGGTAAACATTGTGGAGATTCCTTAAGAAATTAAAAATAGAGGGGCGCCTGGGTGGCTCAGTGGATTAAGCCGCTGCCTTCAGCTCAGGTCATGATCCCAGTGTCCTGGGATCGAGCCCCGCATCGGGCTCTCTGCTCAGCAGGGAGCCTGCTTCCCCTTCTATCTCTGCCTGCCTCTCTGCCTACTTGTGATCTTTCTCTCTGTCAAATAAATAAATAAAATCTTTAAAAAAAAAGAAATTAAAAATAGAGCTACTCTGTGACCCTGCAATTGCACTACTGGATATGTGCCCCAAAGATACAGATGCCGTGAAAAGAAGGGCCGTCTGTACCCCCAATGTTCATAGCAGCAATGGCCACAACCACCAAACTGTGGAAAGAACCAAGATGCCCTTCAACAGATGAATGGATAAAGAAGATTCGGTTCATATACACAATGGAATATTATGCCTCCATCAGAAAGGATGAATACCCAACTTCTGTATCAACATGGACGGGACTGGAGGAGATTATGCTGAGAGAAATAAGTCAAGCAGGGAAAGTCAGTTATTGTATGGTTTCACTTGTGGAGTATAAGGAATAACATGGAAGACATTGGGAGTTGGAGAGGAGAAGTGAGTTGGGAGAAGGAACCATGAGAGACTGTGGACTCTGAGAAACAAACAGAGGGTTGTGGAGGGGAGAGGGGTAGGGGGATGGGTAAGCCTGGTAGTGGGTATTAAGGAGGGCATGTATTGCATGGAGCACTAGGTGTGGTGCATAAACAATCTTGGAACACGGAAAAAAATTTTAAAAATGTAAATTTTAGGCTATGTGTATTTTGCCTCAATTTTAAAATAATAAATACCATATGATCTCACTTGTGTGGAATTTAAGAAACAAAACTGATGAACAGAAGTAGCAAAAAAGAAAGGCAAACCATAAAATGAGTTCTTACAATAAAGGACAAACTGAGGGTTGCTGGAGGGGAGGTGGGTTGGGGGTGGTTTAAATGGGTGGTGGATATTAAGGAGAGCACTCATTATGATGGGCACCAAGTGTTGTATGTAAGTGATGAATCACTATATTCTACTTCTGAAACTGGTACTACACTGTATGTTAACTAACTGGGATTTAAATAAAAACTTGAAATTAAAAATTTTTAAAAACGTAAAATAGGAAAAGGAGCTGAATAGACAGCTTCTTAAAAAAGACATAAAATTACCATCATGTACATAAAAAGGTTCTCAACATCACTAGACATCAGGGAAATGCAAATCAAAACCTCACTGAGATACTACTTTATACTTGTTTACATGTCTCTGTTAACCAGAGACAACAAATACCCATGAGTAGATTTAAAAAAGAACCATTTACACTATTTGTGGGATTGTAAACTGGTACAACTACTATGAAAAACAGTATAGCAGGTCCTTAAAACATTAAAAGTACTTACAAAGGAGACCCAAATAAATGTAAAGATTATTTTATTGTTGGATAGATATGCACAGCATCATAGAAATGTCAGTTTGCCTTAAATAGCTTTATAGGCTTAATGGAAATTCTGTAATGTTACTGTATTTGAGAGACTGATTTTAAGATTGTATGAAAGCAATGGAGAAAGAGCATTTGATTTGATGGCAAATGAGAACAGAGTAATTGCTTTCTTATCTATCAAGATTAATTATAGAGATTATAGAGATATAGTAAGTAAAATGGTCTGGTTCTGAATCAGAGTGAAAAATAGAACCAATGAAATGGGCACACATAGGAAGATTCTATTGAGGACAGAAGCAGTGGACAGTTTACTTATGACAATGTGGCATTTCAGGGGAAGGATGGTGCCATTCAACAAGTCTTTAGGTGGTAAGACTCTAAATATTGAAACAATACAAATTGCTTAGCAGGAAACTGGCATTATTAGAGTTCTTGTTAAGATTATCAGGATAATTGGGGTGCCTGGGTTGCTCAGTGGGTTAAAGCCGCTGCCTTCGGCTCGGGTCATGATCCCAGGGTCCTGGGATCGAGCCCGGTGTTGGGCTCTCCGCTCGGCAGGGAGCCTGCTTCCTCCTCTCTCTCTGCCTGCCTCTCTGCCTACTTGTGATCTCTCTCTCTGTCAAATAAATAAATAAAATCTTCAAAAAAGGAGATTATCAGGATAATTGGTAAAGGAAATAAGACCTCAAGTTTGCCAAATTCCTTGCCTTTCTCAAATTCACATAGGCTGTTTCCCTCATGCTGAAACTGAGAATGCTTTGCTTTAATCTCCACCTTTTTAAAAATAATTTTTAAATTTTGTTAATAAACATATAATTTATTATTAGCTCCAGGGGTACAGGTTTGTGAATCACCAGGTTTACACACTTCACAGCACTCACCATAGCACATACCCTCCCTAATGTCCATAACCCCATCACTCTCCCTACCCCTCTCCCCCTGGCAACCCTCAGTTTTTTTGTGTGAGATTAAGAGTCTCATGGTTTTTCTCCCTCCCTATCCCATCTTGTTTCATTTATTCTTTTCCTATGCCCAAACCCCCCACTTTGAATCTCCACTCCTCATATCCGGGAGATCATGTGATAGTTGTCTTTCTCTGATTGACTTATTTCGCTAAGCATAATACCCTCTAGTTCCATCCACGTCATTGCAAATGGCAAGATTTCTTTTTTTTTCCCAATTTATTTATTTTCAGAAAAACAGATGGCTGCATAGTATTCCATTGTGTATATATGCCACATCATCTTTATCCGTTCATCCGTTGATGGGCATCTAGGTTCTTTCCATAGTTTGGCTATTGTTTCCACCTCTTTTTAAAATATATTACTTTTTATTTTCTTCTAAAGATTTTATTTATTTATTTGAGAGAGAGAGAAAGAGTGAGCAAGAGAAAGCAGAGCACAAGCCAGGGGAGGGGCAGAGGGTGAGGGAGGAGCACACAACCCACTGAGCAGGGAGCCCAATATGGGACTCAGTCCCAGGACCTGGGGATTATGACCTGAGGTGAAGGCAGACATTAAATGCCCTACCTTTTATTTTTTTTTAAGATTTATTTTTATTTATTTGAGGAAGAGTGTGTGAATGTGAGAAGAGGTAGAGGGAGAGAATCCCCAAACTATTCCCCGCTGAGCACAGAGCCCTTTGTGGGGCTGGATTATATGACCCTGAGATCATGACTTGAGCTGAAATCAAGAGTTGGACTCTTAACTGACTGAGCCACCCAGGAACCTCTCTTTTTTAAATTACATATTTAAAGTGTACATAATGATGAATTGATACACATACATAATGGAATTATTACTGAGCAAGCTAATTAACGTACCCATCTCCTCACATAGACACATCTCACATCTCCTCACAAAGACACTTCATTCTAGTGTCTAGTCATTAAGAGCACATCAAATCTAGGCAAGTCCTCTGGCTATAATGACACCATGGTTTAGCACTTTCCCCACCCTCTCCTTCTGTCACTAACATTTTCTTGAGAACAGTTCCCCTAAAACAACCATATAAAGAATCCCTTACTCTGATTCTGCTTTGATGGTCCCCCCAAAATCAAGCTCACAGTGTCATATAAATTTTTAAAAACACCAAAGCTATAGAAACCAAAGTCAGTTTTCATACGTAAGTTGAACTCTGTTTATGGTGTTTAGCCACTGAAAGATAAAAACTTGCTGAGAGAAGGGTCAGACAATCTGACTCACCCAGTATTCTGTACTTCGACTCATTCTAGAAGCCCAAGAGCAAGGCAGATGACACAATAACAAGATGTTTCTCAGATGAGTTTCTTCAAGGCTCCCTTAATGTTCTTGTTCCTCAGGCTGTAGATAAAGGGGTTCAACATTGGAGGGACCACAGTGTACATCACGGAGGCACTTGCAGTATCCCTGGGAGAATGAGTAACTGCAGAACTAATGTACACCCCAAAAGCTGTCCCATAGAACAAAGAAACAACTGAGAGATGAGAACCACAGGTAGAAAAGGCTTTGTATTTCCCTCCAGCTGATGACATTCTTCGAGTGGAAGAGACAATTTGAATGTAAGAGAAAATAATCCCAAGGAGGGGGATACCACCCAATATGCTAGCTACTAAATACACCAGGATGTTATTGATGAGCGTATCAGAACAGGCGAGTTTGATGACCTGAGCAAGTTCACAGAAGAAGTGGGGAATTTCCAGGTCTGTGCAGAAGGAGAGTCGTAGTACCATCAGACTGTGGAGTAGGGCATCTGCAATGCTGATGGTCAGGGAGAGTAGAATCAGCAGGCCACAGAGGTAGGGGTTCATGATGACTGTGTACCTCAGTGGCTGGCAGATGGCCACATAGCGGTCATAAGCCATTGCTGCAAGGAGGAAGTTTTCCAAGCATGCAAAAAAGAGGACAAAACCAACCTGGGTGAGGCAACCTGTGTAACTGATGGATTTGCTCTGTCTTTGGATGTTCACCAGCATCTTGGGAATGGTGGTGGTGGTGAAGCAGATGTCAGTGAAGGCCAGGTGTGAGAGGAAGAAGTACATGGGTGTGTGGAGGTGGGAATCAGAGCTGATAACCAGGATGATGAGCAGGTTTCCAAGCACAGTGACCAGGTACATGGTCAGGAACAGTCCAAATAGAAGGGGCTGCCATTTTGGATCTTCTGTGAGACCCAGGAGGAGGAATTCTGCTACACCTGTTTGGTTTTCTGGCTCCATGTTCTTGATGAGACTGATGGTAATACAGAGGAGAGGATATGTAACAAGGATATGTACAAGGATCTCTTGTATATATACAATGGAATATTACTCACCCATCAGAAAGGATGAAATGAATACCCAACTTCTGCATCAACATGGATGAGACTAGAGGAGATTATGCTGAGTGAAATAAGTCAAGCAGAGAAAGTCAACTATCATGTGGTTTCACTTACTTGTGGAGCATAAGGAAAAACATGGAGGACATTAGGAGAAAGAAAGGAAAAGTGAATTGGGGGAAATTGGAGGGGGAGACGAACCATGAGAGACTGTGGACTCCAAGAAACAAACTGAGGATTTTAGAGGATTTTGGAGGAATGGGTGAGCCAGTGGTGGGTGTTAAGAGGGGCAAGTATTGCATGGAGCCCTGGGTGTTATACATAAACAATGAGTCTGGGAACACTACACTAATGATGTATGGTGAGTAACATAACATGATAAAAAAAAGAGAGAGAGAAAATCCTGATATGAATTGGATCATATTATTTTTTCTTTTTAAAAAAAGCTTTTATTTAAATTCCAGTTAGTTAAATACAGTGTAATATTAGTTTCAGGTATACAATATCATGATTAACACTTAACATACAACACCCAGTGCTCATCACAAAATTGAATATTATTAATCTTTTCCAGCGAACCAGGGTTGCTCAGTAGTTTAAGCATCTGCCTGGGAGCTTAGTGCCTGCGGAATATGAAGCACTTTTTATTTAGGATGATCGTGACAATTAGTTGAGAAAATAAGACCTTATTTTTAGGAATGCCTACCTCTTCCTGCTCCCAGGGACCCACAGACCCACCCACAGAAACATATGAAATAAATACATGAATACTTTTTGTTTGACCAACAGTCACATTTTTTCATATATTTTCAAGATTTTATTTATTAGAAAGAGAGACGAGAGCAGGGGGAGGAGCACAGGGAGAGGGACAAGCAGACTCCATGCTGAGACTTGAACCTGAAGCGGGGCTTGATCTCACCACCCTGAGATCATGACCTGAGCCAAAATCAAGAGTCAGACTTTCAATAGACTGAGCCACCCAGGTGCTTTTTTCTTTCCCAGGGTAGCTTAATGAGATCATTCTCTTCTTTCATTTCCCTCTTTTTATGTTGATAAAGGAAATAATTCCTTCCTACTCAGTTTAATGGATTTTCTAATGCTTTAAAAAAAAACGGTTCTGCCCCTGTTGTACAACAGACAATTTTAAGGAAAGAAATGTTGAAAATCAGTCATAGAAATTCATATCTTCCTCTTTCTATGTGTTTAGGCCCCTATCAAAGTCTGGGTCAGGCAGCCTTGGCCACTCATTTCCAAAGGAATCTTTAGTTTATGTATCAGGAAGAACTCAAGAGTACCTCTGTTTCCTTTGTTACAGTGAGCCCCTGAGAATACTGTTACGGATTATCACCCAAAAAGGCAGAACAGGGCTATGTCCTGGGTGAGCCAGTGGATGTGCCAAATATTCTTAGGAACCAGTGTTTTAGAAAAAGTCTCTTCTGTGAACAACTCATTAAGATTAACTAATGTTCACAACTGAATGGCCCAAGGTCATCTCTACTTCACCAGGGAGAAACTGTGAGCCCTTAGCATGGAGTCAAGAAAACAAGTAACCAATAGCATGAATCAGCATTTCAATTTGGACACATAGGAGTTTGATTCTGTCTCCAGCACTTTGTAAAGAAGGACGTTTTCTTTTCAACTGTGCAAGAAGCCTAAGTCTCATTTGGATAATGAGAACCATTATAAAACCGTATGGAAATGTTGCAAGAATGAGTGATGAGTAGATGAAATCACCAAACACAGTGTTTGATATATGAGACACTCTTAATATTTCCTATTGTGATTTGTTTCTGCCATGGACGCAAGGGTGGCATGGTTCAGTATAAAAGGCAAGTGATAGGAGGGACAAAGTGTAGGAAGAGAGGAGAAACAAAGAATATCTTCAGCATAACAACATAAATTTCAAGGAAAAATGGATGTGTTAAATCTCTTTGTAGGATTATTGCTTATGTAGGGAAACAGATAATGCCCGTTTCTTATGACCATACGATAAAATGCGTAGCAACTAAAATGCACAAGTTAGGCCCAGACATATCAACACAAATATTAAAACTCCAAAGAGAAGATAATTTTCCTAACAAGACCTATATCGTGATACAGTTTAAGTGTCTTAAAATAATACTGATCTTAAACCTTTAATTTCTTATTATAAAGCATTTCAAGCATACAGAGAGTACAGAGAAAACAAAGTCATGGGTATTTACCACTAAAGATCATTAAATTAAAACATGTTCTCATGGTTCACCTCCCTTTCCAATTTCCCTCAACTCCCTTCTCTCCATCTCCCCATGTCCTCCATGCTATTTGTTATGCTCCACAAATAAGTGAAACCATATGATAATTGACTCTCTCTGCTTGACTTATTTCACTCAGCATAATCTCTTCCAGTCCCGTCCATGTTGCTACAAAAGTTGGGTATTCATCCTTTCTGATGGAGGCATAATACTCCATAGTGTATATGGACCACATCTTCCTTATCCATTCGTCCGTTGAAGGGCATCTTGGTTCTTTCCACAGTTTGGCGACCGTGGCCATTGCTGCTATATACATTGGGGTACAGATGGCCCTTCTTTTCACGACATCTGTATCTTTGGGGTAAATACCCAGTAGTGCAATGGCAGTGTCATGGGGAAGCTCTATTTTTAATTTCTTGAGGAATCTCTACACTGTTTTCCAAAGTGGCTGCACCAACTTACATTCCCACCAACAGTGGAAGAGGGTTCCCCTTTCTCCACATTCTCTCCAGCACATGTTGCTTCCTGTCTTGCTAATTTTGGCCATTCTAACTGGTGTAAGGTGGTATCTCAATGTGGTTTTAATTTGCCTCTCCCTGACAGCTAGTGATGATGAACATTTTTTCATGTGTCTGATAGCCGTAACCATGAGAGACTATGGACTCTGAAAAACAAACTGAGGGTTTGGAAGGGGCAGGGGGTGGGGGGTTGGGGGAACCAGGTGGTGGGTATTGGAGAGGGCACGGATTGCATGGAGCACTGCGTGTGGTGAATTTTATACCTTGCACATATATTATCTATTCAAAATAATACATTCAATTCAGTTGTAAAAGTTCTGATGCCAAAAAAAAAATCTACAAATAATTCTTTTGATCAAAAAAAAAGCAATGAATACTGTTATGCTGAAAATAAATTAATTTTTAAAAAACATATTCTCATATTTGCAGTAAATATTTTCAGAATTAAATTAATACATACTTGTTTTCCCATATCCTTAATAACTTTTTCTTACCACCATACTGAACATGGCATTCATGATTCCCTTGTGGTTTTAAATATTTTAATAAAAATGCACAAACTTCTGTTTTGCATTTTAAACGTGACCTATTGTAAATTTTGCATGTAGTTTTTTAAAGTAATACATTTAAGTTCTTGGTACATGTTTCTCTGGTTCATTAACTTTAAATATCTTACTTTATTTTCAATGTCTTATTATAACACAACTTATTTATCCTTTCTCCAACTGAGGCATTTGATAGTTGCCTTTGATACACACACACACAAACACATACAATGTGTAAACAATTTAAATAACATGAGGAGAACAACCATATTCAAGACTGTAGTTGCCTCTGTGAATGGAGGGGAACATAAAGGAATGCTCTGTCAATTCATGTTATTTTATTACTTTCAAAAACATTTTAATTTTAATTCCAGTGTAGTTTACACACTGTTTTATATTAGATTCAGATGTCCAATATAGTGATTCAACAATTCTGTACATTACACAGTGTTCATCATGATAAGTGTACCCTTAATTCCCTGCACCTATTTCACCCATGCCCAACCCAACTCTCCTCTGAGAACTACCAGTTTGTTCCATGTTATTTTGTTATTTAAGAAAAGAACTCTGTGTGGGAAATAGTGTGGAGGTTCCTCAAAAAGTTAAAAATGGAACTACCTTAAAATCCAGCAATTGTACTACTGGGTATTTACCCAAAGAATACAAAAACATAAAATCAAAGGGATACATGCACCCCTATATTTATAGCAGCATTATCTACAGTAGCCAAGATACACACACACACGCACACACACACGAATATTATTCAGCCATCAAAAAAGATGAAATCTTGCCATTTGCAATTACATGGATCGAGCTAGGGCATATAATGCTAAGTGTAATAAATAATAGAAAGACAAATACCATATGATTTCATTCACATGTGGAATTTAAGAAACAAAACAAAGATGCAAAGGGGGAAAATGGGATAGAGTAGAGATGGAGAGAGAAATCAAGAAACAGACTCTTAATTACAGAGAACAAACTGGTGGTTACTGGATGGGAGGTGGTTAGGGGATGGGTTAAATAGGTGATGGGGATTAAGGAGTACATTTGTTGTGAGGAGCGCCAGGTTTCACATGGAAGTGTTGAATCACTGAATTGTACACCTGAAACTAATATACACTGTATGTTAACTAACTGGAATTAAAATAAAACATAAAAAAAGAACCAAAAACTCTGATGGCAAATACAAAATTTTACGATTCCAGAAGCATGAGTGCCTGCTTTTTTTTTCTATTATTCCATGTTCTTTTGCCTTTTAAATATTTCCTAGATTACTAAAAGGATACAGCATGGAGTATAGTTTTGGTACCTGCCTCATTCTCCACCTCCTCTGTCTTGAACAGGAAACATTGTGAAAGCAAAGAACTCTTCTAGAAAGGAGTATCATGTGCCAGGAGTGGAAAGGAAAGGGGGGACTGGCCACATACCTCTTCCGTTTGCCAAAGAAATGAAAGAAAATAGAGAGAAATCTAGAATATTCTTCAAAGTTGAGCCAAAGTAGATTTCTCTTGAGAACAGAGAAAGTCCTAAAACTTTAGGATCAGAGTAGGAGATGAGCAAAATGAGAGTTGGCCAAGCATTGGTGCAAAGCATTGGAAGAAAACGGGTGGAGGAGAAGATTGATGGATCCTTAGGCAGACAACACACAGGTCACCAAACTCTGCCCATCTTCTGCATGTTCTCACCAAACAGTTACTGCATGGATCACTAAACAAAGAACTGTCCTTATTTCAAAACATAAAGTAGGGGACTTCAGATTACCTGGATGTCAACAGTTAGGAATGACATTCAGTTCTTCCCTGGATGTGATGAAGAAAAATGGGACCTCTGTTCTCAGTGAGCAGAGAAAGATACTGGAGCCCTGGGCTCCTGTGCAGAGATGCTGGACCCTGGGACAAGGCCCAGGTGGCCTGCAAATGACCTGGGTATGCCTGTTGAGTGGGGTGATCACACGCAGACTCTTTGCAGTCTCTTTGTCTTTTGGGGGTTCAATATCCAAAGCTCCTCATTAGCCAAACTCTTACTCTCATGTGATTACGGGGCAGTGCTAATCCTGGGGGAGTGAGGCTCAGATGAGGAACTTTGCTTTGTCTGATTCTCTCACCCTGACTGGTCAAACATATGTTATCTTCTTCCTCCTTAATTCTTGGCTCACATCGATTTCAAGTCACCGACACAACCAACCACATCTTCCTCTGTTATTAGATTCTAGATCTTTGTTAAAGGTATATTTAAATTCAAGTCTATTGTAATTAAAATCTCAAGATGACTGATAATACATTTGAGCTAAAAAAAAAATGGTTTCTTTACATGGGTAGATAAATATTACCTGGACTAATACATGTGATAATGTAGGAAATGTACCCTAAAAATGCAAACACTGAGGGTGCCTTGGTGGCTCAGTGGGTTAAAGCCTCTGCCTTCAGCTCAGGTCATGATCCCAGGGTCCTGGGATCAAGTCCTGCAATTGGCTCTCTGCTCAGTGGGAAGCCTGCTTCTCTGTCTCTCTCTCTGCCTGCCTCTCTGCCTACTTGTGATCTCTGTCTGTCAAATAAATAAATAAAATCTTTAAAAAAAAAAAAAGAAATTTCACTTTCAACTTTTCCCAATTCAATATTAATGGCTTCAGTATACTTTTTTTCACATTAAGGACCATGGGTTAAAATTACGAGTCTTGGTTATCAATATTGTTGCAGTAAATTACAAATTATCAGAGTAATAGTCAACCTGTGATAGTATATGACTCCCAAGATGGAATCGTAAGATTTGGGGTCCATTTGTTGTCACAACAAATTTTTTTATTTGATTTTATCTTATTTTTTCCCAAGTTTTGTTTAAATTCTATGTAGTTAACACATAGTATACCATTTATTTCTGGTGTAGGATATATGAGTCATCACTTACATAGAACACCTAGTGCTTATCACAACATGTGCCCTCCTTAATACACATCACCCAATTAGCCCATCACTCTGCCCAACTCACCTCCAACAACCCTCAGTTTATTCTCCATAGTCTCTTATGGTCTGCCTCCCTCTCTGTTTTTACCTTTTTTTTTTTAAAGATTTTATTTATGTATTTGACAGACAGAGATCACAGGTAGGCAGAGAGGCAGGCAAAGAGAGAGGAGGAAGCAGGCCCCCTGCTAAGCAGAGAGCCCGATGAGGGGCTCGATCCCAGGACCAGGGGGTCATGACCTGAGCTGAAGGCAGAGGCTTTAACTCACTGAGCCAAACAGACACCCCTCTGTTTTTACCTTTTTTTCCCTTCCCTTCCACTATGTTCATCTGTTTTGTTTCTTAAATTCCACATATGAGTGAAATCATGTGATATTGGTCTTTGTCTGAGGGATTCATTTCACTTAGTGGGGTATTTCATAATACCTTCTAGTTCCATCCACATTGTTGCAAATGACAAGTTTTCTTTTTTTTTTTTTTTGATGGCTGAGTAATGTCCTATTGTTTATATACCATATCTTCCTTTTTTTAATTTTTTTTTATTTTCAGCATAACAGTATTCATTATTTTTGTACCACACCCAGTGCTCCATGCAATCCGTGCCCTCCACAATACCCACCACCTGGCACGCTGACCTCCCACACCCCACCCCTTCAAAACCCTCAGATTGTTTTTCAGAGTCCATAGTCTCTCATAGTTCACCTCCCCTTCCAATTTCCCCCAACTCCCTTCTCCTCTCTATCTCCCCATGTCCACCATGCTATTTGTTATGCTCCACAAATAAGTGAAACCATATGATAATTGACTCTCTCTGCTTGACTTATTTCACTCAGCATAATCTCTTCCAGTCCCGTCCATGTTGCTACAAAAGTTGGGTATTCGTCCTTTCTGATGGAGGCATAGTACTCTATAGTGTGTATGGACCACATCTTCCTTATCCATTCATCCGTTGAAGGGCATCTTGGTTCTTTCCATAGTTTGGCGACCATGGCCATTGCTGCTATACACATTGGGGTACAGATGGCCCTTTTTTTCACTACATCTGTATCTTTGGGGTAAATACCCAGTAGTGCAATGGCAGGGTCATAGGCAAGTTCTATTTTTAATTTCTTGAGGAATCTCCACACTGTTCTCCAAAGTGGATACACCAACTTACATTCCCACCAACAGTGTAAGAGGGTTCCCCTTTCTCTACATCCTCTCCAACACGTGTTGTTTCCTGTCTTGCTAATTTTGGCCATTCTAACTGGTATAAGGTGATATCTCAATGTGGTTTTAATTTGAATCTCCCTGATGGCTAGTGATGATGAACATTTTTTCATGTGTCTGATAGCCATTTGTATGTCTTCATTGGAGGAGTGTCTGTTCATATCTTCTGCCAATTTTTTGATATGATTGTCTGTGTTGTGTGTGTTGAGTTTGAGGAATTCATTATAGATCCTGGATATCAACCTTTTGTCTGTACTGTCATTGCAAATATCTTCTCCCATTCCGTGGGTTGCCTCTTTGTTTTTTTGACTGTTTCCTTTGCTGTGCAGAAGCTTTTGATTTGATAAAGTCCCAAAAGTTTATTTTCGCTTTTGTTTCCTTTGCCTTTGGATACATATCTTGAAAGAAGTTGCTGTGGCTGATATCGAAGAGATTACTGCCTATGTTCTCCTCTAGGATTCTGATGGATTCCTGTCTCACATTGAGGTCATTTATCCATTTTGAGTTTATCTTTGTGTACGGTGTAAAAGAATCGTCGAGTTTCATTCTTCTACATATAGCTGTCCAGTTTTCCCAGCACCATTTATTGAAGAGACTGTCTTTTTTCCACTGTATATTATTTCCTGTTTTGTCGAAGATTATTTGCCCATAGAGTTGAGGGTCCCTATCTGGGCTCTCTACTCTGTTCCACTAATCTATGTGTCTGTTTTTATGCCAGTACCATTCTGTCTTGGTGACCACAGCTTTGTAGTAAAGCTTGAAATCAGGTAGCGTGATGCCCCCCATTTTATTTTTGTTTTTCAACATTTCCTTAGTGATTCGGGGTCTCTTCTGATCCCATACAAATTTTTGGATTATTTGCTTCAGCTCTTTGAAGAATACTGGTGGAATTTTGATCAGAATGGCATTAAAAGTATAGATTGCTCTAGGCAGTATAGACATTTTAACAATGTTTATTCTTCTGATCCAAGAGCATAGAATGGTCTTCCATCTTTTTGTGTCTTCTTCAATTTCCTTCATGAGTGTTCTGTAGTTTCTCAAGTACAGATCCTTTACCTCTTTGGTTAGATTTATTCCCAGGAATCTTATGGTTCTTGGTGCTATAGTAAATGGAATCGATTCTCTAATTTCCCTTTCTGTATTTTCATTGTTAGTGTGTAAGAAAGCCACTGATTTCTGCACATTGACTTTGTATCCTGCCACGTTGCTGAACTGTTGTATGAGTTCTAGTAGTTTGTGGGTGGAGTCTTTTGGGTTTTCCATATAAAGAATCATGTCATCTGCGAACAGAGAGAGTTTGATTTCTTCATTACCAATTATCAATTTTTTTATTTCTCTTTGTTGTCTGATTGCTGTTGCTAGGACTTCTAATACTATGTTGAACAAGAGTGGTGAGAGTGGGCATATTGTCTCAACAGGAAGGCTGCAAGCTTTTTCCCATTGAGGCTGATTTTTGCTGTGGGTCTTTCATAGATTTTATGAAGTTCAGAAATGTTCCCTCTATCACTATACTTTGAAGCGTTTTCATCAGGAACAGAAGCTGGATTTTGTCAAATGCTTTTTCTGCATCAATTGAAAGGACCATGTGGTTCTTCTCTCTTCTCTTATTAATTTGTTCTATCACATTGATTGATTTGTGACTGTTGAATCATCCTTGTAGCCCAGGAATGAATCCCACCTGGTCATGGTGGATAATCTTTTTAATGTGCTGTTGGATCCTGTTGGCTAGGATCCTGTTGAGAATCTTAGCATCCATGCTCATCAGTGATATTGGTCTGAAATCCTCCTTTTTGGTAGGGTCCTTGCCTGATTTGGGGATCAAGGTAATGCTGGCTTCATAGAAAGAGTCTGGAAGTTTTTCTTCTGCTTCAATTTTTTGAAACAGCTTCAGGAGAATAGGTGTTATTTCTTCTTTGAAGGTTTGGTAGAATTCCCCAGGGAATCCGTCAGGTCCTGGGCTCTTGTTTTTTGGGAGGTTTTTGATCACTGATTCAATCTCGTTACTAGATATCGGTCTATTCAGGTTGTCAATTTCTTCCTGATTCAGTTTTGGGAGTTTATAGTTTTCCAGAAATGCATCCATTTCATCTAGGTTGCTTAACTTATTGGCATATAACTGTTGATAGTAACTTCTGATGATTGTTTCTACTTCCTTGGTGTTAGTTGTGATCTCTCCCTTTTCATTCATAATTTTATGAATTTGAGCTTTCTCTCTTTTCTTTTGGATTAGTGTGGCCAATGGTTTATCGATCATATTGCTTCTTTGTCCTAGCTGCTTTCAAGAGGTTCTGCTTACAATTTTATAACTTTTAATAGTAAGTTCATTCTTACTATTAGGTGTCTCGAGGACTTTCGAGAATCTGTAATCTTGGGGGGAAACCGTTCGGCCTCTAGTACATGAACGCTGGTTCCATTCACGAGATTCGGAAAATTTTCATGAAGAACTTGTTCCACTATATCTTCTAGGCTTCTTTCTTTCTCCTCCCCTTCAGGGATTCCAATAATTCTGACAATGGAACATTTCATGGCATCATTTATTTCCCTGATTCTGTTTTTGTGGCTTCTAAGCTGTTTGTTCCAGGCTTCCTCCTGATCCTTTCACTCTATCTGTTTGTCCTCCAGATCACTAATTCTATCTTCTGTCTCAGTTACCCTAGCTTTTAGAGAATTTAGATTAGATTGGAACTCATTGAGAGCACTGTGAAGCTCATCCCTGGTAGCTTTCAGCTCTTCCCTAGCATTGAAAGCATGATCTCTGGTCATTTTCAGTTCAGCCCTAATCAATTCCGTTTGTCACCCATGGCTTTCTCCAACCTAGCTATTGCTTGGATAATTGTTAGCCTGAATTCTCTTTCCGACATATTGTTTATGTTGATAGCCATTAATTCTGTTGCAGAAGGCCCATCCTCTGTATTTTTCTTCTGTTGGGCATTCTTCCTCCTAGTCATTTTGGTGAGAGATGGCTGAACAGGTGTAGCTGGATGTATCGACTGTGGTGTAGTCAAGGTGCCCCCTTGAATGCTTCTGAGCAATCAGGCTTCCCCACCCAAATGAGAGAAAAAAAGAAAAGGAAAAGAAAAAAAGAAAGAGAGAGAGAGACAGGAACAAAAGGTGAGATAAAAGAGAAGGTTCAGCCCAAATGGGCTGCAAGGTAAGATTTATGACGTATACAAACAAAAATAGACAAACAAAAAGACTGATAAAAGTATATGACAAGAGAAAAAAATAATATATATATATTTGCATATATATATATGCAAATAAAGGAAGAATCTCGTCAAAAAGAACCCCAAGTGTAAGATTTATATACTATCAGGGACGCCTGGGTGGCTCAGTTGGTTGGACGACTGCCTTCGGCTCAGGGCGTGATCCTGGAGTCCCGGGATCGAGTCCCACATCGGGCTCCCAGCTCCATGGGGAGTCTGCTTTGCTCTCTGACCTTCTCCTCGCTCATGCTCTTTCTCACTGTCTCTCTCTCTCAAATAAATAAATAAAATCTTTAAAAAAAAAAAAAAAAAAAAAAAGAATGAGGTCATCCTTGTCATGAAAAAAGTGGATTTTAAAAAAAAAAAAAAAAAAAAAAAAGATTTATATACTATCAGAACAAACACAAAAGCACAGAAACACTGGTGGAAGAAAAAGATGAGAGAGTGGTTATAAATTCTCAGTGTGGGCGAGGAAGGTTGTTTTGATTCTTTCTGGATGTATCTTGATATCTTTGTTAAAGAACTCAACTTTTCCTAAGATAAAGGGGGATTAAGAATTGGTTTACCTATAGGGGTAACATTGATTGGGGAAGGGATTACCTTGAAGTTTAACTCTATATGAATATTAGAAAATAAAAATAAAAAAGGAATAAACTAGACTAAACTAAACTAAATTTTTTTTAGAAAAGAAATTTAAAAAATAGAAATGCAAAAGGAAAGCACAGGTGTATGTATCAAAAAGTTGAGGTTAGAAGGTTATTATGGAATTTGATGTACTGGACATCACTGTGACTATAAATAGGTTAAAAATTATCTATATAATAATAAAAAAAATCTATATAAAAATGAGTCAGAATAGTGGGAACGAATTAATAATAAAAATTGTCCTATGAAGTAGTGGTGGTTGTTCTCTTGTCATCTTTTTTTTTCCTTTCTGGTTGGTTTTCTGGGGGAGGGGCTTCAGTCAATGATGTTCTCTGAGTTAAGTCCTCCTGTCCCCCTCAAGGGGGTGGGCTCTGAGGAAACTGTTTTTTTCAGGCTTTTGTTCTCGGGAGGTTTTCATATTTGTTCACTTTTGTTTTTCTTTCTCACCTTGACCGCTTTTGAGGGTTTTTGTAGGTTTAGAGGAAAGCAAACTGCACCCTGACCTCCCTCTCAGAGAGAAGCCTCAGTCTGGCTGCAGAGCCCAAATAAATCCCCCCTTGGCTGCTGGCAGAGCAGGTTCCCAGTTGCGGTCCCTGGGGACGCAGGATTTTTTGCTTGTACCCAAAACCAGGGCAGTGGTGGCTGTCTGGGCAGCTCCAGACTGCCATAGAGGTTCCAAGCAGTGATCGCATGCTGAGATTTTCCCACTGGCCCCTGCTGGGAGGTCCTGGTCTTTCTTGGACCGAGAGCACCGGGCTGGCGCCTGTGCGCACCTCTCTCAGGGAAGGGCGCGGGGCGCGACTCGGACTCTGATGGCACGGCAGGGCACTCGCGTGGGGACTGCAAAAATGCTGTGCTTCTTTTGGCTGGAGAGGCTCCCAGCCCCTCACGGGAGCCGGGCCCCACGTGCTCTCAGGCCCGCGGGTGGTTCAGGGACCAAGACCTGGTTTCTCTGCCGCACTCTCTCTGGCTCAGCACCAGGGGTGGCTGTCCTAGGTCTGGGAACTTAAGCCCCTGTCCCTAACACCCCGATTCCCACAATTCCCCCCCCCATCCTTTGCTCTTTACGAGACTCCCGAGTTAATGCTGGTCCCCAGGCGCAGGGCACTCTGGTACTGGGACATTACTTTCTGATGGGTCACCTCTGGTGGCTCCCTCCCCCTTTTGTTTATCTTCTGATATCAGTCTGACTTTCCCACTCCGCTTTACCTGCCCACTGGAGTCTTCTGCTCTGGTAGAGATCCAGATGTGTACAATTCTGATCTCAGGCTGATTTCGTGGGTGATCGGAGTTCTTTGGAAGGTAATCAGCTCACTTTAGGGTACATGTTGAAAGGGCACCTCCTCCTACTTCCCCACCATCTTGTCTCCCCTATACCATATCTTCTTTATCCACTCACCAGTCAGTAGACATTGTGGCTGTTTCTGTAATTTGGCTATTGTTGATAATTCTGATGTAAACATTGGGGTGCATGTGTCCCTTCAAAACAGTGTTTATATGTCCTTTAGGTAAATATCTGGTAGTGCAATTACTGGGTCATAGGGTAGTTCTGTTTTTAACTTTTTGAGGAACCTCCATGCTGTTTTTCAGAGTGGCTGCACCAGTTTGCATTCCCAATAGTGTAAGAGGGTTCCCTTTTCTCTGCATCCTTGCCAACATCTGTTGTTTCCTGTGTGGTTAATTTTAGCCGTTCTGAAGGGTGTGAGGTGGTATCTCATTGTGGTTTTGATTTGTATTTCTCTGAAGATGAGTGACGTTGAGCATCTATCTTTTCATGTGTCTCTTAGTCATCTGGGTACCTTCTTTGGCAAAATGCCTGTTTGTGCCTTCTGCCCATTTCTGGACTTGATTATTTGTGTTTTGGGTGTTGAGTTTTATAAGTTCTTTATAGATTTTGGATGCTAGCCCTTTATCACATATGTCATTTGTTAATATCTTCTCCCATTCTGTAGGTTGCCTTTTAGTTTTGTCTGTTGTTTCCTGCACTGTGCAGAAGCTTTTTATCTTGATAAATTCCGAACAGTTCATGTTTGCTTTTGTTTTCCTTGCCTCTGGAGACTTGTCTAGGCAGAAGTTGCTATGACCAAGGTCAAAGAGGTTGCTGCCTCTGTTCTCTAGGATTTTAGTGATTTTCTGTCTCACATTTAGGTCTTTAAGCCATTTTGAATTTATGTTTGTGTGTGGAGTAGGAGAGTGGTCCAGTTTCATTCTTTTGCACGTGTCTGTCCAGCTTTCCCAGCAGCATTTGTTGAATACTGTCCTTTTCCCACTGGATATTCCTTCCTGCTTTGTCAAAGATTAGATGAACATGTAGTTTTGGGTCTATTTCTGGGTTTTCTGTTCTGTGCATTGATCTATGTATCTGTTTTTGTAGCAGTACCATACTGTCTTGATGACTATAGCTTTATAATACAACTTGAAGTCTGGAATTGTGGTGACTTCAGCTTTGCTTTTCTTTTTCAAGATTGCATTGGTTAGTCAGGGTTTTGTGGTTCCACACCAATTTTAGGATTGTTTGTTCTAGCTCTGTGAAAAACACAGGGATTGTATTAAATGTGTATTGCTTTGGGTAGTACAAACATTTTAACAATATTTGGTCTTCCAATCCATGAGCATGGAATTTTTTCCATTTCTTTGTGTCCTCTTCAATTTCTTTTGTAAGTGTTCTGTGGTTTTCAGAATATAGATCTGATGTTGGGTTAAATTTCTTTATCCATTTATCTATTTCTAATTATCTATTATCTATTTCTTTATCCATATATCTATTGATAGACACTTAGGTTGTCTCCATGTCTTGGCTGTTGTAAATATGTTGCAGTGAAGATAGTGGTACACCAGGATGACTGGGTGGCTCAGTCCATTAAGAGGCTCCCTACAGCCCAAGTCATGATCCCAGTGTCCTGGCATTGAGTCCCACATTGGGCTCCTTGCTTGGTGGGGAGCCTGCTTTTCCTTTTGCCCCTGCCTGCTGCTCTGCCTGCTTGTGCTCTCTCTGTCTGACAAGTAAATAAAATCTTAAAAACAAAAACAAAAACAAGATGGTGGTACACCATCTTGAAGATAGTAGTTTCATCTCCTTCAGTTACATTCCCAGAAGTGGGGTTGAGGGATCGGATGGTAGTTCTATTTTTATATTTTTGAGGTAACTTCCTTGTGTTTTGCATAATGACTGCACCAATTTACATTCCCACCAACAGTATGCCAAATTTACCTTTTCTTCACATCCTTGCCAATGCTTGTTTTCTCTTGCCTTTTTGATGATTCTAACAGGTATGAGGTAATATCTCATTGTGGTTTGATTTACATTTCATGATGCTTATTGATGTGGAACATCTTTTTGTGAACCTGTTGGCCATCTGTATGTTTTCTTTAGAAAATGTCTATTCAGGAATGCTAGAGTGGCTCAGTTGGTTAAACATCTGCCTTCAGCTTAGGTCATGATCCCAGGGTTGTAAGATGAAGTCTGGCATTGGGGCGCGGGGGGGGGTCCTCGCTCAGCAGGGAACCTGCTTCTCCTTCTGCCTGCTGCTCCTCCTGCTTGTGCTCACTCTCTCTCTCTCTGACAAATAAATAACTAAAATATTTTTTAAAAAAGTAACTGGGTGATGGGTATTAAGGAGGGCACATGTTGGCATGAGCACTGGATGTTATGTGCAACTAATGAATCATTGAACATTACAACAAAAACTTATGATGTACTATATGTTGGCTAACTGAACATAAGATAAATAAGTAAATACTCAGTTTCTCCGCCCATTTTTAAATTAGATTTTTTTTTGCTGTTATATGAGCCTGTCACATATTTTGGATAATATCAGATACATGATTTATAAGTATTTCATTCCATAGGTACACATTTCATTTTGCTATTGCTTGCTTTGGGGGCAGAAGCTTTTTCTCTGATGTAGACACACTTTAATTTGTGCAACTGTGGCTTGTGTTTTGGTGTCTTAATTGTTGCCAAGACCAATATCAAGGAGTTTCCCTCTGTTTTCTTCTAGCAGTTGTATGGTTTTCTGGTGCTATGTTTAAGTCATTAGTCTACTTGGAATTAAGTCATTAATCTACTTGGAATTAATTTTGTGAGTGGTATAACATATAGGGCTCAATTTCATTCTTATGCATGGGGATATATAGTTTTTTATTATTTATTTATTTTTTAACTTCTTAATTTAATTTTATTTTTTTCATGTTCCAAGATTCATTGTTTATGCACCAAACCCAGTGTGCCATGCAATATGTGCCCTCCTTAATACCCACCACCAGGCTCACCCATCCTCCACCTCCCTCCCCTCCATAACCCTCAGTTTGTTTCTCAGAATCTGCAGTCTCTCATCTTTTGTCTCCCCCTCCAATTTACCCCAATTCACTTTTCCTTTCCTTCTCCTAATGTCTTCCATGTTATTCCTTATGCTTCACAAGTAAGTGAAACCATATGATAATTGACTTTCTCTGCTTGACTTATTTCACTCAGCACAATCTCCTCCAGTGCCACCCATGTTCATACAAAAGTTGGGTATTCATCCTTTCTAATGGAGGTGTAATATTCCATTTTATATATGGACCACATCATTTATAGTTTTTAAAAAATATTTATTTATTTATTTGAGAGAGAGAGACCAGGGGGAGGAGCAGAAGAAGAGGGAGAGAGAGAAACTCAAGCAGATTACCTGACAAGCTTGGAGCCTAACTTCGGGCTTGATGCCATGACCCTCAGATCATGACTTGAACTGAATTCCGAGAGTTAGACACTCAACTGACTGAGCCACCCAGGCACCCCTATAGTTTTTCCTATATCATTTACTAAAAAGACTTTTCTCCTTTGAGTGTCCTTGGCTGCTTTGTCAAATACAAGCTGATTGTATATGTGAGGGTTTATTCAGGGCTCTCTCTCCTGTTCCATTGGTCTGTGTGTGTGCTTTAATGTTAGTACCACACAGTTTTTTTTTAAGATTTTATGTATTTATTTGACAGAGAGTAGGAGAGATCACAAGTAGGCAGAGCAGCAGGCAGGGGGTGGAGGGAGCAGTCTCCCCGCTGAGCAGAGAGCCAGATGCAGGGCTCAATCCCAGGACCCTGAGATCATGACCTGAGCCAAAGGCAGATACTTAACCTACTGAGCCACCTAGGAGCCCCCACAGTTTTGATTACTATAACTTTGTAGTGTGGTGTAAAATCAGGACATGTGATGCCTCCATCAGAAGTGTCCAGAAGTCGTTTCCGGCTTCCAGAGGAGCCCAGTCACATCACAGATATAGGCTGATTAGAGCTCAACCCTTGGGAAACAATTGGGAAAGCATGCAGTTAAACACTTTCCAGGGAGAAATTGGGAGCCTTATGTTTCTACCTCCTCTTTCTGTGCTGAGCTTGAGGGGGAGGGTGGGATAACCACGAGAAGTGCTCATGTAGTCCTGTAAAAACTGCCTCTTGGTTTTCTGTAGTATCTGGGAACTTGGAAACACAAAGCCACATTGCCCTCACAGCTAGAAGATTTGGGAGCCAGTCCCTCAAGTTTGCCATACAAGTTGGGGTCCTATGTGTGTGGTCTTAAACTTTCACTCTTCAGGGAGTTGCTGAGTTGGGGATTCTCTCCTGGTTGTAAGGTGCTGTCCCACGGGTGGGGTCAATGGTGTGAGCATACCTCAGTTTTTCCTACCTGTTTAGAGGTCAGTATTTTCTCAGCCCTCTGATACATAGGAGTCACCCAGCCAGTTTCTGGATTTCTGTCAGAGGGAATTAATCTCTGTGTACCTGTATGGTGAGTGTGTTACCAGGAGGAGGGGTGTCAGGAACCTCCTCTTCTGTCATGTGGCTGGTGTTGATGAGAATTCATTAAGTTTAAACATTTAACCAGACCAGTATAAGTTCAAATTTATTTAATATGTAGTATTGGGCAATGTAAAGGAGTGTTTAAAAAGAAGATACATTAGGGTCCTGTAAAAATGACAGTTTGTAGAACAAAATGATCAGATACTGGAAATCAAATACTGGTGGCATCAATCTAATACCTGTCTTCATGGCCATATTGCCTCCTCCTTTTCTCTGGGTCTCCTTCACTTTTACCTGTTTTATAAGGAAAAATATGATTTCTATTTAGGGCTCACCCAGATAACCTAGTGTAAGTGCATCCTTTGCAAAGACCCCTTTTCTAAGTAAGTTCTGGTACCATTCATCCTTTTATCATATGAGGTACTAATCACAAATTAGGGGGATTAGGATGTGGACACATCATACTGAGGGCCCCCATTTCACCTCCTACAGATGTGCCTTGACTGACTCCCTCAAGAAGCTTATTCTCATCTGACACTGGGACAGACAGTTTCTTGACCCTGGGCATCATGTTCCAGCATGACATCTATATTTGCTGCCACTACCTTGTGACTGGAGGAGAACCAGTCCTAGGACAAAGCCACCAAATGCAGAACAGAGTGAATCTTACTCCCCTGTTTCACATTCCCTGTCTTGAAGTTCTAATAATGACAAACAACTGTTTCCTGTTCGATCATATTAGGGATAGGTATTTTTCTCTTCATAGAACTGAAGGATTCCTCACTGATGAAGCAGAAATAACTCACAATTATTTCAGAATGAGATGATATCATTATACCAATATTACAGATAATTAAACTGAGTATAGTGGATGGATATTAATGTTACCTCAAGGGAATATAGTTTACTAATGACTGGTCTCCATAATTTCTAAATCAGGGTGTGAAAGATGAACTCCCTTGCCTCACTGTAGGCCTGACTTTGGGTTTTACTTATTTATTTATTTATTTTAAAGATTCTGTGTATTTGACAGACAGAGATCACAAGTAGGCAGAGAGGCAGGCAGAGAGAGAGGAGGAAACAGGCTCCCCACCAAGCAGAGAGCCCAATGCAGGGCTTCATCCCAGGACCCTGGGATCATGACCTGAACCAAAGGCAGAGGCTTTAACCCACTGAGCCACCCAGGTACCTCATGACTTTGGGTTTTAATTGACATGATCTAATCACAGGATCAGGTGGAAGCCAGTCTCTATATAAGATCACAGTCATGCTTCTATCCTTTTCTGAGCTATCCATATTCTACAACTTTCCTTCTAAGAGTCATCATATAAACATTATAAACTTTGACCTCTGCCTCAGATTCTACCTCTGTGGAGCTGAGAAAAACCTTGAAGTAAGAATTGAAGTAATTTGTCAAGCATAAAAAAGTTAAATAAAAGTAAAAGTTAGGTTTTAACACTAAGTTAAAATATACATCATGTTAGAAGCATTTGGTGACAGAAGTAGCAGGCATTCTGGTTCTCCTGTGATTTGTATAACTTTGATTTATTCTTACAACGAAGCCCAAGGTACATGGCCCAATCACAGAAAAGAAGGTATCCTTCTGGCCAGTTTCTTCAAGGCACCCTGCATGTCACTATTTCTCAGACTGTAAATAAAGGGGTTCATCATTTGAGGAATTACAATGTACATCACTGAAGCCATGGTATTCCTCCTGGAAGAGTCACTAACTGCGGAACTAATGTACACTCCAACAGCCGTCCCATAGAACAAGGACACAACTGACAGGTGAGACCCACAGGTGGAGAAAGCTTTATACTTTCCACTATCTGATGGCATTCTCAAAACAGAGGAGAAAATTTGAGTGTAAGAGAAAATTATTCCAGAGAGAGGAACACCCCCAAGTAAGCAAGCCAAAACATACACCAAGATATTATTGATGAAAGTATCAGAACAGGCAAGCTTGACAACTTGAGCAAGCTCGCAGAAGAAGTGGGGGATGTTCAGGTCCGTACAGAAGGATAACCGTAGCACCATCAGGCTGTGGAGCAGGGCATTGGCAATGCTAATGAGCAGGGAGAGCACTGTCAGCAGGCCACAGAGTTGGGCATTCATGATAACGGTGTACCTCAAGGGATGGCAGATGGCCACATAGCGGTCATAGGCCATTGCTGCAAGGAGAAAATTTTCCAAACCGACAAAAATCAAAACAAAGCAGACCTGGGTGAGGCAGCCTGTATAACTGATGCTCTGAATCTGTGCTTGGATGTTCACCAGCATCTTTGGGATGGTGGTTGTGCTTAAACAGATGTCCGTAAAGGACAGGTTGGAGAGGAAGAAGTACATAGGGGAGTGGAGGTGGGAGTCAGAGACGACAGCCAGGATGACCAGCAGATTTCCCAGGATGGTGACCAGGTATGTGGACAGGAACAGATTGAAGAGGAGGGGCTGTAGTTCTGGATCATCTGTCAGTCCTAGGAG
The DNA here is from genome assembly GCF_020171115.1 of Neogale vison. Classification (NCBI taxonomy): domain Eukaryota; kingdom Metazoa; phylum Chordata; class Mammalia; order Carnivora; family Mustelidae; genus Neogale; species Neogale vison. The sequence continues at coordinate 218,044,259 of NC_058096.1, forward strand.
AAAGAATTCTGAAAATACTGTCTGGTTTCTGGGTTCCATGTTGTTGATGAATCTGATGGAAAAGATGGAGTGAAATTTAAAAAAAAAGAAAAAAAGAAGCGTCCCCAGATGAGCCCCAGCAACATCACCTGGGAATTGTTGGAAATACAAATTCTGGTCTCAGTCCAGATTGCTAATAAACTCTGAGGTGAGTGATCTATTTTTTTGCAAAATAATGATCTATTTTTGGCAAACTGTCCAGTTGAATTTGATACACACCCAAGTTTGAGAGCCAGTTCTTTTAGAAAAATGAAGGGAAAAAACCCCCACTATTGAGGATCCATGTGAATGTTCCAACTTTCCCTCTGCTAATTTTTCCCTCTAACATCATTTTGCACTCTTCTTCCCCTTCTCCCTATGTGGCCTTTTCTTTTTTCTTTAAATCACCAGCTTTGTCAGAAATATTTCTTGCCTTCAAACAAATAGAAAGATAGGAATGACGTTATCCTATCTATCCTATAGAGTCTGCTATAGAATCTTTGACATGCTCAGAATCATCTGAAATGTGTGTCAAATTACTGATGAGTTAAATCATATTATTACTCCATTCACCCATGGGGGCTCGTAGGGGAGGTGACACTTATGTCATGGATGTGAAGTACACAGTGTGTGGCAAAGGCTAGGTCTGAGTTCAGGTCATCTGACTGCTGAGTTGCTTTTTTTTTTTAATGGGTTTAAGTTTTTACTGAAATTCCAGTCAGTTAACATACAGTGAAGTATTAATTTCAGGTAACAGTACAGTGATTCAGGGGCACCTGGGTGGCTCAGTGGGTTAAAGCCTCTGCCTTCAGCTTGGTTCATGATCTCAGGGTTTTGGGATCGAGTCCCTCATCAGGCTCTCTGCTCAGCGGCGAGCCTGCTTCCTCCTCTCTCCCTCTCTGCCTGCCTGTCTGCCTACTTGTGATCTCTGTCTGTCAAATAAACAAATAAAATCTTCAAAACAAAACAAAACAAAAAAACAGTACAGTGATTCAGTACCGCCACACAATACTAGGTGATCAACACAAGTGCTTTCTTGATCCCCATCATCTAACCAATCCCTCCACCCCCTCCCCTCTGATAACCATCCATTTATTCTTTTTTTTTAAAGATTTTATTTACTTATTTGACAGAGAGAGATCAAAAGTAGGCAGAGAGGCAGGCAGAGAGAGAGGAGGAAGCAGGCTCCCCACTGAGCAGAGAGCCCAATGCGGGGCTCGATCTCAAGACCCTGGGATCATGACCTGAGCCGAAGGCAGTGGCTTAACCCACTGAGCCACCCAGGCGCCCCCCATTTGTTCTTTATAGTTAAGAGTCTTTTGTTTGTTTGTTTGTTTGCCTCCCTCTTTTCTTTTTCCCCGTACTCATTTGTTTTTTCTTAAATTCCACATATGGAATGACTTGACCAATCATTGTTAATGCTTCTGGATGATATGGCATTACTATTCCTAAACCACCTCATGTTTCATAACTTCCTTTAAAATGTTAATATTTTCATCTTGAGAAATGCCATAAATCTTTCCTTCACCTACAAGGCATGTCCACTTCTACCCATGATGTAGAGTAGCAGTGTGAAAAAGAATGCAGCCTGTCATGGCATCCATTCAAATATATGCTCTGCACCTGAGCATAGATTGAAAAGTGTTGCTTATAGGGACCCCTGGATGGCTCAGTCAGCTAAGCATTTGCCTTCGGCTCAGGTCATGATCTCAGGATCCTGGGATTGAGTCCCATATTCGCCTCCCTGCTCTGTGGGGAGCCTGCTTTCCCTCTGCTTGTGCTCTCTCTCTCTCTCTCTGGCAAATAAATAAACAAATAAACTCTTTAAAAAAAAGAAAGAAAGGAAAAGTGAACTGGAAGAAATTGGAGGGAGAGACAAAGCATGAGAGACTGTGGACTCTGAGAAACAAACCAAGGGTTTTGGAGAGGTGGGGGTTAGGTGAGCCTGGTGGTGGATATTAAGGAGGGCATGTATTGCATGGAGCACTGGGTGTGGTGCATAAACAATGACTCTTGGAACACTGAAAATAATAAAATAAAATTAAGATGTTAAAAAGGAAAAGAAAAATGTTGCTTATTAACTTGAAAGTCACAGGACTCCTCGATGGAAATGCTACTCATCTGTGTTAGAGGTTCATTCTAAGAAAAACTAGGCAACTATGTCAGTGATGTTCTCTGTCCTTAGGGAATTTTCCACCAAAGGTGATAGGGAGCATATCATTTTTAAAAAGAGGTGGTGGGTATTATAGAGGGCACGGATTGCATGGAGCACTGGGTATGGTGCAAAAATAATGAATACTGTTATGCTGAAAATAAAAAATAAATTAAAGGGGCGCCTGGGTGGTTCAGTCAGTTTAAGCTGCTGCCTTCGGCTCAGGTCATGATCCCAGGGTCCTAGGATCGAGCCCCACATTGGGCTTCCTGCTCAGCAGAAAGACTGCTTCTCTCTCTCCCTAGGCCTGCTGCTAAGCGTACCTCTGCGCTCTATCTCTCTGTCAACTAAATAATAAAAATCTTTTTAAAAAATTAATTAATTAATTAATTAAAAAAGAACTTCTCCAAGGAAGACATACAATTGGCTAACAAACACATGAAAAAATGTTGAACATGATTAGCCATTAGGAAAATTCAAATCAAAACCACATTAAGATGCCACCTTACACCAGTTAGAATGGCAAAAATTAACAAGGCAGGAAACAACAAATGTTGGCAAGGATGTGGAGAAAGGGGAACCCTCTTACACTATTGGTGCAAATGCAAGCTGGTACAGCCACTTTGGAAAACAGTATGGAGAGTCCACAAAAAGTTAAAAATAGAGCTACCCTATGACCCTGCAATTGCACTACTGGGTATTTACCACAAACATACAGATACAGTGAAAAGAAGGGGCACATGCACCCCGAAGTTCAGAGCAGCAATGTCCACAAAAGCCAAACTGTGGAAGGAGCTGAGATGCCCTTCAACAGATGAATGGATAAAGAAGATGTGGTCCATATATACAATGGAATATTACTCAGCAATCAGAAAGGATGAATACCCACCATTTGCATGGACATGGATAGAAATGGAAAAGATTATGCTAAGTGAAATGAGCCAAGCAGAGAAGAACAATTACATGGTTTCACTCATATGTGGAACATAAGGAATAGCATAGGAAAAGGAAGGGAAAACTGAAGGAGACGACTCAGAGGGGGAGATGAACCATGAGAGACTGTGGACTCCAGAAAACTATCTGAGGGTTTCAGAAGGGAGGGAGGTGGGAGAATGGGGTAGCCAGTGATGGGGTAGCCCGGTGATGGATAGTAAGGAGGGCATGGGTTATAATGAGCACTGGGTGTTATATGCGAATAATGAATCATTAAAAACTATATCAAAAACTAATGATGTACTAAGTGAAATAAGTAAATCAGAGAAAGACAATTATATGACTTCACTAATATGAGGAATTTGATAAAAAAAGGGGGGGGGAATGAAACAAGACAAAACCAGAGAGGGAAACAAACATGGGTTGCTGGAGGGGAGGGTGGTGGGGGGATCGGGAGGCTTGGTGATGGATGTTGGGGAGGGTATGTGCTATGGTGAGAAAAAAAAAACTAATGGTGTAAATTGGAAAGGAGACAATCCATGAGAGACTGTGGACTGTGAGAAACAAACTGAGGGTTTTGGAGGAGAGGGAGTGGGGGGATGGGTGAGCCTGGTGGTGGGTATTATGGAGGGCATGTATTGAATGGAGCACTGGGTATGGTGCGTGAACAATGAATTCTGGAACACTGAAAAAAAATGGATGAATGGATAAGGAAGATGTGGTCCATATACACTATGGAGTATTATGCCTCCATCAGAAAGGATGAATACCCAACTTTTGTAGCAACATGGACAGGACTGGAAGAGATTATGCTGAGTGAAATAAGTCAAGCAGAGAGAGTCAATTATCGTACGGTTTCATTTATTTGTGGAGCATAACAAATAGCATGGAGGACAAGGGGTGTTAGAGAGGAGAAGGGAGTTGGGGGAAATTGGAAGGGGAGGTGAACCATGAGAGACTATGGACTCTGAAAAACAATCTGAGGGGTTTGAAGTGGTGGGGGGGTGGGAGGTTGGAGTACCAGGTGGTGGGTATTATAGAGGGCACGGACTGCATGGAGCACTGGATGTGGTGAAAAAATAATGAATACTGGGGCGCCTGGGTGGCTCAGTGGGTTGAGCCGCTGCCTTCGGCTCAGGTCATGATCTCAGGGTCCTGGGATTGAGTCCCGCATCGGGCTCTCTGCTCAGCAGGGAGCCTGCTTCCTCCTCTCTATCTGCCTACCTCTCTGCCTACTTGTGACCTCTCTCTGTCAAATAAATAAAATCTTAAAAAAATAATAATAATGAATACTGTTATGCTGAAAATTAAAAAAAGAAAGAAAGAAAATGGAAAAAAAACCCTAATGGTGACCACCATAACATAATAGAAATAAATAATAAATAAATAAATAACAGCTACATGAGAGAATCAAATGGACAGACTTTTCAAAATGGAGGAAAATTCAAACAATTACTGATCCTTTGAAGACAAAGACCTTCAAGACAGTGCAAATTTATAGGATACTTAGAAGATAATCAAGTGCTCTAATAGGATTGCTCTGTGAAGCAGTGGTGCTGCCTCACCTGGGGGAGACAGAAGTGGCCATGACAGCCTTTATCATTTGGTGTATTACTTAGACCCAGAACTCAGAATGTGACCCAAACCATCACTTGCTTTGTGAACGGGAAAAGCTGCTCAACTGTATGGAGGCATTGGTGTCTTCAATATAGAGTGGAAGCTGTCACCAAGTCTTACGGGGATGTTGTAGTGATGAGCAGTGCATAGAAGAAAAGCATCCAGATTAGCACTCAGCATATAGGACACTGTTAGTAATATTTGCTATCGTGTGTGTGTGTGTGTGTGTGTGTGTGTGTGGTTTTTGGTCCATGAACAATGGCACCTGGAATATTTCATTTCTCAGAAGGAAGTAGTGGGAAGGGCAACGAGGAAAGACAATAAAAAGAGAGTACATCCTTACCGTGATAACTGCAAATTTCAGAGAAGTGTTGATGAGTTGAAACTCTAGCTGGGAATCTTTATTGTGTAGAAGAGGCATGAAGTGCCCAGGAATGATGTCAGTATTCATTTGGCATGGACAGATGATGAACTATACAGCAATCAAAATGAATTAAAGAAAAAATGAGTACCCAACATTTGCATCAACATGGATGGAACTGGAGGAGATTATGCTAAGAGAAATAAGTCGAACCGAGAAAGACAATAATCATATGGTTTCACGTATTTGTGGAACGTAAGGAATAGCATAGAGAACATTAGGAGAAGGAAGGAGAAAATGAAGAGGGGGATTAAAGGGGGGAAATGAACCATGAGAGACTATGGACTCTGGGAAGCAAACTGAGGGTTCTGGCGGGGTATGGGTGAGCCCAGTGATGGATATTAAGGAGGGCACGTATTGCCCTCCCAGTGGAGCACTGGGAGTTATATGCAAACAATGAATCATGGAACACTACATCAAAAACCAATGATGTAGTGTATGGTGACTAATATAACATAATAAAAAATTATAAACAAAAAATGAATCAGAATTATAGGTTGATACAATATAAAAAGGTAAGAAGAAATTACATGAGAAAACTTCAAATATATATTGAAATCTCTCGGGCTGTAATCCCTAATAAAAATAAACCCCAGAAAAAAATAACAGAGAGACCACAGTGAAATGCTGGGTTTCCCACTAATTGATATGATCAAGTTTAGACAAGTTTAGATATGATCAAGTAAGCCTTAGGTGGGGCTTGATCCTGGGACTCCAGGAACCCAATCTGAGTGGAAGGCAGATGCTTTTTTTTTAAAGATTTTATTTATTTATTTGACAGAGAGAGATCACAAGTAGGCAGAGAGGCAGGCAGAGACAGAGAGAGGGGGAAGCAGGCTCCCCACTGAGCAGAGGGCCCAATGTGGGACTCGATCCCAGGACCCTGGGATCACGACCTGAGCCAAAGGCAGAGGCTTCAACCCACTGAGCCACCCAGGCACCCCTGGAAGGCAGATGCTTAATAGACTGAGCTACCCAGGCACACCTCATTCTTGGTGTTTTTATTGCAATAAATCATAGAGATATAGGTGAAGCCCCCACATCATAAGTTTGCACAATCTTGATTCTTTTCCTTCTCCAGGGGAACCAGTACACTGACTTGATATACATTATTCCCCTGAGACTTTTATTATGATTAGTATTATCCTCTGATAAAAAACTTACATTCTTTTGCATTTTAAAAGCTTTATATACATGGAACCATACAATACGTGCGATTTAAAACTGGCAGGCTTGGGTGCCTGGGTGGCTCAGTGGGTTAAGCCACTGCCTGCAGCTCAGGTCATGATCTCGGGGTCCTGGGATCGAGTCCCACATCGGGTTCTCTGCTCAGCAGGGAGCTGCCTTCCCTCTCTCTCTCTCTCTGCCTGCCTCTCTGCCTGCTTGTGATCTCTGCCTGTCAAATAAATAAATAAATAAAATCTTTTTAAAAACCTGGCATGCTTATGCTATTTATTTTTTATTATGTTGGTATATTTAGTCCCATTCACTAATGTTAATTACCAGAGAGTATTACATGATACTGTTACATCAGTTTATTTCTCTATTATTATGGTCAATCTCTTTTATCCTATGTATGTTTATTAAGACATGTGCAATATGAAACGAGGCATGGGGGATGCCATCATATTCAAGATTGTATTGTGTCTGGGAAGGGGAGAACAGGAATGAAGGGGGAGAAAAAGAGGTGCTTTCTCTTTGCATATACACACATTTTTCTACTTTGTAAAAAAGACCTGAAGCCAGTATGGCAGAATGTCAACATTTGCTCATTCTGGAATGAGTGGAAGGGTGGCCATATGTTTTCTTGTTATACATTTCTGCTATTGTTATATAAAATGCTTAGTAATTTTATGAAGAGAAATTACATGTCCTAACAAAGTGTCTGGCTCTGTCTTTCTGTATCTGACTCCCTTCCTTGTGTCCTCAAGTGAGCTACAGGGATAATACACTTGTCCCTGCATGGTATGTTAGGAATCAGGAATGCAAGTAAAGGGAAAAGCTGACCCAAACCCTTCCCCAGAAGCATCACAAGAATTCAAGTAAATGTGAAAAGAGAATATAACAGTCTATCTTGTTTTAAAGGGGGCCGATTTCTACTCAGGAGGAAAATATGTTCTGTCATGTTTTAGAGAGATTAGGAGACCAGCTGTCCCGTTCCGTACAAACGGGAACTTGTTAACAGGAAAACAGGAAAACAGTCTGGAATGCATGGGACAGCTGGGTCTCATTTCATGCATGCATTCTCTTAATTGCTTCCCCTGGATGAGTCTGTAGTAAAATACTGCCCTTCTTACTGAAGCATTCACTAAAGGATTTTCAGTTACCTGGCTGGCATCAGTGTGGAGTGGTGCATGACATGTCACCTACATACAATGACGGAAGATCTGTCTTCAGGAAGGGCAGCAAGACCTAATGAGGCAATGGGCTTGTGGTCAAGAAAGATCATTCCTGGCTGGAGCCTCAAGTGTTCTTCTTCCTGATTAGGTAAGGGCTGTAGAATGAGGTTGTTACAGGCTGACTCTTTACAATGTTCTATCCCTAGGGGCAGGGAGGGGGTGTCAATATCCAGAGCTCCTCATTAGACAACATTTTTAGTGTCCTTCCGATCCCTGGGCTCTGCAAATCCTTAAAGACCAAGACTATAGAAGAGAGGGATGCCTGATGGCTAATCCTTGAGCCTGTGAGGCCAGGTGTATGTCATCTATTCTCCCTATCTGTTCATGCTTACCTCCATCTCACATACCTTGCACACATAAACACATACTCCTTTTCTAATGAATTCTAGACTTCTTTTAAAGTTACAAAGGTATCACTATGTGATTAATGATATCTCAAGGACTGATTCCAATTTTAAGTGTGCAAATACTATTTATGTGCTGGGTGTAAATAATATGTTTATAAATATAGTTATTATAGGGACGCCTGGGTGGCTCAGTTGGTTAAGCAGCTGCCTTCGGCTCAGGTCATGATCCCAGGATCCTGGGATCGAGTCCCGCATCGGGCTCCTTGCTCTGCAGGGAGCCTGCTTCTCCCTCTGCCTCTGCCTGCCACTCTGTCTGCCTTTGCTTGTTCTCTTGCCCTCTCTCTCTGATACATAAATAAATAAAATCTAAAAAAAAAAAGAAAAAAAAGAACTCTTTAAAAAAATATATAGTTATTATAAGATTCAACTCCTGGGGATAGTTCACCTTTAGAGTCATTGAATGTTTCCTGTATTTTTTTTCTCTTCCTTATATTTTACGTGGGACTATATCATCTATTCTTTGTGATTATTGTGGCTGTGATCAATGTAGACAGACTTCATACTCTCTTTTTAAACTACTATACATTGGTTAATTTAATTTAAATTAAAAAAATTTTAAAAAACAGCTCCTGGCACTTGGTAGTACTTGAGTAAATGTGTATACATATGAATAACTGAAAAAAAACCCAAATGAATAAAAGATACTACTTTAAATGGAAAAAAAAATTTTTAAACAAAATAAACTTTTTCCCCTATATTTTATTTACTTATTTGAGAGAGAGAGAAAGAGAGAGAGCATGAGTGGGATGAAGGGCAGAAGGAGAAGCAGACTCCCCACTGAGCAGCAAGCCTTAGGTGGGACTTGATCCTGGGACCCCAAGAACCCAATCTGAGTGGAAGACAGATGTCTAATAGACTGAGATACCCAGGCACCCCTCTTTTAAACCTTTCATGATTACCTGTTCCAAGTTCTGCACTATAGATACAGCACATATTTTTCTTCCCACTGTGGAATTTGGATTGAATTATGGTTCTTCATTTTTAATTGGGTTGTGATGAAGTACGATGTCACCTAAAGGTGGTAGTGTGCAAGTTGTGAATCACCCAGATGTTTCCTCTGTAATTCAATAGGTATAGATGATACTCCCTGTTAATGTCCACTTAAAAACATTTTTCTTTAGGACTTTGGTATTTTCATCTATTCAGTAATTTATCTCCCATTTTAATGTTTCATTCCACAAACACTCTTGGCATTTACGCCAAAGAGCCAATTAAAGCAGAAAAGAAACGCTATATCTCCCATTTTAAAAAGATTTTATTTACCTATTTGAGAGAGAGAGAGGGAGCATGAGCAAGGGGAGGGGTAAAGGGAGAGGGAGAGGCAGACTCTTCATTGAGCAGAGCAACCAATGCAGGGCTCCATCCCAGGTGGGTGAGATCATGATCTGAGCTTCAGTCTGATGCTTAATTGACTGAGCCACCCAGGTGCCCCAATTTCACATTTTTTAAAATGTAAATTCAAGTTCGTTAACATACAGTATAATATTGGATGGGTAGAATTTAGTGACTCATCACTTACATATGTCACCCAGTGCTCATTACATCCTGTGCCCTCCTTAATGCCCCTCATTCATTTAGCCCATCCCCTGCCCACCTCCCCTCCAGCAACCGTCACCTTGTTCTCTATAGTTAAGAGACTCTTATGGGGCGGGGAGAGAAACCAAGATGGTGGAGTAGTAGAAGACCTTAGTTTCTTTGGTCCAAAGAACTCAGTTAAATAGCTTTCAAATCATTCTGAACACCTGCAGATGCAACTGGAGATCTAAGGAAAGAATAGCTGCAACTCTACAAATAGAAAAGTATCCACTTTTTGCAAGGTAGGAGGTGTGGGGAAATGAATCTATGGCTATATATGGGAAGATAAACCATGGGAGGAGGGAGCCTCTCTGTAAGCCAGCTACCAGAAAGTGATATAACAGTGAAGCGTAAAATCAGAACATTCAGAAGTCTGCGCTGGTGAGGGATGTCACTCAGGTGGCTAAGCGGGGCTGGAGCCCTAGATGGGACAGTGTGGTCTCAGGATCCTTGGGGTCTCAGGAAGACCAGGGATGCCTGGGTGCAACAGAGTTCCCAGGCATCAGAGCAGGAAAGTCAGCTGTAATCAGCAAGCCCAGGAGTGGGCTCTCAGCTCTGGGTTGCCATAAATCACAAACCAAGGCATTTGGGTGACTGCTCTGTGAGCAGGGGCCCAGCAAGTGTCAGAACCAGCAAGAACCCACTTCCTTCCACAGGGAGGGGTGACACAGGAGCATGCCACAGGAGTCTTCAGGGTTTGGAGACTTGAAGGGGGTCATGTGTCTGAGATAGAAGTGCTCAGTTACAGGCTGGGTGAGCACGGAGTGCTGATAGAGACCAGGGAGACAGGAGAGATTGACTGCTTTTCCACAAGGGCTCACTGAGGAGTGGGTCCCTGAGCTTTGGGCTCCAGGTCCACAGACCAAGAGCCTGCCATTTTCATTCTCATCCTCTAAAGCCTCATAGAAAGCCTTCAGGAACAAAAGCCACCTAGAGCAAACCAGCAAACCAGAGTTGAATACTTAACCTGGCCCCCTGGCAAGGGTGGTGCAGTTCTGCCCAGGGCAAATACACTTGAGAATCAAAGTAGCAAGCCCCTCCTACAGAAGATCAGCAAGAACATCCAGCCAAGATCAAGTTTACCAATCAATAAGAATTGCAAAACTCCAGTCTTAGAGGGGAGAAGTGTGGGGGTGAGGGTGACAGGATGATGGGTATTAAGGAGGGCAGGGGCTGTGATGAGCACTGGGTGTCATATGTAACGAATGAGTCACTGAACACTACATCAGAAACTAGTGATGTAGTATACAGTGGCTAACTGAACATAATAAAAAAAATTGCAAACTCCAGTGCTAGGGGACTATACATACAGAATTCATGGTTTTTTCCCCCATGATTCTTTAGTCTTTCAGTTTTAATTTTTTTCTCTTTCCTTTTTCAACCAATTTATTATTTTATGAACTCTTTTTATAAATCTTTTTAAATTTTCATTTTTACAGTTACATTCTATCCCCTCGTTGTATTTAATTTTGTGTGTGTGTGTGTGTGTGTGTGTGTGTATAATTTTGAGATACAGTTTCTTCTAACAAACCCACCACAATACACTCAGGATATAGTGTATTGCTCTGTTCACCTGTCCATATCCCTTCCTTTTTTGTGTGTGTTTTTTTCTCTTTTGTTTTTTCTTGTCTTTTAATTTTTATTTTTACAGTTACCTTCTATCCTTTCATTGTATTTAATTTTATTTTTGTACATACAGAAGTTTTTCTTTGCAATTTTGGGATCTAGTTTTTTTTAACAAAGAGACCAAATACACACAGGATCCAGTGTATTGCTCTATTCTGTCCCCCTGATTATATTCTCTCTTTTTTATCCTTTTATTTTTAGTTTATTTTTTTGGTTTCAGGTCTCTTCTGATTTGTTTAGTGTATTATTTCTTTGGGGTCATTATTGACATTTTGTTACTTTATTCTCTTTTTCATCTATTCTTCTCTGGACAGAATGACAGGATGCAAAAATTCACCTCAAAAAAAGAATAAGAGGGAATACTGACTTCCGGGAACCTAATCAGTATGGGCATAAGTAAATGTTGAAACTGGAGTTCAGAATAATGATTATAAAGATACTAGCTGGGCTTGAAAAAAAGCATGGAAAACACTAGAGAATCCCTTTCTGGAGAAATAAAAGAACTAAAATCTAATCAAATCAAAACAAAAATGGCTATTAATTAATGAGATGCAATAAAAATGGAGGCTCTAACTGCTGGATAAATGAGGTAGAAGAGAGAATTAGTGATAGGGAGGACAAAATGATGGAGAATAAAGAGGCTGAGAGAAAGAGATAAACAACTATGGGACCACAAGGGGGAGAATTCAGGAGATAAGTGATCCCATAAAGAGAAACAATGTTAGAATAATTGGGATCCCAGAAGAAAAGGAAAGAGAGAGAGAGGGACAGAAGAATAGTAATAAAAATTTAAAAACTAAAGTAAGAAGGAAGATAGATCATATTTCCCATAGAACTGGAGCTTTGCAGCATCTATGATCAGTAGAATGGTGTGTGTGAGGTGTTTGTGCTCATCTTCTGGGAAGGGACATGCGGCTCTGATTCTCAGGTGGACATGCCCTCGTGGAGAAGCACCTCCCCACCTAGTGGATGGGGCTTGGTGTAAGTGGCTCTGGGCTCCACTAGGTGGCACAGTTTTGAAGTGCTGAAGGCTTTCAGCACTAATTCGCCGGATGAACATGGCTGTGCCCTGCTCTCTAGCTACAGAACTGAGAGTTCGCGCCCCCCAATCTTCAGGAAGCCCTCACAGAAAAGCAGTCAATCAGTTTTGTGTCCCTGACTTCAGTAAGATACCTGTATTCACCCTGCCAGTATCCCAGCTGTTTTATCTCAGGTGTGTGGTTGAGTTTTAAAACTCCAAATTCTAGGGGCCACCCGGGGTGCCTGGGTGGCTCAGTGGGTTAAAGCCTCTGCTTTCTGCTCAGGTCATGATCCCAGGGTCCTGGGATTGAGCCCCAGATAGGGCTCTCTGCTCAGCAGGGAGCCTGCTTCCTCCTGTCTCTCTCTGCCTGTCTCTCTGCCTACTTGTGATTTCTCTCTGTCAAATAAATAAATAAAATCTTAAAAAAAAAAAAACCTCCAAATTCTAGGGACTCTCATGTCACGTACCCATGCTGATCCTCTGAGGGAGGGTCTTGCACATTTTTGCTGCTTGCCAGCCCATGCCACACAAGCAGTTGCGCAACTGGGCAGCAGTTGAGTTTATGGCAAGGCAGAGCAAAGAGCTGACACCTAGGCTTGCTGCCCTCAGCTGGAGTCCCTGCTCCTCTGCCTGGGAACAGTGCAGCATGTAGGTGCCACCCACTCTTCTTATGACCCAGAGGATCCTCTGACCATGTTGTCCATGCTTGGGCCTCCACACTCCTTCCCCACCTGAGTGCCTTTAAGTGATGCACGACTCTGGTGGTGGTGGACTTCTAAAATTTCATATTTTGTGCCCCACTGCTTATAATATTTTCTGTAAGCAGGTGATCCATCTCTGCAGTGTTCTGTGGATGTCAATGGGGGGCGTCCTGCACTAGAACACACCAGGGCAGCAGGCAGAGAGCTGTCCCCCAGTTGTGGTGCTGACATAATACTTCTTCTCCTTACAATGAATCATACTCCTTTGGTTATCCTGGGAGACCTCTGTCATTTTCCCCTATACACACATCCAGAAAGATACTTCTTGGGGGTGCCTGGGTGGCTCAGTTGGGTAAGCATCTGCCTTCAGCTCCGGTCATGATCCCGGAGCACTGGGATGGAGCCCAGTGTTGGGCTCCTGGCTCAGCAGGGAGTCTGCTGCTCCCTCTCCCTCTGCCGCTCTTGCCACTCATGCTCTCTCTCCCTCTCTCTCAAGTAAATAAAATCTTAAAAAAAAAAAGAAAAGAAAAATACTTCTGTCTGATGGCCCCACATTGTTGTACTTGTGGAAAAAGTGATAGTCCCCAACACTACCAACTTCTTTTTTCTCCTGTCTTATGTTACACTCCTCCACAGAAACACTGTTTCATTCACAATAACACATTATAAACTTTGTATAAGAGCCCTAATTATGCAGCCAACTCTTTTAAGACTTTAATCACTCCATCAGTTTTACTCAACCTTGTTTCTCTGTGTGGATTCCATCTGAGATGAGTAAGAAGTACTGCAAGGAGAAGTAATTAAAATAAATAAAAACTCAGATACATTGTTTTTTTTTTAGCTACATTCTTACCAATGACTCAACGAGAAGGAATTAAAGCAAACAAGGTCTCAGAAAAAGGATGAACATCCATTACCCTGCCTACTCAATCATTTGATTATATTATTCAGACCAGAAAAACTACAGTAAAAATAAACAAATATGAATGTTGAAGCAGGTGGTAGAAGTATGTGAGTTCGAAAGGATTATACAGGTTATGAATATAGGCAAGATACGAAAAACTATGATACGAGTTAAATGTTAATTCCTACTATATGTCAGGTGTATTAAGTGCTTGTCATGGTTATGACAGATGACTGCCCAACATAATTAAGCCTAGATGGTCAGTCTAAGGCTTTCATATTAATCATTTCTCCCACACCAGTAATTATATTAAAAAGGAGCATATGATCCTCTTCTTCGTGGTGAGATTTAAGGGGATATCTTCTGGATGATGCCATGGAAAGGTCAGTTTTCAAATGGCTCAGGGAAAGACAGTCCGTTTTCTGTCCCTGGGCATCACAATTTAGTATGACACCTGTGTCTATTGCTACCATCAGTCCTAGAATGACATCACCTCACGGAGAACTAATGAATCCCTATTCTCTTATCCTTATACATTCCCTACCTCTAAATGAAAGATACTTCCCTTTCTTGTTTGAGAATATTAGAGAAAAGTTCTCTTTTTTTTTTCTTCTTCTTCTTCTTTTTTCTTAATTAATTAATTAATTTATTTATTTTTCCAATTTATTTATTTTCAGAAAAACATTATTCATTATTTTTTCACCACACCCAGTGCTCCATTATTCTTCTTTTTTTAAAAGTAGACTCCATGCCCAGTGTGGAGCCCAACATAGGGCTTGAACACAGGACCCTGAGATCAAGACCTGAACTGAGAGCAAGAGCTTAACCACCTGAGACACCAGGCACCCCCAAAGGTTTTCTTTTTATTATTAGAACCAAAGACTTTCAACTTCAGGTTAACATATTTCACAACTGGCTCAAACAACTGAGATAATCAGATTACACTGATTTTGTGGATGATGAAACAGTTTGGTGGATTCTGATGTTCCTCCCAAGAAATACAGTTTGATAGGGTCAACTCTCAGTGATTACGGAGTGTGGGTAGGAAAGGCCAGCTCCCTTGCCTCATGGTATAAGCCCATCTTGGGTGAGATTTGCATGGTCCTTGATGTGGGATAAAGTGGAAGCTAGTTTCTACCTGTAGCCATGACTCTGCTTACACCATTTCTCTGCCCTGTCTAACTTCTCCCATTTTTTTGTGAACATGCTGTCCCCCCAAATCTATATAACAGGATTCCAGGATTCAGGTTCTCCCTCTATAGAACACTACCCAAAAAACTGAGTTTAGATGCTTGAAATCACTGCCAAACATCACAGAGTTAGACAAAAAGCAGAATCAGAATTCAAGCCCATGTTGAAATGCATGAATCCATCATGTTATCTAGTCGTTTTAGATGATCTTGGTGATAGAAGAGTATTCTGAAAGACCAGAATACCTTTTACTTTGACTCATTCTGGAAAACTAGCCCAAATATGATGAAACGTTATCCTACCTGATTATTTTTTTCAAGGCTTCCTTCATATCCCTGTTGCGCAGACTGTAGGTAAAGGGGTTCATCAATTGAGGAACCACGGTGTACATCACTGAGGCCACTGCAGTGTTTCTGGAAGAGTCAGTAACTGCAGAGCTAATGTACACCCCTAATCCTGTCCCATAGAACAAGGAAACAACTAAGAGATGAGACCCACAGGTGGAAAAGGCTTTGTATCTTCTGCCAGCTGATGGCATTCTCAAAAGAGAGTAGAGAATTTTAGCATACGAGAAAATGATCCCAAAGATAGAAATACCACTCAACACACTAGCCATAAAATTAGCCAAGATGGTATTGATGAAGGCATCCGAACAGGCGAGCTTGATGACCTGTGCGAGTTCACAGAAAAACTGGGGGATTTCCAAGTCAGTGCAGAAGGACAGTTGTAACACCATCAGACTGTGGAGGAGGGCATCCATGATGCTAATGTACAAAGAGAGTAGAATTAAGCATCCACAGAGGTGGGGGTTCATGATAACGGTGTACCTCAGTGGGTGACAAATGGCCACATAGCGGTCATAGGCCATTACTGCAAGGAGAAAATTCTCAAAACCAAGGAAAACCAAGACAAAGCAGACCTGGGTGATGCAGCCTGTGTAACTGATGCTCTGGTTCTGTGCCTGGATGTTCACCAGCATCTTTGGGATGGTGGTTGTGCTTAAGCAGATGTCAGTAAAGGACAGGTTGGAGAGGAAGAAGTACATGGGGGTGTGGAGGTGGGAGTCAGAGAGGACAGCCAGGATGACGAGCAGATTTCCCAGGATGGTGACCAGGTACATGGACAGGAACAGGCAGAAGAGGAGGGGCTGCAATTCTGGATCCTCCGTCACTCCCAGGAGAAGAAATTCTGATACATCTGTTTGGTTTCTGGGTTCCATGTTGTTAATATAAGACATTGGGTGACAAGAGAATAAAATGGATGGTCAACTGGACCTCCAGCAGCAGTACCTGGGAACTTGTTAAATATGCCAATTTTTGGATCCAGACTCACTGATGAAAAGCTCTAGGGATGGTGACAGGCAGTCTGTTTTAACAAGCTTTCCAGATGATTCTGACATATGATAAAATCTCAGAACTTCTGTTCTCAAAAAATGTTTTTCTATATTGTGAACCCAAGTGAATATTCAAATCTTTCCTCTGTGTATTTCTCCCTCTGTCCTTCTTCTCTCCCTCATCCTCTTTCCTCTGCACAGTTTATCAGCCAAATTTTAAAAAGATTTTATTTATTGATTTGAGAGTGTGAGAGAGAAAGTGACAGTGTGAACAGGGAGTGTGGCAGAGGGAGAGGGAGAAGCAGACTCCCCGCTGAGCAGGGAACTCAGTCCCAGGACCCTGAGATCATGAACTGAGCCAAAGGCAGTTGCTTAACGGACTAAACCACCCAGATGCCCATCAGCCAGAATTCTAATGAGCAAAGAGTGTCTAACATGTATCAAGTTTTGAAAGTGAAAAAAGAGAACATGGCTTTATTTCTTTAGAATTATTCCACACCTTCAAAAAATCAAGCAAGTAAGAATAAAATTATAGGGGCACCTGGGTGGCTTTTTGTTTCAAATAAATAAAATCTTTTAAACAAAAGAATAAAATTACAGAATTCATCTGATCTTTAGGGATGTTCTTTCCCTAATGCAACAGATGACACAGGATCACAAACAACTACAAAAATCCCCAGGTGAATAGGGGAAAGGATAAAATGCAAAGGATCCTGAAAAGATGAATAAAAAATAATAATAATTTGTCTTTGGGAGATAGACACTCATAAGTTGACATTAGCACCAGGCATCCTAAGAGGCATGTCCCCGTGCAACGGTGGTTGTGTCTTTCCTGAGGGACACAAGTGGCCAACAGAGGATCAGTCACTTGTACAATACTTAGGTACTCTGAATTTAATCCAGGCTCCAGTACTTGCTTTGTGAAAAGGGAAACATTTTTAACTTTATTAGAATCGCAGTGTTCTTGTGTATATATTGGTAACTATCATAATACTTTATGGGATTGTTGCAACGAGGAAAGTGAATAGGCTTAAATTAGTCAGCACGGGGCTCAGCTTATGAGACCCTCATAGTGACATTTCTTACTGTGATTTTTTTTTCTGCCATGAACAATAGCATCTGGCATGTTTCACTCTAAGGTAGAACTGGTGGGTTGGTACAAGTTGAGGAAAGAAGAAAGTAAGAGGACATCCTTGGTGTGATAATTGCAAATTTCAGGGTTGGGTTTCTGTGCCAAAACTCCCTCTAGCAATCTTGGTCATGTGCAAGGGAAAGGAAGGAAATATCAATATATCAATATTTATTTGGTGTGAACATAAAGCAATTAAAATAAACTAAATAGTAAAATAAAATAGATCTATGAATCAATATAAGCAATGAAAACCAACAAGAGATAAAATTTTTCATATAAAATACCATAAATATATACACACATTATATACATATATGCACACAGTATGAACATATGGTTGGGGGATAACATTATATTGGTGTTGCTTCTGTGAATGGAACTATGAGGAACACAAAAAGAGTGCCTTCTGTATTTATATTATTTTGTTAATTAAAAAATAGGCATGAGACGATACACTAGAATGTCAACATTTGCTAGTTCTTGAAAGGGGTTAATGGTAACATATTATATTTATTATTACAATATCTATGCTGTTCTTATAATTTAGAACACGTGGTACTTTTATAAAGAGGAACAAGTAGGTGAAGAAGGTAGCCTGCTCTGTCTGTCTGGGTCTACACTTCCTTCTTGAAGTCCTTACACCCAAGCTATAAAGATAATACCAAAAGCTCTTCTGTACAAATGTATGGGGGATTCAAATGAATCAAATGAAGCTAATTAATCTCTCTCCCTTCTATCATGAAAAGATGCAAGTAAATGTCAGAGAACTCTATAATTGTTACCATATTTATGAAGGGGAGGATTCAAGAGCAAAATGAATAGAATAAATAGAATAGAATAGAAATAGAATAGAATAGAAAACTAACAAAATCAGAGCTGCATCAGCATTGTTGTGGAGGTACAAAGTAACCTGTCAAGGTGATGACATTCAGGCAGGAGTCCCATTGGGGAGTTAGTACTGATCGTCTTAGGCATGGATTTGCATCGTGTCTATGCAGGGAAGCAACTCCAGTAGACACCTTCCTGCATGTCCACAGTATTGTCTAAGGGACTTTCTGTTACCTGGCTGGCATCATTGCAGGATGATACTTGATATCTTCCCTGGATAGTAAATGATGGAGACAGAAGCTCTATCTCTGAGAAGGGCAGAGGGGCTGAAAGAAAATATGTTTCTAGGCAGGTGGGATTGTTGCTGGGAGGTGGCCCAGATGTTTCTTCCTGACTGGGCAGGGCTTCTAAGTCAGGTGGTCATAGACAGACTCTTTGCAGTTTCTGCATCCCTGAGGGTTCAATATCCAAAGCTCCTCATTAGACAAACACTTTTATTTGGATCCCAGTACAGTGTAAATCCTTAAAGACCAAAACTGTAGAAGAGAGAAATTCAAGATGGCTGATCCCTGACCCTGTGAGGCCACACGCATGCCACGCAGTTCTTTCCACCTGGTCACACTCACCTCCATTTCACATACCTTGCATGTGAGGACACAACATCCTTTTCTAATTGGACTCCTGTCTTCAGGTTTTAGATATAAACAACAGCATCTCAATCTAATTAGTGATATCAGAAAACCAGATTCTAACTTTAAATGTGAAGAATATATATATATATATATATATATATAATATCTATTTATAAATAAAGCTAAGCTGTGTAAAAATGCAAGCAGTCAGTGAAGATATTTTTTTCTAAGAATCATTGATGTTTCCTGATCATTCATGTTCATTCTGTATAAATTCATACTGCAGATTTTAATCTATATTATCTCTAAACAATTCTGACTGTGATCAGTATACGTAAGACACTAGAATTTCATAAACACCATTTCCAAGTTCATCACAAAGGGTTCAGTGTACATTTTTCTTCACATTAGTGGGTCATGGGTTGAAATTATGACACTTATAAAAATAGATTTATGAGAAATTACAGTGCCATTGATAAGGCACTGGTATGTTGGTTCATCTGTACGTTCAGAATGAGTGAGATTTCAGCAACAATTTAATAGGGAAAGATGGTGCTCCGTGTTAATACTTAACTAAAAATATTCATTATTTAATAAATTCACACACATCAATTTATTTTTGCCACATGTTAACTCTTTCTGTATACCTTCACTTTTTAAAAAGATTTTATTTGTTTATTTGAGAGAGTGCATAAGTAGGGCAGGGGGCAGAGGGAGAGGAGAAGATTCCCCACTGAGAAGGAAGCCTGATGTGGGGTTCAATCCTGGGGATCATGACCTAAGCTGAAGGCAGATGCTTAACCAACTCAGCCACCCAGGTGCCCCTATGACTTCATTTTTTTAATTATTGGAGTTCTTGTGATAGTATTTGAAACCACCATGAGACAAGATGCCATTTGAATGTCACCCTTTCACTTCAACACATTATATAATAGGTACATATAAAAATTCATAGCTGGTCTCATAAAACAAGACAAACCTTTCCATGTACTACAAAAATAACTCATGTAAAGGGTGAAGGCACTGAAACATGGAGGCTCGATGGAGTCACTTCCAGAAGGAAGACATTACTCTATCCGGGTAATGAACATCTTGGGAGCTAAATGTCCTAGAGAAAATTAGTGCTTCAAGTCAAAGACAAAAATGGATATTCAGTATTTGAGCAATATGGGTGAACACAAAAGTGGTGGACACTGCCTGGACCCAACCATAAATATGGGTTTGGAACAACTGAAGGTCTCAGAAAAGCCCCAGTATCTCAATCCAAGTTACCTGTTGGCTTGGAGACTGGGTTTGTGATATTCACAATATAGAAAAACAATCCTCAAGTTTATATAGAGTCCCAAAAGACCCCAAAGAGCCAAAGCAGTCCTCGGTAAGAAGAGCAAAGTTGGAGGCATTTCACTTCTTTACTTCAGACTATAATGCAAAGCTAAAGTAATCAAAACAGTATGGTTTTGGCATAAAAATAGACGCAGGGACCAATGAAACATAATCCAAGATCCCAGAAATAAACCTTGGTATATGTTGTCAACTAATATTTAACAAAGGAGCTCCATACCCAAAGGGTAAGGACAGTCTCTTCAATAACTGGTTTCAGGAAAAATGGATAAACACATGGAGTGAAATGCAGTTGAGCCCCTGTCTTCTACCACTTAATGAAAATTAACTCAAAATGGACTAAAGACTTAAACAAAAGACATGAAGCCATAAAACTCTTATAAGAAAACTTAGGGATTTTGTGGAGCATAACAAATAGCATGGAGGACAAGGGGAGTTAGAGAGGAGAAGGGAGTTGAGAAAAATTGGAAGGGGAGGTGAACCATAAGAGACTATGGACTCTGAAAAACAATCTGAGGGTTCTGAAGGGGTAGGGGATGGGAGGTTGGGGGAACCAGGTGGTGGGTATTGGAGAGGGCACGGATTGCATGGAGCACTGGATGTGGTGCAAAAACAATGAATACTGTTACGCTGAAAACAGATTTAAAAAATTTAAAAAAAAGAAGTATGTTTGTAAAACTATGCAAGAAAATAAAGGGTACATGTCTTATGGGTATTTTTATTGCTACTTATCATTTATCATTTAAATGCTTAAGATAATTTTGATTAGAATTAATAAAGAAACTATTTAATAAAAAGAAAAAAGAAAACTTAGGGAAAAGCTCGTGACATTGGTCTTGGCACAAGTTTTTTGGATATGATACCAAAACACAAAGGCCAAAATCAACAAATGGGACTACATCAAATTAAAAGCTTTACATAAAGAGGTAAACTGTCAACAAAATGAAAAGGCAACCTACTGAATGGGAGAAAATATTTGCAAATCATATATGTGATCTGGAGTTTAAATCCCAAACATATAAAGAACTCATACAACTCCATAGCAAAAAAGTAAATAACCCAACTGAAGAGTGAACAGAGGGACTGAATAGACGTTTTTCCAGAGAAGACATATGGATGGCTAACAGGCACATGAAACAGTGCTTCACATCACTTATCATCAGGGAAATGCAAATCAAAACCAGAATGACTATGGACTCTGAAAACAATCTGAGGGGTTTGAAGTGGTGGGGGTTGGGAGGTTGGGGGAACCAGGTGGTGGGTATTGGAGAGGGCACGGATTGCATGGAGCACTGGGTGTGGTGCAAAAACAATGAATACTGTTATGCTGGGAAAAAAAAAAAAAAACAGAATGTCACCTCACACCTGTTAGAATGGGTCACATCAAAGCAAAGGTGTGGAGAAAAGGGAACACTTGTTCACTGGGGTGGGGATGTAAATTGTTACAACTCCTGTGGAAAACAGCATAGAGATTTCTTAAAAAATTAAAAATAGAGCTACCATATGATCTAGCAAATCCACTTCTTGATACGTAATCCAAAGGAATTAAAATCACATCTTATAGGGGCGCCTGGGTGGCTCAGTGGGTTAAAGCCTCTGCCTTCGGCTCAGGTCGTGATCCCAGGGTCCTGGGATCGAGTCCCACATTGGGCTCTCTGCTCAGCAGGGAGCCTGCTTCCTCCTCTCTCTCTGCCTGCCTCTCTATCTACCTGTGATCTCTGTCAAATAAATAAATAAAAATCTTTTAAAAAAATCACATCTTATAGAGATATTTACACTCCAAGGTTCATTGCAGCATTCACAATAGCCAAGTTATAAAAACAACCTAGTGTCAACAGATGAATGGTTAAAGGTGTTGTATAGGGACACCTGGGTGGCTCAGTTGGTTAAGCAACTGCCTTCGGCTCAGGTCATGATCCCAGATCAAGTCCCACATCAGACTCCCTGGTCAGCAGGGAGTCTGCTTCTCCCTCTGACCCTCTCCCTTCCCATGCTCGTTCGCTCTCTCAAATAAATAAAATATTTTAAAAAAATATGTTGTATATATACAACAGAATATTATTCAGCCTTGAAAAAGTAGGAAATCTGGAGCATCTGGGCGGCTCAGTCGGTTAAGCGTCTACCTTCGGCTCAAGTCATGATCCCAGGGTCCGGGGATCCAGCCCCACTTCTATCAGGCTCCCTGCTCAGTGGGGAATCTGCTTCTCCCTCTCTCTGTGTTACTCCCCCTGCTTGTACTCTGTGTCAAATAAAAATCTTCTAAAAGTAAAAAAAAAAGAAAAGAAAAGAAAAAAGAAAAAGCAGGAAATCCTGCCTTTTGTGGCACCTTGGATGCATCTTGAGGGCATTGTGCTAAGTAAAATAAGTCAAACAGAGAAAGACAAATGCTGTATTATATCACTTACATATGGAAAATATGAAAAAGCTAAATCCACAGAAACAGAGACTAAAATGATAGCTGCCAGGTGTTGGGCAGTGGGGAAAATGGAGAGATTTTGGTCAATGGGTGTAAACTTCCAGTTAAAAGATTAACAAAATTCTGGGGATCTAATCTAGATCATGACAATTATAGCTAATAGTACTATATTATATACTTAAATATTGATAAAAAAGTAGAATCTTAAATATTCTCACCAAAGATGAAATGGTAATTAAGTGATGGCATGGAGGTTTTATCCATGCATTGGTGGTAATCATTTTGCAATATATAAATACATCAAATCAGCACATGGTATGCCTTAATCTTATAGAATCTTATATACAATTATATCTCAATAAAGCTGGAAAAATTACCAAATACTGGAAATTAAATACTGGCTGCATACATCCAATTTCTGTCACCATGGTTACATTACCTCCTCATTTTCCTCTAGTTCATTTCCACTTCTGTCTATCTTAGAAGGATACATGTGATTATATTTAGAACCTACCCAGATATTAGGGGGATAAGTTCATCTTCTACAAAGACTCCAAGTAGGTACAATTTTCCCTTCTATCAAAAAATATTAGTAAATTATGGGGCTGGGATGTGGAGAAATTCTTTTGAGGAACATATAGTCCATTGCAGCTGGGTTCTAGTTGACTCTTATAACTGACTCTGGAAAATTCTGTAATCATCTGACTCAAGGAAGGACATTCAGAGTTCTGTCTCTGGGAATCATGTCCAAGTATGACATCTCTGTCTGGTGCAACCACCTGATGACCCCGAGGAGAGCCAGTCCTAGGACCACACAACCCATGGAGGACTGAATGAATCTCTACCTGTTCTTACACATTCCCTGCCTCTAAGTGCTTGTAATGAAAGATAACGCTCTTTATTGTTGGTAATATTTGAGTTAGGGATCTTTTCTTATTGTAGATGAAGGTTTTATCACTGAGAAAGTTTGAATATCTCACAATCATCTCAAACCACTGAGATAATCTAATTATGCAAATTTCATAGATAATAAAATGGAATATGGTAGATGGTAAAGTTCCTCAGACAGATACAGTTAATAGTGAACAAATTAATTACTAACTAGGTATATAAAAGGTAAACTCCCATACTCTATTATAACTCTAACTCTAGTGTTAGTGGCAGGCTGTAACCTGAAATCAGGTGGAAGCTAGTCCCTAGATAGGACCCCAGTCTTCTTTCAGTACTTTCCTTGTCCTTCATACTTTCTGCAGTATTTCTTCTGAGAGTGATTTAAAAAAAAAAAAACCACTATAAAAAGAACCCTTGCCTCAGGCTGTGCTTCTGTCTAGAATCTGAGCAAAGAAACTGAATTTAGAGAATTGAAATCATGTGTCCAACATCACAAGACTAGACAAAAAAGTAAAATATATTTCAACTGCAAGTTAAAATTAGCTTGGACATTCTGTTGTCTGGCTAGTTTAGAGGAATTCAGTGATGGAAAAATCAAGCATTATGACACGTCCAGGATTACTATCATTTTGCCTCCTTCTACAAACCCAAGTCCAAAGTGGATAGCATAATCACAGCAAAGAAGGGATTCCACTGATGAGTTTTCTCAAGGCTCCTTTCATGTCCCTGTTCCGCAAGCTGTAGATAAAGGGGTTCATCATTTGAGGGACCACAGCATACATCACTGAAGCCACTGCAGTCTTCTTGGAAGAGTCAGTAACTACAGAACTAATGTACACTCCAACAACTGTCCCATAGAACAAGGACACAACTGACAGGTGAGATCCGCAGGTGGAGAAAGCTTTGAGCTTTCCCCCCGCTGATGGCATTCTCAAAACAGTGGAGACAATTTGAGTATAAGAGAAAATGATTCCAGAGAGAGGAACACCACCAAATAGGCTAGCCACAAAATAAATCAGGATGTTATTGATCAGGGTATCAGAACAGGCAAGCTTGATGACCTGAGCAAGTTCACAGAAGAAATGGGGGATTTCCAAGTCCTTGCAGAAGGATAACTGTAGCACCATTAGACTATGGAGCAGGGCAACCATAAGGCTAAAGAACAGTGAGAGTAAAATCAGCCGAGCACAGAGTTGGGGGTTCATGATAACAGTGTACCTCAAGGGGTGACAAATGGCCACATAGCGGTCATATGCCATTGCTGCAAGGAGAAAGTTTTCAAAACCACCAAAAGCCAGGACAGATCCAACCTGGGTGAGGCAGCCTGTGTAAGTGATGCTGTGGTTCTGTGCTTGGATGTTCACCAGCATCTTTGGGACAGTGGTTGTGCTTAAGCAGATGTCAGTAAAGGACAGGTTGGAGATGAAGAAGTACATGGGGGTGTGGAGGTGGGAGTCAGAACTGATGGCCAGGATGATGAGCAGATTTCCCAGGAGAGTGACCAGGTACATGGACAGGAACAGGCAGAATAGGAAAGGCTGCAGTTCTGGATCATCTGTCAATCCCAGCAGAAGAAATTCTGAAACATCTGTGTGATTTCTGGGTTCCATGTTGATGGATCTAATGGAAAATATGGGGTAAGAATAAAATAAAATGAATGGTCCTTGGGTGACCAACAGTAGCATCACTTGGGAACTACTGAGAAACGCAAAATCTTAGTAATGCTCTAGATACACTGATGGTAAAGTCTGAGATAAGAACTAGCAATCTAAGCTTTAAACAAACCATCCAAATAAATCTGATATATGGTAGTTTGAGGCCCAGTGCTTAAGTAAAAAGAAGTACAACTTCATGTTTATGCAAAGCCGAGTGAATATTGAAATCTTTCCCTCTGCTAATTTCTCCCTCCATCATCATCATCTCTTTTCTTCTACCACTCAAATTATTGCCTCAAATTTTTATTGATCATCAACTCTTTTTCATTCATTGTTCCAAGTGCTGAGACTGAGACAAGGAATCAACTATGGCATTTCCTTCAGAAATATTCCTTGTCTCAAAAAACAGATGAGAATGAAGTTATCCAATCTCTGTGTAGAGTATGGTGCCTGACCCTTGGTGTGCCTCAGAATCAGCTGAAGGGCTTGTCAAATTACAGGTGAGTTAGATCATACCATCCATTTATCTGTAGGGAAATTTAGAGGGGGTGAGGTACACAGTGCCTGGAAAAGACAAGGTGTGAACTCAAATGGTTTGACTGATGAGTTGATTGTCTAGACCAAGGATTGTTAATGTCTCTAGATAATACAGAATTTCCATTCTTTTTAGTAATTAATTAATTTATTTTCAGAAAAACAGTATTCATTATTTTTTCACCACACCCACTGCTCCTTGCTTAAACCAACACTCAGATTTCATAAAATATCCTTTAAAGGGGCACCTGGGTGGCTCAGTGGGTTAAGGCCTCTGCCTTCCAGCTCCAGTCATGATCCCGGGGTCCTGGGATGGAGCCCCGCATAGGGCTCTCTGATCAGCGGGGAGCCTGCTTCCTCCTCTCTCTCTCTTTGCCTGCTTCTCTGCCTACTTGTGATCTCTTTCTGTCAAATAAATAAAATCCTCTCTGTAAAATAAATAAATAAAGATTTTTTAATAAAAAAAATAAAATGGCAAAATGTTCCATGCTCCTGATTGGAAGAATAAATATTGTGAAAATGTCTATGCTACCTAAAGCAATCTACACATTTAATGCAATTCCTATCAAAGTACCATCCATCTTTTTCAAAGAAATGGAACAAATAATTTTAAAATTTATATGGAACTAGAAAAGACCTCAAATAGCCAAAGGGATATTGAAAAAGAAAGCCAAAGTTGGTGGCATCACAATTCCAGACTTCAAGCTCTATTACAAAACTGTCATCATAAAGACAGCATGGTACTGGCACAAAAACAGACACATAGATCAATGGAACAGAATAGAGAGCCCAGAAATAGACCCTCAACTCTATGGTCAACTAATCTTTGACAAAGCAGGAAAGAATGTCCAATGGAAAAAAGACAGCCTCTTAATAAATGGTGTTGGGAAAATTGGACAGCCACGTGCAGAAAAATGAAATTGGACCATTTCCTTATACCACACACAAAAATAGACTCAAAATGGATTAAGGACCTCAATGTGAGAAAGGAATCCATCAAAATCCTTGAGGAGAACACAGGCAGCAACCTCTTCAACCTCAGCAGCAGCAACATCTTCCTAGGAACATCGCCAAAGGCAAGGGAAGCAAAGGCAAAAATGAACTATTGGGATTTCATCAAGATCAAAAGCTTTTGCACAGCAAAGGAAACAGTTAACAAAATCAAAAGACAACTGACAGAATGGGAGAAGATATTTGTAAATGACATATCAGATAAAGGACTAGTGTCCAAAATCTATAAAGAACTTAACAAACTCAACACCCAAAGAACAAATAATCCAATCAAGAAATGGGCAGAGGACATGAACAGACGTTTCTGCAAAGAAGACATCCAGATGGCCAACAGACACATGAAAAAGTGCTCCATATCACTCGGCATCAGGGAAATACAAATCAAAACCACAATGAGATATCACCTCACACCAGTCAGAATGGCTAAAATCAACAAGTCAGGAAATGACAGATGCTGGCGAGGATGCGGAGAAAGGGGAACCCTCCTACACTGTTGGTGGGAATGCAAGCTGGTGCAACCACTCTGGAAAACAGCATGGAGGTTCCTCAAAATGTTGAAAATAGAACTTCCCTATGACCCAGCAATTGCACTACTGGGTATTTACCCTAAAGATACAAACGTAGTGATCCAAAGGGGCACGTGCACCCGAATGTTTATAGCAGCAATGTCCACAATAGCCAAACTATGGAAAGAACCTAGATGTCCATCAACAGATGAATGGATCAAGAAGATGTGGTATATATACACAATGGAATACTATGCAGCCATCAAAAGAAACGGAATCTTGCCATTTACGACAACATGGATGGAACTAGAGCGTATCATGCTTAGCGAAATAAGTCAAGCGGAGAAAGACAACTATCATATGATCTCCCTGATATGAGGGAGTGGTGATGCAACATGGGGGCTTAAGTGGGTAGGAGAAGAATCCATGAAACAAGATGGGATAGGGAGGGAGACAAACCATAAGTGACTCTTAATCTCACGAAACAAACTGTGGGTTGCTGGGGGGAGGGGGGTTGGGAGAAGGGGGGAAGGTTATGGACATTGGGGAGGGTATGTGCTTTTGGGTAAATTGGAAGGGGAGATGAACCATGAGAGACTATGGACTCTGAAAAACAGTCTGAGGGGTTTGAAGTGGCGGGGGGGTGGGAGGTTGGGGTACCAGGTGGTGGGTATTATAGAGGGCACAGCTTGCATGGAGCACTGGGTGTGGTGAAAAAATAATGAATACTGTTTTTCTGAAAATAAATAAATTGGAAAAAAAAATTCAAGTAAATACCAGAAATTTTTGTAACAATCATCTTGTTTGGGAAGAGGTCAGTTTCTGTACTGGAGAGTAACTGGGTTCTGTCATTTTTAAGAGAGATTGGGAGACCAGCAGATTGAGAACTGGGTGTGTATCAGTACAAACGTACATGGGAACTTGTCAACAGGAAGGCAGGCTGGAGTGCATGGTACACTTGATTCTCATCATATCATGCATGCCCACTCCCCACTACTTTCCCTGGATGAATCTTCGGTAAAATAACTACCCCCCTTACAGAAGCATTAACTAAGGGGCTTTCAGTCACCTGGCTGGCATCAGTGTGGAATGATGCTTGACATATATCACCTGGATCCTGAAGACAGATCTTCTGTTTTCAGGAAGGGCAGGAACACTAAATGACACGATGGGCTTGTGGTCAAGAAAGATCATTCCTGGATGGAGCCTCAGGTGTGCTTCTTCTTGACGAGGCAAGGGCTGTGGAATGAGGTTGTCACAGGCTGACTCTGCAGTGTCTCTCTGGATCCCTGGGGAATCAATATCCAAAGCTCCTCATTAGACAGATATTTTTAGTATCATTCTTATCCCCAGGCCATGCACATCCTTAAAGACCAACACAATAGAAGAGAGGAATTAATGGTGTCTAATCCCTTACCATGTGTGGGCAGCGGCACACCATGCGGTTCCCTCCACCTGCTCATCCTCTCACGCATTTCACATGCAGACACACCATCCCTCTCTAACTGGACTCCAGTCTTTGGTTTGTCAATCAAGGCAAAGGCATCTCAATCTAATCAGTGATGTCAGGAAACCAGATTCTAACTTTAAGTGTCAAAACACAGTTTATATATGTGGGGTATAAAATATACATTTATATATGCTGAGTGAAATAAGTCAAGCAGAGAGAGTCAATTATCATATGGTTTCACTTATTTGTGGAGCATAACAAATAGCATGGAGGACATGGGGAGATAGAGAGGAGAAGGGAGTTGGGGGAAATTGGAAGGGGAGGTGAACCATGAGAGACTATGGCCTTTGAAAAACAATCTGAGGGGTTTGAAGTGGTGGGGGGGGTGGGAGGTTGGGGTACCAGGTGGTGGGTATTATAGAGGGCACGGATTGCATGGAGCACTGGGTGTGGTGAAAAAATAATGGATACTGTTATGCCAAAAATAAACAAAAAATAAATTTTAAAAAAAGAAATACAATTTTATATATATATATATACACATTTATAAATACACCTAAGCTATGTAAAAATCAATGGTGGTTTTTTTCTAAGTCATTGAATATTTCCTGAACATTAATTTTCATTCTACATAGTTCATACTGCAGATCTTAATCTATAATCAGTATACTAATGGGACCGTGATCAATATAGATAAGACTTAAGAATTTCATAAACACCATTTCCAGTTTCATCACAATGGGTTCAGTGTACATATTCCTTCACATTAGTGGGTCATGAGTTGAAATTATGACACTTCTTTTTTTTTTTAATCATTCTGCTACTCTTGTTTTTTAAGTTTTATTTAAATTCCAGTTAGTTAACATACGGTGTAATATTTGTTTCAGATGTACAGTATAGTGATTCAGTACTTCATACAACACCCAGTGCTCACCCAAGTGCACTCCTTAATCTCCATTGCCTAATTCTTTTTTTTTAAGATTTTATTTACTTGTTTGACAGAGATTACAAGTAGGCAGAGGCAGGCATAGAGAGAGGAGGAAGCAGGCTCCCCGCTGAGCAAAGAGCCTGATGCAGGGCTCGATCCCAGGACCCTGAGATCATGACCTAAGCTGAAGGCAGAGGCTTAACCCAATGAGCCACCCAGGAGACCCTCCATTGCTATTTCATCCATTCCCCCCCTCCACCTCCGCTCTGGTAACTATCAGTTTCTTTTCTATAGTTCAGAGTTTGTGTCATGGTTTTCCTCTCTCTCTCTCTTTTTTCCCTTTGCTCATTTGTTTTTCCTAAATTCTGCACGTGAGTGAAAACTTGTATTTGTCTTTCTCTGACTGACTTATTTCACTGAGCATGATACTCTCTAGTTCTATCTCTGTCATTGCAAGTGGCAAGATTTCTTTTTTTTTTTAGTAGAGTTATAAGAAATTTCAGTATCACTAGCAAAGCAATAGTAGCTCATTCATCCATACTCTCAGTAGGATGAGATTTCAACCCTCATTTAATTGGTGAAGATAGTGCTTGGTTTTAATAATTACAAACTTTTCATCATTAGTGAATGTAATATGTCTAAAAGTAAATAAAGGAAGTCTAGAATTCTATAGTCTTTATGCAAAAATTCATATTTTAAACATTGCCTGATCAAACTTTGTTGAATTGCTTTTTTGTCAGGAAGGATTTGACAAATTCACTGATTTATCTTCTCTTTTACCAGTATATTTCTGCCATTCAAATCCTTCCCAAAATCTGTAGCATAATGCACTGTGAATGTTGCTAAATCACAATCTACAGATTGTCTTGGTCTTCAGGCAATCACCTCTTGTCTCAGTGACATTGGCCAAAAATGAAAGTTCTTCCCAGAGCATCATATAGATCCTCCCCAGAGCAGATGTTTAAGTTATGAGTCATGCCATTTCAAGTGTTAGAAGTGCTTATGGCTAGTTCATTATTTTTCTAAAATTGTCGGCACCTGGGTGGCTCAATCAGTTATGTGTCTGACTTTGGCTCAAGGTCATGATCTCAGGGTCTGAGATAGAGTTCAGTGATGGGCTCTGCACTCGGTGGGGAGTCTGCTTCTCCCTCTCCCTCTGCCGCTCCCCCCACTTGTGCTCTCTCGATCTCTCAAATAAATCTTAAAAAAATAAAAAATAAAATTGAGTAGAATTTACCTAATGTAAAATTAAACATTAACATTTTTTTAAATTGACATGTAGTTGACACAACAATGTTTTATTGGGTTCGGGTGTACAACGTAGGGATTTGACAAATCTACACATTAAGTTGTGCTCACATCAAGTGTAGCTACCATCTGTCACCATGCAATGCTATTTTAGCATCATTCTCTATGCTGTACCTTTTATTCCCATAACTTACTCATTTCAACACTGGAAGCCTGTACCTTCCACTCCCCTTCACCCATTTTGTTCAACTCCTCACTCCCTTCTGACAACCATTAATTTGGTCTCTGTATTTATGGGTCTGTTTCTGCTTTTTGTTTGTTTGTTTGTTCATGTGTTTTTTAGATTCCACATAGAAATGAAATCACAAAACATTAGTCATTTTAAGTGGTCAATTTAGTGGCATTAATTACATTCATGATGTTCTGCAATTATTGCCAAGATTTGTTTTCAAATCTTTTCCCTCACTCCAAACAGAAACTCTGTAACCATCAATCGAGCATTTGTAATTTCCATTCCCTCCAGCCCCTGGTAATCTCTCACCTACTTTCTGTGTCTGTGAATCAAACAATATATGTCCTTTTGTATCAGGCTTATTTCAGTTAATGTAATGTTTTCAAGGTCCATCCATGTTGTAGCAGATTCCAGAACTCAATTCCTTTTTATAATTGAGTAATATTCCATTATATGCACATACACCACAGGGCTGTCTTGTGCATTAAAGGATGCTTAGTAGCATCCTGGCTTCTACTTGGCAGAGGATGAGAACACTCCCTTCAATTGTGACAACCAAAACTGTTCCAAAAAACATTGCCAAATATCTGCTAGGGGACACAATCATCCTGATTGAAAACCGGTATCTTAACCTCTTTCTGCCTCAATCCACTAGGGAAATACACATTTAGGAATAGCATTTCTATTTAAATAATGGAAATTTCATTACTAAGGCCTAGCTGACAATTTCAAGATGGCGCTCCACTGAGGCTGTGAGGTATAGACAGGGCTGACACACTTAGGTAACCTATTCCAGATATAGAATTCTTATCAGTTGGGGCTCTCAGGGACAGAGGTTCCTCCTTCTTGTAAATGGGCAACAGACTCCCACATACTGATTATATCCCAGAATTCAATGTCACAGGGTGCCCATCCTTAATCAACTATCTCATTCCACATGCCTTTGGTGGAATGTAGCTACGTAGTAGGTTTTGTCCCAGCACAGAGAAGACAAATTCCTTCTGTGTGTGTCAGTGTAGACACACAGTATAGTCTGACACACAGTATAGTCTGACTCAGTTGTGTGTCTAATGGAATAACATTTTCTTCTAAGGAAAATAAAATACATATATATACATATATAATATCATATATATAATATATATACTATATATCATATATTATATATAACATATATACATATGATATATATGTATATACATACGATATATATAGTATATATGATATATACATATATGATATAATATGTAGTTTAATTATTATGATATATATTTATCTTTATATATTTTATATATAATATATAAATATATATCCAGGTTGAGGCTTAGGCAAGAAGGATCAAATTAACTTTCTCTTTCTGAATGCCAATAAGAAACATTAAAGCAGAGGTCCCTGGGTTAAGCAGCTGCCTGTGGCTCAGGTCATGATCCCAGAGTTCTGGACAGGGAGCCTGCTTCTCCCTGTCCCTCTGCCTTCCCCCCCTCCCGCCCCCCACCCCCGCTCATGCTCGCTTTCTCATACTCTCAGTTTCTTTCAAATTATTAAGTAAAATCTTAAAAAGAAAGAAACACTAAGGCAGTCAACCACAGTAAATACGCATAAAACCAAAACTTTATTTGATTTTTTAATCTCACAGGAGGCAGAGTTCCCATCCTGCTCATGCTTTTTTCACTTTTTATTTTGAAATATTTTTAGACTCACATAAAAATTGCGAGAATAGCACCAAGATTTTGATGTACACTTCCCAGAGCTCTCCTTGATGGTGATGTAATCTTTCATAATCTTTGTAAATTACCCAAACCAGGAAAGAGATCTTAGAGCAATACTATTAACTTAAACTATATGCCTTACTGGGATTTAAACAGAGTTCACTTTTGGAAGCACGGAAACGACAGACTTCATGCATTCACACTGAAATCGGATGGAAGCCTTTGATT
Source organism: Neogale vison (assembly GCF_020171115.1). Taxonomy (NCBI): domain Eukaryota; kingdom Metazoa; phylum Chordata; class Mammalia; order Carnivora; family Mustelidae; genus Neogale; species Neogale vison. The sequence continues at coordinate 218,077,298 of NC_058096.1, forward strand.
AAAGTCTCAGTTCATTAAAAGAGGCCATAGCCATACTTTTGAAATTATGAATAATTTATTTCCAGTCTCAGTGTGTGCCAGCCTGTATTCATAAAAAAAAGAAATCACTCCAGGACACCCCTTTGTACGTTAATCCACATGCATGCATGTCTTTTCTTTCTCAATTCCCTAACGCTGCAGCTCTCAGCTGCACAAAAAGCACAGCCAGGTTTTGAACCTCCTCCTGTGGTGCTTTTGAAAATTCCAGTGCATGAGACTCATACTAGACCAATTAAATTCAAATCTCCAGAGGCCACATTTTTAAAATTCTCCAATGATCCCAAATGCAGCCAAAGTTGAGAATCACTGCTTTCAAAGGTTCTGCAATAAAAAAGACTCAAATTGACAGGCTCCCAAGCTAATGATAAGCTGTAGTGGGAGACAGACTTCCCGCTGAATTTCACATCAAGGCTAATTTTAATTTGTGCCATTCCGAGCTGAAAGGGCTTGTTCTCTATTGCCCTCCAAGCTGTTGTGAACATTAGCAAAGAAAGAGGATAGAGAAAGATGACAACCAGAGGGCACTTGTGGGCTAATGTAGGGAGAAAAATTCAACATTCACATCGTTTTAAAGAAAACAAAAGGAATTTAAAAAAAATAATTCTCCAAATGGAAACATACACCAGTTTCTACTTGGAAAGACTCAATATTGTAAAGTTTTAGTTCATCCCAAAATAATTCTAAAAGTTAATGTATTTGTGAAATTATTCCAAATTAGGTTAGAAGATGGTTAAAAACCCTAAAATTGAACAGTGTGGAGATTTCTCAAGAAATTAAAACTAGAACTTCCCTATGACCCTGCAATTGCACTCCTGGGTATTTACCCCAAAGATTCAGATGTAGTGAAAAGAAGGGCCATCTGTACCCCAATGTTTATAGCAGCAATGGCCACGGTCACCAAACTGTGGAAAGAACCAAGATGCCCTTCAACGAACGGATGGATTAGGAAGATGTGGTCCATATACACTATGGAGTATTATGCCTCCATCAGAAAGGACGAATACCCAACTTTTGTAGCAACATGGACGGGACTGGAAGAGATTATGCTGAGTGAAAGAAGTCAAGCAGAGAGAGTCAATTATCATATGGTTTCACTTATTTGTGGAGCATAACAAATAGCATGGAGGGCATGGGGAGATAGAGAGGAGAAGGGAGTTGGGGGAAATTGGAAGGGGAGGTGAACCATGAGAGACTATGGACTCTGAAAAACAATCTGAGGGTTTTGAGGGGGCGGGGGGTGGGAGGTTGGGGTACCAGGTGGTGGGTATTATAGAGAGCATGGATTGCATGGAGCACTGGGTATGGTGCAAAAATAATGAATACTATTATGCTGAAAATAAATAAAAAATAAATTTAAAAAAACCCTAAAATTTAGTTGCAGGAATAAAAAGAATTCCAAAAATATTTTAGAAACCCTGAATAATAGATGTACTTACAGCAATTGTCAAAGTAAAACTTTTTTTTTAAATTATGTGGTACTAATCTCAGGAATATGTAGACCAAATTATATAGAAAACCTAGAATAGACTTCAGAATTGAAACTGAATCAAGTGATTTTTTATAGGCTTACATTGTCCCATTAGAATATGAGCTTGAATATGAGCTCAAAATGTTCAAAATGAAGTGCTACTATGTTGATTTTGTTTCCTTTTACATTTATTTCCTCTAGAGAAATAGACACATGAATAAATTATTATCATCATAAATGTTATTGTTATCACAACTAACTTGTATTTAACGTTCCTCATTGGGTCAGAAACTATTCTAAGCCCATTATATCTATTGTATTATTTAATAGATAGAACAGCTTTATGAAATTGATACAATTATTTGTACAGATAAAGATACTGATACACTTAAAAATTTGCAGTAAATGCCCATAGAGGGTGATGGTGAGGCCAGGATGCAAACAGGGGTGATCTGGTATCAGAGCCCAGGTTCTTTTTTTTTTAAGATCTTATTTATTTATTTGGAAGAGAGAGAGATCATGACAGGAGAGAGGTCAGAGGGAGAAGCAGACTCCCTGCTGACCAGGGAGCCCGATGTGGGACTGGATCCCAGGACTCCAGGATCATGACCTGAACCAAAGGCAGACACTTAACCAACTGAGCTACCCAGGTGTCCCCAGAGCCCGGCTCCTTAAGAATTGAACTGTAACTTCACATGTACACATATGCTTATATTTTGGGGTATTATTAGGTAGCAGGCCAAAGTCATAACATAGATGACAAAAAGCAATGCCATTTTTCTTTTGGGAGTGATCATTTTTCTTTATACCTAAATGTTTAAAAAATTATGTAATAAGCATTACTTTTATAACCACAGAAAGCACTTCTAAAAGGTAAAAAAAAAAAATTCTCTACCTGTCTGGTCTCAGTAGTGGTCACATTATAATTAAACCCAAAGGAAAGAAGTCAAACAGAAATGCCCAGCAAAGGAATTGAAGCAAGCTCCTTATCTACAAATGTAATTCCCAGAAAGTAGCCAAAGGTGAATTTCTATAACACCCAGTTTGAATGCATGGTGAGATCTGAAAACAACATACTGAAAACAAGCAAAAATGACTTAGCTCCTTGAGGTTAAGAGTATGAACCAATTAAAATAATTTACTTATCAAAATTAAGAGCTGGCTCATTAAGACTCACGGTGCTATGACCACTGTGCAAACCTACCACATTGTAAACCACCCTATCCTCACCACCCTAACTTGAAATCACCATCCCAGGCACTAAGACCCTATGAATGTCCTTCCTTGATTTCCCCTCTGAGACACTACTGAGATCCTCTCAAGGTTGTGGTCTTCTTTGCTATGGTGGGTCTAATAAGCTTAGTCACTTACTGTACAGCATTCTTGGGTGTTGTTTAAAGAGTCAACCATGGACAGAAGCTTCAAGATTCATGGTTACACCATGCATTATTTTTATTTATTTATTTATTTATCAGAGAGAGAAAGAGAGCATGCGCATGAGCGGCGGGGAGGGGCAGAGAGAGAGAGAGAGAGAATCCTCAAGCAGACTCCCCGCTGAATGCAGAACCTGACACAGGACTCAATCTCATGATCCAGAGATCACAACCTGAGCCAAAAATCAAGAGTTGGAAGCTTAATCAACTGAGCCACCCAGATGCCCCACATCACACTTTTTTTAAACCCTGTCCTGTGGCATGACACAGCATTTACTTTTTTTTTTTTTCAGACTTCACCCTCCTCCTTTTTTTTTTAATTTAAATTTATTTTTTTCAGTGTTCCAAGATTCATTGTTTGGTGCATAAACAACCCAATCACCAAACCCAGTGCTCCATGAAGTACGTGCCCTCCTTAATACCTACCACCAGGTTTACCCAACCCCCCACTCCCCTCCCCTCCAAAACCCTCAGTTTGTTTCTCAGAGTCCACAGTCTTTCATGGTTCGTCTCCCCCTCTGGTTTCCCCCAACTCACTTTCCTCTCCCATCTCCCCATGTCTTCCACATTATTCCTTATGCTCCACAAATGAGTGAAACCATATGATAATTGACTCTTTCTGCTTGACTTATTTCACTCAGCATAATCTCCTCCAGTCCCGTCCGTGTTGCTACAAAAGTTGGGTATTCATCCTTTCTGATGGAGGCATAATACTCCATTGTATATATCAACCATATCTTCTTTATCCATTCATCCACTGAAGGACATTTTGGTTCTTTCCACCGTTTGGCAACTGTGGCCATTGCTGCTATGAACATTGGGGTACAGATGGCCCTTCTTTTCACTACATCTGGATCTTTGGGGTAAATACCCAGTAGTGCAATTGCAGGGTCATAGGGAAGCTCTGTTTTAATTTCTGAAGGAATCTCCACACTGTTCTCCAAAGCGGCTGCACCAACTTGGATTCCCACCAACAGCATACATCACATTTTAAAAGTTCACATGGGGAAGAGTGATGGCAGCAAGACGACAGCATAAGCATTTCTGGTGATCATCTGCTCCTCAAAACATCCTTCAAAGTGATGATCCACACAGGAAAATACTGTAAGGAGTGCTAAGGATTCAGGTGAGGGATTACAGCACAGAAATAAGAGAAAATGCCTTAGAGTGGATGGGGACATCAGTTTTACTCTAACCTGACAACCATCCCCTAAGACCGGGCAGCTCAGCGTGGACAGAGACACCCTCCTGTAACACAGAGAAAGTGAAGTGAGCACCCTGTTCCCCTGTATACACCAGCACCTGGACGGCTCTCATGGTACCAGGCTCCTGGCTCACCTCAGTGCCAGACTTGCCCCTGTGGATCTAGACCCCGAACCAGTTCCCACAAATCCAGGCTCCTAGAGTACACCAGCACTGGGTTGGCTCTGGCAGCCCCAGGTTCTAGGCAGGTTCCCAGGCACTGAGGCTCCTGGCCAGACCCAGTGCCATGTCAGCTACTATAGACCCAGGATCCTGGCTCACTCCATGACCAGGCTAGATCTCGTGACCCCAGGACCCTGACCTACCCCAGTACCAGGCCTGCCTCTGAGGGCCTGGAATCCAGATCAGCTCCCACCAACCCAGGCTCCCAACCCACTATCATACTGGACTGGCCCCTATGACCCGAGCCTCCAGGTAGGCTCCCACAGACTCAGCTTCCAAGCTTGCCCCAGCACCAAGCCAGCCCCAGGCTCCCAACTAACCCCGTGGCCTTAGACTCCAAGTGGGCTCTCATGAACCCAAACTCTGGTCTTTCCCAGTCCCAGGCCAGCTCCTGGGCCCCCAGCCTCCAGACCAGCTACCACAAACCCAAACACCAAACCCACTTCAGTGGTCTCTGGAGGTCTTTAGCCTCCATGCCCCCAGGATCCAGGCCCACTCATACAGACGCAGGTCCTAGGCTCATCTCAGTGAAGCCAGTTTGGTCCCCATGTATCCAAGCACCAGACCTGCCCATCTGGCAATCCAGGCACTGAACTTCCTGCTTGAGAACTCTGCTGCAAGCATGTAAGAAAGCCACTTTTATTAGCCAAAAATAGTTGAATGTTGGCAATTTCGTATGACTCAGCCTAGTACTATATTCTCCACTTTTGTCTAGGATTGGATGATTTCCATAACTAAAAGCTTTTTAAAAACTGGCACTTAATGTATCAGTTGGTTCCATGAGTGTTTATTGACCCATGACCTGATAAGCTGGCAGTGACCTCATAAAACTGAATTTCTAAAAATGCAAAAGTAGAGACTCCCACTAATGCCAGCCTGGAACCAATACTTAGAGCAAGGACCTGGCTGCAGACCCATTAAGTGAGCCTCTCTCATGTGCGCCCATCAGGTAAGATTCTACTTTCTCCATCAGCAGAACTAGAAGGAAGTCATGGTATCTTTTATCTATTACCCTCAAGTTTCCCTCTTGAGGGTAAGTGAGTCTGGAAGCAGCCTTTGTTTCTCAGTGTGACATCACTGGGGGAATGCGGGGAGATGTTTCTTGGTTCTTGAGCTGGTGAGGAACTCTGGCTTCAAAGAAGAGGAGACACTTCCCCTAGGAGAAGCCCTTGACCTTGGGGAGACAGAGTTTAGGAGGGTTTGCTCCCTGAGGAGAGGGTGAAGAACATGTTGGGAAACCTACAGCTTGCAGCAAGTTGCCTCCTGAAGACCTCACATAGTCAATACAGGCTTCTTGCTGCCATGTCCCAGTCCCCATAGGAAACAACTATTCAGGGAATAGAAGTGAAATTGGACAATTTGTCTAACAAGGAGCCTTGGGAGTTGACTTCTTATTGGCCCAGAACTTGTAAATATTCCCTCTGTTCTTATAATTCATCCCCACCCTAGCTTTTCTTCTTTGGGCCAGGTGGACACCTATCTGTGCCTCTACGAGACATCATCTGTCCCCAAGATATAACCTCATCATTCTTGTACTTTGTGGAACCAGAGCAGCATCTTTATTGACCATCACCAGGGAGGAAACTAAGTGAAGTTTGCTTCAGTGATAATGTCAAGAAGAGGAAAGATAGTCCAGTAAAGGGACTTGGAGGACAAGGAGGGAGAGCAAAAGAGAGAACCTCAGTGAATGTTGGCAAAGTGAGTAGGTGGCAGCCTTTTATTTCCAGAAACACTGGGAGATTTTACTTGGCTGAGTTCAGCACTATTTCCCAGCTCATAATTCAATAACCACACCTATCTACCTGGCCCAAACTAGTGCAGCTATAATACCACCAATCTCTTTCTAAAGTGGATGATTTATAACACCATTTTTAGTATCCAGATATGTTTTTCCAAGTCTACTTGAGCACCCGGAAGAACAAAAACATTCTCTCCAAGATGCTTGTATTACTCCCACCATTGACTTTCTGAAACCCTTGGATTTTTTTACTTTTCAGGCTGAGAGGCCCCACAAACAAGTCCTGGGATAGGAATTGGGTTTACTTGAGTTAAGTCTAACCAAGAAGGTGAAGAGAACACTTGAGTGTCCTGGTTCCTAAGACTTAAAGCTTTCCCAAGAGCTTGGAAGGATAAGGAGGGTCAGAATAAGTGAGTGATAGCTTAGGTGTGCAGGACATAAGAATGTGAGATGAGCACATTGCCTAGTAATTTAATCTATGGGGTACTCACTAGTTCCTTTTGGTGTTAAAAATAGGATACCATGGAAAAAAAATTTAAATTTTTTTTTAAAAACATGATATCATGAGGTAGGATGTTGTCAGTGCTATAGAGTGGCATAACCTCTGATCTGATGTCAAAACACAGAGTAAGAAACCACCTTTGACATGGGGGCTTTATGGGGGTGAAATTTGGTGGAGGATAGTAAGGGGGCCAGGGAACTTCAGGAAGAGAGAATGCAGGACATCATGGCTCAGTGGAAAAGGCCATGAGCTTTAAACTTAGGAAGGCATATGGTGGAACAAAGCTCACCTCTGAGAGCTGTGGGAGCTATGCATCCTTCCCCGTCTTTGGGTCTCAATTATCACACCTGTAAAAAGGGATCAACCCCCCCCATCATCATTTGTTGCTATGGCAATATGTCATGTATGTGAAGTAGTTACTGTAGTAGTTGGCACATACTAGGAATTTATTAAGTAATTTGAAATGTGAAGAAGCATGGAGATAGAAATAGCAGGGAAGGATGAGATTTTAAAGGGATTGGCATACTGTCCCCCAAAGCTGGTGTAAAACATAATTTTAGGAGGGCAGTACTAAGTGAGAAGTACAGATTTGCATAGGTGTCTTCACCTTTGAAGAAATAGACACTTCTTCCAGACTTTATGGACTGACTTCAATAAGAGAACAATTTCACTTGTGGGTGGGGGCATACTGGAGCATGCTGTGACCCTGGGTCTAGTGGTGTGGGGCGCCAGGTGCAGGGGCTTGTGTTGGCTTGGATAGGGAGGAGTGATGTTTTTTCAACTGAGACTGCTGGGACCTTCAGCATTGACAACTGTGTGGTGGTCGTTGGTGAGTGCTGTGGGAGGTCCATAATGGTGGCAAGGGCTCTAGCTTCCAGATCCTTCATTAAGGACCGCAGCAGGCAGGAGTGGTGGCTGGAACCACTGAGTGCACACACTTGGCTGGGGGCCAGGGTAAGCAGCAAGGGCTGGGACCAGCTATGGATTCACTGGCAGCTATGGGGGCCCTGGCTGTTGGTGTGTTTTCCTGTGCCTGCGTGATTTCCCCACTGACATTTGCACTGCATTGAGGCCAATAAGAGTATCAGGACAGAAGCTTGTACGTGCACAAATGGAGTGGCTAGTCCTGAGCGTGCACATGGTTGTGAAAGTCAGCAGGAGGAGCTAGTCTGGCATCTTGCACTCCTACAGCTGCAAGAGGCCAGAGTGGATAGCAGGTGAAGTTCCTAGGCTGTGGCCAGGGCAGCGAGAGACTCAGACAGCTGGTTTCCATGAATGGGAGTCACTCTGGGGCAAAAAGCTGGTAAAATCTGTAGGTGGTCCTAACAGCTGTGTTTCACTATTGATTCCTTCGTCAGTGCTAAAATCTGCTGAGTTTGCAAAGCAGATCACTGGGAACGGTAGTCACTTGGGCTGTGTGGCTGCTTTTCTTCCTTGTTTTTAGCTGTCTCTATACATCTCAGCTTTGTAGGGTTTAGGTGGGGTAAAACTGGAGCAGATCTTTTTTGCGGTGCCCCAGGAAGCTGAAGAAGCTGGCTGCTCACCTGACTCTGGTAAGGGTGATCTCTTTCGGGTTGTGAAGGTCCTGCTTTCTTTCTTTCTTTTTTTTTTTTTTTTCAGTGCTCCAAGGTTCATTGTTTATGCACCAAACCCAGTGCTCCATGCAATACGTGCCCTCCTTAATACCCACCACCAGGCTTACCCCCACACCCCCTCTCCCTTCCCAAACTCTGAGTTTGTTTCTCAGAGTCCACAGTCTCATGGTTTGTCTCCCCCTCCAATTTCCCCCTGTTTTGTTAATTTTGGCCATTCTAACTGGTGTAAGGTGATATCTCAATGTGGTTTTAATTTGAATCTCCCTGAGGGCTAGTGATGATGAACATTTTTTTCATGTGTCTGATAGCCATTTGTATGTCTTGATTGGAGAAGTGTCTGTTCATATCTTCTGCCCATTTTTTGATATGATTGCCTGTTTCGTGTGTGTTGAGTTTGAGGAGTTCATTATAGATCCTGGATATCAACCTTTTGTCTGTACTGTCATTTGCAAATATCTTCTCCCATTCCATGGGTTGCCTCTTTGTTTTTTTGACTGTTTCCTTTGCTGTGCAGAAGCTTTTCCCATCCATGTTCCCTTTTTTTTTTTTTTAAGATTTTATTTATTTGACAGAGGGAGATCACAAGTAGGCAGAGTGGCAGGCAGAGAAAGAGGGAAGCAGGCTCCCTGCTGAGCAGAGAGCCTGATGCCCTGATGCGGGGCTGGATCCCAGGACCCTGAGATCATGACCTGAGCAGAAGGCAGAGGCTTAACCCACTGAACCACCCAGGCACCCCATGTTCCTTTTTGATCCTGAACAATGCTAACTTGGGGGATAGGATAGTGCAGGCAAAAAGAAGCCGTATTCTTCTCTTGTATGATTAATCAGTCTCTGGTTTTGTGTTCCACTGTCTTGCTAAAATTCCTTGAGTGGATTTTAGAGCTCTCCCAGACCTTGTTTTTGTTCATAGATATATGCTTTGTAGTTATTGATGTTGCATTTGGATGGAAAGGGTGAGTCTTCTATATTGCCATTTTGGCCTCTCACACTTCCTGGCTGATTTTAATCAACGACTTGGATGACTTAAAAATGTCTTTTAACTGAAAAAAAAAATATTTTAGCTGTAATGACCATAGCCACGACTATAAAAGCTTTCACTGAGATTTGTGAGTCTTTTTGGCAAATTAACAAACCTCTGGGGGTTTGGGGACCCCTTGAAACTTGCAGTTGGTGTCAGACATGGGAATGAGCCACACTGAGTTTGTGTTCTCTTTAATTTGTAGTGTGCCAACACCTTGCAGGTGGTGTCAGAACAGAATTCACTAGGATGACCCTAACTCACTGAAAAACACTCATCCTTCCACTTTGACTCTTGGATGGCATCACAGGAAGAGCAGCTGTGCCATGATCAGTTATTAGAGGTAAAAGTTATCAATAGAATTTGAAATGATGGATCTGAATCCTGAGGATTGGCTCACTAAATGCCTTAGGAAATGTAAGCTAACAAGAAATAGGCATAGTTTCCATGCAATCGCTTAGTTACTGTAATCTGTAAAGCTAAAATGTTGTTGAGGACAGTATTGGGGCAGATACTGACTCTGGTCCAGGTTTGGATATGGACAGAGGGAAGTCCATATACACAGCTGTCAAATCAGGTGGGTTTGCTGACCAAGGCCCCAAATGGGTCTTGACAGGACACTTACTCTGACTGGGCTTTTCCATACTCAGTGGCAGATAAAAATGCTCAGGACACTATGGAAGAACTGAATCAGAAGATATTGTATCACTGTGGACTGCTTAACCACATCAGACCAAGGAACACACTTTCATCCTCTGATTAATACAGTTTGGTAGAGAATTGGCGTGAACATTTGAAACGCTGTTGTCTAAAGCAGGGGGAGATACAAGGGCATGATGTGCTGGCTTACACACTTTCACAGGCATGCTATCACACTCAATATCAGGGGGCCCAGGAACACTGCCACTAGATAGATGCCTTCATTTATCAGGGGAAGCTGGGTAAGTAAGTTTGGGGGAGGACTCAAACCCATAGCTTTGCATTATAGCCATGCAATTCTTCCTTATATCATCTCAACTTTATTTTTCCTGCCTAATTCAATAGTCCCAGGACTGGTGCTCCTCTGTGGGTGCTTGGTGCAGGGTTAATCCCTAGCCAAAAAACTGTAACTATACTTTTAAATCCTTATGTCAGAATTCCCAAGAGCCTTACAACTTAGATTTTGCCTTTACCCCATCTAGGAAAATTGGTATTAGTAGTGAATGCACCTATATCACCTTGTAGACCAGACATCCCCCCTAGTTCTATACCAAGATAACTTAATTCCATGTAAGTGGGAACAGAGGGGGAAGCCCTTGGAAATAGTTATATTTCTGCCCACCGTCTGGATCAGCAGAGGAACAGAACAATGGTGTGCGAGGCTGGGTGAAAAGAAATGATAAATGAGGAAAAGGAAGAACAGTCATTGAGGGTAAAGGGATATGTAGATTATACTGGTACCTTGACACAGGCTCTGAGCAAGGGATGATAGTGTTTCTTAGCTCAGTTACACCAGATGCTGAAATGACCAGCTTTTGGAACCTGACCAAGTCAGCTGGAAGTCTGCAGCTCTGAGTGGCATTGCTCTGGATGACATTTTGGTCATATGATCTGATAATGGACTGGACTCACTATTAATGACTGACTGGTAATGTTCCCAGTTGTCTCTGACTTGTATATTTCACTTTGCATCTACTACCACACTGCAATATAGTACAACACAGGCATTGTTGGTAAGGCTATAATGCTGATAACTGATAGTTTAATGTATTGGGGAATTGGGTTAAATCCTCCTCATTATGTAATACTAATGGAAAATGGTCTGAGAAAGAACTGATTTTAGATAATTGTCAGTTACTTTCTATGCCACATGATTCACAAGTTTATCATAACGTATAAGAGGTAGATCAAGTGACAAAAATATGAAAACAGATGTAATGGCTTCATAGGGTAGATTCATTTTTTTCTTGAATGTATCCCTATCCACACTGATAGTGACAAGCATTAGGCGTATGATCATATAGGAGATCCTTAGCCAAGGATGGCAGGTGTTTGCCTGTGTGGTAAAGAATTTATCCCTGCTCAAAAAATTCCTGGGAGGTAATCTCTAAGCCCTTGGAATGTCATGCCTGAAAAGAGAGTCTTGGTTTGTCTGGAGGTCTCGAGCCACACTAGATGTGACTTGGGATGGTAATTGGCTATACCGGATAGTCTTAGGAAAGAAATGGCCACAAAATGTAGTAATAATGTGACTTTAGGAGGGGATTTGGATCATATGGTATCAGTCTTCAGAGGACTGGAGCTTGGAGACTGATAGGAATGTTGTGGATAGTCATTCATACTCACGAATCTCAGTAAAAATTCTGCACACTGAGGTTGAGGGGAGCTTCCCTGATTGGCAGTACTCTGTATGTATTGAAAGTGATGTTGTCTTGACTCTAGGGGTTGTGGACAACAGAGGCTCCATATTTGGTGTTTTACTGGGCTCCATCCTATGTGTTTCTTCTATGGTTGACTTTAATCTGTACCCTTTAGCTGTAATAAGCTAATTCTTAAATTGAAGTATAGTTGACATACAATGTTACTTTAGTTTCCCATGTATCAAATAGTGATTCAACAATTCTGTACATTAGGCAGTGCTTACCACAATAAGGGTAGTTGCCATCTGTCACGATACAGAATTATTAGAATATGATTGATAGCTGTAATAAACTTTAACCATGAGTGTAACAACTGTGTGTCTTTCTAGTGAATTCTGAAATTGTGAGTTTTTCAGGGAACCCGTAAACATGCAGTTAATGTAAAGACAGTCTTGTAGAATGTGTTCCTTCTGACTTTGTAGTGCGCCATCTGTCACACACTGATTCATCGTATTTGGTGATTTCCATAGTGTAAGTATGATTACAGAGATCAATTTTAGGCTACCAACGTCTTAACAAAATTTATGAAGGCTTAAGTGTCTACTCTTATGAGACAATATAAGTCAACTTCAAAACACCTTTCCTGTTCCAGGTGGTATGATGAAAATCTCTTTACTTCTAGTGTATCCATTGTACCAAACTAGAAGCTACGTACTTTATGTTCATTATTTTGGTGATTTCTCAAAGTTTTTTATCATATGTGTTTGACATAGAAGGTCTAAAATAATATTTCTCTTCTTCTGCAAATCAATATAAGAACATTTTAATATTTTCATTCTATTTACCTTTATTAAATTCTCTGTTATTGTTGCCTAATATTTTAATTCACCTTGATTATGTACTTTTTACAATTATTACTTTATAGATTCAATGTTTTATTTAAATGTTTCCTACATATATTCCAATTTCTTAGTAACCTTTGCTTCTTGGACAACATTTACTCTGTCAGGATTCAATTTAGTTTAGCATATTATTGAGTAATTCTTTCAGCAAAGATCCAGGCATGGTGTGCTCTCCCAATCTTTATCTGATAGGGGAGTGTTCAATCAAGGTCCTTCGAACTGAATCTTCAAACCTGTGTTGCTACAATGTATCGATTGTTAAAGCTGCAAGACATATATAAGCCAGTGTTGAAATAGCACAGATAAGAAATTGGCTATAAACTCATCTAAACTTCCAGAATCATCTTCATAGTGCTCATATGACTTCCCCCTTTCAGTACTTCCAGAGAAATCATACCCATGGAACCAAGGAATCAATCCAGCACGTCTGAATTCATCCTCCTGGGACTTTCAGAAAATCCAGAGCAGGAGACTCTTCTTTTTGCTCTGTTCCTCTGCATGTACGTGGTCATGGCCATGGGAAACCTTTCAATCATCCTGGCCATTAGCTCAGACTCCCACCTCCACACCCCCATGTACTTCTTCTTAGCCAACCTGTCTTTGGTTGATTTTGGTCTGGCCACCAACACAGTCCCCCAGATGCTGGTGAACATCCAAACCAAAAGCAAGTCAATCTCCTATCCCTGCTGCCTGACCCAGATGTACTTTTTCCACTTCTTTGGCATTGTTGACAGTGTCTTAATTGCTGTGATGGCTTATGATAGGTTTGTGGCTATATGTCACCCCTTACACTACACCACCATCATGAGTCCACGTCTCTGTGGCCTGCTGGCTGGTGGCCCATGGGTATTTTCCTACTTTATCTCCCTCACTCACATCCTCTTGATGGTGCGCCTGGTTTTTTGTGGGAACAACAAGATTCCTCACTACTTCTGTGACCTCACCCCCCTTCTTAGGCTTTCTTGCACTGACACCTCTGTGAACAAGATCTTTGTACTCATCGTGGCTGGGATGGTGATAGCCACGCCTTTCATCTGCATCCTGGCCTCCTATGTTCGCATCATTGTGGCCATCATGAAGGTCCCCTCTGCAGGGGGCAGGAAGAAAGCCTTTTCCACCTGCAGCTCCCACCTCTCTGTGGTTGCTCTCCTTTATGGGACCACCATTGGGGTCTATTTGTGTCCTTCCTCTGTGCGCACAGCTGTGAAGGAGAAAGCCTCTGCTGTGATGTACACTGCGGTCACCCCCATGCTGAACCCCTTTATCTATAGCCTGAGGAACAGAGATCTGAAGGGCGCCCTGAGGAAGCTTGTCAGTAAAAAAATAATTTCATCTTCCTGACCGCAAGGACACTTGGACACTTCCAGGAAGTAGGATCTTAACATCTAGGATCTTGGGCAAAAGAATGGAATTGCATGGTTTGGGAGAGTAGCCACTTTGGATTTTGAGTTGAAGATGTTTAAAAGGAATTCTCAAGATGGCTCTGTTACTACTTTCTCAATTACTTGGACAAGTAGGAGTCCTTTTGGATATATCCAGTGCTGTTTTCCCAGAAAGATCAGTCTAGCTCTCTCAGATTGGATTTACCCTGGTTCAAAATCCAGTTAGCTCTAAAAAAAATAGTTATTGAGTTTGTATTCTGGGCTTGCTGTGAGTGCTGGCCATGGAGTGGTGAGCAGGAGACAAAAGGCCCCTATTGTGCAGAGTTTACAGTTGAATGTGGGAGAAGATACTGGACACTAATTATAATAGAATGACCTATGCACATGAAGGCAAGGATAGGACAGAGTAGGAACCCCATACAGAATATGTAAGGGAGAATCTGGAATGGGGAATCTGGGAAGGTTTCCTGGGAGAGATGGTCCTAAACCTCCAAGGATAAGATGATGTTTTTCAGGCAAATAAGAGGAAAAGGGTATCAGAAAAAGAAAAAAAAAACAATATGTGAAGGGGTCAGAGAACAAGAGAAAGAGAGAGAAGGATGTATTTGTGAAGTGAAAAATTCATTTATGGTGAATAACTTTGGGAATGCCAGGTCAAGAAGGACTTTGGGACAAACTCAAGAGTTTGGCTTTTTCCTGAGAACCAGACAGTTTATTGACTTCAGGGATCAAAGTCAGGGAGCACATAGGTGAGTCATGTCTCCCCTACCCTCACTCCTGTTCTGTCTTCTGGAGGAGCAAGATGGCATGAGCTAAATAAAAGTTGTACACAGCACAGGGGGAAAAATTCAGACCATGCATTAAGGAAATGAAGAACCTCTTGATATGTAAGTCTTCGTAGCCAGAGGGGAAAATACCAATCAGTTAAATCATGAATGTCAAAGCCAAAAGGAAGCCAAGGCATGTCTCAGTTGTCATATATGCCTGTGGAATGCATTAAGTAGTAACACTGCTTACAACAGAAATGGGAGTTACTCATTATGAGCTTGTCTTGTGCTACACACTGTACTATATTTCTTCTTTTTGTTTCATTTGGTCATTCTAAAGCCCCTATGGAGGCAATGCATTTCATTTATTTTATTGGATATTAGTTCTAATACTCATGGAGATTTACAACTGAAGTGAAATGAGTGGTGACTTAACAGGGGCCAGAAAATCTCAAATGGTGGTAAGAAGCTGACATCATCTTAAGCAGAAAGGCTTTGAATAGCCACACAACCCATTTGCTTTTGGTACTTCCTTCCATGACAAATTAGAATTTCTCAGTTGAACAAACAGATATCCAGATCTGGTCCTGTTATAGGAACTATTAGTGAGAGTATAGGTAGAAAATGTGAAAAAATCCATTTAGTAGGGAATATTCTAATGGGTAAAATACAGAATTTAATAATTTTTTAGTTTACCCTCTGCAGATGGCAGGAAGAAAGCCTTGTCCATCTGCAGGTCCCACCTCTCTGTGGTTCCTCTCCTGAATGGGAACTCCCATTGGGTTCTCTGTGTGTCCTCCTTCTGTCCAAAAGCTGTGAAAGAGAAAGCCTTGCCATGGAGCACCCATGCATCTGGTCATGAACTTTTCCAAATAACCAAAAAAACAGGTAAAAGTTCAGCCACAGACCTTTCCCTTCCCTCCTTTCTCTTGCCACATGCATGGAAGTAGTTACAGTTGTTGGCTGGAGGAGAGCTGGAATTTGCACCCTTGGAAGATTATTACAACCTGGGACTCAGAATACTTGTGAATACTTCTCTCTCTGATATAGAAAGATAGGGCTTGAGCTAAAGCACTGATTTTACCACCTCCTCCTCTTGGAATGAGAGATCTCAGGCCAGTAAAAATCTCTTAAGATTTTGTCAGCTGAACTATCTTCATCCTGTTCTGTGTTAAGAAATAAAGACCACAGATCCAGGAGAGACTTGTTCTATTAGTCCTTATAATACCATTTAATATCAAATTGCATCACTTGTTGGCTTTAACATATGCCTTATCCATTCATTCAACATCTATTTTCCAAGTGCCTACTCCATGATAATTATTTTGCTCTACATTAGGGGTAGAGCATTGAATAAGCAAGCATAATACCTTCCCTGTGTCTGCAAAGAGGTAGCAAGAGGGAATTTTGGGGATGTCCTGATCCTGATCTTAGGGCAATAATTTTTAAGGGCCAGATATTTTCAAATGGTGCTCTTCCCTTCAATAACCATGAATCTATACATGGGATAAAATTCTAAACATTATGCATCAAAGCCAAAACAAACACAATTATTTATTTATGTTAATTTTGGTTTTTATTTTTCTATTTTTATTTATTTTTTAACTTATTTTTGACATAACAGTATTCATTATTTTTGCACCACACCCAGTGCTCCATGCAGTCCGTGCCCTCTATAATACCCACCACCTTGTACCCCAACCTCCCACCCACCTGCCAATTCAAACCCCTCAGATTGTTTTTCAGAGTCCACAGTCTCTCATGGTTCACCTCCCCTTCCAATTTCCCCCAACTCCCTTCTCTCTAACTCCCCATGTCCTATATGCTATTTGTTATGCTCCACAAATAAGTGAAACCATATGATAATTGACTCTCTCTGCTTGACTGATTTCACTCAGCATAATCTCTTCCAGGCCCATCCATGTTGCTACAAAAGTTGGGTAATCAGCCTGAGATCAGAATTATACACGTCTGGATCTCTACAGGGGCAGAAGACGCCAGTGGGCAGGTAAAGCGGTTTTGGTTTTTTTTTTTTAAGATTTTACTTATTTATTTCAGAGAGAGAGCACAAGCAGGTAGATTGGCAGGCAGAGGGAGAGGGGGAAGCAGGCTCCCTGTCTGCTGAGCAAGGAACCTGATGTAGGACTGGATCCCAGGATGCTAGGATCATGACCTGAGCTGAAGGCAGATGCTTAACTGACTGAGCCACCCAGGTGCCCCTGATGTTAATTTTAAAAATAAAATTAAATAATACAAAACAAAACAAGCATTACTAGTCCAGAATGGAAAATAACAATTAAATTAATTAATTAATTAACCAAACACCGATGGTGAGAACATCAAAGTCATAATGCCAGATACAGAGTTAAGAACAGATTTGCATTTGAATAAATTTTAAGGAGTTATCCATGTCTTTTTCATAAAGATTATTTCTCTTCTCAATCTTAGAATAAATTCTGCAAGCATTATGAACCCAAGATATAGTTCAGTTTAAAACAGTGCTTAAAACATTATCTCACAGTTTCTGCAGATCAAGTGTTCCAGTATGAGTTAGCTAAGCACCTCTGCTTTGAGGTATCTCATAGGCTGCAATCAGAGTGTGATAAGCAGAATAGCATTCTTAAAAAAGAGGCTGCAGAGATCTCCCTTTTCCCTTCCGCTTTGAAGGACTCTGAAAAGTTGGTCATCTATATGGAGAAAGGGGAACCCTCTTGCACTGTTGGTGGGATTGCAAACTGGTGCAGCCACTCTGGAGAACAGTATAGATTTTCCTCAAAAGTTAAAAATAGAACTACCCTGGGGCACTGAGGTGGCTCAGTTGGTTAAGTATCTCCCTTGGGCTCAGGTAATGATCCCAGTGCCCTTGGGCTCCTTCTTCAATGGGGGGCCTGCTTCTTTCTTTGGCTTCCACACTCCCAGCTTGTGCTCTCTCCCTTTCTCTCTGACAAGTGTATAAATAAAATCTTAAAAAGTCTGCCTTTGGCTCAGGTAATCCCAGGGGTCCTGGGATCGAGCCCTGGGTCAGGTTCCCTGGTCAGTGGGGAATCTGCTTTTCCCTCTGCCTCTCCCCACCACTCATACACTCTCTCAAATATATAATTAAAAATATATATATAACTACCCTTCAGTCCAGCAATTGAACTACTAAATACTTACCCAAAGGATACACAATACAGGTGTGAAGAGGTAGGTACATGCACCCTGATATTTATAGCAGCATTATCAACAGTAGCCAAACTATGGAGAGATCCCAAATGTCCATTGACTGATAAATGGATAAAGAAGATGTGGTATATATATGCAATGGAATATTTCTCAGCCATTAAAAGGCTTGAAATCTGCCATTTGCAACAATGTGGATGGAGCTAGAGTCTATCATGCTAAGTGAAATGAGTTGGTCAAAGAAAGACAAACATCATATGATCTCACTCATATGTGGAATTTAAGAAACAAAACAGGTGAACATACGGGGATGGGGGGAGAAAAGGAGAGAGGGAAATAAGCCATAAGAGACTCTTGATGACGGAAAACAAACAGGGTTGATGGAGGAAAGTGGGTGGGAGATGGGCTAGATGGGTGATGGGTATTAAAGAGGGCACTTGTTGTGATGAGCACTGGGTGTTGTATGTAAGTGATGAATCAATGAATTCTACTCCAGGAACCAATATTGCACTGTATATTAACTAAGTAAATTTAAATAAAAAAAGAAAAATTTAATAAAAAATGAAAAATAAAAGCTGGCAATCTATAAATGAGGAAATAGGCCTTCATCGTCCACCACATCTTCTGGTGCCTTGATTTTGGAAGTCTTAGCCACCAGATCTGTAAAAATAAGTTTATGTTATTTATGAGCCACCCAGTCCATGGTATTTTGTTATAGAAGTCTGAACAGACTAAGACAATTGATAAAAGAGGGAGATTTATAGCTATAAGTACTTACATTGAAAAAGATCTGAAATCTAACTTTACAGTTTAAATAATGGAAGATCAAACTAAAGAAAAGAAGATCAAAATTAAAAGATGATCAAATAAACCCAACACTAGTGGAAGGAAAGAAAATAAGGACATTAGACCAGAGATAAATAAAATAGAGAACAGAAAATCAATAGAATTAACAAAATCAAAAGCTAGTTCTTTGAAGACATCAACAAAAGAAACAAATCATCAGTTAGATTGACTAAGAAAAAAGAAAACTTGAACAATTAAATCATAAATACAAGAGGGAACATTAGTAGTGATTTTACATAAATAAAAAGGATTGTAAGAGAGTATTATGAAGAATTAGATGCCAACAAAGAAAAGTAATCTAGGCAGGGGCGCCTGGATGGCTTAGTTGGTTAGGCAACTGCCTTCAGCTCAGGTCATGATTATGGGGTCCTGGGATTGAGCCCTGCATCAGGGTCCCTGCTCAGTGGGAGTCTGCTTCTCCCTCTCCCTGCCTCCCTCTCTTGCTCTCTGTCTCACTCTCTCTCTGTGTGTCAAATAAATTTATAAAATCTAAAAAAAAAAAGTAACTAGGAAAAATGGACAATTTCCTAGAAAAACACAACCTACCAAGACTGAGTCACGAAGAGAAAATCTGAGTAGACTTATAACTAGTAAGGAGATTGAATTAGTAATTCATAATCCCCCAAGAAAGAAGTGCTTGGAACCAAATGGGTTCAGTGGCCCAAACTTTTAAAGATGAATTAGCACTAATCCTACTCAAACTCTTCTAGAAAGAGGAGGGAGCACTTCCAAACTCATTCTATGAGGCCAGCATTGACCTGGTATTGAAGTCAGACGAAGACACTCCAAGAAAAGAAATTTGCAGACCAATATCCTTTATGAATATTAATGTAAAAATCATTAACAAAATACTAGTACACCCCAACATAGTAACAGGATTGAACATCGTGACCAAGTGAGATTTATTCTTGGAATGCAAAGATGTCCAACATAAGAAAAATCAATGTAGTAGCACATCAACAGAATGAAGGAAGAAAACATATTATTTCAACTGTGGAAGAGAAATCATTTAATAAAATTTAATACCGTTTTTATCATAAAAATGTTCCAGAAACTAAGAATGGAGTGAAACTACCTCAGTATAATAAAGGACATACATAAAAAAAAAACCATAGCTAACACCATCCTCAATGGTGAAAGACTAAAACTACTTCTTTTCATCATAATACTGGAAGTCCTAGCCAGGGCAATTAGGCAGGAACAATAAATAAAAGACACCCAAAATGGAAAGGAAAAAGTAAAATGATCTCTGTTCACAGATGACATGATCTTATATAGAAAACCCCAAAGATGCCACCAAAAAAATTAGAATTAGTAAATTCAACAAAACTATTCATACAAAGTTGTATGAAGAATATAAAATCAGCATACAAAAATCAGTTGTGTTTCTATACACTAGCAATGAGCCATCTGCAAAAGAAATCAAGAAAATAATTCCATTTACAATAGCATCACAAAAGGATTTAAAAGAGGATAAAATATAATTCTTAGAAATAAACTTAAGGAGGTAAAAAGTTTGTATACTGAAAACTATAAAACATCGCTGAAAGAAATTAAAGAAGACACAGATTAATAAGAGTATCTACTTCATGGATTGGGAGACTGAATATTGTTAAGATGTCAGTACTACCTAAATCGAGTGACAGATTCACTATGCCATGAAATTGATGCTGAGTGAAATAAGCCAAGCAGAGAGAGTCAATTATCATACAGTTTCACTTATTTGTGGAGCATAAGGAATAACACGGAAGTCATGGGGAGATGGAGAGGAGAAGGGAGTTGGGGGAAATTGGAGGGAGAAATGAACCATGAGAGACTGTGGACTCTGAGAAACAAACTGAGGATTTTGGAGGGGTGGGGGGTGGGGGTTGGGTGAGCCTGGTGGTGGGTATTATGGAGGGCAGGTATTGCATGGAGCACTGGGTATGGTGCATAAACAATGAATTCTGGAACACTGAAAAGAAATTTAAAAAATAAAAAGTTTTTAAAAATCCCTATTCAAATTTCAACAATGTTTTTTGCAGAAATAGAAAATCTATCATAAAGTTCATATAGATTTCAAAGACTCAATAGCCAAAATATTCTTGAAAAATAGGAACACACTCAGAGCTCTTACACTTCCTGATCCCAAAACTTACTATGAAGCTACAGTAATCAAAATAGTATTAAAACCACATTGAGATATCACCTTACACCAGTTAGAATGGCCAAAATTAGCAAAACAGGAAACAACATGTGTTGGATGGATGTGGAGAAAGGGGAACCCTCTTCCACTGTTGGTGGGAATGCAGCCTCTTTGGAGAACAATGTGGAGATTCCTCAAGAAATTAAAAATAGGGGCGCCTGGGTGGCTCAGTGGGTTAAAGCCTCTGCCTTTGGCTCAGGTCATGATCCCAGGGTCCTGGGATCGAGCCCCGCATCGGGCTCTCTGCTCAGCAGGGAGCCTGCTTCCTCCTCTCTCTCTGCCTGCCTCTCAGCCTACTTGTAATCTCTACCTGTCAAATAAATAAATAAAATCTTTAAAAAAAAAAAAAAAACAGTCTTGCTTGACTGTTAAAAAAAAAAAAGAAATTAAAAATAGAACTTCCCTATGACCCTGCATTTGCACTACTGGGTATTTACCCCAAAGATCCAGATGTAGTGAAAAGAAAGGCTACCTGTACTCCAATGTTTATAGCAGCAATGGCCACGGTTGCCAAACTGTGGAAAGAACCAAGATGCCCTTGAACAAACGAATGGATTAGGAAGATGTGGTCCGTATACACTATGGAGTATTATGCCTCCATCAGAAAGGACGAATACCCAACTTTTGTAGCAACATGGACAGGACTGGAAGAGATTATGCTGAGTGAAAGAAGTCAAGCAGAGAGAGTCAATTATCATATGGTTTCACTTATTTGTGGAGCATAACAAATAGCATAGTGGACATGGGGAGATAGAGAGGAGAAGGGAGTTGGGGGAAATTGGAAGGGGAGGTGAACCATGAGAGACTATGGACTCTGAAAAACAATCTGAGGTGTTTGAAGTGGCGGGGGGGTGGGAGGTCGGGGTAGGTGGTGGGTATTATAGAGGGCACGGATTGCATGGAGCACTGGGTGTGGTGCAAAAATAATGAATACTGTTATGCTGAAAATAAATAAAAAATAAATTAAAAATAGTATGGTGCTAGCATAAGCACAGATGTAGAAATTAATATTAGACTAGAGGGCCCAAAAATAACCCATTGCATATATGGTCAAATGAGGGTGGCAAGACAATTCAGTGGGGGAAAGGACTGTCTTTTCAACAAATGATGTTGGGAAACTGGATATTCACATGGAAAAGAATGACCCCAAATGTTGGACTCCTTCCTTCTACCATTACAAAAATTAACTTAAAATGGATCAAAGATTTAAACCTAAGAGCTATAATTATTGAATAGTTTGGAAGAAAACATAGAGGAGAAATTTTATGGCATTGGATTTTGCAATGATTTCTTTATATCTTAATATGACACCAAAAGCACAGATAACAAGAGAAAACATAGACAGAATGTACTTCATCAAAATTAAAAACGTTTACACATCAAAGTACACAACAGAATGAAAAGACAACTCATGGAATGGGAAGAAATATTTGCAAACCATATAACTGATAAGGGATTAATATCCAGAATATATGAAGAACTCCTACTTGTCAACAACATCAGGACCAAAACAATCCAATTAAAAATGAGGAAAGTATTTAAATAGACATTTCTCTAAAGAAAATATACAATTGGCCAATAAGCATATGAAAAAGTATTCAACATCACCAATCATTAGGAAAATACAAATCAACCTCAGTGAGATGCCACTTCACACTTATTAGGATGACTATTATAAAAACAAACAAAACGGACAAATAGATAAAACAAGTTTTGACAAATATATGGATAACCTGGAACCTTTGCTTGTAGAAATACAAAATGGTATAGATGCAATGGAAAATAGTACGGCAGTTCCTCAAAAAATTAAATACAGAATTATCATCTGATCAAGCATTCCACTTTTAGGTATGTGCCCCCCCCACTGAAAATTGAAAACAAGGACTCAAACACATGTTTGGGTATCCATGTTCATAGCAACGTTATTCACCATTGCTACATGTGGGAAAGAAACCCGAGTGTCCATTGCATCCTACATAGATGAACCTTGAAGACATTATGCTAAGTGAAGTAAGTCGTACACAAAATCCAGACACTGTGTGATTCCACTGACATGAGGTGCAAAGAAGAGTCAGATTCTTAGCAACAGAAAGTGGAATGATACTTACCAATGGCTGGAGGGAGAGAGGATGGGGAGTTAGTGTTTAGTGGAGATAGAGTTTCAGTTTGGGAAGATGAGAAAGTTTGGAGATGGATGGTGGGGATGGTTGCACAAGGTGAACATACTTAATGCCACTGAGCTGTACAGTTAAAAGTGGTTAAAGTGGTAAAGAGAGAGAGGGAGAGAGAATCTTTTCCTTTGAGCAGTGAGAATACAAGGGGCTTTACTTTCTTTTTTGTACTTTTCTGTATTTTCCAATTTTTCTTCAATTACCATTTGTTGCTTTTGTAAAAAGAAATAGGAATGCCTTTAAAATTTGTGCAAGAAGGCAATCGAAATGTAAAACCACATATATGTATTTTTTGCGGCTACTGAAATGATATCTTGACATTTTCCCAGCTCTTCTTTCTTCTTTACTGAGAAACATAACGTTGAAATTTTTAGGACAATGAGAATAAATTCTGAATCCACTTGAAAAAAAAATTACATTTTGAAGGATGTTAAAGAAAAAACACAAAAGTAATTTTAAAAGTTGACTTTTTTTCTTTTTTTAGATTTCCAGCATTTATTTTTCTTGCAGAACTGTCCATAATAGCCAAACTGTGGAAAGAGCCAAGATGTCCTTCAACAGATGAATGGATGAAGAAGATGTGGTGCATATACTCAATGGAATATTACTAAGCCATCAGAAAAGATGAATACCCAACTTTTACATCAACCTGGATGGTACTGGAGGAGATTATGTTGAGTGAAATAAATCAAGCAGTGAAAGTTGACTTTGAACAGCCATGTCTAATGGCAACAGCATCAGACAAAAAAAAAAAAAAAAAAAAAAAGGTGGGGGGTGATGCTAAACCATATATTAGAGGCAATTTCTTTTAAAACATTTTTTAATTAATTTATTAGAGAGAGAGGAAGAGAAAGCACAATTGGTGGGAGGGGCAGGGGGAGAGGGAAAGAGAGAGAATCTCAAGCAGACTCCGCACTGAGTGGGGGAGCCTGCCCTGGGGCTCAGTCTCATGACCCTGAGATCATGACCTGAGCTGAAACCAAGAATCAGAACTTAACCAACTGAGCCGCCCAGACACCCCAAGAGGCAATTTCTAGGATGACTTTAATGGGTTGAATACTATCTACCCTCCCAAATTTGTGTCCACCTAGAACCTCAGACTGTGACTTTATGAAGATTTAGTAGAATTTTTGCAGGTGAAACAAAGGTAAAAATTTTAAGATGAAATGATGTTAAAGAAGCACTAAATCCAATGACTGTCATCCTTATACAAGGAGGAAGTGATAGCCTTAAGGCACACACACACAGGTAGAAGGTCATGTGAAGGTGAAAGCAGATTTTGGATTTAGCCCCATGCCAGAGAATGCCAAGGGTCTCCTGCTGCCATCAGAAACTGGAGAGAAGCAGGAAATAGATTGTTGGGGCACCTGGGTGGCTCAGTGGGTTAAAGCCTCTGCCTTCGGCTCAGGTCATGATCCCGGGGTCCTGGGATCAAGCCCCTCATTGGGCTTTCTGCTTAGCGAGGAGCCTGCTCCCCCCACACCCCCGCCTGTCTCTCTGCCTACTTGTGATCTCTGTCTGTCAAATAAATAAATAAAATCTTAAAAAAAAAATAGATTGTTTCTCAGTTTCCAGAAGGAACTAAGCCTGCCTAGACCTTGATTTTGGGCTTCTGGTCTCCAAAACTATGAGAAAATAAATTTTTGTTGTTCAAAAAAAATGTTAAAAATACAGGGATTCAAATAATGATTAGAAAAAAAAGAATGCACATGCACTGTCATCTATAGAAAATGTTAGAAATTATTTTTAAAACCAATAAGTAAGTGGAAATAATAGAAAGATTTAAACATTTTTGCTGACTTTCCTCTACAAAGAGTACCTCAGACTGACCACAGACTTAAGGAGGGGAAGTTTATTTTTGTAGAAGTATTCCAGCTCATAAATGAAAGTCCAATAGGTTACTTTCATTTGCAGTCTTTCATGAAATGATGTACCCAGGCAATGAATCTAAATGACTTCAGATTTTACAAAAAGAGAGACAATGAAAAATACGTGCTTCCTCCAGCATTACACTGTGTGTGGGAAATAAAAACTCATATAGCCACTAATGAAAAACAGTACAAAGCTTCAAGAAATTAAAAAAAGAAAACAACTACCATATGATCCAGCAATTTCACTTCTGGGTGTATATCAAAGTAAATGAAATCAACTTGAGGAAATTCCTGTACTCCTATGTTCATGAAAACATTATTTACAATAGCCAAGGTATGGAAACAACCTCAGTGTCCATTGATGGATGGATGGATAAAGAAAATATGGTGTGTATATATACAATGGAATATTATTCAACCTTAAAAATGAAGGAAATCCTGCCATTTATAACACCGTGAATGAACATGGAAGGAATTATACTAAGTGAAATGAGCCAGTTAGAGAAAGACAACTACTGCAACGTATCAGTTATATGTGAAATTTAATTTTAAAAGTTTGAATTCACAGAAACAGTAGAATAGTGGTTTCCTGGGTCTGGGGGATGGGGGAATAGGGAAAGGTTGGTAAAAGGATACAAACTTTCAGTTATAAGATGAATAAGTTCTGAAGATACAATGTTTAACATGATGACTCTACTTAGTAATACTGTATCACATGATTGAAATTTGCTAAGATAGTAGAATTTGAGTGTCCTCTCTTTAAAAAAAAAGTAAACATGTAAGGTGATGGGTATGTTAATTAGCATGATTGTAGGAATCCTTTCACAATGTATATGTCTATAAAATCATTGTTCTGTATAGTTTAAATATGTTACCAAACAATTTTGTCAGTCGTATCTTAATAAAGTTGGGGAAAAAAATATGTGCCTCCAAATAAAGTCAACAACCACCTACAGAGTATGTCTCCCCTTTCCCCCAATATCAATCCTGAATTTGATCAGATATCTAGATCTAAACATCAGTTTATAATTGCAGCCTTCAGGAGGCATATTTGAAAATTGCTTACATATGCAGTCAGTAAAATCCAGACCATTTCTTTAACAGATAAATTTCAAAGGGGATAAGCAAGTGGGGGAGAAATCCTAGAGCTTAAAAGGGACTTTAGACAACTATCGATTAATTGGAATATATAGTTACTACCTGGGTTCTAATGTGAAAAAAAAATGATCAAAGTTAGGTAATCTGGGTAATATGAATAACAGAATATTGAATGATCTATGATTACTAATATTTTAAAGTAAAATAATGGTATTGTGTTTATCCTTTTTATCCTTTTTAAAAGAAGGTTTTTATTTTTAATTTTTTTATATTTTTTTAAAAGATTTTATTTATTTATTTGTCAGAGAGAGAGAGAGTGAGAGTGAGCACAGGCAGACAGGGTGGCAGGCAGAGGTCCCCCGATGTGGGACTTGATCCCAGTACGATGGGATCATGACCTGAGCAGAAGGCAGCTGCTTAACCAACTGAGCCACCCAGGTGTCCCAGAAGGTTTTTATTTTTTTAGAGACACACAGAAATCATATGATGTATGGAATTTGCTCTGAAAGAATTCCTATTAAGAGATCAAAGTAGGTTTTTCATAGATAGCTTTTGTGAAGTAATGTTCCCTCTATCCCTATACTTTGAATCATTTTAATCAGGAACAGATGCTATATTTTGTCAAATGCTTTTTCTGCATCAATTGAGAGGACCATGTGTTTCTTCTGTCTTTTCTTACTGATTTGTTCCATCACATTGATTGATTTGTGAATGTTGAACCGCCCCTGCATCCCATGGATAAATCCCACAGGGTCATGATGGATAATCTTTTTAATGTACTGTTGGATCCTATTAGCTAGGATCTTGTTGAGAATCTTGGCATCCATATTTACCAGAGGTATTGGTCTGAAATTCTCCTTTTTGGTGGGGTCTTTGCCTGGTTTGGGGACCAGGGTAATGCTGGCTTCATAAAGAGTCTGGAAATTTGCCTTCTGCTTCAATTTTTTGAAATGGTTTCAGGAGAATAGGTATTATTTCTTCTCTGAATGTTTGGTAGAATTCTCCAGGGAACCTGTCAGGTCCTGGGCTCTTGTTTTTTGGGGAGGTTTTTGATCACTGCTTCAATCTCGTTACTAGATATTAGTCTATTCAGGTTGTGAATTTCTTCCTGATTCAGTTTTGGAAGTTTATAGGTTTCCAGGAATGCATCCATGTCATCTAGGTTGCTTAACTTATTGGCATGTAACTGTTGATAATAATTTCTGATGATTGTTTCCTTGGTGTTAGTCATGATCTCTCCCTTTTCATTCATAATTTTGTTAATTTGGGTCCTCTCTCTTTTCTTTTGGATTAGTTTGGCCAATGGTTAATCAATCTTATTGATTCTTTCAAAAGACCACCTTCTAGTTTCGTTGATGTGTTCTACTGTATCTCTAGTTTCTATCTCATTGATCTCTGCTCTAATCTCGATTATTTCCCTTCTTGTGTGTGGGGTTGGCAAATATCACCCTTAATGGGGAAAAGCTGACAGAGTTCCCTTTGAGATCAGGAGCACAGCAAGGATGCCTATTCTCACCCCTCTTGTTCAACACAGTACTAGAAGTCCTAGCAACATCAATCAGACAACAAAAAGAGATAAAAGGTATTCAAATTGGCAGTGAAGAAGTCAAACTCTCTCTTCCCAGATGACACAATACTTTACATGGAAAACCCAAAAGACTCCACCCCCAAATTACTAGAACTCATACAGCAATTCAGTAATGTGGCAGGATACAAAATCAATGTACAGAAGTCAGTTGCTTTCTTATACACTCATAATGAAAATACAGAAAGGGAAAGAAGATAATCAATTCTATTTACTACAGCACAAAGAACCATAAGATACTTGGGAATAAATCTAACCAAAGAGGTAAAGGATCGGTACTCAAGGAATTACAGAATACTCATGAAAGAAATTGAAGAAGACACAAAAAGTTGGAAAAGCATTCCATGCTCATGGATCAGAAGAATAAACATTGTTAAAATGTCTATACTGCCTAGAGCAATCTATACTTTCAATGCCATTCTGATCAAAATTCCACCAGCATTTTTCAAAGCGCTGGAGCAAACAATCCTGAAATTTGTATGGAATCAGAAGAGACGCTGAATTGCTAAGAAAATGTTGAAAAAGAAAAACAAAACTGGGGGCATCAAGTTGCCTGATTTTTAAGGATACTACTAAGCTGTGATCACCAAGACAGCATGGTGCTGGCATAAAAACAGACACATAGACCAGTGAAACAGAGTAGAGAGCCCAGATATGGACCCTCAACCTTATGGTCAAAAAATCTTCGACAAAGCAGGAAAAAAGATAACAGTGGAAAAAAGTCTTTTCAATAAATGGTGCTGGCAAAATTGAACAGCTATGTGTAGAAGAATGAAACTCGACCATTCTCTTACACAATACAAAAATATAAACTTGAAATGGACAAAAGATCTCAATGTGAGAGAGGAATCTATCAAAATCCTAGAGGAGAACACAGGCAGTAACCTCTTTGACTTCAGCCACAACAACAACTTTCAAGATATGTCTCCAAAGGCAAAGGAAGCAAAAGCAAAAATGAACTTTTGGGACTTCATCAAGATCAAAAGCTTCTGCACAGCAAAGGAAACAGTCAACAAAACAAAGAGCCAACCCACAGAATGGGAGAAGATACTCGCAAATGACAGTACAAAGGGCTGATGTCAAGATCTATAAAGAACTCCTCAAACTCAACACACACAAAACAGATAATCACGTCAAAAAATGGACAGAAGATATGAACAGACACTATCCAAAGAAGACATACAAATGGCTAACAGACACATGAAAAAATGTTCATCATCATTAGCCATGAGAGAGATTCAAATAAAAAAACCACATTGAGATACCATCTTATACTAGTTACAATGGCCAGAATTAACAAGACGGGAAACAACATGTGTTGGAGAGGATGTGGAGAAAGGAGAACCCTCTTAAACTGTTGGTGGGAATGCAAGCTGCTACAGCCACTTTGGAAAACAGTGTGGAGATTCCTTAAGAAATTAAAAATAGAGCTTTCCTATGACCCTTCAATTGCACTACTGGGTATTTACCCCAAAGATACAGATGTAGTGAAAAGAAGGGCCATCTGTATCCCAACGTTCATAGCAGCAATGGTCATGGTCGCCAAACTGTGGAAAGAACCAAGATGCCCTTCAACAGACAAATGGATAAAGAAGATATGGTCCATCTATACAATGGAATATTATGCCTCTATCAGAAAGGATGAATACCCATCTTTTGTATCAACATGGATGTGACCTGAGGAGATTATGCTGAGTGAAATAAGTCAAGCAGAGAAAGTCAATTATCATATGTTTTCACTTACTTGTGGAGCATAAGGAATAGCACAGAGGACAAGGGGAGGTGGAGAGGAGAAGTGAGTTGGGGAAGTCGGAGGGGGAAATGAACCATGAGAGACTGTGGGCTCTGAGAAACAAACTGAGGGTTTTGTAGGGGAGGAGGGGGCGTTGGGTGAGCCTGGTGGTGGGTATTATGGAGGGCACATATTGCATGGAGCACTGGGTGTGGTGCATAAACAATGAATTCTGGAACACTGAAAAGAAATTTTTTAAAAAGGTCCAAGTAGGTAGAGTACCTATGAAACAAGACTCTGAATTGATAAGAATTGAAACTAAGTGATGAATACATGGGGTTTCAAGCTGAGGCATGAGAAAAATTGCCCATTTTGTTGGTAAAATATGGTGGAATGTTGCCAGTTTCGTATGACTCAGCCTAGTGCTATGTTCTCTACTTTTGTCTATGGTTGGGTGATTTCTATAGTTAAAGGCTTTTAGAAGCTGGTGCTTAATGTATCAGTTGGTTCCATGGGTATTTGTTGACTCATGACCCAATAATCCGGCAGTGACCTAATAAAACTGAATTCCTAAAAATGCAAAAGTAGAGACTCCCACTGATGCCACCCTGGGACCAATACTCAGAGCAAGGATCTGGTTGCAGACCCATTCAACTAGCCTCTATCTTCGTGTGTGCCCATGGGTAAGATGCTACTTTCTCCATCAGCAGAGCTAGAAGGAAGTCATGGTATCTTTACAGAAAGTTGCCCTCTTGAGGGTAAATGGGACTGGACGCAGCCTTTGTTTCTCAGTATGACATCACTGGGGGAATGCAGGGAGATGTTTCTTGGTTCTTGAGCTGGTGAGGAACTCTGGCTTCAAAGAAGAGGAGATACTTCCTCTAGGAGAAGCCCTTGACCTTGGGGAGACAGAGTTTAGGAGGGTTTGCTCCCTGAGGAGAGAATGCAGTGCACATTGGGAAACCTACAACTTGCAGCAAGTTGCCTCCTGAAGATGTCACATAGTCAATACAGGCTTCCTACTGCCATGTCCCAGTCCCCATAGGAAACAACTATTCAGGGAATAGAAGTGAAATTGGACAATTTGTCTAACAAGGAGCCTTGGGAATTGACTTCTTATTGGCCCAGAACTTGTAAATATTCCCTCTGTTCTGATAATTCATCCCCACCCTAGCTTTTCTTCTTTGGGCCAGGTGGATATCTACCTGTGCTTCTATGAGGCATCGTCTGTCCCTAAGATATAACCTCATCATTCTTGTACTTTGTGGAAGCAGAGCAGCATCTTTATTGACCATCCCAGAGAGGAAACTGAGTGAAGTTGCTTCACTCACATTGCTTCAGTGATCATGTCAAGAAGAGGAAAGATAGTAAGTGGACTTGGAAGATGAGAGAGTGAGAGAGAACAGGAGAGAGAGAAGAGAGAGAGTGAGAGAAGAAATGAAAGTTTGAGAACAATTAGAGAGAATGCAGGCAGCAGAAAGAGAATAGGCAGTGTTCTCAGAGAGCTGGGTGGTTCTGCTGGGCTCAAGTTAGCATCTAAGTCTCAGGCCTGAATCTAGTGGTGGCTCATGAGTCTGTTCAACATAGTCTTGCTATGATGCTAGCAAGCCCTTTCCAAAGTCCGTAATTTGCAGCATAATCTTGTTCTTATTAATCTATAAAGTTTATTTAAAAAATTACTCAGAAACATGTATACATTCCAATGACATATTCTTACTGTATTAAATTTTACATTTTTAAAAATTTTTTAAAGATTTTATTTATTTTTTTAAATTTTTTTATTTCTTTTCAGTGTAACAGTATTCATTGGTTTTTGCACTACACCCAACATTTTGATCACCAGTTTGAGAAATTACCTTCATGAGTAGTTGCATTTTATAAAGCTGAGGCTTTCTATAATTCTAGGGGCAATTGTAATTTCCTCACTAAGCATCCAACTTTTTCAAATATTAAGGGCCTTTAAAGCTAAGATTTGCTGGAACTTTATAATTAAAAGTAAATCTCCAATGAAGAGGGACAACTTCTAACATTCAGTTTCTGTCATTAAAGTAATATTTAATTTTTATTTGCTTATAGATTTTATTAGTTTGAGGCCAATTTTATTAAAAAATTATTTATCATTTTGAAGTCTTAAAGATAGCATTTTGTCAATTTAAATTTTCAGTTTTCTGGTTAAGTATACTTCAGATATAAAAGGTATCAAACTGCCCAAAAATACCTTGGAGCTGTTGCTACATAGACAAATAGTGTGTACTTTTAAAGGATTCTCTGCATTTTGACCTACATTATCTGATCAAATATTAATTTTTAAAAATTGTCAAAAGTTAGATATTGCATTAAGAAAACAATCCATCCCAAAATGTGAATCACGAACCTTGACAGACAGTGATTCAAAGTAATCATTTCATTTATTTTAATATATAGGTTTGAATGTAAAAATATTTGCTAAATATGACTGACATTCTCCCTATCATTTAAGAGTATGTTATGTGTATTAATAAACAACATTTTTTTTTCAAAATTTAGGTTAAACTGGTAACTCAAAAAAGGCATTAAACCACTATTTAAAACTAAATTGAAACTTTCCTCTTATATGAACATTTATCCTGTCATTAAGCCGCTGCCTTCGGCTCAGGTCATGATCTCAGGGTCCTGGGATCGAGTCCCGCATCGGGCTCTCTGCTCAGCAGGGAGCCTGCTTCCTCCTCTCTCTCACTCTGCCTGCCTCTCTGCCTACTTGTAATCTCTCTCTGTCAAATAAATAAATAAATAAATCTTTAAAAAAAATTAGTCATTGAAACTCTTGAGTTTTCAAATTCAGTAGCTAAATGATAACTATGTTTCTTTAGACAAACAATTCTTTGAATTGGAGACATTAAGTATAAGGAGTCTTCCTTCTTCTGCAACAAGCTGGGACCACAGTCTTAGTATCTGGTCCTGCTTTTCCAAGCTCCCTTCAGTATCTCAAAGAAGAAAGTGTTTCTACCAAGCTGTGTTGGCATAAGTGCAAGTTATTTCCATCACTGAGTCTCTGAAGTCATTGAGATTCCTGACCTTTCCTGCTGAGAAACCATGGATACCAAGCTCTAGGGTTCCGTGTGAGATGGGAATTGTGTTTCTTTGAGTAGA
Organism: Neogale vison; assembly: GCF_020171115.1. Taxonomy (NCBI): domain Eukaryota; kingdom Metazoa; phylum Chordata; class Mammalia; order Carnivora; family Mustelidae; genus Neogale; species Neogale vison. The sequence goes on from NC_058096.1 coordinate 218,109,685, forward strand.
GCAATCATCAAGATGATTAGGGAGCATGTGAGTATCCCAGTTCCAGAGACTTACACTTCTCCAAGAGTTGTGGAAAAACCGGGAGTGATGGAGGAAGTGAGTGGGAATTCGGTGGGAGATGGTAAGGGGGCTATGGAAGTTCAGGAAGAAAGCATGCAGAAGGGCAGCATGGTTCAGTGGAAGGGCTATGCGTTTGGGACTCAGGCAGACATCCAGTGGCAGCTCAGCATTTAATGACTGTGGAAGTTACACATCCTTTCCCCATTTGGGGCCTCAATCGTCTTATTTGTAGAAGGGGCATTGTAATCCCTTCATCACAGTTTGTTGTTAGGATAACATGCCATATATGTACTATCTCTATTATAGTGCTTGGCACATCCTAGGATTCATTAATATGAAATGTGAAAAAGGATGGAGACAGGGCGCCTGGGTGGCTCAGTGGGTTAAGCCTTCAGCTCCCTTCAGCTCAGGTCATGATCTCAGGGTCCTGGGATTGAGTCCTGCATCGGGCTCTCTGCTCAGTGGGGAGCCTGCTTCCCTCTCTCTCTCTCTCTTTCTGCCTGCCTCTCCGTCTACTTGTGATCTCTTTCTGTCAAATAAATAAATAAAAATCTTTAAAAAAAAAAAGGATGGAGACAGGAAATGACAGGAAAGGATGCATCGTGATGGAGATTGGCAAGTTGTCCCTTCCCCCAAATCTGGGGTAAAACATAATTTTAGGAGGGCAGTAGTAAGTAGAGCAATACATGCAGATTTGCAGTAGAATCAGGGTATTTTTTTCACATGAAGGTAAACGTGGGTTTTGTTCAGCTGCATTTCCTGAGGATTCTTAGAAATTCTCAGGGTAACTTTCTATTATGTCCATTTCCTCATAATTTGATAAATGCCTCTTGAGTCTGTTTCCCTTCTTGAACTTTGAATTTATCAGTTCACTCCAGATTCTTGAAATTGTAGAGATGAAGAATACACGTGCTAGATTCAGACTGCTTGGCTTAGTTCTGCCACCTGCTGTCTGTGAGGTACCGTTTGATTTTATTAATGTCCTTGTCTCTCCATTTGCTTATATGTTACACGGTTCCTTATGTTTTCTTATATGTTACCTTCTATGAAATAGGACAAAGCTCAGTGGGTTGTTGCGAGTAGCGATTTTGCAAAGAACTTAGGGCAGTACCTGTTGCTACAGAAGGCACTCAGTATAAAAGAGAATTATTATTCATGCGAATATTGAACAGTAGTGTTTATGCCTTGTGTATCCCGTATAGGATGCTGGCCACAAAACCAAGCAAAGACATACAATCCCTGCTCTCAAGTGTCTGGAGGACAGGGTCTGTGTCATTTCATGTCTTTGTCCCCGCCACTCAGCCCAAATCCTGGTATATGACAACCATCAGTAATTGTTCATGGAATAAATGAGTGGATGAATGGAAAAGTGAACAAAAGTATTATAGACAGGGTACCTGGGTGGCTCAGTGGGTTAAAGCCTCTGCCTTCGGCTCAGGTCATGATCTCAGGGTCCTGGGATTGAGCCCCACGTTGGGCTCTCTGCTCAGCTGGGAACCTTTTTCCTCCTCTCTCTCTCTCTTTCTCTGCCTGCCTCTCCACCTACTTGTGATCTCTGTCTGTCAAATAAATAAATAAATAATCTTTAAAAAATAAAATTAAAGTGTTATAGACAGGGGGTATACTTCGTGAGGATTAATCTGACAGTGATTTCAGGATTCTTTGAAGGAAGGAAAATGGATATACAAAGACTAAGAACTAGGACTTGCCAACCGAGAAGGAATGGGAGACTTGATTTACTCACAAGTAATAGTGGGAGGAGGTAGATGGAAAATGAGTATAGGAATAGAATGTTCAGCTTCTGGAAGTGGTAGCAGCTCATTGATGGATTGCTTTTGGCAGTGGAGGAAATGTTTCAGTCATACTGGTCTAGAGGAATGGTGATATCATTCACAGAAAGAGAGATTCTAGAAGAAAATAGACTTCATTTTTTATATAATGAACTTGCCAAAGCAGGACAAAAGAGAGATAGCACTGCTTAATATAACCATTTTATTCTGGGTCAGACACTGTAGATAATTTTATATTCATATCTCATTTGATCCTCTAGAAAACCCTGTTCGTTATATAACATTATCATCATTCCCTTTCAAAGAAAGTGAGGTTTACTCAAGTTTACTCAAGGTCACTTAGCTAGTATGTGGTGACCCGTGAATCATATCCAGGTGTGTCTCTTTTCAGAGTCCTTCCTTAACATCTGAACTGATGATGCCTAATGTTGGCTGAGACCATGCTGTGATGCTGAGCCCTACTTGGATCCCTTTCCACATGCTACCTCCTTTTAGCTTCTAAGAAAACTCAGAGGTGGGTATTATTTCTCCCAAGTATAAAGATAACAGAAAATGAAGTTTAGCAAGGTTAATTGTTACTAGTTTAAGAAGCCAGTGTTTTAATTCTAGTCTGTCTGGATCCAATTATCTGGGAGCTTCCCACTACTCCACACTGTATTTGTAAAAATTTGTAAATTTTTGTAAAAAAAAAAGTTTGCAGGCAATAATTCAGGTCTAGGTTTGGAAGTCTGGAGCTATAAGTCTGAGAATCACCTCTGAAAAGTAGCAGACCTGTGCAAACAAAGTTTTTAAAAGTGGATCCTAATGGGGAGGTAGGACATTTCATTAACACCTGAAATGGTATACAAAGTAATGTCAAGGTATATATTTTCCTGGGTAGGGGTTGGAGAGAAAGGGAGGCCTATAGTTTAGCAGAATCCCTAAAGGATTATAGGACCAAAATTGTTGAGGAAAAAAGAGCCAAAGTGAAACTATTTTGAGATCTACTGTCTCAATAAATTTCAAGTATACAATACAGTATTTGTAACTATTTGCACACCAGATCCCCAGATCTTACCCACTTTATAACTACAAGCTTATACCATTTGACCAGCATCTCCCCATTTCCCCCAAGCCCCTGGTAGTCACCATTCTACTGTCTATTTCTATGAGTTTGACTTTTTTAAAATTCCACATATAAATGAAGTCATATAATATTTGTCTTTCTCTGCCTAGAATATTTCACTTAGCATAAAGTCCCCTGGGTTCATCCATGTTGTCACAGAGGTCAAGATTTCCTTCTTTCTCATGACTGAATTTTCTATATATCCCACAGCTGCTCTATCCATTTCCCACTGATGGACACTTGCATTGTTTCCATATCTTGGCTATTGTGAATTATGCTGTAATGAACATGGGAGAGCTGATACTCATTTGAGATACTGATTTGGTTTCCTTCAGACACATACCCAGAAGAGGGATTGTTGGATCATATGGTGGTTCTATTTTAACTTTTTGAGGAACTTCCACAGTTTTCCACGGTGACCACACCAGTGGTCACTTCCACCAAGACTGAACAAGGATTCCCTTTTCTCCATGTCATGACCAACAGTTCTTATATACTGTCTTTTTGGTAAAAACCGTCTAAAAGGTGTGAAACGATATCTCAGTGTGATTTTTGTGTTTCCCTGATGATACACCTTTCATGTACCTGGTGGCCATTCTTTATCTCTTCTTTAGAAAAATGTCTGTTCAGGTTCTTTGCCCATTTTTAATCGGATTACTTGCATTTTTGTTATCAGGCAGTATAAATTCCTTATATATTTTGGATACATCCCCCATCAGATACATGGTTTGCAAATGTCTTCTCCCATTCCACAGATTGCCCTTTCTCTTTGTCGATCGTTTCCTTTGCTGTTCAGAAACCTTTTAGTTGGCTGTTATCCCACTTGTTGACTTTTGCTTTTGTTCCCTGTGCCTTTGCTGTCATATAAAAAAAAAATCATTGCCAAAACTGATGTCAAGGAACTTTCCCTATGTTCTCTTCTGGGAGTTTTATGAGTTCAGCTCTTACATTTAAGTCTTTAATGTATTTTGAGTTATTTTTTGTGAGTGTTTTAAGATACGAGTCCACTTTCATTCTTTTGAATGTTTACAGTCAGTTCCCCCAACATCATTCGTTGAAGAGACTATCCTTTCCCCATTGTGTGTTCTAAGCACCCTTGTAAAAGATTAGTTCACTGTTGACATATGAGTTTACTTCTTGGGTCTCTGTTCAGTCCCACAGATCTATGTGTTTTTATGCCAGTGTCATACTGTTTGATTACTAGAGCTCTATAATTAGTTGAAATCAGGAAATGTGATGGTTCCAGCTTTGTTCTTTCTCAAGATTGCTTTGGCTTTGGGGGGGGTGGGGTGTCTTTCATGGTTCCATACAAATTTTAAGACTGTGTCCTCTGTTTCTACAAAAAACGCCTTTGGAATTTTGATAGGAATTATGTCGAATCTGTAGATCACTTTCAGGAGAATGTATGTGTTCACAATTTTAATTATTCTAGTTGATGTAACAGGATATCTTTCCATTTATTTATGTCTTCTTCAATTTCCTTCATCAGCGTTTTAGTTTTTGGCACATGTTAAATTTTGGTTAAATTTACTTTGATTAAATGGATTCCTAAGTGCTTTATTGCTTTGGGTGCGATTATAAATGGGATTGTTTTATTTATTTCTTTTTCAGATAGTTCATTGTTAGTATATAGAAATGCAACTGATTTTTCTGTGTTGACTTCATATCAATTCACTTCACTTCACTGAGTCATTTGTTAGTTTCAGCTGTTGGGGTGTGTGTGTGTGTGTCTAGTTCTTAGGGATTTTTTATATAGAAGATCATGTGCATGTATTTTTTTTCTGATCTCATTGCGTTATCTTTCTGTGTTTTTTGTTTGTTTGTTTGTCTTTAAGTAGACCCCACACCCAATGCAGGGCTTGAACTCACGACCCTGAGATCAAGAACTGAGCTGAAATCAAGAATCGGACATTTAACCTACTGAGCCACCAGGTGCCCCTTTCTGTGTTTTCCTGTAGCTTGTCGAACTTCCTTAAAACATCTGTTTTGGGGATGCCTGGGTGGCTCAGTTGGTTAAGCGGCTGCCTTCGGCTCAGGTCATGATCCTGGCGTCCTGGGATCGAGTCCCACATCGGGCTCCTTGCTCGGCAGGGAGCCTGCTTCTCCCTCTGCCTCTGCCTGCCATTCTGTCTGCCTATGCTCGCTCTCTCTCCCTCTCTCTCTGACAAATAAATAAAGTCTTAAAAAAAAAATCTGTTTTGAATTCTTTGTCAGGCAGATCATAGATCTGTATTTATTTTTTAAAAAGAGTTTATTTATTTCTTTGAGAAAGAGAAAGCGAGAGAGATCACAGAGGGAGAGGGAGAAGCTGACTTGCTGCTGACTGAGTGGAGAGCCGGGGGCAGTGCCCGATCCTAGGACTGTGAGATCATGACCTGAGCCGTAGGCAGCTGCCCAACTGACTGAGCCATCCACGCCCTCCATAGATCTGTATTTCTTAAGGGTCAGTTACTAGAAATTATTGTGTCATTTGGCTGTGTCATCTTTTGTTGACTTTTTAACATTCCCTGAAATCATGCGTTGATGTTTTCACATTTGAAGTAGCAGTTACATCCTCCAGTCTTTTTCTGACTGGCTTTGGGTGGGGGGCGGATATCCCTCTGTTAGCCCTTCTAGTGATTCTTGGGCTTTTCAGTGGATTCTTAGACCTTTCCAGTGAATACTCCTGCTTCACACTTCTTGTTCCCAATGGGGAGGGGACATTCCTGAGACCCTGTACCTTCTTTTGATCCTGCAAAGCCAGACCAGAGGCTGACAGCCTCCAGTTTGCTTTCCCTGGGGTGGTGCCCCGAAATGCTCAAGTTGGTGTGTTTTCTCTCAATTCCTCAGAGTTGGGCTGGTTTTCTACACTTGCTCACTAGCCATCTGCAAATGCCCAGACTTGCCGCCCTTGGGGGCATGCACTGGAAGCCAGCCAGCCATGGCTTGGTGGTGTTCATGGGTGAGGCACTCGGGGCACTGGGAGAGCTGGCAGGAGAGTTGGGAGAGTCTACAGGTGAGAAGTATTGCCAGCAGTGTGCGGGCAGGCTTCCAGATGGAATCTGTGGAAGAGTTAGCAGGATCTGGAGCCCTCTGATGCATTGGGAGCCTTGCCTGCTGTGCTCCCAGCCTCTCCCCGCCCTCCTCGCCCTCCTCGCATAGCTCCCTGCATGGGGTAAGAAGGAAGTGGGTCAGCACATTGCACAGCTGGGGAAGTCAAACACTCGCTCACATGCTCTTACTTTACCACGTGGGGAAAAAAATCACGGCTCAGGGGTTCTTCTTGACACTGAGCTGTGCTGTCTTGGGGAAATGCGACCATGCTACCGTGAAGTTGTTCTTCTCACCCTCTTCCGAGTATCAAATATCAGATTTTCTCCGCTCTAGTTGTGCACTAGAACATCTCCACTGGACCCTGGGCTCCGACACGCATCCTCTGGTCGATGGCAAGTTGTCAAACTCAGTGTTCTTTGCAGAGAAGATGGAAAACTGTTCTCCTATCTTCGTGACATCACATAGTAAGTGATCACTAAAGGAAAACGGGACTATGAACTGAGAGAACGAGATCATGTAATCTGTCTAATTGTGTAGGTCTTCTCTTAGGACCTTCAGTAGTTTTTTTTTTTTTAAGATTTTATTTATTTATTTGACAGAGAGAGATTACAAGTAGGCAGAGAGTCAGGCAGAGAGAGAGGAAGGGAAGCAGGCCCCCCGATGAGCAGGGAGCCCGATGTGGGACCTGATCCCAGGACCCTGAGATCATGACCTGAGCCGAAGGCAGCGGCTTAACCCACTGAGCCAGCCAGGCGCCCTGGACCTTCAGTAGTTTTATTAAAGTTTCAAGCTTTCTTTTCCGAATTATGCATTTAAGAATATGAATGTTCTTCTATATACTAGTTTCCCTACACCTCCTTTGATTAGCTAAGTTTTTTGTTTTGGGGGGGTGGCTTTTTTGAGTTTAGTTGATACAGTGTTACATTTGTTTGAGGTGGACAATCTAGAGATTCAACTTCTCGACACATTACATTATTCTTACTGCAGGTGTGGCCTCCATCTGTCACCACACGATGCTATTACATCATTGACTGTGTTCCCTAGGCTGTGCCTTTTATTCCTGGGACTTCATTCATTCCGTTACTGGAAGCCTGTATCTCCCATTCCCTTTCACCTGTTTTGCCCATCCCCCCGCCCCCTCCCTCTGGCGACTTTCAGTTTGTTCTCTGTATTTATAGGTCTGATTCTTTTTTTTTTTTAACATTTTTATTGAAATATATTTCACATACTGTAAAATTGACCCTTTAAAACTGTACAGGCTAATGTTCTTTAGAACAATCACAGAACCATTTTGACAAATTAACCTTTGTGGCAATCACCACAAATGTTAATTATGGAACACTTTCAACTCCTTTTTTTTTTAATTTTTTATTTCTTTTCAGCATAACAGTATTCATTGTTTTTGCACCACACCAAGTGCTCCATGCAGTCCGTACCCTCTCCAATACCCACCACCTGGTTCCCCCAACCTCCCACCCCCTGCCCCTTCAAAACCCTCAGATTGTTTTTCAGAGTCCATAGTCTCTCATGGTTCACCTCCCCTTCCAATTTACCCAAATTCCCTACTCCCCTCTAACACCCCTTGTCCTCCATGCTATTTGTTATGCTCCACAAATAAGTGAAACCATATGATAATTGACTCTCTCTGCTTGACTGATTTCACTCAGCATAATCTCTTCCAGTCCCGTCCATATTGCTACAAAAGTTGGGTATTCATCCTTTCTGATGGAGGCATAATACTCCATAGTGTATATAGACCACATCTTCCTTATCCATTCGTCCGTTGAAGGGCATCTTGGTTCCTTCCACAGTTTGGCGACCGGCCATTGCTGCTATAAACATTGGGGTACAGATGGCCCTTCTTTTCACTACATCTGTATCTTTGGGGTAAATACCCAGTAGTGCAATTGCAGGGCCATAGGGAAACTCTATGTTTAATTTCTTGAGGAATCTCCACACTGTTCTCCAAAGTGGTTGCATCAACTTGCATTCCCAAGTAGGTCTGATTCTGCTTTTTGTTTGTTCATTTGTTGTTTTAGATTCCGCACAGGAGTGAAATCATACAGCATTTACCTTTCTCTGTCTAATTTCACTTAGCCTTATACCCTCTAGGTCCACCCATGTTGTTGCAAATGGCAAGATCTCATCTTTTTAAAAGGCTGCTTAATATTACAGTGTGCATATCTATATCTATATATTACATAGATAGATGACAGATAAATAGATAAATAGATAGATAGATGATAGGTTTTTTAAAAAAGTATAAATATTCCTGGTTTCAATGATGATGCATATATTATTTTTAAATGTCCTTTTAATAGCTCTGAAAATAGAGGAACAGGCTGATTATCTTTTACTAATGATTTCTAATTTGACTACATTATGATCAGAAAACGTGATCTGTTTGACTTGTACTCTTTGGTATTAACATTTGCTTTATGGCCTGATTTTCTATACCCTTAGCAAAATTTTGCATGCTCCCACCCCTGGTCTCTCAACTACTAAAAAAAGATATGATAAAATCTTCTAATATGATGTGCTTTATCATCTTTTCCTTGCAGTTCTATTAGTTTTTCCTTTATATATTATAAGCGTGTGCTATTAAATGCATATTAGTTATTTTATGTATTATATATGTATAATATATAATATATCAGTTATTAGCTGCTTTTTTTTTCGGGTCAGTTTTCCTTTTATTATGATATATTGACTTTCCTCATCCTTTTGGATGCCTTTGCTTTAAGTATGCCTCATCTGATATCAACACGCTGTCTGTCCCCCACTTGCTTCAGCTGCACATGTCCTGAAACAAGTTGTTCATCTTCATCTTGGTTAGTATTTCTTGATATACCCTTATTATTTCCTGATGGTCAAACCTTCTACATCATTATAGGTTACATATATCTCTTGTGAGATAATAGAATTTTGTTCCTTTGTCCAATCTGCGACTCTCTGCTTTGAAAGATTAAAGCCATTTAAACATTTGTTATAATTACCCATATATTTTGTGATTTTTCTCTGCTTCTTTATAGTTCCTTTCCTGACTTAAAATGGTTTGACCAAAACCTCTTAAATTCTGTTACTCCCCTATTGTAATTTATAAGTTATAAATCCTGTATCCATTATTTTAGTGGTTACATTTAAACTTAAGTCATGTGGAAAGTCCAAAATACCCAACATTCTTGTTCTCCTGCAACTCAAGGCAAGAACCTTTCAACACTTATTCTAATTCCTCTTTTGTAGTACATATAATTTTCCCCTAGTATCTTAATCCATCTTGTTTATGTGGTACTATTATTATTAGTTTAAAACTCAGTGTTTTTTTAAATTTTTTTTCTACATATAAACAAGTTACTTGGCTCTTCATTGCTTCCTGGATATTGCTTATTTTTAATTCAATTTGTTTTATCCTGAAGTAAATCCCTTAGTTTTTTCAGTAAGTTTTCATGCATGGTGAACTCTCTCAACAGTTTTCTGAAATGGGAATCTTCATGGGAGGGTCCTACGACTAAACCTTGACATATGAGTTGCTGTAAACACTTCATCAACAGTTCAATATGGAACCTGTATATAAACAGATGTTATTCTCAGTCCAGATGGGAAATGGGTTGTAATCTCATCTGATCTTCCAGAACCATCTCTGTAGCTTTCCTGGAATATCATCTTTTCAATACTTCCAGAGGAATATTACCCATGGAACCAAGGAACCAAACCAGTGCATCTGAATTCATCCTCCTGGGACTTTCAGAAAGTCCAGAGCAGGAGACCCTCCTCTTTGCTCTGTTTCTGTGCATGTATGTGGTCACCGTAGTGGGAAACCTGCTCATCATCCTGGCCATCAGCTCAGACTCCCACCTCCACACTCCCATGTACTTCTTCCTGGCTAATCTCTCCTTGGTTGATTTCTGTCTGGCCACTGACACAGTCCCCAAGATGCTGGTGAACATCCAAATCAGTAGCAAGTCAATCTCCTATCCCTGCTGCCTGACCCAGATGTACTTTTTCCATTTCTTTGGCATTATGGACAGTGTTTTAATTGCTGTGATGGCTTATGACAGGTTTGTGGCTATATGTCACCCCTTACACTACACCACCATCATGAGCCCACGCCTCTGTGGCCTGCTGGTTGGTGGCCCGTGGATGTTTTCCTGCGTCATCTCCCTCATTCATATCCTCCTGATGGCCCGTCTGGTTTTCTGTGGGAGCAATGAGTTGCCCCACTTCTTCTGTGACCTCACTCCCCTTCTCAGGCTTTCTTGCACTGACACCTCTGTGAACAAGATCTTTGTACTCATCGTGGCTGGGATGGTGATAGCCACGCCTTTCATCTGCATCCTGGCCTCCTATGTTCGCATCATTGTGGCCATCATGAAGGTCCCCTCTGCAGGGGGCAGGAAGAAAGCCTTTTCCACCTGCAGCTCCCATCTGTCTGTGGTTGCTCTCTTCTATGGGACCACCATTGGGGTCTATTTGTGTCCTTCCTCTGTGCGCACAGCTGTGAAGGAGAAAGCCTCTGCTGTGATGTACACTGCAGTCACCCCCATGCTGAACCCCTTTATCTATAGCCTGAGGAACCGGGATCTAAAAGGGGGCCTGAGGAAGCTTGTCAACAGAAAAGTTACTTCATCTTCCTGACCACAAGGACACTTGGGCACTTCCAGGAAGTAGGATCTCGACATCTAGGATCTTGGGCTAACGAATGGAATGGCATGGTTTGGGAGAGTAGCCACTTTGGATTTTGAGTTGAAGATGTTTAAAAGGAAATCTGGCCTTGTAACTATTTTCTCAATTACTTGGACCAGTAAGGGTCCTTTGCTGTCTTCCCAGAAAGATCAGTCTAGTTTCTGCCAGATTGGATTTGTCCTGGTTCAAAACCCAGTTAGCTCTCAACAAATATTTATGGCGTTCGTGTTCTGGGCTTGCTGTGAGTGCTGGCCATGGAGTGGTGAGCAGGAGACCCAAGGTCCCTACTGTGCAGAGTTTATAGTTGAATGTGGGAAAAGATACTGGACACTAATTTTAATAGAATGAACTATGCACATGAGGGCAAGGATAGGATAGAGTAGAACCCCCTACAGAATCTGGAAGGGGGACTCCGGGAAGGTTTTCTGGGAGAGATGATCCTAAACCTCCAAGGTAAGATGATGTTTTCTCAGGCAAATATGAGGAGAAATAGGATCAGAAAAAGAAAAAAAAATACAGTATGTGCAAAGGTCAGAGAACAAGAGGAAGAGAGAGAAGGACGCATTTGTGAAGTGAAAAATCCGGTTATGGTGAATAACTTGGGGAATGCCAGGTCTTGAAGGACTTTGGGACCAACTCAAGAGTTTGGCTTTTTCCTGAGAACCAGGCAGTTCATTGACTTCTAGAGACCAAAGTCAGGGAGCACATAGGTGAGTCATGTCCCCTGTACCCTCACTTCTATGGCATGGGCTGGATGACATTTGTACAAGGCACAGGGGAGAAAGAGATTGAGACCAGGCACTAAGAAAACAAGGAGCCACTTGATGGTATAGGTCTTTGTAGCCAAAGAGGAAAATACCAATCAACTGAATCATGAATGTCTAAGCTAGAAGGAAACTGAGGCATGTCTCGGTCGCCATATACCCCTGTGGAATGCAAATGAGTCGTAACACGGCTTACAACAGAAATGGGAGTTATTTGTTGCAGGTTTTCCTTGTGCCTCCTCACCGTGTTCTTTTACACTCTCATTTCCTTATTCTTTAGCCCCTGTGAAAGCAGTGCACCTCATTTACGTGTATTGTGAAGTAATTCTAATCTTTACGTGGAGATTTGCAACCCAAATGGAATGAGCAGTGAATTTGGGCTCTATTTCTGGGCTGAATGAGCACTGAAGGGGGCCAGAATTTTTCAAATGGTGCTAAGGAGCTGACAGCATCTTAAGCAGAATGGCTTTGAATAATTTGTACCTCTAGCTTGCTTACGTTACTTTCCTTCCAAGAGAATTCATTGAGACTTTCTCCGTTGAATAGACCTCCAGACCTGACCCTGTTGAATGAAGATGCTTTCTAGGGATACTCTGGTGAAGAACACCCAGAAATTAAGGATAGTGGAGTTTGCTCCAGGGAACCCATCACTGGGTCAGGAAGTCACCAAAAGTCAGCTGATAGTTGAACCAGAGCTTTTTCTCCTAGTAGGTCGTCTTGCCCATATGCGTACGAGTAGTTGCAGTAATGGTTGGGAGAGGGGATCCGATAGGGGATGCCTGGCACCAATAAAAACCTCTTAAGATTCTGTCAGCCAAACTATCTCTGTCTTGTTTTGTGTTAAAAAAAAAAAAAAAAAGTTAAGGCCTCACCTCCAGGAGAGATTTGTCCTGGTAACCCTAACAATATCAACATCCAACATTTGCTGGCATTGATACATGTTTAATTAATTAATTCAACAAATATTTAGCAAGTGTCCTTTATACTAGCTAATATTCTAAGCATTGGCAATAGAGCTGTGAGCAAGAGAGGGGGAGGGGGAAGCCCTTTCCTTTGACTACAAGGTTTAGTACCAAGGGGTTTTTTGGGGAGTGAAATTGTGCTGTATCCTGATATCAGAGCAATGACTTTGAAGATACTAAAAATTTTAAAGTTGCTTTTTAAAGATTTTATTTATTTATTCGACAGAGAGACAGACATCACAAATAGGCAGAGAGGCAGCAGAGAGAGAGGAGGAAGCAGGCTCCCTGCTGAGCAGAGAGCCTGATGCAGGACCCAATCCCAGGACCCTGAGATCATGACCTGAGCCAAAGGCAGAGGCTTAACGCACTGAGCCACCCAGGCACCCTGGTACTAAAAAATTTAAGTGCTCTTTCTCCCCAGGTCCCACAAATCTATACATGGGATAAAATTCCAAGGACTGTAAAATAGAAAAAAGAAGTTAATTTTACTGATACTAATTTTTTCAAAAATAAAATTAAACACTAGATAATAAAGCAACCATTCCCATTTCAGCAGGGAAAACAATAAACAAAGAAGAAATCACTATGTCAGATAACTACCAGTGGTGAGAAGAGCTTCAAAGGTTTAATGGAGACTATGTGACAGAGACAGATGGGGGAGCTATTTATATGGGGAGATATTAATATGGGCATTTCTGAGAATACTTTGTCTCTGGTATGGTGACTTCTGAGATGAGACCTGTATCAGGCCAAGAAGAAAGTATTCCTATGAAGGAAGTGGGAACAGAGTGTCCGAGGAAGGGAATTGGACATGCAAAGTCAGGAACAAGTTGGTATTTAAGTATTAAGGATTTGTCCATGTTTTTAAAATATATGTAGATTAGTGTAAACAATTTAGATTTGCAGGAACAAAATCCTGCAAGCATTATAAACGCAAAGGGTCATTATCTCATGGTTTCTGTGGGTCAGGAAACTAGGAGTGGCTTAGCTCCAGGATGAAGCTCAGAGTCTCTGATAGGGCGGCAGTCACAGTGTCAGCGGGCACTATGGTCAGGCCCTGTCTTCACTAGGGCAGGGGACCTGGCTGCACCCTCCCTCTGGGCAGATCTCACTTCTTCACTCATAGATACAGCAGATTCAGGACATACGGGTCTCTCCATAGCGGGGCAGGAGAGAGAGGGGAACAAACACAGAGAGGGGGAGAGAAACAGAGAGGGAGAGAGAGGCAGAAATAGAGACAGAGGGAGAGCGAGGGAGACAGAGAGAGACAAAGAGATAAAGACAGAGACTGAGATAGAGACACGGAGAGAGACAGAGAGACAGAGATAGAGAGGGAGGGAGACAGAGACAGAAAGAGAAGGGAAAAAGAGAAGGAGAGAAAGAGGGAGAGGGAGACAGAGAGAGACAGAGACACAGAGAGAGAGAGAGAGGAAGGGAGAGAGAGGGACAGAGAGAGGGACAAAGAGACACACAGAGAAAGTGAGAGGGAGAGGCAGAGATAGGGAGAATGAGAGGGAGAGAGAAAGAGAGGGAGGGAGAGACAGGGAGAGAAACAGGGAGAGACTGAGGGGGACACCAATATCCTCCCAGCAGCTGCCCTTCCAGGCGATGTTGGTGGCCTTAAAGCTGGGTGTTGCTGGACACTCCGAAGTCATGCAGTTCCGTGTCAGGACACACAGGGGCAGCAGAGACACCTGGCCGGGCTGCCCCCTCCTCTCACCTGCGGGAGGAACAGAACTTTGCAGGGAGCCTCCGGATACCATGCCCAGACCTTCTGCTAATCCTTCCTGGTTCCTGACCCTTAATCCACTTCAGCCTCGTCACCACAGGGGAGCCACAAACCTGCAGCTTCCCGAGGGCATCCCAAGTCAGTGCACATGAACAAAGTGGCCTTACGTGCTCCAAATCCCCTGTGCATCCCACCCCCAGGACTCCCTCAATCTCTGCTCTCTTTTCCCATCTCACCCAGGACTGGGACTGTCTGGGGTCCAAATGGGGAGGGAGGTCCACAGGGCCCTTGTTCTTTCCGAGGTAGGGAGAGAGAGAGAGAGAGAGAGAGACAGGGGGCCAGGGAGAGAGGGGGGAAGGGACCCCATTCGTGACTAAAAATAAAATATCAGCCTCTGTATATGGGGTGTCAAGTCCAGAGGTGACCTTGGGATGGGTGGCATGTAGTGTCCACTTCACCAAGGGAACATTTGGAGAAGAAGGCCAAGGGGAATGTGGAGAGACGACCTGCGTGTTTAGGACCCTCATCCTTCCCTTCACAGACACTCATTGGGTGCCTGTGATGTTCCTGACAAGCCTCGGACGATGGATGTTCACTGATTAGTGAACAGCCAGACTCTGCCCTTCAGGAGCTAACATTCAAGTGTCCGAGTCCATGAATATAATTAAGAAGTGCATCGAGGAAGATGTGAGGTCACATTTTTTTGAAGAACAAAATATGGGTAAGGGTAGAGCGGTCTGTGACAGTTTTTCTCCTTTATAGCTTTACTGAGATATAATTCATGTAGCATGCATTCACCCACTTAAACTATACAACTAAAAAAGAAAATATATTTTTAAAAGGCAATTTTAAAAAACCATACAATTTAGTGGTTTTCAGTGTGTTCACAGAGCAGTGCGCCCATCACCACGATCACTTTTAAAACTCTTTATTCCCCCCAAAAGAAATCCCACACTTAATGGCAGTCCTCATGCCCCGTGTCACCCCTACTCCGTAACCCCCAGCCCTGGATAACCATAATCTATTTTGTTTCTGTAACTTTGCTGATTTTAGACATTTTGCATAAAAGGGACAGAGAGTGTGTGGCCTTTGTGACCGTCTCCTTTCACTGAGCCTTGTTTTCCAGGTTCATCTATGCTGGAGTATAAATCAGTACCTCATTCTTTTGTAAGGCCAGATCCTAGTCTCTCCTATATTGGGTATATGTCCAGAGACACCGCATTTTCTGTATCCGTTCATCAGTGGATGGGCATTTGGGATTTTCCCCACGTTGTTTCCACTTTTTGGCTCTTAGGAATAATGCAGCTACAAGCATTCACATACAAGTTTTGTACAGACAGGATTGTAGGGTGTTTTTGTTATTTTTTGTACTGAGGCATAATTGACTTAGAGCATCATGTTAGTTGCAGGTGTCCTACATGATACAATGTTTATATGTCTTCCTAAATGATCACCACAGTACCTCTGAGTCACACCCGTCACCGTACATTGTTGCAAAACTTTTTTTCTTGCCATAAGAATTTTTAAGATTGGGCGCCTGGGTGGCTCAGTCGGTTAAGCATCTGCCTTCTGCTCAGATCATGATCTCAGGGTCCTGGAATCGAGCCCCATGTCTGGGCTTCCTACTCACTGGGGAGTCTGCTTCTCTCTCTCTCTCTCTCTCTCTTCCTCTGCCCATCCCCCTGCTCATGTTCTCTCTCTCTCTCAAATAAATAAATAAAATCTTAAAAAAAAAAGAACTTTTACGATCTAGTGTCTTAGCAACTCTTAGCAATACACAATTGCATTGTTACTAACAGTCACCATGCTATACACAGGATTGTGGTTTTGTTACACTAACTAGTTAGGGAAGGCCTCACTGAAAAGGTGGCATTTGATTAGCCGTTGGAAAGGTGAAGGAGGGAACCATTTGGACAGGCACAGGGCAGCCAGCTCCCAGGCCCTGAGCTGAGAGCCGGCGGGTGTGCTCAAGGAATCACTGCGAGTCGAGATCGGGACCATGTTAACAGAGTTAAATAATGAGCAGCTTTCTGATCATGGTGCAGCTGTTGGAGCAGTTCCCAGAGACAACAAAGAGCTTGCAGGAAGCGTGAAGAGCTCGGTAAGGAAGGGGCAGCAGAGGGGAGCAGAACAATGAAAGCTGGGGGGGGGGGCGGGGGGGTGAGTCATGGCAATGGGAGTGTGAACAGAGGTGTTACCTGGGTCAGTGAGGTGTTACCCTGGGATCGGAGCCAGCTAGGCGGAAGGGGGGGGTATCCCCAGTGAAAGCAGGCAAGCCTGGGCTTTAGAAAGTGAATCTGGAAGGGCACCAGCCTGGAGCTCCCCACCCTCCTCAAAGCCTGAGCAGGGAAGGTCAGCTTCCCAGTGGATGCCAAGCCCCCAGCCCAGCAGAACACAGGTCTTAGGTGTCATTAACCCCTGATTTGTCAGGAGCTGAATGAGATCAGATTTCCCTGGGAGGCCTGATGTCCTTGAGGGAGGGGTCCCACAGTGTGTCCTGGTTATTTCTGTCCTCTGTCCCCAGTCCCCCCACAAACCTAAAGAACGGTCACTATTCACTGCGGACAGTCTCTCTCTGCTTTGGAGTCGGGGAAGGGGCTGAGGCTTGCTCCAAGTCTGAGGATAGGTTCGAACTCTCAAGAGAGTCCGGTTTCGGCAAACCTAAGGAATATCCTCCAGGGAGTACCTGAAAGGTGGGGGAAAGGGAAGGAGCCTTTCCTTTAAAGATTTTATTTTATTTTGAGAGAGAGCAGGCAAAGGGAGTCCTATGTGTGGCTCGAGCCCAGGACACTGGGATCATGACCTAAGCTGAAGGCAGACACTTAACCCACTGAGCCCCGCAGGTGCCCGGAGCTTTTCCTTTAGAACAGAGTGGGGTCCCCTAGGACACAACAGGCAGGGTACCAGTGCTGAGCTGATATCTTATTAACAATAAGATATGCAGCCTCTTCCCCAGGCTTTTAGAAGGAAGGGCTTCTCAAAGGAAGAGGGGAGTTCCTCCTGAGAAGGAAAACATCTTAGAGCTGTGGCCAGTATCCTGGCGGGGGGTCCCCAGACCTTCCTGAGAATCAGACCAGGGCTCGGGATCCCCCCTTCCTGGAGAAATACACATCCATAGACACTGGTAACATTTCAATGCCTCAGAGCAGACCCCGGGGCTTGGACTAAAATCCCAAACAGCCCCTTGCTAGCTCGGTCACCTTGGGCAAAGCCCTTACCCCACTATGCTCCGGTTTTCTCTCTGTACCCTGGAGAAAGGGTGATCATCTTTTCTGCCTCATTGGCATATGGGATGATTAGACACAACAAGGCATGTGGAGGCTTTAGGGCAGCAGGTGGCGAAGGGGAAGTACTGGGCTCTCATTATTACTGAGGAATCCCATCTATCGGTTCTAGGGGTACATGTTGCTGCTTCTGTCCTTAGGGACCAGAGGAGGATGCACAAGTTTGGGGAGGGCAGTTCAGAAAATCCATGGTTTTGCCCTTATTCGGACCCAAGGCTGATTTCCACAGAGAACAGTGGCACATCCAGCAGATGCTGCTTTCACGGCCCAGAAGCAGGAAGTTGGGGCCACCAGGTGGTTGAGCCTTAAGGGCAACATGGAGGGTGTGGTCTGTGGGGTTTGGGGATGAGGGTGGGGGTGATGAGGGATGGGGGGAGCTGTTTTGGGACCCTCTTCATCAAAAGCCTTGGGGGGGCACCTGGGTGGCTTAGTGGGTTAAAGCCTCTGCCTTTAGCTCAAGTCATGGTGCCAGGGTCCTGGGATCGAGCCCCGCATTGGGCTCTCTGCTCCACGGGGAGCCTGCTTCCTCCTCTCTCTCTACCTCTCTGCCTACTTGTGATCTCTGTCAAATAAATAAAGAAAAGAAAAGAAGCAAATTCTTAAAAAAAAAAAAAAGAAAGAAAGAAAGAAAGCTTTGGGAGGCTTGAAGCCTCCAGCAAACACATGTGGTTAATGAATTTTGTCCTCCTGGGGGAATAACATCAGCAAGATTCATTGGCGATGTCTGTCTGGGCCTGAGCGAATGAAGGATGTGGTGCGTGTGTGCGGGCATCTGCTTTCCCCGTCGTGGGCCTCCTTCATTCCTTTATGGATTACCCGTGAGCTTCCAGAGAACATGCCAGAGACAAACAAGGCCCTGGCTGGGGCTGTGCCCACAGCCCAGCCTGAATGTTGGAGGGGGAGGAGAGATATTTTCTATACACACACGTACACATAAAGATCAGTGGACAACATTGGCTTTGTTTTTGTTTCAGTGTTTTTATTTCTTATCAAACACGTGGTTCTCTCCTCCCTCTTCTTTTTTTTTTTTTAAGATTTTATTTATTTATTTGAAGGAGAGAGAGAGAGAGCAGGAGGGGGAGGGAGAGGGAGAGAGAACTTGAGCAGACTATGCTGAGCACAGACCCCAATGTGGGGCTCAACCCCATGACTGTGAGATCATGACCTGAGCCGAAACCAAGAGTCCCACACTTAACCGAGTGAGCCGCCCAGGTGCCCTCTGCTCCCTCTTTTAAATTCTATTTTTATTATGTTTATGTTTAAATGTTTGTTATTTATTCCACAATGCATCCTGGCTCACCGTGATCTTCCTTTCTTCATACTGGCTACTTCCTGAGCCTCTCACTGGATGGACCGGAGCTCAGTGGTCAAGCTGCCTGTGGCCACTAGGCTCAGAATTCAATTTATAACTTGGTTAATTTTAACTTAAGTTTGAAAATTGAGACTCAATTCAGGGATTGGAAAACCTCTGACTACATTTGGCAACAACGTGGGTATAAGAATCTACTTTTCTAAGTGTAAATTTCATGAAGCTTAGATGTAAATCCAGTAATTCTGATGAAAATGTAGCACATGAATTGAGATGTGCATATAAAATACACACTGAATTTTGAAGACATTATTATAAAAAATGTAAAATATCTCAGTAATTTATGTTGATTCTATGTCAAAACTAATTTTCAACATGTTGAGTTCAATAAAATACACTATTAAAATTAATTTTATCTGGGGACACCTGGGGGGCTCAGTCATTAAGCATCTGCCTTCGGCTCAGGTCATGATCCCAGGGTCCTGAGATGGAGTCCCACATCGGGCTCCCTGCTCAGCAGGGAAGCCTGTTTCTCCCTCTCCCTCTGCCCGCCTCTCCTTTTGCTTGTGCGCGCTCTCTCTCTCTGTGGCAAGTAAGTAAATAAAATCCTTAAAAATTTTTTTAAAAGAAAGTATTTTAAAAAATAAATAAAATTAATTTTATCTCCACACACACACAGTCACGCCATTGAGAACCATTGCTCTAGGCTAAGTAGGGCACCTTATCTCATGGAACTCTTGGCTTCTGGGCCAGGAATGATCTTGACCTTGCAGACAGGAAATGGAGCCCCAGAGGGGTTCAGTGACTTGCCCAAGGTCACACAGCAGGATAGAAACCCAGGCCTTCTTAGTCCCCAGCCCTGGGTGGTGCATCCCCCACTGTGCTTTCCCAGAGCAGCTCTCCCAAGTTGAGTGTCAAAACCCAAGTTCTCGGGCATCTGGCCTGGCCCTTTGAGGCAGCAGCATTCAGTGGCCACGTTGTGTTTGAGCTCCGAGCATCCCTTTCTTTATGTGGTAATGAGCTTACAGTAAGCCCTGCCTTCCCTGTGGTGTGATGAGAATTAAATGTATTCCAAGGACTAAGGTCAGGAAGGACAGGGTCCGGGGTTTCTCATTTACTCCTGCTTGTATTTATTAAAACAACATGCAGAGCAGGTCTGCTATGTACCTACCATTTTACCTCGCTTCCCCAGGAGGCAGTCTCTTTCTTACCCTTACTGGCAGGTGATAAGACAGAGGCTCAGAGAGGTGGAGGAACTCACCCAAAGGTAGCAAGGAGCCAAGTCAAGATTTGAATTCTGGCATCAGCTCTAGAACCTATACTCTTAACCTCTGGGCTTCCTTGGGGGACTAGGAGTGTGGCAAATATATCAGAATCTGGAAACACAGGCCCAGACCCACGGAATCCATTCTCTTTCAGCCTGGCGCTGGGGTACTGGCTCTGTGGGTCCCAGACCCAGACCCGTTTACATCATGAGATGCTGAGCAGTGTCAGGCCCCTCCCCCAGCCTCCAGGGGCATTTCCCTGGTCACAGGGGAGGAGACAGTGGGGCCAAAGCTTAAGAACAATGGGACGGCTCAGTTACTAATGCCACTTCTGGGCGCGGTTCCTGCATTCCCCAAGGTGAGAGAGGGAGCCACGGCTTCCTGGTGGGCTCGAGGGAGCAGGAGGACCCAGGAGCTGAAACCTGCTCAGACCTTCTGGGCTCTGGGTCTGGGTTTGGCTAAAAAACTTACCCATGTTAAGGGACACTGGTCACTCCTGCCCCAGGGGGGCTGCATTTGAAAAGAGGAACCTCGTGGGCAATTTGTAAGCCAAAGGAATCAAGTGCCTCCTCTGGGTGGGCCTCCTTGATCCCCCCAACTCACGTCAAGTCCATTTTTACTGAATATTTCTATCCGTCCATGTATTTATGCACTCGGCAAGCACATTCTGTCTTGCTAGGTACTGAGGTGCATAGTATGACACAGCTCTGTCCCTTAGATCTTGCTCCCATGCCACCATCTCTGTGTGTATCTCCTGACTCCACGTTCCGCCGCCACACTGGCCTTAGGCACGTTCCCACCACAGGGCCTTTGCACTTGCTGCTCCCAGCAATGCTTTCCCCCAGGCATTTTGTACATTTTGCACCTTCGTCTTCTGTATGTGTCATCCTGACCACCTGTCTACAGTGTCCCCTCGGCAACCCCCTGCTTTGATTGATCACTGCCTCGTCGCCATTTCACTCCCTTCATAGTCACTGATACCCGCAATGATCTTGCTGACGGATGTTTTTAAAGATTTTATTTATTTATCTATTTATTTGAAAGAGAGAACACAAGCAGGGAGGAGGGGCAGAGGGAGAGGGAACAGACCCCCCCCCCCAAGCCCCCATACATGGAGCCTGATGCAGGGCTGGATCCCAGGACCTTGGGATCAGGACCTGAGCTGAAGGCAGACGCTTAACTAACTGAACCACCCAGGTGCCCCGGATCTTGCCGATTTGCTTGCTTGGGAATCTGCCTCAGGGGTCTCTGTTTTGTTCATTGGTTGTTTTGTCCCTTGTACCTAGCATAATGCCTACCACATAGTTGGCATTCGATAAATACGTGTTGCCTGGATGGACAGACGGATGGACGGATGGACAGGGCTCATAGGCTTGAAACAGAGCAGCTGTCAGAGAGGGAAGGGACAGCAGGGTACTGACTGACATAAGGGACAGGGCAAGCAGCTTCCTGAGTCGGTCAAGGGGTTATCCTAGGGTCTTGCAGGATGAGCAGCTGTTTGCTAAACGGGTGAAGGGAACAGCATGCCAGACGGAAGGAACAGCAAGATCAGCAGATGGGGCTTAGGGGGAGGCAAGAGGTTCAGAAATACAGGAACGTTGTGTGGGGACGGACAGAGAGATATGTGGGGTGACCCCATCAGGCAGAGGCCAGTGGCACAGGCTGTGAAAGAATTCACCGGAGACAGAACAACGGAGATAGTTTATTGACTACACCGCAAGGGAGCAGCGGCTGGACAGCAAAGGAGAGACTGTCTGCCAGGAGGCAGTGGGGAGGTGGTGGTGAGGGGGTGGTGTGCTGTAGTTAAGGGGGGCGGGAAGTGAGGAGGTGGGGGCATGTGTGGAATTTTCTGGTTTTGGTACCTGTGCTCAGTTACAAGTAGCCCACTGGTCAGCTAGGCTTGTGGATATTTGGAAGTGGGTCGCCTGATGGCCTCTTGGTGTCCAGCCTGGTGGTGGCTCCAGGCCCTTCTGTCTTAATCAGGTTTCCACGGCTCGAGCCTGCTGCCCACATGGCCCCTGTAAGACAGAGAGGACGCCCCTGCGGGGAGGTGGGCACGGGGCCAGCAGACACCGCTCCTTGCAGACGGGCCCAGTGCAAAAGACACACAGGGGCTCCGCGTTCAGAAATGACCAAGAATGAGAGACAAGGGCTACAGAACGTCAGATCTGCCCCCTGCACGGTCTGCTTTGCGGACTAAAGAGCTGGACCCTGTTCTGGGGTCACGAGAAACCACTGAAGGTTTCCAAGTTGGGAGCAGAGGCGAGGCTGCGTGGGGACGGACGCAGAAGCACAGGGTTACCACTCACCCCTGCTGTCCTGCAGTCCTCCTCCTCCCCTCTGCCCTCCTCCCCCATCACCATCCAAGTCGCCCCTCCCCCACCCACCGGGCGTCTCCTCCCTTCCCTCCATCCCCACCACTAGGACTCGGCCTCGGTTTGCCTCCTCTGTAAAATGGGGACAACTCTGGGTAATCCAGCGGGGTCCTGGGACCAGCAGCACCGGCACCACCCAGGAGCCTGTCAGACATGCAGATTCTGAAACCCACTGAATCGAGATCCCAGTGACTCGTGCCTATGAAACCTGAGATGTGCCCACAGCATGTTCTGCTGGGAGTTCTGGTCATTGGGCGCATGGCCCCTACCTAGTAAATAATTGTGAGAACATAGTCACCGCCTTTCCGTCCACGTTGATAACAGGGGACCCATCACATTGGTGAGCCTGTATTTCTGATCGATTAACCTCCGCGTTGGGGAAATACTTCTCCGTGGTGCTGATTATAGCAGTATGAGTTACCCAAGGCGGGGGGCCGTCATGCGTTCGAACCCACTGTGTGACTTTGGCAGTTCACTCAACCTCTCTGTTTGTTCTTAAACCGGGTCCTGGGTGACACAGGTTTGGGAAGTGCTAGATTTCATGGGTTTGTTTACTCGTGAGAGCTGACTCATTCTTCAGGCCTGGAAGGCACAGGGCCTGGGGCCCAGGATACCTTCAGGGGCTCACAAAAATATTTTCATCTTTTAAAATCAGAAGGGAGGAAAAAAAACAAAACTACTTTGCTGTGAATTATATTTACCCTTATACCCAAGTGGTTGAAAGATATGATTTAAGAAATTGTTACTGGGGAGGGGGCAGACGGACCTTTGGCCCCCGATAGTCATGATGGTAGCTCCGGGTCTGGGGCTAGGCCAGAGCAGGCCTGCTAACACCTGTCTGCTTCCCCTGGGTCCCTGTCTTCCTGGGAACCAGACAGGCTGAGCCAAGGGCCCAGGGAGCCAATGGGGCCCTGGGAACAGAAGAAGGGGCCCTTCCCAGCCCCACCCAGCCTCAGAGGGATTAGGTGGACCAGGCACATTCGATACTCGCCAGATCTCAGCCACCTGGCTGCCGGGCCCTGGGGAAGGGGCTCTGGTCATGTCTGTGGGCTCGGCTCGGGGGCTGCACCAAGGGCAAGGAGTGGCCCCCACGCTTTCCTGATGCCTTGAATGGCTGGCCCATGGCAGGGCCCCCCTGGAGGCCAGCATTGGCTCCTGGTGCTGCTGGCGCTCAGATGCCTGCTGCCCACAGGTAAGGGCCTCTCCGGGTTCTGGTCCTCTGGGAAAGAGGGGACATGGGTGTGCAAGGGCCCTGGGCTCTTCTCAGATGGCGGTCAGTGTCCATGGCCCTCGTCTCCCTTTCCTGCCTGGTCTCCACCCAACCACCTCCTCTTTCATGTTTCTAAACACGTCACCAAGAGACCATTCAACCCTCTTTTTCCCCCGTTCTCTCCAGCTCTGCACCTGTCATTATATTCTACCATTATTTATTTACTTGTTTGTCTATCTCCCCCTCCAGCCTGTGAGCCCCATGAGGGCAGTTTGGCTCTCTAGTGCCTGGGATGGGGCCCGGCACATAGTAGGCCCTCCGTGAATATTTTTCTTGTGACCTCGGGCAGCCTGGCTGGAGGTGGGAAGCACAGTGGCCGAAAGCTCGCGTTTGGGGGTTGAACCCACCTTCCCTGGCTGGGATCCCTAAAGCCACTTGACTTTGGGCCTCAGTTTTCCCGTCCGTAAAATGAGCGTGACCGTGCCAACAGCAGTTTGTAGGGCATGTTGGGAGGGCTGGATGGGGTCACGGAGATAATGCCCGGTCCGTGACCAGTGACCTCGCCGTCGTGAGGGGGATAGGGCATGCGTGGGTGGGGTGGGGGCACGAATGGGACCCTCTTTGTGTGGCATCCAGAGGCGACCACATTTTCCACGTGGGCTGGAGGAGAAATGGCGTGTTGGGTTGGAGATACTGCTTCGCTGGTGACCCCATTTTACTGAGGAGAAAACTGAGGTTTAGAGGAATTTTCTTGGGACCGCACAGCAGGAGAGGTGGGGCCTGGCCACTCGGTCACTCAGTGGTCCTTAGTTGAGTCCCTGCCACGCCCCCGTGCAGGCTGTGCGGACACAGCACACACTCGCAGGGAGGGCATGTGGGAAAACGGAAGCCGGGGAGGGCAGGAGGACCTACAAGGGCTCTGGGAGCTGGGGGAGCTTCCTGGGGCTGCCTAGCCAAGGACGGCAGCTTAAACAACAGACATGAATTGTCTTGCTGTCCTGGAGGGCAGGAGTCTGAGATCGACGTGTTAGCAGGGCTGGTTCCTTCTTGGGGGCTCCGAGGGGGAGTCTGCTCTGGGCCGTGCCTGGCTTCTGGTGGTGTACTGGCAACCCCTGGCGTTCCCAGGCTTCTGAAGTCTCCCTCCAACCTCTGCTTTCAGCCGGTCTGGGTCCAGATTTCTCCTTCTCATAATGACGCAGTCATGTTGGATTAGAGGCCCACCTTGCTCCAGGGTGACGTCCTCATAATGTAATCAGTGACATCGACGACAACCCTGTTTTCAAATGAGTTCACATTCAGGGCACCTGGGTGGCTCCCTCGGTTGAGCGTCTGACTCTTGATTTCAGCTCAGGTCACGACTTCACTCATGGTCCAGAGATGGAGCCTCCCGTAAGTAGGTCAGGCTCCATGCTGGGCCTGGAACCTGCTTAAGAGTCTGTCCCTCTGAGATGCCCACGTGGCTCAGTCAGTTAAGGGTCTGCCTTCCACACAGGTCATGACCCCAGGGTCCTGGGATCGAGCGCCTCGTAGGCCTCCCTGCTCAGTGGGAGTCTGCTGCTCCCCCTCCCTGTCGCTCCCCCTGCTTGTGCTCTCTGTCTCTCAAATAAATAAAATCTTAAAAGAAAGTGTCTCTCTCTCTCTCTCTCCCTCTTCCCCTCCACACACCATCCCCCCCCACCAAAAAAAAGTTCAAATAAGGTTACATTCTGAGAAGTACCAGGAATTAGGACTTCAATGTATGAATTCGGCAGGGAGATAATTCAGGCCATAACCCAGATGTTGGGGAGGTAAAGGCAGCAGAAGTATGCTGAGGTGGGGGTGGGGTGAGCGGGAACCTTCCCCAAGAAGGTGGGGTTTCTGGCGAGCTCTAGAAGAAGGCTCTGCAGGCAGAGTCTCTTTCACTGGCGCGGCCTGAGGCAGGGGCTGGGGGTCCCACCTCTGGAGGCTGAGGCTTCAGTCAAAGGAAACCTGAGCGAGGGTGGGCTCTGCCCCCTCCCACCCCCAGAACCTACATTTGCGGAGAGAGAAGTGAGAGAAGGAAGGACCCTTTATTGGAGTGATTCCAGACTTGAGGGCACAGTAACCCCTCCTGGGCTTATGAAAACCCAGTTTCTGGGACAGTGGGTCTGGTGTGGGGTGACGTGGCTTACCAAGAATCAGCCCCCTTAATTCACACCCATTCAGACAATTACTATAAAAACAAATACCTAAATTTCTAAAAACCCCAAAGGACAAGTGTTCCTGAGAAGAAGCTAGAACCTAGAACCCTTCTGCATGCTGGAATGAATAATGTAGCCACTATGGAAATGGGATGGAGGTTTCTCAAAAAATTAAAACTAGAAATACCATATGATCCTGCAATTCTGCCTCTGGGCACATGTATACACACAAGTGTTGAAAGTGAGGCCATGAGCAGATACTTGCCGCCATGTTCAAAGCAGCGTTACTCACAATAGCCAGGAGTTAGAAGGAGCCAAATGTCCATCAACCAATGAGATGAATGGATGTATATAAGATATATTCATAGAGAAGGGAATATTATTCAGCCTTTAAAAGGGCGGGGAATCTTTTGTAGTCTATCTTGAAGTCTGGGGATTGTGATACCTTTAGCTTTGTTCTTTTTTCAAGATCGCTTTGCCTCTTGGGGTCTTTTGTGGTTCCATACAAATGTTGGAATTGTTTGTTCTAGTTCTATGAAAAATGCTGTTGGTATTGGGATAGGAATTAGAATTAAACCTGTATTGCTTTGGGTAGTATGGAAACTTTAGCAATATTTTCTTCTCCCAATCCCAATCTTTCCATCCGTGTCATCTTCAGTTTCTTTCATCAATATTTTATCGTTTTCAGAGTCTACCTCTCAGAGTTTCACCTTCTAGGTTGAGTTTACTCCAAGCTATTTTATTTCGGGGGGGTGCAACTCTAAATGCGATTATTTTCTTAATTCCTCTTTCCTTACTTCATTATTAGTATATGGAAATGAAACAGATTTCTGCATATTGATTTTGTATCCTGTGACTTAACTGAATTCATTTACCAATTCTAGTATTTTTTTGGTGGCATCTTTAGAGCTTTCTATTTCTAGTGTCATGTCATCTGCAAATAGTGAGAGTTTTACTTCTCCCTTACCAATTCGGATGCCTTTCATTTCTTTTTCTTGTCTAATTGCTGTGGCTATGACTTCCAGTAGTATGTTGAATAACAGTGGTAAGAATGGACATCCTTGTCTTGTTCCTGAGAAGAGAGGAAAAACTCTCAGTCTTTTAGCACTGAGCATGATGTTAGCTGTGGGCTTTTGATTTAAGGCCTTTATTACACTGTAGTATGTCCCCTTTAAACCTACTTTGTTGGAGTGCCTGGATGGCTCAGTGGGTTAAGCCTCTGCCTTCCACTCAGGTCATGATCCCAGGGTCCTGGGATCGAGCCCCACATCAGGCTCTCTGCTCAGCAGGGAGCCTGCTTCCTCTCCCCCTCTGCCTGCCACTCTGCCTACTTGCCTACTTGTGATCTTTCTGTCTGTCAAATAAATAAATAAAATATTTTTTAAAAAATTTTTAAAAACTCGGGCACGTGGGTGGGTCAGTGCGTTAAAGCCTCTGCCTTCGGCTCAGGTCATGATCCCAGGGTCCTGGGATCGAGCCCCACATCGGGCTCTCTGCTCAGCAGGGAGCCTGCTTCCTTCTATCTCTCTCTGCCTGCCTCTCTGCCTACTTGTGATCTCTGTCTGTCAAATAAATAAATAAAATCTTTTTTTAAAAAAAAGAGGCTGTTAAAAAAATTTTTAAAAACCTACTGTGTTAAGGATTTTTATCATGAATAGGTGTGAAACTTTGTCAAATGCCTTTTCTGCATCTTTTGAGATGATCATATGGTTTTTTATCTTCTCTCTTGTTAATGTGATGTATCATATTGATTGATTTGCACATATTGAACCGTGCTTCCATCCCTGAAATAAATCTCATTTGATCATAGTGAATAATTTTTGTCATGTATTGTTGGATTCAATTTGCTAATATTTTGTTGAGGGTTTTTGCATCTGTGTTCATCAGAGATTCTGGTCTATAGTTGTCATTTTTTGTCATGCCTTTATCTGGTTTTGGTATCAGGGTAATGCTGGCCTCAGAATGAACTTGGAAGCTTATCTTCCTCCTCTATTGTTTTTTGGAATAGTTTAAGAAAATAGATATGAACTCTTCTTTAAATGTTTAGTATAATTCACCTGTGGTGCCATTGGATCCTGGACTTTGGGGAGTTGTTTTTTCTTTTTTAATTACTGCTTCAATTTCATTAGTAGTAATTGGTTTGTTCACATTTTCTATTTCTTCCTGATTCACTTTGTTTTTAAATATTATATTTATTTATTTGACACAGATAGAGAGACAGCAAGAGAGGGACTACAGGCAGGGAGAGTGGGAGAGGGAGAAGCAGTCTTTCTGCTAAGTGGGGGGCCTGATGCGGGCTTGATCCCAGGACCTTAGGATCATGACCTGAGCTGAAAGCAGATGCTTAACCACAGAGCCACCCAGGCGCCCCATTTGATTCACTTTTGGAAGGTTATATGTTTCTAGGAATTTATGCAGTTCTTTTAGGTTGTCTGATTTGTTGGCATATAATTTTTCATAGTAGTTTCTTATAATGCTTTGTATTTCTGTAGTGTTATTATTTCTCCTTTTTCATTTCTGATTTTATTTGAGTCCTCTCTCTCTGCTTTTTTTACTTAAAGACAAAATTCTTCTACCAGTTTGGCTAAAGATTTATCAATTTCTTTGACCTTTAAATCTACTGTTTAAAGAACCAGATCTTGGTTTCGTCTATTCTATTGTTTTTTTGTTTTTGTTTTTGTTTTTGTTTTTTTAGTCTCTATTTCATTTATTTCTGCTGTAATCTTTATTATTTCTTTCATTCTACTGGCTTTGGGTTTTGTCTGTTCTCCTTTAGGAGCTAGATACTACAATGCTACAAAACTATCATACTACAGTGTTGTAGTCATCAAAACAGTATGGTCCTGGCACAAAAGCATGTAAATCAATGGAATGGAACAGAGAATCCAGAAATAGATCTATGCTTTTTTGGTCAACTAATCTCTGACAAAGGAGGCAAGAATGTGCAATGGGGAAAAAAAAAACAGTCTCTTTAACAAATAGGGCTGGGGAAACTGGACAGCTACACACACAAAAATGAAATCTTGCCACTTCCAACAACATGGATGGATCTGGAGAATATTATGCTAAGTGAAATCAGTCAGTCAGAGAAGCACAAATACCATATGTTCTCACTCATGTGTGGAATTTAAGAAACAAACAAAGAGAAAAGGAAACCAGCAGAGAACAGACTCTTAACTACAGAGAACAAGCTGGTGGTTATCAGAGGGGAGGCAGGGGAGGGGGGTGGGCGGACTGGGCGTAGTGATTAAGAGTACACATCGTGATGATTGCTGAAGAATGCACAGGATTGTTGAATCACTATATTGGGTACCTGAAACTAATATAACACTGTATGTTAATTACATGTGAATTTAAAAAAAAAAAAAAAGGAAGGAAATCCTGACATATCCTGTAGTTTGGATGGACCTGGGGACATCATGCTCAGTGAGTTAAGACACAACAGAGCAGATACTGTGGGAATGTGCTCACAGGAGGACCCCAGACAGAAAGTGGATGGTGGGAGCCAGGGGCTGGAGGACAGGAAGGAGGGAGTCAGTGTTTAATGGAGACAGAGTCTCAGACTGGGATGACAAAAAAGTTCTAGAGATGTCGATGGTGGTGATGGTCACACAACCATTTGTTTCATGATCGTGCTTAATGCCATTGAACTGGACACTTACAATTGGTTAAGGTGGCCAATTTTACGCTATGTATATTTTACCAGAACTTTAAAAAAAAAAAAAAAAAGGAATTAGTCCGGTGTCTGCCATATGGGTCAAAACTAGCTGTTAGCTTTTGTTGAGAATGTGGACATCATTCCAGTGTTATTAATATCGGGGTTTGAAGTAGTGCTAATCCAGTAGGCATGAGCAATCCTAAAATAACGGCGGTATTATTATTATCAGCTAATGCTCTTTTTGTGTGTGTGTGTGTCTGCCTTTTTATTTTTTATTTTTTTATTTTTTTTCTGTTTGCATCTTTTTTTTTCCAATTTATTTATTTTCAGAAAAACAGTGTATCAGCTAATGCTCTTAACTTTGCGCTGGGATGTGTGCTAAGCCTCTTGGCCCATGAGTCTTGCCCGTGACCCCCCGAAATGGGTGCTGTCATACATAACCCTAATTTACCAAAGCGGAAACACAGACACAGAGAAGTTGAATGCCTTGTCCAGGGCCCTACGGGATTTTAATGCAGAATTGAAGACAGAGCCCAGTGTGCTTCTGTGAAATTATACCAACAACCTGGGCCATCCCTTCTAGGTTAGAAAAAAGTAGGATCTGACATGCAGATGTTGGGGAAATAGAATAAAAAACCATTAAATCATAAGCATCATAAGCATTAAACCAGAACGTGATGCACTTGACAGGCAATCTGTTCAGAGACTGCGAGGCAGAAAAGAATGCCACCTTTTAAAATTTTTTTTAAAGTAGTCTCCACGCCCAGAGTGGGTCCAGTGCAGGGCTCGAAAATGCCACCTTTTCACACTGCCAACCAGATGTACCCATTACATGCGTGTTTTCAAGAGAAATGGTGATTAATCCTCAAGTCAGAGGACTCGACAGCACCATAGGTCACCTGAGATTCTCGTAATTGGGGTGACCCTCCATGCCAGGGCATTGGCTCTATGCCCAGGAAAACCAAACTTTTGCCATCGTTATGCCAAGAGGTGGATTTGCAGTTTGGAGCAAGGAAACTTCTGAAGTTATTCTCTTACCCTCCCACAGAAACTGGGAGGCAGGGAGATGAAAACTCTAATTTTTCATTTTTATTTGTCCTTACACAGATATGTCCAGGATATAAAGTCCAAGGAACGTATACACAAAAGCAGAGAGGGGAGGATTGGGGGTGCTTTGCCCTGTTTTTGTCATTCGGGCACAGCAAAGAATTCACAGGAATTGGGTTTTACAGGAACAACAATTATAAGGGCCTGGGTTGAAGCAAATGAAGCATGAAAGGGGACCCGGGTTTCTTGTAAAACCACCTCCCGCTCTCACGCTTATGCTCCCAGGTTCCTGTCCTCCGGATAAAATGCTAACTCCTCAGATGCCCTACAACTGGTACATTCTGCTCTCCTGCCTGTCAGCTCCTTCCTCCAGCTACACTGGCCTCTGCTGTTTCTGGAGAGGTTTGGGCCACAGGGCCTTTGCACTTGCTACTCATTCTGCCTGAGTGTTCTCTCTCTAACTCTCCCTAAGGCTGGTGCGAACTCTCACAAAAAGAATATAGGAAAATGCCCTGTTTTTGTATCTTCAGAGCATTGAAATGTCTGAAACTACCTTGTTTGCTTAACGGTTCTGCGCCCTGCACTAGACCCTGTATTCCATGAAGGAAGGGGGATGTAGCATAGGGAAGAGCACTGGTTTGCGGCCAGACAGTCCAGGTTCAAATCCCAGCTCAGCTGTGTGACTTGATGCCTCTCTGAACCTGCATAAAATGGGGAAAATCAAAGAGTCTCAATACGGACTCAATATAACAATGCCTAGAACATGTAGGTGACACAGAATAGGAACTGTGTGAGTGTTGGCGGTTTTGATTGTTGTGACAGCAATAATAATCACCTTCAGGAGTTCCCCCTTATCTGCGGTTCTGCTTCTCAAGGTTGCAATTCCCCACAGGCAACCACATGGGGGAGGCAGGTGATCCCTCTTTTCTTTTTTTTTTTAAGATTTTATTTATTATTTGACAGAGAGAGATCACAAGTAGGCAGAGAGGCAGGCAGAGAGAGAGAGAAAGAGGGAAGCAGGTCCCCTGCTGAGCAGAGAGCTGCATGCGGGACTTGATCCTAGGACCCTGAGATCATGACCTGAGCTGAAGGCAGCTGCTTAACCCACTGAGCCACCCAGGCACCCCTGATCCCTCTTCTGACCCGTGGTGGGAAGGTTAGCATTGTACCCTCTCCCATCATCACAGGAAGGGTGAATACAGCCCAATAGGATATTTTGAGAAAAAGCACATAACTTTTATTACAGCATATTGTCATTGCTCTGTTTCTATTAATGTTGCTATTAGGGGCACCTGGGTGGTACAGTCAGTTAAGCCCCTGACTCCTGGTTTCAGCTTGGGTCCTGATCTCAGGGTTGTGAGCTGGAGCCCCACATTGGGTTCCCCGCACAGCACGGAGTCTGCCTGAGATCCCCTCTTCCTCTCCACCGCCCCTCCCGCTTGTGCTCTCTTTCTCGTCCTCGCTCAAATAAATAAATAAATCTTTAAAAAATGTTGCTGTTAATCTCTTACTTCCCTAATCTAGAATTTAAACTTCATCACACATAAGCACGTACAGACGGGCTTTGGTACCCCGTACGGTTTTGGTGTTAGGCATCCCCGCGGGGTTTGGGAACATACCCTGTATCTCCCGACCCCCACCAGCAGATAACGGGGGACTCTTCTAATCGTTAGCTTCTAGCATAGAATTTAGCATATATTAGCTTGGTACATTGTTTAAAAAATTTCTTTCTTTATTTGAGAGAGAGAGACCAAGAGAGCAGGAGCAGGGGGAGAGGGAGAAGCAGACTCCCCAGTAAGAAGATTAGGGAGACTCATGCTGGATTCAATCCCAAGATCCTGGGATCGTGACCTGAGCGAGAGGCAGATGCTTAACCAACTGAGCCACCCAGGTGCCCCAAGCTCCCTTCGTTGTTATTGGCTGGGTGGACAGGCGGGCGGCAAGTTTCTGAGCTGAAAAGGGCAGCTCCAAGCCCCCTTCTGTGCTCTGGACACGGCTTCTGTCCCGGAGCCTGGCTGGCAAAAGGGACAGGGGTCTGTTCTGGGCAGGGCTTCTCAGACACCCCCGCCTCCCATCTCTCCATTTCAGAGCTCAGAGGTCAGATCAAATAGAATGGACAGAAACCTCATCAGGAAGCGAGATCTGGTCTGTCCTTGAGGAGCTGGAATCTTGAAAACCAAGTTTCATTTTAAGGGAGACTTAGAGCCCAGAGAGAGAGAGACAGAGAGAGAGAGAGACAGAGAGAGAGAGAGAGAGAGAGACAGAGAGAGAGAGACAGAGAGAGAGAGAGACAGAGAGAGAGAGAGACAGAGAGAGAAAGAGAGAGAGAGAGACAGAGAGAGAGAGACAGAGACAGAGACAGAGAGAGACAGAGACAGAGAGAGACAGAGACAGAGAGAGAGAGAGACAGAGAGAGACAGAGACAGAGAGAGAGAGACAGAGAGAGAGAGAGACAGAGAGACAGAGCGAGCAGGAGGACAGTCCTCGGCTCAGAGCCAGAAAATTACCATGCTAAAGCTTCTATTCGTTCTAGCCCTTTTAATTCCCCTTCAATTTCAGAGGGAAGAAAGGCTCCCTGCCCCGCAAATGCACTGGAGGGTGGGGTGGGGTGGGTGGGACGAGGGGCCCCCCATTCCTGTCAACACAGTTTTATTGCTTTTTCCCCCAGCTCGGCTGCTTTTGTGGTCTTGCAGGAAATTAGGTGGAGGTTTTCTACAGCTCTGTAAACTCATGATCGTGACGAATCCTGTTTGGTTAGGATTAGGACTGCTCAGTTTGAGCCTTTCCAAGACCTGCCAAGAAGCCATTTGTCTACTTCAGGGCTCAGAAGTCAGTGAAAATGAAGAGATGAAGAATGACCCTACAGACGGGCTTGTAGTTATCCCCTTTGGGAGTGACAGATATGAGACGTGACGGATTAAAAAGGGGAGAGATAAAGACACAGAGAGATACTGAGAGAGAGAGAGAGAGAGTTTCATGCACAGCTAGGATTGAAACCCACTGATGCAAATCAGGTTTTCAAATGATGACCCAGGGCTTGACTCAGGCCTGGGACCATCAATATTTTACAATCCTCTAATTCATAGTGTTTCCAGTTTCCAACTTCCTTTAAAAAGTTTGAAGTTTCAGGGGTACCTGGGTGGCTCAGTGGGTTAAGCCTCTGC
This sequence comes from Neogale vison, assembly GCF_020171115.1. Lineage (NCBI taxonomy): Eukaryota > Metazoa > Chordata > Mammalia > Carnivora > Mustelidae > Neogale > Neogale vison. Next base: position 218,143,282 of record NC_058096.1, read on the forward strand.
CTTCAGCTCAGGTCATGATCCCAGGATTCTGGGATCGAGCCCCGCATCGGGCTCTCAGCTCAGCAGGGAGCCTGCTTCCTCCTCTCTCTCTGCCTGCCTCTCTGTCTACTTGTGATCTCTGTCAAATAAATAAATAAAATCTTTAAAAAAAAAAAAGTTTGAAGTTTCAGCCATCCTAGGTGCAGCTCCCAGGAGAACAGAGAAGCACCGGTCCCCTTAGATGGAGCAGGAGAAGCTCTCCAGCTCACCACAGTCCCCACCACTCCCTGTTGCCTCCTGGATGCTGATTCGGGGCACCCCACCCCCCTCCTTTTCTCAGTTGCGCTGCTGTTTCTTCTTGCAATAAAGTTTAAGGGAAGGTGAGGGTGCCGGGGTGGCTCAGTGGGCTAAGCGTCTGCCTTCTGCTTGGGTCGCGTACCTAGGGTCCTGGGATCCAGCCCCGCATTGGTGGGGGGGAGTGGTCCCTGCTTCTCCCTCCTCTTCTGCCCCTCTCCCCTTCTAGTTGCTCTTTCCCTCTCTCAAAAAAATAAATAAAATCTTTAAAAAAAGATGGGGGGGAGGTGAAATATTCACTAAGCATTAGCATCTTCAAGTCAAGTGGGAAATGGGAGCCTTAGATTCCTAGGAACACGGGAAAAACTCTTCCTACAGTAAAAAGAACACTCTGCTATGGCTGGGTCAGCTCAATCCTGCCTGGGCGTTCTCTATCCCGGGGGTGGAGAATAGTGGCTGAAGGAAGGGCCCAGAGCTGTGCTTCTCAGCGGAACAGCCTCTAGTCACCTGTGGCTATTTAAATTTAAATTAATAAAAATTAGATAAAAATAAAAATTAAGTCCCTCAGCCACAGTAGCCACATTTCCAGTGCTCGGTAGGGGTACAGGACAGCTGGCAGATGGTACAAGACACATCCATTGCTGCAGAAACACGCAGGGGTCCCTCCGGCAGGGATGATTTAGTGGTTCACTGCCAAGCTTCGAAACCCCACAAAGACACTTCCGGGTTACATGACCCTGGTAAGTGACTCTGCCTCCACTTACCTCGGTCTGCTCATCTGTAAAATGGGTTTTTTTAATGACACTGATATGGAAGAGCTGGTGTGAGAATTCTGTGACTTAATAGCTGTAGAGATTTGGAAGAGTGCTGGGCACGTAATAAATGCTTATTAACACTGTAACAGCATTTAATATTTATATTATCAATACTAGCCTATGTTTATATAATAGAATTTATTGTATACTTAAAAATTAAATCACAATCATATATAATAAATATACAATAAGCATATCATATATAATAAATAATAGATCAGTTATATATTATATATTATAAATATGTATGACTATAATATATAAGGTAATAACTAATTAACATCTATTTTTGGTAAGTCTGGCCAGGGGTTTATCAATCTTATTAATTCTTTCAAAGAACCAGCTCCTAGTTTCGTTGATTTGTTCTATTGTTTTTTTGGTTTCTATTTCATTGATTTCTGCTCTGATCTTTATGATTTCTCTTCTCCTGCTGGGTTCAGGGTTTCTTTCTTGTTCTTTCTCTAGTTCCTTTAGGTGTAGGGTTAGGTTGTGTACCTGAGACCTTTCTTGTTTCTTGAGAAAGGCTTGTACTGCTATATATTTTCCTCTCAGGACTGCCTTTGTTGTGTCCCACAGATTTTGAAACATTGTGTTTTCATTATCATTTGTTTCCATAATTTTTTTCAAATCTTCTTTAATTTCCTTGTTGACCCATTCATTTTTTAAAAGGATGCTGTTTAGTCTCCGTGTATTTGGGTTCTTTCCAAACTTCCTCTTGTGGTTGAGTTCTAGCTTCAGAGCATTGTAATTAACATCTATTAACATTAATATTATTTTATAGTTATTATTACATATTTAAAATATGTATTACATACTGCATATAATACATAACATCTACATATAATTAACATCTATTATAACATTACCAATCTTTTATAATAATTATATATTGTGTTACCTATTAATGTGTTCTTATATATAATTATGTTATTATTATATTATAATAATCTCTTTTGTAATTATATATAATGTAATATAACATTCGTTAACATCTAGTTTTATCATTAATACTGTTATTTATTTCAGTCTAATAATGATACTTATTAGCACACCTCCGTGGTCCAGATGAGCCTCCCTCAGTCCTCAGTCATTATAAGGTTCACATTATCCGCTCGGTGCTACGTGGGAGAAACTGAAGCACAGAGAGATTTTGTCGCTTGCTAAGCAGTCAGGAGGTGAGGCCAGGATCCTTTTTTTTTTTTTTTAATAAAGATTTTACTTATTTTTTTGACAGAGAGAGAGAGAGAACACAAGTAGGCAGAGAGGCAGGCCGAGGGAGAGGGAGAAGCAGGCTCCCTGCTGAGCAGAGCCCAACCTGGGGCTCGATTCCAGGACCCTGAGATCATGACCTGAGCCGAAGGCAGCCACTTAACCGACTGAGCCACCCAGGCGTCCCGGCTGGGGTCCATTTTAATGTGCTGTTAGATTCTGATGCTCATTTCTGTCCACTCTACCGTAAGCTCTCTTGAGGTAGAAGCATAAACGAAGGTCCTGGGGTACCCATCACCAGGTATACGGTGTGTAGGCCCGTTTGATGGAATGCAGGGTATGTGGAAGGGAGAGGTACAGAGGGAACTAAAGCTAGAAGCATGGGTAGGGTCTTGAGGGAGCAAGGGAGGGCACTAAAAAACATCTGATCTGAGATACCCCGCCCCCAGCTTGTGCCAGTGAAAATAGCGGCTCAAATCCACCGAGCACAGACAGTGTGGGGGGAGCATTGCCCACAGTCCTTCTCATGGAGTCCTTACAAGAACCTTTGGAGGAAGGTTTTATTACTGTCATTCCCACTTTACAGATAAGGAGACTGAGGCTCAGAGAAGCCTGCACAGCTGGCCAGTGGTGGGAGGAGTTTGTACCTCAATGACTTCTTCCCGGCCTCAGCGTGGCAAGGCTGTGCCAGGGATCTGCTTACTCCGTTAGCTCAGAGGGACAAGCATGGGGAAGATCTCATGGTGGGTGGCAAATTCAGGTGCTGGCAATGCAGATTTTCCTCCACAAGTATTTGCTTAACATGGATATTAAGGTGCCTTTTGCCTCTAAGTGCTTCCAAAGGTATGTGGCATCATCAAAGTCAGACCCTGGCCCTACAGGGACCTGCTCTTCCTCTGCCTACATCTTCCTTCTCCTCTTCTTCCTCCTCCTCCTCCTCCTGAACACTGGGTGGGTGAAATCCGTAGGGGGTCCTCTGAGGATTAAAGGTATTACTATTTGTAGAAATGCTCAGCACAAGGTCCCTCACAGTAAGTGCTCAGTAAAAGCCGTTGTTGATGACAGTAATTGCATTGTGACTTACACAGGTGTAATGTTGCATGTGTGTGTTCGCATTTTTCAGGGATAGGGACCAGCATTTTTATAGTTCTCTTGGGTGCATGATCCCCACTCCCAACGAAAGATCAATAATCATTCATTCATTCATTCATTATGGAAATAATCATAATTATTAATTATATTTAGGGCACCTGGTCAGCTCAGTCAGTTAAGCGTCTGCCTTCAGCTCAGGTCATGATCCCAGGGTCCTGGGATCCAATTCTGGATTACGCTTCCCACTCAGCAGGGTAACTGCTTCTCCCTCTCCCTCTGCCCCTCCCCCCTGCTCATGCTTTCTCTCTCTCAAATAAATAAAATCATAATTTTTTTTTTAAAAAATCGTATTTAGACAAGAATTATCGCAACATTTCATTCCATCGTGCACCGGATGTTTACACTGTGACGCCATCTCGCAGAAAGTTTTGCATTAATAATTCCACCTGGGGGTGGTCCTTGAAGAAGTGACACCTGAGCAGATGAGTGACTGAGGTGACGGTGGGATCGTGGAGATATTTGGTGAAAGGATGTTCTAGGCAGTGGAACAGCCAGTGCAAGGGCCCTGAGGCAGGAGCATGTTGGAGAAACAGCACAGAGATCAGAGTGGCTGACTGAGGGGGAGAGAAGGGACTAGGGGAGGGACACTTGGTGGGGTGGGGGGACATATCAATAGGTCCTCATAAGCTCTTTGGCTTTTACTCTGACATCAATGCAGGGCCATAGAGCTCTGGCTGATTGGGCTCTGTTCTTATTTTTAGCAGCCTCTCTCTGGCTGCACAGTGAACAGACCAGGAGGTGGAAAGGATGGAAGGCTCCCAGCAGGAGGCCAGTAGGAAGCTCCTGCGTCATCCAGGAGGAAGGTAACTGAGGCCGGACTAGCGGTGTGGTGAGAAGCCGCCCACTTGTGGATAGGTTTTATTTCTTTCTTTCTTTATTATTTCGATTTTAAGAAGATTCATGTTAGTTTAAAAAACATTTCCATTCTGGAAAATTTCAAACCTAGATAAAATGAGGGAGAAGAGTATAAGGAACCCCCATGTCCGTATCGCTTCACTTCAACCACTGTCAAACATTCACCATTGTCTTATCAACCCCCCCCTTTTTAATTTTTATTATTTTTTTTAAGATTTTATTTATTCACCTGTAGAGAGAGATCACAAGCAGGCAGAGAGGCAGGCAGAGAGAGAGAGAGAGAAGGAAGCAGGCTCCTGGCTGAGCAGAGAGCCCGATGCGGGACTCGATCCCAGGACCCTGGGATCATGACCTGAGCCGAAGGCAGCGGCTTAACCCACTGAGCCACACAGGCGCCCCTATTATTTATTATTTTTAAAGATTTTATTTATCTGACAGAGAGAGAGAGACAGAGAGGGAATAGGAGCCAGGAGAGCAGGAGAGGGGGGAGCAGGCTTCCCATTGAGCAGGGAACCTGACGCAGGGCTCCATTCCAAGACCCTGGGATCATGACCTGAGCTGAAGGCAGATGCTTAACTGACTGAGCCACCCAGGTGCCCCTCAGATAGGTTTTAAAGATCTTGGCAGATGTGCTGGTAGGCAGGCTTTTGGGAAAGGGGGTGAATGCATCACAGTGCAGAGGATTCAGGTGGTTAAAGAAAAGAAATTAATGGTTCCTCCGATTAGTACTTAAAGAAGGGTCTGGAGCAAGACCTGCAATAGAGAAAATGAACAGCTCATGGGTTTATCACTGACATGGAGGCAGGGAAAAGGCTTTGCTCTGGAGTGACGGGAAATGTCCCACTCTGGGTCACATCATCAGACAGGTCCATGAGAGAAAGCTCTGAGGCCAGGTTGATGGGGAGTGAGGAGCTGGGGTATTCTGGATCCTCTAGGATGTGTGGGGTCAGGAGGGGGAAAGTAAGAAAGGTAACCACAGCTGCCGTTTGTTGAGTGCTTGTTATGGTTGGGCCATGCAGGGAAGGAATTCAGGAAGATATTGGCTCGTTTAAGGCTCTCTTTAACCCGGCGACGTGGGAGCTATGCTCATCTCCATCTTCCAGGTGAGTAAACGGAGTCAGGGCGTGTAGGACATGCACCCGAGTTAACAGCCTCTTTCTGGTTCATCAGAACAGACATGGATCCGGAGCAGGGACAGACAGTAAACAACGGATGCTAATAGGTAAGGTCGGGGCAAGTCAGGGATGTGGAAGGAAAGGGATTGGGGCCGGTGAGTGAAGGAAGCGAACTGGTGTGAAACCAGCTGGGACTATTCTGAAGGCAGGTGCACTGGAGAGGAATCAAGAAGTTGCTGGATTTCTGGTATCTCCGGCCTGAAGGTCTGCCGTTGGTAGGTGCTTGCTCCTGGAAGGAGGGAAGGGAGGGATCTGGTTCTTACTGTGAGTGCTGCTTTGCTCCCGGTAGAGAAGAGTGGAGGGTCTCTGGAATGGACAGATCCTTTCTTTCTGGCCGTGGTCCAGCCCTCTCAGCTTGATGGGGGCAGGTCCCTCTCTTGCCAGCTTGTCTGGTCTCCCCGGTACCCCTCTGATGGACCACGGGTTCTCTCTAGGCTGTACCTGAGGTTTGGGTCCATGGGCTAGAGCTGCAGGGTCCCCAGTGCAGCCCCTCACTCGTAGTGGCCCCTGAGCGCTTGCTTTGTGCCTACTCCAAACGGAGATGTGTCCTAAGCATAAAATAAAGGCTTAGTTAGAAAAATAAAGTAGCAGGGCTCCCAGGCCGCTCAGTCTGTTAAGCGTCTGCCTTCAGCTCAGGCCCTGAGCCCGGGGTCCTGGGAGGGAGCCCCGTGTTGGGCTCCCTGCTTAGGGGGGAGCCTGCTTCTCCCTCGCCTTCCACCCCTCCCCCCACTCATGAGCGCATGTTCTCTCTCTCAAATAAAATCTAAAAAAAGAAAAGAAAAGAAAAAATAGAGGAAAGGAATGTAAAATTTCTCATTGATACCTTTTTAAAACATTTTGTATAAGTCAAAATGATAATATTTTGAAAATGTCGGGTTTGATGTAATACAGCATTAGAATTAACATCATCTGTTTCTTTTCACTTTTTAAAGAAAACATGGCTAGTAATGACAAAATATTCTCTCCTTAAGCACATTTTCATCAGGCTCCTCAAGTCCATCCCTCTTCTCTTGACCCTGGCCTTCTGTGTCCCCTCTGTCCTGGTCAAGTCTATGTACCCCAGTCTGAGCCAGGACACGGCTAAGTCAGTTTATGGAGAATCCCTGGTTCTTGACATCTCATCAGCTTCCTCATCCCCCACTTTCAACGTACAAATCCTTGACCTGCCTTTAGCAAGAACCCTTTTAGGTCAGCTCAGCGAGAATCCTCTCCGCTCCCCTCCTTCTGCCTCTTGCCTGTGAATCCCCAGTTGCCCTATTGCGTGCTGAGTTGACCCCTGCGTCTCTCCCCTACTGGGATTCCTGTATTACCATAGTCTCGAGTCAAGCCTTCCTTCCCATTTTAACAAATGTCAGAATATTTTTTTTTCTTTCACGATAGAGAATTAAAAATCATCTGCATGGCTTCCTTTGTGGCTTACATCCTTATTTCTAGAGAGAAGCACTACTCTGGGAGTTGGCAAAGGATTCTCCCCTCCCACCCCAGGCCGAGTTTCCTACACTCCTGACCTCCTTTGATTGCTGACTATGAACCTTTGTTTCTTCCTTCCAACCATCAGTCTACCTCTCCCGTGCTCAGCATCCCCAGCCAAAGTTAATTGCTGGCACACCCGGTTTTGAAAGGTTGTTCATCTGTCTGTCCATCTACCCATCCATCCATCCATTCATTCTGCCAGTGTTAAGCAAAAAAACAATGTACTGACACTTACTAGGGCAGGGAAAGGAAGACTTTTATTCAAGGCGGGGGCAGACAGTTGAGGTAGGCATAGGGGCCCCTGCAGTGGAATTTTCCCCTGGGGTAGAGAGATTGGGCTCAACTCTGAAAACTTTACATTTGGAGTTGGCATTTATGGTAAATCAGTCCCTCTGTCCTTAAGTTTTGTTTTCCTGAGGGCCCACACGTGAGTTATTCCATAGTATATCCTCGGGTTCCATTTCAGATGAAAATGCTTTCACAACTCCAAACGGAGAAGTCAAGCGTGCGGTTTGGTAGGGGAGACCTTAGCTCAGTGGAGAAATGGTAGCGGGCTTTGGGCCACCAGACCCTGTGCCACTGCCCCTGAGCCCCCTCTCCATCATCTGTCTCCCTGGCTCACTCCAGTCACACTGGCCCCTTTCTAGTCATCAGAGTAATGTCCATAATGACACTTTTTTTTTCCCTGGTTCAGGATCCAGTTAAGAATCACACACTGCCTTCAGTTGTCATGTCAACGTAGTCTCCTATAATCCGGAAGAGTCCTCAGCATTTGTCTTTCATGACATTGACATTTTTGAGAGATCAGGACACTTGCTTTGTAGAACATGCCTCAGTGTGGGTTTATCTAATGTTTCCATGATGAGATTCAAGGGAAGCATTTTGGTCGGAGCCAGGAAGGGATGCTGTGTCCTCCTCGGTGCATCGTATCGGGAGGTACACAATTTTTATTCCATCCCTGGTGATGTTAACTTGAGTTGTCTCATTAAGGTGATGCCAGCCAAGTTTCTCTACTGTCAGTGTCCTATTTCCCTCTTTGTAATTAATAAGCAATTGATCTGGAGATACTCTGGGACCATGTCCTATATTTCAGTAAACTTTTACCTGCTGGTTTTAGCACCTGCATTAATCAAAGTTCTCCATCTCTAGACATACTCAGAGAGGGAGAGAAAATCATTTTAAGTAATTTGCTTTTGTACTTATTGAAGCTGACCAGCCCCAAGATCGGTTGGGTGAGTTGACAATCCGCAGACCCAGAAGAATCAGTGGTGTCGATTCCAGTCTGAGTCTGAAGGCCTGAGAACCAGGAGAGTCAAGGATGTAGTTCTGGTATGAGAGTCAGCGGGCTTGAGATCCAGAAAGAACCAGTGTTTCATTTGAGGCTGAAGGCAGGAATGCCCTAGTCCAAAGGTAGTCAGGAAGGAGGAATTCTCTCTTAGTTGGGGGTGGGTCAGCCTTTTTGTTCTCTTCAAGCCTTCGACTGATTGGACAAGGCCCACCCATATTAGGGAGAATAATCTGCTTTGCTCAGTCCACCATTTCAAGTGTTAATTTCATTCAAAACACCCTCATGGGAAAGCACCCAGGATAATGTTGGACCAAATGCCTATGCTCCCTGCTGCGCAGTCAAATTGACACAGGAACCTAACTATCATGGCATCCAGTGACGATGCAACCCAGGATGGTTGTAAACATTGATTTTCTAGCTCTCTTGTTCCGCCCATTTATTCGTTGGCATTCTGCTATAAGGGCAGCTTTCTCTTCTCCCTCATTTAGTTGTTTATTCATTACCAGAGGGTATCACTGGTTAACTAGCATTGTTTATCCTGATGCCCAAATCATCCACAGCCTCACCCAGTATGAGAAACTCTTTCATGCTGGCTCCTTTGTCCTATCCCCATTCTTCTCTGAGCATCTTCCTTCATTTCTGGTATAAAATATTCCAGATTCCGTATATATTTTCCAAGACGGGAATCCTCGTTTTCTTCTGTGATGTTTTAATGTTTAAAAAGGTTCTCAGCACACAGTAGCCATTCAATAGGTATTTGTTGAATGAATGAGTGGTCCCTGGCTAAAGCTTGAGAGGTATCCTTCCTTTCTTGTCTGTCTACACCCTGGGTCTTAGGTATATTTGTTTCCTCGCTGGGAACCAGATGTATCAATGGGTAGCTAAGGGTGCATGTGGATATCTGGAAATTGGTATGTGTCAATATATACACTTCTGTATATCTTTGTGGTTAAATCTGTGGGCAGGTCTGTTGGTAATTGTTGCTACTGTCTGCCTGTGGGACTTTCAATATTTGGGGTGCTACATATTTATGGGTATATGTTCAGGGAGCTGTGGGGACCCGTGTGTAGGATCTGTTGCTGAAGTTTTTTGATTAAGGGCATTGAATGTCTGTACATACATTTGAGAGTGAGAACTTGCTTATTTTATTTTTAAAATTGAGATGTAATTGACATATATGATAGTAATTACACATGTACAATGTAATGACTCAATATTTGTATATGTGCAAAATGATCACCATATATTCCCAGGACTTATCTATTTTATGACTAAATAACTAAACTAAACTAAACTAACTAAAGTTCGTGCCTTTTGACCCCCTTCACCCATTTTGACCTCCCCTTAACTCTTACCTGTGTGTTCTTGGTATCTAGGAGCTTGTCTTTTCTTGTTTTTGGATTCCATGTATAAATGAGATCATACAGTATTTACTGTATTTCTTTGTCTTATTTTACTTAGCATAATGCCTTCAAGAGCCATCCATGTTGTTGCACATGGCAAGATTTTATTCTTTTTTGATGGCTGAGTAATATTCCATTGTAGATATGTACCACATCTTCTTTATCCATTCATCCAATGGTGGACACTTAGGTTCTTCTGTTTCTTGGCTATTGTAGTCATGCTGCAATGAACATGGGGCTGCAGATCTCTCTTTGAGTTAATGTTATTTTTATTTTTTTCCCCCTTTGGAGAAACACCCAGAAATGGAATTGCTGGATCACATGGTAGTTCTATTTTTAATTTTTTGAGGAACCCGCATAGTGGCTGCCCCAAGTTACATTCCCACTCTCAGGACGCAAGGAGAACTTGTTTATTTTTCCTCGTGAACATCATTACTGTTCTCTATCACTGTCAAACTAATATGGCACCTTAAAACAATAATCGTCTTTCGCTGAAGTGAAGTCCCTTCACTTCATGTCTATGTAGGGTTGGCTGAGGCTGTAGTCACATAAAGGCTAGACTGGGCCAGACCTTCCAGATGGTTCTCTTCTCTGGGTGGAGACACAGCTGTCCTCCCCTTGGTGTGGGCTTCCCCCAGCCAGGTAGGCAGATTCCTGGAAGGACTCCTCCAAGCCTGGAGAGGTGGAGGCTGCTGCGTTCTAAGGCTGAGCTTCAGAAGTCCCACTTCTGCCATGTTCCAGGCTGCTCAAGACAATCATCTGATTCAAGGAAGCCCAGATTCAAAGGAAGGGGAACTAAACTCCACCTCGCAGTAGGAGGAAAGATTTGTGGCTTCCCCGAGTTCACTGAAGCTCTTGTCATCACCACAGTTCACAAAACTGATGATGCTTCCTTAATGTCCTCTAACCCCCAGTCCATGCCAAAATGTCGCCATCATCTCTGACAGGTTTATTCACAGTTGATTTCTTTTTTTCCTTTTTAAAATTTTAGTTAATTAACTAAAGTTAGTAAGTTAGTTCACTTACAGTGTAATGTTAGTTTCAGGAGTAGAATTCATTGATTCATCTCTTCTGGTGCTCAACACAACAGGTACGCTCCTTAATCCCCATAACCTATTTCAACTATTCCCCTACGCACCTCCCCTCTGTAACCATCAGTTTGTTCTCTGTGGTTAAGAGTGTCTTTCCTGGTTTGCTTCTCTCTCTCTCTCTCTTTTTACCTTTGTGTTTTGTTTTGTTTTGTTTCATAAATTCCCCCTTGTGAGTGAGAGCATATGGTATTTTTCTTTCTCTGACTGACTTATTTCACTTAGCGTTATACTCTCTAGCTCCATCCATGTCATTGTAAATGGAAAACAATTACTTTTTTATGGCTGAGTAATATTCCATTGTATAAATATATACCACATCTTCTTTATCTATTCATCAGGCAGCAGAAACTTGGGGTGCTTCCATATCTTGGCTATTGTAAGTAATGTTGCTATAAACACAGGGGTCTGTGTATCCTTTTGAATGAAGTGGGGTTTTGGGGGTAGATCATAAGGTAATTCTATTTCTAACTCTTTGAGTTAGTGCTTCCATATCTTGGCTATTGTAAGTAATGTTGCTATAAACACAGGGGTCTGTGTATCCTTTTGAATGAAGTGGGGTTTTGGGTGTAGATCATAAGGTAATTCTATTTCTAACTCTTTGAGCAATCTCCATACTATTTTCCAGAGTGGCTGCACCAGTTTGCATTCCCACCAGTGGTGCAAGAGGGTTTTTTTTTTTCCCCACATCCTCACCAACCCCTGTTGTTTCTTGTGTTTTTCACTTTAGCCATTCTGAGAAATGAGGTCATTATAATTTTGATTTGTATTTCCCTGACAATAAGTGATGTTGAGGATCTTTTCATGTGTCTGTTGGCCATCTGGATGTCTCCTTTAGGGAAATGTCTGTTCATGCCTTTTGTCCATTTTTTAACTGGATTGGGGGGGGGGTTGGTTTGTTTGTTTTGGGTTTTTGGGTTTTTTTGTTTTGTTTTGTTTTGTTTTTTGCTATTGAGTTGTATAAGTTCTCTATATATTTTAGATATTAACCCTTTACTGGATATGTCGTTTGCAAATATCTTCTCCCATTCAGTAGATTGCCTTTTAGTTTTGTTGACTGTCTCCTTCACTGCACTGAAATTAACTTGATGAAGTCCCAATAGTGTATTTTTCTATTTGTTTCCCTTGCCGCAAGAGACCTATGTAGAAAGAAATTGCTATGGCCAATGTCAAAGAGGTTACTGCTGGTGTTTTCCTCTATAATTTTTATGGTTTCAGGTCTCACATCTAGGTCTTTAATCATTTTGAATTTATTTTTGTGGATGATGTAAAAAGCAGTCCATTTTCATTCTTGTACATGTGGCTGTCTGGCGTTCCCAACACCATTTGTTGAAAACACTGTCTTTTTTTCCATTGGACATTCTTTCCTGCTTTGCCAAAGATGAGTTGATCATATGGGTTTATTTCTGGGTTTTCTATTCAGTTCTGTGGATCCATGTGTCTGGTTTTTTGTGCCAATACCATACTGCCTTGATGACTACAGCTTTGTAATACAGCTTGAATTCTGGAATTGTGATGCCTTCAGCTTTGCTTTTCTTTTTCAAGGTTGCATTGGCTATTCAGGGTCTTGTGGTTCCACACAAATTTTGGGATTGTTAGTTCTAGTTCTATGAAAAACGCTGTTGGTCCTTTGATAGTGATTTATTAAATGTGTAGATTTCTTTGGGTAGTATAGACATTTTAAAACTATTGGTTCTTCCAGTCCATGAGCCCGGAATGTTTTTCCATTTCTTTGCATCATCTTCAATTTCTTTCATCAGTGTTTTATTGTTTTCAGATTACAGGTCTTTCACCTCTTTGGTTAAGTTTATTCCTAGGTATCTTATTATTTGGGATGGAATTGTACATGGGATTGTTTTCTTAACTTCTCTTTCTGTTCCTTCCTTATGAATGTTTAGAAATACAACAGATTTCTGCACATTGATTTTGTAGCCTGTGACTTTATAGTTGGCTTCTTTGAATATAAGAATATAAGGTCTGTACATCTGGTGGTGGTTTTTCTTGGGTCTTTTACTATGTGACTGATGTGGGATGACTTGTGTTTTGTGGGGTGGACTGAATAATGGCAGAAGAGTCCTGCGGGTCTGTTCCCTGGTCGTGTATTTTCTTGGAAATGACGCTGTTGTAGAAACAGGTAACAGTGGCAGTGTGTTTCTAAGTGGGTGCGCAGCATGGTCAGTGGGTTTGCGTGAAGATCCTATTGAGCTGTGTTTCTGGATGCCCCTGTCCCTGAGGGAGGATACCAGGGAGGGGTGAGGACTCAGTACGGCTATACCTGGGTGTGTAGTGCAGGTTTGGAGTGGATAAGTCTGGGTGTGGATCTCTCTAACCACAGGTCAGTTTGGTTTTAGTAACAGGCAAGTGCGGCTTAAATAAAGGTCTCTAGAGGTGAAGGGAGTTGACATTCATCCTCCATCTTTTTCCTGAGACTGGCCCCGTAGTCCCAGGAAAGGTCTTGAGTTCCAGTGAGTCTGACGAGCTGAGGACCTTTCTGCTTGGGATGGGTGTCCTTGGAAGCTGGACACTGACCTTGGCTCTGTCCCTAGGGCCTGCACACTCAGAGAGAGAGAAAGAGATCAAGAGAGAGAGTTTTGTTTACTTTAAACCCAGTCACCCAGAAACACAATTGTGTTTTGTTCCACACCTCACTGTTTCTTCCACCTGATGCTCACAAATATTTCCTTCTTGGTGTGTTATGAGGCTCAACATGGGGATGACCAAGATCCACCCTGGGTGAGAATTTATAGGAGAGAAACAGACAAGTCCAAACATGTTGCTCAACATCAGGCTTTCTCTACCCAGTGCAGACAGTCTTGGTACCTTGGGGCAAGGGCTTCCTCCTTGAGGTGAGGGTGGGGGCTGGTCTCTGGTCCTCGGACATCCCCCTTCCCACAGACTTTGCCACTGACGGGTGATGGATGTTGGGGCCAGGACAGTGGTTAAGTGCCCTGACTTTGGAGCCACACGTTCTGGATTCAAATCCGACTCAGCTCCTCACTAGTTGTTACTTAACCTCTCTGTGTCTCTGTAAAATGAGAATAATTATAGTACAGGACTGCCCAATAGAAATATATTGTGAGCCACATGCATAATTTTAATTTTTTTCTAATAATGATATTTATTATGTTCAGCTAGCCTGTAGATAGTACATCATTGGTTTTTTTTTTATCATTGGTTTTTGATGTAATGTTCAGTAATTCATTCGTAGCCTATAATACCCAGTGCTCATCACAACACATGCCCTCCTTAATACCCATCACCTGGTATAATTACATTTTTTTTTAAGTAAAAAAAGAAAAGTAAAAATAAACAGACGTTATGGCCTGAATGTCTGTGTCTCCACTACCCCAGCCCCTAAATTCATATGTTGAAATCCTAATGTCCACTGTGACAGTATTAGAAGGAAGGGCCTTTGGCAGGTGCCTACATCATGCTGGCCAAGCCCTCATGAATATTCATGACCCATAAGAGATTTCGGAGAGCTCCTGCCAGGTGAGGATTTGCCAAATCTGTGAGCTGGCTTTAGTCCCACCACGTCAGCAGCCCGATCTCAGACTTCCAGCTGCCAGAACTGTGAGAAAAAAAAAAAAATCTGTCATTTATAAGTTCTCCTTCCTATGATACTCTGTGCCAGCAGCCCAAACAGACTAAAACAGAAATGAAGTGAACTTTGCCAATAAGTTTGATGTAACCCAAATTTATCCATAATATTATAATTTCAAACTTACAGTCAAAATAAGAAACAACGATTAATGAGGCACTTTGCATTCTTCTTTCTGTACCAAGTCTCCGAAGCCAGGGGCCTATTTTACACTCACAGCTCATCTTGATTTGGACGAGCCACATTTTTGTTGGAAATGCTGGATCTCACGGTGGCGGGAGTAGAGTCACACAGCCAAGTTGCCTCCAGACAAACTGACCAGCTTTCTAATAAGTAGCCTGAGGATCACTTTTTAAATTTAAATGAAATAAAATGAGAAATTCAGTTTTTGTGTCGAGCGGATGCATTTCCAGGGGCTCCATGGGGCTGTTGGCCACCATACTGGATGGCATCTGGTAGCTAATTTAAGGAATTGCTTCTAGTATTAAATGACTTAGTGCCTTTAAAGCACTGGAGTGTAATGCATGGTGAACTCAACATTAAGCGTCTGTTGCAGAGGGTAGATATGCAACTAATATTTACTGAGCGCTAAGTTTATGCCCAAATGGTGTGTGGGGTGTTGGGCTCAGATAGGGAGTAAGTCAGACCCAACCTGGGTCTCATGCAGCTGACTTAGACTCCAGTGGTAATCATCAGACGGTCACAAAGTTTGTGTGTGGTTAGGCATTGCAATGAGACCCAGAGAGAAGAGGAAATCAGTACTAAGGAGATATTTCCAATGGGTGGGTCAGGACGAGGACACGGAGCCTCCTCATTCAAGGGCTGAATCTGAAAAGCACACAGGCAGGAAGAACGCCCCAGACAGAGGGAGCAGCCTGTGCCGAACCTTGTGGAGGGAGATGGGACACTACGTGACTACCTGAGACCTGGCCTGTGTGTCTGAACCAGAGAGAGCCAGAGGAGAGGGGCCTGATGAGGAATGGGTCAACCCTTGTAGAGCAATGGACGCTGGAGGACAACCTTTGCTATAGATTTTCAAGGTCATGGATTTGAATCCTAGTTACAGCTCTGTGACCTCAGGCAAGTTACTGACCCCTGTGAGCCTCAGAAGAAGGGTCTGGCGTGTCAGAGGTACTCAAGAGTGCTGGTATGATCACCTGGTCAGGTCGGTCCTGCTTCCTTAGTCCCTTCTGTGGGGCCTCTGGGGGCCTTCTGATCCGCCCCCAGACTGTTTCTCCTCAACGTGTCCCTCTTTTGCTCCCCGTGTCTTCTCCAAGTTTGAAGGCAAGTCTCAGACAGGTCGGGTTGACCAAACCCCAGAGTCCTTGGTCAGCAGAGCCCCTGTGGGAGAGAACACAGGTCAGGGGGCTCCAAAGTGGGCATCTTTCATCTCTTTGCAGTGAGAACTCCCGTATCTTCAAACCCAGTCACCTGTGGGACCACAGTCTGTCCCAGCACCTAGAGGGAAATCCTCCCCCCACCCCCACCGCAGGTTCTCATGCTCTACCTGTCCAGCCTTCTCTAATCACCAGCCGACCTGACCTCCTCCTGCTTCTCCAGGGTCATTACTGGGCGGGAGTGGCGGGGTGGGGGGTAGCATTTCTTGAATGGACAGTGGATGTGGAGGCGAGGGCACTAAGCCCTTTACACTGACCCTTACGTCGAAGGGCAAACACCTCTTTTCTGCCTTCTCATCTCCTGGGGCCCAGTGCCCGAAAAAACAGCAGGTACTCGCTGAAGGTTTACAAATGGATTAAGACATAGATGAACCGATTGAAGCCTGGTATGTTGGTAGGCACTGGAGATACAAAGATTGCAAAATAGAAGGCTCGATCCCTTTTTGTCCCAGAGCTAAATGTATGGGGGTGGGGGTGGACACAGGGCTCCAACAAATGCTCGTAAATAAACAACATTGGCTGTTATGATAGGGATAGCGGTGTTTGCAGATGAGGCCGGGGAGAAGATGGGGTGGGCTCTGGGACCAGTCAGTGGGTGTCGAAATCATTAAACAAGAGGAAGGAAGAACAGTACTGGGTACAAAGGGGTAATCTAGCTTCGTCGCAGTCATTTAAGTAGGACTTGAGGTCAGTGAGTTATCCCATAAGGGGCATCTGGGTATGTTCTTCTGGACCTCAGTAAGAAGACAGAGGTGGGGGGCGCCTAGGTGGCTCTGTGGGTTAAAGCCTCTGCCTTCGGCTTGGGTCATGATCTCAGGGTCCTGGGATAGAGCCCCATGTTGGGCTTTCCGCTCAGCGGGGAGCCTGCTTCCCTTCTTCTCTCTCTGCTTGCTTCTCTGCCTACTTGTAATCTCTGTCAAATAAATAAAAATCTTTTAAAAAAAAGAAGAAGACAGAGGTGGGTTGGCTGAGTGTATGAGAGATAATTTGCCTTGACCAGGGAGGGTGTTTTGATCTGAGGGGCAAGATCAAAATTTTTGCATCATTTGTAATTGGCTTGCAAGAGACAGTCGTGAAAGTTTTAGGGTCTTTTTGCAGGTTGAAAAACACAGCCATCGTGAAAAATGACATCAAGCTGTAGTTAAGTTACATTAACCATGAAAGTCATAAGTGCTTGACTCCTCAACACGTTCTAAGTATTTTAAGACATTTTAACTTCTCTGAGATCACACAGGTGAGGAACATGACTCACCCATGGGGGCGCTTTTCCACTCCCTGTGAATGGTCAACATCTCAGGTCCGAGGAGGAAGAAAAAATTTTCTGGCTCAACAACATAGGCTCATTTTGACAATTTTTTTGTTCTCACTGGTAGAACAGAGATCTTTTAACTAGATGTAAACACTGGGGGCGCCTGGGTGGCTCAGTGGGTTAAAGCCTCTGTCTTTGGCTCAGGTCATGATCTTAGGGTCCTGGGATGGAGCCCCGCATCAGGCTCTCTGCTCAGCAGGGAGCATGCTTCCTCCTCTCTCTCTGCCTGCCTCTCTGCCTACTTTTGATCTCCGTCAAATAAATAAATAAAAATATATTTTTTTAAGATTTTTATTTATTTATTTGACACAGAGAAAGAGAGAGGTCACAAGGAGGCAGAGAGGCAGGCAGAGAGAGAGAGGAGGAAGCAGGCTCCCCGCTGAGCAGAGAACCTGATGCGGGGCTTGATCCCAGGACCCTGAGATCATGACCTGAGCTGAAGGCAAAGGTTTAACCCACTGAGCCACCCAGGTGCCCGGATAAATAAAAATCTTTAAAAAAAAATGTAAACACTGAAGTATTTCCCTCATTCAGTCAGCAAACAGGTCCCGAGCATCAGAACTGCCCCATCCATAAACCACCGACTACTGCTACCTTTTGATACTGTTCTTTTCTGAGTCCTTACATCTTTGGGGCAGCTGAGGATATCTGATTTTTATAATTTTTTTAAACGAAGATGTTTACATATTTGTGATCATATGATAAAAGTAATTTTGCTTTTTTTTTTTTTTTCCATTTACATCGATGACAAGACTTTTTAAACTTCTCATCAGAGATGTTAGGTCCATCTTTTTTTAAATAAAACCACAGAGTTGACCGTTTCCCCGGTTCCTCCCAGATGCGTGAGGGTGACCCTTGGGTGACTCTACTCATCGTCTTTCTCCGGAACCATGGCAGATTCAATCCATTATGATCTGGAAGGGATATCGGTACTTGGTAAAGGACTGCTTTTATTTCCTTTGGGTGTATACACAGTAGTGTGACGGCTGGATCTAAGAGCAGCTCTATTTTTACTTCCCCGAGGAGCCTCCGTACTATTTTCCACGGCAGCGGCACCAATTTATATTCCCACCAACAGCACGAAGGTTCTCTTTTCGCCACATCCTCGCCAACCCTCGTTATTTCTTGTCTCTCTGGTACAGTCCTTTCTGAAAGGTGTGAGCTGAGGTCTCGATGTGGTTTTGATTTGCATTTCCCTGAGGATGAGTGATATCCAGTACATTTTCGTGGACCTGTTGGCCATCTGTATGTCTATGGAAAAATGTCTGTTCAGCTTCTCTCTGCCCACTTCAAAATTGGGTTCTTTGATTTTCCTGCTGTTGAGTTATAGAACCTTAAAAAAAAAAAAAAAAAAAGCATGAACTCCAGTAACAGAGGGTAGAATGGTGATAACCAGAGCCTGGGTATGGAGGGAAAGGAGATTGTTCGTTTTGGGGGAGTTTTTTGTTTGTTTGTTTTGTTTTTTTAAGATTTTATTTATTCATTTGACAGACAGAGATCACAAGTAGGCAGAGAGGCAGGCAGAGAGAGAGGAGGAAGCAGGCTCTCTGCCGAGCAGAGAGCCCGACGCAGGACTCGATCCCAGGACCCTGAGATCATGACCTGAGCCGAAGGCAGAGGCTTTAACCCACTGAGCCACCCAGGCGCCCAGGAAAGGAGATTGTTTAAAAAAAAAAAAAAGAAGGTAGATGGCAGGTGTGGGGGGCTGGGGGCAGGGGAGTCGGTATTTAATGGGGAGAGAGTTTTCTTTTTACCAAAGGAAAAGAGTGTTCTGGAGTTGGATGGTGGGGGCAATGCCCAACGAGATGAATGGACTTAATACCAGTGACCTGTACACTTAAGGAAGGTAAAGACTGTAAACTTTATGTTTGTAATGTATGCGTGTATTTTACCATGATGACAAAACTGGAAAAAAAAAAAGGAACAAGATAGTGACACACTGCATGGAACGCTGTCACTACCAGACCCATGGTGTGAATGACCATCTCCAATCCCACAGCCCCCAAGGTGATAAGCATCACATGGATTTGCACGAAATTGCTGATATTGGATTTTGACCACAAAAAAGGCGAGTTAGTATGGCTCTACCTCTTCATATCCCTATTTTGAAGAGGAAGAAACAAGCTTAGAGATATCAGGTGACCTGGCAAAAATTGCAGGCAAGAACAGAGGCTGGGCTTGTACCCCCAATTCGACCGATTTTAGAGCCCAAACCTGATTCTCTGTGCAGCCTTTCTGGCCACAGCTGCTGGCAGGGAAAAGGCGAGGTGCACCCTTCTTCCACAGAAGGGACAGCCCCAAAGAGCGCCTCAGGAACCAGAGAGGATCTGCTGTGACATGGGCTGCAGCCGAGGGCTCGTTAGCAGAATGGACTAAGCAGGTGCCAAGCTGTTCAGGACTCGGAGCTTCCCTGCTTCTCAGTTTTCTCCGCAGACGGTACCCATCCCTGAGCTTTCTCCTTCCTCACTGGGTGCTCGGGACCATCTGTTGTTCTTTTTTCCAGCTTTTTGGAGATAGAATTGCCATAGAACGTTGTGTAAGTTCAAGGTGTACCATGTGTCGATTTGGTACACATAGCGCTAAATGATGACCGCTGTGCCATTAGCGACCCCTTCCATCGCGACACGTGACTGCCAGTTCTCTTGTGGTGAGGACACTTAAGATCTACCCCCGCCAGGAAAAACCAAATCCCAAATGATCCAATCGAGAAGGGGGCAAAGAAGGTGCATAGACAAGACATAGACTCTCTGTCCAAAGAAGACAGACAGATGGCCAAGGCATATGAAATTTGCTGGATGTCACTAATCGCCAGGGAAATGCAAATCACAACCACAAGGAGAGATTCCCGTCACACCTTACATGTAAGCATTGGAAGGACGCATGCCAGCCTTAGGGGACACTATCTGTGCCCCCCTCAGGAACCTGGAGGGGGAACATTATTTTGTTTCAGGAACTGTATGTTCAAAGTTTAAGTTTTACTTATTCATTTCACACACACACACACACACGCGCGCGCGCAACATAAGCAGGGAGAGCAGCAGAGGGAGAGGGGGAAGCAGGCTCCCCACTGAGCAGGGACCCGATGTGGGGATCGATCCCAGGACCCTGGGATCATGACCTGAACCAAAGCAGATGCTTAACCGACTGAGCCACTCAGGCGCCCCCAAAGTTTAATTTTTAAAGAGCCTTCCATTTCACATCAGGTTTCACAGCTTTTCAGTGTCTGCTGAATCAGTTAACATCCCAGGTGTGTGTGAGTCACTCATGGCAGGGGGGTGGGAGGGGGAGCCCTGGGGACATTTTGTCCTAGAATAGGTCCTTTCTTTCTGGGTTCCCACAGCTGCACGTCCGCCGCGGGGTTGATGCCAGCACTAAGCGAGGTGTGTGGCTAACCTGACCGGGAAATGCCTTTCCTCTGGTTGCAGGGAGGTGAGCCTCGCTGACTTGGAGAGATGGACTCTAGGTCCGGTCCTCACACACCCACATGTCACCTGCCTGGACTGTGTGACCTGTTTCCCAGGATACACTGGGCTAGTCTGCAATTCTGATGCTTTCCCAGGAACGTTTTTGTTGTTGTTGTTGGTTTTTTGTTTTGTTTTGTTTTAATTTAGTTTTTTCAGTGTTCCAATGTCCCAGGAATGTTACCACACGGCAGGCACCTCTAGCTCCCTGTGTGACCCCAGATCACCGCCCCAAGCTTCAGTTTCCTTCCCTATAAGGTGTTTCTGGGTCACACCCACCTACTTCACTGGGTGGTTGTGATAATTACTATAATTAAATAAGAGTGACCTCTACCCAGCTCCTGCTATGAAGCAGGTGCCTTGCCGGAAGGCTTTTTAAAAAGCTATGTCGGCATTTAGTAACTGATATTTTACAGTTCCTGTTTTATGCTTTTTATTTTTTTTCCTATGAAGCCGAATTGACTCCAGCAAACGCTCTACCAGCTCAAACTTTGGGTCCCTTGTAGCCTAAACTGGTATTCTGAGGGAATTATTGAAGGGAGGGGAGAGGGAAAACAAAAAGAGGAAGAATATCGGCCACATCTTGGAGTATCCCCTAGAGGAATGGAACATATAACTGATTACATTTCTCCCTTTACGTTGGCTCAGAGACAAATTTATACCCAAACCAAGACTTAATTTAAAGTACTTGCTAGCATGAAAAATGGGCACCAAGTTTTATGGGCACCGCTTCATTTTCCCCCTTCCCTCGGATGTCCTCACTGAAGTTTTAGCCTATCCTGGGTAGCTTTATTTTCTTTCTAACTTTGCATGAGGAGGGGTACGCATCTTCATGGAGGGGGTATGCACGTGATCTTCATGGAAAAAAAAAAAATGCCTTGAAGGAACTCCTCCTCGCTTACAGAGTAGGGGCTTTTTGGCTGACGTCCAT
This sequence comes from Neogale vison, assembly GCF_020171115.1. Classification (NCBI taxonomy): domain Eukaryota; kingdom Metazoa; phylum Chordata; class Mammalia; order Carnivora; family Mustelidae; genus Neogale; species Neogale vison. The sequence continues at coordinate 218,164,712 of NC_058096.1, forward strand.
GAACTCCTGGGAAGGATTGCCGATGGTCAGTAATCTTCCAAAATATTTAGGAAGTGGGTTTGGAAGGAAGTCTAAGCATTCTCTCCCCACCCATAGAGAATTAATAGATCTCACTGGGTTCTCAAATGGATTCATGACCCCCCCAAATATAACACATCTCTGTTCCAGAGAGTGTGGATATAACTCCAGACCGCCGGGGAGTGGCTTGTGTCCCTCATTGGTGGGGCCCACGGTCAGCAAGCTTTAATCCATGGGTCTGAACTGGGGTGATTCTGACCCCCCAGGGCACCATTTCTGCTTGTCACACCTGGGGAGAGGGGAGGCTCATCACCCTTCAATGTGCGCGATCCTGCCCTATTCCGGGACCGGAGAGAGGAAGTCCTCGCTGTTTGAATCTGCCAAGGGGATGTTTCGTTGGGCAGAGGAGTGTTTTAGTGTTCTAGTGTTTTGGTTCTGTACTTGCCGGTTTAACACGGAGTTTGTGCCTCAGGCTGAGGGTCAAAGGTCACGGCTGCCAAACCGGTCCTGGCTTCTCGAGGCTCAGAGGCAAACAGGGAAGGGAGATCTCAAACACATCACGGTGAATTGTGATGATTCGGAGGAGAGGAGGGGGACTCGGGGTTCGGGCAGGGGGCCTAACCTGGGGTAGGGGGTCTGGGTTTCTCCATTAGGAACTGAAATTGAGAAGGAGTTCGCTAGCAAGGGGGATGTGGGAAATATGCTGGGACAGGGTGTGTGTGTGTGTGTGTGTGTGTGCGTGCTCACACACACACACACACACACACACACACACACGCGCGCGCCTACCCTGGTATTTCTTCTCCTTCCTCCCACCCTTCTCTCTTTCTCGCTCCTTTCTTCTGTTTTCTTCCCCTTCCCTCTTCCCATTTGTCTGTTCCCTCCCTCTCCACCTTCTCCACTCACTTTCTTTGCCCTCTTCTCCTTCCTTCTCCTCTTCCTCCTTCAAGTATTATTAAAATACATTCCCATTTTTTTCTTGAGAGCTTCAGGTCATGAGCAAAGGCCCTGGGGCCCTGTTTTTGTAAAGACCTCCTCAAGCTCAGAATGGTTTTTACGCATTGAAAGGTCTGGGGCAAGACTTACAAACCCAAAACCACAAAAATTAAAAACGCACCCAAAACAAAGGCAAGTATGCAGCAGAGACGACAACCTCCAAACCCAAAATACTCAGATCCCTTACAGAAAATGTTGACCAAGCCCCAAAGTGCATGATTCATGTAATTCTCACCTGTTTCTTTTTACTTTTGTTGGGTGCGGGTGCTGGAAGGTATTTCATTGTGTCGTGTTTTAAATTGCGCTGTATTCCCCCCCCCCCCCCCCCCCCCCCCCCCGCCGGGGAAGAAATCGCAGCCCCTGAAGGGGTTTCCCAGCCTCTGTCCCAGAGAGGGCACACATCCTGCCTTGACTCTTTTTCATCTCTGCCCCTCCAGGCTGTCCTGTAAGCGAAGGTCAAGGTGGGGAGGGTGAGGAAGACTATGGTTGTCCTCGTTGGCATCTGGCACTGGACTGGGGCTTGAATCCCAGCCGCTCTGCATCCGGCTGCGGACGCCCTGCCCATCCCACTGACACTCAGCATCCCCGACCATGAAAGGGGACGAAGAGCGATGCTACCTCTTGAGATTTCCACGAACATCTAATGAGCCAACGTGGCAGACAGGCAGACACTTAGCACAGTCCCTGGCTCATGGAAATCATTAGGATGAAGATGGTTCCTTAAAGCCATTGGCTGGGGACCCTGCAAAGCATTACCTCCCTGGGATCAAATGTGTTCTTTATACAATTCAAGAGAGCGGGGCCACCTTGGCGGGGGCGGGGGGGGGCTCTCCTGATCTGCCTCCAAACCCTTCCTGGCAGTCCTCCCCAGTGTCTTCTGTGGTCACTTGAAATGAGCAGCCTGTCCTGGTGTCCCTCGAGCTTACTGACACCCACAGGTGGGGCCAGGACACCTTGAAGACCCGGCAGGGCATGCTGGGCACTAGACCAACTGTACAGGGTGGGGGAGTCCTCCCGGCAGGTGGGAGGTGCCCCCCAGCCTCTGCCAGGGGTGGAGGAGGCACAGGCTGACCTCTGCGTGCCTGGCCGGCGAGAGCTGGGCAGGGTGTGGCGCCAAGTCCCGTGCTCGCTTTGTTTTCCAGCTCCAAGCGTCAAGCGGACGTGTCTCTCTCATTGAAAACCCGCTCACTCACTTGGCAAATATTGATTGAGCACCTGCTTTGTGGACGGCAAGCAACACGCTGCAGCTCTCTGCCCTCACAGAGGCCAACTTTGTTACAGGTTGTAACAAAGTGAGGGTAGCGCCGGGTGAGCGAGGGGCTGGAGGCAGCTACAGGTGCGGTGAGGGCCTCTCTGAGTCGGTGACATCAGAGCCAAAAGCCAAAGGGATCCTGCAGGGGGGAAGGCATTTCAGGCCAATGGAACAGCCTATGCGAAACCTCTTAGCAGAGAATATGTGTGGCGTGTCCAGGGAGCTTTACGAAGTCCGGGTGGCTGCGGTGTGTGAACAAGGAGGCGTACGAGGTCAAGAAGGTGGGCAGAGGCTAGCTTCAGGAGGCATGTGTCACAGTCATCTGGTGCTGCAGAACAGACCACCCCCCTCACCCCCTACAAACCCCCAGAGGCTTAAAACATTTGTTATCTCAGTTTCTGGAGGTCCGGGATCTGGGTTCAACTCAGCTGGGTCCTCTGTCTGCCTCGGGGTCTCCTGTAGGTTGTCCTCAGGCTATCGCCTGAATTGCCTCCAAGTTCACTGTTGGTGGGCTTCAGTTCTCAGGGGCTGCCGAATTAGGGACTCTCCGCTTCTTGACGGCTTCTGGCGGCAGACCACCTTCAGTTCCTTCCCCCATGGTCCTCTCTCCTGTGGCCATTGGCTTCACCCAAGCATGCCAGCCAGAAAGGCAACAGAGAGAGTCCAACAAGGTAGAAGCTGTGATCTTTGGGAACCTAATCACAGAAGGAGCATACCGTCACTTTTGCTGTATTCTGTTAGCCCGGATTCATTCAGCCCAGCCCTTGTCCGAGGGGAGGGGACTCTGTATGGATGTGATGATCGGGGTGGGGGGACTTGGAGGGCCAGCTTTGATAGTTGGCTCCCACAACTTCGTCAGGCAGTGTATAAGGTTTGGATCTCAAGCTGAGTGCAGTGACCTGAGTACGTACTTACATACGTTTTTTTGCAATCTGCTGCAGGCTGAAGAAGCAGCTGAGATTGCATGCTGGAAGGGAGAAGACTTTGCAGCTCTAGCAGTCAGAAGCAAGTTATCAGCAGAGGGACATTGTCATGATTAATCATGAGAGTTCAGATTACTCATGAGAGTTGAGTTAGGTAGTGAGCCCCCCGTCAGTGGAGGCATGCAAGCAAGGACTGAAAGACTCCACAAGGGGGATGTTGTAGTGGGGGCCTTATAGATTAGGAAACCCCAAGCATTTTCACGTAATTAAAATCTGTCCCCATAGCACCGTCCAAAAGATCACTCTTGGGAAGTTCTTTCTTCAGAGAAAACAGTATAGTATGGAATCCCTTGAAAGGCCTCAACCTGGGGCTTGTGCCCCTTGCCCCCTCCCTTGCATACTGGGGCCCAAGGTCTCCTCAAAGAGTCCCTCCCAGAGATGGCACTGCTGCCACCTCCTTGGGGAGCGTCCTTGGAGAAGGGCATCTCAGCTGCAGGGTCACGGATGCTTTCATTGGTCTGTTCGTCTACGGCAACAAACACACAGTGAAGGACCATTCTGGGAGCACGCGGGGGCAGGCTCTGGACTTGGACCTGCCTGGGTTCAAATCCTCCATCTGCCTCTGCTTCACCGAGTAAGCAAGCTGGGACGACTGGTCTGAGCTGTGGTTTCCACATCTGTGAAAAGGGCAGAGTAGCACGGAACTCAGAGGTGTGTTGTGAGGCAGAGTCCTGCTCTGCCGTAGTGCCTAGAAAGGCCAGTGATGACAGTGGTGACGAGGGTTGCTGGCTTGTTGGCTGGTTCATCTGTTCACATAGTTGTTTGGCAAACATTTCTGGGTGCCCGGGTGCCTGTGGGGGGCTAGCATCCCTCCTATGAGCACCCCCAATATACCTCCTGATTGGTCCTAGGGTGTACGAGTTTCTTATGGCTGCTGGACCAAGTCACCCCACACTTAGTGGGAGAATCTGTTGCTTGCCTCTTGGAGCTTCTAGAAAGTTCCTTGACACATGGGTCCATCCTCTGTCTTCAGAGAGGCATGGAGCATCTTCAGATCTCTCTCTACTTCCCTCATCACATCTCCTTCTGGGACCCTGACCCTCCCACCTCCCTCTTAGAAGGACCCTGTGATGACGCTGGGCCGCCCGAGTCATCCAGGAGCACCTCCCCATCTCAACATCTTAATTCAGCTACATCTGCAGGGACGCTTTGCCACACAAGGTCACATTTGCAGGCTTGGGGATTAGGATGGAGGCATCTTTAGGAGGCTGTTACTCTGTCAACCATGGCTGGGTCCACAGCCTTCTGGAACTCGCCACCCCTCTCTCCGGATTCTCTCCGTGCATTTCTCCCCTTGATGGAAACTTCTGCCCTAGCTCCCACTAGCCTCTAGCTTTGGCATGCGTAACTGCTCCTCTGCCCTCACTTTGGTATTTTTTTAAAGATTTTATTTATTTATTTATTTGATAGAGAGAGATCACAAGCAGGCAGAGAGGCAGGCAGAGAGACGGGGGGAAGCACACTCCCCACCAAGCAGAGAGCCCAATGTGGGACTCGACCCCAGGACCCTGAGATCATGACCTGAGCCAAAGGCAGAGGTTTAACCCACTGAGCCACCCAGGCTCCCCTCTTTGTCTGGTATTACTCACTCTTCAGGTCTCATCCCAGCCCCGGGCTCAGCAAGCCCCAGGCTAGAGTAAATCCCCACCTTATAGGTCACCTGCCATCACCGATGTCCCGCAAGCTATTCCTCCTTGCCCACCTTGTCCAGTCGCTCCAAAACCCCCTGGGGCAGGGGCTCTCTTCATATCTGGCACAGTACCTGGCAAAAACCTGCCAGACTTCTTTTTCTCATTATTTTATCTTGCTTTATTTTCATTCCATTAGTTTAATATACAGCATGACATGAGCATCAGGTGTGCAGTACAGTGACTGGGCACTTGCATCCATCACTCGGTGCTCGTCACGACAAATGCATTCCTTCTTGCCCATCACATATCTCCCCCATCCCCTCCCCTGCCCTCTGGTAACCATCAGATTATTCTCTAGAGTTCAGAGTCTGGTTCTTGGTTTGTCTCTCTCTCTCTCTCTTATTTTTCCTTCCCTTGTTTTGTTTCTTAAATTCCGCGTATGAGTGAAATCACCTGGTATTTGTCCTTCTCTGACTTCTCTTGCTCAGCATCACACTCTCGAGCTCCGTCCACGCTGCTGCCTTGGTAGACAAATGGATAAAGGCGATGTCGTCCCTGTGTTCAATGGAATATTATTCAGCCATAAGGAGAACCTGTCAGTGTGAATAGAATCATTGCCCGCTGCCCTCCTGCCCCACTGCTGGCTTCCTTGTTGCTATTTACAGGTGTATTCGTGTCCTAGGGCTGCTGTAACAAGAGCTCTGTGAACTGATTAGCTTTGACAAGGTAACAGATGATGTCACACTTCCGGCGGCCAAAAGTCCATGATCGGATCAGTGTGTTGACCAGATTGGTTCCTTCTGAGAGCTGCGGGGACATCCATTCCTTTCCTCTCTCCTGGCTTTTCTGAAGTCTTGTCAACTTCTCCCCCAGGACGATTGCAGAAGGTGTCTGTCTGTCTTTTTTTTTTTTTTTAAAGATTTTATTTATTTATTTGACAGAGAGAAATCACAAGTAGACAGAGAGGCAGGCAGAGAGAGAGAGGAGGAAGCAGGTTCCCTGCCGAGCAGAGAGCCCAATGCGGGACTCGATCCCAGGACCCTGAGATCATGACCTGAGCCGAAGGCAGTGGCTTAACCCACTGAGCCACCCAGGCACCCAGGTGTCGGTCTATCTTACATGCTCCCAGAGAAGCATGCTTCGTGGCACCTCTTGTTGTCACTGGCTTTGTTACCTGGATGCGAGGCATTGCTTTTCAGCCTCGTTAGCAATGTTGCAAAGTTGATGCTGTCATCGCCTGCTTGAGATGCATGAGAAGAGAGATCACGGTCCAAGGCTGCACACCTGAAAAGTGGTGAACCCGTAATTCGAACGCTGTGTGTCTGACGCTAGAGCTTGTACCTATAAACTTGCCTCGACACATCACCAGCCCAACTTGATGGGAGAGAAAGCAGTTTCAGAGGGAGAAAATGTACAGCCAGGTCAGAGGTGAATCTGACCCCAAAGCCATACAGACTCTGATTTTGTCCTTTTTTAAGGAATTAGAATTTAAGTTCATTAATGGCACAAATTTAAGTGTATATCCCAAGGCACTGTTTTCCAACATCTTATTATGAAAAATGTCAAACATACAGTAAAGTTGAAAGAATGTTGCTGTGAACTGTTTAATATCCACTACCTAGATTCTGCGTTTACATTTTGCCATATTTGCTTTGTCACGTGTCCGTCAATCCATCCATCCATCCGTTTATCCATCATCCATCCATCCATCCATCCATCCCTCCCTCTCTCCACCTTATCTAACCATCTTATTTTTTATGCATTCCAAAGACATTGTACTGCCAGTACTATTTCCCTCTAAATAGTTCACCATGGAGAGAGATAAAAGTTCAATATTTGTGTATAGATTTTTACCTTTTGAGATCAAATTTACACTCAGCAAAATGTATGGATTTCAGGTATATTTTTTAAGTTTTTTTAAGATTTTATTTATTTATTTGACAGAGAAAGAGCACAAGAAGGGGGAGTGGCAGGCAGAAGGAGAGGGAGAAGCAGGCTCCCCACTGAGCAGGGACTCCAATGCAGAGCTCAATCCCAGGACCCTTGGATCATCACCTGAACTGAAGGCAGGCGCTTAACCGACTGAGTCACCCAGGCACCCCTCTATTTAAGTTTTTATTTTAAGTCCAGTATAATAAACATACAGTGTTATATTAGCGTCAGGTGTATAATATGGTGATTGAAGCTTTCCACACCTCACCTGGTCCTCGTCACAAGTGTACTCCCTAATCTCCTTCTCCTGTTTCACCCACCCCCCTACCCCTCAGCCCACCTCCCCTCTGGTAACCATCAGTTTGTTCCCTACAGTTAAGAATCTCTTTCTTGGTTTCTCTCTCTCTCTCTTGTTTTCTCCCCTTGCTTGTTTTGTTTCTTAAGTTCCACCTGTGAGTGGTATTTGTCTTTCTCTGACTGACTTCACTTAGCGCTATACTCTCTAGCTCCAACTATGTTGTTGCAAATGGCAAGATTCCGTTCTTTTTATGGCTGAGTAGTATTCCATTGGATATGTACATCAGCTCTTCTTTATCCATTCATCAGTCAATGGACACTTGGTGCTTCTGTATCTTGGCTATTGTAAATAAAACTGCTATGAATATAGGGGTGTGTGTATCCCTTTGAATTAGTGTTTTGGTGTTATTTGGGTAAATACCCAGTAGTGTGATTGCTGGACCTTAGGGTAGTTCTGTTGCCAACTTTTGAGGAACCTCCGTTTGGCTGCACCAGCTTGAGTTCTCACCAACAGTGCGTGAGGATTCCTTTCTTTGCCACATCCTCGCCAACACCTGTTGTTGCTTGTGTTTTTGATTTTAGCCATTCTGCCAGGTGAGGTGATACCTCGTTGTAGTTTTGATTTCTATTTCCCTGACGATGAGTAATGCCGAGCGTCTTTTCACGTATCTGGATGTCTTCTTTGGAGAAATGTCTGTTTATGCCTTTTGCCCATTTTTAAAATTCGGCTATTTGTGGTTTGGGGGTTGCTGAGTTGTATATGTTCTTTTTAAAAAAAAAGATTTTATTTATCTATTTGAGAGAGAGAAAGCAAGAACAGGTGGAGGAACAAAGGGAAAGGGACAAGCAGACTCCCTGCTGAGCAGGGAGCCTGCTGCGGGACTCGATCCCAAGTCCCTGGGATCATAACCTGAGCTGAAGTTAGACACTTAACCAACGGAGCCACCCAGGTGCCCTGTATATATGGTCTTTATATATTTTGGATACTAACCTTTATCTGATATGTCATTTGCCGGTATCTTCTCCCATTCCATAGGTTGCCTTTTAGTTTTGTTGACTGTTTCCCTTGCTGTGCAGAAGCCTTTTATCTTGATATCGTCCTAATAGTTTATTTTTGCTTTTGTGTCCCTTGCTTCAGGAGACCTACCTAGAATCAGGTATAATTTGCTAAGTTTGGACAAAGGGGTACCTCAGTGCCCCCCAAACTCCTATCAAGATCATCAGCATCACCTTAGAAAGATGTAGAATGTTACCTTCCCTTTTTTCTCTTATTCAGAGGTATAATTTATGCCCAGTAAAGCCCACAAATCTTAAGCATATAAAGCAATGAATTTTTATGAGAACTAAGCTTTTAACCACTAGGCAATACTTGGAGTCACTTCTCTTCTTGATAACTCGATTTCATTTGGGGGCCAGATTCTTCGGTATTGATATAAATCTGTGGTTCTCAGTTTGGAGGGATTTTTGTCCCCGAGGAGCGTTGGCCATATATTTTGGTTTGTCCCACTGTGGGTGGGGGGAGAGAATTGCTACTGACCTGTGTGGGTGGAGGTCAGGGATGCTGCTAAGAACCGTGCAATGCATTGGATGGCCTGCCCAGGGCTAAGGATTCTCCATCCCCAAATGTCAGCAACGCCCATGTACAGAAATCCTGATAACAACAGACCTCCAACCCATCTATCCACGGGCCAGGAGCTCCCAGATGTGTTTGGATTTCAGACAGAGTCAGCTTAGTGCCATCAGGAGCCCTCACGCCATATGCCAAGAACTACCCACTGAGAACAGAAGGAGGGTGAAGCACCAAAGGGCATAGAAAACCCTGGGGAGGGGCACCTGGGTGGCTCAGTCGGTTAAGTGTCTGCCTTTGGCTCATGATCTCGGGGTCCTGGGATTGAATCTCACATCAGACTCCCTGCTTGTCAGGGAGCCTGCTTCTCCCTCTGCCTGCAGCTCCCCCTGCTCATGCTCTCTCTTCCTCTCTCTGACCAATAAATAGAATCCTTTTAAAAAAGAAAAGAAAAAACACAGGGGAGGTGCAGTGGGTAGGTAGAAAATGATTTCTTTTTTTAGCCACATCTCTCATTTACCTGTTTATCCCCAGTGCTTGGTGCCTGGTGAGTGATCAAAAAAAAAAGAAAAAAAGAATGAATGAATGAATCAGTCAGCAAAAAGCCATTTTTTTCTTTTTTGTTTGCATACCTCCTGCATGTGTCAGGTACACAAAGTGGTATTCGCGAAGCTAGGAACCGTGAGAGATGGGAGCACAGATAGGAGATGGCGTGGTCAGGCCGTCTCATGGAGGAAGTTCAACGTGCTCTGGAAACTGGGAGGGGAGGGGAGCATTCCGTCTGTGGGAGGCCGTGGGGAGCTTTGTGGATCACTGGGCATGTCAGCAAAGCCTCCGAAGGAATGTGTCAGGTGCAGAGCAGGAGGGCCGTCCAGGCCAGGGGAAGGCTTGCCAGGGGGAAGCCATATCAAATGCGGTGGAGAAGGATGGGTTTGGGGCAAGGCTGAAGCACCGGGTTACCAGGGGGAGATTGTGGTTGGGTGAATGGGGGGGCAGGTCCTGGAGCAAGCTGGGCCTGAAGGCCAGGCTGCAGAGTTTGGACTTGATCCTGAGGGCGATGAGAAGGTCTCGAAGAATTTCGGGCAGAGGCAGGGCATGGCCGGTTTGCATTTTTTGAAAGGTCATTCTGTGGCTGGGTGGAGGGCGACTCAAGAGAAGGGAGCTGGGGCGGAAGATGAGTAAAGAGACTGTTTCGAAAAGCCGGAGAAGATGAAAGGGCTTGAGCTAAGGTGGGGTGTTTGACAGAGAGTCAGGAATTAGATAAAAGATTTTGCGGTGGGAAAGGAGGGTCCTGGGCAGTGTTTCACAGATAGCGCCCCCAGAAGGCTGCTTCCAAGGCTGCGGTGTCTTCATACAGCGAAACTAAACAGAACCGGATTCCCTTCTCTGACCTGGTGGGGAAATCTTAGCACTTTAGTTACTTTTTTTTTTATTCAACCAGTGTTTGTGTGCCGTTCATGGAGATACAGCCATGACGAAGGCAGACCCAGCCCCTTCCCACCAGGGGAGATGGAGGCAAGTGAACACATGGGTGATAAAGGAGAGACTCGGAGAATTGGCAGGTGCGAGGCAGTCAAGAAAGAGGATGGTAAGGCGGCAAGTGAGGGAGAAGACGGGACAGTTTGGAGGTCGTGAGGGCAGACTTCTCTGAGGTAGTAACATCCGAGTGGAGACTGGAGGGATGCGAAGGAGCCAGCTGCGTAGAGATCCAGGCAGAAGGAAGAGCATGTGCAAAGGGCCTGTGGTGGGCAAAGCCTTCACATGTGCAAGTTCCGTCACAGAGGCCAGGGAGGTAGAGCAGAGAGAGGAGAAGACCCAGAGGTGGCTGAAGGCAGACCTGAGGGTGTGAAGGTCATGGTGGGGAATTCAGATTTTAGTCTGATTGCAGTGGGAGGGCATTGGAGGGCTTTGATCAGGTGAGCTGTAGGGAAAGATCTGGAGAGAGTCAGAAGGCAAGCAGGGAGCCCGGTGAGCAGGGTGCTGTCACTGTCCAGGCGAAAAAAATATCACCCAGACAGGCCTCAGTTTAGCACCACACCCGGCCAACTGTAGTTATAAAATTTTGAGCTAGTTTTTGAAAACTTTCTGTTGAGGTTTGGTCTCCACCCCGTAAAGTCCACAAAAAGCCCTTCCACATAACATGTAAAATCCGTAACATGGATTTTTACAGAACATGGCTTTTCTCTCGGGAAAGGTGGAGAACATGCCTTTCCTCTAGAACATGGCGTCTCAGCGTCCACAGTGCTGACACTGGGCGAGGCAATTTTTCGTTGTGAGGAGCTGTCTTGTGCATTCGAGGACCTTGACCTTGACCCTAGCCACTGTCCTCTAGAAACCAGTAGCACCCACCCCTCTCTGCTTTTCTTTTTTTTTTTTCCTGGAAGTTTTTACCTTTGACCGTCTTCACCCATCTCCCCCATCCCTACGCTTCATCTCCAGCAGTCAGAAGTCTGTTTTCCGTATTAGCGAGTTTGGTTTCTTTACATTCCATGTGTAAGCGCGATGTTTTTCCCTCTGTCTGGCTTATTTCACGTAGCACAATACCTTCACGTTTCATCCAAGTTGTTGCCAAAGCAGGATTTCCTACGTCCGTCAGAGAAAGGCAATTATCATATGCTGTCTCTGATATGAGGAATTTGAGAGGCCGGGCTGGGGGTCGTGGGGGGAGGGAGGGGGAAATAAAACAAGATGGGATCGGGAGGGAGACAAGCCATAAGAGACTCTTAATCTCAGGAAACAAACAGAGTTGCTGGGGGGAGGCGGGTGGGGATAGCGTGAGGCGGGTATGGACACTGGGGAGGGTATGTGCTAGGGTGAGCTCTGTGAATTGTGTAAGACGGACGATTCACAGACCCGTACCCCTGGGGCAAAGGATACATCATACATTTAAAAAAAAAAAAAAAAAGGCAGGATTTCCTTCTTTTTCACAGCAGAATGCTGCTCTATTGTTTATCTATACCACGTTTTCTTTTTCCATTCATCCACCCAGGGGCACTTAGGTTCTTTCCAGGTCTTGGTGATCGTAGATAATGTCGCAGTGAACATGGGACTGTGGACGTCTCCTTGAGATCCTGTTTTCATTTCCTTTGAATGTGTACCCAGGAGGGGGATTGATTGCTGGATCAATGACAGCTCTAGTTTAAATGTTTTGAGGAACTGCCATTCTTTCTTGAATTGTTTAATCCCAGCGCTCAGCTGGCCGTCTGGTGACGCAGCGCTCCGCACCTCTCCCTGTGCTTATCACAAGTGCTCTCCCTCGTCCCCGTCCCGTTTTCCCCAACCCTTTCCCCCTCTTCCGCCCTACCTAGCAGTTCGTTCTCTGCAGTTAAGACTCTGCTTTTTTGTTTTTTGTAAGATTTTATTTATTTATTTATTTGACAGAGAGAGAGAGAGAGATCCCAAGTAGGCAGAGAGGCAGGCAGAGAGAGAGAGGGGGAAGCAGGCTCCCTGCTGAGCAGAAAGCCCATGTGGGGCTCGATCCCAGGACCCTGGGATCATGATCTGAGCTGAAGGTAGAGGCTTAACCCACTGAGCCACCCAGGCGCCCCTGTCAAATCCCTCCCAGGTGTTCCAAGACTCTGCTTCTTAATTCATCTCTTTCTCTTCTTTCTCCCCTTTGTTTGTTTTGTTTCTTAAATTCCACAGAGGAGTGAGATCATAGGGTACCTGTCTTCCTCTGACTGACTTCTCTCACTTCGTATTATACTCTCTAGATCCAACTGTATCATTACAAATGGCAAGATTTCATTCTTTTTGATGGCTGAGTAATATTCCTGTGTATGAGTGTGTGTCTGTGTGAGTGTGTGTGTACCCCGTCTTCTTTATCTGCTCACAGGTCGAGGGACTGGGCTGCTGCCATCTCTTGGCTCTTGTAAATAATGCCGCAGTGAACAGAAGGGTACAAATTATCCCTTTGAATCAGGGGTGCAAATGACCCCACTCTCCATTGCGGCTGCCCCAAGGCACATTCCTGCCAACAGCGCACCAGGGCTCACTTTTCCCTACATCCTCACGAGCAGCTGTTATCTCCTGTCTTTGTGGTAATGGCCATCCCAGCAGGTGTGAAGCAGTATCTCCTGGTGGTTTTGATTTGCATTTCCCTGACAGTGAGGGACCTTGAACACGTTGTCGTGTGTCTGTCAGCCATTTGGATGTCTTCTGTGAGAATACTTGCGGTTTGATAGCCAAAGGTCTCCAGACGTTGTCAAATGTCCCCTGGGTGGGAGGCATAACAGCCCCCCATGGAGAACCCCTGCTCTAGAAGTTTCCCTCCCGTCTCTTCTCCAGACATGATTCCCATCGCCAGAGCATCATTCTGATTTCCATCCCTATCCGTCCATGAGTCCTGCGTATTCGGGAACCTGTTGTGAATGGAAATATACAGCCTCCCCCTGCGTGGTCTCTGTAACTCAGTTCCTCCTCTGTGCAATAGGTTGACAACTGCCGCACCTCACAGAGACACCATGAGAACCCAGTGAACCCATCTGGTCGTGAAGGGTGGGGCTCAGAGAAAACATTGCATAAATGCTGTGGTTTCCTGTTAACACTCTTAGCCCCTGGCACCCTTCGTCCTGGTTCCCTGATGCCTGGCATACGGTGGGGTGGGGGTTGGGGGTCAGTAAACATTATCATGGCTGTTGTCACAGCCTTCAGAGTGGACAAGCTGGCATTCTCCTACACGGAAACTCCCTTCTCAGGCATCACCCACTGGTTCCTTCTTGAGCTTTCTCTACCTCCACCTTTTTTATGACATTTATGTGTGGGGCGGTGGCAGGGTAGGGGGATGGTTGGTTCTTTCTGGTCCTGGAAACCCACTCCCCCTGCTGGTGCCATGATGACACTATGGGGTTTCTTCTCCCACTTCTCTGAGTGTGACCCTTCCACCTCTGCCTTTAGCTCCCTTCCCTCTCTCTGCCCCGTTGGTCTGGACCAGGAGCCAGAGGCTATTTTGCTTGGACTCTGATCCCATGGTTCTCGCCACACACCTGCAGAAGGACAGGCAGACCTGGAGGTCTGGAGGCCTACGCCATCATTCCTAATTCTCAGGAGGTCCCACTGACGGACGAACCTTAAACACCCTCACCACAGGGAGGGGGACCTCGGATCCCACCCCATCCCTGTCATTAGCACAGGAACCACCAAGACGGGACTGGGGGGGTGGGAGGGAGGGGGAGAGACAGAACAAAGAGAAGTGAAGGTGTTTATAGTTAAGATGATTACGGTTCCACAATTAAACAATACTAATATAATCATCCTAAGCAATTAAGACTGTTTGTCGTGGGGGATGGTCAGATCCCAAATGGCATCATCCAATAGAAAGGGACCTCATGTCACCTATGTAATTTTAGGCTTCCCAGTAGTCGGGTTAAGAGAGTAAGGAGACATCAGGTGCAAGTAATTTCCATCAGATATTTTATTTATCCCAACATATCCAAATATGTATCATTTTAGTAAGTAACCAGTGTGAAAACGACCAAGGAGACGGCTTACGTTCCTTTCCCTACACTCTGTCTCCGGAATCCAGAGTGCGTTTCCAACAACAGCACATCTCATTTCAGATGCTGGGTTTTTTCCCCTGAACTACTTGATCTGCGTTGACGTTTTGTAAAATCCCGGTCGAAAGAGGACATGCACCTGCCCGAGCTGTTACAAGCCCGCTGGCAGAATTTCCACGAAAACTGAGATGAAACGGAATTAGAAATTCAGGTCCTCAGTTGCACCAGCCACCTCTCGAGTGCCCCAGAGCCACGTGTGGTTCTCTGTGGGAGGCCCGATCAGGTGGTACAGCCACGGGACCCGAACATTATCACAGAAGGTTCTGCTGGACGACAGTCTGGCTTCCCACCAGGGTTTCAGACCGGGGCACTGCTGACACTTGGGGCCGGGTAACTCCCTGTTGAGGGGGCCGTCCTGAGCCCTGTAGGGTGTCCACCAACATCCCTGCCCTCTGCCCGCTTGACACCAGTAGCCCCCTTTCCTGTCGTGACGACCAACAAGGACCCCCAACATTGTCCGTTGTCCTCTGGAGGAAGAAACCAGCCCTGGGTGAGAAGCACTGTTCTAGATCAAAGCTGAGTTCAAACCCTAGCTCAGCTCTGTGGGAGCTGAGGGACTTTGGGCAAATCCTGAAGGCTTGGTGTTCTCATGGCGCCATGGAACAGCGAACAGCGGTCCCCTTACAGAACGGCGGGGAGGGTGAGACCTGGCTTCAGCGTCCTGGTGGAGCCATGCCCGCTTCCAGTCACTTGTGTCCAGTCATACTGGGTGTCCAGTAAACAGTAAACAGTAGCTGTGATCATGCAGTGTGAACCTGAACTCGTTAGCCCCGTGTGCCCCCTGGAGAGCAGGGCAGCTCCTGGACCTTGATGACGCTCATGCGTGCTTATTGTCACATTCTAGAGCAAGAGAGTTTGAATCGCTTTTTGAAAAACATTTTATTTATTTGCCAGAGAGAGAGAGAGAGCGTGCACAAGCAGAGGGAGAAGCAGGCTCCCCGCTGAGCAGGGAGCCCAGTGCAGGGCTCTATCCCAGGACCCTGGGATCCTGACCTGAGCCGAAAGCAGACACTTAAGAGACTGAGGCGCTCAGGCACCCCCAAATTTGAATTGCTTAAAGGAGAAGGGCTTGGGGAATCCAGGGGTCTGGGAAGTGGTCCCAGCTGTGTCATGGATCTGTTGCTTTGGGGAGCGCTGTTCCCCCATCTATGAGGTGGGGGAAGCGCACACAGTGATCAGCCTCCAACAGGACCCACCTGCTTGGCCTTTGTTTCTCCAGGATAGTTTTCTTAAAGAAGGGAGGGTGTGCCTTCGTATAGAGAACCCTGAGTGGGGCTCAGGACAAAGGCCATACTCCAATTCCCCCTTCTTGCCGCCTCCGGTCTTTGCTAACCCCAGTGTCTTTTCTGCCAACCACTCCCTTCCCCTCTCGGGACCTTGCCTGGCCCAGACGATCTGCCTATCCTTCAGGTCTTAGTGTATGTGGCCCTTCCTTCAGGAAGACTTCCCTGATTGCCTGCCCCCTCCCGGTCTGAGGGTCTGAGACAGGTCTTCCCGTCAACCTCGACCCTCCTGTCGCTGCTTCAGCCCGATCACCTGTGCCTGTTTGTTGTCCATCTCGGCCAGGTGCATGGCCAGAGCAGAGCTGGGGCTCGGGGCTCATCTGTCCTAGGAGTGTGAATAGGAGCAGGGTGAGGCAACAGGAGAGTATGTTAGCAGGAAGTTACACCGAGCGTGGGAGGACCTGGGGGTTTCTGACAAGCTTGCCTTAACCCCAGGACCTTGGAGCTTGGCTCTGGGTATACAACGCAGGAGAGGAGCGCCTGGGTGGCTCAGTCGGTTAAGTGTCTGCCTTTGGCTCAGGTCATGATCTCCAGGTCCTGGGATCAAGCCCCATGTAGGCTCCCAGCTCAATGGGGAGTCTGCTTCTCTCCCTCCCCCTGCCTCTCCCCCTGCTTGTGCTCTCAAATGAATAAATAAAAATCTCAAAAAAAAAAAAAAAAAAAAGAGAGAGAGAGAGAGATGCAGGAGAGATGTGAGGCCATGTAGGGTGTCCGCTACCCCCTTCCCAGCTTCAAACCGGCCACCTGCCCGTGCCTTCCCCTGGAGGTGAGGATAAACCCCACCTGTCAGGCCGTTAGAGGCTTGAGGGGTGGGGCAGGAGGGGAGGGTCTCCGCAGGGCAAGACGAAGGAGAGTACGGGGGCGGTCACTGAGGAGCATGGCACCTAAGGAGCATTGCTCTGGTCATCTGCACTGGGCAGGTGGTGTGGGGCCGCATTTTCGGTTGTACAGCCTGAGCCCGGGGGGTAGAGGCCTGCGGAGACTACAGAGTTTTCAAGGAGGAGGCAGGATCCCCGATCCCTTTGCTGGAGCCCTTGCCAGTCCCTCATGCTCCTCCCGGCCCCCGGGCAGGGACAACGGAAGGGCTCTGCTTGGGTGTGAGCGACTGCAGACCCCAGGAGGGCCATGTGGGGCGGAGGCGGGAGGGGGCAGGGGTAGGGGCGTTGAGGGATGGGGTGGAAAGGTACAAGAGGCCCAGCCCTCCGCTCCCCTGGCAGCGGGCCGTTCCTGCGTGGGAATGCAGTCTCCTGTCCACTCCCGCACATTCCAAAGCGCCCCGAGCCAGACGTGCCTCCTCCCCCCCAGGGAGGGTCCACCCGGCTCCAGTCTGGTGGTGCCAGCCCCCTGAGAAGGAAGGTGTCTGGTACCCGTCAGGGCCTTCAGAGAACGGGATGGGTCCCTGCCCTGGGTCCCTGTCCTCTCTTCAGTCCAGAGGGACCCACAGTTGGGGGGGCGGGGGGGTGGGGGGGAGCCGTTTGGGAGCAGCCCCAGGAGCCAGGCCGGGCCGGTGGGTGGCTGTCCCCTCCTGCCCCCGCCCCAAGGGTGTCAGTCTGCAGGTGTTAGTCACTGGCTACATGGACACTGAGAAATGCCAGCTGACCTTTGCGGGCCGAGAACCACCGCTCCCCCAGGGGCGGGCCCTGCCTCTCCAGGGAAGCTCAGCAAGGCGTGTCCTCACCACCCTCCCTGGTGCCGGCAGCCGGGCTGGGTTCAGTCACTGGGACTCCTTCAGGGGGTGAGGAGCGCAGGTCGGGAGGCAGGAGCATGGGCTGGGAGGGCCCCGGGCACCCGGGCCACCCGCGCGGGCACCTGCTGCCTCTGGCTGTGAGCTTCCTCCTCCTCGTCTGTGGGCCAGGTAAGCCGGGTGGGCTGGGGCCCGGACAGGATAGGAGACGGGCAGGCGGGACAGGTGCCTCGGTCTTCCCCCACCCCCACGGCCACCTGGGAGGTCTTCTGCTTTCTGGCGAAATCCGAGGTCACAACTGGCCAGATGAGGCAGGGTTTCCTCTCCCCCCACCACCCCCGCCAGACCAAGTCACAAAACCACCGCGTCCGGGATCGCCATGGACACAGCCCGGCATTTGTTCCTTCCTGTGCCTGCCTTCTCCTCCCCTCACAGGACTGCTTCCCCTTGATGCCTTGGCTCCTGGTGCCTGGCACGCAGGTGGCAAATGAGCCCATCCCAGCGCCAGGCTTCCAGAAGCTCCAGGGTGCTGGCGGGCCAGGCAAGCGGCCGCCCAGTCACGGTCACGAGGGTCGCGAGGCTGAGCAGGAGCACTGACAGCGGGGAGTCTGCCCAGGCGGCCGGCGGCATTGGGCTTGGCAGGGGTGTCTACGGGCACGCTCAGTGGAAGAGAGGGAAGGACCGTCCTGGCCGGGAGACCTGTGTGCACAGAGGCTGGGAGGCAGCTTCTGCCAAGTGTGTTTGGGTTAGGTGGGTGTGATGTGAGCGTATTTGGGCTGCGCGATAGGGGAATGAGCAGGGCAGGGGCGGAAAGCGAAAGGCAGGCTGGTCGGTTAAGGGGAGATGGGTTCTTAGGTCCCTCAGGGAACTTTGTGGGCCTGTTGGTCATTTGGGGGGGAATTCGCTTGGGCCTTATCCCCTCGAGGAAGCCCACCGGCCTCAGGGAGAGGCAGGGGTCCAGCGTGGTGTGTTTGCCCACTGTGGGGAGAGACCAGGCCCTCTCTGTACAGAGAGAAGGTCCACAGTTCCCCACCTGTGGCCTCTGGGCTGCCCAGCCCTTTGGATTGCTTTACCGTAGCTGCTTCCTTGGGCAGAAGAGCCAAACCTCTTGGGCGTGCAAGACGTGGGAGGGGCTGTAGAGAGGGACGTCTGCCCTCTGCCAGGTACATAAGTACCTGTTCGTGTACTTGTTCCAGGAGAAAGGACTGTCCTCGATGTTTCACTGGGAAACGGGGGCCACCAGGCCATGAAGGGCAGTCGAGAGGGGCTTCCCCACCCTGGAGGGTCATGAGACCCTGGACAGTGGCTGCCTGGGAGCCGCCCTAACAGAGCTCCCAGAGCAGGTGGGGGCGGCTTCCCAGCCCCCCAGCCCTGAGTCACCGAGGCCCCGTTCTCTGGCCCCGCTCTCTGGCCCCGGGGAAGAGCTTTGTGGTTAGATGTCATTGTAAGACATCCACACAATGACCTGAATGGTGGGCGGGTTTGTACCCGGCAACCCCACCACCTCCAACCCCACAGGGCGTGTCCCCCTGAGCTGTCCCCAAAGCACGCAGCCACAAACAGAGGCTGCTTAACAGCTTTTGTCCCCCAGGCTCACTCCCAAATCTGATGCCAGGGTGCTGTTTGAGCTGTGTCCCCAGGAGTGCTGGTCACCTGGACTGTGGGTTGACACCCCTCCCCATGGTCCCATCATTTCCTGGGCCACCTCTCAGGGCCAGGATTCCCCTGGAATCGATCCAGACACCCTCCAGGACTTGTGACTTAAATGCTGGAAAAGATTCCCTTAATCCTCGGGCAGAGATGAGAAGAAATCTTAATCTAGCCCTGACAGGCTGTGTGTTCTTCGGGGGGACACTTAACCTCTCTGAGTTTCCATTTCCCCCAGGAATCATTTTTTTTTTTTAAATTCCAGAGCTGGAGGAAATCCATTCCTCACTCACCTCTCCCTCCGCCTTGGACCCCATCCGACTTTTTCCACTTTCTGTATCCCATGCTGTTTCCGTCCTTGTCCCAGTGGCTGAGACTCTCCAAGATCCCAAAGGACCTTAGTAACCTTCATTTTATACTGTGCACATCTTATGTGCTGGGGACTCCTCTCCTGGAAAAGAGGAAAGATTTGTTCGTGTTTCCCCTGAGCCTCAGAAACAGTCCCCTTTCTTCCCAGTTACTGGGTGACCTCCCCTGAAAAGGAAGGTGAGGGGTCCAGGCGGGTGAGACTGCCCTGGGCTTCTACGAGTCCAATTTGTCACTTGACATTCGCAGGGCAGCTCCCAGTGGGCAGTTTGAGCAGGTGAGTGAGCTCTTCCCACCTTCTGGGAGAGTCAAGGCCAGACCCAGTGGCCTCTACGGACCATCCCCACCCTTGACGTAGACTCCTGGCTGCCCATCCACGTTCTCTCTCCACATCTGCACGCTGTCCTGGAGGCAAATGGTGGCGATGGGTCTCAGCCTGGCCCTCGCCTTCAGCCCTGGCACGTGCACAGGCCAGTTTCCTGTCACTCAGATGTCCCCTGGGTGGGAACGAGGCAGATGAGAAGAGGGAGTTGGAGGCCGGAGTCCTATCTGGGTTCTTGACACTGCCCTCCGCTCCTTGCCCCTGGGGGATGGGTCTTCCTCATCCCAGAGTCTAAGTCGTTCCCTATATTCGGATGACAAAGATGTAGCACACCAGAGTGGCTAACAGTACGGACACCGGTGCCTGGCCAGAGAGCCTGAGTTCAAATCCACCTCTGCCACCTCCTGGACAAGCGACATAACCTCTTTAAGCCTCCAGGGTCTTATCTAGATAATATAAGAACAAATGTGCGATTGAGTAGTTGTAAAAATCTAGATTAAATTAGGAGATGTCTCCAAAATAGTGGTTCTCAACTGGGTGTGATTTTTGCCCTCTGGAGGACAATGGCGGTGTCCGGAGAGATTCTTGGTTGTCACAACTGGGAGGGCAGGGGTTGCTGACATCTGGCAGGTAAAGCCCAGGGATACTGCCAGACATCCTGTCCTTGCTTCTCCCAGGGCATCCTTTTTGCAAGAAGACTGCTCAGTGCCTGCTGTCCTCTGTGCTGGGATTCTTGCCCTGGGGGCTATGTCTTCTTGGGAATACTGGCCTTATCTCTGTCAGGGTCTCTGGAAACATTTACACATTTACGCCAGTCTCTGGCCCCTGAGACATGCCACTGAGACCCCTCTGAGCTCCATTCCCCAAAAGTGCATTCATCTCTTTAATTGCTTATGAGATGGTAACCTGATCTACTCAGTCCTAAAGGTTCTTTGCATTCTAGATCTAGCAAGCCTTCACAATCCTGACCTTTACTCTGTTTTGAGGTTTCAGTCCTTACCTATTGGAGGACAGAAAGCCAGTGTGTCACCTTGGCTTTGAACTCTGTACCAGAACCTTCTCAGAAAGAATTCTCTTTTCAGAAAAAGAGTGAGCTGATGTATGTCCCATGGCTCCTTGTATCTTCCATTGCCCCGTACAAAGACCATCCCACCAAGCTCAATGGAGGGGGGAGGAGGGGTAGCTGGTGACACTCAGGTAATGGAGAGAGGCGTCTGTACCTTGGATATGAGAAAAAAATGATCTTTTTTTATATTACCTCTGCATTTGGTCGTCGTAGAATCCTACGATGCCAGGGAGCCATGGTTGGGTGCCTTTCTATGGGTCAAACACTGTTTGCATATATTAATTAATTCGTTCCATAGTAAGAACTTCAAAGGGTGTTAGAGAGTCAGTGGGGCAACGTATGCAAAGAAAGGGCCAGGCACAGAGATCTTGACTAATTTTTTTTTAAAAGATTTTGTTTATTTATTTATTTGACAGACAGAGATCACAAGTAGGCAGAGAGGCAGGCAGAGAAAGAGGAGGAAGCAGGCTCCCCACCAAGCAGAGAGCCCGATGTCGGGCTCCATCCCAGGACCCTGGGATCATGACCTGAGCCAAAGGCAGAGGCTTTAACCCACTGAGCCACCCAGGCGCCCCTTGAATAATTTTTTGATTTCATCATGATCATCTCTATGTCCATCATCTTCTGCCCCCTCTGATGGACGTGGCCGCTTTCTGCAGGACAGATGATCTGTAGACGTATAAGGAAGCTGGAGTTGTCATTAGCTCAGCACAAGGTTTCTGTGAACGGCAGAGACTTACTGTATGAATGGACCAGGGAACTTTTACTCTCATCCCATTCCTACGATACATATGCTCGGGTTGTGCTCTCATGAGTTGAAGTCATTCGTGCAACAAATGAAGGCAAGTTACTGATGTGCAGGAGAGATGCAGATTCCAAAGGCAGTTTCTCTCCTTTAGAAGCTTCTGGTCTATTGCAGAGGCAGCTTCTACCCTTCAGAAGCTTCTGGTCTATTGCAGTATGTCACCACATAACTGAGATACAGTAGCAGTGAGGCTGAAGAGTCACACTTTGGTGCTGAGAGCAGACAAGAGGGTCCTCCCACTCAGGAAGGACTCCTTTTCCGTTCTTGGATCCAGTTTCCACTGTGACACCAGGAGGGTGTCTGAGAATTCAGTTCAATTCCGACACTATCTATCTGGAGGTAGCATCAAGATTCCTTGGGTTGAAGGCTCCGTCTACCAGACTGCCCCTTCCCCTGACACCAGATACCAGTTGTAAGCCTGGACTGTTAGCTGTGCTTCTGAACAGTCGGCTACAAATGGGAGTTTCCAACAACCCCTCCAGCTCAGGATGCCAAGTGCAAGACTAGGTAACTGACTATAAATTAGAGGTTCCCACAACCCCTCCTTGGGGGTTGCTAGAACGGCTCACAGAATTCAGAATACTAGGTTACTGGTTTCTTTCTTTCTTTTTTTTTCTTTCTTTCCTTCCTTCCTTCTTTTGATTTTATTTATTTTGGAGAGATTGCACAAGTCAGGGTGGGCGGTGTTGGGATAGGGTAGGAGAAACAGGGGAGACAGGGACACAGGGAAAAGCAGACTCCCCTCTGAGCGGGGCCCCCCCCCCATGTGGGGCTTGATCTTAGAACCCTGAAATCATGACCTGAGGCGAACCAACTGAGCAATCCACATGCCCCAGGTTACTGGTTTCTTATGTAAGGATAGAACTCAGGAACAGCCAGGTGGAGGAGATACAGAGGGCAAGGCATGGGGAGGGCTCAGACCTTGCATGCCCTCTGCAGGGCACCACACTCCCATCTCCACATGCTCCCAACCAGAAGCTCTCCCAGCCTGTCCTCCTGGGTTTCTATAGAGGCTCCATGACACAGGAATGATTAAATCATCAGCCCCTGGTAATTGAGCTCTACCTCTAACCCTCTCTCCCACCCCTTGGTATCCGTCCTCCCCACCCTCCTGTAAGCCCCCATCCTTAGGTGGTTTCCCCAAAGCCACCTCATTAACATAACAAAAGCCGCCTTTCAAACTCTCACCACTTAGGAAATTTCCAAGGGTTTTAGCAGTTCTTTGCCAGAAACCAGAACAGATACCAAATATATGCATTTCTTATTATAAAGCATGTTATCACGACTTCAAAGAAGACCTTCTAGCAGAGGAGATAATTAAGCTGTGTCTTTTTAAAATTTACATTACAGAGGGGAAAAAAATGAGCAGTGACAGTTGATGTGGAAATGTTTAGAGCAAATGGTCAAGAAATTATTCTAGAGATGTCTTTGGTGCCAAAAGGTGATTTCTTTCAAGCACAGAGACAGGACTTGTGGGCAGAAGGAGCTGCCCAGGGGTTGTGGCGGTTGGCTGATTATATACTTTCAAGTTGGGAGGGGCTTTGGGATAGAGTCAGTCTCCAAGGTTTCCAGGACTTTGAGGAAGTCATTTACTAGACTAAGTAAAATCTTAGTCATGAGATCCTTCAGATGTCCATCAATGGGCCCTATGCTTGAAAGGTGATTGCTAACATACATCTTGGCGGGGGGTAGAGATAGAGGAAGTTCCCAAAGGGACTTTTATATGTTCGAGGAGATTTACAGGTCCTGTAGGTGGGGCTAATGTTAGACTAAGATTGCCTTTTGCCCATAGCCAAGTATTAACATGGAGGCAGCTGGGATCCTAGAGGAAGGTCACTTGCCTGTTTCGAGGACTTGTCAAGGGACTGTAAGTTGTAAAGAAAAACTTTTTTAATGTTTACATTTGTGTCCATATTTAATATTTACAGCTTCTCTCTTACAAAGTTAACGATAAAGATAATCGAATTCAGTCACCATTTAAAAATAAAGTAATATACTAATCAACAACAACAACAAAAAGCAGACTAATGAAAACATTCCCTAAGACACTAAAATGATTTTTAAATGAACTAAGAAAAATCAAAAGTTGAATTACCGACATGTATCTTTCACAATACAGTTATAAATTAGAAAGTCCAGGAGTTTGTCCCAAAACAGAACCTTAATCCTCGTTTGCACAGGAGTAGCAATTTCTAGTATACAACCCCTAAAGGACATAATTATATTGAATAATGACCTTTTAAAAAATTATCATAATACCTTTTTAATTTTTTTAATTTTTAATTTAAATTCAATTTCATTAACAGTGTATTACTAGTTTCAGAGATAGAATTTAGTGACTCACCAGTTGCATATAACACCCAGAGCTCATCACATCACGCGTCCTGTTCACGCCCATCCCCCAGTGACCCCCCCCACCTCCCCTCCAGCAACCCTCAGTGTTTCCTAGAGTTAAGAGGCTGTTATGGTTTGCCCCTCTCTGTTTTCATCTTATTTTATTTTCCCTTCCCTTCCCCTATGTTCATCTGTTTTGTTTCTTAAATTGCACATATGAGTGAGAGCATATGGTATTTGTCTTGGTCTTTCTCTGATTGACTTATAAGTTGTAAGGAAATTACTTCTGTGTCCCCACATCAGTATTTATTTTCCTTCTCAGACTTTCCTGCAAATTCCAGTGGAAGGAATATGTGCATACTGTAGAACACGTAGGAAATTCAGTAAGGATCATGGGATAGAGTAGCTTGAACCGAATCTTGAGTGATGAGTAGAGATTAATCAGTGAAAGAAGAGAGTGGTAAGTACGGACAGAAGAGAGAGAGGAGTGCAGAATTATGATTTGTTTGGCTGGGGAAGGGCAAGAATGTCTCTGTGATTACCGAAGGCCATGGGAAGGATGCTGTGGGAGGTACAGGTGGGGCCAGTTTTCTGGACCTCAGCCCTCTTGACCTTTGTCATTCCCTATTCTCTGCAGGGCTGGTGTGAGCCTCTGGGGCTCGCGGCGGCATCTCTGGCCTCTGCCACTAGGTGGCAGCAGAGCACCATTTGTTGTAAAATCCCCAAAAGGTAGCACCTTGACCCAATCTTCCTGGGGAGGGGGTGGGGGTCAGACCAGGTTGAGAGCCAGTGTGAGAGGGAGACGCAAGATGGGTCATTAGGGACACAATACACTAATGGATGAGGTTTGAAGGAGGGGAATGATACAGTCAGGTTTTTATTTTAGGAAAATTCCTGTGGTTGCCCTGTCCTTTCTCTTGGGCAGATTTGTTTCTTCTCAGTCGGAAAGGTTGCCCAGTTTCCCCCCAACTTCCCATGTACACAGCAGGTCTTCTAGATGTAGGTTTGTCCGGCGGAAGAAAAGAGATCCCAGTCGGATGGCCGGTCAGAAAGAACTACAGGAAGCCCAGGGGCCCCCAGCAACCTGCTCTCAGGAGACGAGTCTTAGACCTGCCCCCGGAAGGCAAATGCTAACCCGTCCTGCCCCCTTGGGTCCCGTGCTCCTACCCTATCCCCACAGGGGCCCACGACACTGAGTGCACACGGACACACACAGGCACCTGTTTGTGATGTGAGGTTCCTGCAGGTGTGACCTCAGCAAACAAAAGTGCCCTGTCTTTTACTTCCCCAGCTGAGACCACGACCAGAACCTCCACTCCTGGAAGAGAGAACAACCTGACTGTCACCTCGGCCTCCAGCCCTGAGAGCAGGGTGACAGCAGATGCTCAGGTGTCCTTACCCCACCCAGGACACAACACCAGCACGGCTGCCCCTGGGGGCTCCGAGCACCCCACGGCACCCCTTCCCGGCACCCCAACAGCCACAGCACAGACCCAGGCAGGCTCAGTTCAGTTCACCAGTGAAGTCCGGCACACGCGGCAGGAAGAGGCAAATCCTAGAGTGGCATCAAACGTCGCGGAAACCGCTGTCAGCCCTTCTCCTGCTGTGGACGTCCCTGGGCTCCCCACTCTGAAGAGCAGCCCCCACAAAGGAACTTCACCCAGAGAAACCACGGAAGCGAGACGTGGCCCCGTCACCCATCGGCGGACTGTCCCCACTGGTATCACGGTGACAGGAAGCGGCCATGCGGGGAGCAGCTGGGCCAGGACCAGCCGCTCCCCAGAAAGCCCAGCCTCCTCTGAGACACCCGCAGGTGTGAGTCCGATGGCGAAAAGTGTCCCCGTCACCTCTGCAGCTGAGACAGGGACAGACACTAGTTCACGTACTCCAGGAGGGACACACTCGTCACCTGAGGCCTCATCTAGAGAGACTCCAGGCGCCAGGGAGCCGGCGAGCCCAGGACAGACTCTGTCCCACACTGGACGTCCCTTGGCCTCCCCTGAGCCTGGTTCTGAGGGAGACACCGCGCTGACCTCCCGTGTGCCTCTGCTGTCACCTGCTTCAGATCTGCGTGATCAAGGGTCAGGCTCCAGCACATTCTCAACGCAGAGACTTACCGCTCCCCTGATCACAGGGACCCCTTTCCTCATGACACCAAGAAATACAGCAAGTCCTGGAAAAGTCACAAGTCCGACCTCTGCCCAGGCCCATCCCTCTCCCTCGAGGGAAGGGGCTGCGGGGACGCTGCCCGCCCTCAGCACCTCCCCGGAAGCCCCAGACTCAGCCAGGACTCTGGCTTTGGAGCTGTCAGGTGGCCCCACAGCCCTCAGCACCACCAGTGTCTCCAGAGTGAAACCTTCCCTTTCTCCATCGCCCTCCTCTGCCTTGGAGACCCACACAGACTCAGCGGGCCCTGAGTTTCCTACAACTTCTTGGTCATCTCGGACCTTCCCCTTTACCTCCGTGGCAGCGAGGTCACGGACCCACACGCGCACACTTCATCATCCCACTGCCCTTCCCAACAGTGCCTGGCTGGAGACCACTCCCAGCCTTGAGACAAAGTCCCCTTTGGCACCAAGTGCCCTTCCAGCCGCTGCCACTCATCCTGCTGCGACGGGTGTGGCTCCAAGATCGAGCGTCCTAAACACCGGCTCCCTGGGCGGAATGTCTCCGAAGGAACCTTCAACGGCCACGTTCCCAACACAGAACACGAGAGGCCCAGCCGCCGTGGGTGCCGCAGCTTCCAGCGGGGTGCAACCCGCGAGGGGAGACGGCGGCGACCGAAAGTTGGGAACTACCCAGCTTCTCCCTGGAACCCCCTCCCCATCTGAGACATCCATGTCCTCCTCGCCTAGGAAGACCCCAGCCAGTACCAAGACGGGGAAGAGCCCCACCATTGCCCCGGGTACGTCAGCCCCATCAGTGGGGTCAAAAGATGGTACAGTCTCTCCATCCAGCCCCCCGCCGGCATCAGCAGACTCATGGAGCGTCAGCCTCGGAGCGCACACCCGTTCAGAGCGTCCCGGTGCAGTGGTGGAAACCGGCTCTGACCCACCCCTCACCTCCGCCTCCAGGAAGACCACCACGGCTGTATCAATAGCAAAGATGGACACGAAGGAAACGTCTGACTCTTCTGGATCACCCCCCGAGATGTCCGTTCCCGGAAAGACCAGCCCCCGTGGTACCTCCTACGTCACCCCTCTGGGTCTCAGAGCAACACAAACAGCTCATGTCACCTCCTCCCGCCCAGTGAAGGAGCTCAGAACCGTGGACACCTATGCAAAAACAGAGTCCGCCAGCCCAGTGACGCATCCTGAAAACCCCAAAACCCCAAGGCCACCTGGTCCCACCAGCCCAGCCACAATAGCAGGGACCAGCACAGACACAGCTGAACGCTCCACTGGATCCCAGGGCTCAGATCTGGCAGAAAAGTCCCCTGGATTCGGGACACAGTCAACCCCAGGACCAGCGTCTGGAGTGGCCACTGCCTCCCCTACCTCCAGAAGCAGCACCTGGGAACTGACCTCCGATGCCGCAGGTGAGTCCTTGACCCCGACGACCGGTAAGGAGAACGCAATCACTTCTTGGCTGTGGGCTCTCACTGCGTCTCTCCCTGTGGCCACGTGGCTAAGCACGCGCTCCACGGAGGACACAGCCTCGACTGCGCCTGACATCTCAAGTCCAAGTTCCTCCGAGACGTTTGCTACGTCTACCCCTGTGCCTTCCTATGAACTTTCAAGTGTGGGGGGAGACAGCAGTGCTCTCCCAGGAAAGGCTTTGACCTCTATGGGCCAGCCCCTGGGAGGGGGTACAGACACGGCCTCCCAGCAGCTCACCGTGGGCCCAGAACCAAGTGCCCCGACGTCATTGGTCTATCCATCCCCCGATATCACAACCAGAGATGTCACAACCTGGGGGACAAGAGGCAGCACCGGTGTGTCTAAATCCGGACCTCCAGACCCCCCCAGCACAGAAGCCGGGCAGAGCGGATCGCCCCCCCTCCCCGCCGCTCCAACGACAGAGCCCACCTCCCCAGCGGCACTCACCGCTTTGACATCCGAAGAGGGATTCACAGCTTCAGAGGCAGCAAGACCGGTCAGCCCCGTGTCTCGAGCTGAGACAAGCTCACCCCCACGGTGGTCTGCCGAGGCTCAGCATCTCACTGCCCGCTCCGTGGAAACCAGCGGAGGGGTGACTCGGACATCTAGCCACGGAAAAGCCACAGCCGAACTAGGAACAAGTTTAGCTGTCAAAGGGAATTCATCTCTGTCTTTAACTCCAAGCACTCCTCGAAGGCAAAGCGGCCCCTGGTCAGAATCTTCAGTGACCATAAGCAGATTGGGGCCAGGATCCTCTTCTTCAGCCTCTGCTGTGTCCCCCGAGGTGACCACTGCATTGGGCATTTCCCCCGCAATGGGGGAAACCGCTTCCTCCTCAGTGTCTGTACTGCAGGGCACGAGATCTTCCTCGTCTCCTCCAGGGGCCACATCTTCCGTGGACACTGGGGAGGACGCGGGGACAAGCTCTACCATGTCACAGTCCAGCTCATCCTCTGGATGGGGGGTCAGTTCCTCTTACACATCCCTCCCCGTTAGCAACAGCCCTGATTCTTCTGATCTGTCCCCCACAGCAGTGACCCGGGCCTCTCCCTTAGATCCCACAGCCTCAACTTGGGTCTCTTCTTCAGCATTTACCAACATTCTGGCACAGACCAGCCACCCCTCTGACAAGACTAGAAACCCAGGGCTAGAGGACAGCAGCCTCGGAGTGGAGACTGACCTGGCCAGAACCTCATCAGGACTCTTAACCTCTTCTGAAGCCGAGGCAGAGCCCCCCCGGACATCCGCCTCTGTACAGTCAGGGGCCCCGCTCCACAGAGGTGAGACTTCCAGGTCAGGAGGCACCTGTTCCTGATCCTGACAGCTTGTCCCATTTATGAGTAAGGACCGGCTGCCTCTGCCTTCTTGGAAATGGGTTTGTTTTCCTTGGTTGGTCAATGAAGATGGTAAGAAATCCCTTCCCCTTTTCTGACAGCGTACTTTACTTCTATTGCTTCAGGATTCTGGCTGCAGGGAAATGTCCAGTCTATATCTGTATCTGGTTTTCTAGTTCACTGTAGCCTGCATAAACCCAGACTGTGGGATTGCTCCTCCGTAATTCGCTTTGTAGCCATTCCTGATGCATAGCACATGTTTTAGGAAAAAAGATGTATTTATTTGAGAGAGAGAGCAGCAGCAGCGTGGGGCAGGGAGAGGGGCCGAGGAGGAGGAAGAGGAAGAGGAACAAGCAGACTGTGCAGTCACTGTAGAGCCTGACACAGGGCTTGATCTCATGACCCTGTAACAGTGGTTACAGCCTTCACTGTGGAGGCCACCAGCCTTTACATTTCAGCCTGCATTCTTCCTATGTCTGTGAGGACTGGGGCAGAATCTGGTTCCTCACAACCTCTTAGATGGAGGGAGATGAGTACTTCTCAGGATTCCTGCATGGGCACAGACTCAGCATGGTCTTCTCCCAAATGCTCTGTGATGCTACTACTGAAATCACTGGGGCTGAGTTCACTTCCTGTGACAGAGTCCCTAGCCCAGATTTACTCAGTCAGTGGGTAATACTGACATTCCCTGGTGGAACCAACATCGATCATTCTATCTCCCCTCCCATGGCAGATTCTTTACATATGACCTTCAACACACCAACAAGTCTATCTAGGACTATAGCAAACAGCTCTCTTACTCTGAATACCACAACTGCAACCTGCTGGGAAGGGTCCCCTCTGCTGAGACTTGGGGTTTTTCACTCTCTGAGATGACCACTTCTACAGAGAATTAGAGGATCCTTCATAGGCAAGACCTTCTTTTGGAGAACAGACCAAATCTCTGTCTTCCCTGGTGCCTGCCCTAAGTTCAACCTCAGTTTCTTCTGTTTCCTCCAAAGCAGAGAGATCCAGAACCCCTAATTCTCCTCCACCTGCCTCAGGACTGACACTATCCACATCAACCATAAACATTCAATTCCAGAAAACTACAGCTTCCCCAGGCACTGGCTTTCCAGATTCCTTCTGGTCCCTGAGCACTGCTGTGGAAGAAGACAGGAGAAGCATTTCTTGTGTATAGACATTTGAGGGAATGCTAGGCTGATACCTCAATCCTCTTATCCTTCAGGGACTCAGGACTCTGAGACAACCCCCACTGGGGAGCTGAGTGAGGGAACAAATGGAGCCACCACGTGGTCACTGGGTGACCCTACATCTCTGGTGACGATCATCAGCCTGGGTATGTATGATCATCTTTGTGTATTAAGCTTACCACTGGTCTCTGGAGTAAAATAATTGATTGCCTGAATCCTGTGCACTGGTACATAATCAGAACTTTCTGCTGTGGTATCCAGGGGCTATTGATAATATATTTTTTTAAATTTTGACTTACTTAATTTAAATTCAATTAATTGATATATAGTGTTTCATCAGTTTCAGATATAGAGTTCAGTGATTCATCCATTGACTATGACACCCAGTGCTCATTATTTTTTTTAATTTAATTTTATTTTACTTTTTCAGTGTTCCAAGATTCATTGTTTATGCACCACACCCAGGGCTCCATGCAATCCATGCCCTCCTTAATACCCACCACCAGGCTTACCCATCCCTCTACTCCCTCCCCTCCAAGACCCTCAGTTTGTTTCTCAGAGTCCACAGTCTCTCATCATTCATCTCCCCCTCTGATTTTCCCCCAACTCCCTTCTCCTCTCCTCCCAGTGTCCTCCATGTTATTCCTTATGCTCCACAAGCAAGTGAAACCATATGATAATTGACTCTCTCTGCTTAATTTATCTCACTCAGCATAATCTCCTCCAGTCCCATCCATGTTGATACAAAAGTTATATGCCCTCTTCAATGTCCATCATCCACTTACCTCATCTCCCTACCCACCTCCTCTCCATCAACCAATATTTTTTTTGGAGCGCTTATTGATTTCTTTCTTTTTTAAAATACTTTTTGTTTTTGTTTTAGAGACAGAGGGTGTAGGGGGAAGGGCAGAGGGAGAGAATCCTCAAGCAGGCTCCTCACTGAGCACAGAGCCTGATGTGGGGCTCCATGCCAGGACCATGAGATTGTGACCTGAGCAGAAATCAAGAGTTGGATGCTTAACCACCTGAGTCACCCAGGTGCCCTTAGATTTATTGATTTCTCATAATGAATTGCTTCTCCTTAGTAATTTGTATATTGAAGAGCCAATCTCTTCAGCCTTAGGAAGAGATACAGTGTTTCTACAAATGAGTTGAGCAATTGTGAAAGGCCTTCCTAACTCAGACACCATCATTAAAGTCAGGGATTACCATGGAAAGGGGAAGACACACTTGAGATGCCATTGGTTTACTCTGTGGGACAATTCATAGTTATAAGATGATTCTAATACTATCCACTGTTACAATATTCAGTACATGGCCTGCAGGTGAAAGGTGTTCATTTAAGGTGCTTAAGAGGATGAATACAGCTATCCTGATGCCTGAAAGCATCATTTGACATTCAATGTCATTTGACATTCAATGACATTCAATGTCAATTTGACATTGACAATAATTTTACCTTCTATGGTAGAAGGTAAAAATGTTCTGCCTTTTCCTGATGAGAGGTGAAAGAATATGCAAATACATAGGAATTAATGTGCCTTGATCTGCCTCTTCCCATAACCTGTTAAAACCAAGCCACAGAGCTTTAATTAGAATCACGATTTTGAAGTCTGGGGGATAAAGGCAGGTATTAGACTGAAATAGAATGATTGAAGGCTGGACCAAGGAGGAAAAGCAGAGCAAAAGGTGGAAGAGTTTTCCCTCATTCCCGGGTAGAATATTTACCCTCCATTAAGACATGAGATATGGTATATAGGTCTGCATGGAGGCCACACTGATATAGAAACATAGGATGCCAGAGGAAGCTCTGCAAGCCAATAGACCAAAATCATATACCAACATTAGACACAAGGATGGACAATAAGATTCCTGCCACCCAGAGGAGCAGAATATTTGCAGATTTGTAAGGAGAAAGGAAAGAGAATCAAAAGAAGAACTGCTTTTTTACTTCCTTGTAAACTTCCTAACTAAAGAGCTGTTTCAGTCACAGGCCTGTCCACCAGAAGCCCAGGAACATCTGAGGATATCATAAACCCAAGCTCCAGCGAGCCCAGCAGCAGCCACAAGACCAGAACCACTGTGGGAACTTCCTTTAGGGAGACTACAAAAGAGACTGCCTCCACAGACGTCGTGGTGGGACCTGCCACCCTTCGATCCCTGACCACAGGAAGTGGCAGCACCAGACTCCTTCACTTGCCCACACGAACTGTGGTGCCAACAGAGTCATCTAGAGAAACAGCGGTAGTTACAAATAACACCTCATACTCCCCATATCCAGCTGAAGCTCGGGCCACTACATACTCTAAGACACCAGAAGGGACAAGCCAGTCAAGAGGAACAATGTCTTTCCCCCACCCAGAGTCAACGTCCACAGGGACTGTCCAGCAAGTGAGCTCAGTCCCAACTTCTAAAACAACTGAAATGGACTTGTCCACATGGCTTGGCTCCACGGAGGGGACCACAGTGGGCACGAATTTCCCTTCCAGCAGAACTTCCACTGGCCTTCAGCACTCTGCAACAAGTTTATTTGTAACCCCCAAAGTGGCCACGAGCTCAGTGACAAAGAAATCTGAACTTGAAACCATGACAAGCATCAGTACCATGGTCACTCCTTCCATTGCCTTCAGTAAGAAGGCAGTGACGGCTGAACCACAGACCGGTGGATCCGAGGGGGAGGCTCATTCATCCACTAGCCCATGGTCAGAGCAGGCAGCTGGGTGGGACCCAACACTGAGTGCCTCCCCTGCAGACCCAGACACAGCTATTACCACCCCCCGTTCTGATAGGTCAGAAGGCTCAGCCACTATCGGCCTCATCAGCATGGCAAGAGAGAAAGCTCACTCCTCTGCATTGGCTACCTCCCCTTTCATAGGGCCCAAGTCTGAGTCCATCACAGGATTGGAGACCCCTGAAACCTCACCTCCACCTGCGGCCCTTTCTGTGACATCATCTCCTACAGAACTAACAAGCAAGGGTGGGGCCCTCGCTGTGGAGGTCATCACCTCCAGCCCCGGGGGAACAAGGTCAGTTTCAACTGTAATGCCTAGCCCAGAGAGCAAGTCCAGGACCTCAGACAGCACCCAAGCACCAGGGACCTCTCCATGGACTGTCACAGACACAGCAGCCTACTTCCATGTCACTGGTTTGCCCGGAGCCAGTTCTACAGGGACGACACTGGCTTCCTCGGCAGCGGCCATTGCAACAGCTGAACAACAGGCAAGTATGTCTGTGGGTGAGGTTTATTCATCTGCTGTCACATGGTCAGAGAAGACAACTGGGAGTGATCCGATTCATGGTGCATCTCCAGAGGCCACAGACACATGGCATCTAACCACCAGACAACGAACCACATCACCATCGGTGACCTTTAAAAGCCAAGCCACTACTGGCCTCTCCTATGGCTCGGGACGAATACTGAGCTCTTCCCCGTCTATCACATTTCCTTCGATGGGGTCTAAGGCGCTGGTGGCCATCACAAGTGTAGTAGCTGGTGATGCTGCCTCTACAACTGGACAACGATCACAAACCTCATCTCCTGCAGAAGCGAACATCACGGGTGTCACTGTAGCCCCTACTCCAGATGTCGCCACCACCATCACCACCGTGGGAAACAACTCAGTCCTGACTACCACGTCCAACCCGGAGAGGAGAGTGAGCACCCTGGTCACAGAGACCAGCATGTCTACCCAAGAGCGTCCTTCCAGCTGGTCACCTACAACTGCTTTTGTCCCAACATCAAGCTCCTGGGCCGTAACAGACACAGCTTCAATGTTGGAAGCCACAGGTTCCGCTGAAACAACTTCTGTAATGGGCACGTTATCCTTAGCATCTAGCACTGAATCAGGCTCTTTATCTACTTCCCATGGCCTTGGGACCGTCCTTGGAACCACCCTGGCCATTCCATCTCCTCATGCTTCAGCTGAAGACACAAAGTCCACAAATATGAGAACATGGCGTCCTTCAGACACAACGCCATCTATGCCCATCTCAACCACTTCTGGGATCAAGAAGATGAGCCCCTCATATCCTCATTATGTAAGCACAAGTGGGACCAATGACCATCCAAATACAAAGACTGACCCCAAAATCCCCCCTCCTATTTCTCCATCGGATTTTCAGCCTACTCTGGACTGGGCTACTGGGAAATCTGTGTCATCATCCACAGCCACTACCTCACTTCCTCAAGGGAGCACAATGCAAGAATTACCTGGGGAGAACAAGGTCAGCCCAACTACCTCACAGCTGCCAGCCGTGACAGCAGAAATTAAGAGTGGGTTCACACCTACTGAGATGGTAAGTCCTTCCAGAGTCACTTTATCAGGGAGGACAGATCTCATCAGCAAAGAAGCAGAACACAGTTCTCACCAGTTTCCTACCACAAAAGCTATAACCAGGGAAACCAAAGTGCTAATCCCTGGAGTTACATCACAGGGCACAAGGACCACGGGTGCATCAAGAGCCTCCTGGGCTGAGACTCACTCGGCTGGGACTCGGGGTTTTACACGCTCACTTGTGACCATTAGCGTGGACACAAGTTCTGAGGATGTGTCACAGACAAGCCTTTCCTCTGACCATGATAACACATCTCCTTCCCCACTGGTGGCCTTGCATGACACGATGTCACCTTCTCTAATTTCCCCCACATCACAAGCCAGGGACCTTTCTCCACCTGTTCCTGCCACATCACCTGCCACACTGGGGACCACCAGCACATTGAACACAAGCTTGGGACCTGTGACAAGTCCACATTCAGGTTTGAACAGCACCTCAGGTGACACCCAGGTAACTTCAGAAGTGTCCACTGCTACAGAGGGACTCCATCTTTCTGGGAACACAGCAGTGACCAGTGTGGGGAACATCACGACTGCACAGGAGTCCTGGACCTCTGCCCCAGTGGGATCTGAGACACCCAAAGGCACCACTGCAGTAGTCGCCTCTTTGCTCACTGGGGACCCCTCATTGTCCACACCAGAGGCTGGCCTTTCTCAAACCACAGAGTCTGAGACACAGTCAATGTCATCCCCTGGTCTGGAACCACAGGAAACCAGCACGTCCCAGCACACCACCGAGGACTCGGAGACAATGAGTGTCCTTTCACCGGCGTCAACTGATACTACTGCGGGGGACTCTAGGACCCACGTCATGTCCTCCAGCAGGACATCCATCCCTGGCACGGCTCAGTCCACGATGTCACCAGACATCTCCATAGGAATCAAGACCAGACTCTCTACCTCCTCCACCTTGACAGAGTCCACAACTATAGCCATGGTCCCCAAAACAGTTGCCCCTGGGGCTACATCACAGGACACAAGTAACACGGATGCATCAACCATGGCCTCCTGGGCTGAAAGTCACTCAGGAGGGACTCAGATTTCTGCAAGCTCAGAAGTGATCCTTGGCGTGGATACGGGTTCTGAGGTTGTGTCACGGACAAGCCCTGCCTCTGAACAAGAAAACACATCTCCATCGCCCCTGGTGACCTCACGTTCCACGACGTCGCCTTCTCTCCATTCCCCCACATCACAAGCCAGGGACATTACTCCACCTGTCCCTGCCACTTCACCAAGCACGCCTGCCAGGCTGGGGACCAGCAACGTGTTAAGCACAAGCTTAGGACTTGGGACAGGTCCACCCTCAGGTGTGAGCAGCACCTCAGGTGACAGACAGATGTATTCAGAAGTGTCTCTTGCTACAGAGGGACTCCACATTTCTGGGAACACAGCAAGGACCCACTTGGGGACCATCATGTCTACACAGGAGCCCCAGTCCTCTGCCCCAGCGAGATCAGAGACACCCAAAGGCAGCACTGCAGTAGTCACCTCTTGGCTCAGTGGGGACACCTCATTTTCCACACTGGGGGCTAGCCTTTCTGAAACCACAGAGTCTGAGACACAGTCAGCGTCATCCCCTGACCTGGAACCACGGGAAACCAGCACATCCCAGCACACCACCGTGGACTCAGAGACAATGAGTGCCCCTTCTCCAGTGTCCACTGGTACTACTGCAGAGCACTCTAGGACCCACGTCATCTCCTCCAGCAGGACATCCATCCATGGCCTTTCTCAGTCCACGATTTCACCAGACATGTCCACAGGAATTAACACCAGGCTCTCTACCTCCTCCACCTTGACAGAGTCCACAGCCCAAGCTGTGGTCCCCAAAACAGTTGTCCCTGGGACTACATCACAGAACACAAGTAACACGGATGCATCAACCACGGCCTCCTGGGCCGAAAGTCACTCAGAAGGCACTCAGGTTTCTGAAAGCTCAGAAGGGACCATTGGCGTGGATATGGGTTCTGAGATTGTGTCACGGACAAGCCCTGCCTCTGACCAGGACACCACATCTCCATCCCCCCTGGTGCCCTCACTTGCTACGACATCACCTTCTCTACATTCCCCCACATCACAAGCCAGGGACATTACTCCACCTGTCCCTGCCACTTCACCAAGCACACCTGGCGGGCTGGGGACCAGCAGTGTGTTGAGCACAAGCTTGGGACTTGGGACAAGTCCACCCTCAGGTGTGAGCAGCACCTCAGGTGACAGCTGGGTATCTTCAGAAGCATCTCCCAATACAGAGAGACTCCACCTTTCTGGGAACACAGCAGTGACCAGCTTGGGGACCATCACGTCTACACAGGAGTCCCGGTCCTTTGCCCCAGTGGGAACAGAGACACCCAAAGACACCACTGCAGTAGTCCCCTCTTCGCTCACTGGGGACACCTCATTTTCAACACCGGAGGCTGGCCTTCCTCAAACCACAGAGTCTGAGACACAGTTAATGTCATCCCCTGGCCTGGAACCATGGGAAACCAGCACGTCCCAGCACACCACCATGGACTCAGAGACAATGAGTGTCCCTTCACCAGCGTCCACTGATACTACTGCGGGGGACTCTAGGACCCACGTCATCTCGTCCAGCAAGACATCCATCCCTGGACCTTATCAGTCCACAATTTCACCAGACATGGCCACAGGAATCAACACCAGGCTCTCTACCTCCTCCACCTTGACAGAGTCCACAGCCCGAGCCGTGGTCCCCAAAACAGTTGTCCCTGGGACTACATCACAGAACACAAGTAACACGGATGCATCAACCATGGCCTCCTGGGCCGAAAGTCACTCAGCGGAGATTCAGGTTTCGGTAAGCTCAGAAGTGACCACTGGTGTGGACACAGGTTCTGAGATTGTGTCATGGACAAGCCCTGCCTTAGACCAAGTCAAAACATCTCCAACCCCCCTGGTGCCCTCACATACCACGACGTTGTCTTCTCTACATTCCCCCACATCACAAGCCAGGGACCCTACACCACCTGTCCCTGCAACTTCACCAGGCACGCATAGCACAATGGAGAACACTGGCACATTGAACACGACGTTGAGCACTGAGACAAGTCCGCCTTCAGGTGTGAGCAACACCTCAGGTGACAGCTGGGTGTCTTCAGAAGCGTCTCCCGCTACAGAAGGATTCTACCTTTCCGGGAACACAGCATTGACCAGCTTGGGGACCATCACATCTACACAGGAGTCCCAGTCCTCTGCCCCAGTGGGATCAGAGACACCCAAAGGCTCCACTGCAGTAGTCCCCTCTTCGCTCAGTGGGGACACCTCATTTTCCACACCGGAGGCTGGTCTTTCTGAAACCACAGAGTCTGAGACACGGTCAACATCATCCCAGGGCCAGGAACCATGGGAAACCAGCACATCCAGGCATATCACCGTGGACTCGGAGACAATGAGTGTCCCTTCTCCAGTGTCCACTGATACTACTGCAGAGGACGCTAGGACCCACGTCATCTCCTCCAGCAAGACATCCATCGCTGGCCCTGCTCAGTCCAAGATGTCACCAGACATCTCCACAGGAATCAACACCAGGCTCTCTACCTCCTCCATCTTGACCGAGTTCACAACTATAGCCATGGTCCCCAAAACAGTTGTCCCTGGGACTACATCACAAGACACAAGTAACACGGATGCATCAACTACGGCCTCCTGGGCCAAAAGTCACTCAGCAGGGACTCAGGTTTCTGCAAGCTCAGTAGTGACCGTTGGGTTGGACACGGGTTCTGAGGTTGTGTCACGGACAAGCCCTGCCTCTGACCAGGACACCACATCTCCATCCCCCCTTGTGCCTTCACATGCCCCGATGTCAACTTCTCTACATTCCCCCACATCACAAGCCAGAGACATTACTCCACCTGTCCCTGCCACTTCACCAAGCATGCCTGCCGGGCTGGGGACCAGCGGTGCGTTGAGCACAAGCTTGGGACTTAGGACAGGTCCACCCTCAGGTGTGAGCAGCACTTCAGGTGACAGACAGATGTATTCAGAAGTGTCTCTTGCTACAGAGGGACTCCACATTTCCGGGAGCACAGCAGTGAGCCTCTTGGGGACCATCACGTCTACACAGGAGTCCCGGTCTTCTGCCCCAGTGAGATCAGAGACACCCAAAGACAGCACTGCTTTAGTCACCTCTTGGCTCAGTGGGGACACCTCATTTTCCACACCGGGGGCAGGCCTTTCTGAAACAACGGAGTCTGAGACACGGTCAGCGTCATCCCCTGGCCTGGAACCACGGGAAACCAGCACATCACGGCACACCACCGTGGACTCAGAGACAATGAGTGTCCTTTCTCCAGTGTCCACTGGTACTACTGCAGAGGACTCTAGGACCCACGTCATCTCCTCCAGCAGGACATCCATCCATGGCCTTTCTCAGTCCACGATTTCACCAGACATGTCCACAGGAATTAACACCAGGCTCTCTACCTCCTCCACCTTGACAGAGTCCACAGCCCGAGCTGTGGTCCCCAAAACAGTTGTCCCTGGGACTACATCACAGGACACAAGTAACACGGATGCATCAACCACGGCCTCCTGGGCCGAAAGTCACTCAGCAGGCACTCAGGTGTATGCAAGCTCAGTAGTGACCATTGACATGGACACGGGTTCTGAGATTGTGTCACAGACAAGCCCTGCCTCTGACCAGGACACCACATCTCCATCCCCCCTGGTCCCCTCACGTGCCACAACATCGCCTTCTCTACATTCCCCCACATCACAAGCCAGGGACCCTACTCCACCTGTCCCTGCCACTTCACCAGGCACGCATAGCACAATGGAGACCACTGGCCGATTAAACATGACTTTGAGCACTGTGACAAGTCCACCTTCAGGTGTGAGCTTCACCTCAGGTGACAGCTGGGTGTCTTCAGAAGCATCTCCCTCTACAGAGGGACTCCACCTTTCCTGGTATACAGCAGTGACCAGCTTGGGGACCAAAACGTCAACAAAAGAGTCCCAGTCCTCTGCCCCAGCGGGATCAGAGACACTCAAAGCCACCACTGCAGTAGACCCCTCTTCACACACTAGGGATGCCTCATTTTCCACACCAGAGGCTGGCCTTTCTCAAACCACAGAGTCTGAGACACAGTCAATGTCATCCCCTGGCCTGGAACCACGGGACACCAGCACATCATGGCAAACAACCGTGGCCTCGGAGACAATGAGTGTCCCTTCTCCAGTGTCCACTGGTACTACTGCAGAGCACTCTAGGACCCACATCATCTCCTCCAGCAGGACATCCATCCCTGGCCCTGCTCAGTCCACGATGTCACCAGACAACTCCACAGGAATCAACACCAGGCTCTCTACCTCCTCCATCTTGACCAAGTCCACAACTATAGCCATGGTCCCCAAAACAGCTGTCCCTGGGGCTACATCACAGGACACAAGTAACACGGATGCATCAACCATGGCCTCCTGGGCCGAAAGTCACTCAGCAGGGACTCAGGATTCTGCAAGCTCAGTAGTGACCGTTGGGTTGGACACGGGTTCTGAGGTTGTGTCACGGACAAGCCCTGCCTCTGACCAGGACACCACATCTCCATCCCCCCTGGTGCCCTCACTTGCCACGACGTCACCTTCTCTACATTCCCCCATATCACAAGCCAGGGACATTACTCCACCTGTCTCTGCCACTTCACCAAGCATGCCTGCTGGGCTGGGAACCAGCAGGGCATTGAGCACAAGCTTGGGACTTGGGACAGGTCCACCTTCAGGTGTAAGCAGCACCTCAGGTGACAGCCTGGTGTCTTCAGAAGCGTCTCCCCCTACAACGGGACTCCACCTTTCCGGGAACACAGCAGTGACCAGCTTGGGGACCACCACATCTACACAGGAGTCCCGGTCCTCTGCCCCAGTGGGATCCGAGACACCCAAAGGCACCACTGCAGTAGTACCCTCTTTGCTCACTGGGGACCCCTCATTGTCCACACCAGAGGCTGGCCTTTCTCAAACCACAGAGTCTGAGACACAGTCAATGTCATCCCCTGGTCTGGAGCCACGGGAAACCAGCACGTCGTCCCAGCACACCACCGTGGACTCAGAGACAATGAGTGTCCCTACACCGACGTCCACTGATACTACTGCGGGGGACTCTAGGACCCATGTCATATCCTCCAGCAAGACATCCATCCCTCGCCCTGCTCAGTCCACAATGTCACCAGACATCTCCACAGGATTCAACACCAAGCTCTCTACCTCCTCCACCTTGACAGAGTCCACAGCCCGAGCCGTGGTCCCCAAAACAGTTGTCCCTGGGACTACATCACAGAACACAAGTAACACGGATGCATCAACCATGGCCTCCTGGGCCGAAAGTCACTCAGGAGGGACTCAGGTTTCGGTAAGCTCAGAAGTGACCATTGGTGTGAACACAGGTTCTGAGGTTGTGTCACGGACAAGTCCTGCCTCTGACCAAGAAAACACATCTCCATTGCCCCTGGTGACCTCACGTGCAACGACGTCGCCTTTGCTACATTCCCCCACATCACAAGCCAGGGACCCTACGCCCCATGTCCCTGCCACTTCACCAGGCACGCCTAGCACAATGGAGACCACTGGCACATTGATCATGACTTTGAGCACTGTGACAAGCCCACCTTCAGGTGTGAGCAGCACCTCAGGTGACAGCCTGGTGTCTTCAGAAGCGTCTCCCACTACAGAGGGTCTCCACATTTCCGGGAACACAGCAGTGACCAACTTGGGGAACAAAATGTCAACAAAGGAGTCCCAGTCCTCTGCCCCAGTGAGATCAGAGACACCCAAAGGCATCACTGCAGTAGTCCCCTCTTTGCTCACTGGGGACGCCTCATTTTCCACACCGGAAGCTGGCCTTGCTCAAACCACAGAGTCTGAGAAATGGTCAACATCATCCCCTGGCCTGGAGCCATGGGAAACCAGCACATCCCGGCACACCACCGTGGCCTCGGAGACAATGAGTGTCCCTTCTCCAGTGTCCACTGGTACTACTGCAGAGCACTCTAGGACCCACGTCATCTCCTCCAGCAGGACATCCATCCCTGGCCCTGCTCAGTCCACGATGTCTCCAGACATCTCCACAGGAATCAACACCAGGCTCTCTACCTCCTCCATCTTGACCGAGTCCACAACTATAGCCATGGTCCCCAAAACAGCTGTCCCTGGGACTACATCACAGGACACAAGTAACATGGATGCATCAACCACAGCCTCCTGGGCCGAACGTCACTCAGCAGGGACTGAGGTTTCTGCGCGCTCAGTAGTGAGTATGGGGGTGGACATGGGTTCTGAGGTTGTGTCACGGACAAGCCCAGCCTCTGACCAAGACAACACATCTCCATCCCTCCGGGTACCCACACGTGCCACGAAGTCGCCTTCTCTACATTCCCCCACATCACAAGCCAGGGACCCTACGCCACCTTTCCCTGCCACTTTACAAGGCATGCCGAGCACAATGGAGACCACTGGCACATTGAACACGACTTTGAGCACTGTGACAAGTCCACCTTCAGCTGTGAGCAGCAACTCAGGTTACAGCCAGATGTATTCAGAAGCGTCTCTTGCTACAGAGGGTCTCCACTTTTCTGGGAACACAGTAGTGACCAGCTCTGGGACCATCACTTCTACACAGGAGTCCCGGTCCTCTGACCCAGCGGGATCAGAGACACCCAAAGGCACCACTACAGTAGTCACCTCTTGGCTCAGTGGGGACACCTCACTTTACACACCAGAGGCTGGCCTTTCTGAAACAACAGAGTCTGAGACATGGTCAACATCATCCCCTGGCCTGGAACCATCAGAAACCAGCACATCCCGGCACACCACCATGGCCTCAGAGACAATGAGTGTCCCTTCTCCAGTGTCCACTGGTACTACTGCAGAGGACTCTAGGACCCACGTCATCTCCTCCAGCAGGACATCCATCCCTGGCCCTGCTCAGTCCACGATTTCACTAGATATGTCCACAGGAATCAATACAAGGCCCTCTACCTCCTCCACCTTGACAGAGTCCACAGCCCAAGCTGTGGTCCCCAAAACAGTTGTTCCTGGGACTACATCACAGGACACAAGTAACATGGATGCATCAACCACGGCCTCCTGGACTGAAAGTCACTCAGCAGGCACTCAGGTTTCTGCAAGCTCAGAAGGGACCATTGGCGTGGATATGGGTTCTGAGATTGTGTCACTGACAAGCCCTGCCTCTGACCAAGACACCACATCTCCATCCCCCCTGGTGCCCTCACGTGCAACGACGTCACCTTCTCTCCGTTCCCCGACATCGCAAGCCAGGGACATTACTCCACCTTTCTCTGCCACTTCACCAGGCATGCCTAGCACATTGGAGACCACTGGCACATTGAACACAACTTTGAGCACTGTGACACGTCCACCTTCAGGTGTGAGCAACATCTCAGGTGACAGCTGGGTGTCTTCAGAAGCGTCTCCCACTACAGCGGTACTCCACCTTCCCGGGAACACAGCAGTGACCAGCTTGGGGACCATCACGTCCACACAGGAGTCCCGGTCCTCTGCCCCAGTAGGATCAGAGACACCCAAAGGCACCACTGCAGTAGTCACCTCTTGGCTCAGTGGGGACACCTCACTTTCCACACCGGAGGCTGGCCTTTCTGAAACCACAGAGACTGAGCCACGGTCAAC
The DNA here is from genome assembly GCF_020171115.1 of Neogale vison. Classification (NCBI taxonomy): domain Eukaryota; kingdom Metazoa; phylum Chordata; class Mammalia; order Carnivora; family Mustelidae; genus Neogale; species Neogale vison. The sequence goes on from NC_058096.1 coordinate 218,207,562, forward strand.
GTCATCCCCTGGCCTGGAACCATGGGAAACCAGCACATCCCGGCACACCACCATGGCCTCGGAGACAATGAGTGTCCCTTCTCCAGTGTCCACTGGTACTACTGCAGAGGACTCTAGGACCCACGTCATCTCCTCCAAGAGGACATCCATCCCTGGCCCTGCTCAGTCCACGATGTCTCCAGACATCTCCACAGGAATCAACACCAGGCTCTCTACCTCCTCCATCTTGACCAAGTCCACAACTATAGCCATGGTCCCCAAAACAGTTGTCCCTGGGACTACATCACAGGACACAAGTAACACAGATGCATCAACCACGGCCTCCTGGGCCGAAAGTCACTCAGCAGGCACTCAAGTTTCTGCAAGCTCAGAAGTGACCATTGGCATGGACACGGGTTCTGAGGTTGTGTCACGGAAAATCCCTGCCTCAGACTGGGACACCACATCTCCATCACCCTTGGTGCCCTCACTTGCCATGACATCACCTTCTCTACATTCCCCCATATCACAAGCCAGGGATGTTACTCCACCTGTCCCTGCCACTTCACCACGCACGCCTGCTGGGCTGGGGACCAGCGACGCAATGAGCACAAGCTTGGGACTTGGGACAAGTCCACCCTCAGGTGTGAGCAGCACCTCAGGTGACAACCGGGTGTCTTCAGAATCATTTCCCGCTACAAGGGGACTCCACCTTTCCGGGAACACAGCAGTGACCAGCTTGGGGACCATCACGTCTACACAGGAGTCCTGGTCCTCTGCCCCAGCAGGATCAGAGACACCCAAAGGCACCACTGCAGTAGTATCCTCTTCGCTCACAGGGGACGCCTCATTTTCCACACCAGTGGCTGCTCTTTCTGAAACCACAGAGTCTGAGACATGGTCAACATCATCCCATGGCCTGGAACCACGGGCAACCAGCACATCCCAGCACACCACTGTGGACTCAGAGACAATGAGTGTCCCGTCTCCGGTGTCCACCGGTACTACTGCAGAGGACTCTACGACCCACGTCATCTCCTCCAGCAGGACATCCATCCCTGGCCCTGCTCAGTCCACGATGTCTCCAGACATCTCCACAGGAATCAACACCAGGCTCTCTACCTCCTCCATCTTGACCGAGTCCACAACTATAGCCATGGTCCCCAAAACAGTTGTCCCTGGGACTACATCACAGGACACAAGTAACACGGATGCATCAACAATGGCCTCCTGGGTCGAAAGTCACTCAGCAGGGATACAGGTTACTGTAAGCTCAGAAGTGACCATTGGCGTGGACACGGGTTCTGAGGTTGTATCATGGGCAAGCCCTACCTCTGACTGGGACACCACATCTCCATCGCCCCTGGTGCCCTCACCTGCAACAACATCACCTTCTCTCCATTCCCCCATATCACAAGCCAGGGACATTACTCCACCTGTCCCTAACACTTCACCAGGCATGCCTAGCACAATGGAGACCACTGGCAAATTAAACATGACTTTGAGCACTGCGACAAGTCCGCCTTCAGGTGTGAGCAGCACCTCAGGTGACAGCCTGGTGTCTTCAGAAGCGTCTCCCGCTACAGAGGTACTCCACCTTCCCTGGAACACAGCAGTGACCAGCTTGGGGACCATCACGTCTACACAGGAGTCCCGGTCCTCTGCCCCAGTAGGATCAGAGACACCCAAAGGCACCACTGCAGTAGTCACCTCTTGGCTCAGTGGGGACACCTCACTTTCCACACCGGAGGCTGGCCTTTCTGAAACCACAGAGACTGAGCCACGGTCAACGTCATCCCCTGGCCTGGAACCATGGGAAACCAGCACATCCCGGCACACCACCATGGCCTCGGAGACAATGAGTGTCCCTTCTCCAGTGTCCACTGATACTACTGCAGAGGACTCTAGGACCCATGTCATCTCCTCCAAGAGGACATCCATCCCTGGCCCTGCTCAGTCCACGATGTCTCCAGACATCTCCACAGGAATCAACACCAGGCTCTCTACCTCCTCCATCTTGACCAAGTCCACAACTATAGCCATGGTCCCCAAAACAGTTGTCCCTGGGACTACATCACAGGACACAAGTAACACAGATGCATCCACCACGGCCTCCTGGGCCGAAAGTCACTCAGCAGGCACTCAAGTTTCTGCAAGCTCAGAAGTGACCATTGGCATGGACACGGGTTCTGAGGTTGTGTCACGGAAAATCCCTGCCTCAGACTGGGACACCACATCTCCATCACCCTTGGTGCCCTCACTTGCCATGACATCACCTTCTCTACATTCCCCCATATCACAAGCCAGGGATGTTACTCCACCTGTCCCTGCCACTTCACCACGCACGCCTGCTGGGCTGGGGACCAGCGACGCAATGAGCACAAGCTTGGGACTTGGGACAAGTCCACCCTCAGGTGTGAGCAGCACCTCAGGTGACAACCGGGTGTCTTCAGAATCATTTCCCGCTACAAGGGGACTCCACCTTTCCGGGAACACAGCAGTGACCAGCTTGGGGACCATCACGTCTACACAGGAGTCCTGGTCCTCTGCCCCAGCAGGATCAGAGACACCCAAAGGCACCACTGCAGTAGTATCCTCTTCGCTCACAGGGGACGCCTCATTTTCCAAACCAGTGGCTGCTCTTTCTGAAACCACAGAGTCTGAGACATGGTCAACATCATCCCATGGCCTGGAACCACGGGCAACCAGCACATCCCAGCACACCACTGTGGACTCAGAGACAATGAGTGTCCCGTCTCCGGTGTCCACCGGTACTACTGCAGAGGACTCTACGACCCACGTCATCTCCTCCAGCAGGACATCCATCCCTGGCCCTGCTCAGTCCACGATGTCTCCAGACATCTCCACAGGAATCAACACCAGGCTCTCTACCTCCTCCATCTTGACCGAGTCCACAACTATAGCCATGGTCCCCAAAACAGTTGTCCCTGGGACTACATCACAGGACACAAGTAACACGGATGCATCAACCACGGCCTCCTGGGCCGAAAGTCACTCAGCAGGCACTCAAGTTTCTGCAAGCTCAGAAGTGACCCCTGGCGTCGATACGGGTACTGAGGTCGTGTCACGGACAAGCCCTGTCTCTGACTGGGACACCACAACTCCATCGCCCCTGGTGCCCTCACCTGCCACGACATCACCTTCTCTCCATTCCCCCATATCACAAGCCAGGGACATTACTCCACCTGACCCTGCCACTTCACCAGGCATGCCTAGCACAATGGAGACCACTGGCAAATTAAACATGACTTTGAGCACTGCGACAAGTCCGCCTTCAGGTGTGAGCAGCACCTCAGGTGACAGCCTGGTGTCTTCAGAAGCGTCTCCCGCTACAGAGGTACTCCACCTTCCCTGGAACACAGCAGTGACCAGCTTGGGGACCATCACGTCCACACAGGCGTCCCGGTCCTCTGCCCCAGTAGGATCAGAGACACCCAAAGGCACCACTGCAGTAGTCACCTCTTGGCTCAGTGGGGACACCTCACTTTCCACACCGGAGGCTGGCCTTTCTGAAACCACAGAGACTGAGCCACGGTCAACGTCATCCCCTGGCCTGGAACCATGGGAAACCAGCACATCCCGGCACACCACCATGGCCTCGGAGACAATGAGTGTCCCTTCTCCAGTGTCCACTGGTACTACTGCAGAGGACTCTAGGACCCACGTCATCTCCTCCAAGAGGACATCCATCACTGGCCCTGCTCAGTCCACGATGTCTCCAGACATCTCCACAGGAATCAACACCAGGCTCTCTACCTCCTCCATCTTGACCAAGTCCACAACTATAGCCATGGTCCCCAAAACAGTTGTCCCTGGGACTACATCACAGGACACAAGTAACACAGATGCATCCACCACGGCCTCCTGGGCCGAAAGTCACTCAGCAGGCACTCAAGTTTCTGCAAGCTCAGAAGTGACCATTGGCATGGACACGGGTTCTGAGGTTGTGTCACGGAAAATCCCTGCCTCAGACTGGGACACCACATCTCCATCACCCTTGGTGCCCTCACTTGCCATGACATCACCTTCTCTACATTCCCCCATATCACAAGCCAGGGATGTTACTCCACCTGTCCCTGCCACTTCACCACGCACGCCTGCTGGGCTGGGGACCAGCGACGCAATGAGCACAAGCTTGGGACTTGGGACAAGTCCACCCTCAGGTGTGAGCAGCACCTCAGGTGACAACCGGGTGTCTTCAGAATCATTTCCCGCTACAAGGGGACTCCACCTTTCCGGGAACACAGCAGTGACCAGCTTGGGGACCATCACGTCTACACAGGAGTCCTGGTCCTCTGCCCCAGCAGGATCAGAGACACCCAAAGGCACCACTGCAGTAGTATCCTCTTCGCTCACAGGGGACGCCTCATTTTCCACACCAGTGGCTGCTCTTTCTGAAACCACAGAGTCTGAGACATGGTCAACATCATCCCATGGCCTGGAACCACGGGCAACCAGCACATCCCAGCACACCACTGTGGACTCAGAGACAATGAGTGTCCCGTCTCCGGTGTCCACCGGTACTACTGCAGAGGACTCTACGACCCACGTCATCTCCTCCAGCAGGACATCCATCCCTGGCCCTGCTCAGTCCACGATGTCTCCAGACATTTCCACAGGAATCAACACCAGGCTCTCTACCTCCTCCATCTTGACCGAGTCCACAACTATAGCCATGGTCCCCAAAACAGTTGTCCCTGGGACTACATCACAGGACACAAGTAACACGGATGCATCAACAATGGCCTCCTGGGTCGAAAGTCACTCAGCAGGGATACAGGTTACTGTAAGCTCAGAAGTGACCATTGGCGTGGACACGGGTTCTGAGGTTGTATCATGGGCAAGCCCTACCTCTGACTGGGACACCACATCTCCATCGCCCCTGGTGCCCTCACCTGCAACAACATCACCTTCTCTCCATTCCCCCATATCACAAGCCAGGGACATTACTCCACCTGTCCCTAACACTTCACCAGGCATGCCTAGCACAATGGAGACCACTGGCAAATTAAACATGACTTTGAGCACTGCGACAAGTCCGCCTTCAGGTGTGAGCAGCACCTCAGGTGACAGCCTGGTGTCTTCAGAAGCGTCTCCCGCTACAGAGGTACTCCACCTTCCCTGGAACACAGCAGTGACCAGCTTGGGGACCATCACGTCTACACAGGAGTCCCGGTCCTCTGCCCCAGTAGGATCAGAGACACCCAAAGGCACCACTGCAGTAGTCACCTCTTGGCTCAGTGGGGACACCTCACTTTCCACACCGGAGGCTGGCCTTTCTGAAACCACAGAGACTGAGCCACGGTCAACGTCATCCCCTGGCCTGGAACCATGGGAAACCAGCACATCCCGGCACACCACCATGGCCTCGGAGACAATGAGTGTCCCTTCTCCAGTGTCCACTGGTACTACTGCAGAGGACTCTAGGACCCACGTCATCTCCTCCAAGAGGACATCCATCCCTGGCCCTGCTCAGTCCACGATGTCTCCAGACATCTCCACAGGAATCAACACCAGGCTCTCTACCTCCTCCATCTTGACCAAGTCCACAACTATAGCCATGGTCCCCAAAACAGTTGTCCCTGGGACTACATCACAGGACACAAGTAACACAGATGCATCCACCACGGCCTCCTGGGCCGAAAGTCACTCAGCAGGCACTCAAGTTTCTGCAAGCTCAGAAGTGACCATTGGCATGGACACGGGTTCTGAGGTTGTGTCACGGAAAATCCCTGCCTCAGACTGGGACACCACATCTCCATCACCCTTGGTGCCCTCACTTGCCATGACATCACCTTCTCTACATTCCCCCATATCACAAGCCAGGGATGTTACTCCACCTGTCCCTGCCACTTCACCACGCACGCCTGCTGGGCTGGGGACCAGCGACGCAATGAGCACAAGCTTGGGACTTGGGACAAGTCCACCCTCAGGTGTGAGCAGCACCTCAGGTGACAACCGGGTGTCTTCAGAATCATTTCCCGCTACAAGGGGACTCCACCTTTCCGGGAACACAGCAGTGACCAGCTTGGGGACCATCACGTCTACACAGGAGTCCTGGTCCTCTGCCCCAGCAGGATCAGAGACACCCAAAGGCACCACTGCAGTAGTATCCTCTTCGCTCACAGGGGACGCCTCATTTTCCACACCAGTGGCTGCTCTTTCTGAAACTACAGAGTCTGAGACATGGTCAACATCATCCCATGGCCTGGAACCACGGGCAACCAGCACATCCCAGCACACCACTGTGGACTCAGAGACAATGAGTGTCCCGTCTCCGGTGTCCACCGGTACTACTGCAGAGGACTCTACGACCCACGTCATCTCCTCCAGCAGGACATCCATCCCTGGCCCTGCTCAGTCCACGATGTCTCCAGACATTTCCACAGGAATCAACACCAGGCTCTCTACCTCCTCCATCTTGACCGAGTCCACAACTATAGCCATGGTCCCCAAAACAGTTGTCCCTGGGACTACATCACAGGACACAAGTAACACGGATGCATCAACAATGGCCTCCTGGGTCGAAAGTCACTCAGCAGGGATACAGGTTACTGTAAGCTCAGAAGTGACCATTGGCGTGGACACGGGTTCTGAGGTTGTATCATGGGCAAGCCCTACCTCTGACTGGGACACCACATCTCCATCGCCCCTGGTGCCCTCACCTGCAACAACATCACCTTCTCTCCATTCCCCCATATCACAAGCCAGGGACATTACTCCACCTGTCCCTAACACTTCACCAGGCATGCCTAGCACAATGGAGACCACTGGCAAATTAAACATGACTTTGAGCACTGCGACAAGTCCGCCTTCAGGTGTGAGCAGCACCTCAGGTGACAGCCTGGTGTCTTCAGAAGCGTCTCCCGCTACAGAGGTACTCCACCTTCCCTGGAACACAGCAGTGACCAGCTTGGGGACCATCACGTCTACACAGGAGTCCCGGTCCTCTGCCCCAGTAGGATCAGAGACACCCAAAGGCACCACTGCAGTAGTCACCTCTTGGCTCAGTGGGGACACCTCACTTTCCACACCGGAGGCTGGCCTTTCTGAAACCACAGAGACTGAGCCACGGTCAACGTCATCCCCTGGCCTGGAACCATGGGAAACCAGCACATCCCGGCACACCACCATGGCCTCGGAGACAATGAGTGTCCCTTCTCCAGTGTCCACTGGTACTACTGCAGAGGACTCTAGGACCCACGTCATCTCCTCCAAGAGGACATCCATCCCTGGCCCTGCTCAGTCCACGATGTCTCCAGACATCTCCACAGGAATCAACACCAGGCTCTCTACCTCCTCCATCTTGACCAAGTCCACAACTATAGCCATGGTCCCCAAAACAGTTGTCCCTGGGACTACATCACAGGACACAAGTAACACAGATGCATCCACCACGGCCTCCTGGGCCGAAAGTCACTCAGCAGGCACTCAAGTTTCTGCAAGCTCAGAAGTGACCATTGGCATGGACACGGGTTCTGAGGTTGTGTCACGGAAAATCCCTGCCTCAGACTGGGACACCACATCTCCATCACCCTTGGTGCCCTCACTTGCCATGACATCACCTTCTCTACATTCCCCCATATCACAAGCCAGGGATGTTACTCCACCTGTCCCTGCCACTTCACCACGCACGCCTGCTGGGCTGGGGACCAGCGACGCAATGAGCACAAGCTTGGGACTTGGGACAAGTCCACCCTCAGGTGTGAGCAGCACCTCAGGTGACAACCGGGTGTCTTCAGAATCATTTCCCGCTACAAGGGGACTCCACCTTTCCGGGAACACAGCAGTGACCAGCTTGGGGACCATCACGTCTACACAGGAGTCCTGGTCCTCTGCCCCAGCAGGATCAGAGACACCCAAAGGCACCACTGCAGTAGTATCCTCTTCGCTCACAGGGGACGCCTCATTTTCCACACCAGTGGCTGCTCTTTCTGAAACCACAGAGTCTGAGACATGGTCAACATCATCCCATGGCCTGGAACCACGGGCAACCAGCACATCCCAGCACACCACTGTGGACTCAGAGACAATGAGTGTCCCGTCTCCGGTGTCCACCGGTACTACTGCAGAGGACTCTACGACCCACGTCATCTCCTCCAGCAGGACATCCATCCCTGGCCCTGCTCAGTCCACGATGTCTCCAGACATCTCCACAGGAATCAACACCAGGCTCTCTACCTCCTCCATCTTGACCGAGTCCACAACTATAGCCATGGTCCCCAAAACAGTTGTCCCTGGGACTACATCACAGGACACAAGTAACACGGATGCATCAACCACGGCCTCCTGGGCCGAAAGTCACTCAGCAGGCACTCAAGTTTCTGCAAGCTCAGAAGTGACCCCTGGCGTCGATACGGGTTCTGAGGTCGTGTCACGGACAAGCCCTGTCTCTGACTGGGACACCACAACTCCATCGCCCCTGGTGCCCTCACCTGCCACGACATCACCTTCTCTCCATTCCCCCATATCACAAGCCAGGGACATTACTCCACCTGTCCCTAACACTTCACCAGGTATGCCTAGCACAATGGAGACCACTGGCAAATTAAACATGACTTTGAGCACTGCGACAAGTCCGCCTTCAGGTGTGAGCAGCACCTCAGGTGACAGCCTGGTGTCTTCAGAAGCGTCTCCCGCTACAGAGGTACTCCACCTTCCCTGGAACACAGCAGTGACCAGCTTGGGGACCATCACGTCCACACAGGCGTCCCGGTCCTCTGCCCCAGTAGGATCAGAGACACCCAAAGGCACCACTGCAGTAGTCACCTCTTGGCTCAGTGGGGACACCTCACTTTCCACACCGGAGGCTGGCCTTTCTGAAACCACAGAGACTGAGCCACGGTCAACGTCATCCCCTGGCCTGGAACCATGGGAAACCAGCACATCCCGGCACACCACCATGGCCTCGGAGACAATGAGTGTCCCTTCTCCAGTGTCCACTGGTACTACTGCAGAGGACTCTAGGACCCACGTCATCTCCTCCAAGAGGACATCCATCACTGGCCCTGCTCAGTCCACGATGTCTCCAGACATCTCCACAGGAATCAACACCAGGCTCTCTACCTCCTCCATCTTGACCAAGTCCACAACTATAGCCATGGTCCCCAAAACAGTTGTCCCTGGGACTACATCACAGGACACAAGTAACACGAATGCATCAACCATGGCCTCCTGGGCTGAAAGTCACTCAGCAGGCACTCAAGTTTCTGCAAGCTCAGAAGTGACCATTGGCATGGACACGGGTTCTGAGGTTGTGTCACGGACAATCCCTGCCTCAGACCGGGACACCACATCTCCATCCCCCCTGGTGCCCTCACTTGCCACGACATCACCTTCTCTACATTCCCCCATACAAGCCAGGGACGTTACTCCACCTGTCCCTGCCACTTCACCACACACGCCTGCTGGGCTGGGGACCAGTGACGCAATGAGCACAAGCTTGGGACTTGGGACACGTCCACCCTCAGGTGTGAGCAGCACCTCAGGTGACAACTGGGTGTCTTCAGAATCATTTCCCGCTACAAGGGGACTCCACCTTTCCGGGAACACAGCAGTGACCAGCTTGGGGACCATCACGTCTACACAGGAGTCCTGGTCCTCTGCCCCAGCAGGATCAGAGACACCCAAAGGCACCACTGCAGTAGTCCCCTCTTTGCTCACAGGGGACGCCTCATTTTCCACACCAGTGGCTGCTCTTTCTGAAACCACAGAGTCTGAGACATGGTCAACATCATCCCATGGCCTGGAACCACGGGCAACCAGCACATCCCAGCACACCACTGTGGACTCAGAGACAATGAGTGTCCCGTCTCCGGTGTCCACCGGTACTACTGCAGAGGACTCTACGACCCACGTCATCTCCTCCAGCAGGACATCCATCCCTGGCCCTGCTCAGTCCACGATGTCTCCAGACATCTCCACAGGAATCAACACCAGGCTCTCTACCTCCTCCATTTTGACCGAGTCCACAACTATAGCCATGGTCCCCAAAACAGTTGTCCCTGGGACTACATCACAGGACACAAGTAACACGGATTCATCAACCACGGCCTCCTGGGCCGAAAGTCACTCAGCAGGCACTCAGGTTTCTGCAAGCTCAGAAGTGACCCCTGGCGTCGATACGGGTTCTGAGGTCGTGTCACGGACAAGCCCTGTCTCTGACTGGGACACCACATCTCCATTCCCCCTGGAACCCTCGAGTGCCATGACGTCATCCTCTCTACTTTCCCCCACTTCACAAGCCATGTACCTTTCTCCACCCTTCCCTGCTACCTCTCCTGGCACACCTGGTTCTCTGGCGACCCCTGGCACATTGAGCACTGGTTTGGGACCTGTGACAAGTCGAACTTCAGGTTTGAGCAGGACATCAGGTGACATCCAGGTAATCTCAGAAGTGTCTGCCACTACAAAGGGACTCTACCTTTCTGGGAACACAACAGTAACAAACATGGGGGCAATCATGTCTGCACAGGAGTCCCAGTCTTTTACCCCATCAGGCTCAGAGACACCAAAAAGCACCACTGCAGTTGTCACCTCTCCTCTCAGTGGGGACACCTCGTTTTCCACTCCAATGTCTGACCTTTCTGAAACCACAGAGTTTAGGACACAGTCAACGTCTTTCTTTGGCCCACAACCACGGGATACCAGCACCTCCTGGCACACCTACATGGACTCAGGGAAAAAGACTGTTCCTTCTATAGTGATCACTGACACTACCATGGAGGCCTCCAGGACCAGCATCATCTCCTCCAGCAGGACATCCATCCCTGGACCTTCTCAGTCCATCTCAGATATCCCCACAGGAATCAACACCAGGTTTTCTACCTCTACCCTAGGTGTTGAACCTGGGACAATCAGCTTCATTACTCCTAAAGGTACCCTTTGATCTATGTCATAGAATATTCTTATCTTGGGTGCATTAACCAGTGTTCTGAATAGAGCCATTAGGTTTATCACAGGGTTCATGACCACTAACATCATAAATGTTTGCAAAGAGTTAACATGTGCTAGTTTTTTTTTTCTTTCTGCAAACTTTTCTCTTTGTTTTTTTTTATTTTTTAATTTCCTATTTATTTTTTGTATTTTTTATTATTTTTTAAATTTAATTTTATTTTTTCAGTATTCTAAGATTCATTTTTATACACCACACTCAGTGCTCCATGTAGTACATGTCCTCCTTAGTACCCACCACCAGGCTCACCTAACCCCCACCCCCTCCCCTCTAAAACCTCAGTTTGTTTCTCAGAGTCCACAATCTCTCATCATTCATCTCCCCCTCAAGTTTCTCCCAATTCAGTTTTCCTCTCCTTTTCCTAATGTCCTCCGTGTTATCTCTTATGGTCCACAAGTACGTGAAACCATCTGGTAATTGACTCTCTCTGCTTGACTTACTTCACTCAGCATAATCTCCTCCAGTCCTGTCTATGTTGATACAAAAGTTGGGTATTCGTCCTTTCTGATGGAAGCATAATACTCCATTGTATACATGGACCAATCTTCTTTTTTTTTTTTTCCAATCTTCTTTATCTACTCATCCGTTGAAGGGCATCTTGGCTCTTTCCACAGTTTGGCTATTGTGGCCATTGCTGCTATGAACATTGAGGTGCATTGGGCCTTCTTTTCACTCATACATATCTTTGGGGGTAAATACCCAGTAGTGCAATTGCCAGGTCATAGGGTTGCTCTATTTTTAATTTTTTGAGAACTCTCCACACTGTTTTCCAAAGTAGCTGCACCAACTTGCATTCCCACCAACAGTGTAAGAGGGTTCCCCTTTCTCCACATCCTCTCCAATACTAGTTTCCTGTCTTGTTGATTTTGTCTATTGTAACTGATGTAAGGTGGTATCTCCATGTGGTTTTGATTTGAGTCTCCCTGATGGCTAATGCTGATGAACATTTTTTCATGTGTCTGTTAGCCATTTGTATGTCTTCTTTGGAGAAGTGTCTGTTCGTTTCTTCCGCCCATTTTTTTGATGTGATTATCTGTTTTTTGAGTGTTGAGTTTGAGGAGTTCTTTATAGATCTTGGGTATCAGCCCTTTGCCTATACTGCCATTTGTGAATATCTTCTCCCTCTTTGGGAGAAGATTGTCTCTTTGTTTTGTTGACTGCTTCCTTTGATGTGCAGATGCTTTTGATCTTGATGAATTCCTAAAAGCTCATTTTCACTTTTGTTTCCTTTGCCTTTGGAATTGCTGTGGCTGATGTCAAAGACATTACTGTCTATGTTCTCCTCTAGGATTTTGATAGATTCCTCCCTCACATTGAGATCTTTTATCCAGTTCGAGTTTTTATTTTTGTGTATAGTGTAAGAGAATGGTCAGGTTTCATTCAACTATACATAGCTGTCCAATTTTCCCAGCTCCATTTATTGAAGAGACTGTCTTTTCTACTGGATAATTTTTCCTTCTTTCTCAAAGATTATTTGACCATAAAGTTGTGAGTCCATATCTGGGCTCTCTACTCTATTCCACTGGTCTTATGTGTCTGTTTTTGTGCCAGTACCATGCTGTCTTGGTGATCACAGCTTTGTAGTAAAGCTTGAAATCAGGCAACGTGATGCCTCCAGTTTTGTTTTCCTTTTTCAACATTTCCTTAGCAATTCAGGATCTCTCTGCCCTTCATTTTTCTGACAGTGATGCCTTCCACAAACTTACTCTCTTTTGATTCCTTCTCGGCATAAGTTATTAAACACCTTTCCCATTCCTGACCTCATTTCTCATCTCTGTCCCCATAAAGCTCAGTTTTTTCTTTGTTATATAGTCTTTGAAACCACAGTCATTTTTCCTCTACTTTTCTAACAGTGGCATCCTTTGATGTTAGTGCAGATAAAAAGAGTGTGAAATTTTTCATGTATGTATTTGTAAGTAATGCACAGAATAGCTCTTGTATGTATGAGGCACCTTCCTCTGTCCCCATTCACTGTGACCCATGCAGAGCTTCTTATCCAATGAATACTATCTATTCCATGGAGGTGACCCCTATTTTCACTTCAGTACCTGTCTTCTTTGACCCTAAAACTTTGTGACAGGGCAACTTTCCCATCTCTCTTCTAGAGGACTAGAGGCATTCACATCCCTGGACTCTCATCCAGCCACTCCCACAAGCACACTTTTATCTCTTCTGCCCATTCATGCTTTCAAATATTCCAAGACTGATGTCACTTCTTCTCTGAAAATGTGAGTTTCAGACCAGCATTTGTCTTAGCAGTGTGCTGAAATTTCAATGGAAACCTTCTCTCCCTGTTGTGCTTCTCTCTTTTGCAGGGTCTGCTGGCAGAAACTCCTTCCCAGAACCCAGGCTTTCCCTGTCTGTATCAGAAAAGACTTCTCACCTGAGTACAGTAATGCTGTCCTCAGCTGAGACCATTTCAACTGACACATGGGTGCCTTCTTTGTCTACAGCTTCATCTGGAGTTCCAGGAGCCAGCTCAGCCACCTTCTCAACCAGTCCCTATTGGAGGACAGAACCAGGCCCTGGAGATGCTATGCCCACCATTGCGGAGAACCTGCCTTCATCAGCTTCAATACCATTCCCCTCTTCGACCTTCACTACTGCTTACTCTTCAACCAACCCAGCCCCCCATGGGATTACTTCCTCACTTGTTACCCAACGTATGGGGGGCACCAACACTGGGGCAGAGAGGAGCACTGCCAAAGGACCCTTGGTTGTGGCCAGTACTTTGGAGACATGGACTGAGCCACTCAGGACATCTTTATCATCCATTATGGATACCAGAATGACAGAGCATACTCACTTGGGAACAGTGACACATGCCTCTCAACTTCCTTCACAATCAACACAGTTGACAAGTAAGGTCCCATAGCTCCTGTACTCCCATTATTAGTGGCTCATAGGAAATTACTCTTTTCCTGAGAAACATAAAGAAGTTAATTAGGAGTTTATGATTGCACAGAAATTCTTTTAGCAAATGTTTGTTGCTCTAGCCTCAGTTCTAGGCATTGGACTAGGCATTGGGGAAACAAAGATAAATAAGCAAGTAGATGATTCCAGTACCATGATAGATGTTCTAATGTTACTATGATTATGCCAGTGATAATGCTAATGACAACAGACTTTTTCTAGGGCACTTATTCTCTGTTAAGTGGTGTTCTATTAAGTTATTTAATCCTCATTGAAGCACAATTTGAAGAAGGGATGATAATTTTAATGATGATGATGAAGGGATGATTATTATTAAGCCCATTTTACAGATTAGTAAGCTGAGACACAGAGGGTTAAGTAATTTACTCAAGATAATAGAGTTAATATGTGGTAAGAATTCAGACTATGTGGCACTAGAAATCTGTGCTCTTAGTTAGGCTAAGTAGGAGTGGTCAGAGAGGAAGGAGAAAAAGCAAGAGATTCTGGCATCACAAAAGCTGTAGGAGGAGAGAGCTTTAGGAAAGAAAATGGTCAGTTCCATCAAATGATACTAATAGTCAAATTGAAGTAAGGTGAGTCCTTTGACAACATGTGGGCCCTCAGGAAGGGAGGGAGTATACATTGAAAAGAACTAAAACTACAGCCTAATTACACATAGATACAGGGGAGATACCCACTTTGAACTGAGTGTGTTTTTATATTGAGGACAGAGTCAAAAGCAAGGGGAAAGTGAAAGAAAAAGATGAGCAAAGAAAAATGATGGCACAAAGTACCTGTGGGATGTGGGAAGGGCTGGGGGCCTAGAGGGAGGCACATCACCTCCAAGAGATCCATAGATGAGGAAGGGAACCTCTTGAGGATTTCATTCCTCTGAAAAGTTGAATTTGCCCCCAGCTTTTGTTTGGGAGACAAGTGCAGAGAAGTCCTCTAACTCGTTTAGCACCTGCTTTGCTAGCCAGTATCTATAGGAAGATGACTTGGTTATCTCTCAATTCACAATAAAATTAGACACATTAATAGGTATTGATCCATGTCTTAACCTGTGGCTTAGTAGTTGAGTCATGGGTGTTCCATAAACAAGTGATGTGCAAGAGAATAAGAAAGTAGAAGTGTGCTTGGATGGGATAAAGAAAGAATGGAAAGACAGATAAATGAAAGAAGAGAGAGCAAATGTGTAGAAGGGAAGATGGATTTAGAGAAAGGAGGAAGGAAGGATGGATGGATGGATGGGTAGATATAGGGATGGATGGAAGGGAAGATGAATAGATCTACAGGTGGACGAGTGGGTCAATGGACACAGGTGGCCATTTGTGGCTCAGAGCCCTGGATCCATCCCATACAGCTGGACTTGAAAAGAATTGAGTTGTATAGTCAATTAAGTGGATCCATTTGGACAGTACTCTTCTGGGTGAGATGAATTAACCCAGGTCTCTTTTCCACCCTCACCTGTAGGGACAGATGGCATTGTGGAGCCGATCACAAAGAAGCCCAATGAGGCAGCCCATGGAGGAGCCACAGGACCAGCCCATGTCTCTGTGACACTCACATCATCTGCTAGTCCAAAAGGTAGGCTCAACTTTGCTTACTTCCCAGTAGTCTCACTTGAGGACTTACTTCCTCTTCCAGGGAGAGAAACTGTTCGTTTCTTTAGAGGAAGAACCATGTGGGGTGTCCGTGGGCTTCCTGTCTTAGCTGGGTCTTTGTCTAATGGTTACCAAGTGGATGTGACCACTTTTCTTTTCCTCATAACATGCAGAGTGAGTTTAGTTCAGGGTTGGCTTTGTCGGTTCCACAAATAGGACCAAGTTTAACTTAACTCTGAAAATGCTTATTAATCACTTTCTCTGTGTTAGAGACTGTATAAGCAGAGGATGCACAAATGAAAATACTTGGGCACTGTATCCATGAAGCTCTCAGACCAGCAGGGAAGCAACAAATGAACAGAATAACTATGATGCAACTTTAAACATATGCAATGAAGATGTATTTGAACTATAGAAGGAAGGCTTAATGAGGAAGATGATATCTGAATCGGGTTTGAAAGGAGGACTAGGGATTTACCAGAAAGACAGAGGGAGTTGATGAAGACATTCTGGATAGAAAGAACAACCACGTACAAAGGCACAGAGAGGGGGTAAAACTGGAACTATTTGGGAGATACAAATAACTTGCCATTGCTAAAATATGAGGGAGAAGGATGGGGTGCTAGGAAATGATACTGGAGACATGGGCAGAAAACAACATTCAGGAAACCTAAGGCTTGGTAATGCTTGGATATCCTTTAGCAAAAGGACAAAGAATTTTGAGGCAAAACATAAATCGATCAATCAATCAATTAATCAATAGGGTTGGCAGACTTGTTGCTCCTTCCTAAAAAAACATAATATGCATAAGCATATTAAAGACTCTGAGAAATCCTACTGTAAAACTATTAGTTTAACTTTATTCCAACCCAGAGTTTTATACAATTGTTTGGCTGCCATAACCTTTCTCTCTAAAGGCATCTGCTAACATTTCTCAGTGTGCTTATTCTGCCTGAGAGTTTAAGAGGTACAGGTATAGATAGCAAGGGGTTCTCCTCACTGTGGAGTTAACAGGTAAAGCTCCCCATACCCATTAATTTATTCCCAAGATTTTTGGAGCTCAGACTATTATACATTTTGGGAGTTTTCTGCAACATGCAGATTTTAGACAGAGTTAACCCCTACCCCACAACCAGGTAGGTGATTAGTCATATCCTGTGACCCAGCCATCTTTGGTTCAATCCCCCAGAAGCAGACTTGAGTTAAGGGTATGGGGCAAATAGTTTGTCTCAGGTGGGGGATGGTCCCAGGAAGCACTGGAGAAGACAAGGAAAGGAAATCAATGCAAATTGTATCTATGGGCAACAGCGTCAGTCCCACTGGGAAGCTCTGGGAGACAGCATAGAACATGTCAGTGTTGGGCACCTGGGTGGCTCAGTTGGTTAAGCATCTGCCTTCGGCTCAGGTCATGATCTCAAGGTCCTGGGATGGAGGCTTGCATTGAGCTCTCTGCTCAGTGGGGAGTCTGCTTCTCCCTCTCCCTCTGTGCTTTCTCTCAAATAAATAAAATCTTTAGTGTTGTTCTATCTGAGGAGTAAAGTAGATGGGACATTTTTTTATCCAACTCTCTTCTATTGTTGGCTGTAGGACGTTTAATAACCCTCAACACTTTCAGCCTACCCTCTTCCCCTGCCACAGGCTAAGTGAAAGCCCTTAGGTATGGGGTTATAGGGGCCGCATCAGGACCCCCACTGGGGTCATGATATGGGATATAAGTAGGGCATGGATAGGGTTGGCTACATCAGTTCACCAGGAAATGAATCACTGGGTTTCAGGTGGCGACCAATATCTAGATGGCTAACAGTCCTCATTGACTCCTTTCTACACAGAGCAGGGTTTCTCAGCCTCAGCCCTGTCAGGCAAATAATTTCTTGTGGACTGTCCTGTGTACTATAGGATGCTTAGCAGCATCTTGGCCTCTACCCACCAGATGCCAGTAGCACCGCACATACACACACACACACACAGTTACAATGAACAAAAATGGTATGTGCTTTTGGGTAAATTGGAAGGGGAGGCGAACCATGAGAGACTATGGACTCTGAAAAACAATCTGAGGGGTTTGAAGTGGCGGGGGGGTGGGAGGTTGGGGTACCAGGTGGTGGGTATTATAGAGGGCACGGCTTGCATGGAGCACTGGGTGTGGTGAAAAAATAATGAATACTGTTTTTCTGAAAATAAATAAATTGGAAAAAAAGATAAAACATAGACATATGCAAAAAAAAAAAATGTCTCCCAACATTTCCAGGTATCTGCTGGGAGCAAAATCACCCCAGGTTGAGAACCTGAACTAGGAAACTTTTGTTTGAACTTCTCTCCAGATGGATATTTTCTCCTTACATCAGTCTCTTTTTATCCTGGCCCCCACAAAATCCTGAGATTCCATTAGGGAGTGATATATTACAGTGCTGGAGAGCATTGGTTTAGTAAGACAGAATGATGTTCAGATTTTCACACAAGCAGTCAGTAGTGTGTGCCCTTGGCATATAAAGATCTCTGAGCGTCTGTCTTTCTCTTCTATGAAACCACAAGA
The DNA here is from genome assembly GCF_020171115.1 of Neogale vison. Taxonomy (NCBI): domain Eukaryota; kingdom Metazoa; phylum Chordata; class Mammalia; order Carnivora; family Mustelidae; genus Neogale; species Neogale vison. The sequence goes on from NC_058096.1 coordinate 218,225,566, forward strand.
ATAATATAATGTACATTCAATGTTCTGGTGAGGATCAAAGAGATAAATCATGCTAGGTGCTTGTAGATGTCCCTCCTCCCCCTCCTCTCTCTTCCACTCCTCATTGCCAGATACATATAAAGCATTTCAGTATGTCCATTCTTGGAAATGTGAGAGTTTGGGATAGTCTTAGCAAAAGAGGGACATCACTCCCCCATCAGAGTCTAAATCCCCTTTATTTTATCCCTGGATCAAGTGCCAGTGGGCTTTGGGGTCTTTATAAAGAAGTCTCCAGGTGGTTCTCCCTCCTTTCTGGGGACCATTTTTTTTTTTTACTTTTTTTTTTTCCCAATTTATTTATTTTCAGAAAAACAGTATTCATTATTTTTTCACCACACCCAGTGCTCCATGCAAGCCGTGCCCTCTATAATACCCACCACCTGGTACCCCAACCTCCCACCCCCCCGCCACTTCAAACCCCTCAGACTGTTTTTCAGAGTCCATAGTCTCTCATGGTTCACCTCCCCTTCCAATTTACCCAAATTCCCTACTCCTCTCTAACGCCCCTTGTCCTCCATGCTATTGGTTATGCTCCACAAATGAGTGAAACCATATGATAATTGACTCTCTCTGCTTGACTGATTTCACTCAGCATAATCTCTTCCAGTCCCGTCCATGTTGCTACAAAAGTTGGATATTCGTCCTTTCTGATGGAGGCATAATACTCCATAGTGTATATGGACCACATCTTCCTTATCCATTCATCCGTTGAAGGGCATCTTGGTTCTTTCCATAGTTTGGCGACTGTGGCCACTGCTGCTATAAACATTGGGGTACAGATGGCCCTTCTTTTCACGACATCTGTATCTTTGGGGTAAATACCCAGGAGTGCAATTGCAGGGTCGTAGGGAAGCTCTATTTTTAATTTCTTGAGGAATCTCCACACTGTTCTCCAAAGAGGCTGCACCAACTTGCATTCCCACCAACAGTGTAAGAGGGTTCTGGGGACCATTTTTTAAAAGGGTAATGTGTTTTATTTACCATTACTTGAACCTCCAGTCAGTAGTTGCTTCTCAGCCAATGCAAGTTTACTCATTTTCAGAGTCTGAATTCCAGGGACCTTGGCCAGCTTTAATCCTGGTCTAGCGTGGTTCCTGACAAATATGACTCAGCAAACACTTATTTTGTAGTGGAAATACAAAAAGGGAGTAGTAGTAGTAGAAACAGTAGTAATAACTCCAGTGACAGTAGGTAAAAGTAGCAGTAGTAACAGTAGCAGTAACAATGGTCCTGGGTGGGAAGAGCAGTAATGGTAGGTATTAGCAGTGACAGTAGTAATGGCAGTAACAGCAGGTAATAGTAGAAGTAGCGGTGGTAGTATATTGCAAGCCAGGAGGCACTGGGTTTGGTGCATTATTATCAGCATTCTGAGATAGCCACTGTGCTTATACCTACTTCACAGATGAGAATATGGAAATCTAGGTTTGGTAACACATCCAGTTAGCATAGGAGCCAGAAGCTAAGTGCAGGTCTACCTTCTTCTTAAGAGCCCAGGCTCTTAAGCACAATGACACATGATCTCTCTTAAGCCCGCAGAGACCTGTCTCTGTATACATCCATCCATGTAACCACTCATTCACACTCAACAAATATTTGTGGCCACCTACTATATGCCAAGCAGTCTTCTGGCTAGTAATAGCTGTTACCAAGCAGACTGTGAGGCGTGCTATGGTGCAGATCCAGACAGTAGGGTAAGGAAATATTGAGAAGGGAGAGATGAATTCTGACATGGATTTGTGAAAGTTGATTTGAGTTAGGGTTTCTAGAAGGGCGGAATGTAAGGAATCTGCTGAAAGATGGACAAGGCAGACAGAGAAAACAGCCTGAACAAAGGCTTAGTTAGAGGCTATAGAGTACAGACAATGTTTGGGAATAGGGAATGGTTAAGAATTCACAGAGTTACTGCACAAGAGGAGAAGGGGAAGGTGCAAGAAGGTCAATGACAATTCCTCTTCCCATCTCAGAAGCATTACATGCATATCTCAGGTAGAGACATTTCTCTCCCTTTCCTCATTTGGAGAAAAAAATAAGCCCTTGCCAGTCCAATAAGCGGCAATCATTTTGTCCAAACTGTTTGTTCATCCCCCAATTCACAGGACCACCAACAGAGTGGACAGAAATCACAGAAATCACAGCTCTGAAGACCACCTCTACAGCAACTTTGACCACTACAGTCTCTACTCCCACTTCCGGAATGCTGACTCTCCTCAGGACATCAGGTGAAATGGCCAGCACAAGCATAAGAGGAATGATCTTTACAACCCCAGATGTTTCCCCTGATGTTCTAGAGATGACAGTCTCACTGGCCACCACACCTGGAGCAGATACCAGCACAGAGCTTCCCAGGACAACTTCATCTGTTTTCAATAGAGGGTCAGAAACCACACCCTCACTGGTCCCTAGTTCTGGGGCAAAGAATAGTCCCGCTGTTCCAACTCTGACTGTCTTCCCTAGTGTACCAGAAATGGGAACCTCGCTGGTAACAAGTCCTGGGGCAGAGACAAGTATGGTCATTTCAACTCTAACTGATTCCCAAGATGAACCAGAGACCTCTGCCTCATGGGTCACCCATCCTGTGGTGCAGAGAAGTTCATCCACTCCAACTCCAAATGTCTTCCCTGGTGAGCCAGGGCTGGTGACCTCACTGGATGCTAGTTTTGCAGCAGAGACCAGCCCAGCTGGTCAAACTCTGACTATTTCTCCTGGTAAGCCAGATAGAACAGTCTCATTGATTACACATCCTGAGTCACAGACTGGATCAGCCATTCCAACTCCAACCATCTCCCCTAGTGTAAAAGGGGTAGAAATCTCACCAGTCACCAATTCTGAGGCAGAAGACAGTACAGCATTTATAACTCTGACTGATGAACTAGAGGCAACAGCCTCACAGGTCACCCATGCTGGAACAGAAGCCTTTTCCACTGTTGGAGCTTTGACTGTTTCCCCTGGTGAGCCAAATTCAAGAGCTCCATGGGCTCATTCCACAGAGAACAGCACACCTGTTTCCAGAATAACTCCGGATTTTTCTCAAAGTGAACTAGACACCACACTCTCAACGGCCACCACTCCTAGGGCAGAAGCTAGTTCAGTCACTCCAACAATCACTGTCTCACCTGGTGTACCAGATATGGTGACCTCACAGGTCACTAGTTCTGGGACAGATGCCAGTACAACCTCTTTGACTCTGACTGAATCCCTGCATGAATCAGATACAACAGTCACTTATCCTGCAACATCCAGCCCAACAGTTCCTGGGACAACCCCCCATGTTTCCCATAGGGAATCAGACAGCATGCCCTCAACAGCCACCAGCCTTGAGACAGAAACCAGTTCAGCTGCTCCAACTATACCTATCTCCCCTGGTGTACCAGACATGGTGACTTCACAGGCCACTAGTTCTGGGACAGGTGCCAGTACGGTTCCTTCACCTCTGACTCTTTCTGCTGGCAAACCAGTAAGCACAGTCTCATGGGTTAATCATGATGGAGCACAAACCAGTTTTTCCATCTCAACTCCAACTGTCTCCCCTGCTATATCAGAGGTGGGGACCTCAATGGTCACTAGTTCTGGGGCAGAGACCAGTGCAACTTTTCTAACTCTTACTGATTCCTTGCATGATTCCGAGACAACAGCCTTATGGGTCACTCATTCTGCAAAGACCGGCACATCTGTTTCCAGAATAACTCCACACGGTGAATCAGACATCTCATCCTCAACAGCTACCACTCCAGGAGCAGAGATCAGTTCACCTTCAGCTACAACTGTCTCACCCACTGTGCCAGGATTGGTGACTTTATTGGCTACCAGTTCTGAGGCAGAAGCCAATACAACTCTCTCAACTCTGACTGATTCACTGCATGAACTGGAGACCACAGCCTCATGGGTCACCCATTCTGAGAAAAAAGCCAGTTCAGCTTCTCCATCTCTTTCTGTTTCCCCTGGGGAGCCAGAAACAGCAGTCTCATTGGTCACCCATTCTGCAGAGACCAGTTCAGCTATTCCCAAGGCAACCCCCAGTTTTCCCCATACTGAGTCAGGGACCACACACTCAATAGCTACCAGTTCTGGGGCACAGACAATTTCAGCAATTCTAACTCCAGCAGGCTCCCCTGGTATATCAGGGGTGGAAATCTCACTGATTACAAGTTCTGAGGCAGAGACCAGTATAACTCTCACTGTTTCTCCAGGTCAACTGGAGACCACAGCCTCATTGGTCACCCATTCTGAGAAAGAAGCCAGTTCAGCTGCTCCTACTCTTACTATTTCCCCTGAGGAGCCAGAAACAGCAGTCTCATTGATCACCCACCCTGGAGAGACCAGTCCTACAGTTCCAAGGACAATACCCAGTGTTTCCCATAGTGAATCGTATACCACACCCTTAGTGGCCACCAGCCATGGGGCAGAAGTCAGTTCTGTTGTTCCAACTCCAACTGTTTCCCCTGGTATACCAGATATGGTGACCTCACAGGTCACTAGTGCTGAGAAAGAGGCAAGTATGGCTATCTCAACTCTGAATCTTTCTCCTATGGAGTCAGTGACCACAGCCATGATGGTTACTCATTCTGAGGCACAGACCAGTTCAGCCATTCCAGCTCCAACTGTCTCCTCTACTGTGCCAGAGCTGGTGACCTCAATGGTCACCAGTACTGGGGAAGAAGCCAGTACAAGTTTTACAACTCTGACTGTTTCTCCAGATCAACTGGAGACCACAGCTTCATGGGTCACCCATTCTGGGACAGAAGCCAATTCAGCTGCTCCAACTCAGACTGATTTTACACATAAGCCAGATATAACAGTCTCATTGGTCACCCATTCTGCAGAGACCAGCCCAAACACCTCTGTCCCCACAACACCTCTTGTTTTTTCCAAAAGTGAACCAGATACCACACACTCAATAGCCACCAGTCTTGGGGCAGAAGTCAGTTCAGTTGTTCCAAGTCCAACCATCTCCCCTGGTGTACCAGATATGATGACCTCCCAGGCCCCTAGTTCTGAGACAGATGCTGATATGACTATTCCAAGTCTGGCTCTTTCTCCTAGTGAACCAGAAACCACAGCCTTATTGGTCACCCAGTACAGTACAAAGACAATCACGAATTTTCCTAGTTCAACTGCTTTTCCTCACTTACCAGAGACCATAGCCTCACTATCCATCCGGCCTCAGCTGGAGATTAGTGCAGCTCTTCCAACTCAGACTGTTTCCCCCAGTCCAGCAGAAATAACATCCTTCACCACGCCTGTGACCAAGACCAGTGGAGGTGATCTAGGTCCAACTATCTCACTTGGTGTTCCTGCGGAAACAGCCTCACCCTCCATCCATCCTGGCACAGACATCGGCACAGCTATTTCAACCTCAACTCTTTCCCCCATTTTACTGGTGACCACAGGCTCACTGGCCTCCAGCCCTGCATCAGATGCCAGCACCAGTATCCCAACTTTGACTCCTGGTGTTCTTGGGCCTGTCAGTACCCCTGCAACCACTGGTGAAACCTCACCACCTGTGACTTCAGTTGGATTCCCTGAATTGTCCAAAACTATGACTCTGATAGCATCAGAGACCCCAACACCACCAAAAACTGGTCACAAAGAAGGACTGAGTTCAACCACTGTCCTGAAAACTACAACCCTTGATACCACCAATGTAGCTGCTACAGGTTCAGGCCCCATCATGGCAGAGAACACAACCACCTTCAGTACATCAGCAGGAAGTCCTTTTGTCCCTGAGACCTCACCTGGGACATCCACCATGACCTCTCTCAGTGTGACTTCAGAAACAGGTAAGAATGACTTTTTTTTTTTACTGTGGTAAAATATATATATATATATATATATATATATATATATATTATAAATAATAAAATTTATAAAATAAAATTAGCTACTCTGAATGTACAGCTCAGTGGCATTAATTACATTCACAGTGTTGTATAAATATTATCCTATCTCTCTCCAAAACGTTTTTTCACCCCAGACAGGATCTGTGTACCCATTAGACTTTAGCTTTCCTTCCCCACTCCTCTCAGCCCCTGGTAACTCTAATTCACTTCTGTTGTCAGTTTGCCTATTTTAGGTATCTCGTATATGTGGAATCACATAGTGTGTGTGTGTGTGTGTGTGTGTGTGGCTTATTTCACTGAGTACAATGTCATCATGTCATAGTGTGTATCAGAAATCAGAACTTCATTTCTGTTTACAGATGAATGATACTCCATTGTATGGATGGACCACATTTTATCTGTTCATCTGTTGATGGACACTCAGACTGTTTCCACCTTTTGGCTACTACAGATAATGCTGCTGTGAATGTGGGTGTGCATGTATCTGAGTCCCTGTTTCCAGTTCTTTGGGGTGCATACCTAGAGAAAGAACTGCTCAGTCATGTGATGTACTAGTTCATTAGGGCAACAGTAATGAACTTCCAAACACTGGGTACCTTGAACAATAGAAATGTATCAGTTCTGGAGGCTGGAGGGAACCCTGGGAGAATGTGTAGAACAGGAACTCTGGAGTCATCCTCTCTGCAGGGTGAGGGGGGCGCTAATAAGGGAGCTGGGGTATTTACCCACCAACTCCCATCAATCATTGCTAGTGGGGGCACTCCCTGGGCCTGTTCATTCCCCCAGGTTGAAGAGAGGCAGGTACTACTGTGTACTGAAATGGTAAGAGCGAAGGGGAAGTGGGAGTAGGATGACCAACTCATCTTGGTTTTCCCAAGACTGTGTCACTTTTCCACCTGGATGTCGGTATCCCAGGAACTCATGTCATACTGGGAAAAATGGGATGGTTGCTCACCCTATGTGGGAGGGTCTTGAACAGCAGGCCAGTCTAGGCCAAACCCCAGCTCTGTGCTGGAGTTAACATGTGCCCTTGGAGCCTTCCCTCCCTCCCCCAGTCCAGGCCTGACTTAGGACTGGGCTCATTTTCTCTTCCTACCACCACAGCTGCAGTTCCTATCTTGATGCCTTTTACTGTCAACTTCACCATCACCAACCTGTACTACACAGAGGACATGGAAAACTCAGGCTCTGAGACATTCAATGCTACTGAGAGAAACCTGCAGCACCTGGTGAGAGCCTCCTGCCAATGCTCACCTTGTCCCAAGCCTGCCACACCCCAAAGTCTTGGCCCTCCAGCTCATCACCCTCTCTTTTGTTCCCAGCTCAGGACTTTGTTCAAAAACAGCAGCATTGGTTCCCTCTATGCTGGCTGCAGGCTGACCTTGCTCAGGTAAGGCGTCCTCCAGAGCACCTACAGAAACCCAGTTCTCTCTCTTCTTGCTCCCTCATATCCCAGTCAACCACAGCCTTGGGCCTTTCCCAAGACGCAGCATATCAAGGTGAATCCAAAGTGTCTGGGTTTGAACCCTTGCTCTCCCATTTGCTAGGTCTGTGATCTTGGGCAAGTTGCATAACCTCTCTGTTCTTCAATCACTTTATCTACAAAGTAGTGGTAATTCTAGTACCTTCCTGTTGGGGTTATTAATCATTCATCACAATGCCTGGCCAATTGGGAACACTCAATGGGATCTCATAGTATTAGCCAGTGTAGTATCTTTGCCAACAACGTCCCCAGAATCTCTGACACTCTCCCTGCCCCAGCTCCTATCTACCCTATTGGGGACAAACTCTGGACACTGGAGTTCTGCAGTATATTCCTTGAAAAGAGATAGGGACCTTCCCAGAGGATGTTCCGTAGAACCAAAGGGGGAAAAAAACCAAGTGTTGTTTTTAGGATATATTGCAATTTTAAAAGCCCTAAATAGACCTGAACCTACAGAAATGGCCTGTTTTCTCCTCTCTGCCTGTTCCCATTTGGTGTCCTCTGAGGTCAGTGGGCTCAGAATTCTTTCCTTACATGTCACAACTCTATGACCTCTTCTTGGGATACTGCATCCAGCCAGTGCCGGTCATCCTGCCAGAGAGGTGGGTCCTCTACTCACATGGCTTCACGAGAAGAGGTTCCTGGAATGTTGTAGACCAAACCCATCCTAAATGAGCTCCACCCACCACACCTGCCCCCATCTCCCCACGAAAGGGGGGAATCAATAAGAATATTACCCATATGATAACGCCTCCCCCAAATCTAAGTGATGTACGTGTTTTCATCCATTTCATCTTTACAACAACATGAGTATTATCCCACATTGTAAAAACAGAACACTGGGGCTCAGAGTAGTTTCCTTGAGAGGAGCTGGGATTTGAACCCAGAGGTTCTAGTTTTTGAGTCTGTCCTGTTAACCACAATACGGTGGTGCTCAAAGTCACTGGGCTCAAATGTTACTTACATCCTTAAAAGGACTCAGAGCTCCAATGAGCCTTTGGACTTGAGGGTTATATCTGCTCGTATTTACTGAATTACAAATTAAAACAAATGTTATAAATATGTACTCATTAATTTATTCAAAGTAATGAATCTGTCACATGTTAACACAAATAACATAGTTTTTAGGAACAATAGCAGTATCCCCACCCCACAAAAAAGCACAATAAGAAGGGAGCCACTGTTCATATTTTTTGCAAATATTTTTAATGTCTGGTTTAGGAAAAGACAGTAGGATATCTACTTCTGCATTTAATATTTATAGTATCTCACTTTGTGGCCTCTGAAGAACATTTCACAGTATACTCCTGAGAGAATAAAAGTTACAATAATGTCCCTGGGCCACAGTTTGAGAACTATGCTTTGAATAGCATGGACAATAGCAAGAATTCCCAGGCAAAGGAAGAAGAGGGTCTTTCTTCCTGTAAGGTCCCTGCTTTGGGTCCATCACTGTAGGTTCAGCTTAAATTCAGAAGAACAGTATTTTTGAGGGGTTCCTGGGTGGCTCAGTGGGTTGAGCCTCTGCCTTTGGCCTAGGTCGTGATCTCAGGGTCCTGGGATCGAGCCCCCTATTGGGCTCTCTGCTCAGCAGGCTCTCTGCTCCTCCCGCCCCTGCCTACCTCTCTGCCTATTTGAGATCTCTCTCTCTCTCTCTCTCTCTCTCTCTGTCAAATGAATAAATAAAATCTTTAAAAATTTTTTTTAATTTTTTAAGTATTTTTGAACCACATTGTCCCTTCTCACCTCTTAATTCATTTTCTCTGTTTTTTTTTTCTTTTTTCTAAACTTGGTCACCTACTCCAAAGGTGCTCTCAAGGGGTTGACCTCAGCCTTGGGATCCACCAACTTGAAACAAAGTCTTCCCTTCAGGCTCCATGATGGTTCTTGCACAATGTCACAAGTGCCTCACTCACCTCCTCCAATGTCTTCTGTCCTTTGCTGTTCCCTTCCACATGCCACCTGGGCTCAGGATTCTCATTTCCTCCCTGGGAGCTCCACACTCCCAATCTTATGGCCCAAGCAGGACTCAGCTCCTGGAGAGGACGCTATCTGTACTTACGTTCTTGGGTGGATAGGGACTGTACAAGGGGCTGGCACTTGAAACAATGAGCATGAACCAATTAATAAAAAGTTTGGGAAATGAAAGAAGAAACTTAGGTGCAGAGTAGCCCTGGAGAACACTTAAGGTTGGGAGGTCTGGATCCCCAAATAAAAGAGAAAAAGATATTTTTGAGACAACAGATGAAACCTCAAGAAGACCGCTAACATAAATACCAAGGGGTACAATCATCAAGAGTGACCGGCCCTCAAGTGTTTTGGAACATCCCTATTCCCGTGTCCTTCCTTCCCCAGGGCTGAAAAGCATGGAACAAGCACCAGAATGGATGCAGTCTGCACCTACCACCCAGATCCCACAGGCTTTAGGCTGGACAGAGAGCGGCTGTACTGGGAGCTAAGTCAGCAGACCCATGGTGTCGCTCTGCTGGGCCCTTACACCCTGGACAGGGACAGTCTCTGTGTCAATGGTGAGTACCTCCATTGCTATTGGAGTCTCCTCCTGAGCCCCAGATGGGATCTCCTTGAAGTGAAATTTCTCAGGACTTGTGTTCATAATTTTGGGCCAACCTAAAATTTTCGTAGGGAAATTCTCTTCCATCAGAACACTGACAAAGCAACCTTCCTTCCTCCCATCCTTCCTTCCTTCCTTCCTTCCTTCCTTCCTTCATTCATTCATTCTTCCCCTTCCTCATCCTCTTCTCCTTCCCTTTCTTCTTCTTCCCCTTCTTCCTCCCCTCCTCCGCCTTCTTCTTCCTCTTCCTTTTCCTCTCCTTCCCCTTCCCTTCTCCTCCTCCTCCTTCCTCTTCTCCTTTCCTTTTCTTTTTCTTTCTTTCTTCCTTTCTTTCTTTCTTATAAAACTAATATTTATTCTGTACCCTGTCACTTTAAATATTAGAAACTTTGAGAATGAAAAGGTTTGGGTAAGGGGTGGAAATTCTTTGGAACCTTCTTCTTTCAGATGATTTACAATACAGAGCATACTTTTTTCTATGCCAGGGTGAATTGTCATATTACTTTCTAAGTTTTGATCTGATTCTAGCATTTTACCCTGTGTGCTTTCACTATGGTAAATGATCTCTGAAAATTTCATTAATGTGAAGTTTTATTGCTGATGTCACTTCCTTTGCCTATCCTCACCTTTTCTGTTACAAGCCTTCTCATGAATGCTGATAAATTTGTCTTCACTACATTCCACGGTCAGTTAATTTGTCTCTAAGTTCTACTAGTATTTTCTTTAATTTTTAATGTTTAAATTTCTTTTCAGTGTACCAGAATTCATTGCTTATGCACCACACCCAGTGCTCCATGTAATACGTGTCTTCCATAATACCCACCACCTGGATCACCCAACTTCCCAACCCCCCCTGCCCCTTCAAAACCCTCAGATTGTTTTTCAGAGTCCATAGTCCCTTATGGTTCATCTTCCCCTCCAATTTCCCCCCAACTACCTACTAGTATTTATTTTTAACTTATTTAAGTTTTTTTTTTAATTCCAGTTAGTTAACAGACAGTGTTTTATTAGTTTCAAGTGTACAGGATAGTGATTCAACACTTTCATACAACACCTAATGCTCACAGGACAACTTCCAAGGTCTAAAAATAAAGGCTTCCTGCATAGTCTTCTTCACTGCAGTGACCTTTCACAGAAATCCAACTGAAGCATGAGGCCATCAGGGAAGGAAGAGAGTAAAGCAAGCCTACAGTGTCTGTTGGAGTTTCACTCCTCCCCAACAGGCAACGAGTTCCCAAGGTGGTGACTGATTTGCTTCTCTCTGTTACGATAGTCTGTGGCCCTTCACTCATCCTCCAGAGGCCAGCCAGACTGTACCCCACCTAAGAATCAAACAACAGATGTTAGCAATGTTTTTAGCAATAAATCCCTCAACAATGCTCTTAGCAACAAGCCCACAGTAACACCTATACTAAAGGCTAATATTTGTTGAGGGATGCCTGTGATCCCGAACGTTGTATATATTATGTTTTGCAAATCCTGTCCAACACTCTATGATGTATTATGTATATTTTGTGTATTTTACAGAGGAGCAAGCAAGGCTCAAGCAGGGAAATCTACTTTTCCAAGATAAGACAGTTAATAGGAGTGTTAGCAAGAGAACTCAAACCCTAATTTGGCTCTAAGGCCCCCAAGAGGCCCCTTCACTACTAGGCTACACTGAAGATGAACCCAGCTAGAACAAGCCTCAAATCTCAGGATGGAAAGGCATATCTAGAAGCCCCTAATACAAGAATTTAAACTAATGCTTAATTAATTATGTCTCCACTACATTGCCTTTGACATTGTCTTTCTATCTGGATTAAAACCTTTCTTATATTCCAATAGTCCTCAAGAATTACTTAAAGCTGTAGCTGACAGTGTAGGTTTGGGTGATTTATAGGTCTTTCTTTAAGCCTTGGTCCTGTTTTTTTGCTCATCCTGTGGCCTTGGGCAAGCCATGCAACCTCTCTAGGCTTCAATTGTCTATTTTTAGAATGGAATTTTTAAAAAACTTCATTTAAGATTATTGTAAAGGTCAAATGAGATAAAAAAAAAAAACTGGAATAATCTAAGTAAACCACAGGGCTCTTTCTACTAGGTCCAGTCTCAAAGAACAGTTTCATTTGAAGAAACACAATCATACCACCAAATATAAAATAGGTCTAAGTTTTACTTGCATTCCTAACGAAGCATCAAAGAGGAGCCAGTCCATGATCCAAAGCCATACTTATTTAAACCCTCTTTTCCCCAATTCCCTCTCCCTCTCCAACTTTATACTCTCTGGTTGACTCCCACCTCTACCTGTCTGCCTCACTCTCTCACGCTTGTGATCTCAGTTCAACATTACAGAAGTCCAGGAACTACGTCAAAGATCATGCTGTCTCTGAAGAGTGGGGTAGTAGGAAAAACTCAGAGACCAAGGAAAAAGTTATATTTAATTGGTGAAGAAAACACAAATAAGGCTGGAAACACTCTCATAAAGTTTTTGTTGCTATACTCATTTGGCGAGGTTGATATTGTCCCAGGCCCCTAGTGAACCCCCATAAGATGGTATTTTGATCATCGTCTTTGCAGTTGATGATCTTGAGGACAACACAGATGTGAGCACTGAAGTATGAGATAGTTAACTCATAATGAGTTGATGAGTCCCAGAGAAAGCACTCGAAAAGATTTGTGTTGTGTGTTTCAAGTCATACCCCTCACATTTTTCTTAGCCTTTTCCCATCAGCTTACTCTTCCTCTCTGGCTCTCTCCGCAGGTTATAACCCTCAGTACTGGATCCCCACCACCAGCCGTAAGTCATGAGGGCCCAGGTGTCCCTGAACCCCTGGGACACTTCCTCCCTACACTGGATCCCGGGGACTGGGGTGGAAGTACCCACCACCCCCAGGTTCTCAGCCCCAGAGCAGCTCCAGTCCACCCATTAGAGATGCCAGCCCCTGTCAACAGCCCTGTCCTCTCATCATCTCACTCCTTCATGATTGGGCCCAATAATGTACATTCATGCTGTATTCTTTCATTCCCTCAGCTCCGATGACTCCTACATTCTCTCCAGGACTTCCTACTTCTCTACCTCCCGCCCCCAGCTCTACAGGTAGGAGTCTAACCTCTGAGTCCCAGGAAGCTTCAACTCCTGTTATGGTTGGGAAATGCCTGTGTCATCTGGACCCTTCTGCCCATGCAGCCCCAGCCTGTCCCACTGTCTCGCTTGCTCTCTCATCTCTGGTCGCACCAGCCTCATTTCTGTTCTTCCAGGGACCAAGCATCCTTCCATCCTCAGGGCCTTTGCTCTCATTGTAATGGCAACTCAGCTCTGTTCCTGATTTCTCTATGTCCTTCAGATTCAGGATGGCCAACCTTTTGCTCAGACCTCTTCCTATAGAGTAGCATTTCCCCCACATAGATGGGGAAATTCCACACATAGATGGGATCTAATCTCTATTCTATATCTATGATCACTTCCTTCATGGAAATAACTACTGTTTGGATTTCTTGGCTGCTCAAGGGTTTGTGGCCCAAGGTTTGAGCACAAAAGTCTTGGCCCCTCTTCTTCCCACCAAAATGTCGATGACAGGTTAGCCTTTGGCCACTCTGAGATGAGCAGATTGAGGTTTCCTTTTGAACTGACATGACACAGCTAACATGGAACTCTCCTCCCTTGGCTAACTGAGGATGGAAGGTATCCCAGATAGGATATCTCAGGCTTCACCTACTAGATACTATGGACAGAGAGACGGCACTAGTCTCCTCCTTCTAATGTACAGGTCAGGTCTAAGACTGTGATGGGTCTCCCCTTTCTCTCCCTCCAGCTGCAGGTGTGGGTCCTGAACTGGTGCCATTCACCCTCAACTTCACCATCACCAACCTGCTCTGCACCCCAGACATGAGGCGCCCAGGCTCCATTAAGTTCAACTCCACTGAGAGGGCCCTGAATCACCTGGTAAGCCCGACAGTGCCTTCCCCGGCCTGCCTTGTCCTTACCCTGCCCCGCCCCCCGCCCAGTCATCTCAGGCCCTCCTGCTCACCTCTCTCTTCTTCCTCCCCAGCTTGGTCCCTTGTTCAAGAACACCAGTATCGGCCTACTGTACTCTGGTTGCAGACTGACCTTGCTCAGGTGAGACTTCCCTCCCTTAAAACATGAAGGCTTGCACTGTCACAGGCAAGTTCACCTGAAGGAAAAGACCTGAACATAGCAACTAGAAGAATCATAAATGACTGGGGCCTTCCAGGAATTCAGGTGGGCGGCATGCCCTCTGCCTGAGTGTATCAGAGAGGGCTTCCTGAAAGAGGTGGCTGTCAAGTAAAGGTCTTAAATTACTTGGAGAAGCGGAGCCATGGAACATTCATATTCATTGGCCAGAAAGGGCAGACCTGACTCATGGGACAGACATGAAATGAGGTACCTCAGGTCTTGCCCTATGACAGGTGCTAAGGGCACCAACGTCACAGGCCCTTCCTTCAAGGTACCCAAAATATAGGGAGGACGGCAGCCATATGGGCTTAAAACCATAATAGGAACAGGATTAGTACAATGATAAAGCACTATGTGGAGGTCATAGGAACCTGCAGTCTGGACTTTTAGCTCATTGTGAGGGAGCTGAGTGGAGACAGTCTAGAGAAGGTAATGCCTGAGCTGAATGAGCACTGCCAGAGGAAACTTTAGCAAAGGTATTTCAAGGGGTGGCATCTCTCTCAGATCTGTGGTCAACCATGGAGTTGTGAGCAGAGCTTTGACGTGATGTCATTTATTTTAAGTAGTGCATTGGTAGATACAGGAATGAGAAAATTTGATGTGAGGATGGGACAAGAGGTGGGGAAACCAGTGAGATGTTGAACTGGACCTGGATGTTGCTTGAATGCGGGGGGTGGGGGGGACCAAGGACAGGGGAAGGTCCAAGATGTTTCCACATGTTTGGCTCCACATGTTTGGCTCATCCTAGATGAAAAGGTCCCAGAAAAGAATGCATATGAGGAACCAGACAAGACCCAGTTAAAAAAAATCATCAAACCAAGGCTAGGGCCAGGGGCAGCAAGCTGAAGGTGAGAGATGAATGAAGCACATAAGTCTCTCACATCTCAGGAGGCCTCTATTCTCATGTCCCACCACCCTAGGACTGAGAAGGATGGAGCAGCAACTGGAGTGGATGCCATCTGCACCTACCTTCCTTACCCTATGGGCCCCAGACTGAACAGAGAAGAATTATACCAGGAGCTGAGTCAGTTGACCCACAGTGTCACGCGGCTGGGCACCTACACCCTGGACAGAGACAGTCTCTATGTCAATGGTGAGTGTCTGTGCTGCAGCTGGGGTCTCCAGTCCCACGCTTCCTTATACCGGTACACCATATACTGTGCTGATTCTGCTCCCCGGGGGATATTGGCGATGTCTGGAGATATTGATATTGGCATGTCACAATTGGAGTGGTACCAGGGACATCTAGTGGGTAGAGACCAGGGGTGCTGCGAAACATCCCAGAATACATAACACAGCCCTCCACCATGAAGAATTAATGGAGCCAAATTGTCTGTAATGCTGAGTTTGAGAAATTGCTGTGTACAAATGTATATATAGTTCTGATGCAAACCTAGCCTTTCTTTTTTTTTTAATATTTTATTTATTTTTTTATTTGACAGACAGAGATCACAAGTAGGCAGAGAGAGAGGAAAGGAAGCAGGCTCTTTGCTGAGCAGAGAGCCCGATGCAGGGCTCGATCCCAGGACCCTGGGATCATGACCTGAGCCAAAGGCAGAGGCTTAAACCACTGAGCCACCCAGGTGCCCCAACAAACCTAGCCTTTCCTTGGGGACTCATTTTTTAATGCTTAACACACCCTGAGAAGCTGATTTTCTTTCTCTTTTCACCTCCTGGTTGACATCTTTCTTCCTCCTTATTTCCACTGCTTCCCAGAGGAGCCTAACTGGAGTGTGCAGACTCCAAGGAAAGAAGTGGGTGGTGCATGGGGAGATGGAGAGGAGAAGGGAGTGGAGGGAAATAGGAGGAGGAGATGAGCCATGAGAGACTATGGACTCTGAAAAACAATCTGAGGGTTTTGAAGGGACGGGGAGGTGGGAAGTTGGGTGAGCCCAGTGGTGGGTATTATGGAGGGCACATTTTGCGTAGAACACTGGGTGTGGTGCATAAACAATAAATTCTGGTACACTGAAAAGAAATTTTAAAAATTAAAAATTAAAAAAAAAAAGAAGTGGGTGAAGCAGAACTCTGTGGCTAAGGTTTCTGAATGGGCAGCTGGGGACCATGCTGGCCCTCACCCATGTCATTCTCTCCATCGACAGCCAATGTTCTGAGTTCCCACAGGCCAGTCAGAGCTATACACACTTCATGAGATAACATCATCCTGAGCACGTACTCCATGAGTAATAACCACGTATACACGACATCATGGGCCACAATGCTCTAAGAACAATGCTAACAGTGAGAACAGTAACTGTAATTGTGGCCAGTTGTTTTGTTTTTTTTTTTTAAAGATTTTATTTATCCACCTGACAGAGAGCTATCACAAGTAGGCAGAGAGGCAGGCAGAGAGAGAGGAGGAAGCAGGCTCCCTGCCGAGCAGAGAGCCCAATGCGGGACTCGATCCCAGGACCCTGAGACCATGACCTGAGCCGAAGGCAGCGGCTTAACCCACTGAGCCACCCAGGCGCCCCCAGTTCTTTTGTTTTTAAAAATGATTCTACTTATTTATTTGACACAGAGAGAGAGAGAGAGCACAAGCAGGAGAGCAGCAGGCAGAGTGAGAAGGAAAAGCAGGGATCCAGAAGTGGGGCTCGATTCCAGGACCCTGAGATCATGACCTGAGCCGAAGGCAGAGGTTTAACCCATTGAGCCACCCAGGTGCCCCAGTTGTGGCTAATTCTTACCAGAACATTCTTATGTGCCAGGAATTATGATAAAATCTTCATTTGTATTATCTCCTATTAATCTTACCCAAACCCCTATGAGTTTTTTTAGCCATTTTTGCTGAGAGAGCCATCTTGCATTCAGACAGGAAGTCATTTGCCTGAGATAATTTAGCCATCATGCATGAGAGAGTCAAGATTCAAACAGCCCCAGGATTGAATCTATATTCCAAGTTCTTAGCCCCAAGGCAACACTGCAGACCAGGCAGATAGAGAAAGCCTCCAATCTCAGAACAGTAAAGGACATGAATGATCTCTAGCCTAACAATCTAACCTAATGCTTGATTAGTTATTTCTCCTCTGTATCAACGTGGAGATTTCCTTAAAGCAATGGTTAACAGTGTGACAATCGGTGAGTGACAGATCTCTGTTTTACGTGACATTGGACATGCTTTGCAACCTCTAAAGGCTTTAATATCACATTTTCAGAATGGAACAAATACACATACCATGCAGAGTTGTCCTGGTGGCCAAACGAGAGAGCTCAGGAATAACCCAAGTAAATCACAGGGTCCCTCTGGGTCCGGTCTTTCTCCCACCACTCACAAAGCATCCAAGGAGATGACCATGACTCAGAGAAACACTCATGAAAAATTCTCTTTTCCCCAATTCTTTTCAGACTCCAATTTTTATACCATCCATCTGTCCTCCAATTCTCTTCTCATGTTCATTCTCCTAGTCCATTTCCAAAGTTCCTCTAATATTGCAAATCACACATACATTCCCCCTCCTCCATCTTGTTCCCCTCCACAGACCACCCTCTCAACCTGCCACAACTTTATCACTTCTACATCAGACACACAAAAGAAAACCCAGAAACTAAGCTAGAAAGACAAAGTCATATTATCATAAAATTTTGTGAAGGGCGGGAAGCTGAGAGAGCAAGGATTAAGTTATTTTTGTGGATTGAGAGGACATGGATAAGACTTGGAACATACTTGTTTGTAAATTTGCCCCATTTCCTTGTTGTGTGTTGTTTAGTGTTATTTCTGGTGCGTAGTACATTCCCAATAAACAGGGACAGCTCTACTATTGTATTTTTCTTTTGGCAATAATAACAGTGATGATGTTCATCATTATTTGCAAAGGACAAAGCACATAAGGGCACGGAATAAAATGTAGCCATTATTGTTCATTTATAAATCTCAGCAAGTTTGTTAATGAATTTTATCTCTAGGTCTACCTTCTACCCCCTTCTTAACTCTTACCCATTATAACAGCCCTTTACTCCTTTCTACAGGTTATAACCATCGGTACTGGATCCCTACCACCAGCAGTGAGTATTCAAGACTGTGAAATTTCAGTGCCCCGTGGACCCTTATTCCCCAAAGCACATTCTTCTGGAAAGAAGCTGCCAGTGCTCCCTCCCTAAGTGTCCAGCCATAGACTCAGAGGAGCCCCCAACCCACCCAGGGTTTTGCTCTGAGTCCAAACAGAAGCCCAAATTCTAATTAACAGCTTCTGTCCACATTCCTTCAGGATGAGACTTAATTTTTCCCATGTTCTTTTTTCTCAGCTCCAGTGACTTCCACATTCTCTCCCGAATCTTCCACAGCTCTGTCCCCCATCCTCAGCTCTACAGGTAGGCGTCTGCTCTCTGGGACCTGTGAAACTTCAATTCTACATGGTCTGGTTGCCCTCAGCCACCTGGCCTCAGCCTGTTCTACTCACCGTCTCTCTCAGTCTCTAAGCTTTGGCCACATCATCAGACACTTGTCTGTTCTTCTAGTGTCCTAACCTCTGTATGGACTTTCTACTAGCCCTTCCCGGGGATCACTCTCAGGATTGTGGTGAGGGTAAACTGAGATAAAGTGCGTGGTACAAAGGCTAGCACATAATTAGTATTCTTCAGATGAAATTTGTAAAGGGTATAGTCACTCAAACCTGTGGCCTTTTGATTCTTCATACCCTAACTCCAGGATGACCATATAGGGTTTTTTGGTGTGTTTGTTTCATTGGTTTGGGGGACACTTTTGACAAAGAAAGGGGAGGTTGAAATTAATATTTACATGAGAGCCATATGACTGTCCAGGGGACACCGGGAGATGTGATCAGTCCACCTATACTCCAGTCTCTAAAGATGGCTTAATGGAGCTAAGGCAGGAATCACTCACACAGGGAACAGGCTTGACCACTCAGGCTGCCGCACATTCTCTCATGGCAAAATCAGAAGAGATGGAGAGGAGAAGGGAGTTGAGGGAAATCGGAGGGGGAGACGAACCATGAGAGACTGTGGACTCTGAGAAACAGTCTGAGGGTTTTGAAGGGGCAGGGGGGTGGGAGGTGGGGTGATCCTGGTGGTGGGTATTAAGGAGGGCACGGATTGCATGGAGCACTGGGAGTGCTGCATAAATGATGAATTCTGGAACACTGAAAAATTAAAATAAATAAATAAATAAAAGTTTAAAAAAAAAAAGAAGACTGTGCAAGATCCCCACCCCCAGGGGGCAGCAGAGTGACTTTGCTCCTTTCCTCCCCACCCCCCACCCAAAATGTCTACCAAAGGTTTGCCTTTAGAAACATCAAGTGGAAAAAAGCATCCATCCCGTAGAGAGGCCCCTCCCCATCTGTAAGTCTGGCTGGATGCAAGGCTGACACAGATGGGGTGATAACCCTGGATCTGCCACTTACAGTCATCCCATCCAGAGGTCAGAGTGAACCCGCTCTCTCCCTTTCTGGCTGCAGGTGTGAGCCTGTCTCTGGTGCCCTTCACCCTCAACTTCACCATCACCAGCCTGCGCTACACAGAGGACATGGGATCCCCAGGATCTCAGCTATTCAATTCCACAGAGAGGACCTTGAATCGTCTGGTGAAAGTCCCTCCAATGCCTACCCTCCAGTGCCCACTTTTGTTCTGCCCAGCCCCTCGGCCCGTCTACTGACCCGCACATCTTTCATCCCCAGCTCAAACCCTTGTTCCAGAACAGCAGTATTGGGCCTCTCTATTATGGCTGCAGGTTGACGTTGCTCAGGTGAGAACTCCAGGGTCCACATGCAGGCAATGTGCAGGGGGTTGGGGGGCACCATGAGCTGAGCCACCATCCCAGGGATAGCTTGACCCATCTGTGTCACATTGTATTTCTAACCAGAAAATGCAGGATCCTCTCAGACTCTCCTTCCCAGGTGACAAGGTTGAACTTTTCAGAAAGACCATCCTTCTGGGACCCATCAAGAAAACAACTAGTCAGTCATGCTGGCTTTACCACAAGAGAGCCCTAGTTTTCAGTCAGGAGTGATTTCCCTCCCAGGGTGGCAATGTCTGGAGACATTATCTGTTGTCACACCTCAAGGGTGGGAGTTGCTACTGACATCTATTGAATGGCGTCAGGGATGCTGCTTAAGATTCTGCAAGGTGGAGGACAGTCTCCCAGGGCTAAGATTGATCTGACCCAAAATATGTATAATGCCAAGGTTGAGAAACCTTGCTCTAGGAGATGCATGATTCTCTCTCCTGCTTATGTCACATTTTAGCTAATGATTGACTTGCCCTGAATACCTAGCCAGCCCTCCCTTGTACTGTCCCCTGGCAATGACCAAGTCCTACTTTCTGACCTCTCAGAGGTAGACTTGGGATCACTGAGTAGTATGTACAGTGGTTATATAGTTTTAGCTAGAGTCTGACAAGCCTAGCTCCCCTACTTCAAGGCTGTGTGACCCCTTCAAGTTACTTAACATCTCTGTGCCTAGCCTCCTCACCTATCAATTGGAGTGTCTCAGTTTGCTTCCTTGCACAACAAATTTAGTCGGTGATTCTTCTGGGTGGTGATTTGTTCTCGGTTCTGCTGGGAGATTCTCCTGTCTAAGCTGGCTCACCTGATCTCAGACAAGGCTTATTCCTGCACCTGCTGTCAGCTGCTGGCTGGGATACCTTGGCTCTCCCCCATGTTGTCTCATCCTCCATCAGGCTAGCTTGGGCTCATTCACATGCTCAGAGTTCCCAGAGCAGCAAAAAATGACAAGCTCTTTTGCGCACATGCTTTCCAAGCCTCTGCTTGCATCAGTTTTGTGAATGTCCATTGGCCAGTGCCAGTCCTGTGGCCAAGTCCAGATTCAAGAGGTGGAGAAACAGACTCCACTTCTGATTGAAGAATTTGTGGCCAGTTCTGTGGGCGTAATGAGGATCAAAATGGAAGGTGCTTAGCAAAGGAACTAACATATAGAGAACATGTAGTGAATTATTCATGACCTTTCCTAGACCAAAGTGCTGAGAATAACCCCCACATGTACACTCGGGTCACCTTAGCTCTTGTGTGAGATCTTCCAGTCACTGGCCTTTTGTCTGAGGATGGAATGCCCTCAGCTCCAAAGACGCACTATCCACCATGATGCTGTGCCTTCCCTTTCCACTGGCCGTGAGATCTCTCTGGCTCTGGGATGCCGCTTAGGCTCATACCCATCTCCACCCTAGGCTGGCTGCTTGGACTCACTGTTTCTTTCAAAAGGCTCAGTCTCTCTCACTGCAAGGTCCATTCACACCAAAACTTTGGACCTATTAATGCCTAATAAAAATAGCTGTCTTTTCTTGAGCACTCACTAGTGCTATGAGGTCTGTCCTGGTCATTTGATAGATGAAAAAAATGAGACCCAGAGAGGATGAGAGACTTACTCAGAGTCACCCAGCAACTGAACAGCAGAGCTGGGACTTAAGCAACTTGACATTGCTTTTTTTTTTTTTTTTCGCCTTGTCTGAGTCTCCTCCGTCATGCACCTGTTGTTAGTGGATATGTTGCCTTTTTATGATTTTCATCTCAGATCTCAGCACAAACATCGGCATTTGGAGATGCTGCGTCCTCTGTGCTCTGGGACCTTGGTTGTCCTATTCATTTCCAAACCCCCCTCCATACCAAGGCCATTCCAGGTTGCCCACCGGTCCTCCAGCTTTCACTGTCCCCTCCCTCAGGGAGGCTTTTCAGGGCCCTTGTCTGGAATTCCCACCTTCTCTTTCCCATGTCATTCCCTGCCCAGGCCTGAGAAAAAGGGAGCAGCTACCGGAGTTGATGCTGTTTGTACTTACCATCCTGACCCTGCGGGCCCTAAGCTAGACAGAGAGAAGCTGTACTGGGAGCTGAGCCAGCAGACCCATGGTGTCACCCAGCTAGGCTCCTTCACCCTGGACAAGAACAGCCTCTATGTCAATGGTGAGCAACCTTTTTGTAACCACGAGTTGAAGCAGAGAATCTGCCCCCAGGAAAGGATGTGGACTCTCCACTTGTCCCTAGGGCCTGTCGTATGTATCATTTCCCAAGGACCACCATAGGCCCTCCAGTTTGCAAACCCCCTCCTTCCCTTTGTATCCCTGCATTTCAGGGCTGTGATTTCTGGGCCACAAAGTCTTTATCTAGACTGATGAAAGAGGATATCCCTTTGGCTGAAATCAATGACAATTCAAGCATCTGGCCATCTTTCTTCTTGTCAATATCTCAAAATCCCTTCGGGACCCTGAAAAGCACAGTTGGCAAACCCCTTTCTAGAAGCACTGGTATATTTATCTTCCCAAATAAATTGTAAGCTCATGAAGACAGGGGACTGGATCTTTGATTTCTCAGCCTTTTAGGAAGAAGATAAGAGTTACCCCTGAATCACAATTGTTGATCTGTGTAGACTTGAAGTCTTTGTTGGGGGTAGGGGCTGGTGGGATTTAGGCTATATCTTGGACCTCCCTCCCATGCCTGCATTCCAGTTCTGTCTCCTTTTCTCATTTCAGGTTACAACCACTGGACCTCGGCCCCCACACCCAGTGGTGAGTACCCACAGCCCTAATGACCATATGATCTGGGCTCCTGGTGAACAACCACTGACCCCCTACCCCAGGGCCTGCGACAGAGAAGAAGCCAGGAGACATAGCAGTCTTACCCAGTTCCTCCTACATTCAGTGGCTATAGATGGATAAGAAGGACACCCCACTCAGAATCGCCATTCTTACTCCAGACTGTTTATCCTTAGCTGCCGTGACCCCCGTGCTTTTTCCAAGGACCTCGGTGGTGCCAACCCACTTCTCCAGCTACACAGGTAGGCAACTTGTCTCTCCAGCTCCTTGTAGGGAAGCTCTAAGCTAAATCGGGAAGTTATAGAGAAAAGCTGCAGTGAGGGAATCTGGAGCCGCCATGGGCTCCCCTTGTCTGAACTCCTCAAAAGCAGAGACTGTGTCCTCCTCATCTGTCCAGCTGTGTCAACCTCGGACAATTGCCTGACCCTCTCAGTGTCTCAGTGTCTTTACTTACCAAATGGAATAATCATACTTTACAAGGTCGCTGTGAAGGTTGAATGAAAACGTTTGGAAGCACACATCCCTGGAGCTAGCAGGGAATACAGTATGACAGATACTGTCATACTGGGCATATGACAGGACATGGGACCTGGGCCAGGCAGAGTAGGGAAGGTGCTCTGCCAGGTGAGGTCCCTCCCCTCACCGAGTTCCAGTATATTGAGAGACTAGAACTGAATATGCAGTTACAGTTAATGATAAAAGATAACCATGTTATTCAGCACCTAGACATGCCACACTGCGTAGTATTCTTTTTAATTTTTTTAATTTTCCATTTCATATTTGTGATAAATACAGATTCATTGGAAACTGCAAAATATAGTACTGAGTTCCCTGTAGGCTTCACCCAGTTTCTCCTCAGTGCTTAGCATCTTACATAACTATAGTATCATATCAAAACCCGGAAATTAAATGTGAAAACCCACAGACCTCAGATTTCAGACCCACAGACCTCAGATTTCAGAAGTTACTGGTTTTACGTGGACACGAGTGGGCGTGCGCATGCACATGCGTGCGCTTGTATGGTTCTGCGGCATTTTATTACACAGGCAGATTTTTGTAAGCATCACTGCAGTCAAGGTACAGAGCAGTTCTATCACTGCAAAGATCTTTTACCACTACACCCACCCACCCTCACCCTGGCAACCACTAATCTGTTATTTTGGGAATGTTGTGTCAATGGCATCATATAGCCGGTGACCTTTGGGGACTGGCTTTTTTCACCCAGCACAGTGCCCTTAAAACATACTAACTCTTTTTTTAACAAGCAGCCAGTTAACCTTTAGAATTTCTCTACAAAGTAAGCTATTCCCCCGTTTTATAGTTGAGGAAATGAAGGTATGAAGAAATGAAGAGTGGTCCCCTCTTATCCATGGGGGATTTGTTCCCAGATCCCCAGTGGATACCCGAAACCATGGAAAGTACGGGCCCCTATATGTACATGTGTTTTCCTATGCATACATGCCTATGATAAAGTTTAATTTATAAACTAGGCACAGGAAGGGATTAAAGCAATAACTTATAATAAAATAAAACAGTTGGGTGCTTGGATGGCTTAGTGGGTTAAGCCTCTGCCTTCGGCTCAGGTCATGATCTCAGGGTCCTGGGATCAAGTTCTGCATCGGACTCCCTACTCAGTGGGGAGTCTGCTTCCCTCTCTCTCTGACTGCCTCTCTGCCTACTTGTGATCTCTGTCAAATAAATAAATAAAATATTTTAAAAATAGAACAATTATAACAATATACTGTCATAAAGGTTATGCAAATGTGGTCTCTCTCAAAATACCTAATTGTGCTGTACTCACCCTTCTTCTTGTGATGACGGGAGATGATGAAAGGCCTAGGATAGGAGATGCAGTGAGATGAATGGCGTAGTGTTAGGCTGCTACTGATCTCCTGATGATGCCTCATAAGGAGGACCATCTGCTTCAAGGCTGTGGTTGACCCCAGATAATTGAAACCATGGAAAATGAAGCTACAGTTAAAGGGGACTACCATACAGACAGGTTTAGTGTCCATGGTCACGTCTCCTGGGGAGAGGACAGACCGAATTTGTAACCTCACTATAGTGTGGTCTCTGCATGGTCTCTGTGAAAGGTCAAGTCCTGAGAGTTATGGGGTGGGCGGGGTAGGGTAGGTTGAGCAGAAGACAGGAGACCTCCTTTAAGAATTGCTGTTTGACTCATATTTAAAAAAAGAATGTTTCTTCTGTGTTGGATGGGACTGAACTGATTTTTTTTCCTTTTCTTTCCCCCCCTAATCTATGAGATGGCTCCAATCCTATTACTTTTAACCTCTCAAGCAGAGGCTATCAAGGGCCAGTCTAGAGCCTCACCAGGGCCCAAGACCTCAAACCCCGCCACCTACCCTGGCCCACATCCAGACTCAAGAGCCCCATGACCTGCATTTTGACCCAATTGCTGAATTAAACAATTTTTATGCATAACATAGAATTTACCATTTTAACCACTGTTAAGTGTACAATTTAGTGATATTCCCAATGTCATGCCACTCACCACTATCCATTCTCAGGAATTCTTCATTAACCCCAAACAGAAACTGTGTTCCCATTGAACACTAACTCCTTATAACCCCTACCCCCAGGCCCTGGTTACCTCTAGTCTACTTTCTTTTTCCACGAATTTGCCTATTTTAAGTGCCCCCTGGAAGTGGAACCATGTGATATTGGTCCTCCTGTGTTTGTTTTATTTCACTTAGTATAATATTTTCACAGTTCATCCGTGATGTAGCAGGTGTCAGAGTTTCCCTCATGTTTATGGCTGACTATTATTCTACTGCATGTATATGCCGTAGAATATGTTTATCCATTCCTCTGCTGATGGGCTCAGGTTGTTTCTGCCTTTTGGCTATTGTGAAGGATGCTGTTGTGAACATTTTTTATTCAAGGATCTGAGTCCCTGTTTTCAGTTCTTTTGAGTCTATACCTAGGAGCAAAATTGCTAGGTCATATGATAATCCCATATTTAATATTTTGAGGAACAACCAGACTGTCTTCCATAGCAGCTCTACCAGCCTTCCTACCAACAATGCACGAGGATTCCAATTTCTGCACATCTTTGCCAATATTTATTTTTGCCTGCCTGCCTTCCTTCATTCTTTCTCTTTCTGTAATAGCCTAATAGCTATCCCAATAGATGTGCATGCTTTGCATTTAATAGCATCTGGCTTTGCTCTTTATCTGGCATCTGTCTTTGGTCCTAAGGCAGCTGGCCTATGTGCCTACTCTGAACCCCTGCTTCCCAATATCTGGGTCCTCCATCCCTGTCCCCAGAAGTTGTCTTAGAGGCCAGCCCCAGCCTGACTCAGGCATGGCCTCCTTTTCCCTTCCCCTGCTACAGCAACGGTTCCTTTCCTGGTGCCATTCACCCTCAACTTCACCATAACCAACCTGCACTACGAAGAGAGCATGCAGCATCCAGGCTCTTGGAAATTCAACTCCACGGAGAAGATCCTGCAGGGTTTAGTAAGAGCCCCGCCCACCTGTGCCAGCCCCGCCCCACATCACCCCACCCCGCCCACCAGTGCCAGCCCCGCACCTCACTTCTGCCCCCACCCATGCCCATATCACTTCCGTCCCATTCACTTCACCAATACCCCAGTTCCCTGTGGCCTCCCTCAAGGGTTCCTTCTCACCACCCCTCTCCTTTCTCATAGCTCAAACTCCTGTTCAGGAATAGCAGTCTGGGATTCCTCTATTCAGGCTGTAGATTGGCTTCCCTCAGGTGAGTCTCTCTCCCCAAGAACACAGCCCAGCAGGTGTATGGGATCTTCATCTATGGGCTCCCTGATTTCATCCATACTTGAGGCAACTACCGCCCATGGGTACCACATACCATTATCAACAATAACAACCCCAACCTCTAACAATTCCTAAGATCCAAGGCACTGGGCTAGTATCTTCCATTTCACCCTGCCAGCCCTCAGGACAGCCTCGTGGAGCAGGAACCAAAGGTGCGACAGGCTCAGAGGGCCTGCATTGTGGGTTCTAGAGCCCAAGTCCTAGCTCCTAAGCAGCACTGCCTCCTCTGCCTCATTATGACCTGGCAGCATGTGGAAATCACCTATCTGGCAACCTCTAAGAGGGAAGAATCAAAGAGGGAAGGAAAGCAAGCACACTGTTGCAGAGCGAACGTGGGCTCCTAGATAGCTCAGACTCATGGGAGGTCTGACCTGCCCTGAAATGGCTCAGGCTTGTGGAGGACGCCATCCCTTGGGTGCAGCTGGGGTTGGGGGAGGCAGGTGGTTGACACCGCTCCATACCTGGCATTCTCACCTCCCACATCTCTCTAGAATCTCTAAGTCTGGCTCTCCTCACACTCCCGTTGATCACAGGCATCTACCTCCAGCTCTCCTTCCGTCCTGGGGGAAGAGCGGGCTGAAGAGCCTAGTGGCCAAGAGCCTTGGGGAAGCCAGAGTGGAGCTCAAATTCCAGCTCTGTCATTTGCTGAGATCCTGGGCAGGTGTCTGAACCTTGCTGTGCCCCATGCCTCTGTGTGTTATGTATATGATTTATTGGGCCCATACATAACATATGCACATGAACATATGTGTGTATATAGAGAGAAAGATTTGACCCTTGGGTTGCGTGGGTTTGAACGGCATGGGTCCACGTATGCATGGATTTTGTTTTGATAAATATAGTGCAGTGCTATGAATGTATTTTCTCTCGTGATTCTCTTAACATTTGTCTAGCTTACTTTATTGTAAGAAAGCAGTATATAATACTTATACCATAAAAAATATGTTAATTGTGTTATCAGTAAGGCTTCTGGTCAACTATTAGTAGTTAAGTTTTGAGGAAGTCAAAAGTTATATAGAGATTTTCAACTGTGTTGGGTGTTGGTACTCTTCACCTCCATATTGTTCAAAAGTTAACTGTATACATACACACACATATACAGAGAGAGAGAGAGAAAGAATAGGTACAATTCTATAGTATATCTTATATCTATACCTTGTGTGTGTGTGTATATATATATATATAAAATATATACAACTATAATAGTATACATTATACCTATATATAATACATATAACTATAATATATATGCCTATATATAATATATATTATGTATATAGATATAATAAGTATAATATATAATTATACCTATACTTAATACATAGGTATATATTGCACATATGTTATATATAGACATAATATGTGTAATATGTTATATGTAGGTATAATATCTAATATATATGACATGTATAGGTATAATTCCTAATATATATTATATATTATATAATATACATATTACCTAAGTATAGATAATATGATATACAGGTATAATACATAATTATACCTATACTTTATATACAGGTTTATGTTATATATGTTATATTTGTTACATATTGGTATAATAGGTATATCATGTATAGGTATAATATCTTTTATATATGATATATAGAGATATGAACCCAATATATATTATCTATTCTATATATTAGGAATAGGTACAAAAGGTATAACATATAATAATAAATAAAACAAAATAAATATGTAACAAGCCTATGTCATATACTTACATGTTAAATAGACCATTGTATTATATAATGTCTAATTGCATTGTGTATGATATATAGTGTGATGGGTATAGTGACATCTGTGGGAGTTGAGCAATACAGCCCACAGGGATGCTCTGAGGGTTAGGTTCTGCGATCATGAGTACAAAGTTCTGGGCCAGCTGCGTGCTCAGAATTTAACAAGGGATGGTTGTTATTATACGAGACATTCTATCCATGGCCCTGAAGTGTGGGAGCACCTTTCTTTCCATATCTCTCAGGAGTGTATGGCTAGGTGGGCATGTAGGTGGGTCAGTGTCCTGTGGCCAGAGCTGGTGCTGAGACATGGACAGGTCACACTTTCAGACAGACCCACCCAAAGGGCCTATGTGTCTCTCCAGCCATTTAGTCTGTTGAGTCTTTAGAAATGCCCCAGCCCTGCATCTAGACTCCGTGACTTTAGCTTTTTGATCTCACTATTTGAAAACCCCAACTCTCTACAGGAAAATGTCACCAAATCATGCTGCAGTCCCTGTCCTGGGGCCACCAACACCCATTGCAGCACCTTGTTGTGCCTATCAAGACCTGTGACGGAATGTGGCTGTTATGGCTGCAGGTGGCACCTTCCAGGATTGCTCACCCCATCAACATATCCTCTGTGTTCTGCCACACACCAGGGCTCTCAGAGGCTCCTCTCCCACGCATGCAGGAGGCTAGCTGTTTATGGAGGGTGTATCCCTCATGGTGGCAGCTTCTGTTAACTAGGGTTTCCCAAGTTTCTGCCTTAGGGGCTGGCAAGAAGAGAGAGGGAAGGACCAATAGAGAGAGAGTTAGACCAACTATGTGATGATTCTTACCTAGGCCTGAGAAGGATGGGGCAGCCACCAGAGTGGATGCCATGTGTACGCATCGCCCCGACCCTGAAGGCCTGGGACTCGACAGAGAGCAGCTGTACTGGGAGCTGAGCCAGCTGACCCATGGCATTGCCCTGCTGGGCCCCTACACCCTGGACAGGAACAGTCTCTATGTCAATGGTGAGCAACCGTGATGTGGTCAGAGTCGCTTCTCCCTCCTTGGGCAGCCTCTGTCCTTTGGCTTGAGAAGGCATTCCCTGTGGGGCCCTTCAGGGCTTGGCCCCATGCACTCTGTGTGCTAATTCATGGTTTCCTCTTCTTCTTGGACTGACTTCATCCTCAGAGCCTTCCTTCCCAACAGGTGCTGATGGAGAAGATGATAGCTAGAACCCCCTCCACTGCTCCAGGGTAGTCCTGCCTCTTGTTTGGTCCTCCACCTCTTCCTTAGCCCTTATCTACAACACCCTCTCCCTCTCCCTACAGGTTTCACCCATCAGAGCTCTGCACCCATCACCAACAGTGAGTATTCAACTATGATCCAGGGCCCCTCAACACACAGGGCAGGCAAAGCATTGATGCCTCCTTATGCCTGGTTATGTCACCTCGAGGAGGGACAGAGCTCCTGGGAGGCCATAAGTTATTTACTATCCTCTCTGCCCCAGTTCCAAAGGGAATCTCAGTTCAAGCCCCACATGAAAGCCTAGTAAGTAGTCTCTCTTGTTGGCATTTCCACCATGTGATTGCCTTTCTCCTTTCACTGATGAGAGCTTTTCCTCAGCTCCAGGGACCTCCACAGTGCACCTGGGAACCTCTGGGACTCCATCTTCCTTTCCCAGCACCAGCCCCATGGGTAAGTACCAGTTAATGGCACATCTGTTAGAAGAGACCTGAGGAGTGTAAACACATTCAACATTATTCATTCAAATAAAGATGGAAAGTCATAGTAAATCTAGCGATAATGAGTCAGTCAACAACCTTCATTGAGCATCTACTCTGCGCCCGGCCCTGGGGAATATAACAGGGAACACAAAATAGAAAAAAAAAGTCATTGCCTTCATAAAGCTATATATAATGACGACTATGATGATGTTGATGATGGTGGTAATGGTGGTGATGATGATAATGATCATGGTGGTGATGGTGGTAGTGGTGATGATAATGGTGATGGTGGTGATGGTAGTGATGGTGGTGATGGTGGTGATGATGATGATGGTAGCGGTGGTGATGATGATGATGATGGTGATGGTGGTAATGATAATGGTACTGGTAGTGATGGTGATGGTATGACAGTGGTGCTGGTGGTGATGATGATGGTGATGGTGATGATGGTGGTGGTGGTAGTGATGGTGGTGGTGGTGATGATGATGATGGTGATGATGGTGCTGGTGGCAGTAATGATGATGGCAGTGGCGGTAATGATGATGGTGATGATGGTGCTGGTGGTAGTGATGGTGGTGGTGGTGATGATGATGATGGTGATGATGTAGTGGTGGTGTTGATGATGATGGTGGTGATGATAATGATGGTGATGATGATAGTGGTGATGGTGATGGTGATGGTGATGATGATGATAATAGTGACAGTGATGGTGATGATAATAAAGGTGTCATTAGGTTATTTGTGCTTAGTAAGTCCATAAGTGTGTGGATTTTCTCAGGATTAGGAGGAATGAAATATACTTTCTTGTAATATGTGAAAATATTCCCTCCTTGTCCTTGTTCAAATCTTTTTTTTTAAAAGATTTTATTTATTTATTTGACAGGCAGAGATCACAAGTAGGCAGAGAGGCAGGCAGAGAGAGAGAGGAGGAAGCAGGCTCCCTGCTGAGCAGAGAGCCCTATGCGGGGCTCCATCCCAGGACCCTGGGATCATGACCTGAGCTGAAGGCAGAGGCCTTAACCCACTGAGCCACCCAGGCGCCCCCTTGTTCAAATCTTTAATGACTCTCAGATTATGTCCAGGACAAATATATGACATCTGTGCCATCACTCCCCAACCCTTCATCCATGACAGACATCACTAAATGGTAATAGCCTCCATTCTTTCTGAGTTCAAAGCAGCTTGAGAATCCTTACCAAAGAAATACCCTAGGCAGTTGCTACCAATTCAGTTGAAGTTGCCAAGGGATTGTGGAACAGAACTCAAGGAAACTAGGTTCCTTGATGGGTGGAAGGCTCTCTGGTTTTCCTGGAAGGCATTCATGAGTTGGGAGACTCTGCTCAAGCTCAGCTGGGTCATGACTCAAGCTCAGCTTGGTCAAGCCTGTTCACATCTCCTCCTGACCAGTGGTGTCCAGGAAAAGTCAGAAGCGAGTTTGGCCTGCAGAGGAAGTGTACGTTCACAGCTCTTCTGGGCATTCACTGAGGGATCAAACACTCGAAGAAGAGGAGGGTCGCAGGTGGCAGAGAGAGTCTGTGGACGACCTGGTAGAGAATTCCTCCCAGGTCTCGGTGGAATTTTCTGGACTTTGTCTACTGGGTCTGCAATTTGAGGGTGCTCTCTAAATGCAGCTAACATAAATAGATTCATAGACACCCAAGGAACCCCATATTTTTGCCACTCCCTTCCTTCCCCCGTCCTTACAACTCCATACTTTCTCTTCCTGTCATTCTGCAGGTTACACCCATCAGGTCCTGACCTCCAGCCCCAGCAGTGAGTAGTAATTTGGACCCTAGCATTGCTCTGCCTTGGGGCCCATCTCTCCTGCTCGCAATACCTACCCCATGTCCCCAGGGACACAAGGAGCCTGGAAAGCTCCAGGGTTTCCCCCATCTTCACTCCCAGGATCAGAAAAGACAAGCCTGGCATAGGCCTGAGGAGAGTCTTATGGACCCACAATGGGCCCTATGTCATTGGGGAGGCCCTCCCTCCTGCCATATTTGCCTCACTGTGTGTGGTTTTTTTTTCACCAGCCTCTACCATATCCCCAGCAACCTCAGTGACCTCCATCCCTGCCCCCACAGGTAGGAGCTTCCTCTCTGTCATTCCTCTCTTGCAAAGGTCTTCTGCACTTGGCCAGTGGGAGGTATCACATGGAGTACCATGCCCATTCATTCATTCATTCATCCTTTCACTCAAGAAGCATTCATTTACCCCTTACTAGGTGAAGGGCCCTGGTAAGGCAGCAGTGAACAGAATAGAAAGGACCCTAGTCTTTGATGGGTTTCCAGCAAGAAAGAGAATAAGTACTTGAGTTACAATCAGCATGATTGTGGGGTGAGTTCTGCAGGTGTGGCAAAGGGGGTCCTCTCTCCTGAGTACTTGCTTTTCATTTCCAAGAAAGAAGGGAGCAGAGTGAGCTACATGTGTACCTGAAAATGCCCTCTTACAAGTCCCTGTTAGAGACTCCGATTGGGCAGACTCTGATTGAGCCAAGGGATAACTTCCCATTCTTGGCATCTCAGTGGCCCAAGGTAGATTTTGATATCACCTACTGACCCTACTGAGGGTCCTGGATGACCCATCATTACTAATGCTGTCTTACTTGAGCCTCTAGTTACTCAGCGGCGAAGGCCTCTTAAAGGTGTTTTGACCACTGACCACTCAGGCCAGAGTGAACAGGTCACTGTGTGGACCCGCCCTTAGTGCTTGGGTAGATGGGTTAGGAGCACAGACTCCGTGACCACAACACCCAGGTTTGAACTGTGCTCTGCCCTTTATAGACTGTGTGACTGCAGGCAGATTCTTTAACCATCCTTGGGCTCAGTATTTACATCTGTGAAATGGGGATAAGAATACTATCTCCCTCTGAAGGGTTTACCTCAAGGCTTAAATGGGTTAAAATTTAAGTGAAGCACTTAAAACAGGGCCTGGCCCAAACAAATACAAGCAATGTATTTCTTCAAATAAATCTTTAAAAATCAGTAAATAATTGGATCTCACAGAAATAATTTGAGATTAAAAAAAAAACCCTCAGGAACAGGGGATATCTGTCAAGAACTTTAGCCAACTGCTAAGGCTACGTAAGGCTGTGTAAGGCTGCATTTACCTCCATTGTGTAATTTTCCACACTTATCCCCAGAGCCCCTCACGTAATGCTAATGTCTGGGATCTCCTTCCTATGGAAACTGTCCATCTGGGAGGAAACCCCTCGCCAGTGCTTGAAGAGACAGATGTGGGCTGACCCACACTTGGGCTCTCTGGTGTCTTCCTCCTGCTCCCACTGCAGCCACTGGTCTTGCCCTGGTGCCGTTTACTCTCAACTTCACCATCACTAACCTGCAGCACCAGGAAGGTATGAGTCACCCTGGTTCCTGGAGGTTCAACAGCACCGAGAGAAACCTGCAGCGACTGGTGAGTGTCCCGCCCACAGCACGCCTGCCTTGTCCACTGAAACACCACCTCCCGGCTCTCTGCCAAGACCCCACCTACCTCACCTGTGCTGCCTCATTCAAGCCCCACCCCCTGGCACCAGCCTCACCCATCTCATGTCCACCCTGCTCTCCACCCCTCAGACTTTCTACTCACTTCCCTCTCCTTCACAGCTCGGACCCTTGTTCAAGAACACCAATGTGGGCCCCCTCTACTCAGGCTGCAGGCTGACCTTGCTCAGGTGAGTCCTTGCAATCCCAGGCCAGGACCACCTCAAGGGCTCCCAGACCCCAAGGGTTCCCTCTGCTTCCTTCCTTCTCTGTCCATGTTCTCAGAAGAGGTGGAATTCGGGAAGCACTGGCTCCAGGACCAAGGCCTCTTTGATTGCAACCTCCCCCAACCCCACCAACTGTCCCCATATTCTAGGGAGCCCCTCAGCAGGATATGACCCTAGGCTACTCATCCTTCCAAACTCCCTCCTGCCTCCCTTTGACCAAAGAGGGCATTTCTTTTAGGTTTTCAGTTCTGTCCCCAGGATTCCTCTCAAGACAAGCATGCCTTTTCCACCTGCTTTAATCCCAGATCCCAGCTCTTCACCTGTCTCAAGTAGGAGCTCCCCTGTCCCCCAGCTTGCAGGTTTCAGACCTGCAATTTAATAAAAATCCTCCCCGCCACTGACTGTGTGCACAGCCCCAGGCTGGCCAGAGGTGGGTGCCAGCCTTCTCGCTTGCCTTGGCCCCTTCCTGTCCTTCCCCAGAGGTGCCAGGTGCCCTGCCTGGGAACTCCATCTATTGTTACCCCTACCCACCCACCCACCCCCAGGCCCGAGAAGGATGGGGCGGCCACTGGAGTGGATGCCATCTGCACCCACCGCCCTGACCCCGTGGGCCCTGGGCTGGACAGAGAGCGGCTGTACCAGGAGCTGAGCCAGCTGACCCGCGGCGTCACCAGGCTGGGTCCCTACACCCTGGACCCGGACAGTCTCTACATCAATGGTAGGGATTGCCATCTGTGTCCACCTTTCAACAGTCCCCACATCCTCCCCTCCATTCCTCCATCTCACTCATTACTTGCCCTCCTCACCCTTTCTCCCTCTACCTGTGCAGGTTACACCCGTGAAACCCAGGCTACCACCCCCAGTGGTGAGTGTCCAGAGGCTTCCGAATTCTCTACAACCCTGTGGTTCCCTCTGCAACCCTAGAATGGAAGCGGCCAGGAGCCAGCTGCCTGCCCTCCGCACCCCTGCTCCACCCCCAGCTTAGGGTGAACAGGGACCTATGCCCAAGAAACTGCCTGGCATGACCACCCCCTTGCTGGTATCCCGAGGGTGAGGGATCCCCACCCCCAAGCTCTTCGGTTTTTTCTCTCCAGCTTCTATGGTGGCCACAGTTTCTGCAGGGGTACCAGCCTCCTTCTCCAGTCCCACAGGTAGGCATTCTGTCCTCTGAAGAGGCTCCCAACTACTCCTGCTGGGCCCTAATCCCAGGACATGGGAAGAGAAGTAGAATGGGTGGCATCTCTTGGGGGAGGCCAAGGCCAACTTTTGAGAATCTGCTCCAATCCCACTCCCAGCACTGGGAGTCCTGAGCCATTCTCTGTAACCTGTCTGAAACCTATAGGTGACCCCTGACTTCCCAATCATCCTGTAGCCCATGGAAAGTAGATACAGATTGGTTCACTGGGAATAGATTGGTCCAGTGGCCAGTTTGCCAAAGCCAACTCAGTAAAGGATCGATTCTTCTTCAGTGTCCCCAGTTAACTGATTTACCAACCGCTTGTTTTAAGGAAGAGTCTCTGTGAATATATTCAATAGATACAACTTTATTCTTCTTATAACATCTTTATGACTTTGTTCCCTATGAATATACATCATCTCCCTGACCAGAGTCAATGCATATAATCATTTCATTTTAGTGGCATTTTAAGGAATTTTTTAAATTTAATTTTATTTTTCAGTGTTCCAAGATTCATTATTTATCTGTCAAAGTCTAGGGACCATGGGGTCATTTCCACTTTTCATGAATATTTTGTGTGTGTTTGTCCCCCCCCCACCCCTTTTTATTATGAAAACTGTCAAAAGTAGCAGAAACTTTGAAAAAATAGTACGAGGAACATCCATCTCTCCACCACAGTGGTTGACCTTCTATCTTTCTTGCTTGTACATAGTTCTGTTATGATACGGCATGGATGTCCCCAAACTATGCTATACAAAATCATACACTGGAGAAAAGCATAGGGCTGAGGCTGGGGCTCAACACCCAAAAACCTTGTCAGTGACATAAAAAAAAAAAAACAGACATCTAATAAAACAGCACAGTTTTACTTACGTTAAATGGTTAAGAAATACAACATAAATTACTGCAGTCAATATAGCGCTTTTCCCAGAAAGAGACCTGACATTTGTTGTAGAAGTAGTAGTCATATCAGCAAACAGATTGAAGCTGGTGAGTAATTGTGAAGTTCAGGAGAGTTGCCTGAAATCCTACAGAAACTGGGAACCCAAGGTGGGTAAGGGTAACCCCCTAACATCTCAGGGGTGTGATTAAGCCGGTAGAGGGTTGAGCTGTGTGTGTGCATTTTGTGTATGCCCACAGGGCTAGGTTCAGCTGGGTTCTGGGTTTAACTGGTGTTCCTTTTGTGTGTCTTGCAGACAAAATTACACATGCCCAAACGGGAAATTTACATAATGCTCCCTTTGTTCCCTAATGTCTCAGTGACCCTGAAGAATTGCGTTTTCATAACAAGCATTATGGCAGAACTGACTATAGAAAGCGGTAGACATAATTGTTTTCCTGAACCATAGGAAACTTGCAAATATCACGATGCTTCACTATTAAGGATTTCAGCAAGAACTCACAAAATCAGGACATTGCCTAATGTAACTGTAGTAGCATTACCATGCTTCAAAAAATAAGAATAATTTGGTCATCTAGCATGCAGTTCATATTCATACTTTCCCCAATGTCTCCCTTGTATAGGTGGCTTTTTTCAAACCAGGATTTAGTCAAGCTTTCCATATTGATTAGGTGATTGTCTTTTTAGTGTCTGAATTTAGAATAATGCCACATACCACCCTGTTTTTATTAGGACATTGATTTTTTTAAAATTATTATTTATTTATTTATTTTCAGAAAAACAGTATTCATTATTTTTTCACCACACCCAGTGCTCCATGCAAGCCGTGCCCTCTATAATACCCACCACCTGGTTGGTGGGAATGCAAGTTGGTGCAGCCTCTTTGGAGAACAGTGTGGAGATTCCTCAAGAAATTAAAAATAGAGCTTCCCTATGACCCTGCAATTGCACTCCTGGGTATTTACCCCAAAGACACAGATGTCGTGAAAAGAAGGGCCATCTGTATCCCAATGTTTATAGCAGCAATGGCCACAGTCGCCAAACTATGGAAAGAACCAAGATGCCCTTCAACGGAGGACATTGATTTTTAAAGACAACAGTATAGAAGCCGATTTTGCCTGCTTACTTTAAATATACTTTTGAGTTAGAATATTCTTTTTTATTTCTACTTTTATTTTATTTTAATTCAACTAATTAACCTATAGTGTATTATTAGTTTCCGAGGTAAAATTCAGTGACTCCTCAGTTACATGCAACACCCAGTGCTCACTAAGTCCTGTACCCTCCTTAATGCCCGTCACCCAGGGACCGCATCTCCCCACCCTCTTCCCCAACTCCCCTCCTGCAACCTTCAGTTTGTTTCCTAGAGTTAAGAGTCTCTTATGGTTTGTCTCCCTCTCTGATTTTGTCTTGTATAAGAGTATTCTTGAGGGGTGCCTGGGTGGCTCAGTGGGTTAAAGCCCCTGCCTTCGGCTCAGGTCATGATCTCAGGGTCCTGGAATCGAGTCCCACATCGGGCTCTCTGCTCCGCGGGGAGCCTGCTTCCTCCTCTCTCTCTCTGCCTGCCTCTCTGCCTACTCGTGATCTCTCTCTATCAAATAAATAAATAAAATCTTTAAAAAAAAAAAAGAATATTCTTGAAAGGAATTATTCACAAAGTAACTCCTATTAAATGAATACATTGGGGGGAAAATTGTTAGTGGGCAAATTGTTCCTGAGGCAAATTTTCAAATTCGGCATTGAAGACTGAACCTGTCTGGGGAGGGGGGGGGTCTTCAAAGAGGCCCTGGTAGGTGGGAGAAACTGGCCAAGCCAAGATAGTCTTATGGTCCTGAGCTATGGGTTTCTCACCTATTCTTCCAGTCCAACCCCAAGTAGGGGTTTTGAGGGATTTCTGGGGCGGGGGGATCCCTACTCAAAAGGGGAGAAGGGCAAGGGGACTCCAGGGGAAGGGAGTGGTCAGAGAAGACATCCTCCTGTCTAGGAGCAATGGGGGCTCCCTGCTCAGTGGGGAGCCTGCTTCTCCCTCTGCCCCTCCCCCCTCTTCCTCTTGTGCATTCTCTTGCTTGCTCACTCTCTCTTAAATAAGTAAATAAATCTTTAAAAAACACAGACACACACACACACCTGGATATAAAAATTTGAGTTTGTGGACTCTGAGAAACAAACAGCATTTTGGAGGGGAGGGGATGGGAGGATGGGTGAGCCTGGTGGTGGGTATTAAGGAGGGCACGGATTGCATGGAGCACTGGGTGTGATGCATGAACAATGAATCTTGAAACACTGGAAACAGAAAATAAAATTTAAAAATAAATTTAAAAAAATAAAAAGATATATGGCAGCTGGGGAAAAAAAAAAAATTGAGTTTTGTCCTGGCAGGCTTTTGAGCTCACGGGTCCCAGCCCACTGTGAAGAATTAACTTACCCTCCATGAGCCCATAGGCAGATACCATGTCTGGCTCTTTATGTAACACCCAGACACCAGCATCTTCTGTTTCCCTATGTGGCCAAAGCCAGAGACCATGGGTGACAGAACAAACCACTACCTCCACTCCCCACCCCCCACCCCGCACCTCCAGGCTCAGATGGGACTCCAGGGAGTCCCAGGAGAGGGCAGTCTCTCCTTGGTATCACCAAGATGATGGGGTCCTCTGAGCAGGCTGGGCTTGTGTCCCGGGGGCCTTTGCTCCACTTCTGGTCCAGGCCTGACTCAGGGCATGGCCTCTTTTTCCTCCTGCCCCCCTGCAGCTGCTGGCCCTGCCCCGGTGCCCTTCACTCTCAACTTCACCATCATCAACCTGCATTACACGAAGGCCATGCGCCCGGGCTCTGCGAAGTTCAACTCCACGGAGTCAGTCCTACAACGCCTGGTGAGAGCCCTGTTCTAGCCATCCCTCTTCTCCGACTCCCTCCCCACCCTCTCTGAGTTTCCTTAATACCCTTTTGGAGGATACAGAGGGCTTAAAGACAAGACTGTTTCTGGGTTCAAAACTTGGAACTGCCACAGGCCAGGGACGTCCCTTTGGAGTCATGATCTTGCCTTTTCGGTACCATTTCCTCCTCTGTACACTGAGGCAAGAGAAGCCTTGATCCCAAAGGGTTCTTCTGAGAATTCCGTGTCATACTGAGATGATTGGGGAACTGCTGTTTTATCTGAAAATCTCGTGGTTTTGGTGGTTGCTTTTCCACTTCTTTTTCATTCACCTGCTTCCTCCTCCTCAGCTCAAGCCCTTGTTTGCCAACAGCAGCATTGGGTCACTCTACACTGGCTGCAGAGTGACCACACTAAGGTGAGACATCCTCTTTGTCTGGCGTTAGGAGGTGCAGGCAGGTGTGGGCTCATTGGGTTGGACTGGCCAGGGGCCTGGACTAGGGAAGCAAGCGAGATGCCTAGAGCAGAGAATTAAAGGAACCGCTCACCCTCCGGGTTAGCCCTGCCTCTGCACAGCCCCGAGAGTAAGGACTCCCTTAGATACCATATCCAGGCACCTTGCTGGCCTCACACAGTTCCCAGCTCTGGTGCCAGTCCCCTGCGCTCCCCTCTCTAGGTTATCTTAAGCCCAGTCAGAGAATCAGGCTTAGGAGACCTGAATAGGGCCATACACAGACAGGAAAGGATGCGTCAGCGGGTAGCACAGGGCATTTTTTTTTTTTGTAAGAGCCTTCTTGGCAGTCCAAGGACTATTGTTTTGGCATCCAGGTGACAGTTAATGTGCAAAGAAATATAATCTTAATGGAGGTTGCTGGAGGGGAGGTGGAGTGGGCAAATGGGCTCACTGGGGGATGGGCATTAAGGAGGACCCAGGATGGGATGAGCACTGGGTGTTACATGCAACTGATGAATCACTAATTCTACCCTGAACCTAGTAATATGCTATATGTTAACTTTAACTTAAATATAAACAATTAAATTTTTAAAAAGGGAAAAAGTGACCTCAGTGGATAGACGCCTTACATGTCTTAGGTCCCAAAAGATAAGCAATATCTCTTATAAGAGTCCTGACCAGTTAAGGGGTTTACCGTACCAAAGGAAGCCCAAAGCTAGAGCCTCCTGCAAGGTATTCTTGTCCATTTTCCACCCTCCCAGAAAAGACGCAGTCATCAACAAGGGGTCATTTTCACCATAAGCAACATCACCAGGCAGCACAAATGGCATCGCACCTTTATCAAGTTTCTAGGAGACCAGAGCTGGAAGCAGCTTGGCTCAAGGTCACTTACAAGGTCACTGCTGATCGTGCAAGGGATACTCTGTTTCTCCCCAGTAATACCCTTGGCAGTGCGACCTACTGGATCCCCCAGGTTTTCCTTTCAGGTTTTAATTTTTCCTGCCTCCTTCCCCCAGATACCTGGGAATACAGGAAGCAGGTGGGCTGTGGGTGGGGGTCTTTGCTATGCAGCATCTCATGCTCAGGTGCTCAGGTCCAAAAATCAGGTTGGATCAGCTTTTCAAGAGCTGATGAATCTGCAGAGCTGTTCCCCAGTGCTAGGGACTGTCAGTGTTTGGCTCCGTGAATATTTGTTTTATTAAATAGTTAGTCACACTAAGTGAGTCAGGCACACTTACGTGGATTATTTGGTAAGTGACAGAGCGAAGGTTTCAACTGGTGGTCATCTGACTTTGGAATACCCACTCTGGTCCTTTGTTGCACAAGGATGCCCCTTCTCTTAGGAGCAGCACATGTCTGGACCAGGAGAGCAGATAAGCAGGCATTCATATAAGTGGGCTGATGAAAGGATGTCCTGGCAGGGATGTCCCTCAGTCCTGTTCCCATACCCATGTCCTTCTCCCCCCAGGCCTGAAAAGAGTGGAACAGCCACTGGAGTGGACGCTGTCTGCACCTACCAACCTGACCCCTCGGGTCTCCAGCTGGACAGGGAGCGGCTCTACTGGGAGCTTAGCCACCAGACCCATGGTGTCACTCAGCTTGGTTCCTACATCCTGGACAGGGACAGTCTCTATGTCAATGGTGAGCATCTGGTGGTGACAGGGGTCTTGTCCTGCACCCCAGATGTATTATTCTCTTGATGCTCTGAGCTCTGGACAGAGGGATACATCCATGTCTGCCTCTAGACTTTTCTCTCCTCATTCTTCCTCTTCTTGTGAGATCCCCCTTCCCCACCAAGGGCTACATCACCCACAGGGAGGTGGGAGATCAGAGAAATGTTATAGGAGTCACCACCCACTCTCAGGCAGGGAGAGGACCTCCTGAGGGCAACTGTTGTTCCACCCATGGCCCAGCCCCTTCATCCCCCGCTTAAGCCTCTCAAACATCCCACCTCCCTTTTATCCACCCCCTGTAGGTTACACCAGACCACCACCGACCTCCATCCCCAGTGGTAAGTGCTCACTTCCTGGGTGGCTCCATGCCCCCCATACCTCGTGGGAACAGCTGCTCCCTCTGCCCTAAGTCCAGGGCTTCCGGGAGGAAGGGAGCCTTAGCCTCCTAGTCACCTGCCTTCCCCCACCTCTGCCTTCCGTGACTCTGGCTGGGCATCAAGCACCCCTGCCTCTGGCATCTCCAAGGAGACGGGGCCTCATCTCTCTTCCTCTTCCTCCCTCCCTTCCTTCTCTTCCTCATCTCTTCTGTTGCTTCCTCCTCAGTTCCCGTGACTTCCACGCCCTCAGGGACCTCGGCAGCTCCAATCTCCTTCTCCAGCTCCACAGGTAAGAGCCTTCTCTCCGTGGCTCCCTCCTTTCCATACACACACACACACACACCTCTGTGCTTTGCAGTGAGAAGGGAAAGAGAGTTCGCACATGCAGCTCAAAGCAAAGGGATGGCGTAGAGGAGGAGATCCTCCGATCAGGCCCTCGTCACTGACCAGTCCAGCTCCATTCCTAGGTTTGGGGAGCTCTGTGACTAGCTTTTCCCTTCCAAGCTGAAGCAGTGACTCCTTTTAATGCCTCCTTTGCTTTCTGTGAAGGTTTTATATCAGCTAGGTTTACCGTGTAACAGACAACCCTCACATTAAGACAATCGTCTACTGCTGCTCACTAGCATATAGGTCAGCGGGGCGGTTCCTCTGGTCTGAACCAGCCTCCCTTGTGTGTCTGCAGTCACCTGGAGCTTAGCTAGGTGACTCTGCACTGGAAGAGGCCTGACTGATGGCTGGGGTGCCTCCGTCTCCTTCCAGTGGCCTCTCCCCATCCTGCAAACTAGCTCTGGCTCCTTCATTTGCTGGTCATGGGCTTCCTAGATGCAGGAGAGGGCAAGCCTCTGTGCACAGGCACTTCCCAAGTTTCTGCTTGCATCACATTTCTCTTGTCGCATTGGCCAAAGCAAGTCAGGGCCAAGCCAGAGTCAGGAGGTAGAGAAACAGACTCATGGAAGGGGCTATGAGACACACCAAGGGTGCAGGTCCACAGAGGTAAAGAATTTGTGGTCACATTTATAGGCTACCCTGGGTGGCCTGCCAGGGACCAAATTGTGACCCTGTTGGCTTTAGGGACCCATGGGGTCAGTTAGTGAGATTAGATGCAGTGATACATTCTGGAACAATTTTCAAAGCTTTAACTTCTGCTCGAATGGAATGGATATAATCAAAGGCAACTCCAGGACTACTTCCCCAAGGGCAGAGACTAAAGCAGAGGAAGCCGGTGTAAGGAACAGTGAGAACAGTATTGACTGACCATGTGTCACAGCCTCCCAAACACCCTGCTTCACACATATGGTCTTCGACCCCAGCAGATGGACACTGTTCTTTCTCTGTGGGGCTCCATGTGGGGCTGGGTGTTTTTCTAAGGTCACACAGCCAGTGGATGGGCAGGACTTAAGTTTAAGTCATTCAAACTCTAGAATCTGAACTTCTGCCCCAAAATAGCTGTGTGGCATTGGGGAAGTGACTTGACTTCTCTGAAACTTACTTTCAGCCTCTGTCATTTAGAGTAAAAGGATTCACTTCCAGGGTTTGTTTGAGGATATGAGATACTATATGGAAAATTCTTTTTTTTTAAGATTTTATTTATTTATCTGTCAGAGAGGGAGAGTGGTGTGCGGGAGCACAAGTAGGCAGAGCAGTAGGCAGAGGCAGAGAGAGAAGCAGACTCCCCACTGAGCAAGGAGCCCGATGCAGGACTCGATCCCAGGACCCCAGGATCATGACCTGAGCCGAAGGCAACAGCTTAACCAACTGAGCCACCTAGGTGTCCCTAGATGGAAAGTTCTTAGCACAGAATAAGCTCTTACCAAAAATCAGGTCTTACTATTACTGCTATTTTTAGTGTCATTATTAATATCATTACTGTTAGCAGAATAACAAAATCAAGTTTCCCTTTGGGGCAGAGATATTTTGAGCTCTCGCACCAGATGTGAGTACACTGGGCACCAGGGATGTGGAGCCAGGCTCTACCCCACCATCCCTAAATCCAGCTGAGGCAGTGACTCAGGGCATGGCTTCTCTCCCAACCTCACTGCAGTCTCTGGCCCTGACCTGGTTCCATTCACCCTTAACTTCACCATCACCAACCTGCGCTACACGGAGGACATGCAGCTTGTGGGCTCTGCCAAGTTCAATGAAACAGAGATGATCTTGCAGAGCCTGGTGAGAGCCCCACCCACCTCATCCCTCCACCACCCACGGATGTCCACCTAGCCACTGGTGCCAGCCCCACCTGCCTCTCCCATGCCCCACCCACCTCCCCTATGCCCCACCCACCTCTCCCTACCTCCCAACTGATGCCAGCCCCACCCAGCTCACCCCAACCCTGCCCTTGTCCAGGTCAGTCCTTTACTCACCTCCCTCTCCTCAACAGCTCAGACCCTTATTCAAGAAAACCAGTGTCGGCCCCCTCTACTCTGGCTGCAGACTGACCTCGCTCAGGTGGGACCCCCAGGAGATGGCCCTGTGAGGCACAGTGGATGTTCTTACCATGGTCCTTTAGGGCTGGGTCCTCCCTTTGGCCTCAGCCCTTTCCAACTCCCAGCCTGGCATAGCCACTGTCCTTTGGGTTATGGGCCCCCAGGCCCTGCTCTGGACTTTTCCATCGTTCTGAGCCTCAGATCTCCCATGCAATATTTTGTAGGAACAAAATGACAGGACATAGCAACTGGAAAGTATGTTTCAAAGCCCTTTATAAAGGGCTGAACCTCCACAAAGGATGCAATCCCCAGTCCAGTGTACCTCCAACCCCACAACGCATGTAAATATTTCTGAAGGTGAACACACAGCAAGTACTTAGCACGTGTCAGACATCAGGGTTCTTGTTGTATGGTCATTATTGACATTCTGGGCCAGATAGTTACTGTTATAGGTGGTCGTTCCCTGCACAATATAATATTTAGCTACATCTTGGCCACTAGATCCATTCCTGTAGCATCCCAGCCTCCAAAGTTCTGACAACAAAATCTATCACCAGGCATTGCCGAATGTCTCCTGAGATGCAGAGCCCCAGGTTAGAGTCACTGGGTGAAATGCGTCCTGTCCATCATCTCCCTAGACTCACTTACCATCACTACTATTATCCCTATTTTGCCGAGTAGTCAAGGCACAAACAGGTTAAGGAACTTTCCCAGAGCTGATGGCTGCCAAATGGTGGAGCCAGGATTCAAGCCCAGTCTCCCTAGAGTCTATGCCTTTTCCCACTAAGCTTGCTTTGCTTCTTTTCTCTGGGAAGAACCATAGGATCTCTCCCCTCCCCCATTAACCCAGCCTTCAAATCCCTGCTCCCTTCAGTGCAGAGACTCGGCCCCCCCTTTACCGAGTGATAGGGCTTCTCAACATGCATGGGCTTTTCCATTCCGAGGTCCCCTGGAGGGTTTAGCTTCATTGGGCATCTCCCTAGGACATTTCTATGCCTCCAAAAATAGAATCGGAGAAAGGATTCCTTTCCTGTGGTGCTAGAATAGAGAGGGATGGAATGAAGCCCTCTTTCTTAGAACCTAGCCCAGGTTGCTGATGCACCCACAGTAGAAGTAGTCTCTTCACTCCCCTTGCCTGGAT
Source organism: Neogale vison (assembly GCF_020171115.1). Taxonomy (NCBI): domain Eukaryota; kingdom Metazoa; phylum Chordata; class Mammalia; order Carnivora; family Mustelidae; genus Neogale; species Neogale vison. Next base: position 218,270,140 of record NC_058096.1, read on the forward strand.
TTCCACAAATTTCCTTTCCATCCACAAACATTGCTTGAGCGCCTACTGTATCCAAGCTTTGTGCTGAGCTCCAAAATCTCCATGGAGGTCAAGAGCATAGACTCTGCCATCAAGAAGAGTGCCTTATATTAATTATATGAAAACATGTGCAAACACATTTGTACACATTAATTATATGTGAATTATGTAATTATATGTAAATGTATAATTAATGCTATACTATTTTATTTATAAAATAGTGACAGACACTCCCCTAGCCCTTAGGGATGCACCAGATACTATTGTAAGCATTATACTAATATCAACAGACTTAAACCTTAAATCTCACACTTGGGTGCCATGATTATACCCATTTTTGAGGTGATAAACTGAGGCCCAGAGAGACTGTTGAAGGGTTGGGATATGGGTAGTGTAGGGGGTCTAGGAGGAACTGAAGTGGCAGCTCATACCTAGAGAGGAGGACGCTGTGGCCTGGAGACACAGCTCTGGGCCAGGAGGACTGATTTGGGGGAGCCCTCTCCCCAAATCAGTCCTCCTGGCCCAGAGCTGTGGAGAACCTCGGGGTAGCGAATACGCAGAGCAGAAATGCTCACCTGCAAGGAGGGAGGCAGAGGGATGCGCAGGGCCGGCGGTGGGTGCGGGGAAGTGGGTGTTGTGAGGGGCACAGCCCGGGTTCCCCCACAGGCAGTAGGGAGCCAGAGGATTTCAGCAAATTCCTCACAAGGGAACATTCCCATTTTAAGTGAGACTCGGTGCCGAGATGACAGTGGATCGTGAAGCGCAGGGAGGCCCGGGCTCAGCAGGCGTTTTCAAAATGTGGAGCAAATTCCCTCAGCGGTGGGTGGCGCGTCTCCAGGACCCGTCCACAGGGACCCCACTATGTCCTAGCTTTCCCCAGGGTACCCCCCGAATGGTGCCCCTCGAGAACGCTCTGCAGATGGATCTTAATTATCCGCCCCACTGGGTCCTGCCCTCCCCAGGCCCCAGAAGGCTGGAGCAGCCACCCGCGTGAACGCCGTCTGCTTCCGCCGCCCCGACCCCACCGGCCTCGCGCTGGACAGAGAGCGGCTGTACTGGGAGCTGAGCCGGCTGACCCATGGCGTCACCAGGCTGGGCCACTACACCTTGGATGAGGACAGTCTCTGTGTCAGTGGTGAGCAGCGGCCCCTGCACTCTGCTGAGCTGTCAAGCTCAAGGTCCATCCCTCCATCCACCCCCACCCCTGTCTTCTTTATTTTCCTTTTGCACCTCAGCACCTCCCCTCTCTCCTGTCCTCTCTCCGCAGGCTACACCCACCAGACACCGGTAACTGCCACCAGTGGTGAGTACACATGAGGTCTTCAGACTCTCCCCCGCCCCCAACGAGGGAAGGAAGCAGCAGACCACCTCCAGCTGTCGGGGAGGGCAGGGGCCGGGGATGCAGACTGGGAGTTCACTGCAGTACGATTCAGCTGAGCATCACCTCTGTGCTGTTGGCTGAACACAGAGAAATGGCCACCACGTGGGGGTCGAGGGATGGAAGAGAATACCAGAAGGCAGGCTTTGAATAAATAAGAATTTTAATTAGTAGATTGTCTCCTGTCCTGCCCACCTTCACCTGCTGCGTGTGACGGTCTCAGGTTGTCCTCATGGGTGGTTCTGGCACTAGGTCCCCAAGGACCCTCAACACTTGCTATGGTCTCCGGTGAGATAGCTGCGGGTCCCAGGCCCTGCCCCCGTACCCATCCCAGGCCTGACTCATCTCCTCTCCCTCCTCTGCTGCAGCCCCCGGACGACCGCTGGTGCCATTCACTCTCAACTTCACTGTCACCAACCTCCACTATACCGAGGACATGCAGCCTCCAGGCTCCCAGAAATTTAACAGCACAGAGAAGTCCCTGCAGCTCCAGGCGAGAGCCCCGCCCACCTCCTCCCTGCCAGCCCCGCCCCCTAGCCTTATACTGCCTACGGATGGGAGGCCACCCCTATTCCAGCCCAGACCTTAGGAGCTAGCCCCTCCCACCTCACTCTTGCCCCACCCACCGATGTCTGTCCAGTCCCTGCGTCTCAATTCACTTACTTACTTCCCTTGTTTTCACCCATAGCTCGGACCCTTGTTCAAGAACACCAGTGTGGGCCCCCTCTACTCAGGCTGCAGGCTGACCTTGCTCAGGTGAGTCCTTGCTATCCCAGGCTCCCTCCTGCCTCCCTTTGACCAAAGAGGGCATTTCTTTTAGGTTTTCAGTTCTGTCCCCAGGATTCCTCTCAAGACAAGCATGCCTTTTCCACCTGCTTTAATCCCAGATCCCAGATCCCAGCTCTTCACCTGTCTCAAATAGGGGCTCTCCTATCCCCCAGCTTGCAGATTTCAGACCTGCAATTTAATAAAAAAAAATCCTCCCCGCCACTGACTGTGTGCACAGCCCCAGGCTGGCCAGAGATGGGTGCCAGCCTTCTTACTTGCCTTGGCCCCTTCCTGTCCTTCCCCAGAGGTGCCAGTCGCCCTGCTTGGGAACTCCATCTATTGTTACCCCTACCCACCCACCCCCCCAGGCCCAAGAAGGATGGGACGGCCACCAGAGTGGATGCCATCTGCGCGCACCGCCCTGACCCCGTGGGCCCTGGGCTGGACAGAGAGCGGCTGTACCAGGAGCTGAGCCAGCTGACCCGCGGCGTCACCAGGCTGGGTCCCTACACCCTGGACCCGGACAGTCTCTACATCAATGGTAGGGATTGCCATCTGTGTCCACCTTTCAACAGTCCCCACATCCTCCCCTCCATTCCTCCATCTCACTCATTACTTGCCCTCCTCACCCTTTCTCCCTCTACCTGTGCAGGTTACACCCACCAAACCCAGGCTACCACCCCCAGCGGTGAGTAACCAGAGGCTTCCGAATTCTCTACAACCCTGTGGTTCCCTCTGCAACCCTAGAACAGAAGTGGCCAGGAGCCACACCCCTGCTCCACCCCCAGCCTTGGGTGAACCCATTAAAGCCCCAGACATAGGCGCTGGTCCCTGGCATCTGCAGGATGGCAAGGTCCCCACCCCGAGTACTGGTTTGCTGCCAGCTTCTACGATGACAGAGTGCACATCATTGGTGGGGTCCGTGTTGGGCTGTGGGCCTCCCCTGTGCCGAGAGGGCTTCTACTGCAGCAGGATTCTGCATGAGTTCAGATCTCCACTGGGGGTTCACATTTCCAAGTTCTGTAAGCAGGTCCTTTGTCTGTCTGGAGATGGGAGTGGAGCAGACCTGGATCCCTTTCCAGTGCATAATCATCTTCCTTTTAAATAATTGCAGCTGTGATGATGTAGCGGCCATCTTTCCAGCAGCCCAAGTTGCCTCTTCATTGAGGACGTCTCCCTTCCCCTCCTCACTGTCACTCCCTCTCTTCACAGGTTACACCCATCCAGCTTCAGCCACCACCCCCAACAGTGAGTATTTCAGACCTCTGTGTGCCTGGGACCACCACCCTTTCCCTAAAGATAGGAACTGCTCAACCAGAAAGGCCTTCCCTCCTAATCACCCACTTCTGGGTGGGAAGGAGTCCAGAGGATGTTAATGGAAGTGCGGGCTGAACTGGAGGTCACAGGACCCACCCCGCCCTGCCCGCACAACACACCCGAGGATGATGCCCTGACTCCAGGCTGAATGGGGCATAGGGCCAGGCACACGGTTTGTGACGTGAGCTGCCACCATGGCCATCATTCCCTTATAGGTGTAACCCACCCTTGATTTCACCCCCTGTGTTCTTTTCCCTCTGTTGCTGTGACCTCTGCAACCTTCCCCCTGTCCTCTCTGCCCTATCCCTCAAGTTCGCAAGTAGGAAGGTCCTACTGGTACCAAAATCATATCTACAAAATCATCCATTCAAGATCTCTTCTTCCCTCATTATTGCTTACTTAGTTTCCCTGAGGAAACTCATCCATTTCTGTGGGTTTCAGGGACTACATAACAGCTCAAGGTCTAGCTGCTCAGAATCCTAATCCTGAGCCCAGCACACTCTACACAGCAGCTCCTCACCCTTGGTCCACCCACCTCCTGGACATCATCTGACCCCTCAGTCTCTGACCCTAAAGTCACCATCTTCTCCCAAACTTGCTCCTTTTCCTTATCACCAAAGGCAAGGACACGGGTGCCAACCTTCACCCTCCTTCCCACTCACCTCCCATCTGTCCATCACCAAATCATCTCTTCTCCCTTCATAATATCCCGCCAAGTCTTTTCACTGAATCTGTGTTATTGGGCCTTTATTCAGGCCACTGGCATTTTTCGCTAGGACTGGTGCAGTAGCCTCTACTCTGCCCTCCTATAGTCCTCTGCACAGCAGCTGCCAACGGCCCTCCCAGTGTACTTCTGTCTATGTAATTCCTGTCTTATTGACAGTCTTTGGATGACTCCGCCTTATCTACAAGTCATGTCCAAATCCCTGAGTTGTATAGTCACTGCCCCCCTTTTGGGGCTCATATCTATACTTCCACAAGGCCATAATGAAAACATTCAAGTCCCTTGAGGGCAACTGCACAGTCTCCTGTCAGGCTTATACCCAGACTGATTCTTTTGCTTGAGCACTCTGCCACTTGCTCAGCCTCTGTTCACCTACCTCTTACTCGTGCTTTCAATCATACCTGAAAAGATGCTTCCTCCTGGAAGCTGTCCTTGGTCTTTGGTTGGGTGCCTCTCTGGGACTGAAAACCTTCCTGGCTCCCCTGCAGCATAATGGTCTGGCCACGCTCCTGACCACAATATTAGAAGACTGTGCCCTATTCACCCTTGGACCCCCAGAGCCCAGCACAGGGCTTCACACACGTTAGATACCCAATACACATTGGCTGAATGAATGAGTGCAAGTCCCCAGTGTCTTAAAACTCCTACAACATTCTCTCCTTCAGCTTCTGCAGTCTGTGACTATACTTGGGTCCCTTGCTGGTGCTCCACTGTTAGAATTCCAGGCACCCTTGGTCCTTACTATGGTCCAAACTGGACATTTTTCTCTTCTTCCCCCACTGCAGCCACTGGGCCCACTCTGGTGTCCTTCACCCTGAACTTCACCATCACCAACCTGCACTATACTCAAGACATGGGGCACCCAGCTTCTTCCAAGTTCAACTCCATGGAGAGGATCCTCCAGCACCGGGTGAGAGCCCCCTGACGACCACCATCAGCCCCGCCACATGCCTGCTCGTGTAGCCCTTCAGCCCTTCTGCTCATGTCCCTTTCTTTCCCCACCAGCTCAGGCTTTTGTTCAGTAAGACCACTATCGGGCCCCTCTACACTGGCTGCAGACTGGCCTCGCTCAGGTGAGACCCCCAGATGGAGGGATGCATTGGGTCCAGTGGGCCCTCATGTATTGGACAGTGGGGCATCGCTGGCCTCCAGCACCCGCCGTAACATCTTCTTGTGTTCTTCATGCCTAGATGGTGGGAATGTTCAGGTCTTAGAAATGAGGTGTCGTGTTTGTCCTTACGGAATCCAGAGATGATCATTTGTTTTAGATGAAAGCTTTCCTCTTGGAAGAAGCACTATCTCTTGTCTTCAAGTGTTAAAGTCTTAAAGTGTCTTGTCTTAAAGTGTATTCTGTTCTTAGTTGCAAGGGGGTTGTCTCAGATGAGAGACCCTTTGGAGAGCCCCACTGGAATTGAGCCAGCCTCTCAGCCTCCCGCCTTCAGCTCTCTTGCTTTCCACATCTAGAAAGACCCCTCCTCAGTACTCCACATTCCCATGTCCTTCCTTCCCCAGGCTTGAGAAGGGCGGAGCAGCCACCGGAGTGGACATCCTCTGCACCATCCGCTCTGATTCCGCAGACCCCAGGCTGGACAGGGAGCAGCTGTACTGGGAGCTGAGCCGTGAGACCTATGGCATCACCCAACTGGGGCCCTTCACCCTAGACAGGGACAGCCTATATGTCAACGGTGAGGGACTGTGTTCCAGGCAGGGTCTCTCTCCTGGGAGAGTTTTGTGTTTCTCTAAAAGGATCTGTGGTCTATCTCCTTCTTCTCTGGTCTTGGTTCAGTCTTCATTCCAATGACGTAACCATGGGTGCTAGCCATCTACAGTCTCCTTGCCTGGATACCTCCTCCCCAAACATCCCTCCACTGCCTCATCCCCTCTGCTTTTCCTACAAAGTCCCTCTAAATCCTACCTTTCCCTTAATCCTTTATGTTCACCCTGACTCTGGCTCAGCTCCTCTGGCTTTCTCTCTGCAGGTTACACCTATGGAACCATAATACCGACTACCACTAGTGAGTATTCCTGGCCCTGGTTTCCTGGGTCCCATCCCCACTCTGTTCTCCTTTACCTCCTGTCTTCAGTGAGGGAAAGACCTGGGAGGGCCCCTCACTCCCCACTCCTCCCTCTGGGTTCTGGTGGAGAGTCCCAGCCCAGGGCAAGAGCATCTCACACACAGGCCCGTCCTCCCGCCATTCTGACCTTCGCGTGGTTATCCCTCAGATTCTTCTAAAACTCTGCCCTTGTACTTCTCTTATCCTTCCACTCACCTCTCTGTCTCTTGTTCTGAGAGTGTCTCAACATCAGGGTTGCACCATTTGTTGGGTTTTTGGTGAACATGTATTGAACTTGGTGCCTTCCGGGAACCATGCTATGTACGTTACGTACTGTCTTGATCAGCTCTGGCTGCCAAAGCAAACTACCACAGTCCAGGTGGCTCAGATGACCAACACATATATTCTCACAGTGCTGGAGGCCAGAAGTCCAGATCAAGGTGCCAACAGGGTTGGTTGCTCTGAAACCTCTCTCCTTGGCAAGCAGGTGGCTTCCACTTGCTGCCTCTTGGCATGTCATTCCTTTGCCTGCACATTCCCGGTGTCCCTCTGTGTCCTAATCTCCTTTTCTTATACCGATAGCAGCCAGACTGGACTAGGGCCCACCCCAAAAGCCTCATTTTAACCCAGTTACCTCTCTAAAGGCCCTATCTCCAAATACAGTCACCTACCGAGGTACTAGGGATTAGAACTTCTTGAATTTGTGTGTGTGTGTGTGTGTGTGTGTGTGTGTATACAGGAAGGGCAGGAGACACAATTCATCCAAAAACACATGCTCTTTATCCTTTAGTTCTCCTCGCTACAACCATGTGACTCAGCTCCATTTTACAGATGAGTAAACTCGGGCTGGGAGAGGCTGCCAAGTCATACAGCAAATACATAATAGAACCAAGAGTTCCTATGACTCAAAAAACTCACAGTCTCACTTCTCCATCAGTTAATTTCTTTAAAAAGATATGCTGATTTTTGGTGTACACCTCTTATGTTCAAGTTCATCCCCAACAAACCCTGGAATGAGGACCTTGTAGCTCTTTCAAGAATTAATTGCCCCTGCATTCGAGGTGTGTTTTTGGAGCCCTCTCAAACTCTCTTCTTGGGTCCATCTCTGGTCTGTTACACCACAGCATCCTCCCTCGCTCCTTCCAATGTCACTGCGGGGTCTGGGCTCCTCAGGTGCAATGACAACCTGATAAGAGGAAAAATAAGTTAAAGTCAGTTGGATTGACTGTGTTTTGTTGCTCAGTATCCACTCCTTGGAATAGTTCCTGAAGCATTATAGGATCAATTCAATGTACATGGAGAAAAGACAAGGATGGATGGATGGATGGATGGATGGGAGGGAAGGAGGAAGAAGTGATGAGTGGGAGGGGGGACAGAAGATGGATGGGCAGATGGAAGGAAGAAAAGATGAATGGAGGGGGGAAAGGAGGAAGAGAAAATGTCTAAATACATGGAAGGAATAGATATGAAAGAAAGGAAAGATGGATGGATGAATGGAAGAAAAGAAAGCGTAGAGGAAGGAAGCAAGGAAAGGTGGATAGATGGAAGAAGGTGGGGATAGAAGGAAGGACAGACAAAAGGATGCATAGAAAGAAGTGTGAATGGAGAAAAAGGAAGGAAGAGAAGGAATGAGGCAGGAAGGAATGATGTGTGCAAGGATGGTGGGTGGATGGAAGGATGGATGGATGGATGTCATGGATACATGGATGGATGGATGGGAGGGTGGGTTGGTGGATGGAGACATGGAGGATGGATGGATAGAAGGATGAGTGGTTGGATGGGAGGCTGGGTAGACAGATGATAGAAGAAAGGAAGAAGGGGTAGAGGGAGAGAGAAGAAAAGATGAATAGATGGAAGGAAGAAAGAATGAATGCATGGATGAATAGAAAGAAAGATGGAAGGAAAAAAGGAAGGTTAGACAGAAGGAGCTTGGAAGGAGTAGTGAACAGAAGAGAGGGAGGGAAGAGGTAAGTTTTTCTTCCAAAGGTTTGTCCTGCTTATCCATTCTAGAGCCAGGCCACTGGGCCTCTGGTCTCACTTGTATCATATGTTCATTTATTACACTTCCCCTGGGGTCTACTCAGGTCACCCCAACTATTGAACACTGAGCCAGCTGCATGTGTCTCAGCAGGAGCATGTGTCTTCACAGGGGAGGTCATGAGCAAGGACTCTGGCTTTGGAGAACCTGGTCCAGACCCAGACTCTCCCTCTCCAGTCATGTAACCCTGGGCAGAGGACCATTTCTGTACTGTGGTTCCTCCTCTGTTTAGTGTGGGTGGTTCTAGCACCCAGCTACTTACCCAGGTAAAAAGCTCCATATGTAGTGAGTGATCAGAAAGTATTTGCTTATTTGTTTTATATAATGAATATTTATATAGTGTTTACCCTATGCCCAGCACTGTGCTTAGGCACTTTACAGAATTCAACTTGTTCAAACCTCATTACAGATTTTGAATTAGGAATCATTATCTTACAGATGAGTAAATCAATGTACAGGGAGATTGGTTACATCTCCTAGTTGGATTTTTTTTTTTGCAATGCATAGAAGTTTGACATATCTGGGTGTAAGAGAGAAACAGAGAAGAAAAGAGAGACAGAGGCACAGAGAGATAAAGAGTTAGAGATGGGGGAGCAGAGAGCATATGGAGGACAATGTGTGGGGTTTTCCCCGGTTCTACATCAGTATGGTAAGTTGGAGCCTTTCCTTTCTTGGAAGAACAAAGCCTCTAGTGTTTCCACAGAGCCCCTCCACTCCTACACCTGGGTGGGAATACCATCTCCAGCCCCCAAATCCTTACACCTGTCCTTGCTTGCTGCTGGAGTTGTCCCCATTAACAAGCGACCCTCAGGTTTATGGATGGAGGACAAGAGGCCCTTGGAAGCCCCATCATGGGTGGATGTTGGGCGCCCCAACGTCCCCATAAGCCTTGGCCCTCTCTGCCCCTGTCACAGCTGGGGAGGTCAGTGAGGAGCCATTCACACTGAACTTTACCATCGACAACCTGCGCTACTCAGCGGATATGGGCCACCCCGGCTCCCTCAAGTTCAACATCACAGACAGCCTCATGCAGCACCTGGTAAGAGACCAGCTTTCCCGTGACTCCTCCTCGGGGCTGTCACTGGGTCTGACCACACTGGCCCTCTCCTTCCTCTCCAGCTTGGCCCATTGTTCCAGAGGAGCAGCTTAGGAGCCCGATATGCAGGCTGCAAAGTCACCTCACTAAGGTGAGAACCCCCCTCCCACCCACCATAACCCCCTGTGGAAGGACAGGATTTCTGACTGTGGAGGCCACTGCCAGTTGTAGCAGACTGTCTTGGAGGGTCCTTGTTGGCATCCATGTCTTCATGTTACATTATTGTTAAAATTGTAACAAAATACATATAGACATAAAATTAGCCATTTCACTATTTTCAAGCATACATTTCGGTGACATCTGTTATGGGCACGATGCTATGCACCCATCGTCCTACTCTTTCTGAAACTCTTCATCAGGCCATTACTTGCACTTTTCTGGGTTGGTGTGGGTTCTGTGGGGGTTTACAAAGTATTTCTCCAGTTGTGCTCGCTTCGGCAGCACATATACAAAGTATTTCTCCAGCTGTGTTCTCAGTCCACTGTCATCAGTGGTACAGCTCCCCTGAGGCAGGCAGTGGGCACCAGAGTGACAGCACAGGCACTGTCCCTGCACTCATCTAGTGGAGGAAGAAGAATCTAAGCAAGAGAATAAAATATCTTAAATGGTTTTAAATATAGTAAGGTGATGCAGAAATGCAGAAAGATGGAAAAGCAGCTTTACCTAGGGCACAGGATAGTTCATGGAGGTGATTTCTGAACAGTGTCCCAGGTGGAAAAGGATTTGGCCGTGAAAACTGTTCCATGTGGAGGAAGCAGCATGGGCAAAGGTCCTGAGGTAGGAAGGAGCTTAGCATATTCACAGAACAGCAAGGAGGCTGGTGTGGCTGGAACAGAGAGAGAGAGGGACAGAGAGAAAGAAGGTGTTTTCCAGACAGCAGCTGGGGAGCACCAAGGTCCACACCATGTAGAATCTTGGCAGGAATGGATTCTTTTTTAATTGTGATAAAAGACACACAACAGAAAATTTACCATCTGAATCATTTTTAAGTGTCCGGTTCAGTAGTGTTAAGTGTGTTCACATTATTGTGCCACCGGTCTCCAAAACTTGCAAAAACTGAAAGTCTGTACCCATTAAACAATGGCCCCCTGTTTCCCTCTACTCCCAGATGTTAGCCATTACTATTCTACTTTTCATCTCCATGAATCTGACCACTCTGGATATCTCACACAAGTGAAATCATATGGTATTTGCATTTTTGTGTCTGTCTTACTTCACTAAACATAAAGTCCTCGAGGTCCATCCACATTGTGGCCAGTGTCAGCATTTCCCTCACTTTTAAAGCTGAATCATATTCCATCGTATGGATATATCCTATTTTGTCCATCCATTCATAAGAACTTTGGTTTTTGCATGGAACAGGCAATGGGCAAAGTGCTGGGAGTTCAGCACAATGGTGAGCTAAATTGTCCCATTACTTGACTTCATGGAGGCCACTGTCTTGAGGGAACAGGAACAAATAATATAGGTTCACACTGGGGGCCATCAGAGGTGTGATGGGGGAAGCATGGTGTCCTGTGGCAACTAGGATCCTCTCCTGACTCTGCCTGGGAGGGATCTTGGAGAACGAGGAGGTGTCTAAGTTGACAGCTGAAGGATGACCAGGAAATTATTAGAGAGTAAGGAGAGAAGGGGAGAGACCTCCAGACAGAAGGCACTGCATGTGCAAAGATCCTGGGGTGAGAGAGTGTGGCCAGGTGGAGAAACTGTGAATGGTTCAGTAAGGCTGGAACACAGGACATGAGGTGTGCAGCGACCACAGGTGAAGAGGTACCACGTGGGCTGCACTCCCTACACATCAATCTCTCCTTGCTCAGGTCTGTGAAGAATGGTGCCAAAACAAGGGTGGACATCCTCTGCACCTACCGGCAGCCCCCCAGCAGCCCAGGTCTGCCTGCCAAGCAGGTGTTCCATGAGCTGAGCCGGCAGACCCGCGGCATTACCCGGCTGGGTCCCTATTCTCTGGACAAGGACAGCCTCTACCTCAATGGTGAGCGGTTCTCAGCAGCCCCCACCCCGCAACTGCTTCCATACCCCTGTCCCACAGGTCAGGAAACCTAGGGGAAACCTTGAGACAAATTCAGGTGTGAATCTCAACTCTACACTGACCCCTACCCTCCAACACTCACTCTGTGAGGCTGTCCCTGATCACACCTTTCTACAGATGAAGACATGGAGGCTCTGAAAAGTTAAGTAATTTGCCCAAGTGGTGCAGCTAGAGAACGACAGAGCCAGGCCTGAGCCCCAGAAGTTAGCATCCAACACTGTGCTTGACCCTATGCTTTTAACTCCTGAAAGATGATTCCAGGGGAGGTGTGGGAAAAGAATATCCACATCTGTCTTCCCTCCCAGCTTCTTACCCTAGACCAGGGATGGGCTTCTCTCCTGGGTGGGGCCCTAATGCCAGGAAATGAGGTAGGCACTCTGGACATTTGTGGGGTCCAAGGTTTGGACATGCTGGGCATCTTCCTAGAAGCCAGGAAGGGACAGTATTTAAGAAGGTGACCCCTCTCTGGGGTTCTGAGAGGCAGAGCATGGAATGTGGTGTGGTTTATTAGAATAATTCAGCTTCTCTCCTCTCTGTCCCCAGCTTGGAAATGATATTTGGCAAATCATACTTTCTTATCCCCATTGCCACATCAGGTGGACAGGGAGACATCCTGGCCCTTTATGACTCCCATTTGAGCAAAGAGGGAGATGTACAGAGAAGGAAAGCGACCTACCCATGCCACTAGTCAGTCTGGGTCTTGATGTTGTGAGTTCACATCTGTTCTCTTCACCTTGGCCCTTGCAGGGGCAAGTTTAGGATATTTCCCTCCTGTAAAATAAGCTTCATTTTGCTCACTCAGCCAGCAGTCCCCAGAATCTGCTATAAGCCAGGCCTTGTGCTTGGCACCAGGGACACAGGCCACATGGGCAACCTGTCCTAATGTGAGCTCCAAAGGGACAGAGATATTTTGTTCAGTGATATATTCTCCAAATGTAATAGAACTTGGTGCATAGTAGGTTCTCAATAAATAGTTGTTGGTTGGAGGGATAGATTGGAGGGAGGGTGGAAGGGTAGATATTGGGGCAGATATATATGTGGGGGAATAAATGTGTGAACATAAATGTGATGAGGGTCTCTTAGGGGCATGCTGGAGAGGTGGATGGGAAGGGTCATCTCTACCTGGAAGATCAGGAATACCTTAATGATGGAGATGACATTTGAGTCTGATCTTGGAAAATGCATAGATGCTTACCTGGTACACAGAGGGAAAGGCCAGCAGGAGCCCCACGTGGACAAAGGCATGGAATATCTGTGATTGTGCTGCCATCTCCCCTTACGTGTGACATTTTTGTTTCCAGGTTATAATGAACGTGGTCCAGATGAGCCTCCTACAAGTATGTATCTTTGCAACCAGTACCCATATCAGCCTCTACGGGTCTTGAGCCAAACTTTTCTCCTCACTAATAAAGGGAGCTTGCCCAATCTCAGGCTGCTTTCCTGAGTGTGGCCAGGGGTCAGTGGGAAGAAGCATGCTAAGTCATTGGTCTCTTCTGGGCCTGCAGCCATGGTATTGGCTTTCTAAACTTTCCATAGCCTTTTGGGTTGGAGGAAGAAATTTGAACAAACGTTTCCTACAGGGATGCTGGGTTGAGGTCAGTTGATGAGTCCATGCCTCCTGAAAACAAGATCTCCTACAAGGGCCACAGAAGGGACCTCAATGTCAAGATGCAACTGTAGTGGCCACTCAGTGGTTTGGCCAAATTTGCCTGTTCAGTTGTCCAATGGTCCCTTCATCTATCTTTTAATTCATCCATTCTCCCATTCTCAAGTTATCTCTTCTCTCAGACTTCTCCATTCTTCCTTCCCTCTATCCATCTTTTCTTCCTTCTTTCCCTTTGTCCATCCAAACTTTCATTCATTCTTCCTTTCTTCAATTCATCCATCCATCCTTCCTTCCCTCCCTCTCTCTCTTCTTTCATCCAGCCATCCATCAATTCATCCATCCATCCTTCTATCTCTCCTTCTTGCATCCATCCATGCTTCATTCCTTCTCTCCTTTGTCCATCCTTCCATCCATCCAACTTTCATTCTTTACTTCTTCCCATCCATCTGTCCATCCATCCAGCCTCTGCCTATTCACTTGCTTGTCTTTTCCTCCTTTTTCCCTTCCATCCATCTCTCCAACTTTTCTTCCTGTGTTTATTCTTTCTTTCTTTCTTTCTGACCCTTCGTTTGTTCATTATTCCTCTGTCCATCCAGGTATCCCCCCTGTCTGTCCACTTTCCATTCATCTCCCTGTCCTCTTGCTTAATCTCTCTCATTAGCCTACCCTTACTTTCTTGAGTTTATTTCACTCGTGGGCTCATTCACCCCTCTGCTCACACAATCCCTCCTTCCCTTACTCTCATTGATGACATACCTGTGAATGCTTGTCCTGGGGCAACCACTGCTAAAGCCCAGGCAAGCTTTGGGGAATTTCTCCCACTGTGTGGGGACTCTGTTCCTTCCTGATGACTTCCCTTTCCACAGCTCCTGAGGCAGCCACCACATTCCTGCCTCGTTCATCATCACCTACACAACCAGAAGCCACCACAGGTATCTGGAAGATCCCTTTTCCTTCCCAAGAAAAGCTCTGTTCTACCAGTCAGTTGTAAAATTCTGGTGTAGGACAGTCATGTCAATTTCAAAGATTATACTGACAATTCAGTCTAATGCATTCCCTATGGAGCCACTAGTTTTGTGAGATCAGCAGACCATTATAACAACAATGTGAGGTATTTTGGGGAAAGGCACCTAGTATAATTTTGGGGGGAAGTCTTTCTGGAGAAAGTTTCAGCCAAAATGAGAGTTTAAGAATGAGGAGGTGTCATCCAGGAAAATAAGGGATGAAGAGTTTTCCTGATATAGGAGATTTGATGAGCAAAGTCTCAGTGGCCAGAAACAGCATAGTGTATGGAGAGAATTGAGAGGGATTTGGTTTACATAAAGCATAAATCTGAACCTACAGTAGATGGATATGTGAAGCTGAAAGGATCCCAAGAACCATTTGGAAGAACCTTGAGTGCCAGGTCAAGAAGTTTGAACTTGACACTGAAGGCCAAAGGAAGCCATGGGTAGTGGTGACTATACTGAAATTTTTTACTTAAGGAATTTCTTCTAGTTTTCAGTGTAGAGAACATTCTTTAGAGAAGGCATCCAGTAAGTCTGCTGGGGTGTTGGTCCAAGTGAGAGAAGAAAAGGCTTGAGCTGGAAGAGGATAGAGAGGATGTATATGAGGACCACTCTGCAAGTGGTATTGGGGTTACTTGAAGGAGAAGGAGGAGGAACCGAGCGACATGATGGTTTTGAATTGGGTGACCAGATAGTGGGTGGTGGTGCCACTGGAAGAGAAGATGACAGAGTACAATGAATGTAGGACTCTGATGTGGTCTCAGGCCAACTCTCAGAAGTAGCCATCTCTCCCCTCTCTTCTTGTAGCTATGGGATACAACTTGAAGACCCTTACACTCAACTTCACCATCTCGCACCTCCAGTATTCAGGGGACATGAGCAATGGCTCAGCTATGTTCAACTCCACCAAGAGGACCCTACAGCGCCTGGTGAGACCGTGGTCCCAGAAGTTCCTAGTGGGATCAATTCAACCCAGCCCTTGCCCCACTTTTGCCTCTCCTGTTCATCCTCCTCCCTCTTCCTCCCCAGCTTGGATCCTTGTTCCAGAAGAGCAGTTTGGGCCCCTTCTACTCAGATTGCAGACTAATCTCCCTCAGGTAGGACTCTTTTTCTGAGCATTTGCCAGTAGTGACCATTTTGGTGACCAACCCTTCCAGTCTTCCCACTGATTTCCCATTTGTTACCCCCCTCCTTGTGATCCCCATAGTGAGGTTTCAGGACCTCCCTTTAGAGTCCCCACATCCCTCTCTCCCCAGACCTGAGAAGGATGGGCCAGCTACCCATGTTGATGCCATCTGCACCTACCGCCATGACTCCATGGGCCATCGACTTGACAGAGAGCAGCTTTACTGGGAGCTGTACCAGCTGACCCATGGTGTCACCCAGATGGGCTACTATACCCTGGTCCATGACAGCCTCTTTGTCAATGGTGAGTGATTTATAGCAATCGTTATTGGTCCCCATTCTACTTTATTTCCTCTTTAACAAGTCAGCCCAAGTTTTGATGAGGCAATACCCTCCCCAAACTCTCCATGGAAAAAGTCTCTCCTGTTATTTTAGGTAAATAGCATGAAATTCTTTGACAAATTAATATAATGGATCCTAATTTGAACCCCGAGTGTCTGACTCATGGGATCTCTCGGGACAGGAGTTCTACAGTGTGAGGCCCCTCTATGTCAGTGGTTCTAACCTAGAGACAATTCTGCCCCTCAGGAGACCCTTGGCAATGACTGGAGACATTTTGGTTGCCACAAGTGGGGAAGAGTGCTACCGGCATCTAGTGGCTAGAGCCCAAGGGTGTTGCTAATGTCCTCCAACGAACAAGAGATCCTCTCCACCAAGACTTACATAGCCCCAAATATCAGTAGTTCCGAGGATGAGAAACCCTGCTCTCCATGGTCCTATGGTTCATAGATGGGCACCAGACCAACTAATCATACTTCACCACAATTGTTTAATTATCCAACTCTATGAAATTAAGGTCTTGTAATGTGTCACTACAGCCTCAGTTCTTTAGTTAGTATATCCTCATACCCAGTGAATGAGTAAATGAGTGAACCATTGGGAGAAGAGTATCTCAGCCCCATATTTGAGGATCTAGTGAAGTTTACATTCACCCCTTCAACAAACACATTTACATTACCATTCTGTCCCAAGCCATGTGCTAGGTACAGGGATAGAACACACAAGTTCTCTCCCTGAAAAATCTCATAACCAAGAGAACTGAATATTACTTAGGGACACACCAAAAAGGCAGAGACCGTTATTAACAGGGTGCCATGGAAACACAGAGCGGGGACAATTCAGGGAAGGCTTCCTAGAAGAAGATATTATGTACCCAGTACTATACTAGGCCCTGGAACATGGCAAGAACAAGACAGAGAGATCCCTGCTCTCCTGGAGTTCCATCTCATTGGGGTTCTGAAACATGAGTAGTTTTCCAGGAAAAGCAGAGGATTGAAAAACATTCTAGAAAGTAAAAACTCGCACTGGGAGAATCCCTGTAAAATTCCAGTTTTCCCCATTGTGGGGTGACTTTCCATTTGGAGGTCCCCAGCATGTGGGCCTATGTTTGGCTGAATCTGACAGTAGGCACTATGCCTCTCTCTGTGCTAATGGCTAAGAGTCTCCTCCTCTCGTTGGCTCCAGGCTATGCACCCCAGAGTTTATCTACCCAGAGGGAGTATCAGCTAAATTTCCGCATCATCAACTGGAACCTCAGCAACCCAGACCCCACATCCTTGGAGTACACAGCCCTATGGAGGGACATCCAGGACAAGGTAGTGTCTCTCTCACCAGTCCTGTCTCTCCTTGCCCTGGGTGCCCCTGTCATTCCTCTGATTCACATATATTAAGTGATTATTTCAATTTTGCCCTTTGCCTATGTGTTTTGAGTTCTCTCAGTTTCCAAAGGTGGTGCTCTGGCTGCCTTCCCCATTTTCCAGATGGGCAAACTGAGGCTTAAAAGGGGGAGTGGTGTGCCTAAGGTCACACAGCCAGGATACAAACTCAGAGCTCCTTTGCTCCAAGGCCTGTGTTCTTTCACTGGCTGCAGTAGCCCCCTCAAGCCCCAGGAGGCCTCCATCTCACCCACTGCCCCACCCTTTATTCTAGGTCACCAAACTCTACAGAGGCAGCCAGCTACAAGACATATTCCACTCCTGCCTGGTCACCAATTTGACGTAAGTTGAGGAGGTTGGAAGTGCTGGCTGAGCTGGCAGCTTGCAGCTCTGAGCTTCCATCCTGGCACAGTCTTTGAGATGAAAGTCACTGACAAGCTCCCCATGCTCCCCCACATCCCTGTCAGCCATTTCTACCATCTCCTTCCATAGGACTTTGGGGAGGGGTAAGGGAAGGATTAACTCACGGGGCCACCAACACTAGCATCCACCACCTTCTCCTCTTTGAGATGCTTTCAACAAAGATAAGCCCAATAATAACATTTCCTGTGGCCCTACCCCTGCTGAGCACTTTCATGCATGGTCATCTCATGGGATTCTCATGCAGCCCCTGTGAGATGGATACTATTGTGACCATCCCCATTGTTCAGATGGGGAAGCTGAGGCTTGGAGAAGAAAAGTAAACAGCTCAAGAATTGCCCAAATTTGGTTGGAACCCAGGTCTGTGAAGAATGAGTGGAAGAACTGAGACACTGGGGAACAGGAGGATCATGGGACACAGTGCCAACTTTGAGTGTTTCCAGACTTCAGTTCTTTTGTCTTTAAGATGGGGATAATTATAATGATAACTTCCACCAGAGTGATGGTGAGGGAATGTTTAAGTCACTTCCTAGAGGTGCTCCATAGATGTTCATTATTTTTATAGTTATTTGTTCTATTCCCAACTTGTGGAAACCTTGTGTTTTTCGTCAGGGTGTCTTCTCTAGCTTGGGAGATAATCTCTCACCTCTTGCCTTTAGGTCTTTGGGCCTATTAAACAAGAACTCAGGAGACACTGCTGGTGTTGAGTGATAGCTGAATTCCGTGGTCTCTGTCTCTAGGTTGGGCTCCATGTTGGTCACCGTCCAGGTACTGTTCTCTTCCAATGTGGACCCCAGCGTGGTGAAGAAAGTCTTTCTGGACAAGACCCTGAACGTCTCATCCCACTGGCTAGGGGCCACCTATCAGCTAACGGACCTTCATGTGACAGGTGCAAGATTGGGGGTTGATTTCATGGCTTGAAGAGATGGGGTTATGAGGAAGGAAGGACGGGGCTTCTCAGGAGCAGTAGAATGGATGGAGGCTCTGGAGGGGAAAGGGGGACTTTCTGGAGGCCCATGTTGATGACCCATGACATTGGATCATCCAGCAGAAAGTAGGAAGAAAACGTGCAGCAATTGCACCCAAGGAAATGATTATTTTTACTCATAAATCTTTCCAACCCAAAATGTGGAGTATCCTGAGTTGCTTTCTTAGGCCCTCTGGCTATGACTCATACACTGATTGATTGAAGGACACATTCATTCATTCAACAAGTATGTCATGAAAGTAAATAGGCATCGATGATGCACTGTGGAAACTGCTAGAGAGAATTTCAAGAACCTGAGGGAACCCCAAGGAGGAACACACAGCCCATCTTGAAAGTTTTCTGGAGGAAGTAATGAACAAACTGAGATGTGATGGTGAACATGACCTAGCCAATGGGAAGAGTTAGGGAGTCGAGTTACATGTGTTTATATCCTAGAAGACAGAACATTTGGGGAGGCTCTAAGGAGTTTGGTGTGGCTGGAGCAAACACTTTGACATGGGAGAAGTGGCGGGTAAAGCTATAGAAGCAGGCAGGGACTTTCTTGCGCACTGGAATGGTTTGCAGAGGAATATAACAGAATTCTGCTTTAGAAAGCTCATCCTCTAGGTGTCGTATAGAGAGTGGATTGGAAAGGGGAGAAGACCAGAGGCAGCGAGACACATTAGGAACTTAGGTCAACAAAGGTGTATGACAGATGTCCCCTAGGGTGATCAGCACCTGCACTTGCCTTCTGTGCCCCAGAAGGGCCCAATCTCCTCATCCCCACATACTAGTGAGCTCTCATAATACTTGGGGGAGAGTTGGTAGATAGAGAGATCAATGGATACAAAGTGGCTGGGTGGAGGCCTTATGTAACATGTCTTTAAAAAAATCCAGCTCAGGGACGCCTGAGTGGCTCAGTGGGTTAAGCCGCTGCCTTCAGCTCAGGTCATGATCCCAGGGTTCTGGGATCAAGTCCCACATCGGGCTCCTTGCTCGGCAGGGAGCCTGCCTCTCCCTCTGCCTCTGCCTGCCTCTCTGTCTGCTTGTGCTCACTTGCTCTCTCTCCCTCTGTCTCTGACAAATAAATAAATAAAATCTTAAAAAAAAAAAAAATCCAGCTCAGGTCACATTGCCAGGAATAAGTAGACTAGCTGGAATGACTTTTTTGCTAAAATCTTCTCCTGATTGGGACTATTATACCTTCTTTTTATTACAGAAGTGGAGCCACCAGCTCATCTTCCAACAGACATACCAACAAGCAGTCCCAGCCCTGACCACTTCCAGCTGAATTTCACTGTCACCAACCTACTCTATTCCCAGGACATAGCCCAGCCAGGCACCACCAAACACCAGCAGAACAAGAGAAGTATTGAGAATGCGGTGAGAATCCACTCCATTCCCATGTAGAGACAGACCTATGGACACTGGGTAGTCAGAGGGTGATTTTCCATAATAATTTCATAACAATTCATGAAGAGAGGTTCTTATGCCCATTTGCAAATTAAGAAACAGATTAAGATTTAAATTAACAGATTAACAGATTAAAATTAACAGATTAACATATTAACAGATTAAAATTAAGGCCCAGAGAGTTTCAGTAGCTAGTCCAGGGTCCTGTAGCTAAGGCATACTCTGGAATGGGATGTCCTTTGGTACACTTATCTGGGCTAGTGTTTGTTGAGATAAGAAAAAATAGATGGGAAAGAATAGAAGGGGAGTATGCTCAGTGGCTAAAAATTCTGCTGCCACTTGGCCTGGGATGGTGATCAAAGGAACATTGCCCTATCTTTCAGCTCAACCAGGTCTTCCGAAACAGCAGCATCAAGAGTTTTTTCTCTGGCTGTCAAGTTTTAGCATTCAGGTGAGTTCCACCTCAAGATCTAATCACTCTGGAGACTCCTGATGTCCTTTAAGTAAAAGTGTCCCTCATTGTCATGGTCCCAGTTCTAGCTCTTATGGAAGATAGCCCTGGGAGTATTGAACTGTTACCTAAAAACCAACTTATTCCTAAACCAGTGAACCCAACTGGCTCAGAAATTCAAGAAAGCCAGAGTAGACTTCAGTAGACCTGGAGGCACCTGATATTGGGGCCATGGGATGTGGAGTAGAGCATCCATGCCTTAAGAAATTAGCCATTGAAGTCAGGATCCATAGAAGATGGGGGTGGCTAGAACCAGATGACTTAGAATCCAGCAGTCAGATTATACTGCTCAGTAGTGTAGCCACTAGTCAAAAGAGCCAATCCAAACTTCTCATATATCTACTGAGATAGGATCACATAGAAAATAGACCCCTTCAAAGAACACAATTTAGTGCTTTATTTGTAGAGTAGTACAATCATCCCACTATCTAATGGTGGAATTTTTTAAAATTATGTTCAGTTAGCCACCGACTAGTACATCATTAGTTTTTGATGTAGATGTGATATAGGGTGTGGAATGTTCTTTAAAAAAAATCCTGTGCCCATTAGCAGTTGATTCCTACTCTTCCTTAATCCACATCCCCTAGCAAACAATAATCTACTTTCTGTCTGTCTGGATTTGCCTATTCTGAACATCCCATATTAATGAATTCAAATACTATGGGGCCTTTTGTGACCAACTTCTTTCCCTGAGCATAATGTTTTCAAGACCATCCATGTTGTAACACGTATAAGTACTTCATTCCTTTTTTTATGACGAAATAATATCTGTTGTATAGCTCTACTACTTTAAAAAAACTTTTATTTAAATTCAATTTAATTCTACTCTCTGTTCAATCAGTTTGACTCTTTTAGATTCCTCATATAAACATACACTGTATTTATTATTAGTTTAAGAGGTAGAATTTAGTGATTCATGAGTTGCACATAACACCCAATGCTCATTGCATCACATGCCTTCCTTCATGCCCATCCCGCAATTACCCCATCCCCTGCCCCAGCAACCCTCAGTTTGTCTCCTGGAGTTAAGGGTCTCTTACAGAGGCAAACCGTAAGAAGGTAAACCACTTTCCATTTATCCATTCATTCACTGATGAGCCTTGGGTTATCTCCACTTTTTTGTCTATTATGAATAATGTTGCTATGATCATTTCTGTGTAAGTTTTTGTATCAGCTTGTGTTTTCAGTTCTCTTGGGCATGTACATAGGACTGGTATTGTATGGTCATATGGTAATTCCAGGCTAACTTTTTGAGGAACTACTGAACTGTTTGCCACAGAGGTTCTACCATTTCCCACTCCCATAAGCAATGTATGAGTTCCAAACTATCCAGATCCTCACCAACAATTGTTATTATCCCTTTTTTTACTATAGTCATCCCAGTGGATGTGAAATGGTATCTCACTGATGTTCCAATTTGCATTTTCCTAACAATTAGTGATGTTGAACTTTTTAAAATTTTTTTTATTTCTTTTCAGTGTACCAGAATTCATTGTTTATGCATCACACACAGTGCTCCATGCAATACCTGCCCTCCATAATACCTACCGCCAGGCTCACCCAATCTCCCATCCCCCACCCCTTCAAAACCCTCAGATTGTTTTTCAGAGTCCATAGTCTCTCATGGTTCATCTCCCCTTCCAATTTCCCCCAACTCCCTTCTCCTCTCCATCTCCCCATATCCTCCGTGTTATTTCCTATGCTCCACAAATAAGTGAAACCATATGATAATTGACTCTCTCTGCTTGACTTATTTCACTCAGCATAATCTCCTCCAGTCCCATCCATGTTGCTACAAAAGTTGGGTATTCATCCTTTCTGATGGAGGCATAATACTCCATAGTGTATATGGACCACATCTTCCTTATCCATTCGTCCGCTGAAGGGCATCTTGGTTCTTTCCACAGTTTGGCGACCGTGGCCATTGCTGTTATAAACATTGGGGTACAGATGGCCCTTCTTTTCACTACATCTGTATTTTGAGGGTAAATACCCAGTAGTGCAATTGCAGGGTCATAGGGAAGCTCTATTTTTAATTTCTTGAGGAATCTCCACACTGTTCTCCAAAGAGGCTGCACCAACTTGCATTCCCACCAACAGTGTAAGAGGGTCCCCCTTTCTCCACATCCTCTCCAACACACATTGTTTACTGTCTTGTTAATTTTGGCCATAAATCAAAACCACATTGAGATACCACCTTACACCAGTTAGAATGGCCAAAATTAACAAGACAGTAAACATTTTTTTTAGTACTGATTGGTTATTTCCTATCTTCTTTGCAGAAATTTCTATTTAAGTCCTTTTCCCAGTTTCACACTGATTTTTTTTTTATTGTTGAGTTATCACCATTTTTGTGTATCCTGGATACTAGATCCTTGTCAGTTATATGATTTGCAAATATGTTCTCTATTTGTCACGCTGCCTTTTCACCTTCTAGGTACTACCCTTTGAAACACATCTTTAATTTTCATTTCATCTTTAATTTTGATGACTCTCAATTTATCAATTTTTTCTTTGGTTGTTTGTGATTTTAGTCCCAAATCAAAGAAACCATTGCCTAATCCAAATTGACAAAGATTTACACCCAGCA
Source organism: Neogale vison (assembly GCF_020171115.1). NCBI lineage: Eukaryota > Metazoa > Chordata > Mammalia > Carnivora > Mustelidae > Neogale > Neogale vison. The sequence goes on from NC_058096.1 coordinate 218,292,934, forward strand.
TTTTTTTCCTAAGAGTTTTATAATTTTATCTCTTATATTTAGACATTTGATTTATTTTGCTAATTTTTGTTTCTGTTGTGAGGTTCGAGTCCAACTTCATTCTTTAGTTTGTGGATATCTAATTGTATCAGTACCGATTTGTTAACTAGGCTATTCTTTCCCTGTTATCTCTGCACCCTTGTTGAAAATCAGTTGTCCATGATTGCATGAGTTTGTTTATTTATGGATTTTCAAGGGTAGTTTTTAATGGCTCATCAGTTGCATATAACACCCAGTGCTCATTACATCAAGTGTCCTCCTTTTTTTTTTTTAAAGATTTTATTTATTTATTTGACAGAGAGAGATTACAAGTAGGCAGAGAGGCAGGCAGAGAGAGAGAGGAGGAAGCAGGCTCCCTGCTGAGCAGAGAGCCCGATATGGGACTCGATCCCAGGACCCCGAGATCATGACCCGAGCCGAAGGCAGCGGCTCAACCCAATGCCCATCATCCATTTACCTGATCCCCCCCGACCCACTTCCCCTTATTTTTTATTTTTTTGGAAGGATACACTTTCAGAGTTCTCGGCCATTTTTTCTGACATCCATTTTTTTCTTAACTAACCGATCCTCAGATTGTTACAAGCCTTTGGTTAATTTCTAGACTTCTGAAAAAGTTGATTTTGACCATTCTTGCCAGTGTTCTCAATGATTTTATGGATTTTTGGAAGTCCTTACAGCAAACATTTATTTTTTTTTAAATATTTTATTTGTTTATTTGACAGACAGAGATCACAAGTAGACAGAGAGAGAGAGAGGGAAGCAGGCTCCCTGCTGAGCAGAGAGCCCGATGCGGGACTCGATCCCAGGACCCTGAGATCATGACCTGAGCCGAAGGCAGCGGCTTAACCCACTGAGCCACCCAGGCGCCCTACAGCAAACATTTCAAAAATGTTCTCCCCTTGGCTTTTTATTTATAACCTAATTAAATTAACCAAAATAAGACATTCATTTCTTCACCCACACTAGCATATTTTAAGTGCTGAACAACAAAATGGGGCTAATAATGACTGTATTTTGACATTGCAGATACTAATGTTTGTATCATTGCAGAAGGTTCTTTTGGATAGGACCTAGAAGCAGGAACCTGAAGCAAGGTAGAATTCAAGGTAGTCTTGTTCATCCCTTTTGCCCTTCCAGGTCTGTCCCACACAGCAGCCACACTGGGGTGGATTCGCTGTGTAACTTTTCACCATTGGCTCGGAAACTGAACAGAGTTGCCATTTATTTGGAATTCCTGAGGCTGACCAATAATGGCACCCAGCTGCAGAACTTTACCCTGGACAGAAACAGTGTCCTTGTGGATGGTAAGGCTTCTTGGTCATTGGGGCAGGAGTTTAGGGGTCCAACCTCCACATGTGGGGTCTTTCCTGGGAATCTAGAGACCTGGGGTTGAGTCAGTGTTAAACATTTTTAGGCTTATGGGATATGGCATATTCCCCTGGGCTTTATCCACCATTGAGGGAGAGGAAGGGATACCCAGTGGGATATTGGAGACACTTGCCTTCTCAGAGATAGCTCTGTGACCTCAGGCAGGTCACTTCCCCTCTCTGTAATTCTGTTTCTCATCCCTGTACTAAAAGTCACTTGCCCAGTGGTCAGTGAGGGATTCTAGCTCTGAGTTGTGCTGTATAAAAAGAGAACCTATGTAAGAATGGACCTGACTTGGCCCACAGGTTGTACTTTGCCAAGTTCTGCTCTGGATCCGCACCATGCAGTAGAACTTTCTGCAATAATGGAATGTTCTCTATCTGTGCTGTCCAGCACAATGGCTGCATGTGACTATTGTATACTTAAAATCTGGCTATTGTGGCTGGCTTTTATAGTTACTGATTTTTAATGTTACCAAGGAACCAGAGTTTTTAGTTTGAGTTGATTAAAATTATTTTTAATTTAAGAAGCTACTTGTAGCTGCTCTGTATTGGACAGCACATCTATAAGAAGTTGGCTGGGGAGGAGCCATCCAGTAGGGTGACCTGAAACTCTCTCCCATGCCCAGTGGGTGCTATGTGTCCCTACTTTTGTGGGGTTTATGCTGCAGTTACAATGACAAAAATAGACAATTGGAAAGTATTATTTGGTGTGAAATAATTCATACTTGGAAGTGGTCATCACAGAAGCTTTCCTGGAAAGAAGTTACATTGTAGGTGAATCCTGGAAAATGAGTATAAAACAACTTAGTAAAGGAGAGGGGTGAATGTGTTTCTGGGCAGGGAAGAGAGCATTTGAGTGGGAATTTACAAATTTAGAGACATCTCTTGGTCTTGCCAGCTATGATAACCCATTCTCCCCAAAACCATCATAAGATGGCACAGCCCAATTTCAGCCCTCCTTGCCCAGAGGTATGAATTTGATTAATTTATTACACTCCTTGGATTATGTAGCAAAGTGTCCTCATTTTTTAGAGAAAAATGGGTGAACATTATGATTTCTAATTCAATATTTCAGGGAAAATACGAATGAAGCAAGGGTGGCAAGTGCTAACAATTTATACATTGGATGAAATATTGTTTTAACTGGGTGAAATATGCATTGTTAAATCTAGATGATGCATGTTTACGATATTCTATTTTTCTGTATATTTGAAAAGTCTTATTTAAGAAGCATAAAAACAAAATTTAAAAAGCACAAAACACGCTCACATGCATTCTCCATTTCATTCATTTCCAGGGTATTCTCCCAACAGAAATGATGTCTTGACTGAGAATTCTGGTAAGTCTCAAAGAAGTCCCAGCCCAGGATGGGGAAGAAATGTCTTGATGCTATACTTAACGAAAACCATGTGCCCAGAGTCTTGATAATGGTGAAAGCTGGACAACCCATGTCAGGGATTGTTAGGCACAGTTCAGGGAAAGCAGGAGCTTCTAGGGGAATGACAGGAGGTGACTCACACCAGCACTTGTCTCCCCAGACCTCCCCTACTGGGCCATCATCCTTATCTGCTTGGCAGGACTCCTGGTACTCATCACATGCCTGATCTGCTGCTTCCTGGTAAGTAAGGAGGGTTGCTTGTCTTTTTACTATTAGGTTGTAAGAGTTCTTTATGCTTTATAGATATATGTCCTTTGCTGGGAATATGTTTTGTGAATATCTCTCATAGTCTGTGTGTGTTTTGCTTTTTCCTTTTTTAAAGAATTTTTTAAAGATTTATTTATTGGAGAGAGAGGGAATGAGCAGAGGGGCAGAGGGAGACAGAGAGAGAGAGACTCCTCAAGCAGACTCCCCAAAGAGTGTGGAGCCTGACAGGGGGCTCCATCCCAGGACCCTGAGATCATGACCTGAGCTGGAGTCAAGAGTCGGCCTCTTAACTGACTGAGTCACCCAGTGCCCCTTGCTTTGTCCTTCTCTTGAACAACATAAGTCTCAAGGAAACATAAGTGAAAGTCATAATGAGATACTATGACACATGAGGACGGCTAAAATTGAAAAGATTGACTCTCACAAGTGGTGAAAAAGATTAGGAACTACTAGAACTCTCAGAGAATGCTGGTAAGAAATAGCTTGGATGCATTTTTATTATTTTTTTTATTTTCAGCATAACAGTATTCATTATTTTTGCACCACACCCAGTGCATTTTTAAAGGTTGCATATACCTACCCAGCCATTCCACTCTTAAGAATTCATGCAAGAGAAGTAACATTAAATTAAATTAAATAGTTAAATTAAATAAAATTAGAATAGACTAGAATCTATACAAAGACTTGTACACAAATGTTAATAATAACTTTATTTTACCAGCCAAAAACTGGAAACAATCCAGAGGTCCATCAACAGATGAATGAATCAACAAAGCCTGGTCTAGCTCCACAGTGGAATACTAATTCAGGAATAAAAAGAAATGAATGACAAATACATGCACTGACATGCATAAATCTCAAAATAATAATGTGGAGTGAAAGAAGCTAGATAACAATGAGTACATAGTGTATGATCCTGTTTATAAACAAATTACAGAAGACAAGCTAATCTACAGGGATATCAATCAGATTAGTGGTTCCCTGGGAACGAGAATGTTTTTGCAAATGGCAGGGAAGGAGGAATTACAAAGGAGCAAGAGGACACTTTGGGGGATGACGAGCTTTCCTTGTCTTGACTGTGGTGATGGTTCACAAAGTTATATTCAAAACTTGTCAAATCATTTGCTTTACATGCATACAGCTCACTGTACACCAGTTAAACCTCGGTTAAGTAGAGGGTGCCTGTGTGGAGGGAGGGAAGGAGAGGATATGAAGGGGTATCAGAGAAAAGGGTAGAAAAACAGAGTTGAAGGGAAGAGAGAAGAGAAAGAGATAAAAGGACGAGGCATGCCTGAGAGAAAATGAAGTAGAAAAAGGTTGAGACACACACAGAAGGCACCAGGCATCTGTGGCTTTGGCCACCCTCATCCCTGAGGTCCCAGGCCATTCTTACACCCTCCTCTTGCCCTCACAGGTCACCGTCTGCCGGCGGAAGAAGGAGGGAGGCTACCAGGTTCAGCAGCACAGCCTGGGCTATTACCTGCCTCACCTGGACCTGAGGAAGTTGCAGTGAAAGCTCTGCCTGGGAGCTCCCAACAGGAATAACCTCATTGGGATAGGAATAAACCACATTGGTTGGACACAGTCTCTGGGCCCTTCTTGACTTGGCCTCTGACTGGTTCACAGGGGACCAAGATGAAAGGTTTTCCCCTTCACTGACCCCTGAAGGGCAGCTGCAGTTCTGTCTTTTGGTTTCACACCATTTCCTCCCTCAGAGGCATCAGAACTGGCAAGAGACCCAGACATTGTCATCATGTAAAATCAACATTCCACCTCAATCCAAAGTTTCTCTTCCTAGAAACCTTGGAGCATGCCTCCCCTTGGCTCTGTGCCAACCACCACACCCATCTCCATTCCTCCATATTTCCCCACTCCCAATGTTCTCCTGACACTGTCTCATTCTCGGAAGCTCGGGTTCACCAGGACTTCCAGACCAGTCTGCCTCAGGGGCTCCTCTCCCCTCATGAGTCCTCCAAAATGGGAAATGGTCCAAGAAGGAATGAGTGAGTCAGGAATGACTGTGCAATCAACATTGGGACTTGGAGCCGAAATGACCAGGTATCTGGGAAGCCTCAGTCCCAGAGAAATCTCAAGGCTCGAGAGACATGGTTTCTGCTTTGGATATAAAGTTAAATAACACTCAGTGGGAAAGAAAAAAATCTGAGGAAAAAGCTAGACAGTCTTTCTTTATCTTTCTCTGTGCTGACTCCAACTAGATAGAGCAGGGTTGCCCCCAGCAAGCAGCCCCAGATGAGCAAGGCGTGAGGCAAGCTGTGATGTCTGTCCTGCTTTGGATTTGCGGGACTAATTGGCATGATCTCTACACCTTTTGCAGACAACCACAGCTGAAGACACCCAAGGGCAGAGAAGTTGCGGCAATGCCACCCTTTCAAACTTAATTGGTGTGAGAGTCATATCCTCAGTCTTAAACAGTCATTTTCTGAGAGTGCCTTCTCTGGAAATTATAATAATGATAACAAGAGCTATATTATTATTGATGCCTTAATCTTCTAAGCAACATGAGTGGCAAACTTTCCCAGCTGCCCTCACAGTCTCTAGCCTCTGCATGCATTGTCTCAGCTAACATTCACCATCCTTGAGAGCTGCATTACCATTTTATAGCTAACGATACAGAGGCTCAGAGATACTAAATAACCAGGAAGGAAAAAATTTACTAGGAACCTAAGTTAAACACCTCACCACACTATCTGTTGAAGAAAAAGGTAAAAACACTTTCTGAAATACAGACAGACTCAACATTGCCCTGCCAGAGGCCTTCAGTGAAAGAACCAGTCAAGGATGTACATCAGGAAGCAGAAATGTGAACCCAGAAAAATGTAACAGGAGTGATGAGGGAAAGAAAAAATTCAGTGTATCTAAATCAGAATTAGTCTTCAAACAAGGTATTAAAGCACATTCTAAAACTCCAGATGAGTGCCTCATGGAAGAAAAGAGGATGGGATATTACTCAGCCATCAGAAAGGATGAATAACACAAAAATAATGAATACTGTTATGCTGAAAATAAATAAAAAATAAATTTTAGAAAAAGGATGAATAACCAACTTTTGCATCAACATGGACAGGACTGGAGATTATGCTGAGTGAAATAAGTCAAGCAGAGGAAGTCAATTATCATATGGTTTCGCTTACTTTTGGAAGATAAGGAGTAGCATGGAGAACAATAGGAGAAGGAAGGGGAAAATGAAGGGGGTAAAAATCGGAGGGGGAAATGAATCATGAGAGACTGTGGACTCTGAGAAACAAACCGAGGATTTTAGAGAGTAGGGGGGTGGGGGGATGGGTTGACCCGGTGATGGGTATTAAGGAGGGCACATATTGCATGGAGCACTGGGTGTTATATGTAAACAATGAATCTTGGAATACTACATCAAAAACTAATGACATACTGTATGGTGACTAACATAACATAGTAAAAAACAATAAAATAAAATAACATTTTTAGGTAAGATAGAAATACCACGAATATTATTTTTTTAAAACTCATTCTCAGAAACTGATGAACCCATGAGACAAAAGTTAATGATGAAAAGGCGTTAAATATTACCACAGTTTGCTCAAGCAAATTGACAATTAAATCCCAATGAGCATCTCCCTCCCTATCCCATCTTGTTTCATGGATTCTTCTCCTACCCACTTAAGCCCCCATGTTGCATCACCACTTCCTCATATCAGGGAGATCATATGATAGTGGGTTGGAAGAAGGGGGGTAGGGTTATGGACATTGGGGAGGGTATGTGCTTTTGGGTAAATTGGAAGGGGAGATGAACCATGAGAGACTATGGACTCTGAAAAACAATCTGAGGGGTTTGAAGTGGCGGGGGGGGTGGGAGGTTGGGGTACCAGGTGATGGGTATTATAGTGGGCACAGCTTGCATGGAGCACTGGGTGTGGTGAAAAAATAATGAATACTGTTTTTCTGAAAATAAATAAATTGGAAAAACAAAACAAAAAAAAACAAACAAAAAAAAAAAAAGCCAAACAAATTGTAAGTAAATCAAATTAAAAAAATAGCAATGAGAATGGCAGTTACCAAAATTTAAAATACATTAATAACATATGTATGATATGAGTGCAATTTTACACAAAAAGCATATAGAGATGCTTTTCAGGAATAGTTCAAGAGTGATTAACTCTAGTAAAAGGGATTTTATATATATATATATATATATTTTTTAAGGTATTTTCTTAAATCTCTACCTAAGAATGTTTCCCTTTTATAATTAAAATAATTGTTCAAAACTAAAAAAAAAAAAAAAAAAATCCCAATGAGCAATGTGGTTCAGCGATAGATTAATGATGCTGAAAACAGTCTTTTTTGACATCAGGATCCCCAAAATGGCACATCCATTTTTGGGAATCTGATGTCCAACACATAGAGATATTTAAAAAGTGAGAACTCTGGTATTTCCTTGTACTGAATTCTGAATTAACATGCAACAAAGAATAGAAAAATAGAGACCTACAAACATACATCTTTGAGAACATAAAAAAAAAAAAATGTTGGAATCTTAACACAAACAGAATAGTCCATTTCAACCAGGCATGTTTTACCCTGACTGTGAAGGCAGAACACTAAATAATGCCATGACTTTGATCACTCTCTGTTGACTTTAAAATGCAAATAACATACAGAGTAAGAGAAGGTAACAGTACCTCATGGAAAGGAAAGACCTCCTTTCTCTCCTCACCTGAAACCCAATCTCGCAGCTCAAAAAGATCACTGTGTCTATTGTCTATGTCACACAAAATAATTTAATATAAGAAAAGTACCAGTACATTTTTGTACTGGTAAGTACCAGTACAAGTTTTGAGGGCTCGGGAGCATGAAGGCACCATGGACACTGCAAAGAGACCTTAATAAAGTCCCATGCTCCATTTCACCTGCACTAGCTTCTCTTTTTTCTCGTGGTGTTTTTCAGGATGTGCTTCTTGGCCCCTCATTTTCTCTGCCTCTCTAGCAAGTCTGTCTACAGCCAGTGCCATGGCCAACCTTTCTCTTGCTGTCTTCACTTTCCTTTCCTGTTTCCTGATATCTTCCTCAGTCACCAGAAATTGTTTGCACAGAAGCTGTGGGATACCCAGACCAGCTCCTGGAATCACCTTTACCAAATCTGAAGACCCAGCAGGGGTGGGCGTGGGGCTGGGGTTCAGACCACCTACAAGAACACCTGGCAGATATTCACCTGAGCACCTAGGCACAAGTTTTTGCAAGGCTTTGGCAAGATCCAAAGTGCTTAAGAGTTCCCCTGCACTGCTGCAGGCCTGGAGACCTTGCAGCCTCTTCTGCCAGCACATCTGCTGGGGCTTGTCCAGGGTTTCCTCCCAGTGATGGCATCTGACCTCATTGCCAGGATAGGATGTGATTCTGGTTACTGGCCTCTTGAATATGTAACTGGACATCCTCAAAGGGATTGAGACACTTAAGCAAGACTTTGGTTTGGATTGGTTTCCACAATCCTGCTGCTTCCTCTGTGGAGTCTTGACCATCATACTTCTTTTCCTTTTACCCTATAAAAATAAATCATGAGATTGGTTTAAAATCCTGAGATTGGCCTGAGATTGGTTTAAAGTGTTTTAAAAGGCTGCCTTCTTAGGAACACCGTATTGGTTATCTTGTACTTCTACCTTCCTTCTCTACTTCTGGGGATAGATCTGACCTGTGTCCTGGGAATGTCATCAGATAGATTTGGGTGAAAACCAGAAAATTCAAGATCAAAATTCAGGACCTACCCCAGATCATTTCCCCTTCACCATCTTGTTGTTGTTGTTGTTGTTAAAGATTTTATTTATTTATTTGACCGATGGAGATCACAAGTAGGCAGAGAGGCAAGCAGAGAGAGGGAGGAACAGGCTTCCTGCTGAGCAGAGAGCCTAATGCGGGGCTTGATCCCAGGACCCTGAGATCATGACCTGAGCTGAAGGCAGAGGCTTTAACCCACGGAGCCACAAGATCCTCTCTTTTATGATTTATCCTCACTTGTCCTTGTCACTCTTAACCATACAATTCCTGTTCTTCGCCCCCACCCCTAGGTCCACAGTGCCCAGTGTTTTTTCTAAATCTCCAGCCCCACAACCCATCTGTGTTAGGTGACTATTCATTTGGTCTACCTGTTGACCACTTGGTATTCAGAGCTTAAACCAATAGTGTAATTATCATCTGCTCCACTCTTAGCAACTCACTCCCATATCCCAGACATTCACATCAACCAACAATGTCATGGTCAAAAATAAATAATTCAGAAAACATATTCACCTACTACAAATTCCTGATTTTTCAGTTTTCACTCAAAAAATACAATATGCAATGTTGTGTACTTCTACAATAATTACCTTATACAATGTTACCTGTCCCTCAAGATTGGAAGTGATGCCAGATCATCATATCCTCACCTTACTTTCTTTCCTATTCCTATCAATCCTGGATTCCATGGTCTATGATCTCAGTAATTCCCTTGGAATAATCAAGAATTCCTTAACACGTATCGTATCTGCTTTGTAAAATTTCAAATCTGGAAGACCCTGGTTATCCACCATGCCATAGCTATTGCTAGTCTTAGGATAACTGCTGAGGAGAGCACACATACTTTGGTAATCACTATAAATCCAGAATCAACTGCTTCCACTGCAAAGCATCCATAATGCCTGGAATTTTACTCTATTTTTTATGTGTCAGCATATTTACTCCTTAGCTTTTCACAAAACTTGTTTCAAACATTCCCTACTTTTCTTTTTACCTCATACATATCCAAGTTCCCTTAACTTGCCTGATACTTCACAGAGAAATGGCTCTTTCTACTCCTTCCCTTTCATTGTGAGTCATGGAGAAAAGATCATCTCCATCCTGTGCCTCTGGGGCCTCATCTTCAAGCACCTCCTCAGACCACCCGACTCTTCCATCTGCCCTCACCATTCTGTGGGTTCTTCCCTGTTAAGGTCACAATGACTCCTTTGTTACTAGACCCAGGAGGAACTTTTCAGTATTCACATGACAAGATCTTTAAGTTGAAAACTTCTATACAATCTAAATACAAAGCAGGTACAGCCGACAAGATTCAGCTTAAAAAATGAGACTGTTATAAATGGAAAATGCTGAATTTCTGATATTCAGCACACATGAAAAACATAAACTATCTCTATTAATTTTTACATTGATTGCAAGCACAGGTAAAAATATCTTGGTTATAACTTTTAAAAATATACTATTAAAATTCATTTCACACCTTTTTAAAACCTTTTTAAAGGTGGCTACTAAATTTTAAAAAGAATCCATGTTGTAGAGTGCTTAGTGGTCCTATTGACAGCACTGATAAAGCCGTGTATAAAAATAAAGCCCAGAGCAAAATGTCTGGGGAAATTCTCCCAAGGAGAAGAGTCCACTTTGACGCCACAGCAGATTCAGCACACACACACACACAAGTACACGTCAAGTACACGTCATCCCAGAATACCACCATTACTTCTCAAATGCCATGAGGTCACACTCCCACAGAGTCCAAACTAGACTTGATCTCAAGAGAAAATTCGGAAGCCCGTAAAATTTACCAGTTAGAAAGAGCCAAACCAGAGATTATGCATCAAGATTTTTTTTGTGAGTTGCCCATCATTGGGTTCTATTATAAATTCAATTTGTTTGGAAAACTTCTTCAGGGAAAGTCATTTTAAAAATACACAGGAAATGTAACTAATCATCACTCTGCCCAATAAATGAAAATAAGAGGATAGAACACAAATATCATTATTATCAAATCACTACCGGATTTGTGAGTCAGTCAGGGAACAGAAGAGATTGGATTACCGTGGCCTCATTGGGCCGATTCTGATTGCAAGTCCATGATATTGATCCTATTATCTTAGGCCTTCTGAAACATGCCAGCCCTCTCAACTATTTAACCACCAAGGCCCATCAACCAGACCCCCTATTGCTGGCAAATCCCCTGGCTCCACCCCTCTGACAACAGCTGGAGGATTTTTCCCAACAACCCACCCTGCCACTGCATTCTCCTATCTGCTACAGGGCAAGGAAACATTTTCTCCAAGCTTCATGCTCCATGTGCCAAGCTCTGGGGGGTGACCCTTCTCTCCCAGGTGAAGAGAAGGATCAGGGTGCAGGCCCTGAGAGCTGCAGGGATTGGACATGGACTAGGATTTGCTGACACAGAGAAGAAAATCTGTAGTGTGCAAGGTTAACAGGGCCCAAGAAACCCCAGTGATGCCTGGATGGAATCAAAGAAAAAGATGCCAGACAGAGCAGGTATGTTTGGGTATGATTTTGCTTGGGAATATCAGTAAGAGGATGTGTGACACAGGTAATGCATTCATAAACATTATTCATTCATACATCTACCCTCTGTTGTGGAGTAATTTCTGTTTACATCAAGGCACTAGTTCTTGCCCTCTGGAGCTTCTTCTGCCAGAAGAATTTGTAAATTTTGTTTATAATATACAGATACAACACTTGAGATACGTTAGGTGTTCCAAGCATTTTCAAACACTAACCCCTTTAATAACTCTCCATGACCTTACAAAGTAGGTACACTTGTTATTGCCAATGACAGACAGAGAAACTGAGGCACAGACAAGGTAAGTAATTTGTCCAAAGTCTAACACCCAGTAAATGATAGAGCTGGACCCCAAGCCTGTTTTGAGTGGTATCCTGTACTATATCCCCTTCTTGTAATTCTCACCTCTGAGTTTCTTCATCAGATACATGTGTCACCAACCCACCGGTGTTGCAGATATAATCTCATGTACACCTGGTGATGTCAGAGGGAAGTAGTTACTAGTTCATACTAGTTCAAAGTATGTTCATACAAGTTCATCCCCCATTGTGCAAGTTGGGAGACTGGAGAGACCTCAGTGGCACAAAGGCTTTTCCAGAACAGGGAACTGACAGAGAAAAAAGATGACTGAACTCAGCTCTAACTCCTCCAAGCTGGGACCCTGGTTACATTCCCAGCCAGTGGTGGGGTGGGCATCTGTGTAGTTATGGAGATGACATGGCCAAGGAGGGGGAACAGTCAATAGTCTAGTGGAGAATTTGGGTGGTGTCAATGACAGAAGGGGTTCAGGAAATGGAGCTTTGAAAAAATGACCTAACTTCATTGGTGACAGAATCCAACAGAATTCTGATCATCAGGCACCCACATTCTAGCGACAGCCCCTCATCCAACTCACTTGACTGGAGATGCTCAACAGAGCAACATGCGATCTTATTGTATCCCTATTTTCCGAGGCTCTGGCCTCAGGAGACCCAAGAGTGAAAGCCTTATCAGTCGCTGTCAACATTGGCTCAACCCTTATTTCTAAGACCTCTGACCATTCACCACAGGGTACCCTAAGGTAACACAGGCCATCCCAGGACAGGTCAGTCCAGGCCAAGCCACAACTGTGATCCCACCAGGGCAGGTCCACACCCCTTAACCCTTCCTATGTGGGATGGAGGGAACAAGGGGGAAGGCAGGAAAAGAGGAGGGTGCCTGCCTGGGCAGGAACAGGTTGTTAGGTGTAGGAGACCTGGCAATCTGTCACATCCATACCCCAGGTCATGGCTGGCAGGATAGAAAGGTGAGTTCCTGGTACCAAGCACCTCTACCCACATCCCACCCCTCAAGGTGTCATCTTGTTCCCTCCCTAGCTGGAAGTCTATGCAGATGCTCCCCTGTGCTGGATCTTGAGAGCAGAACTGAGGGTCCTCATTCCCTCTGGTGGTGTTGTCCAAGAAGGCCCCTGAAGCCTCCTCCCCAGTTACTCTTTAAGAGCTTTATGGATTAAAATGGGCCCCAGGGGAAATAGGCATTCAGGTTTTCTCTCTTAAGTCTCCAACACATTTTTAGGCTTTCAAACAATAAACCACTCAGATATATAACACTATATGTTGTTTCATTCAGATATTAGGAAACAATCAAAACTATTTGCCTCTATCAACAGATTATCCCCTCCCTTTTTAAGAGTCCCTGTCTACACCTACCCTCAAAGATCAAGACTCAGGGTTGGTGTTCCATCTCCTATTAATGCTATCCTTGAGGATTTGCTGCCATAGCTAGCTATGTCTTCCACCACTGAATACACAGTAATATGTCCCCTATTGCTTCAGCCACTCCTCTACCCTGGAAAACTCATTTCCTAACCAAGAACTTTTCAGACCACCCTTTACGTACCTTCCATGTTTTGTTTGATCAACTGACAGTATAAAGATTCACATTTGGGTGAAAAAATCTAACTTATACATGATTTTTCCATGTTGTATTTGAACTATTTTAGTAAAGTTGTTAAATTGAAATTTTAGTTTTAAAACTTTTTCTGGGGGCGCCTGGGTGGCTCAGTCATTAAACATCTGCCTTCGGCTCAGGTCATGATCCCAGGATCCTGGGATCCAGTCCCCCATCAGGCTCCCCGCTCAGCCGGAAGCCTGCTTTTCCCTCTCCCACTCCCCCTGCTTGTATTCCTTCTCTCGCTGTCTCTCTCTCTAACAAATAAAGAAATACAATCTTTTAAAAAATAAAAATAAATAAAATAAAACTTTTTCTGAATGCAGACATTAGTCAATTTTTAAAAGATGTAATATATTCTCCTCAATTTTAAATAATCACTTTCCAACTTACTTGAAATGCTAAATTTATCAAATACTAAACTTTCATATGTACAAGGGGTTGCTTCTGGAACCTCCATATCCCTCTTCAGTTTGTTTGTATTTTTCCTCCCTTAACAAACTTTATACAATGTCGTGGTATATTACTTTTTCCATATCTTCCCTTGTTCATTTCTTCCTGCAAAAAAAAAAAAAAAAAAAAAAAGAGAGAGAGAGAGAGAGAGTTCTTAATTCCCTTTGAAAAATTTCACTTCCAGGGCACCTGTGTGGCTCAGTCCGTTAAGCATCCAACTCTTGATTTTGGTTCAGGTCATGATCTTGGGGTCCTGGGATAGAGCTCTACACCAAACCCTGTGTGGGACTCTGAGTTCAGTGGGGAGTCTTCTTAAAGCTTCTTTCCCTCTGCCCTTCTCCATGTGCATGCATCTTCTCTCTCTCTGTCTCTAAAATGAATAAATAAGTCTTTAAGAAAAACTTCACTTCCTTGTGAATTTGAGAATCAACATCTTCATCTTAAATTATGGTTTGGGGCGCCTGGGTGGCTCATTGGGTTAAAGCTTCTGCCTTCGGCTCAGGTCATAATCTTGGGGTCCTGGGATCAAGCCCGGCATCGGGCTCTCTGTTCAGCTAGAAGCCTTCTTCCCCCTTTCTCTCTGCCTGCCTCTCTGCCTACTTGTGATCTCTGTCTGTCAAATAAATAAATAAAATCTTTTAAAAAATTATGGTTCTGTTCTAACTTTATTATATCAAATCAAATATTTGGGGTGAAAATAAATTCTTTATTATAAACCATTGATAAATACAGCTTATTTTATTTAATCATGACTTTTATTTCCTTTTTAAAGTTTTATCATTTTTCATATTATCTATTGTATTTGTTTTAGAATTTATTGATGTTATTTTTCTCATTATTACCTTACTTCTGATTGCTTTGAGTGTATTTTCCTCTTTTTAAAACTTCTTGAGGTAGGAGGTTAGATTAACAATTTCAGACATTTCCCTTTTTCTAATGTAAGCATTTAGCATTTATAAATTTCTCTCTAGGCACTGCATTATCTGCATGTCACAAATTTTGATACGTTGTATTATTTTCATCTTTTTTTAACTTAAATTTGATTAGCCAAGGTATAATACATCATTAGTTTTTGACATAATATTCAATGATCATTAGTTAAATATAACACACCGTGCTCATTATATCACATGTCCTTTTTAATTCCCATCACCCAGTTTTCCCAGGCCCCCACCCACCTCCCTTTCTGTAACCCTGTTTGTTTCCCAGAATCAAGAGTCTCATATGTTTTGTCTCCCTCAATGATTCTTCCCATTCTGTTTTCCCTCCCTTACCCTATTGTCCTCTGCACTATTCCTTATGTTCCACATATGAGTGAAACCATATAATTGTGTTTCTCTAATTGACTTATTCCATCCATGTTGATGTAATTTCATCTTTTTTTAGAATTTCATTTGAGAGTGCTTATTGAACTAAAAATTATTTATAAATAAGCTGATTAATTTCCAGTTACTTTGGAGACTCTCTTGTTACCTTTATTTGCTGATTTAAGGATGGTTCTATGCCAGTACCATGCTGTCTTGGTATTCACAGCTTTGTAGTAAAGCTTGAAATCAGGTAATGTGATGGCCCCAGTTTTATTTTTGTTTTTCAACATTTCCTTAGCGATTCAGGGTCTCCTCTGATTCCATACAAATTTTTGGATTATTTGCTCCAGCTCTTTGAAGAATACCAGTGGAATTTTGATCAGAATGGCATTAAAAGTAGATTGCTCTAGACATTTTAACAATGTTTATTCTTCCAATCCAAGAGCATGGAATGGTCTTCCATCTTTTTGTGTCTTCTTCAATTTCTTTCATGAGTGTTCTGTAGTTCCTTGAGTACAGATCCTTTACCTCTTTGGTTAGGTTTATTCCCAGGTATCTAATGGTTCTTGGTGCTATAGTAAATGGAATCGATTCTCTAATTTCCCTCTCTGTATTTTCATTGTTAGTGTATAAGAAAGTCACTGATTTCTGTACATTGACTTTGTATCCTGCCACGTTGCTGAATTGCTGTATGAGTTCTAGTAGTTTGGGGGTGGAATCTTTTGGGTTTTCCATATAAAGAATCGTGTCATCTGCGAAGAGAGAGAGTTTGACTTCTTCATTGCCAATTTGGATACCTTTTATTTCTCTTTGTTGTCTGATTGCTGTTGCTAGGATACCTTACACCAGTTAGAATGGCCAAAATTAGCAAGACAGGAAACAACATGTGTTGGAGGGGATGTGAAGAAAGGGGAACCCTCTTACACTGTTGGTGGGAATGCAAGTTGGTGCAGCCTCTTTGGAGAACAGTGTGGAGATTCCTCAAGAAATTAAAAATAGAGCTTCCCTATGACCCTGCAATTGCACTCCTGGGTATTTACCCCAAAGATACAGATGTAGTGAAAAGAAGGGCCATCTGTATCCCAATGTTTATAGCAACAATGGCCACGGTCACGAAACTGTGGAAAGAACCAAGATGCCCTTCAGCGGACGAATGGATAAGGAAGATGTGGTCCATATACAATATGGAGTATTATGCCTCCATAAGAAAGGATGAATACCCAACTTTTGTAGCAACATGGAGGGGACTGGAAGAGATTATGCTGAGTGAAATAAGTCAAGCAGAGAGAGTCAATTATCATATGGTTTCACTTATTTGTGGAGCATAACAAATAACATGGAGGACAAGGGGAGTTAGAGAGGAGGAGGGAGTTGGGGGAAATTGGAAGGGGAGGTGAACCATGAGAGACTATGGACTCTGAAAAACAATCTGAGGGGTTTGAAGCAGCGGGGGGTGGGAGGTTGGGGGAACCAGGTGGTGAGTATTAGAGAGGGCACGGATTGCATGGGGCACTGGGTATGGTGCAAAAATAATGAATACTGTTATGCTGAAAATAAATTTAAAAAATTCATCACTCAAAAAAAATATGGGTGGTTCTATTATGGTCAGAGAATATACTCTGTATGATTTCAGCTTATTTCAATTTGTTGACATTTGTTTTATGACAAGTATGTGTTCTATCTTGGTGAATGTTCCATGGGAACTTGATAAGGATGTGTATTGACTGTTGTTGGATGCAGTGTCTTACAAAATCTCAATTGAGTGCTCTGCAAATGTTAATTGGATACGGATATTTAATGACATTGTTCATTCTTCTATACCTTTGTTGACTTTTTGTCTAGTAGTGCCATAAATTTCTGAGAGGGCTTTTGAAGTCCCCAGTTATAATTTTGGATCCTTCTATTTTTTCCTTCCAGTTATATTAATACTTTATTTTAGATTTTGATTTAATTATGAACATTTTCAAGAATACAGCAATTGAAAGAACTTTGCAGTAAATGCCTGTATACTTACCACATAGATTTTACCATTATAATGTTTTGCTATACTTGTTTGTTTTAGCATATAGCCATAATCTATCATCAATAAAACCATACATTTTCTCTTCTTTCCCGCTTTATTAAGATATGATTAACAAGAAAAATTTGTATATATTTAGGTTGTACAGTGTGATATCTTTTTATGGTGTAAAACTGTTGATATATCAGTTTTTGAGTCATATATTTTGATTCTCTGTTGTAGTCACTGTCTTCTTGGTGGACTGATTCTTTTATCATCAAGTAATTCCCTTGTCCCTAGTAATTTTCTTTGATCTGAAATCGACTGTTGGCATATTCTTTCTCCAGTTCCTTCCTCTCCAAGATCCTCTCTCTGTCTTTAATTCAGTGAATAACGGATGCCATGTGCCACCCCTGGAAGGGAATGGAAGTTCAGACTCCATCTCCACTGACAATATGCTAGCTGGGAAAGAGAGTGAAACCTTGGGTTGCCTGCTGATGCCACTTAGGGGGATGGGTAGTGAGTGACCAGACTTCCTATGCATTTTCCCCTGACACTGATCCAGGAAGCTATCTTCTACTGCACCAGTGGGAGACAATAAAAAAGACTCCCAACTCTGTGTCCACTGATGTTGCCAGTGGAATAGGAAAGCACCCACCTGAGATGCCTGCTGTTGCCCAATGGGTGACAAGAGTCCCAAGTGTCTGACTTGCTCTTTGTTGATGCTGCTGGTGGCACAGAAAAGTGTCTTCCTGGGGCATTTGTTCCTGCTGAATCAGGGAGTCAGTAGAGACTAAGTCACCAGGTTAAGAAAGTGCCTGCCTAGGCTGCCTGATACTGATGGTAGGAGATAGGTGTCTATTACTCCCCACTCAGTTCCCACTGACAGCACAGACTCTGGGTGGGGTAGGGTGGGTATGGTTAAAAAAAAAAATTTTCCTGCCCTGCTGAGTTTTCCATGACCTGACCCTGTAGTCAAAGAGAACGTGCTTGTCTAAGGGCTTTTATTTTGCCTGGGTCTGTTGGTGATTCCAAGTTGCAGGCATCTCTGGTGATCAGAATTGGGTAAATGGAAAATTCTTTAAAAATGTAAGGAACTTGTCACTGTGTCATTCCTCAAGTGATGAGGTCCTTAGCCAGTCCACCTTCCTCTTTCCATTTTTTTGGTCTTCATACAGTTATTTGCTGAATTTTTTCCAAGGCTTTAGGTTATGTTTAGCAGGGAGAAACAGGGGAAAGTGAGTCTATATCATCTTGTACCAAAACTGGAGCCACATTTCTTTTTCTTTACTTCTTGAGTATTTCTTTTTTGTTCCTAAGTTTTTGCTTCATAGTTTTCATGTTTTTGTTGATCTAATAAAGCAGTTGTTTTTATCTATTAGAACACAATGTGGGCGCCTGGGTGGCTCAGTGGGTTAAGCCGCTGCCTTCGGCTCAGGTCATGATCTCGGGGTCCCGGGATCGAGTCCCACATCGGGCTCTCTGCTCAGCAGGGAGCCTGCTTCCTCCTCTCTCTCTCTCTCTCTGCCTCTCTGCCTACTTGTGATCTCTGTCTGTCAAATAAATAAATAAAATCTTGAAAAAAAAAAGAACACAATGTGTTATCCTCAAGTATAAAAAGCAATTTATGTATTGCTCTTGTATGCAGTCACCATGATAAGCTTATCGATTATAAATCAAATTGTGATGGGATGCCTGTAGTTTAGTCCATTAAGTGTCTGACTCTTGATTTTGGCTTAGGTCATGATCTCAGGGTCGTGACATTGAGCCCTATGTAGCGCTCAGTGCTCAGCAGGGAGTCTGCTTGAGATTCTCTTCCCCTCTCTCTGCCCCTCCCCGGCTCGTGAACTCTCTCTAAAAAAATAAATAAAATAGAAACCAAATTGTGAGTAGAACCTCCAGGTTTTCCTGGGAAGATTATTTTGTCATTAGGAACATTAATGATGCTGCGGATATCCTTGTCTTGGTCTCATACAGATTGGAAGTTGTTCCACTCCTTCACCATTAGTGATGCCTTTGGGCTGAAGTGTTCACCATCCCCTCCCCCCACAATTCCTAAATTGAAGCCCTAACTCCCTTATCTCAGAATGTATTTGAAGATAAAGTCTTTATAGAGTTAATTAAGTTAAAATGGGGTCAACAGAACAGACCCAACCCAAGTGACTGGTATCTTTACTAGAAGTGGAAATTTGGACAAAGTTGTAGACAGCAGGAAGGCCATGTGAAGACAGAGAGAAGACAACTATCTACAAGCTGAGGAGAGAGGCCTGAAATAGAGTCTTCCCTCATGATCCTGAATAGGGACCAACTCTGGTGACACACTGACCTCAGAATTCAAGCCTCCAAACTGTGAGAAAATAAATTTCTGTTGTTCAAGCCACCCAGTCTGCAAGACTGCTTTCGCAGCCCCAGGAAACTCCTACAGGTCTTAATGCCCTTTTAGTGTTTTCCAAATTAAGGAAGGTCTTTCCATTCTGTGAGTTCTGTATTAGAAATGGATATTGCGTTTCTCAAAATATTCTATCATGGAAAAAAGACCCATCACATAAAACTCATCCTGACAACAATTGCCAAATCTATATTACAATATTATTAATCACATGCATGTTGTCCTGCAACAGAGCCTTAGAATCACCCCAAATCAGCCCACATGACCGAAGCTTCTACACACACCAAACAATTCCCCAACAATCCCTACCCCCAGCCTTGGCCCCCACCATTTATCTTCTTTCCTAGGAGTTTGACTACTTTAGGGTTTTCATATAAGTGGAATCATGTAGTATTTGTCATTTTGTAACTGGTTCATTTCATTTAGCATGGTGCTCTCAAGTTCACACATGTTGTAGCATATGATGGGATTTCCTTCTCTTTTAAGACAAATAATATTCCATTGTATGAACACATCACATTTTCTTTATTCTTTCATCCAGCTATGTACATTTAGGTCATTTCCATCTCTTGGATATTGTAAATACTGCTGCAGTGCATTTTCTCAAATGTTTTCCTGGCATTCGGTGAGATTGAAAAAAATATTCTTATATACATCATCTAATGTAACAAATTACCTTTCTAAATTTCTAAAGTTTAAATATTTGCTACTCTTTAAATAAATCTTGCCTCATTGTGATTTGTGTTGATATCAGTTCATTAATAATTTAAGATTTTTTCATCAAATATTTTTCCATAACGGCTCTTTGTGGGGTTCAGGAAGTTTGCATATGATATGAGGGCTTCCTAATTCTTATTTAGTAGTTTTCTAGTAAATCTTTAGGATAGGAAGTAGCTTCCTAGATGTGAGGCAGAGAGCAGAAAAATAATAAAGTGATTGCTATACTTAACTATATCCAAAGAAAACTATAGTTTTACTAAATCATTTTTACATACCCTTTGCTTGTTAGAATAGCACATACTGTTTTATTAATGAAAAAAGAATTCAATAAACAATTTTAAAATGAGACAATATCTTAGATTTCAATGAAATATGAAAATTTTAGTAATATGCTGCTATCAATTCCCTCATCTTTAAAATGTAGGTAGATAATAGCATCTTCCTTATAAATTTCCTATGAAAATACTCTGTAGTGATATACATAAAATGCTTATCATCATGTGCATTGGAAAGTAATGCCGTATTCATTTTTCCACAAGGATGATTATAGCTTTTTTTATGCTTGAAGACTGAAACTTTCAAAATATATTCTGTTGTTGCAAAGTGAAACACTTTTATAAATTTTTCTTACAGTTTGATGATCCCTTTGGAATACAAATTCAGGCTTCTGTGCATGTATCTGTGTGTTTCTGTCTGTCTATATAGTCTCTCATGATTCACCTCCTCTCTAACACCCCTTGTCCTGCATGCTATTTGTTATGCTCCACAAATAAGTGAAACCATATGATGTCTATATATCTTAAATAATACTTAAGAGTCTTATAATGAAAATCTATCCTCCTCACTTCTCTCAGAAACAACTTCTTTATTGTAAATTGTAACTCTGTATTTCTAAATTAGCCCCTTATACAGTGTTTTCATTTTTCAGCTTTTGACTTTTTCTAATAACTTTTCTGAAAAAAATTGCATGTAGTTCTCTTACATATCTTAAAACATAATTTCCCTTACCCAATATAATTAGTTATGAGAAACCAAAATTTGATGTCTATTGTTTTATTACATAAATGTTTAGCACTTTATGACATATGAATCTTATCTGTTGACACACCAGGTAGGATATGATAAAAACATTCTCTTTCTCATTTTTTGTCTTGGCCTTTTAAATTGTGAAATTTTCTTTCTTTCTTTCTTTCTTTTTTTTTCCTATCAGTTCATCTCTGGTTTATCCCTCTCCACCAGAAATTTAAATCTCTTTTCTGTAGATTCAGGTGCATGGGACAGTTTATCAGTTCCAGGTTTTACTTGCCGACATCCCTTTTGGGATTGAGCATAAACATACGCATACATATACACCTATATCTAAAAGGATAGAGGAGGAAAGGATGTTTACCTCTGGGCAAAGGACTGGAAAACAGTGCTGGGAGTGAGGATATTTTACTGACTTTGCACCTTTTTCAAAAGATTTTATTTATTTATTTGACAGAGAGAGAGCACAAGTAAGGGGAGTGGCAGGCAGAGGGAGAGGGAGAAGCAGACCCCCTGCTGAGCGGGGAACTCGACCTGGGGCTCCATCCCAGGGCCCTAGATCATGACCTGAGCCGAAGGCAGGCACTTAACTGACTGAACCACCCAGGCGCTCCTCTGTATCGTTTTTTAAAGTTTTCCTGTATGTGTATCTATGAACTAGTACCCTCTCTGTCCCACCAAAATTTTCAAAAGATCATTAGATCTCTAAGGCAAGTTGTAGAGGTATGTGCATATATAATCCATTTTTAAAGAAATTAAGACAGCAAACATGCACAAAAAAATAAAAGCCCTAACTACGTACACGTCCTTCTTTAGGGTTGTGTGAGGCTGTGTAAACGTGGAGGAAAGACTGCAGAAAATTTTCTTCTGCATCCTGTTGCTAGTGCAGTCCAGAGGTACACGTGAAGCCCCGCCTCCAGCCGCGGCCCGGGAGCTGATTGCCTCCCACACTCCTGCCGGCCAAGCTTATTTCGGCCACATTCTGGCCCCTGGAATTGGTCTCCGCCCGCGGTACCTCCCCCCGACTGCGACCCCGCCTATTGCCACGCCCCAGAGCTTGCCACCGCCCACCTGCCCGCCCGCCCTCTCGCTGTTCCCGCCCACAGCCCCACCCCCAGACCTGGTCTCCGCCCCGACACCTGGCACTGCCCACAGCCCCGCCCCTTAGGGCTGGTCTCCGTTCCCGGTGCTAACCCTGCCCCAGGCGGTGGGTCCCTCCCTCATTGAACCAGAAATCCTGGCGGGTGGCTGCGATACGCGGCGGTCGACCCCGCCCGACCCAACTCGGAGCCCCTAAACTTCCCTCTCCGCGGCGGCTCCACAGAGACCGGAACTGGGGCGCGAGGCGACCAGCCCGAGACCGGAAGCGGAAGCGTGGGGCGGTGCCGTGGAAGAAGCCTCGGGTGGTTGCTGCGTGGGGAGTGCCCTCTTCCCCGGGGACCGGTTTCACGTGGTATGTTTGGCCTCGGGGCGAGGGGCCGGACTCGGAGCGCGGCGGGCAGTCCGGGGCTTCCGGTAGGCGCCCAGGGAGGGACACGGGCCGCGAGCATTTCCAGGCACGGGCTCTGGCGTCCCCGCGTCCCTCTGTCCCCAGCCGGAGTCCCGTTTCCTCCCCTGGGCTGTTTCCTCAGGTCGGTCCCAAGCTGGTGTTCTCCCGACTCCGGGCACCGCCCCCGACCCCACACTGAGGGCTGGTTTTGCCCCCGCAGGGGACTTTGAGCAATGTCTGGAGGCATTGTTTTGGTTGTACTAATGGGGGTGTGGGGAGGGGCAACTAGCTTCTAGCGGGCGGAGGCCGGGGTTGCAGCTCAGCATCTTACGGTGCACGGAACAGCACCCCTCCTCCAAAAACCGATGCATAATCTGTAGTGCCGGGCTCGGGACTTCGTGCTGTAGGGCCCCCAAATCTCTGAAATCCTGGGTCAGCCGTGGAAATTGTTTCAAAGTCAGCTGAGTCACTTACCGCCCCCTAAGTGACAAGCCCGGTTTAAAGTGTCTGGCATCATTGAGCGCCTGGGTGGCTCAGTCGGGTAAGCGTCAGACCCCTGGTTTTCACTCGGGTCACAGGATCTCAGGGTCCTGGGATCCAGCAACCCTCTGGGCTCCTTGCTCAGCATGGAATCTGCCTGAGCTTCCTTCTCCCTCCCTCGCCCTCCCCTTCCGCTCCTCCTCCCCTTCTCTCTCTCAAATAAATAAATAAATAAAATATTTTTTAAAAAATTTAAAAAACATAAAGTGTATATATAGTCACCAAGAATCTTTATCCAGCCAGATGAGTTGAGGAAGTCAGATGCACACACAGCATGATGCTGCTTTCTTCCACTTGGGGTGCAGATGGCTGGTGGGGAATCTGGTAAATCCAGTCACTGCCAAAATTGACACTTTTAATAAATGAAAAAAAAAAAAAAAAGACGGATGGGTGGTCTATTTATCCATGAACAATTTCTCTCTATAAAAAGGCCTCAAAAACGATCTTTGTGTCTTTTTTTTTCCCCCAGACAAGAAAAGCATCTCTTGAACTCAAGTTTGTATTAAAACCAGCTTCAGGGTCCACCAGCCTCACTGATCTGTGGATTTTTGTGACCAGGTGAGGACCATGAGGAACTTGTAACAGGTTCCAGAAGCCTCCACTGTGCAGATGAGCTGTTGATGGGCTTCCCTGTACTCAGGCTGTAAACACAAAGAGCCGCTAAGAGTGAGGGTATTTTTTTTTTCTTTAAAGATTTTATTTATTTATTTGACAGACAGATCACAAGTAGGCAGAGAGAGAGGAGGAGGCAGGCTCCCCGCTGAGCATAGAGCTAGATGCGGATGCGGGGCTCTATCCCAGGACCCTGGGATCATGACCTGAGCCAACCGCAGCCGAAGGCAGAGGCTTTAACCCACTAAAGCACCCAGATGCCCGAGTGAGGGTATCTTAAGAAAAATTATTTGTATGTTTGATGGATTATGTTCAAAGGAAAGATACTAAGGTGAGTGTGGTTATGTGTGTGGAAATAAGGCAATAAATACATTTATATGCAAACAAGGACACAGTAAACAAATATATAAATCACTAAATGTAATGGTAGAGAAATACAGATTTTCTTGCATTCTGTCCTAAAAATTTCAGGATTTTCTATGTAAGGATAAATATATAAAACTTTTACATGTATACGTAATATTACAAGTTCTCCCACTAAAGATTAGCAGGACTTCTCAGCAGCGTTCCCGAGACCCATTCAGTTTGAAATCTAAAGTCCTATAAATGCTCCACAAGGATTAAAAATATATGGACATCTGGGGGAAAAATTCTTTGAACTTCTTTCTGTTAGTAACAGAAATTTAAAATTGAATTGACCAGCAATGGGTTTTTTTTTTTCAAAATGAGATTTAACATTATTTCGAGGAATACCCAACAACATGTGTGTTGGAGATAGGGCACTTGTTTCCACAAAGACTGTCCTCTCTACCTTGTCTTCTGGCAGGAATTAACTTTATTTCTTAAAACCTTTCTGAAATAGGGGCGCCTGGGTGGCTCAGTGGGTTAAGCATCTGCCTTCAGCTCGGGTCATGATCACGGGGTCCTGGGATTGAGCCCCACATCGGCTCTCCGCTCAGGCGGGAGTCTGCTTCTCCCTTTCCCTCTGTGATCTCTCTCACTTGTGCTCTCTCTCAAATAAATAAATGAAATCTTTCAAAGAAAAAAAAAAACTTTTCTGAAATAACAGTCTGGTGATTGATGTTACAGATGATCCTGTTAGGTAGTCTTCTGTTGTTGGGTTTTACTAATTCCATGTATGGGTGCACGTGTGTCCCAATTTCATTCTAGATTTCCTGTAATTTTTTGGAGGAGAGTGTTTATTTGTCATGCAATAGATACTCTTTGAGTGCACAGTTTATGGCGAGCAACCCTCCTTGTTTACTTGAAACT
The DNA here is from genome assembly GCF_020171115.1 of Neogale vison. Classification (NCBI taxonomy): domain Eukaryota; kingdom Metazoa; phylum Chordata; class Mammalia; order Carnivora; family Mustelidae; genus Neogale; species Neogale vison. Next base: position 218,318,026 of record NC_058096.1, read on the forward strand.
GAGAGGCTTACCAGGACACAGGACATTTAGTGTTCAAACCAGGACAATTCTAGACAAAACAGCGTGGCTCATGCTCTCTGTGAGCCAGGCCCTGGGCCAGGTAACAGAGACCTGGGAGAGCCAAAATGACCTTGTTCTGCCTTCGTGGAAATTAGATTCTAATAGGGAATTAGAATTAAATAGGGAATTAAAATTACTTAATTGTTTTAATTTAATTCTGTGTTTTTTCAGTATTCCAAGATTTCGTTGTTTATGCACCACGCCCAGTGCTCCATGCAATCCATGCCCTCCTTAATACCCACCACCAGGCTCACCCATCCCCCCTTGCCCCCCCCAAAACTCTCAATCAGTTTGTTTCTCAGAGTCCACAGTCTCTCATAGTTCGTGTCCCCCTCCGATTTCCCCCAATTCACTTTTCCTTTCCTTCTCCTAATGTCCTCCATGCTATTTGTTATGCTCCATGAGTAAGTGAAACCATATGATAATTGACTCTCTCTGCTTGACTTATTTCACTCAGCATAATCTCTTCCAGTCCCGTCCATGTTGCTACAAAAGTTGGGTATTCATCCTTTCTGATGGAGGCATAATACTCAATTGTGTATATGGACCATAACCTCTTTATCCACTTGTCTGTTGAAGGGCATCTTGGTTCTTTCCACAGTTTGGCGATTGTGGCCATTGCTGCTATGAACATTGGGGTACAGATGGCCCTTCTTTTCACTCCATCTGTATCTTTGGGGTAAATACCTAGTAGTGCAATTGCAGGGTCATAGGGAAGCTCTATTTTTAATTTTTTGAGGAATCTCCACTGTTTTCCAAAGTGCTTACACCAACTTGCGTTCCCACCAACAATGTAAGAGGGTTCCCCTTTCTCCACATCCTCTCCAACACTTGTTTACTGTCTTGCTGATTTTGGCCCTTCTAACTGGTGTAAGGTGGTATCTCACTATGGTTTTGATTTGAATTTCCCTGATGGCTAATGATGATGAACGTTTTTTCATGTGTTAGACAGTTGCATGTCTTTGGAGACGTGTCTGTTCATGTCTTATGCCCATTTTTTTTTACATGATTATCAGTTTTGGGGGTGTTGAGTTTGAAGAGTTCTTAATAGATCTTGGAAATCAGCCCTTTGTCTGTAGTATCATTTGCAAATATCTTCTCCCATTCCGTGAGCTGCCTCTTCGTTTTGTTGACTGTTTCTTTTGCTGTGCAGAAGCTTTTGATCCTGATGGAGTTCCAAAAGTCCACTTTTTTTATTTTACTTGTTTTTAAGATTTTATTTATTTATTAGGGAGAGGACAAGCAGGGTGACAGGCAGAGGGAGAAGCAGACTCACCACTGAGCAGGAAGCCCAGTGTGGGGCTCAATCCTGGAACTCCAGGATCATGACCTGAACCAAAGGAGGACCCTTAACTGACTGAGCCACCCAGGCCCCCAGGAATTGTGATTTTTAACAACTCATGACAGGAGTGATGTGGGATCTTGGCACATAGAACTCAGTTGAGGGAACAGGGAGGCCTTGAGAAGGGCTGATATTGACCTTCAGAGCTGAGGTTGGGGTCAGATTCAGCTAGCTGTAGAGTTTTTGGAGCAAGGGAGTATTTTCAAGAGAGCATTTCAGGCAAAGGGAATGGCATAAAGACAACCCCAGAGCAGGAGAGAGCCTTGTGTCCTCCATGAGCTGGGAAGACCTGAATGGCTGAGCCGAGCCAGCAAAGTGGGGAGCACAGAGCAGGGCAGGCTGGACTAGGTCAGGTCTTAGATTGGACTCTGCTCTGGGGCTAGCAGAGAGACATGGTAGCGATGTGAGCACTGGGAGGATGTGATTCACCTTTGGTCTGTGCATGTGGATTAAAATGGACTTCAGGATTCAGAAGGAAGACTTCAGAGGCAAGACCGGGCCTGGTAAGAGGAAGTGAAGGGATAAGGTGATGGTTCCCTAAGCCCCGATGGTGGTTGTGGAGTAGGAAAGAAGTGGAAAGAGGAGACCCGGGAGTTCAGAACTGAGAAAATGCAACGATGCTTTCGTTCGTGCTTGCGTTTGTCAGACGGTACTGGGCCCTTCCTCTGCCCCCAGCTTCTGTCCATGCGAACCTGCAGGCCTCCCCCTCACCCGGGCCCATGCTTTCATCCTGCTTTGCCACTCATAGGCCCCCTCCTCCGCATCCTGGAAGAAGTCAGGCTTGAGCAGTCCACGGCTTCCCTGTCTACTGCGGGAACCACGAGTCACCTGTAGCTATTTCAGTGGAACCAATAAGAAACACAATCAGAATTTTTTTTTTTCATTCGTCCTGGCCACATTTCAAGGGCTCAGTATCCACATGTAGCTGTGGCTACCAGCTGGACAGAGCAGAGTTAGAGGACATCTCTGGCATCCCAGAAAGTTCTGCTGGGCAGCACTGGCTCCAGGTGGCCCATCCTCTCCAACCTTCTTCCAGCACGGACATGCATCCGCTGCAGGCATCGCTGAATCTCTAAACTGAGCACAGACCCCTCTGCCCTCCTGTGACATGTCACCTGCCAGAAGACCCTGATGGGGTCCTCAGAGCCTGAAAGTGCCCCAGGTACCTGCTTAGCCTGCTTTTCCTCAGGGGCTCCGGGAGCGGCTGGATCCCAGCCCTCTCATGGCTCAGCTGTGACTGGGCTCTTCCAGAGTGCAGATCGGGTCCCTGGTGGGGAGAAAGGACACACCCTGCCGCTGCAGAAGGGAAGGAGGCTCCACAGCAGTTGTCTGTGGCTGCTGGAACAAATGACCGGAGACTAGGGACAGCAACACAGATTTCTTCTCCCATTCTGGAAGGCAGAAATCCTCAGTGGTCTGCAGGGCTGCATTCCTTCCAGAGGCTCTAGGGGAGATTCCTTTTCTGTGTCTTTTCCATCTTGATGGGTCTGTAATCAAAGGAACGAGACTGATTGATAAAAAGCGAAAGTCAAGCAAAGCTTTATTTCTCGATGCTCGAGAATCAAACCAACCCGTCAGAGCCGCCTCTTAAAGAGAGGGCGACCCCTCCCAGCCTTACCGGCTAACTTTTTTTTTTTTTTTCATTCTTTATTATTTTTTTTTCAATTTATTTATTTTCAGAAAAACAGTATTCATTATTTTTTCACCACACCCAGTGCTCCATGCAAGCCGTGCCCTCTATAATACCCACCACCTGGTACCCCAACCTCCCACCCCCCCTGCCACTTCAAACCCCTCAGATTGTTTTTCAGAGTCCATAGTCTCTCATGGTTCACCTCCCCTTCCAATTCACCCAAATTCCCTTCTCCTCTCTAACGCCCCTTGTCCTCCATGCTATTGGTTATGCTCCACAAATAAGTGAAACCATATGATAATTGTCTCTCTCTGCTTGCCTTATTTCACTCAGCATAATCTCTTCCAGTCCCGTCCATGTTGCTACAAAAGTTGGGTATTCATCCTTTCTGATGGAGGCATACTACTCCATAGTGTATATGGACCACATCTTCCTTATCCATTCGTCCGTTGAAGGGCTTCTTGGTTCTTTCCATAGTTTGGTGACTGTGGCCATTGCTGCTATAAACATTGGGGTACAGATGACCGGCTAACTTTTAAAGGGCAAGGGCCATGTGGTTGAGCCTGGCCACACACAGGTGACGGATGGAATTGCAACACACAGAGAAAGCTGCACAGTCATGCTCGGTCCCACACAAGTGACCAATTGAATCACAGTTTATTCTATAGTAGATATTTGAACTAGCCTATCACCTTGGTCAGAATTGGCGCCCAAAAGGTGGGGCCCACATTCTTTGGTAGCTAGGGAGACAGTGTGTGCCCCCACTGATCAGATGTCTCCTCCTGGCCTGACCCGCCCTTGTATTTGGGCTTTGTTACCTGGGACTGGTTTCCCGGACTTGCTTTTAAGTAAGTCCTGGGGGGGGGGGGGTATCAGTTTAAGTTTTACTGCGTAAACAACAAAATTACTGTTTAATCGGATGGAATTGCTCTGGCTAAATAGGCCCTTACAATCTCACAGAGGCCACCTGCCTTCCTTGGCTTGTGGCTCCTGCCTCTGTCTTCAGGGCAGGGCGGTGTAGGTAGGTAGCAGCTTCCAGCCTCTTTCTCTGACTCCTGCTTCTATCATCCCGCTTCTCTGACCTGACCATCTTCCCTCCCTCTCGTAAGGCCTCTTGTGATGACCTTGGGCTCACCCGGATAATTCTGGATACTGTCCGCATCTCGGGAGCCTTACCTTAATCACAGCTCCACAATCCCTTGTGTGTGGAAGCTCACACGTTCACAGATTCTGAGGAGTGGAGTCTGGCCACCTTTGGGACAGGGGGCGGTAATCTGTCCGCACAGGCCCAGGAGGCAGAGAGGCCCTGAACTCTCTCCACCCGGCCCAGACTCTTAGTGTCCCAGGTTCCCGTCCCTGCTCACACTCAGCAGCCTTGATTGCATGGATCTGTTGGGTGCAGGGAGGGCACACACAGAGACCTCAGGAAGCTGCGTTCTATGTAGTTACATTTGATTCCCGAACTCCAGGGAAAGGAGGCATTCGTTCCTTAGGAAACATCCCTTTTTATAGGGATGACACTGCTTTGAAACTTTTTTTTTTTTTCACTTAATTTTAATTTAGTTTAAAATTTTTAAATTCACTTAATTCTAATTTAATTTTTTTTTTCACTTACACTTATTGGAGATAAGAATGTCTATCAATACCTAGAGATCATCTGTTTCTTTTTTGGCTGGGAGAGTTTCTTCATTCTGTGGGTAGTCCCTAGTTCATTGAGCTGATTCCCTATTGATGATCCTTTGATATTCTAAATAAGGCCTGCGTGAATCATCACACCCTTGACCTTTAGTATTTGTGTCCTTGCCCTTTAGTATTTGTGTATCCTGAGATAGGTTCCTAGATTGTGGTTGGCAGGGAAGGTGTAAATGTTGCTGCATTTTGCCTGCAGCTGGCAATTTTCCTTCCTTAGGAATTATGTCCAGCAGTGCATGAGCGTGCCTTTCCAGACAGGGTTGCCAAGAGGAGATGTGGTCCACTAGGTCTGTTGATCTGATCTGACAGGTTTAAAAAAAAAAAAAGGTTATCTGTGTAGTTGCCGTGTGCATCTCTGTTATTATGAGTAAGATATAAGATCGCGGGAGGCTCCACCAAGGGTCATGTCCTTGAAATGGTAGTGGTGAAAACCAGAGGGTTCTGGGCTGAGGAGGAGGTGGGATGCGAGGAAATGAGTCAGAGCGAGACCCTGTGCCTGTGATCAGAGAGCGAGGGGCTGGGTAATAAAAACTAGAAAACGGAAGATAGATTGTCACTACTGAAAAACAGTGCATCAGGTTTCCATGGTGTAAGAAAGGGTCCAGTAGAGTGGTGGGGCCGGAAGGGCAGGGCGGGCATGAGACAGTCCGTTGTGCGCAGCTCCTCAAACAGCAGGCGGGACAGAGCCCAGAACAGAGCCGCAGACCCTGACCTGATACAGAAGGGGAGCAGCTCAAGTCTGGAACAGGAGGGAGGGCAGGAACCATGGTGCATGCGGCCGCTGGAGGTGGGGGGGGGGTGCTACATGGGCAGGTAGAGTTCCTCCCGTGAAGGTCACTCTGAGAAGTAGGAGGCAGGACCAGCTGCCACACCAGGGTGTGTTTCTTATCTGTTGCCCCCCGACAGATTGTCCCAAACCTCAGTGACTGAAGACAGTAATGATCCTGTGGCATCTCTCATGGTTTTTGTGGTTCAGGAATTCAGAGCAGCTCAGCTAGAAGGTTCTAGCTCAGGGACTTGATGAGTTGCCGGCGGGATGTCCACTGGGGCTGCAGCGATCCGAAGTCTTGCCGGGCGCTGAGGGTTCTCTGCCAAGGCAGTTGGCTTCCAGGCCGGCACACCGGTGCTGCTGTCGGGGGGAGGCCTCAGTTCCTCTCCGAGTCACCTCCAGGGTACTCTTGTCACGCGGATCAGCCTCACGCAGGTGGGTGTGGACACCAGGAGGCTTGGGTCACCGAGGACCATTTAGGAAGCTGGTTCCTCTGGAGGGAAGAAGGGAGGGCGTGTGGGGTGTAAAGAGATGGGAGCAGGTGGGCGGGTAGGGAGCTGCACGGACGTACAGGGTGCCGCGCAGGGTCAAGGGCTCTGCGCGTTTGTGACCGTGTTGCCCTAGAGGTGGCAGCATGACAGAGCAGGCAGAGGTTTGGAATCGCGCCTGATGGGAGCGCTGCTGGGCAGGCGTGACGGTGGGTGGAGAGATGAGGACGTGTGTAAGCGAGGGCTCGGGAAATCCACGCGGGGGAAGCGGGAAGGGAGGACGGGGCTTGCCTGACGAGCAGGAGAGCGGCCGGACCGAGTCCTTTGTGTGGGAGAGAGACACGGAGTGAACAAGGGCGCGTCTGGGAGGCTGGGTTCAGAGCGACATCTCTGAGCTGCTGTCCTAGAGGGTAGGACGGGGCCGGTGAAGACAGGGTCTAGGGTGGTGCCGAAGGAAGGCGCGGCCAGCGAGGATGGGGGCACACTCGCAACCCAGTGAGGGTCATCCGCTCGCCCTCTGACGTCATCTGACGGTGGTGGGACCGGCGGCGGAAGGACTGATGGGAGGCAGGTGCCAGCGTGTCCAGTTGGTAAAGGGTCATAGCCGGGACTGTGTGTGCGACAGGCACTTGGATGGGAAGAACGTGCCCTGAGACTCGGTGAGCCTGAGGATTCCATGGGGGCGGCGCAGGCCCGAGCTGGTCGTACCGGTTAGGACAGAAGAGGACAGGTTCTGCCTTCACGTGCCCTGTGTTCAGCCCCTTCTCAGCAAAGTGGTCCAGGACTGGAGACCCCACGTGTGCTTCGAAGGAGGACACGGCGGGCAGGCTATGACAGGTCCGTCCTCAGTAGCCGGGGGAGGGAGAGAGGCTGTGAAGGCTCCTGTTTCCCCGTCTCTTCCAGAACCTGGCCTGCGTGCGCCGTGGGGACGAGAGGAGGAGCGTCCAGGTTCTCGGTCTGAGTCACAGGATGGCGGCCGTGGTTCTGTCCCCGACTTGTGGTAAGTTCAGGGGTCCCCAGAGTCCAAGCATTAAAGGCCCCTGCACCACAGAGCGGGAGTCACGGGGACCCCATGTGGTTCTTGGGATTTGGGGTGTTGCTTGTTTGGGCGACTGTGAAGATGTCACCTGTGTGGTGAATATGGGAGAGTTTTTGAATTATGCCTCAAATTCTTTCTGTAAACTTGATAAAGTAACAGTGCTGGCCCTTGAACTTCAGTTTCCTCCACTGTGAAATGAGAATTCTCGCCTTTTCCTCCAGTGCAGTAAAAGTCTTGGCCTTGGTGAGACAGGGCTCTGCTCTGCCTCCTGTGAAGGCTGTGTGTGCATGCGTGTGCGTGTGCGTGTGCGTGTGCGTGTGTGTGTTGGGGTATGGTCAGTTACAGGTAGGTGGGGAAGCCCCCACACCGGTGAGTGCTAGAATACAGAGCCATCCCGACCTCCTTGGATTCATTTCTTTCTCTCCAGCTCAGCCTTCCCTGTTCTCAGCCTCTCCTCAAAAAGGATGCACAGAGGAGGAAGGGTCGGTGCATGGCTTCCTGACAAGCTGGTTACCGGTGAGTCAGATACTCCTTTTTCCAAATCATCATTCCCTTGATCAGCGGTCAGATTATCTCTCAGTGACCTGGAGCCCCACAGCCAAACCAGGCCTCGGACACGCAGGGTCTCCGGGCATCTGATGGGGTGAGGGGCTGCCCAGCCAGCGGCCGTGTTTGTCAACATTTTCTACGCGGCAAAGCTTCCTCCACGGTCACTGGCTACGTCCTGTTCCACTGAGAATTTTAAGGGGAAGGTAAACTCAAGTGTCCTAGACTCAAGTGATTGATGGTGGCTGTGAGGAAATCACTCATTCATTTACCAAGTATTTCTCTGGCATCTGCCATGTCCCGGGCCTATGCTCAACCCCGAGGCTGAGGGAGGTAAGACTGCAGGATTTCACAGTCTCCTGGGAATAAGGGACTCACCTATGTGTTAGAGGTACATTCCACCTTGGCAGCGGGCGTCAAGGAGAGGACAGGACAGGAGCCCTGCAGGCTGAGCCCGGGAGCAGCGGAGAGCACAGCTCAGAACCCTGCCCGTGTATCTTAAGCTTGGGGTTCCCCGTTTCTGTTCCCTTATCAACTTGGTGGGGGTAGCCCTTGGCTAAGCCTCGATTCTTGTGACGGCTCAGGACTTGGTGACCTTCGAGGATGTGGCCGTGGAGTTCACGCAGGAGGAGTGGGCACTGCTGGCCCCCTCTCAGAGGACACTGTACAGAGACGTGATGCGGGAGACCTGCAGGAACCTGGCCTCCCTGGGTAAGCCTGCCTCCGCCCTGCATTTATTGAATGACTCAGGTGACAAGACTTCCTCTTGTCCTTTTTTTTTTTTTAATTGTCATAACATTCCCATACCATAAAATTCACCATTGTAACTATTCTAAAGCATACAGCGCAGCAGCTTTTGCTGCCTTGGCATTGCCCTGCAGCTAGAACACGGTCCAAATGGGGGACAGTGTCAGCCCCTCTCAGCCCCGCCCCCAGAAGTGCTCAGTACCCGGTGCCTTTCCCCCTGGCCCCAACGGCAGCCACTAGCTTGCCTCCTGTTTCTGTGCCCGTGCCTGTTGAGAACGGTTCATATCATCGGCGTTCCCCAAGATCTGATCTCTTTTGTCTGGCTTCTTGCTTTCGGCAGCATAGTCGTTCAAGGTCCAGCGATGGCGTGGCCTGTACCAGCTCATTATTCCTCGTCGTGACTGAATCACATGCACATTTTTAAAATTCATTCATTGGTTGATAAGCATTTGGTGGCTTCGCACTGACCAGCTGTTGCAGACAGTGCTGCTGTGAATATTTGTGTCCTTGCTGTCCTTTCCACGTGTTTCTGCTTTTGCTGGGTACGTGTCTGGGAGGGGAAGGCTGCGTCATGTGTTACCACGTTTAGCCTTTTGGGGAGCTGCGCACCATTTCCCACGGCAGCTGCACGGAGGTGTGAGGGCTCTCGTTTCCCCGCATCCCCCCCAACATTTGTTTTTCCGGGTGTAGCCATCCTCATGGTTGCGAAGGGGGATTTCTTGATGGTTTTGATTTGCATTTCCCTCATCACTAATGACGTTGAGCACTTTTTCACGAAGTAGTCGGCGGTTTGTAGGTCTTCTGTGGAGAAGTGTCTGTTCAAGCCCATTTGAAATTATGTTGTTTATCTTTTGTTCTTGGACTATAAAGATTGGTCATATATCGTGAACACTGATTCCCTATCCAAAATATGATTCCGAAATCATTTCTCCCATGTGGTGGTATGTCTTGATTTTATTTGTGTCCTTTGACACACCAGAGTTCTTCAGAGTTAAAAGTCTGTTTCTGGGTTTCTGAGTCTCTTCCCCTCCGCCTTTGCTTGTTTGTTTTGTTTCTTAAATTCCACATATGAGTGAAATCATATTTTTCCAAAGAAATCCAGATGGCCAACAAACACATGAAAAAGTGCTCAGCATCACTCAGCATCAGGGAAACACACATCAAAACCACAGTGAGGTACCACCGCACACCTGTCAGAATGGCGAAAATCAACAACACAAGAAACAGGTGTTTGTGAGGATATGGAGAAAGGGGAACCATCTTGCTCTGTTGGTGGGAAGGCAAACTGGTAAACCCACTCTGGAAAACAGGGTGGAGATTCCTCAAAAAGTTAAAAACAGAGCTACCCTATCCACAGTATGTATCCAGAGGCTACAAAATTTCTGGTTCAAAGGGACCCGTGTACCCCAGTGCTTATAGCAGCAATGTCCACTTCTGTAGGAGACTGTTTTTTCCCCCATTGAATTGTTTTTTGACAGTTGAAATGACCACAGACATACGGGTTTACGCTCACCCGATCCTGTTCTGTTAATCTCTGTGTCTCCTGGTGCTGGTGCTGCGGCGTGTCTAGGCCTCCAGCTTTGACCTAAGTTTTGATGTCAGGAATTGTGAGAATTCCTATTTTGTTCCTTTTCAAGACTCCTCTATTTGAGATCCTTGGCAAATCCACATGAACTTTGGGGTCAAGTTTGTCCATTTATTCAAGTAAGAGCTGTTGGAGTTTTGGTGCTGATTGTGCTGAATCAGTATATCCCTTTGGTTAGTATTGTCACCTGAACAGTATCAAGTTTTCCAAGACACATCTTCCTGTCACTGATTTTTTTATTTGATTCCATTATATTCAGAGAAAATACTTTCAATGATTTCATTCCTTTTAAATTTATTCAGTCTCATTTTATGGCCTAACATATGGTCTGTCTGATCTGGAGGTTCCGTATGTGTATGGATGAATGTGTGTTCTGTGGTGGAGCGGAGTACTTTATATGTCTGTTAGGTCTGGTGAGTTTGTAGGATTGTTTAAGTCCTCCTTTTCCTTGTTAAGCTTCTAACTAGTGGTTCTACCCATTGTGCGAAGTGGGATGTTCAAGTCTGCAACTATTATAGAACTCTCCATTTCTTTCTCCCTTCAATTATGTCAGTTTGAAATCTAGTATTGTAGAATTCTGTTTTTATTAGTCTGTAATTGTTACATCTTCTGGATGAAGTACCTTTTCATCATTAAAGAATATCTTTGTGTCTGGTAAGTTTTTATCTTAAAGTCTGTTTTGCCTGAAGTTAATGTAGCTACATTATCTTTCGGTTGCTCTCTGCTTAGAATATATCTTTCCATCTGTTGACTTTCAACCTCTTAGTGTGTTTGGATGTAAATTGAGTCTTTCATGGCTAGCACATAATTGGATATTTCTTATCTGTTCTACCAAAATCTGCCTTTTATTTGGACAGATTAATCCATCTACATTTAAGATAATTACTGATAAAGACCCATATACGCCATTTTGCTATTTTCTACATGTCTTATACCATTTTTGTTCCTTAGTTCTTTAATTATTATTTTTGTGTTAGATGTTTTCTAGGGGACCATTTGGATGCCCTGTCATTTCTTTTTGTGTTTTAGTTTTTTTTTTTCATAGTTGTCCTGGGGAACTGCAATTAACATTTTAACTTACAGCAGTCTGTTTTGGTTTAGTACCAACTTTGTGTCAACAGCATACAAAATTTTTGCTCTTGTATAGGTGTGTGCACACACACACTCCCTTTATATTGCTTTGTCACAAATTGCATGTTTATGCCTTCTGTACCCATTAACATAGATTCATAATTATGGGCTTAGGCATTTCTCTTGTAAGTCATGTAAGAAAAAGAAGAGAATTTCAAACCAAAAATATAATTATTCTTTTTTTTTTTTTTTTTAAAGATTTATTTATTTATTTATTTGTGAGAGAGAGAGGGAGAGAGAGCGAGCACAGGCAGACAGAATGGCAGGCAGAGGCAGAGGGAGAAGCAGGCTCCCTGCCAAGCAAGGAGCCCGACGTGGGACTCGATCCCAGGACGCTGGGATCATGACCTGAGCCGAAGGCAGCTGCTTAACCAACTGAGCCACCCAGGCGTCCCAATATAATTATTCTTGGTTTACGTATTTTCATTTATCCGATTCTCTGTTTCTTTGTGTGATTTGAGTTAATACCCATTATCCTTTCATTTCAGCCTGAAAGCCTCCCTTTAGCATTTCTTGTAGGATAGACGTGCTAGTAATCTCTGTGTCTCAGTTTAGCCTACTTGAGGTTTCTTAAACTTCTTGGTTGTGTCCATTTGTGTTTTTCATCAGTTTTTTTGGAAGTTATTGGCCATTATTTCTTCAAATATTCTTTCTACCTCATTCTCTTCTCCACTTAAGGAACTCCCATGATGTGTCTGTTGGTATGTTTGATGGTATTCACAGGTCTTTAGGGGGGCTCTGTTAATGTTTTTTTGGTTTGGGGGGTGTTTTGGTTTTTTTTTTATTTTTTTTTTCTTTCTCTTCTTCCAGTGAGGTAATAGAAATTGTCCTGTCTTCATGCTTATTGATTCTCTCTTCTTCCTGCCAATATCTGCCGTTCAACAGCTCTTCTGACTTTTTTTCATTTCGGTTTTTGTACTTTTCAACTCCAAAATTTCTATGTAGGTTCTTTTTGTAATTTCTGTTTCTTTAACATGTGTTCTGTTTTATGAGAATTCATCCTTATGGTTTCCTTTATTCTTTATACACAGTTTTCTTTTTGTCTTTGAGCATACTTTAAAATAGTTGATTTAAATTCCTTGACTACTAAGTCTAATGGCTGGGCTTCCTCAGAGGGGAATTTTTTTTTCCCCCCTGTAATGGGCCACACTTTTATTTCTTTTCCTGCCTCAAAATATTGTTGTTGCAAAATGGACATTTGCAACATTATTGTATGGCAATTCTGGAATCAGGTTTTTCCCCATCACCAAAATTTGTTGTTGTTGCTTATTGTATTTATGTTTAATGACACTCCTGAACTAATTTTGTAATGTCCGTACTTGTCATATGTGGTCCCAGAAAACTATTATGTTAACTTCATGGTTAAAGATTTTTTTAAAGGCTTGGAACAAAAAGTAAAAACCTGTTGTCCCTGCAGATGTGTTCCGTGTGTGTGTATGGGAACATACCTTCAAATCAGCAGGCAGTTTACAACTCTGCCATAATCTTCACTTTCTGCTTGTGCAGAACTTAAAGGTCAGCCAAAGCTGAGGACTTAGTGCTGTTTCAGGTCTTTTCTGAGCATGTGCCCAATGCCAGCCTTCTAGATTCAAAGAAATGGGAGGGCAACTTTTTTTGGGGGGGGGGGGCAACTTTTAAAAATTCCCCAGAACATCTTATTCCATATTTTTCCTCCCAAGTTTCTTGGACAGTCTTTCGTTTTCCTGTAATATATCATAGACCTCAGGCAGTGGTGGCTAATATATTTTCCTTGAAATGTATTCAGTACATCCCCACTGAGTACCCAGCTCAGCCCTTGGAGAATTTGAGATTAGATAAATAAAGGCAAGCCCTTGGAGCCAAACCTTCAGAAAGATCAAAACAACTACAGAACTTTGGAATAAGGTCCATCCTACTCCCTCTGGTACTAGGAATGTGGGCTCTCATCTTCAAGGTTGCAGCCAAAGCAGGGAATAGAGGATGAGACAAGGGTCAGTGAAAATGTCAGCTGGTTGTTGTCCTTGAGTAAACAATTTCCAAGTTGCTATGAACTTTTGATAAGTTTCCCAAGTTCTGATAAAGTTGATTCTGATGGTTTTCCCCAGTTTATTCTTTAGAGTTAGGGACTGTTGGTTCAATATCCCTCAGTTTTCACTATTGTCTCTTCTCACCAGTCTTTCTGAAGCACTTCTGTGCCCCTGGGTCTATGCTGGGGTTAGGAATACAGTGATGAATGAGACAGATGTGGTCCCCGCCCTCATGGAACTTTCTGTCTGATGCCTTCCCTGTGAACTGAATAGCTGTTCCTTACCCTGACTTTACATTCTCCATGGTTAAAAACTTTAGAGCTTCTAAAGTATGTGTGTAAACTTGGAAATGGACTTTGGGACAGTGTATGTCCTGTCCCTTGGGTATTGGGCGTGCTTGAATATTTGTTTCTTGAGAGTTACTATATTCATTACAATTTATGTGTAGTTATTCCACTGCTGCAAAAGCCGTACTTGATCATCTTCAGAACTGTTGGCTCCAGTTTCATGGGGTTGCTTGTCACCTGTACAGTCAGCCAACATCTTCTGTCTTTTCTCTGTGAATAGGGTATCACGTTGATAAACCCAGTCTGATCTCCCAATTGGAACAAGAAGACAAGGTGGTGACAGAGGAGCGGGGCGTTCTCCCAGGCACCTGTCCAGGTGAGCATCAGGTGGACAGGTGGATATGAGTCATTTTGAGGAATAGCTCTGGTCAGTGATTTGGGGCATGGGAGTAATACGTTTAGGAAACGTCAAGCAGGGAAGTTTATACGATGTCTTTTTCTCCGACAAAGATGGTCAAGAACATTTGGTATGAGCTTCCTTGTGTACATTCTTTCTTTCCTTTTTGCCTTTTGTTAAGTATCTCATACATTACCTTGGAATCAGAGGAAGGGGGGAAAAAGACATATCTTTTCATTTTTTTTAATTAAAGTGTAATTGCATACAATGTTACATTAGTTTCAGGTGTACAGTGTCATGATTTGACAAGTTTCTTAAGTTGTACTATGCTCACCAGAGGTATAGCTACCATCTGTCACCATACAATGCTATAATAGTCCTTTTCCTTTTTAAATAAATCTCATACGAGCACTTTGTTCAATACCTTCCTACTTTGCATTCCTGATAATCCCTTCTTCTTAAATCTCTGATTAGTCTTAATCCTTTTAGAATCATTTTTTTAATATCTACAATTTTCATACTCCTTCCACTTTCTTGGCAAAATGCTGATCCCTGGGAGTCTGCATTTACTCATATGTGCACTTTACTATTTCTTTTCTCCATTTTGAAGAAAAGAAATTTAATTTTCTTTTCTTTTTTTTTTCCAGATTTGGAGACAGTACTTAAAGCCAAATGGTTAACTCCCAAGAAGCATGATTTTAGAAAAGAACATTCCAGTGGTATAAAAGCGGTAAGACTAATATGGCTGATTTCTGGGGTTTTTTCCACAGTAGGAGAATAAGTTAGAAAAGTCACAAAGTAAACAGAGTCATTAAAGGAAAGTCATTTACACCATGGGAAATTGTGTCTCTGGAGAGATTCTGTGAAAATCTGTGAATTTGGGGAAAACTATAAGTTGGCTCCAAACTTGTTTCTTCACTGGGAGTTTCCACAAGTAAATATTTTCTTAAATGTGACCAGAATATTGGCTGTTGAAATACAAAGTGGTTGGGGCGCCTGGGTGGCTCAGTGGGTTAAAGGCTCTGCCTTCAGCTCAGGTCATGATCCCAGGGTCCTGGGATCCAGCCCCACATTGGGCTCTCTCCTCAGCAGGGAGCCTGCTTCCACCTCTCTCTCTATTTGCCTGCCTCTCTGCCTACTTGTGATCACTGCCTGTCAAATAAATAAAATCGTTAAAAAAAAAAAAAAGAAATGCAAAGTGGTTTATCAGAGTTTATCAGAAGATGCTCTGTGAATAATGATAAGGAATTGTGGCAAAGCATCCATCTTTTATAACTTCTAAAAGCTCAGACCGGGCAGAAGCCATATATAAGCACTGAAAATAGCCAAAACATCAATTGTAATAATATAACAGAATTTTTTGGAAAGAGAGTTCATATGCATAAAAATTCATTGAATATTAAAAATACTATAAATTACAGTTATGATTCATCTCTCAATTAACAGGAAAGAAATCATCTTGGAGTGAAACTCAACGAATGTAACCAGTGCTTTAAAGTCTTCAGCACAAAATCTAACCTCACTCAGCACAAGAGAATTCATACTGGAGAAAAACCCTATGACTGTAATCAGTGTGGCAAATCCTTCAGCAGTAGATCTTACCTTACTATTCATAAAAGAATACATAATGGAGAGAAACCCTATGAATGCAATGACTGTGGGAAAGCCTTCAATGATCCCTCTTCCCTTAGACTGCATGTGAGAATTCACACTGGAGAAAAACCCTATGAATGTAATCAGTGTTTTCATGTTTTTCGCACTAGTTGCAATCTCAAAAGCCACAAGAGAATTCATACAAGAGAGAATCACCATGAATGTAATCAGTGTGGCAAGGCCTTCAGCACAAGGTCCTCCCTTACTGGGCATAATAGTATTCATACAGGGGAGAAACCTTATGAGTGCCACGATTGTGGGAAGACCTTTAGAAAGAGCTCATATCTGACACAGCATATGAGAACTCATACTGGAGAAAAACCCTATGAGTGTAATCAGTGTGGAAAATCCTTCAGTAGTAGCTTTTCTCTTACTGTGCACAAGAGAATTCATACTGGGGAGAAACCCTATGAATGCAGTAACTGTGGGAAAGCATTTAATAATCTCTCAGCTGTTAAGAAACACGTGAGAACTCACACTGGAGAAAAACCCTATGAATGTAATCATTGTGGAAAATCTTTCACCACTAACTCTTACCTTTCTGTGCACAAGAGAATACATAATAGGTGGATATGAATACAATAACTAGGAAAGCATTCATTGATTTCTTAATTCTCAGACAACTGATGGGAACTCACTAGATGTATGAGTTAGCTATTGCTGCGTAACAAATTTCCCTCCGAAGCACAGTGGCTTCAGACAACATACGTTAATTATCTCACAGTTTCTATAGGTCAGGGATTTGGAAACGGCTTAGCTACGTAGTTCTGGCTCAGGAGCTGTCATGGGGTGAGGCCAAGATGTGAGCTGGAGCAACGCTCATCTGAGTCTTTACTGCCGAAGAATCTTCTTCCAAAATGGCTAGCTCACGTGTCCGGCACATTAATGCCAGTTGTTGGCAGGGAACCTTCATTACCTCACTCTCCACGGGGCTATAAGTATCTTCATTATGTAGCAGCAAAAAAAGCATTTGATCTACGGGAGCGCTAATGCAGAAGCCACATTGTCTTTTTCGACCTAGCCTCCGAAGAAGCTGTTATCACTTCTTCCAGACTGTATTGCTCACACAGTGTGGGAAGAAACTACACAGGGTATGTATAGTAGCAGACAGATCATGAGGAACCATCTGAGAAGCTTGCCATGAAATCAGTGAAGAAAAGCCTTTAGCGGACTCTCGTTCTTTTAACCTAGTCTATATGAAGTAGCCTTTAATAAGTCGTGTTAATTCACTCTGGAGAGAAACATCATGCGTGCAATCTTTGTGGTGAGCTTGCAACTCAGACTCACCCCAGCGTCCACAAAAGATTACTTATGGGGAGAAACCTGAAGAAGACAGTAGCTGTAGGAAAGCCTTTGTGTTATTTCTAGGGAGTCGTGTGACAGTTCAGACTAAGAAAACCTTATGAAGATCATCAGAATGCAGAAACCTTCACGGACTCCCATCACTGAGAGCCCATGTGAGAAATCACTACCAAGGAATATTCGTAGAAAGAATGTGGAAAACCCTTCAGCACAAGTGTTCGCGTTACCGACCAAAAGATGGGGAGAGATTCTGAACACAGCTACTGTGGGAAAACCTTGAATGTCCTCTCAGTTTCTAAGAAGCATGAGGATTTATCCCGGAGAGAGAGTCCTGTTGAATGTCATCAGTCCTGAAAAGTCATCTTTCCGCATTCCTTAGGAAGCTGAGAATTCCCTGCAGACACTTGTGAATATAAAGATCAAGGGAATGCCTTGACTAATACCTCCTACATTAGGAAAAATACCAAGTTTTTTCTGGATGCAAAAGTTGTGAGTGTATTAATTTTGAAAAATCTTTTAGTGATTCTTTGTTGATTTGTGAGAACCTACATTGGAGGCAAACCCTAGAAAAGTAGTCAGTATGAGGATGCCTCAGCTCTTAACTGAGTGGCCACAAAATAAACTGGGAATGGAAAGAATAGTGAGTATGGGATTGCCTTTATCAGTGTCTCATCCTAAGATTGGGCCACTAATTCATTAGTTTTTAGTCTTTTGTTTCAGTATAAACATATATCTATAGCTGTACCCTAAAATAAACCTTAAGTTATGTCCCATAGTTTTGTATGTAATATGTTTGCTATAATTTACTCTTTAAAAATATTAGTACATAGCATATCCAGAAAAACATTTCTGAATATCTCCTGAGTAAATTCTTTATTGTAGTGGAAATTAAACTATATTTACTGTGTACTTTTCATAGTTTAAAGGCGTTATTGTCAGGTAAGTGGAGTTGATGCTGATTCTTTTTTTACCTTTCTACCCTAGTATGGCAATTTGTTTAGCTTCTTTCCCAATGTCCATTGTCCCCTACTTACTTACTTTAAAAAATGTTTTTATTGTTGTTCAAGTTGTCAATGAGCAGGATTGAAAATAATCTGTAAGGCTTCTTTGAAGCCCAGAGGACTATTGCCTTAGTCTCCTGACCATAAGAAGTAGGTAGAAGTCACTGGGGAGAACATCATTTGGCTTGTTTGCCTCACCTATATCCTGTTCATCTTACCCGTTCTTTCTCTTGGAAATGGACTCAAGGCCAAGAGTTGGAAGAGCTAATTTTGATCATGATAACAAAAACCACAGTGCAGCAAAAAATTACAGTGATAGGGCATCTCCAAAACTTCTGATTGGCAGTATCTGCTCTGGACTGCTTGTTCCCAGACTTGTCATTATACGATTAAAAGTAACCTCTAATTGGTTAAAACCAAAGTCCTTTTTTTAGCTTGTTTTTGAGGTGATGTTCTGTTCCTGTCCAGCTAAATGCAATATCTAACTGGTAAGCCTATTAGTTGGTCACATTTTATAAGTGTTTCATGTTTCTTTGAAAATAATGTTTATTCTCTAAGTTTTAGATGTAGAGTATGTACCCATAAACTCAAGCTAATTGTGTTTTCAGATATAGTATGTACTTTGAGATTTCTGTCCTCAAATTTATTTAGTGATATGTATTAAAGTCGTCTGCTATGGGTTATGGATTAACACTTTTTTGTCATTTCTATCATCTTTCTTAATGTATTTTGATGTACAAGTACATTCAGGATTAGGTTTTTTTCTTGGGAATTGTTCCTTATATTTGGATCATTTTTTATACTGGATTATTTCAGTATATTAATAAATGACTAAATATTACATAGTCCTTCCTGTAGATGAGGCACTCTTCTGAATGCCTTATGGATATTACTGAGTACTCAATGTAAGCTTAAGGAAATATATACTGTTATTGTCCTCATTTTACAGTAGAGAAAACTAACATGGCAGTTTCCTATTACTTGCCTGAGCTCCCTGGCTAGTAAATGGTAGAGCCCAGATTTGAACCAGGCAGTCCATGTTCTTAACATGGTCTATCTAGTCTATGTATTGAGTATAATGTATATGTCAGGTACTGTTTAAGACTCTCGCTCTCTCTCCCTCTTTCTCTCTCAAATCATTAAAAAAAGTACCAGTTGCAACACCATGAAAAGCTGCTTTTGAGAGCTGTCTATAATTTGTTCATCTGTTCTTCCTCTGAAAGTTTCTGCAACCAAGATGCAGATACTAAGAGGACCAACCAGAATCCTGTGTGCATTTACTTTTAAGAAGCTAGTGTATCCAAGTGGCATTAAGTGTTGGGCCATAATGGTGACAGTGATATATTTCTCAGATTCTTTCAGGACTAAGTCACTCATTCCTCCAACTGCTGGAAGTGTTCTAATGGCTTGCCCTGCCATTCCCTCTGGAATTCTCTTGGGCCAAAGGAGGGCGCCACACCTACGTTTATGTCCACCCTCCAGGGGCAACCCAGTTCCAATGACTAGTTCATATGAGGCATGCAAATGCCTAATTTCTTTGCCTCAGTTTGTGACACCCCTGAAGGGCCACCCCATATCTAGAACTATTACTTCTTCATCTGTAAAATAGAAACAATGAAATGCCTACTTTGTAGATTTGTATTAAGGATTCAGTTAGTTAACATATATATAAAGCTTTTATGAGATTTCAGGTGTATAGGAAACATTTTATTTTCTATTATAAGTTAATTAAAATTTACTGTAGGAATATACTGAGCAAGATAAGCCACACAAAGAGTAAATATTATAGGAATCTATTTGTATTAATTTTAAGAACAGCAAAAAAAAAACTGATAGAAAAAAATCAGAGTATTGGTTGCATCTAAACTCAGGTTATGGAGGTGAGGGATAAGGAGCAGGGATTGAGATGTGACATGAGGGAACTTGATGGGGTAAAGAGAATGTTCTGCCTCTCAAAAGAAGTATAGGCTACCTAAGTATATGCATTTGTCACAACACATTAAATTATACACTCAAGATGTGTATATTGCATTGCATGTAAATTATACCTCAGTTTGATTGATTGATTGATTGATTTTGCTAAGGGAAAGCAGCCAAATATGAAAAACCATTTATTCTGTGATTCCATTGTATGGCATTTGAGAAAAGACAAAACTCGAGGGAAGGAAAACAAATTAATGATGTTCAGGGGCAAGGAGTAAGAAAAGGGGATGGTTGCAAAGGGGCAGCGCAAAGGAATTTGGGAGTGATGGAATTGTTCTCTCGTGACTGTTGATTGATACACAACGGCAAAACCTACAGAAATGTACACCATGAAGAGTGGATATTATTGTAAGTTAAAAAAAATAATAATCTGCCAGGTAGCAGAGGGAATGCAAGATAGACTAAACTGTAATGAATAACATAACCACAAGGAAGGAAGCCAAATTTACTTTGGAAAGCTATATTTTGACCAGATACATGAGACTGACTACAAAAAGAATAGTCCAGAAATCCTGCACTTCGGTTCAAAAATTTGTTTCTTACAATGTTGTGGATTAGTGATTGCGAAACTTTTATTTGTATACTAGGGTTGAATAAGTAAACATGTAGCTCATGAGAGCCTCTCACTGTTACAAACAAGAAGAGAGAGAAAACTAAAACACTGTGGTGTTGGATTGGATTGGAGTTGGAGGTTACCCCCAACATCATGAGCGCTCCATCTGATGATGGAAGTATTTAGCAAGTATCTCCCTTATCCCTCCAAGATTAGGATGGAAACACCCAAAGCAACTTAAAATCCCCTACACACTAAAGGAGAAAGGAGCTCCAGCAAATGTGACACCCTTCTCACTCAAAACAAATCCCAGCTTGCTTCCCTTGCCTCCCTCAGAGTAGATATAGGGGTACTCTTATAGCCAAGAGTAACCCGCCTCCCCGAAAGCAAGCAATACCAATTTCAATAAGCAAACCCAGGTTCAACAACATCAAGCATTCCCAGAAAACCGTATCTCTTCACACTAGGTCAGCAAGCAACATCCTTAACCACACAAAGAGGGAAGCCCACAGTGCAAATCCCTTAAGCGTTCCCCAACTTGAGATGACTGCCCCTTGGTGACCCCTCCTTTACCCCAAACACAGGGAATAATCTGAACCCCAGCAGGAAACGTTCAGCCTTCTCTTGCAATGCAGATATCTCTGTCCCCAGGTTATAGTGGATATATAGAACCCCATCAAACCAAGTGTCCCCTGTCCCAGGAAATGTTGAGGACCCCAGCCCCAGAATAAGGGAGACCATCCTAGTCCTGATAAGCCAGCAGAGAGCCCAAGCTCCAAGCTCCCAGTATGTAGGGGACAGGAACTCAGGAAGCAAAACTTCCTCCAACATAACCGTTTCATACAGCAGACCCTGCTTATCGGCTTCATTTCCAGCTGACCCCAGAACATCTACTCAAAGGGGCACTAGTGGGCAAAAAAGGCTGGAGCTGGGGTCAAGGCTGAGAGGGATAGAGAAGGGAAAGGAATAAAAAAAAGGTAAAGGGGGAAATGAGACCTTCCAAGTTGTTAAACCCCGACACAGAAAATCCATGAGGCTCCAGACAGCGACACTGAAACCAGGCTCTCAGGAGAAAATGAGCAGAATAAAAGAATTCTGGGCTGATGAAGCAAAGGGGCCTAGAGAAGAGGTGGGTGCCTCGGCTGGCCTCCAAGATGGCCACCACGCTTCCTGGCCACCTGGTATTCGTGCCCTGTCCAGTCGCCTCCCGCATGGAATCGGATATGCCGCAGGTGATAAACACAATGCTGCAACCGTGACAGGATGTCGGATCCCAGGCCGTGTCCTAAAACACGTTGGAGCTTCCTCCTTAGTCTCCAAACTTGCTTCCTCTCCTGGGGAACCCGTCCACCCTTGCATGGAGATGCCCAAGCGAGCCCAGGGAGAGGTCCACATGGAGAGGAACCAACTCACACCAAAGCGCTAGCCATGCAATGAGCGGCCTTGCAAGATCGCCCCAGCCCCAATTTTTGATCTAATTAATATGTGTGCTACATGTTTAAGGGGGCAGTCTCCTCCTATCTGCAACCTACTTCAAAATGCTTTTTTTTTATTTTTTTTAAGATTTTATTTATTTGACAGAGATCACAAGCAGGCAGAGAGGCAGGCAGAGAGAGGTGGAAGCAGGCTCCCGGCTGAGCAGAGAGCCTGATGCGGGGCTCGATCCCAGGACCCCGGGATCGTGACCTGAGCTGAAGGCAGAGGCTTTAACCCACTGAGCCACTCAGGCGTCCCCACTTTTTTTTTTTTTTTTTTTTTAAAGGTGGATCGGTGGATGGGAGAGGAATGGATGCAGCAAAGTGAGCGTAGTGCAATGTGTCATACTCTGAGTGGTACATTCTGTTTAGTTCATTAGAACCATCACAAAATACCAGACTGAGCGGCTTAAACAGCAGAAATGTACTGTCCCACAGGTCTGGAAGTCCAAGCTCAAGGTACCAGCAGAGCTGGTTTCTCCTGAGACTTCTCCCCTTGGTCTGCAGCTGACCACGTTCTTTTTTTTTTTTTTTTTTTTAAAGATTTTATTTATTTATCAGAGAGAGAGAGGGGGAGAGAGCAAGCACAGGCAGACAGAATGGCAGGCAGAGGCAGAGGGAGAAGCAGGCTCCCTGCTGAGCAAGGAGCCCGATGTGGGACTCGATCCCAGGATGCTGGGATCATGACCCGAGCCGAAGGCAGCTGCTCAACCAACTGAGCCACCCAGGCGTCCCGCTGACCACGGTCTTTACCGGCTCCTCCCTCTGGGTGTGTGAGCTCCTCTAATCTCTTGGTCTGTATGTTTTAATCTCCCTCTTGTAAGAACACTAGTCAGATTGAATCAGGGCCGCTCTTAATGGCCTCGTTTAAATCTTAATTCTCGAAAGGCCCAACCTCTGAATATAGTCATGCTATGAGGCACCAAGGATTTGGACTTCAGCATATGAACACGAGGAGACAGAATTCAGTCCACATCACGGGTGTTCACTGTAAAATTCTTTCAAATTATCTCCATACTTGAAAATTTTTCATAATAATCTGAGTGCAAGTGATGTGCTAAGTCAGTAAAAGGAAAGTGGATTGTTTTCGAGAATCATGAGGGAACCAGGAGCTGGTCTGTGTAATAAGCATTATATTTGATTCAAATATGAAAGTTGAAGCTGTGAAAGTCCAGGAAAAAACCACAGCATAAATATTTTACATATATCTCAAAGGAGAGATGGTCTTTTAAAACTATACATAAAACAAGAAGAAACAAAAATTGACACGTTTGATTTCATTTTTAAAAATCTGCATGGTGGGGCGCCTGAGTGGCTCAGTGGGTTAAGTGTCTGCCTTTGGCTCAGGTCATGATCCCAGGAGGGACCAAGACCCATATTGGGTTCCTTTCTGGGCAGGAAGCCTGCTTCTCCCTCTCCCACTTCCCCTCTTGTGGTCCTTCTCTCTCTCTCTCTCTGTCAGATAAGTAAATAAAATCTTAAAAAAAAAAAAAAAAAAACTAGAGGCAGAAAAAAATTTTTTTAAAAGAGGAGAACATTGGCAACTCATCACCAAAAGCTTATTTGTTCATATTACGGAAATCCTGCCAAGCAAAGGAAAAGACCAAGAAGCCACTGAAGAATCGGTATATGCTGGAACAGAACTCACAGAAAATATAGAATAGTCTCAACAGAAGACAGGATTCCCAACTAAACCCACCAAAAGAAAAACACAAAATAAAATACAGAGATTCCTTTTTTCGTGTATCAGGTTGGGAGCATTCTTTTTTTTTTTTTTTTAAGTTTATTATATTAAAAAAATTAGAAAATTTAAAAAGTTTATTATGTTAATAGCCAGGATGTGGGGGAAGTGGCGCGCCCATACCTCCATGACGGGGACATGGATTCGAACCTCTGCCTACAGACAGAAGCCCCTGAGCGGACCAAGCGAGCCCGCCGGAGCCCAGTGTGGCGGAGAGAGGCGGAAGGAGCCGAACGGTGGCGCCGAAATCGGAGAAGGCGGAGAGGCGGAGGGAGGTGACGCTGCACGTAAAGAGCCGAAGATGATGGGCGGAAAGAGCCGAAGATGAGCGGAAGGAGCCGAAGTCCGGCGAAGGGCGGGGTGTGTGCGCCGGGGAGAGGGAAAGAGGCGAGAAGCCGGGGGAGAGCCTAGGCCAGCCCTCCCGGTTAAGGACGGAGAGGTCCGGGGGGGGGGCGGGAAGCCTAGAGCCTGGGCTCGCGGGAGCGCGAGGAGGAGGAGAGGGCCACCGTGCCGTGCGGGAGAAGCGCTGGAGTGCAAAGTGTGGGACCGTCTGCCCCAGCGAGGTGGCCGTGGTGGCCGCCACCTGTCCCAACCTCTGCCCCTTAGGGCTCTTGCTGAGGATCCCTCAGGGTTTGCCCTGAGAGGCGCCAGCGTTTGAATCCTTGGTCATGAGTCGGTTTTCCCAGACTCGTTGGGGCTGCCTACCTGCTTTGTGATGCTTGAGAGTGAGGCGGGAAACAGGCAGAAGAAAGAATAAATTTCCTCCCTTCCTACAGCCCCTTGACAAGTGCTGGTAGCAGGCAAATGGCCACAGAGACATTCTTCTAAGGACTCAGCTGCCGCACCCCCCCCCCCGCCCCCGTGACCCTTTGCTAAAGGCGAAAGATAACCCTAGCCCGACCTCGGGGGAGGGCACCCCCCCCATGATCCTGTAAGTCTGCTTTAACGTATAAAAATTCCTTTAGAAATTTCCCTTATCTCTAACCCTCCCCAAGATAAGGGTTGGCAGTCACCTCGCAAGCATATGACACCCCCCCCCAACCAATACACAGCTGAAGGCTCTCGTGGCTAAGGTGTTACTGATGAAATTCTTGAACCTAGGTGAGGTTCAATGGGGTGAGGCTCAGAACCGATGGCTAAGGAAGAATTCTTAAGATGTCTTTGGTGCAAAAAGGTGGTTTATTAGAGCACAGGGACAGGACACGTGGGCAGCCGGAGATGCTGCACCGTTAGCCTGAAGAGTGGCTGATTATATACACAGGAGTTGGGGAGGTGAGGACAAGGACAAGGGGGTGATGTTAGTCTCTCAGGAATTTTGGAAGCAAGGTCTCCAGGACCTTGAGGGGCTAGCTATTGTTGGGAGAAAGGTTATTCATTACTAGTAGTGAAAATCTTGTTGTGAGACCCTTTAGATGTGTATCAGTGGGCCATATGCTTGGGAATGATTCTCAACACTATCTTGGAGATCTGGAGATAAAGTTTCACATTTCTCCTATCCAGTGTCCTTGTTAATGAGATTTGGGTTTAGAAGAAATTTAACTTTAGGACTTGAGGAACTGAGTGATTTGCCTCTGGAAATTGTGCTATTGTTAGATAGCTTCTTTGTTGTAAATCTCTAGGACATTGGCCAACCAAGGGGAATGGGTGGCAGCTTTTGCTTTGTCCTCAGCCAGCCTCCTGCTCCCTCATCATTATTAGACGAGACAGGCTCTCCCTAACTCCCTCCCAACTTCAAAATACATAATGGGCTGTAAGGGCCTACTTAGCCAGAGCGAGCCATTTTGTTGTTTATGCAGTAAACTTAGACTGACCCTGCCCCCCCCCCAGAGGAACTTACTTAGAAACAGGTCTGGGAAACCAGTGAAGTATGACTGACCAGCCCCTGATAACAGAGCCCATACACCAGGACGTGTCAGGTCAGGGGGAGGTAACAGAGCCCAGAATACAAGGATGAGTCAAGCCAGGTGGAGACATCCAATCAGGAAAATACCTCCTAACCACCCAAGAATGTGGACCTTGCCTTTAGTGATGAAGTTCTAGAACCTAGGTGAGGTTCGCTGGGCTGAGGTCCGGAGCCGATGACCAAGAAAGAATTCTTGAGACATCTTTGGTGCAAAATGGTGGTTTATTAGAGCACGGGGACAGGACCCATGGGCAGGCAGAGCTGCTGCCCCGGGTTGTGAGGGTAGGCGTGTTATATACCTTGCGGTTGAGGGGGAGGTGGTGAAGGGATGGGAGATTTCAACAGAGCTTTCACATGCTAAGGAGGGCCTACAAGGTGCCAGGGGGGAGTCCTTGCCCTTATGGCTTGATCAATGTCGTGTTTAGGTCAGGCATTAACATCAAGATAGTTGGGAGATTCTTGGTGGGGTATTATGATCCTGCTATCATTTACATTCCCTTCTACCTCAGTCTCTTCCAGTTTATGGTGGGGAGGGGGACATTAGGGCTTCAGGAAATGAGAGTTATTTGCCTCTGGAAATTTGTGCTATTGATAAGGTAACCTCCCTGTTTAGATCTCTAGGATATCTGTAGAGCAAGGGAGATTCCTGTTCTGCAGGATTGCGATCCCTGAAAGTTAACTATTTATCCTTTTATGGCAGTCAGGGGTGCCTGAGGAATGCTACACATATGGAGGGGAGCGGGTGAAAAGGCGGTGCAAGGCGCCAGCTTCTACTCTGTCCTCAGCCAGCCTCCTGCTCCCTCATCATTCCCCCCTGAACAATCTTGACCCTTAAATCTTTAAGGTGGTTGAAGGTGGAAGGTCTCATCTTCTGTAACTTCTTCCTGCTGAATAGGGGCGTAGAGCTGTCCCTACCTGCTCGGGTCAATATTGATCAGGGTAGGAACGTATAAAGGAGTTACCAAAGGTGGAGGCAGCTGAATCCAGCACTGACAGTGAAGAGGCACCCTCGCGCATGATAAGGATCATCTGTCGTGGTGAAGTCATTGCAGCGATGGAGTCTCGGCACCAAGTAGAGAAACATGGAACAAAGCAACATATTAAGATTAATAAGGCTATTAGAATGAGAAGCCCGAAAAGGAGATTTTTAATTGTTGGCCATAGTCCTCCTTCAAACCAGGAACTTAAACCATTACTGAGAGAGAGAAGGATCTTGTAGAGCCTTAATCTGGGTATTCATATCTTTTATTAATCCTGCGACATCGGGGCACCTGGGTGGCTCAGTGGGTTAAGCCACTGCCTTCGGCTCAGGTCGTGATCTCAGGGTCCTGGGATCGAGTCCCGCATCGGGCTCCCTGCTCGGCAGGGAGCCTGCTTCCCTCTCTCTCTCTCTGCCTGCCTCTCTGTCTACTGTGATCTCTCTCTGTCAAATAAATAAATAAAATCTTAAAAAAAAAAATCCTGCAACATTTTTGCGATAGTCTGGGATGTACACACAACATTCTGTCTTGATAATTGCGCATGTGCCACCCTGGGCTGCTGTCAGGACATCTAAGGCCATCCTATTTTGTAGGACTACCTTGCATATTTGTGAGACTTCGGTATTAAGGAGGGAGATGCCATTTAGTGAATCATTGAGTGCTTTTGTAGTGTATTTATTAAGGGCTTCTACATGCCACATGACATCCTCCAGTCCCGCAAATGGCAAAAATGGATGCTAAGTGATCATACCATTTAAAAACAGATCGCGTCCATCTTTGCTTTAAATTGGGGAGATTAGCTGAAGTGGTGATGGTTTTACTAATGTGCCCATGAATCCAGGCAAATCCTAAAGTACAGCGAACTATCCACCCTGAAGCCAGGGCCACAGGTTGGTTCCGCATATCCAGCGGGTTCCGTTTGGAGCTGGCCGTCTAACGCCAGGTCGCCTTGCCCAGTCAGTAGCAAACCAGTCAGTAGCCTGGAGGACTATTACTTGGGAACACATTTCTAGTGATAGCCATCCCAGATATCATGTGTTATTTGCCCAAGTATCATATGTATGATTCTTTTGTTCCCAGCATAAAAAACAGTCTGAGGGGTTTGAAGTGGCGGGGGGGTGGGAGGTTGGGGTACCAGGTGGTGGGTATTATGGAGGGCACGGCTTGCATGGAGCACTGGGTGTGGTGAAAAAATAATGAATACTGTTTTTCTGAAAATAAATAAATTGGAAAAAAAAATAAAATAAATAAATATTTTGTTTGGAAAAAAAAAAAAACTGCCTTTTGACTGAGCCGTCCAATTGTGGGTGTAAGGCACAAATATGTATCCCAGATCTGATATATGCCATCTTCAGTATAGCAATATGGAGGATTTGTAACTTAGGCCCATATTTGATTGGGGAGTTATGGCTTGATAGCAATCCCCTTTCCTTCCAAATAGCTCCATGGGCATGTAGTACCAGGAAAGCATATTTGGAGTCAGTATAAATGTTAATTCTTAGGCTTTGGCAATTGCAAAGTGCTAGTGAGCACTATGGCACACCTAGCTTTTCTTATTCTTTCTATGAAAACGACTGTCATCAGAAAACCAACTGTCATTCGTGTTTTTAACAGGGGCATCTTAAATCTGGCCATATAGAGTAAGCAAGATCATTAACCTCTGAACATTTTTGCTCTATAAAGAAAGAAGTACAGTGGTCAGGTTCAGGCATACAGGTAACTAGGTTTAAAGTTTGACAAGTTTTAAGTATTATTTCTGGCATATCTGTTAGTGTAGCCCAGTATTTAATAAGTCGGCCTCCATCATCCACTGGTGGCCTTTGGCTTCTAAGACAAATCTGGACCTGATGTGAAGTCATTACAGTCAGGGACTGTCCCATAGTGAGCTTTGAGGCTCTTTTTATGAGGGGGGCTGTTCTATGCTTAGCTAAAGCATCTGTTTGCAACTGCACCTCAACAGAGGTGGCCTCTAGGATAAATATGACTAAGGGATGAAACCAGTAAGAAGCCCCTTGAGTGGTCCAGACTTAACAATATCCTGATTACAGAGGATCACTAGCAAGTGAGAAAACTTGTCAAGAGATAAGGGGAGTTCCCCATGCATCATCCAATCCACTCATAATGAAAGTGGGGTCATCCATTGCCTCCATAAGTCCATAGTTAATCCTATGGAGTGTGGTATGCTGGCTTTGAGGCAATTTCATTATTCCAGTTGTTTAATCATGTGCTGTGGGGTCTGCTAATAACCCCACAAAATAAGATTGACTAAAGAAGCTATTGTACAACTTCTCTGAAGTTTACCTCAAATTGTTTAGCTTAGGTAAACAAACATTTAAAGACGATCAAATCTAGAATTTAACATCCATAAAGGTGTGTTACTAAAACATAATTTTTCTCTCTAAAATAACCCTCATTTACAGAGATAGCCAAATCAGGACTAATTCACTTGTGAAACAAGTCCAGTTTTAACAAACTTGGCCTAATTATTTACATAAGCTCAGCAAGAACAGTGAGTGTGATCAATAGATCTTTTAGAATCTGCTTTGATGGAACTTTTTGTAAGGAATCTCTAGGTTGAACTTTTTTTTTTAAATCCATGAGGATTTTTATTGGAATTGTGTTCCTATCTTCTGTATGTTTAGCAGTACATTTAAAATTTGGGAGCACTGGGGCACCTGGGTGGCCCAGTCCATTAGCCTTCTGACTCTTTTTTTTTTCCAATTTATTTATTTTCAGAAAAACAGTATTCATTATTTTTTCACCACACCCAGTGCTCCATGCAAGCCATGCCCTCTATAATACCCACCACCTGGTACCCCAACCTCCCACCCCCCCCCGCCACTTCAAACCCCTCAGATTATTTTTCAGAGTCCATAGTCTCTCATGGTTCACCTCCCCTTCCAATTTACCCAAAAGCACATACCCTCCCCAATGTCCATAACCCTACCCCCCTTCTCCCAACCCCCCTCCCCCCAGCAACCCACAGTTTGTTTCGTGAGATTAAGAGTCACTTATGGTTTGTCTCCCTCCCTATCCCATCTTGTTTCATGGATTCTTCTTCTACCCACTTAAGCCCCCATGTTGCATCACCACTTCCTCATATCAGGGAGATCATATGATAGTTGTCTTTCTCCGCTTGACTTATTTCGCTAAGCATGATACGCTCTAGTTCCATCCATGTTGTCGCAAATGGCAAGATTTCGTTTCTTTTGATGGATGCATAGTATTCCATTGTGTATATATACCACATCTTCTTGATCCATTCATCTGTTGATGGACATCTAGGTTCTTTCCATAGTTTGGCTATTGTGGACATTGCTGCTATAAACATTCGGGTGCACGTGCCCCTTTGGATCACTACGTTTGTATCTTTAAGGTAAATACCCAGTAGTGCAATTGCTGGGTCATAGGGCAGTTCTATTTTCAACATTTTGAGGAACCTCCATGCTGTTTTCCAGAGTGGTTGCACCAGCTTGCATTCCCACCAACAGTGTAGGAGGGTTCCCCTTTCTCCGCATCCTCGCCAGCATCTGTCATTTCCTGACTTCTTGATTTTAGCCATTCTGACTGGTGTGAGGTGATATCTCATTGTGGTTTTGATTTGTATTTCCCTGATGCCGAGTGATATGGAGCACTTTTTCATGTGTCTGTTGGCCATCTGGATGTCTTCTTTGCAGAAACGTCTGTTCATGTCCTCTGCCCATTTCTTGATTGGATTATTTGTTCTTTGGGTGTTGAGTTTGTTAAGTTCTTTATAGATTTTGGACACTAATCCTTTATCTGATATGTCGTTTGCAAATATCTTCTCCCATTCTGTCAGTTGTCTTTTGATTTTGTTAACTGTTTCCTTTGCTGTGCAAAAGCTTTTGATCTTGATGAAATCCCAATAGTTCATTTTTGCCTTTGCTTCCCTTGCCTTTGGCGATGTTCCTAGGAAGATGTTGCTGTGGCTGAGGTCGAAGAGGTTGCTGCCTGTGTTCTCCTCAAGGATTTTGATGGATTCCTTTCTCACATTGAGGTCCTTAATCCATTTTGAGTCTATTTTTGTGTGTGGTGTAAGGAAATGGTCCAATTTCATTTTTCTGCACGTGGCTGTCCAATTTTCCCAACACCATTTATTAAAGAGGATGTCTTTTTTCCATTGGACATTCTTTCCTGCTTTGTCAAAGATTAGTTGACCATAGAGTTGAGGGTCTATTTCTGGGCTCTCTATTCTGTTCCATTGGTCTATGTGTCTGTTTTTGTGCCAGTACCATGCTGTCTTGATGATGACAGCTTTGTAATAGAGCTTGAAGTCCGGAATTGTGATGCCACCAACTTTGGCTTTCTTTTTCAATATCCCTTTGGCTATTCAAGGTCTTTTCTGGTTCCATATAAATTTTAAAATTATTTGTTCCATTTCTTTGAAAAAGATGGATGGTACTTTGATAGGAATTGCATTAAATGTGTAGATTGCTTTAGGTAGCATAGACATTTTCACAATATTTATTCTTCCAATCCAGGAGCATGGAACATTTTTCCATTTCTTTGTGTCTTCCTCAATTTCTTTCATGAGTACTTTATAGTTTTCTGAGTATAGATTCTTAGCCTCTTTGGTTAGGTTTATTCCTAGGTATCTTATGGTTTGGGGTGCAATTGTAAATGGGATTGACTCCTTAATTTCTCCTTCTTCTGTCTTGTTGTTGGTGTAGAGAAATGCAACTGATTTCTGTGCATTGATCTTATATCCTGACACTTTACTGAATTCCTGTACAAGTTCTAGCAGTTTTAGAGTGGAGTCTTTTGGGTTTTCCACATAGAGTATCATATCATCTGCAAAGAGTGATAATTTGACTTCTTCTTTGCCGATTTGGATGCCTTTAATTTCTTTTTGTTGTCTGATTGCTGAGGCTAGGACTTCTAGTACTATGTTGAATAGCAGTGGTGATAATGGACATCCCTGCCGTGTTCCTGACCTTAGTGGAAAAGCTTTCAGTTTTTCTCCATTGAGAATGATATTTGCGGTGGGTTTTTCATAGATGGCTTTGATGATATTGAGGTATGTGCCCTCTATCCCTACACTTTGAAGGGTTTTGATCAGGAAGCGATGCTGTACTTTGTCAAATGCTTTTTCAGCATCTATTGAGAGTATCATATGGTTCTTGTTCTTTCTTTTATTGATGTGTTGTATCACATTGACTGATTTGCGGATGTTGAACCAACCTTGCAGCCCTGGGATAAATCCCACTTGGTCGTGGTGAATAATCCTTTTAATGTACTGTTGAATCCTATTGGCTAGGATTTTGGTGAGAATTTTCGCATCTGTGTTCATCAAGGATATTGGTCTATAGCTCTCTTTTTTGATGGGATCCTTGTCTGGTTTTGGGATCAAGGTGATGCTGGCCTCATAAAATGAGTTTGGAAGTTTTCCTTCCATTTCTATTTTTTGGAACAGTTTCAGGAGAATAGGAATTAGTTCTTCTTTAAATGTTTGGTAGAATTCCCCCGGGAAGCTGTCTGGCCCTGGGCTTTTGTTTGTTTGGAGATTTTTAATGACTGTTTCAATCTCCTTAATGGTTATGGGTCTGTTCAGGCTTTCTATTTCTTCCTGGTTCAATTTTGGTAGTTTATATGTTTCTAGGAATGCATCCATTTCTTCCAGATTGTCAAATTTGTTGGCGTAGAGTTGCTCATAGTATGTTCTTATAATAGTTTGTATTTCTTTGGTGTTAGTTGTGATCTCTCCTCTTTCATTCATGATTTTATTTATTTGGGTCCTTTCTCTTTTCTTTTTGATAAGTCTGGCCAGGGGTTTATCAATTTTATTAATTCTTTCAAAGAACCAGCTCCTAGTTTCGTTGATTTGTTCTATTGTTTTTTTGGTTTCTATTTCATTGATTTCTGCTCTGATCTTTATGATTTCTCTTCTCCTGCTGGGCTTAGGGTTTCTTTCTTGTTCTTTCTCCAGCTCCTTTAGGTGTAGGGTTAGGTTGTGTACCTGATACCTTTTCTGTTTCTTGAGAAAAGCTTGTACCACTATATATTTTCCTCTCAGGACTGCCTTTGTTGTGTCCCACAGATTTTGAACCGTTGTATTTTCATTATCATTTGTTTCCATGATTTTTTTCAATTCTTCTTTAATTTCCCGGTTGACCAATTCATTCTTTAGAAGGATGCTGTTTAGTCTCCATGTATTTGGGTTCTTTCCAAACTTCCTCTTGTGGTTGAGGTCTAGCTTCAGAGCATTGTGATCTGAAAATATGCAGGGAATGATCCCAATCTT
Source organism: Neogale vison (assembly GCF_020171115.1). Classification (NCBI taxonomy): domain Eukaryota; kingdom Metazoa; phylum Chordata; class Mammalia; order Carnivora; family Mustelidae; genus Neogale; species Neogale vison. Next base: position 218,350,601 of record NC_058096.1, read on the forward strand.
TTGATACCAGTTGAGTCCGGATTTAGGACCGAGGATGTGATCTATTCTGGAGAATGTTCCATGTGCACTAGAGAAGAATGTGTATTCTGTTGCTTTGGGATGAAATGTTCTGAATATATCTGTGATGTCCATCTCATCCAGTGTATCATTTAAGGCCTTTATTTCCCTGTTGATCTTTTGCTTGGATGATCTGTCCATTTCAGTGAGGGGAGTGTTAAAGTCCCCTACTATTATTGTATTATTGTTGATGTGTTTCTTTGATTTTGTTATTAATTGGTTTATATAGTTGGCTGCTCCCACGTTGGGGGCATAGATATTTAAAATTGTTAGATCTTCTTGTTGGACAGACCCTTTGAGTATGATATAGTGTCCTTCCTCATCTCTTATTATAGTCTTTTGCTTAAAATCTAATTGATCTGATATAAGGATTGCCACTCCTGCTTTTTTCTGATGTCCATTAGCATGGTAAATTCTTTTCCACCCCCTCACTTTAAATCTGGAGGTGTCTTCGGGTTTAAAATGAGTTTCTTGGAGGCAACATATAGATGGGTTTTGTCTTTTTATCCATTCTGATACCCTGTGTCTTTTGATTGGGGCATTTAGCCCATTAACATTCAGGGTAACTATTGAGAGATATGATTTTAGTGCCATGGTATTGCCTGTAAGGTGACTGTTACTGTATACTGTCTCTGTTCCTTTCTGATCTACCACTTGTAGGCTCTCTCTTTGCTTAGAGGACCTCTTTCAGTATTTCCTGTAGAGCTGGTTTGGTGTTTGCAAATTCTTTCAGTTTTTGCTTGTCCTGGAAGCTTTTAATCTCTCCTTCTATTTTCAATGTTAGCCTACCTGGATATAGTATTCTTGGCTGCATGTTTTTCTCATTTAATGCTCTGAAAATATCATGCCAGCTCTTTCTGGCCTGCCAGGTCTCTGTGGATAAGTCAGCTGCCAATCTAATAGTTTTACCATTGTATGTTACAGACTTCTTTTCCCGGGCTGCTTTCAGGATTTTTCTCTTTGTCACTAAGGCTTGTAAATTTTACTATTAGGTGACGGGGTATGAGCCTATTCTTACTGATTTTGAGGGGTGTTCTCTGGACCTCCTGAATTTTGATGCTCATTCCCTTTGACATATTGGGGAAATTCTCCCCAATAATTCTCTCCAGTATACCTTCTGCTCCCCTCTCTCTTTCTTCTTCTTCTAGAATCCCAATTATTCTAATGTTGTTTCATCTTATGGTGTCACTTATCTCTCTAATTCTCTCCTCATGGTCCAGTAGCTGTTGTCCCTCTTTTGCTCAGCTTCTTTATTCTCTGTCATTTGGTCTTCTATATCGCTAATTCTTTCTTCTGCCTCATTTATCCTAGCAGTGAGAGCCTCCATTTTTGATTGAACCTCATTAATAGCTTTTTTGATTTCAACTTGGTTAGATTTTAGTTCTTTTATTTCTCCAGAAAGGGCTTTTATATCTCTGGAGAGGGTTTCTCTAATATCTTCTATGCCTTTTTCAAGCCCGGCTAGAACCTTGAGAATTGTCATTTTGAAGTCTAGATCTGACATATTACCAATGTCTGTATTGATTAGGTCCCTAGCCTTCGGTACTGCCTCTTGTTCTTTTTTTTGTTGTGAATTTTTCCGCCTTGTCATTTTGTCCAGCTAAGAGTATATGAAGGAGCAAGTAAAATACTAAAAGGGTGGCAACAATCCCAGGAAAATATGCTTTAACCAAATCAAAAGAGATCCCAAATCGTGAGGGGGGATTTCCCCCCTCACGATTGGGTGAGGGATCTCCTCTGATTGGGATCTCCTCTGATTGGGATCTCCCAATCTCTTCTGATTGGTATCTCTTCTGATTTGGGGATAAAAAGAGGTTCAAAAAGAAAGAAAGAAAAAAAAGAATTAAAAAAAAGAAAACGAATAAAGTATAAAAAAGATATATATATATATAAATATATATATATGATAAACTAGTTAAAAAACGTTAAAAAAGAAAAGGGTAAAAGTTAAAAAATTTTAGCAGAAGAAGAGAAAAAAAATGAAAAAGAAAAAAATTAAATTAACTGCAAGACTAAAAAATCACAGGGAGAAAGCCATGAGTTCCGTGGTTTGTTTTCTCCTCCTCTGGAATTCTGCTGCTCTCCTTGGTATTGAAATTGCACTCCTTGGTAGGTGAACTTGGTCTTGCCTGGATTTCTTGTTGATCTTCTGGGGGCGGGGCCTGGTGTAGTGATTCTCAAGTGTCTTTGCCCCAGGCGGAATTGCACCGCCCTTACCAGGGGCCGGGCTGAGTGATCTGCTCGGCTTTGCTTTCAGGAGCTTTTGTTCCCTGAGCGCTTTCCGTAGAGTTCCGGAGGACGGGAACACAAATAGCGGCCTCCTGGTCTCCGGCCCGGAGGAGCCGAGAGCCCCGGGGCCCCGCTCCCCAGTGCGCCCTCAGCAAACAGCTCCTAGTAACTCGCGTCTGCCTAACCTCCGGCCACGCTCCGAGCTCACCGGGCCTGCGGCCGGTTCAAGGTAACCCCAAGCTGCGATCTTACTGTCGGCTCTGTCTCTGCAGCCGGCTTTCCCGTTCCAATATCCGCAAGCTCTGTGACACTCAGACACCCCCGATCCTTCTGTGACCCTGCGAGACTTGAGGCCACGCCGACCCCGTGTGGGCTTCGCCCCGGTTTAGCCTCCGGAGCGATGTCCCTCAGCGGAACAGACTTTTAAAAGTCCTGATTTTGTGCTCCGTTGCTCCGCCGCTTGCCGGGAGCCGGCCCCTCCCCCCGGGGTCTATCTTCCCATTGCTTTGGATTCACTTCTCCGCCAGTCCTACCTTTCAGAAAGTGGTTGTTTTTCTCTTTCTAGAATTGCTGTTCTTCTTCTCTTCGATCTGCCGATGGATTTGCAGGTGTTTGCAATCTTTAGATAAGCTCTCTAGCTGATCTCCTGCTAGCTGAGGTAGTCTCAGCCTGCTACTTCTCCGCCATCTTGACTCCCGGTTACAGCATCCTTTCTTGATCAAAACTCTTCACAGTGGAGGGATAGAGGGTACATATCTCAATATCAAAGCCATCTATGAAAAACCCACAGCAAATATTATCCTCAATGGGGAAAATCTGAGAGCTTTCCCCCTAAGGTCAGGAATATGGCAGGGCTGTCCACTATCACCACTGCTATTCAACATAGTACTAGAAGTCCTCGCCTCAGCAATAAGACAACAAAAAGAAATAAAAGGCATCTGAATCAGCAAAGAAGAAGTCAAACTCCCACTCTTTGCAGATGATAGGATACTTTATGTGGGAATCCCAAAAGACTCCACTCCAAAACTGCTAGAACTCATACTGGAATTCAGGATATAAAATTAATGCACAGAAATCAGTTGCATTTCTATACACCAACAACAAGATAGAAGAAAGAGAAATTAAGGAGTTGGTCCCATCTACAATTGCATAAGATACCTAGGAATAAGCCATAGATACCTAGGAATAAACCTAACCAAAGAGGCAAAGAATCTGTACTCAGAAAACTACAGTACTCATGAAGGAAACTGAGGAAGACACGAAGAAATGGGGAAAAAAAAAAGAAAAGAAAGAAAGAAATGGAAAAACGTTCCATGCTCATGGATTGGAAGAACAAATATTGTTAAAATGTCTATGCTACCTAGAGCAATCTATACATTTAATTAAATCCCTATCAAAATACCATCAACTTTTCTTCAAAGAAATGTAACAAATAATCCTAAGATTTATATGGAACCAGAAAAGACTCTGAGTAGTTAGAGGAATGTTGAAAAATAAAACCAAAGTTGGCAACTTCAAGCTTCAAGCTCTACTACAAAGCGGTAAGCATCAAGACAGTATGGTACTGGCACAAAAACCAGACACATAGATCAATGGAACAGAATAGAGAGCCCAGAAAAGGACCCTCAACTCTACGGTCAACTAATCTTTGACAAAGCAGGAAAGAAAAAAGACAGTCTCTTTAACAAATGGTGTTGGGAAAATTGGACAGTCACATGCAGAAGAATGAAACTGGACCATTTCCTTACACCACACACAAAAACAGACTCAAAATGGATGAAAGACCTCAGTGTGAAACAGGAATCCATCAAAATCCTTGTGAATGCAGGCAGCAACCTCTTCGACCTCAGCTGCAGCAACTTCTTCCTAGAAACATCACCAAAGGCAAGGGAAACAAGGGTAAAAATAAACTATTGGGACTTCGAGATAAAAAGCTTTTGCACAGTAAAGGAACAGTCAACAAAACCAAAAGGCAACGGAAAGAATGGGAGAATTGCAAAGGACATATCAGACAAAGGGCTAGTATCCAAAATCTATAAAGAACTTCTCAACCCCCAAAGAACAAATAATCCAGTCAAGAAGTGGGCAGATATTTCTGCAAAGAAGAATCCAAATGGTCAACAGACACATGAAAGAAAGTGCTCAACATCACTTGGCACCAGGGAAATAAATCAAAACTACAGTGAGATACCACCTCACACCAGTCAGAATGGCTAAAATTAACAAGTCAGGAAATGACAGGTGTTGGTGAGGATGCAGAGAAAGGAAAACCCTCCTACACTGTTGGTGGGAATGCAAGCTGGTGTAGCCACTCTGGAAAACAGTATAGAGGTTCCTCAAAGAGTTGAAAATAGAGCTACCCAATGACCCAGCAATCACACTACTGGGTATTTACCCTAAAGATACAAACGTAGGGATCTGAAGGGGCACATGAACCTGAATGTTTATAGCAGCAATGTCCACAATAGCCAAACTATGGAAAGAGCCCAGATGTCCATAAACAGATGAATGGATAAAGAAAATGTGGTGCACACACACACACACACACACACACACACACACACATATACATACACACACATATACATACACACAATGGAATACTATGCAACCATAAAAAAGTAAAATCTTGCCATTTGCAATGACATGGATGGAACTGGAAGGTATTATGCTAAGCGAAATAAGTCAATCAGAGAAAGATGTGATCTCATAGATATGAGGAATTTGAGGTGGGTGGGGATTTGTGGGGGGAATGGAGGGGAAAATGAAGCAAGTTGGGACCAGGGAGGGAAACAAACCATGAGACTCTTAATCTCAGGAAACAAACTGAGGGTTGCCGGGGGGCAGGGGAAGAATAAGGTGGCTGGGTGATGGACATTGGGGAAGGTATGTGCTATGATAAGTGCTGTGAATTGTGGAAGACTGATGATTCACAGACCGGTACCCCTGAAACAAATAATACATTGTATATTAATAATGGTAAAAATAAATAAATAAAATAAATAGAAAAAACGAATGATGTACTGTATGGTGACTAACATAATAAAAAATTATAAAAAATAAATTCTATCTGCAGTAGCATCAGAAAGCATAAAGTTCTTAGGAATAAACTTAGCCAATGAGGCAGGAGACCTGAACACTGAGAGCTAGAAAACATTGCTGAAAGATATTAGGGAAATGTAAACAAATGGGAAAACATGCCACATCGTGGACTGGAAGACTCTGCATTGTTAAAATGACCATACTACCCAAAGTATCTATACATTCAATGCAATCCCTATCAAAATTCCAATGGTATTTTTTTCGCAGCAACAGAAAAATCCATCCTAAAATTCATATCAACTCTCAAACAATTCTGCATAGATAACAATCTTGAAAAAGCTGACCAAAACTGGAGGGATCATACTTCCTAATCTCAAAACTTAAACTACAAAGCTACAGTTATGGAAACAGTGGGATACTGGCTCATAGACCAGTGGAATATAATTTAGGGCCCAGAAATAAACCTTTGGATACACGGCCAAACAATTCCCAACAAGGGTGCATAGATCATGACATGGGGGAAAGAAGGGTTTTCCAACAAATTATATTGGGGAAAGTGGAAAACAGAAGGTAAGATGGGAGTTTTCCATGCATAGAGAGGCCAGACCAGAGTCCTTAAGAAAGCACCATTCCCTGGGGTGACCAGCTCTGAGTGGCAGAAGATTCCATTGGGTTATTTTGGCCTCTAAAAGGGAAGCATTTCAGGTTTACTGTGTTAGACACTTACTCTGGATTCAGATTTCCCTTCCCTACACCCATTTCTTCAGTCAAAACTGCCACTCACAGACTCACAGTTTGCCCTACCCACCATCATAATATTCTACACAGCATTGCTTCTGATGGGAAACTCATGGAACAGGAAATGCATGGACAATGAACAAGATCTCATGGAATTCTCTGACCTCACCACGGTTCCCACCGTGCCGAAGGAGCTGACTTGATAGAATAGCAGAATGGGCTTTTGATGAGCAAGTGATAGGGTCCCCCAGATTGCAACACCTTGCAGGGCTGGGGTGATGTTCTCCAGGAGGCTTTAGATGTTCTAAATCAGCATCCCATTTCATGGCACAGATTCTCCCATAGTCCTGAGGCAGGAGTCCAGTAACTGAGGGTGGAAATGGGAAAGACATCATTCACTGTTAACACTGTTACCCCTAGGGGTCCACTAGCAGAGTTTTTGCTGCAAGTCTTTGTGACCTTATGCTCTGCTGATCTAGAGGCTTAATTCCTAAGGGAATTAGACTTCAGAAGACAGATTGTTGGGGTGCCTGGTTGGCTCAATTAAGCCTCTACCTTCAGTGGGTCCTAGGATCAAGCCCTATATCAGGCTTCCTGCTCAGCTGGGAGTTGGCTTCCCCTCTCCCTCTGCCCCTCCACCCATCTATTTGTGCTCTCTCTCAAATAGATAAAATCTTTAAAAAAAAAAAAAAAGAAGAAGACACATTGATTTAATTGTACTGGAAGTTAGGACTGCCTCTGAATTTATAGGCAAAGAAAGACATTTTTTTCAGTACTGGATTACCAAGGCAAAATTGGTGGGCCGCTCTGTCATGCAGATAAGGAAGCCTGGGTCTGGAATCAGGAGATTCCTTAAGGTTTTCTCTGTATCACCAAGCTCTGTGACTGAAGTCACTGGAACATTAGAAGAAACCAATCCAGGTGGGACTAATGGCCCAGGCTCATCAGGAACAAAGACTGGGCTTCCCCATCAGGCAGAGAAAACCATGACCACCTTGGTGCTTGCTGAGCACAAACCAAATATGAAATAGGTAAGGAAGGTAGTTATCAATACCAGCTATTAAAAGGTAATCAGTTGCAAGGTGTTCATTTGATTATTCTGTTTCTTCCTTATTCTGTTATGAAGAAGTTTGAAGGTGTATTGTGTAGGTGTGTGTATTTAATTTGCATAAATATAAAACATAAATATTGCACATACATGACCCTCACTGCAACCGTCGATCCCTTTTGGGTGCCTCTGTGTACACGATCAGCCAAAGGATGCCCAACAATGCAAAAGACTGTCCTCCCACACACACACCCCCAGCCATATGGTAGGCACAAGACTTGAACATTCTTGCACTCTGGGTCTGCTCCCAGAAGCCTCACGGTCCTGCAGGAGAAGCCCTTCCAACCCCAGTGCCTTCTGTCTGGATTAGCCCAGGCACCTGGCCCTTCTTTCTCTTTGGAGAGAAGGCGCAGACTTACCAACTATCCTTATGCAAATAGCTTTCCTGGATGGTGGTGCCACATCAGGACAGGCCTGGGCTGCCCAGAACCTGGGTTCATCTCATCCTCACTGCTGACTATCCCGAAAAGGCCCCCCTGGCAGAGGCCAGCCGGCTGTACTTCTTGGCAATCCTTGCAGCCTTCACAAACGTGGCAGACACCCAGTGTGTCAATCAGTTCATCTGGGCATTGCTCTTACTGGGTGTTTCCAGGTGGTGATCTTTAAATTGTCAGGTGGTAACCCTTTAGGGCCTGGTCATGGGGCAGGTCCTTGGGCGGAGCTCAGAGCTGTGTAGTTACTACCCAGATTGGAAGCATTTCAGTCTTTTAGCTGGTAATCCTGTGTCCAGGCTTGCCCACGACATTCCGCTGCGGCACCCCTACCCCTGCCCACTCCAGCCTCAGCTTTCAAAGCTCCCAAAAGGAAAGGTTCACCGCCTCCCACCCCAGGTTAGAACCACAACACAGGGCCATGGAAAACAACACAAGCCATCCCCAGAGCTACAAGCTACACAGGCTCAGGGTCAGCTGACCCTCTTTAGGACAAATCAGTAACGTGACTGAGTGTAGAAACTGGAGACTGTTGAGACCAGAGACCTCAGAACCACAGGGGCCCAGAAGCCACCCTCGGCAGCAAGGGAGAAGGGGGGTGATTCACGGACAAGGATTCTGGTCCCTTATTCTGACAAACCAGCGCTTACCTATGACCCGTCTGGCCCCAGGCAGAGAGGAGGGACCATGACGTATCTGAGGGGAGGGGGCCCTCTAGGGAATTTTGGCCCTAAAAAGAACTGAATAAGAAAGTGTGGGGATCCTGGAAACCCTAATTCACAGGGACCCGTGACGTTTATGGACAGCAGCCCAGCTATAGCCTGAAGAGCGGCATCATAAATCATTCCCTCTGATAGGACACAAACAGGAAAAGGAGCTCAGAGGTCGTGGACAAGGCTCCCAGGAGACCCACATCTAGGTAAAGGGTTGATGGGGGAGTCCCTAGAGAGGCCTGAGAATGGAAAGTCCTGCCCACCCTCCTGGCCTTGTCCCTTCCACAAGCATATTCTAACCTTTCTTTCTTTCATTTTTGATTTTTTTTAAAAGAATTTATTTGAGAGCGAGAGCAGGAGTTGGGTGAGGGGCAGAGGGAGAAGCAAACTCCCCACTGAGCAGGAAGCCCGATGCGGGGCTCAATCCAGGACCCCAGGATCATGACCTGAGCCACCCATGTGTCCCCGTTCTAACCTTTCAATATGGTTTTCCCCACTTACACCTGATGCTGTTCCAGAGACTGAACGAGAAAAGCACAAGTTCCTACTATGTGGCCAAAAGGAACCCCCACAAGAGAAGCAGAAACTGTTCCTCTGTTTCCAGAACTGTTGCCAGGCAGTCACCGGTCTGGAGCAGGATGCGGCCCCAGCAGGTGCTGTTTTTTAAAACATGCACGTTGCAGTGGCCCCCGGCGGGTGTGCGGAACCTCATCCAACCTCGACACCCCAGGAGTTCGGAGGGGGCCATCTCCGCTCCTGAGCCGGATGAAAGACACTGAAATGAACCTGCCCCCAGAGGCAGAGGAGTTGGAGGTTTCCTTCCGGAGCAGGGGCCGGGGCTGGCCCTTCTCCCCATACAGTCAGCTGATGCCCCAGAAGAGTTCTTAGTTCAAGGAGGAAGGGGAGATTCTGTACGTGTAACAAAGGAGCCCAGGAAGCGAAGGGACCACACCACAGCTCCCAGGCTATACAGAACATGACTCCGACGTTTACTGCTTACAGCATATATGGCCCCTTGCCACACGGAACCAGGCACTGAGGCGGGGAAGTCAGGGAGCTGGGGCATGGTCGTCCCCACGCTCGTGATGGAGGAAACCATGGTTAGGAAGCTGAGGGGGATCCCCCGTCATGGGACTAGTGAACAGAGGAGCTGGGGTCCCCCCAGCCGGCGGTCAGAAACCCCAGACCCACCCTCACCCCAAAGCGTTACTGAGCGCCTGAATTCAGCCCCTGCTCGAGGCTGAGTGCTTACTCATTCAGCCCCGGCTCGAGGACGGCTAGTTCTTCCCAGCCTCGAAGGACCGTGGTATCTCGCTGACCCACTGGCAGGGGCTGTAGCTCCAGCAAGGGGGGCGGGGAAGGAGGGGGCACCTGTGAGCCACCAGGAGACACACCTCAGGTGTCCCTCCCATCGCGAGTCAGAGCCCCCGGGGTCGCCGTGCAACCAGGTCTCAGGCTCTCTGGAGCTGACCAGAAGACAGAGTCCACCCTGCCCTCACCCAGCTCCTGCCCGGCCTCCCCTCTTATCCCGGCTAAGAGGCTCCCGGGCCTGAAGCCACGCCCCCAACTCCTCCTCCGGCTCCAGGTTGGAATGAACTGCGGCCTCCCGGAGCAGCTGGATCTTCCTAATTAATGCTGAGGCGGGGGCCAGAGAGGACCCGTACCAGGAGGATCTCTGATTTCCACACGCCTCTGCCCCAGCAGTGAGGTCACAGCTGCCGACCTCACTCTTTTTCAGGAAGTTGATCGTTTTGTCCTGGAAAGCGGCACAGACAGATTCCATCAGAAACAGTCCCCGAGCCCATCAGGACAGGGCGTCCTCACCGCTTCTCCTGTTGCGCTACCGCCAGGGCCCACGAGGGGGCAGGCGCGAGCAGAGACAGGACCCGACCTGGCGCCAGGCTCTGGGCTCCGGAGAAGGGGGACAAGGGAGCCGAGTCCAGACCTTCCAACCCAACCCTCTCTGATGACAGACGGGGAGACTGCGGCCTCGGGCAGAAGGGGGTTGCTCGCCCACTGGTGTGCTTCCTGACTTGGAGGGGCATGGCTCACTCCCCTGACAGCAGGGGCTGAGCGAGAGGCTGAGTCCCGCTCAGACCCAGCCTCCCGCAGCTCTGCAGTGAGCAGCACTCGGCTCCCTCAGCCCAGGAAACCAGGACGGCGGCTTAGGTGCACCCTCCCCTCACTTATCCCTAAGATGGGCATGACGCCCCTGGTCCCAGGATGGCTCATGGGGTGCTGAGGGGCCCCAGAGGCCAAAGGCCCTGCCCCCTGTCCTGCCTTCACCCACCCCCACCCTCACCAGTGACTAGGGGCTGTATAGCGAGCAGCGGGCAGAGTGACCACTGTGTAGAAGGGCGGTGAGCAGCTGGTCCAGCACCCGCTGGATGGCCATAAAGGGCAGGCAGGTGAACAGGAAGAGGGTGATGTGGAGGAAGTTTCTTCTGGAAAAACCAGTATCATGGGCTCTGCCAGTTTCCTCATCATGCTCGCCTAGAGAACCCGCACCCTACAGCCCTCATTCACGTTCAGGATGGACCCATCTTCACACAGCGTGGGACAAGGAGGGACAGAACGTCGGCAGCAGCACGAACCACCAGGAGGATCGTGGTCTGGAGTCTACCCAAGAACTCCCAGCCCCTCGGGGACGTGAGCAGGAGGAAGGACAGCAGCCCCCACAGTGATAAAGGTTCTAGGCTTTAGAAGTACCATTTAAATTTAGGGGGTATGTTTATACAGTTAGAACCTTCAAGGCATTTTGTTAGCTGGGGAACAACAGACCTCCCTGCATTCATAGCTTGTATGAAGAGCACTGTCCCAGTGAGTCTTCCAACAAACATCCCCGTTATAGAGATGAGAACACAGAGGCTTAAGCATGTCACGTGGCCACTGGCAATCCTGTGGGTCGGAATGGACACTGCCTCCAACTGAGGGTTGCTCTGCCCCTATATGAAGGGAAAGGCCCTTCTCAGTTCGGAGACAGCATGCACGGTAGACAACCCCTATGTGATTCCTGATGACTTTAAAGCCACCGGTTTTTCTTTCACATGAAATGGAGTTTTGAAGGGCACCTGGGTGGCTCAGTTGGTTAAGTGTCTGCTTTCAGTTCAGATCATGATCTGGGGTCCTGGGATGAAACCCCACGTTAGGCTCCCTACTCAGCCGAGAGCCTGCTTCTCCCTCCACCCTTCCCCACCCCCCATTTGTGCTCTCCCTCTCTGTCTTCCTCTCTCAAATAAATAAATAAAATTTTTTAAAAATAAAGTTTTGAGACCCTCAATACGGAGATCCCAGACTCAGATAAAAGCCAAAATTCCAAGATACCTGTGGTTTATTTTTAAGTGAAAACAACATTAACATCTTATTCTCTAATACTCAAACAAATATGTGAAGAGTATCTTTGCACCCTCCCACCTAGCTTGGGGAGTGGATGCAGGTGCAGATTCCTTTGGGAGTAAGACCATGACACTACTGCAGAAGCCCTGGGAAGGCCCAGAAGAATTCCGATTTGGGGCTCTAAGCCCTGCTCATTCCTCACAGCCTCCTGGATATAGAGACTCTTGCCCCCGCTCTCACCTCAGACCAACCCTGGCTGTCGGTGGTGGCCTGGTGCACCTGCCCCCTGACCCAGGAGGTGGAGTAGTTGAACCCATCCACCAGCTCCTTCATGATCTCCTGGAAGGAGCTCTGCAAAGACAGTGTCTGGTAGCCGGGGAGCAGGCTCTAGGAGCCTGTGTAAACTCCTCCACAGGGTGAATATCCCCTCCCCCAAGTTCTTCTTTCAAGATCCAGGGGAGCATCTGCATAGACCTCCAGCCAGGGAGGGAACAGGATGACATCTGAGAGTTGGGACTGACATCTGGGTGGAGGTGCTTGGTACCAGGAACTCACCTTTCCATCCTGCCAGCCATGACCTGGGGTATGGATGTGACAAGATTGCCAGGTCTCCTACACCTAACACCTTCCTACCCAGGAAGGTACCCCTCCTCATTTCCTGCCTTCCCCCACCTTCCCCCCCACCCCACATAGGAAGGGGTAAGGGGTGTGGGACTGTCCTGGTGGGATCACAGTTGTGGCTTGGCCTCGACTGACCTGTCCTGGGATGGCCTGTATTACCTTAGGGTACCCTGTGGCAAATGGCCAGAGGTGTTAGAAATAAGGGTTGAGCCAATGTTGATAGCGGCTGATAAGGCTCTCACTCTTGGCTCTCCTGAGGCCAGAGCCTTGGAAGATAGGGATACAACAGGATCACATGTTGCTCTGTTGAGCATCTGTGGTCAAGTGAGTTGGACGAGGGGGTTGTCTCTAGAATGTGGGTGTCTGGTGATGAGAGTTCTAAGTCTTATTGATGGTCTGTCATCAAGGAAGTGAATCACTTTTCAAATTTCCATTTCCTGGGCCCCTTCTGTCATTGAGACCCACCAAAGCCTCCAGTAGGCTGTTGACTGTTCCCCCTCCTTGGCCATGTCATCCCCATAACTACACAAATATCCACCACAGTCTGCTCCACCACTCCTTGGGAACGTAACCAGGGTCCCAGCTTGGAGGGGTCAGAACTAAGCTCAGTGTTCTTTTTGCTCTATCATTTCTCTGTCCTGGAAAAGCCTTTGGGCCACGAGGGGCCTCTTCAGCCTCTAAACCTGCACAGAAGAGATCATGCTAGAAACTTCTTGCTCCAACATCTTCAGGTGTATATGACATAATCCTACAACACCTGTGGGCTAGCATCACGTGTGTCTGATGCAGGCCCAGCAGAATGACTGCAAACACTTTGTTGGCGTTCATCTGCCTGGACCTTGTAAGCAGGTCTGAGCAATTTCTTTCACTTAGCTCATGGAGTAGGTAAGGGTCTGGGTGTGTAGAGCCTTTTAGGCAACAGCATGTTCCTAAAAGCTGCATCAAAATTGAATCTCTATAACCAAAGGAGAATGATGTCAGCATTATAGTGGAAGAGGCCCCTCATTTTTCTCCCTCTACTTCCCTCCAATGATAATTTGGCATCTATCTATAGGCAAAAGTATCTTTATGGGAGCAGTGGGATCTGGAAGTTTACGCCTAGGGACCTGGTAGGAGTCTGTCCCACCTGTGCATCTGGTAACATGCAGACAGAAATTAGTCCCAGATGTGGACCCGCAGTGGTCCATAACCGGCTCTAGCCTGTCTTGGCCACTGTGTAGGAGCCCCTGGAAAATATGTCTTAGATGATAACACATGGTTAGGACACCCTCTGTGAAAGTCCAGGTTTCCAGAGGAGAGGTTTCAGCAAACCATTAGAGCAAATATGAGTTTGTACGGTGTAAGGAGTTTGGCTGCACTGGCAGATTCACTGGTACTCCTGGAGGTCCTACAAGGTGCACTGATGACTCCCTCCAGAAGCCCACCCAAGAACTGCTGAAAATGGCTCACATGGGGATACCCCCAAGTGCTCTGTGTGTCTCACCCAAACACACAATTCCTAACCACTTGCTCCCTGTGTGTGACCCCAAAGGTGGCAGTAAAGGTAAGCTCTGGCAGACAACTAGTGAGCATGCACAGAAAGCTGCCCAATTCTGCAGGCCAGGGAGAGACCACAGACTTGAGCTTTCACATCACTTTTGGAAAAACAAAACAGAGGCTGTTAAGACCTGGTCTGATGTATCGCTGGATAAGCTGAAAAATTCTGCCAAAAAAGAGAACGGTGAGCATCTAGGTATATCCATAGTGGATTCAAGAAGCCCAGAATCCCTAGCAGGGCGGTGGAAGATATTTCTCTCCTGAAATTGGTTAGTAAAAACTGGAGGAGGTGACTGCTACTTTAATACAAGACAGCAGTGCAAAACATTAAGGAACATAAAAAGCCAAGGAAACTTGATACCAACAAAGGATTACAATAATCTTCTGGTAACTGATCCCAAATCCATTTACAGGATAGAGAATTTGAAATAGCTATTTTAAAGAAACTCAATGAGATGGAAGATAACATAGAAAAATAATCAATGAAATCAGAAAAACAGCATAAAAATGAAATGGGATGTTTAATGAAAAGATAGAAATCATTAAAAAGAACTGAATAAAACTTTTGGTACTGAAGAATACAGTGAATGAGATTAAAAATGCAACAGAAAATATCCACAGCAGAAAGGATCAAGCAGAAGAAAGAACCTATGAAGCAGAAAACAGGAATTTTGAGACTACTCTGTCAGAAGAGAATAAAGGAAAAAGGATTAAAAAAAAGTGAGAAGAGATGAAGTGGTCTATAGTGTACCATCAAAAGGACTAATTTATGAATCTGGAATTGGAGTTGCAGAAGGAAAAGAAATCTCCCCCCACCCCAGAAGGGGCGGAAATCTTATTTAAAGAAGTAATGGTTGAGAACTTCTCAAACTGGGATATCCAAGTTCATGAAGCTCATGGGTCATCAAACAAACTCAATCTAAAGAGATCCTCTCCAAGAAACATTATAATAAAACTGTCAAAAATCACAAAGAGAGAATCCTAAAAGCAGCAAGAGGAAAGAAGCATGTAAGTTACAAGGGAAACCCCATAAAGCTATCAGTAGATTTCTCAGCAGAAACTTTATGAGCCAGGGCAGAATGGGATGACAGAGTCACATGGCTGGAAGAGAAAATCACTAACCAAGTATAAGCCATCCAGCAAAGTTACTCTTTAGAAAGAAAGAAGGAGAAAGACTTACCCAGACAAATAAAAGCTGAGAGTATACATCACCACTAGGCCTGCCTTTTTAAAAAAAAAATGCTGAAAGGAACTCTTCAAGATGAATTGAAAGAATGCTAATTCATGGGGCGCCTGCTTGGCTCAATGGGTTAACCCTCTGCCTTCCGGCTCAGGTCATGATTTCAGGGTCCTGAGATTGAGCCCTGCATCAGGCTCTTTGCTCAGTGGCTCAGTGGCTCAGTGGGGAGCCTGCTTCCCCCTCTCTCTCTGCCTGCCTCTCTGTCTGCTTGTGATCTCTTTCCCTCTGTCAAGTAAATAAATAAAATCTTTTTTTTTAATGCTAATTCATAATATGAAAACACAAAGCATACTGATAAAGGTAACTATATAGTGAAATCCAGAATACTCTAATAATGTGATATAGAGATGCGTTAAGATTCTAGTTACCTCTCTAAAACTGTAAAACTTCTAGAAGGAAATGGAGAAAGCACTCATTGATATCGGTCATGGCAATGAATTTCCAGATATAATGCCAAAAACACCAGCAACAAAAGGGAAATTAGTAAGTGGGACTACATTAAACAACTTCTGCCTAGCAAAAGAAACAAATAAATGAAAACACTGTCTATGGATTGTGGGAGAAATATTTTCAAATCATCTATCTGATAAGGGGTTAATATCCAAAATACATAAAAACTCATACAACTCATAAAAATCTGATTAAACATCAGTAGAGAAGTGAATAATGTAAGGACCTATTTAGCCAGAGGCTTCCATCCAGGTTAAGCAATAACCTTGTTGTTTAACCCTTAAATTGTCCCTGCCCTCCTTCCCCCAAGGGACTTACTCAAAAACAAGTCTTTTTAAAAGAAACATGGTTTACTTGCACAAAACTGATCAGTTTTGAGAGATCGTTAATGCCCTTGAAATGGTTTTGTGGGTGTGAAACAAATGGTGAGAATTTGAATTGGTCCCTCTTATTATAGTATTGAAATTAAGTCTACTTAATTTATCAAGTCATATTCATGCCCTGATTTTATATACTTGTATCTATCAATAAACATTGTGATACTTGAAAAAAAAAAAAAAAAGTCCCGGAAACCAGCCCCAGGTAACAAAGCCCAAATACAAGGGTGGGTCAGGCCAGGTGGAGACATCAGATCAGAGGGGGGGGATGCATACTGTCTCCCTAGCTACCAACGAGGATGGGCCCCACTCTACCAAGGAGTATGGGCCCCACCCTTTGGGCACCTTTTGGGTGCCAATTCTGACCAAGGTGATAGGCTGGTTTAAATGTCTACTATAGGGTAAATCGTAATTTAATTGGTCATTTATGTGTGACCTAGCATGACTGTGCAGCTTTCTCTGTGTGTCAGAATTTCATTGGCCACCTGTGCATGGCCAGGCCCAACCACATGGCCTTTGCCCTTAAAAGCTAGTCTGTGAAACAGAGAGAGGTCGCCCTCTCTTGTAAGAGGTGCGGCCCCGAATGTTTGGTCTGATTCTTGATGCTTGGTGAGAAATAAAACTTTGCTTGACCTTCGCTTTGTATCAGTCTCGCTCCTTTAATTACGGGCCCATTTATTGGGAGACCTAACAAATAGATTTTTTTCCAGAAAACAAATACAAATGGCCAACAGGTAAATGAAAAGATGCTCAACATTAACAATCATCAGGGAAATGCAAATCAAAACCACATAACATATTGCCTCACACCTGTTAGAGTGGCTATCATCAATAAGACAAGAAATAACAAGTGTTGGCAAGAATGTGGAGGAAAGAGAAGCCTTGTGCACTGTTAGTGGGAATGTAAAGTGGTACAGTCACTATAGGAATCTGGAATTTCCTCAAAAAATTAAAAATAGAACTACTGCATGATCTGGCCATCCTACTTCTGGGTATATATCCAAAGGAAATGAAACAGGAGTTTGATGAGATATCTGCTCTCTCATATTCATTTATGAGCCACAGGAAAAACAACTCCAAACGGGGTGTGTTGGAGGACCCAGGTGGCTGCCTTGGGACAGAGGATGAAGAGCAGGGAGTGGAAGAAGCCCAAGAGGAGAGAAGTGAGCAGGCCGTAGCTGAGATCCCTATTATCACCCTTGACTACAGGAGTGTCTCATTGCTTCCCAAAAGCCCCCAGGGCCACAGCCATGAGGACAGAGAACCACAGCTCCATCCCTGAGGGGTCCTTCTAAACCAGAAAGGTCACCGCTTTTTGGAGGCTGCGCTATCACTCCCTGTCGGTGGACTGATGATCTGAGCACCTTACACTCTGATCCTCATCTGGGAAAAAGTGCCAACTGTCTTCAGCCCAAGCTCAGTAATCTCTTATTCACAGGCCCCCAGAGAAGTGCAGGTACAAGGTTAGCCAAACATCCCCCTTTGTTCCTCTAGATACCGCCAGAAAAGAATGCTCTGCTTGGGATGATTCCCCGTGAATGCTGCCTACACCTTTAGGATTCAGTAAACAAAACTATTCTTCTTCTCAGTATCTATCTTGCATATTCACAGGGGGCATTGTTTTGCTCAGGAAGAAGCGAAACTCCCTTCCTGTCTCACTGTTCCATCTCTGTCCACTGTGGTTTGAAGCCCCCATGAGTTTGCTACATTCCAGGGAAATAGAGATGACCAAGTCAGAGACCTCCCTCCTAGGCAGCTTCAAAATGACACTCTCTCTGCCATTAAAATGACCTCCAGTACATTCCATTGTGACTTCACTCCCACTACTTCTGTTAAGATTCTAGTTGCTTCTCTCCTGTGTCATCACAGCAACTCTCTACTCAAGCTCTCTGCCCAGTCTAGCATCACTAGTGGCATTTCCATATGTAAATGTGCTCACGTTTATCCTAAAAAAATCCCACAAAGTCTTAGAAAGACCAAGAGGATACTATATAAACTTGGCCTTGCCTACCCCTACTACCTCTGCTTTAATTTTTAACCCACTGAGCCACCCAGGCGCCCCATACCTCTGCTTTAATTTTTAAGATTTCCAAATCTTCATGCAATTCTCAAACTGTTCCTGCCCACTCACTCCTGTAGGTACCGATGCATGTTTTTTCCTTTTGCATGAGGCATCATTCCCTCTTCTATGTTTTCCTTTAAAATTTGCTTTTAGAACTACAGTCTGCCTGATTAAAAACTCTCTTCCTTCCTTTGAAGGAAACAACAAAGTCAACAGGAAGAGAAGAAGTTAATTACGAACAGTCTGGGACACGGAGGAAGAACAGGACAGGTGATACGGAGAGTCTAGGTCCATCCATCCACAGACCCCTGAGGCCCCCTCCAGCATAAAAATCAAGCAGAAAATAAATGAAAGGTACTTACTGGGGGAACATGACATCTCTCTTAGGCCCATTGTTCCTACTGTATGGGAGAAATGTATGAAGGTGGGGAGGACTTACCAACGATCACATCTCCATCCTTGTAAACACTGGGGTTCATCCCCAAAGTTGGCTGAGATCAGCCAAACTGCACAGAAAGGGAAGAAACTGCATGAGGAAGAAGATGAAAATCAAAGAGGGCATCTTAGAAGAATCGGCAAAGCAGGCCAAGTAACACAGTGGTGCACGTATGATGCAGAAAATTGGAAATATGAAAACAAAATATAGAGGACTCGAAATACATTATATAAATTAAATACACAGAACAAATACCAGGACCCAAACTGAACAGCTATTAGAGAACTGGCAAATTGGAAGGTAGTGAGACGTGTGCCGTGAACACAGAACAGTGAGAAAGAGAAGAAAAATACAAAAGAAAAGAAGACACAGAGGTTTTCTTGAGTGGGGGCCGGCGCAGGAAGTTCCCGAAGGAAATAAGAGTGCACGAAAGAATATCTGAATTCAAAGAAATCGCGGCAGTGACATCTCCAAAACTGAAACTCATTTGTTTCTGTTTTAGAACGACCAGGGGGTGCTAAGTAGAATGAAAATTAATCCGTCCACATGTATATCGTGGTGAATTTGCACAATATGAAGTGGTTTCTTTCCATAACAACCACAGATGTAAGACAGATTACCCACAAAATGCCAAAGAGTAAGAAAGTGAAAAAGAAGAAAATGTTGGCACTGAATTCACGATTTAGGAAATTGCCAAAAGCACTTGATTACCTTATTCAGCCTAGGATAAATGCCTTCTCCAACTGTTTGCAAATATTAAAAATAGCAGAAGATGACAGGCACGTTGGCCTTTAATGCCAGAAGTTACACAGGCTGGTGACCTGACACCTGTCTGGCACTTCCTCTGTCCCCTCTGCTTGACCTGAAAGGGAAGGCCAATGAGGCTTACTGAGTGATGGGTACGTGGGACTCTCTCTACTGCTTTTCTAAGTGCTTGAGTCTATAATTATTTCAAAATTAAAAAAAAAAAAATTTAAGTCTTATACATTTATTCCAAAGAAACTGATTCATGTTCCCACAAAAAACTTGTACACAAATGTTTATTGAAAATCTTTATTCTGAATAGCCAAAAAACAAAACAACTCCAATATACTTTAATGGGTGAATGCGTAGAGTAATATGGTATATTCATGCCAATGAACCCTACTCAACCATAAAAAGGGAACAAACTATGGATGAACCTCCAGGATATTGAGGGCAAAAAGCCAATTCCAACAGGTTACATACCGTGTATTTCTAGAACATTCTTTAAATGATGAAATTATGGAGATGAAGAGCTGGTTAGTGATATCCAGGGGGTAAAGGACAGAAGTGGCCAGAGAGGGGAGTGTTTGTGTCTATAAAAGGGAATAAGGGATCTCTGTGGATGTATCTGGGCAATATCAATGGGAATTCTCCAGTTGTGGTACAATACTACAGTTTTGCAAGATGTTGTCATTGGGGGAAACAAGGTAAAAGTCCTGCCCGATCTCTCTGTATTATTTCTTACAAGTGCACATGAATCTATAGTTCTCAAAATTTGAAAGTTTTAAGATTTTGCTTTAACATTATGATACAGAGGTCTGAAGGCCTGATTGTAGGTTCACTTTATTTCAGTATTTGCTTTTGTGCCTTGAAAGGTTGTAAAAGATACTTTACAAGGGGATAGAAACCCACGCCTGTTAAAATGGCTGCCATCAAAAAGACAAGACATAACAAGTGTTGGCAAGCATGTGAAGAAAAATGAACCCTTATATACTGTTCGTGGGAATTTCCAGTGTGCAGCCACTGAGAAGAACAGTATGGAAGTTCCTCAAAAAATTAAAAATTGAGCCAACCATATGATCCAGTAATCCCATTTCTACGTGTATGTCCAAAGAAAATCAGGATCTCTAAGAGGTATCTGCACCCCCACATTCATTTTAACATTATTTACAACAGCCAGGACTCAGAAACAACCACAATGTCTGTCAATAGACAAATGGATAAAGAAAATGTAATTTATTTAAATGGAGTGTTACTCAGCCTTTAAAGGAAATCCTGACATTTGAGACAATTCAGCCCCTTTGAAGGGTCCACTTTGAAGATTGATTATTCACATTTCTGACAAACTAGTGCCAGTTGTTGGCATGGGACCTGTGGTTCCTTGCCATGTAGGCCTTTCTGCAATAATGAGTGTCTTTATAATATGGCAGCAAGTTCTCCCCCAAATAATGTGACCCAAAAGAACCAATGCAGGAGCCATGTCTTTTATGGCTTAGTCACAGAAGGATATATTCTCTCTTCATCTATACTGTGTTGGTCACCCAGACTGATTCTGACTCAGTGTGGGAGGGAACTACACAAGGTATGGATACAAGGAGAGAAACCACTGGGAATGATTTTGGAGACTGATCATGACTCAGTGAATAAAAGCTGTCATCAATATGGAATAGCATTCAGTAGCCCAGAAGTTAATTCACTGTGGAGAGAAACCCTGTAAGTACAGCTTATGTGGTAAAACTTTTACCTCAAACTCTCACAGAAAAAAGAAAAAATTACCAGGCACTGGGGTGGCTCAGTCATTAAGCGACTGCTTTCAGCTCAGGTCATGATCCCAGAGTCCTGAGATCGAGGTCCGAATCAGGCTCCCTGCTCAGCAGGAAGCCTGCTTCTCCCTCTCCCACTCCCCCAGCTTGTGTTCCCTCTACCACTGTGTCTCTCTCAAATAAAATTAAAATCTTAAAAAAAAATTACAAACTGGGGAGAAACGGGAGGAATGCATTGGCTAAAGGAAAGCCTTTTGTGGTATCTTGTGAATCACATGAAATCCACATGAAGGGAAAACCCTATGAATGTCATCAAAATGGAAAACTCTTCCAATGACACTCATCCTTTAAGGCATACATAAGAAATCACACTTTACAGAAATTTTACAGACATACAAATTTTAAGACATACATAAGAAATCACACTTTACAGAATTCCCTATATATAAGGAATATGAAATGAAAGCAATTGGCACTCTCCACTCTACCCTCCTCTTCCGGGCTCCTTGCTTCAAGAGGTTAAAGAACTGTATCAGTGGGCTCATAAACTTCAGACTTCAGTTTGCATTTGTCAGAGGAGAGCCCAGGTAGGAGATCAAGGGGATGGAGGAGAATGAGTCCATGGCACAGCATATCCTTGCAGGAGAACTGGGTTCTAGATGCTACCCTTGGCCACTTCTCAGCCCCTATAGTGCAGCCCTCTCCCCTCATCACACCATGCCCCCAAACTTCAATAATCACTCCCTCCTCTGTCCTCTCCTTCCTTGTTCTCCTTCCAGTCACTGCATATGCACTGTCACTTTTTTGTTTCCTTATACCCTTCCTGCAATTGTTATGGTACAGTGATATACCAGTGTCCTGAGAACATAATAAAAGGTCTTTACCATTTTTTGCAAGGCCCCAGACAATTCAGATCCACTGCAGAACAGACCTCACCTTCCACCACTCCTGTTTACTTCCCAAGTTATAGTCACACTGGTCTTGCTCTAGCCTCACCATCCCAACTCAGCTCAATGTCAGGGTCTCCATACTGCCTGGACTGGTCTTCCCAGCATAGCTATATAGTTCACTCTCTCAGTTCACTTAGGTTTCTGCCAAAATGTTGCCTGAACTGAAAAACTTCATTCCCACTCCAAATATGTGAGCAAGTCTCCAGTTCCCACATTTATTATCTTTATTGGGAGTGTTTCATTTCAACAGCACTTATCACCATCTGACTGACTCTACATATGCTTCTTTATTTCACTAATATTTATTCCCCATCCCAACCCCCACTATGTTGTGTACACCATGAAACCAAGGACTTTGATTCATCACTGTAGATAGATCCTGTGCCATAACCATGCCTGGTATGGAGGCAGTGTTTTATTGCATAGTGACGAAGAGTATGGACTGTGGAGAAAGACTATTTGAGTTCAAGTCCAGACCCTACCACTTAATCGCCTGGCTACCTCAGGCAAGTAACGGACATTTTGTGCCTGTTTTTTCATTTATAAAATGGGAGCAATGCGAGTGCCTACTTTGTAAACTTGTACTGAGAGGATTCAGTTAGGTCAGTTAGTTCATATATATAAAGCACTTGGGGACTGCCTGAGATATAGAAAACACTATATATGTAATGGCGTTGGAGTCTTCCAAGTTTATCCAGGGCTTTTTTTCTGAATCTTTAAGGGATATGTGCTGGGACAGCCCAGGGCAAGGGCATCTGGGTTTTGTGCATGTGGCATCCTGCACCTGTGGGTCACTCTCTGGGAGGGCAAGGGGACAGTAGAAGGAACAAGAATGGCACTTGCACCCCTGTGTTCACTGCAACATTATTCAGAGTAGCCAAGATATCAAAACAACGCAGGGCCCTTGATGGGTGAATGGATAACGAAAATGTGGCATAGATATAAACAGAATAATATTTAACCATAAAAAAGAGCGAAATATTTCCATTGGCCGCAGCATAGATGGACCTTGAAGGCATTATGCTAAGCAAAGTAAGTCAGACAGGAAAAGACAAATACCCTATGATTTCACTTATATGTGGAATCTAAAAACAAAAACAAAACTCAGTTCATAGACAGAACAAGCTGATGGTTGTCAGAGGCAGGAGGTGAAGGGGGTCAAAAGGTACAACCTTCCAGTTATAAAATAAGTAAGTCGTGGGGAGGTCATGTACGGCATGGTGACTATAGTTAATAAAACTGTATTGTGTATTTGAAAGTTGCTAAGAAAGTAAATTTTTAAAAATTCTCATGATAAAAATGTCACTATGTATAGTGATGGATGTCAACTTCTTTCCTTGTGGTGATCATTTTGCAACATATACATAAATCAAATCATTATATTGTACACCTGAAACTAATGTAATGTTACATGTCAATAATATCTCAATTTTTAAAAGAAAAGAAAAGCTAGGATCTATATTTAAAAAAAAAAAAAAAAGACAGGCAAAGGAGGATGCCTACCAGGAGAATCATGATGATGTCAACATCAGAGATTGATATTATCTAACACTTCACAGAGACAATCTATGTGCCCCACATGAAATGACTCTTCATCTACACAATACCATAAATCAGGTCGCTGTGCTACTTTATTAGTTTTCTTTTGCTGTGTAACAAATTTAACAACTTAAAACCACACATTCGTTTATTATCTCACAATTTCTACGGGCCAGGAGTCTGCACATTATTTAGGTCTCAGAGTCTCTCAAGACTGCAATCAAGGTGTCTTCCAAGCCACATTCTCATGTAGAGGCTTGAATGGAGAAGACTGTGCTTCCACGCTCATTTGCGTTGTTGACAAAGTTAATTTCCTTGTGGTTGAAGGACTCGTGACACCAGCTTTATACTGGCTGTTGGCTGGAGGCCAACCCTCTGTCCTCGGGGCAGCCACAGTTCCCTTCATGTGGCCCCTTTCATAGGCAGCTCACCATAGGATTGTTTGCTCTTCAACATCACCAGTAAAATCTCTCTCCAACCTGCTAGTGTGAACTCTTGTATAGTACTCCACAATGATGGGAGTGACATTCCATCACCTTCTCCATGTTCGAGGAGTTAGAAACAAGCCACAGGGATGCCTGGGTGGCTCAGTCAGTGAAGCGTCTGACTTCGGCTTGGGTCATGACCCCAGGATCCTGGGATCGAGTCCTGCATCAGGCTCCTTGCTCCTGGGGAGCCGGCTTCTTCCTCTGCCTGCCACTCCCCCTACTTGTGCTTGCTCTCTCTCTCGGACAAATAAATAAATAAAATCTTTTTTAAAAATATAAAGAAAAAGAAACAAGTCACATTCCATCCCCATACTCAGGGAGAGGGGATTATACAAAGTGGTGGACACCAGGAAGTGGGACTTTTGATGGGGGGGGTCACCCTAAATTGTATCTACCACAGCTATTTTCCCCAACATGACGGGACAGAAAGGAAGATCAGCGATGTTCCTTCAACTCCCTGAAGCCCAGGTACCACATCTGTGAAACACAGGGTCGTCCGGACCACGTGAGGTTCATGCAATGACTCCACACACCAAGGGACTCATTCTCTGAGACTTGAAAGTGTGTATTTATAATAATAAAATACTAATAAGACTACTTAGCTGTGCTGAGCTTATACCATGTGCCACGCTCAGTGCTTAATGCCTTTCCAGTCTTACCCAATTTCATCTCAGAATGACCCTCTAGTAGAGGTTCTTTGATTATCTTTTTCTACAGTTGAGGAAACTGAGGCTTAGGGAGGTTTAATAAGCTGTCTCAGACTGCCTGGTGAACAATCAGCCAATTCACAAATCTCTAACTTTGGAAGTCTTGTTGTGAACCAGTCGGTACCTCTATAATACCCTTCACCATGGGAGCTTTACCTTTTCCTTCCTGTATGGTTTATGGTTCAGCATTCTGTATTTCTCACGGCAACCGTGGAGAGACTGTTCAGAAACCTCACAAGGGGGGCTACCTGGGTAGCTCATTTGGTTGTGTCCGGCTCTTGGTTTCAGCTCAGATCATAGTCTCACAATCTTGAGATGAAACCTTGCATCCAGCTGCACACTTAGCCTGGAGACTACCTCAGATTCTCCTTCCCTCTCCCTCCCACTCAGTCTCTCTCCAACTCTCTCTCTCTCTCTCTCTCAAATAAATAAAATCTTTAGAAAAGAAACCTCAGCTCTTTGTTTCTCCTTGATGCTGGAATGCCAGATGAACCTGTAGGTCCATCAACCAGAGCACAGTGAAACAAAGCAACTTGCTGTTTGACCTTTGAGAATTCACTGTCCTCTCTGATGCATTTGCTAAAGCTTCCAGTGAGGGCCTCCCTGAGGGCCTCTATCCCCCTGAGGTCCTAACATCTCTGGGGTGGTAGATGGAGTTCCATAAGGAAAAAAAAAACTCAGAGCTCTTTTATCCTGCCATCATCAGACAGATGAGTGAAACCATCCGGAATCACTCAGTCCAGCCAAGCCATTGCTTGCCCCAAGAGGTTAGACACAGAAGCCTGGATCTAAGTTAAGTGCTCGCCTGGCTTATGGAATGGTGAGAAATTACAGCTGTTTGTTGTTTGAAGCCACTAACTAATGGAGTGTTTGTTTACAGCAACAAATAGAGAGAAGGGTTTAGTTGATTTGCATGGGGGAGTCTTACCAGAGGTAACTTGGGATCAGCATCTGTAAGGGACCGAAGTGGGTCTGAGCAGAGGGAAATTCACACTGCAGTGCAGCGACAGCCAGAACCATACCTGATCCCACAGGGAGCACTCCAACTTTGGAGTTGTTCTTCCGAGTCGTCCCACACTGCACTATTGCATTAGGGCTGCTGTACTGAAGGTCCACAGCCCAGGAGTGAGCTTAAACAACAGAAATGTATTCTCCCACAGTTCTGGGGGCTGGAAGTCCAAGATGAAGGTGTCAGCAGGGTTGGGTCCTCTTGAAGTTGCGAGGGAGAATCTGTTCCTTGCTTCTCTTCTAGGTTCTGGTGTTCCCTGGAGATCTTTAGCATTCCTTGGCTTTTAGGTGTGTTGTCCCAGTTTCTGCCTGTGTCTTCACATGGCATTCTCCCTGTGTGCCTGTGTCCAACTTTCCCTTTTTATAAGGACACCAGTCATTTCAGATCAGGGGCCCACCCTACTCCAGCATGATTTCATCCTCACTAATTCCATCTACAGTCACGCTATTTCCAGGAAAAGCCACATTCTGAGGTCCTGGAGGTTAGGATTTGAACATACAGTTTTTGGAGATTTGGGGAGACACACTCAAACCCTTAACAGGCACAGGGGTCAGAGATTCATACTCCTACAAAAACCAGTCATCAGATATGGCTGCCCTGAGGAAGGGAGCATAACTGTGGGCAAAGCAGCTCCCTTAAGCCTAGGAGAGTGCTGGCAGAGGGACTAAATTGTGAGCCCCCAGCAGATGACAGCCCCTGACATCTGGAAGAGTGAGCATCTGGGTTCTGAGAGGTATTCTGGATGGTGCATTAGTGTCAACTACAGTGAATCCACCACAGTGCTCACTACATCTACCACACTGATAGATCTACCCACTAGATCTACTACAGCATCTCCTGCAGTGGCAACTCATGGCTCTAATTACAACACAGCCCTCTAGAGGGGCTTGAGGTGTAAGACTGGGTGAGTCACCTAGAGGGCACAATCTCAGGCAGTACAGTCAGCCTCATGGGGTAGAAACCATGCCCTAGGAGATGGGTCAGCAGCATCCAAGGAGGTTAGAGACAAAGAGCTAGAAAACATGAACCTCATCATACATAGTCTAGACCACCTGCTAATCATGTCAGCCCTGTTAAGAGCATCACTTTCCTCTTCCGTGGAGTACTTTGGAGATACCAAAGCTTTCATGTGCTTCCTCTCACTTGTGCACTATGCTGGTAACAACAGTCTCATCTATGATCATGCAGCACACACTTGGGGCAGAGTCAGGGCCAGAGCTTGTACTTCCTGGATCCCAACCCTGAGCACTTCTACCACTCACATCCCCATTCCAACCCAGGGCCCACCCAGAGCTCCTCCTCTGGTTGCAAGATTGTGGCCTATAAAGCCCAGACGATGACCCTGCTTCCTCAGCCTTGCCAGCTTCTCAGCAAAGGCCCAGAGTCTTGGATAGATGGGCAGATGGGTGAACAGATGAACAGATAGATGGCTGAATGGACAAACAGGTGGATGGATAAATGGATGGATATGCAAATGGGTATACAAATGGGATGGTTGAATGAATAGATGGATGGAAAGAAGGAAGTAAGTTAGGGAAGGAAGGGAAGGGGAGGGAGGGAGGGAAGGAGGGAGGAGAGGCAAAAGGATGGCTTGATGGGTGGTTCCGTGGGCAAACACAGGCAGACCGATAGACAGAAAATGGACAGATGGATAGATGGATGAATAGAGTGAGACTGTGACCAGAAGATCCACTGAGCCAACACACAGAACCATGAAATATGTTTGCTGTTTTAAGCCACAAAGTTTTGAGAATGTTTGTTACACAGCAACAACTAACATGTGAAGTAGTGTTACTCATTCAAAGTCACACAGGGAGCTGAAGGGAGGGAGTCTATCCCCTTACCCACCACGCAAAGCTGTGTATAGTTCATGCAAAGCTGTTCAAAATCCTCTTCCAATCTGTGGTCCCCCACTGACCATCCACGCTGGGGTCAGGTCCATGCTGCCAAGATGACACTAAAAGTATTCAACATATAAGTCTTCAGCATGGTGAAATGGAACAAGATCCTGGAGATCCCCTCATATTCCTGGAGCGAAGCCCTTAGTGCTTGCATCATGGGAAGGTCTGGGGGTCTTTGGGGTAGCAGTTACTTACCAACTGGTATGGGATAGTTTTATAAACCACCAGCTCAACTGTACAGGTATGTACCAGCAGATCATCAGCCCTGTTTATAACAATATTTAACCTCCTGCTTCATTGAAGAGCCCATAGGTTTGTTCCTTCTTAAAACAGATCTGCACAACTTCCAGATTTCCCTTAACACAGCCCACCCTATAGCCACAATCCCACACAGGTCACAGGTCCTTGCTTGAACACCACACACACACACACACACAAAAAAAAAAAAACAAAAAACCCCAAGACTATACTTGGATAATTTATTCAGAATTTTCATATAAACAGGTAATTATCCCATATTTTACATGCAGAGCAATTTCAATATTCAAAAAAAAAGGCATATTCTGTACACGGCGCTACTTGGCTCTTGTAGGAAAACATTGAAAAAATAATTGAGCTCTTGGTGGGTTTTGTGTTTCTGAGTTGTTTTTCACATATGCCGAGGCACATTTGATCCTGTGCAGCTGACAACAGATGGAAGTGTCTGCTGCTGACATGCAGGGCCAAGACCGCCCCCAGGCACACAAAGTAGAAAGATTAAACAAGTCATTCCCAAATGTGTACATAGACACACACTCATCTTGGAACTTGTTCCTTCTTTCCAAAGGAGACCAAGAGCCTCAGATTCACAATCTGGTTTCTAGTAAGGACTTTTAGGGCCCACATCCAAATAAGAATTTGGCTGAAGGTTGTTTCTGGACCCTGACTGGTATGAGGTGACCATGAGCTCAAAAAGTCAATGTTTCCCTCTGCTTCTGGGGGGACCCCTAAGGAAACATTCACCTTTAATTGTAGCCCCTGAAAGTCCATCACATTCTTTCAAACAAATGCACAAATTAGCATTTGTTCTTTCCATCTCAGCTTCACCTTCGGTGTAAATCAAAATTCTAAAGAGCATTCTGGAAGGCTTTCTAAATGGACACCATTCTATGTGCACCATTTATATACAATCAGCATTTCCCTGTTCCCTACCCCCCAACAAAACCATAATTTCTGAAGAGCCTGAGGTGTCAAGGACTCACCAAGTGGTATCCAAAAGACATTTAACACCAAACTTTCACCCACCACGAAGTAGAAGAATGATTGTCCCTGGGACTACAGCACATCCATCACCTACCCAGATGGCTAGCATGGGCCATGCTCTGATGGCAATGCTGCCCATTGACCACTATTTTCACAGCTACAAATGAACACCTCCCAACCCAACAAGCACATTATGGCAGATTGTCCACTCTGGTGGGAGATAGTGGAAGAATTGTCCATTGACTGGCAGCAGTCTCCAATGATCACAGGATTGTATGTGCAGACCCTTGCATCAGTTCCCACACTTCCTCCATTGTGCTCAATATCTCTCCAAGAGAACCAGCAGCATTTCTCCCAACTAGCTTGAAATAACAGGAAAGCACCAAGGATAGCTCCCAGAATACAAACATTTCCAGAAGTGTGTTTGACATCACTGGTCCTGGGAGAAAGTAATGTGCTTGCTATTCTCCTCTCGAAAGAAGAAACTACTATGTGGATTAGGCCACATTAATGAAAAAGGTTTTAATAATAATGAGACATCTTTAAAAGCAAACAGCAAAAAGTGTCAACCTAAGCTGGCTTTGTTGCTTTTTTTTTTAATAGCCAATCACTGCAAGCCCCCCCAGTATAGACCATCACTATAAAGCCCCTCCCAAGGCAACCATGACTTCTTAGGACCAAAGTTGTTAGAGCCAACATTATGTGATGAAAAAGGCTTGTGACCCAATGGCTGCTTGCTCTTCTCACTGCAGTAGCAGAGGCAACTAAAGGAAATAGGTGAAATCCCATTTGTGCAGGTGGGCCCATCACTCTACTCTGTCTTTCCAGGGTAAGCACAGAAGGGTGAGACAATTGGGGGTGGGGGTGGGGGCAGCATCTGAAAGTATAAGGGCAGTGAGGTTTGGCAAGTACAGCCCTGCTGGCCCTTCCCAGACTTACAAATGGGTTTTTTTCAAAGCCCCTTAAGTTCAAACAGTATCAGCCAGAGGTCAACCAAACACAGGGGTCCAGGGTTTTGTTGCTTAAAAAAAAAAAAAAAAATACACTCAGCATGCTGGTGGGTTCTGGATTGGAAGTTCTCAACATTCCCCCTCTCCACTTAGAAAACAGAAATGCTACATCAGGTGTTTGCATGTGAGGTCCCCACAAGTGCAATTTGTCCCACTCCCATTCAAGGAGTAGGAACAAGCCACGGAGAGCCAGGGCACCTCTGTGCTCAGTTCATGGGGAGGCAGGGGGACAGTGGGTGTGCTGGCTTTGCCCTAAAGCCTCTCTTTGCCCCAGCAGGAGATGGAGTATCCTCTCCTAGCCAAAGGCAGGTAGCTCAGGCCTCGGTACCCCACAATACAAATCTATCACAATGGCCTGAAATTTAGTTCATGTTAGGGAGCATGGTGTCAATGGATGGAGGACCAAAACAAAGTGGAGGAGGGATTGAATTCAGAGAAGATTATCAGCCAGAAAACGGATCTATGCTCACACGAAAGCCACACTTTATCCCAACTCCCTCCCTCAAAATTCTTACTGGTCCCTGGCATTTGGGATCAGCTGATACAGATTTTCCCTGATTCAGATTGGATCCAGGCAGAATTCTGAAGTCTCAAAGATGTCCATTATTGAACCACATCCTAATGATACACTGAGGTAGACTGTGCTGGAAAAAAAAAAATCATTACCCCACATTCACCTGTTTATTTTTGATAAAAATTTACATGCACTCCATTTTTTATGAAAGTGATTTTTACAGTGATTTTTATATATTAAAATAAATAATTTTCCCCTAATATAAGAAAACCTTTCTGAATTAGAAAAATGTGAAAATTGTTGCTAGTGTGGTATACGGCCACTACAAATTTACTAAGAAAAGAACAAAATACCTAGATCTATGTGTTTTTAATTTACGTAGACCCTCTTATATGTACAAAATAAATTTGGTGAAAATAATTTCTGTACTCTTGTTCCTTGTACCCAATCATTGAGGCTCCCCAGAAGTATTTCATGTGCTATAATTTCTCAAATCATATAAATAAGATAGTAATAGGCAATTGGGATTTGTCTACCTGTGTTCTTAATCAAGAATTGAGAAGGTTCAGAGGTTGCCATTGTCTCTAACCTATTCTGAAGCCCACAACTTTTAAGAGAAGAGGAGAAGGAAGCAGTCAAAAACTCATGAGAAAATGCTCTCAGGGATAACACGTGGGTGATGATTTTGATGAACCAAAGTAATGGGTTCACCGTGTTCTTTATTTGAGCAGCTGTGATTCTTTCCCCAAAGGGAAGTAACTGGATTCACGCCCATCCAGAAGTTCTTGGTGGCGTGAAGGTCCTTAGCAGTTTCTCTTCCAGACTCTACTCTCTTGGGGACTGCAACGTCATTAAGCACCTGAGAGTTCTGCTCAGGCCCCACACCTGGCCCAACTGAGGTCACTGGGCACAGAGCAGCTTCTGGGAGGTCAACTCTGAGGACAGGTGGATGCCCTGAGGGTGGAGGGGACCAACAGGTGCATCTCGCTTCATACTGCTTAGTGTTCTCAAAGTCCATCTGGGCTGTCGCACTTTGGGGTTTAGTTTTGTTGTGGTATGTGCACACCCAGTTGAGGAAGCATGTGAGGTACACATAAGGAACCAACAGATCCAAGAGCCACAAGTGTGTCTGAAGGCAGGACTCAGCTCCAGGTGGCTATCAGCTTTCCCAAGCAGAAACCAAACCCAATTGCCCACACCCTCAGCGTGGCCTCATCATGTCCAAAAGGGTCAGCAGCTAATGTGGCTTTATTCCCAGAAAAGTGGATGCCTTTAAGACCAAACAAATCCGCCACTGGTGCCTCGCCCCCTCTCTGCACACAGGCAGACCACCCACAAACCCTCCCCCCCCACCCCGGGAAACAGTTAATAACTTATGAGGCTGACGTTGGAGAGTTTTAAAAAATTAAATATGTTACAAATATATTCTCAAAATCCTTAATCAACTCAGTTCTTTTTTTTCTTCTTTTTTTCTTTTTTCTGTCCTAGCTTTGTTTGGTCTTGAAAAGATCCACTATCACTCCAAATGACTCCCTTGGCTCCTGGAAAACATTTTTCACCAAAGTTAAGGGAGAAAACACTCCTGAGACTAGGCTTGGGGCAGAAGAATCTGTGGAGGGCACAGTCTCCCAGTAAATAAGGAAGGAAGGAGATGGGAGGATCAGGAGCTCGAGAAGACAGAACTCTCACGAGCCGACCCCCAAAGTGTCAATGGGGCACGAACGCTTTGCACGCATGCACAGGCACACACGTGCACACACACACGCCAGCCATGTCTAGCCTGGACATACACACACGCGCGCACGCGGACACACGCCGGAACTGCAGATCCTTATCAGAAGTACAAAAGCAGCAGCTATTGGTCAATTTGAGGAACTGATTTTGTGAAGAAGAAAAAAAAAAAAATCCTTCAGCCTGGATGAGGAAAAAACACCTTCCTGAAGCCCACTCTGGAAAGCCTGAAATTCTACTGGAACAGGGTTGGCTTTTTTTTTTTTTTTCCTTTCTTTCAAACTTTTGTTCCACAAACAAGTTTCGTGTTTTATACTGTAGCTCAGATGCCAGGAAAAAAAAAAAAAGAAAAAAAAAAAAGATTTGTAAAAACAGGTGCTTGCTCTCAATGTACTAGAAAAAATAGTAACATCCTGGCTTAAAACCACAGTTGCCTACAAAGGACAGCAGCCGAGGAAACCCCTTTTCTAGGGTCACAGTTCAATTCTCTGACAGCTCATCAAATTGGCAATCAAACACATTTTTAAGTCACAGATGAACAGCAATGGATAGTTATGATCTCTGAGCTCCGTCGGACACTGGCAGATTCAAAGGAGAATCCTGAGTTTTCTGGAGACCTTCAAACCCGAGGAAAGTGAAGATGGGAACCCCTCCCCCAAAACAGGCGCTGTTAGGAAGGATTCGACCTCGGCAGAGTCAGAATCCGTCCGTTTTTCTTGCCCCCATTCATGTGGGTATAGGGGATGTGCTCCTCATAGTTCCGCTTTAGGCCCAGGGAGGACCCTCCATCCCGGCCCCCGGCCTCCTCCCTCTGAGAGTGGGAGGCCCGATCCAGGGGGACACTCTCCATGTCCTCAAACTCCATCTCCAGCTCCTCGCTCTCAGGCGCCTTGTTCTCCTCGCTGTGGAAGAAGGAAACTTCCGGGAAGCTGGGGTGCAGGTCGTCCTTGAGCAGGTCGACGATCTCCAGGAAGGTGGGCCGCATCTTGGGATTGAATTGCCAGCACATACGCATCAGGTCGGTGCTGCGGGATAGAGGGACAGTCAGGAATGCGTCCGGCGGCATCCGGCCGAGCAGTGTCCACCCCAGCCCCCTCCCCTGCGGCCCATACCCACGACAACAAGTGCCAACATCAGCGCAGGCCATGGCCAAGACAGAAACGAGATTTCTACCAGTGCTTAGAAGAGAACGGTTTGGGAAAGAGAGCCGAAGGGGCTGCCTCACTCCCAGGCCAGATCAAGAAGCGCACCTCTCGATGCACCCGCCTGTTGGCCAAGGTTGATCATTTTCTACATTCCTGATTTTTTTCTTTCTCCCATTTGGTGCATTTCATAAAGCTGAATTCCTACCGGGCCTTCCTGCAAAGCTTCCCTGTGCCAAGGAGCAATCTTTCTAGGGTCAAAGATCCTTTAGGGTTGAGATGTTTGCCTGATGGGGCAGCTGAGGGGACTGAACCTAGACTAGAGGGCCCAGCTCTGAGCAGCCATCCTGCAGGCTTGGTGCTGGCGCTGTCCAGGGTGCTAGCAGGGGCGTACAAGCCGACTTCACCAAGCACGCACAGTGCAGGTGCTGAGAGTCTGGGGTTTCTATTTTACCTCTCCCCCTCCCCAGATGACCTGATCTGGTCTTCTGCAGTGTGTCTGTAAACAAAGTTCTACTGACTGTTCTGCAGTTCCTCGAGTACAGATCCTTTACCTCTATGGTTAGGTTTATTCCCAGTTATCTTATAGTGAAAAGAAGGGCCATCTGTACCCCAGTGTTCATAGCAGCAATGGCCACAGTCACCAAACTGTGGAAAGAACCAAGATTCCCTTCAACAGACGAATGGATAAGGAAGATGGGGTCCATACACACTACGGAGTATTATGCCTCCATCAGAAAGGATAAACACCCAACTTTTGTAGCAACATGGACGGGACTGGAGGAGATTATGCTGAGTGAAATAAGTCAAGCAGAGAGAGTCAATTATCATATGGTTTCACTTATTTGTGGACCATAAGAGAGAACACTGAGGACATAGAGAGATGGAGAGGAGAAGTGAGTTGGGGGAAATCGGAGGGGGAGATGAACCATGAGAGACTGTGGACTCTGAGAAACAAACAGGGCTTTGGAGGGGAGGGAGGTGGGAGGTTGGGTGAACCTGGTGGTGGGTATTAAGGAGGGCACGTATTGCATGGAGCACTGGGTGTGGTGCATAAACAATGAATCTTGCAACACTGAAAAAATAAAATTACATTAAAAAATAAAATAAAATCAAGTTCTACTGGCACACAGACACACCTCCTCATTTACGCACCATTCACGGCTGCCTTCTGTCTACGTGACAGAGTTGAGTAGCTGCAACAGGGAGCCACAGGGCCCACAAAGCTCCAAATATTTATAGTACTTTCTAGAAAGTGTGTGGACCTCTGCCCTAGGGCCTACCTAACTTCCCTGGTCCTGGAACTATGCAGCCAGCTACTAAGGACCAGGAAAGGACTCTCATGAAGCTACATTCAGAAATTCTTTGCTCAGAGTTTTGAAATAACTCTGCCTTGTACTCTTTTTCACATAAGGTCCCTTCCAACTGGGTTTTCTAAATTAACAGTCTTATTCTTTGGGGGATGAAACCTCAGAATGGCCTTTCCCCCTAGATTTTCCAGGAGGGCAAACTTTTTTCTTAAGAAACACTGATAAAGGACTTCATATGTAAACCATCTCATAGTAGAGAGGAAACACCCCAAAACACAGGGAAAATACAGTCTGCACACAACTCTCCTTCAGATCTAACCTCTTGCCTTTTCTATCTGAAGACTTCTGGAAATGTAATACACACACACACACACACTTTATAATTAATATTTTAACATAGGCTTATCCACTGAGTTATATTTTTATAGGCATCATCTCAAATTTCAATTGCTACTGTCATTTCATTTTTTAATTTATCTTTAAGTTTCTTTTAAAGATTTTACTTATTTATTTGAGAGAGAGCATGAGCAGGGGGAGTGGCAGAGGGACGGGAGAAGCAGGTTCTGTGCTGAGCAGGGAGCCCGATGTGAGGCTTGATCCCAGGACCCCAGGATCACAACCTGAGTCGAAGGCAGACACTTAACTGACTGAGCCACCCAGGTGCCCCCCTTTTTTTCTATGACCAAAATTTACAACAAAAATTGGGGGAGCGGGGAAATAAGTAACACATATCCCTGACCAAAAATAATTTTAATGTTTCTGCTTCTGATTTCTTTTTTTCCCCAATTCTGTTGCAATATAACAGACATGTCTGATTGAATTCACTCCCTGAAAAAATGTTAAGTATATAAAGGACAGACAGTTAAACATAAACATCCTACCCGAGCCACCCAATTTCCTTCTCCCATGGTAACCATGGTAACCAATGGTGTGCGGTTTCTCTCCAACCTTCCATAGACACAATATGCAAAAAAGCATTTGTGCAAAGATATGGCATGCAAACACAAGCATGTGTATAGGTATGATGTGCAAAAAAGTGTCCATGTGAAGACACAACATGCAAACATGAACACACATGTAGACATATGACACATGTAGACATATTACACACAAACCAAAGGGCAACACCTTTTTGATGAAGAGCCCACACAGCACCCAGTCTTTCTACACTTACACTCTCTCTGGACAATTGTCGGGTTGGTCCAGATACCCTCCATCCATGACAAATTTCAACACCTGTTCATTCGACAGGCCTTGGTAAGGCTGTTCTGCCAAGCTGGTGATTTCCCAAAGGACCACGCCAAAGGACCTGCCAACGACAGTTCAAAGTAGTAACAAAGAAGCCATTAAAACAGACGCACAGACGCACGCACACACGCACCCCTCCTTGGTTTACGAGAACACGGTTGGCCGGTTAATTAAACAATTCATGCTGCATTCAGAAAAGCCTAGATTAGTCTCAACTGAACATAAGTGGCCATACAAGGGTCCTTCCAACATGACATCCCGTCTGCTTTCTTGATCAAGGGGCCGTGAGGAAGGCAGGTTTTAACTGGCTCCCCTCTTGCCAGTCGCACTAATGCAATACCCCGGGATCCAAGCCCAGCACCGTGTCCACCAATCCATCCACCACTCACCACATGTCAGAAGAAGTGGTAAAGACCCCGTCCTTCAGGGATTCCGGTGCCATCCACCGCACAGGGAGCAGACCCTTGCCTCCTTTCCGGTAGTAATCCGTTTCATAGATGTCTCTGGTCATCCCAAAGTCTGACAACAAAGGGGTCACGTGGTCTTAACCTTCAGCCTACAGTCCAGGTGTCTCCTTCTTGCCCCGCACCTGGTAGAGCCCTCAGATGGGCTTACCTGCCCCAGGTGTGTGCTCACCCAGGTGGTAGCCAAATCCCATGAGGATAGTCTGAGAGTACTCATGGGGATGTGGAGGGAAAGGTGGGCCACCACGTAAAGGGAAGGAAAAGGAAGCACCAAGTGGCCAAGAAGCAATGCTTCAGCCCACAGCTTGGGAACCCCATTCTCAGGAACACTTCCTTCCCACCCATGCCCTTACGGGCATCCCAAACCAAAGCATGGAGTCTCTGCAGCCACCCTGAGCTTCTCCACTAGGTACGGCCCCACCACTACCCTGCTGCTCAGCACAAGACCTAGGGTCGGGCCCCCTTCTGACCACGCCCCTTTCCTCATACCCACATCCAAGACATCGGCATGTTCTGCCCATTCTTCTTCCACATCCGCTCTAACCCAGCTCTTCCTCCCCATCACTCCGGCCCCACAGCCACCTCTTACCTGCAGGACCTTCCCTACACCCTGACCCTGACAGCCCAATGCCCAAGAGAAGCTCCATAAATAGGGTCATATTATTTCTTGCTTCCCATGGCTAACGGAGGATAAGGTCTCTTGGGATTATAAATAGGATGATATTCTGGCTTCCCTTGTTGATAATGTCATTTGGCTTCATAAGTAGAATCACGTTACTTCTGCTTCCCACTGGCTCCTTAGGGTAATGGCTCCATGACTTACTGATGAATAAAGCCCTTCCAGGTCTGGTTCCTGCCTCTCTCCCTAACCTCCCTTCTCATGCTGCTCTGCTCCCCTCCCTGTTCCTTCTAATACACCACACCAGCCATGCTTGCAGCGTCCGGCCTTTGTATCTGCTGGAAAGCCCCCTGGGAGGCTATCATTCATTTAGGTCAACTAATCCCACAAGATTTGGCCAAAAGCCTGCCTCCCTACAGAGAGAGGCCTCTCTCCTCTCTACCGCGGACTCTTTATTTCCTTCAGACCTCTTACGCCCAGTCTTCCTTCTCTTGTTTATACAAGCACTACTTTACTGCTCATCTCTGAACAGCCCCGTCCAGTCGAACTTTCCATGATGACGAATGCCGTCTATGCTCACTCTGCCCAATATGGCAGCCACCAGGCTCAAGGTGGCGACTGCTCACTTGCAATGTGGCCAGTGTAGCCCAAGGAATACATTTTTAATTCCAGTTCATTTAAGCTGACTTGGCTGCGCATGGCCACATGGGGCCAGTGGCTGCTGGGCGGGTGTGGTGTGAGGGCAGAAAAAACGTGGTGACTCACCGATCATCAGTCCCATCCATCGGCTCCAGTGTGGTGGCTTCCGCCAACGGGGAACGCCACTATTATCCAGAGCAGGAAATGAGCAAGTTCATGAGCAAGTGCAATTAAATTATAGACCGAGGTCCAGGCCCTCTTTGTACTATTGGAAAAGACTGACCTGCTCAGGACAGACATCTCCTGCAATCAGACTGGGCCTGGGCCACACACTTCCAACTAGAAGGCCAGACGCACCTCCAATTTTGACGGTGAAATCGTGGGCCACCATGCAGTTCCGGGCTGCAAGATCCCGGTGCACGAACTTCTTGGCATTCAGGTAGGCCATCCCGTCGGCGATCTCCGCTGCCATCTGAATCATCTCTTGCAGGGTAGGGGGAGGGCGGCCGGGGTTATTCTAAAATCGAAACAAGGGGTCGGGTTCAGGGACCCGGCCTCCTGCGGCCACGAGCGGGCACCCTGCCGGGTCCCCAGAGCCCGCTCACCTCAGCCTCCGGCCGCAGGGAGCGGAGGTAGCTCTTGAGGTCTCCGTGGGCCATCAGCTCCATCACCACCAGTGTTGGCTGGCCTTTGGACACCACCCCCAGGAGGCGGACCTGGGGAGCGGAGATCTTGGGTGAGGGTCCCGGGGAAGGTTGCCATCACCAAGGTCTCCCCGTATGACATCGGCATCACACACAGCACCCTGCGTGGGGATCCTGGCTCTGTCTGGCTCCAATGCCAGGGTCAGGGCCTTGCAGGGGCAGAGGCACCAGGGGAGGGAGGGAGAATTCAAGACTCTCGGTGTCGCGCAGTGGGGAGCACAGAGACATGCCCAACACAGCAACTCTCCAAGGCAGACCCTTGGAGATAGCCTCGGGGGAGCAAATCAGGCACGTGCCCACCTCCCAGGCTTTGCACTTGCTGTTCCCTCCTGGGTCCACATGGCCCAGTCCCTCCGTCCTTAGCACACCTTCCCCACTCCCAAATGCCCAGCCCCCTGATTCTGCTCTCTTGCTCTAACCCGCCACAGCACTGGCTCCTAATAACCTCCAGGAGGAACTTATTGGGCTTAGGATCTGTCTCCATGGCTGTCCTGGACTCTCCCCAAGGACAGGAATCTGCCGCATCCGGGAGACAAGACAGGCTCAGCACAGAGCAGATCCCCTCAGCTATGCATGGCAAGGAAGAAAGGACCCAAGGCTCAACGAGAAGCTGGTGGGGCCACATAGGAACAGCAGAGCAGGGAGAGTCTGTGCTGGCTCGAGTGGGGGCAGGGATGGGGTGAACCATCCATCGTGTTTCAGAGTCACAACGGCACCAGGAAGAGGGAAGAGAGAGAAGTTTCTGGAAAGCAAGGGAATGAGTCCAGCTCCATGCAAGGTGGAAGAGGATGGGATTTGCGAAGGAAGGAGGGAGGGAGCCTCCTCCACACCTTTACGGTGCTTAGCGGAGCAGGGGACAGGTAGGGGTCCACACCTGGAGTCCTCCTGCTCTGGGCAGGAGGAGGAGGAAGGAGAGAGGAAGGGGAACAGGGGAGCAGGCGTGAAAGGACGTCTCTGTCTGCTTCTGGGCACACGCGGGACTCACCACGTGATGACAGGTGAAGCCCTTCATGACTGAGGCCTCGTTGAGAAACTCGATCCTCTCCCGCAGACTGGCCGACTCGTTGACCGTCTTCACCGCCACGCGGGTCTCCGCCTCGCCCTTGACGATGTCCCTGGCGTTGCCCTCGTACACCATGCCGAAGGAGCCCTGCCCCAGCTCCCGCAGGAGAGTGATCTTCTCCCGAGGCACCTCCCACTCGTCCGGCACATACACAGAACATGGAAACACTACTCCTCATTGATCTACACGGTGTCCTCGGCGGACCCCCGGGGAGCCCCCAGCCGCCTCCCACTGGAACTGCCCCCCACCCCGCCAGGGGAATGTTCATTAAGGGACTTCTGTGGTCCAGGCCTTGTACCAGGCAGGCACTGGGCGCAGAGCCAAGAACAGGACAGGCTTGAGTCCCTGCCCTTCCTGGAGGGGGCAGCAGAGGCTTGGGATGGAGCCACCATCAGTCCAGGGAAGACCTGCCAGTAAGACCTGAGCTGGGCCAAGCTGGGCCTGCCTCCTTGTCCTTTCAGTCTGATCTAAGAGCCCTGCCACCCCACAACTCTACTTCCCATCTGAGGCTGCTTTTTCTGCCAAGTGCCAAGGGGATAGGAGACCACCCAGCCTGCCAACTGCTGGCCATACCAGTGAGCCCATCCAGGGCCAGCGGATCGGCAGGCAGGCTGCAGCCGTGCAAAGGAGCCCCGGTCAGATCAAGAGATCTGTCCAGCCTAGCAGATCCCAGCTGGCGGACCCACCGAACTGCGAGCTAACAAACACTGGCTGTTGCAAGCCACTAACTCTGGGGTGGTTTGTTACGCAGCAAACGATTTGCAGACAAATGCACAAAGGCCTCATAAGAAAAGCCAGAAAGGTTCCAGCCTTCCTCCAAAGCGGGGATAAATTGTGTCCCTCCCCAGAATTTATGTTGACGTCCTAGCCCTGGTACCGCAGAATATAACTGTATTTAAAGACAGGGCCATTCCGGAGGCAATTCAAGTTCAAATGAAGTCAGTGGGGAGGGTCTAATCCCATGTGGTTGGAGTCCTCAGAAGAAGAGGACATTCAGACACAGACATGCACACAGGGCCAAGGAGGGAGGCTTCAGCAGAAACCAATCCCACTGACACCTTGATCTCAGACTCCCAGCTTCCAGAAACGCAAGAAACTAAAATCCTGTTTCTGAAGCCATCCATCCGGTCCCTGGTGTTTGTTCCGCGAGCCCCAGCAACTGATACGGTCACCAGGGCCCCAGGCAAGGACACTGGAGGAGATGAGCACACACACATGATCCGTGGGGGTATCCTGTCCCCCAGCGCTCTTAGTCTTTCCCTGGGAGTTCCCCTTGGCCTAGGCCTTCCCAGCCTTAGAGACCCTTGAGTTCCAGTTTCCAGCTTTCATGGGGCACCCTTGTGGCCTCGGTCATGGCTGCGTTCCCAGAAGGAAGCGGGGCAGTTGGGTGGAGAGGCAGCCCTGTGCAGCCTTCCCGGCCTCACCCCTCCCATGGGGTCTGACAGCAACCCTGAGGCTGAGCTTTCCCACCTCTGATGTGCAGTAACAATGCCATCCCCAAGCCGGGAGAGGAAGCTCCTCCATCTGCGGTCACTCCCCCTGCTCCTGGCCCCTGCACACGTCCCCACCCAGCACGACCCCCTCTTCCAGTTGCCCTACTCTGACGTTTTAGCATCCAGGGCCTCGATGACCCTGGAGGGACTGCCCCTCCTAAGGGTGGCCAATCCCTACAGACCCTAAATGACTGGCCTGTGACAGTACCTTCTACCTGCAAAACCACCATCCAGAGCCCAAACCCTCACCCTCTTCTCTAGATGGTTCGATCACCCCAGGGCCAGCCCCCACACCCCAGAACCCACTCAAATCATTCAAAATAGCAAGTCCTTGGTCTTGCCCTGCCCTGCCCTGCCTTGCCTTGCCAAGCACACCACAATAAACATTCTTGTCTTCCTTCTCCCACACCCCCTCAGCAAACCTGATGAGAACACATCCTGGGCGTCCATATAAACATCCCCCCAGGATCCCCCGGCCACAGCGTTCACGCCTCCAAAGTCACTTTCTGATTCCTGCTGCGTGAAGCCCTTTAGAAACTCGCAACGTGGCAGACGCTTTCTCCTCGGAAGGAGAGCGTCATCTGCAGGGGCCGCCCAGCATGCTTCGGTACGATCCAGGGAAATCCAGGGGTCAGTCTGACGCTCCTGGCGCCGGCATCAGCGTCCTACCCGCGTTCAGCCCCTGCCAGCAGTGGATGCGTCCCCCGTGCCCACACAGCCGCCTGCGGACCCCATCTCATCCGTCGTTCTTGTCTTCCCTGCCTCTTACCCCGTGTCTCATTTTGGCTCCTGACCCCCACCTGCCAACCTGGATAGCAAGTCCGTGCACAGCCCTCTGGCTCTGACCCTCCGCGCAGTCTCTGGCGCAGGTATCCCGGGTTCCACTCCCTACTCCCCCAACAGCTGGGACACCTGACTCTCTGTCAGCCTCCGAGCTGAGCCCCTGGGGTGAGCCCAGCTAGATCAGCCTATCCAAACAGGTGCCAGACAGCGGGTGCCTGGCTGTTCTCAGTAATACAGTCTCGCAGCAAGGGGCAGGTCTGTGAGCTCACATGAGCAAGAGGTCTCAGCTCAGCCTCCCTGGGTGCTGACCCCTGACCTGCACTTGACACTGATGGCCAGGGACCCCAAAAGGCAGGATTCTGGCCACCCAAGGGTTGGGGATGGTACTCACCATCACTGGCACTGAGGTACTCAGGGTTTGAAGACGCATACAGTGGTCCCAGCGGCCCATCCGGCTGCCTGGAAGAGAAGAAGGAAAATATTCCAGCTTGATATCCTCAAGGGGCTCAGGGTCACTCGAAGCGGGGTTTAGCTCCCCCATGCCAATGACAGCCCTTAGCAACAGCATCCCTGTGACCCTGGATATGGTCTGGGGTGTCGTACAAGCCCATCAGATGGCTACTTAAATATGCATCAACATGGGATCATGAACCGTAATTTACAGTTGTCCTTACTAACACCTGAAAGACACTCACCCTTTGCTGTTCTCATCCCAGCTCACCAGAAACAATGGCTCAGTTTCCGGGAAACTGGGGAGCAGGCTGTTGATATAATCATCCTCCAAAAATTAAAAGATACGGGCTGACATTTACATAAAATGATACTAGAAGTTGGGGCGCTTTGGTGGATCAGTGGGTTAAACCTCTGCCTTCAGCTCGGGTCATGATCTCAGGGTCCTGGGATCGAGTCCCGCATCGGGCTCTCTGCTCAGCGGGGAGCCTGCTTCCTCCTCCCCCTCTGCCTGCCTCTCTGCCTACTTGTGATCTCTCGCTGTCAAATAAATAAAGAAAAGTCTTAAAAAAAAAAAAAAGATACTAAAAGCAAAACTCACCACTTCCTAATTATCATACTGCTTCTTACTATCATCTGTGGTAGGTCTGTAGCTTGAAATTGGCCACAGTAGGAATATTTACACCACAGAAAGAAACAGAAGCACTACAAACCAAGACCCGATCTACTGTTCCGTTGTCTGTCCTGGCTTGAGAAAGGGATGGCAAAAAATGTTAACAATGCAAAATAAGCTTCAAAGTGTGTCATCTGGGGGCACCTGGGGGCACTCAGTCCATGAAGCAGATGACCCTTGATTTTGGCTCAGGTCATGATCTCAGGGTCATGGGATCGAGCCCTGCATTGGGCTCCACAGTCAGTAGGGAGTCTGCTTGAGATTCTCTGTCTCCCCTGACCCTCCCCTGCTCTTTCTCCCTCTCTCTCTTGCTCGTGCTCTCTAAAATAAGTAAATCTTTAAAAAAAAAAAAAATGTCATCTCTGTGGCCACGATTTGCAAATGGCAGAAAAAAAAATTTGAGAAAATGTTCCTTCGGTATCTAAAAGTCACTACCTGACCAAGCCAAGTCACTTCTTTGATGATGAAGCTTCACATCTTAGTTCATTTTTACCTTCCTCTTTAATGAAAACAAAGTATCAGTCAACAGGTTGGAGCCATGTTCCTGCCTCCCTGGCAACCACAGGCTGCCTACAGAGACAAAGTTTCAGGGGT
Organism: Neogale vison; assembly: GCF_020171115.1. NCBI lineage: Eukaryota > Metazoa > Chordata > Mammalia > Carnivora > Mustelidae > Neogale > Neogale vison. The sequence goes on from NC_058096.1 coordinate 218,393,757, forward strand.
GGGGCGGGGGGGTTCAACCAAAGCATTTGGTGATCATCAACCAGCGGGAGGGCATTTATGATCATTTATGATTGAGCATTACGAACTGTATTAGGATCTTTAGCTGTAAGCTGCAGGCCACGCGCATCCCTTACGTCAGTCAAACTGACAATAAACTGAGCTAGCGCTCCCTCTGTATCTAGGCCCGCTTGCTTTCCTGGAGAGCCCGTCTAACCATTCACCCGCACACGGCCGTACCCACCTCTTCCGCAGGAACAGGTAAATACTTCCAATCACAACACTGAAGAGAAAGACAAAGATGAGGGGGCCGATGATGATTTTTGCAATATTCGATGGGACATCTACTGAAATAGGGTAAGAAGAGAAATGGTTCACATCAACACGTGTTCCTATCGCAAATCACATCTACACCGGTAATGACCAGCCACGCGCTCCCGCCCCTTCTCTTGTTCCGAGCCTCTCCACTGGCCACCTGAGCCCTTCTTTTCCCGCAGTCCCGAAACGCTGGCTGGTTCCATGGGGCAGGAAGGCAGGCTCAGAGGCTCCGACCCCCAGACCACACCGCCCACTGCCAGCCTTCTCTCCCTCCACCACACAGCTTCCCAGGCGGGCAACCCAGGCCACGGTCCAAGTCCCCACACTCGAAAGGCCCTGCTCCTTAACGCCCCACTGCCACCGTCTTGAAAGTCTTCATAATTTTTAGGGGCGCCTGGGTAGCTCAGTCATTTAAGCAACTGCCTTCCGTTCAGGTCATGATCCCAGGGTCCTGGGATCGAGCCGCGTCTGTAGGAAGCCTGCTTCTCCCTCTCCCCTCATCCTTCCCCCAACTCATGCTTGTGCTCTTTTCTCCAAAATAAACAAAATCTTTAAAAAAAAATTCTTAATAATTTTTAAACAAGGGGCCCTGCATTTTCATTCTGCAGTGGGCTCCGCAAATTAAACAGCCGATTTTCATCCGAACAACACCTTTCACAGACGAAAAATTCACCAGGAAGGGCCCTGTATGCTAACAGGTCCTCCCCTCTTAAATTTAGGGAAGAAATGCTATGGAGCCTTTTTTTTTTTTTTCCTTTTTTGAAAAATCTGCGTGTAAAGCCGAGTTGTCTGCATTTATAAACACACCCCCGTATTCAGACTCTCCTGGGCCAAGGAGGAAAATGCGTTCTAAGGAATCACGGAGGGACCCTGGTCCCTGGTCCCTAAGGTCTTTCCTGTCAACAGAGGTTTACTGAACACTTAGGAAAACACCAGGCACTAAGTGAAGTGCTCTGTGCTGGTTGATTTTATTTAACGTCACACAAGCCACGGTAGGAGGGGCTGTGACTAAGACCAACCACCAGACTGGGAAAAGAGACTCAGAGACCGGAGGGGTCTTGCCCCAAACCCCAGAGCAGACCCACGGTGGAGCAGGGATTTCAAGCCGGGCCATCTGAGGACGTGCTTAGCCACAGCCCCACGCTGCCTTCAGTGGCCGGCTATACCCTGAGACCTCCTGTCCCTCCCTGAAGTCCCAGCAAACTGCCTCCTCCCCTCCCCGGCAGCTCCTGGCCACAGAAAGTCCCCATCAATATTTGGTAGTTGAAGGAGACATAAGAAAAGGAAACCTACTGGCCACACATGGTTGTCTGCATGTCCCTTCTTTCCTATCCCTTCTTCCACAGGAGCAGGGAAACTGGAGGCCACCAAGTGGCCGGGATTTAGCAGGTCTGGAGACACAATCTGAGAGTCGGGCTGCACCCCCGTCTCGGCTTCCCAGACCCCACAGTCCTGCTCACGCCTCCGATTCCCATGGCCACGGGAACGAGGGTGGAGAAAGGGAAGCACCCACTGTGCAAAATTTGAGAACTCTTGCTCTGGGTCACGGAGACACAGGGTCAGCCCCTGGGGGTAAGCACCTCCTTAAAATGTGCACCCCCAGTTCCTTGCTTGCCTCCCTGTTAGAAAATAAAGAACTGTAATTTTCCAGACTTTTTGGCATCTTTAGTAATGCTGTATTGCATTTCCTCAAACACACTATCTTTTCTGGACATCTCTGTTCATTTCCTCAGGATAAATTTCTAGAACCAGAATTGTTAGTTCACACAGTAATAGCCTTTATAAGATGTTTGATACGTATTTTTCAAGTAGTATGCTTTAGGGGAGGTGGTTCAGTCAGGAAAGTGTCTGCCTTCAGCTCAGGTCATGATCTCAGGGTCCTGGGATCGAGTCGCATCGGGCTCCCTGCTCGAGTCTGCTTCTCCCTGTCCCTCTGTCCCTCCCCTCAAGCTCATGCTTTCTCTCTTGCTTGGTGTCTCAAAAAAATCAATAAAAGTCTTTAAAATAAAGTGCTATATTGTAGCATTCACCAACCACGAAAAGAATGTCCGTGGGTCTCTACTCTTGGACAGCACCTAGTACTAGAATTGAACAGAAAGAAACACCTTGCCAATTCGATAAGTTAAAAATTACCTCTTGTTTTAATTTGCTTCCTTTTTTGGTGTGGTTTTGAGGTTGGACTTTTTTTTATGCTTTCTATCTTTGATATTTCTTTTTAAATTGGCTACTTACGGTGTCTTGTGTTAGGACTTATTTATATCTTCTACTCATGTACTATATATATATATATATATTCATTTCATAACAAGGATATTAACTCATTGTCAATGATGTTACAAACTTTTTTTTGCACTTTGATATTTTCCTTGGAATTTTATTCATGGCAGCCCGGGTTCTTGAGAGACTCCAAATCCTTGAAATATCCTGGGTAATAAGAGTGTCTTTATTATTGACGAGCCCCTTGGAACAGACCTGAGCTTATGCTAAGAGATGAGATGACCCAGGATGCGGGCTAGTCACTGGCAGACCACGCCCGTGATTGGAAGGCTGGACCAGAGGGGCTGCTCCAGGGAGCAGAGGGGCCGGAGATGGAGTTCCATCGCACAGCAGCGATGTGTTCAACAGTGCCTAGTGAGGGACACCCTCCACACCCAAGCTCAGAGGAGCTTCCCGGCTGGTGAACACACGGGTATGCCAGGAGGATGCCCCACATGTCCTGATTCCACCGGGAGAACACACCGGAGCTCAGCATCCTGGACCCTCCAGGCCCTCCCTTGTATGTCTCCTCATTTGGGTGGCCCCGACTGACAGCCTTTACAGTAACACCGTCCTTGTAATCTAGCACTTTCCTGGGCTCCATGAGCTGATCGAGCAAATGACTGAATCTGGGGGTGGGGGGGGTCACGGGAACCCCTGAGTTTGGTGCCAGCTGGGAGGTGCCAGCTGGAAGTGCAGGGGCTTGAAGAACCCCCAATTTCTAGCCAGCATCTGAAGTAAGGCCCGTCTGGCTGGGAACTGTGCTCCTAACCTGGCCGGGTCTGTGTTCACCCCCTTAGGCAGCATCAGAATGGGCGATGCTGCACGCCCAGCTGGTGTCGGGTGCTCATCCCAGCCCTGACCCTGGCTGGAGCCTTCCCAGCAGGAGTCACTTGCCACTTTCCGAAGTCCCACCAGGCCTGGTATGTGAAAATCCAGCCGGCCAAGCAGGAGCCTTGTCACCCCAGTCCCTCGCAAGCTCCCACTCCTCCTGGTCTAGAATCTCGCCTCCTTCCAAGTCATCTGTTCACTCATTCAAGTGTCTAGGCTCCAACCACATTGCAGGATGACCGCCTTCTTTTGTCCCCACTTGTACATTCTTCTGGGTCTCAGTCAAGATGTCACCTCCTCCAGGAAGCAGTCCCTGACCAGTTCAGCTTCCCCAGCCTCCCACTCTACTGTCCACAGTGTGCTCTGCGCACCCGATGGCAGCACTCACTCCCTGCGTATCAAGAGCACATCTGACACTCCACAGGCAAGCTTCCATGTCCTCCCTTGGAGGGCACAGCCCATCAAAAATCAAGTTTAGGACACTAGTAACAAGAGCTAATGTGTTCATCTAACATGCCCTGGGCTAGCCACTTGACCTGCATAATGTCACTGAAACCTCCTTTCACCCCCAAGGCAGTTGGGGGGATCCTTACTCTCCCCATGGTCAGATAAGAACACACAGGCTCAGAGAGGACAAGCACATTGCTCAGGTCACACAGCAGCACCAGCAGACCGGGACGTGGTCAAGTCTGGGGCCAGCAGGCATAGCCTCCGAGCTTCCCTGGCCATCCTCTGAACTGCCCTGCCACACCCAGCCCCAAGCCCAGACTTACAATAGTCTGTCACGTAGAAATAGGTGGCTTCTGTCCAGGAGCCGTTGCCTGCCAGGGAGGTGGCCCGGACTCGCACGCTGTAATTCCCCGGCGGCAGCCCGCGCAGCCTGCAGCCCCGCTCCAGAGCGAAGTGTCTGCGGGAGACACAGAGGTGCAGCTCCTGGAAGACAGGGGGAGGAGTGGGGATTGTTCTCGGCCATTCGGGAGCGTCCATCCCTGGCAGGAAGGCCACAGAGGGAGGAAGGTGCCATCAGAACACCGAGCGCCCGGGCCGCGTCAGGACCGTCACAATTTCCACACGCTCGCTCCCCGGGGAAGGAGGCAGCTGCGGAGGCTGTCATCGTGGGTAAAATCTGACCCTTCCTAAACCACAAGCCATGCGTCTGACCTGGACCGGGTCATTTCCTTCTTGTGACAACCCCACTGGGGCTCAGCCTCATGCTAGAGACGAGGACACGGGGGTCCGGGCTAGGGGGCCCCAAACTTTTGCGGTCAAAGGGGCCGGATGGTCACCCACTCACCCACACGAATGACCCACTCAGCTCTGCTGTCACAGCGCGAAATCACCCAGAGACCCACCCCAAACCCATAACATCTGTCCACAAGCAGACGTGGTTGTGTGCCCACGGGCCGCTGCAGACGCCCAGCGCTGCGCTTCACGTTAAGTGGATACGTGTCGTCACAATATCCTTCTCTCGATGCTGGGCATTCTTTTTTCCCAGCCACTTTAAGATAGGAAAGCGATTCTTAGCTCTGAAGCTGTACGAACACAGGCAGGCGTACAAAAATAGTCCGCCGGCTGCTGCTTGAGACAGCATGGTTGGTGGGAACTCTCCTAGCGGGTTTAAGTGGCTGTGCCAACCGCCCTTGTTCAATCCAGAACCACGTGGCTCCTACCCTTTTTGGAACCACTGTGAGGCACTGTCACCAGGCCTCTAGAAAGTCCCAGAAGGCCGGGAAAGAAGAGACCCACAGCGCCTAAATCAAATTTCAGGCATTGCCCCCACATCTCCTGGCCTCAGAACCAAAGGCCCGCATGGTCTTGATGTCTTCGGGACACATGGCAAATCTCCTTCCTTCCTCTGGTGCAGCCTTGCTTTACTTTGCTTTATGTGACCATTTTGAAAACAAGCAGGGCCCTACCTCAATCTCTGAAAACAGATAAGAAAAGGATACACGCCCCAGTGATAAGGGTGTAAACAGAGATCAATCCAGTGCTTAGTAGAAGAGGCAAGAGGCTCCCTGGGAAGTGAGACCGTGAACCCTGCCCGCGTCCGGCCAATTTTTTAAAATTTTCCAAAACAGCTCCAAGTTAATAGTGCATGCAGAGAGCTGGACTGGAAAATTTCAGTGGGCAGAGAAAGAAAGGCAAAAAACTCCCGTGCTCGTCATGTGACAACAACAGCAAGAAAACAGATCGGGCTGATCAGGGCTGGGGGCACCGGTCCAAAGGTCCGTCCAAGTCCGATGAGTCACCAAGTAGAAATGGGCAAATACTCCAATACAGACACCAAACGTAGCTGCTATCGGGGGACAGGGGGGAAGGGCACCCTCCGAGGCCGGCTGGGGTCCCCACACACCTCGAGGGGCGAGGGGACTGGGAAGGAGCATGAATGGACGGAACTAGACAATGAGGCAGCTGTCTCCGCAGACACCGAGAAACAAAAACGAAAAGGGAAACGAGAAGCGAAACCTGACCAAGAGTAAAGAAGCCAATTCCATGAAAGTCTGTGCCAATGAGACAGAAGCCCGAAGCCACGACAGACACTGAAGCGAAGGAGACACTGAAGCGAAGCAGACGGGAACGCCAACAGTGAGAAGCGATGCTCCTCCTCGGGGGGAGGGGGGCGGTCCCCGGGGCCAGGGCCTCCTGGGCAGAGAGGGGACGAGGTAAGACTTGAATGCGAGGTTCAAGGAGTAAGAGCCGCCAAAGTGAGGCAGCTAGACGGGATTTGGGCTATGAATCCAGCAAATACCAGAAAAACAACAACAACAACAAAAACCAAAAAACAAACAAAAAAACCTCCCACCAAATGCTGGAGAGAATTTTTGTAGAGCAGGCAAAATCATACCCCAACAGTATTATTAATGGGGCGTAATAAAATTTTTTGCATTATTTTCTTACTTTATCAAAGCGATGCTAGGCAATAAGGGAGAATGTGGGAGATGATTCGCCATCTTGTCCATGAAAAGGGTTTTTTTAAAAAAAGTGACGGTAATCTCTCACTCTCTCCTATTTGCCCCCTACCTACCCAAATCTCTGTTCCCCTAAAGGGCAAATAGGGCCGGTCTGTGTGGAATTGGTGCTGCCCCACGTGGGGCTGAGGATCTGGTAGGGATTCGTACCCGTGACCCTTGGACTCCAGGAAGAGGGGGAGACAGATGCACTGAAGGCAGCGGGGAGAACTTGTGCCCACAGGGTAACCAACACTCCCAGCTCACCCAGGACCAAGGGGTTCCTAGGATGGAGGCCTTCAGTGCTCGACACTGGCAAACTCCAAGGAAAGAACCGGGCATAGCAGCAGGAAGAAAACCACGGAGGGTCTGCAGTGGAAGCGTGTTGCCCACGGCCCGGAATCCATATTCCCTTCCCTGCTGCCCACAACATCCCGAAGGTTATGTTGCCCTGGAACTGCCTTTGGAAGCTGCCCCTCCCCCTTGAGGGGCTCTGGCCTCCCATCCTCAACCCCACCCCGGCTCCAGGGCCGACCCTCACTGCTCAAAGCCACCCGAAAGCTGACGAGTCCCGTGGGCTCAGGGAAAGGCCCAACACTTGGCCCAAATGAGCCATCCGGGAAATGCACATCAAGTCCACAGTGAGATGCCACTCACAGCCACCAGCACGGCCCTAACCCAAAACATGGCCCAGAACATGGACAGGTGACCACGGGGGGAAGCTGGACCCTCAGACCCTGCCGCTGGGGATCTAAAATGGTGCAGCCACTTGGGGAAAGAGCTGGCCCGGGACCCAGGAGTTCTGTCCCTTGGTACGTGCCCAGGAGACCGGAAACCACGTGTCCACACAAACACTCGCACGAGGACGCTCTGAGCGACTTTACGCACAACGGCCAGACGGCAAAAACGACCCGAATGTCTGTCTACGGGTGACGGGTAACAAAATGTGGTCCACCCATGTGATGGAGTATCTCTCAGTCAGGAAAAGGAAGGAAGCACAGACACGTGCCACCACGGGGATGGACCTCGGAGACATTATGATAATGACAGAAGCCGGCAAGAGAGGGCCGTGTGCTGTACGATCGGGTGCCGAGAACAGGCATATCCAGAGACAGAAAGTAGGTGAGCAGTTGACAGAGGCTGGCGGGACACGAGGAAGGGGAGATCGGGGGCGAGGTTCAAGGAGTAAGAGCCGCCAAAGTGAGGCAGCTAGACGGGATTTTGGCTATGAACCCAGCAAATACCAGAAAAACAACAACAACAACAAAAACCAAAAAACAAACAAACAAACAAAGGCAGAGAGAGAGAGGAGGCAGAGACCCAGGACCCTGGGATCATGACCTGAGCCGGGGGACTTTTTAGGAAAATACTCTGAAATTGATGTGAGGGTTGGCTCGGTCAGTGGAGTGTGAGATCCTGGTCTTGGGGGGTTGTGAGGTCAAGCCCCACGATGGGTGTAGCGATGACTTAAAAATTGTAAAAATCTTAAAAAAAAAAAAAACCATTATATTGAATATTTTATTTTACTGTATTGTAAAGATTTTATTTTTAAGCATCTCTACACACGACGTGGGGCTTGAAATCACAACCCCGAGACCAAGAGTCACGCGCTCCTCCGACCAAGCCAGCCAGTCGCCCCGAACTGTGTATTTTAAATGGGCGTATTTTATGGTATGTGAATGTGTCACAGTAAAACTGTTATTATAAAACCAACAAACAGGGCACCTGGGTGGCTCAGTGGGTTAAGCCGCTGCCTTCGGCTCAGATCATGATCTCGGGGTCCTGGGATCAAGCCCCACATCGGGCTCTCTGCTCTGCAGGGAGCCTGCTTCTTCCTCTCTCTCTCTGCCTGCCTCTCTGCCTACTTGTGATCTCTCTCTATCAAATAAATAAAATAAAATCTTTAAAAACAAACAAACAAACAAACAAACAAAAACACTCATGCCCAAGCCTGACTTTATGGCTCCCAAAACTATAAACTTAAACTCTCTGGCCATTTATAGAAAATGACCTGAGTGACCGGCCTCAGCCGCAGATGGTAGGTTCCAGAGCCCAACAGTCTGGATTTAAGATGCTGAGCGTGTGACCCTGAGCAAGGACACTCAGCTCCTCCAGTGTCCACACTCCTGGACAAAAAAAGGAGACACTAACAGATGCCACCTGGTCGGGTCGCCTCGAGGTTCCAGCAGATGCTTGCAAAGGACTGGGTGCTGTGCCTGGGACGGGGGAAGGGCTCGGAGCAACCCAAGGAGGTGATGAGGCTATCTGCCTGAAGTCACACGGTCAAGGGGAGAATCGTCCGCAGGAGGATTCAAGCCGTAGCCTGCACCTCCTCTGGCAGGTGCAGACCCCTGCCCTTCCACGGATGGTGACCACCCACAGTAGTTACGGGCGCCGCTTGGAGCCCACGCCCGCCTACTGCCTGCTTTTGCAATAAAACGTTTCACGGGCGCACAACCATCCCCATGAGCGTCCGTCTCCTCTGTCGGGCAGCTTTCAAGCTACAACAGCAGAGCTAAGTATTTGCAACAAGGCCGTTTAGCCGCGAAGCCAAACATGGTCCGTATCTGGCCCTCGACAGGAAAAAAAGCTGCCAACCTTGGATGAAAACATCAGTCTTGGGTTTGAGTCCTGACTTTATTCTTCTGGACCCTGGACAAAAAAATGCTGGCTGCCTCCGGACCAAGCTCGCTGGGTCATTCTGAGGATTTACTGCATTTCATCGGTCCTGAGAGGCGTATTATTTTCACATTTTGGCATTTCTGAAATTGCAAGGCAGCTTTAGAAGCAACACCAACTTAGAATTGGCACTTTTTGTTTTTGTTTTTTTTCTAGCAGTGGCCGCTCATCATGCCTTAGGCGTGATAAAAAATGATAAAGGACATAAAACCGCATGTACACGGCTTCACAGGTGCAAGACACACAGTGACCCCCTCAGGCTGGCGTGGCTCCCGTTTTGTCCTTCTTAGATGCCATTACCTTGGGCATCTCTGCGTTCACCCACCACCCCGCACAGCGTCTGCCGGTAAATGGAAAGTTCCTTATTAAGAACCTGAGTGGCTCAGTTGGTTAAGGGTGTCTCCCTTTGGCTCAGGTCATGATGCAGGGTCCTGGGATTGAGCCCTGCACTGGGCTCCCTGCTCAGCGGGAAGTTTGCTTCTCCCCCTCCCTCTCCCTCTGCCCCCAGAGAACTCTGACTGAAGTGAAATGGGTCTCCTGTGATGTCAGGAGGGACACAAACGCAGACAGCCATCATTCACCCTGTAGGACAGCGCTGAAATGTGAGAAACTGAGGAAATAAGTCTGGAGATCGGCATTTCTCACCCACCTCCCTGGAAAGTTCTAGATCAAGGTGTGGAGTCCCAATGACAACGCATTCAACAGGAGAAGTGTTTGGGCCAGAATTTAAGAAGAAAAGGTGGGGGGTGGGGGACCAGCAACGGCTCTGAGGGACGCGCCCGAGCATCCGGAGGTCTTACCTCATCTCCATAGCGTCGGTAACTCACTTCATACAGCACAATCAGACCGTTGGGTTCCTTCGGCTCCTGCCACATCAAGTGAACGACATTGTTCTCGAAGATTTCGTGGGTCACGGGGCCAACGATGTCGTCTGCCTTGGCTGTAAGGAGCAGTGCTTAGAGGCAGGCTCCTGACCCCCGGGATCAGATCCCACCTCCAGCTGCTCGCGAAACTTTCCCATGAGGGAAGTGGACGCGTAAAACCCAACGTCTTCGCAGGACTGTCTGTGTACCTGTCTATCCGTCTGTCCGTCTCGCTCATATCCCACCGGTTCTGTTTCTCTGCAGAACCCTGATTAATACCATGCATAAAACGTATTTCTTCATTTGACTTTATATTTCGTATGTGTCTCTCTGTGTCTGTGTATCTGCTGGAGTTGTATACTGGCTAGGGGAAGCCGGGCGCCCACAAAAATAAGAAACGATAAAGGCAGATTAGGTACCATGTAGGCTGCCTACCGGGCGGAGGGCTGCCCCTTGGCGAGCCCAGGTCTCCCGGCGCCGGCGATGAGCCCACCCACCTTCGGGCATGGTCCTGGCGCTGACGTAGGCCGCCACGCTGCACCTCTCCTCGGGGGCGTCCTGGTTGCAAGCCTGCAGCTCGATACGGTAGCCCGTGAAATGACGCAGCCCAGAGATGACCAGGGACTCCTTGTTCACCACCTTCTCAAAAGGCTTGTGCGCCTCCGGGCTCGTGGGCGTGCTAGTCGAGGTGTTGGGGAAACCTGGAGCGGTGGGCACGGCCGCTGTCACGTTGGCAACGTCCCTGAGGGCCCTGCGTTTCCGCGACGGCCTGTCATGACAGCAGGACACACACATATACACACGCGGTCATGCGATCGCCGTCTTGAAGATTCAAAAAATGACGCCGGGGGATAAAAGTCTCAAAACCAAGGACGGGCGGGTGGCGATGCAATGAAATGCAGGTTGCCCAGAATTATAACCCAGAGCAGCTTTCCAGGACACCCGCCAGGGGAAGGGGCTCCAGGACCATCAGTGGGGGACACACACCGATATTCCCCTCGACATGCTTGATTTTAGGTTGTCACGTTGCAGATTAACTGGCCACCCCGGGTCAGTGTTAAAGACCAGATGCCCAGAGCATGTCAGAGTCTAACTTTTCAGGAACCTTATCAAATGACGGCATGAGCCCAGCAGCCCAAACTACTGGCCAGGATCACCTATCTAAACAGGAAAGACACCATCTTCTAATTCTTATGACCCTAGAGGGCATCTACCTCATAGAAGTGACTACATTTCAATTCTTAGGTTAAAAAAAAAAAAAAAAAAGTCTTATTACTCAGGTTGGTAAGGGTACTCAAAAAAAAAAAAAAGAAAAGAAAGAAAAGATAAAACCATGCAGTCAATACACATTCCCCCCAATTAAGAAATTAAGACATAAATGCAAAACCCTCAAAATTTATAAATGCACATACACAAAAAGCACAGAGAAAATTTAAATGACTCATCGTTCTGCTGCCCTGTTTCCCAGGGGTAATTTTTTTCCTAGAAATGTTATGTGTAGGTTATAATGAGGACCAAGCGAGTTTTGCAAACTTTGTTCGCTTGTTCTGCTGGAAACATGCATCAGAGAGCTTCCTTAAAACATAACGCCTTAAGGACTTAGTACAGAATTGACGTTTTGTCTTTTTCAGTGGGAAGGTTTTCCCTCCCCGTTAGGAAAGGAGCACATGCTCAATGCAGAAAATTGGAAAATGCTCAATTTAATGCACGAACCATAAATTACTAACCATCCTCCTATTTTATCTAACACAGACATGCCCCCGTTTTATTGCCCTTGGCACTACGGTGCTTTGCAAATCCTGCATTTTTACAGACTGAAGGTGTGCGGCACCCGGCACGGGCCAAGTCTACCAGCACTGTTCTCCAGCAACATTTCCTGTGTCTCCGGGTCACCTTTTGGGGACTCTCACACTGTTTCGAACTTTCTCATTATCATCCTATTTGTCACGGCGATCTGTGATCGGTGAGTACGACTCACTGGAAGCCCCAAGGATGGTCAGTATTTTGTACCAATATTTTTAAATTAAGGTGTGTGTACTGTTTTGTTAGACGTGATGCTAAGGCACTCCTAACACACTACAGGCTGATATCAATAGAACACTTACACGCACTGGGGAAACCAAAAAATTCAGGAGACCTGCTTTCCTGAGATACCCATCTTAATGAGGGTGGGTCTGGAACCGAGCCCACAGGACCTCAGAGAATGTCTGTATTAGGAGGATCTCAGGGTTTTCTGCTCTTATAAACACCGCTTTGGTCACTGCCAGACTGTCTTATCAGATCCTAAAACTAGACTCTTAGAAGGGAAGTCGCTAGGCTGTGCCTGTTCATCCTCACGGCGAAACTGCTCTCCGAGACATTTCAACTGATCGGGGGTCTCCCCAGCAGCCCCTCAAATGCACCTCGGGATAACCTCATCAGTACTCAGGGTTAAAGGGTTCTTTGGGTTTTGTCTGTTTGTTGGTTTGCAGATTTTCAACCCAAGAGACTGAAAAACAAGGCCCTATTGCTTTGTTTGTTAACTCCTAATACCACTCCAGGTGAACCTGTCTTTCCTTCCTCCGTCCTTTGTGTTTCTCTAAGGAACTCATCCATCTTCTTCTTTCTATGATGTTCTAGCACTTTCCTCACCGTTCCTACTGTTACCCTGTTTATTCACTAAGGATATTAACACAGCCGGTGAGATTTCTGTAAATGATTCAAAACAGTCTTTCACGCATATCCAGAAAATCTGAGAGCTCGACAGACGTTTACCTTTTTTCCTGTACAGTTAATTCTCCGTGGGGTTACCAAAGTGGTATGGCAATTATGAAAGGGATCAAGGGATTGTCTCCTCTGTTTTCTATTCTATTGCTAGTGTATCACCAGGCTTTTTAATTCACATTGTACCTTCTTTCCCAAACTCTCCTCCAAGATTTTCATAGTTGCTATCCTTGGGTTTCCAAGGAGCACACTAGAAAAAGTTGGCACACTTTTCCTGTCGATGGTAGGAAGTAAAGATTTTGGATTTTGCAGGACCTGTGTGCCCAAGGACTTTTTGTCTCTACGCAACTTTCTTTTTTTTTTTTTTTAAAGATTTTTTATTTATTTATTTGAGAGAGACAGTGAGAGAGAGCATGAGCGAGGAGAAGGTCAGAGAGCGAAGCAGACTCCCCATGGAGCTGGGAGCCTGATGTGGGACTCGATCCCGGGACTCCAGGATCACGCCCTGAGCCGAAGGCAGTCGTCCAACCAACTGCGCCACCCAGGCGTCCCTCTACGCAACTTTCAACAGTTTTCCAGCTATTATAGCTTGAAAGTGGGAGCACACAAAGTATAAACAAATGGGTGAGGCTGCTTTCCGATGAAGCTTCAATGACAAAAAGACAGGCAGCCAGTCTGTGACATCACAGTGAGTCTATCCTTGTACTGGCCTGTTAATAGAATGACGTTACTTTCCACAATCCGCTCTTTGCTATTCTTGTCTTATTGCATTGGCTGGCTACCCAGGAAGACATTATTTAGTAATGACGACACTGGGCTTCCTCCTAAATGGAACAGGGACAGTTTAAGTACAATGTTAGCTTGGCTGTTGGTTTCATCTAGGTAATATTTATCTACCTTGTAGCAAAAGTATTCTACTCCCACTTTTCACTCATTTCCCTAAATTAGGAGTTTTTAATGAATGCTGTCTCAGGAGATTATCCTATGATTTTCCTTTACTGGGTCCCTTGATGAATTATCCTCTCTGCTGATTGTAAACCACCCTTGTACTTCTGAGTGAAACGATAACATCAGCACGCTGTTTCATTTAGGACGTATGGATCTAAAGTGTCCCATTGACTCGTCCTGGGGTTTCTGCCAACATCACAGCTACATCAGGTTCAGCTAAAGTGATGTTAGGTTGGTTTCATAAAATGACCTGGAAAGACTTCCATCGATCTCTATGCTCAGAAACGTTTCTGTATCACAGAGTTTCAAATAACTCACCTGTAAAATTCTCTGGGCCCAGAGCCTTTCTGAGACATCATTTTTATGCATTTACCAAAGTCAGTAGACTATTTCATTTTTTCTGCTTCATGTTGAATCTGATCAAATTAAAACCTCCCTCCTCACCAAAAGCTTCAACTTGAATAACACAAGACTGTCCAGAGACTTCAACATTAAAATCTTCCTTTGGCCCTAGTTTCAGATCACCTGCTTATTTCTAGTTACGTCTGGTTCCCATTCTTATATATGCAAGTTCAGCCATCTGGATTTCCCTCCCTCACAATACATTTCTATTTTTTTACCTTTTAGGTTTTTTTCCTTAACTTACAAGATCATTTAAGACGACTAATTCGCATCAAAGCCCAAGCTTTGGTGATACTCTACAAATTTAAGATATGTGATATTCGCATTCCCACTATTTTCCAAATGGACTTAAATGAAGGTCTCTAGGTCTGCTTCTTCCAAAAGGTATTGAAGTGCTTGACTTTACATCACCAGGGAGGACTTTTCTGCTCAAATGTTTGAAGCCAATTTTTAGTTTCTACTGCTCTGTAGTCAGAAGACAAACACTTTTGGGGCGGAAGGTGGGGTTGGATGGGGAATATGCACTATGATTTTTTTTGTGTGGTCTCTTCATATGCAAAGACCAGTGACGTTCTTAGATGGAAACCAAAGATACACCCATGTTAGTAAGATTCAGAACATTTCCATCCAGGCACAAGTGGGCCTTTTCCCAAATGACCACCACTGGTGCCTCACGGAAAAGCTATCAGGAAATGGGTTTCTGCACAACTGGAAACATGAAAAGGTCTCATCAAAGAAGCCGGGTGTATATGCAATCACAACCCCCACCCCACCCCGGCGCTATCTGTGGTTTGGGTTCTTAAAGTCCCCATGACCTTCACACCCCACAATCTCCTAGCAAACCAGTGGCCCTCAACCAGGGGTGAGTCTGCCCCTCGCCTCGCCACACAGGAACATTTGCCATGTCTGTCTGGGGACATCTTTGGTTGTCACTACTTGGGGGACACGTGAGCTACTAGCATTGTGAGTCCAGAGACCCGGGATGCCCCAACATCCTACCACATGCAGGGTGGGCCCCCCAAGAAAAAATGATCTGGCCTTAAAGGTCAGTACGCGTCAGATTTGAGAAACCCCGGATGCGGACCCCAAGCCTCAAAAGCCCTCCAGGTTTTTCTTTTCTGCAGGTTATATTCCAAATGGCCACTAGAGGTCAGATCAGAGCCACACAAATAAGCCTGAAAAAATACAGCGGAGAGAGTAACATCCCTCCACATGACCCTGACTTGCCTTTCCAGTCTCCCCCCCCCCCCCCCCCCCCGCTGGCTCCTTCCAGGGGCCCGTGATTCATCCCAAGGCCTTCCTTTCCGCAGCTTCTCTGCCTGTCCTCCCTTCCAGGGCAACCCCCCTTGGTGCTTCAAGACACCAATCGCAGGGAAGCCGTCCCGTCCACAGGGGAGCTCAGTGATATAGCACGCCTGCAGCCCTGCGCTTGTCACCCCAAATAAAAACTTTCTGCTCCCCCACTACTTGCTGCACGTGGCAGAGACTCTGCGTTCCAAGCACAGACCAACCCGCACCGTCGGTGCTGGTTAAGTAAGTGTTTAGCGAGTGACTGCACGGAGGGCAACGTGTGGCATCTACAAGGTGCCCCGAAGGTATACCCGCCCCCTACCGTCTATCTTTTTTTTTGTGGGGGGGGGGGCTTGAACTCATGACCCAGAGATCAAGAGTCACCTGCTCCACAGACTGAGCCAGCCAGGCGCCCCTCGAGTCTACGTTTTAGTTAAGGGTGTTAGTGCAGACTCGTTCCCAGCATTCACGCCCAGACCCTATCTGAGGGTGAAGGCAGTTCCCGTGGGAATTCACGAAGCCTCCCAGGTCGGCACAGCAGCCCATCACATGCACTAAAGCCACGGAAGCCTCTGGCGTCTCAAAGGCACACAGCATGCTTCCTGCCCTGCCTGGCCCCCAGCGGCCACGCCGACCTCCTGCAGGGGAGCCGTACCTAGTGTCCTCAGCACCAGGGCTTGACGAGGATTTTCTGTGAAAACAAAACCAACCACTTTGAGGACAGACAAAACTCGTTCAGACAGACCTCTGGCTTCTGACCGATGGAAGCCTCGTTCCCTCTGAGCAGCCCCAGGGTGCCCTGCCCTTGACCGTGGACCACGTCTCCCACCTCCCAAATCCCAGTGTCTCCCCATCGGATGCAGAGAACACAGCAGGAGGGGCAGGGAAGAATCAGAGAAAATACCCGACCCGGCCCCTGCCCGAGACCTGGCCCGCTGGGGTTCCCCTGCACATGCCAAACTTGACTACATTCAAACATCACAACTGACTCAGCCATTTCCTTAAGTCCAGTAGTGTTTTGTTTTTAACGGGTAAGACGGTAACTGCCCCCCATGTCTGGGCTGTGACATTTAGTGCTCTTTGGACTCAGGGTCATGGAGGGAAAAAAAAATCCAAGAAAGACAATTTTTTTAAAAATGTCACACAACAGTGGTTCTGGGGAAACATCTATTCATGTGAGAAGCGATGGCAGGCATTCAAATGGACCCATTTTAGAATCTTATTTAATCCCAATGTCACCCTTTTGGGGTTTCGATCCACCTCTGGAAACGGCCTGTTGCCTCAAGACATTGCCGGGGACCCGTTCACTGAGGGCGGTGAGGGAAGCAGGACAGGGGGCGGCCACAGCCTACACCCCTCACAGTTGTCAGAACCAGGGTCGGGTCGCTCACCAGCTCAGAAACACTGGCTCCGGACCCGTGGAAGGGAGGTGACAGCTGCATCAGTGCGTTACCCTGAACTAAAGGGGCACACACAGCTGCTGACATCGGGCAGGCCCCCCAGCAGAGGACCAGCTATCTCCAAACGTCCCCAGGGTCAAGGCTGTGAAGCCTGGGGGACTCATGCACTCTCACGGTCCTAAGAAGTAAGAGCTACTATGATCAGCCCATGGCAGATAAGTAAACTGAGGCAGGGAGGGACACGAGCCATTTACCTAAGCATCTCTGCCTCTGGGAAAGGCAAGGACGGGGACGAGTAGCCTGGGGTCGTCGTCACTACGAACCCTCTCGCCCCCGACAGACATCGGCAGAGCCTTTAACTCGCTAAAGGAAACTCAACAGGCTTAACTAGGAGAAGCCTCCGGGTTTTGAAGGTGCCGCAGAAATTTCCAGAAGGACCCGAAGGGTGGAGAGATGAACAAAGAAAATGCTCGGAGCTTGAGACTTCGAGATAATTCAAGCACGGGGCCAGGGGAGCATTCCTTCTGCCACAAAATCTAACTGAGATTTAAGAACGCAGATGGAGGCCCGAGGCTGGGCTAGGGTTTGGGCCACATGGGGAAGCAAATGTTGAGGGTTTTTCGGGGTTTTGGTTTTTTGTTTTTTTGTTTTTTAATTTTCCCCCATCTGGAGTGCTTACTTGCTCTATTTCTTACTGAATCTCTTCCTTTACCGGCGCCGCCCCGGACCTCCCCTTCACCTCGTTCCCCAGGTCGTGACCACCCCCCACACGGAGCCAAGGAAGAGTCCTGACCTGGGGACGAAGACCACATTGTGCAGGTAATCCTCAAAGGTCTTCCTAAAAGAGGACTCCTCCAGCTCCTTGAGGATCTGGGAGTCTGTCTTGGGGCAGGAGCAGCACTCGCCGGCGGACTCCTCGTGTTCACTCTGGTTGTGCTTCGGGGAGCCCTCAGCCTCGAACGGCGGAGACCAGGTCCGGGACGGCAGCTTCAACCCTAGAGACAGGCAGAGCAGGTAGCCTGGGATCCTTCTCCTCACCCCGCAACACACACGCCCCCAATGGGGTCCTTCTCAGAGGGGCTGGGTGCATGGGACATCTGTGCATGTCAGGGTGTTCCAGAAACTGCAAGGTCACCCCATCGGGCTGGAGGAAGCGACCACTGTGCAGTCCCACATTAAGGAATGAGCTACGCACACATCTTGGTGTAAAGCAGTTTGGACTGAGCAAAAAGCAAGTGCAAAGTCCCTGGGGTAGGGATCTCCCTGGCATGCTGACAGACACCAAGAACCCCAAGGAGCTAGGAGGACAGGATGAGGGACAGGATGTTTGGAGGTGTGATTAGAAAAAGGCTGGGGGCGGGGGGCAAGTGACAGTTGCATGAATGAATGAATCAGGCAGTCAACCATATAAAGTGACAGGAGGCCATATAAAGGGTCCGAACCACAGACCCAATGGTTGCCAAATCAAAGAATCCACAGTTTCTACAGGAATCCAGAAATCAGTAGAGCTGCGGTCCTTCCACAGGGTCGGGTGTGGAGGAGGAGATTCTGCACCGTCCTGCACCCCCAGGACACGGGGCAAGGTCTAGAGATGTCCCGGCTGTGAGGAATACTGAGGGGTGAAGGAGACTCCGGCACCCGGGGGTTGGGTAGGTGCCAGTGAGGCCGGGCGGGGCGGTGGGGGCTGCTGCTGACCATCCCACGAGGCTCGGGACAGCCCCGCCCCACAGAATGATCTGGCCCCAAATGTCAACAGTGCTGAAGGAGAGACACTCTGGTCTAATGACATGAGGGGAGATGGGGGGGGGTATTTCTCAAAAACACAAAGTTGTTTTTCAAGTACCACGGACTGGCCGTGTCTCGACCCGAGTCCCATCCCAAGGACACCTGCCATCCTCCGTGTGAGCCACAGACGCGCTTTGGGTGCGACTGGGAAGCGTGAAAGCTACTCTCTTTGGGCAAAATCCACGAAGGGCCCTGGGATTCACCTTCCCCGCCGCCAGCCCTGGCACCCGGAGCCTCCTAGGGGCGACTGAGCGCTTTTTTCCTCTCCCCTTGAATGGGTCCTGGAGACAATGGGCCTGAAGTCCTTTCCCGTGAACGGGAAGTATCCACTCGGAAGCCCCAGGATTTATACAGCAGGGAACAGCCATAAGGGGCTCTCAAAGACACTTGCGACACTGATGAACGGACAGAGACTAACCTGGCTGGGTTAACCATTACAGGGACTGGTCATGGCATTATGGGCGGAAGGAAAAGTTCGGGTGTCCTTCGTGAGGGAGGATCCTGAGAATTTTCTGGGGAGGAAAGGGCTTTTTGATCAGGTCAGACACACTTCCTCACTCCTGTTCCACTCTCTGGCTCCCACCTCAGGGCACGTAGTGGCCCATGGTTCTTCTGTGACTACACAGTAAAAGTACAGGAAATGGGGCACCTCGGACAGTCCCGTCCACAGAGACAGGGAGGAGACAGGGGGAGCCGGGGCAGGGGCTGGGGAGTCTGTGCTTCATGGGGACAGAGTCTCCATTTGGAGAGATGGAAAGTTCTAGAGAAGGATGGCGGGGACAGTAATACGTGTGCTTACTGTCACTGAGTCGTGCACTTAAGAACGGCTAAGAGGATCAATTTTATGTTATATAGTTCACCACAATTTTTTAAAATGCAGCTGGTAATTTTAAAAATGCAGCTGGATTCTAGGACTGAAATATGTAAGGGAGTCGAACTTCAATGTTCACACACACACACACACACACACACACAAAGAGAAAAAACTGAGTGATGGATGTATGAGCTAACTCCCTACCTGGGAGAAATCCCTTTAGGGCATACAGGTGTATCAAAATCATCCCGACGGGTACTTTCAATATCTTACAGTTTACCTTTCAATACCCTATAATTCAACCATATTTTAATAAAGCCAGAAGCAGAGGGAGGGACGCCCCTGGTGATGTTAATGGGAAACCACTATTAGTCATAATTACTAAGCTTATTTATTTTATGTATTTTTTTCAAATTGTGGTAAAATACACATAACACAAAATTTAACGTCTTAATCATTTCTAAGTGCACAGCTCAGCGGCACGAAGCACCCTCACACCATCCTGCCGTCATCCCCACCCTCTGTCTCCAGAACTTTCCATCTCCCCAAACAGAGACTGTCCCCGTGAAGTATGGACTCCCCTCCCCTTCCCCGAGCCCTGGCTCCCACCCTCTACCTTCTGCCTCTGTGGACGGGACTCTTCTGGGGACCTCCTACGGGTGGAATCGGACCATATCGGTCCTCGGTTTATTTTTTAATTCCATAAACTGCCTGATCATGACAAATTAAGCCATGTGTAAACAGCCACGTTTAAACAGCCACATTGTAATGACAGAATTAAAGTTGTTACTCTTTTGAAAAAAAAAAAAAAAGGAAAGCACCGAGGGCCTCTGCTGGTGGTGGTTCAAGCTGGTGGTTTCGGTTACTCGAATGCGGGGCCAACAGCTCACAGCTCAGCTGAGGCCTGTGTTTGCTCCCGAGTTATATAAAGCGTCTGAGGAGATAAATCACGTTTGCAAGCCTCAGCTCGGGGGCGGGAGCGGTGGGGGGGATGAGGTCACAGGCATACATATAGCACATGATCTTAGAGCTGGGACAGCTCCCAGAGATCTGGCCTCCCGCCCCGTCTCCCGAAAAGGAGGTGGCCAGCGACCGGCTGGGTGACTCGCCCAAAGCCCTACATCGGGTCAGAGGTCTCGCCAAGCGTGGCCTGCAGGCTTGAGGCCTCTGCCAGCGCTCGCCAGCCCTCCCCGAGCCGTTGCCTCCAAGGTCAAGGGCTGAGGAAATCACGAACTCAAAACAATCTGAAGAAAAATAAATACAGACAAACGTAACACACACACATATACACACACACACACCCCAAAAAAAACCTAAAGGAAAAAAAATGACATCTGTTTCTTCGGTTTGATGGTTTGCTTGTTTTTTTTTTTTAATCCAGCTTTAAAATTTTAAACTAATTTATACAAACTAGTCTGAGGCTCAGA
Source organism: Neogale vison (assembly GCF_020171115.1). Lineage (NCBI taxonomy): Eukaryota > Metazoa > Chordata > Mammalia > Carnivora > Mustelidae > Neogale > Neogale vison. The sequence continues at coordinate 218,414,418 of NC_058096.1, forward strand.
AAATTTTCTGTTTTCCTGCAAATGGATGAAACCTATGAAGCCTATTAAGTAAACAAAACCAGGGGCTCGGGGGGAGGTCATCACTGGTATAAATTTTTCACGGAAAGCACAGAAGGGAACACATGACCAGTCCTTGCTACCTAATCCTTTAAACATTAAGGGTCTAAATGCGGGGCCTAAAACTCTTTCCTGACTTTTGTCATTAACCCCTCGACTCCAAGCTTAGCCCCCAAATCCAGGGGGTCGACAGAGCTGCATCCCCATGGCGGGGAAGGGGGAGGGGAAGAAAATTTCAGAAGGAAATGGCACCAAGACATGGGAACTATCTGGTTTTGACACAAGTCTTCAGTGGGACGAGGCGGTGATGTTTAGAAATGCGTCTGCACTATGGACTCTGAAAAACAATCTGAGGGGTTTGAAGTGGCGGGGGGGGTGGGAGGTTGGGGTACCAGGTGGTGGGTATTATAGAGGGCACAGCTTGCATGGAGCACTGGGTGTGGTGAAAAAATAATGAATACTGTTTTTCTGAAAATAAATAAATTGGAAAAAAAAAAAAGAAATGCGTCTGCATGTTTTGGTAGAAGAAGCAATGGCGTGTGTGAGTCCATGCCCCCAAACTCAGACTGGGAAGCCTCCATGGGCTGGGGCGGGGACGGGGATGCTTGCCCAGAAGGACGAAGCAGATCATCTGCTCCCACAAACCCCGCCCCCACCCCTGGCACTTACCTTTGAGGCAATAATCCAGCTCGTACAGCTCACTGTCTTCTGCCTGCCTCTCCCAGAAAACCAGGTAGTGTGTGATGTTGCCGTTGGGGTCCGAGGGAGGTTTCCACTTCAGGATAATCTGGGACGAGGAATTAGAAACGGAGATTGGATCCAGGGGGACGGAAGGGTCTGCAAGGAGAAAGGGAAAACAGGTGCACCATTGAGCAGGGGGGTTACTGGCTGTCGGGCGGGCGCAGGAAGGCGTAAGAAAGGTCAGAGATGGGGATGTTCGCTGCGGTGTTATTTAACAGCAGAGAACACTGGAGACACATGGAAAGCTCACGGGGCAAGTGCACAGGGTACCAGATGACAGTCCATTCATGCCGCAGACTACAGACCCCTTCACTCATTCACCAATGCGACACGCATCTAGGAAGGCTCCAAGTGCGTGCCAAGCTGTCTCTGTTCCAGGCACGGGAAAGACGTTGGGGAAAGGGAGGGTAGTGGGAAGAGAGAAACAAACTCACATTCTCCAGGTAACATCTGCCCCAAATGGAACCCAGTCGTAGGGCAACTTTCAGCACTGGGACACCCCTATTGCTGAGACGGTACCTCACCTAACACCCCCCAGAATGCACCACCTTCCGGGCCTCCACAAAACCCAGCCCTTGAGAAGGCAGGTGTCCGAAGGTGCAGGTGAGGCTCTCAAGGCAGAGGGCATTGTGGGTTCAAAGATCCGGAAGTTAGAAGCTTCCAGAAACTGTGGAGTCCTTTGGTATTGCTGGAGGATACAAGAAAGGGGGGGCACCCCCTAAAAGAGCTGGGGCTGGCTCATAATACCTGGACTGTATCCCCTGGGACAGGGTTTCTCCCTCAGTACCAAGGACATCTGGGGCCAGGTGATCCCTTGTGGTGGGATCTGCCCTGTGCACGGCTGGGTGCCAAGCAGCATCCAATGCTGGTAACCCCACAACCACATCATGACAACCAAAACTGTCTCCAGACGTCACCAAGTGGCGGCAGCGCGGGGGGCAGAATCACCCCAGGGTTGAGGACCTCCACGACAGGAGAAGGACTTGGGCTTCATGAAAATACAAATACCACTAAACTGCTATGAAATATTCCTGCCCCCTCCAAAAAAAAGGGGGGGTGGAGGGGCACAGAGATGACATAAAAATAGCAAAACACAATTGTCGAAGCTGGGAGACAGTCCGTGGGGCTCATTTTCCTCCTACTTTTGTAGATCTTTAAAAATTTTCCTTGGGTGCCTGGGTGGCTCAGTTGGTTAAGCAACTGTCTTCGGCTCAGGTCATGATCCCAGAGTCCTGGGATCGAGCCCCACATCGGGCTCCCAGCTCTGTGGGGAGCCTGCTTCTCCGTCTGACCTTCTCCCCTCTCATGTTCTCTATCACTGTCTCTCCCTCAGATAAATAAATAAAATCTTAAAAAAAAAAAATTTTTTTTCCAGAATGGGGGCGCCTGGGTGGCTCAGTGGGTTGAGCCTCTGCTTTCGACTCAGGTTGTGGTCTTGGGTCCTGGGATCGAGCCCCACATTGGGCTCTCTGCTCAGCAGGGAGCCTGCCTCCCCCCTCTCTCTGCCTGCCTCTCTGCCTACTTATGATCTCTGTCTGTCAAATAAAATAATTAAAATCCTTAAAATAAAAAAAAATTTTCCAGAATGGGAAGGAATATGCACATAGGCTACTGCCTTGTCTTTTGAAATTCTAAGACTCGGCACCCGGCTCTTTTAGAAGCCAATAAGCACATCACAGAGCCCTTCCTACAACATCACTGCGTCAACGTGTTCAAGGCAAGATGTCCAGTTTGTGTAAGAAACACCTACTAGGGGCGCCTGGGTGGCTCGGTGGGTTAAGCCTCTGCTTTCAGCCCAGGTCATGATCCCAGGGTCCTGGAATCGAGCCCCTCATCGGGCTCTCTGCTCAGCGGGGAGCCTGCTTCCCCCTCTCTCTCTCTGCCTGCCTCTCTGCCTGCTTGTGATCTGTCAAATAAATAAATAAAATCTTAAAAAAAAAAAGAAAAAAGAAAGAAACACTTACTAGTGGCATCTGTCTGCACATAGATGATGTCACTCTTGGCCCCGTATGTGCGGCGTTCATCAGAAAAGGTAACCAAGGTCTTGACAAAAATGGCGTACTGGGTCCAGGGCTTGAGACCCCGCATCAGCCACCCTGGGTGGTTCTGCGACTTGGGGTCATTGGACCGCAGAGGGGGGTCAATGTCCACCACGGTCCAGCTGTTGGAGCCACACGCGTCCTGCCCGTCGAACTCGGTCACATTCTGGTAAGGGCTTTCAAGACAAAGCAGAAGGCGGTTATCATTCCATGACTCCCGTTCTGAGGACAGAGACACGCAACAGAGAAGGTGACGTCCTGCAGGGCTGCCCCCCTGTTCACCAACAATCTTATGCCACAAAGAAAAATGACACGGACCCCAAAGAGAAGGGACCCCTAGCTCAATTTTCCAATGATATCAAGAGTGATGATGTTGATACCAACGACCTCACTACTTATCGCTAAAACTACAGGAGAGGGGCGCCTGGGTGGCTCCGTCGGTTAAGCGTCCTACTCTTGATTTTGGCTCAAGTCATGATCTCAGGGTTGTGAGACTGAGCCCCGCATCAGGCTCCACACTCAGCATGAAGCCTCCGGGAGATTTTCTCTCCTTCTCCCTCTGCCCCTCCCCCACTCCGTGCACAGGCGTACTCTCTCTCTCTGAAATGAAGAAATAAAATTTGGGGGAAAAAAAAAAAAAACTCCATGAGAGACTGAGTGCTACTTTCCAGCACACAGTCTCAGCAAAATAAACCTCCAAAGATGGTGCAATTACTCGTAAGAATACCATCACAACTTCCAGCTTCTCCCTCTAAAAATTTCAGCACAGTCAGGGGACCCTGGATGGCTTGGTCGGTGCAGTACCCAACTCCAGATCTCAGGGTTGTAAATTCAAGCCCCATGTTGGGTATACAGATTACTTAAAAACAAAATTTTTTTAAAAAAATTTTTTTCAGCATAGTCGTATACAGCAGACCCTTGAACAACGTGGGCTGAATGGTGTGGGTCCACTCGTGCGTGGATGGATTTTTTACAGTCCAGGACCAGGGACGCCTGGGTGGCGCCGTTGGTTGGACGACTGCCTCCGGCTCAGGGCGTGATCCTGGAGTCCCGGGATCGAGTCCCGCATCAGGCTCCCAGCTCCATGGGGAGTCTGCTTTGCTCTCTGACCTTCTCCTCGCTCATGCTCTCTCTCACTGTCTCTCTCTCTCAAATAAATAAATAAAATCTTTTAAAAAAAAAAAATACAGTCCAGGACCATAACTGCATTTTCCCTTCTTGTGACTTTCTTAGTAACATTTCCTTTTCTCTAGCGGACTTTCTTGTACGAACACACTCTGTAATACATATAACATCCAAAATCCACATCAGTCAATGGTTTGTGTTATCAGTAAGGCTTCCAGGAAACAGGCTATTAGCAACTAAGTTTGGGGGAGGGATAAAAATTGTGTGTGGATTTTTGGCTGGGTAGGGGAGTCAGTGCCCCTAGCTTTGGCATTATTCAAGGGCCAACTGTACCCAGAATGACTGGGTGTTGTTTAATGGGGACAGTTTTCATTTGGGAAGAGAAGATTCTAGAGATGGACGCTGGAGACAAGTGCACAACATTGTGAATGTGCTTAACGAGCTGTACAGAGAAACTGAGTCCAAGGGGCCAATTTTATGTCACGTAGGTATTGCCACAATTCTTTAAATGTTGGGGAAAAAAAATACAAAATTGATATGCAAATAAATCTTTAAAAACCCACTAAGCAGACTGAGCGAATTTCGTTAAGGATGTCCTGGCGAGATGTACGGATTATGAGGCACAGTAGGATGTTGCTGTAGGAAACTTGGCAAAAGAAACCGGTTTGTTTTAATTTCTGGTTTTGACAAACGGGGATTTTACTAACTTCCCAGGCCATCGGCTTGTGAGATGGTAAAAAGAGACCGATGACAGCCATCCCCAAGGAAGAGAGAGACAGCGGAGTCTCCAAGGGGACCCTCCGAACCCGCACACCTCTTTTATCTCCTACTTACGCCTCTTTGTAGAAAAGCATGAACCCCAAGAGGTCTCGGAAGTCAGGGGGCCAGTATGGCTCCCATTTCAGCAAGATCTTGTCGTACGATGTCCGAATGTAAGAAAATTTAAGGAGTTCATTCTCACCTAGGAAAGTTTAAAAACGGTAACGGTATCAGCACTCAAAACGTCCTTCAGCCCAGCCCGGAACAGGTGATCCTGCATCTCCAAGAGCATCCACGGGAAGGGGGATGTCAGTCTGCTACCTCCTGGGTGGGCCTCACTCCCACACGCCTCCTTCTGGGGCTTGGAGGCCAGAGCCGGTCTCGCAAGTTGGCCCCTACTATGAGCCCGTGACCCGGCCAGAGGCTCAACAGTACGTAACAGCGGTCAGCACCCACCCAGAAGGACGCCTCGCCAGTAATCACTGGGAGAAGTCATTTTCAAGAGTAACATCTGTCCCGGCACAATGCCGGCATCCAGGTGGGCTTCGGAGCCTTACATGTCGGAAGACGTTCAATCCCGGTGCAAATGGAACATGTGCCGCGGGAGTTCAGAGAACGAGCCGATCACGGAGAGACCACGCCTTACAAAGAGCAGCAGGCAAGCAAGCAAGCATCCCTTAAGCTCCACCCCAGCCTGCTCTCCCTCCCGAGTTCCCACACTCTGCTGCAATGGCCCGAGTCCCTTGGCGCCTCAAGGCTCAGATGTCCCTTCCAGAGAGAACCTGTCAGGGGAGTGTCGTCAGCGGGCAGCCTCCGGCTCTATTAGCAGCTAAGGGACCTGCTAGAGCACTGGAGCCAAGGCCATCTATATGGAGGAACTGAAGCATTCATTCATTCATTCATTCAATGCCGATGGAGGCATCTTCCAGAATCAGGCACTGTTATCTCTCTAATCACTAAGATAAGATACACCTGCCCTCGGTATTTCAGAAGCAGAACCCTATGACCCAGAGTTGTTCCAGCTCATTGCGAGGCAACGACACCCCCCACCCGGGGGCCAGTCCTCGAGGAGGAGGGCGGACACCTTATCTGGTCCAAGGGCTGGAAGGACCAGGACATCACCACTTACAAGACGCCTGGTCCCCGTTGGTCTTCAGGGCAATGTCGTTCCTCTCCTGGCGCCCCTTGGTTCCCGAAACTTCCTCCATCTTGTGAATTTCTGACAAGCAGAGTTTGGGATTATAGTGGAAGAAGAGTTTTCCCTGAGTGATGGTGAGGTTGTGTTTGCTCCAGTCCCAAAGCTGCCTTAGGTTCTGGTTGTCCAAGGCGTAGAAAGAGTAGTTCCTACGGAAACGTACACAAGCCTAGTTACTCACGGGCTTGTAACCTCCAACGCCAAGATAGCGGGGCCGCGGCTGGAGCTGTGACCCTGAGCAGCAGCACGGAATGGACAGAACCTGGGTCCCTGCTGGACAGCCCTTCTCAGACCTGTCACTCATGAGTCTGTCCCCATCTGCAGGAAACACAGCTAGTCTGGCTTTCTGTTGTCTTACTGACCTAAACAGAGTCAGTAGACCTCGAGGGGAGGGGATCTGGGAAATGAGGATGGACAACTAGGGCCAGGAGAGGAGTTCCATTTTGTACCTGTGGCATCTGAGGCTTCTGGGGGTCACTGGGCTAGAGAGAGGCTCGAGGGTTAGCCAGAGCCGGACTCTTAGCACAGGTAGGAGGAGATCGCTAGAGAGACAGCCAAGGCTGGGAGCCCCCACGGCTAGTCTCAAAGGCAGGTGGAGTGAAGGGGCCTGGGAGGGAGAGGAGGAGGCAGGGAGAGTATCTCCAAAAAGGAGAATCCTATGGGCCAGAGATGAGAATTTCAGCAAGGAAGAATCAATGACAAAGGGGACCAAGAGGTGAGGAGGTGGAGGGCACAGAGCTCGTGCTGTACCCCCTGAGATCTCCCCAGAGTGCATGTCTCTACCTCCTTGGCTAGGTCTCTCGACACGTCCCAGCACATTCCTTCCTCTCAGGGCTTCTCCAGGCACTGTCCCCTAACAGATTCTCTGGGGGCTTTAAAACCCCTAAGCTCTGTCATGGTAAGTACACGAAATGATATTGTATCACATATTCAAAAGCTGCTAAGAAAGTAAATGTTCGAAGTCGGCTGGGCGTCTGCCTTTGGCTCAGGTCATGTTCTCAGGGTCCTGGGATCGAGTCCTGCATTGGGCTCCCTGCTCAGTGGGGAACCTGCTTCTCCCTCTCTCTCTGTCCGCCACTCCCCTTGCTTGTGCTCTCTGTCCAATAAATGAATTAAATCTTTTTTAAAAAACAAGATTTACGCTCTTAGCAACTTGCAAATGTAGAATACAGTATTGTTAACAATGGTCACAATGAGCACATTACACCCCAGGACTTGTTTATTTTTATGACTGGAAGTCTGTCCCCTCGGACCCCCGGGGAGGGTCTCCTCCTGCCCCCTACCCCTGCTTCTGGCAACACCAATCGACTCTCTGTGTCTCGAAGCTTGCTTTTGTGGTTTTGTTTTTAGATTCCTCATGCAACTGAGATCCTACAGCATTTGTCTTTCTCTGACTTATTTCACTCAGCATAACACCCTCAAGGTCCATACACGTTGCTGCAAATGGCAGGATTTCCTTCCTTTTTACGGCTGAGTGATATTCCACTGCATGTACGGGCCCCATCTTTATCCATTTGTCCGTCCACGACACAGGTGTTTCCATGTTTTGGCAGAAACCCCTCGGTCACTTTAACTTATGAACCTCCCAGCAAGCACCCGGGCCGCACATAGAACCAGGCCACATACCCGATTTCCAAGGTCTCTCCTCGAATCAGCCGTAACTTCCGGAAAAAGGAAAGTGACACAAGAGCGTAGGATCTCCGGATTTTCAGATACCCAGAAATTTCCTCAATGAGTCCGAGGTTCGCCTCCAGCTCAGCTGCCAGGTTGTCTAAGGAAAGGGGAGAATACCCCGTGAGCTTCTACAGAAGTATTTTAATCTTCCCATAATCACCCACAGGGAGGAGTCAGCCTAGAGGTTGCAAGTGACTTCAACACGCCCTGCTCAAAATGTATCAAACTTAGAATACTAATCAAAGCCTTTACCGCAGGGTCTACAAGTCCCTATGTAAGTGACCAGCGCATTTTTTTTCGCATCCTTTACCTTGTATGCCCTCTTCCAGACACACGGGCCTCCCCATCACCCCTTAAACAAGCTAGGCATCCTTCTGCCTCAGGACCTTTGCACTGGCTTCCTCCTTTGTCCAGAATATCATTCTCTCATAGATCTGCTTGGTTTGCTTCATCTCCAGCTCAAGGCATCCCGCTTCAGAGCAGAAACCCCCTCAAAAACAGCAGACCCCTTTATTCTCTATCTCAGAGGCTGGCAAATGACAGGAAGCCCAGTGGCCGAAATTCCAGTCCGTTTTGTAAACAACAATAACGTTTAACTGGAAAAGAGCCACGCCCCTTCGTTCTCAAGTTCTACAGTGGCAGAGACCATCTGCCCCCCCCATTTCCCTGCTTCACTTCCCTCCATGGTGGGGACCACCCCAAGTTTACGTCATACACTGATGTGTTTATTTGCAGGACCCATCGTGGGGGGCTTTGCTTTGTTCGCTGTGAGTCTGCATTCAATAAATGCTTGCTGAAAATATAAACAAAAGGATGCCTTTTTTGCCTGCAACCACATTTCTGGAAACACAGCCCACAGACCTGCCACAGGGCACGTGGCCTACTCATTACAAATGCAAATTCCCAAGTCAGAATGCCAATTCCCAACTTGGAAAACTAGAATCTCCAGGTGGGCGGGGCCAGCACTGAGCCACAAATTTGAATTTCGGTCTGGAAGCCAACTCCTCAAACTCCTCCCCGGGTGTGCAGCTGGGAAGGTAGGTCCCCACCCCCGGGGCAGCCCCCCACCCCCAGAGCACTCACTGCCCCCTCGGATGTTGATGATGAGGCTTCCGTTGACCACAGTGCAGCCTCGAAGCTCCTGGGCAGACGTCACCGAGTCAATGGTCTTCTCGCCTTCCAGGATGTGGCAGACCTTGGGACAGGGGCCCAGGCATGGAGTGCACATCAGGCTGAGGACAGAGTGGAGAGAGGGGTCAGGGCACCCAGGACCCCACATGCCAGGACTGCACCAGGCCCAAGGGGCGGGACTTATGCTGTTACCCTAAGGCTGGGCATTTCAACCACAGCATTGCTGACATGCGGGGCAGGAGAAATTCTTTGTGGTGAGTGTGTCCTGGCGCTGGAAGGTGGTGAGGAGCCCCCCTGGACCTCCCCCACTCCATGCCAGCCAAAAATGTCTCCAAACATCGTCCCCTCTGCCGACAGGGGGACAAATCACCCCCAATAAGAACCACCACATAAAGGGGCAGGTGTGTAACGTCCTCCACGCCTGCAAGTCCTACAGCTTTACCATGAAGGCAGGGGACTCACGCTTCCCCCCTAAAACAACGGGGCTCCCGCACACCCCAAAGTAATGGGATTCACTCTGTACCCCCAGGAGGATCCCGTTCTACCCCGAAGAGGCAGGACTCATGCCATCACACCGAAGGGATGGGACTTGGGTGTTATCACGTGATGGGAATTGTTCCATGGTCAAATCCTTTCAGAGGATTTCCACAGCCCCGCACCATGGTGGGGCCGCCCCCACAGGGCAGAAATGCGGCCGCCACTCCCAAGGACACCGGGTGCTTACTGTTGCGTGGGGTACGATGTGCCCACACCTGTAACACAGCCTAGCACAGGACAGTATGTGACAGGGGCAGCCTCTAGCTCTGCTGACCATAGCCAGTAGTCCTTGAAAGGGGTGGGTTCTCGGCTAGCACAGCACTCCGAGGTCCAGGCAAGACACAGGATCCAGGCCAGGCTGGACACCACCTTCCACCCATCCCCGGGGATTCAGAGGTGGTGGGCATGCACCCAAGTCAGTCCAGAGAGGGTTTTACCAAACTTCCCAGGGGGAGAAACCGTGTCAACCACGTGGCACGTACAGAACAAGAATCACCCGTCCTTGCTCTGCTGATCACTTTTCACTAGCGGTATCATTGCTGCTACTGTTGTCGGTCACACACCCCTGGCATATCCGATTCTTCAGAATGACCTTGGTGACAGCAATCCTAGGTCCTGGCACAGAGCTTCAAAGGCCCTTGGCATTCCCTGAGAGGTGGGAGCCCCTTTGTTATGCTACCGAGGGGACAGCGTGGGGTGGGGGGGGTCCCTGTGTAGCTGCAGGATGGGGTCCGGTCACCCAGAAGACCAAAGGTGGGGTCCGATTTGTGGGTTTTTCAGCCACTTTAGATGGGCATTCAATCACATGGTCAAGAAGTCCCCAGGTCACAGCTCTGTAATGAGAGCCCAGTGGAAATTCTGGACACTGGCTCCGTGAAGTTTCCACGGGGCAGAGCTGGGCATCTCCGCGGTAATTAAGGACGAAGCTGTACTTGGGAATGTGTGCAGGGTCAGTGCCTGACACTGACCAGCTCTGATTCCCAATGTCCCGCTGGAATCAACGTTCCGTCAGCAGGAAGACCCGGCCCCGAGCCACACGCCAGATACGGAACTCGGTTGCCCCGCCCCCGAAGCCCCCTCTTTGAGAAAGCTCTGGGGGTTGGCTGCCCGAGGGACCCCACATCTCCCTCCCACTCCAATTCCTCTTCTTATGCTTTAAATTCACCAGGAAAGGGTGAACCCACAAAACCGTGGACACCCGCCCTCAGGTCCTAGCAAAGGCAGAGCCGCAGGTTCTCTCTCTCTCTCTCTCTCTCTCTCCCCTTCCCCGTGACCTCGCTGTGTGGCCCCCGAGGCTCCGTGTGCCCTCTGGTGAGGACTCATGAGTCATCGCCCTCGTTTCTCAAAGTTCCCGGATAGTCTTTGCTGAAGTGCGTCAAGTGATCATAGGAAGAACCACAAGGGCCGGCCCAGCGATAAACAGGGGCCCTGACGGGGAAATGTCTGGAGCTCTCCATGAGCGACGTGTACCTCCTGGCCGACCCCTGCCCGCGTCCCTAACCAAGGGTGCTACCATCAACGGGCTCGGGACTGACAGAATGGTATGGATTTTTTTTTTTTTTTTAAAGTACTGTGACCTGTTCTAGCAAATTACTGAACCTGAAAAGGATATGTGAGAATCCCTACATGTAGAGCCAGCCAAGGAGAAGGGTGGGTGGCCCGTGTACCCCGAAGCGTGCTGGCATCTGGAGCGAGCACTGGACTGTGGAGGGCACAGCCCGATGCTCACTGTGGGTGGCTGGGGTCCGAACTGCCCCACAGACACCCAGCTGACATTAGAACAGTTGGGGCCGAAGTGGAACAGGGACCCAATGTTTGGGTTCTTTTGTTGATTCTGCAAATAACTCCCTGAGCACCTGTAAGGTGACAGGTGATACTCTAGGCCAGGGATCGGCCAATGATGGCCCCGCAGGCCAGATCTGGCCAGCCACCTGTCTTTGTAAATACCATTATGCAGGAGCCCCGCCGCGCCCACTGGTTGACGTATCATCTATGGTTCTCTTGCCCTATAGGGGCTGAGCTACATAGTTGCAACAGAGGCCATATGGCCCTCAGAGCTGAAAGTATTTACTATCTGGCCCTTTGCCAGCGCCCATCCTAAGCCGCAGGCATACAGGAGTGAAGGAAACAGGCTACCGACTTTCCCCGTGGGAGATGACGAGGCCACAAGTGGTCTGCAGCCCATCCCAACAAGAAGTGCGGGTACTCCCCCTTCAGAGAATCTGGAGGTGACTTGCTTTGGCCATTTTCCCCATTCAGAGAATCCCCACGTGACTTGCTTTGGCCAATGGGACGTTAACAAATTTAAAGCAAACAGAGGGGAAAAGTACGTGCACACTGGGGCAGGCCCTCGCTGGCTGCTGGGCTAAGAAACCACACCGGGAGAGGCCTCGGCCGCCTATTGGAGGCAGGAGAGGCTCGGTGCAGCGCAGGCTGGACAAACCACCGGTCAACCCCGGAAATCATTACAAATCAGAAATGAGTGTTGTCTCGAGTCACTAAGTGTTGGGAGGTTTGTTACACAGACAGAGCTCACCGATACACTGTGAAACCTACGGTCAGGCGGCGAAGGCACTTAAGATAGCAATTAGCGGTGAATGCTGGGGAAAGCGTGAAAACTGTGCAATGGGCCAAGCAGTGGCTGCACGTTCGTTCAGACGGGGCAGTCAAACAGGGACGGGGCTTTTCAGCTGGGACCTGTATGGCAGGCGAAGATCATTCGGTGGTTGGGGGTGGGGGGCGAGGGATGCCCCACCCCCACCACACTCTAACATTCATCCCACAGATCAAGCCCTCCTCATTCCAGGAAAGAGCACCCCGGTGCTCCCACCAGGAACCCAAGTCACCCCAGACAGTGAGGCTCTCTAACGAATCACAGGGCTCCCCAGACCTCTGTTCCAAAACCATCAGAAACCATTTCCCAGATAAACCTATCTGGTTCTATTTGGAATCAAGCCATATTAGACAGTGAGAGCACTAAAGTCTTTCAGCAAATAAAAGCTCTGGAAGAAAAGCTTTGGAAGGAAAAGCTAGTGTTTGTTTTGGGGGGTTTGTTTTGTTTTGTTTTGTTTTTGGTTTTTATTTTTTTAAACCAACAAAGTGAAATATTGCTATGGCAAGTTCTAACTGGCATTCCTCACTTTGCCTTTCTTCCCTCAGTAAAGGTCCCAGACATCACAGGACAGGCTGCCAGCTTCCCGGGGTCTGGGTTCGAGGGGCTGCTGTCCCGTCAGCAAGCACATCAAAGAAATCTCCTCTCCATCTCAGGTCTCAGTTACGGTCAAGGGGGAAAAAAAATACCTTTTATTTAAAGCCAGTGTCTTTTAAACAAACATCTCGCCGGAAGACGTTAATATCCATGTTTTATTTCAAACATGGAGAAAAAACAAAAAACAGAAATGAATCAAAAGGAATATGGTCATTTTTCCAACCTGACTGATAAACTAGCCAGGGGGGAAAAAAAAAAAAAAAGGTTCTGTCTGGCATGCAAAGGTGATTTATAGAAGCCTATTTTTGGTCAACAAAGCCACTTGATAGGTTTTATCAAAAACAAGTAAAACAAAACATGTTGTACTTGCAGGTTTGACAAACACTCAGAGAGAGGCTCATAGGAACCGAAATAAAGATTGTTTTCCTTCCCACCCACTCCACCCGGGGAAATAAAATTTCCCACCAGAACACGTTCGCTTGGCTAATTCTCAAGTCCGCAGAGGAAGATTTTTTTACGTAAGCAGATCAGCTCAAGGCCCCTTGACGTGCGTCTGTTTCTGATTTGGTTTTTTTTGTTGTTGTTGTTGTTTCGTGGGGTGGGTTGTTGTTTTTTTTTTTTTTTTCCCCAAACCCTCAACACAAAAACCAGGAAACAGATTTTTCAAGCTTGGTTACAGCCCTGAGACACCGAAATAGCTCATCTAAAAAGCTTAACAACGTGAACAAAAAGCCTGTGATGTGTGTAGGAAATCTGACTCGCACCATATTCCTCACCCGAACACTAGGGAATGGCTGGACGGTGCTGTCCTTCAAAGTGCACCAAAGTCCTGGGAAGAGTCTCAGACATTCCAAAGTCTCTTCCTCCCTGTGCTCCAGGCTAATCTCCCCATACTTAGTGGCTCCAGCAGGCAGAAAACCTAAAAAACTCAGCTCTGCCCTCAGCTGTAACTTTGCTGGGGAAAGTCCTACACATGCAAAGGCGGGGAGGGGGGGGGACCAAGGACTCCTGTCTTTCTGTCTTCTGTTCCCCCAAGCTAAGCACAGAAAAAACTTTTAAAAATGGTGCAGGGAAAAAAATGGTGCAGAAGATGGGAAAATACTCACTCTCTCGTCGACTCCCTGCTCCAAAGGCCAGGACCAAACCAGGAGGCAGAGACGGCCTCCGACAGACCCAAGCAGATCACTACTCGGCAGCCGCCTCCTCGCTCGATGCCAGTTAGCTCTAGTTTTTCACACAGTTTTAGCAGATGCCGCCCGCCCCCTCCATACCTCCCCCCACCCTCCCAGAAGCTGCACCCAGGACTCACTTGCTGGAATTCATCGTGTAACCAGAGGGGCACTCGGGGATGCACTTGTTGTTGTGAATGACGTACTGGTGGCAGCCCTGCCTCCGGGAGTTCTTGCATTTGTTGTGCAGGTCCTGGCAAAAGCTGAAGTTCACGCAGCGCCAGTCCTGGAAGTGGTAGTATGGGGGCGGGCAGGTCTCCACGCACCTGCCGTCCAAGTAGAAGTTGCGACAGGCCACGCACTTGGTGGGGTCATCGGGCTCGGAGCAATTGCCCAAGCACTCGCTGTGGCAGCAGAGGCCCTCCGAGGTGCAGCCGTGTGACTTGCAGATGGTGGGACAAACTGGAGGGAGAGGAGACAGCCGGTCAGCGAGGGCCGTGCGCAGAGACCGCAAGTCTGGATGAGGGACAGCAAGCCAAGCAAAAGAAAACCAGCAACGGTCTCCCTTCTACCGCTCCACGCCAGGCGTGACTGTTAACCCAAGTCAGCCCCACTACCCCCGGCCAGCGGTGTGCTCGCAAGTGTGTAAGACCACTCTGGGGAGGCAGGCAGACAGGCTCTGACTCACACGGCTCCTGCACATCGCCCTGGTGTCAACACCCCCTCCTCGGGCCATCCAAAGCTACCAACAAAATGCTGCTCAACGGGGAGCTGATGAGAGACACGGAGCAGCCCAGCCTTCAGCAGCCTCTCCACCAGATGGCTACAATAGTAGCAAATAACCCAAGAGCCTAATCGAAAAATGGACGAGGCGATCAGAAACGGTGAGTTCTGAGTATTTATTGCTTTTGTTTTTAAGGTGATTCGTTCACGGTAAGTCTGTATCATGTACATTTCATAACGCTTCTTTAATAGCTGGTTGACAAATGCCCTGAAAACCCGACAGTCAGGTCTCGCAAGCTTGTTCTAGCGGGCTTCTGCGGTATCCGTGTACACAGACAGTGTTAGGGCCGCTGCCTCCATGTTACAGATAGGGAAACCACGGTACGAGCAGGTGGAGCAAGTTACCCTAAGGTCATCTGTCAATTCAACAGACATCTGATTGCCCCGATCTTGGCTCCAGCCAAGGAACAAGGAACAAGGTGGCCACAGCCCCTCCTTCCGGAGCACAGGGTCCAATGGAGGAGGTAGGTTCATTACTTAAACTGGCGCAATCATATAAGCCACAGCAGGGGGCTGGAAGTAAGGGGAGGGGACGTGTCTGCTGCAACCTGAAGAAGATAACGAACAGGAAGAAAACAGAAGGTCCCGCCGATGGGGACACCAGAGGCTTCCCTCTGATCTCGTGGCCAGGGGAGTTTCTGGTCCCCCTCAATGAATTGTCCACCAAATGCTGGACTCTGCCCCGAGTTCCGGCAACAGCTTGTGACCCATCCCCTTTCTCCCCACGTCTCACTACTCATCCCTTCCTGATCACCCCTTGATTTTGGTCCCTCAGCATCAGGCCTCCCTGTCCAGGCTGTCAGCAAATCTGTCCATGGACAAATGGCTTCCCTGAGGCCGGACAGACCTTGGCCGTGGCACTGCCCGTTCTGGGAGTTGCTTTCTTCGCTCATGCACTCTGCACGGCTTGAAACACAGCCCAGAAGCTGGGGGTGCTACTGACCCCAAGCCCTCAGTTTGCTGCTTTGCTGCAGCAACTTTGGGCCCCCAAAACTGGCTCCAGGAAACAGAAGGGGCGCCTGGAGCCGCATTCACACAGGAGCAGCGCTGCCTGATGAACTTGCTCCGAGGACAGGACCGTTCTCCAGCTGCGCTGTCCAACACAGCAGCCACTTCTCCCCTGTGGCTCTTGTGTGTGGTTAATGCAATGAGGAACTAATTTTTTTTAATCGTGGCAAAATACACGAAGCATAAAATTGACCATCTTAGCCATTTTTAAGGGCACAGCTCAGCGGTACAAAGTATACTCACACTGTCCCGCACCCATCCCTACCACCCATCTCCAGAACTTTCACATCTTCCCAGACCGAAACTCTGTCTCTCTTAAAACACTGACTCCCCGGACACCTGGATGGCTCAGCGGGTTAAAGCCTCTGTCTTCAGCTCAGGTCATGGTCTCAGGGTCCTGGTACCGAGTCCTTGCATCAGGCTCTCTGCTCAGCGGGGACCCTGCTTCCCCCCTCTCTCTGCCTGCCTCTCTGCCTACTTGTGATCTCTGTTTGTCAAATAAATAAATAAAATCTTTAAACACACACACACACACACACACACAAAAACACTGACTCCCCAAGACCCACCCAGTGTCTGGCTCCCACCATCCACTCTGGGGACCTCCCGGGAGTGGGGAATGAAATGATGTACTATTGGTCTTTTTGTTACTGGTTTGTTTCACAGAGTATAAGGTCTTCAAGATCCATCCGTGCTGTAGCAGGTGTCTGAATTTCTTTCCTTTTTAAGGCTGAATAGCATTCAACGGTGTGTATATGCCACATTTCATTTATTCATTTATCCACCAACTGGCAAGTGCCTTGCTTTCACCTCTACGGCATGGCGAATAATGCCGTTAAGACCATGGATACACGAAGACCTTCAAGACCCAGCTTTCAATTCTTCTGCGTGTACACCCAAGCAGAACTATCGAATCAGACGGTAATTCTCTTTTTAATTTTTTGAGGAGCCACCATACTGTTCTCCACAGTGGCTGTGCCATTTTACTTTCCCACCAAGAGGACACAACAGTTCCAATTTCTCCTGAGGAACTAAACCTTTCTTTGTATTCCAGTTTTAATTTCACCAGCCACTGGTAGCTACTGGTTCTTGCATTGGACACTAGAGGATTAGAGAATGAGAGCAAACTCCTTGACAAGGCCCAGAGGTCTCTTGTGGTCTAGCCTGGGCCTCTTGGAGTCCTTCTCCCAGCCCCAGGCAGCAGCCATTTGGATCTTCTTCCTGCTCCCCAATCCCACCCCCCACTGCTGCTCACATGACACATACACACACACTTCTACCTCAGGACCTTTGCATCTGCTGTTCCAGCTGGCGGGAGTGCCCTCCCCACTGTCCTCCCATGACTGGCTCCTTCTTGTCCTTCAGGTCCCAGCACCTTAGAAAGACCTTCCCTGACTTCCCCACTGGAAGTCCCTTCCCCCCAGCTCAACCATGTTCTAACACATTATCTGATTACATTTTTCCTATAGTATTTATCACTCTCAAAAATTACTCTGGCTGTTTGCTGACCATCTGTCTAGAGGGAAGGCTGGAGGACAGGATGTGTCTGCACCATTCACAGCACCGGCTCCTAGGACACCCACTCCTAAGACGGGGCGTGCACCAGCTCGAGTTTCGTAGGGACACCTCTGATTAGAGAGGAGGAAAAGGAATGACACTGGAGTACGTCCAAGTACCCCATTTTTAGCCACCGGCTCAAGGATGCACCCACGATCCAACCCCCAGTTACAGGTGCTCCACAAATACCATGAAAATCTACACACAAATGCAAAACCTGGAGCATCTATGCATGGTGCATATTCTGATTTTTTACGCCATGGACCCAGACAGAACAAAGCAGCTATAACAGGAGCAAGGCAGGTGATGGGAGAAGGTCCGTGTAGGTTTTTTAGGGATTACATAAAGGCCAGTAGTTCTCACTTAATTCCAACGAAGACTCCAGCAGGGTTAGGAGTAAGGAGTAGAGGGGCAGATGAATAAGGACGTATTTCACAGAAGCAGGACCACAGGCCTTTTGAGAAGCATCAGGGCCAAAGCCAACCCCTAGATCTCTGGGCTCTGAATCTGATTATTCCGGATATAAAGAATCACTGTGGCCATCCACAGGGTCCACGCATCAAGGAAGAAGCAATCTGCCCTCAGCTTGGGCAACGCGGCACCCACCACTCAACAGGCACACCATAAAGATTTCCTTAAAGAAGCAACAGCTTCAGTTTTTTGGTTTGTAAAATGGAGATAATGGTCCCTTAACGTCTCACAACTCAACAAGATGACGCGGATAAAGCACTGGATTCTTGGGGCACAGGGGGGAGGCTGTTTGTTCTGTTTTTTTTTTTATTAAGGAGACTCGCGCCTAGCACAGAGCCCAACGTGGGGCTCAAACTCGCAACCCTGAGATTAAGACCTGAGCCAAGATCAAGAGTCCGATGCTCAACCACCATGCAGGCGCCCCAGCACAGGATTCTTTGATCAAGGTGCGGGTTTGCTCTAAGTTGGCTACTACCGGTCCTGTTATTATGATCGTCGTTGTTATGAATGATCGGTCTGCAGGGACCCAGGGCGGAGGCTCAATGGCAGGAAGCAATATTTAAGGCAGACAATTATCTAGGACTCACAAAGACCCGACCCTCTGGGAAGGCACATGTGAGAACAGGAAGGGCTCTATTTCCTGGGCTGGAGCTGTGTCTGAGGGTCAGCCCTTGAGTTCAAAAGTAGCAATAGCAAAGACCCAACAAAAACTTCCCAAACACATAAGCCTTCCGGCCTAGACAATGCCAAGAAAAAACACTCAACACTTGCACACAGGGCCCGGAAGCTGACAACAGGAGTTTCCAATTTTATGCTGGAGCCCACCTAAGAGTCGTCTCATTCCCCAGCAGAGCCCCTGGCCAGCTTTTTCTGTGAAGGGTCACAAAGCAGCCCCAAAGAAGTTACGTGCACGTGCGCATACACACAGGCGCGGCTGTGCCCGATAAAACTTTAAGAGAAGCAGGCAAGGGGCTGGATGGCTGGCCAGTCCCTGCTCAGGGAAACATACCCGGGATCGAGTTACTATTCCTACCAGCGCCTAGATTCCCAGGGAGTCCGATGTCATCTCATAGATGGACACGCTGTAAATGATTTTTATCCACCAGAAGACACAACCTCCCAGAAATGGCAGTGTTGTGGCCCCAGAGGACATTAAACAGCCCTGTATCCAACTTCGCAATCCTGATTCAGTGACAGCAAACCCTTTGGCTTTGCCATCCTGCGGGTCCCCTTACTAAAGAGTTAAAAGAAATGTGTTGATGAGTGTTCTTTTGCTGGCTTTTTTTTTGTTTTTCCTTTTACGTAAAAGTTGTGTTTTTAACTTTTGCAGACTATGCTCTGATAATGATAAGCCACCTCCGGGTGTCTCCCATTCTGTTTCCAAGTACTTGATCTTATTTAATAGAAATGCCACTGGGCCAGCCACGGGCCCCCACCCCTCCCCGGGAAGAATAATGAAAACCACAGGTTCTGCAAGATGAAAAGGACCAGATGGAGGGCTTTCCTCTCCCCGCGCTCCTCCACTGGCCCCCTCTCACAGACACTGACCGAGTCCCAGACCTAGACACAGTCCCAGAAGCTCACGCTCAAAGGGCCACCGCCCAGGCTGTTTCTGCCAAAGACAATGGCAGTCTCTTTGAGAAAATGCCAAGCAGTCCAGGGGCTGCTCACTTTCCCCGGACAAGTGCAAGCTGTGTAAGAAACATCCACCCACCCAGACCTTCCAGAGACAACACGCACCGGGCCTTCCTCTTCCAAACACACAAGTCCCTCGTCCATCCCTCTCTCCGCCCCCCCACAAGCTACTTTGGACTGCTGGCCCCAATTCCCTCTCACTTCTCCCTAAAGGTTCCCAAGCCCCTGGCCTCCAGTTACACTAGCAGAAGCAGCCACAACCTTCCTGAAACTTGACCTCAAAAGGCTTTCCCACTATGCCCTGTTGAGAAGATTGATAATTGAACTCTACATAACTCCATGGAGTATGGGGGTGGGGGTGTGTGTGGGGCAGCTATGTCCGAATCCTCTGGTTGGCTCCTCTGGAGTAAGTGTGATGTTCCCCGCCCCCAATGATGCCTCCCCTAGAGGGAGATCTCCAGAAATTACTTAAGAAGAGGTGACTCAAAGCAAAGGAGGCAAATGCAACTTGACCCACTATCTCTTCTACTAGGAATCACCCTGCAGACAAGAGAGACTCTGTGTACACAGATATCTGGGCAAGGGTCATCTTCACCCTACAGGACATTACCCACTGGGTTTATAACAGCAAAGGACTGGAAACAACCTAGAGGTCCAGGTGAATAAATTACGGGGGATCGAGGCGTGGAATATTCTGCAGCTGCAAAAAAGAATGTAGCTCCATGCACGCTGATGTTGGAATCACTTCCAAGGTAGCAGTAAGTGAAACAAGAAAGAGGCAGGGCAATGTCTACAGAACAGAAGTCCTTTGTAGAGAAAGGAAAGACCCAAACAGTGGGAAAGGCAGAACACGGCAGCTGGTTTAGAAAAGTTTGGTAGTTTCTTATAAAGTTAAACATGCCCTTCTTATCCTTACCACACAGCCTAGGTAGGGGTTTACTCAGGTGAAATGGAAAACAAATAAGTCACGGGTGTTCATACAAAAACCTGTACTTAAATGTTTACAGTGGCTACATTCATAATCACCCAACACAGGAAACAATCCAATTGTCCCCGGAGTGGAGAATGGATAAACATTATACCTGCACACAAGGAACCCCACTGAGCAGTCACCTAAGTGTTAACAACCACAAAATGTGGATGAATTTCAAACACTTTGTCCTGAGTGCAAGAAGCCAGTCTTACGTGCTTTATGATTCCATTTACATGGTATCTTGGAAAAGCCAAAACTGTCCGGGCAGGGGACACATCACTGGGCTGGAACTGAGGAGGGGCTGGAAAAGGGTCTAGAGGATCTGGGAGGGGGGAGGGGATGATGGAACCATTCCGTACCTTGACAAAGGTGGTGGTCATGTGAATGTATGTATCAGTCAAAACTCGCCGAACTTTACACCAAAAGAGGGCAGATTCTGCTGTACAGAAATTATTATCTTTAAATGGGAATGATGGGAGGGGAGAGAAAAGGACAAATGAGACATATGTCCCTCTGAAAGGGACACAAGAAATGTGCCCCAAAACTGGGGAAGGGAATGAGCTTGGAGCAGACTGTATGTAGGACACCCTTACATATCAGCAAATTTGGTAGGGTTTTTTTGGTTTTGTTTTTTGGTTTTTGCTATGTATGTATAATACCCTTTTAAAAACTGACATCTATTTGAAAATATGTATTTTAAAAGCCCCTGGTAGACAATTAATAAATACTATTGATTAACCATACAATTCTACCCCCCAACTACCCCAGTACAACTATGTAAGAGCCGCCTGACATCACTGCGAGCTTATACAATGGTCTCTTCGATCATTTTTGCCTTATTACAAAACCGACAGTCAAAACAACTAAGTAAGAAGTGTGGTCTTAGATCGAAAAGAGGGCATGGAAAAAATAGTACTGATGAGGACAACACTGGCTCCTGGGATAAGATTTATACACAAGCTCGTGGATTAAAATATTGCCTCAGTGTTAACTTCTGATTCTGCTCACTGCACTGCCGCCATGCAAGCTAATTTTCTTGTCCTTAGAAAGCCAATAAAAAGTTACCAGTTGAGGCCCACTACACCTACAACTGACTCTCAAAAGACTCAAGAAAAAAACCAAATATATGTATATAATACATGTAAATAAATGCTTTAGAAATAAGTCCAGTAAGATGTAAACAATGAATCTGGATACAATTCTTGCCAACTCTTCTGTAAACCTGAAAACTACATCAAAACAAAAAGGTGAAAATAAATCCAAAGTAAGGTTTAAAGGTTGGAATAGTGGGAAAGACTAGCACAGGGCTGCACTGTAAACGACAGGCTTAGAAAAAGACAGCCACCTTTTTTATTCCCCCTTTGTCTTTTTTTAAAGTTGAAATCGGTTTGGTGTTCCTTAATTAAGAAGCTATATGGTAAAAAGCAAAACAAAACCAAAGGAAAGAAGCCACTATGTTTCCAGAGTACAACATATGTTAATAACATTTTGTTACATTTCTTTCCAAAGCCTGTAGTTGGGGGGTGGGCAAAACCTCAAGATTTATTATTCCCAAAATTACTGCTTTCCAGAAATTTCCAAACGGAACAGTTGCGTCATGGGCTTGCAGACACATTCCCCACAGGGCCCCGTGGCTCTCCCTGAAAGCGTGAATTTTATAAACTCTGTAGAGTCATTTACTCGGTTTCCATTCACAGACCTTCTCCCCCACGCCCGCCCTGGGTCCCGGGCTGCTGAGGTTCGAGCCCCCAGCACCCCGCCCAGCCCCCGAGCCCCCGAGCTAGGGCAGCACTGACTCGGGGAATTCCTCCCCTCGGTGATTTAATGGTGGGGAGGAGGCCGGGGGCAAACTTCTGACGGCTCGGCGGTCAACAGACGCCCTTTCCAGTCGGTGATCCGCGAGAAGCGACAACCGCAAGGACGCGTGTCCTTGAAGCAGGGAAGCTCCCCCTTCGGTTCCCAGACAATGCCGCCCCCACGCGCGCGAACCGATAGGTTTTCCAGATGCGTTTGGAATCGGGTTGCGAAGCTCTTAGAAGACATACGGTGCGCGCAGGCCAGAAAAGCGGGGAGGGGAGAAATGGGGGGGGGTGCTCCCCGTTAAAGCAGCCTCAGGATTGGTCGGTGACAGGCATCTGCGTGTGTATAGTTCCTAACGGGCGGGCCGAAAGCGGGCGAGGTCCCGCCCCCCTCGAGCCAGCGGCAACCGCGCGCTGCACAAAGCCCGAGGTGCAGTCCGCTCCGTGGAATCTGGGCCAGGTGATGGCGGTGGCCGCAGCGCCGCCCTCGCGCTCAGCCAATAGACGGGCGTGTTGCCGGAGCTCTGGCCCCGCCCCCAGGCGCGCGGGGCTCGGTCGGCCCGACTGGTGCTCCAGCCGTGACCGCCGCCAGGCAGTCCGCGCTGGGGGGGTGGGGGGCCCTCCCGAGGATGCAGACCCTGCAGGACGGGCCTGCAAAGAATGGAACTTTGGGGAAAGTTCAAGAAAAGACGAAGCCGAGTGTAAGGGCCGCCCGAAGCAGCCACTGCACCACTTGGGCCGCTCGCGAGCTGGACGTGTGCCCGGGAGGAGATCGGGTCACCGCGTGGCAGGGCCTGGGATGGCCGAGGGGCGCCCTGGCCCCAGGATTCACTCGCTGGGGGCCCAGAGAGGGGGAGCGGCTCTCCAGGGTCACACAGCAAAATCCCCCAAATTGGAGGCCAGGGGGGAGTGGCACAGCTCTCTCGGACCCTACCCCCAGGACTTGCACCCATCACTCACCCAGAAAACCAAGGATCATACTCATAAATTACACTTTTAAGAAAATCTACAGGCTACTTTTGAGGTGCCCTCCAGCCAGCGTTCCCTGTAGATCTGAAAACGTCAGACCTGTGTGCTCCGCGTGTATTTGCAATTCCAGTAAACCAAGGCAGTGAACGGGCATTATCTAACCACCTCCCACCAAGAATAGTTTAAAAATGTACATTCCTCCTGCAGAATAGGACGGTCAACGCACATGAGTTAGGAAGGTATTAATCCTATTACTCAAAACAATGATCTCCTTCTGAGGCACAGAAAGACAGCTTTGCTGAGGCCAACTCAGCTAGCAAACCTTTCCTCCAAAACTCAAACCCAGGTCTCCCAAGGAGAATGGGGCGGAGTGTGGCATCATGGAGTTCTCTGGGTTTTATTTACCTGCTCCCCACTGTGGCCCACCTGGATCTCGCCCCTTCTTGGCACTGGTACACAGAAATGAATGGAGACACTGTCTCTCCTCTCCTCATATGCCCTGTGAAAGGAAGGAGGACCTCGCCTGTCTTATGCATGCACACGTAGGTACACAATAAAGCTCATGGGGTGGGGGAAAAAGGTGAGGGATCAGGTGGCTGGCTTTACCCCATGGGGGAGGGACAGTGTGTGCAAATGCATGAATCATCGGAAGCTGCCTTTAGGCAACTATAAACAGTTCAGAGTTGATGAAGGGCAGAGTACAGGGGAAGGAGGCAGGGGAGGTCAGGGCAGATGGGGAAGTTAGGGAGCCTTGGGGCTTGGACTCTGCACCTCAGGAAGAACCAAAGAAGGGCTTCAACTAGAAAAGACACCATCAGATCCATGTCTGGGACAATTTTCTAGCTCTCTGGTGGATGGCTGAGGAAGCCAAGGGCAGAAGGGACAGGAAGGAAGAGGCTGCCTTGGGAAACCACTAGGGAGGTGGAGCCTTTGGGACTTATCTCCCAGATGGTTCCCCAGTTTCCAACTTGGGCATCTGCAGACTCTTAAGACAAATGACGGACAAAGAAGCTGGGTGCTCAGACTTCCCTGACCTGGGTTTGACATGTGGAGTCCACAACATCTGCTAAGTCACTCCTCAGTCCACCCCAGCCTGGTCCTAAAAGCCACTCTTGCAAGGTGTAAGGACCCCTGTTTGTTTGTCGTGGATATTTTTCAAGTTTTCTTGATTTGTGTACATAACACATACGTGTGTTAGACAGGGACTCTAAGGGTCACTTTTTAAAAGCTGTTTCCACCTACTCAGATTTTTGGTTTCTTGAGACAAGGTAAATTTTAAAGGCAATTTATGAGATTCAGGCATAGCTGCTCTTGGGGGCAAAATCACAGCCTTAATTTCTTCCACAAGGTCCTGATCGGTCTAATAAAATAAACACTTAAAACAATAAGTGAATTATTTCAATGAGATTCCCAAAAGTATTACCAGAGCTGTCTATAATTTTTACTGGGTTTTACATTTCTCTTTTCATTCTTAATTCTACAATATTTGTCCTTAGTTACATTATTTCATAAATCCTTTGGAAAACAGCATTGTCTTACATCCTTTCTGCATTGATAGAAAAGTTCTGTATCTGTGCTGTCCAAATTCACTAGCCACTTATAGCTACTAAGAGCTGGAAAGCTGGGCTTTGACTGCAAATCAATTAATTTTCCCGTGGCCAGTGACTACCTTATTGGGCATGATAGCTCTAAAAGACCCAGCTCTTGAGTTTGTCAGTTCTAGTTGTTTTCTAAATCAGTTAGTCCCTGTTAATTCATCATTTCCTTCTTCCTGGAAAGAATTGTTCTATTATTTGTTGTGTCATTTTTGTGATTTCTGTGGGTGATCGCTTATGGCCCTGAATTTGTCTCTGCATCTACTCTACTGCCTTCTGAAGAGTCTGTCCTTACAGTACTGAGCTCTTCCCTAACCAAAGTTAAGAGTTCTGTTTTGTTTTTCCTCATCACATGGTAACAGTTTGTCTCGCATGTCTGTTCAGTTAAGCTTTTAAAAATTAATTTCCACTTAACGTTTTGCAGCAAAAGATTAGGGCTAGTGTTTTTTGGACTGTGTTGGGGCTCCCTTTTTTTTTTTGAGATTTAACAGATGATTAATTTTTCTAAATATTCCAAGAGTACTTTCAAATGTGTATCATTTGTAGAGTACAAAGTTCAGTCTCCTCTGTTACCATGATCTTATTAACCATCGTATCCAAACTCCTTGTTGTCTAATTGAGGTTTATCTCCATGATCAAGACTATGTTTGAGGTTCCCCAAGGGTTTCTCAATTCTTCTGGTATTTCTTCCAATTTCCTCTCTGAAGTCTAATACTATGCTCGTGGGCCCTCACTAAAGATTGTCCCTTCACACAATGCAAAACCTCTTTCACTCCCTAATAATTAATGCCTTTTGCCATGAACTCTTTGCATATTTTTCTCTGTCACTATCTATACACATGGTCAAGTGCTGTGTGTCATTTTTGGAATTAGGTATGACCATTTTCTAGTGGGGCGAGGCAGAGACAGTGAGAACTGCAGCCTCCATGGGAACAAGGAAGTAGAAATGGGGAATGTCAGAGTTTGAAATCCATCACCGTGGAAGGTCTGAATTGTGAGGAGGGTTTCC
The DNA here is from genome assembly GCF_020171115.1 of Neogale vison. Taxonomy (NCBI): domain Eukaryota; kingdom Metazoa; phylum Chordata; class Mammalia; order Carnivora; family Mustelidae; genus Neogale; species Neogale vison. The sequence continues at coordinate 218,439,852 of NC_058096.1, forward strand.
CTGGGGACAATCTCAAACATAAAAAGGTCCGTCTGCTCGCTCACATGACTGACTGATGGCTTTTCAATAACAAAGTACACGGTGGTCTTGAATGTACGCAGGTCAACAGAAGCCAGTTTCCTAGAAGCTTCTACACACATGAGCTAACAGAGTTTAGACACAGTGACAAGGAATGGAGAAAATCTCCTCAACTTCTCAAGGACAAAAGTCAACCGCAGAGCATACTATATTTCTGCAGAGACACACCACGAAGTAGGATCAAGTTTACTTTGAAGAAAGAAGACACCTAGTTCAAATTCCATTGTGACCAAAGAGGGAAACTTTCAGCTTATTTCCTTATTGAGCTGGTTCCTAAAGCCAGTTTTGGCTGCTTTAATTTCTGTCTAGCAAAGACCAGAAGCTCCGTTGTGTCATCTCTGTGCCGAGAGCCCCGTGGCTGTTCTTGGGACACGGAAGTGTGTCTACCTCGGACACTGCTGTTCTATTAGGGGGAAAAAAAAAATGGAGTTCTCTGATTTAGGGGAAAACCCATGTCCTGCCCATGTTTATTTCAGCCAGAGAAAAGAATGGCTTTACCCCTTTGCCACTGGATCCTCCTTACTAACTCTCGAGACCCTGTCTGTAGCCCTTCATCTACCTGAGCAAACAGCCCAGACACCTGCCACTTCCTGGCTCCGCCTCTGTTTACGCTGCCAAGTCCAGGCAAACACTTGGGGAAAGTACATGAAGGAAAACAGAGCTGCAGAAATGCCTTCCCATCAGCCTGGAGGCCAGGCATCATCTTAAAAAGATGCGTAGTTTCTCAACACCGTAAAGAAGTCACCTTCTCTCCTAATGGAAAGAAAGCTTACCAGGCTCTTGTGCACGCACACTATGACCATGGAGGAACTGTGCTTCCCCACCAAGACCAACAACACCCATGCCCTCGCTCGCCAGCCAGTATTTAGTCACAGGTGGATTGTTCTCTGCACCATGGAGATGCCCTAGAAACCCCTTTGACCTTTACAGGCAGGCTGCCTGCCTGTGAACTCCTCGTTTCTTAATTAAAAAGTTCACTAGGTAGCAAGACACATTGTGTTGCCAGTCTTCCCACCATCTTCCTTTGGGTCCCCTCGGTGCACAGATCTGTGCTCCCCCAGAGCTGCATGCACCATGCTAAGCTCTGGACACAAGGTGGTGAACAGAACAGACACAGCTCCACACACCTCTCGGGGAGACAGACCGAACAGCTCAGGAGCCCAGGAACATTTAGTGACCTACCAAGAACATGCAGTTACCGACGATGCTGATACTCCACGCAGTTCACAAGGGGCTGTCAATTTCCTCAGAGGGTTATTCCCGTGAACCCTAAAGTCTTTCTTTCTTGCCCTGAACAGCCAGAGAGCTAAATGCCCTCTTCTGGAAGAATCCTCTGCCTTGCCTTAGTCTCCACGGCTTCCCTCCCCGTCTTCACCATGCAATCAAGCTGCTGTTCAGAGTCGCCCATGCATCCCAGACCCTCAGCCACCGGCACTGGAACCGGGGCTGTATCACGAACAGGAGGGGGAGAAATTCTGCATTGTTCAAATCTGCTCTCTGGAGGCTTCCTCATCAGCCCTGGAATCCGCAGCTTCGAAGCACCCCAACGTGGAGCACGAAGAATTATGACTTCAGGCCGACCAGGGGTTTTTGTGAGGGGAGGCATGCTATCTCCTGGTCACGGGATTCGGCGTTCTGTGCCTCAGTTTCCCCGTGGGTATACATGGGAAGAGTAACAGCAGCTTGGGCGAGCCTAAGGACCAGACAGGATGATGCACGAAACGTGCCCTGCACAGCACCCAGCCCCTTGCAGAGCCCAAGAAAGGGGTTCACAGGTGTCCTTAGCACCAGCAACAACACCGGGCATCTCATCTGTCAGCCCTGATTCCTCTGCAAAATAGTGGACCTCCTACAAAGCACTGGCTGGGAGGCATTGGATGGATTAAATGACCAAATCTAAAATATGCCCCAAGAAACCTTCACATCCCTCTCCCCAAAGTATTCTCGGGGAAAGTGTGTTCGTCCGTACTTTTGTACATTCACTCTCAATCTGCTAAGTATGGGGCAGGGGTGGAGGAGGGGAGGCAGCCGGAGATTTGGAATCGCTGGTGACCCTGCACGGATGGCTGACCCTGGAACCCAGCCTGTCACTGTGCTCCACCCATCCCTGTGTCCATTCGGTTCCCTAAGTGCAAACATTGCCGTGCCCTGTGCTAGGTAGCCCAAGGCCAGGCAGGCGACCAAGGCAGAAAACACTGGGGCTGTCCATGCTCCCCAGGTCCCCCATGTCCAGCACAGGGAGGTCCTCGCCAGGCACTTCTGTGGGTCCTTTTGGATCCAAATCCAGTCTCTCCACGTTCCCATCAACCCCACACTCACTTCTTCCCCCAAAGGAAACAGCCAACATGATTATCCAGGGATCTCAATGGAACCCATGACGAGCTCTTTCTATAGCCCAAGAACGTCATAAACTAACCACACTTCCCTATGGTACCTAAACAGCCTTTGAAACCACTTGGAAGCTTCTAGAAGAGCTCACCCACAGTAGCAGAACACTGGAGACTAAAAGGGAAAACAGAGAATGCCCAATTTTCCTCTCACAAATCGAGATTTAATAGCCTCCTAAGGAAACCATAATTGGAGGGCTCTGGGGCACATTCCTGCCTGAGGCCTGTGATTATGGAATGCTGGGAAAGGTTGGGAATTTGGGCCTTGAATGACTTTGGGCTTAAACTTGAAATGAGTAAGACCCAAAGCAAGATGCGTAACTGCGTCCCTTCTCTCTCACACACACACACACACAGAGACACGGACACTGAGAAAGGCTGGGGAAGGAAATCCTCCTGCAGAGAAACAAACCCACAGTCTCAATGGAGACATGGCTCCCCCTGCTTGGCCTCCCTGGCCTGGCTGAGAATGGGGGGGGCAGGGAAAGAGGGGGGCAGGGAGAGGGTGGACTTGCAAGCAGACTTATGGTGAAGACCTGCCCCTCGCACCCCCAGGAAAACACCTCACACTTGGCTCACAGACCTCCACTTCTTGGAACTGCTCTCCGGCACTGACAGCCACCCCTCTGAGATGTCACCGCGCCCATGCCCTATGAGCCACCCGCCAGACCTGCGTGTGGCTTTGACCTTCCTGGGCACAGCCCTCGCTCTCACTCCCAGCTCACTTGGAGATTCCCTCCGAGGCATTTGAAGATCAAAGGTGCACCTTGGTTCTCAAACACACATCCCCCACCCACCCACCAAATTTCCTTCCTATCTGTTCCTTGGCAGCCCTTACCCCGGGCTGCCCATTATTCACAAAGAGTTCCACAGGATGCAAAGATAAAAATTAATGCATTTTTCCTTAGCAACCAAAAAATAAGAAGAAGAAGAATTAAACAGCAGGTACCCAAATAGAAACTGCATTAGGAAAATGGTCTCTCTCTCTCTCTCTCACAAACACACACACACACACACACACACACACACACGGCATCGTAACCTTGACTAGCTTCCGAGAACAACTGTCACATGTGTGAGAAACCAACGGCCACAGCTCTAGGGCAAAAGGGGTGGGAAGTGGCCAAGATGAGTGCTGGCCCACAAAAGACCCCTCCTGGGAGAGGAGAACGATGCAGCTACTGAGCCGACAGAGATGGTCTGATGGAGGGAATGGGAGGCAGGGCTGTCCTTAAGCCCCACATGGCCATCAACTCAGGGTATGCATGCCGGTGGCCAGAAGCTCGGGGCAGAGAATCAGGTCCAAGGTGGAGTCTGCCACCTGCCAACTCTGGGCTCCCAGGCAAGCATCTTGACCTCTCCGAGCCCATCCCCCCTCTTGTAAAATGGAAGATCACCCAGGCCACCCGATTCACAGAGTTGCTCTACGGTTCATTCTGGGTCTCACCTGTGGCACTGAAAGCCCAGGCAATACAAATCAATTCCTTTAAAAAAAAAAAAAAAAAAAATCACCAGGTCACACCAGGGCCTTTGCACATGCAGTTCCAACCACCTAGAAGCCGCTTTGCTCCCCAGTGCCTCCCACAGCAGCTTCCCCGCGAAGGGGCTCCCCGACCTCTCTACCTAATGGAGCCCCCACTCACCCTGGCCGGCCTTGTCACCCCGACATCATTCCTTCCTAGGACTTATCAACAACCCAAAATTACCTTGTCCACCGGTCTGTGGACATGTTTCCTGAACACCAGGCCCACTGAGAATAGGCTGCATGAGAGCTGGACTCTCTGTTTTTTATCCACTGTCCCACACCAACAGCCAGCAAAGAGTAAAAGCTATAAAACAGTGGCTCCTGCTTTTAAGAACGTCCTCACATGCCCGGGGAGGGAGCTCTCTGCCCAGCCACAGTGAGCATGGGGCCAGCCCTGAGCCCGGAGGCAGCAAGACTGAGGCCTCGTAGGTGACTGGCTGAGCGTGGGGCTGATGCCACCTGCCACCCGTGAGGGCCTGGAGGAGCCAGCTGATGCCCGAGGCACGAGCACCAGTGCGTGGAAGCCCCTGCGGCTGGGTTCAGCTGTGGTCTTCTGAGTGCAGCTCGCCCAGTGTTCCTCAGCAACAGGACTGCACCAAAGCAAACCCGGTTTATGGGGTTCTACTGTTCGCCATCGTGTCTGCGCTGAAATCTTCCAATGGAGCATGCAAGCAAGGTTAAGGGTACAACCTCGGGGACAGGTGAGACCAGGCGGAGCGCTGAGGGTAAAACGGCCCACACCTGGGGGTGCCCAGAAACCCACCTGGGGGTGCCCGCAAACCCACCTGTGCCGGGGCATCACCTAGGTAATAACGAGGACCCGGCTGCTCCAAGTACACCGTGCAGGGAGCAATGACTATATAACTCACACCTCCCCCCTGACAGCCCAAAGGAACCAGACATTTACCTGAAACCTCTAGCTTCTGCTCTTCAATATACGCAAGTGTCAAGATCCAGTCTATAAAAGTTATGTTTTACCCCATAAAAGATCCACGTGGGTTTGAGGATAAAAATAACGTGTGAATAACCTACAAGCTCAAATACAGAACGTTCTGCATCACCCCCTCTTTGAATACTACTTCACCCACCCTCCTTCGGTTCAAGAGCAAGAGCTAGGATGTCCTCGGTACTCCAGAAGGCACCACCTCGAAAAAAAACTCTGTGCCGTTTCAAGAACAAGGACAGCCGACTTGCTTTGCTGTTTCTAACAACAAAGAGTTGGAAATGTCCACCGCTTGCCGACCGGACAAGTCCCTTCCAAATGACGGGGCCACAAAAGAAAAAGATGCAGAAGACTTCCAAGAAATGCCATTAAGGGAGAAAGCCAAGGCACAGAGCAGTGAGGAGAGTGTATTCGTTCAAAAACAGGGCCAGGCAGATGTGAGCAGCATCCACACACATGTGCATACAATTCCTCTCTGGGGTGAACATGAAACTCGGAGGAGTGATTGCCTCTGGGGATAGGGGAGGCGCAGAAGGACCTTACTTTAGGCGGTGCACCTCTTTAAGGGGGTTGACCATTGCATGTATAATACGCTTTTCAAAAAAATCGGCTGAAGGGGCGCCTGGGTGGCTCAGTGTGTTAAAGCCTCTGCCTTTGGCTCAGGTCATGATCCCAGGGTCTGGGGATGGAGCCCTGCATCAGGCTCTCTGCTCAGCGGGGAGCCTGCTCCCCCCACCCACCTCTGCCTACTTGTGATCTCTGTCTGTCAAATAAATAAATAAAATCTTTAAAAAAATTTAAAAATTTTTAAATCTAAAAATAAAATAAAATTAAAAATTGGTTGAATAGATAAACCACATGCGATTAGACAGATATAAATATAAATGTATAAGTAAACACACAAAAACATGCACACACGGGAGTATTATTCAATTCTAAAAAGGAAGGACATTCTGACACCTGCTATAATATGGATGAACCTAGGGACATTATACTTGGTGACAGAAGCCAGACACATAAGGACAGATATTGCAGGACCCCACTCCCAGGAGGTCCCCAAAGAAGCCCCATCCACAGAGGCAGAAGGTAGATGATGGGAGGGGATAAAGTGGGGGAGGGGATGGGAAGTCCATGGTTCATGGAGACAGAGTCTCAGTCTGGGGAGATGGAAAGTTCTGGAGACGGATGATGGGGGTAGTTGCACGACAGTGTGAGTGTGCTGAACACCAGTGAGCTGTACACTTAACAATGGTTTAGATGGTAAATTTTACACTATATATATTTCACAATGATAAAACAATTTTAAGTAAAAGAAAAAAAAAACACAGGTAGTAATCTGACGGTTTGAGCACTTAAGTGACAAGGTGCTGCAAAATCCATGTTGCCATGATTTAATTCAAGATAAAAGCCAAAAAAAAACCAGGGGTGTCTCCTACCTGGAAATAAGCAGGAGAAACCCTCGCCTCCCGAAACACAAAGTTAGGAAGTCAACAAGAAGGTAAAGGCCAGAAGAGTTTGGATTCTGGAGTCCGACTGCTCAGGCTCAAGTCCCTGCCCCTGCCCCAGCTTGCTGGCTCTGACCCCAGGATAGAAACCCAGCCTCCATGGGCTTCAGTTTCCCCATCTATATAACAGTCTGAGAAAATGACCCAGCCTCCCGGGTCTGGGACCAGGGTAGGGCAAATGAGGCACTCCCCTCAGGCACAAATGTAATGGGGTACCAAAGCCCACAGTCATCAGGACAAACAGTATTTTTAAAAACCAAAATTAAGGCCAAAAATTTAATTTGGTGCACCAAATACCAAAATTAAAACCAAGATTCAACGGGAGCAAGACTGGGGGGAAGTGAGTAGGGTCAGATCCCATTTTTATTTACAATTTTGAAGTTCTGGAGTGCCTGGGTGGCTCAGTCAGTTAAGCGTCAGACTCTTGATATCGGCTCAGGCTGTGATCTCAAGGTCGTGAGATCGAGCCCCATATCGGGCCCCACAATCAGCATGGAGCCCACCTAGGATTTTCTCACCCTCTCCCTCTGCCTCTGCCTGTCCTCCTCAGTTCATTCAAGTGTGTGCACACTCTCTCAAAAAAAAATAATTTTTTTAAAATTCTGAAATATTATTCTTTGTAAATATTTTGGCTTTAAATTTGATGTTTTAATATAGCATTAAATTACTGAATATTTTTGGTGCCGCCTTAAATTTTGTGCCCCTATCCGGAGACCTCAATCTGTCCTTGATAAAACCAGATAATTCTAGAGAAACTGAATCCTTGGGATCGAGCTGCTGGTTTAGTCACCAATAAAGCAAATTCAGTTTTCAGGAAATGTTCCTGTCCTGGAACAGGGGACAATTTTGCTCCGCCAGCCTCTGAAAAGGACGGCAGGCCACCAAGCTTTCTCCATGACCTGGGGCTTCAGGGCCAGGTAAGTTCCGGATTTTATTATTAGTAACAAATTAAATTGACTAACCACAAAAGGAAAGCACACAATCCAGTGACCCTCTGAACCGAAGCATACACAAGCACGTTCGGAGCTGAGTAACAGGCTGGGCAGCTGCTGCCTCTCCCACCAACATAGCACTACCCGGCCAGTAGCCGCAGAGGACAAAGCTGCCCCCCATCAACGCAATCCGGAACAATCCACAAAGCTTATCAGGAGAGATACAATGGGCAAGAGGCACCAAACACGTCTTCCTGCCGAACAGAGCTTTATACTGGTGTGTCTGAGGCAGGACACAACCACCTGCCAGGGTCTCGTTCCTGGCCAATCGCACACCTGGGAACCCTGCGGAGCTTTCCCAAGTTACAGATTTGGGAGATCCAGGGCCAACCTGGGGCTGACAAGTCCACCCTCAACTGTTGTCTTGGACCAGGGTTTCTCCACCTCGGCACAAGCAGACATCAGAAGCCAAGCATTCTCAGTCGTGGGGGTCGGGGTCGGGGGGGGGGCGGGGGTGTCCTGAGCGAGGGAGGATGCTGAGCCGCGTCCCTGGCCTCCACCCTCTAGACGCCAGTAGCGCCCTCCCTCCTCCAGTCATGATAACCACAAATGGCCCCAGATATCCCTACAGTCACTGTCCAGTGAGAACCACTGCCTTAGAGCGTGACCTGTGGCCAAGACAGAAGGAAATCTGAAAAGTAAATGGAGCTGAAATCCTGAAGTTTGTCCACCCAGCCCTGAGGTACAGCTGCAGAGGCTCCAGCACCCCCCCCACCCCACCCCCGGTCACACCTCAGTTTCTAGAGTCCCCACAACCCATGTCTCCTATCTCCAGCTCTGCTCCCAACCTGCGCATGCACGCGCAATCCACGGCATCAACCTGTACACGCACACGCAATCCACCATGTTAACCTGCACGCGCAATCCATGGCATCAACCTTTATACGCATGCGCAATCCAACAAATTAACCCGCACACGCACGCGCAATCCACAGCATTAATCTGCCCACGCATGCGCAATCCACTGCATCATCCACCTGTCGTTTTGCTGAGGATCTACCTTGTGCCAGACCTTGTTCCGTTGCCACTGCCCTTATCACATCAGCATGTGGGCAGGCAGAGCCAGAGAGAAGCTTCCATCTTCTGTGCCCCTCTCTGCCAGCACCCACCAGCCATGGACCCTCCAAGAACCCCTGAAGCACAGGGGAGCCCCAGGCCAGCAGTGAGGGTCCTTTCCCAGCTCCATTTCAAAAGTGAGACTTGGAACAACGCTGAGGATTCCTGAAACCACTACAGGGCCCTGCAAGAACCCACCCTCCGTGAATCCTGCAAAGAGTTAGTTAGTATTAAACTTAAGTCCGTTTTCCTTTTTGTTTCTCTCACCCGGCAATGCTCAGGGTCCCTCCTTTATGGGGTTTTAATGGATTGAGACAGAGACAGTCTCAGAGAGGCTGATTTCAGAAGGAAAGGATTTGTACACCTTTCAAGTTGGGTAATCCACAGCCCCATGCATGGGCTGCTGAAGGCAGTCACAAAGAAAACAACATCGACAAGCCAAAGGCAGCAGGGCAAGACCGAAACAGAAGTCAAACAGCAAGTTAAATAGAGCCACCGTGTGAGGGGAAAGAGTACACCCTCGCAGGTCTATTTGTCTGACTTGTTCAGAGCAATGGCACATGCCTTGTTTCATTCCATCCTGACAACCATTTGGTGAAGCGGGTTGGATTTTCTCATTTCTCATAGACAGGTTCGACAGATGACACGCCCAGCCCGGAGATGGAAAACCAGGCTTCCTACTGGACATACATGTGATGGGAAACCTATTCGCTGTCCGTGACCAGGGCACACATGCACAAAATGTCAGTGTGAAAGTGGCTTTTAAAACCCAGGACGTGGGCGCCTGGGGGGCTTTTGGTTGAGCATCTGACTCTTGGTTTCAGCTCTGGGCACACCCTCGGGGTCACAAGCTCGGAGCCCCAGGTCCAGGTCCGCACTCCTTGCAGAGTCTGCTTGAGATTCTCCCTCCCTCTTGCGCTCTAAAATAAACAAATCTTTAAAAAGAAAAGAAAGAAAGAAAACTCAAGACTCACCACTGATGGATAAATGGATAAACACACTGGGACCCATCCATTCACTGGAATATTATTCAGCTAGACAAAGGAAGGAACTCTGACCCCTGCCATGCTGTGGAGGGGCCCCAGGACACGGAGCTCAGTGAGAGAAGCCAGACCCAGAAGGGCACATCCTGCAGGACCCTGCTCCCAGGAGGTCCCCAGGGAAGTCCTGTTCACAGAGACAGAGAGGAGATGGTGGGTGCCTGGGCTGGGGCAGGGGGTGGGGAGCCCATACTTCATGGGGACAGAGTCTCCGTTTGGGGAGATGGAAAGTTCTAGAAATAGACATGGGGATGATTGCACAATAATAGGAATGTACTTAATGCCACTGGACACTTTAAAATGGCTGAAATGATGAATTTCATGTTATGTATGTTTTAACACACACACACACACACACACACACACACACACACACATACACACATACCCAAGAGCGCTAATGGTAGCCAGCCCCATGCCAGGCATTGTAGTAAGAGGTCTGCAGCCTCCGGCTAACCACCACAGGTACAAACTTATCCTTATTTTGTAAAGGAAACAGCAGCTGCTCAGGGTCACTCATCAAGGGCATGGTGGGTGGAGGCAGGATTTGAACCCAGGCAGTCTGGCTCCAGAGTTAGAATTTTTTTTTTTTTAAGATTTTATTTATTTACTTGAAGGAGAGAGACACAGTGAGAGGCAGAACACAAGCAGGGGGAATGGGAGAGAGAGAGAAGCAGGCTTCCCACTGAGCAGGGAGCCTGATTTGGGGCTCAATCCCAGGACCCTGGAATCATGCACTGAGCCAAAGGCAGATGCTTAATGACTATGCCACCCAGGCACCCCCAGAATTAGAACTTTTAATGCTCACACTGTAGAGTCTTCAAATTCAGGATTCTTAATTCTGACTTTCTGCCAATACCTCCTGCATTCCAGTAAATTCCTTCCACTTCCCTTCGTGGATCTGCAAGTGCTGCCTTTCTGCCCACGATCACCAACACAACAGGTGGGAACTGTGATGATCACAGGACCCCCAGGCAAGCCACACACACTCCTTCCCTGGTTGGGCTTGGGCTGGGCTATAGGGACACAAGGGGTCTCATGCGTCTCCCAATCCACGTGAAGCAGGACAGAACCAGAGCAGCTCAGACTGCGAGGTCGGGCAGACCCAAGGTCAATGACCAACTCTGCCCTTATGTGACATCAGGCAAGTGAGCCAACATCCTTGGGCCTCAGTTTCCCCATCTGTAAACAGGGGTTAATGAATAACAATCCCTACATAACAGTTGGTTAGAAGATTAAACATGCTGACGCACAGAGAGTGACTAACCCAGGTCCTAGAAAATCAGAAGTCCTCGATAAACAGAGGATGCTACTGTCATATATCCTATTACAAAAGTAAAAGTCTCCAACGGTCCTAGTTACAGGAAAAACCTAGGAGTTAAAATGGAACTAAGAACAGAGAATTCTATAAGCCTGAGAAGTCATTCTGGAAGAGGTGCCTGTGAATGTGGGTTTTTTTAAGGAACAACGGCTGATACATAGGACATAGGCTCTTGAACTTTCTAGAACCCAGGCCAGTCGGCTAATAACAGCCCAGCCAAACGGGATATAAATCAGCTCCTTTCAAGGATATCAACCCCATGACAGTGTGTTCTCTTTGTAATCAAAGTATGTATAATTCCAAAGGAGGGGAATTCAGTGTAAGAAGCAAACCAGGCAGAAGGGGAAACACTCCCCACCCGCCACCCAGAAGGGTGGAAATCAGTGAACCTCCTTCCCTCTGCTGGTCCTGAACCCTTTTCTTCCAAGGTCCTTTCACTTGGGTCCACCGCAGTGCCTGAGAAAGCAGGGTCTGGGTCAAGTTTCGCCTGTGCCGCCCTCCATGAACGTTTAGAGAACATGAGCCAAGAAGTTAGATGCAAAAGAGACCTCAAGACACCTGGGCCGCGGCTGCCCGACCAGAGGGAACTAGCCGTCAGCACTCAAGTTAAAAGTTAAAAGCCTCGGGACGGGGGCGCCTGGGTGGCTCAGTGGGTTAGGCCGCTGCCTTCAGCTCAGGTCATGATCTCAGGGTCCTGGGATCGAGTCCCGCATCGGGCTCTCTGCTCAGCAGGGAGCCTGCTTCCTCCTCTCTCTCTCTCTGCCTGCCTCTCCGTCTACTTGTGATTTCTCTCTGTCAAATAAATAAATAAAATCTTTAAAAAAAAAAAAAAAAAGCCTCGGGACGCCTGGGTGGCTCAGTGGGTTAAGCCGCTGCCTTCAGCTCAGGTCATGATCTCAGGGTCCTGGGATCGAGTCCCGCGTCGGGCTCTCTGCTCAGCAGGGAGCCTGCTTCCTCCTCTCTCTCTCTCTCTGCCTGCCTTTCTGCCTACTTGTGATCTCTCTCTGGCAAATAAATAAATTAATTAATTAAAAAAAAAAAAAAGTTAAAAGCCTCCCCAAGGTCACAGAGCCAGGTCTCGCTAACCTGGCTAGAGGTCTTCATTCCTCCCTACCAAGCCTACCCAGGATTAAAGAAAAAAAAAAAATGACCTTCTCTACAGATGGGCCAAAGTTGGCGGGTTTTCAACCCACCATTACTAGAGCTGAAGGAGAAATAACAGGGTCCAGCTCAGTGCTAAGGGATCTGTGGACACTGCCCCGTGTAACCTACTCAGCACCCACATGAGGCAGATCCGATCATCTCACCCAGTTGCACAGAACAAAACAGAGATGTTACGTGGATCCCAAGGTCACACAGCATGGAAGCAGGAGAGGCAGAATTCGAACCCAGGACTATGGGGCTCCAGGTCATGCATGTTAACGTGAACACCAGTGAGCTCGGGCACGCCCAGGCCTCTTGGGCAGTGTCAGATGCTTCCAGCGAGGACACAGGGAAGGTCATGGGCCCTCGTATTTGTCCTCTGTGTCACTGTCTAAATCTGGGGGAAAGAATCACAGTCGAACCACCACAATCATCTCCCAGACTCTCCATGCGGGCAGAGCAGGCAGCTGCCGCCGCCACGACCCGCATCTGCTCGCACAATCCCCCTTTCTCTGCTCCCACTTCACTGGGACTCCGAGTGTCAGCGAGCCCCCCCCATACTGAGCCTCCTATCCCGATAACATTCCCCATGTCTGCTTCCCTGTCTTCCTTCCAGGACATGTTCAAACCACAAGACCCAGCCTGGTTGGGAATTCTGATGAAAACAGGAACAGGTTCCCGCAGCCCACGGCCGCATTTTAAGGGAAAGTGGTGGGGACGCTCAGCCTTGTGCCTGGCACATCCTCAGCACCCCATGAATATTCATGGTATCATTTTCCTGCAGGAGGCTCTATCCGAGTCCAGGGTGGGCTAGAGTCTGGGCCAGCGTCCTCAATAGATGAACAGGGCTGGGGCGCCTGCATGGCAACTCTTGATTTCAGCTCAGGTTGTGAGCTTAGGGTCTCTGTGAAATTGGGGGGGGTGGGGGGAGCACAGACGCCCAACAGGGAGTCTGCTTGACATTCGCTGTCTCCTGCAGCCCCTCCCCAAGCTCCCACACTCTCTCTAAAATAAATAAATAAAATCTTGATAAATAAATAAAAATGAATGAGTGGGGTGACTGGTGCTCAGCGGACAGTAGCAAGGTAACGGAAAGATGGTAGCAGCCGCTGGAAGGAAAAGGGACTCAACTAACATCTGGTCCAGCCTGATCTGGGCTGTAGCTGGAACACAGATGTCCGACCTCTGATGACCTTCAGTTGCCTTGGCCCTGAATCTAACCCTGAACCTGTTTCCTACTTACTCTGCTAAGACCCGACACTCGACACTCCCACACTGCCCCATAACTCCAGCATGCCATGTGGCTTCCCGAACTGATGGGGACTATGCCCACACTTGGCTCTTGGGAAGCATGTCCTTGGGGAGGGCCAGGCTGGAGTGACTATGCTCCCTCAGAAGAGAGTACAAGGAAGCCCACCCGCTTCAGGGACGGGGTGTCCATTCCGATGCAGACAAAGAGGGCAACGAGGGCTAAAATGGCAACAGCTAAAACCAAAACGGGTTGTCGGGTGCCCCGCACTTTGCTTATTAGCTCACTGCAAGCATTAATTACCTTTCATTCTCACCCAAACCACGAATTGGAGGCTTGAGGGAAAGAACCTCAGCAGGAAGAAATAAGGGAGCACTGTGAGAGATGAGCATTGTTGGGGATGCGTTAAAGAGAATTCAGTGGGTGTCGAGGCTCTGGTGTAAAATTCTGCTGCTGGGTGAAACCTAGGGAGACCAACAGTTCTGGTTTGCCTGAGACTGGTGGGTTTCCCAGGAAGCAGGGCTTCCTAAAACTGAGAAAATCCTCGGAAAGCCAGGTGAGTTGGTCACCCCACTCATCCAATTATGGCCTCCAAGGTATTTGCTTCTGGCCAATTCTAGGAGGAACAGGGGACCAAAGTCAGTACAGAATGTGTTTCTTCTTCATCGAACTCCTATTCAACCTTCAAAGCCCAGTACAAAAGGTCCCTTCCCCCATTAAGGCAGAGTAGAGCAGGAAAGGCTGGATTTCTGAAGCCAGACTTTAGGCTCAAATCCTACCTCTTCTGACGGTTAGGAGGGTCCTGTAGCTGGTCAATGGTGCCTAATAAATAATGGCTTTGGGGTGTTCCCAGGTGCTCCAGGGCCCTTAATTTGCTATATCTGTTATCTATCCTCACCCTTCTTTAGACCCGGAGTTCCCTATTTCCCTTCTCTGAACCACCAGAGCAGAGAGAGAGAGAGACACACACGCACAGAGATAAAATCTTGTAACATGTGCAAACCAGTTCATGCAAATCTCCATTTCGGTCTCTCCCCATCACCCTCAAGCCCTAACACCGAGCAAGGCTGTTTTCCACTTGGCTTTTCCTCTCCCGATGATTTCACAAGAGCCCACAGAGAGGCGTGCAGTGAAGTAAACAAGAGAAGCTCTGAAAACCCATTCATGGGCAGCTCAAAGGTGCCGGGCAGCCAGAGTGTACAGCCAAGCCTTCCGCTGTGGGGACAAGGAGCCTCCGTGAAGCCCAGGAGCCTTGCCGACGGCCCCACTCCAGGCGACCAAGCCACATCTCGACCAGAGGAGCAAGAATGCACAAAGAAAGACACTGTCGCCACCGGAGGACGAAGGTCTCAGCCCGTGTACCCTGCACGGGGCAAAGGAGCCCAAAGACGCGTGGTCCCAAGGAGGCACACTGTGGTTAAATATAGCGGAGGGTGTTTCGTGTCTGAAAGCGGAGATGGTCCTGGTTAACCGGCCGCAGGGGGCTTCTGCACAAATAAACCCCGGGCCTTTCTCACAGATACAGGACTGCACAGAAAGAAGACTCCAGACTCCGTTCAACGGCCAGGCTGCACTTGTCTCTAAGTTGGCCAGCTGACAGCAGGAGAAGCTGCAGAGGTCGGGGTGGGGGCGTGCGGAGGTCGCAGCTGACGTGGAGAGAGACGACACCCCACCAAGGTAGCAGAAGAAAGGACAGTCTGTCCCCACGTGCTGCCTGACACCTAGATGGGGCTTTCCTGCACGCCAAGGACCTTTCTAACCATGTCACCTACTCCTCTCAACAACCTCAGGCACTACTATTATCCCCATTTCACAGATGGGAAAACCATGGCACAGAGAGCTTAAGCAACCTGCCTGTGGTCACACAGCTAGTGAGTGGCCGTGCCACCGTGAGATGTCGCTGTGGGCCAGTCGCCCACAGAGGCGTAAGGTGATTCCTTTTTCATTCTGCCCTACTGTGTGTGAAGCAGCACCCCCAGGGGGAAACACTGAACGTCCCCTTCCGTGGCTTTTCATCCAACTAAACCAACCTGCATCGCGCCCTGTGCTTTTCCAGTCTACAATGTGACGGACCAGGTGTTTGTTTACAAGACAGCATCCAAGAGGGTGGTAACCTGTCTGTGCTGCTCCCCACGGCCTGGTCCTCTCCCAAGCATGGCACCCGGGAAATCCATAAACCCACCCATTGGGGACTGTAATCACATTTCCTCGGATTCTTTGGTTCCCCTGGGGTGGAGATGTGGTTGCCACCAGCAGGCAGCCCTGCAATGCCAAACCACTGATTCTACTCCCACGTGGCTGACAGCTGTTGGCTCCGCCTTTCCATTTTGCCATGAAAAGGAGAAAACTCTGGAGTGCCCTTCCTCCGCCAGATGCCATGGTCCCCGTCCAGTGGTTCTCAAACAGGGGATGGTTCTGCCCGCTCCCCCTCAGCCCACGTCTGCAGACATTTATGATTGTCACCACTCTAGGGAGGGACAGGGGAGGCCAGGGATGTGGCTTGGCACTCCACAGGGCGCAGGGCAGCCCCCACCCCACAGAGAACGGGCTGGCCTTGAACGCCCAAAGTGCAGAGGCAGAGAAACTCTGTCTGGCGTGAGAAGATCCCCCTCTCAACCGCGTCAAAGCCAAGATCGAAACATCTCTAACTTCCCTAACTTTGACACAAATTCAGGAGAAAAGTGTTGCCTGGCTATGACACTAAAAAAAAAAAATTGAAATTAAAAAAAAAAGAAAACAATTTTGGGGTGCCTGGGTGGCTCGGTCAGTTAAGCGTGTGCCTTCAGCTCAGATCAAGACCGCAGGGTCCAGGAATGGACTCTCTACTCAGTGGGGAGGTCGCAGCTGACGGTTAGGAGGGTCCTGTATCGGGCTCTCTACTCAGTGGGGAGTCCGCTTCTCTCTCTCCTTCTGCCCCTCCCTACCTGCCAGTGCTCTCTCTCTCATGCTCGCTGTCTCTCTCAATTTTTAAAAAAAAAAGATCTTTAAATTTTTTTAAAAATTTTGTTCAATGCCAAAGAAGAGATAAATCCTAGAAACCAGCCCAGATTTTCCCCCATACACCCACATTCCAAACAGGTTTCCATATTGCAAAAATGCGGATAAATACGCCTCAGGCGGACGTGACGCATGCCTCCCGCCCCCCCACCCCCCCTTCTGCTACTCTTGAGCAATATCTCAGCAGGTCTACTTGGACACTGGAAATATATGCCAGAGGAGACTTATTACACTAATTTCCTTCAGTAAACAGTTCCAATCTTACCTTGGAAACCAATGAAAGAAGGAGCTCTGGCCGCAGCGTCCCCAGGAAGCCCTTCCCCTCGACACCAGCCATCACGTCCCCTGTGCCTTTGACACTTGAGGGGGTAAACACGGATGCTGTTGGAACAGCTTGGCTATTCCAGCATATACGCCTCGCCTTTATGCTCCCTAGGCTTGGGGTAAAAGATCAGAAGGCCAGGGAGTAAGAAGCAATGAGGAAGGTCAGAAAATCAAAAAAAAAAAAAAAAAAAAAGGCGCACAGCCTGTCTAGGACAAAGGGAGCAGCGACGTGAAGGGGCTGAGTTGTCGTCATGGGGCGGGCACTTGCGTGTCTGCCTGAAGCGGACGTGCGTTCTCCAGAGCATGTCAGGGCTCGGTACCCACTCTAGCCAGCTCAGAACCCGATTCGGGATGCTGAGCTCCCCTCCGCACCAAGAGGACCTGCAGGTACTTTGCACCCTCTGGTCAGTTACGCAACAGTGTCCGCACTGGAGCCCCGCGGGGTCGCGGACTGGAAGGGCAGCCTGCCTCCGTGAAGACCGCAGCGGCCACACGAGCATTTCGGTTGGGCTTTGGAGTTATCCCTGAAAACTGACCTGTGCCGCCACTATTTAACACTGTGCTCTGGAAGGCGTTTTTCTGTTTATCATACCTGGAAGGAGGTAGTCTGAGACCTACCCCATCACTCTACGGTTCTGTCTCAGCAGAGGAATGAGGGTGCATCACCTGGAAAAGCAAACCCTAGCAAATCTGGACCAGACTGTCCCAAACCTGGGGGCCCTCTCGGGGCACAAGAAACATGTCCTGTGGGTCCCCAGTGGGTCCTGCTCACAAAGTCAGCCTCTCTCTGGTTACCATTATGCAGGGCAGTTTCAGAGACCCACCCTAACCCCCCGCAGAAGACACAAGGCTCCCAAGAGTTCCCAGGTCTGAAGCCCACCGTGGGCATAACCCTCCATGGAAAAGGTGCTCCAGAATGAAGGAGGTGACAACCAACCAGCAGGAGGGGACAAACCAACATTCCACCCTGCTTGGAAACCAGGTTGGGAACTTCAAGGCGATTTTAACTGCTTAACAGCTCAACGCATTGAATTTGCCGTCCTGATCAACAGACAAACACTAGTCGGGCCTCTTGGATATATGAGACAGTCAAAAGGTCACGATCACACCCCATTTACTAAAGGAGGCTAAAAACAGGAAGGTCAAGAGTCTTAACAATTATATAATTATCCTCTGCAGTAAAACAATTGAAGTGTTCCAGTCCAATGAGGAGTGAGCCCGGCTGATCATGTGCAACTCTGTCACGTAACGCTGTTCTGAAAGTGCCTGCCGTGTGACGGGCATAATGACTCTCAAAGCGCCACAAATCGTCATAATCTGCAGGTGCTATGATTACAGAGTTGGAAAATCTAAGGAAATCAACTCCATGGCTTTTAGAATTCGTACGTATTTAGTGAAGGAGCAGTGAACAGAGAACACGTGATCCCAGTCCCTTATTCAGGAAAATTACCTCATTTCATGCTTTTTCAAAATCTCTCCAGACAGACAGACAGACAGATAAGCAGGTGGATGAAAAGGTACGCAGATGGACGGGGAGACGAAAGAACAGGTGTGAAATAAAGAGAACGGGCAGATAATGGGTAGGGTAGGTGAGTGGGTGGGTGGATGGATGAATGGATGAAAAGATGAGATAGACAGACAGACAGACCAATGAGTGAATGGACGGACAGATAAACAGGTAGATGGAGGGACAGATGGAGAGTTAGATGGATGGTTAACAGAGCAACGGAGAGACAGAGAGAAAGCCAGTCAGCCTAAGAATGGTGCTCGTAAGACTCACATTCTGTCTGAAGAAAAATCATAAGACGTGTCTAAGAATACAAAGGAACCCTTGGAAAAGTGGAAGGATACAAGGAAATATTATCAAGATGCCACTTCTCTCCAGATCAGTTTATAGACTTGCCGCTCCACAATAAAACCCACACAGAGCTTCCAAGTCTGGTTTTTTTCTTTTCTTTTTCTTCCCCTCCTTTTTCTTTCCTGAAGTTTGGTTACATTTTCTACATTATAAGAAGAACAAACAAAACCGGGGTGCTTTCAAAAGCTAGGAAGGAAGAATTACATAGAAGGTATTTTATGATCGTTTTTCGATCATTTTAGTTGTGACATGAAGGCAAGAAGAAATCCAAAGATTGATGGTTTAGAGTAAGGGGTTCTAATGCCAGATTCCCCCAAGACCAAGGAAATATATATGACGTCCAATCTGTGACATGGGCCGTTCGACACCCAAGGTCGACTTGGTAACTTGTAACTTGGGTAACAAGTAACTGGGGTTACTTGTCACAGTCTCGCCTCTCAGCAAAAGTGAACCCCCGATATGTGTGAAAAGCATAGAACTATTCAAAAAACAACAACAAAAACTATACTTTCAGGGATCATTTCTACAGTTTGTTAAAAAGCAACAACAACTAACATATGGATAGCTGTTTCCTACACATGGGAGGAGAAAAACCTTCCGGAATAAGGCAATAAGGGAATGACAAGCTGGAGGGTGGATGGCAGAGCAAGTCCAAATTGAAAAGTTTGAGGGGCTGTGAATATAACTCCAAATCCCCTCACATCAACCCTTTTGAGGCTTTTGACCCACTTCTATCTAGAGACAGGCCTCCTACAGGGGTCCTGAGGCCGCTGGAACAAAGGACCACAGGCCTCCTGGCTACGACATCAAAAATATCTCATGGTTCTAGAGGCAGGAAGCCCCACATCAAGGTATCCGCAGAGCGGGCTCCTTTGAGGGCTCTGAGGGAAGTTTGTCATCTTCCGTCCGTAGGTATTTGTCTCTGTGTCTGACATTCCTCCTCTTTTAAGGATACCACTCATTCTATGACCTCGTTATGACTTGATTACCTCCATATACAATCTATTTCCAAATAAGGCCACCCTCGGATGTCCTGGAGGGTTATGACTTCAGCACCTCTTTTTAGAGGACACACAACCCAACCTGGACCAGAGCTCACTGGGGACCACAGTAGCAAGCAGGGTTCCAGAACATAGCAGATGCCACCTCTCGGCCACCACAAGCCCACCGATGCCGGAACACAAGAACCCACCCCTCTTCCCCACTTCCCTGACAGCGGCCCCCTTGCCCTGAGCATGCTTACCAGCAGACACTTTCTCTCCCCCAACAGACCCAAACTTCTTACTCTTCCAAGCACTGAATGTCCCTGCTGCAGCCACCAAGCAGGTAAGACACAAAAGATGAAAAAGCCACACAGCTGTGCAAGCAGGACAAGACACTTCCCAGCCTGCCAAGGACTTTACGACACGCGGCAACGAAACCCCTGTGTCATTACAGTCGTCTTCTTTTTCTTTTTCTTTTTTTTTTTTTTTTATTTATTTGACAGACAGAGATTACAAGTAGGCAGAGAAGCAGGCAGAGAGAGAGGAAGGGAAGCAGGCTCCCCGCTGAGCTGAGAGCCCAATGTGGGACTCTATCCCAGGACCCTGAGATCATGACCTGAGCCAAAGGCAGCGGCTTAACCCCCTGAGCCACCCAGGCTGTGATAAAACCTATATAACATTTGCCATTTTAATCATTTTTAAGGACAGGTCAGGGACATTAGGCACATTCACTGGGGTGCAGCCGTCTCCACCACTAGTTTCCAGAACCTCTCATCTTCCCAGACTGAACTTCTATTCCCAGGAAGCACGGATCATCTCCCATCTCCTGCCCCCAGCCCCTGGCTTCCACCTGCTCCTCTCTGTCTCTGTGGACAGGACTCCTCTAGGGATCTCCTACAGGTGGGATAATACAGTATTTGTCCTTTTGTGTCTGGCTTCTTGCACGGAGTCCACCGTCCTCAAGGGTCCTCCCTGTTGTAGCAGGTGTTAGAAAAGTCCTTCCTTCTCAAGACTGAATCATAGTCCATTTCAGGGACACATTCCACATCCCGTTTCTCCGTTCAGCTGCTGGCGGACATTTAGGTTGCTCCCATCTCTCAGCCACTGTGGATAACGCCGCTGTGGACATGGCTGTATGAACATCTCTCCGAGTCTCTGCTTTCAGCTTTTTGGAGTACGTACTCAGAAGTGGAACTGCCAGGTCATAGGGTGATTCCGTTTCGTCTTTTGAGGAACCACCATACTGTTTCCCATAGCGGCGGCACCATTTTACATTCCCACCAACAGTGCCCAAGGGTTCCAATCTCCCAACATCCTCACCAGCACTGGTTTTTCTCCTGGTGTTTTGACAGTAGCCATCCTGACCAATGGGAGGTGGTATCCCAGTGGCCTCCAACTTATTACTGGTATTTGTGTTTTCCCTGAGGGAATGTCAGCCTCCCAAGGTCAGGAACTCATCTCTGATGCCCTGGGTCACGTCCTCAGAGCCTAGAACAGTACCTGGCATTTAGCAGGTGAACTAGGGAGCAAAAGTCAACTAGTGAGCAGTTTGGACAGGGAAGACGAATTTGAGGCCATTTAAGGGGTTCGAGGGACAGGCCTCAAAGGCCGCTTGGAGTGATGAGGGGAGAAAAGGCCCCAGCTCCAGGTCCAGTCAGGCTGTGAGTGGGGGCAAAAGCTGCAGGCCAACTTGGCAGGAGCTGGGTCCCCTTGGGTGTGGTACCAACTTCTGTCCAAGCCTCAATTTCTTCCTCCGTGAGATGGAAAGGATAATGGCGTCCACCTCATGAAGTCACCGAGGCATCGGGAAGAGAATCATGCAGAGCGTCTGACAGCAAGGCCTGCCTCCTTCCACCAATGTCAGCTCACGGCCTCCCCAAGAGACTAAATCAGGTTATTCCTCACCAGCGTGGCCCTCCAGCATGCCCAAGAGCCCCAGAGGTCTGTGCAGAAGAGAAACTATCTAGGGAATGTGTTTTCAACAAAGTGAACGCCAAAAGAACACGTGTCTACAGCCAGACCTCTAGCCTTTAAAAGCCTCCAGCTTCCCCGCCTGGCTCGGGATGCGGGAAGCTCACTCCCTTGGCTGGCCCGAGACCTTGGGCGGCCTCTGGAGCGAGAGCCAGGAGCTGAGAGCCGCACCAGCTTGCTGAATCCTAGACACTCAGAATTGTTCACAGACTCTGCACAGCCTGGAAAGCAAGGACAGAAGCTGGGAGCCGGGGGGGTGGGGGGGCTGATCCTGAAGCTTGCTTCTGCGAACACTCTTTTGGTTAAAAGGCTCCATGTTGTCTTGATAAAGTTCAAAGTCACTGGGTGTCTGGGGTGTACCACCACACAATCCGCCACACATCCCTCTCCCGCCTCCACCAAATTCTCCGTCTCCGAATCCTAACAGCTCATGGCTGTGAATCTCGCCTACCACAACCTGCCAACGGCTCTTAAACTTCTCCATCCAAACTTTTCTTGGGCCGTCTCTGGGGCTTGGTCTCACATTTTTGCATGAAAGGCATGACAAGCCCAGAGTGACAAAGTCCTCCCTGGGCCACCCCCACCCTTTGCCCAGCCCCGCTCCCCACCGTTCATGCATTTCTTGCTCCACTCTCCTCTTCTCCAAAGACGAAACTCAACAACAGCAAACAATGATGATGATGATCGTTAATAAAACAACAGTGTGCAGGGACAGGAGGAATTCACTGGAATTCACAGGGACACAGACAACTGCTGGGGTGATGGCAGCAGGTTCCATCTTGGTTTTGGTGGCAGTCACACAAGTTGTGTATTTGTCAAGATCCACTGAACCGGGGGCACCTGGGTGGCTCAGTGGGTTAAGCCTCTGCCTTTGGCTCAGGTCATGATCCCAGGGTTCTGGGATCGAGCCCCGAATGGGGCTCTCTGCTCAGCGGGGAGCCTGCTTCCCCTCTCTGTTGGCCTGTCTCTCTGCCTACTTGTGATCTTTCTTGTCAAATAAATAAAATCTTTTAAAAAATAAAAATAAAAGGCAACACGAAGACATTTGTAACTTCGACACAGCTCCAGTAACAGCAACAGTGTAACTAACTGCAATGTTCAGCATTTCTGCCTTAACCTTATTTGATCTTCACAACTTTATGTTTCTATTCCCATTTTACAGACAAGGAAACTGAGGGACTTCGCAGAATTCCCATAACTTGCCCAGCCTCCCACAGTCAGGAAGTGGCAGAGACAGGTCACAGATCCCAGTAAGCTCCCCGTGTGCCCGGGGACCTGCTGGCATGTGTTTTATTTGATCACAGCTTTTCAAGAAACTTCCACAATGGAGCCCTACAGCCAAGCACTGCTGTTGGCACCATCAATGACAGACGCCCCAGGTGGGCAGAGGCGCGTGAGCGCACACGGGCACGCGCACACGCATGCGCACATACATACCCGCCGTCTGCTGAACCAACCTGCCACCTGGACACCCAACACTTTCAAACCAGGGATGGCAAGTCCCTGCAACTCTGAGCGGCTCAGGGAAGTGAAACATCTTTTTTTTTTTTTTTTTCCTCCTAACTACTGAAAGATCTATTTATTCTGGCTCTTAACAAAGTTCTTTAGTAATCCAAAGCTAGAGAGTATATGTATGCGTGTGATTTTTTTTTATTCTTAACCAAACAAATATAGACAACTGGGGGTTTTTGCCACATGCTTGACGTTCGACTGCCTCCCCCTCACCCTCCACGATCTGTACTGTAATGTCCTAGCTCTAAATGACTCCGCACTCCGAGCTCAGTGTTTTAGGCGCATTACCTTAAGATGACTCCACAGGGAGGCTTGGATGGTATTTTACCTTTTACAGCTGGGAAAACAAACTTTTTTTTTCTTTAATCCCAAAACAATAAACAACAGGCCCAGAGCTGTTGTCAGTTAACAGAGGGTTGAGATTTAAACTCCTCTGAGCCTTAATCACAGAGACAAGGTGTTTCCTCAAACTTGACTTCCAAGCTGTTTGGCTTTGAACCTTTCATTTTGATAATGTGGTGTCTGTGGACACAACCCTGTTGATGGAAACTCGTGAACTACCTTCACAAAACAGAGCCTGGTATTCTCACCAGCTTGTGTGAGGGCTTACTATTGACACCTTAGCTCGGGATGTCCCTAGGCCCCAGACCAGGGTACCCTTCTATGACGTACACACGTTCTGTGTTTGAAATGTGATTGAAGTCACGGTTAACATGGGGCCCTTGTAGAGATTCAGGACCTGATACACAAGAAGAACAAACACAGTAAAAATGCACCGGCAGACTTCTGTACAGGAAGGAAAATACTGTTGCTCCATCTGAATGTATGCAGTGCTGTGTTGGCTCAACATTTAGTTAAAAATATGGTCTTGGCAGTCATTAAAAAAAAAAAAAGTGTTACCTCTGGGGAGAGGAAGGCAGTTATGATTGGAAAAGGACATATGGGGGAACAGCAGGTAGCCCTGTTCCGCTACTCGACCTGAGTCCGACTCCCTTTAGAATGACTTGCTCAACTGTGCAGATTCTCTGCACTTTCCTGTGGGAAGGATCTATGGTATGACATGGAAGGAAAAGATACTGAGAAAATCAACAATTGAAAGTACCAGGACCTCGGCATAAAATTTCAAAATGTGTTTTCATATGTTCAAATCATGGAAACGAGGGTTTGTGGAGGAGGGCAGGGGAAGGAGTGTTCTCCTCCTTTCTTTGAAATATTTCTGGAAATAGGTTTTTCACAAATGGTCTTGAGAGCACAAGCCAGAATCAGATCATCACCCCTGACCAGTCAGCCCTAACTTCGGCGGCAGCCCTCCCTTGCCGAACTTTAAACCTGGTCCACAGTCTAAAAACAAGGCAAGGTTCAACCTCCAGCTTTTCCCCCCTTGAAAGATCCTGAGAAGGCCATTAGACCATGAATATGCTTCCCACTCTCCAAAGATAGTCTTTAACTTATTAAATTCTGATTCCTTGTACCATCCTCACATCTTTACTCCACACTCACACAGAAAGAGAAGTTCTAGTACACTACGGAATGACGTTCTGGGAAGGAGGGAAGGAGAAACAGGTGGGGCACAGGGAACGTACAGGCAGCAAAACCACTGTGTTTGACATTGTGATGGCGGATACGTGCATTATACATTATGTCACAACCCAGAGGATGTGAACTTGAACGTAAACTAGAGACTTTGGTTAATAACCCTGTATCAATATTGGCTCATCAATTACAACAAATGCACAGCAGGTCCCCTCCCCACAGCCAACCAGGGTTTCAGATACCCATGGTCAACCACATGGTCAACCACGTGGTCCAAAGCACAGGACCACCCTCTCCCGCACCATCAGAAAGTCCGCGGCAGGGATGCCTGGGTGGCGCAGTTGGTTGGACGACTGCCTTCGGCTCAGGGCGTGATCCTGGAGTCCCGGGATCGAGTCCCACATCAGGCTCCCAGCTCCATGGGGAGTCTGCTTCGCTCTCTGACCTTCTCCTCGCTCATGCTCTCTCTCACTGTCTCTCTCAAATAAATAAATAAAATCTTTAAAAAAAAAAAAAAAGAAAGTCCGCGGCAGCCTAAGGTGACATCACAGTGCCATGTCACTCCCCTCACAGGCATGTTATCACACAGGCATTTTATCATCTTAAATCATCACAAGAAGAAGGGTGAGTATAGGGCAGCCAGAGTCCTGAGAGAGAGATGACATTCATTTAACTTTAATTTTGTTATATTGTTACAACTGTTCTATTTTGTTGTTAATCTCTTACTGTGTAGAATTTATGAAATTACACTTGACCATAAGTATGTGCGTACGGGAAAAGGCATGGTAGAGGCAGCGTTCAGTACTTTCTGCTGTTTCAGGCATCCACCTGCCGGGGTCTTAGAACAAATCCCCCATGGATAAAGAGGGGGTACACCTGTACCACCTTAATGCAAGATGTGATTAACAGGGAAAGCTCTGTTGGGGAGAGTGGGGGACTCTATGAGAATTTTTTTTTTGTACTTTCTGCCCAATTTTTCTGTAGACCTCAAACTGGCCTTAAAAAATAAATGTGATTCGGGCACCTGGGTGCCTGATGGGTTAAAGCCTCTGCCTTCAGCTCAGATCATGATCTCGGGGACCTGGGATCGAGCCTTGCATCGGGCTCTCTGCTCAGCGGGAAGCCTGCTTCCCCCCTCTCTCTGCCTGCCTCTCTGCCTACTTGTGATCTCTGTCTGCCAAATAAATAAATTAAAATCTTTAAAAAAAAAAATAAAAAATAAACGTGATTCATAAACAAACAAACAAATAAGAATAAAATTCTGTGAATGTCCTCTATCTGGGGCTAGAGCTTCGGGAAGATTCTCAAAGCCACAACTTGGAGCTAATTAAATTAATAACATCACGCTGTTAAAAACTGGCTGCTCTTCAAAAGACACTATTAAAAACAAAACAAAACAAAAAAATAAAAGGGTTAAGCCAGTAAATGGGAGAAAACAGTCACAACACCCCTGACATCATTCTTGATTGCAAAATATATAAATAATGAAACAAACCATCCCTCCAAGGGAAAAAAAGCGGGGGGGGGCAAAGGATTTTAACAAGCATTCCAGAAAGCATATAGAGGTGCCCAGTATGTCTGTGAAAAGATGCGCAACACCACAGGTAATCAAACACAATGAGACGTCAGGTCAGGCCGGCGACAATGGCTTCTATCAAAGAGACTGACAGTACCCAGCACTGGCGAGGACACAGAGCCTCTGAAACTCTCTTACGTCTCTGGCGGGATCATAATGTGGAATACAAGCACTTGGGAAAACAGTCTGGCAGTTTCTCCAAGTTAAACCTGTATCAATGCAAGCCTACCACTCCCAGGTCTGTATCCAGGAGAAATGAAAGCGGACATTCACACAAAGGCTCATGCACAAATGTTTGCGGCAGGCTTATGGGTAAAAGCCAAAGATGGAAAACAACCCAAGTGCTCTTGAGCAGGTAAATATGAAATAGTGTATCCTTACACAATGGAATACTCCTCTGCGATCCAAAAAAAAAAAAAAAAAAAAGGTGATGCGCTGTTGATAAATGCAATCACGTACGTGAATGCCAAAACATGGGCTCTCTCTCTCCAGGAGCACATCCCAAGGAAAGGCCAGGCAAGGCATAGCAAGAAGGCAGCCCATGTACAGCCCAAAAAGAAGCAGGCTCTCGCCACGAACAGAATCTATCAGGTCCTTGATCTTGGACTTAACAGCCTCTAGAACTGGAAGAAATAAATGTCCACGGTTTAAGCCACCCAACCTACAGTATTTTGTTATAGCAGCCTGAGCTGACGGAGACACCTACCCAAGGCCAGCAGATATCTGCTCTGTCCATGTAGGCAATCCTGACTTGCTTTACCCAAAATGCCAGGGTCAAATACCAGGGAAGCCAAAATTCCAGCCACCCACCCAAGGACAGTTATGATGCACTGTTCGCTTTCAATTTTCTCAGCAAGGACTCCTGGGCATGGGGAGAGAAGGTAGGTGTGTGTTGGCTAACTGTGCCCCGCTGAGGACTCAGAAGAACCCATCCAGGAGAGCCCCAGGAGTCGGTAACTACAGTAAGAGGTCCACGCCTCCATGCGACATCCCAAACCGGAGTGACGGAGGCACCTGCAGATCAGAGACCCGCCCGGTCCACCCTTTGCGGCGCACACACACCTACCATGCCACAGGGCCCCACTTGGGTCTCCCGCAGAGATGCGGAGCCCTTGATACCCACTCTCAGATCCTATCACCTGTTACGCAAACTGTACTTTGTTCTGTTAAAAAGAAAAACAATACAAAGTGAGAGGACAAGAGCCCTGCTGGGTTTCAGCTCGCTTTTGTACAGGATTTCACCGAGCTGACGAAAGCGCTCCCTGCTCCACATCCCACCCGATTCCAGCGGCAGCGCTCTAATTCGGACAAGGACTCAGCCAGCCGTGGGGGGCACACATGGGGACACCCAGGGAGGGACTCCCTGGAAATCAAGGTGGACCACGGCTGCCACCAGGCATGGCTCATGATCACTCCACACCGCACTGCAGGGAGTGGGGCCAGAAGCGACCACGTGGATCAGGCCACCCTCTGATGCCTCAGTTTCCCCGTCTATATAATGGGGAGGCTAAAATCCTGGCCCTCAGAGGGTTGTCATGCGGATTAATGTGCTCCTGAGCTCCCAGTGAGGGCCAAACAGATGTCAGAGCTTTGCAAGTCCCTGGCTGTGCTGTTTTTCCTTCCAACTTTGGATCTTAGACACAGTCTTCGAACCCCCAAAGCCTCCATAATCACAAGAGAACAGTCCTACAGAACAGGAGGAAACAAAGTTCATCTGCTAAGCTACCTCCCAATACCGGCTCATAGAACCGAGGTCTGACCTACCTGGATCGCTGCCCTGACTGAGAAAAGGCCCAGTGGCCAGTTCATTCCAACATTCACGGGGTGCACATGGAATGCTGAGCCCCAAACGGGGCTGGAGGAGGGGCTGCTGGAGAGAATCAAGCCAGTCCCTAGCTCAAACCCACTAAATGGAGTGACAACGGGAACTGCACCCGAAGGAAACATCTCGGGGGAAACTGATGCTCAAAGGACAGTCTGATGGAAGTATTTGGTTGGAACCAAGTGGGGGCTGGTGGGGAGCAGACCTGTCACTTCTGAAAGACGCTTTCATCTGGGAACCCACAGGTTAGAAATTAAGTGTTGGGCAGCACTCACATTACCAACTGACCTTAACAACACGCTCACGGAGGTCCCACGAACCCATTTTACAGATAGGGAAACCAAGACTTCCGGGCATTACTCACCCAAGACATCAGAGGTGTTATAAGCCGGAAAGCATAGGAATAAGAAGGAAGGTACTGGCTGTGTGATCCTGGGTAAACTACTTAGTCTCTGTGCGCTCAGCTTCTCCATCAAGAAAGACCTCTCCGTCGAGAGCAACATCTACTTCTTTGGGTTGTCAAGAAGATGAAAGGTATCAATACCGATAAACCTCTAAGAATAGCGTCCAAGGGACACCTGGGTGGCTCAGTTGGTTAGGCGGCTGCCTTCGGCTCGGGTCATGATCCCAGAGTCCTGGGATCGAGTCCCACATCGGGCTCCTTGCTTGGTAGGGAGCCTACTTCCCCCTCTGCCTCTAGCCTGCCACTCTGTCTGCCTGTGCTTGTGCTCTGTCTCTCTCTCTCTCTGTCCCTCTCTCTCTAACAAATAAATAAAATCTTAAAAAAAAAAAAAAGAATAGCGTCCAACACAGAGTGAGCACCAAGTGTATATTTTTGCCAAAACTCTTGGTAACACTCGCTTCAAATGTGTGCCTTTTAGGGGCGCCTGGGTGGCTCAGTGGGTTAAAGCCTCTGCCTTCAGCTCGGGTCATGATCCCAGGGTCCTGGGATAGAGCCCCACATCGGGCTCTCCGCTCAGCAGGGAGCCTGCTTCCTCCTCTCTCTCTGCCTGCCTCTCTGCCTACTTGTGATCTCTGTCTGTCAAATAAATAAATATTTTTTTTTAAAAAAGTGTGCCTTTTATTGTTCGTAAATTATATCTCCATAAAACTACGCAAAAAAAAAAAAACCTACGCAAAAATAAAAGTTGAAAACAATCAGAGTAGTAAACAACCTAAACCTCAGAATTGTTCTCTCATGCCAATGATAAACTAGAAACAACCTTAGAGGAATTAAAAGTCTATACAGATTCACATTTACACAGAAAGAGTATTAATAGATCCACGAGAAAAAAAAACAGCAGATTGCAACACAGGCATCAGATGATATCATATAACCTCATTTTCTTGAATATAGTAATAGGATTCCAACTGACAGACATATGTTTGCAGAGACAATTATGAAAGATTTCTCATCAAAATTAAGAAACCATGTTGGGGGTGGGGATGGGGGGAATTTCAGAGTGAGATGATACTTTTCCTTGTATTCCTCAAAAACAAGCACAGATAACTTAAGAAATAAAAATATGCATTTAATTGCATATCTTTTTAGACCTAATTTTTTTTCATGGGCAAGATTAAGCCAAAGAATCCGGGGATTTGCAATGCAATCGATGGCAAACCACCACCACCACCACCCCCGACCCCATTACCGATGGGGGATACATTCCGAGATCCCCGGAGGGATTCCTGAAAGCGCAGATTGTACCAAACCCTATATATTTTATGTTTCTCTTATATGCACGTATAAATTAGGCACAGCCGGAGATGAACAACAGCCATAATGAAGGAGAACATCACAACAAGAGACCGTAATGAAAGTCGCATGAATGCGCTCGCTCGCTCCCTTTCAGAGCATCTTACTGTGCGGTACTCATCCTCCTGGTCCCCGTGATGGGGTGAGATGATAAAATGCCTACGTGATAGAATGCAGGCGTGACCCGTTGACATTCATCAGGATCATCTGCGGGCGGCTGCCAAGAAGCCAAACCGTAGATAAGGGGGACTCCGGCACACAGCAACACAAGGGGGTGATGAAGGAGCATCAGGACAGTGGTTATGGGGCAGGAGGGTAGGGGGAGGAGAGGAAAGAGACTGGGACCCTCGGCCCATCAAGGTGCCGTTTCTTGAGCTGAAAGAGAGAACGCACATACTCATGCTAGAGCCTGGAACACAGGACAGCGATGCCTGCGGAGGGTTCTGGTTGTCACGACTTGGGGACAAGGCTGCCCGTGTCTAGTGGGTGGGGGCCAAGGATGCCACTTACCACCCCACCACGCACAGGACGGCACCCACAACGCAAAAATTATTCAGCGCGAAATGTCAGTAGTGTTCAGGTTGAGAAACGCCCGCCTAAACTCCTGGCATTTAAAAGAGAAAAAAAAAATAGAAGAGAGAAGCATCCACGATCAAGAGACATATCAGGAGAAGACCAACTTTATAGTGACCCAGAAAAATGCGTGTTTGTGCTAAGACCCCAGGGAGATGCCCTCCCATTCCCCTCCACCAGACCCCAAACAACAAAGGCTGATATTATCAGTTTGGGGAAAAGATGTGGGGGGAAAAACGGTGACTTTTATTCTATACCGATGTGAGTAAAAATGTAAAATGTTTTCGGGGTGCCTGGGTGGCAAGCACCCAACTTTTTTTTTTTTAAGATGTATTTCTTTACTGGGTGGGAGGGAGTAGAGGGAGATGGAGACTAACAGGCTCCCTGCCCATCTGAGAGCCAGACGCGGGACTCAATCTCAGGATCATGACCTGAGCCAAAATCAAGGGTCCAACGCTTACGGGACTGAGCCACCCAGGCACCTGACTCTTGATCTCAGTGCAGGGTCTCAATCTCAAGATTGTGAGCTAAAACCTAAGGCTGAACTCTATGCTAAGGCGTGGAGCCTACTTGGAAAAAAAAAAAAATTTTTTTAATGTTTTCATTGTTAATTGCTTTAGGAAACAGTCAGTCCTTATCCACTGGGTTCAATAATTACTTTAAAAATTTTTTTGACCTGTTTATGGTGCTATGGTAAATAAAACTGATGACGTAAAATCATGACACTAAAAGTATTTGCATGTCGCGCATCTAACAAGCTATTAAAAATAAAAGGTTTTGGTCAAAAAAAAAAAAAAAAGAAAAGAAAAAACTCCACTAAAGAAGGACTCTTTGGGGATCAGCAGACAGCTCTTGGCCTCCGCCTGTAGCCAAGACAGAGAAAATGAGGTTTTTGGATGATGGACCCGACCCTCTGGACGGATGTGAGCAACCACCGAACCCCCCCCACCACCTCCCCCCACCACCAGCCCCAACACCACTGTTAGTCATGAACAATAAAAAAGCATAAGGAACACAGACTCCAGATGGCCGATTCAAACCTTTATTAGATTTCAAAAGAAAACTCCTACTGTAATACTTCTAACATGATACAGCCCCGTAAAAATAAAGATGAATCACGGGCCATTTTAAAGGAAAAGGTTTGACCACGTGACGTCACGACAAGTCACACCAACTTGTAGCATCCTCACGCTGAGGACAAGACCCAGAAATAGCAACCAGGGCCAAACAGCGGGGCAGACCACAGGTCAAGTTCAGCGCTGGCCCAGCCCGCGCTCCTGCAAGCCAGCATCCCAAAACCATAAGCACATGATGAGGGAAGGAGAAAGTGCCTTTGCGAAAACTAGTTCCAGCTGTCTCAGGAGGCAGGCAGCTGGGATAACAGCGGAGCAAGGCTTCCCGGCTCTGGAGGGCAGAGAGATTCTGCCAGCGAAGTGAAGCCTTTATTTCCACACCCCCACGTGCACGTCCGTCCCCGGGGGATGTTTTTCTGGTGCAGCGGCAGACTGTGAGCTCTGACTCTTAATCTGCCTACTCCGGCAGCTTCCAAGCAGCCGTCGTAGAAGCCCATCGAACAGTCGCTCAGCTACCAAGAGACCGCACGCAGTTATAAAATGCAGAAACTGGACAGGTCAGGACAAGTTAAATTTTTAATCCCGTCAACTGGAGACTGAGACGATCCATTGGGATCAACAACTTTTTTTTTTTAAACTCTAATGACCAGTGGTTAAAACTCACTCAACTGGAGAGGCCGCGTAGCAGAGTCACAAAGGCACGTGGTTCAGAATCAAAACAGACCTTGGGCTAGATGCCAGTCCCGGCCCCTGCCCCCGCTGCCCGTGCAACCTTGGGCCAGTCACTTTCCCTCCTGCGGCGCTCAGTTTCATCGGCTGTTAAACTAGGCTGTAAAGAAGCAAGGATAACTCCTGGGGTGCCTAGGAAGGTTAAGTCAGAGCATTTATATAAAGCGACTGAAAGTAAGTCGGCCCTCACGAGCAGCCTTCCTGATAATGATTATCAAAAATAACAAATGAAAACTATATTCACAAACTCTTTCGAAAACAAGAACGTTAGATAGCCAAAACCTTGGAGGGCAGCCAAAGCCACGTTCAGGGGTTGACTTCATGGCCTTAAAAGCTTTAATTGTATTCAGAGACCATTATCCAATTCTTCCTTCCTTCCTTCCTTCATTCATTCATTCCCCAGTTTATTCCAAAAAAGGATTTCAGCATCTGGTGAGTCATCTAAACATTTAGCACCAATGGATGGGGGAGTCGGGGTAGGCAAATCATGGCTCAGAATAATCTAAAAATGAAAAAAAAAAATCAAGATTTTTTTTAAGTAACTAATAAATTGTGGGGAAAGAACTGAAAAATAAAGCCAACATCTGTATTCCTGCGAGGAAAAAAAAAAACTGGCAAATCCACATAGACGTAAGAATATACAAACAGATTACAGCAAGCACAAGCATGTTATTAAATACAAAAATCTCAATGAAATGATCGCTAAGAAAATACAGATCACAAAAGCTGACTCAAAAAGATCTTACCAGAGGTTAAAAAATAAAAAATTTAAATTGAATTCTCTAACAATCCAGTTATGAAGTTTTTCAAAGGTTATCAAAGAATTACTTCCCCAGCAGGTTAGACAGCACCGTATGATTTCTCCAACAAATAACCGGTTCTTCAAGTAAGCGTTAGTCCTGATGCCGTAATTTCAAAATATTTGAAATGGAAATTTGCCTAGTTCATATTATATGGCTAGGATATCAGATAATAAAACCTAATGAAGAGATTGCAAAATCAAACGGACCAGAAACATAGCACAATTTCATTCATGAACACAGATGGCAAAAATCCCCCCCAAAATAATAAAAACTGAGCAGAACAAAGCAAACCTAGCAAATCGAATTCAGCATTATGCTAAGAGAATAATTCTTCACAACCAAGTAGGGTTTACCGCAGGAAAGCGAAGATGATTTTATCTGAGGGCATCTGTTAACCATTCACGTCAGGTAATGCTACTTGTTAAAATATTTAATATGAGTCGTGAAGCCCAAATCCACAGAGGATGATTTGAAACTTCCGCGAGAGCTACAACACTTAGACAAGATTTAAAAAAAAAAAAAAAAAAAAAATCTGTAGAGGGTAAAACTGCACACCATGAACGAAAAAATTTAAAACGGACTCATCAATGCCACAAAAGGATCTGGATTCAGGATAAATACACCCACTCACGGAAGCAACAATGAACAACAAAAACTCCACACACAGGGGCGCCTGGGTGGCACATTCGCTTAAGCCTCTGACTCTTGATTTTGGCTCAGGTCGTGATCTCAAGGTTGTCAGACCAACCCCCGCATGGGCTCCCTGCTCCATGAGGAGTCTGCAAGATTCTCTCCTTCTCCCCCTGCCAGTCCCCCTGGCTTGTGTGTGCCCGAGCGCGCATGCTCTCTCCCTCTCTTAAATAAATCTTTTAGGAAAAAAAAAAAATAAATCTCGGGATGCCTGGGTGGCTCAGTCGGTTACGCGTCTGCCTTCGGCTCAGGTCATGATCCCAAGGTCCTGAGATCGAGTCCCACCTGGGCTCCTTACTCAGTGGGAAGCCTGCTTCTCCCTCTACCTGCTGCTCCCCCTGCCTGTGCTTGCTCGCTCTCACTCGCTCTCTCTCCCTGATAAATAACTAACTCTACGAGACAGGAATCATCATAGCAAGAAATACGCAGAATAAATATTTTTAAGAGAACCACATAAAAAGAGCTGAACAAATGGAGAAATTGATTACATACCTGCATGGAAAGGAAAAATACTAAACTATTAAGGTGTACCTTCTCAAATTAATTTACAGATTTAAACACAACGTTTTTAAACAAAATTTCAGTGGGTTTTATGCGGGCTGGAGGAGGCAGACTTGGCGATTCGTAGGTTCCACCGGAAAAAAGAAACCCTTTAAAAAGTGCAACCGGAAATGCTGGGTCTACCATTAATAAAACACGCTCGAAATCTATGGTAATTAGATCAGCATGGTACGGGTGTTAAGAACAGACACAGACAAATGGGTGTTTGGTTGAATTGAATAAATGATAAAGAGAGCATGAAGAGTCATTTTGCGAAAGGAACGGATTATTCAGTGACTGGAATTCAGGAAATGAAATAAATGAAATGAATAACAGGAAAATCATGTTAGGTTCACAGTTAACACCACACATGGTCTGGGGCGTTCGATCAAGCTCTAATTCCCGGCTAACATGTCTCAAGAGTGCCATGGCACTGCCATGGAGTTCCATGGTAGACGGCAAAAACCACCCCAAATGCCTCCCCATGGAGTCTAACCTCCCTCCGGCTTCCAGCTTGCCTGAGCCCTGTGACCTGCTTTGACCCACAGGAACCCAGCACACACAAAGCCAACAGAGACTTGGGATTCATCTCTTGCTACAGACCATGATCCAAGTACAAGCTAGCCTACTGCGGGGTCAGCGGCCACAAGGAGGAAAACCAAAGCATCCAGTCGACAGCTCAGCCCAAATGCCAACACTGTGACTGAGGCCATGCTAGATGGCCCGGCCACCAGCCACCCCACCACTTAATCCCAGACTCGGGAGTGAGCCGAGCCTGGGTCTGTGCTCAGTGGGTGGGTCCAGCCCAGAAAACCCACCCTGTTAACCCACAGAATGACAGCTGTGTAAAGCCACTGGGGTTCAGGATGGCCTGTTACAAAGCAAAAGCTGGCTGATACAAGTTCCAAGAAAAGGCCCCATGTCCTCCCAATAAACGGCACAGTCCCCTCCCCCCGGCCCCCGCCAGCTGTAGTTGAGGTTGGTCTGAGTTGATTCCCATCACCAGCAATCATGAGTTGACCAAGAGGCTCAGTGCTGAGCCAGGAAAACAAAAGTCAGACTGAGGTTCCCTCCCTCGGTCCCTTCCCCATCTGGAGGCTACTTCCTCTCTGCTACCCCCCCTTCTATTCTGCTTACGCTGACAAGCACTCTGTTCCCTGTTCCCCCAAGAGAGAAGAGAAGCCAGGAAGGAGCTGACATATTCCTCATTCTTGATGACACTCCCATGCCTCACTCAACACACCTACCCCTTCCTTGTTCCTCCTCTTGCTCACATGGACCTAGAACAACCTCATTGTTGTGGATGTGCAACTTTCCCACGTCTCTCCTTCCTCTATCCCACGGACTCTCAAGGAGATACAAAGGTTGAAAAACAATTCAATGCTTTATTTCAGAGTTAAGAGGGGAATAAAACCAAGTTCAAAAAAGAGCAAAGGAATGAGATTATTATTTTTATCCAAAGAAGGGATTCACGGGTCAAAACTGAGAAAAAAGTTGATGAGAGATGGGGGCCCTTTACCAGTTTCTCATTTGAGATGAGGAAACAGAAGCTCAGAAGAGCCACACACCTTGTCCAAAGTCACATGACAGAGAAGGACTCAAATTCCGGTCTGTATAATCCTGGAGATACCTTTAACCATGGAATGAAATGTTCTAGAATGATGAAGATGTTCTAGGGGAACACTGCCCAACAGAACTTTCTGGAATGCTGGAAATGCTCTACATCTGCCTTGTCTGAATGTGGTGAGTGTAACTGAGGGAGAAATATTTCACTCCATTTACTTGCAGTGCATTTAAGCTTTACCACACGCGACGGGTAAGGCTACCTTAGGGAGAGTCCAGCTCTGGAGGTCACCGTGCTGGTTCTCCAGTGCCGTCACTGCTGGGACCCTCAACATCCTTATTCTTGCTGAAACTCACCCACCCATCCAGGAGGAGCGGCAGCTGAAAGATGTAAGACACTGAGGGGAGAACAGTGTGAGCCAAACGGGGTTGTCGCCAAACCTAGAAAAGCCTTGTAGAAAGACTCTAGTGTCCTCTAAAATGAGACACACAGCCCATGACGCCACTTCATACTTCCTCACTGAGCAGGAACAGCCCATAAGAGTGGACTCCCACTGACCACTGCTGGCTGGCTGGAACCTTTTCAAGATCTCCTCCACCAGGTCAGGGAAAAACAGCAATTTGTTCCCCCCTGGGTAGCACTGTGCGTCAAGGGGGAATCAATGTCATTTTCTGACTTCTTTGGTTCAGAATTGGTAACTTTTAGGCCCTGGGTCCACCTTAGCTTTCTTCATCCCTCGTCCCAAGACCTCAAGGCCAAGGTGCTACTGTGCCCTTCACTCTCTCATGTGCCCAACTCCTTTTTATTATCCTACAAGTGCCCACTGCTGTTACCTGCCATCCCTAACACAAGACACTTGTAAACTCCCAAGGGCCGTAAGTCCCCAAATCAAGTCAAGCAGTGCACCAGGCCTGTGGTTGTCTTTCAAAGGCATCCTTTCAACACCGTGAAGAAGGGCGCCTGGGTGGCTCAAACCCTCTGCCTTCGACTCAGGTCACGATCCCAGGGTTCTGGGATCAAGCCCCTCATCGGGCTCTCTGCTCAGCGGGGAGCCTGTTTCCTCCTCTCTCCCTGCCTGCCTCTCTGCCTACTTGGGATCTCTGTCAAATAAATAAATAAAATCTTTTAAAAAATTAAAATTTAAAAAAAAAAAAACTGTGGAGAAAGTCTTGAAGAACCGTGCCCTCCTCTGAACCACACGGGCATCTGTTTTTTGAGAGAGAGAGAAAAAAAAAAGTGTGCAACACTGCGGGAAAGGCGACAGACAGAGGGAGAAAGAGAATTTTTTTTAAAAGATTTTATTTACTTATTTATTTGATAGAGAGAAAGAGAGAACAAGGAGGGGGAGTGGAAGGAGAAGCAGACTCCCCACTGAGCAGGGAACCCCACGCAGGGCTCAATCCCGGGACCTTGGGATCATGACCTGAGCCAAAGGCAGACGTTTAACCGACCGAGACACCCAAGAACCCCGCGAAGTTTTTTTAAGATTTATTTACTTGAGAGAAAAAGTGTACACAAGTGGTCATGGGGGGAGGACAGAGGGACAAGCAGGCTCCCCACTGAGCAGGGAGCCCAAAGCAGGGCTCGATCCCAGAGCCCTAGGATCATGACCTGAGTCAAAGGCAGATGCTTAACCGACTGAACCACCCAGATGCGCCCCCCCCTTGGCCATCTTTAAGACAATTCTCCAACTTTTCTTCTTCATCAAATTCATCCCCCTTGGGGCGCCTGGGTGGCTCAGTGGGTTAAGCCGCTGCCTTCAGCTCAGGTCATGATCTCGGGGTCCTGGGATGGAGTCCCGCATCGGGCTCTCTGCTCAGCGGGGAGCCTGCTTCCTCCTCCTTCTCTCTCTACCTGCCTCTCTGCCTACTTGTGATCTCTCTCTGTCAAATAAATAAATAAAATCTTAAAAAAAAAAAAAATTCATCCCCCTTTGGAACATCTCTCCTTTCTTGGATTCATCTGTTGTTTTCCCTCTGGAATGTGTGTCAAGGTCTTGTCCACTCTGTCTTCTGCAGAATCCCAAGCCCTAAGATCAACGCCTTGGGTGGTGGTTGTTTTTTTCCTGCCCTTGTAAAAGAGCTTTGCAAATAACCTTCATACCTCACTCACTTATAAAAATAATTTTTTTTAGCAGAAGTTGCCTTCATAAAGAACACAAAGTTTTGTTACAAAGTTCAGTCTGTGCCCTGTTTGTTATACACTAAAAACAGGGAGACCCATGAGTACCATCTTACCATATGATGGAATTTTCAGATTTTAAAAAAGAAAAAATAATCAGAGCCATAGCCTTGCCCAAAGGGAAGCAGCAGTCATTAGGCTATATTAGGCTATATATTCATTTTGTGTGGTTTTCCAAATCTGTGCCTTCCTCTTTGATAATCAATAATTTTTTAAAAAATAAGACCAAAGGAAGGAAGGAAAGAAGGAAAGGGAGGGAGGGAGGGAGGGAGGGAGGGAAAGGAAGAAATCTTGATTCGATCTACTAAACAGAATTACTAAATGACCCAGCAATCCCACTCCTAGATTTATCCCCGAAGAGAACCAAAAGTTAAGGGTTCAAACCAAAAACTGTGGACCAATGTCTGTTGCAGCGTACAGATGGAAATGACTCAAATGTTCATCTACCGGTAAACAGATACACAAGACCGTATACAGATCCATTCGAGGGAAGATTACTCAGCAAGAAAGAGGAATGGGCTGTCCTGATATCTGCTACAACACGGCAGAACCGCGAGACCATGTCGAGGGAAAAAAGTAAGACATAAAAAGCCATGTATCACATGATTTCATTTATACCGAAACATCCAGAATAGGTCAACCCCCAGAGATAGAAAGCAGACTAGTGGGGGCCGGGGGCTGGCAGGAGGGGGGGTTTGTTCCAGTGGTGGGGGGACAGGAAGTGACTGCTAATGTGCACAGCTCCCTTGTGCCATGATGGAAAGTATGTAGTGGTGATGGCTGCAGCACTGTGAAGGTACCAAACCTCACGAACAGGGACTCTTAGGTAGATCTTACCGCAATAAAGAAGAGAAATCTTGAATCGGATCAAAGCCTATCTTGCTTTTGCCTATCTCCTGCTAGGATAGCCGGCAGTTTCTCTGCAAAGGTGAGAAGCTTCAGTCTCGGCACCACGAACAAGATAGCCTGTGGCAGGAATCCCACTGGCCCAGGGACAAGGGTTGCAGGTGGCTGACCAGAAGCACTGGGGCTGGGCATGGATGTCGGCACTTGAAACCCTGTCCT
Organism: Neogale vison; assembly: GCF_020171115.1. NCBI lineage: Eukaryota > Metazoa > Chordata > Mammalia > Carnivora > Mustelidae > Neogale > Neogale vison. Next base: position 218,478,641 of record NC_058096.1, read on the forward strand.
TATCAGATCTTCTGAAGAGAACAGTTTCTCCCAGGCAAGCACTTGGAAACACTCTAGAAAAAGCCCCTCAAGGAATCTCCCTCTCCAGACAGCAGCCTGGGGTAGTTGAAGACCTAAGACCCTCCCTGATGAGACAAATCAGAAGCAAAGAAACTTGTGAAAAGGTCAAAGGACCCTCTACCCAAAACCCTCCAGGCTCTTGTCCATTATGGGCTTTTATCCACCGGATGCCCCCCAGGCCATCTGATCCTACCTCCGTGTCCTGTGGCTTGAGGCTGGATTGGGAGATCTTGGGTCACTTCCCAAACCTAGAATTGGAGGAAATTAGCCCAACTGCTGCTACCCATATGGCCCCACCCATGACAGACAATAGGGCCCCTGAGGAAAGCAATGTTGTTGAGTTTTTTTTTAATCCGATTTAACATTCTTTATCCCTAAGCCTGAGCTAGCACAGGTACCCTCCAAGCCTGAGAGATGAAAAATGGGGAGCAGGAGAGGGGGATACAATTTTGAAACTCTGCGCTGGGAAAGGGAACAGTCTATCGGGGACAGGGGTGCGGGGAGAGGAGGGTGACCACGTGGTCGCTGGCTTCCAAGCCCAGCAGCACCTGAGGTCCCGGGGACCCCCCTGGGGCATTTCAGGTGTTCAGTCACGGAGAACAGATTTTAATTCTGACAAAGGTCTGGTGACACGGTGGGAAGTAACTGGTCAATGAATTTCGTCAAGGAGGAGGGAATAAAAGAAAAACTTGTCAGACCAGTTACCAAGTCATCAGACAGCCACCGTTCCGTAATTATGTATTTAACTCTACACCACCTTCCTCCAAAGGCCTGGGCCAATCTACTTCTCTGGGCGAAAAAGCGGTTAACTGAGATCCCTTAAGCCCTCTTCAGGAAGCCAGGCACTCCTCCAAATGTAAGTCTGAATCTTCACCACCAAAGATTTGGACAGTACTGTCCCTGAGATGCCAGGGACCATGCGGCCAATTGGTCTACCTTCCTCCGCATCCAAAGAGGGGATATCCGGGAGCCTACCGCAACACTTTCCGCCCACTGAGCTTATAACCTTATAGTGATGTCATTGACCTTTTCTCCCAATTCAGCAAGGACTCTGGGGTCCCAGCAACATGCCTGGCTCAGCACAGCTGTTCACGGACTATTAGTGAAACAGGCCATCCAGGATACAGCCCCAAGGTAACGTTTATGACCTCTCCCTCGCGCGCCACAGGGAAACATCGGGCAGCCAAAGCACATGAGATGGTCTAAGGCTCTGCACATCATGAGGCAGCCTCCTTACTCCTGCCCACACAAGGCATGGGCGTCTACCTTTTTTGTCATTGCCATTCCACCCATCTGGAACTCCCTTCCTTCTTCCCCTCTTTCTAAGCGTCATTTGCCAGCTGGAACAACCATTCTCCTTCCACAAATGCCAATGGCAACTTGTCATCAACCTGGGGAGGACCAGGAGCCCCTGCTCTTTGCTGCTACACAAAATCCAGTCATCTCCAAAACCAGAAGTTCATTTTTAAAAATTCCTATCATCTCCATGAGGAGGAAATTACCATGACCCTGGATTGTTTTTTTCCCCCAGGCTGGTACTTTTAGTCCTCCCCTAGATTTTTTTAGAAGATTGCTGACAAAAACAAAAAGGAATACAAGTGACAAATTCAAATGGCCCATCATGCAACACAATCCACCATCTTTTTTTTTTTTAAAGATTTTATTTATTAATCTGACAGAGATCACAAGTAGGCAGAGAGGCAGGCAGAGACAGAGGGGGAAGCAGGCTCCCCGCCGAGCAGAGAGCCCGATGCGGGACTCGATCCCAGGACCCCGAGATCATGACCTGAGCCGAAGGCAGCGGCTTAACCCACTGAGCCACCCAGGCGCCCCATCTTTTATGATTATTATTCAACACCTGTGCGCATGTGTTAGACGTCCCTGTTTTCTGCAGGGACCACAGTGACACAACCACAAAGGAATTTAATTTATCAATATTCTGCAGTGATACTATCTAGAGAACATTGTGATTCCCAGGTGTTCTGGCTCCAGACATGTCTAGAACCACCGATCTGATGACTCACTTGGAGGGAAACGGGACAGGGAGGGGGGCACCTACCTGCCTTGTGACATCTGCCAGCTGGGCAGCCTTGAACAGTTAATTCACTCCTGCCTTTTGACTCCCCAACCAAACAAGAGCTCCTGATGTAAGGTAAGGTAAGGATGGCATGCCATACCTCACAGTCCCCTCCCCTCGGTGCCAGCAAGGGGCAGGGGCACTGCATTGGCCGGGTGCTAGGATGCTCCCAATTTCCAACGAAATCAACCTCGACCCTCCAACATACCCCCTCATCTTTACAAGGTGCAGAGCCAAGAACAAAGGTCGGCACAATTTTTTCTGTAAAGAGCTATATGTTCCTGGGGCGCCTGGGTGGCTCAGTGGGTTAAAGCATCTACCTTTGGCTCAGGTCATGATCTCAGGGTCCTGGGATCAAGCCCCTCATCGGGCTCTCTGCTCAGTGGGGAGCCTGCTACCTCCTCTCTCTCTGCCTGTCTCTCTGCCTACTTGTGATCTCTGTCAAATAAATAAATAAAATCTTTTTAAAAAAAAAAAGGGAGCTATATGTTCCTGGCACTAACCGCAGGCACAGGCATTATGTAAATGAACATATGAGCATGCCTGGCCATGTTCCAATGAGACTTTATTTTGGGACACTGAAATGTTAATTTCATAGCATTTTCACCTCTCATAAAATATTATCCTTTAGATTTACACACACACGCCCAACTTTTTAAAATACAGAAAGCATACTTGGCTCATAGGCCGCAGAAAATTCACTGATGGGCCGCGGGTCAGTTTGCTGACCTCTGGTGAAGGGCACCAGACAAGCCTGATCATCAAGCCATTTCCCAGCAAGGTCTCCAAGAGCAAGTTTCTGAATTACTCCTCTAGCCTCAGCATCCCCTTCTGTAAAATGGGAATTGCTTCCTCTCCTAGGTTGGCTGGGGTGAGGATTCTGTGAGGCGGCGCTTGGCAAATGCTTAGCACTTAGTAGGTGCTCAATAAACACGGCTAAGACCAAGATGCCATTGCTTAGCCACATGACAAGTGTTGGGGACACAACAAGAAAATGCCATAGTCCCTGTCTTCAATAAATCCTAGCCCGATGAGGCAGCTACTGTAAAGGGGGGATGAAAAGAGCCATAAGAAAAGGCAGCCAGAATGTTGGCAGGTGAACATTCCAGGGGATTTCCCCCTCCCCTCCGCTTCTCTGTCTTCTGGACTTCCCCAGCTCTCCACCTGGAGGGCAGGAAAGCCCAAAGCTTACCAGCTCAGATTCTGGGCTCGAACACCTGGGTTCCCAGCTAGAATCCCATCTCCATCTCTACTGTACACCAGCCGTGCAATCTGAGGCAAGAGGCTTACCCCCAGGGGGGGCCTCCATGGTCTCATCCGCGAGAAGGAATTGTGGGGGGACTCAACACTGGATCATCAGTCAACGGCTTAGAACCGTGCAATGGCTACCAAGAAGATTCTAATCATTAACACGTCACAGGCAGAATTAAATACTTAATATTTAATCTAAAGAGAGCACCCCAACATTCAGAAAACCTGAAACCAAGATGGAAGAAAGTCCAAACCCAGAGAGGAGAGACCTGCCTCCTTCAGCCTCCTGCTCCTACTCTCTCGCCGATGTGGCGTGGCGGCCAGTTTCCTGGCACCCTGCATGCCCCAGCCTCACCCACCCCTCTGACTGGCAGCGAGCAGCTGGGGTGGCCTCCCAGAGGGGGGGGGGAATATGCCAGTGGGTTTGGCTATAGCAGCTGGTCAAGCAAGCTCTGTGGCTTCTGATGCCCCCAAAGTCAAGAGCTGAGGGTCCCCGGAGCACCTCAAGGCCCCCACTGAGCAGAGTGGTCTTCCCTCTGGTGCTGTGGGTCTGAGAACCCCCCCACCTACTGAGCAGCGGGTCGGGGAGTGGGCTCTCCTCTGCCTGCCCCAAGCCCCAAATCAGAACCAGAGCCAAACTCTGGCAGGCATTTGCCTAGCAGCAGGTCTGCTCAGAAGGGTAATGGAGCCCTGATGCTCCCAGGAAGCTTCCAGAACACTCACAGAGTGCCAGGCGCAGGAATAAAAGCCCTCCCCGCACCACCTCACTTCCTCCTGAACCACGACACGACACTGACAAACAGGTCTCATCACTGTCCCCGTCCTTTGGATAGGTGACAGAGGTTTATCCACTCATGACCAATGAACAGCAAAACAGGCCTCCAAGCAGTTCTTGTAAACACCTGGGAAAGGGTCAGCGAGGCCGATCTTCGGGGTCTCGTGACACAGAGGGTTGGGGGAGGGGTGATATTCTCTGAAGACACTGAAGGCAAGTTTGGGGCTTTGATCCGTGCTCCCACCCACAGAGCCCTCTCCTAGAACTCTCCTGGCAGAACAGTGTTGTCACATAGTCAAGGTCAGTATTTGCCACCAGAAGGTCCTCTTCGAGGGGCGCCTGGGTGGCTCAGTGGTTTAAGCCTCTGCCTTCAGCTCAGGTCATGATCTCAGGGTCCTGGGATCAAGCCCCACATCGGGCTCTCTGCTTAGCAGGGAGCCTGCTTCCCCCCTCTCTCTCTGCCTGCCTCTCTGCCTACTTGTGATCTCTCTCTGTCTATCAAATAAATAAATAAAAATCTTTAAAAAAAAAAAAAAAAAAAAAAAAAGAAGGTCCTCTTCGAGGAGGCAGGGGCTGGTTCCCACCCTGCGGCCCCAAGCACCCCAAAGCCTGGCACACAGTAGGGTCTCAATCAAGGAGATTTGCGACCCAGCCTGCACAGACTCTCCACTCTGCCCATCCAAGGCCCCCTACGTTCAGCCTCTCCCAGTATCTGCTCCCCAAATCCGTGGGCAGCCTCACCCAGTATCTGCACCCCAAATCTGTGGGCAGAGTGACAGAGAGGAAGCACCTCCAGCCATTTTTTTTCCCTTTTAATTACCTTGACCTTCCTTTAACCTTCCTTTGCATTCTCTGCTTAAAGTATCATTGTTTTGCTAACGGGAAGAAGAGGGCACCCCACAGAGAAAGCATGACCTGGGTCCAGAGAACAAACCAACACTTCCATCCTAAACACTGCCCCAAAAGCTTCCAGAGCCTGATAATCATGTAAGAAAAAGACAATGGCTCTGGCCACTCCAGGAAGTAGTTGGGAAGGTTCTAGAGAACTAAACGAATTGATGGATAGTTTTTCATAGGCTGGTCTAAGATGGGGGGAGCACTCCCTCTACAAAGGTTTATCTGGGTCTGTTTTTGCGCTCATAGGACATTAAATAAGCCTTCAAAAGCCGGGGCAACAAGGTAACATAAGCATTTGAAAAGCCAGAGGAGCACCCGGGTGGCTCAGTCGGTTAAGGGTCTACCTTCAGCTCAGGTCACGATCCCAGGGTCCCTGCTCCCTGCTCGGCCGGAAGCCTGCTTCTCCCTCTCCCAGTGCCTGCTGCTCCCCCTGCTTGTGTTCCCTCTCCTGCCATGTCTCTGTCGAATAAATAAAGAAAATCTAAAAAAATAAAATAAAATAAAAAGCCAGAGATGTCCACTGACATCCGCAGCACCTTATTCCCAGGAGCTGAAACATGGAAGGAACCTAAGAGCCCGTCCACAGACGATGATAAATGAACATGGTCCATCCACACAATAGAACACCGGTCAGCGTGAAAAAGGGGGTACACACACACACACACACACACACACACGGAAGAACCTGGAAGACATTGCACTCAGCGAAACAGGCCAGTGACAGAAATCCAAACGCCGTAGGACTCTACATCCGTGAGGTCCCCAGAGGAGTCCCGTGCACACAGGCAGGAGGTAGATGGTGGGAGCCAGGGACGTGACGGGGGGCAGGGAGTCCGTGCTTCATGGGGACAGTGTCTCCGTTTGGGGAGATGGAAAGTTCTGGAGACGGAAGGTGGGGGTGGCTGCGGGACAGCATGAGTGTGTTTCATGCCACTGAAGTGTGCATTTAACACTGTTTAAGATGTCGGGGCACCTGGCTGGCTGAGCTGGGAGAGCGTGCGCGTCACTCTTGATCACAGGGTCTTGAGCAGGAGCCCCACACTGGGCATCGAGCTTACTTTAAAATAATAATAAACGAAAACATCGACTCTTCGAAAAAAGAAAGAAAAAAACCCTGAAGCTGGTTAAGTTTTATATTATGTGTATTAAAAAAAAAAAAAAAAAAAAAACCCTGAGGGGAAAAGAAAAGGCCAGAGTGGGGTGGTACTCAGCAGACAGGGGCGCTGGTTCAAAGAACCGTCACTTCACCAGCTGCTAGTGGGACAGGACAAGGCTTCACCGAGGGGACCTCAGCATTGATCACACACCAGGAGCAGGTGACGTCCAAGCCCGACGCCAGGAACCAGGTACCTCAGCAGGTGTCAGTCACAGCAACATGTGCAGAGCCACACCTTCCCCCACGACAAAACCCCCCCCGCACGAAAAAGCCAGTCTGTTCTCAAGGGCAAAAGATTGTGTTGGGGATGGGGGGAGGACAAACAAAAACACACACATACATCCCCCCCCCAAAAAAATGCTCCCACCAGGGACATTTCTGCAGATAATACTGTTCTAGATATTTTGACTAAAATGTGTACAGAAATAAATCCACAGAGGAATGTCTTAAATTATATCTCAAGACACAAGAGCCCAGAGTATTTCAAACAAGCACCTAAATTTGGAGACCTCGGCACGGAAATAATAAAAGCATGTTCCCGGTTGCCCTGGTGCTCCAACTACGAGTGGCTCAACCGTTTCTAAACAGAGGGGACAACCCTCTCCCCACACCAAAAAATAAATATATATATATATATATGCTTTTTTTGTGTCTCAGACTTGGCACAAACCCCAGTTGTCTCTTATTAGCTGTGTGTCCCTAGGTAAGTTAAGTAAGTTCTCTGGTCTCCAACATGAAACTAGCAGTGCCCCCCTCGTAGCCGAGTATGCCGTCCTAACACAGATCCTACACATCCTCTTCTTCCCTCCCCATCATAAATGCCAACCATCACCAAAGCCACTGCTCCCAGTTCATTCCCCCTTACCTGCCACCCACCCAGCACCTCAGAAACTGTGTTCTCCAAAATTCCTAACTGTTCTACTTCTGCGGACACTTTGCCCCAACTTTGTGATTTAGCTCCCATGCGTCCCTGACCTACCAGCGTCCCCAAGATTGTTCCACAATATAATAATCATTGTACCCTCTCCTATCCTCAAACAAGGAGGCTCTCTTTCCCTTCAGGGCCCCTCCCCAGGGCTCCAGTGGCTTCTCATGGACAATCCTGTGGCTTCTAATCAGGACTCACCTTGTATGGCTTCCTGATACTTCTGGGCCTAGGCGAGAAGACCCTCCTTTCTCCTTTCCCTTGTACCTTTTGTGATACAACCCTTAGGCCCTCCCCCCCACTGCCCCCCACACACACACTCACTTTTACACACCTCGATCTCATGCTCACTAATTCTTCCCAGGGAAATTCCTGATCTCTGAAGGATTCAAAACAATAAAATAGTAACGGAGGTGTGTTTGGAACATTCCTTCCTGGTTATAAAAACATTATTATAACTATAGTGATTAGAACAGTAGCAGGCCTGGTACAGGAACATACTGATGGATATCCAGAAACAGATCCCAAATCAAAGACAAAGAAGTAAATTTCTTCAATCAACAGCAGTGAGACCCCAACAAGTTACTGGGGGGGGGGGAACATCCCTTTGAATCATGCATACAGATTCCAAATGTCCTGAATGGATTTTTTTTAATGTTAATTAAAATTTAAAAAGGGAATTTGGGGGGAAAAAACATTTTATAGATGGAAAAGAACTTTCTAGGGGCAAATGTTTTAATGTTAATTAAAAATTTTTTGATGTTAATTTTTAATGTTTTTTAATGTTAATTAAAATTTAAAAAGGGAATTTGGGGGGAAAAACATTTTATAGATGGAAAAGAACTTTCTAGGGGCAAATGTTTTAATGTTAATTAAAAATTTTTTTAATGTTAATTTTTAATGTTTTTTAATGTTAAGTAAAATTTAAAAAGGGAATTTGGGGGAAAAACATTTTATAGATGGAAAAGAACTTTCTAGGGGCAAATAATACATTATATATTAATTTTAAAAAAAGAAAAGAACTTTCTAAACATAAAGTAACATGAGAGGCACACAAAGATCCCACTCCAGACTCCATAAACATCTGAAGCTTCTCTGGCAATGGCGACCCAGAGTGTTTTCACCACGGAACAAAAATGTGTGAAAACACATTTGGCAAAAGGGTCAACAACCTCCATCTATGAAAACCGCACATAGACTAGTGTTTCGTAAACTACTGAAGTACTAAGAGATAAATGGACAAAGGATATGAACAGGAAGAGAAAAACCCAAATGATAAACAAACATGTTTGAAAAGGCTCAACCCCGAGAGCAATCAAAGACATCCACACACAAACAGTAACACCACCTCGGCTCCTCCCTGCAGTAAATTATGAAAGATGTTTCAAACAACACTCAAAGCCGGCCAAGGTGTTCCCTCTCAGCCAGTGCTAGGAGGAGCGCCCATCCGTACAACATTTCCGGAAAGTCATTTGGCAACTGGCAGTAAGAGCCTTTGGCCCAGAAATTTCAGTTCTGGAAAAGCCAAGGCCCGAAGAAAGAAATGCTCCATAAAGCTCTGACCCCAAAATGTCCATCCTTCTCTTCAGAATAACTGGAAATCGTCTAAATGCCCCAAGACAGGGAAAGGTAAGTAAATAAAGACACAACCGAATCACGAGAAGGAAGTGCCCCCATTAATTGTGGACTAAGAGCTGCTCTCGTGCTTCCTTCCTTGACCCATTTCTTTTCCCAAACGTCTACCCTGAGCAATCTTACATCTAGGATCAGATAAGAGATAAACTTTTTTTTGCCCCACAACAAAGTCGCACTCGTCCACCTCTAGCCCCCTCAAGCAAGAGGGACATTCAACTGTCTAGCACAGGAGCTGGCAAAACGTGGCCCACAACTTGGCTTGTCAATAAAGTTTTATTGAGACACAGCCATGCCCACGTGTTTGTGTGTTGCCCATGGCCGCTTTCCTGCTACAATGGCCCCGCTGAGGGGTTGTGAGGAGACCACACAGCCTGCAAAGTCGAAAGTATTTCCTGCCAGAGCCTCTGCAGAAAGAGTGTGCCACCCCCAGCTCTAGGGAATGCCTCCCGCTTCTTGCCAACAAATGAGGTGTGAGAAGCAGCTGAGAGCCCCACGTACCCCAGCATACCTTTCTGGCAGTGGCTGTGTGTCCAACAGCGCTCGACAAACTGCCCGTTGATGACAGTGGCAGGGCAGCTGGTCTTGCCCTTCGCCGTGCCCGGACAAATGTCCCCACACTCCTCGTTGTCGTCTTTGTTCAGCACGACGTAATTATCCTCCACAGAATCCAGGATGCGCGACCAGTCGATGGTGGACAGGTAGCACAGCTCGTTATTCTTCTCGATGCGGACGGAGCCCCGGGTAATGTTCATCAAGCTATAGAGGCCGAGTTCCTTCAGGTGAACCATCTCGAAGATGACCAGTGCGTAGTTGAAGAAGAGGCGCGAGCCCCGGATGACCGTGAGGTTGGGGAACAGGTCCTTCAGGCTCTCCAGCCCATAGACCCGGAAGAGCAGCAAGTAATCAGTGATCATGATGAGTTTGGGGAAACTGAGGTCGCGGAAATCCTCGGGCCTCGTTTTGAACATCAACAGTATCTGCAAATGTCCTTCAATGACCGAGCAGTTGGCCAGCTCGTGCAACCTCGTGAGGTTGTTCCGGATATCCATGCCGGGACACACTAGAAGTAAAAACAAGCCAAAAGCAAGACAGGTGAGCAAACACGCCATGGGTAGGTTCTAAGCATTAGCGCAGGGCCAGCTTCACAGGTGTGCAACCTGAGTCGTGGGACAGACTCAGGAGGGCCCTCCCCTTGGCTCGATGCTCCTCCATCCGTTTTGAAATCCTGGATCATTTCTGGGCAAGGAGCCCCATGTCTTCACTCTGCACTGGGTTCCCGCTAATTCTACAGTGACCCCTGTGGATGTTTTCTCTCTAGTGTCTGTGCCAAAGTCGTCACCTTCTGGAAACTCCTTTGGCAGTCCTGGTGAGCCGCCTGAGAACCACTGCATCAAATATGACGCAGTAGAGACGCTCGGACTGCATGGGGTTGAGTAAGGCGGCAGGTGCAGAAGGGAAAGGGGAGCCGTCCCCGGTGAGTCAACATCAGAGATCTTCAGGAGACGGTTTTAGGAGGATAAAGGTGCCCACATCCAAATGGGGCAAGGAGAGCTGAATTGGTTTTATCGATTCTCCTAACTCAAGGACTCTCCTTCCCAACCTGCCTCCCTCGTTCCCTGTTAACTGATCTCCCCTGCCCAAACACCCTGCGTGGTCATCTCCCGAAGGTGGTCCTTCCTGGGCTCTGGAACCCTCCCTGGCTCCCCAGGACCCTGGCTCTTCTCCCTCCCAGCCCGCAGGGCTCCCCCCTTGCTCACTCCCCTGTGCCACGCTGAAGAGGCTGCCCACCACTCCCACACCTCCAGGGCTCCGTGCCTTCCCCTTCGCGACATGACCTATGAGAAGCAGGATGTGGAGTAACAGAGGCGCACAAGCAGGGCCCCGCACATAGTAGGTGCTCATTTAATACCAGCTATCTCCCTGTTAGCAATTTCTCTCAAACATACCACGATCCTCTCGGGGCTCTGTGCCTTCACTTCCCTAGCTCCAACGGCGTGGGTAGACGCTACTCCAGTCGGCCACTGGAGCTCAAAAGCAGCCCGAGTACAATATGTGAATAAGTGGAGGTGGCTGTATTCCAATAAAACTTTATTTACAAGAACAGGTAGGGGCCTAGAGTTTCATTCCTGGGGCTGTAGCTGGTGACCCTTGCCCTAGTCCTGTGCTGTCCAACAGAACTTGCAGGATTGATACCAATGTATCCATGTCCCCAGGGGTCCACTGGGGAGGCCACCAGCCATCTGTGGCTCTAAGGCAGCTCAAACGTGGCAAATAAGACTGAGGAACTGAATCCTGAATTTAATTTTACTTTAGTTCATTGAACTGGAAATAAACCCATGTAGCTAGTGGCTAGTGGAAATAGACCCATGTCCACTGTACTAGACAGGGGAGCCGGAGCTCTGTTGGCTCTCAAAGCCCCTTTATACCTCAGTGGCCTGTTTGTAAATCCAGCCCATCACCTTCAAGATCCAGTTCAAATACCACCTCCTCCAGGCACCCTTCTCTGATTTCCTTCCCCTACCCATACCTATTGGAAGCTCTTCCTTCTCATTGTGCCCCTTAAACTTGAGTTAATATCCATCGGAACCAAATGCTTGAGGCAGCTTCTCCTTGCCCACCCCCCACACACACACATCCCTCAGCACCTGGAATGTAAGGCTCAGTCCACCATCTCTACTTATTATATTCTAAGACACTAAACCTTCCCCCAGTATCACTTAGGCAAACAGATTATCCTAAAGAAGAGTAAAAAATCCCCTTAACCCCTGAAACAGATAATGCATTATATGATAATTAAGAAAAATGGGGAAAAAAAGAAAATCCTCTTAAAAATCTACCCTGAGAACAACTCACAAAAGAAGCACAAATTGGGGGGGGGGGGCAGGAAAGCAAACAATTGGGGGAATAAAGCTGCAATGTTCCTTAGTCACGTTCTTTGCAGACTAGGCTAAATCAAGGGAAAATACACGTACACACTCATCTACTCATGAAGAGTTGGGATGAGGACACAGGTCCGAGCCCTACATCTCACACCACCCAAGTCCCACCTACAGCTCCCAGCCGCAGTCCTGTCCAAACATCAACATACAGAGGTCGCCACAAGTATGGGGTCACTGACGCCTCCCACAAGTCCCCACCCAACCAGTGGTAGGCAGGGATGCCAGATCTGACAAATAAAAATGCAGGATGCCCAGTTAAATTTCAATTTCAGGTAAGCAACAAGTATTTCTTTAGGATAACTATATCCCCTGCCACGTTCAGAGCACACTTCTCCTTAGAAATTGTTGTTTACAGGAAATCCAAATTTAGCCGGGTGCCCTGTCTTTTCTCTGGCAATGCATGGCTTAGGTTTCAAACCTGAATGTCATCCTACATTTCAAGTGTGCACACTAAAATTTTACCATGCAGAAGCAAAAAAAAAAAAAAAAACACCTGCCCGCCATCCTCCCCAGGCTGCAGAAGGACCAAAACCGGAGATGAACGTTCATTCAACTGTTGAACACCAGGGAAATGCAAATTCAAGCCACAGAGAGAAACCCCTTCATTCCCACAAGGATGGCTAAAATCAGAGATGGACAATAACAAGTGCTGACAGGGATGTACAGCAAACTGGAACCCTGCCCCCCACCCCATCTGTTCTCTCTCTCTCTCTCTCTCCAATAAACAAAACCTTAAAAAAAAAAATAAGCTCATCTGATTTTGAAACTTGACCAAAAAAGATTTTCTCTCACTCCTCCTCTGCCCCTCCCCTTCTCTTAAAAAAAGTTCATTCACATTATACTATAGTCTACAAAGTGTGCAACAGCATTGAGACCAAAATATATATATATACCCCTTAAAATTAAAAAATAACACACTAATGACCACCTGAGCTTTTGGGGAGTCATAATCATTGATCACCAATCACCAAACCAATATAATGAAAAAGCCTGAAATACTGTGAGAATTACTGAAAGTGACACAGAGACACAAAGTGAGCAAATGCTTTGGAAAAAATGGCACAGACAGACTTGCTCGGGGCAGGCTTGCCGCAAAGCTTCAAGTTGTAAAAAGCACACTCTCTGCAAAGCACGACCAAGGGCAGTACAAAAAAATGACATATGCATGTACACATGTCTACTAATAGCCAAAATGTCATTAATAGCCGAAAAGTGAAAACAGCCCCAATGTCCATCAACCGATGGATAGATCAGTAAGATACGGCACATCCACACCAGGACATATGACTCAGCCATAAGAAGGAATAAAGCAACATGATATGAGCAACATGGACGTAGCCTGAAAATTTGATGCTCAGTGAAAAGAAGCCCGTCACAAAAGATCACGCGTGCTATGATTCCATTTACACAGAGGCAAACCTACAGAGACAGAAAGTAGGTTAGTGGTTCCAAGGGGCTGAAGAGGAGGGAATGAGGAGGGAAGGCTAATGGAGATGGGGTTTCTCTCTGGAGTGATGAGACTGTTCTAAAAGTGACTACAGTCGACGGCTGCACAACTCGGTGAATTTAGTAAGAGCCAATGAATTGTATGTAAACCCTAAATAGGTGAACTGGGGGGCGCCTGGGTGGCTCAGTGGGTTAAAGCCTCTGCCTAAGGCTCAGGTCATGATCCTGGGGTCCTGGGATTGAGCCCCGCACTGGGCTCTCCACTCAGCAGGGAGCCTGCTTCCCTTCCTCTCTCTGTCTCTGCCTCTCTGCCTACTTGTAATCTGTCAAATAAATAAATAAAATCTTTTTTAAAAAAATAGGTGAACTGTAGGATACTGAATCACAGCTCAATAAAGCTGTTCTAAAAAAAAAAAAATGAAACGACTGTAATAGTAGGGAACAATAAACTGCTTTTTTTCAAGTCTCCAGTGAATCTCACTGAACTCATTAAAGCTGTGGGTGTCCCTATTAGTCTAAACAACAGAGCGATTTACTGTTGGGACAGAAAATATCCCAAGGAGGTTAGAAATGGTGCCAGAAATCAATGTAGGGCCTTCTGCCGGCTTTTAATGCCTCTGGGTGGAAACTGAAGAACGCTTCAGGTTCCTCCAAAGTAGTATATCGCTAAGCACCCCTACATACTGGGACAGAAGGACAACGGGGACCAGGGGCATTGGGGGAGCCAGCAACAGCTCACACAGTAGCCCCCTGCTATCTGTAGGTTCGGTTACCCGCAGTCAACTGCAGTCAGAAAATATTACATGGAAAATTCCCAAAACAGACAATTCCCAAGTTCTGAATTGCCCGCCATTCTGAGGAGTGTGATGAAATCTCACGCCATCCCATTGTGCCCGGTATGTGAATCATCGCTCTGTCCAGCCCACCTGCGCTGTGTGCGCTCCTACACGGCCGCTGGTCACATCACATAGGTGCGCGCATCTAGGAAATAAATACAGCATCTGTGGGGCTCAAGACGATCGTGGTTTTATGCAGCCACTGGGGGTCTTGGAACATATCCCCTGAGGCAAAGGGGGGCTACTGTGTTTTCTGAGCACTTACTATATAAAGTACCTGGCCCACTTACTCCCTGGCTCACTGAATTCTAAAAATAATTTCCAGAGGAGGTCCATTTTCACACCCATTTGTGTGACCAGCCAATCAAGATTCCCCCAGGCTGAGTTTTAAGTGGTGGCGGGAGGTTTGCAACCTTACAATTACATGCAGTCCATGCATGTAACTGTGTTACAGTTACCATAACATAGTAACTCTGTTACAGTTACCATAACATAGTAACTCTGTTACAGTTTTACCATCTTTGTTCCTTCAAAAACATGCCTAATGAAGAAGCAGGTGCAAGTGACATCAATCAGGAAACAGTGTAACAGTTTGCCTGACATGACAACCCAGAGAATGATCTTGTTAAAGATCATTTCTTTTGTTCCCTCCTTCAGCAAATAATCTGAGGAGGACCTGCTCTGTGCCCATCATTGTTCCAGGGACGGAAGTGCCATAGGGAACAGGACAGACCCAGATTCCTGCATCTCTCCAACTAGTTAGTTGCTATCAACTGCCAAAGTCAACTTAAAATATAACCAAGAGGAAGCCTTCAAGGAGAACTTCAGGGGCTAAAAGAGATCATAGAAACGAGCTATTTGACTTGGTCTGGGATAATGAAGGAGGGCTTCCTGAAGGAGGTGGCACTAGGATTAACACCTATGCAAATAGTGCATTAAGAATTATTGAGTTCTGCCTAATCTGTTGGAAGGTCAAGGGCAACGGCAAACTACAGCTCAATGCTATGGGTGACCAGGCTGTGTAGGATCTACAGCATCCAACATAAATATAATATAAACCATGTATGGCATTTTAAATTTTCTCTAAAAAGATAAAAAGAAACAGATGAAATTAGGGGCACCTGGGTGGCTCAGTTGGTTAAGGGTCTGCATTCAGCTCAGGTCATGATCTCAGGGTCCTGAGATCAAGCCCTGCACCTGCCTCCCTGCTCAGCAAGGAGCCTGTTTCTCCCTCTGCCCCTCCCCCTGCTCGTGCTCTTTCTCTCTCAAATAAATAAATAAAATCTTTTTTAAAAATTTAATTTAATTTAATAATTAATTAATTAATTTGATTAAATAAGGAGCGCCTGGGTGGCTCAGTGGGTTAAGCCTCTGCCTTCAGCTCAGGTCATGATCTCAGGGTCCTGGGATCGAGCCCCCCCTTCAGGCCCTCTGCTCAGCAGGGAGGCTACTTCCCCTTCTCTCTCTGCCTGCTGCTCTACCTACTTGTGATCTCTGTCAAATAAATAAATAAAATCTTTTTTAAAAAAAAGAAAAGAAAAAAAGAGGGACACCTGGGTGGCTCAGTCAGTTGGGCGTCTGCCTTCAGCTCAGGTCACAATCCCAGGGTCCTAGGACTGAGCTCTGTATCAGTCTCCTTGCTCAGCTGGGAGACCGCTTCTCTGACTGCCTGCCACTCCCCCTGCTTTATTCTCATTCTCTCTCTCTCTCTCTGACAAATAAAGAAATAAAATCTTTAAATTAAAAAAAAGATGAAATTAAATATATTTAAATTAACACAAAGTATCAAAAATTTTACTTCAACATGTAGAAATTACGAAGGAGTATTCCTTCATCCTACTCTGCAGGATTTTTTCCCCACAGGAAGCTTCCAAAATGCCATGCAGCCCGTCTCAATTCAGATGCCAAATCTGCGGCAGAAATACAAGATCTGCACACGCAGCTTTCATACAACGTAGCACTGAAAATGCAGGCGCATTTCTCCAACTTGTTCCAAACGTACTAAAGGGTTTTCCAGCAACAGAATCAAATACTGACTTTTTTAATATTTAAATGACCTAAAGTAAAATAAAAGTAAAGACTGCCACGGCTTCAAGAGCCCCCACATGGACAACCCACATGGGACCTCTCCCTCGGAGCGACTCTTTCTTTCCGATGGTGCTGGTCTAGAACTTCCTGCCGCCTGGAGGGATGTGACAATGTTCCAGGCAAGATGACTTAACACGAGAGCCGCCTTGGAAAGTGTCCCTTCTCCCTAGTTGTCTCTCCACCGTGAAAGCAGGCAAGAAGTGTGGAGAGGCAGGGAAGGGGGTACCTAGAAGGTTCTGAGAGTGCTTTCCAATGCTGAGAGTTTTAGACATTCTGCATTCGATCGTGAATGTACTCCACATTCTTCAAATGCTCCCGGGTGACCTAGTCTGGGGCCACGTGTTCTCTGCATTCTTACCAGTCTTAACACCCCGAAATTCAGGAGTCCTGTGCCAACGAGCCTCGGGTTTAGGTGTCTGGCCATCACCCATGCCAGTTCCGGGCCGTGCTAGAAACCCAGGAGATCTGGCTTTCTACCCCAGCACCTGCCAGCCGTGGTCATCCTGAGCCACGGACCTGTGCCACCCCTTCGAGCTCTGCCTCCGTTTCATCACTGCGAATGACGGCAGCAGCATGACGAAGAAGCCATGAAGAGCTGATGAGAACTGGAATCTGGCCGCGTCCACGTGTTAGTGCTCTGCCCCGAGCTGGCGAAACCAGTTCCTAGACGTGTCACCTTCGGAAATGAGAACTGGGGCACACCGCAGTATAAGACTTCCTGAAGATTCTCCACCTGCCCGAAAGACTGGCTCTCAAAACTGGCTTCCCCACAGGAGAAACGGGGGAGCTGGAGCCGATGGCAGGGAGAATCCAGACCCCAGGATTCTAATGCAGGTTCCAGGACCAGCAAGTCAGCTACATGGAAATCGCTGCTTTATTCACTCAGCCAACATCTGCTGGGGGTCCTGGTGCACTAGGCACCCTGCTGGGCACGGGGGCTATCAAGATAGATGAGGCTGAAGGCTTACAGCTCGTAGAGACACCGAAATACCTGCCCAGCTGCTATCAGAGTGTGCTGAGGCAATGTTCTGCACAGAACAGAGAGGCCTGACAGCCCCAGGTGCAAATCTCAGCTTTGCTGACTGGCAGCTGTGTGACTTCAGGTGAGTGACTTAACCTCTCTGGGCTTCCATCTTCCTGGCCCCACTGGGTAGGAAGGCAGGTGCACAGAAGTCAAAGGAGGCAGGAGTAACAGGCAGCCAAATAAATATCACAGAGAAGCCAGCTCAGACAAGGTCTGAGGGACTTCAAGAGGTTTGAAGGAGCTCTCCCAACTGCATGGGGTTGAAGGGTGAGGGATGAAATCACCAAGGCTCGGGGGCAATGCTATAAACACAGGTGCCTCTGGACCCAGAGTTCTTCTCTGGAAATCTGCTGCAGGTAAGTTCACACATGCACCTCAGGGGGGTTTATGGTGGCCCAGAGGTCAGGTTGAGGGGGGAGGTGGGGAGCTAAAGCACTGGGAGTCTTTTCTTGCAAATTCCTGGTAAAAATCTCAGTGAGAGAGGAAGCAGCCCACAGAGAGGAGACCTGAGGAAGGTGGTTCCTTTTTTTTTTTTTTTTTTTTAAATTTTATTTATTTACTTGACACAGAGAGCACGCACAGGCAGGGAGGACGGCAGGCAGAGGGAGAGGGAGAGGAGAAGCAGGTTCCCCACAGAGCAGGGAGCCCAACATGGGGCTCGATCCCAGGACCCTGGAATCATGACCTGAGCTGAAGGCAGAGGCTTAACCAACTGAGCCACCCAGATGCCCCAGGAAAGAAGTTCTTGAGCCCAGTCAAAGAAGGAGAAGATAGGGGGGTCCCTCTGCCACCACAGGGGCCAGGGGCCCCAATGTGGGTGCCTGGGGCCTCGGATACTCGGGGACAGAGGACGCAGGTAACAACAGTGGACCATCATCACACACAGAGGACGGAGAAGAAAACCATGTAAGCAGAGCACCAGAGGGGAAAGACGGCCCTGACGGGACATTCGCCATCCAGGCCATCATCCTTCTGGGAACTTCTCACAGTCCTGGAGGATGCACCAAGGGGATCTCCTGAACAGACCAAGAGCCAAGAAGGCTCTGTCGGAGATGTGGAAGCCAAAGAAAGCCCCGGGAAAGCTAGAACTCAAATCCCTGCGGGTTCTCCCTCCCCAGGGGAAGGGAGAGGCCTAAGCTGTGATGTCCACAAGGCAGGAACATCAAAAGGCTGGGGGAGACCTGCGAATTCCTCAGACCAGGGAAGATAAACTCTCAAAAACAGGCTTTCCCAGGGTCACCGCAGAAAGCCACATCAGTCACCGCATGTGCATCGGGCTCCCCTGGAAACTGCTGGACACACAGGGCTGGCAAATGCCCTGAGGGGCTGGGGGTGCGCAAGCCTGGGACACGGACAAAACACTGCACATGTGTTGCCCAGACAGCTTTTCTCGAAAAGGAATGTGACGGGAGGCTCAGAGGGAACTGCGTCCTCCTTGAGGCCACACAGCAAAGATGAGACAGAGCCAGGACCTGAGCCCCATACACTAGTTTGCTCGGGCTCTCTCTCCAACTACAGTCACGCTCCGTGGGGCTGGGGGATGGGGCCTCAACGCATGAATTTCGGGGGAGAGGGACATAATCCAGCCCATCGTGCACAGGGCCGAGGACACCAGCACCTGCACCCTTACCCATCACACAGAGTTCCCCACAGTGTGCTCTGGGCATGGCCAGCCTCGGAATCATGGACGCGGAGAATGCAGATTCCCGGGCCCAGCTCTAGATGCTAGAGCAAATAAATCAATATATCTGGGAGCCACACCCCAGGATCTGCATTTACACAAGGTTCTCCAAGGGATGTGGTGGGGACTCAAGTCAGACAGACACACCATCTACCCATCCTGGCCCACCAGGCCCCCCCACCCCACCTGTCTGTCCCCCTGTCTTCTGTCCCACCCACTCCACTGAGCACTTTGCCCCAGGGTCAATGCCATCAGATGCCTTCTCTGGGGGCTGTTGCTAGAGAGAACCCCATAAACGTGGTGGGCCACCCCCAGCAATCTCAAAGAAAGAAGGACCCACATGTGTTTTACATGCTGGTGTCGCTTGCAGCCAGGTTTCAGAGCCGATTCTGACCCTGGTCCTCATCTTAGCTAGCTAGGGCTGCCGTAAGAAAATACCATCGAGGGCGCCTGGGTGGCTCAGTGGGTTAAAGCCTCTGCCTTCGGCTCAGGTCGTGATCCCAGGGTCCTGGGATCGAGCCCCACATCGGGCTCTCTGCTCAGCAGGGAGCCTGCTTCCTCCTCTCTCTCTCTCTCTGCCTACCTCTCTGCCTACTTGTGATCTCTGTCTGTCAAATAAATAAATAAAATCTTTAAAAAAAAAAAAAATACCATCGAGAATGCAAGCTGGTGCAGCCACTCTGGAAAACAGTGTGGAGGCTCCTCAAAAAGTTGAAAATAGAGCTACCGTATGATCCAGCAATTGCACTACTGGATATTTACCCCAAAGATATAAATGCAGTGATCCGAAGGGGCATGTGCACCCGAATGTTTATAGCAGCAATGTCCACAATAGCCAAACTATGGAAAGAGCCTAGATGTCCATCAACAGATGAATGGATAAAGAAGATGTGGTGTACACACAAACACACACACACACACACACACACACACGGAATACTATGCAGCCATCAAAAAAAAAATCTGCCATTTGCAACGGAAACTGGCACGAGAGCGTATTATCCTGAGCAAAATAAGTCAATCAGAAAAAGACAATTACCAGACGGTCTCACTGATATGAGGAATTTGAGAGGCAGGGCGGGGGGTCACGGGAGGAGGGAGGGAAAAAATGAAACAAGATGGGACCAGGGAAGGAGACAAACCATAAGAGACTCTTATCTCAGGAAACTGAGGGCTGCTGGAGGGGAGGGGGGGCGGGCGGGATGGGGTGGCTGGGCGATGGACACTGGGGAAGGTATGCACTGTGGCGAGTGCTGTGAATCGTGTAAGTCTGAGGAATCACACACCTGTACCCCTGAAGCAAATAATACGTTATAATTTAAAAGAAAGAAACTCTCACTGACTGAGCAGCGCAAGCCACAGAAATTTATTTCTCACAGCTGGGGTCTGAGATCAAGGTAGCCAGCACGGTCCACTCGTGGGGCGGGCTCTCTTCCTAGACTTTAGACCAGGGCTTTACCCTCATTTTTACCTCCCCAAAAGCTCCATCTCCAAATACAGGGCTCCCAGGTATGAACTGGCAGGGATGGGGGCTACAGGATGTTGCTTCTTACTCCGGACAAACATGTATCAAGCCGTTCTCCAGCCGACACCTAGAGCGTGGTCTGTCTCATTTACCCGTACGGTCAACGCTTCACTAAACGCCTCTCCAGTGTCTAAACTGCCCAGACCAGTGTCTCTGGGGAGCCACCGAGGTACACCCAGTCTGTACTGAAAGGGGAGAAGAAGGGGTGGACGATGAAGCTGGAGAGGGAAGGAAGGAAGCCTCTGGCCCATGAGGGAGAGGCAGGTTTCGTGGGCAAAAGGGGGAAGAAGGGTGCTTGGAACCAGAAGCACCAGCGAGAAGCCTGAGGCAGGAGGAACAGGGAACCCCGAGGAACAGCAGCCAAGGACCTCAGCTAGCTCGCGTGCCGGGGCAAGGGGTTTAGGGGGCAGCTGCGGAAGGACCCAAGTAGGAAGCAGAAAAATCCCCATGGCAGCAGAGGACAGAAAGTACTGAACAGGGCACCCTGGCTGAGAAGAAAGAGGGCCTATCGCGGGAGCGGGTACAAGGAGAGAGGCGAGGCCACAGAGACCCTGGGGAATCACCATCAATGGGATGCAGGAACCAGGGAGGTGGAGGAGGGGAGGGAGAAGTGAGGAGCACCCGCTAATGAACGTGGAGAGGACCAAGGGTCTATGCCCGCCCCAACACCACCTTCTAGAAGCCTGGGAGCCAGAACATCTAGGCTAATTCCTAATCCCACCCACAGCTTTGCAGTCCTATAGGCATCATACATCAAACCACAGGATCCTAAGAAGTTTCCATGCCCCTTGGGGATCCTATCTACCTCTTCTCTTCTCTTCTCTAGATGGAGACAGGCAGTGCCACAGAAGACACAGGAAAGAAAACCAAAAGAAGTTTTACAAGACCAAAGGCACTTTGTTTAAAAAAAAAAAAAAAAAAAAAGTAGCAGGAGCTTTGCTACAATGCAACCACATGTAATTAGGAAGGAACATCTCAGACCTTGTCCCCTTTCTGATCTTCTGCAAGGGAACAGGATACATCTTTGGAAACAGACTGGCAACAAGAAATCATAGAAGGGCTGCGGGAAAACAGTGGTAGCTCCCCGCTCTTCACCCCTTTGTGTCCAAGCACTACCTTTTTGCGCACGGTTAGCAAACATAATTTTTGGAAAGTACCTATATTTTCCACGTTCCCACAAAGGCATAGGAGAGAAGCAAGAATCTCCTACTATCAGGCTGCTGTTCCTGAACACACAGATAACAGAGGCTATCGTACAGACACGATGTGACACCGTCCCTTCTGGAATGGGAAGAAAAACCCAGATCGGAACTCAAATTTTAATCCTCGTTGAGTCTGCCTTGAACTCCAATTGGAACCTCATATCCAGTCTGCAGTTGGCGACAAACCCGATCTCTTTCTAAAACACCCAAAGCCACTGGTGAATTCCCCTGACACCAGGAACAACGGAAACGGAACATGGGAGACCCCTCCTTGAAACAAGGGCCAGAGGTCTGGTGCCATCTTGTGAACTTTCCAAGACATAACCAAGGATTTCGGCACAGATAAAAAGAGGACCAGAGGGACAGATACATTCCATGACATGCTACATGGGTCCTGGCAACATGCAAATGCACAAACTTTAAAGCACAGTGACCAGACATCACCGACAGCCCCTTCTCATTAGCTCTGTCTCTGGAGTCCCCTGGAACACGGGCTTAGCAAACACTGTGCCATCGTCCCTAGGGAAATACTAACTTAGGTCCAGCAAGTCTCTGGCCACGAGGTTTCTGTCAACTGATTATCCATAACCTTGTTTTCTGCGCATTTCTGTTTAAATACACCTTATTTAATAGACAGTGTCGATTCATTAACTTTAAATCACAGCCAACGGCACCAGGCACTAGAGCTTGGGTCTGAACAAAGCTCACCGACCCATGTGTTTTCTCCATGAGGCACATTGCAGCCTTCCTGCATCTACTTTCTACATTTGCACAAAACACCCCGTCTACAAGGACTGGGCGAGGCCATTTCAAAGAGCACAATCACCCACGAAAGGCACGAAAATGTGGGCAATGCGACAGTATGTCCATCGCCAAAGGAGACACTTGTTTCCATCTCTGAGGCTGGTCTGAATTCACCCTCCGGGAGATCAAACAAGCTGCTCCACCACCCTGACCTCAGAGGGGAACGGTTCCGCCACCCAGATGGTGGGACGCTCTACGCTTATCCAGGAAGAGCCACCCAAGTGCCCTGAGTACTGCTTTTAGGGCTGCAAATTAATTTTAGCCTCAAGGCAAATTCACAAATAGGGAATCCGTGAGCCATGAGGAACTTAGCAGTGCTTAAATACAAAATGTCAAAAGTTAAGAATATTAATTCGGTTGGGGCGCCTGTGTGGCTCAGTAGCAAAGTGACTGACTTCATCATGGGTCATGATCTCAGGGTCCTGAGATCAAGCCCCGCCTCAGACTCTACACTCAGCGGGGAGCCTGCTTCTCCCTATCCCTCTGCCCCCACTCATGCTCGCCTACACATGCTCTCTCTCTAATAAGTAAATAGTAAAAAAAAGAAAGAAAGAAAGAAAAGAAAAGAATACTGGGGCACCTGGGTGGCTCAGTCAGTTAGGCATCTGCCTTCAGTCCAGGTCATGGTCTGGGGGTCCTGGGATCGAGTCCCACAACGGGTTCCCTGCTCAGCGGGGAGTCTGCTTCTCCCTCTCTCTCTGCTGATCCCCCTGCTTGTGTGCTCACTCACTCTCTCTCTCAATTAAAAAAAAATAATAAAAATAAAACATTTTTAAAAGAATATTAATTCAATTATAAGAATGTTTTAAAGTCTACAGAGAAAACAATGAAGAACAGATCAGGGTTGCTAGGGTTAGGGATGGAGAGAGCTTAACCATAAAGTGGTGTCTAGAGGGAATCTGGGCGATGGCACTGTTCCATATCCCAGTTGTGGGGACAGTCCCACAACTCCATGCCTGAGCTAAAATTCATGTAATGGTGCACATGCACCCACGTACAATTAAGACGCAAACGGAGAGCACGGTCACCTCCCAGGATAGAAATGGAATGATTTTAGGAACAAAGTGTTGTTGCAAGGGACTTTTGTTTTTTTGTTTTTGTTTTTTCCTGTCCAGATTTTTGTAAAGCTGTTGCAATGAGCATGTATTACTTGTTATTTTAATTAAAAAACCATATATAGCGCCCCGTTATAAAACATAAGCCAATGTATGTATCCTTTTTTTTTAGAAGATGATTTCGCTATTTTAGAGATAGAGAGCAGGTGTGCACAGTTGGCTGGAAGGAGCAGAGGGAGAAGGAAAGAATCTCAAGCAGACGCCCCGCAGAGCAGGGAGCCTGACCAGGGCTCACTCTTCGCACCCTGAGATCATGACCTGAGCCCATGAGACCTAGAGTTTGACGCTCAACTGAAGGAGCCACCCAGACGCCCCTAATGTGTGTATTTTAACAGAAATTAACACAGGGGTCTTGAAAGAAAATCTCGTAGCGGACACCACTTCCAAGTTCTAGACACAAAGCCAACAGCGAGGGCGCCTCATTCAACAACTGTCCCAATAAATAAATTTTGAGATCACACACACAGCTAACGAGGGGACATCATGGTATTTTCTGGATACCACTTGGACCCATGAATTCAGGGAGCATTAATTTAATACAGCTTTCTCTGGGGCACCTGGGTGGCAAGGTTGGTTGAATGACTGCCTTTGGCTCAAGTCATGATCCTAGAGTCCCGGGATCGAGTCCCACATCCAGCTTCCTGCTCAGCAGGGAATCTGCTTCTCCCCCCTAACCTCTCTCCTCTTACGCTCTCTCTCTCTTTTTTTTTTTTTTAAATACAGCTTTCTCAGTTAGGGGGAAAACCAGCATCCCCGAACATTCGTGATGCGGTCTTGTTGTACGGGGGACCCCACAAGCCATTAGGCAGATCATCCTGAGGATAAGCAGGAGTTTGTTATAAATTAGGAGTCCGCAAACTCTCTCTGTGATGGGCCAAAATATAAATATTTTTGTGGGCCATGAGATTGCAACTATTCAACTCTGCCGTTAGGGCACAAAAGCAACCCTAGATGATGCCAATAAAACTTTATTTATAAAACCCGTGTGGGCAGGCAAGAGTGAGCCTATGGGCTGTAGTTTGCTGGCCCCTGTTCTACACAAAGGAGTTTGACATATGAATTCAAAACTGGGCTGACAGCAGATGGCAGTAGGGACTCTATGAAGACAGAGCGAACATCTGAACCCTGGAAGGGGGGGGGCGGTGGGCTGGGGACCACTCTGCGGGGGGACTACGCCTTCCTGGTGTCCGGTGGGGAGGGAGTAGGCAGTGGCAGTGGCAGAGAGGTCAGCTGGGGTGAGGGGACCAGAGACACACTCAGGAGGTGAGAGAGTACCTTCACTAGCGCCATCGGCAAAGCAAAGCGATGGAGACACTCGCCAGAGAGCTGTGGGCAGTGTGGTGGGTGAGAGGCGAGAGGGAGGCTGGGCAGGGCCCAGCAGGGGAGGCTGGGCATAGGAAGGCTGGAGGTGGGTGGTGGGCAGTGGGGTTCAGGGAGTGGTGCGTGTTCATAGGCTGGGAAGGGAAAGGCTCTGGGGCAGACGGAGATCCCAGTACAGAGTAGAAAGCAGGGATCCAGGTGGAGAAGTGCCCCAGACGAGGGAAAGGTTATCTCCCTGAATGCAGTCATTCTCAACGAGGGACAGCTGCCAATGGCCAGTGACTGTCATGACCGGAGAGAGGAGATGCTGCAGCATGTTGTTGGGGGGAAGAGACCAGGGATACGGCACAAAATCTCACAATACACAAGACAGCCCCCCACAGCCAAGACCAGCCTAACCCCAAATGTTACGAGCGCTGAAGCTGAGGGCTTCCTCTAACCAGATCAAGAACGGGAGTCAATAATGGCATGGGGAGCAGTGGGGGCCCCCGGGAGCTCACCCCCATGACCTCTATGAGTGAGCAGGGCAGGGATGATGGGCAGGGCTCCAGGAGAGACACGTGAGGTTAAGAATAACCTCAGGGAGGTTACGGAGCAGGCAGAAGCTCTGCTCCGGGGGCCCCAAGCACGCAAGAGAACCCACTGGAGAAACATCTGGGGCCACTCTGAGAAATGAGGGACACCTGAGAGATAAGGGGACTCTGGAAGCAAGCCTCTCATGCCTCAATCAGCTGCCTCGCTGGACTCCCCCAAAGCCCTGTGGGTTTTTAGTTTAATGAATCCCACATTGCCTTCATTCTTTAACTTTGCAATGCCCCTCCCCCCGACCCCTCCACTCCCAGTAATCTCAGGCCACAGTCACCCAGACCCAGGAGCAATTGGGGGGGGGGGTCCTGATCAGCTAAGCAGCACAGCAGGGACTCCATGGGACAGTGGCCATCTCCAAGAAAGTCCTTCGCCTCTGAAAAAAACCACACCACCACCCGCTAACCCCCAGGCCAAAATGCCCTGCCGGTTGACATGAGAGATTAATGATCTGTAAAGTTTCTCGAAGTTTCCAAACCTCCGAGGGGCATCACATCTCATTGAGTTGATAGGTTTTTGTTAACCATTACCACCGGCCAGGGGAAGGGAAGCTCGAGCCCAAGAGAGCAAACTTGTATTAAGAAAGCCATGCTCTAGGGGCGCCTGGGTAGCTCGGTGGGTTAAAGCCTCTGCCTTAAGCTCCGGTCATGATCCCAGAGTCCTGGGATCGAGTCCCGCATGCGCTCTCTGCTCAGCAGGGAGCCTGCTTCCTCCTCTCTCTCTGCCTGCCTCTCTGTCTGTCAAATAAAAAACAAATAAAAAATCTTAAAAAAAAAAAAAAAACAAATATTTTAACCAAACACCTTCCACACGCCAGGGACTGCTCTAGGCTCCGAAAATGTCGCCATGAAAAAAAGAAGCATGGGCCCCTGGGGGAACTGTATACATGTAAAGATGTGGTCAATTAATTACCAAAGCTACAAGGAACAGAAGAGCAGGGAACCACACACACGCACACACGCACATACATACACAAAACCTAGAAACAATCTAACCTTTGTCTTGGATTTTCCTTCTTTTTTTTTTTTTTTTTAAGATTTTATTTATTTATTTGACAGAGAAACAGAGAGAGGGCATGAGAGGGGAGAAGGTCAGAGGGAGAAGCGGACTCCTTGCCGAGAAGGGAACCCAATGCGGGACTTGATCTCGGGACTCCGGGATCATGACCTGAGCCGAAGGCAGCTGCCCAACCAGCTGAGCCACTTAAGCACCCGGTCTTGGATTTTCTTAATGAGAACCCAAGCCAACTGCCACCTTTACTGAGTGCCCACTGTATACCAAGCACTCAGGCCTTGGAGCCACTGTGTAACAGAGGGGAGCTCAGCAAACACGGGTTGTCGACTCCAGAGCCCATGTGTGCTTTCCCAGGGACCTCATTCGCCGGCCCGGAGCTCAGGAGCTGTGGTTCTTTCCCTCCCCGACCCCTTCCTCACCAGGACTGATTTCCTTTTATGGAGAATTCTGAAAAAGTAACCCAACAGATATTTTTAAAGGAGGGCCGCAGACACCAGTAGGAAACTTCAGCCATGTTGTCCTGAAGGGTTCTTCATTTCTTGGCCCGCCCCCAGAACAGACTGCTACCAAGCCCAGGGAGGATGCTGGGGCTGGGGTTTGCCTCCATCAGCTGCCAGCCCAGGGAGGCCCAGGAGGGAAGTCCGTGGGGCTAGGGGCTATGAGAGGCTCAGGTGAGGTTAGAGACCTCCCTGGGTTGACAGGTAAGAGCCCTCCATGAAGTACAGAGCTGGGGGTGGGGAGTTGTGCGTGTTTGGGGAAGACACTGGACATCCAGCAGCAGTCACGAGCCTCACCAGGGCACCATACAGAAAGGTTCCAGTTCTCCCTCTGGCACTGACTTTAGGGCAGGTCGAGCTGTCTCCTACCTGAACCTCAGTTTACTCCTCTATGAAATGGGCAAACAGTATCAACCTCTGCAGGCCACGGTGAAGGTGTAGAGAAATAAGCCCATGGCATCTCGTGACACTATAATAATCACAATAAAGACACCCCTACTTCTACTACAACAAAGGCCCCGTTTCCAAGGCGCTAGAGTTTGCCTCCGGACATCTGGAAACAGAACCCCAAAGTGTAAACACGGATCTGAAGTCCCCATATCCCCCGGCCTAGATCCAGAGAGCGGGGTCAGATTCTACAATTCTCCCTGGGGAGCACCTATGAACAGGGACCCCAAGGGACCCTCAGTCCTGTCACCCTCGACTCTCACTCCAAACCCCGTGCGCCCCTGGCATTTGACTGTCCAAGGCTGCACGGCCCCAGGGACTCCACTTTACAGAGGACCCGAAGAGGACGCGTGTCGCGTCTCCGGAGCGAGGTGGGCTCGGAGAGGACTAGGCACGGGTCCGAGGCGCGCTTGGGAGAGGCACCCGCGGCGGGGCGGGCACTGGGGCAAGGTTCCTCCGGCCCGGGGCCCGCACACGGGGCGCGGAACCGCGAGCCCAGGCGGGCAAAGGCCAAGGTCAGCGGCTTCCCGCCCCGCGCGGGGCCGAAGCTACGGTCCCCGCCACCCGCACCACCACCACCACCCCCCACCCCCGCGCACCGAGGAGGGCTCTGGGTCCACGGCGGTAGGCTCCATTTTGGCAAGGGGTCCCCTCCCCACCGCGCGGCTCCCCGCCCACTCCCGGGCCCCCAGACTCACCCTCTCCCGGGTACAGGTGGCCCGCGGCACCCAGCAGCAGCGCGGCCACCGCCACCAGCAGCGGCGCAGTCGCCGCCCCCCGCCCAGCCCCGGCGCCCATGGCTGCAGGAGCGCGGGGTCCCGGCGGATCAGAGCGCGCGGCGCCGGCCCGCGGGGGTCATGCTCCGAGGCGGCCGCCCGAGCGGCGCTGGGGGACGCGCGTCCTTCTGTTCCACGCCGGGGGCCCGCCGGCCGCAGCCCCTCTCGGAAGGGCCCTAGAAACAGCCCCAGCAGGGGCGCGGGGCCTCGGCCTCTACAAATCCGGCGGCGCCGCGGCGGAGGCGGCCCCGACCCGGGACCGCCGCGGCCCGGGCCCCGTCCTGCGATCTCCCGGCCCGGAGCCCCTCGCTGCGCCCCGGCCGCCCGGTTTTCGGCCCGGAGCGCTCTGGGCCACGATCTGCGCACGCTGAGACAGACGGACGCGCGGACAGACAGACGCGCGGACGGCCGGGCGGGCACCTGGGCAGGCGAGTGGCGGGCGGGCGGGAGGGCGGCGGGAGCGAGGGCTGCTCGGCCCGTAAACAACGCGGCCCGTCAGCTGGGCCCCGTGCGGGTCGCGGGAAAAGGCGGCGCGGATCGGGACTGGGAAGGGACTCGGCGCCCGGGAGAGGCCCGGGAGGGGTGGAGGGAGGACCGCGAGAGGGAGGCGCCGCCCCGCCCCGCCCGCCAGCCTCCCCACCCCGGGCCCCAGAGCTCGAGGGCCCCCGGAGCGCCCGGGCCCAGGGGGCGCCCCGACACCCCGCGACTCGAGTCTCAGAGTTTGGGGGCGCCCCAGATGCCCAACCCATCGAGACGGATCCCTTCTTTAACGTGTTTGCTATTTCATTGCCTTGGACTTGGGGAGGTTCATCTTGATTTTTTTTTAATATTTCATTAAAATACTGTTTATCTTGGTCACTGGGGTTTTTGGTGCTCCCTTAAATGTTGCGCTCGCGTCACCCTCGTCCGAGTCCTGCCAGCGCGTCTCGTAGTAGACGCGCGGGCGCCCCCGCCCAGCGCCCGGGCCCTGGGGACAGCCACGTGCGCGCGCGCCCAGTGCGCTCAGCGTCTCCGTGGCAAGGCTAAGGGAGGGTACCTTAAGCGCGGCCTGTGGTTCAAGTTGGAGAAAAGGCACCTGGGAGAAGGTGCAGGATCTCGCGGAAGGGCAAACCAGGCCCCACAGAGCTGGGGTACCGCACAGGTGGACACACCCGCTTTCCAATACACGGACCCAGAGTCCGTGTGTGTCTGAATGTCTAGCAAATGTCATTCACGAGTGGGGCATGACAGCGGCCAACCCACCTTGAGGGGCGGGAGGGGAAAGAGAAGGAGCCTTAAGACTAGAAAGCCAGAACCGAATGGAATCCGGCTCCTGGACATGGGTCTCTCTCTCTCTCTCTCTCTCTCTGGGTTAGCGTCCTCTCTGTGATGGTAACCATACCTGCAGGTCAGATCTGACAAGGGACAAGAACAATAAAGCATGAGAAAGCACCCAGCACAATTCTAGGCAGAGGGCGCTCATTTCTCCCCTGATCCATTAAACAAATAGTTGTTTGCCAGGAGCTCAGCCCACTGTTCCTCTCACCCACCAAACCTACTCCTGGCCTCTGGCTCTTCCCTCTCCTGTCCCTCTAGGCATTCGGCCCCACCTCTGTGCTCCAACGCGCTTTCCCAGACCACCCTTTGCAAATGCCCCCCCCCATCCCTTTGTCCCATTCCCTGTTACTGACATCACACCAGCACCTCCTGAAATTCTTTGGGTTTTCTGTGTATCTTCTCCCTTCCCCACTAAGCAGAAATTGTGCGGATCGTTTTCACCATGTTACACCGAGTGCGTGACCTAGCTGGTGCTTAATAAATATTTGTTGAATGGAAGAATCAACATACAATAAGTAATGAGGATTTACAATGAGCAAAATAAACATGCTAGGTTCCCTTGTAGACCTCATAGTCTGGGGGGGGCATTAATTAAACAACCCTGGGGGCATAAAGTGGGGTGTGGGTAGGGGGGATAGGGAAGGATCCTCCAAGGAAGTGAGTTTGGGCTGGAATCTGAAGGTGAGGAGGAGTCAGCAGAGGAAGGAATGGAAGGGTTCCAGGTGGGGAGACCAGCATGAAGGGCCCAGGGCATATCCAGGCACAGAGAGAGAAGGGATGGTGGACTCAAAGTCAGGGCTAGGAGGGGAAGAGCCTTGAATATACCACGTTAAGCCCCCTTCCAAACCGCCTTTATCCTTAAAGCAATGGGGAGCGGCTAGAGGGTTTATACAAAAGGGCTCACATAATCTGATTTTCTTTCCAAGAATCTTTCATCCTGTGCCATGAGGCAAGCATGGACCCAGGGATAACAAAGAGAAGGTAGCTGCAGTCCCGGGTTATCAGAAATTATGGGTACAACAGTGTTCTCCTTCCTCCTTGTGCAAACCTGTCCAGAGCTGTGGGCTTCCCTCAGATCCACGGGAGCCCCCAAAAGCCACCACAGTTCCAGGTGGGAAGAGCGTGCTGAAAAACACGAGGAAGGAAACACACTGACCTCTGGAAATCCTTCAGGACACAGGACTTGTGTGTTGACGAAAGGATCATTTCAGTTGTGACTTGGAAAGGAACACCCCGCCACTTCCTGAAACCACTTACTCTTTCTTTTGTAAAACCCCCCAGCTCCCCCCCAAAAAAATAGTCATCTAAAAATTGAAAGTCAACCTCTGCCTTTTAAACATTTTTGGAACAGAAGCAGAAAAACCAGGCTTTGGCACTTTCAAATAATTGATTCAGGCAATAACCATCTGCTAATGTCAAAACTGATGGTTGCGGGGGGGGGGGCGCCTGGGTGGCTCAGTTAACCGTCTGCCTTCGCTTCAGGTCATGATCCCAGGGTCCTGGGATCGAGCCCTACATCAGGCTCCCTGCTTAGCAGGAAGCCTGTCTCTCCTTCTCCCTCCAACTGCTGCTCCCCCTGCTTGGGTTCTCGCTCTTTAAAAAAAAAAAAAAAAAAAAAAAAAAAAACCCTGATGGTTGGAGTTTTGAGAAGTAAAGGAATATTTCCATGGTCTCCAAGTATCTCTCTGCAAGATACCTGCCAATGACAAAGGAAAGGAAAAATAGTAGCTTCATAGAGAAGAAAGCTGGCAGACATCACCTTAAGGGATCAAAGTTGCTTCTGGATTTTCTGTTGTCATTACCGGGACAACTGGGGAAGACTGAAAAAGGTCCATCAACTCTACAATAATATTAAATCAATATTGATTTGATCATTATATGGAGGCAATGTGGGAGAATGTCTTTAGTTTTAAGAAATATATATGGAGGGGTACCTGGGTGGCTCAGCAGGTTAAGTGGCTGTCTTTGCCTCAGGTCATGATCCCAGGGTCCTGGGATTGAGCCCCACATCAGGCTCCTTGCTCAGCGGGGAGTCTGCATCTCCCTCTCCTACCCACCCACCCCCCCGCTGCTTGTGCTTACTCTCTTTCTAATAAATTAATGAGAAATATTTTTTAAAAAAAGGAAACACATACTAAATGAAATATATAGGGATAAAGGGGCAGAATGTCTGCTACCAACTTTCAAACCATTTCGAAAAAACAGACAGAGAAGGAGAGAACAAAGCAGATGTGATAAATTTTGACAAAATTGGTAAATCTGGTGAAAAGTGTGGACATAAAGATTTGCTGTACTTTGCATGGAGTCTAGCATCATCTCAAAATCAAGAGTTTTAAATTTTGAAAAACTATTTGGGCTGGCCGGTTAGTTGGTAGAGTATGTGACTCTTGATCTCAGGGTTGTGAGTTCAAGCCCCATGTTGGATGTGGAACCTACTTTAAAAAAAACAAAAAACCATTTGGGGGCTTTTTATTTCACTTTGTTTTTGTTAGCCTGGCTTTGGCTTGACATTTAAATACATTGTACTCGGAACTGTATGATCTAAAGAGGAAGAAAGCTTGGTTCATTGTTCATGAATATAGGCAACGAACACTTTTCTTGCCCATGAAATGGCGCTTGGGGAGACCTTACCGTCAACCTGCCGGGGGCCTTCTCTTAGCAGGTCCTTCTGGTGCAATCATCTTCAATCTAGCTGTTTTCCATTTCATTGAAGCAGGAAAATAAATGTAAATCCAGACTCCTATGTTGTCATGGAAACCTGATTTAATACATTACGCTTAGGAGTCAGGAGGCAAAAAGAAAAAAAAAATTACAGACCGAGTTCATTTGAGAATAACAGTGCAAAAACTCAGCATCGAGAATTTACTAACAGAACCAAGCAAATTAAAGCACGCATGCTCGCACACACACACACACACACACACACACACACAGCACCAACGGCAGGATCAGGTGGAACCAGGAGTGCAAACATGGTTCAATGCTAGGAAGTCTAGCCATCGAGATCACCGTTCTAATAGATCAAGGAGGGAAGTCTCATGACCCCCACGACTAAACTACAAATGTATTTGATGAATTCTGCAGCCATTCACAAATGAAACCATAAGACGCTACAATATGGAAATATTGTTTCATAATTTCAAAGTAGGGAGTATCTCATTAAGCAAGGCACAAGTCCCAAATCTAAAATCCAAAAATAACAAATTTGGCTATGCAAAAACAGATTATATGAATAGCAAAAAAAAAAATCATACATAAGGTCAAAAATCAGATTTGTAAAAGTGAGAAAAAAAATTTTAAGTCAGAAAAGATTAAACGAAAGATAAAAGACATGCATTATACTATATTACAAAATACACAAAACATAGCTTTTCTTTTTCAGTGAGATAAAACCCCAAATTCTTGTTTGCCACAATTTAAATGGCAAAGGACGTGAATAGACAGCTCACAGAAACAGACTGCTGAAAAGAAAAAAAGAAAATACAAAAGGGATTTAAACATAAAAGAGGATGTTCAGCTTTCTTCATGCTTATAGATATGCCCACATCACCTTCACTGAATTTGCCAACAATCAGAAAAACAGGCAAACACAATATGAACATCTGTGAGAAAGCAGACTCTCTTGTAATCACTGGTACAAATCAGGTCAATCAATGGGAGGCGATTTGGCAATGACTTTCAACAAGTAAATGTCACTGACCCTTTCCACCTCTCACCCCATTTCCAGGAATTTATATGCTGCATAGGTGTACTCCCATAAGTGTAAAAAAAAGAAGAAAAAAATATATATATATTCACAAGGATAGTCATTGCAACAAAACCTAGAATCAACCTAAATAACTTTCCCCCCAAGAAACAGAGACCTATACATTTTCTCAAAATACTTAATCAATTCAAATAGTTCAAAATTTTCTCTTTCTTTTTCATCTCTTAAACCATTCACATAGGGTTTGTATCAGCAAGTTATGGTAACTTGCAATCTTCTCATATTTTTTCATGGGTTTTCTTTTTTCTTTTATTTTTTTCAGCTTGAGATTATAAAGTTAGGTGACATTGGTATAAGAAAACAATCGTCTTGGGGGCACCTGGGTGGTACAGTCAGTTCAGCATCTGACTGTTAGTTTCAGCTTGGGTTGTGATCTCGGGGTGGTGAGATGGAGCCCCCCGACAGGGGGGGCTGCTTGGTGCAGAGTCTGCTTAAAAGACTCTCTCCCTCTGCCCCTTGACTCTGTGCTCTCACTTTCTCTCCCAAATAGATAAATAAATCTTAAAACAAAAGAAGAAGAAGGAGAAAAAGAAGAAAAGAAAAGAAAGAAAGAAAGGAAAGGAAAGGATCACTTCAAAGTTAGGAAAACAGAGTAGAGTGGTTAGTTACCAGGGCTGGGGAGGGGAGCATTAGGGGACGCCATTTAAGGATACAAATTATAACCAGCAGATATAAAGCTCTGGAGTTTTAATGCACAACAGTGATTATAGTCACCAATACTGTGTTAGAAACTGCAAAGTTGCTAAGAGACTAAATCTTAACAGTTCTTAACAAAAATAAATATGTGACATGATAAAGAAGTTAGCTAATGCTGCTGTGTTAATATCATGATATATGAAGGCATCAAACCAACACCCCGCATGACTTAAGTTTATACCACGTTATATGTCAATATATATCTCAATCTTTAAAAGCCTAAAAAGGAAAAAAAAAAAAAAGAGAGAGAGAGAGAGAGAGAGAGAGCAGACATGCTCACACAGCTTGATGTCTGTCCGTCCTGCTCCCCTTGGGGTTGTGTTTTCCACTTCCCCCGGGCTCTGTGATTCTTAAAACCTCCATTTGTAACCCGTATTCAAATATACTCAGTTGCTGTTTTGAATCTTTTTTTTTTATTATTATTGTGGTAAAGGGCATATAACAGAAATTACCATTCTAGCCATTCTTAACATGTACAATTCAGGAATATTTAGTAAATTCATAATATTGTGCAACCACCACACTAGCGCCAAATATTTTTTTTTCCATGCCCCGAATTGAAACCCCATACCCATCAAGGAACCGCGTCTCCTTTCCCCTCCCCTCAGCCCCTGGCAACCGCTAATCTGCTCTCTGTCTCTCTGGGTTCGCCTATTCTGGACATTCCATATAAATGGAATCATGTAACATGTGACCTTTTGTGACTGGTTACTTTCACTACTTGGGATAAGGCTCTCAAGTTGCATCCATATTGTAGCACAGATTAGACCTTCCTTCCTTTTTATGGCTGAATGATATTCCCTTATCCGTTGGAGTTTGAATCATCAGACCCGCTCCCCACACTCCCACCTTGAACCTACCCTTGAACCCACACTTTCTGAAGGCTGCCGTGTCACAGAGGCACAGCCCCTGGGGTATTTCTGACTAAGGGGCTCCTCCTGGCTTCTGAGGTTACTAACTGCAGAGCTGCGGTCAAGAATGGAGCTTCCTTTAGTTTCAGAGAATTTAGATACTAGCTGGACTGAAGGAATAAAATGCTTAGAAGATGGGAAAGCCTCTATGGGGAACTATTTGTACCTGAATAAAACCAAAAAAGAATATTAAGGGAGCATTGCCAATTCATTTGCAAGTGTGGGCACCGAGGTGTTTGCCTCTCCTCCCTATGTGCCTCCTTCCAGTGCGGCTTCCGAGAAAGAGAAAAGGCATGTCAGGATGCACCTGAAACATGTCTATTTCTCAAAAGCGTTTCTTTTCACACTGCAAGGTACAGGACCGTTTCCCACTGGCAGAGAGGGAGTTACCTGAGTCTGGGTAGAAACATCATACATAAAAAGTAATAATTCAAAGAAAACTTCCTAACATAAATAAATAACAGGAAAGTAGCCAGTGGGACACCATGACCTTTTTAGCAAAAGGATGAGTTGTCTATCTGTACTAAGATGAAGAAAATCTGCAAGATGTATACTATTTTTATACAAAGAAGTTAAATGAAGACTAGTGTAAGGGAAATACGACCATCTGTGGGGTTTTTTTAAAAGATTTTATTGATTTATTTGATAGAGATTGCAAGTAGTCAGAGAGGCAGGTCTAGAAAGAGGAGGAAGCAGGTTCCCTGCTGAGCAGAGAGCCCGATGTGGCGCTCGATTCCAGGACCCTGAGACCATGACCTAAGCCAAAGGCAGAGGCTTTAACCCGCTGAGCCACCCAGGTGCCCCACGACCATTTGTGTTTTAAGAGAGCGTGAGGGGCGT
Organism: Neogale vison; assembly: GCF_020171115.1. NCBI lineage: Eukaryota > Metazoa > Chordata > Mammalia > Carnivora > Mustelidae > Neogale > Neogale vison. Next base: position 218,514,246 of record NC_058096.1, read on the forward strand.
GAGTCCCGCATGGGGCTCTCTGCTCAGCAGGGGAGCCTGCTTCCCCGCTCTCTCTCTGCCTGCCTCTCTGCCTACTTGTGATCTCTCTCTCTCTGTCAAAATAAGTAAATAAAATCTTTAAAAATAAAAAGTAAAAGAGAGCGTGAGATACAGCAACACCAGTTAACATACACAGTTCTAGATGCATGAAATTTCTCTCAAAGAATACACAGGAAACTGGTTAACCTTTTTCTGTTTGGACTGTTTAAACCGTGTATGTTAATTGCCTTTTCAAAATTCATCATGAGACAGAGACATTTTTTCAGAATAACATCACCATATCTACCACATGAAATAAAATAAATACAGAGGAAAAAACGTAACAGTCTCTGACCCATTAAAAGAAAACCATAGTACTTTATAGGGAGACGTAAAGTAGAACTTAAAAACAGGACACTGTGTGGGGCATTCCCTCTGCCTCCCAAAATATATATAAATCCAATTTAATATCAAGATTTATAAATAAAAGAATATATGAAAATTATTCTGAAGTTCGTCGAGGGGAGAGTTTCTCAAGCTTGGGACAATGGACATGTAGAGCCAGATCATTCTTTGTCATGGGGACTGTCCTACACACTTCAGGATGCTCGGTGGCATTCCTGGTATCTATGTCAACAGCACGGAACCATGTGTGACAACCCAAATTGTCTCCAGACATTGCCAAGTATGCCCCGACCGCAAACTCCTGGCTGGGAACCACTGATGGAAAAAATAATGAAATCAGCACCGAGAAGAAAATCTGGAGAAAAAAGGTAATCAGGACGTCAATAACACTTTCGGATATTCAAATGTTAAAGAGCTAAAATGAATTCAGAATTCAAATAGGCACAACTATAGGCAGGCTGTTGAATCAATGTATCAGAAGGACTGACTTGGAAATAGACCTCATTTGTAAATAATTGATCTTAAAAGTGTCTCACAATTGGGGCGCCTGGGTGGCTCAGTGGGTTAAAGCCTCTGCCTTCGGCTCAGGTCATGATCCCAGGGTCCCGGAATCGAGTCCCGCATCGGGCTCTCTGCTCAGCAGGGAACCTGCTTCCTCCTCTCTCTCTTTGCCTCTGCTTACTTGTGATCTCTGTCTGTCAAATAAATAATAAAATCTTTAACAACAACAACAAAAAAAGTGTCTCGCAATCAGTCCAAGTTGGAAAGGAAAATTTTCTCCAATACCGTCATTCAATAAATGGGGCTGAGATCATTGTTTGGTAATTTGAGAAGGAAATCTATAACGTCTTTAATGAGTGTATTTAAAGGCTTGATCTAGGGGCACCTGGGTGGGTCCGTCGGTTGAGTATCGCATTCTTGATTTTGGCTCAGGTCATGATCTAAGGATCAGGACCCTCACTGAGCTCTGTGCTCAGTGGTGAGTGGGTTTGAGGATTTTCTCTATCCCTCTCTCTCTGCCCCTCCCCCTGCTTGTGTGCGCTCTCTCAAATAAATAAATAAATCTTTTTAAAAAATAATAAATAGAAGCTAGATTGAAAATGGAGTTTAAATCTAATTTGCCACATGAAAAATTTGCTACACTTGGATTGTTCTCTCCTGTTAGAACAATCTGGATGAATATAAAATTGGGTGTATATCATCTCCCAAGAGAAAGCACTTGCTAAGCATATCATCAAAAAACATAACAAAAACATCAGATTTCACTCCGTGAAAATAAAAACTTCTACATATCCAAAAAGAAATGACCAAAATGAAAACATAAGCAGCAGAACGAGGAAATATATTCCACAAAAAAGACACAAAAGGGGTCCGTATCTGTATATGAACCCTATAGAGACAGAGGGTGTTCTCAAGTTGATAAGGGTTCCACTTTCCAGATAACAAGCAAGTGCTATTAAGGGACTCTTTCCAAGAGAAAATAAAACTGCCAAGGGGCCAAATGTTCAGTTTTATTTCTCACCAAAGAAGCATGAGTGAAAATAACAAGTAGATGCCAGTGTCCGCCTGGTAAATTCTCCAGTTTAAATATAAAATACAAAGAGACAAGAAGATTACTGTATGATCCAGTAATCCCACTCTAAGATATATACCCCAAAAGAATTGAAGGCGGGAACTCAAACAGATGGTTTTAACCAATGTTCACAGCAGCCTTGTTCACAGTAGCCAAAAAGGTGGAAACAACCCAGTGTCCGTTGATGGATGAATGGATGAGACACAGCGGTGCATCCGTACGTGTAGTAGTATGCAGCCTTAAAAAAGAATGATGGGCGCCTGGGTGGCTCAGTCGTTAAGTGTCTGCCTTTGGCTCAGGTCATGGTCCCAGGGTCCTGGGATCGAGCCCCACATCAGACTCCCCGCTCCGTGGAGAGCCTGCTTCTCCTCTGCCTCTCTCTCTCTCTCTCTCTCTCTGTCTCGAATGAATGAATAAATAAATAAAATCTTAAAAAAAAAAAAAAAGGAATGGCATCCTGGCACCTGCTACAATAAGGATGAAACGTGAAGGTATGCTGAACGAAACAAGCTAGGCACAAAAGGCCAAATAGTGTATGACTGCACCAGTACAAAGTATTACAGTAGTCAAATTCAGGTACCGGGGCTGACAGTGGAAGGGGGATGACGGGTAGTTGTTTAACTGTACAGAGTTTCAGCTTGGGATAATAAAAAAAAGTTCTGGGCGTTTGCTAAGAGAGTAAAATACAAGTGTTCTCACCACCAAAAAATGGAACAAAACAAAAAAAAGTAGCTCTGTGAGATGATGGCTGTGTTAATTAAACGGGGTTGTGGTGATCCTTTCACAAAGTGTACCTATGTCAGAAAATCACACTGTATACTTTAATGTACACAGTCAATTACATATCAGAGAAGCTGGGGGAGAAAGGTCTGGAAATGGATAGTGATGACAGTTGCACAAATGTAGTGATGTATTTAAGGTCATCGAACTGTACGTTTAAAAACGGTTAAAATGGCAAGTTTTATATTTTACTAATGATTTTTTATTTTTTCTTTTTTTAACCATGATTTTTTAAAGCAACGACACCAACAAAACCCTAAAAGGAAGGTCCTTAAGTGAAAAAAAAAAATTTTACAAAGGCTACACAGACTGTATGTTCCCAACTATATGACATTCTGAAAAAAAAATGAAATTACAGAAAGAGTAAAAAGATCAGTGGTTGCAGAGGGGCTCAGGGCAACGGGGGAAGGGATGACCAGACGAAGCACAGCGGCTGGGGGGGCAGTGAAACTATTCTTTTAAATATATATATTTTATTTATTTATTTGACAGACAGATATCACAAGTAGGCAGAGAGGCAGGCTCCCTGCTGAGCAGAGAGCCCGACATGGGGTCTCGATCCCAGGACCCCTGGGATCATGACCTGAGCTGAAGGCAGAAGCTTTAACCCACTGAGCCACCCAGGTGCCCCGAAACTGTTCTGTACAAGACTGTAGTGGTGACTTCATGTCTTTATACATTTGTCAAAACCCAAAGAAGAGGGGCATCTGGGTGGCTCAGTCAATTAAGCAACTGCCTTGATTTGACTCAGGTCATGATCTCAGGGTCTTGGGATTGAGCCCCAAGTCCGGCTCTCTGCTCAGCAGGGAGTCTACTTTTCCCTCTCCCTCTGCCCCTCCTCCTGTGGCTCCTGTGTATGTGGTCTCTCTCTATCTCTCAAATAAACAAAATCATTACCAAAAAAAGAAAGAAGAAGAAGAAGATACAATGTCAAGAGTGAACCTTGTGCAAACTATGGACCTTTGTTAATAATAATGAATCATTGTTGGCTCATTTGTTGTGACGAATGTTATCATCCTAATGCAAAATGTTCATAATATGGGAAATTGAGGGGAGAGGGAGAAAAGGGGGTACAGGAATTCTCTGTATTTTCTGCTCAATTTTTCTGTAAACCTCAAACTACTCTAAAAATTTTACAATACAATTATTTTAAGGTTTAAGCTCATTTAAAAAAAAAGAAAAGCAAAGAACAACACCTTAGCCAGCTGGCATCACTGGGATGCAGTGAAGAGTTTGGGGATGGGAGTGATCAAGAAACCCCTTTTCTGTCTCTGAACTGTTCCCAGGGAGGGCATTTGCCAGCTCTGACCTTGAACTCCACGTCCTCATGCCCAGTGCTGACTCAGAGGCGAACCCCATCAACTCCAAGATCCCCACTCCATCCCATTTCTGACTGACTCACAGCCCCGTAACTTAAGGTTTACTGTACCATTTCCAGTTCTGGGTTCTGAAGTCACCTCCTGATCCTTCGTTTAACAAATACTGATTGAGGGGTACCTGGGTGGCTCAGTCAGTTAAGCATCAGACTTTTGAATTTTGGCTCAGGTCATGAGATCCAGACCCATGTCGGGCTCAGTACTGGGGGTGAAGCCTGCTTAAGATTGTCTCTCCCTCTCCCTCTGCCCCTCCCTGCCCCCGACACATGCTCTCTCTCTCTCTCTCTCTCTCTCTTAAAAAAAAAAAAATTAATTGAGCATCTACTAGGTCCCAAACTGAGTATATCCACCCCCTATTAGTACTGTAACAAATTACAATACACTTGGTGGCTTAAAATAACACATTTATTATATCATAGTTAGGGAGATCCTATCTCCAAAACCATCTGGCTAAAGCTAAAATCAAGGTTCCTGCAGGTTCTTCTTCCTTCTGGAGGTTCTAGGAGAAAATTCATTTCTTTGTCTTACCCGGCTTCTGGAGGCTGCCTTCGTGCCTTGGTTCCTATCATTCGTCCATCTGCAAAGCCAACAATGTCAGGCCAAGTCCTTCTCACCCCACCATGTCTCTGGTTTTGTTTTGTTTTGTTTTGTTTTGTTTTGTTTCTCTGCTGCCTCCCTCCCTCCCGTTTAAGGACGCTCCTGATTACACGGGGATCCTACGGATAATCCAGGGTCTTCTCCCCACCTCTGGGTCCGCTGATGAAGCACCTCGATGCCCCTTGCCTGGCAGCCTCACATATGCCCAGGTTCCCGGGATTGGGAAGTAAACATCTTTGGAGGCGCGGTTATTCCGCTCACCGCGTGGCAGATGTGGCCTTCAGTGAAACAAACAAGCTTGTCCGCCCTCATTTGTAGAGGTGACCGTCTAGTGGCAGAAAATAGTTGGGGGGGGGGGCAGGAGAAATAATGAAGATAATGCAGATAGCAGTGAGTGCCGTGGACAAAATAAAACAGCAGGATCTGATAAGAATAAAAACACCGCACGCTGGAGGGCGGACGAAGAGCCTGGCAGCATACCGCGCCAGGCCCTCTTGCATCGAGGAGAAGGCAAATGTGGTGTCCTCTTGGATGCTGCTTGCTTCTCCGTGAATGCCACCACCGCTAGTTTGGAGAAAGAGAACCTCGAGCATATCGTCTTTGATAAGAGTAATGCCGCCACCATCTCTAATGACAGAGGCGGTCAACGAGGATCCAAGCAACAAGCCGCTCAGGTCCGGGCAGAGGGGGACGTACGGAGTAAGGAACAGGTGCTCGGGGCCTCCGAGGTGGAGAACGAGAGGAAACGCATGGGTTCTATGGGCCAGGCTTAAAGGGGAGATGGAAAATGAGGCTGCGGGGAGGGAGGGGGACTCCCGTCCTTGGAGTCACGTTGTTGATCCCGCCAGGTTCTACCTGCAACATCCGTCGAGAAACTGAACGCTTCTCACCAACTCCTCAGTCCCCAAACTAGTTCACCCGGACTAGCACAGATACCACCGAACCCCACACCCGGTACCCTCACCCCCCACCCCCGTTCCGTGAATCCCGCGGGTTGTCCTCCCTGAAGGAGCCACCAGAGGGCACCTGTGAGCACCCAAGTCGGGTCCTGCCTTTCTCTGTTCACAGCCTCCCAGGGCTCCCACCTCCGGGAGCAAGGGCATTTGAGTCCTCAGGCCGCAAGACCCTGCAGGACCTGCCCTTGTGCCCTGCCTGCCCTCCTCTCCTCCCTGTCTCTCCCTCGCTCACTCCGCTGCAGCCACACAACCTCCTCTCCATTCCTCCAATGCACCTGACTCGGTGCTGCCCCAGGACCTTTGCACAGGATTGTGCCCTCTGCCTAGAACAACTTTTCCCACAAAAGAGTGGCTTAATGCTACAGAACAATAGAGCTAACATGGCTTAAATGGTAAATGTTATGTTACGTATATTTTACTACGATATGAAGGCAGAAATCAATTTAAATAACCCAGGTGAAGAAAAGATTATTAAGTAAATAAGAGTATCGTGGCAGCCGAGGAGGTGAGACTCACTCACAGACACATTCATAGAGTTAGTAACACTGAGGTTCCATTCACAGTGCACACCGTAATGATCTGTTGTCATTCCCATCTTACAGGGAACTGAGGCATGGCAGTGCAGTTCACACAGCTGGCAAGGGAGCAAGGGTGAAAACTAGATTCTGAACGCAGGCATCCTTAACCACATGCCCTGGTCTTCCTTCCTAGTCTCTTCTCAAGCTGTACACTTGTCCTGAAATTATTGGAGGCTTCCTACGTGCCAGGCATTGAACCAAATCCTTCACATGCATGTGGCAGATCATATTAAGGTGTTGGCCTTAATATGGTCAAGGTGTTGGCTCTGACCTCATCACTCCCCAGCTGAAACCTCCTATGGCTCTCCACCACCCTCAGGCTAAAAGCTAAGTTTACCTTAGCATGACCTTCAAGGCTCCAGGCAAGCTCAGAATCTTATTTATTTTTAAAATTGTATTTATTTATTTATTTGACAGAGAGAGAGCACCCGCACGAGCAGGAGGAGCAGCAGGCAGAGGGAGAGGGAGAAGCAGGCTCTCCGCTAAGCAAGGGAGCCCAAGGCGGGGCTCGATCCTAAGACCCTGGGATCATGATCGGAGCTGAAGGCAGACGCTTAACCGACAGAGCCTCCCAGGCGCCCCTCAGAAACTTCTTTTCCCCTCTCCCCCCAGCCAAGCATCCTTTGCTCTGGCCATTCCTGACTCTGCAAGAGGCAAGCACAACGAATGTTTTCCAGACTCAGAACTGCATCCCCGGGGCTCCCAGCTCCATTAGGCCAGCTTCCCTCTGTTTCTATAATGCCTGGTGCTCACCTCTGTCCCAGGGAACGTTGCCATCAGATCCTTCTTTAGCATATCCAGTGAGCTTGAAAACTGAAGGCGGGGGCCCCTGAGTGGCTCAGATGGTTAATTAAGATGGTTAAGCACCTGCCTTCAGCTCCTGATCTCTAGGTCCTGGGATTGAGCCCCATGTCAGGCTCCCAGCTTAGCAGGGAGTCTGGGTCTCCCTCTGCCTCTCCCTCTGCTTGTGCTCTCTGTCTCCCTCTCTCCCTCAAACAAATAAATAATATCTTTTTAAAAATAAATAAAGCCCAACTCTGATTTTAAAAAAGAAGAAGGAAGCTGAGAGCAGAGTTGTGTATCATTTCAGACACTATTGTCTCCAAGTGTTAGAAACCCCAACTAGAAGCGGCTTAAATCTTAAGAAACAAGTACTCTATGATCTCACTTACAAAGAATCTAAAAAGGCTGAAATCAGAAAAACAGAGTAGGATGGTGATTACCAGGGGTGGGCGGGGGAGCTGGGGAGATGATGTTTTAAGGGTACAAAGTTGCAACTAGCAGATAAATAAGGTCTGGAGATCTAATCTGCGACGTAATGATGATAGTCAACAATGCGTGTTATAAACTTCAAGGCAGCTGCGAGATTAGATCTTAATTGTTCTCCCCACAAAAAAGAAATTATAATTATGTAACATGACGCTACCAGTGGTAATCATATTGCATTATATAAATGTATCAAATCAACATGTCGTACACCTTAATTTTACACGATTATGTTTCATTAAAAAGAAAAACCTTAAGGGGACATGTTATGTCTTGGAAGGAGGAGTTTTGATGTTGGGCGGCGCCCGGGCTCCTAAATTCAGTAGAGTCGGCACTTGGAGTCTTTCCATGTTTCTGCCCATCCATCTGTTGCATGTCGAGTGAACGAAGACGTTGAGTTCAGCTTGGAGATGTGCTGAGTCGGGGGGGAATACCCAGGAGGAATATCCAGGAGGCGGGTAGGTATCAGAGTCCAGAGTGAGACAGGAGACACAGTCATCCCCTACACCACAGCGGAGGGTCAGACCCTGGGAGAGTATGTGGAGCAAAAAACTGGCTTTGCCCAGCCCTTATGAAGCATCTACTGCATGCCAGCACTCGCTGGGCTCTGGGGATTCAGTGATTCCATGGGGTGGGTTCTCCCAGAGGCAGACCCCAAGCCAAGAACTTGGATGCAAGGATTTATTAAAAAGGAGCCTGCATCCTATGGAGAGCCCTGCAGCATGAATTGCGTCTCAGAGTCTGTTCTGTCTGAACTTCTGCACTCATCTGTCATGACAGGTAAGGAGGTGGGAGGCTTCTAGGCACTTCTGGCTCACCTCTGGGAGAGCCACTCCTGAACCAAGGACAGCACTGAAAGCCACAGGTTGAGCTCTCATGAAGGGGCAGGGTGGGGGGGACAAGCCCACAGAGCTGGGAGAGAGACCTGGGTGGGCATCAGCAAGTCCATGTCCAAGTTCACGGTACCACTTATCTGGGTGTGATTTCAGACGAGTCCCCTCACTTCTCTAGACCCCATTATGCATAACCTCATCTTTAAAAGGTCACCTACCTTATACATTCATTCTGCAAATATTACTGAGCGCCTACTGTGTGCCAAGACTGGGAATCCAGAGGCAAACAGAGCAGTTAAAGCTTCCTTTTCTCATGTGGCAGGGGAGGGAAACACACAATAAACAAAATGAGTAACTGACCTATACGAAGTCCATTGGGCTGGGATGTCCACCATGGAGTAAAATAAACCAGAGATAGAGATGTTGCCAGCCAGTGGTTTAGAGAGTGAAACTTTATATAGGAAGATCCAGACGGCCTCTCTGATACGGCAGCACTTGAGCAGAGATCAGAAAGGAGCGAGGGAGGGAGTCATGTGGGTTTCTAGAGGAAGAGCATTCAAAGAATCGTCAGTGCAAACTAGTAGTCAGTGCAAAGGTCCTGAGGCAGGTGCTGACTGGCTGGAGGACGAGCAGGAGGCTGGTGTGGCTGAAGCAGAGTGAGAAGCAGTCAGTTAGATGAGTAAGAGGGGATGTTCACACACCACAGGGTCTCATAGCCCATTGTAAGAACTTCAGATCTGACTCCTGTATCTGTGGATTATTTAATTTGGATTAAATGAGATAAGGCAGGCTATACACTTAACACAGAGTCTGGCACATAGCAAATGTTCAGGAAACACCTGCCAATGATTATTTCTCAAGACCATCAACAGAAAAGAGTATGGAGCCTTCTGTAAATTGTAATGAAAAAAGGGAACATCATAAATAGTAATAAAATAATTATCTAGTAATTAAATAAATAGTAATAAAATAATTTTCTCCCACCATCACCACCAGGCTATTGACAGTCAGTGAAACTCCTAGAACTCAGCCCCACCCTTACAGTTCTCTGATGTGGCCTGACCTCTGGCCCAAGGAATGGGTCTGTCTGAGACCTGAGAGCACGTTCCCAGCCCAGAAGAACCCAAAGGACAGTTTTGAAGTCACATCTGCTGTCCACCATGAGGCACACAAAAAACAAAGCAAAACAGTAGCAGATAAACTGACTCTGCTCTGAGTAGGTCCCCACACCCCACCCTGCCCTAAATGGAAAGCTCTCCTTGGCTGAGATACATAAAGGTGCTCAATGGCACAGGAAGAAAAAGGAAATAAAATGATTCCAAGTGAGGAATTCAGACGGTTAGGATAGTCAGTTAGGTAAACCCCAATGTTTTAGTCCTGTCTTGTTCCCTTATGTAGCTGTCTCTGGACCTCAGTTTCCATGTCTGTAAAATGGGTATTCTGGCTTAATGACCGATGATTCAGAGATACTTCCCTCCACCTGTGCCTCTGTGGTCCCTGGGATCTCCGAAGCATTCCTCGAAGGGGGAGAGGGGGGGAAAACCCAACTGTCCATCTACAGGGGACTAAGTAAATAAATACTAAAAAACATTCATGTTGGGACGCCTGGGTGGCTCAGTTGGTTAAGCAGCTGAGTAAATAAATACTAAAAAACATTCATGTTGTAGAACAAGGGCCAGTTTTTGTAAACAAAGTTTTTTTTTTAATATATATATTTTTTTATTTGACAGAGAGAGATCACAAATAGGCAGAGAGGCAGGCAGAGAGAGAGAGGAGGAAGCAGGCTCCCTGCTGAGCAGGAAGCCCGATGCGGGACTCGGTCCCAGGACCCTGAGATCATGACCTGAGCCGAAGGCAGCGGCTTAACCCACTGAGCCACCCAGGCGCCCAGTAAACAAAGTTTTATTGGCACAAAACCACACCCATTTGTTTCTGTATTGCCTGTGACTACTTTGGCGCGATGACAGTGGAGGTGAGTGGTTGTCACAGACATCATTTGGACCTATAAAGCCTAAATACTTACTCTCTGGCCCTTTAAGAAAGTTGGCCAAGTCCTGCTACAGAATATTACACCACCCTTAAAAATAGCATGCCAAGTCTTGTTTTCCCAGATTGTGACATGGAAGGAGGAACATGATCTATGATTATGGCCCAAAAAAAAAAAGTGCAGAAAATTGTGCATAGTGCAGTTCCATGTGTGCAAAATATATGGGTATGATTTATTTATTTGAGTACAGGCAGAGAACCCTAGGAAAAAACATACTGGTATTCATGTGTGTTTAGAGCATTGGGGGATGATATACAAATGGTAATTTTCACAGTTAGAATCACAGTACATTTGCTTTATCCGTTTGTTCTTCAGTACACATCTGGGTTGCTTCCACCTTTCGGCTCTTGTGAATAATGCCGTTATGAACATGGGTGTGCAAATATTTCTTAAGCCCCTGCTTTCAGTTTCGTTGCGTATGTACCCACCCATAAGTGGAATTGCTAGATCACATGGACAATTCTACTTTTAATTTTTTGAGGGACCACCATACTGTTTGCCATAGTATCTGTAGTATTTTACATTCCTATGAGCAAGACATAGCTTTTAAAATGGAATACAGGGGGGGCACCTGGGTGGCTCAGTGGGTTAAGCCACTGTCTTCGGCTCAGGTCATGATCTCAGGGTCCTGGGATCGAGTGCCGCATCGGGCTCTCTGCTCAGCAGGGAGCCTGCTTCCTCCTCTCTCTCTGCCTGCCTCTCTGCCTACTTGTGATTTCTCTCTGTCAAATAAATAAATAAAATCTTTTAAAAAAAAAATTTGTAAAATGGAATACAGGGGCACCTGGATGGTTCAGTGGGTTAAGCATCTGTCTCCGGCTCAGGTCATGATCCCAGGGTCCTGGGATCAAGCCCCACATCAGGCTCCCTGCTCAGTGGGAAGCCTGCTTCTCCCTCTCCCTCTCCCACTCCCCTTGCTTGTGTTCCCTCTCTCGCTGTGTCCCTCTCTGTCAAATAAATTTTTAAAAAGACTTTTTTAAAAAGTTCAAGAAATAGGTAAAGATATCCAAAAGAGATGGAAAACATCCTAGTCATTCCATAAACAGCCCAACCCTGATACAAAAGTGACAACCTAGAAAAACATTTGAAGACCAGTATATATATATATACTGGTATATATATAGACAAGTATATATGTATGTGTATACACACACACACACACACACACACATATATAAAGAGCAAGGGCAAATGTACTGAATAAAAACCCAAGACTCATCATAATTCACAGACTCATCCATAATTCTGAAACCAAAAAAGCTCTTACCTTTTGGGTAAAGTTGCCAGCCAGCTTGACCCAAAGTGATGGAAGCCTCTTTATAGCATCCATGACCCAGAACGTGTGATGCATTTTTGCTGCTAAAATATTGACCTGCCTGATGGTAAGGTCCTCCCACACACCCTACTAGGCAATTTTGGTGACCCACAGCACATGCCATCTATTGTATGCGTGTGTGTGTTAAATTAATAACTTGCCAAGAATTTAGAGGTCACATCAATGAGAGCGCATCGATGTTGGCCCGAACAGAGAGCATCTCCTCCTGACCCCCTCACTCAGAGATATTGCACAGCAGGTGTACTTACATCCCAGAAACCAACAAATGCTTCCTTTTCCTCATTTGCCAGTACTCTACTGAGTATGGAAGTCTTCTAAATGAAATTCACTATCAGCCAATGAAAGAAAACACAGGGCATGTTCATCTCCTAAGAAGTCAGAAGGTTATTCTGATAAACTCTCAATCCAGACCTGATGGTAAAAATGTAGCAAGTTAGGGGCACCTGGGTGGCTCGGTCCTGGGATCGAGCCCCGCATCAGGCTCTCTGCTCAGCAGGGAGCCTGCTTCCCTTCCTCTCTCTCTGCTTGCCTCTCTGCCAACTCTGTGATCTCTGTCTGTCAAATGGATAAATAAATAAAATATTTTTTAAAAATGTAGCAAGTTAGTAACGGTAAGAGGATTTTATGATCCCCGTGGCACACAAACACACGGAATCAGAAGTTCTATTACCTGGGCTCAAACCCCGATTCCTCCATTAGCTGATTTTCCTTGACTTTTCTGACCCTAAGCTCCTTTCTGTGTAAATAGGAATAACAAATAGCACCTTACCTCTTAGGACTGTTTTAAGGAATTAAGTGAAATAATCCCTGTAAAATGCTTTGAAAAGTACTCGGCAAATATTAAGAACAAATGATAATGACTGCTATTCATTGCCAAAAACGGGGGGGGGAGACCTTCCTCATGAGAAATTACATTTTATCTCAATGACTCCATTGCATTTAACAGGGAAATACGAACTTTCTTGTTACAATTAAAGGAAAAGAATATGTTGCCATGATTAGAATGTCTGTTGTCATTGTTAGTATTCGGATGTCCTAACCATCAGTATAACGAGAAAAAATAAGGAGAAAAAAAGCATTAAGAGAAAAGGAAATCAAATAATATTTCTCTACAGGAAGTAACCTTATTTACCCTAGGAAAACTAGCCAAGAAACTATTACAGTTAATAAGAATTCAGGAAGGCAACAGGATACGAAATAAATACAAAAATATGAACAGACCAGTAATTACCAGGAAACATAGGGAAATGACTCATTTTATATTATTCACCCAAAATTTCTACAACCTATGAATACATTTCATAATAATGGCATAGGGGTTCATATGGACAAAATCATTAAGTTCTTAAGGAGTATAAAAAAAGCTAGCCAAAGTGTGCCTGGGTGGCTCAGTGGGTTCAGCATCGACCTTTGGCTCAGGTCATAGTCCCAGGATCCTAGGATCGAGTCCCGCATCAGGCTCCCTGCTCTGAGGGGAGTCTGCTTCTCCCACTCCCCCTCCTCCCACTCGTTCTCTCAATCTCTCTCTCTCTCTCTCTCTCTCTCAAATAAATATAATATTAAAAAAAAAAAAAGCTGGGGCGCCTGGGTTGCTCAGTGGGTTAAAGCCACTGCCTTTAGCTCAGGTCGTGATCCTGGGGTCCTGGAATCGAGCCCCGCATTGGGCTCTCTGCTCAGCAGGGAGCCTGCTTCCTCCTCTCCCTCTACATCCCTCTCTGCCTACTTGTGATCTCTGTCTGTCAAATAAATAAATTTTTTAAATCGTTAAAAAAAAAAAGGCTAACTAAATAAATATTCCTGGATGGGAAGAGTATTATGAAGATGTCACTACGAGACAGATAACAAAAGCAATTTAGAGAAAAGAACAAAAAATTCTTAAACAGACCCAAATATAGATAATTACTTGGTATTTATAAGCAAAGAACTCCACATCAGAATGCAAATGGCTACTCATTCAGTAAACGGACCTGGGACAACTCAGTCATCATTTGGAAAAAAGCAAAGTGAAGTCTGACATGCCTTCCCATCATCTCTCACAACCAAATAAATTCCAGGCAGACAAAAACGTGAAACCTAAAAACATCGCAGTAACCCACCACTAGAAGAAAATACAAGATGGATATTAACCAAGAATATAAATAATAAAGGAAACACTAAAATATTTGATTAGATTAAAATCTTAAACTTTTAGGGGCTCAAAACTACTTTTAAGAAGTTAAAAGAGGTGTGCCCGAGTGGTTCAGTCAATTACGCATCCCACTCTTGATCTCAGCTCAGGTCTTGATCTCAGGGTTGTGAGTTCAAGCCCCACATGGGGCATAGAGACGACCTAAGTATATAAAGCTTAAAAAAAAATTTTTTTTAATTAAAAGAGAAAAGAAAAGCCAAAAAAGAATATCTGAAATGTATTTGCTGGGATGCCTGGGTGGCTCAGTTAGTTAGACATCTACCTTCTCCTAAGGTCCTGGGATCAAGTCCCACATCGGGCTCCTTGGTCAGCGGGGAGCCTGCTTCTCCCTCTGCCTGCCTCTCCCCTTACTTGTGCTCTCTCTCTGCCTCTCTCTCTCTCTGACAAATAAATAAAATCTTCAACAACAACAAAAAAGAGTATTTGCCAAAGGATGCTTTTTCCATAAGAAATCTTAGAAATCCATATGAAAATATGAACAACACAAGGCCAGGAGACGCGTGAAAAATCTGACTTTTTAAAAAGGTGTCGACCGTTTATAAAATAAAATGAGCTGTGCTATTTGCCTATTGGCCTGGTAAAACATAATATCCCTTGCCAGTGAGGACGTGGGGAAGCAGAAACAATGAGTAAACTCAACAAGCATCCTGAACGTAATAAAGAGACTAGTGACCGGTGATCTGAGGATGAGCGATGCGTGGGGGTGTTTCCATTCCAGAGATACCATTTGACCCAAGGCCTGGGGAATGAGAAGGACCCAGCTGGGAAAGTCTGGGAGGGAAGAGAACAGCAGACAGAAGTAGCAGCGAGTGCAAAGGCCCTGAGGTCAGGGAGCTCTGTCGGAAGAAGAGAAAGGCAGCCCATGTGGCTGGAGGGTGGTGAGCAGTGGGAGAGGGGTCCACTTTGGAAGAGGATGTACAACAGCATGGATAGCATCTCAGACCAGTGCCCGGTCTGGCACACAGCTGAGGCTCAGTAAATGCAACCATTGTTATGAGGCTTCAAAGAGGTGGGAACCAGGTTTACTGCCCTAGAGGCTGAACTTTGGGATGTTCCCTGGACTTCAGATGGGGCCAGGGTACAAGCTTCGGTCGTGGGAACGTCTACAGGGCGCGGCTCAGGAAGACCCTGGCTTGCCATCTTCCTCGGGTTCTCAGACACCGCCCTGCCGCCACCCACACCCGCCTGCTGGGAACCGGGCTGGAGATTCGGCGCCGTCCTGCCGTCCCCCCAAGAAACCTCTGGTCAGACATCAGTGACTCCTTTTTTATACAATAGCCATGCTCTGGGCAGAGTTCTTAAGAAGCCAGAGCCACTGACCTTGTAATGGATGTTGATGCCCACCAAGGACAGAAAATCCTTGAACTAGGCTCCCTCTTCCAGTGGGAAGCCCCACGGGCCTCCCCGCCACCCGGTCTTGAGCCTGGACAGTGATTCTCTGCTTGATCAGATCCAGCCTGGAACCCAGGCTGGCCACGTGACTTCAGGCCTTGGCTTGACGGACAGAACGTGGTCGGACCCTCTAACGTTCGGCCAGCAAAAGCGGAGGGTTCCAGGGGCTCCGTAATCTTGCTAACATTGGCTGTTACTGCCATTCCCCACGTTGGCGGCGCCGGAGGGTGTGTGCCGGTATCTCGCGGCCGTTCTCATTTGCATTTTCCTGATGAACGTGGATGCTGAGCAGCGCTCCGTGGGCTCCGAGCTATTCATCTGTTCTCGTGCTCTGTTCCATCCGTCAAGTTTTAGCACCTGAGACACCTTTAATGTCTCGAAACCCGGCTCACGCTCCAGGACCCTGTCTGCCTCCCATGATGTCCGAAATGCCTTACAAGGGTCTCTCAGCATTTGGGGCTGTACCCTTCTCTTCAACAAAGGGGGCCATCCTGTGCTTCGTAGGAAGCTGAGCGGTGTATCTGGCGTCCATCCACCCACTAGAACACAGAAGCACATCCCCCTGGCTTCAAAAATATCTTCAGACACGGACAGATGTCTCCCGGGGTTGGGGGAGGGAACTGCCCCTCATTGGAGAACCACAGGCTTGGAGTCACCCAGGCTTGGGTGACAGCCCGCCCCTCTGGGTCTCTCTAGCTCCGGAACCGGAACCAACTGACACCTCCCCTCCGAGTGGGCTGAGGATTCCGACTCACACCAGCTGTTCCACAGATCATGTTCATCACCTGGTTCTGTGTCTGAGCTTGGCAAGGGGGTCGCAGTGCTGGGTTCGGCTGGCTGAACCAGTCCCCGGACACCCCAGCAGGTGTGGTCCCGGCTCCTGTCCCTGGGAGCCTGGGGGCCCCTTCCAAGAAGGCTGTTTCCACTCGAGAAAGCTCTGGAGCCCTCCCTGGGAACAGCCCAGAGACCCGGAAGCTGCCAGGAGGAATTTCCTCCACTGCATCCTGGTTCTTTGAAGGCTTGTGTGGCTTGGGGGGAGGCCAGAGAGCCTGGGGTCGAGGCTAGGAGGAGAAAGGGAGTCTCTGTGGGCCGGGCCAAGTTCTTCTTTATGTTTGAAATAGAACAGCACTGGGGGAGGGGGAACCGGGGCGGGGGTGGGGGGTGTCAGGAAATCCCTGGTATCAGGCCTGGCCAGATCTAAAGACATGTGGGCACTGTGCATGGACACTCTCAGACACACGTATGTGGGTGCATACACAGGCACGTGGGGGGCACACGTGTGTTCGGCACACACACACAGACATGCTTAAGCACATGTTTGCACATTGGTAGGCACACAGACAGGGATACGTACAAACACACTCCTGCAAACACACACACAGACAAGCCCAGGGGCACATGAACAGCCGCGGGACCCCACATTCACGGATACGCTCCGACACATCCACATGGGCGCACACACAGGCGTGGTCAGCACACGCGAGCACACGCGTGACACACACAGAGGTGTGTGCAGACCCACACACGGCGTGGTGACACGTCTTTGTCCCCAGCACCCTCTACTGCCCGCACCTCTATTCCCAGGCCCCAGCTCTGCACACACTTAGCGTCGTGTCCCCAAACGTCTGTGGAGCACCTTGTGTACGTGTGGGGCCCTAGACTTGACTCTGGGGATCCGGTGGGAGCTTCAAAAAAAAAAAAAAAAAATACAGCCAATCTCGCCCTCCAGGAGCACAGAGACAGGAGCGGACCCAACACCTCAAACCCAGCCACCTGCCGACACAGACCTAGGGGGCCGCAGGAGTCAAAGATTTCCAGGGGGCGTGGGGCGGGTGCGGCCAAGGGAGTCAGACACGGTGGCCTCGGAGTGAGCCTTCCACAGACACAGGCTTGAGTTCAGGAGCACCCACATATTTGCACTCCCTTCCCCACCTTCTCCCCACACTTACCCCACAAGGTATTTACTCCCCAATAGGAAGCCAGGAGGACCCACAGGGAGCTGCTACCTCCCAGGGGGCGCCTCCAGACCCTTCCCTGGAACTCCAACTCCTGCCATCTCCTACCTCCGCTTGCCCCCAGCTTCTGACCTTTCCCCCTCACCCCTACCTCCGCTGCCCCTGTTCCTTCCAGGCCCCCACCTTCTCCAACCTTCCCGGTGCTCAGGCCAAAACCTTCAGGGAGTGATCACCCACAGCTGTCTCTTGTCACACAGTCCCTCCAGCCTTCCACTGTACCCAATCTTGAATCTCTCCACGTGCCCAGTCTGCAAAATGTACCCAGAATTCTACCCCCTTCCCTCCTCCCGCTGCCTCACCTGGTCAGCAAACATCACCCCCGCCCCGGGACCCATGCAGTCCCCGCCCCTGGTCCCCCGGCTCCCATCCTCATCCCCATCAACTGTCCTTCCTGCGGTGGCCTCCAGAGGAGAGTCTGGTCCTGCCCTCCTCTGCCTACAGCCCTCAAGGGCTCCCACCTACTTTAGAGTAAAAGCCCAAGCCATCCCAAGGCACACGAGGTCCTGCAGTCTCTACTCTTGTCCCCTCCCTCCCCTCATCGTCTCCTATTGTTCTCCTCATTCATGCTGCTCCCTTCTGTTCCTCCATCACACCAGGCCGGGTACTACCCCAGGACATTTGCCCTGGCTATTCCCTCTGTCCAAACTACTCTTCTCCTTGATATCCCCACATCTCACTCTCTTACCTCCTTCAGTTCTTTATTTTTATTCTCTGTCCCCTGCCCCTTGAAAAGGCCACCCCAAATGGGCTTGTCCATAGGTTTCATTCTCTGCTGGAGTCCCAGTTCCAAACAGCACAGGTCCACAATACATGCTCCATAAATATTCCTTAAGTGTTCAGTAAATGTTAGACATTATTGTTGCTATTGTCAGCCTATAGCCTGCTTCCTCCTCTCTCTCTCTCTGCCTGCCTCTCTGCCTACTTGTGATCTCTCTCTGTCAAATAAATAAATAAAATCTTTAAAAAAAAAAAAAAGAAAGAAAATAACAAGGGACAGGTTGCCCCAGGCAGGTGCTGTTTGAGCAAAGGCTGTATTAAGAAGCAGCCAGCTGGGGCGCCTGGGTGGCTCAGTGGGTTAAGCCGCTGCGTTCGGCTCAGGTCATGATCTCAGGGTCTGGGGATTGAGTCCCGCATCGGGCTCTCTGCTCAGCAGGGAGCCTGCTTCCCTCTCTCTCTGCCTGCCTCTCCATCTACTTGTGATTTCTCTCTGTCAAATAAGTAAATAAAATTAAAAAAAAAAAAAAAAAAAAAGAACCGGCCTAGCGGACCGTTCACAGGCCAAGGACACATTTGGTGTGTCCGTGCTGGACTTCTTTATTAAAAAAAAAAGAAGCCGCCAGCTGCCTGGAGGTGGGGGCGGGGCAGGGGTCTTCAAGCCCAGCTCGTGCTGTCTCGGCAGTTCCAGCTGTAAGGCGCACACACAGACACGGGTGCACGCGCTCCAACAGGCAAGACGTGCACTGGGGCCATGTGCATAGGTGTCCAGAGAACTCAAACATGCATGCCCCAGCCCCCCACTTGGACCTGGGATTCCTTGACCCCTGAGTCCATGAGGGCATGGGAAGAGAGGCCCCCATGGCTGAGACACCCTGCCCTTCCTCCGGGGTTCCCAGCCGCCCTGACACAGGCTCCCCTGGAGGAAAAGGAAGAGCGTCAGCCCGGGGCAGCCTCTGGCTTGTGGGCCAGCTGCTGGGGTGGGAGAACGTCTTCCCAGCCCTCTTCCTTCCAGGGGACCAGAGGGGCTGCTGGAAAATCTCAGCCACAGGAAACGAAACTGGGCAAATGGCGGGAAGCAGGCAGGGAGGTTACACCCATAACCTCCCAGTAACCCAGGGAGGTTACACCCGGACACGGAGGCCCTCCGTCGCAAGGGCTGACCCTGGAGCCTCCCCCAGGGCCTGCCGTCTAGGGAACCGGGCTGAGAGTCAGGAGGCTTGCTCACTCTCTACCTCTCCTGTCTCCACAAAGTCAAGCTCATTCTGCCTTCTGAATCCCCTTCAAAGCCACCCACCGCTCTCCCTCCCGTGCCTGGGCTCAGCCAGCACCGTCTCCCCAGATAACAGCACGGCCCCTAACCAGCCTTCCAGCCCCCAAGAGTGTACCCTGCGTCCATTCTCGCCTTCACCCTGCCCCCACCCAGGCAGAGGGATCTAAACAAAGAGCAGCCCTTGCCACCTCCCCCTGCCTACAGCCTCTCATGGCTCCTCATTGCCCCTGGAGCAAAAGCTAAAGCTCTTTCTAAACCCAGGTCTTGGGACCCACTATACACCAGCCTCTGTCTCTAGCTTCCTTGTTCAGGCTAACCACCCCCACCCCTGCCCCCTGCCCGTGGCTCTCCTTGCTGCAGACAAGCGGGATCCCTGTTGGTCCCTTGCTGCAGACAAGCGGGATCCCTGTTGGTCCCTGCTAGAGCCCTGTGCTTGTCACAGGGTCCCCCAGCCTCACCCATCCTTCAGGTGTGGGCTGCGCACCACTTCCTGAAGGCCTTCCTGGACTCCAAGTCCAAGTTCACCTGGGCTCCCCTACAGCACAAGCCATATCGCTTTATACTCCCGCAGGTGGTCGGTCTCCCGGTGGACCTGAGCTTTGCAAGGGCCTCCCACTCCTGGCACAGTGTCTGGTCCCAAACAGATAAGCATGTGACCTCTTGTGCAGGAGGCAGGTTTCATCTGACTGTGACAGGCACGGGCAGCCTGCTGCTGTTCTAGCTAGTTCTATGGGTGGGGGTGGGGGGGCTGATTACCAGGCACTTACTAGCAGCCCTTCAGGTGGACAAAGGTGATCCCCTCTTCTGCTCTCTTAGCCAAGACAAGATCCATGGGCTAGAAAAGAAACCTTCTCAGCAGTGCCCAGGGAAGAATTAGTCTAAGAGTTATAAGCCTGGCTCTTCCCAGCAGGAGCCTTGGATGACCTTGGTGTTGGGTCGCTCCCTCTCCCTGGTGATGACCCAGATCACTGGAAGGCAGCCTTTGGCAACGTCTCTCTCCAGCCTCTGTGAAGCCCACCCAGCAGCTGAGCATGACCCCTACCCCACCCCAGAGACGCTCCCAGAGGGAGCTTTGGCTGGAAGAAGAAGCCACCAGACTGGGGGTCAAGGGTGACAAGGCACCGGTGAAGGACAACGGTGCCTCAGCCTTTTCCAGGAAGGCTAGAGTCTCAGGCTGGAGGAACCACAAGATGAATGAAATGGCGGCAAGAGCCAAACTATAGAAAGAGCCCAGATGTCCATCGACAGACGGATGGATAAAGAAGAGGCGGTATATTTGCACAATGGAATAGTACGCAGCCACCAGAAAGAATGAAATCGTGCCATCTGCAATGACCTGGATGGAACTAGAAGGCATTATGCTAAGCGAAATAAGTCAGTCGGGGGAAGACAGATACCACATGATCTCACTCATATGTGGAATTTAAGAAACAGAACAGATGAACACAGGGGAAGGGAAGGAAAAAGAAGATAAGATGAAAATAGAGGAGGCATAAGAGATGCTGAACTCCAGGAAACACTGAGGGTTGCTGGAGGGGAGGGGGGTGGGGGGATGGGGTGACAGGGGGAGGGGCATGAAGGAGGACCCGTGATGTAATGAGCGCTGGGTTTTCATGCAACGGATGAATCACTGCATTCTACCCTAGTAACTAGTAACTAGTAATGCAGTACATGTTAACTAAATGGAATTTAAATAAAGAATTAAAAGAACAAAGAAGGCAGGGATGGGAAGGGAACGCCTGGGGAATGGCGCTGTGGACCCTGACGTGTCTCCCAGGGGTGTAGGGTGGACAGAGGCTGTCCCCGTCACTGGCCACATGAGTCCCGGTCACTAGCAGAGACAGGCAGGGCGAGCAAGACAGGTGCATGGATGGCCCCAGGGCACAGTGGCTGACGCAATGGCCCCGACGCCGTCCCTCTCAACACGTCCTTAGCCAGGCAGATGTTCTAAAGGTTTCTGCACACCACAATGCCGGGCGTGGGGGGTGGCGGGCGTGTGGCACAGAGCCGCACCTCACCGCGGCTCAGTTTCCCCAGCAGCAGAACGGGGCCGAGGGAACCCATTTCCCTGGATGCCCATGATGATTAAACGAGAGAAATCAGCCATCTAGAAAATTCTCAGAGGGTCGTGACCTCCCTTTGTGAGTCACCACCAGCCCTGAGAGCCAGTCCCGGACACATCTGACAACTGGCGGTACGGAAGGACACGAGGCTGTGCTTCTATGGGCATCTCGTTATGAGAACGCCGGTTTCCTGGGTTATATTAAGATGTGGTTTTCCTGTTCAAGCCTCTGAAATCCCCTGTGGGTTCTCTGGGGTTTCAGCAGCAGGGGAAGAGGTAGGCTCTCAACAAGGAGTGGGCAGGAGAGGGAGGCCCAGCCTCCCTGCCCTTTGTGTTGCTACCTGAACTTGGGACTTGGGGACCTTCCCACGAAGGGTCCTTCCCAGGCAGGGTTACCACCATCAGCAAATAAAAGCAGAAGAGGTCCAGGGGTGCCTGGCTGGCTCGGTACACTGAGCGTCTGACTTGTGATTTCCGCTCAGGTCATGATCTCAGGGTCCTAGGACGGAGCCTCGAGTTGGGTTCTACACTCAGCTGGCAGTCTGCTTGAGGTTCTCTCTCTCCCTCTCCCTCTGTCCTTCTGTCTGCTCACATGCTCATGCTCTCTCCCTCTCTCTCTCTCAAATAAATAAATAAATCGTAAAAAAAAAAAAAAAAAAAAAAGCATGGGGCGCCTGGGTGGTTCAGTGGGTTAAGCGTCTGCCTTGGCCTCAGGTCATGATCTCTGGGTTGTGGGATCGAACCCCGCATCGGGCTCCCTGCTCAGCAGGGAGCCTGCTTCCTCCTCTCCCTCTACTGCTCCTGTGCCTACTTGTGATCTCTGTCTGTCAAATAAATAAACAAAATCTTTTAAAAAACACAAATAATAAAAAATTTAAATTTTTTTAAAACTAAAAGGAGAAAAATGAACAGCGTAAGAGCTCCAGATGCCCGTATATTATCTGACAACAGCCCTGACCCTCGCCGTGTGCCGGGGACAGAACTCATATGATTCCCTGCGTGTGTGTAGCTCTATTTTTTGGTAACGTGGGTAGGTGCTGTTTGGCTCCAAAAATACAAACTGATTCAAGGCATCAATAAACTCCTCTTACCTCGTTGCTTAACACACACACGCACGCACGCACACGCACACACAGAGCTGTGCAGTTGAAAGGAGACCAGAAGAATGTTCCAGCAAAGCATGATACAGGGGCAAAAGCCTGAGGCTGCAAAGGGGTGGCGGAAGGAGCATTGGAAGGTCTGGCTGCTGCCTGCCCTGGGCCAGACTGTGTTCCAAGCCCGTCACCGGCATTGTCTCATCAAAGCCTCTGCCACAGGAACCCGGGCACATTGCAGAGGGCTGAGCTGCGAGAGCAGACGGCTCGCACACTTGGTAAATGGCAGGATCAGGAGCTGGAGCCAGAGCCCTGCTCTCCTAGCCCTGCCCGACTCCTGCCTCCACTCTCCGTCACGATATCTGGGATATCATGAGCCCCGGTGGCAACCACCCCGATTCTCTGATGTTATAGGGGCCCTCCTGCGATGAGATGCCACTCTACACCAGCTGGAATGGCCAACGTAAGTGTAGCCCCCCGCCGGGCATGCTCCATCATTGCTGGTGGGAATACTGTATTTTTTCTTCTGCTAACACAGCAGAAAGGATTTATGGTCTGCGTGTTACATTTGGCCACAAATGAAAACTGAATTCATCCCGAATGTCACAGGTCCAGGGCAAAGGACCCAAAGGGACTGTTTTGGTAGGAGCGAGGTGGATCTCTCAAAGGTGGGCGTGGCGATCGCAGGGTCATGGGTATGCTGGGTCCTTGAGTCACATTCTAGAAAGCAGGTGTGCCGTCCGGCGGTTTGAACCCATATCCCCAGCCCCTGGATCTCTCTATTTCTGCTCCTCTGGGCTCAGAAGGAAGCACAACCTAGAGGTTCACTGGAATCTCTGCCTCAGCTTTCTTCTCTTTCACAAATCAGTGCATTTTTAACAGCATTTTGGAAGACAGTTGAAATGATCCTCATCAAGTTGAACGTACCTTCTCCATAGGACCCAGCAGCGCCCCTCCCAGATATTCTCCCGAGAGAAATAAAAACTCGTGTTCACACAGAAACCTCAGCACAACCGTTTATGGTGCTGATATTCATAATTGTCCACAGACACAGGGGCACCTGGGTGGCTCAGTGGGTTAAAGCCTCTGCCTTTGGCTCAGGTCATGATCTCAGGGTCCTGGGATCGAGCCCCACATCGGACTCTCTGCTCAGCAGGGAGCCTGCTTCCTCCTCTCTCTCTGCCTGCCTCTCTGCTTACTTGTGATCTCTGTCTGTCAAATAAATAAATAAAATCTTAAAAGAAAAGAAAAGAAAAGAAACACACAGGGACATCTGGGGAGAGCATCTGCCTTCAGCTCAAGTCGTGATCCTGGGGTCCTGGGATCAATCCCCACATCGGGCTCCTTGCTCAGCGGGAAGCCTGCTTCTCCATCTCTCGCTCCCCCTGCTTGTGTTCCCTCTCTCGCTGTCTCTCTCTCTGTGTCAAATAAATAAACAAAATCTAAAAAGAAAGAAAGAAAGAAACACACATCTCAAATGCGTCACGCTGGATGGATGACGTCAGATTCAAAGGCTAAACACCTGATGAGCCCACCGATGGGCCATTCTGGAAAGGACAAAACTCTAGGGACACAGAAGAATTCAGCAAGTTCCAAAGGGAAAGAAAGAGGATGCCTACAAAAGGGTAGGAGGAAATTTGGGGAGGCGATGGAATTGTTCTATATCTTGATTGTGGAGTGGGGTGCGTGAGTGTATGGATTAGCCAAAACTCACAGACCTGTGCACTCAAGGGATTGCATTTCACTCTCGTTAATCATATCTCACTTTTAAACAATGAAAGAAGAGGGAGGGCCGTACTCAGAAAAATGAGACCCTACTGGAAATTTTTCCTGCTTGGGTCTTTCCTGAAATGCGATGAGAAAAGGGAAGCAGATCCTAGAGTGTAAGCTCCATTTCTGAAACAGGAGACCAGAGACCAGGCTGCTAAGGCTGTGACCATTTACCGGTGCACGCATTAGAGGAAGAGCTTCCTTATTTTTTTTAAGTTTTATTTATTTGTTTGACAGAGAGAGAGATCGCAAGTAGGCAGAGAGGCAGGCAGAGGGAGGGGGGGGGCTCGATCAAAGACCCTGAGATCATGACCTGAGCCGAAAGCAGAGGCTTAACCCACTGAGCCACCCAGGAGCCCAAGGAAGATTTTCTAAATACAGACAGTCCCTGACTTACGTGGTTCAACTTAAAAGATTTTCAACTATGCAATGGTGTGAAAGTGATATTCCTTCAGTAAAGACTGTACTTTGATTTTTGAATTTTAGTCTTTTCCCATACTGGCCATATAGGGTATGATCCTGCCATGATGTTGGGCAGTGGCCGTGAGCTGAGGCTCCCTGTCAGCCACGGGATCAGGAACTTAGGCCATCGATATATTATTGGCTGCACGACAGTGTTAATGGATACACTGATAACCATTCCGGTTTTCACATTCAGTACAGTACTCAATAAATTACATGAGATATTCAACATCTTATTATAAGATAGGTTTGCATTCGATGATTTTGCCCAGTGTAGGCTAATGTAAGTGTTCTGTGTATGTCTCAGGGAGGCCAAGCCAAGTCATGCTATTTGATAGTTTAGATATATTTTTTTAAGATTTTACTCATTTATTTGACAGAGAGAGAGAATGAGAGAGGGAACACAAGCAGGGGGAGTGGGAGAGGGAGAAGCAGGCTCCCTGCCGAACAAGGAGCCTGACATGGGGATTGATCCCAGGACCCTGGGATCATGACCCAAGTTGAAGGGAGATGCCCAACAACTGAGCCACCCAGGTGCCTGATGGTCTAGATATATTAAATGCATCTTGACTTATGACATTTTCAACTTAAGATGGGTTTATCTGGATGTAACCCTGTTGCAAGTGAACGAATATCTGTGTATAACAATACATGTCACTACTCTTTTCTCTGCATCTCTGTCAGCAATAAGTGTTATCATTTTTTCATGTTTTTATCATATTTTACATGTTTTATGACAGCTTGGAAATTTTAGTTCAATCTTAGAAAATATTGGAAATCGTAGATAAATTAAATACATAGAATTTCACAAATTTTCTGATGTCCCCTATAATTTCTTCTACAATAAGATGATAAGCAGACACACATTCTCAGTCTTTTCTGTTGTTGACACTCTCTTGGGTGTAAAGTATCAGCCATTGTTACTGAAATTCACACTCTCTGGGCTCCTGAGAACTATATTTTCATATGTTCTTTGGCTCTTGGTTTCGAGAAATACGCCTTCATGTGATTTCTCAGTTTTCTATTTACATTATTTGTCTTTTTCTTATCAGTACAGAAATCCTTTCTATATGAAGGTACTAACACTTCACAGGCAACTAAATGATCCTTACTCATTGCTTTGTTTATAACATCTCCCCCCTACATTTGTGTTAGTTTATATATATTCAGATATTTCTGTCTTGTCATTCATGCCTTCTGAGTTTCCTCTCTCAGTTTAAAAAAAAAAAAAAGATGGTGGGGCGCCTGGGTGGCTCAGTGGGTTGGAGCCTCTGCCTTCTGCTCAGGCCACGATCCCAGGCTCCTGGGATCGAGCACTGCATTGGGCTCTCTGTTCATCAGGGAGCCTGCTTCTCCCCTCCCCTCTCTCTGCCTGCCTACTTGTGATCTCTGTCTGTCAAATAAATAAATAAATAAAATCTTAAAAAAAAAAAAAAGAAGGGAAAAAAAAAGAAAAGAAAAGTAAAAAGCTTTCAACCCGAAGTATAAAAATTACCTTGTAAATTCCTTCTACAATTTGTATTACTCTGAGGTGTTTGTTTGTTTGTTTAACAATTGTCCTTTAGCCCATCTGGAAATTCTTTTTCCTGCAGCACAGCAAATAGCTCACTCAACCACATCTCCATCAAAAGTGGGAGAAGGAAAAGTAGACTTAACCCGGGCAGGTGTCCCTTGCTAACTGGCGCCATGGCCCCGCCCTTAGGCCGCCGGTGTTGCAATCCCAGCCAGTTTTTTGGGGCTTTTTTCTCTCTGTGGTCTTGGGCTGGCCAGAGGAGAAGCACTTCCCCCTAGTGGCCACTTCAGTGATACCAAAAGCAGGATGGCACAACCCCACAGACACAGTTCCCTCTGGGGTCAAAACTCTCCAGCAGCATATACCCAAGGGGTTCGAATGAGGGATCCCAACAGGTGTTTGCACACACATGTTCATGGCATCATTATTCACGATGGCCAGAGGTGGAAAACAGCCTCAGTGTCCATCAACAGGGACGGGTAACCAAAATGTGTCCATCCGCAGGGTGCGAAGTCATCCAGCCCGGAGAAGGAAAGGCATTCTCATCCCTGGGGCGATGTGGATGAGCCTTGAGGGCATTGGCTCAGGGAAATAAACCAGACACAAAAAGACAGAAATTGTTTGACTCCACTCATAGGAGGTACCCAGACGGCAAATTCAGGGACCCAGCAAGTCCCATGGAAGACACCAGGGGGAGGGGGTGGGAGTCAGAGTCGCACCTTGGGGAGATAACAAAGTTCTGGGGACGGATGGTGGGGACAATTGCACAAAACAGTGTCACTGTGCTTCATGGCACTGAGCTGTGCACTTAGAAACGGTTAGAGGGGCGCCTGGGTGGCTCAGTGGGTTAAAGCCGCTGCCTTCAGCTCAGGTCATGATCCCAGGGTCCTGGGATTGAGCCCCACATTGGGCTCTCTGCTCAGCGGGGAGTCTGCATCCCTGTCTCTCTCTGCCTGCCTCTCTGCCTATTTCCAATCTCTCTCTCTGTCAAATAAATAAATAAAATCTTAAGAAGAAAGAAAGAAATGGTTAGAATAGTAAATCTTACGTTATGGATATTTTACCACCAAGGAAAGCAGAAAAAGGGTAGTTCAGGTGGGGGAGATCTCCCTGGGGGGGGAGCCAGGGGTACACAGTTGCATGGTCAGCCTCCAGGAGGCCAGGGGGACCTCCGCAGTGGGAGGAGAGCAGTGAGGAGGGGGTCCGGCGCAGAGGGCCGGGGAAGCCCTCTCTGAGAGAGAGGATTCCCTAGTGATCGGACCACCAGAGGGAGAGCTGAGCAGGGAGCCAGGGAAGGGAAGAGGCCGAGAGAAATTAAATTCCGGCAGGGGAGCCCAGAAAAAGAGGCAGAGATAAATGGAGGTAGGGGAGAGAACGGGACAGAGAGCAAAGCCCCTCCCAGGGCTAAAGCCTTTAAACCCACCCTCCCTCCCAGAACCGTGAAGTGACGGACGTCTGGGTGGGTCTCTGGGGCTCTACACCCTCTGAGCCATCTTGTCCCCTCCTCTGCCCCTTCATTCCCTGCATAAGCACCCCCACCCCGATGACGCCCGTCAATCACGCTTCCAATCTGGACCCCAAGGTCCTGCAGGTCTGAGCCCCCAGACTCACCTTCTAGGACTGTCCCCCTCCAGCCTCACTCCCACCACACATGCATTCCCCCAAACACACCAAGCTCAGTCCTACCCCCTGGCCTTTGTCCCTGCAGTTCTGTCCCATGGAATGTCCCAGATCTTCATTTACACGCCTGGCTCCTTGGGGGCCTTCCCCACCCACCGCCACCCTGGGGAAAGGCAGCCTCCCCCCCACCCACTCTGCGGCCCATCCCCAGGTTTGCTTCCTTTCACGGCAATTAATTACGGGGTGGGTGTGTTTCCTGCCTCACAGCCGGCCTCCTGCCCTCCAGAGCAGGGGGTTGTGTCTGCCCTGCTCACCACCATCCCACCCCCTCTACAAAAAGACCCAGTATACAGTAGGGGCTCAGTAAATGCGTGTTGCATTCAACAAGTAACCAGTGGTTACAGAATGGCTTGTGCCCGTGAGTCTGTGTGCTTCCCTGTCTCCTTGTGTCCTGCATGTGTCTTGTGTTTGTATGTTTCTGTGGCGTTTGCCACCGCGTCACTACCTCTCAGGGTGGCCCGTTTCCAGGCACCAGCGTGATGTTACCAACCTCGGAGCTCGGAAGGATCCACTGTCCAGTATCACCCCCCACCCAGGCAGCTGCAATAGTTGTAAACAACGTCAAGAACATGGACAAGAGAAAAAAACGAAGCAAAATAATTAGGGAGGGCTGAGTTTCTTCATTTTATTACAGTCCACCATACACGACATAAAATCTACCATTTGAACCATTTCTAAGCATACAGTTCAGTGGCATTAAGTACATGGTGTTGGGTTTAAGGGGTTATTACTTTCGTTCTTGACATGATTTATTCAACTGTAAGTTTATATAATTGAACGTTTATGACGGCAGCATCTAACACCCAGCCGGAGAAACTCCCCACCCGCTTACAAAAGGCTTCTCGAGCAGGAGGTGGGGGCGGGCGGCAGCTGGCTCTCCCTTTCTGTGTCTCCCCTCTGGCCTCCTGGTGTGCACGCCCAAGTGCCCGTGTGTGATTCCTCATGTCCCCATTCAGAACGTCGCCATCACACCCCTGAGTGCGAGTGTGCCCAGCCTTCTCTGAGCATAAAGGAGCCTGGGTGGGCCCCACGTGCCCGTGGGGTCTCTGCAGGTACCCCACTCTGCATACCCCCACGCCTGCCTGGACCCACAGGTATCCACGCACCCACCCACCGGGGGACCCATGTCTCTGCAAGTGCTGCCTAGGAGGGCTTCTTTGAGGCGGCGGGGGAGGGGAGCAGGGAGAGAGGCGATTATTAAACATTTACCGCAACACCTTGGGGACTCATGTGTGTACCCACACACACACGCTGGTGCAGGTTCCCAGGGGTCTAGAGCTGCGACTCTGCAGATACACACGGCTGGCATGTCCCACGCATTTCTGCGCCCCCGCGGACCCTGGTGAGGCCCTGGCACCCTGTTCCTCTCCGGCAGGCAGCTCCACAGGAAGCTGCTGGGGTGGGGGTTAGGGCGCCCAGGCTCCCCGCCCCCTCCCCCCCCACCCCGGCCCCACCTCTCAAGACACCTGCGCGTCTGGGGCTGAGTGCTGGGGGAGGCTCCCTGCTTCTGGAGCCCAGCCTGCGGCGCCGTGTCCTCAGGCCCCCTGCCCCGGCGCACGGCTGGGGTCGGCAGAGACGCCAAGCAGGCGGGCTGGCAGTTGAGGAAGAGGAAGTTGGGGCAGAGTTAGGTCACCCTGCGGTTCCCCTGGGGGCCCTGACCCACCGGTGCTCCCCCTGGGCCTCCTGGAAACCTTAGCCAAGGGTCTTGGGGGCCGCAGGAGCTGGTAACCGGGCCGGGGGCCCACAGCCGCGAGGACAAGCCTCCCTCTGGTGAGTCACCGTCACAGGGGTGTGGGGGACAGAGGGATCAACACAGAGAGTGGAGGTGGGGCTGGGCAGTGGGGGAGTCCCCCGGGCAGCAGACGGACCACCCACGGTTTCTCCCCAGCTGGTGCTCAGCCTGCTCCCTGAGTGGGCGGGCAAGGCTGTTTGACCGGGGAATTGGTCTACAGGGGTCTGCGCGCCCCCAGAGGGTCACCCCAGGGGGCTGGGGTCTGTGACACGTGCAGCCCACAAGACAGGAAGATGGGGCTCCTTGTAGCCAAAGCCTCCATGGGGGATCCTGCCAGGGGGCAAATGGGGGTGTTCGCTGTGCGGAGTCCCCAGGCACGCTTCCCAAACTGGATCCCTGGGGCTCCCCCCAGCCCCGGGCCCCCTGAAGCAGAATCTGTAGGTTGGGGCTTGGGTGTCTGACTTTCACAACAAACACTGTCTGCTAAGGTTGCTGTCTGAGAGCCAGTCCTGAGGAGGGCGGCCCCCCCAATCCTCCAAGGTCAGTTGAGGATGAGGGGGACCCTCCTCCAGGCAGCCCTCCAAGTCAAGCTCTGACTGCGAGAAGGCGCCCCCTGGCTCCCACTGAGGCCCACCTTGGGGAGCCTCACACCCGCCCCTCTGGGGTGGTGTGGAGCAGCCGGAAGGCTGCGGTCAGAGCAGGGCACACCCAGACTTGCTTCCGGCCCCGCCCCAGGGCCACACAACTAGTGGGAGGCTTTGTTTTTTCTTTGGGTTTTTGTTTTTTTGTTGTTGTTTTAAGATTTTATTTATTTATTTGACAGACAGAGATCACAAGTAGGCAGAGAGGCAGGCAGAGAGAGAGGAAGGGAGGCAGGCTCCCTGCTGAGCAGAGAGCCCGATGCGGGGCTTGATCCCAGGATCCTGGGACCATGACCTGAGCCGAAGGCAGAGGCTTAACCCACTGAGCCACCCAGGCGCCCCTAGTGGGAGGCTTTGTGCACCTGAGGGTCTGGCAGGCCCCAGGAGCAGCCTGAAGGGAGAGAACTGGGAGGGGAGAGCTGGGGCTGGGAGAGCGGAGCTGGTGAGTCAGACTGCGGGCATACGGGGAAAGCCTTGAATGCCACACTCAGGGGGCTGATTCTCCAGAGTGTTCAGCTGGCCCGATCACCTGCGGTTCTGCAGAAGGGCCCTGCCGATCAAGTGCAGCCCAGGGAGAGCTGCCCCCCACTCTCTGCCATCTGTGGGATTTCTAGCCTCAGCTAGGAGTCCCTCTGGGAGGGCCTCCTGGAAGAAGCAGACTTTTCGTGGGAATGTCAGTTGCACACACATTGGTGTGTCTGCTCTGGGCAGTGCTCCCCATGTCCCCTCAGGCCCCCAGCACCTGATGCATGGCTGGACACAGGCTGGTGCTCGTGCTGGGGATGACGCATGGCTGTGTCGGCCAGGAGTGGGTTCAGATCCTGACTCCCCTCGCTCTGTGTGGCCACAGGCGAGGGACTTCACTACTCTGGTCCTGTTTGCTCTTCTGTGAAAGGGTTGTCCCAGGCCTTGCACGTGAAATCTGAACACAGAGCCCAGCCCACCCCAGGAGCTCGGAAAATACGGTCAGCCTGCCCCGTCCCGGTAGCCTGTCCCCATCCCAAACCCTTGCTTCAGCTGCCATAGAAGGCTTGCAGATAACCCTTCGGGAAGGGTCGCACAAGACAGAAGAGTGACAGCCTTCTCCTCCAAGGGGATGGTGGTAGGCCAGGATGCGAGGAAGGAGAAGGCCTTGGTCCTCTCACCAGGGACAGCAGCTTGGGGCTGGGAGGTCACAGAAAGGATTTGGGGAGCGGAGGAGGGCGTCAGCAGGGAACAAAGGCAGAATTTCTCAGCACAGGGAGTGAGGCTGCAGTGGAGAGGATCGGCCACCAGGGGGCAGCGCTGGCATGGCCAGGCGCAGACCTGCGCCGGGGACGCCCGCCCACCTGACCTCACACTCAGCCCAGACACCCAACTCACAACAGGCGCACAACCCCACAGACAGACAGAAACCCAGGCAGGAACCCGAACCCCTCACAGATATGGGACACAGATCCCCCCACGTCCCGGGTGAGCCGTGTAGATCCAACCCCGCGATGCCACCGGCATTCAGACATATATATATATACATATACATACATATTTAATGCCCATTTAACAAGATTCAGCTGGAAAAAGGAAGGAAATCCTGCTGGATGGACTTGGAGGGCGTTCTGCTACGTGCAATGAGTCAGACAGAGAAAGACAAATACTGTATGATCCCACTTCAGTGTGGAATCCAGAGTCATGGATAAAGAGATCAGATTTGTGGTTTCCAGGGGCAGGGGGTCAGGGAGGAGGGGGACTGGAGGAAGAGGATCAAAAGGGACAAACGTCCAGTTAGGAGATAAATAAGTCCTGGGGATGTAACGCACGGCGCGGTGGCTAGCGTTGGCACGGCTGTGTGGTATAGGGGAGAAGTTGCTAGAATAGATCCTAAGAGTTCTTACTTACCACAAGGGGGAGAAAATATTTTTTTTTCTTTTTAGGGGATGAATCTTTTTTTCCGTATCTGTAAGAGGTGATGGGTGTTAAGTAAAGTTGTGGTGATCGTTTCACAAGACAGTTTAGCGAGATTGTGCTGTATGCCTTAAATTCACATACTGCCGTGTGTTCGTTATATCTCAATAAAACTGGTGGGGGGCACCTAGATGTTCGTATTCACCCCCACAAAGGCAAGTTCGCACTCAAGATTTGCTCTCAAACACACCCTCGCAGACATGAAAATACACACTCTATGTGCAAACCCACAAACCCCAAAAAATCACAGACAATGGCACACACACACACACACACACACACACACTCGGACATTCAGGTACGCACAGGTTCACCTCAGGACCCAGTCTAGACTTGCTTTCTGAGGACCCCAGTGTCATCACCGCTCACACGGCCGTCTTTGGCTCTTCCTGGGAATGTCTTGTCCAGCCAGGGTGAGAGGCTTATGGGTCAAGGAAGGGGTTGGGGGTTGTACTAAGGGCTTGGCCTCCCCCCAGTCTGGAGTCCCCGGGCCCCCAACCCAAAACCCCAGCCCCCCTGCCCTAGCCCCAAGCTCCCATCAGCTGATGCCTCTGGCAGCCCCTGGCGGGAGTCTCCGCCCCTCCTGCTGGCAGACCCATCTTGGCAGGGATTCCCAGGCAAGCTCCGGCTTCCTCCCCTTGCTGTTCACCCACACTCTCGCGCGCGGGGGCCCCCATGGCTAACTCGGGGCTCAACCACTCCTGGCCAGCCCTCTCCAAGCTGTGGCTGAAGCGGTGGGCCTTCAAGAGAGGTAAGGGGGCGAGCAGTGACCAGCAGGCAGGGCTCCCTGGACAGCCTGGAGCCTTTTCTTGGCCCGGGACACACACTCGGCCTGATCCAGCCCCAAGTTCCATGACCCCTAGCTCCCCCAACACCCACAGAACATCGTAGACTTCTGTGGTCCCTCTTACTTCAGAGGAGTCTCCCCAGGCTCAGCCAGGACCTTGTCTCAGGAAGAAAATTTGTGGAAAGAGAATCCACCCCAGAACTCCGTCTGGGTAGCCCGGTGACTTCCTGGGGGTTCCCGATGCTGTTTGCTCCTGGATGGCTGCAGGACGGAGGCTCACGGAGTTTGGAGACTCCCAGGGGTTCTGGTAGATGCCTCCCTTGAACACACAGACATTGTCTGGTGGCAACCCCCTCCCAAGTCCTAGAGCCTCAGTTTACCTCTGTGGGGGTAAGAGGCCCTCATAGTACATCCCCCCAAGGTGTGGGTGAATTGCTTTGGCAAATAGACGCTTCTCCTTAAATCTCGAGGCAAGAAGATAGCCAGACAGTGTCCTGGGCCACAGGGCGTGGAGCCTCCTGGACATTCTTGTCCCTCTGTGCCTCCCACCTTTGCACAACCCTCCCCCACCCCAGTCAGGCCCGCCCACTGCTCAGCCTCAACAAGTCCTAGCCACTGCCACCTGCATGAGTCAAGTACTGGTCCAGGGTGGCGGTGGGTGCCCGTGAAGGAGGAAAACCAGTGAGAAGATTCCTTAGCCCATTCTCCCCGCAGACTCCGCTTGAGGGCCAAATGGGTAGCAGGCACCGTGCTTGAGTCAGGAAGGAGATGGGAGTATCAGAGGCCCTGGAGGCTGGGTCGGGAAGAGAGAGGGTGGTGTGGAGCTCGAGATGCAACAATAGTGAGAATGATGAAAGCTGCTGTCAG
This sequence comes from Neogale vison, assembly GCF_020171115.1. NCBI lineage: Eukaryota > Metazoa > Chordata > Mammalia > Carnivora > Mustelidae > Neogale > Neogale vison. The sequence continues at coordinate 218,548,142 of NC_058096.1, forward strand.
GTGTTGGACCCTCGTGACGTTCAGAGAGGTTGAGTGACTTGCTCGAGGTCCCACAGCAAGCACATGCTGGAGGAACCAGGATTGAAGAACAGTTCTATTCCAAGGCCACCTTTGTGGTGTGTTCTGGCCAGCAAACAAAGCTGCCAGTGTGGGCAACTGGAGGGCCTCGGGAGGGTTTATAAATCCACCAGTGATGGCAATACCAGAGGACGAGCTCATCAACCAAGGACCACCAAAGGGCTTATCTGTGACCCAGATCCTTACAAAGTTCCACCCCCTCCCGGCCTCTCCGCCCAGCCCATCTTCCAGCCCAGGCAGACTGAGACTGATTCACAGGCTGACAAGTAGGGGAGTGAGCTAGGGAACCAGCAGTGATTCCTACACCCTTTTATGGCTGGTGCTGCAGGGGCTGATGGTGGAAGAGGCTGCCGGGGACCTAAATCCAGGCTTCTCAGCATGAAGCATGGTGCTGAGGAGCAGAGTCTTTCCTGACAACGTCCTTCCAATCTTTAGCCCTCGGGGGTGGGGAGGCAGAGAGGCAGGGGCATTTTTGTACCCCACTAAAGCTCTGCAACTGGCCATCTGGGCACCTAATAGGACTTCCTGGGAAAATGACGGGATTGGATTCGAGGAAGCAAACAAGGCTAAGGAGAGGGTGGTTGGGACCTGCAGTGAGGTTCCCCCACTGAATGTGTAAGGAACGCATTTCGTGTCTTAACTCGGTTTCCTTCTTGCCTATCTTCTCTGACTCTATTCTACCTCCCTTCCATCTACATGTCTTCCCCTCACCCCCTCAGAATGCCGTCTCCTGAGGTTAATGCCTCACTGCCTCTAAACACAGCCACACCACCTATCCCAACTACCCATCCATCCACCAACACATGCATCCATCCATCCATCCGTCCACCCATTCCTCCATCCATCCAACCGTCCACCTATCTAACCATTCACCCATCTAACCCTCTATGCATCCATCCATCCGAATAGCCAGCCAGCCAAGCATCCATTCATTCAGTCATCCCAGCATCCATCCATCCATTTATATAAGCATCTGCCAATCTAACCATCTATCCAGCCAGCCATCCACCCATTCATTCATCCAACCATCCAGCCAGACAACTATCCATTCAGCCAGCCAGCCAGCTAATTAGCCAACTACCTAATCATCCATCCATCTATCCATCTGCCCAACAATTTAATCTCTCACTCATCCAATCATCCACTCATCCATCCATCCATCCAACCATTTATTCACCCACCATCAGTGGTCATCAGTTTACCACAAGATAGCCTGGTGGTCATAAACCCCTGCTTTGGAGTTGGAAACCCCTGGGTTCACATCCCAAATTTTCCTCTTACCAATATGGTGTGACCTTGGGCAAGCCTCTGAGCCTCAGTTTCTTCTTTTGTAAAGTGGGGACGTGGGGGTTGTTTTAAGGTTTGAACAATGCAAAGTATAGGCAGATTAAACAGAAGGCAAGGCATAAAGGAAATGATCAATACACCTAAGATTTTACTACTTGGGGCTTGGAGATGTTAAAGTGGGACAGACACAGTATTTTCCCTCATGGACTGCATGGTCTGGAACAGGGGTCAAAAAACTTTTTTTCTGAAAAGGGCCAGAGAATAAATATTTTCAGCTTTGTGGGTCACATACGCTGATGCAATTACTGAATTCTGCTGTTATAGCATGAAATCCGCCATAGATCATGCATACACAAATGGGCATGACTTCTGCTAATAAGACCTTATTTATAAAATCAGATGTGGAGCCAGATTTGGCCCATGGGACTCCTGGTCTAGAAGGGAACAAGTAAAGCGATCACAGTGCAACAGGGTGCTTAAAATTGTGGTTGATGATTGTGTGGGGAAAACCCCAACAAGAATTGTGGTTGTGTAGGGAGAGAAATAGCGGGAGCTGAATTTCAGACGGTGACAGAGGAAAGAAGAAGAGAGGATGGATGGAGAAATGTCCGGGAAGTCACACTGGCAGGGCTTGGTGTCCTGAGGGGTAGTGAGCAGGTAAGACTGGTCTCCAGGTTTCTGGCCAGCTCACTGGGAAGAGAGTGCATTCACACAGCTATAGGGACACAGTAGGAGGAGAGAAAACAAACTTGATCCTCACAGCTTGAGGTTGGGGTATGGGTGGGTATACTAGGCAGCAAGACCAGAGGCCATTGGACATAATGCCTGGGGGTGGGGGAGAGAATCTTCACCCAAAACCAGAGCTCACTGTGCAACATCAGAGCCAGAGCTTGGTCTGTGAGCAGCATCGGGGTTCAACCTGTAGCATTAGGATAGGAACTCAGTCTATGACACCGGGATCAGGACCAGTCTCTGATGTTAGGATTGGGGCTTAGTCCACGACACCAGGATGGGGCTCAGTCTATGATATTGGGATTGGAGCTCAGTCTATGACATCAAGACGGGGCTCAGTCTCTGATGTTGGAATTGGAGCTCCATCCACGACACCAGGATAGGGCTCAGTCTGGGACTGGGGCTCAGTCCATGACATCAAGATGGGGCCCAGTCTCTGATATTGGGATCGGAGCTCGGTCCATGACCCCAAGACAGGACTCAGTCTTTGGTATTGGGGTTGGAGCTCAGTCTATGACACCAGGATCAGCACTCGGTCTATGATATTAGGATTGGGGTTTGCTTAGTCCGTGACACCAGGATGGGACTCAGTCTGTGATATTGGGATCAGCGCTTAGTCTCTGATAATGGGATTGGAGCTCAGTCCATGACCCCAGGATGGGGCTCCGTCTATGACACCTGGATCAAAGTTCAGTCTATGACCCTGGGCATCAGGGCTTATAGTCTGTGACACAAAGATTGGGTCACCATGAGATGCCCGGATGAGAGTTGAGCGCATCATCAAAGTCAAGCCCAGCCAGTTCTTGGGTCGGAAACTTCCACAGAAAGAGTAAATCCATCCTTGGCCTTTCACTTTCAGCCTGCAGATCCCAAACCCCCAGGGTTTGCAGATTCAAGGTCTGAGGTTCTGCCTGTGGTCTCCACAAGCTGTCGAGGCCTCAGGCCTCCATGAGACCCCTGCCCAGTGAAGAAGGCAGACCCTTCGGTCTTTCCTGAGACCCCCGCCATGCTTGGCCAAGGGATGGGACTGACCCTCAGACCAGTTCCTCCTCCTCCTCCAGGCTCGCATCAGCCTCCCGGACCTACCCCCACATCTGGTTTTTCTCCTGCACGGCCTGCTTGTTTGGTCCAGACATTTCTCTGAGTCATAGATGCCGCCTTGGCTTCAGGGTGGGAAAGGGGGGGTGATACAAGTCTTAAATGAGGTACAGCAGAGCAGAGTCCCTCAGTCAGCCTGGGCGGGGAGCTGGGAGAGCCGGGATGGTGGAAGCAATGACGTTCTCACACACGGTGGCAGACCCAGACATCGTCTACCCTGAAACGGAGCTGAAGGCCATAAGCACCCACCCAATTAAAATTCAGCAAGGGGCCCCGGCGATATTTGGGGGCAACAATTCCATTGAGATAGAATTCACAAATCCTAGGATTCATCCGCTTAATGGGTACAAGTCAATGACTTCCAATACATTCAGTGTTATGCAACCATCACCACAAAGCATATTAGAACTTCCTCATCACCCCAGTAGAAATCCGTATCTTCCAGCTGTCCCTCCACCCCCAAAATTCCCCCCACAGCCTCAGGCAACCATGAATCTGCTTCCTCTGTCTATAGATTCACCTTTCCCAGACAGTCTATATAGAGGGACTCACACAGCACGTGGTCTTGTCAGCTGGCGTCTTGACTTACAATGTTTTCAAGGCTGACCCCCCCACCGTGTAGCAGGTGTCAGAACTTTGTTTTCGTGGCTGAATACTATTCCACTGTAGGTCTCCACCACATCTTGTGTCTCTCTCTCTCTCTATTCGTCCTTTGGTGGATATCTGGGTTTTTTCCACCTTGACCTTCTGACTATTATAAATAATGCTGCTCATAAGCTTTGGGGAAGACATACTTTTTTTAAAGATTTTATTTATTTATTAGACACAGAGAGAGAGACCACAAGTAGGCAAAGAAGGCAGGCGGGGGGGGGGGAAGCGGGCTCCCTGCTGAGCAGAGAGCCTGATGCGAGGCTCGATTCCAGGACCTGAGCGGAGGGCAGAGGTTTAACCCACTGAGCCACCCAGGCACCCCGAGACATACATTTTTATTTCCTGGGGGATATGCCTAGGTGTGGGATGGCTGGGTCACGTGAGAGCTCTATGGTTTTCTCTTTTAAGGGACTGCCGCATAGTTTTCCGGTGTCCCAGGGCTTTTGCACGCCTGCATGTGCCCACCTAATCCCTTGGCACTCATCTATTCATGAAGCGTGTTTATTTCTGCCTTGGCCATTTTCTGATGTCCTGGTTCAGAGGCCCTGGCAATTTTGTATTCATAAGAAAGCTGCTCCGGATTGTGTATGTTTCAGGGTCCCAGAACTTGGAGCAGTGTCTGCAGGTCCGTAGCCAGGAGGAGAGGGGGGCGTGAGCGGGTGCAGACAGCCCTGTTGGGATAAAGGGACACCATTGACCTTCCCCTCTGCCAGACCCTTTGGAGAATGAAAGGGGGTGTTGCTCATAATCACCCTGGCTCAGCGTTAAGTAGGACTGTCCCCAGCAAACCAGGACATGAGGTCACCCAGCCACAGGGGACCCAAGCTAGCTAAAAAAGCGCCTGACGTCCCACGTCCCCCACCCCATCTCAGCCTCACCTGAAGCCACCATTGCGCCTGTTAAGAACTCGCTGGTCTGGTCCGTCCCTCCATGTACCCCTCCACTGGCCTCCCCTCTCCTCCGCCACTACCCACCTCCCCAGGCCTCTCCTCCAGGCACTCTCCTGTCACCTCCCTGGTTTCTGCAGAGCCTGGGATGTCTTGAGCGGGGATGGAGGAGTGAAGGGAGTCCCGATGGCCAGGCAATGCTGTGAAATGAAATGCACGTGAGAGAGGCGCCGTAGGTGGGGAGCGGACAGAGATTTCTGGAAGAAATAGAGTGAGGTCTTGAGGCAGGCAACCTCAGGGCAGGAATGCGGGGGGGGGGGGGGAGTCTCATGCAACAGTCCTGCGGGAGCAGGCACAAGGCACAGAAGGAATACCCTGGGGGACTTTGGTGACTGGGCCAAGAGTCTCAGTATTCTTCCTGCAGGCAAGGAGGAACCTCTGCAGGGATTTGAATAGGGTGATGCTCTCACTGAGCTGTAAGAGGCAGCGGGGGAGAAAAGGGGGTACCCACTCCTCCCACAGCAGGAGGCTCAGTCCAAGACTTGATATCTCCTGACCTAGACAGCAAGAAAGTTGGCCAAGACTGGCCAAGACAGACCACACATGCTGGGCCCCTTTGCCCTCCGCAAAGCTCTGAAGGGCATCGTCACATCTACCTTCCAGGTGAGGAAACTGAGCCTCAAGCTGCCTTCCACAAGGGGTGGGCAACCGTTAGCGACAGGTCCAGACAAGGACACAGTCTGCTTGACCCTAAAGCCCTGGTTTTCTCCTCTATCCCAGGGCACCAAGAGGTCCCTGAAACTGCATCAGGGCAGAGGTAGCCAGAAGTCCCACCATTAGAGACCCTACAAATGTGGACGCTGGGCGCTTGAATTTGATCTCAAGGACTCACTCTCTTGAATGAGGGCTTTTCTTGGCCAGAGCAGACATGGCCAACCAGCGTCATCTCAAGAGCCCCCTCTGACTAACTGGGGATACCTGCTGGAGATGCTGACCCCGGTGGGGCGTGGGGACATCCTAAGGGGGTGACGGATCCGCAGGAAAGAGCCTCATGATTGAACACAATGTCTGCCACAGGCACAGGACATGGAGGTGATGGCACGTAGGCTGGCTTAAAAGTTATCAAGACCATCTTCCTCCACCAACCCATCTTATATATGAGAAGACCGAGCCCCAGCGGAGCAACTGCAGATACGAAACTCAGACCCCCGCTCCTCAGCCCTTCCGCCTTGGCCCTGACACCTGGTCCCTCCTTTCTCCACAGGGTCCGAGCCCAAGCCATGCGTCCAGCCCTTTGACCCTGAGGCTGCAGCCTCGGCCACCGAGAGCAGCGGCGGAGCCTGGAGGCCCGAGCACCCGGACTTCCCCGGCATGGAGGATGCACAGGCAGGTATCCGATGGCGGAGACGGGCCGGAGCAGATGACGCCGGTGGCAGCAAGTACACTTTGTGACACACAGGCACTCAACCAGGCACCTTGCGTGCATTTTTTTCTTTCAGAGAACTGTCGTTAAAACTTGGCTGAGTGGTTATGATCCCATTTTATAGAGCAGGAGACCGGAATCGTTCCTCGAAAAGGGGAGGGAGGGAGAGATCAGTAGAAGGCAGCCGAACGGACGGATGGAAGAAGGAAGAATTGACAGAGAGAGGGACCCATGGATGGGTGGATGGACGGGAGGAAGGAAAGACGGTTAGAGGGTTGGGTGGGTGGATGAAACAGGAAGAAAAAGCTTCCATGGGGAGCTCTGAGCTACAGCAGCCCTGCGGAGTGGTCTCGAGTCAGGCTGAGACGAGTAAACCATTAGGTCCCCACATGGATCAGTGACAGCCTGTGGGCGGCCCAAGAAGAGGTGTGACTTCCCGGCAGGGGTCTGACAGCTGACAGCCTTCCGCAGGCAGCCCCCTCCACGCATCTGGGGAGGCATGTCTTTACCGGAGTGGGTTTGTGGTGTTTGGCACTGCCCCCCACACTCAGGAAGGAGGGTCTGGGACAGTTAAAGCATATAGCGCAGGGCACCTGGGTGGCTCAGTGGGTTAAGCGTCTGCCTTTGGCTCAGGTCATGATCTCAGGGTCCTGGGATCAAGCCCCGCATCTATCTATCTATCTATCTATCTATCTCCCCCTATCTGTGTCAAATAAATAAATAAAATCTTTTAAAAAAGAAAAAATTCTTGCTTGACCCACCAGGCCTGCTAATCCGGCCCAGGATTCCCCCTCTACACCTCCAGCCAGTAAGGAACTCTTGCCAGTTGTTGGACATCACCAGGACCTCCCAAGCCTTCAGGCTTCTGAACACCCTGTTCTTTTGAAGCCGGGAATGCCCCTGCCTGTAGCTGCTGCCTAGCTGACTCCTATTTGTTCCTCAAGGCTTCACTGGCTGTTGCCTCCTCCAGGAAGACACCCTGGTTGGTTCCTTCCTTCCTTCCTTCCTTCCTTCCCTCCTTCCTTCTTTCTTTTTTATATCTAGTAGGACTTCTTGAAAGTCTACGATTTCCTAACTGGTAAGACGTAGATCTTTTCTTTTTCCTTTTCTTTCTTTTTATTTTTTTAAGTAGACTCCACACCCAATTTGGTGTTTGAACTCGTGTCCCTGAGATTAAGAGTCCCACGCTTTACTGACTGAGCCAGCCAGGCACCCCAAGAGGCAGAGCTTTTTTTTTTTTTTTTTTTTTAAAGATTTTATTTATTTATTTGACAGAGAGAAATCACAAGTAGATGGAGAGGCAGGCAGAGAGACAGAGCGGGAAGCAGGCTTCCTGCTGAGCAGAGAGCCCGATGCGGGACTCGATCCCAGGACCCCGAGATCATGACCTGAGCCGAAGGCAGCGGCTTAACCCACTGAGCCACCCAGGCGCCCCGAGGCAGAGCTTTTTTAAACTATATGAAATGTGACTGATGTGTGAAACTTGGTGAGTTCAAGAGACCACTTACGTGTCATGTGGATGCTATTTTATGTGGCCAGAAATTGGGTTTTTTGGGTTTCGTTGTGTGATGGAAGCTGTCTAAAGATTGTCTAACTTTTCCTAATTGAGTTGTACTTAATGGGTTTCTTACGCCTTTGATTACTCTGGGTTTCGTGCTTTACAAGACGGGATTTTTTTTTTCTTTTTTCTTTTTTTTCTTTTTAAAGATTTTATTTATTTATTTGACAGACAAAGATCACAGGCAGAGAGGCAGGCAGAAAGAGAGAGAGGAGGAAGCAGGCTCCCCGCCGAGCAGAAAGCCTGATGCGGAGCTCGATCCCAGGACTCTGGGATCATTACCGGAGCCAAAGCCAGAGAATTTAACCCACTGAGCCACCTGGGCGCCCCTAGAGGGGATTTTCTAAGTAAAATTCCAATCCAGAACTCCTGTCCCTTCAGACAGAGCCTGCTGCCCCCCTGCTCAGTTCTTCAGCCTGCTTTCTGGAACATTCTATCATACTTGATTATAACGGCTGGGTTAAACCATCCCTCCCCCTGCACCTAGCTCTGGGAGGGCAGGGGATGGGCTATGTGACTGCATCTGACACAGCCACGGCTCCCTCGGAGGGAGAGCCCTGACCCCCGAAATAGAAGAACAGCAAGCACTATCAGATCTGCTTCCACTGACCCTGGGCTTGTGATGTGCACACACCATCCCACTGTACCCGCACAGCAAGGACTCCTACAAGAAGGCAGCCTTGCACCCATTTTTCAGAGGAGAAAACTGAGACCCGGAGAGGGCTTGGGATTTGCCTGAGGTCACACTGAGCTAGCAAAGGTCATACCAGGGATGCAAACCTTGACTGAGGTTTTCCTACCTTGCGAGCCCCTCAGGGTCCATCTGCCCTGTCATTTTTTGCTCTTCTGTTCGATACCGATCTTCTTTCTTACCTGATTAAACGGAACCAGAGAAACAACATGCTCGAAGCTGCCTGATTGTGCCATGCTGGCCAACAGACGATGAACTAAACAACTATTCACGTTTTTAAAAACCAGTTTATCCATGTACTGTCCAACGCTGCACTCAGTAAGCCCTTCTGCAGAGTGAGCATTCCTGGGACATCTCGCCTCTGAGTGTGACGGGCGAAACCCATACCCCAAGGCTCCCCAGGGTTCATGCAGCGAGAGCCTGGATTTATTGCATCCTCTCTGGGGTGTCAGGGTCAGAATACACTGTTTAGTCAGATACCTGGAAAGGTCCCCCATGGGGTCGGCTCCCGCCTTTTCTCACCCAAGCCATGTTGGGGGAAAGATTTGGGGTCCCCAGCAAAGGATGAGGCTCCCCTCCCCCTGCCTCCCTCAGTGTACCTGCTGCCCGGAGCTAGGACAGCCTGTGCCCGCTGCCCACCACCCCTGCCACCCCCAGCTCTGGCCAGGTTCCCACTTCTGCCTCTGGTGAGGGAGGCCAGATGCAGGAGAGGGGGGTGGGGGGCCCGGCCCAGGCCAAGAGGCTGTCCTGACATGTTTATATTTACAGAAGGATAAAAACCAGAGACACAAGGAAACCTTTCAGGCAGTGGCAGAGGAGACAGGAGTCAATAGAGGTTGTCCAGGCACCAGGGACGGGACAGGAGTGATTTGGGGAAAGTGGATACCCGCTAGGAGGCTGCTGTCCGGGTCACAGGAGGGACAGGCGACCCTGAGCCAGCCGCGACCAGAGACGGAAGAAGAGGGACCGTGGTATATACAGGACAGAGGGAGGATGTGGAGGCAGAGAAGGAGCACCGCGGAGGTGGGAGGGACAAGGATCAACAGTGCAAAGGAGAGATTCCAGAGAAAGAGAGGTCATGCCAATAGTACGGCGCGTGCTCCGGAAGTCAAACCCGGAATTTCCACCGCTCCAACAATCCTCCTTCCCAGCATCTACCCAAAGGCATTGAAAGCAGGGACTCAAACGGGCTCTCTGTACGCCCATGTTCACGGCACACTTCACAGCAACCCAGCGTGGAAGCAACCCACGTCCATTGCAGGATAAATGGGTACAAAGAGGAAGGAAGGGGTAAAAACGGTGGAGAGCTCCGAGGGCGCGAGGTGGGAGGGGGAGGGGGGAGCAGGATCCTGCACAGCTCCTCTTACCCGGCACTTGGCATTTTCGACTTTGCATTGGATGCTTCTCTGTAAACCCCCCACACCAAGCATTAGCAGGGGGCCTCCCTGTCCTCCCTCACCTGCTAAGGGCAGGCCCTGCCTAGTCAAATGGTCCAGGGGTGGGGTGGCAAGACGGAGCAAACAAAATGATAGGACACCCAGTTAGATTTGAATGTCAACTGGTGCAATGTTTTGGGATATACTTACACTAAAAAAGTACTTGTTGTTTATCCGAAATCCAAATTTAACTGTCATCCTGTACTTTGTCTGGCAATCCTATCCCGGGGAATTTTTTTTTAAGATTGTTTTTTTTTTTTAATTTTATTTCTATGTTTGACACAGAGAGAGAGAGAGAGAGAGAGCATAAATGGGGGGAGAGGCAGAGGGAGAGGGAGAAGCAAGCTCCTTGCTGAGCAGGGAGCCAGATACAGCACCTGATCCCAGGACCGTGGGACCATAACCTGAGCCAAAGGCAGGCACTTAACCAACTGAGCCACCCAGGAGCTCCCCCTAAAGACTTTATTTATTTATTTGAAAGAGAGAGAGCAACACTGGGGGGAGGTACAGAGGGAGAGGTGCCCCAGAAGATGTTTTTAAAAATCACATTTATTGGGCACTTGGGTGGCTCAGTGGGTTAAGCCTCTGCCATCAGTTCAGGTCATGATCTCAGGGTCCTGGGATCGAACCCCGCATCAGGCTTTCTGCTCAGCAGGGAGCCTGCTTCCCCCTCTCTCTGCCTGCTTCTCTGCCTACTTGTGATCTCTGTCTGTCAAATAAGTAAGTTTTTTTAAAAAATAAAATAAAATCACATTTATTAACATCACCACCTATCTAGCTATTTATTTATTTATTTATTTATTTATTTATTTTAAAGTAACTCTACACCCAACATGGACCTTGAACTCATGACCCCAAGGTCAAGAGTCGCATGCTCGGGGCTCCTGGGTGGCTCAGTCGGTTAAGCATCCGACCCTTGGTTTCAGCTCAGTTCATGATCTCAGGGTGCTGGGATCGAGCCCTGCATTGGGCTCTGTGCTCAATGTGATGTCTGCTTAAGATTCTCTCTCTCCCTCTCCCTCTGCTCCTCCCTCTGCACTCACCTTTGTTTTCTCTCTCTCTCTCTCTCTGTTTTGAAAATAAATAAATAAATCTTTAAAAAAAAGTCGCATGCTCTACCAACTGAGGCAGTCAGGCACCCCTCTTGTGGGTCTTTTGTAGAGTCCATGGGGGGGCATATACCCTCAGTAGCCCCTTCAGGCCACCAATTGGGACAGTCCATTGAGACCACAGAGATGCCTGGGGCCACATCTCAGTATTGGCTTTGCAGGGAGCAATGCGAGAGGCCCACCCACTCTCCTACCCACCAAATCGTCTCTGAGGTCTGTCCCAACAAAGGTCTGGACAAGGAAAGTCCCCAGGGAGCAGATCGCGACAGCCCAGAGGAAGAACATCTTACCCTAGTCTCGAGGAGTCAGGAAGACTGCCTGGAGGGCATACCCAAGCTGGCTTTTGAAGGATGAATAGGAGTTCTCCAGACCAAGCTGTATATGAGCTGGGAGAAGAGGTTTTCAAAGGAGAGGAAAAGGCAAGGCCCCTGACTAGGGGGGAGAAAAGGCAAATAGAATGATTTGGAGGGCACGAGAGAAGAGAAAAGGGATAGGAGAAGGAGAGAGACGGGAGAGAAAGAGCATAGGGCTTGCATCCGGACAGACCTGAGTTTGAGTCCGGCTCTGCCGTTGGTTGGCCCTGTGATCCGGGGCGGGTCTTCCTGCCTCCCTGAGCCTCAGTCTTCTGATCCGGAAAGTGGGTTAACAATGCCCCCTTGTGGTGGAGTGACTGCGGCAGTAAGGATAAGGCCTGTTTAGTTTGGGGGTGGCAGGGTGGCAGTGTGTTTGCCGTTGGTGGCTGCCGCATGGTCAGCCACGTCTGTGGGTCTTCAGTGTCTGACAAGGCCTGGCACACTGCGGGCGGCCTGAGGCTACAGAGGGGCCAGAAGTGGAGGCGGCTGACCCTGTAGCCTTTTGTAATGTGCCCCCTGAGCTCCTACCTGTCCCGGAGGGAAAGGGATTGGCTTAAGCGCTCTGGGGTCGGAAGGAGCAGAGCCAGGAGCAGTGGATGGGAGCCAAGTGAGCGGTAGAGCGCAGGGCCCGATACTGTCTTTATCTAACATTTTGGTAACTCGTTGGCCCAGCGTGGATCTCCTCGCGCTCCCCGACTTTAAAAAAACATACGGCACTAACCTGATTGTTCTGGATTCCTGAATGTGAGGGCACACCCTCTGAGTTTGTGCCCGAGGCGGGGTCCTGACCTGCCGAGATGCCCCACGCTGCCCAGGGACATGACTGGGAGCCCCGACACGGCCTAAAATTCTGCATTAGCGTCCAGAATAACTTGGGCCTGCGCAGCTGCATTCGAAGACCTTGAACAAGCCGGGGCAGGGGGCAGGGCTGAGGTCAAGCCCATTAGAGGGAATGCCAGCAGTGAGGTGACTTCGGGTAGAAGCCCAGACCTCCGGCTCCTTTTCAGGAATGAGGCCTTGAAGGTCCAGGTTAGACGGAGTGCTGGGGGGACTACCCCCATTCCACCCCACCTGCCGCGAGCAGGGCGCTGAGCCAGCTTGGACGGGAGGGGGATGGGCAGGGACTCGGTGCCGGGGTGTCTGCTGCCATCCGTCAATGCCTTCTTCTCCCCTCCCCCAACACCGGCCAACAGGAGGACGGTATGCCTGGGCAGCTCGGGGACAGCACGGAGGACCTCAGCCTGGACTTGGGGGCCCTGCAGGGCAGCGAGTATCTCCAGGATCTGGGCCTTGGGACCTTTTCCCACAGCCAGCCTGGGGAAGCCGGGGACAGCGGTCCCCCCAACGAAGAGGCCGGAAGAGCATCGACCTTGTCCAGCCCCGCGGAGTCCCAGGGCCTGCCTCGGAGACGCAGCTGGGAGAGGTCGCGGAGCTGCTCCGAGAGCTGGCAGAGGTCAGCGCGTGCCGCCAACAGCCTTCCGTGACACACCCCCAGGACAGGGCAGGGCCGCACCCCTGCGGGCACACAGTCCTCGTGCGCAGGCCAGCACCCGCACTCTGAGTGAAGCACACTCCACCCCGAAATGAAGACCGCGGGCTCACGCTGCGGGCACGCACAATCCCCAACGTGCACACGTGCCCCGCAGGCTTGCACACTCACCCCGTCCACCCCATACAGAAAAGCCTTCGTGTGCGACGAGCATGCGGGGGTGCACAGACCCACAGGTGCACTTGGGATTAAAACAGACGTGTGCTTGATTCCACACTCAGTAGGAGGCCGAGGCCGGCCACCGCCACCTGCCTCCCTTAACACCCTCCCCAACTCACTGCAAGTAGAAATCCAATATGATTTTTCTGCCATTCAAAGATGTTCAAAATGTGTCCACCATTCAAAGACACGGATCTCCCTGCAAGTGCCCCAACAAGGCTCCCCGGATGACCCCCGTGATGGAGGGGACCGAACACCCCTCCAGATTCTGACCACTCCTCCCTGCCCCAGAAGGATCACCCTGCGGGTCCCCCCAGGCCCCTGGATGCTGGCGACGGGGCAACTGCTGATAGAACAGACACCCTGAAGACCTGCCTTCCTCATTTCTTCCACCAGGCTCAGCCCTGAGGCGTCGGCTGTGAAGGAGGGGCCCTGTCTCCCTCGGACGCTGGCCAGCCTTGCTCTGAACCTGCCGGGAGAGGACCTGCAGGCCTGGACCCAGGACTGTCTGTCTGGGGGTGCGACCCCAGTAGAGCACCCAGGCAAGGTGGGTACAGCCTCCAGCCAGCCACCTTGACAATGAATGGCACAACTCTGGGCCCAGGGGCCAGCGTGGCGCGTGGGAAGGAGCTCCTCACCGGTAGCTGGTGGGACTTACCCGTCAAGCGGGGCTGTCCTTGGGGTACCCCAAGATTAGGGAGTCCCCGAGTACTAAGAGTCCAGCCCCAGACTGAGGGTTCTTTGCCGGGGTGGGGGGCCCACAGGAGGGGATCCCCGGTTACAAGTACAACCCATGATCCGGGGGGTGGGGGAGATCGTATCCGCATCTTTGCAGCTAGAAGGAAGCCCCGCTTGCTCCTGGCAGATCTCGTCTCAGGTCTGCGATCCCAGCCTCTAGGGCCGTAGCCCGTGTCTGGGGCATCTTTGCCCGGGACCATGACCTGGAGCGATCCCTGATGGGCTGGAATCTGGAGCTCAGATTTTGGGGCTCCAGCCCACAGCTGGGGACATCCTTGGCCAGGACGGCAACCCACGGCTGGGGAAGGTATGGCTCCAAGCTTCAGACGCTGCTGCAGAGGTCCAGCCCCGTGCCCAGGGCTGAGCGGAGCCCCTGCCTGCGGCTGGAGGTGGTGGCTGTGGACCCTTCAACTGGGGAGCTTGCCGGCCCCCCTCACTGCCTCCCTAGCTTAGCGAGATGCTTATTCCCCGCAGGAATGTGACAGCCCTGAGAAAAGAGTGAGGTCACGGTCCGTTCCCGCGTCCTTCGATGAGATCAGCTCCCTGGAAATCTCTCCGGCTTTGGACGCGCCCAGTCCAACTGCTCAAGGTAGCCCAGCCAGGGGGGCAGGGAGGGTTCCCGCATTCAAACCAAAAGGGTGGGGGTTTCTGCTGAAGGGGTCCCTGGATGGGGCCCCAGATGGGCCTGAGAGAGGAAAGACCTGCTGATGGGGGGGGCGGGGGCTTAGGGTCCCATGGGCAGGAACTGGGCAGAATTCCTGGGGTGGGGGTGGGGGGGGCGTGTGGACGGAGAGAGGCATTCAGCACCAGCCTCTCCCCTTCCCTTTCCCCATCCCACCCCCAGGGTCTTCAGCCCCTTTGCTCCCCTAGGGCTCAGCTTCTGTCTCTACCTCTGTCCCCTACTTTATGTCTCTCCTTATCTCTGGATCTCTGTCCTAACAGCGTGTGTCTCTCTGCTTTCAGAGGGACCTGAAGTCTAAAAACCCAAAGCTACCACTTTCCAGTAAGTCTCTGAGCCTGCGGCTTTCCCTGTAAGAATCAGGGGTGCCCAAGTGACTCTGTCTGTTGAGTCTCTGACTCTTGATTTTGGCTCAGGTCGTGATCTCAGGGTCATGAGATGGAGCCCCAGGTTGGCCCTGCGCTCAGCTGGGAGTCTGCTTGAGATCCTCTCTCTCTCTCTCTTTCCTTTGGCCCCTCCCTGCCCCGCTCTCTCTATAAAATAAATAAGTAGATCTTAAAAAGAAAAAAAAAGAATGGAACAACAAGCGTATCTCCTTAGGGCTCCTTGGAGGGTCCACAGGTACACAAGCAAAGCACTTGGCACATTGTCTACCATGTTAAGACCCAGGGGTGCACCCCCGACACTGGCTCTCTGCCCTCTTTTTTTTTTTTCATTTACTTATTTTCAGCATAACAGTATCATTATTTTTTTCACCACACCCAGTGCTCCATGCAATCCGTGCCCTCTATAATACCCACCACCTGGTACCCCGACCTCCCACCCCCCCGCCCCTTCCAACGGCTCTCTGCCCTCTTGATGCCTCTCCCCACCGAACAGCAGGCCCCAGCGGGAAGGTCTCCAGTTGTGCCGGATGGGTCACTGGGGACCCAGGCAGGGCTGGTCTGCCCCAGAGTCCTCTCACTCCTGTCTCTCCTGGGGTGGGGGCTGCTTCCAGGTTTGGGGCCCCCGGTGCTGGAGTGCATGGAAAAGGACCACGTGGAGCCCGAGCACGTGTGAGTGTCTCCCTGACGGTGGGGAGGGGACCCCAGGGGACAAGCCGCGGGGTCATGGCTGGGGTCCCACCCACCCCAATCCCCCATAAATTGGGGCTTCTCTCCCACACCATCCTTATCCCAGAGGAGACGACCAGGCCACTCGGAAGGGTTCTCAATAAAGCATCAGGGGAACGGGCTGGGTCTCCCAGTCAGGGTCTGCATCAGGACCAGGGGCCCTGTTTGGGCAATCATAGCTCGTCTGGGGGAACACGTCTATGACCTGGGGCACCTGTGAGCTGTTTTTACCCACACTCTCCCCCCTGCCCCCACCCCAGGCTGATTGTCCAGCAGGTGCTTCAAGAACTTCGGCAGTACCATGGGTAAGTGGGAAGACGGACAGGTGTGAGGGAGCAGGGGCAGGAAGACAGACGAGGAGGACAAGTATGGGGAGAAGCGGAGGGGGACAGTGTAGGAGTGGACAGGTGGGGCACAGGCGTGAAGAAGACAGGGAGATAGGGGAGCGAAACGAGGACTGGAGAGGTAGGGGGGAGGGACTAATGTGGGCAAGGAGAAGGGACAGGAGCCAAGGAGGAGTGAGGCCATGACGTACCTTCGCACAAATGAGAAACGGTGCCTCTCTCCCAAGACATGGCCATTGGCTAGAAAATCCTCCTGACGTGCCGATTTTGTCTGACCAAGACAAACCCAAGATGGGTTGCCCCCTTCTGCTGGAAAACCGATCACAGTGACCATGGAAGGAGCACACAGTGGGAGGGATGGTGAGGTCTCCAGGGGGCACTGGAGGGAGAGAGAAGGCAGGAGATGCGGCAGCTGGGGAAGGAGAGGCCGCTGACCCAGGGGTCTGTCCGCTCTGACCCCGCAGGGCCCGGCAGAGGGCTGGCTTGTCAGGCAGCCCCGGAGGAGCCCGCTCCAACCTCACCTGGTTCGAGTTCCTGTCTGAGTAAGTGTGCGGAGCTACCACAGGGAGGCGCTTTGGGCTGGGGCTTGCACTGATCTGCACTGGCTTTCCCGCAGCGCTAAGCTGGGGGTGGGAGGTGGAGCCCAGTCCCCTCCCTGGAACTGCCAGGGCAACGGTGGTGGTGGGGCCTGGGAAGGCTCCTCTTGCACGCTGGGAGGGCAGAGGAAGACTTCCTGGAGGAGGTGACGGCTTGAGCTGGTCTTCAATGGAAGAGTAGGAGTTTGCCAACCCATGGAGAGGAGTATGGGGGAAATAAAGAGAAGCCTTCCTGGAGAAAGGGCAAGGCCTGAGGAATGGTGCCAGGTAGGGCTGGGAGAAGAGGGAAGGGGAGGGAAGTCAGCAGAGGCCAGGTCACCTCGGTGACATTAAGGAGCACCAGTCTTCGGTGACTGATGATGGGGAGCACAGGCAAGGGCTGCAGCCTGGAGGGGTGGGACCTCCCGCCAGTGAACAGGTTCTACAGGCGCTGGGTTTGTTGGCGGCTGATATTATAATGAATACAGCTGATCCTTGAACAATGTGGGTTTGAAATACAGGCATGAATTTTTTTTTTTCAATAAATAGAATGTAGGGCTGTAAATATATTTTCTCTCCTTTATGATTTTCTTAATGACATTTCCTTTTCTCTGGCTTACTTTATTGTTAGAACGCAGTACCTAATAGCTATAACACATAGGATACGTGTTCATTGACTGTAGATGTTATCAGTAAGGCTTCTGATCAACAGTAGGCGATGAGTAGTTACACTGTGGGGAGTCAGAATTTATACATGGATTTGTGACTGTGCAGGGGGTTGGGGACCCTAACCTCTATGTTGTTTAAGGATCAACTGTATTTATTAAATGAGGGGGTACCGCTAATCCAGGAGGGGCGTGACAGCGATCTGGGGCCAGAGTGTTAGGGAAAAGAGGGGAGCAGGATTTGAGAGATATCCCAAAGGAAGAGTGAGTAGGATTTGTAAGCTGATTAGATACAGGGGTTGGGGTGAATCAGAGGGAGGAGGCAGACATGGACAGAGCCAGGATATCCAGTCATGCGCACGGAGGGACCCCAAGCTTAAGACCACATTGCAGTCCCCTCTGTAAACCGAGCCCTACAGTTCCTGGAACTTTGCAAATATTCATAAATGTTTGTTGAGTGAATAAGTGAGAGGCAGAAGAAGAGAGTTGAGAGACCACAGAAGAGAAACAGGACTAGGGGGTGCGGGGAGGAGACAAATTCCAGGTGGGGTCCGGGAGCAATTGGCAGGACAGGCTGAAAATGGCCCTCTGGCCCTGCTGTCCCCCCTCGTTCATCTTTCCATCCCTTAGGAGCGAGGATGGCGCCAACAAGATTGAGCGGAGTAACAGAAGCACCAGGGTAAAGCGCAGACTGAGCTCCCTACGTTGTCGGGTCACCAGGCAGAAGGAGAAGGTCAGGGGGCTGGGCCAGGGACAACCTCCCTCTACTTTCTCCAGTTTTTCAGTACGCCCCCGGCCCTGGAGCCCCATGATTCGAGGTAGGTCTGAATGCACGAGGCGTTCTAAGGTTCACTTCTGTCCCCCACAGGGGAAGAGCCCAGTGGTTCTAAAGGACAAGGCTCAGGATGCTAGAGAGAAGAAGGAATGTGTCAACGGGCATCAGCTGGCGCAAGGGACCTTCCTTGGCCACTCCAGCTGCCCCCTTTGTGGCAAACCCTTTCTGAGCTCTGGTAAGTCCCGTGGCTCAGCCCCGGCCCTCTGGGTGGCAGCCACTTTCTGTCCTTCTCATTCTCTCACGTGGCCTCCTTTGCCTGTTGCGTCCTCGTCCCATTTCTTACCCTTGCTGGAGGCTGACCTCAGCTCCCTGGAGAGCACCAGGTCCCTTAAGGGCAAGGACCATGTGGTTACCTCAGGGCCCACAAAACACCTCTAAATCTCAGTTTTTGTCACTGCAAAAACCCGAGGCGGTGCATTAGTCAGCGAGGGCTGCCTTGCAAAATACCGCAATCTGGGTTGTTCCAACAGCAGAGCTGTCCCTTTCACCCTTGAACAGTGCAGCAGTTAGAGACGCTGACGCTCTGCCCCCCATACAAACACAGTCAACAAACCACATGCAACACTTAACTATCTTGACACAACAGACTAACTCCTCCCACCCCCCCCCAGATGGGGTGGGTAGCCCTTTATTCCCCTTGACTTTTAATTTAAGAATCACAGAAAAGTGGAGAGAGCAGAAAGGGTCCCCCTCTAACTTTGTCGTGGTGGCATTTTCCACGACCACATTACCTCTGTCACAACTCAGCAATCAACATTATACCGTATTATTGCCTCACGTGTCCCCAAGGTTTCTTCCTCCATTTGGGTTCTCTGTGTTTCCAGACGCAACTCAGAATACTGTGTTCTCTCTCATCATCCTGTGTCCCTCGTCCCCCTGGTCGGTGAGGTTTCTCGGTCTTTCCTTATTGTTCGTGACCGTGACAGTCTTGAGAGGTATTAGCCGGATGTCTAGGACAATGCCCTCCCGCGCGCCCAATCTGGTGTTTTCTCGTAGTTAGGGTTATGGGTTTGGGAACCTTCTTGCCTCATCCGGTCAGGGGGTAAGTGCTATGGATCTCACATCCCTGAGGAAATGAACCCTCATTCCCTGGTTAAGACAACATCTGCCAGGTTACTGTTCTTTCCCTCTCCCTACTCTGGAAGCGAGTGACTCAATCCAGCCTTCTCGCAGGGGGATGGAAATCAAGCCCCCACCTCCAAGAGACAATATTTGACTTTCAGGACAGCCATTTGAGATCACAGAAGACCGGAGTGGGTGGAAAGGAAAATAACGTGGGTTGCCCTTAGCGTGGTGCCTGGTACAAATGGGCAAGGGTAGCATCCATTGTCATTGTCATCATCATTCCCCTGGGCTGCTGAGTTAAAGCAAGCAGCTAAATCACAGATCCACAACCCTGGGCTTTGACCGCAGCTCCCAGACTTGTGTAGGAGGTCCCTGGGGCCAGATCAGCTGTGGCTCACTCCCGACAGGCTGAGAGCTGGCACCTCCCAGGTATTGCCGGCTACACGCCTGTCACTACTGGAGGTATTCAAGGCCAGATGTTAGTGTCTGTCCCTTAGAGGAAATAGCCCCACAGTAAATTAAACAGAACAGGCAATGAGTCACACTCTAGGAAATTATGGAAGGTGGGTCACCAGGGCAGAGCTGAGATGCTTTCCCAGAGACCAGCCCCACTGACAGAACACCGTTCCAGTGTTCTTCTTTTTCTTCTTTTAAGATTTGATTTATTTATTTGAGAGAGAGAGCACGCACTCAAGCAGGTAGAGTGGCAGAGGGAGAGGGAGAAGCAGAGCAGCAGACTCCCAGGTGAGCCAGGACAATGGGATCATGACCTGAGCCAAAGACAGACATTTAACTGACTTAGACACCCACGCACTCCTCCAGACAGTCTTATTACTGGCCTTGACCTCTGAGGTTCTTCATGATCTGACCTCTGCCTACCTGTCCACTTTTCCCTTCCACTACTCAGCCACCATGAAGTCTCGTGGCTGCCCACACGCACCTGCACCTTGCTCACTCAGTGCTGTTCCTGGAACTCCTTTGGCCACCTAACTCTTACTCACCCTTTAGAAGGCCAGGGCCACCTCCCCCAGGAAGCCTGGACTGTGGATGGGGCGACTGTATCAGTGTCTGAATGTCTCTTGGGCCAGGTGCTCTCAGCCAAGAGGACGCTGGCAATTATCTGGAGGCATTTTTTATTGTTGTTGTCAGGACAGGGGTACTGCTTGCCTCTAAGTGGATAGAGGCCAGGGGTACTGTTCATCATCCTCCAATACACAGAACAGCCCCCATCAACAAGTGACTATCCAGCCCCCGTTGTCAGTGGTGCCAAGACTAAGAAACGCTGCCATAGAGTTACATTCTGTGTCTCCTTAGCTCTTAGCAGAGTCCCTGGCCCATGAGAAGGGCATACTAAATGCACAATGGAAAGAAAAAAGGAAGGCAAGAGACACCTCTCCCTGTTGCCAGGCTCCTTCAGAAAGTTGGTTTCTACATTTAGGGGAGAACTATGTCAACCTGAAGGTTTCCATGACCAAGGTAGCTATAGCAATAAGGATCATGCCACTTTTCCTGCTTAAAATCTTGGATGGCTCCCCACTGCCTTTGGAATAAAGTCCCAAAGTCATAGGCACTCCGAGAGTGAACATTTACACATCCATCAAGACCTCAAAAGTCTCTGTGTGAGGTTTCTGACCTCTGATGAAGCACGTCCTTACACTTTTGGAAACTCCAATTTCCTGGGCATGCTCCCTCTCTCGACCATGACAAAATGGACTTAAACTGGAGGCAGGTTCCTGGGGACTCCGCCATCCGGTTTCTGAAGTGAGGGCTCTCGGCCACAGACTGTGGGTGTTTTGAAGTGAGTCTGGCTTGGACAGCTCTCGGCCTGGTCGACTTGAATCTGGTGAAAGAGGTGTTTGGCTCCTCTACTGGGCACAGCCCAACTGTCTCACCAGTGGCCAACCCAGATTGGAACAAGCAGCCTCAGAGCTGGGAAATCTGATGGCCCCTGAGGGGGTGGCAGCAACAGGGGGGGAGGCATCTGGCATGTGGGAAAACACCTGTGTTGGGGGATGGTCTGGCATGTATTTTAGACTCTGAATACCTGTGCGGGGGTATCTGACAATATCTGTATTGGGGGTATCTAGTATGTGTTTTGGGGGATTATCTAAAGGTTTCCGAGTAGGGTCTCTGATTTGTTTCTATTTGAGGGTATCTGATGGCTCCTGGGTGAAGGCGACTGGTACTTTGGGGTATTTTGTCATGTTTTTCAGATTCTGAACACTTCAGGGTAACTGACAGATCCAGACGAATGTCCTAATCTGACCTATTCAAGGGTACCGCAAAGCATGCTTTGAGTATCCGATGGCACCAGCCTGGGTGCTAGCATGTGTCAGGGGTATCTGGTACCCACGTTGGGCTGTCTGGGGCCATCTGAGAGGCTTACGGCTCAGGTCCCCCAGATTTGTCTAGCTTCCTGTAACCTGCACGGCCCCTTCTTCTAAGGCGACGGGCCTGTTTTCGCCATCGCTTGCACGCTGCCCTCAGACTTCTCGCCCAGGGCTCAATCCCCTTAGCCATGCCCAGACGCCCGCAGATCCCCCGCTCCAGGCACCCCTGATTCCCTCAAGACGCCCCCCATCCCCGCGGACTCGCCCCCGAGGATCGCCCTCACCCCCTCCGCAGAGACCCTCCCGGCTAAGTGCACGGGTCCCCCACAAGGCCCGGAGGATCTCTCCTGACCCCTCCCTCAGGGTCAGCCAGAAACAGCCCGCAGTTACCGGGACCCGCAGACCGGCGGGCCACGCCCCCTTCCGGGCCACGCCCTCTTGCCCGCCCTCGGGGCGGGGACACGCACGCGCAACTCGCGCGCGCGGCTTCCCGCTTCCGGCCCCGGGCTGCGGGTTGCTGTGGATCCAGGGAGGCCGGGCGGCAGCGGTGGCGGCGGCGAGCGGCCTGCAGGGGACCGGGCCGAGGTGAGGGCAGAGGGGCGGGCCCGAGGAGAACGGAGCTCGGGAGGGAGGCCTCAGGCCCCGGGAAGGCGCCGTCGGGCCCCCGGGGCGACCTCTGGTGCGGGACCCCCGGGGCTGCCGCAGCCTCGGGCCGGGCCCCCGTGGACCCTCCGAGCCGGCGGGCGGGTCCTGCAGCTGAGGCTGCCCCTTCAGTGCGTCTGGGCTCTGCTGGCGAATGCAGGGGTGCAGACGACGCCCGCCGGCGCCATCCGAATTCCAGCCCTTGGGCGGTGCAGCCTGCCCCGGCGCCGGAGAGGGAGGTCACCGGGCTCGAGGTTCAGGAGCGCCCGGGGCAGGACCGGGGACGTCGTGATAACCGTGAGCAGTAACCAGCGCCGTGGTGCTTGGGCCTCTGCGGAGAACTCACTCCCTGGAGTGGACCCCCTCGGTGCTGGGGAGCTTTGGGATAACAGCTATACGGAGCGCGCGTGCTTTGGATCTTCCGTTGCTGGTGCGGGGCAGCTTCGCTGCAGGGAGAAGCCAGAGGCCCTTGATCCTTGCTTGGTTTGTGGTCGTTTACTTCCCCGTCTTTTTCACCTGTTGCTCTGTTGAGATGGAAGCCCTAGGAGAGATGGTTGGCACAGAGTGCAAAAAGTTTTGTTGGGAGGAAAAAAAAAAGTTTTCTATAAGTTGTACCGTGGAAGCGAAGGACACAATTATCCCCTCCGTTCTCCTCATTCGGGGAGAGTGGCACTCCAGCCAGAAGCCTTAAAGCCCCTTTTTTCTTCTTGTTGGGTAGAGGGAGTTCAGGACACCATGAACAGCCCCATGGCCAAGGGCAATTTGGGATTGATTTTGTAGGTATCTGGGTGAATGATTAATCCTGAAGCTGCGTGGAGTAGTCTCAAGAGCTCAGGCTTGAGTGTCAGATAAGCTCTGGGTTCTGGTCCCTGTTCCACCACATCTTAGCCATATAACCTTGCTAAGCCTCAGTCGCCCCACCTTTAAAATGGGAATAAGGATTGGGTAGAGAGTCCATGAGGTAATATGTCATAAGTGCATAGCAGAGAGAGTGGCATATAGTGAAGGATCAGTAAATGTTGTATATCCTGTGTCTATGTGCATGCCCCCAGACCTGTATTTTTAGGCTGACATTGCAAATAATAAAGAGTCTGGAAAACTTAAAACATCTTGGTTGTTGTTTGGACGGGGTCAGAGTGTACGCCTTATCAGTCGTTTGCTGTCTTATGAGTCAAGCCCTTTGGAGAAAAAGGTTGTTCTAAAGCTAGTAAGAGCATATCGCCAGAAGGCGTAATAAATTCAGTCCTTGTAAACATAATTTGTTTTGGGTTTATGCAGCTTATTTTATTTTAAATGGCATGCATAGAGAAACGGAAAAAGCGATAAAAGCGATCCTTTTCTCTCTGTCTCTCTCTCTTTTTTTTTTCTCAGTTGACTTGAAAATGCCTCCACTTTGAAAGCTCAAGTGGCACGTACATTGTTTCTGGCATCAGCTGTGTTATAATTTTCATTCTTGTCACACAGTAGCAATTACCACTGGCTGCAGGGCCATTACCCTTGTCACCAGCCCCTGGAACTAGGGCTGTGGTCACCAGCTGTGCCTCCCTGGGTGTTTACCTACCACATGTTCAGCATATTTCTGATCCTTGTGTCAAGGTCTCCTTCGTTCTTCCTCATTCACCCTAGGTCCTGTTTCCATTTCTTCAAATTCCCTCTAAGACTTCCAGAACCTTTTCATCTTGGCTCTCTTAAGTAATTTAAAACTTTACACCTAGGCCAAAGGATTTGTTTCTTTGTTATTTATTAATTGAGTTCTACTGCACCCCACCCCACCCCACCCCCCTGTGCCAAAAGTGGTGGAGAGCTGCTGTGTTTTGAAAACCCTTTCTCCAGGTGCAAACTAATTCCTCTCACAGCTCCGGAGCTGCCTGTAGGAATTTTCTGGAGGAGGAATGTGACGGATGGGGGGAGGGGGCGAACTGATGAAAATAATGTCCTCAGTGAAAGGGCTCTTGCTGCGGTGCTTAATTTTTGTTTTTAAAATTGCCCTTGAAGGGGCACCTGGGTGGCTCAGACGGCTAAGCATCTGCCTTCAGCTCAGGTCATGATCTCAGGGTCCTGGGATTGAGCCCCACATCATCGGGCTCTCTGCTCAGCAGGGAGCCTGCTTCCCCCTCTCTCTCTGCCTACTTGTGATCTCTCTCTGTCTGTCAAATAAATAAATAGAATCTTTCAAAATAAAAAGAAATTGCCCTTGAAGTGTAAAATTCAGCTTGCTTCCTTCTCCCCTCTTGTTCTGAGTTAGTTTTCAAGGGAGAATAAAGTTGCACTTGGTTGTGTTCAAAGTAGCAAATACACAAGATGATTTACATCATATCTTGAAAAAAAAATGTTGCCAAGATTTAACTAAGAATATACATTGACTATGTCGTGGGTGGTTACATTTTAAACTCAGGCCACTCCTCTTTTCCCCTTAATATAGCAGCTTTATTGAGCTGTAATTCACGTACCATAAAATTCACCCTTTTAAAGCATGCCATTCAGTGGATTTTTCACAGAGTTATGCAACTGTCACACTATCTAATTCAGGACACTTTATCATCTGGTTGTTCTCGTGGGTGAGTTTCAGGAGGTGAGAAAGGCCAAAGAAAGAGGTGGTCTAGGCAGGTGCCCCGTGGCTCCATTGCAGCATTCGACAGAGGGAGGGAAGGACCACATCAAAGTACTTGGCTGGAATTTAGCATGTTCCTGTGCACAAGGACATTTATGTCCTGTTTAGGGGCCCCTCGGATTTGCTGAGATTACTTTGGCAGAGCGAAATTGACTTGAGGAAGAATAGTATGCGGTGAAGCCATCCACAGTAGCTCCCCAGCCCCACACAAGACTGAAATGGATGGTGACTGACCAGATATAATGTAGAGTCAAAAACCAGCATCTGTGGGCATAGGAAGCAGGAAGGAAGGTAGCTCTGTGGTGCTCATAATACCAGGATATGGTGATTGGTGGCCCCTGTGATCTGCAGTGTCCACTTGGAGGCTCCTAATCAAAGAATTTAAAGAGAGATGGGAAGATGGAAAAACTGAGGACCCCCCCCCCATATACTGCCGGAGGGGCTGTAGGAGGGGGCGGCCACTGTAGGAAAGCAGTCTGGCAGTTCCTGGAGAAGTTAAACACAGAGTTACCGTATGATCTAGAAATCCCACCCCTAGGTAGACGCCCAAGAGGGATGAATATAGATCCATACAGAAACTGGCACACAGATGTTCCCAGGAATGTTATTCGTGGTAGCCATGAAGTGAAAACAACCCAAGTGTCCCATCAGATGAATGGAAAAATGAAACGTGCCGCAGCCGTACAGTAGCATTCAGCAGTGACAAGGTGTGACATTCTGATACCTGTTACAACACGGGTGAGCCTTGAAAACGTCGCGCTATGTGCAAGAAGCCAGTCCCAAAAGGCTGTGGATCTTCTGATTCCATTTATGTAAAGTATCCAGAACAGGCCAATCTGCGGAGACAAAAAAAAAAATAGATTAGCAGTTGTTTGGGCTGGAAAGAGGGGACCAGGGAGTGACAGCCAAGGGATGCAAGGTTGCTTTCAGGGGTGATGAAAATGTTCTAAAATTGTGGTGGTCAGTGCACAACCCTGGACACACTAAAAGCCATCAATTCATAACGCTGTAAAAGGGTGACTAGTATGTATGTGAATTCCAGGTCTGTAAAGCTGTTGAGTAAGAGAGGCAGACAGGGGCACCTGGGTGGCTCAGTGGGTTAAAGCCTCTGCCTTTGGCTCGGGTCATGATCTCAGGGTCCTCGGATCAAGCCCCGCATCAGGCTCTCTGCTCAGCGGGGAGCCTGCATCCCTCTCTCTCTCTCTCTCTGCCTACTTGTGATCTCTGTCAAATAAGTAAAATCTTTACAAAAGAGAGAGAGGCAGACAGAACACAGGCTGAGAACTAGAAGCACAATGGAAATGGTTATGGGCATGGGACAGAATCGCAAGAAGTGGTTTTGAAACTAGGAAGCTAGAAATTCAAGGGGAAATGATAAGAAAATCCAGAAGAAACAGGGAGCACCTCTCCAGCACGAGTGGGAGCCAGGGAGCACTGAGTTGGGTATCTTACAGGCTGACCTGCACCGCGGAGGACTTTATGGCCCTAGCCATCAGTGGGTGGAGGCCAGCTTGGAAAAGGCAGAGGCTGGAGACAGGGAAGTTCTTTGAGAAAGGACCTGGGCCTAAACAGGGAACGTGTGGGAAGAGGTCAGACTTGCATCTGTGGAAAGGGGGGTGTGTCAGGGCTTCGATGGCATTGTGGGAGAGAGTGGGGTGTAGTCAACCGGTAGGTGGTGGGCCCCAAGGCCATCGGCTAGCAGGACTCTTTCTTACGCAGCAAGGCTGGCCTGAGGCATGTAGGTGCTGCAGAGTGACCAGTTTGGACCTCCCTTGAGTTTATCTTGCCCTGGAGAGGGGGAAGCTGTGTTCCCTGCCCTCGAATGAGGGTCTCTAACCCTAAGCCACCATCCCACCCCCAGCCACGTCCACCCCATCCCAAGGCTTCCAGGGTCTAAGCAGTAAAAGTAGCCCTTCCTAGACCCTGGGGGCCCTGAGGTTGGAGTGCTCTGGGAGGGAGCGGAGGCAGGGCAGGAGGCAGGGCAGGATAGCAGTCGCCCGCCCGGGGGTGGAGGGAGGAGGGAGAGAGGCAGAGGACCTGGCAGCGAAGTGATGTGAAGCCCATCAGAAGAGAAAACAGTGACTCTCATGGTAGAGCCATGATCTGGTTAATGTGCTTATGTAACGAGAGGCGGCGCCTTGGGAGTCAGACTCCCGTAAGCCCTTGCAGTTGCAGGACTCCTGTGCATTGGCAGCAGCCATCAGCCACCCCCCTCCCCGTCCCCCCTCCTCGGACGGGGATTCTGGAGGGAGCGCCATCTGCGTCTCTCCTCTGTGCTGGGACTTCTGGCCCACCGCCTCTCCCACCACACAGACGTGGTGAAAACATCATAACTGGTGTGGTGGGCAGGACAGTGGCCCGCAGAGATGCTCGCATCCTAACCCCCAAGACTCGCAAACATGTGACTTTCTATGGCAGAGGGGACTTTGCAGATGTGATTGAGAGTCCAGAGATGGCAGGTGAGCCTGGATTATCCGGGTGAACCCAGTGTCATCCAGAGCGTCCTTGTGAGAGGGAGGCGGGAGGGTCTGGGTCCAGGGAGGAGGTGTGATGGCGGAAGCCAAGGTCAGAGGTCAGAGGTCAGTGTAGGAGATGGAGGGAAGGGCCAGAAGCCCAGGAGGCCAGGTGCCACTAGCAGCTGGAAACAGAGGGGAAACGTGTTCTCCCCTAGAGCCTCCAGGAGATGGCAGCCCTCTGGACCCCGCTCATGCCCTCCAGCCCCACCGGAGAATAGCCTCAGTGTTGTTTTCAGCCACTGTTTGTGGAAATCTGTGACAGCAGCCAGTTGGGAATGCCCACACCCACTTTCCAGCTCCAGTGCTCCAAGGCTCAAATTCTCATTTGACTCAGGACCTACCCTGCCCCCTACCCTCTCCAGCACTTCCTTCTCCTGTGCAAGTTTCTAGAACTCCACTCTGGCCTCACTCAGGATTCTGTGTGCCTCCAGCCAGGCCACTTCCATTGCCCCTTCTCTAGACACATGCGCACAGGGGAGCACCGTGAGCAGAAAGATGGTAGCAGGGAGCTCAAGCCTGCTTCTGTGGTACCACAAAAGCTACTTAGGCCCTTGGATCCTCAGTTTTCTGGCTCTCAAATTCCCAGTCTAATAGCATTCCTTGTGTCATAGGGTTGTGGTTACCAGTGAAGGGCTCCGCAGCGTCTGGGTGTGTCCGTCTGTTCCTTCAGCAGCGGGGACCAGGGACCCGCGTTGCCACAATGAATACAGCTTAGCTCTTTTTTTTTTTTCTTTTTTAATCTGAAAAATATAACTTTGTTAACAAGATGCAGAGTATATGTACAAGTCAATAAAAAGAAATTGTTAAAAAATGAAGCCCCACCACTGTGGGTTGCTCCCAAAGTCTGAAGATTAATTATAAGTCACATCTTGTAAATTAGTGCTTTTAAGTTTGTCATTAGCTCCACCCGGCTTACAGGCAGGAAGCTAAAACCTTCCTTTTGGTGTTTCTCCCCCTTCTAGAATGTTCCAAAAGCCCTGATCAGAGGGGAAGGCCTTCCAGTTTCCCTGCTGTCCACAACTTGGCATTCTGCTGCTGCTTTTTTCTAAAAATGGGGCTATTACAATTCACATACCATAACATTCACCGCTTGAATGTGTACAATTCAGTGGCTTTTAATATAATGTACTCCTCACCCCTTTCTCTTCACCCAAAAGGAAACCAAGGAGCCATGAGCAGTCACTCCCCATTTCCTGTTCCCAAGCCTCCAGCAGCCATGATTGTGCTTTCCCCCTGAAGATGTTCCAAACTGGGGTAGCTTTCCATTGGTCAAGAAGGTTCCCCTTGTTGATGGGCCAAAAGATAGGGGCTTCTGTGACTCTACAGTGTGTTTGGTTTTGACCATGACCATGAGGAAAACCAACATTTTATGACATTGGGATCTTGTAAGCACATACATACACGGATCCAGAGTTTCAGCAAAGAATAAGAATACTCATCTTCCTCCCTCAAGATCGTCTCTGGCATTTTCTGTCCTATTTTATTTTGCGGGAAACTGTTTTCCCCAACTCGCGGAGGGGTCACGGTCCTCAGTGTCAGAACACTGCCCTGGGATCCCAGTGCACCATGCCTTAGGAAGAACATTTAGCAAAAGAGGGAGCATTTGGCAGTACAATTAATATCTTGGACTTCTGAGAAGCGTACTAGTTTCTTAGGACTGCTGTAACAAATTGCTACCATCCCAAGTAGCTTCAAATAACAAATTCATTCTCTCACCGTTCTGGAGGCTAAAAGTCCGAAATCGAGGTATCCGTAATGCTGCACTCCCTCCGAAGGCTCTAGGGAAGGATCCTGGAAGGCTGCCCTAGACGTTGGGTCCTTGGCTTGTGGCTGCATTACGCAGGTCTCTGCCTCTGTATTCACTTGACTTTTCCCTCTCTGTCTCTGTGTCTGTGTCTCTCTGCATCCAGAGCTCCCTCTTGGCCTTGTAAAGGTGCCAGTCACTGGATCACCCTTAATCCAGGACGATGTCATCTTGAGATCCCTGAGTTAATGATATCTGCAAAGACCCTTTTTCTGAATGAGGCCACGTTCCGTAGAATTTCACAGAATTCCGTGAATTCTGAGGGCACCGTATTCACCCAACCTCCTATTTCTAGTGACTCGTAAGGGAGAACAAGTTGACAAGCTGATAGTCTTCATTTCTTAGATTCCTTACAGACATAGTAATTTTCACATTATTTAAAGTGAAATGAAGCACTGGACTTCAGCTTACGCTTGGGACCCAGCAAGTGAGGAGAGGAAAGCAGAGGAGAACTTAAGAACTAGTTTCTTGCCTGAAAAGCTTCTAAATCTGGCTCCTCTGAGAATACCATTTGCCATATGGTATGAAGAGGTGCCCGGTGCATACACTGAATGTTTGCTTGTTTGCTTGTCTTTATATAATCTGTTCCTTTCCCCCATGCGTTCAAAGACCACCTTCACCAAATACAAAAGTTTTATCAGTTTAGAGAAGCAAAAATAGTTCCATCTGCTTGGCCTGGCACCTAGCTTACATAAGTACACGAAACTGCTTTCTTCCTGACCTTGAGACGTGAAATAGATTAAAATATATTCACACTCACACCTTTGCAGGACTAGAAGGAATACTAATGAAGGTCTTTGCAAGGTTTTGGAATTTTCCTAATATAGGAGCTGGTTGCCGACTTGGGTTAACTGTTGTAGCCGGCGTCCTTAGTGGTGACGGGATCTTGAGATGCTCAGAAAGCAACTGGGTACCTGTTTCTACCAGCATAGACTGTCTCAGGGCTCTGGAATTCAGTAATGACTTCCCACAGTTAATCCACTCCACTGCTTCCTTTATTCCATTGCCTTCCATGTGTCGGGGATTAAAAATGGGAGCTTCTCGTGCCACATGAGCCCCGCTGGGTGCATTCTGGTTGTTGGAACAGGCCCTCCCTGTTCCAACCAAGCAGAGAAGGTAGACCAGGAATCAGCAGACTTCTCCTGTGAAGAGCCCCACAGTAAATATTTCAGACTTTGCAGACCTCACAGCCTCTGCCATGGCTACTCCCCAAAGCAGTGCCAGACAACAGGGAAGCAAGTGGGCGTGGCTGTGTTCCAATAAAACTTTATTGACAAAAATAGGTGGCTGGCCCTCAGGCTGGAGCTTGCCCATGGCTGCAGAAGACTCGTGGTTTTTACCATTCTGTGTCTAGGGCTGTGACTCCGATGTTGTAAATTTGGTGAGGGACGCAGGTGAAGGGGACAGGGCATCCTCTAGGATGTGCATTTGCACTGGGAACTCCTTACGGAGGGTCCTTCTGAGCCTCGACACCCCACCACCTTTTCAGTTGTCTTTTTTACAGAAATGCAGTGTCCTTGAATAATTGCGCAGGTCACTGAGAGCAGACAGGTTTTTTCTGGCATCGTGTGTGCATGTTTTTCTTCCTTGCCTTCTACGTTTAACAGAATGCTTTTTATTTGGTGAAAGGGAAACCCACTGGACGCTGTTAAGTGTTTGGTTTCCTCTGCCCTCCTTATAGCCACCTCTGCTAACATTTGCTCTTTATTTTCCAAATAAAAGGTTTATATAGGGGTGCCTGGGTGGCTCAGATGGTTGGATGTTTGCCTTTGTCTCGGGTCATGATCTCTAGGTCCTGGGATGAGCTTTGCGCCACACATCACCGCCCCCCCCCATCCCCGTGGCTGAGCCCTCCCCACCAGCTCACATGCTCTCTGTATCTTCCTCTGGAATAAATAACTAAGGCTTAAAAATACATAATAGCAATAATAAGGCCAGTTGGGGTTTTCTGGAAGATTTCAGATGTGCAGTAGTGACACCTGAATTAATTTTTTCAAAATCACTTGTTTTCATTAAAATGTTTTTCAGCCGCATCGTTTTGATTGCAGTACGGTCCCTTGAATTAACATAAGTGTTTTTTGTTGTCGTTGTTGTTTTTTAAGATTTTATTTATTTATTTGACAGATAGCATAAATAGGCAGAGAGGCAGGCGGGGTGGGGGAGCGGGGAAGCAGGCTCCCTGCCGAAACAGAGAGCCCGATGCGGGACTGGATCCCAGGATCCTGGGATCACAACCTGAGCCGAAAGCAGCGGCTTAACCCACTGAGCCACCCAGGCGCCCTAACATAAGTGTTTTAAAACACCAAGGAGGAAAGCAGGGCGGCCCTTCCTGGCGAGGCCCAGGGGAGTGGGTGGCATTGTCTTGATGGGACCCCTACAGATGGCATCTGGCCTTGTACCCCGGCCACAAGGCATGGCATAGGGAATATTCACATGGCATAGGTTTTTCAGGGTCGGAACTGCCGATGGCTGATTCTAAAGGTACTTCCTTCCTGACACCAGAAGTCATGTGAACTTGAGCAAAGGGGAGCGGGTGATTCATGGGACAGGTCCAGGCAGTGCAGGGCATCCGCTCCCCATCCTTAGCTCTGCAGGCTTTCTCCGATCTGTAAGTAACGAAGTGGAACACCAAGTTTCTCTTATTTTAGCAGCCCCCCTCCGGCCCTGAGCTCGCTTCTCTGTCCCTCTGACCAGCTTCGCCCCTCATCGACCCCACACTGAAAAGGTCATTTCTACTGGTGTTGATGTCATCCTTTAGGAGTGGTTGTTACTGGTTCTGTCTCTGTAGAATGTTCCAGAGCCACCTGCACCTGGCTGGCCCCTGTGAACTGGTTGAACTTGTTCATCAGAATGAGTCGAAACACCTGATGGAGCAGGTTTTTGTTCCCATATTTCCACTGACCATCCTCGTTAGTCGCTAAGGGCGCTTTGAGGAGAGGGCGCGAAAACGCAGCGGCAGGACCCCCTTCCAGACCATGGGGGAGCCCTGCACAGTTCCCTGGGTACCAGTCTGGTACTAGCCAGTCTCCTGATGAGGCCAGTAGGTCCAGTCATGCCGAGAAAGGCCAACAGTGGAAGCGGACAGAAGTTCTTAAGTGGTGCCTTGTGTTTCCCTTCTTTCTTGGGGGAGGCCGATTCCTGGGAGAAAATCCAACTCCATGAGGGCCGAGCGGCAGCCGCTCTGAAATTCAGGTCCCCTGCAGGACTAGTTATATCTTTAAAGACCAAACAAACAGAAAACACATTAACCATTTTTCAGTGTCTTGTTCAGCAGCGAAAGTGTCTCCTTGTTGGGGTACTGTTCCTTCCACCCCTCTCCAGAACGTGCTCGTCTTCCCCAAACGGAGACCCTGCCCACATGGGATACTGGCTCCCGTCCCCCTCCCCGAGCCCGTGGCACCTGCAGTCTCCTTCCTGTCCCTCTGGGTGGGACTCTTCTAGGAACCTCACAGAAGCAGAACCTGACCGTATTTGTCCTCTTGCGTCTGGCTTATTTCATTGAACACAGTGTCCGCAAGGCTCACCCGTACTGGAGCCGGTGGCAGAAAGGTCTTCCTTTTTCAGGCTCAATCATAGTCTGTCATATGGATGGACCCCATTGTGTTTATCCATTTCCCCGTTGAGGGACACATGGGGTGTGGGCACCCTGTGGCCACTGTGAATAGTAATGCTGTGAACACGGGTGTGCAAGGACCTGAGTGTCTGCTTTCCATTCTTTCGCGTCTACACCCAGAAGTGGGATGGCTGACGCTTGCAGTTCTGTCCGACTGTCTGAGGAGCCGCCAAAGCTTGTCCACAGCAGCCGCACCATTTGCCCTTCCTACCAGCAGTCCCTGAGGATTCCAGTTTCTCCACATCCTCATCAACACTGGTCATTCCCCATTTTAAAAAATGATAGCATCGCCGTGAGTGTGAAGTTGCTTCTCGCCGTGGTTCTGGGTTGCATTTCCCTAATGACGGTGCTGTTGAGCATCTGTCTTCTCGCGTGGCTGTTGAACGCCTCTGTATTCCCTTTGAGCCATGTCTGTTCCAGTCCTCTGTCCACTTTTGTCTCGGGTAGTTTGTTTTCTTCAAGGGTTCTCTCTACTGGTCGCATCTGACGCCATAGGGTTTTGCCAAGAACTGAAAGCAAGTGTTATGTGCCTAGAACCTTCGACAGAGGTGGTGGGGGTCCCAGGCCCAGGCAGGAAGCAGAGCTGGCGTGGCATGGCCTCCCAACCACAGAGCAGCCTACTCCTTCCACTGAAGAGTGGGCATTTTTGGTTTTTTAGATTTTTATTTATTTATTTGAAAGACAGAGATCACAAGTAGGCAGAGAGGCAGGCAGAGAGTGGGGTGGGGGGGCAAGCTCCCTGCTGAGCAGAGAGCCTGATGCGGGACTTGAGCCCAGGATCCCGAGATCATGTCCTGAGCTGAAGGCAGAGACTTAACCCACTGAGCTACCCAGACACCCCAAGAGAGGACATTTTAAGAGGCATCAGCAGTCATGAGCCTGAGAGCCAGTGTGAACCATTAGGAAGCAGTCGTGACCCATGAGCCTGGTTTCCTCTTCTAGCGACAGCGGTCCGCCCAGCAGACTGGTAAGAGGAGGTGGAAGGTGTGGAAGTGGGGGGCCCCTGATGCAGGCCCCCGTGACATTCTTGGGGTGGGATGAGAAGCGCACAGAGGTGTTAGGATAATCCTGAGCTAATCATCCTTTAGCCAGGCTCATAACTAGTTGGATGAAAGTTCCCGAAGGGTGTTAATTAGTGTCCCAGAGTCAACTGAGGGGGACACCGCCCCTTGGTTCCATCCTCTGCTCTGTCCTGACTGGCTGTTTGCTCTGTAATTTAGAAAGATAAAAGATGTAGAAAGTTCAGTTATCAAAGCTGGGGATCGCAGCTAGAGGGGTGGCCTTCCTCCCAGTGTCATGGAGTCAGGGCGCAGAAATCTCGGCTCCTGAAAGAACTGGTTGAAGGCAGCGAGGTAACGTGAGTGAGGAGAGCGTGTTGGTCTCTGTGCCTGCCTCGGAGTCATCACTTCCCAGTCTGGCACCCTGGACGTTGGGGGCCGGGGGAGTCTCTATGGGGGGGCCCTCCTGTGCTCATGGGATGTTGAGCAGCATCCCTGGGGCTGACCCACTCTGTGCCAGGAGCTCCCCCGCCATCATAACAGTCCAGAATATTTGCAGACAATGCCGCATGTTCCCCGAGGCACAGAATCCCCCCTGGTTGAGAACCTGAGAACCACCAGTCCAAATAAGCTCCTCAGAACCACGGGATGGGGAATCAGGACCGAATGACAACCTGGAGAAAGAGCTCAGAGATTCCAGTTAAAGATAATACCAGTTTGAGCAGTGTTTGTGACACAGCTCTCCTGCCTTCTCCCCGGCACCCCCCAGAGGAACTGATGCAACTAAATTAGGTTGTTCTGGGGGCGCCTGGGTGGCTCAGTGGGTTAAAGCTTCTGCCTTCGGCTCAGGTCATGATCCCAGGGTCCTGGGATTGAGCCCCCCATCGGGCTCTCTGCTCAGCGGGGAACCTGTTTCCTCCTCTCTCTCTGCCTGCCTCTCTGTCTACTTGTGATCTCTATCTGTCAAATAAATAAATAAAATCTTTTTTAAAAAATTAGGTTGTTCTGGTACCCAGAAAACTCGCAACAAAGCCAGGACCCTAAGACCGGTTAATTCCAGGTCTCATCCAGTTCCATGCTCGCCCTAGAACCACGCCCACTCCCAGCCTTCTGGTCTTCAGCAGATTTCCCTCTCTTGGTCGTGTCTCTCTGTGGTTGTGTCTCTCTGCGGAGCGCCGTGTTCCAGTGTCCACCTGCTGTCACTGGAGTCCTCAGGGGCAGCTTGGATAAACCCGCACGGAAGTCAGACTTGCCACCTTCCCCGGCTCTGCCCTTCCCGGGGCACCTGCGTCGGGTCCCCACACCCTCCCTGCATCCGCCAGCATCCCCTTGCAGGTCCCCCCCCCCCCGCCCCGCCACAGCCTCTACTTCTGGAGGCAAATATGATCGAAGACCCCGTGTATAAACTTGTCCATGACTGCAGTTTCGAGGATCAAGTGTAAACTGCAAAGATCGCAAAGGCCCGAGACAGACCCTTCACGCACAAGGCGTTCCCTCCATCCTGCTGTTCTGCCCCCTTCGTTTCTCCTCATTTCTCCCCTGACCTACCCCAGACCCGGTCTCCCTCTGTCCCTTCCTTCAGCAAATATTTATGGAGCACCCACCCCGCCCCAGGCCTTGTGCCAAGGTTGAATGACAGAGATCCCCACGTGTGTGGAGCGTCCTCTCTAAGGACACAAATAGAGTTCACTATCTGTGGCTTCCGTATTTACGAATTCACCCACTGGCGATGATTTATCCATTACCCCCAATTCAGTACCCCCAGGGCTTTCTTGGTACTTGGACAACACACAGAGAGGCAAGATATTGGAGTTGCCCAAGGCGCTGATTCCCATAAGGCCTCTGTAGAGCTCATTCCCTAAACAAGTGTCCTTTTCCCAGTGTATTTAAATTGCCTCGCTTTGTTTATTGTGCTTTTTGTTGGCGATTTTGCTGTTGGAAAATGGCTCCCGAGCACTGGGCCAAAGTGCTGTCTAGTGTCCCCAGGCCCAAGAAGGCTGTGATGAGCCTTGTGGAGGAAACAGGTGACTCAGACCAACTTCTTGCAGAAGCGAGTTAGAGAGCGGTTGGCTGTGTTCGGTGTTTATGATGCAACAATGTAGGTTAAATAAGGTCTCTTCCAACCAAAACGTAGGGAGCACAAGGTTGGGTATTGACGGGCTGACAAAAATACGAGCCGAGTGTCCAAGGACCTGGATTCCCGGGAAGCAGGGGCTCAGCCTTTACCAGATCCATGTTGACAGAGCCTTGGGAGCCCTGTCACAAATCCCGAGTGCCCCCTGTGTGGCAGGAGAGATGGCCGGAGACGTGGCAAGGAGGGCACAGCCATCCGATCCCGTGGGTTCCAGGGCGTGAGGAGAGGAGATGGAGACCGTAGGGGGTGGGGAGGGGATTCAGAGTTCTTTTGCCTTTTCCCCCAAAACTGGTTTCCTCGGGGTCTTTGCCAGCACTAGTGACCGAGAGCCCTCCCACGCTGGGCTTCCTGGCTCCCCTTCCCCTGCACTTCTGCGCTAAGGGTGTGTCTTTCCTCTAACCCCTATTTGTCCCTGTTTGTCCCAGCCTCCCCGCCCCCCCCCCATGCAACTTGACCCCAACCCGTGGTGTCCCATCCCTAGTAAAGGAAATGGCCCGTCCCCAGCCTGTCTTGGGAGCACACCCTTGGCCTTAACCAGAGCCTGCCTTTGGCCTCAGACTCCTGTGCCCGAGGCTTCTCCAATTCACCATATGCCAGAGCTTTTCTCATTGGATTCGTTATTCCAGGGAGCGCTTGTCTACAGGCTCTGGACCAGCCAGCTGGAGGATGGGTTCGAGTAGGGTGCGAACGAGTCGCACGGAAGTCTGGGCAGGGCCCTCTTCTCGGGGACAGGCTCTTCAGCCTCCAGCCTGCGCACATGGCAGTGTGCAGAAGGACTGAGCCCCTGAGCCGAGCCCCGGTCCTAGCTGCAGCCTGTGTGCACTTAGAGGTGATCGGTGGACCGAAAAAAGCAGTTATTTTTTTAAAATTAATAAGCCTTAACTACTTTATTTAACTTAAAGTAGATAAATGTACTTGTGTTTATCAATCTTTTGCTATCCAGCGGCCTTTCCTTTGCGAACGGATATCCATCCCCATCATCTTTCCTTCTGTAAAGCAGACCTGGAGAGGGGCGCCGGGCTGGCTCAGCAGAGCGCCCACTTTTGATCTCAGGGTTGTAGGCTCAGGCCTCATGTTGGGTGTAGAGATTGCTTAAAACTAAAGTCTTTTTAAAATAAACAAGCCAGACCTATAGCATAGACTTTCCACTCTGCTTTGAACGAGAATTTCAAGGAAATGGGAAGCCTTCGGAACGCGGACACTTCTGCGCGAATGTGGTTGGTTAGCCTTCTCTGGGCGGGTGGGCGGCGTTTAGATCACCTTCTGATCAGATGGTACTTTGGTTTGCTTGTTTTTAAGTGACTTGCTTGTGAGTTTTAGAAACACGAGCTCTCTTGCATTGGTGGTTCAAGAGTTTAAGTAACATTTTATTAAGGAATGTGTCTGTAACACCGAGTACTGCTGGCACGCACAGCTCTGGAATCTACTAGAAGTGGCTCTGGTTAAGCAAATGTTTGCCGGCGGGTGGTCACGGAGCATCCTGGCCACCTCATTGGCCTCGTCTTGTGTCGTGCACCCGGAGAGAGAAGAGGCCCCAGTTACAGGTGGACCTGTTCAATGAAAGTTGCTTCAGAATGTACCTGTTCGGGGCACCTGTTTGGCTCAGCTGGTTAAGTGTCTGATTCATTCTCTCTCTTCTCTTTAAGATTTTATTCATTTGAGAGAGCATGAATGGGCCAGTGGGGAATGGGGAGAAGCAGACTCCCCAGTTGAGCAGGGAGCCCGACTTGGGGCTCGATCCCAGGACCCTGGGACCATGACCTGAGCCGAAGGCAGACGCTCAGCCAACTGAGTTGCCTAGGTGCCCCAAGCATCTGACTCTTGATTTCAGCTCAGGCCATGGTCTTGGGGTCATGGGATCAAGCCCCACATCCAGCTCTGCGCTCAGCAAGGAATCTGCTTAAGATTCTCTCTTCCCGGGGCACCTGGGTGGCTCAGTGGGTTAAGCCTCTGCCTTCAGCTCAGGTCATGATCTCGGGGTTCTGAGATCGAGTCCCGCATTGGGCTCTGCTCGGCAGGGAACCTGCTTCCTCCTCTCTCTCTCTCTCTCTGCCTGCCTCTCTGCCTACTTGTGATCTCTGTCAAATAAATAAAAAAAACTTTGAAAAAAAAAAAAGATTCTCTCTTCCTCTCCCTCCACCCCTCCCCCATCTCTAAAATAAATTAATACAATCTTTAAAAAAAAAAAAAGAATGTACCTGCAAAATCCCGTTTTTACTAAATATCATTCTTCAGAATCGCTGTCTTCAGCTACTCTCATCTTATTTTCCTTGACTGTTCCGGCTGTTTCTACACAGGGATTGGCCCTAAGTAGATAGTCCCAGGGTCCACTGTTACCCTGTATTTTCAGCGACCTTCAGAACTTCCGCACTAGCGTCCTGGGGCCGTTTCGGACTAACAGTGTCCACAGTGAGAGCTTCCTTGTTCTTCTTGCCACGGCTCCCTCTCCCTGGCTCCTTCCAGTCCCAGCCCCTGAGGGTGCCACCCAGTGACCCAGACCACATGTCTCAGTGTTCCCAGTGTTCTGCGGCCACCCCACCCTCCCTGCCTGCATTAAGGACATTGTCACCGGCGCACACACCTACCAGACTGGATCCCTCCCTCGATCATCATTCCTCTGCCTTCTTGCTTTGCTCACCCCTGCCATCACCATCTTGTCTAAGAACGTGGGTCCAATCCTGCTTGCCCTTCGCTTGAAATCCCCCATAGTTCCCCATCCTCAAACACCTGACCACGGTGCATGAAACACCAACGCTCTAGCCCAGCCTGCCTTTTGATCTTCATCTCTGGCCACACTCTTCCCCTCCCCACTCCCATGCCCCCTGCCTGCCGACCCCACACGGACCCCCACCGCCCTCCCCTGGAATAGCCTCGCCTTCCCCCTTCCTCCTTTTCTCCTAACGACCTCCTACTCATCCTTTAAGACCCAGTGCAGGTGACCCTATAACCTTCCTCCTCCCCTCCACCAGGAAGAATGACTCATCTTCCCCTGTGGGGAACTTCCATTACTAGAAATCTCATAATTGTTTGCTAACGTGTCACCTTCTTGATCATCTGGGTTCCTCAGGGGTGGAGATCTGCCTTACTCACACACCATTATTCCGATGGAAAGAGGTGTTTTATGTTTTCTAAACCAATTCGCAAACTTTTTATCAGTATTATTTGGGGGGAAACCTAACCCTTTTAGAAGCTGGACAGCGCAGGGCTCCGCGGGGGGAGCTAAGCCCCAGTTTCCCCACTTCCCAGTGTTCTAGGGTCTCATGTAGTCCAGTATTGAACCCCATCCCACAGTCTTGTCTGTGTTCAGGAAAATGTCAGTTTTTCTTTAGTGAGGTGCGTGGATATCAGGGGCAGGCACGAGGAAGCCGCCAGTTAGCCCCTTGCCCCATTCCTACTCCGGGGGGTAGATTTATTTCCTCCCTGAATTCTCCCCGTATCCCTGTGAGGTAGGTACCATGTACTGTTCTGCACAGACAATGAAGCAGTGTTGGGGGGACTAAGTAATTAGCCAAGATCACAGAGGTAGCAGAAGCAGGGGACAGTCAGGATTCAGACCCCTGCTCTTCCTGACCCCAGAACCTATGTTTCGGAAGAGAGCAGTCATGTCCCAGAATGTCTTTGCTTCTGTACCCCCACACTTGGGGGTAGAAACTGAGGTCGTGGATCTTC
Organism: Neogale vison; assembly: GCF_020171115.1. Classification (NCBI taxonomy): domain Eukaryota; kingdom Metazoa; phylum Chordata; class Mammalia; order Carnivora; family Mustelidae; genus Neogale; species Neogale vison. Next base: position 218,587,483 of record NC_058096.1, read on the forward strand.
TCTAATGTGACTCTGCAAAACCCAGCACAGTGCTGATTTGCAGAGGCGTCAGAAATTGTCACCATCTGCTTTAAGCTTTTTCCCAAACTTGTATTTTGAAATAATTTCAGATTCATGGAAGAGTTCTAAGGAGATTAGGCAAAAAGTTGCTGCAGACAGGCCCTGCACTCAGCTTCCTCCTCATGCGGACCTTTTTGTGGAATTTATTTATTTACTTACTTATTTGACACAGAGAGAGATCACAAGTAGGCAGAGAGGCAGGCAGAGAAAGAGGGGGAAGCAGGCTCCCCGCTGAGCAGAGAACCCGATGCCGGGCTCCATCCCAGGACCCTGAGATCGTGACCTGAGCCAGAGGCAGAGGCTTAACCCACTGAGCCACCCAGGCGCCCAACCTTTTTGTTTTTAATTATAAAAGTCATACCAGCGTCGTAGAAAATTTGGGAGCTAGAGCCATGATGCCACACAGCTACAGTGTGTCTACAGCCACAGTCCTCTGTCGTGTTGCCTTGCAGGACTTTTTGTCTTTATCCGTATCGTCCTGCACAGATGTCCTGGGTGGTGCAGTCCTTGGGAAAAGCAGTTTGGTGATGACCAATCCAAATCGTAAAACATGGCTAACCTTTGCCTCCGGAGCACCGTCTCTGTGAGACTCGGGTCTGAAATTGGAATGAGTCGAGTGTCTGACAACAGAGAAGTAATTCAGAGAAGGGATGAAAGTGGAACTTAGAGATACCAGAGCCGTGCGGGTGCGGGAAACTTGCGTATGTCCGCCATGGTTAATGAACGGGAACTCCGGGGCGCCTGGGTGACTTAGTCGGTTAAACATCGGCCTTCTTGGGACGCCTGGGTGGCTCAGTTGGTTGGACGACTGCCTTCGGCTCGGGTCATGATCCCGGAGTCCCGGGATCGAGTCCCGCATCGGGCTCCCAGCTCCATGGGGAGTCTGCTTCGCTCTCTGACCTTCTCCTCGCTCATGTTCTCTCTCACTGTCTCTCCCTCAAATAAATAAATAAAATCTTTAAAAAAAAAAAAATGCCTTCAGCTCTGGTCACAATCTCAGGGTGCTGGTATCGAGCCCCACATCGGTCTCGCTCAGCGGAGAGCCTGCCTCTCCCTCTTGCCCCCTGCCCCCGCAATTCAAGCTCGAGGCTATGCACGCACACTCTCTCTCTCTCAAGTAAATAAATAAAATTAAACAACAACAAAAAAAAGAACATGAACACCTATGCAGATACAGATCAAGGTACAAAGAGATTCCCATGAATGGCAGAAAGAATATTGATTCGTTTCAGTTTTAATTTTTCCTTTTTTTTTTTACAATGAAGTTCACTTTTCTATTGTTAATTAAGAGGGATCACATCCAGGTAACAGGGACTTGGGGGATGTTTTCTCCCGTGCCTTTGTCAGTGTTTGGTGAGGACCGCCCCTCGTCAGCCAGGAGGGAATCTCTGCAGGCCGAGAGTTGGTCCCACGTTCTGTACTTAGGGACTGGAACGTGCCACCGGGCTTGGGCTGGATTTACGCCCAAGAATGTTCTCTTTTGTTCCCTTCTTTTCTTCCCCTACGATGACTCACTGTAGCCGTTTGCCTTCGTTAGTTCTTATCTTTATTAAACACAACAACTTAGAGAAATACCATCTTGGTATTAGACATGACTTTGGAGAAATGCTTTATTTCTCAATAGAGTAAATAAAATAAGCTGGTGCCCCCTGCAAAAAAAAAAAGCCCTTTGAAGTTCAGGTTCATTAAGAATGCTGAAGATTGACCCCCAGGCAGTATAGCAGGTTCTTACTGGACATCTGGTCATCTGGGTACTAAGACCTAGCTCTCTGCCTGCCTGTCCTATCTCGGCCTCGTTTTCCCTCTTGTGCAAAATCAGAGTGCTGTTTTTCTGCGTGTGTCACAGAGGCGAGGTCGGCTGCTCGAGAGAGTGCTAGAACAGCATGGGCCACTTCTGCCAGGATGAAGGTCTTTCGTCTGTATTCCCGCTAACAACACCCATGTGTTGTACCACAAAGCACCCCTGAGTCTTAGACATTCCAGAAGGAGAAGCAGCTCCAAATGGTTTCCGTGGAGACCTGGGGTTTCTCACAACGGACCCTGCGGTTTTTCTTAGTTTGCTAGCACAACTTTCTTATCGTGGGTCACCTTGCAGTGTTGGACCTGAAGAGCCTTCTGGATCTCAGAGGAAGGCAACTCAGAGAGTTCTGGGGCTGGAGGAGGCTGGAGGAGCTCAGGTCCTGCTCTTGCGGGTTAGAGATGAGAACACCAATGGCCCCTTCCGCAGGTTTCTCTTGACAAGCTAGAGGCCACAAGCCCACGGGCTGGGGTCAGGGACAGGCACGCATGCGCAGTTCTTGAGGACAGGGATGCTCTGGGCACTGGGCAGAAGAGGAGGCCTGTCCTCGTGCAGTCAGCCAGGGTAGCAAGAATCCCCCGGAGACTCGAGGAGAGGGGTGGGCTGGGAAAGGTCAGCTGCCGGCATATCTGAGGGTGAAGAGGAACATAAAGTTCAAGGGGCAGAGTTCATGAGAGCGTGAGCCACGGGGATTGACAATTGCTCACTTCCTGACCATGTCCTTCCCGCACCTTCCAGCAGCATCCAGGGGCCACATAGCCTGTTCGGTGGAGCATTTTTTAAAAATCCCACCAGAGATAGTAGCCCTGAAGACAGCAGGTTGCCCCGAAAGTGAACTAGTAGGCCTCGCCTGGGGGTGCCCTCCCCGTCACTCTCCACCCAGTGCCCTCCCCACCTGGCGGGGACGAGGTCTGTGGACCCGAGCTGGGAGCAGGCTGGCCCGGCACATAGATCAAAGCAATGTTGACATCCCGATATGACTGACATCTGACCCTTGCCCTCCAAGAGGTCAGGGTTCCATGAGGCATGAGGCAGTGTGATAACAGCCGTGACCGGTCGTGTGCACAGAGGTAAAGGGCACAGGAAGGCCTAGGCTGTGGGGGCTGGGAAAGAGGCAAGGCAACCCAGAGGGACTCTGGCCGGGCCCCAAAGCTCGCCAGGCAAAGGGGTGCCTCAGCCAAGGCACCCAGAGCTGCACGTCAGCATGGTTGGGGTGCAGAGTGCAAATGGGGCATGACCAGGCCAGGGAGTCGGAGCCAAAGGTGTGGGATGCCCACAGGTATGTGGTGAGACCCTCAGGCAGCAGGGCGGAGGGCGGGGAGGGAAGCGGAGGGGCTGGGTCGCCCCCCAAGGAGACTGCAGCTTGGGCTAACTGATCAGGGAACGGGCCCACGCCCTGTGAAGTAGACAGAAGATAGGGCCAGTGTCGCACTGGCCCTGGGGGTGCAGGAGAAGGCTGGACTGAGGGTACCACACCCCAGGAGCCGGCGAATGGAGGGAAGGTCCTGTGAAGATGAGGGAGGTTCCAGAAGAGCACGGGGAGGGGCTTCAGCGAGAAGGGAGAGAATTTTTACAGCGAGGGGAGGGCACCTCTCCTGGAAAGTGGGCCTCTGGACCTAGTTCCCTGGTGGGGGGCGGGGCTTGTGTTCCAGGGCACCAGGAAGGCCCAGAAGAAATTTGTGGAACGTGTGCTGAGGGATCAGAGAATCCTCACCCTCCGCCCCACTTGCAGAGTGCAAGCCAGCAGGCTCCAGGAAGCTGCAGATACAGGGCTTGACCAGACAGACGCTGGCCTGCTCTCAGGAAGCTTCGGCTGGACGGGAACACTGACGGTCCGCACTGTCGTGAGAGCAGAGGGACTGAGGAGGCGGAGGGCAGGGGACACAGCTACACATACCAACTTACCCCGAGAAAGTATCCAGTGCAGATGGGGTATTTCACCCATTTGTCCGTTGGGAATTCCTTCCCTCCTTCCTTCCTTCCTTCCTTTTTAAAATTTACGTTCAGGTTACTTGACATGTAGTATTAGTTTCAGGGGTAGAATTAAGTGATTCGCCGGTTGCGTATGACAGCCAATGCTCTTTACGAGTGCCCTCAGTGCCCAGCGACCCTCAGTGTTTCCTGGAGTTAGGAGTCTCTTACGGTTGGCTTCTCTGTTTTTATCTTATTTTATTTTCCCGTCCCTTCCCCTATGTTCATCTGTTTTCTTTCTTAAATTCCACATATGAGTGAGCTCATAATGGTTTCTTTCTCTGACTGACTAATTACGCTTAGCATAATACCCTCCAGTTCCACTGGTGTGGTTTTTTTTTTTTTTTTTTTTTAAGATTTTATTTATTTATTTATTTGACAAGCAGAGATCACAAGTAGGCAGAGAGAGAGGAAGGAAAGCAGGCTCCCCGCCGAGCAGAGAGCCCGATGTGGGGCTCGATCCTAGGACCCTGGGATCATGACCTGAGCCAAAGGCAGAGGCTTTAACCCACTGAGCCACCCAGGCAACTCCCTGTTGGTTTTATTATAACCGTCAGTAGCATCCTGGGAACATGCCATTGGAGGAATATCCCCGTTTAATAAGCAGTTTCACAACCACTGCAAGAGGTTTCTGTAGGAAAGAAATTGTAAAAGGTTCCTGAAATATATTTTACAGTGTTAAAGCTTAAGCAGAAATGCAAGATTCAAAATTTGTATTTTCAGTGGGAGCTCATCCACGCATTAGGTCCAACCGTGTGAATTTTCCTAGGTTAGAAGTGGCTGATTATTAGCAGCCAGTTCCGCATAAATGGAATTAATAGAAATAAGAATGGGAATGGAATGTGCTAAAACGGGAGTAGTGGTTCTTTGTGGTTTGTGAAATACAGGGTGGTTGCTCTTTTATTCTTACTTAATAGAAATTCCTCACGGGCACTAAGCTCACTGCTGCGAGCCTCAGAGGAGAGAGACTTCTCCAAGCCTGCCAGCGGGCCAGCCCTCCGAGAGGACCATCCTTGGGTTCCTTTTCCCTGGCCAGTGTCCCCATTCTGACACTCTTCCCCTCACGTCATGGCCACGATCCCTTGGTTGTCCTAGCTACCCTCTGGGCCTGCTCCACATGGCCTGCCTTTGGCCCACGTGGGCTCCTCGGCTCACCTGCATTGACTCCCTAGGGTACTGATAAGAATACAGCTTTCTAGGTGCCATCCCGGCCAGTGTCACAATGTCACATCTACTCACTGAGCTTGGCCTCAGCCTGAGATAAACCCCAGGGCAGGCTTGGCTGGCCAGTAGCTTGGCCGTCCAGACTCTTGTCATCACACTGATATTGACGAGGTCTAAGATAACCCAGCTCTGCACGTGCCCCGCTGCTGGTTTGCTGAGCCTGCAGCAGGCACCCAGCAACCCTCTAGATGATCTCACCTAGAGGACCCCCCCCAACCCCACCCATCTTTGCTGAGTCTCTTGACATTTCCTTCATGGCAGCCCATCAAGTTCGTGTTGGGTCAACTCCTCTCCCTGCCTTTATTTCCAAACCTAATTTGAAGGATCTCCTCTGTTCCACTTGAACTTGATAACAAGCCTTCTGTGCTCCCATGTCAGGCAGACTGAGGACAGAGCCCATTGGCATCAACACTAGAGATCCTCCTTCTACCTGAGATAGGGCTGTGACCAAACTCAGATACAAATGACCAGTAAGTTTTAAAGGCACCCAACCTGTACTCCTCCGGCTCTTATGTCAAAGTCACTAGGATGCCATGTGGGTTTCAGCCAGCACCTGCTGATAGCCCAGGGGCTGGTACATACTCCATCTCCACGCTGGGCCCAGAGCCACGCAGGACAAGCCACCTGTTCGCCATAATGGCCATAAACACCTCTCTCTCTGCTCTGCACTTGGGCCACAAAGCACAGCTCTGAGTTTAGTCTGTCGTTGTTCAAGGTAATGGGAAACCCCGATTCATGGCCTGTTTCCTGTGTTCACAGCTCATAAGCCTTTTTTTTCCCCCAAGATTTTACTTATTTGTTTGACAGAGAAAGAGACAGTGAGAGAGGGAATACAAGAAGGGGGAGTGGAAGAGGGAGAAGCAGGCTTCCCGCTGAGCAGGGAGCCCAACGTGGGGCTCGATCCCTGGACCCTGGGATCATGACCTGAGCTGAAGGGAGACGCTTAACAATTGAGCCACCCAGGCACCCTAACAATGAGGTTTGGGGTTTTTTTTGAAGATTTTATTTATTTATTTGACAGAGATCACACAAGTAGGCAGAGAGGCAGGCAGAGAAAGAGAGGGGGAAACAGGCTCCCTGCTGACAGAGAGCCCGATGAGGGGCTCGATCCCAGGACCCTGAGATCATGACCCGAGCCCATGGCAGACGCTTAACAACTGAGCCACCCACGCGCCCTAACAATGAGTTTTTAAGATGAATTTCCTTTGTCCTTTTGCGAACCATCATCACTTTGCCCTCCTGCCACCTTCTGTCACTTCTGTCCTCCCCGGCTGCCCAGAGCTGCCACATAGAGGCTCAGACAGGCTCACCTTGACCTGTCTTCATGGCTAAGGTGAACTTTTTTGATTTGGTGGCTTTGATTTGTGCCATTTTTGCGGTCAGCGTCTGCCATGTGCTAAGCCCTGAGCAACCAGGGTTAGCTATGTGTTCCTTTCTCTCTCCTTTTACCTTCCTTCCTGCCCTTCTAAGCACATTTCTCTGACCCTTCTCTGTGAAAGTGCTGGGTTATGTAAAGAACAGAAATTTGTTTCTCACATTCTGGTGGCCGCAGTTCAAATTCAAGGTGCCAGCGTTGGTGGTATAGTGGTGAGCATAGCTGCCTTCCAAATTCAAGGTGCCAGCAAATTTGGCTGGTGAGGGCTCTCTGGTGAGAGCTGCTCTCTTTATGCAGAAGGGTGGCGTGGGAGGAGGGAGGCATCTGAGCTCTCTGGTGTGTGTGTGTCTCTCTCTCTCTCTCTTTTTTAAGATTTTATTTTATTTATTAGAGAGAAAAAAGCAGACTCCCCATTGAGCAGGGAGCCCAACACGGGGCTCAATCCAGGACCCCAGGATCATGACCTGAGCAGAAGGCAGACGCTTAACCCACTGAGCCCCCCAGACACCCTCCTGGTGTCTCTTCTCAGATAAGGACCCTGATCCTACCCAGATCAGAGCCACACCTGACGTTCTCATTTAACCTTAATGACTTCCTTGGACACCCCATCTCCAAAGACAGCCACTCTGGGGGTTAGGGCCCCAACATACAAGTTTTGGGGAGACGCGAACATAAACATTCCATCCATAACAGGGAAGGACCTTGAAAACATCATGCTAAGTGAAACAAGCCAGGCTCAGAAAGGCACATACTGTGCGATTCATTCCACTGATAGGAGGTACCTCGAGGGGACAAGCATTGTTAGGAAACGTGGTTTTATTCGTTGTGGGGTGCTATGGGCTGAACTGTGCCCCCCCAACACACACATACAGATGCCCATGTTGAAGCCCTTGCCCCCAGTGTGATGGTATTTGGACATGGGGACTTTGGGAGGTAATTAGGTTTAGAGGAGCTCACAGAGTGGGGCCCCCATGATGAGGTTAGTGCCCTTGTAAGAGGAGACCCAGAGAGCTCGCTCTCCCTCTCCCTCTCGCTCTCGCTCTCTCCACCTCTTGAGCACACAGGGAGACCTGGGCTGCTGGCTGGAGGCCAGAGAGAGAGAGCCCTCCCCCAGGACCGAGGCTATCCGCACCTTGATCTTGGACTCCCCAGCCTCCAGAAATGTGAGAAAGTAACGTGTGTTGTTCCAGCCCCGCCAGTTTGGGTACTTTGTTATGGCGGCCCACGCTGACCAAGACCTTGGTCATGAGTGTTCTCTCTGGTTTTTTTGGTGGTGGGGGGGCTGGTGCTTTTGTTTATTTCCGAATTTTCCTTTTGAAATCATGACGGACTCAGAGTCCATTGCAAAGCTCACATGTGCCCTTCACCCAGCTTCCCCGGTAGTTCCTTTCTGAGCAACTCTGTATGATATCAGAACAGAAAATTGCATCGGGCACTGAGTGTGTCTAGTTCTGTGCCATTTGGTCACGCGTGCAGACTCCCGTGACTGCCTCTGTTAGGGAGGCGGGCGGGGGGCCGTCCCGGCACCATGAAGATCCACCCCTGCCCGTCCCCTTCACCATCACCAGCAGCCACTAAACCCTTTCCATCTCCAGTACCCTGTCATTTGAAGGAGGTGACATAAATGAAACATCCAGTGTCCTTCGATATTGGGTAATTTCTCTCATGACGGCGCCCGGACACCCCCACCCCGGGGTGGGGTCCACCCCGGTTGTTGCACGTTATCGAAAGTTCCTTTTCGTGGCGGGGTAGGATTCCGTGGTCTGGACGGACCACGATTTGTTGGGCTGCTTGCCCCGCAGGACAGTCTGGGGGGTTTCCACTTAGGGGCTATTCCTGAGTAAGCTGCCACAGGCGGTCACGGCCAGGTTTCCATCTGGCCATATGTTCTGTGCGCTGAAATGAATATACACGGGTGCCCTTTCTGTGTTTTCTCTGCGAACCGCCCGCTGCTCTGCAGGCTGGTGGCTCTTCCCTTCCCGCCGGCCAGCGTGGGAGCGACCCAACTCCTCCACACCCTCGTGGGCTGTACACTCGCCTCTCTCCGCCCTGCTGGTAATGCCTTCTGGGGGTGGCTTTATTTGCATTTCCCTCACAGCTCATAAGTGGAGCTCCTTCCCCGGTGCTTTTTACCATCTGTAGGCTTTTTTTGGAGAAATGCATCGTCATCTTTTTTGCTGATTTTCGAAATGGGTTATTTGTGTTTTTATTATGGAGGTTTGAGAGCCTGTTGTATATTGTGCGTGCTGGTCCTTTGTCAGATGGGCAGCTTGCAGTTACCCCTCCCCCCCATCCTTTCTGTATTTTTATTTTTTAAGATTTATTTATTCCCTTGAGAGAAGAGCACTGGAGAGACAGCAACCATGGTGGAGCGGGGGTTGCGCAGAGGGGGAAGCAGGTTCCCCACTGAGCAGGGAGCCTGATGCAGGGCTCAGTCCGAGGACCCGGAGATCATGACCCGAGCCAAAGGCAGACGCCCAACCGACTGAGCCACCCAGGCGCCCCCCTCTTCATCCTTTTATTTTTTTTTTTAATTTTTTTGTCTTAAGATTTTACTTATTTATTTGACAGACAACGAACACAAGTAGGCAGAGAGGCAGACAGAGAGAGAGGGGGAAGCAGGCTCCCCGCTGAGCAGAGAGCCCGATGCGGGGCTCGATCCCAGGACCCTGAGATCATGACCTGAGCGGAAGGCATAGGCTTAACCCACTGAGCCACCCAGGCGCCCCCCCCTTCATCCTTTTAACAAACTAAAGTTTCCAATTATGAAGTCAATTTAGAGTTTTTTTGTTATTGTTGTTATTGTCGTGGTCATCGTTGTCTTTTGTGGATCAGACTTATGGTGTCTTATCAAAGAACCCCTCATGAACCAAGCCCTAGTTCCTGAAGGTCGTATCCTTTTGTTTCCCGTGAAACATTTTACAGTGTTACATTTTACAGTGCTACATTTTTCATTTCCCTCTGGCCCACTTGGAATCCCTGTTTGGGAAAAGCATGAGGTTCCAGTTGCCGCTCATTTTTATTCCCCGGACACATGGGCATTATTGTCCTTTCTATTTTTCACTTCCAGAATCATCCACAGAATAGTAATACGAAATGTTCTGTAGTACTGTAATTCACTTGTCGGCATGACCCACCTGTCCTGCGTGATATTCTTGCCAAAAACCTATAGGCTATTAACATTATTCGTTTGCTGCCTGGAAGGGATTTTTTGAACCCCGATGTTAGGATCACTCACTATTAAACATTATTTCAACTTACAACACCCATTTATACTGGAGCAATTAACGGTGGATGGCGGCATCATGGACTATTTCTACTTTTATGCCTTTTTGGTGATTTTTAAGTTTTCTGCACACCCAGTCAAGATGATAAGCGAATTTTCTTTTATGGCGTTTGCTGGGTTTGACGTAATTTGGGAGTAGAAAGTTCGTGAATGATTTTTATTGGGTAATATCAGGTTTAGGAGGAGTGTTCTTTCTGGCTCACACGGACCTTCTAAGCCCCAAGCTGCTCCCCCCACCCCTTTGTCCCCTGAGGCACGGGGTTAAGGTTTTTTGTTGTGTCTCTGTGTCTTTAGTTTTATGCGTCTTTATACCATTTTGCTTGTGTAACGTCAAAATGAAACAGGCAGAGAAATCAATGAGTTGTCTTGGCATCGATCTAGTCTAGTCTCAGGTGGCTGGAAAGCCAGGAACTGTGAACTGAAAACTTCATGTTGTCTCCGATTTTCTTAATTGTCTCTCATACACTTGCCCGAAGCTCGTGCTTGCTAGAACTCTCCAGAGACAGGCGGCAATCTCAGCCTGAAAGAAAAGTCTTCACTGAGACAAAGAATGGGGGCAGGGACAGAGACACAGGACTTCAGTAAATACGAGAAAAAGTAGCCGTTATTTTAAAGCGGCTGTGCAGCTGGGGAGGGCCAGCCCCGCCTAAAGCCGCCACTTGGCTGGTCCCTTTGTGTGGCCTTTTGCAGAAAATTGGGGGGTGGGGGGGAGGCCTTCTGTGCCAGGGCCCAGCTGCCTGCAAAAGATGTTCCCAGTTGCTCTCCCATTGAGCAGCTGGAGGGATCTGCCACTGAGAATATAAAATTCTTGCTGCAAAGTCAGTATTTTTAGAAACAAATGTGCTTCTAGGTTATAAAGGACAATTTAAAGCCAATGAAGATGGTCACTGGCTATGTCATATTGGGCTGCCTTGAAAAAGGACTTTCAGCAGGTTTGTAACTATGAAGTCTTATTAGTGGATTTTCCCCATGAGCCCTTGTGATTCTGCCAGAGCTAATGGGTTGTGCTTGTGTATCAGGCAAAAGTCTGGGGCCCAGAGGACCTGTGAGAGACCAGGGTCCTGCTGGGGGTATCACTATGCTGGAAATTAGCCCCTCTGAACCTGAACTTCACAGTGTGGGGTCTGATGTGCAAGGGAAGTAACGGGAATACCTCATTTTACTGCGCTTGGCCGATAACGCGATTTTTACAGATTGAAGAAGCAAGTCCGCCCAAGCCATTTTCCTCACTTTGTCACATTTCAATAATTCTCACACTATTTATTTTATTTTATTTATTTTCTAAGATTTTATTTATTTATTTGTCAGAGAGGGAAGCAGGCTCCCCACTGAGCAGAGAGCCCCGATGCAGGGCTCGATCCCAGGACCCTGGGATCATGACCTGAGGCAAAGGCAGAGGCTTTACCAAATGAACCACTCAGGTGCCCCAACAATAAGTGTTTCTTTAAGGAGCTCCTGGGTGGCTCGGTCCGCTGGGCAGCGGCTGCTAGTTTCGGCTCAGGTCGTGATCTCAGGGTTGTGAGGTTGAGACCCACGTCGGGCTTGGGACTCAACACAGCGTCTGCTTCAGACTCTCTCCCTCTGCCACCCCTGCTCGTGCATCTCTCTCAAATAAATACACAAACTTAAATATGTATGTATTAACAATAAAGTGTTTTGGGGGCCCCTGGCTGGCCCAGTCAGTGGATCATGTGACCCTTGATCCCGGAGCTGTGAGTTTGGGCCCCACGTTAGGCGTGGAGATGACGTAAAGATCTTTTTTAAAAGGTGTTTTTTTAATTGAGGGACGATTACCGTCTCTTTAGACGTAGTGCTAATAGTCTATAGCATAGCGTGAACATAACTTCTACAGGCACCGGGAAACCGAAACATTCCTATGGCCCGCTTTACTGCAGTGGATTTGGTGAAAGGCGAAAGATTTATGCGATCTGAAGAGAAACCAGAGTATTACTGCAGTGGGTTTGGAACCGAACCCACAGTACCTCCAGGATACGTTAGTGGGATCATGATACCCGCCACATGGCTTCGTCGCCCTTAGTGTTCTCAGAGCCCACGCTTCAAGACACCTAGACAAAACAGCTTTTAAAGAAAAATCATCATGAGAACAGGCAGCTGTCTGCGTTGCTGAGAACAGCATGTATTTTTTCTTCCCCCTCTGGAAGAAGACCTTTTTCCATTTTCTCCACTTGCTTCTTATTTTTGTCCCTCCCTCTTCCCCGGGTCCCCTTGCAGAAATGGCTCTGCGGCACATAGTCTGCAGCGGGCCCGGTGCGCGGCGATCGATGGCCCCTGTCAGCAGTGGGCAGACGGTGCTAATTAGGCTCTGAGGCCGCTTCTCATGGTGGTGCAGACAGTGCTAGGCGGCCGCGTGCCGAACCCCGCACCGTGGCCCGGATCCCAGCACCACCCCTGCCCCTCCGTCCCGCCATGGCCGTCTGCTTTCAGAAAACATGGTATAGTGGGACGAGCACACAGTCCTGTGCTCTCAGGGCCAAGGTCAGAGCGACTGGCTCAGGCTGGGTTCTCCTCCTGCAGAAAGATGGTTCTTCCTCCCCGAGTTCATTCATTCGTGTGATAACTTTGCTGAGATGGGACTCACACACCATACGGTCCCCCAGTTCAGTGTACCAGTCAGTGACTTTCCATATAGTCCCCACGATCGGCATTAGCACCTCCAAGAGAAACCTTATACCCATTAGCCGTCACCCCCGATCCCCCCCCCGCCCAGTCCTGCACAACTGTTCATCTACCCTTCCTTCTCCATGGATTTGCGTCTTGTGCCCGTTCCCAAGCAGTGGACTCCTACAGTCTGTGGCCTTTTGTGTCTGCCTCTTTCACGTGGCAGATTTTTCAGGTTCGTCCACATGATAGCCTAAATCAGTGTTTCCTTCCTTTTATGGCTGAAAAATAATTTTGTTGTATGAACGGACCATCTTGTGCTTCCCTGTCCTCCGGTTGATGGATATCTGGGGTCGTTTCCACTTTGGGCTGTTGTGAATTACGCTACTGGGAGCACATATGTGCTAGTGTGACAATGCCTTACCGCTTCTCTTGGGCATACACCCAGTGGAGACACCAGAGTGTAGGGTGACTCTCTCTTTAACCATTGGAAGAACCCCCAGTTTTCCAAAGTGCTATGCCATCGTATCTTCCCAACAGCCTTCCCTCACATCCATGTGTCTAGATGTAGGAAAACTGCCCCCAGAGAACGTTCGAGGCTCGAAGCCCTGGCAGGCAGACCTCTGGGCCCCTGGGTGCCTGGTGTTGGAGGGGATCCAGGATTTGCTTTAGCCGGGTATGGTAAGCCATGCAGGTATGCGAATGAATGCCAGGAGAGGAGGAGTTTGTACTCGTGGTCCCCTAGGAGGAGAAGGCAGGGTATGCCACTGAGGGCCACAAGGGGAGGCCCCGGAGCCAGAGCGCATGACAGAAAAACGTGGGCCAGAGCCTTCGCTGTGGCTTCTGTGGGGATGAACTGGTGGGGCAGGGTAAACAGGGTTAGGACTGGCTAATTTGAAAAATCTCAGTGGGCCCTGGGGCGTAGGGGCTGTCCCTGGTTGTCTGGCACCAGCCCACGGGGTGATCAGGGCAGGGGGACGGTGGCCCTGAGTGCGAGAGCCCCACAGGGGAGGGGTTCGGAGTGTGGGCTCTGGATTGGTGGGTTTGCACGTGAAAGGCGCTCTTTCGAGGGAGTCCTTCGCGGGCTCTAGGCATCTGCCTGCTCTGGGAGGGGGGCAGGCCTCTGGGTCAGCAAGGGCCCCGATGTCAGATCATCAAAATTACAGAATAGGAAGATGTGGTTGGAATGGCTGGTCTGTGGCAAAGCCACCAATTCGTGTCCTGATCAGGCGGTTGTCTGCATGACTGCACAAGTTACAGAAAGACTCGTCCACCCCTTATTTAAAAGTCTTAAGTAGCTTGAGAGGGGCAGTGGTGGTTAGACCCTCCAGGGGAAAAGGATGATTTCTTCTAGCAGGGCCATATTGCTGCCAAATGAACAGCATCACGTTTTCCTGTAAGAAGTGCCCCCAGCTCGGATACTTCTGGGGCAAATGTGTATAATAAGCCATAGAGCAATACAAAGAATATTGATGCCCTGAAGAAATATCACATGCATTTGAGCAAATAAGGGTGTTCTAAAACATCGTAATCATCTCTCCCTTGACATCTCGCTTGCAGATAGTCAGTCCTCCTTTATTCACGGATTCCGTATTTGCAAACGTACCTGCTCGCTGAAATTTATCTGTGACCCCCAGATCCACGCCCGTGGGACCTTCACGGTCCTGTGGGGCCATGTGCAGTGAAAAACAGGAGTCACCCACCCTGCACGTTGCCCGCCGAGGCGGGACAGAGGGACACCCTGCTTCCTGTTCCAGCTCGTGCTGTGGACAGGCGTCCTGTTCGCAGTGCGGTTAATGCCGTGTTCTTTGCATTTTTGTGCTCTCCGTTGGGGATGGGGCTGCTTGAAATGGCCCCAAGCATCATGCTGAAGGGCCGTCCGGCGTTACCAAGTACAGGGAGCCTGTGATGTCTGGGACGGAGAAAACCCACGTGTTCGCCATGCTCCCTTCAGGCCCGAGTTGTGGTCCCAGTGACCGTGAGCTCAGTGGTAATAGATCAGTGTGTTCAGTCATGTGTCTTTCAAGGGAAATACACATAAAACAAGGGTACGTATGGAGGAGGTGATGGAAGGGTGGGCAGAAACTCCCAGGAGCCCAGCTCTGCGTCTCACATCAGGAGCAGATTCAGCCCCCGCTAATTCAGCGCCCACCGCAGCTTTACCGAACATCAAGACAGTGAACACTAAGAATCAGCTGCAACTTTTTATTTTGAAATCCTTTCAGATCCCCAAGAAGCGGGGAGCCTGGGTGGCTTAGTCGCTTAAGCATCTTGCCCTTTGCTCAGGTCGTGATCCTGGAGTCCCGGGATCGAGCCCCTGGGCTCAGAGGGAAGTCTGCTTCTCCCTCTGCCTGCCCCTCCCCCTGTTTGTGTGCTCGCTCTCACTCTCTCTCTCTCACAAATAAATAAAATCTTAAAAAAAAAAAATTTTTTTTCACAAGAATTTTCAAAAAAGGGTACAAAGAGTCCCAGGTGCCCTTCACCAAGCATTTTGCCGTGATGATATGCCAGCTGGTAAGCAGATAATCCAGGGCCAAAGCCAGGTCACTGGCACGGGTGGAATATTATCAACTCAGGGACAGACCCTGTTTGGGTTTCGCCAGTTGTTACGTTGCACTCTTCAGTGGGAGTGTGTAGTTCTATTAATTTCTTTTATAATTTTATTTATTTGAGAGAGAGAGAGAGCTACAGGAGCAGGGCGAGGGGCAGAGGGATAAGCAGACCCAGTGCGAAGCAGGGAGCCCGGCGCGGGGCTTGATCCCAGGACCCCGACATCGTGACCTGAGCCAAAGTCAGACACTTAACCGACTGAGCCCCCTCCAGGCACCCCTAGTTCTATGAGATGTTATCCTTGGTATGTATAGATCTGAGTAACCAACACTACAGTCAGGATGCAGAACAGTTCCCAAAGAAGCAATGATTTCTTTTTTTTTCAAACTGTGGTAAAACATACCTAAACATAAAATTGACCACTGTAACCATTTTTTAAGAGTATAGTCCAGTTGCGTTAAGCACATACACACAGGTGTTCCACCATCCCCACCTTCTGTCTCCAGAACTTTCCGTCTCCCCAAACTGAGACTGTGTCCCCACAAAGCACGGACTCCCCACCCTCTGCCCCAGCCCTGGCTCCCACCATCTCTCCTCTGTACGGACAGGACTCCTCTGGGGACCTCCTGGAAATGGGGTCCTGGGAGATGTATCCTTCTGCGTCTGGTTCCTCTCACTAAGGCCAGTGTCCTCAGGGTCCCTCCGCGTCGTGGCAGGTGTCGGGATTTCCTTCCTTTGTATGGCTGAATAATATTCCATAAAACAGTGATTTCTTGACCTGTTTTGTGGGAGGCACTGTCTTCCATTCTACTGGGGAAGCAGACAGTGAATGATCAGAATAAATAAGTCAATTACATCGTATGTCAGAAGGGGCCGGCTCGTCATTCATTCTCGCCGCTGAAATTTTATCCCTTGGACCCCCTTGAGTGCAGTGGCACGTGGTGTCCCCAATCATAACCCTTAGACACGGATACCTCAAAGTGTCTTCTCCATCATCAGGGGGAGGTTTAAGTTGCCGTAGATTTAGTGTACCCATTGTTTATTAAAAATCTTTGGGAATGATGATCCCCAGAGGGTATGTATGGTGGCATTTCCTCCTGTGGACTGTGATTAAAGCAGAACCCATGTAACTTCAGGCAAGATCTCGGGTCACAGGAACAGTCTGTCAGGCAGGCAAAGGACTCAATTCAGGGTTTGTCCCGTATTTGTACATTGGGGTCATAATTGTTTAGGTGGCATTTCAGGGGGTATAGAAATGGCAGAAAATCCCTGCTCTGGACCACGGAGGCCTCGATTTATGACTTTTGCCTTTATGAATATGGGTGTTCTTATAGGAATGATACCCTCGTCACCTTTGTCTCAGTGATAGTGATTGTTAGCCACTTAGGATCCTGACGCCGGGACATCTAAAGTCACTGACCAGATGTCCCCTTCACCATGTGGGGCCGTGTTAATGAATGGCTGTGGATCTGTGCTCCGTGTGGAACACGGCGTCACAAGGCCTGCTGGTGAAGTCTCTGTTGATGAGCTTTGTTCATGACTCCTTGACCCAAAGTGTTCTCTCTGACACACACCCACCCGCCCACCTGGAGCCACCGTGCATTTCCACCTAAATTAGAACTCTGAGGGCAGGCATCTGGGTGGCTCAGTCGCTTAATCGTCTGCCGTAGGCTCAGGTCATGAGCTCAGGGTCCCAGGATCGAGCCCCACATCGGGCTCCCTGCTCCGAGGGGGAGCCTGCTTCTCCCTCTCGCTTCTGCCTGCCTTCTGCGCGCCCTACTTGTGATCTCTCGCTTTCTCTCTCAAGTAAATAAAAATCTTTTTAAAAATGAATGAATGAACTCAGATGTTGAATCCCTCTCCCCAAAAAAGCTCTTGAGAGAAGTCCATTTATTTTCCTCTAGTGCTGCTCCCTTGCCCACCCTAAAGGTCATGGTCTGTATGCCGCAGAGAACCACAGTCCCCTCTACTGAACCCGTGTGACAGAAACCTGTGGAAGGGTGCACTGGGGACCCAGGAGTCACACTAGTGGACAGATCTCTTCCTAATGCTGCTGGTTATCGGTGCCTGGAGGAGCTCTTTCGAGTGTGGTTTTCACCCTGAGAATGAGCAAGCCAACGCAGCCCGTCCCAGCCAGGCGCAATTTGTCAAACTGAAGAGGGTGACGGTTTGGCTTTCTGAGTTTCACTGTTCCATCAGTGAGGAAGGTGATCAGAGCGTATGCACAGCCCACTGTCTCAGTTCCTACCTTAATCAGCAGAGGAGTGTGAAGAACCCTTTGGAGCCCCCGTTGTGTGTTGGTTTACAGTCCTCGTGTGAGATGGGATTGGCCCCTCTTGTCCACTGTGGTGCTCAAATTCTATCAGTGTACTTACGAACGGGGCGTGTGTGGTCCTACATCATGCCTTGTGGTGGCTGGGTCTCAGTGTCGCCCGGACATCTGATCTCTGATTAATTACAGTCAGAGAGTGAGAGCAAGAGCGACAGAGAGAGAGAGAGAGAGAGAGAGAGAGTGTGTGTGTGTGTGTGTGTGTGTGTGTGATGTCGGCACCGAGCACAGAGCTCCCTATTTAGTGATCTTAGATTACTTATAGTGAATCTAAACTCCTCTCTGCCTTTTTACCCCCCGCCAGGATGGAAGGGGTGTCGGGATTTTTTTGTTGTTATTTTACCAAAGGAGCAGCTACTGTGCGATTTCCAACTAAATGGTCACAGTGGGGACCAATTTCCTGCCCTCCAGACCCGCTGTCTCAGCCAATACAGTGGGAGAGGACGCAGCTTTACATTTCTAGAAGGATCGCACGGAAGTATAAAAACGGCGCAGCCCGGCCTCGCACGGCGCTGGGTCTTGGAGCCCCGACCGTGAACATGGGGAACACGCATTCCAAAACCAGTGACAGACCCAGCGCGCACCACGGCCACCCCGAGCTGTCTTTCTACAGCTCTTTTCCTCGGAAGTGGAGCGAGAATGTCTTTCTAGATAACGAGCTGCTGACCTCCAAGATCCTGTCCGTGCTGCGGCCGCAGTCGGAACGGGGCTTTCGGACAGGCCCCCTGCGCTACCCTGCCCACTTTCTCAGCACCAACTCTGTGTTTGCCTCTGTCGCAGCGTCCCTGAAGGAGCACCCAAGGGCCACCCTCTTGTCTGATGGCAGCCCGGCTCTGTCCAGGAATGTCGGCATGACGGTCTCACAAAAGGGGGCGCCGCAGCCAGCACCCAGCCCGGCAGGAACGGGGACACAGCTTGGGTGAGTGGGGTCCTGTCCCTGCGCCAGGTGCCGGTGAAGGGGGAGAGAGAGGGAATCAGATGTGGCGTTACACAGGGACCCCGTGGCCAGGCTCTCCTAAGGGAGACCCTCAGGTCCGTGTGCACCTGCCCGTTGGCCCCTAGCCGCGCCATGAAATTCCTATTAACACTTCCTTCAGAGATCTGATCGTCTTTATTGAAATGCCGTGTGTTGTGTTCTGGGGGTACTTACCATTAGGAGCTAGTTCTGTTTCCTGCTCTCAAAGGGCCCATAGACAGGGTTCCCGTCTGTGTTCAAGACGATGCTAGAAGTCCCACCGAGGTTGCCATGGAGGTAGCATCCCGTTATTGATGCCTTAACCCTGTCCTCCGAGGACTTGGAACTCAGCAGCATTTGCGCGCAAAACCTAAGGCTAATAAATGTCATCGAGGCGATCCTTGTTCGGGTTGGCGGGGAAAGGAGCTGATTATCTTCTGCCAAAAAAGGGCTCTCCCTCCACCCTTGGCTGAGTGTGGCTGTGTCCACCCACCTCTTGCTGGAAAGAATTCCAGGGGCCCTGGTGAGCTTGGGTGGCTGTGGTAGGAAGCATACGATTGATTGCACCCTTAGAACGTACTGGCATCGGACTGAAGTTAGTTAGGATGGAGGAAGTCCTGGTGTGATGTGGACAGATAGTCTCCTGATTTTTACACATGATCTGTGACAGAGTTTATGTGGAAATCCAGAAAGTTCTCAGGTAGATTTGCCTTCATAGAATGTGTGTATGTGTGTTTAGCTCAATTTTTTAGAGTAACTGTTTTTATGATTTTTTGTTTAGACCAATCGCAGGAGAGATGGATGAAGCCGACTCCGTGTTTTTAAAATTTAAGCAGGCAGCTGATGACTCTCTCTCGCTCACATCCTCGAGTGCCGAGCCCATTTTTGTAGAAGGTACGGTCACCTCAACTCTTTCACGGGCATCCTGTGGTCTCTACCCTCCGTGGAAGGGGCTGCGACCCATTTCAGTGTGTCCCCAAGACGCCCGCTGGGGTAGCCCAGAGTCAGCGAGGCTCCAGCCCCCAGCCTCGGTGTCTTACTCCTCCCTCAGACCCCTGCACGGCTTCGCTGAGGAGTGAGATCGAGTCGGATGCCCGCGATTTCGAGGCCGAGTCCTGGAGCCTTTCTGTGGACGCGGCGTATGCAAAGACACAGAAGAAGGAGGTGGTCAAGAGGCAGGATGTGCTCTATGGTAAGAAGTTCTGCGCCATCACACGAACCTTCCACTTGCTTCTTTTCTGCCTTTGCTTTGATTGGTTGCACTGAGGAGCCTGGGCTCCGCTAAGACCTCAGGCTCCTCCCTGAGACTAGGTGGCTCACTCTGCCTGTTCCCCTGGGGCCACCCTGCCTTCCCAGTCAGGGAGGAGGTGGCCAGGGACGGCTTTGTGAGAACCCGTCCCTGAGGATGAGTGTGGTGAATGCCCAGTCCTGACTCGCCCTGACCCTGCTGGTGACCCCGAAAGAGGAGACCATCCCGGGCCCATCCCAGCCATCCCTGGTGACCCCCGACAGGCCTGGGGTGGCTGTGACTAGGGGTGTGAGAGGCACAAGACACAGCACTGGCTCCAGCGTGATCGCCCCGGGCAGCCACGCCCTGAGATGGGAGGTTTTGGACACAGAACCTGTCCCCGGGCCGGGTGCCATGTTGGGGGCCCCACAGATGTCCCTCTAGGCCTCTGGGCCCCCTCTAAGCAGGATGATGAAGGCCCAGGACACCCACTGGAATCTGGGGCCTTGCTCTCCCCCAAACCCTTACTTGTTCTTATGATTCTCTCTTTGTGGGAATCATTCCCCAAGACACTGCTGGGGTGGCCTGAGGAGGTATTTTCCGTTCCTCACTGGGGTTTTCTGTGAGGAGGTTCTGCCGTACAAGTGTCTTCTGTTCCACTGGGGTCCGGTTGGCGATGGTGGGGTCCACTGGCCTTGAGTCCCTCCACGTTTCACACCCTGACTTTGCTTGCTTTATTTATTTATTTATTTATTTATTTATTTATTTATTTATTTATTTGACAAAGAGAGTAAGCACAAACAGGGGGAGCGGCAGGCAGAGGGAGAGGGATCCCAGGACCCCGAGATCATGACCTGACCCAGAGGCAGACGCCTAGCCAGCTGAGTCTCCCAGGCACCCCTCACACCCTGAGCTTTCTGCCCGGGGCCAGAGTAGGTTGGGGTGTGGGCAGGAGGAGAACCCTGTCGATGCTTTGCCTCAGGGCTCCAGACCCAGGGCAAAGATCCTGCAGAGAAGGACAGGGAGGCCGTCAGTACCGGGCCTGGCTCTGCTGACCTCTGGTCTCTAGCCACTTCCAGGCCTTGATTTGAACGCTTCCCAACACGAAACCTGATCCGTCTTTGCCTTTTTTTTTTTTTTTTTAAAGATTTTATTTATTCATCTGACAGAAATCACAAGTAGGCAGAGAGAGGGAGAAGCAGGCTCCCCGCTGAGCAGAGAGCCTGATGCGGGACTCGATCCCAGGACCCTGAGATCACGACCCCAGCCGAAGGCAGAGGCCTAACCCACTGAGCCACCCAGGCGCCCCTGTCTTTGCCTTTCACCAGAAAATTAAATTCTACACTTGAACTCTCTTTTGTCGTTGGCTCTGGTCTGGGTCTAGTCACTGCTGTGCACAGGCATGTGAGTTTCCCACACCAAGGAATGGTGTTCACCAGAACAATCTTCTTGCTTAAAACAGCCTCTTTGGGCCTGAAATCCTCTGCTGAATTGGAGGCCCCAGCGCACCCCGAGTCCTCTCTTTCCTGACACCGCTCCAGCCCTCTCGCTGCTCCCCGACCCTGGGGCCCCTGCAGCACTGGGTCTGGGGGCACGAGAGGCCCGAACACTCCTCCCAGACAGTAAGACCACCAGGGGAAGGACTTAGGAGGAGAACTGGGAGAAGCCAGCCAGGTGCCCGGTGGGTAGGCAGTACGCACGCGTGCCATCACGGGCCGTGGGAGGAGCAACACGCGTCCTTCGGTCCGTGTCCCCGCAGAGCTGGTGCAGACAGAGGTGCACCATGTCCGGACCCTCAAGATCATGCTGAAGGTCTACTCCAGGGCCCTGCAGGAGGAGCTCCAGTTCAGCAGCAAGGCCGTCAGCCGCCTCTTCCCTTGTGTGGACGAGCTGCTCGACCTACACAGCCACTTCCTCTCTCGGCTGAAGGAGCGTCGCCAGGAGTCCCTGGAGGAGGGCAGTGACCGCAATTACGTCATCCAGAAAATCGGGGACCTCCTGGTGCAGCAGGTGGGCGCGCCGGGGCGGGCAGCGGGCCCGGATGAGCCCCTGCCTGGTCCCGCTCCGTGCAGCCGGGAAAAGAACACGGCCTCTGTTGACCGGGAGCGTGCGGCGGACAGCGGTCCGGGCCGTTGCAGGAACGCAGCCGCCCGGGGGCCCAGCGCACCCGGGCAGACACTGTGCACCATTACTGCGTTCTGGGCTTCTGTCTGGTTGCTCAGCTGGGCTCTCTGTTTTTGCTTTTCTGGTTTAGATCTCTGGGGTTGGGGCTGTTAGAAGTAGGTCTGTGGTAAAGGGCGCGAACCCTAAATTGACTTCTGAGTCGACGTCTGAGCCTAGGCCAAGGGGGACAGAGGGACTCGAACTCCTTGTCCGACCTCAGAGTGCTTCAGGCCTCCAGAGCCAGCTCATTAGAGTTAATTAGCAGAATACCTCTTTTGCTTTTTTTTTTTTTAAGATTTTATGTATTTGAGCGAGAGAGAGAGAAAGCGTGCACCGTCGGGGAGGAGCAGAGGGAAAGGGAGAAACGGGCTCTGCGCTGAGCAGAGAGCCCGATGCGGGGCTCCATCCCAGGACCCCGGGATCGTGACCTGAGCCAAAGGCAGAGGCTTAACCCACTGAGCCCCCCAGACGTCCCAGCTTTTAAATGTTTCTAACATTCTTCAGCATAAATGTACTCCTCCCTGCACTCCTGCAGATTCTCCTGCTCCTTCCCGCTAACATCTGTGTGTTCTCTCTGCAGTTCTCTGGCGAAAATGGGGACAGAATGAAAGAAAAATATGGTGTCTTTTGTAGCGGCCACAATGACGCAGTCAGTCATTATAAGTTGCTACTACAGCAAAACAAGAAATTTCAAAGCCTGATCAAGGTAAGGAAAAAAATTTCTTTTTAATTAAAAAATGTATCCTCTTTGCTGTAGCTTGTTTTCCGCGGGACTGTAGACTTTGGGAGAGCTTACAATGACCAGCAATGACCAGACCTTACAAACCAGCGATTTCCAAGTTTTCAGGGAAGTCCAGATGTAGAACAAAGCAAAACCCACCTGCGGCTCTTCAGCGGGCTGTAGCGTGGCACCTGCTGACCCTCGTTCCTCAGACTGCCAAGGGGACACAGGTGTCCTTTCAAGGGGCCACCCTGCCCTGGGATCTGCCCCTCTCTTGCCTCCTTCCCTCTCTAGTCCCCACTGATCCTCCCTCCACCCCCCAGGCCTGCAAAATGACCCCTACCTGCCTTCTGCCTGACAGTGTGCAGGTGCTCAAAGCCCAGACCCCAAAACGCACATCCAACCCGAGTCTGCCAGGTCAGGCAAGGCCCTGCCTCCCGCATCCTTGAAAGCACACCCGGGTCTAGGCCACCTGGCTGTCGGCATGCGTCCTGCAGCCTCTCCGTCACCTGCTGCTTGGCCCCATAGACTTTAATTTGAAGTGATAACCAATAATTAATGGCTATAGAAGTAAGAGGGACAGGTTTTTAAATTCCGCTCCCTTACAGTCGCAGTAGTCAGAGGTAAGAGGGAGTCTGGGATTGGCCCAGGAGGCTCACAAAGCCCACAGTCCTGCTCAGAAGTGGCTCTCAGGATTGCTGGCATTCCTGGAGTGCATGAGTGCCGGGGCGGGGGCAGAGAAGCAGAATGTGTGGAATGCTCTGGAGGGCACCAGAAACTGCCCTCTGCCCTGCCAAGAAATGGCTTCAGATGACGGCTTCCTGGGTTCTTAGCCAGAGCTGTGCTTCAGGAGCCAGCAGGGGGCTGACTTGGGCTCCAGCTCAGTGTGGTTCCAGAGGCTTCTGACAGCCGCCAGTCAGGGTCCCCGTGTGTGGATATGCATGCGTGTGTGGGTGCGTGAGTGTGTGCTCACACCCACGGTGCACAGCTCTCCGGGTGATTCCCTCCTGCCCCCCTGCCCCCCGGCTGCTTCTGGTTTCTTTCTGCCTTCGCTTCTGTGGCCTTTCTTACACAGCAGGCGAGCCCTACTTGCAGTGAGTACTTGAAAAGGTCTTGTTGAGCTGAGAAAGGGGGAAGCGCCTGGCCTGGCACGAGATGAGATGCCAACAGGACATTTTGTTTCCCGTGTTGTAGAAGATCGGCAACTTCTCCATCGTGAGGCGACTCGGCGTGCAGGAGTGTATCCTTCTGGTCACTCAGCGCATAACCAAGTACCCCGTGCTAGTGGAGCGCCTGATTCAGAACACAGAAGGTAATGTCGCTGCCCTCGCTGCCTGGCTCGCTTCTGCCCTCAGGGGCGATCTCTGTCTCTCTTGCCTCATGTTAGCAGCAGACTGGGTGAGCGCCCCTCTGTGCTCCATCCCCGGTCGTCTGGATTCACGCCGAGCGCTGGGGTTTCCGACCCAGTGTGGGTCCAGGCACAGAGATGGTCCGTGTGTTGCATGCCTAGAAGCTGGAAGGCGGAGGAAACAGGGCGCACAGCGCAGCCCGGAGTTTTCCGAGGCCAGGGCCTGACCACACCTGACCATACCTCCCCCACCCCTAGGAGATTTGGGCCCTGGGAGAATGAGCACATTTTCCCGCCACAGAAGCCAGAGCTTGCAGTGAGAGGAGCGGGGTGGTGGGGGGGTTGTTATGAAGAGCTGGCGGGCCTAGGGGCGCATGTTTAGCAAGAAGTGACCACTGGGCCGCATGGAGCTCACGGGAAGCTCTGATTTGGCAAAAACCAAAGGCCGGGCTGCCGCGTTTCTTTCCGAAAAGCATTTACAGCTCGAGAGATCCGAATCAGAAGGTGGATTCTCGAGGGTCCCCTGAGCTGCAGCTTCAGGGTACAGCCCTCAGACACCCAGCGTGTGTCCCCTTGGCGCCGTGGTGGCGGACGTGGGTGGAGGAAAGCACTGACTCTGGTGTGTGTGTGGCAGCTGGCACCGAGGACTACAGAGACCTGACCCAGGCCCTGAACCTCATCAAGGACATCATCTCCCAAGTGGACGCAAAGGTCAGCGAGTGCGAGAAGGGCCAGCGCCTCCGGGAGATCGCGGGGAAGATGGACTTGAAGTCGTCCAGCAAGTTCAAGAACGGGCTGACCTTCCGCAAGGAGGACATGCTGCAGCGGCAGCTCCAGCTGGAGGGCACGCTGTGCTGGAAGACCACGTCGGGGCGCCTGAAAGGTAAAGGCCCGTCCCTCACCTCTGCTGGGGGGCGGTGGGGGGCCTTCCCGGATCAGCGGCGCCTTGTGCACAAGCAGGAGCTGGCCTAGCTGCTCCACGGCCAAAGGGAGGTTGGGTGCACGCTAGTCAGGATGACGGGCAGCCAGGAGCGTGGGAAGAATGGGCTTTGGGGTGCTGCGGGACCCACCACGAGGACCGCTAACCTCAGCGGCCCCAAGCATCGCACTCCCTGCTCGGGGTGTGCTTCCAGAACATAGAGCACTCGGGACTCAATACTGAGTTTCCTGGCTCATCTCGTGAGCTTCTGGAAACTTCCTCACCCGCCCTTTGACATCAACATGTCTCTCTTTTTTTTTTTTTTTTTTAATAAATTTTTTTTTTAAGATTTTATTGATTTGAGAGTGAGCGTGAGAGAACACGAGTGGGGTGAGGGCAGAGGGAGACGCAGACTGCCCGCTGAGCAGGGAGCCTGATGCGGGGCTCGATCCCAGGACCCTGAGATCATGACCTGAGTCGAAGGCAGACGCTTCACTGACTGAGCCACCCAGGCGCCCCAACATCGGCGTCTTAAAAGATCTCTCGGGGAGTGTTTGAGACGGCCAGTGACCAAATGTGTCTGTCCGGAATTTGCACAGGCGAGCACCCAGCGGATGGTTTAACTCCCGCTGTGTACGGGACACCGAGGTGGATGGTGGGAGGCCCTCGCCCTCAGGGGACTTCAGTCCGTGGCCCAAAAGGGAGAAGTAAGGAAACAAACAGAAACTAGTGAAAAGTGCAGTAAATGCTTCAGAGGAAGCCAGCAGGCCACAGGCAGGAGAATTACAGAAGGAGATAGAAAATAGTGGGTGCCCTGGTGGCTCAGTGGATTAAGCCGCTGCCTTAGGCTCAGGTCATGATCTCAGGGTCCTGAGATCGAGTCCCGCATCGGGCTCTCTGCTCAGCAGGGAGCCTGCTTCCCTCTCTCTCTGCCTGCCTCTCTGCCTGCTTGTGATCTCTGTTTGTCAAATAAATAAATAAAATCTTTAAAAATAAAAAAAAAGAAAGAAAGAAAATAGTGAGGTCGACGGACACCCCCAGACGCCTGCAGGAGCTTTACGGCGCCAGGCTAAGTGACCGGGACCCCTCCTGGAGGCTGAAGCCTCCTCCGGGACGTACACAGGGCCCTGCAACCCCGTCAGACGCGTCCCCCTGCGCTTCTCCTCAGACGTCCTCGCTGTCCTGCTGACCGACGTGCTTTTGCTGCTGCAAGAAAAGGATCAAAAATACGTCTTTGCCTCGGTGGTAGGTGTCCCGTCTCCTTCAGATGAAGGGTCCCGCCCGCCTTAGGGACCCTTCGGGGTTTGCTGGAAGGCTGCCTGCACAGAAGGCAGCTCTCTGTTAACCCACTGACCCAGGTCCTCCCGGGGCCAG
The DNA here is from genome assembly GCF_020171115.1 of Neogale vison. NCBI lineage: Eukaryota > Metazoa > Chordata > Mammalia > Carnivora > Mustelidae > Neogale > Neogale vison. Next base: position 218,613,403 of record NC_058096.1, read on the forward strand.
AAGGTTCCAGCGAAGCAGGAGTAGAATTTTCTGAGACCCCCGGGGTCCTGTTTGGTTGCCTGGGAAGGCTTCAGAGGCCCGTGCTAACATCCTGTCCAGTCTTAGCCTTTACATTTCTGTGACTCTGCCTCTCTCGGGGCACAGGGTCTTGGGGGCTCCAGCTGACTCTGTCCGGCCCCCCCAAGTATGACACCCGTCACCCCGGACGGAGGCCACCCTCATTACTTCAGTTGACCTTCATCACCTCTGTGAAGGCCCCGTCTCTAAATAATCCAAAGCGTCTTTGCCCCCCGCCCCCTCGATGGCAAATATCTCTGAATTATTTGAGAACAGAGGGGCACAGGAGCCCCCCCATCCCGCTTCCCCTCAGACTCGGCTCCACGGCTGCTCCGACACAGCCCGGTGAACGGCGTCCTCCCCGACCCCGTCTTCCACCCACACAGGACTCGAAGCACCCGGTCATCTCCTTACAAAAGCTCATTGTGAGGGAAGTGGCCAACGAGGAGAAAGCCATGTTCCTGATCAGCGCCTCCCTGCGAGGGCCGGAGATGTATGAGATCTACACCAGCTCCAAAGAGGAGAGGAACACTTGGATGGCCCACATCCGAAGGGCCGTGGAGAGGTGAGAAGGGCCCGTGTGGGTGTTCCCTGCCCACAGCTCTTTGGCCCTTGGCTTTGGGCAAAGCAGCTGTGACCTGGAAGTACCCAGGAGAGGGCTGGAGGTCGCAGGAAGGCCAGAGGCCCCTCTGCCTTTCCCCTGCCTCATTCTGCCCTAGTACCTCGTCCACCCGCCTCATCTAAAGGGGACAACTGACACCCTTCCAACTCCTTCCACCAACAGCTCAACCAGTCAGAGGCTAAAAAGATGTTGCTGGCCAGTGGGTGTGGGCCCAGGCTCTTGTATCCTCTGTACTGGTGGGGTGCAGTGAGGGACACCTGACCTGGGGGCCAGACCTGTCAGAGGAGGTTCTGGTGTCCTGTCCTGTCCTTCCTCAGGCCAGGGACCCCAGGGAACCCCAGCCAGCTGCTGTTCCCTCTCTTTATGCCTGGAAGCTTCCTGAACGTGCTCAGAGCTCTCTCGATGCTGAATTTCAGTTCTGCAGCCCCCCAGGAAATAAGCTGTCCTCAATCTCCCCCCGCCCCGTGTGGCCAGGCATGGAACCCACGGCTGGTGACGGGTGGACACTTGAAGACAAGATAAAGGCCGGCGGCTGCCTTGCCCTTGCCCCCCACCACCCGTCTCTCCCTCACTGTTAACAAGCTCAGTCACCCCCAGGACGAGGCGCTCTGAGCAGCTGCTTCTGCTGGTGCAGCTCTCGGTGCCCATCGCCGAGGCCAGCCTGCCCGAAGGCGTTGCTGCCCATCTGCCCCCTCTCCCTCCAGCTGTCCGGACGAGGAGGAGGGGCCCTTCAGCGAGGCCGAGGAGGAGAAGAAGGTGTTCGAGGCCCGCGCCCTGAGGCTGAGGGACTTCCAAGGTAAGGGGAGTCAGGCTGGACCACCGTCGTGTCCCCCGTAGGGTGAGAAGGGCCCGGGACCGCCAGGAGCATTTCTGTCCTCTCCCACTGGGGTCAGCCATGGAGCAGATCTCCACCCGAGCGACAAGGCGTTTTGTGAGGCTTTATCATGAGAGGGTGGCACTCGGGGCCCCTGAGCCGTTTCCAGACACCCTGGCTTTGCCACACATACACACACACGCGCACGCACACACACACCCCAGTCCCTATCCAGGAAGGAGCTCGCTGGGGGTGTCCCAGGTCACATAAGGCAAAAACCCCAAGGGGACTTAGAGTAGCACAGGACCCCACAGCCTCCTTCTAGAGCTTGGTACACCCGCAGCAGCCCTGGCTTTGTGTCTGCAGACCTCAGCCTCCAGCTCCCTGTTTTAATTTGTTTTAACTTCTTCATTGAGCTGTCACTGAGACACAATACAATTCAGCCATTTAAAGTACAGCATTCCGTGGCTCGTAGTCTCTGGCACGAGATCGTGCAGCTGTCCCCACAATTTCAGATCATCTTCACCACTCCCGAGAGAAAGGCCATCCCTGCGAGCTGTCACTCCCTGTTCCTTCCTCCCTCAGCCCCTCGTAACCTCTGTTCTACTTTCTGTTTCTGTGAGTTTGCACATCCTGGGGATCTTGTATCAATGGGGTCTTGCCATGTTTCTCCTTTTGTGTCTCAGCTGACTTCACCGAGCAGGATGGTTCAAGGTTCAGCCACATTGTAGCGTGTGTCGACTTCCTTCCTTTTTAAGGCTGAATCCCGTTCCATTGTAAGACGCACCCCATGGGCTCATCCGTTCCCCTCCCCGGCCCTAACGGATTCCCACAAGACTTCAGTGAGATCACTGCCAAGAACAATCCCAGGGACTTTGTGGTCTCAGTCGACCCTCCTCTTCCCCGTCTGTAACTCAGTCCTTTATTTTTAAATTAGGAAACACGTAGGCCATAAAGACAGAAAATTAGGTGGTATATATTTATTTCTCTTCGTGGGGAGGGTGTATGTTTGAGATTATTTACTCATAGAAATGTCCAAAAGAAAGGAGGGGGACCTCCCACTGACCCCGGAAGCACAGTGCGAACGCAGTGCTCGTTCAGACTCTGTATTTCTAGTGGCTGATAATAAAACACGGGTCCTGTATAGACATATCTCCGCTGGTGCCACAGTCCTACAACAGTATCCCTCATTCCTGATGGGATTCTCACTGCATTAAAAAATAGATACTTTCGCTATGGAGATGGGCTTTCCCATCTTCGATCAAAAGCTGGTCTCATCCTTCACGGTGGCCCATCAGGGACACTCACCCAAATCAGGAGCCAGGCAGGATCAGCCCCTCCCGCCGGGATTCCCTACACTCTATAAGTTCCTCCGGGGTCACAAGGGGAGAAGTGGAAATAAGACCAGGACTGCAGGGCACGTGACAGACTTGTGTTTTGCATGTGAAATGATTACTCACCTAGAAAATCTAATAGAACCACGTCGAAAACTGTTGGAACCTCTGAGGGCGCCCAGTAAGTAGTTCAGCCAGAGGTGACGTGTATACACAGGCAGCCACCGGTGGGAAAGTTGCTGTCGCAGCAACAGCAGCAAAGAGCATCAAACCCAGAGAGACCTGTAAGAAGTCTGGCCTAAATGCCTGAAGGAGGAGTTTCAGGAGAAGACGACGAAGTCTTGTAGGAGTGTCCCTCCGGCCCAAACGAGGAAATCGGCCTGTTCTGGTCCTTGTGCACACCCCACAGTGTTAGGTTTCTGTAACTAGAGCAAATGATCCAAAGACGGGGCTGTGGCCGCCCCTGCCCCATGGGATGTTGGACTCAGGGTGGGCTGCAGGTGGGAGCTGGGTCCCCGGGGAAAATGACCCCAGAAGGCCAACCCTCCGCTTCCCGTCGCTTTGCAGAGCGACTGAACGTGAAAGACCAGCAGATTGCACAGAGCCTTGGCGAGAAGCAGCAGATCTACCTGGAGATGGCGGAGATGAGCGGGCTGGAAGACATCGCTCAGTCGCGACTCCTCTTCCGAGGAGGGGATTCCTCGGAGACCATGCAGGGGGAGCTGATCCTCAAGTCGGCCATGAGTGAGAGTAAGGAGCCACATCTAGGGGCCCTCACTGGGTGCTGCTCCACGGCCGCCCTACAGTTCTGCCGCCCTACAGTTCTGCCTGGTGGGGGGGGAGGTGGTCCGGGCATGCTCCCGGACACAGTGCTGACCCCCCCCCAGCAGACTTACAGCACCTTCTCCCGGGCACCCACTACAGGTGAGGCAGCACCACGCTGGGCCCCTGGGATCCGAAGTCAACCAAGATGGGTTCCCACACTCGGGAGGTTCTTTCTGACAAGTGGGTCCCCAATGATGTCCCCAGAAATAAGCACACATCCAAATGTGGTAGGTCACTTCAGAGGGCTCCGAGACCCGGCCCACCTCCCAGGAGGGCTTCCGGAAACGTCGAGGTGGGAAGAGGCTTATGAGCACAGCGGCCACGGGAGGGCGCTGGCGGGCCCGTGGCCTGTCCTTGTGTGCACCCTCAGCCACAGGGCCTGCTTCGGGGGTGGCCAGGGGCCTTGCCCGAGCCCCTAGCGGCCCCCAGGCAGCTGCTGAGCCAGCCCCACGTGAGGCCCAGCATGTGTCAGGCCAGGCAGCCACTGCTCATCGGGTCCAGCTGGGAAAGCAGACGAGAGAGACAGCTGCTGCCCTCCAGGCCTTTCCTCAGAGTAACGGGGAAAGAGAGCTCCCTTGTGGACTGTGTGTCCGCTCAGTCTCGCTTCCTCCAGCCACACTGACCTGCTGCTTCCTCACATTTCTTCAGTGGCCATTGTTCTTGGCCCCCTGAGGACACTCTTGTATGTGCCTCAGCCTGGAACGTTCTTCTCCCCTCCTCCTCACCTGGCCAAAGCCTGTTTGTCCTAGAGCATTTTGTGTGACCTGACCTGCCCCCAAAGGCCACTCTCCCATGGCCTCTAACCGTCTGTGTGACAGTCGACAGCCAAGCACACAACCACGTTCCTCACCAGGCCCAGCACAACCCCAGCCGCCCCCACACGCTGCCCCCCGGTCCAGCCTCTCCTGCGGACACAGACTGGCATGTCCTGGTCGTTGTACCTGGAGCTCGGGCATGCACAGGCTGGGGGTGGTGGGGACTGAAGTCCCATGTTGGGGGGATAGAAGACCATGACCAGCGCCCTGCGGGCTTCTCGGGCCCGAGTCCCCAGGCGCTGCCACACTCGGACACCCACAGCGCCGCGCCACAGCCTGACTCCGTTCCTCCCGTCTCCTTCCGCAGTCGAGGACATCCAGACCCTGATCTGCAGGCAGCTGGGCAGCGCCAACAGCCAGGTGGAAGACGGGGGTGGCTCCGCAGGCCTGCCCCGCAGGGCAGAGACCTTTGGGGGCTATGACACCGTGAGCAGCCCCGGCAAGAGTGAGTGTTGCCGCGTCCCCCTGGGGCTTCGCGGGGCCCCAAACGAGATTGTATGGGTTCCTGGAGTGTTCCCAGCAGTGGAGTCAAGGCATTTGCTGCTGGACATCTCTGCTTCTGCTTCCTGCCAACTCCCTGCTCCAATTACGAACCCTCTGGGCAAGTTCTGGAAGGGGAGTTGTCCCTTGAGCTCCAAGAGCAGCAAACAGGCCAGCCCCTCCCTCTCCTGCCGGTCTCTGAGTCTCAAATGCTGCCAGGGTGGCATGGCCAATTTTCTACCTGGGTCTCGGGGACGGGGGGGCCTGGTCCGGACCCCTGTGGGACCTCTCACGCACCTGGATTGGGCTTTTCAGATGGCAGTTTGAAGAAGGCCTCCAGCAGTGACCCCGGCCCTCGAGACTGGCAAGGCCCGGTGCGCAGCCCAGACTCGCAGCCCAGCAGCCCCCGGGAACCCCCTGAGGAGGCCCCACCTGCAGTACGTTGCTTCCTTGGGATATCCCTGAGTTGAGCAGGGTCAGCCCAAGCCTTTTGCGTCAGCATTCACAAGCGTGAGCCGCTTGTGTTTGGGGTTGTCTAGTTTGGGCATCTCAGGACCCATAGTGACCAGCACCATTCCCATTGTCCCAGGAAAGAATCTGGGCCCAGATGAACCTGTAGGCAGGCTTCACGTTCCCTCCTGCACTCCCCAGGAATGGTACGAGGTGCCCGGGACAGAGGTGAGGGAGGGGACAAGCCCAGGGCAGGAGCTGTGGCCGCAGCAGCAGCCAAGGGGCCCCGCAGGGGCCCTAAGCACCAAGTCTGCACATGTGTCCTCATGCCTGAGGTTGCTGAGGCGCCTGGCTGCTTCCCTCGGACTCTGGAGGCCCACCTTTACCAGGCGCCCAGCCCAGAGTGGGGTCAGATTGTGGGTCAGGCTCCCCTCTGCTGCCCACTGGCTCCCCTGAGGCCGGGCGCACCTGACCTCTAAGGCTCCCCACGTGGAACCCACAGCAGCTTCCTTCCCACCTCCAGGAAGGCTGGCCTCTGCCCTCGTCTTCCAGACTCCGGGACTCACACAAGTCAAATGACCAGGCAGGGCATAGTGGGGTGACATGGGGGCGGGGAGGGTCTCGTCAGTAATAAGCAGGTCCTTAGCTCTTTGTGTTAGACACCGTTCTCTCCACAGGTCACTGTGCCGGGTGTGGAGTGTGGCCCCCGTCAGCCCATGGTCCTGGAGTTTGAGGTAGGCTCGGGGCTCATCAGGGTCCCCAGGGGCGGGCATCCACAGCCCACATGGCTTTGCAGAGAGCAGGGAACCAGCGTCTCTGTCCCTCCCCGCAGCTTGTCCAGCGGATCCAGACCCTGTCGCAGCTGCTTCTCAGTCTCCAGGTACGGGATGGGGATGGGGTGGTTCTCCCCGGCCCGTGACCGGGCCCTTCTCCAACCCTTGAAGTTGGGCTCTGGGGAAGGGCAGGCCTCGTCCTAAAATCAGCCCCTGCCCGCCGCCCCCCGCAGGCAGTCATCGCGCGGCAGGACAGCTGCGTGGAGATGCAGAGGGCGTCCATCCAGGAGCGCGAGAAGCAGCTGCGGCTGCAGTCCACGCGCGGGAACATGCTGCTGGAGCAGGAGCGCCAGCGCAACTTCGAGAAGCAGCGGGAGGAGCTGGCGGGCGTGCAGAAGCAGCAGGGCCGCCTGCGGCAGGAGCAGCAGCGCTGGGAGCGCGAGCGGGAGCGCCAGCAGCAGGAGCTGGACCAGGCGGCGGCGCGGCTGCGGCAGCGCGAGAGCGAGGCAGCGCGGCTGCAGGAGCAGCTGAGCCAGGAGCGCGAGAGGCTGGAGCAGCAGCGGCGCGCCTACCAGCACGACCTGGAGCGGCTGCGGGAGGCCCAGCGCGCCGTGGAGCGGGAGCGGGAGCAGCTGGAGCAGCAGCGGCGCCTCAAGAAGCAGAACACGCTGCCCGGGGCGCTGCCGCCGGACTCGCTGGCGGAGGTGAGGGCCCGCCGGGTGCACCCCGAGGGCGGGAACGCGCGGGGGTGGGGGGGGGGGGCGCATGCGCGGCCGCGTGGGACGTGGGTGTGCATGGCTGCTCTCGGTGTAGACTCCGCGGATTGTGCGAGGTTGGTGGGGGCGGGAAGGGAGGGTTCCGCGCCTCTGAGGCTGGTGGCTTGCAGGACCTGGTGGGGGTTGGGTTGGGCCTTCGGAGGAACAGCTTGGGGATGTGTCCTCTGCTGCCCTTTCAGGCCCAACCCCCAAGCCACACTCCCAGCTTCAACGGGGACGGGCTGGAAGGGCCCGCCGCCCTCGCCAAGGCGCCGGGAGCCCGGGCGAGCGTGCTGCTGTCCGGCGCCGGCCCCGAATTCGCAGAGCGCCCCGAGGTGGCCCGCCGGGACAGCGCCCCGGCCGAGAGCCGGCCTGCCAAGAGCGACGTGCCCATCCAGCTGCTCAGCACCACCAACCAGCTCCAGAGGCAGACGGCGGTGCAGCAGCAGATCCCCACCAAGCTGGCCGCCTCCACCAAGGGCGGCAAAGACAAGGGCGGCAAGAGCAGGGGCTCCCAGCGCTGGGACAGCTCAGGTGAGTCCGGGCAGGGCGGCGGAGCTCGGGCGGTGGAGCGGAGCGCCAGGGGTACCCTCCACCCCACCCAGAGGTGCGGGACCTCGGGCACCCACCCGGTCCCTATGGCCCGGGACTCGGGGGTCCAGTCTGGGGCAGTTTGTGAAGCCAAAGAGGCTTCTTATGAGCAAACCCGGATAGGACCCCAGGGCCATCCTCCGGAATGGGGAACAGGAGGAACCTGGAAGGCACAGCTGGCGACCTTGGCTACATGGCACAGGCCAGTCCTCTCGCCATGTGGAGGTCTCATCCCGAGAAGGAAAATGAAAACATCAGACCCCATGTCATTTCCCCAGCTCGGTCCTGAAACAGGGATCGGCGAAAAGAGAACATCTTGGCAGTTCAGAAAGAAGAGCCTGGGCCCCTTAGGGACATCGAGGCAACCAGTGTTCATGCTCCCCACCGGGCCCCTACCCAGGTTCCCGTGCCCGGGTCTCTATCGTGTCCTCATCCCAGAGGGGACACTGAGGGCCTTGTGGAGTGCACCCTGCAGTGAGAGGTCCCCTGGGAGAGAAAGTCCAGGGGATCCTGTGAGTGCTGCCGGCATGCAGGCTCTGGCCGAGGGGAACCAACCCTGGAATGTTCCCTGAGGAGCAGGGCCTGTGTCCCAGGATCGCTGGGGTCACGCTCTCACCTGGAGGTTGAATGACTCCAAGGGCCCTCTGGTCGGGTGTCGCTGCTTCCGGGGCGTATTACGATCTGGGTGGGTGTGTCCCTGGGCAAAACTGGTTCTGCTCTGCTCGCGTGCCCGGAGCGACGCCAGACACCTGAGGCTGTGCGCTCCCTCCCTCAGCCTCCTTCGACCTGAAGCAGCAGCTGTTCCTCGGCAAGCTCGTGGGCAAGGACGAGAACACCGCTCGGAACCGCCGCTCGCTGAGCCCCGTCCTGCTCAGCAGCCACGGCTCTGTACCCGCCGCAGGTGGGCCCAGCACCCCAGCACCCTGTCCCTGGGACAGCAGGGCCAGTGCGACGCCTGGCAGCTGCCGACAACCGCCACTCCCCACTCTCTTCCAGAACCCTGCTGCCCGGCCCCCGCCGACGTCCCTCCTGAGAGCTTCTCCCTCAAGCCTGGGGGCACCCCCGTGCCCCCCTCCCCCTTGCCACTGCCCACCACGCCACTGGACAAAGAGGACAGCAACAAGGAAGACGTCATCTTCTTCTAGAGGGGCTGTGGCTCGAGGTGCAGACCCCTCCCTGCCCTGCTGTCTGGGGGACAGCCCAGTCGTCCCTCTCCTCTTCCCGAGCAAACCACCACCAACGGCCACCTGGCTTGGGTCAGGGTCAAGGTCAGGGCCAGGGCTGGCCCATTGTCTCGAGGCTCTTTCTGTAGGTTTAGCAGTGGTGCCTGGGTAACTTTCTAAGCCTCTTTTTTTTAACACAAAAAGGAAAGTTTTTAATCGGAGGTTGAACCAGAGCTAACCCAAGGAGCTGTGTCCAGTCACAGCTCCCCTGCTGGGGAGGGAGAGATCGACTCCACACCATTTGTGCCAAGGTAGTGACGAACAGTGGTGGCTATGACAGGCATGACCCCAGTCGGGGCGGGGGGGCACCGGGAGATGCTGGAACGTACCATTAGGGTCCCAGAAGGCGCTGGGTGCCGTCAGCAAGCCCCACTTCCAAAGCTGAGACTTGACTGTGTTCCTGGTGAACCTCAAGGCCAAGGCGTGAGTTCAGACGGGGTCGGGGGGTGGCACACAGCCCCCCCTGGGGACAGCAGGCCACAGGGCCGGGCGTATGAAGAGGACGGCCAATGGCTCAGGAGACAGGCTCTAGAGGTTCTGAAAGGGATAGACCATAACTCACTTTAATTTGACAGAGGTTTTTAAAACCTGCTGTTGCCAAACTCGGTGCTTGTCAAAGGCACCTCAGCACGGAGGCCTGCTTCTGTGGGGTTCAAGGGCACCAGCCCTTCTCCAAGCGCTCAGCCTGCCTGGAGAAGGCCAACTGAGAGCATTAGCCGGGGCCGCTCGCTCCTGAGGGTCCCAGCTCAAGGGAGGGTCCTCTGCCCCCATGAGATGGGCGGGGTCTTCCTGCAGCTGCAGGGAGGAAGGCCTCAGAGCAGGTGTCCGGCAGTGAGGGACAGGTGCTGGTACAGGAAACAGAGCGGAGGGACCACCATGTCCTTGTGGACAAGGGCGAAAGGGTGGAGGGGTCAGACACGGCCTGGAGACCTCAGACGGGCGGCTCCGGGTGCCTTGTGGCCAGTGAGCTCTGCTAGGCTCTTGTCACCTCCCACTGGACAGGGGTTACCCATCATGCTGAATGGCCAGGAATGTTCTGGGGCTGGCCAGTGGGTCGGACACACACTTCAGCTGTGGAGGAACTGAAGCTCGGGCGCAGGGTGGCGGGTGAGGATACGCCAGCCTTTGCTCCCCAGGCTCCCCCACCCCCACCCCACTGAGCCCAGAGCCCTGTCCCTCCCAAAGTGGCAACCGGAGGACTGGGACCCCAGCTGACCAGTTCTGAACCTCTCCCAGGCACAGGGAATGGTGTGCCAAGCCCGGCCTCTCTGAGAATCTTTGCACGCTCCCTCCCCTCCCCTGCCTTCCACTGTCCTTGGGGTCTGCAGCATCTGCGCGTCCTCGGGGAGCAAGGACAGGCGTCCTCCCTCGGCCCCGTGACGTGTCCAAGCTCATCCGTGCCATGTCTGTGGTCAGTGTTGGTGTTTCCGTACTGAGACGTCTCCGAGCACTTTAGCAACGTCGATTTTAAGTTTCTGCCTTCTTGTGAAGAGAACATTCCCGGGCCCTTATGCTGGGTGATTTCACCACCACGTGCCCCTGGCCGCCTGCTCTGGTCTGACCCTCTGAGACACCACGATTCCTCAGCCGGTGACAAGTCCAAGGACTCTCAGCTCAGCCATGTGGCAGGAACTGGGGTGTCCCGCCACGGTCAGTGTCGGTGGTGGTCTGTCTCATCCGGGCGAGGCCCCTCCTGGGGAGAGCCCGATTTTACTTGTACGGTTGGTGGTTGAGCAGATCCTCTTTATTTCTGTGGAACCCGTGCACGTCCTCGTTCATTGTGACCATAATCTTAGTCCACCCGACAATTACTTTTACGATGATTGCAGCATTTCCTCACCGCGGGGTCTTTGAGACCCGCCCTAGAACTGAAGACCTGATTCCAGCAATAAAGGTGTCCAAGATGAGCCGACGGGAGTGTTCGAGGTTTTGTTGAAGGGGGCTCGGGGTTTTGTCGTAGGAGCCTCAGCCCAAAGGTCAGTGCTGGAAGGGGCGCCCCTCACACCCTCTGCTGCAGAACGACCTTGGGGAGGCCTGGACCCCATGCCCGGGGCCCCACACGCTGCACCCAGGAAGCTCCAGACGATGACTGCATCCAGGCATTGAGAGGTGGAGGCGGTGGGGACGCCTGGGGCCCCCCAGGAGCGGCCCTCCAGATGAGGCTGAGGGAGGGGTGGGGATGTGACCAGGTCCTCCCTGCTCAGGCAGGGTCCTTGTGCTCTTGGAATGTCAGCTTCCTAGACAAGGAGCTGTCACCCCGAGCAGGGCCCTAAGGCCCATCTGCCTCTCTGTGCCCAAAGGAGCTGAGTTGGTGACAGCAAGTGCTCCCTGGGGCCTGGGAGAACAGCTGTAGGTCCCGCTCCCAGGAACTGGCTGGCCTTGCCCCCCGCAAGAGGCTGAAGTTGCCAGGCAAGGAAGGGCACTGGGCGGGGGGGTGTGGTCACACTACAGAGGGTGCTTCCCAGCTGCCCGGCATCTGGCTCTACCCAGGCCCATGGGGACACCAGCCTGCTGAGCCAGACAAGCTGCCTATGTGTGGTGCCCCCCAAGCAGCGCTCCGGGTGCCTTACAGGCAGGGAAGTGGGTGCTCCTGAACTGCCACCCCCTCCCCCCCCCCCGTGCCCGGAGTGCCGGGAAGGGGGCCTCTGCTAAGGGCCAAGGCCAGCACGTCTCCGCTTTGCGTGAGGGGAGGGGGAGACTGACTGAGCCTGGCCCCTCCCCTCGCCCAGAGCCAGGTGGGCGGGTCGACTGCACCCCGAGTTAACCCAGAGGGGCCTCCGTCCCAGGTCTTCCCCCCCACGTAGCCTCCTTGTAGGACGAGACATCGGGCAGGTGTCCTATGAGGTCTCGGGGGCTGCAAGCCCATTTTTGTTGGCTGCGGGATGTAAGGGAGCCTGATCCCCTCTGCTTCCGGCTAGGACTCCGAGGTGGAGGGTCCGAGGACACATCAAGAGGGGCAGGGGCGGGCTGGCCATCATCTGCAGGCGCCTGCCTGAGGCCACACACACGAGGCCTCTCTCATGTCTGCTAGAGACATCCCGACCCACGCCATGAGGTGGGAGGTGGGAGACGGGAGCCAGCGAGGCCCGGCCGCAGACGAGTCCATAAAGCACTTAGAGGGGCGCTGGGCCCGAGCTGTGGCTGGGGGTGACATGCTTTGGCCGCAGCAAGCACCCTGGAGCTGCACAGGGGACAAGACACAGGCATGGCCTGGTGGAGGTTGGCCTCTGTGGCCCCTGTGCCCCAGACGGGAGAGCTGCTCGCCTTGGCCAAAGGCTGCTCAGGGGCGGCGGGCTGTGCTCGCAGAGTCAGAGAGGACCCACCGGGCCAAGCATGTTCCAGAAGGCGGGCCAGGGAGGTGTGGTTTCCAGGCATCACCCCACACCCCGCTCCCTCCACAATGCACAAGGCTGCCGCTGCCCAGAGGAACAGGGTGTGTGAGCGAGAGGGCCTGCAGTGATTTAGAAATAAGCTCTCATGCTTGGCCTGGCACCAACATGCTATTTAATCAATCATCATCTCGACCTTCCCAAGGCCCGCGTGGCGCCCGCCATCCCCGCTCCCCAGCTCGCCTTTATTGGAATGCAGGACGCGGGCTGCGCGAGGCGCTGCGAGGCCCCCGGCACCCTTTTCTACATGTGAGGCGTGGGGAACCCCTCCTCTGGCCCTGAGAAGAGCCTCCCACGTGGAGCCCCAGCCTGGTTGGAAAGGCCCTGGCTCTTGGACCCTGGGAGACCTCACCCCTGCCCCCATCCTGCCCCAGAATGGGCGTGCGCCCGAGGTGGCCGTGTGTCCTCTGGGGGACAGTCCCAACGCCTGGCATTGACTCGCTCAGTTAGACCCAGCCCCCCCACCAAGTGGTTTCTGCTTTGTGGAAGGGGCTCCGGTGGGGTTCTGGCTGCAGCCACGCCTCCCAGGCCACATCAGGGGGTGGTGGCCTCGCCCTGGCCACTGGCCCCGACAGCCTGGTACATGCTGAGGAGGGAGGAGATGGTCCCAAGGAGTCCCACGAGCCACGGGGGGAAGCGGCCAGCCCACAGGACGCCGGGAGGCAGCCAGTGCACAGCATTGGCCAGATCGGCCGCGTTGCTCAGGAGGGTCAGCACCTCCGCCTGGACCTGGGCCTCCATGGCCCTCCTCTTGCTCCGCGGCAGCCGGCTGTGGGAGCAGAGAGAAGCGGCTGGGGAAGACGCACGCACACCCAGGCTCACCCGAACAGCAGGGAGAGGTGACAGCAGAGCGAGTGAGAACTTGGGCTGAGTCCCTGTCGCAGCCCCCAGAAGGAGTCCCCGGCGTGAACAGGGCACAGACTGGCGGGGGAAGTCTCAAACCCACACCACAGTCCTCTGGGCCCTGGAGACGGGCCAGGAGCTGGCTGGTGGGCACAGCATTGCCCCACATTCCTTCCCAGGATGCAACAGTGACCTCAGTCCCTAAGAAACCTGTTTCTGACCACCCGCCCTGCATGGGGCTCGGTCAAGAGGGCTCAGCCACGTCCCGCTGACAGGGCTCAAGCCAGCCTCAGTTTCTCCATCTGGGCCAGCCCCTGGAGCTGCTGTAAGGTGCCCGTGCAGGCCCGCACACGGGCGAGGCTAAAAACTGGTGGCAGCTCAAGGCACCTCCCTGGCTAGGGCAACCCACCAGGGTCCCCAACTTGCGGGAGGAAGTCGGCCTTTCTCCAGGGCGAAACTGCGGGGTTGTACCTGGTGAAGGCCACCGCGGGGCCCCTCAGCCTCCATCTCAGCATCAGGACCATCCTCAAGGACCTGCAGCAGGCAAGGAAAGCAGGGTGGGGGCGCAGGGGTTAGCTCCCCAGCGCCAGCCCGAGGGGAGGCCACCACCCGCCACGATGGCCACATGTAGCTGCAGCCGTGACGCACCCTCCCAGAGTTCCAGACCCACCTGGGCCTCAGAAGCTTCCGGCAACTCCTAATTCAGGCCCTGACCTGCCTGCCCTGTCCACACAAGATCTGGAAGCATCCAGTGCTTCTGATGCTGGAGCCAGCCACGTGTCCCTGTCCACACGGCCTGTCCCCAGAGAGCATGGGACCCAAGGCAGCCCCTGCAGTGAAGTAAGTGGGTCTGCATCGGGGCCCCCTGGAAGACCGGGGCAAAACGCCAATTCCTGCGCCCCGGGTCCCGACTCGCCAAATCCAAACCTCTCGCCACCTGGGCTTCTGCATTGCTGCAACAACCCCCCTGCTGACTCTCCTACGGACACCTGGTTGGGACCGCCACGCTTGCTCACCCCAGATAAGAGAGAAATGATGGAAAAAGTATAAGCTCTAAAAACGAAGAGGCCGAGCACAGACGATCTGAGGCCGATGCCACCACTCTGTGATCGCACAGCAGTGGACACGTCTCATTCCACACCTGTCCAGGCCCCCAGGATGCACCACCCAGTGAATCCTGATGTAAACCACGGTCTTGGGGTGCCCGTGACTTGTCGACGTGGCTTCATCAGCTGCTGGGGGAGTTTGATAATGGAGGGGCTGTGGGGCGGGTGGGGAACCTGCAGAAGCTCTCTTTTCTTTTGGTTCAATTGCGCTGGGAAGATGAACTAAAAACGAAAGTCTGTTTTTAAAAATTAATGGATCGGGGAGCCTGGCAGGCTCAGTTGGTGCAGCCTGCCACGATCAACCTCAGGGTTGTGAGTTCAAGCCCCACTTTGGGTGTAGAGATGACTTAAAAAATTTTTTAGAAAAACTTTTAAAAACAAATTAATGGGACCAAGGATGCTCTAAAACAGGAACGCGAAGCATCCTGGGGCCAGAGGTCCCAGGCACTGTGAGGAGAGGCCGGGAGCCAGCCCTCTGGGAGCTGTACGGAGGGCTGGGGATCTCCACGTTGGACTGTGGATGGCTTGAACCTTCCACTCTGGGGTTTGTTCTCCTGTTCCAGACCATCGATGATAACAGTATAATTAGGGGATGTGTCCCTGGGGAAAACAAGGGCTTTGGAATGTCTGTGTCTGGGGGGGGGGGGAATGGCAGCTGATGTGGGCTCCGCCCCCACCCCTCCGGGGATCTGAGAGGCCCGCCTGTGCCTTCGGATCAGGGAGCTCAGAACAATCCCACTGAGCCCCTGTACGGAGAGAAAAATGTTCAAAAGGAAACCCTTATTTGAAAGTTCTAGAAAGTTCTAGTGTGGGTTTCAGAAGCACATGCCAGGGGCCGCCTGGGTGGCTCAGTGGGTTAAGCCGCTGCCTTCAGCTCAGGTCATGATCTCAGGGTCCTGGGATCGAGCCCCGCATCGGGCTCTCTGCTCAACGGGAAGCCTGCTTCCCTTCCTCTCTCTCTGCCTGCTTCTCTGCCTGCTTGTGAGCTCTGTCTGTCCAATAAATAAATAAATAAATAAAAAGAAGCACATAGCCAGTCAGGAAACTCCTGGCTGTTCTCTTTGGGGATGTTTACCGACAACCACACTACCCCGGAGTTCAGAGACCCGGGGAAAGGCAGTCCCACCGTCTCCTTCTGTCCCCAGCCTGGAGTTCTTTCTGTGTCCTGGGTCCAGTGGGCACAACCACGCCCTCCATAGATGTCCACATCCTCATACTAGGCCCTGTGAGCGTGCTCTCTGACACGGCACAAATGACTCTGCAGATGGGCGAGGATAGGGGGTCCTCACAGGGCCCTCAGAAGGGGGAGGCAGCAGGGTTGGAGCCGGAGACGTGCCCAAGCGGGCGGGCTGTGGGGCTGTGCTCTGGAGATGGAGAGAGGGCCGGATCCAGGGAGATGCCCCTTATAGCCAGCTGGAGGGCATTAGGGCCACATACCTGGCAATGCCCAGGAGCAGGGAGAGGCCCCAGAAGGCTGTGCTCAGTGTCCACCACCGGGCAGAGTCCACGCGGAGGATCTTGGCATCAGCAGCCCAGGCGATGTGCTCACAGGGGTAGTAGAGCTGGTCGGCCAGGTTGCCGAGGACCGACACGCAGCGGACAAAGATGTCCTCCTCCTGCAGGACCGGGGATGGGGGACATGGGCCTGGAGTCAGACCTAGCCAGGCCCGTCTTCAGGACCCAGGCCAAGGCCAATAGCAGTGACAGGGCAGCGCCGAGGCCCAGCAGGCCGGCCCACGGCTGGCCACCTCGGGGAAGAAAGGCCTCATTCCTGCTTCTCAGAGGTGTGTTGGGTCGTCAAGGCCCGGTGGAGTAGCAGCAGTCAGCTTGGCTGCACAGGGGATGCCCTGGAAGCTTCAAAACCCCGCGTGAGCCCCAGGGATTCTGCCTTGCTAGGTCCAGCCTAGGCCCTGGTACTAGAAATGTCTTTTAAGTTCCCAGATGAGTCCCGAGTAGAACAACTTTGAGAGGCGCTGCATCAGGGCCTTCCCACCCTGCAGCCTTCCAGTCCTGCCCACAGCTCTCCAGGCACAGGGCTCTAGGAGAGCCGGGGGGTGGGGGGGGGGAGATGGATGGGGGACGTGACACTCAGTGACGACAGTAAGTGGGCACTAGGCCATAAGTCCTGGGCCAGCTCCCCAAACCAGACAGGGCTCACCAGCCCCTAAGTACCTCTTCCCCTGCAGTGCCCAGCCATGGACCAGGCTGCCCTGATCCACAGGGCTGATGCCCTGTGACTGCCATCAGGCTTGGTCTTGGTCTGGGCGTCAAAACAGGAGGAAAGTCCAGAAAGCACCTGAGATGGAGGTGACTGGGCCATGGGCGTTGGGAGTGGAATGAGGGCGTGTGCATCTGAACATGGAGTGGCTCAGAGAGGGGATGGCGGGGCGGGGGAGGGGGGGGTGGGAGACAGGTAGGGCAACCCAGGGAGGGGCATAACTTGGCCAGGCCGGCCCAGGGCAGCTTCTGGACCCACTCCCTGGGGACACATCCTCTGCTGTAACAGCAAAGTCAACATGTCCGTTGGCGGGGGATCAGCTCTACAGCAGAGCATGGTGTGGCTCTGTTTGGAAGCCTTGGCGTTCTTGGAAGGAAGCAGCTCTGTTTGGACCAAAAGGGAGCGACCTCCAAGCTGTGCGGTTTAAGAGAAAAAAGCAAGTGGCCGAACAGTGCAAACGGCGCACAACTAATTACGTGAACAAGGTGATTTGCCTGTGCACGGACGGGACACCTCATGACGGAATCAGAAAGAGCTGACAACAGTAGCTGTCTCGGAGGAGGAAAACCAGGGTGGGGGGAATCAGGAAGGAGGGAGGCTTTTTAATCACATAGCCTTTTGGAACATATGAACGGATAAGCTATTTTTTCATTTAAATTCAGATGAGAACAACTGATCATCTCACAAAAGCAAGCAAAATTTTGGCCCACACCACTGCCTCTAGACAAGTCCATGAAACACGGGTTTCCCAGAGTCTACGGGCCCCTGTTACCTCTGCCCCCAGGCCATACTGCTTCGTGTAGATAAACATGGCCACATCGTCAAAGAGTCGCAGGACGGTCCTACAGCGGCTGAGTTGGGAGGACAGGGTCAGCAGACGCGTCCCCACTTCCGACCTGGCTGGACATCGTTCTACCAGGACCCCGCCAACCAGCTGGCAGCAGTAGCCCAGCGTTCGGATCTGTGGGAAACCAGAAGCAGTCAGCAGGGCCCTGCTCCTGCGCTGAGCTGATGGGCCCCCACGTGGCCGTGGGTCGCATGGAATCAAGTTGGGGGCCGGCCGGCGGGGGGGGGGGTTGTGCGTACTAGATCAACAAACTTCCAATAAAAGCTGCGAGTTTTAAGAGGTCCTTCCAGGTGGGACAAATGAAGAAACGTAACCTCACTGTCCAAAAGTCACTGCAGAGCCCCTAAGGCAGTGCTGGTGCGTATCCCTGAAGGGCACACCCTTTAGAGACAGATGTCACGAGAAAATGCAACCATTCCGCAGCTGGTGGGTCCTCCTTTCCCCAGCAGACCGGAGAATGAGGCGGGTGTGCATATTTGCATCTGCCCAGCTGGACCAATGTCAGTAGCTGGACTGGGGAGCGAAGCGGTGGCGCCTGAGCCCAGTGAGCCAAAGGGTAATCTGCTCGAGTTACTTCAGTGAGAAGGAATCCACTCAGTGGGTAACTGGGGGCATAGGGAACTGGGTCAGCTTCACCACCCTCACAGTTTTATTTTATCTGCTTTCCAGAAATTGCTTTTTCCTGCTAATACGTTATTCTCACAATTTTTCAGTCCCTTTGTAACAGCAAAACTCTGCATTTTAAATGTGCACCTTGGGAGTTGATTAAAACCTGAATGCCCAGTCATAGGGGATTTGAATGGGACCTAACTGCCCACCACTGGTACGCTCTGGTACGTTTCCTGGTACAACCTAGATGCTGGCCTGTAAGAGAGAAAAGCTTATGTAGGAGCAAGCTGAGTGTCCGCCTTCAAAGACCTTCCAACCATATAGGAAAGCCCTGAACATCTTAAATCCCGTATGAGATTGTTAGGGACGACCCAGGGACCAACTAGGGCAGCCTAGTCAGATCCTAAATGTTCAAACAGGGGTTGGGGTGGCCTCTAAATGTCCAGCCAGGCTGAGCTGTAACAACCTAAATGCCCAGTTATAGGGGATTCGGTCGCAACCTCAATGCCCAGCCGTAGAGGCAGCGCTGCCACAACCCTGCGTCCTCATATGAGACTGCCTGGGACAACCCAGTGGCCGCCTTCAGTGGTCGGGTCGGATCCCAAATGTCCAAACTTGCGGATTTGACTGGTATTGAAAAATACCCGACCATGATGAGTCAGCAGGAACAACCTGCTTGTCCACCGCTAGGGGACAGGGTCGAAGCCCAGCCGGGAGGACGCCTCGGCGACGGGGGATCCTGAGCGCCCCGCCCCGCTCCGGCCTCAGTTTCCAGTCACTGAGCTCCGGCCCTGATCCGGGACCTCCGGCCGCGCTCCGCCCCAGCCTCACCAGGCGGTCCCGACCCCTGTATGATTCCAGCGCCGCAGCCAGGCCGCTCAGCGCCGCCATGGCAACTCCGCCGTGACGCCACTGTGGAGTCTGCGCGCCGCGCCGGGGGGCGGGGCAAGGTGCTAGGCCACTCCCCCCCCGGAACGCTCTGCGCAGGCGCGGCAGCGACCCTTTGTCCCCAGACACTGTCTTTGTCTGCTGCAGGGATCCGGCCCTGCTTGCAGGCTACTGGCGGCCACGTGTGCACCCAGACGGCCCTGGGCGCCCGCCGCGACGACTCGTCTTTTCAAAGTTAACCACCTGCCCATGAAAGTAATATCCAAGCGAAAGCACCAACCCGTTTGCTCTGGTTCAGGAAGGGATTTTTCCTTTTAATTTCTGCGCTTCCCCCTTTCTGCGTTGTCTGCTTGTCTACAGGGAGCAGGTACAGCTTTTGTTAATTCGTGAAAGACATTCTGAGAATGTTAAGGAAACTCCTACACTCGTCCTAGAAGAGGCGAGATTCTGGTAACGAATTGCTCCGAAGAGGGTAACTGTGTGGCTGGGAAGAGTATATTAAAAATCGTTCACCTCTGTACCCCATCGTAGCTCCCCGCCCCCAACATAGGTGTGCATCACTGTATGATTTTCAGGTGCACGGCAGCAAGGTTTGACCCAGACACCATGAAATGACTACAGTAAGTTGAGTTACAAACCATCATCTGGTATAATTTTCGTAGCTTTTGAATTTTGTGCAGCATACGTGTATTCTCTCATCAAAAAGTCAAATGAAATTTTTCAAAAAGTTAACATGACCCGTTTGCCTTTTTTTTTAATTGTGACACATATGAGTCACCGTTTTAAGACATACAATGAAGTGGTATTTGCAACACCCACATGGACAAATATCACCCCTTTTTATTTTTATTTTTATTTTTATTTTTTAAAGATTTATTTATTTATTTGACAGAGAGAAATCACAAGTAGATGGAGAGGCAGGCAGAGAGAGAGAGGGAAGCAGGCTCCCTGCTGAGCAGAGAGCCCGATGCGGGACTCGATCCCAGGACCCTGAGATCATGACCTGAGCCGAAGGCAGCGGCTTAACCCACTGAGCCACCCAGGCGCCCTATCACCCCTTTTTAGCTTCAAAACATTTTCATCGCCCTCAGAGGAGACCTCATAATTCTGGCAAGTAGTTAAATCTATTCGTCCTTACCCAACCCCCAACCCTCACTGTCTGGTTTGTCTCAGTGAGTTTACCCATTCTGGATATTTCATATAAATGGAATAATGCAGTGTGTGATCATTCATGTTTGGCTTCTTTCACTTAGCATCACGTTTCCGGGGATTCATCCACGTTGTAGCTTATATCAATACTCTGTTCCTTGGGACGCCTGGGTGGCTCAGTCGGGTGCCTTCGACTCAGGTCATGATCCCTGTGTCCTGGGACTGAGTCCCACATCCGGCTCCTTGCTCAGCAGGGAGCCTGCTTCTCCTTCTGCCTCTGCCTGCCACTCTGCCTACCTGTGCTCTCTCTCTTCCTTACAAATAAATAATCTTAAAAAACAAAACAAACTCCATTCCCTTTGTGGCTGTGTAGTATTCCCTTGAGTGGATCTGCTGCATTTCGTTTATCCATTCAGCCACTGATGGACCATTGGATTGTTTCCACATTTTGGCGACTGAATAATGCCGCTATGAACCTGGGTGTGCATGTATGTATCTGTTCAACTCCCTGCCTTCAACTTCAGTTCCTTTGGGTAGAGTCCCAGGAGTGGGATGGCTGGGTCATAGGGTAGCTCTGTGTTTGACTTTTTGAGGAACCACCAGACTCTTTTCCACATTAGCTGCATCACTTGACTTTCCCACCAGCAGCGCACGGCATTCTCCACATTCCTGTCAACACTTTTATTTTGCTTCCTTACTACTGTTATTGCCCTATTATTATTATGGCCATCCTGCTGGGTGGGACACTATCTCTCACTATAGGTTTGCTTTATATTTCCTTAATGATTCATGATGTTGACTGGCTGCCTTTTGCCAAACATTTCCCCTTGATTTCAACTTCTACAACTCTTTCTGCCTCATTTCCTTTTTTCTTTTTTTTTTTTTTTAAGATTTTATTTGTTTATTTGACAGAGAGAGATCACAAGTAGGCAGAGAGGCAGGCAGAGAGAGAGGGAGAAGCAAGCTCCCCGCTGAGCAGAGAGCCCGACTCAGGGCTCGATCCCAGGACCCTGGGATCATGACCTGAGCTGAAGGCAGAGGCTTTAACCCACTGAGCCACCCAGGTGCCCCTCATTCCCTTATTTTCAACCACACTGCCTTCCTCCTGGTCCTTGAAATTACAGTAAGAACACTTCTGCCCCAGGGCCTTTGTACTGGCTGTACCCTCTGCCACCAGATTCCCACATGGTTCCCTCCCTCACCTCCTCCTCATGTTTATTTGGACATTATCTTTTCATTGGACCTCCCCATCACACCCTCCTGGACAATTCCTACCCACATTTCCTGCTGCCTTGTTTTCCTCCTAAGCTTAGAATACTATCTAACATAACTATATTGCTTCTTTATCTAGCTGCCTAGTTATTTGTCTCTCAACAGAACGTGAGGACTTTGACTTGTCTTGGTCATAGTTATATCCCCACAGCCTGCACAAAACAGTTTCTCAGTAAGTGCCATAGACGTCCAGGCTCAGCTGTCCGCCCAAAGCTCTGTGCTCACACTCCATCCACACGATCCTGGGAAATCTCATCTACTCCCATGACTTCCCTGGCCCCCTCTTCACTGACCTCTCCCTCATGCCTCTTTAACGCTAACCTGACTCCTGCTCCCACCTGCCGCCTGGACACTTTCCCTGCACATCCCACCAACCCTATCCCCACACTCTACATGTCCCAGCGTCCTCCTGTGTCCCATCTTGCTCTCCCGTGTCCCCATCTCCAGGCTGCCCTCCAGTCCCAGACCTGGACATCATGCTCACCTCTTTCTCTCCACACACGCCCCTCCTACATCCCAATGTCACTGGAATCCACCCACTTCCTTCTGGCCCACAGCCCCCTCCATAGGCAGATCCCTCCTCTCTCCAAGCCCTGGACCCCCAGACCTGCCTCCCCCAGGTCTGTCTTCCCTACAGCATCTCAAGATGGGGAGTCAAGAGACTCTTTAACCCCCACATCTGACCACAGCCCTCCTTGCTTAAGACTTGGGCACAGGCATCTGTGTGCCCCACCCCCCAACTAGGGAAGCTGTTCCTGCAGCAGAAAAATAATCCGAGCCAAGCCCAAGGCCTGCAGAGGGAAGAGGGTCTTGGGCTGTAGCGCACACTGCTGCCTGACTGGCCAGATCCCTTCTCTTGAGCCCCTGCTGTCCCTGACAGCTTCATAATCACACAGTACAATTTCTGAGTGACTGCTGAGAGCCAGGCCCTGGGCCAGGCATCAAGCAGAGAGCAGTGAGTCTTACAAGCCCTGCCAAGCCCTCCCAGCATCCTCCACCATCTGGTTAGGGCCAAGCTTGACCTTTGAGAGAGAGACAGGAGCTAGCAGCTCCACAGCTGGCCTTGTTGTTGCTAGGAGCTGGCCTGGCTGTCCCAGCTAAGCCCTGGTGTTCTCCTGTGGGACATAAATAATTTTGCAGAATGCCAACAATGGACAAGGCCACTCTGTGACCGTGCGGAACGAGACAAAACAAGCTCGCTCTGTGATCACGTCTGAATGCAGGCAAAACACGAGCATTGTCCAAACCACAGCAGCAAACCACACATCCCCTCGTCCTGGAGAGTCTGACTGACTACTGATCCTTTACCAATGACCGCTTTATTCTTGCTTCATTCCTTAGACTTTCTGATAAAAACTAAGACCCTCAATAAGAGAATTACCTCTCCCCGCTTTGCGTCCTGACGGCATCCAGGATCCACCTCCCGGTCCTTCTTTTCCCAGAGGGCAGAAGGACAAGGCTGAAATGTGTCTTTGCAACAACCTGGCTGGGCCAACGCCCTCAGCTGGGCTCCAGGCAGGAGAGCCAGTGACAGGACCTCAACCCGGTGAACAAAATGACAATTTGCTCGAATTTAGTGAGAAGAAACCCACTCAGTTAAATAAGCCCTGGAGAGGTATTAGCTAATGTTACAATGACAGTTGAATTGCACTATAAATGTGTCACATCAATGTATTGTGCATCTCAGACATAGGCGATCTTCTGTGTTAATTATATCTCAATAAGGAAAAGAGAGAAAAAGAAGGAAGGAAGGAAGGAAAGGGGAGGGGAGAGGAAGGAAGGAAGGAGGGAAGGAAGAGAAAGGAAGGAAGGGACGGGGAGGAGAGGGGAAGGGAGAAGAAAAAAGGAAAAGAGAAGGGGAGAAAGGAATGAGTCCTGGAATGACATTAAGCATTGCAGTGACCCAAAGACCAAAGATGCTCCCTCATTCTGTGTGGGGAGTGTTAGGAAGCCGACCAGCAGGAAAACTTTGGGAAATTATACTCATGAACACCTGCCCCCAATCCTCACTGCGGCTTTCTGAAGTGGTCACCATTCTCCACCCTCATTTTCCAGATGACAAAACTGAGGCTTCGAGAAGTCACTTGCCAAGCTCTCTTGAGCTCTCAGGAGGTGGGATCCTCTGGCCTCACTCCTGATCTGCCTCCCAGCCGCCCTCAGAGCTCCTGGGAGACCATTGTGACAGCACCATCTGGGGGAAGCTCTTTGGTCACAATAGGCAGAGCTGGGCTACACTGACGCAGCCTTGGAAGGAGCAAGGAACGTGTGAGCATCCTCTGGGAGACTGGGGACAGAGTCAGGAAGTCTCAAGGGTCAGGCCGGTTGCCAAGCGCATCTTCTAAGACTCAGTAGTCCCCATGCCACCCCTTGAGGTAAGTACCTTATCGTCATCCCTGATGTGGAAGCTGAAGCTGATGGGCGCCCAGTTACTTATTCCAAGGTGACCTAGCTAGTAACTTCAGTTGTCCAATTCTCCATCAACTATAAGAAGACTTCTCAACTCTCAATTCTTTTTGCTGCCAAAATGGTAAAAAAAGAAAAAAAAAAAAAAGCAAACACAGACACTGAAAAACTGTGGTCTTGTTATCATGCTTGATGTCTGCTTTCTAAAGAGGTCGACGTGAGCTAGCTGTGAGCGGACATGGTCTGGGCAGGGGGTGAACCTGCTCTAGGGGTGTGGTAGGACGAGGGGGAGGGCGACTTTTCCGTTCTGAGCAAAGGCAGGGAAGTCCCAGTTAGCTAACTGGGGCGCTGACAGCCGGGAACTGGAGATCAGGGAAGTGGACTGAGAGGTGTCTAAGCTTCAGAGAGTTTGAGGGAAGGAAGAGATCCTGGAGGGCAACCGCAGGAGGCAGGAAGCCCCACGAGGAGGTGTGTGGCACAGATAGGATAGTGGCCAGGACTGAGCAGACATTGAAGGGGAGAGCCATGGCCTTGACCACTGACTGAGAATGAGGAGAGGGGGCTCCCGTATCTGACAAACTGTAGAATGCAGTGGTTCATTCTTCAGCCCTTCCTGCGGCTCACTCTGCACTGACCCCCTCCAGGCAGGGCCTTTGCACCTGCTGTTTCTTCTGCCTGGAATGCTATTCCGCGGGTACCCCAAAGCTCCCCTCCCACCTTTTCCAGGTGCTCAACTGTCCTCTCAGGGGCTCCACTCTGCAACCCTCCCAGCCTCAGCCCCACCCTCCTTCCCAGTGTGACGTTTTCACCCACAGGCCTTAGCTCCTTCTCCTAACTCCGCAATTGATAGCAGTGCGTGTATTCAGTATTGTCCGTCGTCTCTTCGCCCCAGTATTAACTACCCAAGGGTACAGCTCTTGGTCTGTTTTGTTATCTGATGTTACCCCTTCCGAGAACCTAGAACAGTGCCTGGCACACAGTAAGCGTCAAATGAATGATGATATCTCTCCTTTCCCTGGGGCAGGTACCGGGGCTGGGCCTGTTTTGTTTTGTTTTGTTTTTGGTTTTGTTTTGCTTTGTTTTCTTTCCACAATGTCCCCAACCCCGAGTGCCCCGCGCCTGGAACACAGGCAGGAATAAAAGGCAGCATTGTCCTCCAGCCCGGCGCTTGCTCACACCCGGATCTCGCCCCTCCCAGGTGGCGCCCTGCCCCGCGATGGCCGCGGTCACCCCGCTGCCATGCCCGATGTCCCGGCTGGACTTCCTCAAGGCCTCGCACTTTGCACTGGGGCCCGACCCGCGGCTGCACGTGGGCGACATGCAGTCCACATCGCATCGGGACTTCCCGGCCCCCCCAGGCGGCACCCGCGCGCAGCAGTGCCAGGCGCCGCCCCGCGGGTCCCTCTTCGCACAGGACACGCGCTCGGCGGGCACGCGGCTCGAGTCCGAGACGCACGGCGCGTACGCGCCCCCGGGGCCGTCGCCGTCCCGGCGGTCGGAGTTGCGGGAGCGCACCCTCGCCATGCAGGCCAGCAACTGGCGCGTGCTCGCGGATCCGCGCGTCCGCACCAGCCTCTCCACGGTGCGCGCCGACTTCGGCTGGCCCGAGCCACCGGCGCGCGCGAGCGAGCAGATCCGCGGCGCGCGGCTCATCTTCGACCGCGACTCGGTGCCGCCTGGCGACCCAGCCAAGCTGAGCATCCCCCCCACCACCTACCAGGCGTTTTACCTGCCCCACGACCCGTGCCCGCAGCCCCGCGCGCCCTGCTGCCACCTCGGTGAGGGCGCCCGGGCGGCCAGCGCGACTTGCCAGCTCCCGGTGGGCGGGGTTTCCGCGGCCTCCCCCAGGGGACTTGTGGCTGAGTGTGGAGATCGTTTTGGTTGGCGGAGGAAGTGCTACTAGCCGGGGATGAAGGAGACCAGGGATGCTACCACGCACAGGACAACTCGCCCCAGTAGAGAGTTTTCCAGCCCCAAATATCAATAGTGCCGAGCCCAGGAAAATCTGGAACCTCCCGGACCTCAGTTTCTATACTCATAGAATGGCACAAGTCCTGATTTTTTTTTTTTTTTTTTCAAGAGGGTGTGGCAGGGCCAGAAGTGGTGGCTTGGAACCAGGTTAGAGCAAGTCGACCATTCCAAGCCTGGATTTTCCTCGGTGCCACAATAGCGCCCCATTTCGCAGGAGCTGCTGAAGCCAAAGGCGCGGAGTGCATGGTGCAGCTGGCATCCAGGGAGCGCTCAGAAAAGAGTAGCTGTCATTCGTGCGATTTTCCAACTCTGTGGTTCAAGGGGACCCGCAGGGGGAGTCACTAGTCAGAGGCCCTCCACGCTGGATTCAGGGATTGTCAGATCTGGACTGGACTTGTTCTGGTTTTGCATTTCCGTGACTTCTGGCAAGTCATTTTGCCTCTCTGAGCCTCCCAAAGGCTGTGAGGTGGGGAGAAAATGAGTCCTGCAAATGAGGTTTGAAGCCCTTAACCTTGATGGCGGGTTCAATACTTGGTAGTCTTGTTATCATTCCTTGTGTTATTTCGGATGTTTTCCACACAACCCTCGGGGGAGGCTAGACAGGACTGCCCAGCTCCCCTTTCCAGGCAAGGACTCGCATCCCAGTGGGCTTGAGGCTGCAGGGGCTCAGTTCTTCTGTCTACTCTTGCTTATCTACAGGGGGCCTCAACCCCCTCAGGTGGGACCACAGCAGACAGGACAATGGGACCTCCTACCAGAGACACTTCCAGGCCCTGCCGAGCCCACCAGCCTTGATGTGTAAGAGGGTAAATGCATGTGGGGCTGAGGCTGCTGGGGAGGGCAGTGATGGGGGCTGGGTGGTGTTGCCCTTCCCACTTCTGTCCACGCACAGGCCTTCTCCAGCGTCGAACTGGGAGACTCCAAGATTGGCTATGGGCCCATGTGTTCAGAGCAGAAGCAAGCCTACAGACCCCAGGGTCTCCCCCCAGAGAGGTACAAAGGGATGGTGGCCTTCCACCAGGGTGAAGGGCTCTCAGCGACACGTGGAGTGTGTCACCTAAGGCTCTGGGGCCAGTACTGTGCCTTTGAGGCCTCCATCACCCACAAGCGAGGCTCTCCCACCATGATCACCCCACAAATTGGCCTCTGGGAAGCCTTCCCCTCTCCCATTTCCTGGGAGTTGCAAGGGCCCAGATCAGACAAATCCCCGCTGATCTGCAGGTATGACAAGGCCCAGGCCGCAGCCCACATCCACTATGTGAATATTCGTCCTGGAGATGGCCTATTCCATGACAGGACCACCAAGGCTGAACACTTCTATGCCCGAGAGCCAGGTGAGTTTACTGCCAGCCTGGCCACCCCTACCCCTCCTGACCTCTCCCAACCCCCACCCCTTCCCCACGGGGTCCTCCCAGGAGGGCTCAGCACCTACTCTGCCTCTGGCAGAGCGTTTTGTCCTTCACCATGACCAGACTCCAGCGTCGCACATCCTGGAAGGAAACTGGCGCCCTGGTCCAGGCAGCCTCACCACGTCCATGCATTTCTTCCATGGCCAGGTCAGCAGGAAGGAACCCTCCCCCGCCCCGGGTTCATCAGGGAAAAGGGTTTCCCAGGCAGGACGAACAGCAAGTGCAAAGGCCCTGAGGTCGGAGTGAGCTTGACATGTGTGGGGGGATCTCCTGGATCTACCTGCGGGATCTAGGGTTAAGCCACTCAGTGGCTCGTTCTGCAAAATGAGATACAGTGCCTACTCCCAACACCAGGACGTGGGGCCTATGGAGGGTGTGAGCTATCCAACGTCGTGCAGCGCTCACCTCTTTCCTCCACCCGGGTTTTGGGAGATTCCGGACACGGGAGCTTCCTACATGCCACGTGATCTTAACAGCCGCATCCAGTGACCGCACCGCCCAGCCGCCACGTGCCTTTAGAGAAATTGAAGAGTCACGTGTGCCTAGGGGACCCCTCGCTGCTCAAACAGTTCTTCCAGACTTCCATGGGCACGGACTATTGCCCCCCTGCGACGCCAGAGAAGGTGCAGATAGCACCCAATCTTCACTTGATGCCTAGCAACCTGCCCCGGGGCACTGACGGTGAGCGGGTTGGGGGCGGGGAGGGGCAGGGGGCCCTTCCCCGCCCCAGCTCTAACCCCGCCCCGGCCAGTTTTGTCCCGCCCACTGGCAGATTCTGGCTCCGCCTCCTGAACCGGAGATCCTCACTAGGCCCCAGGACAGCCCGCCCCTTCGTGGGCTTGAGTCGCCACCACGACCGCCACCTCCGCCACGGCACCGCCCCCTGCATGGCTATAGGCCCGCCCCTCTCCTTATCTGCCCTCTCCCGGCTCTAACCCATGTTCTTATGCCAGACTCTGGCTCCTCCCCATCACGGACTAGCTTGCCCTACATTGCCCCGCCCCGATCTTGCCACGCCCCTGGACCCTCCCTCCGCCCCGCCTCCTAACCCATTCTTTGCTCCAATGTCCTCGGTGGCTCAGGCTTTATCCTGAAGTCCTACTCCATCCTTAATCTCCCACGTTCCTACCTGGGGGCCACACCTCTCCTCCCTCAGCCCCTCAGCTCGATTACCCCCACCCAAATCAACAGAAACAGATTTTTTAACCATGAACCAGAAGATGCTGAAGCCTCATAGAACACCTCCATCCTCCGTGACTGAGGAAATGCTTCAGCGGGTGAGGGACGGGGAAGGGTACCTCTCTGATCAGATAGCCCCCCTCAATCAGTGTAGCTTTGTCTCAGGATGATAACACCGTCACCTCAGGCCCAGAATTAGTGTTAAGTCCTTCCAGGGTCTCTCTAGGATGACCCCAGGTACAGGGTCATCTTAACGTCACCCAGCCTCAAGGTCATCCCTAGCTCACCCCCAGAGTCGTGTCAGGGTCAGCTCAAGGACACCTTTATATCACCAGCCACAGTTATACCCCCAGCTGAGGGTTACTTCATAGTTACCAAGGGTCACTGCCATATGTCGGGTCATACCAGGGATCACTGGTTTCTCTCCAGCTTCTCCTCCAGCTCCTGGCTTAGCCTGAGGTGGGACCTTTTGCCCACCTCCTCAGAGCCCAGTCATCAGCCTTTGCTGCTCCCCAAGGTGGCACGGGGACCATGGGGGGGGGTTAAGTCAGTAAGTCAGCCAGCCTCCAGCCTATCTTGCCAGGTTGCCCACCCTGTCTCCACAGAGCAAATACAGCCACATTGAGCCCCCGCTGGGCAGACAGCGCTTCTTCTCAACCCAGTATGAGGATGAGTTTGCCTCCAAGTACCAGGGCCCAGCAGTGCTGAGATTGACCAATCTTCAGGACAGCCATGTGCCTCTGGGCTCCCTTCACCAGTGGGGGTGTGGGGCTGGGAAGGTAGACCCTCGGGCCCCCCAGGCCCCCACCTACCCATGCCCTGGCCAACAATAAACACTGTCGTGGCAGCATCCCACCCCTCCGCGTCAGTCAGCCATGAAAGAGGATGCTTGGTAGGTTGGGGACAGTACAGGAGAGAGTGACTCCATCTAACAGTCCTGAACAGACACTTCCACGGGCCCTGAAGATCACCCCACTCTGGGCAAGGGGGCCATCCCAGCTTGTGCAAAGGCTTGGTGGTTGGATTCAGTGTAAGGTGTTCTGGTTCACCAAGAAATCTGAATGATGTGAAGAAAGGAGTCATAGCACTGAACAGGGTGGTGTGGTGAAGGGCTGAGAACACAGGCTCCTAGGACTGAAAGGATAGAGTCTAAATCTTCACTTCTCTGTCCTGCACAGTAGTCTTGGGCATGTCACTTAACCCCTCTGAGCCTCACCTGTTTGCTCATCTGTAAAATGGAGATGAATGAAAGCTCTCTCCTTAGAATGCTATAAAAGAGAAATATACATACTTGTCAGTGTATGTATGCCTGGGGGGTCAAGCAGGGAGAACACTTCCCTTCTGAGCATGAAGGTATGGAGGAAGGAGGAAGATGAGGGTATGGGAAGGAGCTTTCAATCATTGAGAGAGGGGCTGGGGTTCAGAGAGGAGAGAGGCTGAGAGTGACCCAGCAATTTCCTCCATTGTGGGTGAAAGCTGGAAGCTCAACAGTGCGCTGGCTGGCTGGGCAACTTGTCCCCAGGTCAGAGGTGGGTCCAGGGACAAATCAACAAAAGTCATCAGGATATGATCAAGTCCAAGGGAGTAGGTGTCCAGCCAGAAACAAAATGGAAAGTGCGGGAAAGGAAGAGGATGGAGTGGAGCCCCGTCAAGGACAGGGTTTGACAAGCGTGTCAACAAATGGTACCTTGGACAGCGCCCCCATCTTGAAGGCTGGGTGTGTTGAGGTTAGCTCTATCTGGGGTCAAATGGGCCTTGGGGGCCATGTCCAGGGCCTGCTTCTGTCAGCTGTTGAGAATCTGGTTTCAGGGAATGCACATGGTTCTCTGACTCTGTCCCTGACTCCGTAGTCGGACCTTCAAAGACCAAGGCCTTCAGTCCAATGAGCCACTAAGAGCCAACTCAAACCCGACCAGAAGCCCTTTCCCCAGGGGCAGCAATTCTGTGAGGCCAAGTTGTCATTTCCATTGGAAGTACAGGAGTCCAGCTTTGAGTCCCACAGAATAAGACGGACCTTTTGGCTGCACTTTTATTATCTGTTCAAGGGTCTGCTTGCTGCGAAACCCCTCTTCTGCTTGCTTCCACTAAAGATCTACATGACACACTTCTGAGTTACCTCATGATGAATCAAGTTTTCTCAGTCCCAGTACTACTGACATTTTGGATGGGATTGTTCCTTATTGTCAGAGGCTCTCCTGTGCATTGTAGGACGTGTAGCCTCATCCCTGACCTCTAACCACTATATGCCAATAACATTCTCCCTTTACTCCAGCTGGCTGTGGCAACCAAAAATATCTCCAGGCATTGCCAAACGTCCCCTGGGGGGTGGGGGAGGAGTGGGTTGAAAAACCATTGCAATGAACCCAACCTGCAATGATCCCTAGAACAAAATCAGACTCTCCTGGTGAAGCTGGTCTGGTTGTTGATCAGACTACCCTTATCTAAAAGGCTTTTTATTTGTGCTTTGCCTGCCAGGAAGCTCAGAAAGCTGACTTTGGTATTCATTTCCATGTAGCTCTGGTTGCTGAAAAATGCGTGCTCCTGCCTGGTTCTAGGATTGGTTTAAAGCAACCCAGACACAAGATGAAAAATGATGTATAGGAGTTCCAAGGAGGCAGATTTCCACACAAATTGAAGCATTTTCTAACAATGGAACTGACTATCCCTGGGATGGGTTGCTAGGAAAGAATGGTAGTTTCACTAGAAATATTTTCAGTACAGAAAGATACTTCATCATGATTTGGGAGGTATTTTATGGATGTATGTCTACCCCTCCTTATATTCCACTCATCCTTCCCCACACCAAAAAAAAGGCATTTCATATCAACTACAAAAACCCAAAAGGCTTATAAAACAAGATGAATAAAGTAGGATTGAACATGGGAGAACAGATTACTTTTTATAGGAAAATACGGAGCAGCAGAATTCAGACCTGCCACTTACCTTTCTGTCCTTGGGCCAGTGATGTCATGCTCTGCCCATCACTTTCCTTGCACGTAAAATGGAGTTGACAATAGTTCTTCCTTCATAAAGTGGATATGAGGTTTAAATGAAATGCATGTGTACCATTCTTAGAACAGGGTCTAGCATTTAGCTTCAGCTTGATGACAGGTGCCCATGTTTTTTAAATGTCTTGAACCATTTTTGTTGCAAGTGACAGAAACCCAGCTAACTCTAAATCAAGTAGAGAAAAAGATTTTATTGACTTTGTTACAAAGAAAACCACAGGCCCAGAATGGTGTTACTTGGGTCAGGCTAAGTTACCGAACCAAGGGTTAATACCTAACCTAAATGCAGTTTCAAACTCCCCTAGAAATGTAAACCTTAATTTACCAATTGGGAATTTTTTGATAAGCACTAATAAAGTAACCTGTCACATGGGCTTCTCCTTGGACAGAAGATGAGGTAATTCACCTAATATCTCCTACCTTTCCATAAGGGAAAGTGACTTTGCCTAGAACAATCCTTTTCTTTTGCCTATAACTTTCTTGCCCTAACCCCCTTCCTATAAAAACCTTCCAGTTTGTACAACTCCTCCTTGTACAACAGCCCCTCTCTGTGTTAGGAGGGATGCTATCCAATTCATGTATCTTTTTAAGATTTTATTTGAGAGAGCGAGAGCGCACGAGTGAACAAGGGGTTGGGGAGGGCAGAGTGAGAGGGAAAAGCAGGCTCCGCGCTGAGCAGGGAGCCCATCCTTAGACTTGATCCCAGGATTGTGACCTGAGCTGAAGGCAGATACTTAACCGACTGAGCCACCCAGGCATCCCCAAGAGTCATTAATAAAGCCAATTAGATCTTCACATTTATTTGGATAAATTTTGTTTTTTATAACTCAGACACAAGAAAATCTGAAATCTACCCTGCCATCTTGCAATCATGTAACCTTCCAAGCGGTGGCAAAAAAGGATGCTAGCCACCCAAATCCTCTTTTTTTTTTTTTAAGATTTTATTTATTTATTTGACAGAGAGAGATCACAAGTAGGGAGAGGCAGGCAAAGAGAGAGGGGGAAGCACGTTCCCTGCTGAGCAGAAGGCCCCACGAGGGGCTCAATCCCAGGACCCTGAGACCATGACCTGAGCTGAAGGCAGAGGCTTAACCCACTGAGCCACCCAAGTGCCCCCCAAATCCTCTTGATTCAAGCCTCAGAGGAAGGAGAGGGTCTTGCCCCCAACTCCTCCTTATTGGAACTTATAAGACACTCTGATTGGCCCACTTAAGTCACATGCCTACCCATGAACCAATCATTGTGCCCAGAGAGATAGAATGCTGATTGGATGGCCCAGCTCACAAACCCACCCCTGGATGATTTGGTTCTCCCAAAGCTCACCAGGATCTTTGATCCTGGAGCCCAACCTTGCTGGACCCTGTCTCCTAGCAACAGATCTGTGTCTGCCCCTCTTAGCATCTCTATTGCCCCAGGTTACAATCTGGAGGATGGAAAGGTAGCTAATAGGCTCTTCCCAATGGAGGGTAATTATACTTTTATAGACACGGAGTATTCAGTGTTAACGGGGGGGGGGGGGCATCAAGTCCCCCCTGGTTCTCAGATAATCCCAGTCTTATCTCCCACCTCATTACTAATTTCCTCTAATAGCTTGGAGCAGAGAATTCAGCTGTGGCAATCTCAACAAATCAAGCAGATGCTGGTCTCTGCTGCAAGAAGTAAACAGAGGCAACTTGTGTCTGTCTACGGAGACCTTGATGAAAGCGCCTATTTCAACATCGTGATATTTTTCTCCGAAGCCCCTCAAACCACAGTCTCCAGAAACACGTGGTTAGAGTCCCAAGATAAAACAGGCAAGTTTTTTTTAAAAAAAAAGATTTTATTTATTTGGGAGCGCCCAGGTGACTCAGTGGGTTAAAGCCTCTGCCTTCAGCTCAGATCTTGATCTCAGAGTCCTGAGATCAAGCCCCACATCAGGCTTTCTGCTCAGCAGGACCTGCTTCCCCCTCTCTCTCTGTCTGCCTCTATGCCTAGTTGGGATCTCTCTGTGTGTGTGTGTGTGTGTGTTTGTGTGTGTCAAATAAATAAAATCTTTTAAAAAAAGAATTTATTTGTTTGAAAGAGAGAGGGAGAAGGGAGAGGAGCAGAGGGAGAGGGACACGCAGACTCTGATGCAGGGCTCAATCTCAGGACCCTGAGATCATGACCTGAGCTGAAACTAAGAGTCAGGTGCTTAACATTAACTGACTGAGCCACCCAGGCACCCCCAAGTTGGCAAGATTTTAATCAGGGAAAAAAAAAGATTTTAATCAGCTTATTTTTCTTCCACATAATAACAATCGCTTGTTTCTCGAGGAAGGCTCTTCTCAGGGCAGATTATATGCACTGTGTAAAACTAGGCAGTCCCATTCACTTTGTAGTGAATGTATGTGTCTGTGGTGGCTCTGCCCCTCTACCTCACCTTTGCTCTGCCAATTCCGGTTTTAGGTTACTTCCCTCAATATCCTTCCCTTTCCAAGCACTAATTCTTTTTTTTTTTTTTTAAGATTTTATTTATTTATTTGACAGAGAGAGATCACAAGTAGGCTGAGAGGCAGGCAGAGAGAGAGAGAGGAGGAAGCAGGCTCCCTGCCAAGTAGAGAGCCCGATGCGGGACTTGATCCCAGGATCCTGAGATCATGACCTGAGCCGAAGGCAGTGGCTTAACCCACTGAGCCACCCAGGCGCCCCTCCAAGCACTAATTCTAAATTAGTGAAGAGTGTTATCGACTCAAGGGACAGAAACCCACTAAAGCCAGTCTAATGCCCAGGATATTTGTTGGCTCATGGATTGGAAAGAATGAGGGCCCCTGGCCTCAGGTATGGCTGGATCCAGGAGCTCAGCCAATACAGACAGCACTTTCTCTTCAACTCTCACCTGTACATCCTGGTATACATCCAGACTGGCTTCAGTCTGCAGACTGTTCTTCCTGACAACTGGGGAAGGGGACTGCTGGTAGGATGAAGACCTGTATACAATTTATGATCCCAGAGGAAGAATGAGACGTCCTGTCCTGTCCTATCCTCCAGCCTAATTAGACTGAGTGATACTGGGGGGCTGTGTTAGATTGGCTTAGTGGAGGAGCACCCACAAATGGAAAGCAAGGTGCTGATAGAGATACTCAGGGGTCAGGGGCACCTAGGTGGCTCATTCGGGTTAAACTACTGACTCTTGATTTCAGCTCAGGTTATGATCCCAGGGTCATGAGATGGAGCCCAGCATCAAGCCCTGTGTAGGGCTCTGCACACAGTGGGGAGTCTGCCTGAGATTCTCCCTCTCTCCCTCTGTCCCCACCCCACCCCACCCCCATCTCTAAAATAATAAATAAATAAATCTTTTAAAAAAAAAAAAAGATACTTAGCAGACGGAAACAACAGCTGTCATTACAAGCATTATTTGTTATGGGACCTTCCAGGAGGTGGCAGTTTGAGGAACTAGTGACATAATCCAATTTCAGTCTCCCATCTCTCAGATCTGCTGTGGGCGCTTCCGTAGCAAGGTGGAAAGCCAGTTTCAGACACAGGTCTAGAAGGTTCAGGAAAGAAGAGAGAAGACACCTGGAAGTCTGATTTGCTTGAGGCTGTGTTCAAGGGTAGGTGGTGTCAAAACTCACTGAAGACCCTTGGAAATACAGCTGTGGCCAAAAAAGTTTTTTTCAGCTTGCTAAAAGGGAAGCTCATATACCAGGAACCATGGGTGCCTCCATAGGAGGGTGTTGGGGGACAGGAGGACACCTGATAGCATTCACGCATGTGGAGCAGGGTGGGGGGAGTTTTAAGGAGAGTTAAAGAGAGGAGAAGCAATTCGAGGTTGGTGCTGTTGGGAAGCTGGGAGCGGATTGGTAACTGGGTATTTGGATGATTTTTATCTCGGGAGTGGGAGGATGGACGTGGAGCTGTCATTGGTAAAAAGCAACAGTCATCACGTTAGTCCGGGACAGGAGGGCATGTGTTCGTTTTCGTGGTCGCAGAGTGTCCTTGTCTCTGGCCTGGTTCAGACGTGGTCACAGAGCGGCCTTGTGTGATCACTGTTTATATTCTGTGACTGTTGTTTATGCTCAGTGAAGAACATCACGGCCCAGCTGCCAGCTGCCGGGGCTGGCTTTCACTCCCTCTTTTCAAGGATCTCTGTCTCCAGGTAAAGTCCGCCCAGAGTCCTTCCCCACTGTGGCCTAGGTCTCTCCAGAGATCATCACGCCCGTGGGCATCAGACACAGGGAGTCCACCAGTGACAGCAGTGAGTGACCTATCAGCCGGGTAGGAGGAGGAAAACACTCAGGGACAGGGCTCCCAAGCCTTTTCCTTGGGGAGTCTTATAGGGAGTCCCTGGACTGAGCAAAAATGAACAACTTTGTCAATTGCAGGCCTTCTCAGAGCCTTGGCTTCATTTATGTGCCCCACCAGTCTGCCAGAGAATAGAAGTTTGGTGCTTTCTGAACAAAGATAGAGACATGGGCACGAGGCAGAGACAGAGACAGAGAAGGGCAGAAATAGAGAGACAGAGACGCAGAGGCAGGAAAAGTGACAGGAACGGAGGTAGAGAGAATGACACAGGGAGAGCCGCAGAAATAGAGGGACAGAGAGGAACAGAACTAGGGGCCGAGAGGGGAGCAGAGGTGCAGAGAGAGACAGGGGCAGGGAGAGACCACGGCAGGGGCCGAAGCGGGCGGGGGCCCGACGGGGACGAGGGGGGCCGAGGCGGGCCGGGCCGGGCCGAGGCGGGCGGAGGGCAGCGCGGGAGGGCGCGGCGCAGACAAAGGCGCGGCCAGGGCGGCCGGGCCGGGACAAAGGCTGGCCCGGGGGGCGGGGGCAGCGATGGCGACGGCCGCGGCGGGCGCGGGCGAACTACAAGTCCCAGCAGCTCCCGCTGCGGCCCTCGGCCGGCCCCTCTCGCTCCCCGGGAGCGCCTGGCGGGGCCGCTGGGCCGAGGGGGCCGCCGGCGGGGCTGGCGGGCGG
This sequence comes from Neogale vison, assembly GCF_020171115.1. Taxonomy (NCBI): domain Eukaryota; kingdom Metazoa; phylum Chordata; class Mammalia; order Carnivora; family Mustelidae; genus Neogale; species Neogale vison. The sequence continues at coordinate 218,649,368 of NC_058096.1, forward strand.
GGGGCTTCCTGCGGGCCCCGGGGGCGCGGCGGGCCGGGCAGGGGCGAGGGGCGCCGGGTGAGTGTCCCCGCGAGCGGGCCGGGCGGGCGGGGGCCGGGGCCGGGGCCGGGGCGGGGGCGGGCGCGGGGCGCGGCCCGGGGCGACCTCTGTCCGCCTCCCCACCTTCCCGGCCCGCGCGCCGCCCGCCTGGCCCGGGAGAGCGGGGTCGCGGGCGTGTGGGGAGGGGGCCCCCTGCGGCCCGCGGGCCTAGCGCGCCCTTTCCGCTGCCGTGGCCCCGGGGGAGGGCCCAGCCTGAGCTGGGCGCCTGAAATCGGGAGGTATGGGGGGGCACCCCTCAGCTGTGGGCTCGGGAGCTCAGGACGCCCCCTCCCTGGAGGCGATCCAGACCCTCTCCATCCGAAGAACCCTGGAGGACCCCTAAGTATTGTTCTCCCCACCCTCCAGCCTCCTAAGGTCGGGAGTTCAGGAGGCCCTTCCTCAGGAGGGCGATCGGGGTTCCCTCTGATCCCCCAGGGAGCCCCGTTATTGTTCCCCTTCCTCTCCAGTTTTGGGGTCCAGAGTTCTGGAAGCCCCTTCCCAGGAGGTGATCCAGAGGTCCACCTGGCTCCCCCCCACAGCCCCCAGGAACTCAGTTCTCCTCCCCATTCCAACGAAAAGATGGGAATTTGGAAGGCCCCTTCCTCCGGAGGCAATCTAAAGGTCCCCCTATCCCCCAGAAACCCAGGCATTGTTTCCCCCCACCCTCCAAATGTGGCGTCTGGGTTGAGGAGGTGATCGAAGAACACCCTCTCCATTTGCTTAGCCACTTCCAGCTGCGGGGTTGTGGTTTTCCATGTCCCTCTCCCCAGGAGAGCCAGAGGCCCCCCCATCCCTCCCTCCAGGAACAGATGTGTTTGCTCCCCAGCCCGCAGCCATGGGGTGGGTAGCTCAAGACATCACCTCCCCATCGGGTAGGTGAGCTCCCTCTGCTTCCCAGAAGGGCTCCCAGTTATTGTTCCTCTATCCTGCTTCCAATCTCCAGGTATGGGGCTGGAATTCAGGATCTTTTCTCCAGGAGGGAACCAAAAAAGTGTCTGGACACCCATTGCCATACCTCAGCCTTGGGATCAGTTAGTTACTCAGGAATCTCCCTTTCCTAGGAGATGACTCAGGATCCCCCCAGTAACCCAAGAGGGGCCCTAAGTCTTATTTTTGCCGCCCCCCACCCCAGCTAGGGGTTAGAATTCAGGATCTGCTATCCAACTGGTGAAACAGGTATAACACCTGTCCCTCCTACCCTGGCTATGGGATCCATGGGTCTCCCTGTGCCCCAATGGTTCCCGCCTTAACCCCCTCCTCTAGCTTTAGGAACTGGCATTTGGGTACACAAGTGTTTTGACAGTCACTCCCATCCCTGAACTGTGAAGTGTGGCATTCGAGTCCCTCTTCCCCAGCAGGCATGCCAGAGGTGCCCCTGCCCTCCCCCACTGATACAAGGGGAGTACCAGCTGTCGTTTGCCCCCCGCTCATACTCCAGATATAAGCTTCAGGGCTCAGGATGTGTCCTCTCCATGAGACAAGCCAGAGGTTGCCCTTACTACTAGGGAACCCCCAAATATGTCACCACCAACTCTGGGACTGGAATTCGAGCCATGGACTTAGGAGCAAGCACAGGAACCCAGGCCCTTGCCCTCTTCCCCAGTCAAGCGGGTAGGAACCCTGGGCTCTCTCTCCTCCACAGGACCCAAGCTTCCCACGGGAGGAGGAGCCCAACATGGAGAGAGGGGCAGAGCCCTGGAGCTGGGCACTGGACACCTCTAGTGCCGGGTCCCATGACTTCCATCCAGGTGTGGTGCTGAGACGTGAAAGTTGCCCCCACCCTCCCCCCCCGCTCCATGTCCCAGCAGGGTCCCTCTTCTCCCTGCCCTGACCGGAGCGCATCACAGGTCTCCCTGCAATCTGAGACAAGACAAGGATCTGTGTGTGTATTGAGGAGTGGATCCTGGGCCATGGCCCCTCTCACTTCCCTGCCCAGATTCCAAAAGCGATCCCCGGGCCTCCAGAACCTACCTCCACCCACCTCTGTCCTCACCCTGCAGATCCTGCCCCGGAAGCAGCCAGCACTTCCACACCAGGGATGCGGCGCTCAGTTCTGGTCAGGAACCCGGGCCACAGAGGTCCAAGGCCTGCTTTTGAGGAGCTTGACTCCGACTCAGAGGACCTGGACCCCAACCCCGAAGAGCTGGATGCAGTCTGCGAAGACCCAGAGCCTGACCCAGAAGACCTCAACACTGTCTCCGAAGATGCGGACCCCAGCTACAAAGATCTGGGGCCCATCTCTGAGGACCTGGACCCCGACGCCGAATCTCCGAGCTCCATCTCAGTTCCCCGGGACTCGGATCCCCAAGATCTCCACCCCATGGCTTCAAGTTTCGACCTCGATCCAGATGTCATTGGCCCTGTCCCCCTGGTTCTTGACCCTAACAGCGACACCCTCAGCCCCACCGAATCCCCCGACGTGGACCCCCTCGCATCCAGCCTCACTGCCACTCCCGAGGTCCTGGCCCCCAGCCCCGCGGTGCTCCCTGCACCCGCCAGCCCTCCCCGGCCCTTCTCCTGCCCCGACTGCGGGCGAGCCTTCCGCCGTAGCTCGGGGCTGAGCCAGCACCGCCGTACCCACAGCGGCGAGAAGCCCTACCGCTGCCCCGACTGCGGCAAGTCGTTCAGCCACGGCGCCACGCTGGCCCAGCACCGCGGCATCCACACAGGCGCGCGGCCCTACCAGTGCGCCGCCTGCGGCAAGGCCTTCGGCTGGCGCTCGACGCTGCTGAAGCACCGCAGCAGCCACAGTGGCGAGAAGCCGCACCACTGCCCGGTGTGCGGCAAGGCGTTCGGGCACGGCTCGCTGCTGGCGCAGCACCTGCGCACGCACGGCGGGCCGCGGCCGCACAAGTGCCCCGTGTGCGCCAAGGGCTTCGGGCAGGGCTCGGCGCTGCTGAAGCACCTGCGCACGCACACCGGCGAGCGGCCGTACCCGTGCCCGCAGTGCGGCAAGGCCTTCGGCCAGAGCTCGGCCCTGTTGCAGCACCAGCGCACGCACACGGCCGAGCGCCCTTACCGCTGTCCCCACTGCGGGAAAGCCTTCGGCCAGAGCTCCAACCTGCAGCACCACCTGCGCATCCACACCGGCGAGCGGCCCTACGCCTGTCCCCACTGCTCCAAGGCCTTCGGCCAGAGCTCCGCGCTGCTGCAGCACCTGCACGTGCACTCCGGGGAGCGCCCTTACCGCTGCCAGCTCTGCGGCAAGGCCTTTGGCCAAGCGTCCAGCCTCACCAAGCACAAGCGGGTGCACGAGGGCGCCGCCGCCGCCGCCGCCGCCGCTGCTGCAGCCGCCGCCGCCGCCGCGGGCCTTGGCCTCAGTCCTGCCTCCATGTTGAGGCCAGGGCAGGTCTCCCTCCTGGGTCCTGATGCTGTCTCTGTTGTTGGCTCTGGCCTGGGCCTCAGCCCTGGCCCCAGCTCTGGCCTGGGCTCTGAACCTAGCTCCGTGCTGGGCTCCCTTCCTGATCCTGGCCCCAAAGCTCTCTCTGGCTCTGAATCTACCCCCGCCCCTGATTCTGTCAAATCTTCTGACCCTAAGCCTGTACCCAACGCCAATCCTGACCTCGTGGCCAGCCCTGAGCACGGATCTGGTCCCAGCTCTAACCAGGATCCCGCCCCCAGCCCCGAGCCCAACCCTGAATCTCACCCTGAGCCCTGCTCTCCCACCCACAACACTGTCAGTCCGGCCCTCCCTACTGGCGAGAGTCCCGAGTGGGTGCAGGAGCAAGGAGCTCTGCTGGGGCCGGATGGCTGAAGTGGATGCCGACACTCATGGGGGCCTGGGGAAGTTGTGTGTCATGCAATTTAGTAAAATCCTCCCACTGCCTCTCGGCTCTGTTGTGTGGCTTGCCTCTTTCTGTTTTTCCTCCCTAATGCATGGCCCCTTCCTTGGAAGTTGGGAGGGTGTGGCCTATGCCAGCCATAGCTGGAAACCCAATGTCCCTGCTCCCGGCTAATCCTCCAGGCTTCCCAGTTCCCCCACAAGGTCTCACACTGATCCTCCCTGCAGTTGCCCCTCTGCTTCCCCAGACCTGGCCACCCTAGTCATGGACAGACTTCCATTGCCAGGTGGTTTGAACAGGATCCTTTTCCTTTGGCCTTTCTTTGAGTGGTGGAATTTCTGGCATTTTCACAGTCTAGTGGGCTGATAATGGAGGCTGATATGAGACCCTGAAGGCACCCTACCCGAACTGTTCACATAACCTACCCTTATCCTTCACAGCCCAGGTTATGGGCACAGCACAGGACGGAGAGGTGGCCTGTCTATGTGTTGAACGTAAATCTGCTGATTGGTGGGGTCTCAGCCGGGAACTAGAAAAGCATGGCCTTCACAGAACTCACAGATGCCAAATTCAGGAACATTTAAGAAGTAGTTACGGAGTGTAGTTCATTCTTTTTTTTTCTTTTTAAGATTTAAAATTTTTTTTCACGTGAGAGAGAGAGAGAGAGAGGCAGAAGCAGGGGAGGGAGAAGCTGGCTTCCTGCAGAGCAGGGAGCCTCATGCAGGACTCTATCCCAGGATCCTGGGATCATGACCTGAGCCCAAGGCACACGCTTAACCAACCGAGTCACCCAGGCACCCCGGAAGAGTTTATTCTAAGGAAAGTATAACAAGACATTTCCCCCAAAACATCAGACAGGTAGGGGCACCTGGGTGGCTCAGTGGGTTAAAGCCTCTGCCTTCAGCTCAGGTCATGGTCCCAGGGTCCTGGGATCGAGCCCCAGGTCGGGCTCTCTGCTCACCAGAGAGCCTGCTTCCCTTCCTCTCTCTCTGCCTGCCTCTCTGCCTGCTTGTGATCTCTGTCTGTTGAATACGTAAATAAAAAATCTTTAAAAAAAAATCAGACAGGTAACGGTGAGGAGGTAGCAAGGTTTTGGGGAGACACATCTCACGCAACAGCGTGAATTCTCAGTCACCATGCTCGTGGTCCACAAAACGATTAAGACCTCTGATTTGGTGGAGGGGGCCTGCTTTCCCGAGGAAGGAATCCAATCCATAATCCCAATAACCACTACTTTAATCATCAGTACTGTTTGTCCAACCTTGTGCAGCACTCTTGCATTTCATGCTTTTGAGTTTTCTCATTTTTTTAAAAAAGATTTTATTTATTTATTTGACAGAGAGAAATCACAAGTAGACGGAAAGGCAGGCAGAGAGAGAGAGAGGGAAGCAGGCTCCCCGCCAAGCAGAGAGCCCGATGTGGGACTCGATCCCAGGACCCTGAGATCATGACCTGAGCCGAAGGCAGCGGCTTAACCCACTGAGCCACCCAGGCGCCCTGAGTTTTCTCATTTAATTCAACAGCTCCAAGAGGCACATAACTAAGATCAAGTATCCCCCTTTTGCAAATGAGTAAACAGGCACGTGGAGTTTAAGAACTTCTTTGGAAGATGTAAAAGTGGCAGTTGGCCAGGCTTAGATTTCATCTAAACTGTCTGTTCACCAGAGTTTGGTTCTTAACCAGTATCCTTCAAAGCAAGAGTTCAAAGGCCCTGGGGCTGTTGAGTGAGAAGCTCGGGGAGATGGGGGCTGGAACGGAGGGACCTGGTAGACTGAGGTCAGAATTCCCTTGTCATCCCAGAACAATGGGAAGACATCAGCAGGTTGTGGCAGAGGACTGATTACTCATGGAAAATGCTTCTGGCTACTGCCTGGAGAGTGTAAGGGGAGAGAGTCAGGAGTGGGAGCCTCAGGTCAGGGAGGAGGTTGCTGCACTGGTGCAGGCCAGGAATGCTGCGGACTCTGGGCTGAGGCCTAAAGGAGTGGGTATAAGTGGTCCTATTTGGGACATACTTAGGAAATGAAATAGGATTTGCTGACGGTTCAGATGAGAGGAGCAGGAGCGGAAAGAGAGAAACCACCGGGTTTCTGGGAGGATGGAGAGGCAGCCATGAGACAGGACATATGGTCATCACCGGACTCTGTGGAGGGTAAGGGGTGAAGCACTGAATATGGAACTCAAGAATCTGGCAGCCCATCCCCCAGCACACTGAGCGCCCGTCGGCGTTAGGACCTCAAGGCCACCCTTCGCCCGCAAGAAGCCAGTTGAGGCACGCACGCATGCGTAGAGCGGCAGCAGGGGCTGTCGTGGCGCAGGGGGCGGGATAAGATCCGGTCACGTGCACTGGGGGCGGGGGAGAAAGAGCGCTCTGGTCACGTGATCGCGGCGGGCGTCAGCTGACCCGAGAGGGTTTGAAGCGGCACCGCCAGGGAGCGAGGCCGCAGCAGCGGAGGCGGCGGGCGCTCGGACCCCGGCTGCCCCGCCGCGCCCCGCCCCGGCATGGCAGCCCCCGTGGGCCGGCGGGGCTCAGGTGAGGGCGCGCGCGGGCCCTCGGGGCCCCGAACGCGGGCGGGTGGCCAGCTCCGCCGACCTGGGGCGGCGGAGCTCCCGGTTTCCTTTGCCTAAACTCCAGTGTTGCCCTCTCGGTGGAGAGTAGGACGGATGGCTCCTAGACCCTGGGCGGCCGGGGGGCGCCCGCTCCTCCGTCCCTGGAGTGGCGGGACTCTTGTGTGCTCTCTCCGGACCCAGGTTCTGCTCAGAGTTCCTAAACTCGGGCAGCGGATGGGCCGCCAGCTTCTCCAGCCCCGGCCCGGGAGGTTCCCGGGGTTTGCGTTCTGAGCGTAGTTCCGATGGCTGGCTTTGCTGAACACGGCGGGCACCAGCTTCTCCAACCCTCACGTGGAACTCCCAGGATTCCTTTCCCCGATTCTTGAGGCCGTGCTCAGCTTCTATAAACTCAGATGGGGGTCTGGTCTCCTCCTTGAGCCCAGACGCCGAACTCGATCTCGTGGAGTGGGAGCTCGGCTTTCTTGAACTCAGGCGGTGGATACCCAGCCTCCGGTCTCTTCGGCCTCTGCTTCTCATGGGGGAGCCTGGGAATAGACTCTTCGTGTTGGTCTTCCCTTCTTGAGCTAGCTGGAGATCCCTGAAAGCAGTCCCTGCTGGTAGGATCTGGAATGGGTTAACTGAGATCCCAGCTAGTGAGATGGACCCGCTCTCTGGCTTCCCATCCAACTATCTTGTAAACAGGCACAACAGCATCCAAGCTCCAAAGGGACCGGCCAGGAGCTGGCCCTCCCTGCAGGACAGGTTCTGACAGTGCTCCCATTTGTCCTGGCAGCTGTGTCAGGCAGGCGGCCCGCCAGGTCCTGGAAAGAAACAAGGTTGCCCGGGTCAGGATGGTGGGGGTGTGTCAGGGACGCTCCTGGGCTGCTGTGACCAGCTGTGACCCCAGCGGTTAATGAAACCTTGGACTTTTCTCTTAGGTTGTTCAGAAGTGAAGAGAATAAGCAGTGCTTAGAATAGACTCTATTTGCTGAAGAATTACTGGGACTTGGGGGGTGAACTGAGGCTTCTGTCTGCTTTATCGCATTACATTCAGAGAATGCCTTTCAGAGTTTCAATCTCAGGGTAGACTTTCAAGATTTTATTTTATAGATTTTATTTATTTATTTGACAGAGACACAGCCAGAGAGGGAACCCAAGCAGGGGGAGTGGGAGAGGGAGAAGCAGGCCTCCTGCTGATCAGGGGTCGCGATGTGGGGCTTGATCCTAGGACCCTGGGATCATGACATGAGCCAACGGCAGACTTTTAATGACTGGGCCACCCAGGCACCCCTTAAGATTTTATCTTTCAGTGATCTCTACACCCACCGTGGGGCTCGAGATGAGAGTCACATGCCTTGTCCCACTGAACCAGTCAGGCACCTGCCCCCAGCAGATGTTTTTTGTTCCCACTTTTCTCTCTCTCTTTCTTTCTTTCTTTCTTCCTTCCTTCCTTCCTTTCTTTCTTTCTGACTTTATTTATTTATTTGACAGAGAGATACGTCACAAGTAGGCAGAGAGGCAGGCAGAGAGCGGGGAAAGCAGGCTCCCCGATGAGGAGAGAGCCCTATTCGGGGCTCAATCCTAGGACTCTGGGATTACAACCGGAGCTGAAGGCAGAGGCTTGACCCACTGAGCCACCCAGGCGCCCCTGTTTCCACTTTTCAAATGAGAAGATGGAGGCTTTGAAAGATAACCAGGATCTGCCAACTGGGAAGTAGCAGGTCTGGGATTTGGTTGGAGAGCTGAGAGAGTTCCAGAAGCTGGTGCCCTTCGTGAAAATGCTATATTAGCTGGTGTGCTAGCAGACAGGCAGTGTGGTAATAACACCCATTGGTGTGCAGTGAGTCTTTAGCAGATGTGTTCTGTTATTGTTACTGTTGTCATTCTCCCCTTCTCTGGGCCTGTGGCTTGTGAGAGTGTCAGCTGGCTGGGCCAGGTCATGATGAGTGGAAAAGTCCTTCTCTGGGTGTTTGACCAGAAAAAACTGGAATGTGGCTGAGCTCCATGCTCCTACCTGGAGGCTGGAGTTGGGAAGAGCCAGTGGAAGCAATTCCTTTTCTTCCCACAAATCCACAACTGGAACAATGATGGAATGTTCCGCCATTCTTACCACAAGCCAGCCCCTGTGATAAATGTCTTGTAAGTGTGCAGTGCTCAGGTTCCTGGTGAGAGGTGTTATAGCCCCATTCTGCAGATGAGAAGGCCGAGGCTCAGAGGCAGAGGTCCCTTCCCGAACCAGTGATAAGCAGGGCCAGGAATTAGCTCAGGTCCTCTTGAGTCTTAAATTCGAATTTATAATCTCTGAGCAGGACTGCTTACGTCTATCCACAAAATGTTGCAGATCTCCTGGGTTTTTTGAGATCTCTTCAAGGTCTTTGGCTGGCACGGTGGGACCTCTTTGCCCTGTTGGCAGGTGAGCCTGCCTGGGCCTGGTCCCCACCTCCATCCCCCATTCCCACAGAGACCGAGCGGCTCCTGAGCCCCAGTCCTGGGTATGGCACCCGGGCCGGGGCTTCCCCCACCCCTCCGGAAGAGGAGGACCTCCGCCGCCGGCTCAAGTACTTCTTCATGAGTCCCTGTGACAAATTTCGGGCCAAAGGCCGCAAACCCTTCAAGCTCATGCTGCAAGTCGTGAAGATATTGGTGGTTACCGTGCAGGTGAGCCTGGCAAGGGCCCCAGCAGAACACCACCTGCGGCCAGTGCTGCTCCTAAGGGAGAGTCCTGGCGTCCAAGCCTGGCCCTGACCCCGCAGTAATGGGGTGATCAGTCAGGAAGCCCTCTTAAGATCGTGCTGGGGACAGCTCTTTGTAACCTCACAGATCCTCTCTGAGGTCCTGGCAATTGCTGTTGCTATCATTTTATATGTGAGCCAGCTGAAGCTCAGAGAGGTTAAGGGATGTGTCCAAAGTCACACAGCCACCAAGCATGGGGAGCTGGCACTGGAACCCAGACAGTCTAATGCCATGTTGACTCTCAGACCTGACTCAGTGGCCCCCCCATCCCAGGCCCTGTGGTGGCCTTTGGAGACCCCATGATGAATCAGACCCAGCCCCTGCCCTAAGGAGCCTCTGGTCCGGTGCTGTGATTCAGGGTATGTTAAGATACTTCTAATTTCCTCTCCGTAAGAGAGCACAACACTGATACTCACCCTGTAGGTTTGGGTTCAGCACAGAACCTGGCCCCTGGTAAACATCAGGGAGCATAGGCCTCTGTCGTCATGAGCTACCTGAGCACCCGCTCACCTGCTCACGGTGGGCATTCCTCGTGGCCAGCCTTGTCAGTCCCCGCTCCCCCCACCAGCTCATCCTGTTCGGGCTCAGCAACCAGCTGGCAGTGACGTTTCGGGAGGAGAACACCATTGCCTTCCGCCACCTCTTCCTGCTGGGCTACTCCGATGGGGCGGACGACACTTTCGCGGCCTACACGCGGGAGCAGCTCTACCAGGCCATCTTCCACGCTGTGGACCAGGTGCGGGCAACCGGGGGCAGGCGGGCGGGCCGGCAGGGGGGCAGTGGGCAGGGCTGACAGACCCGCCCTTTCTCTGCCCACAGTACCTCCTGCTCCCTGATGTGTCGCTTGGCCGGTATGCCTACGTGCGAGGCGGGGGTGGCCCCTGGGCCAACGGCTCGGCCCTGGCCCTCTGCCAGCAGTACTACCACCGAGGCCACGTGGACCCAGCCAACGACACCTTTGACATCGATCCCATGGTTGTCACTGGTGAGTAGGCAGGCCAGGGCACCGCTGCTGGTAGTACCGCTGCTGGAATTAAAATCCCACTGGAAAATGGGGTTGTCCTGATCATTAATAATTTGATGTTTGCAGCATCTTTGGTAGAATGCTTGGTGTGCAGAAAAGTGCAAGTGTCGTGTTCTAACATCGTTTGTTCACTGAGCATTTGGGGGCCCACTGGGTGTCAGGTCCTAGGGCCTGTGTAGGGGGTGAGACAAACTGGGCCCACTCCAGGGGAGACCGTGGGGAACAAAGGACAAATGTTAAGTTCACAGCGGGAAGTGAAGGAGGGAAGGGGGCTGCCGGGGACTCTGGGGAGACCTGCCTGTGCCTCTCCCGCCCCCAGTGTCCCTTCCCTGACTCCCTGTCCTCAGACTGCATCCGGGTGGACCCCCCCGAGAGACCCCTTGTGCCCCCCAGTGATGATCTCTCCCTCTCGGACGGCAGCGCCAGTTACAAGAACCTCACGCTCAAATTTCACAAGTACTGCCTGATGGAGGGGGCCTCCAGGGCTGGGCCGAGGGTTGGGGGCCAGGCATCCTTGGCCGCCCCACCACGGGCGGGGACAGAGGAAAACCATGCTGATGCTTCTGTGTGAGCATTTCCTCTTTGAGCTGCAGAGTCAGCGTGGGGCAGCAGCACTGCTGGTGGCGGGGGCGGAGGGTAGGGTGGCAGGAGCGACCGGCAGAGCCCCCTTCCTCACTGAAGCCTCCCTGCCAGGCTGATCAACGTCACCATCCACTTCCAGCTGAAGACCATCAATCTCCAGAGCCTGATCAACAATGAAATTCCCGACTGCTACACCTTCAGTGTCCTGGTAAGCCCAGTGTCCGGGACAAGGGTGGCAGGCCCTCCAGTGAGAGGGGTTGCCCACAGGACCCCTTGGCCAGGGGCGATTTGGGGGGGTAATAAGGGATTTGGGGCCAGATGGACTGTCCATCATGCGGGCCTGGGAGCCTAGGTCCGCCAAGGTTTACTCTGGCTCCTCCTGCCCCGCCACACCCCTGCAGATCACTTTTGACAATAAGGCGCACAGTGGGCGTATCCCCATCAGCCTGGAGACACAGGCCCATATCCAGGAGTGTAAGCATCCCAGCGTCTTCAGGCATGGTGAGCCCCCAACCCCCACACCCATGATAGCAGGGGCCCTGAGCTGCTTGGGGATTCCCCCAAGCCCCAGACCACCATAGACCCAGTTCCTGATTCCCCCAGGTAACCTCTTAGCCCATGGAGTAGCCACAACCAGTCCTACAGACCCCTAGGCCTGGCCTGGCCCCATCCCCAGTCTCCCAAGGCCTCAGGCCATGCCCCGGTCCTACCGAAGTCCTCCCCCGACAGGAGACAACAGCTTCCGGCTCCTGTTCGATGTGGTCGTGATTCTCACCTGTTCCTTCTCCTTCCTGCTGTGCGCCCGCTCGCTGCTCCGTGGCTTTCTGCTGCAGAACGTGAGTGCTGCGTCCAGGGTCACACCTGTGTGCCTGAGCCAGCCTCGCCCAGCTTGGGGGCCCATAAGGGCGGGGGTGGGGGGGGAGAGGGTCCCTTGCTGGGCCCGGCCGGCCCTCACCCCACCTGCCTCCTTGCAGGAGTTTGTTGGGTTCATGTGGCGGCAGCGGGGACGGGTCATCAGCCTCTGGGATCGGCTGGAATTTGTCAACGGCTGGTACATCCTGCTGGTCACCAGCGACGTGCTCACCATCTCGGGCACCATCATGAAGATCGGCATAGAAGCCAAGGTGGGTCCTGGTCCCTTCTACCGTCCTCTCCACCCCTCCCGCACCTGTCTGGGGCCATAGCCCGCAGGAAGGGCCAAGCCAGGTGGGGGTGACGCTGCTTCTGCCCCTAGAACCTGGCGAGCTACGACGTCTGCAGCATTCTCCTGGGCACCTCCACGCTGCTCGTCTGGGTCGGCGTCATCCGTTATCTGACCTTCTTCCATAAGTACAACGTAAGCTTCGTGTGTGCAGGCTGGACCCTCCAGGCGGTGGCCACGTGCTCCCCAAGTCTCACCGTCCTCCCCTGGGTAGATTCATACACCTGTGGCCGTCGCCAGCCTCTACAGATGGCCTGTCACAGCCTCTTGCCCACACTGGCCCACCCAGACGTGCCTGTCCCTACAGCCAAAGCAGAACCATGGGACTCCAGCTGGGTCCAGCGGAGTGGGGGTGGGGAATGGTCAGGCCCTGCCTGCTCCCCCCGCCCCATTCACAAGGTCAGTAGACGTTGTGGCCCCACCCACACGGACCGCCCCCACCCCAATCTGCCTGCCACAGATTCTCATTGCCACGCTGCGGGTGGCCCTGCCCAGCGTCATGCGTTTCTGCTGCTGTGTGGCTGTCATCTACCTGGGCTATTGCTTCTGTGGCTGGATCGTGCTGGGGCCCTACCATGTGAAGGTACGGGCTGTCTGGGCCCTGGTGCCTATGACCCACAGTCAACGCGTTCCCGTCCCCCTCCCTCCAAGCCCAGCGCTGAACCCTCTGAGCCCTGGTCTGACACTGAACGGTCCACCTGGACCCCTGGTACCTTACCAGGAGGTCTCCGGTAGTTCTGCCCGTTGTTCCCTCTGACCCCCCCCCCGCCCCATGACCCCACCCCAGCCCCAGCCCCCCGTTGCACCCACGGTCCGTCTGACCCCACAACCCCACTGCCCTGCTGGCAGTTCCGCTCGCTGTCCATGGTGTCGGAGTGCCTGTTCTCGCTCATCAATGGGGACGACATGTTCGTGACGTTCGCCGCGATGCAGGCTCAGCAGGGCCGCAGCAGCCTCGTCTGGCTGTTCTCCCAGCTCTACCTCTACTCCTTCATCAGCCTCTTCATCTACATGGTGCTTAGCCTCTTCATCGCGCTCATCACTGGTGCCTACGACACCATCAAGGTCAGCGCCGGCCCGCATGCCTCCCCACCTGTCTCCATGGGGGGCCAAGCCTCACAGATATACAGCCCTGAACCTTGGGCTCCGGGTCCCTTGGAGTTGGCCCCGGCAGGGTCTCAGGGGGCATGAGGCAGGGCGAGGAGGGAAAGACCCGGGGAGAGAAGATGGGAGACTGAAAAGCCGGAAGGGGCGAATGGGGCGTGTTGACCACAGCTGCCACATTCTCAGTTTTATCAAGGTAGGGCTGTGGCCAGGTCAGGTTCCCTTGTCTTTTACCGACGGGGAAACCAGGGTGTACCGTTTTAGTGACTTGCCTGAGGTCAGCTGCTAAGTGGTAGAGCCAGATGCAACCCAGGACTGTGTGATTCCGGAATCCCGAATCCTATACGTGTCCTGTACGGTGGCCTGGGTGGGAGATCTTTGGGTCCAGGGAGTGGTGGTGGCCCGCACGCTGCAGGCTTCAGAGGAGAGAGGGGTTGGAGTAGAATGTGAGGGTGGCAGGTACACACGATTCTTTAGCAAATGTGTGTTTGAGGGCCCTGGGCTGGGTATCTGGGAAATGCGGTATATATAGACGATGCCAGACCAGTAGGCAAGATGGGTGATCTGTGAACAGAGTGTGATGACCAATTCATGAGAGGGATGAAGGTTACAGAGGGATCCCCTGCTTTAGACTGGTATTGGGGTGAGTCCAGGAAAGTCTAGAATGTGCCAATACTGGTCCTAGCCACATGTGACTGTTCAAATATTTTTTTTTTTAAAGATTTTATTTATTTATTTGACAGAGACAGATCACAAGTAGGCAGAGAGAGAGGAGGAAGCAGGCTCCCTGCTGAGCAGAGAGCCCGATGCGGGACTCGATCCCAGGACCCTGAGATCATGACCTGAGCTGAAGGCAGTGGCTTAACCCACTGAGCCACCCAGGCGCCCTGACCGTTCAAATATTGACTTGAATTGAAATGAAACACAATTCCATATTCAGTTTCTCCTCACACCATTCACCTGTCAAGTGCACAAAGGTTTATACAGCTAGTGACTACCAGATCAGATGGCACAGATAGCAGATTCTCCTGTATCAGAAACTTCTGGATTGAGAGTCCAGGAGAGAGCACGAGGGAGAAGGAACAGCCAAAGGCCCAGTAGCCAGAAAGGACCTGGGGATGAGATGATGGCTACTCTACAGGTTGGGAGGGGTGAAGGCTCTGCTGAAAGCTAGGGTTCTGCTGGGGAGGCAGACAGGCACCCCCCAAGCCTGGATACGGTCATCCCACAGATACACTTCTGTCACTCTGGCCCAAGGAGTCTTGGCTCTTGCTCTAGCGCCTAAACGTCACACGTGTGTATCAGCCTTGGATATACAGGCCCAGACCTTGTTCCTGCCGTGTGTGCCCACTCAGTAGGTGTTCCCTTCCAGGCCCCCAGCTTGTGTCAGGTACGGCTCTGAGTGCTGAAGCAGCAGCAGAGGGCACCAACTGACCAAGATGCGGGATGTGCACATTTTCGGGGGCCAGGGAATGTCTCCCTGGGAAGCAAACCCGGAGGAATGACAGGTGGAGGGACTTCGGGTGCTTAGGTGTGGTGGGGGTGGGGGAACTTGGTTGGTGGCGAGTCACAGGGAGGAGATCCCTGTGGCTAGCTGGCTGGCGAGGAGGTGGGGGGGGTGCAGAGAGCAGACCTCAAAGGGGCCACCCCGCATTTGTTCCCCAGCACCCCGGCGGTGCTGGCGCAGAGGAGAGCGAGCTCCAGGCCTACATCGCGCAGTGCCAGGACAGCCCCACCTCGGGCAAGTTCCGCCGCGGGAGCGGCTCCGCCTGCAGCCTCCTCTGCTGCTGCGGCAGGTGCGAGCTGGGGATTGGGGATTGGGGTCCGGGGACAGGGAGCCTGCCTGAGGGAACTGGTCCCTTCCGCCATGGCTGGCAGGCTGACATGGCCTCTCCCCCAGGGACGCCTCGGAGGAGCATTCGCTGCTGGTGAATTGAGTCGGAGCCGCCACTGCTACTGGACACTAGCCCTCCGACTGCGGAGACTCACGCTTATTTATTTGTAGGGTTTGCTTTTAAGGACCGGTTCCCTCCAGCGCCCTGAGGACCTGGGCCAGTCGGGTCGGACGCGGGTGGGGACGGGCGGGGTGGGTGTTAAATAAACGGGAAAATAAATGTGTCTTCATTTGTAGCGGGAGGGGCGTTCTCCGTGCCGGTCGGTTTCGGCTCCTTTAAGGCGTCGTCAAACAGCGTGGCGGGCTGCGCGAGACCTTACAAACACGGTGGGGGGCGGGGCCGCGGCGCGCCCTGCGGGGAATAATTTAAAGGGACCGCGCCTGCGGGCTGGGCGGAAAGCTACCGGTGTTGGCGCAGAGTGGACCGCGGCTGCGGCCGGGTGGGTGAGTACGAGTTTTTGTCGCCCCCTCAGAGGCGTCCCTTAGGGGGTCGTTAGCACCTGTTCTCCTCCGCTGGCCAATAGCGCCGGACTCTGATGCTCCCATCCCCTCAGTTCCCGGCAGGTGTTTCCGTACTTGGAGCCAGGTGCGCACTAGGGTGGAAGGGAACTAGTCCTCCCCATGAATTTTCCAGGTAATGTCTCCAGGGCCCAGTGACGCCCCCAAATTTCCGTTAGTACTCCAGCAGTGCCAAAAATATTCTCAGTTTTCCAGAAAAGAACCAGTAATATTCCGGCATTCATTCCTAGGTCGACTCTCTTGCTCAAACGACCTCAGGGACGTGCCCACCCAGCTCCCAGTTTTTCCAGCAGTAGTTCTCTATTCCTGAGACTCCCTCAGTAACTTTACAGTGACTTCCAGTAATTCCCGCGTCCCTGGTTACGTCTCCCAGTAATGGCCCTAGCATCGTTCCCAGAGTCCTAGAAACGTTCCACAGTCAGAGACCCCATAACTGCACTAATGCGTAACGGTGAATCTAGCGCCGTCTAGTAACCTCTTGGGAGCTCGCCCCACTCCGGGGGTCCCCGTATTCTTCCGAGACTCCCGCATCGCCCCAGGACCCCTTATGTGGGAGTTGCCAGCAGCACTCCCGTGCACCCCGGCCCGTGGGTCCCCCGGCCTGGGGCACCCTATTTTTGCGGGGGATTATGGCCTAAGGTCTGCTGGGTCGGGATTGATCAATCCCGAAGAACAGAGACAAGGAAGGGGCCACTTGCGGGAGGAAGGCGGGCCTTTCGGGGACCCGTGCACAGGTTGCTGACTGTGGGTATCCGGCCGGCTGCCCTTTGGTCCTAGGGTGGGGTTCTACCCGTAGGGCGTCTAGTCGGCTCGGCGTGTGGGTGAAGGGAGCCAGGGACTCGCCTTACGCCCCAGCCCGGCGTCGAAGTCAACCTGTATCACCCCCTCTGCTCGACAGCGCCCCACCAGCGTCCCCTGGCCAGCAAAGCCATCCGAGCGGCGAGTATGAAGGGGGCAAGCCTCGTGGTAGGGCTAAGGGGAGAAGCGGGCCAAGAGTGACGACTTGCACCAGTTCCTCCTGCTTCTTATTCCCCAGGACTCCGGGCCACCAGACCTGCGGCCCAGTCTGAAGCAAGTGATGGAGGCTCCGTTGCAAACAGGAATGGTAAACGTTGGGTTGTGTGGCGCTGCGGGGACTGCAATTCCCGAAATGCTTAGCGCTCATGTTGCAGTCTCGCGGTAGTTTCAGACGGAACTACGTTTCCCGGCATGCACCGCGGGCCGCGGAGCCGCCGGAAAGAGTTGCGCCCCCGGGGAGGTAGCAGCGGCTGCCCATTCTGCAGATGGGGACGCCAAGGCAGGGGCCGGCTGTGACCTCCTCGGGGGCGGCGAACTTGACCGAATGGGGTGGAGACGGGGGCGTCCCGGCCTCCGGGGAAGGCTCTGCAGGCCGTGTATGCGATGCGCAGCCAGTGCCCTTCGTCCCTCAGGTGCTGGGCGTGATGATTGGGGCCGGAGTCGCGGTGCTGGTCACGGCCGTGCTCATCCTCCTGCTGGTGCGGAGGCTGCGAGTGCCGAGTGAGAACCTGGAGGGCCCTTCCGGGGTGGCTGCGGGAACTGAAATGCCCGGGTTCCTGAGGCAGTAGAGATGGGACTTACGGGACAGTGTCCTCATCTCTGGCCGCGTGGAGTAGGCGCAGAGCTCAGGGTGCTTCTCTCCTCACTTATCCCCAGAAACGCCAGCACCCGACGGCCCCCGGTATCGATTTCGGAAGAGGGACAAAGTGCTCTTCTATGGTCGAAAGATTATGCGGAAGGTGAGTCTAGGACCCCGGGGGGGGGGTCCCCGCTGAACACAGAGGTTCTGCCCTTTTTCTCTTTACACGTCTTAGGAAGCCCGTCCTCCGTGACTAGCGTCCTCTGGATCTGGGCCCTTCTTCCCTCGTCTGAACTGGCAGTTCACCCGTCCCCCGTCCTTACCCTTCCTAGGTATCACAATCTACTTCCTCTCTGGTGGATGCTTCTGTCTCCACCACCTCCCGGCCACGCATGAAGAAGAAACTTAAGATGCTCAACATTGCCAAAAAGTAAGGCTGTACTGGGTGTACTGGGTGTACTGGGCACGGGGGGCTCTCTCAGGGACTGTTCTAAGGGTTCTTTGAGCGGGAGTTTTCCCACATCAGAGGGGCTATCTCAGAGCTCTCCCACACGGGACAGGCTGGCTCTGGTGTCTCTGTGCCCTGAGACAATGTATCTCAGTGACATTCCCCCTGCAGCGGGGTGTCTGTGAGCCAGTTGTCTCCAGTCAGTATCGTAGACATTTTGTAATAGATTTAGGGGATTTGCGCCTGGGTTCTCCATGTAGGATAGTAACTGGGTCTCCCCACATAGGAGGTGACTCACTGGGGTTAACTCAGGTGTGACCTCCTGGTTAACCCAGTCTGTGACCTACTGGAAGGGCTCTCTCTAGCTTTTGTTTTCTAGGGTTTTCCTCAGCAGTCTCTCTACGTCAGAAAGCATCTCTCTATGTCACCTACCCTGGAGTTCTTCCTACACTAAGGAGGCTATCTTAGGCGTTTCTGTTTCCCAGGAGTTATTTCAAGGATCTTCTTGCTCTAAGAAGCATAGGAAGGACATCCCAGGGTTCCATGCCATCAGCAAAAGGCTATCTCAGAGTCTCTGAGAAAGACTCTCCCAGGGAGCTTTCTAAGTTGGAAGCTGGCTCTGAGGTCCGTCTCCTCACATCATGGAATATACTGGAAGGTCTGTCTCCAGGGTGTCTTCACGCTAAGGGATACCCCACTGAGGGTGTCATCCCAGGGCTGTCCGCGAGCAGCCGATGTGTCCTCACGTGGCTTTTTGTGATTCCAGTAGAAGGGCTGGCTCTAGACCCTCGGTGATCAGTTGAGGATTTAGATCTTGTGTCTCTGTATGTCATAGGGGTTGTCTTCACGTGTCCCTGCTCTGGCGGAGTTACACTGCTGTTGTCATGACTTCCAGGGCCTATCTCAGCTCTCTGTGAACTGGGCAAGGGCCAGCCCAGGATCTCTCCGATCCGAAGAGGAGCTATATCTAGATTTCTCTAGAGAGTGGAATTTAATTTAGGAGTCTGCTCACTCTAGGGGCTGTGTCTCGGGGGGCTTGTGACGGGGGGGTGCGCTAGCTCACTCAGTGGTGCCTGTGACTTGCAGGAAAGGGCTCTTTTGGGTCTGGGAGTAGCAGAAGAGCTGTATTCGTGGTGTCCGCATACAAAGAGAGCTATTTCAGGAGTCTTTGTGACCATCGATGGGGTCATCTCAGGGTTCTCTGAGATCTGGAAGGAAAGGCCAGCTCTGGGAGCCTTACAAAGCTAAGAGCAGCTGATGGGGTTTCCTGGTATGATGGGAGCTACCCCAGAGCTCTGCTGACGTTAGGGAGGCTATTTCCGGGTCTGGTCTGTGCTAGGAAGAAGGTCTCAGGGTTCCCGTGATGAATGGAGGTGCACTTTTACATCAGGGCTCTGCCAAACACAGGGTTTATCTCAGGGGCTTATGATCACAAACGGGCGATCTCAGGGTTTTACATTAGAAGATGGTAAATTTTTTTGTACAGGGTCGGGTTAGTAAACATTTTAGGCATGGTAGGTCATATGACTATGTCACAATTTTTGAACTTTTTGCCGAGTAAAAGCAGCCACAAGTAACATGTAAATGACTATGTGCCAACAGAGCTTTGTTTAATGAAAGTAGGTAGCAGGCCAGAGTTGGCTGAGCCCTGTTTTTTGTGATTTAGAGGAAAGGGTATGTGGGAGACTCAGGTCTGCCTGAGCCTGCTCCCTCCCTGCCCCCTACGACCCTTCTCTTCCCGCCAGGATCCTTCGTATCCAGAAAGAGGCACCAACGCTGCAACGAAAGGAGCCCCCACCGGCAGTGCTCGAGGCTGACTTGACGGAGGGTGACCTGGCTAACTCCCACCTGCCCTCCGAGGTGCTCTACATGCTCAAGAATGTCCGGTCAGTGTTGGGGTGCAGGCAGAGGGGGGTGGCTGCAGAGCTGGGGGCTTACTTAACCTGCATTCCTCCGCCTCCCTGTCCCATCCAACAGGGTGCTGGGCCACTTCGAGAAGCCGCTCTTCCTGGAGCTCTGTCGACACATGGTCTTCCAGCGGCTCAGCCAGGGGGATTACGTCTTCCGGCCGGGCCAGCCGGATGCCAGTATCTACGTGGTGCAGGACGGGTTGCTGGAGCTCTGTCTCCCGGGGCCGGTGAGTGGACCACGTGCGGGGCACCACGGGGAGATGGGCAGTGGGGACCGGGATAGGCGTTGCTGTCGGGCGGCGGGCTTCGCGGTCTTTGGAGACGCGCAGGCAGAAATTGGGAACGAACGCACAAGGGTGTCAGGGCGGTCTGCGCGGTCAGCAGTTACAGTTAATGACGGCCAGAAAATAGAAGCCGGTCAGAGATTTGGCGGGTTCGGGGATCGGGGTGTCTGTGATCACTGGGTGGTGAGTTGAGAGCTCAGGGGTGGAGTGCCATGGCAAGGTGGGGACAGCCCCAGTCAGCTCCCCCACACACACCCTCTGTGTCTCAGGATGGGAAGGAGTGTGTGGTGAAGGAAGTGGTCCCCGGGGACAGCGTCAACAGCCTTCTGAGCATCCTGGATGTCATCACTGTGAGTGATTAGTCTTGGGACTAATCTGGGGGGACAAGGAGACTGGGTATGAGGACCCAGTCAGTGGGTTGGTTCCGAGAGGGTCACGTGGGAGGCCGCAGTGTCCCAGAGTCCCCTGCGATGCTCCCAGTGGTCTCACAAGGCACTGGCCTTGGGAAGGACTCGGAGAGCACAGCCCGTGATCTCCCTCTCCTTGTCCCGCGCACACCCACAGGGCCACCAGCACCCGCAGCGGACCGTGTCTGCCCGGGCAGCCCGAGACTCCACAGTGCTGCGGCTGCCCGTGGAGGCCTTCTCTGCCGTGTTCACCAAGTACCCCGAGAGTTTGGTGCGGGTGGTGCAGGTCAGTGGGGCCTTCTGCCTCCCTCCGCCTGCCCCGACCCATCCCAGGCTCCTGCGGGCTGTGCTTATCAGCCCCGAGCAGTCAGATCTTTGGGGGCCCCTGTTCCCTCCCTTTAGCTGCCTCCGCCCCCTTCTCCCCAGGCTTCTGCCACCCGATTGTGGGTTTCTCCCTGGCTCACCCTCTGCCGCTGGCCAGCCCCTTACTCCTCCCGACCTTGACCTTCCCCACCATTCCACCCCGTTAATGCCTAGTCCCCATTTTCTCCCGCTCCCTGTTACCTGAGTCGCGTTACCCGGTGTCTCCCGTCCCTTCCCCGTGGCCGCAGATCATCATGGTGAGGCTGCAGCGGGTCACCTTTCTGGCGCTTCACAACTACCTGGGTTTGACCAACGAGCTGTTCAGCCACGTGAGTTGCGCAGGGAGCCCAGGGAGCACGCGGCCGGGGAGGGTGGGGGGAGGGGGATGCACGCCTCCCAGGACCTGCCTCGAGGGTGTTCTCTGTCACCAGGAGATCCAGCCCCTGCGCCTCTTCCCCAGCCCTGGCCTCCCAGCCCGCACCAGCCCCGTGCGCGGCTCCAAGCGGATGGTCAGTACCTCAGCTACGGAGGAGCCTAGGGAGAGTCCCGGCCGGCCGCCTGACCCCACTGGGGCCCCACTACCTGGACCTGCAGGTATCAGACGTGACCCCAGTCATTTCCCAGGGACCCCACAGCTAGGCACCTAGGTCTGACTCCCGTCTGGTCCCCCGGAGACCCTTGGCCTTGGCCCCAGGGCGGGGCATCAGAATTGCTTTCCTAGTCCCCTAGTCCTCAGAGACTGTGAAATGAGCCCTCTCTCAACTGCACTCAGTGCCTTAGTCTGTGATCCTAGCTGTAGGCCTGGTGGCTCCGAGGGGCAGGAGCCTGACCACGCGTCTCTCCCAGGGGACCCAGTGAAGCCTACGTCCCTGGAGGCTCCCCCGGCCCCCCTGCTGAGTCGCTGCATCTCCATGCCAGTGGACATTTCAGGTTTGGGCACCAGGTGGGGGAGGGGGAAAGGACATCAGGCTTCTGGGTTGCCTGTAGGTATTCAGGCCTTGATTTTCCCTATCTGCGAAGTGGAAACACGCCGTATTTTCATGATGTTTTTGCGGGTGATTGTTGAGACGGTGTTTTCCTAGTTGGGGTTAAGTAGGTTTCTGAGGGCAAATGCAGTAATGGAGCGGTTCTGTTTGCACAGATGGGGGATTTGGCACCTAAGTCAACTGGGGTCGCTGTCAGCATGATCGTTTTTGTAAAATACCTCTTGCCCACTGCAGGCTTGCAGGGTGGCCCCCGCTCGGACTTTGACATGGCGTATGAACGTGGCCGGATCTCCGTGTCCCTGCAGGAAGAGGCTTCAGGGGGGCCCCAGGCAGCTCCCGCTCGGGTAAGGCCTTGCCCTCTCTCCCCCTCCCTCCCCAGTGCCCTCCCAGCACCTTGGTCTGGCCCATGGTGGCATCTCCGAAAGAGGTTCGGGTGGGAGCACAGAGGTCACAGGCCTTCCCCCGTGCAGACCCCCACTCAGGAGCCCCGGGAGCAGCCAGCAGGGGCCTGTGAGCACAGCTACGGCGAGGATGAGCTGGCTGCCGGTGGCTGCCCCTTCGGGCCCTACCAGGGACGCCAGACAAGCAGCATCTTTGAGGCAGCAAAGCGGGAGCTGGCGAAACTGATGCGGATTGAGGTGGGTGGCCACGGGGTTCTAGGGGACATGGAGTGGAGGGTGGGGAGGCCCAGGTGGGCCCGTCTCAACCCCCATTCTCTCCAGGACCCCTCCCTTCTGAACAGCCGGGTCTTGCTACATCACGCCAAAGCTGGTACCATCATCGCCCGCCAGGGAGACCAGGTGAGGCTGACCCCGGGGCTCTAATGCAACTCAGACCCAAGACCTTTTTCTGACTTCCGATCCTTCCGTTTGACCCCGTATGTACATCCCTCAGCGTGTGATTTCTGTCCCTGCCCCTAGATGCTAGGACTCTGATTCCTCTGCCGTCTGGATCCACTTACCTTTCCTTTCTAATCCTTGAAACTTTTACCTGAGGACTGCAGCCCCTAGGTCTCTCTGACCTGTCCTGTCCTTCCCTGTGACTTCTGTTTTCTGACCTTTCAAGTCTGCAGTGTGCTCTGACGTACCGCCTGCTTCTCTTCCTGCGTCCCCGCTGGGATGGGTGTGCACTAAGGGCGGGAGGGATCAGAATCTGGACCCAGAGGCCGTGAACCAGCCCCTGGAGCTGGATGTCCAGGAGCATAGGAAAGTGTATCCCACGAATCCGTCTCGTGTCCACTTGGGGAAACAGACCTGGTCACGATTTCAGTCCAGAAGCACAGCGGAGGAAGAGGGCTCTGGACTAGGGGAGTGGGGGGGTAGATTTGTGATCACATTCCGTCCTGACTTCCTCTGTGACCTTGGCCAAATCATCGAGAAAGTTCTCAGCTTCCTCATGCACGGAATGGGGTAATAACTGTAACTGTCTGCTAGAATTGTCACGAGGAAGGAAGGGTGGCTCTGAACCGCTTAAGATTTTCAGAGATGCCAGGCTTGCAGGAGAGTTTGGAGCAGTTCATGGAGAGACCACAGCCCCTCCACCCAGGGGAGTCGGAGGGAGGGCCTGGGCTTGGGCGGGGGGGCGGTTGGAGTAGGGGCGCGGCCCAGCTGGCTGGGATATTGTGGTACTTAATCTGTTGCTCGAGCTGTCACTGGAGTGCTCATTGCTGGGTGGGCTCCTTCTGTAGAGGAAGCTGGGGGAGGTTTTTGCGAGGTCACTGGTACTGACTGGGGCAGAGGGATCGTGGTCACACTGTGGCTTTTGTTGTGGGCCCCTGGGCCCTGCGTACCTGGGAGACTCTGTTGGGCTCAACCTAGCCCCAGCCTGGCTTCCTAATAGACCAGACCGGTTGCTCTGCTGCCGCTCGAGGCTGCAGGGGGTCTTCAGATCATTGTTAGGGACATTGATCTGCTATGCCTCCCTCCAAAATTTCATACCAATGGTTTTTCATTTGGCGGCGGTTTTATCCCCCACCCCCACTCCAGGGACATTTGCCAATGTTCAGACTTTTTTTTTTTTTAAGATTTTATTTATTTATTTGACAGACAGAGGTCACAAATAGGCAGAGAGGCGGGGGGGAGGGGAAGCAGGCTCCCCGCTGAGCAGAGAGCCTGATGCAGGTCTCGATCCCAGGACCCTGGGATCATGACCCGAGCCAAAGGCAGAGGCTTTAACCCACTGAGTCACCCAGATGCCCCTGTTCAGGCGTTTTTAAACTGACTTGTGAGGGTGCTACTGGAATCTAGTGGGTAGAGGCCAGAGATGCAAAATTACACAGCAGAATTACTCAGTCCCAGGTGTTAATGGTGCAAGGTTAGGAAACTGCTTTACAGACATTTCCCGAAGTGTGTTTCATGGAACACCTGTATCATGAACAAGGGATCTGTGCTCAGATTTGGGAAATGTTAGCTGTTTAATCCCTTTGTGGAAGCTCTTTGTGAACACCATTATGATATTCAAGGCTCTGAGAAGTCCTGCAATGAAGAGATTTGTTTCTCAATCTGATGCCAAATGGCAACTTAATGTTAGTAACTCCCATTCATATCCCAACCAGAGTCTGGAAACTGTGTCTTACAAGGTTCCAGCACGTGTATGCATCTCCTGGGGCTGCAGAGGCAGGAGACATCAGCAAGATCCCTGCCCTTGGGAAGCCCACAATTCTGACTGACATTGCACTAAAGAATCACACTAATTCTTGGAAAACCATACGTGCTTCATGCTTACACGTAAAAGACATTCTTGGCTTTACAAAATCTGGCTTAGGCAGGTTAGCACCTCTGAGAAGGTGACCTCCAGCTAAGGAGGAAGGATGGGAGGAATTAACTAGGTGCAAGGAGGAGAAAAGAGCTTTCTAGGCAGAGGGAAAGCTTGTACAAATATCCTGTGGCGGGAATAGGACATGTGGTCTCTGGGAAACAAAAGGGAGTCAACAAGGATGGAATGGAATGAGGGAACTGGGAGCAAAACTTATGTGTATATACATGTACATACTTATTTATATATCATGTACGCAAATATATATTCATGGGTTTTTAGTACGTTCACAGAATTGTACAGCCATCACCCCTATCAACTTGGAATTGAAAGAATACTTTGATCACCTTGAAAAGAAACCTCATACCCTTGCGCTATCCCCCTCCTGCCTCTGAACCCCCATCCCAGCCATACGCAGTTCCTAGTCTTAGTTCTCTATCAATTTGCCTGTCTTGGATATTCTATATAGATAGAATCTTACAGGATGTGGCCCCTGTGGCTGACTTCTTTGATGTAGCATCATGTTTTCAAGGTTCGTCTACACTGTAGTGCGTGTCGGTGCCCCTCCTTCATGACGAAATAATCGATTGTGTGGGCCTGCCACGTTTTTTGTGTGCAATCGTCATGTGACAGACACTTGAGCGATTTCCACCTCTTGGCTATTATGCATTATGCTGCTATGAAGATTTCTGTACAAATTTCTGTGGGGATGGAGGTTTCCATTCCTTCTAAGTGTGTATAGGAATCAAGTTGCCGAGTCAGGACAATCCTGCTCTTTACTCTTTGTGGACTGTTTCTGATTTTTGCCAGACTGCTTTCCAAAGCAGTGGTACTCTTTCCGTTCCCACCAGCAGCGTGTGAGAGTTTCGATGGCTCTACACCCTAACATGTTTTCTAAGATTTTATTTATTTGACAGAGAGATCACAAGTAAGCAGAGAGGCAGACAGAGAGATAGGGAGAAGCAGGCTCCCTGCTGAGCAGAGAGTCCGACCCGGGGCGCGATCCCTGGACGCTGGGATCCTGACCTGAGCCAATGGCAGCCACTTAACTGACTGAGCCACCCAGTCGCCCCTGATTTTGAGCATCTTTTCATGTGCTTATTGGACCTTTATTTTCGGAGAAGTGTCTATTCAGAGCTTTGCCCATTTTAAATTGAGTTATTGGTCCTTTTATTATTGGGTTGTAAGAATTCTTTATGTATTCTAGGTATAAGACCCTGAGCAAACATGATTTGCAAATATTTTCTCCTAGTCTCTGGGTTGTTCTTTCTTGAAACTCAAAAAAAAAAAAAGTTTAATCAAGACCAATCGATCACTTTTTGTTGTTCCTTCTACTTTTGGTGTCCTATCCAAGAATGCATTGCCAAATTCAGAGTCACAAAGATTGGCTGCTGTATTTTCTTCAAAGAATTTTATAGGTTTAGCCCTTACATCCATGTCTTTGATCATTTTGATATGGAGTGAAGTACGAGTCAAACTTTTTTTTTTTTTTTTTTTTTTTTAATTCATGAGAGGCAGAGGAGGAAACAGGTTCTCCAAGGAGCATGGGAGCCCGATGCGGCACTTGATCCCAGGACTCCAGGATCACAACCTGAGCTGAAGGGAGATGCTTAACCAACTGAGCCACCCAGGTGCCCCAAGAGTCCAGCTTTATTCTTCCATGGGCTGTCTAGTTGCCCAGCATAAGCAAAGAGGGTTTAGCTCAGCCACCCCCCTGCATAGCCAATCCTTGCAGCCTCTTGCTGGCCTTATTGAAAAGAATTTATGGGCCTTGGAGCGCCTGGTTGGCTCTGTCCGTAGAGCAGGCGATTCTTGATTCCGGGGTTGCAAGTTTGAGCCCCATGTTGGGCACCGAGGTTACTTAAAAGAAAACCTTTATTTAAAGAATAACCTATGGGCCTTAATCTGAGCTCAGATTTTGGTGATCCATTAGTAATGTCTGCCCTGGGTGCCAGATGGGAGTTAGATACTTCTGCTGTGCAGCTGAACGAGCCAAAGCCTTTACTCCTCCCCTTCAACTTTTCCTTCCTTGGCCTCTCTTCTGGGTGCATTGGGCTGGGTCGGGGCTGGGACTTTCGCCCGTGTGCCCAGCTCTCCTCTGCCCCACAGGATGTGAGCCTGCACTTTGTGCTGTGGGGCTGCCTGCATGTCTACCAGCGCATGATTGACAAGGCAGAGGACGTGTGCCTGTTCGTGGCACAACCTGGGGAGCTGGTGGGCCAGCTGGCAGTGCTCACCGGTGAGCCCCTCATCTTCACACTGAGAGCCCAGCGTGACTGCACCTTCCTGAGGATCTCTAAGTCCGACTTCTATGAGTACGGCTGGGCACCCCCCTCCACCCGGCCCATGGTGGGTGGCAGTGGCACCTAGAGGGCCCCCACTTAGCTCCATTCTGCGGTGGCCGAGGTCATCCCTCTGGATGCCCAGTGCCTTTCCAGGGCAGCTTTGAGCCCTTCTGATCCCACTGCCACGCCGTCACCCACCCTTTCACTTCCTAAGGAATGTGCCAGGGCAGCCCCCCAAGCCCATGCCCCCCTAACTTTCCTCTCCAGGATTATGCGAGCACAACCCAGTGTGGTGCTGAGTGCCGCGCACACCGTGGCCGCAAGGATGTCGCCCTTCGTCCGCCAGATGGACTTTGCCATCGACTGGACAGCGGTGGAGGCCGGCCGTGCTTTGTACAGGTGCAGACCTTGGCCTTTCTTGCAGCTCAGGCCTTGCCTAAGACCCCGCGCCAACCCTGTCTTACCTGCCCCCCACCCCAGGCAGGGCGACCGCTCAGACTGCACCTACATTGTGCTCAATGGACGGCTGCGCAGTGTCATTCAGCGGGGAAGCGGCAAGAAGGAGCTAGTGGGCGAGTACGGCCGCGGGGACCTCATTGGCGTGGTGAGTGCCACGCCCCCCCCACGGCCCACTGATCACTCCCACTGCGGGTTCCCTCCCACTACGCCCAACAAAACAGAGTCTGGGGTAATCTGATGGACTGGTGACAGCCTCCCAACCGCTGGCCTAGCCCAGTCCGCTTGTCCAGCTCCTTTCCGTGGGCAGGAGGAGGGGGAAAATTCTTGTCTTAATTGGACTCTGTCCCTAGACCTCCGTTAGAAGAGGAGACAACCCCCCGCGTACGTGCGCACATACTCACACACCCGGGCGTGGGTCCCTAACCCTCTCCCTCTCCCCGAAGCCCTAATGAGTAGTGGGGTTCGATTTCCACCCATCTCCGGGGTCTGTTGGGGGTAGGGCGGTAGCGCATCTGGTCTGGGTCCCCCTTTCCCAGGCCTCCTGGCTCAAGCAGCCCTGGTCATAAATGGACACACACACCCCCCAGGTGGAGGCGCTGACACGGCAGCCTCGTGCCACTACGGTGCACGCGGTGCGCGACACGGAGCTGGCCAAACTCCCGGAGGGCACGCTGGGCCACATCAAACGGCGATACCCGCAGGTACGGCTCCAAGCTGTGTGGGCTGGCGTCCTGGTGGGGGGCGGGGCTCGAGGAGGCAGGGCCTAATAGAGGGGCGGGATGGGGCGGGGCGGGGGAGTCCCTGGGAGGAGGCAGAGACCCTCGAGTTAGAGCAGGGCTCTTGGAAGTAACGGGGACCGAGGCGCCCAGGTAGGACTCGGACAGCTGCCTCTCGCGTCTCACTGGAACGCCGGCCTCCCGTGACCCAGGTCGTAACTCGTCTCATCCACCTGCTAAGCCAGAAGATTTTAGGGAATTTGCAGCAGCTGCAGGGACCCTTCCCAGGTGAGAGCCCTCCTCCCCGGGCATGGTGCGGGAATGTAGTCCGATTTTTGGAACACACCGGGAGGGGGAGCCCTAAGCCCTGGGCATGCTGGGAAATGGAGTCCGGCGTAGGAACTGCGCTCTGGGTGGGGCTTAAAGTAGGAGTGGGATCTGATATCCGGTGCCTGTTCGGAGGGGTGGAGGGTGGAGTTCGGGGTCCTGGGCACGCCGGGAAACAGAGCCCTAGACCCAGGCCATGCTCTTGATGAAACCTACAGTGTCTGACATGTCGACTGACGGAGTCTTTAGGGGCAAACTTGGTTCCGGGTGTGAGAGCTTGCAGGCGGGATGGAGTCCACGTCCTGAGCACGCTGGGAGAGGGAGTCCTGGAAGAGTATGCTGGGACATGAAGTCCGTGGGGTGGGAGCTGGGGGCTAGGGGCTAGGGGCCAGGCTGGGAACTGGCTGCTGAAGTTACTGGCGAGCTGAAAGATGTAGTTTGCCGAGTTAGGGTACATCGGGAATGAAGTCGGATTCCAGGTGCATACGGGCCTGAGAGTCTGTGCAAGGGCCAGCCGACCCTGGATCAGCCCAGCCTCTACACCTGCTCCTCCTATCCCCCAAGGTCTTCCGCCCCTTCGGCCTTGACACCTGGATGGTGGTGGCAGTGGTGAGCCTTGGCTAAGAACCACCCCATGCTCAGGATCTTCCCGGATAGATTTTTTTCTCCCCAGTCTCGGCCCATGCATGCAAATACCCGTTCATTTCCCATCAGGCCGTTGGTTCATCCTTTTCACGATTGTGAGGCAGCTTTGCTGGCAGAAACTCTCTGTTGATGAGATACAGAAAAATTTTCCAGGGAGCGCCTAATGTATACTAGGCCCTGTGCTGGGCATGGGTCGCGGGGGAGGGGGGAAGAGTGACCAAGCAGAGGAGGCTCTTAGAAGGGTTTACCGCTTGGCAAGCCACACATTTGAAAAATACAAAGAAGAAGTGTGACGTCACAAGCTGACATTTACAGTGAAGAAAAGGTCTTGACGGAATGTAATGGAGGGAGCGGGAAGGTGGTTCTGGAGGCACTGAGCTGGGACTAGACAAATGAGATAGGGCGTGGCATGGACGAGAACTAGGAAGGCCCTGCACGCAGGGTTTTGTGGGTTTGAAGCACTTCAAAGAGGAAAGTGAGGAAGGGGGAGATATGGGGGAAGGGGCAGTTCACATAGGGACTGGGAGCCCCAGAAAGGCATTTAGGCTAATTCCGATTGTTAGAGGAAGGAGCTGGAGGGGAGGAGGCAATGAGAGTTCCAGGCAAGAGAGGGAGGTGAGGGCTTGGTCTAGGATGTTAATGGAGAAGTTGGGAAGCAACCGATGGGTCAAAAAGATGTTTGTTTCTGCCTAGTTTTGTGTTCAAGTCCCTTGGGTGGACAGAAGCACCGAGGCCAGAATGGGGTAGGGGCACAGATCGGTCCACACCCGCACAGTGGAGTGCTTGTAGGGTTATGTAGCGCATTCTATCTAGTCAAGGCCCAGAAGTGAAGGTCACGTGGCTAGGTCTTATCAAGACAGGGGACCGGGTAGGGCTGTGGGTCCAGGCCTGAGGCCACAGCCTCTGCTATGGCTTCACTAGGTTAGCGGGGCAGGGAATTCCAAGGAGGAGGGGGCAGGTCTGCTTCTCCAGGTGCAGGACTGCACCTCGAATCTCCTTCCTTGGGGTCTCGGCAGGCTCGGGACTAGGCGTGCCCCCTCACTCGGAGCTTACCAACCCAGCCAGCAACCTGGCAACGGTGGCCGTCCTGCCGGTGTGTGCTGAGGTGCCCATGGTGGCCTTCACTCTGGAGCTGCAGC
Source organism: Neogale vison (assembly GCF_020171115.1). Taxonomy (NCBI): domain Eukaryota; kingdom Metazoa; phylum Chordata; class Mammalia; order Carnivora; family Mustelidae; genus Neogale; species Neogale vison. The sequence goes on from NC_058096.1 coordinate 218,679,152, forward strand.
ATGCTCTGCAAGCCATCGGTCAGTGGGGGTGGGGTGAGGACAGGCCATTGGCCTGCAGAGGTGGGGCTGTGGGGGAGGGGGGGTGAGGACAGGCCATTGGGAGGGCGGGGCGGTGGGGGAGGTGAGGACAGGCCATGGGATGTGTGTGGGGGCTGAGGCAGTATTGCGGGACAGGCCCCCAGTTCTCTGGACCTGGGTGTCTGACTCTCCGTCCTCACGCATCCCCAGGTCCCACACTCCTCCTCAACAGTGACATCATCCGGGCCCGCCTGGGGGCTTCTGCTCTGGATAGGTATGTGTCTGGAGTTTGAGGAGGTGGGGGATAGAGCTGAAGTCTACAGTGCCTTCAGGTCTGCTTGAGATCTGGGCTGTGAACCAAGGACTGTGGGTCCCATCCCTTCAGTCCGTGGGAGACCGTGGGTCAGATCACCCCGAGGGCACGGACATGGTGGGACTTGGGTGTCTAAGTGTACGTCCTCCCGGTGACGGAGCTGCTGGTGTCTGGGAGGTGTGGGACCCCGGACAAGCCCCCGGGACGACCCTCCGCCGCCCCTGTCGCAGCATCCAGGAGTTCCGGCTGTCGGGGTGGCTGGCCCAGCAGGAGGACGCACACCGCATCGTTCTCTACCAGACCGACGCCTCGCTGACACCCTGGACCGTCCGCTGCCTGCGACAGGCCGACTGCATCCTCATCGTGGGCCTGGGCGACCAGGAGCCCACTCTTGGCCAGGTCCGGAGTCTATGCACAGGGACACCCCCACCCCCCAGAGAGCGTCCCCCTGCGCCAGGCCCCGTGCAACCGTGGGGCGTGGCAACCAGGGACCCAAGCTCAGTCAGGTGTGGGGGAAGTGACCGAGGGTTAGTGACTTCCGTCCTCCGTTGCCCTTGCAGCTGGAGCAGATGCTGGAGAACACAGCGGTGCGCGCCCTCAAGCAGCTGGTCTTGCTGCACCGGGAGGAGGGCGCGGGCCCCACGCGCACGGTGGAGTGGCTGAACATGCGCAGCTGGTGCTCGGGGCACTTGCATCTGCGCTGTCCGCGCCGCCTCTTCTCCCGCCGCAGCCCCGCCAAGCTGGTGAGCGCTGCACAGGCAGAGGGGCCCCTCCCGGGACCGCCGGCCTCTAGAGCCATTGGTGGGGGGGGCGGCTCAGAGACCTGTGGGGGCAGGAGCGGTGGGGTGGAGGTCCGGACACTGCCTCCTGAGCCCCCATCCTTATGCGTCGCCTCTCTGTGCCGCCCCCCACCCCCCGCCCGTATCCCAGCACGAGCTCTATGAGAAGGTTTTCTCCAAGCGCGCGGACAGGCACAGCGACTTCTCCCGCCTAGCGCGGGTGCTCACCGGCAACACCATCGCCCTGGTGCTGGGCGGGGGCGGTGCCAGGTGAGGGGTGGGACCTGCTCCCCGGCTCGCCCTGAGGGGCGGGGTCAGGGCGCCTGAGGGGTGGAGCTTATCTCCCGGAGCCGCCCTGTAGGGGTGGGGCTGGCACTTGTTCCTTGCGGGTGGGGAGGTGGGAGAAGGGGAGCTCCGGGGGTCGTGGGGCATCTCCAGTGGGTCCCTGGGTTTTCTCTCCCCGGCAGGGGCTGCTCACACATCGGCGTGCTGAAGGCGTTGGAGGAAGCAGGGGTACCTGTGGACCTAGTAGGCGGCACATCCATCGGCTCCTTCATCGGGGCCCTGTACGCGGAGGAAAGGAGCGCCAGTCGCACGAAGCAGCGGGCCCGGGAGTGGGCCAAGGTGTGGGGGGCCACCTGCCGCAGGAGGGCCCTGAAACCTGCTCCCTGAGGGGCTCCTGGGCTTTTTCTGCCCCTTTCCTGACTTCATCTGTGAACCCCTCCTGGCCTATGGCATTCCCTGCACAACCTTGCTGACCTCTTCTGACCTCCTGGTTGGCGGCCTTAGTCCCCAGCTCCCTGCTGGAGCGATCAGGACCCTTAGTGATCACCTTGTTAGTGACTCCAAGTGGCTTCCGTTCGACCCCAGCCGGCCTCCTTGTCCTTAGAGCATGACCTCGGTGTTGGAGCCAGTGCTGGACCTCACGTACCCCGTCACCTCCATGTTCACCGGCTCGGCCTTCAACCGCAGCATCCACCGGGTCTTCCAGGACAAGCAGATTGAGGTCTGCCCTCCGCCCTCGCCTGCCCCGCCCCTGCCGCTCCCCGCAGGAGTCCCGGCCCCTCTCCCAGCGGGCTCCTTGTCCCCACAGGACCTGTGGCTGCCCTACTTCAACGTGACCACGGACATCACCGCCTCAGCCATGCGTGTCCACAAAGACGGTGGGTGCCCCAGCTGGCCCCACAGTGACCTCTGCGGCGGTGTGGGGAGGGGGTGCAGGGAGGGCAGCCGAGCATCTGGGACATTGTTAACATGAGTGACCGTCCGCCCTGGCCTGATTGCCGAGCACTAACCATCACCCACTAATGCCCCAGAGGCCCCAGGTATGTCTCTCCTTGGGGGTGGGGGGGCTGGGGGACGAGCCGGACGCCTCACCCCCTCACGCCGTCCCCGCAGGCTGCGTGTGGCGTTACGTCCGGGCCAGTGCCTCCTACTGCCCCTACCTGCCCCCGCTCTGCGACCCCAAGGACGGGCACCTGCTGGTGGACGGGTGCTATGTCAACAACGTGCCAGGTCAGCGAGCCCACGGGGCTGGCCGGGCCTCCGAGCATGTCTGAGCGTGTCTGTGCGTGTCTGTGTCTGTGTGTCCCGCTGGGCAGGCTCCCTGTGGCGCTACGTCCGCGCCAGCATGACGCTCTCGGGCTACCTGCCGCCGCTGTGCGACCCGAAGGACGGGCACCTCCTCATGGACGGCGGCTACATCAACAACCTGCCAGGCAAGTGGCTGCCCGCTCACCCGCACGCACGAGCACACACGGGCGAGCACGTGGACGGGCACCCAGGAGGGTGTGTGCACGCCCGTGTGCACCAACAGACCCGGGGAGTGCCCGGGGACGGGAGCGTGTAGAACTGGAAAGCACATCCACATGCCGTGTTCAGCGTGATGCACGCGCGTAGACACACACACACGTGCACGCAGGGACGGCAGGACACCCGTCCGGGTTCACATCACCACACCCGTGCTCACGCGTTCTCGCGGCTGCTCACAGGGCGGGTGGCGTGTTCTCACACATGCATGTAGCCTGACCCAGGCATGCGTCCTTGCACACTATCTGTCCACATGCACACTGCACGCTGGCTCAGGTGTGCACAAGTGTAGGCACACAGATGGGCACGTGTGTGCCCACGTGAGCTTCCGGCTCTGCTGACTTCTCGCCTGCTGAGGAGCAGGGGACCGGCTGTGCCCCGGAGGATGTCACGTGCCCGGGAGCGAGCGCGCCCGAGTAGACACATGCGCTAGGTGCTCGCACACGCTCGGTGCTGGAGGCCGGAGATCGACCAACTGCCGCAAACCCAGCCCCTGCCTGGTTTTGTCAGGAAAGGTTTATTGAACACAGCCACATCCAGTGGTGCAGGCCTGGTTTCCGGCCCCCTCGTGCCTCAGCTGCGACACCGAGTGGTTGGGAGAAAGTTATTTTCTCTCTGGCCACTTATAGTAAAAGTTTGTCAACTCCTGCCGTTCGTGCCCTGTACGGATGCCCACGCTAACAGCCACGTACACATGAGTGGTGTGTGCAGATCCACAGCGGGGCGGTGCCAATCTAGACACGTGTGCACAGAAATGCACTCAGGCCCAGAGGTGTGTATAGAGCTACAGACCCAGAGCTGTACGTGTTCACACACAGGAGACACACACAGATGACAGATGCGTGCAGGCACCTGGGTATGGGGACATGTTCCTAGACACACAAATAGGCTCATGAGGGACTCATGCAAAGTCTTCTGGAGACTCGGGTGTTCTGGGCTGGGCCTGGCTTTGGGGCCCTGTCCCCATCTCCCCAGGCTCTCCCAAACCCTCTCAGGGACCCTCCCTGGGACACACGGACATACAAACACTGACCCACAGACACACCACCCTCCTCGCGGGGCCGTGACCCACCCTTCATGCCTCTGTCCTGTTTCCCTGAATCTCCTTGTTCTTGGTCATTGTTCGCTGTCCCCGTCTCAGCCCCACATTTCCCCCCAGATTCTCTGTGTTTCCACATCTCTGATACCTCTTTCTCCCCCCACAAATCTGTTGGTGTCTCCGCTTCCCTGCATCTCTGTCCCTTGTGGCTTGACGTCCACACCTCTCTGCATGTGTTTTTTTGCCACTTGGACTGCCTGCCTCTCTGGCTCTGTCCTCCTGGGTCTGGTTCCTGGTGTTCTTACCACTCTTTCTCTCTCCACATCACTCTTCTCCACGTCTCTGTCCCCCGTGTGACTGACCTGGTGTCTTTCATTCCCAGCAACTTCGCCCTTTTATCTCCATCGCCTCCGTCCCTCTGGCCCTAGTTCCCCAGCCTTAACAGTTCCACCATCCGACCTCACCTCCTCAAGGTCATGGGCATCGGTACCTGTGCCCTTTACATACTGGCACGTTTGTTTGCATGTTTTTTGTGTGTGTGACCATTTGTATGATGGTGTTTCTGGGACTGGGTTGAATGTCCCTGCCCTGGGCCTTGGTGGGGAGCTGCCTGCTGACACCCCCCGGCCCCACAGCGGACATCGCCCGCAGTATGGGTGCCAAGACGGTCATCGCCATCGATGTGGGAAGCCAGGATGAGACGGACCTCAGCACCTACGGGGACAGCCTGTCTGGCTGGTGGCTGCTGTGGAAGCGGTTAAACCCCTGGGCCGACAAGATCAAGGTTCCAGACATGGCCGAGATCCAGTCCCGCCTGGCCTATGTGTCCTGCGTGCGGCAATTGGAGGTCGTTAAGTCCAGCTCCTACTGCGAGTACCTGCGCCCGCCCATCGACTGCTTCAAGACCATGGACTTCGGGAAATTCGACCAGATCTATGTGAGCGGGTGGGGTGGCAAAGCTTTACTACCTAAAGCCCACAGCAACCCCGGGGGAAGGAGTGTAGGCTCCATTCCCGAGTGGGATCCGTGAGGAACAGAGTGCTAATCGATTTGTGATGTCTGCCGTGACTGTGGCAAGGGAACGTATGTGTGCTGTGTACACACTAAGTTTCCTGCTGGGTGCCAGCTGCACTGCCCAAAGTGCATTAGAAGGCAGGAATGGGAAAAGGCAATCAGTTAGTAATGTGTGCCGCAAACATGGGAGGGGCATGGAGCGACCGACATGCTTTATGCTACTAGCTGCTGATCTGAATAATGCGTCCTAGCCCACGTCCCCTGAAATCGACCGGGAGCGGAAGTGTGCAGGGATGGATTGGTGATGTCTGTCACAGGCTTGGGCGATGGGGCTGTCTGCAGGTGTATTGTGTATTTGCAGATCTTGAAAGAAGCCGACACACCATTTGGTGCACCGTGTGGGGCTGAGGGGGAAGGCATGTAGCGAGATTGACGGGTCAGGCCTGTCAGGGGCGCAGGGTGAGGAATATGGGGGCGAGTGTGCTACATGGGGCTGGCTGGGAAGTAAGTTGAGTCTCAGATGCCAGCTCCCCCAAACATCAGGCTCTCGAGGGGCCAAGGAACGGTCAGCAGAACGGAGATAGGCAGTGAAGGGAGGCAGAGGAAACATTGGGGTGGGGTGTTGGCAGGTCCAGCTCCAGTGTCCTCCCTTCCCGCAGGATGTGGGCTACCAGTACGGGAAGGCTGTGTTTGGGGGCTGGAGCCGGGGCGACATAATTGAAAAGATGCTCACGGACCGGCGATCTGCTGACCTTAACGAGAGCCGCCGCGCAGACGTAAGCCTGTGACCTACCCCAAGGGGGGCCACTCCTAACAACAGAGATTCCCCCAGCCTGGCTGAGGCACCCCCAGAACTCAGATGCCCCCAGACCTTGGATTTAGCTGAGCCCATCAGACCAGAGAGGTCCCCCTCAGATCTCGGGGCCCCAAGACACCACAGCCCCTGACGCTCCAGAGTCCCAGAGAGTGCCCAAGACCCTCACCTGTGCCGCTCCCCAGGTGCTGGCCTTCCCCAGCTCTGGCTTCACTGACTTGGCGGAGATTGTGTCCCGGATTGAGCCCCCCACGAGCTACGTTTCTGACGGCTGTGCTGATGGTGAGGGCCCAGGGGCACCTTGGGGGGTCACGGAGCTGGGGCTGGGATCCATGGGATATAGAGATGTTAGGCCAGCCGGCGTGATTCACTTTGCCCTGCTCCCCGGTTCCAGGGGAGGAGTCGGACTGCCTGACAGAGTATGAGGAGGACGCAGGCCCTGACTGCTCACGGGACGAGGGCGGCTCTCCCGAGGGCGCGAGCCCCAGCACTGCCTCCGAGATGGTGAGACTGGGTGGCCCCAGGCCCTCCACGGGGTGGGGGTGACATGGCGGAGGCATGCGCGTGTACCAGTGTCCCACGCTGTGTGATGTGTGCATGTGGCGCTCCTGTCCCTGCAGGAGGAGGAGAAGTCCCTTCTCCGGCACCGGCGCTGTCTGCCCCTGGACCCTCCAGGCTCAGCTGCGGAGGCCTGAGGCCCTCACGAGGGGTCCCCCTGGGGCGTGGCCGGGGCTGAGCCCGGTGGGGGTGGCTCACTTCTTCTCTGTCTGCTGCTATGCCTGCCTCCCTCCTGGGTTCCCCTTGAACCCCAGCCCCCCGGGGCCCACACACTGGACAGCCCTGCCCCTAAGGGGAGGGGCCTCACCGCACTGAGGACTGTGACCAGTCACTCCCAATAAACCTTTCCCTCTTGGAAGTGGCCTCGCGTCATCTTTGGGTCAGACGGCTGGCGCTGGGCCGGACAGCTCGGAGCTTGTCTTTGTACCCGCGCGCCATGCTCCGCCTCAGGCCCAGCCAGCCTGCCCCCCTGTGCGCGCGCTCGGGATTCCCCTGCAGTCCCCCTCCGTGCTGGCTTCAGACCGCAGGCCCCCTGGGGATCCCGGGTGTTCTTGGGTGCCCACCCTGGCGCCTTTTATTTTCCTTACCGGACTCCCACAGCCTCTGTGCTCGGCTGGCCCTGCTCTGTGCGGGCATTTTGTGTTTCCCGTTCTTCCCTGCTGTGTGCACCACAGAGCCTAGTTCCCGGGGACGATGCAGTACACGCAGGCTTAAGGACTTCGAGAGGCTCCCAGGCATTGGCCCTACTGAGCGTTCGGCTCTGGTCACCCAGCACATGCCAAACCCTGTGATGCACCAAGACCGTCCCCAAGGGTTCTCATTCATTGTCTTGGTGCATCTGGACTGTGGAGCAAGGCTGCCTGGTATGAAACCCCAGCCTTGCCTCTTGCTGGTGGCCTCGGGCTTGTTCCCAAGACTCTCTGAGCCTGCCTCGCTTCGCCTGGGGAATGGGATGTGGGTGGCACGGGACTCCCCCAATGTCACTATGGCCCAGGCCCGGCTCCCGGCCAGTGCCCCCCCCCCACTATGCGCTGCAGGGGGTCCCGGTCACTGCCTTCACCACATGCTGACACGTGTACAGTTCACTGGCCCTAAATATACACATTGTTGTGTGACCGTCCCCACCATCTAGAACTTCCTCATCTGAAACTGAAACTTGGCCTGAATTCAACACTGACTCCCCAGCCCCTGGCTCCCACCACCTGCGCTCTGTGTCTGTGGATTTGACTCCTCTAGGGACCTCCTCGGAGAGGGATGCTACAGCATTTGACCTTTGGTGACTGGCTTAGTTCACTGAGTATGGTGCCCTCCGGGTTCTTTTGTGTCACAGCAGGCGTCAGACTGTCCTTCCTTTTTAAGACTGAGACTCCGCGGTGTGGATGGATCACGTCGTGTCCACCCACTTACCCGTCAGTGGACCCCCGGGTTCCTTCCACTTCTTGGGCTCCGTGGATGGCGGCCGCGGCAAACACGGATGTGTGCCTGTCTAGGTCTGAGTCCCTGCTTTCACTTCCTCTGGGTGTGGACCGAGCGGGGGGATTGCTGGGTCATAGGTCTTTCTAAGTTGGACTTTTTGAGGAATCTCGCTCTTCCTCGCGGTGGCTATACCCCTTTCCCCGCCCACCGGCAACACAGTGGCTTTGGAAGGTTTGGGGGTGGAGACTAGTCAGATCTGTGTTTCCAGAAGGGCAGAGAGTGCAGGGGACCGAGGAGAGACGATGAGGCCTAGATTGAGGCAGCAGTGGGGGGCACGGGGTGGGGGCACCAAGGAGGATGGTGAAGGCACCTTGGTTGGTATGGGTCACCGGGGAGGGCCATCTTCCCTGAGATGGGGTGCGGGGAAGGACATAGGAGCAGGGGACGGTGCTCGGCTCTGTTTTGATCATGTTCAGTCTGAGGCACTTCAGGGACTGTTCAAGGGGAGATGGCAGGGGCTCTGGACGTTTCGGGTGGGGACCTAAAAGAGATTTGTACCAGGAACCAGTCTGGAGGCCTCGAGACAGCAGCGGAGATTGATGCCATGGGGGTGAATGGCGTTGTCCAAAGAGGCCATGCTGGGCAAGAACAGCCCCAGGGCTCATGTATGTCATGTCTCCAGATGCTTATCCGAAGACCCCACACACACCCCCACCTTGCAAGAGCCCAGAACCAGCCGAGGTGGGCTGAGCACCCTAACTGGGATTCTCTGGGCTTGGAGAGCGCTACTCTTCAAGGCGGCCTTGGTGCACCTGGAGCTGGAGCTCCCCAGGCCCCAGGCGTGTTGCTTGGCTGTGGCAGCCACAACCACGTGCCCCGGCTGCGGGGCTCCAGCAGCAGACCTCGATTTCTCAGTTCTGGAGTCTTAGAAGCCAAAGATCAAGGTGTCGGTAGGGTCGGTTCCTTCTCAAGCCTCTCCCCTTGGCTTGCAGATGGCCATCCTCTCCCCGTGGCCTCACGGGTGTTCCCTCTATGCCCATGTTCTGATCTCCTCATCTTCTGAGGACGTCAGTCATACTGGATCAGGGCCCACCCTAATGACCTCATTTTAACTTAATTATCTCCCTGGAGACGCTGTCTCCAAATACAGTCACATTCTGAGGTCCTGGGGTTCTTAGTACGGGCTGCTGTAATAAAATATCATGGACTGGGCAGCTTGTACACAACAGAAATTTATTTCTCACACCGAGGCAAGCTGCAAGCCTGAGATCAAGGTGCCAACATGCGGCCTTGTGGGGAAGGCCTTTTCCAGGTTGCAGAGTGCCAACTTCTTGTACCCTCCCTTGGCAGAGGGAGGTTGAGCGATGTCTCTGGGGTTTCTCTTATAAGGGCGCTCACTGATCCCCCCGGTGAGGATGCCAGCCCTGCGACCTAATTACCTCCCAGAGGCCCCATCCGATACCATTACGCTAGGGGTTAGGATTTCAACATGACAGCTAAAGCAGGGGACACAAGCCTTCAGTCCTTTGCACGGGGATTAGAATACCAGCATATGAATTCATGGGATTGGCAGTGACCCAGGCCAGTCTGTAATGGCAGGGAAGATAATTCCAGCTTGGTGAGGCAGAGTGGAGCACAGGCCTGGCGTCAGACCACCTGGTTCAAATGCCCAGTTGTTCCAATTCCTGGATTCTGTAAAGGAAGAACCATCTTTTCTGGGCTTTGGCCCCCGTGTGAGTTTCCTACTGCTTCTGTAACGAATCACCACAAACCTGGTGCTTCAAACAATGTACATTTATTTATTTTTATTTTTTTAAGATTTTTTTATTTATTTGACACAGAGAGCAAGAGAAGGAACACAAGCAGGGGGAGTGGGAGAGGGAGAAGCAGTCTTCCCACTGAGCATGGAGCCCGATGTAGGGCTCCATCCCAGGACACTGGGATCATGACCTGATCCCAAGGCAGACATTTAACGACTGAGCCACACAGGTACCCCCAACACACATACATTAGTTTACAGTTCCAGAGCCCAGAAGTTTGAAATGGGTCTCTCTGAGCTAAAAATCCAGGTGTCTGTAGGGGTGCATTCCTTCTGGAGGCTCTAGAGGAGAATCTGTTATTTTGCCTTTCCAGCTTCTAGAGGCGCCTGCAGTCCTCAACTGTGGCCCCATTCCCTACCTTTGAAGCCAGTGGTAGCCGGCTGGGTCTTTCTCACACTGCATCGCTCTGACCTCTGCTTCCACCATCGCCCCTTTTCCTGATGCTGACCCTTCTGCCTCCCTCCTGCAGGGACCCTTGTGATGACATGGGGCCCCCGTGGGTAATCCAAGATCATCTCAAGATCCTCAATGTAATCACTTCAGCAAAGTCCCTTTGGCCATGTAAGAGGACATATTCAGGGGCGCCTGAGTGGCTCAGTGGGTTAAGCCTCTGCCGTCGGCTCAGGTCATGATCTCAGGGTCCTGGGATTGAGCCCCACATCTGGCTCTCTGCTCAGCAGTGAGCCTGCTTCCCCCTTTCTCTGCCTGCCTCTCTGCCTACTTGTGATCTCTCTCTCTCTCTGTCAAATAAATAAATAAAATCTTTGTTAAAAAAAGAGGACATATTCATATATATATATATATATATATACACACACACACATACATATATATTTTTTATTTTTAAAAAGATTTTATTTATTTATCTGAGAGAGTGACAGAGATAGAGAGCATGAGCATGGGGAGGGGCAGAGGGAGAGGGAGAAACAGACTCCCTGTTGAGCAGGGAGCTCGACATGGGGCTCCGTCCCAGGACCATGACCTGAGCTGAAGGCAGATGATCAACCAACTGAGCCACCCAGGCACCCCTTTATTTATTTATTTTAGAGAGAATGAATATGAAGAGCAGAGAGAGGGAGAAAGAATCTCAACCAGACTCCCCACTGAGCACAGAGCCCAACTCAGGCCTTGAGCTCACCACCCTAGGTCAAGACCTGATCCAAAACCAAGAGTAGGATGCTGGTCTCACGTGTCAGCACCATGGACAGCGAGAGAGCTGTCCCGGGTGCTGCCAAGGCCCCCTAAAAGCCTTCCCCTCCTAGCCTGCCCCCAGGAGACATTTAGGTTTTGAGGGGCACAGTAAACCAAAAAGTCCCTGTTGGCCCCTTGTCAATCTCTCTGCCCTAGTGTCGTTCCCCTCCACCCCAATACACCAGATTCTTTTTCTCAAACTTTCCAGACTCCTGCCTTGAAATGCTTTGTCCTTTGCTCTTTACTCTTTGCGTAGCTGAATAAGTCTTTTCTCAAATACCATCTTTTCAGACTGTCCAAAACTACTGTCTCATGTAGCTTCCCCACCCCACCTGCCCAGTTTCCTTGCTTTTAAGTCACGATCTCTAGCCACAGTTGTTTTACATATTATCATCCTATTTTATAGGAGAGAAAACCGAGGCTCATGAAGGGGTTAAGTTAAGAGATGGAGCCAGGATTCATATTCATAAGCTTACTGTTTCCCAATGATGTTTCCTTAGGGAGTTGACTTGCTGAGGTTTCCATTATGGGCTGTAGTCCTGGGGCCAGAACTTAGTCCTCAGGAAGGAAGTCCTCCATGGGCCTAGAAGGAGCCCCCAATCAGTAGAGCCTACCTCTACAGTACCCCAAGTCTCTCCAACTTATACTGGTATCAACCTTTTGTACCTTCTCTTACTGATCCTGGGCAGGATGAGACCCCTGGCACCTTGAAGCTGGAGTGGAGCCTGCTTGGAGGTTCCCCCCTCCCAAGTTTATTTGTTGAAATGCTAAACCCCAGGACCACAGAATGTGACTCTTTTTGGAAATAAGGTTTTTAAAGAGGGAATTAAGCCAGAATTAATCCAACTGGCATTCTTATAAAAGGGGGAAATTTGGACACTAAGGTACATGGAGGGAAGACAGTGTGAAGACACAGGGAGAACATCATTTACAAGGCCAAGGAATGCCCGAGGCCACCAGAAGCTAGGAAAGAAGGATGGGATAGATTCTTTCTCAATGCTCAGAGGATTCACCCCTGTTAACACCCTCATCTCTGACTTCAAGCCTCCAGAACCATGAGACAAGAAATTTCTAAGTCACCTTGTCTGTGGTCCTTTGTTATGGAAGCCCTACCAATCTAATATAAAGCCCTTGACTGGACCCAGGTACCAAGATGTGGTTAGGTTGGTGTATCAGTCAGGATAAATCAGATTATGCTGCTATAACAAATGATTCCAAAGTCTGAGGGGCTTAAAACTATGCAAAATTAACTTTTTGCTCTCAAGATGTATATGTTGCAAATCATCTAGGAATTCTTCCCCATGTGCCTCACTCCTCATCCCACGTGATGAAACAGCCACATCTGGAATGTTTCAGGTTACTGTAGCAGAGGAAAGAAATCTGGGGGGGGGGTGTTGCACAGCAATTAAATGCCCTGGCCCAGAAATGACACTGCTCATTGGCCAGAACAAGTCACATGGCCCTGCTCAACCATGAGCATGCAGGAAAGAGCAGCCCTACCCCATGCCCAAAAGAGAGAGAATTGGAAATTTTTGGTGAAAACATCATTTAACAGAATTAGTTCGGCTCCCACTGGAACTTCTTGGGCTGTCCTGGCTGCTTCTCCTTGGTTTTAGAGCTTAAGGCTCAGCTAATGCTAAGAAATCTTGGGGTTCTGGTGAAGGCTTTGGTTTTGGGTCAGGGGGCCTGCCCTGCAGCTCACGGGAGCTGGCCAAGAGGAGTGGGATCAGAGGAGACTGATGGAGCCAGGCTTCCAAGGGGCTGCCCTTTGCATGTTCCTGGCCAGGTCTCTGAAAACAACCACATTGAGGTCAGACCCAGGACATCTGGAAAGCTGGTTAAAGGGTCTCTCCTATAGAGAGTGGTCTCCTAGGTATCTGTCCCCCAGATGAAAACAGATGTCCAGCGAAATCTTGTACTCAGAAGTTTCTAGCAGCATTACTCATAATAGTCAATCATACACCCATCAACTGATGAATGAATGAACAAACTTTTATAGCCACACAATGGTATATGATTCAGTCACAAAGGGAGTGAAGTATTGCCCCATTACACAATGTGGATGAAGCTTGGAAGCACTATGCAGAATGAAAGAATGTATTAATGTGATGACTTGATGCATAGATACATTGTGAAAGGATCCCCCATTGAGGTGGGTGACATGCTCCTGACCTCGCATATTTACTCCCCCTCCCTTTTTGTGAGCACATTTAAGTTCTGCTCTTAACAAATGTCAATAATAATAATACCGTACAATGTTATCAGCTATAGTCATCATGTTCTACATCAGATCCCTAGACCTTATTCATCTTATAACAAAGTTTGTGCCCTTTTACCAACCTCTTCCTATCTCTCCATCTCCCAGCCCCTGGAAACCACTTTTCTATTCTTTGTTTCTTTCTTTTTTTTTTTTTTTAAGATTTTATTTATTTGACAGAAAGAGATCACAAGTAGGCAGAGAGGCAGAGAGAGAGGGAAGCAGGCTCCCCACTGAGCAGAGAGCCCGATGTGGGGCTCGATCCCAGGAGCCTGGGATCATGACCTGAGCGGAAGGCAGAGGCTTTAACCCACTGAGCCACCCAGGCGCCTCTATGAAGTCAGCTCCCCCCTTCCCACGCCTAGATTCCACTTGTAAGTGATGCCTTAACAGTGTTGGTCTTTCTCTGTCTGACTCACTTCACTTAAAATAATGCCCTGCAGTTTTTCTCATGTTGTTGTAAATGACAGGATTTCTTTATTTTTAATTTTTTTTTAGGTTTTTAAAATTTATTTGTTGGGGGGCACAAACAGGAGGAGTGACAGGCAGAGGCAGAGGGAGAAGCAGACTCTCCACTGAGCAAGGAGCTGGATGTAGGACTTGACCCCAGGAGTCACTCAGGTGCCATTTATCTCTGAAATTCAGGATTTCTTTCTTTTTAAAGGTAAAATAAGGCATGTCTGGGCGGCTCAGTCAGTTAAGCAACTGCCTTTGGCTCAGGTCATGATCCCAGGGTCCTGGGATTGAGCCCTGCATCAGGCTCACTGCTCAGAAGGGAGCCTGCTTTCCTCTCTCCTTCTACCTGCTGCTCCCCCTCTTTGTGCTCTCGCTCTCTCTCTCTGAAAATAAATAAAATCTTTTTTTAAATTTTATTTTTTTATTTGATAGAGAGACGGTGAGAGAGAGCATGAGTGAGGAAAAGGTCAGAGAGAGAAGCAGACTCCCCATGGAGCTGGGAGCCTGATGTGGGACTCGATCCCGGGACTCTGGGATCATGACCTGAGCCGAAGGCAGTCGTCCAACCAACTGAGCCACCCAGGCGTCCCAAATCTTTTTTTTTTAAATGCCAAAAAATATTCCACTGAGTATTCTTTATCCTTTCAATCCATCAGTGGGCACTTGGATTGTTTCCATAGCTTGGATATTGTGAATGATGCGGCAGTGAACATCGGGATGCAGATATCTCTTTGAGATGGTGATTTCCTGTTCTCTGCATGTATACCTAGAAGGGGAAGTGCTGGGATGCCTGGGTGGCTCAGTTGGTTAAGTGTCTGCCTTTGGGTCGGGTCATGTTCTCAGGGTCCTGGGATGGAGCCCCGCATTGGGCTCCCTGCTCAGTGGGGACCCTGCTTCTCCCTCTCTCTCTCCCATTACCCCTGCTTGTAGGCTCATGCACACCCTCTCTTTCTGTCTCAAATAAATATTTAAAATCTTAAAAAAAAAAGAAGAAGAAGAAGAAGAAGAAGTGGAACTTCTGGGTCATATGGTAGTTTGATTTAAAAATTTTTTTAAAGATTTTATTTATTTATTTGACAGAGAAAGAGCACAAGTAGGCAAAGAGGCAGGCAGAGAGAGAGAGGAGGAAGCAGGCTCCCTGCTGAGCAGAGAGCCCGATGTGGGACTCGATCCCAGGACCCTGAGATCATGACCTGAGCCAAAGGCAGCGGCTTAACCCACTGAGCCACCCAGGCACCCTATTTAAAAATTTTTTTAGGGACCCTCCGTACTGTTTTCCATAGTGGCTGCACCAGTTTACATTCCTAACAAAGTGCATAAGACTTCCCTTTTCTCCACATCCTGTGATGGAAATGTTTTCACGTCGACAGGGGAGATGGATGTACAGCTCTGTGAGCTGCACACTAGAGCACACTAGAGCCCACCAAATTGTACGCGTGATCTGTCAACTAGATCCTCAGACTCAAGTAGGAAACTTTGGGAACAGAAGATTTAGGGTGGTTCAAACCTGGATTTTCTCAGAATTGGGGGAGATCCTAGCCCCTTGCCAGCCAGGGAGCTCCCCTTCTCACCTGGGTCTTTTACAGATTTTTAGTCCCTGTCTCAAAGGGTTGCTTTGAATGAAATGGAGTTCCTTACAGGAGGAGACACACGTGCAGAGACACACACACACACGCACACACACGCACACACACCCCCACTCCTGGAGCAGCCTCTGCCTCTTACTTGCCCGCCACCAGGGGGCGATCCTGCCGTGATCGTTGGGTGTCTGGCCCCAGTCGTGAAGATTTCAAGGGAGGACCATTTTCCTGCGGACTCAAGGAGCCTTAAACTGTGGGCAGCACTTGGCTAACTCCTTGCTTTCTTTTGCCCTTTATGGTTTAAACAACGTGCAGTGGAGAGGGGGCGCTTTTTCTCATTATAAAACGATCGCTGGTGTGTGTAAAATAAGTAAAGCATAAAAATAAAGGTGCTATGTGTTCATTAGGAAATATATATTCATAATATATGGTCATTAGAACACTCAGAAAATATAGAATATAAAAAAAGGAAAGTAAGTCATCCACATGTGTTCCACTCCCTGGACACAAACACTGCTATAATACTTTCTTCTCGTTTCCCAGCTTGTTACTCTATACTCAGTTTAAATGACCCGGTTTTGCTTTTATTGAAACTCAAAGCTCTGAACGAAGAGGCGGACAGATTTGATCACATGAAAACACGTCATCATGAACAAAGACAAAAGACCAACCAAAACAAGGCTAGGAAGGGAACATGGGCAGCATAAAGGACAGGCAAGGAGCAGGTACAGCTGTTTATTGAGTGCTTGCCGCTCCCTGGGCACTGTTCCGGCTACTTTCTATATACAAATTAATTTAATACTCAACCCTAAGAGATAGATACCGTTATTATCTCTATTTTACAGATGAGAACCAGAGACACAGAGAGGTTAAGTGACTTGCTCAAGATCACACAGCGGAGCCTGAATCAGAGCAGCTTGGCCCCAGGGTCCTTACTCCTTCCATCAGTGTGCCTTTTCACATAGTCCAGTTTGGCACCCAAACTATGTGAACAGGCTAAACACAGGGGCGCCCGGGTGGCTCAGTGGGTTAAAGCCTCTGCCTTCGGCTGAGGTCATGATCCCAGAGTCCTGGGATTCCCTGCCCAATAGGGAGCCTGCTTCTCCCCCTTCTTCTGCTTCTCCCCACCCCACTCATGCTCTCCCTCAAATAAACAAATAAAATCTTTTAAAAAAAGATTTTATTTGTTTATTTGTGAGAGAGAGAGAGAGAGCCCAAGCCGGGGAAGTGGCAGGCAGAGGGAGAAGCAGACTCCCCCCTGAGCAAGGAGCCCCTGACTTGGGACTAGATTCCAGGACCCTGGGATCATGACCTCAGCCGAAGGCAGAGGCTTTAACCCACTGAGTCACCCAGGCACCCCAGTAATGGTCCAAATCTTAATTCTTATTCGAATCTTATGGAGAATTGGATGAATAATGAGCATCATCAAACTGTCGGAAGTGAAAACTGTTGAAACTTTTTGGGAAGGGATTTGGCTATGGTAGAACAAAATATTTAAAGCACCTAACCTTTGAGCTGGCCACTCTCTAGCCAACAACAGAGCCCATAAATGCATGTGCCTAAGGACGTGTGCTCATCACAGCCTGGCTTGCAATGATGCCATTGCTTGTAAAAGTGAAACGTGGCATAGAGTCTCCATGACTGACAATAGGGGCATAGTTAGACAAATTGGGCCTGGCATGCTATGGGAACGCTCTGTAGCCATTAAAAAGAATGAGACAGATCCATATTCACTGCCATGGAAAAATCCCTCCATACCTTGCTCCATGGAAAAAAAAACAAAAACAAAAAAACCCACATAACATTGCGTACAGTATGAGTGCCTTTATGTTAGAGAACACGAACGGACACATGTACCAGACACCTCGGAAGTCTCCTCCAGACAATGGGCAGTGGGTCCCTCTTAAGAAGACGTGGAGTGAGAGTTTAAGGGAAGAATGTCTGCCTCTTTTACTTTTCTGTTAGTTGAGCCTTTTACAACAAGATTGTATTATTTCGATGATTTTTTAAAGCCCCAGAATATATCTTGTTAAATATTCTTTTAAAGCATGCCGCCTCCCCCTCTCCCCTGCCCCCATAGCTGCATAATGATTTAACTTGTCCTTTCCTGCTGGGTTGTTTGTGACTTTCCACTGTTCCGTAGGAAACTGGGATGCATATCCTTGTATGCTAATCTCCGCGCCTCTGGGATGAATTCCTGATGCTACTCCCAATTCACTAGTGAAGAAATGAATGAACAGCACAGATTTATTGTTTCTCTGCTTGTGTTCTTACAAAAAGATCTTAGGTGTAGAAATACTTGGCAAGTTGCCCTGGAAAAGGTGGTACACACCCCTGGGAATGGATGTAGAGTCTTGCTTCCTAGAACACTTGAAAACGCCAGGCAGGACGGCAATTTAAAACTATCTGTGAATGCAAGTGAGACAGGAAAGGCTCACATCCATGCGGTGATACCTTGTGCCAGGTCCCATTCTAAGAGTTTCAGTGTAATGGTTTTTTTTTTTTTTTTAATTTAATATTTTAATTCATTGTGTGCAATAATCCTACTTTGCTCTTCACTTTTTAGGTAAACTGAGGTACAGGGTGATGAAGTCATTCAGCCAGTGGTCTGACTTTTTAAATAAGAAGCCCAGAGGGGGGGCGCCTGGGTGACTCAGTGGGTTAAAGCCTCTGCCTTCGGCTCAGGTCATGATCTCAGGGTCCTGGGATCGAGTCCCGCATCGGGCTCTCTGCTCAGCGGGGAGCCTGCTTCCCTCTCTCTCTCTCTCTGCCTGCCTCTCTGCCTACTTGTGATCCCTCTCTGTCAAATAAATAAATAAAATATTAAAAAAAAAAAAAAAAAAGAAGCCCAGAGGGGCGCCTGGGTGGCTCCATCTGTTAAGTGTCTGCCTTTGGCTCAGGTTGTGATGCCGGAATCCTGGGATGGGGTCCTGAGATCGAGCCCCAAACCCTAATTTTTCTCCCTGCCAAACGGGGTGGTGGGGAGCATGCTTCTCCCACTTCCTCTGTCCCTCCCCTACACTCCTGCACACGCTCTCTCTCAAACTCTTGGTAGATTTGTTTGAAGCTCTGATTTCATGACCAAACATCAATTTGTTCTTAACTTTGTTTTTTAAGATTTTTTTAAAGATTTTTTTAAAAGATTTTTTAAGATTAACAACACTGTCAGTTGTTAAATGCTTTGAAAATCACCCTTAACATTCATATGCAACATGGATGCCTGGGTGGCTCAGTTGGTTAAGCAACTGCCTTCGGCTCAGGTCATGATCCTGGAGTCCCAGGACAGAGGCCCAGGATGCAGTCCTACATCTGGCTCCCTGTTCAGCTGGAAGTCTGCTTCTCCCTCTAACTCTCCCCCCTCATGTTCTCTCTCTTTCTCATTTTCTCTCCCTCAAATAAATAAATAAAATCTTTTTAAAAAATTCATATGCGGGTGCCTGGGTGGCTCAGTGGGTTAAACATCTGCCTTTGGCTCAGGTCATGATCCCAAAGTCCTAGGATCCGCTCCTTGGTCAGTGGGGAGCCTGCTTCTCCCTCTGCCTGTTGCTCTCCCTGCTTAAGCTCTCTCTCTCTCTGACAAATAAATAAATTAAAATCTTTAAGAAAAAAATTTTTTAAAGATTTTTATTTATTTATTTGACAAACAGATCACAAGTAGGCAGAGAGGCAGGCAGAGAGAGAGGAGGAAGCAGCCTCCCTGCTGAGCAGAGAGCCCGACGTGGGGCTGGATCCCAGGACCCTGGGATCATGACCCGAGCCAAAGGCAGAGGCTTTAACCCACTGAGCCACCCAGGCGCCCCAAGAAAAAAAAAATTTTTTTTAAAAGATTTTATTTATTTATTTGACAGAGAGAGATTACAAGTAGGCAGAGAGGCAGGTAGAAAGAGAAGGAGGAGGAAGCAGGCTCCCTGCTGAGCAGAGAGCCCGATGCGGGACTCGATCCCAGGACCCCGAGATCATGACCTGAGCCGAAGGCAGCGGCTTAACCCACTGAGCCACCCAGGCGCCCCAAGAAAAAAATTTTTAAAGGAGGGGCTTGAACTCAAGACCCTGCAATCAAGACCTGAGTTGAGATCAAGAATCAGGTGCTTAGTGCTCGCTTCGGCAGCACATATACTAAAGAATCAGGTGCTTAACAAATTGAGTCACCCAGGCACCCTTTGAAATTTTGAATTTCATATAATTTTCAGGCATTGTCAAATATTCTTCATTTGATTTTTTAAAAGATTTTATCAATTTATTTTATGGCTTTGCCGTTTTACTCTTAATTCTTTCATCAATCTGAAATTTAGTTTTTTATGTGATGTGTTATAGGGTTTGAACTGATTATTTTCCCAAATGGTCAACCAGTTGTCCGAGCCCTATGCAAAGAGTGTTAGAGAATGTTACACTTTCTCATGTGTGCTGAGAAGTGTGGTAGGTGAGCTGGGCAATCTGTTTGAACTCCAATGAAGTCTTCCCTGACCAGGGTCCCCTCACTCATCATGGATTCTGAGAGAGGCGCCATTTCTCTGTGACCAGTTTGGGATTGTCTCCCAGGAGGGACTTAAACCAGCAGTTCTGGAACTGAACTCCTTGCATTCTTCATCAGCGTTAGGCAAAAAGGGTCTGCAGACCAGAAAATGCATCAAATGATTGAAGAGTCAAATAGACTTTCCTTATTCATTCAACAAACGTTTGCACAGCTCTGTGCGAGCACCATGTTGCAGTCTGTAGCAACGGTGATGAGAAATGGAAAAACACAGTCGCGTCCCTTACATCTCTGTGGGAGAGTGAAATAGTTGTATCATATGTGATGTGTGTGTTTATTAACTTTATAAGAAGCTGCCAAAGTGTTTTCCAAAGTGGCCACACCATTTCAGCAGTGGGCGAGTGTTCTAATTGCTTCATATACTCGCCAACCGTTGGTTCTGTCATATCTTATCTTTTATTTTTAATTTTAATTAATTAATTTATTTTTGTTATTGTAGTGGGAGTGCCTCTCCTTGCAGTTTTAATTGAAACTTGTCTGATCACTAATGATACTGAACATACTTACTTGCTGTTTGTATAACTTCTTCGGTAAAGCGCTCGTTTAATCTTTTACCCATGGGGGGAAGAACCACGTTGTTTGTCATATTGTGTTGTGAGGGTTTTTAATATATTCTTGGATACAAGTCTTTTCTCAGATATGTGCTTTGAGAATGTTTTCTCCCAGTCTGTTCCTTGTATTGTGTTTTTCCTAATGGTATCATGGAAAGACTGACCAAAAGTTCCATCTTTTGGTTAAGTTCAATTTGTCACTTTTTGAATAATCTGGTTTTTTTGTGTTTTTTTTGTATCCTATCAAGAAATATGGGCCTAAAATGAGGGTGCAGAGATTTTCTCTTGTGTTTTCCTCTAGAAGTTTTATAGTTTTAATTCTAGGTTTGGGTCTGTAATTTATTTTGAGTTATTTTTATATATGATGTGAGGTAGGGATCAAGGTTTATTTATTTATTTTTGCATACAGATGCATAATTTTTCCATCCCACTTGTCAGAAAGACTCTCCTTTTCTCATCAAGTTACCTGGATAGCTTTATTAAGACAACTGATCATGTATGTGTGGGTCTATATTTATGGGCTTTCTAGTCCACTAATATATAGGTTTATCCTTATACCAACATAATATTGTTTAGTCTACTGTAAATTTATGTCTTGAGATCAAGTAACTTACATCCTGCAATTTCATTCTTTATTATTATTATTATTATTTTATTACTGGGGACCCACTCGGGCACCCCAACTTCATTCTTTTTCAAATTGCTTAAGCTCTTCCAGATCCTTCCCATTTCCGTAACTTTAGAATCCACTCGCCAGCCTGTACCAAAAAAACCTACTGAAATTTAGAGTGGGATTGCACTGAATCTATGGGTCATTTTAGGGAGAAATGACATATTACCAATATTGAATCTTCTACTCCATAAATGTAGTGTATTTCTGTGTTTGTTCTGGCTTTCTTTGATTTTTCTGTACAGTGCTTTCTAGTTTTTCATGTATAGGTCTTGTACACATCTTGTTAGATTTATCTCTGAGTATTTACATCTCTGACGGTATTGAAAATAATATTGATTTTTCATATTTCCATTTTCCAGTTGTCTGTTGTTAATATGTAGAGACAGAATTCGTTTTTATGTATTGATCTTGTATCCTACAGCTTTCCTAAACTCACAATAGGTCTAGTAGCCTTATGTCCATTCTTTTTTATTTTCTATATAGATGATTATATTTTACTGTTTTCTTTCTTTTCATTCATGCAGACAATCATGTTTAACTTTTCTTTCCTATTTGTGCTTTTTTATTTCTTGTCTTTCCTTATGACCCTGGCCATGACTTCAGACACAATGCTGAATAGAGGCAGCGAGAGCAGATACCTTGGCCTTGTTCCCAGTCTTGGGGTAAAACATCTCAACATTTACTATTAAGTATATTGTTCTAGCTATAAGTTTTCATATATACTTTTTAGTACATAGAGAAAACCTTTTTTTTTTTTTTTAAGACTTTATTTATTTATTTGACAGAGAGAGACACAGCGAGAGAGGGAACACAAGCAGGGGGAGTGGGAGAGGGAGAAGTAGGCTTCCCACTGAGCAGGTGTGGGGGATGAGGGGCTCCATCCCAGGACCCTGGGATCATGAACTAAGCAAAAGCCAGACGCTTAACAATTGAGCCACCCAGGCACCCAGGCATCCCATAGAGGAAATCTTTTATTCCTAGTTTGTTGAGAGGTTTTTTCCAATATCCTGAGTCTGTGTTGATTTTTGTCAAATGAATTTTCTACATCTATTAAGATGATGATTCTCATCTGATTATTCTTTTCTAATCTCTGGGTATGGCAAATCAGGACGATTGATTTTCAAATGCTGAATCAACCTTGCATTACTCAGATAAACCACCATGTGATCATGATGTATTTCCCTTTGTATAAATTGCTGGACTCTATTTGCTAATATTTGGTTAAGGATTGTTTGTGTCCATATTCTTTTTTTTTAAAGATTTTTTTTTAATTAAAAAAAATTTTAAATTAACATATAATATATTATTAGCCCCAGGGGTACAGGTCTGTGAATTGTGTCCATATTCTTTTTTTTTTTTTAAGATTTTATTTATTTATTTGACAGAGATCACAAGTAGGCAGAGAGGCAGGCAGCGAGAGAGGGGGAAGCAGGCTTCCTGCTGAGCAGGGAGCCCGATGCGGGACTCCATCCCAGGACCCTGAGATCATGACCTGAGCCGAAGACAGAGGCTTTAACCCACTGAGCCACCCAGGTGCCCCTTGTGTCTATATTCTTGAAAGATAGTGGTCTGTAAGGTGTTTTTTTTTTTCTTATAATGTCTTTATCTGATTGTGGTATCAGATTAATATAACCCTTATAGAATTAACTGGGAAGTGTGCCCTCCTACTTTCTGGAAGAATTTGTGTAAGGATTAGTATTATTTCTTTCTTATATTTTGTAGGATTCACCAATGAAGCCATCCAGGCATGGAGTTTTCTTTGTGGGAAGGGCTTAAGTCACAAATTCCTTTTTTATTTTTATTTTTTTGAAAGATTTTATTTATTTATTTGACAGATGGAGATCACAAGTAGGCAGAGAAGCAAGCAGAGAGAGAGGAGGAAGCAGGCTCCCCGCCGAGCCACCAAGGTACCCCTCAAATTCCATTTTTAAATAGAGGACTATTTAGGTTGTCCATTTTTTTTCTTTTTTTTTTTTAAGATTTTATTTATTTATTTGACAGAGAGAGAGATCACAAGTAGGCAGAGAGGCAGGCAGAGAGAGAGGGAGGAGGAGGCTCCCCACTGAGCAGAGAGCTTGATGTGGGGCTCCATCCCAGGACTCTGGGATCATGACCTGAGCCAAAGGCAGAGGCTTTAACCCACTGAGCCACCCAGGCGTCCCTAGGTTGTCCATTTTATTCTTAAGTAAGTTTTTGTAGTCTTGCATTTCAAGGAGTTTGTATGTGCCATGTAAGTTCTCAGATTTATAGGTATCAAGTTGTTCATAAAATTCCCTAGTTATCCTTTTTTTTTTCTTTCTTAAAGATTCTATTTATTTATTTGACAGAGAAATCACGAGTAGGCAGAGAAGCAGGCCGATTTGGGGGTCGGGGAGCAGGCTCCCCGCTGAGCAGAGAGCCCCATGCGGGGCTCAGGGCTTCATCCCAGGACCCTGAGACCGTGACCTGAGCCGAAAGCAGACGCTTAACTGACTGAGCCACCCAGGCGCCCTCTTCATTATCCTTTCAATGTCTGAAGGACCTATAGTGATCTCCTCTCTTTTATTTCACTGTGCAAGTTCTCTTGTTCAAGCCTCTGTCTCCGTCACATTTCCCATTGTCCCATTGGCCAAAATAAGTCACACTGACTCAGAGTGGGAGGGGATCCCCCAGGTGGGTGGAGACAGGCAGATGTGAACAAATTGGGAGCCATCACTTCAACAATCTGCCATACACACTACCTCCCTGTGGGAAGTTTCTGCCCCTAAGGAACAGATTTGTTCCTATTACTTGCTTAGTGATTTTGTGTGACCAGGTTATTTATGTAAGTATAAGAAGAGTATTGCAGGGGCGCCTGGGTGGCTCAGTGGGTTAAGCCTCTGCCTTCGGCTCAGGTCATGATCTCAGGGTCCTGGGATCGAGCCCCACATGGGGGGGGGGGCGTCTCTGCTCAGCGGGGATCCTGCTTCCCGCCGCCCCCCCTCGCCGCCTCTGCCTACTTGTGATCTCGCTCTGTCAAGTAAATAAATAAAATCTTAGTATATGTGCTGCCGAAGCGAGCACAAGTAAATAAATAAAATCTTAAAAAAAAAAAAAAAAAAGAAAGAAGAGTATTGCACATTCACGAAGGCCACCTTATTGCATGGTCTTCCTGTCTACCAGTCCTCCGACGTCTCGTTCTCCCAGAGCACTCACCACACCTGTAATCACATAATTGTGTCTTTAGCTGTTCAGTGTCCATGTTCCCACTAGAATATAAGCTCCGTGAGGACAGCGACTGTGTCTGTCTATCCGGGCTGATTCCCCAACTCCTAGCACATAGGAGATGCTCTATTAATTTCTGTGTTTGAAAAGAAAACCTGTGAATCTACAAGCTACCCCACACCCTACAATTACCTTCATGGGTAGGATACATCATTTGCTAGGAAAATTGAGAAATGAGGTGGGGAGTCTAGGAAACAGACCCTCTAAAGCACGAACTCAGTATGTACTGTGTGCATGTATGATTCGGCAAAAAGAATCGATCTGGGGCCGGCGGAGCTCGCTTCTCGTGGAAAGAATCAAAGACAGGCTGTACAAGAGGAGACAGAGATGCTGCAGAGGGGGCTTGTTTTAGCTTGGGGGAGGTTTGCACTAACCAAGGTTGACGGTTCCTTTCCTCTGCGGTATCCCTCCAGAGCAGGGATTGAGTTTGAGGGAAAGAGAAGATATGGAAACCCGGGAGGTTGGGGGGAAGAATAGCTTCCTTTTATTGTTTGTTTGTTTGGTTTTTTTTCCAAGATTGTCTTTATTCATTTGAGAGAGACTGAGAGCAAGTACAGGCTGAGAGGGGAAGGGGCAGGAGAGAGAGAGGGAGGAGGAGACTCCCCGCTGAGCAGGGAGCCCGATGCGGGACTCATCCAAGGACCCTGGGATCTTGACCTGAGCCAAAGGCAGAGGCTTAACAGACTGAGCCACCTGGGTGCCCCGGGGAGGAGCAGTTTCAGAGGACAGCGGGAGCAAGTCATGGAGGGTGGCTGGAGATGCAGCGAGGTTTCAGAGGGAAGATTTCCAAGGGAAGAGAGGTGGTTTCCACTCCTCCCATCTCACTTCTTTGACTCCCTCCCCTGTACCTCCCACACGCCGCACCCTTGAAACTGCTTTCCTCGAGGTCACTATTGAACACTATGTTCCTGTATCCGCTGTGAGTGTTCCATCCTTATCTCACAGACCCTCCAGGCCAGCCCCAAACCCTGGGGAGCACTCCCACCCTCTGGAAAACCTTGCCCTCTTTGGTTTTCCTCTCCAGGCTCCATTGCCAGCCGGTATCTCGGTTTCCGTGGGGCTTCAATTCCGGACTTCTCTGAGGGCACTCCAGGTTCTGGGCGTGACTCCTGAGGGGATCCTGAGCCGTGGGGTCTTGGCAGACTGCAGCGTCACAGGACCCAAAGTTTGTATGAGATCAGCCTTTCCCAGCATGTCCTTTAGCTGTCCCCGCGGGGTTGGCAAGGGCCAGTGGGCACAGCAAGGAGCTTAGAGGATGATATGGAGCCTTCATCTGTGTTGAGCTCCTCCAGGCTTCACCAATGTTGGAAGAGCAGCCAGAGCCCCCTCTGCTCTCCACTTCTCCCTCCTCCCTCCATCCTCTGCAATCACATTGTCTTCAGGTTTTATATCTGCAAAATCACTGCCTCACATCTGTTTGCCCAAAGTCCTCGTCCTACCAGAGGAAGGGGGAAAAAAAGAGATGAAGTGGACAGAAAATTTCTTCCCATCAAGGACAATGCAAAGGACAGAAGGCATACTTGAGATAATCTCTGGTCCTTGGCCTGTTTCAGTACGGACTATGTGTGTGTGTTTATAATAGACTATTTTTTTTTTAAAGATTTTATTTATTTATTTGACAGAGAGAAATTACAAGTAGATGGAGAGGCAGGCAGAGAGAGAGAGAGAGAGGGAAGCAGGCTCCCTGCTGAGCAGAGAGCCCGATGCGGGACTCGATCCCAGGACCCTGAGATCATGACCTGAGCCGAAGGCAGCGGCTTAACCCACTGAGCCACCCAGGCGCCCCTATAATAGACTATTTTTTTAAAGATTCTATTTTATTTATTTGACAGAGAAAGAGATCACAAGTAGGCAGAGAGGCAGACAGAGAGAGGGGGAAGCAGGCTCTCTGCTGAGCAGAGAGTCTGAGGCAGAGCTTGATCCCAGGACCTTGAGATCATGACCTGAGCTGAAGGCAGAGGCTTACACCCCTGAGCCACCCAGGCACTCCTATTATAGACTATTTTAAAAAACAGTTTAGGGGCGCCTGGGTGGCTCAGTGGATTGGGCCACTGCCTTCGGCTCGGGTCATGATCTCAGTGTCGAGGGATCGAGTCCCACATCGGGCTCTCTGCTCAGCAGGGAGCCTGCGTCCCCTTCTCTCTCTGCTTGACTCTCTGCCTACTTGTGATCTCTCTCTCTGTCAAATAAATAAATAAAATCTTTAAAAAAACCACAACAGTTTAAAGTTTGTAGTAAAATTGAGCAGAAAATACAGAATTCCCATATACCCGCTGCCATCACAAAATCACAGCCTTCCCCACTATCAACACCGCCCCAGAAGGAGACATTTGTCCCAATCAAACCCGCACGGACACATCACCATCTCTCAGAGCCTATAGGTTATATCAGGGTTCACTCTTGGTGTCATACTTTTTGTGGGTTTTGACAAGTGTGTAGTGACGTGTGATTATAATTATAGTCTCATACTGAGTATTTTCACTGCCCTGAAACTCCTCTGTGCTCTACCTGTTTGTCCCGCCCGCCCCCATGAACCCCAGGCAATTGCTCCAGGGTTTCACCTTTTCCAGAAGGTCCTGGAGCTGGGATCAGATGGTCTGTAGCCTTCTCGGATCAGCTTCCTTCTCTTAGTAAGAAGCATTTAAGATTCTTCCATGTCTTTTTGTGGTTTGAAAGTTCATTCTTTTCACGAGCTTTATGATACGCCAGCTGACCATAGCTTATGTCTCCATTCACATCCTGAAGGGAGTCTTGGAGGCTCCCAAGTCCCGTTGTCCTTTCTTGTGGGAGAGGAGAGGGGCCATGAAGGAGAGCGGAGGTTCCCCATCTTGTATACATCGTGATGAGCGATGCCGCATGTGCCCACGGAAAGTGCGATATTCCCCGAGGGGTAATGTCAGAAGAGCGCATGTGATTGTAGGGGAGGGGGGGGAGGGAGACGTGGAGAGAGAAGGGGGCTCTGGCCGTTCGGACATGGCCCCTTTGGGAACGCTGTACATTCGAATGGACCCACGGAGCATCACTTCTGCGCGATGTGTACAAGATCGCCATCTTCTGCTCTCCTTCGTGGCCCTACGGGACCTGAAACTCAACCTGTCCAAGACGAAACTCAGCACCCTCCCCTCCTCGCCCAGCCTGGCCCCTCATCTCACGTTCTCATCTCAGCACATGACACCAGCATCTACCCAGTTGCGAAAGGTATCAGCAGCCTGCGCGACTTCCAAAACTCCTCCCTTCCCCTCTCTGCCTCCTGCCTCCGTGATCAGCAAGTCCGGTCAATTCTCTCTCCCAAACCCAGTCGGAATCTTTCCGTTCTCGGCAGCCCCACAGCCACACCCTGGGATTGGCCTTCTGAGCGAAGCCTCCACGAATCCCTGTACACTGGCAGAGTTGTTTTGGAAATACCAGGCTCCTCCACGTGGCCCTGAGACCCACAAACACGCACGGAGCTCTCTGGCCCGCATTTCCAGACCTGACTTTGTTACCTGCTTCTCTGCATGGTTTCCGATGGCAAGGCGATTTGGCCGGCTGGGGACCATTGCACAATGTCCGGAGACGTTGCTGGTTGTCACGATCGGAGGGACCCGTTACAGGCCGTCTAGTGTGTAGAGGTTAGGGATGCTGCTAAACACCCAACGATGCACGTGATGGCCCCTCCCCCAAGAATGATCTGTCCCCAAACGTCAACAGGTAAGGGGAAGAACCCTTACCTGGAACAGCTTAAAGCCCTCCACAGACCTCTGCTGTCCAGACTCGCTGATCACCTGTCCAGATGAGAGAGTATAGAAAACAGGAAGTGTAGAGACCCTTTATAGTCACTTGGCATAGTAATTTTATGACTTTTGGGCTTGTGTTTTACATGTCTTTTATTTTTTAATTTTTTAAAAAAGATTTTATTTATTTATTTGACAGAGAGAGAGATCACAAGTAGACAGAGAGGCAGGCAGAGAGAGAAGGTGGAGGAGGCTCCCCGCTGAGCAGAGAGCCCGATGCGGGACTCGATCCCAGGACACTGAGACCATGACTGGAGTCGAAGGCAGAGTCTTTTTTTTTTTTTTTTTTAAAGATTTTATTTATTTATTTGGCAGAGATCACAATTAGGCAGAGAGGCAGGCAGACAGAGAGAGAAAGAGGAGGAAGCAGGCTCCCTGCTGAGCAGAGAGCCCGATGTGGGGCTCGATCCCAAGACTCTGGGATACTGACCTGAGTTGAAGGCAGAGTCTTAACCCACTGAGCCACCAGGTGCCCCTACATGTCTTTTAAATTCTCTTTTAAATCATTTTTTAGAACAATGTTGAATTTACAGAAAAATTGAGCAACTAGTGTAGTTTCTGTATACCCCCTCCCCCAACACACACACACAGTTTCCCCGTTAGTAATATCTTACACTAGTGTGGGACATCTGTTACAGTTAATGAAACAGTTTTGACACACTAGTGTTAACTAAAGCACGGGTTTTATTTGGATGTCTTTAGCTTTCAACTAATGTTCTTTTGTGGCCCAGGATTCCACATGACTTTAAGCTGTCACGTTGCCTTAGGCACTTCTTGGCTGGGGTGGTTTCATGAGCTTTCCTTCTCTTTGATGACCTTGACAGTTTAGAGGAGAACTGGTCAGGGATCCCAGAGGGTGCCTCTCTGTTGGAATTTTCCTGATCTTTTCCTCACGGTTAGGGTAGGGTTTCGGGTTTGGGGAGGGAAGAACCCAGAGTGCCAGTCTTCTCACGATATAGCGTGAGGGTACATACTGCCAGCCAGTCATGACTGCAGATGACGACCTTGACCCCCCAGCCTGGTGACCTTATGTGTATGTCAGGGTTCTGCCCTGGGAAGCTCCTCTTTGTCCCCCTCTTTCCACACTGTGCTTCTTGGAAGGAAGCCACCCTGTGCTGCTTCACCTTTTTCGGAAGATGCAGTATCTTCCATAAATGATTTGGAATTCTTCTGCATGTCAAGTTCATTTCTTGCCCTTCCACTGTGAATGCATTTGATCACTTGTTTGTATCAGGACGAACTCACGGGTATTGACTTTATTCTTGGGGTTATACTACAACACGACATTAGTTTTTTCTTTTTTTTTTTTAAGATTTTATTTATTTATTTGACAGAGAGAGAGATCACAAGCAGACAGAGAGGCAGAGCAGAGAGAGAGGGAAGCAGGCTCCCCGCCGAGCAGAGAGCCTGACTCGGAACTCGATCCCAGGACCCCAGGAGCACGACCCAAGCCGAAGGCAGAGGCCCAACCCACTGAGCCACCCAGGCGCCCCTAGACATTAGTTTTGTTCCTTAACTCGCTCCAGCTGTGGCCCCTGGGGGCTCTTTCTGTGGGCTCCCATGACCTTTGACACTTACCCCCTCATTGCCTGACATTCCTTGCTTTCTGGCAACATGCATGTCTTTTTAAACTGTACTTTCCTGGAAATTTTTAAAAAAGATTTTATTTATTTATTTGACAGATCACAAGTAGGCAGAGAGGCAAGCAGAGAGAGAGGAAGGGAAGCAGGCTCCCCCCCTAGCAGAGACCCCGATGTGGGGCTCTATCGCAGGACCCCGAGATCATGACCTGAGCCGAAGGCAGAGGCTTTATCTCACTGAGCCACCCAGGCGCCCCTTTTCTAGAAAATTTTATTGCATTTTATGGATGGCGGGGGGGGGGTGCGGGGGGAGTAGTCCTTCACAGGAGAGAATTTGAGAAGCGCCTCCAGCAGCTTCTGCAGGATCAACACCTTCTGCTGAGCACACCAGGCTTGCCCCTGCCCCAGGGCCTTTGCAGTGCTCTCTGCCTGGAATGCTTTTCCTTCAGCCCTTCCTTTTCATCCTTTTTGTCTCTGCCTATCTCCCCTCCTCAGAGAAGCAGCCTCCTCCCCCCCAAGCTTTCTCTAGCTTTCTCTAGCACTCTTGCTTTGGTTTTTCTTTTTTACCGTCCCAATAGTTTGCCCCCTGCTGAAATAACCTGATGGATTATCGGATTATCGATTACTTCTGAACCTAAGCCTCGTGGCACCGACTGGCTCCCATGATGGCACGCGGGATTCTTAATCTCAAACTTCTGAGTTTGAGCCCCATGTTGGGTGTGGGGATTACTTAAAAATAAAATCTTGGGATTTTATGTGTATGAGCCACTGGGTGGCTCAGTGGGTTAAAGCCTCTGCCTTTGGCTCAGGTCGTGATCCCAGGGTCCTGGAATCGAGCCCCGCATCGGCTCTCTGCTCAGCGGGGAGTCTGCTTCCCCTTCTCTCTCTGCCTGCCTCTCTGCCTGCTTATGATCTCTCTCTCTCTCTCTGTCAAATAAATAAATAAAATCTTTAAAATAAAATAAAATCTTAAAGAAAAAGAAGTGCAAGTGTCATGAGGACAGGGATAGACTTTGGCATGCACAATATTGTGGCTTTTGGGTTTTTTCTTGTTTGTTTGTTTTGTTTTTTAAACATTTCAGAAAGGTCTCTGGAGATCCCTGGATGTGGTGATGGTGTGTGTGTGTGTGTGTGTGGCGGGGGGCGGGTGGGTTCTGATAATACTCTCCTTCCACGGAGGCCAAACTTCAGAGGGGCCACCGTGGGACCCTGTGGGTGGGGAGCACAAAAACAGTGGCCACACTTGAATCCCTATCACTATAGTTAGGTGTAGGTGAGGGGTGCAGAGAGGGAGTCCCAACCACCCTCTGTCCTGAGTCCCCACAGCTGCTGGCCTCATCCAGCCCCATCTGAGGGCAGAAGGAGGGCTAGCCTCGGAGTGGAAGGGCAGCGTAGCAGATCAGCGGGTAGATCCAGGTGCCTTGGGCTCAAAGTCCCCTTCCATTCTCCTTGCCGTGTCACTTCGGGGCTCTCAGCCTCAGTGTTTCTGTCTGTAAAGTGGGTTTGCTACTCCTCAGGCTCGGGGCAGTGTGAGAATTAAATGAGACTGTGCTGGACATAAAAGAGTCTCCGAAGTTGTTACCTGTGGGTATGATCCCCAAAGGGCGCACACACGCGGAATTTTGCAGATGATTTTTGGGGGCTTCATACGCTTCCCCAAAACCTAGTCCTGAATTCTGACCTATGAACCCTCTAAGTCATCCCCACCCCCAGCTTCATAACCGGAGCCTGTCTGATGAGTTAGGAGGTGTGAGAACCCAAGGCAACCCCAGGTGAGGGAGGAGGCGGCAGGCAAGGACTTGGGGAGGGCGGGAGGGGAGCCGCAGGGAGGGGGCGCCCCTCCTGCACACAGGGGAGCCAGTGTGTCTGGAGCTGCCTGGGCCCCAGGAACAGGCCCTCAGGGGCAGGTGGGACCTCGGATCCAGCCGGCTGTGTGGGTGGGGCGGTCTGGCCCAGCCAGGAGTTCCAGTTGGCCCAGTGTGGGGGCTGGGCCTGAGGCAAGGGCATCTGTGCCCAGCTCCTGCAGGGACACCGGCGGAAGCCCCCAGGCCCTCCAGCCCAGGACAGGTGAAGGCCTGCGGGTCTGCTTCTGGGGCCAAAAGCCTCTCTTGTGTATTTACAGCATCCCCCAGGGGTGTGGGCCAGCTGGTTGTTCGTCCTTGGGGTCCACAGAGGTCACGAGAACCTTACCAGAAAAGCAAACACGAGCGTGAGCCAGCAGGACACGCCACGCTCGCCGGAGTGGCTGCCCATGACAGCACGCCAGTCCCGGCCAGGACACCTCCCCGTGCTGTGCTGGGAGCCCCAACAGTGCCACAGAGGGGGAAACCAAGGCCCGGTGGGGAGAAGACATGTTCAGGTCTTTCACGGGGTTCGGGACAGGAGCCGAGGCACGTGCATCGCACACGTCAACCTGTGTGTTCGAACACATACACACTGGCCCCTTTGTGAGCCCACACCCACCTCGTGCATGGGCACATCCAGACAGGAGGGCCGACGCCCCAGTGCCTCTCCCTCGGGCACACCCACCCCCTCTCCAGTCACACGCTCCGGACCGTGAGACCCACCCCTCAAACACATCTGTGCAATGTATGTTAAGGGACCCAGGAATTTCAACAAAGTGTGGGCTCAGGGATCGCCCCCTGGGAGGCGGGCTGTCTCAGGAAACGGACTTGCTGTAGTGCCTTCTCATCTCATAGAATTTTATATAGTTGAGAAAACACCGAGGGTTCTGTGTGTGCGTGTGCGTGTGCGTGTTTGAATGAAATTCCCTCTGTTGCTGTAAAGGCAGAAACTCACACTCACATCGCCTTCCATGGAATTCACCCACCTAGTCTCACTTAGATACGATGCACAAATGCATCCGGGTGCACACAAAGAACCGTACACTCCCACAGAGCCATTCGAAACACAACCCCTTACACACGCATACCCTCCCCCCCATACACTACAGCCACAGATTCACAATCAGGCACGCCCAGAAATGCACTCACACATAAAGAGGAAAGTTCCAACACTCAATCTACATTCAGGAAACAGACCCACGTGTGCACCTTGTCGCACTCATGTTCACACACAGATCCATGCAAATATCCCAAAATTCACACTGATGTGAAGGGCTTCACACACATACACTCAAGGAAGTCATACATGTCAAGAAGAGATAACATACAAACGCAAACACATACGTACACTTACTACACACACACAATCACACTGGGCTATACACACTTAGACATACAGGCCTGCAAAGACTGAACACAAACACTTGGGCATTCACAGTTCCAAACTGCTAAGAGGCACAGGGTAGATGTTCTGACACAAAACCACAGTGGAATACAAAAGCAGTGATTAAACAAAGATCCACCAAGGGGGCTCAGACATTTGCAAGTGTATCCATTCAGACCCATTCAACCACATTCATAGATACAAGTATTCACACTGGTGCATAAATACACACGCCCTCAATTTCTCTCATAGGCTCTTTCATTGGTACTGATCACACCCTTATACAAAACACAACATCTAGATGCTCACTAATAGGCACACTCGCCAATCCACGGATAAAACACAAATACACACTCACACTCACCACTCCTATATCCTCTGGACACACATCTACACAGTCCAGATTCTTGTACACACCACACACATGAAAAACACGGACACACACATGTGCCGTCACGCTCCCACCCAGGTACGCACACGCAGACACCCTCAAATACACTCCCCCCCCCGACTACATTCAGGGACGCACACACTGATAAGAACACACACACACTCTTGCACGTTCCCA
This sequence comes from Neogale vison, assembly GCF_020171115.1. NCBI lineage: Eukaryota > Metazoa > Chordata > Mammalia > Carnivora > Mustelidae > Neogale > Neogale vison. Next base: position 218,712,363 of record NC_058096.1, read on the forward strand.
ATACGCAGTGGGACACAGGTGCACCCATGCACACGCCGCCTCTTGGACCGGAATGACAAGCCCGCATGGATGCTCACACTCACATCTGAGGGGACACACTTGGGCCAGCACACACATCCGCAAACAGAGGGTCCCGCATCCTCCCCAGCGCACGCGCGCACACGCACTCCTCCGCAGCCTCCCGCCACCACCGCAGTCCCGGCCCGCCCCACCCAGCGGCAGTCGGCCAGGCTAGGCGGCGGAGGGGGGGTGGGTACCGGGTCGGGGTCCGGGCCGGGGGCGGGGCGCACCTGGGCTCCGCCCCGGGGCGGGGCCGACGCTGCGTCGCGAGCGCGAGCGGCCGCACCTGGGTCGGCGGCAGCAGCAGCGGCGGCGGGCCCGGTCCGGGTGCGAGCGCGGCGCAGCCCAGCTGGAGCGAGCGCGGAGCCGGCGCCCGCAGCCCCGGCGCCGCCATGGTGGAGGCGGCGCCCCCGGGGCCAGGGCCGCTGCGGAGGACCTTCCTGGTGCCCGAGATCAAGTCGCTGGACCAGTACGATTTCTCGCGGGCCAAGGCGGCGGCCAGCCTGGCGTGGGTGCTGCGGGCCGCGTTCGGGGGCGCAGGTACCGGGGCCGGGGGCGGCAGGTGCGGGGGGCGGGGCGCCGGGCCGCGGAGGCCGGGGCCGTGGGAACAATAGCGCCGGCCGCCGGGGGGCCCCGGGCTTGGGCCCCGCCGCGCCGGGCCTCCGGGCTTCCTGCTCGGCCCGGGCGGTGGACTTTGCCCGCCGGGCTGCGGGAGCGCGGTGGGGGTGGGGCCGGCGGCCCAGATCCGCGCCGGGACCCGGGCGTCCGGGAGCCCAGGTGAGCGGGGCGGGGTCTCCCGGGCGGGCCTTGCACGCCCTCCCCCCCCTTAAACATTCACATCACGCCCCCGCGAGGACCCCCGCCTCCCCACGGCCCCGCAGCCGGGACCCACAGCCCGCGTCAGCCCTCCCTGCGCTGCGGGCGGCGAGGGAGCCCCTACTTTCGCCTCCATGGCCGCGGCCAGCGGCTGGCAGCTGTGACTTATTACCCCATTTTGCCTAGGAGGCGGGCGAGCCCGGGAGAAGGGAATTGGCTTGTCCGAGATCCGCGGGGGTGGGAGCCCAGGTGTAGGGCCTTCTCCCACCGGGACAGAGCCTCCACTCCTCCCTTAGGCCCACATGTGTGCGAAAGTCAGGCCACCCCAAGGGGAAGAATGCGGGTGGGTCCCCAGGAGGCGAGGGCCCGAGTGGGCCAAGTCAGGGCCCTAGGGCAGCCCCACCACTCAGGCCAGAGCTGGGAGCCAGGGCCTGTTACGGGGCAGCTGGGGTTAATTAAGGTCTGGGCCTTCAGGGGAGTCCTGAAGGGACACCTTGCTTTCCCACCGGCCTGCCCACTGGTCTTGGGACCGGATGGGCACAGCCCATCCCCCTTTCGGTGGCCTTCCTAGATCAACCTGTTCTGGGTGTGGGGCTCAGGGACAGCTGCCCGTCTCCTGGGTCCGCCCAAGCCTGTGTCTTTCTCCCAGCACCCTCCCATGCAGGGCCCACTCTGGGGCCTGCCTTTCCCCGAGGATCTGCTAGAGGAAGAAAGGAGGCTGGCAGGGGGAGAGCCAGGTGTGCCCCAGCCGCTCCCATCCCAGGTTATGTGGCCCTAGCCTCTAGGGCTCAGCTTCGGGGATCAGACAGGGTTTGAGCCCCCTCCACCAGGTTATGAGCGAATTATTGCAGTCCTCCAGAGCTGCTGTTCCCCCCTCTGGAAAAGAGGGCATTTATTCACTTATCCATTCTGCAGATGTCGGGGGGGGCACCCACTAAGGGCCAGGGCAGTGCCTGGGTTGGTGGGGGTCCCAGGACCCTGTTCACAAGGTTGCTGGCGGCAGAGCTCAGATTTCTTCTTGCTGTGTCTGGCATACAGTACCTCCTAAACAGCTGCTCGCTGTCCCTGCTGCTGTAATCAGTAGTGGTATTTTTATTAATAATATTAATATCATCATGGAGCAGAAATTACTGTCCCATTTTGCAGAAAAGAAAGTGAAGTTTCCTGAGGCAATGCCCTGACTCCCCCAGTTCTGTTCTCACTGACCTGCCCCCCACCCCCCCGCACTGTGTGGTGTCCTCCCTGAGGGTCACGTTCAGTCCTCAGTCCCGCCTTCCTTCTCTGTATGGACGGGGCAGAGGAAGGTGGCTAAGCCCCAAGAGGGAAGTGGGGAACAAAGCTCCTCTCAATTCCTGAGCTCTGGGACTTTTTGCCGGTGCCCATTGGGTGCCTGGCGCTGCTGGGTGCTCCGGACAGAGGGAGCGGGAGCCGAGTTGGGAGAGAGGGGGATGGGACAGGGGACCAGATCATTACTGCTTAGGGTGATAAGCTCTGTGTTGTAGAGGCTGCCCAGGGGCTCAGGGAGGAGATCCCTGAACTCTGCCAGGGAGGGAAGGAGAAGGGAAGTCTCCCCGGAGGAGGTAGTGTCTAGAAGAGGGAAGAGGCTGGCAGGGAGAGACCCGGCTGTGGCCCAGCCTCTCCCATCCTTGAAGGATGCAGACGAGTTTTCCAGGGGGAGGAGACCTCATGTGAAAAGGCCTGGGCTTTGGACCAACAGGGTGTTCTCAGAGGAGGCTGTGCAGGTCCTGGTGGCGGGTGGTGGCTGGGGGAGGTGGGAGAGGAGACAGGCTGGGGGGACCGAGGATGGCCTCTCAAGGAGGGGGTGTGTTTTGTGGGGGATCCGAGGGCACTGGGGAGCGTGACAAAATGAGATCAGACGGGCAGTTGCCCAGGGAGCAGGTGGTTCCGGTGGTCGGGAGGCGCGGGTGTGAGGAGGCTGGACAGGAATGCAGGCAGCCGGGTGCACGGGACTCCGGCTCAGAGGTAAGAAAGGGTGCCATCTCTGTGCGAGTTTGGAAAACACCACACAAAGTCCTTGATGTCAGAGCATCACTGTGACCCATAGGGAACCTGGGTTCGCGGCCGCTGAGCACCACTTATGAGCTGTGTGATCGCGAGCGAGTTCTCTCAGCTCCCTGGGCCTTGATTTTCTCATCTGGACAGTGGGGCTAAGAATAAGTTGTCCTAAGGGTTCCACCAGGAAACGCATGCCCGGTGACATTGGTCTCAGTCAGTGCAAGCGCTGTCGTAGAGCTGTGCGGTCCCAGGACGCGGCCACCACCACACGGGGCTGCTCTGAGTTGTGATGCGTGAATGAACCACCCCGTGGCTTCTGAAGACTTGATAGTAAAGAAAAAGTGAAAGGGCGCCTGGGTGGCTCAGTGGGTTAAGCCGCTGCCTTTGGCTCAGGTCATGATCTCAGGGTCCTGGGATCGAGTCCCGCATCGGGCTCTCTGCTCAGCAGGGAGCCTGCTTCCTCCTCTCTCTCTCTGCCTGCCTCTCTGCCTACTTGTAATCTCTCTCTGTCAAATAAATAAATAAAATCTTTTTTAAAAAAAAAAAAAAAAGAAAAAGAAAAAGTGAAATATCACATAATGTTTTTATATTAATTACATGTTGAAATGCTAGTATCAGATTTGTCTGGGGTTAAGTATATTACTAAGGTTTCTCGTTTCTACTTTCTTAATGGGGCTAGTACCCAGTTGAAAACTATGTCTGTGGGCCGAATTGTATTTCTCTCGGACAGCACTCCCTATGGTGAATGGCTAATGAACATTTTGAGTCATGCGTGGTGGCTCTCTCTCTACCCAGCGGGGTGGTTTTGCCTCTTAGGACACCGTTGAGGGCGTCTGGAGACATTTTTGGTTGTCACTACTTAGGAGGACGGTGCTCCTGGCATTTAGTGAGTAGAGGCTCGGAACTGTGCTGATCATCTTACAAAGCACTGGCAGGCGAGAATTCTACCACTGAACCACCAATGCCTTACAAAGCACTGGGCAGCCTACCCCATCCCCTGCCAAACACGGAAGAATTATTCAGCCCCAAATGCCAGCAGTGCTGGGGTGTTGGCACACACACACAGGTGTAGAGGAAGTGCTTGATCAGCATTAACTAGTGGTAGCCCTAGTTCATGGTTTTCATTTTGAAGGCCCTGACAAGTCCTGCAGGAAAGTAACTTTTTTTCTTTTTTAAAGATTTTATTTATTTATTTATTTGAGAGAAAACGAGAGAGAGAGAGAGAGAGAATGAGAATGAGCAGTGGGGAGGGGCAGAGGGAGAGTGAGAGAGACGTGGGGCTCCATCCCAGGACCCCAGGATCATGACCCGAGCCGCCGAAGACAGACGCTCAACCGACTGAGCCACCCAGGTGCCCCAGAAAGAAACTTGTTTAATTTTGCCAGTGGGAGCAGGAAGTGGGCAGGGCCTGGGGAGATAGGGAGCAGGGTTTGGGTTGGGGAGATGCCAAGAGGTTGAAACCTGAGGACATTAGGTGTTGGAGGGGGAGGGGGACATGATGATTTCTCAGTGCAATTTCAGAGAGAAGGAGCAGGTTTGGAGCAGGTACTGAGCATCATGGGAGATGCCCAGAGGGCAGTGGGACACAGGGCCTGGGCTGCAGCAGGTGGCAGTGCTTAGATGGCCGTGGAAGCCACATTGGGGTGGGGGTGGGGGGTGGAGTCCATATCCATTTACGGGGCTGTTCTGATCAAGTGTCAGGAACCTGGCATTGACGGGGCATGTGGGGAGGAGGCTGGCTTGAGTGGTGGGTCAGAGAAGATGGGAAGCTGGGAGGTGCTGGGGGAGGAAGGTTTCCGGAACAAGGAGGTGCTGGGCAGAGCGCCCGGGCAAGATACGGCCCACCGCTGTGCGTCAGAGGGCGACTGCTGGCCTTGGGGAGGCAGGGAGGTGGGGAGGCTGGGAGGGCAGGAGTTAGAGAGGTTGGGGTAGGAGTCCGGTGGAAGGAAGCAGAGCCTGGACAACTGTTCTCTCAAGAAGCTGCGCGGAGAGGGGCAGAGAGCAGGCACAAGTCTGCACAGGAGTAGAGCATTAAGAGGGAAGGTCAAGTGTGATTTTAGGGGGTGGGTCAGGAGCTGGGGCAGGGAGGGACCGAAGGGACCGATGCCCGGGTTCTTGTAGGGGAAGGCAGGGGGCCTCTGGGGAGCATGGCTGGGAAGACAGGCACCTGAGGACGGGCTGGGATGTCCTGTGCAAATGTTCTTAAGCAGTAGAATCCTGCTCCCCATCCTCTCAGACACACAGAACCCCAACAGGCAAGACAGCTGTTCGGACTGGAATTAAGAGTTGGGGCCTCCCTGGGAGACCCCCATGAGGGCCGGCTCCCCATGCTGGCCTCAGCCACTCCTCCTAGACCTCCCCAGAGACTCATCCTCATGGTCTCTTCTGGTCTTTCTCCTCCCCGCCCTTGGGTCCTGCTTGGGACCAGCCCTCCCAGCGCCCACCGCCCCCATGGGGCTTCCTCCGACCTCCTCCCCTGCTGGTGTCATTCTCTGGCATTCGGTGTTGTGGGGGAAGGGGCCTTGTGGCCGCCTCTACTAGATGACCTCACCTCTGTCCTCAGTCCCTCACACTCAGTCTCTGCTGCCTCACCTGCGGGCCCTCCTGTCCCATCTTTCCGGTCACACCTGATGGGGCCTGGGCACCTCCCTCCCCCACTCTGTGCCCCGCCAGCCAGCCCTCCGAGCCACCGCTCACCCCACCCCAGCCTTCAAGCTGAGAGAGGGTGTAGGGCTGCTGAAGGCCCGGGTTTGAATCCCAGTGCCAGTGTGGCCCGGCGGTGTGGCTTTTCTCTCCCTGTGCCTCAGTTTCTGGAGTTAACCTATTGTGCCCTGGCTGTGGCCTCTCCGGCTTCCCCGGCTGGCAGGCCACCCAGGGAGGTCCATTAAACCATCTTGTCCTTGTGTTTGTTCTTTGAGGGCCTCCAGGACCACCCACGTCCCCACAAGCCCCTGCAGGTGGCAGCCTCCTCTGGGGTCCCAGAGCTGCCCTCCCCTCCCTACCGCAGGCCCTTTGCTCTCCCACCTCCTGGCCCCAGGCTGGCGCGGGCCCTTCCGCCCGGAGCCTCTTCCTCCGCCCGGGGCCTCCTGCACACGTGCGCGGCGTGCTTCGGCGCAGGTCCCCCGGCCTCCCGTCCCAGTGCCCAGTGCCGTCTTCCCTGCGGATGCGGGGCCCTGACCCGCCGTGCCCTGCCTCGCCCCACAGAGCACGTGCCCTCGGAGCTGTGGGAGCCCTTCTACACGGACCAGTACGCGCAGGAGCACGTGAAGCCCCCGGTGACGCGGCTGCTGCTCTCGGCCGAGCTCTACTGCCGGGCCTGGCGCCAGGCGCTGCCGCAGCTCGAGACGCCCCCCAGCCCCTCGGCGCTGCTGGCCCTGCTGGCGCGGAGGGGCACGGTGCCCGCGCTGCCCGAGCGCCCGGTGCAGGAGGCCGACCTGAGGCACCAGCCCATCCTCATGGTAGGCCCCGCGCCTTCCGCGCGCCCGGCGCCTCCCTGAAGGCTCCTCCCGCCAGGCTTGGCTCCTCCCCAAGGCGTTTTCGGGCCCGCCTTCTGGCCCTCCAGGACCCCTCTCCTGGCGCCTTCCCTGACGCCCCGCCCGCTGGCCCTGGCCCATCCCCAAAGCCCCTCCTACTTCAAGCCCCGCCCCCTACCCCAACCTTGAGGGTCTTCCTCCTCTTCTCCCTCAGCGGTGAGGGGAGCGTCCATCCCTCGCCCTGGTCTCACCCCTCAGCCCTTACCTCCACAGGGAGCCCACCTGGCTGTCATTGACGCCCTCATGGTTGCCTTTGCCTTCGAGTGGACAAAGACCCTGCCCGGTCCTTTGGCCCTGGCCAGCTTGGAGCACAAGCTCCTTTTCTGGGTGGACACGGTAAGTGGGGTTAGGCTGGTGTGGCCTGGGGGCCGGGATGGCCCGGTGACTGGAGCTCTGGTGACCTCTCCCTGCTCCCCAGACCATCCGGCGGCTGCAGGAGAAGACAGAGCAGGAAGCTGCCCAGAGAGCCTCTCCTGCGGCCCCTGCCGATGGGGTGGCCCCAGCACAGCCCTCGGTGAGGCTAGGGCGATGGATGGACGGACGGACACAAGGACAGTTGGAGGGCTGGGCGGGCGGGGAAGGGCTGCACCTCGAGGCCATTCCTGCACTGGGAGAGGGGGCTTGAGGTGACTCTGTCTCTCTCTCTCTCTCTGCCCTCTCCCCTGTGCCTCTCCCGCTGCTCTCCCCTCTCCCTCTGTGGCATCAGTGCCCCACACGCTGGTACTGGAAGCTGGTTCCTGTAAGTGGGGCTGTTTCTCCGCCCCGTCTGCCTGCCTTGCTTGTCGCTTTGTCTCTCCATGTGTCTGTTCTGCCTGCCTGTTGGCTCCCTCTCCTACTTCTTCCCAGCTGTGAGCAAAAGACATGGACCCCAGCCCTGGTGGGGAGAGAGAATCCCTCTGCAGACTCGGGGAAGAGACGAGTCTCTGCCATTAGCTGCCAGGGCAGACCCCTCCCCAGTTACCGTTCAGGGGGATGGACCTCCCCTCCCAGGAATCGAGAGGACAGAGCTCCTCGGCTTGTCCATCTTAGCTGAGCTGGGAGGCTTCCGGCACCTCTGAAGGGAGGACCCTAGCCTATCAGACATACGGATCCTGACCCCAGTGGCAGGGCACATGGAGATCACCCCCTTGGTCAAGAAGAAGATCCCCAACCCAGGGGAAGGTGGAAGGACGTTCCCAAGACCCCAGTTTCCCTAAGGATGGGTCCCAGCTTTGGTGGGCAGGGGGTGCCCATCCCTGAAGCACAACCAGGGGAAGGTGCCCCACGCAAGTGGGAGACTTTGGGCTGGACAGGGTCCCCCTCCCTTTGCTCACTCTGGGGCCCCCTTCCTTCCACTCTCGGGCCTGGGTTGGGGTTCCTCTCTCCTTCTGCCTATCTGCTTCCTCTGCATCCCCTCCCCAAGCTGGGGCCTGGGTCTTTTGTTGTGGGGCGGAGGTTCCCTGCATGGGAGGCTGCTCTGTGGGGTCCCTCCAGGCTGGGAGGAGCTTGGGGTCCCCAAAGCTGGCCAGAGCGTGGTCGCAGCTGGATGGCCAGGGCTCATGACAGGGTCAGGGTGAGCTTCCCCTCCCCTGGAGGTGAGCTTGGGGGCCCAGCAAGTCAGCACCCCTCCCGCCCCGCTGACGGCTGCTCCTCTCCCCCCAGCACGCAATTGCCTTCTGTTTGAAGGAGTCGGGGAGCAAACCCCCCATGGTAATGTATCCCCCGCCCCAGGCTCCCAGGAGTCCCGCCCCAGCCCTCGCTGCTGGCCTGGCTGCTCGCAGACACTTCCTTTGCCTCTTGCTGCTGCCCTTCCCCCGCTCCAGGCTGGCCCCACTCTGGCTCTGGGACCCCCAGCTTCACGCCCCCACATGGCGGAAACCCCAGGCCCCCCCGACCCAGCCTGCGCGACCACTGACTTGGGACCAGCCTGACTGTCTGCCCTAACTCGGCTCTGCCCCGCCCACAGATCCGTTACCGCAAGGACCGTGCTGTGGCCCGACGCGCCCCCTGCTTTCCGAATGTCACCACCCTCCAGGATCTGGCAAGTGGGGCTGCACTGGCTGCCACGATCCACTGCTACTGTCCCCAGCTCTTGCGACTCGAGGGTGAGTGTGTGGGCCTGGGCCACACTCGTCCTTGGGAGCCTGGCCCCAGGGCATCCGCCCCAGAGTGGGGCAGTAATTATGAGGGCGGCTTCCAGAACTGGTGGAGCGGGGCTTGCACACTTTCCCCTCAGTGAGCTGTGTGACCTTGCGCAAGTGTCTCAACTTCTCTGTGCTTAGTATAATTCATTCCTGCAGCAGATATTTATAGAATGCCAGATTCCATTTTAGAGAGAGCCAGTGAGAACAGAACAGAGGGGCTTCTGACCTCAGATAGCTCCCATCCTAGTTGGGAGAGAAAGACAAGAAGTTCATCCAGAAGAACATTCTGGATCTTAGGTGCTCCAAGGCGGGCTGGGTGGGTCAGGAAAAGCTTTTTGAGTTGAGTTCTTGGAGGACTAGTTCTGCAGGCAGTTGGGAACAGGTGCAGAGACCCGAGAACAGCCTGTCTTAGTACCTACTTTGTCAAGGGCACCTAGCACGAGGAGGCCCTCGCTTCCCCAGGGATCTGGGGACCCAGGTATCCTGTCCCTACAGAGGTGTGCCTCAAGGACCCCATGTCCGTGGCGGACAGCCTGTACAACCTCCAGCTGGTGCAGGATTTCTGTGCCTCCCGCCTTCCTCGTGGCTGCCCGCTCTCCCTCGAGGACCTGCTTTATGTCCCACCGCCCCTCAAGGTAAGGTCACCTCGAGGCCTTGTGGGCCGAGGCAGGTGTCCAGGGCAACAGGCACCGGGGGCTGACCCTGCCTTCTGCTTCCAGGTCAACCTGGTGGTGCTGCTCGCCGAGATGTTCATGTGCTTTGAGGTGCTGAAACCTGATTTCGTGCAGGCCAAGGACCTGCCTGATGGTCATGGTGAGGCCTGGCCCCGGGTGTGGGGCGGGGTAGGGAGGCCAGGCCCGGCCTGACCCTGCTTTCTCTGCCGCAGCCGCCTCCCCCCGGGCCACAGAGGCCTCTCCCGCTCAGAACAGCAGTGGCTGCAGGTATGCTTGCCCTGTCGGGTGAGTCTCCGTGGCCGTGGTGGGCTCCTCCCCTCGCTGGGCACTGCACCAGAGCTAGGGGACACCCTGTGCTCCACTCCTGGGAGAGGTGACCCCCTTCCTGTGGAGGGACCCCCTTGGCTGACCTGCATCTCTTGGCAGCTCTCCCGTCTTCAACTTCCGCCACCCGCTCCTGTCACCCGGCGGCCCCCAGTCCCCACTCCGGGGATCCACAGGTGAGGGCAGGGGTACAGCTGGTTGCTGGCGACCCCCACCAAACATAACTTCAGCAGATTTCACTTATCCCGACTCCTCCACCAGGTCCCTCTGACACCTGAATGATCCCATGGTGACCCTAACCTCCCAGTGGCCCCAGCTATCCACATAATGCCCCGTCAGTGACACACTCTGGCTGACCCCACCCAGGGTCCCCGGCAACTCCACAGTGACCACTGAGTGACCACTTGCCACCCCTCCCCAGGCTCACTGAAGTCCTCCCCGTCCATGTCCCACATGGAGGCCCTCGGCAAGGCCTGGAATCGGCAGCTCAGGTGAGTGCATCTCTGGGGCCTGGCTGGGGGGAGCAGGCTGGGCGGGAGCGGGGCTGGGGCTTGTCCCAGGGGCTGACCCCTCCCTCCTGCCGCCCAGCCGTCCCCTTTCCCAGGCAGTGTCGTTCAGCACCCCCTTTGGCCTGGACAGCGACGTGGACGTCGTCATGGGAGACCCCGTGCTGCTCCGCTCCGTCAGCTCAGACAGCTTGGGCCCCCCACGCCCTGTGCCAGCCCGGACCCCCGTCCAGCCGACCCCGGAGCCTGGCGACCTGCCTACCATCGAGGAGGCCCTGCAGATCATCCACAGTGCCGAGCCCCGGCTGCTCCCCGATGGGGCTGCCGACGGCAGCTTCTACCTCCACTCCCCTGAGGGCTCCTCCAAACTGCCGCTGGCTTCCTCCTACCCACTCGAGGGGGCCTCAAAGCCACTGCCCGATGGGCCCACCAAAGCACCCACCTACGTGCCCCACCCCGAGGGCCCCTTGAAACCATCTCCCTGCCCAGCAGGGGAGGTGTCGAAATCGCTGGCCCTATCTGAGGGCTCCCCAAAGGCAGCAGCTTCGTCCCCAGCGGCCAGCAACTCTGAGGTCAAGATGACCAGCTTTGCTGAACGCAAGAAGCAGCTGGTCAAGGCTGAGGCCGAGGCAGGGTCCCCGGCGGCCACCCCCACAGCGCCAGAGGCCCTGAGCTCCGAGATGAGTGAGCTGGGGGCCCGGCTGGAGGAGAAACGGCGGGCCATTGAGGCTCAGAAGCGACGGATCGAGGCCATCTTTGCCAAGCACCGCCAGCGGCTGGGCAAGAGCGCCTTCCTGCAGGTGCAGCCACGGGAGGCCGGAGGGGAGGCAGAGGCGGAGCCGGGCCCGGTCCCTGGTGGGGAGCGGCCAGCGGGTGAGGGCCAGGGTGATCCATCCCCACGGCCCAAGGCAGTGACCTTCTCACCGGAACTGGGCCCGGTGCCCCCCGAGGGGCTGGGGGACTATAACCGGGCGGTCAGCAAGCTAAGTGCCGCGCTGAGCTCACTGCAGCGGGACATGCAGAGGCTCACGGACCAGCAGCAGCGGCTCCTGGCCCCACCGGAGGCCCCGGGCCCCGCCCCGCCGCCCGCCGCGTGGGTCATCCCCGGCCCCACGGCGGGTCCCAAAGCCGCCTCTCCCAGCCCTGCTCGGCGCGCCCCGGCTGCCCGGCGCAGCCCCGGGCCCGGCCCCAGCCCGACACCCCGAAGCCCGAAACACGCACGGCCAGCAGAGCTGCGGCTTGCGCCCCTGACGAGAGTGCTCACGCCTCCCCACGACGTAGACAGCCTCCCGCACCTGCGCAAGTTCTCGCCAAGCCAGGTGCCGGTGCAGACGCGCTCCTCCATCCTCCTGGCGGAGGGGTCGCCTCCCGAGGAGCCTGTGGCCCGGCCTGGCCTCATCGAGATCCCGCTGCGCAGCCTGGCGGAGCCGGCGGCCGAGGACGAGGGAGATGGGAGCCCCCCTGGTGCTGAGGATTCCTTAGAGGAAGAGGCGTCTTCAGAGGGGGAGCCCCGGGCCGGTCTGGGGTTCTTCTATAAGGTCAGCGTCCCCTAAGCCGGTGGGGGAAGGTACCCGCTGGCTGGTCAGGGAGGGGGGACGCTGGTGGATAAACGGGGATGTGGCTGGCCAGGGAGGAGTGGACAGGCGAGGTGATGGATGGATGGATGGGCGGATGGCAGACGGGGGGACAAGAATGGGTGGACAGACAGGGCTGGGGTCTTCTACGCCATCTCCTCCCTCATGTTCTTTCCCACTCTCCCCACCACGGCCCTGCCAGCTCCCCTTCCTCCTCTTCCATGTCACTGTTCTCTGTCCTCACAGCACCCCCGGCCTGGGCCAGTGGTCTCACCTGGACGCCTGCAGTCACGTGCTGACTGGCCTTTACCGTCCAAGGCCCTGCTCCATCCCTGGCCATTTTCAACAGCACGGATATATTATAGATATTTATATTAACGTAAACTGGACTTTGTCAGTCCCCTGCTAAAACCCTTTTGTGGTATCCCTTGCTCTTAAAATAAAAAAAAAGTCTTTCCGTGGCTTTGGGCCCATCCGCCCCACGCTCCGCTGCCCAGCCCCACCAGCCTCCTCACTGTTCCATACCTGCTAGGCTTGTTCCGGCCTCGGGGCTTTTGCGTTCGCTGTTCCCTTTGCCTGGAATATTCTGTTCCCCTCCTATCCCTCCCCAGTGAAGTCCCCGTCCTCCTCTGGGTTGCCGCCTCCAGGAAGCCGCCTTTAGTGCCCCCAGGTTAGGCTAGGCATGTCCCCACACGGTGGACTGATAGCCTTCCCCATCGGATTAAACACATGATGCAAAGAGCACCCAGTCTGGCCGGGTCCCCATTTAGCCCTCGTACCCAGCACGGGGCCGTGCGTAAAGCAGGAGCCCACTGGGTGCCTTCAGACCAGTTGCACGAGGCAAAGGAGGGGTGCGTGGTTAGCAGGTGGGGTGGGCAGAGAAGTGCTAGGGGAGGACTGGACTCAGTGCCTGCCCCCAGGATGAAGACAAACCCGAGGACGAGATGGCCCAAAAGCGGGCCAGCCTGCTGGAGCGGCAGCAACGGCGGGCAGAGGAGGCACGGCGGCGGAAGCAGTGGCAGGAGGCGGAGAAGGAGCAGCGGAGGGAAGAGGCCGCGCGGTGAGTGGGGGGCTGCCCGGGACACTTGCTGCCAGTGAGCCTGGGACCTGTCTGACGGCTCGGTAACTCTCGGTCTGCAGGCTGGCCCAGGAGGAGGTGACTCAGGCCCCCCCAGCTCCGGTGGCCCCTGCGGCAGCCCCAGCCCCTGCTGGGAGGGCCCCGGCGGAGGAGGAGGTGGGCCCTCGGCGGGGGGACTTCACGCGGCTCGAGTATGAACGCAGGGCCCAGCTGAAGCTGATGGATGACCTTGACAAAGTGCTGCGGCCACGGGCTGCGGGGACCGGGGGGCCAGGCCGGGGCGGGCGGAGGGCCCCCCGGCCGCGCTCCGGTTGCTGTGACGACTCGGCCCTGGCACGGAGCCCTGCCCGAGGCCTGCTGGGTAAGGACCCTGTCGGGCTGCGGCGTCCGTGCCTGCCCACTGCGCTTGTCCAGGGCTCGCTGAGACCCCCCACCCCTCCCATGAGTACATAGGGCGAAAGGGGTCTTGAGGGGTTGCCCGTGTCTGTTAGACTTCAGAGGGTGTGGGGCCTACAGTGGCGGAAGGCCTGCCCAGAGCTTAAGGGCTGCGAGGCTCTCTCGGGAATGCTATGGAGCAAGAGCTTTTGTTGGGGGGGAGGCGGAGGTCTGTCCCAGTCGGAGGACACAGGGTGAGGGTCTCAGGCAGGGTGACCCCATGTTCCTTCCACAGCCTGTCAGGTAACCCCCTCCCCAGCCCCAGGCCCTTCGGAGGCAGGGGGATCTGGGCAGGGATGACCCCACGCCCTCTTCTCCCAGGCTCCCGGCTCAGCAAAGTCTACTCTCAGTCCACCCTGTCACTGTCCACCGTGGCCAACGAGGCCCCCAATAACCTTGGCGTGAAGAGGCCCACGTCTCGGTGAGTCTGGCCCGGGCAGCCTCTCAGGGTCTGTGTGTCTTGTCGAAAGGAGAACGCAATCCTATGCGTTGCGCAAGGGCGCTGCTGATGGGCGCCAAGAACGTGCCTGTGCACCCGAGTGGGGGGCAGACGAGTGGGGGCGCAGGCACCTGCCACCGGAGTTCGCACACACACGTGCGCGTCTCCCCCGCCGCAGGGTCCCAGGCTGGTCCCTTCCCTGGTCCCTCTGCTTCTGGGGAGGCTTCCCTTACCGCTGACCGCATCCCTGTCGCCTCCTGTCCGCCCACAGGGCTCCGTCCCCATCCGGCCTCATGTCCCCCAGCCGCCTGCCTGGCAGCCGTGAGCGCGACTGGGAGAACGGCAGCAACGCCTCGTCCCCCGCGTCGGTGCCCGAGTACACGGGTGAGTGGGGCCGGAGCTGGCGAGCCCCAGGCCCTGCCTGTCCCCCACCCCGACCCCCCAGCCCCGCTGACTGCCTCGCCCCCTAGGTCCACGGCTGTACAAGGAGCCCAGCGCCAAGTCCAACAAGTTCATCATTCACAACGCCCTGTCTCACTGCTGCCTGGCAGGCAAGGTCAACGAACCGCAGAAGAACCGCATTCTCGAGGTGAGCCCGCGTCTGGGGGGGGGGGGTTGGTGGGTGGGGGCGTTGGGGAGGCCCTGCCCCCGCCCCGGCCAACCGCTTCCGCTGCCCCACCAGGAAATTGAGAAGAGCAAGGCCAACCACTTCCTGATCCTCTTCCGCGATTCAAGCTGCCAGTTCCGGGCCCTCTACACGCTGTCCGGGGAGACAGAGGAGCTGACCCGCCTGGCGGGCTACGGTCCCCGCACGGTCACACCCGCCATGGTTGAGGGCATCTACAAGTATAACTCCGACCGCAAGCGCTTTACCCAGATCCCTGCCAAGACCATGTCCATGAGCGTAGATGCCTTCACCATCCAGGGCCACCTCTGGCAGAGCAAGAAGCCCACAACTCCCAAGAAGGGCAGCAGCACCCCCAAGTAGCCTCGCCCCGGTGGTACAGGGGGCGGGTCCTAGCTGCGCCCTCCCGGAGGACAGCCTGGAGGACAATCAGTTGGTATTCCTGGGTCTCGTCTGTCCCCAACCTTGTCCGGGTAGGGCTGGAGTCCCTACCCCCTAACTTCTGTCCTGTCCTGCTGTGGGGGCTGAGCCGGGAGGTTCAGGGACTCAGGGCTCAGCTCAGTCCCCTGTCCGTCCTCTCCATCTTCTTGAATAAAATAATTTAGAAAGAGCTTGGGTGCCGGCATTTTCCTGAGGCTGATTGGGGCAACTGGCGATCTCTCTGCCTGTTTTCCTTTCTCCTCAACAGCCTAGATGTGGCTTCCTGCCAAGGCCCCTCATGGTCCCTCCTTGGCCACCTCTCCCCGTGGCCTCCGCACCCGCCACTCACTCCCCTGTTCTCAGTGCGGAGGTTACTGGCCCCTCCTGGCATTTGGTCTGCGGCCAGCAGCTAAGCTTGATCTTCTCTCCCACTGCCACCTGCCTCCATTTCTGGGCTCAGTTATCACCGCTAGAAAGGATTCCCATGTTTCTCTCCCACAAGTTTCACATTGAAGGGTCTGGGTCTGTCCGTGCCTCAGATGTAGGCCCTACGCTGTGAGCTCGAGCTGGCCTGAGCTCCTGGTCTCCCTGTGGCTCAGGCACGGGACCAGCTTTCCGCCCCACCCCCCCTTCTCCCTTCCCCCCATGCCTAACGGCCTCTTCAGTCTCACTTGCTTCTCTCTATCCCCACAAGCACCCCCCAGTCCAGGCCAATGACCTGGGCCTCCCCACCCTGCCTCAGTGCCCTCCCCCCAATAAGCCAATCCCTCAGCCTGCATGGCCCGTTCAGGGCACAAATCTGATTACATCCCTCAATGCTTAAAATCCCTTATTAGTTTAGAGCTCACTAATGGCTTCCCAGAGCTTAGGCCTAAGGACCACGCCCCGGTCCCGGCCCTGGCCCAGGGCTGAGGACTGCTCCTGGCTGCTGTCCAGGGTGAGAAGTACCTTGCTAAGCTCGTCAACCTGCCTTCTGAGAGGTCGTTGGCGCCTTGGCTCAGGAAGAAACAGTCTAGAGAGGGGAGGCCAAAGTGTATCCACCTGCCAGTGCGGGCACGGGCTGGCAAGATGGGCAGTCGGGGGCAAAGCCCTCAAAGAGGCCTCAGGCGGCAGAGACTGGCCTCGGAGTCCAGAACTGGCTCTGCAGGGTGAGGGTGGGGCGTAGGCCCGGGCCTGGAGCCCAGCTGCCCCACCCCCTGCACCAGCCAATCTGGGGGTGGGGGGGGCGGCGCGGGGGGAGACTGGGCCCAGGGCCAGAGCACCACTGGGCAGGCAGTCCCTACGGGCACCTGGGCAGCAAGAAAGAGGCTCAGACCACAAGGTACAAACACAGGCTATATTGGGGGAGGCTGGGTGGGGGCCAGGGCGGGTCAGTCCTCCTTCAGGCTCCCGAACACGGCGGCCGGCACACTCTGCTGCTCCAGCCGCACCTCTGGGTAAGGGGGGAGGCAGGGAGGACACGGTCACTCCAGGAGGGACGGTTCTGCCCCTGCCTCCCCCAAAACTGCCCCGTCTGGCCGGCCCCTTACCGTTGGGCTCCAGGTCCATCTCATCCTCGTCCTCGTCCTCGCCCAGCTCAATCTCCTCGGGGTTGGCCTGCTGGGCCAGCTCGGCCAGCTCCTCCCGGGAGGCGTCGCTCCTGGAGGCGGGGAGCGATCAGGGAGGGGGGCCACAGGGTTCGGCCTCCCCGGCCCCTCCCTCTCGAAGAAGAGCCGGCTCACCCCCGCCCCCCTACCCTTACCTCACGAACAGGATCTTGCTCTGGGCCCGTGGGGGCTGGTCCCGCTCGGCCTCAGCCGCCAGCTGCTCTGCCCGCTGTTCCAGCAGCTTCATGTCGTCCATGCCGCTCTGCCCGGGGGCCAGGTCGGACACTGGGAGGGGGAGCGTGGGGTCAGACAGCTTCGGTGGGTCCTGCCCTCCCCACAACCACACCAGCCCCCACCGCAGCCCACGGGCCCACCTCGCTCTGGGTGCTACTGGGTGCCCCAAGCTGAGGACGCAGCCCGCAGGGAGCTCCCAGGTGCTAGTGGGGAAGGCGGAGGTGACCCCCAGAGCTCCCAGCCCAGAAGGTCCAGGCCGCGCAGGGGGCAGAGGCCGGGCTGATGGGGCCTGGCCAGGGAAAGGGGGAGCCGCGGCTGCTCACCGGTGCCTGTGGCGCTGCCCGACACCTTGAGCATCTGCGAGGCCATGAAATTGACCTGAGTGTTGTACGTGGCCTGCACGCTGCGGCGGATCCGCAGCATCTCCCGGATGGTGTCCTCGTTGCCGTGCCGGACCTCGAAGTCCTTCCACGTCTGCCAGAAAGCCCCGGTGGTCTGTGGAGGGCGGGCGGCAGGTGTGTGAGCGGGCCGGCGTGGCTGCAGCGCCCCACTGCCCACCCGCCAGGCTCTCCCCCTACCCGGGGGTCACAGATCTGGGAGCAGAAGCTGTAGATGGCGCGCGCCCGGTCGATCTCGCCAAGCCGGCACTCCATGTCCGCGAAGCGCAGGCACATCTCCCGGGCGTGCTCGTCCGACAGCACCTACCAGACACACAGGGGTGGGCGTCAGCAGGGTCCCCACGCCCAGGGCCGGCCTCCAGTGCCCCCAGCCACCCCCACGGGGCACCTCGATGGCCTTCTGGTAGATGCCGCGGGTGTGGGTGACGCCGTAGATCTCGGCTGCGCGCTTGATGTAGATGTTGAACATGTCGTACTGCTGGGCGGGCTCCACAGCCCTGGTGGCGCGCTCGTACACGGCCATGGCATGCCGGGCCAGGCCCCACTCCTCCTCCAGCTGCGCGTACAGCAGGTAGAGCGCTGGGACAGGAGGACGGCGGGTCAGAGGCTGGAGCCCAGCCCGGGGCGCCCCACCCGGCCCTGCCTGGCCCTGCCCGCCTCACTCTTGGCGTATTTGGGAGGGCAGCCGTCCAGCGCCTGTTCGAAGAGGTCCCGCGCGCGCTCCAGCTTGCGGCCCCCATAGCGGGCGATGAACTTGGTCAGGTAGGTGCTCCAGATGTCCGACACGTTGGGCCACTTGAACAGCGAGATGCCACGCTCGTACGCCTGTCCCGGGAGAGGAAGTCATGTGCCGGAAAGCGGGGGGAGCGCGCCTGCCCCCCATCTCCCTTGGGCTGAACAAGGTGGCCTTTCCCTAGCACCCCCTCCTGACTATCGCGATGCCGTCGAAAAGGCCCGTATGCCTCCCCCAACAAACTGCAAAGTCCCCAACAACTGGGCCGGACTAGGACTCACCAAGTCACCAGGAGGTACCATTATGGGCCGGGGAGCTGGGGGCGTGGGGGGGGGCTCAGCTCTGCAGACACTGGAGCCCAGACACCCAGGCCAAGGGGCAGGGCCCACATCACTCGGGCTGGGGGTGGCCCGTGCACTGTGTACCACCTCCCCAGCTGTGTCCTATCTCCCAAACCTGTCACGCAGTCAGGCGAGGTGTCCCTGAGTGCACATGCGCAGACCTACAACCCAGGCCCGGGCTCTGGAGCGGGAACAGCCCCCACACACCCACACCAACCCCCGCCCCATAAACACAGAAGCAGGACTCGGGGCCTCTGAAAAGGTGAACGGGGCCCCCCAAATCCTGCCAAAGCCATCCCCCAGGACCTCAGAATGGAACTGTACTTAGAGATGAGGTGTTTCAAAAGGAAACGAGCACGAAGTTGCTATAGTGGGCCCTAATCCAAGAACCAGGGTCCTTATGAGGAGATGAAGTCACAGACACACACACAGCGACGACCACGGGAGGCCACGGGGAGAAGATGGCTGCCTGGGCGACAAGGACAGAGGCCAGGAGAAACCAGCCCCGCCGACACCACAATCCAAGATTTCCATCCAGCCTCTGGGACTCCGATGACACGTCTAGGTTGTTCAAGTTCCCTGGTCGGTGATGCCCCGTTAGGACAGCGAGAGGACACAGCACAGTGCGCGAGGCTCTGAAGCGAACACGCTGTCATCTGGGACCCCCAGGTCAGCCCCGCTCACCTTGAAGCTCTCCTCGAAGTACTTGTGCTCCTCCAGGAACATGGCGTAGTTGATGACGATCTGGGGCGTGGCGATGCGCAGGTCCAGGATGCGGTCATACACGGCCTTGGTGGACTGCGGGGCAGGGGCGGGTTGGAGCAAATCCCGAGGCAGAGTCCGCAGGCCGCCGTCCCCCCTCCTTTCCCCTGCAACAGGCACCCGGCCACGCAGCTCACCTGGAAGGTGCCCAGGCTCTCCTCTAGGTCGGCGAGCATCGACCACACCTTCAGCGACTTGTACACACGGTTCTGCACGGGCTCCGAGCCGTCGAAGTACTCAGCACGGCGGGCGGGCAGCGCGGTGGCTTTCTGCAGGGAGCCAGCGGCCATGCGGGGGCTTAGGAGCGTCCTGGGTCCGGCCCCGCGGCCCACCCCGGCCCCGCGGCCCCGCACAGCCCGCAGCCCACCCCGGCCCCGCACAACCCGCGGCCCACCCCGAGCCCGGGCGTGTGTTTACGCGCAGCAGCCGCAAGGCCTCGTCGTAGTTCTCGCGCCGCAGCTCCAGCTCGCCACACTCGCACCACACGCTGGCCAGGTCGTCCACCTGCTTGAAGCTCACCTTGGTGGCCTTCTCCAGGATGATGCGGGCCTGCCGGGACGTGGAGGGGGCAGGCTGAGGCCCTGCCCGCTTGCCCCCCGCCCCCCACGAGGGTGCACATGGGTACACGCGTGCGAACGTGACTGTGTCTGGGCCTCCTGCATCCTCTGGCCAAGGTCGCATCGACACACGCACACACACACGCACACGGCATCGCACTCACATCGTCCAGCTGCCCATTGTCCTCGTAAAACTTGGCGAACGCGACCCACAGCGTGTGGGGCTTGCCCGTTGCCTTGAAAGGGTCCACCGTCTGCACAGCCTCCGTGTACGTGTTGATGATCTAGCGGGAGAGATCGAGTCAGGTGGGACAGTCGGGACCCCAGTGCGGGGGGGGGGGGTGTCACGCAGCCGAGGGGAGGGACCGTCACGCACCTCCCGGGGGCGGCCCTGATGCAGGGCCACGCGCTTGTGCCACTCGTGCACGTGGTGCGGGTTCTGGCGCAGCAGGACGCTGTTGAGCAGCAGGGGCCGGCGGCCGATGAGCTGCTCGAAGCGGGCCAGCCGCAGCTCCAGGTCCACGTCATCTGGGCTCCGTGGTGGGGGTCGGGGAGCACGAGTGAGGGCCTCGGCACACAGCCGCCCCACTCCCCAGACCCCACCGCGCGCCCTGGGTTGGCGGACTCAGCCCACTGGCCACCCAGCCGGAGACGTATACGGCATCCTGGTTACTCGCCAAGGGTTCCACGCGCCCCGGCCACCCGGCCGGCCTCCCTCCCTCCCTCCCTGCCGGCCCCCGACGGCCCTGGAGCCGCACCTCTCCCCTGCCCCAGCCGCTCAGGACCCTCGGGGCCCTTGGGCCAGCCAGCCCGGGCCTTCCCTCCTTGCCTGCCCAGGATGACTGCCCAGCAGCTCACCGTCCTCCTCCCGCCCCAGTTCCGAGGCTGTCTCCATCTTGGCTGCGATCATGCTCTCTTCGAACTGTGCGTAGCTGTCAAACACCTGCGTGAAGTCGCGCACGGTCATCACGGTCCGGATGGCCTCCTCATACACATCTCGGGCCTGCGGGCATGGGAGGATGGAAGGAAAGTGCTGGCAGGGGAGGCACAGGTGCCCACTCACGTGAACACAGGGAGGCCAACAGCACGGCCCTGGCAGTGGTCCCGAGCCGGGATCGCCCTGCTCTGTCAGGCTCTGAGCGGCGACGGCACAGCCATGATGAGCTGTCCCCTGCCCCCCGGCCCGCCAGAGTGCTCTGGGGCCCCCACTCCTCCCCAGGAGGCTGACGGTGATGCTCCCTTGTGCAAAGTGAATGACGCTCAAGGGAAACGTGTGTAAGGTGCCTGATACCCAGTGAGACTCGTGAGGTGACCAACCCGTGCCCCAAGGTCCACACCGCAGGGACCCTGGCCTCGGCTCAGCCATGAAGGGCCCCGCTGTGGCTGTGGAGCACCCCTCGTGCCAGCCGGGCCCCACTGCTGAAGCGCATGTCCTCATCACTCCTGCCCCCGCCACAGCTTGGGCCCCATCTCTCCACCCAGCCCTGGCTGGTCATCCCACGGCCCCGGCCTGGCCACTGGCCCCAGAGCCTCCTGGCTGGTCTCCTGCCATGGGCCTCAGCCTGTGGCCGCCCAGGGGCTAAAATGCAGAGCTGGTCCTGCCTCTGTCCCGCTCACGACGGGCCGGTGGCTCCCCTCCTTGGCCCGCAGAGCTCTCCCTTCCCTCGCCTTCGCCAGCCTCCCCTCTGCTCCTTCCTCCCCGAGGCCCCCAACAACCCCAGCCGGCCCCTCCAGGGACTTGTCAGCGCCCAGGCAACCCCCCCATCCCGGGCGTGCCACCCCACTGACAAGCAAGCAGACAGGGACACGGAAAGGAAGGCTAACTCTTTGGGAGTGACCCTCACGCCAGGCGCCGGACTCCTCACAGACGAGGGAACAACTGTCACTCTCACTTTGCAAATGAGGACGCCCAGGCTTGGTGGGTTCAAGGCCACCCAGCCAGGAAGGACTCAGGTCTGGCCAACCCCAAGGCAGGCGTGCAGGCCAGCAGGACGTGCCCGTGTTTGCTGCGCGCACACATGCCCGCCTGCGTCCTCTGAATGCCACATGCTGCAGCGATCACCCCCTCCCCGCACCGGCTGCCGGGCCCGCTCACCTTTTCGAAGTGGCCGCTGCGGATGTAGTAGTCAGCCAGGGAGCACCAGAGCTTGCCCAGCTGGTCCGTGAAGCGGGTGAGGCCCCCGCGGATGATGGCGTCCACGTTGAGCGACTGCACCTTGTCCGGGTTCTGGGAGATGAGGTCACAGAGCTCGTGCCACAGCTGCGGCGCCAGGAGAAGAAGTCTCAGCTGGGTTCCGCACAGGAGCAAGCCCTCCTGCCCTGCCCCATCCCCCCACAGGCCCACCTGGTAGTTGGACTTGCCGGCCTTGGACACGAAGCGCTCATCGTTGACCACGGTGGCCAGGCGCTGCGCGGCTTCGTCCAGCCGGTCGCTGGACTTGAGGTACTCGATGTACTCCTCCGCGCTCTCGGGGCTGAGCTGCGCAGCGACCGGCCCGCCAGCAGTCAGGGGGGCCGAGGAGCCACACCACGACACTCCCTCCCCCTCGGCGGCTGCGGGTCGGCCAGCCACCACTGTCCCGGTCCAGAGCCAGCCCCGCCAACCTGGCCTCAGCCACCCCTGTCCAACCCAGTCCCCATCAGTTCGGCTTCAGCCCCACTGAATCCAAGTCTGGATTGGAATCGGTCTGGGCCCCGCTGCTCCAGCTTCAACAGCAACGGAACAGCCTGCACCCTCCGGGCCTTGCTTTTTACCACAACCTGCCCTACGCGGCCAGAGACCGCTGTGCTAAGAGTTACGTGGTATACGATAGTTGCTAGAAGTTTAAGAAAACCACACACCATCCGCACCCGGTTTCTACCTAGACACACTCCCATAGTCATTTGTCTCGCATTCCCTGCCCTCCCGTGGTGGCCGTTCTCCTGGTTTACGTGGTCAGCTCAGGGGCATCGGTCTGCCCGGTGGGACCAAACACCTCCACGTGCAGAGACTGTCCCTGTCACCTGCCCCAGGACCTGTCTCGATACTGGACGCGTGGCAGGGGCTAGCAAAGGCGTGAAGAATAAACAAACTGCCAAGAAGATAAGTCTCGGGAAGCCTTCTCCCCACTTCCGGCCCCACTTCCGGCCCTGTGACATCGTGCCAGGGGCTAGCAAGCAGGGGGCCGGTCTGGGGGCCCCCAGACGCGGGGCAGTGCCCCTCACGCCTACCTTGAGGAAGCGCCGATAGCCCCGCACGGCGGTCTCGGGCAGCGGGTGGGAGCGCAGGAAGCGCAGGTACAGGGGCCAGATCCGGGAGTGCTGGGTGATGGGCAGGGCGCGGAGGGCACGGTCAAACGTGCGGCGCGTGTGCGTGACGCGGCCCTGGTCCATGAGGAACTGGCAGTAGTCCAGCCACAGACGGGGCATCTGGCGGAGCGGGGCAGAGGCGCGCAGTGAGCCCAGAACTCCCTCCTCCACGGCCAAGTCTAGCTCGACGGCAAGTCTACCAAGGGGGCAGGACTCGGATCCCCCCACCCTGCCCACTGCCGGGGACCAAGGCCCCCCCACCAGGTCCCCCGGCCCGCCCTCCCCACCTTGTGCATGAACACGAAGGCCCTCTCGTGGCAGTTGTTGACGTCTTCGTAGGCAGGGTCAGTGACACAGCGGTGCTTCACCTGTGCCCGGCGGGCCTTCAGGTATCGGTACCAGAGTTTGTAGCTGGGGAGGGAGGCGGGGGCAGCCGATGACCGGTCAGCCTTGCAGACTCCGCGCCCCCCACCCCTGTGCCCTGCCCCCGCGAAGCAACTGCTGGGAGAAGGGACCTGAGGAAGGAGGACAAGTCCCTGCAGCGGGGTGGGGGAGGGGAGATGTGCTGACCCGTGGGGATGGCTACTTAGTGCCAGAACGAGAGCCCCTGTGACCTCCCGGCCAGTTCCGTAAGGACGGGGAGGGGAGGGGCCGCAGCGGGTCCCACCTGCACGGCAGCAGCTTCAGCGCCCGCTCATACAGCTGGTTGAGCCGGGGCTTCGGGGCACCTTGTTTGAACTCGATGTAGCGGAGCCAGCACTTGACCGAGAACTGGTTCCGCATGATCTCCTCCTCATAGGGGAGGTCCTCTTCTTCCTGCGGCAGCCAGGGAATGGGGAGGAGACAGACCTGCCCTCAGAGCCTGCTCCCAGGTCCCCCCGTTTATCGGAGCCAGGGCAGCAGGGACCCAGATCCTAGGGCTCAGGTCCAGGTTTTACTCCTCAGAATCCCAGCGACCACCATCCGACCCAGGCATCAGACCCCTCACTCAGGGCTCGAGGTCAGGCTCAAGACTGTCCCCCAGACACCACTCTTCTGGACTTCTGGATCGAGCCACCCACTCCCTGGCCCAGATCACCGGATTCCTTGGACTCCCGGGTCCAACGCAAGACCTCACTCGGAGCTGGACACCAAGCCGTGACTCCGCACAACGTTGTCTCTTCCCGAACACCAGACCCCTGGCATCTCAGGATCCCACTAGCCAGAGCAGAGCTCAACTCGCCCCGGAACTTGGATACGTTGAACTACGAATAAGGAAACCATCTGGAGTGCAATGGGGAAGCCCTGAAGGGGGAACTCTCACGGCTACCATCTCTGTCAATTGTAGAACCCCCACGGGAAGATTTTCTCCTCGCCTGGCAACAGCCCAGAAACTGCCAGAACTCAGGTCAATGAGAAGCCGTCACCACCCCCGGAATATCGTTTTCTTCTAAGAGACTTTCCTTCAAAGCAGCTCCTGTCAGCTGACGTTTTCTCTGTAAAGTGACAGTCCTCTCCTTTGCTCTTCAGACTTGCCTTTGGTTTTACCAGAGCCTGCACACCCCTGTTTAAAATTCCTCTGTCAGGGGCGCCTGGGTGGCTCAGTGGGTTAAAGCCTCTGCCTTCGGCTCAGGTCATGATCCCGGGGTCCTGGGATCGAGCCCCGCATCGGGCTCTCTGCTCGGCGGGGAGCCTGCTCCCCCCCCACCCGCCTGCCTCTCTGCCTAGTTGTGATCTCTGTCAAATAAATAAGTGAAATCTTTTTTAAAAAATAAAGTAAAAAATAAATACCTCCAGAGAGGTACGGACCGCCACCAAGCCTCACCAACACCGAACACCAAAACCCTGGGGAAGAGGCCAGGCCTCAATAGGGACACCTCACAGATGCTGCGGGTTCAGCTCCAAACAACCACAACACAGGGAGTATCACAATGTGGCAAGTGAATTTTCTGGTTTCCTGGTGCACGTAAAAGTTATACTCCTGCTGTGCTGTAGTCTATCAAGCGTGCAATGGCATTATGTCTAGAAAAATCACATCTTGACGAAAAAACACTTTCTTTTTTTTTTTTTTTTTAAGATTTTATTTACTTATTTGACAGACAGAGATCACAAGCAGGCAGAGAGGCAGGCAGAGAGAGGAGGAAGCATACTCCCTTCTGAGCAGAGAGCCCGACGTGGGGCTCAATCCCAGGACCCTGGGACCATGACCTGAGTCGAAGGCAGAGGCTTTAACCCACTGAGCCACCCAGGCACCCCGAAAAAACACTTTCTTGCTCAAAAAATGTGAACCCGAGCTTTCAGTGAGTTGAGATCTTTTTGCTGGTAGAGGGTCTTGCCTCCGTGGGGACAGCTGCTGATTGATCAGGGTGGGGGCTGCTGAAGGCTGGGGTGGCTGTGGCAATTTCATAAAAAAAAAAAGGAAGAGAGAGAGAGAGAGAGGGAGGGAGGAACTGGTTTACCACATCAATTGAATTGTTTCGGCATGAACAACTTTTCTGTAGTATGGGATTCAGCTCGACAGCGTTTTGCCCACAGCAGGACTTCCTTCCAAACTGCCATCAGGCCTCTCAAACTGCTGCTTTGGCAACTGAGTTTCCGTCACATGTTAAAAGCTCTGTTGTTGGGACATCTGGGTGGCTCAGTGGGTTGGGCCTCTGCCTTCAGCTCAGGTCGTGATCTCAGGGTCCTGGGATCGAGCCCCGAATCAGGCTCTCTGCTCAGCAGGAAGCCTGCTTCCCTCTCTCTCTGCCTGCCTCTCTGCCTGCTTGTGATCTCTCTCCCCATCAAATAAATAAATAAAATTAAAAAAACAAAAACAAAAACAAACTGTTGTCATTTCAACAATCTTCATGGCATCTTTGCTGGTAGATTCCATTTCAAGAAACCCCTTTCTTTGCTCATCCAAAGAAGTAACGCACTCTCCCCCATTCAAATTTTAACAAGAGACTGCAGCAAGGCAGTCCTGTCATCAGGCTCCACTTCTAATTCTGGTTCCCTTGCTGTTTCCACCACATCTGCGGTTGCTTCCTCCCCTGGAGGCTGGAACCCCCCAGAGTCATCCGTGAGGGCTGGAGTCAACTTCTTCCAAAATCCTGTTAAGGTTGATACTTTGACCTCTTCTCATGCATCAGAATGCTCTTAATGGCATTTCAAATGGTGAAGCCTTTCCAGAAGGTTTTCAATTTGCTTTTCCCAGATCTATCAGAGTAATTGCCGTCTCTGGCAGCTATACCCTCATGAAACATATTTAAGAAATAATAAGACTTGAAAACTGAAATTACCCTTTTGGTCCGTGCACTACAAAACAAATGTTATGTTAGCAGGCATGAAAACAACATTAATCTCGCACAGCCCTGTCAGAACTCCTGGGTGATCAGGTGCACTGTTAGTGAGCAGTCATTTTTTGGAAGCAATCTTTACTTTCTGGGTCGTAGCTCTCAACACTGGGGCTCAAAATATTTAGTAAACAGTATTGTAAACAGATATGCCATCATCCAAGCTTTGTTGTTCCAACTACACAGCACCGAGTAGTTTTAGCTTAATTCTTAAGGGCCCTAGGATTTTTAGAACAGTAAACAAGCACCAGCTTCGGTTTAAAGTCATCAGCAGCATTAGCTTCTAACGATAGAGTCTGCCTGTCCTTTGAAGCGCTGAAGCCGGGCACTGACTTCTCCTCTCTAGCTATTTAAGTTCTAAATGGCATCTTCTTCCTAGAGGAGATTTTTCCATTTATATTAAAAGTCTCTTTGGGGCACCTGGGTGGCTCGGTTGGTTAGGCGCCTGACTCCTGATCTCGGCTCAGGTCTTGATCTCAGGGTTGTGAGAAAATAATAATAATAATAAATTTAAAAGTCTGTTTCACGTACTCACCTTCATTAATTATCTTAACTCTTTTTTTAAAAGATTTTATTTATTTGCGAGAGAGAGCATGCACATGCACGCACACACATGTGCACTGGCACACAAGGAGGGGCAGCAGCACAGGGAGAGGGAGAAGCAGGCTCTCCGCAGAGCTGGAAGCTGGACATGGGGCTCGATCCCAGAACCCAGGGATCATGACCCGAGCTGAAGACCAACGCTTAAAACAACTGAGCCACCCAGGCGCCCCTCAACTAGATCTTCTCTTTTTTAAAAAAATATTTTATTTATTCATTTGACAGAGACAGAGAGATTACAAGTAGGCAGAGAGACGGCAGAGAGAGGGGGAAGCAGGCTCCCTGCGAAGCAGACAGCCTGATGTGGGGCTCCATCCCAGGACCCTGGGATCATGACCTGAGCTGAAGGCAGAGGCTTAACCCACTGAGCCACCCAGGCACCCCCGCCCCCCAAATCTTCTGATTAACTTGCTACAGATCCTACACTGGTATTCCCTGCTTCACTTCACACGTACGTTAAGAGATGGCTTCTTTCCTTAAACCTCATGAACAAACCTCTTTTAGCTTCGAACGTGGTGCCTGTAGCTCCCTCACCTCCCTCAGGCTTTGTAGAACCAAAGAGTTAGGGTTTTGCTCTGAATTCGATTTTGGATTAAGGGGATGTTGTGCCTGGTTTGATCTTCTGCCCAGACCACTAAAACTTTCTCTGTAACAGCAGTAAGGCTGTTTCACTTTTTTATCATTCATGTGTTTACTGGAGCAGCACTTCTAATTTTCTTCAAGAACTTTTCCTTTGCATTCACCACTTGGCTGTTCGGTGCAAGAGGCCTTGCTTTCAGCCTATCTCAGCTTTCAACATGCCTTCCTCATTAACCTTAATCATTTCTAGCTTTTGACTTCAAGTGAGAGGTGACTCTTCCCTTCACTGGAACACTGAGAAGATGCTGAAGGTTATGAACTGGTCTAATTTCAATATTGTCACGTCTCAGGGACTGGGACAGAGACAGGCAACAGCGCATGAAGCAGTCAGAACACCTACATTTATTAACTTTCCCTTTTATTGGGGTGTGGCTCCTGGTTCCCCAAAATAAAACTAATGGAAAAGTTTGAAATACTGTGAGAATTAACAAAACGTGACACAGAGACAAGAAGTTAGAAAATGCAAGCCTTCAAAAAACAAAACAAAACAAAAGAGAGAGAGAGAGAGAGAGAGAGATGAAAGAAAACAAAGATCTCCTGCAATAACTGTGAAGCACAATCAAAGCATATGTCAGGGACGCCTGGGTGGCTCAGTTGGTTAAGCAGCTGCCTTCGGCTCAGGTCATGGTCCCAGCGTCCTGAGATCGAGTCCCACATCGGGCTCCTTGCTCGGCAGGGAGCCTGCTTCTCCCTCTGCCTCTGCCTGCCATTCTGTCTGTGCTTGCTCTCTCGCCCTCTCTCTCTGATAAATAAAATCTTAAAAAAAAAAAAAGGACATATGTCAGTGCTCCAAATACCAAGTATTGGACGCTTAAGGATCCCACTGGCCATCGCCTGACCAGCTCCCCATCTGACTCCAGTTCTCCGAATCCAGACACCAATCCTTTATTCCAGAAACGACAAGGCTCAGGGCCAGACCTAGGCCGTTACTCAGGACACCAAGACTTTACCACAGAAACCAGAGCCCTGGCTTTGGGTCACTATCCTCTACTTCAGACGCCAAGATCTCTACAAGATTTCGCTCTGCGACCCACCCCTCTCCCCGCGCGCTCCCATTTCCACCGGAGGCCCGGATCGCCTGGCCCTTGACTTCGACAGCAGCTCTTCACTCAGACCACCTGGACTCCGGCACCAGAACTTAGCTCCTGGCAGCCCGGCCCGCACGCCCTGCTCTCGGGTGGACAGAATTTGGCCGACACCCCCGACGGCCAGACCCCGAACCTCTGAAGCATCCAAGCCCTGTGCTCTCACACAGGCCACCCCCGGCCCCGCCGCGGACTCACGAAAACGAGGTCCGGCCGCTCGGACCGGGAAAGACGCGCCATCACCACCATCTTCCTGGCTCTCCAGCTACAGGCAGGAGTCGCGTTATAATGACGCCTCCTGCGGACGGCCCGCTGCCCCGGGCCAGACCTGTATCCTATTGGTTGAACCCTTGCCGACCCCGCGGACCGCGTTTGTTGACTTTCGCTTAAGGCACAGGCGACCGGAAGCAGGGAAGAGACGCCCGAAGATGACATCAACGCGAACCTCGTCTACCAATCAGCTTCAGTAATGGAGGCAATGAACGCCCAATGAGCTGCTGTTTTGCTGGAGGGTTGACTTTGGGCGGAAGCGGCTTTGTAGCCTAGGAGAAGCGAGATGGGGGTGAAGCTGGAGGTGTTTCGGGTCAGTGAGCTTTGCAGCGGGTGGACAGTTGGACTCCTCCGGGCCCTGAGGAGGAGGCTTTGGAAGGGAGGGGACTCCGGGAACGAGGGCAATGTGGGGAGAGAGTTTCTGAGTTTTGAGAGGGATCTTTAAGGTTGGAAGCGGAGGAGGAGGGCTGGTGGGCGGCGGGGCGTCCGAGAGGAGTGATGTGGGAAAGGGGCTCCAAGAAGGAAGGCTCCAGGCGCTGGGGAAAGCTCGTGGGCTCCGGCTGGTTGTGCGTTTCTGATAGACCCCTGGGTTTAGGGGAATCGATTCCAAGTAATGAGGATTCCAGGGTCTGAAGATGCTCCAGGGATCTAACGGACGGGTGGGTCATGAGGTCTCACGAAGATGCCTTTGATTTTAGTACGGGGTTTCGTACTCTGAGTCAAGGGTCTTTCCGCGCTCGCGCGTGTACGTACGTATGTGTGTGTGTGTGTGTGTGTCTTTGAGGGGGCGTTTCCCCAGACTTGGAGGAGGCTTTGAGGTCTCCTAAATTATTATTACTAGAGGTTTAGGCGCTAAGGTATGAGGCTTCTGTGCCCGTGGTGGGAGTTCTGCGGTTCTTGGGGACCCTGAGGACGCACTCCGGTCTCCGTGGGAGGATGGTCCTCCAAGCTCTGAGCAACCTGTGCGTGTTGTGGAAGAGCTTTAATCCCTGGCTCTGTTCATTGACCCCCTGCCCTTCCAGATGACACTCTACCTCACCTTCCCTGTGGCTATGTTCTGGATCGCCAATCAGGCCGAATGGTTTGAAGACTATGTCATACAGCGTAAGGTGGGCACAGGGAGAGTATTCATGGGTTCCTTCCAGGGCTGGGGGAGAGAATGGGGCACCAGCCTGCTGGAGACCAGTGTCTGCTTCCCACCAGCCAATTCTGCCCTGGGCGGGGGGGGGCTCCGGAGGCTCGTGGCTCATGCTTCCAGCTGCTATTTTGTCCCCACAGAGGGAGCTGTGGCCACCTGAGAGGGAAGACCAGGTAAGTAACATACTCTTCTTCCCCCCTAAAGGGACAGAGGTGCCTGGATCCCTGTGGCCGTGATGGGTTTGAATGAAGATTTTTCTCTCAGTCCTGAGGAAAGAGAACTGAGAGCAGAGGGGTGTATAGTTTCTTTCTTGCCCTTTTCCTGAAAGGTGAAGCTAATCCCACTTGGACCCTCGCTGTAATTGGTGCAGGGCTTCCAGCATAGACGCTGAACTCTGAGGCTGTGCCCTGGGGGAGTAAGGGGTGAAGGGAAGGGGGTCCAGGCCCCCGAGGTGTGTGTCCTCCTCCTCTCCCATTCCACCCCCCCTTCTCCACCCCCCAGCGTCGGGAGCTAGAAGAATTCAAAGAGAGGATACGGAAGCAGCGGGAGGAGAAGCTCCTTCGTGCTGCCCAGCAGAGCTCCTGAATCCTAGCCCGTCCACCCAAGAAAATACACATACACGGTTTCTTGTTTCTTGTGGAAGTGTTTTATTGTCTGTTTTCAGGGGCCAGGCAGGGCCCAGGATGGCTCAGGCCTTCATGGGGCTTGTGTCTGGGGTTGGGGGCTGCTGTTCCGACGGAAGCTGAGAGCAGTCGGGTCTTGAGGGGTGAGGAGGGGTTGGGGGCTGAGCGTCCCAGCTCGTTTCTGCACTCCGTCCTGTGGATGAAGAGGGGTCAGCCAGAGGGAGGGATCACGGGCAGTGCCAGCCAAAGCTGACCCAGACATCGGGAGACGGTACCTGTGTGCCACCTCCTGCCATTCACCCCTGCCATCCCCCGGCTTCTACGTACATGAGTTACTCCTTTAATTACCTCCCGAAGTTACCACCTTTAGGGCGGTATTTGGGGTCTTGGGATCAGAACCCAGGGTACACGTGCCTATGTGTGTTATGTGTGTCATAGACACACACTAGTGTATGGAGGTGTGGGTCCCGTGTATAAACTCAGGTGCCCTCTTCCTAGGAGGTGTCTTCCCAGGAAGGGGGGCTGCTCATTCTGTCTTCCCTGAAACCCTAAGACAGGCAGGAGCCATGAGTTCCAGCCACGGCTCTAACATTCACATGCCTCCGGCCTCACCTTGGGCCCCTTCAGCCCTGTCTGGGCCTTTGTTCTCCCACCCGAAGTCGGGTATCCGATCGGCCAGCATCCTGTGCCTGGCATGGACCCAGGGTGGCCCTTTTACTAGGCACTTACACCTAAGGGGCACATCGTGGCTAGACATGAGGGTGAGGAAGGTCTGTTTACTCCTGGCTCCGGGTGGGAGGCAGGATCAGAGCGCTCAGCCTAGCAGGTGCCTGCTCAGCCCCAGCGGCACGTCACCTACCTTGGGTCCTATGGGCTGGAAGCCAGGCAGGCTGCTGACTGTCACACGCTGGTCATCCATACGGCGGCCCTGGGTACTGGCCAGCATGTCCATGAGACTGTCCATCTCGGGTGCAGGGCCACTCTCTGCTTTAAGCAGAGGCGTGCGGGGATGAACGTATACGCTGACTCCAGGGCACACAGCCGGAGCCCCCAACCCGCTCCTCCGCCCCCACTCATTCTCTAGGAAGCGCACCGGCCTCTCCCTCCCATCCCTTGCCCATTTGCAGCTTGCTTCCTCAGACTCTTGCCCACAGGCCCCCCAGATGGCCACTCTCCCTGGATCCCTATGCCCTGCCCCGTTCATGCCCCCAAACATCACACCAGTCCCACCCTAGCCCCTGCCCCCGTGCCCGTGCTCACGGCTCTCAGAAGTCGGACCCGGCCCTGCCTGCAGCGAGCACCGCTGCTCCTCCATCCGGTCGCCCTGCACGTGGCTCAGCAGGTTGAAGAAGCCCTCCTGGTCTGGAGAGCCAGCCTGGGGGACAGACACACTCAGTCTAGCTGGCCTCTCAGCTGGGGAACCCCTCCCCTCCCCTCCCCTCCTCGGCGCTCACCATGGTCCCCGCCGATGTGCTGCTCTGCAGAGCCGCTCAGAATGAGACCTGAGCCTCCTTCCCAATCCCGGCCCCTGCCCCAGGGGCCCCTCCAGCAGGGCCACTCCACGTGGTGCTGCCTCCAGGGAGAGGCTGCTGTTGCCAGCATCCTGGCGTCCTAAATTGGGGCCTG
The DNA here is from genome assembly GCF_020171115.1 of Neogale vison. NCBI lineage: Eukaryota > Metazoa > Chordata > Mammalia > Carnivora > Mustelidae > Neogale > Neogale vison. The sequence goes on from NC_058096.1 coordinate 218,744,180, forward strand.
ACTGCAGGGTGGCCTGGGGGCTGGGATGTGACCCAGGGAAACATACCAAGGGCTGCCCCCGAATCCCAGCATCCCCCACCTCCCAGGGGTTAACACTAAGAGCCCTGACCTCTGCCCTGGGGCTGGGCTAGGCCCTTGGACCCCCATGCCCACCAGCGCTTCCTTGGGCAGCAACTGGGTCAGGGGTCCCAGGAGACTTGCTTGCTAATTAGGTGCCCTACAAACCAATTAGTCTTGTCATTCACAGGCCCTTGAGTTAGGGATGTGTGGGGTGGAATCTGCTTACCTTGATGCAGGGAGCCGAGGTCCCGTCCACCTTCTCTTCCTGGTCCGTCATCATCCCCGCTCCCCTCCCCTGGGTCCCGTCCACTTCTCTGCTGGCCTCTGTCCCGGCCCTGTGCCAGAGAAGGCTTTTTAAAAGACTGGGATGTGGAGGGGGGTTGTGGATACCCAGCCCCAAATCCCCAGCTCATGCCCCATCTGCTCCCACCCAAGCTTAAGCCCCATAAAGATGATCCAGATAATTGTTTTTTGCAGCAGGGCACAGTGCTGCTGTGGGGGCAGGAGACAGGATGACCTGGGTTTGGGACCTTGCCCAGCAGGACTCACTGGGCCCCAAGAACTCTCAGGGGGGCTCAGCAGCAGGCCAGAGCAGTGTCCCCCCCAACGATGGGGCGCAGGGGCTGGCTGGCACCACTGGGAGAGGTCAGGCCACCAGGGCAGCTCAGGCGGGGTCTGTAGCCCTCCAGTGGGAAGCAGAGTGAGACAGGCCCACCCTGCTGGTAGGGCTGTTGCCAGCTGCAGGTGGTAGGGGAAGGAGGTGGACTTGAGGACCACTGAGGCACCACCAGACTGAATAGCTCCGTCTAGGTCTCCCGGCCACCCCTCCCAGTCCCTGGGTCTGGTTGCCCACCACCAGCCCTAATACCAGAAGGTCTGGGATCCCCCCCCACCGCCTTTTTAAAGGTTTTATTTATTTTAGAGAGCAAGAGAGCATAAGCTGGGGGCAGGGGGAGTAGGGGCAGAAGGAGAAGCAGACTGAGCAGGGATCCCAATGCGGGGCTCGATCCCAGGACCCCGGGATCATGACCTGAGCCGAAGGCAGACACTTAACCAGCTGAGCCACCCAGGTGTCCCAAAAAGGTCTGGGATTTCCTGTCCTGCCACCAATGCCAGGTTGAGCTTTCTCCTGAGACCTGTCATCTCTGTACCTGGGGATGGCAGGCGAGGAGGCGAGCCCGTGCCCCCTCCCCCAAGCACCTATGGCCTCCTTTCAGTGGCCTGGGCGAGGGTGCCACTGGGAGGAACCCATGGGCACCCCATCCCCTACCCAAGATGCCTTTCTAGAAATCAGTTAAAACCTCTCCTCAGAGTAAATGGGCTGCACTGTCACCACACCTGCCTAAGCGCGAAGCTCGGTCCTCTTCCCCAGGCAACGGTTCCCCATCCGGGGCCCCGCCTGCACCCTGTCGGCAGCCCCAAGTCCTCGATGTCAACGGGATGCCCTGCTCTTCCGCAGATGTACTAGTTTACTGCTGCCTTAACAAAGTCACAAACTGGGGGACTTAGAGCAACAGATGATTGTCACACAGTTCTGGAGGCCGGAGCCAGAAGTTGGGGCGTTGGCGGTACCGTGCTCTTGAGACCCGTAGGGGAGGGTCCTTCCTTTCCTCTCCCTGGTTCCTCAGGGTTGCAGGCAGCCCTTGGTGCTCCTTGGCTGGTCGCTGCAGTATTTCAGCCTCTGGCTCTGTGGTCATGTGACATTCCTCTGTGTCCCTGTCTCCACATGGCCGTCACAAGACATGGAAACCAGTCGCGTTGTGTTAGATGTTCCTGCTACGACTCTTTCTCCAAATAAGGTCACAACCTCAAGTACCAGAGCTTAGGCCTTCAACCTGTCTTGAGGGAGGATGGACAGGATACCATTCAGCCATTAGCAGCAGAAGACCCTGGTCACCCGCACAGAATACAGTGGGGGGTGGTAGACCCTCCAGACTTCCACCCCCAGGGGACAGACTGAGAAGCTGGAGGGGGTGTCACGGCCTCCCAGCTCTTCCCTTTCCCCTGCAATCCACCCTTCCCCTCCAGGAGCCACAGGGATGCCCTCCTTTCCCTGCTCAGAACTCTCCCTTGGCTCTCGTTGCCCTCAGGAGAAAACGCCACAGAGTAATGGAACGTTCTAAAATTGGGGACGGACGCACAACTCTGAACATGCTAAAAGACATTGAATTGTACTCTCAGAGTGACTGTGTGCTATGTGAATTATATCTCAACAAAGCTATGAAAGAAAGAAAATACAAGGGGTGCCTGGGTGGCTCAGTGGGTTTAGCCTCTGCCTTCGGCTTAGGTCATGGTCTCAGGATCCTGGGATGGAGCCCCGCATTGGGCTCTCTGCTCAGCAGGGAACCTGCTTCCCCCATCCCTGACCTCTCTCTCTGCCTACTTGTGATCTCTGTCAAATAAATAAGATCTTTTTTATGGGCGCCTGGATGTCTCAGTGGGTTAAAGCCTCTGCCTTTGGCTCAGATCATGATACCAGGGGCCTGGGATCGAGCCCTGCAAATGGGCTTTCTGCTCGGCAGGGAGCCTGCTTCCTCCTCTCTCTTGCCTGCCTCTCTGCCTACTTGTGATCTCTGTCTGTCAAATAAATAAATAAACTCTTAAAAAAAAAGAAAAAAAGAAGAAGAAAGAAAAAACAAAGGAATGGAGGGAGGTAGGAAAACATGGAAGAAAACCCCAAATCCTACCTAGAGTGGCCAGCAATCCTGGTTTGCCCAACACTTTCTCAGTTTTAGCTCTGGAAGTCCTGTGTCCTGGAAACTTCTCAATCCCAGGCAAATTGGGCTGGGTCAGTTCTCCCTTGTCCCACAGAGGTCTGGCCTCCAAGCTCACCTCACTTCCCCCCGCTCCTCCAGCCACATCCCCTTCTCTCTGCCTGCATCGCTGCATGGCTCCTTGATGTCGTTCAGGTTAAATCTACACGTCACCCTGTGAGTGTTCCCCCTCTGGTACCACACGATAAACCGCCGCCCTCCCCCACCTGGCATGTGCTCTCACATCACTATTTCCGTTAGAGCAGAACTGACCATTTTCTCTCCCCCTTCCACTTCACCTTAAGTGCCACATGGCAGATCTAGATTTTATTACTAATTGAATTAGTGAATTGCCTGTCCCATGTAAGTGGCAAAGGGCCAAGCACCAGACTCATTACCTTTTTTTTTTTCCTTTAAGATTTATTTATTTGAGAGCAAAAGAGCATGAACAGGGGGAAGGGCAGAGGGAGAAGCAGACTCCCTGCTAAGCAGAGAGCCTGGCATGGGGCTCCAACCCAGGACCCTGGCGTTATAACATGAGCCAAAGGCAGACTGCTTAACCGACCGAGTCATGCAGGTGCCCCATCCAAACCAACTCTTAATAAACATGGCCAAATGAAGGAACCAGTTCTGGACTCTGCATTCACACCAGTGCATCACACCCGGGATACGGGACCTCTTTTGGATGGGTGCTGCTGGGCTGTGCCCTCTGTGTGGCAAGGCGGCAGCCATTGCTGGGGCACAGCAGGAGCAGGCCATGAACTTTCAAGTCAAGTGTGAATTGAGTGTGTGTGTAAGTGTGCAAGGGGTTGAGCATGCCGCTGAGCCCACGGGTTCCTCAGCAGAGAGATGTGATTATCAGCCCGTGAGGGCAAGGCTATGACAAGCGGCCCCCCTCGGACAGAGTCCAGGTTCAGATCCCAGCAGGCGTATTCATCCTGTGGCCTTAGACAAGGGTCCCGCTGAGCCGCGGTTTCATTGTCTATACCGCACTCCCTGTCAGGGCTTCTCCGGGGCTGGAGTGAGAATCCGGCACAGGTCCTTGGCACACAGTGGGTGCTGGTTTAGCTTCAACCCTCCCTCCAGGCTTTCTCGTGAGTTGATCACATGTTGTCCAGCCCGAGGCTACGCTCTGCGGAACAGAAGGTAAGTGGGTCACGGGCTTATGGCCCCGCGGCCCCGGATGGGCCCACAGCATCCGTGGAGCCGTGGAGAAACTTCTGGCAGGGTGGTAGCAGCGTCTGGGAAAGATTAAAGCGTTGTTTCCCCGCGATCCCACTTGCTCGCTGCACGCAAGCACGGAAGGTGTGTCTGAGCTCACGTCTGCGTGTGTCGTCGGGGCGCCTCTCCAGCGACTCCGCGCTCGTCTGCGCGGACACATCCGCCCGCCCACTCTGCGGGGGACGGATCCTCCTCTCCGAGGACCGGTGGGGGAGGGGCCAGCTCCGCGGGGCGGGGTCCAGGTGGCTGACGCGCGGGGCCACGCCCCCACCTTGGGACAGACCCGGAAGCGGTGGCGGCGCCCCCGGGGGAAGATGGCGCCCTCGGGGCTGAAGGCGGTGGTGGGGGAAAGTGAGTGCGTCTTCTGGGGGGGCGGGGGCCGGGGGTGCACGAACCCTGGGACGCCGGCGGCGGGGATTTGGCGGCCCGGCTGGGCGTTGAGCACCTGATCCTCGAGGGGGCGGGCGGGGACTCGGTCCTGTTGGACATCCCGGCTCTCCCGTGCCGGAGCTAAACAAAGTTGGGAGACTGGACTCCCGGGACCCAGGGGGATCGGGCTAGGGGTGGCGTAGGCAGGCGCCAGGGCTTGCAGGTCTGGACCCCCTAGGCTGCGGGCGGGGAGAGGGCGCAGCGGGACGCCCGACTGCCGGGTCTTCGAGCCTGGCAGAGTCCGGGGGGGGCCTGGACTCTTGGACTGGGGCCCGGGCTGGGTGCGCTGGTCAACGACCCCAGGTGGTGTGAGAGCTTGGGGGTTGTGTTCAGGCCAATGTCCAGGTCCGGGGGGTGGGGGACACCTTCCTTCTTGCCGGGTCCCCACGAACCTCACGCAGCGTGAGGACTCGGGCGTCTCCGCCGGGGGTCGGGGCTCTTGGGAGGGGGTGGAGGTCGCCCCTTCCCCCATCTCAAGTAGTTCCGGCCTCAGAACCTCCTTCCTGCTCCTTCCGCCCTGGCGGTCCTGATAAGAGTGGACATGACACTCTGGGCGGGCGGGGCTACCCTGTCCCTTCTGCTTCTCCCTCCGCAAGGCAGGGCAGACTATGGCTCAAACCCCTAGTATCCCAGCCCAGAGCGGAGCCTCCTACACGGAGGTTAATGCGGAGAAGCTAGGCCTGCTTCAGAGCAGGGAGTCAGGGGTCCTGCAAGGAAACTGATGGAGGTTGGGAGGGGGCGGCCTGGCTTCGAGGCCTCCACCAGGAGATCTCAAGGCTGCAATGGCGAGGCTGAGAGCTGGGCTCTGGAGGGAGGTAGACCCGTACATGAACTCTAACTTTTCAGTTACTCCTTCATCTAACGCATATTTGTTATTGAGTGACTACTTAAACCCCAGGGACTTAGCCATTTAGGGCTGAGGGTGCTTAGGCTGGTCACCCGTCCTCTGAACCTGTTTCCCTGTCTGTAAGTTGGGGGTGACCCTAGGGGTGCCCTCCCAAGACTGATGAGAGAAGTAAACAAGTAAACAGGACTGAAGACGGAGGCCCAGCCCCGAGACTTAGAAGGCTTGGGGCCGTGTTGGGGCCACCGAATCCAATATCCTGAGCCCGCTCTACCTTTCCCGCAGAAATTCTGAGCGGAGTCATTCGGAGTGTCAAAAAGGATGGGGAGTGGAAGGTATGGGGTTGGCAGAATGCCTTGTCCAGACCCATGTGGGAGGCCCTGAATGTGGGACCCATAAGTACTCCCTGGGGAGGCCGCTAGTCCAGGGGGTTGGGGTGGGTGTGTGGGTGTGCGGCACGCTGCGCTCGGGTCCTCCCATCCAGCCAGCTCTTGAAGCCGTCAGTCCTGCCCGCCACCCCAGCCCTACCTCGGGGGCAGCTGGAACCTCTCTTGCCCACTCCTCAGTCCATCGGTCATTCTGTCCATCCATCCGGACAGGTACTCATCATGGACCATCCGAGCATGCGCATCTTGTCCTCCTGCTGCAAGATGTCAGACATCCTGGCTGAGGGCATTACAAGTGAGTGGACACCCCCACCCCATGCTGCCCAGATGGGACCTGAGCATGGGGTCGGTCCCCTAATGCCCAGAATGTGTCAGTTTCTATGGAGGACCCCTAGAGGGGCATGGCTGTGACCTTGAACATGCTGAACCCTGCCATGTAACCCTTAGCCATGTGCCCCACAGGTGGGTATCTCCCCTTAGGTTCCAAGGGCATCCACTCCCCCTGCCCTGGCATCCAGCCCTCTTGTCCAAGTGTCCGACTCTCCGAGTCTGAGATTCTCCATGAGCCCTAGTCCCAGTGCCACCTACATACGGCCCTTTCTCCATTCCTGCTAGTTGTTGAAGACATCAACAAACGGCGAGAACCCATCCCTAGTTTGGAGGCCATTTATTTGCTGAGCCCCACGGAGAAGGTGCCAGTGTGAATGAGTGTGTGCGTGTGTGTGTGTGTGTAGACGCATGCCTCTGTGCATGTCTGCACATGGCGGTGGGGACAAGCCGTGGCTGGGAGGCTGGGGCAGGACTAGGCTTGGACAATGGTCTGCCCACCTCCCCCCGCCCCCCAGTCAGTACAGGCCCTGATCGCCGACTTCCGGGGGACTCCGACCTTCACCTACAAAGCAGCACACATCTTCTTCACTGACAGTGAGTGAAACAGGCAGGGAGCAGGGGGCGGGGCAGGGGCGTGGGGCCACTCTAGCCTCATGCCCTCTCTTGCCACCCCAGCCTGCCCTGAGCCCCTTTTCAGTGAGCTGGGCCGCTCCCGTCTAGCCAAGGTGGTGAAGACGCTGAAAGAGATCCACCTGGCCTTCCTCCCCTACGAGGCCCAGGTACGGTCAGGGCTGGTCCGGGGTGGGGTGCGGGAGCCGGTGACCAAACAGCCTGGGTTCCCTTGGAAAGACACTGAATCCAGTAAAGAAGGGGGCCTTCGGGTCAGAAAGGAAAGCAGCCAACACAGAGGGGCCCGAGTTCTTCCCACCGGGGGGAGGGGCCCGGGCTGTTTCTCCACCTCCTGCGGACATCAGTTGAAAGCAGCCTGGCCTGCCTCCTGGATGGCGAGGCAGGTTCCAGAGCCCAGGGGAAGCCCCGGGGAGCTGCAGGTGCTGGAGGCCGTGTGCGGGCCAGGGTTGCACCCAGAGCAGTAGCCCCAACACTTATGCCCCCCCAGGTGTTCTCCCTGGATGCCCCCCACAGCACCTACAACCTCTACTGCCCCTTCCGGGTGGGGGAGCGGGCCCGGCAGATCGAGGCACTGGCCCAGCAGATCGCCACACTGTGCGCCACACTGCAGGAGTACCCGGCCATCCGCTACCGCAAGTGGGGACCCCCCCCCAGGCCGCCCCCGCCCTGACCCCATCCTGCCTGCAGCCTTGAACCTCATTTTTGACCCCAGTCCTTGTCTTTGCCCGGGGCCCAACTCCCATCCCTAGCCCCTTCCTTGACCTCCCGCGTGGGCCTGGCCCTCTTCTGCCCCAAGCCTGAGGCCCCCATGTCTGCCCACCCCACCCCCAGGGGCCCAGAGGTCACGGCGCAGCTGGCCCACGCAGTCCTGGCCAAGATGAATGCCTTCAAGGCAGACAATCCCAGTCTGGGCGAGGTAAGGGGGCCTGCGGGGGAGGAGGGGGTGAAGCCACGACCGAGGAAGGACAGGGTCAAGATCCTCATCCCTGCCCACCGCCCCCCCAGGGCCCTGAAAAAACCCGCTCACAGCTACTCATCATGGACCGGGGGGCGGACCCCGTGTCCCCACTGCTGCATGAACTCACCTTCCAGGCGATGGCCTATGACCTGCTGAACATCGAACAGGACACGTACAAGTACGCAGAACCCAGGCACACTAACCCCGGGCGCATCGGCTCCCCCGTCCCTCCTCGGCTGCTTGCCCTGACCCTCCGTGTCCCGCAGGTACGAGACCACAGGGCTGAGCGAGGCCCGCGAGAAGGCTGTGCTGCTGGACGAGGACGATGACCTGTGGGTGGAGCTGCGGCACATGCACATCGCCGACGTGTCCAAGTGCGTGGGCCACTCCGTGTCCCCAGTCGCATCCCCTCCCCACCCCCCACTGTGGGCCACGTGCATGGTCTTTGGCCCTGGGTGAGCGCCCCGTGCAAGCCACGCCCCTCAGCCGACTCCTCAGTGTGGCCTTGCCCATGACCTAGTCCAGGGACGCATGTGTCCCCTGGCTCCCGCGTCCCGGCTGTGTGACACCCCACATCCCCCGCACACACTGTCAAACTACAACCCACCCCGCTCACTCTTCACACTCTTCACCACCAGGAGGGTCACGGAGCTTCTGAAGACGTTCTGTGAGAGCAAGAGGCTGACCACGGACAAGGTAGGGGCGGGCCCGCGTCTGGATGGGCAGTTGGGGCAGAGAGGCCTGTGCCGCCATCGAGTGGGGGCGGGGCCCCAGTCCCGTGGCCGAGCCCGGAGTGGGATCCGGGTGCGCAGGGCCAGGCCTCACGGCCTCCCTGTCCCCAGGCCAACATCAAAGACCTGTCCCACATCCTGAAAAAGATGCCGCAGTACCAGAAGGAGCTGAACAAGGTGAGCCTGGGCGGGGAACCTGGGTGGGGGACTGGGACTCAGTTTCTGTCACCCCCCAACTTCCTCCTCCCACCCCGCAGTATTCCACGCACCTGCATTTAGCCGACGACTGCATGAAGCACTTCAAGGGTCCCGTGGAGAAGCTGTGCGGTGTGGAGCAGGTGGGGGCGGGCCTGGGTCGGGGGTGGGGCCTCAGAGACCTGCCTGTCGAGGGGGCGGGTCTCCAGGGGAGGAGCCTTGGAGAGGTGTGGCCTGTGAGGGGGCGGGGCTTCCGGAGAACCGTGATAGGGACTGTGATGGGGCTCCGCCCTGGGAGAGAGGCGGTCCTGGAACAACGTTGCGGTCTACGGGGTGGGCGGGTCCATAGAGGGGGGTAGGAACTGGATAAGGGGTGGGGCCTGTGGAGAGGTGGGGGTCTTGAGAGGGGCGGGGCCTGTGGATAAAACCTTCAGAGACCTGGTAGTAGGAAGAAGGCCCTCCCCAAGGTCTTGCCAGGGACTCTGGGGGTGGCCCAGCTCTGGAAGCCCACCGACCCCTGCCCTGCAGGACTTGGCCATGGGCTCAGACGCAGAAGGGGAGAAGATCAAGGATGCCATGAAGCTGATTGTGCCGGTGCTGCTGGATACGGCGGTGCCGGCCTATGACAAGATTCGGGTCCTGCTGCTGTACATCCTTCTACGGAACGGTGGGTTGGGGGCCTGGGAAGACCTCCGGAGACCTCCATTCACAGGGGTCTGCAGTGGTCCTGGGAATCTCTCAACCCCACAGTTTTCCCGACCTTGGGATGTCCCCATTCAACAGGCACACTAGACCCGACAGATACACCCACCTCAACCCTGAGAACCCCCGCCATTGATCTGGGGGAACTCCCACTGACATGAGGGCTCCACTGACATAGCGACCCCCAAACCTGACTCCTCCAAACTTGGCCCCATCAACTAATTTGGGACCCCCATCTCTCCCCTCTGGGATCCCCATCCAGAATTCTAGCATCCTCTCCTGAAGACACCCCATCACAGTCTTGGGACCTCCTATCGCCACCCTCAAACCCCTTCACCCAGGAACCCCGTGGCCACCTTTTGGCCCTCTCGGAGCCAGCCCCCCGCATGAGGGTCCCATCCCTAGAAGCCCACCTGTCCTCCTCCTCCAGGTGTGAGTGAGGAGAACCTGGCCAAGCTGATCCAGCACGCCAACGTGCAGGCACACAGCAGCCTCATCCGGAACCTGGAGCAGCTGGGGGGCACGGTCACCAACCCCGGGGTACGCCGGCCACAGGCCGTTAGGGTCAGACTGGGCGGAGGGCAAATGCGGGCATGGGGGGTGGTGCCTGGGAGTCAGAGCCTGGGGCCCGGAGGCCGGGGCATCCAAAGCATGGTGGGGCGCTGGGAGGACAGGGAGGTCTGTGCAGGGTCAGGTCTGGGGACCAGCGGGCGCCACAGCTGTCCCCAGTCCCGGGTTGCATGATGAACGGGTGAGGTGTAGCCAGAGCTGTGGTCCCACTGGTGGTGCCGTGCGGGGTGTGGCCGGAGTCCCAGGGGACGGAGAGCAGGGTCACCAGCACACAGTCGACCGTGGGCTCCTGGAGGACTCAGAGGACCCCCCCCACACACACCCCCACCCCAAACTCACCCACACAGCAGCTTCTTGTACTCAGCTGCCTGCTTAGCCTCTCCTCTCTCTGGCCCCGTGTGTCCCACCTCCCCTGACCCTGCCTCCACTGCTGGGGTGGCTCTCCTGTCCCCTCACCTGTCCCTCATCTCTCTCCCAGCCCCCTGTCACCCTGCCCCCACCTCCCCGTTCCGCTGTTTCTCCATGCCTTTCGGCCTCTGTCTTCACCTGTCTGTTGTCTCTCTTTGCCACAGGTTTTAGTCTCACGGGCTCTGAATCTCTTTCTCCTCATTCTCTGTTCTCTCCCTCTTTCTCCCTCTCCCCCTCCCCAACCCTCTCTCCTTCTCTCACCTTCTTCCCTCTCTCTCTGCTTCTCTGCTCCATTTCTCTGCAGCCCCTCCTCTAGCCAGATGAGTCCCCAGTCCTGCCTATGACCCACCTCCTTCTCCCCCATCCTCCCCCGCCCCCATCCCTGCGCCCTGCCTGTAGGGCTCTGGCACCTCAAGCCGGCTAGAGCGGAGGGAGCGCTTGGAGCCCACCTACCAGCTGTCCCGCTGGACCCCAGTCATCAAGGATGTGATGGAGGTACCACTGGTGGGGCCTCACCTCCCCCTGCCTCCCCCCCCACCGTGGCAAGTCCAGCCCTGGTCTAGGCGGTGGCTCAGTCCTCTTCATGTCACAGTGCTAAGCCTTAGGGCTTAAAGGAAAATCCCTCATTATGGGCATCCCCCTGGCATCCGATCTGCTCTGCTGTTGGGGGGGGGTCCCCAAGCCCACACCCGAGGAATTAGGAAAGCGGGGGGGCACCTCAAGTAGGAGCCGCATTTCCTGTCCAAGCACTGGCCCCTTTGTCCTCCTCAGGTCTCTTCCCCCTGCTCCTCACCCTCCCCGAGAAATCCCCATGTTCCCGCTTCACCCTCCCCACCACCAGCCGCTACCCGTCCTGGGAGCCCAAAGTAGCAACAGGCAAAAATGACCAGGCCAGGGGCCTGCTGTTCCTCTGGCCCCTGGCACCTCTGCCCACTTGGGGGCCCAGCAGCCTTGCCCCGCCCACCCCCGTGGAGCCTGGATGCCCTCACCTGAAGCTCTGAGGCTGTCCTGAGCCTCCCTCTCTGGCTCCCAGGATGCCGTGGAGGACCGGCTGGACCGAAAGCTGTGGCCCTTCGTGTCCGACCCCGCCCCCACATCCAGCTCCCAGGCTGCTGTGAGGTGAGGGCCCCCGGGGGCTGCCTCCTGTCCCACACCCAGGCCCATGGAGATGAGGGGTGTGGCAGTGCGGGGGAGAGTCTCCTGCCCGGACTGACCTGTGCCCGTCTCCCCCTGCACAGTGCCCGCTTCGGCCACTGGCACAAGAACAAGACCGGCGTGGAGACACGGGCCGGGCCCCGGCTCATCATCTACGTCCTGGGCGGCGTGGCAATGTCAGAGATGAGGGCCGCCTACGAGGTGACCAGGGCCACCGATGGCAAGTGGGAGGTCCTCATTGGTGAGAAGCCAGGGCTGGGGTACCCTGGGTGCCGGGGCTGGACTCCTACGTGCTTTAGAGGGTCGGGCTGACAGGGGACTCCCTGTTGGGTCCCCAAACCCTGGAGCCTGTGCAGGGCCTGTGTCGGGGAGCCCTGGGTGAGTAACTGGAAACTCCTGACTTTCTGAGGGGCTGGGGCTTAGGTTCCCAGGGAAGGGGTCCCCTGGGGGCTGGACTCCTATGTTTCTAGGGAGTCTAGACTTCTCAGATCCACCTCCCCCACCCTCCCTCGCTGCCCAGGTTCCTCGCACATTCTCACCCCGACACGCTTCCTGGATGACCTCAAGATGCTGGACCAGAAGCTGGAGGACATTGCCTTGCCCTGACCCGCCCCCCTCCATCCCCAGAGAAATAAACTCCTCCTCCCTTCTCTCCTCCCGCCGGCGCCCACCTCGCCTTCTTTCTGATGGAGCTGACCAGGGCCAGCCTCCCGTGGACCCTCCTCCCTGACCTGTCCCTCAGGACCCACTCTTGTCCTGCCAGAAGGCATCTTAAGCTGAGATGAAGCTTAAGAATTGGGCCTCGTTTGAACATTGGCTCTGAGAGGGACTCGCTGTAAGGCCTTGGCCGGCTGTCCTGCCCACTGCCCACTTGGAACGGGCCTCTTTGCGAACGAGGTAGAGATCGTGCCAGAAAGCTGATGGCGTGAGGGCGTGACCGCCGCTGTTCCTCCATCTCGAGTCATCTTGGCTGCTGTGATGGGCCTGTTAGTACTGACAAGCAGAAGGGACCGGGTGTCCTGTCCTCCCACCGCCCCCCCCAACCCCCACTCCGGGAACAGTCTTGATGGGCTCTGGAGCCGGCCAGCCAGGGGTCTTCTCCAGATCCTGGGATCAGAGTGTGCTTTTGCGTGAAGACCGGTGCACAGCATGCCACGCCCACTTCCCACCCAGCCCAGAGCCTCGCTGCTCCCCCTTCTCGTCCTCCGCCCCACCCCCAGGGTGTTCACAGGGGCCCGGAACTGGGTATATGCGAATGCTGGGGCTGCCGCAGCCTGGGTGACTTGAACAACAGAGATGTGTTCTCCCACGGCTCTTGGAGGCTGGAAGGTCAAGCTCAAGGTGTGTGGGTTGGTTGTTCCTCTCACCCTGGGGAGTGGAGGCCGGGAGGCCCTCTTCTCCCGTGTCCTCCTGTGGCTGTCCCTCTGCACGCCCGTGTCCTAATCCCCTCTTAGAAGGACACCAGCCATGTTGGAGTAAGGCCCACCCTAATGACCTAGTTTTAACTTAATTATCTTGTAAAAAAAACTCTCACCCGATATGGTCACATTCTGAGGCGCTGGGGGTTGGGACTTCCACCTGAATTTCAGGGAGCAGGGGATACAGTTCATCCCGCAACACTCAGCTAAAAAGGAGATCGGAATCTCGCAGGTGAATGAGCCATGAGGACTGTCCCTCTCGGGGGCACAGATACAGAGCCAGGTGGGCAGCAGCGGAGGGGGCTGTGGGAGCCCAGAGAGATACCCTCATCTATCCAGTCTGGGGGCAGTCAAGGAAGGCTTCCTGGAGGAGGGGAAGTTTGAGTTGGTAATGAAAAGAGGAGTCGGGGAAGCTGGGGAGGGCACAGTGGAAGCCAAGGTAAGAGAGGGAGAAGGAGCGACAAGGACCTTGAAGAGCAGTAAGATCTGAGAGCCACAGAGCGCCTGGAGGGCCCAGGTGGGGATCTGGCGCAGTGGGACAACTACAGAAGGGATCTGAGTAAGGGCCAGCGGGGCCCACGTTTAACGCTGGCAAAGAGGTACTGCCCGAAGGGGTGCCGGGGGAGGGGCACTGGGGATAGCGCCTCCCTCCCCACTCCGTGGAGCGCTGCTTATTCCCATTAGGTCGCCTTGGGGGATGTGGCCATCCAAGGCCGGGACGCTTCCTCACCGGCCATGGAAGCCGTGGCCCCGACTGAAGTCCCCGCTCCTTTTCCGAATTCAGGGAACTCTAAGGACGCGTTTGCAGGCGGGGCCTTCGAAAAGGGCTAAACCCTCGGACTCAGTCTACTTCTACAAAACACGCGAAACTCCCACCAGGGCAGAAGGCTGGGTGTGCGAGGTCGTCGAGGAGGCGGGGTGGGGCCCCGACCTGTGGGACGCCCGCGCTGGATGCGGGGCTCCCCGTCCAGCCTCGGCAGAGAAGCCATTTAACTGGAAGGAGGTGGTTTCAAAGTCTGACTGTGAAACTCGCCTCCCCGGGAAGCCGCGGTCTCCCCGCTCCGTCCCACTCCTGCCCGGCGCCCGCTTAGGTAGATAAACTTTGTGAGCACCAGGGGGCGCTGTGCCCCCAATTTTCCGGGATCTTGGCTCTTTCACGTCCGTACCTGGAGCTAGGGTAACCCTAACTGGAAACGGTAAGTGGGTCAGCGGTGATTCCGAGTTTCTCTGCTGCAACAAAACTCCCCTGCTCCCGCCGCCTCAGTCTCTGCCCTTTATGCCGAGGAGGTGTCGTAGTGTCTCCGACTTAAGGACAGTTTGATTCAACAAAAATTCATGGACCCCTATGGGCGTGAAGTATCACGCCAATCCCTCCGCACGCATTACTGAGACTTGTCAAAACCCTCCTATGAGAACAAAATCCAACCTCCCTGTCTCTGTGTTTCACAAAGTCCCTCTTCAAGTCCATTCCCCGCTGGCTCCCTCAGCCACAACTGCCATCTGTCAAACACACCACTCCGTTGCAGCCACAGGACCTTTGCACCTGCTGTTCTCGTTGCCTACAGTGCTTTTTCCCGCAGATCTTCATATCCTCCCTCCTTCCGGTTTTAGCTCAGAAGTCACCGTTCTTTATTTCCTGAGGACATCTATCCCGACTTGGTGTGTGTTCTTTGGGGCTCTTCAGGGTTCTCTTCCTTCTGGATGTGGCTGGCTGCTTCTTTGTGACCCGGTATAACTTGTTCTTAGCATCTGTTCCCATGGTCCTCACCGTGCTGTTTCCTCTGATCATCGGGTGGTTAGCACTACCCGAACCAGGTTCTGCTGTAGGTCAGAATAATCTCTCACCGGTGAGGCTGGGCACCTCCCTTTGTATTTTCCCAGGGACTCCATAAAGTCAGGGTGCTATGGTTCATCTGTGGATTGGTGGGAGTGGGGCAGATGTCCCCCAGTTCCCACCAGTTCTCCACCTAAAAGTGTCAGCAGCCATCACGTCTCCATGCCTGGACCCATTCTCTCCTGAAGATTATCTCCAAGTGTATTAATCATTCCACTGGGATTAGCTAGGATCCTTCTTAAACAACCTCTCCCTCGGCAACTAGTTGGAAAGTAACAACCTGATACATTTTCTTAGGTATTATCTGCAGGATCCCCAGGAGTCAGCAGGATATTTGAATTTATCAGGGAGATCTAGGGTGGAAACAGATCTCAGGGTGACCAGTGGTCACATTGTAAGCATATAGGAGGCATCCTGGGGACTCTGGCTGCCGTAATGATAATTATCATCATTATAATTTATGGATATAATAATAACATTATTATTATTATTATTAGACACTCTAATGGGGTCTGGCCCTGGACTAAGAAGGAGGGCCCCACAAAGTGAGCGAAAAGGATTTCCCAGGCTCACATCAGCGCTTTGGAGGGTCTGAGGGCACGTCCCCAGGAGAAGTGAGGACGGACAGTCTCAGGGTCAGGAATGCATTAGAGTGGGAGTTCTCCACCTGTGCCGTGCAGGGAGGTCCTTCTAGAATAAGATTTCGTCCAAGTTTGTGGCCTAGAACTTGCTCCACTGAAACAAACTCGAGGCTCTGGGGCACACCAGAGCTGCCAGGTGGGCAGGAGGGGTGAAAGCAGGGACCCTGGCAGAGGAAGGAGTGCCTGAAACCTTCAACTTGGGAGGCAGGGGCTTAGTGGCCACAGGGCAGGGACAGGAAGTGAGTGTGACTCAGCGAGCCAAGGAAAGCTCCAGGAAGAAGAGAGCAGGAGGCTGTCAGCTGTCAGCTCTAGGGGAGCCCAGACAGCTAGGAGGTCACCGAAGCAAGCTTCCCGTTTTTTGTTTTTCTAAAGTTACTCAAAATCTTCAAACAGCCGTTAACCAACAGCTGCCAAGAATATTGTGAAAAGGCCCCTGGAGTGAAGAAACTGCCCAGCGAGTGGGAAGACTCTGCTGGGGGGTGGGGTGGGCAGAGATGGAGTCCCCAGGGCTGGGGCTCTGGGATGGAGGAGGTCCTGACTAGTGACCAAAGTTCGTGAGACCACTCGGAGTCTCCGTCCCTGTCAGTGGCCAGGGAAATTCTGGGAAAATGATGGTGAGGGAAGGTGACATTTCTGCAGCATCTGTTTTGAGTGGTGTCCCAATCTGCATGGTCTCTGCAGTTGCCCGTGAATAAGTCGGAAGGAGAAAGACAAACACTGGGGGGCCTGGGTGGCTCAGTCATTAGGCGTCTGCCTTTGGCTCAGGTCATGATTCCCAGGCCCTGGGATCAAATTCCCAGGTCCTGGGATCAAACTCCCGCATTGGGCTCTCTGTGGGGCAGGAAGCCTGCTTCTCCCTCTCTCATTCCCCTGGCTTGTTGTGTTCCCTCTCTCGCTGTCTCTGTCTCTGTCAAATAAATTTAAAAATCTTTAAAAAAAAAAGATTTATTTATTTGACAGAGATCACAAGTAGGCAGAGAGGCAGGCAGAGAGAGGGGTGGGGGAAAAGCAGGCTCCCTGATGAGCAGAGAACCCGATGTGGGGCTCGATCCCAGGACCCTGAGATCATGACCTGAGTCGAAGGCAGAGGCTTTAACCTACTGAGCCACCCAGGTGCCCAAATAAATAAATACCTTTAAAAGAAAGAAAGAAAGAAAGAAAGCCAAAGACAAACACTGCATGATTTCCCTTATATATGAAACTGATGTCCTCCCCCGTTATGGGAATGTAATTGACCTGTAACATTGTGTCAGTTTTGGGTGTACAATGTAGTGATGTGACATATTTCAAAATGATTTCTACCATAAGGTTAGATAACACATCCATCCCCTCATAGAGTGACAGTGTGTGTGTGTGTGCGTGTGAGGTACGAACAGTTGCAATCTACTCGCTTAGCAACTTTCAGTAGTGCACAATGCAGTAGTGTTTATTGTGACCCCCGGTATATTAGATTCCCCGGAACTTACTCATCGTCTAGCTGTTTGGACCAAAGTTTGGACCTTTGGACAACCTTCCTGTATTTCTCCATCCCGCCCTCGACCCCCAGCAACCACTGATCTGTTCTCTGTTTCTGTAAGGTTTTGGGTGGTTTTGTTGGTTTGTTTTAAAGATTTTATTTATTTACTTTAGAGAGCGAGAGAGCACGGGGGAGGGACAGAGCAAGAGGGAGAAGGAGTCTCGAGTTGCCTCTGAGCAGAGAGCAGAGCCCGACGCAGAATTCAAACCCAGGACCCGCGATCATGACCTGAGCCAAAACTAAGAGTCGGATGCCCAATCAACTGTGCCACCCAGGCACCCTGGTTTTTAAAATTAATTAATTAATTAGTTAAAGTAATCCCTACACCCAGTGTGGGGCTTGAACTTACCATCCCGTGATGAGGAGTCACATGTTCGTCCAATGGAGCTAGCCAGGCACCCTGTTTGTTTGTTTCTTTAAGATTGATATGTGGAATCGAAGAAAACCAGGCTGGCACCTGGGGCGGGGGGTGGTCTGCTGGTTAAGCATCTGCCTGTGGCTCAGGTCACAATCCTGGGATCCTCAGACCCCGGGATCAAGCCCCACATGTAGGACTCCCTGCCTCTTCCCCTGCTCATGCTCTCTCTCTCTCTCAAATAAATAAATAAAAGCTTTATAAAAAATGAAAACGCCAGGCTGGGTGGCAGGAGTTCCCATGAAACTCTTTCCCGCACCCCTTTCCTTTGAGCTTCATGCATCCCCACCCTGGTCCACGTACTGCCCATCCCAGGGTTTGGGGTAGAAAATGCCTTGGTTAAAAGGGGAGACTTTGGCGTTGGACAAATCCCAGGACCCTGGGATCATGACCTGAGCTGAAAGCAGACGCTTAACCACCCGAGCCCCCAGGTGCTCCAAAATGTCCCTATTTCAGGGCGCCTGGGATCCAGCCCGTCTCTCCCTCTCCTCCTCTCCCTTCCCGCCTCCCTCCCATGCTTGGGCTCTCTCCCTCTCTGTCTCAAATAAATAAAATCTTAGGAAAAATAAATAGGGCCTTTTTATCTCTGTCATTTCTTCAACAGCAAAAGAAAAGCTGTAGGAATATTCTCAAAACAATGTTGCTTTTGTTCTTTCTCTTTCTTTTTATTTATTTTTTAAAAAATTTTTATTTATTTAATTTATTTGACAGACAGAGATTACAAGTAGGCAGAGAGGCAGGCAGAGAGAGGGGGAAGCAGGCTCCCTGCTAAGCAGAGAGCCTGATGCGGGGCTCGATATCAGGATGCTGGGATCATGACCTGGGCTGAAGCAGAGGCTTTAACCCACTGAGCCACCCAGGCGCCCTCTTCCTTTTTATTTTTTTAAGTAAATCTGGGACAGTGCTGTGGCTGTTCCTGGGAGCTCCCTCCACCCTGCCACACACTTCTTGAGGCTGAAAGGTACATGTCCTTGACCCAGACCAGCGGGGTTCAAATCCCAGCTCCTCCACCAACTTGCTCTGTGACCCCAGACAAATCCCTTAGCCTCTCTGGGCCTCAACAGCTCCTTTTGTCGAGATAATTACCATCTCTACCTGACTGGGTGGTGGTCATATGTATATATTTCTCAACAAACAGTAGACACGGTCATCTCAGAGCATCCCAAGGAGCCCCCACGGGAAAGAGAGTCTGTAAGGAGTCCAGAGGCCCAAGGAAACCAGGGACACCAAGAGGCAAGAGTGGGTCTCAGCAAGGACAATCTCAGGTCGTTAACACTGGAAATCTCCATGATCTTTACCACCTAACCTTCAGGCTGTGGCTGTTCCTTGTCTTGCCTGTCCTCTCCCCACCTCTGCGCAGGTAGCTAGCGGCTCACACTCCCCTTCCGCCGGGCAGCCCCCCCACCCCCAGGTCAGAAGGGTTTCTAAATGAAGCCAGGCTCGCCAGCTCTTGCTAAAGAAAACGGGCAGGGTTCCAAGGTTTTTGCTTTTCTTTTCTGACATTCATATCGGACAGGAAGCAAGTGTCAGTGATTCTTTCCTGATTTGGCTGCGTCTCCTGTCACCGGAGTCTGTCAACCGGGCAGCGCGTTGTTATCTAACGAGGCAAGTAACTCAGATTACTTCTGGAGGTCAGTTTCCCAGGCCCTCTGGGCTCAGAACAACCCTTCAAGGACAGCTGTACAGGAACAGAGGCAAGAAGAAGCTCGTAATACTTGTGAATTTTCACAAGGTCTGCGGGGCCACGCGGGAAGACAGGTGGTACAGAGCGGAAAAAATCCTCTCTGCGGCTTCAGGACACAGATTTCCTTAAGATCGTTGGGAAATTCCTTTTTTCCCAACTGTCATTTAAGTAATAAGTATTGGGTGGTGATAATCACGTAACTCTGTGCATTTGTCAAAACTCCTGGAACTCTGTAAAAAGAGTGAAGTTTGCTTTATGTAAATGACACCTTATTTTTTTTTAATGATTGTATTTATTTATTAGACGGAGATCACAAGTAGGTAGAGAGGCAGGCAGAGAGAGAAGGAAGCAGGCTCTCTGCTGAGCAGAGAGCCGGATGAGGGGCTCGATCCCAGGACCCTGAGATCATGACCTGAGCCGAAGACAGAGGCTTAACCCACTGAACCACCCAGGTGCCCCTGAAAATATTTTTTTTGAGTTTATTTCTTTTTAGTTATGTCTATACCCAGGGTGGGGCTCGAACTCATGACCCTGAAATTAAGTGTGGCATGCTCTTCCAAATGAGCCAGCCAGGCGCCCCCAAAATATTTTCCTTTCTTCAAAGAGAATGAAAAGGCATGTGGCCCTTTCCTGCTACTTGAAAACCAAGGGCTTTCAAGCTAAGTCCCCAGGGAACCCTAGGGGTTCCACACACCCCCTGCTTTTCCCCTGACCTATAGACAGAGATGCTCACTTCTGTGCCTCTCAAAAGTTTTTATCTGAAAACTTCTGAGACTGAAAGTTTTTAAGGATCAGAGCTCTCAACCAAATGACTCTTGCTGTGTCCTGAGCTACCTTGTATCCAAGCTGTGTCTCGGGGTCTTCAAGGAAGGGAGCCTGTGAAATTTGTTTATGCCAACCAGGCTCTCTGCCTTTCTGCCCACTGGTTTTCTTTCAGTTCCTCAAAGCTGGTGCACACTGTCCTTCCCCAGGGGCTTGGGACATGCTGTTCTTCCCTCCAGAATGCCCTCCTGACTGGTTCTCCTGCTTAACTCTTGCTTACCCTCCGCTCAGCTATCTCTTCCTCCATAAAACCTCCTTGGATTCTCCCCATGGGGGCCACATTCTTCTGCCAGAAGTTCTCCCAGAACTCGATTCCTATCCTCCACGGCGGAGACGACTGATGGAGGGTGAGGTTAACTGAGCTCTCTCTCGGTGTCTGTCTTCCTCCAACAGGCAGGGCAAAGTGCGTGAGGGCTGGGAGTGGGGGTCCCCTGGCTCCCCACGGCAGGCACGATGCATAGCATACATCTGGCACATAGTAACTGCTCAATAAGTATTGTCTACACTTTGGCCCTGTGTACACGGTTGTGCTTACACAGGGATTTGACACACACATCACTTTTACTGAAATACAGCAGGTGTAAAGTGTGCAGATGTAAGTGTGCGCTCGAATTTTCACTAGCTTCCCATTTTCCCTCACTCCCCAGGAAACTTCCAGCATCATCTCCAACAACATAGATTAATCGGTCTTCCTTCTTTCCTTTCTTTCTCTCTCTCTCTTCCATCCTTCCTTCCTTTCTTTTCTTTTTCTTTTTTTCTTTTTTTTGAGAGTGAGCGAGTGTGTGGGGGGAGTGGGGAGAGGGGTGGTGCAGATGGAGAGGGAGAGAGAGAATCCCAAGCAGACTCCACACCAGCACAGAGCCGGACACAGGACTCGATCTCAGGACCCTGAGATCATGACCTCAGCAAAAATCAAGAGTCGGACACTCACTCCACCGAGGCACCCAGGTGCCCTGTCCTGGTCCTTTTTAATAAATGAATTTGTGCAGTTAAGGTTTTTTTCTGCGTCTGGATTCTTTTGCTCACAATTATGTTGGGGAGAATCATTCAGATTGTTACACGCAGCTGTCACTTACAATCTCTCATTCACACTCTTTGCTACTGACCAGGGATGGTCAATTTTTTTTTTTTTTTCTGTAAAGGGCCAGATGGTAGCTGGGGTCACCTCTGCAGGGCATCATCTCTGTCACTGACTTAGGAAAGCAGCCTCAGACCATCTATAAAAAAGTAGGCATGGCCATACTCCAAGCACACTTTATTTGTGGGCACTGGGATTTCAATTTCATGTCCTTTTCATATGTCACTGTTAAATTTTTTTTTCTCCAATGATTCAAAAATGTATGAACTTTTGGCAGCTCCTCGAAAAGTTAAGCACAGAATGGCCATATGATCTAGCAAGCCCCCTCCTGGATGTGTACCGAAGGAGACTGAAAGCAGGGGCTCAGAGATGCTCGTTACCTTCCGAGGTTTACAGGGGTGTCCTTGACAAGAGGTGGAAACAACAGAGCAAGTTGTAAGTAACAGATGAATGGATAAACAAAATGTGGTGTGTCCCTACAATGGAATATTAGCCACGGAAAATAATGAAGTTCTGACCCCTGCCACAACCTGGATAAATCTTGAAAACATTTATGCTAAGTTTAAGGCAGACACCAAAGGATAAGTATTGTGTGATTCCGCCTACATGAGGTGTGAACAGACAAAGTCATAGAGACAGGAAGTAGATGGTAGAAGCCAAGAGCAAGGGGGGATAGTGAGTTAGTGTTTCAGGGCAACAGAGTTTCAGTTTGGGAAGATGAGAAAGTTCTGGAGACGAATCGTGGGGTTGGTTGCACAACAGTGTGAGGGTACGTAATGCCAGTGGTCTGTACATTTAAAAAATGGTTAAAATGGGGCATCTGGGTGGCTTAGTCAGTTAAGCGTCTGCCTTCCGCTCAGGTCATGATCTTGGGATCTTCGAATCAAGCCCCCTATCAAGCTCTGCTTTCAGTGCGGAGTCAGCTTCTCCCTCTGCCCCTCCTCACCCCTTGCAATCTGTCTCTCCCAAATAAATAAATAAACTCTTTTTAAGAAATGATTAAAATGACAAATTTAATGTGAAAGAGACGCCTGGCTGGCTCAGTTGGTTAAGCGTCTGCCTTCGGCTCAGGCCATGGTCCCAGGGTCCTAGGATAGAGTCCCACATGGGGCTCCTTGCTCAGCAGAAAGTCTGCTTCTTCCTCTCCCTCTGCCTGCCACTCCCTGCTAGTGCTTGCGCGCTCTCTCTCTCTCTGACAAATAAATAAAATCTTTTTAAAAATTTAATGTGAGGGGCGCCTGGGTGGCTCAGTGGGTTAAAGCCTCTGCCTTCCGCTCAGGTCATGGTCTCAGAGTCCTGGGATTGAGCCCTTCATCAGCTTCTCTGCTCAGCAGGGAGCCTGCTTCCCTTCCTCTCTCTCTGCCTGCCTCTCTGCCTACTTGTGATCTCTGTCTGTCAAATAAATAAATAAAATCCTTTAAAAAATTTATTGTGAAATATATTTTGCCACAATTTAAAAAATCCATTTGTACTAAAAACAAAACCCCCCAAAACTAAAATGTAAAAACCATTCTTAGTTCGCGGGTTGCGCAGAAATAGACCGTGGGCCAGCTTTGTCCCATGGGCTGCAAGTTTGTCATCGTCTGTTGCAGACTGTTCCATTGAAGGAAAAAGAAACATGATTTTATCCATTCTATTGTTGATGGGCATTTGGGTGTGAACACGGTATGCAGTTCTCACATGGGGTTTTGGTTATGCTTATGTGCAAACTCCTGTTTCTTTGCCCATCCCTGGGACAAGGGCTTCTGGAGTCATCCCCCAGGCACTACCTCCTGGACCAGTCCCAGCCCGGATGTGAGAAGGGTGAGCTCTTGAATGGGGAAACTGTGGCAGGGAAGGGGGGAGCAGAGCTTCCTACCCCTGGGCCCCTAGAGTCTGCCCTGGGGGCTTCCTCTTGGCTCCGGATGTGAGATGGGAGGGCCAGGGGGGCAAAACACCCAGCCAAGACAGGAAGCTCCGTGTCCAGAAGCCTTAAAGAGGGAGATGCAGCAGAGGCATGAAATCAGTGCCCGAGATTCGGCCTGCTGAGTCCATCCCGAGGGTAAGTGAACCCTGCTCCGGCTCAGCCCAGAAGCCCATCCCAAGGGGGCCAGGACAAAGCTGGGACTCCAGTCTCGTCCCCCACAGGGACCCAGGATTCCATATCCCACCCGCTCTGGAGGCTTGACCCTCCCCAGATGAGAAGGGACTGACCCAGCTGTGGGTTCCCTCTTTCAGCAGCTGCAGGATGAAGGCTCTTCCTCTCCTCCTGCTCCCTGCCCTGGGGCTGCTGGTGTGTGGCAATTCTCTGTGTCCCGTGGACAAAGCCATCAGTGAGAAGATCCAGGATGGCACCCCATCCTTAAGTGAGGACCCTCACTCAACCTCAGCAGGGGACCCTCTAATTCCGGAGACGGAGCAGCCATGGAGCCAGCCCCAACCAGAACCAAACCTCCACCCCAAACCCAACCCAGCCCAGCCCAGCCCAGCCCAGCCCCCATCCAGCAGCACCTTCGGCAGAAGCTGGGAATATCCTCCTTCCTCTAAACACCCATTTCAAGACAGACCCTGGGAAGTGGCAGGCTCCCCACTTCATGGCTCTCTACAGGCCTGGCCCACCTGGGCCTTCCTCAGAACAGTTCTCTTGACCCCTGCCTATCTCCAGACCACCAGGGCCAGGGCCGCAGGAGGATGGGGGAGGGGCAGCTTGGTCTCACCGCTGCCTTCCCTCCTCCCTCCCTCCCGCAGTTCTTGAGACAATGCGGAACTTTGGCCTGACCTGCCGGAGTGTCACCTCCAGGGGGGACCTGGCCACCTGTCCCGCAGGTGAGTTTCAAGTCCTTTTCCCAGCTCTCACTTCTGTTCCCCGCACGCAGGAACCCCTCCCCCTAAGTCCAGCCTCTAGTTCTTTTTCTTTTTTATATCTTTTTTTTTTTTAAGATTTTATTTATTTATTTGACACAGAGAGATCACGTAGGCAGAGAGGCAGGCAGAGAGAGGGGAAGGGAAGCAGGCCCCTGCTGAGCAGAGAGCCCGATGCGGGACTCGATCCCAGGACCCTGAGATCATGACCTGAGCCGAAGGCAGAGGCTTTAACCCACTGAGCCACCCAGGCGCCCTCTTTTTCTTTTTTAAAGGTTTTATTTATTTGAGAAAGAGAGAGAGAGAAAGAGAGAGAGAGAGAGAGACAGCGCGAGCGCACAAGCAGGTGGATGGGGAGAGGGAGGCGCAGGCTCCCCGCTGAGCAAGGAGCCCCATATGGAGCCCGGGATCAGGACCTGAGCCGAAGGCAGCCACTTATCCGACTGAGCCACCCAGGCGTCCCAGGCTCTGTTTCTTGAGTCAACTTCCCCAGAGTCCCGGTCAGCCACGCTAGCCTCCCCGCCCCAGCACCGAGACTGCATTTCTTCAGGACACTGGAGTCCAGGGCCCCAGCCTCCCTGCGCTCCACACACCCCTGCTCCCACGCTCTGGTGTTGGAGACCCTCCCGCTTCCGCTTCCCCCGACCCCCCCACCCCCCGCCCGCAGCCTCCAGCTCGGGTCCAAACTCCCCCCGCTCCCGCCCGCAGGCTTCGCCGTCACCGCCTGCACTTGCGGCTCCGCCTGCGGCTCGTGGGACGTGCGCGCCGAGACCACGTGCCACTGCCAGTGCGCGGGCATGGACTGGACCGGAGCTCGCTGCTGCCGCTTGCAGACCGCCGCCTGAGGTCCCCGCGGAGCGCGGGCGGGCCTGGGGGCGTGGCCAGGCCTCGGGGGGGCGGAGTCAGGCCTCGGAGGGGCGGGGTGGAAATAAACCCTGAGCAGATGATGGTGAGGGTCTGCGCGCCCTGCTGTCGTTTGTTGGGGGCTGGGGAACTGAGCTGGCGTCTCCGAAATGAGCCGGGCACGCAGACGCTGGAGGAAGGCGGTGGCTGTGGGCGTCCGTGACTTTCTTCTGCCCATTTAGCTCCTCCCACGTTGTGCCTCCCCCTACCGCTTCGCCGAGAACAGGGCTTCTGCTTCCTCTAAGGACACTCGCAGCCAAGGATCATGTACTCCTTCAGGAGGGGAAGTGAGCGTTACCTCTGAGGCCACCTTGACGATCCCTCGGGTCTCTGGTCTTCCAGGAAGTCGTTGGGTCAGTCTGCCCCAGCCTCTACAATGAGGCTTCATTCGGGGTCTGGGTCTGTATGGGACAGGGACCCCTGACCTCCCCCCAACCCCCTGCACACTTCAGGGCCAAAGCCCCCAGTAGCCCCAGGGTCATGGTGGACCCCTGAGTCATCATCTCTCAGCCCAGAGCCCTGAGCCACGCTCCCTCATTCCCCAACCTCGCGGAGAGACCTGCACACACTACATATACGCACTCAGTACACAACCCAGTCACTATGGTCACACAGGGACACAACATGCCCGCAGACAATGCCCCTGAACCACATACGTATGGCCATAGAAGAAACATAGACCACAAACGTGTAAACCCTGGACAGAGTCTTTTGCTTCTGACATCAAGTTCCCACCCCCACCCAGGTGGCTGTGGTCCCAGTCTGAATTCTGACCTGGAAGGCAAGTCACCTGCAACCCTTACACAGCTTCCTGGGGGCACAGATCCCTGGGAATCCTAACCCAAGGGTCTTAAAATCCAGCCCCTGAGAGATGCAGACAGACCTCAGAGCACTCAGTGTGCAGTCTAGAAAGGGACCCCAGACTCAAATGCCCCAGCCCCCAGCAGCACACTCCAGGGACTGGAGCATGGGTGATGGGTTGGGATCCTGGTTTTTAAGATGTTTGAGACGCTCCTGGAGGGAGGCAGTGGCGTAGGGCGCCCGTGACTTTCTTCTGACCATCCCTCTCTCCCAATGTTATGCCCCTGAAAGACCCTAGAGGACCTGCACCCAAGGACGCACTCACAGACCACTGGATGCAATAAGCAAGAGGATTTTATTCCGGCATGCTCGGATTCCCAGGGACACTTGACCACGAAATCCGCGAGGGATGGGTCAGTGTCTGAGAGCCCCGATCTGTTTCGGGAGTGACTTAATATAGAGTCTTACAGTCCGTTACATCAGAGCCCTCGCTTTTCTAGCCAATAATTTTAAAGTATTACAGCAAGGCCTACACACAGGTAGCCAATCCTTTAAAACCAACCATACATTCTGGCCAGTCACCGTTCAGGTAGTGTACAGTAGAGGGTACGTGTTGAATTGCACGTCTCCGGCCCTCGGTATGAGAAAACGACCCCTATCTGTTATTTGTTTTTCTCAAGGCCCTGATGCTGGCCAGCTGCAAGGCTTGGATAGCAGGACGCGGGCTGTTGTCCTTCATCCTAACCCTGGGCCTGGAGAGGGGGTGGAGGTCCTCCAAGCAGCCTTTCAGGTGGAGCATTATTTGATTACATAGCGGGGGTTTAAGCAATTTTCCATTTCTTTAGCAAAGCATTATTATACAGAGGCCAGAAACAGCTGGGTTAAACACAGAATTTTGCTTTTTACATTTTTCCTTTGTTATCCTGTTGTGCTGCTTGCTGACTCCCCTATCTATGGTCAGCTGGCCACAGTTCCTTAGCTAGCAAAAGCTGGTTATAAGAAGAAAGAACGTGTTAAAACGTATAGGCTGTACTATAGTTCTGACCTGGGGTCCTTCACCCCCACCTCTGCCACCCACCCACCCCCTGTGATGGCACAGCCCCTGTCTGATTTAGGTAGCCATGAGCTGAGGTCACAAACTCTCATCTTGTCCCGGGAGCCCACCTATACCCCAATCCAGAGATTCCCCTCCTGTATCCGGCCCCCTCCCCCCGACCCCACAGTGGCCATGGGGTTGAGGTGGAACAACTGAGTCAGAAGTGTGTTGAGTAGCAGAAAGGGTCTAGAACCTTGCCTGTCCCACCCCCTCACTGATGTGGAGGGGGGTGCCCTCCTTAGTCCCCAGACGATTGGAATGCCTCTTTATCTCCAAGTTCCACTCAATTGTCCCCCTGTGTCTGGACCCCAAGGAGGTCCTCTTCAGATGCTCATTTCCAGCATAGCCATTCTCCCGTCCCAGGGTGCAGATCTGGATAGGCAAGCCCCCTTCTCAAGCCTCCATTTTCTCACTTGCCAACTGCCCAGCCCACCCTGAGGTAGCCGAGATTCTTCTAGTCCCAAGTGCCTCAAACCCCACGTCAAGACAGCTTGAGCAAAAGTAAAGGGAAGTTCCTGGGGGCGCCTGGCTGGCTCAGTCGGTGAAGCGTGCCGCTCTTGATCTCGGGGTTGTGAGTTTGACACCCATGTAGGCTGTAGAGATTACTTAAAAATAAAATCTTTAAAAAAGAAAAAAAAAAGAGGAAGTTTATGGATATGTAACTAAGAGGCCCAGGGTTAAAGATTTATTTATTTTAGAGCGAGAGTGTGCTGGGGAAAGGGGCAGAGGGAAGCAGAGGGAGAGGAAGAGAGAGTCTACTGTCAGTGCAGAGCCTGAAGCAGGGGTCCATCTCACAACCCTGATATCACGGATCTGAGCCAGAACGAAGAGTCTGATGCTGGTGGTCCCAGGCAAGCCCAGAGACAGATTCAGGCATGGGTGGATAGAACCCTCAAATGGTATCTTCAGGATCTGACTCCCTCTCAGCTCTGCTTTCCTCAATGTTGGCTTCCTCTCAAGCGGGTTCTCCCCCAACACAGCTCCAGGCTTACATTTTCCCAGGCTGAGAGCCCCCTGTGGGGGGAGACGGGGGGGGGGGTGGTGGTGGGAAATGCCTTTTCCCTGGTTAATGCCGCAGAAGTCGCAGGCCTGAGTTTCATTGGCTGAATCTAGCTCCTGTGCCCACCCCTGTGCTAAATCTTTGACTCTGATTGGCTGGGCCTGGATCATGTGCCCACTCTAAACCAATCACAGGTTTATGGTTAACTGGGCAGGAGACGCATATTCTTTTTTTTTTTTTTTAAAGAAAATTGAGACTGTGACCCTATGACAGGGCTGGTCAGGAAACCTCACAGAGCCCTCTCGGGCCACTGTGATTGCTCGTGGGCCTCCAGGTACACAACTGCTATTTCGTCCAAAGGGCTGGATGGAGCCTGGTCTTCCTTAGCTTCAAGCACCTACAGAAATGGGCAAGGCTGCGGCCCCACCCCCTGCGCCTGTCCATCACAGCAGAGCCGGCTGCCCATTGGTCCGTCTCCTCTGTGACTGTTAGTCAGAACAGGGTCTTAGCTCTCAATCCCGACTTTCTAAAAATCAGAGGGAGGGGAGGGCAGAGAGAGACTGTTAAAGTCGTCCTCCTTGAGCCGGCAAAGTTGGCAATAGTTTAGAAAACTATTAATAGTTTAGAAAACAGAGCATTATCCTCATCAAACCCTGGGGGACCATTCCAAAGTTACCTCAAATTTAATCACATATTTAAAAGCTAAAACATACCTACTTCTCCCACATGGACAGTCCTTTAAGGGGGACCTGGGTGGCTCGGTCAGTTAGGTGTCGGCCCTCCGTTCAGGTTGTGATCCCAGCAGTGGCTCCCCACTGAGCAGGGAGCCTGCTTCTGCTTCTCCCTCTGCCATTTCTCCCCACCCCCTCTTGCTTGTGCTCTATTTCTCTGTCAAATAAATGACTCTTTTTTAAAAAGTCTTTTAAATGATCTTTTACTTATTTTTTCCAGAGGGAGAGAACCACGATAGTCTAGGCCAGTGCTCTCCAATATCGCATCCATCAAATGCTTGAAATGTCCTGTGAGTTTAAATCACGCTTGATGTTTGAAGATTTAGTACCCACAAAAAATAATATAGCTCAATAATTTTTTTAGTATCGCCTACGTGCTGAAGTGATCATTTGGGGGGGTATATTATGTTAAACAAGATACATTATTAAAATTAATTGAGCCTGTCTCCTTTTGTCTTCTTAACGTGGCTGCCAGAAAAAAAATTTTTTTTAAAGATTTTATTTATGTATTTGACAGATAGAGATCACAAGCAGGCAGAGAGGGAGGAGGAAGCAGGCTCCCCGCTGAGCAAAGAGCCCGATGTGGGGCTCGATCCCAGGACCCTGGGATCATGACCTGAGCCGAAGGCAGAGGTTTTAACCCATTGAGCCACCCAGGCGCCCCATGAAAATTTTAAATTAAAGATGTGGTTTGGGGCGCCTGGGTGGCTCAGTGGGTTGAGCCGCTGCCTTCGGCTCAGGTCATGATCTCAGGGTCCTGGGATCGAGCCCCGCATGGGCTCTCTGCTCAGCAGGGAGCCTGCTTCCTCCTCTCTCTCTGCCTGCCTCTCTGCCTACTTGTGACCTCTCTCTGTCAAATAAATAAAATCTAAAAAAAAAAAAATATGTGGTTTACATTACCTTTCCACCAGAAGGCACCGTTCTAAACTTAGAGAGAGAAATTCCCTACAAACTTGGTCTCATTTTTATCTCCAGTTTTCAAAGTCACAGACACAAAGAGAGCTTTAAGACCTCTAGAGAGAGAGAGAGCAGACACGTGAAGGCATGAATATGGGCATTTCTCTGGGGGTAAACCCGTGTAGAAGCCCAACAATGGGCGAGCCACGTGAATACGTGAGCAGACGAGCAATGGTTTCTGGGAGTGTGCATGAGTGTGGGGAAGTGAGCAGATGTATGGATGAGAGTGAATGTTTCCAGTGTTCCTCTGTCTGGGGGCCCCGGGAGAGGGGACACCATGCCCAGGGTTAGGTCAAGGGGTGAGTCTGGCCTCTGTCCCAGACATGGGTGGAGCTCCAGTGGCTGGTCCCCTTGCCTCACATCCGTTCCTTTCCTCCACGGGGCCTTGAAGAAGTAGAACTTCTTGGGGTGGAGCTGAGGGGTGGGACTGGGGCAGGGGGCAGGAAGATGTGGGAGACCTAGGAATCCTGCCTCCAAGTCCAGATACCCCAAATCTAAAAGGCGGGACTCCTAGGGGCCCCAGATTCTCTCTTGAGAGGGGTAGGGGATGAAGGTCATACGGGTAGACACATACATAGTTTCCTGTAAAGTTTGTGACCATCCTTTAAAATTTTTTAAATTTATTTATATTGAGTCTAATTGGTGTATAATGATGTGTGCGATTGAGGTATACAGGTGCGGACTTGATATATTTGTTTATTACAACATGATGACCGTGTAGCATTGACTACATTTCTGTTGCTGGTTCCTGATCGTGGTGGTTCCTGTCTCTGGATGTATGGGCTTCTCCTGCTTCGCGCTCCCTGGGACGTCTGGTCTCCTAAGACCCTCTTGATCTGGGATGGGGGACAGTGAGGATGTCCGAGGGCTGGAGGGTCCTGGATCGCTGAAAAGGGGAGGCTGACCTCTCCTCCCCCTACCCCCAACCCACAGATTTCCTCATCTGCCATGACACCTTCCGGTGGGTGGGGATGTGTGTGGGCAAACTGGCAGACTGGGAACCATGGAGTCTGAGGAAATCTACACGAAGAAGAAGGTCAAGATGCAGGCGGCAGCCTTCAAAGACAAGAAACAGAGGGCCCCAGCCAATAAGGAAGGTTAGGCACCTCGGGGTGGGGAGGGGAGAGGTCAAGTGGGAGAGATGGGGATGGGAGAAACAAGGGGCTAGAAGTGGGGTCACAGCGCTCCTTCCCCACCCCAAAATGTATGTGTGCATGTGTATCCCCCAAATGCCCATGCACGCCCTCTCCACCTAACCAAGAAACAGACCATGTTTTCCCCATTCCCTATCTTTTATCCTTGGAAATTTGTTGTGCGCAGGGGTCTGGTGAGCCAAGATCTCTGAGCCTCCTTCCCACCCCCACCCCTGCCCCAGAGCTCCCGGCAGGTTTCCCCTCTCATTGACCCCCCCACAGGTGCAGATAACCCTGACTATGAGAATATCACCTTGACCTTCGGAAACCAGGACCAGCTGAAGGGCAGGCATTCACCATCCAAGGATCAGCACAAGCAGCCACCTGCCAACACACACCACGCAGCCTTGGGAGGGGCCCATGGTAGGGCACCATGGGAACAAAGAGCGAACAGGTGGAGGTCGGGGTCAGAGGTGGGGGGCGTGGTGACATCAGGGTTTGTGTGTTAAAGGTCGGGGGCGGCGGCTTAGCTTCCCAGGTGGGGACGATGATGTTGGTGGTGTTGGTGTTGGTGGGAGTGTTGGTGAAGGTTTGGATGTTGGTGATGGATTTGGATTTGGTGATGGCGGAGGGGTGGGCCTGGACACAGCCTAGGACCGTGCTGATGAGACCCGGTGCTGGGGACAGTGCTGACAACGGTATAGGCACTGATGTTGATGGGTGTGGTTGACAGCTACTGCTGGCATCATGAGTGCTGGAAAAGGGGATAGTAAGGGGGCCATGATGATGGCAGCATTAGGACTGCTGGGGCTCTGGTCAGCGTGCATGTTGGTGGTCACGGTGGCTACGGTATTGGGAAGAGCAGGTGCAGGTGGTGGTAGAGTCAGTGCTGAGGGGCTGGGTGGTGGTGTTGGGCCCTGGAGGTCACCTATCTGGCCTCTACTCCAGTCCCCACCCTGTCTAGGCGGCCCTCGGACTCCGCCCAGGTCCCTCATTGTCTGCACAGAGCCCTTAAGAGCCTGCACATCATTCTCATCCTGTCCTGTGTCATTCTCTTGGCAGTGGTCCTGGCAAAGAGTGAGTAGGGTTTTTGGTTTCAGGGTGTTTGTTGTTGCTTTTGTGTTTTTTGTTTTTGTTTTGTTTTGGTGGGGGGCTGTGGCAGTGTGGAGGGGGTCCGGTCCTCAGGAGGTGGGGAGGCCCAGTGTTTCCACCCTATCTCCCTTCTCCCTCGTTCCTCTGCCTTCCCCCCACCCTTGTTCCCAGGACTGCAGGACTGGGGGCGCCTCAAGGCTTCTCCTGCCTCCCCCGCCCCTCCCCCGAACAGATTCTGAGATGTCCCGGGAGTTGCTGGTCTTGAAGACGGAGCTCTGGAATGGTGAGGGCGGCACCCGGGCCGGGGGGCACCCAGGGGTCCGGGTGGGGGTGGGGGGAGCGGCGGCGATAAAGACATGCCCGCTTCGGTCCTCAGTCTCCACCTTGGTGCGCGAGTGTCAGAAGGAGCAGAATCAGGGCTGGAGCTCGGTCCGGCAGCTCGTCACGGAGGCCAAGCAGGACATTAATGTGGTCAAGAGAGATGTCCAGACCGAGGGTGATAAAGTGAAGACGCTATCAGGAGGTGCCCTTGCAGACCTTCACTGGGCAGAATTTGTCTCGCGCTGGGTGCTGGGGAACTGGGGGCGGGGGCAGCAGGGGTCCCACTCTCCCAGGGCACAGGGGTTTAAAGGCACAATGGATGTCACCCCCTAAGTCACTCAGCAGATATTTAAGTGCTCCTGGGAACACCAAGTGCACAGGCCCTGTGGCACCCCAGACTGGGGGTCGGGCAGGGAGAAGACTTCCAATAAAGGTGGGGGCCTTGTGGGGGACCCCACACCAGCTTTCTCCTGTCCTCCTGCCCCCAGATATGAAACAAATCAAGAATAAGTTAGAAGAAATCTCCAAGGCCCTGGAGAAGAGCCCAAGCTCATGTAAGTTGGGGCTGGGGAGGTGGGTGAGGAGGGAGCCATAGACTTGGTCCCAGTTTCCCTCCTGGGGGAGTGATCTGCCTGACCTTGGGTCTCCATCCCATACAGAGACCTCAATAGATGGAGAGACCTCGAAGACCCGGCTGCACCTCCCAGTGAAGCCGGCCACATGTGTGTATCATGGTGTGTTGTGAGCGTAATACATGGCACAGTGGGGGGCTGTGTCAGCAAGGACCCCCAAAAGTGTGTCACTGTGAATGCGGGTGTTGGCAACATGGGGAGCCCGGTGACCACGTGCGAGTGTCCTGTGGTGTGTTGTATAAATGTGTCCTGGTGGAGCTGTGTGGGGGGCACCCTGTGTACCACTATGATTGTGGTGTCATTGCTTGTGTTGGTGTGAACAGGCGTGTGCCAAGATGTGTGACTGATCATGTCATCGAGGGTGTTCAGAGCCTGTACACATGTATGCCCCTTTGTTTCTGCACTCACGGTTTGTGATTTGTGAGGATAAAGGCCAATGCAAAAGAATGTGGCTTTCGGATCTCATATTCCGAGCATCTGGGGCTTTGGGGGCCTGGTGGGGGAGGGTCTGGCAAATGTTGGGGGCTGGTGAAGGGCACACAGTGGGCATGCGGACGTGATCCCAGGAGCCCTGGGGCACGAGATTGTGCGGGAATGAATGCCCTGAGTGCGTCTGTCTGTGTCCATGAACATGTACCCAGGGGGTAACCTAGTTTCCCTGCAGGAGGCTGTGTGTCTGAGACGGACAGTGTCTCCCTAAGTGTAGGTGGGCACACAGGTATATCCGAGCCCTTAGGCAGGTATCCTCGGGTGGAACTGCGTTCCTGAGTGTATACGCCCACCGAGCGTGCAGCCCTGAGTGCAGACGTCCCTAAGTGCACCATGCCCCCGGCTCCTGGATGTATGTCCCTTAAGAGAACATGTACCAGAGTAAATGCACGGATTGCGTGTCCAAGGCGTAGTGCAGCCTCTAGGACAAATAGACATATGTGCCCTGAGACAGACACGTGGGGACACGTCCCCTAAACGGGGACCATCCCTGATCCTGTTTGTCTAAGAGTTGGCCAACCCAAGCCAGCCCCGCCCCTGACCTCCGGGCCAACAACACTCCGCCGACGCCCAGGACTCCTAGACGCACGCCCCGGACACGCGCGCCCCCTGGCGGCCGCTCTCTGGAATATCCGCCAGCGCGCGCGTCCCGCCCACGAGTCCGTCCCAGTCGCAGCGCCTGCGCACTCAAGGCCTTTTACGGCGTCGTAAAGCAACTCGGCCAAACCGACGGCCGCAGTTCGCTGGTGAGACCCCGCCCGCGACCCCTACTTGCGCGGGGGCTCGCCGGCTCCGGGACCCCCAGTCTCCCGCGCGCCTGGGGATCCTGGGCGACGCTCCCGGCGTCCGCGATCCCCGGTCCGTCCGCTTCGGCCCACGCAAAGGGTCCGTGAGGAGGGTGCGTCCCTGTGGGTCCCTCTCCGGCCCCTCTGCCCCGTCCACGCTGGCGCGGGGGTCTCGGGGCTCCGGCCTTCCCGCGGTTTAGCTTACCGGCTCCCATCCTGGCCCGGTGAGGGGGGTGGGTGCCAACACTCCCCTCCCATCTCGCGCGCTGGGCCCTCCCGGTGTAGAGGGATGCGCACCTGGGGGCGTCTTGGAGCCCTGGACTCCCGCCGCTCTGGTCTTCCCATTCCCCGCGCGGACCTCGTTGAGGACAATCCCAGCATCCCCAGACCCCTCCGGCCCCTTCCTGCGCAGTGGGAACCGGGTTCTCAGCTCCTCCCGACCCCACCCTGGGCAGCGGCGTCACGCAAGAGTGGGCCGAGGGTCGGGGGGCGGGAGAGGGTGTCTCAGCGCCCTTGGAATCCTCCCATCCGCTCCTACTCCTACACCCTCACCGCAGGTCAGCGTCGTGGAGGTCTCGGTGCCCCCTCCGGGTTTTCTCCAGCAGCCCCTTCCGGGTCTCTTCCACCGACCCCTGGCTTGGTGCACTAGGATGGGAGGACCACAGCGCCCCCTCCTGGCTCCCCCGAAGCCCGGGTCTCCCTCCACCTTGTCTCCCACTGTCGCCCTGCCGTTCTGGAGGGCACGGAGGTGGAGGGGTTCCCAACGCCTTCTCTGCGGCCGCCTCCAGTCTTCCTTACAAACGAAGGCCTACCCGCATCTTCAAGGAGGCGTGCTTCGTGCATACCAGACCACCGCTGTCAGAGCCCTTTCCTCCAGGCTTGTCCCGTGTCGTCCTCTGTCCGTCCCTGAAACCCCAAACCCTCTCGGCTGTCGGTCTTGACACACCCTACCCCCTTTCTGGTTTCTTTGGCCTTCCTCAGGGGAGAGGCGGGCAAGTTCCCTTCATCTGCAGGAAGTCAGCCCTGTGGCTGCTGGAGGCTTGTGGGGGACAGTGCCCAAGACTTCTGACGGCTCCCCCATCCTTGTCCTCTCCTTGCCCTAGGTCTGACACCCCTTGCCCCGTGCACTAGGTCTCTAGTTGCTCCCACAGGTGGCAGAGGGGGACACGAAGGTGCTTTTCATGTAGGAGCATCACCTGGAACTCGAAGGTGGGGATGGTTTCCGGTCACCCCTGTGGTCTCCCTCTTGTGTCCTCCGCCACCAAACCCTTTCTTCTCCAAAGGTGTAAACCTGCTACTTTCCCCATTTTCCGTCCCGGGGGGAGGCGTGCTTTATGTGCAGGCGGGTGCCCCTTTTCTTGCCCTCTTCTTTTCCTACACGGGACGTTGGCACTGGAGCTCACAAAAAGGGTGCTCCCTCCCTCCCCCGACCCGTGCTTCCTTGTGTCCCAGCAGGGCGGCGGCAGCATGGAGGCGCGCTTCACACGAGGGAAGTCGGCGCTGCTGGAGCGAGCCCTGGTGCGGCCCCGCACCGAGGTGAGCCTGAGCGCCTTCGCGCTGCTCTTCTCCGAGCTGGTGCAGCACTGCCAGAGCCGGGTCTTCTCCGTGGCCGAGCTGCAGGCGCGCCTGGCTGCCCTGGGCCGCCAGGTGGGCGCCCGCGTTCTGGATGCACTGGTGGCTCGCGAGAAGGGTGCCCGGCGGGAGACCAAGGTGCTGGGCGCTCTGCTGTTCGTCAAGGGTGCGGTGTGGAAGGCGCTGTTCGGCAAGGAGGCGGACAAGCTGGAGCAGGCCAACGACGACGCCCGCACCTTCTACATCATCGAGCGGGAGCCGCTCATCAACACCTACATCTCGGTGCCCAAGGAGAACAGCACGCTCAACTGTGCCAGCTTCACGGCGGGCATCGTGGAGGCGGTGCTCACGCACAGTGGCTTTCCCGCCAAGGTCACGGCTCACTGGCACAAGGGCACCACGCTCATGATCAAGTTCGAGGAGGCCGTCATAGCCCGAGACCGGGCCCTGGAGGGCCGCTGACCCCCGGGAGATAAAGAATGCAGAGCCTCCTTCCCAAATGTGTCTCGTGTCTTGTGTGGGGCCTCACACATCCAGCCGGCACCTTGACACCGGTGCCTGCCTCCGGCTGGGGAGGGAGGCCAAGACCCGCACGTTTAGAATACAGTGGAAGGGTGGAGGTGGGCCAGGTCCCACCCAGCTGGGCCTGGGGGAGGCCGGGGGTTAGCGTAGCTGTGAGTCTGCAGGAGTCCCCCCGTGGCTGGAGATGGGAGAATGCTGCTACTCTCTGTCCAGCTACCCTGTGGTGTAGACGGCAGTAGGTCAAGGACGGGGTACGGCTGTGTGCCTAGGAAGCACGCAGAGGGAGTAGGCAGAGAGGTAGCTGGCACCGGTTTTACACTCTTGCTCAAAGTGCGGTCCATGGCGGGCAGCAGCGGGATCTCCTGGGGGCCGGTCAGCACGCAGACCCTCAGCCGGCCACTGCGAGTCTGTGTCTTAGCAAGTTCCCCGGGGGATATCTGTGTACCTTATTTTGAGAAGCAGTGCCCTAGCGCACAGAGTGTGGTGCATTGGGGGTACCTGGACCCCACCCCTGGAGTTTTAAGATTCTGCACAGCTGGGCCGGCTGAGGATTTGCATTTCTTTTTTTTTTCTTTCTTAAAAGATTTTATTTATTTGTCAGAGAGAGCGAGAGAACGCACACACAAGCAGGCAGAGGCCAAGAGAGACGTAGGCTCCCTGCGGAGCAAGGAGCCCAATGGGGGACTTGATCCCAGGACCCTGGCATCATGGCTTGAGCCAAAGGCAGCGGCTTAACCAACTGAGCCACCCAAGCATCCTAGGATTTGCATTTCTAACAAGTCCCCAAGAACTGCTGATGGTCCAGGGGCCACACTTGGAGGACTCGAGAGACCTGGGGAAGTGGGTGGGCTCACTTCGGAATCATCTCGGTGCCTGCAATAGTTTGAAGTTAATATTGATGATCTATGAACACATTCATGTTCCTTGTTCATTTTTTTTTTTTAAGATTTTTACTTAGAGAAGAAGGAGCAGATTCCCCACTGAGCAGAGAGCCCGATGTAGGGCTTGGTCTCAGGACCCAGAGATCATGACCTGAGCTGTCGCTTAACCAACCGAGTCACCCAGGTGCCCTTATTTTATTTCTATTTTAAAGATTTTGTTTATTTGACAGAGAGTGGGAGAGTGCATAAGCAGAGGGGGTGGGGGTGGCCGACAGGGAGAGGGAGAGGCAGGCTTCTCGCTGAGCAGGGAGCCTGATGCGGGACTCGATACCGGGGTCCTGGGATAATGACCTGAACCGAAAACCCAGGCTTAAATGACTGAGCCACCCAGGTGTCCCTTTATTTTATTTTTAAAGATTTTATTTTTAAGTAATCACCCAACAGGAGGCTCAAACTGAACGACTCTGGTCAAGATCAAGAGTCGGCATGCTCTACCGACCCCGCCAGCCAGGTGTTCTCGTGTGTTTCTTTTTCAAGTTTTCTTTAAAAAAGATTTTATTTGGGGTGCCTGGGTGGCTCAGTGGGTTAAAGCCTCTGCCTTCAGCTCAGGCCATGATCCCAGGGTCCTGGGATGGAGTCCCGCATGGGGCTCCGCTCAGCAGGGAACCTGCTTCCTCCTCCTCTCTCTGCCTACTTGTCGTCTCTATCTATCAAATAAATAAATAAAATCTTTTTAAAAAAAGATTTTCTTTATTTGTCACAGAAAGGGAGAGCACAAGCAGGCAGAGTGGCAGGCAGAGGCAGAGGGAGAAGCAGACTCCCAACTGAGCAGGGAGCATGATGCGGGGCTCGATCCCAGGACCCTCCTGTGTGTTCTTGTTTAAAAAGTAAAATCTGACGCTTAAGGCAGCCGCTCCTTTCCCTTCGGCCCACCACCCTCCCTGAGTTCCTAATCACTTCTCCTCCCCAAGGTAAATCCTGCCAGATCTTTTTTTGCTGGGGGGTGGGGGGGTGGGTGTCTTCAAATTTCCCTTCTTTCCTTCCCCTCCTCCCAGACTTGAACAAGTCTGTCGTGAAAGAGAACTTCGGGTGCCCTCGGCTGGGTCCCCTCAGTTGACCGAGGGTTTAGGGGTGGGGTGGATGCAGCTCTCAGTTGCTTTTGGGGGGGGCACTGTGGAGATCGGCATGAGGTGGGGAGAGCCCGGGTGCCGAGTCTGACCAGGGGGCAGGTCCAGTTCCTCCAGCGAGGGGTGGGGTGGGCCTCAGCCCCCCGCAAAGGACAGGGGTGTCACAGCCTAGATGGAACTATCGAGCACCTACCATGTGTAGCCTGGGGGTGGCTCATGGGCAGGAAATAGCTGTTGGCTGGGGGAGGGGAGGGGCCCCTGAGGGAGCTGGGGGAGGGGGTGATCAGGGCGGCAGTCTGAATTTTGGGAGGGGGCAGTTTCTAGGAGGCCAACCGGAATCCGAGATGGGGAATCCAGGAGGGCGGTCTAAGCCTCCG
Organism: Neogale vison; assembly: GCF_020171115.1. NCBI lineage: Eukaryota > Metazoa > Chordata > Mammalia > Carnivora > Mustelidae > Neogale > Neogale vison. Next base: position 218,782,220 of record NC_058096.1, read on the forward strand.
TGCAGGGAGGGAAGTCGCTGGGAAACCGTAGGATTGGAGGAGTGAGCTGGGGCGTGCTGGGAAGCCAGGAGGAGCTGCAGAGTCCTTGGGTTTAGTAGCCTGAGGTGTCCCCAGAGCCCCTGGAGAGTGGCTTCTAGGGCCTGCTGGGTGAGGGGCAGATCGCAGAAACAAAGGACAGGAGGCAGGAACCGGCCGGCGGGGCTCCACCCAGAGACCCAACAGTGAAGGCTGCCGGAGAGACAGAGAGAGGGTAGGAGAAGAGAGAGCCTGTTCCCTGGGGAGGGAAGCTGGAGAGCTGACAGGCTGGGAGGGGGCCCTTTCTCCCTGCTGAAGGTGAGTAGGGTCTTGCAGGCAAGGGAGGCGTGGAATGATCTGTAGGAGTGGGGGTGGGGCACCCATAAGAACAGGTCTGGCAAGTGTCCCATTACAGCAGCTCGGACAGGATGTCGAGGCTGCAAATACAGTGTCTACTGAAGCCGAGACAGGGTGGGTAGGGAGGGGTGAGGAAGAGGAACGCAGCGGCAGCCCTTGGTGAACCAGGCAGGCGTGGTACCTCCCCTCATTTACTAGACGGGGATGTAGGTACTGAGAGAAGAGATCATTTGCCCATGGACCCACATTCATCTCTTTGACAGATATTTATTGAACACTTACTATGGGTCAGGTGTGGGGGTCACAGCTGAGAACAAAACAAAAGCTCCTGCTCTCCTGAAGTTCACAGTCAAGCCTGGGGTGGGAGGCCGGCGGGGTTGGGGGGCAGTAAGAACACACCTATCAGTGAATGACACATTTTCTTGGAAGGGGAAGAGTGTCGTGAGAAAGTAGGGTGAGATACAAGCGATCTGGAGTCTGGGGTGTCATTTTAAATGGGAGGGAGTGGGGAATGCAAGATAGCCCCCACCGAGGAGTAAGCGGGGCAGGAGGCATGTGCAAAGGCCCTGAGGCAGGAGCGAGCCTCCATGTGTAACTGCCAGTGAGGAGGCTGGTGCAGGTGCTGGGGTTGGGGAAGGCGAGAGCGGAGGAGAAGCTGGGGAGACCAGACAAGCTGCAGGGATTCTGCAATTGCAAAGCACCTGTAAGACTTTGATTTTTTTTTTCTTTTTTTCTTCCTCAGATCCAGAAGGAAACTTCTGGAAGGTGTGAGGCAGTGAAGAAGGAGATTGAGGCAAGCTAGGATGGGGGCCACACCAAAGCGGTTGCTGGAGGTGGTGGGAAGCGGGCAGATTCTGCACATGGCTTTCCCTGAGGATTAGGAGGGAGCAGTGAGGGTGACAGGTGCCGAGTGTGACCCTGTCGTTGGCCTGAGTGGCGGGGGGGACGGGAGTCCCCTTTGGAGAGCTCAGGTAGGCAGTTATACACTGGCCTGGAGTTCCAAGGGGGCGTCTGGAGGAGGCAGAAATCGGGTGAGCAGTGGGTAGACAACAGGTAACCTAGGCCTAGCTCTACCCCTGCCCCTTCCTGGCCCCAGGATCCCCCGGAGGCCACTCTAGAGCCCTCCCCAGCCCCTTTGGCCTGGCCCTTGACTCCCAGGTCCCAGGTGGTCCAGCGCGGGCCTCTCCTCATGGATTCCCCTCTAGGGGGCCCGAGAATCCCAGGAGCAGTCTGGTTCTTCTTGTTCTAGGCCAGGAGTTGGGGGTGGGGTGAGCAGGCAGGGAGTGTAATTCAGGGTGTCCCGGGGTCCTGGCCTGCCTCCCTCCTCAGCCTCAGGTGCAGGGACTGACTTGGCCAGACCTGGGGCTGGTGCCATGTACACCTCCCAAAACCCGCGTCAGGGTGGGGCCAGCACCTTTGGACCGGGTGACCAGGCCACCCGTGGGCCTGTCCGCATCTCCCGAGTGCCTTCTGGGCATTAGGCCCATCCCGGGCCCTTCTCATGTGTGCGCTCCTGCCCTCCTGCCTGCAGGCCGGGCTGGCGGTTAAGCTCAGGCCGTCCCCTGCCCGGCCCTACAATATTCTAGGGGTGTTCTCTGCTGCTTTGGACCCGGGAATCTTCATCTCCAGCCCTGTCTAGTAAATGCTTCTTGTAATGAAGTAGGAGTGGGGGGGCGAGGGGTGGGGAAGTGGGGAGGTGCAAATACCATTTCAGTTGCTCTGGACACCCCGAGGTGGCCTCAGGCCGCGGGTTCTGGAACTCCCAGCTCCCACATTGGGAGACCAGAGCCAGCGGGGCCCCTGGGAAGGGGCCGTCCTCACCCCGTTTTACTGACGTGGGCTGGGTGGGGAGCCTGGCTGCCTGAGCCAGGGGTCTTCTCCCTGGGGGGCTAGGACACGGGGGCTACATCTGGGGTGGCCAGGGGTGGGCTGGGGATGTGGTCTACTCCTGACTCCAGCAGACGGTGGGGGGGCCCGGCAGGGGAAGCACACAGGGGCCCGAGGCATCCGCCTCTGCTCCCCGGAAAGTTCTGAGGCGAGTACTCTGAGCGCTGGAAAACAGGGGCGTGGTGACGGCCAGCTGGGCTGAGGAGCAAGGGACAGGCCCTCCGGGGAGTTGGCAGAAGCCGGGGACGGGTCAACAGGCCTTCTTCCGTTTGGGTGGGAGAAAATGGGGCTGGGACCTTAGCCACAAATAGTTGAGGGTCCTCAGAGCCTCTCCGTGGGCCTGGCTGTTCCTGCGTCTGAGGTGGGGGAGCGACACAGGGGGTGCACCGGGCAGGTGGGCCGGGGACAGTCAGGGTCTGGGTCTCGGAGCACGTCCCGGTGAACCCCAGGGGGGCGGCGGGGGTGGGTGGGCGGTCAGCACGTGGCCAGCCGGTCGCACACCCAGCCGTCCAGCCGGCTGCCGCAGAAGGCATCGTTCCACTGCCCGGAGCCCTGCATCATCACACAGTCCTCGCCCTGGCCCCCGTTGTTGGGTTCCCCCGGCCGCCAGTTGCTGCAGCGGAAGACTTAGGGTCAGAGGTGGAGGTGGGGAAGGAGCCCTAGTGCCTTCAGTCTAGACTCACCCCTCAGAGTCTGGGCCCGCCCCCCCATCCCTGCAGCCCAGCAATACCCTCCCCCCGCAGGCCCTCACCTCCACCTGGGCCTGCCTGCCCCCCAAGCCGGCCATTGCAGAGAGGCCCCCTCCCTGTGGCCCCCCCCTTACGTTCTCCCTCCTCACCTATAGTTCAGGGGTTCCTTGTCCATCCATATAAACTCGCCCTCTCTGTCCAGGTCCCGAAGGCCAATCCAGGTGCCCTTCCTGTTGGCGTGTCTGGCCAGGAAGTCCTGGGGAGCAAGACAGGCCTGGAAGTGCCGGGGCGTTGTGCCCGGGTCCCTCCCACCATGCAAGGGGTCGAGGTGGGGGTCCGCAGCCCCCGCCCACGAGCTCGGGCTCACCTGCTCCTCTTGGCTGTGGATGCTGACCAGCTGCCCCTGCAGTTTGCTGCACGCGAACCGCGCCTGGATCCACCTCTTGGGGTCCGCACCGAAGTAGTAGCACTTCCTCTGGAAGCTGACCCACTTCTCGGGACACGTGTTGCAGGTGGAGCCTGGGGTGGAGGAGAGGCTCAGGGGGGCAGCTGTGGTGGGCACTGTGGCGGATGCTGTGGTGGGCGTCGTGGCTGGGACCGTGGTGGGCGTCGTGACGGGCACCGTGGTGGTCGCCGTGACAGGCACCGTGGTGGGCGCCGTGGCTGGGACCGTGGTGGTCGCCGTGACAGGCACCGTGGTGGGTGCCGTGGCTGGGACCGTGGTGAGTGTTGTGGCTGGTGCCATGGCCGGCACGGTGGGTATGATAGGCAGAATGGGTGGCAGCGTCTCTCCTGGAGTCACCCCTGGGGTCCGGGCTGAAAGCAGACCACCCCAGAGCCTAACAAAGCCTTGCAGGCTGCCTTCTCCGGGGCTCTGCAGCCGACGAGCAAGACCAGCTCCCCGGCAGGAGCACCTCAACAGCCTGCAGCATGGCCACAAAGACCCCCCACCCAGACCCCCATCGGCGCAGCATGCCCACCACGGACACCAACACCAAGGGGGTCCTGGCCAGCATACCCTCAGCCTCTGCCAGCGCCATCCCCACAAAGTGACCCACAGCCAACCGCGTATCCGTCACCATCAGCATCCCCATGTGACCAGCTCTGTGGCCAGTGGCCCCTCAGCCACCAAGCATCACCACAAACCCCTTCACAGTCAGAAGCACCTCAACTGCCAACACCATGGCAATGATCACCAGCCCCTGCCTGCGACACCTGCGTCACCAGCATCATCACCAGAGGGGACCAGGATGGCCGGCAACCTCTCTCTGCTGCTACCACCACGGCCAACCCCAGTGCCGACGTGGTGAGGCCAAGATTGCCAGCATTACTTGCCCCATGACTTGTCCCCACCAACGGCTCCAATAACAGCCCTGGTCACCCTTACTACCAGCACCCCCAAAACCAGATTCTTGCCATGTTTGGGGAAATGGAGATGGATTTTTGTCTAATTGGAGGGATGGATTGGAAAGCTTATGGGAGGGGGCTCCTGAAGGGCTGGGTCCACCTGAGCTCGACCTTGGGCCACCTTGGTCTCTGTCTCCTCTTGTCCCCACTCTGGGGAAACTCTCAGACACTGTCCCCACCACCCAGCCCTCCCAGGTGCGAGGTTAAGCCCACTGTGACTGTTAAGGTTAAGCTCACAGTGACCGTGAGTCGCTGGGCTGACTCACTCTTGATTTAAAATAGATTTTCTTGGGTTCCTGGGTATTTCAGTTGGTTAAGCGACTACCTTCGGCTCAGGTCATGATCCTGGAGTCCCGGGATCGAGTCCCGTATCGGGCTCCCAGCTCCACAGGGAGTCTGCTTCTCCCTCTGACCCTCCCCCTGCTCATGCTCTCTCTCATTCTCTCTCTATCCAATAAATAAATAAATAAATAAATAATCTTTAAAAAAAAAAAAAAGATTTTCTTGGAATGATGGGCAGAGAGGGCCCATAGCTTTGGTGGAAGTTTTTAAGCGGCTGGGGGTCCACAACCTCCACGAGGAACAAAGCTGGATGTGTTTCCGACCAGGAACCAGTGACCCGTATGTGGCCCTTGGTGTGGGGGTTGGGGCACCTTAAAACAGGAACAGAGTATCTCTGGGCACTTGAAGAAAATTTTGATGGGGGGGGCGCCTGGATGGCTCAGTCAATTGGGCATCCGACTCTTGACTTCTGCTGGGTGTCAGGATCGCGGGGTCGTGAGATCGAGCCCCGCATCAGGCTCTGTGCTCAGCAAGGAGTCTGCTTGTCCCTCTCTCTCTGCTCCTCTCCCCTGCTCATGCTCTCTCTCTTTCAAATAAAGAAAGATTTTATTTGGGGGCGGCGGGCAGAAAACTTCGAGGAAAGTGCCTGGCTGCGTGTTGCATAGTCATCCAGAGACAGCCCTGGAGCTGGGCTCAGACCCCAGGCCTCCCCAGGGACCGGGGAGGAATTGGAAGATCTTCGATCAGAGAGAACGTGCTCCAGAGCCCTCCCCAGAGGGACCACAGCCGGCTTTCTGGTTGGGATTCCCACAGCCACACAGTGTCCCAGGGGACTGAACTCCTTCCTACCAAGCACAGAGCCTTCCTCTTTTCTTTGCCACTTGGGGCAGCTGGGACTTCCCAGAGGTGGAAAACCAAAACTCAAGGGAGGGGCTGAGGGTGTGGGGGACATCAGGGCAGGAACACCCGGGTTCAAGGCGGCGCATCGATTGAATGAATGTCTGCTCTTCCTGCAGCCTGTTGGGGCGGCCCCCCCACTCATGACCACCAGCATCGCCCCCATCGCTGCAAAGGTGAGCGCCCCCCTTCGCCCCACCCCTGGCTGGGTCAGACGGTCTTCGGGGAGGGGCTGTGGCTGAGGGCGTTGTGCTGCTGACTCACAACAGGCAGAGGAGAGAGAGGCCAAGAGAACCCAGAGAAGGTCAAACAATGCTTTTACCTGGAGGAAAAAAGCGTTCCAGTGCCCCCCGCCCCTGCACCTGCTCCAGGTCCGTGGAGGGAAGCAGCTGGACTCAGAAAGAAACTCACTCTCGTGTGTCCCCCAAGGACCCTGCCACACACATGAGCGCACACCCGGCCACGTCACACGCACACGTCTATCACACGTCACCGCACCCGTGTGGTCCCATGCACGCACCGACACACCAACTCACCGTTGGACGTGTGTAGCTCTATCCACAGCTTCAGCACCTCCTGCTGGAGTCTTTCCAACGAACGTAGGGCTGTGTGTCTCTCGTTCAAGTCTTGGGAGATTGAGTGGGGGACAGTGGTCAGAGACGAACTGGCAACGCCCCCCTCCGTCCCCCGCACCCCCCAGCCCCTCCCAAGGCTCACTCAAGGACTTGAGGTTGCTCAGGTCCAAACGAAGTCCGTCCAGGTTCCGGGAGAGCTCGGAGTCTGATGGGGGTGGGCTGGTGTCAGGGTTGGGATTCCCAGAGCCCCCAGCCTCGTGGTGCCTCCCAGCTTTAGCACTCCCCACACCCCACACCCCTCCAGCCCCCCCCCCCAATTTCTCACCCTGAGCTTTCATTCTCTCCTGTTCAGCTCGGATTTCCTCCATGTTCTGTGATACCCGGGCAGCTGGTGGCGGGTGGGGGGTGGGACTCAGTGGTAAGCCAGTCCTCCGGGCCCTCCCCAGTCTCCCAGCCTCCCTGCCCCCCAGTGTCTTCAGGGTCACCTGCTCATTTTGGAGTTCACAGGTGGTCTACATGGTGCCCGCAAGGTAATCCAGGTTTCCCCTCCCCCCAGCCCTCCCCTCCTCCTAGACCCAAGCTGCCAGCTCTCACCCTGGGATTTCTGGGCCATCTGGTCACCATTGTGTCTTTCCAAGTCCTTGGAAACCCGAGAGACTGGGGCAGCAGGAGAGAAGATGTGCCCTCAGGAGCCAGGAAGCCGATTCTCGAATCGCTCCCCGGCCCCGGCCCCAAGTGCGGGGCCCCCTCACATGGTCACAAGACCTGAAGATTTTCGTTTTTCATTTTGGGGGCAAAAGTGCTCAGGAAAATGCAGCCAAGAATAGAATGAACACATGTACCTCCCCCCCCCACCCCCGCCCAGAATGAAACATAAAAGCAGCAGGTATTTCTCGAAAGTTCACTGGACGTGGTCTCAGTGCTTCGAAGGTCTTAGCTTGTTTCTGCCCCAAGAGCCCTGAGGTGATGCCCATTTTACAGGTGAGGGAACCGAGGCCTGGAGCAATTCTGGAGCACTTCTCCATCAGGCACTTCTCAGAGCCCACTCCCCTCCAAGAGCCTCCGGGTTTTCATCCCCAGGGGAGCGGGAAATGCAGGCGGACCCTCAGTTCCCAGGATGAGGGGTCGCTGGAGCCCAATCCTTCTCCCACTGCCCAAGTGGTCAGTGGCAGAAGCAACAAGAGACCCTCTCCCTGCCTTGACCCCTCCATACCGTTCCGGGCAGCGGTTACTTCTAGCTGTCTCAGATTCTGCACAGTGTCCCAGTCTGGGGAGGAGAGACGAGGAGGGGAAGAGACGGGTTTCTAGATGTCCGCAGCCACGCACACCCCACCTGTCAGCTGGGGATGGAGGCCTTGGGCATACCGTGTGGCAGGTGTGGAAAGGGCAGGAGACAGGGGTGCTGGACGGGGCGGGGAGCTCTCCAGGGTGGACAGAAGGGGCTTGGGAGGAGGCTGGTGGGGACAAGGCAGGAGACATGATGGGAAAATTGGACTCCAAGGGCTGTGCTGGGCTCCCTGGGGTGGGAAAGTAGGCTTCTGAGAGGGAACACAAGAGGGAGACCGCACAGGGCTGTGGGTGTCCTCACGCCAGAAGAGAAGCAGGGTCAGCAGCCCGGCCCACAGCAGGACGGTCGCCAGCCCCAACAGCGCCAGCTGCATTCTCTGCCCACAGCATCGCCGCCTTCTGGAAAACTTTGGGAACTCTGCTGGGTCTGGGGAGAGCGCCAGGGGGAGAAGGTTGAGCCTGGGCTTGGCCGTGCCTGTCTCCCCGTCACCCAGAGCCCCTAAGTCCAGGGAGCCTGTCCAGAGCCCACACGAAGGCAGTGGATCTCAGAGGACGCCCCAGCCTCCTCTGCGCGCCTTGCCTGCTGTCTGTCGTGCCCACCAGCGAGCACCCCACCCCCCGACTTTGTCCCTCTCTGCATCGTGCATCTCCGACTCTGTCCCTCCAGCCGTCCAGTCCCACGTCTGCCCCTCCTTCTGCCCACGCCCCAGTGGCCAGCAGGCCTGACTGGGGGCCAGGTCACTTCCCAGGAAGACAGGCCGAGGACCAGGAGCCGAGACCCTTCCTCCACGGACCCCTCCTCCGATGGCCGACCCCCACCCAGAGCTTACCTGTGGTCCTCTTCCCTTTTGTGGGTTCAGTTACCCCCTCACACGCCCATGCTAGATCTCCAGCCTCATGCCCAGAAATCTGGGCCCTCCCTCCCCTTGGACAGCCAGCTCTCACCCTGGTCCTGGCCCAGACGCAGGGCACTGGGTTTCAGTTCTTCCTCAATATCCAAGCTCTTTCCCAGCCTTTTCCCTGGATGTCGGACCCCCCCCGGGGGGACTCATCCCAATTGCTGAGTTGCCCAAGACCCTACCTTGTGGCCCCACTGTGGGTCCGGGCCCCCTCCCTTCACCCTGGCTGGGAGGATTCATCACGCCGAATTCCCCTTGTTCTGAGGCCCTGTTCGACTTGGCTTCCAATTCTACTGGGCTCCCAGCACCCCAGCTGGAGCGGGTTTTTTTGTTGGAGGCCGTTGAGTCAGGGAAGGGAGGGGCCTGTGGCTTCCCTCTCCTGCCTGGCTCTGGGCCCAGAGGGCCAGTCAGGGCTCACCTCCCCCTGGCCCCTGGCTGGGCCTTCTTCCCAGAGAGAGACCCTGGAACCCCTCTCTCTTGGGTGAAAGGTAGGGGTCAGGTGCTTGGTTTTGCCAGTGTTAGCTCCAGAGAGTCCTCTCACCTGAGTATGAATGCTCCTCCATGGCAGTCTTGCTTGGATTCTCCCAGTGACGGGCTGCTCACCACCGGACAAAGCAGTCAACTTAACAGGTAATAACTCTGGCCGGGAGCTGGGTTCTAATGAGCAGGAAGGTTAGATGTCAGGCTCTGGACAGCATCTGGGACCTGAGCAGCTCAGTGACCATTGGCTGATTGTGCTCAGCCCATCGCCAGGAGTCAATGTTGCATTTAACTGGGAGATGCAGCTGGTATGACGGGTCACGGGCCTGACACCAGAGGTAGGCGCCCCAGACTCTGGCACACGTCGCATACACAGCAGGTGCTCGAAAAATGTGGCAAACGACTGAACCTCAAAACTGACTTCCTCATCCATAAAAAGCCAATGTGAAGGACACCTAGACCCTAGGGCTGTGATATACTCCTCATGAATATGTAAATTGCTCTGAATAAGGCCTGACCATAGCCCCGAAAATAGAATCAGCTTGTTCCTATTGCTGCCTGTGCAACCTTGGCCTGGGACCCCACCTTTCCGAGCCTCAGTTTCCCCTCTATAAAACGGGAATGACGATCGCATCCAACTCAGGAGGTCGTGGAAGGATCAAACCAGGTAATAACGTGCGTGAGGCTTTCAGCGAGGTGCCGCACGCACACAGTGAGTCTCCAGATCCTAAACGTTTATCAGGCCTGTGCTGGGAGGTGCAGAAACTCCGCCACTAGACCTCAGCTTCCTCCTCCGCCAACGTGCTCAAGGCATCTTTAGAGTCTCTTGACTTTGGGGCGCCCGGGTGGGCCTCAGCTCTTGATTTCGACTCAGGTCATGATCTCAGGATCATAAGATCCGGCCCCTGAGGTGGGCTCCGGGCTCAGTGGGAGTCCGCTTTGGGAATCTCTTCCTCGGCCCCTCCCCCTCACTCTCAAATAAATAGATAAATCTTTAAAAGTCTCTTGACTTTAAAGACTGTGCCAGTGACTGTGGGTTTGGGGTCAGACAAGGCTCTTGTCTGAGGTTACTGGCTGCCTCGCTTGCTGTATGACTCCGGGGAAGTTGCTTCCCCTCTCTGAGCCTTGGGGAAGTGGAGGCGCGTGGTGGCCGGGACCCGATTAGCGGCGGCTCCAACTGGACCGTTCGCCGTCGAGGAAGCGGTGGGAGGTGACAGCATCCCACCGCCCAGCCTGCCTGAACCCACACCGGACAGACCTGGGGCTGAGTTCCGGCTGCTCTCCGAATGCGCAACTTAGTTGGCTCGTCTGTCAACCAGGGGTGACAGGGTCAACCCCACTGGGTGAAGACCGAGGCGGTGCGCGAGGTCCTGGTGCACAGTCGCTGCTCAGTTAACCTACTGGTGGGCTGCTGGGGAAACTAAGGCACCAAGAAAGTCACTCGTCCATGTCACGCAGTGGTGAGATCAGGACTTGAACCCAGGACGTGGGACACTGGAGCCTATTTACTCAACCACTGGTGGGGGAGGGGGTGGCGTGGGGCACATGGCCTCCTGGTCTGCTGGTAACCAGGCTTGAGGCCAGGCCCTCTCCCTAACTCCGGAGCTTCCAGCCCTGCTTCTGGCCCTCCACGGCTCCCTGCGATCGGCCCCCAGCGCACCCTCCAAACTCATCGGTTCCTCGCTGTTATGCCAGGTGCTGGATTCCCCTTCCCCAGCCCAGGAGCCCGCACCTCCGGCCATCCCGCCCGTGCTGCCCGCTGCCCTTTCCTCAAGCAGAGCTCCTTCTGAGTATCCCTCGAGACTCAGCCCGGAGCTCGCTTCTTCCGGGGAACCCCCCTTGTCCACTCCCCAGGGCCAGCCCCGACACACACAGGATCACCTATGTGCACACACATTCACACACTCACACATTCAACGTGTCTCACGCACTCACATGAGCTCTGAACGTGTCGCTGTCCTGGCCCGTCGGGGCTGGCTGCAGAGGCCGGCGGGGCCGCGGCCGTGGTGAGGAGCTTGACCTGGAGAGAGAGTTTCTTCTGAAAGCAGACCCACCCACGGCTTCTATTTTCACCGACCTAATTATGGGCTCGCCATCTGGGTAACCACAGCACACGCATGGCCCCCCGGGGGCTCCCCGCAGCCCGGTGAAGTCCGGACTATGAATAGCTCCCTCCATCACTCAGGTGAGCAAACTCAGGTTCAGGGACGCTAGCCCGCATCCCCGGAGTGCGGCGGGAGGTAAGTGGGAGTGTCGGGACAGAACTGAAGTGACTAGAAAGATCCATGAGATCACAGAACATCTTGGTCAAATATCGATGGTTTTGTTATCAGGTTGAGTTTAGTCGTGCCCAGTGCACGTTGCCCAGTGTCCTTGGAGAGCAATTTAATGTCCACAAACACTCTGCGAGGCAGATGCTTTCATTCTTCCCGCTGCCTTAGGGGTGAAGGATGTGGGGCCCAGAGAGGTTAGGTAACTTGCCCAAAGTCACACAGCTCATAAACGGCAAAGAAGGGATTTGAACCCAGGTAGCATGGGTCCCAAGTCTGCATCTCTAACCTCCGTTCACCTGGCCTTGTATTTAGGAGGACTTCCTGACACCTCACACCTTGCTCGTCCTCCAGAAAATGTATCCTCTGATTTTTTTCTTAAAGATTTTTATTTATTTATTTATTTATTTGACAGAGAGAGAGAGATCACAAGTAGCAGAGAGGCAGGCAGAGAGAGAGGAGGAAGCAGGCTCCCTGCGGAGCAGAGAGCCCGATGCGGGGCTCAATCCCAGGACCCTGAGATCATGACCTGAGCCGAAGACAGAGGCTTAACCCACTGAGCCACCCAGGCGCCCCGTATTCTCTGATTTTTAAACGTCTTCCTGTTTGGTTTGGGGAACATCCCGTGCCAGGCCCCCATCTTTGGATGGAAAGACGCCTGCCCATGCCCCTGTGTCCCACGTCCCAGCTAGGGCTCGGCTGGGGAGGAGCCTGGCAGAAATGTCTCCCTCGTCTGTCACACAGCGTTTTCAGCACTGAAGGGCGGCCCTCGTGTGTGTCTATCGACTGAATGACTGTTGGTGGAAGCTGTTCATTCAGGGGCCCCCGAATGTCCCTCTCAACCTTGATCTGGTCTAATCATGGGGACTCGGACCCATTGCATGATTGACCAACTGACAGAAGAGGGTCCTTTCATTTTATTTTTTATTTTTTTAAGATTTTATTTATTTGTTTGACAGAGAGAGAGAGAAAGCACAAGCAGGAAGAGTGGCAGGCAGAGGGGGAGGGAGAAGCAGGCTTCTCACTGAGCAGACAGTCTAATGCGAGTCTCCATTCCAGGACCCTGGGATCATGACCCGAGCCCAAGGCAGAGACTTAAGCGACTGAGCCACCAGGCGCCCCAAGATGGGCATTTTAAGTAGAGAAGAGCATTGTCAGGTGGGTACCAGAGAGGTCGGCCACTGGGGCTAGACATAAGGCAGCAGGAGGCTTGTGGGGGGGAGGGGAGCCCCATGTCATGGGGGCCAGGTGCGGGTGGGGACACTGGGGCGCTGTCACCTTGCCCAGGTGCTGGAGGAGGTGTCTGGGGCGGCGGCTGCGGGAACGAAGAGAAGTGGGTTGGTTTGGGAAGAGATGGGCCTTGGCTATGGGGACGGTGGGCACGGGGAGGTACTCAGAAGCTGCTGTAAAAATGGACTCGGTCTCAGCTGGAGACCCTGAGGGACAGTGGAGCTGTCCTAGTGATGACGACACAGGAAGGAGCAGCAGAAAGTGTGGGAACAGTCCCTGTTGGGTCGCAGTGAAGACACAGGACGGGGTAAGGAGTGATGAATGAGGGAAGGGGCGGGGGCACCGTTTGGTGTTTTTGAGCGTCTGGGAGTTCTGCGGGCCCCGTGCTCAGTGCCCCGTCCACACTGCTGCCCACCATCCCCGTGTGGCCTTCCATCTGGTGATGCTGGGTCCCCGTCAAGAGTCAACTTGGACGAGAGGATGTTTTGGGGGTGAAATCTCCGCTCCCCTCCTTGGGGCAGGGGGAGCGGCAGCAACCCTGTCACGTGATGACCCCTCCCTCTTCCCTTCTGTGGTATCAGCCCACCGCTCTGTTCACTTTAAGGGAAAAACAGGAAACTGTGCGGATGTGGGCCCCGATCGGAGGGTGTCGGTTCTTCTTTCGGGTTTGGGATCCTTCAGCCTGGGGCAGTCCCCTCACTCATCGCAGATCAGGATCCGTAGGAACGAACCAGGGGTTCGTAAATGATTCCCAGGCAGGTTCCTACCCCAGCCCCATCCCTGACCCTATTCGACCCCAACTCACCCCCAAGGAGGTTCTGATCCCCAGCCCTCCCCGGCTGTGCTCTGTGCGGAGAAGCCGCAACCACCCCACTAAGCTTAGAGCCTCAGCACCTGGGACAGGGCCCGGTGTCCATTGCAAACGTGATGAAGGAACCTTTCCTCCCGGACCCCAACCCCGACCCTGACCCCAACCCCATCCAGGTGGCACAGCCCAGAGCTTACCCCACCCAATCAATGTCTCCTGGTGAGGCACAAGGGAGAAAGGAAGGGGGTGTGGGGGGGGCGGGAGGGAAGTACAAGGAGGAACCGCAAGGAGGGCTTGCAGGAGGAGGTGTCTCTGAAATCGGGTTTCTCATTCTCAGCTCTGCTGGCATTGGGGCCGGACGGTTCCTTGTTGTGGGGGGTGGGGCTGTCCTGTACACTGCAGGGTCTTTAGCAGCCTCGCTGGCCTCTGCCCACTAGCTTCCACCTAGTCGTGACAGCCAACAATGTCTCCAGACATCACCGGATGCCTCCTGGTGGGGGCAGAATCACCCCTAGTCGAGCACCACTGCTTTGAAGCATGATTTATAGACAAAAGAGAAGGTGCTGGCTTCAGGCTTCCACCTGCTTCCTCTCTGTCCCCTTCTATCTGTCCATCTGCTGTGGACGGACGACCTCCTTTCCTCTTTCATCCACTCAACAACCATGATTTGAGCACCTCCTGGGTGCCAGGTTCTGAGAACAAGAGGAAGTCCCAGTTCTTGTGAGGGAGGTTTCGTTTTTCATTGTGCTAAAATATAGATCACATAACGTTTACCAATTTGATCATTTCCAGTGGCGATAAGGACCCTCACATCGTGCCACCGTCCCTGCCATCCGTCTCTAGAACTTTCCAGCATCCCAAAACTGAAACTCTGTCCTCATGAAGCGCGGAACTCCCCAGCCCTGGCTCCCACCCTCTCCTCTCTGTCTGGGTGGACGGTGCTCCTCTGGGGACCTCCTGGAAGTGAGGTCCTGTGGGATGTGTCCTTCTGGGTCTGGCTTATTTCCCTTAGCCTGACGTCCTCGGGTTCATCTAGGATGCAGCGGAAAAACCAAGTTTGAAATTCACAAATCCATGGGATAGTTTCAGGGCGTGGAAAGCAGGGTTAGGGTACCTGGGGAAGAGCTAGTTTAGACTGGAGGGTTCTGAACCTGGGGGGACGTGAGGTTCTGTCTGAGCAGACCCCTCCAGGCTGCTGGATTTTCGTCCTCAATGTTTCAGGGGCCGGGGTTGCTCCCCTGGGGCTTTACAACCTCAAAGCCTTGAGCTGGTGCCCCACCCCCTTCCTGGCCAGGGGAAATCCACACGGTCCTCCCCTGGAAGCCTCAGGTACTGGAGAGGACCTGCCTCTCCCAACCTTGGCCACGTGGCTGCCCCAGTCTGCTCTTTTGGGGTCTCAGGTTCCCCCTCAGAAAGGGCACCGGACTTTAAAGCTTGGAAGCCCCGTGGTCCTGATCCGCTCCTACCTGACAGGCACAGAAGCCCCATAGCCTCTTGTAGGACCCCAGTGCTCCAGGAAAGTGGGGGGTTGGGAGCCCAAGTGACAGCGTCTGTGACTCAGAAGTGGGAGGTGAGGTGATATGGCATCATTACCTACAGAGACCTGAATACGCAGGGACCAGCTGTCTCCGGCGACTTAACCACAGACACGCGCCCGCCGAGACTCCCATACGCAAACACAACACCCTCCAACCACAGAGACAGAAGCCACACCAGACCACCCACACACCACATCCACCAAGATCCAGACCACACGACACAGCCAAACCACAAATCAACGTCCGCACGCACACAGACGCAACACGTTAAGACTACAGACCCACAGGACACACACATCCATAGAGAAACAGACATGGACAAGCACACGGAGAACCCCACGCAGGGACACAGACACCACACACGGAGTGTAGACACACAGGTATGGACGCCACACCCAATGTGCGCAAAGTCACACAGAACACAATCACATGGACACACACACACATAAACGCACAGAACCTACACACAGGAAACTAAACACAAAGACACACAGAGACACACACACGGTCACCCAGACACTCACAAAGGTCCTCTGCAGGCTGCTCCCAAAGGAGAGGCTGATGGAAAAAAGCAGGTGTCCTCCATGAACATCCCTCTTGTTTGCCTCTGCCCTTCTGCCCCACCCGGGGGTGCCTCAGTGTCCCCTCGGGGACTTCTCTCTGCCTCTCCACGGGCCCTTGACGTCAATCACCTACAATCCCTGCTGACTTCCCACATCTCTATCTTGAGCCCAACCCCATCACCTGGGCTTCCTTGGCTCATGTGCCCTTTCATTGGCTCACCCCAGGGTCCTCCACATCCCCCTTTCCACAGCCCTGAGCTCCGACATTAATGGGCCTTCCCCAGGGACAGGGAACTCCCCGAGGACAGGACGTGGGGAGGGGGTGGTGGTGGGGGGAGTCCTTCCTAAGCTGCCAGTCACAAACACTCCCCACTCACACCCCTCCTGGCTGCCCTTCCCGACCCCCACCCAGTCAGCAAGTTCGTTAACAGGAGGGAAGGCCAGTTAGAAATGGGAAGAGACGGGTTCTGCGGGGAGCCTTGGGGTCTGTGAGCCAGCTGGCTTTGCTTCTGCGTGTTGTGGGGATGGAGGGAGAGGTTGGAGGGGGCTCGCTGTGAGGGTACCGTAGCTGGCCTGTGCACATCCTTACTTCAGAAGGGCCTCCCGGACCCACAGTCCATACCCCCACCCAGATCCCCGCACACCCCAAGGGACCAGGGGGCTGAGTCAGCCCATCCCAGGAATCCTGAGAACATTCCGGGCCTGCACTGGGAGATTCGGGGATTTCTCTCTGACAATGGCCACGGTTCTCTGAGGGGATTGGGTAATGTGTGGGGGACCAAGCGGGAGGAGGGCTCCCAGCCCCTCAGAGATCCAGAAATCCTGGACCCAGTCTCCGCACTCCGGAACCCATGCTCTCACCTTCCTGGAGAGCTAGAATTCCAGGCCCCAGGTCCCCAGCCCTTAGAGACCCAGCCCAGTCTTTTAGCGACCCACGAATCCAGGTTCTCAGAGACCCAAGACCCCAGCCCCGGAAAAAACATTGGTCTAGAGCTCGTGTTTTGTTTTGTTTTGTTTTTATTTTTGTTTGGTTTGCTTTAGTTTTTGGGTTTTTTGTTTTTGTTTTTGTTTGTTTGTTTGTTTGTTTTACTCCCCTGGGCCTTTCTGCACGCTCCTGCTTCAGGTCTCCCAGCCCCGGAGCCGCGCTGCCCCCTGCTGGACACACCTGGTCACTGCCCCCGCCCCCCACTGGGTGACTCCCCACCTCTGGGTGGGAGAGGGAGAAGGCGGGCTGAGTTCCAGCTCCAGCCCCTTTCCCTGCCGGGTGACTGTATCCTCTTGGGCCTCAGTTTCCCCATCTGTAAATTCTCCCACATAGGTTCTTGTATGCCTAGCCTTCCGCCCGATGCCGAATGGAGAGAAGCCCACAATGCATGGCAGCCCTGCACCTGGCCCCACAAGGGTTCTTCCAAGAAAACCTCAACTCTGGGCAGCCAGCAAGGCCCTGTGTGGCTGGCGCCTTCCCCTTCTGCTCTGTTCCCCTTTTGCTGGGCTCTAGCCACACCCATGGGCTTCTCTGCCTGCCTTTGATGGAAGTGATCCTGGCTAAGGGGGCCCCTAGCCCCTCTGTCACCCTTTTACTCGTCTCTACGACCTGTCTTCTGTGTGTGGATGCGTCTGGTTTGCTGGGCTGTGAGCTCCGGGGCCAGGAAGGGGGGGCAGTGGCATGTCCTGGAGTCTCCATCCCTGGTCGCACCAGGAGGGCTGGGCGCCTAGTAATTGCTCCCCAGGTTTCAGGCCCTACGACCACTGTGCGGAATTACCACACACTTGGTGGCTTTCCACAACCTCCATACCCTAAGGATCTGAAGGTCAGAAGTCCCACAGGTTCTCCCTGGGCTAAAATGAAGGCATCCACCAAGCTGCGCTCTTGGAAACCCAAAAGGGAGACTATGTTTCCTTGATTTTTTTCTGGCTTCTGCAGGCGTCCACATTCCTGGGCTTGTAGGCCCTTCCCCAGCTTTCTTCTAGTCTCCCTCGGGCTCTGCTCAATGGGCTCATCTCCTTCTAGACTCTGCTCGTCCGGCCTCCCTCTTCTTAGGTCTCTTGTGATGATGACCTTGGCCCCCCCTGGAAAATCTAGGGGCACCTCCATCTCCAGCTTCTTGATGTAATGAATCCCATCTGCAAGCCCCTTTTACCACGTCAGGCCATATATTCACAGGTTCCAGGGACTGACGGGGGCACCTTTTGTGAGCCATTATTCAGTTGGCCAGAAACCCACAAAATGCTGGTGTTATTACCGTCCCACTGGATGGATGCAAAATCAAGGTGTAAAGAAGCAAAATGACGTATCCAGGCTCACCCAGTGAGGAAGGGGCAAGCACAGGCTTTGGGTTTAGACTCTGGGCTTTCCGTCAGCATCTACCAAATTAGCCCTCTTGAGCCATCTGTGTCTGCATCTAAGGACAAGAGGGTGAGGGTGGGCTATTGAGGCAGATGGGGAAGGGGCTAGCAAGAGCTTGAGGGGAATGTGTCCTGCCCTACCTTGGGGGCCCTCCCCAGACACCTCAGCCAACCTGGTAAGACGCCTTGGGATCTCAGGGGGTTTCCTGGGATCTGGGGGAGGGAGGTGGGAATTTGGAAAGAACAAGCCATTCTGTCACAAGGCCATTTCCTTGGAAAGTGGGGTGATGAGTGGGGCTGGTCTGTCCAGGAAACCTAGCTGGGCTTCAAGGTCACCACGGACTTAATGACTCAGCCCCAGAAAGTGTGGTTGTGTGGTCACTCAGGGGGCTGTTGATGGGGACACCCATTGGGAAAGGGTCAGAGGGTGCTCGAGGGAGTCCCTCCAACACCCCCCCTCCGCTTCCTAGCACAAACCCCCTTGGCCTCTCCAACTCAGACCCTCATTTCCCTCCCCCACCTTTCCCCTCAGACTAGAAGAGCAGGGAATGGGGAAGGGGTGCTTTTCCAGAATGTTCTACCTCCAACTTCATCCTGTGACCATACCCTCTTCTATCCCTCCTCATCACCTGCCCTTCTCCCCACCAGACTGTGAGCCCCAGAAAGGCACCAACCACAACCCGAAACCCAACATTTCTTTATGACAATTTTTAAGCATATAGAAAAATTGAGTTTAAGCATGGAAAAACCCATTCTTAGATTCTAGAATCAGTGTATTACAACCAATTCATCCATCCACCCCTCAATCCATCCTACATGTTCATGCATTTCAAAGGAAGTTGCAGGGATGCCTGGGTGACTCAGTCGTTAAGCATCTGCCTTTGGCTCAGGTCATGATCCCTGGGTCAAAGTAAGTTGCTGACATTAGCTCATTTCCCTCTAACACTGCAGCCCAGAAATACGAACTAGGGTCCAATATTTGTTAGCCAATCTCCTTACTTTTTTTCCTTTTGAGTAAAATAGAATAAAATGTGCAAATCCCAAGTGTATTCTCTTTGAGCTTTGACGAATACATTCACCCGTGTAACCCTAATCTCTATCAAGACACCAGAACATATCCGTCCTTCCAGAAAGTTCTATCATGACTCTTCCCAGGCAATCATCATTCCCACATTTTTTCCATCCTCGAGTAGTTTTGCCTGTTCTAGAATTTCATAAAAATGGGCTTCTAAAGTCTATAATATTTTGTGAATGGCTGCTTCCGCTCTGCCTAAATTTTTCCAGATTTCTCTGTGTCTGGAGACCCCGACGTCTTGTTCTCCACTGGCATTCCAATGCCTGGAGTATAATCAATGCTGAGAAGTGTTTGTGGATGGAGAAATATGAATGAATGAATAATGAAAGAAAGAAAGAAATTGTTCCTTGCTCACAAGAGACTTGATCTGATTCCTTTTCTCCATTTTCTCTTACCAAGCTCCTGCTTGTCTGGGTTCAGGGGCTGTAATTCCAAAGAGCAGAGACCCCCCCCACCTCCTTTTTCCCAGGACCCAGTCTTATCTTCCTATGAGAACACGTGTTATCAAGCACGGGTTCCCACCAGCTTCCTACTTTCCTCCTTTATCTGTTTCAACTTCCAGCACCATTTCCCCCCGCCTCCTGCTCTTCTCTAGATAAAAGGCTCCACTTAGCTGTAGAACTGAAGTCCTTCCTGAGTCGAAAATATCCTCCCCAAGCAGCTGGAGCCCCGAGATATTGCTGAGTATTGAAACACAAAATTTGGGAAACTGGCAGTTTCTTTTAAAATTAAACATTCGTCTACTCCCTGAACCACAACTAGGTATTTCCCCACAAGAAGTGACAACTTAAATTTGTAAAAAAGACCTGTAGAAGAGTATTTGTGGGACTTAATTCTTAGTAATTAACACTGGAAAGAGCATAGATGCCTGTCTATGCTGAATGGATGTGTATCCAGGTGAGTGGATACACAAATTGTGGTCTAACAACACAACTGAAGACGAAACAGAAGTGAAAAGGAACAGACTGGATGCATACAACGGCATGGGTAAATGCCTAGAGAAAGAAGCCAGGCACAGAAAGACTGCATACTGTGTGAGGGCGCCTGGGTGGCTCAGTCCGTTCAGCACCTGCCTTCAGCTCAGGTCATGATCCCAGAGTCCTGGGATGGAGCCCCATGTGGGACTCCCTGCTCAGCGGGGAGTCTGCTCCTCCCTCCCCCACCCCTCCCACTCTCTCTTGTTCACTCTCTCTCAAATGAACAAATCAAAAATCTAAAAAAAAAAAAAAAAAAAAAGACAACACACTGTATGATTCAATTCAGATGACCTCCAGAAAGAGCCAGTCTAGCAAATAGTGATGGAAAGCAGAGTAGTCATGGCTGGGACAGGGGTGGGGAAGGAATTTTAGGGGACGGTGGAAATGTTCTCGATCCGCAATATAGGGGTGATCACACAGCCGCATACGTTTCTGAAAACTCACGGAATCGTAAGCCTGAAATGGGTGCATTCCATTTTTAAAATGTTAACCATGGTATAAAACGTCCATAACATAAAATTTACATCTTGGCTGTTTTTAGATGTCCGGTTCGGTAGTGTTAGGTACACTCATGGGGTTGTGCAACCAACCTCCAGGATATTTCAGTCCTGTAAAACTGAAACTCTAGCCTCATTAAACAAGTACCCATTTCTCCGTCCCATGAGGCTCTGGCCGTCACCCCTACTTCTCGCTCCTATGAGTTGGACCACCCTAGATACCTCACGTAAGCGAAATGATACAATATTTGTCCTTTTGTGGCTGGTTTATGTCACTGAGCGTAACGTCCTCGGGGTCCATCCACAGAATGTCCTTCCTTTTCAAGGCTGAATTATAGTCCATTATATGGGCGGACCCCAATTTATCTGTTCATTTGCCATTGGACACTTGGGGTGGGACACTGGCTTACATGGGAATTCTGTTCCGAATTTTTTCAGGACCTGCCATACTGGTTTCCACAGCGGCTGCGCCATTGTTCGCTCCCGCCAGCAACACACGAGGGTTCCAGTTTCTCCACTGCTTGGCAACACCTGTTACATTGTTGTTGCTGATTTTGATGCACATCATCCTGATGAGTGTGATAAATTGGGACATTTTACTGTATATATTGTATATAATGCATATTGTATATTGCATGTAAATGATGCCTCATTAAATTGTGTATAATGTATCTTGTATACTGTGTATCAATTACACTGGAATAAAGTTGACCTTTAAAAATGATCTTTTTTTTCCCCAAGATTTATTTATTTATTTGAGAGAGAGTGAGCAAGAGAGAGAGAGAGAGAAAAAAAAAAAAGAGAGAGAGAGAGAGAGAGAACATGAGCCCCGGGGGTGGGGGGGAGGAACAGAGGGAGGCAGGCTTCCCACTGAGCAGGGAGTTTGATGAGAGGCTCGATCCCGGGACCCCGGGATCATGACCTGAGCCGGAGGCAGACACTCAGCTGATGGAGCCACCCGGGCGCCCCCAAAATGATCTTTTAAACAAAGAGTTCTACCTGGAGCCCATGCAAACCAGGACAGACAGAGACCCACAGAGACGTTCGGCCACCCTAGTTTAAGGTAAGCGACACGTGTGCATTGTCAGCTGATGGGAGATTAAGATTCGATCTCAAGCAGTGACTGCCACGTTATGGGTGTGAAAAGTTTATTCTGCAGTTTCCAGGGGCTTTTGTTGAATTGAGATGCTCCTGTGGGGGCGTCCAGGCGCCTACAGACGTGGGAAGGCATGGGACAGGATCATCACAGGCGGCTGTCGGGTCGCAGGTGGTTAACGTCGAGTTGAGGCTCAGCTCCAGGGAAGCTTCGCTATTAGTCCCTGGTGGCTGTGGCAGTAAGTGACCTCCAACTCGGTGGCTTAAAACAGCACAATTTCGTTATCTCACAGTTCTGGAAGTCAGACGTCAGACACCCGGCTCTCGGGCCTCAAGTCAAGGAGTCAGCAGAGCCGCATTGTTCTGGGTGCTCTAGGGGAGAACTGCTTGTTCGTCCTTTTGAGGGGGGAGGATGGGGAGGTTAGGACATTATTTTTTTAAAGAGCAGTTTTAGCTTCACAGCAAAACTGAGAAGATACAGAGATTCCCCATATGCCCCCTGCTGGCACATAGGCACAGCCCGCCCCTCCATCAACATTCCCCCCAAGAGGGGCCCCTTTGTTAGAACCGATGAACCTACATACCTGCCAGAGTCCATAGTTTACTTTAGGGTTGTTTTGTTTGTTTTTTAAGATTTTACTTAATGATTTGAGACCCTTGCAATCATGCTGAACCCACCTGGATAAACCTGGACAACCTCCTCACCCCAAGGTGCTCACTTTAATCACATTTGCAAAGTCCCTGTTGCCGTGTAAGGGGACATAGCCATAGGCTCAGGGGATTAGGACACGGACGTCTTCGGGAGACCGTTATCCTGCCTACTACAGGCCCGTTGTGGGGCTCTCGGCAACTGCTGTTGTGTCCCAGAACAGGACAGTATATTTCAGATCTATTTTGGGGGGCTTTCAGAGCTTCGGGGTCTCCAGGAAAGAAGGTCTGTCTTTAAGACTGCTGACCTGGCCCAATCACACTCTCGGGGGAAACATTGTAGGACTCCTCCGTATTCAGGCCCCCACCTGTACCAGCTTTAGAGTACACTCTTTCTGGCAAGACCGATTCTCCGGGAAAGCAAGTCAACCGAAGGTCAAGGTCTCTGGGATGAGTGTTATGCTCCCGGGATGCCTTTCTTCCCAGGGAGGTTGAATCTTGGATGAGGGAAGGAAGGAGGGAGGGTCTGGGACCAAGAAGCCAAAGATGAAGAACTTGATTCTGACCTTCTCACGCAGGGTCTTCGTGTACTGACTCAACGTTGACAGGTGGGAGCCTGGCCACCTGCCAGGATGCAGGGCCTGTGAGCTGATCAGGAGGGGTCATGGCAGATGGTGGGGGGCAGGACAGAGTCTCAAGGCTCCTGTCCAGGGCTCTCTCAGACCCCGGACCCCAGTGACCAAGCCAGGTCTTTGAAATATCCCAGGGAAGCTCCTGCTTAACTTTGAGGTCTCCTCCTTCTGCCCCAACCACAGCCAGGACCCACTCGGCTCCATTCCCAGGCAAGACACCTGGGCCTCTCTGCTCACCTGTGCTGCTGGACATCCACCACTACGCTGACCACCATTGAGGGTGTCAGCCAGACTTAAAGGCTGACTGTGGACTGTCAGTCTGTCTCTGTTGCTCTTCAGTTGGCCACGGGTCTCCCAATGGCCGGTAAGTTAGACTAGAATCGGTGAGTCTTCCAGACCATCATTGACCCAACTCACCGAGTACCCAGGCGCCGGACTGGTGTTCTGGTTGCCTCCCCCACTGTGAGCCACATGTCTGTCAGACGATCATGTCTTGTGTGAGGCTGCATAATGGCCTTTAAAGATATCCACGTCCTAATCCCTGGAACTTGGCAACTATCTTATATAGCAACAGAGATTTTGCAGAGGTGACTAGGAATTTAGAGGTGGGAAGATGTAGACATTAAAGAGTTTGGTGGGTCTTGGTTCCCTGCTCTTGGCAGGCATCATCTACACCATTGGGATTTTCTGAGTGATCAGAGTGTCTTTGTCAATCGTGGGGGCTCCTTGGACCACACCTGAGTTATGCTGAGGAGATGGCTCAGGATGGAGGTTGGTCAAGGCAGAAAGACCAACCAGGAGGGGTGGGACCTTCAACCACCTGACCTCCATGGAAGGGGAGGGGAGCTAGAGATGGAGGCAATCGTGTGGCCCCTGATTCAGTCAACCACGCCTGCAAAATGAAATCTCAAGGAAAACTCTGGACACCAATGCTCAGAGGAGCTTTGTGGTTGGTACAAACATGACCCTGTTCACCATATGGATGTCATTTGGCTACTGTGGATTTGTGTCCTTTCTAGAGCTTTCCTGAGTTCTGTGAGTTATTCTAGTGAATTACAGAACCAAAGGAATTGTGAGAGCCTCTGAATTTGTATCAGTTGGTCAGAATCATTTGGTCCAAAGTGTGGGTGACCAATAACGCCCCCAAACTTGCAGCTCGTGTCTGCAGTGAGGACAGACACTCTTGTTAGGAACTGTGCCTTTAATCTGTGGGTGGGTCTGCACTAACTCAGGGTGTTAAAAGTGCCACAGTTGCCCTGGTATTACAGGGACCATCCTGGATTAAGACCTGGGTCAGTCTTAACTGCAATCACAAGCATCCTTATAGGAAGGGGCAGAGGGAGATTTGATGCCGAAGAAGGCAATATGATCAGGGAAGCAAGATACTGCCCTACTGATTTTGAAGATGGAAGAAGGGGCCATGAGCCAGGGAATGTGAGGAATGAAGCCCTAGAAGCTAGAAAAGGCAAGGAAACAGTTCCCACCCTGGAGTTTCCAGAGGGAGGCTGGCCCCGGTGATACCCTGATTTTGGCCCAGTAAATTTAATTTTGGACTTCTGATTTGCAGAACTGTCAGCGAATGTGTGTTGTCTTTAAGCCACCAAGCTGGCGGTCATTTGTTACAGCGGCTCCCAGAAACTCATATACCCCTTCCAAGCTGACTGTCTGGAAATCCATCAGTCTGGCCAACAGTCTAGTAGGTATGCTATCTGTCCAGGACTCAGGTGGCTCCTGGTCCTGGTTAGTGCCTCGCTTTGGGCGGCAGTCATAGAGCACCCAGAGGTCTGGGGTTCACTGGAAGGTTTACCTTGGCTAGGGAGTCTGGGTGCTGTTCCCTCTTCTGCCTGCTCAGTTGCTGCTCTCATGGCTGGGCAGCTTGGGGGCTCTCAAAGGCTGCCCAGAACTAAAGGTTGTTAGCCTGTCCTTCCCCTCAGTTGGACCTGTCTCCACTGGAAATTCTGGGAGAGCCCCAGATCTCCAGGATGGGAGCAGGAAACTTTGGGAGTGCAGGGTGAATTCAGATCAAAAGTCCCCAGCTGATAAAGTCAGACTCAGGGCACCCTACACCCCCCAAATGGGTTTAGCTACACTTCACACACCCCAACACCTTCTGCTTGCAAATCCCATGGTTTCTCAAAAAGTCCATCTTCTCTGGGATGTATGGGATCAGTCCATCCAGTGGTCACAGAACCTGTCTTAGGACAGAGAGACCTGCTCTTTGGATCCAGACAGCCCCTCTCCCACCTGCCTCAGGGCCTTGTCTCAGACTGTCAGATCTCCACCGTGGGGTGACAGTGTCCTCAAGGAGGGGCCACCCCTGCAGAATTCCAGCAAGGTTCCTTCCCTAGAGGTGTGGCTTCTCCAAATGCACCACGTGGCATTCGTGTATTCTTCCTTTGAGTCACTGATCACTTTGTTCCTGCGCCCAGCTAGATCAGAAGGAGGAGCACTGGGTCAGAGTCATTCCTCTGTCCCTAGAGCCTGACAGTTGTCCTGGGCAAGTACAGGTTACTCACTGAGCTTTGGAGCATCATAGGGCCAGGAGGTCACTTGGAGAGGTCGGGGTCACTCACAGGGCTGATACTGGGGTCTCTGGGATAAAACTTGGAACAGCTCACCAAAGCCACGAACCCAGATTCATTTCTCAAGGATTTATTGATGCTCCCTAGGACTTCGAAGACAGCTCACAAAACTCCTATCTGTGATGCCTCCCAGTTGGGGGTGGGTAATGCAAGAAAACCAAACAGCTCCATCCCTGAGTTGCCCTACTTTAATGGGGGGTGTGGGGCATGGGGTCCGTGGACTGGCTCAGGAGCCGGGATTTGAGTGGGGTTGGAGGCTGGGTTATGTCTGTGTGTGGGCTTGCAGTGAGGTTGGAGTGGAGGTCCCAGTGCCTTTACCTGCCTGGGTTGGGTGGGGCGGTTCTCAGTAGTGGATGGTGGACCTGGTGGGGGGAGGGCAGGCGCGGGGGTGGGGGGGCGCGAGGTGGGGAGGAATCAATGGCAGTGGCCGGCACCAGGACGGTGACCAGCTAGGGCGATCTCCCTGGGATGGGGTGGGGGGTGGGTACGGCTGCAGACACTGGTCAGCAACTGCGTCTCTTCTCACAGATCCAGTTGTCCCTCTCGTTCTCGCACGGCGCGTCGTTCCACATCCCCGTGCGCAGCATCATAGCGCAGTCCTCACGCCCCATAGAGTCATTGGGCTCCCCCGTGTTCCAGTGGCTGCAGGGGTTTGTGGGGGTGTTTCTGGCGCTCAGGGTGGGCCTGGCGTGCAGCCCTGAGGATCTACCCTGTTTATTGCTTGGGTCTAACCTAGACACGCTGAGGGTTTAATGTGAGCACGCACCTGCGACATCACTTTCTAACTCCCGGAATTGAACCCTCAGCCAGGTCCTGGGGTCCGGCCCGCCCGTCCCTACCGAGTCCCTGAGATGTGGCCAACGCACTTCCCGCAGGAGCTGACCCGTCCCGCTCCCCAAGTCCCTGCCCTCACCTGAAGCTGAGCGGGACTCCGTCCACCCACTGGTAGCCCTGGATCGTGCGTCCGCGGCGCACAGCCCGCAGGCCCAGCCAGTAACCGCGGCCTCGCGTGTTCCGACTCAGGAAGCCCTGCTCGGGAAGGGAGACCCGCCGGCTGCGTGGCCTCGCCACTCCCCCACCCCACCTCCCTCAGGTGAATTCCGCGCCTCCCTCCTGCGACCGCTGGGGGCTGCGCACCTGCTCCTCCAGGTCCCCGACAATCACCAAGTGCGCGCCCGCGCCCGCGCAGTTACGCTGCGACTCCTCCCATGTGGCCCGCTGGACGGAGAAAAAGTAGCAGGAGCCCTGGAAGGGCAGCCATGACGCGGGGCACTCTTCACAGGAGCCTGTGGGGTGGCGAGAGTCAAAGACGTGAACTGCTCCTGGTAGAGCAGACGGAAGAAACCCGGGGTGCGGAGGGGGCGGGAAGTGGACCCCTGAGGTCTAGAGGCGGAGGCACAGAGAACAGGCCAAGGTCAAGGTGCAGGATAGTGCGGATCAAGGAACCCCGAGGCCCACAGGTAGGTCCACTTGTCGCCTCCCTCTCTCCCCTCTATCTTGCTCACTGTTCCCCAGCCGGGCGGCCTCCAGAGCCCTGAAGAGCTCACTGCGGATGTCCTCGCGGTCCCTGCCCGCTTCAGCCAAGCTCTGGGTCACTGCAAAGTCAAGGGAGTTCAGATTATAAGTCAGGTCAGGGTCAGGAGTAGGGTCATGATTAAAGGTCAGCATCCACGTCCATGGTTAGGATCATGGTCAAGAATGACATCGCGGTCAAGGACTGTTCTAGCTGGTCCGGGGCAAGTTGCGGTTGGGGTCAGGAGTTGTAGTCAAGATCAGAGTCCAGCTGTCAGAGGTCAGGATCACAGGATAGGGTCGCCGTAACTCTAACCAGGATAGGTGTCAGTATGGGAATGACAACCAGGATGACGGATCAGGGGTCCAGGCGATGTCCCCCTCTCACCGCGATCGCTCAGTTCTTTCAGGGCACTCTCTTGCTGGATCAGCTTCGCCTGCGCCTCCTCAAGCTCGGTGCGTGTCCTCTGCAGCAGCGCCTGTGTCCCCAAGCCTGGGAAGAAGGGGGGAAGGGAGAGAAGGACCCGCGCGAGACGTCAGTAACCCACGGGTCGGCCGCCCACCCCCCTCCCACCTGCCCCCAAACCCCGCCCCCGCTCGCCTCCTTCAATCCCGACCCAAGCCCCGCCCCCAGCACGCGAGTCTCACAGCAGCTGTTGCAGGCCCGGATCTCCAGGTTCAAATTGCCCAACGCCGCGGTCTGCTCCGAGGCTGGAAGGATTCCCGCCCCACAAACACTCCCGGTCACCTGCGGGGACTCACAGGACACCCTTCCCCGCTCGGGGACCAGGCCCTGGGACCGCGGACCACCCACTACCCTGTCTCCAGGATCCTAAACACTCCGGCCCCGCACACCACGTGGGCGGGTGGCTACTAGTCCCGTACTGCACGCACCGTTTGTCCTCAGCAGGTCCTGGTGGCCAAGCAGCGTCCCTCGCTCGGTGGAGGCTGTGGAGAAGAGGCTCCTGCAGGTGCGACCGGGGACTCCGGCATTCTCCCCCCTCGCGCAGGGGGTGCAGGGGCCCCGTCTTGGGACGCATAGAAGGGGCGGGTAGGCATACATTCACGTGATGTGCACACACCCAGGGGACACAAACACATGGGGACATGCACACACATACATGCACGCACTGACATACACATGTGGGTGCGCACAGCCCAAAGATGTACACAGACTGTTCACACGCGTTCACACTCAGACCCAGGCTGGGGTCTGGGACCCAGCTGTTGCATCCAGAGACAGAGGGAAGGTCTATGTCCCCAGGGTGGCTTGACACAACCTCCCCTCATTATGTGGTCACTCACCTTTAGAAACTAGGACGCTCAGAATGAGGACCCACAGAACTGTGGCTACCACCAGAAGCAGGCCCAGGAAGAGGAGTCTCCGTCCCCAGCTTCCCCAGTACCCTGGGATAACACAGATGAACTCCTGGGTCCTTTCTGCTCCAGGACCGCCCTGGGTCTCTGGGCCCCGAGGATGGAGCCCTGGGTGCTTGGGCTCCTCCAAAAGAACTGAGGTTCAGAGAGGTTAAGTAATTTGCTCATGGTCACACAAGCTCCAAGTGGCAGAGTTAGAATTAGAATCTGGATCCAGCTCATTCTGGCACCTGTGGTGTCTCTTCTGCACCCAATATTTGGACTGCTTTTTGGCTGTTCACCTCCCTTCCCCCATCAAACCCCAAACCACTGACCAGAAAGACCCAAGCCGGTGAAGCAGTCCCATTGCTCATACCTCCAGGGGCTTCCTCGAGCCTGCTGTCCCATTTGCTGTACCCGACAGTGTCCATGGTAAGCAGATGCCCAGCCCTGGGCATAGATATAAATGTCGCCCCCTCCCAGTCCCGCCTACTCCTTTCCTTCCTTCCCATCTCCTTCCTCTCAGTTCCTGGTACTAGGACCCAAAGACCAATCACAGGGCTGGGCCCTTTCTGGTCTGGGCCTGTTTAAGGGTAAGTATGAAGGGGGGAATGGGGGAAGTGGAATCAGAGGTGAGGGGTAGAAGAGGGTTGAGTGGGGTAGAAGGAGTGAAGAGGGGTGGGGAGAGTGTGTGTGTGTGTGTGTGCACATGCGCACGCAGTCCTGGTCTCTCTAGCTAGACAGCTGCAGCAACATCTCCAGACTGGTGCTGGGGGCTTCATTTTGGAGCTCACCCCCATTTCTTACAGGTCTGGGGCCTGGTTTCTTCCAGAGAGGAACAGACTGAACCCAGTCAAATTCTGGCCCCCTTCCAAGAGTTCCTGAGAAAGCCCCCTCAGCTCTGGCCCCTCCTAGCCAGCTCAGCTTCCCCCCTCAACTTCCCTGCAGGTTTCTGGAGACTGAAGCTGACCCTGACCTTAATTCAACTCTTCTTGGCCAGAAGGGAGAACACAGATGTTTGTTGGGTGGTGGCCAGCTAAGCTTCTGGATTCTCTTATTGGGTGGGTGAGTGGGGGTGTATGTATGTAACCTCAAGAAGCTTCAGTTTTTCTCCTCTGAGGGGAAAAAGCAGGGACAGTGACAGGTCCTCCCCTCAAAGGATGCTGAGATAAAGAAATGAGGTTATGCACGCCAAGCCCAGGGACCATCCCCAGGCATAAAACTCACTAACTGTTCATTAATTCTTTCAGTAAATATTGTAAATATTGGACAGCTACTGCGTGCCAGGCACCAATCTAGGAATTGTGTGTACATCAATGCCACAAAAGAATCAAATTCCTTCCTTCTTGGAGCACACATTCTAGATGGGGGGTAGAGAGAGACAGACAAATAAAAAATGAACATAATGCAAAAGTAAGTTATATGCCATAGTGGTTCTCAACCGGGGGTGATTATGCCTCCCAGGAGACATTGGTCAGTTCTGGAGACATTTGTGGGTATCACGTTTTGGGAGGGTAGGTACTACTGACATCTAGGAAATGGAGACCAGGGATGCTGCGACACATACCCTAACACACAGGACAGCCCCCCACAGCGAGGAGTGATCTTCCCAATGTCAATAAGGCTGAGGGTGAGAATCCTAATGTCATATATTAACAAGTCACAAGTGCCACGAGAAAAAAGGAAAAGAAAAGTCAACAGGATAAAAGGCTTGGGCAGTGGGTTGGTAAGTGGGCTTCACCAAGAAGGACAAATATTATTCTTTTATCAAGCACTTCCCACATTCCAGTTTCTCCTGTAGATGCGTGAACACATCCCACTTCCCAAATCCTCTGAACAACCCTGAGAAATAACAAACATTATCTCTACCTTAAAAAAAATTTTTTTAAATTCAGTGCCCATTTTCCTACCTTGTTCCAGAAAGAAATGCGAGACAGACATGATAAAAAAAGATGAAAAGGCAGAGGGTGAGGCAGCTGGTTGGCTTAGTCAGTTAAGCATCTGCCTTTGGTTCAGGTCATGATCCAGGGGTCCTGGGATGAGCCCCACATTAAGCCCCCTGCTCAGCGGTCCCTCTGCTTCTCTCTCTCCTTCTGCTCTTCCCCCAACTCATGCTCCCTCTGTCTCTCTCAAATTAAAAAAAAAAAATCTAAAAAAAAAAAAAAAGATGAAAAGACAGAGGCAAAGGAGAAATAAGGACCAGGAAGGGAACATGAATTTAAGAGATGAATCTAGTGCACAGAATTTAGCCAGAGATACTGGACTCTTGATAAATGCCCCAGGAAAGTAGGGTCAGACATATGGGAATGCGCTGCAAATTCTTTCAGAGGAATCTCTCCAGCAGACATGTCAACCAAGTCCCCATCCAACTTTCCATAAATACAGCAGCAATTTTCTGCCAGTGGGCGGAGGTGGACAGCTTCATGGTCAGGTGTGGTTTTAGGGAAAGCAGGCTCACCTTAGCTCAAAGCAAATGGCTGTCCCCACTGTTGGGGTGCTTTTAGCAGGTTTCTAGAAGCATTGAGTTTGAGACCACAGAGAAGCTGGCTGAATGAGAGGCAAGCCACGGGCTTCGGTAGATACCCAGGAGGGATCTGTCCCTGGCACGCTCTCTCTCTAAATGAGAATCCTGAGCCTAAAGGAAATCATTTAAGTACAGTGGGAGAAACTATGCCTCATATGGAAACCAGGACATGCAAAATGTCACCAATGAGCCAGATGATAACCTCAGGAAAATAACTTACTCTCTTGGTACCCCATTTCTTCATCTTTAGCATCAACAGGTGGTAAAACTTTTGTTACCCAATTCGTTATGTCTCTGTGGCGATGTAGAAGACAGCTGTGAATGTACTGTGAGATATCTGATTTACTATACAAGTACAGGATAGTATTTAATGTAATGGTGTCCCCGTTTACTAAAGACATCGCCGTGGTCCTGTATCACTGGACCAGTGTGGAGCACCAATTGGGGCTAGCCTCAGGCTTCAGTGGATACTGGGAAGCATCTGTCTTTGGCACTCGGTCTCTCTCTCTCTCTCTCCCCCCCCCCTCTCTCTCTCACACACACACACACCCGCAGGAATTTTCAATGGCAGACCCAAAGATTTCCTTTAGAAATGATCTTGGTCCTGTTCACAGACAACAGGCAACTAAGACCTCATGGTTTTAAGTCAAAAGGTTGTGCTTTAAAAAAACAAACAAACAACATGTTACTTATGAGAGAGAGAGAGAGAGAGAATGAGTGAGGCAGGGAGGACCTGAGGGAGAGGGAAGCGCAGACTGCCAGCTGAGCAGGGAGCCTGACAGTGGGCTCTATCCTAGGACCCTGGGAACATGAGCCAAGCTGAAGTCAGACACTTGACCAACTCAGCCCGCCAGGTGTCCCTAACCTGTACATCTTTAAAGAGTACAGTTTTGACTAACCCCTAACACCACAATGTATGTGGATGATGGATGTGACCATGACCATCCAAAGTTTCCTGCGTGCTTGGTAAACCTCCCTCCTATCCCCCAGCTACCATTGACCCACTTTTTGTCTTTAGAGTGGTTCTCGTTTTCTAGAATTTTGTATGAATGGCACCATACAGCATGTAGCCTCTCGGGGCTGGCTTCATTTGCTTAGCGTAACTATTCTGACATTCCTCCGTGTTGCATGAACACTTCCTTCCTTCCCACTGCTAGCTAAAATTTCATTGTGTCAATCTACAAGTGTGATTCTATAGTCACCTGCTAGGGGACATTGGAGTTGTTTCCAGTTACGGCTGTCATGAATAAAACGGCTGTGAGCTTTTGTGAGCAAGTATTGTCGTGCATATATGCACTCATTTCTCTTGGGTACATACCTAGGAGTGGATAATTGCATTATATGGTAGGTATGTTTCATTTTTTTAAAAGATTTTATTTATGTATTTGACAGAGAGAGATCACAAGTACGCAGAGAGAGAGGAAGGGAAGCAGGCTCCCTGCTGAGCAGAGACTGGATCCCAGGACCTGGAGATCATGACCTCAGCCGAAGGCAGCGGCCCAACCCACTGAGCCACCCAGGTGCCCTGGTATGTTTCATTTTTTAAGAAACTGCCAAACTATTTTCCAAAATGGCTGTGCCATCTCTCATTCCCACCAGCGATGAATGAGAGTTCCGTTTCCTCCCACATTCTTGCCAGCACATGACATGGTCAGTCTTTTTAATTTTGGCCATCCTCTTATTAGTACAGTGTGATTTTTAATTGGCATTTCCTTGATGATTAATGACGTGAAGCATCTTTTCCTATGCTTCTTTGCCATCTGAGTATTTTCTTTGGTGACCTGTCTCTTTGGATGTTTTGCCCGTTTAAAGAAATGGGTTGCCTCATTCCGTCTGAGAGAGCAACTCTACTGGAGCCGTCCAAGGAAGTTTGGCCAGGGTTGTCACTCTCACTGTGTTTGTTCAAATCGGCACCGCCTGGTCTAGAAATATGGCTTCATTGTTTGCTGCCAGTGTCTCTGTCGGTATGTAAAGGATACAGGCTTCACTAAGTTGGATTAAGTGAACCACCTTCCAAGACAACCTACCTTAACTGCAAATATCCAAGATACCTACAATGCTAACTCATTGTACATAAAATAAAAGCACTTAGATTATTATTTTTTTAAAGATTTATTTATTTGTTTGACAGACAGAGATCACAAGTAGGCAGAGAGGCTGGCGGGGCCTGGAGAGCAGACTCCCCGCTGAGCGGAGAGCCTGATGTGGGGCTCAATTCCAGGACCCAGGGATCATGACCTCAGCCGAAGGCAGAGGCTTTAACCCACTGAGCTACCCAGGCACCTCATGAATTTTTTTTTTTAAGGACTGGTTGGAGTGCATGGGTGGCTCAGCTGGTTAAACAGCTGCTTAACTTCGGATCAGGTCATGATCCCAGGGTCCTAGGATAAAGCACCGCATCGGGCTTCCTGCTCAGCAGGAAGCCTGCTTCTCCCTCTCCCAGTCCCCTGCTTGTGTTCCCTCTCTCGCTGTGTCTCTCTCTGTCAAATAAATAAGTAAAATATTTTAAAAAAATAAAAAGGGATTGGTTCTTTTCTTATTGTTTTGAGAGGTTTTTATATATAATCTGGTAACAAATCTTTTATCAGATATGTGATTTCCCCATCTTTTCTCATCTGTGGTTTTTTTCTTTTCATTCTCTTAACAGTGTCTTTCAAAGAGCAAAGTTTTACATTTTCCAATATATCCATTTTTCTTTCATGGGTTTTGGTTTTGGTGTTCTATCTAGGAAATCTTTCCCCAATCCAAAAACTTCTCCTACATTTTTCCCAGAAATTTTATAGTGTTGGGTTTTACATTTAGATCTTTGATACAGTTTGAGTTCATTTCATAGAAGGTGAAAGATCTTATAATTGAAGTTTGTCAGGGGAGGGCGAATATTAGTTTGAAACGTTGTTGAACTAGAGGCAACTTGAAGTCAACAACTTCAACTGGAAGTATAGCAGAGTGGTAAAGAGCAGAACTCTGGAGAAAGAAGAGCCTGGGGTTGATTCTTGGCCATTTCACTCTACGCCGTGAGTTCTCCCTCTACAAAATGGCAGTAGTGAAGAGTTGTCAGTGCCCTGTCCACATTCCTTTGGCATTCACCTCTCTTATTGTAGACACCTGGGAGTTTTTTTGCTCTCACCCAAGTGGAGGGCAGGCTGGCAGTGCGAGAGAGGTAGGTAATCCTGTGGGTCAGGATAACTCTGAGTTGCATGTTCCACTGTGTTCCAGAGGTGCCCAGGGACACTGAGCTCCAGTCAGCAGTACCTGCTCATGAGCACACCCTGAACTGACTCTTTCTCTTCCCTGTCCCAATTCCTGTCCTTCCCTGTCCCCCAAGTTTCCTCTTGGGGGCCTCTAGAATCATCTCTAGATGGGGGCACCTGGGTGGCTCAGTGGGTTAAAGCCTCTGCCTTTGGCCCTGGTCATGATCTCAGGGTCCTGGGATCAAGCCTGGCGTTGGGCTCTCTGCTCAGTGGGGAGCAGCTCCCCGCCTCTGCTGCCTGCCTCTCTGCCTACCTGTGATCTCTCTCTCTGTGTCAAATAAATAAATAAAATATTAAAAAAAAGAATAATCTCCCAAATAAACTACAAAATTTCAGAGTCTTAAGTTCTGCTTCTGGGGTGGCCCAAAGACTCCTAGTCTGCGTCAAGAGATCAGCAGAATAACACGTACAGCCTGGCAGGGATCCGTAAGAGGTAGTTGTTCTTGTCACTGACATTATCATCCTCTCCTCGTTGTCATCCAAGGTCCACTGGGACCCCTAGTAAATGAAATTACCCACGTTCAGGGAGAGAGCCTGCCGGGAAAGATTTAAGAATTGTTGATTTGCCACTCGTTTTCCTGGGGAGTAACCTAAAAAGATGACTACCAACATGGTAAGGTTAGATTGCTTCTCCGCGATGGGCAGGAGCCCGAAGCTCAGAGAGGTGGCTCGCAGAAGCCTCCCAGCCAAGAAGTGTTGGTGTTCCGATCCAAGGTCATGTAGCTCCCGCCACAGCTACTCTTCTCTCAGCTGTTGTGAGAGACTGAAAAATCCTGGCCACCAATTCCTCCCTCTTGCCTACACCTGCTTCTCTGGATGTGACTGTTCTTCCTCCCAACCAGAGGTGAAGTCTCTCGTCTCTATCCCGCCGGAATGTGCGTCGATCCTGTGACTTACTTTAACCAATCAGTATACAGCAGCAGCTCCACGTGACTTACCAGCCTTGGCCCCAGCATGCCTTGCGGCTTCCGCCTTCATGCTCCTGGAGATGCTGCGGGGTGCCATGTTAGAGACCTTGGCTTGGTTTCGTGAGGATGACAGGCTATGAGGATGGGAAAGGGGTCCAGCCAGCCTCCCCCAGCAAAGTTTCCTCTTGACCCTTCCAGCCGTTTTCCACGAGAATCCAACAGCCCTGGGTAATTCATAGCTGAGGCCAGGAAAGGAACCACATCAGTCAACCCACAGAATTGGGAAAAATTACAGGTTGCTGTGTTTTCAGCCACCGATTTGTGGGATAGCTTGTTATGGTGCTTCCGATAACCGAAACAGTCATCAGCGCTGACAGGCACACCCTCGGACCCCCAGGGGAAGCAGCAGTTCTGATGGAGTCGGGATGAGCCGGGAGGGGTCCCAGGTGTCCCGGGAGGGCAGCGTGTCTGTCGGAGAACGTTTCCAGACTGAGGACGGGCGGCTGTTTTTTTTACTCTCAGCATCAGCATTCTTGGAAGTGAGGATCTCCAGAACCTCGGCCGCCACTGGGGCTTCAGCACAACCATCTGGCCTCTGACCCTACGGCTTCCCCGGTGCTGTGGCTTCCCTGATCCAACCGCTGCCCCCACGGACCCGGAATGTGGATCTCTTGTGGGTTTCTCTGGGATATGTTTACTGAACTGGCCACATCCTCCTGCCTGTGGCTTCTGGGACACCTCATCTTTGTCATCAGCTCCTCAGTGTCAGGGACTTTTCCAGGCACTGGGGATTCAGCAAGGTACAAAATTGGCAAAAAAAAAAAAATTGATTTGGGGGAGATTCCCTGGAAGGGAAGACAGTAAACAAATGAACAGATAGGCACCAGGTGTGACCATGTCATGGAGTGATAACTGTATATATTGTACCGTGCTGCCCCCCCCCCAGGGACAATACAGAGGAAGGAGATGTGATTGGGGGGCCGCCATTTTAGGTAGGATGATCAGGAAGGGCCTTTCTGAAAAAGCAGCATTTCTTTGGAAAACAGTGTGACGGTTCCTCAAACGGTCCAACCTTGAATGGCCACGTGACCCAGCAGTTCCACTCCTAGGTACCTATCTAAGAGAATGGACAACAAACCCACACAAAAGCTCGAGCATGAATGTTCACAACAGCATGATTCATAATAGCTCAAAAGTGGGACTGAGCCAAATGTCTACCCACTGGTGAATAGGTAGATAGAATGTGGTATATCCATTCAATGGAATAGTATTTGGCCGTGAAAAGGAATGGAGCATGGGGACACCTGTGTGGCCCAGTTGATTAAGCATCTGACTCTTGATTTTGGCTCAGGTCAGTGCTTGCTTTGGCAGCACATACACTAGAATTGGAATCATTTTGGCTCAGGTCAGACTCTCAGGGAAGTTGGGGCTCCAAGCTCAGTGCTGAGTCTGCTTGTTTCTCTCCCTCTGTTCCTCCTTGTAGTCTCTTTCTCAAATAAATAACATCCTTAAAAAGGCAAAAAAAAGGAATGAAGCATTGTTAGGTGCTGGAATGTGACAAACCTTGAAAACATGATGCTAAATGAAAGAAGCCAGACACAAAAGACCACAGATTGTATGACTCCATTTATTGGAAATGTCCAGAATAGGTAAATCTATTGAGGCAGAAACTAGATTCACAGTTGCCAGGGGCTGGGACTGATGGTAGAAACTGGTGATGGTTAGGAGTAGGGAGTTTCTCTTTGGGATTATGGAATATTCTTGTTTTTTAAGATTTTTTTAAAGATTTTATTTATTTATTTGACAGAGAGAGATCACAAGCAGATGGAGAGGCAGGCAGAGAGGGAGATAGAGGGAAGCAGGCTCCCTGCTGAGCAGAGAGCCCGATGCGGAACTCGATCCCAGGACCCCGAGATCATGACCTGAGCCGAAGGCAGCGGCTTAACCCACTGAGCCACCCAGGCGCCCTCTTGTTTTTTAAGATTTACTTATTTATTTGAGAGAGTGAGAGAACATGAGAGACACCATGAGAGGGGGGAGGGGCAGAGGAGAAGCAGCTTCCTGCTGAGCAGGGAGCCCAATGCAGGACCGGATCCTGGGACTCCAGGATCATGACCTGAGCTGAAGGCAGTCGCTTAACCAACTGAGCCACCCAAGTGCCTCTTATGAAATGTTCTTACATTGGTTGGGGTGATGGATGCATGTTGTGTGCCTATAATAAAAACCATTGAATGGTAAGGGTGAATGACATTGTATGTGAACCCTTGTTTCAAAAGAACCAAGAAAGGAAGGAAGGGAGGGGAAACATTCAAGCAGATATCCAGATGAAGCAAGGGAGTATCCCTGAACATGCTGGAAGGAGCACGTGCCAGCCAGAGGGAGCCGAGCAGAGATGGGAACATGCCAGCATGTGAGCGGAATGTGGCTGATGGGCGGTGAGCAAGGATTAACTCACAGTTACTCTCACTGATTTCACAAACAACCATTTAATGACTCGTAGGTGCCAGACATGGTCCTAGAAGCTGTGAATACAGTGAAGAACATGAAGCTGAAATCTGGCTTTCACGGAAATCAGACATTAAACCGAGAATTCCAGTTACCACATCACGAGAATGGATTGTTCCATGAATTCATTTCTTTTTCTAATTAGTGGCTTTTAAAAAAAGATTTTATTTATTTGACAGACAGAAATCACAAGTAGGCAGAGAGGGGGTGGGAAGCAGGCTCCCCGCTAAGCAGAGAGCCCGATACGGGGCTCAATCCCAGGACCCTGAGATCATGACCTGAGGCGAAGGCAGAGGCATCAACCCACTGAGCCACCCAGGCGCCCCTCCTTTTTTTTAAGTAGGCACCACACCCAGTGTGGGGCTTGAACTCACACTTTTTTTTTTTTAAGATTTTGTTTATTTATTTGACAGACAGAGGTCACAAGTAGGCAGAGAGGCAAGCAGAGAGAGAGGGGGAAGCAGGCTCCCTGCAGAGCAGAAAGCCTGATGCGGGACTCGATCCCAGGACTCTGGGATCATGATGTGAGCTGAAGGCAGAGGCTTTAACCCACTGAGCCACCCAGGCGCCCCTCTTTTTTTTTTTTTAAGATTTTATTTATTTAACTTGACCAGGGTTGTGGGGAGAGCACACAAGCAGGGGGAGAGGGAGAAGCAGGCGCCTTGCCAAGCAGAGAGCTGGACCAGGGCTCCATCCCAGGACCTTGGGATCATGACCCGAGCCAAAACAGATGCTTAACGAACTGAGCCACCCAGGCGCCCCTCATTAGTGGCTTCCTCCCTTTATTTATGAACAGGCATCCCAGATTATCTCTCTTCTCTCTTGAATTGTCCAAGAATCTATAGGAGCCCTAAAAACCAAATTTCCGAGGAGAGGGAACAGAAAGGCTTCCCCCATCAACAGGAAACTTGGTCTTATCTGTCCCCTCCTGCAGTTCCTCCCCCAAACATACAGTGGCGCTGCTGAAGACTGGTGCCCACGGTCGCACCAACGAATGATCCAGACCTCCTTCTGGGTCCCCAGGCCAAGGCTATGTTTCTTTGCAGGATGAAGATTCTAGTCCCTCCACAAACATGTGGCCAGACACCCCCTCAGCCCTGCGACTCATGCTCTTAGGTCTCCCACACAGCGGCCTCTCATCAATTCATTTAACAAAGATTTGAGAACCTACTGTGTGCTGGGCTCCGTTGACGGTCCTGGCCACTTAATGGTGAGCAAGACCTGCCCAGGTGGGTCGAAACCTAAATATTTGAAAAGTGAAACTCTGGGGGGAAAAAACCCCAAGTGGGAAGAGTTTCTTAGTCAAAATATGAAGAAAACAAACAACAGGGGCACCTGGCTGGCTCAGTTGGTGGAGCTTGCCACTCTTGATCTCAGGGTGGTGAGTTCAAGCCCCACGTTGGGCATGGAGCCGGCTTTTAAAAAAAAAAGGCAACCAAAGAAGGATCAATACATTAAGCTGTATTTTATAAATTTCTGCTTTTATTTGGGTCACACTTTGTTAAGAAGCTGTTTCTCCTAGATCTTTAATTTTATGGCACACATTCTGTTTTCCTTACCGTTATTCTCATTGTGGCTCTATTTTTCCTGTATCTTCTTTCTCCTTCCAGGCTTATCTCAGTTATATCCTGTTCACTAGTCTTTTTCTCAAATATGGACTTTATTTATTCATTCTGCTATTTTTGGTTTAAAGACATGGTATTGTTTTCCAGATGGGAGTCGAACGGCCTGCGTTGAAACCCCAGCGATCCCATTCCCGAACTGTCTAATTTCCCCACCCCCTGCCAAGCTGTCTAATCTTAGGAGGAGCCTCCCTACCGCCTGGTTCCCAGTCTGTAATATTAGTTCCTACCTCATTGGACTGTTACAAGCTCATGTGCATTGATGTGTTTAAAAGCACTTAAAACTTGCTTAAAACAATTAAATTCACTGTTGCTATTTTTTTCTCTTCAATTATTTCACCCTTCGTTAAAAAAAAAGTCCCCACTCCTCTATACTTTGTCTTATTATTTTTTTAAATGTATTTATTTATTTGAGAGAGAGAGAATGAGAGAGAGTGAGCATAAGAGGGGGAGGGTCAGAGGGAGAAGCAGAGCCCCCCACTGCACGGGAAGCCTGATGTGGGACTTGATCCTGGGACTCTAGGATCATGACTTGAGCTGAAAGCAGTCGCTCAACCAACTGAGCCACCCAGGCACCCAGCTTTTGTCTTATTTTTAGACATATATTTTTAAAAAGATTTTATTTTTAAGTAGTCTCTTCACCCCATGTGAGGCTAAAACCTACAACCTTAAGATCAAGGATCACATGCTCCACTGACTGAGTCAACCAGATGCCCCTGTTTTCTTTTTCTTTTTCTTTTAAATCTCAATCAGTTAAGTGCCTTTGGCTCAGATCATGATCGCGGAGTCTCGGGATCGAGCCAAGTGTGGAGCTCCCTGCTCAGCAGGGAGTAAGCTTCTCCCTCTGCCCCTCACCCGGCTCATGCTCTCTCTTGCTCTCTCTCAAAGAAATACGTTTTTATTGAGGATTTATTTATTTGAGAGAGAGAGAGCAGGGGGAGGAGCAGAGGGAGAAACAGTCTTAAGCGGACTCCGCGCTGAGGGCAGAGCCTGATGCGGGGCTCAATCTCACCACACTGAGATCATGACCTGAGCCGAAATCAAGAGTCAGACACTTAAACCGTGACACCCAGGGAGCCCCCCAACCATGTGTGTTTTCTAAAACTAATTTATCAAGAAGCGAAATACTTAATTCCTTCATGTTCAGTCTCCCATTCTCCTCCTTTCTTTTTTCCCCTCTTGTTTAAAAAAGTCTTTAAACTACTTTGACTACTTCTCACTGAATTTTGCTGTAACTCAGGTCATGTTTCTCCGGAGATTTTGAGTATCTATTGCATGCTGATTCATTCTTCCGGTTTGCTTTCCTGTAAATTGGTTGTATCCATCTTTTTCGAGGAAGTGGTTTGTTTTTTCTTATTAATTTACAGAAGTTCTGTATGTATTACCGAGAACAGATGCAGGTGTCTCCCAGGGGATGGCTAGTCTTTCCATTTTCCATACCGTGGTTTTCAAGGCTCATCACTAAGTAAAACTGGCTGGCTACACAACTCTGAAATGAACTAGTGGTAAGATCTAGCATCTAGGGGCGCCTGGGTGGCTCACTTGGTTAAGTGTCTGCCTTTGGCTCAGGTCATGATCTCGGGATCCTGGGATTGAGCCCGTCATTGGGATCCCTACTCAGTGGAGCGCCTGCTTCTCCATAAATAAATAAAATCTGGAAAAAAAAAAAAAGATCTAGTGTCTTGATCTCAGTAACCTAGAGTCTCAAGAAGCAGCACTTATCACCCTTAGTGCTATGACATTTATGAGAATCACATGCAACCACACCCAAGTGCATATATTTAAGAATGTGTATCACAAACATCAGAGTAGATGCCTGTGGGAGAGAGAGGGGAAGTCAGACCTTAAAAGTCAGTGGGGCTCAGGGGACAACTCAGGGCTGAGAAATATTATTTTCCAAATAACAGGAGGGTCCTGCTTCTCTTCCTAGAAGTATCCCGGTCCCGAGACGCAAGACCCATCTTGCCTTCATCATCAGAAATGGAGCCCACATCAACAGATACACAGCTGACTTAGCAGCAGGATCTTTCTGGGAGGG
This sequence comes from Neogale vison, assembly GCF_020171115.1. Taxonomy (NCBI): domain Eukaryota; kingdom Metazoa; phylum Chordata; class Mammalia; order Carnivora; family Mustelidae; genus Neogale; species Neogale vison. Next base: position 218,822,972 of record NC_058096.1, read on the forward strand.
CACGCCCTTCTTCTGGGGCTCTCTAAGACAGCAGTATTCAGGAGGGGCGTGGGCTCAGTGGGAGGAAACAGGAAAAAAAAAAAGCCACAAGGATTGCACAACCTCATCAGAATGTGCTCTTGGGAAAGGACGTAGGTGGCATTGATTCATCAGCGCTTATGGAGGGAGTAACAGTGAGTGCGTTTGGAGGAGCAGCAGTGGTTTTCTGGAAGCGATAGCATTGAAAGTGCTCATGCAGGACTTGGCTGCTGTTGGCAGGAAAAGAAAGGGTCTGACAGGCAGAGGGCACAGCCAAGGCAAAGGCAAAGAGGCAGGAAGGTGGGTCTCTTCAGCCTGTGGCTGAAGCTGCCTTGCAGAGTCAGGGCAGGCTGTCCAGCCCTGCCCCATGCCCAAAATTCACTGGAAGGGGATTTAGGAAAAGCGAACAGAGGTCCCTGGCATGAGGATGGCCACAGACCTTCCACCAATAGTCCTAGCCCCGAGCAGAGCTGGGGACAGGTCCCACAAGGACTTGAATAGCAGAGACAAGGGAAGGGAAGAAGGCAGAAGTTACGGGATTCAGCTTCAAGGTTAAGAACACTCTGTGGGGAAAAAAAAAAAAGAACACTCTGTGGTTTTGATTTTCTCCAGAGACGGGAAGCTCGCTACCTACCAGGGAATCTAGGTCATTGCAAAGGGTATGTTATGCATTGGTTGTTGCTGTAAGTTTGGGCTTTGCTTTTTTATCATGGAAAAAAAAAATCAAGCACACACAAAGTTATGCAGAAATATAAAAACATGGAAACCCACATGATTTCCTCTCAGCTCTACCAAGTTTTGACTTCTTTACATATTTCAGATCCTCTTAAAAGGAAATAAGTTGTACTTTCTCTTCTTGTTCTCCACCATGGGGATCAAGGTGAAAAGGAGAACCCCATGGGGGATCCTTGCATCTGTAAGCTCTGCCTCAGCATCTGTGTGGGGGAGAGCCAGAGTGCTGGAGCCGTGCAGAGGCCAGCCCTCGGTGTTCCCCAAAGCTAGATATGCCATCAGAACCTTTGGCAGCAGGAGAGAAGAACCGGCGGCCCCCTGTGGGGCTAAAATGAAAGGAATCCCGGACAGAGGTCTAAAGCTGCAGGAGTATGAGTTAAGAAAAAATGGCTTTTCTGATCCTGGAAATTTTGGTTTCGGGACCCAGGAGCACATTGATCTGGGGATCAGATATGATGCAAACATGGGTGTGTGTGCAACCTGGACTCCCGTGCAGTGCCGACTAGTCCAGGCTTCAGCATCAGACAAGATCACACAAGAGGGGCAGGATGGGCTGCAGGGCGGCCAGATGCGGAATCAGCAAAGAGGAGGCCAGACGCTGGTTCCAGCAGAAGTACGATGGGATTGCCCTCCGTGGCTGATAAATTCCTGTGTCTATCCAAAAGCCAAGACAAACTTTTCAGTGGAAAAAAAAAGTTGTAGCTCTTTTCTTCCCCAAGGTCACTGCCCTTTCAAACTTGGTATTTGCTATGTTAAGCCAACTTCACGGGTGTATTTAGATAATGTATTGTTGGGTGGTTTTACTCATCCAGAAGCTTTTTGTGACTGGTACCACGTGTTCTGGCTCCTTCTACCATGTATTTTTTGCCTCCTCCACACTAAAAGATATGTCTAATCAACACTCATTCTTCATTAAAACAAAAAAACAAAGACAAACACAAGAACACAAACGCCTGGTAAACAAAGAACAGGATAAAACTTCCTTAATTTGATAAGCAGCAATTTCCGGAACCCACAGAACTGTCTTCTGGAAGAGGGAATTCTGAGAACCGTTTTTTATAAAATCAAGAACAAAATAAAGATGTCCCTCTTGCTATTTTGCCAATGCGATAAGAAAATAAAAAGAAAGATGGGAAAGGAAGAGTCAAGGTTGACAGTATTTCACTACCATGATTATCTAGAAAGTTCTAGGGATTTAACTTCACTGAAGGGTGAAGCATTGATCTCCGAAGGGGGCACCTGGGTGGCTTAGTCAGTTAAGCATCTGCCTTTGGCTCGGGTCATGATCCCAGGGTCCCGAGATCAAGCCCCATATCAGGCTCCCTGTTCAGTGGGGAGTCTGCTTCTCCCTCTCCCTCTGCCCTACCCCTTACCCCCATTCATGCTCTCTCTCTCTCTCAAATAAATAAGTAAATAATCTTTTTTTAAAAAGATTTTATTTATTTATTTGACAGGGAGAGAGAGAGAGAGACCACAAGAGAGAGAATACAAGCAGGGGGAGTGGGAGAGGGAGAAGCAGGCTCCCCAATGAGCAGGGAGCCCGATGTGGGGCTTGATCCCAGGACTCAGTGATCCTGACCTGAGCCAAAGGTAGATGCTTAACGACTGAGCCACCCAGTCGCTCCATTAAAAAACCTTTGAAAAATAAAAATTAAAAAAGAAATAAAAAGGAACAAGGGAGAGGAAACATATCCTCTTCCCAAGATAACAAAAACACTTGAGGGGCGCCTGTGTGGCTTAGGGTCTGTGGATCAAGCCCCACATCAGGCTCTCAGCTCAGCAGGAAGCCTACTTCCTCCCCTCTCTCTGCCTGCCTCTCTGCCTACTTGTGATCTCTATCTGTCAAATAAATAAATAAAAATATTTTAAAAACCCCTTAAACATTAATTTTTCCCAAATTAACTTATAAATTCAATATCACCTAATAAAGATCCTACGTAGATTTTTTTTTAAGATTTTATTTATTTATTTGACAGACAGAGATCACAAGGAGGCAGAGAGGCAGGCAGAGAGAGAGGAGGAAGCAGGCTCCCCGCTGAGCAGAGAGCCCGATGTGGGGCTCCATCCCAGGACCCTGGGATCATGACCCGAGCCGAAGGCAGAGGCTTTAACCCACTGAGCCACCCAGATGCTCCCCTACGTAGATTTTTGATAGAGTTGTTTTATTGTGGTAACATACACAACATGAAATTCACCATCATAACCGTCTCTAAGTGCACAGCTCCGTGGCACGAAGCACACTCACACCATTGTGCAAAGACCCCCCCCCCATTTCCAGAACTTCCCATCTTCCCAGACTGAGACGCTGTCCCCATGAAGCATGGACTCCCTCCACCACCCCCCAGCTCCCACCATCTACCTTCTGCCTCTGTGGACGGGACTCCTCCAGGGACCTCAAAGAAGTGGAATCCTAAATAGAGTGCTTTAGGGATTTTTTTTTCCAAAATGTTTACTTTGAAATAATTTTAGATTTACAGATGAATTACAGCGGTGGTCCGGGGAGTCCTGCCTACCCTTCACGCAACTTCCTCTCATGTTAACATCTGACATGACCATCATACGCTTGTCAAAAAGAGGAAAGGAAGATTGGTACAATACTATTAATGAAATGATCGACTTCATTTATAGTTTACATTTTCCTACTGATGTCCTTTTTGCCGCTGGATGGCATCCGGGATCCCACATGGCACTTGGGTGTTGCGTTAGCTTCCCAGGACTGGTGTGACAAAGGACCGCAGACGGGGCAGCTTGCACACCAGAAGCGTATTGTCTCGCACCCCAGGAGGCTGGCAGACTGAGATCAAGTTGTCGGCAGATTTAGTTCCATCTGAGGTGCGTCTCCTGGCGTGGGGACACCGTGTCCCACAGGGTCATCCCTCCGAGCACGTCTGTGTCCTCCCCTCCTCCTTTTTTAATTAATTAATTTGGTGAAGGTCAGCCTCGGTCAAGGTGACCTTCGCCAAGCCCCTCCCCGTTCAGTCATCTTCTTTCCCTTTGCATACTCTATGCCTTGCATCATCAACAGCGTTGGCAGAGCCTCAAGAGGGCAAAAAACAAAAACAGAAAATCTTTGGTGTTTCAATGCCTTCCCCGTTGAGCCCTAACCAACAAAATCTTACTCCTTAATATTTGATATGAGGGGCCAATGAGCAGAAATACTTAAAAGGCTACTGGGGAGGGGACAATTTAAAAAAAAAAAAGGTTGATCAACACTGCTCTCGTCCTGTGAAGTGAGTCACAGAGTCGGCCGCCCTCCAGGAGGAAGAGAATTAATTCCCTCTTCCCACAGGGAGCACTATTGAAAATGTGTGAACATGTGTTAAAACCACCGTGGTAATTAATAACTCTCTTTCAGGGGGAGATAATACAAAGTTGAGGTTATGCAAATATCCTGTTTCTCTCGTTAAAGTCACACTTGTTCATTGCAAGCACGGGTCTGTGGGTCTTGCCCTCAATGATTACGACCAGGGCGCCCTACGGAGATCTACTTCCTTCACTCCTTCCACGCTTACTAACTGGAATCACTCTGTAAGGAAAACCAGAAAGGCCATTACCAACATTCTGTGCTGGGGGGCACCTTTGTCACAATCAGTGAACCCACGCTGAGACGTCATGGTCACCCAGGGTCCACAGCTGACATTAACTTTCTCTCCGTGTTGTACACTCCATGGGTGAGGACGGATGGCTCGTGATGAGCTCCTGGCATTACAATATCATACACAGTAGTTTCACTGCCCTAAAAATCCCGTGTTTTGCCTATTCACTCATATGTGAAATTTAAGAAACAAAACAGATGAACACTGGGGAAGGAGAGAAAAAAGGGGGGGCGGAGCAAACCATAAGAGGCTCTTTCTTTCTTTCTTTCTTTTTTTTTAAATAAGCTCCATGCCCAGGGTAGAACCTAATGAGGGGCCTGAACTCACGACCCTGAGATCAAGACTTGAAGTGAGATCAAGAGTCAGACGTTTAACCGACTGAGCCATTCAGATGCCGCCATGAGAGACTTGTACTGGTAGAGAGCAAACTGAAGGTTGCTGGAGGGGAGATGGGGGGGATGGGCATTAAGGGGGGCACTTGTGATGAGCCCTGGGTGTTGTAGGTAGGAGATGAATCACCAAATTCCACACCTGAAGCCAATTTTGCCACATATGTTAACTAGAATTTAAATAAAAACTTGAAATAAAATAGTGCCGCACAACAAAACAAAAAGACTTTTTTAAAGATTTATTTATTTATTTATTTGACAGACAGAGATCACAAGTAGGCAGAGAGGCAGGCAGAGGGGGTGGGGGAAGCAGGCTCCCTGCTGAGCAGAGAGCCCGATGCGGGTCTCAATCCCACGATTCTGGGATCATGACCTGAGCTGACGGCAGACGCTTAAGGACTGAGCCACCCAGGCGCCCCGAGGTGTATCCTTCTGTAATAAACCGGCAATCGAATAAACTTCCAATCGATGACCTATAGCCCGTCGGTTGGAAGTGCAGCGGACATCCCGGACTTGAGCTTGGTGTTGGAAGCGGGGAGGCAGTCCTGTAGGACCAAACCCCTGACCTGTGGGGTCTGGCACTGACTCCAGGTAGGACACCCAGCCGGGGTCAGAGGGTTGCTTGAATGTCTGAGGAAGAACCAACCCCACACCCCACGTTGGAACTGGGTGCGGCCTCATGTTATTTATGAGGGAGCGATCTTGGGGGCAGCCCCTGTGGAAGGCAGGGGAAGTGCGTGTCATATTTCATACCAGGCAATTCTCCAGTTCCGACACCCTCCACCAGCGGCAAGCAGGGTGCCCAGGCTACCCACACTTCTGCCTGGTTGACTCCAAATTTGGGGGTTCCCATAGCCCCCTGTTGGGTTTAGGTCATTTGCTATAACGGCTCACAGAACTCGGGATGGCGCTCTGTTTTATTCGGAACTGGGGACAAAGACCAGATCTCTCGCTCTCTCTCTCTCTTTTTTTTTTAAATTATACCACAAGAAGGAAGCAGAAGTGCCCAGAGGGACAAGTTGAGCCAAGCAGGTCCTACAACAGCCTCCGCTGACCCCGCCCACAGGAGCGCTGGAAACCAGGAAGGGCCCTACGTTGAGCTCACCCACGTGGCCAGACTTTTGTCCCCCTGCGGCAATGTGAGCATGAAGGGGCAGAGCATGAAGGGCCATGGCTGTGAGTGAGGCAGCTCTCTGCAGGGAGTGTCCCCAGAGGAGTGGAGAGCTGACACCAGTCTGCCAATGAACGTCTAGGCAGCTGGGGCATCATGTCCTTCCTTGAAAGGGCATCTGGGCAACCAACCCCCCCCGCCGCCGCCATCTACAATGTCACCGAGGGAGGAGGGAGGAGGGAGCTGGGGGACCTATCCCCCAACTCCTGCTCATTGCCCACTGGCATTCATTCCCCCATCCTTCCAGCCTTTGGGATGAGCTCCAGCAACCAGAGAAAGCCCTCCATCAAGGGCGCGGGTAATGGCAGGTGGATGCTGAGGGGACGTTGAGGGGACGGAAGGTATGCAAAAAGGTGATAAAGCTCCAGGGGACGTGGCAGTCACACAAAGCCAGCCGAACTGTGATCTTGGCAGGGAAGAGAGAGCAGACCAACGGAACACACGAGCCCTGATTGTATCCCATGCCCGGCCCAAAGGCAGGGTGCCTTTGGGGCTTATGAAGCCCCAAAGGGCAGGGTGCCCAGAACTACAACCTCCAAGCCGAGCTGGGGGAAACCTCGCGCCATCACAGGAAGGACAGAACTGAACCCATAGGGGATGAGGAATCCGAAGGGGACCAGTCCTAGAGCTTTGTCAAGGTTTCCACACCCACAGACCAGGGCAAGGAATCCTGGGGGAGGTTCTGTAGAACCAGCAGAGGTGGGGTTGGGGCTACAGGGGTCAAGGACAGAGACCAGCCTTTAGCCACAGGAACAGGGGGCTGGGGGGCCTTTTGCCAAAATCACATTTGGGGTAACCCCTAAGTTCCCTAGTCTTCCCCGACTGCTGTCAGGTTCTCCTTCGTTCCAACACTCCCCGAAGCTGCAAAGCCCGTCGGGGACACGAGCGCACGTCCTTGGCCCGCCGTGTCAATCGTGTGTATAGCTTCTGTTAACTTGATGCTTTCGCACCTGCCCGCACACTCGTGTTCCAGAAAACCCAAAGATGTGCCTGAATCACCTTGCGGGGGGCCTCCTGCCTCCCTCGTTGTGCCCCCAGCACTTCTGGGAGGAGTCCCCCTCCCCGAGGCCAGCGCCAGTCCAGATCCCACACCCTCGACTGTCTCCCTTCTCTGGCTCCCACACTCAAGGTTACCCTCTCCCTGCACCAGTCACCCCAGGGCAAGGCACTGGACAGTGAGAACCTGCTGGAATTATTCTCACCAGCCAGTCCTGAGCCAGCGGACCCTGCCTTGCCCACTCCCCCCTGGGAAAACCTCAATAAAGGCTCCTGCCCACAGTGCCCTGCCCACTGCCTGCTGAGGGGCTCTGGTGCTGCCTGGTGTAGCCCCTGTGACGTGTTATGCGTGCCTCTCTTGGGATCGGTGGCTATAACAAACCATCTTTTCAATGCCCATCTGATCTACTGGCCTTACTAGGCCCCAGAAATTCTAAAATACTCTGTTTTGAAGCATTCACTTAGACCACAAGCTCTTGCTGCCCTGATGTGGAATTCGGGGCACCTGGCATCTTATCTGAACACGGGTATGTGAACACCACGTTCCTCAATGCAGGAAAAGTCCCAGACTCCTTGGTTTAGGGGCCAGGGGGTGAGGAAGGGATCCCCAGGGAGAGCTCAGGTCAGGGTCTCAGAGCCCCACCCCCACCTGATAGAGTGTTTCCTTGAACTTATCACGCCTGCGTTTAACCAGCTGGGACCAAATCAAGCCAGTTCCCGAGGGCCGGTCCCACACGTCCCTTTCCAGCTCCACATTGAGGGGCACCGGTTAATGGCTTGAAATCGGCCACAGAGGCGGCAGCGGGACGTCCCGGAGCGGGACGTTGACCAGGGAACTGGTTTTCAAGTCTGGACTTACTCCCCCCTCCCTCCAGAGAACTCATTGTTACATATGGGCCAGCTCACCGCACGGGCTTGTTCCCGTTATCTGCTCCCCAAAGCGCAAGTGTCAGATGGTGTTTGCGTCTCCGAGCGCGATGCCTGACTCCTGTCAGCCTTCACCCTCCCCTTTCCAAGCGGAGCCAGCAGCTGCTCATCCAGAAAATCCCCTCTGGCCCTCTTGTTCCGTTGGCCAGTGGCCAGGGCAGGCCCCGGAGCCAGGCAGGCTCCCTGGACAGGTGCATCAGCTCATGGGCACCTTCGACAGTGACAAGCTGGGTCCCCACGTCCTGGCCAGCCGTGCTGGAGTTGTGTTGGTTCTGTGGGGAACAGGGGAAGGAGGAAGTTTCTCTGGAAGAATGTCCATTCCCCAGGGATGGGGCCCACCTGCCGGCTATTAGGGCTGGTGGGGAAGGGCTGGGACTCAGCTTAAGATGCCCCTGACCGGGGCACCTGGGTGGCTCAGTTGGTTGAGCAACTGCCTTCAGCTCAGGTCATGATCCTGGAGTCCTGGGATCGAATCCTGCATTGGGCTCCCAGCTCGGCAGGGAGTTCGCTTCTCCCTCTGACCCTCTCCCCTCTCATGCTCCCTCACTCTCTCTCTCCTCTCTCAAGTAAATAAATAAAATCTTAAAAAAAAAAAAAAAAAAAGGTGTCCCTGACCCTGGGTGTGCCCGCTTTTCAATCCCTTGATAGCTGGGGGTCCTTCATTCTGCACTCCCGACGGCCCATCTCCCTCCCCACTTCTTACCCTCCCCCAGGCCCAGGAGAACTCAGGGGTCCCGGCCCTATCCTCTCCAGACTGGGAGAAGCAGGGAGCTCGGAACAAGAGACTGGCTTAATTAAGCACCTACGGTGTGCCTGGCCCTCCGGGAATGCCAGTCACCCAGTCCAGCCTTCAGCTGGGTCAGTTCCTGCTGGACCTCCTGCTTCAAAGGCTCCAGCCCCTGGGATCTGGTACTCTGGGGACTGTGCCAAGAAAAACAAGAAACTGCACTTATTAAACACCTGCTGTATACATGGTCTGCACTAGGCCCCCAGGGACATTGTTTCTCCGTCATTGGTTCATTGGTTCGTCCTCTCTGCAGATGGGGAAGACACTTGATGCCTCCCCTCCACCCGCCCCTTCCCCTGCAGCAGCGTGGGGAGGGACTGTGGAAGAGGCCACCAGACAGGGCAGCTGGCCAGGAAAGCCTGGAGGGACCCACGTCTCTGCTTTCAGCCCTATCTCTCTCAGGGGGGCTGCCCCCCAGTCAGGCAGCTAAATACCAGACCAGGGAGTCCCTGACCCTGGGGGCCTGCACCTGACCTTGGACAAGAACGCCCAGCAGAAGGCCAGCGAGGAGCATGAGAGGGAAGAGCAGCAGCCCCCGGTGGGCCTGACTGTGGCCCTGACCCCCTGAGGGACAGAAAGATGGGCGACCCCAGCACACCCGTGTTCCTGCATCAACCTGCCCCAGGGAGGCTTGTTCCCAGGCCCCACCTCCCAGGACCCAGGAGTCTGGTGGGATCTGTAGCTACTCCGTGCCCTAACCCTGTTACACCCGTGAAGTTCTAGAAACTTCATGGTCGAATCTGTAGTCTTTAGTGGGACAGTGGTCCTGCTGGGTGTCAGCTCTTCCTCCTCTGAGTGGGCCGAGAAACAACTCAGAGTTTGTGCAAACTGAGACCAGAGTGGGGCACCTCCTTGGGCTCACCCCAAGACCCCAGAGCCCCAAGCCAGCCTCACCCAGGGTCAGCCTCACCCACCGTCCCCAAATGCCTTGTTCAGGACTCCTAGGAGCACAGCTTTTCTTTCTCACCCCGTGATGCTCACTTCCGAAACTGCTGATGCTCACTTCCGAAACTGCTTTCACTCAGGGAGACACACAGGGCGCAGGGCAGTGACATCTCACCGGAAAAGGCTGGAGGGAGGCACGGGATGAGATGGGCTGGGTCTTCCAGGCATTCTAGGAAGGAGCACGGGGTAGTCTGGGGTCGACAGCCAGGAGGACTGGTCCTCTTGTGGCACGGCCAAGACGTGGGATGCTTTGCATGAGATCCAAAACATGGAAAATAGAGTTAATTTGTTATGCTTCCTTCACTTAGGGCATTGCCCCATCGCCCCGGGAACCACCATCCCCCTCTGCCTTGTCGGCTTGCTGATGGCCTCAATTATGGTGCTTTCTGAAAGGACTTTGGGAGTTGGGGCTGATTCACAATTGCTCAACTTTATTTAATGCCCGCTATGGTGGGGATCTCTTCTAACTTCTTTGTGTATGAATTGATTGGCTCCTCCCACCCTGGGGTAGATCAAACGGCCTGCAGGGTACAGGTAGGGCAAACTGCAGGTTTGGTCCAGGTCCAGGTCCCTGAGGGAGGCTGCAAGCCAGGGCTCAGGTCCCTCTGGGTTTCCCTGTCCAGCTGTCTGGTGGCCTCTCCCACTTCTCTGTGCAGGGGAGGAGGGAGGAGAGGGACAATCCTAGCTCCCTGGCCCTCCGGCAGTGCTCTGCTCTCCTTAGGGGTCAGTTTCCTCAAATGCGAATGACTAGATCCTCAGGAACTTCATCCTGGCCCCGGGCTTGGGGTCGGTATCCACTGAGCGTCTGACAGGTGATTGTATGGTGCAATATGAGATAGCTATGGATTTTATTTTATTGTTAAAAAATCTTTTTCAGCGACACCTGAATGGTGCCGTCAGTTAAGCATCCAACTGGTTCCGGCTCAGGTTCATGATCTTGGGGTCGTGAGATCAAGCCCCCTGAGTACAGCCCCACACTCAGTGTGAGTTTCTCCCTCTGCTTCTTCCCCTGCCCCAGCTCTTGCTCTCTCTCTCTCTCTGTAAAAAACAAATCAATCTTAAAGTTTTTTTTCCAGTTTCATGGAGCTGTAATTGACACATAACATTGTCTTAGTTTTAGGTATACAGCATAATGATTCAATGTGCGTATATATTGCCGAACAATCACCCCAATAAATCTGGTTCCACAGTTAAGATCGTTACACATTTTTTTCTCATGATGAGAATTCTGAAGACCTGCTCTCTTAGGAGTGTCTTGTAGGGTTCCAATTTCTCCACATCCTTGACCATACTTGCTACTATCTCTTTTTATTCTAGCCGTTCTGGTGGGTGTAAAGGGACAGCTCATCGTGATTTTCATTTGCATGTTCCTGGGAGGGGGCACTTATTAAAAATGCAGATTCTGAAAAAAATGCAGATTTTTTTTTTCTTTCAGGATTTTATTTAAATTCAAGTTAGTTCACATGTAGTGTCGTGTTAGTCTCGGGGGGAGAATTCAGTGATTCATCAGTTGCATATAACACCCCGTGCTCATTGCATCACGTGCCCTCCTTAATGCCCATCCCCCAGTGACCCCATTCCCCATCCCCCTCCCCTCCAGCAACCCTCAGTTTGTTCCCTATAGTTAAGAGTCTCTTATGGTTTGCCTCCCTCTCTGTCTCTATCTTATTTTATTTTTCTTCCTCTTCCCCTATGTTCATCTGTTTTTTTTTTCTTAAATTCCACATATGAGCAAAAAGAAATGTGGAAGGAAATATGGTGTTCTTAACCCACTCCCAAGAGAGTCCAATTCAGTGAGTCTGGGATGAGGCCCAGGAAAAATAGAGGGTTGGTGGGGGGAGATCATTTCTTTTCTGATAACTAGATTTAACTTCTCGTGCAAGCCCCGTTTCCTTCTGATGAACCAACCTGTCACCACAATGGAACCCATCTTCGTCTGGGAACTTGGGATGGAGATGGAGACTGGGGAAGTAGAGATGGGAAGGCATGAGATCCTTAGCAGCGTCTGTGGGCTCTGAAACAGGACTTTCAGTTACCTGAGTGCACGAATCATTTGTTCATTTGTTTACACTTGTTTGTGTTGTTTTCTCTTACTTACAATACATACATCTTGACTGATACACACCGTTACAGTTGAAAGGGACAAAGCCAGTCCTGAGCTCTGAACAGGGAGAGAATTTTTTTCTTTTCTTTTAAAGATTGTATTTATTTATTTGAGAGGGAGAGAGAGAGCAAGCGAGAGCAGAAGAGCAGGGGGAGGGAGAAGCAGACTCCCCACTGAGCAGAGAGTCCTACTGGGGACTCGATCCCACGACGCTGGGATCATGACCTGAGCTGAAGGCAGCTGCCTAACCGCCTGAGCCACCCCCGGGAGATCACTCTAAGTCCTTGCTTTTAGGAATGGGGTGAGAGGCACGTGCCTTAGTCTGTTCAAGCTGCTATTTTAAAAATACCATAGGGATGCCTGGGTGGTGACGTCAGTTAAGCCTCTGACTTGTTTTTGGCTCAGGTCATGACCTCAAGATCTTGAGATCGAGCCCCACGTCAGGCTCCCCCACTCAGCGAGGAGTCTGTTTCAGATTCTCCCTCTTTCCCTCTGCCCCTCCCCCCTACTTGCACGTTCTCTCTCTCTCTCTCAAACAAATAAATAACTCCTTTTAGAAATATAAATAAATAAATCTTTAAAAAATAAAAATAGGGCGCCTGGGTGGCTCAGTTGTTCAGCCTCTTCCTTCGGCTCAGGTCATGGCTCCAGGGTCCTGGGATCGAGCCCCGCATCGGGCTCCCTGCTCAGCGGGGAGCCTGCTTCTCTTTCTCCTTCTGCCTGCCACTCTGCGTACCTCTCACTCTATCTCTCTGTCAAATAAGTAAATAGAATCTTAAAAAATATAGATAAATACATCTTTTTTTAAAAAAAAAAATACAGGAAACTGGGTGGCTCACAAACAACATGGTTCTGGAGGCTGAGAAGTCCAAAATCAAGGTTCTCTCAGATTTGGTTCCTGGTGAGGGCTCTCCTCCGGGGCGAGCAGATGGCTGCCTTCTCGCTGTGCCTCTCAAGGAAGAGGGGGGTGGCTCTGGTCTCTCTTCCTCTTCTTAAGAGGGTTCTAATCCCATGACAAGAGCCCTATCCTCATGACCTCATCTCAACCTAATTACCTCCCAAGGGCCCCCACCTCCAAATAACCCTGCACTGGAGGTTAGGGCCTCAACATAGGCACTGGGGTGGGGTCGCAAATATTCAGTCCATAACAGCATGGTAACAATGGCCATGTGAGTTTTAGTTCGGAATAGATACCGACGCCCTTTAAGTTAGTCTTTTTGCTCACACAGGGGTCTAGAAATTTCCATCTGATTTTGACAAGAGAGGATACATTCAGGAGAAGAAAATCTTCCCAAATAGCCAGTAGATGATATCCATAGTCAATAACTTGAGTAGCATCTTACAGACATTTTACCAGGAAGCAGGGTCTTGGACACGAGGTCAGTCATGGGGCCATGAAGGTGGGCAAGAGAAGGTCCTCCCTGCTTTTCCACATCTGGCAGGAACCTGTCCTTTTCAGAATGCCGAGCGACGCATCCAGCCTCCTCAGAGATCCCCAAATGCACAGACCAGAACAGAAGAGATGAAGCGAAATGTCAGTTTCCTTCTCACTGGGGTAAAATATATTCGACCATTTTTACCACTTTCGAGCGTACAATGCCGTGGTATTGAAGCGTCTTCACAGTGTTGTGCAACCATCCCCACTCTGTAGTTCTGGAACTTGTTCATTACCAGAAAGAGGAAATCCTGGACCGATGGGCACTTACTCCTCCCCGCCCTCCCCCAGCCCCTGGCACCCGTGAATCTGCTTTCTGCCTTTGTGAAGATTTGCCTACTTTGGACATTTCATATACGTGACCTTTTGTGCCTGGCTTCTCTCCCTGAGCATAATGTTTTCCAAGTTCATCTATGCTGTAGCAGGTGTCAGTACTTAGTTCCTTTTTAGTCCAGAATAATATCCCATTATATGAACAGACCGGCTTTTGTTTATCCATTCATCGGTGGATGAGCACTTGGGCTGTTTCCTCCTTTTCCCCATTGTGAATAGTGCTGAACTACTAGCTTTTACTTAACCTTTCCTCAGTACTCTATGGGTCTAGTCATAACAGTTGCTTACAGGTTGTCGTAATCTCTGTTGTACGCATCCCACCTCCACGCCAGACCCCTCCCGCTCAGCAGTGGTCAGTCCTCGGGCTGGCAAATAAGTTTGACTCAATGGGGAGTCCTCTGCAAGCCTAGGAAAACACTACCAATACTACTCATGTCTTTTGGGGTTAGCAACTTTATCCATTTGTATCAGAACAGCTATGAAGAATTTCAAACGTGTCCCACCATGGGAAGATTGACCGGTTTCCCAAATATTTCTTCCCAAAGCAGCACAAAAAAAGAGGGGAAATGGTGAAAAAATAATGATACTGTTATGTTGAAAATAAATAAATGAAAAAAAAAGAGAGGGGAAAGCAAGCTATGGCATAGCCTGAACACAGAGAATGCCAGAATGTAAAAGGATGATGAGGAAACGTGAAATATCACGGAAGTGAAGCAGGAGTCCCCCCACCCCCACCCCCCACCCTTGTGCTCCATGCAGGAACAATGGAGACAAAGTGCAGCAGATACAAAAATGGGAAACTAGCAAAGTAATATGAGGTTGATCTAGGACTAGTTCTAGAAAGACGAAGCCCACCCTAAGTCTGAAAATACCGCAATGTTGTTGGAGCAGATCAGAGCATGGATTCCAGAAAAGGAATGGATTAAAAGGACAGTCTTCAAAATGCATAGCATCTGGGGAAAGGAAAAAGGAAAAAGCAAGAGAGAAGAGATCACTGACAGTCTGGTGGTGAAGAGGAATGGAAGGGGCATACGTAGGGGTCTTCAAGACAAAAGAAAACTATGAAATTGGACGTCTCTCAACCCATGCTCACGCCACCAACAGAACACTAAATTAAGTCGATTTGCTGCATTGACAGAAGAGGGCGCCTTTGAGCCACATAGCTCAGAACAAAAAAATGAACTAAAGGAACATAGTTCAGCCCACAGAGAGTAATTGCAAAAATTCAGGAAATGAAAATCCACATAAAAGGACGAGGGCAAAAGAACCCCAGAAAAGAGTCAAGAAGTAGAAGGATTTTGTAAGTCAATGCTCCAAACGGTTCAAAACTGCGTAGTCCAACAAGCATCTGCGGATAAGGGGGAAAAAAATCTCCTTACATCAAAAATTCAGGGGTGGCCTGGGTGGCTTGGTTGGTTAAGCATTGGACTGTAGGTTGCAGAACAGGGCATGATCTCAGGGTCATGAGATTGAGCCCCAAGCCAGGCTGTATGCTGAGTGTGGAGCCTGCTTAAGATTCTCTCTCCCACTCTCTCTGCCTGCACGCCAATCACGTGCTCCCTCTCCTGCGCTTTCTCTGGGAAAAAAAAAAAATCTAAAATGCTGACGTGGGCCAGGATAAATGAAGAGAGAGTCCAACCAACTCAGGAAAGGAATGGAATAAAAAGGCAAAATTATCTCAGGTATATAGAATAAATTGTAAGGTAGTCAAGAGAGAACAGACCCCAACAAAAATTTGATAAAGGGCAGTGGAGAGAGGCAGGAAAACATCAAAGAATAACAGTGACACTGAGAAAAAAGAAAAATAGGGCCAAAGTGGAGTACCTGGGTAGTTCAGTCAGTTAAGCATTTAACTCTCTCTCTCAAATAAACAGATAAAATCTTTCTTTTTAAAGATTTTTATTTATTTAACAGACCGAGATTACAAGTAGGCAGAGTGGCAGGCAGAGGGAGAGAGAGGAAGAGAAGCAGGCTTCCCGCTGAGCAGAGAGCCCAATGCGGGGCTCAATCCCTGGACCCTGGGATCACCACCTGAGCCGAAGGAAGAGGCTTTAACTCACTGAGCCACCGAGGGTCAGGCAAAAACGCCCCTGTTTTTGTTTTTTTAAAGTAATCTCTGCACCCAGCATGGGACTCAAACTCACAACCTCGAGATCAAGGGTCACATGCTCTACCTGCTGAGCCAGCCAGGCGCCCCCTGAACTCACAGTGTTTAATAGAGGTACACAGATAAGTAGATACAGAAACAAACATAGAAGTGTGTGTGTGTGTGTGTGTGTGTGTGTGTATCAGTTACACATTTATTTCCTAGCTCTGCCCTCCAAGAAGATCTAGAGCAATGGACGCCCCCAAATCGAAAGCATACCTAAGGGTGCCTGGGTGGCTTAGTGGGTTAAGTCGCTGGCTTCGGCTCAGGTCATGATCTCGGGGTCCTGGGATCAAGTCCCGCATCGGGCTCTCTGCTCGGCAGGGAGCCTGCTTCCCCCTCTCTCTGCCTGCCTCTCTGTCTACTTGTGATCTCTCTCTGTCAAATAAATAAATAAAAACTTAAAAAAAAAAAAGCACACCTAAACCACAATGAGATGCCACTCCACACCTACTAGGATAGTTATCATGAAAATAATAAAAATAACCAGTATTGGCGAGGAGAAAAGAGAGCCCTCAAGCATTGCCAATGGGAACATAAAATGACATGAACGCTGCAGAAAACAGTTCGGCAGTTCCTCAAAATGTTATGCATACAGGGGGCACCTCGGTGGCACAGTTGGTCGGGTATCCGACTCTTGGTCTTGGCTCAGGTCATGATCTTGGGGTCTTGGGGGTCGAGGCTTGCACTGAGCTCTGAGCTTCAGCAGGGCGTCTCTGCTTGAGACCACTTGCCCTCCCTCTTCCTCCTCTTCTGCTCTCTCTCTCCCTCCAAATCAATATATAAATAATCTTTATAAAAAATGTTATGCCTAGGGGCGCCTGGGTGGCTCAGTGGGTTAAAGCCTCTGCCTTCGGCTCAGGTCATGATCCCAGGATCCTGGGATCAAGCCCTGCATCAGGCTCTCTGCCCGGCAGGGAGCCTGCTTCCCGCCCCACCGCGTCCCCGCCTGCCTCTCTGCCTACCTGTGTTTCTGTTTGTCAAATAAATAAATAAAATCTTAAAAAAAAATGTTATGCCTAAAGTTATCAGATCATAAAACAATTCCTAAGTACACATCCACATGATTTAAAAGTAGGGACTCCAACAGATCCTTGTACGCCCAGCTTCATAGCGGCACCATTCACAGCAGCCTGGACGTGGAAGCGACCCAAGTATCCATCAACAGATTCATGGATAAATGTGTATGTTCATATAATGGGATATTATTCAGCCATAAAAAGGAAGGAAACTCTGACATAAGCTAGCACACAGTTTAACCTTGAAGATATTATGTCAAGTAAAAGAAGCCAGACACACAAAAAACAGATATTGTGTAATTCCACTTATATGAAGTTCCTGGAATAGGCAAATGCAGATACAGAAAGTGGATCAGAGGTTACCTGGGATGGGGCGAGGGAGATGGGGTGTTAGCGTTTGCTGGGGACAGAGTTTCTTGTCCTTTTTTTTTTTTTTTTTTTTTAGATTTTATATATTCATTTATTTGAGAGAGAGAGAGAGAACAAGAGTGGGCGTAGGGGCAGAGGGAGAGGGAGAAGCTGGCTCCCTGCTGAGCATGGAGCCCAATATGGGGCTCCATCCCAGGACCTCATGCTCTGAGCTGAAGGTAGTAAACTGACTGAGCCACTCAGGCGCCCCCTGAAGGAATTCTTAATGGCCAAAGCTGGAACAATTTGAGCAAGAAAGGAAATGGTTGTGGGGTGCCCGGCTGGCTCGGTCAGTAGAATGTGGGACTCTTGATCTTGGGGTCGTGAGTTCAAGCCCTACATTGTGTGCAGAGGTTACTTAAAAATAAAAAAATTTAAGGGGCGCCTGGGTGGCTCAGTGGGTTAAGCCACTGCCTTCGGCTCAGGTCATGATCTCAGGGTCCTGGGATCGAGTCCCACATCGGGCTCTCTGCTCAGCGGGGAGCCTGCTTCCTCCCCTCTCTCTCTGCCTGCCTCTCTGCCTACTTGTAATCTCTCTCTGTCAAATAAATAAATAAAATCTTTTAAAAAAAATAAATAAAAAATAAAAAATTTAAGAAGGAAAAAGAAATGATTGGGTTGGACTATAATTCATGGAACAAAGTACGTATCTTTGATCCATACTTACTGAAATAAATCAGTGAATATAAATAAATGAACGAGAAGGTACAGTTCTTTTTTACAGAATTGCCATTAATAGACTGGAGGGGTTGGGCGCCTGCGTGGTTCAGTCGTTAAGTGTCTGCCTTCGGCTGGGGTCATGATCCCAGGGTCCTGGGATCGAGCCCCACATCAGGCTCCCGGCTCCTCGGGAAGCCTGCTTCTCCCTCTCCTACTCCCCCTGCTTGTGCTCCCTCCCTCAGTGTGTCTCTCTCTGTCAAATAAATAAATAAAGGTCTAGGGGCTCCTGGATGGCTCAGTTGTTGGAACAAGCGACTCTTGATCTTGAGGTCATGAGTCCAAGCCCCACAGTGGGTGTAAAGATGACGTAAAGATAATATCTTAAAACAAATAAATAATAATTAAGAAAATCTCTACCAAAAAAACGCCACAGTAATAATTGTCATAGACGATCCACAATGAGACACCGCTGTTATCAATAATTTAATTCTGCAACCTTGCATTGTGTGTCTGTGGGGGGGGTGGGATGGGGGAGGTCGCGCTGGTCTTTTCCTGTGCATATGCCAAAATGAGTGGATGGGAATTTTTTTGAAAAATGGAGTATTTCCGAAGTCTCGCAGTATTTCCTCACAAGATATTTACTCATTACCAAGGGGGGGAAACATGAACCTAGGAATGGAGGAAAGTGGCGGTCACCACCTTAACCGAGCAATTGTGGAGAACGTAGCTAATATCAAGACATATGGACATCGTGTAATCCTTGAGATGTGCCGCTAGGAAGGACACAACATCCCCGCTGTGGTATTTTTGCCAAAAATGATGACTAACCTCAGTGTAATTATGAAAGGGAGACAAACAGAAAAGAAAAAGAAAAGAAAAAACCAGCAACACAGATGAACTCAAATTGGGGGACAGTCTGTAAAACATCTGACCAGTACTTGTCATAAGATTAAGAACAGGAAGACAATAAGAAAGTGAAGGTGGGGGGCGCCTGGGTGACTCAGTGGGTTAAAGCCTCTGCCTTCGGCTCAGGTCATGATCTTAGGGTCCTGGGATCGAGCCCCGCATCGGGCTCTCTGCTCAGCAAGGAGCCTGCTCTCCCCCCTCTCTGCCTGCCTCTCTGCCTACTTGTGATCTCTCTCTCTGTCAAATAAATACATAAAACATTTTTTTAAAAAAGAGAGTGAAGGTGGGGAACTGTAAGAGATGCGTTTGTGTTGTTTTAAGCCCCTGTTTGTGGTGATTTGTTACAACATCAATAAGAAACTAACACACACACTCAGAAATTACATTTTTTTTAATTTGCATGAATAAAGTCACAAAACTTTACAGAAGGACATTTTGTTTATTTATTTTTTTAAAAAATTTGAAGATTTTATTTATTTATTTGACAGAGAGAGAGGGAACACAAGAAGAGGGAGTGGGAGAGGGAGAAGCAGGCTTCCTGCTTAGCAGGGAGCCTGACTCAAGGCTTGATCCCAGGACCCTGGGATCAGGACCTGAGCCAAAGGCAGGCGCTTAAACACTGAGCTGCCCACGTGCCCCTGAAGGACATTTTAAAGGTAACTTGCCCTCTCTCTTCTTCCTCTTCTGCGCTCTCTCTCCCTCAAAATCAATATATAAATAATCTTTATAAAAAATGTTATGCCTAGGGGCGCCTGGGTGGCTCAGTGGGTTAAAGCCTCTGCCTTTGGCTCAGATCCTGATCTCAGGGTCCTGGGATCGAGCCCCGCATCAGGCTCTCTGTTCGGTAGGGAGCCTGCTTCCCCCTCTCTCTCTGCCTGCCTCTCTGCCTACTTGTGACCTCTGTCTGTCAAATAAATAAATAAATAAACAAATAAATAAATCTTTAAAAAGAAAAAGAAAAGAAAGGTACCTTGTAATGAGATAATGTGTTCAGGAATGAATGAACACATAGATTGACAGACAGACAGATATGTACATATCTATATGTATATATGTACATTCCCAACCAAAATTACAAATTAATTCAAAACTGTATCTGAGAAATAAGATATACAAGGGGATCCTGGGTGGCTCAGTCAGTTAAGTGTCTGCCTTCGGCTCAGGTCATGATCCCAGGGTCTTGGGATCGAGCCCTGCATCAGGCTCCTTGCTCAGCAGAGAGCCTACTTCTCCCTCTATCTCCTGCTCTTGTTATCTCTCTCTCTCTCAAATAAATAAACAAAATCTTAAAAAAAAAAGAAAGAAAATACACAGTAGTAGAGAGAAACATGTTGAAAGACAACAATGTCTCAGTTAATATCAAACATAATATATACAATTATAGTATGAAATATGAAGTATAGTATATAGTGTAAAACTATAGTAACTTAAACAGTTTCAAAAAATAGACATAAGGGACACCTGGGTGGCTCAGTCAAACATCTGCTTTCAGCTCAGGTCGTGATCCTGGGGTCCTGGAATCGAGTCCTGCATCAGACTCGAGCCTGCTTCTCCCTCTCCCCCTGCTTGTGCTCTCTCTCTCGCTCTCGCTATTTCTCTTTCTTTCAAATGAATAAATAAATAAAAACTTTTTAAAAATAGACAAAAGTTCCATGGGGCACATAATGCCATGTGCAACTTTATTAAGGGGATGTCATGGGGGGCTGGGGGAGTCGAGTCCGTCAACAGAAGGGAGAGGTCTCTACCCTATGGAGGGACAGGTCTTAGAGGAGAAGGGGTCTCAGACTCTCCCTTGGGATCACGAAGACCTCCACGCAGGAGGAGGATGGCAAATCACCAGAGGGAGAAGCAGAAAGAAAGGGCCAGAGAAACAAGCAGAACGCATGCCCAAGCTGCCTGATCTCTAGAGGCAGGTGGAAAGGGGGGAGCATGGACCCTCAGGAGCCAGGGCAGGGGGACGAGGGCTTCTCACACGTCCAGAAGTTTTCCACGCTACATCTGTTGTCGTTCCAGCCTTCGTTGTACAATTCTACACAGTCCTCGTCTCCGTGGTTGTTGGGTTCCCCTTCTTTCCAGAAGCTGTGAACACCATCGACGCTATCAGCCCCCCTACTCCACCCGGAGCCCAACCCTGCCCCCCCCAAGAGCAGGTCCCTGACTTTGGGCACTAAAAGTCCAAGCACCAGCCAGAGAGTGGTAAAGACTCAGAGGTGCTGCTTTCAAAAATGAGGGTTCAAACACCCTTTCCATGGAATCAGCTCTGGCAAAGCAAAAAAAGCAGACTCCTGGGCCCATGCCTAGGATGACAGAGTCGGGCTTTCCCCGCTGGGATGGAACCAGGACTCTGTCTCTCCACCAGGCTCATCAGGTGATGTTTTCCAATCAAGCGTCTGAGGGCCCCTGGCTTGGGTTTCCCTGCCCACGCGCCACCCCCACCCCCAGGGCTATGTCCTCTAGCCGGTCACCTGAGCTGTACGGGGGAGTTGTCCAGCCACTTCCAGGACCCCTCATTGTGGTGGTCACTGAGGCCGATCCAAGTGCGCTGGTTATTTTTCGTATTCCAAGACTTCAGAAATTTCTGGGGCGGCGGCGGGGTGGGGGGGGGGCAGCAAGATGTCACCGGCCCTGCCTGCCCGCATCCCCACGGTTGTCCCCCGCCCCGTGAAAGATCTCCTGTGGTCCAGCCTGTAGCCCTCACTCAAGCTGCACGTGTTCCCACGCGCGTGTGTGCGTGGCCGTGTGTTCATGTGCGCACACATGTGTTCACTTTCGTCTGGGGAGACATCGCGTATGGTCTCGGGAGCGCGCTGAGTCCCCCCTCTGTCCACAGTGGGCTTCTGCCACGCAGGTTCTCTCACACGACCCTCCCAAGCCCGCCTTGGGGCCTCCTCCAGGAAGCCTTCCCTGCCCATCTCCCCCTCCCCAGCTCCGCAGGGCCTCCATCTCTCGGAGGACAAAGGAAGGACAGAAGGCTTTTTGGCCATCACTCCCACGGCCCCGCCCCCGACGGGAACCCTGCCCGGCCCACCTGCTCCGCGGTACTGTTGATGATCACCAGCTGGGCCCTCAAGTTCTGACACGCCGAGATGGCATCTTTCCAGGCGTTCTGGGTCTGGGAGAAGAAGTAGCAGGTTCCCTGGAAGAGTTCCCATTTCCAGGGACAGGGGCGGCACAGACCAGCTGGGGAGGAGAGTGGGGGCAGGGCGGACAGGCCCCCAGCACCACTGTCAGCTCTGGAGAACCCTCTGTTCAGCTGTCAGCTCAGTTCCAGGGACAGATCCCTGCCCTGCCCTGCCCTGCCCTCCTGGGGCAGGAACCATAGAAAGTGAGTTCCAGCCCCACCTGTGGTTCCCGAACTCCCTCCCGGCTTTGGTGTCTGACTCTTACCCAGGGTGGCATTCATCCAAGTCAGCTGCTGGAGGATCTCATCCAGGTCTGATCGTGGGGGCTTCTGAGACACACCCACTGGGAGAAGAAGACTTCCATTAGGAAGCACCTAGTGTGTGCTTAGTGCAGACAGCAGCCCCTGAGAGCCGATCTATAGATTGCACAGTGACCCCAAGAGTCTATTATGCAAATAAAAAACAGACTCGGAGAATGACTTGCCGACATTGCCCCCAGGGTCTCCTCCACAGATCCAGTCTCCTCCCCAACTTCAACCCTATGGGGTCAGGGTCAGAGTGGGGCAGAGGGGCAGAAGGGTGGAGGAGGGGAGGGGTGATGGGATGGAGGGGGCAGGCAGTGGCTCATCCAAAGTCTCACAGCCTCTGAGCCCTCCCTGGCCCCAAACCCTGCATTCAGCCCTTCACCTTGGCTGGGGCTCTGCTGATGGTCCCACTTCTCTTTCTGCAGTGACTGGCGAACGCTAGAGACTACAAGAGAGCAGAGAAGTTCTCTTTTTTTTTTTTTTTAAAGATTTTATTTATTTATTTCACAGAGAGAGAGATCACAAGTAGGCAGAGAGGCAGGGAGGGGGGAGGGGGAAGCAGGCGCCCTGCTGAGCAGAAAGCCCGATGTGGGACTCGATCCCAGGAACCTGAATTCATGACCTGAGCTGAAGGCGGAGGCCCAGCCCACTAAGCCACCCAGGTGCCCCGAGAAGTTCTCTTTATCAGCATCAGTTGTAGGCCTGACCCTGTGTTGAATCTGGTTTCAAGGTTTCTGGGAGCCTAAATTCCCTGTGGAGCAAGATGGGCTGCATCTCACAGATGATGACACAGGCCCAGAGAGGGGTAGTAACCAACCCACAGTCACACAGCAGGTGGCATGGAGCTCAAAGGCCCAAGCCTTAGTGGGTCTGGGGACTGTGAAATAGGACAAACACCTAAGGGGCCCCAAGACTGGCCCCTGACTCACCTTGAACCAGGGTGGCCACCAGGAGCAGGAAGAAGCCCACGGAGACGAGAAGAAGAAGTAGAGGCAGCTGGGCCCGCGTCAGACACCCTGCAGGACCAGCAAATGGGCAGAGCCGAGGTTCTCAGGGACAGACCGTGCTCCCCCACCATGCTGGACGCGGACCCCCAGCTGCTCCTTCCCCAGATGCCTGCCCTGAAACCGCCCCCCTCGGTACCTGGCAAGATCTTTGAGCCTCTGAGTAGACCAGTGTATTTCTTCGTTACTCTCCTGTCCCCAAACATCTCCTCCTCTGAACGGGACAGAACACAGTCAGCTGAGCTCTTGAAGCCTGCCAAGCCGTGCTGTGAGCTGGGGGGCAGCCCCGACTCACCCCGGGGACCCTGGAGTCCTGCCCTCCCTACCATCATCCCCGAGTGGGGGCCCAGCCTCACCGGGGTCCCCCAGGTCCTTGGAGTCACACATTTCTGCCATTCTCCTCTTCTCTCCAGCTCCTCTCCCGAGGATGGTTTTTATAACCCCACGTGCTGCCCTCGCAGCCCGTCCTCGGGAACGCTCCTCCCCGGTTCAGGAAGAAGAACAAGAAACAGGACATTGCTTCCCCCCAAAAGAGTGGGTGGAAGAATGAAGTGCTGACACAACAAGTGGAGGGGACGCGAGGGTGGGGACAAGAGCTGAGTGGTCAACTCTGGTGTCCGGAGGCGCTGTTCCCACCCCTTTGTAGTCCTGTGACCATTGGCCTTGCCTTGTCAGGGTCTCGGTTTCCTCGCCTGTGAAATGGGACGATTACCCTGCCTCATGCTGGGTATTAAACCTCACTTCTTGTGAGGTTTAATACTGTGGGCTGGTCATGGGGTTGTAACAGCCCTTACGTGTGCCTCTTGGTTCCCACGGGGTGTGTTCTCCCTTGTAGAAACAAGTAATAAATCTGAATTTGTTGATTGCAGGTGTGTTCCCGGTTGCCTTTGACAATTCTCGCAAGACCCCTAGGAGAAAGAGACAGTGAGTATCGTGCTTGACAGATGAAGAAAGTGAGAAACAGAGAGGGGAAGCAACTTGCCTGAGGTCACACAGCTTGGAAGTGGTGGGGCTCAGAGTTGGACCCTGGCAGGTAGACCTCTGAGTCCCTGCTTAATCACCACATTAAGCAATTACTCTTCTCCTGCTTTGTAATTACTAAGTAGTTTGTAGAGAGTCACTTTGAAACTGTGTGTATCAAACTCTCAATTTATGTATTTATGGACTCCTGGTTTCCTACCCGATTCAATTGCTTGTATGTTTCTCTCTTTCTATCTAAAGTGAGTTTCCTGCAGACAATATATAATTGGATCATCTTTTTATCCATTCTGTCAATATCTACCTTCTTTTTAAAAAAAGTATTTATTTATTTGAGAGAGCGAAGGGGAAGGAATCCCAAACAGACTTCACGCCAAGCGTACTATGAAGGTTTTTAAATATTATTTGGTGCATATATATATATATCTGTTGGCTATATGTCGAGGAGTGGAATTTTGGGATTACAGTGTATGCATGCATATTCTACTTTAGTAAATACTGCCAAAAAATTGTCCTAAGTGGTTGTTCTAATTCTTATTATATATAGAATTAGATGTATATTAGATAATATATATATTAGATAACATATAATAGATATATATTTCTTTGTATTGTTCTTAATTTTCATTTTAGCCTTTCTAATGGATACAAAGTAATATTTATTATGATCTGAATATATATTTCCTTCATGACTAATTATGTTGAGCATATTTTAATGTGCTTGTGACCATGTGATATTCTTTTTCTGTGAACAACCAATTCTACTCTCAATAAATTTATATATTTTTTTATCTAAGGCTATATTTTTTGCTTCAGAGAATGAGGTAGATTTTTTTCCTATTGATCAATCACTATTTATTTAATTTCAAATTTTTCAAATTTAAATTCAATTGATTAACATATAGTCTGTTATTAGTTTCGGAGGTTGAAGTCAGTGATTCATCATCGCATGTAACACCCAGTGCTCTTTACATCACGTGTCCTCCTTAATGTCCAGCACCCAGTTACCCCATCCCGCAACCCCTCCCCCACAGTAACCCTCAGTTTCTTTCCTTTGGTTAAGAGTTTCTTATGATTTTCTCCCTCTCTAATTTTGCTTTATTTTTTCCTCTCTTCCACTGTGATCCTCTGTTTTGTTTCTTAAATTCTGCATATGAGAGCATATGATAATTATCTTTCTCTGATTGATTCATTTCACTTAACATAATACCTTCTAGTTCCATCCACATCATTGGAAATGGCAAGTTTTTTTGAGGGCTGAGTAGTATTCCATTCTATACACATACTACATTTTCTTTATCCATTAATCTGCTGATGGCCATGAGGGCTCTTTCCATAGTTTGGCTGTTGTGGACATTGCTGCTATAAACATTGGGGTTCAGGTGTCCCTTAGATCAGTACATTTGTATCTTTGGGGTAAATACCCAGTAGTGTGATTGCTGGGTCATAGTGTAGCTCTATTTTCAACTCTTTGAGGAACCTCCATATTGTTTTCCAGAGTTGCTTCACCAGCTTGCATTCCCACCAACAGTGTAGGAGGGTTCCCCTTTCTATGCATCTTTGCCAACATCCATCATTTCCTGACTTGTTAATTTTAGCCATTCTGACTGGTGTGAGGTGGTATCTCATTGTGGTTTTGATTTGTATTTCCCTGGTGCCAAGTGATGTTGAGCATTTTTTCATGAGTCTATTGGCCATTTGGATGTCTTCTTTGGAAAAATGTCTGTTCATGTCTTCTGTCCATTTCTCGGTTGGATTATTTGTTCTTTGGGCATTGAGTCTGATAAGTTCTTTATAGATATTTGATACGAGCCCTTTATCTGATATGTCATTTTAAAATATGTTTTCCCATTCTGTTGGTTGTCTTTTGGTTTTGTTGACTGTTTCCTTTGCTGTGCAAATCTTTTTATCTTGATGAAGTCCCTATAGTTCATTTTTGCCTTTGTTTCTCTTGTTTTTAGAGACGTGTCTAGCAAGAAGTTGCAGCTGAGGCCACAGTCAATCCCTCCCTTTTAATTGGAGAGTTTAGTTCATTTATATTTAATGTAATTACTGATAAGGTATGGTTTATATCTCCCATTTTGATATTTATGTTTTGTATGTCCTATGTTTTTTTGGTCCTCAGTTCTTCCCCTATCTTTTTGTGTTTAATAGATATTGTCTAATATATCATTTTAATTCTCATGTTTCTTTTACTATATACTTTCAAAGTATTTTCTCAGTGGCTGCCCTGGGGATTACTATTAACATCTTAATGTATAACAACCTAGGTCGGATTAATATCAATTTAGTTTTAATGGTATACAAAACTTTGCTCCTGTATAGTTCCATTTTCTCTCCCTTTATGCTGCTATTATCACAAATTACCTCTCCATACATGTGTGCCAATCAACTTAGACTTTCAATTGCTGCATTTTACAGTTGTCTTACAAATCAGATAGGGAAAAAGAAGTTACAAGGAAAAATTACATTTGTACTGTCTTTACATTTACCTATGTAGTTACTTTATGGGCGATCTTTATTTCTTCATGTGTGTTTGAGAAACTACCTAATGTTCTATCACTGCATCTTAGAAGATTCCTTTTATTTCTTTGATTGCAGTGAAATACTCATAACATGAAATTTACCATTTAAACTGTACAATTCAGTAGCATTTAGTACATTTGCAGTGTTGTGGATGTAGTGCAACCATCACCATTTTTTAAAAGATTTTATTTATTTATTTGACAGAGAGAGATCACAAGTAGGCAGATAGAGAGGGGGAAGCAGGCTCCCCGCTGAGCAGAGAGCCCGACACAGGGCTCGATCCCAGGACCCTGGGACCATGACCCAAGATGAAGGCTGAGGCTTTAACCCACTGAACCACCAGGCACCCCAACCATCACCATTTTATAATTCCAGAATATTTTCTTCACCCCAAAATGAAATCCCATACTCACCAAGTAGTCGGTCCCATTCCCACTTCCCTCACACACACCCCCAAACCACTAATCTATTTCTGTCTCTATGGATTTACCTATGATGCATATTTTGTATAAATGGAATCATACAAAATGTACATTTTGTGTCTGGTTTCTTTCTTTTTTTTTTTAAAGATTTTATTTATTTCACAGAGAGAGAGATCACAAGTAGGCAGAGAGGCAGGCAGAGAGAGAGACGAGGAAGCAGTCTCCCTGCTGAGCAGAAAACCCGATGCAGGGCTCGATCCCAGGACCCTGGGATCATGACCTGAGCCGAAGGCAGAGGCTTTAACCCACTGAGCCACCCAGACGCCCCAATGTCTGGATTCTTTCACTTAGCATAATATTTTCAAGGTCCCTCTATGTTGAAGCATGTATTGGTACTTTTCCTCTATGGCTGAATGATGTAGTTTTGTTAGATATATAATTCTTGATTGGTAGGGTTTTTTCCCCTTTTAATGTTTAGAATATGTCTTTCCACTGCCTTCTGACCCCCATGGTCTCTGATTAGAAATAAGCTATTAATCTTACTAAGGACCCCTTATACATTATGAGATATTTATCTCTTGCTGCTTTCAAGATGCTTTCTAGTCTGTTTTTAAACAGTTTGATTATTTTGTGTGTAAGTGTGGATCTCTTTGTCCTATTTGGAGTCTGTTGAACTTCTTAATGTGTAGCCCAACACTTTCATCAAATTTTGGAAGCTTTCAGCCATTTCTTCAAATATTTCCTGCCCCTTTCCATCTTCCCTCTCCTTTTGACACTCCCATTAGGCATATGTTGGTATGTTTGATGGTGTCCCTCAAGTCTCTGAGGCTCTGTTAAATTTTTTTTAAAGATTTTATTTATTTATTTGAGAGAGAGAGAGACTGAGATAGTGGCAGAAAGCACAAGTGTGGAGAAGAGGGAGAAGCAGGCTCCCCCACTAAGCAGGGAGCCCAACACAGGGAGATCCCAAGACCCTGGGATCATGATCATGTGCCAAAGACAGACACGTAACAGACTTAGCCACCCAGGAACCCTGGCTCAGGGTAGATTTTTTTTTAAGATTTATTTATTTATTTGACAGAGAGAGAGAGAGAGATCACAAGTAGGCAGAGAGGCAGGCAGAGAGAGAGGAAGGGAAGCAGGCTCCCCGCTGAGCAGAGAGTCCGATGTGGGACTCGATCCCAGGACCCTGAGATCATGACCTGAGCAGAAGGCAGTGGCTTAACCCACTGAGCCACCCAGGTGCCCCTCAGGGTAGATTTTTATTCATCCTTTTCCCCCCATTGCTCAGACTGGATAATCTCAGTGGACCTATCTTCAATCACTGCTGATTCTTTCTTCTGCCTATTCAAATCTGCTATTGAACCTACTAGGGAAAATCTCATTTCAGGTATTGTACTTTTCAACTTCAGAATTTGTATATGGTTCCTTTTTAGAATTTCTCTTTATTAGTATTCTCTAGTTAGTGACATATTGTTCTCATACTTTTGGTTTTTTTAAGATTTTATTTTATTTTTTAAAATAAAACAGTGACTTAGAATATTTGTCTAGTAACTCCAACATGTGTGCTCTCTCAGGAACAGTTTTTACTCACTGTTTTTTCCCCTGTGTATGGGTAATACTTCCTTGTTTCATTGTATGTCCCATAATATTTTTGTTGGAAATGGACACTTCAAATAATATAACAACTATGGAAATCAGATTCTCCATCCTCCTAAAGGTTTGCTGTTGCTGCTGTTTGTTGCTGGGTTTTGTTTATTTAATTATTTTTCTGCACTAGTTCTGCAAAGTCTATATTTTCTGCCATGTATGCCCACTAAAATCTCTAGTCAGTTAGCTTAGAAGTTAGGTTATGGTTGGACAGACATTTCCCTGGATGCCTCTACAAGTCTTCCAGTCTCTGCTGAGGGTCTTTGTATGTTCAGACACAACTTCAACGTGCAGCCAGAAACTTTGAAACTCTGCCTTAGCCTTCACTTCCTGCTTTCACAGAGCCTTCAAAGCCCCTAAGGGCATCTCGTTTCTTAAATTTTCCTTTTGAGACTTGTGATTAGGTTATTATTTGTCCCATCACCTCACACAGCTGTCATTTTAAAATATTTGACAAATGTTCACTGGGGAGAGGCTTCTAGCTTTGGACAAGTTCAAACAAAGTCAACTAAAGACTAGCCTTTCAAGTGAGGTCTTCCAGGGAATCAATAGGCAGATGAAATAATGACTTTTGTTCAGAAATGAGGATTTTCAAGAGCTCCAGCTGTGTTCTTCTCCCTCCAGTACCAGCAATATGGGATTTTCTTTTTCTTTCTTTCTTTTTTTAAGATTTTATTTATTCACTTGAGTGAGAGAGAGAGACTATGAGAGGGGAGAGGGTCAGAGGGAGAAGCAGACTCCCTTTCAAGCAGGGAGCCCAATGCAGGACTCAGTCCCAGGACTCCAGGATCATGACCTGAGCTGAAGGCAGTCGCTTAACCCACTGAGCCACACAGGTGCCCCAAGGGCTGTTATTTTTCAAGGATATTTCTGGGGGCACGTGGGTGGCTCAGTGGGTTAAGCCTCTGCCTTCGGCTCAGGTCATGATCTCAGGGTCGTGGGATCAAGCTCCGCATCGGACCCTCTGCTTAGCAAGGAGCCTGCTTCCCCCTCTCTCTGTCTGCCTCCCTCTCAGCCTACTTGTGGTCTCTGTCTGTCAAATAAATTTTTAAAAATCTTAAAAAAAAAATAAAGGATACTTCTGAGTTGGATAGTGGGGAATGGAACTAGAGTAAGTTAAAATTCCACTGAGCTCACTGTTCTTTACTGAGATTCAGCTGTTTTTCTTCACTAAATACTCCCTGAATTGTTGCAAGATTTTGGTTGATTTCCAAAGTCCTAAAAATGCTGATTCTGACAAATTTTGCAGTTTATTCCCTTGTTTTTATAGAGGGGCAAAATTTACTCTGCCATTCTTGCTGATGTTATTTTCCTCCCAACAACCCCCCCATATTTTTGATGCTTAAATTGTCTTTGATTTGATTCTATGTCCTTTTGATATCTGCCTATCCATTTTTTGCTAATCAGTTTTCCTTCCTGTTGATTTGCAACCTCAGGAATTTCTCCGGGTGAAATCTGAAACCAGTCCCCATACACATAGGACAGGGTGAAAAAGAAAAAGTCCACTCCAGATTGCTAGGTGGCAGTTCTAATAAGCAAAGGAATTACATATGAGGTTTGTCTTGGGTGTTTACAAGACGAGTAGATCTCCACACCTGCCTACCAGAATCTTAAAAATTTATACAGAAGCCTTAACGGAATTCATTCACATATATTATCCAGATGGCCATAAGACCACATCACTCTCTCAAGGCTATGTCCTTGCAGCAGTCTCTAGGCATGGGGAAGGCAAGTGACACCCACATTCCAAGGATTGGGGAGGGAGTGGGGAGCGTCTGAGGTGCTCAGGTCTAGCTCACAGTTCAACCAGTGACCTTCTCCAACTGATGACCTTCTCCAACACTTCCTTTCTGGTCTAACTAGATGTTTCAGGCTTTCTCTGTCCCAATTCTGGAAGCAGCCATTTTCCCAAAGAGCCCTAGTTGCTTTGTGTGTGTGTGTTTTAAATTTATTTATTTATTTATTTTCAGCATAACAGTATTCATTATTTTTGCACCTAGTTCCTTTTAAATGGAGAATGACATTCAGAAACCAAGACCTGGATGTGCTCATTGTTGTTGAGGTATCCCTGGTCCCAGGACCTTTTGGTAGACAAATGTGAACACACCACACACCACACACACACACACACACACATACACACACACCCCTCCAAATATTTGAAAACCATGATTTCACACCAACACCTCCAATTAAATGCAATAGGGTTCATTCGAGTTTTCTTTCCATTCAACTTTATAACACCCTTCTCTGATGTTGGGAAATCTGGTTCCCATTATCCTGAATTTTATTATTTGTTTCTTTGTTTAATCCATTTTCCCATATATAATCAATCTCTCTTTTCCACCACCACAACTCTGTATGGATGTCTTCTTTACTGTGCTTGGACCCTGACTCCTTGCATGGGGCAGACAGATTGTCATGTCGTCCTTCTTACCTCACTTAGTCCCCAACACCCCATACCAGTTTGCCCCTCTGCATGAATGCCCTCCTTACTAGGTTTGGACTCCAGCGCTCTAGTGGCCATCACTCTGAACATTGACTCTTTTCATCTAAGAACGGGCTGGTTCGCTCTGTCTCCTAAACATCTCTCTATCCCTGCAAGCCCTCCCATACCCAGAGCTGGTGTCTGCCTGCCCCCTGGTATGGAAGGTGCCACTGCTCTTGGCTCACCTACAAAGGGCTCATTTTATCCCTGAAAACCAGATCATCACAACTTCCTTGCAATCACCACTCTTAACTAGCTCTATTGAAAAAAAATGGGTTTTTCTCTGGGTTTTCCTAGTCATCACAAGGAAAGTGAGGGTCTTTTGGGTTCTTCTACATTTTAACCAAAAGTAAAGATCCAACCAGCATTTCCTTGAGTGCTGATTTTTCTGCTAAGTGCTTTTTGCACACGATCTCAGTTAATTCCCATAGCACAGCTACTATTATTTCATTTCATTACTATTATTTCATTTCACCTAAGAGCAAAAAAAGGTTCAGAAATTATGTCCCCCACCCATGGATGCTGGAGCTGGGGGACAGAGCAAGAAAGCACACCATCTTCTTTCTTTTCTGTGCCTCAAACTCCAAAAAAACAGGAGGGGGGATTGATAATACAGCCTCTCAGATTTAGGGAGTCCACGAGAGAGAGGAGGGGAGCCAGATTCAGGCTCAAAATCTGTTTCTCTGTCCACTCTCTGTCTCCCCCAGAATGTAACTTTCTAGACCAAGAGTTGGCAAACATTTTTAAAAGGGGGGGCACACAGCAAATATTTTTTGGCTTTGTAAGTCATATAGTCTCTGTCACAATGACTCAACTCTGCCACGGTAACATGAAGGCACCACAGACAGTATGTCAGCAAATAGAGGGGGCTGGCTGTGCAGAGGGAGGAGACTAAGTCTGTTTCCTTCACTGCTGTACCCCCAGTGTCCAGAAATGGCACTCCATCAGTGTTTGCTGAAGGTATGACTAAATGAATTATCACCGCTGGTGTGGAGAAGTGGTGACACTCATTTCACCTATGAGCACAACGGAGGCACAGAGAATTGAGGAGACCTACCCATGGCTGCACAGCACAAGGCAGAGCTGGGGTCCAAGGTCAAGTCTGCCCCATGTGGCATCCTCTTTGTGCCCAGCTGGGCCTCCTGGAGAGGTGGTGGCTTTCCCATCTGCAGACACATCAGCAGAGATGAAATGTCAACCCCTCGGGACCCCAAGCAAGATATTCTCTCTCGGATGGACGATTCCTACCACCTTCGTTATTAACCATTTCATGTGGGGTTGAGCACCTCCTGAGCAATCCGAGACCAGCCATCCAGTTTTCCCTCCTGGGGCTGGGAGTCCTGCTGAAATACTGTCAGTTCCTCTGGGAGGTCACATTCCGTCTCACTTCCCGATCTCTGCGTGTGCGAATCACTCCAGAAGGGGACACTCCTGTCACCACCCAACTCCACCTCCGCTCCAACAATTTGTCCTTCAGAATGTAACCTTTCCCCCAGAGTGTAATTCCTTTCTGGAAGCTCTCGGAGTATTTTCCAGCATCACCAAACTGTTTTCCAATCCCCAGCCAACACCAACAGGATGTCCCACAAATTTAACTCAGCACTGACATTATCAAGCTGGAGATCTGTTAAAAAAAAAAAAAAAGTTCCACTGAGTAAGTTTTAAAGCTCTTACTACCTTTATTCCATTATGCATGAATCAAGCAGCTTCCAGTCTAGCCCGATAGAAAGTTTGGAGGAGCTGGACGAGGCAAGAAGGGAGCAAGAACAAGGAAATTGTGCTGGGCCAAAAAAGCGAGGTTCCATTACTGCAAGCTTCCTCGCCCATAGGGGAGGGCAGGGGTCCATGAGGCAGGTCACCTAACTAGGGCTGATCAGGTGATTCCTGACTGGCTGGTTAAGATTCCACTTCTAAGAGAGCCAAGCTGTGATTGAGTTAAACTTCGGTGTCATGACGGTGAGGTTAGCGTGTTTGGGGCCTGTTGCCTTGTTTTTAACACATCCCACAGATTAAGGGCTCAGTCCCAGAGGACCGTCCCCAACTTCAAACACCAACGCAAGTCCAGGCTACCCCTACCTCTGACTGACCCACTATAAATCAGGGGTTCCCACGACCACCTCCTCAGGTCTCTTCAGATCATTTGTGAGAACTATTTATCCAACTTAGGGGGAACACTGACGTACATTTCCTGGTTTGTTATAAAGGATACGGGTGAGCAACCAAATGAAGAGGTGCACAGAATGAACCAGAAGGTCCAGCAGGCTGGTGACTCCGTCCCCACAAAACTGGGCTGCACAGGACCCCCACATAGGGACACCTCACCAACTGGGAAGCTAACCAAGTCTTGTTGTTCAAGAATTTTCTAAAAGATTAACCTCTAAGAAAGATTAAGCCCCCAGAAGTTGCAACCTTCTAATCGTTTGGACTTCTTGGTGACCAGATCCTCCTGAGGCTGAGGAAGGGGCCCTATGCCAAGTCATCTCAAAATCAGGCATGCTCCAAAGAGACCCTTCTAAGTAACAAATGACACTCTTATCACTCAGAAAATTGCAAAGGTCTTGGAACCTTTGGCACAAAGACCAGATATATTCCCTATGATATCAGAGAAGCCGTCCTAGATCTCCCCACCGAGCTGGGTCTGGTGCTTCCTCCAGGCTCCTCCTGGATCTGTCTTTCAGATCAGTGTCCCCACTATAAACCAAGTTCCACATACAGAAACCAGCTCAAAAGTTATATTCAGGAAATGTCTAGGGAACACATGGAATGAGCAAATGTTGGTTCACTCCACCACCCAGTTCGACGTCAACATCATGCATAGACACACATGGTTACCCAGTCCTACATCCCCACTCATATTCCTACCCCTCTCCCCATGACAAATCTCATCATCTTTTCATACCACCTCTTCCAAGAAGTCTTCCTTCTCTACCCACTTGTAGCCCATTCCCAAACTAACTGGGCTCACAGACTCTGCCACACCCTGTAAACTTTGAGCTGATAGGAAGCTTCCCCTGATAGGAGGTCAGAACCCATTTACCTCCCGTGGCTCCAACAGGTGACACCCGTGGCTTTAGAGGTGGCATTCTCCCTCTTCTTTGAAATGTTGGCCAGGCTCGGCTGGCGTCTCAGAAACTTGCTGGCAACAGAATCCCAGAACCTCAGCTAACGTCCACAGACCAGGAGGAGACCCCCCCCCCACCCCCGGCTGTGGTCAGGAATCAGGAAACAGCGTGTTGGCTTTCTTGCCAGGCTGGACAGCGCCACCCAGCGCTCAGAGCGGCTTCAACGCTGCTTTACGGAACAGATGCCACCTGTTCCTGCCTCCTTGCCTTTGCACTGGCTGGGACGTCTGCCTAGCGTGCCACAGCCTTCCTCCATCTCTCCAACATTTTGCTGTTCTTGAGAGTGACCTCACAATTCCCCCCGGGGTTTGCTCATTTTCCTCTCTCTGAGCGTTCGCACTCCCTGGACACTGCTGCTCCAGGAAGAAGGGCAGCCCCACCACACACTTCTGCCCTGCCGCGAAGTCAACTCCTGGGTCTGCTCTGCTTCAGTCCTGGAAGCTCCGTTCCTGGGGATGTGGATGATCCTTACCTCACGTCTTGGAACAGGGAGACTTCCAGGAACATAGGCATGCTCCTCTTCGGAAGAAAAAACAAACAAACAAACAAACAACTCCTCAGTCCTCTAGGTGTCACCAAACTTCTTGGAAAAGGGTTTTCCTCACTGCTACCTCCTACCACCCCATGAAAATGACCAATGACAGTAACTACCTTCCCCTTGAGAAAATCAACAGACCCATTTTGTCTTGGTTGCACCCACAGAAAGGTGACTACTCCCTTTTCTGCTGGAAATCCCACTCTCCTAAGACTTCCCTCCCTGATAGTCTCATCTCTGGGTTCTCCTCTGTCTCTCCAGCTGCTTCTCCATCCCCTTCATAGGCTCCTCTTCTGCCTGACCTTGAAATGCGCCTATCACTCATGAAGTTTGCTGTCCGAATCCCCTTCCACTGTTGGGAGGCTGAGGACGAAAGGCAGCCAGGGACAGACCGCTCACCAGGACTGGAGCCTACATGGGGCTGCAGGGGCAGCAAAATCAGAAGGAGGCGCCAAGGCCAGAACTGAAGGAGGAGACCATCCAAGATCCAGCAAGCCAAACCTGAAAATCCAAACTGGCCATAGGAACCAAATGGTCAGGTTAGGGTATGGGGACACCAGAGTGAAGCTGTAGAATCATCTTGGCCTGGTGGTGTACTAGATCTTTAATTGCTTTCCTTTCCAGCGTCTCCTGTAATACTTAGTCCGTTCATGTTTCCAACGTCTTGGGTCCTTTGGATAGCTTGTATCACTCTGTGATTTATTTCTGAATACATTTATTGAATTTATTTGTTCATTCCAACTCCCCTCACAGAGAAGCTCTCCCATTACTGCATAACAGATGGCTACCAACCAAATGAACTGAAGAAACACAAATTTATTTATTTACTTTTATGTATTTATTTGACAGACAGAGATCACAAGCAGGCAGAGAGGCAGGCAGAGAGAGGTGAAGGGATCAGGCTCCCTGCCGAGCAGAGATCCCGATGCGGGACTCGATCCGAGGACCCTGAGATCAAGACCTGAGCCGAAGGCAGAGGCTTTAACCAACTGAGCCACCCAGGTGCCCCGAAACACAGATTTATTATCCCAGATTTGTGGGTCACGAATCTAGACATGACTTAGTAGATCCTTTGCCTACAGTGTTTCATGAGGTTGTAATCAAGGGGATGGTCAGGATTGGGTTTTTATCTGAAGGCTCAACTGGGGAATGATTTATTTCCAAGCTCTCTCACATGGTTTTTGGTTGCATTTGGTTCCTGTTGGACTAAGGGCCTCAGTTCCCGGCTGGCTGCTGGTCAAAGGATGTCTTCAGGTTTTTGCCTGAATTATTCCAACACAGCAACTTGCTTCATCAAAGCCAGCAAGGGATAAAGTGTGCCAGAGAAATGGAAGTCAGATTCTTTTGTAACCTGATTACACAAACGACATTTCTTCAATGATGAGGCATTATGTCCGTTAGAAGCAAATTACTCCTTGGAAGAAGATTACACAAGGCCATGAATACCAGGAAGTGGGGACCAGTGCGAATGATTTTAGAAATGTCTTACCATATCCTACCAGAATATAAATTTTATTACAGCAGGAACATTCTTGTTCATGTTAACTCTCACTCGTCCAGTGTTTTGAAGAGCGAATGGCATCCAGCACGTGCTCAATTAACACTTGTAAAATGAAAGACTGAACAGAGTAAGGTGTATGGTCTAAGAGTAGAAGAGCTAGGGATGGTTCAATTTGACGTTTCTTTTATTATATTCTATTCACAGGTTGTTGAAACTAATCAAGGACCAGTGGGATGGGTGGAATTGTCACAGCAGGTAGAACCAAGGGTGGAAGACTGTAGGGTGAGCACAGACAGGGAGGAGTCACCGGACCATAGAAGTCAAGGTCTACTCACTCGCATCACCTTGTAAGGCTCCAGGAAGTGATCAGGTGATACCATGCTTGGTGAGTGTCATATATCTGCCAAGATACATCAGTTAGCTTTTGCTGCATAACAAACTGCCCCCCTCCAAATTAATGGTTCAAAATAAAATCTATTTCATTTATAATTTTGTGATTCTGAAATTTGGGTCAGGCTCAGATGGAAAGTTCTGCTGAGGACAACTGGACTTATTTCTACATCTGTGATCAGTGGGTAGATTAGCTAAGTTTGGTTACTTAGCCAGCACAGTTTTAAAACATAATGGAAAATAGTGGGGGTTTTTTAATTATTTATTTATTTTAGGGAGAGACAAAGAAAGAGCACAAGCCAGAAGGGCGGAAGGACAGAGAATCTGAAGCAGACTCCACTCCACACTGAGTGCATAGCCCAACACCGGGCTCAATCTCAAGTCCCTGTGATCACAAACCTGAGCCAAAACCAAGAGTTGGAGGCTTAACTGACTGCGCCATCCCGGCACCCCCTAACTGAAAATATTTTGACAGTGAAAATACTTAATCAAGAGATTGAATCTCAGTGTGGCTGCTTCAACCGATAGAGTACAGCAGAAATATTGCATGACCTCCAATATTATAGCATTAAAGACCATGCAAGCATCCACCTTGTTTAACAGAAGACTCACTCCCAGAGTCTTGGGATATCAGGTAAGAAGTCCAGATACCCTGGGGCTGCCATGCTGCGGATGTCATGTGGGGGACCACATGGAGAGTCCCAAGAGCATTGAGAGAGAGACCCCCCACAACGAGTCCCCAGCCATTTGAGCAATCCCCATCCAGGAGCCAGACACATGAGTAATTATCCCAGATTCCAGCCTCCAACCACTAGGCACCCCAGCCCTTTGAGTCTTCCCAGCTTAAGAACTAGAAGCTATGGAGCAAAACAAACTCCCCCCTCTGTGTCTTGTCCACGAATACAGAAACATATTTAAAAATGGCCACTGTTTTAGGCCACTGAGTCCTGGGGTGGCTTGTCGCACAGCAATAAGAAGTTGGAATAGATGACCTCACTCATAGCTGGAGGCTGATTGGAAGGGCGGTTGAGGCCATAGAGGCGATGAAATCATATAATTCTCATAACCTGGACCAGCTTGGACTAAATCAGAGTATGCAGCTTTCATCAACTCCCAGCAGAAACATTAAAAAAAAAAAAAACAAAAAACAAGCAGAAACTACCACAACCAAGTTTTCAGAACTCTGGAAGAGTCAAGGGTTTATAGCAACCAAGTAAACACTGGTTAATAAAAAAGGCAACTTCAGAATGGTAAAAGGCTTTGTGGCATTTTTATTTGCCCTGTCCCACCCTCTTCCTGGTGTGGCAGTGTCTTAAAAAGGGAAGTCCATGTTCTCAGTGTGAGACCCTGGTCCCTGGTCCTGAAGGGAGCACAGCAGACTTTATTCAAAAGTTATAATGTATGTCTGCTCTAACCTGTCTGGAAACTACCTAAAAGACTAACACAAAGTACACGTCTCTGTTTTGCTTACTTGGCATTCAAACTAGAGAAGGCTTAGGTGCTGCTCGGACACCCTGCAAGCTGACTTAACCATTCATAGACATCCGGGGCAAAGACTATGGTCAAAACATGCAATACATTGCCTGAGGCTCAAAAGCTGGGGAGAGTGTTTTTGGAAAATTAAGACATTCAGAAATCCCTGTGTATCAGTGGCAATGTAGAAAATCTGGTGCATGCCCAAAGCAAAACACATGCTCCAAAAAGACCTGAGAAGACCCCAAGGTTTACTTTAGGCTGATTCTAGGCTCAGTGCAAGCCTGGCTAAGTGCTGAAGGGGTGCTCTGGCACAGAAGTGATTTGTGAAGACAGAAAGGTGGGATTTTTGTTTTATTTTACTTGTTTGCTTTATAATCTCTTGATGATCAAGAAAATCTCTGTAAAAACACCAGCTGATCCACAAACTAAGGAACAGAGACTTCAGTGACCACACACATGAAGGAATATAGCATTTGCAAGAATTGCTTGAGAAAGTCACTAATCAAATGTGCTAACAGAGCTTTTAACAATCAAAAACCAAAAACAGTAACATCAAACTCTGGAGCAAGGGGAGAATCTGATATTCAAAGTTACCACATTATGAATATGCAAATGTCCAGTTTTCAACAAGAAAAATCAAAGACATCCAAAGAAATGTGAAAGTATGGCCTGTTTAAAGGAAAAAGCAAATCGACAGAAACTATCCCTGAAGAAGTCCAACTATTAGACTTACTAGAAACAACTGTCTTAAATATATTCAACAAGCTAAAAGAAAATAGGGACAAAGGCTGAAAAGAAACTAGAAAAACAACGTGTGACTGAAATGACATCAATAAAGAGATAGGAATTATTTAAAAGGAACCAAACAGAAATAATTGAATTGACAAGTACAAAACTGAAATTCAGAAGTCACTAGCGTGTTCAATAGCATATTTGAGCAGGCAAAAGAAAGAATGAGAGAGCTTGAAGATAGGATAATTGAGATTATTGAACTCAAGGAGCAGAAAGAAAAAAGAATGAAGAAAAATAAACAGACTCTAAGGCATCTTTGGTTACAATCAAGTAGACCAATATACACATTACGGGATTCCCAGGAGGAGAAGAGAGAGTGGTAGAAAAACACCCCACATCTGGTGAAATACATGAATCTACAAATCCAAGAAATTCAATGGGCTCCAAATAAGATAAACCCAGTGACTGAAACACACTACTATCAAACCGTCAAAAGACAAAGTGAAAATCTTAAGAGCTACAGAAGAAGTGATTCATCATTTCCAAGGAAGCCTCGATAATGTTGAGAGCTGACTTCTCATCAAAAACCATGGAGGCCTTGGGGCGCCTGGGTGACTCAGTGGGTTAAAGCCTCTGCCTTCGGCTCAGGTCATGATCCCAGGGTCCTGGGATCGAGCTCCACATTGGGCTTTCTGCTCAGTGGGGAGCCTGCTTCCTCCTCTCTCTCCCTGCCTGCCTCTGCCTACTTCTTGTGATCTCTATCAAATAAATAAATAAAATCTTAAAAAAAAAAAAAAAACCATGGAGGCCAGAAGAGACTGTGGTGACATATTTAACGTCTGAAAGAAAAAAACAAAAAACAAAAAAACTATACACCAAGAACTCTGTATCTGGCAAAATTGTCCTCCAAAGATAAGGAAGAGGGGCACCTGGGTGGCTCAGTGGGTTAAAGTCTCTGCCTTCAGCTCAGGTCATGATCCCAGAGTCCTGAGATTGAGCCCCAAATCGGGGTCTCTGCTCATTGGGAGCCTGCTTCTCTTCCTCTCTCTCTCTCTGCCTGCCTCTCTCTGCCTACTTGTGATCTCTGTCTGTCAAATAAATAAAATAATAAAAAAAAAGATAAGGAAGAAATGAAAGGATTCTCGGACAAAAGCTGAGGTAGCTCATGCCCTAGACCTGCTCTGTACGAAATGCTAAAAGAAGTTACTAGGGACATAATCTACCAGCTCCTTGATCTTGAACTTTCCAGCCTCCAGAACAAAAGAGAGATAAATTTCCGTTGTTTATAAGCCACCCATTCTATGGCATTTTGCTACAAAAGCCCAAATGGACTAAGACAATACTCAACAGTGAGAGACAGAAAGCTTTCCCCCTAAGATCAAGAAAAAGGAAAAGTGCCCACTTTTGCCACTGCTATTTAACATTTTACTGGAAGTTCTAACCAGAGCAATTAGACAAGAAAAAGAAATAAATGGCATCCAAAGTGGAAAGGAAAAAGTAAAACTACCTCTGTTCACCAGTAGGTGACATAATCCTGTATCTAGAAAATCCTTAAAAATCCACAAGAAAGCCAGTAAAACTAATAAACTAATTCAGCAAAATTTCAGTATAAAAAATCAAAACAACAAAATCAGCCACGTTTGTATACACCTGCAACAAGCAATCAGAAAAAGGTAAGTAAAGCAATTCTATTTACAGTAGTATCAAAAAGAGTAAAATACCTGGAAATAATTTAACCATGGAGGTGGAAAGTTTGCATATTGAAAACTACAAAATATTGCTGAAAGAAATTAAAGAATACATAATAGGTGGAAAGATACCCTGTGTTCACAGAGAGGTGAACTTAATGTTCTTAAGATGTCAATACTCCCGAAACTATCTACAGATTCAATACAATCCCTGACAAAATCCCAACAGTCTTTTTTTTCTTTTTCTTTTTAAGATTTTATTTACTTTTTCGACAGAGAGAGAGAGAGAGAGATCACAAGTAGTCAGAGAGGCAGGCAGAGAGAGAGGAAGGGAAGCAGGCTCCCCGCTGAACAGAGAGTCCAATGCGGGACTCAATCCCAGGACCCTGAGATCATGACCTGAGCTGAAGGCAGAGGCTTTAATCCACTGGGCCACCCAGGCGCCCCTCCAACAGTCTTTTTAACAGATGTGAAGATGCCAGTCCTCAAAGTTCTATGAAATTGCAATGGGGCCCCAAAAAGCCAAAAAAATTTTGAAAATGAAATCAGAGTTAGAGGACTCACACTTTCAGATTTCAAACTTAATACAAAGCTACAGTCAGCAAAACGCTGTGGTCCTGACATAAGGATAGACATATCACCAGTAGAGTAGAACTGAGAGTCCAGAAATCAACTCATATATCTACAGCCAGTTGATTTTTTTAAAGATTTTATTTATTTGACAGAGAAAGACACAACGAGAGAGGGAACACAAGCAGGGGGAGTGGGAGAGGGAGAAGCAGGCTCCCCGCCGAGGAGGGAGCCCAATGCAGGACTCCATCCCAGGACCCTGGGATCATGACCTGAGCTGAAGGCACACGTTTGACAACTGAGCCACCCAGGTGCCCCAGCCGGTTGATTTTTTATAGTGGTACCAAGTCTATTCGATGGGAAAAAATGGTGTCCTCAACAAATGGTGTGGGACAACTGGTTCTCCACATGCAAAAGAATGAAGGTGGACCCCTACTTCACACCAGGTACAGAAGTTAACTGGAAATTGATTTTTTAAAAAAAAACTAAATATAAGAGCTAAAGACATACACCTCTTAGAAGAAAACGTGGGGTTCAATCTTTATGACACTGGCTTTGGCAATACATTCTAAGATAGGACATCAAAAGTACACCCAACAAAAGAAAGATAGATTAACTGGATCTTCATCAAACGTTAGAATCTTTTGGACGCCTGGGAGGCTCAGTTGGCTAAGCATCTGCCTTCAGCTCAGGTCATGACCCTGGGATCCTGGGATCGAGTCCCACATTGGGCTCTCTGCTCAGCAGGGAGCCTGCTTCTCCCTCTGCCTGCTGCTTCCCCTGCTTGTGATCTCTCTCTCTCTCTCTCTCTCACTGACAAATAAATAAAATCTTTTAAAAAATAGTTAAGATCTTCATGGGGGGCCTGGGTGGCTCAGTTGTTCATGTGCCTGACTCTTGATTTTGGCTCAGGTCATGATCTCAGGTCCTGGGATCAAGCCCCAAGTCAGGCTGTGCACTCAATGTGGAGTCTGCTTGGGATTCTCTCTCTCTCTACCCCTCCCCCACTTATGAGCATGCACACGTGCTCTCTCTCTCTCTCTCTTTAATAAATAAATAAATAAATACAATCTTTAAAAAATAAAACAGCTATAATTCTTTTAAGTGAAAAATATCAAGTACTGTCAAGGAGGCGGAGAACTAGGAACCCTTATGCATTGCGGGCGAGAACAGAAACTGACGCAGCCACCATGGAAAGCTCTTCTGTTTTGGAAAACTCAAAGAGCCAAACACAGAATTACTCTACAATCCGGCAGTTCTACTCCTAAGTAGCAAGCAAAAGAACTGAAAGCAGGAAGTCAGCTAGATATTGGCACATGCGTGTTGGCAGCAACATTATCCCCCAAACCGGAAGATGACTGAATGTCCATCAACAGAGGAGTGAATAAACAACACGTGGTTCGCACATACAATGGCATATTATTCAGCCATGAAAAAGGAACATAGTTCTGATACATTCTACAACACAGGTGAACCTTGTGAACTGCATGCTGAGTAAACAAAGCCAAACATGAAAGGACCAATATTGTATGATTCCACTTATATGAGATCCCTGGAAGAGGCAGATTCATAGAGACAGGAAGTAGAATAGAGGTAACCAAGGGCTGGGGACAGGGGGAATGGGGAGTTAGTGTTTAATGGGGAACAAGTTTCTCCTTGGAAGATGGAAACTTTTGGGAAATAGATAGTAGTGTTGATGCACAACACTCTGAATACACGTAATGCCACTGGTTTGTAGTCTTAAACATGCCAAGCATTATATGTATTTCATCACAATTAAAAATTTTCCAAAAAGAGGGGCCCCTGGCTGGCTTAGTCAGTAGAACATGCAACTCTCAATCTCAGAGTCACGAATTTGAGCCCCATGTTGAGAATGGAGCCTACTTTTTTTTTAAAAAATGTGGTTTTTAAAATTTTTTTTCAAAAAAGAAAGTCACAGTGCCTCCTAAGGTCTAGGCTTAGAACTAGCCCAGCATTGGGGTGCCTGGGTGGCTCAGTGGGTTTAAGCCTCTGCTTTGGTCTGGGGTCATGATCCTGGGGTCCTGGGATCAAGTCCCTTGTAGGGCTCTCTGCTCAGCGGGGAGCCTGCTTCCTTCTATCTCTCTCTGCCTGCCTCTCTGCCTACTTGTGATCTCTGTCTGTCATATGAATAAATAAAATCTTTATAAATAAATAAATAAAACTAGCCCAGCATCATAAATGCTGGGCTAGTTCGTAAGAACAGGTGACAAGCCAGCACAGATTCAAGTGACAAGAAAACAGATTCTACTTCCTCATAAAAGGAGCTACAGATATTTTGGCTTTTTTTTTTCCCTCTCTCTCTATGAGACAAATGAGGTCTAGGCTCACACTAGCCAATGTTCATAGCAAATGACTTTTGAGTCCAAAGTTTAACCCAGAAAAAAATTTTGATCGTGCCAAAATTTGTTATCAGTGAAACACTGAGAGAAGAGTCTTTTAATAAACTCAAATGTGCAAAATTTGGCTCTGGAGAAATGACAACCACACACCAAAAAAAAAATCACAGCAGTAGGTTTAACAGTTGGTAAAAATTGGACAAAATGAGCCTGATTAATGAATCGAATGTTTCAAAAAAATCACATGGGAAAAAAAATGTTCCTGATAAAGATGATTTCAATCGAGTAAAAATGAGCATAGAAAAAAAAATTGAGAACAGTTTAGCTGCACTAAACAGAAAAGTGATCCAGGAATCTAATTGGCTAAATGCAGTTTGTGATTCAAAAGTATTTTCCAACAGAAATGTGTTGGATTTTTTTTTCCACTGTGCTTATAAAAATGGAATCAAAGTGTCCCCAGAATAAAATCCTCCTTTGTGTGAAAATGGCAATGTGAGGACAAGAGGGTCAAATGTGCGGTGCATCTTTCTTGGGTTTGATTTTATTCTCCAAACACCAGATGCTGCTAATCTCCCAGGCAAGGCCCCAGAAATGAACTGGTGGTGACCTCTTTCTGGGGCACCCTGGACCCCACCCAGACATGTGACTCTATAGACCCCTTTGTCTCTCACATCCCTGCTACCAGTCGGTTTTTCTGTTCCTGGGAAGGTGTGGTCACACCAAACTGCTCTTTCTTGTGGGGAAAACCTCTAGAAACCCAGGTAAACCCCAAGACTTTGGCCCTTATGATGGCTCCTCAGTTCCCCACACTAAAGGACTATGGGCAGCCAACATAAAGGTTGTCCCTTGCTGGTCACTGGATCCCTACCATGTCTTGCCATTATTCTTACCCTTCTGACTTAAGGCCCACCTTGCCTTGCATTTCAAACCACCCCCATGCAGGTCTACGGCACCACCCCGAAGCCCACCCAGAAATCAGGGGAGGATGTCAATGAGAT
Source organism: Neogale vison (assembly GCF_020171115.1). NCBI lineage: Eukaryota > Metazoa > Chordata > Mammalia > Carnivora > Mustelidae > Neogale > Neogale vison. The sequence continues at coordinate 218,867,408 of NC_058096.1, forward strand.
TCATTTCAGCTTCATGCTCTGCAAATCCAAAGTCACCTTATAACTTTGTCAGGACTATGAAATGCCCAGCAGAAAAGCTGACTTTAAAAAAAGGGAGGTAAAGATCTGCTCTTTAAAAAAAAAAGAAAAAAGAAAAAAAAAAAGGGAGAGGGGATACGGGCATGTGGGGAAAAGGAATGCATTACATTTATTTTTACCACTGGAGTTTTTAGAAATATGTTTTGGGGCTTTTCCTACAGTTCCAGAATTTTAACAGATGCAATGTAGATAGTAAGAGATAGATTCAGAGAGTTAGGCAGGGGCAGAGAGGATACACAGTGGCGGAGAGGATACAGACAGAAGCAAAATGCAGATGGAACAAAGTGTAGACAGAGGCAAAGAGAGATGGCCAGGGACAGGCTGCGAACAGATGTCAGCCATTGCTCCCCCACCCAGATAGAAGCCCCTAGTACTTAGAAGGTTGAGGTCTCAGACTTTACAAGTCCGGGACACGCCCCCGGCTCCATCCCAGCCCTCCCACACCCATTTCTGCCTCCTCATTTTCCGGCCCCAACCTGAACTTACAGTGTTACCCTCTCTTCTGTGACTGGGTCCTTTCCTGCCCCACCCACTCCAGGGCGCCCGCCTTGGGGTGGAATTCTGTCCTTTTTGCTAAGTGACTGTCCCTGCATGATCCTCTCCAGCCTGAGGGACACTCCCCCACCCTTTTCTTGCCTGTTGAGAGTCTCGGGCCTGCCATTCATTTACTCATTCATTCATCAAGCATTTATACTTAGTTCCCACCAGCCAGGCCCCTCCTCAGCAACGCTGGGGACCCCGGGGAGACCCGACCTAGGCCCTGCATCACCCCCACCCACGCCCCACCCCCCAGCGGGAGGATGGGAGGACCGGGTAAGCAGTGATGACACAGCCTGATCAGAGTTTTGACCGGGGATCATAACGCACTGTGAGCCCCAGAGAAGACACTCAAGCAGGCCTAGACTACGTTAGGGGACGGGCCTGAGCCTTGGACGTGACCCCACCCCCCACAGCCCCGCCGCCGGCACCGAGCCGGGCTCAAAAATGCGGTCGCATCACCGCCCCCTCAGCCTGCCAACGCCCCTTCTCAGACCCAACCCATTAGCCTCTCCCTTACTGGCCCCGCCCCATTGTTGGTCTAGGTCACGCCCCCCTCAGCCCCTCCCCTATTTCATTCAATCCGGCCTCAAGCCCCACCGCCCGGGAGGCCAACCTAACACCAATCTCGTGATCCCATTGGCCAAGCGGTGTTACTGTACCGCCTTCCTTCAGTGTTATTGGGTCCCTAGGTGTCAATCTTCTTTATAGAGTCCCAACAGTTGCCATGGCCGAGATTTGAGGGGCAGATAATAATGGACGGCTCAGGACGGCTAGTTATTGGGCAGAAAGCCCGGCTCTGGGCGGGGCTTAGAGCCAAACGCTTGGCTGCCTCAGTCTGGGGTTCTTCAGGGCCGCAGCCTTCCCTCAGAGACACACCCCTCGCTCCTTGTTATTGGTGCCGCCAAGTGTTGCTCAACAGCATTCCACATTTCGATAGGCAAAACCACCCGTCCTTCACTGCTTTCCTAATTTCAATTTGCTTCTCCCCTTAGAGGCGGCAACCTTCTGGCCGTAGCCAGGGCCCTCCTCACGGAATGGCTACGGATTGGCCCGGCGCCCCGTCACTCCTGAATAGTGGGCGGAGCCAGGGTGTCTGGGGGCGGTGAATTGGCTGACTGGACCTCGGGGGCGGGGCAGCCGCTCCTGTCAGCGGGTGAAATGGCAGCGGCAGAACCGGCGGCGGCCGCGGTCTCGGGGGGCGGCTGAGGGGGCCGGGCCGGGGCTGCGGGGCGAGCAGCACGGCGGAGATCCAGCGGCGCGGCCCGGGACAGTGAAGCTCGGCACGGCGATGGCGGCGTGCTCGGCGCAGGTAGGCAGGCGGCGCGGGCCCGGCCTCCCGGGCCCCTTCTCAGGCCGGCGGCTCCGCGCTGCGGCCCGCGGGGGCCAGACAAGACCGGGACTCGGGCTGCCTAGCCACGGAACCCGGGCTGGGAGCCCCCGGCACTCCCGGCACGGATCCTGGCCGTCAGTCTTAGGCCCAGGCCCCCGCCCACCCTCGTTCCGGATGCCTCCGGACCCCTGGGGCCCCTCCCCTGGCCCTTCCGGGCGCCCCCTCCCCCATCCCCCCCCCTCTCCAGGGTCGTCACCCCGCCCGCGGCCGTGACCCCCGCCCACCCTTTCCACAGACCCTCAGGACTCCTCCCAGACCGTTCAGGGCTCGCCCAGACCCCACCCCGCAGACCCGCCCCCCAAGGCGCCCCCCCTCGCAGGCCGAGGACTGCCCCCCCCCGTCGGGATCCCTCGGGACCGCTCTCATCTGCAGACCCCTTGCCACCCCATCCCTCCCCTCACTTCTCATCCCATCTCTGGGCCCAGACCTGCCCCCAGCCCCAAGGCTAAGAGCCTCAGAACCCTACCCCTCCCTTCCAGCCCCGCAGGACCCTTCCCCTGGCCTCTGTAAATCAGGATTCCTCCCCGCAGGCCTCCCCTCAGCCTGCTGGCCCACCTCTCACTCCCGGCAACCCCATGTCCAAGGGCACGGGTGGGGGGGTGGGGGGGTGGGAATCACTCCTCAGGCTCCTCCCAGTACGCTCCAGCAGCCCCCCACACACCCCTGAGTCTGACTCCTCCCAAAAACCCACCTCCTGCTCAGGACCTCCCAACAGATATTCGGAACCCTCCTCAGGTGCAGAGGCACCCATCTTCTGAGAGCCGCACGCTCACACCTGTGTGCCCCCCCCACACACACACACATACTCACGTCTGGAAGCCAACAGTTCTCAGAGAGAGAGATGGCTGTGAACCCTGGACAACTCAGACACACAGACATCCAGGAGCCCCCGATCTGCAGTGGGCACACGTGCACGCACACACACACACACACACACACAGCTACACTTGGATCCCCAATACACACACAGGAACTCAGACCTCCAACCCAGACCCAGACAGTTGGGCCCTCCCTCCCCCACACCCAAACACACGCTCTCTCACACACAGGACTCCTTGCACTTTCACACACCTCCGAGGATCCCACCTGCCCAGGTCCTCCTGTGGTGCCCAGAGCTCCCAGCTCAGGCCCGCTTGGAGACACAAGCTACCTGCCCGGCCACACCAGCCTTCCTGACCTCGTATCCCCATCGGGGCCCGGAAGGGTGGCAGGGTGACCCAGAATCTCCCAGCACCCCTGTGGACACCTGCCCAGGGCCTCTTCCCCTTCATCCGTCTCTCCCTGCTTTGCCCTTCTTCAAAGGGAAGGGCACTCACTCTCCCTCCTACACTGAAGTCTCCCAAAGGGAAGCACAGGCTGCCCTCTGATTGATGCCACCCCCTGGTGGGGAGGGGGAGTTCAGGCTGCTCCCGAAGTCCGACCAAACTGGTAGGACCAGCATCCTGACCCTGTCTCGCCCGCTGGCCTCAAGTGGCAGAGCCTGCATCATTGCCGGGGGCAGCCCCGGGTAGCCCGCGTGAGTTCCTTCACCCACGACCAGTGTGTCATTCCTAAATGAAACGGCTTCCTTCTCTCCTGGCATTTGGGACCCGGTGGGGCTGGGTTGGGGCTTGCCAGAAGCAGACAGCTCTTTGTTAAGGAATATTTTCAGAGGGGAAGAATGTGCTGAAGAGGCTCGGGTAGGACACGAGCGAGGAGTCAGCTTGGTTTTTCCCTTGGCCGGGCTTTGACGGAGCCGGAGGACCCATGTCCACCCATCTTTCCTGGTTGTGTTGGTCCTCCCTGCCCGTCCTGCTGCCCCTCGGGTGCAACCTGTGGGTTCCCCTGGGCTTTTGTGGTCGGCCGCGGGTGGTTTGGAAGCAGCTGCAGGTGGCTTGGCCCTGGCACAGGCATGAGGATAGGAGATCACGGAACTGGCGAGATGGTGTGGCCAGGACTGCAGGGAGTGAGGAGGAGCCTGGGTCCCAGCTGTGCAGAATCCAGACCAGTCCAGCCCCCAGCACTGCCTGTCTGGGATCCTTCGAGCCACACAAGCAAGCCTGGAAAGCCCCAGAAACACAAGCCCAGGCTTCTTTGTGGATATTCTGCAGTGGGCTCTGGATGGCCCCGGGAAGAAGCTCCTGTTGGCTCAGGGCCTCAACTTCTCCATCTGGAAAATGGGGGGATAAATCCTTAGAACCTTGCTTTGTACTGCAGGGGAGCCCATGAGGTTAGGATGTGGTCCTGAATGTCCCTTGGGTACCGTGGGGGAGGGGTCCGTGGGGTCCAGCAGGGCAGTCACCCGTCTATGGGTGCTGGCAGAATCCTTGGCCGTCCTGGTCCCCTGGTTGTCATTCGTTGACACCTCACTGGATAATGGCCTTCTCTCTGCGGCCAAGCTGCATCTCAGGAAGCCGGCCCAGTTGGGGGCTGAGAGATGGGCTGTTGTAGGGTTTGTGGCCACACAGAAGCCTCCCATGGGGACGGAAGGTTGGAGGGGGCCTACTTGCTGGCAATGCCCTTGCCTCACGCACACCTCTGACGCACAGACCCGGGTAGGGAGAGGCTCCTTCTGCCCAGTTGGCTGAAGGGAGGAGTGTTGAAGACTCCTGAAGGTCACGAGGCGCACAGGAAACAGTCTCCACAGCCTCCCCAGGGTGGGCCCTTGTGCCGATGCAGTGAGGCCCAGAAGGCTCTTCAGAATAGACAATGAACTCCTTAGGAAAACCCAAGAAAGCACTTGGGGAGAGCCTATGCAGAGGATCAGTGCACTTTTACCCGAGGCTGGGGGTACAGGCCTCTGTCTTTGTCTGCGTGCTTTGAAGGGGGCAGGGGGGGCAAGGCAGAGAGTAATCTCAGTTTCCTCTGGCAGAATACTGATGCTGGTTTGTCCAGGGGAAGCCCCACCTGGTGCGGGAACGGAGTCAGGTGCTGGGGTCTGAAGGCAGGTCACACATGGTCTCTGTCCTGCTTCTAAAGACCCTCTTGGGTCTGATCGGGCCCATCCCGTATGTCAGGCCCAGTGCCAAGCACCATTTACGTATTATCTCATTTAATCCTCCAAACCACTGGAGGAACCCAGATTCCAGCCTGCACCTTCACCATCATGGCCTGCTGCTTGCCCGGTGGGAGCACGGGACAGAATTATACCCAGCATGCCGCGGGAGCGCAGGAAAGGGTCCGGTGCGGCCCCGGGGCCATCAGGGAAGGCGGAACAGGGATGATGGATAGGCCCAGAGAGGAGCTCACGGGGCAGGCATGGCAGGCAGAGTATTTGGACAGAGGCTCACAAAGCAGGAGCAAGCCTGGTGCATCCAGGGAGTCGTGCCTTGTTTGGTGGGCCTCGTCCCATAGGCCCTGTGGCCCCGATGCGATCCATGGGGCACACACTGTGCGCCCCTCCCTGGGAAAAGGGACCCGTAGTTGCAGGAACTCAAGAGAGGCAGCAAGCCCTACCCTCCCAGGGGAGTGTGTAGCACACATGTTCCCGGAGTCAAACAGCGCAGGTGAAGGGAGGGAGAACAGGCTCACCGGAGCCAGGGGAGAGAGCTCTCTCGGAAGAACCCCTCAGCGCGACTCACCTTCAGGTCTTGCCTGGCTCAGTGCGCTGGGGTGGGTTGTGAAACGGTTTCATTGAGGTGCATCTCCCACACCACCAGCCCACAAGTCCCACAGGGGCAGGGAGCCTGTCTGTCTGTTCGAGGCTGAGGCTCAGGCGAGTGGAGGGCACACAACAGGTGCTTAGTAAATACTTGCTTCATTTTAGGATCTGACAGTCCTCCCTACCCACCCACCTACAAAAGACGGCCTGGATCTCTTCCACAGAAAGAGGCTGACCCATCCGCCTCGGAGAGCTCCCGAAGGCAGGGCATACCCACCTCACCCAACCCCCCGTCACCCGGCCCAGCGAGACTTATCCACTGACACAGGCAGCAGAAAAGATACCATTCTGGCTTTAAAGAGCCAGGAGCCTTTGCAGGATGCCCCTTCTCTTATTCACCTGTCCCTGGAAGGCTTATAAGGGCTTTCAGTTTTCTCCCTGGTCATTCTCAGGGATCTAGAGTATAGAGAAATAAAGGATTTGCCAGGAAGGAGCCTATTCCCAGCAGTAGAAAGGAAGATGGTGATGACACAGGGCAGTAAGCATTTTTTTTCTTTTAGGCCAGAAGGGATTCCATAGATCATAATGGTCCACCTCCCAGATTTTAGTCTGAAGGTAGTTGCTGCTACTATTATTTCCAATAAAGATAATTATAGTTTTACCACCCTTAACCTTTAAAGGGGGCCACCCCACTGCGGGAGGGCCTGCTGCGGAAGAGGTTTGTTTATTTGTTCCACAAATATTGGATGCCTGGTGGGGTGCTGGACTCTGGGGATCCAGTGGTGGCTAGACAGCCCCTGCCCACATGGAATGTTCCATCCAGCAGAGAACGAATACCACAGACCAGCCCCTGTCCTAAGAACGTGACAAGTTTAACTCAGGTATTCCTCCCAACAAAACCTGTGAGGCAGGTACTATCATTAGCCCTGTTTTCAGATGAAGAAACTGAGGTCAAGTGTATCGCAAAGGTATACAGTGGTGTAGGAGGGATTGAACCCAGGTTACTGGCTCTGGAGTTCTCACAGGAGGCCAAGGGATCTAGGAGTGGGTCTACACACACACACAAACACACACACACACAAACACACACACATGCACACACGCACACACGCACACACACAACCAGGCAAAGAAGGGACACAGATATGGAAATATCCAGAGCATAGAAGAGTAGGTAGGACTGGGGAAGAGAGGGGGGCAGACAGCCCTGAATTCCAGTTGCTGTCCTCGTTATCCAAGCTTACCCATCAGTTGCTCCCCCCTTCGCAAGGAAAAGGACCCAAATCCCGGGCCATTTTCCCAGGACTTGGAACAGCCAGGACCACGGTAGTTGGCCTACACTGTCAGTCCTGGCAGACTGGGCGGATGGGGTCACGTGGCATCTCCAAAGACATCTGGTTCAGAAATGAGTCTGTGTCCTCCGTAATCATTAGAAGTACAGGATCAGAAGCCAGGGGAAGGGGAGGTAGGGAGCCAAACCGAAAGGAAACTTGGGGTCTTTATTCCTGTCTCTGAAAATGCCAAGTTCTGCAAAATGGCGCATGCGCACACCCTCTCTCCCTCTCCCTGTTGCAAAGTAATGACTGTGCTTTACTGAGCGCCCGGTAAATTGGGCTTTCGCGCTTTATGTATATTGTTTCTAAAGTAAAAGAATGCAGAGAGAGCAGCAGCACAGAGGATCTATTTAGGGCAGAGACTCTGGAGTCAGAAATCCAAATACAAAGCCTTCCTCCCTGTGGCCTAGTCAAGGGGTCCTGTGAGTGTCCCACTCACCATGGGACCTCACGTGAGTTACAGCCGGCCTTTACTTTTCTGTCTACACTGACACAGCGTCTTTGTTTTAAATTATTTTTAAAATCGAGTTTATTTTTTAGAACAGTTTCAGATTTGCAGAAAAATTGAGAAGACAGTAGAGGGTTCCTGCAGACCTCGCACCCAGTTTCCCCAATTAGCAAGATCTCCAGGTGGTCTGGTGCGTTCGTTATAATTAACAGACCGACGGCTGATACATTAACTACAGTCCACACTTACTCAGCTTTCCTTAGTTTTGCCCTAATTTCCTTCTCCTCTTCCAGGATCGTATCTGGAATTCCGCATGACATTTTGTCACCAATATTTCTTAGGCTTTCATGGCTGGGACGGTTTCTTCAACTTTCCTGTTTCTGATGACCTTGACAGATTTAAGGAGGACTGGTCAGACATTTTCTAGAATGTCCCCTGATCTGGAGTTGTCACATGTTCTTCTCGTAGTTAAACTGGGATGATGTGTTCTGGGGAGAAAGGTGCAGAGGTGACACGCCTTTCTCAGCTCCTCATGGGCCCAGGCTTTCAATATGACTTATCGCTGTTGATGTTGACCTTGGTCACTTGGCTGAGCAGCGCAGAAATTTTTGTCTCCGTTCACTCAGCAAATGTTAATTGAGCACCTACTAAATTCCACATGGGTTAGGAGCTTGGAGTAGAAAATTAAGAAGATAGGTCCTTGCCCTCAGAATGCTCATGACCCAGCAGGGCAGACAGGCCCGTATAGAAGGAATTGCCATGGACTGTGCCTAGGGCTGAAGTGTAGAGGGCAAGTATTTTCAGAGTGAGAGAGAGAGAGAAGTGAGCCGTCATGCTGGAGGTGGGGTTTGACGGGAATGATGTCACTGAAAAAAATTCAAACCAGGTGTTGGAGGATGCTTTTCCGGCAAGAGGGCACAGCATGTGTGAAGATACAGACAGGAAGAAGCAGAGGGTCCTGGAGGGCTGAGCACATAGGGCTGGGATGAAGGAGGAGGCAAGGGTGGCAGAACTGGGTGCACCAGGTGAAAACATCTGGGCTCCATCTCCAAGTAGGGAGTGGCTGAAGGGTTTGGGCAAGCAGCAGGAGAGTAGCGCCAGGCTTGGCCTGAGCAGGACCATGGACCCAGCTAGTTCCGTGTGCAGCAGGAGCAGGCTCTGGCTTTAGTCAGGGGAGTAATGAGTTGGACGAGCATCTCTACACCAGGGACCAGGAGGGTCTTCCTAAAATTCAAGCCCAGTCAGGCTCCTGCCTGAGCCTGCAGGGCCCTGTGGGAGTCTGGCCCCTGCAGAACTCTAGTCTTTCCTGAAGTGGCATGCCTCCCTCCTGCTTCGGCACCGCCCTTCCTTTGCCAGCCCAGCCCATCCCTTATCATCTTTTTCTCTCAGTTATTGTTCACATAACATAAAATTCACCCTTTTAAAGTGAACAGGTCAGTGGGTTTCAGTATATCCACAACGTGGTACAACTTCATCACAGTCTAGTTCCAGAACATTTCATCACTCCAAAAAAGAAATCCCGGGTGCAGGTCTCCCTATCCCACCCCCCCACCCCTGGCAACCTCTAGCCAACTTCCTGTCCCTATGGATCTACCTATTCTGGACATTTCTTACTCAAGGCAGTCATGTCACTTGTGATCGTCTGTGTCTGGCTTCATTCACAGAGCACAGGTCTTTGAGGCTCCTCGACACGGCAACATGTGTCAGAGCTTCCTTCCTTTTTTATTTTTGAATCATATTCCAGTGTATGGATGGACCGCACTGGGCTTATCCGCTCATCCGTTTCAGGGGACATTGGATTGTTTGCACTGTTCAGCACGAATGACACTGCCGTGAAGGGTCACGTGCAAGTCTCCACGGGGATGTATGTTTCCCATTCTTCTGGGCAGATACTAGGAGCAGAATTGCTGGGTCACATGAGAACTCCGTATTTAACTGCTTAGGGAGCTGCCAGATGGTGTGCCACTCTATCTGTTCTTTGAAGCATGTCTCTCAATCTGTAAGAGAAAGCTTGGATGATAGTTTCTTACTCTCGACACCCCGAGCGCTCAGGGCGGGGGGTGGGGGGCGGCAGCTCCGTCCGTCTTTGCTCAGTGTGGTGCCCGGCATCTGAAAGGCATTCAGCAAACATCGGTGCGCGGGCAGGTGGGTGCTGTTCCTCAGATGTTTCTCGAGTGCTGTGTTGTAGGCTCCGTGCAGGGCACCACAGAAGTGGGGACCCAGACAGGGGCAGTTCTTGCTCTGGCAGGGGATCCGATGGAGATGTTCGGGGGCTGGCCGGCAATCTTAGATGGTGCTCAGGAGAGAGGACGAATACATTCACACTCATACACATCTATATACGGAAAGGAGGCACATATGTGGTCACTGAAGACTCGAGGGCAGCTAGCAGCCTAGTCTCTCTGAGCTAGCGGGAAGAGGACTTCAAGAAGGAGGAAGTGTGAGTGGCTGTGTCCAAACAGCCCTGAGAAGGAAAGGGAAAGGGAGGTGGGAAACATCCAGCAGCTGGACCTTTCTGCCCCCCTGCCCCGGCCCCAGCTCACTGGTATCCCTCTGGGTTGACTCAGCCTTGTAAGCCATGGGCCACGCTACAGGGGTGTGGAGGGTGGTAATGCCAGCGGGCACAGGGGTAGGTGGCCCAGTGCCCGCTCTGCAGGGTCCAGCGCCCCCTTTAAGTGGCTGAGGTGGAACAGAGGCAAAGGGGATTGAAGTTGAGGATACCGAGAGGCCGGGACCTCAGACCTAGTGGGCCTGTGTGTGCATCTCAAAGGCCTGTGGCCCCCTAGCCCTCGAGGGTTGCTGCCTTGTCTCTGTGTCTCTGTACCCATCCAGTAAGGGCAGGAGGGCTGTGGAGTTGGTGTCTCATCTGCCTCTTTCTGCTCTGTATCCCTGGGCCTAGAACAGTGCCTGGGCTTCAGACGGCCCTCAGCGAGCATCAGGGAGGAACGGGCCACCCACAGAGCTAGGAGGGCAGAAAGCCAGGGTCCATCCCAATCTACTGAGTCCCGAGGGTGACAAGATCTGGTCAGTGCAGTAAGTGTGCGTGCGTGTATGTGTGTGTGTGTGTGCATGCGACAATGTGGGCGTGAGATGGTATAGATGTGTATGAGTGTGCATGTATCTGAGTGTGTGTCTGCATGTGTATCCATGTGCATGGGTGCGAGATTGTATGTGTCCGGGTGTGCACCCACGTGCAAGAAAGTGGCACAAGAGTGCATGAGTGTGAGCACGTGGGGTGTGAAATAGTGTGTGAATGTAGGTAAGTATGTGTGGGCGTGTGACTGTGAATTATATGAGTGTGTGAGTGTGCACAAGGTGTGTGTGTATGTGTGTGTGTGTGTGTACATGTGTGCATCAGGAGGATGGCTTCCAAAGCCAGGCTGTGTTTAGTCTGGCGATGAGTCAAGAGAAAGTTCCTGAGGGATCAGAAGATTCTGCCTCTCAGACTGCAAATTTCAGCCTTATGTATCAAATCAGTTTTATTTCCTGTATGAAGTTCACATGAATATGTGATAAGCAGCTGAACAAATTCCTCTCATGGCTGGCCCCTGGTTGTGTTTTTAAATCAGAAACCCAGAGCTGAACCATTCTCTGGGGCCCTTTGGGGGCAGCAGTGGGAGTCCCAATGCACTCCAAGGCTTGGATCTCCCGGGCTCGGCAAGGACATGGTGGGCCCAGACCACTACCCTGGCCACATGTGGTCTCTTTCCCTAGAGCCTCCCCTCCCCCAAGCCAGCTGTGCTTAGGAGGCTCCGGTCCTCGCCTTCACCCCGTCTTCCCCACCTCCCAAATCTGAAACCCACACTGCCTCCCCAGCCCTCCCTGCCCAGAGAGATCCTTCTAGGTCAGCACTTCTTGTCCACAGCCCAACTCTGCCCTGGCTGGTCACAGACTTTGACCCTGCAATGGGCCCCAGAGTGGCCCCCACTGTCCACCTCCCAGGAGAAGTTAACTAACTCCTGGCTAGACGGTGCACAGTGGCTTGGTCTTTGGGCCAGTCATCCCCGGCCAGCTAGGCGATGAGAAGGAAAAGTCTTCCAGGTCCAGCGGCATGGGCCACTTGGTTTGGACCACTCACCAAAGCCAGAGTCCTTGGCACCCAACAGAACGGGAGAGCCTTTGGGACCCAGAGGCAGGACCAGTGGCCCCAAGGAGCCACAGAGACCAGGGAAGGGAGGATTTCTGGGTACCCTACAAGGTGGGAAAAGGATGCCCACCTCCCCTGCCCCCATGACAGTGAAGCACAAGGGAAGGAAGCTGGAATGAAGTGCATGGCCAAGGTCAAGGCCAGCCAACCGGTGGGGGACCTCAGGTGTTGGTTGGGGTCAGAGGGCCCCTCTGTGGGCTGAGCTATCAGAGCAGGTCAGGTGGGGTCCAAGGGCAGGAGTGCATTCCTGGCTCAGACTATGCGGGGCAGTAGGTGGGTGTGAAGGAGCCATCCAAAGCGACAGCAAGGGGAGCAGCATTTTCTTCCTGCCTCCAGGGCCCCGGAGACCCCATCTTCTTACACCCTTGATGCTAGCCTGGGCTTACCAGAAGCATGACCGAGTAGAGGGGACACCACCCTGGCCCCTGCCTCTGCTCTTCTAGCCATTCCCAACCCCTAAACCCTCCCACCGGGGTGACGCCAGCTCCTGCCCACAGTCCTCACACCAGGCATAGCAGAACCCTGGAGTCCAGCTAGACCTTGGCCTTGGCCCTGGCCCTGGTATGAGTAAAAATGGCCAGCAAGGAGGGAGAGAGCAGTCATTAAATATCACTGTTCTCCCATGTTACTCTGAAGTCAGTCCCACATGATCCTCTGTCTTTGGAGACTCAGAGAAGCCAAGTGGCCGGCCCAAGGCCGCACAGCTGGTTGAGGGGGAGCCACGGTTCAGACCCAGGTTCGTTGGAGTCCAGAGCTTGGCTTTCGGCCTGGTGCTGAACTGCCTGTCCTGAAGCTGGCAGGAAGCAAGAGGCCAGTGTTCTAGAACCCCCCAGGAGGGTGAGGCCAGACCATCCCCAAGAAGAACAAGACAAATGGGCCTGGCACCCACCCGGCACACAGCAGACCGCCGTCAGGGTACTGATGAGAGCCTGTGGCTCTCTCTCTGCAGCCACTGGGGCAGCTTCCTAGCACTTTGATGCGCCCATCCCTGGCTGCCCAGCCCAAGGGGAGTCGGCTCTTCCGGCTGTTGGCAGCAACGGACAATTAACAGTAGAGAATAATTGCTTCTGGCTGTGCCAACAGCCCACTTCAGTTGATGAGATAGGGAAGGTCAGATGCTGATGCCGGGCTCCCGGGATCGGCCACGGCCAGAGACAGGGACCGAGGCTATCAGAAGGGCCACTGATGCAGTGGCTTCTGCACCCCCAAAGGCTGAGTGACAGGGACCCTTGGCCCGTAGCCCTGCTGAAGACTCAGAGGGGTCAAGCTGAAACTTGGCCTTCATGCCCAGGGACAGTAGGACAGCTTCTGTTTCCGTCCATGCAGCTAGACACAGGCAGGGCTTCTGGTAGGTAGCGTCTGGAGTGGAAGGAGCCAGCATGGCCATCCGCTGGGCTGGAGTGCATGGGGATGAGGGGCGCGTCGAGTGGACAGACCAGCGATGGGAAGCCCTGGGTGGGGAAACGCACCCAGGTGAGCAGCAGGATCAGCGGGCCCAGAGCCGGCCGGACAGGGTAGGCATCCCACCCAGTGCTGACCACGTGTGTCTCTGGTCCCCAGACAGAGCTGTGACCTGGCCCTGCTCACAGCCGATGAGCCTGTCCACCATGGCGAGCCCCACTCTGAGCCCCGACTCCTCATCCCAAGAGGCCCTGTCGGCCCCCACCTGCTCCCCCACTTCAGACTCTGAAAACCTCAGCCCCGATGAGCTGGAGCTGCTGGCCAAGCTGGAGGAGCAGAACCGGTGAGTGCGGGCCTGGGGCACACCGCGTGGCCTCGGGGGTGCAGCTGGGGCCCCAAACAGAAGTTAGAAGTTCCTGGCGGCCCCTCACGCTCAGAGCTGGGCCTGGCCCTGGGCAAAGGCTCGACAGGGGTCCTGTGTGTGGTTCTCTCACCCCTGGAGGAACAGTGTCCCCAATCAGATGAGACCAAGGTTGCAAGAGGCCGTGTGAACCCGGCCTTTGCTGACTGAGCCCTTGTTGGAGGGAAGGGCAAAGCCAGGCCTTCCCACCTTTCTCCTCTGCTCCTCCCCGTTTTAAAATGTGGGTGGTGGTGTTATTATTATTCAGATATGACGAGGACAACAGTCAAGAGTTTGTTACTCATGGTCCCTAAGGGGGTTTGGGAGTGGGGGATCGCCTTACTATGTGGGGCTAAACAGGAAAGTACCAGGATCAGCGGGGGGTGGGGGGCAGAAGGGGTGAGGGAAAATGTGCTGTGGCTTTTGCAAGAAGGAACAGCAAGGCTGTGTGAGCAGGTAGAACACTGGCTGGTTTAAATAATCTTACCGGTCTCTGGGGTGGGGGCTAGCCCTAGTTGTCTGGCCACCGGCCTGGGGGGATCAGAGCAGGAGAGGCCGGCGGTTTGTGGCTTCTAGACTGGCTGGTCTGCATAGGAAAGGTGCACTGACTGGCAGGCAAGTCCTTAACTATCTCTAGGAATCTGCTAGGCCTGCGTGGGCGGTCCCTCCACCGGCTGGGAGGCCCCAGATGTCGGAGCTGCGGGAACACTTGGTATGGCAGCCTGAGGCTGCCCCGCCAGTGGCTCGCCCTCTCTACCCTGGTCTGTAAAGCCCAGATCTTAACAACACCTGCCCTGCTGGGCTGATAAGACTAAGTCAGCTCATGCACATGCTTCTCAGCCCAGTGCTAGACACGGAATGGGACACCCGGAAGGCAGCCTCTCCAGGGGCCCCGGAATAGGGGTGCGGCTTAGAGAGTTTAGGGCACCGGCCAAGGTCACTGAGCAAGAACAATTTAGACCCAATGCCTGGCGGCCTCTGGGGCTCCCGGGAGGAGGGGCGGGGCGCCCCACGGCGTCACTAGAGGCCCGAGGCTGCGGCGGGAGGTGCCGGAAGCCTGGGCCCGCCTCCATCAGCCCTCCCTGCCCAGGCTCCTGGAAGCCGACTCCAAGTCCATGCGCTCCATGAATGGCTCGCGGCGGAACAGCGGCTCCTCGCTGGTGTCCAGCTCCTCGGCCTCCTCCAACCTGAGCCACCTGGAGGAGGACACTTGGATCCTGTGGGGCCGGATAGCCAACGAATGGGAGGAGTGGCGACGCAGGAAAGAGAAGCTGCTGAAGGTGGGCGGAGCCTGTGAGGCGGGGCGGGGCCAGCTGAGCCCCTGGTAGCCGCCCCGGGTCGGGGGTCTTCCCGGGTTCGAGGGCAGAGGGCATGGTGGAGATGAGCCTTGTCAGGATACGGGCGGGACGAGGCACGGGGTGGGAATGGCGAGACAAGCGGCTGTCACGCTGGCGTCTCAGGTACCCGGCTGTCTCCTGCCCTGCTGTGTCCCGTGCCCGGCTGGGGACAGCACATTAAGTGGTGTGGACTCTGCCGCACAGTGGCTCCCCAAGCTCTGGGCCGCGGGCGAGGGCTGGTCCGGGGGGCCGTGGGGAGGCTGCCCCAGGACAGGGTCCAGCCCAGCCTGCCGCCCCCGCCCCGCCCCGCTGGCAGGAGCTGATCCGCAAGGGCATCCCGCACCACTTCCGGGCCATAGTGTGGCAGCTCCTCTGCAGCGCCACAGACATGCCGGTCAAGAACCAGTACTCGGAGCTGCTCAAGATGTCCTCACCGTGCGAGAAGCTGATCCGCAGGGACATTGCCCGCACCTACCCAGAGCACGAGTTCTTCAAGGGCCAGGACAGCCTGGGCCAGGAGGTCCTCTTCAACGTCATGAAGGTGAGGCCTGGAACCCTCGGGCCTCACCCCCCACCTCCCCCACTCCCACCCCGTTGGTGTTGGCCTGCCGGGGTGGGCCCTGACTCGCGTGTTCCCTTGCAGGCGTACTCCCTGGTGGACAGGGAGGTGGGCTACTGCCAGGGCAGCGCCTTCATCGTGGGCCTGCTCCTCATGCAGGTAGGTGGCTGGGGCCAGGCTTGTGGCAGGAGCAGTGTTCCCTTCACCCAGGGTCCTTCTAGAGTCAGAGCTCCCCTCTCCAAGCGTCTGTGACTTCTGCCAGGCTCCAGGCCAAGCCACCAGCGGGTGGGCGCAGAGAGGCTGGCCACCGGCACCGTCCAGGAGCTGAACCTCAGGCAGGGGACTTAGGTCAGCCTGTGTGGCCTTGGGTGGGCTGAGGGTTTCCTCCAGAGACCCCAGCAGACTCAGGAGGCGAGAATGGAGACAGCTGGGGGTGGGGGGGGACCAGAGGGTGTCTCAGTTTGGGCTCTGGAGGTGGGCAGACCTGGGCTTCAAGTCCCAGCGCCACAGTTTCCTACCAGGCGGCCTGTGGCAGGTGACCCTGGCCTCAGGAGGGTTCCCATCAGTCAAACCCCGGTGGCCATACTGACCAGAGGCCCGTTAGGAGGCTCTGGGCCGCCCCCGCAGTCCCTGTTCTGTAAATCTAAAGGGAACAGAAGCAGGCGCAGCCCTGCACCCCAGGGCCGTAAGAAGAGTGGCGAGCGCGCCTCGCAACCCCGCCTGTCCCCCCAGATGCCGGAGGAAGAAGCCTTCTGTGTGTTCGTGCGGCTGATGCAGGAGTACCGCCTGCGGGAGCTCTTCAAGCCCAGCATGGCGGAGCTGGGGCTCTGCATCTACCAGTTCGAGTACATGCTCCAGGTGGGCGCGGGCCGGGGCTGGTCTGCACCCTCCCACCCCTGTCGGCCCGCACCCACAGGTGCTGAACTAGGGCAGCCCCACTTCCGTCTCTTCGACTGACAACCCCAGGGCCACGAAGTCGCCTGCATGTTCCAGTTCAGAAAGGGGTCCTGTGCCAGCGAGGCTGTGGGGTACAGGCTCGAAGGGGGCTTCCGGGGACTGGGCGAGGGCCAGCCATGGGTCGTGGGGGCTCCTGAAAGCGCTGGGCTCCTGGAGCCGCTAGGGCAAGAGAGGTCGGGCTGGCTCTGGTCGGATGCACCCCCGGCCCCCTCCCTGTCTGCTCCCCAGTGTGGCGGAAGGAGGGAAAGTGTTGTCTGCCTGCCTTTGCTGATACTGGAGCGCAGCCTTCTCTGTTTATAAATAGCAGCCCCCGCAGGCCCCGCCCCTGGCTGGCAGACAGAGACTGGGCGGGCGCGCGTGCGTGTGTGCGTGCATGTACGCACACGCGTGCACGCGCACAGGGCCCACTTTAGAAGCTGGTTGCCCGTGGGGCTGTGTAGTTCTGCATAGCACTGGGTAGCAAGGTACTGTCACTGGAGGGGACCTGGTAGTATTGGCAAGCCGGTGGTCTGGGCCACAGAGAAGAAGCCACCTGCCCCGGGTTGGGTAGGCAAGGCCATCCACAGTGGAGTAGGGGGACAGGCCCAGAGAACCCCAGGCTGTGGGATGAAGCCCTAGGGCGGGGGGAGACAGCCCCAGAGTCTGATCTCTCTTGGCGAAGGACATCCAGGGGCTCCTGACACCTTGTCCAGCCTTAGTTTCCCCAATTTCTGTCCCTTTTCAGCAGTCTGAAGTTCAGGCCCATCAGACCCGCATCCCCTGGGCGCTGCTGGGCACCAAGTGTGATGGGGGGGGGGCTGTGGGTGGGCACAGCGATGGCGGGTCACACAATACAGGGTGAGCTGCACTGGGCTCACACCGCACCCCACCCTCGCTGTCTGGGTGAGCTGGGGGAGTGACATGACCACATAACCATCCTCCTCCCCCACTAAGTAACTGTGCCAGCACAGGCTCCTGGTGTGTACTCAGCCCCCTCCCCACCGGCTGCTGCCGCTACTGCCACCCCTGCCTGTTCCCCACCGCCTGCCACTCAGAGCTCTCGGGTGCTTCAGCCTCACCCACAGTGCCAAGGGCGCACAGAGGAAGGGAGCCACAGGCTGCCCGGGGCGGGCCAGGAAGTCTCCCTGGAGGCCGGGGCACTGAGCCCCCGCACTAGCGGGGGGAGGGGGCCCACTGTGCCCTCAGCCTCCTCACGGTGCCTGGCCTCCTCCTCCCACCCCCTCGCCCCAGGAGCAGCTCCCGGATCTGAACACCCACTTCCGCTCCCAGAGCTTCCACACGTCCATGTACGCCTCGTCCTGGTTTCTCACACTCTTCCTGACTACCTTCCCGCTCCCCGTTGCCACCCGTGTCTTTGACATCTTCATGTACGAGGTGAGGACCCCAAACACTGCTTCCTCTCCCAGATACCTGCCATGGGAAACAAATCCCAGCCAGGCCCAGGCTAAGGAAGGGCCAGGGCTTGGGAGAGGTGGGGGGATCAGAGCTCCTCCCAGCCCCCCAACTGCCCGCCCTGGGAGAGCAGGACGACAAACTCGCTGCCATCATCCCCTTTGCAGGGCCTGGAGATTGTGTTCCGGGTGGGCCTCGCCCTGCTGCAGGTGAACCAGACAGAGCTGATGCAGCTGGACATGGAGGGCATGTCCCAGGTGGGCCAGGAGGGCCGGGTAGGGTGGGATTCCCTTACACCAGGGGCACCTGGGCAGGTGAAGTCCTCCTGAGAGATGGGGAAGGGCCTGGCCTCAAGGGCGGAAGGTGTTCCTGAACATCTGCCCTGTCCCGTGCTTCCCGGAGACCTTCCTGGAGGACAAGGCGGGCTCTGAGGAGCAACCTGGCTACTCGGGGGTCAAGAGGAAATGGTGGAAGGCCCAGGCTTGGGCCAAGCCCCGGGAGGTCCCACCACCCCCTTCCTGCTCCCAGCTCTGGGTCCTCCAGAGTCTAATGGGGCAAATAGTGATAGTAGCCAGACTGCAAGGCCTTGGGTGTGGTTTCAGCCCCAGCAACTGGGCCAGGTGAGAGCAACGGGCAGGAGTGAGGGGCCTGGGGCAGCTTCACGCCCGCCCTGCCTGCTGGAGGGGAGGCCAGCCTGCTTTGCCGCCATATCCCCATCAGGCAGGCCCCTTCCCCTCCCAGCATCTTCCAGCTGGTGCTTCAGGGAAGAATGCACAAAGGCCACGGCTGTGTCCGTGAACACGGGCATCCATTGTGTGCAGCTGCCAGAGGGGGCCAGCTGGGCTTGGTGGCGGAGCCGGCCTGACCCTGAACCGCAGCAAGCTGTGTCCTCCACCAGGGCCAGTGCTTAACCCTTCGCCGGGGCTCCCTGGGCCCAGGCAGGCAGGCCAGCCACCAAGGGGTCTTCCCTCCAGCTTGCTCCCATGGCCCTGATTCCTCCTCTCCCTGCCCTGGGACAGCAATAGGACCCCCTTCCTCTGCAAAAGGCCCACCGCCACCCGGCCTCCAGCCGGCTGCAGGAGCTGCTGAAACCCTGCTTTCCGGGGCAGAAGGCAGTCCCAACTGCAGGCACTTGCTTCCCCCCAACACCGCGCGCACTCACTTGCCTCACACGCGCTGACAGAGCACCCACTGCAGGCTGGGCCCTGAGCTGGGCCATGATGTCCCTGGCAGACCGGCTCCTCCTGCAGGGAAACAGGGTACAGCAGGGCTCTGCCCCCCGCCCCCCCCCACGAGTGAGGGCCTGTGTGTCAAGGATGGCCTGTGCCCACCCCCCACAGTACTTCCAGAGGGTGATCCCCCACCAGTTCGACAGCTGCCCGGACAAGCTGGTCCTCAAGGCTTACCAGGTCAAGTACAACCCCAAGAAGATGAAGAGGTCAGTACCGGGAGGCCAGGGTGCTGGCAGAACGGGGTCCCCGAGAGTGGGATGGTGACCACAGCGGCCCTCCTGTCCGCAGGCTGGAGAAGGAGTACGCGGCCATGAAGAGCAAGGAGATGGAGGAGCAGATCGAGATCAAAGTGAGTCCTCAGGGAGGTGGGGCACAGCGACAGGATGCCCTTGGGACACGGCCTTGCCCAGGCCACAAGCCAGAATCTGAGGCGTCCTCCCTCCGCCCACCTGTCCCTTCATCCAGCAGCAGGGCCCACCCTGCTGCCGGAGACCCGTCCCAGGGCTGGTGACGCAGAGAAGGTGGATAGGTCCCTGCCCTCATGAGATCCCCCAGTTACAATGGGGAGATGGTTGGGGAACCCATAGGTACAGAGTATGGACTCCAGAAAGTACTCTGGGTAAAAACATGCAGGAGAGAGGTGGAGCTGACCCCAGGGACAATTGCTCCAGGCCCACAGAGTCAGTGCAAAAGGCCAGGTTGCAGCAGGCCTGATGGAATTGAGGAATGTCAGGAAGGCTGCCTTGGTGGGTGGAGCCCTGGGGTCAGGGGCAGGCAGGAGCCAGGTGCCACAGGGCTCCCCACCCACTGTGACGCCTCCGACCCTCCAGACTCTCCTCCCTCTCCTTTCTGCTTTCACCCTTCCACACGTAATTTTACTTATTCGTGCAACAAGCATTTATTAAGCACCTTCGGTGTACCAGAGTCATAGGAGACTGAGGCCCTGCCCCCCTGGTCCAGTGAGAGGAACAGACACAAATACATAACCCCTGGCTTTGTCCTCTTCAGGGACAGAGCCCCACAGCAGCTGGGACTAGAGCCCCACAGACCAGGATTCAAATCCCAACTCTACCATGGACCAGCCATGTGACCCAGGAAGATTCACCTCTTTGAGTCTCAGTGTCCCCTTCTGCAAAATGGGGATAAGATTTGCTCTGCTGTTCAAATTATTATTTATTTCTATTTTTCTTACCATCACCACTATCAATATCTCCACCTCCTTTAGAGAGGGAGGAGCACCTGGGGGGCTCAGTCAGTTACACATCTGCCTTCAGCTCAGGTCATGATCCCAGGGGCCTGGGATCGAGTCCCATATCGGGCTTCCTGCTCAGTGGGAAGCGTGCTTCTCCCTCTGCTTGCCACTCCCCCTGCTCTTGCTCTCTCTCTCCCTCATAAGTAAATAAAATCTTAAAAAAAAAGAAAAAGTTTCTAGAAAGGGAGAGGCAGAATCCGATTAGAATCCAGGTCACCTGCCACCCATACCTGAAGGGAAAGAGACCATCTGTGTCCTGGCCCCGTTTGTACATTTTCCAGAAGTAGTTTTGTGTCCCAAGTTTGCAGGTGTTCCCCTTTCTCAGAAATGGTGGCTTGACTGATGCACCAGTCCAAACGTGTGTGCCCGTCCTGCTCATGCAGTCATGGGCCTGCCCCCGTCTGGTGACAGTGAGGACCCAGCAGTAGGTAGGGACACAGCAGATACTCAGACTACATGCCCCACCTGGAAACTTCTCCTGAGAGGAGCCTGAGAGCCCACGGGCTTAAAGGATCCAGGCAGATGCCTTGTCCCATGGCCCTGCTCTTTGCTCTTTCCCTTATAGCCTATTTCAAAATGTACCTGGAATTTGCTTTAATCAGGTGTGGCAAAGTGACAGACTTGGAGACAACACAGAGACTGCCTTTGAAAGAAGAGTTTATTATTCACAGTTCCCAAAGGGAGGGGGCACACCCCACCATGTTTGGCAACATGGGGAAGCATCAGAGTGGGTCCGGAGGCAGAGGGTGAGGGGGCAAAGCATGGGCCAGAGCCTTTATTGTGGTCTCCACAGAAAAGAATGGGCAAGGCTGGGTAGTCGAGTTTGAGTTAAGGGTTGGTTCCTTTGAACAGTTTCAGGGAGCTGCAGTCTACAGGAGGTCCCTCGTTGTCTTGGGGGCAATTTAAGGCAGAGAGAAC
The DNA here is from genome assembly GCF_020171115.1 of Neogale vison. Classification (NCBI taxonomy): domain Eukaryota; kingdom Metazoa; phylum Chordata; class Mammalia; order Carnivora; family Mustelidae; genus Neogale; species Neogale vison. The sequence goes on from NC_058096.1 coordinate 218,888,373, forward strand.
ATTGGGCAGGATGGCATGAGTGAGATGTAGTAGGTGGGTGTAGGCACTGGTTTGGCTGGTTTGCATCTGAAACGCACACTACTACTGGTTTGCTGTGTCTAGGAATTAGCCAGTCCTGGGCAGGGCAGTCTCTCCAAGACCGGCCATGGGGCTAGATGTCAGAGCATCAAAAATACAGAAGAAAAAAAAAAAAAAGCCTGATGTATACTTAGACCCCGTAGTTCTTGCTCACTCCTTGTCTCCTTTTCTCTTTGGAGTAAGCGGGAGAGGGGAGTTGTTACTTGGCCACATCGAACTTGTCGAGGATCTCTGTGCTTACAGAGCGGTGGGTCAAGCCCAGAGATGGGGCAAGAGCCCTCCAAGAGATCCGGACTCCTGATTCCAGATGTGGGGCAGAGACTTGTGCCTGAAACACCTCTAACCCAGGCAAGCTGGGGGGCTCAGACAAGACACTGCCCCCCTCTGACTCAGTTTCCCCATGCATGACATCGGTGAACGACTGTGAATCACGTCTGTGATTCTCTGACTGCAGATGCTTCCCGGGAGTGTTCTGGGTGTTTCCATCACCTTCTTCTTCCCGGAAGAATCCGGAAAATGTTCTGTGTGGCCCACGGAGAGGCAGCTCCCTCATTAATAATGGATGAATGCGGGGTCTTGGGGCTTCAGGAAGTTGGAGGGTCAGGTTGGTCTTCGTTCAGAACACACTTAAGATCCAACCATCCACACCCGCGCCTTAATGGGAACATAAGTAGAGACTAAGATGTGAGGCATATATAAACCTCACTTTGCTTCCCAAAGGCCATGGGGAACTTGAAACCACAAATATCTAACCCAAACCCATCAGTCCAGGGGAGAAGGTGAAAAGCAAAGCAAGAGGCCTGTAGAACCCCCGCTGGAGGGAAGTAACGGCTTCTGAGTCCCCTAACTTTTGGTGGGTCACAGAAACATAGCCGTCCAGCTCAAGGAGGCCCGTGGATTCAACAAGACCCCCTCCCCGGGATCCTGACTCTGAGGACAGTTCATTCTGGCGCTGGAAGCAAAGCAGTGAGGGGTGGGAACAGATAGGCCCAGAGGAAGGCCTGCCCTTGTAGGAAGCATCACATTGGCCTTGGACAGGCCCCAGCATGGGCTGCCAGGAGACTTCCCAGGAAGGCAAGGGTGCTGATGGCTGACCCCTGACACACAAGTGCATATCCATGAAAGCGATCACTTTAAATGAACCAAAGTTTGTTTAAAAAAAAAAAAATCGAACGGGCCATGCTGAACGGGACTTGGCCCTGTTTTCTAGGATGCCTTCCCCAGAGCGTTTGATGATGGCTCTGTCTTGCCTGGAGGCAGCCTGGCCCTTAAGGAGACAGATTTCTGTCTTTATGGGAGTGGGAGTGGGTTCTGACACACTCTCCCCCTCCCCCTACATAGAGGCTTCGGACGGAGAACCGGCTCCTGAAACAACGGATCGAGACCCTGGAAAAGGTGAGGAGTGCGGCCCCCAGCCTGGGGCACCAACTCCTGCAGGCCCCAAGCAGGACCCAGCAGCCAGAGGGCCAGCCAGCCCCCTGCCCGGACCCCACCCTGAACCAGTGGCCCCCCACCGAGAGCCCCACTGAGATCTGGGCTGCCGCAGAACCAGAGGCATAGGGCAGCTTTGCTTGGGATTGGGTTGAAATTACAACCCAGTTAACTATAGCTGCCTGTGTAGGGGGGAAGGAGGCAGACTGCTGCTTTGACCGGGGTGCCCCGAATTAGGCCACAGGCTCCCAACCCTGTAATTTGGAGGCCTCACCCTGGAAAGAAAGGAGGTAGAGGAGGGGCGGCCTTCCACTGGCGCTGTGGGGTGGGGGTGGGGGATGCTACAGCCTTGACCCTGGCCCCCATCCTGTTTTTAAAGATGGGAGTAAAGGCGGGAGGGGCGCCCCACTTGCCTCTCCTCTCCAGCTCCCACTCGGCGCCCCCACCCAAGTATCGCCAAAGCCTCGATACTTATTCCATGTTAAAATATTCCACTCCCTGCCCTCACTGCCACCACCCCATCCCGCAGCCTCCCGGAACGGCAGCCCCACCTGCCCAGACACACACGTCCCTCGCCAGGACGGAGCCAGCTCTGGCTTTGCTCTTCCTCCGGGTCCTCTCCTGCTGGTTCTTTGGTTCTCTGGTCTCACTCCTCTCTCCCCTGCTTCTAGAGATAGTCCACTGCGTGTTAGTGACACGTGGTTCTTGTCTGTCTCTCCCCCTCTCCTGTCCCTGCGCCTTCCGCTCTGCCTCCTCCCCCTGTCGCTCGGAACCCCCTCCGCCGGGTAGGAGAGCGCTGCTCTGGCTGATAGGTTAATCCAGGTACTGTAGCTCTTTGTCCACCCCCCACCCATGTCCCTCCTGGTCCCCGCACACCACAGCCAGGACCCGCCTCTTCCCTGGCCGCTGCCAGCCCGGGGCGGGGGCGGGCAGAAGGGGGCAGGCTTGGCACCATGCATGGGGGTGGCTGGAGACTGCTTCTCGGGGGAGACAGAGATTTCCCGAGGGGGAACGAGGGGTGTGCGTGTGGAAGCATGGTGTGGAAGCATGGTGTGGGGGGTAAGTGTGAGTCTGTGACTGTCTGTACACGCACGGGGACAGAAAGCCTCCTCCCTCCAGGGGACACGGGTGGGGACCCCGAGGCTCTGTCAGCCACAGGCCTGGATGTGTGCACTGCACTGAGCTGCACGCGCACACACACACACACACACACACACACACACACCCCACTCTGGCCCTTCACCGCTCCTACCTGCGAGGCCTGCCATCTTCTCTCACCTGCTTCTGCTGCTGCCTCATCTTGAATGGCTTTATCTGGAAGCTTCTGCCTGCCACCTGGTGGCTCCGAGCCTGGAATGGGGGGACCCGGATTGGGTGGGTTGAGGGAATGAGGTAGGGGGAGGTCTTAGCCCCAGGTAGATGGAGGCCCCAGGATTCAGGACTGGAGAAGGTTCCAGAAGAGCTGTGCTCCACCTCCCAACCCTGCCCTGAGGGGTTGGTCCTGAGTCCCTCGGCCCTCCACTGCCTCCAGACCCCCACCTTTGCCAGGGGAGCCCGGCCTCTGCTGTGCCTCAGTCCTAAATAAGGACGGTTTCTCCTCACCTGGGATGGAGGCTGAAAGCCGGGAGCCAGCAGGGGAAAGAGCTGGCCTTGGCCCCAGCCTGGGGCTCCCGTTCTCCAGTTCAGCCCCACAGGGCCTGGGCCTGGGGTGGGTGTGTGCCCTAAGGTTCCTCCCCGTGTCCTGTTCCTGCCGGTGCCCCCCCCAACCCCACAGGCCCAGACCCGGTGGGGCGCCCCATCCCAGGCTCTGAGTGCAGGAGGCCTTGCCCTTGTCCCACCCACGTCTGCCCTCTCGGGGCCTCCCAAGAGGCGGGCCAGAGGGAGGGCCTGGAGTGTGAGCAGAGGGTCACGGTGTCCCGTCCTCCCTGTGCTCAGGGGCAGGTGACACGGGCGCAGGAGGCGGAGGAGAACTACGTCATCAAGCGGGAGCTGGCGGTGGTGCGGCAGCAGTGCAGCTCGGCGGCCGAGGACCTGCAGAAGGCCCAGAGCACCATCCGGCAGCTCCAGGAGCAGCAGGTACCGGGCAGGTGGGGGGGGCTGCACCCCACACCACCGCTCCTGCTTTCTGGATCAGCCCCCTATACCCGGGGAGGGGCAGGGGAGGGGAGGAGAAACCCAGAGGGAGTGCAGATTTTGTCCCCCTCCAAGGAAGCGGCCCCACCCCCAGGTTGGGGAATCCTGGGGTTTCTATCTCCCCCTAGACCGTGAGGCGTCCTGGGACCCCAGCTCTACCTGCAGGGTCCCCTCCCTCAGCTGACGTGGTTGTGACTCCTTAGGGGAGCCCTGGAGTGTCCCCAGGGCTGTCAGACTTCCCCAGGGGCCGGCCATGCAGAGTGGGAGCTAGCATGAGAGACGGTGGGGGGCGCTCCCCACTCCAGAGCCCAGCACTTTGCCCCCAGAAGAGGGTCTGGTCTGTGCCCACCACTCTGAGCTGGCCGAGTGGGGGTGTGGGGGCGGCCTGGGTTGTGCTTTGGAGTCAGGACCTCTGCATCCTGGGAGGCGGGCCCTCGGGCCAGAGCACTGTGAAGAACCCACTTCTCCAGGATGTGGATTCGGGATTTTCCTTCAGCTGCACCCAGGCCACCTTCCTTATTTGATGACCCGCCAGTGGCATGGCCCACGGGGAAACCAAGGCCAAGCTCATCCTGACCCTGGCGCGATGCCCACTTCTGGGCCAGGGAGACCTTCCCCTGCTGCCCCCCGAGCTCCAGCCTTTAAGAGGCCTCCCTCACCCACCAGCCAGGTCTTCATCGTTGAGCTCAGGCCACACGCACCCCCCTCCCCGGGCCCCCATGGTGCCCCATGGGCACCCCCCTCCCAAGGCCCCCATGCACCTTCCGGGCACTGAGCAAGAAAGGGATCCCAGCAGACTTTCCCCATCCCTTCCTGTTTTGAAATGGGGGTCCAATGAGAAGAGGGAGGTGGAGAAAGGGGCGGCAGGAGTGCCACAGCCCTGAGCCCCACCCCGCTCCCACCCCCACTGTCTGGTTTGGCAGCGACCACAGAGGGAGGAGGGTGCCCAATCCTGGGACCAGCCACTGGCATCCCTCCAGGGGCAGCCTGAGACCCTGGAAAGACCCCTTCAGAGGCCCCTTCATTGTGGCTTTCCCCAGAAAGAGGCTAAGCCAGGACACTCCTAGGCACAGAGCATCGGAACCCCCATGATGGGCTTGGGCTCTCTCCCCACAAGGTCAGAAGGCACAGGAAGGGGATCCACGGCTTCTCCTCACCTTCCACCCGTGTCTACCTGCAGCCTGAGCCCCTCTGGCAGCCCCGGGGGCTTTGGGGGGGCGGGGGCGAGGCCCGGGCCCACAGCCAGGCAGCAGGAAGGCCTGCTTATCCTTCAGCAGCAGCCTGGGGCCCAGCACAGCCTTCTGCCTGCCCCCCAGGACAACCCGCGCCTCACTGAGGACTTCGTGGCCCACCTGGAGACCGAGCTGGAGCAGTCGAGGCTGCGGGAGACCGAGACGCTGGGGGCTCTGCGAGAGATGCAGGACAAGGTTCTGGACATGGAGAAGGTGCGGCTGGGTAGGCATGTGGGCGGCTGTCCGGGGAACGACGGGCAAGGGGAAGCGGAGGTGCCGGCTGCCCTGTGGGAGGCGTGTGGCCGGCCCTGGTCAGGAAGGGGTGACCAGGCAGACCAGCAGGGCGCCTCATACTGGCCCCTGCCCTGCAGCCTCCCAAGGAACCTAGAGAGCCTCCCTGACCCTCTGGTGCCCTGCTTCCTCCCCGATGCTCGCCCGCAAGGTTCTGGGCCTCTGGGGAGTTGGGCCCCTCACCACAGACCCTGCCAAGCCCCAGAGATGCACACACATGTCAGGGCACACACAAAGCAGAATGGCTCCTCAAGGGGCACACCTGCCCTCATGCCCCAGGCCAGCGGTGTGGTGGCTTCCATGGGCTCCCTGGGCAGACAGCTCCACCTGTGTGTGTGTGTGTGTGTGTGTGTGTGTGTGTGTGTGTCTCCCTCCCTGGGCTCGGGGATGGAGTTGGGAGGGAAGGCCAAGGCCCATCAGGGTTGCTCTCCCCTTCCCCACCCCCAGGGAGATACCACCCAGGGGTTGGACTGGGACCACCCTCTTCTGGAGCCTGCTACCCTGAAGGGGGCCCCAGACCTCCTGGGCGGAGCTCAAGGGCTGTCCCTGACTCCCTATTGACTCAGCTCCTGCCAAGACGCTGGAAGAGAGGTGCCCCGGCCAGCAGGGGGCAGCAGGACCCACTCACACAAGGCAGGAACCAGGCCTCACTCCTCTCAAGCCAGTGATATTTGGGGTGCCCTCCCAGGTGGGGTGTCTCTGCCCTATCCATGGGCTTCTCAGTCCCCATCAGCAGGCCCAGAGCTGGGCTTCCCTCCCACCTGCCTCCACATCAAAGGGAAATAAGCCCCAGGAGATCCTGCCGCCAACACCACCCCCCAACAACTCCCACACTCAAACAAGGGTCAGTGAGGACCCCCGGCAGCAAGCCAGATTCCCATCTGGCTGGAGCACTAGTCCCTCATCTCTGAGCCCTTGGAACGCTGGACCCCGGGCCTAAGCTGGCCCTCAGCCCGTTCCGGAGGAAGGGGCTGCCTAGCCTGGGGTCTGGCGGGGCAAGGAGCAGCGACAGGGAGGGGCCGCCCATGGTCTCAGGGGCTGCTGGGGCAGGTCCCAAGTGTAATGATGGGCCCCAGGGGGCGGATCTCAGGTTCCCAGGATGGGGAGGCACCCGCCCTTGCCCAGCCTGCCCGGTGTTATCAGCAGTAACATTTACACAGAATGCCGGCGTCAGGGGGTCACCCTGAGACAGTCCAGTGAGAGCTGGCGCTCTCTACACCCCAGAACTTCTGAGGTGTCTCCTGGGGGTGCTGGGGGCACAGTCTCCCCGCGGGGTGCTCAACGTGGAGCTCAGAGGAGACGTGAAGGAGGGGTCTCTGTCGGGCCGCCTGGCCGCAGCTGCCCCGGGCTCTGACCCCCTTTCGCCCTGCAGAGGAACAGCTCGCTGCCCGACGAGAACAACGTGGCGCAGCTGCAGGAGGAGCTGAAGGCGGTCAAGGTGCGGGAGGGCGAGGCCGTGGCCTCGGCGCGGGAGCTGAAGCTGCAGCTGCAGGAACTCTCGGACACCTGGCAGGTGAGGGCCCCCGCCCGGCGCGCACGCAGCGGCCCGCGCGGCCCTCGCGGCTGCAGACGGACCGGCCCCCTCTCCCCCCAGGCCCACCTGTCCCGCGGCGGCCGCTGGAAGGAGTCCCCCCGGAAGCTGGTCCTGGGCGAGCTGCAGGACGAGCTGATGAGCGTGCGTCTGCGCGAGGCCCAGGCCCTGGCCGAGGGTCGCGAGCTGCGACAGCGCGTGGTGGAACTCGAGACGCAGGTGGGCCCGGGCGCCCGCGCCCCTCGCAGGGGGTGTGGCGTGGCGGGGCGGGGCGGGGCGGGAGGGGAGGCCCGCGCCTGGACCAGGCGGTGACGCCCGCCCGCCCGCCCCCAGGACAACATCCACCGCAACCTGCTGAACCGCGTGGAGGCGGAGCGCGCGGCGCTGCAGGAGAAGCTGCAGTACCTGGCGGCGCAGAACAAGGGGCTGCAGACGCAGCTCAGCGAGAGCCGCCGCAAGCAGGCCGAGGCCGAGTGCAAGGTGCGCCCCCGCCCGCCGCCCCGGCCCGGCCCCCGGCGCGCCGCGCCCCTTGACCCGCCCTCGCCCCCTCTGCCCCCAGAGCAAGGAGGAGGTGATGGCCGTGCGCCTGCGGGAGGCGGACAGCATGGCGGCGGTGGCCGAGATGCGCCAGCGCATCGCCGAGCTGGAGATCCAGGTGAGCGGGGGGTGCCGGGGCGGCGGGGGCGGACCCCGGGGCGGGCCCTGCGCTGACCCGCGGCGACCTGGCCCGCCCCGCAGAGGGAGGAGGGCCGCATCCAGGGCCAGCTGAACCACTCGGACTCGTCGCAGTACATCCGCGAGCTCAAGGACCAGATCGAGGAGCTGAAGGCGGAGGTGAGCGCAGGCCGGCCGCGGGAGGGGCGGAAGCCCTGCGTGTGCCCCCGCGGGGCAGGGGCGGGCGGCGCCGGCGGGGAGGGTAGCCGGGTGGCAGGAGGAGCGGCGGGGCGGCCGGGTTCTGTCCGCGGGGGCGCGGCGGGGCGGGCCTTCAGCGCTCGGGTTCCCCGCCCCAGGTGCGGCTGCTGAAGGGTCCGCCGCCCTTCGAGGACCCGCTGGCCTTCGACGGGCTGGGCCTGGCGCGGCACCTGGATGAGGACTCGCTGCCGTCGTCGGACGAGGAGCTGCTCGGGGTGGGCGTGGGCGTGGGCGCCGCGCTGCAGGACGCGCTCTACCCGCTGTCCCCGCGCGACGCGCGCTTCTTTCGTCGACTGGAGCGGCCGGCCAAGGACAGCGAGGGCAGCTCAGACAGCGACGCGGATGAGCTGGCCGCGCCCTATAGCCAGGGCCTGGACAACTGAGGCCATCCGTGCCCTGCGTGCTGGAGCCAGGGGGGCCCCCACCTGATGAACTCCACGCCCTCCGTGGTCCCGCCCACCGGAGGGCTCGGCCCAGAGCAGCGGGGCGCAGAGGCTACGGCCGCGGTCTGAGGATCCTCAGGGTCCCCCCAGCAGGCCTACTCTCCCCAGCAGTGTTTACCCATCTTGGTCTGTACCCCTCCAGCCCGGTTCCCTGGAGGGTCTGCCCCTCTTGTTAACAGCCAGGGCAGGGAATGACCCAGAGGTCCCAGGACTGGATGAGCAGGAAGCTCCCTCCTCCCAGCAGTCTCTCTTCTGGGACAAGGGTGGCCCTGCTGGGAAGGGCCCCGGAGCTAAAGAAGGCCTAAGGAAGAAGGGACCGCTCTGGGCTGGACGTCACCACCCCGTGATGCCCCTGGGGACCATTGGCGGCTGGGCACAGATGGCCAGGCTAGGCTTTCCTGCCTGGTGCGGGCATCATGGCCCCTGCAGCAGAAACCAAAGTCCCCCCACTGTACGCAGGGCCAGCCGGGGTGCGAGTGGACAGCAGGAACCAGCCCAGACCTGGGCTGTGTCTGTCCCTGCTTCTTGGGGGCCAGAGCAGCTGCAAGGAAGTGAAGAGACCCCCTTTCCCCAGCACCCACATCTTCCTTTTGGGACACTCCCATCACCTTGTCTTGGCCAATGATGGAGGGGCTCCCCCACCCAAGCTAGCCTGCTCTCCAAGTGGTCCCCAGCCTCCCCATCCCTTCTTCCTTTCCCGTGTCCCCAGCTTCACCCTCTGGCCAAGGCCAGGCCCCAGGGGCAGGAGCCTTTCCAGTGGCGTTACCTCCCCTCGGCTGCTCATGGTGGTCCCGTGGTCTCTGCAGAGTCAGAGCCGAGAACGGTGCCAAAGTCCAACGATACCCCCAGCCCCTTGCCCCCAGGGCCTTGTGACCTTCAGGCCTGACCCTGTCGGTGCTCCTGGAGCCTGGAGCAGCGTCAAAAGCAATCTCCCTGGCGCTTCCTGGGGTGGGGATCCATGCCCAGTTACCCCTTTCCGGTCGCCCGCTCCTCAGTGTTAACAAAGCCCGGGGACCAGGGTGGGCATCCGAGGGGCTCTTCCATGTGCCCCCCACACTGCCCACCACCATTTTGCACACTGCCTGTTCACACTCCACATGTCGCCCAGGCGGGAAAGATGGAAAATAAAGTGTATTTACACAGTCAGAGACAAGGGCACAGCACGCCTGGGGGAACAGTGAGCAGCTGTGAGTCCCCAGCTCCTTGTCCCGAAAAGAGGTGCCAAGGGGACCAGACGGTCCTTGCCTATGGGAGCCTCCCATGGTCTAAGGGAATCAGAGGTAGGGGGCCCAGCAGGCCAGCAGGGATACCAAAGAGGCTGCCCAGCTGGGGTGGGGGGGCAGCATGGGAGAGAAAACGGCAGGCGCTGGTTCCGTATGAGCAAAAGGTTGGGGGTTGGGGGGGATCTGATGGGGGGACAAGTCACAAAGGTCTTCAGATGTCAGGCTGACACATGGACCGTTACGGCATGCCCATTTTCGAAAGGGCGGCTCTAGAGATGGTGGGAGTGAGGAGGTATTGGGTGGGAGGCATGATTTTTCACCCGGGCAAGTTAGCCTGTGCCTCCCCTGAGAGACCTGGAGGAATGTGGGGGCACAAGGCTTCAGGAAGATGCGGGATCTAATTGGTGTTCATTCTGCTCACACTTCTGGAGACCTTCGGGGTCCTCTGCCCTGCACCGGGCTGAGGAGTCCCCAGTGTAGTAGAGACAGACAGCGACGTGGGGCTGAAGGCAAGTCTGCTGACTAGTGGGTTAACTGCCCAAAAGAAACAAGGAAGGTTTCCTGGAAGGTGAGTGTGGGAGGTGGAGTCCTCTCCAAAGACAAAAGCAGAGAGCAAGACTTGGCAGGTCAGCAGGAGGCGCAGGATGCCATTGAAGAAGGAAGTGGGCAGGGCCAGACTAAGAATCGGTTCGGGAACCAGAATTTGTGCTCTGAACTGAGGGCACCGGGGAGCCATGGAGAGCTTAGGTGGGAGAGGGGGTACCATCAGATGGACCACAGTGTTGGGGGTCGGGAGGTCAGGACAGAACCCCAACAGCTGGGCAGTAGGGATAGTGAGTAGGGGCCCCCCGGAGGGAAGGGGCCCAAAGAGGCAGAGCCCTTTGTGGGGTTCCCCATGGAGCTGAGGCAGAGTTGGGGGGATGAGTAGCAGGAGAGCCAGGGATGGCAAAGGAAGGCTTCCCAGGAGGAGAATCTTAGTTGGGTTCAGGCAGATGCCAGCCGGGCCCTGCCCTCTGCACCCGAAGCGCCCCCACCTGCAGTCGCCTGACACCTGCCAGCAGCAAGGCATGAAGCTGCTTCTGCACTAGGACGGCCAAGTCCCACGCACTGACCCATCGCCCGGCCAGTGTATGTCCCCACACCATTCCCATCATACAGATTGAACACTGAGAGCTCCGACAGTTGCTGTCTCTTCTGCTCCCACGGGTAATTCTACCCCAGCTGGCTCCCCAGGAAGGAGCAGGGCCCCAGGGGGCAATGTCTGAGGTTCTGCCCTGCTCCATCTCAGGGGCTGGTCTTGATGCCCTGGCTGCCCAGCACGTCAGGATTCAGCCCCTAGCATCTGGAAACAAGGACACCTGGGTCCTTGCAGGGCCCTCTGATTTGCCACTGAACTCCAATCTTGAGTGAGGGAGCAGCCTGCTCCCCCATATACATTGGCCCCCAGGGGTGGAGGTGCACCGTCCCACTGGGAGAAGGTAGATTTTGTACTAGGACTCCAGGCTGACATCAGGGGTGAGGACAGGCAGGACTCGGTGATCTGTGCCTGACAAGACTACAGGGACTGGGCCTGGGGGCAGAGACCGGGCTAAGGGTCCAACACGATCCTGCTCTGTCCTTTTACCAGCCCCGTTTGTGGTCCCCACCACATCATACTTGCCGTAACACAGGAGACCCTCAGGGAAAAAAGGCCCAGGGGCCGAATTTTTGGCCCCATTATTTGGGAAGAAGGGCCTGGGTGGGGCTAGAGGAGTCCAGGGTCAGGGTGACTCAGCTGCCAGAGGAAGGACAAGAAATTCTGATAGGGAGACAGGTGAAAACAGACTGACTTTGTTGAGAATCCTTGTTGTAGGCACAGGCAAGGATGCCTGGCTGGAGGGGCTTGAGGAGGGCATCCTGAGATGGAGGGAAAGGGGAGGCCCATGCGTTGGGAGGCACAAAGGGGCATGGTGGGAGCACCTGGGGAGGGAGAGGCAATGTGAAGGCTTCTTGGTCTCCCATCCAGCCTTAGGGAGAGGCTGCTCCTTCCCCGCAGAACCCTCTCTGCACAGCGGGCTCGCAAGGGCAAGGAATCCTCGGTGCTGCCTGACCCAGGAGGACCCTGTAGTCTACACCAGGCCTTCTTAAGGGGCCCAGGGCCCACCTGCAGACCTACCTTCTGCGCTGGAGCCTCCTCAGTGACAGAGCGCAGTGCGCCCTGGATTGGGTTGGGCTGGGAGAGCACAGGAGAGCCAAGATCGCCCTCAGGTCTTCAGCGACCCCTCCCCTCCCTCCCTCGGGCACTCCCGAGGTGCGCCCTGTGAGAAGGAGGCCTCAGGAAGGGACGCCTTGCCCTCGTCCCAGACCTGGAAGAGCCATTCCCCCATGTCTTTCTCCTCTCGGCAAGAGATGCCGGCTCCCTTAGGGGGGTGTAGGAAGAGTTTCGTAGTTCAGCCACGCCCGGCACGCATCACTCATGCACTCGATCTCGCAGTATCAATGGGCCGCTCCTGCGCCTAATGTTGCCTCCGCAAATCTCCCAGGAAAAAAGGCCAGGCCCACGCACGTGCGTGGGGGCGCCGCGCTGGACCGCGGGGACTCAGCCGCACCAGGTCCCATCCCAGCCCTGCCTCTCGCGCCCGCGCCTTCACAGAGAAAAGGCACCGCAGCGTTGTGTGCGAGAGACCTTCAGCCAGAGCTACTACCCGCTCGTGCCCTGCCCCTCCCGCCGCCCCGCGGTGGACCAACCCCCCCTCGGCGACCGCGAGGTGCACAGGCTGCAGGGTCCCGCCTTTATTGCAAACTCGGGGAGCACGTAGTAGACAATACTCAGGACATGGGGTGGGGCCTAGACCAGGGAGGGGGCGGGGCTCGAGGGGAGCCGGAGGGAGTCCAGGCCACCGGGCTGGGCTCGAGGGGGAAGACCTTGGCCAGAGGCGTGGGTGGGACGCGAGCCTGGCCCCAAATCTAGGCCTCCAGGGGCCACGTCCAATCCACCCGGAGCCAGACTCCCGAAAGAGGGCAGCCGAGCAGCCCAAGACAAGAGAGGCATAACCATAGAGAAGGGGTGTCGTAGGCGGGGCTAAGGGTCTGGCTCAGTGGAAGGTCTCCACCTCCACCACCGTCCAGTCACCCTGCGGGGAAGCCACGTCGTCCGGGGAGAAGCTGGTGACCGAGGTGATGCTGGCGCGGGACTCGTCCAGGGGAGACAACAGTTCAGCCCAGCGGCCCAGTTCGGCGTCGCTGAGCGCAGTTCGGGCGCCCCCCGCGACGCCACCAGCTCCGGCGCCTCCTGGGCCGCCGCCGCCAGCAGCACCCTCCGCCGCCGCTAGCAGCAGCGTCCGGCTCAGCAGGTGCTGCACGACGCTGGCCTGCAGCGCCCCCAGCGGCAGCTCGCCCAGGCGCGCCGGCTTCGCGCCACGCGAGGCCGCCGCGGCGCCTGCTCCAGCTACCACCTTCCCGCTACCCGCGCCGGCGCCGGGCCCCGCATCCAGCGCCCCTGGGGCGGGGGGCGCCGACTCGGGCCCCTCAGCCTCGTAGATGGTGCACAGGCCGTCAGCGGTGCCCGAGCCGGCAGCGGGAGGCCAAGGCAGGGGCGCTCCTGCGAGGAGAGACGCCAGGCTGGGCCTATGGGGCGGGAAGCGCGGCTCCCGCCACAAGGCCCCGCCCCTCGCCTCCGTCCCGCCCCAGACCCAAGTCACCTGTCCGCGAGCTGGACACCCTGGTCTCCCATCCCGCCCCCCTCCCACCTTGCCCCTCCCACAGCCCGGCGGAATCCAGGGGCCGCTTACCTGGGGTGCTGCGGACGGCCAGCGGCGGAGCGGGACCTCGGCTCCAGGAGGCCGGGTGGCAGGCGGCGAGCTCCGCGTCGGCGGGCGGGGAGGCCGCGGCGCCGCCCTCGGGCCCACTGTCGTAGCCGCGCAGCTCTTCCGGCGTGCTGGTGGCGCTGCTGCTGTGGCCCGCCAGATCCGGGCCACTCAGCGTGCTGGACGGGCTGCGCGAGGGCGGTGGCGGCGGAGCCGGGGCCAGCGCCAGGGTCAGCCGTGGTCCCGGGATCGGGGCATCCGGACCTGGGGTCGGGGGGCGGCGAGGGGCCTGCAGAGGGGGGGAGTCCGGGGGAGAGGGAGGGACTTGCAGAGGGGGCAGAGCCAGAGAAGGTGGAGTCTGAGGAGGGGGCGTGGCCATGGAGGGAGGAGCCTGCAAAGGGCGTGGAGAGGCCAGTAGAGGAGGCAGGGCCAGGGAAGGTGGAGCCTGAGGGGGCGTGGCCAGGGGAGAGGGCGTGGCCTGCAAAGGGAGAGTCGGGGTCTGCAGAGGAGGTAAGGCCAGGGAAGGTGGACCCTGCGGAGACTGTGTGGCCAGGGGAGAGGAAGGGGTCCGCGGAGAGTGTATGGCCACAGGGGAGGGTGAGGCCCGCGGGGAGGGCGGGGTCACAGGAGAGGGAGGGGCCCGCGGAGAGGGTGAGGCAGGGGGAGAAGGAGGAGCCTGAAGAGGAGGCAAAGCCAGGGAAGGTGGAGCCTGGGGAGGGGGTATGGCCAAGGGAGAGGAAGGGTCATGCAAAGGGGGTGATACCGGAGAGAGTGGGGCCTGAACTGGGAGCACGTTCGGGGATGGACTAGCCTGCAGAGGGGGTGTGGCCAGAGACACTGCAGTTTGTTGAGGAGCAGTGGTTAGGGAAGAGGGTGGGGCCTGCGGAGGTGGTGAGGCCAGAGAAGGGGAGGCCTGTGTAGGGAGCGGGGCCGAAGAGGGAGTGGCCTGTAGATGGGGTGTGACCAGAGGAGGTGGGGTCTGTGGAGTGGGCACGGCCAGGGCAGAGGGTGCAGCCTGCAGAGATGGTGAGGCCAAGGGATACGGGGAGCACAGAGGAGGAGGAGGACCCTGTGAAGAGAGGGTGGTCAGAGGGCAGGGAGAGGCTTGCAGAGGGTATGTGGCCGGAGAGGTGTCCTGTGTGGGAGGCGTGGTCATTGTATAGGGCGTGGCCTCAAGAGAGGGAGGAGATAGGGAAGGACTGGCCAGTGGAGGGGTAGTAGTCAAAGTGGAAAGGCCCTGCAGAGGGGATGTGGCTTGGGGAGAGGGCGGGTTTAGCAGAGATGTTGCTTGAGTAAGAGGGGCTTGGAGTGGGGCCTTGCTTGGTGGTCCTGGAGCCAACAAAGGAGATGTGGCCAAGGAAGAGGGGGGAGTCAGAAGAGGGGGCAAAGCTGGAGAAGCCTGGGTTGGGGGCATACTCTGCAGAGGGGTTGACGATGATGGAGAGAATGAAGCCAGAAAAGTGTTCGTGGGAGAGGTGGACGCCTCCAAAAAGGAGGTACCCAGGTGTGTGGGTGGGTCTTGCAAAGGAGGTGTGGCCGGCGGAGAGGGGAGGGTCTGAGGAGGGAGTGGAGCGGAGGGAGGAGGGGCTAGCGAAAGAGGCGTGGTCAAAGGACCGATTGCGGATTGAGAAGGGGGCGTGGTCGGTGGAGAGGGAGGGAGCGTGGCAGGCAGGGGAGTGCCTGTGATAGGCGGAGGCGGTGCCAGTTGTGCCCTCGAACCCGGCGGAGAGGGTGTGGCTAAAGGAGGAGGAGGAAGACCCTGCGCAGGGGTTGCGCCCTTCCTTGGGGGTGTGGACTGGCGGGGGCGCAGAACCTGCACCCCTTTCGTCTTGGGCGGCGAGGGATGCCCCAGAGCCCGAGGTGTTCCACCCGGCGAGGCCCCAGGGCGGGCGGGAGAGGACAGAGGAGTGGCGCTGGAGCCCAAGGGGCGCGAGGCTGGCTTCTGGAGGCCTCCGCCGGCGCCGGGTCGCCTCCTGGCGGCGGGGCTCGGCTCTGCGGTACCATGCTGCGGGACACTGCTCACTGCTTTCCTGGGAGCCTCGGTCGGAGGCCGCGACCGGGCACTGGGAGCTGCCCGAGGGAGACCGACTTCAGCGCCTGCAGCCCGAGACCGACGGGAGGTGGTTGGGGAAGGGGCGCCTGGGGAGGGCCCAGAAGAGTCTGGGGACAAAGCAGAAGGCGGGAGGGTCGGAGATACTTTAGGGCTCGTCCCCTTCACTGCCCAGGAACCCCCATCCTCCCCAGGTCACGTACCTCTCCGTGCCCCGGCGCTCAGCGCGCTCCTTCTGGGAGTTTCTGGGGCTTTTCCTCTGGTCAGGGGTTCCTCAGCTGGGGGACGAAGCCCCTTCTGTGCAAGAGAGCCTAGCCTAGAGACAGGAGTGGCCGCCCTCAGTACAGAGCTCCTTGTTTTCTCCCAAGTCTACATTTTCTCATTTATACCCTCTCTGCGGACCAATAATGGCTTTCATTCAACTTGTACCCAGTGACCTGCAAATGCTCCCACTCCCCAATTCACATGTAAAATTAAGTTTCCAGATAGTGACACTAACCCTTACCAAAGGGACTGGGGAGGCATTTTACCTGGTGGTCCCGCTGGCACGTCCTGGGCTGGAGATAGAGCCTGGGCCTGGGGTCTTGGCAGGGGCCCGCTCCCCTCTCCCAGCAGCTGGGGGCCTGGAGGCTGTGGGGAGAAGGCCAAGTCAAGTTGGTGCCCCAGGAAGGAAGGGGAGACTGGAGCCTTAGAAGGAAAGGGGGGCAGGAAGATAGGATCTGAATGGGGGAAAGATGGTGGGGTACCTGGACTCCGGGGGCCTGTCCCAGCACTCTGTGTTGGTCCCACCCGGGGACCAGCCTCCGGGAGAGCGGCTGCCCGGATACCCCCGGATCGCTCAGCCAGGGGCCCTCGCCCCGCAGCTCCCGCTGCTCCCAGGACGCGGAGAGCCGCGCTGGTTACTGGAGGAGGAGGTCGAGGAGACCCTGGGGGCCTGGGGGTAGGAAGGCCTGGAGGGCGAGAAGCCGGCGTCCGCGTGGCGGCCCCTGACCTGCCCTTGTCCCTCTTGTCCATCCCGCACCTGATGAGGAGACAGATGGATGGATAAGCATAGCGGCTCCTGCACTGCTATGCTGCCTGCACGGACCCTGGTCCTGGTCCCTCGCTGCCCCTTCCCCAGCGTTGTCACCCATGGGAGCCCAAAACTCGGCCTCGATCCACTTCCTTCCCACGCACACACCCACTCACCCACCCACCCGCGCAGCTGCTCAGGATTGTCCCCTAGTCCCAACCCCACCGCCTTCCTCCAAAGCTAAAGCCCCAGCCCGCCCGCCTCTGCTCCCTTTCAGGACGAGACCCACGCCCCCACCCCTCGCCCCTTCAGGACCCGGACCACCAGCCTCGGGGAGGGGGGGCTGCTATAGGCTCCAGCTAAGGGGGACGGGAGCGCACGCCCGGGTCCCCTCGCCAGCCCCCCAGAGCTTTCCCGGATGATGCGGGCACCTGCCAGGAGGAGGAGCGGCCCCAGCGGCCCGCGATGGGGCTCGGGGAGACAAAGAGCCGCGTCCGGAGCGCGTCCCCCTCCCCCAGCCGGGCCCTGGTCCGCGCCGCCCGCTCCACCTGCTCGCGCCGCGCTCACCTCGGGCTCCGGCCGCCCGCCTCTCCTCGCTGGGTCGTCTGGGGTGGGGCCGGGCGGGAGCGCCGGGGCTGCAGCGTGCGGCGGGCGGGCGAGGGGAGGGGGCTGCGGGCGGTGGCGCCGGGAGCCGGGCCCGCCCCTCCGCCGCCGATGGGAGACGGGGGCGCGCGCGCTCGTTCCAGACCCGGGAGGCGGTGGGCGGGAGCGCGCCGGGGGCGGCGGGGAGAGGCGCTGTGGAGGGAGGCGCGGCTTCTCCACTCCCGACCCAGAGGGCCCCAGATTCCCAGCCGCAGGGACTTCGGCGGACTCCCTTGGGAGTCCCGGGAGGGCCTAGCCCCTTCCTCCCGACACACACACCTGCCCCGGCCCCCCCCCCCAACCACCTGGCGACCGAGGCCCGCCTGGACGCGGATAGGCTGGGCCCTGACAACCAGGGGGCGGGAGCATCGTGCTTCGTGCCCATTCAACCAATCCGGCCCTCAGGGTCCTTGTCCCAGGCCTTGCCTTCGCAACCGCGCGACCGCGGAGGCCCGGCCCCCCAGGATCCTCGGGGGCCTCGGCCCCTCTCATATCCAAGACTTTTCCCAGACCCCAGAAAAACCCTAATTGGTTGGGGGGGGCGGACTACGGAGAGAATACAGCCCTGGAAGTTTAGGGCTAGATTCGGATTTGGGGGAACACAAGAAGAAAGGAACGATGGGGAGGAGGAGACAGGACTGTGAGAGCCCAGCCCAGCCTTTGGCAGGGCAGAGCACCCCTCTCCACACCCTCCTATGTCATATGAAAAAGCGAAGTCAAGTCGGCAGAGCCGAGCTTTGGGGGGGGGGGGGGCAGCGGGCAGATACAAGATTGGGAATGGGGTGGAAGGGGTCAAAACTGGTGCATGAAGGAGCAGAGCCTATCCTGGCTGAGGCTGCCCAGCGCAGCTGGGGGAGGGGGGGCTGGAGGTGTCATTTTGGGGACTTTAAACAATTCCTGCAGGGTTTTCAGTGGACGACCCTGACCAGGGACAGTGGAATGGAGGAGGCAGAAGCGTGAAGAAGGAGATGGCCATCCTCAGCTGTTCCGCATGGCCCACTGATGCCAAGCGCCCTCCTACACCCCTACGTATTGCTACACAAGCTACCCCCCCAAACCCTCCCCATCCCCACCACCCTACACACACATAGTGCTTTCTGCCTAGGATGCTTCCTCTCTCCGGACTTAGCCACCCCCTACCCCATCCCAAAGCACCAGCGCTCTCTGCCCCAACCCGTTCTCCATCGCATGTCTGCATGTCCGTCCGCACATGGGCTGTTCATTCCTTGTCTGGAACTGGGGGACTTCCATGCACAGGACAAGAAGAGGAGTCATTTGTCTCCTGGCTGAAGCTGTCCTGGAGGGAGGGGGTGGGGGGACAGACTTAAATAGGGTGGGGCTGGAAGTAGGGCTTTGGGTTTTTTCGCGTTAGGAGTTGTGCTCACCACTGAGGGTCAGGGAATGGAAGAGAACAAGGTCGGAACTCTGCAGTAGCTCTTCTTTCAAGGAAAACCTTCCTCCAGACTGCGGGAGTGTCCCCTCACCATTCCTCGGGGCACTGCCCTCTCGATCAGATCATTCTAGACCCCGCCTCCTGCCCCCAAGTCTGAGCCCCCTCTGGCACGACAGCAGCCTGGTCCCTCCACCAGCCCACCCGCCCCCTCACCAGCAGTGCCCTTCTGAGTGAGTCACAGCCACCCACCCAGATATCTGCCTCCTACCTTGTACAGGGCAAGATCCCTCCAAGGCTACTCTGAATCCATCCTGCCTTCCATTGGGATCTGGACTCTGCCCTCTTTTAAAAACACTCCAAACGTCCATCAACGGGGACGGATTATACAAAACAAAGTATGCCTTACGGTGGAATGGTCTTCAGCAAGAAAAAACAACAGACTACCAAGACACTCAAAACAGGGACACATCTCAAAAACATTCTCCCGAACAAAAGAACCCCCACACACACACATACACACGCACCATGCACTGCCTGATTCCATTTATATAACACTCCAGAAAAGGCAAGCTAATCTACAGTGACAGAAAGCAAAGCAGTGGTAGCCGGTGCCGGTGGGGGAGGGAGACTGTTGAACGGCTCACAGCCGGTCTCAGACTCCTGAGCCTCCGAAATCCTGTGGGACAATAAATGCAAGTGGTTTTAAGCTGCTAGGATGGGGCGGGGGGCAGGGGTAGAAAACTACCTCATGTTCACAAAACCTAAAAAGTTGGGTATTCCATACCAAGCGTTGGTGAGGATGTGAAGAAATGGGAAGGCTGGTGAACCATTGGTGGGGGTACCAAATGGGGGAACCGCTGTGGAAAACAGTATGGCGGTTCCTCACAAAAGGAAACAATTAAAGAAGTATCATATGATCCAGCAATCCCACCCAAAAGAATTGAAAGAAGAAAGAGAGAGAGAGAGAAAAGGAAAGAAAAGAAAAAAGAAAGAAAGAAATAGATCCAAACACAACTATGTTCATGGTAGCATGAACCACAATGGCGAGGTACCCCTTCATGGATGAATGGATGAACAGAACGTGGTACATCCACACAATGAGATATTTCTCAGCGTTAAAAAAAGGACATCCTGACACCTGCTACAATGCAGATCGACCTTGAGGACATTGTAGTCAGTGATGTAAGCCAGTCACAAAAGGACGCATACTGTATGATTCCAATTATATGAGATCTCTAGAAGAATCAGATTCATAAAGCCACAGTAGATGGTGGAAGCCAGGGGCTGGGGTGGCGGATGAGGAGTTAATGTTTCATGGGGACAGAGTCTCAGTTTTTGCAAAATGGAAAGTGCTCCGGAGACGGACGGTGGTGATGGTTTCAGGACAAGGGGAATGTACTTAACAATGGTTACAATGGTGGGTTCTATGTTACAGTGTTTTACCTTGATTTTTTTTTTTTTAAAGACTGGTTATTATCAATGTGGAAAAACTCATGCGGGACCCATGGGAATGTAAAGTCGGCAGTCCTTCATAGTGAGAGACTATGTGAAAGCATAGTGAGTATGTGTGTCCCGTGACATAGCCATTCTGCTCCGGCAACTAAACTCCTCTGTAGGGGCGCCTGGGTGGCTCAGTGGGTTAAGCCTCTGCCTTCGGCTCAGGTCATGATCCCAGGGTCCTGGGATCGAGTCTCGCATCGGGCTCTCTGCTCAGCGGGGAGCCTGCTTCCCTCTCCCTCTCTCTGCCTGCCTCTCCATCTACTTGTGATTTCTCTCTGTTAAATAAATAAATAAAACCTTTAAAAAAAAATAAACTCCTCTGTATCATCTGAGCACCCACAGCCCCCACGTGGGCAGAAAGTCCAAAGTGCCAGGGAGTTAATACCCTCTCTATCCCCCTTCCCCAGAGCAGCTCTTAGCCTGACAGGAGCTGGTGCATGAACACTTCAGCTCTTGGGTGGGACCACGCGGAGGTAGGTCCTGCACCATCTCCCAGAGCTCCCCAGCAGAAGAGAGCCCTAGCTGCCTGCGCACCTGTTCATTTGCCCTCATTCGTGTGCCATTGGTAATACTTACTGACCTCCTTCCTTTGCCGGTCTCTCCTCCCCATCTTCGCCCCACTTCAGCGCTTCCTGAGATCACTTTCCAGGGAGACCGCTGGAGTCCGATTCCTTGTCTCAGGGTCTGCACCTAGAGGCATCTGAACTGAGACAACACCTCAATCCCCCATGCGCCCATCATTTACTGAAGCCCCACGGGGTGCCAGGCACCGTGCCAAGTGTTGGGGACCCAGCGGGGAGCAGGATGCTCATGAGCTAGGGTCCTAGGGCTTCTATCCCAGTGACCTCAGAGATTCGTACAAGGGTGTAAAGTAAGGTGTGTCAGGATGCTCACTCCGGGGGCGTGTGGGGGGCTCTGTCCGTTAAGGGTCTGCCTTCAGTTCAGGTCATGATCCCAAGGTCCGGGGATGGAGCCCTGTGTTGGGCTCCCTGCTCCGCAGGGAGTCTGCTTCTCCCTTTCCCTGTGCTGCTCCCCATGCTCTTATGTACATTTGCAAACGCTCTCTCTCAAATAAATAAATAAAGTTGTTTTTTAATTTTATTTATTTATTTATTTATTTTTTTAAAGGATGCTCACTCCAGGGACACCTGGATGGCTCAGTGGGTTAAAGCCTCTGCCTTCGGCTCAGGTCATGATCTCAGGGTCCTTGGAACTGAGCCCCACATCGGGCTCTCTGCTCAGCAGGGAGCCTGCTTCCCTCTCTCTCTCTCTGCCTGCCTCTCTGCCTACTTGTGGTCTCTCTGTCTCTTTGTCAAATAAATAAATAAAATCTTTAAAAAAAAAAAAAAAAAGGATGCTCACTTCAACATAAAGCTTTAAACGCCACCCCCACCCCCAGGACATGGATCTAAGGAGCTACTGCTGGGCAGGAAGGGGTGAAGGAGAGGGAGAAATGACTCCATCTCAAAAGCCCCGAAGTGGCCCTTGGCCTTTTTCACCCACCTCGCCCTGCGTAGTGACATGCACAGCATTTTCCCAGGGACTCGTTCCCTGGCCTGTCTGCATGCTTACCTCCGTGTTGGCTGCCCCTGCTCTGGCAGAAGCTCTGAGAGAGAACGGGGCCTTGCTTATTTCAGCCTCATAATGAAGGTCTACACTGGGGCTGCCCATGGGGGAGCTCACAGACTTTGGAGAAGTTGTGCCTCCCAGGGTCGTGCCAATCACAAGGCTTCACAGAGGAACCTAAGCGGAGGGGGGGGGGGATCCCCATCCTCAAGGTTTGGAGTGTCTGGCTATCTCGGGTCTAGTGGACTCATGGGCTTCTTATTCCTGCAGGGGAGGGATCTCATTCTCCCCTTTCGTCAAGGTCCCCTCTCCCTTGAGGTTTACAGATAGAAGCGATCAAGGTTCATCAAAGGCCTTCAGGCTGAAGCGGGTCCTTTCTGATTCTAAGACTCAGCGTAGGCCTCCTCAGCTGGGGAGGAATGAGTGGGGGTGGGGAGGCAGTCATCCTTTCTAGAAGCTGGCCTCCCAGGCTGCCCTCAAGCCTGGGATCTCAGAGCCCTCTGGCCCCTGTGCTTCCTGGCTCCACACCCCCCACCCTACCCCAGACCTGAGGGCACCTTGCTCCTACCCCTCCCGGGGAAGTCCAGAGCAGATCTCAAGGCTGGGCAGGGTCAGACCAAGAAGCGCCCCCACTCTGCTCAGCTTCCCTTGGCCGGGTGCTCAGAGCAGGAAAAGGGAAACCCCCTTTGGTTCCCCGGACTCTGTTCACTGGTCCCTTGGCTATGCCTGAAGGTGGCTACACCTGGGGGAGGGGGTGGGGGTGGGGAGGCTCGTCACCTGTTCCTGACAGGGTCTATGCAGCCTGGATCCTGGAAGGAAGCCCCGAGGCTGGTTCTGGGAGCTCAGTCCCTCCGGGCCCCTCCGTTTCCCCGACTGCAGCCTGAGCCAAAGGTCTAAGACCCCCCGCTCCTCCGGCCCGCCCCTCACCCACCGCGGGGAGAGCGGGGGTACGACTGCCCTCCTCCCACAACCCCTCCGCGCCGGGAGTTGGGGGCGACCTGAGAGGGCCCAAAGGGAGGCGGGGCCGGGCCGTCCACGGGGCGGGCAGGCGGGGCGGCTCCCGGGCTCCTGTCCCGCCCGCCCGCCCTGACTCACCCAGGCTGGCCGGGGAACTCTGCGGGAGTCCCGGCCGCTCCGCTCCCAGGGACCCAGGAGTTGGGCCCAGCGTCCCAGCCGGAGCGGTGAGTAGATGGCGGTCTGTCCCCGGGGACGGGGCGGCGGGGCGTGGGTCTGGCCCACATGAGGACCGTCCCAGGTGCCGCTGACACTGGCGCCCGAGCCCGCGGCCCGCTGGGGCGCACAATGAACTGGGGAGGGGGTGGGGGCGGCGAGAGACTCGGCGGTCGGCAGCCCGAGGGCGCCTGTCAGGGAGCGGGGTGGGGGTGGGGGGTCTGGGCTAGGACGGAACGAAGGTCAGCAGGATGGAGGACCCCCCCCCCCCCCGTCCCCCGGGTCTTGATCCTGTTCCCCTCTCCTTGCCTGCGGGGGGGGGGGGGAAGACAGCGACAACTCACCTCTGCGAACCCCTCAGTGCCCCCAGAACCTTACCCCTTGGGGTCCTCTCCAGGTTGTCCCATCCAGAACTCTTAAACCTCAAGACTCCCTCCTCTCCCAAGTCCTGGCAGTGCAGCCTGGAAACATACTAGGCAGGGAGTCCCCAAGCCCGGGCCTGGCCCAAGATCTGCTCCTAAGACCCCCACCCCACCCCACCTCAATTTCTCGCACTTTCTTTCCCCCTCAGTTTCTCTCTTGTGTAAAAGTCAAAGATTGGACCCGTGTGTTCCAAAGCCTGTTTCAGGGCTGACAACTATCACTGTGTTTTCCCTGCCCATTAGCATGGGCTGTGGGTGAGGGGGGGCCGGGACCAGGAGCACCCACCAGTGCCCTGTTTTGGGAGGCCACCTGGGAGCTCCGGGGAGGGCCTGAGAGAGCAGAAGCAGGGGTGAGGTATGGATGGGTGGAGCTCGGGCTGGGCCTGGTGGTTAGGTGGACCAGGACCCTCCAGCCTGGCATCCGAGCGGCTGCTGACCGCCCGTCTGCTCTGCCGGAGCTCACCTCGGAGGGTCTCCTGGAGAAGACACGGTGGCATCTCAGCAGAGGCTGTCACCCACAAGCGTACGAGGTGGGGGGGAGGGGGTGCTACCAGGCAGATGAGACTTGGGGGTTACGCCTTAAATACCACTGGTAGCTGTGAAACCTCCAGCTGGTTATTTCCCTCCTTGAGAGTCTGGAAAATGAGGGTTGCAGCCCCCTCCCTCCGAGAGTTGGGATGAAAGGAGGTCCTGGAAGCATCTGGTGGCCATAAGGTGCGTGTGGCCCAGTGGCTGTTTTCCTCCGGACTCCCCTTCCCTCAAGCCCTCCGCCCTGGGGCCCTCCCCCTGGGCCCAGCTCAGACAAAGTCGGGGGGGGCCCCCGTCTTGTGTCTGTGGAAGCTTAATGGCAGGTTCGGGCCATCCAGTTTGAGTCATGGAGACAGATAATGATAACCCCCATGTCTGCCTCCGATGGTGTTGTGTATGTATACCTTGTTCCGTGAGAGCCACGGGGCCTTCCACTGGGGACCCTGGGTGTCTCTGCCTTGTTGCCTTTGATTGCAGTCCTGGTATGGTGGGCGCTAGAGCTCCTGGCCAGGCGAGATGGACGCAGGCAGAAGGTTGGTCCCTGCCCATGTATTTTTGTCACAGACCCCAGAAGTGCTCTCCTTAGGTTGAATGGCGGAGTGGGGTCCCTCACAGGGACAGGTCCCCAGGGCGGGGAGAACAGCAGCTGGCTCCCGGCTCTCCCCTCAGCTCAATGTGTACATCCAGGCGCACACTCCAGAATGCCCCCAGGTGTCCCCTTGGATGGCTACCGTGTACATTGGGCCCCCCGGGCATGAGCCCCACATGTTTAAGATTCCCCAGGGACTGGACTGATACACACAGTTTTCCTTTTAGGACCGGGTGTCACAGTGAGAGTGAAGGATGGGGCACTGTGGGAGGGAGCCTAGGTTCTGTCTGAGCACCCCCTGTCTGCGTGCCCGGTTGGGGTGAGTCAGGGCCTGAGTCAAGGGGCCCTGCCCCTGCCATCCCAAAGTGAGGGCCTCTGATGGGATTAGAAGGTGTGGTGGACTGCCCCGCCCTCAGCCCTCAGCCTGGTGGGCAGAACCCGCATCCTGTATCCTTGCCCACCTCCACCCCATCCCCACCCAGGAGCCAACCCAAGGCCTCACTGACCTGGGGACCAAAAAAAAGGAGGGTGGGAGGGAAGTGTCGAGTAATTGACTGAGGTGTGGGCCAAGGCCAGGTTCCCCTCCCCTAGGAAATGGGTGAGAGGCTGGGGGACCCGTTGATGGCCCAGATACCTCCCTCCCTTGCCCAGTCTCCGGGAACCCCATATGGGAAAACTGGCAGGGTAGAGGAGCACGGATGCTGGGAGGGGCAGTCCAGCCTCGGAGCCCCCTGGGAAGCAGTGCAGGTCTTGCTGCCTCCCTTTCCTTCCGTCCAGCCTCAGGGCGCTGGGTAGGGAGGCTCCCTGTGGGAGGCAGGCTCCCCTGCTCCCTGCTTGGGAGGGTGATGTCCCAGCTTGTGGCCCACGCCCCCGTGTGACTTGCTCCTGGCTGTCCATATCTGAAATAATGATACCTTGGTCTAAAATGAAACCCAGGGACAGACAGAGTGGGCCGGCCGCCCAGCCCCGGCCCGGGCCGTAGGTGTCACTCTGGCTTCTCCCTGTGTTTTCCATTTCCTGATCCTCTGCCCTCCAGGCATCCTGGCACCCCCTACCCAGGCTTCTGTTTTCTGCCTCAGATTCTGGGCACCAACCCCTGTAGAAACCCAGGTGTCCTAGGGCTCCCTCCCCCTAACTGACCAGCCTTCGGTTTTGCCACTCCCTGCCCCTCGGGCCCTGTAACCAGAGCCAGGCTCCAGCCGGCTTTTCCGGTTGGAGGTTGGAGGTGGTGCCCGGAGTGCCCCTGAAGGGGGTGGGGGGCCCACACCCCGGAAGTCCTGAGCCTGCCTCAGACGCGCTCTGGCCCAGTGGCAGAGAGAGCTGGGGCTGGGTGTCTGGAGTCAGAGCCGCAGAGCGAGCGCTTCGGGCTCTGCATTGAGGGTGGGCGGCGGCTGCATTCTGGGAGAGCGCCACACGGGCCAGCTGGGGGACAGAGGCCCTGTGGACTGCCGGTCCCGACCTCTGAAAGGGCCAGCAGCGTCAGATGGGAGCAGGGATCCCCGGGAGCAGAAGTGGGGAGAACAGTAGTAGCCTGGCTCCAGGAAGGAGGTGAGGTCCGGGGCAGAGGGGAAGGGGGCACACAGCTCGTGCGCTCTGCCAGGCTGGGGCAGACGAGAAGGCAAATTGGGAGCAGAGGCAGGTGTCCGGCTCGCTGGGGGCCCACGACCAGGCGCCCCCTCTTGAGGGTCTCTGCAACCCCTGCCTGCCCCTCCCCCGCAGGAAAGATGATTCCGGTGGCCGAGTTCAAGCAGTTCACGGAGCAGCAGCCCGCCTTCAAGGTGCTCAAGCCCTGGTGGGACGTGCTGGCCGAGTACCTCACGGTGGCTATGCTCATGATCGGGGTCTTCGGCTGCACTCTGCAGGTAAGGCGCACCGCCGGGGCGGGGCCTGGATGCGCCGGTGGGGAGGCGGGCCCTGCAGGGGGCGGGGCCTGGGGATTCCGGAAGTCTTCCTGCGGTTGTGCCACCGTTCTGGAGCCTGGAAGGGGGACATCAAAGCGTTGACGGGGTTGTTTCCTTCCGCGGGCTGTGAGGGAGAGGGATACTGCGTTCCCTGCCTCTCTCCTTCCCGGCTCTCCCGTGGCCTCCGGCATTCCTTGGTGTATAGATGCCGGTCGCTCCTCTTCGCTGTGCATGTGTCTTTGTCCAAAGGACCCACCTCAATGACCGCACCTTAACTTGATCACGTGTGCTCTGCAAAGACGATCTAGTCACGGGTATTAAGGGTTAGGACTTCAGGATCTTTTGCCGGGTCGGAGAGGGAGAGAAACGAAGCATCGTATTCAGCCGGACTCCTTTTTTCAAAGACTGAGGTGCTTTCAGAGGCTTAGCGACTCTTCCAAAATCACAGCCAGCTGGGGACAGTCAGCAGGGCCTGGGGCCTCCTCCCACCTTCAGCCCACCTGCCTCCCACCCCCACCCCCGCGCCAGCTATCCAGGCCGGCCCAGCTCCTTGAACCTCTTCCCTCGCCTCATTCCCAGGTGACACAGGACAAGATCATCTGTCTGCCCAGTCACGAGCTCCGAGAGAATCTATCCGAAGCCCCGTGCCAGCAGCTGCTGCCCCGGGGGGTCTCCGAGCAGATGGGGGGCCTCCGGGAGGTCAGCGGCCTCAAGAACAACTTGGACCTCCAGCAGTACAGCTTCATCAACCAGCTGTGCTACGAGACCGCCCTCCACTGGTACGCCAAGTACTTCCCCTACCTGGTCGTCATCCACACACTCATCTTCATGGTCTGCACCAGCTTCTGGTTCAAGTTCCCCGGCACCAGTTCCAAGATCGAGCACTTCATCTCCATTCTGGGCAAGTGTTTCGACTCGCCGTGGACCACGCGGGCCCTGTCCGAGGTCTCTGGGGACAACCACAAGGGCCCGGCTGCGGGACGGGCGACGGCGACTGTGGAGGCGTCCGCGGGGCCAGGAAAGGCAAGTGAGGGTGAGAAGGAAAAGGTGCTGATGGAGCCTGAGAAGGTGGTGACGGAGCCACCGGCCGTCACCCTGCTGGACAAGAAGGAGGGCGAACAGGCCAAGGCGTTGTTTGAGAAGGTCAAGAAGTTCCGCGTGCACGTGGAGGAGGGTGACATCTTGTACACCATGTACATCCGGCAGACGGTGCTCAAGGTCTGTAAGTTTTTCGCCATCCTGGTCTACAACCTGGTCTATGTGGAAAAGATCAGTTTCCTGGTGGCCTGCAGGGTCGAGACCTCGGAGGTGACAGGCTACGCCAGCTTCTGCTGCAACCACACCAAGGCCCACCTCTTCTCCAAGCTGGCGTTCTGCTACATCTCTTTCGTGTGCGTCTACGGGCTGACCTGTCTCTACACCCTCTACTGGCTTTTCCACCGGCCCCTCAAGGAGTACTCCTTCCGCTCGGTGCGGGAGGAGACCGGCATGGGGGACATACCGGACGTCAAGAATGACTTCGCTTTCATGCTCCACCTCATCGACCAGTATGACTCGCTCTACTCCAAGCGCTTCGCCGTCTTCCTCTCCGAGGTCAGTGAGAGCCGCCTGAAGCAACTCAACCTGAACCATGAGTGGACGCCCGAGAAGCTTCGGCAGAAGCTGCAGCGCAACGCCCGCGGCCGGCTCGAGCTGGCCCTCTGCATGCTCCCGGGGCTGCCCGACACCGTCTTCGAGCTCAGCGAGCTGGAGGCGCTGCGGCTGGAGGCCATCTGCGACATCACGTTCCCCCCGGGCCTCTCGCAGCTGGTGGGCCTGCAGGAGCTCAGCCTGCTGCACTCGCCCGCCAGGCTGCCCTTCTCCTTGCAGGTCTTCCTGCGGGACCGCCTCAAGGTCATCCGCGTCAAGTGCGAGGAGCTCCGCGAGGTGCCCCTGTGGGTGTTTGGGCTGCGGGGCCTGGAGGAGCTGCACCTCGAGGGCCTCTTCCCCCCGGAGCTGGCTCGGGCGGCGACCCTCGAGAGCCTCCGGGAGCTAAAGCAGCTCAAGGTGCTATCTCTGCGGAGCAACGCCGGCAAGGTGCCCGCCAGCGTGACGGACGTGGCCGGCCATCTGCAGCGGCTCAGCCTGCACAACGATGGGGCCCGCCTGCTGGCCCTTAACAGCCTCAAGAAGCTGGCGGCGCTGCGGGAGCTGGAGCTGGTGGCCTGCGGGCTGGAGCGCATCCCGCACGCCATCTTCAGCCTGGGCGCGCTGCAGGAACTGGACCTCAAGGACAACCACCTGCGGTCCATCGAGGAGATCCTCAGCTTCCAGCACTGTCGCAAGCTGGTCACGCTCAGGCTGTGGCACAACCAGATCGCCTATGTCCCCGAGCACGTGCGGAAGCTCCGGGGCCTCGAGCAGCTCTACCTCAGCCACAACAAGCTGGAGACCCTGCCCAGCCAGCTGGGCATGTGCTGCAGCCTCCGCCTGCTGGACATCTCCCACAATGGGCTGCGCTCCCTGCCCCCTGAGCTGGGCCTCCTCCAGAACCTGCAGCACCTCGCTCTGTCCTACAATGCCCTGGAGGCCCTGCCCGACGAGCTCTTCTTCTGCCGCAAGCTGCGGACGCTGCTCCTGGGCTACAACCACCTGAGCCAGCTCTCGCCCCAGGTGGGGGCCCTCAGAGCCCTCGGGCGCCTGGAGCTCAGGGGCAACCGCTTGGAGGTGCTGCCAGAAGAGCTTGGCAACTGCGTGGGGCTCAGGAAAGTGGGGCTCGTGGTAGAGGATGCCCTTTACGAGGGCCTGCCGGCAGAGGTGCGGGAGAAACTGGAGGAGGAATGAAGCGAAGGTGGGGAAGGTTGGGGTAGAGGCCTTCTGGATGCTTCCATGCCAGAGTCTCTGCTGCTGTCTTCAAGAGAGGTGGCCAAGACGGCCCAGGCCAAGAGAGGAGGAGCAGACACATCAGCCTCGTGGGGTCCAGGCAAGATCCTGGGGCTGGTCTGAGAAGAGACAGGAGGCCGTGGATTTGGGGTGGAACGTCAGAGAGGGATTAACTCAGTCCTTGGATTCTCAGACTAAAACCACACCTGTGTCTTTGACTGGCTGGCTGGCCTGCCCCGCCCGTGGACATTCTAGCTCAATTAGTGCCATATAAGGGGGTGCGGCACATCCCAATGGGATTTCAACCCTCCCCCAGCCCTGGACCAAAACCAGCTTCTATCTGGGGTTCTCTCCCAAGGAGGGGACACAGACACAGGAGACCAGCGACCCTCACCCCCAGCTTTGATGCCAATCCCTTATTTATAAGTTGTTTGCTACGTACACGTGCACTCAGAAAAATGGTTCTTACATTTGGCTACGCATCAAAATCAACATCCCCAAAACAAAACATCTTGGGCCCCACCCCTGAAAGATTGACTCAGGTCTGGCTGGAGACCAGGAACCTGACTGTCAGTAAGCATCCCAGGTAATTCTAATGAAGGTGGTCCTAGGTCTGTATGTTGGGAATTGTGGACCTCCAGAATCTGGATGTCCAGTGCAGGGATTCTGAACCCTTTTTAAGTCCTAGACTTTTTTAAACATCTGATATAAGCTGGGCACCTCCTTTCCCAGGAAAATGCTCAGGTACACATACATGCAAAGTTATGCAAGCGACTTCAGGCAGGCAGCAGATTCCCCCAGACATCCCAGAGGGCCATTCATGGACATCCGAAGGATGGCAGACTCCGGGGTTCAGAACGCCTGCGATGGAAGTTACATTCTTCTGAGCACAGGCAGGAACTTGTCTTTCAAATACTCCCTGTATGAGGGAGCATCTATCAGAGGATGCTTAATAAATAATACGAATTATGAAAACTAAACTTCTGATCTCTGGTATCCATTTCTGTTGTCTAAGCCTTCCCTTTCACCAGACCAGTTGGTTATAGGCAAGCAGTGATACTCACCTGCCAGCATCAAGGGTATGAGTTTTTCTGTCCTGGAAGCAGAGGCAGAACGATCTTGACTCACCAGGAGAAATTAGGTGGCATCCTCTGCCTACCTTTTTTCTGGAGAACCCCTTTTCCTCTACATTATCTGTTAGTTCTCCAGACCCCACTCTCTTGTACCTGTTTGACCCGTCAGTTGTCACCACAGAAATTCCCACAAGCCTTCATCGCCCACCAGTGTTCCTGTGCTGGACCAGGAGTACGTGGGGCATATGGGACAGGCCGCCTGACCCTGACCTCCTGGGACTGGACACCACAAGGTGTCTCCAAAATGTGAGCCTCTTCCTGGCAACTGAGAGCAGAGGCAAACTGCTTTCCGAAAACCAGGATTCCAGTTGGGGACATTTTCCGAGGCACTCATCACACTAGCTAAGCCTCGGGGAAGACAGGCTGAGGCGCATTAACACCAAGGACCATTTTCTGCATTGCCCAGGGGCAGGGCTCACATTCTGGGGTTGCAAGAAGAGGGAAAGTCTTGAAAGACCCCATATGAGTCTGACCTAGAACTCTGGCCATGACCCTGGCCCTGTCGTCGAGATCAGGGGTCATGCCGCTGGTCCTAGAGACCCTACAGTGACCGAGCCCTACCCCGCCCCTCCCGCCAGTCCTTGCCCAACCTCGAGCTTGCTGAAATAGAAAGGGCTCCCCACGGGCGCCTAATTATGGTGAGAAGGCAGCAATTAAGCCTAACAGGGATCCTAATGAAGCACTGTCCCAGACGAGAAAGGCAGTTGTGAGGGAGCGTGGGTGCCAGAGAACAGGCCGGGCGGGGAAGAGCGAAAACAACGCTGGGGAGGACACAGCAGTAAGCTACTGCCGGGAACAGCGGCGAAAGAGCGGGCCAGGCTTGCGCATGCGTAAAAAAGGCCACGCGCGGGATCGCGTCTACCCCTCCGTACGCAGGCGCACCGACGCCCCCACCCCAGCCCCCGCCTTTCTCTGCAAAACAGTGTGAATGGATTTCCACACAGCGCCTCCCGAGAGTGCGCTTGGAATCAGCGCGTGCGCTTCACGGTGAGAGGCGTTGCACGTTGCCAGACGCGAGCTCTAGGTGGCGTCAGCTCTCCGGCTGGGAAGAAGCACGCATGCTCAGAGGTTAGGTACGAGGGATGGGCGAGCGCGCGCCGCGGGCATGCGCCATGCAGGGAGAGACGGCGGCTCGGCGGGGTCATCCAAGCGCAGGCGCAGTGCGGTGTTTGTCTGCCGGACTGACGGGCGGCCGGGCGGTGCGCGGCGGCGGCGGGGAAGATGGCGGCGTCCTCCCTGGAGCAGAAGCTGTCCCGCCTGGAAGCAAAGCTGAAGCAGGAGAACCGCGAGGCCCGGCGGAGGATCGACCTCAACCTGGATATCAGCCCCCAGCGGCCCAGGCCCAGTAAGCACGGCGGCGTGGGGGAGGGGGCGGGCGGGGCGGGGCGCGCGCCGCGGTAAGCCCCGCCCCCGCCGTCAGGCCCCGCCCCCGCTTCCGGGGCGCTCTTGCTCCTCCTCCTCTCCGCCCCATACCCCCTGCTGTCTGTTCGCAGGGAGAGGGTCACGGTGACCCGGGGTGCGTGGGGCCGCGGGCTCCCGGGCTGCCCTCCCCCAACGTAGGGGTTTCCCCTTATGGGGACTACGAGCCCAGTTACCCGGCCCCGGGGCAAGCCCCCCCACCACCTGATGACCCGCCCCCTCACCGTGATTCTCGGAGCCTGTGTCCCCGTCACCTACCCGGAGCCGCGGCTCCCCCTAATCCACGCGACCGTGACCACATCCAGATTCCCGGCAAACGCGGACACCTCTGCCGACCAGATGATTTCGCTGCTGCCATCTCAGTGCCCGGCAGGAGGCCCCTTTTCCTCTTCTGCACCTGGGTCCTTGTCCTATGGTTCCGTGGACGATCCACTCACACACACACACACACACACACGCACACCCGGCCCGGGTGACCCCTGAGGTCATAGGGCCACATATAACTCCCTATTCCTCCGAACTCCTTCCCGGTGGCTGTGCCTGGGAATCCCTTTTTCCCAGGCTGGGCCCTTGTCATTGGGCCTAGCAGGCCCTGTCCCGTGCACACCCTACCCACATACACCAGGCACCCTCAGACTCTTCTGACTGGTTTCATTGCCGCTGTCTTGGGGACTGTTTTAGCTTCTCCAAAATTACACACCCAACCCCCAGCCTGGCAACTTTTCATCACCTGGACTCCAGTGACTCCCTCTTCCCTGCACACCCACACTCACCTAGCCTAAGGATACCCAAGGGGAGTGTGTGATAACTCGGCCTCCCAGCCCACGTACCCTTTGTCTCCGATCCCGCTCTCTCTGTGATCACCTCCCTGGCATCTTACCATCTGAATTCAAAAGCTGCTGCTCCTTCCCCCAACACTCGCACCTGGCCTGGGATGCACCTGGCCTGGGATTACCCCAGCCAGTCTGCTTTCTTTGTTATGTCCCACAGGACCGCCCCCCCCCAAATCCCCCAGCTAGAGGGCGTCAGATCTTCACCCTCCCCACACACCTGACGAATGGTACCCCACCACACACTTTGTGTCTCTTGAGCTGGCAAATTGGCCTCTTTTGTGCTTCTCCTGATATGATACTTATATAGCTCCTAAGGGGTCATCCGGGTAGGAGGGGGCACCCCCCCCACACATCAGGGCATTGCAGTCATTCTCTGCTCACCCAGCCTGACCATCCCCAACCCCTGTGTGCGGTCCTCTCCTTGTCCTTTCCTCTTCTGACTTGGGGTAATAGTGTGGGCTCCTCCCTGGGGCAGAAAGCCCTCCTAGGACTGGAGGTTCCCTACTGGGCTCTGCAGTGCTGCCTCCGCTAGCCCCAGCACGGTCGAGACAGGGCTGGGTATGGGGCCAGGGGTCCCTTATGCGGGGGGCTGTCCCAGGTACACAGTGAGGCACGGTGAGGCCCATGGCGGGCAGGTCCCTGAGGAGCCCCCTCCAGGCATCTGTGTCTGTGTCAGCTCCATCCATCCTCCCGGTCCTGCCATTTCTGTCGGTTTCTACCCGTCTCTGCAGTTTGGAGCCTCGCGCCTCCCCCCTCTTCCTCATTATGATTTGATTTCTTTTCTTTTGAACAAATCAGTTGTTTCTGTTGTGATTTATCGTGGTGTTGTTTTTTTTTTTCTTCCTTTTCCCCATCCAGTTATTGTGATCACTCTAAGCCCTGCTCCTGCCCCGTCCCAACGAGCAGGTACCAGCCTTTTTATCATCGTCGCTTGGACGTCTG
This sequence comes from Neogale vison, assembly GCF_020171115.1. Lineage (NCBI taxonomy): Eukaryota > Metazoa > Chordata > Mammalia > Carnivora > Mustelidae > Neogale > Neogale vison. The sequence goes on from NC_058096.1 coordinate 218,921,394, forward strand.
CACCATTGACCTAACCGCTGCCCCCGCCGCAGAATACCCTCCCCTACCCCCCATGCTGTGTGTGCGCGCGCTCCTGTCACTCTTACTTTCTCTCCTTGCACACCATCAGTGATCAACAGTGTTCGGCCCACTTGGCCTCTTCTCTGTCCACTCACCTTCCACTCCTCCCTTCCTGGTGGGCTCAGTTTTGGACTCCTGGAAGAGGAAGTGAGCTCCTTTGCCCACCGGGAGTCCGCCGCCTGTGAGAGGTCACGTGTGTGCATGCGTGTATAAGGGAGAAAGAGAAGGTTGGGTCAGGCTGTCGGGCTGTTCCTGTTGGTTTGTTTCAACACCACAGCAAACACATGTCGCCCCACTCTGGGGACACAGCGGCGGACGGAATGGACCAAGGGCCCCTTGTGGCGTGGCTGACGGTCACGGACAGTGAGCACTTTCCCAGTGTGGGAGAAGCGGAGAAAGCAGCGATGCTTGTAGAAAAGGCCAGGTCTGCAGGGGGTGGTTGGTCAGGGAGGCCTCTGGAGAAGCTGGGCTATGAGCACAGGCTCGTGGGAGGCAGGGAGCCTGTGAGCGAAGGTAGAGGAAGCAGCCGGCGGGGTCCTGAGTGCAGTTGCTCGTGGGTACGGAGCAGGTGTGTGCAGGGTGTGTGTGTGTGTGTGAGAGAGAGAGAGAGAGAGAGCTGGAGAGACAGACACACATCTGGGGGGTCTGGCCCTGTTGGCCCTTGTGTAGGTGGAACTAGATGGGGGATGTGTAAGACAGTGTGGGGCTGGTTCTGTTCAGGGCTCTCGGCATATTGTCTGTATGCGTGGGGGGGAGGTTGTGCCATCCCCTGTATGTGTGTGTGTGTGTGTGTGTGTGTGCGTGTGTGTTGGACTGACAGCCCGTATGTCTGTGGCTCCTGTTGGTCCTGCGTTCCCATGTCCTTTCTTATTCTCTCTCTCTCTCTCTTATTCAGCCTCTCGCTCTCACTGTCTCACTGTGCCCTCCTGACCTGCCACGTGGCCTGTCACCACCTCTGTAACCTCCATTCTCAGAGCCTTTGTGTACCTCCTCCCTTCCCCCACCTTAGCCCCCCTCAGGTCCCCACCGTGTTTCAGTTGTAGGGCCACTGGAAGTGTCTCCCCCCCACCCCCAGAAGTGTGCAGAGGGTCGGGGTGTGGTTCTCACCCCAGAGAGGAGGTGACCATGCAGGGCAGAAAAGGGGCCCAGATATCTCTCAGGGGGCGAGAGCCTGGCAGTGTTGCCGGAGAGTCCAGGCACAGGGGAGCACGGGGGCCCCTCAGGTGCCCCTGAGGCTGCTGAGCCAGAGACAGAGGAGTGAAGCAAGGACATGACAAAGCCAGGGCCTAGAGCGACAGGGAGGGAGCACAGGAGGCCCCCGGGGTCCCCAGAGCTCTTCTTTTGCTCTGAGCAGACCCCGCCAAGACCCGCGTCCCTTCTGCGGCTGCAGGCTAGGATCACGGACCTGCTCCCTCACTCTGGACGTGGTCTGGGCCCAGGGTAACAGGGCGGAGGAAGTACCCAGACGGCAGCAATTCAAGCGTATTCGTCTCTGTCCACGGGTCACTGGGCCCGCATCACAAGGCGCTTGCAGAAGGGGGAGCGCAGACCGTGGCAGGAGGTGTAGGCAGAGAAGCGGGCATCCGTTGAGGGTCGTGGGACGATGGCCCCAGGCCTCCCGGCCATTCTCTTTAGGAAGGTCCTCTTTTGACCCCACTTAGAGACACTTGCAGCCAGTACCTTCCACGGTTAGGGACCCCCTTTTGGAGCATCTGGGCATCTGGGCTACGAAGGTTCAGTGGAGGATCATCTGTCTTCTCCAGGGGCCACACGGGTCTCTGCTCCCACCCTCCTGGCAGCCCATCCAGGGAGGATCCCAGCCCCTCCGGGAACCTACTGTCCTGTCCCGGGCCCCTGTCTGGCCTGTCTCTGCAGTGCCTCCTCTGGGCAGCTGGGCCCCGAGTCTTGGCTCCCATCTGTCTGTCTGTCTCCTGCCCTCCTGATCCCCGAATGCCGCCTGCCCATCCTGGGGTGCCCGCTGCCTGCCCGCTGCCTGCCCGCCTGCGTGGAGCATGCCCGCGCTGTCCGCATGCAGGCTGCTGAGAAGAATCCCCGCTGGCCCACTCCCCACCCCCACCCCCAGCCCCCCCCCCCCCGGCCCTTGGCGGGGGCTGTGCCGCCAGAATCCCCTCACCCCAAGGACACAGGCCCAGCCTGGGGTCCTGCCCCCATCCATTGGCCCCAGCTTTGCAGGCCAAACTGGGAGGCTCAGAGATGAGCCTGCTGGCTAGAGCGTGGCCCTCCCTGACCCTGGAACAGAACGTGGGGCCAGGCAGCCGGAAGGAAGCATGGGGCCTCGCCCGCTGTCTCCCTGGGATGCTCTTGCCTGATTCTTAGTGGGCAGCCGAGTTCAGTGCTGCCGTCAGGCCCAGAACCCAGGCTGATCCTAGCGGGCATTCCTTCCTCGCATGGTCCGGAGTGTGGGCGCTGTGGCCCTGGGCCAGCTTCCTGGGCAGAGGTGGGGAGGAAAGGGGCATATCGGGCAGGCCGCCTGGCTGAAGGATGTCATCAGTCCCTGGGCCGCGATCCCGTGTCAGCACAGACTTGGGGACAACCCCTCAGCCTCTGGGAACCACCCCTCCCTGCCAGCCCGCGCCATCTTCTTCCAGGTCAGGGGGGTGGGAGAAAGCACTCTGAGAGTGGTCAGGAGACCCTAGCTCCTCCAGCCCAGTGGGGTGGGGGGTGGGGGTCTGTGCTGGCCTACCTGATGCCAGGAGGGGGGAGACCAGAGTCCCAAGGCCCCAGAGTGCCAGGTGGTGGCTAACCCCCTCTCACCCCTGGTTTTCACCCCCCCCCCAGCCCTCCAGCTCCCGCTGGCCAATGATGGGGGCAGCCGCTCACCGTGCTCCGAGAGCTCCCCACAGCACCCCACACCCCCTGCCCGGCCCCGCAACATGCTGGGGCTTCCATCAACCTTGTTCATGCCCCGCAGCATGGAGAGGTGAGCTCTTGGAACGGGGGCAGCTGGCCAGTGGGGGGAGGGGTCAGGAGATGATGTGGGGAGGGCCACTTCGCCTGTCCCTAGGGGAGGAGGGTGGTTAAATCTGTGGGAACCCCTGTGTGTTTGGTTGGGACCCTCCTCCACCAAGACCTCCGTCCTGTCCCCCAGCATTGAGATTGACCAGAAGCTACAGGAGATCATGAAGCAGACCGGCTACCTGACCATCGGGGGCCAGGTACCACCCTGGCCCTGGCCCCCTGGGGGGTGGGCAGACGCACCACGGGGCTAGGTCTTGGGGTGGGGGCGGTGCCGAGGCCCGGCCCATCCTCCAGCTCTGGCTGTCCTGGCCAGCGCTACCAGGCCGAAATCAACGATCTGGAGAACCTGGGGGAGATGGGCAGCGGCACTTGCGGCCAGGTGTGGAAGATGCGCTTCCGGAAGACGGGCCACGTGATCGCCGTCAAGGTGAGCCCCGCCCCACGTGAGCCCCGCCCCGAGAGCCAACCCCCACTCCTCCCCACCTGTGTGCTGAGGCTCCCCTGGTCCTCTGTGCAGCAAATGCGGCGCTCGGGGAATAAGGAGGAGAACAAGCGGATCCTCATGGACCTGGACGTGGTGCTCAAGAGCCACGACTGCCCCTACATCGTGCAGTGCTTCGGCACGTTTATCACCAACGTGAGCGCTGGCAGGCAGCCGCGGACCCCTGTCCCCGGGGCTCTGCTGCTCTCCTCCTTCCTGGGCGAAGTCCACGTGGGGTGGGCGGGAGTTGGGGGGTGCAGCCGTGCCCAAGCCTCCCTGTGCTGCGCCCGCAGACGGACGTCTTCATCGCCATGGAGCTCATGGGCACGTGCGCCGAGAAGCTCAAGAAGCGGGTGCAGGGTCCCATCCCCGAGCGGATCCTGGGCAAGATGACGGTGGCGGTAAGTGGACCGGGCAGGGGTGCGGCTGGCCGGGTGCTTCCGCCACCATTCCCCCACCCACCCATCTGCTCTGTCCTGTCACCGGTGTACTCCCGTCACCGGTGCTGTCCCGCTGTCCCCGCTGCAGATCGTGAAGGCGCTGTACTACCTGAAGGAGAAGCACGGCGTGATCCACCGAGACGTCAAGCCCTCGAACATCCTGCTGGACGAGCGGGGCCAGATCAAGCTCTGTGACTTTGGCATCAGCGGACGTCTGGTCGATTCCAAGGCCAAGACGCGCAGCGCCGGCTGTGCCGCGTACATGGCGGTGAGTGGGGCCCCCCACGCGCAGCGCTTGGGTGGGTGGGCCTGGGGGATCCGGGTGATGCACCGGCCCCGGGGGTACATCCTCCCCTTCTGCTCCCCCGCAGCCGGAGCGCATAGACCCTCCGGACCCCACCAAGCCAGACTATGACATCCGGGCCGACGTATGGAGCCTGGGTATATCCTTGGTGAGTGGGGGGGCCCCCGCCGTTTGAGGATCCAGAGGGAGGCGGGAAGGGAGAGGAGGAACCCGTCCTCAGCCCCACCGGCCCCGCCGTCTCTTCTAGGTGGAGCTAGCGACCGGACAGTTTCCCTACAAGAACTGCAAGACAGACTTTGAGGTCCTTACCAAAGTCCTCCAGGAAGAGCCCCCGCTCTTGCCCGGGCACATGGGCTTCTCAGGGGACTTCCAGTCCTTTGTCAAAGACTGGTGAGGGGTCCCTGCCTCCCCCTCCCCCGGGAGGCGGGGCGAGGGGTCAGGGACGCAGGTGCTTAGAGTCGCCAGCTAGGGATGTTGGGGCTGGGGGGACGACGGAGCCGCCCCCCCCCCAGAAGGCAGGCCCTCCCAGCAGGGGTGCGGGCAGAAGCTGGCCCTTCGCGGGGTGGGGGGTGGGGGGCTGTGTGTCCAGCCCCTGCGAGCCGAATTCTGCCGGCACAGGGGCCGCATTTGCCCGTCCCGCGGGAGCCCCACTCACCTGTCCCACAAGCCCTTCACAGTCCAGGTTGGGCTTCGGCCGCAGGCCCGATTCCTAAGTGCGGGGCTCCGGGGCCTCAGGCTTCAGCAAGCAGCCCCAGGTCACGGGTGCCCGCCCCCTCCAGGCGGGGACACCGAGTGCCCGGCTGCCCCTCCTTCCCCGGCTCTAACTTCTCTTTCCTGCTTCTCCTCCTTCAGCCTTACTAAGGATCACAGGAAGAGACCAAAGTATAATAAGCTACTTGTGAGTACCTGGGACCCCTCCCTGCCCCTCCCCTCTCCTCCGGACCCCCCCCTCCCCCGGGGGCGGAGTTGCCGCTGGGCTCCTCCCCCCGTCCTCAGCCCCGCCCCCTCGGCCCCGCAGGAACACAGCTTCATCAAGCGCTACGAAATGCTGGAGGTGGACGTGGCATCCTGGTTCAAGGACGTCATGGCGAAGACCGAGTCACCGAGGACGAGTGGAGTCCTGAGCCAGCACCACCTGCCCTTCTTCAGGTAGCCACGTGGTGGCGGCCAGCCCCACTGGGGGCCAGGGGCATGGCCACAGGCCCCCCTTCCCCATCTGGTCACCCAGCTGCCCGCCAGGGGAGACCTGGGACCTGGACAGCTGCTGAGGGCCGAGGACAGAAAGTAGGGGGGGCGCCGACCCAGCCCCGACCCCCTGCCCACCAGCCGTGGACAGATGGGCTCGCCAGGCCCCAGCCCCTCCCGTCCCCGGGGTCAGCCGGCCTCCCGGGGTCAGCCGGCCGTGCGCGTCCCCCTGACAGACACTGTGAACGGAAGACAGCAGGCCACGAGCAGACTCGCTATTTATTCAGTCGTAACCTCTGGGCTGGGGCGGCCCCCAGGGCCCGGGAGAGAGCCGCCCGTCCCGCCCCTCCCCGCGCATCCGCCCCTTCCTCCCAGCCCCTTGCCGTGTGCCTGCCCCTCCGCCGCCGCCTCCTTCCGCAGACATGCTCCCTGCCTCCTCCTCCCTCTACCTTTCTGGCTTTCCCCATCTCCCTCCCTGCCTCTGCCTCTCTCCTGCCCAAACCTGGGCTCTGCCCACGCCCCCCAGCGGGACTCCTGGGTCCACTTAGGTCTCCGGCAGTGGCGCATCGGTCAGCTGGTGTCCTTGCCCCAGGAAGGCAGGCTGGGCCTTACGACTGCGGCTGGGCCTGGGCTGGTCTCTTTCTCTCTCTTTCTCTCTCTCTCTCTCTTTGATCTCAGGGGGTCCTTTTTGGAGTTTATTGTATTTTATTGTACTTGGTGGGGTGTTTGGGGTGGGGGGGGCAAAGAGCTTGTTCTCATGGGGTTTGTCGGTACCTTCAGAAACTTTTACCAAAGTCATGTTTAGCTGCTTGTGGTGGAGCCCCCCAACCGCCTGTGGGTATAGGCGTCTGGGGCAGGGGTTGGGGGGGCGAGCCCCAAAGGTGGGCTCTGGGGGGCTCCTCCTCCCTCGGGGCCAGCCCTTGCGGCTAGAGACTGGCCACAGCTGGGGTGGGGTGAGTTGAGGACCTCAGGGGGCGTGGAGGGAGCCCAAGGGGCCGCGGCCACACAGGGTGGCCTTCAGGGAAGGCGGGCACAGGGCCCGGTGAGGGCAGCAGACGCTGCTGCGGCAGGGACGTGGTAGAGGGGCTCAGTGGCAGGAGTGGAGGCCCAGGGGCCCTGGGGCCCCGGGGAGGCAGGGAGAGAGGGTGCAGGGGGCGGGTGTGGGGGTTCGAGGACGTGAGACAGGACAGAGGTGGGGCTGGCTGAGGGCTGGGCATGTGCAGGCAGTGATGCCCTTGGAGTGCCCCCGAGCACCCCTCGACTCCCCCAGAGCTGGCCAGTGCGCCCTGCGCCCTCCGCAGCAGCCCCAGTGGGAAGGGGGTGTGTTTCCTTTTTGTTGGTGATGCATGCAAATCAAGTGGACAGCAAAACAAAACAAAAAACACAAACAGAAACCCACAGAACCACAAAACCAACCAACAGCAAAGGTGAGGAGCTTGGCCGGCCATGGGCGCAGTCTGGGCCGAGGCGTCACTGTATCCCGTCCGTCCTGTCCACTCTCACTCCCGCTCCTTAACTCCCGAAACGCCGCATGTTCAAAAGTACAGAGTTCTCTGCTCTCTGCCCCCTGCCCCGGAGGGGGACGGCCGCCTTCTCTTGCCCCGTCCCCTTTGTGAGGGGATGGGGGCAAGGTGGGGGGCCCACAGGTCTGGTCTCCCACCCTCCCTCACCTGGCCCAGCCAAGGAGCGGGGGAGGCCTTTGGGGGTAGCTGGAAGGTTCCGTGGCTGGGCCCAGGGCCAGCGGAGGACCTGGGCCAGCCACCTTGATTTATTTTTATTTAACTATTTTCTGTTTTGTGAGTGTGTCTGCCTGTCCCTGCCCCCCTTCCGCGCGGAGTGGGGGTTCTGGGGGAACCTCTTCTTCCCTCTGCCTCTTTCCTGTCCTCCGTCCGTCGCCAGTCACCAGCCATCCTTCTTGACCAGGCAGAGTGGGGAGCGGGCAGGCAGGGGCCTGGGGTGGCCTGGCCCGGGCTGCCGGCCCTCGACCCCTCCTTCTCCGGTCGCCAGTATTCCCCCCCCCACACACCCTTTTTAAAAAACTGAAACGCCCTTGTTTGTAAACCCTTAGCCGCTTGAGAATAAACCGTCCCTCTTCTTCCCCTGAGTCTGTGGTTTGTCTTCAGCTCCGTAGGCCCAGGCAGCAAGAGGTGGGAAGGGGCTGTGAGCTCTGACCTTGGGGGGGGGGGACGGGGGGGACGGGGGGAGCCGTGCCCTTCCGGGGGATGGGGCCTCCGCACGGAGGGGAGACTGAAGCCCAGCAGGGCCGGTAGGGTGGTGTTTGTACTGAGTGGCCTGGTATCAAGCAAGCAGTGTGGGGGACCTCCCCCCCCCGACACCCCAACAGCCCCACAGGTTGGTCAGAGAGGAGCCCTTAATCCCTGGCAGACCTTGGGCGCCCGGCTCTGATGTGCACCCCTCAGCCTGCCGCCCCCGCGCCCTGCCTTCCTGGGTGGCCGCTCAGCCAAGGCCACGGCTGCCTGCCCACCTGCGGGGCCTCGGTGCTGCTGGGAGGCTGCCTCCGAGGCGGGAGTGCACACCAGCGCCGGTCCAGCATGCCGGGTGCCACGCTCCTGCTGCTGGCCCTGCTCCCTGGGGTCGCCACCTCGCCCAGCGGGCCGCTTGGTACGTAGAGGCTGGGGACACGGCCTGTCACGCTGCCGCCCCCATGTTGCCCTTTCTCAGTTCCACTGCTCACCTGCCCTGCTGGGGGTAGGGGGGTCTAGAGGGGGTGGGGGGACACGGGGGCAGGGGAGGTGGGCCCTGCCTCTGTCTCTCCTTTCCAGGTTCCTCTCCTGGACCCCCCACCTTCCTCAGAGGCCCCAGCAGCTATGAGGCCCATGAGCGCGGAGAGCAGTGTGCCAGTGCTTTTAGGAACTGTGTGTGGGGCCCGTCCTAAATGAGAACATAATTTGACAAGCGTCCCTCTGGCAGAGAGGGTGTGGGTGCATGTGTGTCCCTGCCTGGTGCTGCAGCTGCCCTCAGTCAGGGAGTGAGGAAACCGGAGACCTTGGGGGCCTGGATGGGCTCCTGCTGTGCCAGAGGGGAAGAGAGACAGCACCTTCCTTCTTCCCTTCCCCGCTGGTCACAGTACGCTTGGAAAGGAAAGTGGGGGATGGCACCCTCTGCCCGGAGCTGGCCCTGCTTCCCCCACAGAGCAGCCCTGGGGCCCTTGGGGAGCTGCCCTCCCCCAGCCTGACCGCATCGCCCCCATCAGGCACCCTGCGACTGGACTGGCCCAGCCAGGGATCCCCTGGTCTGCCCTGGGTGGAGAAGTCCAGGTCTGAGAAGTGGGGGCTCCTCCCCAGAGGTGCGTAGCTTTACTCCCAGCTTCTTCTGCGCTGTGAGGGTCCCGGGACGTTCAGGGGGACACACCACACCTATTCTGCCAGCAGTGAACCCGGCGCGGAGCCTAGCGCGGGTGAATCCTTACTGCGACAGCACCCATTTCCCAAAGGAGGCGGGGAGGTCGCTGCACTGGCCTGGAGGGGCTGAGGGGCTGCGCCACCTCTGTTGTGTCACCCTTTCTTCCCGCCAGCGCCCCCATTCCCCGCGGCGCCTGGGCCCTGGCTGCGCCAACCCCTTTTCAGTCTGGAGCTGTCGGACGCGGAGGACGCCTTCCCGCGCCGCGCGGGGCCACTCGAGGTCCCGGCCGACAGCCGCGTGTTCGTGCAGGTGTGGACGCGGGGCGCGCCGGGGCCGGGTCAGGCCGGATGGGGGCGGCCGGGGCTGGTGCTTATCTCGCCCCCGCACCCTAGGCTGCCCTGGCCCGTCCCTCTCCGCGCTGGGGCGTGGTCCTGCACCGCTGCTCGATGACGCCGTCCTCGCGCCCGGCCCCGGGGCCCGCCCTGGCACTGCTGCGCGGGGGCTGCCCCGCCGACTCCTCCGTCGTCCTCCCGCCACCGCCGGCGCGCCCGGGTGCTGCCGGTCCCCTGCGCTTCAGCTTCCGCCTGCGCCCGGTCTTCAACAACTCGGTGCAGTTTTTGCACTGCCAGCTGAGCCGCTGCCGCCGCCTCCGGGGAGCCCGCCGGACACCTGCCCCTCTGACGCTGCCGCCGCCATCGCTGGTGCGCGGGGCGGGAAATGGCCGCCTGGGCCAGTCGGGGGCTGGGCACAGGCCCTCTGGCTTCTGAAGGACGAGTCCCTTGGAGCTTGGGGATCTAGGAGTCATACGCTTTGGAGCCTGGAGACCCTTGGAGCTGGGGAGAGTCACTGGGTCTCTCTCAGGCTGGTGGCTGGGCTTCGGGGCCCGTGCGGGGAGTGTGGGTGGGTGGGGAGGGGGAGGGCTGTGGCGCTCTCCCTAGGGGCTCCCCAGGGGACAGGGAATGAACACTGGGCTTGCTCTGGGACACCTTGGGCGGAACTCTGAGCTCCCTCCAGGGCTGGCTGGCTCTACAGATGCAGAGGCGGCCGAACGGCCAAACTTCTGGGTGTCTAATGTTCTCAAAGAACTGGATCGTGTGACCTTGAGGGCCTGAGATTTGGAGTCCTTACAGGCTAGGCGGCTGGATGCTTGTATATCTTAGGGGCTGGGCTCGGGGACCTCTCATGGGGTCGGATTTCCAGTTTACTGGTGCGACTCCCGGTTGCAATAGAGAGTTGGACACCTAGATCTCTCGGGAGCGCCGGGGACAGGTCCCTGAATCCTGGGGCCTGACGTCCCCATCTCTCGCCTCCTCCTCCCCACAGTGTCTGCCTCAGGATGAGGCGTGCACGGGCGCCGGCAGCGGCAGTGGCGAGAGTCTGGGTGCCGACGGTCCCCACCTGCACACGCTGACGCAGCCCATCGTGGTCACAGTGCCGCGGCCACCCCCCGGTGAGCGCGCAGTTCTCCGCAGGGTCCCGGGAAGGGGGGTGAGGAGGAACCTGGGGCCGGGGCCCAGTCCCTGTGATGTACGTCCCACAGGGCCACCCAAGGGCGTCCCCAGCAAAGCCGTGCGTCCTGAGCCTCCCGCCCCGGCCTCCGCGGCCCTAGAGCCCGCGCCCGTGGTGGCGCTGGTGTTGGCTGCCTTCGTGCTGGGCGCTGCGCTGGCCGCCGGGCTCGGCCTCGTCTGTGCGCATTCAGGTACCAACCTCGGCCCGCCGGGACTTCGCACGCCCCCAGCCTATTCCCGCGGGTCGGAACCCCGGGTCGCCGCCACCCAGCCGGTGGGGCACGACCATCCCCAGACCTGCCTGCGCTATGCCCACAGCAGCCGCCAGGGGGCGCCCTTGCCCCGGCTCAATGCGCAGCAACCCCGACTGCTCCGCAGCCTGCCTCTCCTTTCCAGCACCCCCGAACCCCGGTCCCGCCCCGAGAGACTCGCCCAGCGGTACCCAGCCCAGGAGGCCCCAGTAAGGCAGGTAAACGGGCGGGGGGGTTTGTAACAGGGGGTCGGGAGGACAGCTGGAAGAGGGAGGTAATGATAATGACTTCATAGGCTTTTCCTGTGTCAGGAAGTGTTCTCAAGGTTTCATGCCGATTAATTAATGTAATCCTCATAACTACTTTCAGGTAGATATTATTATAATCCCCATATTAGAAATGAGAAACATGAGGCACTCTCTGAAGTAACTTGTCAAAGGTCACAAAATTTGGTGGAGTTCAGACTCTGGCACGGGGTCACCTGCACCCAGCTTCAGGCTCTGTGTCACAAGAGGGGTCCTCAGACCTGGACAGGTACTAGGCAAGGAGAATTCGCGACTCAGACCTACCGCTCACCCTCACTCCTGCACACAGACTGATGGAGGCGGCCAATGATCCGCTGGGAAGGGGGCGGCCTGCATGGTGTCCCTCTGCTTCGCTCAGTCTGGGTAGCCCCTCTCCAGGGATGGCACACCCCCAGCACGGTCCGGAGACACAACAGCCACGGCCTTGAACCAGGCCCGCCAGGACTGGACCGGCCCCGGTCGACTTCAGACCCAGCGGGACCACTGTCTCTGCCTCCTGAACCCTCCTGCCCCTGACCGCTCCTCCTCTCACCTTCGCACTTGGGCTCAAAATAAACACCCGGTCTGACCTACTGAGTTCTGAAGTCTGCGTGTGCACTTGGCCCGTTTATAGGGGGCAGGAAGCAGAGGCCTTGGGGACTTAGCCCACACACTCATATATATGTGTGCAGATGGGGGCCAGGGGAGACCCAAGGGAGTTTTTCCCAAACAGAAAGGGACACCCAATCCCATCTGCTTAAGTTTTAATAAGGTCCACCTTCGGGGCGCCTGGGTGACTCAGTAGGTTAAGCCTCTGCCCTCCGCTCAGGCCCTGGTCTCAGGGTCCTGGGATCGAGCCCCAGGTCGGGCACTCTGCTCAGTGGGGAGCCTGCCTCCCCTTCTCTCTCTGTGTGCCTTTCTGCCTACTTGTGATCTCTCTCTCTGTCAAATTAAAAAAAAAAAAAAGGTCCGCCTCCTTTCTCAACCCCTGCACCTGCCCACCTGCCGCCTCCTCCAAAGCCAGGCTTTCTCCGCTGTCCACCCCCACCCTGGACCCTGCCCTCGCTAAGGCCTCGACCGCTGGCCTCTGCTTCAGTCTCCACTCGTCCAGTTTAGAGCTCTTAGAATGTCTGCCGTCCCAGTTCCTCCCTTCTCCGGAGCAGGACTGCTAGCTCCATTTTACAATGAGGAAATTGAGGCTCAATGAGAAATTGAGGCTCGGTTCGGCCAAACCATTTGCTCTAGGTCCTCCGGGCAGGCCAACTTCACAACCCAGGTTCTTGGCGACCACTGAACAGCTGCCCTCCTGCCAGGGTACACCCCTTTTGGAGAAGCAAAGCACACAGTAGGAGTTTTACAAGACTTAGTCCCGTAATGGAGGGACGGCAGGAGATCTATGGTTTCGGCTCCAGTTCACGGATGAAATAAAATGCGGACGGGGGCGTGTCTCATGTGCCCCCACCTCAGTTCGCGGGCCAGTCTCTCCATCTCCCATCTACGCCGCTCTCCAGGGCCACCAACGCGGAGCCACGCCCCCATCTGTTTCCGCCTCCGCGCCGCGCTTTCTGACCCCAGCGGCCTCCGTAGCTCCGCCTACCAGGGAAACGGGCCGCAGCGGCGACACCGCCCTCGCCGGCATGAAGCCTCCACAGCGGCGGCGGGCGGCCCCGGCGCGCTACCTGGGCGAGGTGACCGGCCCCGCGGCCTGGAGCGCCCGCGAGAAGCGACAGCTGCTACGACTGCTGCAGGCGCGGCAGGGCCAGCCGGAGCCGGATGCCGCCGAGCTGGCCCGGGAGCTGCCGGGCCGAAGCGAGGCGGAGGTGAGCGGTCCCGGGCAGGGAGCCGGGCTGGAGACTGGGCTAGGACGTGGGCGGGGCATACGTGCGGCGGAGGGGCGGGGCGAGCGCGAGGATGGGGGCGAGGGGACTTGGAAAGGAGGCGGGGTGTGTGGGGGGGCGTACGTGAGGCCCTGGCTGAGGGGCGGGGCGAGCTTGGAGGAGCGGCTGGGCGTGGGCGGGGCATGCACGAGGCTGAGGGGCGGGGCGAGGTGGAGGCCGCGGGTGCGAGAGGCTGAGGGTCGAACTTCGAATTAGACCGAGTGGGTGGAGGCCGGGTCAGGGCGGAAAGAGCCGCGGGACCCCGGGGCAGTGAGGCTGAAGTGAGAGCCAGGAAACGGGCCCGAGTGGGTGAAGCGAGGTAGTACTTAGCAAAGGGTGGGCCGTGGCTGCGGGGAGGGACCGGAGCTGTCCTGGGCCTTACACCTGTGCAGGGTGGCTGGTCACACCTGGGGCCTGGCCCCGAACCCCGGGGCAGAGTCACCGAGACCGGTCACACCGGGGTAGCGGGAGGCTGGGGAGCAGTGCCGGTCCCGCACGCAGCAGGCGGTAGGCTTTGGCCTCTCTCTCCAGCCCTGGGCGCCCAGAAGGCCCATTCGGCCGCCTCCTCTCTTCTCCAGATCCGGGACTTCCTGCGGCAGCTCAAGGGCCGCGTGGTCCGGGAGGCCATCCAGATGGTGCAGCCCGGTGGCCCGCAGGGACGGAGACGCGGGGAAACACAGACCCCGGCCCCCATCGAGGTGAGGCAAGACAAGGCCCCCTGAGGCCGGCCCCTGTGGCATGATGTGGGTATTGAGGGGAATAACCTCAGGGGATCCCCAGGAGGGGCAGGGCTTGGAGACCCCCCGAGGGTGGGTCCCCAGGCCCACCGTGGGCCTTTTTGTCGCCCCCTCCAGGTATGGATGGATCTGGCAGAGAAGATAACAGGCCCGCTGGAGGAGACCCTGACTGTGGCTTTCTCACAGGTACATAAATCCCGCAGGCCGGGTGAGGGTGGTGCGCGCAAGGCTAAGGGGGACTGGGCTGCTGGGCCTTTCCTCTTGCCCGCCCTGTGACGCTGGCCAGTCACTGAACACACTGAGCCTCAGTGACCCCGCTTGCGACAGCCCCTCCATGTTACGTCCAACAGGGGGGATTTGGTGAGCAGGTGGTGGTGGACGGCTCCACCGGGTGCAGGGCAGGAGAGAGGCCTGTTGGAGGACCTCCCCCCTTTTCCCCTCCCTGATCTCCCTTCCTGCCAGGTACTCACCATCGCCGCCACGGAGCCCGTCAGCCTCCTGCACTCCAAGCCCCCCAAGTCCACACAGGCGCGGGGAAAGCTACTGCTGCTCAGCGCCCCTGGTGGGCGGGAGGACCCCAGCCCTGACACTCCTGGCCCCGCCCCTAAGACGAATGGACCCGCCACGGAGGCCGCAGCTGCATCCCTGTCTGACCCCGCGGCGGCGGCAGCGGCAGAAGAAGCAGACTTCTCCGTGGACTTCGAGAAGATCTACAAGTATCTGTCGTCTGTTTCCCGCAGGTGTAATGGCCCTGAGCTTTCTGCAGCTGGTGAGACTAACGGACAGGGACTGTGAGGGAGGGAGCCCCAGGTAGCACACCTGCCCTGCCCTCACCCCAGCCCTCCGTGTCCATCACCAGAGGCAGCAGTGGTCCTGGACCTGCTCCTGGCACTTCCGCAAGAGCTGCTCCGCCTGCCCTGCGAGGCCCTGGTTAAACACCTGTCGGATACGTACGCGCACCTGACAGCCCCCCAGCCCGACCCAGCGTTCGAGGGCCTGGCGCCCGGAGCTGAGGATGCCGGGACAGGTGTCCAGGGGCACGAGGAGGCCAGCCAGGCGGAGCTGCAGGCCCCCGAGAACGCCAGGCCCAGGGAGCCAAGGTCTGTTTGGCAAGCAGCCGGGGTCTGCCCCCTGAACCCGTTCTTGGTGCCCCTGGAACTTCTGGGCCGGGCAGCCGGCCCTGCTAGGTGAAGGCCCAGCGGACGGAGGACACAGCAGACATCTGTGAGCCCCCCGGCCCTCAGTGCTGCCTGGGCTGGCCCCAGGTTATCAGGAGGACCCTGTCACGGTGGAAGGTCCCTGAACGGTGGGCAGCAGGGGTTGGCCTCTAAGGTGACCAACACGGCAGGGGTCTCCTAAACAGAGGCACGGTTGTACAGGGGTTTGGCCACAGAACTGAGGTGGGGGAAGCAGGAGGGGGGGAGCTCCTGTCCCGTCCAACATCTGCATCCTACATCCTGTGAGTAAAGGTCTTGTCAATCTGTCTTGCTCCCTTTTTCCTGTGAGTGAATGATGGGAGTGGAGGCCCTGAAGTGCCAGAGGGAGAAGTCAGACAGGACTGAGGGAGCCTTAGGTCCCAAGGCTGAACTGGGGGGGGCAGGCCGGAAGGAAGGCCCAGTCGTCAGTAGAGGCCGCCACTGCCAGGTCTGGTTCTGTGCCCCTGGGAGTGACCTTGGTCTGGCCGTGAAGGGGACCCTCGGTGATTGCTGATTGTGTGGAGGATGAGTTCTGAGCCTGACGGGTTCTCAGTGCAGGTGGCCTCACCTCACGCCCGTGAAGAGAAGCCAGGAGGGGGAGCCAGGCCCCAGGTAGAGGTCAAGGGTTAGGCGTGGCGGCCTCTTGTGGCAGGAGGTCGGAGGGAGGGGAGCAGCCCCCCCAGGTGGCCTTAGCAAAGGGAGGAGGTGGAAGGAGGAAGGGAGGGAGGCGGAGCTGGGGGTGGAGGGGCCTTGGGGACAGGGAGGGAGGAGCCGGGCTGGGGGAGGAAATGTTGCGCCGCTGCCAAAGGTCCCAAATGCCCAGGAGTGCGGTGGTGTCTCCCTGGAAGGGGTCCCCCTTCCCCAGCTTGCCTGAGGGTGTAGATTCAGGGAGAGGCTGCAGAGCGCACGGCCGGGAGCCGGGTGTCCTCCCACAGCACAGCACCGCCCCCCGCAGCCCAACTAGTCCTCTGGGAGCCGGTGAATCGCGTTCGCAGAGCCCGTGCAGTCACACAGGCTGCCTTTTATAGAAGCGCTTGCTTCTCCCCGCACGCTGCGCACGGCTCCCTGGGGCACAGACAACGTCTCCCGGCGGGTGTGGAGCCCAGCCAGCCCACTCGGTTGCTGCCCGGCCCCCGGCTTCCAAAGCGCACGTGTTGGGTGAGCAGGAGGAACCAGGCTGAGAGAGGTTTGGGGTGCAGCTGTGGTCCGTGCCAGGAGAGCCTGCCACTTCTTGGCTCAGCGGGCCTCCCTGGCCCCCCATTTCCACGGAGCCCCCCCCAGTTCTTCCCAAGTCAAGGGAAAGAAAGGGGGGGTGGATCTCAGCGATGCACGTTGCTGAACAGAGCTAGTTCACAGGCCAGTCCCCCCAAAATGCCGCCTGGCTGTTTTGGCAGCGTGGGGCAGCCACGAAGAGCATGTGCGAGTCAGACCCGGCTTCACATTCCAGCCAGGCTGGAATCCTGCCACTCAGCACCATGCAGGCTAGTCCCTCCGGCTGCCTGACTTTGGTCCCCCGCCTGTGGGGCAGCGATGCTAAGAGGGCTCACTGCGGGTCCTGCAGAGGGAACAGGGCACGCGCGGCTTGGCGGGTAGTAAGCGCTCAGTGATAGCTTTTATTGACACCATCCGCTCGGAGGCAGGGAGCGGGCAGAAGGGCTGGGGAAGGCCACCGGGGGATGCGAGGAGGGCTCAGAGGGAAGCGCGGGAAGCGACAGGAGGGCCAGGGATGGGGGCTGACCTGTGCTGGGGAGAACCTGTCCGCACTCCTCCCACCGAAGGTGCCGCGCGTCCTGGACTCACAGCAGCCATCGGTGCTCTCGGATCCCGAACTCCGGGACAGGCCGCGCGGGGCACGTGGGTATGGCAGCCTCCACGACGCGGGCGCAGGACAGCCTGCCCCGCAGAAGCGTCTCAACACTAAGGGGGGTTTGGGGGCGGAGGAGTGAGGGTGGCCAGACCACAGGGGAGAGAGGGGGGACACGCGGGTCCCCCGCATCCAGGAATGGACGTGACACTCATGCTCGGCGACAGGACAATAGCAGAACCACCTATACGCCTTGGGGTGGGGATGGGGGGCCTCTTCCCAGTCGGGGGCCAGCCGAGCTGTCGAGATATGGAGCGAGGACGGGGCGGGATAAAGGCACGAAGTGGGGCTCCGGCGGGGCCGGGAGGAAAGATGGGAGGGGTCTGAGGGGGAGGAGCTGGACCTCTAACGCCCTCCCACCTCGGGCTAGGCGATGGGGCGGGGTCCTGAGCGCGATCCCCTGCCAGGCTGCGCCCCGGTCGGGTCCGCCCTTGGGGAGCGGCCCCGCGCGGCTCAGACCAGCGCGTAGTCGAACTGCCCACGCTCGAGCGCCTCCTTGTGGTCGGTCCAGGACGAGGCGGGCATGCGGCTGTAGGGGTCGAGCAGGATGCGCACGCAGCGCACCATCAGCAGCACCAGGACCACGAGCAGGCAGAGCACGAAGGCGAACACCGTGCGCTGCTCCGCGTCCAGGCCCGCGCCCACCGGGGGCCCCGTCGACGGCGGCAGCGGCTCGGGGGACAGCGTCCACGTCGCGCTCATGGCTCACATCGCCGCGCGCCCTGCGGAAGAGGCGCCGGCCGGGGGTGCTGGGATGAGGATGCGCCTTCCCTCCCCCTGCGCCGCCCCTCCCGCCACCGCCCCCTGACCTTGCCCGGACCCAGCCCCTGCCCGCGCCTCTGTCCCCCCGGCTACGCCCAAGCCCGGCTCCCGGGCAAGCCGCCACAGGCACGCGGGGACCCAACTCCGGCCGTGCGCGCAGGTGGGGGCGCTGAGAGTGGGGAGAGGGAGCCCGGACCCGGCTGGCCCGCGCACAACAGGTGCGAACGCGCAGCCCGGCGGCGCAGCGGGGCGAAGCCCTGTCCCCCGCCCCTCTCCCTTTGTTCTCGGCGTCCCGGGGACCCCTCCCCCACCACCCCCGCCCCGCGGCGCCCCTCACCCTGGCCTCGACCGGGACGGGGACCGTGCGCCCAGTGGCTGCGCTCTCTTCCGGGACCCAGCCGGCTCCGCTCTCGGCCTCTCCTCGGCGGCAGCGGCGGTGGCGGCGGCGGCGCCCCGGGCTCAGCCCACCCCACCCGCCCCAGGAGCGCCGGAGACCGAGGCAGGCGAGCCGCGCGCTAGCCGGGCCGCCGCGGCTGTTCCCATGGCGACGGGGGGCGGGGCCGCCGCGGGGGGGCGGAGGCTGCGCAGGGAGCGGTGCGCGGGCTCGCGACCCCGCCCCGGACTCCGCGAGAACAGAGCTCCCACCCCGAGGCGCCTGGGAGACCCCGGCCGCGGGGAGCCTCAGCACCCAGGACCCCGCCCACCCCACCCCAGAAGCATCCAGGCAGCCCAGCCCGACTTCCGCACCTTCCCCGCGATTCTATGCGATGGACCCCTGGACCAGACGTCCTGCGGGGGCGGATCCCAGTGCCTCCAAAAATCACTCCTGTCGGCACTCCAGCTTCTCCAGCTCTGGGGACCCCAACCCCCCGAGACCCCAGCCGGACTACTGAAAAGCTCCCTAGCTCTTGTGTCACGGCCCCCCCACCACAGGGGAAGCAGGGTCCTGACCAGGCAAGGCTGCTCCTCCAGGGCCGCAGTTCCTTCAGTGACCTTGCCCACCTCCTTGAGGCCTCCTGGCCAGCTCCCACCACCCCATCATCAGTCCCAGCTCCCCCCGCCCCGCTCCTCCCAAGTGACAGACACATCAGACGACCCAAGCTGCTCTCCTGCACTTTGGTCTTTTATTCTGTCCAAATATCAGGCATATATACAGGGTAATAAGGGCACTGTTAAAAAACAAAGCCAAAATGGCCTGGCTGAAGTGGCCAGTGGGCCACTCTGAGTGGCAGGGGCCTGGGCCCTGCCGTCCTGCCTCCAGAGGATCCCTGGGCAGGGGCCCCTTGGCACCATCTGGCCTGTGCACCGCAGTGACCTCGCCCAGCAGCCCCACAGGGCAGAGGAGCAGCGCGGGCCCGCAGTGTGGAGAGAAGCCTCTGCGGCTGCCAGCCCTTCCCCATCCAGCTGCTTCCAGTCACCCTAGTAGAGAACCAACAGTCCTGTCCCCAAAGGTCTAACTGCTGTAGGCAGACACCAGTCCTCGGGTGTCCACTGTGTGCTGATCCAGCCCAGAAGCCCCCAGTCATGGCCACCACGCTCAGAGGACCTGCTCTGTACTGGAGGCGGAGATGTCCAGAAGCCGCCAGGCTGCGTAGGGGTTGAGTTCGTCCTGGTCTCGGCAGAGCGCCCACACGTACAGCATGCGCAGCACCTTGTCCTGTCGAGGGGGGGAAGGTGAGGGCTGGGGATGAGGGACTGTTGAGAGGGGACACTGGAAGGGACCAGGGAGTGGGGCAGCGGGCGGTAAGCCTGGCTCTGGGCTCCAGAGGCTGCAACTCAGGATGTGGCACAACCAGACAGCTCCGTCACGCTCTGACCTCCACCAGGCCCAGCTAGGGGCCTCGACTTCTGGAGGCCCAGCCCTGCTGCTTCTGCAGTCATAAAAGCTCCTGGCTCCAGAGCGCGGGGAGCTGAGCGCGGCCACCCACCCGTCCCGCTCCAGTTCCTCCCTCACTCACCGGGTCGCCCTCGACCACCTCGCCTTTGGGGTTCTTGATCACCATCACCAGCTGGGCCTGGAAGGTGATGATCAGCACAGGCCCCTGCTCCATCATCTTGCCCATGGCCAGCTGTTGGGGGAGGGGGGCGGGGGCTCAGAGAGTGGCCACACCCCTTCCCTGCTCCTCCCTTTTGCAGGGGGCGGCCCCAGCACTCCCTTTGTGCCCCTTGTTGCCCAGGCCCCTTCTGAGGGGTCGCCCGTTTCTGGGTGGGGGATTCCAAGGTCCTTCCCAGTGTGAGCCCAAGTCCCAACTGCTAAGAACCCATGCGGCCTCCCCAGACGTGGGCCGGGCACACACATCAAGGCCTCCCAGAGGGGCCAGTTCTGCACACAGGCAGGGGAGAGGGAAGCACGCGCTGGCGTGTCTTCAGCTCCCCATAGGGACAGTCGGGACCTGAGCGGTCCTGACAAAGCGCCCACCCTTCCCAGTAAAGCTGCAGGGACACACACTGCCTTCCGGGGCCCCGAGGTCAGGGCAGAGGCATCCAGTGTGTCTGCCACCTGCCCAAGCATTCTCCCACCACAGGCTCCCACTGAAAGGGACCCTGGAGGTCCCTTAACCCAAGCACCTGCCCGTGTCACGGCTCCTCCAGGGACAGGGCGCCCCTGTGACGAGCACACCCCCAGGGAGACACACTCACATCGACGTTGTCGATGTCCAGGATGCGGGAGTGGAACTGCAGGCCCAGCGCTCTGGCCTGCTGGATGGGGTGGGCCAGCTGGCTGTAGGTCTGCAATGAGAAGCCGCACACCTGTAGCCCCCAGCACGCCCCGGGGCCGGCGCCCCACGGGGCCGGGTGCACAGGCCTGGGAGACTCTCCCTGGCTCACCAGCCAAGCTCCGTGCTTTCAGCCCCGGCACTGTCCAGCAACGGCTCCCGGCGCCTGGGTTTGCCATGCCAGGAGTGGCAGATGCCAGGAGCCCGGCTCCGAGCAGCCGGCTGCTGCCACCCGCTTGCTGGCCCGAAGCACGGCCCCCTCCCTCGCAGCAAAGGCAGCACTGCATCAAGACCATGAACTACAAGTGGTAGCCCCGAAGGGTTGGTAATTTTCCTGCTACAGGATCTGAAACCACAGGCCCAGGCGTCCGGTGAGGCCTCTCTGGCTGATCCTGGACTTGCCCATATTCACAGTCCTGAGTCTTGGCCTGGAATCAAACGCGTTTTCTAGGATTTGCCCTAATCCGCGGCTACTCTGACATGGGCTGCCCAGGAGGCCTGCTCCTCGCTGACCAGCTCCTCTGAGAAGCTGCTGGCCGCAGGCAGCTCGTTCTTCCCCAGGGGAAGCAGCGCCCCCCCAACAGCCCTCTCCCCAAGCCTGCGCCTAGGCCCGGGACATGGGCAGCCTTGCAGCTTTCCTCTGGAACCTTCTCTGGACTCAGCAACTATGATGGAAGACATTCCAATCACACCTACTTTTTATGGAAATAACTGATCTACCAAGAAAAAAACCAAAATGCTGCCACTCCCATTTCTGGTGTGATTCTTTAAAAAAAACGACATTTAAAAAACACCCTCTCTAAGAGCACCTGCAATTTCAAGTGCATTTCCAGGGGCACCAGCAGCTCTCTGGCAAAGATAATCAACCACATCCTAATGGTCCCAAAGTATTTAAAAAAAAAAAAAAAAAAAAAAAACCCGCCACCCCCACTCTCAGAAATGTCTGCTGGATTAGTCACCATGCAGAGGAGTACTTTAAAAAAAAAAAACCCGACATCTTCTCCTCTGCGTTCTCCAAGTTGTTTGTGAGCTGGAAGCAGAATAGAATCAGCCAAAAAAGGCTCTGGATTGCTTAATACAAATAAGCTCGGGGAAAAAAAAAAGCCCCATGAAGACACAGGTCAGGGAGTGAGCAGGGTGAGCCGAGGTGGCCGGCCAGAGCCCTGCGGGGACGCAGAGGCTGCCAGGCCCCGGGCAGACAGAGTGTGCTCCCGAGGAGGGCTGGCCCGCCGTCCACAGCCCGGCGCCGTGCAGCCCCGGGACCCGGAGCCCCGGCTCCAGGCAGCCCCGTCAGGCCCTGTCAGGACACGCAGCTCCTCCCCGTGCGGGAAATCTATCACCGTCTGTTTTGATCTGTGTTTCGGGAACTTGAAGTGAGAACAGCGAATGAGTCCCATCAGAGCATCGCGTCCTGCAAATGCTGCATCTGTGTTCGTGCTGTTTCCTCATGACGCCTGTGACATGCGCGTGATGATGGACTCTGGCCCAGGGACAGGAAGGTCACACACACCCAGGGCTATTCACAGCCCCTCTCCGCCCAGCCCCGGCCCCCGGGGTCCCCCACAATCAGGACACCGGACCCTGTCGTGCCCTTCTCTGACCGTCCTGCCCAAGCGGATCTCCAGGCTGTGATTCTTTTTAGGCCTAACTAGAAAAAATAAAAAGAAAGAAGTACTCACAGCTTCATAGCACCAATCTTTGAGAATGTCGAGCTCTCCAGAAATCATGGCCTAAAAGGGGAAAACGACAAAAAAAATGAGCTTGAGTCTCAGAAGGGACGATCCAGGTGGGGGGCCCTCCCTACAGACTCTAGCTGGGGAGAAGGGGCCCTCAGGTTGGGCTGTGGCAGCAGGTGCCCGGTCAGGCCCCAGGGACCAAGGGCCTTGTGTGTTGACCCCCCGGAAGCCCAGGGTGGTCCCAAAGGCCTCATACGAGAGGCGAGGAAGGTGGCATCGTGGTGGGCTCACCCCGGCCGGGAAACTAAGCCAAGGAGGCCAGCAGCTGCCTTCTCGCTCCACTGGGGACGGAGCTTTGCCCGGCTGGGTCCACACAGGCAGGAAGCACAGGCAGGGCCACACCCACAGAAGGTGATGAAGGAGCCCAGGACCCGGAGCCCAGGACCCGAGGGTAAACACAGGCAGGCTGGGGGCTGAGACAGCCTCCCCCGTGGAAGAAACCTTTCGTCTGTGTTCAGACCGCTGCTTCTGGGGACTGCTCCATTTCTACAGCCTCCCAGCCCAGCCCAGAGTGGCCTGAGGGACCTGGGAAATCGGAGGGGGAGGGGACCCTGGGAAGGTCACTGAGATGGAGGAGGAAGGAGGCGGGGATAGGAACCCATCAGGAAGTGCAGGGCCCTTCTGTGGTCTCATCAGGACCTTCCCCAGGTCCGGCCACATCGTGGGGGCTAAAGGAACAGACATGGCAGGGAAAAGGCCACCAACCTCGGGCACGGGCCTTGGGGAGGGTGCATTGTGGCAGGACCCTGAGCAAACTGCTCTCTCCTCGCTTCTGAGCCAGAAAGAGGGGCTAGAAGATGGGACCAGGATTCCCACAGAGAGGACACCTCGGAGGGAAGCCCCCTCAGGGACCTCCTTGTGGCTTGGCCCCCGTGCCACAGTGTCCCCAACTCCTGAAAGGCCCCAGGCGGCCGCTCGAGGCAGCTTCGAGGGAACCGCCTCCAGCAGCGAGCACGACGGAGCCGGGCAGGAGGCTCCAGGCCAGCTTGCAAGGGAGGTAGGAGTTGCTCCCGGACATCGTGATGGGGAACTCAGTCCCAGGAGCAGACGCACCCCACAGGCAAGGCAAGGCAGAGAGCAGCTGCCATCGTGGGGACCAGCAGGGCCCACGGGCGGCCCCGGGTGCCTTCTCAGAGGCGCGTGACAAACAACGGCCAGGCGTGGGGGAGCTCAGACCTCTGAAGCCAGGACGGCCATCTGCCCCTGGCACAGTGCCCCATCAGGCCGCAGCCCGTGTGCCGTGCGTAGCCCTGGGTGACCAAAGTAAGGCAGGACAGGGCGGGCCCACTGAGGGGCGACCCACCTCCAGGACGTTGGGGATGATGTCGTTCTCACACTGCTGCAGGAACCGCTCCTTGTCGAAGGCAGGGTCAACTCGCAGGATCTCCGTGAGCACCTCCGACATCTCGGTCTTGGAGAACAGGCCCCCTGGAGGCAGCCGAGCCAGGAGTGGGTCGAGGGCCCACGGCCCTCCCGAGGCCGGCCCCAGTGGCAAGGACGGGCAAGCCACTCACCCAGCAAGTCCGTGACCTTGTCCGTCAGCGCACGGGACGCCCGGATAAGTGCGTTGTCGCTTTCATCATACTTCATCTTCATCTCGAAGAACCCTGTGGGGGCGTGGGCCAGGGTCAGGGGCCCTTCCAAAATGATGCCTCTATTCCACGACTCCCGAGGGCTCTTTGGGGCCCCTGTGAGATCCACTCTCTGAGCAGAAAAGGTAAATGGGGGGCCCTCTCCGAGCCTGTGTCCCCAGCAGTGGGCCGAGGGGGCTATGTGAACAGTGAGGGGCCGCCCCGCTGCCTGGCGCTCTCCCTCCACAGGAAACAGGCCTCTAGCAAGCCTCCCAGGACAAGGGACGAGGGTGTGCAGCCCCTGGGAGGCCCCCCACCCCAGACGAGAGCAGAGCAAGCCGGGCCCGCGAGCTGGCCGGCTGTGCCCCACCAGCGCTCTCCCTACCGGGGAGTATCTCATGGTGGAATCCACAGCCGTGGCCCAAGCGAGGCGGGTGTGCCCGGCCGCCCAGCTGCTGACAACAGCTCTGGCAATGACAGCGGCGGGTGACTTGGCCCCCACGGAAGGGTCCCTGGCCCACCGGCCCAAGATGTCCCAGGCTGCCCGCGTGAGCAGGGCTGGCCACTGCTGGCCTGTGCTCGGCCAGGGCTCTGCTGCTCACTGGCTGGGCGAGCCCGTGGGAGCGGCTGGTCCCCTCGGACCCTGGTCTCCTCCTCTGTAAAGTGGGGGGGTCTGGCTTGTGCCCAGCCCAGGGGGGCACTCAGGAAGTGTCTGCTGTTACGGCCACGCTGTCAGCTGAGCCTTGGAGATGTGAACACTCACGATTAAAGACCACGTTGTTGTCCCTGAAATCTTTCCACTGCTGGTACCACCTGGAGTCCTTGTGCAGCACGACTCCCAGGGCCTCTCTAGGGAAGACCGACCGCGGTGACGGTGACTGGGGAGCGCCCGAGCCCTCCCTCCCACCCGGCCAGGAGGGGAGGAGCCGGACAGCCCCTTGGCTCTCAGCCTCCTGCCTCCTCCCTCCCCTTCCCACCGCCCCACCCTCTCCCCAGAGGCCCGAGGGAGCAGGAACTCAGAGCAGAAAAGCAGCTGGGAGCTGGGGAAAGGACGGCACGGGGGTGGGGGGGCCGGGGCGCTGACAGGTCTGCTACCTACTCGTTGGGCTCGAACACCTTCTCTTCCTTGAACTTCTCGCCCGCAAACTCCTTCCTCTTCCTGAGCCGCTCTGGCCTCCGATAGGGCCCAGTCTGCCCCAGCACACTCTGGTCCAGCTCCTTCTTCACGGACTCCACCCCCTGGAGGAAAGCAGCCCACCGCGCGGAGGGCACCCAGGACCTTCCCGACACTGCAGACCACCACGGCGGGCCTGTGCATGTGCACTGGGAAGCCCAGTGTAGGGCCTGATGGCAACCCAGGGCCTTGGCCTCCCGCAATTTTGAGGTCATGTGGCCCAGAGTAACCTGCTTGACTTCCCTGCATGGACAGCAGGACTGTTCTAGATGGAACCTGCTTTTCTTTGGCCTCCGTTTCAAACCCCCAGACAGGGGCTCTGGCTGCGTGCAGGGGGCTATGCGTGCCCCCCTCTGGAGAGCCTGCCCCCCCCACCTGTGGCCTCTTCCCTATATAGTCCTCCCTCACTTGTCGCTCAGGAACTGCTCATCCCTGCCGGGTCCCCCAGGCCCCTTGAGAGCAGAAACATGGGCTTTCTATCTTGGGACCCCCGTGGCCAGAGAGGACCCAGCCAAGGGAAGATTCGACAGGTGATGGGGAACGAATTCAGGACTTCCAGTCACCCGGAGTGCAACAGGTCCCCGGTTTAGGGCCATAAGCAAAGACCGTCAGGAGCTCAGAGGATCTCGCTCGCCCAAGGCTGCCCGGCCTCGAGTGGAGCACAGACCCGGTGCCTTGGGCGGGGGCTCCCCCTTCCAGGGCGGCGCTCCGAGTTGGGAGCTCTGGCTCCTGGGTTCAGAGCAGACCAAGGGAGGCAAGGGCACCCCCGGCCGTAAGGCCTGACCCACCTGGGAGAGGGCTCTGAAGGCGGCCGTCTTCCCCAGCTTCTCCCCGCCCTTGGACACTGACTCGGCGGACTGCTTGGCAGTCTTGGCTGCTTCTTCCACGCTCTCCTTGATTTTTCGGCCAAGGTCGCTTTTACTGACTTCGTCAAGACTCTACTGAGACAGAGGGACGGGGACGTCAGCACAGCGCCCCTTGGGGCCCGCACGAGCTCCCCCAGAGCTACGGCCGGTCTAGCCCTCCGAAGGGCAGGAACAGGTGAGCATCTGGCCCACGGGGCCCCGAGACTCAGGTACCCTGTGTACAATGTCCAGGGTACTGGGCCCTTGGGCTCCGGGCTAGACACCAGGTCTGCTGGGCTATCCCCAGAACGGGCAGGAGTGGCAGCCTGGGGAACAGAGGGGAGGAGCCTGCATCCAGCACGGCACTGGCCTGACCCTCTCTCCTGCCCAGAACAGAGAAAAGCAAAACAAGCCCCGAAAAGGATGGCCGCAGCGTCTCCCTCCCGTCTCCACCCCGGCCTGCGGGCCAGGCAGCGCTTCCCAGGTTTTCGGCAGGAAGAAAAAAATCCTCCTCTCGCCTTCTGTCTTTGCCAGCGGCAAGCAAGCTTCTCACCCAAGTGGTAAACTGCAGGGCACGTGGGCTAGTCTGACTTCACCCTCCTTCCCGGGGGCGCCCTGCAGCCGAACTCCGGAAGCCGCCCGACCAGGCACGCTCTTCCCTGCTCGCCGCCCACGGCCACTCATCGCCTGGGCCAAGTCCCGCCCTGCCGAGTCCCGGGCGCCGGCTCTGCCTGCTGCTTCCCGCCCCGCGCGCCTCCCAGAGGTGCCCAGCAGATGGCCCCGGAGCGAGGCCAACGGAGCGCGGGGGCCCCGAGACCATTACCTCCTTCACTGTGCCCGAGATCTCCCCCAGCTTCTTCTTTATCACCTCGCTCGTCCGCATGGTCTCCGATTCGATGGTTCTCTACGGTAGGGACGTTGTTTCTTTTGGTTATGACGCCACAGTTCTCTTACAGGCGAGGGTCCAGAGAAGTGTTTTCTCAGAGGCTCCTTCCCCCGCCCCGGGGGCCTCTCACTGCCCCACAGCCTCTGCAGCGGGCCGGAAGGCTGACCCGTGG
This sequence comes from Neogale vison, assembly GCF_020171115.1. Lineage (NCBI taxonomy): Eukaryota > Metazoa > Chordata > Mammalia > Carnivora > Mustelidae > Neogale > Neogale vison. Next base: position 218,947,786 of record NC_058096.1, read on the forward strand.
AGACCCTCTAGGCCCAGCCCTCGGGGCCACTCTCTCGCTAGGTGCAAGGGAGAGCCGTCCCCTCCCCCACCCCTCCCCCGTATCTGACACTAACTGACCTGGTCCTGCCTCACTCGGCACCCCTGCAGCTGCCAGCCCCTGCCGGATCCCCCACAGCCACGGTGCCACCTGCCCTGCTCCCAAACCACCCCTCAGCCCCCTTCCCTTCCTTAATGGAGAGGAAGGGTGATCCGCCACAGATGGAGCAGACCTTGCGCATGGCTCGGGAGGGCAAACAGCCCAGAGACCCAGAGCGGGTGCCCCCTGCTGAGACGGGGTGGGGGGCTGCCCCACCGCCCAGGCCTTGTGTGGCAGAGGCGGTGCAGCCGCTCGCCGTGGCTCGCCGTGGCAGGCGTCTCGCAGCTGCTCACCAATGACGACACCCGCAGTGCTGTGACCCGCTTTCTACCCACTTCACTCAGAGAGCCACGAGCGCCTCTCAGGAGAGCGCGTCTCAAGCCTACTGCTCCCGCGGTCACCAGGGGTGCCCGGCGGATGCACACTGGGATCCTGCAGCGGCGGGGCTCCGAGACCCGGCATTTCTCACGAGCTCCCAGGAGAGGATGCCGCTGCCGGTGTGCACAGGCCGCGCTCCGTCTCACCACGGACACAGAGGGCTGGCGGCGGACTCCTGTCCCCTTGCCCCCCAGTGCCAGCACAGGGACCTCGCCTGCCCCTGCCACACGGGCACCGCACGGGAAGTGAGTGTCCCAGCGGGGGACACGCGCAGCAGAGGGACTCACGTATTTCCTCCTGGCTTCCTGGAGCGCGTCGGACTCTTCCAACTTGCGGGCCTCATCTCGGAACTTCTTTATACTTTCTTTCATTTCCTTGTTTTTGGCTAATTCTTGTTTGATATTATCCAACAAGCCAGAGAGAAAGCCTTTCCTGTTTCCAGAAGAATAAGATCTGGACTAGAAAAAAATGTGAAAAAAAAACCAAAGGGTTTGTACTTTCTCCTCTGCACCGATACGGTTTCACAATGAACAGCTACCTCTTTCCTGAGTGACAAAAGTCAAATCAAAAAAGCATCGGGTTGGGTGCCTGGGGGGGGGGGCTCAGTCAATTAAACATCTGTCTTCGACTCAGGTTATGATTCCTGTGTCCTGGGATGGAACCCCAAGTTGGGCTCCCTGCTCAGTGGGAAGTCTGCCTCTCCCTCTCCCTCTGTCCCCACCCCCATTCACAATCTGTCTCTCCCTCTCTCATAAATAAATAAAATCTTTAGAAAACATATATATAAAAAAATAAAAAAGCATCAGGTGGTAAGTTGTGAAATGTCCGGACAATAAAATATTATCCAATAATAAAAAGAAATGCATTAGCAAGCCATGAAAAGATGCAGTGGCTTGCCACAACGTCATATCTCAATGACATCTCAATTTAAAAAAGACCCAGGGAGGGGCGCCTGGGTGGCTCAGTGGGTTAAAGCCTCTGCCTTCGGTCATGATCCCAGGGTCCTGGGATCGAGCCCCGTGTCGGGCTCTCTGCTCAGCAGGGAGCCTGCTTCCTCCTCCCACTGCCTGCCTCTCCGCCTACTTGTGATTCTGCCTGTCAAATAAATAAATAAAATCTTTAAAAAAATAAAAAAATAAAAAAAATAAAAAAGACCCAGGGAAACCTTGGCTGCATACCGCCAAGTAAGAGAAGCTGATCTGAAGAGACTCCAAACAGTACGATCCCGCTCTAGGACCTTCTGGAAAAGATGAAACCACGCACACAGTAAAAGGATCAGTGGTTGTCAGGGGCCCGTTGGTGGGGGGTTGGCGGGGGAGATGAACAGGCAGAGCCCACAGGAGTTTCTGGGCACCAAGACTACTCTCTGGGACATGATGACGGTGGACACGCAGCGGACGTCTGTCCTCAGCCCAGGAATGTGCAGAGCGAACCCTGAGGTAAACCGCGGACGTCGGGTAAGATGATTACAGATCGCTACTGGCTCACCAGCCGTAGCTACCGCATGACACTAACGCAAAACGCGCCTTATGCAGAGATACCTCACAGGGACACTGTGCCCAGGTGGGAGGAGAGGGGGAGGGGGAGCTGATGGGAACTCTGTACTTCGTGCTCAGCTTTTCTGTACATCTAAAAGTGCACAAAAGAATAAAGTCTATTCTGGGGCGCCTGGGTGGCTGTGGGTTAAGCCTCCGCCTTCGGCTCAGGTCATGATCCCAGGGTCCTGGGATGGAGCCCCACATCGGGCTCTCTGCTCAGCGGGGAGCCTGCTTCCCTCTCTCTGCCTGCCTCTCTGCCTACTTGTGATCTCTGTCAAATAAATAAGATCTCAAAAAAAAAAAAAAGAATAAAGTCTATTCTAAAACAAAACAAACTACCAGGCTCCTTCTCCAACAGAGGAAACCCTGGACAAGAAAGAGGCACAGGTGAGAATCCTCAGAGGGACTCAAATGTGCTCACCCCAGGTGAAGGTCAACAGCCAAAGGGGCCCTTGTCCTAGGACTGGAGTTCAAAGGACTCCGTGGCCCCTTATCCCAAAGAAGCTGGCATAGGACCCTGCTCCCTGGGCTTCTGGGGCCGAGATAACTGCTTCCTTTGGGGGTCACTCTCAAGTCCAAAGTTGGGACTCACGTGTCACCCCAGGGCTTGGCACAAACCTCCCTCATCAACCCACAGGATCACTGTCACCAAGAACTGAAGCTCAGGGGTCTCTCTTGTAGGAAAACCCAACAAACCCAGAAGCCAGAGCCGAGGGAGGCCACAAGAAAGGCCAAGGCCCCACTCCAGGAACAAGAGTCAGTCCACTGCCCGAGACACAGGCTTCAAGGTCAGACTAGGCCAGGTTCGGATCCCCGCTTCGCCACAAGCATGAGAGTAGGCTCCGAAAAGGGAATGCTTGAACAGCCACGCGAGGGAGTCGAGCCAAGGGACAATGGGCACTTTCGCAGTGTGCCAGTGTGCCACCGTGGACACGGCCCGCCTTCCCACTTTCAGGGTGACCGACTCCCGAGCCCCCATCAAGCCGCAGGGCCAGCCTGGCCAGGCCTTCTGGTGGTGGTGGGGGGTAGTCCAGGTTCCAAGACTGTCTGGGACTGCACCACTGTCTATGTGAGAGAGTCTAGTGCTGAGAGGAAACCCAGAGGGAAGGGTAGGGCATGGGCTGCCCCCACCGTGTGGGTCTGGGGAGGTAGGTCAGCTTCTGGGCTCCCAGTAGCGGTGAGGCACCCACAGAAAGAAGCATGGTTGAAGAGGTATGAAGGGAAGGGCAAAAGCTCTAGAAAATGTGGTCATGAGGAACAACAGAAACAGGAAACCAAGCTCCCGATGTGGGTGACTCTGCTCCAATGCCTGGAGGGCTGTCATGGAGAAAAGGGAAGAGTCGCAGGGAGGTACGTTTCAGCAGAGTCCAGGGATGCCTTCCCAGCCATCAGAGCCGACACATCATCCCCTCCATCAGGCTGGAGCTCCTCCCTAGAGGACCGGCACGCTGGGCTCCGCAACCCCGAAGGGCTTAGCCGTGGAATGTCAGCCTATCAGCGGCCCCGGGCAGTGTGGGCAACACTTGAGGCCCTCTCTCCTGTCAGCTAGGCCCGATCTTTCAGAAGACGTGCCCCTGCCCTCTGCTTGCCGGCATTCTGAGTCACTCACCACGGGCAGCTCTCTCCTGGGCCAGCGCGTCTGAGAGGCACGGTGGCGTAGCGGCAGCAGGCTGTGGCTGGACAGGAACTGGACCCCACTGCCGAGGCATCTCTAATTGGGCGAGAAGAGAGAAAAGACCCAATACAGGTAAGAGACTGACAGGGAAGCAGGTAGGCCACACTAAAAAGCAGGGGGATTGCCCAAGACTGATTCGCCAATTTTTACCGCATGCCTGTGCCGCATGCTAGTTGCTCGGCAATCTTGCTAAATTCTGAGAAGCCAGTGGAATCTTGCAGAAAAGACGACACTGGATCTGCACTTCCAGAGTCCATGTCTACTTTCCTGCCTCTGAACCTGGGGGAAACCAGAGGAGTCCTGGGAAAGGCCAACCTACAGTGGAAGAAGGCGAATCCTGCCAGTCTGATTTGATCCCGGAGCCTGAAATGGGCACCCAGAGCCTTGACGCTGGCAGTAAGCAGTCTTCTCTCACAGCCTACCCCCTTTCTGCCAGCCCTGAAGAGCAGAGACCTGGGCTTTCAGAGGTAAAACACGGAGAACTTCTTGGTCCAGGCACAACCCTGGGACAAACCTACCATGTCCTGGTCCAGGGCTGGGCTGCCAGCGGGACAACTGAGGGGACCCACCTGAGCAAAGATACTCTTAATGTCATATAAAAGGCATTTCTGCTCCCACCAAATGAAGAACTTAAGCCCCTTAAGAGAAGGGCCTGTGCAGGTCTTGTTCAATGTTGAACCCTAGCACCCAGAGCTAAGCCAGGTATGCTGATGTTAGTAACCCCGCGGAATCACGCTTCCATTTCCACTCTCTGGCCCTTTCCTCTCCCTGTGTCACTCCTCCATTCTCCAGGAACTTTAAGGAACATCCCAAATGTCACCATGTCCTATAGCTCAAGAGTAATTCCTGAGATGCCTGGCGGGGTCAGTTGGAACAGATTGAGACTCTTTATCTTGGGGTGCTAAGTTCGAGCCCCATGCTGGGGAAAGGGATGACTTAAATAAATAAACTTACCAAAAAAATTGTTTTTTAAAAACAGTAACTCCTGAGACGCCTGTGTGGCTCTGTCGGTAAGCATCTGTCTTTGGCTCGGGTCATGATCCCAGGGTCCTAGGACCAAGCCCCGCATCAGGCTCCCTGCTTTTTTCCCGATCCCTCTGCCTGCTGCTCCCCATGCTTGTTCTCTCTCTCTCTCTGCCAGATAATAAAATAAAATCTTTAAGAGAGAGAGAGAGAGCAACTCCCAAGAGTTTAAGTAAGTTCTTCTTCTCTGCCTACATTATTGATCCTGGAGCCACTGACTTCAGCAACAGTCTGTCTAACTTAGGAAAGAAATCCCACAGTATGCCCAAACCTGAGGTTGGTTCCCCACCAGTTTTTGTGCCCAAATCCAAACACGTAGAGATTCAATCTCTCAGCCCTGACTCAAAAGACAAGCAGCGCCCCCCCCCAAAAAAAAACAAAAACCCAGCCTTGAATCAGAGAGCTTCTTTCTCCCCACACTAGGATCCCTAAGAGACATCTCCTCCCTGCATTCCCGCTCTGTCCTCAGCCTGACCCAGGGTGCTGGCCAGGTCAGCTACCCCACTAGCTGACACTGTGGGCAGGTTGCTTAACCTTTTTGAGCCGCGGTTTCCTCACCCAGTCCCAACAACATGAAGCACTACTGTTTTCTGAGCACGCTATACACACCTCAACTCCCACCGCCCCTGTGAACCCAAGCTCTCAGCCAGGGCGAGAACTACCAGCCGCACTTTCACACGGAGGGTTAGGAGGAGCGAGGCAGGAAATGCTCTTGGTAGAGAACCTGGCATATAAACGCGAGCCGCGACTGTCACGGTGTTCTGACTTCTCGCCGTTTCTCTACTGGGCGCCCAGGCCACCATTCACTCCCCGATGCACGTGGAGTCTGATCAGGGAGTGAGGGGGGATTCGCCCCCCGCCCGGCTCCGCCCATGGCGGCCTCCGACCCGGCACGCTCTGCTCCTGCCCACGAGCTTCGCTCCGGGATCCCGGGCCCGGCCTCCGCCGACCCAATGCCCGAACCCCAAGGTTCTCGCCGAGCCCAAGGGAGGGCGGAGGGGGCCAAAGGCCTGAGGACAAAAAGGCCCTGGAGGTCGCAGGCCTGGAGCTCCCTGGACCCGCCCCCAATCCCCACCCTAACCCCGCACGTCCACTTACCCGCGGGCAGCGGCACCAGCCTCCCCACAGCGCCGCCGCCGCCATGTTGCAGGATCCCGTGTGACCTTCTTGCGACGCGGCCAGATGGCGTCACCCGCCGCGTCGATGTGGCGCGGCGTGGGCCTGGGAAAAGCCGGCTCTGGGGGCGGGGTTTCGGAGAGGAAACAGCCAATGACTAGACAGCATTCCCGGGGAGGGCGGAGCCTTGGAGAGCGGAGAGGCATAGGGCGGAGCGTAATGAGGGGGGAAATTCCTAGACAGCTAGGCCTCTGATAGGGCAGGATTTCGGAAGGCGGGGCCTGGTCCTGGATGTCACCCGGGGGGCGGGCACTTTTTTGAAGCGGAGACCTATGGTTGGATAAGACTGCGAAGGGGCGGGTCGTGAGGGCGTGCTGCGTCGCGAGCGGTGAGCTCTCCTGCAGATCACGCGGGGTTGCAGCGGCTGGAAGGACGAGGGCAGCGGCTGACTGCAAGGACGGATTCCGTTGGATTCTGACCGATGGGCCCGCGGGCCGGCCCTGTAGTGACTGACCCTGGGTCTCATTGACAGTGGCCTAGAGGGACCGACAGAAGGGCAAGTGAGTTGCTCCAAAGCGAGAGCCCGGGAGCCCACTTTGCAAAACTTTGAGAAAGCGCCTGTTGGTTTTAGTCCAGAACAGGAAGGTGAAGCTGAGACCAGGCCGGGTGGACGCCACTCCTCCACGGATTCCGTGTGACTTGACACACTTGGCCCTGAAGAAGATCAGGCCTTTTGTCTTTTTAGCTCCTGGACACTATTTTCCATTTAGAGAATGCCGCCACCAAGTGGCGGTACCTTGACGTGGCCGCGCAGTCTGAGTCTGGGAGGGATGGGGACGGTGGGGAAGTCCGCGCCTGTTGCCTTTGCTCTCTTGTAGCCTTTTGAGGTTTTAAACTGTGATAAGGTCTGTGGGACTTGAAAGGGAGGCAACACACACTCCTTCTAGCTTCAGGGTTGGACAATTCTCTGTCTCTCAGAAGCTCCACCTCGAGGTGGGAGTCTGCGATCCACTTTGGATTTGTCTGAAATATCTTGACTCCAAGAAGAGCAAACTAGTGAAGTGGTTGGGCTATATAGGTTTGTTGCTGAGAAGAAGGTCTGGGCTTCTTCATAGTAGCTGAAACCATGAGATCGGATCAGGGCACCCGGGAGTGTGTCAAATGGGCATATCTAAGGCCGAGGGTAAAGTGGAGGGAGAAGAGCCCTGGAAGGAGACTGGGCAGGACTGGTCAACAGGTAGGGAGAGCATCTGGAGGACCTCAGAGAAGGCAGGTGGCGTGCGGAGTGTTGGATGCTGCGGGGGACTCGGGCACTCGGGCAAGGCAGGCATAGCCAGGCCGGGTCCGTCATTCTTGGCATTTTGCAATACGGAGGTCCCTAGTGAGAAGCAAGGGCATTCTGGTCGAATGGTGATGGTGGAAGCCAGATTTCAGTGGGTTGAGATTCCTTTTTTTTTTTTAACAGAGATAAGCGGGAGTCAACCTGTACTGGCCGGCGAGAGCTAATTGTCAAGTTTTTAGGAATCTGGGAGCTAGTTGTCAAACAGCCGTTGTTGAAAAGTTCATGGGTAAACTTCCCCATCACATGGATCGTATTTAGACAAAGGTAATAAATACTCAAAACGCAGCGCTTCCTCGTTATTTTTCCACGTTTCGCTAGCTGTGCTACTGGAGGTATTTACGTAAGTCACATCTGGATGCTGGGAATGTTGTCCTGTGCACTTTTGCATCTTCTATCACCTCCGTGTTCCGTGACGCTGCATCCAAGGCTTGAAATCAGCCACGGTGGGAGTATTTATACCACGGGAATTGGCAGACACTACAGATCTTGAGCTTTGGCTCGTTTAGAGGGCCCATTAGTAAACACTCAGCCGGCCCGAAGAGCAGGCATGGGCACCGCTGAGGAATCTTTGCTGTGTGTAGCGGAAGAAATGATGGCAGCTGGAGGAACATATGGGGAGGCCTGAGGGTGCTGTGTTTCTCCACCTTTTCATTTTGAGACATTTAAAAGCCACCAAAAAAGTTGCAAGAACGGTATAATGAACACTCATAGACGCTTCCTCTAGATTCATTTTGACCCTTGCCATCTCTGTTTTATATGTATAGACACAAATGTATACAAGCAGATTTGTTTGTTTTGCTAAACCTTTGAAAGAGAGTTGCAGACATCAGGACACTTCCCCTTCAATACCTAAGCACACTTCTGGGGCGCCTGGATGGCACAGTCGTTTAGTGTCTGCCTTTACCTCAGGTCTCGATCCCCAGGTCCTGGGATCAAGCCCTGCATTGCGCTCGCTCTCTCTCTCTCTCTCTGTTTCAAATAAATAAGTAAAAAATCTCTTTTTAAAAAAATATTTTATTTACTTGACAGAAAAAGACACAGCAAGAGAGGGAACACAAACAGGAAAAGTGGGAGAGGGAGAAGCAAGCTTCCTGCTGATCGGGGAGCCCCCGGTAGGGGCTCCATCCTAGGACCCTGGGACCATGACCTGACCTGAAGGCAGACACTGAATGACTGAGCCATCCAGGTGCCCCAATAAATAAAAAATCTTAACAAAAAAATACCTAAGCACATTTCTGATAAGGGCATTCTCTACCAGACCACAATGCCCTTATCACCCTGAGACAGTTATTATTGGCAATTAAATCAATCAAATAAAACTCTCTAGTATTCCTTCCCCAATTTTCTCTTCGTAGCTTTTTTTTTTATTAAAGATTTTATTTATTTATTCGACAGAGATCATAAGTAGGCAGAGAGGCAGGCAGAGAGAGAGGGGGAAGCAGGCTGAGCAGAGAGCCCGATGCGATGCTGGGCTCAATCTGAGGGCTCTGGGATCATGACCCAAGCCAAAGGCAGAGGCTTAACCCCCTGAGCCACCCAGGTGTCCTGCTTTGTAACTTTTCAAAAAAAGAAAAATCCAAGGTTCCATCAAGCGTCACTTTGGTTGTCATGCCTCCTTCAGTTTTCTTTAATCTAAACAAGTCCCTGGGTGCCTGAGTGGCTCAGGGGGCTAAAGCCTCTGCCTTCCGCTCGAGTCATCCTGGGATTGAGCCCTGCATTGAGCCTGCTTCCTCCTCTCTCTCTGCCTGCCTCTCTGCCTACTTGTGATCTCTATCTGTCAAACAAATAAATAAAATCTTGAAAAAGAAATCTATACAAGTCCCCTTGTTTTTGGGGGGAGGGATCATTTATGACCGAGCATTTGGAAGGGCTGTTGTCTTGTAAACATGCCCCACATTCTGAAGGTGACTAATTTCAGCATGATTAGTTCCTATGTTGTCAAGAGGTCCCATAGGTGATGCGTGTTTCCGACTGCGCGCCAACAGGAGGTTCATGATGTAATCGGGGGACGCTCAGTTTGCTGGCTTGGTCAAAGGTTCCATCTTTTAGGATGTCTGTGACAGGAGAGGGAGGAGTGTATTTACATGCTGAGCTGCTGGGCGGCCAGAGCTAGAGGGAGGATGGGGAGGGGATGAGGGCAGCAGCTGGCAAATGTCATGCTGGGCCCAGGGGACATTGTAGGTGTGTCTATCCATCCTGGCATTATTCCAGCCCGGCAGGTGTGGGCAGAGAACCTTGCTCTGCATTCATCACCCTGGTCCCCTGTGGGGAAAGAGTTGAGGTTTCCAGGCCAGCGATGTGCTCCAGCTGGTTTGTACTGGGCACGAAGTGGGTGGTCAGTGATACCAACAGTCGCTGATTTTCTGACCCGGACGCGCTGGAGGAAGTGCTGTGCGTGCTGTGTCTCGTTTAAGTTCTCCAACGACCTTATGTGGTGAGATGTTATTTTTCCATTTCTGCACCACAATTCACCACCAAGTTAGTGGCTTAAAACACACCCGTTCCTTAGCTCCTAGTTCTGTAAGCAGCAGTCCAGCGGGGCGCTCGCTGCGGCACTGTGTACACCAACATCGGAAGGAGCCTGGAGGAACACGCAGAGCACAGCCTCTGCCTCAGGGGGACACCCAGATTTGGGAAACATCCCCCAATGTTTACAATAGTGGGCTCTGTAGTTGACGATCCTGTGCTGTACACTCAAGAATTGGTTAAGGGGGCGCCTGGGTGGCTCAGTGGGTTAAAGCCTCTGCCTTCAGCTCAGGTCATGATCCCAGGGTCCTGGGATCAAGCCCCACGTCAGGCTCTCTGCTCCGCAGGGAGCCTGCTTCCTCCCCTTTCTCTCTCTGCCTGCCTCTCTGCCTACTTGTGATTTCTCTCTCTCTGTCAAATAAATAAAATCTTAAAAAAAAATAAAATTAAATTAAAAAAAAAAAGAATTGGTTAAGATCTGGGGTGCCAGGGTGACTCAGTGGGTTAAAGCCTCTGCCTTCAGCTCAGGTCATGATCTCAGGGTCCTGGGATGGAGCCCTGCATGGGGTGGGAGGGCCAGCAGGGAGCCTGCTTCCCCCTCTTCCCCGGCCTGCCTCTCTGCCTACTTGTGATCTCTGTCTGTCAAATAAATAAATAAAATCTTAAAAAAAAAAAATTGGTTAAGATCTCTCTCACGCGTGCGCCCACTCTCTAAGTCAGAAAGAGAGCCCATACCAACGACTGAATTCTGCCACCACCTTAATCTTGGACTTTTAAGACTCCAGGCTGTGAGACATCATTGTGTGTGGTTTAGCGCCCCGTACTCCCCCGGTGCAGCTGACGAAGAAGACCTTCCCCTGATCAGTAGAGCAAGCCGTGTGTGTGCTCCAGGATGCCTGGTGTGGTGGCAGGATGCAGGCAACCTTCCCTGCGCCGTGTGGTGAGTGTGCACTGGGCAAGGCCATGGCAAGACCAAGAGCAGGACAAGGACCAAGGCACTCAGGGAGCTGCCCTCTGGAGAAGCATCCAGAAAGCCTATTCTTGGGAGTGTGCATGCATGCAGTGTTCATCGACGAAGGTCAAGATTTGGGGCTGGGATTATCACAGAAACACTATTATTTCACCATGGCCATGGAACAGATTCTTCCAAAACAGAATGACAGAGAGCAGAGTGGAGGTTCCGGGTGACTAGGGGGTGGGGGAATGGGCAGGAGTTCGGCGCATGCAAGTTTCAGTTAAGCAAGGTGAGTGTTCGAGTTGTGCTGTGCACACAGGACCTCCGGTTCTCTATGCTATATTGTGCGCTTTAAAATTTTCAGTTTTAGGGGCTTCTGGGTGGCTCAGTCAGTTAAGTATCTCCCTTCGGCTCAGGTCATGATCCTGGAGTCCTGGAATCAAGCCCTACATCCAGCTCCCTGCTCGGCAGGGAGTCTGCTTCTCCCTCTTCCACTCCCCCTGCATGTGCTCTCCTGCCCCGCCCCGTCCCATCATCAAATAAAGAAATAAAATCTTTATTTTTTAAAAAGATTATTTCTTTATTTATTTGACAGAGATCACAAGTAGGCAGAGAGGCAGGCAGAGAGAGAGGAAGGGGAGCAGGCTCCCTGCTGAGCAGAGAGCCCGATGCCGGGTTCGATCCCAGGATCACAACCTGAGCTGAAGGCAGAGGCTTCACCCACTGAGCCACCCAGGTGCCCCAAGAAATAAAATCTTTAAAAAATTCTTTTCAGTTTTAAGAAAACTCATGTTGGGTGTTCTTCCCCCCCAACACCCCAAAAACAAAGGATACAAGGAAACCTTGGGGGTGAGGGGTAGGTTACCGGATTGTGGCGATGGTGTCATCGGTGCGTGCGTAGGTTCATACTCGTCACATTATATCCGCTAAGGATTTGCAGATTTTTTTTTTTTTTAAGATTTTATTTGTTTGGCAGACAGAGATCACAAGTAGGCAAAGAGGCAGGCAGGGAGAGAGGAGGAAGCAGGCTCGCTACTGAGCAGAGAGCCCGACGCGGGGCTCGATCCCAGGATCCTGGGATCATGACCTGAGCCGAAGGCAGAGGCCCAACCCACTGAGCCACCCAGGCACCCCCCCAGGATTTGCAGATTTTGCATATCCGTTTTACCTCAATAAAGCTGTATTTATTTATTTATTTATTTATTTTACTTTATTTATTATTTTCTAAAGATTTTATTTATTTATTTGACACAGAGAAAGAGCACAAGCAGCCAGAGAGACAGGCAGAGAGATAGGAGGAAGCAGGCTTCCCCGCTGAGCGGAGAACCCCTATGCGGGGTTCGATCCCAGGACCCTGGGATCATGACCCGAGCCAAAGGCAGATCTCTCTGTCAGCCTAGCGACTGAGCCTCCCAGGCGCCCCAATAAAGCTGTTTTTATCTTTCCACCATGTCATGGCTTAATACCAGTTTGGAGGCTCTCACCGTTTCTGGGGGTCGGGCATCTTGGCACAGCCCAGCTGGTCCCCTGGTTCAGAGCGTCTCACGGGTCTTCTCAAGGCCCGACGGTGCAGAGGTTCTGCTCCAGGATCACTCCTGCGGCTGTTGGCAGGATTCAGTCCCTGGCCGGCTGTCGGACCGAGGGCCTCCGTCTCTCACGGACCGCAGGCTGGCGGCCTTCTGCAGGGTTTGCCAAGTGGGCATCCGGCCGCTTCCAACACGACAGCCAGCGGACATGCACGGGTGTACGAGAGGGCCAGCAAGACAGAAGTCACGGTTTTCTGTAACCTAATCTCCGATCCCAGGGATCGTATTCTTTTTAGTCGAAATGGACTCACTAGATCCTGTCTGTCCTCAAGGAGAGAGGATCAGACAGGAGCACGAATATAGGAGATGGGAACCATGGGGGCCAATTTAGAGCCCCCCACCCGCCGCCATCAGTGTTAGGGTGTTTTGATTGTGCAGCCTGGAGAGGCTGAGACTCAGGGCTCAGGGGTAGCGACCCCTGCATTTTCTGTAGTTGTACTGTAACAGAACCTGAGGCCTGGGCAGTGTCTACTTTTTGTGCTTAGAGATTTTCTTCTTGGCCTATGTATGTTGTCCGTCTTTGTTACTGTTCCTCGAACACACACCCGAGATTAGTCCCACGGACAGCATGTACTCCGTCTGGATAGGATGTGCTATGACTGGAGGGGCCCTTCCCTTCTGGGGTTTTCCTCCAAAACCCCCCACCCCAGTCTATCTGTGAGAAAAGCATCAGACAGGTGCCAGCTGATGGAGATTCTATAAAATTCCTGATCCGTTCCTCTCTGAATTGTCAAGGAAAGTCATAACGAACCAGGAAAGTCTGAGAAGCTGGCCCAGCCAAGAGGAGGCTAAGGAGACAAGACAGCTAGGTGATTTTAGGGAAAGGACATCATGGAAAAGTTGAAAAAATCTGAATAAAATAGGGACTTTAGTTAATTATAATGTGTCAGTGTTAGTTCATTAATCATAACAAATACTTTATTCTAAGATATTATAACTAGGGGAACGATTGTAAGGTACATGGGAACTCTGTACCATCTTTTTTTTTTCTTTTAAGATTTTATTTATTTATTTGACAGGCAGAGATCACAAGTAGGCAGAGAGGCAGAGACAGAGAGGGGGGAAGCAGACTCCCCGCCGAGCAAAGAGCCCGACGTGGTGCTGGATCCCAGGACCCTGAGATCATGACCTGAGCAAAGGCAGAGGCTTAAACCCACTGAGCCATGAAGGCGCCCCAACTCTCTACCATCTTTGGAATTTTTCTGTAAATCTTCTAAATAGAAAGTTTAAAAATTTTTTTTCAGGGGTGCCTGGGTGGCTCAGTGGGTTAAAGCCTCTGCCTTCGGCTCAGGTCGTGATCTCAGGGTCCTGGAATTGAGCCCCGTATTGGATCGGGCTCTCTGCTCAGCAGGGAGCCTGCTTCCCCCTCTCTCTCTACCTGCCTCTCTGCCTACTTGTGATCTCTCTGTCAAATAAATAAAATATTTTAAAAAATTAAATATTTTATTTATTTATTTGAGAGAGAATACGTGGATAGAGGAAAAGGGAAAAGCAGGCTTCCCGCTGAGCAGGGAGCCCAATGCGGGGCTCGATCCCAGGACCCTGAGATCATGACCTGAGCCAAAGGCAGTGGCTTAACCCACTGAGCCACCCAGGCGCCCCTGTGTCATTACTTTTTATGAATGCATACATTTAATATATTTATCTCCCTGAAGGGTACTGTATTCTCAATAAAGGCATTAATGTAAAAAAAAACAAGGGCCCCTTGGGATCGAGTCTCACATCAGACTCCCTGCTCGGCGGGGAGCCTACGTTTCCCTCTCCCTCTGCCTGCCATGCCCCCTGCTTGTGCTCTCTCTCTAACAAACAAAACCTTTAAAAACAAACAAACAAGGGCCTCTTTTAAAAAATTAAAGCACAACTTGCATTTTAGAGCAGCTTTAGGTTCACAGCAAAATTGAGTGGAAAGTGAAGGAAGTTCCCATTTACCTCACATTACAAACCTCTGCCCTTCCGGATGCCCAGCCTCCCCGACCGTCAACATGGCACCAAAGGGGCGGCGTTGTCACCATCAGTGAACCCACACCGACATCGTTATCGACCAGAGCCAGGGTGACAATGGGGTTCACTCCATGGGTTGGGACGGATGGCTAATGAATGCACCCATGGTTGTGCTGACATACCGAGTGTTTCACTGCCCTAAAACTCCCCTGTGCTGGGCTCCGACATCGCCCCCTGCCCCCCCCCGCCCCCCTGACAGCCACTGATCCTTGCATGGTCTGCATGCCTTTGCCTTTTCCAGAATGTCACGGGGCTGGACTCCTACAGCGGGTAAGTAGCCTTTTTAGACTGGCTTCTCTGGCTTACTCATCTGCATTTGAAGTTCCCCCGTTGAGCCTTTTCAGGGCTGGGGAGCTCATCTCTTTCTCACCCTGGATATCATCCCCTTGGCGGGATGTCCCGCAGTTTGTCCCTTCGCCCCCGCTGAAGCCTGTCTGGGCTGCTTCCGGGTTTGGGTGCTGATGAGTCAATCAACCTTAGACACCTGTGCGTTTGGGGGTGCGGTTGTAAGTTTGGATAATACCGCGCAGTGTGACTGTCGACTGTCAGAGAGAGGATTTCTGTTCTCGTACCTCGCTTTGCCACGGAGTCTCTTAAATTCTCACTGCAATTACGTTTCTGGCAGTTTATTCTATTTCGAACATTTTTTCCATGTGGTGCGATTATATTCTATGAGGCACGGAGTTTTAATAATGCCATGTCTCCAACTTCTTGGGATGTTTATCATTATGTAATCAGGCTGTTTTTTTTTTTTTCCTTTTGGCCCAAATGGTGGTTTTCCTAGATTAATATTGCTGGCCAAATCATCTTAATTAAGAATGATAGTTGTGATTTATTAAGCTCTCGAGGCCAGGCAATGTGCCAAGAGCTTCGCATCCTGGCTTCATCAGGCCCTTTGTAGCCGTGAAGAACCCGAATGAGGGAGTCCGGCATCTCACCACGTAGCTAGGCTTCCCCGCGGGCCGCTCCGGACAGCACTCTGGTTTCAGGGAGACTGGACACATCCAGACACATCCTTAGCAAGAGAAGTCTGCTTCCTTGCAACCGACGGCTCCTCCCGCTTCCCGTCTTCCAACAAGCCCCTCTTCCAACAAGCCCCTCGCTGGCTGTTCTGGGCTGACCATCATCCCCGCCCCCCCCCCAAGTTCATCTGTGAACCTCCTTACCCACCCCAGCCCAGCAGAACACGATGATTTGGAGATAAGGCCTTAAAAGTGACAATAAGCAAGTTTGAATGAGGTCATTAGGATGGATTCCGGTCCAGTGTGACTGGTGCCCTTAGAGAAGAGGAGGCAGACACGGGACACGGGACACGGGTGCAGAGAGGGCCACCTGCCAGCCAAGGACAGAGGCCCCGCCACCTGCTGGGGGGTGGGGTGAGAGGTTGGGGATTGGGGGTTGGGGTGGGGGGGAGGGGTGAGGAGGGGGGGCGGGGGCGGGGGAGCCCTCTGACGTGTAAGCCCCTCCCCCCAGCCTGTGGTATTTTGTTAGGGCCCCGCTTGCAAACTCCTCCAACAGCTTCTGGGAGTCCTGCCTCGGGCCCAGAGCCCCTGCCCACGCCCAGCTGCTGCTGCCCACAGGCCTCCGTGTTCTGTCTGCCTTCTGCCTGGCTTCCTTCCCGTCCCTGCTCCCTCCCCTACCGGCTGGCTCTCTCCTCCATCTCCTGCTCTCGCCTCCTCCAGGTACCATAATAGCTACTGGCACTGGAGCTCCCCTCCTCTGCTCCAGCCCGCCTGCCTCCCCGCCCCCCAAGTGCCGGCTCCTTTAGCAGCCCCCCCACCGCGCCCCCCCACCTTTGAGGCGGATGCTAGCATAAGCTCTTGGGTACAGATGGGCGCCCAAAGTTGCCGAGGGGAAGGAAGCTGCCCACAGCCGCTGGGAGCCTCGGAGAGAATGTGACCTTGGAAAGCAAGGGCAGGGCTGGCGTCCCAGGTCAGAGCAGGGGGCACCCCTGGCCCCGGGGCAGGGTGACGAAGAAGCAAGAGCCATGCATAGGCAGACGCTGACTTCTTCAAGTCTGGGAAGTTGACAGCAAGCATCCCCCCATTTTCTAGGCAAAGAAGCAAAGGGCTGCGAGCGGGGAGGTCTGTGGTATGGGCCAAAAGCGATTGGGTGTCCTGCGAGCCCTACCGTTCTTTCTGTTTTGCAGAAAGATCCCTCTGGTTGCAGTGAGGAGGCCACTGGAGGTCACTAGGAGCCACCATAGTGTCCCAAACCGGGGGACCTGGCGGGGGGGCTCTGCTGAGAAGCCAGGAGACGGGCTGGGCGGGGCTCGGTGACGGTGGAATGGCCACACCTTCCTGTTCGGGTATAAGGTCGGCAACGCAGGCCCTTAGTAACCACCGCGCTGATCTCTCTTCTCGAAATCATTTGCGCTCATCAGAGCCTGGGTCGGTTGTGGGTGGGGTGGTCAGTGAGTTCGGGCCCTCCCAAGAGCCGGGTCGGACCTGTTAGCAGAGCTGACTTATCTAGTAAATGCCTAGGGCCCCCAGTACTCTGGGGGGCCTTGCAAATGTTTCCGTTTCTTTTACAATCAGAAAGAAAAACACCTATAATCTAGTTTGGATTATATCCATCTTTACGCCCCCGGCCCCAGTTGCAAATTTTAACTTTTAATATACATATGCATTTTTTCCTTATGGCCTGGGGGACCCATGAAGGCCAAAGCACCCGGGGCGCAGGTAAATCGCAGTGGGGCATGCTTTGAGTGTATTTTGGGGGATTTATCATCCTAGGGTCTGTCTTTGCAGTCTTGGTACGGTACGATTATCAACCCCGCTTCTGTGACCGTGATCCAGAAAGGGAAGATGGGGAGGGGAGAAGAGAAAAAACAAAAAACAAAACAGAAAAACGGCTGGCATGGAAGTGGCCTGCACATGCCCAGATTCACACAGCCTTGCTCATAACAGCCAGAGGGGGGAAGTGACCCCAGCATCTACTGACAGATGAGTGATAAAAACGTCACACGGCGCATCCACGCGCAGGAACGGTTCTCAGCCCAAAAAGGGGATAACACTCTGCACTGTTGCAACAGGAATGGACCGGAGACACGTGCTAAGGGAAGCGCGGGGCCAGCTTGGGAGTCTCTCTCTCTCTCTCCCTCGCCCTCTGCTCCTCCCCGCCTAAACAAAAGATGAAAGATTTTGGCATCTTTGAGTTTTTCCTCATTATGACAAAATAACAGAAATCTGAGGACGGGAGAACGTTTTATACAAATACGGCTACAATTGTTATAGCTGTAATTGTTAAGTTTTCTAGACTTCACGATCTTCCTGGTGTCAGATCCAGAAAGCCTCTTTCTAGGAAGAGCGGTTGTGTGCAGAAGGCAAAACAGATAAAAACATTTCCGGATTATCAAATTCATAATCTGCCACATCGCTTATCAAGTCTCATGCTCTCTAATCTGTCACTACCGACGGCTTGTGTTTCTTCCAAGATTTCATTCTATCCAACACATTTAGATGTGTTCTGGATCCGTTCTTTCCTCTGAGCAAGGAGGGCAATACCACTGCTTTCTTCTAATGTAAAAAGAGTCTTTTTTAAAAAACAAAGAGTCTTTTTAAAATAATAATAAATCTTAAAGTTTAATTGATTTATTTGAAAGAGAGAGAGAGAGAGAGAAAAGCAGAATCCCTGCCCAGCAGGGAGCCTGATGTGGGACTTGATTCCAGGACTCTGGGATCATGACCTGAGCCGAAAGGCAGACACCTAACCAACTGAGCCCCCCACTTCCCGGCACCCCTGTAAAAAGTCTTATGAGACTCAAGGGCATCTTAGGTCAGACGCCCATACAGAGCATATCTTCGGCGAGGTTCTCCCCCAGCTCGGTCATGCTGTGGGGGTGGAACTCAGTGCCCTGTGGAGGGCTGGCCTCGTTTGCATCAAGGGTGTCAGCTGGTGTCAGCGCCAGACAAGTCAGCCGCCCCCCCCCCACCGTGCGTGGACACGATGCTACTCCCCCATTTCTCTCCTCTCAGCCTGCTTGAAATCCCACTCAGGGAGGTGAGAAGTGGCTAGATTAGCTCCTTTCCTCCTGTATCCCCTTGCTCAGGGAGTTAAAAAGGACAGGGTGAGAAAGTCTTGAGTCGCTGGTATTGAAATTCTGTGGGAATAAACACGCACAGCTGCCAACATTAATTTTACTTCCGGACCTTTGAGTTCTAGGCCGCTAGAAACACATCCACTGGCCACATTCCACATCAAAAGTCGCTCGGAGGGAACACGTGAAGGAACTATCCTTGGGCTCCCTCTGGGATAAAAGGCACAGTATACTTTGTTGGCAGAAGCAAGTGGTGCCTTTGACCTTGTACCAGGAGACCTGCTCATAGTGTATAAGAACTATAGTGATCTTCTGGGCACACTGGAGAGTTTTGTAGCACAATCTGGGGAAACTGAGGCTACACAGTAATAAATACACTTTGTATCTTGAGGATTTTCGTGATTTTAAAGAAATCGTCATCTGTTTTTCAATTCAATCAAAATGGAGAGTAAAAAAAGAAATCTACTCACATCTATATTCCAGGAATTTTCCTCTTTCATTTTTTTATTTTCAGTTTTTTTCATACCTAGTATTTCCTGAGATGATGAATAAAACAGTTGGAAGAAGGTGGGTATATGTTACTGTTCTGACTTGACTTCCCCCAGATCAATTTCAAATACCATTTGTTTGTTTATTTTAAATAGACTCCACACCCGACGTGGGGCTTGAACTCACCTCTCGGAGATCGAGAGTTGCACGTTCTGTAAGGGTGGGGCAGACTGAGTGGAGTCATCCAATCAGTAGGCCGTATGTATATCCGCTGGGAAGGTTGAAATTCAATTGGCCACCTGTGTAGGGGCGGGGCTCAACCACCCCCATAAAGGTTGCTCTGCCAGGCTGCCAAGGGGGGCTCCTGCAGGAGAGCCGCGGGCTCCTGCAGGAGGGCCGCGGGCTCCTGCAGGAGAGCCGGGGCTCCTGCAGGAGGGCCGGGGGGCTGCTGCAGGAGAGCAGCGGCTGCTACAGGAGGGATGAAGTCCGCGGAGAGCGGTGAAGTCGGCGGAGAGCGGTGAAGTCGGCGGAGAGCGGTGAAGTCGGCGGAGAGCGGTGAAGTGGAGCGGAGAGCGGTGGAAGTCGCAGAACAGCAGGGGAGTCAACGGTGTATAGAAGAGCTGTAACAGCTCTTGTAAGAGCTATAACCGCGTTTGGCGGTCCAGCCTCCAGCCTCCGGGGGCGGCCCCGAGCGCCGCCGCCTGCACCCTCCGGCGGCGGCCCCGAGCGCCGCCGCCTGCAGCCTCCGGCGGCGGCCCCGAGCGCCGCCGCCTGCAGCCTCCGGCGGCGGCCCCGAGCGCCGCCGCCTGCAGCCTCCGGCGGCGGCCCCGAGCGCCGCCGCCTGCAGCCTCCGGCGGCGGCCCCGAGCGCCGCCGCCTGCACCCTCCGGCGGCGGCCCCGAGCGCCGCCGCCTGCAGCCTCCGGCGGCGGCCCCGAGCGCCGCCGCCTGCAGCCTCCGGCGGCGGCCCCGAGCGCCGCCGCCTGCAGCCTCCGGCGGCGGCCCCGAGCGCCGCCGCCTGCAGCTTCCAGCCTCCGGCGGCGAGCACCGCCGCCTGCAGCTTCCAGCCTCCGGCCCCGAGCACCGCCGCCTGCAGCTTCCAGTCTCCGGCGGCGGCCCCGAGCACCGTCGCCTGCAGCTTCCAGCCCCCGGCGGCGAGCACCGCCGCCTGCAGCTTCCAGCCTCCGGCGGCGGCCCCCAGCACCGCCGCCTGCAGCTTCCAGCCTCTGGGCGGCGGCCCCGAGCACCGCCGCCTGCAGCTTCCAGCCTCCGGCGGCGGCCCCCAGCACCGCCGCCTGGGGGAATGTAAGGGTGGGGCAGACTGAGTGGAGTCATCCAATCAGTAGGCCGTATGTATATCCGCTGGGAAGGTTGAAATTCAATTGGCCACCTGTGTAGGGGCGGGGCTCAACCACCCCCATAAAGGTTGCTCTGCCAGGCTGCCAAGGGGGGCTCCTGCAGGAGAGCCGCGGGCTCCTGCAGGAGGGCCGCGGGCTCCTGCAGGAGAGCCGGGGCTCCTGCAGGAGGGCCGGGGGGCTGCTGCAGGAGAGCAGCGGCTGCTACAGGAGGGATGAAGTCCGCGGAGAGCGGTGAAGTCGGCGGAGAGCGGTGAAGTCGGCGGAGAGCGGTGAAGTCGGCGGAGAGCGGTGAAGTGGAGCGGAGAGCGGTGGAAGTCGCAGAACAGCAGGGGAGTCAACGGTGTATAGAAGAGCTGTAACAGCTCTTGTAAGAGCTATAACCGCGTTTGGCGGTCCAGCCTCCAGCCTCCGGGGGCGGCCCCGAGCGCCGCCGCCTGCACCCTCCGGCGGCGGCCCCGAGCGCCGCCGCCTGCAGCCTCCGGCGGCGGCCCCGAGCGCCGCCGCCTGCAGCCTCCGGCGGCGGCCCCGAGCGCCGCCGCCTGCAGCCTCCGGCGGCGGCCCCGAGCGCCGCCGCCTGCAGCCTCCGGCGGCGGCCCCGAGCGCCGCCGCCTGCACCCTCCGGCGGCGGCCCCGAGCGCCGCCGCCTGCAGCCTCCGGCGGCGGCCCCGAGCGCCGCCGCCTGCAGCCTCCGGCGGCGGCCCCGAGCGCCGCCGCCTGCAGCCTCCGGCGGCGGCCCCGAGCGCCGCCGCCTGCAGCTTCCAGCCTCCGGCGGCGAGCACCGCCGCCTGCAGCTTCCAGCCTCCGGCCCCGAGCACCGCCGCCTGCAGCTTCCAGTCTCCGGCGGCGGCCCCGAGCACCGTCGCCTGCAGCTTCCAGCCTCCGGCGGCGAGCACCGCCGCCTGCAGCTTCCAGCCTCCGGCGGCGGCCCCCAGCACCGCCGCCTGCAGCTTCCAGCCTCTGGGCGGCGGCCCCGAGCACCGCCGCCTGCAGCTTCCAGCCTCCGGCGGCGGCCCCCAGCACCGCCGCCTGCAGCTTCCAGCCTCCGGCGGCGGCCCCGAGCCATCGCCTGCAGCCTGCAGCCTCCGGCGGCCCAGCAGTCCAGTCGTCTGCGGTCCAATTGCCAGCGGTCCCTCGACGCCTGCGGTCCTGAGACATCTGCGGTCCCTCGACGCCTGCGGTCCTGAGACATCTGCGGTCCCTCGACGCCTGCGGTCCTGAGACATCTGCGGTCCAGTTGTCAGCGTTCCCTCGACGCCTGCGGTCCTGAGACATCTGCGGTCCAATTGCCAGCGGTCCCTCGACGCCTGCGGTCCTGAGACATCTGCGGTCCAGTTGCCAGCGGTCCCTCGACGCCTGCGGTCCTGAGACATCTGCGGTCCAGTTGCCAGCGGTCCCTCGACGCCTGCGGTCCTGAGACATCTGCGGTCCAGTTGTCAGCGGTCCCTCGACGCCTGCGGTCCTGATGCCTACAGACCCTAGAGGCCAGCAGTCGGTCCTGACACCTGCAGCCCCTAGATGCCAGCAGTCTGGAGGCGTAAGCAACCCTGAGATGCCAATGGCCCCTAGACACCAGCAGCCTCCCTGCAAAATGCCTCGCCACCCCGTACCACAAGTGGCCTTGTCCGCAGTGGTGGCTTCCTCTGGGTGGAAGCCTGGTCAGAGTAGCATCGTGGGGAGCAGAGTCTGTGTCATCTGGGTTGTCCTCCTTGTCATTGTTGCTTCTTCGTCATTGGGAGTGGCCTCATCCAGGAAATGGTCTTGTCCAGAACAGCCTCTTCTTGGGAGCGGCCTTGTCCGGGGAGAAACTTCATTGAGCAGTGGCCTTGTCTTGGGAGTGGCCTCTTCTTGGGAACGGCTCCAATCATGGAGCGGCCTCATCTGTGGAGCAGCAACGTCATCTAGAGCAGCCTCGTCCAGAGTGGCCTTCTTGGAAGTGACCTTGTTGGGTTCATCGTCCCCGCCTTTTCGTAAGAGGTAGCTCTGACCGGTAGTTTGATTCCTGATGCTTGGCGCGAAATAAAGTTTTGCTTGACTTTCGCTTTGTATCAGTCTCGTTCCTTTGATCACGGACCCTAACATTTGGGGGCTCGTCCGGGATCAAACGACGAGAACTGAGCCAGCATCAGAATTTTTAGGGAAAGCCTCTGGAAGTATTGGGTTTCTAAGTATTGGGTTTCTAAGTATTGGGTTCCGAGGTATTGGGATCCTATCCGTCTGTCTGGTTGGAGCTCCAGGGTATAGCCCACCGGGGAGAAGCTGGACGCAGCCATGCTCCCCAGGGCTGGAGTGGATGCGGGGACGCCCCATCCCTCTGCTGATAGATCGACAGGGGGTTCAAGTCCCCCTGGGCGGTCGGGGGGGTTCGAGTCCCCCTGCGTGGTCGGGGGTTCGAGTCCCCCTGGGCGGTCGGGGGGTTCGAGTCCCCCTGCGCCGTCGTGGGGGTTCAAGTCCCCCTGGGCGGTCGGGGGGTTCGAGTCCCCCTGCGCCGTCGTGGGGGTTCAAGTCCCCCTGGGCGGTCGGGGGTTCGAGTCCCCTGCCTTCCCTTTGACAGTTGAGGGGTTCAAGTCCCCTTAGACGGTTGGGGATAAAGATAGCCCCCACCAGTGGCAAGCTCTGGGTAAATTAAAAGTGCATAGAAATCAATGCACTCCATAAATTTGGTCAGGAGGACAAAGAGAAAAATCCGATTAGGAAATCCATTGAGCTATACAAAAACAAAAACAACACACCAAAGCTTATGGAATGCCATTAAAACAGTACTTAAAGGGAAATTATAGCAGTAAGCACCTGTTTTAAAGGATGAAGTTAAACTTCTACCTCATACAATATACAAAATTTTAAAAGGATCAGAAACTATATTGTACTCTATAAGGCAACTGATATATGCTATAATATTGATGACCCTTGAAAACATTAGGCCAAATTTAAGAAGCCAGTGATAAAAGACTACATGTATGATCCTGTTTATATGTGAAATGTCCAGAACTTGATTGGACACAATTCATACTTTTAAAGTATACATTTCAATAAACCATTTAAAGGTTATAGGAACTCTAAAGGAACAACAAATAGAAAGGTAAATAACAAGATAATAGGGGAATATGAAAAAGCTCATGGAGCTCAGGAAAGGAAGTCCCCCCCCACTTCCAGCAGCAGGCTCTGGACGAGGGCCACTGGGGTTGTGGTTATTTGTTTGTTTTTGTCTTTTTGTTGTCTATTGTGTTTTGTTATGGTTGAAGGAATGTGGCAAGCAGAGAGTAAGGGGACGCTAGCTTTCATCTCTCTGTTCCTCATAATAGATGTGGGGCTTCTCCCTCACTCATTTTGTGTGTTAAGGGCTATAACGAGCTACCTAGAGTTAGTCAAATGCCGGGTTAAGGTGTCCAATGCTGATGCTCATTAGAGCCGGGCATGGAAAATAAGTGCCTAGTGGGCCACTTTTGGTAAGCAGAACTGGTACTGTGGGATGAACCAACCTCGAGACAGAGACTTTAAGGAATATTCCCAAGCAGCTGCCGAAACTTCTTTTGTTTCGGGGAATTCCTTGCCTTCTCTGGCCCGACGTGGACTGTCTGGCCCCTCCCCCTTGCTGGCAGGGAAAGCATGGCATCTGAAGTGGAATGGGCCCAGGTGGAACATGAGGTCTGTTGGCGAAGGGATGGCTGGGCTGATGGTTAACTGTCTGTTTCAAGGGTTTAATGAGTAATTGTTAAAGTGGCTTCCGAAGTCTCTGATAATCTGAAACTGTGAAGGGTTGCTTGAATGACAAATGGAGTTAAATTTGTTGGACATCTAGATCCTAACCAAATGGGATGAAATGCTAGGGCGCTGTTTGCTGGAACTGGGTTTGTACTTTTGAAATCTGCTGGTGAACACATTCTGTGCTTAACTGATTGATAAATTTGCCATCTAAAGAATTCTGTTGTAACAACTCACCATTGGTTTATATTTAGTCTTAAGTAGAGGTTAAGGTATTTCTAAGAGTACAAAATTCTGTTAAGTGTAATTAAGACTGATGGAAATGAGAAAAGCAACTCTGTATGTAGAAAGTAGGAGATATGTAAAAGAGAGATAAACAGCCCTAAGGCCACTGTCAGAGCTAAATCCATTCGTAAAAGAATGGAAGGGGAGACTGATCACCTCCCATTAGCCAGGGATACCAAAAGGGGAGGATGTCCAACCTGTTTGAATCTGGAAAATGCCTGACTGTGTGAATGTATCTCTATGGCTCCACCGCTTCCACTATGGAGTCTGAATGGACTGCACCCTAAATCTTGCAGGGCTTCATATGGCATAACGGTCATCTACTCAATGGAGTAGCCCAGTCCAGGGTTTATACAGACAGACCTTAAATAAGAGGCTCCTAAGTTCCCACGAGGGACACGAGCAGGACAGCATACAGGGACAGCCCTGCTCTAATGGCAGAGCAGATCACAGCTGTTCTCTCTGGGCTCCTCCACCCAGAATCTGAGAGATGGAACAGGGGAAATTCTGTGCAATGAATTTGGACTCTGCTTAGCACCTCTGTGTTGGCTCTCAGCCCTAGAAAAACGAGAGCCTGAGGGTCCACTTTGAGTCTAGGAAGCCATCTTCCAAGAGGAAGAAAACTCTCTGAAGCTCCGTGAGCTGCTCGTCCCTCTTCTCTGATGTCTGGACTCGATGGGTCACACAAGGGCCTATGGGAGGAGCTCGGGAGTCAAGGCTTCAAATCTTGGCCATCGGAGGCTGCCAGGGACCTGACCCGATTGATACACGTGCAGCTGCTGGCACGTTTCTGAATATGCTGGCTCTCTGCAGCCTCTGCATCTTTGAACAACATGTCCATCTGTCTGAAACATCATTCTGTTCCAAGCACTTAGAAACCCTCCACTACCTCCTCCTTTGTACAGAATGGGTATGACCACAAGGCATCAGTAGCCCAAGAAGGCCAGGGGCCAATGTAACTATGAACGAGAGAGATATGGTAGCTAACCAAGCCTGGACAAATTAAGGTGACAGTAGGGTATGAGAAAGTTCAGCTTCCTCCAGCAAGGGGAGGATGGTTCCATGTTATATAGGGTGTCACGTACACTCATCTGAGAATATCGGGTAAGAACCTTATGATTGTCTACGGCCATACCACCCTGAACGCGCCCGATCTCGTCTGATCTCGGAAGCTAAGCAGGGTCGGGCCTGGTTAGTACTTGGATGGAAGACTGCCAGGGAATACCGGTTGCTTTTGCTTTGATCTCCAAGAGGGAATTTCTTGGGACGGTGGGCTACTGCAGGCTGTGGATGCTACCTTCACGGAGATGGCACAACCTCTCTACGAACTGGCTAAGGGAGGACTCACTATGGTAGAGTGTGGACAGCTGAGGCAGAAGGAGCATTTCGGGAATTACAAAGAGCCTTACTGTGTGCCCCAGCATTGGTCATCCCAGATGTTACCAAGCCCTTCCACTTGTATGTGAAGGCAGGGCTGACTAAAGAAGTTTTGACTCAGACTCTAGGGTATGGTGAAGGCCAGTGGTCTATCTTAGCAAGAAACTAGATCCAGTAGCAGCTGGGTTCCCCCTTTGCTTCTGCATAATTGCTGCCATGGCCCTCCTAGTCAAGGATGCATGCAAATTGACTCTGGGTCAAAATCTCATATTGACCACCACCCACGTTATCAAGGGCCTTCTCCGGACTCCACCAGACCGATGGATGACGAACGCCCAAGTAACGGGGTAGCAGGCCCTTCTCCTCAATGGACCAAAAGTGGCCTTCCGACCCCCAGCAGTGCTAAATCCAGCCACACTGCTGCCAGAAGAGCTAGCTGACCATCCACATGATTGTGGGGAGGTCTTAACCCAAGTCACAGGAATAAGGCCGGATCTCAGAGACATTCCCCTCCCAGATGCCGAGATGACTCTGTTCACAGATGGGAGCAGCTACATAGTCAATGGAAAGAGGTATGCAGGGGCCGCGGTGGTTTCTCCTGGGCAGAGACTCTGGATGTCAGCCCTGCCACATAGGATCTCGGTGGAAAAGCAAAGCTGATTGCATTCACCAAGGCACTACAGATGGCCGAGGCCACAGGCACTAACTGGAAACTACAGTGTGCCTACTGGCCCCAGAGCTCTGAGCAAGGAGAATGAACCAGACTCTCGAAAAGACCTTGACAAAGTTAATTCTGGAGGCTGGCGGTGGATAGAAAATCTCCTTCATTTTACTCTCAGGGCACGATGTAATAAACAAGGTGACCCCATTTAAAATAATGTTTGGGAGCTCTGTCCTAGGTTACAGGAGGTTGCCCTAGCAGAAATGACTGATCAGTCTATACCCCAGTCACTGCAGGCATTACAGTCTGTCTTAAAAAGAAGGGATCCAAACTGCCTATACTGGAACAGAGACGGTGGAACCACATCCTTACCAACCCGGGGACTTGGTTTGGATACGTCGCTATCAAGTGGGGAATTTGGAGCCTCGTTGGAAGGGACCATTTACTGTTATCCTAACCACCCCCACAGCAGTAAAAGTGGAAGGCATCAGGGCCTGGGTTCATGCGGGTCATGTCAAACGAGCTGAGAGTAAGGATGCCCTCCAGAAATGGGAAATGCAGCCAAAAGACCCTGCTGACCATAGACTAAGACTAAAGAAACTGTGAGTGTATTGTTGCTATACTAAAGAAAATTGGGGCGATAAAATGTTAGTCTTATATATTCAATATAAGGTAGAACCATCTGAAAAGTCAAGGATTTGACTAATCTCCAAAGAAAAGGGGGGAATGTAAGGGTGGGGCAGACTGAGTGGAGTCATCCAATCAGTAGGCCGTATGTATATCCGCTGGGAAGGTTGAAATTCAATTGGCCACCTGTGTAGGGGCGGGGCTCAACCACCCCCATAAAGGTTGCTCTGCCAGGCTGCCAAGGGGGGCTCCTGCAGGAGAGCCGCGGGCTCCTGCAGGAGGGCCGCGGGCTCCTGCAGGAGAGCCGGGGCTCCTGCAGGAGGGCCGGGGGGCTGCTGCAGGAGAGCAGCGGCTGCTACAGGAGGGATGAAGTCCGCGGAGAGCGGTGAAGTCGGCGGAGAGCGGTGAAGTCGGCGGAGAGCGGTGAAGTCGGCGGAGAGCGGTGAAGTGGAGCGGAGAGCGGTGGAAGTCGCAGAACAGCAGGGGAGTCAACGGTGTATAGAAGAGCTGTAACAGCTCTTGTAAGAGCTATAACCGCGTTTGGCGGCCCAGCCTCCAGCCTCCGGGGGCGGCCCCGAGCGCCGCCGCCTGCACCCTCCGGCGGCGGCCCCGAGCGCCGCCGCCTGCAGCCTCCGGCGGCGGCCCCGAGCGCCGCCGCCTGCAGCCTCCGGCGGCGGCCCCGAGCGCCGCCGCCTGCAGCCTCCGGCGGCGGCCCCGAGCGCCGCCGCCTGCAGCCTCCGGCGGCGGCCCCGAGCGCCGCCGCCTGCACCCTCCGGCGGCGGCCCCGAGCGCCGCCGCCTGCAGCCTCCGGCGGCGGCCCCGAGCGCCGCCGCCTGCAGCCTCCGGCGGCGGCCCCGAGCGCCGCCGCCTGCAGCCTCCGGCGGCGGCCCCGAGCGCCGCCGCCTGCAGCTTCCAGCCTCCGGCGGCGAGCACCGCCGCCTGCAGCTTCCAGCCTCCGGCCCCGAGCACCGCCGCCTGCAGCTTCCAGTCTCCGGCGGCGGCCCCGAGCACCGTCGCCTGCAGCTTCCAGCCTCCGGCGGCGAGCACCGCCGCCTGCAGCTTCCAGCCTCCGGCGGCGGCCCCCAGCACCGCCGCCTGCAGCTTCCAGCCTCTGGGCGGCGGCCCCGAGCCCCGCCGCCTGCAGCTTCCAGCCTCCGGCGGCGGCCCCCAGCACCGCCGCCTGCAGCTTCCAGCCTCCGGCGGCGGCCCCGAGCCATCGCCTGCAGCCTGCAGCCTCCGGCGGCCCAGCAGTCCAGTCGTCTGCGGTCCAATTGCCAGCGGTCCCTCGACGCCTGCGGTCCTGAGACATCTGCGGTCCCTCGACGCCTGCGGTCCTGAGACATCTGCGGTCCCTCGACGCCTGCGGTCCTGAGACATCTGCGGTCCAGTTGTCAGCGTTCCCTCGACGCCTGCGGTCCTGAGACATCTGCGGTCCAATTGCCAGCGGTCCCTCGACGCCTGCGGTCCTGAGACATCTGCGGTCCAGTTGCCAGCGGTCCCTCGACGCCTGCGGTCCTGAGACATCTGCGGTCCAGTTGCCAGCGGTCCCTCGACGCCTGCGGTCCTGATGCCTACAGACCCTAGAGGCCAGCAGTCGGTCCTGACACCTGCAGCCCCTAGATGCCAGCAGTCTGGAGGCGTAAGCAACCCTGAGATGCCAATGGCCCCTAGACACCAGCAGCCTCCCTGCAAAATGCCTCGCCACCCCGTACCACAAGTGGCCTTGTCCGCAGTGGTGGCTTCCTCTGGGTGGAAGCCTGGTCAGAGTAGCATCGTGGGGAGCAGAGTCTGTGTCATCTGGGTTGTCCTCCTTGTCATTGTTGCTTCTTCGTCATTGGGAGTGGCCTCATCCAGGAAATGGTCTTGTCCAGAACAGCCTCTTCTTGGGAGCGGCCTTGTCCGGGGAGAAACTTCATTGAGCAGTGGCCTTGTCTTGGGAGTGGCCTCTTCTTGGGAACGGCTCCAATCATGGAGCGGCCTCATCTGTGGAGCAGCAACGTCATCTAGAGCAGCCTCGTCCAGAGTGGCCTTCTTGGAAGTGACCTTGTTGGGTTCATCGTCACCGCCTTTTCGTAAGAGGTAGCTCTGACCGGTAGTTTGATTCCTGATGCTTGGCGCGAAATAAAGTTTTGCTTGACTTTCGCTTTGTATCAGTCTCGTTCCTTTGATCACGGACCCTAACAGTTCTACTGACTGAGCCAGCTCAGTGTATCATGTTATTCAAGCCCCCCTTGCCAACAGATACCTAGCTCTCCCGACTCCCTGTTCCTGTGGGAACAGACCCATTTGGAGCCTTCCAGGTTGGCACCGCCAGGGCCGAGCCCCCGTGGGTGAGTCAGCCGGTCGCACTCACTGGCATCGGATTCTTGGCAGTTGGAACACCTAAGATGATTTTTGTCTTTTGACTGAGGTGAAACACATGTAACAGAAAATTCGCCCTCTTAAAATGAGCAGTTCCGCGGCATTTGGCGCATAAAAGTTGTGCAAACGTCACAGTCTGGAGTTCTAGAACATTTCCATCACCCTAAAAGGGAACCCCTGTCCCCACGAAGCAGCTGCTCCCAGCCCTCCTGACCCTCAGGCCCGGGCAGTGACTGATTTACTTTCTATGGATTTACCCGTTCTAGACATTTCTTAGCAATGAAATCAGACAGTATGTGACTTTTTTTTTGGGGGGGGTAATATTTTATTTATTTGAGAGGGAGAGAGAGAAAACACAAGTTGGGGGTGCCGGGAGAGGGACAAGTGGACTCCCCACCATGCAGGAAGCCAGATGCGGGGCTTAATCCCAGGACCCCAGGATCATGACCTGAGTCAAAGGCAGGCGCCGAACCGACTGAGCCACCCAGGCGCCCCAATATGGGACCTTTTGTGTCTTGGCTTCCTTTGCTCAGCATGTTTTCTAGGTTCATCCACACGGTAGTCTGCCAGAGCTTTGCTCCTTCTTATGGCCGAGTCCTACGTGGCTGCACGGATGGACCACGATTTGCTCGCCCATGGACCACGCGCTCTCAAGTGTTTGACCCGTGATTATGTGCAGACTGAGTGCAAGAACGGCTAAGGATGGAGGCCGTAGGGGACACAGCGGCCCAGGCTGGCAGGGCCAGGAACCAGTGGGGAGTGTGGGTGAGGAGGGACGTGGGCAGTGACAGAGGGAGGGCAGGGCGAGCACATGCGGAGGACAGTGCACCAGCGGCCGGTGGCAGGGGACAGCAGGCTGCTGTCCTCTGTGGGCTTCCTGCCCCCAGGGGCTCGGGGCCAGGGCTGACGGGCTCCCTGACCTCAGGCTGCCTGCAGAGGCAGAAGCCCTCAGGGTGGGCCGGGAGCCCAGGAGGGGCCGCGCCCCAGACAAACACCCAGGCCACTGCCCACCTTGCTTCTTTTGGCGCTGAGTACTCTCCGCCAGCAACCCCAGTGCGGATTCTCACGGGGACTGGCCGGGACTAGGTCTGTTGGGCTGCGGTCAGCACCAGCAAGGGGAGCGGGTACCTCCCCCGCCGACCTGGGCACCAAGGGCAAGGGAGTCTCGGCCGCACCCGGAGGCCTGCAGGCTCATGCAGCAGGTGGTGCGAGACGCAGCCAGGTGGGCGGCTTTGGGAGGCCGAGTGACCCTCCGCAGACCCACACGGCCCCATGCTCCGTGTCGCGCTCTGCTGTGGCCATTTTAACGTTCTCAGTACATTTTTTAAACTTTATTTTATTTTTAAAGATTTTATTTATTTATTTGACAGACAGAGATCACAAGCAGGTAGAGAGGCAGGCAGAGAGAGAGAGAGGAGGAAGCAGGCTCCCTGCTGAGCAGAGAGCCCGATGTGGGACTCGATCCCAGGACCCTGAGATCATGACCTGAGCCGAAGGCAGAGGCTTAACCCTCTGAGCCACCCAGGCGCCCCTTAAACTTTATTTTTAATCGTGGTAAAATTCGGATGACATGAGATTTGCCATCGTAACCATTAGGCGTCCAGTTCAGTGACATGAGGCGCACTCACACTGTCCTGCCGTCATCCCCACCTCCTGTTTCCAGAACCTTCCATTTCCCCAAACAGAGACTCCGTCCCCACGAAGCACGGACTCCCCAGCCCCTGACCCAGCCCCGGCTCCCACCCTCTCCTCTTCAGTCTGTGTGGACGGGACTCCCCCGGGGCCCTCCTGGGAGTGGGGTCCTGCGGGACGGGTCCTTCTGGGTCCGGCTCCTCTCGCTGAGCCCCGTGTCCTCGGGGTCCCTCCACACCACGGCAGGGGTCGGGATATCCTCCCTTTTTAAGGCTGCGTATATTCCAACGTATGGACCACATTTTATCTGAAATATTTTCTTCTTTTTTAAGAACACGGGGCCGGAACTCGCGACCCTGAGATCAAGAGTCGGATACTCCACCGACTGAGCCAGCCAGGCGCCCCTGGTCTGAAATTTCTGCACAAAGCCCGTTTTCATTCTGCACTGCGCCTCACAAATCGTGTAGCCGTCCTGCCAGCCACTGTCACATGGAATCCAGCAAAAGAAACCCTTCCAGGCAGCAGGAAGCACGCTCAGTCTCCTTCCCGAAACACACGGAGGGGAGCTCAGTCTCCTGGGGCACGCAGCGGACCCCCATCGCACTGCTTTGGGGGAGCTCGGAGATGACCTGCTGACAAACCTTGGAGAAGGCCAGGTATGGGCTGAATTGTGTCGCCTGAAAAATACGTGTTGGCGTCCTAACCCGGAGGACCTCCGCATGTGACCTTATTTGGAGACGGGGTCTTCAAGGAGGTGGTCAAGTTGAAAGCTGAGGTCAGTAGGGTGGGCCCTGACCCAATGGACTGAGGTCATAGAAAGGGGCAGTTTGGACAGATGGACACGCAGAGACGGGAGCCGGCCGTGTGACCGGGTGACATGTCTACAAGCCCAGGAATGTCCCCCTGCCTCTGAGACTCACGCCAGCCTGCAGGATGTCGCCAGGGGTGGCTGGGAGGGCCCTGACTTCTCCTTCCCTCTGTCCCCTGCCGACCCCGTCCTCACCGACAAGCTGCCACACCTTCCAGTCTGATTCCTGGCTTTTTCAGGGATATAACCTGCGTCGGGCAGGGGGGGGATTAAAAGGACCCGAACAAGGGGGAAAGAGAGGGAAGAAAACGGGGTGCTTTACACACAACCTCTTTAAATTCCAACATTTAAGATGGCATCTTCATGTGGCTGAAAGGTTTAAAAATAACTTACCAAACACATCTTTTTCCTTGGGTCACAAAAACAGATGAGTGGAATGTTTTAAGATGTTTTAAAAATGATCAGAAAAGATCATAATAAATCTGGACGCCCTTTTGCCGAAGCACATTTAAGGCTCGTGCTTCTGCGCCTCTGTGGGTCCGGGCCCCAGACGCCTCCACGGTGGGCGTCTTCCACCGCCAACCGGGTCTCTTGGGACGGCCCCCTCGGCCGTCAGCGGTCCGTGCGGGACTCCGACACCCCCGCCTTGCACACATCCCTTGCCAAGAGTCCCTTTACTTGCTCACTTCCATTTTTCACCTGGAACCGCTGTGCTGCGGGCCTGTCCCCCGTGAGCTCACCCACCGCGGATGCCCTGTGGGGACTCGCAGTGGACCTGCCTCCTCCAGGCCCAACGCTGGTGGCGAGGAGGCAGGGGAGGGACGGAGGTACCAGTCCCCCTTCGCCGCGGGGGTGGCCTCAGCCCTGGAGGCCTCCGGCCCTCTTGCCGGGGAGACCTGCGAACCCGGGAGACACACGCGCCGTGCTGGCCCCGCCCTGGCTCCACCTGCCCCGGAGCGTCTGCCCCTGAGCCTCCAGTTCAAGCACGTGTGACCCTCCTCGGGAGTCCTGTGGCCCCGGGTTCGGCAGCCCGGCCATCGGAGGGGCCCCTGTGGGAAGTTGCCAGTTGCCACGAGTTCCGTGTGTCCACTCGGACTGTCCCCGTCACGCCGTCCACATCTGGTGACGACCCCCACCGTGGTTCCCCTGGGACGTGGCAATTTTGTTTACGAGGACGAAGAACGCTTGCGTCCGCTTGTAGAGAACTGGCTTTAGCGGGGGCCGCACGTCCTCCTGTCCTGGACTCCGGGGTCTTTCCTGTGCGGCCCCTGGTGGCTCTGGAGCTCCTGGCCCGGCACAGACTGTATCTGATCGCGTCTGTGACACTCTCACAAAACTAAGAGGCAAGTGAAACCTGGAATGCGCTATACCAGACTGGGTAAAAAGGAAAAAACCAAAAAACAAAAAGCAAAGCACCGAATGCCGTCTCCTCTCCGACCGGCCGAGCTTCATTTGCACCATCTGTAAAATGGGCACCTGCACAGCACTCGAACTGACCTCTCCCTCACAGGGATGAGCCCGCGAAGGGCTGCCAAGCACTCGGCAAAGCGAGCGGCACGACTGGTCGCCAGCAGCAGCCACGCCTGCCTGTCCCCGTCTTCCAGCCACCGCCCACTCTTCTCTGGGCCGCCGGCCCCACGCGGCCACCCGCCTGGCTCTCGGCTCGCCCGCACGGGCTGGGGGTCTTCAGGCTGGTCCTTTCCGACCACTGCCAGGCCCCAGCACGTGGAGGAAAGCAGGCGTTCGCTGGGGACAAGTGCTCCCAAGCCAGCTTTCTCTGTGGTGCAGGACGGCCGTGGGGCTTCCCAGAGCTGGGGGCTGGAAAGCCCAGGGCTCTGCCAGGGGTCAGAGGCTCTAAGCCCCCGGCCACCACCATCCTTCTCGAGCCCCAGAGGGTAAGGGTCAGTTCACGGTGCCCCCACGGGCCGCTCTCTCATGTCACGACTTGGATCTTATTAAACACAAACCAGTTTCCCAGATGACAGTGGTGCCTGTGATTTTCTCCCTTCTCTCCTGGAAATCCTTTCAAATCGGGCTAAGATATTACTGAGGTTAAACAAAAAAACAAAATTCAGAGATAAAGGGAGGCAGGTCCTCGAAAGCGTAACCTTGAGCAGAAAAACGGAAGCAGCTCGGGAGACCATCTGGTGAAAAGAGCTCCCCGCCCCCAACCACCTTGCACACGGGGCTGTCTCTCGGGCCTCAACATTCTGGGGTGAGGGGGAATCGGCAGCCATCAGGTGGAGATGGGGGGCTGGTAGGCTTCGTTGAAGCCCACTTCTGGCCTCCCCAGGGGCGCTGGTTAGACATGCAGACTCTGGTTCACCCCGGACCTGCCGACACCGAGTCTGCTTCTAAACGAGGCTCCTGGAGGAGGGGGACCGCGCTCTGGTCCAGGAAGCCCTGCTGTCTAACACACGGAGAAGGACTGACACCCAGATCCTTTTTCCTCCTTGATGCCTAGGACTACCGGCACCCGAGAGGCTGCCCAGGGGTCCCAGGGGCCCCAGGAGCCCCGGCTGGAGGCCCCAAGCTGGCCCTGGGTCTGAGGACCCGAGCGACCCCCTCAGAGCCCCTTCTTGCTGGAATGCCAACCTGCTTCCCCAGGAGGCACCAGACTGACCCTCTCTACAGGGAACCCATGGGACCGTTTAGCCACATCTGGAAACGAGGGAGATGGGTGGGTGTTACGGACCCCTGTGCTCCGTTGTGCCTCCACGTGAGAACTCACTCTCTCATCACCAAAGGAGATTAGCATCAGAAGATACTCAGTATGGCCACGGCCACGGGGCTCTGGTGTGGGGAGCAGATGGAGAGGCAACGCCCAGGGGCAACGCAGGAAGCCCACAAACCTCTCAGAGAACCTCTGGAGAAGAGAGGCCTCTGGGTCTCCCAGGGGAGGGGGCTGGCTTGTGTGGACGTCCAGATGAGGGGCACATCTGGGCAGAGGCAGTGGGTGGGGGTGGGAGGGGGCCTCCCCCTCTACACCCCGGGACTGGGCTGTCCCAGTGCACTCTGTGGCTGGGCACACAGGGGACAGGCGGGCAGAAGGCAGCTGTCGCTCACCTAGCCAGGAGGGAGTCACCTGCGGCCCTGGGCGGCGCTGTGCTCAGCGGGGCTGCTTATAGTCACACACCATGAGCCCTACACCCCCACATCTCGATGAGCCCACTTCATTTATTACCAAAATATCACACAATTCCAGTCAAGAGTTAACATACAGCATTGAACACAAACCTGATCCCTGTGGAAAGATCTAAGTATTTGGACAATTGAGTCATTTGGAACCGTAAGTAACACCCCAAACCCATATCACTCCGTACTCCAAAAATACGCTTTGAGAGCTTTGGAAACTGAATTAAAATGTCTACACAGCTATGAACAATTGTTTAATAAAACTTTTTCATGTTTCCATTACATGTAAATATATCAATTTGGCATCTCTATAAAAACTCTGAAAATGGTGCAAAAGTTTCATTCTCTTTGAGAAAGCCATTGACAAAAAATATTCACACTTCACTAAAATTTTGAAAAATGGTCTTCTTTCAAAGCTTCTTTATTAATCTGAAATCTTCTGGATTATCAAAATCTAGGTTTGCTTTTTTCCTCCTAAAACACTAAAGAACATTTATTCACAAGGATAAAAAGGCAAATGGGGAGATGGAAAACTGAGAAGGGCTTTTTTTTTTTTTTTCCCTGAAAATAATAAAAAAAGAGCTAGTTACATAAGCATCCTCCAAAGAACACAATGGGATTCATTTTATTGTTGACTTTTGGACAGCAGTGTCAGACTTTATTGAAAACAAACCCATGTAAAAACAAAGTTAAAATGAAAAATGGTACCTGAAAAATAAATTATTTTATATAAAACAAATCAATAACTTAAAACACACTAATATACAAAACTACCCATCTACTGTACAACACGGGAACCAGCTGGTCGAGCGCCCGCCCCCACCCCCCAGAGCAAGTCACTGGAAACGGAACAGTACATGGTAACGAGGTGGCCCCAACCCACGGACAAGGCTTCTCTCCCGGTGGAATGCCACAGAGCCCACTTAGAGCCGCTGCTCGAGCCGTCGCTTAGCCTAACTTAGGTCCCTGCGGTGACATACAAATAATTGTTTTTTTTAATGACCAAGCAGAAAAGTGGAAACTAGGTCACCAAAAGGCTGTGGGAAAATATACGATACAATCATTAGAAGTCAGAGGCAAATCAAAAGGTTTGGAAGCGTGCACCCTGCCGGAGGTCTGGGGTTCGGGTTCTACTGCTACGGTCAGCGCGGGCCAATCGTCAGCGCCGCCAACAGAAAGCACCGGCGACGTGGGCCGGGGGCCGGGCCTGGGAATCTGATGGACAGCAGGAGGTGCTTCCTGAGGAGCTGCCTCAGGTCGCAGAGGTGCCAGAGGTCCTGGGAAGGTGGCAGAGATTTCAGGGGGAGGGCTCGGGGAGGGCGGTGGCTGGGGAACAGAGACCTTTGGCAGCTTATTCTTACTCTCTCATCCAACCCAGGAAGGCTGCAGAAAGCACAGAGAAATAAAACCAGGCTGAATCGGATGTGAAACGGAACAGCTGGGCGATGTTAACTTTGATTTTCAAGGCCGACAGCAGACTTGGGGTCGGTCAACGGCCCCAGTTTGGAGGCAAACCAGGACGAGTTATTGCCAGTAACCGTCTACAGATTCATCCCCTGGTCTGACCCAGCAGGGGCCACAGCCACCCGCCCCCCGCCCCCCTCCCCGCGCCCCAGCTGCCGGCTCAGAAAGCACCAGCTCCCTACAGCAGCTTGGGTCTGGCCCTGGACACTGGGTTTCCGGCATGAACACCAAGTGCAGACTCTCACAGGTTAAGGCAGCTGCCCTTGGCAAGGGAAGGACTCACCTTCAGGGAACAAAGAAGGCAGAGCCTGCCCAGCACCATCTGCCCACAGGCTAAGAAAGCCCGTCTCGCAGCTATTCCGGCAAGATGGTGGCGGGGGTGGGGGGTAGGGGGTGTCCCAGTCACAGGACGTGCGACCAGAGGCACAGCTAGCGCAGAAAACCACAGCTTGGCGTATTACCATGGAAAACTAAAGAAGGGCAGAGCCAAGGCGTAGAAAGTGACTAATAATTCAACCGGAACCAGGTTCAGAAATTTAGAGCTTCTTAGCAAACGACTATCAGGGGAAGTTACGCCAAAAGAAAATTCAGTCAAAGCCTCTTTGGTATTTATGTACCAAACCAAACTTTCGATAAATTAACATTATCTACTCTTTAATTCTTTTTTTTTTTCATCAAAATTCCCAAATAAAAGGAGAGCACTCATTTTGCGAAATACAAATATGATTGACCTATGTAAAAAACTTTTAAAAAACAGTTTTCTTTTGGATCGTGACTTTTAAAAAACGGGATCTTCCTTTTTGCAAACAAGCCTGGAGAAGAGAAAATGAACCTTTTGGACACAGGGCCAGCACCTGATACATCACCGGGAGCGACAGTTGCTTTTCAGGGTTAAGTAGCACAGCAAGAGGGAAAGCCTTCTACACACCTGCGGACTCGCGCTCCCACAGAAACGCACTGGGGTTTTGGCGAGAAGGCTGTTCAGAGTGGAGCCCGGAGAAACGAGGATTTGACTGAACTCAGAAAGCTCAGGCAACTTTCAAAGGCTCTTCTCCTCAACGCGAGCATCAGAGTAATCAGGAGGGGAGGGGAGGGGCGGCGGGGCTGGCTCTGGGCCCACCATCGTTTCACGGCTTAGGCTTCCAACAGAATCCGAGGAAGACATGGAACACTAGTGAGGGCGGGCAGGAATGTGTGTCGAGGAAGAGACCTAAGGGTCGCTTTCAGAACTGGGAATCTCATCTTCACTGAGAAGACGCTGGCCCAAGCGAGCACAAGCTGAAAGGCATATTCTTCCAGGAAAACATCCTGGTCTGCGGTGAGGAGGGCTCTGGGGCGGACAGAGCAGGGGAGCACCCTCTCCTGTGTCAAAAGCAGGCAAACGGGCCTTGGCTCTGGGTTCCAGGAGGCGGCACGTAAGCTGGCTTTGACTCAGTATCTGGAAACTTCCGCTGGAGGCGGGGGGTGGGGGGTGGGTGGGTCCTCCATGGCACATGGCCAACTCATGAGAAGGCCTCCAGGTATGAACTTGGCCCCTTCTGTGGGAACACAGCACAACATCTCAAGTCGGGGAGGATAATGCAAGCAGTTGGCAGCCCCTCGGCGAAGTCTGAGGGATACGGGGCTGGGACAGGCAGCCTCAAGTGGTCCGGGGGCTTCTCAGAACACTGACCTGCTCTGGAGAAGGCTGTGCCCACTTTTCTTTTTTCTTTTTCCACTTAAATAAATAAATAAATAGGTAGGTAGGTAGATAAATAGAGATAAATAATACCACAATTGCATGATATTGATCAACTAAAACTGCCTATTGTTATGTGTTTTAGTCTTACGTCAAGGCTAAAAACTGCTGGTACTAAGTTCTCCTGTTTTCGATTCTCTCTAAACACTAGATATTTGTCAAAGTCACATCACACTCCTGAGGAGTTGCCTAGAGGTCCGGCCCTGCTACTTCTCAGGCTCTCTCTCGGACTCTCCCTACTGGCTCCCCCGTTTTAAAAAACGGTGTCTGTGACCGCACACACCTACGTCACAGACCTGTAAATGCTTTGTCTCGAGGCAAGTCTTTGTTTCTTAAGATCTTTTACAAATCCTCCCTGAATGCTGGCCGTCTGGACCTTACCTAGCCAAAAAGAAAGAAAAGGTAAAATAAAAAACAAAACAAAATTCGAGCAAAACAAAATCAAATTTAATGGTCTTAAATGCAAAAGTAAAAACAAACAAAAAACACAAAAAAGCAAAAGAAAATTAACAGAACAGAACAACCCAAAATGTCAAGGCAGTTATGGAGAGAACTTGGGAGGGTTAATCTTTAAAACTACAAATCAAAGGTTTTTTTTTTTGTTTTTTTTTGTTTTTTTTTTTGTTAATAGATAACTGGCAAGAAGTAAGTACTTTTCTGCTGAGTGTTCATACGAAAGCAAAGTTTCAAAACAAAATCCGACTAAAATAGAAACAAGTCTAGCGCTCACGAGAAGGGATGCGAGAAATACAATGCTCAAATGTTTCTGTGTTCTTAAAGTCTAGAGCGATCTTAGGCATTCGAGCTGTGTGAACTGCTCTTGGAAAGTGGAGAAATGACCGGGAACACCAGTGCCCGGTGTGCGGGGCACCACGCATGCAATGTGTGCACAGAAATCCGGGATGTCAGAGGAGCAGCCCGTCTTCAGGCGCGCCTGGAGTTAGGTCTGACTCTGGAATATACTGGAGTTTCCCTGAAACTCTTTGGTCCGTTCCCACTGGCGCCTGGGCTTACGAAACCCGTGCGTGTCCTTCTCTGGAGGGCCCGGCGCGGCCCGGCGTGTGGCCCACCCCCTCCCCGGTGGCAGCCCCCGGCGGACGGCCCGCTGCAGAGCCCCGGGGCTGAGTGAGCAGGAGGTGGCAATGGCACCTGCTGGGGAAAGCAATTTCCTGTCAACCAAAGCAGAAATCGCTTAAAATGTTGAAGCGGTTGAGAAAACGCACACTCAGCATCTGTCTAACGTCTTTAGTTGGAAAACTAAAACTAAAAGGTCATGTCTTTTTTTTTTCTTTTTTTTTTTTTTTTTTATATCCAGTTTGTGGAGACACCGAATGAAACGAGTGTTAGACAGTCTTAGAAGTTAAAGCATGCTTCAGGGTCACCACCGTCCCGAGGGACTGGTTAGTCAATGCAGTCTACTTAGATTTCTGTTTAATATATATTTTAAAGGAAATAACTTAAGAAACTTAAATTGGTCTAACATTGTGGGATTTCAAACATTTGAACATGTCGGTTGCATCCCGGAGTATAAAAACCTTTTCACTTCTCATTTAGACTAAGACAAACACTTGTGAAAATTGGCGCAAAATGAGTTGTACACTAACAAAAAAGTTTCAACTTCTTCACTCTGAATTATCTATTCCGTACAAAAAAAAAAGCATGAGCGAGTTATTTGTGGGACTTGTTGGTTTTGAAGGAAACCTGTAAGATTTTGTCCCCCAGGCGGTAGCCGTTCAGACTCGCTATGGCCATGGCGGCTTCTTCATAGTTTGTCATGGTCACAAAGCCAAAGCCTTTGCACTTGTTGGTGTTGAAGTCGCGAATCACTTTCACATTGGTGACTGCCCCAAAGGGGCCAAACATCTGCCAGAGGATCCCCTCATCGGCGTCCTGCCCGAGGTTGTAGATGAAGATGCACCAGCCCGAAGACGCGTTGCCCGGGACATTGACACCAGAAAGCCCACTCATGTGATCTACACCCATAGGGGAGAACCTAGCAAACAGAGAGCACAGCATGCAGGTCAAGGTCACGCGGGCTGGTGTGCGACACAGGGGCAGGGGCACAGCGGGCAAGGCGGGCACACCCCCATGGGTCACGAACGGGAAGTTGGTATCGGGGGGCACTGCTCCCCGCTCTGCAGAGAGCTGGCCCCAAGGAGAGACACTTGCCACCTGCAGAGCGTCAGAGCCTCAACCAGCTCCCCTTGGAGTGACGGCCTGTCAGTGACCAGCCGCTCCCTTCAGCCCTACCATCGCTGGGGCGGGGGTTGGGGGGTGGGTAGGTCCTGTTTAGTCATTCCCGGCCTTCCCTTGTTTTAAAGGATGGAAGCTTCTCCACGTCCTCCTAGGTGCTGTCATACCCGCAGATCTCCCGAGAGGAAAACTCCCTCTTTACACCCTATGCCTATGTGTATGTTTGGCCGGTGGGAGCAGGGGATTTTTTTCTTCCTTCCCCCACCACCTAAATTCTGTACCTGCCCTCATCTTGACCACCCTGGCAGCGGGGTGCCAGGGGAGCACAACCCTTGAAGGGCCAATGCAGGGCACAGGGAATTCCTTCCCATGGCTCCAGGCCACCTTCCGCTGCGGGTTCACAGCATCCCAGGAGGGCCAGGAGCCCAACTGATGGCCGTGAACTAGAAGTCCACCCAGCTGGACCAACACCCTGGGACCCTTTCCAAAGCAATGCTTTCAACTGCATACACGATAAGCCTTCTACAAGCATGTGGCCACTACAACAGGATAAAGGAGATGATAAAACTGTTGCTGAAGCCATATGGCCTTGAAGGTTTCAGAAAAATGGACTCTGGGTCGGTTTAAGAACACCCAAGTGTGACACAGCATCTGTGGGGTCACGCCGTGCAGGAAGTTACGGCCTGCTCTGAGACAGAATCGGGCTTTGGGCTGTGGTGCTGGCCCAGGGGGAGCAGGAGCTTTCAAGGACCACTCAACAGATCAATCTTATGACAGACACGAGACTGGGGTGATGGGCTCCCCGGGAACGGCCTGCTTATCTAGAGATTTTTTCCGATGCGGGTTTGGAAGAATCAAGATACAGGACTGGCCGTGCCTCTGAATCTGCAAAAGTACTTGTGAACAGCTCACACCGGGATGTCTAAGTTGGTTAAAATGACTCAGGTGGCTTGTTAATGGACTTGACTCTGCCTGAACAGTGATCCCAATGTCACTGAAGCGGAGGTAGGAACAAGCACCCTTGTTATCTGTGGGATAGTAAGCCACGGTGGTTTTCAATGAAAACTGGAAAGTCGTTTAAACTTTTAATGGACCCTCATTCCCCCCAACCCCCGGTTTTGTGGGAAATCAAATATGGGCCCGAGTTATGCCGGTTAACCGGAACCTCATGTACCTATTGTACTGAAAGTAACCTGAAGTCTTACTTCATAGGTTCTCAGTCCTACTAATCAGCATTAATTGGTTCTTCTCTGGCTCACTGGAGCTGGTTTCTTTCATCCTGACCACCATGAAACCCACCTTTCCATTCTTTTCTGATGATACAAAGGAGAGCTGAACCTTCCTTTATTTGGGGGCTTTTCCTGCTGTGAGAACGGACTGTGAACTCTCCGTTCCGCTGGCCTCTCTTCCTCTTACTTGCTGAGTCTGTCTTCCGGTGGCATGTGTTCCCTCCTGCCTCCCCGGCCACCCTCGCTGCCCTCTGGCTCTTCTCGCTGTGAACCTCTCTGGTTGTAGGGATCCCCATCCTGCCTGGCCAGCAGTTTCGGCTGCTCTGGCCCCCTTCCTTTGCTGTTGCTCGTTCCTGCTACCAGAGCCCCTCCCCCTCCTGCACCCATCCCTGGCTGCCCGGGGAGCCGGAACCCGCTACACGTGGCTGTCCACGCATCCCACCTGATTGGACTGTGTTCCTGACCTTCAAAAATGGATGGAGCTCACTTCCGCCCCAAGACACTTCCCCTGCTTTTGTTCTTGAACTAGAAAAGCCAGCGATGGAAGGCCCACTCTGGAACCTGAGCCAAGCCGAGAACTCTGCATTACCAGGTGTCAAAATCAGTGCCTCCCCAAATGGCCTCTGCGCCGACGAGCAAGGTTGTACCCAACCTCACCGATCTACACAAAGATGGGAAACCTGCAAAGTCGCAGAAAAAGGTCCCTAACCTGCCCGAGATAAACCCTCACGCTGCTGCTGGCCCGGCCGTCAGGACTGCCGCTCCTTAAGAAGCAAACACACCCGACTTGCAAGCCCAAGCTGCTGACTCTCACTGTCTGTCCTACCAGATCCTGGCGACTGGTCACTTTCAATCTGGAAAGATGAAGGGATGTCGGAACACCATTCGCCTCTGGGACGGGGCTTCTCCCCAGCGAAGCCCTGGGGCGGTGGATGAGCGAGGGCTCCCCGCAGGCCCGGGAGCAGGGCAGCTCTCCCCTCTGCACGCCTGGGGCTGCGTGTTCCCACTTGTACACTCCCGGCCCCACTCGGGGCACCAGACCCCATACCCGGGAGTGCCCTGCACTCCCCGCTCCCCAGGCTGGCTGGAGAAGGAACCCAGGAGACTTGGATGGAAACCTTCTGCACAGACACCTTGCAGTGGGGGCGGGGGCGTGGGGACGGGCCAGGGCTCCGACCAGCCTCACGGGCCCCGCGGGCCGCGGGGGGGCAGAGCTGCACCCGTGAGAGCGCCGCCTCCCGACCCACCTGAATCTCTGCGCCTGGTGGTGGACGGGGCCTCCGAACCGTCTGGCGGGCGAGTGGTACAGCTGGGAGAGCAGCGCCACGTTTTTGTTCTGGTTGGGGTTGGCTGCAAACTTCACTGTAATGGGCTCGGAGGAACCTGGGGGTTTATGACCATTGAAACTGGTAATTGCCTCTTCTGCCTCCGACCGTTTGTCAAACCGGATAAACGCAACCCCTCTGGACAAACCTTTTCAACAAACCAACAGAAACGGAGTTAGGAGGGAAAAGGCAATGATTTTTTCAAACTGAAAAGAAAAAAAAAAAATCAAGTCAGTCAGGCTGCTGTGCTTCAAACCGGACGCTATCTTCATGAGGCAAACAAAAATTAAAAACCTATATAGGGAAATGAATGAGTGAACTTTTAAAAAACACAGACTGATAAAAGATGAAGCTTCCGGACTTCCTTCTGAGTTGCAGCAGCAGCTCCGGTCTCTGCCGAACGGTCTCCTGCTCACGGCTCTCTCACTCAAACCTCTTTTTCAGAACAAGCCATGGCGGAAGGGACGCCGCCCGCCATCGCCCCGTCAGCGCCCGGTGCCCACCGGCAGCGCACGGCCAGGCCAAGGAGCAGGCAGGTGGGCAACGGGGTCGGGTCTGAGGGACTCTCCCTGTGCTCCGGCCGGCAGGGCCCGGGAGCAGTCGCCGTGAACAAGGAGTGATGGTCAGTCCCATGGTCCTGCCGGGCCTTTGCAGGCTGTCGCCTTCCCAGCTGGCCCGACAGAGTCCCTGGCGGCTCGGCCTTTTCCGTCATCCCCAGAGGGCATGGAGTCCTAGCGAACAGCCCTTTCCGCCTGCCCTCGGCTCACTCACCTTTTGGATGTTCCATTCTAAGGTCCCACTCCACACCCGTTCTGCTCCTGCGTGGCAAGGCCCAGGACCCCCTGTCCCCAGCCTCCAGCTGCCTGGGGAAGGCACTGTCTCTTGCTACCTAGACTGAGCCTCCTGAAGTCAGCCCGGGGTCCCTGCTGTAACCTAATCTCTCTACAGAGTGAGAATGTGGGCCGGATCCAGGCTGCCTGAGCTCCGAGGCCCAATTATGAAGGCAGTGGCTGCTGTGGCACATGCGTGAAACCTTGCAAACCGGGCAGAAGGGGCTCGGCCACACTCTACCCTGATCCCGCTGCATTCTAGGCCCGGGAGGAGTGGGAACCGTCCCCTGCAGAACTTGACGAACGGGGTGGGGCTGGGGTGAGGGAAGGTGGAGCCGTGAAGAGGACCAGCTCCTTCTCTGGGGAGAAAAAAAGGGGTCAAGTGTGAAGGTCCAAGTGCAGTGGAGACAGGACAGCCAAAGGCCAGTCTGAGTATGACGTCACGGCGGGAGTCATGGATATATTCTGGGGTGGTGGTGGGGGTGACTGTGGGAGACGCCCTATCCCAGACACCCTTGTCTCGACTGCCAGTCATAGCCTGTCTGAAGTCACATTTTCTTCTCCAGAAAAATGCCTTCAGCACACAGTGAATGGCAATTATTAAAGCAGGACAGCCCAGGGCCTTGGGCCACCAGCTAAGTGAGCGCACCAGGTGTCCCCCAGGCAGCTCCCACTTCCCACAGAGCCCCACCAACTGCCGCACGACAGGCACAGGCTGTGGGCCTCCCCTGCTGGCCCAAAGGCCGCAGAGGGGCACAGAGAGACTCAGACATGCCAGGTGGGATGCTGAAGTGACAAGTGCACTGTGAGGCACAGTCACCCACTCTGGGCTTAGAACCCCATGCCTCAGCCGGACTCAGATGCACCATCGTGGGCCCCACCTCAGCAGCCAGACAGCAGCCAAGGACCCTCAGGCCACGGCTTCTTTGTTTACAGCTTTACACACCGCAGACTCTCCGTGGGGAGTCCAATAGCACAAACCCCAGCTCTCCCAACTGGGAAACCCCCCCTCCTGGCACCCCCCAGCACAGCACCCTTGGGGGGGCCACACGGCTGCTCTTAGTGGACTCCCGACTGCCTCCACCTTGGCTCCATGATTGTTGAAATATAAATTTAAAATTCACACAGCCAGGGGTGCCTGGATGGCTCAGTGGGTTAAAGCCTCAGCCTTCGGCTTGGGTCATGATCCCAGGGTCCTGCGATCGAGCCCCGCATCGGGATCTCTGCTTGGCAGGGAGTCTGCCTCCGCCCCCCCCCTCTGCTTCTCTCTCTGCCTGCTTGTGATCTCTGTCTGCCAAATAAATAAAATCTTTAAAAACAAACAAACAAAAAATTCACACAGCCAGAGGCACTGAATTACTGAGAACAAACCCAGCAATTCACACGTGTACCAAGAAAATTCTAGACACTGAGCTTGTTTTCCAATTTCAGTTCAGAAGGAACACCTAAAACCACACACTCAACATACATGGTTTGCATTCACTCTTGAGCAGCACGGACAGTAGCCGTCCTGGCCGGCTCCTGCAGAAA
This sequence comes from Neogale vison, assembly GCF_020171115.1. Taxonomy (NCBI): domain Eukaryota; kingdom Metazoa; phylum Chordata; class Mammalia; order Carnivora; family Mustelidae; genus Neogale; species Neogale vison. The sequence continues at coordinate 218,992,761 of NC_058096.1, forward strand.
GCCGCCCTCAGGGCTCCCGTTCCCGGCTCTACTCTACGGAGAGGGAGCCTGTTGAGGGACTCTGCCGTTAAGCAGAGAGCAAGCGTGTGTGTGGGTATGGTTTTGCTGCTCGGTTTTGTAAAATGACTTTCAAATGGGAACCGCCCAGGTGAAATGAAGAGAACCCAAGGAAGAGAAGGTCGGCGGTCTGATGCAACATCCACCTAACTAACCAACCTACTGAACGATCTGAGGAACGAACACCTTTCGAAGCCGGCCCTGTGGTTTTTTCCCTTTTATGCTTTCAGAATCAAGGGCAGAGATCACCGAATGGCATGATTTCCAGATGAGTAAACTATAAAGTTCACAATTAAACTGGGTAAGAAGGCAAAAGAGATTTTAAAATGAAGTTCTGTCAACAAAGAAGTTTAAGAGAGCTGCCCCCTGCCGTCCACGCTACGAGGACATCGCAAGGAGGCACGTCGGACACGCAAGCCATCCAGCCACGCTGTTCTCTGCTCCCCGGGATTGCCTGTGGGAGCGTGAAGCTCCCGTGGATGCCACACTGAGCTCATGGCCAAGTCGGGAGCCCTCCGATCCTGGGGCGCCACCCCCCACTGCGACAGCAGCCTTACAGAGGGATGGGAGACCAGAGGCCCCACAAAGGGCTGTGGGCAACGGTCTGCAGAAGTGACCTCTATCGGGGTGGCGGGAGCCCCTGGGAAAGCTAGTGGCCGGGGCGGGGGTGCTCTTGGGGAGAGCCGGCTCTACTCCGGCCATGCTGGGCTGCACGGAGATGAGCAGAGGCACAGCAGGACGTGCGGCAGGAGGAGGACGGCCACGGGAACAGAATGTAGCACGGTCACGCCATCCAGGTCCCCGGGCGGCCCACACAGGTGGGGCTGGGGACAAATACACGTACCCGCCAGCCGACTGGCTGATCTCTCCCAACTGCCACTTGAAGGTTAGTTAGGGGAGCTTCAGGGACCACAGGAAACCATCCTGGTGCAATCAAGGGGGTTGATACTGAGTAGATGGGATCCCTACCCGACCCCAACCCACCCCCACCCCCACCCCAGGGCGAAGGTGCAGAACAGAGGCTGCGGTGTGATCCTGGTCCCTCTAGCAGAGCCTGGCGTCAGAGCAGGTGTCTGCAGCAGGCACGGGGCTGCTCAGAGCTCCTGGGAAACGCCGGCGAGCTGCACCTGCGGGCCACACTCCAGAAGGCCCTCCTCCCCCTCCAGGCCTTGGGGACTCTCGCTGGCCACTCCTGTCCAGGCCAGGCCTCGGCCCAGACAGCGGGGCCAGCATACACAGAGCTGAGCTTCCACAGAGGGGGTGGGGGAGGGAGGGCAGGTGGCAAGGCCACCCACCCCAAAGCACACAGCTCAGGGAGACGCAGGTAAGTGTGTGCACCTCCACGCCCGCCGGCCATGGGCCAGGAAGGCCCAGCTCACCTGCTCCCTGGGATCGGCTCTGCAGCCTCCTGGGGGCGCTGCCAGTCTCTTGGAAGGGAGGTCCCCTCCGAGTTAGAGGAATTCCTGCGACCAAACTACCCAGGGTTTGCTGTAACACCACAGCCAAGAGGATGGCGAACACATTGCGTTGGAAGAACATGAAAACCAAGCGCAGAGCATTGCAACAGCTTCGTGGGGCTCCACGAGCAGAAGTCTTCCTTGCCAGTGTGTCAGCAGTTCCCACTCGTGGTGGGAATAGAACCGAGGAGTCCTAAAGCAGGTGCGGCCCAAGCTCGCTGCTCCCCATGCAGAGCCAGGCCCAGGGCCGGCAACTGACGTCCTGACCCCTGTCTCTAGGCCGCACGGTCAGGGCCGGCACCAGCCTCCCGCACAGGGCTGCTCCCGGGCGCGGGGGTTCCTCAGCGCAGCTGTGCCTCACTGCCTCCTGTGAAGCCCGGAGCCCGAGCTGCTCAGCTCCCGGGCTGAGACGACCTAGGAGGGGCTGGTGAAAGGGCCAGGATGGCCAGGGAGGGGAATTTACCGCCTTAAGCAATCTGAGCTTTGAATGTGCCACCCGAGGGGCAGGGGCATCCAGACCAAAGGGACTGGAGACCGGCTCCTCAGAAGCAGCCACCCTGGGGCTTCGGGCCAGTGAGAGGCGGGGCGTCTGCATCATGCGGGAAGACCATCCCGCACGCACACCGCGCGCCTGCGAGAGCAGCAGCGGCGAACGGCTGACCGGGGGCCTTTCTCACCCACTCACGAGCCAGGCCGGGACATTTGGATGCTTGAGGGAAGGTGCCGGGATCTCTTGGTGTTTTCACCATAACATGCCGGCCGGACACGGGGGCGGCTCTGCTACCACTTTTACCTTCCCAGCCTCGTAAAACAAAAGCCAAGGTCTTCTCGTTTGGAGTCTGTCCTCCCTGGGGGAATAACTATTCTGCCGCTGAAACTCAGACAGCGACCTGTCCTCCTGGAAACTCTCGCCCCCGCTGCAGGAAAACCTCAGCCCGCATCCGGGCCGCCCACTGTACCTGTGGTCTGATCCACAAGGACTCGGGAGTTGATGATTCGCCCGAACCGAGAGAACATGTCCTCCACGTCCTTCTGGGTCATGGTCCGCGGGAGCCCACTGATGTACAGGTTGGCGTCTTTGATGACCTCTGAGCTCGGGCGAGCGTACGACACCTTGAAAACAAAACCACTTTCTGGGGTTAGGGCAGGCGTGTGGCCAAAGCATCGAGGGAGGGGGTTAACTTTTCAGGCGGCAAAGAGCCACCTGTCCCGTGAGAAACCATGCCGACACTTGTCACCTGCGGCGATGCAGGCGAGCAGCTCACCTGGGCCGAGCGGCGAGCCGGACAGCGCCTAGCCTGGACTTTACACCCCACGGCGAGGCAGACATAGTCCGAGTTCTCAAAGCCAAGGGACTGAGGGCCCGCAGCTGGCGGCAGGGGACTGCTCAACCCCTGCTATCTCTCCTCCCACCGTGGCCTCCCCGCTCCGGCAGCGCGCAGGCCAGACACGGGACCCAGAGGGGCCCGGAGGGCAGCGGCTCTGGAGCTGGGTGCCGCCCACCTCCCTGAGGCAAACTTGCCAGTGGCGCCCAGAGGGGACCCAGGGCTGCTGGGGGAACCCGCCGTCCAACACTCGAGTGCTCCATACGAAAGGACTCCACGCTTTTTGGGCCTTCGTTTTTGTAAAACTGAAAAAAGCCAGCAAGAAACTTCCACAGCAGCGTCCATAAAACGGCACGTGTGCGCCCTGGAGCGGGGAGGCTTCCGCGGCCGGCCGGCCTTCGTGCTTTCCCAGCTCAGGGTCAGGGCCACGGCTGTGGCTGGCCAGGAGGAGAGATGGGACTGAGGCCACGGGGGAAGGAGCAACTGCGCCAGGCCCCCTCTGCAAACGGGAGGCCTGAAGGGAAAGGACTCGATCGCACCCAGTGGAGTCAGAACCGAGTCAGGAGGCTGGGAGACGAGGCAGCGGCAGGGAAGGGGGCTCTGGAAGGGTGGGGGGCTCGGACCCGTGCCAAATCACGCGGGAGGGTCACAGAGCTGAGCAGACGAGGAGCCTGAAACCGTAACCCAGGAGAAGACACAAGCTCTTGGGGGTCACCGGGCAGCACAAGGCCACGGACAACAGGTGTCCTCCCCCCACAACGCTCAGGCCTGCCAGGAGGGGCCGAGTGTGGCTCCTCGTGGCAAGCACACAAGTCCCCCTGCATTCCTGCGCTTGCGGACTCCGAACCACGCCATGCCCTAACAGGGGACGACAGGCGCAACGCCTGCCAGCAGACAGGAAGCAGTCCAGTGGGCAATGCAGAAGGAAAGAGAAACTGGGTGCGGTCAGAGCCCGGCTTCCTCCCGCAGAGCCTGGACATCAGAAAAGAGTGGAAGACAAGTAAGTGGCCCTGACTGGAAGCACACCCCGGGACACCAGGTCCCATCAGGGGCAGGCGGCCCCCAAGCAGTAGTGTTGCCCAAGCCGCACGTTCCCCGCCAGCTCCCCCGTGCTGGGTCCAGGCCCGATACCGTGGTTAGGCCTACAATGGAGGAACACTGTGGGCACTCGGTGACGCACCCAAGGCCTGGGGCAGACATGGCATTGTCCCCTGAGATCCAGGCCGCCCTGGCGTGCGGGGACTTCCCCGACACCCTTCTCCACTGAGGCGGTGGCTGGCCAGTCCGCTGGGGCTTGGTCACACTCCTCGACGCTCTCACACATCTGGGCCCAGACGTGGCGGGTCTGCATCAAGCAGCCTGCAGAACCCACCCCGCTCGGGCCTCGCCAGCCGGCTGCCCCATTTCACCAACGGCCCCAGGCAGGGGCGCTGTTTCGGGCACGAAGGCTGAAGGGGGAAGACAGGCCTGCCTGGGCGGGGCCCACAGGCAGTGCCTCTCAGAACCGTCCTGTCTGCTCCTCTGCAGATTTGTCTGGACAGGGCTGCAGCTGGGGTCCGCCCTCGGCTTTCAGTGAAGGACATGGTGGGGAAGAGCATCCCTAGACCGAGAGCCCGGCACTGGCGAAGCAGCGCCGAGGCTGGTAAGGACTGTGACCGTCGCTGATAAAGCACCGGAGCGAAGATGCCGGTTACGGCCAAATGCGCTTCGACGCCTTCCAACAACGGGATCTTCAAGACCACTGCAGCTTTCCTTCCCTTCAACCACCATCAAGTTCAAAGTCAGAGCAGCAGCCAAGGAGACTGCACCAGAGCACCTGGCACCCGGTAGGCATCACAACACGAGATCCACAACCTCTTTCCTAAGCTCTTGGCATCACAGGCTGCTTTGCTGCAAGCAGGTCTTTTCCTGTCACGTTGTCCAGAAACCTTCCTAGGGCTGAACTGCGTCCTCCCTCATAGTCATATGTTGCAATCCCAGTCCCCAGTGCTGCAGAATGTGACCTCACTGGGAAAGAGGATGGTCACGGAGGTCATTCATGATGAAGTCACACTGGCGCAGGGTGGGCTGCAAATCCAGTAACTGTGTCCTCGGAAAAACGGGGGAGAGTGGCCAGAGACGCCCACAGGGAGAACGCCATGTGAAGGTGAAGGGAGACGTCCGGGTGAGGCTTCTGGGAGCCCAGGAACGCCAGGCATGGCTAGTGACCCCCAAGCCAGGGGAGAGCCTGGGACAGATTCTCCCTCACGGCCTCGGAAGGAACCAACCTGGCCACACCTTGATCTCGGACCTACGGCGTCTGGGACCATGAGAACAAGTGTCAGTTGGGTGACGCCCTGAGCCCCACAAACACCATCTGTGGTGCTTTGCTGCGGCAGCCCTGAGGACCGATTCCACTGCTCCGGGGCACCCGGCTGGCCAGGGAGCCGCTCCACCCACAGCCAGTCCCAGCCCCCAGGGATCTTCCTCCCCGGCAGGGACCCCGATCTGACGAAGTCCATGTCTCACTTATTTAATGGTGTACGATACCCTAAGAGGGTGGAACTTTCATGTTTGCTGTGGTATCGCCAGCACCGCGCACGGTCACCCGCGGACCACAAGCAGGCAGGGAGCAGTCGCTGAGCGAGGACCCAGAAGCAGCTGCTGTTCCTGCGAGCGATGCCTGCCTACGCCGCCGTCTCCTGCGCTCTGCTCGCAGCTCGTCAGTCAGACCGTTCCGGGTCCCGGTGGTTACCTCCCGCGCTGCGCAGGGAAGCAGCCTGGCGGTGGTGTTAAGTGCCCCGAGCCACAGCCCTGGTTTCAAACCCTGGCTTTGCCCCTCTCTACCTCTATGACCTTGGGAGACCTATCATTACTCGAAACATCAGCTTCAAGCCTAAATTGGGGATCACCTCTCCCAGGCTGTGGTGAGGATAACAGAGACAAGGTACGGAAGGGCCTGGCCCACGCTCACGGCAGTTGCCTGCGCTGCTGGCACAGGACACAGGGGCAGGGAGACTCCTCACTCCCTACTTGGATCGAGGAATGACATTCGAACCAAAGAGGATGGACTGAACGCTGCTGAGGTCCAGGGCACATCCAGGTGGGCCGCGGGGTGCGGGACCTCAGAGTCTGGGGGGCCTTTGGAAAGATCCAGATTTCGTGGTGAGAGTGGGGCTTCAACCTTGGGGAAAACTTGTAGTTCCCAAAACATGCTGGCCCTTGAGTATCCCCCAGCATGGCCACCCTTGCCTTGTGCCCCACCACAAGTGGCACACTTTAGCCCCTGAAGACACCTCTGCCTAAGTACCCCTTGTCCTCACCCTGGCCTTCTTTACCCCAACTCCTCGTGTCCCAGATCTCAACTCTGACTTTCCTGAGGGAACCTCTCTGCTTCCCAAGCTGCGAGAAGGCCATCCCAGGTACAGTCACGTAGTGGTCTTGGACTTAACATCTTTGTTAACAAGCGGGCTATCTGAGGGCAGCTGTAGGCCATGGAACCCAGCACCAGGCAGAGGACGTGGCCCCTGGAATGTACTGGTTGTGTAACGATGAGTGTTCTGCACCCGAGTAACTGTCTGCTCTCCTGGCATCTGCAAAGATTTTCTAAATGCAGGAGAGAATTCCTAACAGACTGGGAGCTTTGGGCTGAGAATAAACAATCCAGAGCTGGCGGAGAGGAACCAAAGTCACCCGGTGCGTGGAGAGGCCGTGACACGTGATTTCCTTCACCAGCCCCCACAGGGAAAGGCCCCTCTGGGAGTCAGAGCTAGCCATAGGGTTACGTGGGCCGCGCTCCTGTCCTCAGGGAGCACGCGACAGGCCCTACATGTAGGCAGGCCCAGGAAGTCAGCTGAGGAGTGTTTTGTGGGTTTGGGGATGAATAAACCACGGAATAACCCGTATCACGAACAGTTCAGCAGAAGCAACAGATCACCGCCCTCCGAACTGAATGTGCGCGGCCAACAGCCAGGCTCCAAGACTTCCCTAGCAGGAGGGAGCACGGGCTCTCAGGGCCACCCCGAGGTTTGACCTGGGAGGCCCCACGCAGCAACTCTGGGAACCTTTATTGATCATACAAGCACCCCCATGGTCCCGATGCCCTGGGAAGCCTGGGAAGCCGGCCATGGTACAGGTCCCACGAGGGACCTTTCTGGGCACCCACATATCAGTGATCCGAGATGCGGGGCTGAGGTCCAAAGGCTCACACGGGACGGTCTCATTCCCAGTGGCTTCCCGTCGAGGGAGGGAACGCAGGCAAACACGGTTTCTGCCCGGCTGCAGGAAGCCCGGCCGGGGGACTGGCCTGGGGCAGTGCGAGGACAGGTGTCCTCAAGGAGGGCTCGGCAGGAAGTAAAGGTCAGGAACACATGCAGTTAGTCCCAGACTGGGTCTGGAGCTGCCGAGGATCGCAGGAGCCTGCAAACAGACACTTGGGGATGGGGAGGGGGAGGAGGCGGGGCTCCGGGCTGAGACGAGGAGGGGGTGGTAAGTGAGAGGAGCCTAGAACACGAAGCCGTCCTGTGAGGCCTGGAAGACTTGCCAACTCGTCCCAGAAAGCCCCCGCAGCCCCTGAACGGGGAGCGACTGTGGTGCCGTCCTGCCGGAGGGCCCCCTGGCTGCGCTGCACGGCTGCCCGCTTTGCTCAAGCCACCGGTCAACGGGACGCCACCCCACAGACCGTCCCCCACCCTGCCCCTCTCCCACACGTGACTTTCAGATCTACGGGATGTCGTTTGAACCTTTGCGTGCACGTGCTCGGACACGCAGCAGGGGCTCCGTAAACAGCGGCAGAGCAGGTGACGGGCCCGGCCGTCATGGGGAGGAAGGGGGACGTCGGCCGGGAGGGGGATGCCGCACAAACGCTCGTCCAGCACCGCCTGGGCCCAGGGCGGGGGATGACCGCCCTCAGTTTAGTGCCCTTCCCGTGACAGTCCCTTTGCTCGTTGAGCTGAGGCGGCTGAGTGGCAGCAGCACGGGGCGGGGGACGCACTGGACAGGCACCACTCCAGCCCTGAGCAGACGCCCCCAGAGCAGCAGCGCCATGGGCAGCGGTCCCCTCATCAGCGACGATGAAGTAATAAGGGGGAGATCCCTCATCCGGGGGAGGCAAGGGGAGGCCGCTCCCCCAGGCTGGGCCGAGGTGGCAGCGGCAGCGCTTTACCTTAATGGTCTTTGACTGGAGCCGCAGGCCATTCAGCGTGTTGATCGCTCTCTCCGCGTCCTTGGCGGTCACGTAGTTCACAAAGCCATAGCCGAGGCTGTGCCCTGTGTGGGAGAACACGCGCACAATGGTCAACAGCCGAGAGCCAGGGCGGTGACCAGGGCGACGGCTGACGGGGCTCGGGAGGAGGAGGTTGCCAAGAGCCACGGCCTCTGGGAAATGGGCTCAGAGACCGGTGGTCACGATCTATACTCGCTTTTTGTTATGCTTCTTGGCAACCTGGCAAGTTTTCTACAACGAACAAATGTTACCTTTATTTAAAAAGAAATACTGTGTGGGGCGCCTGGGTGGCTCAGTCAGTTAAGTGTCCAACTCCTGATCTCCACTGTCGTGATCTCAGGGTCATGAGATCGAGCCCCACGTCAGACCCCGCTTTGGGCTCTACGCTTAGCGCAGAGTCGGCTTGGGATTCTCTCCCTTTCCCTCTCCTCTGCTTCTGCGCACACGTGCTCTCTCTCAAATAAATAAATAAAATCTTGAAAATAAAAAAAGAAGAAGAAACGCCGTTTCTAAGAGCTCCCCATGGAAGCTCTCAAGAAGGCAATGACAACGATCAGTCTCACCGGCTGCCGGCTGAGACGTGGGGACTCCGAGGGCGAGGACAGAGGACAGAGGACAGTCACAACTGGAAAGACAGGCAGACAGGGAGGGCCGAATGGTGACCAGCTGTCTGTGTCCAGGGGTTTCTCCACAACTCACGCCCGAGTGGGAAGGTTTGCTGGGCTCTGGTGCCACCCAGCGTCGGGTCCCACACTTTCCAAAACCTACAGCTCGGCTACGAGCAGATGCCAGGGAGCTCGAGGAGAAGCTGCGGCTGAGAGCAGTCCCAGGCCAGCCCCGTGCCGGGCATCACAGCCCTGGCCAAGGCTCCAGGGCTGCCCTTGGCGGTGGCCCGTGGTGGTGGCCGCAGCAGCTGAGGTCGGCGGGGGGAGGGGGCGGTTAGGGGGAGGAAGTACAGGTTACTAAGAAAGACATCTAGGGTCACAGAAAGGTGTCCCCTCTCCCTGGTGAAACATTCAAGTGGGGACAGCGACCACCACTGGCATGCCACGGGAGGGGCTCAGCCTAAGAGGGGAGGGGCTGTGGGTTCCCAGGAGGCCCCCAGAGAAGCAAAGGCTGAAGGATGGAGCAGAAGGAGCCTAGTCCTTTCCCTACAGGAGGGGCAGGCGGAGGCCCAGAGAAGAGAACAAATGCGCCCACCCTTACCCACCCACGTGCCATGCTAGGGGGCAGCCACTGAGTGCTGGGCACTGCTCTGGGCACAGAGATAGAGCGGTGAGCCTCGCTTTCCTCCTCCAGTTGGTGGAGGGCGACAACAAGCAGGTATAAAACACCAGGCCTTTAGCCACATGACGCACAATTCCTCAGGTGCCTGCTGAACTCAGGCCCTCTGGGAGGTAATGAGACGTGGAACCTAGCAGTCTAACCCAGTTTTGCCGCTTTCCTAAAACAGACAAAAAAAAACCAACAAAACACTTTACTTTTTAAAGTTACAAAGATAATACAGAGAGTTCCTATAGAGCCTATACCCCATTTCCCCTGGTGGTAACATCTTCTGCCAGAAGGGGACATTTGTTACAACTCAGGAACCAGGACTGATATGTGGCTAGCTAACCCACTTGATTCAGATGGCCTTTGTTTTCCCCTAACGGCGCTTTCTGTCCCAGGAGGCCATTGAGGACCCCACAGGACATGTAGCCGTCAGATCCCTGTAGGCTGCTCTTGGCCGGGACGGCTTCTCGGACTTCCCTTGCTTTTGATGACCCTGAGCGTTTCAAGGAGGGCTGGTCAGGAATGTTGTGAAGTCTCCTGCAGCTTGGGTCCGTCAGATGTTTTCCATGGTGAGGCTGGGCTGCTGCGTTTTGTGAGGAAGACGCCGGAGTGAAGTGCCCTCCTGACACCCTATGGGCGGGTGCGCTGTCCCCGTAACTTACCACTGCTAATGCTGGCCCGGATCCCCTGGCCGAGGCCGTGGGTTTGCCAGGTTTCCCCACTGTCAAGTCCCCCCTCGCCCCACACTGCAGGCTGCGGAAGGCAGGCAGTGCACAGCCCACACCAAAGGAGTGCCTTGAGGAGATGTAGTCTCCCTCCTTCCGGGCAGAGTAGCTACATAAACTGTCCGCAGTTCTGCACGGGCCACTTTCTTTTTTAAAGAAACAAACCCCAAACCTCACCCTCCACACTCAAACTCCTTCTCTTTTTTCTTAAGATTTTATTTCGTATTAAAGAGAGAGAGAGAGAGCAAGTAAATGAGAGCAAGCAGGGGGTCCGGAGAGGGACAAGACGACTCCACACTGAGCTCAAAGCCCAATGCAGGACTGGACCTCACGACGCTGCGATCATGACCTGAGCTGAAATCAAGAGCTGGACACTTAACCGACTGACCCCCCCCCACGCGCCCCCACACCCAAACTTCGAACGAAACTCCACGGGTCTGAGAGACTTCGCTCTGACCGTGGGCAGTGAGGACCCCGGAGCCGCGTGCCCACCGGGCTGGGGCCCATCTAGCAGGAGTCAGACGCCAAAGTTCAGAAAACACGGTCACGACTGCGGTCGGCTCCAGGCTGGAACTTTAGGGCCCCTTGCGAACAGTCCAGACTACAATGTCGAAGCTGAGAACGCAGAACGCCTGTGGTATGGACTCCCGAACTGAACTACACGCTTGCTGGGATTTTCCCTCATAAACAGCTGCTCTCCGATCCCCGCTCTTACCCATCTGTCATGGCCCAGGCCATGAAGCCCGTTTTGGCCCAGCCCCAGAGGGGCTCCTCTGCCTCTCTGGTGCGCACAACCAGTGCTCGGGTCTTCCTGTATTCCTGCTCTTTCCACAAGGCCAATCCCAGTCCTGGACCACCCGTCTCCTTCACTGGTGGCGCAGGTGGCCTGAGCCCTGGTACGGAACTGAGGAGGACCCGGGCCCAGGCTGCGCTCCTGTGTCTCAGCCGCAGGTGGCTCCTGGCAGCGTATAAACCTGGGTCCTACCTGGACCCACTGCCTGATTCCTTGCCTCCCTGGTGCTTGGTGGCCCTGGCCGGGCTCCCAGGGTGGTCACTGCAGAATGCCAGCTCTGCCCTCACCGGAGCACCAACTCTCAGTGCCACTCCACAGACAGGCGCCTCCTGCTCCAGGATGTGATGACAACAGCAAGTTTTCTTTCTCCCCAACGGTCCCTCCTCAAGCTCCTAGTTTTCTACCCATCCCATCGAGATGGCCCCCAAGGGTTCTGCCTCTGGCTCTTGTCTCAGTCATACATCCTTCCTGAGTGGCCTCCTTGAGCATCATGTACCCACACCTGCCAGTATCGCCCAGGAAGTCACACACTGCCAGACGGCCACTGCCAAACGGCCACTGCCTCCTTTCCCAGGCTTGCTCTCCCTCCCCCTCAATGAGCCAACAAATATTAACCGAGCAGCTACTACGTGTCAGGACCCATGCCAGGCTGGCCAGGGGGTTCGATGATGATCGTGAAGGACAGCTTGTGCCTCAACGAATGTCCCATTCCAGTGGGCAAGCTGGGTGACGAACCAGCACGTAATGAACAAAACCGCCACCAAGGCGCTATGAGGACAGTCCCCGCTGTGGTTGACAGGGACTGATGGGACAGGGCCAGGGTCGACAGGGCAGCTAGGAATGCCCTCTGAGGAGCCGATGATTGCAGTAAAACCCTGGGATGGCTGCGGACAAGCAGTCCAGACAGAAGAGCCAGTGCCAAGTGTGTGAGGCAGAGGAGACGTTGGTGTGTTCCAGGAAATATGTAAGGCGACCAGCACAGTTGAACAAAACCAGCTGGGAAATGGCCCAGAGGTGGCTGCTGGGTGGAGTGGGGCTGGGCCGCCGGGCCCAGGAGCGAGACCAGGTGTGGATGCACAGGCCGGGGCAGCAGCAGGAGGACCCACCAAGAGGACCCGCAGATCGGCTGCTGGAGGAGGGAGCTCAGAGGAGGCCGAGTTTCCCTAAGTGCCACGGAGTAGCTCACCATCAGCATGCCCAAGCCACGCCTTCTGGGGCCTGCAGCTGCGTGGGGCGGATCTCTGCACACCCCGTTCTGGGTCTGGCCCTGTCCTCCTGGAGTCTATTCAACCCTCTGTGGTGGGCACCTGCGTAGAGTGGGAGGGCAGGCAGCTGAGGAATGAAGGGGAGCCCCTGGTTTGCACCCACATGAGGCCACACACGGAAGTGCCAAGTCTCGGCCTCCACCCAGCTGCTGCCCGTAAGGCAACCGTGTTCAACTCTGGCTGCTTGCTAGAACCACCAGGGCAGCTTCTAAAAACGATCACTGCCCGGGCCCTAACCTGAACCAATGACAGCGGTGTGGGGGTGTGTGCAGTAGGAGGGGAGGTGGCATCAGCTGTTGTGAAAGCTCCCCGGCGACTGCAGTGAGGAGTTGAGAGCTGCTGCTGGGAGTGAATGAGGAGAGGGGGCCCTCCAACGGCACAGAAGCCTGTTGGCGTGGCTCAGAGTAGGCGCCTGGGGGAAGGCCCTCACCTCCCCAAGCAGCCCCCATGTTACTGCGTCTCTAACAGGGTCTGTAAGCCATGCCGGGCAAGGCCACAGCTCCCAAGGCCTGCCTCAGCCTGAGGATCCCCGATGTCAGGCAGGCAGACTTCCAGTCTCCCTACAGATGATTCTCCTGTCCCTTAGAGGTAATGAGCCTACCAGGATCCCGGCCACGAAGGCGGATCAGGGGCAGCCCCCTCTCATTCAGGGCACTGGAAGACGAGCCCTGATGGAGGAAAGTCTGAGGTCTGGTCGGGGAACAGGGGTGCTCAGGGACAGTGCTCGGGCCGGGTACGGACCCTGCACAGGCTGCTGGGGCTTAAGGAGGGCAGGACCTGCCTGGAGTCAGTGTTGGCAGGTGAGGGCAACCAGAAGCCCATGATGGGAGATCTGGAGAAGAGGGGAGCAGGTAGGTGAGGAGTGAGAGAGAGAGAGAGAGAGCGCACACACAGGTAGGGATGAAGCATGAATCAACTCAGGCTGAGGCCAACGGGCGTCCTAGAGGCCAGCGCTCCCCCCCGGTTCACGCTGCCCCCAGCTCTCGCTCCCCACCCTGCAGGCAGAGCTCCTCGTCTCGGACTTGCTCCTGCACCAGCACAGTAACCTCCAGGAAGGTTAAATCAGATGTGCGGAAACCCTTGCCTGGCTGATTCAGGGGGGCCTGGGTAGGGCCTGGGATGTGTGCGTCTCCGAGGGGCTGCTGCGGGTCGGCGGCCCGCACTCCGACAGCCGCTGCCTGGAGGAGACCCAGGCTGCCTCCTTGCAAAGCACTGCCCGTGCCGGGCCTGGCGGCCTCACAACCACTGCTCTTCCAGGTCCAAACACTGCCCTCTCTCTAGACAAGGTCAAAACCGAGAAATGACGCCCCGGCATCTCCTATTACACTTGCCGACCCGAGCGGCCAGAGCAGCCAGACGCTCTCTCAAACTGACCCCGGGGCGGGCGGCTGGGGGAGGGAGCACCTGTGGCCAAGGCCTCCCCTGCAGCGTGAGAGGGGAGGGAGGGTCAAATTCTGCCTGTAAATGTCCGCAGGGGCTCAAGGGAGGGCTTCCCAGGGGAGGGAGGCTGGGTCTTAGCGGAGGCAGAGGGGTGACTGGATTAAAGAGACAATAAATAAGACACGGCAAATGCCCCCAAAAGAAAAAACGGGCAAAGGACAAGTAGGTTATTTCATAAACAAAGAGTACGAACAGCCAGCAAAGACACGAACTTTCACTTAGGCTGGGCGAGATGAGAGCCCCCGGCCCTCCCAGCCTAGGGGATGGTGGGGCGGGGCAGAACCAGAGTAAACTGGTGATGGCTTTGAGTCGGTACGTGCTGTCCCCGCTACGGGCTCACCTCCAGGAGGACCTCCAACGGCAATCACTGAGGAGCGCAGACAGGCACCAGGACGCAGAGGTTTCCATAAACACGCAATATGGTTCTATCCTGTTGTACACTCAGGAGCGCCATACGATGGGACCCCGTGTAACTGTTCTGGTGAGGTAGTTATGCTCAGTGACAGAAAAACATTCACAGGTACAGGAAGCAAAGGTTCTCGCACGGCTTCGGTGGCGCGAGCCCGTTTTTCTGAAAGCGCGTACCTGCTCATCACCACAAGTATGGAAAGAAACAGGTCCGGAAGGACACGAACTACAAAGCTAACAGGATTTGGGGTAATTTAAACATTTTTTTCCCGTTTCCTGTCCTGCCTCATGTTGTTTTTCTAGAAGGAACAAAGGTCAGGCTGGCTTGGTGTGGAAGGGCTTTCCCGTAGAGGGAACAGTATTCACAAAATCACAGGACTGTAAGAGCCAGGGCACGCTGGGAAATGACAAGCAGCTCAGTCGGGCCTGCTAGGAGGGGGAGTGGACAGCCGAGTGGCTGGGGAGGAGGAGGACAGGTCCCCGAGGAGACTTGGGGGCTGCAGGCGGGGTGTGGGCTTTGACAGGGCAGTGCAGGAGGGCAGAGGATGATTCCTGGGCCATATGGCGTCTGCAGAGGACCGGACACCAGGCCAGAAAGTGGGGCAGGGCTGCACGGCAGGGCTAGCTAGAATTGTGGATGGACTCGCAATACAAATACGTGTCCCCAACACAGGCGCTGGGGCCTGGCAGCCAGAAACACCCTGAATCTTGAGGCCAGCCCGTCCAACCTTCCCAGCATCCTAGCCGCCATCCGGTCCTCACTCCTCCTGTCGCCCATGACTGGCCAGTGGTTGGCACTTGGTAAATAGTTGTTGAGCAAATGAATGGCCGAGCTGATTAGCATTTCCCCCTTCACTAGACGTACTCATTCATTCACTCAACAGGCACTGATTATGACTGTATCTAAGGAGCTAATAGGGTCCCTGCCTTTGAAAACCATATGGACCTCCTGGACCAGAAAGTTCTAACTTAGTGCAGTGTGGAAACCCACCCTGCCAGCTGCGCAGTTGCTATGGCAACCCAGACAAGGAGCATCCAACGCTGACACAGCTGGGCCAGGAAAGGTGACCTGAAGCAAGCAGGGCCCGGGAACTGACAGTGACGGGGGCACAAGCAGACTGTTTCGATTCCTTTGCCACAGTGAAGAGAGCCTTCTGGAGGAAACACGGGTGGCTGGTTAGGAGGCCAGAATGCCAGCGCAGGCAGAAGACAACATGGCCTTATCTGGATCTGTGGCGGGTAGTGAGGCGGGGGAAGGGGTGGAAGGAAAGGGATGGAAGCATCCAGAAGAAGGAGTCCCAGCCAGGGACACAAATCAGAAGTCATGCTTAGATTTCTGACTGGAGTCACTGAGTGAACACTGGGGCCACCTGGTAAGATGCAGAAGCTGGGGAAAGGCTGGGGAAAGACTGGTGACGGGTGGAGGGGGCCTGAAGGTCGGGAGAACATTCTTGTTGAAGCACAGGTGGACCACTGAGGCTACAGGAAAGCGCCGGGGGTGCATCTGCTCTCCCCGGGGGAAGCAGCAGCTTGGGAATAACCCTAAGGACCGTCTAAGTTAATGGCCAGGAAAGAGCTGCAAGAGGGAAAGCACAGCCTCAGGGCTGGGAGAAAGCCAGGTAGGTAGCTCACGGAAGCCAAGGAGGAGGGGAAGCTTCCAGAAGGAAGAGAAGACAATCAACTGAGGGCTCTGTGAATGCGAGGGGAGGGAGGACAAAGCTAGAGCAGCGAGGCAGGATACTGGCGACACCTGGCAACGTCTACGGGCATTTTTTTTTTTAGTTGACACGACTTGGAAGATGCCACTGGCATCTAGCAAGTGGAAGGGATGCTGCTCCACATTCCGCAACGTAAGACGCAACCTCTGCCCACAAGAATTGTCCAGTCCCAAGTGTCTTGAGTAGAGACACTCTGAGCTGGAGGGTCCGGAGCTTCAGCAAGGATTCTTTTCAAGTGAAGAGACGCGAGCGTGTCTGAACGCCAGCGAGACGATCGCGAGGAGACCTGGGCAAGCAGGTGCTCGTCTAGCCTGAGGTTCCCAGGACGTGGAGACGGGCAGGGGTGGAGACGGCTGTTATTTTCCCAGCAAGGTGGGAGGCAATCACTAGCCCAGAGTGAAGGGTGCAGACGCGGTTGCTGTGGGGGCCGGGGATGCCTGTGTTGTGGGCTGAGCTCCGCTGGGAAGGGGCTTTGAGAGGGCATCCATCTGCCTGCCTCGACGCAAGACTCTCTCCAGGATGGCCTTCGTTAGCCCGGCTAGGAGGGAACGGCTGGACGAACGTTTCCCTGCCTGGGGTTTCACCGGAGCAGCCTAACAGGGGGCAGAGGGGCCGCGCAGCTGGCGAGGTTTCCGCACACCAGCGGCAGGAGGGGAGAGGCAGATGCAGTGCGCCTCTTGTGCAGGTTGGCTGTTTGCAATGTAAAGAACTGCTAGCAGGACGCAGAGCTGAGACGGAGCCTGCGACCACAGACTCCACACCGCTTCGTAGGTTACACTTATCTTGCCTGAAGAGGAGGAAAAGTTTATCTCTGAACTGAAATAATTTCCAAATTACACTTTGTTGCCTTTACCCCATTCCCGAAACCAGTTCTCTCTGGACTGATCTTGCCAAATCTAGGTGTTCCTATCATCAGAGCTCACATTCCTTTGAAACCACAACAAGTGAACAAAGAGTCAGGTACCGTGAGAATGCTGGCAAAATTGGACTGTAATGTTCAGGAATATCCACGGGGCTAAAAATTCCCTCCCGTCTGAACATAAGAGGAGAAAGGCAAGACTTGTTAGTAGCATAGGAGAATTTTAAAACACCTCTGAACAAGGACTCTCATGCAGATGGTCTCCCGAAACAGGAGAAAGATAATGGCTTCTAGAACATTCTTAACACCATTACATTTGTGTATTATCTACAATTCCTGGTTAGAAGATGTTTATTAAATCACAGACTCAGAACTGGAAGAGTCCTTAAAAAACTTCTGAAGTCAGTGCCCCCACTGATGAACTAATTCCCTATACAGAAGTCAGCCGGCCTCGACAGGACGCAGCCCAGAGACAGGCAACTTCAGGTTCCTGGCAAAAGCTGAGAATCAATGAAGTAAGACAATGGGTACATCAGGCTTAATATATTACTTTCATGCAGATCAGAATACAAGATATTATCTTACATCCATAATAAAGTTTTTCTTGTGTGTGTGTATGTGTGTGTGTTTAAACTTGTAAATTAGTTTTCAGTGCAGAGAACCAGTCTCACAACCCACGGTGGCAGCCAGAGTCCTCTTTGGGGGGTGGCGTTCGGGGGGGCGGTTGTCTGCCCATTCCTCAGCTCACGGAGCAGAGAGGAAGAAGGATGAAGGAAGAGAATGGGGCGGGGGCGGGGGAGAATGAGGGTAGAAAGAAAGGAAGCAGGAGACAGGAGGAGGACAGCTCCTTAAAAGCAATGTTCCTCTTAGGGACAGAAGGAAGGAAGTGCTTCGTAGCACCTGATCTTTCCATGTTTTCCTCCTTGAAACCATACTCTCGGGGCGGAGGTTGCGCCGTAAGGACAGCCTTCCCAGGTGTCTGCAAACCCTTATGAGGCAGGTAAGCACTAGGACGTAGGAGCCATGCCCACTTTAGGTGTGGGGACACTGAGCTTTAACGGTCGCACGTGGAGGCCGTGGAGAGCAGGGCTCTCAGCCGGCATCCAATCAGACAGCCTGCCTGTCGATCCACGGGGAGCCCCGCTCTCACCCCCCAAGAGTTCAAGCTCCGCGTGTTTCCGATGTCCCAGCTGATGGTGTGCTGGCAAGCAGCACAGAGACACTCTGTGTTCTGCCACGGGCCTGGCCGCGCACGGGGACCCAGGAAGACAGGGAAGGACCTGCCTGGACCAGAGTCCCTTCGGCGCATGGGGCCGAGCCAGGCCGGGCTGTCACGCACGTTCTCTGCTCTCTTCCAGCTGTCAGAGCTGTCCCCATTTCTGGTGTCCCCTCGTCTTCCCACCCCTCCCACCATCTCACTTTGTACATGCTCTGTCTCAGGAGGAGCTTTTCCTTTTTTGGAAACCGATGTCCAATCTGCCACCAGGGCGGTGGCACAATACAGTCTGCGATAACAACGGCACCTGACAACCGTCGTCACAGGGCTGTGGCTCTTCTGCCCTAAGGAACCGCGGGCACAGAAGCCGGTGCTTAGTGGGACCCCCCAAGACCCCCTACGAACCCTCTCCGTTTCTTTACCTGCTACTTTATCCCGAATGAGTTTTGCAGACTCGACTTCCCCGATACTGCTGAACAGACTCCGCAGCTCATCCTGGGTCATGTTCTGAGGGAGGTAGTTGACAATTAAATTCGTTCTCCCGATATCATCCCTGCAGTCTTCGGCCATGTGGTCTTCATAACCATTAGACATTGTATTTTTTAAAAATCTGCAGAGGGGGGAGAAAAACCAAGTAAATTCCACACGTCCATACTGCACAACATTAAGGCAAAACGAATGACTGGCACTTAGGGTTTTTTCTTTTCAACACTGCAAGTTCAACTTCACAAAAAAACCCGCAAGTGGAGGTTTACGGCGGCCTAATTCATAACTGCCCAGCGGCGGGAAGCAGCCGGCGTGCCGTTCAGTCGGCGAAGGAAGGAACAAACTGCTACTGTCCGCGGCCTGCGCACAATGGACCGTTATTCGGTGACAGGAGGAAATGAGCTCCGGAGCCAGAGACTGGGGGAGGCCTTAACTGTGTATCGTTAAGTCTGAAAGGCAACACACCAGGCGACCCCGGTTATAGGGCATCGTGGAAGAGGTGAAACCCAGAATAGGTAAGAACACCAGTGGCTGTCAGGGCTCAGAAGGAAGGGCGGGAGGCGCGGAGGAGCGCAGAGGACTCCGTGCGGCGCGGCGGCTCTCGGGGTCGTGCGGTCCTGGTGCATACAGGTGAGCACCATCCGGGCAAAACCCACCGAAGGCGCACATGGAGACCGAACCCGAAGGCAAACTACGCTCGTGGAGTCTAGCAAAACACCGCACCGACACACGATGTCCCTAAGAGGGAAGATTCTGACGGACGCCCGCTCTGTGCTTCCTTCGCAGTCTTTCTGTAAACCTGCAACGGCTCTAAAACAAGAGCCGCCTCTACTTACTCGGGTGCTTCAAAAACACTACGAACGGCTCAGTCGGTGGAGTGTGCGACTCTGGATCTCAGGGCCCTGCGTTCAGGCCCCACGCTGGATGCGGAGCTGACTTAGAAACAAAACACCGACAACCAATTCCAGCACCATCATTCAAGCTCCTGCGAAAAGTGTTCGGGTTGTCTCGAGAGCTTTCCACAGCTTCCCGATCGCCTCCTCGCGTCTCCGCACGCACCACAGTGCCGCTGGGTACTGAGGAGGCTGCGAGGTGCACCTGAGCACCGCGACTCCGGCGCCCCGTCTCTGTCCTCACGCAGGGAGACAACGGTTCCCTCCATCCCTCTATCCCAACGGCCACGGCGACAGAGCTGGTGAAGAGGTCAGGGTTTCTCTACCAGTTGGCGGAACGTGGTTTTCAAAGCTTGCAGGCTCTGGAACGCCCTGAGCCACCCGCAGAGGTCTTGCTCTCAGTGGCAAACACCACGGCACAGCGACGGCTTCAAGGAGAGTCTGGATCAACGCGGCCGAGAGCATCGGGACGCTCTTCTGAAAGCACAACTCGCGCTGGGCTTGCTCCCAAGTCCTGCCGCGCCGGGCCGCGTCATCTAAGATGTCCCACGTCCCTGCCTCTAAAGATGCACGCACTCACCCCTATGGGGCTGAAGTGCAGGAAAAAGGCCCCGCAGCCCACCAGCCGGGAGGTCTCGGGGGCAGCCCACCCCTTTCTCCGGATCCCTCTGCCCAGCCCTGCTTTTATGCTTGAAAACCCAGTGCCCGCTGTCAGGAGCACTGAGCCTTCTTTAAAAATAGCCTTGCCAGTGGTTATATAAAAACCTGAACACAGCTCCCACCTCCCCCCCTGAGTCAGCACTGGGAGAGGACTTAGGTGTGGTTTTGGGTTTGGGTTTTTCTTCCCCTGCTGGAAACAGGTGGGACTTCTCTCCTTCCTGCCTCCTGATTTACTTCGGACTATACACAATGTGCGAAGTTAGTGCACTCTCCCAGTATTTCTTTTATTTACCTGCAAATGTTCTATGCTCCCTGTTCTTTATAAAATAGGTTAGCATCTAAAGCCATAAAAGAAATACTGGGAAGCCAGATTTCCTAGGATTAAGAAGTTCTGTGTGGCAAGAGGCACCACAGGCAGACAAGCAGCGGACTTGGGAGAAAATGCTCGCTACCTACGACATTATTTAGGCCAGCGGTTCTTGACGTGGGTGATTCGGCTCTCCAGGGGACACTGGGCCGTGTCTGGAGACATTTCTGGTTACCACAACTGCGGGTGGTGATGTGCCACTGGAACCTAGTGGGGAGAGGCCGGCGGTGCCACAAGGTCCCAGATGGTCCCCACAACCAAGAACTGTCCAGCCCCCAATGTCAACACTCCCAACACTTAGACCACTTGATTCTGAGCATCTACAAACTCACCAGAAAGAAGATACAACCTTAACAGAGAAGGGGACAAAGGATATGAGCCGCAACTAATAGATGCCAGCAATTCAAATGCCAATAAACCAAGAGCCCAAACTCATAGATAATGAGGAAAATGTGAAGTCAAAAGAGATGGCACCTTCTGTCGGTCACATACAAGACCGCCCAGGATGGACAAAATCTAGCGTTGTAGAGAAGGATAAGGCAGACGGACACCCTGGTATGCCGCTGATAGAAGCATGAAACGCTACAGGCTTCTGGAGGATGCCCTTGAGTTTCACACCAATGCCACCCTCTGCTTCAGAACCGTCGGACCTGTTCTCCAGAAATAATCACACACATGCGGGGAAGTATGTGTGAGGACCCCAGGACCCCATAGCAGGTACAAGTGAAATGCTGGATATAATCTAAATATGAATTAAATAAACACCAATTTTCAGGAGAAAGCATGAGACCACCAGCATTAATGGGCTTAACCATGAAAAACTCCAGAAATCTGTTGATGCATCTGTAGCCGTGAGGCTTTCAGACAGATCATCAGCTCAAACACAAACACACACATTTGCTAAGGCCTGAACCCAAGTGCAAGGGTTAACTCTGAAAAATTAAAATACATATTTGTTCGAAATGTGATTCAAATATTTCTCTTCTCCCTTCCTTTGTTTTTCTTCATCCCTCCCTCTCCTCACCTTTGTTCTAAGTTAGGGACATACTCTCCCATCTTCTCCCTCCCCCCACTTTCATGGATGATGAACTGAGCAACAATGACCTCATTCTCATTATTCAGAGTGGGGTGTCTTGCATGCCCGGTAAAAAGATGACTTTCTTAAACAGTGGATGGCCCACCACCTGTTTGTATAAATAAAGTTTTATTGGCACACCGCTATTCTCATTTGTTTATGTATTGTCTGTGGCTGCTTTTGCACTACAGTGACAGAGTTGAGTAGTTGTGACAGAGACCAGATGGCCCAAAAAGCTGAAAATATTTACCATCTGGCTCTTCACAGAAAAAGTGTGACGACCTCTGTTCTAAAATATAAAAAAAGAAATTTTCTAAGAGAAAATCTTTGTGACACAGGGTGAGGCAAAGATTTCTGAGATACCACACCAAAAGTACAATCCATTTTTTTAAAAATTGAAGAACTGGATACCATCACAATGTAAAACTTTTGCTCTGCAAAGCTTACAGGCTACAGAGAAGAAGAAAATATTTGCAAATCACATATCTGAAAAAGGACTTGAATTCCGAACATATATTAACTCTCAAAACTTCATAAGAAGACAACCTAATTTTAAAGATGACAAAAGACGAACAAACAATGCATCAAAAAAGATATACGGATGGCAAACAGACACATGAAAAGACGTTCGACATTATTAGTTATTATGGAAGTGTAGATTAAAACTACATTAAGATACCATTACCCATCTGGAATGAGAATCAAGACACCACCACCCATTTAGAACGGTTAAACCAAAATAAAACAAAAGCAGGCAGGCGACAACAAAACAGACGTTATCAAGGATATGGAGAAACCAGAATTTTCATGCATAGCTGGTAGAAATGTAAAAATGTTAAAGTCGCTTTAGTTTTTAATTTTTTTAAAATTTTATTTATTTACTCGACAGAGCCCAAGCAAGGAGAATGGCAGGCAAAGGGAGAGGGGAAAGCAGGCTCCCGCACAGCAGGGAGCACCCAATGTAGAACTCGATCCCAGGACCCCGGGATCACGACCCGAGCAGAAGGCAGCCGCCCAACTGAGCCACTCAGGTGTCCCTTAAAGTCGCTTTAGAAGACGTAAGGGCAGTTTCTGAAACATACGCTTTCCAAGACCCAGCAATTCCACACCAGTAGACATACAAGAGAAGTGCAAAGCTACGCTCGTATAAAAACCCACACGCCAAGTGTTCACAGCGGCTTTACTCAGTCACACCTGAAACTGCAGCAGCCCAGGTGCCCCTCGAGCCATCAGCGCGGCCAGACTAGGGAAGGCCATGCAATGGAGCTCTGCTCCCAGTAAGCCAAGTGCTGCCGTCCGCGCAACTTGAATCGGCCTCAAATACACTCCGCAGAGTGAAAGGAACCGGACTCCGAGGCTCCGCAGTGTAAGGGTGCGTCCTGGCAAAAGCAGAACTGCAGGGATGGACCAGTGGTGGCCAGGGGCGGGGAGCAAGGGGGGCGCTGAGTACATGGGGGAGCACAAGAGAGCACTTTGTTTCTTGGGGACTGCACCTCCCGTGTCTTGATGGTGGAGGCAGTAACACGACTTTACACATTTGTCAAAACTCAAAGAATCCTACACCAGGATTTCAAGTGAACTGGAAAATAAATTTTAAGATTTGAAAAGTGAGCCTTACTCCACAGCACTCGGGGTCCTCCCTGATGCCCCCTGGAAGGCTGAGCAGCCTCTGCGGACCCAGTTCTTAGGTCGACTGCCCATGACGGAGAAACCCAAACCCCAAACAGAGCACAGCTTCTCAAAGCTTCAGGGCTGCGCCGCCCTGCTCTCTGTGTTCCTCCCCCTGACCTTTCCAAATCCACGTCCCTAATCCCTGGCCAAGCCAGCTTCTGTCAAGCACCAACCACAGCTGGGCCTTTGTCTCTCCCCGACAATCAGTGACTTCCAAGTTGTAGCCACTGCTGGCCGCCCCTTGGCTTGTCCGGCTGTCTCCTCTTGCTCGGGGGCTCTCCAGGGAGACGTCTCCAGGTCAGCACATTCGGAGGCCCCTGTCCATGGCGGCGCCGCCCACTGAGGCTCAGAGTCTTCGGTACTGTGCTCACGGTCAGGGTCAGCCATGGCACGGTTCACAGTGGCAGCGCAGGGCCTCCAACTGTCGCTACAGAGCAGCCCCCACTTCGAAACGTGGCCCTTCGCTCCAGCTTCTTCCCTAGAGGGCGGCAGACCTCCCCATCTCTGTGCCCCTGTTCCGGCTGCTCCCTTTACAGAGACTGTCCGCTCTCTCCATCACCTCCTCACTCATCTGTGAAACGTCCCCCCGGACAATAGGTTGCTCCAGTTCCCTGGGCCCACACGCCATTAGCCCAAAACTTTACAGATGCACGAATCACTCTAACTCCTAATTATTTGCTTTTTTTTTTTTTTAAAGATTTTATTTATTTATTTGTCAGAGAGAGGGGGAGAGAGAGCGAGCACAGGCAGACAGAGAGGCAGGCAGAGGCAGAGGGAGAAGCAGGCTCCCTGCCGAGCAAGGAGCCCGATGTGGGACTTGATCCCAGGACGCTGGGATCATGACCTGAGCCGAAGGCAGCTGCTTAACCAACTGAGCCACCCAGGCGTCCCCCTAATTATTTGCTTTTTACCCACATCGTTGGTGAGAGCCTGGAGGGCCGGTGGGGTCGGGGATGGACAGACACCAGGTCTCAGAGTCACCTGGGAATCGTGTATATTTGCCACTTCAAGTTAAAGGGCAGCTGAAAATTGTATTAACAGTCTTAATATATTCGGTACCTTACCTTTTTTTTTTTTTTTTTTTAAGATTTACTTACTATTTTAGAGTGAGAATGCAAGAGCAAACAGGCGAGAGGCAGAAGGGGCAGGAGAGGGACAAGCAGACTCCATGCTGAGCACAGATCCCAACGGGGGGCTCGGCCCCACAACCGTGAGATCACAACCTGAGCTGAAACCCAGAGTCAGACGCTCAACCGACTGAGCCACCTAGATGCCCCAGTACCTGACTTTTACTTACTACTCGTCCCATCCCACAAAATCAAACTCCATTGTAGAGGGCAAACAGGGAAACTCAGTTTAGCAAAGCAATTCCTGCTGAGCTGGAAACACTTCCAGTAACTGCACGTCCCATGGAGAAGCCCTGTTTGGATGATCTCTGAGGGTTTTCAGCCCCATTGCACTATTTTCAACAATCCTGGTTGTCTGTAAGACTTCAGCAATGCTGTTCCCATCAGAAGTATTACCACTATGCACATAGGGAAGACGTGTGTGTACAAAGGACGTGAGAACTTACACAGGTAATATACATGTAAAGCACCAAGACCAGTTCCCATTAGGCACCCCTGAGAATCTGTCTCATTGGATACTCACACAGCAGCCCTGCTGAACTACTCAAGTCCGAGCAAAACTAGAACAGTCAAATATGTCCTCAGGCTCAACCTTGACACTTCACACATCACATGATGCGGCTTGGACTCAATTATTTCTAAGGTCCCTTCCAGATGTAAAATTCTGAGTTCTCCAAGGTAAAAGCCTCAGCAATGTCAGGTCACCCAGGAAACACTTGAGGGTGCCAGAGACAAAGTGAATGTATCCCCTGACCCAGTTATAACTGCTATGTGAGGCGAGGGCTTAAGTGAACACGGCACGAATTTCCTTCTTCGCCCCTTCCCGCAACACCCGGCGCGGAGAGCGGCTGGACCCGCCAGCCCCGGCTACGTCACAGCAATTCGGTATCCACCAGGCTGAAAAGCTTCGGGTAGAAGCACATGAGGTGTAGCCAGTGTGTGGCCCAGTCCGAGTGCTGCGCGGGCCTGCGGGGACACGACTGGCTCCACAGCCCTGTGAAAGAGTTCTCACTCCTTCCTGGCTGGTCAAGGCCACTCCAGGGCTCTTGCAGAGAACCGCAGAGCAACAAGGCACGGCAAACTCCCGGGATGCAGAGTCTGACAGACCTGCGCCCCAATACTACCCTACTGCTGATCAGCTGACTGACTGTAAGGCACTTCCTTTCCTGAAGCCTCAGTCTCCTCGTCTGTGAAATGGGGGAGGGGGGGGTACCACCTGCTTCGCAGTGCCCAGCACAGCTCCTGACCCTTGGCAAGTGGCCACTTCACCCGCCTCCAGGTCCACAAAGGAACGCTTTGACTCTTTGCCCCGGAACCCTGGAAATGATCCAAACTGCTGATGCCATTTCTAATGGGCCTGGGCTCCGTGGGAGTCACAGGGAGTCACACCAGTCAAGGCTCACGGCTGCAGCCTTACGTATGTGGAACACCTTGGTGCTGTCTATGCTCACTCACCATCAACTGCACACACCAGCTTGGATGGGTCATCTGGTTTCTCACTCTGTCCACCAGAGACATGAACCTTACTCCTGCCCTGTGCCCTTCCTCTGACTTCACTGACAAAATGGGAGTATGCCTCCCTGATCTCCCCGTCTCCAACTGCAGGCACCCTCAAGTCCTCCCCTCCTGCCCTTGTCCCCCTCTTCAAGCCTCTTCTCCCCCTGGTGGCAGGACACATTTGTCCCCCAAGCCACCTCTCTCCCTCCCTCATACCTAAGCAGGCATCAAAATCTGCCAGTTGCACATCGGCAATGGATCTCCTTCTCCATCTCTCTGCCACTATTCTGGTTTGGGTCCCTTTATCTCTAACCTAGACAGAGTCCCAAATGGTCTCCCCGCCATGGGATTATTTCAAACCCAGTCTCTCCAAACCCAACCAGGCCTTCTCCCTCCAAATCACTCCTCTGCCTTCTGTTTCCCCCCTCTGTGAATCCTTCCTCCAGAAGAGATGTCTTTTTGCTGGGAGGCTGGATCCAGTCACTCATGAGCGCCCTTCTGGCCCTCCCTCTCCCAAGAAAACACAGAGTGCCAACCACATGGCCAGGCACGGAGCAAGGTACTGGGTATATGAGATAAAGGAACAGTCCCAGTCTCGGTCCTCCTGTTCAGGCCATTACCAGGCCACCTTGTACCACAAAAGCATCCTGACCAGCCCATCCATCCTTAAGTCTCCCCCAGGAAAACAAACTTCCAAGATCACCTCTCGTCTGTATCCAGAAACCCTCTACCACCTGACCCTGACATACTTTTCCAGACTTATCTCCAAGTTCACCCTCTCAACCCCTCTCTGCCTGCCCCAACCAGTCCACTCAGGCTTCCGGACCACTTTGTCTCTCCTCTCTTACTCACCCTGGGCCACTGGCTGCACCTTAAGACTCCTGCCCATGCCTCTTTGATCACAACGATCGGTATGGACACCAGCTCTTTCATCAAACACAGAAACCCAGCACCAGACAATCCTTTCTTTCAACACTCCCCGCCGCTTATCCTTTTGCTACTTCATATCTACACAGATCTCTTCTCCCCAGCTCAGGCTGGAAGTTCCTCAAAGAGGCCGTTTCTTCCCCTTCTCCCTATTCCCCATGACAATGCACAAGCAGTCACGTTTCATGTTTTCAACCTACAAAAGTGTGACCATCGACTTGGCCAAGACACACACAGGCCCTGGGTCAAGTGAAACCAACAGTGCTCATGAAAGCGAGTCCCCCCCCACCCCCGCATGTACGGACATGGACAATGCCTCTGTCCCCTCTCTGCTTCACAGCATATCCACTGCACGCTTTCCTGTGTCTGCATTTCAAACTGCTCCTTCTCTTGCCTTTCCTGTTTCTCTTACTGACCACCGGCCTTCTACTGGTCCCTCAGGCGGAGACCCAGAATCACCCACTGGTGTCCTCTCTTGCTCACTCACATCCCACATCTAAATACCCCCAGAGTCCTCTTACCCCCCAACCATGTCTCAAACCCATCCCCCTCTTTCCCTACCACTACAGCTCCGGGTCACAGCCGCAGCTTTTCCTACATAGAGCAAAGCGATCACCTTCTAACTGGTTTGCTGGCCTGCAGCACCATCCCCCTCCAACTCTGCTCTAACTCCCTAACCCTTCACTTCGTGGACTAAAATCACCCCTGGCCTGGCCTACAGGACAACCCCGCTGCACACCAGTCACAGGAGTCCTCTTGCCACTACCTACTTTGCTTTGCTTGCCCCTGAAGGATCAGACCCCAAATGGTTCCCGGAACAAACCAAGATGTTCCTACTTCCATGCTTTTGCATACGCTCTTCCTGTATCCTGCAAAGCTGTTCCCTGTGGTCTGTGTCTGGCTAACCCGCACCTCCCCCACCATTGCTTGGCCTCCTCCAGGAAGCATTATGTGATCTGTTTTGCCTACCCGGCCTAGGTGAACAGTCTCCTTTTCTGTGCTTACACATCAGCCAGTGCATAACCCTCACCGCACGTGTGGCTAAATCTGCCCACACTGTAATCACCACTGCCTCTGAGAGCCTAGCAGCGGGGCAGGGAGGGTTGGTTAAAGGAGGGAAGCAAGACTCACTTCCCTTCTGTAGGCTGCTTTCCTCTGCTCTTCCCCTGACTTACAGACTCCGGCCGGCCTCGCTGCTTTACTATTGCCACCTAGGGGCAAAAGGCGGCAACTGCACTTTCCTCACCATTCAGCATTTAATTTGGCTCAATTGAATGGGATAAGAACACAGGCGAGGGAAGGAGGGAACGGTTAGCCGTTTCCAGGGCGGGTCAAGGGAGAGTGGCAATCAGGGGAGGTTCCGAACGGTAAGCGAGCTCTGAGCGGGGTCTAGCAGCATGAGGAAAGCATCCCTAGGTGGAGCAGAACTGGAAAGTTCTAGGCCATGTGGACAAAGGGCAGAGAGGATGGAGTTTCAGGTCCAGGTGCAGGTGAAATGCAAAAGGGAAGGAGGGTTAGAAGATGCAAGACCTGAGATCCCAAACTTTTAAATCACCTAAAGAGGGGAAAAAATTAAAATCTGTTCCACACAGAAAACTTTTAATCAGGAATGATGATCAGACCTGCATTTTAAAAAGACAACTTTTGCTGGAGTATGAAAGGACAGAGACGAGAAGGAAGCAGAGAGCGAGAGAAGCAATAAAGCAAGCCGTGAAGAGTATTTTCATAATTCTCTCGTTTTCCATTTGCTGCACCATGACCTCAGACTCAGCACATCCAAAGCGAACTCTGCCTCCTCCAAAACCAGTGCTTCAACAGAAACATTTATTTCCACATTTTGAGATGCTTGTGTATCTCAGCCTCTTTGTAGACCCTGAAGTCACAAAATTGTGTAATAGATCCCAGCACAAACCTTCGCACACAGAAGACGGTGAATGAAAACTGAACGGAATTCCTCTCGGGATTCCCTGGACCCTTGTGACCGTAAGAGCGATAAAATCTCATGATTAAGAGTAAGGATTTTGAGTCAGAGGGCCTGAGTTCAAATCCTGCCTCGGCCATCTTATGGTGCGAGACTGGTCATAACAAGTGACCCATCTAAGCCTTGGTTTGTTTGTCCTGAAGATGGAAGTTACAACAGCACCTATCTCAAGGGCTAGAGATAAAGATCTGTAAAGGAACAAGCCCGTAGTAAATCCTCACTAAATACTGGTGATTACTTATGACATTATCTATTCAGTGCTTACCGTGCTCAAGCCATTGCTAGGGGCTTCCCATACCCTTAAATCTGCACAGCAATTTTTCCACTCCATTTTACAGATAAGAAAACTAAGGCTGCCACAGTTGAATTTGTACAAGTTCTGGGGAGCCTTGGATCCCGATGTATCAGAAATGAGGCCGGAGGAACTTTTAGTAAAAGATCCCTTAGTTCAGTGGTGCTTCTCTTGTGTGTGTAATACTTTTGACAATACCTCAAGACATTTCTGATCTTCACAACTGGGGGCGGGGGTGGGGGGAGGGAGGAAAGGAAAGAGATCCTGCAGGCATCTAGTGGGATGCTACTCAACATCCTACAATATACAGGACATCCTCTCCACCCCACCCCCACCACCACCCAGCGTGATCAGACCCAAAATGTCAGTAGTGACCAGGTTATGAAATCCTTCTCCAGTAGGACCATCTTTCCCATTTCCCCACTTCTGGACCACTGACCATAAAGATCCTACATGAATACTTTTGGTAATGGGGGGGCTCTGTCCCTCCCGGGGCAGCGCATGCAAAAGTTCTTCTCCACCTGCCCGCACACAGTAGGTATCAGAACCCATTTTAATAAGCCTAGCAGCAGAAGAGACCGGAAAAGGAAGAGCATCCATCCCCCATTGTTCAATTGCATGCAGGTTGTGTTTTCAACACACACACACATATTTTACAAATCCCAACGTCCCACGCCCCAAAAACAGCTTTGTTAGAGATGGCGTTCAAAAAATACATATTTTTCTAGGACTCCCATACATTCGGAAAGGTATGCACACTTCTAAAAGGACCTCCGATCGACCGCGGTTCTCTGACAACGACTACAAAAGAATCTGTAGGATTTCCCCGGGGAGCGAGCCCGTGGGCCGTGACCTCTGCGCGCTGAAGGCGCTCACCCCACTCCCTCGCCTCTGGCTTCGCTCTCCCGCCCCCGGCTCCTCGGCTCCCAGGACTGCTGGGGCCCCGGCCGCGGAGCCCGGCCGCCAGGCGCGTGCCCACGCCGTGGTCCCCCTCGCCCGCCCCTCGCGGCGGCCGAGGAATCCGGCCCGGGGCCTGACGCCGGCGCCCACACCGGCCGGCCCCCGCCCGCCCGCCGCGGCCCGCGCGCGTCCCCTCCCGGCCCGGTGCGGCCTGGGCCTCGGCCGGTGCAGGCCCGCGGGCGCCCGCGGCCGGGCCAGGCGAGCTCAGGCCTGCCGCGGCCTACCCCGTCGGGTGCCGCCGAAGGCCCCCGCCTCACCTGGACGCGGGCGGGCGGGCCCGGGGCTGCTCCGGGGCGGGCGGGCGGCGGCGGCGCGGCACTAACGGCTCCGCTCGGCCTCGGTAGCGGCGGCGGCGGCAGCGGCGACGGCGACGGCGGCGGCGGCTCCTCCTCAGCGCGCACGACCCGCTCCGGCCCGCGGCCCGGACACGCCCCCCCGGCGCGCGCGCCCATTGGCCGGCGTCCGCCACGGCGCGCTTCTCATTGGCCGACGTGCCTGTCTCGGCGCCCCGGGGCGCGCGGCGGAGGCGGGACTTCCGGCCGGCGCCGCCTGCGAAGGGCTCGGCGGCCGGCGGAGACGCGGGTGGCCGGCGATGGCCGCGGAGGAGGCCGGCTGGGGCCGGGCTCATGGAGGCCGACGGAAGGCGGTGGCCAAAGAACCGCGCCCCTTGGCGAGCGCATGCTGTGTGCCTCGCGCCTGTCTTTCCCGCCGCCGCCGCCTCCCTGCCAGGTAGGAATGGTCAGCGCGCCAGGGCTGTGGGGACAGGACCCGGGTTCGAATCCCGACCCCGACGTTTCCGCACTACGTGCCGTTGGGAAGTGGCTGACGTCACCTCGCCGGGCCTCAGTTTCCTTATCTGGTATGGTGAGGAGGTGGAGCATGGGACGTGGTCTGCCTTACATCAGTGTTGACTGTTGGAGCTAGCGGGTTCTCAGAGGGGCATCCTGAGTCAGTCATTAAAATTTTATTGAGCGTCTACTATATGCCAGTCGCTTGTATTGGGCAGCAAACGGGCAAAAACGTTAGCCACAAATGTTAGGTGTATGATTTAAATTTCCTAGGAGCTGTGTTAAAGGAAAGAAAAGTTTAAAAAATCCAGGTGATGTTACAATTATTAATGTGCTTTATTTAACAGCGTGTCCAAAATGTTATTTCTATGTGTAATCAATATAAAAGTTATGAGATTTTTTACATTTTTCTGCCCCCCCGTCCACGCCTCTGAAATCTGGTGTGTCTTACACAGTGCATCTCAGATCGGACTGGCTGCATTTCCACAGCCGAGCAACCACGTGGCTACCGCGCTGACCCTGCAGTGCTAGATGGGGTCCTGGAAGAGACACCAAGTGGATTTCCCATCAAGTAGGTGGGTAGGGGTAAGAAGAAAAGTAAATTGGAGAAAGGTATGGGGAAGGTGGGGAAGGTCGGGAAGATGGCATTTGCTGAAGGAACCGAGCAAGTAATTATTGCCGTTCATTGTTTAACGCACTGTTTGTCTTTTAGGACTTCCTGCAATGATGGGAATGTTTTCCACCATCAGTGCCTAATTTAGGAGCCACTCGCTGCATGTGGCTTCTGGGCACTTGACATGTGGCTGGTGCCGTGGAAGAACTGAATTTTTAACGTCCTTAATTTTTACTTAATTTAAATTTAGTCACATAGAGGATGGCCGTTCTTCACACTGAATACTTCGTGTGCGTTCTCCTGTGTGATGCTCACAGCAGGCCTTTGAGTCGCCGTGGGGAAGAACGAAGTCCTTCATGTATTTATATTTTGTCTTTGTTCTCATTAGTAGACATTGTCTTTTGGAGCAGCTTGAGATTTACAGAAATACTTGAAAGAAAGTACAGAGTTACCATTTTCTCCACACCCAGTTTCTCCTATCAGTAACAGGGTTCATTAGCACGATACATTTGTTATAATTAATGAATCAATCTTGATACATTATGAATCGAAGTTTGTGGTTTATTTAAATTTCCTTTGTTTTTACTTAATGTCCTTCTTCCCTTCCGGAGTCCCATGCAGGGTGCCACATTACTAAAAGTTGTCCTGGTTTTCACTCTCTGTCTCTCTCTCTCTTCTTTCTTGAGCTAGAACTGACATGTAACACATGCCAGTTTTTGATGTACGGCATAATGATTTAACGTATGTGTATGTTGTAAGCTAATTAGCACAAAAGTTCAGTTAACACTTGTCACCACCCATAATTGTAAATATTTTGTTGTTGTTGTGATGAGAACTTTTAAGATCCACTCACTTGGCTGTGCTGTTTCTTTAGGCACCTCGCGGCTGTGGTGGGTTCTCAGATTCTCCTTATTTTTGATGACCTTGACGGTTTTGAGAAGAAATGATCAGGTATTTTGTAGTAGAATGCGCTTCTATTGGACTCTGTCTGGTGTTTTTCTTGTGATAAGACTGGGATGATGGGTTTGGGGGGAGGAAGAACCCCAGAGGTAAAGCATGACTCTCATCACCTCCTGTAAGGGCACCTACAGCCAGCATTATCTGTACCGTTGATGTTGACCTTGACTGCAGGCTGAGGTAGCATTGGTCAGGGTTCTCCACCGGAAAATTACTTGCTGCCCCCCACCTTTCTGTAGTGTGTATTTTGGAAGGAAATCATGTGCAGCACACGCCTAAAGAGTGAGAAATCTTCCTTACATGAGATGTCTATGTGAATTATGTGGAATTCTTCTGCATGGGAGCGTTCTCTTCTCTCCCTGACTTATTAGCTTACCCATGATTTAATTATAACAATGTGGCCGCTGGATATTTATTTCCTACTCTGGGTTATAATCCAACACGACTGTATTCTGTTGTTCGAATTCTTCCAGCTTTGGCCATCGGGAGCTTTTCCAGCTGGCTCCTGTGACCCCTTAACACATTCCCATCAGTGTGTTTGGCTTGGGATGTTTTTGTTTTCCTGGGAACACTTCCTAACTTCCTGGTACTACAAGATGTTCCGGGCTCATCTCATATATTTCCTGCCCCAGTCCTAGAATCAGCCACTTCTCCCTGCCTGGTTCCTTTTATTAGAGAGTAGTGTTAGAAATCAAGATCTGGGCACTCGGAGTGCTCGTTGCCACTGGGGTGTTGTTTCTTTTAGGTCCTCAGTACTTTTTCCTCGGCCCCAGTGTGCCCTGCAGGTGCTCCGCCCTGGGGATACCACAGCAGCCGTGCCACACGGAAGTCACAGTCAGCCTGTGGGAATGGGCTGAAGCGGGCAACTCCAGCACTGACAAGGTGTGCAACCTTGGGTAAGTTTTCTTAATCTCTCTGAGCTTCAGCCTCCCCATCCGCGAGGTGCGGGTGATTATAAGACTTCAGGAGGGCCCTGGGAAAATTAAATTGATCTCCCCACTCTTAGAACCTTTGGTGTGACATGTTTATTGAATTTGATTCTTGTTTATAGTGATCAGAAATTGCACAATTACGATCATTACAAAATAATTACGATCTGCAGAGGTTCAGAATGCCAGGAAAGCTTCCCACGTCAGAGGGGTTGCAGCTATGGCAAGAAGGGTGAGTCACCAGGCAAAGGGGAGGGCAGAATGTTTCTGACAGAACAGGAAGTGCAAAGACCCTGATTCAGGCAGCGGTCGGGCACACTTAGGGACTGAGAAGAGGCCAGTGGTGGAGACGAACAGGAGAGGAGACTCATGGGATTGGAAGGGGCACGTCACACAGCGCCTGGTGGGCCATGGCGAATTGAGACTCAGTCTTAAGAGCAAGGGAGGTGACTTTTTCAAGGGCACATGTCTAGCAAGGACAGTCAGGATTGGAACCCAGTTCTGTTTAGTCTCAGAGATCTTTATTTTCTTGGTCTGAATTTGAGAGAGGAAGTTCTTGGTTGGTGGGGGGCTTATTTTGGTTTGTTTTTGGTAAAAAGCAGCTTTTGTTCTTAGGGGTCAGAATCTGAATATACTCCAGCCACCCAGATTCTGGGTTGTTCTTGTCATCCCTCTGAGTACCAGCTCTGAGGGCTGGTGAGGTCAGGAGACACAAAGATGACTTAGCCTGCATTCCCGCCCTTGGGCACCTCACTACCCAAGGGAGAGGAGGACACAGAGACACATAAATCCAGCCAGGGTGACGAGGGATAGGCACAGAGCACCACCTCTCATGGAGCTCAGTGTCCAAGCTGGAATACCATTGGAGCAGGTGGGAGGTAGGGCTTCTGGACAGAGGGGCCCCGAGGAGCGCAGGCACGGATTTGTCCCAGGGGATCTGGTAGGAAACGGGAGCCATCAGAAGCACTGGATGCAGCTTGTGAGGTCGCACTGGGGCGACATCTGTCTCCAGCCTCAAAGGGCTCTGGAGAGTCAGGCAGAGAAACAGGGATTTTATCCTGTAGACCAGGAGCCAGCAAATTACAGCTTACTCGGCCCACACCGTATTTGTACTGCCTTTGACTAACAGTGAGGGCTGCTCTGGTTTTTTTCTTAAAGAGAGAGCGCGCGAGTGCATGAGGAGGTGGGGAGGGGCAGAGGGAGAGGGAGAGAGAGAGTCCCAAACAGGCTTCATGTCCAGCATGGAGCCCCTGGCGGGGTTCGATCTCCCGACCCTGAGATCATGACCTGAGCCGAAGAGTCAGAAGCTTAACCAACTGAGCCATCCGGGCCCCTTTGATGTTTACGTTTTGAAGGGGTTGAGAAAAATAACAGGAGAGGAGCTCTGGCTGCTTCAGTGGGTGGAGCACATGACTTTTGATCTTAGGGTCCTGAGTTCAAACCGCACACTGGGCTTGGAGCCTACTTATAACAAAAATGAAAGGAAAAGCAGAAGCGGAATAGCATCTCATGACGTGAGAAAATTATAATTTAGGTGTCCTATTAGGTTGGGTAGTGACACAGCGTCACCTGTCGTTTGCATGTGGCCTGTGGCGGCTTTCCAGCCCCCGCCGCAGAGGCAGGGCCGCGTCCTGCCTGGACATGCTGTGGGGTCTCACTGGACCCTGCTCCTCTGTCACCGTTTCGAAATTCTTAGTTATCTGTGCACGAGGGGCCCCTCGTTTCTGTCTTGCATCAGGCCCTGAAAATTACATAGCCAGGCTAGTGACAGAGACCGAATGGCCTGCCAGGCCTACAGTATTTACTGTCGGGTCCTTCTCAGAAGTACATGAATCCTGTTCAGAATCGCAGCCCCTCCAAGACGGCCATGACCTCATCTCTGGCACCTACAGCTGCGTGACCTTACCTGGCAGAGGGAACCCGGCCAAGGATCTGCAGAGGGAGAGATGATCACGGATGATCCACACAGCACGTGTAATCACAGGGGTCCCATGGGAGGGGGCCAGGAGGATCAGAGCAAAGAAGTGATGACGGAAGCAGCGGCCGGTGTGCCCGTTGCCGGCTGTGCCCGTTTAGGAGAGGCCTTGAGCCACAGGGTGCAGGCAGCTTCTGGAAACTGGCAAAGGCCTGGAAACAGATTTCCTCCTAGCACTCCCAGAAGGGCCCACAGCGCGGCTGACACCTTAATTTTAGCCTCGTAAGACTGCTTTCACGCTTCTGACCTCGGGGGTCGTAAGAGAGTAAGCGTTTGTTCAGGAGACACAAAGATGACTTAGCCTGCACTCCTGCGGGAAGGCAGGGCAGCCGTTTGTCACAGCGGCCACAGGGCACTGATGCACCTGTCCCAGGCAACGAGCATGGACAAGAATTTATTTTGTAGCTAAAGAGAATCTTAGATGAGAGACTGCCTTTGCTTATTTATATGAGGAAAACAAACCGGAGGCAGGGGGTGGATAGCCAGGGCAGGGACCGGGGGGCTGGATATGGACAGGAGGGTTCCAGATGTTGACGAGGTGGGATCCGGAAACTGGTCAGTGCCCAGTCAAAAGTGGAGAAGGAGGTGTCCTGATTTATTAGACCCAGGGATGTGAGGGGAAGCCGTGACGTCTGAACCATTTCTAGGGCTGCGAACATAGGTGGGGGCTATTTTGGGGACACAAGAAACGGGTTTCACTGTCAGGCAGTTACTGGCCTCCCAAGCAGAGCTGAGGCATTGCAGCAGACACTGCTCAGGAGGTCAGAGGCTGGACGGGCCTGGACAAGCCCAGAGAGCCTTCTGGAACTCAGCACGCTTTACTGCTGCCATCCAATTCCATCTCAAATGCCCAATAGGTCAGTTGTGTCAAGAAACAGAAACTTTCTTTATTTTTCCTTAGGCAACAGCATGCATTTTCAGGTTAGCCACAGTTTGGAGGTCATGGCCTTGTGCCAAGGACACCGGCCCCTTCCAGGTGTGGGTCACCTTGGTTCCTGCATGTGCACATTTCTGCCCCGAAAAACCCGGCCCTGGAGGAGGCGTAGGAATGCAGGGCTTGCTTTCCGGCACTGCTGTGCTCCTACCTCCCTGCATCTCCGTTTGCTTATCTGTGAAAGGCAGGTGGCACCACCGCCTCAGGGACAGGCGTGAAGCAGGCACCGAGCTGAGCGTCTAACGCGACTGACACCACAGAGAGCAGGAAGGGTCTGCTCTTATTTTATTTTATTTTTTTTAAGTCAGCTCCATGCCCAGCATGGAGCCCAGTGCGAGGCTTGAACTCACGACCCTGAGATCGAGACCTGAGCTAAGATCAAGGGTTGGTCACTTCACCGACTGAGCCACCCAGGCACCCAGTCTGCATTTTGTCTTAAAACCGCAGCTCCTGGAATGCCACCCCCGAGATAACGTGGGTCACTGATCTGGACAACCGCGGCACATTTTGCTTTCCAGAATGATCTTTCTGCAACTGACCCATAACCATTCCCGTGAGTATCTTTCTGGCAAGAACAGCACTGGGCGTTTTATCTCTCCTGAGGTCAAAGGTTAGGAAAGGCCCTGCAGGTCTGGTTCCCAAGGGTCACGGCATGGCCTGGCTTTCCCTGTTGTCCTGGGGTTGTCGATAGCCATCACTTTCTCCTCCAGGTGTCCTCAGCCGGTCGCCCTCGGTCCCACGCTGATCGTGCAGCAGCCGTTAGCACTTTTAGTTTCCGTTTGTAAGGTTTCTGATGTTTCCTTTTTATGGCATATAAGTTCTCTTTCTTGCTGGGCTAATGTTTCCTGTGTATTTGTGGGGCTTTCTGCAATGCTTTTTAATTGTTTTTTTTTTTTTTAAGTGAAAATTCAGGCGTTTCTAATATATCCACAAAGTGGTGCAAACTTCACCACTGTTTCGTTCCAGATCATTTCTTTACCCCAGAGTGAAAGAAACCCATGCCCGGTAGCAGTCCCTCCCCAGCCTCTGGCGACCACGAGTCTATTTCCTGACCCCAGGGATTCGCCTGTTCTGGTCCCTTCATGGAACTGGAATCATGTCTCGTGTGGCCTTTTGTGTTTGAGCATCCTCCATCAAGGTCCATCCACACTGGAGTGTGAACTGGTACCTCGTGGCTGAGTAGCATTGCACCGTGGCGACGCCATATTTTCTCGCTCCAGTCATCACGTGACGAACATGGGGCTCTTCCCACCCCTTGGCTCTTGGGAATAACGCTGCTGTGAGCCTTCACGGACGAGTTTTTTACGAACATATGTTCTCCGTTCTCTTGGGTCGATTCCTAGGAGTGGGATGGCGGGGTCCCATTGATCACTCTATGTTTAATGTTTTGAGAGACCGTTTTCCCCAATCCTTTGTTTATAAATGAGGTGGACGCTCCGTGCTTGCTGTCACGGCAGGCTGTCGGCTGGCTGCGACGTGTCTCCAGCCTCGTTCTTCACGGCGACTCACAGCAAGCAGACTGGGGGGCTCATGCGTGTGCTGTGGTTTGCGTGCAAGGTGCCTCCCGCCGGCCCCTGATGTGCTGGCACAGGAACACCGAGGACGGGTGTTTCTGTTTCTGGGTCCTGCCCCCATCCACTCCCCAGCAATACCCCCACTCCCCGTATCACAAAATCTTCAAACCTCTCAGCTCCCCAGACATTGTTTCCAAACGCACACGTTTCTCAGAGCGCCCCGTGCTTGCCGGCGTGCAGTGGAGAGCGAGGTGTGCGGTAGGAACAAGCCATGTGTTATCAGTCTATTAAGAGCTCACGCAAATTGATAAGAACCAAGGGAGCAAAGGTCAGAAACAGTTTGCAGGCAGAGTCCAAAAACCTCAGAGCAGGTCAACCAGGGGGCCCAAGGGTAGGACCCAAGGTGTAGATCATTCCAGCATTGCCAGAACCCCCACACTGGCTTTCCCCAGGGCTGGCAGCCATGTGATGCCAGAAAGACACCCATTGGAAGATACCTGCCCAGCATAGAAAAAGGGTCACTTTCTGCCTCTGTCGCTGAAGTGCTGACCATTCTCCTGAGCCACCCATGGAAGGGCTGTAGGCCGAAGGACATTTGGCATTCTAGACCTTCGGCTTGGCACTGGTCCAAATGCCCAGAGATGAGGCTGGCTTAATGAATTGCCCATTCACTAGAAAAAATGGGTAGAGGCCTGTGACCATACGGAGTTAGAGTGGCTCCCGGCCTCTAGATTGGCCACTGTGTGGATGCCTTTCCTTTTTAAAAACTTTTAATTTTTTGGGGCGCCTGGGTGGCTCAGTGGGTTAAATCCTCTGCCTTTGGCTCAGGTTGTGATCCTGGGGTCCTGGGATCGAGCCCCACATCGGGCTCTCTGCTCAGCAGGGAGCCTGCTTCCCCCTTTCTCTCTGCCTGCCTCTCTGTCTACTTGTGATCTCTGTCAAACAAATAAACAAAATCTTTAAAAGAAAATTTTAATTTTTATTATTATTTTTTAAAGTCAGCTCCCCTCCCAGCATGGAGCCCAACGTGGCACTCGAACTCACAACCCTGAGATCACGACCTGAGCTGAGATCAAGAGTTGGACGCCTAACCGACTGAGCCGTGCAGGTGCCCCGTGTGCGGACACAGTTCAGTCCTCATGGTAAGCCTCTGAGCTGGGGCCTCTTACCCCCATTTTACAGAAGGATCAAGGGAACCCAAGGTCACACACTCCCAGAGGGTGGCAGGGCGGAGCTAGGCGTGGGGACCACAGGGCCAAACAGCTCATGATGTGAGAGAAAAGGATGGGGCACAGAAGTGCATCTACATGACACGTGGCCGTCCACCTGCAGCTGGAAGAATCCTGGGGAGAGTGGAGAAAGGGGAGGGTGCAGGCCAGCGCGAGAGAGGCCCCAGCCTCAACCGCAAGGGGATGGATGGGCGGTTAGACTGCGTAGGATGCAGATAAGAGGCGGGGGTGTGGGGGGTTGCGTCTAGGAGAGAGGAGGGGCCGAGGAGAAGGCTTGCGTAGATGACTCTGGAAGAGAAGAGCCCAGCGGGTGGGCATCATGGGGCCACAGTGCGTCTCTGACGTGTTAATTCCACTCCCCCTTTCAACCAGAGCCCAGTGGCTTAAGATGGTTGGGTTTGGAGGGAAGGGGACATCCTCAGTATGCAGTTAAAGCACGAGGTCCGCGTGGGAGAGTGGGGAGACCAAGGCCATGGGGAAAGGGCCTGTCTTGGCCTTCATTCCCTCCCCACGTCCCTAGGCACCCGACACCTCTCCCGCCTTACTCAGGTCCGTCCCGGGCGCCTGGGTTTGCTCTGGCTGCCGAAGCAAAGCCGGCCGGTCTGGGTGGCCCCGGAACAACAGAAATCTAATTTCTCACAGAGTGTCAGATAAATGTTTTTTGTTTGTTTAAAGATTTTATTTTTAGGGGCACCTGGGTGGCTCAGTGGGTTAAAGCCTCTGCCTTCAGCTCAGGTCATGGTCCCAGGATCCTGGGATCGAGCCCTGCATCGGGCTCTCTGCTCGGCAGGGCGCCTGCTTCCTCCTCTCTCTCTCTGCCTGCCTCTCTGCCTACTTGTGATTTCTGTCTGTCAAATAAATAAATAAAATCTTAAGAAAAAAAAAAAAGATTTTATTTTTAAGTAATCTCTCCACCCGGCATGGACCTCGAACCCATAACCCCAAGACCTCAAGTCGCCCATTCCACAGACTGAGCCAGCTGGCGCCCCTAAAGAGATGTTTGATATTATCATATGTATGTGAAGGTGCATTTGAAGTAAAATCGTTTTATTAGTAAACAGAGTTCTTTCCTCACAGTTCGTTCTGGAGGCCAGGAGCCCAAGCTCAAGGTGTTGGCAGGGCTGGTTCTTTCTGAGGTGTCCCTCCTTGGCTTGCAGATGGCCGCCTTCTCCCCGTGGCCTCACATGGTCTTCCTTCTGTGTTCTTCTGTGTCCTATTTTCCCCTTTCTGTAAGGACACCAGTCACTGGATTTGGGCCCACCCTAATGGCCTCATTTTATCTTGA
This sequence comes from Neogale vison, assembly GCF_020171115.1. NCBI lineage: Eukaryota > Metazoa > Chordata > Mammalia > Carnivora > Mustelidae > Neogale > Neogale vison. The sequence continues at coordinate 219,032,659 of NC_058096.1, forward strand.
TCACCGCTTCAGAGGCCCTCCCTCCAAATACAGTCACATCCCAAGGCCCTGCGGGTTAGGGCTGCGACACATGAATGTTGGAGGGGGCACACGGTTCGGTCCGTCCCCCTAGGTAAGCCCGCTGGGTTTCAGCTCAGGTGGCCCTTAGCTCCCATGGGCACTGCCCAGCCTCTGCAGTTAGGGATGCGAGGTTCTCTGGTGGATGGGGCTGGCTCGGAGCCCCGGTGGGAGGACGGGGGTGTGGGGGCATCCGTCAGGGGCTCAGGCCTGGTGACGGGCCCCCTGGATGTCCCCAGAGGCTGGCCAGATGAGCTACAGCTGGCACAGGAGCAGGAAAGGGGATCCACGAGCAGCTGGCGGGGAGGGGGCACTGGCCATCTCCCAGACAGTCCTCCTGCCCCCAGGAGCAGGGGTTCCACTGGGCTCCCACCGAGAGGGAAGCCCCACAGGACACGTGCTCTCTTTCCTCTCCTCTCCGTGCCTCCGCACCAGGCCCGGTTTTGCTCCTACCCCTGCCTCCCTCCTTTCCCCTGGCCACCCGCCCCCGACCCTTGGCACAGCCGTGCAGCCAGCGAGTTTCCACAGGTGCTGTGATGAGAACGGAGCTGAGAGGCCCCGGCAGCCGCCAGCACGAGCCCTGCTCTCCCCAGTCGCTGTGGCTCCTGCGGGACCGGCTGGTCTCGTCCCCACCAGTGCCCAGCACAGGGCCTGGCAGCCGGATGTCAGAGGTTTGCTGGCCGAAGGAGCAAGAAACAGGCCCTTCCTGGGAGGCCAGCCACACTTAAGACCCCGGCCTGGGTTTGTCCCATTCTGGCTCGGCCCGCCACTGTTGCCCCCGGCGGTGAATCAGGCCCCTCACGCCAGGGTCCCTTCCATGGCTGGTGAGCGAGGTCTCCCCACTCCTGCCCCAGCCCAGTGACCACACAGCCAACCCCTCCACCTGTCACCGGTTCTGTCCCCTGCTGCCCCATGCTTTGTGAATGAGCTTGCTTAGTGCCTGCCCAGTGACCAGTGTCCTGTGTCCTTAGTGCGTGCGGGGACCCAGAGGCCAGAGTGGTGAGCCGGGGTGGGGCGGGACAAGGTGAAGCGGGGTCGGTTGGGGTGAGGAGAAGCGCCTCGGCTCTTCCAGCTCTTCAGGCCGCCGTCTTGGGTCTGGGTCTTGCATTCCCCGGGGAGGGGTGTTTAACCCATCTGAGCGCACCCAGGGCAGGCCAAGGGTCAGGAGGAACTGAAAGCTGCTTTTCCCAAGAAAGGCAGGACTGTTGTGCAAGGCCAAAGGTCTCTGAGCAGAATCCCTCTAGGGGGTGGGGGGAGCCCCTCCAAGTTTGGAGAGACAGAGCCAGGAAGCAGCTGTTAGTCTCTGTGCTGTAAACGGGGTCTCTCTCTCTCTCTCTCTCTCTCTCTCTCTCTCCCATTGACCTTTGAGCCGGAGGAGTCTTCCAGTGGGGGGCGGGGGCAGTGCAGCTCTAGCCATCCCTCCTCCCCTGCTGTGCCAACCAGTTCTCTCTCCAGTCATTGCCAGGTGTCCCCTGCGAGCAAAATCGGCCCAGGTGAGAATCCCCCACTTGAGAGAACCAAGCCTGGAAAGGGGCCTCCTTTGCCTGGGGTTCGGAGGCTGATGTCAAGGGCCTTCAGATCACATCGGGGCAGCTATTCGGGGAGGCTGCTGTTTGATGTGCCCTGTTCGGGGGCCTGGAATTCTCCCCACCCCCATCCCCACCCGCCCTTTTCCAGAACGGGGTCCACATACCACTTCCCCCAAGAAGTGCTCCGTGGGTGCCGTGGCAGGCAGAATCGTCCCCCGTGTCAGGTGTCCATGTCCTCATCCCCGGAACCTGACGCTGTCACCTTCCACAGCGGAAGGGACTTGGCAGACGGGGCTGAGGCAAGGCTCTGGAGACGGAAGAGGATCCTGGATGATGCCGAGGGCGACACGTCACACGAGGGTCCTCAGGACAGGGAGGCAGGAGGCTCCGAGCCAGAGAGAGAAAGAGACAACAGAAGTAGGACACAGAGAGAGACTGGAACGGGCTCCAACCGCTGGCTTTGCAGGAGGAGGAAGGCCGTGCGCCAGGGAGCGTGGGCCACTCTGAAAGCTGGAGGGGTGGAGACACACACGGCCCACAGAGCCTCCAGAAGGATCTTGGCCCCGGCCAGTAGCTTGATTTGAGCACTTCTGCCCTCCAGAACCCAAAGATCAGAAATTCATGTTGTTTTAAGCCACTCTGCTTGGGGGTAGTTCATGACCGTGGCCGCGGGAGCTCGGGACAGGCGTGCGTTCCCTCTGGAGCCCGAGTCGGGGGTGGGGGCACTGGGCGGTCAAGCTGGCCTCCGTCCTTCTTGGGGCACGAGCTGTGCTCTACCACAGGCCTGCTGTCTCTCGCACTCGTGCCGAGGACTCCGTGTATGAGGGTTAGGGGTCGGGCTTTGCGTGGACCAGACGTTCTCAGGCTGAGAACACCGCAGTGAAGCAGACGGCGGGGGGGCACTTTTCTCCCCACTCCACACGCCCAAGAATCACACATAAAAAGACCAGAAAGCTCCTGTCTTTGCTTCACGTTGCAGACTTGGAAATTCTTCTCGCGTTCTTCAAGGCGTCGTGGGCCCCGTTCCTTTCGCCCCCATCCCCAGGAAGAGGCCTCTTGGATTTTTTTAGCCAACATAAAAGGGAAAGTGAATTTTGCGTTCAGAAGTTTGCAATTAGACACATAGCCCATGAGGCACCTCCAGCCCCTTTATCAGCAGCAAAAATACCAAGTGGGGCTGGTTGTGTGGCCTCAGCCTGACCCCAGAGAAAGGGACCAGGGACTGAACCATGAGAAAATGCTCTTGTCCCAGAGATGACGGAAAGGAGGGGAGAAGGACCCAGAGCGGGTGTATCTTCAAAGCCAAGGCAGGCGGGAGCCCTAGGGGAGCCACCAGGGGTCTGCGGGCCACACAAGCAGCCGTCAGGGACCCGTGGAGCCGGAGCAGGGGTGACAGGGACAGTCGGCAGGAGGGGTCGGGGATGCCAGGTTTCTTGGGGTCAGGGAGACTGGAGAGGCATCCTTGGCCTTTATCCCCAGCAGACGGGGTGGCCGCACAAACAGGCAAGACGGGAGAACCGGTGATGGGAGCAGAGAGGTGGGGAAAGTGTCCGCTGTGGTTTTTATTTTCTCCGCTCTGATGCTTTGAGTTCCGGGGGCCTCGCTGCTGTGGGAGGAACTGCCCCTCCCCGGGCTCGCTGATCCTAGCGAGAGCACACGCCTCGCCTGCCTCCGCTCCTCCTCCGACCCATCAGCAGGCCGCCACACTCTAGGAGGCAGTGTCCCCTTGCCCTGATGTCCCCAGGGCCCAGGACCAGATGACTAGGCCGGCCACTGTCCCCCAGAGCCCGAAGACGTCGTTCAAACCAGCCGGTCCTAAGCCAACTGACCCTGCCTTCCGTCCCGTAGAAAACACTGTGAAGGCTCCTGCCCACATCTCTGCCTTGCTTGCTCCCTTAAGTGGCCCCACGGGGTGTGGTGCCCCCTCCTCCTGGGGTCTGTGAGTAACGGACTGTCTCCTGCTTTGTTAGCCTCACCATATGGCACCTGGGTGGCTCAGTGGGTTAAAGCCTCTGCCTTCAGCTCAGGTCATGATCCCAGAGTCCTGGGATAGAGCCCCACATCAGGCTCTCTGCTCAGCAGGGAGCCTGCTTCCCTTCCTCTCTCTCTACCTGCCTCTCTGTCTACTTGTGATCTCTGTTTGTCAAATTAAATAAAATCTTTTAAAAAATGTAACTTTAAAAATAATAATAATAATAAAACCTACATTTTAAAACCCCAGGGGACCCACCTGTCCCTGGGGAGGGCCAGAAAGGAGAAAATGGTGTCCAAAGGAGGAAGAGGGAGTGGACACACGGGCCCCCTTGTCTGGGTGACACTGGAGGAGGGGGGACTGCTCGCTCAGCTCGAAGCCCATGGGAGCTGATGTGTGCAGGGGGTGACCCGTCCTGTGCTGCCGTCCGCTCTCAGCAGTCGCCGGGCTTCCCGTGGGCTGTGCACCGGAGCCGCCACGCCCTCACCCTCTGCGGGTCCCACCCCATGAGCCCCGCGAGGTAGCTGGCCTTGCCCCCCTCCTGGCTGGCACTGGCTGGCCGCAGCAGCCCAGGACGAAGCTGCCACTCGCCCCGCAGCACCAAAACACCCGCATGGTGACCCGCGCCCAGCACGGCCCCGGCATCCAGAGTCACCTGGGGGAGAGCCGCCCGCGGGCCGCGCACCATGCCCCCCAGTCCCTCAGCCCCGACCCCCTGTTGCTGTCAGCTTGGGCACAGCCTGGGGCCCTGTGGGGCTTTCGGACCCCTCAGCTTACCCGTCCCTTCCTTTTTTAACGGAGGCACCGCTCAGCGCAGCAGTTAGGAGGTGCCAGACTTCTGCAGTCAAGCAGGCCTGGCCGAGCTGCTCATCCCTGACTCCCCGGGCACAGCACTGACTGGCCCCAGCCTCAGTTGTCACATCAGTGGATATAAAATTCCTGGGGAGGGGACCTGGCGTGTTGCAAGTAGACGACAGTGGCGGTTGCATTCTTTGTTGCTACAGCTGCTAAGGGATCAAACAGGGACGATGGCTTCAACATACACAGATACAGCAGCACAGCCTGTGAGAACAGAAACTCGGATCCCCTAGTTCCTCACTGGAGCAGTGGTTCCCAGTGGGGGTGGGGGAGCCAGGGATTTTTGTCTGGGGACATTTGGGGCTGTCACAACCAGGGAGCCATGCCCGTGACAGCTCGTGGGTGGAGGCCAGGGATGCGGCCCAGCATCCTGTGACACACAGCATGACCCTCGGCAACACAGAAGTGTCTAGCCTCTAGTGTCCACAGTGCTGGGACTGAGAAGCCCTACCCTTGAATGTGAGCTGTGAGAGGCCAGGGGTTTAGTTCCTGTCACTCACTGTGTAGCCTCCTATTCTGGAACGTGGCCTGGCAGAGAGTAGGCTCTCAGAAGCGTCCATGGTACTCATGCTGTCCCAAGCCACAAGTGCTAACACCTGCTCCCAGCACCCTTGGACCCTCCCAAAACACCAGTTGCCACTCCAATGCCCCTCGGCCACCACCCTTCTAAGCCACCTGCCATGGTGACAACCATGACAATGGTGTCCCCCTTACAGGTGGGCTCAGACCACCACCAGGACCTGGAGGCCACCGTCAGCCACCGGATCCCCTTTGAACTCTGTGCCTCCTGCATCTGCCTGTCCCCATCTTTCTATTCTGACCATGGTGAGTTTGGCTTTGAGGAATGTTGCCACTGATTTTCCTCACCAAGCTCTTGAGGAGAGGGACCATGCTGAGAAAATGATGGCACTGTGGGACCCACAAGGTGGCCAAGTTTTCATCGGATGTCAAGAAAGCAGACTGTGGTGACTGGGAGAGCAAGCTGGAGACCACAGAGCATAGAATACTCTTGGTGCAAAATGTGATTTGGTCACCACCAGCACTGCACAAAGCGGCCATCGACAAAAATGGCCAAGTCATCCCTGTAACTTCAGTGAGGGTGACTTCCATCAAAGACTTGGGCGATCACCTAACCAGCCTGCACAAAATGGGACCCCAGAACCCCTGCATGGCAGTTTCTTTTTGACAAGGACACCCCAGGAGGGTGATGACGACAGAGCCTTCGCCAGGCTTCCCTGCAGCCACGAGTGACGTCCATGGCAGGGAGTGAACGTGTGCCGTGTGTTCCATGCCCTTTTCGCTCAGTGGTGTCCACTTCATACACTTGTACCATTCCTTCAAATAGAGCAATTCGTTATCTCCTGAGGAATTGTGTGTGCCTGTTTTGACCTGTCTGGGGGTTCCTTGAAGGAATGATGCAAGTCCCTGGCTTCTGTTTTTCCCACGTTGTAACTCTCAAAGCAGGGAGGGACTATGCAGAGGGCATTCCCTGAGTACAGCTGACAGGCAAATGAACAAAGTGCTGCATATGTGGGAAAAGATGACAGTTGGGACAAACAATAGAAGTGCTGAAAGCCTGAGAGGAAAAGCTGGGGGAGGAGCTACTTGGGGGAGGAGCTACTTGGGGGAGTAATGACTTTGAAAATCCTCACATCCCTGGGGCAGGATGTGTGCTCAGAAAAGATTTTAGAAGCCCCTAAGTGTTCACCTCCGGTGATCTTTAGTCTCACCCCAAGCAGGAAGTGAAGGCTAAGGCAGAGTTGTAAGCGACCTGGCTTGGAGTTACAGGAGTGCCCCAATGCAGAGTCAGTCTGCAAACACCAAGAAAGTACTTTGTCTCCTCTCCTCTTTCCTCCCTTCCACCCTGCCCTCTTCCTCTCTCCTTTTCCACCTTTCTCCGTCTCCTCCCCCTCCTCCTCCTCCTTGTGTCCTTCCTTCAGGCCTTTAAGAAATGTCCAACAGCTGTATTCAAATTACCTAATTTTCAACAACAACAAAAATGAAGCATGCTGAGAAACAAGAGCATGTCCCATTTGCAGGAAAATGAGAAACTAACAAGTGATCCCTTGAGGACACATATATTAGACTTGAAGACTTTAAATCAACTGTGTTAAGTATACTCGAAAAGCTAAGGGGAACCATAGACAAAGAACTAGGGGAAATCAGGAGAATGATGTCTCATCAAATAGAGACTATCAATAAGAAAGAGAACGTATATGAAAGAAACAAATAGAAATTCTGGAGCCATAAAATAAGACAAGATGAAAATTTCCCTGGACAGTTTCAACAGAAGATTTCAGTGGGCAAAAGAAAGAACCACTGAACTTGAAAATTGGTCAATTGAAATTATCCAGTTTGGGGAGCCAAAAGAAGAAAGAATGAAGAAAAATGAGTAGGACCTTTGGGACACCAGCCAGAGTATAAGCAAGAGATAACGGGCATCCCAGAAGAAAAGGAGAAAAACTTTCAAAGAAACAATGGCTGACTGCTTGTTTAGTAACAATCATGAATCTGTACGTGCAAGAAATTTGACAAATTCCAAGCAGAAAATAAACCAGAGATCCATACCAGACATTATAATTAAGTTATTGAAAAATAAAACCAAGAGGGGTGCCTGGGTGGTACAGTCAGTGAAGCAGCTGACTTGGTTTTGGCTCAGGTCATGATCTCAGGGTCATGAGATCACACTCAGCACAGAATCTGCTTGACGTTCTCTCTCCCTCTGCCCCACTAAAATAAATAGATAAATAAATATTTACAAAGACAAAGAAGGACCAAGAGAACCTTTAAAGCAGCAAGAGAGAAGTGACTCATTACATACAAGGGATTGCCAGTGAGAATAACAGCTGATTTCTCATCAGATATCATGGAGTCCAGTAAACAGCAAAAGTCATTTAAAGTGATGAAAGGAAAAAACCTGTCAACCAAGCATTCTGTATCTGGTAAAACTATCCTTCAGAAAGGAAAGAGAAACTAAGATACTCCCAGATAAACAAAAGTTCAGAGACTTTGAAGCTAGTATACCTGGCCTACAAAAAATTACTAAAAGGAGTCCTTCTGACTGAAATGAACACTCGCTAGCAATTAGAAGACCCAGGAAAAAATAACACTAGGAAGATAATCACATAAGTGAATATAAAATCCAGATTTACTGTATTCTTGGTTTGTAACTCCTCCCCCCCATATATGATTTAGGAAACAAGTCCATAAAGCAAGAATTATAAAGGTATGTTAATGGAAATGCAATGTATCAAGATGTAATTTGTGATAGTTAACAATACAAAGGGGAAGGGATGCAGATGAGCAGAGTTTTTACACTGTTGAAGATAAGTTGTGCTAATTGGAACTGGATTGTCACAAGTTGAGGATACTAACTGTCACCTTAGGTAAATAAGAAGAAAATAATGGAGTATATACAGAAAACAAAATAAGGGAATCAAAGTGGTACATTGTAAAAAAAAATCGATGAAACACAGGAGAAAATTGTAATGAACAAATTAAGGAACAAAATAAGTATAAGACACACTTGTAAAACAAATAATAAAATAGCAGAAGTAAGTCCTTTCTATTTTCTTAAAAGATTTTATTTATTTATATGACAGATTGAGTGAGAGAGAGAGCACAAGCAGGGGGAGCAGGAGAGGGAAAATCAGACTCCCTGCTGAGCAGGGAGCCCAATGTGGGGCTTGATCCCAGAGCTCTGGGATCATGACCCCAGGTGAAGGCAGACACTCCACCGACTGAGCCACCCAGGCACCCCAGAAGTAAGTCCTTTCTTATCAGTAATTACTTTAAAGATAAGTAGATTAAACTCTCCAAAGAGAAGGCAGGCAGTGACAGAAGAGATAAGAGACAGGATCCAGCTGCATGCTTCCCACAAGAGACTCATTTTAGATCCACAGATACAAATAGATAGAAATGAAAGAGAGGGGAAAAGAAAGTCCATGTAAATAGTAATTGAAAGAGAGCTGGGATAGTGGCTCAGTGGGTTAAAGCCTCTGCCTTCCACTCGTGCTTCCCTTGGGATCAAGCCCCGCATTGGGGCTCTCTGCTCTGCAGGGAGCCTTCTTCCTCCTCTCTCTCTCTCTCTCTGCCTACTTCTCTGTCTACTTGTGATCTCTGTCTGTCAAATAAATAAATAAAATCTTAAAAAAAAATATGAGAAACAAAGAAGAACATTACCAACTGATAAAAGGGTCAATCTACCAAAAGGATATGAAAATTATAAACCTACACCTACCAGGGTGCCTGGTCAGTGCAGCAGGTGGACCATGGGACTCTTGATCTCAGGGCTGTGGGTTTGAGCCCCATGTGGGGTGTAGAGATTGCTTAACATTTTTAAAAAATCTAAAATATTTTAAAAAATATAAACGTATACATACCAAACTACAGAGCCCCAGAAAATATGGATCAAACATTGGCGGAACTGAAGGAAGAAATAGACCCTTTTACAGTAGTAGCTGGTGACAGCAATACTCCCATTTTCAACAACAGGTTTTTTTTTTTAATTTGTTAGTTGTTCATTTATCAAGACAAACGATTCCATAACCCAATATTCGTGCTTCAGAGTTCAGGAACACATGTCAGTGACAAACTTCAATTGAACTCAATCCAAAGAAATTCTGTACATTCCAAAATCACTTGGCACTCTGAAAGATACCAGCCCTCTTCATCTCCTCAGAATCTTTCATGGAATCATAATTTCTGTAGAAATCTGCATATGCCTTCTTTCTGGGTTCAGCCACAGCAAACGTAAAGAAAGCTGCAACACCCAGGGCTACAACAAAGGCTCCAACAACATGAAATCGCAGATGCTTGGCCAGAAGGCCTCGCATGAGGTTTCGTCAAAGCACTGGAAGTCATGGTAGTTATTCTCCTCAACACCAACCTCAAACCTAACATCCTTCCTACCCGATAAAGAAAATCCCCATTTTCAACAATAGTTATAACCAGACCTACTCGACATGCTGAGAATACTCCAGCAAACAACAGCAGAACACACATTCTTCTCAAATGCGTGTCGTCCATCCTCCTTTATAGGCCATAAGTCAGGCCACACAAGTCCAGTGAATTTTGAAAGATTGAAATCACACAAACTATCCTCTCTGACCACAACAGAATGAAGCTAGAAATGAATGATGGAAGGAAAACTGGAAAATTCTTCAGTATTTGGAATTTAAACACCACTTAAAAAAAACAAAACTCCAGTTAACATACAGTGTTCTGTTAGTTTCAGGTGTGGAATCCAGTGATTAAACACTTCTATACACTACTCAGTGCTCATTGCATAACCATAATCTTAATCCCCTTTATGTATTGCACCCATCCCCTACCCCATCCCCTCTGGTCACCATCTCATCATTCTCCATGGCTAGCACTCTGTTTCTTGGCTTGTCTCTTTTTTCCTCTGTTCATTTATCTTGGTGCTTAAGTGCTACATACAAGTGAAATCATATGATATTTGTCTTTCTCTGACTCATTTCACTTAGCATTATACTCTCCAGCTCTATCCACGTTATCGCAAATGGCAAGGTTTCCTTTTCTTTTATGGCTGAGAAATATTCTGTTGCATACGTGCTATGTTGTCTTTATCCATTCATCTGTTGATGGACACTTGGATTCTTTCCATAATTTGGCCATTCTAAGTAATGTTGCAGTAAACATAGGGGTGCATATATCTTTTCAAATTAGTGTTTTTGTATTCTTTGGGTAAATACCCAGTAGTAGATATTACTGCATCACATGGTAGCTCTATTTTTAATTTTTTGAGGAATCCACATACTGTTTTCTTTAGTGGCTGCACCAGTTTGTGTTCCCACCAACAGAGCACGAGGGTTCCTTTTTCTCTACATCCTCACCAACACCTGTTGTTTCTTGTGTTTTTGGTTCTAGTCATTCTGACAGGTGTGAGGTGATATCTCATTGTGGTTTTGATAGTATTTCCCTGATGATGAGTGATGTTGAGCATCTTTTCATGTGTTTGTTGGCCATCTGGATTTCTTAAGCAACACACTCTTAAACACCAATGAGCCAAAAAAAGAAATTACAAGGGAAATTAAAACCTATTTTGAGATGAATGAAAACAAAAACACAACATGCCAAAACTTACAGGATGCAGCAAAAACTGCTCAGAGAAGTGTATAGGTATAAGTGCCTGCGTTAAAAAAGAAGAAAGATCGTGGGGGCACCTGGGTGGCTCAGTCAGTTAAACATCTGCTTTTGGCTCAGGTCATGATCCTAGGAATCTGGGATTGAGTCCTGCATCGGGCTTCCTGCTCAGCAGGGAGCCTGCTTCTCCCTCTGCTTACTGCTTCCCATGCTTGTGCTCTCTCTATCTCTGTCAGATAAATAAAATCTTTTAAAAGAGAGAGAGAGAGAGAGAAGAAAGATCTCAAACCAATAACTTCACTTTATACCTTAAGGAATTAGACAAAGTAGAGTAAATTAATCCCCAAAACTAGCAGAAAGAAGGAAATAATAAAGATTATAAGGGAGATAAGTGGAATAGAGAATACAAAACAACAGAGAACGTCAACAAAACAGTTGGTTTTATGATAAACTGGCAAACTACCTAGACTAAATAAAAAAGAGGAAATAACTAAAATCAGAAATGAAAGTGGGGACAAAACTCTGGACCTCAGAGAAGTAAAAGTTTGTAAGACAATGCTATGAACAATTAAATGCCAACAAATTAGATAGCCTGAGAGTAATGAACAAATTCACAGAAACACACTACTAAAACTGACACAAGAAGAGCTTTGCGCAGTGGCAGTATCGTGGCCAGTGGGGTTTATCCGAGGCGCGATTATTGCTAATTGAAAACTGACACAAGAAGAAATAGAAAATTTGACCAGTTCAATGTGCTACCCTAAGGATTTGACTCCTCCCAACCCCCGCTAAGCCAGTGGTTTTTCAAACTCTTTTCAGTGGCCTAAGGGTTCCCACATACCTAGGGTGAATGGGGTTGGGGGTGCTCTTAGGCACCCCAACCCCTGGTTAAACCACACAGTTCTATTTTCATCTGTTCTGTTCTTGGTGGGTGAAGGGGTCTGCAGAGCATTTCTTAAAGAGTCAGGCCCTGTGGATTTGACCTAGCAAACCCTGTAAAGAAGAAAATCTGGCCAGGTGGATGTGTCAGGGCTCCATAGCCAAGCAAGGGGCAGTGCCAGGCTGGGGCTGCTCAGAGGAAGGACATGTACAGCCATAGCAGCCCGAGGGAGCTGCAGGTTCTGACAAGTCCTGCCTGGCTGGTCCCACTCCCCTCATGGTAGCCCTTGTCTCCTGTTTGATTGGCTGTTCAGTGTCCCCTGCAATTCCTTATGAATTTTAGACTCCCTTTTTCCATTTCTGCAAAAATTTTCATTGGTATTCTGATAGGAATTGCACTGAATATATAGGCTACATTGGGTAGTACTGTCGTCATAACCATGTCAAGCCTTCCGTAAACATGGAGATGTCTTTCCATGTACTTAGGTTTTCCTTAATTTCTTTAAGCATGGTTTGTAGTTTTTAGTCATAAGTCTTGTGCTTCCTTAGTTAAGTTTATTCTTATGTATTTTATTTTTTGTTGATGCTATTGTAAATGTAATTGTCTTTTAAATTTCCTAGTCAATTGCTCATTGCTACTGTATAGAAATGTAACTGATTTTTTTTATGTGTTGAGCTTGTGTTCTGTAACTCTGCTGGCTTTATTAGCTCTAATCATGTGTGTGTGTGTGTGTGTGTGTGTGTGTTCTTTAGGATTTTTCTCTCTATATGATCATGTCGTTGGTGAAGATAGTCTATTTCTTCCCAGTTTGATTGCCTTTTTAATTTCCTTTTCTTGCCTAACTGCTCCAACTCTAGCACTGAGCACACTGTTGATTGGAAGTGATGAAAGTGGGCATCATTTTCTTGTTTCTGATCTAAGGGGGACAGCTTTCAATCTCTCAACTGCAGAGTATAATGTTCAGTGCTGGTATTTTGTAAATGCCCTTTATCATTTGATGTTGAGGAAGTTTATTTCCATTCCTTGTTTCGTGAGTGCTTTTATTGTGAAAAAGTGTTGAATTTTGTCAAATGCTTTTCACTGCATCTGTTGAGATGATCGTGTAGTTTTTCCTTCATTCTATTAATGTGCTATATTAAGTTGATTTTCAAGTGTTGAACTATCCTTGCATTCTCAAGATAAGTCTACTTGCTCATGGTCCATGATCCTTTTAATACGCTCCTGGATTTAGTTTGCTACTCTGGTGTTGAGGACTTTTTTTTTTTTAAGATTTTATTTTTTTATTTGAGAGAGAACGTCAGCATGAGCAGGGAGAGTTGCAGAGGAAGTGGGAGAAGCAGGTTCCCCACTGAGCAGAGAGCCCAACACAGGGCTCAATCCCGGGACCCGGGGATCATGACATGAGCCAAAGGCTGACACTTAACCGACTGAACCACCCAAGTGTCCCTGGTGTTGAGGATTTTGAAAAATTTTTTTATTTAAACTCAACTTAATTAACATATACTGTACTATTAGTTTCAGGGATATGTGTTGAGGAATTTGCATCTGTCTTCATCAGGGACATGGGTACCTGCAATGGCTTTGCCTGGCTGTGGTATCAGGGTAATGCTGACCTCATAGAATAAAATAAGGTAGGAGGTGTTCCCTCCTCTTCTGTTTTTGGGGAAGAGTTTGAGAAGGATTGGTGTTAATTCTTCTTTTGATGTTTGGCAGGATTCACCAAGGAAGCCATCTGGGCCTGCATTTTCTTGGTTGAGTTTTTTTTTTTAATTAAATTTATTTATTTTTTTAATAAACATATAATGTATTTTTATCCCCAGGGATACAGGTCTGTGAATCATCAGGTTCACACACTTCACAGCACTCACCATAGCACATACCCTCCCCAATGTCCATAACCCCACCCCCCCCTCGACCCCCCTCCCCCCAGCAACCCTCAGTTTGTTTTGTGAGATTAAGAGTCACTTATGGTTTGTCTCCCTCCCGATCCCATCTTGTTTCATTTATTCTTTTCCTACCCTCAACCCCCCCATGTTGCATCTCCACTTCCTCATATCAGGGAGATCATATGATAGTTGTCTTTCTCCGATTGACTTATTTCACTAAGCATAATATGCTGGGGGATTTTGATTGCACATATAGTCACCTCACCTGTAGTAACCCTTATTAGTGCTCTCTAGCCCCATGTGGGACTTGAACTTATGGAACTGAGATTAAGAGTTGCATACTGTATGGACTGAGCCAGCCAGTTGCCCCTGCCCCATTTTCATTCTGATTTTAGTTATTTGTTGTTGTTGTTGTTGTTTTCTCTTTTCTGGTTCCCTGTTTTATGTCATGTCAGCATTCCTCAGATGCCTTTGTAAACCCATTGTTAAAAAGTAAAATTAAAAAAATCTTTGTGATAGTAGGGACTAAATCTGTCTTGTCACCATGTTGTAACTACCAAACCTGGCATGTAAATATTCTCGGTAAATATTTCCTGAATTAGTTCTTGCTGGTGTAGAGCACGGAAGGGACTAGAAAGGGCCTTGCTCAAGCCCTAACAAAAGACAGGCTGCTACTCTTGAGTCTTCTCTTGCCTGGGCTGATGTCCCCACACTGTATCTTCTGCATGACCTTGGCAGAGCTCAGACACGGGGCTGACCACAACCCTCCCCTGGCTAAATTCCTCAGCAGCTCCCCGGTGTCCTTTCAATGAAGGTCACCCTTCTTGGCTCAGTGTGGGAGGCCCTGAATAGACTGTCCCCTCCCACCCCATCTCCCGCCGCAGCTGTCCTGCACTTGGCAGGTCCTTCAGGTGTCCTTCTCTGTCTGACTTCTGACACCTGCTTCCCCAGCAGGTCTCCATTCAGTAGCTGTTCTCTCTGGAGACCTGGTGGGCTGCCCTCTGCATCCCCACAGTCTGCACATGGACAGTCCTCCAGGATGTGGACTATGGTCCCGCATCAGCTGGGGGCCTTACGCGGGGAGTGGTATGTTGTGAGCTGCCCTCTGTCTCCAGCTTTCTGCACATTACTTGGCACCTGTTTTCAAAGATAGGTTTTGTTCTTTTTCAGATGTGGTGAGGCCAACAGATGAGGAGGCAATGGCCATTAAAAAGACAGATTGCTGGGGCATCTGGGTCGGCATCTGGTGTCCGACTTTTGGTTTTGGCTCAGGTCATGATCTCAGGGTAGAGGGATCAAGTCCCGCCTCGGGATCCCTGCTCAATGAGGGGTCTGCTTGAGACTCTCTCTCTCTCCCTTTGCCCCTCCCCCTGTTCATGCACACATGCGCTCTCTCTCTCTCTCTCTCAAAATAAATCATTAAAAAGAAAAAAGTTGCTATTCACAGATCTCAAGAGTAGGGGGCACACCCTGCCACCCTGGACGGCGGGGGGAAGCACAAGAGTTGGTCAGGAGGCAGAGGGAGCGAGGGAAAACGTGGGTAAGAGCCTGTACTCCAGTTTCCATGGGAGGGAAGGGTGAGGCAGCCCCTGCAGGCTCACTGGCTGGTTTGCATGATTTCAGAGGACTCTGGGGCGTAGGAGCTGTGTCTTAGTTGTCTGGCACCAGGCTCTGGGGTGATCAGAGCAGGGGACAGTGTCCCTGAGTGTGAGAGCCAGAAAGGAAGGGGCTCTGGTGTGGGCTCTGGATCGGCTCGTTTGCAGATGGGAGGTTCGCTTGGGAGGCATTTATGATCTCTAGGAATCTGCTCACCTTGGGACAGGCAGTCCTTCCATGATCAGGGAGGTCCCAGCTTTTGAAACATCATAAAAAAGACATGCTTGGAACACAGAGGATTTTTAGGGCAGTAAAGTACCCTGATGCCATAAAGATGGATGCGTATCATTATACGTTTGTACAAATGCATGGAACACAGGGCCCCGGAGTGGACCCTGATATAAACTATGGACTTTGGATGATAGCGACGTGCTGTCCGGGGCTCCAGGGCGGGATGGATTGATAACGAAGGAGACTGTCTATGCGTGGGGCAAAGGGTATGTGGGAAATCTCTGCACCTTCCCCTCGGGAAGGGGAAAATTAAGCTGCTCTTTAAAAAAAAAATGTCTTTTCTTTTTTAAAAGATTTTATTTATTTGACAGACAGAGATCACAATTAGGCAGAGAGGCAGGCAGAGAGAGAGGAAGGGAAGCAGGGTCCCTGCCGAGCAGAGAGCCCGATGCGGAGCTTGATCCCAGCACCCCGGGATCCTGACCTGAGCCAAAGGCAGAGGCCTTAACCCACTGAGCCACCCAGGCGCCCCTTAAAAAAAAAGTCTTAATAAAGAACAGAAATGAAAAAAGAATCAGTATGAAATTATGAATGACAATTATCTAGGGCTAGAGCTGCCCTGCCCACTGAGGTAGCCGCTAGCCGCCCCACCGGGCTGTTCGAACGACTCTTGAAACGCGCTGTGAACCTATAGCCAAGTTCTATTATGCCAAAAAAGGGGGCGCATATCTCATGAGTCGTTCTTATTTGATTACATGTGGAAATGATAATATTTTTATAGATAGGATTAAATAAAATACAGTATTAAAATTTTTTTGAAGACATGCTTTTCTTTATAAAAATAAAGATTTGGGGCACCTGGGTGGCTTAGTGGGTTAAATTCTCTGCCTTCGGCTCAGGTCATGATCTCAGCGTCCTGGGATCGAGCCCCGCATCAGGCTCTCTGCTCAGTGGGGAGCCTGCTTCCTCCTCTCTCTGCTTGCCTCTCTGCTTAATTGTGATCTCTGTCTGTCAAATAAATAAATAAAATCTTTTTAAAATTGTTTTAAAAATTAAAAAATAAAGATTTTATTTATTTATTTATTTATTTATTAGGGAGCAGGAGCAGGGTGATACGGAGACAAGGGCTCCCAGGTGAGCAGGAGCCCAGTGCCGGACTTGATCCCAGGACTCTGGGATCGTGACCCCAGCTGAAGGCAGCCGCTTAACCGACCGGCTCAGAGCCGAGCTTCGAACCCGCCGCTTACTTGGGCAGACAATGTAACCTCTTGTGCTTTAGTTGACTGAGTTTTTCCCGGTGAAATGGGGATGAATGTTAATCCTACAGAGTTGTGATCCTCTCCGGCCAGTCTCTTTGGAGGAGCCCAGGCCATCCCCAGCGTCTTCCTGTCACACCAGGACTGTAGCCGTGATCCTAATCTCGAAGCATCTTGCTTCACATTTGCCGCGTGTCTTGTGTGATCTACCCTGGGACCATCTGTCTCCTTCACTGGTTCCCCTGGCACCCAGCCCAGTGCCTGGCATACAGTCGGCACTTGCTAAGTGTTCGCTGAATGAACAAGGTAACGAATCGCCCCCAGCAGATGTTTGGTAAGGATCGGTGACATCACAGTCATCTTCCGTGGCTGGGACACATCGGCCATCACCCTGGGGCCTAGCAAATGGCCAGCATGGGAGAGGCGCCCAGGAAACCTGTGTACAAGGGGTGACTGGAGCTCAGCAACTTCACAGAGGGTCTCCTGGAGGGTCCCATGGGCCCGTCCCCGCAGAGCCCACCGCCCTTCCTCCCCACGACAGCCCTGCCTGTGCCCCAGCCTGGCAGGCCTGGCAGTAGGCCCCCTTCCTAGCTGGGGCCGTCCAGCTGTCCTGTGAGAGCAGGGGAAGCACCAGGACTGAGGCCAAGGCTGCATACAACCAGGGCTGGTGGCCCAAGTCCCTCTGGACGGCCTGGCCCCCACCTAGACAGACAGCCACCGCAGCTACCCCATGGAACACAGAGACCACTGGTCAGCCCAGGGAGGGAAGCCCCCAAAGCCAGCTTTCTAGGAGGCGTCAAGGTCAACCACATCAGGAGCACAGTGAAAGGGGTCACACAGGGACAGTCTATAAATTAAGTCCCTGAAAGTCAGGCCAGAGGCTTGCAAGGCATCCTAGAAAAACCTTTTTTCCTCCCTTCCTCCAGTTGCCTGGTAACCACTGTGCATCTGGGCCAGAGCAGGAGGCAGCTAGGCACAACGGGAGTCCAGGCCCCCAGACGGGTTGGTGTGCTCCTCCTGACATGCGCAACAACGAGGCGTGGGGGGAGGGCCCCTAGCTGCTGCTTTCCCAGCCCACCTGAGCAGGGAGCTGGGGACACCAGAGGTTCAGGAGAGCTGTCCACAGCACTGGGAAGGGGGGGGAATCTAATATGCAGCAGCAACTTCAGAAGGACCCCCACTTCAGCTGGTGGCACTTCCCCAGGGCCCCTGTGCCTTTCTGATGACTCTCAGAGCCTCCCTGACCCTCTGTCTCTTCCTCTGCAAAGTTGTCCAACACTGAACACCTGGGAGGGTGCTCCAGCAGAGAAATGAGAGTTAGCCAGGCCCCCAGAGGAACTCACTCCAAAGGGAGCACCTGTGCCCGTGTGCCTCAGTCTCCTCCCCGTTAAGGCTGCGGGTGGGACAAACCGTGCGGGGGGGGGGTGGAGAAAGGGGAGGTGGGCTCGTTCGCGGGGGATCTCAGCCAAGTCTGGGTCACACCACGTCTTGGCGGCTGCCGCTGGCGGGACGAGCAGGTGCAGTAGACTGGAGCAGAGAGGCTGGCCGGCCCGCCACGCCGCGTCCCTACGCCCCCAGCCACGCGGAGCCGCGTCCCGCCCCCCCACCCCCCAGAGCAGGAGGTAGAGGAACTGCAGTCTCACGTGGCTCACCCGCCAGAGTGGGGCGGGGCAAGGCTCGTAAGCTCCACCCCACGCCTAGGCCCCGCCCCTCCCCGCCCCCAAAGCAATTCGCTTCCATCCCGGGGAGCCCCCCTGAAGGGTCCCTGCCAAGGGGCTCCCGTGGGCTGGGGGTGGGGGACGGGGAGATGAGAAATGGGTACGAGTGTGATAAATACCTGGGGTGGTCTCCAGTTAAGGATGCGGGGGATTAAAAACTTAAAAGTTACAAGCGATCAGCTGCGAGGTCTCTGCAGAGGCCCCCTCCCGCGGCAACCGCCCACTCCCACCGGCCGCACCGCTGACCGGGTGAGCCACGCCGAGCCAGGGGAAGGCAAAAGAGGCCTTCTGCATAGGTTTTGCTTTGCTTCGTGTCGCCGTGGTTACCTGGGAATCCGGGCATTTCTTCCCAAACTAGAGCATGTCTTTGTTCTGGTGGTTGTTAATAACTTTCCCCAGATAATATTCGAGAAAATTCACATACCGCTGGAAGGGAAGGTCGCAGGGGCGCCTGGCTGGCTCCGTCAGCTAAGCGTCTGACTCTTGATTTCAGCTCAGGTCACCATCTCAGGGTCTTGGAATCAGCTCCAACTGGCCAGGGCTCTGGGTTCAGTCCGGAATCTGCTTGAGGAGTCTTTCTCCCTCTCTCTCTGCCCCTCTCCCTGCTGAGCGTGTGCCTGCTCTCTCGCTCTCTCTCAGATAAATAAAACTTTAAAACAGATAAAATAAAATCTTTAAAAAAAGAAAGCGTAAGGTTCATGTGCTTACTATACTCGTGGTACCGAACCCCTGTTCTCCCCTCCCAGCCCATGGCAATGACGGATTTTATTTTCTGCTTCTGTGGATTTTCCTGTTCTCAAAACCAGGGCATTTCTGCAGAACTGTAAGGCTCCCCATTGTGCGGAAGGAGAAAAAAGTGGGGTGAAGTCAGGGCCCCATGGGAACAGGTGGCTTGGGAGCAGGGAACAAGGCAGAGGCTCTGGGCAGCCTGAGGCCCGTCTGTGGGAAGCCGAGGTACGCCCTGGGGTCCAGGAGGAGAGGGAATGTGAGGAGAAGAAAGGGTCCCTTGGGGGAGAAAGCAGGGGCTGACTGAGATGGGGGAGGAAGTCAAGGGGGCTCCCGAGGCAGCCAGCCTTCAAGGGGCCTGGGCAGGCTGTGTCTGTCCATCTGTGTGGTCCTGCCTCCAGCCCCCAAGGGAGCCAACCCTTGTCTGTCTCACATCCTCATAGTTGAGAAAGGCAGTGTTTCCTGCCAGCTCTTTGAAGGAGGTCCTCGTGTCCCCAGGTATCTACAGCCAACTGCCTCCAGGTGCACCCTGACATGGGAGAGAGGAGCTAGGAAGAGAAACTGGGAGAAACGCACGGTGGAGGCGGAGGCTGAGTGAGAAAGGAGGGGGGTGGGGGGGCGGGGGGGGGAGGAGGGCCTGTGGCAGCAGGGTGGGGCTCCCGTCTATAAAGGCTGATACCCGATGGCCTGCCAGGCAGGAGAGCTTGGAGACACTCCTGCAGGCACAGCTCCTGGGTCCCTGTACGTGTTGGTGAGTCCCGACCCCTCTCCGCACCCTGGGGTCCCCCCGATCTTGGCTGAGACCAGCGCAGGCCCTACCAGCACTCCTGGTCCCTCCCCTGTGCAGAGGGCCCTGGGGGTCGGACTTGAGATGGGGGTGCTCCCAAGGCCCGCTGCTGTCCATTTTGGGTCCTCATTACCCCTACCTCTCCCTTTACTCCTCAAGACAGCCGAGGAGGAAGCCCAGTCTGCACCATGAACCCGCGGCTCCTGCTCTGCCTCGTGGCCAGCTTAGTGGGTGCCTGGTCTACCATCCACGCTCAAGGTAATGTCTTGGGCCATACCCACCCTGCCTCCTGGGAAGCCCTCCTCTCCCTACCCATCCTTCCTGCCCTCCCCCCTTTGCCCCTCCCCTCCTCCAGAAGCCTCCCTCTTCTATCTCTACCCTGAATTCTGCCAGACAACTCCTGCCCCCCAGGGATGTAGGAACTCCTGGCATTTGTGAACCTCCCCAGGGCGTGCAGGCCCCCCAGCCCCTCCTTCCAGAACCCCCGTGATGCGTCCACAGGAGTTCATGACCCAAGGCCTCCCTGCCAAGACTCTAGCTAGCCCAGGGACTGTGAGGAGCGGAGGGACTGTGGGGAGCAGGGGTGGCATAGCCAGGGTCACACTGCAGTGATGGGACCCTACAGGAGTGAGTGTCCCCCTTCCCCCACAGGCTACCCGTGCAGTCTGGCTGAGAGTTACTACTCAGTCTTCATGAGCCTCAGTTTCCTCATCTGCAAAGTGGGGCTCTGAATTCCCCCTGCAGAGACAGGACACCAGAATCCAATGGGCTGATATTTGCAAAATTCGTCAGTGCCCGGTGGCAACAAAGCTAACCATTACTGCTATTAATGGGGAGTCCCTTCCCACTTCTCCCTCTATTAGGCATCTGAGGATTTGGTACATACAGTGTCCACCAAGAGCCCGGCCACTGTGTCCTGCGTCCCTAGGACATAGGACAGGGCTCCAGGGGAGGCAGCTGAGCCCCAGTATCTGGCTAAGCAGGGACCCTGGCTTGGTCAAAGCCCCAGAGCCACCCCACCCTCCCTGCCCTCCCTGCCCCGCCTGCCCCTCACTGGGCCTGAGAGGCCCTAGCCCTGCTTCCAGGAGACCTTACCTTTGCCCAGGATGGGGCTGGGCTTCGTTCCCCTTGTCCTGCTATCAGAGGCCCATCCTGGGGCCCTTTGATTCTGGGGACAGAATGGCCCCCGGCTTGCCTGGTACTGCAACCCAGGGTCCTTCCAGCACCCCTGCCTGTTGCCCTCTGGGGCCACAGTTTGGAGATGCGGGAGACCACTCAAGTCCTCCTCCCCCATCCTTCCTACTGCACGTGGCCAGAACCCAGGTGTGGCACCTGGAGGCGGGGGTCAGCGGAGGGATGGATCCCACAGGGCCTTGAAGGCCTCTCCCTGTCCGTCTCATCAGGTCCCCCTGCTCATCCTCCCCGGCCCTGCGGGCACCAGCACCTCCTCTCCCAAGCCCGCCCTGCTCCGGGTCCCTGCTCCTCCACCTCCCAGCACAACCGACCTCTGGGCTCCCCCTGTCCCCAGGCTGGGAGATCCCCATGTCCAATTCCGCTCTGTACACATCCGACACCCAGTAGGAACTCGAGATGCCTTTTTTTCAACCAACCAGTAAACGAACAGAGACGTCCTGGTTTCTGGCCCGCTGACTGAGTGGTCACTCTGATGGGGACAGAGGCAGAGGCATTTGAGAGAGCTCTAGGCGGGAGGGCCAGCCTGGAGCAGGAGCTGGGACATCAGGAGCAGCTGGCCAGACCCTTCGTTTTAGAAGGGACTGGGCTGGGCATGGGGGCCCCTGGCCCCCCCTTGGAGCATACCATCTGCACCCCTTGCCCTCTACCCCAGAGCAGGAGTAGAGACAGCTTTGATCCCTCACCCATTGTGTGGTCCTGGGCCCGTCCCAGCCCTGGACTGTGGACCCCCTCCAACTCCTACCAACTCCCCATATCAGGGGTCAAAGGTGAGCCGAGCTAGCCTCCTTATCACCGGGGCTGGGAGGACTGTGGTCTGTTTCGGGGTGCGTGCGTCTGGGGCAGTGCTTGCCCAGTGCGTGTGCACACAGCGACCTGAGCCTCCGGCCGTGTTTGCAGGTGTCTCGGAGGACTGCTGCCTGGACTACCACCGCTGCGTGCGGCCCCACCGGCTCCTGCTTGCCCAGAGCTACCGGCGCCAGGAAGTGAGCGGGAGCTGCAACCTGCCTGCCGTGATGTGCGTGGGCTCGCAGGAGGCTGGGGCGGGGAGGGGGGCTCATTCACAACTTTGCTCTTTGCTCCCACCCTAACCTGGGGACCCGCTTTCCCACCCCCACAGATTCTTCTTGCCGAAAAACAAGGTGCTGTGTGCGAACCCGAGGGACAGCTGGGTGCAGAAGATGACAGACCTCCTGGATGCTGGGAACAAGACCTTCCCAAAACACCTCCGGAGACACTTTCACGGTGCGTGAAACCCAAGCCTAGCATCTGGGGCCTCCCCCTCCCTGCTGTGGGCCCTTGGCTTTCTGAACCCCCAAAGGAGGGGATCAAAGTCCAGCATGCTGACAGCTGTCACCACCCCAAAGAGGGCAGATTGCTGGTGAGTGGAGACTGAGTGAATGAACAACTCTTTCAGCCCAGATTTTTCCATTGCTAGAGATGGCAAACTCAAGCAAATGGGAAGCTCATCAGCTCAAGTGACTAGCCAACAGCTTCAGGCACAGCTGGATCCAGGTGCTCAGAGAGCACTGATGGAACTCTTATCTATTCCTTTCTCTCTGGTACAGACCCCCCCTTTAAATGTGGGAAGACAGGCCCTGGAAACTCCAAACTCCCACCAGCCAAGTTTAGGAGGCCCGGCAGAATCAATAAGAGGGAAAGTTCCTTCCGGACAAAAACTAATGCAGGTAAGGATTCTGATGCTGTGGCTGTCTCTCCACCCATCACCACTGCCACAGGATGAGGGCTCCTGAGCAGCAGACTGGGTGAGGGGACTCCCTTCCGGGACCAAGGAGGCTGGCCCTGTGTCAGCCCTGCAGGCTGACACTCAGGTGGCCATTTACTGCCCTAACCCAGCCTAGGGGGCTTCAGCAAGTACTGCAAGGAAATGACCAAGAGCGGCAGGGCCCCCAGCTCCACTCCAGTCCTGGTCACCTGCCGGCCTCTCCAATCCCTCCTGCAGGACCATGAGCCCGGGCATCTCCAGGATTAGCCCAGCACGAGATGGGCTGGACCTTTCTTCACCACAACGGCCCCCTGCAGCTCTGGGTGCCCCAGCCACCCTGTCATTTGGGCCGAATCTCTGTGCCTGTGCCTGAGCCTGCAACTGGCTACCTCCTATCGCCCCTGCCACATCCTGCTCCTCAGGCAGCTGGAAGGAGAGGGTTGACCTTATTTCGAGTCCCCTTGCCTGCTCCAGGAGCCAGAGTCAACGCTAAGCAGTGGGTTTGTAGAGGACGGTTGGAATACCTCGCCTACAAAGAGCCTCTTGCCACCCGTCCTGGGCCACGCCTGCCTGGGTCCCTCTGAGTCCTTGCAAAGCACCCATCCCTGGATGCTTCTCCCAGACCATGCTTTTCTACAGTTTTTAAATAAACCTTTGACGGAATGCTGTTCCTGTCGGTCACGTTTCATTACAGGCTGTGCATCGCGGCCCCCGCCTGTGTTGAATCCCACGTGACTGTCCCACCCCCAGATCTGTGCTGGCAGTCCTCACAGCGGACGGCTCCTGGGGGACATGCTGGCTGCAGGCCCGGGTGCGAGTCCAGCTGGTGACCTTGGGCAAACCGCTCGTTCTCTTGGCGCCTCTTTCCTCGCCTCTAAAACGGGGCTCACTGTGCTTGTTCTGCTCAGATCCCTGGGCTCAGATCCCCAGCTAATGCGGAGGAGTCCTCTGCAAGCTCTGACAGGGGTCCAGAGAAGCTCCTGGTAGGCCCAGGGGACCAGAACCGGGCCAAGAATACAACCCAGGCATCAGTGACCATCCTGCAGGGAGAGGCAGGGCCATACTCCGGTCACTCGGCCAGACTCAAGCCATCCAACTGCCCTGTCCTCTGGCAGCGTGTTTCCAGCATGACAGAGAACATTCCAGATGAAAACCAAATGCTCCCTCTCTAGAGGACAAGAGGCAGTTTGTGGGCCAGTGGGTCGCCCCCAGGCCCCACTAGGCTATGGAGGCAACTCGGGCAGATTTTATAAACTCAGTGAGCCTTGGTCCCCCCGTGTCCTGTAGAATGGGTGAGATCACTGTTTTTCTCAGACAAGTCAACAGGGACTAAATGCACTACTCTGGGGTGGGGGGTGCCTGCCTGGCGGTCAGGACCCTGGGGTCGTGAGCTCCAGCCCCGCATTGGGTATACCAATAGCTAAAAAAATG
This sequence comes from Neogale vison, assembly GCF_020171115.1. Taxonomy (NCBI): domain Eukaryota; kingdom Metazoa; phylum Chordata; class Mammalia; order Carnivora; family Mustelidae; genus Neogale; species Neogale vison. Next base: position 219,056,611 of record NC_058096.1, read on the forward strand.
AATAAGTAAACTTTAAAAAAAGAATGTACTGTCTGCGACAGGCATGGCCTACACTCACGCTGACCACGTGTCCACGGTCTCCTGGTACGGAGCTGGGCCATCATGGTGCGTAGACGTGGCCCGCCCGGGAACCAGGCAGGATGGCCCAGTTGGTGACGGCAGAGAGGCGGGCCCAGACGCCCCATTTTGAACCCTGGCTCTGCTCCCTGCCACTTAGGGTCACCTTCTGCTCTGTAGCCTGTTTTCCAATCTGTAAACTGGGGATGAGCACAACAGCCTCTATTCCAGGCAGTTCCAAGGACAACGACATGGGTCAGTGATGGAGATTACTCAGAACGGGGCCCGGCACGTCGCACATGGTCAGGAAGCGTGAGCCGTTGTCATCAGGACCGGTGAACCCCACCAGGGCTGCCAGTGGTGGCCACCGGCAGCCTGGCTTTGTGTCAGTCATGAGTCTGAAGTTCACCCTGGGACTCTGGCTCCCAACCCCGGGGCGGAAGGTAGCTTTCACCTATGTCTCACCTGCACGCTTTCTCCTCCAAGCCCCGGGCTGAAGTCTATCCTACCCTCCGGGGCCTCCTGCTCCCTGACCTGTGAGCCTGACCTGGTCTTGCTGAGCGCAGCATCTCCTGACTTCCAGAACATGCCAGAGAGGCAGACTTAACCCAAAATAACTTTATTGTCATCTCTGCTTCTGCTATAATAGCGGCCTGGAACCCTAGCCCACCCCACTGGGGGCTTGAGCATGGCTGTGAGTCACCAACTCTGGCTGGGGCCCCACAGGCTCTTTGGCTTGGAGAGTCAAGCCCCAGGCCCACACCAGCCATCCGTTCCCATGTCCCGCCGCCTCCCAGGGGTGACCCACAGTGCAGTGCAGCAGTGTAAGCCTGAGATCGACCAGCTATAGGGAATCACAGGCCCCTCCTTGACCCTGGTTGTTGGAGGATGGTGCATGCCATGGCTTCCAGCTGGCTTCCGGGGAGGACAGATTGTTGGGGGTTTCCCTGGGCAGAGGCTGGGTTCGCCTGAGGTCAGAGAATTGCATTTTACTCTTCCTGAGTTTTGGGGTTCCACCTGGTCAGTGATCCCATTGCTGGTGGGATCAGTAGCCCCCAAGGCCAAGGCTTCACTGGGGTCACCAGGGTCTCTCTGTGGTGTGTGGTGAGCTGAGTGACATCAGTTTCCCCCAAATCCTGCCAGAAGAGGCAAGGACGGGGCAGTGCCCACGCAGGGAGTCCAGAGATGGGGGCTGCGGGAGGGGCCTGGGGTCAGGCAGGAGAGGCGGGCTCCTCTGGACTATAGCAGCCGCAGGTGCACCTTCAGCCGCAAGGCCCCGCCCCCTGGCGTCAGCAGCCCCTCCGGCCAGGGGCTCCAGGGCCCTGCCACGCTTACCACCTCCAGCTGGTAGGTACCGGGCCCAGGCCTCCGACGCCCCAGCTGCAGGGAGCTGAGGCCCGGGAGGTGATGCATGCGGAAGAACCCTGGTTCGTTGCCACGGGCAATGACATAGCGGACCCGTCCCCCCAGGCTCTCCAGAGCTGGCCGCAGCTCCAGGATGTGCTCAGCCCGGCCCAGGCGGGAGAGGTTCAGGCCCAAGGTCAGCGGGGCCTCCGAGTCGAGGCTGGCCAGGCTCACCTGTGGACAAAGACCAGGCAGGTGCCTGTCAGAGGTGGGGAGAATCGGAATGCAGAGGGTAGGGGCCACAGAGAGGAGCTGCCTGAGAGCTTTCCGGTTCCCCCGGGGTGGGGGTGGTGGCTACGCTTCCTGCATCTGGGCTCTTTGAGAGCCCCCTGTGTGCAGATGACAAACCCCTCTTTATGTGAGCTGCTCTGAGTGCGCTCCTGGTCCTGGCAGCCGGACAGGGCCCTGAATAAGCCAGCAGCCTCACTGGCAGGCTAACCCGGGCTGCGTGACGCAGCCAGGCCTAAAGGAGGTGATCTGTGTTTTCTTCCTCTTGGCTCTGGGCACTGCTGTGTTTGTTCCACCTCATTTACATGTCGAGGGGTGCTTTGTGGTTGTGTTAATGCTAGTCCTGTTTCCCGGCCCTTCTGGTCTGCAGACTTGAGCACCCGCCCCCAACCCGTCTTCCTCAGACATGTGCTCTTGCTGACACCTGCTGGCTGTCTTTGGTATTGCCGGCAAAGCCCAGGGAGGGGGCCTGGGGGCAGGGCAAGAGGTGGGGGGCAGCCCCCCATCCGTGGGTGCCCATCCCAGGAGCCCCAACAACCTGCACTCACTCTTACAGACGCAGGGCCCTACCCTTGTGAAGCTTATGGAAAACAATGGCAACAATAGGAAAGGGATAAAAGCGAGGGGAAAATAGGGCAAAGTAATGCATATTTGGTTAAATCTAATACTGAAAGCCCCTCAGACCCAACATTCCTATCTCACTTCTGCCTTCCTTCTCCCCACCTGGTGACGGCCGTAGGTGCTGCGCCGTGGCCGCTCATGAGGGGGGAGGCCATTGACCTTGCACTCATAGCAGGCTTCGGATGGGGGCAGCTCCTCCTCGTCTGGGGTCTCCTGGGGTCCAGGGCTGAAGCCCAGGCCAGAGACACAGTGCCTGGGCCAGGACAAGGCGGTGATGGGTCTTCGGGGGCAGGCTGCGGGGTTCTGCCCCCGCCACCCCCTCCAGCTCCCACTCTCCATTCGGAGCCATGTTGCTCGTGGGGACGGGTGCTGGTGTGTCAATGTGCAGGAGTGCCTCGTGCGTGTGCCTACACATGCGCATGTGTGCGTGCATCCCTTGGCTCCCCGCGGGCAGAGATGTGGGCCTGCAGGCACCCCATAGCGCTGGTGTGTATTATGTGTGCACGTGTGCACGCTAAGATCTACGAATGCATAAGGGTGACTGGGGTGCTGGCATAGGCGTGAGTCGTGCAAATGCTCAAGGGCACTACAGAGAAGTGTGCACCTACAGGTGTGGATGTGCAAATACGCAGGTGCACCACACAAGCAACTGCACCAGAGTGGGGTGTGAGCTCACGTGTGCACAGGCAACTGCACCAGAGTGGGGTGTGAGCTCGCGTCTGCACAGGCAACTGCACCAGAGTGGGGTGTGAGCTCGCGTGTGCACGCATACATGTGCACACAGATGCTCTTGCGGGGTTGGGGAACCTCGGCCCACCCCCCTCCAGCCCCTCACCCTTGCCCAGCCCGGAAGTAGCCTTGGGGACAGCCGCACAGGAAGCCACCAGGGGTGTTGGTGCAGCTGTAGCTACAGGGCCCGCCCTGGGCGGCACACTCATCTATGTCCTGGCAGCCCCCCAAGGCCTGGTCAAAGTCAAAGCCAGAGGGGCAGACGCAGCGGAAGCCGCCCAGTGTGTTGTGGCAGGAGGCGCTGCCGCAGGCCGCAGGGGACAGCACGCACTCGTTTTCGTCTGTGAGTGGGGAAAGCAAGAGAGAGAAATGGGGGACGGGGGCGGCTCTTTGCACCCCCAGAGCCCCTGCCCACCACTGCCAGTCCACGCGCAGTTAATTCAGGCCCCTCCTCCCTCAGAGCCCTGGGTCAGCGTCACCCTTCATCAGGCTCTGCGTAGATCCTGGACTAGGTCTGCCTCACCCCTACACTCCTCAGCTGCCCCAGCCCTGCAGTCCTCCTTCAAAGCATTTCTCAAAATTTCCCAGAAATCCCAAATCGCGGAACAATCTAGAATGAGGTTTCGTACATGGCACTCCTGACACTGGGGACCGGATCATTCCCTATGGTGGGGGCTGTCCCGTGCACCACTCGACACTGAGCAGCACCCACGGCCTTCACGCACGAGATGCCAGGGGGGGCCCACCTCTCAGTCGTGATGAGTGGAAGGTCTCTAAGACATTTCCAAATGTCCCCAAGGGCGCAGAACCATTCCCAGTTGGGAACCACTGGCCTAATTACTTCTGGTCCCCTCCATTAGAGAGCCAGAGAGCAGGGATGGAGTCTGCTACTTGGCCCACTTCTGTATCCCAGGACCTGAGGCAAGGTGGGTCCCGGCAAACCACAGCGGGAGGAGTGAGAGACCAGGACGGACTGGCAGCGGAGGGGAAGGTCTGCGCAGTCCCCAGGGGCCAACCACTACCGGGCAGGACAAAGACGGAGAATGTAGCCGAGAACCCACCATCGGGGGCAGGAGGAGAACCAGAGAGAAGGCAGGGTCAGAGAGGCGGCAGGAGAGCAGGGACAGCTGCGTCAGAGAGGCTGAGGGAGGAGAGAGACCAGGAGGTGCAGACAACGGTGCCCAGAGCAGGGGAGCTGGAAGGGCCTCCAGAGAGCAGACCGACGAGGGTGGAGAGTGAAAGCCAGACTGTAGGGGAGGAGCGGAGAGAGGTGATAAGGATGAGGCTGTCATGAGGAGGGCTTTGAGCACAAAGAAAAGCATGTGATGGAGAAGGTCGGGTGCCGAAGGCTAGTCCCCCAGACAGAGGGGCCTCTGCAACAGCTACGGAGAAGATGCGGCGCGCACGCTCCTATTCCCTAGGGCCACACCCGTGGCAGGCATCACTAATCAATCCCAGCACTCTTTCCTAGGGATCACAGGTACTGACTCAGAAGCCTACTCCACGGAGTCCCACCCAGGCCACTACTCCCTAAGAAGTGGACTTGAGCTTTGCCCAGCTTGCTCTGCGGCCCCCGGACTCCCCAGCCTCCCCCGCCATGGAGGTGGGGGCAGTGCCCGACCTCCCAGGCTGGACCATCTGTCCTTTAGAATTGTCCCAGCGTCCTGGGTGAGGGTGGCTTATTGTGCTTGTCCCAGCATCCTTGGTTGGGGGGTGGCTCCTGGTTGTCTGCTCTGGGTGGATCGTGATGGGGGGCCCCGGCTTCCTCCCAGCCCTGGACACTCACCCACACACTGGCTCCACTGCGAGTGCGGGGTGAAGCCCCGAGGGCAGGCGCAGCGGTAGCCCCCCAGCTCGTTCTGACAGCCGTGCTGGCAGCGGTGGGGCCCGTCACACTCGTTCACATCTGCGAGACATGGTCAGGGCCGGATGGTCTGCCTGGAGGCCCTCTGGACCGCAGCCCGGGCCCGCACCCCACCCAAAGCCCAGCTTTACCTTCACAGCCACGGCCAAAGCGGTCCAGGGCGAAGCCTTGGTGGCACTCACAGCGAAAGCTGCCGGGCGTGTTGTGACAGTGTCCACGGGTGCCACACGGGCCAGGCTGAGCCAAGCACTCGTCATTGTCTGCAGGGGACAGAGAACGGGGTGGTGGTTTGGGTGACAGCCTAGCGGTTAGGGGATTCGGGTCAGAGACGACCATACTGGACCCACTGCCTGATCGACGGTGTGTCTTCAGGGTGAGTCACTGACCCTCTCTGTGCCTCTGTTTCTCATTCTGTGAAGAGATCTGGATCCGTCCCCATCTCCCAGAAGTGCCCCAAATATTCGAGATCACGCACGTATAGGACTTCACTCCACCCCCTCATCAGCATTGCCTCCAAAGCTATGCAACCCGGGGTGGCTGACTTGCCCTCCATGGGCTCATGGGGGGAACCCCAAGGATGGGGTGAGAAGCGACACCGGAGAGCTTGCTCTCTTCTGCCTTGTGAGCACAGGAGAGAAGGCAGCTGTTTGCAAGCCGAGAGGAGAGCCCTTACCAGAAACCGACCTTCCTGGCACCCTGACCTTGGAATTCCAGCTTCCAGAACTGTGAGCAGCCCCCATCTACTGTTTAAGCTCCGCCCCTCATTGCGGTCTGGGGTGTTTTTGTGACAGCAGCGCAGCCGAGATAAGGCTGGTAATGGTGGTAATGGCCCAGGCTGGGGTTTGGGGAATAACACATTTCTGGCGGGGAACCCTGGTTTTGGCTTCCTAGAGTATGAAGATCCTTGACCCTAGACACTTCCTGCTGGGGACGTGGAATCTCTCTTGGGTGCAAGGGACACAGGGGACATGGCACTTCTAAGCCGGGGAGCCCCTGTATCTGCTCGTGGACACACCCCTATCTGAGCTACCCCTTGTGGGGCCCAGGATTCCTGCCAGGACCCACCAGAGAGAAGCATCCAGCACTAGGGCAGTTACTCTCCATTGCATCCAGCAAAGCAAACCGAGGGCCGGGGACCTTACATGGTCATGTAAGTTTGATCCTCTAGTTCAGGCATCAGCAAACAGAGGCTGGCCCCCCACATGGTTTTTATAAATGAATTTCACCCGCACTTGGCCACGCCCATTCATTGGTGACGCACTGTCTGTGGCTGCTTTTGATCTACAAGGCCAAGGCTGAGTGTTTTCGACCAAAGCCGTATAGAACACAGAGCTAAAAACATCTCCTATTGGGCCTTTGATAGAAAAAGTGTGGCATGGGGTGCCTGGCTGGCTCAGTGGGTTAAAGCCTCTGTCTTTGGCTCAGGTCATGATCCCAGGGTCCTGGAATCGAGCCCCGCATCAGGCTCTCTGCTCGGCGGGGACCCTGCTTCCCCCACCCCCCGCCTGCCTTTCTGCTTACTTGTGATCTCTGTCTGTCAAATAAGTAAATAAAATCTTAAAAAAAAAAAGAAAAAAGAAAAGAAAAACTGTGGCAATCCCTGACCTAGCTAGCCCAAGACCTCCCACGAGGAGTGCAGGCTACACAGGTGTGGGAGAGGAATGGTCTGGAGCCCTCGGTCCGTGGGAGAGGAGTCCCACGTGAGCTTGCCCGGTGTATGGGCGTGTGTGCTGGCCCAGGGGCCCCCGCGTGCGTAGAGCCTAGAGCTCCCCACATACAAACGCCACGTTGGACGTGCTCTTCAGAGACGGGGAAAATAACCGTGCAGAGTACAAGAAACGCATCTTGTTTCCAGGCTCAGAAGGCTCGGCCCCGGATGGGCGCACGACTCACTCTTGTACCTCCTTCAGCCCCTTGTACAAATGTCCCTTTTGAAGGGCTGGGACAGTCGGTGACAACAGTGGGCTGGCCTCTTGGGTTCACTGCTGTGCCCTCAGGGTTTAGGCCAGGGCTAGGCAAATCCCTTCTGCAAAGGGACAGCTGGGAAAAATCTGTGTGACTTTGTTGCAACCACTGGGCTTGGGCTCTGCTGTTGTACCTCCAAAACAGCCATAGGTAAATGGAAGGGTGTGGCTGTGTGCCCATAAAACTTTGTTAACAAAATCAAGTAGGGGGCTGGGCCTAACGGAGGGGATTGGAGTGGGCATCCCTCTGGGCTAGAGCACTGCCTGGTACACGGGAGGTCTCAGTAGGTGCTGGCTGAATGCATTAGTGGGAGCCTGAATAGGGCCACCCACGGCTGACCTTGGCCCTCAGAGGGGGTCTCATTCTTTCAAGCCACAAGACACTCAAAAGTGATGGGAGTGGCTGATGCACCGGCAGCCAAAGCTGTGAACCGACTTCCCCTCTGGGTTCTGTGAGCCCCTGGGGTTTTGGGAGCACCCTGGGGAGCTCTAGGAGAGAGACCCAGCAGGGACTGGTCAGGGCAAAGGTAAGTGTGCTGGGTCAGAGTCAGAGGGATTCCTCAGAGCAGGCCACCCACGTCCCTAGGGTGAGGAAGGAGACTGCCACCGGGGTCTGAGCACCCACAGAGTGCGGACTTTGTTCTGATCACCTGTGTCTGTGATGTCCGGCACACTCTCAGCGCTCGCTATGTATTTGGGAAATGAGCGAAGGTTGGTGCCTTGCATCAGCCGGGGGGGGGGGGGGGTGGCGGGCGGGGACACACGACTCACCAAGGCAGGCCTGGTGGTGCTGGGTGAAGCCGGGGGGACAGCGGCAGGTGAAGGAGCCGACAGTGTTGGCGCAGAAGAACTGGCAGTTGTGTTGCCTGGAGGAGCACTCGTCCAGGTCTGCGGCACAGACGGTCCCCACGGGCTCAGAGCAGGGACCCCTGTGGCTGGGGGCTTCCCAGGGGAAAGACCCCAGGGTTGGCATCCAATGCCACGCAGTGGGGAGGGGATGAGAGGCCGGGGACACTCCCGGGGCATCCCAGGGGGACTGGGGATGGAGCCCCACAGGGCCTGGGCGGGACATCACCTCTGCAGGTCCTGCCATCCTCCTCCAGCTGGTAGCCTCGGGGGCAGGCGCACAGGAAGCTGCCCTCGGTGTTTTTGCAGAGGAAGGCACACGGTGTGGGGGCCTGGCCGCACTCATCTATATCTAGAGGGTCGGCAGGGGGTCAGACAGATGTTCCCAGAGACTCAGGGTCCCGGGGTCTCCGCTCAGGCTCTAACCAACTAGACTCTATGGGCTTACATAAGGATTTGGCCCTTTTTTCACTAAAAGCCAGAGAATAGACATGTTTGGCTTTGCAAACCACATGGTTTCAGTTCCAACTACTCAACTCTGCCCTTGCGGTGTGAAAGCAGCCACAGAGCGAAGGAAAACAAATGGGCGCGGCTGCGTGCCAATAAAAATTTATTAACAAATAAAGTGGAGGGCCGGACTAGTCCCTTGAGCTGGAGTTTGCTGATCCTTGACTTAGGTGAACATCTGCTAAAATCTCCGGATGCACAAACCACCACAAGGAAAGTGATCAGGGCAGGGAGCTGCTTCCGGTTCAGGCCAGAAGCAGGGGCTACGCGCTGCGCAAAAGGGGCGGGGCCGGGGTGCGGGTGGGGAGGCGGGGCCGGGGTGGGGGTGGGGAGGCTCACCCAGACAGGCCGTGGCCGCAGCATCTGGCCTATAGCCAGTCTGGCAGCGACAGCGGAAGGAGCCAAGGCTGTTGATGCACTCGCCGTGGGGGCACAGGTGAGCGAGCATGCGGCACTCGTCCACATCTGGGAGACACGCAGGGCTCCGCTGCACTGGCCGTCTGGGGTCACTGGGGCACAGCTCTTGTGTCCTTGTGTCCGCCAGCCCTCTCCCTGGGGCCATGCCAGCCTCTATGTCCCCTCCCTGGCCCCAGAGAGCCCATCCTTGGGCTGTGAGTGGTACCTCTGCCAGCAGGACACACTCACGAAGCTCCTTCCACACACTGAGAACACCTCGCGGGGACACACTCCCCCCACCGCCTCACCAGGGCACCCACACGCGAACACGGAAGCACAGACGCACACACACTGCACACCAGCCACACACTGACGCTCCTGCAGACTCCCAAGGCTACCCCCTCAGGGGCTCCCCTGTCCCCCCAGACATACCCTCACAAAGGCACTTCCTCCTCAGCCCCTGGTGACACGGCTGCTTCCTTGGGATGACTAGTCTGATCCTCACTGACACACTGAAAGGGACACACTCGTGCAGAGACACACTCACACTCACACACGCACCTACCCTTGCGGACGCTGGCTAGACTCCAAACCGCATGGATGGGCTCGGTCCTACTCAGCCACCTTCTGGTACCTTCTCCTCATGCAGCCAGCACACACAAGACACACCCAGTTCCTCCCCTCACTGGCACACTCACCTGCTCACTAACACGCTCACACACTCAGTAACACACAGAGACACTCTCATGACCGAGCTTGCTCACAAGGGGACGGCACACCAGCTCACACTGCTGCAGGCTCATTCACGAGTCCACAGAGAACAAAGAACACACACCGGCTCACCCTTTCAACTCAGTTCACACACGCACACAGCAACGAACAAGCCCCAGTGCACACTGGCTCGCACACCAGCCAGCACAGAGAGGCACATGGTGAGGGTGGGCCCCGGTTCACACTGACTCACACACCCCAGCTCCCTCTAGGACACAGACCTGACCATGAACAAACTCGCCACCCACCTTGGCCTTCAGCGGTGTAGCCGGAGCCGTGGGGACACAGGGTCCTGTGGGCAGAGGTGCCCGGCAGGGGACAGAGCTCACAGTGGGGCCCCCATCCCCGGCCGCCCCCGCAGCAGCACTGGGCCCTCGTGACGGCCTCACCGCTGCTTGATGGAGCCTGGCACACGGCCTGCAGCACCTCGGAGAAGCAGGGCCCCTGCCGGACGTCTGCGGAAAACGGGTGGAGGTGGTGGTGGGCGGGAGAACCGTGCCATCTGGGGGGCACCTTCCCTGGGGCGTCCGGCAGCCCTGAGAGTCTAGCAAGGATCCCAGATGTGTCTGACATGCTGTGTGTGGGCACGGGGTGAAACCCTTCAAACCACCGTCTCCCGGCCCCATTAGATGCCCTCTGTGGGCCAGGACCACAGCAGAAGCAGCAGACCCACAGGGCCAGAGAGATGCCTGCGGCTGCAGAGAGGGCAGCTTCCCAAGGTCAGAGGGTGGCATCTCCCAGCGGCGGAGAGCATGGATGGTCAAGGGCAGCCCGGAGGCCAGGGAACACTGGGGAGGAGGCCCGCAGAAGTATGCGGGACAGACAGTAGGGACAGAGCAGATGAATGACGTGGAGGGGACAGACTGGGGACTGGAGTGGGTGAGGAAGAGGAGGCTGCTGGTGACTGCGGGGAGCTGGCGTGCAGCTCAGCCCGGTGCCAGAGCACCTCTGAGTCGGAGTCTGGGAGGCAAGAGGGTTGAGCTGGCTCTGGGGTGATCTGTGTTGAAGGCACCGGCTTGGGGAGACCCCAGGCAGCAGTGCCACGTGGGGGTGGCCGTGTCCGTTGTGCTGGACCACACTCACCATGACATTCGGTGCCAGCGGGGCTGAGGCGGAAACCCTGGTCACAGTCACACCGGAAGCTGCCCTCGGTGTTGACACAGCGGCCGTTGGCGCACAGGCCGGGCTGAGCACGACATTCGTCCTCATCTGCGGTGGGGGGGATGAGGCAGGCCACCGGGGAGGCCAGAGCCCCCCAGGCCAGCCTCCCCTCACCCTGGAGAGTCTCCTCCTGCCACATTCTCTTGCTTTGATTTCTCTCCCCCCAGGGGTGTCCCTGCACCCCCAAAGCGCCCCCATACCTGTGCATCCCTCCCTGGAGCTGGGCTGAGGCCGCAGGCCTGGGGGGCAGACGCAGGCGAAGGTGCCGATGAGGTTTTTACACAGCATGCCCCGCTCGTGGCAGGCCTGCTGGCCATCCGCACACTCGTCCACATCTGCCGGTAACCAGGGACAGAGAGCGGCCAAGGTCAGGCGCACCGTGGCCTGGCCCCAGGCTGTGGGGGCCTGGATCCCACCTCCTTCTGGGAGCCCCAGGCAGGGCAAGAGTGAGGTTCGTGAGGTTCCTGCCCTGTGCCCAGGCCTCTGGAGAAGCCGAGGGGTCAAGAGCGGACCCCTGCCTGCACCCCATGCCCATATCTGAGTCTGGGAGTCTCTCTGGCCTTCACCACAGCCCGTGGAGCCCTAACCCTGAAGGAGGCCTGGAGGCCCCAAGGCCCAGCCCAGAGCTTCTCGGCTCTGACACTGAGGACACTCGGGACAGGAGAGCCCCCTGTGATGGACAGCCATTCCAAGCTCTGTGGTCTACTGACCAGCGTCCCTGGCCACTCCATGCCTGTTGCCCAACACCCAACTGGGACAACAGAAACTGTCTCCAGACGTTGCCACGCCTTCCCTGGGGGCACAGCTGCGGTCCTCACTGTCCTACTCAGCTCTAGACAGACCACCACAGCCACTGACCTGTGGGACTCGGGACCCCATTTCCACAACAGAGGCGCCACTCACAGAAGAGCCCCCATAGCACCCCACGTGCCCCAGGGCTTCCCTCTCTTCATCTCACCCTGGGGAGGCCCAGGCTCTCAACTCCCTGTATTCTCTAGGACCGTGACCCAGCGAGCCCCCACCACCACCGCAGCCGGTCCCACCTCGGCACATGGCTCCGTCCTCCCGCAGGGCGTAGCCGGCCGGGCAGGTGCACACGTAGGAGCCCTCGGTGTTGCGGCAGCGGAAGGCGCAGAGCAGGGGGTTCAGGGAGCACTCGTCCACGTCTGCGGAGGCCAGTGCAGGCGCCGGCTGGGCAGGGTAGGCTTGTGGAGTCCACGCCCCCGCCCCCAGGGGCGCCCTCCGTCACACTGCCCAGCTCCTGGACCGACAGGGTCGTACCCTCGCAGGTCATCATGGGGCCAGGCTCGAAGCCCTCAGCGCAGGCACATTCAAAGCCTCCGATGACGTTAGTGCAGGTGCCTTCACCGCAGGGGTGCCCGACAGAGCACTCGTCCGTGTCTGGGGGCGCGGAAGGGGGCGGTCAGGGCCCATCCCCCCCCAGCAACCGACCTCTGCAGGCCACACAGGGCCAGGTCTGGTCTCTGGGCGGGATGCAGGTCAGGCACGCGCAGGGTGCTGGCCAGAGTGCGGGAGTGGATGAGGGAGTGAACCACAGGGAGGAGGGTCCAGTGGGCGGAGCGAGTGACAGGGGTTGAGGGACAGGATCCTGCCTTGGGTGGCGCCTGCCCTGCCCACCCTACTCCTTCCTCCCAGGGGTCGCGGGCTGGTCACGCACCCACACAGCGGATGCCTGTGAAGTCCAGGCTGTAGCCAAAGGGGCACTCGCAGCGGAACGAGCCGTCGGTGTTGACGCAGACGCCGTTGGTGCAGACTCCGGGGCTCTCCGCACACTCGTTCACGTCTGCGGGCGGCAGGGGGTGCCCGCACAGCGTCTGTCACGTCCCAGCCACACCCAGGCGCTCTCCCTCGCCCCCGGGGCCACCCACTGGTCGAGGAGGGAGCCTGAGACTTGGGAACAGGGGCAGAGCTCAGACAGAGGCGGGCGGCGGAGGAGGGGCCCTTAGCACGTGGGCGAGGGGCTCACCTTCCCGAGCGTCATCCGGGCCTGGCACCGCCCCGTGGCCAAAGGGGCAGAGCTCCTGAAAGGCAGCTGGACACCAAGAGGGAAAGGGGGTGAGGGTCGGGAGCCGGTGCCGCCCCCAGGAGCCCCTCGAGCGGCTGCGGGCGGGCAGGCAGACGGAGCCGCGGGGACACCGGACGGGGCGGGGCGCTCACCGCTGCCCTCCTGAGGACACAGCTCGCAGGGGGCGTCCCAGCCCTCGCCAGGCCTCTGGCTGCAACAGCACCGGGCCTTGGTGGTGTTGAAAGCTTTGGCCACAGAACACGTCCCGGCGTCAAAATGGGTGAAGCAGAAGCTCCGCCGCGTGTCTGTGGGGTGATGCCCAGGCAAGCATTGGAAGGGTCATCGGCGATGCCGGGCTGGGAGCCGGGTCCAGAGAACCGCCTACCCGACCCTGCCAGCGGCCACTCAGAACCCCACAGGCTCCTGACCGTGGTGATTGGCTCGGAGATGGACACGTGACCCACCCTGGGCCAACGAGGGCCAGCCCCCGGACCACGGGGGATTCCTTCCAGGCACACCCCACCTCCACAGCGGTAGGGGTGCCCCCTTGCCAAGGAGAGCAAACTCAGCCACACTTATTCTTGGCTCAGAGGCCCCTTCTTGGAGAGACAAAGTGATTCTGGCGAGCCAGAGGACCTGGGACTGGAGACCCCAAATCCTTGTCGTGGACCGCCCCTCCCCCCAGTCCTCAGCCCTAGATTCTCCTCAACCCGAGACTCCTCCAGGCCACGTTGGGATCCGAACAACAAACACGGGTCGAGTTGCCCGGCCCACCCGCTTGTCGCCCCTAACGTGGGAGAGAAGAAGAGGCCGGCTCGGACCGGCTGAGCTAGCCCCCACGGGACAGGGCTGGGCTAGCTGAGATGAAGCCCGCCCAGGTAGGGCAACCGCAGCCCCCACAGGACGACCAAAGCCCAGGAGACCAGGTTAGCCCAGCCTGCACCAGGATAGCCCTTCGCAGAAGCGACTTGTCTGGCCAACAGGTTGTCTGGCCTCGAATAACCCCACCCATACAGAGAGCACCTCTGTCCAGGGAGGGCTCCGGGAGATCCGAGATCCACACAGAAACTGCAGCCCCCTTTTCTGGCTGACCAGCCCCTCTCTCCCTCCCTTCCAGCTCTTCTCCAAGCCCTGCATGCTTCTCAGGCCACAGACTCACCAAAGCAACGGTGCCCATTGTCAGAGAGGACAAAGCCAGGTGGGCAGAGGCACTGGAAGCTCCCGGGGCTGTTGGTACAGGTGCCAAAGGGGCAGAGGTTGGGTTCCTCCAAGCACTCGTCAATGTCTAGAGGGCCGGGACACAAGCTGAGTGGGGGCAGGCAGGGCTTCTGCCAGCATAGGACAGCCTTGGCTGCCAGAAGGGGCAGACAGAGTGGGGGCCCAGCTGGGGAGGGTCCAGGGACCAACGCAGGCCAGGGGCCTTCAGGACCCAGCATGAGCCAGAACACCAGGTGGGCTGTTTCGGGGTGGGGGTGGGTGTCTTTCCCAGAAGGTGTCTCCAGGATAGGGATCACAGTCAGGAGAAGTTCGTCTTTAGAGACTAACTCTGTACAAAGCTAATCAAGGTTGGATAAACTTAACTTACACTGGAGGAAGTTTGCTCAGGGTAACTGCTAGGGTAGCCCTATCGAGGTTAGCCCACCCTGTGCCAGGCTAGCCCATCTGCTTAGGCCAGACTGGTCCAGATTAGCCAATGTGGCACAAACTCACCCAGTTGGCCAATAACACCAGGGGAGCTCAGGTCAGACAGGCCAGACCAACCATCACTCATTGAGTAAGGTGTTCTATGTGCGGTGTGACCCCACACCCACGCCTGTTTGATAGGATTCATGAGGAAGCCTATGGGCCCCAGATAGAGAACCTAGACCAAGCGGCCAAAATGATCCTAGTAACAGTAATTGTGAATGGAGCTGTGTTAGGTGCTGTGCTAAGTACACCTCCACCCTCACCATGACCCCAGCTGGCATTCCCATTTTACAGATGGCAAAACAGAGGCCCGGACGTGCCTCCTTGGCCCCAGAGCAGAAGGCGGGGCTGGACTCACCAACACAGCGGTCACTCTGCACCTGGAAGCCAGGTGGACAGATGCAGCGGAACGAGCCCTCAAGGTTCTGGCAAGTGCCTGGCAGGCAGGTTCCCGAGAGGCTGAAACACTCATTGGTGTCTGTGGAGAGGAAGAGGAGGGGTCCCAGCACCAGCCCATGACAGGGGACAGGGAGCAGCTCCTACGGTCAATGCATGATGGCCAAGGGCCCCAGAACAAGTTCTCCTGCATCCAGGGGAAGGGCTAAGGCTCAGGAAGACAGGCACAGCCAGGGAAGGACCCTCCCGGCCCTCAAGTGAGGGTTATACACCCATGAAGCCACGTGGCATCCAGGGGAAGGAGAAGCAAGGTTCCTGATCTTAAGCTACATACAGACCCTTTTGTGATTTCTGTGGCACCCATCTAGAACCTTGTTTAAGTCAGCCTCACTGTAAACCGAGCAGAGAGACCCATGTGGGGTTCGATCCCAGA
Source organism: Neogale vison (assembly GCF_020171115.1). Taxonomy (NCBI): domain Eukaryota; kingdom Metazoa; phylum Chordata; class Mammalia; order Carnivora; family Mustelidae; genus Neogale; species Neogale vison. The sequence continues at coordinate 219,071,700 of NC_058096.1, forward strand.
ACCCTGGGATCATGACCTGAGCCGAAGGCAGTCGCCTAACCAACTGAGCCACCCAGGCACCCCTCTTCTTCTTATACCTTGAGATAAATGCCTGATTATGAAATGGAACCATGATCGCTTGGAAGGTAAGCTGGGAGCAGGGGGCTGACAGACTCACCCATGCAATTCCTCCCATCGGCTGTGAGCTCGAAGCCATCCTGGCAGAGGCAGTGGAAGGAGCCGGCTGTGTTAACACACTGGCCAGATCGGCAAACCTGCCCCACCAGAGTGGTGCACTCATCCGTGTCTGCAGAAGGGGTATGGGCAGGCGGGGGTCACCCACAGTCTAGGGACCATGAGCTTCCCTTGTGCTTTTGTCCACATGGAAGTTACGTGGAGGGTAGTGACTTTAGTTGATCCTGTACTTATGTGTGAGGCTCTGTATATTAACCTCCCACTAGCCCATGAGGCAGATACCAATATCGTAGCACTATGCTATGAATTTGCCTCTGGGTACTCCAGTAGCTGAACCCCACAAATTTTGTTTGTTTCCATTTTCATTTAATTCAAAATATTTTTTGATTCCCCTTATGCTTTCTCCCTTGATCTCAGGATCCTTTAGCAGTATGCTGTTTCATTTCCAAATAGTTGGGGATTTCTCTGGATGTCTTTCTGTGACTGATTTCTACTTTAATTCACTTATATTCTGAGGACCTACTTTGTATGACTTGAATTCTTTTAAATTTGAGTGTTTTAAAAAAATATTTATTTATTAATTCTGAGAGAGAGAGAGATAGGCATAGAACACGAGTTTGGGGGAGGGGCAGAGGGAGAGAAGCAGACTTCCCGTGGAGTGGGGAGCCTAATGTAGGGCTCGATCTCAAGACTCTGAGATTATGACCTGAGCCAAAACCAAGTGTCCAACCCTTAACCAACTGAGCCACTCAGGCACCCTAATTCTTTTAAATTTGTTAAGGTTTGTTTTATGGCCCAGAATATGGGCTGTCCTGGTAAATGTCCATGTGCACTTAGAAGGATGTGTGTTCTGGAATGTTCTATAAATACTGAGCAGGTCTAGGTGATTCACATTGTTGTTCAGGTCTTCCCTAACCTTACTGATTTTTTTCCTTGTCCCCCCCTCTTCCTGAGGGAGGAGTGTTGAAGTCTACAACTATAACTGTGGGCTTACCTATTTCTTTTTCAGTTCTGTCCATTTTTACATCATATGTTTTAAAGCTCTATTGTTAGATGCATATGATTTTACGGTTGTCATGTCTTCTCAGAGAATTGCCCCCAAATATATGAGTTCTCTCTTCATTTCTGGTAATAGTTGTTATTACAGCCCATTTGGTCTACAATTAATATAGGTAGGGACTACTATTAATCTCCTTTTTGCACAGGAGGAAACAGGAGCCCAGAGAGGTAGTTGACTTGTCTGGGGTCACACAGCAGGCAGGTAGCAAAGCTGGGATTTGGATTCATGCTGCTTGGCCCTGGAATGCATGCTTTTAACCACTGCACTCAGCCATAAGCCATCACCCGGGTCTTCGCTGTTCTCCCTGTCCTGTCCGCCTGCCTCCACGAAGCTGAGCATACACTCTAGCGGGAGACCCCCTGGCCCGGTGGTTGAAGAGGTGTGGGAAATCTTGAAGTTGTGGGGAAATTTTGTAGTTTTCCTGAAGGGATCCCTGGGGCCAGATCCTTTATTTTGGAGGGGGACCCTGAAGCCAAGGACCCACTTTTCGGGGGCGGGGAGCAATGAGGCCTGCCCCCCAGCCCAGGTGGCTCACCCACGCAATCTCCGCTGTGTGTTGCCACGAAGCCAGGGAAACAGAGGCAGTTGTAGGAGCCGATGATGTTCTTGCAGGTCCCGTTTCCACATGGCTGCCGGTCACACTCGTCGACGTCTGCCGGAGCAAAGCCCCCAAGCCCGATCCAGCTCACCCACGGCATCGGGCAGCGCAGGGAGGGAGGGCCTGGCCGGACCCAGCCCGCCCCCCCTGCACCCAGTCCCGTTCAGGTGGACGGGCAGGAACACCTGGAGGGTAATGGCCGAAAGTGCCCCTGGACCTATTTATCATTCTTGTTTTGCAGACTGAGGCCCAGGGGCATGAATAAGTCATTTATCCAAGTTCTCAGGTGCCGGGACTCAAAGCTGGGTTTGTCTGTGAACCAGGTGGGTGAAGGCGCAGACCTCACCCCAGGGCAGCAGACTTGTGGCCGCCACCCCAGCCTCACCTGGCAGCCTCGCTCTCCAGGAGGAAGTGGCAAGGGACTCTCACCTGTGCACAGGGTCTGGTCCGCCGAGGCCCGGAAGCCGCGGTGGCAGAGGCACATGTAGCTGCCCTCTGTGTCTATGCAGTCACCATGGCTACAGACATCTGGGATCTCCTGACACTCGTTCCGTCCTGGGGGAGGGCAGGCAGTGTGGGGTCCCCAGAACCCCTCCTCTGCATGCATGCATGTGTACACACACACACACACACACACACAGAGTTTGCTGAGCCCTCATGCACCATGACGGGGAAGCCACCCATTCAAGCTGCTGCCAGCACCAGGCTCCCGTTCCACCTCCCCCCCCCCATTAACAGGTGCTCGGCATCCCTGCCACCCTGTGGCACAGCCCGTAGAACCATGCCCTACTCAGGTCACTCTGTCCCATACCCCACACCCTCAGCCCCCACCCTGCACCCCGCTGGGGTCCCCGCTCACCCACGCAAGCCCCGCCGGGTGACAGCTTGTACCCTCGGGCACACACGCAGCGGTAGCTGCCGGGGATATTGACGCAGTTGGCGTTCTGCTGGCAGGGGCCCGCCCCGACGGCACACTCATTCCTGTCTGCGGAACACAGCCAACGGGGCGGAGTGCAGGAGGAGGCCTGCCTGCTGGAATCCAGCCCCGCACCCTGCCCCAGGCTTCAGAGCGGGGACTCCCTCTGGGAGGGGCAGGAACCCGAAGGAGAGCGGTGATGTGGGATGGAGGCCCCTCACAGGCATAAGCCCCATTCTACAGAAAGGGAAACTGAGGCTTATGGCACTTAAATGACACGTCCGGAGCGCACGCGGTGGGGAAGCAGCCTCCCACCCAGGGCTGGGGAGGTCTGGCAGGTGGCACCTTCGCAGACCAGCAGCACGCCGTCGTAGCGGAAGCCGGCGGGGCACTCGCACCGGAAGCTCCCGATCTGGTTGATGCAGATGCCACCGGCGCAGAGGGCGGGGATCTCCCCACACTCGTCGATGTCTGGGGAGGGCGCCAGCTGTCAGGGGCAGCCCAGCCCCAGGGAGCATCCGGAGGGGCCCTGAGTCAGGCCCCTCCCCGCTCACGCCCCCCACCCCTTACCCCACACGGTCTGGCCACCTCCTTCCAACCCTCAGCCCAGAACCAAGGATTCTGCAGTGGCCCAAATCCCTCTGCCACCAGAGAGAGAGCAGGATGCGGGACCAAGAGCAGGAGGTGCGTGTGTCTCCTGACTGAAAACCCACCTGCTGCGGCCCAGCAAGGCTGCCTGTGCCTCCTGGGGGGTCACACCATGGCATGCCTCGAGGGCACGCAGCTCAGTGAGGGAAGCCGATGCGAGAACCTGTACCATACAACCCCAGGGGTGTGAAATGCCCACAAGAGGGAATCCACAGGCACAGAGAAGAGAACCGCGGATGCCGGGGGCTGGGGGAGGACAGAACGGGGAGTGACCGCTCACGGGGAGGTTTTTTTGTTTGGTTTTTTTTTGGTGTGATGAAGATATTTGAACCTAGATCCTGGTGCTGGCTGCACCCCTCTGTGAAGACACGGGGAAGCCCAGAACTGTACTTGAGCTGGGCCAAGTGTGAGATATATGAGTTAAATCCCACTGAAGCTGTTATGTATACAGTTGTCACTTAAACAGTGCAGGTTCAAACCACAAGGGGACACTGATTCAGGAGTGTTTAGTTTTTATAGAAACGCAGTACTTTCCTCCTGCTTTTCTTAATAAGGTTTTCTGGATCCTGGCTTACTTTATTATAGAAATGCAGCATCTTATACACACGTGTGAAATAAGCATTAATCTGCTATTTACCCTATCAGTAAGGCTTCCGGTCAGGCAGACTATTAGCTGGGTGATGGGGGAGTAAAGCGTTACATGTGGAGATTTGACTGCACTGGCTTTGATGCCCCTTCCCCTCGCGCTGCTCAAGGGTCAACTGTAGGAAAAAGGAACTCAGTGCCCATCCACAGGGGGACGGGCTCGTGAAGGGGGACGGGTCCACCCACGGAATGCCACAAAGCAGGGCCAGAGGAGCCGCACCACCTGCCCAGGGCTCCACTACTCGTGGCTGGCTGACAAAAGGTGAGTGGCTGACCACTCTGTAGGGCATTCTAGAATTATAACATCTCTCACTCCCCAGAAAACATTGCCGTACGTTTTCAGTGGGGACCACTACGTATACCGAAAAGCAAGAAGAAGGATCTAGAAACCCCCGGGGGCCATACGGCATGGGAACTGTGGGAGTGTGAAGGGGACTTTGGTTTGACAACAGTCACTGCACCTGCCGTGTTCTGATTGTTTCAAATAAGGAGGACACCTCCATGGGGTGAAAACGGCTGGACATGGGTTCGTCAGTTCGACTCTGCACAGCTAAAATGTGGCACATGGGGATTGGACTGTACAGAACCTTGTGTAGTCAGAACAGAAGTGTTCTGACCCTGCTACAACATGGATAAACCTTAGGGACATTGTGGAACCTTAGGGACAGAAACCAGACCCAGAAGGATGCATCCTGTAGGACCCCACTCCCAGGAAGTCCCCGGAGTCGTCCTGTCCCCAGAGACAGAGAGGAGATGGTGGGAGCTGGAGCTGGGGCTGGGGCAGGGGCTGGGGAGTCCGTGCTTCATGGGGACAGAGTCTCTGTTGGGGCAAATGGAAAGTTCTGGAGACACAGAGTGGGGGTGTTTGCATGACAATGTGTGCTTCACGTCCCTGAGCTGTGCACTAAACAATGGTTAAGGTGGTAAATATCGTGTTGTGTTTTACCAGAATTTTAAAAAATGAGTAACAACTTGATAAAAATACTTTTTTTTCCCCCTCTCAAATAAAGGGTAGTGTTTGGCAACAGGATTCCTGGCCTGGTCTGGGGAGTTGGAAGTGCGGGAGCATGGGGTGAGCGTGCGTGGAAGGGAGAGGTCAGGGCTCTGGGGACAGAGGAACGTGAGGCTCTGGGCGGGGGGCCACGGTCACTCACCGAGGGGCTTCCCTGTGTGGATGTCAATGACGAAGCCGGGGGCCTGGTGTCCGCACAGGAGCTGGTAGTCCACTGGGCAAAGGAGAACGGGGCAGAGGATGTTGGAGCTGCAGGTTCCCAGGGAGGACACCTCCTCTTCCTGATCCCCTGCATTGCCTCCTCCAACCCCTGCAGCCCAGCCCACATCTGGCCTCCCGATAACTAGTCCCTCTTCCTCCCTGTGCTTTGACCGGCACTGGAAGGGCAACGGGCAGCGGTCAACCTGGCAGTGTGATCTTCCAACAAAGAGACGCAGAGAATGTGGCCTCGCTCATCTCTTCCCTGCACGAGTGCCGCCACCCATGCCCCGCTGTCCTCCCCAGAATAGGTAGACTCCTCAGTTTGGACCTCAAGACCTTCCCCTCTGGCCCTACGACTCCAGCAGTAACTCCTGCCCTCCTATCACACTGATTTCATCACACACCAGGAGATGCCCGACTCTGCCGTGCCATCCTAACTTCGCAGATGCCGTTCCCTTTGCTGTTCCCTAGCAAAGCCCACTTCAGCCTTGAGGACTCAGGGCAGCCCACAGGGAAGGCTCCCTGGGTCTCCCTGCTCACCTACCATGCTGGCACCGGACAGCTGATGGCACTGTCCTTGGGCTCCCCTCCCCCCGCCCCCACCGGGGCAGCGCAGTGTCCCCTTGTCACCTTTCACCAGGGGCCTGCCCTGGTTCCCACTCACTCTTCCGTCTGCATCATGATGAGAATGGACCCCTGGCGTGGACTCCTGCCTTGTCAGAATCTACCTGCAGCTCAGTTTCAGGTGTGTGAGATCCGGGTAGATACCCAAGTCCCAGCATCCAACTTAAGGGTGACTTTTGATCTGTCTTGACAATCTCCTGACCAGAGTTGGCAGTTTGCAGCTTCCCCCGTAGCCTGCACAAGCCTGGGTCTGCCCAATCTTGTTTCCTAGAACCCGGAACATGTGCACCTTCCCAGAAGTGCCCAGTAACCCATCCCCTCTCCATCGCCCTGCCCTGGACGGACATTCACTGTCCCCCAAGTTCGTGTCCACCTAGAACCCCTGAGTGTGACTGTTTGGGGAAACAGGGTTCTTGCAGATGGAATCAAGATAAGATGAGGCCATCCTGGGAGTGGCTCAGTGGTTAAGCCTCTGCCTTCGGCTCAGGTCATGATCTCAAGGTCCTGGGATCGAGGCCTGCATCAGGCTCTCTGCTTAGTGGGGAGCCTGCCTCCCCCTTTCTCTCTCCCTGCTTATGATCTCTCTCTCTCTCTCTGTCAAATAAATAAATAAAATTAAATTAAATTTAAAAAGATGTCATCATCCTGGATCACGGTGGGCCCAGAATGCAAAGCCTGATGGCCTTATAAGAAAAGGAGAGACACGCTTAGCCTCGGAGCTAAGAAGCCATGTGAGGGTGAAAGCAGAGATGGGGACAGACACAAAGGATGCCCAGAGCCCCCCAGAAGCTGGAAGAAGCAAAGACAGATTCGAACCTAGGGCGTCTGGAGGGGGCATGGCCCCCTCCGACACCTGACACCTTGGCTTCTGACTTCCAGTCTTCAGAACTGGGAGAAAATGAATTTCTGGGTTTTTGAAGCCACAAAGTCTGTGGTCATTTGTTGCTGCAGCCCTAGGAAACCACCTGTCTTAGCCAGCGTGGGCTGCGTGGTGCTGGTGGCGGCGGCTGGGGGTGGGGGTTTGCCAAAGCAGCAGACATGTATTTCGGACAGTTCCGGAGGCTGGGAGTCCAAGAATTCAGAGTCTGGTGAGAGCCACCTCCTGGTTCACACTGGCTGTTTTCCCACTCTGTCCTCATGTGGTGGAGATCATCTGCTTTCCCTGTCTGCTCCTCCCATTCAGGAGGACTCCCCCTGCAGGACCCAATCCCCTCCCCCAGGCCTCACCTCCTAACACCACCGGACTGGAGATCTGGGCTCGAACATACGAATTTGGGGGACACATTCAGCCCCCAGAACTAATGCTTTAACCTCCTCATTGCCCACTTTCACTGCCCTCCTCTTTGGCTCTTTCTGATACCTGGGCCAGCTGCCAGATCATTCTGTTAGCTCTCATTCCAGCTGCTAGCGTGGTCGGGGGCTGAATGCTGCCTCCAGGCCTTTGCTCATGCTGTTCCCTGCCCGGAACCCCCTTCTTCATTGCAACCAACATTTTAGCAGTCCTCACCAGAGCTTCCCTGAGTCTGCCCCCTTCCCCTGCTCAAGGATCTTTACCACAAATACAGGCTTCACTGACCCATTCTGAATTCCCCAAATGTGCAAAACAGAAGGAAGGATGCTTTGCTCACCCTAAGAGTGATGATTTCCATGCACCAACTAGGACATAACTGAAACTCTTCAGCCCTCATCAGAGTAATGTAGGATGAGGGCTAATCTGGGTGCCCTAAGCAGGGTGTGCCCCCTTAAATATTGCACTAACAAGGACCAAGCTGGAAAGAAGGTGGGGGAGGGTACTCACAGCTGGCAGGAGCGGGGCAGGCCTCGCAGGGTCTGTTCCAGGCCTGGCCAATGTTGTACGAGCAGCAGCACATCTTCCGGGTAACGTTAAAGGCCAGCTCATTTCCACACGTGCCATTATAGTGCCGGAAGCAGATGCTCTTCCTCATGTCTGCAGTTGGGTTAGGAAGAGGGGTGTGGATGAAAGATAACCGAGCCAGAGGAAGAGAGAGCCAGAGAGCTGAGAACTCATTCATAGATCCATTTGAAAATAACTGGCTTGATGTCTCTCCCCCAAGACACATGAGGTGCCATTTATAGTCTAGTTTTTTGGGGCAGTGCACAACCTGAACAACCATACATGGTAGCCTTGAGCCCCCAAGTCCTGCATCTTCTTCTCTGCTGCTGACCAGCCACTCATACACTCACCCTCCATCTCTCTATTCCCCTAAACACACCTCTGTGCACTCTTTCAAAGCATGGGGACTCCAAGAAGTCCCTCCCACACCCAAGTGTTTTTCCCACAACTATCTAGTCTCCCCAGTCATCACATTTTATACCCATGCAGTTGTTGCCACCATTGACTTGCAGGTACTCCGAGGGGCAGACACAGGTGTAGTTCCCCAGGGTGTTGTAGCAGGTACCGGGGCCACAGATGTCCGAGTGTGCAGAGCATTCGTCGATGTCTGCAGGGGAGGAAGGGGGAGCATCCCCGAGTTGTTTATATAACCCCACCTCGGATCTGGATCTGATGGAGCCACTTCATCATGGGCTTGAACTTGGTTTCAAGATTAGCTTAAATGGTGCAGGTATCTTAGTGATATGGGGAGACCCAATATGGCAGTAAGTGTGGGGGGGCGAGTTTACTGTGCTCTCACTTCAATTAAGCTAGTAAGGAAAAAATAACACCTGAGCCCATGAGTCAATCACATGATCACCAAGAATGGGGCAGCCGTGTGCTTCCTAATGAGAGGTGACAGGAAGCAAGCACCCCATGCATGCATCAAGTATTTTTGGAAAAAAAGGACTCTTAGTCTGATCAGTTTTCTAATCCAGGAGCAGCAGATTTTTCAAAAAGCAGAGAGTAAACTTTTTTGTTTTGCAAGCCAAACAGCGGTCTCTGACCATTCACTCTACACCTGCGGTATGAGAAGAGCCACAGATAATAGGTAAAGAAATCAGCATGGTGGGGTGCCTGGGTGGCTCAGTTGGTTGAATGTCTGCCTCGGCTCAGGTCCTGATTCAGGGTCCTGGGATCGAGCCCTGCATCGGGCTCTCTGCTCACTGAGGAGCCTGCTTTCCCCTCCGACCCCCTGCTAGTGCTCTCTCAAATAAAGAAATAAAATCGAAAGAAAAAGGAAAGAAAGGGAGGGAGGGGTATCAGCATGCCCGCGTTCCAATAACACTCAATTTTTGAAACTTGAAATGTGAATTTCGTGTACTTTTCACATACTGCAAAATACTATTCTTCTCTTGATTTTCTCCAACCATTTAAAAAATGTAAAAAGCATTCTTAGCTAGTAGGCTGTGCACAAACAGGCGGTGGAAATACCAGCACGCTAGGAGTGGCGTCCTCAAAGAGGGCAGAGTGAGGAACGCCAGCCCCCATTCCTCCACAAAATCTACTGAGCTGGCAAAAACTGTTGAAATCAACTTTTGCAGAACTCTGGAATCCAGCCGAAAACTCACAACCATGGAATGTGATGCGTAAGATAGCCTAAAGGATGCACAAGACAAAGGAGCGCCTGGCTGGGTCCGTGGGTAGAGAGGGTGACGCCTGATCTTGGGGTTGTGAGTTCGAGTCCCACGTGGGGTGTAGAGATGACTTAAAAACAACAAAGTCTTTAAAAAAAATCCACAGAATTGGGGCACCTGAGTGGTTCAGTGGGTTAAGCCTCTGCCTTCGGCTCAGGTCATGATCCCAGGGTCCTGGGATCGAGCCCCGCATCAGGCTCTGTGCTCAGCAGGGAGCCTGCTTCTCTTCCTCTCTCTCTCTGCCTGCCTCTCTGCCTACTTGTGATCTCTCTCTGTCAAATAAATAAATAAAATCTTTATTAAAAAAATCCACAGAACAAAACCTGTTAGGGCTAATTAACATGCGAGGCCAAAATAATTGCGGCAGATAAAACCAACACACAAGTATCAACCTTATTCCTGTATCATGTCAGTGAGAAATCGAAGAGGAAACTCTGGAAAATTCTGCTTCTAATCGCATCCAAAAAATTAAATACCTAGGAATAAGTTTCACCAGAGAGGTGCACGAGTCAAACACTGAAAACCAGAAAAGATCACCACGAAAAGAAAAATTTTAAAAAGACCTACAGAAATGGAAAGACCCCGTGTCCAAGGGTCAGAAGATTTGACACTGTTGAGCGGGGAGTAGTTGCCAAAGCAATCTCCAGTATCAATGCAAGCCCCTCGAAATCCCAATGACTTCTGCCGAAATTGAAGAGCTTACCCTGAATTCATATGGAATTGCAGGGGATACCCAAAACCATCTTGAAGAAGGAAAAATGAAGTTGGGAGGGTTCACATGTCCTAATCTTGAAACTTACCAAGCTCCTGTAATCAGGACAATGGGGCACTGGCTCAAGAGTAGACATATAAATCCATAGAATAGAACTGAGAGTCCAGAAATTAACCACTTGTCATGTGATTTAGGGGAGCTCAGGAGAGCCAAGACCATTCAATGGGGGGAAGATGATTCTCTTTCACAAGGTGTGTGGGGACAGCTGGAAATCACATGCAAAAGAAGGAAGCTGGATCCCTCCCTGACACCATATGCAAAAGTTAAGTCCCAAGAAGTAGGGGTCCTAAATATAAGAGCTAAAATGATAAAGCTCTTAGAAAAAGGCGTAACTGCAAGACATTGCCTGTATTTGGCAATGGATTCTAGGTAACACCAAATGCACAGCTGTGGAAGAAAGAAAAAAACCCAGATAAATAGGGCCTCATCAGAATTAAAGCCTGTTGTGCATCAAAGGACACCATCAAGAAAGTGAAAAGCCAACTACAGAATGGGAGAAACTATTTGCAAGTCAGAGGTCTGATAAGGATCTTTTTTTTTTTTTAAGATTTTATTTATTTGAGAGAGAGAGCATGGGATGAGCAGAGGGGAAGGCTAGAGGGAGAGGGAGAAGCAGGCTCCCTGCCCACTGCAGAACTTGAGCCCAGCCTCCAGTCTGGGATCATGACCTGAGCTGAAGATAGAGCCACCCAGGTCCCAGAATATATAAAGAGCTCTCACAATCCAACAACGAAAAGACAAACAACCCTATATAAAAATGGGCAGAAGGCGTGAACAGATACTACTCTAAAGATATATGAATGACTAACAAGCACATGAAAAGATGCTCATTAGTCATTAGTCATCAGGGGACTGCAGATCAAAACCACAATGAGATGCCACTTCACACCCCCTAGACAGTATAACTCTGAGCAACGGAAAATACCGGTGTTGATGAGGATGTGAGGAAACTGGGACCCTTGCACATTGCTGGTGAGCACGTAAAATGCTTAGCTACTGCAGAAAACAGTTTGGCAATTCCTCACCCAAAACAGAAGAGTCAACAGAATCACATACAACCCAGCGATTCCAAGAGTGAGACCTACATTCGACAAGGACCAGCTACAGCTACAGAACATGCCCAAGGCAAAATGAAGACCAGGGCTTCCTTGTTGGAGATAGAATGAAGAATTCTCAAGAAATTCTCATGAAGAATTTCAAGATGGCAAGAGCAAAGCATTAAACCAAGTGTGGGCCCTTCGGAGAACAGCTTCCTGTGCTACTGCACAAGTCCCATCCCTTGAGTCTGACTGCTGGGAAGGGCTGCCCTCAAGCACAATGCTAGTCCTGCAAGGCTGCACATCCAAGGTCAACATTCAGGTTCAAGTCTGCTGGCCCTGTGATCTTTATTTTTTGATAGGACCTTTTTAAAAAAAATATTTTATTTATTTGAGAGAGAGAGAGAATGAGTAGGGGGAGGGGCAGAGGAAGAGGGAGAGGGAGAAGCAAACTTCCCGCTGAGCAGGGAGCCTGATGCGGGACTCCATGCCAGGACCCTGAGATCATAACCTGAGCCAAAGGCAAACATTTAACTGACGGAGCGACCCAGGCAAGCTACCCGGGGCATTTCTCTTTCTCCCTTGATATCCTAAGGGATGCGGGAGGTAGAGAGGAATGAAGTGTATTTCAAGTATCTGGGTTCTGATTCTTGAAGGTGTGACAGCTTCCACCTCCATGTACAATGGAAATCGGTGCGTTGATCTTAGATTTCTCCCTTCCTTCCCCATTTCCTTGAGTTTCTAAACAGCACTGCTCTGAGAAAGAAGATACATATCCTGTCCTTGTGCGCTGGTGTTGGTGTCTGGCTGCATGTAGGGGTTCAATCGATATTGTTGAAACGGAGAGACAGAATGAATTGGTGGATGGGTGGACAGACAGATGGATACACAGAAGGAAGGATGGATGAATAGGTAGATGGGCAGATGGACGGATGGATGGATGGATGGATGGATGGATGGAGGGATGGATGGATGGATGGACAGATGAGTGTGGATGGATGGATACAGGGATGGATGGGTGATGGACGGATGGGTGGATGGACAGACAGACTTGGTATACTGTATTGGAAGAGCTCAGACTCAAGGACCAGGATATTTGGGTTTCCCTCACTTACTAGCTGGTGCGTCTGGACAAGTCACTTATCTCCCTGAGCCTTAGTTTCTGCATCTGAAAAATGGGATCATAAAAGGAACACGCCCTCATGGGGCTGCTGTGGTGAATGAACAGGTGACAACGGCAGATGCTCGGTGCGGGGGTGACACGCACAGACTCCAGGTACCTGCTGGCTGTTACTAGGATGCACTTAGCAGAGCAGGAAGGAGGCAGTCGAGGCACTGCTTGAAGGAACAGTGTGGCTGCTCCCTCTGCGTCTGTCCCTTCCCACTCCCAGCACTGGGCCTCCGTCAGCTTTTGCCCCAAGGAGGGAGGGCATCGCTGCTATAGCAAACCCAGGCCGTTTCTGAGTGGGTAGGAAGTCAGACGGAGGCAGCAGAGCAGAGAGCAGCTAGAAGGATCCCAGGAAGCCTTCCCCGCCATTCCGATGCCCCCCCACCCCCGCCACCAGCAGCAAGGCAGGTGAGCTGGCCCCTAGGGGCATTTCAGGACCCAGCACCTGAGGACAGATGTGCAGCTAGGGAGGAAGGCCGGGGGTGGGGCGCATACTCACCCTCACAGGTGCGGGTGTCCCCATTGAGGTGGTAGCCAGGGGGGCATGTGCATCCAAAGCTGCCAAACGTGTTGCCACAGTCGCCCCCCTGGCACAGCCCAGGCAGCTCCTGGCACTCGTCAATGTCTGTCGGGGAGTGAGGGAGCCGTGCTTGGAAGCGAAGCCCAAGCAGAGGCCTCTGGGGACGCCGATGCCCTGCCCTGGGCTCTCCGGGGGGCCCAAGGAGAGCCGACCTGCTTCTTCGAGAATGCCTGAGAGCCATTGGCTCTCTGGAGGGTTCAGGCCAGGGCTGATCTTGGAGGCTTCACCTCGACTGTTTTGGGCCAGTGTCACCCCCTTTCTCTTCACCCCCTTTCTCTTCATTTCTTAGTCCGTCCGTCCGTCCATCCATCCATCCATCCATCACCTGGTTCCTCCTCTCCAATCTTATCACCCCGTGTACATAAAAGGATGGAGGGATGAGGGGCACCTGGCTGGCTGGTTGGTAGAGCAGGGACTCCTGATCTCAGGGACATGGGTTCAAGCCCCACTTTGGACGTCAAGCTTACTTTAAAAAAAGAATGTTTGCATGCGTGGAGGGATGGGCCACTGGGTAGGGCACCACTGGATAGGAAGATGGATGGATGCATAGAAAAAGTAGTGCCTGAAGAAGCAAGTAGGTCGATGACAAGATGGATGGATGGATGGACGGACGGATGGACAGATGGATGGACGGTGGATGGGCCCACAGACCAACAGCTGGAAGAAGGGGTGGATTAAAAAGAAATCACCACGAACTAGAACAGTTTAGTATCACAGCCTGGCCTTCAGGCAGGAAGGGCTGGGGCCCCTACGGCCGCGCTTTGGTGAAGCTGTTGTGAGACGGAGGTCGAGCAGCGGGTACGTGGCTGGATGGTCTGCCAGGAACTCACCTTCCAGGATGACGGTGACGGGGTTGGGCCGGAAGCCCTCGCCCCCCGGGCACAAGGTTCTGTACTCGGCTGCAAGGGAAACAGGCGCTTCTGAGGGGCAGAGTCCAGAGGGGGCAGGGGACTTGGGGTCCTGGAGGGCCCTGCACCCCGCTACTACACCAACTACAACCCCTGACCTCCTCGGCCTTTTGCAGCCAAGAGACCCTGGTCAATCGGGAGGATGGGCTGTGTGTGTGTGTGTGTGTGTGTGTGTATGTGTGTAAATATATTCACATCTAACATGTGAACCGATGAACTGTGTGCTAGTGGCTGAGCGTGGAGAGAGGAAATGTTTTCTGACCCCAAAGCAGACCAGTGCGACTGCAAATTTCCCCGTTGAAAGAAAGACCATGGACATCACGGACACACAGACACACACACAGAGACATACTCACACACCTGAACAGGTGGACAGGCGTGTGAACCTGAGGCCTTTGCACATGTTATTCCCACTGCATCACATACCCTCCCTCCTGCTCTGCTTGGAAAACTCCTACTCATCCTTCAAAACCTCATTTAAGCCCCTTATCCTGGGAAGGCTTCCCTTACCCTCTTCCTCTCCACGGGCATCACTGAGCCTCAAACAAACCCTTAGAATTGCTCTACTCCCACAGCCCAGGGACCACTGGTTTATGGGTGTGGGGCAGTGTGCAGGGCTGTGGCTCATCCTTCCCTGGGTCCCCAGCCCCTTGCACAGGACAGAGAGGAACTTCCATTGTTTGCTGCTGGGTGGAGAAAACGAGTGAAGGGAAACAGAAATTTGCAGGAAGGGATGGCATCGAGAAAGAGGCACAGCCAATGAACTGTCAAGAATGTGCTGTGTGACCCAGGACAGCCCCTTTCCCTCTCCGGTTCTCAGGGTCCCTCCCGTAGCAAAGGTGACTCCCCGAGTCCTGGGGCGTGCTCGCCTGTGTCCCCCCGCCCAGGGACTCACTGGTGTTGGCCATCGGGCACAGTTCACAGGGGTTGCCCCAGGCCCACCCCAGGGAGCAGCAGCAGGACGCGCGGCTGACGCCGGCCCCGACCTCCGCCGTGCAGGAGATGCCGCCGTCACCCCGGTCGTGCGTGTCCAGGAAGCAGTTCCCGACCCGGGTGTCTGAACAGGCAGAAAGGGGCAGTTAGCGAGTGGTACGCCCAGCTCACCTGCCGTGAGAGCCCCAGGCGGAGCCGAGGCTTACTCACCCACACAGCCCACCCCGCTGGGGTTCAGCTCAAAATCCTGGGGGCAGCGGCAGAGGTAGCTTCCAGGGGTGTTGACACACAGGCCATTGATGCAGTTCACGGGGTCTGCGCACTCATTGACATCTGTGGAGTAGGGGGGCACTGTCAGCGGGGAGCCCTCCCCTTGACCCCCGTCCCTCCTGCCTTCCTCCTGGGAAGCTAAAACCCTCAGTGTCAGACGTGGGGCTGTGGGGCCAGGCCACGTCCTCCCTTGGGGAGAAAGCCCGAGGGGACAGCAGCCTGCGGGGGCTGCTCTGCCCTGTCCAACCCCCTCTCCTCCTGGCTCTGTTCCACTTGGCAGAGGTTTGCCCCTAGAAAGTTCCCTGTGCCCTGGCTTCCGTGCCGCTATTGTACAAAGCCAACATTTAAAACATGTTTTCAAACCAGGGGTTGGAAGACTCTTATCTGGGGGCCAAATCCAGCCCCCTGCCTGTTCATGTAAATAAAGTTTTATTGGCACACACCCATGCCCACGCATTTACATACTGCCTGTATCTGCTTCGAGGTACAGGGCCTCTGAGGAGCTGTGACAAGGACTGTATGGCTGGAAAGCCACGGATTTCCTAGCTAGTCCTTTGCTGGAAGAGTTTGCTGAGCCCCATGTAAATAAAGTTTTATTGGCACACATCCATGCCCGCTCATTTACATACTGCCTGTATCTGCTTCGAGGTACAGGCAGTATGTAAAGGAGCTGTGACAAGGACTGTATGTCTGGAAAGCCATGGATTTCCTAGCTAATCCTTTGCTGGAAGAGTTTGCTGAGCCCCGTTTTAAGCACAACAGTAAGAGACCATTCTGACGACTGCAGTGGAGGGAGCACGCCTTTGTTCCTTCACTGCATTCATTCAGATGAGAGAAGACAGGTCGATGGGAACAGGAATCAGTGGGGGCAGTGAGACAAGCCCCCCGCAGAACAGGACATTCGAGAAGGTCTGAGGGCAGGGGTCGGTGAGCCCAGCACCTGTGCACACCCGCAGCCCGGTTGACCCCACACCTGTGCAGTTGCCCCCGCTGCGGTCCAGCTCATAGCCCCCACTGCAGGCACAGCGGAACATTCCAGGCAGGTTCTCGCAGCTCCCGAACATGCAGAGGTTCCCGAGAACGCACTCGTCCACATCTGTGGGGGCCCCAGGTCAGCCCGCTTCTCCCGGCAGCCTGCTCCTGGTGCCCTGCTCGCCGGGACCCGCCTGCTGCGTCCCCCAGCCCGGCAGCCCCAGGCCTCACCCCGGCAGGCGCGGAGGTCCTCTGTGGGGCTGAAGCCCACCTCACACTCGCAGCGGTACCCGCCCGGGGCATTGAGGCACTGCCCGTTCTCGCAGAGGTCCACGTCCTCAGCACACTCGTCCCTGTCTGCGGGACCCCGAGAGGCAGAGGGCTGGGGGCCAGCGGGCCGGGACCCGCACGGGGGGGGGCAGATGGCCCCAGTCAAACCCTCTGTGGTCACCCAGGGCTCCGGGGAGCAGGCAAGCCACTCTGGGAACTCGGACCCCGGCTCAGGGAAACAGGGGACGTGGTGACATAGGACCCGGGTGGGGGGTCCGGGGAAGGAAGCGAGTGTTCCTGTCCCCACACCCCGAAGGCTCCGTGTGTCCAGAGTCCAGGGGAGAAGACAGCGCCCCGTGCTGTTGGGCCGGGTGTGTGGCCCCGTGGGCTGAAGGCACGTCCTCTCCAGCACCCCAGCATGTGGTGTGGGCGGTGGATCGGGAAGCCCGCTGACCACGGTGACCCCCTTGGAATCCAGCCCTCATGGCTGTCCCTCTCGGGCCTCCCGTCCCGCTCTCACCTTCACAGGAGAAGCCGTCCCCGCTGAAGCCGCGGTGGCAGACGCAGCGGTAGGAGCCGGGAGCGTTCAGACAGTAGGCTCTGGGGCTGCACCGATGCTCCCGGAAGGAACACTCATCCAGGTCTGCACGACACGGAGCCCAGAGCCCGGAGCCCCAAAGTGTGCGTATTGGGGGGCTGCAGCGAGGCAGACCCTCCGATCTCGGCCCTGACCAGCCCCCACAGACACCCCCTGGCCCAGCCACCCCTGCTCTGCACCCTTCCCCCACCTGCCCCCGACCTACCTCTACTGCTCTGCCCAGACCGCCTGCCCCCAGGCACTCACCGTGACATGCGAAGCCGTCCCCCACCCAGCCTGGCAGACACCTGCAGCTGAAACTCCCAGGGACGTTGAAGCAGGAAGCGTGGCTGTCACAGCTGTGTCCCCCAAGCTCACACTCGTCCACGTCTGCGAGGAGAGGAAAAAGGTCACGGGAGGGTCAGGAGTGGAAGCAGGGCACCAGGGCACAGCACCCCCACAAGGCCCGGGGCCTAGGGTTAGGGCCTCAGGTGCAGAGTGGGAAGACAGTGCAGCGGTGGGGGGGAAAGCAAGGACCCTCCTGGGGGAGGGCTGGCCCAGAAAGCCCCCGCCACTCCAGTAGCTTCCACCTTCACCCAGAGCCCAAAAGAAAAACCCTAATGCCTAAAAGGTATGACTCCCAACAGCCCTGCAGTAGTTTGAAATAGCAATAAGAGAGACTTAGCCTAGACCTTAAGAGTAACCGTCCTAACGCGTATGTCCTTGTTCTCGAGCAGGCTTCCCTCTAAACCAGTCTCCAATCCGCAGCCAAGTCTGCAGTCTGCCTCGCCCTTCTACCCTCTGCAGCGTCCCCCCACCGCCTGCGTGAGCTACTGGGTACTGGTCATTTCTTTAAACCCTCTGCACTGTTACTTAGGCGAATGGATTTTAAAAGCTAATTTTAGGGACGCCGAGGTGGCTCAGTTGGTTAAGCAGCTGCCTTCGGCTCAGGTCATGATCCCAGCGTCCTGGGATCGAGTCCCACATCGGGCTCCTTGCTCAGCAGGGAGCCTGCTTCTGCCTCTGCCTGTGCCTGCCACTCTGTCTGCCTGTGCTCGCTCGCTCTCTCTCCCTCTCTCTCTCTGATAAATAAATAAAAAATCTTAAAAAAAAAAAAAGCTAATTTTACATCGACCACGGTCTCTACAAAGTCATGGGCTTGATGCCGTTTTGTAACGTGGGACTCTAACACGCGTTCAGATAACCGCATAACTGTGTATTTGTATTTGTATCCTCCAAAAAGGTACATTCAAGTCCTGACTCCTGGAACCAATGAACTGGACCCTTATTTGGAAATGTAACAAGTTAGGATGGGGTCCTCCTGGACCGTGGGGACCCTTATCCAATGACCAGCATCCTTGTAAGAGGGAAATTTGGACCCAGACGCAGACAGAGCCCAGGTGAAGACAGACAGAGTGGAGTGACATATTTACGGGCCGAGAAACATCGAGGACTGACCACCACCAGAAGGCTGCAGAGGCGCAGGACAGATCCTCCCTTAGACCCCCCA
Organism: Neogale vison; assembly: GCF_020171115.1. Classification (NCBI taxonomy): domain Eukaryota; kingdom Metazoa; phylum Chordata; class Mammalia; order Carnivora; family Mustelidae; genus Neogale; species Neogale vison. The sequence continues at coordinate 219,090,106 of NC_058096.1, forward strand.
AGGAAGGAACCGCCCCTGCGCGCACACGGACTGCAGATTTCTGGCCCCCGGGACCGTTCTCGAGGGAGAATACACCGGGCTGGGATGAAACTGTGACAGCAGCGCAAGGCGCCCGAACCAAGGACTGCTGAATGTGTGCCCCCGTGTCGCTTAAAGTCATCAGGCTGGCGTGCTTTGGGGACACCACCGGGGACACCTGGGACTGCAGAGGTTTGTGCTAAGGGGAGCGCCGGGGGAACCTGACCTGGTCCTGTTTCTGCTTTAACACCACCTGTGTTAATCTAGAAGAATGAGGTCTGGCTGTACTCAGCCCTGAGGGGAGGGGTAGACCCCAGGACCCCTGGCCGCCTGCTCACCGGAACAGCCCGTGGCCCCCTTCCTGATGATGTAACCGGGCTGGCAGTGGCAGACAAAGGAACCCTCTGTGTTCTCACAGTCCCCGTGGAGGCAAAGGTGAGGGCTCAGGTCACACTCGTTCACGTCTGTGGGATGACCAGGAGAGGAAGCAGGTAAGGGTGGAGGGGGTGCGTGAGCGGGGCTGCGTGGCCTGCCACGTGTTGAGGCTGTCCCCGTCCATCTCCAGGACTGGGGAGCTCCTTCCGGTTCCACCACCAGGCGATTAGGAATGTCCTGTCAACACGTGACACAGTGTATTCTGTAGCACATATCTGGCACGGGTTCTCAAAAGGATTTTGTGGCTGAATACATTTAGAGTACATGGAGCTAAATGAAGTGAGCTGGGTTTTTCTGCTACAGGCCTTGTCCGAGCCTTTATGCCAACGTGGATCTGCAAGAAGGACACAGAGCCGTAAAAGAATTCCCTGTTTGATTTGATCTGAAGCGCAGAAGTGCTCCCTAAGACTCCTGCAATCAGAACCCCCAGCTGCACCGGGCTGGACTCGTCTCCTGCGGAGGGAGTTACACTCTTCCTTCCTGGAGCGTCCCCACTCTGGCCCCAGCCCTGCCCTGACGGGGCAGACACCTGTTCCCCAGAGTCTGGCAGCCCGGACAGGACAATGACCACGGTCTGAGAAGCCTGGGGTCCCCAAGCTGGGCTCAGGGAGCAGTTCTGAGTGTCCTTCCATCTTGCTCACTGTTACACCCAAGACGCCTCAGGGTGCAGTGATCTTAAAATGCAGCCCGGGAAGCGGGGTATAAAGCTTTGTGTGTATCAGGTACCGGGGGAGAGGTTGGCACAGGGTTCGGGGCTCTGCTGCTCTGAATCCGATCCCACAGGCTCTGGCCCATCCCCCTTGCCCGCATGCGACAGGGAAGGGGCCCGACGTCGGCCTCGGCTGTGTGCTTCCCCGTGGAAGACCTGGCATGTGAGTTCAGACGCTGTCTTCTGCACCTCAGGCCCAGCTCCTCACCAACGCATGTCCTTGCATCCAGTGTCGCCATGAATCCTTCATAGCACAGGCAGCGGTGGCCCCCAGGCACGTTGGTGCACTGGCCCCCATCACAGATGTCCGGGGTCTCCGCACACTCATCCACATCTAGGGGAGCAGGGAGGGCGGCTGGGCTCTAATTGGGCAGGAAGGGAGGGGGAGCCCAAGGGACCCTGCCACAGCGTCAGTGGCCTGTCCCAGGTCTGGCTGCTTTCACCTGGGACGGCTTGTTGGCTCCCCCCTCCCACATACCTGCACATGTCTTCCCGTCGGGCATCAGTGAGTAGCCACGTCCGCAGCCACAGCGGTAGCTGCCCTCCGTGTTGGTGCAGTGCGCCTCACAGCCACCGTTCCCAGTGAGACATTCGTTGATGTCTGCGGGAGGCAGGGCAGAGGTGGAGGGACGGGGCCATGGGGCGGGGCCAGGCTTGGGGCTGGCGGGCCACTCCCACCCGCGCCCCGCCCCGCTGTTGGCAGGTGGGCGTGGTCTCACCCGAGCAGCCCTGGCCGTCAGGCGTGCTCTGGAAGCCCCCGTGGCAGGAGCACTGGAAGGCCCCAATGACGTTGACACAGTGGCCGTGGGGACACAGGCCGTCACTCAGGGAACACTCGTCGACATCTGTGGGGGAGAGCGCGTGGCTCGTGGGGCCAGGTGTGAGCGGATGGCCGACATGGACCCTTCTGCCATCTACAGGCCCCTGAGACACTGGGACACGCGTGCACACCAGTGGTCTCACACACGCGCAAACACCCTCGCACGGAACACACTCTTCCTGAACAAACACACGCCCACACTCCGCCCACTCACAAGGCTCACACACGCTCCCTATATGCACAGACTTGCCTGTTGTAGACGCACATCGGCACCCACGTGCTGGTTCACAGACGCTCACACACACACACTCACAATCACAGACACACACATTCACACCATGTGCACTCCCACGGACTCACAAACACCTGCCACCCACACCTGCCTTTGTGTCAATGCACACCCAGCTGCAGGCTCAGACCCCCACACAAACACACCCTCGGACCCCTTCACCTGCAAACACCCTCACCCAGGAGCAAACACATACTCACACTTAGACACACACTTCTCGCAAGCTCACGCAGGCCCACAAATAGACACAAATCACACACTCACTCTTGTGTAGACACCAATACACATCTCCACACGGACACACACAGGCTCTCCCATCTCACATGTGCAACCGCTCACGTGTACACGGACTCATGGACTCACACGTGCACATTCACACGCAGGTATGTCGTCAGATGTGCACAAACATGCATTCCCACTACGACACTCACCCCACCGACGCCCGCACACCGGGGGCACGCTCACCCTCACAGGCGGGGCCCTGCGCCGTCAGCGCATGTCCGGGGGGGCACTGACACGTGAAGCTCCCGTCCGTGTTGACACAGCTCCCGCCCCGGCACAGCAGCGGGTCCCGCACACACTCGTCCACGTCTGGGCATGTGGAAGAGAGAGCAGCTGTGAAAGCCTGGACCAGGGCAGGGCGGGGCCGGGCTCATGGAAGCTGTCCACCCCCCCTCCCCACACACACACCCGCCCTGCCCAGGAGAGCCTGGAGGCTTGGAGCTCCGGTGAGAGAGTTTGAGCTGAAAGGGGCAGGGGCAAGTCAGCCCAAGAAGGAAGCTGGAATCCGCAGGACAGTCAGGGCCATGAGGCTGACATTCCTGGAATCACCGAAGGAGACCCTGAGAAGCCATCCCGTAGCACAGTCTCCAGGTATCCGTGCGGGGAGCGGGCTGCAGCTCCAGCCTCCTCAAGCTCCAGTCTTGTGTCCCTCCTTCCACCCCTCAGGCCCACCCCAGGGCCTTGGCACCTGCTGTTCTCCCTTCAGGCCGATCTTCCAGCCCCTCATCACCACATTTAGTCCCACTCTCTCAGCCACAACCTCAGGCCCCCCCAGAACGGGCCATCCCTGGGGACCCCACCCCACCCCATCACGTAGCCCCCTCGGATGCTTCTCACAGTGGCCATTTTGCATGTGTCTGGGGATTTGTTTTAGGAACATCGGTCTCCCCATCAGGTCATGAGCTCCGAGAGACGGGCTGCCTGCTGCTGAGCGCTTAGTGGTTCTTCTCAGTAGAGACACATGGAATGTTCACGGAATACATAAAAAAGGGAAGGAAGGAAAGTAGGGAGGGAGGGAGGGGAGGAGGGAGGGAAAAAAGGAAAGAGGAGCTCCTCTCTCCAGGGCCTTCTCTTCTCACAGGACCCCTGCCCTGGGGGAACTCACCCAGACCTCGGTCCCTAGGCCTCAATTCTGCATGACAGACCCGAGGTCCAGCAGCCTTCGGGACGCCACCGCGTGGCACCCAGATTGGCCGGGTCTCTGCTGGGTTGAGCTTCTCCCCACAACCCCCGCCTCGTCCATCACAGCAGCGTCCCCACCACCCCTCCCCTCAGCCCCAGCACCCATCGGACACCGCCCTGCCCGGGGCCACCCCGCGCAACAGCCCCGCGGCCACCTACCCACGCAGTTCTTCGTCAGCACCAAGCCACTCTCGTACCCACGGAAACACTCGCACTCAAAGCTCCCCGGGGTGTTGACACAGGTGCCCCGGCCGCAGAGGTCAGGGGAGATGTGGCACTCGTCAATGTCTGCAGAGAAAGGGGCAGGGGACAGACTCCACATCTGTAGACACCGGCGGGGGCTGCGTGGGAGCCTGAGCTGCCGAACTGAGCCCCGGGGGTGCGTCCACCGGCCAACTGCAGGGAGTTTCCTCCCTGGAGGTCCCCTCTGTCAGCCCCCCTTTCACAGTCAGGGTCCCTAAGGGCCAGAGGGGGGCAGCAACCTGCCCTGGGTCATGCCGCCGGCGGGCAGCCAGGACTAGAGGTGCCCATGGAAGGGGGTCCCGACTCCACATCTGCTTCGAAGCCCCCATTCCGGCCAGCATTCCCCACGGAGGCCAAGGGGGCCCATACCTGTGCAGTTCCTTCCCTGAGCATCAAGGGCGAAGCCCCCGGCACAGGAGCACCGGAAGCTGCCCACGGTGTTCCTGCAGGCGCCGTGCACGCAGAGGCTGGGGAACGCCTTGCACTCGTTCACGTCTGCGGTCGGGAGCAGAACGTGCGGTGGGTCAGACACGTCCCTGGGTTGCACGCCTCTACGCCCCCCCCCCCACCAACGCACTTCCCACCTCCAGGCCTAGCCTGGGCTGTGCCCTCTCCCTGCCCTCGGGGCTCCTGGTGCTGCACACACCTTTATAAAAGGGTTGGCCTGACAGGAAGTCCCTACTGGCGAAGCCCGGGCCCCGGGGACACAGGCTGGCAAACGCTGGGGACTCGGGCTCTGGGCATGCCTCGCATGCAGCCCCCCAGGCAGCCCCCACGGAGCAGCAGCAGACGTCCATCCGGTGTTTGCCAGGCAGGGCGGCCCCACACTCGTCCTCGTCCCAGTGCAGGAAACACGGCTCCAGACGCATGTCTACACAGAGGGTGACAGTCACCGGGTCCCCCCTCCCCCGCCACCACACCACACCACACCTGCCACCACATGGGCCACGCGGTCTCCCTCTGCAGAGTCTGTCTGACACGCTCTCCCCAGTAGGAAACGTGCAAGGGGAGTGACTTCCTCCAGCGGTGACAACTGTCCTGATGGTGTCATCCAACAGGGACATCGTAATGGTAATAACTTGTCCTGCTAAGGGGTCTGCTACGTGCTGGATGCTGTCCTAAGCTCCCCAACCCACATAATCTTCAAAATAGCATCAAGATGAACCTATTATTGTCACGGCCATTTTACAAGCAAGAAAACTGAGGCACAGAGGGGTTAGGGGGCCTCCCTGAGGCCACACAGTGAGCAAAAGGCAGAGCCGCGTTCACGCCAGGTCACCTGGCCCCAGAGCGTGTGCTTGGTCTGGAAAACTCCCTCCCAACCTGGCAGCAGATAAGCCTCCCTAGAGACCAGACACAAGGGACTAAGCCAGAGGCCACTAACTACATCCCTAGGTCAGCCACCTGTTTTTATAAATAAAGTTTTATTGACACACAACCACATCGCTTTGCTTCCGTATTGCCGGCGACTGCTTTTGCGTGACGTGACAGAGCTCAGCGGCCGCGGCAGAGACTGTGTGGCCCACGATGCCAAAATAGTTACCCCAGGCCCTTTCCAGAAAAAAGTTTGCTGACCCTTGATCTGGGACAATTTCTCTCTCTTTTCAAAAGGAACACACATTTTAGGCAGGTCGATCTGAAGTTGAGATCCTGTTCTAGAACCTTGAGAACTTCTGGGAACGCTTTGACATGCACAGGGATCCCCCCTGTACCCAATGCCCAGGTCCGGAGCTAACGGTCACGTCTGAGCAGACGGGGCCCGAGTCGCAGCCTCTCCGTTCACCTGGTCCTGAACTCAGCCCACACGGCCTGAAATGCAGCGGCTTTTTCCTCTTTACTCAGTTATTTCCTTTCCTTGGTTACATTTTTGGGCCAGTGGGAGACCCTCTGCCTGCCTAAAACTCAGCTCAGAAGGCAAGCAAATTTGAGAAGGCATCTACGAGAGGCTCCTAGCCAGTGGCAGGAGGAAACCGGACAGCAGGCAGAGAGCCTGTCTGCTGCCTGGGATGTGTTTTTGGCCCAGAAATGTCCGCCTCAAGATGTTGGCCAAGAAACCCTCACCCGGGGGGAAAACAGCTCCGATCTCTGCGCCTGAGGGGGAGCCATTCAGAAGGAATGTTGGAGCCCGGGATGCTGAGGGAGATTCCGGGCACACTAGGGGTGCCCGGTGAGCAGACCCACCCCGAATCAAAATTCTTCGGTGATGAGAAAGAATGAATACATTTGCAGACGCTACATCACAAGACCTTAACAGGTGCCGCAGACCTTGTTAAAGGGCAGCGAAGCGAAAGGGTGAGCCCCCAAAACACACAAGATCCTCTATTGAGACACGTCAGCAAGAAATGAGCAGGGAGCAGAGGGTCCCGGAGGTCTCCACAAATCCCTTCTGACCCCAGGAGGGGTCTCCAAGCACAGGGGTAGGGACAGTGGAGGGAGGGCAGGTGGCCCCGCACGGACTCACCCACGCACAGCCGGCCCGTGGCATCCAGCGTCAAGCCGTAGGGGCACTCGCAGCGGAAGGAGCCAGCAGTGTTGAGGCAGTGCCCGTTGGGACAGACCCCGGGGAAGACCTCGCATTCATTTACATCTGGGCGGGGACAGAACAGGAGGAGGGCAAGGCCTGGAGCTGCTCCTCTGGGACTTGGGACAGCCAGGTTGTCCCTTGGGAGGTAGGAAGGAACAGGGCCAGCCTCGGGGTATGGGGAACCTCAGGGGCAGACCTGGGCACCAAGGAGGGGAAAATTCTGTCTCGATCTCAAGACTTCAGGACCCCAGGCATCCCCCATGACCTGCATTTGTCGCCGTATCGCTTGCCCGGGGTGGGGTGGGGGGCACTACGGAAGGGCTGGGAGTTACCTTCACAGGTGAGCCCCGCTGTACGGGCAAAGCCATGGGCACAGGCAGGGTCTGTGGTTGGGAGAACCAGAGTGGGCACAGGAGTCACTCTCTCCATCAAGAGCCCCGTTCTCTGAACGGGCACCCAGGAAACCGCAGTGGCCATGCCTGGGTGTTCCCCCAGAGCTCAGGTGGGGGGCTCCCAGGGCATTACCAGGCTCGCAGCGTTCACAGGGGCTCCCCCAGGCAGCGCCAAGGGTGGCACAGCACTCAGACCGCAGGGAGGCTCCACGCAGGTTCGCTTCACAGCGGCCCTCCTGGACCTTGAGCCAGCAGGTGCCCCTGGTGATGTCTGCGGAGCAGGCGGAGACCCCGTTCACCTGCCAGCCTGCACCTGCAGGCTGACCCACAGAGACCCACCCTCCCCCGGGATGGGGTGCAGGGCTGGGCAGCAGAAGCAGTCCCTGCTACTCCATGGGACTCGGGGCCCTCTCACCTAGGCACATGGTGCCGGAGGGTCCCAGCCGGCTGCCAGGGGCGCATTCACAGGCATAGGAACCGGCCAGGTTCCGGCACACACCATTGACACACGGGTTGGACAGGCACTCGTTGATGTCTGCAAGGACAGCCCCCCACTGGGTCCTGAGCTGTTGGGAGAGGGGGCCCCAGCTGACCAGGGCCCCCTCCTCCCCAGTGGCCACCACATGCACATCCATGCGCGTGCACCTGACCAGACACGGCGTGTGCACGCAGGCAGGGTGCCCAGGGATGGAATGCACAGAAACCCACGAGTGCTTGCACTGAGCTGTGCAGGACACCCATGCAGGCACGCTGACACGGAGGGTCCTGTGAGCACGCACACACGACTGATGGGGAGGGACAGACACAGTGGGGCTCAGTGACCCTCAAGGGGGTCACAGCACACAAGAGGAGAAGGAGAGGCAGGAGGAAAGCCCAGAGAGGACAAAGCCAGGATGTGGCCGGGAAGCAGGCAGCTCCAAGGGCTGAACGGAGCGGGGTCTGAGGACGGACACACGGGGGACACGCTGGCGGACATGCTGGGGGACATGCTGGGGAACGAGGACCTTGCTGCAAAGTGTGTGCATGGTTGGACATGTGTGTGTATACATGCGTGTGCATGCACAAGGGCACAGGTGTGTGAACACATATCTAAGCGTGAGCCTAATGTAAAAGTGTGAGAATGTGGGCACACACATTTCTTAGGCCGTGTGCATGACTGGGTGGCCCTGTCTAGGAGTGTGAATATGGGGGTGTGTATGCGTTCTGAGTCAGTACCAGTACGAGTGCCTGGTTGCATACGCACACATGTGAACGTGTGAAGGTCTGGATGCATGCATAAGCGTGTGACTATGTGTGGCTGTGAGTACAAGTGAGTCAAGTGTGAGAGTAAGTGGCTGTGTGAATGTGGGTCTGAGTGTTCGAGTGCACGACCCCCATGCGTGTGTATAACTGTGTGAGACCAAGTGGGACTATTTGCCTGTGAGTGTGTGTGAATGAGTATACATGCATCTTCCAGCATGTGTGTGTGTGTACACACCACACTCAGGTGTCCGTGTGCACGCCCGTGTGTGCGCACGCGCCTCAGGCAGCGCGCTGGGACCCGATACCTTCGCAGGTCTCCGTGTCCCGTCTGAAGCTGAAGCCCCGGGGGCAGGAGCAGCTGTAGCTGCCGGGGCTGTTCCGGCACCAGCCGTTGTCACACAGGAGGCTGTTGCGAGCGCACTCGTCCACGTCTGCGGGGTCGGGGTGGCAGAGCGGGGTGAGGGGGTGCAGCGCGGGCGGCCCGCGCACCCGCCCGCGATCGGCTGGGCGCGCTCACCCACGCACTCCTTGCCGGTGGCGCCCGCCTCGTAGCCTGGGCCGCACACGCAGCGGTAGCTGCCCCGCAGGTTCTCACATGCGCCGTGGGCGCAGATGTTGGGGTCCAGGGCGCACTCGTTGATGTCTGCGGCAAGAAGAAGGCGGAGCGGCTGCCGGGCTCACAGGAGTCTCCAGAACCCTCCCCCGCCCCGTTTCCCTCTAAACCCGCGGTTTCCCTACACTGTGGACCTTTGGGGCTATTCTTTGCTGCGGGGTCTGTCCTGTGCATTGGAGAATGCTTTGGCCTCTACCCACCCCATGCCAACAGTACCCTTCCTGATATTTCTCCAGACCTTGCCAAATGTAACCTGTGCAGCCATGGGGGGGCGGGGGTGGGGGGGGACGGATTGTCCTCAGTTTGGAACCCATGGAACGAAAACTTGTACAGTAGCAACATGATACAAATTAAAGCAATCGTAATTGCTGACATTACAGAGTGTGTATTATTTTGTGCGTATTAACTCACAAGACCCTCATGACATCCCTGAAACAGGTCCTATTACTATCCCCACTTTGCAGACAAGGAAACAGAAGCAGAGAGGGTAAGTAACATCCCCCCATTACTGAATCCGTCAACAGGAGGGCCAGGATTTGAACCCAGGCATCTGGCTCCAGACCTGTGCCTTTCACTGGATGAGAGCATGGTGGTCCAGACATCTGTCCTCCCCTGATGGCCCAGCAGTCAGTGAGAAATCAACTGTATCCTAAATCCTTTCATTTCTGCGTGTGTGTGTGTGTGTGTGTGTTCAGCCAACTAACACAGAGACACACAAATGGGAAATTTCCTTTCCTTGCAAGTTTCAACTCTACAGATCAGGCACTTTGGGGTGAGACCTGCCGGCCACAGGAGATCAGCCAGGGACCCCAGGGTAGGGACTGTCTGGTTGTGGGGGCAACCGAAAGAATCACAGAGGCTGCCGAGTGAGCAGGCCAGAAAACACAGCTCAGGAGGGAAAGGAGGCGTGGGAGAAAGCATAGCTTTACACATCCACCATCCCCAGCTCTGTGGGTAGAATCGTGTCCTCCCCAAATTCATACATTAAAGTCCTAACCCCCAGGACCTCGGCATCTGACCTCACATGGAGAGCAGGTCTCTACGGAGGTAATGCTATTAAAACAAGGTCATGAGAGTAGATTCCCAATCCATGCCAATATGATGATTGTCTACTTACAAAAGGGAGAAATTTACACAGACACACACGCAGGGAGAGCCCCACATAAAGATGGAGGCAGAAAATGGAGGGATACTTCTACAAGGCAAGGAACACCAGAGATTGTCATTGACCACCAGAAACTGGAAGAGAAGCAAGGAAGGGCTCCTTCTTCACAGCCTTAGAAGGAACCCATGCGGCCTACACCTTGATCTCAGATTTTGAGCCTCCAGAGCTGCGGGAGAATACGTTTCTGTTGCTGAAGCCCCCAGCCTGTGGTCCTTGGCTAGGACAGACACAGCAAACTGACACGGTACCCCCCCAGCCCTCTCCCAACACCCGCTGCCACACACCTCTACCATCAGTGGTGACGCCCAGACCGCCGCGGCACAGAACCTGAAACTCGGCTGGAATGGCAGGGACAGGGAGAAGAGGGGCCAGTGGTCAGTGCTGAGCCGCAGCCACTCCCAAGGATGCGTCGCACAAGAGTCTGGGACCAAGATGCCTCCCCTCATGGAGAGAGTGATTTTCTGCGGTCTCTACTTGGGGAGAGTCACCGGCAGAGAGATGTCCTCCCCCACAAACCCATGCAAGACCTCTGTCCCTTCCCACCCCCAGGGTGATGAACTGGAAGGTGTACAGGAATGAAAAAGGCAGGTAGGGTCAGGCAGCAGGACACTCACCAGAGTTCCTGGCAGGACACGGCTGGCAGGGCTCCCCAAATCCGTGGTCTGGGCTAGCACAGCAGCACTCGGATTTGGTGACCGCACCCGGGAAGGGGCGGGCACAGGAGTCCTGCTCCAGGGTTCCATAGCAGGTGCTGCGCACATGCGTGTCCACGCACATGCGGCCGTCCGCGCCCACGGCCAGTCCCCCCGGGCAGTGGCAGCGAAAGGAGCCCTCGGTGTTGGTGCAGTGGCCGTTCACGCAGATGCCTGGAGTCTGGCACTCATCGATGTCTGTGGGGGTGGGGGAGGCACGGGGGCTCTGCATCACGTCCTCCCCAAATCTCTCCCCTCCCCGCCCATCACCGTCACCTCCATCCTATCCCACCTACCCAGCCCCTGGCCTCACCCACACAGGCGTGGCCGCTGGGCGCCAGCAGGAAGCCGGATTTGCAGAGACACGTGAAGCTGCCGTCCTCATTGATGCACACTCCATTGGTGCATGTGGTGGCGGCGGCACACTCATTGTGATCTAGGGACACCCGACCCCTCGCTGGGGCTAGCCCTGCCTGCAGACCAGCACCTCCCACTCACTTCTAGGTGGGGCAGCAGAGCGAGCGCTGAGCCCCCAGGACCCCACCCAGAGAAGCTGGGGGCCTGACTGGGCACCCCGTGGCTTGTCTGTGATTCTGTCTGCCTGGACGTCAGTCTGACTGCTGGAATGCAAACTCCCCTGGGGCATGACAGGGCTGCCTCCTCAGTCTGCATCTCCCTCCTGGCCCAGGTAGGTGCTCCATAAATATTTGTTCAGAGTTAAATAAATGAGGGGGCAGTCGTACGGCTCTGGGCATGTACTAAATGCCACTGAAATGTTCACTTCTAAATGACGGCATTTATCTCACCTCCATTTAAAACAAAGAAAAGGGGAAAACAGCTGACAAGAACATCGTCTGGTTGGAAGGAAGAGGTAGATGCAGGAACAAATATCAAAGCATCAGTTTTGCACAAAAAAAATTGCACCAGAAAAGGAAAAGATATGAATGAAAGATGTCAGGAAAATTTGTGCGTGGATGTCCACCGCAGTATTCTCTGTAATTGTGAAAAGTGGGAACAGCCCCGATGTCCATCATCTGAGGAGTGAAGAAGCGAGATGTGGCCCTCCACCCCCACACGGGCACGTCACTTGGCCACCAACAGGGGCGAGGCGCCGACACAACACAACGCTGCCGAAGTAAGATGGGGAGCCCCGCGGGAAGCCTGACCCAGGCACACCCCCCCGCCAAGGTCCTGATCCCATACTCTCAGCCAGATTCGCTGCCACCCAGCAGGTCCGAGGACGCGCTTGGGTCCTCGGTCGGACAGCCCTTGCTGGGATTCATGGCATGAACTCGGGAGGGGCCAGTGAAGGGTGAGTGGAGGCAACAAAGCGCAAGACGGTATCTCAGGCAGGCTGTCTGGGTTCTGAAGGGGGAGCACAGGCTCCATCTTCGGGAGGGACGTGGGTGATGCGGCAGGGGAGACGCGCAAGTGGCCCTCACGGGAGCCACCGGGGCCCCCAGGCCCCCTACCCGCCCGCCCATCCCCAACTCACCCACACAGTTCTTGCCGCCTGGGCCGAGCTCGAAGCCGGCATTGCAGACACACCGGAAGCTGCCGTCGGTGTTGATGCAGCGGCCGTGGCGGCAGAGGCTGCTGCCCACCAGGCACTCGTCCACGTCTGCAGTGGGGGGAAGGCAGCAGGCGGTGAGACCCGGACTCAGGCCGCAGATCCGCTCCCGGCAGCCCCGGCGTCCCCGCTCTCCGGTGGACAGCCATACCCACGCACGCCTGCTTGGCGGGCGTCGCCTGGAAGCCCTCGTGGCACTGGCAGTGGTAGGAGCCCGGGGTGTTGACGCAGTCTCCGTGGTGGCAGGGGTTGCTGGCGCATTCGTCCACGTCTGCGGGCAGACGACCCTGAGCCCCCGCCCACCGGCAGGCGCGGCCCCGCCCACCGGCGGGCGCGGCCCCGCCCACCCAGCCGGGACTCACCGACGCACTCCCCTCGAACGTCCTGCGTGTAGCCCGCGTTACACTCGCAGCGGTAGCTAGAAGGGGTGGGCAGGCAGCGGCCATTGAGACACAGATTGGTGAAGTGTCGGCAGATGTCAATGGTCCGGTTTAAGGTGGCTGTGCCTGAGGGAGAAAACAGGTGCCCCTGAGTCGAGGGCTTGCCTCTGCGCTGGGACACCCACTCTGAGGCTGGAACCCTGCCCACATCGGCCTGGCGTGGTGCCCTAACTTCAGACCCTCACACAAGGCCCAGATCCTGCCTTTGAGACCCAGATCCCAAATCTAGGCCCACCCCAGACCACTGTCAGTACTTTCACCTCCACTGCCCACGTCAGGACCCCCAGCCCCCAAAGAGTTGACCCACCCTCTGAAGCCTAGACCCACTCCCCCAGGTCTTGGATCCCTCTTCCCAAGTCCCAGGCCTCACCAATGTGGGCATTGCCAAGGCCCAGGCTGGGAACACCACGCCCACTGGAGCCATGGGGGCTGTGGCGACCCAGCCCAAGGCCAGGACCCACACCATTGGACCCAAAGCCAGGGAGACCGGGTAAGGGGCCAGGGTAGGAGGGCAGCAGTGGGAGCCCCTGCACACACAGTAGCTGGAACTCATCTGCAAAGAAGCAGGGTTTAAGGTCAGGCCCTCTGTTGTGCCCCAGGGCCCCTCCTCTGCAGGGAGGTCTGGGGGCAGAGGAGGGCAGGGGCAACCCCAGGCCACTCACCAGAGCCCCGCAGAGGACACGGCTCAGGGGCTGGGCCAGCTGCCCAGCACCTGCCCCTGTCACAGCAGCACTGCCTCTGAGTGTAATGGCCAGCAAGGTCTGCAGCACAGCGGCCTCCAATCAGCGTGGAGAAGCAGGTGCCGGCCCGGTAGTCTGTGATGGGGACGGGAAGGATTGGTCACCAGTCCTGGGTTCAAACCCCAGCTCCAAAACAGTCAGCAGGACAGGGCTCCTTGCAGCTCTGTGCCTCGGTTTCCCCATCCCTGGAACAGGGGTGCTCAGAGCATTCACCTCCCCTTGGAAGAGTGTTGCTGAGATAAAAAAGTGAAGCACCCATATCTGGCACGTGGCCGATTCTCACTGAATGAGAACCTTATTACGAAGATTTCCAAATTATCCCGGGAGATGGATTCGGGCTCTTTCCAAGCAAAAGCCTTCCAGCACCTACAGCAGCATTGGGAATAAGCTCCCTGTCACCCCAGGCATTCAACCACACTGAGAAAGACCTCTGGGTTTGGGGGGCTGCCCTGGCGGGAGGTCAGACACCGGGATCTGTGGCTATGTGCTCCCACCTGATAACCGTGGGCATTTGGGGAAACCTAGGAGGCTATGAATTCAAGGAGGGGCCCAGGCGCAGACTGCTTGATTGACGACTGCAGCCTCAGGGGGACTGAGGCAAAGGCTCCCTGGACTGGAGAACCACGGACACCCTTCCCCATCCCACTCTGCTCTGGAGTCTAACAGTGTTATGCCGTGATCAGATTTCTCAGGCTCAAAGAGTGTATTTTTAGCTTAAAAATGCACAAATCTTGGCCAGTGGCCCACAGTGAAACCTCTTCCACCAGCTGGGAGGGCCCCTGACAGCAGCCCCATGCCCTGCCCTGCCCCAGGCTGAGAAAACACGCAAACATTTCTTTTTGAGAGAGAGAGAGAGAGAGAGAGAGAGCGCACACCAGCACGTGCACAAGCAGGGTGAGGGGTCGAGGGAGAGGGAAAATCCCAAGTAGGCTACACACTCAGCATGGAGCCCACTCAGGGTTTGATCTCAAGACCCTGAGGCCACCACTCAAGTAGAAATCAAGAGTAGGACGCTCAACCACCCGAGCCACACGGGCGCACCAACACGCACACATTTCCGCCTCCCCTGCCCCAACCCATGGGGACCCCCAGGCGCACATGGAGGAGTTGGGACTCCCAGCACCATCCCACGCCCTTGACAGGGGAGGGGAGCCCCCCCACGGGACATGGCCTGCCCAGGTTGGAGGAGGTCAACAGATTCATTCAAGGTCACACCGCTGCTGAAGAGGAAGAGGGGACAGGAAATCAGATACCAGAACCCCAGGGGATCTGACCAAGCAGCTGCCTCTCAAGTAGGGGAGACAGAGACAGAACATAAGAATTTTAACAAAAATGATGCTGCTTTAGATTCTAAAGCACCCGCTGTGATCAAGGCCCCACTGAGCACCCCAGCAAGCACTGTTCTTTTGTCTTTGTGAACGTGTGTTGAGTGTCGACTATACCTAGCCCCCCCCCCGGCAAATCATTCCAAAATTGTATTTAAGAGGTAGGTACTGCTGTGATCCCCATCTGACAGATGAGGAAGTTGGGGCACAGAGAGGTTAAGACACTTGCCCGAGGTCACAGAGCTTGTGAGCAGCTCAGGTAGCAGCTGGAACCCAGGACTGCATCCCAAGCCCATGTTCAGAGGCAGCCTCACTTTGGTTCAAGTCTAAGCTCCACTGTTTAATAGCTGGGAGAGGACCCCTTATTCCAGGGAACTTGCCCAGGGGTATCTTCCATGCTGGAGATGACGGCTTCCAAGGGGGGGAGGAATAGAAGGTCTAACGTTGGCCACAGCACACGGGCAGAATTCCAAACACAATATTCCCAGCCCTGCCTGGTGGAGGCCCAGCCAGGGGCCCTGGTGATGCTGGGGAACAGCCAAGCCCCTTCCCTCCTCTCTAAACTCTGCCCATCCCCCGCCACAAGGGTCCATAATCCTGGCTTGGCCCATTAGCCATTGACAATGGCTAAAGTCTACTGATGAGTTCATCCAAACAGCAGGACAGGGAGTGAGAGCCCAGGGTCCCCTGCCACTGGGGCGGGGTATGGGGGGTGAGCATCCAGGGGGAGGCATGGCGCAGAGGACCTCATCCTGGCTAGTGGGGGAGTGTCTGGGTAGGGCATGGGTACAGGCATGTATCTGTTCTAAACTTACTGAGTTCGCTCAAGCAAACCTCCCCTCTCTGGGCCTGTTTCCCTATCTCAAACGGAGGGTGTGGGGCAAGATAGGAAGTGTCTGGGGGGGCCCCTGGGTGGCTCAGTCGGTTAAGTGTCAGACTCTTGATTTCAGCTCAGGTCATGATCTCAGGGTTGTGAGATGGAACCCCCTTGGGCTCACATTCAGCAAGGAGTCTGCTTCTCTCCCTCTCTGGCGTGCCCCCCAGCCCAGCTAGCCCAGGCTAGCATGTGCTCTCTCTCAAATCAATCAATCTTTAAAAAAAAAAAAAAAAAAAGTGTGTGGAGTGAAAAGAGGAATATAGGTAGGGAGCCAGAAAAACCAATGGGCAGAGGAAGGACACAGAGATGGAGGGAGGTTGGAGGGTCAGGAGGGCATGAGGAAGGACCACAGGAGGCAGGAGGGCCCTAGAGTCAGACCCACAAAGGGACCAAGCGGCTGAGGGCTGGGCCAAGGGGAGGTGGGCGTGGCAAGGGCGGAAGGGAGGGGCAGTGGGCCGGAGGGCGGGGCCAAGGGGAGGTGGGCGTGGCAAGGGCGGAAGGGAGGGGCAGTGGGCCGGTGGGCCCAAGAGATCAAGACAGAGGACCTGAGAGCTACAGTGTGCCAGACTGGGGTCCAGAGAGCACAAAGCCTGATGGGTAGGGCGCCAAAATGCCAGACGGGAGGGAAACCGAGGGCTGGAGGAGCCCCCAGGCCAGAGGGTTGCAAGGACGGATGAGCGAAGGACCCCTCTCCTCTCTGCGCTCTGTTCCTCCAGACCCCTCAGGCCGCCCGCTCACCCAGGCAGCGGGAGCCGTCCAGGCTGCTGGCAAACCCACGGGGACAGGTGCACACGAAGCTCCCACCGGTGTTGGTGCAGTCGCCCCCAGAGCAGAGGCCTGGCACGCTGAGACACTCATCTACATCTGTGTAGACGGACGCCCGTCAGAAGAGGGTCCACCAG
Source organism: Neogale vison (assembly GCF_020171115.1). NCBI lineage: Eukaryota > Metazoa > Chordata > Mammalia > Carnivora > Mustelidae > Neogale > Neogale vison. The sequence goes on from NC_058096.1 coordinate 219,106,566, forward strand.
CAGCCCTCCCGCCCCTCTCCTACTCCTTGCCAGGGAGCCTGAGCACAGGGGAGGTTACTACTCACCCCACTCCCATTGCCCTCCCATGGCCCACCTTCACACTTGGCACTGTTCTCGCTGAGCCGGTGTCCCGGCGGGCAGCGGCACTCAAAGGAGCCCACGGTGTTGAGGCAGCTGCCGCCCTGGCACAGGCCAGGGACAGCCTGGCACTCGTCCACATCTGCAAGGGAATGAGGGGCCCATCGGAAGGAAGAAGCAAGGCCGCGAGGGCTCCCACTCCGCTCCAGCTGCCCGCCCCTTCGTCCGTCCTCGCGGACTCGCTTACCTTGGCAGGCCCCTGTGTGGATATTGGGGATGAAGCCCCGGCGGCAGGGGTGCGGCTGCGCAGGGCAGAGCTCACAGGGGATGCCCCAGGCACGGCCCACGGTAGCACAGCAGAGCGCCTTGGTACACACGAGACCTGCGAGCCGGTACTGGCAGCCCTCGGGGCCCACTTGACCGAAGCAGGGGCCCGTGCGGTAGTCTGTGAGACGAATGGATCTGGGGAGCTGGCCTCCAGCTGCCTCGCACCCCAGGCCTCTCCATCCCTGCAGCCATTCACCCTTCAATCCCCCTCCTCTCCAAAGCCTTCTCCAACCAACCTCCAAAAAGGAGGCCAGGACCTCCAAGCTCGCAAATCCCAGGGCACATCGGAAGAATGTGACCACTCCCCCAGCCCCCCAACTCCCTTCTGGCCTGGGCAGAGACCACAGACATCCAGCAGGAGAGCCTGTCTCATCCATGAGCTTGTGTCTTGCCCTGCCAAATCTCCCAGACCCAAGGAGGAACCCAGCATCTTCCCCAAGGCTCTGGGCCCACAACACTACACCCCGGAACCCTGAACCCAGCCAAAGGGGTCTCATCGGTGCCCCCGCCTCAGGACACGGGGTCAGATGTGGCTTCCTGGCTCCAACCTCCAGATGGTTCCAATCAAGGGGCTGGCAATGGACCAAGGGAAGCCCCTCCCAGAAGGAGACGCCAAAGCCAGCCCCCTAGACCCAGGGGGAGGAGAGGCTGCACAGAAATCCACAATGGTCCTGACTCCCCGAAGCCAAAACAATTCTAGAATCTCACCTAATTCACCCAGGACTCAGGACTCCCCCTCACTCTGGCCTCTCTGGGGGCCCTCACCACCCACCACCCACTTGGGCCTCCCCTCTCTCACCCCGCACTGATCCTCCCTCCTCCTCAGTCAGCCCAAATTCCAGTTTCTAAAAGCACCCCACCCCTCGTGCCGAGGTAACCCTCCCAGCCCCAGCTTCTGACTCATGGCTACACCCTCTCCGCCCGGGCTTCGGCCCCCCACGTGCGTCCTCTCCCAGGAGCACCTCCCAACACCAGGGTCAGTCCCAGGCCCTGCCCACATCCCCGGCTCTGGGCTCCGCACGGGGTGGTCTGACCGCCCGCACAGCGGAGACCCCACCAGCCTCCCGGCCTGGGCATGTCCCACGCTGCCCGCTCTTGTTGGCTTTCTCCTTCCCAGCTTCCCATGGGCTCCGTGAGTTCTCTGCACCCTGAGTCGCCCTCCTGGATCTTCTGCAAGAACCTCAACCACCCCACTTAGCTTCGGGCCCACGCATGGGGCAGCCGGGGACTGGCATCCAGCTGTTCCCACCTTCCCCAGCACCAACTTTCCACAAAACACTGTTGCTTCCATTGTCTGAGTTTGGCCAAAGGCCCCCACAGGTGATCCCGCCCCCCTCAGCCCTGGCAGTACACTAACTGATGACCGAGGATTATGACAGTGGGGGGTAGTTTGCAATAAAAGGGGGCTGGCCCCCCTCATGAACTCTGACTTATCACTTCCTCCAGGAAGCCCTCCTTGACGCCCTTCTCCAGAGCAACAGTTTCTCTGCCCTTCACAGCATCAGAGACACCAGAAAGGAGGCCAGCTGGAGCTTCCCAGGGCCTGGCTACCTCTCAGAGGCTGCCAGGAAGCCCCCCCTCCATCCACCCAAGCCCCTCCCTCCATGCCCAGCTTGGTACCTCTCTCACACTGAGGCCCCATGAAGCCATACACACAGGCGCAGTGGTTCGGTCCGATGCAACGGCCCCCGTTGTGGCAACCATGGTCACAGACAGCTGCGGAAGAAGAGAGGACAGTAGCCTGATGTCCCCTAGCGGCGGAGGGAGCCAGGGCCCAGAAAAGCCCATTTTCACCCAGGAGTCCCCACCATTGGGCCCAGACCCAATAATAAGACTGTGACGGTGAGCACCTCCCTCCAAACCCTGGTCACAGAAAAAGGGCCCATGGGCAGTGGGCAGGTGACGTCAGAGACCGCTCACCGGGATCCCCGGCCCGGGTGCTCCTGGGGGATACTCACGCTGCCCACACACAGTGCCGGTGTAGCCCCGCTGGCAGAGGCAGGACTCCCCTCGGCAGCTGCCCCCGTTCATACAGCTCACGCTGCACCCTGACCCTAAGGACAGGGAGGAGGGACACACAGTAAAGCGACAAGCCCCATGAGGCCCGTGAACAGCCGCAGCACTAGGCTTGCCTGGCCCAGCTCTGGTCCTCTCAGACCTGTGGCAAAGCCAACCTGTGCACCACCCCCCTGCCCCAGTGACATCTGGAAGCCTCTACCCTTCTCCTCGGGTCCCCTGGGGGACATTTCCCCTCTCCCGCGCTCACCTCGGGTCACCCCGCAGCTGGGGGCCAGCTTCCCATCAGCACAGGCGCACAGGCTGGGTCGGGAGCAGAAGCCCTTGCCGCAGGCGTGCCTACAGACGGCTGGAAGGGGCACATCAGATGACGGTCAGGACCAGGACCTGACTCCTGTGCCCTCCCCACCCCATCGGTGCCCAGGCAAGCTTCTGGGTGTCTGCTGGAGCCGTCGGGAGCTGGGCGCTTTGGGCCAGAAGTGCTGAGCGGCGAGGACAGAAACAGGACATGCTGGGTCGGTGACTGTGGTATTGGGCCGGAGGGCTCTCCCGGGAGTGGAGTCAGATTCTAGAATCCCGAGGTGGCAGGTACAGACTGACAGAGAGATAGAGATAGAGATGGGACAGAGACAGAGAAGGAGAGCGGAGACAGGCAGGCAGAGAGACAGGGAGGTAGTTAGGCAAAGGACAGGAACAGGGCAGGTGGCCTGGGAGCCTGAGGACAGGCAAGGGCCAATCCCATGGTTCAGCCTGATGCCCCTGGCCAAGTCCACTTGGAAGCCCACTTGGGGTTCGGCTTGCCAGCAGGTCAGAGAGCTGCCCCAGCGTCCCAGCCCAAGCACGGCGCCCCCTCCAGATGGCAGTGGCACTCACGAACAACACACTGGTTCCCGCCTGGCAATGTCCTCCAGCCAGGGCAACAGTAGGCATGGAAACGGGAGCCGCACACATTGGGCCTTCGGGAAAGCGTGGCACAGCTGGTGAGCCCCCGCCCTGTGGGATGTTCCCCGGGCCTTGCTCCCCCCAACACAACGGGGCAACCCAGCCCAGCCCACACCCTCTCAGCATGCCCGGTACCACGCACCCCTGCAAGATGCCTGGGCCGCCTCTCCTCCGCATGTGTCCAGAACCTGCAGACTCCAAGGCCTTGTCCCAACGGCCCTGGACTCCCACCAAGCACAACAGGGCCGTCCAGGCCAGCAGGAGTCGAGCCAGGGGGCCCCAGGCCATGGTGAAAGCACCAGCCCCTCTCCTTGCCAGCCCCTTTAGAATCATGATGCGTCGTCCCTTACAGACTGTAGAGAGGAAACAGAGTCAACCCCAGCAGAAGCCCTTGGCCACAGACTACCCAGAACCAGGAGCTCTGGGATGACTGCAGGGCTATGGGAAATGGGGGGTGGGGGGTCGGGGGGTGATGGGGGAACTACTAGAGCCCTGATCCAGAAGCAGGGGAACAATCAGGGCAGGCTTCTTGGAGGAGGTGTGATGTCTCAGAGATGGAGTTAGCCAAGAGAAAAGTGCTGGGGCCAAGTGCACAGTGAGAGCAGAGGGAGAGAGGGACAGGCGGGCTGGTGTCGCAAGAGCGCACTGTGTCGTGGAGCTTCTACCTGTAGATCCAGGGTGATGGAGAGCCCTTAAAGGGCTTGAAGTAGAGGAACACAGGAGAACGGGTGTTTGGAGCGTGGAAAGGCTCGCAGGAACCTGGGAGAAAGCATGCAGTCGAGGAGGTTGGGGCAGGGGTCCAGATGAGAGAGGAGAGGACAGAATTCCAGGGAAAATGAGGAGGTGGAGTCACCAGGAGGTGGAGATTGGTTCCAAAGAAGGCAGGAGGCGTGGAGGAGACTCCCAGAAACCTGGCTGGGAGGGTGGAAGGGGATGGGATGGATGAGGAGTAGGTGGCAGGTGCACCTTCTCGGTAGGGCACTCCCTCCACCCAGCAGGGAAGAAATAGCTTTTGTGCCCACTTTGTGGATAAGCAAACTAAGGCCATCACACAGTGAGGGGCTGGCTGTGGGCGAGTGCTGAAGCCTAGGCAGAAGGGAGGGAGGGGAAGAGGTGGAGGGGGGTGTCCCACCCCCTCCCAGGAGGTGACTTGTTCTCTCCAGAACCTGAAGGTTGGGAGGGAGGGCATGAAGACAGGACCACTCCTGGTTAGGAGATGATCAGCTAAGGGTAGGAGGAAGAAAGCTGAATATTTGGAGGGGCAGATGGTAGAACAAATGGCCTTTTGGGGAGCCCTTTCGGGCCCTCCTTTCCAGACCAGGGAGAAGAACTGGGCCTAGGCAGGGAACGGGCAAGGACTAGGCTGTGTGCCATTGGGCAGCTGGATGCCCCTCTCTGGGCCTTGGGCAGAGAGATCCTGACCTGGTCCCAAGGTCCTTGAGGAAGGAAGAGACCCTTGTCAGCTTTGGCGGAGAGGCAGAGAGGAGCCGACCTGGCTGCGGAGGGACACCCCCTTCCTGCTTCCAAGCCATTCCTCGCCAGTCTGCGCCCCGAGGACGCCTTCTCCAGGCAGCCTCAGGGCCCGCGCAGCCTCGCTCCCCGCTTCCCCCAGGCTCCCGGGCCCTTGGCCCGGCCTGACCCGGCAGCCCCCCCTCCCCGCACCGCCTCCGCGCCCCGCGCCCCGCGCCCGGGAGGTGCTCGAATGAATGAGCGGGGATGGCGCGCGCGGCGCGGGCGGGAAGCGAGCGGTCCCGGGCTCCGCGGACGAGGAGGGGCCCGCGGACCCCGCTCGCCACCCGGCGGGGCCCGAGGACCGAGCCCCCCCCCCCCCCGGGCTGCGACCACGCTCGGCTCCGCCCTCACCTGCGGGGAGGGGAGCGGGTGGGCCCGGGGCTGCCGCCGCGAACAAAGGAATCCCCTCCCCCTCCCTCGCCCCGGCCTCCCCAGCCTCCGCCGTCCCCGCTCGCGCCCCGCCGAGGGCCCCGCGCTCCCCCGACCTGCGAGCCGGCGCGCGTGGAGGCCGGCGCGGCGAGCGGACGCGGGGCTCCGCGCTCAAGGGGTGGCTCGCGCCGCGCGGGGCGCCGGGGGCGGGAACGCGAACCGAGAGGCCGACCCCGCCGCGATCGCAGCCCGGAGCCGCCGCTTGCGGGGGAGTTGGGGGCGGGAGGAGTCGGGGGAGGGCGCGTTTGCACCTCGAAGCTCCCGGGGCGGGGGCCGGGGGCTCCGATCCGGACTGGGGGAGGGGCTGGAGCCGGGGGAGGGTCCGGGGCTGCGAGTGAAGCTCGGAGGGGCTGGAGAAACGGAAGGGGGACCCAGAGCTGTGGCCGGGGCTGAGCCGCTGGATGAGGGAGCTCAGGGCGCTTGGCGGAGGGAGCGGGTGGGCTGCGGGGACCGCGTTTTTGGGTAGGAATTGATCTGGAGGTAGACCTGAGGTGGGACTCCAATTTGGGGGTGGCCGGGAAGAAAGCCTGGGCCGGGAGGTCCCGGGACTCACCTAGGAGTTCCTCCTCCGTCCTCTCAAGCCACCTCCCCTTCCCTCGGGCCGAGAGAATTCCAGGAGTGACGCTGGAACTCACCTGGCGGCTCCTGGAGCCCGGGTTCTAAACTAGAGTAAGATCCGGAGATGGGGCAAAGATGCCTTTCCTGGGGAGAAAGTCCACATTTTTCATCTGATTCTCAAAATGAAGAGTTTAAAAGGTCTAGACTTTCTGAACCCCAGTTTTTCTCAGGGGCCAGAATTGTAGCTGCCAGTTTGTACTGGACACGTTGAGTGAAAATTTCTGGATTTCACCCGCCACTTCATTACCTTTGAGAACAGACACCACCACTCAGGGTGGCGATCAGGTTTGAGCTGTTCATTGGACCTGAAACTTAGTTATCCCGCTCAGCAAACTCCTATGCTACCGGCAAAACCCAGTTCTAAAAGCCCCTCCCCTGGGTGCCCCACTCCCAAATTGTTGATTTATCCTATTGAATTCCCAAAGCTAATTGTGCTGATCATACCTCCATCACAGCACTTCAGGAATGTAATAAATAAATAGTAAAAATAATTTGAGCTAATATTTATTCCATGCTTATATGCCCGGCTTGGTGCTGAGGGTGTCGTACACATTATCTCATTAAATAACTAAAAACCCTACGAGGGAGAGGCTCATAATCGCCCAGTGTGGGTGTCAGGAGACAGACTTGGACTCCGACACTCCTGGGCTGGAGGAGCGGAGGAAAGGAGCATTCTCTTTGGGGATGGGAGGCTTGAGGGTTCGGTAGAAAGGAGCAGATCAGAGACAGGGAGGGAAGGGCAAACAGGGGAAACAGCTCAGACAGAGGCCCAGAGACAAGAGGGTGTGGAAAATGCAGGAATCGCATGAGGCTAGAGCTTGGGGGGGGGGCAGAGAAAGGGAAAGAGGGGAAGAGGAGTCTGGCCAGGTAACTAGACGCCAGGAGCCCTCAGGAGGCTCCCCTTACATGGAGGGGTTCCCAGGAAGGAGAATCACTCTAGAATCTGCACTGTGGGGGTTAGAACAGGGTCTGGTCTGGGAGCAGCTGGATTGGTGTTCCCGGGGGAGGGTAAGCCAGGGAAGAAACCCCAGGATCAACCAGAAAGCAGTGATAGGTGGGATTCTAGTGTGGAAGGAGCCAGGGGTTGTCATGGATGAGCCAACTTCTGGGGACACTTCTGTCACCCGCTTCCCAGGCTCCTTTGCCGGGGCCCGCCCTGGTCTATGCTTCACCTAACAGGTGTGTCTCACGTGGGCACGGGAATAGGCACCCCGGGCCCCAGAAGCAGTGCAACACTTGTGCAGAAGCTGGGGAGGAGCCCAGGAAGCCTGGTGGATCAGTGTTTCGGTTCTAGAATTCTCCCCATCCGCTCTCTGGAAGCAGAGGACAAGGAATCCACAGGGTTTGGTGAGCCGGAGGAGGTGGGGAGTTGAACAAAAGTTCTCAATGACAGCGTAGAGCAAGTGTACCTGGTCATTGTACCGCCTCCCCCACCTCACCGTCCTGCTTTCCAGTGGCTCCCCCACCTGGATCTTTCTGTGACCTATGCTGTCACTCCATCACATCACACTGTCCTGATGGGGCATTTAGGTTCTCACCCACACTCCCCCCAGCATCCCAGTGCCACCCAGAGACTGTTGTAAGGGCAGAGCATGTCCCAGTCTCCCTTTCACTAGCGCCACACCCCCAAGTCTCTATACAAGGTCACCTGTCACTCGCCGCTGTCACCCGCTTATTTTCACCCAGAGTACACCTTGCTGTACTCTGGTTACTCTGCTGCCTGTCACATTTGTGTTGCCATCTTTACGCCTTCCCCTTGTTGCTGTGACTTTGTCACCTGTTAATAGTTGTACTGGCCCCCAGAGTGCCAGGGTTTTTAAACTACAATCGACAGAAATCACCCTCCACAGAAAAGGCTCTTGGTTGCACACAAATCCCTCCACAAAGGAGAAAAGCAGCCAGCAGGGTGACTCCCCAGTTGCCCACAGATCTGGTCCCACAAAGACACCTTCCATCCTTCTCTACTCCCCGGGTTTCAGATGAAGCTTAACGGTCCCAGACGCCTGAAATCAGTGCCACCCTCAGCAAAACGGGGTCCAGGGGTTTCCCACCTCTTCTAATGCCAGCATCTGTTAAATATGGGGGTGAAGGGGGTGCCTGGCTGGAGAGACATAGGGGGGAGTATCCCCACCTTGCTGTGAGGGGGCCAGGAAAATGGGATCCAGGAAAATGGATATCTAGAAGTCCTGTCGTGGGATCTGTCTCATGAGGGGTGCATTTCCCAGACCCAAGGAAAGGTCCCTTGAGTCACCTGATGACCAAGTCGATGGCAAAGGTCCTGTAGGCTGTGCTGCTCCTAACTTGTCATCAGCCCTGTTCCCGTCACACCTTCCGACGTCTTCCTTCTGTCCGTCACCATCAGAAACTGTCTTAACCTTGTCATCTCTCATCGCCGTACTGCTTCTCCACTGCCACCTGTCATGTTCACACACTGTCTCATTGTCCTTTACCACCGGATTCCAGCCTCCCCACCAACGGTACACCAGTCACGGGGCGGAGCTCCTCTATTACAATGTCATCTGTCGCAGTCAGCCTGTGTCCTCTTTGCCACCTGTTGCTGTCATGCTGTGTCCTCATTGTCACCTGTTGCTGTCACACTGTCTGTCCTTCACTCCCAGCTCCTACTAATTGTCACCTGTCCCTGTTACCCTGAGCACCCCCCCACACACTGCTGTCCCCTGTGGAGGTCATGATGGAATGTCTGAGTCATTCCTGCTCCGCTCTTTCTTCCCACGTGTACCCCTCCCGCCCCCTGTGCTGTCCTCAAGTCCCCTTGGGCAGACATGACACCACCATGTGTGTCCAGGGCTAGGAGACCACCGTCGGCCCCCTGCCCACCCTCCCCCCCCGCGCCGTGATGTCCATTAACCCGGGCTTGAGGAAGGGATGGAGACAGGGTGGGCGGAGCATGCGCAGGAGCTCAGGGCAGGGACAGGAGACAAACACATATGGCAGGAGGGGGTGCCTGGAGTCTGTGCTGTGTGGGGCACTGTGCCGGGTGGCCTGGGGACAGAGCTCTCTTTGTCTGAGCACAGGAAGCAGCTGAGCCCGGAGGATGGAGCACATGGGCGGGGAGTTTGGCCAGATGCCTGGGAATGAGGCGGGGAGGTGGTGGGTCCTGGAGGGCCAGGCGAAGGCCCAGAGGAGGTCAGAAGCAGGCCAGGAGGAGCAAAGAGAGCAGCCGAACCCTGAGCGCTTCCCCATCTGGTTCTCGGGACACGACAAGACCCCCCAGTTCATGGAGTGCTCCCTGTGTGCGGGCTGAACCCTCATCACAGACCCCCGAGGCGGCTCTGCTATCTTCCCCATTGCACGGTGGGGAAACTGAGGCACAGAGTCCCCAAGTCACTCACTCCAGTCTCCCAGCCAGTAAAGAACCCAGGCGCACTTGAACCCAGGCCGAAAGCCCCAAGCCGCAGTCTGCTGGGCAAGGGGAGGTAGCAGAGTGCTGTGTCTTTCTGATACATATGCATATACTCTTTTTTCTTTAACAGTAAACACAAATGTTAGCACCTGTGTACATTGTTCCGTCCTTGATTTTCTTTTCTTCTTTGGAAAAACTTATTTTACTCGTAAACTAAATAAGTGCCTCTCGATGATTGTCTTTTTCCTTTTTTTTTTACTGTTTTTATAAAATTAAGGTAACATTCAAATAACATAAAATTAGACATTGTAGGGGTGCCTGGGTGTCTCAGTGGGTTAAGCCTCTGCCTTCGGCTCAGGTCATGATCTCAGGGTCCTGGGATCGAGCCCCACATCGGGCTCTCTGCTCAGCAAGGAGCAACCCCCTGATCTCGGGGTTGTGGGTTCGAACCCCACATTGGGTGTAGCAATGACTTAAAAATAAAATCCTAGAGGCGCCTGGGTGGCTCACTGGGTTAAGGGTTGGACTCGGTCTCAGCTCAGGTCTTGATATTAGGGTCTTGGGTTGAAGCTCTGCACTGAACTCCATGCTAGGCATGGAGCCTACATAAAACAAAACCAAAAAAATGGTAAAAATAAATAAATAAGTGGAATCATATAAAATGTCAGCTTTTGATCTGGCTTCTTTCCCTAGACAGAATGATATCAAGGTTCCTCTACCTCGCAGCAAATGTGGGTGTTTTCTTCCTCTTAATGGCTGAACAGTATTCTGTTGTTGGGATGGATCCTAGTCTGCGTGTCTGCTCACCAGCGGACAGATGTCTTGGTTGTTTCCACCTTTTGATAATGGCGACTAGTGCCACAACGAATGTACTTGCTCTTTTCATGTCTTTTTTTTTTTTAAGATTTTATTTTTAAGTAAATAACGAGAACTTGCCCATCCTTCTTTACGTCTAGGGGGGGTCCATGGATGAGCTGAACTGTCCTTTATTTAGCTACTCATCTCCTGACGCACCTGCCGGCGTTGAACCTTTTGTAAATTTCAGCATTTCAGGACAGCATTTCAGGAGAGCCTGGTACAGGTGTCATCTCACATTAGCTATCCCATGGGCTTTTTAGAAATCTTTTCGTTATGGAAAATGTCAAACATATGCAAAACTAGAGAGAGTATGTAGACAGCATGGCGAACTCCTGTGGATTCATGGTTCGGCTTCCATAATTACCATCGTCACCTTCCACCCAACCAGCCTGTCTGCTGAAGGGACAATGGACAGAGTAGAGATGCCTGGGAGATGACAGCTGCCAACAGGATCAGCCACCGGGGAGCAGAAGCCCAAGAAGCCCCTGGGACAACTGTCCCAGGGGCCTGCTATGAAGACAGAGTGAGGGGGAGGGCGGGAACAGCACATCCACGGGGCATGACGAGGAGCTCGGCAGAGAGAATTAGGAGTCATCTCAGAGCTGCTGACAGCACTTAGCCTTCGGGTGGTCAAGCCGTCACTCAGCCTAGGGGAAGGAAGGATGGCCACTGCTGGTGCCAGACTGCTGGCCAGGGGACTGATGGAAGAAAGGTCGCCCTGCAAAGACACTCAGAGGTGCAAGGCAGGGACCTCCAAGTGGGAAGGACTCCCCGACACCACCGTGACAGACAAAGCAGACAGAGCCATGGAGCAATAATGGGCAAACATTTCCTGAGCTGAAGACAGACCTATGTCTCCAAAGGGAAAAGCTCCTGACTCTCAGATGCCTCCCACCCCAGGACAGAGAACGGACACGCTCCTGCCACATCTGGAATGTCATGACATGGAAGATGAAAAGGAAGTCCCAGGAGAATGTTCTCATCAGGAACTGCCAGAAGGGAGAAGGCAACAGACAGCCACTCCACACTGTTGAGTGGCGAGCTGGGGTGATGCCAATAAAATGCTACCTCAACCCCACTCAGAGCGAGGTTATGAGAACCAAGGAAACCGGTGTTGGCAAGGATAAGAAGTTGGAGCTGTGGGAAACAGCATGGCGGGTCCTCACACACTGAAGCATCATTCATGAGTCAGCAGTTGCATTTCTGGGTCTATAACCAAGAGAACTGCGGGCAGGGACTCAAACGTATATGGGGACACTCATGTTCCTGGCACCGCGATTCACAATAGCCAGAGTTGAAGCAATCCCAGTGACCGTCACCAGGTGAATGGGTAAACAAAACGTGGTCCATCCACACAACGGAATATGATTCACGAAAAGGGAAGGAGATTTTGACACATGTTATAACATGTGTGAACTTAGAGGGTGAACTTAGAGGACATTATACTCAGTGAACCCAAACACAAAAGGACAGTTCCTATAGGGTCCCATTTCTATGAGGTCCCTAGAGGAGTCAGATCCATGGAGACAGGAAGTAGATGGTGGGAGCGGGGGAGGGGGGCCAGTGTTTCATGAGGACAGAGCTTCATTTTGGGAAGCTGAGAAAGTTCCGGAGACGGATGGTGGCGATGGTTGCCCCCCAGTGTTGAGTATCCATTCCACAATGTATACGTACATCAAATCATCACACGGCCCATTTTAAATAAATATGATTCTATTTGCCAATTCTTTCTCAATAAAGTCGGGGGGGAATTGTAAGAATTTAAAAAGTGGGTAAGATGGTAAATTTTAGGTTCTACCTATTCCATCATGATGTTTAAAAAATGTGGAGGTCACAGTTTCACTTAGCACCAAGGTGTCCTTAGGGATGCAATCCTTCTGAAGATTCCAAGGGACAATCCCTTTCCTTGCATTTTGCACCTTCCAGAAGCTGCCTACACTCCTTGAATTGTGGCTGCTTCCGCCATCTTCAAAGCCAGCAGCGTAGCACCTTCCAATCTTCCAACCTCCTGGCTCTGAGGCCCCTTGTGATGACATTGGACCCCCAGGTAATCTAGGATGTACGCCCTTCTCCAGGTCCTTAACTGAGTCCCATCAGCAAGTGTGTTTCCATCCTAGGTAACCTATTCATGAGTCCCAGGGATTAGGATGCTGGAGGTGCGTTCCTTAGCCTACCACAGTGAGTTCCCCATTCAGCACTAGGTCCCAGGAATGAGCAAAACATGGAGTCCGAGCTGTGTGTCCAAGCCCTGCCTCTCGACCTCCAGACCTCGGTGCCTCCTCTTCAAAATGGGAAAGAAAATCTCTCTTTCGGTCATTTGGCTGCAAAAATCAGGTGAAATCAAGCAGGTGGAAATATGCAGTGTCCACATGGCCAACCCAAGACACAGGTGATCAGTGACTCAGGCCTGGGGTCAACATTTCTTCCTGCAACAAATACTTATTGACCACTTACTGTGTACTAGGCACTGCTGACAGGAAGGCAAGCAGAAATAGACCTTGACCTCCTGTAGAACCTGGGGAATATTCATTCAGCTGACGTTCATTGAGTGCCTACTGCATACCAGGCACTGTTCTAGGGGCTGTGGGTTGGCGGGGGGTGGGATGCATCATCAAACATAGCACACATTCCTGGAATTAACATTCTAGTCGAGGTAAGTGCCACAGAAGGAAGGTGCCCAGTGCCCACCCTTAAGCTGGGGGCGGGCATCAGGAGAGGTTTCTCTAAGGCAGTGACCCTCGCTCTGAGATTGGCCAGACAAGGAGTTAAACTGAGAGCGAAGAGTAGAGCATCCTAACAAGAGAGAACAGCATCAGCAAAGACCCTGATTGAGTTTGTGTGGCTAGAGCACACGGAACAAGGGAGAGAGGAGGGAGGGGGGAACTGTGGGGACATCCTTGCTATTTCAAGGTCAGCAGGGAGCCATCTAGGGCTTTTTGTAGAAGGTGATCACAAGTGGGTTCTGCAACACCTGGGACCACTGGGCCAGGTGTGGGTTAGTCCTGCTAGGGAGGTGGGACCTGGGCACCCACCCTTAGCCCTGCCATCTGCACCCATCTCTCCGGGGTTCTGGGATCTGGCCAGCCTGTCTCCCAGGGGTCCCATTCACGGCCAGCGGCTCTCAGGATCTCTCCTTGCAGCTTCCTGCCCCGTCCCCCAAACTTCCTGGATGCCATTAATTCAGTCAACCCCTATTGGGCATCTGTGTGCCAGATGATATACATTTATTATCACATTGAGTTCCCCCAATAATCCTAGACAAAGGCATGAAGCCCAAGGTCAGAACCTGAAGGCAGCAAGCAGCTACGGATGGTTTCAGGCAGGAGCCACTCAAAGTTGGGAGGATTGATCGGACCTGCCGCTAGGGGGCACTCGAGTCCTCCTATGGATGGTCTCCAAAGCTACTCTGCGCAGATTGGTGGCCACTGGCCACAGGATGAGCGGTTGAAATGTGGCCAGTCCGAACCCAAATGTAAGTATAAAAATACACAGCAGAGTCCGAAGACTTCGTAAGAGAAAAAGAATATAACACGCTTCGCTAAGCCCTTTAAAAAATACCGGTGACATGTTGAGATGATCATATTTGGGGCACACTGGGCTAAGTAAATTACATTATTAAAATTTCATCGGTATCTTTTTTTTTAAGTTTATTTATTTATTCTTTTAGTAATCTCTGCATCTAACATGGGATTTGAACTCCTCACCGCGGGATCAAAGTCACATGCTCTTCTGACTGAGCCAGGCAGACACCCCTTTAATTTCTTGTAAGACAATACAAGAGTGTTTATGTTTCTACCAAATCAAGCCGGCTTTAGAGATAAGTTACTATTTTCAGCTGTTGTAAGGGGGCAAATGACCCTCTTTTTCTCTCATTTCCTCTTATATTGGTCATCCTTCAAGTTAACCATCTACAGGTTAACTGCCAGGCTCTACCCCTCACTCACTGGGCAAAAGTCCATATTCATAGACCAAAAGTAGAGACGGGGTCATATAAATAGGTAATCATACTGGATACACTTTTTCACCCAAGATATCCATGGAAACTGCTCAGACCCTCTGCTAAGGTCCGAATTACACTCCTTTTAATTTCTTAATGATCTTCCCTATATGGTGTAGATGAACCAATAATTTATTCAGCCACATCCTCATGGACAGGTCTCCACTCAGTTTATAGGTTTTATTCTCTCCATGATCGAAAAGAAAAAGAAACAAACAAAAAACCAAAGCAGGGGCACCTGGGTGATTTAGTGGGTTAAGCCTCTGCCTTCGGCTCAGGGTTGTGGGATTGAACCCTGCATCGGGTTCTCTGCTCAGCAGGAAGCCTGCTTCCCCCTCTCTCTCTGCCTGCCTCTCTGCCTACTTGTGATCTCTCTCTCTCTGCCAAATGAATAAATAAAATCGTAAAAAAAACCAGTGCAATAGATATTTTTATACCTATGCTTATATGCACTTAATGATTCTATTTCTAAGGGAAAGATTTCGAGGAGTGAGATGTTAAGTGAAGGGCTTTTGTGTTTTTAATTTGAATAGACTTTGTCAGGTCCTAGGTATCAACAAATGGATTCCAAAGTTTATAGAGAAAAGCAAAGCCCTAGACTAGGGGTGCCTGGGTGGCTCAGTTGTTAAACATCTGCCAGATCTGCTCAGATCATGATCCCGGGGTCCTGGGATCAAGCCCCACATCAGGCTCCCTGCTCACTGGGAAGCCTGCTTCTCCCTCTTCCCGCCCCCACTCTCCCCGCTTGTGTTCCCTCTCTCGCTCTCTCTTTCTGTCAAATAAATAAAATTTAAAAAAAAAAAGACCTAGACTAGCCAACACAATACTAAAGAACAGAGTCGGAGGATTGACACTACCAATGTCAAGACTTTCTATAAAAGCTTCAGTAATAAGGACTATAGTGTTGGCAAAAGAACAGACAAATAGATCAATGAAGCTGAACGGAAAGCCCAGAAATAGAGCCGCACAGATAAAGGCAACTGATCTTTGACACAGAAGCAGCCCTTTCAACAGAGGGTGCTGGGAGAATTGGACATCCATAGGCACAAAAATGAGTCTAGACACACACCTTACACCATTCACATCAATGAACCCAAAATGGATCATAACGAGGTACCTTGAATTAGCAAGTTCAGAGACAGAAAGTTGAATCTGGGTTACCAGGGGCTGAGGGGGAGGGGAGTGGAGAGTTATTATTTAACGAGCACCGTTGCTGTTTGGGATGATGAAAAGTTCTGGAAATAAAGAGTGGTGTGGTTGCCCAGCCTTGTGAATGTTATGGATGCCCCTGAGTTATACACTTACAAATAGCTAAAATGATAAGTTGTTTACTATGTATATTTTATCGCACATACACGAGCACACACACACATAGGGATCATAGATTTAGATGTAAAATGAAAATCTATAAAACTTCTAGAAGGAAACATGGGGAAAAAATCTAGGGGATCTTGGGTTTGGCAATAGGTTTTTAGATACAGCATTAAAAGAATAATCTATTAAAGTTAAAAAAATGTTGAACTTTAATAAAATTAAAATTTTGCAGGGGGAGGGGGATGCCAGCTGGCTCAGTCAGGAGAGCATACAAATCTTTTTTTTTTTTTTTTTTAAGATTTATTTATTGGGGCACCTGGGTGGCTCAGTGGGTTAAAGTCTCTGCCTTTGGCTTAGGTTGTGATCCCAAGGTCCTGGGATTGAGCCCTACATAGGGCTCTCTGCTCAGCAAGGAGCCTGGTTCCCCTTCTCTCTCTGCCTGCTTCTCTGCCTACTTGTGATCTCTGTCTGTCAAATAAATAAATAAAATCTTTTAAAATATTTATTTATTTATTTATTTGAGAGTGAGAGAGCAACCTTGGGGTGGGGGAGGGGCAGAGGGAGAGAGAAATGTAAGCAGACTCTGTACTCAGTGTGGAGCCCAATGTGGGGCCTGATGTGGGGCTCCATCTCCTGACCCTGAGATCAGGACCCTGAGATTCCTACCTGAGCTGAAACTAAGAGTCAGCTGCTTAAGTGACTTTGCACCCGGGTGCCTGGAACAAATGACTCTTGATTCCGGGGTCATGAGTTTGAGCTCCACACAGGGTGTAGAGGTTACTTAAAAATAAAATCTAAAAGAAAAATCAATTTGCTCTGCAAAAGTTGCCCTTGACAAGTCATAAATGGGAAGAATTAGTATCCAAAATCGATATTGTCAGGGTAAAGAATTCAAATTTCCACCAACCATGTATGAGTGCACTTTTCCCCACAGCTTCACCAGCAATGAGGGTTTGCACTTTTAAAAGATTTTCCCAGTTTGAGAAAGCAGTATCTCATGGTTATCTCAATATGCATTTTCTGACTCCCAGCCCCTCTGAGCACTTCTTCATGATTTTGAGTGACTTGGATTCATTTCTCTGTACACTGCTTATTCACGTTGTGTCTTTTTTTTGAATCATCTTTTTCTCAATTTATACTCTTTGTACTCTTTGTCATCTGATTTACTTGCTTCAAAATTTTGTGGTATCTTTTACCACCCAGAATTCTCTTTGCTCCTAAGGAAACTCTCTTTTGTCCTCAGATTGTACACATAGTCACTTAGATTTCCCAGAAGAACTTTTATCCTTTTGTATTTGAGTATTGGCCCTATCTGGCCTATATTTTTGCTTATCATTTCAACAATAAACAAAGGCTTTACTAAGGGTCTACTTGTTCATGAATTGGGCCAACACCATTTTTAAAATAAATCACCCTAAAAATAGAATAAATTAAAATAAAATAAATCACCCTATTCCCTGAGAATTAAAATACCACTTTTCTCATATATAGATTTTCATATATACTGGGATATGTTCTTGGACTTACATCCTTTTTCTTCTTCTTTCTTCTAAAGATTTTATTTATTTATTTACTTACTTATTTTGAGAGAGAGAGAGAGCATGAGCAGGGGTTGGGGCAGAGGGAGAAGGAGAAGCAGACTCCCCAGGAGAAGGGCCCCTACGCAGGGCTCTATCCCCAGACCCTGGTGACCCGACCGAAGGCAGACGCTCAACCAGCTGAGCCACTCAGGTACCCCTAGAGTTTTTCTACATTCTAAAGTGCTCTGTACTCCTCTGTCCTGTCATTGTTAAGCTTTGGAATTGAGGTCATGAAATGGAATTCATAAAATGAAGTTACAGATGCATTGTAAGAGTTTTCTGTATTCTCCCCTAGCACAACTGACTTAATCAGATGTTCCCCTTGGGTCAGTGATCAAAATGTGCATTTGTCTCAGACATCATTCATTTCCAGGGTGCCTGGGTGGCTCAGTGGGTTAAAGCCTCTGCCTTCCGCTCAGGTCATGGTCTCAGAGTCCTGGGATTGAGCCCTGCATCAGCCTCTCTGCTCAGCAGGGAGCCTGCTTCCCCCCTCTCTCTCTGCCTGCCTCTCTGCCTACTTGTGATCTCTGTCTGTCAAATAAATAAATAAAATCTTAAAAAAAAAAAAGAAATTGTTCATTTCGTCTAGCTTTTTCAGAATGTTGCCTGGACCTGCATGGAGCTATCTCTTATTTCATGTTTACATGGAGACTGAGACCTTATCTCCTAATCTTGTTTACTTTTCTGCTCTGAGTTTTTAAAATTAACCAGGGTGGTAAGAGGTTATCTGTTCCTGGGTCTCCTCAAAAGAATCTACTTTGTTAGGTATGTGTTCACCTTTTTTTCTCTATTTGATTCATTTGGGTATTTTTCATCTCTAATCCATTCTATTCTTACTACTTTGCCTACATTTCCTTCCTATATTTGTTTTCGTTCTTTGTCTGATTCGTGAAGCCAGGTCTGTGTTTCCTTCGTGGTCACTTTCTTTAATAATGGGGTGATTAAGGCTCTGGATATTTCTCCAAGAGTAGTTTCATCAATTTCAGGGATTCCTTTCTTTTCTTCTCTTTTTAAGATTTATTTATTTATTGGTCAGAGAGAGAGCCCAAGCAGGGGGAGCAGCAGGCTCCCCACTGAGCAAGGAGCCCAATGCAAGACTCGATCCCAGAACCCTGGGATCATGACCTGAGCGGAAAGCAGATGCTTAACCGTCTGAGCCACCCAGGTATCCCAGGGATTTCTATATAAAATGTTCTCTTCAGGCCCGCCAGTCTGGCTCAGTTGGAAGAGCACATGACTCCTGATCTCTGGGTTGTGAGTTTGAGCCCCACATTGAGTATAATGATTACCCCAAAATAAAATCTTTAGGGAGAAAAAAAGTTCCTTTTACTGTTTACTAAATAGTGTACAAGTTCCCCTCTTGGCTTCCTGTGTCATTCAAGACACTGTAGGGCAGGTTTGGGGAAGGGAGGGTGGCCAGGGTGTAGGGGCAGGGATCATGGTTTTCTCCCTCTGTTCATTCGCTTTATCTCTTCCATTGGAGAATCCCACCCTTTGTAGAGAATTTGGGCGTATCTTCTTCTTGTCCCTGATTCTGCCAGATGTATACCGTCCTGTGTGCACGAGTCTTACCTCGACCCACATGGTTCTGTATTATCTCTAGCTCTTGTTTCTTCCTATCTCAATTGGCACTTTGCTTTTTGTTTGACTCAGAATCTGTATGCGTTTATTTATGGATTTTCTTGAGATACAATTCACACACCATAAAATCTATCCTTTGAAGTGTACAATTCGGTGGTTTTTACTCGATTTGCATGGTTAATTCCAGAACCTTCTCATCTAATGAAAAAAAAAAAAAAACCTCATTTCCCTCGAGCCATCACTCCCGAAGCACTCATCTGCTTTCTGTCTCTGTGGATTTGCGGGTTGTGGACGTTTGATATCCATGGAATCCTACAGTATGTGACCTTCACGTCTGCCTTCTTTCACTGCTCCTCAAGACTCGCCCCCACTGAAATGAATCCGCACTTCTGACCCTTTACGGCTGGATGAGACTCCGGATGTGGAAGGATGGTGACAGCATCATCCACTCATCGGCTGATAGGCATGTGGACTGTTTCCCTGTTTTAGCTGTTACGAAGCCTTGGGTTAGGAAGATCCTCTCACAGGGCTTCTGGGGAGTCTGGTCTGTTCCCTCCAGCTCCCCACAGGACCCCGGGCTGTACAACCCCACTTCGCCACCCACTCCCTCAGCGAGGGAGCCCAAGCCCCTCCAAACCCCCACCAAGCAAAAACAATGATGCAATGAACTTGGCTGTTTCTCTTTTTTGTTTTAAAAACCAGCATTCTGTTCTTACGCTCTTGATCTAATCAGTACATCTGCTCTTTCTCTGAAGATAATCATGGTGGGGTTCTGTTGCTTTTTCTTTCACTTTTTGCATTTTTCCCCCTTTGTTTGATTGTTTGTCCGATGTTTACGCTGGTTTCTGCCTTTCGTTTTGATAGTGTCTCCAAATCTTGTATTTGGATGCGAGGCACAGGGCTGACAGCGATGGGAGCAGGGGTTCATATTGGTGGAGGGGTTTCACTGAAGCTGAGCCCCTCCTCTTTATGGGTCAGTCCCTAGAGAGATTTTCTCTGGGACCATTAGGTTTCCCCAGAAAGGACTCCAGTCTCCTGGGCTGACGGGGTGGAGGGAGCGCCCTTGGCTTTCTTGGGACCCGGCAGGGAAGAGGCTAGACACCTCCAATACAGAAGTTTCACCCCATCCCTTTTTGTTTTTTTTTTAGGTATTTATTTATTTATTTATTTATTTATGGAGGGAGGGGCAGGTTCTCAAGCCGACTTCCTACTGAGTGTGTAGCCCTATGTGGGGCTCAATCTCATGACCCTGAGATCATGACCTGAGCCAAAACTAAGAGTCAGACCCATAAGTGACTGAGCCACAGACACCCCCGCACACAGCATCCCTTGTTCTCGACATGGCACGTCCGCTACCTGCCTCACACCCGGTTACCTCTCAGGTGGAAGCTAATTTCACCAGAGAATCAACTTCCTCCCTGCTATTTCTTCAAATCCTAGTTCTTCTCCTCAGTAGTCTTTCATTGGACGCCTACTCACTGACCAGCACCATCGGAGGCACCGGCAGTACACGCTGAGCAAAGCAGGTCATTCCTGCCACCAGGAGCTTGCCCATTCTGGTTCCTTCTGGAACCTTCTCTACTGACCATTCTAGTTCCTTCTGGAAACTTCTTTATTGGAATACTTGGATTTAACCTCCATGTCCCTTAAAATTTTTCCTTCCATAGTCCCCATCTCTCATTAACTAGCCTTATCTATGTCTGGTTCCTTTTCCAACTACATTTTTTGTTTCATGATAATAGACCTTTTCCCGTGTCAATAAATAGATATGCATAGATATGCAGCCATCTTTTTTTTTTTTTTTTAGTGATTATATAGTACTGTACTACTTGACCATACCATTATATACTTAACCAATATTCTATTATTGGGCACTTAGGTGCTTTCTGATTTATTACCATTGTTATAATAGATATAACTATATTATATATATATAACTATATTGTGTACATATTATTATATATAATTACATATAGTTATTTAACTACATTACATATATATTTTATGTAATATAGAATATATAAACATAAATGTGTTATATGTAGGTAGTATGCATATATGTTATATATTACTATATATTCTATATATTATATATGTTGCTAAAACTCCAAGTCTTTAATTTTTATCTTAGAATGAAGACCTAAAAGTAGAATTTCCGGGTGAAAGGCCATTTATTAAACTTTTGGATACGTGTTGTCAGTTGCGTTCTAGAAACATCCAACCCCAAACGGGCCAAGTGGGGTCTCCAGCGAGTGAACCCCACAGCAAATCAAATACCATCCTGGGGAGAAAAATTAACCATCTACAAGCAGCAGACTAACTGGCCGGGAGCACAGCCCTTTGCTGGAGACTGTGTGTGGCCCCAGGCAGGAAGGATGAGATCTGCCGGGACTGGAAAGCAGCTGCAGTCCTACTGGAATCATCGATGTGTCAGGGCGGGACACAAGGAACCATCTTCCCAGAACCCAGAAAAAGAGCAAAGAATTCTGGCTGGAATTAGGAGGCCCAGCCACGGATGGGACTCTGCTCCCGTGAACTCTACTCCACTTACACCACTCAGAGACTGGATGCCTGGTTTCCCTTTGGTGTCTGGGGCTTTAACTGGGGTGAAGAGAGGGTCTTTGAGTCTGGAGAGGTGTACAGGATGCCTCTGCTCTATCATCATCTGATCCATAGCTCTAGCCTCTTGGGTTCAAGCTCTCTGGGCTCTGATCTCCCATCTGGAAAATGGAAATGATAATCCGTGCCCCCCGGGTCCCCGTACGGACTTGAGGTCACATACGAGTGGGGGATGTTAAGAGTCAGAATATGGTTTTCCTGTGCCAGGCACTGCCTTTCTCTTTACATACATTATCCAGTTCCCAGCCAGCCCCTTACACAATGTGCGGGTACCACTGTCACCCCAACTTTGCACAAAAGCAAACTTTGTGGCTCAAAGAGGTTGAATAACCTACTCAAGGCAGCCCGCCTAGCACACAGACCCCACAGCCCACACCTGTGACCCCTGTGTGCTCCTGCCTTTCAGGAAGTACAGGTTTTTGCCGCCTACACAAAGCCACCCAGGGTTATTTACTTATTTTTATGAAGTAATCTTCACGCCCAATGTGGGGCTCGACCTCACCAACCACAAGATCAAGAGTCACATGCTCTGCAGACTGAGGCAGCCAGGCTCCCCAAAGGCACCCCGTGTTAGAGCTGGGGGCTTCCTGCCCCTTCCCCTGGGGGAGCTTAGACACATCACAACCAGTCCAACAGTGATCATCGATTATCACGTCTGAACTCCCACCGACCCTGGTAAGGTCCAGCCTGGGGGCCCCACATCTCCCTTCCGGCCTCTGATTCTGACTCAGGTCATGATCTCACGGTCATGATATGCAGCCCCGCACTGGGCTCTACGCTGGGAGTGGAGCCTGCTTAAGACTCTCTCTCTTGGGGCGCCTGGGGGGCTCAGTCAATAAGCGTCTGCCTTCGGCTCAGGTCCTGATCCCAGGGTCCTGGGATCAAGCCCCGCATTGGGCTCCCTGCTCAGCAGGAAGCCTGCTTCTCTCTCTCATTCCCCCTGCTTGTGTTCCCTCTCTCACTGTGTCTCTCTCTGTCGAATAAATACATCTTAAAAAAAAAAAAAAAAGAATTTCCAGATGGAGGCATTAGCTCAGAGGAAAAAGTCAGATAAAGACGAATAGATTGTATGATCTCCATTATATATGGAGTCTTTACAAAGTCAGGACAAAAACAAAAGCAAGACAGAGGAAGAGGGGTGGTTAACCAGAGACTGGGGGTGGGGGGAATGGTGAGATATTATAGAAACTTCTAGTTATAATTTTAAAAGCTTGGGGATCTAAGGTCCAGCCTTATGATTACAGCTAGCAACACTGTATCATACACTTGAAATGTTGCTAACACAGGGCAAGGAAAGAAATGGTTTGTAAGTCTGTGTCACAACGGGAGTGGTAGCTGACGTGGTTATGCTGGGAAACATTCCCCAAGGTATCAAACTGACACATTGTACACCTTATGCCACCTGCACCAGAGCCGGTGCAGGGCCCTCTCTCTAAGCAGGCACCCGGATCTCACATGCGAAGCTGGTCTTGGGGCTCCCTTTAATAGCAACAGGGCACAATGTGCTTGAGGGCCCCCAGCTAGGAAGCCACAGCACTGCGGACACCTGTGTCATCCGGGCACACCCGGGCTGCCTCTGAGAGGTGGGAGGAGGTCCTGCACTTCCACCTGGGCATCCAGTCCCTACCGGCCAGCTCAGCACCAACAGCTGGTTCTCCCTCAGCGCGCGTTGTTTTTGTAAATTTGAATTGACCCTTAGCATGGATGGGTGGAGAAGGGGTAGAGGTGAAGATAACAGAGAAGTGTTGGCTCACATGTGTTCTTCCTCGAGCACTTTTTCACAATTAAAAAGAAGTCTGAACAACATATGGAAAATTGGATTTTAAGAGAATTATTAAATTATTATTTAAAAAGAATTTTTTTATTAAAAAGAAAAAAATCTGAAGAGCTACCAAAAAAAAAAAAAAATGCCCTCCCACCGGGCAAGTAGAGGCTGGATTCTGTGGCTGAGTTTGGTGTTGGGTTCTGTGGCTAGGTTTCATGGCTGGGTTTTGTTTATTTATTTTTTTAAGATTTTATTTATTTATTTGACAGAGAGAAAGAGAAATCACAAATAGGCAGAGAAGCAGGCAGAGCGGGAGGGGGAAGCAGGCTCCCTGCTGAGCAGAGAGCCTGACAACGTGGGTCCCAGGACCCTGGGATCATGACCTGAGCCAAAGGCAGAGGTTTAACCCACTGAGCCACTCAGGCGCCCCACATGGCTGGGTTTTGTGTGGAGTTCATGGCTGCATTTCACAGCTGTGTTCTGTGACTTGGTTCCATGGCTCACTTAGGGCTTCAGTAACTTTGACACCTTCTGCTCTCTTGCCTGGGGAACTTTCAAGGTGAAGACACTGCAAAGACATTTTGTCCTACTTTGAAACAGTAAATGAATAAAGACAACCACAGGCCAGATCAGATTTAAACTGGGTTAAAAGTGGCCTTAGAAGCAAATGCCATCACCACAAAGGAGGAGGCAGGCAGGCACCGGGTTTTGAGCCTGGGGAAGGACTGGCACAGATGCCAGGGAAGGGTTACCTGGAGTAAGGGTTTGGCCAGGACACCAGCTGGTTTTCTTAGTGCTCTGGGTACAAAGTGCCATGAGTTGTACTATTCTCCCCTCAACCCCATTTCCCCCCAATTATCTTTATTAAATATAATATTTAATTTATATTTAATGTATATTGTAATGAATATCCTGCTCTAACATTAGTAATGTATTATTTGTATATTATATAAACATATAAATAATATTCCATTAGTTTTGAAATGTGAGTTTTGTTTTTTTTTTTTAGATTTTATTTATTTATGTATCAGAGAGAGAGGGCGAGAGAGCAAGCACAGGCAGACAGAGTGGCAGGCAGAGGCAGAGGGAGAAGCAGGCTCCCTGCAGAGCAAGGAGCCCGATGCGGGACTCGATCCCAGGACACTGGGATCATGACCTGAGCCGAAGGCAGCTGCTTAACCAACTGAGCCACCCAGGCGTTCCTGAAATGTGAGTTTTAAGAACACCTGATTTTTCAGGAATGCATTAGGATGTTTTAGTAGAAGCACCTGGTGTGCCAAGCACCTACTGTGAGTGAGACACTTTCTAGGTGCTGAGAACACCGCAGCGAACCATCCAAACCCTCCTGCACATGGCATTCCAGTGGGGGATGGGGCAGACTGTATTCTCCAAAAAGAGCTGTAGCAATCTTGACCATGCAACTTGCTCTTCTTCAGCACGAACTTGACACCCCTGGACAAGAGCCAGGGATCTAGGTCTCCCCCTCTTTTTTTTTTTTTTTTTAAGATTTTATTTGTTTGACACACACAGAGAGAGAGAGAGAGCACAAGTAGGCAGAGCAGCAGGCAGAGAGAGGTGGGGAAGCAGGCTCCCTGCTGAGCAGAGAGCCCAGGACCCTGGGATCATGACCTGAGCCAAAGACAGAGGGTTTACCCACTGAGCCACCCAGGCGCCCCTAGGTCTCCCCTCTTGAAGCTGGGCAGAACTGTGTCTACCTTAGCCACTAGAGTGCGGTAGAAATGACGTTATACCCCATGACTGGGTCATAAAAGGTGATGCGGCTCCTACCCTGGTCCCTCTTGGGGCGCTCCCTCTTAGAACCAGCCACCATGATGTGAGGAAGCCCAAGCCACGGGGAGGGGCCACAGACAGGTGCTGTTGACAGCCCCAACTGCGTTCCCAGCGGGTGGCCAGCATCCACAGCCACTGAAGGGAGCCAGGAAGCCTGGAAATTACTCCAGTCCCCCGTAAACAGAACTGTAAACGGTAAATAAGAACCACCCAGCTAGACCCACCCGACCCCCACTGTGAGGGATAATATGATTGTTACCATACTCTCTAGAACCAGGAGAGACAGCCATCAAAGAGACAAACAAGTGAATTTCAGCCAGGGATATGGGGACATGAAAGCAGAGTGAAGGGACTGAGTGGGCTGTTTTAGATGGGGGCATCAGGGAGGACCTCTTAGAGGAGGTGACCTTTGAGCTGAGGCCTGATGGATGAGAAAGAGTGAACTATGATAAGAACGAGGAAACAGGGTTCCAGGCAGAGGGAAGAGCAAGTGCAAAGGCCCGGAGGTAGGAATGATGTTGGGTATCTGAGGAATAACAAGGCAGCCAGTGCTGTTGGAGTAGAGAGAGCAAAGGAGTGAGTAGCAGAGGGAGGTGATGGGGGCCTTGTCGGCTGTGGTCCCTCTGAGTGTGCTGGGAAGCTGCATGATGATTTCAAGCAGGGATGGGATGAGTCCCAACCCCTAACAGGGTAAGGAGACGGGGGAGAGGGGGGCCTGGGGCTTTCCTGGGAGGAGAGCACCAGGGTCTCAGAATGACTTTTGTGGGTCATAAGCACTTTTACCCAGGGGCCCCTTCCTTCATTTATAATGAGAATTGCATGGGTATAAAAATTAATGCACTCCAGGCCAGGTTCATGATTATGTATTCATTATTGTCTATGCGCTTTTTTTCTTCTGATCTTAAAAAAAAATTTTTTTTTAACATTTTCATGAGCCCCTAATAGTATCCTGGGCCCTGGGCACAGTGCCTAAAGGATGAGCCAGACCTTCAAAGCCATCCAGGTGACTGAAAGCCACATGGTGCCACAGCTGGGCATAGACCCAGACCCGATGGACAGTCAGCCAACCTGGCAACAGTCTCACCCTTGGGGAATCCCAAGTCCCGCCGGAAGCTCCCACTGATGGATGGACTGGTGGAATGATCGAGACTCAGCCAGTTTAAGAGAGGATAGCGGTGGCAGAGAGCCCTCCGTCATACACGATGTTGGAAAAAGTTCCAGGGGAACAAAAATTCTGCATTTTGTGTGGCTAAGCCAAGAGAGTTGGCCCCTCCCAGAGCTGCTTCTATTTCCCTCCGGGAAGCCAGAATCACACAGGCAGGGGGTTCACAGAAATTATTCTCTCTGGGCATTCAGCAGCCTCCCATGACTGGCTCAAGACGTTTGCCATCCCTTGATTCATCTCTAGGTGAGAAGAGTGCATCTCTGGGGACAGCAGCACCAAGACAGAGAGGCAGGACCGTGCAGGAGCTGCAACAGTCTTCAGAGTTGGGTGTTTAAGTTATTAGCCTCAAGGCACTGGGCAGCTTAGGGACTTCTGTGTTCTCAGCTGTGAAATGGAGGAAATAATTATACCTAATCCCAGCGCGGAAATTGTGTAATTTAAACCAGATAGTGGTGGTTAACCCTTAGAACCACATCCGGCATGATCCAGTTCGGACCCCATAAATGGTCTAGAAAATAAAACCAGGGAGACAAAGCGACAGCCGACCTGCTCCAGAACTGAGCAGCTGTCCTTAAATACCAGACCCTGAATTAAAATACTTTGGGAAACTGGTGGGGGCCTTGACAGATCAGCTCAAATATTCCCAAGCAAGAGGGGCACCTGGCTGGCTCAGTTGGGAGAGCACATAACTCTTAATCTTGGGGTTATGAGTTCAAACCCCAACTTTAGGTATAGAAATTACTTAAAAGTAAATTACTTAAGGGGAGCCTGGGTGGCTCAGTGGGTTAAAACCTCTGCCTTCAGCTCAGGTCATGATCCCAGGGTCCTGGGATCAAGTCCCACAACGGGCTCTCTGCTCAGCGGGGAGCCTGCTTTTTCCTCTCTCTCTGCCTGCCTCTCTGCCTACTTGTGATCTCTGTCAAATAAATACATAAAATCTTTTTTTAAAAAAGTAAATTACTTAAAAATTATTTTTAAATTACTTAAAATTTTAAAAATTAAAAATTAAAAAATTAAAATTTAAAATTAAAAAAACTAAAAAAAATTACTTAAAAGTAAAATCTTAAAAAAAAAATTCCCAGGGCACCTGAGTGGCTCAGTCAGTTGGGCATCTGCCTTTGGCTCCAGTGGTGATCTCAGGGTCCTGGGATGGAGCCCTGCATTGGGCTCTCTGCTCAATAGAGAGAGTCTGCCTCTCTTTCTCCCTCAGTCCCTCCCCCAGCTTGTGCACTCTCTCTCTCTCAAATAAATAAATAAATTCTTTTAATAAATAAATAAATAAGTCCCAAGAAGGATAAAGAGGTAAAGATAATCGAAGCGAAGCAAAATGAAAAGGAGGAAGGAAGCCTTGCCAGATATGAAAACACAATAGGCAGCGGGAACCATGGAAACAATGTTGCTTTAGCAATAGGATTGGAAACCAAATTCATGGACCAAAATCTTGCATGATACACACAGGTGTGTGTGTGTGTGTGTGTGTGTGTGTGTGTGTTTGATTTTGCAGTTAAGTATTTGGGAGACAAAAAATAAATAAAATCCTGGTCTCATACTACATCAGAACCACTCGAATTGCTTGTGGCTATGCATGACCAAGAAAGAAAGAAAAGAAAAAGGAGGTTGGTTTTCCCTTCTAATAAAAAACAAGAGCTTTCCAGAAGTCCTAGCATCTATGTCCCTGTGCATCTCACTGGCCATAAACAGGTCAAGGCCCCCCTCTGGCTATAAGGGAGTCTGGGGACTTGTGGGTTTTTTTTTTTTTTTTAAGATTTATTTATTTATTTATTTATTTGACAGACAGAGATCACAAGCAGGCAGAGAGGCAGGCAGAGAGAGGAGGAAGCAGGCTCCCTGCTGAGCAGAGAGCCCGATGCGGGACTCGATCCCAGGACCCCGGGATCATGACCCAAGCCAAAGGCAGAGGCTTAACCCACTGAGCCACCCAGGTGCCCCCAAATCAGTGTTCTTTAGTAACGGAAAAGAGACAATAAATACGCAAGCAGGGGCACCTGGGTGGCTCAGTGGGTTAAGCCTCTGCCTTCAGCTCAGGTCATGATCCCAGGGTCCTGGGATGGAGTCCCACATCGGGCTTTCTGCTCAGTGGGGAGCCTGCTTCCCCCTCCTCCTCTGCCTGTCTCTCTGCCTACTTGTGGTCTCTCTCTCTCTCTCTCTCTCTCTCTGTCAAATAAATAAAATAAATAAAAATCTCTAAAAAAAATAAATAAAAATAAATAGACAAGCAACCAAGCATCTTTGAAAAAATACCCTCAAACGAATTCCAGGCATGGAGTGTTCAACACCCAAGATGGCCCCCTGTGATCGAATGTCACCTCCTGATATTGGAGTCCCTCCCACATTAAATCAGAGGTGGGGTGCCCTGTGTGATCAACGGAATTCTCTAGAAGGACAGTATATGAGTTCCGGGGCTAGGTCATAAACATCGTCGCAGTTTCTGTCTTGGTCATCAGCAGGGCTAGGCAAATTTTCCCGTGAGGTGCTAGATCGTAAATATTTTATGCGTCATGAACCATGTGATCCTCGTCACACCGACTCGACCTGCTAAAATTGTTCTTGCAAAAAAAAAAAAAGCACCCACAGGCAACATGTAAACACATGGGCGTGCTGCTATGCCAACAGAAGTTTATAAAAACGGGCAATGGACCAGTTTTGACCCATAGGTGGTATTCGGATCACCTCTGGTCTTTCAGACTGCTTAATCCGTTCAAGGAGCACCGTGGAAGGGCGCAGGTGATGGGGGGCTGAGGCCTCCCCCCCAACAACCGGCACCAACTTTGCCAGCCCTGTGAGCATGTCACCTACAAAATGAGTCCAGTCCAGGGTGACCTCCGGCTCTGACATCCTCTCAATTTCTGATCTGCAGAAAATTGGGAAGAAAATAAATGTTTGCTGCTACATTCAGCCACTGTGTTTTGGGGTCATTAGTTATGCAACAATCAGCGATAAGCACAAGGTGGTCTCAAGAATTAAATACTTAAAAATCAAACTACACAGTTCCGTGTAACTAGAAGAAAAAAGAAGGGAATAAGAGTAAATGGATTTTGAAACTCTGAGATCTCAGAGTTCATTCTAAGCTCAGTGGGAGAGATGGGAAAGGAAGGGACTGAGTTGTCTCTCTTTAAAACTTAAAGAGCTTTACCCGAATCAATTCATGTTAATATTCCAGCCCGGAGAAGGAAAAGACCATGAACAGAGAAATCACAAATACCATGGTGAAACAGGCAGACCAGCCGTGCGGACACATGAGCAAAACACATTCAACGCCCGAATTCTCCCAGATTCTCGTTGCTGGGAGGAAATGAGACATCTCGTTGTCTATTTCAATAGTGACTTTTTTTTTTTTTTATTTACAGAATCTCGCTTTGGCTTGCTGTTTTCAGCATAAATTGCAGCCTTCTGGAGAGCACTTGGCAACGTGTACCAAGAATCATCAAATGTTTGCCTCTTTCAAGCCAGTATTTCCACTTCTGAGAATTCACTCTGCAGAAATATGAGAAGTAGGCAAATATTTACCCACAACAATACTGGTGGTAGTATTATTTCAAGACTCAGGTAGCGCAAAGCCTGAGGTACACAGTTAAGCCAGCTAGAGTACAATAACATGACAGTTCACACCTCAAACCAACATGATACTGAAGGATAGCCAGACTGGAATTAAAATAAAATCTTCATTAAGAAATACAGGGGCGCCTGGGCGCCTCAGTCATTAACCCTCTGACATTCGATCTCAGCTCAGGTCTCCATCTCCGGGCTGTGAGTTCAAGTCCCGTGTTGGGCTCCATGCTGGACATGGAGCCTACTTTAAAAATAAAGGGGCAAGGGGCACCTGGGTGGCTCAGTGGGTTGGGGCCTCTGCCTTTGGCTCAGGTCATGATCCCAGGATCCTGGGATCGAGCCCCACATCGGGCTCTCTGCTCTGCGGGGAGCCTGCTTCCCCCGCCTCTCTGTCTGCCTCTCTGCCTACTTGTGATCTCTGCCTGTCAAGTAAATGAATAAAATCATTTTAAAAAAATAATAAAGGGAATAAATAAATAAATAACTGGGCCCCCAGGTGGGGGGGTGGGCTCGGTCAGTTAAGCGTCCAGTGCTTGGTTTTAGTTCCAGGCATGATCTCAGGGTCGTGAGATGAGAGCCCCACATAGAGATCTACCCTGAGTGCAGAGACCGCTTGGGATTCTCTCTCTCTCCCTCTCCCCCTCTGCCTGCTCGTGCACTCCCTCTCTCCCTAAAATAAATATTTTGGGGGCACCTGGGTGGCTCAGTCATTGAGCATCTGCCTTCGGCTCAGGTCATGATCCCAGAGGCCTGGGATCGAGCCCTGCATTGGGCTCCCTGCTTAGCAGGGAGCCTGCTTCTCCGTCTCCCACTCCCCCTGCTTGTGTTCCCTCTCTCGATGTCTCTCTGTCAAGTAAATAAATAAAGTCTAAAAAATATCATACAAAAAATAATAGAATAAATATTTTTGACATAAGTAAATAAATAATAACAAGGACAGGAAAAAATAACACAATGAAATCTATCATGCAGTCATCAAAAATGTTTTGAACAATTAAGAACAATATGGGAAGGTTTTTCTAACAACACGGAAAGATTTTTCTTCTTTTTTTTTTTTTTAAGATTTTATTTATTTATTTGGCAGCCAGAGATCACCAGTAGGGAGAGAGGCAGGCAGAGAGAGAGGAGGAAGCAGGCTCCCTGCTGAGCAGAGAGCCTGATGCGGGGCTCGATCCCAGGACCCTGAGATCATGACCTGAGCCGAAGGCAGAGGCTTTAACCCACTGAGCCACCCAGGTGCCCCCGGAAAGATTTTTCTTAACAAGACAAAGTGTTTTCACATAATTTTTATTATTATTTATTTATTTGACAGAGATCACAAGTAGGCAGAGAGACAGTCAGAAAGAGGGGGGAAGGAGGCTCCCCGCTGAGCAGAGAGCCCCATGTAGGGCTCGATCCCAGGACCCAGAGATCACGGCCCAAGCTGAAGGCAAGAGGCTTAACCCACTGAGCCACCCAGGCACCCCTTCACATAATATTTTAAGAAAAAGTTGCAAGTAGCTGGAACCCAATATTTTGGCCAGGATCTCTCTGATTTAAAAATCCTGTTGCAGGGTGTCTGGGTGGCTCAGTTGGTTAAGCATCTGCCTTCGGCTCAGGTCATGATCCCAGGGTCCTGGGCTCAAGTCCTGAATCCAGCTCCTTGCTCAGCAGGGAGCCTGCTTCTCCCTCTCCTTCTGTCTGCCACTCCCCTTGCTGTGTTCTCTCAATCTCTGTCAAATAAATAAATAAGTCTTTCAAAAAAAATCCTGTTGGTGGGGTGCCCGCCTGGCTCAGTCAGAAGAGCCCATGACTCTTGATCTCAAGGTCATAAGTTCAAGCCCCACATTGGGTGTGGAGATCACTTAAAAACAAAAAATCTTTAAAAAAAAAATCTTTACCAAAAAAAAACCGAAAAAAACTCTGTTGCCCATGGAGCAGCAGGAGTCTTCGCTGTTGCAAAACCGTGCGACCACTTTGGAAGACATTTTGGCAGTTTGTTCCAAAAATAAACATATCCTTACCATAAGACCCAGCAAACGCATTCTTCAGTATTTACCCAAAGGTGTTGACAGCTATGTCCACACAGAAACCCGCACACGAATGTTAGTAACAGCCTTATTCAGAAGTGCCCAAACTTGGAAGCAACCAAGATGTCCATCAGGAGGGGTTGGATAGATAAACCGTGGGACAGGCAGACAATGGAAAATTACTCGGCGCTGAGAAGGAAAGAACCATCCAGCCACAGAAAGACATGGAGGGGCACCTGGATGGCTCAGTTGGTTAGGCAACTGCCTTCAGCTCAGGTCATGATCCCGGAGTCCCCGGATGGAGTCCCGCATCAGGGTCCCAGCGCCATGGGGAGTCTGCTTCTCCCTCTGATCTGACCTTCCCCCCACTCATGCTCTCTCTCACTGCCCCTCCTTCAAATAAATAAATAAAAGTCTTTTAAAATAAAAAAATTAAAATTTAAAAAAAAAAAAAAGAAAGACATGGAGGACCCTTCAATGCACATGATCAAGTGAGAGAAGCCGGTCCGAGAAGGCCATG
This sequence comes from Neogale vison, assembly GCF_020171115.1. Lineage (NCBI taxonomy): Eukaryota > Metazoa > Chordata > Mammalia > Carnivora > Mustelidae > Neogale > Neogale vison. The sequence goes on from NC_058096.1 coordinate 219,138,621, forward strand.
CGCTGTAGAATTCCAACTCGGTGACATTCTGGAAAAGGCAGAAGCACAGGGAATAAAAACACCAGTGGTGGTGGGGGCTTGGGAGGAGGGGGTCATGAGCAGATGGAGCACATCGGATTTTTAGGGCAGTGAAACTATTCTGTATGATATTAAAATGGCAGATACATTCATCAGACATCTGTCCAAACTCACAGAATGTCCAGCTCCAAGAGTGAACCCCAATGTTAAACATGGACTTTGGGTGGTAATGATGCATGTGCAGTTTCGATGACGGTGAGAAAGGTACCCTTATGTCATTTGCTAGGGGGACAGTCTACGCATCTGGGGGCAGGAGGCATGTGGAAATTCCCTGTACTTTCCACTCAGTTTTGCCGTGAACCCAATAAATAAAGTCTATTAAAAAATTATAAAATCCTCTTGCCTTATGCTGAATGAAAGGAGCCAGTCTCAAAAGGCTATAAACTGTGCATTTCCAGGGTGCCTGGGTGGCTCAGTGGGTTAAGCCGCTGCCTTCGGCTCAGGTCATGATCTCAGGGTCCTGGGATTGAGCCCTGCATTGGGCTCTCTGCTCAGCAGGGAACCTGCTTCCTCTTCTCTCTCTGCCTGCCTCTCTGCCTACTTGTGATCTCTGTCTGTCAGATAAGTAAATAAAATCTTTTAAAACAAAACAAAACAAAACAAAACAAACCGTGCATTTCCATTTGCACCACAGTCTTAGAAAAGCCCAAACTGTTGTGACCAAGAACAGGTCCGAGGTTGTGGGGAGGGCCTGGGGGGGATGATAAAGGGGCAGAGTGGGGGAATGTGGGGGCAATGGAACATGTTCTGTGCCCTGATTACGGTGATTACACAAATTTCTGCACAGGTTAAAATTCACAGAGCTACATAACAAAGGAGGAAAGTAAAGCTTCCTTTATAATCATTATTCTTTAAATTTTTTTAAAAGATTTTATTTATTTATTTGACAGGCAGAGTTCACAAGCAGGCAGAGAGGCAGGAAAAGAGAGGCGGGGAAGCAGGCTCCCTGCTGAGCAGAGAGCCCAACTGGGGGCTCAATCCCAGGACCCTGAGATCATGACCTGAGCCCAAGGCAGAGGCTTTAACCCACTGAGCCACCCAGGTGCCCCTATTCTTTAAATTTTTTCAAAAAAAGAAAATCACATGTCAGATCTTCAGCCATCCACAGCTGGCCCACAAGACCCTTTCCTGTTTCCTTCTCCGCATCAAGAGTTGGTATGTCTGGGCCTTCTGTAAGCTGGAGGCTCAGAGGAGCTATGACTCTTGATCTTGGGGTGGTGAGTTCAAGCCCCACACTGAGTATAGAGAATACTTACATAAATAAATAAATAAATAAATAAATAAACTTTTAAAAAAAGAAAAGAAAAGAAAAAGGCACAAGACTGCCTATCTCTCACATGATTTCCAAGGTCTACAGTGGACCCCAGACCTCATAGGGAAGGGCCTGCTTCATCACACCCCATATTGTCTACAGGGCTGCAGGACAAATTCTGTGGACTCTGCTGATCCACCAGCACCTGCCTCATCTGTGGCTCCTTCTAGGATCCCACCTCAGCAATGGCCCCAGAGATTGGGGCAGCATTCTCTGTTCCTGCCTCTCCTTCTCCTCCACTGGGCCACCTAGGTCTATTGACTTTACCTCCTAAATGCCTCCCAAAACTTCTTCCAAAATAACTTGCTGTAAAAGCATCTGGCAAATGACTTGTATCCAGCGTATATAAAGAGCTCTTGCAAATCATCAACAAGAAAAAAAGGCAGAAACCCCAAAGGAAAAATGGGCCCTTCCCAAAAGGTCATCTCCAAATGACCAACAAAATGGAACCATTCACTATAGAGGCAGCAGGAAAAGTGGATGGTGAATTAAACAACAACAAAAAAATGACTTCTGAGAGGTCCCAAGGAGCCAGATATGAGGACTTTATTGCAGTGCTGTGAAAAGTGAAAAGTTAGAAGCTGCTGGAATGTGCATCCATGGAGGAGTAGAGAAAAGGAGGATGGTCCTGTGATGGAATATCATGTAAGAGTGAAGAAAGAATAAATAGTTTCTCCTCTCATCTCTATCTGGATATAAATGTATCTCAAAAACATACTGGTGAGTGAAAAAAAGTTGTGCAATGATAATTCAGTGTGATATACTATTTATATAAATCATATAAAACACACACAATCATTCTATATTTTGTTTACGGTTCTGTCTCTTCCCAGGAAGGTAGATACAGATTATGGAAGTGGCTTTCCCTATGGGGAGTACAGTGATTTTGTCTTTCGTGCGTGTCCCAGAGAAATGGGCTGGTGGGATCATCAGAGTGGAGTGTGACCTGATGGCCAACACAGCTGGGGGGTATCAGTGTGATGTAGGGGTCCAGAGGGACAAGAGGGACAAAAATAAAGGTGACCCTTATGCCAGCATATGTCCACCATATATAAAGAGCTCTTACAAACCAATAAGAAGAAGGCAGAAACTTCAAAGGAAAAAATGGGCCCTTCACAAAAGGTATTCTCCAAATGGCCAAAAGGTTATAAATATGCTTGACATCATGAGTCAACAGGCAGATGCACATTAAACCCAAAACACCATGTCATGCCACACCTACCAGAACGGCTAATGTGAGAAAGACAACACCAACTCTGTATCTACACTGCTTTGGAAAACTCCACAAAACTGATTCAACCCCGGTGCTGTCATTGGTAGGGATAAACTCAACAGAAATGCAAACTTGAGTTCATAACACTCCTGCTCACGATAACCCCACACTGGAAACCACCTCTATGTCCAGCCAAATGATGGGTCCATCAATTGTGGTAACTTGACAAAATGGAATATTATAAAACAGCGATTCTCAAACAAACAAACAAACAAACAAAAAAAAAACACAAAAAGACAGTGATTCTCTACAGGGGTGATTTTGACATTTGGCCATGTCTGGGGACATTTCTGGCGTTGTGGCTCGGAGAGGTGTACTGTCATCATCTCATGGGTAGAAGCCAGATGCTGTTCAACTTCCTGCCGTGTGTGGCACAACAAAGAATTATTCAGCCCCAGATGTCAGTGGAGGCTGAGAGACTCTGCTATACAATGACAATGAACACAGACCTCAACCTGGAACAAAGTGGGCAAATCCAACCGCACACTGCCGGGCATAAAGGGAATGCCCAGCCTGCTTCCCTTTATGCGAAGTCCAAAGGACAGTCAAAGGGATCGTATAGTTATTCAAAGTCAAGTTAGGGGTTACTTTGGGTGGGCGTGAAGGGAAGGAGACGCAGCATGGGCTTTGAGGGGCTGGCGGCATTCTGTCGTGGATCTGCGTCCTGGCTACATGAACCCAACATTAGTGACTTGTGCACGTTTTCTGTATGTGTGCTTTAGAACCCTCTGCCCTGTTCAGCTCTGCACTGGGTGACTTCTCTGACCTCTCCCCTCTCCCCAGCCACCTCCAGAGAACAGCTAGGGGATCTCTAGGGCACTCGGCTGACACTGTGTCCCTCCCTGCTCTAAACCCTTCCATGGCTCCCTATGGCCCCCAAGGTTAGATCCAAGTCTTTAAGGACTTTCTTGGCGCTGGTCCTGCTTTGTCCTCTCACTGTACCTACCTTCACTACTCCTTGCACCATCAAATTAACCTTCAGCCCCAAATAAGCTGCTTCAAACCTCCAGGCCTTGGCACCTGCTTTTCCTCTCTGCCGGATTGCTTGGCTGGCGTGACACACTCTTGCCCTCTGAGTTTCGGCTCCAAAGCACCCTGGGTTTTGCAAAATACAAGAGAAGGCTTTGAGTAATATGCAAAAGCTTACTGGCTCACCCCTCCAGGTCCTTTCCTCCAGGGAAAGCCCCCACACCCTCTGAGCCACCCAGGGATTACTGGGCTGGGGAGAACTGAGAAAGCCCAGATCTCGGCCAGAAGGTTGTGCGCCCCCCCCAGCCCCGCCCCTTGGGGAAGGACAAGACAGGGACCCTAAAGGTTCAGAGCATGGACACTACCCCTCTTCTTTCCCAGCAGCCCCCACGTCTCCAGCCCCTACCTGGGTTTTGCCTGTCCTACTCCCCATTTCCTCACCCACCCACCCCCATTTCCAGAAGACTCTGCGCTGCCCCGCCCCCGCACAAGCCTATAGCAGGTTCAGAAGGGGAGGTGGGGGAGCGAGGAAAGTTCCGGGGAGGTGGAGTCAGGTCAGCCCCGCCCCTAGCACTCCCGCTGGGCCTTGGGAGATTGAGTCCAGCGGGTCCCGGCTCCCACTCTTCCCCAGAACCGAGCCCAGGCAGGCTTCACGCAGGGCGGCTAGCTTTGGGGAGGCACCCGTGACTCGCTGGGCTCCAGTGCTCGCACGCTGTGTGACCGGGGGCCGGCACCCAAGGTCTCCGTGCCTCAGTTTCCTCGCCTGTGAAGGAAGATAAGGGTGCCCACCTCACAGGACCACGGAAGGGTCCGATGAGTCATTTAAAATGACTGTCCCGGGACAGTTTTTTTGTGGTGTTTTTACTCTAAATAGGCAAGAAGCCGAGGACATGCCCTGCCTTTGGGAAATGGTCAATACATGATGTTTTCCCCTCCCACGCCTCCTCGCGGATTGTCTCCGTGCTGTTCTTGACCCAGGAGGATCTAGAGGCCAAGTTCCAGCCCCATGGCCTCTGCTGCCTGAGTGCAGAGGGCAGCCCATTCTACCAACCCTGGGAGACAGGCAGGACAAGCCCTGGCCAGTGGCCCCTTGCAGTTAGGTCTAACCTTTCTCCGTAGCGCCCCCCTTGCTCTCACCCAAGGGGACTGTCACCTACGGGTGTCCTGCCCTCCCATGGCTCTGCCTGCGGCGGACACCAGGGACCACACCTCTCCAGCTCAGAGAGACACAGCGAGCTTCCAATGCGTCCCTCTCACGGACATCAGGACTTCTCCCCTGCGACCGGGCACTGTCCCACCAAGTCTGCTGTTGCCCCATGCCCCCCACTCAGGGTCACCCTCCTGGCCAGCCAGTCAGAGAGGGATCTCATGCGACGACGTGCAGTCCAGACCCATGACTCTCTCAGGCTGCCCCGTCTCAGGTCACATTGGACTTTGTTTCAAGGGACCGCCCCCCCCCACCCCGCCCTGCTTCCCAGCCCCCTGCATCTCCGCCTACCTGTCCCCTCAGCTGAGGGACATTCTGTCTTCAGGAAGATCACTGTGACCTCCTACCCATGTCCTGAACGCCTCGTGCCCACCCAACGTCCCCCATCACACACCCAGCCCACTGACCTGGAATAACGAACAGGCCTCTTCAACAGCTTTGGCTCACTGGTCCCAGAGAAAAGCCCCTCCAGTGAACACTGGCACCAAAAGGCCAAAGCGAGAAACAAAAGGGTTGATTGGAAGGATCTGTGTCTTTTGAAAACAGAGTACAAATTATGACAAGGAATTCATTCTACTTTAGAGTAAACAAGATGTGAGCTTCAGTTGACACTATAGGCTAATTCTTCAAACAAAAAAAGAAATTAATTCATTGGGGTTTTTTTGGAAGGGCATTCCCCCCACCACCAAACTGTATTTCATAATTTACATTTAATATTGTAATAGGATTCTGGAGTCCTTGGAGGAGAAAATAGACAAAGAAAGAGAGAGAGCATGCAAAACACAACAAAAATGCTTGGAGGGTATTGTGGTTTGAATTGTGTCCCCCAGAAAGATATGTTGAAGTCCTAACGTCCTAACTCCCAGTATCTGGGAATGTGACTTTTTAAAGATTTTATTTATTTATTTGACAGAGAGAGAGACAGCGAGAGAGAGAGAGAGAGAGAGAGAGAACACAAGCAGGGGGAGTGGGAGAGGGAAAAGCAGGCCTCCTGCTGAGCGATGCCAGGAGGTGGGGGGCGGGGGTAGGAGTCGATCCCAGGATTCTGGGATCATGACCTGACCACCTGATCCAAAGGCAGATGCTTAATGTTGGAGCCACCCAGACACCCTGGGAATGTGACCTTTATTTGGAAATAGGATCTTTGTAGATACAATCAAATCAGGTCATCCTGGAATTGAGTGGGCCCTTAATCCGAGGACCTCGCGGGAGAAGTTTGGACAGAGAGACATGCAGAGGAGGGAAATGCAGGGACTGGAATGTCTACAAGACAAGCAATGCCAAGGAGTTCAGGCAGCCATGAAAGCTAGAAGAGGCAGGAAAGAGCCTTCCTTGGAGCTGTCGGAGGGGGCACGGCCCTGTGGATCCCTCGATATTGGACATGGAACTCCGTTATGGCGGCCTCAGGAAACCAGACAGGGGTCTGCGTCTGACCCATCTAACGTCTGAGTCACTCTCCCCGGAGCAGCCTGTCCTGCCTCGACCAATGGGCACTTTCTCCGTGTTTAATTATTCCTCCGGCCCACCACCCATCCCTCCTTGGTCGAAAACTCAACTGCGTTTTGGTCCCTGCCCACAGCCACTTTCTCTCACCACATGAAATCCCACCAGGTTGCCAGGCTGGTCCTATCATTTTTCAACAAACTTGCATTATGTTCAAGTCGTTTTGGGGGCGGGGAGGGGACAAACAAACAAACAAAGAAACATCGTTTGGGGGAATGTTTACAACATCCCACAACCAGAAAACAATGGATCCCCTCCGCCCCACAAAAAAAAAAATAAATAAATAAAATCGTGTTCCGTGGGTGTGGCTTGGGGCTGACATAATCCTAGAGACTGAAGTGGGGTCTGATTTCTTAAATCATCAATTTATTAATAAACAGCTTTCCCATTGTGACAACTCTAGCTTCCCTCCACACTCTACTACTACCCTCCTTGCAGAAGGGACGGCCCTAGCCAGCTCCCAGATCGCACATCTAAAGGATGGCTGATGCCTCAAATGCCGTGGGGACAACCGGGAGAATAAGTCGGATCCCTACCTCACACCTTACTGCAGTATATATTCCTGAGGGGCCAAAGTTTTACACGTGAGAAATAAAATCATGAAAGTACGAGGGAAAAAAACACATGGGGACCTCATAAAAATAGTAATTTGAGAATAGGTAAGGTCTTTCTAAGAAAAATAATTAAACACAAAAGCCACGAAAGAAAGAGGAGTCCAGCTTCCTAAAAATCCAAATAGACGCATGGGGAGAAAACACTATAAACAAGGTAAAAGTACAACGAATGGGGTGGGGTGGGGATGGGAACGGTATTGCAGCTTGTATCAGAGAATATGAAGTCATTTCCTTAATATTGAAAAGAGCTATGGGGCACCTGGCTGGCTCAGTTGGGGGACCGTGCGAACCCTGATCTCAGGATTGTGAGTGCAAGCCCCACATCAGGAGTTGAGATTACTTAAATAAATACTTTTTTTTTTAATCTCCTAGATGTATGGGGCGCCTGGGTGGCTCAGTGGGTTAAAGTCTCTGCCTTTGGCTCAGGTTGTGATCCCAGGATCCTGGGATCAAGCCCCACATCAGGCTCTCTGCTCAGCAGGGAGCCTACTTCCACCTCTCTCTCTCTGCCTGCCTCTCCACCCACTTGTGATCTCTGTTAAATAAATAAATAAAATCTTTAAAAAAAATAAAATGAAAGCTTCTAGGTGTATTTTTCCCATAATTTTTTTAAAAACTGAGACACTCAGCCTCGCCTAAAGCAATTAAAAATGCAAACTCCATTATTGTTAATTTCTCAGATTAGCAAAGCTTAATAGAACTGCTATTGTGCAGAGTGAGGAAACGAGGCAAAATTCTACCTTTGGGAAAAAAATCTACCTTTGACACCCTCTGACTGGCACTTCTTCTGGGGATGTATGGCTTGACATCACCTTAATATCACTGGCTAGAATCACCTCTGCACCAGGGTTCTCAAAGGAGGGGACTGGTTCCCTTAGAAAGAACAATGCCGTGGGGGACCTGGCTGGCTCACTTGTTAGAGCATGCGACTCTTGATCTCGGGATCATGAGTTCAAGCCCCACGCTGGGTGTAAAGCTTACTTAAAAACAAACAAACAAACAAACAAAATACCCAGGTGGTGATAGCTTCCCAACTCTGTGACTATCTTAAAAACCCTCCACCTGAAGAACGCTGTAAACTGGGGAATTAAATGGCATATGAGTTATATCTCTAAAGCTACTATCAAAATAAAAATAAATAAATAAGTAAATAAAACGCCCTCCCTTTCAAAGTGAGAGAGAGAGAGAGAGAGAGACCTCTTCATCTAGTGGTATCAAGGAACACCCAGGAATATTAATAAAAAACAAGGTTCCGTTTTCTCAGAAAGTTGAGTCTAGTTTTACCGTACGAGCCAGGAACTCCTCCTCTGGGTATCCCTGGAAAGCAAGGACTCCAAGAGGTTCCATACCCCCATGTTCCCTGTAGCATGACTCACAGTGGCCGGCTGGTGAAACGGCCCAAGTGTCCATCGACACATGAATGAATAAAGAAGATTTGGTCCATCCTTGCAATGGAATATTCCTCAGTCATGAAAAAGAATAAAATTCTAATACATGGATGGACCTTGAAAACGTTATGTTAAGCGAACTAAGCCAGACACGAAAGGACAAATACTAACTAATTCCACTCATACAAGATACCTCAGATGGTACATTCACAGAGACACAGAGTAGTTGGTGGAAGCCAGCTGCTGAACCTGGGGGTGGGGAGTCAGTGTTTCTTGGGGACAGAGGTTCAGTCCAGGAAGATGAGAAGGTTCTGGAGATGGATGGTGGGGATGGTGTTTGAATCTTCTTAATGCCCCTGAGCTGTGGACTTAAAAATGTTACAGTAGAGGAGCGCCTGAGTGGCTCAGTGGGTTAAAGCCTCTGCCTTCGGCTCAGGTCACGATCTCAGGGTCCTGGGATCAAGCCCCACATCGGGCTCTCTGCTCCGTGGGGAGCCTGCTTCCTCCTCTCTCTCTCTGCCTGCCTCTCTGCCTACTTGTGATCTCTGTCTCAAATAAATAAATAAAATCTTAAAAAAAAAATGTTACAGTAGAGGGGGTGCCTGGCTGGCTCTATCAAGAGAACACATGACTCTTGATCTCAGGGTTGTGGGTTCGAGTCCCACGCTGAGTGAAGAGATTACTTTAAAAAATAAAATCTTTGGGGCGCCTGGGTGGCTCAGTGGGTTAAGCCGCTGCCTTCGGCTCAGGTCATGATCTCAGGGTCCTGGGATCAAGCCCCGCATCGGGCTCTCTGCTCAGCAGGGAGCCTGCTTCCTCCTCTCTCTCTCTGCCTGCCTCTCTGCCTACTTGTAATCTCTCTCTGTCAAATAAATAAATAAAATCTTTTAAAAAAAATAAAAAAAAATAAAATCTTTTTAAAAAATTAAAAATGCAAAAAAAAAAAAAAGAACAACAAGAAGAAAAAGAAGGTATACATTTATACACAAAAACTAATTTCAGGAAGCTGAACCAATTTATTGAGCCTCTAGGAGCCCAGAGCTGGGGACTTGGGAGACAGACAGGGTAGGAGGACTCTTGGCTCTAGTAAACCTTTGCCCAGCGTTTGAAGGTTATGTACTGACTGTTCCAAAGGAAAAACATTTCAATGCAAACCAGATTGTCATCTCCTATCTTAAAAAGACTTATAAAGGGGTGCCTGGGAGGCTCAATGGGTTAAGCGTCTGCCTTCAGCTCAGGTCATGATCTCAGGGTCCTGGGAGAAGCCATGAGGGTCTCCCTGCTCTGTGGGGAGCCTGCTTCTCTCTCTCTCCCTCTGCCTCTCCCCACCCCTCATGCTCTCTCATGTTCATTCTCTCTCTCTCTCAAATAAATAAATAAAATCTCAAAAAAATTAAAATACAATGAAATAGTACTCAATTTCCTCCTAATCAAATCCAGGAGAGGGGATGTTGTCTTGAATCTGCAGGTGTTGCCATGAGGGCTCCCAGTCTTGCTGTGTCACCGAGGGCAAGTACCCTCACCTCCCACCAGGATGACCAAGCACCTCAGTTTGCTCAGGACCGTCTGGTGCCAGCACTGGAAGCCCCGTGTCCCGGCCACATTGGATGGCTGGTCACAGCCCCTCCAGGCCCAGGATGTTTTATCTGCCGATTTGTACAGACCTTGCGGGTATGCAGGTGGGGATTGGGAGAAATGAGAGCTTCCTCGATGCCTTTGGAGTGTCGGGGTGGGGTGGAGGGGGGAAGGCAGGAATCAAGGACCCAGGAGCCCAGAAGGTAGGTGTGGGGGCCCCTTCCCATCACCCGCAGGGGGCCAGGCCAGCCCTGGGGATAGGGAAGTATGGACATGAGTGAGGTAGGGAGAGGTGAGAGTCTGCCAGGGCTGAGGGAGGGTGAGGATCCTCTGTGTCCTCACCTGGGTGCCTCCAACCCCGCAAAGGGAAAGAAAAGTGGGGTTGGGATGCCTGGGTGGCTCAGTGGGTTAAAGCCTCTGCCTTCAGCTTGGGTCATGATCCCGGAGTCCTGAGATCGAGCCCCATATCGGGCTCCCTGCTCGGTGGGGAGCCTGCTTCCTCCTCTCTCTCTCTCTTTCTGTCTGCCTGCCTCTCTGCCTAATTGTGATCTCTGTCAAATAAATAAATGAAATATTAAAAAGAAAAGAAAAGAAAAGAAAAGGGGGCTTGCTGGCGGAGGATAAGAGGTCAGGAGGAGCTGAGTTCAAAGCTGCCCCCTCTCTGGCTTTGTGACCTTGGGCAGCTAACTGCACCACTCTGGGCTTGTGTCCTCATCTGTGAAACGGGAATTTTAAATGCACTTGCTTCACAGACAGGGTTGGAGATGTTCACGTCTGTAAAGCTCCCAGCATGTGTGCCTGGCATCAACGCAGTCATGCTGTTCCCTGCCCAGTCATGCTGTTCCCTGCCTGGCTGCTGGGAACCTCAGGCCAGCGGGGGTGGGGGTGGGGGGACGTTGCATCATCAACTCAAGAGGATTAGCCTGCTGCCCCTGGGGAGCTGGGAGGGCCCTTAGAGAGGCAGCAGCAGAATTAGAAGGCAGAGCTGCTCCAGGGAGAAAAGCACATCTTCCTCCCTCCCATGTCCCCACCCCTGCAGGCAGCCAGAGAAGTTGACGCTGCTTGTATCCATGTTCAGATGCTTGCACACAAACACACACAAAGAAACACAGAAACACACAAACACCCAGACCTGGAGGCTCACGGATAAGGACACACAGACTCACAGACACACCCAGCAGGCTCCCTTCTGAGCCTTTCCTGGACAGACTTCATTTCTCACCTTGCCTCTCCCCATTCTCCCCGCCCTTCAAGACCATCTGTGAGACACTGTGTACCAGGCCCTCTTCCTGGTGTTACGGTCACCAGAGGATCAAAACGGAACGCCTTGAGGGGTGAACATTTTCTGGGGGCAGCCATCAGGCACAGGATATAAAAACCAAGAGGGAGGAGGGCTGAGGAGAGAGAGCTGGGGAGGAGGACGGCAAGGAGACAGTGGGATGGGTCGTGCACGGTGAACCTTTCATTAAAGACCCAAGGGATGGAGGGAGGACTCGCAGGCAATGCTGTTCCAGGCAGAAGGAACAATCAGTGCAAAGTCTTCTCCACGCCCCATCCCACCTGTCTCAACCCTCCCCAGCCCTGGCTCAGGCCATTTGGACGGAGAAGCTTGGAGACGGAGGTCCCTCCTGGTTATCCTCCATTCCACAGATGAGCACGCCACAGGGCTCAGAGGGGCTGTGTCACCCAGCCGAGGTCACACAGCACAAACATGCCCGCCCCTGCCGGCCATTGTGAATGGAAGTCTTGATTGGCAAAGGCTGGGCCAGGGAGGACAGTCGGCCACAGGCCTGGGGCAACAGGCCTGGCGTGAGTTGGGCAGTGCAGGGCACAGAGAGGCAGTGACAAACAGACATCTGGGATTTCAGTCCTCACCCTGCTGGAACAAGGGTGCAGCAGCCCTGGAGACCACCAGAGGGGACCAGAGGTCTGGAAGGGGTGGGTGATGCGGGGGCACGTGGCTGGCGGGGGGGAGGGGGGGGGTTGGGGGTCTGACCTGGGTGGGGCCCCAGGCTGCTGATTTGGAAAGGGAGTGCAGCTGTGTGTGCTGGGGGAGGGGTTCCTGAGAACGCAATCAGCTAGGTCTCTGGGTGGGAGAATGGGGGTCTGTGTGACTTTCCTTTTCAACAGTGATGAACGATGACACATTTGGTGGCTTTAAACAACACACATTAAAAAACAACAACAACAACAAAAACACAAACCAACACACATTTATCTGATAGTTCTGGAGCTCAGAAGTCCAAACGGGTCTCCTGTGCTGAAGTCAGGGTGTGTGCAGGGCTACATTCCTTCTGGAAGCTCTTGGGGAGAACGTGTTTCTGGCTTCTAGGGGTACCTGCTTTGCTTGGCTCGTGGTCCCCTTCTCCGTCGTCTGAATCAACAGTCTAGCTTCTACCTGGATCAGGACTTCTGCTGCTCTGGTCCTACCCTTCTGTCCCCCATTCAAGCACAAAAGGTGTGAACACCTGGAGGAAAGGCAAGGGGCTTCCCCTGTCTCCCTCAGGTCCCAGCTTTGGGCCTCCCTAGGGTCCCTGCTGCCCCTCCCCAGACACCCCACAATGGACTTGCCATTTCTCCGCTCCTGCCAACCAGGTCCCAGCCTCCCCTGATGCCCAGAGCCCTGGCCAGTTTACCACTACATCCCTCTAGAGTCCCTCCTTTCTCTTCTGTCTGCACCCCCTCCCCCACTGGGCCGCAGAAGCACCCACTGCAGAGTCAAAAATGAAGTCTGACTGTGTCTCTCATGGGAGAGCCCTGGAGCGCCTTTGGTGGCTGTCCTCTCTTCTTCACTCACCTCTGAACCCTAACTCGGCTTAATGCCCCCCTCCACTCACCTCGCAGGTTCAGAGGTCACCTCCTCTAGGAAGCCCTTCCTGAATACTCCATGCTCACCCATGGGGTGGGGGTAGGGGAAGGAGGGCATAAGGCAGCCAAGCAGCAGCCCAAAGGCAGAAAGCTCAGCCAGCATCTCTTCGTGCTGGCTGACCCTTCCCTCCAGCCACCCCACCTCCCGCCTGAAATCTCTCTCTGACCTCGGCCCACATCTCTCTCTTAGGGGCCTCCCCCTTCACTTCTCCAGGGATCTGCTGCTTCTCTCCTGGGGTCTGGACTCCCCCATTCCACTATGTCTCCCCTTACTATGAATAGAAACAGCGCCGGCTCCGAGCACCCACAGGCGCAAGGCGATGTCGCCTTAAACGCCATAAAGCAGCTTTATGGCCCTTCATCTCCCCGATGCACAAAGGAGCTCTTGGGGGTAGTGGTGTGGGGTGCTCTGCAGAGGGCCCCTGAGGCCTGAAGGAGAAGGATGCACACATTTGAAAAGGGAAATCAGGGCGCCTGGGTGGCTCAGTGGGTTAAGCCGCTGCCTTCGCTCGGGTCATGATCTCAGGGTCCTGGGATTGAGTCCCGCATCGGGCTCTCTGCTCAGGGGGGAGCCTGCTTCCCTCTCTCTCTCTCTGCCTGCCTCTCCATCTACTTGTGATTTCTCTCTGTCAAATAAATAAATAAAATCTTTAAAAAAGAAAAAAAAGAAAAGGGAAATCACAGTCTGGTGGAGGAAACAGCAGGTGCAAAAGACGCGAAGCTGGGCTGGGAGGCGCAGGTTGGCTATCCCACGTGTAGAAATCAGACCTCAGCGATGTGAAGCAACTTGCTTGGGGCCCCACAGCCAAGAAGGCGGGGCCTTCCCCCACCTGTCCTGGATCTGCTTCAAGGAGAGGCTTGTTGTCCAAAGGTGAAGCCGCTTTTCCAGATGAGGAGACGGTGGCCTAGCCGCTCTGGAACCCCTTCCCTTCAGCCCGGAGCAGCTGGATCATGAGCTCCCCAGGTGGGACACAGGGGTCCATAGACCACCTCTGCCTCGTCCAGCCATAGTCTTCCCTTCGAGGCCCGCCCAGGCTCCCCGCTCCGGGGCGCTGCTGATCCTGGGCCACTTTCACTTGCACCTGACAAGAGAGGGTCCCGGGCTATGCCGCGCCACCACCCACGCTGCCTCTCTCCACAGCTCTACCTCCTGACCCCCGCACCCCACCAGGGTCTGCCTGGCTCACCTCCTCCACTCCCAACCTCCCAACCCGGCAGTTGGCTCCTGCACACGCTTCGGCCTCACCACCCACGAACTGGGGCGTCTTGGCCTGCGAGCTGGGAGACGTCTCCAGGCTTGGGGAACCCGAGGGGGCCTCTGAGGCCTGAGACCGAGTGCGGGCGTCCCCCAGCAACGCCCCGCCGCGAGATCCCGCGGCTCAGGGCGCCCGCCGTGTGTATGCGGATGGACGGGTCAGAGCCAGGCCAGAAGAGGGGACCTGGGAGGGGGATCGAGCGGACGTGCCGCGAACGGAACAGAACCGTGGGCCAGACTGAGCGCGGGCCGCGCGGGGGTCAAAGGCGAGAGATAAGGCGCAGGCAAAAGACCTGCGGCTGGATCTCCGCCAAGCGCGCCTCCTGGCGGACCTCGGGGGCGGGCCGGGGGTGGGTCGGGGGCGGGCCCTGGGGGGCGGGCCCTGGGGGGCGGAGCTAGGCCCGGCCGGCGGCGCGGGGCGGGGGTCCAGGAAGCGGTCTCGTTGGCGGAGAGGGCCGAGCCCCGCCAGGACCCCGCGTCCCGCCGGGGCCCGCCCCGGCCCCGCCCCTCCCGGCCCCGCCCCGGTCCCCCAACCCCAGCCTACCGGCGGGCCCCACGGCAGAGGCCGCGCTGGGAGCAGAGTCCGGCGGCCGCGTGCGGGGTGCGCGCGCTCCTTCCTCTCCGCGTCCGCCGCCCGCCCCTGCCGTGCCCCCAGGTAAGCGAGCGCCCCGCGCCCCGAACGCCGCCGGGAACGCCACCCTCGCGGCGAGCCCCGGCCCCGCCTCCGCGGCCATGGCCGCCCCGGCCCCCATCACCCCGCCCGGGGCGGCCTCTCGGGGCTTCCCATCCGGTCCCGGGCCCGGGCCGCCGCCCCTAGAGAGACCCGCTTCCCCGAGGGTCGGCCCGCCGCGAGCGCGGGGACGAGGCTGCGAAACGGGCCGGAGGGAGTCGGGCCGAGCCGGCGCGGCGACGCGGGGGAGTCCGGGCGTGTGAATGCGAGCGGCGCGCCGCGAGGGTGGGTCGGGCACCGGGGAAACCATGCGGACTACCTGCTGGGCGCCACCGACGTGCCCGCGCCGGGGATGCAGTCGGGGCCCTGACCTCGCAGCCCGGCTGCGTAGACGGCTAGCCACCGTGTAAACAGGCTGCGATCACTGCAGCCCGCGCCGAGTGCGGGGAGGACAACACCTCGGGGAGATGGAGTCAGGGTCAGGGAGCGATTCTCCGAGAGGGTGTCATCCGGGCCTGAGTGGACCAGCCCGCGAGGGCTTTTGAGGCCCAGGAAGCGACAAGGTTTGGAGGCAGGGCCCAGCGTGGTGTGTTTGCAGGGCAGAAAAGAGGCCAGCTTGGCTGGAGCTCTGGGAGGGAGGCTTGGAAGTGGGAAGAGGTCGGCCCGCGCCTCGAAGATGGCGGGGAGTGAGTGGATTCCATTCTCAAGTCTGGGGGGGTCACGGGAGCGACGCAGAGCAAAGTGAGTAACGCGGTCCTGCTGTGTCTTAGGAAGAGCCCCTGCTGTGCGCGGGAGGGACGGGAGGAAGCCCGGCAGGAGGCTGCAGGTTTGGCCCCCACCGGAAGGGGTGGTGGAAAGGGGGTGATGCGGGGAGGAGGGGTGCGTTTTGGCAGAAGAACATTCTCTGTGTTCCCTGCCTGCTCAGAAGTGGGGCGTGAAGGAACCCGAGCGGAGATTTCTGGAGCTGGCAGTTGGGAGTATGCACAGGCCTTTCCTTGTTGAGATGGGGAAACTGAGGGAGACGCAGGTGGGGTGGGGCCGTCGTGGCTGAGTCTGACTTGCAAAACCTGTGAAATGCCACCTGACCGGGGAGGCTCCCGGAGGCCGGGGAGGCTCCCGGAGGAGGCTCCCGGAGACGGACTCCACACCCAGGCAAGGAAGGTCTCCCGCGGCCCAGTGCAGGGGTCAAGCTGGCTCCAGTCTAGTGACCTGAATCTCTTTTAGGGAGGCTGCCGGAGAAAGACATTCTGGAGTGTGGGGTTGTCTTTGAAGGTCCCAGGGTCCCCAGGCTCCACTCAGGGCCGTTCCAAGAGCAGCTGCCGTGAATAAACGTGGCTGGGGCATGGGTGCTGGGAGACTCAGTACACCTGAGTCCCTACAGGCCAAGCTGGGACCTTCCTTGCCTCCTTTCCCAGCTCACCTGCTCACAGTGGAGGTGTCTTGAGAGGGGAGCGAAGAGGCGGTAGAAATGAGCTGGGACACTTGGTGGTGGAACTGGCCTCGTGACCCCCCAGGGAGAGTTTTTCCAAGCTTCAGTTTGCCCATCTGTAAAATGGGTCAGTAGAACCTATCCCTGGGGGTGTTGTTCTGATCCAAGGAAGTCTTGGCTAGGAAAGGGCTTGGCTGATCCCAGTGGCGGCCTCTGGCCTCGAGGGACTGGGGAAGGGCACCAGAGCCAGCAGGACTTCACAGCGTAATGAGCCCCCATTTCCTGCTCTGAGAAATGGGGGCGCTGTGTAACTGTGGCCACCTCCAGACCAGGGCCTTCTGCAGATGGAGTGAGTCAGGCGTGTAAAGTGTTCGGCTGGCCCAGCGCCTGGCTTGGAGTGATCACTCGGCACAGGAGCCCCTGGGCTAGTTGGCCAGGAGGTGAGGGGGAGAGAGGAATGGGCCTCCCACCACCCTCGGGATGCCCACAGGAAAGCAGGCGCCTGAGGACAGTCTCCTCTTATCTGGGCACCACAGGCTGTCCTCTCTCCCGCTGTCTGGAGGCTGCCTCTGACCTTGTCCTGCCCGCTTGAGTTCGGTGCCCGCAGGCTAGTGACTTCACCTCCTTCTTGCTTCAGCTGCTTCTGTAAAATGGGACTAATAGCAGTCATCACCGCAGAGGTGAGCACAGCACCTGCTGCTAATAAGCACCTGAATGCTAATAGGCATCCAGGTGCCTGGATGTCTGGGGGCAGGGAGCCCGCAGGAGTGTGGCTGGTTCATCCCGGGGTGAGCCTCCCCAGGGAAGGCTTCTTGGAGGAGGTGATCATTGGTGGGATACTAAGGATGATTCAGAGGGAACAGGGCGGAGAGACCAGGGTACAGAGATGTGGAGGAGCTAAGAGACCAGCCTGGAAGCAACCTCACTGGTCCAGATGGAGGTTAGGATGAAGAAGTGATGGGATCCTGGAGAGTGCGCCAGTGGGGGTGATGGAGCGGCGGCTGATTGGGGAGCAGGTGGTTTATTGGGGAGCAGGCTCAGGTGCGTCTGAAAGTTGTGATGTTGCTAGACACCCAGGTGTATGTGAGGTGCAGGGTGGGCTTTGAAGAAGCAAGCTTGGAGCTTGGGAGACACCCCCACCTGGGGGGAATTGGGCAGAGAGAGGGCACAAGGAAACAGTAGGTGGCAAGCCAGGAGCCAGGGAGCAAGGGCTTCAAAAAGGAGGAAATGGTCAGCTCAGTGCATTTCTGAATCCTCTGCTTGAATAATTCAGTGAGAGAGGTCTCCCTCCCTTACTTGGCTGTCTTGCCCACTCCACCCCAAGCCATTCAGAATGGGTCCTTCTTTGCCACACTTTGAATGGGTTCCGGCCAGAGTGGCATAGAGGAGGTCTTTCTCCTCCTTCGATCTCGACTTCATACCTTTGTTAATATGAGACGGTCCCACGAGTTCCCCACAATGAATGGGCAGGAGCTCAACTCTCTCCCTACCCCATCTTGGGCTCCCAATCCCATCTTTTGCTCCAGGATCCCATGACTGTGAATCTGAGGAGGGGCCAAGCCCATACCATCCACACCCTGGAGAGAGCCCCTCTAGCCTGCGCTTGTCCCCCCCCCTCCCTGCCCCCACCTCTGTCTACCCCCGTGTCTGTCATTTATACAAGCTGCACATCTGGGTGTGAAACCTGGGTGAGGAAGAGGCAGGTGGACATCTGGAGGAAGGGCAGTCCAACCAGAGGCACCAGCATGTGCAAAGGTCCTTAGGCAGGAGCTGGTCTGGCATGTTGGAGGTATAACAAGGAGGACAGCGTGGCTGGATTGAAGTGAGCAAGGGGGAGCGTGGGCAGAGGGGCAGATGAAGAGAGCAAAGGTCTCAGGGGGCCCCAGTCCAACGACAGCAGACCCTGGGAGGGTCCTGGCTTGAAGGGTAAGAGGTTGTGGAGCCCTGTTGCTTTGCAGTTTGCGGGGTGCTTTGTCCCCTAAGTGCAGGGGTCATTCCAGGAACCCTGGTGGCCCAGGAGGCTGGCAGGAGGAAGAGAATCCACCCCTTTTCCCGGTGGGCAAGTCTACCCCTTCCCATGATGGGAGCTCCACTGACCTTGAAGACTTCCCCGAGGAAGTGAAGCAGCCAGGGAGAGGGCACAGGTAGGGGTTACGGAGGCAGGGAGGAGACTGCAGGAGGAGGGGGTGGGCAGCAGCAGTGACCCGGTGGGCAGGCCAGGCAGGGCACAGAGCTCAGTATGGAACAGGATGCTCTCAGGGAGGGGACAGAGATGACAGGTGGCAAAAACCAATGCAACTGTATATCGAGGATGGTCCCGCCATCAGCCTGCCAACACTCCGTTTTCAGGTGGAGGAGAAAGGACCCAGCTCCCCACTCCCTGCATGTGTGAGGGCCTGGCTGCCTGGATCTTGTCCCCCTTCTCACCCTCACCACGGACCCAGGCATGTCCCCAAACCTTAGCAGCTTCCGATGCTTTAATGAGAGGATGCAGACACTTGGACTCTGGAACGGACATCGGTGGTCCCGCTGAGCCAGGGCCCTGTGGCTGCCCCTGTCCTCCCGACCCCACCCCTCTCCAAACTGGGGATGGGTGCGCCCTAAGGGCAGCTCCCTTTGGCCCCGGCTCAGCTATGACAATGATCCTGGCAGGCACCATGGAGCTACAGCTGGAGCGAGGGAGACTGACTCTCCTCTTAGATTCAGGGGACAAGGACAGAGACAGAAGGGGAGAGTAGGCAGGACAAGCTCTGCAGACTTTGGCCTCTGGATCTCATTTTTCCATCAGTGATGTTGACTGGGGTGGGCTTTAATATAGGGCTGTCACCTCCCTGCCTTCATGTCTTCCCACATGCCCCTCTGTTCAGCCCTGTGGGCTTCATCTGGATCACTTGAAGCTACTGCCTGTGGCCCAGCCTCAGGGCCTTTGCACAGCCTGTTCCCTTTGCCTGGAGTGGTCTATGCCCATGGCTTCCTCATCTCTTCTCTCAAGCAACACTTTTTTTTTTTTTTTTTAAGATTGCGGGGGGGGGGCTCTATCCCAGGACCCAGGGATCATGACCTGAGCTTAAGGCAGATGCTTAACCAGCCGAGCCCCCCAGGCACCCCTCAAACATCACCTTTTTTTAAAAAAATTTTTTAAAAGATTTTATTTATTTATTTGACAGAGATCACAAGTAGGCAGAGAGAGGCAGAAGCAGGCACCCTGTTGAGCAGGGGCTCAATCCCAGGACGCTGGGATCATGACCTGAGCCGAAGGCAGAGACTTTAACCCGCTGAGCCTCCCGGGCGCCCCCAAACATCCAAACATCACCTTCTTAAGGAGACCATCCTGACCTTCCCGTTTAAGATCACAGCCCCCACTGCCCAATTCCTGATCTCTTTTCCCTAACCTGTTTTTCTTTCCACTACGGGGCATAATGAAATCAATTAATAAAATGTATAGTATTTGCCACCCCTAACCCTCACCCTGTCCTGGACCTCAGCTCCAGGCACACAGTGTGCAGCAATGACAGCAATGACAAGGAGGCAGGCTTTGGAGACGGGTGGGATAACCCAACCCCCTGCCTTCTCCTTTGTGCCCTTGGGTGATTCTGTGCCTCAGTTTACACAGCTGCAAAATGTGGATGACAGAAGCAGTTGGTGGCAATTTAGACTCTGAGGCAGGACACTTAGAACTTTCCCCCACATAGTCCTAGAATTTTCCACAAACGTGTTGAGAGTGGGGGCAGGGGGGCAGAGCCTTTCTAAGGAGGTCCTGTTTTTTCCCCTCTACATAGATTTCAGATCTTTCACTTTTGAATAAGAAGGAAATTTTTTTGATAGACCATGAACCCCAGGCGAATGCCATGACCCTTTTAGGATGCTTCATTTCTAACACCGACGTCCGGTTTCTCCTCCACTGAGAGTCGAGAGGTCCCTCGGGTCTGCAGACTGAGGCGGTTCTCGGAGGGGGGGTGCCAGGTTATACCCATGCCTGTGCTTCCTCTAGGGTCGTTCTTCCTGGCAAAGGACTGATTGTGAATTTTGACGCTTGTAGCTATTTTTTACGCCCTGAAATTTATATAACTCCCGAGAAATATTGCGATGCAGGAAATAGGAATTGCTCATTAAATCCAAGAGCTTGTGGGATGGGCTCAGGGAACGAGGTCTCTCGCTTACACGCCTGACTGGTTGGTCCCACGTTCAGTGAAGCTGGCCGTTGGGGCTGCAGATTTTCAGATCACTTTCCCGAGGGTGGGGCCGTGGGTACCCGTCAGAGCTTTGGCTTTGGCATTGATGACCTGTCAGAGATGCTTGCAGTAACTTCTGGATTGAGACAGGAGCAAGCCAGAGGGCAGGAGCTGCTTACCTGCTTCAACCTGTTTCAACCTTGGGCGGTAGAGGTAGGACCAAGTGAACACACTGATTAAACTTCTGGAAATAGGTGAAGAGGTCATGCCTTGGGACCTTGGGAAATCCAACCGGTACATAAGTCACTTGCACAGCATTGCTCAAATATTGCCTAGAGATCGGGCGGAGAATATTTAGAAACCATCACTACGTGGACATTTGAAGCCACTGGCTTTCATCTGGAGTAGCTCGCTCTTGCCTGGGACACACAGACTGGATGCCTCTATTATTCCTGAAATATTCTGGAAGCACTGCCCTTTGTATGTTTCAGTAGCATCTTCTTTGTAGCCTGCGAATGAAGGCATTCTTCATTGCTGTGCTGATGTAACCTGGGTCTTGTCTTCTGAGGAGGTCTTGTTGGAACCGAGGCCTGAGTTGGAGCGGACAGTGGACACAGCCAGGAATCGGACCCCGTTGATTGCCCTCCCAGAGCCCCCGGCCGCGTTCTTTGGGGAGATAGATAGAGATACATTGTTACAAGGCAAAATAAAGCAGACCGAATGGAGAGCCCATGGTGCAGCCCGGAAGTCTCGGAAGGCTTCCTAGAAGCAGCAATGGGCAGGCTACTTACTTTGAAGGGTTGGAGGAACAGCGAATAGTGACTCAGGCCGAAGAGATATCTGGGGATTGCATTAGAGTGATATTCCTGAAATCCGACCGGACCCTGGGAATCTGGCCACAGACCCTGGCTGAGAAACATGGATGTGGGTGGGTGGTGTCTGCAGGAGGTCCCTGGGGGGACGGGGGTGGGGGGTGGGGTGGGGGGTGGGGAGGCTTGTCCTTTGAGCTGTGTGCTCCAGAGGGTGGGGACGAGCGTTCAGCCTGCCTGCACCCCCCAGCCGCATCTGTGTGCTTCCCATCTGAGAGGAGGGGCTGCCCCCAATGGTCGGTCATGGTCATCATTGGAGAGGAAGTGCAGCTTGGCCTCTAGTTACGCAAACACCTCTGGTCCTTAAAGGGCCCACGGACAGCCTGGCATTCTGGCAGGGGGGCCTTTCTCTGCTCACCCTGTGAGGTTTGGGACCCCAGCCCAGGCCCCCAGAGGGCGACCAGCGCTCACAGGCACCCCGCACAGGCTCCATCCCCTTTTCGGGCAGGTGAGAGTTTCACAGAAGGGGCTGCTGGCCAGAGACCACCCCCCAGGAGCAGATCTGCCCAGGTGTGTGGACCTGAAGTTCACGGTTGGCAGCTGTGTGATCTGGAACCTGGACAAGGGCGCTGGCGCACGTTCAGAAGCATGGCAGTCGGGGCAGGGAGGCAGTGCCCCGGGGGTGCTGGGGCTCCAGAGCCCTCCAGGCCCTGCTCTTCCCCATCATCACCCCTTTTTGCGTTCAGTTCTGAACCTTCTCGGAGTCCCACATCTGGGATTCGCCCACAAGGGCGCTTCTCGGCCCCACCCACCCCTGGGCTGCGTATCCCCAAATTCCTGCCCAGGCAGGGAGTTCCCAGATCAGTTGCCCACCCCAGCATCCTCAACCCCCCTGCCCTTGAAGATGTCCCTACTCAGCCCTGTCTCAGCCACTGAGGAGCTCTTGGGGAAACATTTCCGTCACCTTTGAAACCCAAGGACCGCCCACGCTCAAGGAGGGGTCACGGTATTGGCTCCCTTGTGGCGACCTCGCAGCGGGACCCGCCCACGCCCCCACTGTACCTAAGGCCTAGGTGACAGGCACTTTCACCCTCCCCCTCGAACCAGGAGAACTCTGCCCCACTGGACTGGCAGCCTCGCCAGTATCCAGCTCTGGTCAGGACTGAATGTCATCTTGTTTCCATTGTATCTGTCCTATGGCTACTGTCGGGCAGTGACATTGACTTTCTCTTTAGGAGAGGGAGGGAAAGTTTCTTCTGAAAATAAACATGCTTAAAAACAAAGCGAGCCTTTTGGAGGAGATTGGTGGGTGCGTAGTGCGCAGATGGGAGAGGCTGGGCCGACCAGTGACCAGGCTGTGGGAGGGATGGAGGGGAGGGCCCCCAGTCCGGCCCAGGGACACTGGGCAGGGTTTCCTGGCCACCGAGGGTGAGAACAGAGTCTTGAAGAAGCGGAAGGCATTTGGCAGACAGAAAGGGCATTACTGGTAGGGGGAACAGCCCGGGCACAGCGCTGTGGGGGGCAGGAACGTTTGCAGGATTTCAAGCCAAGGCTGTGATTCTTAGGTTCGAAGGGCAGCCTGGGCCAAACCCGAGGCTGGGAGCCCGGGGAGGAAGGCCCAGTTAGTGACATGAGGGGAGAGGGAGTCGCTGTGGGCCATGAGCGGGAAGGGACCTGCTCCGTGGTCACGTGGCAGGTGGACACCGTTGCAGCAGGCGAGGAGGGGCCGAGCGGCCCGGCTGTGTGCCGTGGACTCCGGGACAACTCCCAGATTCCTGTCCACAAAGGCTGGGTGGAAGGTGGGACCTTGGCCAAGAAGCCCGGGGAGGAAGAGTGCACACTCTGGTGCAGGGTGACTTGATCTTGATCGTGGTGTGTCCGGGCAAGGAGCGGGCAGGTGCTCCAGGCTTGTCAGGTTTGTGGGGGGGGACACCTGGGCGCTGCCGGAATCGGAAACCCACATGTGCCTGTGCCCGTGGCAGATCCCAGGTGCATGCGATTTCCAGGCACAGCAGATGGCAGTGGGGGGTCCAGGACTGGATTGGGGGCCAAAGGGGAGGAAAACCAGCGTGGATTAGAGACAGAACAGCAGAGAGGGGAACCAGGACGCTACAGCTCTTGGAAGGAGGGGTGGACAAGGGGTCCCATATGCAATCAGGGTCATGAATACATAGACAAAGAATTGGCCACTGCAATTAGCCATGGAAGGGGGGCATGTGTCCCCAGGGAACTAGGCAGAGTGCAAAGCAGACAGGTGGAGATGGAGTGGAGCCCGGGCTCAGAGGCAGGTTCTGCTTTCCAAGAATGCCAGAGGAGCTGTGGAGGAGCTGAGGTTCCGTGGACCTGGGTCCATCTGGGATGTCTAGTGGTATGGAGCAGAGTTGAGATGCCAGCTGGATGACCCTGGGTAGATGACTCAGGGTCCCCGAGACTCCGTTCATTCATAAAAAGGGACGCTGGGGCACCTGGGTGGCTCAGTGGGTTGAGTGTCTGTTAATTTCAGCTCAAGTCATGATCTCAGGGTCATGAGATCAAGCCCAGCGTGGGGCTCTGTGCTGGGCATGACGCCTCCTTGAGTCTCTCCCTCTCCATCTGCCCCTCCCCTTCTTCCCCCCCTTCCCCACCGCACACGCATTCTCTCCCCCTAAAGGAAGAAGGAACTATGGATGCCGACAGCTTCTTCCTCAGGGTATGTCTAGCAGCATTTCCGAGGTAGGAAGGCAGGGCACTTAGCGCAGGGCCTGCCGTGGGTAAACCTCTCTGGGTGGCACCTGGCACGGTACCAGCACCCCAGCTACGTTGGGCAATCCCTGCTACAGGTGTGGGCAAGACCTGCTGTCCCAGAAAGCAGCCTGGCTTTGGGGGCTCCTTGGCCCTACCTGACCCTGCCTCCACCTATGCCGTCACCAGGAAGTGGCAGAGGGGCCCAGTGGCCCGCTGGTGGGAAAGAGGAGGGCAGATGTGAGACCCGGCTGGGTGGAGAAGGTGCCATCAGAGTGCAGCCTGGAACCCACAGTTGTCTCTGCCCTGGAAGGTGGGTAGTGGCATTGCTGGAGGGGATGATTGTGTTGGGGAATCGGTTTCGTAATGATGAGCTGGGTGGGGAGCTGGTTGACAGCTAACGTCACCTCTGAGCCCGCATCTCCTCTACCGGCCACCCCTTCAGCAGAAACCTTTATTTTCCTTTTGTACTAATATGATTTTCTGTTTAAAAAGTCACCTTTAATGTTTACACTCACTAGACTCTTACTCAACCTTAAAAGGAAGGACATTCCGGGGGCACCTGGGTGGCTCAGTGGGTTAAGGCCTCTGCCTTCGGCTCAGGTCATGATCTCAGGGTCCTGGGATTGAGCCCCGCATCAGGCTACCTGCTCAACAGGGACTCTTGCTTCTCCCTCCCCCAGTGTTCTCACTTGCTCTCTCTCTCTCTTTACCTCTCAAATAAATAAAATTAAAAAAAATAATAAGGGACGCCTGGGTGGCGCAGTTGGTTAAACGACTGCCTCCGGCTCAGGGCGTGATCCTGGAGTCCCGGGATCGAGTCCCACATCAGGCTCCCAGCTCCATGGGGAGTCTGCTTCTCCCTCTGACCTTCTCCTCGCTCATGCTCTCTCTCACTGTCTCTCTCTCTCAAATAAATAAAATAAAATCTTAAAAAAAAAAAATTTAAAAAAAATAATAAAACAATAAAAATGTATGTAGCTGTGAAACATTCCTTGTAAAAATCAGTGAATCACAAAAC
This sequence comes from Neogale vison, assembly GCF_020171115.1. Taxonomy (NCBI): domain Eukaryota; kingdom Metazoa; phylum Chordata; class Mammalia; order Carnivora; family Mustelidae; genus Neogale; species Neogale vison. The sequence continues at coordinate 219,163,485 of NC_058096.1, forward strand.
AAGCAGACCAGCTCCTCCCTTCCCTGACTTCCTGATGCAATAACTCTGAGCATAGACTACATCCTTATGGCCTGTTTCCGTGAGTTCATGTACATATGTGTAGCTGTGGGAAAAAATACAGAGTCTTCATATGCTTTAAATATTTTTTCCTGCCCACGTTCTTCTTCCTTTCTCTTGTTGGGCCTGTGAGATCTTCTGATAGTCCCAAAGGTCACTGAGACTGTGTACTTTTTTTCCCCCGATTGTGGTAAAACATACAAAAGATAGAATTTACCATTTTTAAAAATGTACCATTTTAACCATTTTTAAGTGTGCTACTTAGTAGCCCTAAGTCCCTTCACAGCATTGTGAGGATGGCACCACTATTTCCAGATGGCGCTTGTTTTTTTTTTTAAGATTTTGCTTTTAAATAATCTCTACACCCAACCTGGGGCTAAAATTTACAACCCTGACATCAAGACTCACAGGCTGTACCAGCAGAGCCAGCTAGACGCCCCAAAGTTGATTTATTTATTTAATTTTCTTTTTAAAATCTCTATACCTATCATGGGGTTCAAACTCACGACCCCAAGACCAAGAGTTGCATGCTCTTCTCTGTGAGCCAGCCCAGCCCAGCATCTCCCAGATGACACATTTCTTTTTTTTCTTTAAGATTTTATTTATTTACTTGACAGAGATCACAAGTAGCCAGAGAGGCAGGCAGAGAGGTGGGGGGGAAGCAGGCTCCCCTCCAAGCAGAGAGCCCAATGGGGGACTCAATCCCAGGACCCTAAGATCATGACCTGAGCCAAAGGCAGAGGCTTAACCCACTGAGCCACCCAGGTGCCCCACCAGATGACACATTTCTATTCCATCTTTGTTTTTTCTTCTCTGTTCTTCCGTTTGAGTATTTGCTATTATCTAGCTCCAAATTTGTTAACTCTTCAGTCATCTCTGATTGCTATCAAGCCCACGTGTGATTTTGTAATTGCAAGTATTGCATTTTTGCAGTTTTAGAATTTACATTTGGTTCATTTTTTTACCTTTCCACTGAGGTTTCTTTCTTTTTTTTTTTTTTTAAAGATTTTATTTATTTGACAGAGAGAGATCACAAGTAAGCAGAGAGGCAGGCAGAGAGAGAGGAGGAAGCAGGCTTCTCCATAAGCAGAGAGCTTGATGTGGGGCTCGATCCCAGGATCCTGGGATCACAAGCTGAGCGGAAGGCAGAGGTGTTAACCCACTGAGCCACGCAGGTGTTCCTCCACTGAGGTTTCTTATTTGTTTGTTCATTAGGAGCTTTTTTTTTCCTTTCTATCCTTGAATAGATCATAATAGCTGCTTCAAAATCTGTATCTGCTCCTTCCAACATCTTGGTCGCCTCAGATTTTAGTCCCTGTTAATTTCCTTCTGTCTTGAGTATGGTTCGTGTTGTCTTGTTTCTCCAAAGATCAAGTAATTTGGGGTTGTATTCTGGACCTCATCAAGATGTTATCGTGGAGACTCTGGATTCTGTTATGTTCCTCTGGAGAGCACTGAATATATATATATATATATATATACATATATATATACATATTTATATATATATATATATATATATATGTATATATATATATATATATATTTTTTTTTAAATCAGGCAGTTAACCTGTCTGGACTCAGGCTCCAAAGTCTGTTGTCCTCATGGTGGGTGGCAGGTGAAATCTCTTCCTTTCTTTTAGCCTTAGCTGGCCTGGTTGGAGTCTCCCCTACACACGTGTGGTTCAGGGCGTAGCAGGAGACCTTTTGTGCACAGACCTTTTGTGTAGAATTCGGAACTTCCTTTTTCGGACTCGCTCCCTTCCTTCATGTTCCATCCTGTTGTTAAGCAATTGTGATCTCTCTGGGCTCTTCTCATTTTTCAAACCAGTTTCTATTTCCAGCAAAGAGCAGTACAAATGAGAAACCTACCTCCCATATACCAGGTATAGACTCCCCTCCAACTACGACCTCTTTGGCGTCACTCTAGAGCAGTACCACCTGGTAGAACTTTCTGCAAGGATGGGAATGTTCCATACCTGCACAAATCTGGTGGCCACAAGCCATGTGTGGCTCTTGAGCAGAGAAATTTTGCTGTGTGCAACTGAGGAATTGAATTTGAAATTGTGTTTCATTTCAGTTCATTGCAATTCAAATAGTCCTATGCTGCTGGTAGCTACCATGTGGGGACATCACAGCACCCGGGCTTTCAAGTAGTCTGTTTTTGTATGTCGGCCAGGGTTTCTGGTTGTCTCCAGTGGGGCTGGTCTGAAGCAGCTGACTCTGACTTCAGTGGAATCCGAGCTCTTCTGGTGCTTTTCCATTGCCTAAATGACGTATGAGGCCATTAGTGGCTCCCCGCATTTTGCTTTTATTTTATTTTTTTAACTCCCTGAGCCCCCATCCCGCTCACTCAAGTCAATGAGCATAATGTTCCTCCTCTTTTTTCCCCTTTGGTGATTTTTTTAAAAGATACATTTATTTATTTCAAAGAGAGAAGACATGAGCAGGATGGGGAGAGGGAGAGAGAATCCCAAGTGGACTCCAAGGTGCAGAGCTGTACATGGGGCTCGATCTCACGACATCAAGAGCATTACCTGAGCTGAAACCAAGAGTCAGTTGCTTAACTGCACTATCAGGGTGCCCCTCCTTTGTTTGTTTTTTAAAATTAATAATTGGGGGCACCTGAGTGGCATAGTTGGTTAAGCATCTGACTCTTGATTTCAGCTCAGGTCACGATCTCAGGGCCATGAGATCAAGCCCCACATTGGGTTTCATGCAGGGCATGGAGCCTTCCTAGGATTCTCTCTCTCCCTCTCCCCCTCCGCCTTTCAAAAAAAAGTAAGTGTTATAAAATACACATGACATAAAACTTACCATCTTGACCATTTTTGAGTGCATAGTTTAGTATTGATATATTCACATTGTTGTGCATCCCTCTCCAGAACTTTCTCAACTCCCTAATCTGAGACTCTGTCTCCCCACCCCCTCCCCCAGCCCTGGCACCCACCATCCACTTCCTGTCTCTACAGATGGATCTCTCTAGGGACTCCTGTGAGCGGAATCCTACAGTGTCTGTCTTGTTGTGACTAGCTTCCTCAAAGGACATCCTCAAGGTCCATCCATGATGTATTTTCCTCTGTCTTTCGGACTGTAATGTAAGATTTCTTCACATGGAGCCCTGAGGTTTCCAGTCCCCGACTGTTAGACATCCAGATTGCAAATTTGTCCTGGAGGGGAGAGAGGAGTGGACTCCAGAAGGACACCGGGAAATTCATGGAGCGATGGATATGTTTGTTATCTCGGTTGAGGGTGACGATTTCACATGTACATACATAGGTCAGAACACATCAGATCACACACTTTAAATGTGCACTTTCTTGTGTGTCAAGGATACCTCAAAACTGTATTTTTGTCTTTATTGTAATGGCCCAAGTGGGCTCCCCTTATCCCCCACCTGTAAGCTTCATCAGTCCCTGTGCAGGTAATAGTCAGCTCCTGCTGCCCCCCCCCACCGTCCCCGCTTGCTTTGGGGGCTGAGGACTGCTCCCTTACCCCTCAATTTCCAAGAGACCTGATCCTCTCTCCTATCTTGGTCCTTGAAACCTCCCTGACCACCCCCAATACACTAGGTGAGGCTGGGGACCCCAGAGATCGCTCCCGGGCTCTCACTGCCCAGGGGGAAACCCAGAGCCAGCAAGCTCTCTAAGCTCCGAAGAAAGGCCCAGGGATAGGGCACAGTGAGACGGGCAAGGCTGTGGGGAGGGGGCTCTGCTGTGTGTGGGGAAGGTTTTTTTTTTTTTTTTAAGATTTTATTTATTTGACAGAGAGAAATCACAAGTAGGCAGAGAGGCAGGCAGAGAGAGAGAGTGGAGAAAGCAGGTTCCCTGCGGAGCAGAGAGCCCGACGTGGGGCTCGATCCCAGAACCCTGGGATCATGACCTGAGCCGAAGGCAGAGGCTTTAACCCACTGAGCCACCCAAGCGCCCCTGTGGGGAAGGTTCTTGAGGAGACCTCTTAAGGAGGATATAGAATCTGAACCAGGTCTTGAAAGGCTAGTGGGAACCGGCCCCCTGAAGCAGGGGCAGGCATTTAGGGCAGAAGGCCGAGGGCGGATGCTAAGTCCTGGATGCTGGCGGCGGCGGTGGGGTGGGGGAGCTCATGGGTGTCCCAGCTGCTGGGCGGGGCCCTAGGAGGGAGCTGAGGCCATCAGAGTGGCCCACAGCCAACCCAAGGCAGCTGCAGTGATCCTCCTGGCCCCGCTGGTGGCTGTCTTCTCTGGGGGGTGGGGCCTTGCCAAGAGGGTGGCCAGCAGAGGTGCCCCTCACCTAAGCCCCCCGGGCCTGCCAAGGGGTGTAGCAGTTAAGAAATCATGTGCGGAGGGGCGCCTGGGTGGCGAAGTGGGTTAAGCCTCCAACTCTTGATTTGGGGCCGGGTTGTGATCTCAGGGTTGTGGGATCGAGCCCCGCGTCAAACTCAGCCCAGTGTCTGCTCGTCCTCCTCCCTTGCTGTTTCCCCCACATGCGCTCATCCTCTCTCTCTCTCAAGTAAATAAATAAAATCTTAAAAAAAAGAAAAGAAAAAGAAAAGAGAAGAGGGGTGCCTGGGTGGCTCAGTTGGTTAAGCCACTGCCTTTGGCTCAAGTCATCCGGGATCGAGTCCCACATCAGGCTTCCAGCTCCGCGGGGAGCCTGCTTCTCCCTCTGACCTTCTCCCCTCTCATGCTCTGTCTCACTCACTCTCTCTCTCTCTCAAATACATAAATAAGTAAAATCTTTGAAAAAAATTATATGCTGAGCAACTGGTTCGCTGAAAACACAGAGAGGGTGGGGGAGGGGCTTGAACCTGGAGACTGATTGACAGGCAGAGGCAGGCCCAGGGCGGCTGCACAGAGTCCCGTGAGCCCTGAGCCCACTGGTGGTACAGGGCAGCCCCCTCGCCACCCTGATGAGCTTCCGGTTCCAGCTCTCTCCCTTGCTGGCTAAATGGCCGGTAGCTTCTTGCTTTAAGCCTCCGGCTTCCCAGTTCTGAAATGGGGCAACAAGGAATCTCCTTTACTGGGATCCAGCTGACCTTGCCTGTTGAAACAGATGGTTTCTTTTTAAGTAGGCTCCACACCCAGTGCGGGGCTTGAACTCACAGCCCCAAGACCAAGGGTCACCCACTCTACCCACTGAGCCAACCAGGAGACCCAGTGGGGTTGGTTTTTTTTTTTCTTTTCTAGAAGATCTCACCACCTGCACTAAAGTCCTCACATCCACCCACCTGTCCATGTGTTTGCACTACTTCTACCCATTCATTCGTCTGCTTAGCACTTAGTTGGCACCCGATGTTGTGCGAGGCCCTAGCTTAGCATACTGCAGTGCCTAAAACAACATTCTAGCCTTCAGGAGTCTTATATCTTGGGTGAGGCAGAAAAACAAATAATAGATCAAATAGGACAAGAGGCTGAAGGAACAAAACAGGATGAGGAGATGGAATAATACACAGGCTTCTTTGGTAGTGATCTGAGAAGATTTCTCTGAGCTGAGATGTGAATAATGAGCGCTAGACACAGGGATGTGTAGGGGAACAGCATGTGCAAAGGCCCTTGGTTAAGAATGAGCTTGGTGAATTGAACACAGCACATGCAAAAGCCCTGGGGCAGGAATGAGCTTTTTGAGCTAGGTATGTATATGTAAAGGTCCTGGGGTAGGAATGAGCTTAGTGAATTAGAAGGCCAGCAAGCAGCCATTGCAAACAGTTGAGTTGGTGGGGTGTGGGAGGGTGTATCAACAGAACCAGAGTATGGAGGGCAGAAGTGTGTCGTCTTTTTTTTTCTTATTTTTAAAAATTATTTAAAATTTATTTAGAGAAAGAAGAGGGAAAGAGAGACTCTTAAGCAGGCCCCACGCCCAGCACAGAGCCTGACACAGGGCTTGATCTCACAACGCTGAGATCATTACCAGGGTGGAAATCAAGAGTCGGACACTCAACATACTGAGCCACCCAGGCGGCCTCAACAGTGTGTCTAAATCTGAGGGGTTGGGGTGGGAGGCAGAGTCCTGGACCTGGGGCCGGGCAGGGAACACCACCCGTAGGGATTCTGCTCAGAGAGGTCCACGGTGGAGGAGCCAAGGCCAGCCACAGGGGACAGCCGGGGCCCAGGGCGGGGGAGGCTGTGGCTGTCTCCACACCACCCCCACTTAGCACATCATGTGTTCCCTGCCTGGGCCTCCAGCCGCGGGAGTCAGGTGACCCCCGGCAGCAGGCCAGGCTGCAGGAGCCCTGAGGGGTGTGTGTGTGTGTGTGTGTGTGTGTGTGTGTGTGTGTATGTGTGTGTGTCCGTCCGTCGTCGCTGGGCAGCCCAGACATCTGGAGTCTGAATTGATTTCCTTTTTCACAACCCCGGGCAAGTCGTGCCTTTCCAGCCAGGTTTAAAATAAAACAAACCTTCTGTGCACAGCCCTGCTCTGCTGGCCAGTCCGGGTGGCGCTCAGGACTTCCAGGGAGGCAAGAAGGATGGAGTCAGCTCCCTCGGACTCTGAGAGGGGACAGGGATCCTCCGCTCATCCTCCCCTCCCGTACCAGCACAAAGCCCTAATCTCTCTCTCTCCCCTGGTCTGAGGATATATTTTTAGCCACTCGGAAGGATTATCAGAGTCTGGCTCCCAGGTGGCAGGGGCAGGGCTGGGAGTGAGGCCAAAGAGGCTTCAAGACACAGCGGCCTTGCTGGGAGACTGGGGGGCAGGACAGGGGTGATGGGGGCAGGGTAGGGGTGTGAGGGGTTGTAGGCTCAGGCTGGTTGGGCTGACCAGCCACTCCCTCACTCGGTGAGTCTCCAGATGACCCCTCAGTGGCCCTGGCTAAGCCCAGCCTGAGTTCATGAGCTACAGCTTGAAGGGAAAGCTGCAGAGGTCAGGGAGGTTCTGGGAAGAACCTTCCAGAATCTGCTGCAGGCCAGCACCCCACCTCCCCAGGCTGCCCCTCATCCCACCACCCCTCTCTGCTGCTAATAACATGCAGGTCAGTCCTACTTACCACTCACTCCACAGCCCCATGTGGAAAGGGTTCTTATTAGCCCATTTTACAGATGAGGAAACGGAGGCACAGAACAGCCTGCTTGGCTGCCTGAGGTTGCTTGCCTGGTGAATGGGTGAGCAGGAGTCACCTCGGTGTGGTACGGCCCCTGGCACACACAACAAACTGGAAAACAGGTGGTCTGGCTGTACCCATTTTTCAGATGGGGCCTCTGTATGGCAGAGTCACAGGAAATGAGCAGAGGAGCTGGGGCCCAAAGGAGAAAAAGGAAAATTGAGAAGTGCCACCCTGAGCCTCCTTCCTTCCCGTCCTCTGGGAAGGAGGGGTCTGTTGCGGGTCAGGTGGAGGAAAAAGAGAAGTCTGGGCCTTGCTGGTCATGAATGGTTAGTAACAGCCGCACATGAGTCCCTCCTGTGTGCTAGGAGGGGACAGACAGACAGACAGGTTGGAGAAGGGGTAGGGCTTCCAGGGCTGAGACCTCTGCAGTCAAGGTGGATCAGTCTGACGTGGACGCCGGAAAGGGCCAGGCTTGCTTCAGCTGAGGGGACTGGGGCTCCAGGCTGGTCACACATCCTTCCTTCTCCACCCCATGCTGTCGCCAGAGAGCCTCCGTGATGAGCTCCCAACCTCACAGTGAGTGAAGCAGGACTGGGGGAGTGTGCCTCAACTAAATCCAATCGGGAGCTACCTCCAGGAGGAAGCAACAAATGAACTGGGTTTTGAGGGATGCCTAGGAGTTTGCCAGACAGACAGGGAAGGTGTATAAGCCCTGTGGAGACCGTTTCATGTTCTCAGCACCCAGCATAAGGCAGTAAATATTCAGTGGGCATTCTAGGCAGAGGACAGCACTTGCAAAAGGGGCTGTGTGAAATCCTATGGTGTGGTGGGAGCCGAAAGTGTCAGGCAGTGAGTGGGGGGCTTGAGAAGCCCAGGACATCAGTGGAGGCCTGAGATTGGAAGATGCCCTTGGTCTTGTGTGTTCCCCCTTGTCTCTGAAGCTCATCACGACTTGCTGGTGGCACAGAGGCAGTGGGTCTTCATCTGGGCATCCTTGAGTGGGGGAAGCATATGGGGTAGGGGGCTGGGACTCCCGGGTATCTGCTTCAGCTCCGGCTGGCTGGGGGCTTTCCTGGGACTCCTTGCCTATTTGCATCTGCACTGGGCAGCAGAGGGAGGGAGGTCTGCTGAGAAAGTGGGAGGAGGCTAGAGGTACCATGCGGTAGATGTGGCTCCAGTTGGGAGGTGGGAATCCCAGGCTGGGCATGCGCCCTCAGGTGTGTGTGTGGGGGGGGTGCACCAGATCAAGCCAACCTTGCCTGTCAGTGCAGCTAGTTTCTTGTAGAGCAATCAACCGCCCAGGCAGAAGACTCTGTGCCCATCTGTCCCTTCTGTCTGGGCCATCTGAGCCTGCTGGGTCTAGACTAGCCGCTGTCACATACCCTTGACCGTTTGTCAGGCTGCTGCCGCTGCTCATCACCTCACTGACTGCCAGAGATGTCCCCAACACCACCATGGGGACTGCAGACTGCTCCTTCATCTCCGTCCCTCCCTGGGCTGGTCCATCCCTCCCCATGGACTTGAACGCCAGTCACATGCTGGTTCTGAGACCCAGACTCTCAGAATTTTTCTTTTTTCTGTATTTGACTTGTGATGTTATGATTTATAGTAAGAAAGAAATATTTGTTCTTTGTCTCCGGTCTCACACTGAACTCCTAAAACCCTGGGAATTTCCAGCGATGGGGGTGATCTAGGTGTCCTTTGTTAGGTTGACCTGGCCGACTTTGGGAAAGCCTCTGGGGCACCAGGGTGGGTGGGTTGGTTGTCAGGGAAGGCAAAGAGTGAAGAGAGAGAGAGTTAGAAATTTCGTGCGGGCCCCTCCCACCTCCAGGGGAGGGGAAGGGGCTGCAGGCTGACTCACTGGGCAGTGAGCAATGATTTAATCGAGCATGCCTTTGTAATGAAGCCTCCCCAGAAACCCAAAGGGCCAGGTTCAGACAGCTTCTTGGTTGGTGCGTGCATGGAAATTTGGGGAGAGTGATGCACGTGGAGGTGGGCCCCCCCCCTCCACCTTGCTGTCTACGTCTCTTCCATCGGGCTGTTCCTGAGTTGTGTCCTTGTCTAATGAACCGGTGACCTAGTAAGTAAAACGTCTTTCCGAGTTCCGTGAGCCACTTGAGTGAATTACTCAAAACCCCCAGGAGGGGGTCGGGGGGGCCTCTGGTTTACAGCCAGTTGGCCAGAAGCACAGGTGACAATTTCATGTAGACACACCTGGCGGCTGGAAGTGAGGGGACAGTCTCTGTAGGACTGAGCCCCTTACCCCATGGGATCTGACCCCACCTCCAGGTCCAGTGTCAGAACTGAGTTGAGTCGCATGGACAAGCCCACAAGGTGGGATTGGAATCAGAATGGTGGACTCTTAAAATGCAGGCATTTTCATTAGCAGGAGAAAAGGGCCCGCATCAGAGATGGATGACTCAGTGAATTTCCTCAACCAGAAGAGCACTGGCTCAGATCGGGAGACCGAACGTGCCAGCCTTAGGCAACCCCACAGGCACCCTCTGGTCACTGTCTGTCCCCAAGGCAGCTGCCTGTCCCGATGCCCAGCAGTGTGGTCACGGACTAATGCCCCCTAAAGACGCCCCGTCCTGATCCTGGAGCTTCGTGTGACAAAGGGGTCTAGAGGTTGCTGACGGTGTGGGGGCTGACCCCGGAGTCCCCGGTGACTCAGTGTCATCCCAGCGGCCTTTATAAGAGGGAGGCAGGAGGGTCAGAGAGAGAGAGATGTTGGCTTGGAAGACAAAGACGGGACCTTCATCCAGGGAGTGCAAGTGGTTTCTAGAAGCCAGAAAAGGCAGGAACGGATTCTTCCCCAGAGCTCCGAAGGAGCCCAGCCCTGCCCAACGTTGCACTCAGCCCTGCGAGACCCCATTTCAGACTCCTGAGCCCCAGAACCACGAGAGAACACATCTGCCACTGCGTTAGTGGTAACCTGTGACAGTGGCTGCGGGACACGGATGCCGCCATCCTCCGTCGGTTTTGCCTGCTGTTGAACTTGATAAAAATGGAATTCTGTGTGTGCGTCTCTGCCCCGCATCCGGCTCTCTGCTCAGCGGGAGCCTGCTTCCCCTTCTCTCTCTGCCTGCCTCTCTGCCTACTGGTGATCTCTCTCTCTCTGTCAAATAAATAAGTAAAATCTTAAATAAACAAACAGGGGCGCCTCGGTGGCTCAGTGGGTTAAAGCCTCTGCCTTCGGCTCAGGTCATGATCCCAGGGTCCTGGGATCAAGCCCCGAATCCGGCAGCCGGGAGCCTGCTTCCTCCTCTCTCTGCCTGCCTCTCTGCCTACTTGTGATCCCTATCTGTCAAATGAATAAATAAAATCTTTAAAAAACAAACAAACAAACAAACAAAGAAGTCTCTGGAAACCTGCCCCTCCTCTCCACCCCCTTCCAGTGCATAGCACCTCCTTCTGGCCTCCGAAAGGCCACTTCCCACGAGGCTGCCAACACCCCATGGCCTGTGTCCTTATCTAAAATAAAACCAAGGGCCACAGAACCCCCGGACATCACGGGTGGGAGTGGAAAATGGTACAGCCCCCCCCCCCGAAAACAGTTTGGCCGCTGCTTATGAAGTCAGATGGGCGGCTTCCCTGCGGTCCAGCCGTCCCAGCCCTCCGGGCTGACCCGGGAGATGTGTCTGCTCGTAATCGCTGTGTTCCTAATCACCCCAAATGGGAAGCATTCCAGTTGCCATCAACAAGCAGATGGCACATATCCACGATTTGGGGGCGGCGGGGGGGGAAGCTACCAGTAGATACTATGACACACGAATCTCAAAACGGTTCCCCAGAGCGAAAGAAGGCAGACAGGAAGATGGAGTGTGTGATTCCGTTTATAGGAAGTTCTAGCGCAGACAGGATGAATGCATGGTGGGAACGAAAGTCAGGAGCGAGGTTACCTTTAGCAGGAGGAGATGGAGGTTGACCACAGAGGGGCATGGAGAGCTTTGTGGAGGGAGGAGGGGAGTGTCCGTGGTTGGAGGCTGCGGTGGTTGGAGGCTGCGTCACGCGGCTGCCTGTATTTGTTTGAACTCGGCAACCATACGGTGAAAGATTTATGCATTTCGCTCTAGCAGATTTTACCTTGAAAGAAGAAAAAACCCATTAGCAAATACTGAAGCCTAGCTAATGATCTGCGTGCTGAAATATTTAGGGGTGATGCAGCTTGATGTCTGCTGCTTATTTTAAAATGCATCCAGAAAAATAAATGGCCTGATCTGGGGGGGTGGGGAGGGGGGAGGAGCGGGGAGGGGGGGTGGATGCACTCTCAGATATCTGATAGAGCAGATAGAGCAAACTGTGGGCGGCAGAATCTAGGGCTGGGGTGTAGGAGTTCACTGTAAATTCTTCCAACTTTTCTGTAGGTTTGAAATTTTTCATCACGAATGTTGGGGGAAGTTGTCCCAACTCCTCCCTGAAGCCCACAGGCCTGGCATGACCTGCCCCTGTCCCCTTCCCTCCCTTCCCCCCCTTCCCCCTTGCTCATTCTGCTCCAGGGGCCTCTTCCCCTAACACTCTCTGAGCTCAGTCCTGCCTCAGGGCCTTTGCACCTGCTGCTGCTTTCTCTGAAAGTCCCTCCCTATCACCAGTACTCTCCTCTGCGTAAACCCAGGCCCTTCTCATCTCTGGGTCTCTGCCTAGAAGGCATCTCCTTAGACTTTCATTGGTCACCTCGTTTAAAATCGTGGTACCCTGCTCATTTTCTACCAGGCCTATTCACACAGTCCTGTCTCATTTACGAATCTGTATACTTGTGTGTTGGCTTTCCCCCGTATGGGGACAGGAATATGTCTGCTTTTTTCCCTGATGTGTCCCTAACACCTAGCTGCACACTGGCATGAACAAGTCAATCAGAGAACACCTTGTGGATGGACAGACAGATGGACAGTCGGGCAGGCAGATGGATGGATGGATGGACGGACAGATGGGTAGATGGACAGATGGGCAGGCAGGTGGATGGATGAACATACGACTGGATGGACGGATAGATGGACGGTGGGTGGGTTGGTTGGTTGGTAGATGGATGGAGGGACAGGTGGATGGACAGACAGGTAGATCAGCAGGTAAGTTGGATGGATGGATGGACATAAGGATAAACAAACATCCCAAGCGGGGGCCAGTGTGGGGGTCCGGGCACTTGTCTTAAGATCTCGGGAAAGGGCAAAGCTGCTTGGGCGCCTCAAGATGGCTGTCGGAAAGCCTTCTTGGTGGAAGGAAAGCTCCCTTAATTGCGGCTCCAGTGATCAGGCAGGCACTGTCACGCACCAGGGACTCTTGCCCAGCCGCAGCCCAGCCTCACAGCCAGCAAGGCTGCTGACCTTCACACCCGGAAGGATGCTCAGGAAGGGAATTGCGGATTTCCTCAGCTTGTCACCTTTGGGCTGCCTTGGAGACCCCTTCCCACAATGGCGGGACACCTCCCGTGACACTGGAGAACTCGAGTTTATGACCCCAGTCAGCCAGTCCCTTGACTTCCGGCCACCTTTTTTTGCACCTGTGAAGTGCAGAGTACTAACTCTTTTCATGAGGTGTGTCTCCGGGACCAGCAGGCAGGGGCTGGGCTCCCAGGTGGGCTGCTGTCCCTGTATGACAAATGAACTTGGGATTCAGAGCCGGCAGGTCACTTGCCTGAGGGCACACAGCGCAAGTCCCTCTTTCACCCCGGTCGTCATAAAGTCAAGGTTGCGGGGCGTTGGGGCACAAGGGGGCGAGGCTGGGGTGGTGGGCCCTCCCGCACGCTGAGCTCCCATTAACGGGACCCTGTGCCCACAGGATGTTGTCCAGCCTCAGCGAATGGTTTTGGCAGGAGAGGCTGTGGCTGCCGCCCAACAACACGTGGGCTGCCCTAGAGGACCGGGATGGCCTGGTCTATCCTCACGCCCGGGACTTGCTGGCAGCCCTGCCCGTGGCGCTGGCCCTGGTGGTCATGCGCTTAGCCTTTGAGAGGTGAGTTTATGCCTCGCGGTGGTGCCTGGCCCTGTTGTCCTCCCCTGTGCACAGTGCTCACCCTGGCCAACTGTCCTGTGTTGTTTCGTCCTCATGTGACCTGGATAGAGCCTGGCTTGGAGCTGGCTTCCTGGCACCCCCCTTGCCCCTAGCTGCTACCACCCGCACTCCTCCAGCCTCTGAGGGCTGGTTCCCTGTCACCATGGCTGCTGCTCGGGTCTGGAGGCACCTGAATCTTTGGCAAACCTGGGGGGCGGGGGTGGGGGTGGGGGAGTGGGCCTGGAGAGCGCGTTCTTGCTTTGCTGACCACCTAAGGGTCTGCAGAGGCCAGTCAGTGAGCAAAGAAACTTTTTTTTTTTTTTAAGATTTTATTTATTTATTTGAGAGAAAGAGGGCACAAGGCAGGGGGGTCGGGCAGGGGGCCAGGGTATGGGGAGAAGCAGAGACTCCCCACTGAGCAGGAAGCCTGACGCAGTTGGGGGAGGGGGGCAGCACCATTCCAGGACCCTGAGATCATGACCTGAGCTGAAGGCAGATGCTTAACTGCTTACCCAGCCGAGCCACCCAGACTTGCTTCTCGCCACTCCCTCCTGCCTCTCTCCTATGGGCAGGGTGACCCTCCACCCCTCCTTCCTGGCTCCTAAGGCTTCCCTCCTCCCTTTGTAGCAAAGGAAGGAGCAAAAAGCACTGGTTTCCCCTTTTGTGCCCTAAACCACCCCACCCCACCCCCAATCTCTTGCAGCCTGCTGGTGCCCACGGCCCTGAGTGTTTGCCACCACCCGCCCCCCCCACAGGTTCCCAGCAACCTGGTTCCCAAACTCTGTAGATTTTCAGCCATTTCTCATGGGACCCAGACACTGCTTCAAACCGACTCTCTTCCTCTTTCCCTGGCTGTCTGTCTCCTGGGTGTGCGCATCTCTCTGGGGTCCTTTTCCTGGGTTACAGGTAGCCCCATCCTTCCCACCAACTCTGTAGTTACAGCTTTCAGACCTGTTCTGCCAGGCCCCTTTGCTGCCGGCACCCCCATGATCCAACCTCCCCCCCATGATCAGCTGCCTCCCCAAGATTCCCTCTCTGGCCTCCCGCCCCACGCCCTGCCCTCTGCAGGTCCACTACTCCCCATGTGGGCACCCGGCCTTTGCACTCTCTCCTCTGCAGTCCCTTCAAAGCTGGGTTGCAGAAATGCCCTCCAGGCCCCTCCGCCATCCCTTCCCCCCACCCTCCAGAGCCCTTATCCCCCTTCAACCCCCTCCTCCCCCTCCCCCCACTTTGGGTCCCTGGCTTTGCCCTCCCCTGATGACAGGGACTTGGGAGCATTCTACTTCTTGCTTTGTCTCTCCAGTCCAGGCTTCCTGGATATAGGCTGGACCCCAGGAGACCCAGGGAATACCCACAGAAGTTGTATTTATGTAACAGATACCCTCTGAGCGTCTACTGTGTGCCCATCATTGCTCTGAGCAGCTTATGCATCCTAAGGCAGCCCTTAGCGCAACCCCGTGAGGCGGCACTATTGCGCTCCCCATTCTACAGAATAGGAAATGGAGGCACAGAGGTTGAGGGACCAACCTGTGGTCACCCAGAGGGAGAGTCATCTGGGACTGAGGCCTTTGCCTAAGGGGTTCTAAGAGGCTCAAGTCAGCGGGGCTCCCCACCTTTCCTGCAGGGCAGGGACGACAGGAGACCTGCCCCAATTCACACTACTGGAGCGTGGAGTGAGCCGTTGTTTATTTAACTGATGGCCTCATCAGACGAAGGTGGGGTGTGTTCACATCCCAGAGGTGTCCTTTTAAAGGGCCATGGGGATGGGATAGCTTTGGTGAAGTTTGGAATATAGGGCAGGTTCAGTGGGGGTGGGGTCGGGAGCCAAGAAAGAATTCTTGAGACCTGTTTGGTGCAAAACGGTGGTTTATTAAAGCTCCGGGGACAGGCGCTGGAGGCCGAAAGCTGCTGCGCTGGGGTTGTGAGGGATTAGGTACCAGGGGTTAGGGAGGTAAGGACCTAGGAGATTTCAAAAGAGCTTTCCTATGCTAAAAAGGACCTTTGAGATACCAAAGGGCTTGCCATTGTCAGGTTCAGGAGGTTGTTTTCCCCACCGTTAAGATAGTTGGGAGATTCTTGGAAGAACAGCACACACGAGTCCCACCCAGGACTGGGGGTGGGGGGAGGCCGCAGGGTGACAGCTTCTGCTTTGTCCTCAGCCAGCCTTCTGTCCCCTCATCAGCTTTTCCAAGGTCGAAGGCAGAGGTTTTCGCCATTTTTAAAGTCAATGCTGGGCTCGTCTGCTCCTCCCTGGCCGGGCAGCCCTGGGCATCGCTCTGACCTGTCTGAGCCCCCGTTTGCCCATCAGGACAGTGGGGACTCTGACAGTAGAGTCAGACGAGCCGCAGCTGATGCGGATTTGTACCCATGCTCGGCACTCAAGAAATGACAGCCCCCTCCTCCCCCACGTCCTGTCACTGTTGCGCTGGAAGGAGTTCCTTGCTGAGCTGCACTGAGCCTCAGTTTCCCCAAATGCAGGGTGATGGTTGGTGGGTATGAAGTGCTGGGGGACACCCCCCCCTTGTGGGACATGTGGTGACGGGCCAGGGACCAGGGACCTCTGCCTGTCTACACCGCTCCTGCCTGTGGGGACCCCTGAGCCAGGCAGGGGACAGACAGGGACCCAGACCATGACACAGGCAGTGAGGAGGCCCTTCTTCCTGATGGGGACTGTGTGAAGCTACCTGAGACCCCACAAGTTAACCTTCACACCCCCACCCTGAAGACCGGCCACCCAACTGCCTTTTCTTAGGTTTGGTCCCAGTGCAGTGGCCGGGCTACCCCTCCGGGCTCCCAGCATGTGACCCGGCCCCTCTGAGCCTCAGTTTCCCCACCTGGATTGACAGGCTCTTGTCTCCCCTGCACCCAGATTTGTTGGCCTGCCCCTGGGCCGGCTGCTCGGTGTGCGCGATCAGACCAGGAGGCCGGCGAAGCCCAATGCCACTCTGGAGAAGTACTTCCTCACAGAAGGGTGGAAACCCAAGGAGGTGAGAGCCCCCCTTTTGCCCCCCTCCATCCCCTTCGGCCAGCCCAGGCCCCCTTGTGGGCGGGGCCTGGGGAATGGGATGTGGCCCTATTGCCAGGAACAGGGAAGTCCAGGGCGGCCTCTGCACACCCACAGTGCTCCTACCCCCAGGCCACCAGCCAGCCCCCCCCCCCCTGCCCATCCCCGTCCCAGTGGGCAGATCCTGCGACTGCGGGGCTGGGGGGCTGGGAGCGGTTGGGGGGGGGGCTGGTATCTCCTGAGCTGGTGAGGAGAGGAAGACCTGACTGACTGATGGGGTTGGGGGGAGACGACAGCAGGCCTGTGACACCTCCCCATTCCCGTCTGTCCTGTGCTCTGGCTGTCCCTATGCAGGACTCTCCTCCTCCCTGGCTACCCTCTCTCGACAGGTAGGGGTGGGAGGCGAGGTCTCAACTGCCTGCCTGGGGTCGGACTTTTCTGGAAGGGTAGAGGAAAACCTGTACTCCACCGCCGCCCCCTTTCTTAGTCACGGTCCCTATCAGCCACCTGTCTCTCCTGTGAGCAGGGCTGGCTTGTATACGGCCTGTTTTGGGGGGGCCGCCTCCATGCCTACAGGCAAGGTCTGGGGGAGCAGGGGAAGGGGTAACGCGGCCAGGTCTCATCTGTCCTGGGACAGGGACAGGAAGGAAGCCACCTCTGTGACCTCCCCCAATCACCCCTCCCCAGCACCAGATGGCGGTCCTCGCGGCCCAGTGCGGCCTCACGCTGCCACAGATCCAGCGCTGGTTCCGGAGGCGCCGGAACCAGGACCGGCCCTCCCTGAGCAAGAAGTTCTGCGAGGCCAGGTGAGCCCGGGGCTGGGGGGAAGCGGGGGGCGCTGGGGGTACAGGGGGAAGCGGGCGCCTCCGGTGGCTGCCTCACGGGCTCCCTCCCCACCTGCAGCTGGAGGTTCAGCTTCTACTTCTGCTCCTTCTTCGGAGGCTTGTCGGTCCTCTACCACGTGAGTGCGCCGATGCACTGGGCCCGGACTGGGGGGTGTGGAGGGGTGCGGGCAGAGGGGGGAGCCCGTGCAAAAGCACAGGGAGGGGAGAGCACTGGGAGCGGGCGCGGCGGACATCCACGTGCCCCGGAGGACACGCCGTGCCCGGGAACTGGGGGTCCAGAAGGAGAGCCAGCGGCCCTGGGGATACCCCACCCACCCACCCCCGGGGTAGAGGGCTGGGCAACCTCTGATCTCTGGGCAGCCTCAGACTCCGTGTCCCTGCAGGAGTCATGGCTGTGGGCACCGGTCATGTGCTGGGACAATTACCCAAATCAGGTGAGTGGCAGGGAGAGCCCGGAGGCTGGTGGGGGCTTGGGGTGGTCAGAGTTCCTTCAGCCACAGCCGGGAGAGCCGAACCCAGATATGACACGGCTCCCCTCCGGGTTCCGATCTATATTTTTGCCTCCCCTTTGGGATGGCTAGGGGCCAGACTCCGGGAAACTGGGAGCGGGAGATGCCGCAAAACCACCGCCCTTGCCTACCTCTGGGGACAGGGATCTTACTCCTTCTTCACTCATTGGGATTCAAGGGTCCTGGTTCTGAGCAATGGA
Organism: Neogale vison; assembly: GCF_020171115.1. Lineage (NCBI taxonomy): Eukaryota > Metazoa > Chordata > Mammalia > Carnivora > Mustelidae > Neogale > Neogale vison. The sequence continues at coordinate 219,181,105 of NC_058096.1, forward strand.
GGAGGGCCCTGGGGAGCCTCCACCCCCACAGCTAACGTTGGCCGACACCCCCGCAGCCCTTGCAACCGGCCCTGTACTACTGGTACCTCCTGGAGCTGAGTTTCTACGTCTCACTGCTGATCACGCTGCCCTTTGATGTCAGACGCAAGGTGAGGCCTGGCTGGGAAGTGATGCGGGAAGAGGGGAAACGGACCCAGTCTTGCATAGAGTGGGATGGCCTCACCACCTACCCTGAGACCCCCTGGTGCCTCGGGTGGGAGACCCAGAGTCCACAAGGTACAGACGCCAGAGGCGCCTGGGTGGCTCAGTCTTTACACGTCCGTCTGCGGCTCAGGTCATGATCCCAGGATCCCGGGACTGAGCCCCGCATCAGGCTCCCTGCTCTTGGGGAGGCCTGCTTCTCCCTCTCCCACTCCCCCTGCTTGTGTTCCCTCTCTCGCTGTGTCTTTCTGTCAAACAAATAAATAAAAGCTTTTTTTAAAAAAAGTACAGACGCCAGCCAACCAGCTCCCTGCGAGGGCCTCCACCCATCCCGGCGGGTGTCCCCCCCCCACACCACCCAGCCTCATCCCTGCCGTGACCCCCTGTCTCCCGCAGGATTTCAAGGAGCAGGTGACACACCACTTCGTGACCATCCTGCTGATCTCGTTCTCCTACAGCTCGAACCTGCTGCGCATCGGCTCTCTCGTGCTGCTGCTGCATGACGCGTCGGACTACCTCCTGGAGGTGGACCTGGCCCAGCCCGACCCTCCTCTCCCACCTCCCGGCAACTCCCTCCCCCAACACCCTAGCCCTTCGTGAGGCCACGCCCCCGGCCGCGAGGCCACGCCCCCTCATGGCTTGCGGGGGGGGGGGGGGGGGCGGTGGAAATGAAGGTTCTCAACGCTACACAGTTCCTGGAGAGGAGGCCCTGCCCTTTCCCAGTGCCCTGCTTCTCACCTACTTTCCTGTCGCCACCATTGGCCTGAGGCCGGTTCTCTCTGTTGCCCTCCGCAGGCTGGCAAGATGTTCAATTACACGCACTGGCGGAAAGTGTGCGACACCCTCTTCATCATCTTCTCCTTGGTCTTCTTCTATACTCGCCTCGTGCTCTTCCCTACGCAGTGAGCACGCCGTTGGGGGAGCAGGGAGGGAGGGCATGTCTGAGATCCAGGCCTGCCTCCCTCTGGGTTTCCTGACCCATGGACTTGGGGGTGTGGGCTGGATGGCTTCCAGGAGAAGGCAAGGAAAGGTGTTCCTGGAACTGGGCACAGCATGTGCAAAGACCCCGTGGTAGGAGAGACAGAAGTCTGGACTCAGTCATTCCCCTCTGTGCCTGGAACATGGAGCAGGAGGCAGGGTTGGGCACCCACTCACTAAAGTCTGCCCAGTCTGTTTGCTGATTAGGGAGCAAGGTGAAGATACCTGCTCAGGTGGGGCTAATGTGTGGGGGGGGTGGGGGGGCTATAGTAAATAAGGCAAACAAGTAGAATCTAAAGCATGAGAGAATGACTTGCTAAAGAGAAAATGAGGTTGAGAAGGACACAGGGAGTGTGTTGGTAGTTGGAATTAGGCTGGTCAGGGGAAAGGCAGCATTCATAGGGAAGGACTGGAGGGAGAGAACTTAAGACCGATCGTATGGGAAGAGTGGTCCAAGCAGCAGGCACAGCATGTGCAAAGGCCCCAGGGCAGAACTGGGCCTGGTGTGGAGGTATGGCAAGGGGGCCCCTGTGCGTGGAGCAGAGTGAGTGAGGAGGAGAGAGGGAGGAGGGGACAGGGCAGGTCATTTGGGGCTTTGGGGTTCTCGGGGAGGACTTGGACTTTTACCCCAATGACGAGGGAGCCCTGGAGGTTTGTGGGCAGAGGAGGGACATACCCACGGGCTCACAGGCGCCTTCTGGTGGCTGCTGGGGAATAGCTGATGAGAGGCCTGAACAGGAACTGTGGGGGCCCAGGGAGGTCCAGCGGAGGGGACTGTGCTGGCCCAGGTGAGCCATGGTGGGGCTGGACCAGTGCAGGTGACAGAGGTGGGTACAGTCAGAGTCACTCGAGGCTCATGAAATGGGTATGAGGTCGGAGTTGCTGCTTGAGGAACAGGTGCACAGCTGTGGCTGTGCTGGTTTGCAGGGTCTGGGGGGGGGGGACTTAGAAATGTCATGGAGAAGGCATGAGCACACCAGCCTGGGCTTCTGGACAGAGATGTACATGTCCAGAGTTTGTAGCCACAAGACTGGAGGAGGTCACTGGGTGACCTGGAGCCCTCGATACTTGCAGGTCGGGGGAGCCTGTGGAGGAAACAGAGGGGTGTGGGTCCCTGAAGGCCCAGAAAGAGAGAGCCAGCTGCCAGAGCAAGGCTGGCTCATGGTGGCCCCACAGCCAAGCCAGGGGGCAGGGCAGGGCAGAAGCTCACTGCCTGGGGGACCGGGGTGGGGGAGGGAGCAGCTGGGCCTCCCTTAGTAGCATCCCCTTGGGGTTCATGTGTGTTCTGACAAGTTAATATGACCAGGCACAAGAAGGGCACTTAAACGCCCAGCTAAAGAACATCACTTTCTCCGGGGGAGGGGGGGCAGCAGAGGGAGCTATGGAAGGTTGTAGAGCAAGGAGGGTCACACAAGTTAGAGGTCCCAAGGACTGGGGGCCTTGGTGGCGGCTGAAGCCCGTCTCCCCACTCCCCTGCTGTAGGATCCTCTACACCACCTACTACGAGTCCATCGCCAAGTGGGGCCCCTTCTTCGGCTACTACTTCTTCAACGTCCTCCTGGTGATGCTGCAGCTGCTGCACGTGTTCTGGTCGTGCCTCATCCTCCGCATGATCTACAGCTTCATGAAGAAAGGCCGGGTAGGGCCAGGGTAGGGCAGGGTGGGCGGGGGCCGGGGGCTGCCTGTGGGTGCCTCCCTGCAGCCCCCGGCCCAAGCCTCATGCCCCACCCCGCCCCGCCCCGCAGATGGAGAAGGACGTGCGCAGCGACGTGGAGGAGTCGGATTCCAGCGACGGGGAGGCGGTCCCCGAGCACCTGCCGGTGAAGAACGGCACGGCTGCCAGGCCCGGGGCGGCCCCGACCGACGGCCCTCGGAGCCGGACGGCTGGGCGGCTGGCCAACGGGCACACGCCGGCCACATAGCTCGCAGAGGCTGGGCCTTGAGGGCCGCCCCTAGTGCCCCATAGCTGGGATTTGGCTGGGGGCGGCTGGACTGGTGGCCCTGGGGCCAGCTCTGGAGACTGGGACGGCCCTCCCCCGGGGGGAGGGGAGAGGGCTAATGATCTGTCTCCAGCCCCTCCCTTCTGCCTGCCCTGCCCTTCCCTTCCCTTCCCTTGGGCAACTGGACAGAGCCCGGGAGGGTGGGCAGCTGCGGAGGGCCCAGCTCCAGGCTGAAAGGGACCCAATAAAACTTGAATGGAACCACCTTCTCTGAGAGCTTATGTCCCTGTTAAGAGTCCCTGGTCCATCCCCAGAGGCCTTAAGGGGACTCTAATTACCCTACTGATGAGACACTCACCTTCACCCCAAAACGCGCACCCCCAGGGGACTCACCGTTCTTCACCGGCAGTGTGTGGGGACGCCCCCCACCCAAGGTGAGTCCCTGGCTCCCAGCCAGCACTGTAGCCAAGGCACCTTCTACCGCCACAGGGCAGCCCGAGGCCCGAGGCTCACAGCCCCAGCTTACTGGTGAGAAGGTACTGGGCTCACGCAAGTGAGAGGCTGGGCGGCCCCTGCTCAAGGCTGGCAGAGTTCCAGGGCCTTCCTGGGGACAGTGAAATCAGGCCCAGGGGCTGAGGTCCTGTGGACCTCCCCAGGTTCAGCCTGGGTAAGGTCGCCCCCTCTGCAGGAGCTCTGCGGGAAAGGAAGGCGTTGAGGGTCCAGGAATCACGCGACAGCCCCACACCCCACCCAAGGCCACTGAAGAGGAGGCCTGGGAGCCAGAGGTGGCAGAGGACAGGGACCCTGGGGAGAGGAAGTGTGTTAGAGGACATCATTGAGGGTGAGAAAGAAAGGACAGTAGAGGAGCGGGGGGGGGGGGGGGGGGGGGGGGAGGAAGAGGAGGGGGGGAGCAGGAGAAGACGGGGGAGGGGTGCGGATCAGGTCGCACTGCTCCGCTCAGCAAAGGGGAGGAGAAAGGCCCTGCTTTGTGGCGGCCCCCCCCCCCAGACACCGGGAAGAGGGACTGGCAGGACAGGGAAAGGGGAGCCACGAGGAGCTGCAGGCAGCGTGGGTGGGGGCGAGCACCCAGGAGGAAGGAAAGGAGAGACCCTGAGGGCTCAGCCAGGGTGAGTGGGGCTGGGGACCGGGACCGGGACCGGGAGCTGGAGGCTGAGACGTTCCCGAGGAGATGGAAAGACCTGGAGGGAAGAGAAAGGACCAGAGCAGGTGTTACCAGAAAGGAAGGTGGAAAGTGAAACACGGTGAGAAAGAGAAGCGGGGGCGCCTGGGTGGCTCAGTTGGTGAAGTGTCCTGGGATCGAGTCCTGCCCCGGGCTCCCTGCTCAGTGGGAGCCTGTTCCTCTCCTGCTCCCCCTGCTTGTGCTCTCCCTCTCTCTGCCAAACAAATAAATAAAATATTTTTTTTTAAAGAGAGAGAAGCAATGTCAATTATCCCTCTTTTTTTTTTTTTTAAAGATTTATTTATTTACTTGACAGAGAGCTTACAAGTAGGCAGAGAGGCAGGCAGAGAGAGAGGGGCAGGGAAGCAGGCTCCCTGCTGAGCAGAGAGCCTGATGCGGGGCTCAATCCCAGGACCCCGGGATCATGACCTGAGCCGAAGGCAGAGGCTTTAACCCACTGAGCACCCAGGCGTCCCGTCCCTCTGTTTTTATACATCTGTGAAGAGAGTTGATCTCAGAGGAGGAGGAGGAGGGAGGAAGGAGGCGAGCAGGTGGTCCACAGGAAGGGGGCGAATGGAAGGGTGCTCAAGCTCAGCACCAGCTGGGAGAGGGGCAGGGGCAGCTGAAGACTGCAGTGAAATCCCCTTCTCACCAGCTGTCCTGGGTCCTGGTACAAACACACCCACTGCTGGGACTGGCAGGGAAAATGGACTGGTCCCGGCAGGCCCCCTGAGGAGGGGAATCCGGCAAGAACTAGAAGTACAAACGCCTTTCCTCCTTGTCCCTAAAGACACATCCAGATGTTCTCAAGACACTCCCAAATGAGCACAAAAAGACAGAAAACAGAACCAGAAGACACGGACATTTATAGCAGAGAAAACAGTCAAGACCGATAAACGTTAAGGCGGATTCAGTCTCATTAATGATCAGGGACATGCAAAGCAAGACTAGCAGATACCATTTCAGACCCATTCAACTGGCAGAAAGAAATTGGACAAAGCCAGTGCTGGAGGACATCGGGATCAGGAATCTCCATCTGCTACAGCAGGAAACGTGAGTTGGTATAATTGTTTTTGGGAAACCATTCAGCATCATGTAAAATTGTGGACCATTGGACAAAGTTCAATGCAACAAAGGAGATGATGTACCCTCGAGGCCCGAACATCTGTTCAGTAGGGCTGGTTCTTTAGGAAACAGGAAATAGAAAGTCAGAATCGTGATGTTACCTTTGACCTTGGGGGGCAGGAGGATGTGGTTTAGGTAGCTAGACCTACAGCCACTTTTTCAGCCTTCAGAGATGTGAAGCATGGTGAGAGACACTCATTTTAGTAAATGTCAGTTGAAAGGGACATGTGAAAAGACAGCCCACAGAGTGGAAGGAAGTATTTGCAAACCACAGATCTGAAAAGGGCCTAGGCCCCAGCATATATAAAGAAGTTCTGAAATACTGCAGCAGCAAGAAACCAAAGGTGAGCAATGGACTTGAATTGATTTTTTTTTTAAGATGTTATGTATTTTTTGACGGAGAGACAGCGAGAGAGGAAACACAAGCAGGGCAAGTGGGAGAGGGAGAGGCAGGCTTCCCGCTGGGCAGGGAGCCTGATGTGGGGCTCAATCCCAGGATCCTGGGATTGTGACCTGAGCTGAAGGCAGATGCTTAACCCACTGAGCCCCCCAGGGACCCCGAACTGACATTTCTTCAAAAAAGATACACGAATAACCAAAAAGCTCATGAGAAGAGGTTCAGCGTCGTAAGTCCTAGGGAAATGTAAATGAAAACCACAAGATAGTACTTCACATCCATAAGGATGGATAAAGAAAAAAAAAACTAAAAAAACAATGTTAGTAAATATGTGAAGAAAGGAACAACCCACATACTTTGCTGGTAGGAATGTAAAATGGCCAGTCACTGTAGGATGCTGTTTGGCAATTCCTCAAAAAGTTAAACAGAATTACCTCATGACCCAGCAATTCCACTCCGGGTATATACCCCCAGAGAACTGAAAACAGATAAACAATGCTTGTACATGAATGTTCAAAGCAGCACCATTCACGAGCCAAAAGACAGTAACAACCTAACTGTCCATTAGTGGGCACATGGGTAAACAGACTGTTTCCATACCAAGAAATACTGTTCGCCGGAAAAAGGAAATACTGATTCATGCTATAACATGGATGAACCCCGAAAACATGAAACACACAAAAGAAGCCAGACACATTTTATGGTTCCTTTTATATGAAGTACCCGGATTAACTAAAGCTATACAAAATAGAATGTAAATTTATGGTGGCCAGCAGCTGGGAGGGAAGGGGGGAATAGGGAATAATTGTTTAGTGGGTAGGGATTCTTTTTTTCTCAGAGTGAGCCTTGCTAAAGAACTCTTGGGCGGGGGGTGCCAGATGGCTCAGTCATGGAGCATGTGACTCCTGATCTTGGGGTAGTGGGTTCGAGCCCCATAATGGGTATGGAGATTACTTAAAATTGAAAGAAAGAAAGGAGAGGGGAGGGAAAGAAAAAAAGGAAAGAAAGGAAACGAAAGGGAAAGGAGAGGAGAAAGGAAATGAAAGAAAAGGAGTCCCAAATATGACTGAGTAGAAGAGCCACCCAAAAGAAAAGAGGTCAAGGGGCACCTGGGTGGCTCAGTGGGTTAAAGCCTCTGCCTTTGGCTCGGGTCGTGTTCCTGGGGTCCTGAGATCAAGCCCCGAATTGGGCTCTCTGCTCAGCAGGGAGCCTGCTTCTCTCTCTCTCTCTCTCTCCACCTCTCTGCCTACTTGTGATCTCTCTGTCAATATTTATTTATTTATAAATCTATCTATTTATTTTTTAATATATTTATTTATTTATTTATAAATAAATAAATCTTAAAAAAAATAAAAACGAAATAAAGAAAGAAAAAGAAAAGAGGTCGGGGCGCCTGGGTGGCTCAGTGGGTTGAGCCGCTGCCTTCAGCTCAGGTCATGATCTCAGGGTCCTGGGATCAAGCCCCGCATTGGGCTCTCTGCTCGGCAGGGAGCCTGCTTCCTCCTCTCTCTTTCTGCCTGCCTCTCTGCCTACTTGTGATCTCTGTCAAATAAATAAATAAAATCTTTTAAAAAAAAAGTTTAAAAAAAAAGAAAAGAGGTCAACAGGATATAAACAAGCATGTCACAGAAGTGGAATTTTTTAAACATGAGAAATACAATGGAGGGGCACCTGGGTGGCTCAGTGGGTTAAACCTCCACCTTCAGCTCAGGTTGTGATCTCAGGGTCCTGGGATCAAGCCCCACAAAGGGCTCTCTGCTCAGCAGGGATCCGCCTCTCTACCGGCCTGCCTCTCTGTCTACTTGTAATCTCTGTCAAATAAATTAATTAATTAAATCTTCCAAAAAAAAAAAAAAAAGAAAGAAGTTTTAAAAATTTTAAGTAAAATTTTTAAAAAATGCAATGGAACATAATCTTAAAAAGGAAAGAAATTCGGATACATGCAATGACATAGACAAACTGTGAGAACATTATCCTAACTGAAATAAGTCAGACACAGAAAGACAAACATTGTATGAGTCCACTTATGAAGTGTCTAAAGTAGTCATATTCATAGAATCAGAAAGTAGAATGGAGGTTGCCAGGGGCAGGAAGAGGGGAAAATGAAGAATTATTTAAGGGGTAGAGAGTTTCTGATTTGCAGGATGGAAAGAATTCTGGAGATCGGCTACAATGTGAATACACTTAAACCTACTGAAGTACACACTTAAAGTCGCTACAATAGTAACGTTTCTGTTATGTGTATCTTACCATAGAGCTTGCTTGCGTTGTCAGAGAGAGAGAGCACAAGCAGGGGGAGTAGGAGAGGAAGAAGGAGGCTCTCCGCTGAGCAAGGGAACCGGATTTAGAATTCGATCCCAGGATGCTGGGATCATGACCTGAACCAAAGGCAGACGCTTAACCGAGTGAGCCACCCAGGCATCCCGTGTATCTTACCATAATTTAAAAAGGTGGTGGGGGGGACTTCTGGGTGGTTCAGTCCTTAAGCGTCTGCCTTCGCCTTGGGCTCAGGTCATGATCCCAGGATCCTGGGATTGAGCCCCTGCTCCGCAGAAAACCTGCTTCTCCCTCCCACTCACCCTGCTTGTATTCCCTCTCTCGCTGTCTATCTCTGTCAAATAAAATCTTTAAAAATAAGTAAATAAATAAAAAATGGGGAAAAAACATGGGAACGTCGGTAAACTAGGAGTTGAGGGGAATTTCCTCATCTTGATAAAGAATATCTACAAAACCCCGCAGCTAGCATCCTACTTAATGGGGAGAAGCCCGAAGCTTTCTAAGAACAGGACTACGGCAAATCAGGCTCCCAGTTCTGTGGGAAGTCTACTTCTCCATCTCCTACTCCCCCTGCTTCTGTTCCCTCTCCCGCTCTCTCTCTTTGTCAAATAAATAAATAAAATCTTAAAAAGAAAAAGAAATCCAAAACAATTGACAAAAAAGTCCTTCTGGAACTAATAAGCCCTTGGAGTAATGTGGCAAGATACAAGGTCAATGTATAAAAGTCAATCACTTTCCTATGTACTAGCCGTCAAAACGGAATTTGAAATTAAAAGCACAATATCATTTATACTATCACCCCCAAAATTAAATCCACTGGTATCAATCTAACAAAATACATAGAAGTCCTTCATGAGGAAAACTGCACAACTCTGATGAAAGGGATACAAGAACGAAATACACGGGGAGCTATCCGTGTTCACGGACAGGAGGGCTCACAGGGTCAACCCTTTAGTTCTCGCCAACTTGATGTACAGAAGAAATGCACTTCTGGGGGGTGCCTGGGTGGCTCAGTGGGTTAAAGCCTCTGTCTTCAGCTCAGGTCATGATCCCAGGGTTCTGGGATCGAGCCCTGCATCAGGATCTCTGCTCAGCGGGGAGCTTGCTTCTCTCTCTCCCTCTGCCTCCCCCCAACCCTCTGTGTGCTCTTTCTCAAAAGTAAAATCTTAAAAAAATAATAATAACAAATAAATAAAGTGAAAAATTCCTGCTCGGAGAGAGACAGCATCAACAGAGTGAGAAGACAGGTACGGACCGAGAAGAAAAATTGCAAAAACATATGTGATAAAGAACTCTTCTCTAAAATAAATAAGGAATACTTGGGGCGCCTGGGTGGCTCAATGGGTTAAGCCTCTGCCTTTGGCTCAGGTCATGGTCTCGGGGTCCTGGGATCCGGCCCCGCATTGGGCTCCCTGCTTGGCGGGGAGTCTGTTTTCCCCATCTCTCTTTCTCTGCCAGCCTCTCCGCCTACTTGTGATCTCTGTCAAATAAATAAATAAAATCTTTTTTAAAAAAATAAAAAATAAAATCCTTAAGGGGCGCCTGGGTGGCTCAGTGGGTTAAGCCGCTGTCTTCGGCTCAGGTCATGATCTCAGGATCCTGGGATCGAGTCCCGCATCGGGCTCTCTGCCTGCCTCTCTGTCTACTTGTGATCTCTCTCTGTCAAATAAATAAATAAAATCTTAAAAAAATAAAAATAAAAAAAATTTTTAAAAAGCCTCTGCCTTCGGCTCAGGTCATGATCCCTGGGTCCTGGGATTGAGCCCCGCATTGGGCTCTCTGCTCTGCAGGGAGCCTGCTTCCTCCTCTCTGCCTGCCTCTCTGCCTACTTGTGATCTGTCACATAAATAAATAAAACCTTTGAAAAAAATAAAATAAAATCCTTAAAAACAAAACAAAACAAAAAATAAGAATCCCCAAACTCCGGAGCGCTGACAACACAGTTGCTGGCGAGCAGGTCAAGCAACAGGGCTGCCGGTCCCCAGAGAATGATGGCAGCAGGTTCCCTGACTGACCACCATCCGGTGGGGGTGGCGGCTGTGGGGTAGGCTGTGCCTGTATGTGGCAGTGAGTATATGGGAGCTCTGGTTTCTGTTCAGTGTTGCTGTGAAGCTACAACTTCTCTGGAAAAGAAAGTCTATTAATAAAATATAAAAAAGCGATCAGCCTCCCTAATGGTCAGGAAAATGCCTATGGAAAGCCCCATGAGACTTCCTTTCCAATCAGGAGGGAGGAAAAAAGGTAAATTCGATAATATCAAATGTTAATGAGATGGGGGGGGGGATGATGTTTTCCTGGGGGGCAGGGTGTGGAGTGGAAATCGAAGAAGGTCATTTTTGAAGACAAGTAGGCACTAACTAAAACAGTTGAAAATATGCTGACCCCACAGGCCCCCACCTCTGTTTCCCAGCATTTCAGACACATGGGGAATGGCTGAGGCTGTAGGGGCTCCGCAGCTAGCAGGAAAAAGGAAAGGTGTCCAACAGGGAAATGTACTAGCAAAATGCACATGAGCAGTGCAAATTACAGTCATTCATATCTTCAACCTGGAGAGGCACCAAAAACATGCTATTGAGTAAAGGAAAAAAAAAACATGCTAAAATATGTATAGAATCACATCTACATAAAAATACAAAACAAATTATGATTTTTATATATATAAATATTCTAATGTGAACTAAAGGCTACGTAGTAGGGGGCACCTGGGTGGCTCAGTTGGTTAAGTGTCTGCCTTCAGCTTGGGTCATGATCCCAGAGGCCCGGGATCAAGCCCTGAGTTGGGCTCCCTGCTTATCAGGGAGTCTGCTTCTCCCGCACTCTGCCCCCTCCCTCCCCATTCATGTCTCTCTCAAATAAATAAATAAAATCTTTTTTAAAAATTAAAAAATAGAAATGCCTGGGTGGCTCAGTTGGTTAAGCAGCTGCCTTCGGCTCAGGTCATGATCCCAGCGTCCTGGGATCGAGTCCCACATCGGGCTCCTTGCTCGGCAGGGAGCCTGCTTCTCCCTCTGCCTCTGCCTGCCATTCTGTCTGCCTGTGCTCGCTCTCTCTCCCTCTCTCTCTGACAAATAAATAAATAAAATCTTTTTTAAAAATAAAATTAAAAATTAAAATTTAAAAATAATTGGGGTGTCCGGGTGGCTCAGTGGGTTAAGCCTCTGCGTTCGGCTCAGGTCATGATCTCAGGGTCCTGGGATTTAGCCCTGCATCAGGTTCTCCGTTCAGCAGGGAGCCTGCCTTCCCCCCTCTCTCTGCCTGCCTCTCTGCCTACTTATGATCTCTCTCTGTCAAATAAATAAATACAAATCTTTAAAAAAAAAAAAATTTTAAAAGTTAAAAAATAAAAGAAAAGACTATGTAGTAGGGGGTAATGAAGGTTGGAGACCAGAAGGCAGTTTCATTATAACTTCCTCCTTTTTAAGGATGCATTTATTTATAAATTATTGGTATATTTTTTAAGACTTTAAGTCATCTCTACATCCAGTGTGGGCCTGAACCTTACAACCCAGAGGTCCAGAGTTGCATGCTCTACCAACAGAGCCAGCCAGGTAAGTAAAAATTATTTGCATATTTTTAAACAAATATACACAGAAAATAGTAGAAGCAAATATGTCAAAACATCAATGGTAATGAATTTGGGGCTGTTGAGGTAGCGAGGATTATCACTTTCTTCCTCTTGTTAATATTTCCCTGTTTTTCATTTTTGCCAAAATTCCAATAAAACAAAATGGGAGGGAAGAAAGTGCCAGAATGAGCTTTTTAACTGAAAAGTGGGTGTAAACAGGTGTTCACTTTATAAGTATCTATAATGTTTGCTTGGTGTACCTTTTTATAGATGCCGACTCACAATAAAACAATAAAAAGATTTCGAAAACTGAGTAGGGGTGGGGCAGGGTGCCCAGCTGGCTCCGTGGAAGGAGCGTGTGACTTGAGCTCTGGTTGTTGAGTTTGAACCCCAACGTTGGGCACAGAGATTACTTAAACACACACACACACACACACACACAATACTGTGCAGAGGAAGCCGGCAGATTGCAGAGGGGCTGGCTAGAGCAAGCTAGAGTCTCCTTCATACTCCGCATCTACAGAAATGATGGAAAACTTTTCCTTAATATATGTTATTCTATGGAGGTCAAATTCACATAAAATTAATCATTTTAAAGTGAACGATTCGGGGTCACCTGGGTGGCTCAGTCGGTTAAGCGTCTGCCTTCGGCTGGGGTCATGATCCCGGGGTCCTGAGATCAAGCCCCACATCAGGCTCCCCGTTTCTCCCTCTGCCTGGTGCTCACCTGCTCCCCTGTGTCAAATACATAAATAAAATATTTTTAAAAAATAAATCAATCGTTAAAGTGAATGATTCAGTGGCAAGCCACCACCGCCTCTACTGGGTTCCAAGACATTTCCATCCCCCCAAAGGGAAACCTCACCCCCCACTGGTACTCACTCCCGCTCCTCCTTCCTCGAGCCCCTGTCAACCACCCACCTGCCTTCTGTCTCTGGGTTTGCCTGTTCCAAGCCATAGCGATGGCATCACAGGAGCCATGACCTATCGTGTCCGCGCCTCTCACTCAGCCTCATGTTTTGAACGCTCATTATGCTGTTCATTACCCTTCATTCCTCTTGATGCGTGAATGCTAGTCCGTGGTCCGGCTAGGTTACATCTGGTTTATCCATTCGCTCACCAACAGACATCCAGGTTGTTTCTTTTGACCACTGTGAACTGTGCTGCTGTGATCATTTGTGTGCAAATCTTTGAAGATTGTTTCTTGGTCAGGTGTGTTTTTATTTTTTTTTTAAGATTTTATTTACTTATTTGGCAGACAGAGATCACAAGTAGGCAGAGAGGCAGACAGAGAGAGAAAGGGGACGCAGGCTCCCTGCTGAGCAGAAAGCTCGATGTGGCGCTCCATCCCAGGACCCTGGGACTGTGACCTGAGCCGAAGGCAGAGGCTTAACCCGCTGAGCCACCCAGGCGCCCTGTGGGTCAGGTGTGTTCTGATGCTCACTGAGGTCACGCTGCTTACAGCCCATACGTGCTCAGGTGTGTTCCCCGTCGTATCTTCATGTGTTTCTCCTTCCAACCTAGGCATGCTGTCCTGTGTATCTGTGTGCTTTCTCTACAGTTGTCCTGTTCTTATTCTAGGTACCCGGTTTTTTTCCATTCTTTAGAGGGGCCCACAAGGCCTCTCCAAGATGCTAAAGGCTCACCATTCAAGGCCCACTTCTACCCACCTCTCAGCCAAGGCTACTCCTCCAGGAAGCCTTCTAGGATTGCTCTCATCTCTTCTTTGACTGGCTTCACCCCCTTGATGGATGCAACATCCCATTGCCTATATCTGAGTCCCCAACCCTGCCCTACTGCTCAGCCCTGAGAAGCCTGGCCTCACCCACGCAGACCCTAGATTCACAATCCAGGGCCGGGAGCCCATCAGCCTGGCCAGGATCTCTGAACAGGACTGCAGGCACCCAGCCAGGCACTCCCACGGCGGGAGGCTGAGTGCAGCCAGAGAGGGGACCTGGCGGCAGGCCAGCAAGTGCACAATAGAGAAAACCCCACACAAGAAAACAAGGAAATAACACAGATTAAAGCGGGAATCAACCATACAGAAGGCAAAGGAACAAAAACGCCAAGAATAAAAACCAAACCCTGGCTCTTTGGGAAGACTAAGGAGATAAACACTTGGGGAAAATGAGCAGGGGCAAGTGAGGAGTTTTAAAAATATACGTGAGGTTAAGAGCAACTGTAAGTCAAAACGATGGGAAGTAACAACCGCCTTGGGCCAGGGACAGAGGAGATCCCCCGTGCACCTGCCGGTGGGAGAGCGAATGGATGCAACTTAGCATGCTGGAAAAGAGTACCAGAGGGTCCTCAAAAAGCAAAAGCGAGAACCGCCATTGATCCAGTAATTCCACTTTTGGGAATTTACCCAAAGGAAGTAAAATCTGCCTGAAAAGATATCCACAGCCCCAGGTTCTCTGCCATGTGACTCACGAGAGCCGAGACAGGGAAAGAACCCAAGTGTCCATCCATGGATAAAGAAAAGGGATACATACAACGTGATACAACTCGCTTCAAGAAAGAAGGAAATCCTGCCATTTCCAACAACATGGACGGACCTTGAGGGTGTTCTGCTCAGTGAGATAAGTCAGAGACAAACACTGCATGCCCTCACTTGTGGAACCAAAAAAAAAAAAAAGAACAACAACAAAATAAAATCCAAAATCGAATTCAGATACAAAGAACAGTTTGGTGGCTGCAGGGATGGCGGGTGAGGGGTGGTAAAAACAAAACAAAACAAAACAGACGACTGAAACGAAACCAAAGAACTCTAGGGTCGCCTGGGTGGCTCAGATGGTTAAGCATCTGCCTTCAGTTCAGGTCATGATCCCAGGGTCCTGGGACTGGGCCCCCCGTCCCTCTGCCTGCCACTCCCTCTGCTTATGCTTATGCTCTGTCTCTCTCTGTCTCCTCTCAAATGAATAAACAACATATTTAAAAGCAAAAAACCAGAGAACTTAAGCCAATAAATTTGAAGATCCAGCTGAAATAAATACATTTATGGGGAAACATAAAAAGCAAAAACTCACACCAAGAAGAATCAGAAAACCTAAGTAGATCCATAAATGTGACTGATGGAAACAATGGGGGACAAGACCCTCCTCCGTAAAGGACAGAACCAAGGTTGTTAAACCACAATCAAGTTTTATCAGCCCTTCAGGTAGCAGATAATTCCCATCTGATGCTGGTTGATATCAGGAATAGGAAAAGGGAGCGAGAGGAGGGGAACAGCTGGTTTCCTTTCCAAGGGCGGAGTACCGTACTACAAGATGCTAAGGGAAAGAAGCTAGACACACAGTGACATATCGCGTGATTCTGTTCATATGACATCTCCACAATGGGCAAATCCATGGAGACACAAGGCAGATCGGTGGTTACCCATGGAAAAGGGAAGGGTTGGGGGGTGGGCATTGCAACTGGTTAATGAGTACGGGGTTTCCTTCTGTGGGGATGGGAACATTCTGGAACCAGACAAAGGCAGTAGCTGTAAAACACTGTGAACGTACTATGTGTCATTGAATTGTTTGTTCCAAGGGTTAATTTTATTTTTCTTTTCTTTATTTATTAGAGAGAGAAAAAGAGAGTGAGCACACGCGGGGAGGGGCAGAGGGAGAGAGAGAATCTCAAGCCGACTCGGTACTGAGCCTGGAGCCCGAGGACGCACAGGGCTCAATCTCATAAGCCTGAGGTCATGAACTGGGCCAAAATCAAGAGTCTAGTGCTTGGGGCGCCGGGGTGGTTTGGTGGGTTAAAGCCTCTGCCTTCAGCTCCGGTCATGATCGGAGGATCCTGGGATGGAGCCTGGCACTGGGCTCTTTGCTCAGCAGGGAGTCTGCTTCCCCCCACCCCCCTGCCTGCCTCTCTGCCTACTTGTGATCTGTCAAATAAATAAATAAAATCTTTAAAAAAAAGAGTCCAGTGCTTAACTGACTGAGTCACCCCACCTCGAAGGGTTCATTTTCTTTTTTTTTAAATTTTTTTTTTAAGATTTTATTTATTTATTTGACAGAGAGAAATCACAAGTAGACGGAGAGGCAGGCAGAGAGAGAGAGAGGGAAGCAGGCTCCCTGCTGAGCAGAGAGCCCGATGCGGGACTCGATCCCAGAACCCTGAGATCATGACCAGAGCCGAAGGCAGCGGCCCAACCCACTGAGCCACCCAGGCGCCCTAAGGGTTCATTTTCTTATGTAAATTTCACCTCAATAAAAATGAAAACAGGTGAGACCCTGGACCAAGACAGGAAAATTGACACCAATTTTCAGTACTGTCCCTTGAAGCAGAAATCCTAACATACTGCCAACCAAATCTCACCAGCGGGGCAGGCGGCAGGGGTTGGGGTTGGGGGACTTCAGAATTATATCATGACCAAAGGACAATTCAGCCAGAAAAGCTCAGATGAGTTAACCTCAGAAAATCAGGGTAATTTAGCTCTGGCAGCTGACAGACTTGTCTCTGACATTGATCCTTGCTTTTGCCACGGCACCATGGACAGGTTCTCTGAACTCGGACCTGCAGCATAATAGGGCTAGGGCAGACCCAGGACTGGGGCAGCGCACGCAATGTCCTTGCAAGTCTGTTAGCAAAGCGTTGAGGAAAGGAGAAGCCAGCTTAAGATACACACTAGCTCAGTTTAAAAGACTTGTCACATTTCTAGTACATGGAAGGAAATACGGGAGCCTTTCAGAAATAAAAATAAAAATAAAAAATACAGAAATTCTGACACCTGCTGCCACATGGACAGCAAACACCTTGGAGGTCAAAGGAGCCAGGCACAAAGAGCCAAATGCGGCATGATTCCACTGCTCCGAGGTCCCTGGAGGAGTCAAAGTCATAGAGACAGAGAGTAGACAGTGGGAGCCCCGGGCAGGGGAGGTGGAGTGTAACAGGGACAGCGCTTCAGCTTTGCAAGATGGAGAGCTCTGGAAGCCGATGATGATGACGGCTGCACACCATGCCACCGAAATGTGTACCTAGAAACGGTTAAAACGATAAACTTCGTGTTATGTATGCATTTTTTAAAAGATTTTATTTATTAGAGCAGGCGGGTGCATGGGGGGAGGGGCAGAGGGAGAGGAACAAACCCCACGTGGGGCTCCATCCCAGCACCCCTAGATCAGGACCTGAGCGGGAGCCAGCTGCTTCACGGGACCCCCCCCCCCGTTTATGTTTATTTTACAACAAGGAAAACACAAAGGTGAAGGTCACCTGAAGGGACAGCGAGCGAAGAAGGTTAGAGACAAAAGCAAACGCCGGAACCCGGGGAAGAACTATGGGAAAGAACCAGAAGCAGCACGTGGTGAGGAGGAGACTCCTGGCCGGACGGTGAAGGGAGAGAGCGCCACCTGCAGGTCGCTCGCGGCATTCTCGGGGACCCCGGCGACCGCAGCCCCAGCCCATCTGTCCTCCTGCCGACATCGCGCGCCCACCCTTGGGGCAGAACAGACGCCCCATCCAGGAAACAGACACCAGCCGAAAGATCCTTAGTCATCACAGCTGCCAACCTGCACCTAGACCCACAGGCCAGCCTTCCCTCCAGGGCTGTGGGTAAACAACGTGCCGGGAGCCCAGGCAAAGCCCCCGGGGGCCACCAGCTCTCCCAGACCTTGCCCGGGGGGCCACCAGCTCCCAGACAGGCTTGCCTATGCCAGAAGCCACCCCAGAACCCTCCCTCTGTACCAGATGGTTCCCATCAGCACACAGATAGGCTGGGTCATCTTCCACCTTTTGTTTTTTTTTGGGGGGGGGTTGGTTTTATCATTGAGATGAAATCCACATAACATAAAATTAAACTTCAGCAGCGAAGAGTACACTTAAAAGTAAACCTTGGTGGCAGTTAGTGTATGTACAAGGCTATGCAACTGTTTTCTAACTCCGAAACATATCACATGGCAAAGAAGTGTTCGAAAAGATGTTCCGCACATTTGTGATCAGGGAATTGCAAATTAAAACAAGATACCGCCACGCATCTACTAAAAACCCAAATTGGGGGGCGCCTGGGTGGCTCAGTGGGTTAAAGCCTCTGCCTTCAGCTCAGGTCATGATCCCAGGGTCCTGAGATTGAGCCCCACATAGGGCTCCCTGCTCAGCAGGGAGCCTGCTTCCCCCCAACCCCGCTCTGTCTCTCTGCCTACTTGTGATCTCTGTGTGTCAAATAAATAAATAAAATCTTTAAAAAACAAACAAACAAACAAAACAAAAACCCCCAAACTGGGGATGCCAGCCGGGGTGGGGGGGAGTTGCTCAGTCGGTTAAGCATCTGCCTTTGGCTCAGGTCATGATCCCTGGGTGGTGGGATCAAGCCCCACATCAGGCTCCCTGCTCAGCAGGAAGCCTGCATCTCCCTCTCCCTGCCCCTCCCCATGTTTGTATTCTGTCAAATAAATAAAATCTTAAAAAATAGGCAGGCGCAGTTGTGTGCCGGATTGCCAAGATGTCATTCCCTAAGTACCAGCCGTTGCCTCTGGCTACCTTACCCTCTACCCTCAACCCTGCTGAATACAACATCTCTCTGGAAGCCCGGAAGGCCCCAAGATCCCAACCTAAATGGGAGTATCTGCTTCAGTACAACGACCCCAAATGCCGAGAGCTCATCGAAGATCCTGTCTTGATCCGTTGCGCCTACGCAAGATCAGCAAACATCAATCCCAATTTCAGACCCACTCCCAAGACTTCGCTCTTAGGAGCTCTGTTTGGAATTGGGCCCCTTTTCTTCTGGTTTTATGTTTTCAAAACTGACAGAGATAAGAAAGAAAAACTTATCCAGGAAGGAAAATTGGATTGAATGTGGAACATTTCATATTCAGTCTGGCAGTGATGACTGTGTATTATTATTTAAATAAATCTATTAATCATTTTTTTAATTTTTTTTTAAGATTTTACTTATTTATTTAACAGAGAGAAATCACAAGTAGGCAGAGAGGCAGGCAGAGAGAGAGGAAGGGAAGCAGACCCCCTGCTGAGCAGAGAGCCCGACATGGGACTCGATCCCAGGACCCTGGGATCATGACCCGAGCCGAAGGCAGCGGCTTAACCCACTGAGCCATTTTTTTAATCTTAAAAAAAATAATAATAATAGGGGCACCTGGGTGGCTCAGTGGGGTAAGCCTCTGCCTTCAGCTCAGGTCACGATCCCAGGGTCCTGGGATCGAACCCCACATCAGGCTCTCTGCTCAGCGGGGAGCCTGCTTCTCCCTCTCTCTGCCTGCTGCTCTGCCTACTTGTGATGTCTTTCTCTCTCTGTCAAATTAATAAAATGTTTAAAAAAAAACTCTTTAAAAAATAATTAATAAAAATAAAAGAACCTCTGAGGTATGACACACCATTTAGTCTGCTAAGGTGACCATAACCAAACACACCACACTCTAGGACTTAGTTTTTTTTCTTACAGTTCTGGAGTCTAGGAGTCCAGCTCAAGGTGCCAGGAAAGCTGCTTCCCTCTGAGGCCTCCCTCCTCTGCTGGCAGGGGGCCACCTTCTCCCTGTGATGGCATGTGGTCATCCCTCCGTGTCCACATCCGGGAGCCTGCTCTGTGTATCCAAAATTTCCTTTGCCCAACAGATTGGATCAGGGCCCACTCCAGTGCCTTCCTGAATCACCTCCTTAAAGGCCCTGTCACAATTAAGTAAATAATAAAGGCCCCATCCCTAAATACAGTCATGTTTTGAGGTACAGAAGATTAGGGCTTCTGCACAGAAGTTGGGAGGGGACACGACTCAGCCCACGACATACCCTAGAAGACCCTAGAATTCACCCACTACATTTTGTTTCATTTTAGGATTTCAGGATATTTAGGATATTTGCAGATTTTGTGCCACAAGCACTATGAGGAATTGTAGGGGATTTCAGCCCTCAAGGAGAAACCCCACAGCCTCTAGCTACCTACCCCTATCCCTCTCTCCTCCCCAGACCCCGGCAACCACTCTCTTTCTGCCCCTACCTGGGATACAAACGGGACCATATGATACCCGACCTTCTGTTCCTTTCACTTAACCTATTTTCAAGGCTCTCCCGCGATGTAACAGGACTTCACTCCTTTTTACAGCTGAGTAAGACCCCATCATTCAGATGAGCCCCGTCACGTTTATCCATTCATCCCCTGATGGACCTTTCCACTGGTTCTACATGTGGGCTCTGGGCGACTGGCTGGCTGGGAACATTCATCTACAGCAAATACGTTTTGAATAAACGAAGAAATCTAATCATGTACCCCAAAGAACCCCATCCAAGTGGAAATTTCACACTGTAATGAGAATAGAAGAAAGCATCCAAAAGATTCCTTTCTTCCCCAGGCTGGCCTTTTGTTCCGCATTACAAATTATAACGTAAGTGTTGCTTCAGCACAAAGGGTATTCAGTACAAAGTGTACCTACACACCGCCCTTACTAAACCAATTTGGCAGAAACAAACAAATGAAAAAAAAAAAAACCCTTGTCCTGAGCCAGAATCTTTCAGTTAGATAAATCACTGCCTTAAAGAGGGATTTTTTTCGTATTGCAGGAAGACCCTTCAAAGCCTAAGTAGGACCATGCATCGCTCTACTGAAAACTCCCAGAGGACCCACCGTACCTCCCTCACTCTGTGCCTCCTCACCCCCACCCCAGCCATCTCTAACATTGCCTCTTACCACTGCACCACCCCCTCCACAATCCTCCCAACTTCCTGTTTCTGGACCGCACTTCTGCCTCAGGGCCTTTGCACTTGCTGTTTGCTCTTCTCAGAATTCTCCGCCTATATACCCCGCACTGTTCACCTTACTTCCTTCATGTCTCCCCTCGAATGTCTCCGCGTTCTTTAAGCCTCTTTTGATTATCAAATAGAAAGATAGTGACCCTTCCCAGCAAGTCCACCCCTCCTCCTTTGGTACTCAGATCTCAGAACTTAGCACCGTCTGACACCGAGTTACTGTTTTAGGAGGGTTTAGTAGCTGACCATCTGCTCTGTCACGCCACCTCCACTAACTCCTCTCCATGGGGGAAGGGGTCTTGTTTGGTTCAAGGCGAGTCTCCAGCATCTACAACACCGTGTCGGTGCTCAATGAATATTTGTCCTCCTCCACAAACTAACCTAGAAATGCAGTGCGATCCCAGTCCCAAGTCGGTATTTTCTGAAATGCTACACGCCCGTGAAAAGATTCACACACTGCCTGTTAGAGGTGCTGGATCCAGAACATTACGAGTGTGCTAAGTGCCACGGAATTGTTCTCTTTAAAATGACTAATTTTCTCTTACGTCAATTTCACATCAATAAACAATGGCTTGATGTAATACTATCACGCTCCTATTAGAATGGCTAAAATTTCGAAGGCTGCCCACAGCAAGCGAAGGGACAAGAATAAATACGTTGCTTGTGGAGGAAAGTAAGAGTGCACCCACTCTGTAAGGCACGTTGGCGTTTCTTTAAAATTAAAAGGGGCACCTGGTTGGCTCAGTCGGTAGCGCTTGTGACTCTTGATCTCAGGGTTGTGAGTTCAAGCCCTGTTTTGGGCATGGAAGCTACTTTAAAAAATTAAATAAAATAAAATATATACCTACCACGTGATGCATCCACTCCTCTCCTGGGGTACTTACCCAAAAGGAATAAGAGCACATGAAGAAACTTAGACCTAACTTCAAAGCAGGGGGCACCTGGGTGGCTCAGTCGT
Source organism: Neogale vison (assembly GCF_020171115.1). Taxonomy (NCBI): domain Eukaryota; kingdom Metazoa; phylum Chordata; class Mammalia; order Carnivora; family Mustelidae; genus Neogale; species Neogale vison. The sequence goes on from NC_058096.1 coordinate 219,202,405, forward strand.
TAAGCCTCTACCTTTGGCTCAGGTCATGATTCCAGAGTCCTGGGATGGAGCCTGCTTCCCCCTCTCCCTCTGCCTGCCCCTCCCCCTGCTCATGCTCAATCTCTTTCAAATAAATAAATAAAATCTTTTTAAAAAATTTTTTTAAAAAGAAGAGAAAGAATTCTTCCAGGGGCACCTGGGTGGCTCAGTGGGTTAAGCCGCTGCCTTCGGCTCAGGTCATGATCTCAGGGTCCTGGGATCGAGTCCCACATCGGGCTCTCTGCTCAGCAGGGAGCCTGCTTCCTCCTCTCTCTCTCTGCCTACTTGTGATCTCTGTCTGTCAAATAAATAAATAAAAATCTTTAAAAAAAAAAAGAATTCTTCCAGCAGGTCCTTCTTTAAAAAAAAGAAAAGAAAAAATGGAAAGGACATACATGTGGGACAACCATACAACAGACAACAGCTTTGCAATATAAATGACTTAACTTGGGGCGTCTGGGTGGCTCAGTGGGTTAAGGCCTGTGCCTTCAGCTCAGGTCATGATCTCAGGATCCTGGGATCAAGCCCGGGGTCGGTGTCGTTGGGCTCTCTGCTCAGCAGGGAGCCTGCTTCCCCCCCCTTCCTCTGCCTGCCTCTCTGCCTATTTGTGACCTCTATCAAATGGGTAAATTTTTAAAAAATCTTTTAAAAAAGAGTTAACTTTTAGTACATGCAACAATGGGTACAGATCTTAAATGTGTCAAGTAAAAAACACCAGATAGAACAGGCTACCTATTACATGCGTCTAGAACTGCAGTGAGGGGGCTCAGTCGGAAGAGCGTGCAACTCTTGATCTTGGGGTCGAGAGTTCGAGTCCCACATTAGGTATAGAGATTGTTTAAATAAATATTTTAAACGTGATGAATCTATAGTGTCAGAAGCCAATCAATCGTTGCCTGGGTCATGACGGGGGTAATAAAAAAGGGGCACAGGGAAACGCGGGGGGAAGACCCTTGAACACTGATGCTGGGTGTAAGAAGCACGGCATCAGAGGCCGCCTGTGCTACGACTCCACCGTTATGAAATGTCCAGATCAGGCAACCCCACAGAAACGGAAAGTGGGTCATTAGGAGTCGGGGTCAGGGGCTGGGGGACAGTGATGGGGAGTGACTGCTGATGGGGGCAGGGTTTCCTTTTGGGGGATGGCAAGGTGTTGGAACTCGGTGCCCAACACTGTGAATGTACTAAGTGCCATGGAATGTCTACTTAAACTGGTTATGGTTAATCCAATGTTAATTTTTCCTTAATTAAAAAAAAAAAAAGAGGAAGGTCAAGAGTTAGAGAGACAAGCACACCCCCCCCATCCTCCCCTGGAGCCCCCACCCCCCAAACACCTGCTCCCAACCACCTGCCAGGGTCCACTGCCTCCTCTTCCTGCGCTCCCCAAACACTGCCCTCCCCAACTTTTAAATTTGGACCGTCCCTGCGGTTTCCTGGAAGTGACTCACTGAGCCTGCTCTACGGGACAGCAGAGCGAGCCCCACTCCAGGGGAACAGAGGCAGCTGAAACCCCAGCCTCCTCAGAGCGACAGACATTGGTCCCCGTGCCTGTCCCAGCAAGCAGATGACGGAACTGCTGTCCCGCATGACATTACACAGAACTGCTGTCATCTGCATGCTGGCACAGGCGCGGGGACCAATGTCAGTCTGTGGGCAGAGTCATGGGCCCACAGATAGTCAGCTGGGTGATGGGGACAGGAGTCCCCCCACACCTGCCTGCCCCACCCTCTGCCCTCTCCCCTCTTCATGGAAGGTGGCCTGTAAGGATGGCACCACGACGCGGGTCCTGTCAAGGTTCACGCCCTTGTGTGGTCCCCACGCACATCTGGGCTGACCTGGGACTCCACGGAATCAAGAGCAGGCATCAAAAGGGACGCTGGGCCGTCTCGCTCAGGGGGCCAGAGAGGGGAGGGGGTGGCTCCACTGCCCTGGCCATCCCAAGGCACCAGACATGCCAGAGAAATTCTAGATGCCGATGTCCACCCGGCCCAGCCCCCAGAGGACAGCAGCCACCATTCCCTACGTGGGACGGAAGAGCGGCAGCAGCCGTGACAGAGAACACGTGGCGGGGGGTTTGCTCCTCTGAACCCACGTGACGCCGACGGATGAGCCAGACCTCTGCTTAGGTGACATGTGCCAGTGGCTTCATACCCCCCTTCCTCCCTTGCCCTCCGACCCACGGAGGCTGACAATGCCTGAGCAAAGGGGACAAAAACCTAAAAACAAGAAAATCCAGCCGAGCTCCGAGCAACACTGCCAGATAAGGAATTCGTTTGCCCTGCCCCTGAAACTCCCTCTTTCAGAAAGCTCTGGGGGGTCTAGATAGTCGACTGACCAAGTTACCCCACTTCTCCCTCCCAGCCTCAATTCCTCTTTTTATGCTTCAAATTCACTAAAAAAGGGGACACCTGGGGGGCTCAGTCGGTGAAGCCTCTGCCTTCAGCTCAGGTCATGATCTCAGAGTCCTGGGATCAAGCCCCGCGTTGGGCTCTCTGCTCAGGGGGAGCCTGCTTCCCCCTCCCCCTCTGCCTGCCTCTCTGCCTGCTTGTGATTTCTGTCAAATAAATAAAATCTTAAAACTAAATAAATAGATAAATAAATCCATCAGTGAAGTGTGAATCCCCGAAACCCTGGACACTCCACCCTCGGACCCTGACAAAGGCAGAGCCCCAGGTCCTCTCTCTCTCTCTCTCTCTAGGTTCCCCATGACCTCGCTGTGTGGCCGGCGAGGCTGCCGTGTGCCCTCTTGTGAGGACCCGTGAGTCATCGCCCTTGTTCCTCGAAGTTCCCAGATAGTCTTTGCTGAAATGCGTCCAGCGATTGTAAGAACCACAAGGGCCGACCCAGCCGGAACACTGGCTGCAGACAGGAAAGGTAAGTGGGGGCAGGCCGGGCAGAGCAGAAACCCAGGCGGATGCCACAGGCGCCCCTAGCCCGTGGCGACCCTGTCAACAGGCCAGTACCTACGGGACAGACGGCGCCTGCTCCCCGAGCCCGCTGGGGTTATTCAAACGAGCCAACCCAAACCCACCTGCCCACGGGAACCACAATAAACGTTCTTGCCCATGTTCTCCTCGAGCTCCCTCTGCCTCCTGACCCTGGTGCTTTCTTCCTGGGCATGGGGTAGTGTGCCCCCTGCCCCCCATCTTTTGGGAACTGTGAGTCTTTTCAGTGGCAGTCCACAGCCCAGAGCACAAAGCCCCCATGTTAAAACTGGGTGGATGGGGCTTCTGGGAGGCTCAGTGGGTTAAAGTCTCTGCCTTCAGCCCCGGTCATGATCCCAGCATCCTGGGATCGAGCCCCAAGTCGGGCTCTCTGCTCAGCAGGGGGCCTGCTTCCCTTCCCCTCTCTCTGCCTGCTTCTCTGCCTACTTGTGATTTGTCAAATAAACAAATAAAACCTTTAAAAAAAAAAAAAACCTGGGTGGAGCCCAGACCAACCCTGGGATGCCCAGCTCAGAGAGCGAGAAGCCATGGTGGATGGCGGTCCCCCGGGACTCCGCACAGGGGCCGGCGGGTAAGGAAGACCACCCCGCTGCCCCAGGCCCACCGCCTCCTCCTCTGGGTCCCAGGAAGCCAGAGGCAGAGCGGCCGAGGGAGCGCCCAGGGCTGGGTCCCCGAGTCCCACCCTCTGGGGGCACTGCCACCGTGGAGGAGGGGCTGTAAGGGAGACCCTGGGCTGCCCGGGCAGAGGGAGACAGAGGCCCAGAGGCCGACGGAGGATGTGAAGTAATTTTAATCAGCACCTTCCGATGAGGGCAGGAGGAGTGTCTACGTGTGGGGCCGCGCCCCAGAGCAGACTGGGGCCAGCCCCTCCGTTCCGACTGCGATGCACTCCCCATCCAGGGTCCCGGCACCCCAGCCTCCCTGGGGCCGGCTGCAGGAGCTCGGCCGCACGGTGCTGCCTGGCCAGAAGGACCCACGGCTGAGGGCCGGTGTGCCGGCCCCCGTGTGCCACCGATGACGTACCAGGTCTCCAGAGCTGCCGCCGCTCCGGGGCCGGGAGCCTGGGTGGCAAGAGCCCGTCCTCAGAGCAGCGAGGGCTTCCTGTCTGACAGCAGCAGGGACTCCTTCATGACCAGCAGCAGCCCCAGCGGGTGCAGGCGCCCGCGGGCACAGAGCCGGGACAGCACGAACAGGGAGATGGCGGCCACACCGGCACTGAGCACCACTGCGGGGTCAGACAGGCAGGGGTCAGCAGGAGCAGGAGCTGGCCGCACAGAGAGGGGCGTCTGCAGCCTGCGTCCTCCCCAAGCCCCAGGAGAAGGAGGGCCTGGCCATCTTACCCGCAGCTGCGATAACCCCACAAGCACTCCGGTTTCCAGACTGGACGGAGTCCTCGTCCCCAGTGGGGGTGGCTGTGACATTCCTGAGAGAGGGGACACTGTGCGGGGTCACAGGGATCCCCGTGGATGTGGCAGTCCCTTCCTGGAGGGTCTCAGTTCCTGCAATAAGTCCAGGCATTCAGCAGCTGGGGGTGGGCACCGGCAGGGGGGCGGGGAGACCATGGGGACACAAACATGTGTTCCAAATGCGGGGGACGGGGGCGGGAGGGACCTTGCGGCTCATCTCCCGCTGCCCCCAGGGGACGCAGGCCCAGGTGGATGCAAGTGTCCACACTTTCAGCCTGGTCACCCACCAGAGGGTGTCAAGTGTCCTTATCTAACGGCCAGCCCTCCCCACCCCTCCAGGCACGCTGAGGTCCCAGGGCACACACCACAGCCAAGTTCATCACTGGAGTCGGGACAGTCGGGATGGCCATCGCAGAGCCACGTGTGTGGGACACAGGCACCGCCCTGCAGGCAGCGGAGCTCCCCCGCCGGGCAGGGCTGGGAACTGCAGTTGTGACCGTTCTCGTGGATGCCATGTCGGCAGTCATCGACATTGTCGCAAGGGCAGGGGCTGCCAGTGGGTGGCCGGCACTCTCCGTCCTGGGCACAAGGCTTGATCCCTGGGGTACAAGGTCAGTCAGGTCCCAAATACCCACCCAACAGTGCTGCGGTACGCCCCTCCACTAAGCCCCCTCGTAATTCCCCGCCTTCCGGGAACAGCTGATTTTAGAAAACCCACACATCCTAAAGATCCCCCCCCTTGTTAGCTCCACCTGCCAGGCCCGGCCTCCCTTCAAGCTCCTCTTCCCGAGCCCCGCCCCCAAGTCCCCTTCCCAGGAAACCCACCTCTTCTTGTAAGCCCTGCCCACTCTCAGGCCCCGCCCCATCACCCCCAAGACCACACCCCTTGCACCATCGCCTCACCCCCTGCGGCCCCGACCCCAGAGCGAAGCCACTCACTGCAGTCCTCCTCATCGCTGCCGTCGGGGCAGTCCTTGTCACCGTCGCAGTGCAGAGTGAGGGGCACGCAGAAGCCACTCGTGCGGCACTGGAAGCTGGTGGGCGAGCAGGAGCCTACAAGGGGCACACAAGTGAGGTCTGGGAGGCGCCAGTCCTGGCTCCCTCCGCCAGGGGCACGGAAGTTACAGACTGCGACCACTAGAGACAGGCCAGGTCCCAGGGCGCTGGAATGACACTGGCAGCCACCATTTGCGGAGGACCTACTCGGTGGGAGGCCTGGAGCGCAGGTTCTCCTGCCATGCCCGTGCTGCAGAAGACACTGAGGAGAATGACAAAGCCCCAGGCTGCAACACTGGTGGCAGAGTCCGGGTCTGAACCCAGGTCTCACTGACCCCAGAGTCTTTACAGGCTCCAGGCCAGACGGTCTCCCCAAGAGGCCCTCCAAGATCCACACATCAAAGCACTGGGGTAGTGGCCATCTCCAAGCCTGCCCTGCACCAGGCCCGTGGTCAGGGTCAGCACGGCCCGTTATATCCCACCTGCTTAGCCAAGGGGAAACTGAGGCCCTGGGCAGAGGACCTGCTTAGTTAGCAAGGCTTGTCCACTCACCTCCTAAATTCCTCCCAGATCCAACCACCTTCCCCATCCTGAATGTGCCGCCTCCTCACAAGGTCCCATCTCCATTCGGACACTGGGGACCATGGAGTCACATCATTCAGTCACCTGCCCTTGCCCTCCCCTCTGCTCAAAACCATGCCCCCTTCTCGTGCGAAATCCGTTTTGTCTGTGGGGTCGCAAGGCCCGGCCCAGCCCCACCGCTTCCTGGACCTCACTGCCTCCCTCCTCCTCCCTCTTCAACCAGCTCCCTCTGGCCTGGCCTGCTCGCTGTTCTCCAAGAGGCGGGGCTGGTTCCCACCTCAGGGACTTTGCCCATGCAGGTTCCTGGCCCAGTCGTCCCTCTCTTCTCCTCACTCTGCAACTGGTGATTCCTTCTCAGCCTTCAGATCTCAGCTTCTTTCTCGGAAAGGGTCTCCTGCACCTCTCAGGGAGGCCTGACGCTCTGCCTTTCCCCAATAACAACGGTCCTCAAACTGGTATCTACACAGACTGGACACAGACTGGAGATCAGGGCCGGGACCTCGTGACCACCAGCCCGGGGCGATACAGACAAGAGTCACACCAAGGTCCAGGCTGTGTCCTGATGAGAGCTGAGCCTTCCTGGGCCCCAGGCAGTGAGGCTCAGGCTACATGCTGATCTGGAGGAGCACGGAAGGGCCTAGAACGAGGGCCAGCAGGAGGGAGTCTAACGGAGGAAAGGAAAGGCCTTTAAGGCCCTTCTCTTAGGTGCAGTGGTGGGAGAGAAGGGGGGGGCACAAATACCCGCTTGGCCCCAACCTAGTGGCTCTCCAGTCCATCCTGGTACTCTTGCCACTTTCACCTTTACTTGGGCCTGTGCCTCCAGACCCCCTGTTCCCCACAGCCAGTCCGTCCACAGGCCCCCAGGCACAATGATACCTGTGGCCCACAAAGTCCCTGAGCTTTTGAAGTCAGGAAGAGGTATGGCCGGACCTGGATCTGGCTTCCTTCTCTGCCCACGAGGGTGGGGGTGTCTGGCCATCTCTGGGTGCGGTTTCCTCTCCAGGCCTAGCCATTCTCAGCCCTGCAAACCTCCAGACCTCCCTCCCTGGAGTGTGGGTTCTTCCTGGAAACTGGAGGGGGGAGGCGGGCAAAAGCACAGCACACCAGGCCTCATAGGGCTATGGGGTCAGACAGGAGTTAGAAGTGACCAGTGGGGGGGGGGGGATTAAGTGACCAGTGACTTTCCCGTCCAGCCTCAGTTCCCTCCCCTGTAAAACGAGCACGCTAGGAGTCCCTATCATAGGGTCGGGAGAAAAGGAGACCACGTGCAGTTTGGTACTTGGTTAAAGTGAGTCCTGCCCCCTTAAAGGACCCAGGAACATTTAGCCTGTAAAGGCAAGGTCTTTGGGATGAGCCAGGAGACCAGATCAGACGTGAGCTCACAGCTGAAAGCGAGGGTCACCTGTGCCTACAGGGAGATCACTCTATCCCACCGCTCTGGGAACCTCAGAGATGGCCACCAAGATCACTTAGGCCCAGGAGCAGGTGTCCAAGGGCCTGGGGTTACCGGGAGGGAGAGGAAACCTTTTGCTCTCTAAAGCCAGAGGAGCAAGGCGCAGGGATGGGGAGGGTCGGGCCTGGTGGCCCAGGAAACTCAGCCATATGGCCTCGGGGTCGGACGGGGGTATATTCGCCGCAGCGGCTGCCAAGAGGCGCCAGGTGACCGGCCATGCAGTTAGAGGTCGGACAACCGGAGCCTCCAGCAAGCCTTCCTGCCCACGCTGGGCTGAAGGGCGGCTTGGAGGTGACAAAGGGGTCCGCCAAAGCGGAGCGGGAGTGGGGTGTGAGAAGGCAGAAGCCAGGCAGCGAGAGGCAGTCAGGGCCACCCAGGCGACGATCGCTCTCTGGGGATGGCTGGCTCAAGGGCCAGGCGCCCTGCATGCCAGAGTCTCAAGCCACGTGCGGGGGGAGTGTCCGGGACCCACGAACTGCACAGCCAATGCCGAGGCGCCGCCGGCGCGCGGGGCGGGGCGGGCCGGCGGAGGGGTGCGCGCGCGCGGGGTGCGCGGGGAGCGGAGCTCACTCACCTGGGGCCTGGGCCAAGGCCTGGGTCGGCATCGGGGTCGGGGCTGCCTGCAGGCCCAGCCCGAAGCCGAGCAGCAGCCGCAGCGCCAGGCCCAGGGCTGCCGCCCGCCGCACTCCGCCCTGCGCCATGCAGCTCCTCGCCGCACCGCCCCTGCCCTGGAACTGACCACGCGCCGACCCGGCCTCGCTTTTATCCCCCGCGCACGCGCCCCGCCGTCGGGGGCGGGGCCCACGCCTCGTAGATCCGTGCCGCCCCCCGGCTACGCCTACCGTAAAGGTCCGAATACGAGGAGACCCACAATTTAAGGCTCTAACCCACTTTTCCCAGTGACAAGGTCTTTGGAAAAATCCCGGCGCGTTTGAAGTTAGAAACTGTGGGGATATAAAGGAACTCGTCGGTGTCTACTCACAACATCGAAGGCGTCGTATGAGTCCTGCGGCAAATGTGACTGTCTAATTATTATAGTTAATATGGCAGCCACCCCCTGAGGCACGCTCCAGCCTCTGCCTCCTCCAGCTTCTCTTCTGCACCCAGCTTTGCTACTTTGCTCACTTTGACTTAGTGTCTCTTGACCCACTAGAAGGTCAGTGGTAGGACAGGAGTGCTATGTTGTTCAATGCGTCCCCAGTGCCCAGCACAGGGTCTGCCACCATAACGGGCTCTTCAATATTTAGTGAATAAGTGAAAGAAACACTTCCAGAAGTTCCATCAGGGGTCCTGTCCCTCGCACCTGGGAGCGCTCACCCACGCCCACTGCCTCCTTCAGTCTCCCTCACCGGGAAGTAGGTCGTGTTCTTCCAGAACAAGATACACAAAGGCGGCCCATGGGCTTTCTCTTCTTGTGCTTAATCCATAGGCACATAAAATACAAATCTGGGGCGACTGGGGGGCTCGATGGTTAAGCGTCCGCCTTTCCCTGGGGTCATGATCCTTAGGGTCCTGGGATCAAGCCTTGCATTGGGCTTCCCGCTCAGTGGGGAGCTTGCTTCTCCCTCTCCCTGCGGCTCTGCCTACTTGTGCGCTCTGTGTCAAATAAAATCTTAAAAAAAAAAAAAAAAAATACAAACCTCCTACAGATTTTCTAGTCAATCAGAGGCTGAGTTTTTTGAAAATAAATACTTTATCAATAGCTCTGCCTTCAGAAGAGGCAACAGGTGGAATGCCAGCAGAACCCCAGACAAGTGGTGCGCCCTCAGTGCTAGGTGTACAACAAGCATTGACCCCCCCCCCACTCCAAACCCTCACCCCCGTTTCCTGGGAAGCAACACTAAACATGCCGAGTTTTCCCACAAGGGGCTCTGTTTGCAGGTTGTTCTGCAAGCTTCACTATTTGAAAATGTTTGTTCAAGCTTCACTATTTGAAAATGTTGAAAAGTCATAGCTGCTTTTGGAGTGTGTATATTATATGTGTCTGTTGGGGTTTTTTGTTGTTTAAAAAAAAAAAAAATCTCCCAGATATCCCAGGGGAAATGGGTTAAGAGGCAAAGGTGTACAGATGCAGAGGCAGATGGAAAGCTGACAAACAGGACTGTGCACGGCAGAGGTGGGGGGGTGCCCCATCTTTGAGGCTCAGAGGTCTCTGGGGTGCAGGGATAAAAGCTGAAGATGCCATGGATCTGTAGTAGTTAGGTGGACTCATCAGCTGTCAGGTTCAATGTTATTGAGCCTGAGCAAGTTCTTATCCTTCCATTCCTGTTTTTCTGCCGAGGGGGTGTGGCATCATCCATGACCTCCCAGGATTGCTCCACAAAGGAGCCGAGATCCCCAGAGCGTTCAAAACAGTACCTTGCACACAGACCTCAGGTGTCAGACCTCCTTCCCACCCCCACTCCCTTGCAAAACTTCAAGGTCTGTGTCACCGAACTATTCAGAAACCTCCAATGGCTTATCTTGCCCGCAGTCTGTGGAAGCCCTCAGGGCAGCCTTCCTTGTGACCTCAGGATACCCTGCCCAGACTTCCTCTCCCTCGCAATCTCTTTCCTGAATCTGACTCAGCCTTTGCTCCGATTAAGTGTCCCACCTCTTCCAGAAAGCCTGCCCTGGGGGCTGCAGCTGGGGATTTTCTCCCACGTGAGCTTTTAGCATTTCTATTGCCAACTCTGAGGCTCCACGATACATCCTGCCTTGCTCTTGGCTTCCAGAGAGCAGAGCAGTAGCAACACCCGGATCTTCCTACATCTCTTCACCTACTGAAGGACTGTGGGGTTCTTCCCCAGGGCAGCCATGACATGCCCCCACTTGAGGTCCCTACATGGCTCCCCATTGTTCCTTCTGACAGACCTGGTTGTTTTTCTGGCTTTCACTCAACAGCTCATTCCTCCACAAGTACCAGCCCCTTCTTTTCCTAGGCTGACTCCACCTTGCTCCCCAGGCCCACAATGAAAGGTTTCTGGTTCATGGAGTGTCTGGGTGGCTTAAGCCTTTGCCTTTGGCTCAGGTCATGATCTCAGGGTCCTGGGATCTAGCCCTGCATTGGGCTCTTTGCTCAGTAGGGAGCCTGCTTCCCACCCACCCCACCCCTCCACCCCACCCCCACTCCCCACTCAGCCTCTCTCTGCCTGCCTCTCTGCCTACTTGTGATCTCTGTCAAATAAATAAAATATTAAAAAAAGAAAGAAAGAAAGAAAGAAAGGTATCTGGTTCAGGGAGGCCTTTCTTCACCTGTTCTAGGTGAGCCTTCTCTGGGAGTTGCCCTGCAGTCCTCCGTCACCCCCATGAAGCTGCAGGGCACTCAAGGCCAGATGGGGGCAGCCGTGGAAGGGCGCTGGTTGGTGTCTACATGAGCAACAGCAATGGGAACGAGAGAAACCTACGGGAGCAGCTTGCGTTCAGCCCCGGGGTCCTTCACCGTCAGTGCCCCCCAAACATCCAAAAGTCCTAGAACCCAGCCTACTGCTCGCTAGGTTAGCCAGGCCCCCAATAAGGGATGGTGACCACACCGGAGCCTCTGGACCCCATGGCATATGGACCACATATGCATGCACTCGGTGCCTAGCGACAGCGTGTCACCCTGAAGCTCAGGAACCCCTCTCCCTCCCGCCGCCCTGGAGCGCTGGCAGAGTGAACAGAATCAGCACCAACTTCCCCAGGAAATCCAGGAAGTCGTACGCAGCTTCAAAAAGTCAGAACAGAAGTGACACTGGAGAGCTGCGTGTATTTGTCATAAATTAGGTCATGTTCTCCTTGGAAGGAACACACGGAGGGGAAGCACTCGGGTGGCCCGGGGAGCAGAGTCACAGGTAAGGCTGGTCTTTGGACAGCTCCCACCTCTTCATGGGAGGGGCTGGCGACACAGCCTTCTTCTCAGGGGCAGCTGCAGCCGAGCTGGAAGGGAAGAGACTTTGGTTAGGGCCAGGTCTCGGGAGAGCAGCGTGGGCGGATCTGAGGGAGCCCCACACCTGCGCCCAGCAAGACCATGCCTGCCAGGACTGTGTGCAGGCCAGCAGGAGCGTGTTTCAGAATGCCCAGACGCCTTCACTGGGGTCCCCCAGAGGGTCAGCCAACCCTCGCTGGGAACTGGCCAGCCCCCTTCCGGCCCAAGCCCCCACATGAATGCCCAGTCAGCCTGCCCTGGCTCCTGAGCTCAAAGGCAGCCATGAAGAGCTGGCCGCCTCCTCTAGTACCCCCTCCCACTTGTGGCCCCAGGGTGGACGAGCACCCCACTCCTGTTGCCCCCAAATAGGATACTGGCAAAAGGGCCAAGCAATCAGGTGACGGGCGCCCATCGCTCTCTCCCCCTCGGGTGCTGAGCACTTGACACGTGGCAGGCACTGCCCGTGCCTCGGCAGAGCGCTAAGACCGGGCCTCAGTCTAATGAGGCTGAGAATCAAGTGCAATTGGTAAATACTCCGTTTGGGGAGCCCGGGTGGTTTAGTCGGCTAGGCGTCGGACTCTTGGTTTCAGTTCAAGTCATGATCTCAGGGTCCTAAGACAGCCCTGCATCAGGCTCCTGGCTGAGTGGGGAGTCTGTCCCCACCACCCTGCTCCCGACTCTCCCCCTGCTTGTGTGTGCATGCATGTGCCAGCTCTCGCTCGCTCTCTAAAATCAATCAATCAATCTTTAAAAAAAAAAAAAGAAAAGAGGAAGAAAACAAAAAAAAGAATGCACCATTTGACCCAGAGTGAGCCCCAAGAGAGACCCTAGCAACAAATCCAAGGAGGGTGCCCCAAGACACCCAAGCCCTGGGCCCCTGGTGCCTCGGGCCGGAGAGGCTGGCGCACGGTCAGCCAACAAGGGAGAGGAGGCGGGTGGGGAGGCTCTCTTGTGCAGAAGACCCCCAAGAGCAGGGGTTCCAGGGCTGCCCGCTCTCCCAGGGGTCTGAGGGAGGTAGAAGAGACAGAAGCGGCCTCCCGAGGAAAGGCAGGCATCCCAGGAGCAGGTGAGGGGCTGTGGGGGGAACTGGGTAGTGTGCCAGTCTGGTGCTGGACTCTGGAGAATCAGAAGGTAACAAGGACCATGACATTGGCCATTCACTGAGTTCTAACTACACAGCAGGCCTTGCCTGGCCTCGTCACCTTACAGATCTCATCACACTGCAAGCCCACCATCCCATTTTACAGATGTAGAAACTGAGGCTCAAGAAGGACGGAACGGGGCGCCTGTGTGGCTCAGTGGGTTAAGCTGCTGCCTTCGGCTCAGGTCATGATCTCAGGGTCCTGGGATCGAGTCCCGCATCGGGCTCTCTGCTCAGCAGGGAGCCTGCTTTCCTCTCTCTCTCTCTGCCTGTCTCTTGGTCTACTTGTGATCTCTGTCTGTCAAATAAATAAATAAAATCTTAAAAAAAAAAAAAAAAAAGAAAAAAGAAGGACAGAACGGGGCGCCTGGGTGGCTCAGTGGGTTAAAGTCTCTGCTTTCGGCTCAGGTCATGATCCCAGGTCCTGGGATGGAGCCCCACATCAGGCTCTCTGCTCAGCAGGGAGCCTGCTTCCCCACCCCCATGCCTGCCTCTCTGCCTATTTGTGATCTCTGTCTGTCAAATAAATAAAATAAAAATCTTTAAAAAAAAAAAAAAAAAAAGAAGAAGGACGGAACACTGGCTGCAGACCATACGATGAAGCGGCTGTAGAGCCCAGACACCACTGGGGTCTGAGCAAACTGGTCTGAAATCCTGCTTCTGCTCCTCACTAGCTGTGTGACCCAGTTAGGTCACATGGTCTCTCTGTGTCTTGATTTCCTCTTCTGCAACAGGGGCCATCACTGCCCAACTTGTGGAGGGGTCAGTATGCAGACAGGGCACGGACTCCATTCTAAAACCTTACAAATATTAACTATGAAGATTAAACTTCCTAACAACTCTGCTATAGACTCAATGTTTTGTGTCTCCCAAACTCCTGCTGAAATCTCAACCCCCAACGTGACGGCATTTGGAGGCAGGGCTCTTGGGAGGTGATTAGGTCCTAAGGGAGGAGTCCTCATGAATGGGATTAGTGCCCTCATAAGAGACCCCAGACACCCCTGACCCTTCCACCACGTGAGGACAGAGCAAGAAAATGCCATCTGTGAATCAAGAAGAGTGCGCTTGCCAGACACAGAACCTGCCAGCACCTTGATCCTGGACTTCCCAGCCTCCAGAAGTGTGCAAAAGAGGTTTCTGTGTTTGTACGCCACCGCAGTCTATGCTATTGTCACAGCAGCTTAGTGGACTGAGATACACTCCCTAAAGTAGATACTATTATCATCCCCTTTTATTTGAGAGAAGGCACCTGAGGCCAGGGACCAAACTGGGGTTTAAGAGACCTGAGATTTACACGATTCTTTCTTTGGGGCGCCTGGCTGGTTCAGTCAGTGAAGCAGCCGACTCTGGATCTCAGGGTCCTGAGTTTGAGCCCCATGTTGGGCGTGGAGCCTACTTGAAAAGAAAATACAATTCTTTCTTTAAGAAGAGTTCAAAGAGGGACGCCTGGGTGGCTCAGTTGGCTGGATGACTGCCTTCGGCTCAGGTCATGATCCTGGATCTCGGGATCGAGTCCCGCATCGGGCTCCCAGCTCCACAGGGAGTCTGCTTCTCTTTCTAACTTTCTCCTCGCTCATGCTCTCTCTCACTGTCTCTCTCTCAAATAAATAAATAAAATCTTTAACAAAAAAAGAAGAAGAGTTCAAAGAAAATGTGGTTGTGTATATATATATATATATATATACATACACACACGTACACGCACAATGTATGCAAATACCAAATCTTTACGTTGTGCACCTGAAACTCACAAAATGTTATAGGTCAATTAATGCCTCCATTTCAAAAAAAAAATTAAAAAAACAAGGCCTGGGCTTCTCCCAGAGCCCTTGATGGGAGCATGGAGCTTCATTCGCTTTGTAGGAAATGCACCCCAGGCTGAGGCCCCAACCGCTACTCTGGGCTGGGTGGGGATTAACAGAGCTCTCCCATGAAAAGCCCCCACAGCACAGTTCCTGACACAAGTGACGCTCAGTGGGCCCTTGAAAAGCACAAGCAAGAGAAAGGGCTGGTTCTGGACTGTGGGGTCCTCACCTCTCTGCAGGCTTGCCGGACGCCAGAACCTTCTGGGAGGACATGATGACTGAGGGCGGCACAGCTTCCCGGCGGCCATCCCGAGTGCAGTAGTGGTTATTGGAGAGCTTGTGGCTGGGGCCCACGGGGAGTTTGGGAGGAGGCTGAGTTCTGCGGGAAAAAACATCACCATTGAAGCAAACAGAAAATCACTTTAAAAAATTTTATTTATTAAAAAAAAAAAAATTATTTGAGAAAGCAAATGCAAGTGTGCACGCTCACATAAAGATTCTCAAGCAGACTCCCCACTGTGCACAGAGCCCAACATGGGCCTTGATCCCACGACCCCAAGATCATGACCTGAGCAGAAACCGAGAGTCGCACACTTAACTGGGCCCCCCAGGCAGCCCTAATATAAAGTCACTCTTCCTGGCTACGCTGGCCTGGGCTGCCTCCGTCACTGCTGCAGGCCAGGGCAATTGCTTGATCTGCTGTCATGGATGCATGGCTAGGGAGGATCCAGGGCTCTGAAGCAGGTAGCAGTCTACGCTTCGGGTGTGAAGGTGCTGGAAGGCAAGGCCTAGATATGCCCCAAATGCATGGAGGACATTTTCTGAGATTTCGCAGGGAAGGGGGCAGCCCAGATTGGACACCCAGGCCTGTTCCCACTCCACCATGGCCCAAAGCTTCCATCTGGCCTCACTTCCAGCTGCAGGAGCCCAGGGAATGAAGAAGCCAGGGTCTGAGGCTCGGACCACCTCGTGTCCAGTGGTCACAGTGTGTAAACACTTGGGCAACAGCCCCAGACCTCGTGTATCCTGAGGGTCTTTGTTCCCAAAAGCCAGGCTACAGAACTCCTGGGTTTCTCGTTATCTCAGGAACTCTGAAGAACCCTGCTGGGATCAAGGCTTATTACTCAAAGAGCACCTTGTCCTCTGAGATCTCTGCATTTCCTGCCTGGTCACCAACACTATAGCCAGGGCTGGACGAGTGAACAGAGCTCTGCCCTGGGTTGGGCTAAAACCTAGGGTGAATTTACAAAGAAGCCAGACCCTAAAATGGAAATGCTAACCTCAAAACAAGAGAGAAGCCTCCTGGAAAACATAGCAGAGAGGAGAAGACAGAGAAAATAGAAGAAATCATAAAATTACCAGATTTTCATTCAACCATGTTTTACAGTAAATGGTTTAATTAATTAATTTACAATAATTGGTTAGCCGTTTTGCCAGGATTTAAGTTTTTCTTAAAACAAGTAACAGCCATTGTATTAACAAAATGAGAAATATACATAAAAATATAAAAATTTGATATTAAAAGCAATATCCTGGGGCACCTGTGTGGCTTAGTCGGTTAAGTGTCCCACTTTTGGTTTTGGCTCAGGGCATGATCTCAGGTCCCCACATCAGGCTCTGCACTCAGTATGCCTCTGCTTGAGATGCTCTTTCTCCTCCCTCTGCCCTGCCCCCAGCTCACGTGTGTGCATGCTCGCTATCAATCAATTAATTAATCAATCAGATCTTTAGAGTAAATAAGTAAAAGCAATATCCTCGGGCACTTGGCTGGCTTGGTCAGTGGTGCGTGAGATGCTTTTTTTTTTTAAGATTTTATTTATTTGTGGGGCGCCTGGGTGGCTCAGTGGGTTAAGCCTCTGCCTTCGGCTCAGGTCATGATCTCAGGTCCTGGGATCGAGCCCCGCATCGGGCTCTCTGCTCGGCAGGAGCCTGCTTCTCCCTCTCTCTCTGCCTGCCTCTCTGCCTGCTTGTGATCTCTCTCTCCATCAAATAAATAACCTTAAAAAAAAAAAAAAAGATTTTATTTATTTGACAGAGAGACATAGCCAGAGAGGGAAAACAAGCAGGGGGAGAGGGAGAGGGAGAATCAGGCTTCCGGCTGAGCCGGGAGCTGAATTCGGGGGCTCGATCCCACGACTCTGGAGTCATGACCTGAGCCACTGGCAGACGCTTAATGACTGAGGCGCCCCATGCTGTGCGACTCTCGATCTCTGGCTTGTGAGTTCAAGCACCATGTTTGGTGTCAGATTACTTAGAAATAAAATCTTAAAAAAGGGGGGCATTATCCTGTGTGGCAGTTAGAATTTGCTTAACCCCTACAGTGCAGATGACACCCCCCCACTCCCGGTGGGTGGGCCATAGCTTTCTGCCACCTAGCAGAAGGGTTAAGAACCACATGCCCAAGAGACACACAGGAATCACTAGGGGGCGCCACGACCCTAAGGAGGTTTGTAAATTTTATAAACTCCTTTCCTCAACTGGCCTACCAACTACCCTGGATAGAAAGCAACTTCAAACTTCTGATATTTGGAATTAGTTATAACAGGTAGACATTCACATAAGTTTGGTATTCAAATGCTAGTTGTCTTCCTTTCGTGCTAATTCTCAATGGCTGCCTTATCTACTCCTCTGATTTCCAATATACTGATATCCCTCCTACCCTCCAAGTATTCCAGTCACAGACCTTCTTCCTACTTCTGGCTCTGTCGGGCCTCAACAGCCTTGGCACATACTGTTCCCTCCGTTCAGAATGTTCTTTCAATCATGACCATTTGGCTCATTACTCCGGTCATTCAAATGTCAATCCCAGAAAAAAAGACCTTTCCTCACCACTTGACCTAATGTAGCCGCCCCACACCTGACTCTAATTTAGTCTGTCTTCAGAGCATTCCAGAATGCTCTTTACCTGTTGCATTTATTTCCCTACTATATGTTTCACTTTCTAGAACTTGAGCTCCGTGAAAGGAATGGGGATAATAACTTTTCTTCTTGGTCCTGGTATCTCTGAGGACATGGCAGGCGCTTGTAAATATTAAGTAATTTTTGCACATTTTAAATGAGTTTGGAATCAAGGCACCTATGGGTTCAAATCCCAGGTGTCACTTCCTAGCTTCTGAGTGACTTTAAGAAAATAATCGTCTCTCTGAAACTCACATTTTTTCATTTGTAGCTTGGGGATGATAACCCTACTGGCAGGACCACACCGAGGACTCCACAGCTACACGATTCCCACTCTGAATTCATGTCCAACCTGACTATTCCACAAGCAGCCGGCTGTGAGTACAGGAAAGTTAAAAGCAAACCTCTGCTTCCACAGCCTGCCAGGGACCGGAGGTAAGATGCCTGTCCAGCAAACCGGGGACCTAAAGGAACACGCATTTTGTTCCCCATGTTAAGAATAACAGGACAAAGCCCCACATCAGGCTCTCTGCTCAGCGGGGAGCCTGCTTCCCCCCTTCTCTCTGCCTGCCTCTCTGCCTACTTGTGATCTCTGTCAAATAAATAAATAAAATCTTAAAACAAACAAACAAACAAAAAAGAATAACAGGACAAGGCCAGAGTGTAGGCAGCGAGCGGGGCTTGCTCACCGCTTGGAGATCTCCTGGTAGCGCAGCTGCAACTTCGCCTGCAAATCGTGCTGGGGGGCGGGGAGGGGGGAGAGGAAGGCAGTCAACCCGCAGGGTCCTCCAGGAGAGGAGAGAGCTAGGGAACAGGGCATCCCAGGGGCGGAGAAGGGAAGGTCGGACGGAGATGGTACAGGGATGTGGGCCCTAGAGGTGAAGAGGAAAGCTAAGGCAGGGGCCTCAAAATACAGAGTTAAGAAGGCCCGGGACTAGACAGATCTCAGTCCAGAATGGGTCCAGAGCTAGGGTGGAGGTGGTTGTGTTGGCTGAAGCAGTCACGAGTTGGGGGTCCCGGGCTGAGACACGGGTTCCGACCTAAGGGGATCTCAGTACTAAAAGCCCCAGGCCCAAGGGTGCAGGAAGAAGGGGACTAGTGGGAGCGGGTCCAAGGCGCACGCAACCCTCAGCCTCCCCGTTTGACCCCTTCCGCCCCGCGCACCCCCGATGCCCAGTTCCGCAGGCGCTGGATGAAGCGAGTGGCGGACGCCATCTTCCGTTTGCACTGAAGGACGCCGGTGACGTCCCTACCGCGAGGGCTGCTGGGAAGAACGTACGCGGTCTCGCGAGAGGATGGGCAGGCGGGGCTGGGATGTACTATAAAAGGTCTCCTCGGAGCACGTGACCCCTCTCCGCCCGACCGCCGCCGCGCCGCCATTATGGACACGAGCCGTGTGCAGCCCATCAAGTTGGCCAGGGTGAGGTGGGGAGTCCTGTTTTGGGGGCCCGGGATGAAGAGAGATGGGGTGGCGGGCTCGGGCTGCCCAGGTCTGATCCCAGCTTTTCTCCGCTAGGTCACCAAAGTTCTGGGCAGGACCGGCTCGCAGGGACAGTGCACACAGGTGAGCACGCGGGTGGGGACGCCCCAGGGTCTGAGCCCTGCTGACTGCCTGGCCGGCTGGACCCTGAAACCGGAGTCCGTATATAGTACTCTGACGTTCCTCCTTCTCGTGGCTTAGCCCGTCCCAGCGACCTCTTCGTGGCTCCATGCCCTGCTGAGTGTGTCCCTCTCCCGAACAGGGCTGGAGCTGCCGCTGGCCCTCCTGGCGGCTGCTCTTCGCGCTCGAGAACTTTGTTCTCCGCGACTTGTCTCTCGGGTTTCTCTCCTGGCTCTGCTCTGCCTCCCAGGCGCAGCCCCCTTTTTAAGTATCTCTGGGTGGGTCCCAACACGTTCTTTGAATCGAAACCTGTTGCCCAGCCCGCGGTGCCTGTCTGCGGCTCGAGCTGACTCGTTGGCGTCCTCGGGGTGGGACCCGTAGGTGCGCGTGGAGTTCATGGACGACACGAGCCGCTCCATCATCCGCAACGTGAAAGGCCCCGTGCGCGAGGGCGACGTGCTCACCCTGTTGGAGTCAGAGCGAGAAGCTCGGAGGTTACGCTGAACTTGGAGTTGGTGAGTGCAGGACAGGGGTGGGGATCGGCAGGCCTATTAGACCCTTCCTTGGTGGTGGTAAGGAGGCTTCCCAAGTCCGTGGCGTGAGAGGCTCTTGGGGTGGGAAGTGTAGAAAGAGGCTACTGAGATTTGGAAGACAGGGGAGGGTGTTGCTGGGCGGCCCCTCAGTATCTCATGTTTGGGTCTGTTTACAGGGTCCTGGATATCTGGGTCGGCCGCTTGCTCGCAGGGATGATCTGCATAGATTAATAAATCATTTGTCTGGCTCTGAGTAAGGCTTATAAAATCTTCTAGAGGGAGCCTCTCCCACCTTTTGACCTCTGGTGAGTTGGGAGGGAGAGGGAACTTTGTGTATGTGCCCCCAAAATAAGACACAAGTTGAGTTAGTAATGTTTTATTCTGCAAGTGGGTGGACTCAGGGACCTTGTCACTTTCCAGCCCCTTCCTCACCCCACTGGTCCAAAGTGAGCCCCTCCTGAGCACTGGGTCACCTGAGCCTTTCTCTTGGCCCTTGGTAGCATCTGGATAGCAAACCCTGGCCCTTGCTGTGACCCAGAGGCTGGGGTGGAGGAAGAAACAGACTCTCTTTGCAATCCAGGTCCAGGGTGCCAGGCTGCTCACTGAGTCTGGGGGTCTTCTTCATGGTCGCTGTGTTCTTCACCAGGCCCAGCCGAGGGGGACTCAAGGGGTGCCTGGGGAAAGGTGGGGGAGGGGTCCTGTTAGTTACTCGTGGGCAGGATTCCCCTGTGGTGGAAGCCTCTTGGAGGCGGTAGCAGCAGTGAAGGTGGGAGCTAGGTCTAACACCTTCCTCCCACCTGCTCTTAGATCACCGCCCCTTTGGAGACCTTGGGCTTGTGACATGTGACATGGAGGTGTGTCTCACAGGTGTTTTGCAGGGGGACCCTCAGGTCCCAGCCACATGCAAGGGGTCAGACCCAGGTTCCCCTGACCCTGGGTGCTTCCCCAGGAAAGCCGGAAAGGAGGCCTCCTTCCTGGGGCACCCTTGGAATGCTCTGTGAAGCCAGCATGTGGTGGGGGGGGCGTGGTTCCTGCAGTCTAGGGGCTGCACTCACCAGGGACTGCGGCTGGCCCGAGCTCAGGTGTGCATGCAGCAGTGCAGCCACCTCGTCCTGCTCGGCCTCCAAGGCAATGGCCAGGGCGCTGGTGCCCTCCTGAGGGATAGTGGGAACAGTCAGGTCCCTGAACCAAGGCATGGCTCCCCTGCCATCCCCATGTCAGCCTCGTGGTGGCTCACATTGTCCAGGAGGGCCGGGTCACAGCCCGGTTGGGCCAGCAGCAGCCGGACAGTGTCCAGGCGCCCGTACTCGCTGGCACACATCAGTGCTGTGGCCCCGTCCGCATCCTGGGCGTTCACATCTGCCCCACATGCCAGCAGGGCCGCCACCATGTCCTGGTGGCCATGGCTGATGGCCAGCATGAGGGCTGTCTGTCCTGTCTGGGGACAACGAAGGGGAGATGGCTGTGGGGGAGCAGCACTGGAGGAAGGGAGGTCAGAGACAAACCCAAAGCGGAAGTGACCCCACCACACAGGGAGCAAGGGAAGAAGTGTCCACGCACCTGGCTGGCCTTGGCATTAACGTTGCCCATGTGGAAGAGTCTCTGAACCACAGCCATGTCCTCTTCCCGCCCCACAGAAGTGAGTGCAGCCAGCATGAGGGCTGTGTAGCCAGCCCGATTCTGGCGGTCAACCTCGCAGACCCCTGGGAGAGTGGAGGGGGTCAGTGAGCCAAGATGCTGACACCCTCAGTCCAACCTGGTTTACTCTCCTGCCCCCACACACAACAGGTTTACCGCCAGTGTAAGGGGGGGGGTGGTCACTGGTCATGGATTTACTATTTCCTCTGCCTCTTAGGCTCTCCCTACCAAGAACCACATGGCTCCGTGCCCTTCAGGGTCTACTCAGATCTCTGTATTTCAGCTGGTTCAGACTTGGCTTTCTGCTGTATCTCCCAGACCTAACACCTGACCCCATAGTACATCCTCAATAAACCAGTGTTTCTATTTTTGTGGCTGTCATCCACCAAACCAATATTATTCTCCTCCAAGCCTGTGTTATATATTAAGTTGCGTCCTACCCCCAGAGCTACAAAGTCCTACCTACCCTGTATCTGGGAATGTGACCTTAATTGAAAATGGGGTCTTTGCAAATGTAATCAAGTTAAGGTGAGGTCATGATGGTAGGCCCTATTCCACTGTGGCTGGTGTCCTTAGAAGAGACCCAGAGACCTGCAGAAGGCCACGTGAAGACAAAGGCAGGGAAGAGAAGCTGCCATCAGCCACGGGATGCTAAAGATGGCAGGCAACAGCCAGGAGCTTGGAGAAAGGTCTGGAACAGATTGCTTGGAGCTCCTCAGGAACCAGGCCTGCCAACCTGGATTTTGGACTTTGGGCCTCCTGAACTACAAGAAAATGGATTTCTGTTTTCTTAAGCCACCCATGTTGTGCTATTTTGTTACAGCAGCTCAAGGAAGGAGCACTGAACACGACACGAACACTGGCTGTCCTTTGGGATCATCCCCGAGGATGATCATGACCTGCCATCACAGCATCTCCTCTGGGCACAGTTAGCAGAGTGACTGATGCTGTTGTTCCCCACTGTTTGGAAAGTTCCATGAGGCTACAAAAGCTTGGGGAGGTCTGAGGCTTGGATCAGGGTCATGGAGTGGATGCCCTGTAGAGAGGGACTCAAACAGTGGGCTGGGAAGAAAAAGGGTTAAGTAATATGGAAAGGAGGAGGGTAGGTTTCCTGGTCCTGCAGCATGCCCTGTAGTGTTCACTGCCCCCACAAACTGCTGTGACACTGCTGGAGTGTGCCGGAGTGGGAAGGGGCACATAGAAACAACCACAGTGGGGCCTCTGCTGGGTAGTGGGGGCACCCGTCTTCCCCTGCCCTCTCCTGTCCCCTCCTACCTCAGGCCTTCCTAAGCCAAAGGATCAGTCCATTTGATTTCCTCTAGTTGTGTTTTGTTGTGGTCCTTCCTATTTGTAATCATTTCACGTTTCGACGTGATGATTGCCCCATCTCCAGTCCCCGTCTCTCCATAATGCACGTGCTCACATGCACGTTCTACATTCATGAGCGTTTGCTCATTCTTTCAATTGGCACTTGAGGGTCTACGGGGCTCGGTGCTGGGGCCTACCATGCAAGTAGGGTGAGGTGAAGGAGGGCCATGGGGAGGAGTTTGAAAAGGGACATAAACGAGTAGTTAATGACAAGGCAGCAGGGGATGTAGCGGGTAATGATGTGGAGGGGGGGGGGGCATGGTCCTGTGATGACCAAGGGCTGTTCGGGCCGGGCAACTGGAGAGCTGAAATGTTGGGAGGTGAGAGCTGAGAAGAGCCTGGAGGGGGCGTGGTTATCAGTGACCTCAAGATCTTAGGGTTACCTTACAAGTGTAAGCTGATGTAGGGGGGAGGTCAAGGCACTGAGAAGCCTGGAGGTGGTGGGAGTGATGCTTCATGAGGATCCTGAAGCTGGGGAGGATTCACCTGCAAAGGGGAGCTGCTGAGCCGCAGGAAGGAAGAATGGCCTGTTTGGAGGGAGATGCCAGAAGGGGTGGAGGGAATAGGGGTCTGATGGATTGGAGGCTCCAAGGTAGGACGGAAGGGGGAAGGGTCTGGAGGTGGAGATGAGGGGCAAGGATACACAGCCACGTCCAGCGCAGCGTGGAACCAACCTCATGTGGGGAGTACATTGAGGACTCGGTCCTGAGGCAGGGGAGGGACCCGACAGCAGGCAGAAGGATAGAGGGAATGATCGATGTGAGAATTAGAAGGCCCAGGGCGAGGTCTGGGGAGTTGGAGCTTGGGGGACTGGCATGAATGCAAGGAATAAAAGGGGTCTGTGAGATTTGGGCTGCTTGTGATTGACAGCCAAGCCTGCCTTGCCTGTTGCTGAAGCCTGGCCCCAGCTCCCTTGAAGGGAGGAGATGCCTTGAATCATGTATTGTCCTTTCCTCCCAAGCTCAAGCTCCAGGTCCAGCTCAGAGCAACTGTACCCTTCCCCAGGCCACCAAGATCTTCAGAGACGGGACAGACCTGTATGTCTGGGGGCATTGGGGCCAGGGAGGGAATAGTGGGGCCTGCCTGGGCCTGCTGTGAAGGTGAGACCCCTCCAATGACAGGCCCCGGCAGATACTGGACCTGAAGGATAACACCCAGGAGGGCTCTTGGTGGACAGTCTGTCTACTGCCCTCTGTCCCCTCTGCTGTGAGTCCCCTGCGGAAAGTAGCTGTATGTGGGTGGCCCACCCACACACACCTACTAGGTTCCGCACAGTACTGGAACCTAGTAGGCTTTCAATACATGTCTGTGGGCTCAGGAACACCTGGGTGTGTGTATCTCAGCTCCAGAGGGGGGAAGCTGGGGAGAGAATGAGCAAAAGCAAGTGGCAGGAGATAGAAATGGGTAAAATGGGGAATTGCATCCCCATTTCCTAGATGAGGAAGGTAAGGCTGGTGACACAAATTCCTCTAAATTTAGGCCAACCTAACTTTAAAGTTGGGTATTCGGCAAAGTGAGAGGCAGGGTCCGGGTGGAGCGCTCAGAGCAGAAAAGCCTAAGGGCCCTTGGCAATCTGCCCAGGACACGCGGATCCTCTAACCCTGGGAGGAAGGTGCTGACCGGTATCCAGCAGCAAGCTCGAGATGGCCAGGTTCCCGTGGGACACGCTGTAGTGCAGGGCTGTGTTCCCGTTGCCGTCGGCCAGGTTCACCACATGCGCCAGGAGCTCGGGTCCCAGGCGTGCCACTGCGCCCAGGACCCCCGCCACGGGCTCCGCCTGAGAGCGCCGCTGACTCGACACTCGAAACCACTCCTGGGCCACTAGGCGCGCCGCGCCCTGCCGGGACCAGAGGAAAGACGTCAGAGATGGTCCAGGCTGTGGGGGTGGGGAGGGCGTGGGGGCGGGGCTGGGAATCGAGGCCGGGGAGGATAGTCGCGGCTTGTCTGAGGGGGTGAGTGGGGCCGCACCCTTTTGGAGGAGGGAGTACAGCCAGTGCGGGTCCCAGGCTCAAACCAGCAGGGGTCCTCCCCTCTGGGAAAGAGCCTGTGGGAGAACCTGGAGTGGAGGAAGGCGGTGAGAGCTTGCCTTTGGGGAGTATGGGGGTGGGCCCGGGGCTTGGGGCGCACCCTTTTGGGGGAAACAGAAGTCTTGGTGCCAAGGGGTGGAACTTGGGACCGCCCCCCACCCCAACTCTAAGAAATCCGATGCACTTCCCCTAGAGGGCGTTAGGGGAGGTCCTCGATGGGGCCACGACACCAGGTGTGCAGGGCTCTGGCTGGCACTCACGCCATCGCGGGTGATTCCGCGGGGCCGGCTCAGCTGTCGCTGCAGCGCTGCGCACGCCTCCCTCAAACGCGGGCTTAGCTCGCACCTATCAAGGTGGTCGGGAGACGCTCAGAAGGAGTCGGAGGTGGGGTGCGTGGCAGACAGAAAAGAAGGCAACGGTCCCCACTGTGTGCCTAACACCGCTCACCTCCCCTGCGCACCAGGCTGAGGTTCTGCCTCCAGCTCGGGCTCGGGCTCGGGCTCCGGGTCCGGGTCCAGGGCATCCCTGCCACTGTCGTCCCCAACATCCCTGCCGCTGTCCTCCCCGGAGGAGCTGCTCCTTGGAGGCTCGGCAGCACCGTCCTCGCTGTCGCTGTCACTGTCGCTGTCGTCCTCGCTGGATGAGCTCTCGTACCTGGGGGCAGGGTGGGAGGCGGCCGCTGAGCCACCCCGTGGGCTCATTCTTGTGTCCTGCGCGGTGGGAGTGGTTTCCCCACTTTACAGAAGAAGAAAACAGGCTTTCCAAGACCACACTGCGAGTCAGGGGCAGAGCCGGGATTCAAACCCCAAGACTATGTCCCTGCAGGTGCTGCCACGGGGAGGGGTGAAGTGCTCACTCTCCGTTGAGGACCCCAACAAACTGCAGGCTCTTGGGTCCGGGGCTGGGCTGGGCACCAGGTGTACCATCCCTCCTCTTCATGATGGATTTGAGGATGCCTGGCAGGGGTCAGATGAGGGTACTGAGTTCGAGTCCAGCAGCCATCAAGCCGGGGCTTGGGCAGGGCTTGGGACTCACCCGCAGGGGCCATGGCTCTGTCCGCATCCATGGGTCCCGTCGGGTTCTCCTGGCTCAGGCCAGGGCCCTCGGCGGGGGTCTCGGTCTGTGTGGCCTTCGCGGCACAAGCCCACAGGGTCTGGGTAGCAGCCTCGCGCGGCTGGGGCTGAGCCGCCGCAGCTGCCGCTGCCTCCTCTTCGGCAGCCTCGCGGGCCTCCTCCAGCTCTCGCAGCCGGCAGCGCAGGAGCTCACTCACCCCGCGCTGGTGCTCCAGGCTGGCGCGGAGCAGCTCCAGCTCGCGCTCGGCGGCCTCGGGCATCCCCAGCAGCGCCTCGGTCACCCACGCGTCCGACTCGAGGGTCTCAGGGGCCGCTTCCACGCTGGCCTCCCGGGTCTCCGGCACTGCCTGGGCCGTGGTGTCTTGGGTCTCCAGCACCGCCTGTACGCCAGCCTCCCGCGTCTGCAGCGCCCCGTCTGCGTCGGGGACCTCGAGCGCGCCCTCACTGCCCCTAGAAGCCGGCCCGTCGGGGCCATCGGCCCAGGGACTGGCCCTGGAGCGAACGCCACGCTCGGAGGTGGCGAGGCGCTCGGTGAGCCGGCGCAGCTGAGCTAGCTTGTCCGGGCGCGCCTCGGCCTCCCCGTCGGGCTCCGGCTGCCCGCGTCCTGCCAGCAGCCGAGCCTTCTCCGCACGCAGCACGCGCACCTGCTCCTGCAGCCCGGGCAGCGCGCGCGCCTGTTCCTCCAGCTCGCGCAGGCGCCGCAGAGCCCCGGCCATCTGCTCGCGCACCAGCTGCAATTGCGCGGGACCGGGAGAAGCGGGGGCGGGGTTGGAGGCGGGGCTGGGGGCGGGGCTGCTGCGGCCAGATCCTCGCGGACTGCGCGGAACAGCGCGGGCGGGGCTGGGCGCGCGCTCCTGCGCCTGCGCCAGCTCCAGCCGTCGGCTAGTTTCCAGGAGCGTGTGCTCGACGCGCGGGTTACGCACGGGCACTCGCGGCGACAGCGGCGGCAGCAGGAGTCCCGAGGGCGCGCCGGGGGAGAGTGCTCCCGATGCTCCCCCATCGTCACTGGCCAGAGATTCGCTGGAGGTCCAGGCGCCTGGGCTACGGGCGCCTGCGAGGCCCCCCCGGGGTGCACGGGGGCGGCGCGCAGGCGGGGGGCCAGGAGCGCGGCGGGTGGCGGGGCCGCGCTCCAGCTCCTCCACGTACTTGAGGAAGTCCAAATCCAGATGGAAGCCATAGGGCGTCTCCACTGAGTAGGGCGAGCTCGGGCTGCGGGTGCCCGCGGTGGTGCTGGGGCACAGGCGAGGGCCACCCAGGTCTGCAGGCATGACGGGGTTTGGGGGGTGTCAGGCTGGGGGAGGGGACGCCCCTGGGGGAAACTGGACAAATAGAGCGCTTCTCCCGCGGCCCCATGACAGGAGTCCTGCAGGGCTCCACCTGCACCAAACCCTACACACCTGCCCTTCCGCGCATGCATACCCGAGGACCAAATACCTATCTGCACCAAACAGTCAAGCAATCCCACCCTTACTGAGCACCTACTATGTGCCAAGAACTTTTCTAGGCGCTGGGGACACATGAGTGAACAAGACAGACAAACCCCTGTCCTCTGATAGGAGATAAAATAAACACGACTGTTTCCAATGATGCTGAGGGCTCATAATAATAAGACGAAATACAAGTAACCGGAGGAGGTGCGTGACTTTGGCTCTAATTGTCAAGGCTGGTTTCCTGCGGAAGGGACTTAAAAGCTGAGCCCTGACCCGAGGAGGAGGAAGCAGTTGGGGACAGAAGGTTCCTGAAGGGAAACAGTCAGAGCAAAGGTCCCGGGATATAGTTCGCAGAGTGAACTGGAGTCAACAGTGAGGCGGACGGAGGTGAGGGTACCCGAAACAGAGTGAAAGAAGGGAAAGGGAGAGGAGTCCGAGAGGTGGTTTGGGGCCAGATCGTGGGGGGCCTCCCAGGCCGCAATGAGGAGTTACCATGATATTGCACGTGCGATAGACCACCACAGGCAGGGTTGAAGCAGAGCCATGACATTATCAATGGACCTTTAGAAAGGGCTCCCTGGCCACGTGCAATGGAGGGAACCACAGGACTGTGTCCGTACATGGGCACCAAGTATCAATCCGTGCACACACACATACCCCACTTTGCACACTCACCAGGCAGGTTCTGATTCAGGGCAAACTTGGCCATGTTTTCTGGAGTAGCTGCCAGACACACCCTGGAAAATGTCCCCAGAGGGGGTGAGGCTGGGGCTGGGACTCTAAGTGAGTAAAGAGACCCGCATCCACCCTCCCACACACATATGTCCTGTCCTCCCTGATCCTTCAAGAGGCCTTGGAACTTCAGAATGAATGAATGCGGGCGTCCCCAGGTCCAGGTCTCAGCGTGCTGGGGAGGAGGAGGCAGGAAGGGCAACAAGAAGAGAGGAGAGTGATCAGAGAACATGAGGAACTAGGTGTGGGGGCTGGGAAGGGTCATTCCAGACCTGCTGAGCTGGGTCAGTCCCAGGGCAAAATTAGAAGCTGGTGCTCAAAGGGATGAGGTGTGAATCTTCAGAAGAAGAAGGTGAGAGCTGGAAGCCCTCCATGGGCTCCGTAGAAATTCATCTGGTCAGATTCTGCATATTAAAAAAGGGACAAACGCAGGATCACTTGAATCCTTTTTTCCTTAAAGAAATGCAGACAAGATATAATTGTGCCTCTGAGTTTTTACCAGGTCATATGCGAGAGCCTTGTGGTCATGATGGAGAGTCGTGGGCCAGATGTACCAAGGATTCAAATCAGTGGAGACCTTTCTCCCTAGGATGTCTCTAGTGGCGTGCCACAGGGTTCTGTTCCTGGCTCGTAGGAGCTTGTAATGGAACTATAAGCACCAGGTTGTCAGAGCTGTGGCCATACCTGGGGCTGGGGGGACTCTTCAGGAAACGTGATGGAGGCTCTACGAAACCGAGGGACGGTGGGCTACATCTCATGTGATAATTAACAGGGACAATCAGAAAGCACAGGACAGGGAAAATGGGGCTTTGAAGAGCTCACACGAAAAACCTTTGAGGAAGGGAAAGCTGCTTGTCTTCAGTACCTACTGTATGCCCTGCCTGATTAAATGCAAGCTCCATACAATCGTGTAAGGTGGATATTATCATTCACATTTTCCAGATGGGGAAACTAAGGCACAGAGCAACTAGGTCAGCTGTCTGCGGGAAATGCCCTCAGACTGGGCTCTGCCCATCTTCCGGGGACCCTTCGCCCACCGAGCCTCCACCACCAGGAGCCTGCCGGACCCATCTGTCCTCTCCCTGGCCCAGTGCTCTATGTGCCAACCACCTGGCAACCTTTGCCGTCGCCCCTCCCAACCTTCCTCGCTTCTGATGACCACCTCTGTACCCGACACCCACCAGCCATTGACTATCCCCTGCTCCACTGCTGGGGGAACCCTGCCACTCCGGACCTACGCCCCGTCTGTGTCCCTAAAACCTCCCTCACCCCACCCCCAGGCAGGCAGGGCCCCTTCCAGTCCTGAAGCAGCTGTTTCCTGTCCCCTTACACCGGCCGAGAGGGACAGGCCAGCAGGGCAGCCGGTCATCAGGGAGGACGGCCCGTGCTCGCACAACTTGTTTTCAGGAAACTGCCAGGGAAGAGTTGAGTCGTGGAAAAAAACCTGGGCCGATTTAGGTAAGGGTCTGGGCCCGCCTCCCACAGCTGGCAGTGTGACTCAATGGGCTCAACCCCCTCCTCTGGTGACCTTGTCACACCCAAATTTGAGGCCCTGGGTACAAAAAAAATTTCAAAACAAAACAAAAAAACAGTTGTGGGCCGTCCCTAAGACCCCAAGCAGCTAGAGCAGCAGGACCTAGGCACTAGTGTGAGAAATGATGCCTCAAAATGATAATAATAATAATAACAACAACACTTTTGCCATTTACTGTGGGTCTCTCTCTACTAAAAGCAATTTGTGGGTATTAACTAAAAAAAAAAAAAAATCCTAGCTAAACACTCTGAGGGAGGTTTTCTTATCATTACCCTTTACCCTACTGCACAGATGGAGAAACCGAGACCCAGAGAGATTAAGGGACCCGTCCCAGGTCACACATGGGCAGAGGCAGGATTTTAACCCAGGAGGTTTTGTCAGTGTTTCTGCATTGGCCACCCACTTGATGGCCTTCTAGAAGCAGCCCTCCTCTGCAGGGCAGTGGCAGAGAGCCCGATGGGGTTCATCCCTCCCAGACCGCATCCCTGCCTATCCCTGCGTGCTTCCCTAAGGGGGGAAGAGGCAGGCCCACGCCGCGGCGGCTCCAGGGGCCGCAGCCCCACCAGAGTGGGGGCGCGGCTGCCCTCCCCTCTTCTCCGCTCCCTGCAGGAGATGTCAGCTAGTTCGGATCCTCTGCCTAAGACCCCCTCATTAGGCCGTCAGAGCCGACGCCATACGCCCCCGCTCCCGCCCCAGGGACTATTTCGGGACTTGGAGTTGCGATCGGGAAACCTGCAGGGTGGGGGACTCGGCGGGTAGCGCGGATCCCGGTCTTGGGGATTGGGGTGTTCTTCCCGGCTTGAGGCCCTGAATGGTAGCATCCCCTAAAGTTGGAGCTGGATTCTCAGACCCCTGACGTGGGCGTGGAGGCTGATGATGGTGGGAGAGGGAGATACTTCTCCCTCCAGGTACCCCCCGCCACCCCAACACACACACACACACACCCCAAGACAGCCTCGTACAGACAGAGCAGTTTCCTGCAGGAAACGCCGCCGGGCGGTTCCATCCGCTACCCATTGTCTGCCCTCCCGGGGGCCGTCCGTCCCTCCCCCCAACGTGGTTTCCGTATCACCCCCCACACCCAGGTCCAGAATGAGGGACTGGAACCAGGTCCCCAAGCTCTCCAGGAGCGACGCCGGGAAAGTCCCGGAGTCGGTTGGGGCGCTACAGGGTGAACAAGCCCCCCACTTGGCTCCTAAGGGCGGCAGAAGGGCCATCTCCCGAGTCGAGTCCCCAACTCTGCTAGCTTCCCACCTGGGGCTCCCAGTGAGGGAGGGGTCCCAGCCAGAGGACATCAAGGCCACCCCATCACAGGGCACTGAGCCCGCAGAAGGGCAGGAGGCGCAGTACCCCTTCCCGGTACGCCCACTAATTCCCCCCAAAACCCCCATCGATAGCCCCGAAAATTGGCGCTTTACCTGAAGCCGCAGCCCCCGCCGCGCCCGCACCCGAGCCCGCCCCCTCGAAGCTCGGGGACGGATTATCAAGGCCTTGGTCCTAACTGATGGCGACGCCAGCCAATCAGCGCCCGATATTCTCCGAACTGTCCAATGGTGACGGGGGTAGGCGGTGCTGGTCTGGACAGTGTTGGGCGGGGCTGGGGGCGGGGCCTGAAGCGACTGTCCCCGTGCGCCTGCTGGCAAGGAGGAGAAGGTAGGGGGCGGGGGCGAGCGGCGGGGGACGGCCAAATTCCTCCCAGCGCAGGACTGAGGAGCTTGGATTTGATCCATTGGGAGCTAGGGAGCCATGGGAAGACCGCGAGAGACTAACCCGATGGGATTTGTGTGTTTGGAAGAGCCTTTGGGTGGAAGCTAGAAAGACTGATGCTCGTGTCCCAGTGTCTGGGTGAGGTACCAATACCCTGGCTCTTTCCTACCACAGGATCTTGGCACAAGCTGTCCCATCTTTCTGAACTGTTCTTCCCTGCACATGTTCCCATGGGCGACCTCTGTTCCGGATGACTCGATCTGTGTGTTCCCAGCTCTAAGGGCTTAATGCGGCCCGCCTCCAGCCTCTCTCTTTCCCATTGCTCTGTTTTATTAACTTGATAGCTACTTTCGTTATCTGAAAGAAAAAAGAATCTATGTCCTTTGTTAACTTGCTTACCATCTATCTCTGCCTCTAAAGTGTCAACACCATAGGACAGGGAACTGATTGATTTTGATCACTGCTTCATCCGGGGGCCCTGGCACACAGTAGGTGCTTAATAAATGTTTGTTAATTTTTTTTTAACTACTTAAATTTTTTTCGTTAATGTAGAACGCATGCCCAACATGGGGCTTGGACTCCCAACCTTGAGATCAAGAGTTGCATGTTCTCCTGCCTGAGCCATCCAGAGACTCCTGTTGAATGGTTTTTTAAAATACGATTGAATTCTTTAACCCATTTCCTGATTCATTTAGCATTTATTGAGCACCTAACATACACCAGGCACTGTGAGGGTCCCTGAGGGGTCACAATGCCTGCCATCCTGAGCCACAAGGCTGAGAGGCAGAGAGAGACTTTCAAGGTAATGTTTATGGTAAGAGGGTGACAGAATGGGATGGGAGGAAAAGGGAGGGGCAAATCCCTGACTTTCAGGGTTCAGGGAGGCAGCCTGCAGTGGGGACACTTAGAGAATTATGCTCCAAATGGGATACACTACACAGGCAAAGGAGAAGTACAAAGCTTCACAGATGCGGAGCGCACGGTACTTCTAGATTCATCTGTCTCGTTCGTCCCAGTGCCAGTCTGCTTTAACTACTGTAGCTTCAGGATACGGCTCAATATCTGGTAGTCCTCTTTTTACAAAATTCCTGGCATTTTTCCATTGTCTTTTTTTTCCCTAGATTTTTCTTTCCCCCTGTAGATGTCAGTTGAGTTTCCCATGAAAACTCCATTGGAAATTTAAAAGTATTTTTTTAAGATTTTATTTATTTATTTATTAAAGATTTTATTTATTTATTTGACAGAGAGAGATCACAAGTAGGCAGAGAGGCAGGCAGAGAGAGAGATTGGAAGCAGGCTCACCACCAAGCAGAGAGCCCAATGTGGGGCTTGATCCCAGGATCCTGACATCACGACCCGAGCTGAAGGCAGAGGCTTAACCCACTGCGCCATCCAGGCGCCCCAGATTTTATTTATTTTTTTGACAGAGACAGAGAGCAAGTAGGGGGAGCAGCAGGAAGAGGCAGAGGGAGACGCCGGCTCCCTGCTGAGCAGAGGCTCCATCCCGGGACTGCAAGATCACGACCGACCTGAGCCAAAGGCAGCCGCTCAAGCAACTGAGCCACCCAAGAGTCCATGAATGTATTTTTATTGTGAAATAAAGTGCATACACACACAGAGTCTGATCCAGGAACCCACACAAAACAAATATATTGCCTTTGGAGGTACTGAAGAGGACATTCCCAACCAGGGGTGATTTTGTTCTTAGGGGACATCCAACAATATATGGGAAACACTTTTGGATTGTCATGGGGGGGTGGGGAAGAGCTGTTATTGTCATCTAGTGGGTGGAGGTCAGGGATGTTGCCAAACATCCTGTGATACACAGAGCACACCCCCCCCGCAAGAATGATCTGGCCTGAATGTCAAAAGAGCTGAGTTTGAGAAACCCAGCTCGCAGGTGAACATCATGATAACCCCCACCCTGGTCCACACGTAACACGTCATCAGCGACCCCAGAAGTCCCTCCATGCCCCACGTCCCGG
Source organism: Neogale vison (assembly GCF_020171115.1). Lineage (NCBI taxonomy): Eukaryota > Metazoa > Chordata > Mammalia > Carnivora > Mustelidae > Neogale > Neogale vison. The sequence goes on from NC_058096.1 coordinate 219,235,162, forward strand.
TCCCAGTGACTCTTCTCTCCACAAAGTAACCAACTGTTGTGACTTTGGTCACAATCCCTGCTTTGTGTTTCTGAATAGTCTGTCACCCAAGCAGGGTCTGCAAATATGGTAGTTTTGTCTTGCACATCCAAAAAGGAAATGATATGTCTTTTAAGTCTCTTTTAATTTGCAGCGTTTCCCCGTCACCCCATTCCTCCCCTTCCAATAAATCAATCGCTCAACTCATGCTGTTTGTTCTGGAGCATTTCCCAGGGTCCGGGTGTTGCTGATCCCACACTTGCGTCCCTCTGTCCTCCACATTCCCTGCAAATTGGCAGCTGGGTCTGGAACTGGGGTCAGACTCAGGTTTACTCCTTTGGCACAACTATGGGGTGTGCTAGGGCCTCCCACCAGAACCCCCACTTTCTGATGGTCTCTCCTGCATGGGGCTAGCAGCCGTTGATGTAGCGGTTCTCTGGGGTTGCACCATGGTGATGTCCTCCTAACCTCTCTTTCTCACTAACAAGCTAGAATTCTTCCCTTGCCAGATGCTTCTCCTTGCATCCCATTTGGCTACCCAGGGGTGTGTTCATATAAGTAAGGCAAGACAAGTGTTTGATTCTTTTTCCCTTTATATATCACTTTTTAAAATAATGAACTGAGTCCCCATCATCCTCTGAAGGTGATGAATTAGGTTGTTTTTTTTTCTTAAGATTTTATTTATTTATTTGACAGACAGAGACCACAAGTAGGCAGAGAGGCAGGCAGAGAGAGAGGAGGAAGCAGGCTCCCTGCTGAGCAGAGAGCCTAAGGTGGGGCTCGATCCCAGGACCCTGAGATCAGGACCTGAGCTGAAGGCAGAAGCTTTAACCCACTGAGCCACCCAGGTGCCCCGAATTAAGTTTTTTTTAAAAGTTGGGGCACCTGGGTGGCTTAGAGCTCAGTGGCTCAGCTCTCTCTGTCAAATAAATAAATAAAATATTTTTTAAAAAGGAAATCTTTGGGGTGCCTGGGTGGCTCAGTGGGTTAAAGCCTCTGCCTTCGGCTCAGGTCATGACCCTAGGGTCCTGGGATCGAGCCCCACGTCAGGCTCAGGGAGCCTGCTTCCTCCTCTCTCTCTCTCTCTGCCTGCCTCTCTGCCTACTTGTGATCTCTGTCTGTCAAATAAATAAATAAAATCTTAAAAAAAAAAAGGAAATCTTTATTGAAAAACAGTCATTATACAAAACGGATGAACACAGAGGAAGGGAAGGAAAAATAAAGTAAGATAAAAACAGAGAGAGAGGCAAACCACAGGAGACTCTTAATCATAGAGAACAAACTGAGGGTTGCTGGAGGGGAGTGGGGGATGGGCTATAGGGGCGGTGGGCATTAAGGAGGACACTGGTTATGACGAGCACTGGGTGTTCTGTGTAAGTGATGAGTCACTAAATTCTACTCCTGATACCAATGGTACTGTATATATTAACTAACTTGAATTTAAATAAAAACTTGGAGAAAAAAAATAAAAATAAAAAAGTCATCATGAGCTTATAAGTTTAAACACATCATGTTTCAATCCATTGTAGTTTTCCTCTCTGCTAGGTCCACGTGGCTCACGGGAGCCTTTGCAGGTTGGGACCTGGGTAGCTCAGTTGGTTAAGTGTCTCTCTTTGGTTCGGGTCATGATCTCAGGGTCCTGGGATGGAGCCCAGAGTGGGGCTCCCTGCTCACCTGGGAGCCTGCTTTCCTCTCCCCCTCCTCCCCTCCCCCTCCTTGTGCTCACTCAGGCGCACTCTCGCTCTCTCTAATAAATAAATAAAACCTTTAAAATAAAATAAAATGTCTATAGTGGCCTTTGATAGGGCTCTTGCTCTCTCCATGACCAGATGTTCCAGTCTCATTTCAGACACCTTCTGCCCCTCGCCTGCGTCAGATAGAAACTCCAAAAAACTCTAGGTTTTTTGGTGGGAAGTTATATTAGTTTGGGTGCTAGGAATGTTTATTACTAGGTTAGTAATTGTGACCAGACTTTGTAGTGAACAAAGTTGGGGGGAATATATATTCTATTTTACATATACATATAATGTGCATACAATATAACATTATGATATATAATTCATAATATACATAATAATCACAGTATACAGTTGTACAATATCATAAGACACTATCAACAGAGTGAAAAAAACAACCCACAAATGGAAGAAAATATTGCAAATCATATGCCTGATAAGGAATTAATATCCAGAATATATGAAGAATTCCTACAACTCAACAAGCAATTCAAAAAAAATGAACAATTTAAAAATGGGCGAAGAACTTCAGTATATGTTTCTCCAAAGAACAAGCAGTAGTCACCCTTCCTATCTACCATTTCACTTTCTATGTTTTTTGGGGGGGAGGGAGGGGGGTTTTCTTTGTAGTAGGAGAAGGGGGAAAAGGTTTATTTATTTATTTTACTTTTTAAAGTAATCTCTACACCCAACTTGGGTTCCAACTCATGACCCTGAGATCAAGAGTCACACGCTCCACCAACTGAGCCAGCCAGGAGCCCCAATGCTTTACGTAGTTTTAGTTACTTGTGGTCATCCATGGTCAGGACGCCGATGATCCTCCCGCATGGTGAGGTCAAGAGTAGCCTAGTACTGGGGCGACTGGGTGGCTCACTGGAAGCCTCAGCCTTCAGCTCAGGTCATGATCCCAGGGTCCTGGGATCGAGCCCCACATCGGGCTCTCTGCTCAGCAGGAAGCCTGCTTCCCTTCCTCTCTCTGCCTGCCTCTCTGCCTACTTGTGATCTCTCTCTCTCTGTCAAATAAATAAATAAATAAAATCTTAAAAAAGGAAAAAAAAAAGAGTAGCCTAATACTACGTCACAATGCTGACATCATTCACCTCACTTCATCTCATGACTTAGGCAATTTATCATCTCACATCATCACAGGAAGACGGGTGAGTACGGCACAATAACATACTTTCAGAGAGAGCGAGACCCCAGTGACATGATTTTTATTGGAGTATATTGTTATAATTGTCCTATTTTATTATTTGTTACTACTGTTAATTTCTTACTCTGCCTAATTTATAAACTATGTCATAGGTATATATGACTGGGGGGAAACATAGTATTTATAGTATATAAATGTAAACACAGCATATGTGTATATAGGGTTCAATGTATTCCACAGGTGTCCACGGAGGTCTTGGAACATGTGCTTGTGGAAAAGGGGAGAAGACCGTACACATTACAATGCTGTACGAGCACGCAAGAAAATGTCCAACATCACTAATTATCAGGGAAATGCACATCGAAACTGCGATGAGATACCCTTCATGCCCACGAGAATGGCTGTTATCAAAATAAGCATTGGCAAGAATGTAGAGAAGTCTGAACCCTCCTCCGTTGCTGGTGGGAGTGTAATAGGATAGAGCCACCTTGCAAAAAGATTTGGTGGTTCCTCTAAAAGCTAAACATTGTTTTTTTTTCCAGATTCCTAACACCATTCCTGGTAGGAAATGGGACACTTCTCTCTCCCAACCTGTCCAGCTGAGGCTTGAGCCCGAGGAGAAGAGAGGGGGCCTCCTGGTCACTCCAGGACTCACGTGAACCTCTTGGGAGCCACTTCAGCCCCTTTGCCAGATCTAGGGCCTCCTGGAAACTGCAGAGCAGCCCACACCCCAGCGTGGAATGTCCAGCTGCCCCAGAGTGGCTGTGTCGGCCCCTCAGCACTCACTCCTCCCAACGTGAGAGCTGATGGGCGCCAGGTGGGAGTCTGGAAGGGCAGGATCCTTCCGTCCACTCTCCAGTCTCAGCCACGCCGCCTCCTCCCCAGGCTCCAAATCCAGCTGATCCACAGCCTGTCGGTTGCCTCACCTGAAAAGCTCTGGAATCCTCGTCGGGTTAACCCAGGACCCCATCACGCCAGGCTTCCCTGCTGCCCTCCGGCTCCCACCCCTAGCTTTGGACAATTTGTACATTTCACCAGGCAGGAGTGGTGCTGGAGCTTCTCTCCCGCGGGTCTCCGTCTCAGCCTGGCTGAAAGCTGCACAAGTCTGTGTTGCATTTTTACTCCGTACATTTCACATGCATGTGAAAAGCAGGCTTTGGGGTGCCTGGGTGGCTCTGTCTGTTGAGCGTCTGCCTTCAGCTCCAGTCGTGATCTCGCAGTCCCGGGATGGAGCCTGGAGTAGGGCTCCCTGCTCTGTAGGGAGCCTCCTTCTCCCTTTGCCTGCTGCTCCCCTTGCTTGTGCGCTCGCTCTCTCTCACTCTCTCTTGCTCTATCTCAAATAAATAAAATCTTTATTTCAAAAAAAGCAGCCTTTTGTCCTTATTCAGTATTTATTTAAAACAATCTTTGAAGTAACCAATCTGGACAATGATGCAGGCAAGAAACTAGCGGGTGAAAGTTTGAGGACAAACAGTATTGTTGCGTACCTTCCATGTATCTGCTTATAGGATACATATTGATTACAAAGGAGAGAATTTTAAGGCTGCGGAGAAACAGAAGGGGTCTGAGCCATGTGATTGTAGTTACAATGGCTGGTAATGGAGAGTATCACGCGCCTCCTGATACGGCGCACAGAGGACACACCATCACCTGGGCAGCGTTCTTCCCAAAGATGCAGAACCCGGATCTAATCATGAGGAAAATTCAGACAAACCCAAACAGGGCCACACTATGAAATGACTGGCCTATAATCTCCAAAAATGTCACCATCATGAAAGACCAGTAAAGGAGGTAAAGGAGGAAGAACGATCCAGGTGAAGGAAGTTAAAAGGATAATGGGGTTGGGACGCCTGGGTGGCTCAGTTGGTTAAGCAGCTGCCTTTGGCTCAGGTCATGATCCCAGCGTCCTGGAATCGAGTCCCACATCGGGCTCCTTGCTCAGCAGGGAGCCTGCTTCTCCCTCTGCCTCTGCCTGCCATTCTGTCTGCTTGTGCTTGCTCTCTCCCCCCCTCTCTCTCTGATAAATAAATAAAATCTTTAAAAAAAAAAAAAAGGGCAATGGGATGCCCCAGTGGCTCAGTCAGTTGAGCATCTGATTCTTGATTTTGGCTCAGGTCCTGATCTCAGGGTTGTGAGATCAAGCATCACGTTAGGCTCTGCGCTGAGCGTGCAACCTACTTGGGATTCTCTCTCTCTTCCTCTCCCTCTGCCCCTTACCCACCCCCCAACTCTCTCTCTTTCTCTCAAATCAATTAATTAATTAATTTAAAAAGCAGGGGATGTGACTGCCACATGGTCCACATGATCCTGGATTAGACCAGAGAGCAGAAAATGAACATTGTTCTAAAGGATCTTACTGGATGATTGATAAAATTTCAACACAGGGGCACCTGGGTGGCTCAGTGGGTTAAGCCTCTGCCTTCAGCTCAGGTCATAATCTCAGGGTCCTGGGATCGAGCCCCGCATCAGGCTCTCTGCTCAGCAGGGAGCCTGCTTCCCTCTCTCTCTGCCTGCCTCTCTGCCTCCTTGTGATCTCTGTCTCTGTCAAATAAATAAAACCTTTAAAAAAAATTTCAACACGGTCTGTAGTTTAAGGAGCAGCATCATATCAATATTAGGTTTCCTGATTGTGATGATTGTACCATGGTTGTACAAGCAATGTTTTGTAACTGGAGCCAGTTCTGTTACCCAGGGGACATCATAGGGGTGTGTGCTCAGGACATCCAGTGGGTGGAGGCCACAGAGGCCAAAAATCCTACCATACATTGGGTGGTCCCCTACAGCAAAGAATTCTCCAGCCCACTTGTCAACAGTGACAAGGCAGAGAAACCCTTTGTAAGAGAGTGTCTTTCTTATCAGAGAATGCAGATGGGTGGATAAGATGGGGTCTTATCTGGGACTAGCTCTCTAAGCCTTTAGGGGAAAAAATGTGTGTTTCTAACTAGATCCCACCTCTCTCTCTCTCTCTCTTTCTCTCTCTCACCATGGGCCCTCTTTATGTTCCCTAAACACATCAGCCACATTCCTTCCTCAGGGCCTCTGCCCTGGCTGTTCCCTCTGCTTGGAATGCTCTTCGCCCAGATACCTGCTTGACTTACCTCTCTATCTAAAATTGCAAGCATCGTGGGGTAGCTGGGTGATGGACATCGGGGAGGTATGTGCTATAGTGAGTACTGTGAACTGTGTGTAAGATGGATGAATCACAGACATGTACCCTTGAGACAGATAATACATTATATGTTAATTTAAAAAAAAAAAGGAAAGAAAGAAATTGCAAGCCCCCCCTCTATTCCAATAACTCCCTTCCTGGATTTATTTTTCTCCCTAGTATCCATCATCATGTAATATGCTATATATTTCCCTTCCTTACCTTGTTTATCATGTCCCTGAGACACAGTTATTGTGCCACGTCCTTGTTTAGGACAAGGACCTTTGTGCCCATCGCGTGGCACACAGTAGGTTCTCAATAAATGTTGGATGTATGGCCTAAAAGAAGGAGGAGGAGGGGAGAGGAGGAGGAAGAGGAAAGTGGCTACTCATCATCTCCGCATCTCCCCCTTGGACTACTCCTCTGGATCTCTCATCTCCTAGGCCAAGCCCCCCGAGGCCACCTCGGTTGCCCCCGCTGCCTTCCGGAGTCGCACAAAACGGGTGCCTGGAGCACCTCACCTCCCTCGCGTCCGGGGTCTGAAAGAGCGGGAATGGGAAGCCCAAGGGCTGCTCCCGGGTCCGCCACCAGGGGGCGCTTCCCTCCGGCCAAATCCCGGGCTGGGGCGCTTGTGCGCGAAGTATCTGCGAAGAAGTTTCCCTTCCGAACAAAAAAGGGCAACTTAGATTTTTCTTATTGTGATTAAAAAACTAACCTCTAAAAATTAACATATTCATTACAGATATTTAGGAAACTAAAGAGAAAGACAAAAATTGCTGCCCTCGCCCCCCCCCAACTCAAAATAAGATCTACCAGCATATTTTACTTTGATCACCATGTGCTCACTCTAAAATTTTTATTTTAACTTTTATTTTGGAGAATTTTAAACAAAAAAATAAAGAAATGTACTTCATGCCACTAAACTGTACACTTAAAATGGTTAAAATGGTAAATTTTATGTTACGTATCGTCTCCCACAATGAAAAAAAATCTGTATATATCATAAACCAGGTTATCAATTCAATCCTGCTTCGTCTCCTTTCATTTCCTACTTCCTTCACAATTGGATTCTTATTTTTTTTTTTAAGATTTTATTTATCTGCGAGGGAGAGAGCAAGAGAGCACAAGCTGGGGCTGCCAGAAGGGGAGGGAGAAGCAGGCTCCCCACTGAGCAGGGAGCCCTACTAGGGGCTAGACCTCAGGACCCCAGCCAGGATCATGACCCCAGAGGAAGACAGTCGCTTAACCTACTGAGCCACTCAAGCACCTCTAGCCACTTTAATTTTTTTTTAAGATTTTATTTATTTATTTGACAGAGAGAGATCACAAGTAGGCAGAGAGGCAGGCAAAGAGAGAGGAAGGGAAGCAGGCCCCCTGCTGAGCAGAGAGCCCGATGCGGGACTCGATCCCAGGACCCTGAGATCATGACCTGAGCCGAAGGAAGTGGCTTAACCCACTGAGCCACCCAGGCGCCCTAGCCACTTCAATTTTAAAAGGCAAAGCCGGGGTGCCTGGGTGGCTCAGTGGGTTAAAGCCTCTACCTTCAGCTCAGCTCATGATCCCAGGGTCCTGGGATTGAGCTCTGCATCCGGCTCCCGGCTGGGAGCCTGCTTCCCCCTCTCTCTCTCTGCCTGCTTGTGATCTCTCAGTGTCAAATAAATAAATAAAATCTTTAAAAATAAAAGGGAAAGAAGGTGGAATGTATTGTAATATTTCATTTTAACTCAGCATATCCAAAATTTGGTTATTCCAAAACACAATCAATATCAAAAATTAGTGAGGAATGCCTGGGTGACTCAGTCAGTTAAGCATCTGCCTTTGGCTCAGATCATGATCTTGGAGTCCTGGGATGGAGCCCAACATCAGGATCTGCTTCTCCCCCACCCCCAACCCCCTGCATGCTCTCTCTCACTATCATTCTCTCTTTCCAATAAATAAATAAAATATTTTTTTAGGGGCGCCTGTGTGGCTCAGTGGGTTAAAGTCTCTGCCTTTAGCTCAGGTCATGATCCCAGGATCCTAGGATAGAGCCCTGCATCGGGCTCTCTGCTCAGCAGGGAGCCTGCTTCCTCCTCTCTCTCTGCCTACTTGTGATCTCTGTCTGTCAAATAAATAAATAAAATCTTTAAAAAAATCTTTTTAGGGGCGCCTGGGTGGCTCAGTGGGTTAAGCCACTGCCTTCGGCTCAGGTCATGATCTCAGGGTCCTGGGATCGAGTCCCGCATCGGGCTCTCTGCTCAGCAGGGAGCCTGCTTCCTCCTCTCTCTCTGCCTACTTGTGATCTCTCTCTGTCAAATAAATAAATAAAGTCTTTTAAAAAATAGTCATATATTTCACACTCTTCTCTTTTCTTTTCTTTTCTTTTTTAGCCAAGTCTTCCAGCTCTGGTGTGTTGCTTAGAGCACATCTCAACTTAGACCGGCCACACTTCCAGGGCTTGTACGCCACAGGTAACTCATTGTTATTATTTTGGACAGTGAATGAGCTCTGGATGCTTTTTCATCTTCAAGTTTGATTTTTCAGCAGGGCGACTTTATCAGTGGCGATGCACACTTCCATTTAGTGGTCCACGCTTCCTCTCTCTGTGACAGAGCATCAGTAAATATCCTAGTGAATGAATGAATGTGCCCACAGAAAACTTGCCGGAGGTCATTCATCTGCTTGCGTGTCTCTCAAAGCGTCCTTTCTTGTAAACATGTTTAAAAAGAGAAATTGGAGGGGTACCTGGGTGGCTCAGGGGGTTGGGCCTCTGCCTTCTGCTCAGGTTATGATCTCAGGGTCCTGGGATTGAGCCCCGTGTCAGGCTCTCTGCTCAGCAGGGAGCCTGCTTCCCCCTCTCTCTCTGCCTGCCTCTCTGCCTACTTATGATCTCTCTCTCTCTCTCTCTCTCAAATAAATAAATAAAGTCTTTTTAAAAAAAAAAAAAAAGGAAAGAGAAATTGGAATGCCACTGGTTACGCAGTTTGGATTTTTCATTTAACACACCTTACATTTTTTCCCCCAGGTCCCTAATGCTTCCTTAAATCACCTTGCAGTTTGAAAGTATGTTGCACTCAAGGTCTTTCGCCCAATTTTGGAACACTTTGGTGGTTTCCAGAGTGTTACTGTTGCAACAAATCATTGTTTCAGGAGGTGGTGTAGCTAGTGTGTTAAAATGTTCTGCTTAGGGGGCTCCCGGCCGGCTCAGTCAGAGAGCACCCTGCTCTCGCTCTTGGGATCCCGAGTTGGATGCCAACTCTACTTCGCGCGTAGAGATGATATTTTTTAAATGTTGTGGTTTGAGTCAAATATTTATGCATAAAAATACAACCATAAATGCTCAACCAAAAACTGGAGAATTATCCTGCAAAAGTAAGATTTTCTGTGACTTAAAACCCAGAAATTAAAAAAAAAAAAGTTTCTTCTTTCTCACACAGAAATAAAACTTCTCTATGGCAAATAATATATTCAGAGCAGGCAGCCGCTCTTTCTGACCCTGGGATCTGTCCCCATGCTTTAATAAAATCACCTTTTTGCACCAAAAAAAAAATTATATATGTGTGTGTGTGTGTGTGTACACACACACATGCATATATATACACACATATATGCATGTGTGTATATATATATATTTACATATACATATATATGTAAATATATATATATATTTTTTCAGAGCAAAGAGGCACTTGGCTGAGTCAGCTGATAAAGCGTGCGATTCTTTTTTTTTTTAATTCATTTATTTGACAGAGACACAGTGAGAGAGAGAACACAAGCATGGGGAGTGGGAGAGGGAGAAGCAGGCTTCCCGCCGAGCAGGGAGCCTGACACAGGGCTCAATCCCAGGACTCTGGAACTGTGACCCAAGCCAAAGGCAGATGCCCAACGACTCAGCCACCCAGGTGCCCTAAACATGCAATTCTTAATCTCAGGGTTGGGAATTCAAGCCCCACATTGGGTGTGGAGCCTACTTAAAATAAATAAATAAATATATAGATACAGATATAGATATGCTGAAAAAATTATATATTTACTTGTATATAATATATTCCTATATATTATATATGATATGTTTATATATTAAGTATAAATTTATATATATATAAATGATATATGCACATATATAGTTCATATATTGAAATTAGATATAGATATATATAAACTGAAAAAAGTTTGTAATTCGTATCCCAGAAACAATCTGTCTGACTGATAAGGAACTGCTAGAAATTTGGAAGAAAAAGGACAAACCAATTTCCCCCAAAAAAGATAAAGGAAATATAAATGGCTATTAAACATTTGAAAAGATAATCTTGTACTAAGATAACCTTCTACTAAGATGATACTTAAATGATGAGATGCCATTTTCTGCATCTGGATCAGATTGGCAAAAGCCCAGAAGTTTAGTAAGACGCCCCATTGACCATGCTGGGGGGGAAATAAGTGCTCTCATACATTGTTGGGCAGCCCATACTGGCCAGACTCCAGGGAGAGCAGTTTGGTAATGGTTGTCAAAATCACAAATATATACATCCCCTCTGACCCAGTAATTCCACTGTGGGAAATTCATTCTGAAGGTCTAATTGCACAAGTGCAAAATGGTCATCTGCAAGGTTAGTACTGCCCGGCTTGTAGTAGCAAAAGATTAGAGATCTAGTTAAATAAATTATAGTACAAACATAAATGGAATATTATATACCCATAAAAATGACTGATCAGACCTCTGAGACTTATGTCAAGTGAAAAAAGATACAAAACAGTACGTGCGCTACCCTATCCTCTCTGTAAAAAGAGCTTTTGGAGAGATCCCTTATATCTGTCTAAATAAACACAAGAAGGATAGAAAGAACTCTTGACAGTGATTTTATGAGGGGAACTGAGCAGTAAGCAAGAGGAGTGCCAGGGAAATTAAAATTAAAATCTGAAATTAGGGGCATCTGCCTGGCTCAGTCAGTAGAGCATGTGACTCTTGGGTCAGAGTTTGAGCCCCACACTGGGTGTAGAGATTACTTAAAAAATAATAATAAATACATAAAAATGAATAAAATATGAAATTTTAAAAAAGATTCCTGAGTCCTCTGGCTGGTTCAGTCAGTAGAGCATGTGACTCTTGATCTTAGGGTTGTGGATTAGAGCCCCATGTCAGGTGTAGGCAGTACTTAGAAATAAAAGCTTAAAAAAAAAAATCCCCGCAGGGACAACTGGGTAGCTCAGTCTGTTGAGCCTCTACCCTGGGCTTGAGTCATGATCCTGGAGTCCTAGGATTGAGCCCTGCATTGGCGGGGGGGGGGGGGGGGGTGGTCCCTGCTCAGCAGGGAGTCTGCTTATCCCTCCCCTTCTGCCCTGACCCTACCGCATGCACAGACTCTCTCTCAAATAAATTTAAAAAAATTTTTCTAAATTCCACCAAAAGAAATGAAAGTATTGCCCAATCAAAATCTTGTCCATAAATGTCCATAGCAACTTTATTCATAGGAAAACAATCCAAATGTTCTTCAGCAGAATAATGGATAAAGACACTGTGGTTTATCCATATTATCATTAAAAATAAATATGTTATTTTTTAAAAGATGTTATTTATTTATTTATTTGACAGAGAGAGAGAGATCACAAGTAGGCAGAGAGGCAGGCAGAGAGAGAGGGGGAAGTAGGCTCCCTGCTGAGCAGAGAGCCCGATGCGGGGCTCGATCCCAGGATTCTGACATCATGACCTGAGCCAAAGGCAGAGGCTTCACGCACTGAGCCACCCAGGTGTCCCCAAAATAAATATACTATTGATCTCCAATGGGAATGAATCTCAAAGTAAACATGCTGAGTGAAAGAAGCCGAACCAAAAAAAGAGTGCGTTTTATCTGATGCCATTGATATAAAATTCTAAAAAAAAAACAACATACTCTGTAGGGACAGGAAGCAAGTCACGAGTACACACAGGAAAGAGGGAGAATCCAGTGGAAAGGATTCCCAAGAAGCACCACGAAGCTTGTGTGTGATAGATAGAAGCAAAAGGAAGCTTGTGTGTGATAGATATGTCCATTACCTTGATTATGGTGTTAGTTTCACGGGCATATATATATGTCAGTGTCAATTACATTGTGCCCTTGAAACATGCCAAATTATAGCCATGTCATTCGACTTCAGCATGCTATACTAGTCATCTTCGGCTGCTACAGCAAAATACCACAGTCTGAGTGGCTTAAACAACAGACACTTAATGTTCACAGTTCTGGAGGCTGGAAAGTCCGAGATCAAGGTGCTGGTAGATTTGGTTCCTGGAAGAGCTCTCTTCCTGGCCTGTAGGCAGCCAACCTCTCACTGCATCCTCACATATATTCTCTCTGTGTCTCTTTTTATAAGGACGACACTGTCATCATTGGGGTCCCACCCTCATAACCTAATCACTTGCAAAAGCCCCCATCTCCAAGTACCATAACACTGGGGGCTTAGGGTTTCCACATGTGAATTGTAAGGGAATACAAACGTTCTGTCTATAACAATTTTTTATTTAAAAATTTTTTAATTTTATTTATTTATTTATTTGACAGACTGAGATCACAAGTAGGCAGAGAGGCAGGTGAGGGTAGGAGGGGAGCAGGCTCCTGGCCAAGCAGAGAGCCCGATGTGGAGCTCAATCCCAGGACCCTGAGGTCATGACCTGAGCCGAACATAGAGGCTCAACCCACAGATCCACCCAGATGCCCTGATTTATTTTTATTTTTAAAAAGATTTTCTTTGGGGCACCTGGGTGGCTCAGTGGGTTAAAGCCTCTGCCTTTGGCTCGGGTCATGATCCCGGGGTCCTGGGATCAAGTCCCGCATCAGGCTTTCCGCTTAGCGGGGAGCCTGCTTCCCTCCCTCTCTCTCTGCCTGCCTCTCTGCCTACTTGTGATCTTTCTCTGTCAAATAAATAAATAAAATCTTTTTTAAAAATTTCTTTACTTATTTGTCAGAGAGAAAGAGAGAGAGCACAATCAAGGGGAGCAGTAGGCAGAGGGAGAAGCAGACTCCCCACTGAGCAGAGCGCCTGATGTGGGACTCGATCCCAGGACCCCAGGATCATGACCTGAGCCAAAGGCAGACGCTTAACCGAGTGAACCACCAGGCGTCCATGTCCAGAAAAATTTTTAAATGAGGATATTTAAACGTACCAAAAACCCCTGAAAAGTGATAGATAAACATTCTCAAAGTTTTGTGTTGACACAGTATTAGGAAAAAGGGACTTCTCCAGCATCTTTTTAGACTTTTTTGGGTTTGGTGCAGTGTAAATGCATTACGCATTCAAAACTGTCATTTACCAAAAAAGGGGCAAGATTTAAAAAAAAAAAAATCCAGTGATTTGGAACTAGAAAGAACTAGATTAAAATCTTGGCCCTTCCAAGCGGTGTGACTTTTGCCAAGTATCTGAATGTTTCTGAACCTCAGTCTTCCCAATAGTCGGAAAGGGAAAGGAACACTGTCCTTTCAGGGCTGATCTGAGAATGATGTAACATGGGCCATGCACGGGCCCAGTGGTACAGAGATGAGCGCTCAATAAAGGGGCCGTTTATGGTTATTACTCCTTCCTTAGTGATTTGAGAGCTGTTGACTGTCAGGTTCACATGCACACAGCTCCCAGGCTGGGAGAACTCTGAGGCAGGGTGCCCATGGGTGCCCTGCCCCATTCCTTTCTGGGGACCAACCCACAATCTGACTCATCCTTTTTTTCTCTGAGCCTGTGAGCCTCCTGTCCTGCGGCTGACTATTCCTGGTGACATGGCTGTGACCAGAGGCTGGCAGGAAAGGGCATGAGCAGTAGCTGGAGATGGTGAGGGCCATTCCCTGGACAGAGGCCAGCAGCTTCCCTTGGGGTGTCCACATAAACAACCCCAGTGTCCCTCTGGGTTTGTCTGGGAGGGACTGGGCATGCATCCCAGGCTAGAGTGCATTTTCCATGCTCTCCCTCCAACCTGAGCCATGCGTTCCTTACCCTCTTCATCTGGTTGGTCTTAGTATCTGTCAGCTTCTGGGCCTCTGCCCCAGGAAGGCTTGCCTCGTGGGATTGGTCCCTTTTCTGGGCTGTGCTAGGTTCACATGCTTCCTGCATGACTGACCATCCAGTATTAAATTTAAAGTTAAAATAATCATTATTCAATCGAATTTCTAGTTCTAAAATAAATAAGTTCTGGGGTGTAACATCCAGCTTGGTCACTATAGTTAATAATACTATAGGGGCACCTGGGTGGCTCAGTGGGTTAAACCCTCTGCCTTCAGCTCACGTCATGATCCCAAGGTCCTGGGATGGAGCCCCGCATCCGGCTCTCTGCTCAGCAGGGAGCCTGCTTCCCTTCCTCTCTCTCTGCCTTCCTCTCTGCCTGTCAAATAAATAAATAAAATCTTTAAAAATAATAATAATACTGTAGTGAGCATTTGAAAGCTGCTAAGACAATAGATCTTAAAAGTTCTCATAACAACGACAAAACATTTTGTAACTATGAAGAGCGACAGGTGGTAATTAGACATATAGTGGTGATCATTTTGCAACCTATACAAATATTGGATCATTATGTTGTATACCTGAAACTGGCATAATGTTATATATCAGTTATGCCCCCAACAAAAAAATAAATTAAAAAAAATCACAACAGGAGCGCCTGGGTGGCTCAGTGGGTTAAGCCTCTGCCTTCAGCTCAGGTCATAGTCTCAGGGTCCTGGGATCGAGCCCCGCATTGGGCTCTCTCCTCTGCAGGGAGCCTGTTTCCCCCTCTCTCTCTGCCTAACTCTGCCTACTTGTGATCCTTCTCTCTCTCTGTGTTAAATAAATAAATAAAATCTTTTTTAAAAAAATCACAGCAAACAGTGCTGGCAAGGGACAGACGGACATCACGTGCTTCCTGATATACACAGAGGAGGACAAAATATCACTGCCCAAAAAATGTCTAATCAAGAGGAAGACAAATGCAAAGCAAGGGACCCTCTATAAATAACCGGTGTGGAGACTTCAGAAATGTCCATGCCCTGAAGGACAAAAAAGGAACAAGGAATTGGTCCAGATGAAGGGGGACGGGGGGCTGAAGAGACACAGAAACCAAAGGCAGCGTGTGATCCTGGATGAGATCCCAAGAGAAAACCAGCTGGAAAGGACACGGTGGAATATGAACCATAGAATAGATAATGGCGATGTGTCAGGGTCACATTTCCTTCCGTTGCGAACGGTGCTGCGGAGCCCCGGAGAGTGGCCTTGTTGTCGGCACAAGATCCAAGCCCAAGGCAGAGCCACACATTGTGTGTGCAACACACCTTCACACTGTTCAGAAAAAAATCAATGTGTGTGTGCATGTGTGTGAAAGAGTATATGTCACCTTTCTTTTTCCCTCTGTGCCTGCTTATTATATCCATATCTGTATCTACATGTGTGTTTTGTATTTATGGGCATGGCTAATATATTCCGTGTATATATCATGTGTATGTATGTGCGTGTCTCTGTACATAAATGTGGCTCTCTCCATATACATGTAGCGTTTGTGCTATGTATGTATCTGTATGTATTAATATGTCCCTGCATATGTGTATTATATATATTTATGTATGTATGTATGTTATATATCTCTTTGTATGTTATGTAGCTCTCTACATGTGTGTATTATACATGTGTCTCTCTCCGTAAATGTTTGATGTATTCATTTCTCAAAATATTTTTGTGTTTATATAAATATATATATATACATATATATGTATATATATATAGTGTGTGTGTGTATTCCATCCCTGTATCTATTCCTACATGGGATTTATGGATCGTTAGAATGGTAAATCTAGTGTAGTAAGTTAACAATTGGCAAATCTCCATGAAGAGTATACAGGAAGTCTATGACCTCTTCTTGCAACATTTCTATAAGCTGAAGTTAGTTCGGAATTGAAAATTTTTAAAAAAAGAAATTGCAGGGTGATGGGGTCTGTCTCCTAGGGCAAGCTTTTCCAGAAAGAGTCTAAAGGGTAAGTTCTTTTTAAGCCCCTACAAAAGCATGTAGGATTTGAAAACAAAACATACCTTCAAATCTGGGAAGAAAAAAAAAGATCTGCAATATTAAAGTTAACGCATATTTAGTCAGATGTCTGCAAAATGCCACGTGGTAACAACGTGACTTCAACTCAGCTCTGTGCAGGTAATTCAACCCGGGGCCCTGGTCCCTTACCGATTTGTGAAGTCTTGAGCACAGGACTGTGCCGACCTGCCCTGGGTTGTATCCCCACTGGATGGCACAGGGCCTTGGCACATGATAGGTAACCAACATCTGCAGAACATATGAAGTGAGCCAGTGCTGGTTCTGGCCCCCAGACCTGGGATCTCTGTGATGGCAATGCCAGGATCTTGATTTGCATGGAGTCCCAAGTGCCATGGAGAAGTCCCCCCCCCAACATCTCCAGGGCAAGAGTACCAATGGAGGTCCATATACCATTTATCTAAATATGTGAAGTTTGGGGCGCCTGGGTGGCTCAGTGGGTTAAAGCCTCTGCCTTCAGCTCAGGTCATGATCCCAGGGTCCTGGGATCGAGCTCCGAATCCAGCTCTCTGCTCAGCAGGGAGCCTGCCTCTCTGCCTACTTGTGATATCTGTCTGTCAAATAAATAAATAAAAACCTTTAAAAAAATATGTGAAGTTTGACATCAAGTTAACTGCAGGGGTGGGGGTGTTCACTAATTTTCCCCAGTGCTTCACTCATAGTGGTACCCATGCCCTTGTGTGGCGCTGGCTGCTGGGGCATCAGCAAAGGAGTCCCAAGCCAAGGCTTAAAACATCTTGGATCTTGGGGCGCCTGGGTGGTTCAGTGGGTTAAAGCCTCTGCCTTTGGCTCAGGTCATGATCCCAGAGTACTGGGTTCAAGCCCCGCATCGGGCTCTTTGCTCAACAGGGAGTCTGCTTCCTCCTCTCTCTCTTTGCTCGCCTCTCCGCCTACTTATGATTTCTGTCACATTTATTTCTGTCAAATAAATAAATAAAATCTTCAAAAAAGGGCGCCTGGGTGGCTCAGTGGGTTAAACCGCTGCCTTCAGCTCAGGTCATGATCTCAGGGTCGTGGGATCGAGTCCCGCATCGGGCTCTCTGCTCAGCGGGGAGCCTGCTTCCTCCTCTCTCTCTGCCTGCCTCTCTGCCTACTTGTGATCTCTCTCTGTCAAATAAATAAATAATATTTTAAAAAAAATCTTCAAAAAAAAAAACCCACATCTTGGATCTTGGGTCTTAGTCTCTTGCAACACTGTGTTGACCAGATAAGTTCAGTCAGTCCTATAGAGGAGAACGAGGGGTCCGGTCCCATAGCTCCAGCTGGCCGCCAGACACCAAGGGTTCACCTTGGATCATCCGTTCCCAGTGGGGCTCAGGCGACTCTTGGGTGACCCCCAATGGAACGAACACCCTCTCCAAGTCCCCTGAATGTGGTTGTGAGCCCCTACGTTCTGAGAATGTTTGTTACACAGCCATAATAGGAAAATAATGCCCTAATTATCTGTTGTCAAATAACAAAATATGTCCTATCCTTGTTATTAAATATATTTATTAAATATATCCTCAGCATTATATAAAAGGCCAGGTTGATTTATTACTTCTTTTTTTTTTTATTACTTCTTTTTTGTCTTACCAAGATTTCTTTTTTTTTTTTAATATTTATTTATTTATTTCACACATACACACACACACACACACAGAACACAAGCAGGGGGAGCTGGAGATAGAGAGGGAGACACAGGCCTCCTGCTGAGCAGGGAGCCTGGATGTGGGGCTCGATGCCAGGACCCTGGGTTCATGATCTGAGCTGAAGGCAGACACTTAACCAACTGGGACAACCAGGCGCCCCTTATCAAGATTTCTTTTAGTTTAGTTTTGTTTTTGTTTTTTTTTTTACTGTAGTGAAATACACAAAATGTAAATTTTTTTAAAAGATTTTATTTTATTTGGGGCCCTGGGTGACCTAACTAAAATAAATAAGTTAAATATTTTATTTATTTATTTATTTGAGAGAGAGAGAGCATGAGAAAGAGACCATGAGCAGGGCAGAGGGGCAGACAGAGAGAGAGAAACAAGCTCCCCGCTGAGCAGGGAGCCTGACTGTGGGGCTCCATCTCAGGACCCAGAGATCATGACCCAAGCTGAAGGCAGACGTTCAACCAATTGAGCCACCAAGGCACCCCCATTTTAACCATTTTAAACTATACTATTCAGCTACGTACATTCACCATGTACTACCATCATCATTACATGGTTGCAGAACTTTTTCAGCACACTAAATGGAAACACTGTACCCTTGGTCTAGAAGGAGTCTGTAAGCTCCAGTAAACACATCCCTTCTCCCACGACTTCTCAGCTGGCGGGGGGAGTTCACCCTTTAAGTGCAGTGCCCTCATAGAAGTCCCTCTTGCCCAGGTCCGAGGCTGGCACTGGCGACAGAAAATCACCAGCCCAAAGGCAATGACCAAAGCCCTTAGGGATGTGCAAAAGACAGAGCATAAAAGGGACTGTGTCCCACGGCAGTCACAGGGTGGGAAGGCTTGCTCTGGCCAAAGAGACAGCTTCCCATCCACTCTGGCCCCATTGCAAATGGGCAGGACTGCAGACCACCCTTGCTGGTCCTTCCAGTTTTGCAAGGAAACCAAAAATCTAGATTTTTGTTAGGAAGCTCCTTATGTTCAAAATTCTGGCCAAACCCAAGCAAGCATATCTATCTTCAGGCAGGGTTCGGCCAGTGGGACCCCAGTGTAGGATCATGCAAGGTCTGTGCCTAAAACATGGGCAAGGGGTGAAGTGGATGCCAGAGGAGAAAGGACGGAGGGGCCACGGCTTCTGCAAATGTGGGCAGGTGACAGGATTGTAACTCAGGGGCTGGCATTAACTGTGCCCACTGTCAGCCCCTGACAGAACTCAAAACAGAATACAGTTTGCAAGTGTGCCTGGGGGGCTCCGTTGGCTGAGCGTCTGCCTTCTGCTCAGGTCACGATCCAGGAGTCCGGGGATTGAGCCCCGCATTGGGCTCCTCGCTCAGCACGGAGCCTGCTTCTCGTTCTCCCTCTGCCTGCCACTTCCCCCGCTTGCGCTGGTGCTCTCTCTCTCCCTCTCTCTTGCTCCCTTTCTGATTTTTTAGTTATTTATTTGACACAGAGAGAGACACAGCAAGAGAGGGAACCCAAGCAGGGGCAGAGGGAGAGGGAGAAGCAGGCTTTCTGCTGAGCAGGGAGCCCATCCCAAGATGCTGGATCATGACCTGAGCCGAAGGCAGACGCTTAGCCAATGGAGCCACCCAGGTGTCCCATAAATAAAATCTTAAAAAGAAGAAGAGGAAGAAGAAGAAGAAGAAGGAGAAGGAGAAGGAGAAGAAGAAATAGAAGAAGAAGAAGAAGGGGAGGGGGGAGGACTGGAAGGAGGGAGAGGAGGGGGAGAGGGGGAGGAGGGGGGGAGGGGGAAGGGGAGGAGACAACCACATTTGTTGCTGGTTTAAGCCCAATAATAGCTCCCAGTCTTCCCAGGAGACAAGCCCCCTCCCACAGCCTCTCTCAGGTCATGTGACCTCTCTGTGCCTGTTTCCTCTTCTTTAACTTTTTAAAACTTCTGTTTTTGGGCGATGCCTGGGTGGCTCGGTCTGTTGAGCGTCTGCCTTCAGCTGAGGTCATGATCCCAGAGTCCCGGGATCAGGTCCCACATCGGGCTCCTTGCGCAGCAGGGAGACTGCTTCTTCCTCTGCCTGCCGCTCCCCCTGCTTCTGCTCTCTCTCTCTCTGACAAATAAATAAATAAAAATCTTAAAAAAAAAAACAAAAAACTTCTGTTTTAATTTGGGGCACCTGGGTGGCTCAGTCATTAAGCATCTGCCTTCCGCTCAGGTCATGATCCCAGGGTCTTGGGATTGAGCCCCGCATCAGGCTCTCTGCTCTGCAAGAAGCCTGTGTCTTCCTTTCCCACTCCCTTGGCTTGTATTCCCTCTCTCTCTGTCAAAGAAATAAATAAAATCTTCTTAAAAGAGAGAGAGAACATTCTGCTCTTTTTTTTTTTTTTAAGTAGTTTCCACACCCAACATGGGACTTGGCTCACAACCCTGAGATCAAGAGTCCTGAGTCCTGAGCTCTACCATCTGAGCCAGCCAGATGCCCCTCCTCTTCTTTAAAATGGAGAGTAATGGTGCCTGGGTGGCTCAGTCATTGGGTGGCTGCCTTCGGGTCAGGACCCTGTGATCAAGGCCCACATAGGGCTCCCTGTTCAATGGGAAGCCTGGTTCTCCCTCTCCTGCTCCCCCTGCTTGTGTTCCCTCTCTCATTCTCTGTCAAATAAATAAATTTTTAAAATCTTAAAAAAAAAAATACATGGGGCTCCTGGGTGGCTCAGGTCATGGTCTCAGGGTCCTGGGATCAAGCCCCTCATCGGGCTCTCTGCTCAGCAGGGAGCCTGCTTCCCCCTCTCTCTCTGCCTGCCTCTCTGCCTGCTTGTGATCTTTCTCTGTGTCAAATAAATAAATAAAATCTTTAAAAATAAAACGGAGGTTAAAACAGGACCGTGCCAACCTCATAGGGCATACTAAGTGAATGAATGTATGTAAAATACTTAAAATAGTGCCCGGGCATAGAGCGGGACGAAAAGTCATTGGCTATGGTATTAGCTATCTATTGAGTTAGCTGCACATTGGATCCGGCTTGGGGGTGTGCCTCATGACGTTGCTAACACGTATCAGCTGAGGCTGCATTATTTGGACGCTGGACTGGGGCTACAGGATCTGCTTCCAAAATAACCCCCTTACAAGCACCTGGGTGACTCAGCCGGTTAAGTGCCGACTTTCTATTTTGGCTCAGGTCCTGATCGAGCCCCACCTCAGGCTCTGCGCTCAGTGTGGAGTCGGCTTCCATTTCCTCTCCCTCTGCCCCTCCCCCCTTTCTCTAACAATCAATCTTCAGAATAGCTCCCTTGCCTGGCAACCGGCTGATGTTGACCTTTGTGGGGGAGGGGGCCAGTTCATCATGACACCCTGTGGATTTCTCCAAAGGGCTGCTTGAGTGTCCTCACAGCATGAAGGCCAGCTTCTCCCAGAGTAACTGATCTAATCAAGAAGACAGAAGCCACATGGTTTTTCATGATCTGACCTAGGAAGTTGCTCGCACCATCATCTCGATAACATCCTCTTGGTTACACCACAGGGATGTAAGGGCACGGGTGACAGGAGGCAAGAATCACAGAGCTGTTATGAACAAAGCGGCATATCGCGGCTCCCAAGAACACAGTTGTGAGTCCGCTAGCCCGGTGTCAATTCCTAGCTCTGTCCAGATCATCGTGAGAATTTCAACAAGGACTTAATCTTATATTGTGTCTTCGTCTATAAAATAGAATAATAATAGCTCTTAACTCCTTTGAAGTTGCTATGAGGATTCAGTGAATACATAATCACTTTAGGATAATAGGAGCATTATGTTAAGAACACAGTAGGTGTTTGCTGCTATTTTGATTATAAGTGGTCTCTCTGAAGACAGACTGTCCCACCCCCCAGAAGACCGAAGACTGGAGATTAGTGAAGAGGGACAGAGGGACCCTTTGTAACCTAGGTTCTAGAGACACAGATGGAAAGATACACTTCATGAGACCATGTACTGTGCCAGAATGAAATCTCAAAAACAAAGAAACAAACAAACAAACAAACAAAAACCAGTCCAGGGGTGCCTGAGTGGCTCAGTGGGTTAAAGCCTCTGCCTTCAGCTCAAGTCATGATACCAGGGTCCTGGGATCGAGCTCCGCATCGGGCCTCTGCTCAGCAGGGAGCCTGCTTCTCCCTCTCTCTCTCTGCGGGCCTCTCTGCCTACTTATGATCTCTGTCAAATAAATAAATAAAATCTTTAAAAAAAAATCTGTCTTAAAAAAAAAAAAAAAAAAACAGTCCATTTCACTGCTTCCCTGGTTTGGTGAGAGATCCAAGGCCACGTGTTGCGTTCCTGATGCTATTTGCTTTGACCAGAGGAGCTGACATGGGGAATAGGAGTGTCTTACCTGCCATTATGGCCCCAGTACAGAATCTATCACACAGCAGGTACTCAAGAAATAACTGAGAAGGTGGCGGGGCGGGGTGGGGGATGGGGGGGCGTGGACTGTTTCATTGTTGGATCAGAGGGATGTTGGGGGGGCAGCTTTTGATTGTTTGTTTTTAAAGATTTCATTTATTTACTTGACAGATCACAAGTAGGCAGAGAGGCAGGCAGAGAGAGAGGAGGAAGCAGGCTCCCTGGGGCTCCATCTCAGGACCCTGAGATCATGACCTGAGCCGAAGGCAGAGGCTTTAACCCACTGAGCCACCCAGGTGCCCCTGGGGGGGGGCGATTTTTTAGGATGCTGTCCAGAGCTGAAAGACCCCGCGTATAGCCAGCTCCTGGGGCCCCTGGACAAATTCTTTCTCATAGCACCTTCACAGTAGGTGCCTCTAAGAACTTTTGGCATGGTTTGTGCCCTCTGAAACGAGGCCCAGAGGACAAAGCCCAAAAGGGCATCATCAGGTTGAGAAAGTAACTGATCATTTCTCTCAGAGTGAGAAGCCGGGAGGGAAGACAGCACCCCCGACACCTGTATCACCCACCCAGGGAGAGAGGCCAGGGCCTGGGGGATGGGCAGGCCGGCTGCCAGAGCAGATGGTGGCTGTCTGGATCTACTCCCTGCAGCAGAAAGACTCTCCTTCCTGTCCTCCCCATCTGCCTGTCACGGCTAACCCCGGATCAGCCAGCCTGGCATCTGGCCCGGGGGCTGGGCCAAGTGCATGAGTCTTGACCCGCACGTCAGCCCCAGGGTATGCAGTTTCAGATTCCAGAGGCTGAGCTGGCTTCCAGCCCTGCTGAGTCAACCCTGTTCTTGCTGGAGTTCCAAGCCAACCTGCCCAGGGTTCTTCCTGGCACACAAGCTTTTCTCTGCCAGCCTCAACTTCCTGACAGGGTAGATGGGGCTGGTGGGGAAGGAGGGAGAGGACTTCAGTCAAAGTTTGTTGAATGAGGGGCGCCTGGGTGGCTCAGTCAGTGAAGCGACTGATTTCGGTTTCGGCTCAGGTCATGATCTTAGGGGTGGTGGGATCTGGTCCTCCATCCAGCTCCTGGCTCATCAGGGAGTTGGCTGGAAAGATTCTCGCCCTCTGCCTCTCCCCCAGCCCTGGCTCGGGAATAAACACGAGCTGGCACGCTCTCTCTCAAAATAAATAAATCTTAAAAAAAAAAAAATGTTTGTTGAATGAATGCTTGGACTTTCGGAATGGACATGGTCCAGCCCCACAGCCACACTTAGTGCTTCCTTTGTCCCAGCCTTGCCTCCTACCCCAGGCTGAGTGTTGGGCTTTCTCCAGTAGCCTGGGAATTACTCCCCGATAACAGGACTGTTTGTTGAATGAATGAATGAGCAGGAGGAGCCCTTCTTTCCTCTATCAGCTCTTGCTGTTCTGAGGTGTCTGCTTTGATACAGGCCAAGACCGACGACACTACAGACCCTGGGGTAGAGGTAAGACTGGGGAGTGAGCCCCGAGCTGGAGGGTGAACAAGAGAGACCCGGGGCCAGCCTTAGGGCGCTCAGTTGCGGGAAGTGCGATGAGAGACGTGAGACGATCCCAGGAACACATCTGCAGTGATGAATCCGTGAGCGGGAAGGAGCGTGGGAGCCCAGAGACGGCTCCCCAGGGGTCCAGCCCGGGGCCTTCGGCTGCTCTCTTCTCCGGGAAGTCTCTGGAGGCGGGGGTGCTGGAGGGGTCCCAGGCTCCATGCCCGGCCTTGCTGGACCCAGCGCACCCGGGCCCGCCCTTATTCGTCTCTTTCCGCCCTCTCCCCAGCTTCTGAATTGGGAAGCAGAGTCCGCAGGACACCCCAGCCCCGAGGGTCCCCGTTGAGCGCAGCGGGTGCGCGGTGGAGGGCTTGAGATCCAGCGCTTGGAAGGGGGGCCGCGGAGAGTTACGTCTCGCAAGGTCGGCGGAGAAGATCCTCCAAGGCCTGGCGGGGAGGAGCTAGAGCTTTGCACCCCCAGGGCGCCCCTCCACACGCAGAACTAGCCGGCCCCGGGAGCACAGAACCCCGCCCCCGGCACTCCCTCCGCCCCGCCTCCGAGGCTCCCCATTCCCTCTGCCTTAAAAGAGGGGGAGTCGCGGGGATAAACCAAACCCGAAGGGCCTGAGGCTGTGATCCGAGGTTCCGTTGTGAGTGAGTCTCCGCCAGGGCCGCCGCGTCTCCAGCCCTCGACTCCCGAGCCCCGGCGTCCCCGAGTCCAGGACACCCCCGGAAGGATGCGCCGCGCTCCGACGGCTTCGGCAGCCCTCATGCTGTGTGCGGCCACCGCCGGGCTGCTGAGCGCGCAGGGCCGCCCCGCGCCCCCTCCCGCGCCGCCGCGCTTCGCGTCCTGGGACGAGGTGAACGTGCTGGCGCACGGGCTCCTGCAGCTCGGCCACGGGCTGCGCGAGCACGTGGAGCGCACCCGGGGGCAGCTGGGCGCGCTGGAGCGGCGCCTGAGCGCCTGCGGGGCAGCCTGCAAGGACTCCGGGGGGTCCGCCGCGCCCCCGCGCGCGCCCGAGGGTCCGGGCCCCAGTGGCGAAGCTGTCCCCGACACTCTCCGCAGCCTGCAGGTACTGGTGCTCCTGCTTCTCCCCCGCGGGTCTTAAACGGTGGGACCGGTGGGGACTGGGAGGGGGATGCGTCCGTGCTTCCCTGGGACGGAGAGTTGGAAAGAGGGACCAGGGGATGGATGGGGAGGCTTGCCGCCTTAGACCGGGTCCTCACCACTGTTTTCCCGCTCTCCCAGACTCAGCTCAAGACTCAGAACAGCAGGATTGAGCAACTCGTCCACAAGGTAGCCCAGCAGCAGCGGCACCTGGAGAAGCAGCACCTGAAAATACAGAATCTGCAAAGCCAGGTGCTGATGCTTGCCCCGGGTGGGGCAGGAGGTCGAAGCTCGAAACCTCTGTGGGTGTGGACTTGGAGGCCTGTTAAGCAGCTTAGAGCCCAGGGAGCCCGCCAGACCTGATATTCTCCTCCTGTCCTGCCCAGGTGGGTCTTCTGGCCCCCACGCACCTGGACCACGGGATGGCCAAGCCTGCCAGGAAGAAGAGGCTTCCCAAGACGGTGCAGCTCGGGGACCCCGCTCACAATATCAGCCGCCTGCGCAGTGAGTGTCCGGTCCTTTGCTGTCCTCTGGCAAGCCCCCGCCCCCAACCGCCCCCCCCACGCCATTTCTGTCCCCCTCCTGGTCTGGTCCACCTTATTAGAAAGAGGAAAGGCCCCAGCTCTGGGTTCCTGGGGGCTCACTTGTCTCTCAGGTAAAGGGCTGATGGGGGTACATCCCACCTCATCCCTGCCCCTGACCAGCCAGGCCACCCCATCCTTCTTCCTTCCAGTGGCTCTCCCCAAAGCCTCACTGGCCAATAGCTGGAGCAGGGGTTGGGAAAGAGGGTTCAGGAGGAAACAGAGCTGCAGGGGCATGGGGAAGGGGGTGTTGCAGCGAAAGGACACCTTCCTGAAGGCTGGGACCTCCTCTGAGGGCACAGTGGCGGACAAGAGGGTGCTAGCTAGGGATCCTGGAGTTCGGGTTGGTGATGGCTGCCTGGGATGGGGGCTCTGAGCTTGGGCGCTCTGTGGTCTCTTGGAGTGCAGATCTAGGAGGGGGGCAAAGGCAGGGAACCTCCACGTCCCTGCCCAGACACACCACTTACTCTTGAATCTCTTACAAATCCAGGGTTCCTGACCCACACTTCGGTCCCTCACCTCTCTCTTGGTCCCAAAGTCTCTGATCACCCCCCACTTCCTTCTCCCCCATTCCTGCTAAGAATGAGCCTTTGCGACTGTCACAAGTTCTGGGTCCTCTATTGCGCATCCCAGATCGCCCCAGATCTCCTCCCGCAGCATGTGTCTGTGTGTCTGGCCCAGGATCCCCGCTCCTGGTTTCTCTGTCCCCCCCCCTAAATTCAGGGCTCCCGTTGCCACTGGCTTCCCTGTAGTCCTCCTGTCCCATCACCGCAATCTGGCACGGAGAGCTGTGTGCAGCCGACAGTGAGAGCTCCGATTCCCCCCTTCACACCCCGGGGCTGGGGCTGGGGCTGGCTGGCAGCCCTCTCAGCTGGCGAGCTCCTCCTCCCCTACCCACCCACCAGCTCCCTGGCTGACTCTTCCTCCATCCCAGGCCAGTCAGGGTCCAGGGTACCCTCCCAACCGTCCCCCCTGGGAGGGGCTTGGAGCTAGCCAGCAGGATAGGTCTGGGCTGGGGGATGTGAGCTGTGGGGTGCATGGGTTTGGGGACTCCCAGACTCGGGGCTCAGCCCTGCCAAGTAGGGGAAGGTTCAGAGCTGGAGAGACAAACAGCTGGTGTTAATGGAAGCCACATTGGTGGTTTGGCC
Source organism: Neogale vison (assembly GCF_020171115.1). Taxonomy (NCBI): domain Eukaryota; kingdom Metazoa; phylum Chordata; class Mammalia; order Carnivora; family Mustelidae; genus Neogale; species Neogale vison. The sequence goes on from NC_058096.1 coordinate 219,261,533, forward strand.
GGGTGCCGTCCAGATTGGAAGAGAAGAAAGTAGGGGAAAGGGGAGCTGCTTCAGGGGCCGGAAAATGTCTCCAGTCATGCTGGCCCTGCCCCATCCCCCCCTCCACCCCCCTCCTCCAGTGTGGACTTCCCCCTCCCTCTGGCGACCTTTCCCCTACTTTCCTGGCTGGGCTGGGGGTGGGACTTCCCCAGCTTTTGGACCTCCGGAGCCCCCTCTCCCTCCTCCCCTCCTTCTCTTCCGTTCATCAATCCTTCCACTCCTGGAAACCCAGGGGAAACCCTCCTGGAAACCCACCCCTGCAAACCCCATGCAGGCCCTCCCCTGACAAAGCAGGGCTACTTCTGCTTGGCTCCCCTTCCCCCTTCCCCACTCTGGCCCAGCTTCTCACTCAGTCATTCCTCCAGTCTCTATTAAACACCTGCTGTGGGCTAGGATCAACCTGGGCACTGGTGCCAGACTGTGGGCAAAGAGCCACTCTGTCCGTGGCCCCATGTTATCCTCATTCAGTGGCGGGGAGACCACCAGATGACCCTAGTGGTGTTGGGAGTGGGAAATCATCAGTGTTCCTTTTGGGAGACTGGCCTGGTCTGGGAGTCAGGAAAGGCATCCCTTCTAGAAGCCAGGATCTTTAGAAGGAGGCAGGAAAGGCCTGAGGGAAGAGGGCCCTGGGCAGCATGACTGGCATGTGCAAAGTCCCTGTGGCAGGAGGGTGCGTGGGGCGGGGAAGGCTGTATGGCTGGAGGTCGGAGGGCATTGTGGGAGGAGGGAGGATGACTCAGGGACCATGCAGGAGGGAGCCTTTGTGAACCTGGGACTGCCCCCTCATGTTCCCATCACCCACTGCCCAGCCCCTCACATGCCTGTTTCCTGGGAACCCTCCTGCCTCACTCTCCCTGCTCCTCTCTCTGCCTGCCCTTCAGGGCTGCCCAGGGACTGCCAAGAGCTGTTTGACGAGGGAGAGAGACAGAGTGGACTGTTCCAGATCCAGCCTCAGGAGTCCCCGCCCTTCCTGGTTAACTGCAAGATGACCTCAGGTAGGACTCACGGGCCTCCTGGGGTCATCTCTCTGTCAGATGTGTCTCCCCACCACTACCCCTTGTTGAGGTTCCGTGGGCCCCGAGAGCCCTCTAGATTTCTGCTGCCCCCTCTCTCCCCACTGGGTCCTTGGGACAATCAATGCTCAAGGCTGAGCCCCTTGCCCAGTGGCCAGCCCACCTTTAACCATCTTCCTCCAGTCCTTCTGGGCTGTATGAAAGCAACATTGCCCTTTCCAGATTTGGAGGCAGTTTGGGGTTTGAGAGTCAGGTGGGGAGTCAGAATCCCCCGCCAGCAGGGTCCTCCTGACGACATGTCACCTTTCTGGGCAGATGGAGGCTGGACTGTAATTCAGAGACGTCAGGACGGCTCTGTGGACTTTAACCAGCCCTGGGAAGCCTACAAGACTGGCTTTGGAGACCCCCAAGGTGGGTATTTCCAGTGGGGCCAGAGGCACTGGGGGCAGGAGGGGGCGTAGAGACGGGTCTGTCTCGCTGATCGGCCTCTCCCTGGTAGGTGAGTTCTGGCTGGGCTTGGAGAAGGTGCACCGCATCCTGGGGGACCGCGGCAGCCGCCTGGCCGTGCAGCTGCATGACTGGGAGGGCAACGCCGAGTCCCTGCAGTTCCCCGTCCACCTGGGCGGTGAGGACACCGCCTACAGCCTGCAGCTTACAGCCCCCGTGGCCAGTGAATTGGGGGCCACCACTGTGGTGCCCAGTGGCCTCTCCCTGCCCTTCTCCACTTGGGATCAGGACCACGACCTCCGTGGGGACAAGAACTGTGCCAAGATCCTCTCTGGTGAGCAAGCTCTGCCCTTCCCCATGCTGCCTTGTACCTCAAGGGCAAGACCTCCCCTGCCCCCCTTTCTGCGTCCCTGTCCTGTCTTCAAGGCCAAATTCCACCGATTCTCTGCTGACTTAGCCTCTGCCTTCAGTTTGCCATCTTTAAAATGGGTGTAGCCAGTGCCCGCTCCATAGGCTTATTTCGAGATGACATTCATGGGATAGTGGCTGGCATGTGAGAAACCCACCAAGATAAACCTTGTTTTGTTCTAATGAAATCAGAGGCAGAGCCTAGGCCCTGTAAAGTAAAATCGTGAGGCCGCTTTTTGGTGGGTCAAAAAATGACGGAAAACCAGTAATTTCATGTGGGTCAGTCTAATATATAAATTGATGAGCCGGACAATGATCGTAGAAAGTCTTTAATAAACATATGCCATTAGGGTATCTTGGTGGCTCAATCGGTTAAGTATCTGCCTCCGGCTCAGGCCATGATCCCAGGGTCCTGGGAGCGAGCCCCGAGCGCCGCACTGGGCTCCCTCTGCTCAGCAGGACACCTGCTTCTCTCTCTTCCTCTGCCTGCTGCTCCCCTTGTGTGTGCTCGCTCTCTCTCTCTCTCTGTCAAATAAATAAAATCCTTTAAAAATAAAATAAATATTTGCCATGTGCCAGGTACAGAGAAGGAATGTGCCACAGTCACAGGCATGAAAGCTGTAGTTCTGGGAAGTGGGGGGGCCTTCGTCACAACCTCCGGACACTAGAAATGTCTTCCCCTCTAAAGTTTGTAAAGTCCGCCCCCTAGCCTCCTCTCCATCCCAGCCCCAGCGGAGGCACGAGGACCCCAGCCTGACCAGGTTCTGTTTTCTCGGACCCCACCAGGTGGCTGGTGGTTTGGCACCTGTGGCCATTCCAACCTCAACGGCCAGTACTTCCGTTCCATCCCACACCAGCGGCAGCAGCGTAAGAAGGGCATCTTCTGGAAGACCTGGCGGGGCCGTTACTACCCACTACAGGCCACCACGATGCTGATCCGGCCCACAGAGACTGAAGCGGCCTCCTAGCCTCCTCCCTGGGGCCTGGTCTCAGGCTCATAGAGGATAGTGACTCTGACTCTGGCCCGGCATGTGGCCGCTCCCTGCCTCGCCGGGGGCTCAAGACGGGGCCATCTGGAGCCTCGTGGACGAGAAGCAGCTCACGAGTGGAGATGCCCCCTTTTCCGAGTGGGGGAGCTGCAGGTGATATCCTCTGAGGACAGAGCTGTAGGGCTACAGGGCACAGATTCCTGGAAGCGTGAGACTGAGGGCCGTTGAGACCTACTCCTTGTCCCGCGTAAGGAGTCGGGGACCTGGAGGGACCATTTGGGGGCAGCCAGGCCAGCCCTCGAAGGCGGATTCAGTCACATTGACTGACTGGGGGACCAGGGCTCCCATGGGCACCCAGTGCCCTCACCGTGCTCCGGTGTGTGGGTGCTCTGCCATGACCCAGCGCCCGGGGTGTCCGGGCGGAGCTCACAAAATCCTTGTAATAAAAGCAACCTCAGAACATTTCATTCTTCTTTGTTCTTCAGTTTGTTTTTTAAAAAAGTGGGCAGTTTCAAAGTCCACAGAAATATGTTCCCAGGATAGAGGGTGAACACTCCCAGATTTCTTGAGGACAGCGCTGGTTAGTCCTGCTACCTGACAACTGATTTTAATTTCCTTTGCTCATGATTTCGCAACGTGTGTCTCAATTTTTATTTTCAAAAGAACTAAAACCCTCATTCGATCCTTCTGGAAGCAGATAATGGGGGAAATGAGAGCCCCTTCGTGATCATACTTACACACATGAATCACAGTGAACTTCTTAGCCTCTGGCCATCTGATAGAAATATAATGTGAGTCACATGTTGAATTTTATTTTTCTTCTAATGGTCATGTTAAACAAACACACACACACACACCCAAAAACAAAGTTAAAAAAAAAAATAAAGTCGGGGCGCCTGGGTGGCTCAGTCACTAAAGCATCTGCCTTTGGCTCAGGTCACGATCTCAGGGTCCTGGGATGGAACCCACATCAGGCTCTCTGCCCAGTGGGGAGCTTGCTTCTCCCTCTCCCACTGCCCCTCCCTGTGCTTGTGCTCTCTTTCTGGCAAATAAGTGAATAAAATCTTAAAAATATATATATATATATATATGGGGCTCCTGGGTGGCTTGGTGGGTTAAGTCTCTGCCTTCGGCTCTGGTCATGATCTCAGGGTCCTGGGATCGAGCCCCACATCGGGCTCTCTGCTCAGCGGGGAGCCTGCTTCCCTCTCCCTCTCTCTGTTTGCCTCTCTGCCTACTTGTGATCTCTCTACATCAAATAAATAAAACTTAAAGAAAAAAAAACTACTTGAAGCTTAAAAAAAAAAATTTGTTGGTTAAAAAAAAAAAAGCAAAAAGAGGGGTGTCTGGGTGGCTCAGTCCATTAAGCATCAGACTCTTGATTTTAGCTCAAGCTCTGATCTCAGGGTTATGAGATGGAGTCCCACAGTGGGCCCAGCTGGGCATGGAGCCTGCTTAAGGTTTTTTCTCTCTCCCTCTGCCCCTCCTCCCATCGCTCTCCAAAAAAAAAAAAAAAAAAAAAGAAAGAAAGAAAGAAAAAGAAAAAAAAAGAAAAGAAAGAAAAAGAAAGGTAAAAAGAAATCTATGAAATGAATTTTATTGGTGTGTTTTTATTGGGGTGGCTCAGTAGCTCAGTTGGTTCAGCACCCGGTTCTTGATCTCAGCTCAGGTCATAATCTCAGGGTCGTGGGATTGAGCCCCATGTCATCTCCATGTTTAGCCTGGGATTCTCTCTTTTCCTCTCCTTCTGGCCTCCCTGGCCCCTCACATGCATTCTCTCTCTCTAAAAAAAAATAAAAAAAATAAAATGTATTTTTATCAGTATAACCAAAATATTGCCTTTCAACATGGGAGTTATGTACAAGTCATTAATATATTAAATAATACAGGTTATTATATAATATTAATATTGTATTAAAGCATATACACTTTTTTTTTAATATCAACTCTTTGGAACCTGGCGTTTATTTTATGCTTAAGGTACATCTCAAATGGGACAGTCCATATTTTTTATTAACTTTTTTCTTTAAGATTTTATTTATTTATGTGTCATAGAGAAAGCGTGTATAAGGGGGAGTAGCAGGCAGAGGGAGAAGCGGCCTCCCCGCTGAGCAGGGAGCCCAGTGTGGGACTCAATCCCAGGACCCTGGGATCATGACCTGAGCTGAAGGCAGACCTTTAGCCCACCGAGCCACCCAGAAGGCCCGGACTAACCATATTTCATGGGCTTGACAACCACAGGGGATAATGATCACTGTATTGGGCACCGCAGCTTTAGTGTGTACATTCATTCAGTGTTTTGGATAAATTCTTCCCATTTTAACCACATCTGCAGAAATTATCCTGTAAGTTGGACATTATATATATATTCAACTAATATTTATTGAGATTCTACTACATCCCAAGCCCTTACTTGGGATACTCTAGTGAACAAAAAGATTCCTAGCATCACCATGCTTACCTTCAAAGCCCCTCCATATTACAGATCGGCCGGCTGGCCTATAGCTGAAGGTCCAAAATGAGGCCACCACTTTGGGTGGAGAAACACCTAGGAATAGTGGCTGAGACCCTGGCAAGATGGGTGGGATTGACTGAGAAGGGGCATGAGGCAGGCTTCTCCAGTGATGGTGATGTTCTGAACCCTGATAGAGGTGGGTTACTCCTCCATAAAGCTATATGCCTCTGTCTCTGGGATTGCACAATTAAGGTTGTATTTCATTGTATGTAAATTTCACCTTAGAAGGAAAAAAAAAAGAAAAAGAGCCATAAACAAATACTGAATTCTAGTTAATGATATGCGTGCTCAAGTGTAAGCAGACTGATGTCTTCAAGTTTTTTTCATTTTTATTTTTTCCAGCTATATTGAGATACAACTGACATAAGACATTGTGTAAGTCTAAGGTGTACAATGCATTGATTTGATACATGTATGTATTGTAAAATGGCTACCCCCATAGTGCGAGCGGTTACCTCCATCACACCCTAGTTGTTCTTTTCTGTGGTGAGAGCATTTAACCCCTGCTCTCTTAGCCAACTTTCAAGTACTAACTATAATCACCATGGCATACATTAATGAGTCCTCTAAAGTTTCAACTTTCTTTGAAATTCATCAGAGTGTTGGGTGGGTGGACAGAGAGACGGATATGTGATAAAATAAAATGTTAATAGTGGAATCTAGATATTTTCTACACGATTCTTTTCATTTCTCGAAATGTTAAAAATTCACGATTAAACATGGGCAAGAAAAATTCTAAACTGATCCTGTTGTCTTCTGCAGGCTCTCAGCCTGTGTTGGAGCTCTGTATAGAGAGGGAGATGGGGGGCATCCGGAGGGGGTGCACGGAGTCAGTCAAGTGTCCAACTTTTGGTTTTGGCTCAGGTGGTGATCTTGGGTTTGTGAGATCAGGCCCCACGTTGCACTCCACACTCAGTGTGGAGGATTCTGTTTAAGACTCTCTCTCCCTCTGCCCCTCCCCCTGTCTGCTCTCTCTCTCTCTCTCTCTCTCTCTCAAATAAACAAATAAACAAATAAATCTTTTAAAAAAAAAAATGAGGGGCACCTGGGTGGCTCAGTTGGTTGAGCGTCTGTCTTTGGCTCAGGTCATGATCACAGGGTTCCTGGATTGGGCCCTGTACTGGGCTCCCTGCTCAGTGGGGCATCTGCTTCTCCCTCTGCCTCTCCCCCTGGCTCGTGCTCTCTGCTCCCACCCCCACCATGTAAGTAAATAAAATCTTTTTAAAAATTAAAAAAAAAAAAAAGAAAGGGAGATGAGCAGTAGAAAACTGTTCAAGAGGTATGAGCAAAAGAGAGCAAGCCTCTCTCCTTGATAGATAATACTTGAGAAATGGGGAAAAAGATACAACTTTCTCAGCAAGTAGTTCGACGGTCTTTAATGCACTGCCTTAAATTGCCACTCATTTCATGTGGTCTGGCATGATGTGATGCCTTGTCTCCAGGACACATGTTTGGGAAAAACAACATCTGTCTGAGTCCTGAGCCCCAGCTGCTGTTTTAATAGGAAAACATATCTTTGCAATATGTTTTTTTAAATGTTCTTGGGAAAGCAGTGGGGGCCTCCTTTGCTAAAGGAAAAGCCTTTTCTGGTGCTTTTCTGGTCCTGTGACTCCTTCCTGGTTGGGCTGGGGACACAGTAGCTTCGCTGGGACCCTGGCTGAGTGTGGGTGATGAACTCCTCATTTGGAGGCCAGACCTTCTCTAGCTTCCTTGTCTGGGGGTGTCCTGTCCCAGGCTGGCTTGCAGAGTCTCTCTTGAGCCCACTGTGCCTGAAGGTGGTGGGATGTGCCTTCTAGGTAGGTTGGGGTGGTAGGGGGTTCCCTCACCTCTGCCCTCTTAATTCTCAACCTCTGCCAAGAGAGCTTATCTCCCCAACCCTCTCCGTTCCCCTGTCATCACCACCTCTTCCATCCCAGGAACAACAACAACAAAATAACCACTAGGATTGGGAACCAAACAAGAGTCAGGTAGGGAATCCAGACCCGTCCAATTCCAGATCTGGAACTCTTCAACCTCATCGTTCTTCTAGTTGACTAGAGATAGTCTGTTAAACTCTGAGGCCTCAGTTCCTTCATCTGGAAAATGGGGGCAGGGAGCCTCTGGTACCCCACCCTCCGATCCCTACCCCTTTTTGTTCTCCTGGCACTGTGAGGATTTCATGTAGCAGTAAATGAAAAGCACTGCAAACAGTGCCTGGCTCCTAGCTCACCGTATAAACATTAGTCAACATTACTAGTATTTCTATGAGCTGTCCTGGAGGGTTGCGGGGAGAGGAGCTAACCCAGACAGGAGAAAAGGCTTCAGGGTGGAGGTTGTTTTTGAGTCAGGTTTCAAAGAAGGATGAAATTCCTACAGAGAAGGTGGGACGATGGTATTCCAGGAAGAGGGCACAGTGAGAGCAAAATCTAGCGACCTTGGCAGGAAGTACAGCTCACTGGGGAACCATTTAATAGCCCCACCTGGCTGCAGCATTTGGGCAGGAAGCTAGGATGGTGAGCTGGGGGTGGGTGGGGAGGGCATTTGTGCGGGAATGTGCAAGGCTTCAAGCCAACTGCCCGGGAGTGTGCTGACAAGGTCCCTGGGAGTGTCCACTCTGGTCTGGCTTCCAGTCTTGCTTTTTCACCTTGTCCGATCTCTTGGCCCCTGATCCCCACTCTCCAGCCCCAATGGCCACCTGGCTTTTCAGACCCATCGGAGTTTCTCTCACTTGCTTTTGTGTCCTCCTGAAATGCTGTTCCCATCACCTCCTCCTCTTCCCTCAAACAGTGCAAATGCCACCTTCCCCAAGATGCCTTCCCTGGGTTCCTAGCTAAGGAGTGTCACCATCATCACATAATCCAAGTTATTCCCCTCACTGCCCTCCTCCCATTCTGAAATTATCTTGTGCGGATTGTTTACTGGCTTCTTGTTGGCCTGACCCCATTAGACTGCCAGCTCTGTGAGGGCTGGGACTTCGTCTTTGTCAATGCTGCATCTCCAGCACCTAGAACGCTGCTTGGCACTTAGTAGGAGCTCGGTAAATGTTTATTAAAGGAAGAATTGAAAGATTTTTAAACAGGGGAGTGGGACAATCTGACTTATGTTTTATTTTTTAAAAATTAAAAAAAAAGATTTTATTTGTTTGACAGAGATCACAAGTAGGCAGAGAAGCAGGCAAAGAGAAGGAGAAAGAGGCTCCCCGCCAAGCAGAGAGCAGGACTCCATCCCAGGACCCTGAGATCATGACCTGTGCCAAAGGCAGAGGCTTAACCCTCTGAGCCACCCAGGGGCCCTGACTTATGTTTTAAAAGACTCCTCTGATTGGGGCTCCTGCTTGGCTCAGCCAGTGGACCGTGTGACTCCTGATCTCGGGGTGGTGAGACTGAGTCTCGTGTTGGGCATAGAGCCTCCCTAAAAAGAAAAAAAAAAGAAAAAAGGAAAAAAGGATTCCTCTGGCTCCTGTGGAAAAAAACCGACTGTGTGGGGTGAGGGCAGAGCACGGAAATCTGGGCACAGACAACAGCTCAGGTCCAGAGAGTGATGTTGGGGCCAGGATTGAGATAGTGGCAATAGTGGGGGTGAGAAGTGGTCAGAAATTCAGGAGGGAGGAGAAAGACAGTAAGACAACTGAGGGAAGGGAGGGCAGGAAGAAGCAGGGGACTAAAAGAGGAGGAGAGAAGAATCCACGACCTCCAGCTATGAGATGGGCAGGAGGAGGGGAGGAAATGGAGGCGGGAGTAACGTGGGGTACATGGAGTCACAGAAGAAGGAGCGGATATGGGAAAAGAGGACAAATTAGTGTCTGGGATGCCTGCTGGACAACGGAGGGATGAGGTCTAGGAGGCAACTGTGATAATTATAATTATAGTTATAAAAAATCACTACCACAGAGCTCTCTGGTTACATTATTCATCACTGATCAAATATTTACTGAGCACTGGGGACACAGCACCAGCAGTGACAGACAGAGCCCTTGCCTTCATGGGGTTGATGTTCCGTTGGCAGGAGACTACAGAGATCAATGCATCAAGATATAGATATAGATATAGATATATACACATACACACACACACACACACACACATATTAAATAAGCACTACGCCCAAATAGGGCCTGAACTCACGACCCTGAGATCAAGGGTCGCATGCTCCACCGGCTGAGCCAGGCAGGCGCCCCCAGAAATACAAAGTCTAATGTCAGGTAATGGTAAATCCTGGGGGGCAGGAAGGTGGGAAAACACGGGGCAAGGGGATAGAGAAGGGGAGATCATGCTGGAGAGTATGACGTCCTGGAAGGATTTTATAAATCCTTGTTAAAGGCTTAATGACAGAAAGTGGAGGGATGACTTAGTGTGTCGTTAGGTCTCCAGATGATCTAGTTATCTTCCAAAGACTCCACGAAGTGGTTTTCTCCCGTCATGCAGCGGAGGAAACTGAGGTAGCAGGGGTACCTTAATGACTCACGAATATAGTGATGACAACCCAACCAAGGGCGGAGAGGGAACCCCTAGATGGGGGTGGGGGGAAACCTCTCAGAGACCCCGAAACGGTCATACACTGAGAGGGCAGGAGGAGGCGGGCGGGGGGTGGGGGGGAGCAGAGCAGCGCGGATTAACCTATGACGTCATTGGGACGTTAACTAGCGTAACATCACCTGGACGTAGCCCCATTTTCCTTCCTGGACAGTCCTCTCGGTAATCCCGGACCGTCTGAATCAAGCCTGTCATTGGTTACTCGCTCCATCAATCTGTTTCATTCTTACAGTCTTCCGCCCCGCCTTCCAGAGGCTAAATCTGATAGGCTGAGGCGGCCGTCACTTCAGAAAGGTCCGCATTCCTTCCGCCTTTCTCCAGGAGACCGAAGGCGAGAAGGGTGGATCCCAGACGGCGCCCACCCCTGAAGCTTTGCTTCCGCCTGTGACTGGCTTCCCTGGGTGCCGGTCGCCACGCTACCCGTCTCTGATTGGTCATCCACCCGCCGCTCTGCGCGGCGCCGGCTCCGCCCCCGTCGGGTGTTTGTGGTGGGGCTGCGGAGTCGCCGATCCCGCCGGAAGCGCCAGGACAATGGGGACCCGGGACGACGAGTACGACTACTTATTCAAAGGTGCGGTCTGTGGGACAGAGACGGGCGAGGGGACGGTAGCGAGGATGCGGGCAGGCGGGTTGAGGCTACGCTCCAGGCCGTTAGGCCCAGGCCGGAGCCCGGGACTTGGGGCCCGGCGGGTTAGGCAGCCGGCAATGCCGGGGTAGTTTGGGCTCGGTCGGCTTTGGGCTGGAGTGTGCGGCCGTGCGGAGCGGGTGGCCCACAGAGGCCCGGGGGCCCTGGATGCGCCGAGGCGGGGCCGGGGCCGGGAGGGGGTGGGGCCGCAAGCGGTGGGAGAGGCCGTTAGGGGCGGGGCTTCTGGGGGCGGGGTCTCCCCAGCATTTGGCGGGCCGGGCTGGGTGGAAAGCTCCCTTCGCGATGGGGGCGGGGCCGCAAGAGGCGGGGCTAGGGTGCGGTGGGCGTGCCCAAGAAGTGGGCTGGGACGGGGCAGGTGGGGGTGGTGCTCTCACGGAGTGGGAGGAGCCGGTCCTGATTGGCGGCAACGTGTCTGGGGGCGGGGCCCGGGAAGGGCGAGGACGCGAGGGGACATGCGTGGTGGGGGATCCTGGATTGGGGTGCTGACCCAGAATTGCGTGGAAAGGGCGCCTGGCGGCCGTGTGTGGCGGACCGAAGGCTTGGTGGTTAACAGTAACAATATCTTTGAACTCTTAGAACCCTTAATAGAGCTACTGAAGTGCCTGCCCTCCTCTGAGCACTTCACGAATTCACTGAAATGCTCACCCCAGCCCTGCGAGGTCGTGGGATCTCAGTTTCCAGTCCATCTGGAAACTGAGATCCCAGAGAGACAGGGCAGGTTTGCAAAGTGTTGGAGCAGGATTTGAACCCAGGGCTGTCAGCTGAGGGCTTTACCACCGTAGGAGTGTATGTGGGACTAAGCCTGTCAGACCACCTCCCCCAGCACATGCGCGCTGATGGACTGGCCTCCGGCCAACGTGCTGGAGGATCGCCCCTGCCCCGGGGACAGAGGGCTCTAGGAGCCTGCAGTACGGCCTTGGCAGGTGAGGCAGCCACTGCTGACCCAGCTCCCTTGCCTGGCCGCTCAAGCTGGGGAGAGTCCCTCCACGTTGCTGGGGTTGTGGAGTGACTTCAGTCACTGGCTTTAGGGGCACCTGGTTGGCTCAGTCGGTCGAGTATGCAGCTCTTGGTCTTCAAGTTGTAAGTTCCAGCCCCACTTTGGGTGTGGAGATCAATTAAAAATAAAGTCTTAAAAAAAAAAGAAAAAAGAGTCACTGACTTCACAGTGCCTTCTGTGCCAGCCTGGGCTTTGGCCAGGCCCCGGGCCGTCTGTTTGGGCTCCCTGGCTGACAATGGTTGCCCTTGATAGCTACATCTGGGCCCGCATGAGGTACCTTGTCCTTCTGCCTGCTGTGTGAGGGTCTGCCTCCCACACCAGCGGCTGGCCTCATCCTCCTCGCCGGGGAAGCCTGGCTGTCGCTGGGAGCGTGGTCCGTGTCCGACACTGACCATTGTGTCCGTGGTATCATCCCACATTGTGAGGCTGGGAGCCTGGGGACCTTGGGGACATGGAGAGTGGGGTAGAGTGCTCCCTACCTGGGATATCCACATGGTAAAAGGCTTTTGGGCTGGGGGAGTGCCTGCACAGAGGCCCAGGGCTGTCACATGGCACCGTACGCCTGGGGAGCTGCGTGCAGGCTCCTAAGTCACTAGCAGGTGAAGCTGTGTGGTCAGCGGTTATCCCTGGTGCTGTCTGCGCCCTGAGGTCTCACGTTAAAGGCAGGGGAAGCTCTTCCGTGAGTCCCCCAAACAGACTGGCCACAGGTGGACAGGCCTCCCATCCTTCTGCGGCTGGGGCCCTGAGGCCACTACTCCCCAGGTCCCCATTGGACACCCACCTGGATTTGGACTGCCAGGGCAGGGGACCTTAACCCCAATCGTCACCTCCAGGTTTCTGGGGCCATTGCCCACTTGTTATTTTCAGCCGCTTGCTGTTATAAATAACCCAGCTCAAGTATTTGCACTAGTCATCCTTTGCCCTTTGGGTTATTTCCTTGAAGTACGTTCCCAGAAGTCCAGTTACTGGGTCAGGGGCAATGGAGCGGCTGTGTGCTTCCTGGGATTCATCCCCGAGTCCACTTACTGGAAGCCCAGATCTGGGTTCGGTGGCCACTGGCACAGAACGGGGGTGCAGGTGGGGGCCGCCTGCCCTGCTGCCCTTCCCCACTAGCCTCCTTTTCTGAGTCAGCAGGTGCCCTGCTCACACAGGGTTAGAAGTGAAAGTCAAACCCACAAGGTCAGTATTTCCCAAACTGCCGGCATCTGAGACCTCACGGTCACTCGTATGTCTTGTTGAAGGTCTCCCAATTACCTCTGCATGTTTCCCTTGAAATCCACTCCATTTTTCACTCAAATGGGAGAAGGAAACTGTATGGGTCTGGCACATAAAGAAGGAAGGAAAGAAGCCAGCAGGTAGGCAAGCCACCACTGTCACACCACTTGCCGTGGGAGGACTGCATTAGAAGCCTGAGTATACTGTCCCCGGGACCCTCCTGAGACCCCGTGGCCTGCAGAGGATCAGGTATGGGCATTAGAGAGGTGTCCCAAGTAGAGACCACACCAGAAGGGTTGACAGGGGCCAACTTCCTTACCTTGAGGCTCCACAGCCCCATCGCCTGGTCCGAGGGGCCCTTCAGGAGGGGAGGGCCAGTGATCGTCCTGCCCCCGACCCTGTGCTCAGCCTCCCCCAGGCTTTAGTAACTTCTGGCCCTTCCCTTGGCACAGAGGGGCCACACTTCCCACTTGGGACACTGACTGCCCCCTGGCTTCACCCTCTGGCCACCGCCGTGGTAATTTTGGCAGCCACATCACACGTTGGCTCCGCTGACCTCCCAAGACCAAGGCCAGCAGATCCCCCAGGGTGTTTTCCTCACTGAGCATCTCCCCCCTCCCAAGTAAGGTTGTTTTTTTGTACCTAATTTTAGATTTTCATGTTCAGCCTGCTAAACATTTTATCCTGTCAGCCATGGGCCATTTTCCCAGCCTGCAGATCAGCCCCTCGGGGCAACCCTGACCTCTTTTGGCTTGGACCCGACTGTGGGATCCACAGCAGGAGCAGCTATGTCCCCAAGGGCCACCAGGGACTTCTGAGAGGCCCCCGGCCACTCACCTGGCCTCTGAGGATGTGGGTTGAAGTGGGAAGCTGCTGGGGTAGCCCAGGACCACGTCCCTTGCGCTCTGTCCACCCCTGTGCCGTCGATGAGTCCTTTTAGGAAAGGGGGCGAGGGAAGAGTAGCAGCCAGGAAACAGGCCAGCCCTGTGCTCACCCTCCTCTGCTGAGTGCTCTTGAGGCAGCCTCTGTGCTCTCCAGCCTGGGCAGGGCCCCCCCCAGACCCACCAGTAAGGACCAAAGCATGCCATCTTCCCCCATTGGCCCACGGTGGCCTTGCCTGTGCCTTGGCTTTGGGCCCCGATCTGTCCTCTGCTCTGATTCCCCAGACTATAACTGTGGCGGGATTGCCCCCAAGGGCCAGTCTCTGGGGCCTGGGATGGTCAGGGCTGGCTTCCTGGAGGAGAAGCAGGGGCCTGCTCTGCCTGGGTAGGGGTGCCAGCCCCCTCCCACCCAAATGGCCACAGTCCACCTGAGTGTCAGCGTGCAGGCCCCAGGGGTGCCACACTGTCACGGGGCAGGTCGGAGGACTCAGGGCTTCAAGAGGTGCCGCTCTTTGTTTTTGCCAACTGCGCTCGCCTGCTCCGCCAGCCAAGTGGCATGTCAGGGTGGGGGGGGCTATTTCCCGGCCAGTGATGCCACCAACTTCTGTGGAAATTCTAGGGGCTGTGTCCTCAAGGGCCCTTTATTTCCCCAAGACAGCAGATCGCTTGTGCCCTGGACAATGCTGTTCTCATTCCTACCCTGCACATGGGGCCAGCTTGGCTGCTGCCGCCCTGGGCACCTCTCTCCACGGGCCAGTCCGAGCAGCCGGGCCTTCCTGCCGCTCAGCTGGGCAGGGGCTGGGGGCTCTCCTCCTGCTCTGGCATCCACTTTCTCACTGGGTGATCCTGGGCCGGGAACTTGGTCACTCTGGGTTGAGTGTCCCCCGGCTGTATAAGGGGAAGGATAATTGGAACATTTGCCCCTGGGCTGGGCCTGAGAACAGTCACAAAGCCTTTAGGGCTGGGCCTGGCCCTGAAGTGCCGAGGAGATTGGTGGCTAGGCCAGAGCGGAGTTGATGGGGCCAAGGCTGGGAAGGGAAGGAGGGGGTAGGGATGGCACGGGGGCTTCTCTCCTGTTCCGTGTCCAAGGGCATACGAATTGTGAGCCAGCCTCCCCGGCCTTGGCCAGCCCTCCGAGGCCACCTGGGAAGGAGGTGAGAGGTTGTGGGTGTGGGTGGTGGGCCCCACAGTATGGTCTAGAGCCACAGGCCCATGTCCGTCTCCACCTCTTTCCTCCTTTCTCTGAGGTCAGCTCCCAGTCTTCCGTCGGGCATGAGACAACACCGGAGGCCAGGCCACGAGGGGTTAGTGGGGAGAGGAGAGGCCTGGCTTGAGGGGTTTTGAAGGATGAGCAGGAGTTTGCCAGCTACTCCGAGGGTCAGGATGCCCCGGACAGTGCGAGAGAAGGAGGCTGGACCCAGAGCCCTGAGCTCGGCCCCAGACGCAGGAGTTGTGGGTTCAAATGCTGACAGACCACTTTTCCAGCCCGGTGGCCCTGGGCAAGTCCCTGTCTGGTGAGCAGGGTTGGGAGGTAGAGTGGGCCTACAAATAGGCACGGCATTGTCCTGCTGCCTGACTTGTAGGGTTACGAGAGACTCGTGGGAGTTGGTGCACGTCAGGGGCTTTCACTGGACAGACTCATTAAGCATTCTGCTCGTTCTTAGTATTCTTGGCTCTAAAGCAGCCCGCCCAGAGAGGCTGCCTTGCCTGCCCCCCACCTCCCCTATGGCCTGAGGATGGTAACCTGGGCATCTTCCAGGTGTGGAAGGAGGTGGGGCTGGGAGACTACACAAGCCACTTTGGGTTTCTTTGTCCAACAGACAGCGATCGGGTGCTCTCTGGGTGCTGGGCACTGCACCAGGTCCTGGGGGCACAGCAGGGACTCGGATTGCCTGAGATGCCCACCCCTGTGGCCGAATAGGCTGGGGAGAGCGTGAGAGGGTTGGGGGAGGGGGGAGCTGTGGAGGAAAGGCAGGTGGGGAGGGGTGAAGGCTTTTAAGAGGATGACAGTGAGGGCCTGCCTCCCCGACCCACTGGGTGCCATCTGAGGGACCCCACCGAGGAGGTGGGGGCAGATACCAGGCACGTACCTGGGGGAAGAAAGGTATAGGCGAGCGCAGGGCGCCTCCGTGTATCTCAGAGTCCCAGCAAGGAGGCCCCTGTGGCTGCAGAAGAGTGGGCGAGGGGGAGAGAGGGGGGAGGGGAGGGCGGGGTGGGCGAGGGGCAGGTAGTGCAAGGCCCTTTGGACCTGGGGAGGATTTGGACTTTTACCTCTGGGAGGTGGGAGCCCCCGAGGGCTGTGGGCACCTGCGCCCTCTGGCGGCCTCCAGGAAAACAGCTTGGTGGTTGGCTGTGAGAATCAATGCAAGGACGCGGGGGCGCGCGCAGGTGGGGTGGGCTGGGGTGGGCGCAGGAACGTGGTCAGAAGCTGTGGGAATTTGGCCTTTCACGCACACAACTTTCCATCGAGGAAATACTTGGGTGTGGGTGACCAAGCCTACATCCCCCATGGCTTTCCACTGGACAGACCCACCTTTGGGTGTCAGAGCCCAAGGTCTACACGTGGAGGGGGTCCATGTGGTTTCCACCTGGAGTGTCTGGTCAGACGGCCCTGTGTTGTTTCTTATACACGGCACACATACCCATGCGTGCATGTGCGGCTCACACTGTGCATACACAGACGTGAGACTCCAGCGTGCCCTGGGTCTAAGGACAGCCTCTTGGGCTCACACCCCTCCTGGACCATCTCATGTGACCCTACCACAGAGCCTGGGGCGTCTTGGCCCCTAGAGGTGTTGCTTCTCTGGCTGGGGTAGGAAACTTAATGAAGAGAGGGATACAGGGATAGATGGGAGGGACCTGCTCCACCCTGCCCAGGAGGACTCGGCGAGGGGGTGAGGCTTCTCATTTCCTGTGGCTTAGAACTCCAGTGGCAGACCCTTGTAGGTAAGAACCTAGCAATAACCCCCACACCCACCCCCGCCACCTGCCTTAGCATGCTAGATGCTAGTGGAGTTCTGCTTCTGCCTTTTCTCCTCAAGTCCCCCTCTTGCAGAAAAGGCAGCCCAGAGAGGTTAAGTGACTCACCCAAGGTTGCCCAGCCCCGGGGATTTTTGGCCACCAGGCTGCAGGGGAGGTTCAGGGGTTAATGGATCCCCACTCTGTACCCGCTGGGATAACTGGGTCCATACGCCCTTGGGGCAGCCCTGCTCTGAAGGACCTGAGACAGCAGAGGTGTTGCGCTGTCCATGGTTTCTGGAAGTCCAAAGCCTCTGTTTGCTTCTGCACCACAGGAAATACGGTGCCTTGGGCTCCAGGACGGCTCCAACTGCTCTGATGTTGGCTTTCCCAGTTTGTGCAGCGCCCAGGGGGTCACTGACGGTCCTGCAGGTGGATGTGGGTGGTGTATGGGTCTTGGCTCAGGGTAGCTGGCCTGCAGAGTCTCACCTCTCTCCTTCCTGCCCCCAAAGTGGTGCTCATTGGGGACTCGGGCGTGGGGAAGAGCAACCTGCTATCACGCTTCACCCGCAACGAGTTCAACCTGGAGAGCAAGAGCACCATTGGCGTGGAGTTTGCCACCCGCAGCATCCAGGTGGACGGCAAGACCATCAAGGCGCAGATCTGGGACACCGCTGGCCAGGAGCGCTACCGGGCCATCACCTCCGCGTGAGTGACAGGGCCGGGGCAGTATAGGAAGCCATGGGTGTGGGGCCATTGAGCCCTGAAGGATGGGTAGGAGTTTGGCAGAAGAAAGGGAGAGCACGGGACGCCTGGGTGGCTCAGTTGGTTAAGCAGCTGCCTTCGGCTCAGGTCATGATCCCAGCGTCCTGGGATCAAGTCCCACATCGGGCTCCTTGCTCAGCAGGGAGCCTGCTTCTCCCTCTGCCTCTGCCTGCCATTCTGTCTGCCTGTGGTCGCTCTCTCCCCCTCTCTCTGATAAATAAAAAAAAAAAAAAAAGAAAGGGAGAGCACACCTCTGAGAGTGGGGGAGGGCCCAGGGGGAGGGACAAGACCTCCAGGAGCTATGGGACTGTCGGGAAGACCAGTGTCCAGTCCTGGCCACACTGTGACCTTAGGGTAGGCATGTCCTATGGTCCCTCTGAGCTCTGGAGTCCCTTGAGGCACTGTGGTTTCACCGGATGCTGGCTGTACCCTCTGCCCGCCCCCCAGCCCTGCCTGCTCGCTTGCCCTGCCTGTCTGCTCCCAGCTTCCCTCTGTGCTTCAGTTCAGACCCTCTCTGCCCTCATCCCGTCCTCCCGCAGAGGCCTGGCATCCCTTGCCTCCCTGTGGTCCCCTGCTACCAGCACCCACTGGGGCTGCCTCTTCCTAGACACCCCCCCAGCATCCTGCCATTTCCTGTTGGTCACGTGTGCCCTCGGGACGCCACTGAGGCCTGGTCACCTTCTCAAGTCCCTAATCCCGTGGAATGGCTCGGTGTCCGTCAGTCTCCTTGGTGGTCCAACCGGCCAAGTCACGGTGGGCCACTGTGCCTCGGGCAGGCTCTGTGCCTCCCTGCCCCAGGCACGGGGGCCAAGGGGCTGCCGCACACAGAGCCTGGGAGGCCCCTGGCTCACATGCTGTCCCCCGCAGGTACTATCGCGGCGCAGTGGGCGCGCTGCTGGTGTACGACATCGCCAAGCACCTGACCTACGAGAACGTGGAGCGCTGGCTGAAGGAGCTGCGGGACCACGCTGACAGCAACATCGTCATCATGCTCGTGGGCAACAAGAGTGACCTTCGCCACCTGCGGGCCGTGCCCACCGACGAGGCTCGTGCCTTTGCAGGTGAGGCGCGAAGGGGCCAGAACAGGTGTGGCTGGGGCGCAGCACGGGTGTCACTCTGGGACGCCTGCCCGGGACCTCCCCTGGGGGCCACATTCCTAAAAGTGGGACTGTGACTGAGGCATCAGAGAAGCATCTGGAAAGCAGGCAGCTCACCCCTGCCCCAGTCCGCTGCCATCTTCACTGTGTCCCTGGCCTCAGCCAGCGTCCCCTTCCTGAGGGGTGGGCGTCTCTGTCCTATCTCTTTGGCCCCCACCATTCAGTTCTTGGGCCAGGCAAGCCCCACCGCGAACCTGGGCAATATTCTTTTTGTTCCAGAAAAGAACAACTTGTCTTTCATTGAGACCTCAGCATTGGATTCCACCAACGTGGAGGAAGCTTTCAAGAACATCCTCACAGGTGGTCACAGGGTTAGGTTGGGGTCACAGTTACCCCAGCATGCCCCCTGTGTGTGGGCCCGGGGAGGACACCCCAGCCCCGGTTGCCCGCTCCAGAGCATAGCCCCTGCCTGAAGCTTTAGTCTCGAAAGCCACAAGCCGGTCTGGACAGACCGGACAGACATGGCGCGCTTCATGGGATCAGGGCAGATCCTGAGGACATAGAGACACTCTCCACGCTGCCGTGGGGCCCTCTGCTGTGGCCCCACTGGAGAACAGCCCGCTGGGTCAGCCACAGAGGCACGGGGCCCTTGGGGGTTTATTCTGAGGAGGAGGGGCCTCTGATCTTACTGGAGAACAGGCCAGGCTTGAAGGGGGGCGGGCGGGGCGGGACCTCCCTGACCAGACACCGCCCGCCCTTGCTGGGCACCCAGCCAGCATCGGGCCCAGCCCCTGCCACCATTTCCCCCCACCCCGATGTGATGGGGGTGCCCCACAGGGTAAAGGGGGGGGGTCCTTTGAGAGGGGGTCTTGGGCTCCGCCCAGGGGGATTATGCTCCCTGGAGGCCAGATGGGTCACCCCGCATTCCCCCACCTGCAGAGATCTACCGCATCGTGTCTCAGAAGCAGATCGCGGACCGCGCAGCCCACGACGAGTCCCCCGGCAACAACGTGGTGGACATCAGCGTGCCGCCCACCACTGACGGACAGAAACCCAGCAAGCTGCAGTGTTGCCAGAACCTGTGAGCGCCCTGCGCCCCCGCCCGAGCGGCCTGCGCGTCCTCATCCTCCGCCCGCCCTGCCCCGCGCTGCGCTCCCCGGCCCCGCCCTCTCCGTCCCTCCGTGACCGTGACCGGCTCCTGCCTTCACATCCAGCTCCGCATGGCTGGCGGGGGCCCAGGAAGAACAGGAGTTGAGTGGCACCTGCTCTCCTGCTCGAGGAAAGCCAGACGCCCGGGTCGCCACGCCTGCTTTTCTGGGGTCCCGGCGTGCATCTTGGCGGGCCAGGGAGGGTAGCAGCCTAGAAGGGCCGGTCAGAGGCAAGGAGGAGGGGCGCGCCAAGCGGGCTTCTCCAGTTTTCCACGGCAGACTCCAGGGAGCAATTGCCTCCCTCCCTCTGTGGCCAGTTGGCCCCACCGGTCCCCCGATCCCCATCCAGAACCCCCTTCCGAGCTGATGCTCGAAGAGCAAGGCGCCAGGGGGCCGGGACAGGCGGACACTCTTGGCTCCCGGCCCCCCTGCTCCCCCACGCACAGCCAGCACCGGCACACGCCTTCGACCTCTCCCGTGCGTGCGCGACTCCAGCTCCTGCCTGTAGATTTATGCTGGGGGAAGACCCTTCTCCCCCCTCTTTTTTTGCACGCAGCGCGCTCTCCAGCCCCTCCCTGTGCCCCTCTCTGTCTTGTCTCCCGTCTGGTCAGGAACCCGTTTGCAAGTGAAGCAATATCTCCGTGTTTTGTATATACAACCGCTCTTGTAGCCTTTGGTTTTTTTGTTATTGTAGAGAAACACAGATTCTTTATACACTTTGTAAGATGGACGCCAAACCCCAGCTCTGGATCTCTTATTCTCCCGGTAGCCCCCGCACTGTTGCCCTGATGCCTCGTTTCTCCCGCCCGTTACTAAAATGTATAATCCGACTTCCTGTACAGAAACCTGCCGCTGCGCCTTTGTCTTCATTCTCTCCGCCAGGCGCCACGCCTGGGCCCCCTGCTCCCCGAGGCACACGTCCTGCTGCGGGCTGCAGCCACCTGGCTCAGCCCCGCAGGGAGCTAGAAGACCAGGTCCAAGCACCACCCGGGACGGCGCGGAGGCCCATGAGCTGGGCGCAGGGCCCTTGGCCTGCGGGGGAGGGGTGGGTACCCTCTCCTAGCTGACCCTGTGGCTGGGGGATGTATTCAACTTCTTCCCAGAGATGACGGTGCCCCTTGGCGGGAGCTGAGCTGTACCCACTGCTCCCTGTTCCCAGCCCTGGGATTAGACTGTCCTGGCTTCCGTCTGCTGCCCGTGGCCGCTACCTCCTTGGGGTCCTGCCAAGGACAGGCAAAAGGGCTCATCCAGGGGACGTTGGTCGTGCTGCTGCCACTCTAGCTCACCTGATCCCAGGCTGACCTTTACGGAGGGCCCAAAGGGAGGATGCTGGTGATGGAGGGGAGGCAGGTGGCCTGGAGTTTCTCTGCCTCTGCCCAGGATCCAGCTTCTCCCCTGGTCCATGTGGGCAGAGATGGCCTGAGGGCCATTTGTCACTATGGAGGAAGTGTCGCTATCCCCTCCCACCCTGATCCCTGCCCGGACCATGTGACCCAATATGTCCTCTCTCACCAGAGTGCCTGCCCCTGTTCTAGAAGCTCTACCCTCCGGCTGAAGCCACTTATACCCTTGACCCCTAGAAGAACCAGCAGAGACAGGGGTCTACTCCCTCCCAATGTCAGGCTTTGGCTGTCCTGCCTGGCTAGCTGGGCAAACCCAGGCAGTGTTTCCAGAGGAACCCTGAGACACAGGGGGCTGTTCTGTAGGGAAGCTGGAGTGACCCAAGGTGTGTGCTCCAGGCCAGGGGACATCCTGAGCCAAGGCCAGCAACAGGACAGCGCGGGATCTGGTAGGCCACACGCACTCCAGTGGCCATTCACTCAGATCCTGGGGGCGCTGACTCTGGATTTGGGCATGGGAGGGCAGAGGGCAGAGGCTTCAGGGAGTCCCGGTGAAGTAATGAGGCACCCTGGAAGGTTTCAGGCAGTCCAGAGATTAGATCTTTCCTGCACCTCCGTGGACTGGCCAGGCACATACAAGGGAACAAGACTGACAGCAGCACTGTCCCCCTGGGGGGTCACAGTCCAGCCATGTCATTTCAGTTACTCTGATTTCTGTGATGTAGGAAGCCCAGCATGTCCCTCAGTGCCAGGCCCTGTTCGTAAGTCTTTCCGTAATGGCAAAATAGACAACATCAAATTGGCCATCTTGACCATTTTTCAGTGTACAGCTCAGAGTACATTAAGTTTTGAGCAACGGCCCCCACCATCCGTCTCCAGAACTCTTCGTCTTGGAAAACCGAGACTCTGGCCCCGTGAAATACCATCTCCTCACACCACCGCCCCCACCCCATCCCTGGCACCCACTGTCTACTTCCTGTCTGTGAATCTGACTTCTCGAGTGGACCTCCTGTAAGTGGAATCATACACCATTGTTCTTTTGTGACCGGCTTATTTCACTTAGTATAATGTCTTCAGGGTTCTTTGGTGTTGCAGTGGATGTTAGGCTTTCCCTTCTAATCAAAGGCTGAACGATCATGCCTTGTACGGACGTCCCACTTCTCGTTTATCCATTCATCCATCAGCGGATATTTGGGTTGCTTCGACTTCCTGGGGGTCGTGCACCATGCTGCGACAAACGTGGGTGTACAGATAGGTGCTCAGGTCCCTGGTTTCCATTCTTTTGGGTAGATAGTCAAAAATGAGATCGCTGGGTCACAGGATAACTCTGGGTTGAATTTTTACATAAACTGAATTAACCTAAATAAATTATGTCATTTAAAAGTGGAGAGAGGGGCGCCTGGGTGGCTCAGTCGGTTAAGCATCCTTCTTCAGCTCGGGTCATGATCCCAGGATTGTGGGAACTAGTCCCACATCAGGCTTCTCGCTCAGTGGGGAGTCTGCTGCTTCTTACGCCCGCGGCTCCCCTGGCTTGTGCTCTCGTTCTCTCACAAATAAATAAAATCTTAAAAAAAAAAAAATGGAGAGAATGGGGCACCTGGGTAGCTCAGTCAGTTAAGTGTCTGCCTTCAGCTCAGGTCATGTTCCCAGGGTCCCATGTCGAGCTCCCTGCTCAGTGGGGAGCCTGCTTCTCCTTCTCCCTCTGCCCCTCCCCGCTGTATGATCATTCTCTCTCTCTCTCTCTGCTTGCTCACTATCAAATAAAATCTTAAAAAAAAAAAAAAGGCAGAATAGTGTTAATGATAAGCCCACTACCCAGCTTCAACCAATCTGGCTTTACCTCATTCTCTTCCTGTGCGCAAATCCCAGACATGATCCCCATCTAAATATTTCTTTTTTAAAAGATTTTATTTATTGGGGTGCCTGGGTGGCTCAGTGGGTTAGGCCTCTGCCTTTGGCTCGGGTCATGCTCTCAGGGTCCTGGGATCCAGTCCTGCATCGGGCTCTCTGCACGGCAGGGAGCCTGCTTCCCCCTCTCTCTCTGCCTGCTGCTCTGCCTACTTGTGACCTCTGTCTGTCAAATCAATAAGATCTTTTTAAAGAAAGATTTTATTTATTGATTTGACAGAGAAAGAACACAAGCAGGGGGAGCAGCAGGCAGAGGGAAAGCGAGAAGCAGGCTTCCTGCTGAGAAAGGAGCCCCATATGGGGCTTGATCCCAGGACCCCTAGATCATGACCCAAACCACTCAGGCACACCATTCATTTTAAAATGCACATCCAGTGGTTTTTAGTACCTGCACAAAGTTGTGCAAACACTACACTTTAATTCAGAATTTTTTTTCACCGCTCCAAAAAGAAACCTCATATCCATTTAGCATTTCCTCCCTATTTCCCTTTCCCTAGGCACCGGCAACCACCAATCTGCTTTTGGTCTCTGTGGACCTATGGTGTTATTTCCCTTGGGCCTTTGTCCCCTGCATTTCCTGTAAATGAACAGCTGGATCTAGAGTTTGATCAGATTTAGGGCTGAGCGCTCCATAGGAGTTGTGTGCACACATCAGGAGACAGACGATGCCGGCGGGTCTCTTATCTGCGTTGTTTGTAGCGGCTGCAAAGCATTACCTAGATTCACAATCCATTAGGGGTTACAAAACAGTTGTATTCAAAATCTAGCCTTCCGCATTTATTTCTGGAATATATCTATAAAGAGAAGTGTCTCTTCATCTGTGTGGTTAACCTGAGGTCCAGATAGATTGTAAAGGTCAGCATGAATACTTAGTTTGTCCCTTTCTTGTCAATTACCGAATTTCATAAGTTTCAAGATTTTGAACTGGTTCCCATGAAGGCTTCAAAAGTGACTTTTTTTTTTTTTTAGTTAAAATGCATGGATTTACTCCTTCATTGGGGACAAGCTTTCAAACAGTGTGCCGGATGGGAATGGAATTGGTTAGGAGTATATGTTTGGGACTGGGTCTTGACTAGTGTGTATCTAGGAGTTAGCTTTCACATGGGGCAGGGGAGTGGAAAATTAGTAAATTTGGGACGCCTGGGTGGCTCAGTCATTGTCTCCCTTCAGGTGGGGTCATGATCCCAGGTCCAGGGATCAAGCTCCGCATTGGGCTCCCTGCTCAGTGGGAAGCCTGCTTCTCCCTCTCCCACTCCCCCTGCCTGTGTTCCCTCTCTCGATGTGTCTCTCTCTGTCAAATAAATAAATAAAATCTTAAAAAAAAAAAAGAATTAGGGATATTGGTGTGCACTCATGGTTTTAAAGATGGGTGGATGGATGGATGGATGGACAGATGGTATATAGGTAGACAAATGTCTATATATAGGTACATATGTACACATGTATTACAATGAGAAAAGTAAGAATTGATAACACAATAGCTGTGAGCACACCAGAACCCGGATCTTGATTTTTAATGGGGAACCAGGGCTTCCTGGAGAAATGGTTGCTTCCGGAGCTAGGACAGGCAAAAATACAAGAAAAAGCCCCTTTGGAACACTTCGTGGAGCCAGTATATAAGGAAAAAAATCAACATTTGGCAACCATTATCTGATTAAAAAAAAAAAAAAAGACAGGCAAGGTAACACCTCCATGGCACTCCCTTCTTCCCGCCTTGACTGAGGATGTGATGCCTGGAACCACAACAGCTGTCTCACCACCATGAGAAAAAGGTTGAGCCTCTCAGACCAAAGCATTTGATCACTCTATTTGACCAAACCAGTGCCAGCAGCCATTCTCCTCCAGAATTCTTGTAAGTAAAAATAAAACCCTCTTTGTCTGAAGTAACCACCACCACAACAAAATTAAAACATTAATTCATTCAAGTGTCATCAACAGTTAATTAACCTATCAGGTGGGGCACCTGGGTGGCCTACGCTTGTGGCTCAGGTCATGATCACAGGGTCTTGGGATCCCCCACATCCGGCTCTCTGCTCAGCAGGGAGCCTGCTTCCCCCTCTCTCTCTGCCTGCCTCTCTGCCTACTTGTGATCTCTCTCTCTCTGTATCAAATAAATAAAATCTTAAAAAAAAATAAAAAATAAACCTACCAGGAGAAGATTTGTTGAGGAACCAGATATCCGATCAATTTCAAAGAATTTTCCCATAAAGCACTATTGACAAGTGCAACGTACTATCTCAGGCTGGAGACCTGGCAGACACTTTTTTTTTTTTTTAATTATTATTTTTATTTTTTTTTAATTTTATTTATTTATCAGAGAGAGAGAGGGAGAGAGCACAGGCAGACAGAATGGCAGGCAGAGGCAGAGGGAGAAGCAGGCTCCCTGCTGAGCAAGGAGCCCAATGTGGGACGCTGGGATCATGACCTGAGCCGAAGGCAGCTGCTCAACCAACTGAGCCACCCAGGCGTCCCCCTGGCAGACACTTTTTAACCAGGCTGGCGTACTCAGTAATGGAAGAACTCAACATTCTATGCTTCCTAATATATGCACTGGGAACATTTTATCGCTTCTGCAGTTCCTTCTCCAAATGCACAAATCCTAACAAAATATTAGACAAACATAAACTGAGGAACTTTCTACAAAATAACTAGCTCATACTCTTCAAAACTATCAAGGTCATGAAAGACAAAGATGGAAGAACTAATGCAGCATGAACGACACCGTGGGGTAGAAAGACCCAAAGTGTGATCGGGAATGGATGCCGGAGCTTTAAAGGACTCTATTGGAAACTTTGAATGGGCTTTGGGAATTACATGGTAATATGGGATCAATGTTAATTTCCTGGTTTTGAAGGTGGTTCTGTGATGATGTGGACGAGCGTGCTTACACTTGAGAAACATACACTGAGAAACAAAGAAAAATAGACACTGAAGGGGTGCCTGGCTGGCTTAGTCAGCAGAGCATGCAACTCTGATCTCAGAGTCATGAGTTCAAGCCCCACATGGGGGATAGAGATTACTTAAAGAAATAAAATAAAATAAAATAATAAATAAACTTGAGGCAATATTAAAAAAATGTAAAGGGGGATTCTTGGATGGCTCAGTCAGTTAAGTGTCCATCTTCAGCTGAAGTCATGATCTCGGAGTCCTGGGTTGGAGCCCAGTGTCAGGCTCCCTGCTCAATGGGTAGTCTGCTTCTCCCTCTCCCTCTGCCTGCTGCTCTCCCTGCTTGTGCTCTCTCTCTTTCTCTGGCAAATAAATAAAATCTTTAAAAAAAAATAAATTAAAAAAGTAAAGGATTCGGGATGCCTGGCAGCTCATTCCATAGAGCCTGTGACTCCGGGTCTTAGGGTTGTGAGTTTGAACCCTACATTGGTGTGGAGCCTACTTAGAGATTTTTTTAAAAATTTATTTTTATTAAAAATAAAGGATTCAGAAATGCTAACAATTGGGTAATCTGGGCAAAGGGTCTATGAGAGCTCTGTGTATTACTTCTGCAACTTTCATGATGTAAATTTGACATTTTTTTTAAAAAGTAAGCTCTAGGGGCGCCTGGGTGGCTCAGTGGGTTAAGCCTCTGCCTTCGGCTCAGGTCTTGATCTCAGGGTCCTGGGATCGAGCCCTGCATCGGGCTCTCTGCTCAGCGAGGGGCCTGCTTCCCCCACACCCCGCCTGCCTTTCTGCCTACTTGTGATCTCTCTCTCTGTCGGATAAATAAATAAAATCTTAAATAAATAAATAAATAAATAAAAAGTAACCTCTATGCCCAATGTGGGATTTGAACTCACAACCCAAGATCAAGAGTGACATGTTCTACTCAGAGTCAGTCAGGTGCCCCAATGTTATTTTAAGATTTTTTTTTTTTAAAGATTTTATTTTATTTATTTGAGAGAGAGACAGTGAGAGAGAGCACGAGCGAGGAGAAGGTCAGAGAGCAAAGCAGACTCCCCATGGAGCTGGGAGCCTGATGTGGGACTCGATCCCGGGACTCCAGGATCACGCCCTGAGCTGAAGGCAGTCGTCCAACCAACTGCGCCACCCAGGCGTCCCATATTTTAAGATTTTTTTAAAGGATTTTATTTATTTGACAGAGAGAAAGAGAGAGAGGGAATACAAGCATGGGGAGTGGGAGAGGGAGAAGCAGGCTCCCCACTGAGTGGGAGGGGCAACAGGGGGCTAGATCTCAGGACCCTGGGACCAGGACCAGAGCCAAAGGCAGTTGCTTAACGACTGAGCCACCAAGGCACCCCAATGTCTTTGGATCTACTGTAGTCATTACTCTTACTGAAGGGCAAATTATCCCACTTGTGGCCAGTGAGAGCTTTTTTTAGTTGACTCCCATTACTAGGTAATAATGTCTTGGAGAACACCTGCGCTTTCTGGTGTATCATATTGTGCCAGGTTCATCTTGTACATTTCCTACCCCAGACCCAGAACCAGATATTTCTCCTAAGTTCCCTGGTTCATTCAACTGGAAGTGATATTTAGAGACTATGATCTGGGCTTAAGCAGTGCTGATGGCAACAAAGTCAGTCTTTGTTTCAGATCTTTTCAGTGGACAGAGCTAGGAAATGTTTGCTTTTTTGCAAAGATAAAATATACTGTGACACTCCCAATTCAAGTTCAAGGTTACAGGGTTTTTACTAACATAATTAACTGTACATCTGTATCTCCTTCACTCCCTCTTAAAATCCCAGTCTTTGACATCATAAGTACTTCTTTGCTTTTGCTTTATCCCATACTAAATATGCAACAGGCTCAGGATAACAATTGCAACATCACCATCAACAATATAGTAGTGGTATATAGGGTCAAATTGTTGTGTTTTGAAATCACTAGGCATTCATCACTCTCTTGTTTCGTCACCAACTGGATACAGAAGTTCCTTTGTTTTATTTTCATTTTTAGGGCTATCTATACATTTTCAACTATGTTTTATAATGATATACCATATTTTACGTGGTTGTAAAGCCAAATATATAAAACAAGGTACATTTTTACAAGTCTAACTCGTATCTCTGTCCCCTTCCTCTACTTCTGCTAACCTTTTAAGCAATGTTATGATTTATCTTTTCACTTTTGAAAAATAAAGCTAGTACAACACAACAGAATGTAACTGAGGTAACTGAATTGCTCTATATATTCCATAGAGGGAGGGCAGGAGGGGAGAGGAGTACTGAGGCAATTCTCCATCCTACCTTGGACTCTGCATGTACCTGAACTCTCTGCCTAGGATTCTTCTACCCTCTTTCTCTCTTAGTTCACCTCTATTCTGTGTCAGTTGTTGAGTTCAATTGCTTCATCCTAAAGGAAGCATTTTTGGACTTTCCAAATTATTTCATGATATGTCCTCCCCACACTTAATACAATTTATTATTTTTGTCATTAATAATTAATTACACAATTGGTTAATTCCCTAGATTAAGGCAACAATATTTGTCCTACTCAACCCTGTGTCCCCAGAGCCTAGGACAGTGCCTGCCTCATAACAAGTCTCTTTTTTTTTTTTTTTTAAGATTTTGTTTATTCATCTGACAGGCAGCGATCACAAGCAGGCAGAGAGGCAGGCAGAAAGAGAGGAAGGGAAGCAGGTTCCCTGCAGAGCAGAGAGCCCTATATACGGGACTCGATCCCAGGATCCTGAGATCATGACCTGAGCCGAAGGCAGAGGCTTTAACCCACTGAGCCACCCGGGCGCCCCCATAACAAGCCTCTTATTGATGTTTACTACACCGAGTGAATGAACTTACTGCATGAATGAATGAGCAAGTGAATGATGAGTGGCGTTAGCTTCAGGTTTTTCCACGCCCCCTAACCTCTCTAGACTGTCGTTTTCCCCTCTGTAAAGTGTGATCATACGGTTCCTCTCTCTTCCCCTCCCAGAATTAATGAGAAGCATAAGGGAGGTTTCCCCTCCCAGAATTAATGAGAAGCATAAGGGAGGTGATGAACACTTACAAATCCCTTAGCCGGGTGTCACGTTCAAGTCTGTAACGGTTAACTAGCACTGGTCGTCGGCAGGTGGCGCCACCAACCCCGCTCGTGCCCCCTGCCGGGATGGGGCGGGGTCAGGGTTGGGGGTGGAGCCGGAGCTGGGGGCGTAGTTAAGACGCGGCGGGGGCGGAGCCAGCAGCTGCGGCGCCGCGGGGCCTGTGCGGCCCAGGACGTCCCTGTCGCCTCCGGCCCCGCCTTCCAGGGCGGGACGTGCACGGGGATTGGCTAGTGCGGGCGAGAGGCAGTAGCCATTGGTCCGTGGCACCGTCGGCTCGGCGGGCGGTGTCCGGACGCAGGTGCCGGCCGGAGCGGAGCTAGCGGCGCTGACGGGACCGGCCGGGCCGGGACCCGGGCCGGGGCTAGAGGAGGGGCCTGCGCGGCCGCCCGGCCCGGCCGCGGGTCAGGTAGGCACGGGCGGGTAGGGGGGAGCGCGGGTCCGCGGGCCGGCCCCGGGTTCGAGGCCCGAACCTGGCTCTCGAGCGGGACGCTCAGGCTCAGACCCTCGGCCTCAGCCTTCCCCGGAACGGGGGATCGCAGTTCCCGTCTCGAGCACGGCGGGAGGTCCCCGAGGCCCGGCACACACTAGGTGCCTCTCCGAGCCTCGGTTTCCCCTTCTGTGAAACCGGGTCATCCCAGCGCCCACCCGGTGGCGCTTGTTGGGAGAATTCAGAAGGTGGCGGGCGAGGAAAGACCCTCGCACACAGGAGGCTGTCCGGAAGCGCCTTCCCCAACCTCCTTCCCAGCGCGGCTCTGCCGGGAAGATAGTAAATATTATAATGACCCAGGTACTGTCTACAGAGGACTTGCTTAGCGGACTGCCTGGCTGTTAGTGGGTGCTCAGACCAGGGGAGCCAGAATTTATACGATTCGCTTAGTCTTCTAGGGACCATAATAGGTGGAAGTACTAGAAATGTTCCCTGTTACACAAATGAAGAAATCGAGGCACAGAGGTCTTTTCCCTTGGGGCCATACAGCAAAAGAGGGCAGAGCTGGGCTTCAGCCTGGCTTCCAGCGCAGGACCATGCAGGAACTGAAGGACACCCAGGAGCCTCTCTCCGGTGAGCGAAGAGGAATGAATGCATTTCACAGGCTCCACATTTCTTCTAAAAATAAGAGCAGCATTTACTGCGCGCTTACTGTGTGCCAAGCACTGGCTGTGGCTTGTGTCCTCAAACCCTCTAATAGCTCTGTAAGCTGATGACAATAATCGTGAAGAAGAGCTAATATTTACTGACTTCTTAGAAATTAGGGGTGAATGAACTGGGTATTGTTATGACCTCCATTTTACAGATGAGAAAACTGAGGCCCAGAGAGTGAAGCCGTCGGCGGGCCTGGGCACCGTTAGGGCCCTCTGACTCCTCTCCCTATAGTTTCTTGCCCCGAGGGAGGGAAATGAGGCTGAGCAGGTTGCATTTCCCCAGTGGCCCCCATACCCACCCTCCGTGGGCCTAGACAAGGACAAGCTTTGCTGGGGGAATTCAGCCTCAGGGCTCCTTCTCAAGAAGTCCTTCAGCACAGTCCACCAGCTCCATCTTAACTTACTTGACAAAAGAGAAGGATGAGGCCCAGAGAGGCAAAGTGGCTTGTCCGTGGACACACAGCATCCGTGACAGAATCAAGACTTGAAAGAATCCAGGTCTTTGGAGTCCCAGAGCCACTCACTGGACTAAGTTCAGATCTTGCTAAGGTCCCTTCTTCATGGTGTGATCTTGGGCAAGTAGCTGCCCCTCTCTGAGCCTCGGTCTCCTCACCCATCAAATGGGGGTAATTACTAGACTTATGTCATAGATTAGTTGTGAAGACTCAGTGAAATTTATCCTCCAGGCACTGGGCCAAGTTCACTTGAGGCATCGGCTCACTCGCCCAGCCCAGCAGCCCCAGAGCTGAGTCCAGCCTTGAGTCTGGCTCCCTTCAAGCCCCAGCTTCTGTGGTTTGTGCAAACCTCTGGCCTCCAGACATCCCTGATTCCCACCACGGGCCCCGGAAGACCAAGGTGTGGGGGTTAGGAGGGTTCTTCTCCCCCCTTGCTCTTACAGAGAGTAGGGGCTGAGAAATGAAACGCAACAACTTTGTGCCAGCGACGGCAGAGGGCACGTCCAACTCGGTCCCCCCTTCGCAGAGCTCGTCCCCCCTTCCCAGAGCTCACCGGGGGTGAAGAAATAAGAGCGCTTCAGGGAGGGGCACATTCCATGAACACAATAATGTGGTCACCAATGGCACTTTGGCCAGTGTGGTCATGGAAGAGGGCCTCTCTGGGCAGGTGATCTTTGAAGGGGACACTTAGGGCAAGTGTTTAGAGTTTAGCATTCAGCGAGCTTCTCATACTCAGCCCGCGGTAGTCCTTAACGAACTGTGGTTGCTGTCGTAATTCTGGTGATTTTCAGTCCTTGCTTTAGCAGATTTACTGGTGAGTTCCCTCCCCGACTCCCAGGAACAGAAATGGCAGAACTTAATATACAGGAGCTGTGATGATCTTTGGAGCGCCCAATTCCCTGCAGTAAGGTTAAGGCTGATGCTTGGGGGGTGGGAAGAATGGAGCCCCCACTTCGTACATTCTATTGGAGAGCCCAGAGGCTTCCCTGTTGACCTCTGAGCCGGAAGTTGCTCGGGAGGGACAGCCGCATACACAGCACGCCAGGCTCCTGCCACTGCTGCCCTGAGGATGTTATCTGGGCGGTGCAGTCTTCCTCCCCACTTCTCCTGCCTCGGGGCTGATATCTGCTTATCTGGCTGGCAATGACCCAATTGTGGAGGCTCCGAAGGGCACGGTGGGCCAGGAAGGCTTCTGGCTGAACTGTTCAGACGGTACTGATCATTGCCAGATGATGGCCTTGGTGCAAAGAGTGAATCACTTAGGCTGGCTTTTCCCCTTCTCTCTTAGGGGTCAGGTTTGGCCAGCAGGGGTTTGTAAAATCTGCCTGGGGGGTGAGTTTGCTGGCGTCTCTGGACTGCAGCTCTTGGAGACAGATGCTGGAGGATAAGACAGGCTCAGCCCAGGGACCCTGGCTCCAGGTTTGCTGCTGCCTCTGTTACTTCCAGGAAGTTCTCAAGGGAAACACACAAAGTCTTACTGGCTCCTTCTGGGTTGGGGGTGAAGGCTGCCAAGGGTTCCTTTTGGTGGAGCAGACCCTAGGTAGGGGGTAGGGGGAAGAATAGTGCTGAGGCCCCCCACCCAGAGCAGATTTGGGGTTGCTCCCTAAGTCTCTGGTCATTTCCCACTGCTTCTCCACGAGGACATGGGCACGTCTTGGAGCACCTGCTCCAGCAGGAACAGAGGCTGCCGAGAGCCCCCCAGCCTGCACCATTTTCCTGATGGCCTGACGAGTCAAGGAGGTATCAGACGATGTCCTGTCCTGGTCTGTTCGGCCAGGTTTCTAGCTCGGTTCTGCCCTACTCCAAGGCAGGCTCACATGCTCTGAGCCCAGCCCCAGAAATCCAGTCCGTGGAGAACAAGTGTTTAGGTGGTTGGTGGGCATGGTTCTAGCCCAGGAAGGCCCCAAGCAGAGGGCCTGGCACACAGCAGGCACTCAGTACCTGTTCGGGGCTCTCACCATGTCTGGAGACGTGATGCTGGGGGTGGCCTCCAAGCCTTGAGGGCTGGACCTAGCTGGCCTTTCTCAGGAGGCCCCCTCCTGTGCATCAGGCCTGGGCTGAGTTGCAAGTAGCATCCCACTGAATCCCCCATTTTACAGATTGGGCAACTGAGGCTCCGAGACCTGGATTCAAATGCCAGTTGGTGTTTGGCTTGATAAACTTGCCCTTAACCTCCCTGCTGGCCTCTCCCCAGGCTCCTGGGACCATGGGCCTCGGGCCCTGAGGACACAGGGCTCCTTGTGGCCATGACGACGGGTGACTGCTGCCACCTCCCTGGCTCGCTGTGTGACTGCTCTGGCAGCCCTGCCTTCTCCAAGGTCGTGGAGGCCACTGGCCTCGGGCCACCCCAGTACGTGGCGCAGGTGACTTCAAGGGATGGCCTGCTCCTCTCAACTGTCATCCGAGCCTTGGATACGTCCAGGTGAGTGGCAACCGAGCAGGGCTCTTTGCTGTCACTCGCCTTACTCTCTGGGCCAAGTGATTTTCTCCCGGTCTGCGGTCAGAAATCCAGTTGTCTAGAGGGTCCAGGGGGGCAAACAAGCCAGAGAAAGGGACCTCAGTCTTTTTTTTTTTTTTTTTTTTAAAGATTTTATTTATTTATTTGACAGAGAGAGATTACAAGTAGGCAGAGAGGCAGGCAGAGAGAGAGAGGAGGAAGCAGGCTCCCTGCTGAGGGGAGAGCCCGATGCGGGACTCGATCCCAGGACCCTGAGATCATGACCTGAGCCAAAGGCAGCGGCTTAACCCACTGAGCCACCCAGGCGCCCAGGGACCTCAGTCTTAACTGCCGTGCAGACACAGAAGCCCAGCTGGCCAGGTCCAGTTCTCCAGGAAAAACAGAAATCCCAGGTTGCTGGGTGAAATCTGGAGATTAGACCGTGGGGAGCAGCTCCTAGTTTGGAGAAACACGATAAGGGAGCGATTCACGGTGCAGGCTGTGGATTCACAGCACCACGGCTCAAATCCTGCCCGGCAGCCCCTCTCCTTCTGGGACCCTGGACAAGTTCCTTTACCCTAGTCTCTTGGAGATGGGGACACCTTCCTCATTGCATTGTTCCGAGAGTCCCTTGCCGTGTGGTCCACCTCCGGTGTCTGTCCACGGGTTTGCCACCTCATCTGCCTTTGATAGAAGTAGTTAAGCCCCAGTGTGGGCCTTCCGGACCCCCTGTGAGCTACGCCTGCCTGGTTCGCCAATCTGTCATAGCTTCCAAGGAAAAGAGCTTGAGGTAAACCCTTCAAATCTGAATCTGAATCCATTTTAACTCGTTGGGATTTCAGACACAAATCGGAATCCGTTTTCCCTCATTTGGATTTCAAACAGCCACTAGCTTGGCTAAGAGAACGAGACCCTGGGGGATCTTTTTCTTTTTAATTTTTCAAGTGTTCTGGTGTTGCCATTAGCTTTATCTGCTGAGATTTCATTCCTAAGTTCTTTTCCAGGTTTTTTGTTTTTTGTGTTTTTTTTTTTTTCATTGTGGTAAAATATAGATAATCTAAGGTGTGCCACTGTAACCTCACACTGTTGGGCAGCTGCCCCCCACCACCTGTCTCTAGAACTTTCTCGTCTTCCCAAACTGATCCTCTGTCGCCCTGAAGCACGAACTCCCCTCCCCTCCCCCACCCTGTGCCCACCATCGCCTCCCTGTCTCTGTGAATGGGACTCCTCCAGGGAGCTCCTGGGAGTCCACAGTATTCATCTTTCTGTGACCGGCTTGTTTCACCGAGCTTTGCGTCATCAGGATTCACCCGTGTTGTGGCTTGTGTCAGAATTAAGTCATAAGCTGTTCATTCCAACATCAAAAGAAGCCCCTGGGAGACCTCGAAGTGCTTTGGAGGGAGCTCACTGCCATTCACCCTCCAAGTCTTTGCCAGGCGTCACTTCCTCCAGGAAGCCTCGCTCAAGCCCAGATGATATGGCGGGTCTCGTAGGCCTCCTCTGGGGTGTGGGGTTTTATGCCCTCATCCCTGTCAGTGCTCTTGAAGGCAGGACAGAGTCTGTGCCGGGTAAGCCAGGCTGGGAGCGAGGGGACATTTGGTGGGGTAGGGGGCCTGGGAAGAGGCTGACCAAAGCTAGGAGGGTCTCCCTACATGGGGTGTCTGAGGGGCACTAAGTACCATCCCCACTTCCCTACCCTCCCTCCTGACACCTGGGAAAACCAAGGCCCAGAGGGAGGCAGATACCTGCTTGTGTCCCTGAGCATTGCTGAGGCTTAAACCTAGGGCTCCTGCTGGGGTTGGAAGGGGAGAAGCTCGTTCAGTCCCCCCAACTAGTCTTGCAGTCCTCAGAAACAGGACAAGTGGCGGAGAGCAGAGAGTCCCTCTGTGACCCCACGGATGGTCAGGACAGCCATGCCCCGAGACCACTAGGCCCTCTCGATCTGCTTCTTGGCCTCTTTGCTCATGGCTCCTCCCCTCTGAATTTTTTTTTTTTTCCTTTCTTTTTAAAGTCATCTGTCCCCAGCACGGGGCTCGAACTCATGACCCCAAGATCAAGAGTCACAGCCTCTGCAGGCTGAGCCAGCCATGGGCCCCTCCCCTCTGAGTTTTGATCTCGCTCATCCCAAACCCGCCGAGGCTGAGGACCCGGGCAGATCCACCCTCCCAGAGAAAAGGCTGCTGTTTGCCCGCAGTGTTCTCATCCTTCAGCCTTTGGCGCTCTGCCCACCAGTGCCAGAGCGAGCCCAGGCCGTCCTCGAAGCTTCCCAGAGCATTTCTGCACCCCTGACCCTTCCCCTGCTGCCTTTTCCACGTGGCTTCTGCCAGCTTCCTTGCCCACACTCTCCTTTCTCTTGCTCTTGGAGTGTGCCTGGGCAGCCCCACTGAGGCTCCCCATCTCTACCCCTGGCCCATTTCCTTCTCATCTGTGCCGTTTGTGCTATTAACTTGCTAGAATTTCATGAGTGAAGTCCATTTCTCTTGTTCTGCCTCCTGGAGCAGGCAGCGTAGTATAGCCCGTAAGGGGGCCCCACAGCAAGACGTCCTGGGTTCACACCCCGGCTTTGCGGGCTACTAGCAGTGTGAGTTCACGCACACGGGGGTCACCCCTTGGTGCCTCAGTTTCCCCATCCGTGAAAGGAGGGCAAAAGAGCACCTTCCTTGCAGGTTCCCTGGGAGAATAACAGATTCGTCCACGTGCTGCACTTGGAAAAGGGCCCGGTCCTTAACAAGTGCTCCGCAAGAAGTCAGGTTTCATTTTGTTTTGTTTTCTCTGAAGTGGCTTTTCCAAAAATAGTAGGATTCCCTGGGACAAACCCCAAACTGACATGGCTCTTCCTCAAGGTTCTCGTCCCTTCCACTTCCTGGGGTTGGCTTCCGGAGCAGGGATTCCTTTCCTGTTAACTCTGGGATCAGGGTGGAGCCCCGTACAGCCTTTGACATGGTGGAGGACGGCAGAAGGTAGCCGTGAGGGGTCCGCTCGTGGTTTTGGCTTCAAAGCAGCCATGCTCTGCCCCACAGCAGGAGACGCTGTGGAGAGGATAGAAAGTAGTTTCTGAGGGGAAACTGCTGTTATCTGGGAAGCAGCCCTCCTGGTCTGCCTCCTTTGAGTGTTCCTGCAGTCCACTCTCCAGGCAGAAATGTCTGGAAAACAATGACTCAAGTGCTGGACAGCCTCTGAGCCCACCGAGGCCACACCCCCAGCCCTGAGCTACCCCAAGAAGGACCCGGTATCCCCAGAGACCAGGCTGGGGCTGAGGCTTCCCTGAAGTGGCTTCCTGTGGACGTTTGTTATGTCTTCTGAGCCCCCCTAAAACATAAGAGCAGGGGAGCTACTCTCCTTGGATGCACAGGTTTCTCAGGTAGCGTGGCCTTCAGGTGCGGCTAGATCCAGAGCCTGTGGTGGTGTCCTTGAGAATCTGTCTTTCCCTGTTGCTTGGCTCTGCTTTTCTCTGTTTGGCACCATTCACAGACTCCACGTGGGGACCAGACGCTGCCATCAGCTCCTGACTTACATCAGCCTTGCTATCTCTAGTTCTGGAGTTGGAGGGGTGGGGGTGGGAAGAATTTCAGGAATGAATTCACAGTGACTCTGATTGCTTCACACATGCCTTTCCCTGAATCAGTCCCGGTGACCAGGGGTGTGTGGTGTTCTAACCGTCAGGCCTGAGGTCATCAGGGGTGTTGTCAGCTCTGCTCTAGTCCTCAAGGACCGAGAATTGTTGGTTGCCCGGGACAGTTAAGGGAGTATTGCAGGAAAAGGAGGAGCAGACGTTAGATGGGCGTGTATAAGAGGTGCTTACGCTGGGCCAGAAATGGGCCACAGGAACCCAGGGAGGGAGCACATGGCTACAGTTTTGGGAATTTGGGAGAGCTTTCCAAAGGAAAGGAGGT
This sequence comes from Neogale vison, assembly GCF_020171115.1. Taxonomy (NCBI): domain Eukaryota; kingdom Metazoa; phylum Chordata; class Mammalia; order Carnivora; family Mustelidae; genus Neogale; species Neogale vison. The sequence goes on from NC_058096.1 coordinate 219,298,327, forward strand.
CTGGAGCTGGGCGTTGAAGGATGAGTAGGAGTTTGCCAAGCGGCAGAATAGGGGCAATGCTGAGCCTGTGATCCAGTGGGTGGCGGAGCAGGCATAGGCAGGAGGCTTGCTTATTAGTCATGTGCTCTGTCTCTGTGTCTAGCGATGGTCCCTTCTGCCGGATCTGCCACGAGGGAGCAAATGGGGAGAGCCTGCTCTCTCCATGTGGTTGCACTGGCACGCTGGGTGCCGTTCACAAGAGCTGTCTGGAGAGGTGGCTTTCCTCGTCCAACACCAGCTACTGTGAGCTGTGCCACACGGAGTTTGCAGTGGAGAAGCGGCCCCGACCCCTCACAGAGGTATGCTTGGGAGCCCCAGGTTGGAGCGGGCAGAGGGAAGGCAGACAGGCCTAGGGCTGGAGGAGAGGACTGCCCAGGAATATCCTTCTCTATAGAGTGGACCTCCTTCCCTACCACCTCCCCCTATGGTAGTGGGGGTGGGGAGCCAGACCCGAGACCCTGTGCCCCCTCTCTGTTCAGTCACCCCTAAAGTTGAGACCTGAAGAATGAGGAGTCAGTAATGCCAAGGACCCAACCTGGGGAAGGGCTGTCCTGGCAGAGTGCACAAGTGCAAAGGCCCTGAGGCCAGGAAGAGTTTAGCATTCCTGTTGAAGCCTGGGTGGCTGGAGCGGAGCGAGTTACCAGAGATGACCGTGGCAGCTACTCCGGGCTTTGTGGGCTCTGCCCAGGAGCTTAGACCTCAGCCTGAGTGGCATGGGTCAGGACTGAGATGAGCATTCTCGGGTGTGGTGGGTGCCGCACTGCCCCCCAGAGTTCTGCTGGCTGCATGGATGCCCTCGGGACTTCTCTGGGCCTGACTTAGAAAGGCCCCTGGCCCGCCCAGGGGGATAATGGGGGGCCCTGGGGGTCGGATTTAGGAGAAGAGTGAGGTGTAGGAGAGGCAGCACCCCTCTCCCTTTGCCCTGCCGTCCAGCCACACGGGCCTCCTCCCTGCTGTACTTGGCCCAGGCCGCACACTCCCGAATCAGGGCCCCATATTTGCTGCTCTGCTGCCTGGGGTGTCATTCCCCCCGCACTCCCCGCCCTGTTCTTCATGTGGCTGCTTCTGCTCATTCGGTTCAACTCATGGTCCCCTCCTCAGCAAGGCCATCTCCTCCCCAACCATGCACCCCATTTCATACCTCTTGCACCAGCGCAGGAGCTCCAGAAGGGCAGGGACCCTTCTGTTCTGCTCACCCGAATTACCATCAGTGAAGCCCACTTCTCTCGCCCCTTCCTCTGCGGCGGGCTGTGGAGCACAGCATCTACGGGTGCACGGGCCCTGCAGCCAGACCCCCTGCTCCCCAGCTTGCAGTCCTGGCTCTGTGGGTGACTAGTTGTGTGAGCTGGCACAAATGTGTCCGTCCCTCTGTGCGCTCTCAGTTTCCCCCATCTGTACAATGGGGGCACCTAGCAGGGACCGGGAGCTCATTGTAGGCTCAGTAAGTATGTGAAGGAAGGAGAGGCCAGAGGGAAACACCCGGGGTGGGGGGGACGCTGGTCCCACAGGACCCACCCATCCCCTTGCCAGGTCTGCAGGCAGAGACGCAAAGCCTGGAGGTCCCACACCCCATCCCTAGGCCGGGGGTCTAATGGGAGGGCCATATGACGCCCACTTCAGCAACTCCTCCCCGCACCCCCCTGCAGTGGCTGAAGGACCCAGGGCCTCGGACAGAGAAGCGGACGCTGTGCTGTGACATGGTATGCTTCCTGTTCATCACGCCGCTGGCTGCCATCTCGGGCTGGCTGTGCCTGCGCGGCGCCCAGGACCACCTCCGGCTCCACAGCCGGCTCGAGGCCGTGGGGCTCATCGCGCTCACCATTGCCCTGTTTACCATCTATGTCCTCTGGACGCTGGTGAGTGGCTGCCGGCTGGAGGCATCTGGGGGTCTCTGGTTTAGGGCAGGCAGGCCAGGGGTTTGGGCAATGGCTTGGGGGCCTCCCTGCCTGCCTCCGCCTCGCTGTGCCTCTGCCCGGGGCGAAGCAATTCCTGGCATCTCATGGAGCTCCACATTCTGAGCCCAACCAAGGGCCAGGGAAGCCACGAGTCAGGTGTGAGCTCGGCTCCTGAAAGATGAGGGCGCCTGACTGGCAGTGTCGGGCATAGGTCCCCAAGCCCAGCAGGACCAGCTGGGGTCAGGGGAGAGGGAGGGCAGGAGGATGAGAGGAAGAGCGAGCCCAGAAGAGTGGGAGGGAAAGAGCAGGAGAAGGAGAAGGACAGACAGACAGGAAGCGAAAGAGGTGAAGAGGGAAGTCCACTGGGTTCGAGAGGGACTGGACTGGCAGCCATTAGGACCCTCGCCCGGGGAGGAGCCCCCAGTCTCTCCTCTTAGGGATAACCATTGTTGTCTAGCTGTGGGAGCGATCCCTGCTCAAAAAGTATTGGGTATCCATTAACAGGTTTTTTTTTTAAAATGCAAACAGCATGAAACCATACCTAGGGCTTCATAGTCTGCTTGCTTTCACTTTGCTAACGTCCTTTAAAAAAAAAAGGCAGTCACCCAACAGTTATTCATGGTCTGGATGTACAGTATTTATTTAACTAATCCCTTTTGATGGACACCGGGATTCTTTCTCATGTTTTCTTCCCCTTCTTTCTTTTCTTTTCTTTTTTTTTTTTTGCTGTTATGAACGGTGCATTGAGCACCACCTGTGCAAATGCCTTCTTGGAACTTGTGATCTAAGACTACGAACCACTGACATTGGTTTAAAAAATATTTTTTTTTATAGACTATATTGGGTCAGTTTCAGGTTCACAGCGAAACTGAGAAGAGGATACACAGAGTTCTCGTATACCCCCAACCCCATCCTGTGCCACCCCAGCAATGTGCCACCAGAGGGGCCCCTTTGTTACAATAGAGGGACCTACATTGACACATCACTGTGTCAATGTGGCTTCCATTACGGTTCATACTCGGTGCTGTACATTCTCTGGGGTTTGAACAGATGGAGGATGAATGTAGCCACCATTATGGTATCCTACATAGTAATTCCACTGCCCTAAAAGTCCTCTGGGCTCCATCTGTTCGTCCCTGCCCCCCACCCTCCAACTCCTGGCACCACTGGTCTCTGTGTCGTCGCCATAGTTTCATCCTTACAGAATGTCACAGAGTTGGAATCAGATAGTGTGTAGCCTTCCAGACTGGGTTCTTTCCCTAGTAACCTGCATTTGAGGTTCTTCCATGTCTTTTCACGGCCAGAGAGCTCATTTCTTTTTAGCACTGGCTAATCTTCCCTTGTCTGGATGTCCTGCCGTTTATCTGTCCACTCATCTCCTGAAGGACTTCTTGCTGGCTTCCGAGTTCGGGCAGTTCTCTGACCCGGTGACATTTAAACCCTTCCAAGAAGCTGTCCCACTTCAGTCCCACTCTAAGACAAACAGAAGGGGAACTCCTTGCTCCATGCCGCTGACCCCTGCACTTTATAGGGTCCCAAATGCCGGTGGGGAGTTTTCCCTGGAGAGTGAAAGGGTGTGTGTATACGCAGTCCGAATGAGAAGTGTATGAATGCAGTCTCTGTTTCTGGAAGCAGGAGCCTGGCCCTGGTTTGGGCCAAAGCAGGTGCCACCTGGGCTCAGCTTCCCTCCCCTGGGGGCGGAGACCAGAGTCTGGCATTCCTCCCCCGCTCCCCACTGCCCTGCAGGTCTCCTTCCGCTACCACTGCCAGCTGTACTCAGAGTGGAGAAGGACCAACCAGAAAGTTCGCCTGAAGATCCGTGATGCAGACGGCTCTGAGGGCACACAGCACTCCTCCCTGGCAGCTGGACTCCTGAAGAAGGTGGCAGACGAGACACCAGTGTGAAGGCTGGGCTGGCAGGGCCAGAGGCAGCTGGTGACGCCCTGGTATTTGGAAGGACGAAACTGCCCGACCCTTCCTGCACGGCCGGAATGCTTCTTAGGCCAAGAGACACCAAGCGGAGCTGATTTCTGTGATCCCACATGAAGACATTCTCCAGTTGTTTTGCACACTGTGGTACATGAGGACAGATGGACATGGTCCTGAGCTTCGGACAGAGCAGGCACCCTGATCTCGTTCTGAGGTCCACCCGGCCCCCTAGGGGCCAGGAGCCATGGCCATAGGTGAACCAGGGCGCCCACGGGGCTGGGAGGTTCCGCAAGCTTCTTGCACTTCTCTGCACCTGGCAGGCTCGCTTTCCTGGCACCCCTTGACTTTATAAAGTTGCACTGCGTTTCAAAAACCCACCCTGAATGAATAAAAGGAGCCCTTGCTGGACAAAATGGACTTGTCAGTTACATTTCTGAGCCGAGGCCTCGAAGGGAGGCACCTGGGACCTACAGGGCATCAGGTTAAAGAAACAAAACGGACCCTCACTCAGCTGGTTTTGAGGGATCTGTTGTGTACGCCCGGAAGACACAAAGCCGGAGTTTTTGAGCAAAGAGCAGGTGGTGGCAGGGTCATATAATAAATGATTTCAAGTAAATACACGTAAGAACAACAGTTTCCATCTACTTTGCATCTAGATAACTAGGGCCAGTTATCATGCCGGGCCCTTTCACACTCGGAATCACTAACGTCCGTACGTAGCCAGGGGGACCTGTGTCTGAGTCTTCGCAGGTGTCTTCCCTCTGCCCATCCTCAGCGGCAGGAATGGCTCTTACCCCCATTTTACAGAGAAGACCGAGGCTCAGAGCAGGGAGGCTTTTGTCTGAGGCCCCAAGGCTCTAGGAAGTAGAGTTAGGGTTGATCCCCGGGGCCACACAGGTCTAGTGCCGAGCATTCTGCATAAAAGCAGCAGAATACAGTCATGCTAGCAGAGGCATCCACTTCTTGAGCTCGTTCTGAGCTTTCTACATTTGAGGGTTCACTCCATGGAGCCACAGTTATTACTCAGAGCAGATCCAAAAGGTGGGTTCCGGGGCTCTCTTGTGAATCCCATTTGCAGACAAGCAAACAGAGGCTCAGAGCAGTGGGTTACTCACCCAAGGCCACACATCCCTGATGGGCTCAGCACAGTGTCTGGTGTTTTCTCGTTTGCTGCATGAGTGACTGCGGGGTGTGTGGCTCACCCGTAGAGGGAGGAAAACCCTTTCTGCCCTAGGTAGATAATGGGGAAGCCAGTCTGGCCACTGGGCGGGGAGGAACAGCAAAGGGCAAAGGCCTGAAGGCTGGAAACTATGCAGCCCAGGGGGAGGAGCAGCAGAGCCGCTGAGCCATGCTTGGAGCCCTGTAACTGAAGGGCAGAGGGGCAGGAGAGAGGCAGATGGATAGATGAGTAGGCCTCTGCAGGCTTCTGGGGGCCTGCAGAACAGGTTCATACCCAAGTGCCTCAGCTCGGCTGGCAATCAGGGTCCTTCTAACCTTCTGTAGCTTTTTATGCCATGCATTTCTGGCACCCACCTCTCACGGGCTGACTTTGGAATGTGCTGTCCCTGGAGACAGTGCTGAGGCCCCAGGATGTGCCATCATAAAAAAAGATCCTTTGCAAATCTCTTCTAACACTTTTATTTTTGTTAAAGATGTATTTACTTTTGGGTTAAGCCCAAGACTTGCTCTCTCTTTTGCTAGAGTTAAGGGTCATTAAAGACTGCCTAGGGGCACCTGGGTGGCTCAGTGGGTTAAGCCGCTGCCTTTGGCTCAGGTCATGATCTCAGGATCCTGGGATGGAGTCCCGCATCGGGCTCTCTGCTCAGCAGGGAGCCTGCTTCCTCCACTCTCTCTCTCTGCCTGCCTCTCTGCCTACTTGTGATCTCTCTCTGTCAAATAAATAAAAAATCTTTTAAAAAAATATGTATTTACTTTTGACGCCTGGGTGGCTCAGTCGGTTAAGCAGCTGCAGTGGGTTTGGGTCATGACTCCAGGGTCCTGGGATCAAGTCCCACATCTGGCTCCCTGCTTCTCCCTCTGCCTCTGCCTGCCACGCTGCCTGCCTGTGCCCCTTCTTTCTCTCTCTGACAAATAAATAAAATCTTAAAAAAAAAGATTTATTTATTTGAGACAGAGAAAGAGAATGCATGCGCACACGAGCTGGGGAGAGGAATGAGGGGGTCTCATGCAGATTTCCTGCTGAGCAGGGAGCTGGATGTGGGGCTGGATCCCAGGACTCGGAGATCATGACCTGAGCCAAAACCAAGAGCCGGACACTTGACCACTTAACCATCCGAGCCACCCAGGTGCCCCTCTTCTGATACTTTTAATTATAGTGAGGAGAAAACTGCAATTTGGTGCTAGGCAGTCTTTTTTTCCTTTTTTTAAATATTTCATTTTATTTGACAGAGATCACAAGTAGGCAGAGAGGCAGGCAGAGAGAGAGGAGGAAGCAGGCTCCCCCCTGAGCAGAGAATCTGATGTGGGGCTCCATCCCAGGACCCTGAGATCATGACCTGAGCCAGAGGCAGAGGCTTTAACCCACTGAGCCACCCAGGTGCCCCTAGGCAGTCTTTAATGACCCTTAACTCTAGCAAAAGAGAGAGCAAGTCTTGGGCTCAGAGCTGTTGGCATTACCCCATGACTGAATTTGTACTTTATTTTTTTTTTAAGATTTTATTTATTCATTTGAGAGAGAGAGCATGAGCAGGGGGAGAGGCAGAGGCAGAGAGAGAAGCAGACACCCCACTGAGCTGGGAACCTGATGTGGGGCTCCATCCCAGGACCTGGAGATCATGACCTGAGCCGAAGGCAGCCACTCAACTGAGCTACCCAGGTGCCCCTGAATTTGTACTTTAATGGCATCACCCTCTTATTTTTTTATAATAAGCTATTTATAGCAAGTTTCCAGTATGCAGTGTGATGTAAGGCGACATTTAAAAACATATTTAGGGGGAAAAAGTGTCAATTAAAGGAAAGTATGAACAAAATCATAGTTCAGGAGATGGCAAGACCCAGGAATGTGGGCAGCATTGGGTTAAGTCAACCAGTCCATAGAAACCTAGCCTGGAAGTTTGTCTTCTCAACCAAGGCCTGGCTTATTCCTGATTTCCGATTACACTCACTGCAGGAGAGGGACTGGATAGACAGGTGGCCTCTTGTCCCCGCTGCTTTGCATTTGGACTCTTCTCCCTCATTCTGACAGACTACTGGGGCCTCTTCCATCATCTCTGAGCCTCGCTGAGCAGGCAGATTCAGAGGTTGGTGAGGCTTCATCTGTCCCAGGGACCCCTTGAGTCTAGGAGAGGTCTAAGGGCGAGGAAGGTAAGCTTAGATACCTATGCAGCCCCGGGAGAAGACCTGGTGTGCACAGGGGAATTTAGTAGAGCAGGGAATTCAGCAGAGCAGTAGAGCTGAATTTAATTTAGCAGGGTGTGGGGGGAGGAGATCCTTGAAGATGGTTGATAGAAGGAAATTCTATGAGACAGAGGAGTTTGGGGAGTACGTGGGAATGGGGCCTACCCTCTGTGTCAGGCTGGGCTGTTGGAGTTCGTCTCTGGGCCTGGAATTCTCAGTCTGGGTCAGATTCGCCAGGCCACATTAAGCAGCTAGGATGGTGTGGCAGATGAGATATTCCCCCAGGGCCTGTTGATATGCAGCCATTCTGTGAGAGAGGGGGTAAAGAAAACTTAACTTAAAACTTTGTAAACCTAGAGAGAGTTAGGTGGTTGAATGGGAGCTTCTCCAAGATCCGGTGAAGCATTTCAAAGTTCCAGAGACACTGGGGAGTGGGGTGCTGCAGGGAAAGGGACCTGGAGGCTTCTGAACGTTTTCCCGGGCTCTGGCTTCTTCCCAGGCCAACATGGTTGCTCCAGGACAGAACCTTTAGCGCCCTTAAAAACCTGTTTCTGGACAGAGCCGAGTCTTCAGGACAAAGGGATCCAGGGGCAGGCAGAAAGGAACCACCCTTAAGGTTAATGGGCTCGTCTGGCCAGTGACTAATTTCTTCTATCATGTTGGGATTCTTGCCTGGTCACTCAAGAAACATCCATGAGCACACACTAAGTCCTCAGCTACATGTTTCGGGGTTTGGTTAATGCACTCAGTGAGAGGAACTTAGACCATGAACTCCGCACCCAGGAGCTCCCAACCTGGCGGGGAGACAGGCCGGACAGAGCCCAGGTATTCTTGGTGCAGGGTGATACCTGCTTAGGCAGAGAGCATTTTGCACAGCAGTCTTGTCTGGCCCGGCCGGGGTCCTAGGGAACTCCTTTATATTCTAGTAAACAAAACTTTCGCGGCTTCTCTGTGCCAGCTCTGATTAGAGTGGAAGCTGGGAGTGAGTAGGTCCCTGTAGGGAGTTGGGGCGGTGCCTCCCCTCCCCGACTTCAAGACCGAGATCGTAGGTACCTAACGCAAATTGTTTGCGGTAATGAATGAATAACAGCTGCCGGTCCGCGCTTGCGCGTGGCGGGGGCGTGGCCCCGACCAGGGGCGTGGCCCCTGGCGGGAGGGGACGAGGCGGGCGCGGGCCGCGGCGCGCGCAGGCGTTACTGGTCGCGCCGAGTCACGTGAGCGCGCAGGCGCAGCGGCTCGCATCCAGCTCCCTCACACAAAGCCCAGACGCGGAGAAAATGGCGGCAGGGGTCGAAGCGGCGGCCGAGGTGGCGACGACGGAGACCAAAATGGAGGAGGAGAGCGGCGCGCCCGGCGTGCCAAGCGGCAACGGGGCTCCGGGCCCGAAGGGGTGAGTATTCCACGGCTCCCTGTCCCGGGCCCGGCACCTTCGCGGCGGCCGGCGGCGGCTCCGTTAGGTCTGTTGGTAGCCTCCCACCGGCGCGGCCGCGGCCCGGGCCTTCCTAGCCCGGCCGGTCTGTGGGGGCGGCCTTGGCCGTGAGGAGTGAAGCCGGGCCGCCCCGTGAGCGCCTCAAGGATCGCCCTCTCCTCCCAGGACGCGGACCTCGGCTCCGCCGGCCCGTGTAGGCCGGGCTCGACGCCGAGGCCTAAGGCCGGGCCCCTGCGCATGGGGATGATGGCGCGGGTTCGGGAAGCCGGGGAGTTGCGGAGTCCGCCGCCCGCTAGCCTGTCGAGTGACCTTGGGTTGAGTGGTTTCACAACTCCCCTCCCCTACCGCCCCGGGTCTCAGTTTCGCGATCCGTAAAGTGGGGGGAGGGGAGGGCGTGCGCGCGCAGCAGTTCGCGCGCGGTGAGCCCCGGTAAACGGCAGCCGGGGCGAGGCGGTTAGGTTTCGGCAGGCACCGCGAGGCGGGTTCGGGGCGCCACCTCTTCCTTTTCCCCTCCCCCGCCCCGCGGGGAGTTGCCTCGGTCGGAACCGCCGCTAGCCCCATGCTCTGGCCCGGACTCGAGTCCCTCGCGGCGTCCCTCGCGCCTCCCAGGTGCGCAGTAGGTAATTGTAGAGAGTTCGCATCTGCTGCTCAGGGTTCACCCTTAGAAACAACCAAACAAAGGGTGGGGGCGGCGGGAAGAAAGCTCCTCTTCCGTGTTCCAGGGGCAGATTTTTCCCTCATTAGGCGGGCTCGCCGAGTTGCGAACTTCGTCACCTTTTCTAGTCCAGCATAGGGCTCTATCTTGGGGTTCCTGGTTTTTCAAGTTTAATTAAAGATTTAACGCATCATCTTGTGTCCCCGTGAGACCCAGCCATTCCGATAGCAGTCACCTGAAAGACGCGGAGAGACGTGGCTACAACCTACAGCTGGGAGGAGAGGGGACGCCGGGGCGCACAGTTGATTTTCTACAAATTGTTTAAAAATTGTGGTAACCTACATAACCTACGATTTACAGCTTTAACCGTTTTTGATTTGCGATTCAGTGACGTGAAGCGCATTCACAGTGTTGTGCGACTACCACCCCCTGTCCCCGTCCAGAACTTGATCATCTTCCCAAACTGGAGCGCTTACGCATGAACTTACTCTCCCTCTTTCCGCAGCTGCTGGTCACCTCTGTTATAAGTTTGTCTTTTATGAATTTGCCTTCCCACAAAGTTTTAGTGTGCATAACTAGAGTTTGTGGAGATTGAAAGGTTATGCGGTTAAATTGGCTTTATGTGAATGAGCATTCAGTAAATACTGGCTTTGTTAAACTCTCTCTCCTTAGGTGGGGAGGAGCAAAATACCATGGTTACTGGTCCTGAGAAATCAACAGAAAGGCATCCTGGAAGTATTCCCAACACTTTGCTATTGAAAACTGGGAAGAGATGTGCTTATGTGCACTTTCTTCATCATCTTTTGGGGAGCCTAGTGGGATTTCTGAGGGCCATTTTTGGGGGCCTTTAAGATACATTTATTTCCGGTGTTTCTCTTTTCTTTCAAAGCATTTATTACAGGATGAAGTACTGCTAGAACCGGGTTAGGTGGTAAGTTTGGTTATAGATTATAGCGGCTGGGGTACGTTTTTCAGATTTCCCTTTTTCCACTGTTCATTTTCAGGTAGTAATTTTGTGGCTGATTCACTTAACATGTGCACAGTTAGAAAGAACCGGAAGATTTTAGAGATAAAATAGCCCTTGTTGAAAAGAACCTAGAGCCTAGGACTGCCTAATCCTGGATAATTTGGGAAGATAGTAACATTTAGATCATTTTGTAGGGCTTTTTTTTTTTTTTTTTTGGGTATGAGGAAGCTCTTGAAACAGCTCTTTAGAATAAAGCCCTGACCCAGCCGAAGGAAGCAATTTACATTTCTGTAGTAGGGTAATTTGGCTGTGATAGAAGTGAAAGGAGTTACTTGGCGGGAAGCCTGGAGGGCCCAGGTCCCTCCAACCTAACCTGCTGGGGGGCCAGGAGATGTACCTTTGGTTGGAGAGGGATGAAAAAAAGAGGATTGGGGAGAGGCTGAGAGGAGAGTGCCCAGAGACGAGGGATTTAAGTATATGCTTTGCATATTTGTAAAAAACTGAAGCTGCTGTGGCACTTAATGCTAAAACACTGGGAGCCAGCTGGTGGGCAATGAATTCCAGGCTAAAGAATCTAGATTTTTATCTTGAAAGCCTTTGAGGGATGGGAATGGAGTGAAATTTACAGTTCTTCTGACCCGTGTGTCCCAGGAGTGGAGCAGTGAGCAAGCAGGCTTGATTGAGGACCCCAGATAGGAAAGCTGATTGTTCAGTTCATTTTTTTCTGGGTGCGGAAGGTGGATTTGTCTTATTTTGATGAGAAATCTTCCATCTAAAAGGCAAATAAGATTCAGAGTTAAGAGTATATTTAGTTAGGGAAGAAGTATTCATTTTAGAGGACTATTTGAGGGTTTAGGTGTGTGTCTGTCTGCCCCCCCCATACGTGAAGGTTGTACCGTATATTTAAAATCAGTGACTTAACCTATTCCTTTTCTAGATTAAACTTGTGACTGAATCAGAAAATTGAGAGATGGAGGTTATTTTAAAAAAAATTATATTTAGTATAGATTGCCAGTGAGGTAACATTGTGATAGCTCTGTTTTAGAACTGAAAAAAAATTTTTTAAGCAGTCGAGAAAACTTGGGTTAAGGAAATTGACTCAGAAACTAGGGGTGACCATCTAGACTCTTAAGGCCCTAGTTGTTTCCACAGTACTATCCTGGTAACCTCTTTAAACACAGTCATTGAAAGTGTTTTATTTAAACCACATTCTCTACTTTGCAATGATTTGAGTGTCTGCTGTTCTTTAAAAAGTGACTATATACTTGATACAGGATTTTTGAAGCACAGTAGATTGTGAACTGAACTTCAGAGAGGGTTCTGTATTATTTGAATGAATGCTCCAGGTCTTGACTTTGACTCTTTGGTTTTATTCATGGCTAGGCGAAGAGATACTAGTCTGCGAAGATTAGGTTGTTTCATGGACTCTCCCATGATCATGTTTTACAGTCACAGAGTTGAAAGCATTGAATTGCTCCTTTGGGCAGTCTGTAATGAGTACAGTGCCTAAGCGTCCTCAGCCACCACCCTGGTGGGCTTGTTTTAATCACTATGTCAAGGTAGAAGACTAGGAATGGATCAGTTCCCCTCAAGAAAATTACTGGTACAGAGATATATCTGTGCCCCAATTACTGGGTGCCAAGTTGTCTTTAAACCTGTAGGTGTGGATGGTCCTCTCCTTTTACAGAGGAAGGAGCTGAGGCCCAGCAAAGACCGTGGTGTTGCTGTATAGACCTGGATGTGTGGTGCTTAGTCACCTGTAGTGCTTCCCCTTTGGATATTGTGCTGGACATTGACCAAACTGCTTTTTGTTAGGTTGTTTGTTGATTCCCATAGCATCCCTGGGGGCTACCCTGGATACAGGTTATGCTGGTTTTGCTGGTAAAGAAACAGGTACGGAGCGTGAGTTGCAAGGGTGGTTTAGTGGTGGATCTGGAGCTAGAAGAATGCCAGGACTAGTGCTCTGTGCGCTGAGTGCATTAGAGAGCTCGGGGCCAAACGTAAGGGTTGATGATTCTCAGGGGACTTGTGGGGGGAGAAGGAGTCTTTGCTCTTGGGACAGGTGATCAGGATTTCAGGGTGTTGGGAGTTGCCATTTCAGACTATACTCTTCATTGAAAAACTGAAAGTGGTGAGAGTATTGAACTCTCTGAAGCGTAAGAGGGGTTAGGGATTCAGCAAATGGAGCAGTTTTTGTGGAGCAGGAACTGTCCTTATAGTTGCGGTGTTTAGGTACAGTATAATTCTCGTTCGGTGGAGCAGTGACGTGAAAAAATGGATTTTCAAAGAATGCAGTCAGTGAAATAGTTCCCAAGCCGTATTAGACATACTTCATTTTCATGACTCGGAGGTATTTACAGATATTTTAGGCTTGTGTTTTGATGTATCGTGAGGTTGATAGACTGTTAGAAAACATTTTTATTTCTGTTTGGTCTACTTAGACCTTAAGGTGGATGATTGGGTGCCAGAATAGACCGTGTTCATTGGCAGTTGGGAATTGAGAGCCAGTTAGCAAGGAGAGCATCAGTAAGAGATTTAGCTGGCCTAGGTAGGTCTCTTACTGTGGTTTCCGTTGCTTTGAAAGATTCCATATTTGATACTTTATGTTGGAGTTACAAGTAAGTTATTGGGTCAGGTTTGAAATTTAATGAACGTAAGTGGAAACTTAAAAAATTGTATTCTTGGCACAATATGCTGTACATAATGGAAATGCGCAGCACAAGTGTCAATATTGTGAATCCCTCACTGAGTCAAGGTAATAAATGTGTCCATGACCCCCAGCAATTTTTTCTCACTCTGTAATCTTCTCAGTCCTCTGTTTCTCCATCCCCAGGCAGCATTTCTGTCCAGGGGACATTTGGAAGCGTCTTGGAGATATTTTTGATTTTTACCTTCAGGACTGAAGGATTGATTGAGTTGCTACTAAGATCTCTCGGGTAGAAGTTGGGGATGCACGTGGCAGACCCACAGAACAGAGCTGTTGTCCCAGAATGTAGTGCTGAGGTTGAGAAACCCTGCTGTGGATTAATTTGCCAGATTAGATTTTCTCAAATATAAAATTTTATATGATGGTATCATAGTGTATTGTAACCCTTTTGTTTGGTTTCTTTGAGTGTTTCTTGTTGCATGTAGTTATTAACGTTTTGTTGCTGAGAAGTATTTCAATTTACGGATCTACTGCAACTTCGTTTTTCATTTACTTGTTTAGTACATAGATAGCTGGGTTTGGGACATTACAAGTAGTGTTGCTGTGAACACTTAAGGTTCAAGTTTTTGTATGGATATACACTTTCTCTTGGAAAAGTATCTAGCTGCAGATGATTGAGTCATATGGTAGGTGTGTATTTAACCTTTTTAATGTATATAATTAAATTTGGGGTGTTTGGGATTGAGCAGTTTTGTCAGTGTTGTCAAAATATAATCTTAAGAAAATGTACTTCTTGGGGGCACCTGGGTGGCTCAGTGGGTTAAGCCTCTGCCTTCGGCTCAGGTCATGATCTCAGGGTCCTGGGATCGAGTCCCACCTCGGGCTCTCAGTGGGGAGCCTGCGCACCGCCCCCCCCTGCCTGCTTGTGATCTGTTTGTCAGATAGATAAATAAAATCTTCAAACCACGTGGAAACAAACCAAAGAACGTACTTTTAAAAAGCTTTTGGAGTTAAGTGTTGTAAATATCTTGGGGCTAGAGAAGACTATTCCTGAAATTTTATCCTGAAGACAAATGAGAAAATGGGATTGGATATTTCATTTTATTTTACTTTTTTCAGATTTTTATTTATTTGGCAGAGAGAGAGAGCAGGAGAGGGAATATAAGCAGAGGGAGTAGGAGAGGGAGAAGCAGGCTTCCCATTAAGCAGGGAGCCAGAGGAGCCTAGTGCGAGGCTTGATCCCAGAACCCTGAGATCATGGCCTGAGCTGAAGGCAGATGCATGATGACATTTTTATTTTACTTTAAAAATATATATATTTTTTAAGATTTTATTTATTTGACAGGGATCACAAATAAGCAGAGAGGCAAGTGGGGGCCGGGGGGAGGAGGACCCTGGGATCATGACCTGAGCTGAAGGCAGAGGCTTAACCCACTGAGCCACCCAGGCGCCCCTGGACATTTTTAAAAACTTTTCAAGATACCACTCTTAGAACTCTGTTAGCTGTATTTGAATATGTACATTGAGTGAGATATCTTTGAGGGTGGTTTACAATTCTGTGTTAAGAAGGATTAGTGGTATAGAGATTATTTAAGAAAAAATAAAGATTTAGAAAGGGGCATTTGGCTGGCCCAGTTGGTAGAACATGTGATTCTTGATCTCAGGGTTGTGAGTTCAAGCCCCACATTGGGCATAGAGATTACTTTAAAAAAAAAAAAAAAAAAGAAAAAAGGTTGCTGTTGATCACTGAGTTTATGAAAATGTAAATTTTTTAAGAAGCTGGAAGTGACGAGATAGTTCTCACTCCATTTACTTGGGATGAAACTTCTCAGACAGTGGAAATGATTAGCCAGAGGAGGATTTGGGTAGAGTGCTGTGCTCACATCTTGGACGTAATCCATATGAGCTGCTTTCTTTATGGTGAGCCATGTGATGTGGATTAACCCCAAACCAGATACCCAGCTTCTGTGGTTAGACTGGGTAGCTAGCCTATTCTTAGCCATAATTATCTGCAGAATATGGGCTGGATACTTTGTTACCTGCTTTGACTGTAATTAGTTATTTATATATTTTGTAACTGATAGATGAGGTAAGCAGATGTGTGAAAACACAGACTGGGACTATTTCGGTGTCCTGGACCTTGTGTCAGAATAATGGTTTTTAATGTAATTAATTATAGAGTCTGTGGGTTTCAAAAGACCAGTTATATTAAAATATGTTTCTATCCACAGACCCTCTCTGGAGGTCCATGGTTGGTGCTCTGCATTTTATGAATTTTTACTAACACTTGCCTTCTTATCTGCCAGGAGCAAGAGACATGTTGGCAAATACACTCTGTCTGGCAGACTTCGGTGTGGAGCTTTCATACGGAGTAGACAGGTGGCCTCTGTGATGGTTGAGGGTTTCCTTTGAGATCTGCTTGTGCTGTGCAGCCAGACTGAGGAGGATCTGTTATTAACTTGGGGTAGACAGAGTAGAATTCTAGGAATTTGTGGATTCCAGTAGCTGTATCCCTCCATATCTGCTAGCGTCTGTGAAGGAAGTCTGTTTATTGCATGTTGATACGTGTGAAATCATGAGGAAATTGCCTTCCTTACTTTTGCCTAGGAGGATACCTTCACTGGGTTACCACTTAGAACCCTTGTGTTTGGATTGGAGGGACCAAAAGGGGGAAAAAAAAAAACCCAAAACCTTAGGGTTACAAAAAGTTGCTAACTTTAAAAATTTTCCAAGTGGAGCGGCTGGCTGACTTAGTTGGTAGAGCATGTGACTTTTGATCTCAGGGTCCTGAGGTTAAGCCCCACATAGCTTACTTAAAAAAAAAAAAATTATTTTTTAGATCCAAGTAAATAATGTTATAAGAACAAAGTCCTCTAGCTGTCATCTCGTATTTGAACATTACCTCTCCCACACAAGGAAGACATATCCTAGAATAAATATCAGCCCTTTAATTAAATAAAGGTAGGCATATAAATCATTAATAACATAATCTTGGCTTTTTGTTTTTCCATTTTTGTCATGGATCACAAAGTCTCTGCTAGGCTCTGTGGTTTGGGAGTTGGCTGGATTTTCACTGGTGGAAAGCATAGGGGTTGTTAAGCAGAAAGTGCAGGACACAGTGCAGGAAGTGGAGGAACTTCTGTGTCTGCCACATCCCAGTTGTTTCTGGTCCCCTCTCACTGGTGTCTGCCTGTGGTCACTGCACCTGAGTGGGCAGCTCATGGAATAGCTTCACTTGGCCCGCCCATGTGTGGTCCCTGGGCGGCGTGCAGCGATCCATTTCTCTGTGCTGTGGCCTAAGCTTCCAGCCTGACGTCTGGTTCTGTGTTTTTGGAAGTTAGCTTTTCTTCTGAAACTTATGTCCTGTCCTAACTTAAACCGAATTTGTATCTGTGGAGCTTAGAAATGAAGTGTTAGTGTGGAGATGCCGGACACACAAAGGTAAAGAATATTACAGGTAAAGCCATGCTGAAAAAGCAGGCAGCCTTAGATGAAGGTGGGATCTTTTCCTGGGTGTTGTCTTAACTATTGGGTCGGTTAGACTTCAGTTTTCCTAGGGTGGTATAGAAAATGGCTGTTTTCTGGTAAAAACAAAACAAACTTCCTTATTGTGGTAAAAAATATAAATATAAAATTTGTCATTTTAACCATTTTAAGTGTACAGTTCAGTGGCAGTAAATGCTGTGTTGTGCACTGTACCACTATCCATTTTCAGAGCTTTATCATCCCAAACAGAAACTCTCATCCGTGAAAACAGTAACTCCCCATTCCCACCTCCCCCAAGCTTCTGGTAACCTCTCTTCTGTCTCTATGCCTGGCTTATTTTGCTTAGTATAGTGTTTTCAGACTTCATCGGTGTTGGAGCAGCTATCAGCAAGCATTTCATGCCTTTTGTGGCTGGATAATATTCCATTGTATGGCTATACCACATTTTCTCGATTCTCTTCATCTGTTGGTGGGCACTTGGGTTGTTTCCACCTCTTGGCTATTAAGAAGAATCCTGCTGTGTGGCGTACAAGTATGTGCTCCTTCACTTCTCTGGATCTGTACTGCCGGAGTGGAATTGTTGGGTCATATGGTAATTGTGTGTTCTCACTTTTTGAGTGACTGCCCAAATTTTCTGTAGTGGCTGCACCATTTTATATTCCTATTTAAAGAAAAATTTTTCCCCCCAGAACAAAATGATAATTTTCTTTGTGAGGTTAAAATTGGTTGGGCCTATAGGCACCAGCTCATTTCTGTTCCATATAGTCTTGCAAATCTTTCCTTCTCTTTTCCTGTTTCTGGCATGAAGTTAAAGCACTTTGGGCCAGGAGTTGGCCTCTTTTTCCCATCTCTGTTAAAGCCCCTAGGAATGTATGAAGGCATAGGAGGGCAGTTTCTCGGGAATGGCTTCTTGATAAGTGGGTTTTAAGGAGTGCACTACTGTACCTTTCTGTTCTATGAGCACTTGAGTTTGAATGTGTCAGATCAAAGTCATTATTAGTCTTGTGTTGGATGTAACTGTGTGGAATTGTAAACCTGGCAAATCAAATACTGTCTTTCATATTGTGCTAACATATGGACCCTTTTTTTCCCTTCGAATTCAGTGAAGGAGAGCGACCTACTCAGAATGAGAAGAGGAAGGAGAAAAACATAAAAAGAGGAGGCAATCGCTTTGAGCCATATGCCAATCCAACTAAAAGATACAGAGCCTTCATTACAAACATACCTTTTGATGTGAAATGGCAGTCACTTAAAGACCTGGTTAAAGAAAAAGGTAATGGTACTGGTGGTCGAGTAGGGTAAGAAGGTTGATGTGTCATCTTTTCTGTGGCTAATTCCTTGGTTATTTTTTTGTCAGTGGAAGTTGATCTGGGTAGAGCATGTGTTCTGTCCACGCTTGAGAGTTAAGCCGCTTTACCCACCCTACTTTTTTGTGTGGTCATGCACCCGTGTGTCAAACAGGGTGGTTTGTATGGTCCTTTGGCCTACAAATGATTTTACTGGCTTAATATGGTTAATAGGGCTTTGATTAAGCTTGAGGGGAACCTCTTTGTGTTGAGGAAATTTTTTGATTTCTTCATATTAGGTGGGAGAGGTTTTTCCTTTAAAAATTTTTTTTAAAGCTTTTCAATTCTGGAGGGAAGTTAGTTTGTTTAAATTTTGTGGATGTCTTCCTGGGATCAAAATTTGGTAGTTGGAACTTGTGCTGCTCAGATTCTAAATTCTAAACCATTAGCTTGTATTTAAACTGTTAGGCTTTTTCCCTGGGCAGAAACCTGGGTTAGATCGGCAATCGGAGAGCTCCAGATAAGGCATCTGCTACATGAT
This sequence comes from Neogale vison, assembly GCF_020171115.1. Classification (NCBI taxonomy): domain Eukaryota; kingdom Metazoa; phylum Chordata; class Mammalia; order Carnivora; family Mustelidae; genus Neogale; species Neogale vison. Next base: position 219,316,558 of record NC_058096.1, read on the forward strand.
GCTTTGCTTTCAGGCGCACTTCGGTAGCGGCCCAGTGTCCAGATTCTGGCCTCGGGCAGGGGAAGCAACTGAAGCTCTGCTGCCACCAGGAGGTCCTAGGAGGCTGGTTGTCCCTGTGGTCCTCTGCCTCACCCCCTGTGCACACCATGTGTATCCTCTTTCTTTCCACATTCTTGTTCTGTGCTTTTGTCTTCCTTTCTTTCCTGATTCTTGGCCCTGCTGGTGGCACTCAGGGCTAAAGAGATTGCTCAGCCCTGGTTAGACAAAACTACTGATAGAGAACAATGTGTCTGATGCCTTGAGGTCTCCAAGGGAAACCTAGAATCAAATTACCCTTAAATGGAGTCTTTTTGAAGGACTGAAAGGTATTGGTTTTCTGGAGCATTCATAATGAAAAGAGATTCAAGCTTGAATTGTCAAATGATTAACATTCAGTGGCAGAGATGCCACTTGGATAGGCCATTTTGGTATGTGTACTGGTGCTCCCAGCATTGGGTTTTGAAATTACTACTGGCCCATTGCCATCATTGTCCCATCATTTAATTTGACCATGACATGCCAGAAGCACTAGGCACCGTGAACTTCTCTGTACATTCATGTAGGCTGCTCCCATGTAGTAGTTTTCCAGATAACCTGGATGGAAAAACGTTTGGTGTGAGATTTGTTTTCCTGCCTTGATCAGCCAAATCATTCCTGCCAATGCTCCTAGGGCAAGAGTGAAGTTTCTTCTTTTCGTCTGAAGGGCGTGTCATGTGGCATCCCAGATGCAGTGTTCTTGGTTTTTGGGACTGCTGCTTCAATACAAGCTTAGAATTTCTGTACAGTACAGTTGGGTCTCATTCGAATTAGTTTTGGAATAACCCCCAAATTTGTGTTCTCGTGATTTGGTTGAACCGCTGAATTGATACTTCCATTGATAATAAGGTATAGTAGTTCCAAGAACCAGGAATGTGGCTTTGAAAACGCAATTGTTAGAATTTTGTACGAGATTGCAGGCCAAATTATTTTTTTATTTTTAGGAGTGTGTGAACCAGTTTTGGGACATGATGGATAAAGTAGGTGACATTTTTACTGCTTTACCATTCAGTAATTCAGTTTTGGAAGCCTTAAAGCTGGTAGCAGCAGCAGCCATGACGTTTCTGGATGTAGAAGCAGTTCACCTCAATTTCCTATTAAGTGCGGGGCCAGCCTGGTGGTTTACTTGGATCCTTCCAAACTGGTTCTCATATTCCCCGGCATACTGCTGCGAATGCCCTGGCTCAGCCCTTTCAGTGTATTTTTTGGTGGTGTAATTTAGAATTACAGGTGTGCAGTAAATAAGTTATTTTAAACAAATCTTAAAATGTTCTTGTTTAGAGCTCCCCTGTATAGGTTAAATTAATTATTTTTCTGTTTAAATTACTTGTACTGTGGGTGAAAGTTTCATAAGAGAATTTTTTTATGGTAATGCTTCTGTTCAGCATGTGAGGTCTGAAGAAATTTACTGTTCACATACACAGGTCTCTTCAAAAATGTCCTCCTTTTTCTGTTAGGTTTAAAATTGCATTTATTCATGTCTTGGCAAAAAGATAATATGTTTAGTTGGTTATCGGAAATCTTGAAGCCTGTTGTAAGTTTTCGTTTTTTGAAGACTTGTTACTGCAGCTGGGGGCACTTAGCACCCTAAAAGTCTCAAGGTCACCTCCAGAGTGGGCCACCTGTGGATACCTGACTTACTACAACTCTGCCACTTTATTGGTCTGCATCTTAAGAGTTCTGTTATTTCAGGAAACCAGCGGAATAAGCTAGAATTAGTTGTCTTCAACTTAAAGGTCTAGAAAGTGTCCTGTTAATGCCACACTGTCTAACTGCTGCCTCTCAGAAGTGGACTAGTAGCTTCCAAGTGGCAAGAAAGGAGCTTTTCTAAGGCTAACCATGCCTAAGATGCCTCATGGACCCCTTCCTAATTCCTGATCTTCCCCCCTTCTTGGCCACCGAGTGTATATATGCTGTCTTAAATTTGAACATTTAGCAACATTCTAGGAGATCCTATTAATGATACAGTGATAGTGTGAATTGGTCACTTTATTTTTGCTCCTGGATGGGATCACAGAGCTTGTCTGGGGCCCAGCTGTTTGGTGGCAGTATCATGAAATCAGCACTGATGAATTTAAAGAATTTAAAGAGAATTTAAAGTATTGAGAACTTTGTTTTGTTCTGAGCCAGGCTACCCCCCCCTTTTTTTTTTGGGTCATGCACCGCCCCCTCCCTCCCCCGGCAAGTTTTGGATGTGGATTAAACAGCTTTCATAGCTTGTAGAATCACGTGAGCTTTGCCCTTCCTGCTCTAAGTGTCCTCATGGAACAGAGGAAGGGTTTCTGTTGGCCTTCCTTTTGATCATGCTGATTTTTTAACGGAGATAGTACATGGGACAAATGGTTGCTGTGAACACCACAGAGTTGCTAAATTGAAAAAAAAAAAATTGAGAGCTGGTGTAATTGGAGATCAGGATTGGAGATTGTCACGTCAAGTTTGCAGATGCTTTCACAGTCTCACAGCCTCCCTGATTTTCATCACTGGAGACAGATTGGGATCACATGAAAAGTGTTTGACCTTAAGGACTAGGTGAAAAAGGTGACCTCGGGAATTTTAAACTTTCATGTTGTGCTGCATTACTGCGAAGTCGTCTGTGGGTGAAGAAAGCTCGTTATTGGGCTGCTTATTCTCCTGACCTAGCCAGGGAGTTGGCACCATGGAGGTGGGGCATTTGTAAAGAGACAGGCCTGAGCTGGACCTGCAGTGAGTAAACATGGGAGCACCATGTGAGGAATAAAGGAACATCAGTGGTGGAGTTTGCTCTCAATCCCAAGTTGACCAGCAGTCAGTTTAACTTGTGTAAGCAAAGATTTCTTTAAGCACTTAATCCTCTGTCTTCATTTAATAGATCGCCTTTTTTTTTTTTTAAAAGATATATTTATTTTGAGCGAGTGCGCGTGAGAGAGTGCGTGTGCTGGGGCAGAGGCAGTGGGGGAGAGAGTCTCGGGTGGACTCCACATGCGGAGTGTGGAATACTAATGTGGGGCCTGGTCCCTTGGCCCTGTGATCATGACCTGAGCCAAAACCACGAGTTGGACACTTAACCCACTGAGCCACCCTGGGGCCCCTGATGGGATTGTTTTAAGTAAATTTCAAATTCCAGCTGATTAGGAAACAGGCTCAGAGAGCAACCGTAGTCCAAAATAAAGTGTCTGTTGGCTCTTGAAGACAACCTACATTGTGGGGTTGTGGAGCTAAAGTTTCTTTTCTTTCTGTCTTTTTTTTTTTTGGAAAGATTTTATTTATTTATTTGAGTGAGAGAGAGCGAGCGCATGAGCAGAGAGAGGGTCGGAGGGAGAAGCAGACTCCCTGCAGGGCTGGGAGCCCAATGCAGGACTTGATCCTGGGACTCCAGGACCATGACCTGAGCCAAAGGCAGAGGCTCAACCAACAGGCGCCCTAAACTTTATTTATTTTTTATTTAATAAAAATCCATCATATCTAGTCTCTTTGTTCCTTCATATTTTCCTTTTTTTGAAAATTCAGCCTGCATTTTGTGAAGACCTGTTACGCTAACACATTTGTGTCTGTGGGCAACTTGGGTTGTCCCTGCCCCACCAACCTAGTAGTGAGTGCTCTTCTGTCACTGTGGAAGTAGGAGCAGGAATGGGCTCACTAATTTTCTAACTTGTCCATAAATCAAGTAGTCCTTCTGTAGAGTAATTATTTTGCCAGGTTTCAGGTTGTCTGTATATTAAAGACACAAGCTTTCCAAATTAAAATAGGCATCTGTTCTGTGCACCCATCTAAGCATGGCCACCTAAGGGGTGTGTGTGATAACGTACCCTGCTCTGTGGAGCCTTCTGCCTCCACCCTCGCCTTTAAATTGTAGGCCTTTCCACATAGGAATTCTCTTCAGTGAAGCTTTGTCCTCTGTCCTCCCTCTCTGTTTTTGGTCCATTTCAAAGGAAATGAGAATACAGACACAAGTAGTGTTTGTTACAAAAAATATGTGCAGTTATGTTAAATCACAGTAGCTCCGAGTGACCGCCTGACTTTTTGGGTTACTTGTTCATTCTGCTTATCCTCTCGATGTGTTTTATGCTTGAGGCGGTGTTTTTAATCATGTAAATGTTGGTTAAAGGTGATTTGTTGAAGCATTTTAAAATCAAGGTAGGTAAAAACATTGGGCATTAGATTTTACAGTTTTAGTTCTTTCATTTAGATGTTTTGATATTCAAAGCTGCAGTAGAATTTCCAAGAGCCTTCTTTTGGAAGATCCCATCCATGTCTAGGAAGGGAGAGGAGCAACAGTAGTTTTCCATCAGTAACCTGAGAGTTCCATTTGGGCGAGACTGTTCCTGCTACCAGTTTATTAACTCTGCCTCTCAGTCCTAACTCGTGTGCTCTGGTTGATTTGGTCTTTCAAACTTCCTTTCTAGGTGGCAAATTTCACCTTCAGTGTTTTGTTGCCAGTTGTACTGACTACATCAAACAGGTCTTTTGTTTAATATCTAACAGAGAGGTGGTCTGCTAGTATCTTCCTACAGGGAAGTATGAACTAGCGCTTCCTGCAGGTCCTGTAACCCTGATTTGCTTACATCTCTGAATTGATGTGGACTCTCAGGGTAGAGGTTGGGAATGCATGAGGGACCTGGTTACTATTGATGCTCTCTTGGGAACACTACTACTCCAGCTAGAGCCACAGCAGCTGCCCAACCTGTGGCTAACCTGATAGGATGGAGGGTTTTTTAAATGTAAATTTGTTGTTTTTACCAAACAACGATGCCATGTGGGGAAACACAAAAAGGGATATTTTAAGCAAAGTTTTGGTGCAGAGGATTGAAGTTGGATGTGTGCCATCACTAGAATGTTAGATGGAAAAAGTCCCAATTTCTAAACCTAGCTTTTTGGAAAAAAAAAGTTTGGTTTGGACTTGCTTGGTGTCTAGGTTGCAGTCAGTGACAGCTTTATGGACACAGACTAGAAATTTAAAAATGCAACAGTATTTGAATTCCGACAACGTAGTTACAGTTGTCTTGAGTTAGATATTGTGATGATTCATTTTTAAGGTTACTAGATGGTATTTAACAGCTTGTAGAAAATAAATTTGAGGTCTCTTCACTGTATTGACACTATTTGGCATTTTATCAAAGTGGAGATAAGGCTGTTGGTCCTCAAATGGCTGCTGCTGTTGAAATGAATGGCTTTTTAAAAACATGGCCTCAGGAATGACTGCACCTTTTTTGGAATCGCTTTACTTTTGTAAGAGTAAAATAAAGCCAATTTGTATGTCTGTCCCTTGGCTACGATCATTTTCTTTTTGCCCAACTGGAGTGCATCCTCCAAAAGTGAAATTATACCAGTCCCTATTTCTTTTTTTTTTTTCATTTCTTTGCACTGATTCTCTCTCCTTCCTGTTTTGTGCAAAGTGCTGGTTTGGTTCTGTAACAGTCCAAGAAAGGACAAGGGGAGGTGACTTTGAACACTTGTCCTTCATGTTGTCAACTGCAGTGCAGATATATTAGTAATAAATATGCCCTTAAAATTGTCAATTTTATCTTAAAAGTAATTTTATCTTACATTTAAATCTTCCCTTGCTATTATTTTAAAATCCTCATAATTCGAATTCCTTTGAGCAAAGGAATTAGAATAGGCGCAACTTGAGGCCATTAAGAGGTTTACTTTTACCCTTGTACTGTTGAACCAAACTTGAATACAGAATTGGAGAAGGCTTTACTACCATAAAAATAATCTTTAAAAAACAAAACAAAACAAAACAAAAAAGGATATTCCTGAGGACAGAAGCACTTTCTTGACTCTGGAGAGCCTGCTTAAGAGATTTTCTCCAAGTTAACACTAAATTTCTGTTCTTTTTGTGCCATCTTCAAGTTCAGCAGCCATTTTGGTGGTTGTCTTCTTGATGGGTTCTAACATCTGGTCATGGTGGTCATGAATTGGCAATCCAAACCTTGAGGAAAATCTGCGAAATCTTTTGAAATTCTTTATTTTCTGCCCCTCTCCCCCTTATGTAGTTCAGAATTACGTGAATCTTAACTTGTCTAGTTGCAAACTGAGCTCTACATTTGCATTTATCTGTGTCTCTCAATGGGGAGGTTGAGAAAGCAGGAAGAAAAAAGCCTGGCTTGTTAATGCACTGAAGAGAATCCAGATGCTGCTCTGGTTTATGATCAGATACCGGAACTTCTAACTTCTGGCAGTTCTGGAGCTTGGGGCCGTGTGCAGGACCAGCTACAGATTTTGTGGAGCCCCATGCAAAATGAAAACGGGAGGCCTCTTGTTAAAATATTAAGGATTTCAAGATTAACATCAGAGGATTAAACCAAGTGCGAGGCCCTCCTCTAAGTGCAGGGCCATGTGCAGTTAGTCGCACGGGTTGTACTTGTGTGGCTGGCCACACCATGTGGCGCCTTTGAGCATATACACACTTGCACGGCCTTGTAGTTAGTATCTGAGCTCAGTTCAGTGGCTTTGCAGCTTGTGCGCTGCTTACCTGCTTTCACCGTAGAAGTATATTGTGTAAAATGTTTGCCTCCCTTTCTCAAAAAAAGTGAAGCACGCAGACTTCTTTCCTATAGATTTGGATTGCCTCTAGTCATGAGTGAGTATTTCAGACAGGGAAGGTGATATGGAAATCTGTGGTAATAGCTTGTTTGTGGTGGGAGGAAAATCAAGGACATAATTGTTAACGAGTCTCACCTACTTTTACTGCACACCTGTAATGCCTAGTTTGGTGGTTTAGAGAATATGGAGTGTTTCTGGGCTTTCTTATAAGGCAGAGGCTCCATACAAGGTTGCTGATGATTGTTCTAAATTCCCATTGTTTTCTTGGCTTTTCTCCCTTGGTTTATGTGTCGTCTGGAAACTGATTTGTAGTTGGTGAGGTAACATACGTGGAGCTCTTAATGGACGCTGAAGGAAAGTCAAGGGTAAGTGTCTGAGAGAATTTCTTCTGTGGATTTACTACTTGAAAAATGTAACTGTATGGTGGCGTGGAATCGAATGAAATCAGGAAGGCAGTGAGTGCTCACGTTACAGTAGCTATGTTTGATTTTGCCAAACATTTGAGTGGGGTGGGAGGGGATTTGCAAACGGGAGTCCCGCTTTTCCAAATGGCTGGCCAAAGAGCTTTTTGGTATTCTGTTTGGATGCCCAATTTGGATAACTGGGGACCAATAGCAGCATTGTCTCTTTGTTAACAGAGGAATTGGCTGTGTGTGAATTATGCATGGAATTTTAGCGGTGGTATATTAATGTAAAACGTGTGTTTTTGTCTAGAAAATGTTACTCTTGGTCGTTTGCTGAATTTGAAAGTTGTGTGAACCAAAGATTCCGAAAAGTCGCCTTTGTGCCAGTAAATTGTAAAACAAATATTAAAACCTGAACGTTTAAAATTGGCCTAGTTTAAAGAGAAAATAAATTATTTTGTTGTGCAATAGAATGGCTTAGAACAATCAAAGGATGAGCTTTAATTTATGGAAGGGATGGATTTAGGAGGAGTATGATAAGGAATTGATTTGAGTACAGAGAAGCAGATCTAAAGTTTGTGTGATTTCTTGGAGAACCTGAATTTAGGTCTGCTTATTACAACTTCAGTAACTATAGTGCAATGCTGGTAATGTGCAGGCAGAGGAGATAATGAGGAGTCCAGCTTTTAATGAGGAAGGCGAGGCAAGACATTTCCTGTGAGCTTCCCCTTAGAAGGGTTAATTTAAAAACTAACTTTGTTACATAAATCATATTTGTAATTTATGTAACTGTCATTGATATTTACTATGTTTTTCTTTTCTTTTTTTTCCCCCCTTTCCTTGCTCTTCTGACTGGTCTGTGGCTTCCTCCAAAGGGATGTGCGTAAGTATTGTCTAGTTACTTACTGGCAATTGAGCCTCCTAAATTGTAGGACTGGTTTCACTCATCTCCTTTTGACTCTTCATAGCGTTGTTGAATTCAAGATGGAAGAAAGCATGAAAAAAGCTGCCGAAGTTCTAAACAAGCATAGTCTGAGTGGAAGACCACTGAAAGTCAAAGAAGTAAGCTCTTGAAACAATGTGGATACCATTTATAATTGTCGAGTTGTCCCTGTTTGGAATTAGGAAAAGACAGAAATATTCCTTGACTACATTTTATGGAGCAGACCAGCTTGTTATTTTTAATGAAGAGGGTCAGTCACGGGCTGCGGTAGTCACTCCTGTAAGAACTTTGGAATAGTGGCCGAGCACATCCTCAGCAACCGCTTACTGCCTTCCTAACGTCTCATTTGTCTTAGAGCAGCCTGCCTTGTTTTTTTTTTCAGGGGTGCTCAGACCGAGCCCGTGGGGTGTATGTATGCGTGTTAAGGGATTCTGTGCCTCCAGTTTTACCCATCCTGAACCCTGCTCTTACCTAGCCAATCTTTTTTCTTCTCTAAAGTGAATTTATCATTAATCTACTTTGATATCTAATCCAAACCAGATTATCTTTTCTCCCTTGAGGGAGAGGGAAGTTTTTGTTGATTAGAGCGCTCCCTGACTTAATGTTGACATCTTAAAGGAAGATGAGTATATTCAGAACTCAGGAGAGCATGCTAGGGTTTAAGGTTTCTGTGTGTTGAAGAGACACGTGAAAGGGCAAAAAGTTGAAGACTAGTGCCAATGCCAGAGTTTCATAAACCTGTCGAGACCTTAACACGAGTCAAACGCCTGAAAAACGTGAAGGACCGGAGCACCTCGGTGATGTAGAACTGCGTTTTCAAAGTTTTGGGAAAAAAAATCACTGATGGGGTTATCAGAAATTAACAAAATCCCATTGAAAATTAGTGAGATTCAACTATACCAAGCCTGTGAAGATCTTATTTCCATCTGGAAGTGTTCTATGTTCTGCCAACTAATTCTGTCATCAAACCACTCCCTTCGCCCCCCCCCCCTTTTTTTTTTTTAGTTAAGTTGAGAGCTAAATTTTACACATTTCTTTCTTCCTATTCCTTTGGCTGGAACTCTTCCTAGCCTGCTGGTTGAGTTCATTTGGATTTCTTGTTATAGATTTCGAGACTTGCTTTCCACCGACTTCTCAATCTCGAGTTTTGGGCATATCACTTTTTGTGAGATCATGGTCTTAGTTATCACTGGGTCAGTGAAATCTAACACTTCTGTGCTTGTTTTAGGATCCTGATGGTGAACATGCCAGGAGAGCAATGCAAAAGGTGATGGCTACGACCGGTGGGATGGGTATGGGACCAGGTGGCCCAGGAATGATTAATATCCCACCCAGTATCCTAAATAATCCTAACATCCCAAATGAGATTATCCATGCATTGCAGGCTGGAAGACTTGGAAGCACAGTATTTGTAGCAAATGTAAGTAAATGGAAATATTGTCTAAAATAGAAAATCAGAACTCTATGAAATCATCTTGTCAATATGTTGTGAAAGTCGTTCTTCTGTTTGAGAGGAAAAAATGTTAAAAAGAGGGTTATGCTTGGGGTGCCTGGGTGGATTGGTTAGGCATCTGACTTTGGATTGCCGCTCAGGTCATGATCTCTGAAGGCCTTGGGATTGAGCTCTGCGTTGGGCTCCTTTCTTAGCGGGGAGTCTGCTTCTCTCTCTCGCTCTTGCTCACTGTGCTCTCCCTCCCCCAACTCTCCTAATTTACATAAATAAAATCTTAAGGAAAAAGGGTTATGTTCTCTTCTTGATCTGTTAAAATTAGCTTTGAGGTTAGACTTTGTCCCATAGTGGCCACTGCAGTGATAAGTCACAGGCCCAACCATGGTCCTTTTGCGCCCATGTTTACTGAATTTGCTGGTTACAGAAGTGGCAGCTGAGTCTGCATTCCCTGTGGGTTTATTTAGGTGCCGGTCAAAAAAGTATATGAGCAAGGCTGACATTCCCTCCCTCTTGTGTCTGGGGTGAAAGGTAATACCCTTGCCATTTGCAAGGGGAACTAAAGGAAAGTGAGTTGGGGAGGGTGATGGTAAACCAAAAAAAGAAAAAAAATTTTTTTTAGGGGTGCCTGGGTGGCTCAGTAGTTAAGCCTCTGCCTTTTGCTCAGGTCATGATCCTAGGGTCCTGGAATTGAGTCCTGCTTTGGGCTCTCTGCTCAGCAGGAATCCTGCTTCTCCCTCTGTCACTCCCCCTGCTTATATTCTCCTCTCGCTCTCTCTGTCAAATAAGGTCTTAAAAAAGATTCAAAAAAAATTTTTTTTAATGTTTCACCAAGTAAGCATTAATTTGAAAGGTATGAGGTGAGTTGACCTGTTCTTTTAGAGAAAAGAGACAGTGAATAGCAGTTAAGACCAGGCTTCATAATCCTGTCTAAAAAATTGTACTGTAGGTGATAAGTTTTTGTGACATTTTATTTATTTATTTAGATTTTATTTGTTCGCGAGAGCATGATTTCGGGGTGGGAGGACAGAAGGACAGGGACAAGCAGGCTCCCTGCTGAGCGGAGAGCCTGATGTGAGGCTCGATCCCAGGATCCTGAGATATGACCTGAGTGGAAGGCAGTTGCTTAACTGACTGAGGCACCGAGGCTCCCCTATTTACTTATTTTTATTTATTTATTATATATTATTACCTTTATTAAGTACACTCTACACCCAGCATGAGGCTTGAACTCATGCCGCCCAAGAGTAAGAGCCGCATGCTTTGTTGCCTGAGCCTGTGCCCGGTGTAATAAAAATAACCTGTTATTTTTAGATGTTTGTTTCCAACCAAAGCATAATATTGTGCTTATACAGTGGAAATGTTTTTTCTAAAGATGTCTGTATTGAGAATTTTCTCTCCTTTCTCTTGATCAGCTGGATTATAAAGTTGGCTGGAAGAAACTGAAGGAAGTATTTAGTATGGCTGGTGTGGTGGTCCGAGCAGACATTCTTGAGGATAAAGATGGAAAGAGTCGTGGAATAGGCACTGTTACTTTTGAACAGTCCATTGAAGCTGTGCAGGCTATATGTATCCTTTTATCAGAATTCAGCTCTTGGGTGAACAATTTGGCCTAAATGTTGTATTAACAATATAGGTTTTTTTGGGGAAGGTGGTCACTTTAAGTATTAATATTTCCTGAGTGGCTGGAGGGAATGCGTTACTGTGGAGTTTAAAAGTTCTTGTGATGGAATTGATTCAGTCAGTACCGCATAGAGAGAAAAGAGGCACATGTCCATGAGTGATCTTTTCCAGTGTTCTCTTTTTAGAGAAGTTTGGTTTGAAGGGAGATGTCTATAAAGAATGTGCCTCTGGAGAGAAACTCCATTGTTATTTCATGTATAAGTCCTAGGCCCTAATTCTCCTATGAGTTGACCTCATTCTAGAGGCATTTCTCTCTGACCCTAGAGTTACATCTTTGTAGTTACAGCGGAAAATGTCACACATGAACACAGTCACTAAACTCAGATAAGGCTGTTACTGTGTATCTTACCCAGAAAACACGGTAGTTCAAGAAAGGGTGGGGTATCTGGCCCAGTGGACTCCTCCAGAAAACTCATGCTGATACCGAAGAAGATGGCCTGGTGAGAAGTTCAGGTTATGCAAACAAAGCTCTGCACCTGAGGCATAAGCTGACATTTACTCCCCTGCCCAGCCCTGAGTTCTGTTTATTGTTGCGTTTATGCTTATTATAGAAACAGATATTTTGTAAGTATAATGAAAAACCAAAACTCATAAGTTCACTGTTTAGAGGGGCTGTTAGCAGTTGTAGTGTTTTTTTCCTTCTGTATTTCTCTCTTGCTGCACATGTTTTTAGAATTGCAAGAAATAACCTTAATTGTAATATCAGCTATGTTTAATGGTCAACTGCTATTTGATAGACCAATGCACGTGAAAATGGTAAGTTAATAGGGTCTCCTCCTGCACAACATATTCAGACAAGTCTAGCAAAAATACAAGATAACTTAGAGCAGACACAGGCCTTCTGCAGTAGTTGTGGATCAGTCTGCTCTAAATAGGGTGTACGGTATGGTGAGCAAATTCATGAACACTTTATGCTCACTTGTGCAGCTCTTGGGATGTTTATCCTTTGTGCGCTTGCCTCTTTTTGGCATGGGCAGGTGGTCAGTTGAGTGTCCTGCTTTAAGCAAGTGATCGGTTTCAAAGGACGGTTTGTACGTTGACTTCTACTCTTCCTAGTACTGCATTAGGACGTTGAGCCAGTGTCGTGTGTATTGTGACCGTACTCAGTCTAATTCAGACAGCCTTTGAGCTGCCTTTGAAGCACTTCAGTGATCACCTTTAGCCCTGCCGTGGCTGTGCCGTGGGGCATAATGAATTCATACAAGCATGACTGGAACATGCTGAGGACTGTCTAGGTAGGGCTCAAATTCACAAAGAAAAAAGGAACTGTAAAGAGGTAATTGTAGTTACCTTAAATATCAGTTTGGTTTTTTGAGTATATAATTGCTTTATATGACCCAAAAGTCAAAAAGCATGAAAGGGATACAGTGTGAGAGTCTTGCCCTTCCATTGTACCCAGTTCCTATTCATTCCCCATAGAAACATGGGTGTATATTTTTATCCTTCCCTCCTTTACACAAAAGGTATTTCTCTATAATTTTTTTTTTATATACTTACATGTTATTCCATGGCATAGGTGGACCGTAATTTTCTAGCTGTTTCTCTGTTGTTGGGAGTTGTTTCCATCTTTTGCTCTTTCAAAGCTGTACTTCAAGGAATACTAACATTCATTACCTTTCTTTTCAGGATGAGAGGGCCTTACCAAAGGGAGATTTTTTCCCTCCTGAGCGTCCACAGCAACTTCCCCGTAAGTAGTCTCAGTGTGGCTTAGGTTTTGAATTTGATTAGTATCAGCCAGAAAGGGACACCCGAGAGGCTCAGTAGGTTAAGCATCTGCCTTCAGCTCAGGTCCAGGAGGAACCCTGTACCAGGCTTCCTGCTCAGAGGGGAGCTGCTGCTTCTCCCTACTTGTGCTATCTCTTGCTATCTCAAATAAATAAATAAAATTGTTTAAAAAAGCAAAAAACAAAAAAACCAAACCCAGAAAATTCCATTTACCCTCGAGCTTGTGCAGTATTCTTCTGTAGTTCTCTTGATGATTCTTGAGGGAAAGCTTCAAAAAGGGTTTGGTTTTTGTTTTTCTATAGATTTCTCAGGGTACAAAATGAACAGAGTCACAGCTTAGGAAAGGTGGTTAGGATTACTTTGTGGTAAGGCAGACAACATCCTAGAGGGTGTAGTTGGGCGTTTTTAAAGTGTTCTGTGGAAGGAAGAACCAGGAACTGCAAAGGAAATTAAAACCAAATTGTACTTGGGCTCAGAAGAGATTGGTTATACTTTATGGCCCAACAGTGCCATTCTTAGGTATACGCCAGAGACCTGAAAACTGCAGCCCCAGAGAGCCTGACATCCAGGTGTTCCTAGCAGCGTGATTGCAGGGGGTCAGTGAGGAAGTGCTAAATTTATAGAACGGGGTGTTAGTCCTACAGAGGAACGAAGTACTAGAGACCGCCACAGCGTGGCTGGACCTGGACCCCATCTGCAGGAAATCCTCAGAATGGGTGAATCCGTGGACAGTATATGTGCTGCCGAAGCGAGCACTGAATCCGTGGACAGAAAGTAGGTTAGTGGTGCCTGGGGAGAAGGGTAACTGGAGACTTGTTTTCGAGGTGATGACAGTGTTCCAGAACGAGGTGTTGGCGATAGTGGTATGCATCTCCAACTAAACTAGACCCCGCCGGCTACACACTTCGGATGCATCTTATGGTATGGGAAGTACAACAGACTAGGTTTTTATACAGGGTCACTCGAAACATGCAGGTGAAAATCTTCAACAGGGAAGACTAGGTGACTGGTCACCTCACAGATGGAGAGGGTGCATGTTAGTGAAGCCTTAGGCACGTTTTCTGGCAAGCCCACAGGGCTGAGTGAAACCCGAGCATAGGCCGGCGAGTGCTTCTAGTGTGGGGGACTCAGGACGAAGCCTGGCGGTCAAGTGGCAGGAGAGGAGGGCTTGCTTATGCTGTATTGGGAGAACTTCTTCCAGGTGGGGCAGTTGGGGTGGATCTGTTTGGGGGCCAGGGACTGTTTCTGGTCTGGATAGGGACTTAACGCCTAAGGCCCAGATCAGATAGAATTGAATGGGAGCCTAGACTAGAACACTGACAAGAATCCCTTTGTCGGTGGCTGGGGCGGGGGGTGGGGGTGGGGGGGGGAGGGGGAGCGGGCTGTGCCTGCCTGGCTCAGTGGGTTGAGCCTCTGCCTTTGGGTCAGGCTCCGGGTCCTGGGATCGAGCCCCGCATCAGGCTCTCTGCTCGGCAGGAAGCCTGCTTCCCCCTCTTTCTGCCTGCCTGTCTGCCTGCTTGTGATCTCTCTCTGTCAAATAACATCTTAAAAAAATAAAAACCAAGTGCCTTTGTAGTTTACCATTACGGAAGCATAGTGGAGGTGGATTTTGAGGGGATGTCAGTGGCTTCAAGAGTAAAAGGTTGAAATTTTCTGTTGAAAAATAACATTTTTTAGAGAAGGAACACCTTTCTCCTAATTAGTTTGGCCATTTGGCAATGATCACCCAAGGATCAGGGTGATGGTTATTGTTGACTTTTATGCCTAGAGGAGGTCGGACGAGGGCTCTTTGGGAGCCTGGGCTGGCATGCCCTGGGCCCCAGGGAGCCTATTATCCATGACTTTTGGTCTCCTAGCACATTTCAGAGACTGCTTTGGGAAGTAAGTAACCTTGGTGATCTCTGTGATCCCTTGCTGCTGTTTCTATGCATTTGAAAAACAGAGCTGTTAAATAGATTTTCTGGGAACTGGTATCAGGATTTTTTGTTTGTTTGTTTGTTTTTTAATGAACTTGGCTTCCATTTAAAAAAAATCTCACCCTGTAGTGTTTTAAGCCTTTGACCAAGGTCACTCAGAGTGGTGCAGGTGTCTTACACTATCAGGTTTTGTTGGCTGTTTAGAGACTGGTCTGTATTCTTGCTTGCTGGCTTGTTTGTGGAGCGTGGAGTTGAGGGTGGGCTGGGTATTGAGCCACAGGTTAGGAAACTTTCTGGGCAGAAGAGAACACTAGGCTTCACTCTTAAGACAATGGCCTATGGCCCACAGGGCGCCTGGGTGGCTCAGTGGGTTTAGCCTCTGCCTGGGATGATCTGGGGATCAAGCCCCACATCCAGCTCTCTGCTCAGCAGGGAACCTGCTTCCCCCTCTCTCTGCCTGCCTCTCTGCCTACTTGGGACCTCTTTCTCTCTCTCTCTGTGTCAAATAAATAAATGAAATCTTTAAAAAAAAAAAAGAAAGAAAGAAAATGGCCCACAGTGGAGTCAGAGAATGGTATATGACCAGTACGTTAATTGGCTGGCTTATAGCATTGTTTTTTCTTGGGAAAGTCCTTCGGGCTCCAGTTTGGGAGGTGGAGATTGGGCACATTTGTGCTGCTGGCCACCCGATGTCCTTAATTGCCTTTTAAATTTTATTTATTTAAAAAAAAATTTTTTTTTAAAGATTTTATTTATTTATTTGACAGACAGAGATCACACGTAGGCAGAGAGGGAGAGGGGAAAGCAGACTCCCCGCCTAGCAGAGAGCCCGATGCGGGGCTCGATCTCAGACTCTGGGATCATGACCTGAGCCGAAGGCAGAGGCTTAACCCACTGAGCCACCCAGGTGCCCCTTAATTTTATTTTTAAAAGATTTTATTTATTTGTTTGCCAGAGTGAGAGAGCATGAGCACCAGCAGAAGTAGGCTCCTTGAGCAAGGAGCCTAATACAGGACTTGAACCTACCTAGAGCCGAAGGCAGATGCTTAACCGACTGAGCCATCTATCTAGGCAGCGCTTTAATAGCCTTTTTTAATCAAGCGTTTCTCATTTCGAGATTTAGGGAAACAAATAAGTATACGTGATTCTTACGTTTGGGTTGTTCATTATTCTCTGTAATTTTCAAGTAACTGATTTTCACTTGTCCTTGTTTTATACATACCACAGACTCCAGTCTGCATATGAGAAGTTCTGTCTTGGAAGGGATAGCTCCCAAGTATGAATTAGGTCCTGGGTTTGCTTGTGGAGGTGGGAGGATGGGAACGGAGTGTGACATTTACAACACAGTAGAAGAAGACTTTTTCCCTTGGAAGGTTACGGTTTTCTAAGTGGACTCTACAATTAGAACTTTCTCTTTTCTTTTCAGATGGACTTGGTGGTATTGGCATGGGGTTAGGCCCAGGAGGACAGCCTATTGATGCCAATCACCTGAATAAAGGCATTGGCATGGGAAACCTGGGACCCGCAGGTGAGAACGACAGTGTGCTTTGGAGGTGTCTGGGCAAGTTAGTTAACTCAAGTGAACTGTTGGGATAATTGGACATTGAGTACTTCAAATGGAATAAAGATTTCATTGGGGCAGAACTCCCTCCTTATTTATCTGATTCATTTTGATAAAAGCAGTATTTTGTATTTTTACTGAATTGAATCCTTTTTTCTAAAGTTATTTATATGTTGCAATTTAGCCTTTCATGACCTTCCGAGCCGAGGTAGTTAAGCTGTTTGATAAGAGGAGACAAGCCAGAGAGTTGGTCTTGCTCAAGGTCACACCATCAGTTAGTGACAGAGACTATAGGTCTCTGACCATGGGACCACAGCACTGCCAGTCTGTTACGTTACACAGACACCCCTTGGGCTCTTGGCTGGTGTGGATACAGCTTCTAGACTATGGTAGGGGCATTGATGGATATAAAAAGGCGTAGAGGGCCTCATTACGAGACAGCATAGCTGTCATAGGCCGCAGAGCCATGGTGTTCAGTGTTGTCTTTGTTCAAGAAGGTGAGCAATAATTGGTGAATGAAAGCTCTGTGAGAATAGGCTTTAAATTCTGTTTAGCATTTTCATTCTGTGCAATGAGGCATTTATGTACTATTAAGAATTATTTCATTTTTATGACCACAGCCTTAGGTCTCTCTTGAAATCCTTTGAGTTGCAGGATGGATGTCCCTTCACCCTGCTACTGTTAGTTCTGCTATCCCTTGTCTCTCTCCCAGGTTAAACTCTGGGCTTACCTCAGCACCCTGGCCCATCATCTCATATGGCCCTGAGTGTGTCCCCCCCCCTCCCCGCCCCCACCCCTGAGCCCTGACTAATGCCTAAGAAGAAAGGGATGGTGGGGAGGGAAGCCTCAGTGTCTTTAGGAACTGCTTTTTATTTAGGGAATTTTATCTTTAAAAAAAGATTTTTAAACTTAACGTTCCCTAAAATAAACTTCTCAAAAAGTGAATGTTCAGTTTGTGATTATATATCATGTTTAAAGTGGTCTGACTTGGTTATTTATTAAAACTGTATGTGGGCCCTAAAGAATTTTGAGTCATGTGGTGATTATTTTGTTAAAGTCTTTTGTTAAAGACATAGTTTCTTGGAACATGATAGTTTGACAGGTGAGATGGTAGACCCCCTTCCGTCCCCCTTTTCCTTGACAATTAAAATATATTCATAACCAGGGTGTTTTTTTGTTCATTTGCTGATGTGGAATTTCTTGTGCTTTTTAAGTTCAAACGTTACTGCTTTGACATAATTTTAGTTTGCATTGACTTTTTCTTTTTAAGGAATGGGAATGGAAGGCATAGGATTTGGAATAAATAAAATGGGAGGTAAGAGATTTAAAATGAAGTACAAATGTAATCACTTTTAGGTATGGTTTTCTCTCACCTTTCTCTTTTCCCTTAGCCTTGCATGAATTCTCTCTTTGTTTTCTAAAAAGTCTGAGCCTAGAAATACCCATCAGTCTTTCCAGTGGGTATCTTGGCCTTTGGTTCTGGCTTTCTCACTAACTAGCTCTGTGACCTTGGGCAAATCACTCCATCTCTCTGGGCCTCTCTCTGCTTGTCTGTTAAAGGGGTTGGATCAGATTAGCTTTTTGATGATGGCGATTTTTAGGCAAGGGACTAGCATTTTTTCCCCAAAAGCCCTTAGACTACGTAAGGAAATTCCTGGCAGGAAATGCTCAGGGTGAAACTTGTGAAAACATCTTTCTTCTCCTGGTGAGTGTAAGCAGTGTCATTGGAATGGTACTCAAACGGGAATGTCTCTTGCAGGCATGGAGGGACCTTTTGGTGGTGGTATGGAAAACATGGGTCGATTTGGATCAGGGATGAACATGGGCAGAATAAATGGTAAGTGTCCTGCTTCCTTCCTGCTTCTACCTGCCCCTGCTCGCAGTTGGCTCTTGGGTGTCCTTGAGGCAGCACACCCATTTTTAATGAATAATTGCCCCATCCACTTTTCTGTTGAATTAGATGTCTCTGAATTTGCTTTAAGTGTTATTAAAATCACAAGTTTGTATTTCAGAAGCCAGACTTCCTAGTAGGTAAGTGTTAATCCCGTTAGTCACTAAACTGTGTGTCCTGTGTTCCGAACCTCCCCAATAATTACCCAGTAAAATAGTAAAGCTTTTTTCTTGTCTCCAGCACTAGCAAGCATCCTGTAGATACCTGTGGTTATGTTTTGCTCACTTTAAAATTGTCTTCAAGTGTAAGGTATTAGTTTTAGTTTCTTTGGGGTTTTTGAGCAGATTCCTGTCTTTCCCAGAGTGCTGGATGGCGTCAGCTCTTGATTATCGGCTCTGATATCTCTGAGTTGTGAGCAGATACATTGATTTAATTTAGCAGTTACATAGTGCACATTTTGGTGTACTGTCCTTCACATCTAACAGAGCTTTCGAGTTAGAAATATATTATCGTAGTAACTGGTTTTTCATTTTGTCCTTGCAAGAACCACATGATTTGTAGGTACTTGTATCACCATTTCATCAGAAACTGAGGCCCAGAGAGTGACTTGCCTAAGGTCACATGGCTAGTAATAATGGGATTTATGTGGATCCCGGCTCTCTGGCTCCAGAGCCTGTCTCTTAGTCACACTGTGATCCTGCCCTTTCAGGACTGCCTCCAGCATGGGCGTCAGCCCCTTCTCAGCGGGGCTGGAGAGTGTGCCTTGAGAAACCCTGCAGACTGTGTTTCTGAAATCCTTTGGGGTTTGGCTGACTCTTTGGCCACCCCCCCCAACCTCTGGGGCTGTTGCTTCCCTTAAACTTCCCTGGGATCGAAAGTCCTTAATGTTTTGCATTTAAATGTTTCTTTGCTGACCTGCGGTATCCTTTAATGTGAAGACAGAGAGCAAGAGAGCATTTATCTGCCTAGGATAGACTGGAACTGTCAGACTGGAAAGAAAGAAAATTCTGATGATTAAACTGCCCTTCATGGGTTTGCCTGGTTCTAGATGATGATAAAAAGAAGTAGGGAAGGCCTCACCATTAGGAATGGAGGACAAAGGTCTGCATTTCAGTGTACTTTCAGGCTAGCCTGCAGCTCATAATGTGTACAGGAATTCTAATAAAAAGTGAGAGTTGGAGAGTCTGGCTTGGTAAAGTGTTTAGTCAAAACAGATGAGTCATTAGGAGGTGGGGTTAATGCGCAGAGGAGTGGAGTGATGTGACTTAGATGTGGATGGGGGTGGGGGTCGGGTGGGGCTGTGCTGAGCCGTGTGGGCAAAGTCCCCTGTAACCTGGCAGGTGGAATGCCACAGTCACAGTTCTCGGCTTGGTGATCAAAGGTTCAAAGAGCTGATTCCCTTGGAGAGCCACACTGAGAGGATGTGTTTTGATGCCTTGTTCTTAGATGTTCTCAGATACAGGTACTCTGCGTCCTCCTTCATTACCCTCTGCAGTAGACAACAGGGACTTCTTTGGCTTGAGCTGTGTTCTGAGCTTTGAGTGTAATCAACTTTATCGGAGGAAAAGTTGATAATATGTTTTGGATTTAATTTAATGTTTAGTTGGTGACCAAACGTATCTACCACGGTGGTAGGTGTTGACATCAGACTAATTAGAAATCATTCTCAGGGCCAATCAGCAGTACAGGTCAAGTCCTGATAGAGTGCATGTTAAAAATTACAAATTAAAAAGTCATTGAGTGCCAGACAGTGATAGGACACAGTATTTGACTAGGAGAACTCTCTTTCTGGGTAGTTCGTTAGACTTCACAGAGTTCCCTGTCCTGTAGAGCCTGTTTACAGTTGGGAAGACGAGTTCTGTTTAGTTTTCTTTTTGTTTGGGAACATGAGTTCTGAGGCGTTTGCTGACAAATGGATACCTACATGTGACTTCCTTATCTCAAGGGGGCAGAGTGCTGCCTTCTTTAGGATAAGGGATTAAAGGAGTAGAGCAGAGCATTGTCCGTTAGAGTGCCACTCTGGGAGTTCCCTTCTGCGGACTGACCACATGCAAGCTTGTGCAAGGTGGTTATGTTTTCGGCAGATGGCATGGCACCAGCCTTCGAGGTTCCGTTGGGTCCATTCAGACTGTGATAGCAAGTTGATCATTGCAAGTGCACCGTTGTTTTTTTTTTGTTGTTGTTGTTTTAAGATTTTTACTTTTATTATTCGGGTGAGCACGAATGGTGGAGTACAGAGGCAGACAGGGAGAAACAGAGTCCCTGATGAGCAGGGAGCCTGATGTAGGGCTTGATTCCAGGACCCCAAGATCATGACCTGAGCCGAAGGCAGACGCTTAAGAGACTGAGCCATCCAGGTGCCCCTCTGCTGTGTAATTCGTGGTGGCTAGCCTGCTTCCACCGCATTGGTAGACGTGTTCACTTTGAAAGCGTAGGGACTTGAGCTGCATGTAACCATTTTTGGTAGTTGTGCAATAAAAGGTGGTCATTATATAGCACTTGTTTATGTGATTTCTACGGAGCAACAGTAATTAACTAGATTTTTCAAGGACCTCTCAGTGTGGGAGGGGGAGACACAGTAAGATACACATCTTGTCTTGATTTAGAGGAAAGAAGTAGCCAATGATGGGACCATCAAAGGCTTTCTCCAGCAGGTGACAGCTGTGGTAAGGCTTTCCGCACAGAAGCTAAAAGATCTTTGTTTTTATTTATTTACTTATTTTAAAGATTTAACTTATTTTTTTGACAGAGCACATGCAGGGGTGGCAGCAGGTGGAAAGAGAGGGAGAGGTAGAAGCAGGCTCCCTGCTTGGTGGGGAGCCCAGGACCCTGGGATCATGACCTGAGTAGAAGGCAGACACTTAACCCACTGAGCCACCCAGGCACCCCAAGACCTTTTTTTTTTTTATTTTTTTTTTAAATTTAAGATTTTATTTATTTATTTGACAGAGATCATAGGTAGGCAGAGAAGCAGGCAGAGAAAGAGAGAGTAGGAAGCAGACTCCCTATCAAGC
This sequence comes from Neogale vison, assembly GCF_020171115.1. Taxonomy (NCBI): domain Eukaryota; kingdom Metazoa; phylum Chordata; class Mammalia; order Carnivora; family Mustelidae; genus Neogale; species Neogale vison. The sequence goes on from NC_058096.1 coordinate 219,337,742, forward strand.
AGAGAGCCCGATGTGGAACTTGATCCCAGGACCCTGGGATACGAGCCGGAGGCAGAGGCTTAACCCACTGAGCCACCCAGGCGCCCAAGACCTTTGTTTTTAAGAGACTTTTGCAACACATAAGTCTTGATTTCAGTGTAGCAAGAAGTAATGAGGTTCCTACCAACAGCTGTGTGTAGATGACACCACCTCTGTTAGAGAAGGCCCAGTACGTGCAGGCGTGTTTCTGTGTTCTGTGTGGATGTGCCTGTGTCAGTAGAGCGTGGATTTTTGCCTTGGGCTTCGGTTCCAGCCTTTGCCTCCCCCCTTCACCAGGCATGTGGCCTTAGACAAGTTACTAAGGCATTTGAGCTGCTTTTTTTGTGAAGGGGCATGATGTTGCGGGCTGGTGTGAAGATTCCGTGCGCTCCTCGCACCGGGGAGAGCCCAGGCTGGGGCGGGCCTGGGGGAAGTACCCGCAGGTGCGGGCGTCCGCCGCCTGCCTTTGACGCCCGTGCGCCCGTGCCGCGTGGTGTGGGAGCAGGTGCTTGGTGTGCCTTCTGCGCTGGGGGGCTCTAGTGGAAGTTGTTAGCTAGTCCTTCATGGATTAAAGGTAGGTAGTTTTCAGGGATTCACTTCAGGTGACTTAAGGAAAAGAGGGCGGATGATGGTTTCTCTGTAGGAAGAGCGAACATCCTGACTTGGTGGTGGCCGTCACGTACCTGTAGTGCATTTGTCATGTCGAACATGGTGGTATTCCTGGCAAGGCCTAGGGTACTGTTTTTCTCCACAGAGATGGAGCGTGTCATGGGTGGAGGATTTGAGAGAGACTTTGCCAGAAACAAGATGGGAATGTCTCGAAGCTTTGGCGAGCCCCTTGGCAGAGGAATGGGTAAGAAGGCCTCACGTGGGCGGGGTCATCCCCGGGGGCGCAGGCTCATGCTTAGGTCAGAGGTTCTTTTTAGGCAAAGTCAGCTGTTTTTCCATAGTCTTAAGAAAATCGAATGTTTTCTAGACCTAGGTAAAAAGTTTTGGTCTTTGAATTTTTTTACTGGGATCAATAGCACTGTTTTTCTTTAGTCCTTCCAAGGGGTTTCTCTGGCTGCATTGGTGTGAGGTGTTTGCTTGCTGTGGGATCTAAAACCGCTGCGTTTCCATGGCACTGGCTCTCTGGAGTGGTAGAGGTTTCCGAGACCCTGCTGAGTGGGGTGTGAGTTCCCTTGTCCAGGGCACTGTGGTCTGGTTATCAGACGGCATGGTGTGCTTGCCGGTGCCTTTAAAAGAGGCTTCAGGGAACTGGGGGAGTTTTCTGATGCTAGCAGGCCTCAGTGTAGCACTGGGCCGTAGTGAAGCTTCTAGGGGACTGCCTCAGAGTGCTCAGCCTCTGTTTTTGGGAGACCCATTGAGTTAGGTGTGCAGATTTTAAGCCCTTTTGTGTAAATTTGTATTAGATATATTCTTAAAATTTATGAAGGTCCTAGAAAGATTCATCATCCAGCTCATCAGTGAGACCAGATTCTTCTGCAGATTATTTCTAGGACTCCCATCTTCCTTGTGTTGTGTTCGCCAAGAAAATCAGGAACTACTGGAGACTGTTTCCCTCAGATTAGAGTTAAACAGTTGTTCGGTGGAGACTTGTTTCTCTTTTTCCCTGCTGGCAGTTAGGTAGCTGGAAGGATTTTCTTGTGTCTTACTAGGCTGGTAAGGAAAATTACCCTTTTTTTCCTCCTTGTACTTGTCTCATATGACTGACTGATTCTGCTTTACATTATTCCAAAGCTTTAGAATTTTGGGGATGAGCTATGTGACTGGGTCAGCCAAAAGTTTCTAATTGTCTATGATTTTGTTTTTGTGTCCTGCAACAGCAGGATATTTTTAAAAATATTTAAAAACTTGTCATTTGGCTGCAGGTAGCAAATTGTGGATAACGAGGGTGAGATGAACAAGATAGCACATGACTTTGCTCTCATAGGCTCTCACTTCTTCCTGCTTTAGGCCTTTAATCCTTTACCGCTCTGGGTGCCTCTCAACCTCTGTGAGGAGGCTGGTGGCCTTGTCCTGGTTCGTGGAAAGGGGGTAGATCTGGTGAGGTCATTTCTCATGGCAACAGGAAACTCACGGTCCCGACCTGAATAGAAATGTCATCTGTAGGCCGTGCTATCTCCTCCTACTTCGCCACCTTCTCTCTGATTGAGACTGTCTTGGCTTTTTGTTTTGTTTTGTTTTTTTGTTTTGTTTTTTTTGGTCTTGAGACCTCCCAAAGTGCAGGAGCAAAGGACTTTGTTCTGGAAGTCCCTGCTGCTCCTTGTGATCACGCCCAATTTAGTAAAAGGTGTCTGAGTTTAAGTTGGGGTTTCGGACCAGTTGGCCTGGATGGATGTTTTATTTTGTTTATTCATTGATTGATCTCTCTCTCTGGATTTTTTCACTTGAAAGTTGAATCGTTTTGGTGCTACCTTCTGTAATGTCTCCCCATTCAGTGTCCCTGCTCTGCTATCAGGGCAGTAGATCTTTGCCCGTGTTTCTGTAAACCGCTGTTCTTAGCGGTGCAGGGATGTAGATCTGGGACCCTTCATCTTGAAGGAGATGGTGCAGCTGAGGAGGCGGTGCTTAGTGACTCAGGGCAGCACCGTAAGTCCGTACGTAGAAGTGGCTTAGTGAGGATGCCAGTGAAAGTGTTGGTTCCCAGGCCCTTGGCCGCCAAGGTGAGGAACACACCAAAGGGATCATTTTCTACGGAGTTGATAGAAGTGTTCTGCTAGAGCAGTCGGAGCAGGGTGTGGGACTGGGTGGGAGATGGGAGTTGAAAGCTGGAGGAGGCTGGGCGTGAGAGGGCTCAGTGTAACTAGAGGGTGTACTGGCAGATGGAGAGGACCGACTGCATCATGTGCAGAGGCTTGGAGGTGAGGGTCTCCTTGGGGTAGGAAGAACAGATTCAAGTTCAGAGTCCGAGCAGGGAGGTCTGTGAATGGCCATGAAAAGAATTTTTTCTTTCTCTTCAAATCAGTGGTGTGCCAGTTGTGGAGCTTTGGCAAGGAATCTTTTGATCTCAGTGCCAATTTAGGAACGTGAAGCTGGGCCTGGGCACGCTGAGCAAGATTGCAGGGGTCACCGAGTCAGTAAGCTCTGCTCGCTCGCAGGCCGGAGGTCTGTTTTTCTTGGTATGCGTTCCCGCGTCCTTCCTGTCATGGTAGTTGTAGCACCAGAAGCATCTGTGGGATTAGGGTTAATCTCTGTGGTCTCGGTCATCATGTGAGATGTGCTTTGTGGCTATCGGTCCACATTGCTGAGCACACTTTGGGACCAGAGAAGGGGGTGGGCGGGCACATGTTTCCTGACTCAGGGAAAGGCCGAGAGGAATCTTTTTAAAGCTAGCACACTAACCGTATAGCGTTAGACTTTGAAGAGGTTTGGATGAATTGTTGGCAAACAAGCAACAGTTTTCTGCTTTGGACAAGGTGTTGAACGTGTTTTGGATGAGTTTGGGTTTTTATTTTCCTGAAGCTTTGTCTGTCATGTAGTCGTCATCACACCCAGCACCTTCCAGGTGGGGCCGGAGGGCTCTGCTTGCTGGAGTCTTTCCAGGCACGACTTGGGGTAATGAGGTCATATACTAAAGCACTGCGCGCAGTTGCTGGTTTTCAGCATTTTGGCAGTAAGTATAGCCACAGCTTTAGCTTGCTGGAGGGTAACTGAGGTGTTGATTGGATCTGGTGGGGGGGTGCAGGCTTCAGCCTGAGTACTGAGGGTCTGGACCAGCTTTAGAAAACTGTGCTGCTGGCCCCATTCTTGCTCTGATTTTCTAATAAGTTCACTTCATTGGTGCACACTGGCTCTTACTTAGCTCTGCTGGGCACATTCCCAGATGGTCTTGCCAACTGGGCCTCAGACTCTGGAGCTACATGGGATCCTGGTATCATAACCTGTCATCAAGGACTCTTAACTCTAGTAAAATGATCTGTCTGTGTATGTGTATTTCTTAACCCCTTTCCCCTTTCCTTGTTTTATTTTTAAATTAGTAATATTCTTACTCTGGAATCTGTAATAAACAAATTTCTGTTACCATAGAGAAATTTGGCTAATTTTTTTTTCTTCCTGATTTCCTTAGAAATCCTAAGTAATGCACTGAAGAGAGGAGAGATCATTGCAAAGCAGGGAGGAGGTAGGAAACGCTTAGTTTTGATGTTTTGATTTTTAGAATAGGCGGTTACTACCGGGGATAGTAGAGTGTAGTGGTGGAAAGCGTGGGCTCTAAAATAGACTCCCTGGGTGGGAACCAGCCCTGTCTCTTCCTAGCTGTGTGACATTTGGCAAGTTACTGAACCTCTCGGTTTTCCATACTGTCAATGGGGATATAATGGTACCTACCTCATAGGGTTGTTGTGCAGAGTAAATGAGTTAATGCATAGAAAAGGGTACCCACATAAGCGCTGTATAAGTGCTAGCCATTGTCATAATAATATCCATGCAGTTTGGGGGCTTTGTTGTTTTTAAATACTATAAAATTGCAAATTCCTAAAAGTAAATACCGGATTATGAAAGTATACTAGTTCCATCCCTAACAAATGCTCACCAAAGTGTATATGTGTGCTGATAACTATTCAGAAAATTATGCGGAAAGTAAATATCTGCAGTCACACTGCCCAGTGATGAGCGCTGTAAACATTTTGGAATGTACCCTTCCCTTAATACATGTTTTTTTATGGGTACTTAAAACTAAATGCACTTTTCTCAGTTTGACCCCACCCCCCAGTGGCTCTGAGTGTCTTGGCATTTCCTGGGTAACTCTGCTTTCTGGTTATTTCTGTGGTGCTCTCAATCTAAAACTCCACGTGGGCACCGTTTCCCCTTGTTCTCTGCTGCTTTTGGCATCCAGGGGGTCAGCCCGACCTCTGATGTTCTTGAGCATGCTATCTGCCCTTTCTAGTTATCTTGCCTTTTAAAAAAAAAAAAAAAAAGTTCTGAGAAATTTTGCTCTGAAAGTCTTAATATTCTTAAAATTGTGTTTCTATTTTGCCACTTGGTGTGCTATTCTTTAGCATGACTAAGGAAATAGTCATGGAGAAGTGGAGGGGTATGTGAGGTCAGTCAGAGACTCAGAAACTTCGGAGTTTCCTTTTCTTGAGTTTACCTCTTGGACGGGCTGCTTGGGTCAGTAGTGGGCTGGCAGTGGGCTTCAGGTGACCTTTTTCAGAGGCAGGTGGCAGTGGCAGTAGTGGCGGTGGTGAAGCTCGAGTGAGAAGGACCCTCATGCTCCGCATATGGAGAGGTGGCGGGCGGTGGCCTTGGGGGTGGAGCCAGACCCTCCCCCAGAGTTAGCAGCATCACAGGGTCATTGCATTGCTGGCGTGCTGGCATGTGTCCGGCTCAGCCATGGCATTTGAGAACTGATTTTAGGCCTCTTCTAGGATCTGCTCTGCAATGCATCGATTTCTGTTCCTCCAGAGCCCGCAGAGTTATACACAAGTCATTCGGGGGTTTTCCTCACAGAGTGAGGCTCCCTGGGAGCAGCTCTCTGTCCCTCTACACATAGAGGATCTGTGTTGCTGTTTGTTTTCTTTATCTCCTCTTAATTACGTGACTGTATACTAGCTTCTTTAAGCTTGGAGGAGCTAAGGAAGTGCAGCCAGACTGGCCATTAGCAGGGACAAGCTGGGAGAGGTAGAGGTTGTGAGTGACTTGAATTGTCACACATAATCCATGTGATCCGTCACGCAGGCTGACCAGCTCAGGGTGGGGTTTCCAAGCCTCCTTCATGGAGAGCGTTTCTCAGTTAGATTTGGTGGGGAGACCTCAGAGTTTTGGGGAATTGACAACTGTGGCTCACAAAGCTAGTTACAAGTACTAGGTGCTTCCAGAGTACCTCGGGATACATGTGGACACAAGTCCTCCAGAGTGGGTTTTCTTTTTCTTAAATTTTACTATGGAAATTTCAGCTGTGTCACAGACATAGGAAGAATGATGTCCTCACTGTCCCGCCTTAACAGTTGTTGACATTTGAGGGATGTCTGATGGTAACTTGTTGGGGGAGTTAATTCCTGAACTGTGGTTGAGCTTGTGAAGTGCCTAAGCCTCTGCACCCAGGTCACCCTCCTGGCATGGTGTGCACCCAAGTGTGCAAGTCCCTGATACCTGCCTGTGTTTTGTGTCCCTCTTACAGGTGGAGGTGGAGGCAGTGTCCCTGGGATCGAGAGGATGGGCCCTGGCATCGACCGCATTGGGGGTGCCGGCATGGAGCGCATGGGCGCAGGCCTGGGCCATGGCATGGATCGTGTGGGCTCTGAGATCGAGCGCATGGGCCTGGTCATGGACCGCATGGGCTCCGTTGAGCGCATGGGCTCCGGCATCGAGCGCATGGGTCCACTGGGCCTCGACCACATGGCCTCCAGCATCGAGCGCATGGGCCAGACCATGGAGCGCATCGGGTCTGGCGTGGAGCGCATGGGTGCCGGCATGGGCTTCGGCCTTGAGCGCATGGCCGCGCCCATCGACCGCGTAGGCCAGACCATTGAGCGCATGGGCTCTGGTGTGGAGCGAATGGGCCCTGCCATCGAGCGGATGGGCCTGAGCATGGAGCGCATGGTGCCCGCAGGCATGGGGGCTGGCCTGGAGCGCATGGGCCCTGTGATGGATCGCATGGCCACCGGCCTGGAGCGCATGGGCGCCAACAACCTGGAGCGCATGGGCCTGGAGCGAATGGGCGCCAACAGCCTGGAGCGCATGGGCCTGGAGCGAATGGGCGCCAACAGCCTGGAGCGCATGGGTCCTGCCATGGGTCCAGCCCTAGGCGCCGGCATTGAGCGCATGGGCCTGGCCATGGGTGGCGGTGGCGGTGCCAGCTTTGACCGCGCCATCGAGATGGAGCGTGGCAACTTTGGAGGAAGCTTCGCAGGTTCCTTTGGCGGAGCCGGAGGCCATGCTCCTGGGGTGGCCAGGAAGGCCTGCCAGATATTTGTGAGAAATGTAAGTGGCTCTTCAGCACCTTGGTGGTGCTGGTGGTAGGCACAGAGGGAGGAGGAGGGCAGGTTGGAGTCAGAGTTGGTGCCCTCGGTAGGGAAGCAGAGCAGCAGCACATAAGGCCACTTTGCTGCTGTCTCCGGAGTCTGGTGCTGGTAGGATAAGGAGGGAGTGGGAGAGCGTAAGGAACTCTGTGCGGCAGGAGCCCCGGGTTCTCGGACTGCTAGGTGGAAACCAGCAGTGAGCTCAGAAACCCTAGCTTCTTGATTCCCTTGGCTTGAAGAGCCGCTGCACCTGGGCAGGACAGAGGGACAGAGGGCTGTATCTGCAGTATCTTTATACCAGCGTGATCACCTTCAGTTACTACTGAATGGTCTGTAGGCCACTTACCGCAGGTCACTGTCCTCTGCATGATTCTCCCTTAGACCGTTAACGCCACAAGGGAGTACGCTTCGTTTTGAATCTCATTCCAGACAGTCGTGTTTTGCTCTCTGCTGATCATCTCTGTTTGAAGGGCACCTTGTTTCTTGGTGCAACAAGTCCTGAAAGGTCCCTCAGAGAGACCCTGGTGTTTATGCATTAGGACATTCGGGTTTGGTTGTATCACTCATCAGTGTCTTCTTTTCCCTTTAGCTCCCATTTGATTTTACATGGAAGATGCTAAAAGACAAATTCAACGAATGTGGTAAGTGTTTGAGAAAGGCTTTCTAGGTGCTTCCATGTGTTGTGGCTTCAGAAATCTTAGCTTGTTAGTGATGCGTTTGAGAGGTGCGGTGAATCTCCCATCCTGGTCTTCAAGCCACTTGCCGTGACTCGAGGACCAGTGGGACTTGCCATTTTTCTGCCTGTGCAAATATTCAAGCCAGTTGTTGAGTCTCCTCTTATGTGTCAGACACTTCTCATCTGTGTGCTCAGCTTCAACCCCATCCTTCTCCTTTTATGGTTTTTGAAAGGCAGCAGTGTCCCCATTTTGCAGATGAGACGGGCAGAGTCACTTTCTCAAGGTCACGTGGCTTCTGCGTGACAAAGCTGAATAAAAACATCTGAGATGCGGTTGCTTTCTGCCACCACACTCTTGGTTCATGCCTCAAAGAGCACTTGCCCAGAAGTTCCCAGGGTGAGCTTATGTGTGAATGAGGTTGAGGGGCTCTGGTTGTGGTTTCCTGGCACCTGGGCCACCATTCTGAAAGGCTCCCCGTGTGGCTGAAAGGAAGTGAAGTTGTCCCAGGGTGAATCCCTGCCCCTCCCTCCCACCACCTCTCTTCTTTTAACTGTGTCATGCGGGAGCCTGGAACCTAAGCCAGAAGTCCGGGTGGCTTGCTGGTCAAGGCCGCCTCGGTGTTTCTCATTTCCTACTTCACTGGGAGCTCAGATTGCACCACTTCGCTGCTTCTCCTGGTTCTCTGGGGGCAGCTGTTGAGCCATAGTGTGCCTTCTTGCCCTCACTCCTTAGTCTCTGCGATGTAGTAGGTATTCTGAAAAGTCAGGTTGGATCAGGCTACTCCCCGGTCTCAGACGCCTGGAGGTGCCTGTCTGCCAGTGAGAGAAATTCACTTGTCTCTTTGTACCTTAGCCCCTCCTCTTTCATCTCCCTCCTGTCCCTGAACCCTGAGTTGCAAGTGCCATTCTCCAGAATGGAGCTAGTACAGCAAGAGTCTCCTTCTGGTGAACTTAAGTATTTCGGAAGTGTCCCGTGAGGAGCCCTCTAGATGTTCCCCTTCCCTTGGGCTGAGTTAATGGCTTCAGAACCAAGGGCCCCCTAGCATAGGCTACACGGTCACCTTCTTAGCTCTTCTCCTATAGACTTGTTTCGTGGTGGTGCTTGACACATACCTGGATGCTTACTCAGTGCTTGAATGAATATGTGAAGCCCACTGGGGAGACAGGACGCAGCCTGTGGCCCAGTGCACAGTGCGGAAGCGTCTGTTATATCATGACGGCCTCGTAACTGCTGTGGTGTGGGGTCTGGAAGGTGAAGCCTCTGTAAAACTCGCCTATAAGGTTGGCTTCACACAGCCCCCGTTACAACTTTCTTGAGTGAACGGGTATGCATTTGAAGCTGCCAGGGAGGCTGATCACGGGTCAGATTGTTGTCCTGTTGGCAGAAGAATGGCAACATGGCTGAGGGCCGTAGTCGCCGGATTCCGGCTGTTGTGTTCTGAGCGTTTGTGTGCCAGGGCCGCTCTCCCTTTTGACTCTGTCCACCGGAATCCAACAGGTGATCGGGACTGAGTGGAGCCCAGACTGAGGCTGAGCTCTGGGTTTGCCTGATGAGTTGTGGTCTCTTCTTCCCTCCCTGTGCCCAGGCCACGTGCTGTATGCCGACATCAAGATGGAGAACGGGAAGTCCAAGGGGTGCGGTGTGGTTAAGTTTGAGTCGCCAGAGGTGGCTGAGAGAGCCTGCCGGATGATGAATGGGATGAAGCTGAGTGGCCGAGAGATTGATGTTCGAATCGATAGAAATGCTTAAGCAGTTGCCTTTTTTAAACATCGATACCAGACCTCTGAATTTGTATTTTTTCTTGTTAACCATTTTAATTTGTTGGCTGGATGTATAAAGATGTTTAAAAAATTCAGTTGCTTTTTGGGGTAATTTGAATTACTTTTTTAATGACTGGGGTTCCATTTGACTGTTTGCATTGAGATTGCAATGTGCGCAATTTTTTTTGTAGTTGTGGCATCTTGTTGACATCGAATATGACTTTGATAATAAATACCAGTTCCTGAAAAGATGCTTGCTTTTCGCGTGTGTGTTGTGGGCCACCCGCCTGCGGTTGGGGAGCTAGAGCCCGTCGTCGTCTTACCCTTAGAGCTGTGACCACTGGGGGGGGGGTCACCCCTACTCTTGCTTAGTCTGTGGACCCTTGGGGGGTGGAGCACATGGACCCTGGCCACTTGAGAGCTCTCACTGGAAACCGAGTCCCGAGTGACGTGGATTCTCCAGCGTCGGCATCAGAGCACTTGGGGGTTAGTGGTCCCGAGAGCCGCTCTCGCTCCCTCCTGTACGCTTGCTCTCTGGGGCACACTGTTAGGCTCATTTCCAGTTTGGTTTCTGTCCTAGTCTTCTTTGGCTGCTATAACAAAAATACCATAAATTGGGCACCTTATAAACAACAAACATGAATTTCTCACAGTTCTGGAGGCTGGGATGTCCAAGATTCCGTGTCTGGTGAGGGAACCTGATCTTGGTTCGTAGATTGTACTTTCTGCAATCGCACATGGTGGAAGTGGCAGGGGAACTTTCTCGGGCCTCTTTTACGTAGACCCAGTCACCCCCAGATAGCATCGCACTGGGCAGTAGGCTTTCGGCAGAGGAATTGTGTGTGCTTGGGGGGCAGTACGGGGGTGTGGTCTGTTCCTTGCAGCAGTAGCGGATGAGGGGGGGGCGGGTTCCTGAGTGCATTTAGTCCTGTAGCCGTGGAGGCTGAGCGTTGAGGCTGAGCTCAGTCAGAACTGGGGCACCCCTCCCCCAAGATGTGATCTCATCCCTAGGTCCCCGCGGGCTGGACAGCTGTTTGCAGCCTGTGTGGAGCTGCAGCCACTGCCTGTCCCGTCTGGTCCTGGTGCCCTACCCTTGCCACCTTCTCCCCGCCCCACTTTCCCCCCTGCTGTTTACTCCTGAAGGGTAGGACCCCCAGCTCTTTGACTGGGACTCCACTGTGTCAGTCAGGCTGGAGAGAAAAGACAAGAAGCAGGAATTGCTTTGAAGCAGGAATTGCTTTAAATAGGAGCTTTATGTGCTTCATGTATGTAGGCAGACTGGAGCCTGGGTGGTTCTGTGACTGCCGGTCTGGGAGCCAAGACTCCGGTGTTAATGGGTGGCTGGGCTGGCCGGTGGTCCCGGGTGTCCGCACTGGTGGGCCTTCCTGTTCCTGGGGTGATGGTTGGCTCTCCAGAGGGTCTGCTGAGGAAGGGTGATTTGCAGTGACTCCTCTCCCCATAAACGGATGATGAGCCGCCCCCGGGGAAATGGGGTGGGAGTTTTACCTCCTTCCAGGCACTGTGGTCCCTTCTGGCCTACCCAGAGCATCTACATACCCCAGAAGCCAACATCGTCATACACCTCCGTTTCCCTAGCAGAGAGCACAGTTTGGTCAGTAAGAGTCGCCTTGGCCCACTCACCCACCCACCCTCCCTGTCACCCCCAGTCAGGGCCAGCACTCACAGGGGCAGTAGAGCGGTTCTGGGCACGTAGCCGTCTGCAAAGAGAGTGGGATAGGTAAGCTCCCAGCCCTGGTGGTGGCCTGTTTCCTGGGACATTCTGGCCTGGCTGACTTACATTTGCCCTTGGTGTCCCGGCACAGCATCTCCTCCTTGTTGGTGAACTCGATCACCTCCAGGATCTCCCCACGCCGGATGCCCAGGTACTTGCCACCCCCACGGCGTGTCTTGGCGTTGGGATCGATCATCATCCTTGTGTGAATCACTATCTCCCCCTCAAACTGGGAAGGGGTATGTTAGAGCCTTTGAAACATGTAGCACCCCAGGAACCCCATCTTCTAAGGATGGAATTTCTGGGGCCTTGGTCAACTGGGGCTGTGCCCAGAACCCCCAGGGCTCCTGTTCAGAGGATTCTGGTGTTCACACCTTGAACTTTTTCCGGAACTCCCTCTCGGCTTTCTCTGCCTTCCGGATCTGCTTCAGGGTCTTCGGGTCTGAGGGCGGCAAGTGCTGTGGCTGGGGGGCCTTCTCCCTCCTGAGGAATTGGATGCTGCTGAGGAAGATGTGCTCCTCGGGGCCCCCCTCCTGTCCTCCCAGAGCTCAGCCCCTCCGTGTTCCGTGCCCTTTGCCCTGTGGTACCTGAGTTCCGGGTTCTGTGGTGGCCTGGGGGGTTGCTGGGTAGATGGCACTTCATCTGGAAGACGTCACAGCAGTGAGTTAGGGTCAGGACTGTTGGCTCAGCCTCCCTCTCGACACTGCTGGCTTGATCGTGAGTAAGCCTTCCCTCTCAGTTCTCAGGACATCCATCCCCTCCCAACCCACCTATACATCTTCTCCCTACGCCTGCCTCCTGGCTTGTGAATTCTAACAGATTGCCTCTTGTTTTCTGGACTTCTACTGCATGGAGGAACGGCAGAAACCGTTTACTGTAGTAACTCATTTCAGCCGTCACAACCACGTTACTACTTAGGGTAGTAGGCAGTACTGTCATTCCCAGCTTGCTGATGAGGGAAATAAAGGCGCTGAGGGGTAAAGCAATCCTGCTCCAAGGTCATCTGGCTGGAAATGATAAAGGCAGGATTTATTTGCAGGCTTTTGAGGCCATTTCATGTCTGTCTGCTAAAAGTAGGTTGGCTTCTGGGAATTGTCATGGGATCTGGGTCAAAAATAAGGCAAAAGCATTTCCTAGAGCAAATGAAGTGGGCTTCTGAGAAGGGGGTGACGAGGGGGCTGTTCCTGGACTGGCCTGGCTGCTGCTGAGACCACATTGTGAGGGTCCCCCTGCTGCCCACCCCATCCCCCCACACCCCAGGGAGGGCTGACTTCTGGCAAACTGCCAGCCTTCCAGGGAGGAGCCTGCTGGCCAGGGCTTTGGCTTGTGGCAAGAGCCTCATGAATACCAGTTGAGTGAAGAAGGATCCAGAATTTGAAGCCCCCAGCTTTTTGCTCCAGACTCCAGCCTTGGCCTAGTGCTCAGATGAAGCCATCTACAGTCTTACCCAGGACACTACCTCCGGCTGCTCCCCCTTCTCCCAGAGGCATCCCAGGGTCCCTGCAACACCAGCACAGTGCAGAGCACGGGCCTGGGTGCCGCGGTGCAGTGCACACTTGGCACATTCGCAGCCCAGACTTCCTGGCAGTGTGACTGATCAGGTCACGCCAGTAAGGCAGGCTCTGAGGGGGACCTGTTGAGATCCTGGGAAAGAGCTAGGTCTGCGGGCCCCAGGGTCTCCAGGGAAGCCCCCAGCGGAGTGAGGAACCCCTGCAGTGGGCCTGCTATCACTCCAAAGTGGGGCCGAATGGGGGGCTAGACTTGATAAGGGCAAAGTAGCCTTTGGACAATCTATACTACCAGCGAGGGCCCACACGTAGTGTTTCAAGAAGGGAGAGATTTGAGAGGTGTAATTGATTTGGAGTCTTGCAGAGTGACTGGCGTGGAATGGGGAGACGATTGTCCACAGGCAGGGACAGTGAGCAGAGGTGGAGTTCCTGGTCTGTTTGGGATTGGGGAAGGGGTGGGCCATGCCTGCAAGGCTGCTGGAAGAAGAATGGCCAGTTACTCCCTTTCCCCATGTCTGTGACCCCAAGAGCGGCCCCCAGACCCCAGCCACAAGAGCCTCACCAGAGCGGAAGCAGGAGGAGCCCTGTCAGGAAGCTCTGCTAACGGAGGGTGTTGCAAGTAGCCCCTGAGGAAAGCCCAGGAGAAGCAGAAGGGGCTCAGGGAAGAGTAGTAGAGGCAGCACACCTGGTGCAGGAGGGGAGGGGGAAGGGGGAGCATCCCAAAGCACCCTTAATAATTAAGGTTCTCCTGTAGGAAGCCCTTCAGAGAGAGGGCAGGAAACAGTCTGGGAGCACAGGGCCTGGGCTCCCTTGTGCTGGCGGTATGGACTGGGGCAGGATGCTTCTGGGGTCCTCAGGCTTTCGCTTTGTCTGTAGGGCATGCTGTCGCTGCGGGGGCGGGCGGTTGTGCGTGTTCAGTGACCGTCACCTATAGGGCTTGCATGCAAGTCCCTTTTTTCCCCCCATTCAAAATTGGTGAAGGCATTAATCCTGGAGCTGGGCTGGAGACCTGTCTGCTTTGCCATTGCCCCGCTCTCCAGGAGAAGACGCTGGGAAGAGGGGAGAAGGCTCCTTAGGAACCCCAGAGCACAGACTGTCTAGGCCTGCAGGCTCAGGGGTCTCTGGCTCCAGCCCACGCCTGAGTTCAGGCCCAAGTCTGTGCTGGACGTCCAGCTGGCACCTCCAGCTCTACAGGTCTGTGGAATCTGACCCTTTGTCCCCCGCTGACGGATACCTCCACTCTGCACCCAGGCACCGGGGTGAAACTCGGGCCTCATCCATGTCACGAGCTGGCTTGCTCCCACTCACCCTTGCATCACTTGGCCACCAAGGCCTCTGGTTCTTCTCTTCCACTGCTTTTTCACAACTTCTCTCCCACCATCCTGGGCCACCCCCCTGCCCTGGCCACACCATGCTTACTGGCTGTTGACCTCTGGGCTGCCCTGCCTCCCTGTTCTGTCCATCAGGAGCTGGGTCTGACATTCCTGAAAGGTCTTTCCTGCCCTCTACTTTGTCCCCGGGCACTGCCAGGGAGATGGGTTGTCCCTTGGCTTCACACTCGCTGCATGGCAGAATATGCCCTTGCAATGAGTGGTGCCCAGATGCCTGGGCAGGATGGTCTGGCTGAGGACTCGGCCCCACCAACAAACCTCTGCCCTTGTGGCCGGGGCTGGAGTTGTCCATGGGCTCCACGTCGTCATACAGCTCATAGGCCTCTTCCTGGTCCCTGGAGGAATACCTGAAATCAGGGCCTCTTTCAAGCCTTCCACCTGCGCCAGGGCCTGTGGACTCCCCACACTCACTGTAGGATGTCTTCAGTCTGTTGGGCCTGGAGGATCCCAGCAGAACCGGTCCTCCTCAGAGCTGTGGAGGGATGAGAGCGGGAGGGAGGCAGGCCCTGCCAGGGAGCCTCTTCCCCAGCTCTCTGCCTGGGTTGCCGTGACCCACCTGTGTCTGTGGCTGTGGCTTTCCAGAAGCTCTGGACATCCCTGAGGCCAGGGGGCAGCGGGGGCTTGGTTGGAGGGGGTCCCAGGCTGCTGACCGAGGGCAGAGGCCTCCGCCGGGGTGGGTAGCCGGATTTGAGGCCCAGCCTCGACCCTCCACTGTGAGAGCGAGCTCCTGATCTCTGCTCCCTGGCTCCCAAGCCAGGGCTGAGGGGGAGCCTGGGGCGGGAGCCTGTGACCGCACTGGGGAGTGAGCTCTCTGAAACAGAGCTGGGGATGGGGGGCTTTTTAGGGAGACCACCAGAGAACTCAGTGTGCAGGTACCTCTTGGGCAAAGCGCTGGACTCAGGCTGCGAGAACTTTCGGGGGGCGGCCTGGCGCTCGGGCTGCAGAAACTTGCTGGGGAGCAGGCCAAACTCGGGCTCTGAGGACACCCTGGGGAGGATCCCCAGCTCTGGCTTCTTGGAGGGCGCTTTGCATTCAGGCTGCCGTGGCCGCTTGGGAAACACACTGACTTCAGGCTCTGAGGACCTCCTGGTGAGGTCACCAAAATCAGGATGCAGGAGTTTCTTGGGGAAGTCATTCAGCTGAGGGGTTGGGATCTTTTGGGGAAATGTATTGAAATCGGGCTTTGAGGGGTGGGGGTGGAGTTCACTGGACTCGGGCTTCCAGGGGGGCGTCTGAGGGACCTCACTGGTCTCGGACTGTGGAAGGGATTTCTTTGGAAGGTCACCGACCCGAGGCTGTGGGGGCTTTCTGGGGTGCACACTGAACTCGGGCTGCGGGGGCTTCTTGGGAAGGGTACTGAGGTCTGGCTGTGAGGAGGAGGGGTGGAGCTCTTTGGGCTCAGGCTTCCAGGGGGGCGTCTGAGGGACCTCACTGGTCTCGGGCTGTGGCAGGGATTTCCTAGGGAGGCCACCGACCTGAGGCTGTGGGGGCTTTCTGGGGTGCACACTGAACTCGGGCTGTGGGGGCTTCTTGGGAAGGGTACTGAGGTCTGGCTGTGAAGGGTCTGGGGTGGCCTCATTGGGCTCAGGCTGCTGAAGCTTCTTGGGGAGGGCACTGGGTTTGGGCTCTGTCGGGGGCCTGGCTGGATGGCCAGGCTCAGGCTGCAAAGCTTTCTGAGGGGCGTTGAGCTGTGGGAACTTCTTGGAGGGCTCCTTCGGCTCCGGTTTGGCGGGCTTGGGAGGCAGATCGGTACAGCCGGGCTGCAGGGGCTTCTTGGGACGCTCGCTTGGCTCAGGTGGTGGAAACTTCTTCAGAAGTTTGTTGAACTCAGGCTTTGGGGGCTTTTTGGGGTGTTCACTGGTCTCCAGCTGAGGGGCCTGGAACTTGGCTTGAAGGCTCCGGAAGTCCTGATGGCTCCCCTAAGGGACATGGAGCCAGTCAGGCGGGGGTTCACACAAGGGTTTCTCCTAGGCCCTCTTGGCCATCCTTTGTCCTTGGCTTGCTCTCCTGTTGGCCAGGGCCTCCCACATTTGTTTCCAGGCTCCCCGGAGTCCCGATATCTCCTCCGAGGCACTGCATATGCCCTCAACCTCGCCCCCATCAGAACTCAGCCTCCCGATGCTCCACCAGAGCCTGCTGCTCCCATAGCCCTCCCCGTCGGTTGGTGAGGTCTTCTAAGTGTCCTTGAGATGTCCTGTGCTTCCGCGCTCCACGTCCCTAGTGCGTTCTGTTCTAATTTCAAAACACATTCAGAATCCAGCCATTTCTCACTGCCTGTGCCACTGTTGTGCTGGCTGGAGGAACACAGGCTCCTCCCTGGTCTCCGGCCTCCGCTCTGCCCCCCGCACCCCCATCTCTGGCCAGGACCCTCTCCCACAGCAGACAGAGGAACAGCCTCTGCTCCAAATCTGGCCGCGCTGCGTCGTTTCCCCACGGTAAAAGCTAAACACCTCCTGAAGGCCCTACACTGTCGATCCGTCTCCCTTACCAGGTTACCTCGGCCTGCCCTCCGCCTCGCCCCTGCTCCCTTCCCCCCCAGCCCCAACCCCTCTTCTGGGGCCTTCGTCCTACCCCTTGCCTGGGACGCTTCTCCCCACAGTCTGCTGCTTGCCTCTTCCACTTCCAGGTCTCTGCGGATATTTTCTTACTGGAGGCGCCTTCCTCACAGACCACCCTCATTTAAAAAAATCGATTTCCCCTTCGGAGAACTCTCCATTCTCCCCGACCTACGTTTTTCTCTCAGTGCCTGCCACCGTGTAGCATACGGTTTTATTTTACGTTGTTTCACTGGTGTGCCTTGGCTTTTTGGTTTTGGTTCTCTCTGCCCCTCGGCCCCTGTGGAAGGCCAGCGACTGGGCTCCCTCGTTGCTGTCCTCCAGAGCACGGAGGTACTCACTGAAATACGCAGGGTACACAGGCGCGCACACAGCCACGCTGAGTCTGAGCGTCACAGACTCGTGCAGAGAGATGTGGAGACAAGAGACCTGGAAGCACGTGGGGTCAGACTCTGACAGCCCCAGACACCCTCTGTTGGTGGTCGGGCCACTCACAGTGGACGGCACCCAGAAGCAGCAGCAGGCCGGCCCAAGCAGCGGCCCGCTCGGGCCCGTGCCCCATCGGCGGCACACGTCATGTCCCAGACACCGTCTCCACCAGCCCCATGCTCTCCGTCCCAGACACAGGTGGGGTATACCGGTAGGCCAGGCCTGCTCTGACCAGAGGGGGCCCCCGCTGCAGGCCTCCAGGCCTGGCTTCACCTGGACCCTAGGAGACTGGGGTGTGGGTGGTTAGGGCAGAACCTCGGAGACTGTGCTCCTGGCCGTGCCTCACTTTCCCCATCCGGAGAACAAGGAAAGGTAGCGATTCCCACCTCGGCCTGAAATGCGTCTACTAAAGCCCCCCCCCCCCCAGGTGGGTTGGGGGAAGGATTCCCAGGTCACGCACAGGACTAGAGAAATCAGGGTCAGCAGCTTAGGTCTCGGGTGACTGCTGGAGCAGGTGTGGGCGGCAGGTACACGACCCAGTTCGTCACCTGCAGGAAGCCCCTCTGTTCACCCTGGCCCGTGCCCAGCTTGCTGTTCATGCTGACCTGGGAGAAGAGTCGTCTGGGCTGTCTGCCTGTTCCCCCTATTAAAGTCCCAGCCCCAGCCCCAGCCCGGGCCACAGGCCCCTTGGGGCCCCAGCTGTCCCAGTGGTACATCCTGGCTGCTTCCCACCTCTGGGTCTTTGTGATGGTCTCTGCCGTTTCCCGGGGTGGGGTGGGGTCGCCTAGGGTTGGGGGTTCACTCACCATGGCTGCAGGCGGGTGATGGGCCACAGGGCAAGTGGGACCTGAGCCGGGCTGCTGCCTTCAGGAAGTGACTGTGGCTTCTGCTCCACGGGCCCCATGGGGGTGGGGGATGCTGGCCGGGTTGGGAGGGCAGAGGAGGAAGGAAAGGAGGCGGAGACAGCCTCTGCCTGTCCCCAGATCCTGCCCGGCGCTTGCTGCTGTCTCTGTGGTCTCCGTGCTTCGTGTACTGGCTGTCAGCACATGCCCAACATGGTCACCAGTTGCTTGACTCTGTGGTTCTGGGCGCTGGCAGACTTGTGGTGTCCAGGGAGGACTCTGTGCGTGGCCTTGAGGGCCTCCTTGGGAGGGGGAGCTCTGGGCCCGGAGACTCGGGAGTTGAGAGAGCGTGATGGGTGGGCCCTTCTGCCGGCTCTTGTTGCCTCATCCTCCTGCCTCATTTCCACACTTCCCCACTGCTGGATTCTCAGCTCTGAGCAGGACTTCCCTATTAGAGGTGCACATGTCACATGGGTCGTGGACGGTTATGGGGGGCAGAGGGCCCAGCTGGGGTGGCAGATTTGGGGGGTGGGTAGCTTGTGTGTGTTTTAGCTAAGGCCTTGTCCCCTTGGGGAGGGAGGGAGACTGCGAGAGGCAGCAGGGAAAGCAGTGAAGGGGGGCGGAGGGAGTGGGCAAAACTAACCCTATGGGGGTGTGTGGCGCAGCCAGCCAGAGGCGACCCCTCTCCACAGGGCTTGGTCTGCTGGAGGTCAGGGACTTTGGACACACAGACAAAGGGAGAGTGCAGAGCCCTGATTCTCAAGTTTAGCTCTACATGGACATAGCTTGAGGAGTTTACAAAGAGATAGAAGGAAGCTCCTGGAGATTCTGACTTAATTGGCCTGAGCCTGGGGATTTCTTTCTTTAAAAGCTTATTTAAGTGACCCTCTAGACCCATCTTGGGCCTTGAACTCACAGCCTCGAGGTCAAGACTCACACTCCTCTGACTGAGCCAGCCAGGAGCCCTGAGCCTGGGGATTTCTTAAACACTGAGGGCTGATTCTCCTGCGTCCATGAGTCACCTTACAACCCCATTAAAGTGCAGGTTTTGCCTTAGGCCCATGGTGGAGCCTCAGATTTCTAGACATCCCAGGTGATGCCCAGGAGTATTGAGGGTGTAGAAGGATCCAGTCTGTCTTGAGGACAGTGCATTCCCAGCCGGACCCGTCCATTACCTCCTTGCCGAGGAAGCCACAGGCCGTGCCATCGGAAAGGACTTTGCCTATCTGTGTCCACTTTTAAAATGCACAGCTTGGGGGTCCTGGAGCCTCAGTGCCTGCCCATCCCCATCCCCGTACTGGTGGGCATGCACCCTGGGTCACATTCCCAGAGGTGGGTCCTCCTTGGAACAGGGGTCCTGGGAGACCAGGGATGATAAGAATGGGTCCTGGGGTCTCCGGGACCAGCAGCACAGGCTGGTCTCAGGCTGCGTGACCCTCCCAGTGTTCAGTGAGTGAGGGAAATGCATGAAACAGACAATTATTGGCCAGGAGCATACAACAGGTGCCCAATCAAGACAAGCTACAGGACTGAACGCTAGTGACAAGCTGGCGACTTCCCAGGCTCCAAAGCCAGGCCCCCACCATGTGCATACCCACGGCCTGGAACTCACAGTTTGGAGGGTCCCCCCCTGGCAAACCCTATTCCCCCATGGCCCCCAGGAGGTGTTTTCCCCTCACTCCCCTTTGTGTTTGGAGCTTTCCAGGTGGCTCTGGCCTGGTCTACAAAGCACCGCCACGAACTTGGACAGGAGGCTCCACAGATGGAGTTGAGGAAGCTGAAGCCCGAAGTGACTGCGGCCCAGGATCTGCTCCCAGTTTCAGTGGTGGGGGGTGTCGGGCATGGGAAGGTGTTGGCTCGGTAAGCCTGTGGAACTCCGGGCTAAGGTGGGGTCCCTGGGTTCGGAAACGGGGGTGGGGTGGGGGTGGGGATCCAGAGCAGGCGTGTCCGATCCTTGCGCAAGAGCAGGGTCATGCACCTGGCTGCCCTGGTTTTGGTCCTGGGACAGACACGATGGTGGTCTCCACGTTCAGCCACATGTGGTCCAAGTGCACGCAGTCAAGGACTGAGCACGTGGGCAGCCAATCCTGGGGGCTGAGGGGCACACGGAGGAGCTGGGGGCCTGGGATGGGGGTGCTCGAATCCAGGTCCAAGGCAGGGCTCTAGGACGCACACGCATGAACCTTACTCCCCTCCCCCAGTCTGGTGGTGATGGGGCTGGTGCTGGACGTCTGCCAGACCCAGCTGACGTCAGCTGCCTGGAGAGGCTCGCTCTTCAGTGTAAACCTGAAGTCTCTTATCAACCTACCCCCCCACCCCAGCCTGGCCAAGTGGAGGACTGCCCTCGCCTTCCATCTCCCTTCAAGACCGACACTCCAGGGCGCCCTCTGCTGGGCAGAGCTGGGGCCGTAAGAAGACAACTCTGGCGGGTGGGGAGGGTCCTCCCAGGATCAGTTTGCCAGAGGGAGGGCAGGGGCTCTGGAAGCCCAGGAGGGACACTGGGAGATTTCCCAGTTGAGCTGAAAAAGTTGGATAGGAGTTGGGAGGGGGCAAGGGTAGGAAGTTGCTTTTGAAGTGAGCAGGGTGCACAGGCCACGTCAGGATCCAGCTCCCTAGGCCTCTGGGTACTCAGTGTAGGCTGCTGTGGGGTCGGGGAACACTGTCCCCAGTGGGGATGGGTACTGGGACCAAGATATTGGCCTTGGGACTGTCTGGAAATGTCCTGAGAGACTGAGAAGTGGCACTGCCTGGATTTGGGGGTGGCTGAATGGCAGGGCCTGATAGGGGAAGGGACGCTGATGCCTTGAGACAGATTGGGGTCCTGGGGGAGAGGGAACCCTGAACCCTGTCCCTGGAGACGTGGGAAAAGGGGAAGGAGCCCTTTGGACCTCACTCCCTGGGTTTTCTTACAGACACCATCTTACGGGAACCGTCTTCAACTCCTAGGGTGGTACGGAATCAGTAAGGGAACTGAACTGGGCCTGGCTCCATCATCTTACCCTCCAAGCCTCACCTTCTCTAGCTGTAAAATGGGCCCCTTGACCCCCCCCCCTCCCCGGGTTCTCCGTTAGGGGTGTCCTAGGCAGCCATGGGTTTGGTAGCCATAGGGATGTGAATCACAAACATTTCCCAAGCCCCCTTTTCCCTCCCCAGTCCCTGTTCGAATCTTCACAAGGACCCCAGAGGGTAAGAAGCAGCCTGACACCCATCTTAGGGACTAGCAAAGTGAGGTGCAGGGAGGTTGTGTCTTCCCCAGGGTCACAAAGTCCTGGCTCCAAAGCTTCCAACTGTGAAGAGGAGAGCTCACGAGGCTGGAGCCCCAAGGTCCCCTGATGGCCCAGCTGGCCCCACAGCAGGTGCCGAGTGATACTTGCCTCAGCGTGGGCCCGAAGTGCTGGCAGAACAGACACCTGGCCTGAGCCCATCAATGACCCCGCAGCCCTGAAGCCCCACCCAAACACAGGCGGGTGGGCAGGCAGGCCCTGGGTGTAGGTGGGCTGATCCTAAGGGCACTCGGATCAGCGCCCCCCTTCAGGAGAAGCAGAATGGCCTCTAGAGCTTAGAGCTGTTTAACTGCAAGGAGGTTAGCGAGTTCCTGCTCATAGAAGGTCTATGTTCCCCAGGAAGAGGATGATAAGGAGGAGGAAAGAGATGAGGGAGTGGCGGGGAGACTCGGGATGGAACCTTGTGGGTTATCAGAACAAGGCCTTCATCCAGAAGCCACGGGGAGCCGCTGAAGGCTACCAGGCAGGCATGAGAAGAAACCCGTTTTCAGTGGTGTGTTCAGACTTGGGGGGGTGGGGGAAGGACAGGAGAGGTTGCTTCAGGTACCGGGGTTGGGGGTGGGGGAAGAGGGTCAGGGGCCCGAGCCAAAGGACCCCGGGCTGGACAGGAGCAAGATGCAGGAGGTAAAACAGGCTTCTGAGGGGCGGCTGCCAACAGCATGCGTAAGACTTCCACACTCAGGAGGCTTGGCTCGCTGGGTTTTGGTGACAACAGGGCTGGGACAGCAGTGTGACCCCAGAATTTGAAGCTTGACCCAGGACTGATTTCCCATGAAGGGAAGAGGAGATCCTTGTGGCTGGAGGCAGAGAGGGGAGGGGTGAGGAGGGAGGAAGTCCAGGATCCCTAGGGCCCGCTTTGACCCATCCTCTTCCTCAGAGCTGACACAGGGGCAGAAGTGAAAGCAGGCAGCCAAGAGGAAGGTTTGGAGGACAGGGACGAAGACCAAACCAGAGCCCCCAGGCTGGCAGTGCCCACACCTGGGGACCCTGGCACCATCACCTCAACCTTGTCAGCTGTGAGTCTGAACTGGCTTCAGGAATGCGGGTGGGGGGCGGCTCCGGCAGGGGCAGCCGCAGTACTTTCTCAGGACCAAGCTCCCAGCCTGTCCCGGGACTTAAGAAAAGCGAGGTTTCCATCCCATCTGGTTTCCGGAAATGGTGGGACAAGACGGGGCACCGGCAGTCCCTGCTACAGCTGGAGAGGGTGGCACTGAACTGGAGACTTGACCCTGGAGACTGGGTCCCAGTGTCAAGGTGAGGGGTAACAGTGAGGTTGAAGGGAGGCTTGTCGCCTCTCAGGGTGTGCGCACCCCATGACTGCTAGACTGGCCGGCTATGCATCGGAGGGGCAAGGGACCCAGACACAGCACAGGCTGGCTCATCGCGCGTCCTTTATTGTTCCCCCTCCCCTGCCCCATTAATTACAAAACTACCCCCATCCTACAGTCCAACTCCCCTCTCCCCACCGCGGCGGGATTCAGAACGGCGAGAAAACCGGACACTCCCCCTCTGACAGCAGCGCAGACACCTTGGGTGCAAGCGGGACCGGGTCTGGGTGGGGCAGAGGAGGGGTCGCCTGAGCCTCGGCCCCGCCCCTCGCCTCGGGGGCCCCGCCCTCCCCACTCGAGCGCTCCTCCGCCTTACCCGCCCGCGCGTCGGGGCGCGGCTGCCCGGGCCCCGGGGCCGCGGGGGCGATGGGGCGGTGGTCCTCCAGATGCAGTGTCATGGCGGGCCGCGAGGCCGTGGAGAAGGCGCACTGCATGCACGAGTAGCGGCCGCGCGTGTGCTCCCACACGATGCGGCTCGGGGCCGCGTGCCCTGCGGGCAGGCGGGACCCCGTCAGTCCTGGCCACCCCCAAGGATGGTAGACGTGGACGAGTGCGGGTCAGACCTTTCCCCGCCTCCCCATCAGCTCCCGGGCACCTGGCTGGTCTGGCCTGGCTGATCCATTGCTCCCAAGCGTGTTCCCTCCTGTAATTGGGGGGTGGGGGGGCACTAAACTTGACTTATCCGAATCCCCCACTCCCATCCCTGGAACCACCGCAGGGCGAAGGACTTGTGAAGCGGGCGCGGGTTTTACACGGAAACGCCGGCGCAGATGAAGGCTCAGGAGCTAATTTTTAAGGCAAAAATTTTGTATTTCGGGGGTGCCAGCTCTGGCCACTTGGGAAGGGGCGGGCAACGCTGCTTCCCAGCATCCCTTGGACCCGCAGGGCGCAGAACAGAAAAATCCCCTCCACCCCTCCCTGGTGGTCACCTGCACGCACCTGAGGGCGCGTCGGAGCCGCCCTGGGGTCTTCGCGGGCTGCCGCCGGCACCTGAGATAAACGGGCGGATCAAGGTCAGAAGTCTGGGTGAGCCCAGCTCACCCTTCAGGCGGCGCTGTTCCCACACTCACCTTGGCTCTTTTTCCAGACTGCGGCGCTGGAGGCGGGCGGCCCGGGCGCCGCGGCCAGGAAAGGGCGCAGGCGTGGGGGGCTTAGGCCAAAGGGCGCGGGGTTCAAGTAGGGCAGGAAGGGCCCGGTGGGGGCAGGGGCGGGGGTCGTGAAGGGCTCGAGCAGCGGGAACTGCAGGCCGGGCGCCGACGCAGTGTCGGACTCCGGGGGACGCTCAGGCGCCGGTGGCTCCTTGTCCAAGGCGGGGGGTGGCGGCGGGGCTGGGCTCTGCGCATGCTCGGCGCAAACATGCAGGTGCTTGAAGAGCGAGCGGTGCGTGCGGAAGCGCAGGAGGCAGTTCTCACACCTGGGGGCAGGCACAGGACCGGGCTGGGTCTCCTGGGGGGCGAGGGTAGGGCCTATTCGTTGCTACCTGGGGAGCCGCCGCACGAGGGTGGTAAGGGAGCCTAAGGCCCAAATCACAGAACCCCCACTTGCGTGGGGGAGAAGCTTGCTCTAAGCTCCCCCCAATGTGGCCGCGACCCTTCCGTACCCCTCCGGGTCCTTGCCCTGGGAAAACGAGGAAGGAAGTCTGAATTTTGACTTAGGTGGCCAGTTTTCTTCTAGGAAGGTCAGGAGGGACGGGATGGAGACACACACGACATGCCCCGCCCTTTCCGAGCTCCGCCCTTAGAGTGTCTGGGACCCGCTCCAGTAACCAGTCTCTCTTTTGGGTAGGTAAGGGCCCGAGGCCACACCCACTGCCAGATTCACCTCCCACTCCCACATCCCCGACTAGGAAGGGAGAAAGGCCTGGACCCCACGTAGTGGCAATCAAATCAGGGGTGGGAGGAGCTGCCAGGCGCCTGATCGCCAGGCACCAGGGGAAGTCGGGATAGTCAGTGTCTCACTTGAAGTAGCGGTTGGGTTTGTAGTGCAGTTTGCCATGTGCCACCAGTTCCTGCATGCTGGGGAAGGTCTCGGTGCAGCTCAGGGCGGAACAGCGGAAGAGCTTGCCTGGCAGGGATGAAGGACAGAGGAGTGGAAAGGGATGGCCAAGGCCGGCCTGAAGGCTCTGCCTGCCTCCCACCCCCTACTCTGGCCCTACCTTCCAGGGACTGTGTGGGTGGGCAGTGGGTACGCAGATGCTGTGCCAGGTCTCGAACACTGGGGAAACTGAGACAGCAGCCAGGGCTGGAGCAGGGTATCTGCTTCCCTGCAGGATGCACAGAAAGGGGGGTGTCACCCACTCTTCCCCAGGCCACATGTCGAGTTCTGCCCCAGAGAGGCATATATGAGGCTGGAATTACCCTACTGGTTTCATACCAGGGCCTTTACCATCTGTTTCCCCCACCAGGCGGAGCTGCCAGAGGGCAGGGGTGGGTTGGCTGGCTCATCATTGTAGCCACAGCCTCAGTAAATGTGACTCCCTCTAGATGGGGCCCAAGTCTGGAGATAATCTGTATTCATCTCAATTGTTCCAAGGCCTGTGAGCCCCCAGAAGGTTCCATCACAGATCACCTGGTTGTTGGCGTCGTCTGGGAGGCCTCAGGTCCTCGCTGGTCCCAGGGACTGTGCTGGTTGGGCCAAGGCTGGATCCAGGACCAGGCTGAACACTGTCTGGGGCTGAGGGGGCACCCTGCTGGGTCCCCCCAGGCCCTCCTCGGTCCCACGCTGGGGGTGTGGATGCCCGTTCAGGGCCTGGCTCCTCCCCCATGGAAGAGGAAGTGGCTGCTGCAGCCGCAACTGGGGACAACACCTCCTTGTCAGTCTCACTGAAGCTGGGCTCTGCAGGGGCCGGCATGTCCGGGCTGGGCCCCGAGGGTTCCTCCTCCTAGTGGAAGGAAAAGGCAGGGCGAACCCCTCTGGGCCCAGGTCGGCCTGGGCCAGCCATGGGAACCCCTCCCACCCCGCCAAGACCTGTGGACGTTCCTGAAGCAGCAAACGCCCTTGAGAAATCACCCCATCAGCCCCAATCCTAAGGAGTCACCATCAGGGGCGGGTAGGGGATAAGGGTGGACTGAACCTCCTGTGTTCCATCCTCTGGGAGGGAGCTGGGAGGTGTCCCAGCTGCAGAAGGGCGTATCTGTCAGGAATTACTCCTGTGAAGGCAGCAGTCCCTCGTCCCTAACTTGGGGGCAGGGCCGTGGCCTACAGGGTGCGGGCGGGGCGCAGGTTACAAAGACCAGGCTCCGAACAGGGCGCCGCTAGGAACACCGTGGAGAGGCCAGAAGGGATAAGGCGCGCTGTCTCCGAACGGAAACACACACACCCACCGGGCTGCAGCTGGGCAGCCAAACCCGGAGGTGCTAGGGGCCCGGAAGCATAGGGAACAGGGGCGGAGCCTGAGTCCTGTAGGCGTGGCCCAGTCGAAGCGGGGCCAGGAAGCCGGGGGTGGGGTGTTCCCCAAGTGACAGCCAGCGACGGACGAGGGCCCGGATGTGGGGGCGGGGTCGGCCGGACGGTGCGCGTGCTACAGGGCCGCGCCCCGCCAGCACCCGCTGGTTCGCCGCGCCCGCACCCGCGACGCCGCGCTCACCATCCTCAACCCGGATCAGCCTCTTGTTCCTGCGGCTCCTGCGGCTCCGGCTGAGGCTGCGGAGACTCCCTGGGCGGCCGCGGGCTCGTGCTCACGTCGACGCCATTTTCCGCCTCCCCGCTCTCGCGAGAGCGGGGGCGGGGCTTGCGCACAGCGCCCCTGGGGGGCGGGGCCTGAGGGCTAGGTCCTCCTGTAGGAGGCGGTGCTGCGGGTTTGCAAGCACAGCCTTTAAAGACCCTGTGCTCAGAGATCTTGTTGAAAAATCCTTCCGGGCCCTTGTTGTCATCTGCAAAATGGGTATCTTTATCCCGTCCCGTCACCAGCTCTTAGCTGCTCTCCTTTTTGAAGAGGGAGTGTTGATTGGGCCGCCTCCAGAGAAAGTGGCAGTGATCGTGAAAATTTGCAGCGCATGGAGTTCCGAAGTTGGAATGGGCTCCCCGTGATAGCCAGGGGCAGGAAGCAAACTGCTTGCCCTCCGGACAGGTGTAGCCTAAGGAGGGAGACCCCTGGGTGGACAGGCGTGGACTAAGTCACCTATCCATCCTACATTCCTTGAGCACCTACTGTGTGTGAGGCGTTGGGGACTCAGAGGACAGGACAAACATCCTTGCCCTCAGGGGCTTGCTCACATTTTAAAATGGGGAAACAGACAATGAGTCAACAAATCCAGAAAACCACCTTAGTGTTTTAACTGCTACAAAGGAAAACACACACACACACACACACAGGCACACACAGGAAGGAGGGAAGTCTTTCTGTGAGTTGACTTTTGAACTGGTCAGGAAGATGTGAGCAAATGGAAGGTCAGGCGACTCTGGGAAGTGGATAGCTGTACAAATGTCCGGAGGTGGGGAGGGACAAGCTTGTCTTTCTCAAGGACCAGTAAGGAGATCAGCTCACTGCTGGAACAGAGTGAAGGCAGAGTGTGGAGGTCAGAAAGTGAACTTGGTGCAGGGAGGGTCACACAGGACCTCATGAACCATAGAGAGAAGTGTGGTTTCTATTCTTACCATTGATGTATTTTTAGCAGGGGGAGGTCCACCATCTGATTCCTGGTTGTTGTTGGGAGGATGGGCAATTGAGGGGGATGGGAAAGTGAATCTTTGATCCTCAGGTCTCTGTAATACATTATTTAACGTTCAAGAGGTATCTTGCGTTCTGGCAAGTGTAGACTTTATGTGCAGTGTATTTCCATCTGTGTACAGAAGAGGTACCCATGTGCCTTTATATGTGGAGAATACCATTAGAGGGAGCCATTAAAAAAGTGAGGAAGGGAACAGATTTTTTAAGTGAGGGAGAGACAGTCTTTTCATACTTTGTGCTGTTTGAATTTTTTTTAAAAATGTGGTTTTGATAATAATGAATACAGAGAAAAACTCAGTAATCTAAAAAACAAAAACAAAAACAAAACAGATCATTTGACACAGGGTGGAGGTGTGTTTGTGTGTGGAGAGGAGGTTGGTGCAACCTGGGGAAGGGTGGGGTGAGGCCTCAGAAGGACACGGACCCAAGGAAGGGAGAGGAGAGGCCAGGCTTAAGAAATTCTCTAAGTCAACAGGATGTGGGGCTGTGGAGTGGGCAGGGCCAAGGTGATTGAGGTTTGCAGTCTGAAGATGCTGTAACCCAGATGTGAGGCCCAGAAGGCCCTATTTCCTGTAAATGGGGTGACCGCCATGGCGGTGGGGCCCGAGGGCTGTACCCCAAAATGACAGGGCAGGCAGACTGCATGGTGAGTGCATGGAGAGAGTAGGGAGGTGGAAGAGGACGCCCCAGTTCCTCTTCAGCCCCAGAGAATGTCCAGCTGATGAGGTTGGTGGCTCCTGCCCTTTCTCCCCAGCCTGTTCTAACATCTGAGTGTTGCAGAGAGAGGCATACACGGGGTGGGGGGGGGTTGGGCAGAGGAGGGACGAAAATCAGAGATGAAGGAAACCAGGGACATTCAGGGGACTGGGTAAGTGCTTCTGTATAATGATTGGTGAATAAAAGAGCTGTTGAGACCCAGTGGCAACCTTGGGATTTTTTTTCTTTTTCTTTTTTCAGCCACACTCAGCTTCCCAAGGTAGGGACAGAAGAGAGAGGGTTCAGATCCTGCAGAAGGGGCTACTGGCCAGTCTTTCTCTGATAGCCTGTCTCCCATCTCCCCTGGCTGGGTAGGTGTCCTCTGCCTGAGTTCTCTGTCACAGCCTGGATCGTCGTATGTGGCGTTTGCCATCAAGATCTGATGACCCCAAACCGTCTTCTTCCTTCTTGCCTCCTCCAGCAATGCCCACTCTCTCTCTCTGTGTGTGCTCTTCCCCTGCCTCAGCCTCTGTCCCTTCTCTGACCCAGTCCTGACCCCACTGGCTTGGCTCCATCTCTCCCAGACTGACTGCTCCTTGAGAGTTGAGCCCAGAGTGGGTGTCCGTTTGGAAAGTCGGGATGCTTAGGCTCCGCCCATGGCAGGCTCCCCAAAGGCTCAGACTCCATCACTGGCTTGGAAGCGTCTGGGGAGACCAGTAGTGAGGCTGACCCCCTAAATCCATGGCAATAGGTGCGGAAAGCCTGGGCCCTTGCATATCAGAACCTGTCCTGACCCCAGGTGAGGGAGGGCTAAGAAGGCACAGACGCGGGGTGGTGGGGTGGGGTGGGGGCAGGTGCAGGGGCCAGGGTTGGCCCAGACTGGATGGTGATGGGCCATGTGGGATCTTCCTCCTTCCTCAGGGTCCAATCAGGTCTTGGATGGCTTTGGAGCCTGCAGATTCAAAGCTGACAGGACCCCCCCAGGCTATTTTCTACAGGAAGGCCGGGATGCAAAAGGCCCAGAGCGGGCAGGTGGGACAAACTCCGCCTTTGGGAGAGATGGGGTGGGGGGTATACACGAGTTCAAGCCTTGGATCTGAGGGATCTTGGGCAAGTGACAAAACTTCTCCCGGCTCCCAGTTTTGGAGTATTTGCAGCTTCTCCCTCAGCCTTGTGAGAAGGTAGTTCTGGTTAGCGCCTGGCAAATTAATTCACACTTTCACCTGGCAAATGTTTATTGCCTTAGTGATGACAGAAGAAGGGGAGTCTTGCTTGTCAAGGTGTCCCCAGTTGTGCTTGGCACTTTGCCGACAGGACATTACTCATTTATACTCACAAGGCAGCTGGGAGGTAGATTCATGCTGTTAGCCCTGTTTGACACAGGAGGCAACGTGTGTGACATGGGGGAGGCCAGGGCCCTGGGGGGGCTGCGGTGGTGGCCCCCAGACCCAGGGCCTGAGTTAGGCTGGGTTGGGCTGGAGGCCACTGGGCAGGACCTTCTGGCTAATGCAGCCAAGGAAAATGAGGCCCTCGCCGGCGGGGCCTCGTTCCCTGGCAGAAAGGTGAGCAGGCAGGAGGCAGAATCTGGGCCCCCTCTCAGATCTTCTCCACGTAGTTTCCTGGGAAGAGGCCCTCCTGGCCGTGCAGCCGGCCTTTCCACCAGCCTGAGGCATCTGTGGGTGAGAAAGGAGCGTGAGGCAGTGTCCAGCCCACCTAGGAGAAAGCCTTCATGCCGGCTCCCTGCCTGTTTTAGTCATCGCCACTGGTGTGGCAGAAGGCAGACGTTGAAAAGAGAACGGTCAACAGATGGAAAGGAGGGAGGGATGGACGGACAAGTGGTTTTTCTTGCTACCGCCTCACACTCTGTCATGTTCTAGGCCATTCTCTTGTGCTCATCCCTCATCTCTTTCTACAGGTGCCTGCCCTCACTCCCAATAATGGACCAGTGAGTGACCCCTTTGGGGCTCCCCATTTACCCACAGAGGATGCTGCTGAGTCCCAAGCCCCTCTGGGTTGGGGGCAGCCCAGTGGACTAAAGTAGGAAGGTGGCCTGGCCCAGCCGGACAAGGGGTGAGGTAGGTTCTGCTGTTAGCACTGTGCTCGACAGGAGAGAAAAATGAGGCCCCAGGGATTGGTCGTGCTGCTGGGAGGCCAGGCCTCCAGTGTCCTAGAAGGGAAACTTCAGACTCAAGGCCTTCTAGTCTATGTAGTCACTGGCTCGGAAGAGCATATCTTTAGTGGGCGCTGGTTGTTTCTGTTCTCCTTGGGAAGGGTGTGCAGGAATGGGGTGTTGCCTGGCTGAGTCAGGGTTCTGACTCCTCCCCTCTATGGCCTGGGACACACACCTTCCATGAGGATCTCGATAACCTCGTTCACGTTGAAGCTCAGCTCGTCCACATCTTGGCCCACGTACTGATACAGTGCCCGGCACCGCGGGCCATGCATCCGAGGTTGGGGCTTGGGTCGGCCAACGCCCGGCTCAGGTCGCTGCCCCACGCTGCGCTTTCTCTGCATGCTGTGGGCACAGGGAGGCGTCATCACAGCCCAGACACTCCCCTGCCCCCTGTCCACCTCCTGGGGCTCTCCTCTTAACTCACTTACCCTGCCACACCCTGGTCAGGCACATTAAGGAATTCTGTGTTGTGTTCCGAGGGGGGCCGTGCCCGGGGGCGTCTACTGGCCCTCAGGGCTGAGGATGGAGGGCCCCGGAAGGGCTGCTGGGAGCCCCTTCCAGATGTGATCTCCAGGGGCAGGGGCCTACTTCTGGCAGAAGGAGGCACCCCATTGTGGCCCAGGCCTGTTGCAGGAGGAAGAGTGAGAGCATTTATCAGGGTGAAGGTAGCATTTGGGGAGGACTTAGCTCCCAAGATCCCAGGCTGAGGGAGGAGGCAAGCAGTCACACGCTTAACGCAGCATGGTAAGAACTGGTCCAGAGGGAGGCTCTGCAGGGGTAAGATCTCCCCCATCCTCTTCTGTAGGTGGGCTTTTGTGGGTGGGTCTTGGAGGATCAGTAGGAGCTCAAGCTAAGTGAAAATGTGCGACACGAGGAGTAAACAGCCCAAGCAAAGGCTTGGAGATAAGAACAAATTGGTTAAACCGACAGAGTAAGATGCAGCTCGAGAGACCGGAGTATAGGATGAGAGGAGAGAAAGGCTGGTGGTTAGCTGGGTTTGGCTTCTGAAGGGCTCTAGATCCGACTAAGCTTAGTCTGTAATCTGTGGAAGAGGGGGAGCTGCGGGGAGTTCTAGGCAGAGAACAGAGTGGTCTGCTCTATCTGTGGACAGCTGGCGCGGCTTGGGTCTCGGAGCACACAAGAGGCAAGGGAAGACACGTCGCCTCACCTCTGGGAGGCCCCGGTGCTGCCCGGGTAGGGGCCTGCGCTGACCTTCTAGGTCTTCCTTGGGCCATTCCCTTCCGTGTAGGCTCTGAAAGGGGAAAGGATTTGGGAATTTGAGTGAGGACCAGACCACAGCAGGCTCTTGGCCCCGCCCACAAGTCCAGTCCACTCTGTGGCTCCGCCCCAAACTCCCCTCCCGCCGGTTCCCTGGCTGTCCCATCGACCCCGCCCCGCAGTTACTGAGAAGACTCTGCCCAGTAAGTGGCTCAGCCCCCCAAGACCCACCTCTCTTTGGCCCGGGTCTCTAGGTCCGCCCACTGTTGGGAGGGGTTATGAGTATGGCCACGCCCCCTCAACGTTTCTCTCCCATTCATTGCTTACCTCGCTGACCCTGCCCTCTCTGTAGCTGCGTCCTTCCCCTTACGTCTTTCTCTACCCACCCCTCCGGGCCCCTCACCCGCTCCCGGCAGACCTCAGTGGCTCCGCCCCCACAGCCTTAGCCCCCTCGCTGGCCCCGCCTCCTCAGGCTCCGCCTCTTTGGCTCCGCCCCCAGCTCTGCGCAGACTCACTGGAGCTTTTGGGCAACCCGTCGCCCACGCTGACTGTGAGGGTCCGGCCGCTAGCCTTGAGTATCGCCACGTCGCCGGAGCCACGGGAGAAAGTGACACTGCGGGTGCCACCTCCGCCCCAGCCCTCCTTCTTCACTCGGAACTGTAGTCTGTGGGGAGAGGAGGAAGCTGCGGGGACGCCCACTCCCCAAGCTGGCCGGGGCCGCGGGGCGGGAGAGGGGGCGCTGTGCCCAGCCCAGCCCAGCCCGGGGACGGGGGCGGGGGCGTACGTGTCGCTGAAGGTGAGGGGCAGCGCCCTCCGCGCCGCCTCCTCGTAGCGCTTGCTCAGGAGGCTGACGAACTCGGTCTTGAAGACGGTCTCCAGGAAGCTGTCGGCGGCGTCGTCTTGGAGGATGAAGAAGTCGTCCTGCCTCGTGCTGGGGGAGGGGTGGGAGGGAAGGCAGGTGAGGGGGGCAGGACTGACATGTGAGGGGCGACGGGGACGGTCGGGTGAAGGGAGGTGAGGGCTGATGCAGGCGGGGGAAAGGCGAGAGTTGGCGGCGAGGAGCTGGGGAAGGGGGTTCCAGAGAAGCGTCAGGTGAGGGACAGGTGCACTTGGCACATGAGGATGAGTGTGGGGGCAGGGGAAGGTGGCAGGTAGGGCCAAGAGAGGGTTACGGGGCATAGCGGTGGGTTAGATGGTCGGGGTGGCAGATGGGGTGAGAAGTGTGAGGGCAGAGGAGGGCGACTGGGGCGGGGAAGGACCTGGCCTCACCTGAGGGAAACTCCCCGGAGGGCCTGGATCTCCAGCTTCTTCTTCAGGACCTCACGCACCTGGCCCTTCTCTGGTCCCTTCTTCACCTTCTCCCGTCCGATTATATACACACACTTGGGCGTCAGGATCAAGTCCCTTTTGATGGGCTGAGAGGATGCAGGAGCAGAGCTGGTGGCCAGAGCTCCGGGCACGGGCCACCTGGCTCCAGGGGGTCAGCCTCAGGCAGGGGAAGGACAGGTCAGCTGAGTGTTTCCCTCCACGTGAAGGTATATGAGGAGTTGCATTATATAAGAGATAGGAGCTTAAGTACGGGTATATTGGCTAGGGAGGGAGTCCCGGGCCAGGGAACAGGTACAGGAGAGGTGGATGCGTAGCTGCTGGGCATGGATGCCCAGGCCAGATGAGAGTGCACCTGGGCACAGGTGTATCTGGGCCAGATGAAGATACATCTAATTGACATACCCATCTAGACTGGCTGAGCGTATACCTAGTGGACGGGTGTGTCCAGGGCGAATGGGGGTGACCCTACGGTCAGGGCTTCCGGGCGAGGGAAGTGTATAATTGCAGACAGCTGTGTCTGGCCAGGTGAAGGTGTATGCGATGGACAGGTGTGTCTGGGCTCCATGAGGGCCTGCTTAATAGACATATCTACGCTAGTTGCGTGTGTACCTGTGCACAGGTGCGTCTGGCCCAGCTGAGGGTGTATCTGTGATGGGGTCGGTGTATCTAGGCTAGGTGAATATATACCAGTGGACAGGTGTGTCTGGGCCAGCTGAGGGGGCGCCTCTGGTGGGGGTGCCAGGCTGGGGCCAGGGTCCCAGACGCACCCACCTGTTAGAGCCTCACCTTGAAGCGGCGGTCATACTTGGTGACCGAGTCAGCGAAGTCCACGCGTTCCCTCTTGCCCAGGAACTGACGCAGCTCCGGCCGCTCCTCAAGCCCCAGGTAGTCCCCGACGAAGTTCCGATTAATGCTGTTCCGTCTCCGCTCCTTCTTGTTCAGCAGGATGTTGGAAGCTGTGGGGACACCGGGTCGGGGGCAGAGGTTGTGGCCCGGCTCCTCCAAGTCCACCTGTCCCCACCCTGAGCCTCCCACCTTCGGCCTCTCACCTTCCTCCCGCATCTCCTCGTACTTCCGGACTGCCACATGGCGCCTCCAGGCCTTCTGGATGGTGCGGGCAAAGCCATCGAATTTGCGCTCTCGCATCTCCTCCAGAAGGAAGAGCTGGGCGAGGAGGGAGGGGCGGTGGGTCTTTCTCCAGCCCCTCCCCGCCCACTTACTTTTGCTTACCAGCACCTGCACACATGCTCACATACTATGGCAAATATTTTTTTTTCTTCCCAATGACTCGACCCAGGGTTCCCTCCCAACATGGAGCACAAGCCCCCGCATTGTGGGCCGGTCTTGCAGGGTTCAAATCCCAGCTCTGCCTCTTCCTAGCTGTGTCTTGCCTGAAGTGGTGTAACATCACCGTTTCTCACACTGCTAATCAAGTTATGGCATGCCACCCATGTGAGGTGCACCCCGATTTCAGAGACGTTAGAAACGTGAACCAATGTGCATCTTAGAAACCAACAAAATACTGTAAATATGAAAATCTGGCACATAGGACTGTGATGTACCTGGAGACCAGGTAGTTGTATAGTGCACAACCTGCACAGCCATACCTGGTGGCCCTGGAAAAGAAGCTTTTGCAGAGGACAGACTTTTGAGTCCAGAGGGGTCTTAGAGTATAAACTCTATTAAGAGCAAGTCAGAGTTGAAATGCCATGAAGGATGTCCCTTCACTTAGAATAAACCGTGAACATATCAAGGAAAGGAGCCTACTGGATATGAAAACTTATAAGTCTATACTAATAAGAACAATGGGGTGCTGACTGCGGAATAGAACAACCTAGTGGAGGGGCGCCTTGGTGGCTCAGTGGGTTAAAGCCGTTGCCTTTGGCTCAGGTCATGATCTCAGGGGCCTGGGATAGAGCCCCGCATCAGGCTCTCTGCTCAGTGGGGAGCCTGCTTCCTCCTCTGTCTCTCTCTGCCTGCCTCTGTGCCTACTTGTGATCTCTGTCTGTCAAATAAATAAATAAAATCTTTAAGAAAAAAAAAAAAGAACAACCTAGTGGAATGGGACAGATGACTGGGGAATGTTACAATTCAAACCAATTTAGTGATAAAAGGGACAGCATTGTCAATCAGGGATATATCGGAATGGGAAATAATGTAAATAAAATGAGTCTTTCTTTAGGAAAATAATTAGCACTTCACCCAGAGGGATTTGTTAAATACACAAATATCACATCACTGCTAAAAGCCTGGCTGTCTGCTTCGCTGACACCAACATGGTTGATGTTTCCCAGAAACCCCAGGGTTCCCTGCGAGGACTAAAGTAATTCTGTAGCTACTTCGTTCAAATGCACTTTAAAAAGTACGTTTGGAGGTGCACCTGGGTGGCTTGGTTGAGCGTCCAACTTTTGATTTTGGGTTCAGGTCATGATCTCAGAGTTGTGAGACTGAGCCCCCGTGGGGGGGGGGGTCTGTCCTCAGCACTGAGTCTCTTCTCTTTTTCTCTCCCTCTCTCCCTCTCCTTCTGCCCCTCCCCCCACTCATGCTCGCTCTCTCTTCCTCTTCCTCTCCTTCTGCCCCTTCCCCTGCCCATTCTCTCTCTAAAATAAATTAATCTTTATTTATCTTTGAGAACTTTTAAAGCTGTGGGTGTTTATAAGTGTTCACGAAAGGTGGGGATCTTTTCACCAGGAAGGAATCCTAACCCCACCAAGATTAAAGCTTCACGGCCTGCAGGGAATCAAGTGGAGTTTCCATATCCCCTTTGTTTCTTACACCAATATTCTCTGGGTCCGTGTGTCTGTGTGCAGGTTATGCCCAAGTAATGCCTCATATAGAGTGCCTGGAGGACACGTAAGTACATTCTGCACTTTGCCGAGAGGACGTCAACTATGAATAAAGAACTTGCAGAAGTGGGGGTCAACCAGGAGTCCTCTCTGCCTTAGCTGTTTAGGGCAGATGGGATGAGTGTCCTGCAACCTTGTTAATTCTGCTCAGGAAGGGTATCATTTTCAATTTGGGAAAGGAATCTTCCTGTCTACAGAGTTTAAAATTCATCTCCTTCTGGGGCGTCTGGGTGGCTCAGTCGATTAAATGACTGACTTTTGCTCAGGTCATGAACCTGGGGTCCTGGTATCAAGCCCCACATTGGGCTCCCTGATCAGTGGGGAGTCTGCTTGTCCCTCTCCCTCTGCCCCTCCCCAGCTTCTGCACTCTCTCTCAAATATATAAACAAAATCTTAAAAAAAAAAATTCATCTCCTTCAGGGCACCTGGGTGGCTCAGTCAGTTAAGTGTCTGCCTTTGGCTCAGGTCATGATCCCAGGGTCTGGGGATTGAGCCCTGAGTCAGGGTCCTAGCTCAGCAGGGAGTCTGCCTCTCTCTGCCTCTCTCCCTGCTCGTACTCTCTTTCTCTCTCTCTCAAATAAATAAAATCTTTTTAAAAATAAAATTCATCTCCTTCATGTGCTGAGGCAGAGTTGCGTGTGGTTAAGGTGTGTGAGATGGGCCCCAGATCTGAGGTTATCTTAGTGTACTGGCTTGAATAGTGTTTCTCCCCACCCCCAAATTCATGTCCACTGGGAAGCTGTGAATGTGACCTTGACTAGAAAGAGGGTCTTTGCAGGGGCGCCTGGGTGGCTCAGTGGGTTAAAGCTGCTGCCTTTGGCTCGGGTCATGATCCCGGGGTCCTGGGATCGAGTCCCGCATCGGGCTATCTGCTCAGCAGGGAGCCTGCTTCTTCCTCTCTCTCTGCCTGCCTCTCTGCCTACTTGTGATCTCTGCCTGTCAAATAAATAAAATCTTAAAAAAAAAAAAACTTAAAAAAAAAAAAAGAAAGAGGGTCTTTGCAGATGTAATCAAGTTAAAATGAGGTCATACTGGAGTAGGGTGGGCCCTCAGTCCAGTGTGACTGCTGTCCTTCCAAGAGGGACATTTGGACCCAGACACAGAGGAGGAGGCCGTGTGATGACAGAGGCAGAGACCAGGGTGATCAGGAATGGCAAGGACAGTGGGCGACCACCAGACGTTAGGGAGAGTCAAAGATCTTCCCTGGAGACTTCAGCGGGAGCACGGCCCTGTTGACACCTTGATTTTGGATTTCTAGCCTTCAGAAACATGAGGACATTAATTTCTGTTGACTTGAGCTATCCAGTTGCTGGCACTTGTTACAGTAGCCACCGGAAATGAACACGCCCGGCGTGATGGGCAGTGAAGGCCAGCACGTATGCAAACATCAAGGATATTTTGAGTCCATGTTTACAAGACTCAGATTCCAAGTCAGAATCATCCTGGGTAAGTGCATTGGTGGTTGAGAAATTCCCCAACTCCATTAGGGTAAGCTGATTTGATCAATTTTGATGCAGCCCAGCTATAAACAGTCATAAAACTGTTCCCACGTACATTCCTTCTGTTTTCATTTTACTAAAATGATTCTCATTGGGATCAGTTTTGTCCCGTGCAAATTTTCAGCCTTTCTTTTTTCCTTACAAAATGTTTCCACCAAGTTTTTCCCTTTGCGAACGTCATTATTTCCAGCCAGTTCATCTTCCTCACCTCAAAGTGTGCAGACTGCATTTTTGGGTCAGAGTTTGATTTTACCTTATATAGTCTTAGCCAGTGCTAGCTTTGCCTATTTGCTTTTTTCAGGGTCAATTTTAAAAAATTTAAAAAAGGTTTATTTGAGAGAGAATGAGAGCGATGGGGGGAGGGACCGAGGGGAGAGGAAGAGAGAGTCTTCCGTGGACACCGGGCTGAGCTCAGAGCTCGACATCGGGCTCCATCTCGCGACCCTGAGATCGTGACCTGAGCCAAAACCAAGATTTGGGTGCTGAACTGACTGCGCCACCCACGTGTCCCAAAGACTGTTCTTATTTCTTGGAGCAAATGCATCTATAGGGAGAAGGTCTAGAGGTAGGTACAGACCAGTTTGGGGGACCAAGAAGAGCCTGAGCACCCAAGACAATTTTCTTCTCTTTTTTCCTTCCTTCCTTCCTTCC
This sequence comes from Neogale vison, assembly GCF_020171115.1. Classification (NCBI taxonomy): domain Eukaryota; kingdom Metazoa; phylum Chordata; class Mammalia; order Carnivora; family Mustelidae; genus Neogale; species Neogale vison. Next base: position 219,375,309 of record NC_058096.1, read on the forward strand.
TTCCCTTCCTTTTTCCTCTTCTTTCCTTCCCTTTTCCTTCCCTTTCCTTTCCTTTTCCTTCCCTTCCCTTCCCTTTCCTTCCCTTCCCTTCCTTCCTTTCCCTCTCTCTCTCCTTTCTTTCTTCTCCTCCCTCCCTCCTCTTTCTCTCTCTTTCTCCTTCTCTCCTCTGAGTCTCTTTTCTTTCTTTCCTCTATGCCCAACGTGAGGTTTGAACACATGATCCTGAGACCAAGAGTCACACGCTCTACTAACTGAACCAACCAGTTGCCCCAGCAACTTTTGTAGCAGTGAAATCTCCCGTCTCCTCTCCACTGTGTTATGTGTCTGCTGTGATGAGGGAACACTCACTTGTAAGTTACAGTAACGTCCAGGGAATCATCTAGACAATCCAGTTGCTTTCAAGTCCCTGAGGGGCTGGTAGGGCAGGTGCTCTGACCATGCAGGCGATGAGGCACCTAAGCCGGCCGTGGGCAGGCGGTAGCCCTTTCCCCAGGGCTCCAGCTTGGCCCAGGCTGGGGGACACAGGATTTGCAAGGGAGTGTGGTGAGCTAGCACATCTCATCCAGACGGCCAGCTCCCGGTGTGCTCTCCAGTGCTCGTATAGAAGCAGGTGGCCAGGCAGGCCACCCAAGGGGATTCCTTGCCCCGCCTATTTATTTATTTATTTTTTAAGATTTTATTTTTAAGTAATCTCTACACCTAACGTGGGGGCTTAAACTTCCAACCCTGAGACCAAGAGTTGCATGCTCCTCGGACAGCCAGCCGGGCGCCCCACCTCCGCTTTGGCCCTGATTTTTGTTCTCCTTGTCATTATTGCTGTTTAAAAGACACCCCCCCCCCAGGTTAATTGAGATCTAACTGACATATAACGTTGTGTAAATTTAAGGTGCGCAGGCTTTGGTTTGATACATGTCTCTGTTGCAGAATGATGGCCTCCTAGGCTAGCTAGCTCGGATGGTTACCATTTCTTTTTTTGTGGTGTGAGAACGGGGGAGATCTGCTCGGAGCAAGTTCCCGGTCTGTTACACAGCACTGTCAGCGACAGTCACCAGGCTTACAGTAGGTCCCCAGAACAGATGTGTCATTGTGACTTTGTTTTCTTCCTGCAAGCAGACGCAGCTTGGCGTTCGTGGCCTTCCCAGCTTTTGCTAAAAGGCTTAGAGCGGGTGCGGTGCAGGAGGGATGGTTTGTGCGTGGAGAAGGCGGAGTCAGGTTTGTCTGCGGTAGCTCAGGGCCCCGGGGCAGGTCTTGGGATCAGCCAACCACCGCTTTGACAAGAGTCTCAGACCCAGGGACTCAGTGTGCTCACGAAGGAAGGAAGGAGGGAAGAGGGAAGAAAACATAGGAGAGGAGAAAGCACAGAAGGACGTTAGGGAAAAAAAGGAAGAAAGCCGGAAGAAGAGACAAGTGACGTTCTGGAGAAGCTGTGAGTTCTTGCCCCTCGTGCGTTACATGTTTCCCCATCTGCGTCCTGGCCCCTGTGCCTGTCCGGCTAATTCAGGTTTTTCTGAGCACTCGCTACCTGCCACACACTGCCTCGCGGACTTCCTGTTTGGTCTGAGCCTCACCCCCATCCTGCAGGGGGCTACCACTCTCCCCACTTCCCAGATGGAGAAACAGAGGCTCCAAGGGGGTAAGGCAACAGGCCCGAGGCGTAAAGGGGCCTGAAGAGCCGGACGGGCGCCCCGTGCGGGGATGCAGGGGTCTCCCACACTCACCGACTCGGGGTTCTTGACAAAGACCTTGGTGCTCCCCATCTGGTACTGGTCCGGCTCCATGTTGACCGCCCGGAGCAGGTGCTGGACCCCCTGACGTTCATCCCCACGCCACTGGGGCCACGTCTCAGGGGTCAGGATGGCGTACCTGGAGGCAGAGGGTGTGGGAGGGTTTGGGGTGCATGTCCGTGCTGACGGTTCCTCTGCGGACTGGCGGTGGGGGCCGGGGGAAGGCGGGGGAGCCTCACCTCTGCAGGAACTTGGAGAACTGGCGGCGGTAGGCGAAGCCAGCCCGGCGCACCCTGATGTTCTCCTTTAGGCCTAGGTACTCCACCTGGTGCTTGACCCTGAGGGGGAGGCAGTGTGAGTCTCCTGTACTCCCTGGTCTGGAGCAGGGGTGGGGGGAGGGGGCTGCTGCTGAGCTGGGCCGGGAAAGACGTGAGTTCTGTGGTCAGTTCCAGGGTTAATTCTAGGGGTGTGTCCTAGGGTTTGGGGACAGAGGGGACTATGCTAGTCCCCGCGTCACTCTACACTCGGTTCTGCTCATTCCTGGAGTCCAGGGGTCTTGGTCGGTGCCAGGTAGAACCCCGGGACCCCTGAGGAGTTTTGCACTGGTCCTAGGGGTCAGCCTCGCTCAGTCTTGGAATGGGTCCCGTGACTCTGGGCGGGCTCCGGGAGGCGGGTCGGTCGGGGGGGCCAGGCTGGGTGGCTTGGTGCCCCTGGTGCTCACCTGCTCTCCTCCCAGTCACGGGGCTTCTTGGTCTCGTTGGGCTTGATGCAGCGGATGTAGTGGGGGGTGCATCTCTTCAGCGTGCCCACCAGGTCATTGGCTTGTTTCTGAGGTGGAGGAGAAGGAGGGGATGGGTGCACAGATGGGACCCTTGGACCCTCTCTCCTCCCACCCCGAATACACGCCCAGGAGACAGAGACACATCGGGCTGGCTCCCAGGGAGCCACGGGGCCCGGCGTCCCTGGTCTGGGCATTCTTCCATTAGTGCACACCATGGGGACTTGATATTGTGGGTCTGCCTGATCCTTGGCAGGAGACCAGGAGCTCTCCTGTCTGCAGCACCCACCACTTAATCTGGCGCCTAGCAAGTGCTCAGCAAACATTTTGTTTGTTGATGGAGTAACAGAGCTCTCAGGAGAGCATGTTGCATTGAACATTCCTGCCTGTCCTTTGCGGGGACTACTTCTTTGGAAGTAGGGAATCATGTGTGTTTGTGTGCCTTGGGTTGTGCATTTTAGTCCCTTGGAAGAGACTAGAAAGGACATTGTTCCAGGTCGGGAGACTGGAGAGGGTGGCCCAAGAGACCTTGGTGTGGACTGTGGCTCTGCTGTGTGATCTGGGCCAGTGACTGCGGCTCTGAGCCTTGGTCTCCCCAAGCCCCGGGTGCGGCTAGTCCCTTATCTGTAAAGTGTCCCACATTGGCTGCCTGCACTGGTGAGTGCCCAGTGCGGGGTAATGAAGAGATTTTTAGAATGGGACACCCAGTTGACAGCAACATTATTCACCATAGGGAAAAGGTGAAAACAACCCGAGTGTCCGCCCATGGAGGAATGGATGGGACAAATGAGGTCCATTCATAACTGCAAGATTTCAGCCTTCAAAAGGAAGGATGTCCTGATACCTGCTTCAACATGGACAAACTTTGAGGACATTTTACTGAGTGGGGTAAGCCAGCCACAGAAGGACACATCCCGCAGAACCCCACTCCCAGGAGGTCCCCGGAGGAGTTCCTGTCTACAGAGACAGAGGGGAGATGGTGGGAGCCAGGGCTGGGGCAGGGGGTGGGGAGTCCGTGCTTCATGGGGACAGAGTCTCAGTGTGGAAAGATGGAAAGTTCTGGAGAAAGTTCTGGAGACAGTTTGGGGAGCTGGCAAGTTCTGGAGATGGAGAATGGGGATGGTGTGTTTCATGCCGCTGAGCTGTGCACTTAACGATGGTTGAGATGGTACATTTTATGTAACTTTGACCACAATTCAAATTAAAGTGGCAAAGAACCAAAAGACCAAAACATTATTAAGATGATGGTTCACTTTTGGATTTAGAGAGTTGGGGGGACTCCGAGGAAACTGGTCCAGCCCCCTACTAACCCCAGAGCTGGAAGAAAATCCTGCTGCACAGAGGGTGCCGGGGGCGGGGGGCCAGGATGCATGAGAGACAGAACGGGTAGAGAACAGTCCCCAGTGCCCTCCCCCCCACCCGCCCCAGCTCCTCCTCTTCTCCCCAGCCCACCTTGATCTTGGAGCCAGCCGTGCTGGGGCGGCCCTTCTTGTCCACATCCAGCTTCTCAGGAAAGAGCATCCGGAGGAAGGCCCTGGGCAGGGCGGGTGGGGGGAGGGGAACAGGAGGAGTCAGAGGTGCAGCTGAACCTCGGGTGCCCTCTCCCAGGGGAGCACAGTTCTCCCTGAACGTGGGGGTGTGATGGTGAGAACCGGAGAGACGCTTTTGTCCTTCTGGTTCCTGGACCTATTTGCACCGTTCCTCCTGCCTCTCCGGCCCGGCACGACTTGGGGAGCATGTGAAATAGAACACAGTTCGGCTCAGTAGGAACATGTCTCGCGTGCTGCACCGTCTCAGCATCTCGGGCTACAGGGGCAGGTCCCCGTGTAGGAACGATCCCACACGCACAGGTTCGCACGTGTGGGCAGAGATACAGACGAGGGTGCTCGCTGCCCGCAGTAGTCCTAGACGGGCTCAGTCTGTCCGTCACCAGGGGATTGCTTCCACGCTTTCTCTATTCACTATTCCCTCCCTCATCGCCTGAACGGGGTCTTCCCTGACTGCCGCAACACAGAGCGAGCACACCGTGCGATCCAGACATACTCGGGAGGAAGAAGACGCTCTGGAAGGAGAGAATGGGTTTGGCTGCACGGCACTGGCACGTGCTTCATGCCATTGAACTCTACAATCCAAAATGGCAATAAGGGGGCGCCTGGGTGGCTCAGTGGGTTAAAGCCTCTGCCTTCGGCTCAGGTCGTGATCTTGGGGTCCTGGGATCGAGCCCCGCATCGGGCTCTCGGCTCAGCAGGGAACCTGCTTCCCTCTCTCTCTCTGCCTGCCTATCTACTTGTAATGTCTGTCTGTCAAATAAATAAATAAAATCTTAAAAAAAAATGGCAACATGGGAACTTTATACTGTGTGTATTTTAATCGTAATTAAAAGAAAGTAAAAAGAAAAAAAAAGAAAGAGTGAATGATACTCACGGCACACTCTAGCCTTTTATCGACTCAGTTTTTCTATCTAGTGGTCTCCCCAGTGGACACCAGAATCACCAGGAGAGCTTGCGAGAACACGGATGGCTGGGCCCCTACCCAGTTCCTCTTGAGTTTCTCATTCACACGTCTGGGCTGGGGCTCAGTCATCTCGAACAGGTTCCCAGGTGATACTGCCGCCGCTGGCCCAGGAACCCTACTTTGAGAACCATGGCTCTGTGCTTTCCAATATGGCGGCCCCTGGTCATACCGGGTTATCGAGGTCCTTGAGACTTGGCCTGTCCAAATCATGGTGCGCCGGGAGCGTTAAAATGCATACCAGGTTTCAAAGACTACCACAGCATGGGGCAAGAGAATGTAGTTCATTCCTCCATAATTCATTCATTCATTTGTAATTTTTATATGATGTAATTTTTATATTCGGGTATATTCACCGTTTTACCTTTTTTTAAAGTTTATTTATTTAAGTTATCTCTACCCGCCCCCGCAAGGTGGGGCTCAAACTCACGACCCCAAGATGAAGAATTACCTGCTTTTTACGTTTTTAACTGTGCTTATTAGAACATTTAACATCACACGCTGGGACGCCTGGGTGGCTCAGCTGGTTGAGTGTCTGCCTTTGGCTCAGGTCATGATTCCCAGGTGCTGGGATCAAGTCCCACCTCGGGCTCCCTGCTCAACGGGGAGTCTGCTTCTCCCCTGCCTGCTGCTCCCCCTGCTTGTGCTCTCTCTCTCTGAGATAAATAAATAAAATCTTCAAAAAAGAAACTATAAAATTACACATGTAATGGGAATAGGGATCAACTGCAACTTAGCATGAGGCTCCTTTGGGTGTGATGCAAATGGTCCCAGTTGGGTAGTGGTCATGGTTGCACAGCTCTATATATTTCTTTCTTTCTTTTTTTTTTTAAAGATTTTATCTATTTATTTGACAGAGAGAGATCACAAGCAGACAGAGAGGCAGGCAGAGAGGGAGATAGAGGGAAGCAGGCTCCCTGCTGAGCCGAGAGCCCGATGCGGGACTCGATCCCAGGACCCCAAGATCATGACCTGAGCCGAAGGCAGCGGCTTAACCCACTGAGCCACCCAGGCGCCCAGCTCTATATATTTCAAAAAAAAAAAAAAGACTTCTGAAGTTGGGCGTGTTTCATGGCACTCAAGTTGTACCCAAAGAAGGCGGTTTTCAAGGCGTGATGTGCATAGGTTGGATTCTACATGGATGTGGAATGTAACAGACCGCGCACTCTAGACACAGAATCTCAAACTCTGATGTGCCCCGGGGTCTGGAGGAGGCACCGGGGATGCTCGTTCCAGGGCAGACCCTGATGTCCCAGGTCCGGGGCCGAGGGCATTTGTACCCAGCTCAGAGGATGCTCCTGTTCTTGGCCCAGGAGTCAGATTTCAGCCTTTTACCAACTGCGGTTTCGTGTGATGCTGTATTACTATCTGCCCTTTTCCCTGGTTCCATGCCTGCTCCCCACTTGGCTCTCCACTCAATGAGGGCCCCTGTGTTCTCTGACCTTCAGTCTCCATCCCTACTGGTTCCAGGAAATGGTGCCCAGCACATGGCAGAGCTTGAATTACATTTGGAGGTTAAAAAGGCAAAAAGTGGAACCCGGTGTGCAGCTGTGGTCAGGGAGATGGGTCCATATGTGTCAATACAGGAAGAAGGCCGGGTGCGGTGTGTTCTCACGGTGCACCAGGGGACACTGTCTACACCCCGCATCAGCTGGGCTTGCACAGGGGAGGCCTGGACGGGCCATAAGGAACTGCCCCTAAGGTTCTCTTTACTTCTTCCTGTGGACCTCAGTCAGGCTGCTGTTGAATCAGAACCTGTCACTCTATGGAAACACTGTCCCTGCAGACAGACACCCACACAAAACATGATGGTAGCTCCCGGGAAGATGGAGAGGGTCCTGGCCTCCCCCCGCTCCGCCCCGCTGCCCCAGCTTTGTGCCCGGAGGCCACTCACTGCTCACTGGTCTGCATCAGCTCTATGAGGTCAGAGAAGAGAACGTCTCGGTTCCGCTCACAGAAACCGTTAACATCATAGGAGACCTGGAGGGAGACAGTGTTGGGGGGAATGAGGGGCTGAAGCCTGGGGTGCTGCTTACATCCCAGATGGCCAGGGGTCCCGTGAGGGCCTTCCCTGAGCTGACCGAACGGGGGTGGTACCTATGGTTCCTAATAAGGGGCGGGGGGCTAAGGGGCGCCTGGGTGGCTCAGTGGGTTAAGCCTCTGCCTTTGGCTCAGGTCATGATCTCAGGGTCCTGGGATGGAGCCCCGCATGGGGCTCTCTGCTCAGCAGGGAGCCTGCTTCCCCACCCCCATGCCTGCCTCTCTGCCTACTTGTGATCTGTCAAATCAATAAGTAAAATCTTTAAAAAAGGGGGGTCAGGGGGCTACTGCATGGGCTTGGGGTCCATGGAGGTCTGATGTTCAAGTGCGGGTTGGAGGGCTGGGGCTGCAGCCTGGACACAGGGTCCTCGCGGGGTCTGCTGTTTCATCAGAGCTCAGAAGGTCAGATTGAGTATGTTGTGGACAGTCGAGGGGTGGGGGTTGGTGTCAGGAGGGTCCAGCACTGGCTGGGATCCACGGGGGTCTTCCATCAGGCTTGTGGGCTGGGTCTGCATCGAAGGTGGGGGCTCTCCGTAGTCCTGGGAGCTGCTATTCCTTGGTTGAAGGAACCCAGGAGCTCTAGCCCAGTTTGGGGGCCGGGAGATCCCTGGGGACGTCTGCTGCCACTTGAGGTCAGTGGGAGAGTCTACAGTCCTGTCAGTGGGGGAGGAGGACGGTGGCCAGGGTCAGAGGCCAGCGGATTTCTACAGTCTTTGGTGGGAGTCTGCCAGGGGCTCCGGCCCATTTTGGAGGGCGGTGGCTCACAGCTTGGGCCTGGGGTCTTTGAGTCTGGGTTAGAAGGCTGTGTCCTGAGTCAGGGAGTGAGTGGGGTTTGCAGCTCAGATCGGGGTGTGGGGGTCTGCTGCCCAATGTGGGGTCATGGGAGGGAGTTTCTGTCCTATTAGGCGGAGCTGTCCTGTTATTAGGGAGAGCTGTGACCTCGGTGGGGGCGGCAGTGGGGGTTTCCGCAGCCCCAGCTGAAGGACCATGGTGCGGGGGGGGGCAGGCCAGTTCCTGGGGGTCGGTGGGAGGGCTGGGGCAAGGGGTCGTGGAGTCCTGCGGCTCCGGCTGCGGGAGGTTGGGAGGCCGCGCCCAGGTGGGACGCGCGGGGAGCGGGGCACGGGCGCACCTTGCCGGCGTAGTGGTGGATGACGAAGCCCGAGCTCCAGCTGTTGAAGTGCTCGTGGGTGCCCACGGCCGCCTGCAGCTTCTGCAGCAGGGTCTGGTCGGCGCCGCCGCCGGTGGCATGCATGGTGGCGCACACGTCGTCCAGGACGCTCATGATGCCCGGGGGGCTCTGCGGGCGGGGGAGCGGGGCCGCGGCTCAGCCTGGCCGGGCCCCGCCCCTATCCCCGAACTGGGAGGGTGTGGACGCGGCGGGGCAAGCGAGGGGGCGAGATCCAAATACAAGAGCAAAAGTGGGGGTGCTGGCGGTGTGGGGGGCTGTGGTGGAAGCCTGCTGGGGGGCGGAGCGGGGTGAGGAGCCCCTGAAGGACCCGTGCTCCTTTCGGTTCCCCAGACGGGGACGACATGGTGCGGGACCTCCCAGGACTGACGCCTCTGTCCTTGAGCAGGCCGAGCTGGGGAAGGTTCGCTGAGCGGACAACACAAGCGGTGGGCCGAGAGGGTGGATGAGGTGGCCGTCGGGGTGTTTCTGGGTGCTCCCGGCGCGGAGCGGGATGGGGAAGGGGCGCTAACCCACCCCTCCTCTCCCAGGCCCAGCTCCAGACCCAGCAGAACGCGCGCGGAGCCGGCCAGGTCCTCACCAGCTTGTTTTCAATGAGGTCGCAGACCACTTTGTTGTTGAAGTACTGGATGGGGGTCCAGCGGATGCCCTCTTGGACGTACTCCTCCTGGGGGCGGCAAAGCGGTCGGGGTGGGGGTGGGGGTCTGGGCAAGGACGCAAGGGTTTCTAGAATGCATGCTTCACAAGGGTGGGTGAGGGAGGTGTGATGGGTGTCTCCCCATATCTCCCCATCTCATCGTCCTCATCATCAGTGGGGCAGACTGGAACAGCCACCCCGCCCTGCCCTTGACCACAGACAGACCGGAGCCAGTGCATAAATATCCTGGCTCCGTTGCTTCTGGGGTGGGCTAACCCTGAGTTTCCTGCTAGAGTGTCCCCCAGGGCTCAGCGGAAATTGGCCCCAATTGCCTGCAGCATAGCCTGCTCATCAATACACCCTATTCTGGCCTTTAAAATTTTTTTTATTTTTTATTTTTAAAGATTCATTTATTGGGATGCCTGGATGGCTCAGTTGGTTAAGCGTCTGCCTTTGGCTCAGGTCATGGTCCCAGGGTCCTGGGTGAGTCCTGGCATTGGGCTCCTTGCTCAGTGGGGAGCCTGCTTCCCCCTCTGCCTACTCCAGAGGGAAAGGCAGAGGGAGAGACAGAGAGAATCCCAAGCAGATGCCCGATGTGGAGCTCGATCCTAGGATGCTGAGATCCTGACCTGAGCTGAGATCAGGAGTTGGATGCTTAACCGTCTGAGCCACCCAGGCGCTCACCTCCCTATTTTTTTTTTTTAAAGATTTTTATTTATTTATTTGACAGACAGAGATCACAAGTAGCAGAGAGGCAGGCAGAGAGAGAGGAGGAAGCAGGCTCCCTGCAGAGCAGAGAGCCCGATGCGGGCCTCGATCCCAGGACCCTGGGATCATGACCTGAGCCGAAAGCAGAGGCTTTAACCCACTGAGCCACCCAGGCGCCCATCCCTATTTTTTTTAAATGTGTCTCCCACTTCCTCACTCTTCTCCTGATATTTGTACTGAATCCTTGCCTCAGGCTCTGTTTTTGCGGAATGGGTCGGATGAAAACAGCAGGAATTTTCATTCCTCTCTTGCATGGCAGTCTCCCCAGCACTGCGTACAGTGCCTGGCAAACAGCAGGTGCTCAATAAATAATCATTGGTGGAATGACCAAGGAGGCTGTGCCCCAGCCCTTGTCAAAGCTTTAGAGGCAGGGAACTGCTTCCATAGGAAATTTCTTGGTGGGGCCTGGACAGGTCAGCAGAGAGAGGTGAGGATGGGAGCCTGGGCGGGGGTTCCCCTGGGGGCTCAGCAGACTGTCTGGTCCTGCCCCCACCTCCAGTGTCCCTGAGCTCCTGGTTCCCCCTGCCTACCTGCTCAGCTTTCAGGGTGAGTTCGATAAAGATTTGTTGCAGCTTCTCATTGACAAAGTTGATGCAGAACTGCTCAAAGCCGTTTTTCTGTCAAGGGAGGCCAAGGGTGTCGCCATCAGTGGGCTGATGCTGGAGGCTCCTGGGGCCACGGGGCCACCCCAGGAGGCTCAGGGAGGCACCTGGTGCGGGCTGGGGAGCAGAGGCCATACCTGGAAGATCTCAAAGCCATAGATGTCGAGCACACCGATACTGTACTCCTCCTGGGGCTTCTGCATAGCGCGGTTGATGGCCTGCAGTGTGGACGGGGATTCACTGAGTTTGGGAAAATGCGTCACCAAAGTCTCACCAGGTGGGTGAGCGCCAGCGTGTCCCCCTCTGTGTGTGCTCTTGACCACGTTCCCAGGCTGTGTCCTCTGATGCCAGCTCCTCTCTTGCCTTCTCCAACTCTCTGTCCCCCCACCCCCAGTCACCCGTATGAGAATCCCAGGTGTTAGAACATCTGGGTTCCTACCTTGGGAGCTCGCTTGGCCTCTTAACCATTCTGCAGCTCTATGTTCCCATCTTTAAATGGGGGTAATGATGGTGACTACTCTGTAGGACTTTATAACGCTTTAAACTGACGCATGTAAAACATTTAGAACAGTAGTTGGTGGAGGCCAAGTGTTCTGTAATGTTGGCCTCTACAATATTGTCATGGTGCTTGACCTTGACACATCCCATGCCTGCCTTCCCCACCTGGCTGGTCCAAGCCCAGGGCAATCTGGGGCAGGGCCTCTCCTGCTCCCTGGCCCAGGCCCCGGCCCCTCTAACCTCCACAAGAAAGTCAAAGAGACGGGCATAGAGCCCCTTGGCCAGGGCGTCGCGGGTATAGGCTGCCTGCTCCACATTGAGGGTCACGTCAATGGACTCGCTGCGTCCACCCCAGCGGCTGTCCATCTTACGGCTGGTGAGCTTCTCCTGCAGCCGCCCGCTGTCGATGCCCAGCAAGTAGGCGGGAAAGGCCAGCACTGCCAGGGTTGGGGGGAAAGAGGGCGGCCAGTTAGGCTCTGGGGCCCCCTGTGGTGCTTCCATCCCTCCCCTTTGTGCCCAGTGACGGAGATACTGTCCTCGTGGGTGCTTACCCTCCTGGGGCCCCACGAGGAGGAAGCAGTTTGGACACACCCATCCACCCCGCCGTCCCCAGCACCCACACTCACGGTCCGCACTCTCTACCCGGGCGTAATTCCCATCCTCACAGAAGCTGATGTTTCCCAAGTGCAAGATTCCCGCCACCAGCTGCAGGACCAGCTGCTGGACGTTGGGCGGGATCCCGATGACCTGCATGGCATTCTGCAGGCACAACAGGGGCAGAACCTGTACCACGGATCGCCACCTCCGTCCTGCCCTCCTGAGTTAGGCTCTGGGACTGCAGCACGGACGCAGGGAGTCAGGACACCCGGAGACCTGTCTTGCCTGTTTCACCCACTTGCTGTGTGACCCAAGGCAAGTTCCCGCCCCTCTCCGGGCCTTGGCTTTCTAGAGTAGGGATCACGGCTCACCAAAGTCTCATTGAAGTCGCTCCGGTCATCGGTGCCATCCACCTTGTAAGTGTCCGATTGGAGGTAGTAATAGTAGTCGGGGGTCATGAGGCCCAGGTTTTGTCGCTGCTCCTGGGAGGCTCCTTCCAGCAGCTGGAGGGCAAGCAATGTTCATGCATATGGCGTTGGACCGGCATCGCCCTTGTGATCCCCCAGTCCTCACTGTCCTAGCCTCCTGGACACTCACCCTCCCACCGTCTCCCCTTGGCTCTCCCTCAGCCCCAGCCTCACGGCCCCTTTCCTTGCACCTGATAGTAGATGTGGAAGTTCCTCTCGTTTTCGTTCTGCATGACCACACGGGATTTCTCTAGCAGGAAGTTGGAGATCTTGCCCCCGTCCGGCTCCCCGCCACGACTGAACTGGATCTCAAAGTACTTGCCCTGAAGCCGAGAGAGCCAGGTGAGGCGCCCAGGGTCCCCGGGGGTGCAGTGTGGGGGGGAATTGAGGATGGGTCTTAGGAGCCCGGCCTCTTTCCCCATCTTGCCCACGTGACCCCAACTCTTCTTTATTGACCACTTTCCTGGTCCTTTGACCACAACACAGAGACCTCCGTGTCTCTGCAGGCTGCTGCTGGTTTTAGTGATCCTGGCTGTCTCTCACAGGTTGTCCCTAAGCCCACAGTGAGAGCCCCACAAGTCCCTTCTTTGGTCTCTGACAATATGTGGGTTCTACTCTGGCTAGAGGTTGGAGGGCAGGGAAGCCCCCTTACTTGTTCCTTTTTGCCACTGTCATGCAATGACACATTACATCATCCCAGTACACAGACACCTGTAATACAAGATCTACACTTGTCTCTGGTATAATAAAATAGTATAAAACATTATGTTTTGGAGGTTCATCCACGTTTTTGTGTGTATATCAGTAGTTTGAAAACATATACTGTGCGAATCTATTTATATAAAGTTCTAGAACAGCTGAAACTAATCTATGGTGGAAAAAAAAAGAAAAGATCCAGAGGAGTGCTTGCTTCTGGGGTGAGGTGGGATTAAAGATTGACTTAAAAGGGAGGGAACTTTCTGGAGAGAGGGTGATGTTCTGTGTATTGATAGGGCTTTGGTAGCACAGACGCATTTTCCCAAACTCAGTGAATGGTTTACTTGAGATTTACGTGTTTTGCTATATGCAGATTTTACTTTAAAAGAAATGAAAGAGCAATGAAAATTTATATTGGATTTTAATTAAGGATCCACATGCCAAGGTGATGGTGAGGCAGAAATTAAGGTGTCTGCAATTTACTCTCTAGTGCATCCAAAAAAAAAAAAAAAAGATGGGTAGGGGCGTCTGCTGGCTCAGTTGGTGGAACATGTGACACTTAAATCTCAGGGTTGTGAGTTCAAGCCCCACAGTGCGTGTGGAGCTTACTTTAAAAAATGAACAGATGGAGATATGATAAAGCAAGTAGAGCAAAATGTTAATGATAAACTCTTGGAGATGGGCAGCAGGTGTTCACTATACCATTCTTCCAATTTTTCTGTGTTTTAATTATTTTTTTAAAAGTAGGCTCCACATCCAATATGGAGCCCAAGAAAGGGCCCAGACTCATGAATCTGAAATCAAGAGTCGATTACCTAACTGACTGAGCCTTCCAGGTGCCCCATTACATTTTTAAGAACAAAGTTTTGAGGAAAATACTTAAAATATAATTGCATGATCAATATGTTAGAAATAAAAATATAATTAATAATATTTAGGGGAATAAAACATCTTATTGGTGTATGGAATTTATTAAATCATTTCATATGTAGGTACCATACTGGAATTACTGAGGTCTGTGAGATGGGTATTAACATCATCCCTATTTTATGGATAAGAAAACAGGAGCCTCAGGAGGTTCAAGCTGCTGAAACATTTTTTTTTTTTTTTTTTGGTCCAAGCTACAAATCTAAATAGTGACAGAATCAGACTGTAAATCCAGATCTGCTGACCTATTCTGTCTCCATTAGGCTCAGCACTAACACCTGACACAAAGAAGGAGCCCAAGAACAATTTGTTGAAGAAAAGAATGAATGAGAGAATAAATTGGAAACTGAACTGTGAACAGGAACGGATATAGCATGGTTGCAGCCAGGAAAATACTTAAGAATGTTACACAGACAAGTCAAGGCTTCTACAGATCAGCTGATGGGGGAATCTTTTTCAGAAGGACCATAATCAGGAAGTGAGTCTCCCACGAGCAGGAAGTGAGTCTCCCAGCAAGGAGCAGGAAGTTCCTATGCTACTGGGAATACAGGTGTTTGTGCTTGTGTGTGGGGCTGCAGACTCACAAAGCGGCTGGAATTGTTGTTGCGCACGGTCTTGGCGTTGCCGAAGGCCTCCAGCAGTGGGTTGGATTGCAGGATGATATCCTTCACATGCTGGGGGGCAGAGGCAGGTGGGGGTGGAAAGAGGTCAGGGCGAGGTAGGTGGTTGTGGGGGTTAATTACCGTGCTGCTGGGGAGACCCAGCCCATCCTTCTGTTCTCTTCTCACCTGGACCTTCTCGCCCCCGCCAGATACCTTGGAGATGTAGCCCATGATGTATTTGGCTGCCACGGTCTTCCCAGCTCCACTCTCTCCACTGGGGGTGAATGAAGGAAAGAATGATCAGCAGCCAGCAGGGAGGGAGGTTGGGGGGAGGGTAAGTGCCCTTTCTAGTGCCTGATCATTCATTCATTCATTCATCCTTCCTTCCTTCTTTCTTTCATTCACTGCCATACCAGGTTCTAGGGAAACAATAGTGAACAAGACAGACAAAGATCCCTGCCATCTCCGAGTGGACATTTGGAACGGACAGATGGACAATAATAGAATGGATGAATAAATATATCATGGGTCAGGGGCTGACAAGGAAAGTAAAGCAGGGCCAGGGGCAGAGAGGGACAGTAAGGGTCTGTTTGGGCCAGGAACTCTGGGCAAAGCTCCCTAGGCTGGTGAGGCTGTTGCGGGGCCTGGGCAGGAGGGTGTGGGGCTCTCTCCATACCTGATGATAACACACTGGTTCTCACAGTCGATGAGCATGTTGCGATACATGTTGTCCGTGAGGGCGTAGATGTGCGGGGGATTCTCGTACTGAGCCTGGTGGGGAAGGTCAGCTCTTAGCACAGGGCTGGAGGCTGGGGTTCCCGGGGCCATGCCTCCCACCTGGCCCCGGTCTTACTGCGCCCTGGTAGAGGTCGATCTCGCGGTCAGTGAAGTAAGGCATCTGCTTGAAGGGGTTTACGGAGATGAGCACGGAGCCAATGTAGGTCTGGGGTGCCGTTAAGGGCTGTGCGGTGTTCTGGCTGGCTTTGTTCCTCATGGGCCCCTGTCCCCTAAATCCTAATCCCCCGGGACCTTCAGGGTCCCATTGCTCAGAGCAAGAGATGGAGATGCTCAGATGTGCTGGGGAAAACACAGGGCTGGGTCCAGAAAGGAGAGATGGTATGTACTGTGGCTGAGCTACCCAGGACAGAGGGAGCAGGGAGGACCCCAGCCGCCCCAGAGCAGAGCCCCGCTGTCCCTCCATCTACCCCCTCCTCCCGGCTGGTGCTCTCACTGCCCATCCCTCCCTCTGCTCCTTTGTTCAGGCCTCCGTCTCTCCCTTCCTCGCTGCCGTCCCTCCCCCGCCCTTCCCTGCGTTCACCCACGAGCTGTCCCTCCCTCCACGGGTCGGTCACGCTCCCGTCCTTGTCTCCATCACTGTGCCCGCGGCCCGGGGTACAAAGATGTAGTCATCCATGAAGCGTTTGCGCAGGTTGCCCACGATGGCATCCTCCGTGATCTGGGGCAGCAGCACCATGTCGTCCACGCCGCTCTGCTTCACGTTGTGGCTCTGCCAGTGGAAGCGCTCCTTGCTGCCCTGGGGGGGGGGTGGCCAGGTGGGAGTAAGCCGCTTTGGCGGGGGGTGGGGCTGGGCTGATGCCTCAGCCCCCCCAGCCTGGCTCACCTCCATCACTGCCTTCCGATTCTGCCTCCCCTCAGCCACCTGCCAGCCTCCTTCTCTGATAGGGGGACACCAGGAGAGGTGGGCTCCCTGCCCCAGAGGAGGGGGCTCTGTCCTCCCAACCCACCGCCTAGTGTCCCACTGTCACGCAGGAGACCGTGATGCCAGGCCCAGGGGGACAGAGTGTGCTTGGGGGCTCTGGTGGCTGTGGGAGGGGAGAAGAGGGTCAGGGGGAAGCTAGTTTGGGGGTGGACTTACCCTTCTCTCACTTCTCTTTCAGACTCTGCGCCCCCCCACATCTCCAGCCCCCTCTCCCTGCCCAGGCTCCTGCCGCGTCCCTGATTTCTCTATGGCATTTGACCTGCCACCCACCTTCCCACCTCTTGGTGGCCTCCTTCCTCCTCTCTTCCTCCCTCATGGTCACGCATCCTAGCCTGGCCTGGCTGTGACCTCTGTCCTCTGGGCTGGTACCCCACTCCTCTGCCCCCGCCACTTTCCCTTCTCATTTTCTCCCTCAGTTTTTTTTTTTTTCTTTTTCTTTTTTTTTTTTTTTCTTTTAAATCGGGTTAGACTTTCCTTAGGCCCCTGAGAGAAGACTCAGACACAGGCTCCTCCCCCAAAAGACCCCTCCTCCAGGAAGCCTGCCTGGAATGTTTTCTCTTTTCAGCCTTACTTTTCAGCTCATCCAGTGCCTCGGACACTTAAACAGACTGGCTGCCTCAAGCGCTCTCAGTTTGGTGTACTCCTGCCATGGAGGAGTCTGAGGCCCCGAGCTTGCCTGGCAGGCGTGCTCCTGCCTACATACAACGTGCCTCCTCCAGGAAGCCCGTCATTCTCAGACCTGGAGCTCTTGGAGGGCAGGGACTGGGACTGAGTCCCTTCTCAGCTCTAGAAGGGATGACCTGATGGATGGATGAGGAACAGGGGCAAAGAAAGAAACCCAGCTTCGGGGGACACCCCCAGATCAAAGGATGCTGGGAATCAGAGGCCAGTCCCGAGAGCTGACCAGCGTCTGCCACGCAGTTTCCAGGGATGGTGAGCTGGGCAGAGAGGACGCAGGCAGGCATGGGGCAGGAGGGGCAGCGTGGGACAGAGGCAGGAGGAGAGGTCAGTCTTTCCTGGGGTCCCTGGGCAATTCCAGAGTGGGGTTCATTGAGGAATGCCCACAGACATTAAATGAGGCCAGTTTTTGGTGAGGCATAGCTCTGGCTTCCAATCTAGGTGGCGTGGTCCAACGCAGCTCTGAGCCTCAGTGGTCTCATCTGTACAATGGGAGAAGCAGCCTCCCTTTCCGGAGTTAATGGGAAGGAGTAAACTGCTCTGGGGCGCAAACTCCAAAATGGAGTGAGAGTCCCGCGCCCCTCTCCAGCCCAGGGAGTTGTGAGGTTGGGCCCCAGGCGGAGCAGCCCTGGACAGAATTAGCATTCGCCAAGTGCTCGGGAGCCGGGGGTGGGGGTGGGGGGGTGGGGGGGTTGGGGGAGCAGAGGTGAAGGTCGTATCACCAGCTGTCCTTACAGCGGCTCAGGGACATCTAGGGACAGAAGCGGAGGCTCCAGCAAGGGTTTGACGCTTGACTACAGACCCAGCTCGGTTGTCTCCGAGGGTGTGGGATTTGCGTCTGACAGCCAAGGCCAGGCTCTTCCGTCCACACCCGCCAGTGGCTGGGACCCACGGGGTGTTTGGGCTGGGACTTGAAAGCCAAGAAGGGCTTCGGTCGAGAGCCGGGAGAAGAGGCGCGCCAGGCAGCGTGGAGGTGCAGAAGCAGGAGCCGAGAGCAGATGAGGGAGCGTGTCGGGGGGTGAGGGCTCGGCCCCCCTCAACGTGCTTCCAGCCTGAGCTGTCACAGGCAGTTTTTTCATGTGGCAAATCTGGTCTCGTCGCTCTGGGGCTGAGAAGCCGTCTGTGGCTTCCTGTCACGTTCCCCCCCATCCATTCCACCAAAGGTTTTTCCCGGGTGCTGCTAACTCCGGCCCCCAGGGAGACTCTCTCCCAGTCCCTGCCCCAGGCGCCCCCGTGCTTTGCCGGTGCTCAGGTCTCAGCTCGGAACACCCTGCCTGCCTGGTCCCTGCCAGTCTGGCCTTCGCATTTGGCTCAGGTGACACTTCTGTAGGAAGTGTCAGATGGAGGGGGGCCAGATGGAGGTTTCCTCTGGAACCCCACAGCCCCCGGGGCCCTGCACCGCAGCCCTGTCCACGTGCTGGGCACCCTGCTCGTTGGCTGCATCTTGGGTGTGCAAGGTCCCGGGGGCAGGGGGTCGGGCAGGGCCCGGCTGCACATTTGAATGACCAAGTGGGATAATGGGATGGCCTGTGAATGAATGGAGGGGAGGTCAACCTGGGCCGGGTCCCTAAGGGCCTTGAATGTCGAGCAAAGGAACTCAGGCTTGACTGTCAGCAGCATGGGGAATTCTCAGCGGGGCTCCTGGGGACACTCTAAGAATTGTGGCAGTGTTTTCGGTTGTCTGGGGATGGGGACTGGCTGGCATTTCAAGCGGCTGCAGGTGCCAGGCTGGTCCATAAATGATCACCCTGACTGCAACCCCCACTCCACCCCACCAGCTGCTTATGTAAGTGACAAAACTCTGGAACCCAAGATCAAATTCTATTTTAGGTCTATACAGAAAAACAGTATGTTTTGCACGGCTGACACCCACTCCATGTTCCAGACTACCCAAGAGAGTTTTTAGTGTTACTAAGATTGTACTGAGACTCGTTCGGCATTTTGGAAGCTCGCGCTGCTCATGGTAGTAGCGTGGTTGATGCCTCTGTCGCTCGGCATCAACCCCCTGAGATGCTCCCGTGTCCCGGCGTGAGCACCTGGGGGCTCCGGTGGGCGTTCGTGGGCCACTGGCCTGAGCACTTTCATCTTTAGGTGCCTGTTTTCTTCCAAGTGACTTTCTCCTCCGCATTACAGGAGATCGCATTATTTTTGAAACAATGGGAGTTGGTGTGTTTCACCGTCTGTGAATTTCAGTTTGGGGGTTCCCGGGGGCCTGCCAAGGGGTCTGTTACAAGAAGGGGGTGCTGGGTGGGATGCACCAAGAACCCCAGGGTGCGGTGGGAGGGGGGTTGGGGAGGACAACGCTGTGGGAGCAGCATGGTGCAGGGGTCGGAGAGGATGTCCAAGATAGAGGCTGAGCAGGGCATCAGCTGGGAAGTTGGAGGCAGCCAGGAGCCGTGAGACCCGGAGATGACAGGGGCCGGCTGGGAGAGGCAGGGAGCCATCCACTGGATCCCCGAGCTACTGAAGGTGTCCGGCTCCCCGGAGGCTCAGAGGGACCCCCGGAGAGAGCCCTGGCGACCTCATCCAGAAGTCAGTCTGGGAGGTCAGGAGGTGTAGACAGGGAGGGAGGATGGCTTTCAGATGGCCTAGCTGAGAAGGTGAAGAGGGGAGGGTTCAGGGAGCAGGTTTCCTGTGCTTAAGATGGGGAGACCAGAGCGTGTTGGTGAGAACAGAGGATGAAATCTGGGAGAGGAGTGATACCCTTCAGGGGCTGCAGACGGGGGGGTCTGCTCTTTCTCTGAGTCAACAGCGGGTGGGGAAGTGGGGGCTGCTGATGGGGGGGGACAGGAAGTGGATCCTCTCTCTGAAGACCTCTGATGGGGGGGGCTTCCCGTGGTAACTATGGTAACCAACACCCATCATAACAACAGGTCGCAGCCCACTGGCAGGGACCGTGTGCCACACTGCGGTCTCCGCTTCTTCTGCGACTGACCTCATTGATCATGCTGAGGTCAGTACTGTGACTAGGTCCACTTTGTGGAAGAGAACACTACAGCACAGAGAGGTTCTTTGTCCTCTCCGAGGTCGCACAGCAGGAAGGGAGGACCTGGGAGAGGATGGTAGAGACCGTCGCCCTTAGCCCTGCCCAGGTCAGAGGGGGCTGGGGTTGGTGCTTCAGATCAGACGAAGGTGGGGCAGAGACAAGATTGGTCTGTCTAGAGTTTCCCCGTGGGTCAGTCCAGTCTCTACGCTCCTGGGCCCGTCAAGCTGGGCCGAAGCTCAAGGCCACTTCCTTTCTCTGAGGTCAGAGGTCCCAAAGCTGGCTGCGTCTGGCTGGTTCTCTTGGCCCCAAGGACTTGGTTCCTCTTCTTGTCCCTTTCTGCTTCCCCCAGCCAGCTGAGTGGTCCTCTGCCCCTTGCCGCCCCCCCCCACCCATTCTGTCTCTCTGTGTCCTGCCAGCGGGACCTGGAGCCTCCAGATCCACTCCTAGTCCCTTGTGAGGACAAAAACCATGCATTGTTTGGGGTAGGGAGAGAGGGTGTTGCTCAAGGGAGTAGAGAGTACGGAAGGAAAGTGGAGAATTTCGGCATGGGACCAGCTGGGTGCGAGCCTCGGCTTGACAGTTGACTGACTATGGTCTTGGGGAGGCCGCCTCACTTCTCCAAGCCTCTCTTTTCCCATCTGTAAAATGGATTCCATAATAAACCTCCTCCACTCGCTCTCTGAGAGGAGTCAGGGAGCCCGTGCAGAGAGGAGGTGAGCTGGAAGCCTCAGGAAATGGCAGCTGGTGGCCCCAAGAGCGTTTAGCGGAGGTGACCGGTGACAGAAGATACAGGAGCTGGCGGATGGGTGGTTGTTGAGGGAGTGAAGGACCGAGTGCGGTACCACGGGGACGAGACTGCCGTCTCCTGTCCTGTGTCACGAGTACCCATCTCCCCGCGACTCCCAAGTCTCCTAGATCAAGTTGAAACTGAATTTCTGAGTCCCTTTCTTAGGGGCGGGGGTGCAATGAAGATGTTGTGGTCACAGTTGACCACAAGCCAAGTATGACTCAACCTGATGGGGCTCTTGTGAAAGAGAGTCAGGGCTAGAGTGGGAGGTGGGAGGTAGCTTCTAACTTTGACTCTTCAGAGAGACCCCCCCCCCACCGCGGCCCCAGTGTAAGGCAGAAGGCAGGGGGAGGGGAGCTTCCTGTTTCTTCGGGGGTGGAGATTCCAGATCCAAATGAGGCTGGAAGGATGGGCAGCCTGGGGCATGGGGGGGTCAGCATCCCCAATCCCCCACGGCCCCTCATCTTGTAGGGAGGATCGGGAGGTTGCAGGTCAAGGTGGCTGATGAAAGCGTGACCTTAGGAGTCACTGAGTTGACATCCTCTGCCACTTTTGGGCTTTACAGCAGCTCACGGACCCTCCCTGGAAGGGAAGGTTATTTCCTCATCTGGAAACAGTGATGGCTATTTCCTCATCGGGAAAATGGGGACACTGAGGGCTGTAGGCCTCCTGGAGCAGCTAGCCGTGCAGATCCAACAAGCAGGCTTGGGAAGCGGAAATGGAGCCATCCTCGCCATGCCCAGCAGCAGTAGCCTTAAGCTGGCTGGTCCCACGGGTCAGCGGGCAAGGCCAGGGGGAGGGGCTGGAAGCGGGAGCTTTTGCAATTTGCCCTAGCTGCTCTGGGCCTCTGCTCCTGGGTGCTGATGAGAAGAGCCCCAGACTGGAGCGAACAACGAAACAGCCACTTCCTTCCTCGTTGGGGTCCCGCGAGCTGTGGTCACAAGCAGGGAGCAGATGCGAAGCTGCCCTGGCAGGCGCTGCTGGGGCTGGCCCCCAGCTCCTGCCCCCCAGCCCCCACCCCGGTGTGTCCCTGCAGCCTTGGTCCTGTCCTCCCCCATCTCAGTGGGGTTCCGGGGCCGCATCCTGCATCCCTGCACTGTGCAAACAGCATCCTTGCCTCCAAAGGCTCTTGAGGTCCCCTCTCTCTTGGGGGAAGAGCTCTCAGTTTTGGCCTGACTGGAGGAGACAGGTGGGGACCCCTGTCCTTCTAGAGTCCGCCCCAACTCTCTCTTGGCCAACAGCCTTCTCTGTCCATCCCCACGGCTGCTGGCTGCGGACCAAGCAGCCACATCAAAGGTCTCCCTGCTTTTTTGGTCTGTAGTTTATAAACGGTCAACCCTTAACCTCACCCCCCGCCCCCACCAACCGCCATCGTTCTGCGGATCCACCCTGACAATGACCCACCACCGACCGCAAACATTCCACACTAGCTGGCACCGAAAGCAGCCATTGCCACCACCCGCACACCCCCGAGAAACACGGTCACCGCCAACTTGCACCAACAGATGCCAGTGAATACTGTCACCACCAGCAGCACCAACAGCCCAACAACCATCGTTCAGCGGTGACCGAGAATGAATCACCTCTGCTCGGCGCATCGCGAACTCCAGCAATGAATGAGCGTCACCCACGGTGACGGGGACCGTAGAGGGGCTCTCTAAAGCACGTTAGGAACATTGTTCCATTGAATCTTCCCACGCTCTTCCTGGCACTGGTCGCCATCCCTCCTGGAAGCAAGGATTAGCCTCGTGGATGGGGTCTGCTCCTTTTTCCCCCGCTCTGTGGTCCTCTTGGGGGAGAATCTCCCCTCCTACAGCCCATCAGCTGAGCAAAACATTGACTAAGCAGTCCGCATGGCTTCCTTGGGAGGGGCTGCTTTTCTTTCAAGTAACAGATCATTTCCTGTGTTCTTTTGATCCAAGTCTGCCCATCTGAGCTCCTGAGCACCTCGGCTTGGCTCCTTCTTCGAAGAATTCCCATCCCAAGCCTGGAGCTCTAGAGGATGGTCTGCTTTGTGAGTTACCCAGCGAGGTCCTTGGCCAGCGATGCCCAGCTTGTCTGGGCTTTCCGAAGTCAGGAGAGGTTCTCTCTCAGCCTAACCCGATCCCTGGCTCTTGGTCTAGCTCCTGCCTCCTCCACCTTGGCCAGCTGCCTGCCGCAACTGCCGGGAGCACTGCAATTGTCACCACGGGCTCTGTGACTGTCCCAGCCACATGCTGTCCTTGACAGACTGACGAAAAATGAAAGCTGAAGTGGCTTACAGATGCATGGAGCAGTGGATGCAAATTTTCGAGTCCGCCCGGGCTCTCTCTTAATGTGGGTGTCACATTAACGTGGATGCTTCTGGGTCTAGATCCATGGCAGTGACAGTCTCCTGACCCTTTTCACCATAATCATCATCAGATCTCAGCCTCACCCGGGGCGGGGGGGACACCTTTGGCCACAGAGTATCCCTTGCCATACTTGCTCGGAAGGGGACCAGTGCCTGTGCTGGGTCTCACCGTTCCCCGTTTCTGTGATTGCTACGACCAGACCACCCCTACACAGGCATGATGTCGCCACACGATCGCTGCCCCCCATTGCCCATTCAACCCAGCCTCTGCTCCCAGCTGTGGACTCAGAGCGGCAGAACACACAGGCTCTCTGAAGTTCTGAGAGTTTCCCCGAACACCTTCTACATCTCAGCTGACTTCCAAATATGACATATGTGGGAACCGAGGCCCAGAGAGGGGAAGTGACTTGCCCAAGGCCACAGGGGAGGATGAGGGACCCCAGCTGGGCTGGAAACGGGTTCCCGAAGCCCTGGAAAGGGGTCTGTCCTTGTCCCTGCAGATGCCGTGTGATCCTGCACGGTCATCCTCTGTCCTTCAGTCCCTGCTCCATCCTTGGTCCCCCATCATCATTCCCGCATCCTGGCGCTGCCAGATGTGAGCTTGGTCCCTGCTGAAGGGTGCTGGGGGCACCTGAAGCTGTAGCGAGGGACCCCCATGGGTCCTCTGGGCCCCTCCCCACGGCCCCACCTTCCGGCTGGTGATGTCCAGGGCACCCCAGCCTTGGGCTGGCGCCCCACCCCCACTCTTGCACTGCAGGGCCCGCCCTTGAAGGACTTACCATGGTGGGGGGGTGTCCTGTCAGGCCTCTGGGGAGGGACTGGATGGGTCGTGGCGGGGGTAGAGGCTCAGGGTGCTCCGGGGGGCGGCTCGGGCATGGCCCTGGTCCTGCTCCTGCACCAGACTCCCAGCCCTAGTTCCTCTTAGAACAGCCCCCGTCCCACTTCCTTTAGCGGGAGGGGCCACTGCTACAAGGGAGGGAAGCCGGGCCAGGGGCGGGGAGAGGGCTCCAGCCGGCAGTGGCGGGGCTGAGGGCGCTGGCTGTTTGGGGCTCTGAGCCTGCCTGAAGGGAGAGGTTGAGGACTGATGGCAGCAGCCGCCAGGCCCCGGAAAGGCCCTTTCTCCAACTGCCTGGACAGGGGCTGCGGCACACAGCACCCAGGTCAGGCGGCTGCGGGGGAAGCATTTGGGCTGCTCAGGTCTCTTCAAAACCACTTCAGATGTGCGTCTGCTCAGGCGTCCCTAAGCAAACCCCCTCTTCCAGAGCCGCCTCTGCCACCTGCCGGTCTTCTCCCTAGAAAGGCCAGTGGGGAGCCACGTGGGTCCGTCATGGGAGGCAGGTGGCGGGGACACATCACGAGTGGAAGTTCCCAGGAAGCAGGGGCAGCCGTTACCTCCCAGACATAGGGTGTCAGCTCGGGATTTAATGCCCCCCCCCCCCCCCTCTGCTACTTCTGGGACCCCACGTTCTTATAAAATGCGGTGCGGGCCGCCGCCGCAGTGCTCGGCTCACATAGGATTCATCAAGTGTGGGTCCGTGTCCTGATCTCCGGAGAGCAGCAGGCCACGTCCTGGTCTCCCCTGGACGTTTAGGAAGTGGCATTTCGGACAGGTTGTCACCTCCCGCGCCACACAGCGCAGAGGAGGCCGAGGCCCATCCCCGGAGGCCCCAGGACCCGGGTATCCCTGCGCCCCGGCGGGACGCGGCATCGCGCCTGGAAGCTGGCGAGGCGCGGCGCCCCCTAGTGGCCACGTGCGGGGAGGAGCGCGTGGGTCCCGGAATCTCCCGCACGCGTTTGCTCCCGGGCGTGGCGCCTGCAGACCGCGGCGAAGCCTCCAGGCACCCGCGAGTGAGCGAGCGGCGGGAGGACCTTCTCCGGGCCGGAGGCTTCCGAGGGGGCTTCTGCACGGAGGGGACCCTGGCTGCAGGGTGAGCTGGAGTTGACCGGGTGGAAAGGGGAGGGGAGGGTACACCTGGCTGAGGAAGCAGCTCCCGCAAAGGCCCCCGAGAGGGGAAGATGGCGGGAGATTGAGGAACTTCCGCGGGGCCCGGGAGGCCCGGGCGGCTGGACCGAGCTGAGGGCCTGGGGGTGCGGTGGGCGGGAAGGCCGGGGCCAGACCCGGAGGCTTGAGACCCTCCTTAGAAGCTGTAGTATCACTGGGCTCTGTCCCGGCTGGTGAAAGGCCCCTTTGGACTGATGGGAACCACCTGCGGCGGGAGCGGGGTGGGGGTGGGGCGGGGGGCACGGCCCCTTCCATTCGGTGGCGGGGACTGCGTGTGACTCAGACTCACTGACGCGGTCACAGATCAACACTCGGAAAGCTACACAAGACAGAACTTTATTGATGGAGGGCTTCCTGGCGAGGGGTGTGTGGGCCCCAGGGCAGGGTCTGTAGCACCATGATGGGGGCGCCTGGATGTCGGGGTCCCCCTGGGGCAGGGAGGGCAGAGGTTGTGGTGGATCTTGCCAGCTCTGCCTCAGCCTTGTAGCTAGTCTGGTCAGGGGGAGGGTGTCAGGGAGGTGGTGCTAACCCCCCTCCCCCATAGCGGACATAGACCCACCCCTTCTCCCGCCCCCAGCTCAGAGTGGAGGGATAGGGCAGTGTTGGGGGCAGGACACAGGCAGACCCCCTCCCCACCCCCCCTCTTCACAGTACATATTCCGGTCAAAGGGGGGCAGTATTAGGGGCTCCCTAGGAGTGGGTGAAAAGGGCTCTAGGGCGAACAGTTAGTTGTTCCCTCCTCAAACCCACCCTGGAGGGGGTCTCACTATGAACTGGGAGAGGGGATGAAGAGGGGCCCTGGGGTGGTAGCCCCTCTCCATCCCCCAGCCAGGGGCCCTTTAGGGGTTCCCAATAAATAACTTCCGGCTTCGTCTCACCCTTTACTCCCAGCTCCCGCCCCCTCGGGCTCCTTCAGGCTGGCCAGCTGCGGGCCGGGTCCCCTCCAGCCGGCGCCCAGCGTTAGCTCTGGGGGCCGCGCGCCCCCCTAGCGGCCATGGCAGGTTTTGCAGCACATCTGGCGGAAGTAGGCTCTGCTGCAGAACTGAAATTTGAGCACCAGGGGGCAGTAGGCGACCTTGTTCACGTCTTTGCACTCTAGAGGGGGCAGGAGAGATCAGCGCTCAGGGCCCGTTCCCTTAGGAGCGCATCTGAAGGCTTCACAGAGCTTCCTAACTTCTCTGCCTCAGTTTCCTCGCCTCTCAAAGGGCGCTTATAACTGTAACTCAAAGTTGGGGGGAGGGTGCAAGGGGCGCCTGGGTGGCTCAGTCGGTTAAGTGTCTGCCTTCCGCTCAGGTCATGATCCCCGGGTTCTGGGATCGAGCCCCACATCTAGCTCCCTGCTCAGGTGGGAAGCTTACTTCTCCCTCTCTTGCTCCCCTTGCTTGTGTTCTCTCTCTAGCTGTCACCCTCTATCAAATAAATAAATAAAATCTTTTTTAAAAAAAGTGTGTGGGGCGCCTGGGTGGCTCAGTGGGTTAAGCCGCTGCCTTTGGCTCAGGTCATGATCTCAGGGTCCTGGGATCGGGGCCCGCATCGGGCTCTCTGCTCAGCAGGGAGCCTGCTTCCTCCTCTCTCTCTGCCTGCCTCTCAGCCTGCTTGTGATCTCTCTCTGTCAAATAAATAAATAAAATCTTTAAAAAAAAAAAAAGTGTGTGGAAGAGGCTTGTAAATACGTCATTAGACTGTTGGCGGACTTTGGGAGAGACAGTGCTGAGTCTGGGAGTCAGACTCAGTATTCAGTTACGACAAAAGCACTCCCTTTCAGTTATCCCTTTGATCCATTTGGGGCTGTAATCCTTGCTCGTTTCCCTTTGTGACCGACGGAGGACCCTGAGGTCCAGAGAAGTCGCTCCTTCTCAGGGTATTTGAGTATTTTGTGTTCGTGGTCATCGACCGTCCGTTTGCGACAGTGATGCGGGCTCCCACTTGGCCAGTGATGTAGGACAGGGCCTGGTGCCTAATAAAGGGCCTCACGTGGGTTGTTTTAGTCCATCTCTCTCACGCAGCTCCCAGGCTAGTGAGTATATCATTATCCGCCTGCCCCATTAGAAGGCGCAGTGGAGGGAACCCAATCCAGGCAGTCTGGTTCCAGTGCCCGGGGAAGTTATCTATTGCCCTGTATGGAGAATAAATTCTTAGGTAGGAAAAAAAATGGACATACTTAAAGCATTGGTTCTCTAGGGAAAGCGATTTTGTCCCCCAGGGGACATATGGCCAGATCTGGAGACATTTCTGCTTGTCACCACTGGGGTCAGGACCGCTATTGAATATCCTACAGGGCCCAGGGCAGCTCCCCTTCCCCAAGAATGATCCGGTCCAAAACATCAATAGTGGCAGAGGTTGAGAAACTCTGAATTAAAGAAAAACATTCGGCAGTTCACGGTTCGGACAGAGAAGAATGGGATGAAGGTCACGGAGGTGGCTGGGGGAATGACCTGAGTTTGGGTGCCTGGAAGGATCAGGCGCCTAATATGCTTGGTATACAGTGGCACTAAATACATGCCTGCAGGGAGAGGCAGTGAAGTGCCTGGAGGGGACAGAGAAAGACGCTGCGGTGGTTGGAGATGCGCCAGACCAATGGTCAGGACTCCCACGCTCTGGACAGGGCCCCGCGCCACACATACCTTCGGGGCCGTCCCCGGGGGGCGCGCTCTCGCACTTGGCTTCGCACTGCTGTGTGGCCGGGGGCCGCAGAGCCTCTGCGCACTCACGCGACGGCTGGCCAGTGTGGCTGGAGCAGCGCACCGCGCGCTGTTGCTGCCCGATCCCACACTGTGCGGAGCACTGCGGGGAGTCGCTGCTGAGCCTCGGCGGGGCGCCCCTTCCCTCCGCCCCCGCCCCCCGGGCGCCGGCCTACCTCGCCCCACTCGCCTGTCACCCAGCGGGCCGGGGGACAGCGGCGTAAGTTGCAGCGCATGGTGGCTGGCGGCTTGGCTGCGGGCGGGCAGTGCGCAGGGGGCAGCGTGGCGCGGTGGTCAGAGCTCTTGCACAGGACGACGCGGTGGCGGAGGCCTGGCCCGCAGCTGGGGGTGCACTGCAGTCGGAGAGGGGGTTTCATGCTCCTGGGTGCTCCAGTCCCCCCCACGCGGGGGGGCAGGGAGGGGCAGATGGTGGTCCAAAGGGCGACAAGGAGAGGTCAGCTAACCTTGGACCGGTTTTGGGGGGCACTAGGTCGAGCAGGAGGGGCTTGTGACTGCCGAGAGGTGCCTTGGTGGGAACCCATTAAGGGCATCCCAGCATCCCCCCACCCCCGTAGGGAGCAGTATGGTCTGACCTCTGACCAGTCCAGGGCAGCCCACTCGGGCGGGCAGGCGGGGCCTTGGCAGGCCTCCAGAACCGGTGGGCGCGGCTGCGGGCACGCGCTGTCATCCAGCGCCTTCTCCTCGGCGGCTGACACCCGGCGCTGGCACACCACCGAGCGGCTGCGCACCCCCGCATCGCAGCTGCGGCTGCAGCGGGACCAGTTTCCTACGACCCAGCTGCGGGGAGGGGCAGGTCTGAGAGAGTGTGCAGGGGAGGGCCGTCCCTCCGGCGGGGGTCCCGGCATATCCTCCTCCTCCCCAGGAGCCAGCATCTCGGTGGAATCCCGCACAGGGCTGCTTCTGCAGGGAGCACCCCAGCACACCCCTGGGACATCCCCACCCTGCACCCGCGCTGGGGGTGGGAGGTGCGTCATGCTGAGGGAGAGCCTCCACCCCTCCCCGGGGAGCACTGTCACCCTGATCCTGGAGCTCTGCCCACTCTGGCTCTTGTCACCCCGAGGCTGCAGGAGGCACCCCGAGTGCAGCCTCGGCGGGCACTCACTCTGGCGGGCAAGGCTCCGTGTTGCAGGCGCGCTGCCTCTTGGGGAGCTTGCTGTGGGCGCTGCAATGGTGGGGGGCCACCGCCGAGCTGTCCAGCTGATTGCGGCACTCCACGGCCTGCACCTGGCTGCCTGGGGGGGGGGCGGGAGACCCGCTCAGCCCCACCGGGACCAGCAGCGGCGCCCAGAGGACCGGTGCCTACCCCCGACCGCACCCCGACCTCACCGCCGGCACACTGGGCCGAGCACTTGGTCCAGGGCACATAGTGCCAGGAGTAGGGAGGCAGCGCGTCTCGGGCAATGGGCGCGTTGAAGCGGTAGCGGAGGGCAGCCAGCTCTGTCCGGGCCAGTACCTGGGGTGGGGGAGGAGGCCATCAAGTGGAAGCCAAGCTCCAGTCCCCACAAGGAGACTGATGTCTTCCGGCATCTTGCTCCCACTATTGTTACCATGACGATGAGAGATGCGTTTATGGGTCCCAGGGCTTCCAGGCTCTGCGTCTGATCTGGCCCCTGACGCAGCTGAAAGGTGGTCCCAGCCAGGGGCAGGCGGTGGGGCTGGGGGGTCCCAGGCAACCCCTCCAGCAGCAGGGATTCCTGGTCCCCCTTCAGGGCTAGGAGGACAGCACAGGGGTCAGAAGCCCAGCTGCCCCGACCCCCTGCTGACGCCCAGTCCTCATCCCACCATCCCCAGCTCACCCAGGTGACTGAGGGAGAGGTTCAGGTCCTGGATGAAGATGTGCACGGAGCCTTTGGGAATCCAGACGACTTCCTCATACCCTGGACGGTGGAGCTCAGATGTCATCCACTTGGCCCTTCCCCCACACCTGCCTACCCGCCCCCCCCCCCATTCCTGGCCCTCGATGACAGCAGCGAACCATTACTGCAGTAAGCGCTTACAAGGCCATCCCCTGCAGCTCCAGGTCTGGCTCTGTGAAGTAGATGGGTTGTCACACCCATTTTACAGATTGACAAGACTGAGGCTCAGCGAAGCTAAGCAACTTGCTCAGGTTTGACAGCTAGGAAGTGGCGGGGCTGGGGTTGGAACCCCAACTTTCCTGCCTCTCTGACCACCACAGTGGTGAGGTCCGCTTCCTACCCGCCAGCACAGAGGGATGGGGGCACTGTGGAGGCCCCAACGCACATGGTGACATGGTAAGTTCAGCTGTGGGAGCGTCATCACTTCCAACCCGGGGTCCCTTCCCATCCCCTGAACCCCACACGGGGGCCTCGCTGTGTGTGTTGGCTCCCCGGAGCCACCCCCCACTCCCTGGGGTTGCTGTCCTTCAGCCCAAGATTGGAAGGCAGGTTCAAGTTCACCATACCCTACAGATATCCCTCCCCCCGTAAGACTTTTCCTCCAGCACAGAGTCTCTCAAGCCCCTGGTTCAGACCATGGAGAGTGGTCAACCCCTCTGCCCCCAACCCAGGGCCAGCCTCCCAGGGTGGGGGCGG
Source organism: Neogale vison (assembly GCF_020171115.1). Classification (NCBI taxonomy): domain Eukaryota; kingdom Metazoa; phylum Chordata; class Mammalia; order Carnivora; family Mustelidae; genus Neogale; species Neogale vison. The sequence goes on from NC_058096.1 coordinate 219,405,101, forward strand.
GGAAAGGTTTAGACGCCAGAGCCCAAGCTAGTCCCTGACCTTGAGCTGGGGCATGGCTGTGCCCCGGGACTTCTTGGGGTCCCCACTGGGCCCCTGGGTCTGAAGCTGACGCTGGCTACTGTGATGGGGCCCGTTCTGCCCTCAGTCACCAAGCGGCCAGAGGGAGAAGGAATGGGGATCTCTCACCAGCTGCAGGCGAGGCTGGGCTGAAGACCCCCTCAATGGTTTCACAGGCACTGCCGTCACCACCACAAACCCGACACTTGTCCTCCCTCAGGTCGGAGCCCAGGACCCGGTCGCAGCCCACGTGCTGGGGAGGTGGGGAGGGTGGGGGGGCGAGCATCAGTGAGCCCCCCTCCCTGCCTTCACTCCCCTATTCCTTGCCCTCTGTCTGGGAGTCCCCCTCACCTTGCACTCGCCGCTGACGCAAATGTCCACTGTGTCAGGGCGACAGGGCGTCCCGTCCACCACGGCGGCCGCTCTCTCCGTGTAGAAGTTGAAGCCTTCGGCCAGGCATGTGAGTGAGCAGGCCTTCACGCCCCCTGGGGGGGCACAGCCCCGTCAGACGGAGGGCCAGGCCACCTGGGACTCCCTGCTCGTTCCCGAGGATGGGGGTAGGGGAGGCAAAGAGGGACAGACCCCAGCCCCAGCATGGCTAGGCAGGTTGCGCAGAGGGAGTCGGGATTCCCAGTGTCCAGTCAAGGAACTGTTGAACCACATCCTGGGCTCTTTGGCCCTTTGGGTGAGGGGGCGCTCAGGGTGGACCCCACGATGCTGCATCCACCTGCTGCCGCCCTCCAGTGCCCTGTGGCCTCCTGGGTCCTTCACTCACCTCCTCGGTATGTCTTCCACGTGTAGAATTTTCCACGGAAAGGGATGCTGTCAAATTCGGAGCATTGCATCTCCCGGAAGTCCTGGGAGCCCGGGGGACAGTCCTGGGGGCAAGAGAGGGACAGGGAGGGAAGCCATGTGTTGGAGGGTGGAGTTAGGGCACGGGCCCGATGCTCAGAGCAGGGTTGGGTTGGAGGGGGGAAGCTGAAGGCAAGAGGCCAGGAGGAAGCTGTGGGGGGCCAGGTGAGACTGGTTGGTGGCATGGGCCAGGGCCAGGCGGTGGGGCTGGAGGGACGGGTACTTCAGAGATGGAGCAGATGACCCATGAGAATTTGGGGCGAGCTGGGGTGCTGGCTGGGTTTCTGGCTTCAGACCATGAGGCCTTTCTTGAGAACAGGCCTAGAAAGGAGCCAGGGGCACTCATTACGGGGGGTGGGGCGTGTGTGGACTCCCTGGAGACAGGAGCGACTCCAGGTGGGGTTGGGAAGACCACTCACCCCGCGGCCCCCCAAGTGCTCCCCGCCCTCTGAACACCCCCAGCTGCAGTAGGTCTTGTGCTTACTGGGTGTGTCCACAGAAGACTCGCTTACAGTCAGAAGCCCCAACCAGCCATGGGGAACCCCGGCATTTAAAGAAGGGACAGCAGTGGAGATGAGAAGACGGAAAGTCTATGGGGAGGAGCTGGGAGCACAGGGCAGGGGTGATGGCAGCGAGGGGGTGGGAGTGGGGTAGGGAGTTGTGGATGGAGGCCATGGTTTCAGGGCAGAAGGGAGGACAAAGGGAGACCCCAAACTGGGTCCTCAGTGGCTACTGGGTTTGGTGACAGCTTGGAGATGGCTTTGGGGTGGGGTTGGGGAAGTTTGGGGAACTTGGTTTTGAAGGGAGGAGGCGTGCAGTGCACTGTAGCTGGAGGAGGATGAGGAGGTCATACACGTTTAAGGTGGGGGAGTCATCTGAGAATGGGAAGGAACCAGACGCTTGCAGGGGAGCCCCGTCCTGTTGGCCCCGGGGCCCCGGGGCAGGTGTCTGGAGGGCAGGGCAGGACAGCGGATCCCAGCCTGGGGTCCTGGGGAAACTCACGTCGGTGTTGCAGGAGCGGTGCCGCCGTCTCTCACCCAGGCAGTACTTGCCCCCGATTGTTGGCCTGGAAGGGTTGGGGTGGGGAGACAGAACAGATGTGGGGCGGGGGGGGGGTGCTGTTAGACAGAGGGGGACCCCGCCCCCGCCCCGCTCTCTTTACAGAGGGTCCTGAGAGCTGACCTGGGGCTGTCGCAGTGACGGCTGGAGGAGGACACGCCGCCGCCGCACGTCCGGCTGCAGTCGCCCCACGGGGTCCACGGGCCCCAGGCCCCGTCCACGCCCTCCGGCCGCGACCCGAAGGGGACGCACACGCGCTTGTAGCACCACTGCGGCAGGAGTTGGGGAGAGGAAGCGGGGTGAGTCCGGCTCCGTGGACTCCCGGGATCCCCGCGCTCTTTCCTGCCCCGCCGCTCCCCCAGCAAGAGGTCTCCGCATCCCTGGGATGGGACCGAAGGGGCGAGGGTGGAAGTGGGGTCTGGGGACCCGGACACAGGCAAGATGGGGGCGTGGCCTAAGCCTACGGTCACCGCCGGGAGGTGAAATTCGCCCTGGGTCTAGCACTGAGGGAGTAGGGGCAGCGGGTGGCCTCAGGCCACGGGCTGGACCTGCGGGCAGTGGGCGTGGCCAGAGCCGACGGAACACGCGCGGAGGCGCGGTGGGCGTGGCTCAAGAGCAGGGGGCGGGGCCAGAGCCTACGGAAAACCCCCTTAGCGGCGAGGTGGGCTTTGCTCAAGGGCAGGGGGCGGGGCCCGCCTGGCGGCCCGGGCCGGCGCTCACCCCCTTGTCGATGGTGTGCGTCTGGCACAGCGTGCCCTCGGCGGCAGGAATGCTGTTGGTGATGCACCGGTTGCTCTTGCTCAGACACCACAGCTCGCTGCAGACCTCCTGCGGGCCAAGGCGCCTGCTCAGGCTCGCCCCCCGCCCTCCTCCCTCGGGCAGCCCGCCCGCCGGGGGCGGTGACACGCTCGCTGCCGCCTAGCGGTGGGGCCCCAGCGCTCCTCCGCTGGGTCTCCAGGAGCCTTCTGGAGTCTTCCTGTGGGGCATGGCCTGAGACCTCCCCTCTGCCTTATGGGCTGCACTTAACCAACATCTTTGTGTGTGGCAAGCCCCCTTAGGCATCACTATCCCCGTTTCACTGTGAGAAAACCAAGGCTTAGACAGGTAAAGTCACTTGCTAGCGGCTGCACAGCTTCTGAGGGGCAGCCTTGGCTCTAACCCGGGCCTTTGATAGACCACTCTGTGATCTCATCACTCTGGTGCCTCTTGAGTCTCCAAACCTGCTGAGGAACGAAGATGATTCTGCATTCCTTGTTGGGAAGGGTTAAGCGGCCCCTGGGAGAACAGTAATTCTGAAAACCCTGGCCTGGAAGATGGCTCAGGTCAAAGGCCTCATCTCTAATTTTTTCCATCTGGTGGTCTTCTTTATTGCTCTCCCCCACCACCCCGCAAACTGTGAAAGCTCCTGGAACTTTTACTCTATGGGAGACTCGGCCTGAACAAAGCCAGGCTGGATCTGGTTGGGATGTGTCTTTGCCCACTGAAAACTCAGCCCGCCTTCCTGTCGGAATCCTGGTTGGGCTGGACCAGTCCCAGGAAGTCACTCTGACCCTTCAGGTTAATATCGCTGGACAAACCCCCTGGGTTCAGGGGTGTCCAAATCTCTGACCCTCTAGCTTGCATCTGCCCCACCTCCCAGGGCCTTCCCCAACCCTGGGAAATGGAGAGCCTTCATTCTCCTTTTTATTACCATGTGCCATTTCCTCTTTGAACCTAATCCTTTCAAGTTTTAATATTCTGGGACGGGACCAGTCAATGGCTGTAGGAAGGGGCAGCCTCTGAGAGACATCTGCACACACATGAGAAGCTCCGGAAAGTTGTTTTCAAGTCCGCTCCCTCAACCGTCCTCCAGAGTCCCTGTCTTGTGCTCCTTCAGAGGCTACATCTCAGTTAAAAACTCAGCCTGGTTTTCTGGCTTCACTTGGCTTGTGTCCTCCCTGCCATTTGTAAATATCACGGGCCCTCATCCCACTTTTGACACCTCTTAAGGAGAACTGGCTATTCCAGTCCTGCTTTTCCTTCTCTCCACAAGGAGGCGCTGTGGTGCATGTGAAGGGGCTCTGAGCCAGTCGGGGAGACTTCAGCCCCGCTGGGGAATTGCCCCCCCCCCACCCCGTTTTCTCATCTTGCCTACATAAAAGGCTGAGAGGCATGTGACAGAGTAGATCTGAAAGAGATTGCACAAACTCCCTGTTATTGTGTAACAATGACCACAGCTATCTCCGGGCTAGGCACTGGGCCCAGCTCTTTACACACGTTAGCCAAGTTATATGTAGTCAATAATTTCCCCCTTTGCCAGGGGCTCCGGGAAGATGTTCCTTAGAGAAATAAAAGAAAGAATCAATTCAACATACAGCCAGTACCTGTCCAAGCTCCTTATTCCGGCACTTCCTCCCCTCCCCCACCTCATTATAAAATTTGGAGTCACAGTGAGACCTTCGAGTCCCAGCTCTGACATGTTCTTGAACTGTGATATTGGGCAAGGCACCCTCCCTATGCCTCAGTCCCTTCACCTGTAATGTGGAAATATAGCAGGATTGTCAAGAGTTTAAACGAGATGAAACATATCACATGCTTAGCACATACTGGGCGCTCAGTAAATGTCAGCCACTGTCATCATGGTTAGGATACCAGGGACACAGCAGATGCTCCAGATTCTTTAGAAATTTGTTAAGGGTGCTACAGTTACCAGTCAGGCTGGGGAGGGTGGGCAAGAGCAGGTTAAGTAGAAATGATGCCAGGGTTTGTCTCCTTGTCTTGCCCTGGGATGAAGTGAGGGCATTAGAACAGCTGCCTTTTCCTGTGTTGAATCGACATGGCCTCAGCTTGGACGTGGCCGTCTAAACTCTGATCTCTGTAGTCTTGAGGAAGCTGGCGGGCCTCCAGCTTCCTTGGGGGCAGCTGGGAGTGGGACCCCCAGCTTGCTTCTCTACAAAAGGATGGGGCTTTGGGAAATCAGTGCAAACCTCACCAAGAGGGAGGGGTGGCCCGGAGGCTCAGAGCTCGTCCAGCCAAGCATCAGGGCCAGGAGATCTTGTGAACCAGTTGGTGGGGGATGTGGGGAGTGAAGACAGGGTGTCCCTGGAAGGCTCTGCCCAGTTCTTTGCTGAGTGGGAAAGATGGTCCGTCCCCAGGGAACTATTTCCACCCCATTTGGAATGTTTGGTGAAAAACTGCCCAGTTAGGGGGTTTGGGACTTTAGTCCTGCAGCAGCCCACCAGTGGCCTGACGGGCTGGACAGAGGGGGTGCCCAAGGTCTCCCCAGACAAGCCCCCAAAATCAGGGGTCTGGAGGGCCAGGAGATCCCACCCTCCCAGTCACTGAGTGCACGTGATGTCTATACACCTGTGCACCTCTTTCCCCCTGGCCCCCACGGGGGCTCACCCCCTTCCCAACTCTCCCACCCCCTGCGGCCCCTCCCCTCCCAGGAAGGAAAGCAGGAAGGCTCTCTCTACCCCGTATTTACACTGACGCGATTTGACTCCATGTTGGAAGCGGCACTGTTCGTCTGCGTCGTAGGCCTGGCCGGGTGCCACCGTGGGGTACACGAAGTCCTGTCTGGGGGGCCGGTTGTTCAGGCACAGCCCCAGGCCTGAGCTGGGGCAAGAAAAAGGAGCTGTAACGTCAGGGGGCTGCAGGCGAAGAGCTCAGGGGCCCCGGGGGGGAGGTGTAGGTCATAGGGTGCAGCCCTATGTAGGGAACAGGACCCCTCCTGGAGGCAGCTCTGGTTTCCAAACCCCACTCCCCCGCGCCCCCTCCCCCACCCCCGTTCCGAGCCAAGGTGAGCCGGAGCGTGGGCGGGCACGCGGGCACGTCCTCACTCCAGAAAGCTGGTGATGTAGTCGCGGCTGCAGGACGACCACACAAAAGGGTTGGTCTTCATGGTGATGTGGGCAGCCATGAGCTTGGCCGGGTCCTGGCCACGGGCCCCACAGCTGTTCCCTACACCGTCGTGGTTCATGCCAAACCTGGGGAGAGCGGCGTCGGCTCCACTACCCGGGCCGAGGAGCCTGCCGTCCGGCCCGTCCCCGCCCCCCACGCCCCGCGGTGTCCCCTGGCTCACGTGTGTCCGATCTCGTGGGCGATGGTGAAGGCGGTGGCCAGACCGATGTCCTCGTTGATGCTGCAGCTCCTCTCGCGTTCGCACATGCCGCCCACGGGGGCCAGGCCTGGGGGATGGGCGCGTGGGGCAGGGCTGGGCTCGGGTTGTGAGGGCTGGCCCAGCCAGGTCCCCACCCTGCCAGGGCCGGGGGGCACCCATCCGCTGCCTCCACGGGTGCCTGAAGCCTAGGGGGTTAAGTACCTAGTGTGCCACAGGGCTTGTTCCTATAGATGCAGATGTCATAGCTGTGGAAGGAGAGGGGGGCAGTCAGGCGCTGGGCTGCCTCCCTAATCCCTGCAGTGGCCACTGTAACCTATTTCGGAGGCTGCCTTCCGCCTCTCGCCCGGAGCCCCGTGCTCTGCCCGCAGTGGACCTCGGGGGGAGCTGGGGGTGCGTAAGTGACCGACTGACTGCATCAATGAGACAGCGAGGGAACGAGACTGTCTGCGCCCAACTGTCCCTGCCTCCCCTCCCCCGCCCCTGGTCCTCCCGAACCAAGGCTCTCAGGCTCCCAGCAGCCCCTCCCCAACTCTGACTCCCCACTGGAGTGGCCGCAGTTTCCCAGCCTCTCCCATCTCCCAGCAGAAGTGGGCCCTGCTTGGACCTGGAGGGTCCTTGGGACCCCGCGTTCCCCTGGCCCATGTCCTGGAGTCCTCCCCACCCCTCACCGCGTGATGAGCACTGCTGTGTCATGGTTGGCCACCCCGTTCTCCGGAATGGCATTGCCATGGCCGCTGCGATTCACGATGGATTTCTGCCACTTGCAGAAGCTGTCCAGGGACTTCCCGGCATGGTGGGTGATCTCCAGGGTCGGCTGCAGACAGACAGTGGGGCATGGGGGCCAGCCACCCCTGTGGGAGGGGCTTGGGCAGGGGGAGGGGGAGACAGGCAGCGCTGGTGTGCGGGGGCAGGTGCGGGGAAGGGACCCTCGCACCTGGTCCTCCGTGAGCAGGATGAGGCGTGTCACCAGGATATTAACGATGTTTCCCAGACTTGAGTCCTGGAAAAGTTTGGCAACCTGACCTCCAAGAAACAAGAGAGACCGAGTCTTAAGAGGGGCCCAGAGCAGGAGACAAAAGGCAAAACGGCAGTAGCCCTCCTTCACCAAGTAAGTCCTGCGGGCCGGGCCTCGGGCTACGCCGGCTGCGCAGGTAGGACGAAGTTCATTCCCATTTTACAGAGAGGCAGACCGACACAGAGAGGTCAGAACCCACAGCGGATAGGTGCCACAAGGGGGCTTCAAGTCTGGGTTGCTCCCTGGTACCTTTCTTTCTGACTCCCCCCCATTCAGCTTGTCTGTCTGTCCTCTATCCCTACCCATCCCCGCAGTGGCCCCAAGTGTCTCTGCCCAGAGGTGGCCCGAGGAATGTGCACATTTGTTCTCATTCCACGGCTGTCTAAAGGTACCGATTTGGGGGAGCCTGGGTGACTCAGTTGGTCAGCATCTGCCTTCAGCTCTGGTCAGGATCCCGGGGTCCTGGGATTGAACCCCATGTCCCCGTGACTCCTCCTCGGTGAGGAGCCTGCTTCTCCCTCTCTCTCTGTCCCTCCCCTCTGCTTGTGCTCTCTCTCTCTCAGGTCAGTACTTAAAATCTTAAAAAAAAAAAAATAAAGGTATCAATTTGAGCATCACCACAAGAAAGTGGAAGTGTCGGGGGCAGGAAGCTCTGGAGACAGGGGCGAGGGAGGAGGAGGAAGAGCCTGGGGTCAGGGGGGTGGTCGCCACGGTGTGCAGTGATCTTGGAGCCTGGGGCATCACTGTCCCACGTGAAGAGCCACAGAAATTCTGGCAGGTTCTAGACAACTTTTTTAAAAAAATTTTATTTATTTATTTGACAGAGAGAGATCACAGGTAGGCAGAGAGGCAGGCAGAGAGAGAGGGGGAAGCAGGTTCCCTGCTGAGCAGAGAGCCCAATGTGGGACTCGATCCCAGGACCCTGAGATCATGACCTGAGTGACCTGAGCCGAAGGCAGAGGCTTAATTCACTGAGCCACCCAGGTGCCCAGGTTCTAGACAACTTTGAAAGCCCAAGGGAGGGAAGCAGGGCTAGGGCAGAACGTGCTATGTCAACATTTTGGGCCACCTCTCTATCTGCTGACCTTTTTCTCTTCCCTTTTTGCATCCGCGAAACAATAGCGCCCCTTGTCAGGCTCTCACTGCATGCCAAATGCTCTGTCTGGCCCCCCGCCCCCCTCCCCGCCCGGACTCTTTCCTCCTGGGGTAGATACTATGACAACAGTGTCGTACAAACATGGAAACTGAGGCTCGGAGAGATCCAGAGTCTCGACAGAGAGCTGGTATGGGCCCTGGGGATATCTGAGTGTGGGTGAGCGAGGTCACCACGTGCAGTGGTGGGCAGGTGCCTGCGGGAGGATTCAGGTGGCCCCCTGTGTACTGCTGGCCTCGAGTTCAAGCTGCGTCCTTGTTTTATACAGCAGGTGCCTGCGCAGCCTCAACCGCGTGCCTGGGGCTCTTCCAAACGCTATCCCGATTCACTGCGACTGCCTGAGCCTTGAGGAGGAGGTACTATTCCTACTCCCATTTCACGGGTGGGTAAACCGAGGCACGGGGAGTCGGGGAGGGACTGGTCCAAGGGCACACAGCTCAAAAGCAGCAGAGCCGAGTCTATGCTCCTGGCCGCCCAGCAAGTCTGCTTCTCCTTATTCCTTGCCCAACCAGCCTCCTTTCTCACTCCACCCCCTCCGCGCGGGTTCCCTGATCTCAGGACTCCATGGCTGGGGAGGGGGAGGCACTTACAATGTTCATGATGGCCAGCACGTACTGTTCCACGTCTCTGCGCCCGTGGTAGGCCACCATCATCTTGTCAGCCACCACCAGGGTCTCCACATAGCGCTCGCGGCTGACGGAGCGCTTCAGGCCTGGCTGGCCTCGCTCTGTCTCATTCCCCAGGGGCCTGGCGGGGGGCGGCTTCAGGGTACGGAGCCACCACGGCCGCCCCTTCCATGGCTTCTCATCTGGATGGACAATTTCTGGTCATTCTGCTGCCTGCTCATAGGTCTGTGACCCTGTCTGATGGCGCATTGGCCCCACGGGCCGGCAGACCCCTTGCTCTTTGGCTACTGGGTGTCCTAGGTGTCCAATGTCTGGCTCTACTATGGTCCACTACCCCGAGGAGGGGCTCTACGCTGTCACATTGGTTGGTGGCACGGACAGCTGGGCCCCACAACAACCAGAGTGACCGCGCCACTTCCTGAAAATTCCATTGCCCAAACATAGGCGTGGAGCCGCCTGCCTTGGCATGGGCACTGTGCACCATGTCCGTCTGATCAGACACCTGTCCCCCTGCAAATCTGGTTGTAAATTGGACCTTCTGAACAGGGTCTGCACCATGCAGTGGCTCGAATCAGCCACTCATCGGCTGCTTAGCTGTCTGATCACCCCGTCATCCTGGAGACATAGGGTTTATGCCTGAGCATCTGTCTCACTCACGGCGGGGCCGTCACACACTGCTGCCTCCCTCTGCCCGCCCCCACAAAGACAGATGTACCTCTCACTCCACAGGCTGTGTCCAGGTGGGGGTGACGCAGAGAGGAGCGCTTGTACACCACATGGGGGCCACTGTCCTCTGGGCCCTGGGCCCCTTTGGGCCCACCTTGCAGGGGCTCGATCAAATATTCTTCTTCATCTGCCACAATCAGGCCATGCTGGGGGTTGGGGAGCAGGCGGAGGGCTTGGATCAGGCTTTGGTTCCCAGGGCCCATGGGACCCTACCTATGTCTTTACGATTCCATTCTTTCTGTCTTACTGGGTTTATGTTGCTTTTCCTTTCTCACCTTCCTGAGGAGGAAGTTTGGTTGGTTTCCTTTGCAGCCTGACCTTATGGCTACACATTTTCCTCAAAGTTCTGCTTTAGCTATGTCCTAGATCATCTAATCCTTGTGATTAGCTCAAAATATTTAAAAAAAACCCATCCACCTGGATTCCTTCTCTGGCCTACATGGAGAAGTGTTTTTCATAACTCCTAAGCTGGTGGGCATGTCCCCCTGCTTCCCGGAGCCCTCTGCTCACCAGGCCCCCGCAGGTGCTGATGGCCACATGGGAGCTGCCAGCCTGACCGTGCAGGTGGCCGGCGTAGAGGCAGTGGGGCCGGGCAGCCCTCTGCCAGGCCAGGCCCTCCCGTGTCCAGTACTCCACGGAGACGTGCCCTGCTAGAAGGCGGGGGCTGCGGGTCAGGTTTAGCAGGAAGTGGGTGCTGGGTGCGGCCACCTTGTAGTAGAGGCGGGACTCTGGGGCTGGCCCTGTGCCCCGACGCTGCCTCCGGGGCGTGGGGGGCGAGAAGGCCAGCAGGGCCCCATTGTGGTCCACTCGCGTGGGGAACGCAATCTCATAGCTCTCCAGACTGGACAGGAACTCATCTGCGGGCGAGGGTCAGAGGCTTGGGGCGAGCCACAGGAGCGATTTGGGTCTTCGTGCCTTGGCTATGGGGCCAATGATGCTGGCCTCACTGACCCCAGGGCCCTCCCCCAAGTGACTGTCATCCCAGCCCCACTGACCCTTCCTCGGCTCCTCGTTCCCTCCCCATGCTGCCCCGGGACGCCCCTACCTTGAGACTGGAAGGCGTGTATGACTTCGAATGTGAGGCCCAGCCCCAGGGTAAGGGCCCAGCGGAGGATCTGGTAGGCGGGAGCCATAGAGGCCACGTGTCCACATGTCTCTCTCCAGCCCCGGCTGCCGGCAGCCCCCACAGCACCGCCTCCCCTGTTCACAGCCTGGGCAGCATCACCGGGCTCCTGGGAGGGAGGAGTTGGGTCGGGGGGCGGGTGCCTTGTCCTGCTGCCCAGTGTGCCAGTGCTGAAGCCCACTCCTCCCAGCTTCCGGGATGCCCCTGGCATTTCCTCTCCCTGTCCCCACCCCCCTCATCCTCCCTATGCTACAAGGGTACACAGGGGATCATGACTCGGTGGGTACCTACTACATGCCAGCCACCGGCCCGAGTGTTTTCACACCATTTCATTTCATTTCCACAATAATCCTGAGGACTCGTTCATGGCTAACGATAGGCACCGCAGAGATGCCGTCTCTGCCCACCGAGGGGCCATCTCCTGGGAGTGACCGAACCAGAGGAGTTCAGATTGTGACAAGTCCTCTAGAAATAACGGGGAGGCTCAGAAACTGGGGCATGGAGGATGAGAAGAAACTCGTCACGAAGAGACAGGAGAAGGTGCCCAGGGAGAGGAGCAGCAGAGGCAAAGGCCCAGAGGCAGGGAGGACCTGGGTGTGGACCCAGGAGCACAAGGGCCAGTGCAGCTGGGCAGAGTGCCTGTGGGGAGGCAGGAGTACAGCAAGGGGAGGCTGGAGTGGAACACATCTGAAGGCTGTGCTGGTCAGTGGGCATTTTCAGCCCAGGTTAAGCCAGAAATGATTGGCTCCTCCCACTAATCCTGTCTGACTTAGGCGCTGCCATTGGGTCCCCCGCCACAGGGAGCATTATTCACACCTACAGTGGCATCTGTCCCTCTGACCTCTCCTCCACCCTCTGTTTCCAGCCTCGCCCCTGGTCGACTCCTTCTCCTTTCAGATTCTTCTTTCTGGGAGCTCTAGGGTTGTCCGGGAGAGCTCGGTTTCTCTGGCATCTGCCCCAGGCCAGCCTGCTGCGCACAGACACCACTTTGGGCCACTACCCTGTGCCAAACCCTCCTCCCCACTGCTGTCTCCACCCTCCTCCTCCTCCTCCCCTGTGCCGTTTCCCCCTTAATCACACACTGTCTTGTTTTCTTTGCAGCCTGGCCAAGTCTGAGAGTTGATCTCCAAACAGGGCAGTTCAGCACACGAGGGAGGGAGGCAGGTTTTCAACAAGATGCAGACTTAGAAGCTGACATTACCCGCTTCTGCTTGGACCCCTCCAGCGACGGGGAGCTCACTCCAAGACACTCTGTGACCCTACTGGTCCCTTCAGATGGGCTAATGATTATCCCTTGTTTTTTGGTTTGTTTTTACCTTTTGGGGGTGGCAGTGGGCGGCCTGGGGTCAGACACCTGTGCGTGAGCCCCTCTGTGCCTCAGCCTCTTCTTTAGTGCCTAGACAGGGAGGGGCAGGGAGGAGGAGCTGGCCTGGGTCTGAAGTTCAGGGGTGGCTGAGAATACTCTGCCCTTCCCCCTGACCCTGACCAACCTCCTCTTGGATTTCATCCTCCCTCAGCTCCTGGTCCCCTACCAAACTCCCTCCTCCCCTACTGCTCCTCCCTATGCCCTGATCTCCTCTTGCCTCCTCTCCTGTATTCCATCCTGGAGACCTTGACCAGTTTTGATTAAACCCCTTCCTGGTCAGTTCCCCCGACCCTCCCCTTGCCTTAACCACCCTCCCCTCCCATGCCAAGGTGGCAACGTTCTCATTGCAGTGTGAGGCTGGAGCTCCCTTCCCCCAATCCTGTCCCTCTCCTTCTTTCCTGCACTGCCAGGCCTGGTGCAGAATCTCCCCCAAGCCGTTCTGTGGCTCTGGTCCCGGCTGCAGTGTCTTTGAGTTTCTCTGCTCTGCACCCCTGAAGTCCTCACCACTGTCCTCTGAGGCTGGGCCCCTCCACCTCACAGCAGCCTCCCTTGCACTTCTGGCTCAGGTGGGGTACGGGGGTGGAGGGGGAGGAGAGGGTGTGGAAGGAGCGCATAGGTGGGTGGGGATGAGGGAGGGTTGCAGGGAGGGCAACAGGTGTCCCTCCAGGGCTGGGGGGGGGTGCGCGTTGGGGGAGGATCTGGGATGGTGACCCCCTTGCAGGGTGGTAGCCAGGGGTGACCTGCCATGGGGGTACTGGGAACAGGTCAGTGGGTCTGAGGAGAAAGTGATACTGAGGGTAGGGAGGTTAGGGGGGGTCCCTCCCCCCCTCGCTGCGCCCGGCTGGGGGCAGCAGCAGGGGTCTCCACCAGGATGTGTGCGGGACTGCATGTGTGTGACTCTGCGTGTCTCTGGGCGTGTGACTGTGTAAGTAGACTGTATGTACCTAGGTAACTTTGTGTGTGGTGTGTGTGCCCATGTGACCCTGTGTGTGGCCGTGTGTGTGCCCGTGTGGCTGTGTGCACGGGCGCGCACGCACGCACGAGCGCGCGTGCCCGGGCTTGGCCATAGCTCCCAGCCCCTCCTCCCAGAAGGCAGGAGGGAGGAGGCCAGCACCGGGACTGGCGCCGGAGGAGGAAATGCCGCGGAAGCGGCCCGGAAACAGCGGAGGCTCCATCCCATCCCAGCGATCGGGACGGACCCGCGGCTCCACGCCCAGACCTCCTGGGCCGGGCCGGGGAGATTCGGCCGCTCCGTGGAGGCCAAGGCTCAGGCCGCCCGGGCAGAGGCCTTCTCCAGGCGCCGCACATCTGGCTGGGCTGGAGGCAGACCCTGCCGGGAGAGCAGACAAAGGCCCGCCCGCGGCCTGCGGGAGGAGGGGGCCGGCGCCCCGGCGGGTTCCCCCCGACTAGCCACTAATTAAAGGCCCTGAGCCCGACGGCCTGGAGACATTTGAAGATGGACGGCTGTGGCCTCCGTGACCGACTCAAGGGAAGTGGGAGGTGCCACTCCCACACCCAGACACACAAACACACCGTGGTAGCGAATGCACACACTCAAGGGTGACCACACCTGCGCCGCTGGGGTCCCACAACTGGACACCACAGACCCACAAAGGGCTCGCATCCCAACACACCGACACGCTCAGAACACACACATCGGGAGGCAGACGCACGAGACACACAACCACACACTCCCCAGACCTATGTGCACACACACGTACACACTCATTCACAGGAGACAACCCAGAGACCCACACTTGGGCCTACACACACAGACATTACACACTCGTTCACACACTCCCACCAGACAACGGACAGAGTCCCGCAGAACTGACATACACACCAGACGCACTCACATACAGGCATTTACACACTTGTTACACTCAGACACACCCGGAGACAGCGTAGAGACACGCACACACTCACCTAGACATCAACACAGCAGGCACTTAACTATGTCAGTTTACACTCACACCTATGCACACACACCCCACCCCACACGATCGCACACAAACACACCCAGACCCTCATGGACATGTTCCTGCGGACACACACATGCAGCTGCACTCACACATACGTGGATGCCCACACGCACCCGACACACATACACGCACGCAGCGAACACACCCAGACAGGCGCCCGCATGACCTCAGGGTCGCGCACACTCGGGGACATCACACACCGTCACGACCCCCGCCCCGCGGCTGGACGGTCCGACAGACCCGGGCCCGCGGCCGTCCCCGCCCGACGCGGACACACAAGGTCACCCGCGGCCGCCCGGCGCCGGCCGCCTCCCCCCACCGGGCGCCCGCCGGCCCCGCCGAGCCCGCTCCCCGCCGCGCCGCCCGCGCCGTTACCTGCGGCCGCCCGCCCGCCCGGGGCCTCCGTCCGCCGTCTCCGCCGCCGTCTCGCCGCCCTGCGCAGGAAGGGAGGGAGCGAGCGCGGCGGCGTGGCCGGGGGAGGGGGCGCGGGGAAGGCACTTCCTGAGCCGCCTGCCAGGGTTATAAAAAACCCCCAAACCGCGCGCGGCCAGAACCCCGCCCGCCGCCGCCGCCGCCGCCCGGCCTGGGCCGCGGGCTGGACCCGAGCCAGGGACCCGGGAACTCGGGCGGCCCCGCCCGGACCGGGCCCGCCGTGGGGGCTGGGTGGGTGGCTGGGTGGGGGGGATGGCAGGCGAAGGAGGGGGAGGGAGTAAGGTGGCAGGTGGGGGAGGGGAGGGAGGCAGGGTGGGGGGAGGGGAGGGAGGAAGAATTGGGTAGGGGTAAGGGGAAAAGGAGGGAGAGGAGTCGGGGTGATTGGGGGAAGGGAGATGGACTGGAAAGAGGCGGGAGGAGGTGGGGGATGGAGAAGGAGGCGCCGTCGTGTGGGGAGGTGACGGGAAGGAATGGGGCGCGGAGGGGAGGAGGGAGCGGGGAGCGGGCGGAGGGTGGGGGAGGGGAGAGCCCACTCTCTCGCCGCCACCACCGCCAGCATCGACAACAGCTGTTATTTATTGAGGGCTAGTCCTGCTCAAACAAGCATTTATTGGGCGCCACCCGTGAATAAATCTCAGCCCGCCCCTGCCCTCCCGGAGCTCCCTTCTGGGGTCTTGACCTGCCGCGGGCCTGGTGGGTTCCATTTCACAGAAGAGAAAACCGAGGCTAGAGACGGGGAGAGTGACAGTTTCCTGAGCGCAGGGGCCTGGGGTTTTTATTTATTCCTGGGGGGGGGCGGGATTCTCAGTAGATGTGGCGCTAACACAGGGATGGGGCTGACCTGCATAGTCAGGGCAGGAGTGAAAATCCATCCCAAGGTGGCGGGTAGAGTCCTAGGCCCTGGGTGCGGGACTGTGACCCCCAACCTCACAGCCCCAGGCATTTTCCAGGCCTGACCCCCAGGGAACTAGGGTCACACCCTCCGGAGTCTCCCTGCAGGGTGGGTGATAACAACCTTACAGGCCGATGTGGGGAGGGGTTCATTCAACAGCAAACATTTGTTCCTTTTGTCCTGAATTTGGAAAGTTAGGTCAGGGCCCAGGTATACAGCAGGTACTCCATAAATACCAGACTGCTCCTGGAGCTCCCACCACATTGTGGCCAGACCGGATGGTTTGCTTACCCCCTCCCTCCATTGCCCACATCCCCCATTTGAGGAAAAAGTCCAGTAAGCCAGCTCTGGCCTCTGTCAGCAGTCCCTCCTTTTCATGGGGGCCCCCTGGGAGCCCACCTGGCCGCCCACCTGGCCGCCCACCTGGCCTTCCATTTACCTCTTTCTCTGCCCTGGCATTCTCAATTTCCCTAATGCTGAACCCTCCCACCTTTAGCCCAGGGGCTCCTATAGCCCCTGGGTCTTTAGCCTGATGCTGGGTGGCCACCAGGCATAGCTGGAAATTTCAGGGCTGCTTTGAGCCAGGAGCTCCCAGGCTCTGCCACTTCCTAGTTTACTAACCTTCTTATAATCATTCTGTGAAACTGGCTCTTGGATCCATTTCTCCTTCTTACCACCCTGCAACCCCCAGATGTCCCCTGGGGGTCTCCCTCTCCCCCTGGGGGTGTGGTCTGTGTAGTGCATATGACTCAGCCCTAAGCCACTCCCACATCCCCATCTCTGGGCCTCAAGGGTTGGGGGGGGATGGGCATGTCCATGATTTGCAGGGAACTCTGGAAACCTTGGAAGCTAGAGTAGCATTTGCAGTGGAGTCCCTATAAAGGAGAGGCTACTTGTAAGAACAAAGCCACGAGGTGGAGGAGGGTTATGGCCCCAGGGCCATTGTTTCAGCCTTGAGCAAGCTGTTCCTGAAGCCCACAACTGGGATTTCATTCATGAAATCTTTATTGAGTACCATTTTGTGCCAGGTGCTGGTCCAGGTACTGGGGACATGGTCAGCAACAACAACAAGGCAACCCCACTGAGGTCACCACCCTGTCTCTTCCCCCTGATGTTGCCTTGACCACCCCACCTTGTCCTTCAAGTTTCATCTCACACATCAACCCCCCCTCCCCCCACTTCCAGATTACATCCACACACCTTCTCTCCCATTTCCTGATTTATTTTACTCTTAGCAGGAGTCACCACCTAACACTCTGGAATGCTTATTTTTGTTGGTTCTTTCTCCCTCACCACAATGGAAGCTCTGAGGGAAGAGGTTTCCATCTGTGTGGTCCACAGCAGTATCCCCAGTGCCTAGAACAGGGTCTGGCACGCAGGTGACATTACGCAGTATTGAGTAACTAGGGAGCCAGCCAAAGGCTCCTGGGGACATGACCTTGACACTTGAATGTTAAGAAGGAGGGTGAAGGTGTGAGAGCATTCTAGGGGAAAATCACAGCAAATGCAAAGTCTGTTACGCCCATCACATTCTCTTTTGACTTAAAGAAGCTTGGACGGACTTAAAAAGTTTTTTTTTTTTCTTCTGTAACTTAAGAAATTTTAGAATCCAGAGCCATGCAGGGCGTGCCTGGACGGATGCAGTACTCAGTGCGGCCACAGGAATCCCGTTGCTGCCCCTGGGACGGTGGGGACCGAGGAAATCAGAGACAATGAATGATAAGCACGTGACCCAATGTTGGAGCACCTTTGAGGCCCGAGCTCATAACGTCGGCACCGTTATCATACCCATTTCCCAAATGAGAAAACCGAGGCACAGAGTGGCTGAGTAACTTGCTCAAGGAAGCTCAGCAGCAGGTGGCAGAATCAGAAAAGAACCACCAAGGCAAACCACTCAAAGGGAAGGCAGGTGAGCTTGAGGGTGAAGACCTGGGATCATTGCACTGAAGTGTGGGGGGGACCCCCTTCCTCAGGGGCTGGAACCCCCACCTCCAGCCTCCATGCTTGATGTTTCCCCCTTAAATATTGAGATGAACCTTGCTTGCCCCAGGCCAGGTGAAATTGACAGCACCCCCATCTCTCCCCATTAGCGGTCAGGGAGGGCTCCTCCTTGGAAGGCATGTTTAATTACAGGTCTGAGGGATCAGTAGGAATCAGGCAGTGGGAGAGGTGAGGAAGGGTTTCATGGCACACCCGTGTGCGGAGTGAGTTTTGTCTCAAACTCCGCCAGGCACGGCAGAGGGGGACAGACAAACACTGTGTGGCGTGGCTTATATGGGGCATCTGAAAGAGCCCAGCTCATGGAAACAGACGCTGGAATGGTGGTTACCCGGGGCTTCGGGGTGGGGGGAGGTGGGGAGAGGTTGGTCAGAGGGTACGGACTTCCAGTAGGAGAGTGAGTTCTGCAGATCTCCCGGACAGCCAACAGCGTGGGGAGTGAACTTAGCAATGCTGTATTGATACCTGCAAGCGGCTAAGAGAGCAGAACGTCAGTGTTCTCAGCACAGAGACGACTGGGTAACTTGTGGCTTGAGGAGCAGGTGCTTGCTAATGGGACTGTGGTTAACATTTTGCCATGTATCAGTGCCCCAAATCAATATATTGCGTGCCTTAAATTTACAGCATGCTCTGTGTCAGTTCTAGCTCAATAAAGCTGGGGATCAAAGGTAAAACCAAAAAGCCCAACTCTGCCTGGCAAATACAACACAACCCTCCCAACTACCCCCTGGTTCCAGAGCCCTGATGATTCCTCCCTCCCGCAGCCATCCCCCAGTCCCCTTTTCCGGCACCCCTCTCCTCCCCAGCTTTGGGGCTAGGATGGCTTCTGCGCACATCAGTCCTGATCTCAGAGAGATGATGTGATGGCTGGCCTCACAGTTTCTTTCCTGCTGCTGGGGCAGATGTGCACGGCTCAGCTGTCCCCCTCTGCTACAACCCTGAGCGTGGGACCAGCCATTTCCCCCCAGCCCCAGGCTGCGTGATACAGATTTTAGACGTGGCTCCTTTCTTGTCCTGCCCCACCTGGATCTCTGTGCTGCCCCTGGCACGTCCAGGCGAGTGGTCCAAACTCCAGTCTTCTCTTGTTCAGCCATGCTTGGCAGAGGATGAATAAAATCTCCCTCTCCTTCCAATGGGGGACCCCTGGGGGTGGTGACCTCCTTACATCTTGCCCATAGGTGTGACGGGGTGGGGGTGGTGAGTGAGCGGGGCGGGGAGTGCTCTCATGTTGGGAATGTGGCTTTGGCAAAGTCCGAGTTGGCTAAGAACAAGGTCTTAGCATTGGGGACCATCTCCCGTCACCAGGGTGGGGGGAGTCATGCCCAGATAGAGCAGCACCTCCCACCCCCTTCTCCAGGGTGACCCAGGTCCAGCAGAGGGGAGCCAGAGTATTGCGCCAAGGGGGTAGCGTGCAGAGGACACTGGTTTCTGGGTTTCTGCTGGGCCCCATCAGGGCTGCAGCCTCAGTCCTGGGGAGCAGGAAGACCTCTAGAGAAAGCAAATGTGTGCTCTGGTTCTTAGACCCTGTGGACACCAGGACGCTTCAGCGGGACTGTGGATCTGAAGAAAAGAATGCTGATGATCCCCGGTGGGGGCTCCCCAGGAGGGGGGCGCTCTGAAGCCTCCTGACTCCTGCTTAATTGCTGTGTGTCCCTGGCAAGTTGCTTGGGCTCTCTGAGCCTCAATGTGAATGCAGATATGGGCGCTCAGTCTGTGCTTAGCGCCCGGCTGTCAGCTGAGAGGCTGGTACGGGTACTGCAGGTGGAATCTTGGCAGGGAGGTGAATAGCTCAAGACTAGTTTTGTTCTCTTTCCTTGTCCAGGACGATGCAGGACAACTGTAAATGCCTAGTGAAAGCTTGCCAGGCTGTTAGGGCCCAAGACTCCTGGGATGGAGGGTCCTTAGGTGCCCCCTGTGGACGCAGAGCCTCTTTTTCCTTCTCCAGCTTGTCCCCCAGCCTCAGCTGGGCGGCCCTGGTGGGGCCAGCGGGCAGGCAAACATGGTGTTTAAGATCCTGAGATCTTGAGGTCACCACC
This sequence comes from Neogale vison, assembly GCF_020171115.1. Classification (NCBI taxonomy): domain Eukaryota; kingdom Metazoa; phylum Chordata; class Mammalia; order Carnivora; family Mustelidae; genus Neogale; species Neogale vison. The sequence continues at coordinate 219,424,520 of NC_058096.1, forward strand.
GAGCCAAAACCAAGAGCCAGAGGCTCAACCGACTGTGCCACGCGGGCCTCCCCCTAACACTGATTATTATTGCTAGCTTGGGTTTCAGGCTCCAGACTCTTCTGGGGGCTCCAGCAAGCAGACTTCTCCATGCGGATCACCCCCTGCCCCATCTGAGACTGTAGAGTCAAGGCAGCGTTTTCAACCAGGGGCACTTCTGACCCCCCTCTCCCCAGGGGACCTCTGGCAATGTCTGGGGACATTTTTGGTGATCATGCCCTGGGAAGATGGTACTGGCTTCTGGTGGGTAGAATTCGGGGTGTTACCAAACACCCTACAGAGGCCAGGAGCTTCCCCAACACCAAGATAATCTGGACCCAAAGGCAAAGAGTATGGAGGTGGAAAAACTCGGGGTTAAGAGCAGGCGCTCTGAGTCACATCTCCTTCTGTCTGGCCCAGGGCAGGTGGCTCTCCCCTCTGAACCTGCTTCCCCATCTGTATGATGGGGATCGTAGATAGTATCGCTTGCACAGGACTCTTGGGATCAGTAAGCGGGTGAGGGATGGAGGGGGTTTAGGACATGACCTGGGTCCTAGCACGTGTTCAGTTAGTGTGGGACAGTTGCCACCGATGAGTTATTATTAGTGACAGGAAGGATAATGGTGGCAGTGGTGGCCCATGTTGTCCACTGTTCTGACCTCTGATTTCTGAACTCTCGCCCGGAATAACCAGCCCCTGTTTGCCCGGACCCCGGTGACCCCACAGCCAAGCAGATTTACTTCTGATACCAGAACAGGAAGAGCTCAGCTTCCCACTGCTGGAGAGAATGTCCTGTCAGCACGTCCGCTCAGGGAGGCATGTGGATCTGAACGTTGGAGAAACAGAATTTGATATTTTTTTAATTTTATTTATCTACCTGACAGAAAGAGATCACAAGTAGGCAGAGAGAGAGAGAGAGGAGGAAGCAGGCTCCCCATGGAGCAGAGAGCCTGATGTGGGGCTCGATCGCAGGACCCTGGGACTATGACCTAGAGCCGAGGGCAGAGGCTTTAACCCACTGAGCCACCCAGGCAGCCCCAGAATTATTTGATATTTCATAACCCATCTTAACCAAGCTTTACTTTGGGCCGTCATCCGGCTATGGGGGAGAGAAAGCGTGATCGGAAGGGGTTCAGGCTCCCCTCTCCCACCTCGGGGTTGGCGGGGGTGGGTGAGTTAGGAGACGGATCAGGAGTCAGGCAGCCTGGGTTAGAATCTGGCTTTGCCATTTTTACTGGCTGTGTGACCTTGGGACAGCTATTTAACCTTTCTGAACACAGGGACAATAATAGTCCCCACCTTACAAAGAGATCATTATGAGAATACAGAGGCCAACGTGTATAAAGCCGTGAAAGCAGGACTGAGTACCCTTCGAGTACACACGAACGCCCATCGGTAAGATGGTGACGGTCCCTAGCGTGGCAGGTGACTGATCCAGGATCCCTTCCGCTTAGCGCTCCTGACATTTTGCTCTGGAGACGTCTTGGTTCTGGGGGGCTGTCCTATGCACTAGAGGGCGTTTAATGGCATCTCTGGCCTCTACCCGCCAAGATGCCAGGAGCACCCCCTATTCTGAAAGCCAAAACCATCTCCAGATGTTGCCCAATGTCCCCTGAGTGTGGGGTAGGGGCAGAATTGGTTGGGCGACAGCGACTGGCCTGATCCCCGGCTGTCTTCTGCCCACACTGGCAGCCACCGGCACGCGCTGCCTCCCTCCCAGCCCCCACTGTTCCCTGACTTGCAAACCAACCCCCCTTTTTTTTAATGAGACAGTGTCTCTTGAAGACAGCAAAATTTAACTCACTGTCCTGGGAATGTACAGTTGCTTGGGGCTGATCCCTGATTCCAGTCCCCACCCATCTGTCCCCCACCTCGGGTCAGAAATAACACACAAGAGCGTCCATCACTGTCCACGGAGCGTCGCGTCCGCTAAAGGCGAACTCCGGTCATTGGTCTTTCTGACGTCATCACATTGTGGGCTGACAATGCCCGTGATGTCCCTGTGATAGCTCCGTTGATGGGCCACAGTGGCTCCCGGCATGGCTAGGGGGATGGAGCAGGGGTGGGGTGGGGTGGGGTTTGAGGTGTTGGGTGAAGGGTTGGGGGGTTTGGTCTGAGAGCCAGGAGTGGGGGCAAGGAGCGGTGGCAACAGAGAAGGCTGAATCCCCTTCCAGGCTCTTGGGGACATTTCTGGTCCCTAAGGTGGCATGCGAGATCCCCAGGCCCGGCTTGTGTCCCTCTCGTCTCTGCCTTCCCTCCGTCAAACTGACTCACTCTCTCTGCAGCTTGACCTCCCCCGTCGCCCCTCTGGGCTCTCACAGTGGGCATTTAATTGGGGCCTTGGATGCTCAGAGGACTTCGTGGAACGGTGGCCAGACCGGGGGATTAAGCAAAGCTCAGTGGGGTTGATCCGCGCAGGTCATCTCAGAGGTTTTCCTGTGCTCATGTGTTTTGCTCAGCTTTCCAGAATGTATCTGCCCCCTTGACATTTCTGGTCCTCTGAAGCCCTCTCGGGGTGCTCGGGTTCCTGGAAGAGATAAAGGAAACACCGCTTTAGCCCAAAGGGGAAAGTGGAATGGAAGAATTTCAGGCCGAGGCTCCTGGCCAAGAATCAAAGCTTTCTTCCTCCTCTTCTTCCCAGGACCTGGGCACTGAGAACAAGGCTGGTGTCCCACGGCTCTCTCTGGGGTGGCCCAGTGGGGTTGCAAACTCTGGGCAGCCAAATTAGGAGCTCAGAATGAGGCTGGAAGGGGCCGGGCCAGGCGGGACTGGGGGCTGGGCTGGTGGGAGGAACGGGCAGATGGGGGGGATGGAGAGGCAGGATTCCTGGGCCCGATAGTGTCCCTGGATCTACGGGGGTTCTCGAGGTGGGCGTGTCTTCTGGGAAAGCTTGTGGAGTCCCCTGGGATGAAGCCCAGAGTTTAGCTCAGGAGAGAAACATCTGATCACCCCTGGGGCCCCAGTCCAGGGTCACAGTGGGAAGCTGAAGTTTGGCCCTGATCTTCCGACAGTAAACATGGGCCGCTGGCCTGGCTTCCCCTCGGTCTAGCTGCCCGGCCTTGGCCCAGCCCCCTCCTGCAGTCTCCCAGCTTCCACCTCCTCTGTCCACCCGTTCCAGCCTCCCCCAGCGCCTCTGGCTGTGGTGACCCCGGGGATGTGGTCACTCCAGGCCTCGGCCCCTGTGTGTCCCTGATGGGCACAGGCTGTCAAGACATTTGTGGAGGCAAATGGGGTCTGGCTGGCCTTGAGCTGGCTGCAGTATGGTTGTTGTTATGACTGCTGTCCTTGGCATTGCCAGTGGGATGGGGAAACCAGGACAAAATTAAGAAAGCAGAGGAAATGCATGGTCTCCAAGACACCTTGACCTCAGGCCCTTGACAGGGCTCCCAGGCTCGCACCCCTGCCATTCTCTCTCCTCATCGTCCTCCAGCTGCTCCAGCTGCACCTGCTTGTGCCATGGGGGGTCGGGGGGGTGGGGAGAGCTCTCCGAACTTCAGCCAGTCCCATCTTCTCTGAACCACAGCTACTCCCGTCCCCTCGCTGTTCCTGGGACCAGCCCCGACTGCGCTGCCTTGTCCGGTCTCTGCGGGGAAGGAGCTCTACCAGTCTGAAGGGCAGGGCTGGTGGATTTGGGGGGACAGGAGTGGAGATGGTGCACCCAGGGGAGGGCACAGCGTAACAGAAGGGCGGAGGTGTGCCCGGAGGAAGGTGCCGAGCCCAGGCTGGCTGGTGCGGGGGGCCGAGGGGGGTAGTGGCTTCAGGGAGGTCGGCAAGAGGGAGCCATGGCAGGTTCTTGCTCGGCTTTCAATTGTGGTAGAATTACATAACACAAGACTTACCATTTTAACCTTTTTTTAAAAAAGATTTTATTTATTTATTTGATACAGATCACAAGTAGGCAGAGAGGCAGGCAGAGAGAGAGAGAGGAAGCAGGCTCCCCGCTGAGCAGAGAGCCCGATGCAGGGCTCGATCCCAGGACCCCGGGATCATGACCTGAGCTGAAGGCAGATGTTTAACCGACTGAGCCACCCGGGTGCACCCCCCCCCCAACCATTCTTAAGTGTATGACTCTTCAGTGACATTGAGTCATTCACAATGTTGTGCAACCATGGCCACTGTCTGTCTCCTGAACTAGTTCATCTTCCCAAATAGAAACTCTGTCCCCATGAAGCCCTGAGTCCCCAGCCCCCTCTCCTAACCCCCAGCTCCCTCCATCTCCTCTCGGTCTCTGTGGCCGGGACTGCTCTGGGAGCCTCCTGGGAGTGGGGTCCAGTGGGATGGGTCCTCCTGGAGCCTGTCTGGTTTCTTTCACTTCACATATCTTCAAGGTTCATCCATGTCATAGCGTGCATCAGAGTGTTACTTTTTTCTCTCTCCCCGAAGATTTTTATTTATTTGAGAGAGAAAGAGGAGAGGGGGAGGAGCAGAGGGAGAGGGGCAGGCCAGCTCCTCACCGAGCACAGAGCCTGATGCGGGCTCGAGCCCGTGATCCGGTGACCTGAGCCGAAATCGCGAGTCGGATGCTTCATTGACGGAGCCCCCCAGGCGCCCCCAGAGGGTCACTGGTTTTAAGGCTGGGTAGCAGACGTTCCCTCGTCTGGACAGACCACATTTCTTGGATCCGTTCACCCGCCAGTGGACATGGAGTTGTTGCCACCTTTTTGTGAAGGGTGTGCTGTGAACCACCGTGTACAGATACGTCTTGGACTACCTGTTGTGTACAAAAGTCCCCTTCGGGGAGATCCCCGGGCGCAGAGTGGCCGGGTCGTATGTCCCTCCCAGCGCAGTGTTGGGCAGAACTGCCCAGCTCTTCTCTACAACAGCCTCACTTCCCACCAGCCGTGCGCCGGGCTCTGGTTTCTCCACATCCTCCCCAACACCGGGCAGGTCCCTTTTTTTTTTTCTTTCTTTCTTTTTTTTTTTTTTTAAGATTTTATTTATTTATTTGACAGAGAGAGGGAGAGAGAGATCACAAGTAGGCAGAGAGGCAGGCAGAGAGAGAGAGGGAAGCAGGCTCCCCGCTGAGCAGAGAGCCCGACGCGGGGCTCGATCCCAGGACCCTGAGACCACGACCTGAGCCAAAGGCAGAGGCTTAACCCACTGAGCCACCCAGGTGCCCCTCTTTTTCTTTTTTTCTTTAAATAGCTCTCATAGTAGATGTGAAGTGGTTTGGGTTTGCATTTCCTTCATGATTTACAACGTTGTGCATCTTTCCATGTGCTCGTTGGTCATGTGCACATCTTCTTTGGACAAATTCAAGTCTTTGGTCAAGTTTTGGATGGATTTCGTTGCTGTTGAATTATAGTTTATTATAGATTCTGGATATTAATCCCTTATCAGACACATGATTTGCAAATATGTTATCCCATTCTATAGGTTGTCTTTTTTCTCTTTCTTTCTTTTTTTCTTCCTTCCTTTCTTTTACTTACCTCCTCCCTCCCTTCCTTCCTTCCCCCCTTTCTTTCTTTTTTTCAGACTTTATTTATTTACTTTTCAGAGAGAGAGAGAGCGAGAGCGCATGTGCAGGAAAATGGGCAGAGGGAGAGGGAAGGGGACAAGCAGACTCTTGCTGAGTGCAGAGCTCGCCACAGGGCTCCGTCTCAGGACCCTGAGATCATGACCTGAGCTGAAACCAGGAGTTGATCACTTAAGAGACTGAGCCACCCAGGTGCCCCTTTCATAGTGTCTTTTTGATGCAAAAATTCTTAACCTGATGAAGTCCATTTTGTCTATTTTGTCTTTTGTTGACTGTGCTTTTGATGTTAAATGCATGAAATCCTTGCCAAGGTCACTGTCATGAAGATTTCCCCTAATGTTTTAAGGGTCTTGTAGTTTCAGCTCTTAAGGCTAGGGTGGTTCTACCACCTCTTACCAGCTCGTTTGTTGAGGGGCATTTGAGTTGTTTCCAAAATTTGGAAATTATCAGTACAGCAGCTATAAACATCTGTGTGCAGGTTTTTGTAGGAGCGTAGAGTTTTCATTTCTTCTGGATGAATATCTAGGAGTCCTGACTCTCTCTCGCCCCTCCCACCTCTCTCTCTTTCTCGCCCACCTCCCCCCCCCGCCAGCTTTGGAATATAATTTGCACACCATGTAATTCACCCACTTCAATTCACACCACAATTCACACAGTTGGGCAACCATTCCCACTATCGAATTTTAGAGTATTTTCATCTCCATAAAGAGAAACCCTGTGCTTGCTAATAACTGCCTTCTATTCCCTGCCCCCTAGCTCTAGCTTTTCCATCTCTATAGATCTGCCTATTTTGAATATTTCATGTAAATGGAATCACAGGACCTGTGACCTTCTGTGGCTTCTTTCACCACGCACAGCATTTCGACGTTTATCAACATGTTGTAATGTGTATCAGTATCTTCTTTTCACGGTTGGGTAGTATTCTATTGTATGTCTGTAACACACTTTGTCTATTCATCCATTGATGGCCCTTGGCTTGTTTCTACCTTTGGCTGCTGTGGATAGTGTGCTGTGAACATTCCTGTACAAGTATTTATTTTTTTTTAAATACTTGTTTTCAGTTCTTTTTGGTAGCTACCTAGGAGCGGAATTTCCAGGTCATATGGAAACTCTATGTTGAACATTTTGACACGGCCAAACAGGTTTGGGGCACCTGCAAACAGAGCTCACCACTTCGCATGCCCATCCGCAGTGTAGGAGGGTTATGACTTCTCCATATCCTTGCCAACACCTGTTATGGGACTTTTGGGCTCCAGCCATCCTAGTGGGTGTAAAGAGCTATCCCACTGAGCTTTTGATTTGCACTGTGAGGACTAGTGATGCTGAGCACCTTTTCATGATGGCTGTTTGTAGATCTTTGAAGAAGTGTCTGTTCAGGTCAATTGCCCATTTTTTTTTTTTTTTTTTTTTAATTTGTAGATCTGGCTAGAATGAAGATTCTGGTTCCTCTTCTAGCCATTCTGACCTAAACCTCATCTAATTCCAATTCCTTCTCTTCCCCGCCCCCCTCCCCGCATCCTAGCCTCCCCATCCCTGCATGTCCCTGTGCACCCAGAGGACCAGAGTCTACCTCAATCTATGAAGGCTTCCTCATACTCCCATTGAACAGCAAAGAAAGACCTCGAAGGACCCCTTCTCAACACAGATCTGCACCCCGCTGGACTCACCCTGGTAGACAAATAACGGGGGGCTAATGTGGGGTCACGAATGGTCTCAACATTACAACAACTTTCAAACATACAGAAGAATGGGAAGAATTGTGCACCGGCCAGCCCACCAGTGAGCATGTTGCTGTGTTCACGTTATCACGAATCTCTCCAGCCATCCCTCCCTCCCCCTCTCCTTCCACCTGCCTGTCAATGGTGTTTTCCATCAGTATCCGTCACCCCCAAACACTTCAGTATGCAACACTGCTACCTAGAGCTCAAGATTTTCTGTTTCTTTGTTATTGGGGAGGGGGTGAAATTTCCCTGCTAGAAACAGACACGTCTTCAGTGTATTTCTCCCTGTATTTTGAGACACCTGTGTAACTCTGTCTAGATCTGTCTGTCTAGATCAAGACAGAGAACATCAACAGGATCCCCAGAAAGTGGGAGGGAGGCAGTTTTCAGTTAGCGATCTTGCCAGGTTTTGTACTTGGATGGCCAAGTGTGTTTGATCACCTCGCCCTCAAATGGGATCCTACAAGTTTCCTGTTGCTCTCCTGTGAGTAGATGAGGGCCTGTTTCCATGCCAGCCCTCAGTGTCACGTCTCACTCCAACCCACTGTTGATGACATTGAGTTTAGCTCATGGTTTCTAAGAAACCTGGCCATCATGGGGGAGGGGTGGGGCAAGGAAGAGGTTTTCAGGATGAGAGGGAATTTCTAAGGCCAAGGGGGAAGAAGGCAAGGCTGTGGAGAACAAAGCCCACTGGTGGGCAAGGACTGCTCTCTGCCTGGTCCGCTCTCCCCTGGCTGTGTGAACGCCAGCTCCTCCCTCCTTCTGATCGCAGCCCACCTGCCGCCTCCTCAAGAAGGTGACGGTCCCAGCCATAGGTGCACGTCTTCTCTCTCACTGGTCCCCGTTTATTTCCTTTACAGCACTTACCTCCAACCATCGGTATTACTTTTTGGCTCTAACTTGTGCATTACACTCTGTTCTTCCACCCGAGGTGTTGCTTCTAGAGGGCAGAGGCCCTGAGTACCCTCTCTCCGCCCCGCCCCAGCCCTCCCCGCCCCACCACACCTCCCCAGCTTCAATACCGGGTCTAAAACACAGTAAGAGTTCAAGTGTCTGTGCAGGGAACAGACGGTTCCAGGTGCTGGGGAATGGGGACCAGCACGGGTGTCTGGGAGCTCCGTACAAGCTCTCCAGTAAGTCAGAGGGGAGCTTGCGAGACCCGGGTTGAGGCCAGCAGACCGCGGCTCTTCTCCAAATCCACTCGGGCTTAAAGCAGGCTCTCCACCACCAGCTCGTTCAGCTCTGCTACTTCTGCTCCGGATGGACGGGGCTCAGGAGGGGGAACAGAGGGCTTCACGTACCCCAAAGCCTCTACTCTCCCCTCAGGGGTCAGTGAGGCTCATACTGCGCGCAGGAAGGCAGCGGGGACGCGGGGCTCGCACCTGCTCTACTTCCTCCTCCACATCTCGCGCGCGTGGAGGCCCAGAAGCACCTGAGCCGGCAGGTAAGGCCCACAGGCCCTTCCCCAGAGATGCAGGCCCTCCAGGCGCGGGGCGGGGAGGTGCTCTCCGGCTTGCAGGGTGTGTGCTCCCAGCGCTTCCTCGTGGAGCGCCCGCTCAGCGGCACGGGCCGGCGTCTCCAGCCACCATACGGTGCTAGCACCCTGCGCAAGGCGTGCCCCCCAGTTTCCTGGGAGGCCAGCCGAGGGAGAGGTCTGGGCTGGGGCGGGGACTGGGAGGGTGGCGGAGAGCCTGGGGGCAGAAGAGACCTATCGGGGCGCCAGGGACCCTGATGGCCCCGGGGAACCCGGCGTCTTCGCCAGTGGACGCCACGAGGTCTTGAGCCACCACGTGCCTGGTACTAGAAAGCCGGAGAGGAGGCGGGTCCGGAGGGCGGGGCTTGGGTGGGCGTGGGGGCGGGGCGAGGCGGCGGAGGGGCCGTAGCGCGCCCTCCCAGGAACAGGGGACCCCGCCTTCCAGGAGCCCTAGGAGGCGTGGGCTCCAGGGTTGGGGGTCCCCTCCCACAGCCTGGGCGGTGCCTTCGTGCTGACTTTCTGCACCCGCCCAGGAAGCTGAGGGAGGCCGGGAGGGGGCGGGGCTCCGACTGAGGGAGGAGCCTGAGGGTCCGGTCCCCCCCCCCCCGGCTCAAGGGAGATGGGAGGCAAAGGGGGGTGCGCAGTGAGGGGAGGCTGTGCTCTTCTGCAGCCTGCGCGGTGCCACGGAGCGCGGTACCTGGAAGCTGGAGAAGTGCGGGGTCGGACTGGGGTGCAGGTGCCACTGGGTGGGAGAAGGGTCATGGAGACGGCGGGGACTGTCCCCAATAGCTGGCGCCACGCACCCTAGCGAGACTGAGAGCCGGGAGACGGGGAGGGGCTTCGCATCGTTGTGCCCTTGGCCACGCCATCGACTCTCCCCAACCTTCCTTCCCCAGGGCTCCACGCTGTACCTGGCCATCATCAGCCCAGACCCCAGGGCCCTCGAGCGGATACCCCGGTACCACCACAGCCCGACGCAAGAGAAGGATGAGCTCCCATTACCCCAGGGTGCAGACCAAGGCCTGGTTCCTGCCTGGGGTCTGGGGGCCTGGCGGGGAAGGGCTGGGGCCAGGAGCTTGGGGGCTGTGTGTGCAGCAGAGGGACTGTGTGTGCCTGGGGTGAGTCTGTGCCCCTCCTTCTGGCTGCCGGGAGTTGCCTGTGTTTACGAGTGTGTGCCCGTGTCCCAGTGGCTAGTCTCTGTGTGCGTTTGTCCCCTGATGTGTTCCGGGGAAAGGAGCACGGTGGTCGGAAGGACTGCAGAGTCAGGATGTGCCGTCTGGGAGTCTGGCTTCTGCCACTTAAGACCCTGTGCCTTGGATGAGTTGCCCAGTTTTTTCCTGCCTCGGTGTCCTTGTTCCTTGTGGATGCATTCATCCACCAGATATTTACTGAGCATCTGCAGTGTACTAGGTGCTAGCCCAGGCCTTGGAGGCCACAGCAGTGAGCAAAAGTCGCAGATCCCGGCTCTGGTGAGCCAGGTCAACAATAAAGGAAGAATTGAGGACACAATATGTCACACGGTGGTGAGTGTGGTGTGTGTGTACATGGGAAGTTTTAGACTGAGAGGCCTTCCCGGGAAGGTGACCCTTGGATAGAGTCCTATGAGGTGAGGAGTGAGGACTTCAGTGGAGGAAGAGCATCAGCCCGTGCAAAGGTCCTGGGGTAGGGTCAGGCCTGGCTTGATGGAGGCACAGGGAGGAGGCCTGGGGAGGTGTGTGGGGCTGGAGCACAGTGAGCTAGGGGGAGAGACAGAGGTGAGGGCAGGGAGGTGACTGGGCCAGAGCTGCAGGGCCTTATAGGTTGTGGGGCAGGGCTTGGCGGTTCCCCACAGAAGGGCGTGGAAGCAGCTCCCTCTAGCTTCATGGGGATTATAATAGCATTTACCCCAAGGATTTGTTATAGGAATTATATGAATTAATATGTTTAAAGTGATAATACAGTGTCTGGGGCTTACTAAACATACATGACATAGTAGGTTATTATTATGTGTGGTAGACATGTGGGTCTTGGGGTGTGTCCGAACTACAGCTGAGCGGGCTGGCTGCTTGCGGGGCGGCTGTTGTTGCGAAAGAGTCTCTCTAAAGCTATTTAAAAAACTCTGCTGGGTGTTTGAAAGCCCTGCTGGGGTTAGTGCTTTCTGGCTTGGACAGGCTCTTTTGTATAACAGATGTTATCCAGATGTCAGCTGGGGTCACTCGGGCCTCCGAGATTTGGCGCCTGCCTCTCTCCCACGACCTGTGGGAAGCCCAGTGCCCTCCCCGAGATGTCTGCAAATTCCCAGGGCCTCTGTTCCCATGGTTCCTTCTTGAGCTGCTGCCCGATGAACCCTTGCTCTCACTCACCTAGCTTGGCCTGCCCTTTGGAGAAACTGTCCTGTGTTCCCGATTCCTCCAGACCACCCGCATGGGATCCTCGCCCACGTACCCCACCGCCTGCAGGTCCTGTGCAAGGTGCTACGTCCTCCCTAAGATTCTGCTGTCCTGGCGGTTTTAATGTGGTCTGAGCTTCCACAATGAGCTTCTGCCAGACATTGCTTGGCAAAAATTCCGCCCCGCAAAGGAAAAGTTTGCATGCCTCTTGTCCACCCCTGCAGACAGCTGAAAGTGAACTGGGTTGTTACATGAAGGGGCATCTCAGACACCCAGAGCCATGCCTGGAGCAGCCATAGGTGTTTTTGGCATCAGGGTGGCTTGAAGACTTGGAGACAGGTGGGAGAACCAGGGTTGGTTGCGGGAAGTCGAGGCAGGGGGAGATAGGAGCTGACGCAGAACCGACAGCGGGGCTGGTGGTGAGCAGTTGTGAAAGACAGTGACGCTTCCCTCCAGGGAAACTTCGAGACCAGAAACAGTAATGGTGATGAGCCAGACTCCTGGAAAATTGGGCCAGGGTTGCTCCAGACGGAATCTGCTGTGGTTGCTTCTGGCTGTTCCTGTAATAACCCCTGACTGCTCTTTCAGGCTGTGGCTAGTCAGGGCTCAGGGGTCAAAGCTGAATCAGTAGAATCTCTCACAGGGCAGGGGTAAGAAGACCCTCCCGGGGCCGGTCACGACATGCTGGGAAAAGCCCAGAACTGGTCTAGGTCCAAGACCGGGGTGCAGGCGTGTCAGAAAGGTGCATTCTGCTCAAGCCTGGAGTTGAGGTCAGAGTCCGGTTTAACCGTGACCACAATTCACTGTGGCTGTGACGTGGACTGAGTCAGACCCTGGGCTGTTCTCTGTGAGGCTCGCTTGGTTTCCGCGTAATTGTAATCGTCGCAATTACAATCGTGTGGGCTTGAAGAGCAACTTGACCCTCGGGATGGGCTTTCAAAACCGAACGGTCTGGTATGTCTTCACCTCTCCTGGATCACAGACTCGTTGGGCAATCTAACCAAATCTACAGACCACCTCTGACTCAGTGCCTGCCCGCCCCCGGCCCCAAATATATTTCCCCAGATGATTTTTTGGCCAGTGGTACGGGCCCATGGTAGCCCGGTATGGTAGCCTGGTACAGGTTGAGCATCTCTGATTTTACTCTGGGTCTCTCGTTTGATGTGAGAGGAAAAAGTTTCAATAGTGTATCTCCTTGCTTGGAGTCACGCAGGAGGTGATGGGGCTTGGCATCAGTCCAACATAGCAGCTGACCATGGAGTCAGAACTGGATGCAAACTCTGGCTCCACCCCTTAACCAGCAAGAGATGTAATCGCCCTGTGCCTCAGTTTCCCCATCTGCAAAATTGAGCTAATAATATATATATATATTTTAAAGATTTTATTGATTTATTTGACAAAGAGAGAGATCACAAGTAGGCAGAGAGGCAGGCAGAGAGAGAGGAGGAAGCAGGCTTCCTGCTGAGCAGAGAGCCTGATGCGGGGCTTGATCCCAGGACCCTGAGATGATGACTTGACCTGAAGGCAGAGGGTCAACCCACCAAGCCACCCAGGTGCCCCAATAATATATATTTTTAAAGGTTTATTTTTTTATTTTGGTGAGAAAGAGACAGTAGGGGGAAAGGCAGAAGGAGAGGGAGAGCCAGAACCCCGAGCAGACTCCAGGCTGAGTGCGGAGCCTGATGTGGGGCTTGATTCTGTGACACCAAGATCCCAACCCAAGATGAAATCAAGAGTGGGACACTCAATGGGGTGAGCCACCCAGGTGTCCCAATAATAGTTTTTTTTTTTCTAGGTGGAGGCACAGGTTTATTTCTTAGCCTGTACTTCTAGCTTATGTAGAAGTTTGAGCTAAAGAATTCTTGCCACCTAGTGCTTTTGTGACAAGTAAGGTAGACTTGTGGCACTGAGCGCACCAGTGTCTGTCCGGGCGGTTATGGTTGGGGGGTTCTTTCATGAGGGGGTGTGTCTTCTTCTAAATAGACTGTGTTTGAACATTGTATCCGTTCACCTTAGCTGGGTAACAAACCACCTAGAATGTAGTAGCTTAAAGCAATAAGCATTTAGGAACACCTGATTCTGTGGGTTGGCAATTTGGGCTCTGCTGGGTGGTTCTTCTGCTGGGCATGTGTGTTCCCTCAGGGGAATGCGGCTAACTGGGGGGTCAGCGGGGGCTGCATGGTCTTGGAGGCCTCATGCACCTGCCTGGCAGTCAGCAGGTTCTTGGCTGCGGCGCCATGTTCTCTGCCGCGTGGTCTCTCTAGCAGGTGAGCTCCGGCTCGTCCCCACGGTGACTGCAGAGTTGCCTGGAAAAGCAGAGAGTGCAGCCCTGCATCGCAGCCTTCCCCATGTGGCACGTTTGCTATTGTTTCATTGGCCAAAGCAAGTCACATGGTCAAGCTCAGATTCAGGAAGCAGAAAACCAGAATCTGTATCTTGATGGAGGAGCTGCCAAAGTCATGGCTGTTTTTTTTTTTTTTTTCTTTTTCTTCTTTTTTTCTCACAGTGCCCATACCTGTTTGCTGGTGAGTGGCTGGGTATTGAGTTAGCTTAAAACCTGGAGAGTTTTGACCCTAATGGGTGTTTCTACTTCTCAAAAGAAGAGAACTGGGGCGCCTGGGTGGCTCAGTGGGTTAAGCCACTGCCTTCGGCTCAGGTCATGATCTCAGGGTCCTGGGATCGAGTCCCGCATCGGGCTCTCTGCTCGACAGGGAGCCTGCTTCCTCCCCTCTCTTTCTGCCTGCCTCTCTGCCTACTTGTAATCTCTCTCTGTCAAATAAATAAATAAAATCTTTAAAAAAAAAAAAAAAGAAGAGAACTTATAATCAGAGACTATAACCTCCAGGTTAGCCCACCGGTCTAGTTAGGGAAAGTGACCTCTTCTGTATGGGACACTTGCATTTCTTTGTCATGGGGTTCTCTTCCTCCCCCACTGGGATTCCCCCATCTTTCCTTTCCCCTTGCATGCCCTTCTACCTATCACCTTCTTCAGGTTCGAGCAGATGATTGTGGGTAGCCTGGGAACTGTAGAGTCTTTCCCTGTCCTGTTCTCAGTGAAAATGTTGTCTAGGGATGGATGGGATGGTCATGGCACCCTCTTGTCCCCTGTCACAGCAATTTGGGTGATATTTCTCTGTCCTTTGGCTTAAGATAGGGCCCATTGGCTAGACGGGCTCATACCTGTCTTGTCTCCCATTGACCTTCATATAGTGCCTGGGATGGGCTAACCCTTGGTGAATATTAGGGCAGAAGATGAACGTTTACAGGCAGAGCCCAAGGGCTGTTGGAGGTTTTGCATTCTGGGATTGTGTGCCTCTAAGTGGTTACTTCCTGTTGTCTACCGTCCGCCAGCCTTCTGGAACCCTGAGTGTGACCCCTCAGTGACTGTGGCCAGCTGTCCACAAAGCCCCCAGACTCCCTTCCCAGGGTGAGCTGTCCTCCTTCCTCTGCTGGACATCTTCCCTGAACCCTAGGCTTCAGCCTTGCACCAATGACTCAAAATAGAACTCTGGTGGGAGACGGCCACTGGTTTCACTGTGGGATGGGAGGCAGTAGGCAAGTGTCTCTAAATCTGTCTGTGTGTGTGTTTTGTGCGAGGGTCCAAATTTTCCTTTGCCCCAGGGCCCCATCTTTGAGGGGCTTCCTTGGCATCTGAGACAGGGTGAATTTGTACATTTATTTTGACTACTTTCCAGCAGAGGGTGGTCAAGGGTCTCATTCAAGTCAGTCTGCGCTGATGACTTCGAAGTGGACTGCAATGACAAGGTGACTGGTTCTGATTTGCATGGAGGTCCCCTGTGAGCTCGCCATGGGGCCCTGTCTGCCTTTGTGGTTTCCATGTGTGTGTGTGTGTGGCAGCCAGAAAAAAAAACCAAACTGTGCATGGACTCCCCGGAAACTTGAATATGTTTCCCTCCATGTTCATGGCCAAAGGAATTCTGTATCTGTGATCACAGCTCTGCGTTCTGGGATGAGGGGGTGATCCTGAGTCATCTGGGTCTCAGTCTAACCGCTGGGACCTTTAAAACTGGAGAAACCTCCCCAGCTGGGACAGAAGCGACACAGAAGAAGGGGAAGGGAGGAGATTTGAAGGGTGACAGGGATTTGGCAAGCCACTGTGGGCTTTGATGCTGAGGAAGGGGTCATGAGCCAAGAAACGCAGGTGCTTCTAAAAGCTGGGAATGGCTCTCCGGGGACAGTCAGCAAGGAAATGGGACCCGAGTCCCCACAACCGTAAGAAACTGAAATTTGCCAACAATCCTAATGAGCAAGGAAACGGATCCTTCCCTGGAGCCCCCGGAAAGGAGCACAGCCCCTAGACACCTCTCCAGCCTGGTGAGCCCTGGGAGGGACTTCTGACCCATAGAACGGTCACAAATGGTCACAAGACACTGATGGTATGGAAATGACTCCCTTTCTCCAAGAGAGTGGTTTCAAGCCTGCCCAATGGAAGCGAGTGGCTCAGGGCCTGCCGTGAATGGCCAGTGACCACCGTGGACAAGCGAATGTTTGCCTGGGAGCACTGTCATTCCCTTGTCCCCCCCCCTTTTCTCCACCTGTTACTTGGAGGTCTGGAGGCTGGCTGGAGGCCCCCTGCTTCCCACAGTCCCTGTTCCTTGGTTCTGGTGTGTGGAACCCACAGTTGTGCTTGGGAAACTAAGGCCCAGAAGTGGGGCACCACAGGAGGGGGTCTAGGTGGCTGCAGGGGTTACATCCCCTCCCTTATTCCTCCACCCAGAAAGAGCAGGACGTGCCTGGGCTGCCCCGATCGATGGGGGAAAGCTCATCGGTCAGGACCAGGTGGGCATGTAGTGGATTCCCGAGGGGCCACGTTGCCCACTGTCTCGTCTGTCCAGCGCTGGGGGAGGGGCATGCTGTGATGGGAGGGCAGGAGCCCCTGTCCGGACTCCCCTGCTCCCAGAAGGGAAAGGCCTGCCTGATGATGGTGCCTCGGCCAATTCATGTGAATAACCAGGGGCTCGGTGAGGGAGACCCTGTTCCCCACACCAGGCACTGTCCCTTTTGCCTCCCCCAGGACTGCTCCTCTCAGACTCCTGGCTCTTCTCAGACTCTACAGTGATCCCCATGGGTCAGGTGGGCATCTCAGAGGTGGGGGCTCCCAGATGGAACTGGGTGGCTGGGAGATGGAGCCTGAGCCCACAGACACTGGGATGGAGGCGAGGGGTCCTCTGTGGAGCTGAAGAGGGCCCCCTCCCAGGGCCATCCCTTAGAGTCTTCCAAAGACTGTGGGTGTCATGGCGGCCACAGGGGGTCCCCTCAGCTGGGGCTTTGTTGACCCCTGACCTTTCGCTTCAGAGATGGATGGACAGCCTCAACTCAGATGAAAGATCCACTCCCCAACCAGGTGAGCTGGTGGAGGTGGGGCATGGTGGGGCCCATGCCAGGACTGGAGTGGGGTCCTTGGGCAGTGGGTCTGCATGGAGAGGAAGAGGGGGCTCGGCATGGCCTGTGGCGGTTGACTTGATTTACTTCTGTGTGCATGCCCTACCTGTAGGTAGACACACAGGTGTGTAGGCATCCAGGTGCAGGCCTGCCTGTGGACACACACGTTTGGGTAAACGCTGATGCATAGACAGGACACCTGGTGTGGACGTGTGCCCATCACTTTGCAAGCCCAGCACTGTGTGAGCTCATTGACTGGAAGGATCCCCACGGGACATGAGAAACTTGCTGGAGGTCCTACATGGCGGGCAGGGGTGAAAGTGGGGTCTGATCCCAGGCAACTGGGTCTGTTGGAGACATTGGATGCACAGAGAGGAGCCGTCCCTGCCCTCCTAGGGCTGGCATTATAATGGCAGAGACAAACACTACCCAAATCAGTAAGTAATAAGTGGGAGATAGTGATCAGGGCCCTGAATTGACACAGAGCAAGATAAGAAGGAGAGAGAATGAATCAGAGGAGGGATGTGGTTATGTAGCTCGGGGGCCAGAGGAGGCCCTTTCTGAGGAGTTGATGTTTGAGGAGATATGAAGGAGGTGACGGAGGGAGCCTGCTGATTTCTGGGGGAACAGGGGTCCGTGCAAAGGCCGTGGGGCAGTGCTGGGCCTGGAAGCTGGAGGAACAACGAGGAGGCCCATGTGGCTGGAGCAGAGTGAGTGAAGGGGAGAGAGGGAGACAGGAAAGGGGTTAGAATTTGGGTTTTCATTGAATACTACATCAATGAAGTACTCTACAGTGGCTAACTGAACAAAATTTAAAAAATCCGAAAAAAAAGTCCTTCCAAAAAAAAAAAAAAAAAAGAAAGAAAGGAAGAGAAGAAGGGAGGAAGGAAGGAGGAAAAAGAATTTGGGTTTTTAACTCTGAAAAAGTGGGAGCCCTGGAGGGCTGCGGACCTGGCGCTGGCGTTCACGGGCGCCCTCTGCTGGCCGATGCGGGGAGGACAGACTGCGGGGGCAAGGGTGGCCGAGAGGACCAGGACTGGTCCACGTAGGCCATGATAGGATGGACCAGGGGGCAGTAAGGAGGAGAAAAGCGGGTTGATTCTGCCTCGGAGCGGAGGGTCCCGCTGTGCTCCTGGCTTGAGCGAGTGAAGAATGGGTGTGTCTTGAATGGAGCCGATGAAAACAGCCGCGTCACACGACCTTTGAGACGTCTCCAGGGATCACCTAAGATGTAAACAGGTGTCCGTGTGGGAATCATGGCATAAGGTGATTTTTTAAAAAAGTTTCAACTTGGTCTTAATAATTCCTCAGTCAGATTTCTCTCATTCTTCCAAACGCCCAAATAGTTCCAAGCTATAAACTGTGTCAAGCTAGTCAGTGCATTTAGTTTTTTTTTTTTTCTCCAAACATCAAAAGTAACCTCTGCCAACAATTGTTAACAGTGCCGTCGTCGTGACCATTAAACATTCCTGTAACAGCTGTAGCAAGGGACACAGTGAAGGGGGAAAAGTCTATCGCAAATACTTAGAGGTGTTGGAAAAGATCCTCACCCCGACACAAAATTGTTTCAATATCAGAACGTGGTCCATCCCTTACTATCGTAGTTCACGAAAGCACCTGAAACTGGTAGTGTCTTGCTAAGCGCTGGGCTACATCACAGCGAATTTTTAAGTTGCATCCTTGGTATTTATTAATCATAAGATCCCATTTTGTCAATCAGAGTGAACGCTAAAGCAGTACCCAGAAATCTTATCATCCCTTTCTCCGAAAGGGACTCGGGCACTGCTTCCTAATATCTTAGCTGGGAGTTCTTCACACTAGGCAAGTAGGTGATTCTGGAGTAAGAATCTGGGAGTAAGAAATTGTTATTATTATTATTATTTGAAGATTTAATTCATGTATTTGACAGAGAGAGGCAGAGTGAGAGAGGGAACACAAGCAGGGGAAGTGGGAGAGGGAGAAGCAGGCTTCCCGCTGAGTAGGGAGCCAGATGGGAGGGCTCAAGCCCAGGACTCTGGGATCATGACCTGAGCCTAAGGCTCAGCTGCTTAACAACTGAGCCACCCAGGAGCTTCTATTATTATTTTTTTTATTAACATATAATGTATTATTAATCCCAGGGGTACAGGTCTGTGAATCGCCAGGTTTATACTTCACAGCACTCACCATAGCACATACCTTCCCCAATGTCCATAACCCAACTACCTTCTCCCTACCCCCCTCCTCCCGGCAACCCTCAGTTCTATTATTATTATTTTTAAAACATTTTTATTTCTTTGTTTATTTTGAGAGAGAGAGGCAGAAAGAGTGTGTGAGCGAGTGAGTGGGGGAGGGGCAGAGAGAGAGAGAGAGAGAGAGAGAGAGAAAATTCTGGGCAGACTCTGCACTGAGTACAGAGCCAAGGTGGGTCTCGATCCTATGACCCTGAGATCATGACCTGATCTGAAATCAGGAGTTGGAAGTTCAACTAACTGAGGTACTCAGGTGCCTCCAATTTATTTTTTTATTAAAAATATTTTTTGGATGGATGGTTCAGTTTATTTAACCCACCAGCAACTCTTATGCATTTACATTCCCCCCTGAATTTAATCTGTACCCATTCTTTATCCCCTCAGCTTTGAAATCATTGACCTCTAATGTTGTGTAAGTTTAAGGTGTACCGTGGGAAGCCTTGAGACACGTGTATGTTGCAAAATAATTTCCACGATCACCACCATAACATTTGTGGTGAAAACATCTAGAATTTACTCTCCTAGAAGTCCCAAGTGTCCTGCTTGTCATCCAGGCAATGCCAAGGTCATTCTGGCCTCTCCCAGGCACTGGGTGCTGACCCAGGTGCACCTGTGTCCCATCCTAGCCACAACCCCCATCCCTGGAGAGGTGGAGATGGGCTGGTCCATTGGTGTGCACCAGAGTGCATGAACTGTCCCCCATTCTCCAGCCTTTGTGGCATTTGGACTTCTTGAGTCACCATAGGTGAGGTTTCCTTTATGGCTGGATGCCCTACACGGCAGGCGAGGGCTGGGTGGGAAGGGTAGGTAAAGGTGTAGGTCCCAAACCCTCACATTCATGGGCAGCTTCTGGGTCTACACATTGGGGAAAGGGGCTTGCTGAATCCACCCCCGGACCTGGGGCGGGAGGTCCAAGGCTGCTCCCCCCAGTGCCTGGTACCCGACCCGTTCTTATGTCCATGTTCAACTCTGCAGCTCTCCGCTGGGCCAAGACCCACACACCCAAACTACGGGCACTTCCAGAACCTTGGTGTGCCAGCATCTGTGGTCTCGGGCCCCCAAGAGCTGGCATCCAATGTGTGGACCCCACGGTACTCGGACAAGTCAGCATCCCGTTGTCCAACACATAGTGCCGACACTCGGGGCAGAGGAGAGTGTTCTAGCATCTCAGACCCCACTTTCCCATCAGTCAGTGCCAATACCTCGTTACTCAGGCCAATACTGAAGCACCCCAACACTCAGTGCCTGCAGACTCCCCACCTCTGGCTGGTCAAAACCCAACACGCGAGTGTCCCAGCTGCTGTCAGCACCCCAACTTCTCTCAGACAACAGGCGATGTGCTCCCCCAAACAGGCCGCTGCGCTGTCCCTAGTCACGTGACGTGCTCCCCTTCGTGTCCCAGGTACCGGCCGCCATTGAAGTCTGGCAGCCAAATACCAAAATGGTTCAACAAAGGGATACCCTGATGGACAGTACACCCCTCGTCCAGCATCTGCCAATCAGCCACAGTCGGAAAACACCAGGCACACCCCAATACCCAGGGGGTCTGCCTCCTACACCCCGCGTGGTTCACGGAGATCCACAGCCTGTTTCTTTAATTGCCCAGCTCCCCCTTGGCCGAGCTCGCCGAGCTTCCACCAGACAAGGGACAGGGCAGACCCGCACCCAGCCCTCCGTGTGTATGCTTGAGTCCAGCGCTCAGTGGCCCCCCACGCCCCCGCACCGTGGGTGTTGCCCTGACACTGGTGAGTTCTGTTCCCCAGTCCTCACCAGCCAACACCCCACCATCTGTGTCAACAGCTGGACTTCTGCTACGTTGACAAAGCAACGCCCAGTGCTTTCACACCTAAGAGTCCCTTTGTCACCCAGTAACTCATACCTGCTAAGGGCTGTGTTTGCTGACACCCTGCCTGTGGTTGGGTTCTGGGGGTGTGGACCGTGGCCTGACTTGACTGTCTTGCCCTCCACAGGTGGGGGGATCACTCAGACTTCCTGATGGTGGAGGGGTACTCTTTGGCCAGCGAGACCAAGGAGCCCAAGGGGCTTGGACAGGCGGCCAAGAGCGTCTGAGCTTCTGCCTGCCTGGCTGGAGACTTTCATGCCCAGCTTTAACTTCTCTGCCTCCCCTTGACGCCCAGGGCCTTCAGGTTGGCTGGGGTCAACTCCTCCTCTCTCCCAAGCATGGCAGTGGTAAGGGGGATGGTCTCTCTACCAGTCAGGGCTCTCCAGGGAGGCAGAACCAATAGCATATGTGGGTGTGTGTGTATACAGATATACATATATAGATATGTATATATATATAACAAGATTTATTTTGAGCAATTGGCTGAAGCAATTGTGGGGACTGGCGAGTCTGACATTTGCAGGGCAGGCTGGAAACTCCCGCAGGAGCTCATGCTGCAGTCTCGAGGCAGAGTTCCTCCTTCTCAGGGAAACCAGTTTTGGTTCCTAAGGCCTTCAACTGATTGGATGAGGCCCACTCACATAGCGAAGGGAATCTGCTTGGCTTAAAGGCAAGGCACTGAAGATGGGAACCGCATTTACAAAATGCCTTCGCAGCAGCTCTTAGATTAGTGTTGGAAAGGCCCAGTACTTTAGCCTAACCAAGTGGGCACGAAACTAACCTTCGCATCCCCCCTTCTGTCCTCTCTGCCTGAGGGAGGAGGGATGTGGGTGGAGGAAGACCCGGAGAAGATGGGTCCTCTTAGACTCACACAAACTGCATAGACTGGTCCCGTCCTGGTGTTTTCTCGTCCCTCTGGGGCTGAAGGCATGTTCCTTATTCTGACAAACCCCCTTCCTCTGGCTACTGAAGGAAGACCCTACAACCCCCAGACAAAAGTTCTCAATGCCAAAATAAACTCAGCTTCTGTCTTGCGTGAGTTGCCTCATTGTTCCCCCGGGGCAGGAAGGATGAGGGCAGAAAACGGGAAAGGGGGTGGGTCCTTGGGGGGGTATCGAGAATAAATGCCCCAAAGTGGCCCCCCTCCCTGGGAGGGTGAGGCTGGTTCCCCCACTTCTCTGCTCTGGAATCAACCTGATGTGAAGTGTGGGGGCAGGAGGAGAGTGGGGAAACTGAGTCAAGTTGGAGACTTCCAGGACTCTAGCACAGAACCCATCAGGGCAGGTGAAGTAGAGTTCGGACCCTGAATTTCTTTTCTGACCGTGCACCCTCCTCCCCCGCCCGGCCCCCCCATCCTCCACTGTGATTGGCTCCAACCCCAGCTCCGGCCACTACCTCATCTTTCTGGCCACAGCGATTGGCTCAAGAGTGGGCATATAACCCCTTCAGAGCCAATGAGAGGCTAGGAGACTTGCTGCCCCTCCTGCCTTTCTTCCCTTCTTTGTGTCAGGCGGAAGAGATCCTCATTCTGGCCCTAGACAGTGGTTTGAGGATGAGAGAAATGACAGTGACCATGTTGTGGACCTCAGGGCTGGGAATGGGGCTTCAACTGCTGTATGAAATCAGGACATAAAGCCCAGGCAGCCTGGGATAGCA
This sequence comes from Neogale vison, assembly GCF_020171115.1. Taxonomy (NCBI): domain Eukaryota; kingdom Metazoa; phylum Chordata; class Mammalia; order Carnivora; family Mustelidae; genus Neogale; species Neogale vison. The sequence goes on from NC_058096.1 coordinate 219,446,711, forward strand.
GAGGGAAGACACCAGAGTCTTGAGGATAGCATGTGAGCACCTGGACCAAACCTCACCTGCAGCCATCAGACTTTCATCTTTACTGTGAAGATGAAGATGAAGATAATGCTATGTGACCCTTACTACATCCATCCTTATTCTAACTTCTTGATACGTGCTAACCTATTTAATTCTCCCAGCAACCCTCTGAGTTAAGTCCTGTTATTATCCCCCTTGCACAGATGAGGAAACCAAAGCAGAGAAAGGGGAACACAATTCTCCCAAGGCCACATAGCTGGGGTGGCAGAGCCAGGATGTCTGGACCTCTCATCCTGTGTGAGATCCAGCCTCTCGCTCCTGTCACTTATACCCAAAGGGGCCCTGACTGATCCTGGGTGATGCTAGAGGGTTCACCGCTGGAGAATGGAAATCGGAGTTATTCCTTTCTTGGGCAGAGCCTTAGTGGGTCCCCGAGGCTCTACGCGAGGCAGCCCCTGCTGTTTTCTCTTCTTTATTTCAGCCCCTGCTGTCCCCACTTCACTCAGCTCCAGCCCCATAGACTTCCTCTCTGTTCTTCCAAATCACTGAATTTACTCCAACTTTGCCCCCCCCCCCCCCCCCCCCCCCCGCTGTTCCCTCTGCCTGAAATCCCCATCTCCTCTTCTTCCTGGTTAACTGGGCCATGTCCCAGGTCCTCGGGGTAGTGGTCCCTGACCACTCTCCTCCTGACTTCAGTCTAGGACAATGAAGCCCAAACTTCAAGAACACATGCCCTGCAGGCTCGTATCTTGGTCCAACCTTTCCAAAGTTCTGTGACCTTGAGCCATTATCTTGATCCCCCTGTGTTTCATTTTCCCCCTCTGTAAGTTGGGGTCATGATAGTACCTGCCTCACAGGTTTGGGTGAAGAATAAAAGTTATTATTTGTAAAGTGATTAGAACACTGCAGAGCAGTTAGTAATCACGCAGGCAGCACATAATAATAATAATAATAATAATAATTTTGTATTATTCTGTGACCACTTGGAGATTTTAGCAAAGGATTGCAAACCATGAGACACAATATTTTTATTGGCAAATAAGTGTAAATATTATTTTGTACATGAACTATAGTGCTGAGTTTGAGTGATGTCTTAGAAAGGGAAATTTAGTTTTTTAATTTGTTTAATTTTTCAGCTTTATTGAGGTGTAATTGACAAAATTCTAAGGTAAAGTGTAGAAAACTTATTTTTTTTTAAATTGTTCTTTGTTTTAACGCTAATGAATGAATCAAGAAAGTAAAATGGTACATCAAGGGCAAGACTTAGTGGTTTCCCGAACTACTGTCTGCTGTTTTGTTAAAATTCACTTAGTTACTGGCCGCTTTTCATGTAAAGTATTTTTCTACTGGACACTAAATTTTCACCAAATTTACACTTACTTGCCAATTTTCACCATCCGTATTTATTTTGTGGCTATTATAATTTTTTTCACTTCATGATTCTTGCTGAAGGTGAGTTTATTCTACGGGAAGGGGGAGTTAAAAGGACCCCATCTGGGTGTCAGATACCCCGGGAATGGGCCCGGGCTTGCAATAAGTCCGCAGAATGAACCCACGAAGGAGGGCGCAGTTCCACGCCGTGCCCACCAGGTGCCGCTGTCCCCAAATCAAGGCCTGCTCAATCCCATCTCCGCGTCAATCTTCCTCAAATCCCTCGGCAGGGAAGCGGTGGGATGCTGGTGGGGGCGGGGGGGGGGTGCACAGCACATGAAGCGTGCCTCAGGCTCCTCCTCACCTCCAGCCCCCCATCCTGCCCCTGCAGGCTGTTCACGTCCAGGGACCAAGTGCAAGGGCTCTCCTCCGAGCAGCTCTGACCATCTCTCCCAGGATCCGCCTGAGCACATCCTTGCGGTTCTGACCTCCAAGCCTTTGCATGTGCTGTTCCCTCTGCCTGGAATACCTTCCATCCTCATTTCCTGATGTCCACTCAGAAAACTCATATTGCAGTTAAGGACTGGGCCTCACTTTCCCCTGTGGGCACATTCCAAAGTGCTCTGGGCTTGTTTCCTCTGCTGGGTGGACTGGGGAGAGAGGGTATGTCCAGGGCAAGGAATTAGAAAACCTGAAAGGCAACGAGGAGCTACAGAAGGCGTCTGAGCGGGAGAGCATCCTCACGGGGAAGGGGAGAAAGGGACCCTTCCTTTTGCTCCTCTGATCTTTCTGGAAGGGCTTTAGTGGGATGGAATGAGATGTTCCAGCTTTGGCCATCCAGACCCCCCCCGCCCCCGCGCCTTGCTGGGCCCCCAGTGGTGAGGCCAGCAGGTCCGCCTCCCTTTAAAACCTCCTGCTGGGGCTGTTTGCACCTCAGTGACCCCCCTGAGTTTGAGCCAGCCCACAGCACCTGCTCCCCGGGCAGACATCAGGTGTGTGTGTGTGGGGGACAGCTCTGCAGGGAAAGCCACGAACTACAGACTGGGGGCCGGGGTGTCGCTTCTACGGAAGCGCTGGTGACTCCCTCCACCGCGGAGGCGTCTGGAGGCCCCGCGCAGCTGACGTGTGGCGGCTCGTGGCTCACGCAGGACTTACTGGGGAAACAGCGATCTGGGAAGTGAGCCCCGTGTGCAGGTAGAGGCCCGCCGGGGCTGCCCGACAGCCAGGGCTCCAGGGGACCCTCGGGGACCCTCGCCCAGACATCCACCCCCTCCCCCACCTGTCTCCCGTCCTTGTAGCTGTCATGCGGGCTCTGATCTTTCCTGCCCCCTCCAGCTTTCCTGCCCCCGCTCTCTCTCTCTGTCTCTCCCTGTGTCTCAGCGTCTCTGGCTCTCTTTGGGATTTTCTCTGCGTCTCTCCCTACCTGTGTGTCTCTTTGTCTCTGTCTGTCACATCTCTGTGGCCTCATCCAAGCTCCGCTCCGGGTTGGGCGAAGGAGAACAGACCTCTGTCTGACTCGGAAGGGCCTGTCCTCTCCCCTCTTGGGCTCTGTCTCCTCGGACCCCCCTGCCCTGAGGGAGACCCGGCGTGGCCCTGGGGATGGGACAGGAAGGGCTGCGTAGTGGGGTGGCGGCCAGGGTCAGTCTTCACACAGCGGTGGGTGGGAGCATCTGGCTTTGGCCCCCAATGCCTGCATCTATTTTGGGGGGCCCTCCAGCAACTGCCTTCTCTCTGCGGCCCACTGCCTGCAAAGCCCACCTTCCCTGGGCACCCCAGCTCTGCTGCCTTCTCTCCTGGCTTCCGCCCTCCTCTCTGCTCCTTCTTTGGGTGTTGCGTCCGTACCTGGCCCCATCCCCTACATCAGGAGGCTGAGGACAGCTGCTGTTGCCTGGTCAGCACTTAGGGGTGAAAAACTCAGGCTTTCTGGAACCCCCAAATGGCCTTGATAGTGCCAGTCATTATGGGTGACTACACTCACTGGGGTGTGTGTGTGGGGGGCACTGGATGGAAGGCTGAGGTCTCAGAATAGGGTGCATGGGGACCTGGTGTGGTCGTCTAGGGGTCTGTCTGTAGGGGAGGGCTGGGTTCGTCATGGGAGGGGGGTCCCACAGTGTTCCGGGATGTGGTGGTTAGATGGGTCCAGCAGCTGCGCAGACCTTGCGTGTTTGTCCTCAGGTCTGTGTGTTGTGGGGCCTGACTATTGTGGGGTGAACTGGAGGTAAAGATTTGGGGGTTGTTGGGATCCAGTGTAAGTGCTGTGAGGTCCCAGGGGCCCTGAGGATGGGAGTGAGCATTTGCTGCAGACAGTGGTGGTTACAGACCTCAGGCTGTTGTCTGCTGGGGTCTGTCGTGGTGGTGGGGGGCTGCCGTTCATGGGTTAGGGGCAATCTGCTCTCTCTCTCTCTCTCCCTCTGCTGGCCTCTCTCTCTCTTTCCCTGTCTGCCCTTCCTGCCTTTTCTGTTTCTGTCTGTATCTCTTTCTCTTCTTCTCTGTCTCTCTTCTCTGTCCCTCCAGAATGCACTTTTACTCATGTGTTTATTGAACAATTGCTTTGTGCCCACTATCTGGTGGCAGCAGGTGACTGGGGGTCTCTGGGCCATGCTCAGATGGGAAGAGCAGGGGAGATACCCTAGTGTCTCAGAGACTACCCACTGTCTATGTCAGGCCTTGCTCCCCAAACTTCAAGTCTGATGTGGAGGGGTTGGGTGGCTGCAAAAACTCTGTCCTTCATAGAAGCTGATGGGCATTGACAGAGGGGATCGGCCATGCAGATATTGAAATGGGAGAGCACACCCTGTGCAAAGGCCCTGGGGTAAGACTGGGTCAGGTGTGTTGGAGGAAGAATAAGGAGGCCCTTGTGGCCCAAGTGGAGTGAAGAGGGGGGAGACAGGAAGGCAGGAGGGCAGGGAAGGAATGGGGCAGTTTGTGTAGGACCTTTTGGGTTTTGGGAAGGACTTGGGCTTTTACCCCATGGGAGGTGGGGGCCCTGGAGGGCTGGACGTGTCTTGGGTTCTGCAGGCATGCCAGCCCATGCTTCAGACAGGGCCACTTGCACAGTGTTTTCTTCTTTTTTTTTTTTTTCCACTTTGGTAAAATATACATAACATAAAATTTGCCATCCTAACCATGTTTAGGTATACAGCCCAGGGGTATTAAATACAGCCATAATGTTGTGCGACTGTCACCAGCATCTGTCTCCAGAACTTTCTCTCACCTTCCCAAACTGAATCTCTGTCCCCCTTAAATCCTAACTCCCAGTCCCCCCAACCCCCCAGCCCCTGGTGTCCACATCTACCTTCTGTCCATGTCTCCACATTGGGGACCTCATATCAGCGGATTTATACAGCATTTGTCTTTTTGTGACTGGCTTATTTCACTGAGCAAAAGGTCCTCAAGGCCCATCTGTGTCGTAGCAGGTGTCAGAACGACCCTCCTTTTTAGGCTGAATGTTCGGTTGTATAGACGGAGCACATTGTGTTGATCTGTTCATGTCCTGATGGATGCTGTGGCTGCTTCCATGCTGTAGCTGCTGTGAATCATTCTGCTGGGAACATGGGTGTGCCCACACCTCTTTGAGTCCCTGCTTTCAGTTCTCTGGGGTGTAGACCCACAAATGGAACTGCTGGATCATATGGTAGCTTCATTTTTAAGTTTTTGAGGAATCCCCATCCTGTTTTCCATAATGAAGGTCTGTGCCATTTTATATTTCTGCCAACAGTGTGTGAAGATTCCAGTTTCACCACGTGCTTGCCAGCATTGTTGATTTTCTCGTTTTGTTTTATTTTTGCTTTTATTTTGTTTTTCCTTTTTTTTTTAAGATTTTATTTATTTATTTGACAGACAGAAATCACAAGTAGACGGAGAGGCAGGCAGAGAGAGAGAGAGGGAAGCAGGCTCCCTGCTGAGCAGAGAGCCCGATTCGGGACTCGATCCCAGGACCCTGAGATCATGACCTGAGCCGAAGGCAGCGGCTAACCCACTGAGCCACCCAGGCGCCCCTGTTTTTCCTTTTTTTTGATATTAGTATCCTCATGTGTGTGAGGCTGTATCTCATTGTACTGTTGATTCTTGAACACTGCGACTGGGGGCACAAACCCCTGCAAGTAAAAAATCTGCACATCACCTTTGGCTCTCCAAAACCTATGACCAGCCTGCTGTTGACCGGCAGCCTTCATGAGGACGTGAACAGTCGATGAAAGACTATTTTGTGTGTTTACATGGATCATGGGCTGTTTTCTGACAGTGAGGTCAGCCAGAGAGAAGGCAGTGTTGTTAAGGAAATCACGAGGAAGAGAAAATGCACTGACTGTCCTGGATGGTGTTTATGAAAGAACCGTGTGTGAGGGGGCCTGTATAGTCCAAACCTGCACTGTCCGAGGGCCAGTTGTCCTCCCGAGTGATGAGTGATATTGAACCTCTTGTCACTGGCTTATTGGCTGATTAGATATCTTCTTTGGAGAATTGTCTGTTCAAGCTTTTCGCTCAATTTTAATTAAGGTTTTTGTTTGTTTGTTTGTTTTGTTTTGTTTTGTTTGGTCGTTATTGCTGAGCTGTAGGTATTTTTTATATATTCTGGATATTAATCCCTTATGAGATCTATGATTTGCTGATATTTTTTTCCATTCTGTTGGTCACCTTTTTGCTTTGTGGTTAGTGTCTTTTGATGGTGCCTTTTTTTTTTTTTTTTTAAATAGCTGAAACAGGGGCATCTGGATCTAGGTGAAATCTATCATAGGATCTTGTGTCACCGCACCCACTGATTCTGATTACAGGGCCCCCTGGGACCAGGCCTAGCTGGTCTTTATCAATCGGGCTAGGATGTGGGCACTTCTCCTAAAGCAGGGTTTCTCCTCCGCACGCTGGGTAATCCTTTGTCCCGGGCACTGGATGTGTGGGCAGCATCCCTGGGCTTTACCCACTAGATGCCAGTAATCTGCTCCCCTTGCCATGACAACTGAGTGTGTCCCCAAACATTAACAAACATCTGAACCAGTGCCCTAGGGCTGGAGGTGGGGTAGGAGACTGGTTGGGGGACATAGGGGACAGGCAGTGCAGAACAGGAGTCGGGAGCTAGCCTCAGTTTCCTCACCTATAGAATGGGAGACTGCAGATGATATGAGATCCAACACAATCATTCATTCAAACATTTATTGAGCATCTACTATGTGCCAGGCCCTGGCGTGGAGCTATACTGGGAAGGAGAAACACAGGTCTTGGCCTCATTGGAGAAAGAGAGATGTTAGTCATTGAGTTACATGAGTGAATGTAAAATTTCTTGGTTAATAAATGCTCAGAAGTGGAAACACCTGATGTTCAGTAAGTGCAGAGTAGGGGCACCTGGGGAGTTCTGGAGAGCTTCTCAGAGGAGTTGAAATCAGAGGATGAGAATGAGGAACCCAGGAGAGGGGAGGAAGAGTGGTCCAAGCAGCAGGTCTGTAGGTACAAGGGCCCTGTGGTGAGTCCCAGTGGTTGGAGCACAGAGGGGACCAGCCCTGTGGGAACTGTGCGGGGTGGGGGGTGCTTCATGAGTTGGGCAAAGGGCATGGTCTTGATCTGCTGAGGGTTTGGGGCGGGAACGTGGCATAATTTATGTGGTGAAAAGATCCTTCTGGTAGATAGTGTCTGTAAAGTGCTTGGCACAGGCAGAGCTGGGAACCCAGAAGAGGTTTGGGTGAGGCCACTGGATGTTTCAGGTCCCCAAAGAAGTCACAGGGTCCAGGCCCTGCCTTGCTCCAGGAACCGTGGTATATTCCAGGAGTGGGGTGGGGGCAGGGAAAGTGGGATGTTTCTTTAAGTGCATTTCCGGGGGACGGAAGAGGGACAGCCACCCCTGGGGTGGAGGGCAGGGGTCCCACAGCCGGAAGCTCTTTCTCTCGGTGCCCTGGGCCTATTTCACGGAAAGAAGCCCGAGGCCCTGGGGCTCCCTGGGCGCGGAATCTGGAGCCGTGAGCTGTGTCCTGCTGTCCAGGTGCCTTTAAGATCTGGCTGTATCTCAGGTCTTCAGAGGGCGGACTCTGGGCCCAGCTGCCCGGGTTGTAAGCCCACCTGTGGCCAGCTGGGTGGTCAGCTGTGGGACCTCCCTGAGCCTCTGTGGCAAAAGGGGGCGAACCTGCCTTCCAGGGAAGTTGTGAGAATTGACATTGTTCACATTCATTTCTTCATTCGTTCACTCAACGAATAGTTATTAAGCACCTACTGTGTGTCAGGTACTGCTCTAGGCACGGGGGACACGGAGAGGCACTGTCCCTGCCCTCAGGGGCTAGCATTCTGGTAGCAGAGACAGCGTCAAGCAAACCAATCAGTCAGTCTCTAAAAAGTAAGGGGGTGGTACATGTCCTGAATGAACACTAAGCAGGATAAGGAGAGACAATGGAGGGCTGTGTGTGTGGGTGGGGATTCAGCCTCCGGGTCAGGACAGACCTTGCCAAGGAGGAGAGACCTGGAGATGGTGAGGGAGGGACCAATCATACGTGAGTATCAGGAGGAACAGCATTCCAGGGGGTGGGAACAGCCTGTGCAAAAGCTGGGAAGCAGGACCGTGTCTGGAGTGTTGGGAGTGCAGAGAGGAGATGCTCTGGGGACTCAGGTCCCTGGAAGAGAGACCCAGGGCCTGAGTGGGAATAGGGGCTGGCTGGGTCCTGGACTTGGCTGGATAGGGGACACCTCTGAACTGTTTTCCTTGGCGTGGGTGGTGGTAGGTGCCAGATGCCCTTACTCCTACCTGGTGACACTACCCCCAGGCTGGTTAGGGGGCCTGGAATGTCCCCCAGGCAGTTGGGCCCCAGTCTGCCGGGGTCCCCCAAGGATCTGAGGCTCTTCTCATTTGGGGGTTGTCCTGGTTTGGGCTGGGTAGAGGGGGAGGTGGAGCCCGAGGGGTGTTTGTGGCTGGGAGCTGAGGACTTAAGGTTCCCCGAGATGAATTTTGTTCCTGGTCAGTTTCAGGTCAATTTCCATTAGCTCAGGGAATTCAAGAACAAAACACCTGCTGTGTTTTGGGACTAAGCATGTACCTGGGCTCCTTACCGACCCAGGCACGAATCTTGTACCCATTTGAAGATGGGAGAGTATCTGATCCCTGTCTAAGGTCATGCAGTGTGTCATTATCACAGCGGACGGTGGACAACCTGTCGCCTGCCCCACCCCCTTTCTGCCTATCAGTCTGAAGCGGGATCTGGGACTCTAGCTGGGCTTGTGGGTTGGGCACAGAAGTACCAACGGCTTCCTCTCCATGGGCCCCAGGAGGGGGCAGGGCCTGCCACAGTCCCAGAGTGCCTTGCATTTTCCCCTTGAAATCTGAGTTCCCACAGAGGGTTCTCGGTTTTAGAGGTCGGTTTCACTGGGGCTTTTATGAGGCAGGGGTTTTCTCAGAGTGACAGGGCCCGAAGCCTCCATCAGGCTCCCCCAGCCCCGTGAGAGTGTAGCCTCTTGGGACTCTGTGGCCTTTCTGAGGAATGGGCTGGGCTGTACCAGCTCCGTGGGAACAGCCTCTGTGGGTCCACAGACCTCACTGGGCAGTCTTCTGAGTCAGAGGAAAGCCACATAGAACAGCTTGGGGAGGAGGGCATCTTCTTCATCCCTGGCCCCCTGAATCTGGACGGAGAGGAGTGGAGAAGTCAGAGCAAGAGAAGTGGTTTCCAACCACCTTCTTGCACACCTCCTGTGATGGGCAGCTTATTACTTCACGAGGTGGTTTCTGCTGGGTTAGTGAGCTGGAATTCTTAGGAAATTCATTAGTATTAGTATTAGTATTTTGAGAGAGAGAGAGAGAGAGAGAGAGAGAGAGAGAGAATAAAAGAGCTCACAAGTAGGGGGGATGGGGCAGAGAGAGGGAGAGAGAGAGAGAATCCTAAGCAGATTCCATGCTCAGCCTGGAGACTGATGTGGAGCTAATCTCATGGCCCCGAGATCATGACTTGAGTTGGACACCTAACCAACTAAGCCACCCAGGCACCTCTAGAAAATTTCAGACCTTTACTACAACCTGCCTCTCTGTCCCCTATCTGTGGTCCTGGCTCAACCTTCTGGGACCACACAGAGCACACCCTCTTCTTCAAATATTTCATTCCTATTGTTTATCAAGTACCTATTTTGGAGATCTGTGGACGGTGGGGCATAGATCCAGAGTGATCACTGAATTGATGGAGGAAACCCACAGGATGCTGGAAGCCCAGAAGAGGCTCCTGGCCTAGCTGAGAGGGGTCAGTTTGGTGGGCTTGCTGTAGGAGGTAACATTTACACCCAGTCCTGAAGAATGAGTAAAATTTGGTTGGGGAAGGTGAGAGAAGAGGAAGAATCTTCAAGACAGAAGGGATAGCATGTGGAGGTGAGAGAACATCTCTTCAGGAAACAAAAGAGGCTGGAATGGTGTGTTTGAGGAGGGACACAGGGGCTCCTGAGGCCAGATTAACGAGATGGCTGGAACAATGATCCGGGTGGGAGAGAAGTGTGTTATTGTCATTCCTCAAACAAGGTGTGAGTCTAACTTTGTTTCATTTTGCTTAGTTGCTTTTCCAGGAAGCAGTTTACACCTTCACCCTCTAGATACACAAGTACCCATCTCACTGCATCCTTGCTAGCATTAGGTTTTATTATTTTCAAATCTTTGCCTATTTCAGCCAGAAAAAAATTTGTATCTCATTGTGTAGATGAAAACAAATGAGTATTTCTCTTGTCAGGGAAGGGGGTGAACACTTTTTCCAGATGTACATTGACCACACAAATGTCATCTCTTGCCTGTGAGTATTAAGAAGCCTTACACCCACTGGAGAGTTTGTGGTCATTTTTAGTTCCCCTCATAGCACAGAGCAAAGGGAAAGCTTGTGGGCTGCCCTCTGACCACGTAGGTGGGGGATTTGTAAGTCAGCCTACCCTCTCTCCTTTGATTCATCTTTTTTTCTCACCTTTTTTTTTGTCCTTTCAAAGTTTTAAGTTTCTCTCCTCTGTTTGTGGCTCAAGTGACTGGAGCTTTGTCCTCATGTGGGGTTTCTATGGGCTAAAAAAAGTGTTGCTGAGCTCCAGGGAGATGTTCCTTGTGAGATCCCCTGGATATGCCAGGTGTCTTGTATGTAAAACTTTCGATTTAATTCTCAGAACATCTGCATGTGACATGGGCCCTTGAGCCCATTTTATAGTCAAGGAACCTGAGGCTCAGAGACATTAAGCCATCTGTCCAGCATCCCATGGCCAGTATTGGCTATTTCTCTCAGTTTTACTCAGTCAGCTCTTTTCCTTAACATTCAGATTCTGTTTAATTCAATTCTAATTTTGGAGGAGAATGCTGGCCAGTTCTCCATGCTTATTGTCCCACCTGACTAGTCAGGGGAGGAAAGCTCTGTTCTTTGTTAGGGAGGAACTATGTAGTCCAGCTCAGCAGTGACATTAAAATACAGGGGAAAAAGGAAAAAAAAAACAACAAGGTGGGGAGAGAGAGGAATCACAGGACACATTTGAAGAGGGTTTTCACAAATGGCCCCAAGGGTCAGCTCCTGAGTTTGACTTTAGTTCTGGTCTTCTAAAATCTGGGCTCCATGTTCTGGGTCCATCACTGCCGATAAAATCCCCATTACCAGTTCTTGGTCTTGGTTCCTCCTTCTGGTAGACAACTCATTTCTTATGTTTTCTAACAACTATATTTTTCATATCTGAGTTCTGACTGGTTCTTTAAAAAAAATCTATTTTTGTTTCATAACCCCTGCTCTTGTTTTATGGCTATTATTCCATCCTTTTTTTAAAAAAAGATTTTATTTATTTAATTGACAGAGAGATCACAAGTAGGCAGAAAGGCAGGCAGAGAGAGAGGAGGAAGCAGGCTCCCCGCTGAGCAGAGAGCCCAGGACTCTGAGATCATGACCTGAACCGAAGGCAGAGGCTCAACCCACTGAGCGCATCAGGTGCCCCCCATCCTTTATCTTTTTGAGTCCCTCAATCTATTCATTGCAAAACTCCTTTCAGATTGTGCCAATGATCTCTATTTCCTCTGATGTAAATTCTCCCAGTTGGAGACTTTGTGGGAACTTCATGAATTCCTCATCTCTTTGGGTTATTTCTCATTGGTCAGAGCCTCTTAAGAATGTGTGCTTTTGATCTCAAATATTAGGGGCCCTGTACCTACATGGGTGGGCATACCCTTGTCATAAGGCACTTTTTTCCCCCCTCATACAAGTTAGTATTTTCCTGTCATTTCTAAGTGCTTGAGGAGGAGTGGGAAGGTCTCAGTTTGTACTTGGTCCGCCATGTTGAAAGGAAGGAAGTCCACTTTTGTTATCTGTAAACTGATCAGTGTGTTGAGTGGTCTCCGAGGGTTCTCACAGGTATTTTCAAGATAAATAATGATGGGAGCACCTCAGCAGAAGCCTTAGTGGAAGAGGGCTCTAATACAAAACCACCACCACCACCATCGAATAAAAAGTAGCCATGTGGGTCGTTTACTATTATTATGTACTGGCTTTTAACACTCAGGATCTCACTTATTCTTTACACAACCAATGAAGTAGGTACTACTATTGTTTTCATTTTAGAGGAGGCACTGGGAGTCCATAGAGGTGAACTGATGTGCCCAAACACACTTAGCTAGGAAGGAGGATTTGCACCCAGTTCAAGCAAGCTTAAGGTCTTAGCTTGGTCCATCCATCGCATCATCCCAGCAGCCTGGGTGCTCATCTCAGCCCTGTCCCATTGTTCACTGTGTGGTTCTCTGGATCCTTTTTTTCTTCTGTGGACACTGGTCAGAGGTACTAAATGAACTCAAAACTGTGTCTTTGGTGGAAGGAGTGGGGAAAGCGGGGAAGGTTTAACCTGGTGTGTTAGAAAGTTGTGAGCTCCAGAGCCCACTGTACCTGCATTCTTGGCCATGCTGACTCAGGTCAGTCTTTTGACTTCTCAGACTCTCTGTCTTTTCATCTGTCAAATGAGGGTGATGACCAAACTTTGTTCTCTGAGTGCTGATAAGTGCAAAGCGGGACACTGTGTCTGGCACATAGTAGGTACTGAACAGACATAGCTGCTTTCCTTTGAGGAAAGCAGACTGGAGTAGGGGCTGGTGGGGATGTGAGCATCAACCCATCAACTTCCCAGAGCATTTAGGGGCCAAAGGGAGGAGTTTTTCACGAACAGAGGGGAATGAATTCTAAGAAGGAAAGGTCTGCTGAAGGTGGGTATTAGCTCCATTCCAGGAAAACCTCATTTGTGAGAGTTCATGCAGCCTGGCAGTGCCTTGACTTACAGTGAATGAGCTCCCTGTCACTCCAGAAAACCAAGTAGAGCGTTGATGGCCAACGGTCAGGGAGGCTGTGGAGGCTGATGGGGCTGGTGTGGAACTGGCCAGGGCCGTCTCTGGGGGAGACCATTTTCCTGTTTCCTTATTTGCCGCTGCTGCGGGCTTTTGCATAGGAGTACCCCTGACTTACTGCTTTCCATTAAGTGCTTCCTCGGCGACCACAGGAAGACCCAGCCCAGCCCTCGCTGCCTCTTCTCTAAATAAATTCAGGCAACTGAGCTATCTACTGCCCCATCTCCATTTGGGTTCCTGTGGAGGTGGGGGGTCGTGGTTAGGGGGGTGCTCAGGCCAAGCCACAGGGAGGGGGGACTCAGGAAGGGAGCTGCACAGTGAGACTAGCCCTCGTCTACTTCATTGGCTTGGCGCAAGAGCCCCCCTCCCGTCCTCTACCTGACCGCCAGCCCTTGCTGCCTTCTTTGGCCATCTGCTGGTTTTAGCTTAGTCTTAGAGGACCCCTGTGCTTTGTCCCCTCCCTTTCTAGCTCATTTGGCCCCTTCTCTTCTACCCTCTCTCCCTGAGCCAGGATGGTGCCTTTGGATGCTGGCCCCAGGGCCCTGGGATGTGCTCCACAATGCTCATCAACTCCTGGGCTCTTGCCAACATCCTTGAAGTTGGAACGGTGGTCAGGACACCATCTGAGGTCCCCTGGACAGGGCCAGGTGGGCAGCAGGAGGATGCTGTGACGGGTGGGACGAGGCACTCTGAGTGAGAGCCTGTCTAAGGTTTTGTCTTGGTTGGGGCTCAGATGAGCTTTCTGGGCAGTGGAAGGCCCAGGCCCAGCCCTTTAGCGGGTAGAGAGGATTTGATCAGGGTTACTGTACCCCTCTCAGGGCCCCTGACCCTCGAGCATTACTTCATCTGCTTACTCATTCATTCACTTGCATTTTACTCATTAATTTATTCAGATACTCACTCATACATTCATCAGTTCCTTCCAAAAAACATTCACGCAGCGTCTTCCTCTGTTTACTCCCTGGCCCCAGGGTGGAGAAGGGGGTGAACCCAGGTGCACGTGGAGCACTGTTTTTAAGAGTTCAAGATGCTGACACTTTCCTAAGCACACCCCAGAGATTTCCAAGCTGAGGATAAGTAGGGTTTTGAAAAGAGTCCTCTGGGCTGTTGGTGGATTTGGAGAGACCAGGGTGGAGGTGAGATGGGGGGCAGGTGGGCTAGGAAATGCTTGGCCAGCAGCCAGGGCTGTGGAGAGCATGGAGAGGAAGCATGCACATTTGGGTGGGGAATTGGTGGGGGGTGCATGAATGGGGCCAGGAGAGGAGGATGCCGTGGGTGTTACTAGTGGCTCTGGGGCTGGAGTCGGTGGTGGCCCTCACCTTGTTGGGAGGAAAGGATGGGAGGGAATGCCAGGCTTATGGGTGATATTGCTGAGTATCCTCAGGCCAGCTGTGTAAGCTCCTGAGCCTTGGTTTTCTTCTCCATCAGCAGGATGATATGTTCCTGCTAGAAGGTGTGGTGGCCTAAGACGTCTGGAAGGAGTCCGTGAACTTGGCCTCCTGAACAAGGTTGTGTTAGTTCCTCTGGCTGCCAAGAACAAAGCCCAGGTGTGAGTAGTAGCCAGGTGCGAACCCAGGGCTGCTCCCCACCTGGCTCCTGTGGACCAGGGTCCACACACGGCAGATGCTTCTCTAGCCCATGTGACATGGGCCAGTGTGGGGCTGCCCCCCACTGCAGCAAGCACCAGCAGGTGGGCACGTGGCCCCAGATGCCTGTTGGGCTTCAGAGGGGGTCTTAGGTCTTGGTGCTGGAGTCCCCCCAGGAACCAGGATTTCTCAGAGAGAGTTCAGGCACTGGCACAAGAGTCCCTCTAGTCACTAGGAATTCTTGGCCACTCAGGTGACTGCAGAACCCCACAAGGCCTTTTTCTCCAAGCCCAGCCAGGATTGTCAGACATAGCAACCCCTCAGAGCTGTAAACAGAATGGACCCACACATTAGATTGGGTTTAAATCCTTGTTCTGCCACTTAATTATTGTGTGACTTGGGCAGATAACAGACCCTCTCTGAGCCTGTATTTTCCATTATCATCTCACTCACCTTTACCAAAAGACTATGGGTTTTGTGAAGTCATGGGGTTGCTTGATTTTCCTCTATTGCTCTAGTAGCCATTGTAAGACCTGGCACTCTGTTGTATGAATGAGTGAATAAACATGCATCTCAAGGTATTATGTGAAATAAATATTTTGTGGGTAAAAAAATTTGAGAACCTTTAAATCAAACAAGGGTAAATACGTGTTTTTTTTTTTTTGCAGGACTTCTCAGAGCCTTTAATTGTTCTTACATAGGGAATAAAATATGCAGTATTTCTCACATGCATTGTATTTTTCTTTGTTCTTTTGGCAGAGAACCCTTGGCACTGGGGTTCCTCACAACATACTTTGGGAAATGTGGACTTAGAATCATGGCCAGAGTTCTGAGGAATTTTGTTTTTTGATGGTTTATGCCTCAGTTCTCTTTTATATGTGATCTGAATGACCTTATGCAGTCACAGACACTAAGCCCAGGCATTGTTAGCACAGAGCAAAAGACTAAATTCAAATAATAACACTGGAGAAGAAAAAGAAGGCTATTACAGTTTATCTTAAAACTGAGTGCTAAGTTTCTTGGTGGCCAGAGCAAAAAGGGAAATGTGATAGGTTTCACAGTTTTCAACTGGCAATTAAACGGAGAGCCAAATATTCATTTCCTTCCTCCCCCCTCCCTCCCTCTTTCTTTTCCTTCTTTCCTCCCTTTCTTCCTTCCTTCCTCCACTTTTCTTCCTTCCTTCCTCTTCTTTTTCTTCCTTCCTTCCTTTCTTTCTTTCTTTTTTTTGAGGTAGAGGTAAGTTCAGCGATTCATCAGTTGCATGTAACACCCAGTGCACATTACCTCAAGTGCCCTCCTTAATGCCCATCCCCCAGTTACCCCACCCCCCTTCCATCTCCCCTCCAGCAACCCTCAGCTTGTTTCCTATGATCAAGAATCTCTTATGGTTTGTCTCCCTCTCTGATTTTGTCTTATTTTAGGAGGGCCAAATATTTTCTACCTGTGAACAAAGTCCTGTTTTCTTTTTCTTTTTCTTTTTTTTTAAAGATTTTATTTATTTATTTGACAGACAGAGATCACAAGTAGGCAGAGAGACAGGCAGAGAGAGAGGGGGAAGCAGGCTCCCTGCTGAGCAGAGAGCCCGATGCAAGTCTCCATCTCAGGAGCCTGAGATCATGACCTGAGCCGAAGGCAGAGGCTTAACCCACTGAGTCACCCAGTGGCCCCAAAGTCCTCTTTTTATTCATCTGTCCATTCATTCATTTGTTCATTCATTCAACAGTGTTTATTTACTACTTATTGTCTATAAGCACAATGCTCGGCACCAGCGATACAGTGGTAGACAAAGACATATATACATGCCCTCATGAAGGTTAGTCATAGGGTGCCA
Source organism: Neogale vison (assembly GCF_020171115.1). Lineage (NCBI taxonomy): Eukaryota > Metazoa > Chordata > Mammalia > Carnivora > Mustelidae > Neogale > Neogale vison. The sequence goes on from NC_058096.1 coordinate 219,462,804, forward strand.
TGCTCTCAATGTCTACTCTTTCTTGGAGCCTATCATGGCTTCTCAGGCAGAATCCCCTGATTGCTCTGGGGTTTCTCTTTTTCTCTCCACCTGTTTCGTATCAGGATCATGAAAGGTGAGGACATCCTAGGTTCAGGGAACTCAGGAGGTTGATAGAACCTACACTGTGGTAGAATTTTCAGGAAAACCAATATGAGAAACTGAGCTGAGAGGCTAAGGAGGTGCTCCCCCATTCTTGGAGTATCCCTGGGACCCGAGGCATTTTTTCTAGCTCCCAATCCCAGGAGCCTGGAGTCTCGTGATTCTGATTCTTTTTTTTCCACCACTGCTTTTCACGTTCTGGTTCTTCAGAACTAGGTACATGGCAAGTTCTTATGGACTGATCTTTGGTGTTTGGGTGGATGGATGGACCCATGGATGAATATAGAGATGAATGAATGGACTTGTGAAAGGCTGGCTGGTGTGGGGTGCGGGAGAGTTATTGGATGGTTGAAGGAATGTATGAGTTGAGGGTGGAGAGAGGGAGACCAATGAATGAATATATGGACGGCAAGACGCTTGGCACTCAGTCAAGTTACATTAGTATATTATTAAAAATTCTTGGGGCGCCTGGGTGGCTCAGTGGGTTAAGCCGCTGCCTTCAGCTCAGGTCATGATCTCAGGGTCCTGGGATCGAGTCCCGCATCGGGCTCTCTGCTCAGCGGGGAGCCTGCTTCCTCCTCTCTCTCTGCCTGCCTCTCTGCCTACTTGTAATCTCTCTCTGTCAAATAAATAAATAAAATCTTTAAAAAAAAATTCTTATTGTGGTAAACTACACATAATAACATTTACCATTTTAACCATTTTTAAGTTCAGGGACTTTAAATGCATTCCCATTGCTGTGCAACCCTCACTACTATCCATTCCCCATACACTTGTAAGCTGGAACCTCTGTACCCATTGAATCATAGCTCCCCATTTTCCTCTCCCCTCAGCCCCTGGCATCCGCCGTTCTCCTTTCTGTCTTTATGATCTTGACTGCTCCAAGTACCTCTTCTGAATGTCACCCTACAAAAATTGTCTTTTTGTGTCTGGCTTATTTCACCGAGCCCATGTCCTCAAGGTCTATCCACATGGTAGCAGGTGTCAGAATGGCCTTCCTTTTTAAGGCGGAATCATGGTCCATTGTATGGATGGACCCTATTTTGCTTATTTATTCATCTGTCAATGGACACTTGGATTGCTTCCATCTCTTGGCTATCATGGATAATTCTGCTATGAACAGAGGTGGACAAATACTTCCTTGAGACCCTGCTTTCAATTCTCTTGGGTATTCCTGCAATACCCAAGTGTGGAATTCCTAGATTATAGGGTAATTCTATTTTTGGTTTTTTGGGGGAACCACCATACTGTTTCCCACAATGGCTGTGCTGTTTTACATTTCTACCAACAGTGCACGAGGGTTCTGATTTTATCACTTCCTGGCTAACATCTGCTATTTTCTGTCTTGTTTTGATGGTAATCATCCAAATGGATGTGAGGTGGTATCTCACTGTATTTTGATTTGCATTTCCATAATGATAAGTGATGTTGAGCATCCTGTCTGCTTATGGACCTATTCCAGCTCTGTGACAACTTTAGAATTGAGATGTGTGTGTGTGTGTGTGTGTGTGTGTATGTGTGTGTGTTTTGCTGAGTTGTAGGAATTCTCTGTGTGTTCTGGGATATTAATCCCTTACCAGACATATGATTTGCAAATATCTTCTCCCATTCTGTGGGTTATCTTTTTACCTTATGCGCAGTATCTTTTGATCCACAAAATTTAAGATTTTTTTAATGGAGTCCAGTTTGTCTACTTTTTATTTGCTACCTGTAGGCAAAATATTTTTCAAAATGAACCTACAGTGACTGGACAGTTAGGTGGATGAGCATGTGGATGGTAGACGTGTAGATGATTCTGTAATTGGATGGGGGACAGGTGGATGTTTGACTGAGTGGATGGATGGACAAACAAGATGGCGGATGGGTCGTTGAGTGGATAAATGGATGGATGGCGAGTTGGTTAAATAGGTGGGTAGAGGAACGAACAAATGGACAGTTGAGTGCGTGGACAGGTGAACAGATCACTTTCTGGATGCATGGGTAGGTGGACGGATGAATGGGCAGGTGCAAAATTGTGGCCACATGTCGAGGAGATCTTGGGACATAACCTCAGCACAGTTCAGATGAATAGTGGCTTATTTTCTGACCCCAACTTGGCTCAGTTTAACTCCATAGACACACTTTCTTTCTTTCTAGGTTTAGCCTTCTTTTTATCTCCCTTTGAATCTTCAAGGATCTTACCGTGGAACTCAGACTGAATTGAACCCTTGTCTTGTCAGCTGACTTTCTCAGCGGTAAGAACCCTGGGGGAAGGAGCTTGCAGAGTCCTGAGAATAGGGTGTCCTACTAGCTCTGCATAGACTGTGGTCTGCTCCTAAACCTTTTCCAGCCACGTGGCATCTCTGGCAGCCTCGACTGCTGCTCCTTCAGGCACCAAATCATCCCACCAGCTTCCCTTTCCACTACCTCCCTCCCGGCCTCCATCCCCGTCTCCACCTGGGTTCCCACTCTACCTGTGCCCTCCCCCAGCAGTGGCAGCGGGGTCTCAGGATAAATTAGGGGGACAGTCATCCAGGTCAGCTTCCTGCCTCCTGTCCGAGACCTCTCTCCTGTTCCCTAGGACCCTCAGGCGGCCATGGACGTGGGTCTCTCAGGCCTTCCAGTTGTATCTCAGGGTCGCAGCAAGACCCTGCGGGGCAGGGGCCCGGTCGTGCGGCGGCAGCGTGAGTTCATGCCGGAAGAGAAGAAGGACACGGTTTACTGGGAGAAGCGGAGGAAGAACAACGAGGCGGCCAAGAGGTCCCGGGAGAAGAGGCGTCTCAATGACGCGGCCCTCGAGAGCAGGCTGGCCGCGCTGCTGGAGGAGAACGCTCTGCTCAGGGCTGAGCTGTGGGCGCTCAGGCATCGCTTTGGCCTTCTGCCCTCCATTGCCGGCTCCCGGACCCTGCCCCTGCAGGCGCTGCTGTGGGAGCCCCCCTGGACTGGAGAGCCGGGTTCGAGGGCTGAGCCACTCCCCTCCCTCCCTGGCTCCCATGGCTGCCTTTTGAGGCCATGCGCTTTGGACACTGGGGTTCCAGGATGCCGGGGCTGCCTGGTGGCTCACAAGTGGACTGGTCTGGCCTCTTCCCCCAGGTGCCCCCAGGACCCTGCTCCCCACACCCCCAAGAGAATGGACATGGCCTTGCAGGCTGCCCTCCCAGCTACCTTCTTCAGCTGTCATCTCCTGGATGAGCATGGGGGGACCAGACCGGAGCTCAGGCCCTTCTGGGGGCTATGGTCACCCATGGCCTCTGGCTACCAAGCCCCTGGGCCCTCCGATGTGCTGCTCACGTCCACGGCCGATCCCATGCAGCTGCCTCCTGGGATGGCCTATCCTGTCCCAGGGAGCGATCCTGAGGGCCTTCCTCAGCCCTCCCTGCCCCACAAACTGCGTATCAAGTCCCAAGCCTTGGGCAGAGGACCTCCAGGGTGGGGGAGTGGCCGGGTCCCCCTCTGAGGGCTTCCCTTGGGTAGGGCCAGGCCTGCAAAGGGGTGTTGGGACCAACCATGGGTGTGTCTGGGGAGGATGGCTTGCCCCTGAATCAGCTCCCAGGCTGGGCCAGGGCCTTGGAGAGGGTCCACTTCTCAGTGTCCCTCTGAGAGGAGGGGAAGGGCTTTCATCTTGGATCATACCTTGGTTCCCATCCTGCCTGAAATATGTGTTTTGGGTAGTCCCTTTTCCCTCCTGCCTCCCTCTCTCCCTTGCCTCCACCTTCTCTGCCTCCTTCCTCCCTCCTTGACTTTCAACCATCTGTCCTTCTTGCCTTCATTTATTCATTGACTCACTCATTCACGTGCTTCCCTGTCCTTCCATTCATTCATTCCCTCACGCACTTACTTTCACAATTTACCTGCCCCTCCCCCACCCACTCATGATCTTTGGACCCTCTCTCTGGGCTCAGCCTAGTGACAAGTGTGAAGACACACTCTTGGCTTGGCAGTTCCTGTTCCGGAGGTAGAGTCGGGGTTTGAGGATAGACATGCTAAGGGTCCTGCCGAAGGAGGAGGCAATGTCTCAGGGTGTCTGGGGCTCTCCCAGCTAGTTTGGGAGTCGGTCTCCCCCAGGTCAGATGGTTTCCTCTGTGTCTTGGGTCAGGGTCTGGAACCACTGAACAGGTCAGCCATATCGGGAGTAGGATGGGGGTGGGAGTCCATTTCTTCTCTCTCCCAGCCTGAGTAGAGCTCTCTTCAGGGGAAATACCCTCTCCTTCTTTAAAATTATTTCCCTTCCCTGGTCCGGCTCTTTTTTTTTTTTTTTTGTCAATGCTATTTATATATGATAACTTTGGAACTGAATATGAAACATTTCTTCATTCATCAAATACATATTTTTTTCAACAAATATATTTTTCAGCTCCTACTCTGTGTCACACAGAAACTGGATGACAGAAATGGTGCTCTAGACTGAAGAGTCTGCAAGGGGAAACGTGCACGAACATCCAGAGCATTCCCCCAAGTCATGTTGATCACTCTCCTGTGCTAAGCTCTGGGACCACAGATGTGGCCTCTGACCTCTGAGAGGCAGTAGGCAGCTGGCAACTTTCCACGTGTCTCCCAGGGAGTTGCTGCCATAAGAACTTTAGTGCCACATTGCACCCTGGGGTGCTCACGGGCCCCTCAGTTTATGTCTGTTGTACTCATGGTTGACTTGGGGGCCAAATTTTAGGACCTTGTACAGCTGCATATGTTTCCTCTTTTACCCATCCCTGAAGGCTAGGGAGATCTTTTTGACTGTGAATGCATGAAATTCCCTTCCTGCTTCAGGCGTGTCTGACCCACGTAGAGTGTGTGCAATACACATTGAGTGAAAGTTTCTGCTTGCTTTTTTGTTGATTGCTGGAGGCAGAGCTCAAAGGAGCTGAAGACGATGATAAGGACACGTTTCTCTGTCTTGTCTATCAAGGAGTCACAGACACATCATGGCTGACCTCTGTGTCACCTGGATCCTTTCTACTCAAATCATGGCCCACAGGCCAGCAGCCCAGCTTGAACTGAGAGCTTGCTGGAAATGCAGACTCTCAGCTTCCTCCCAGAACAGCTGAATCAAAACCTGCCTTTTAATGCAATCCCCAGGAGACCCACATGCACATTAAAGTTCGAGAACCATCGATCTGGAACAGAGGTTGGTGAATTTTCCTGTATGAGACCAGAGAGTAAATACTTTTGGGTTTGTGGGTCAGACAGCCACTGTGATGTCTACTCTGCTCTGTCTTTGTAGCATGAAAACAGCCATAGACAATATGTAAATGAGCGGGTGTAGCTGCGTTCTAATAAAACTTTACTTCCCAAAACAGGTGTGCCCAGATGTGGCCCGTTGGCCATAGTTTGCTGATGGTATATCCCCAGGAGTAGAACAGTGGATCCTAGGGGTGCTTGTCCTCAACCTTGGTATTGCCAAAATTCTCTGCAGAGTGACGTTGCCAATTTACAATCCCTTGCCTGTTAAAGAAGTTTTCGTTCTGCAAACACTTTTTTTTAAAGATTTTATTTATTTATTTGACAGACAGAGATCACAAGTAGGCAGAGAGGCAGGCAGAGAGAGAGGAGGAAGCAGGCTCCCCGCTGAGCAGAGAGCCCAATGTGGGGCTCGATCCCAGAACCCTGGGATCATGACCTGAGCTGAAGGCAGAGACTTTAACCCACTGAGCCACCCAGGCGCCCCCAATACTTGGTTTTGATGGGCAGTTTGATTTTTGCCTATTTGGAGGGTGTACAAAGGTTTAACTTTCGTTCCTCTGTTGAATGTCTTTGCTAAAATCGGTTGGCCTCTTGGATTTCCTCTTCTGTGAATTGTCTGTTCTGTCAGGACATTTACCTTTTTCTTACTGATTCCTCAGAGCTCTCCACATATTCCAGATCACAGTTCACCTATGAACATCACAGGCTTTTCACCTGACTTGTTTTTTCATTTTATCAATGATGTGTTGTATTTCAACCAAAATTGGGAAATGGGATGTCTCCAAATTTATTGATGTTTTTTGATGGTTCGTGCATTGCTTTGTCTTGTCGAAGAGTCCTTCCATGTCTCAAGGGCATAGACATAGTCTCTTAAATGTTCCTATACATGTTTTCTAGTTTTGTTTTTCGCGTGGAAGTATTTAGACCAGCCCCTTTCTGTCTTTCTCTCATTCTGTTGCACAAAGTGCCATTATCCAAACTTGCTCGCTCAGCAGAATCACCTAGAGGTGCTTGTTTAGTTATAAACCCCCCGCATCAGACTTTCTGGGAGAGAGGCTTTGGAATATGTATTTTATAATCAGCACCTGGGTGATTCTTAGACCAGTTTGGGAGAAGGTGGTACAGTGGTGAGCAGATGGGTTTGGGGGCTGGGCAGCATCCTGTCCCAGCTGGATGGTCTCATGCATATCATCAGGCTTCCCCTGCTTATCTGTCAATGGGGATTCCAAATATGCTCACCCCACAGAGGCTTCGTATGGAGATTAAGTGAGAGGAAGTACCTCTGTGGCTTGGCACAGGGCCTTCCTCAGGAACCGGATTGTTTATCCACATAGAAACTGTAACTAATCCTGTTTCAGTTTTTGTTTTGGTCACCAAGGGTTTTGGGCCAAATTTCTGGCTCAACCATAACAACGGTTCATTCATTCATTCATTCTAAAAATTAATTTACTCAGGGCGCCTGGGTAGCTCAGTCGGTTAAGTGCCCAACTGTTAGCTCAGGTCTTGATCTCGGGGTTATGAGTTCAAGCCTCATGTGGGTCTCCACGCTTGGTGTGGAATCTACTTAAAAAAAAATTGATTTACTCACTTAGCCAATGTTTATTGATCATATGTGATGTTCAAGGCACAGGAAAGAGCAGTGAACAAAACAATGTGGTTCCTGCCTCCATGGTGCTAGCAGCCTAGCTGGGGAGACTAATAAACAAGAAAAGTAGAATCCTTGGTGGTAAGTACCATGGAGAAAAAAGAGGCAGAGGGCTTAGGCGATGGGGCAGCGGATGGGTTATAATAATTGAAACAGGGAGGTGTCTCTTCTCTTGCCCAGAAGGTGACATTTGAGCAGAGGTGTAAAGGAGCCATGCATGTAATGGAGGAAGAGCTCTGCCTAAGCGAGAGAGAACAGTCAATGCAAAGGCCCTGGGGCAGGACTGTGCCTTGTGAGTTAGAGAAACATAGAAGGAGCCTGTGGGGGTGAAGCAAGAGTGAGCAAGGGAGAGAGAGGGAGGAGGTAAGGACGGGAGGTGAGGGGGCAGCTCATGCAGATACTGTGGGTCGTGGCTTTTTCTGATGAGATGGGGGTGCTGGGGAGTTTCTGAGTATATTTCTGCTGTAACTGTTCCTCCTCCCACCCCACTCCATCCTGTGGCGTGTGAGGCTGAGAGAAAATAAATAAGCCCACCGCATAAGCACAGGGGAGCTGGCTCACTGTCTGAGAAAGGGGGTGACCGGCCACAGTGCGGTTTATCTCCCCACGGGCAGTCACGGGCCGCCTTCCCTTGGAACCACGGTGTTCATCCCATCCCTGATTCTGACCCTTTCCGAGACCTGAGGGGCAGGCAGGTAAAGCTGCTGCATGAGGAGGAATCAAGCTGCCTTCCATTGTCACATTTTGGATACACGTGAGAGGACAGGCAGTCGGGTGCATGCGGGGGACACCGGAAAGGTGAAGGGCCACTGAGATGGGGGAGGTCAGCGAGGAAGTGACCAAAAGTAGCTGAGGTGGAGGGGTGTGTTCGGGGAAACCAGAAGATCTGGGGATAATCGGAGATTAGGGGGCTCTGACTGGCGACAGTGGGGAGAAAGGCAGGGCCAGGCCAGGAGGTGAGAAGGAGGTAGAGGTTTACACCTGCCCCACCATGACCATACTCCCAGGGGTCTGTCACCCAGGACAAGAATTTGGCCACCTTGAATTTGTCTCTGCAAAAGCCTTCATTATTATTATCCTCATTAACGTATGGGGAAACTGAGGCTTGGAGCAGTTACACACCTTGCCTAATGTCATGCATGTGGTAGAGAAAGGGCCATTTCACCCCTCATCACTGCTTACCACTGCGCCAGCATCCCAGCTAGCTGACTCTTCCATGAGGTCCGTTTCTGCCTCAGATCTTAGCACTCACTGTTCCCTCTGCTGTAATGCTTTTCCCTGTGTCTTTGAATAACTCTCCCCTCCCATCTTCAGGTCTTTGCTCAAATGCTCCTTTCTGAGGAAAAGCTTTCCCTGAACACTTGCTCTAATATTCTCTGGTTATTCACACTGACCCTACACAAGGCAGGTGCTCAAGGTGCATATTTGTTGAATGAATAAATGAATCAGTAAGGAACAGTTGAGTCTCCTAGTGGCAACGTAGACGGCAGTAAAATCCTGCGTCACCAGGTGTGATGGCCTGCCTGGAGGACAAAGGCAGCCTGGGGATGGGGAGTCTCTCTCATTGTGTTCACTGCAGGATCCCTGGTATTTGGGACGGGGTGGGTGATAAATCCTGTCTGATTGAATTGGGGTTTGATAAGGAAGCTGGGGTCATGCTGTGGAGCAGGGGGAGACAAGGAAGAAGGAGTCTATCATTTGGGTCATTCATCCATTCATTCATTCACTCAGGACTTTCCAGAGAATGAAACTAATTCCTGGTCCTTCGGTGCCTGCCCTTTTGAGAAGGTGTTGGACAAACTCTGAGTGAATGAGTATGAAGGAGACATATGGGTATGTCAGACGCCGCTGAGGGCTGTGAGCTGAGAGCAGGAGGCGGGGGCAGTCAGGGACTTGAGGGGGTGGCTGGGAAAGCTCCCTGGGCGGATATCTGAACTGTGTTCTGGAAAACAGGAGTGAGAAGAGCCAGTCCCCAAAGGCCACACGTTGTGTGATTCCCTTTATACGAAATATCCGGAATAGGCAAATTCACAGAGACAGAGGGCATTTGGTGGCTGGGAGGGGCAGGGAGTGGAGAGCTGGTGGAGGCTAGGTGCTTAGTACGGCGTTTCCTTTGGCGCCATGACCATCTTGGGTGGTGTTCGCACAACCCTGTGAATGCACCAGATGCCACCGAGTTGGTCACTGTAAAATGGTGAATTTTATGTGGTGTGAATATCACCTCAATTTAAGATGGTGCCAGCGAGCCCGCCATGCCTGGAGGGTGCAGGACGGAGGACACCCTGGCATCTGCGAGGGCAGAGAGAGAGAGAGAGAGAGATCAGGGACCTGTGCAGCATGCAGAGGGGTAGTAGGAGGAGGGGTCCCCAGCGGACCCCAGCCTGGACACGTGGCCCTCGGGGAGCTGGGGGGAGGCAAGCGGGCCGCTCCAGCCTTGTGGGGTGCCCCGGTGACCAGAGTGAAATGCCTGGACCTGCCCGGCTGGGATGACTCACGTTCACACGCTCCAGCCCGACGGTGCACGTGTGCGCTCGGGACCTGAGGGTAGCCCACGTGTGCACACTTGGGCGAGAGGCTGGGTGTGCAGGAGTCCCTTCAAGTCTCCCCATATGTGGCAGAGGGTGGGGCGGGCTGAGAGCTCAGAGATGTAGGAGGAGGGAGGACAGTGAGGCCCCCTCTCATAACGCCACAGATGTGAGCCCCCGTTGCCCCTCTCTCTCCACTGCTGTGGGTCCTGGGGGCTCCCCCAGCCTCCCCTCCCTTCCCTCTACTGTAAATTCTGAGAAATCCTGTCCGTGGTTTGGCCTGGCTCCTCCCCCACCCTCTAGCAGGGCTGTCCTGGCCACTGTCTTCCTGTCTTGGGCCTGGGTGGGGGTTGTGATGGGGGCAAAGGCTAGGAACAGCCCCCCTCCCAGCCTGGGTCCCCAGACAGAGGGAAGAGGGCTCTGCACTGCTTCTGAGGCCTCACGTTGCCTCTCTGGGCCTCATTTTCCCCTTCCGTTGAATGGCGATGAGAGTTCTCACCTCAGAGGCAGGAGTGAAGGAGGTAAAACCTGACAGTGGTTAGAGCAGCGACTGGCAGGTACGGAGGGCCTGCTCTGTGCTAGCTGCTTTTGTTATCCACTTCCTGCACCTTACTTTCCCTGCTCCAGCCTCTGCACATGTACCTTCTCTGTTCCCCCACGGAGAATGCCCTCACTTTTGTCCCCCTGTTCAAACCCAGGGGTCATTCGAATCCCAGTTCCACAGGAACGAGGGAGACCAGTGGGACCATTTGGGGCCGGGAGGCAGGGAACCTGGGTTTGAATCCCGGCTCTACTATGGGTGTGTGCTGGTTGGCCTCTGATGGGTCGCTGCATGGCCCTGTGCCTCAGTTTCCCCAGTCTGATGCTCTGTGTTTCTAAGCCTTCCTGATGAACAACCTTCCTGGGAACCCTCACTCTGCACCTTCCGTCCCCAGCTTACTCTACTCCTCTGCACGCTGAGTCAACTTCCTTGGCTGTTACAGCCACAAACTCTTCAAATTTATGGTGCTGGAGGTTTTGGGACCTCCACAGACCTGCGTCTAACTCATGCTCTGCCCACTCATCCCCTAAAATGCAGCTTGAATCTGCTGACGTCCCAACTTGGCCACTAGCTCATACCTCCTCAGGTGGCCCTGATGGGTCCTGCCCCAGCTCTCAGTCCTCCCATGGCTCCCTATGGCTCCTAGATAGAAAATCCAAAGCCTTTTCTGCAGCTTTCAATGAAACACAAATCTGGGTTTGGGCAGGAAAGCCTTTACTCAAAGGACAAGGGAGAGGAAAAGGAGTGAGTGCTCAGACCACGAGGTCTGCAAGCCTCTCAAGACATAGGCACAAAGCCGTTTTCTTTTATAGAGAGGACTGAACAAGGCCAGCAAGAGCCAGGTGTGGGGAGGTGGGATGGAAAGCCAGCCTGATGGGAGAGCAGACCGGAGGGTGTCCCCAGGGGGTTGGGGCTTTGAAGGGGCTGTCTGCTGGCTTGGGCAGAGACCACCTAAGTTCAGGGCTCTGGGGAGAAGGAAAGGGGCTGAACCAAAGTTTGGTTAACAAGCATTAACCCTCTGATGGATCAGAGGGGACAAGCACTTCAGCTGATCACTTCTGAGGCAAAGCAGGAATTTGGAGGGTCTCAGTTTGTCCTTGTCCTAGGTAAACAAGGAAATTTGCACTGGGGTTCTCCAGAGAGACAGGAACAATAGGATGTAACATGATGATGTTTGTATGTATGTATGTATGTATGTATGTATGTATGTATGTATGAATGTGTCTGTCTGTGGTTCCATTCTTCTATCTCTCCTTGTATCTATCTCTCTATATATCTGTAATATATTTAATATTGATATAATATGCCTATCTATAGATCTATAGAGATAGATCTAGATCTATAGAAATTTACATGTATCTTTATACATTATATGTCTTTAGTGTCTCTGTGTGTATGTGTGTATACACACACATATATATTTTACCTATTAGAGATCTCTAAGTAGATATAGGTAAATATCTGTATGCCAGGCTACAGATAACTATCTAGATAGATCTATAGACAAACATTTATATCTGTCTGCCTATCTAGAGATATATCTATAACATGGTATATATCTTTATTATAAGGAATTAGTTCATGTGATTACACTGGCTGTCAAGACTTGAGATCTGCTGGGTGAATCAGCAGGCTTGAGATCCAGGAGGCGCTGGGTCTTAGTTCAAGTCCAAAGGCTAAAACAAAGCCATTAAGCCAGTCTGAGGCTATCAGGAAGGTAGAACTCTCTCTTATTCTGAGGAGTGTCATGGTTTTGTTCTATTCAGACCCTCAACTGATTGGATGAGGCCCACCCACTTTCAGGAGGGCAATCTGCTTTACTCAGTCTACTGATTTAAAATGTTGATCTCATCCCCAAACACCCTCACCCTTACAGACACAACCAGAATAATAGTTGGCCATATCTGGATAGCCTGTGGCCCAGCCAAGTTGAGATATTAAAAAAACCATCACAGGGAGCATCTGGGAATCTAATAATCAAAGTCATACGGGAGGGTGTTCCTTGCAGTAATCAGTTTCCTGGAACACAAAGGGTGGGGGGATTCCCTAACCTTCTCTGTTTTCTTTCTTTCTTTCTTTCTTTTTTTTCTGGAGAATGACCTTCTCTCTTTTCTAAGATCATAAAACTTGGGTAAAGTTCAGTATCGTCACAGCCTATAAGGCCCTCACCATGTGCCCCATCCTCTCCCCGTTCGCCCCTCCTCCTCTCTCCTCTTCACTTTCTCTACTGTGTTCTTCAAACATACCAAGCTTGTCCTGCCTCCACCCCTTTGCCCTTGTGGTTCCCGCTGCCTGGAATGCTCTTCCCTCATCTTCTCAGATCCTCTGTGATCACCAGTCCCATTGCCCTGTTGCATTTTCTTCAGAGTGTTTTGCACAATCTGAAATTCTTATTTCTGTTTGCCTTTATTGTCTGTCTCTTCTGCTGGGCAGAACGTTCTGAAATCACCAAAAGGTTAAGTGTTGGTTAAGAACCTACTGCATGCCAGTTCCAGTTATTTCCTGGAATCATAGTCTTCTGGGAGAGGCCAAGATGGGTTGGGTCACACATGCAGATAGAATGTATAAGCCTGATAAATGTTAGGTTGGACTGAAGCCTGGTACTGGTGGGCCTGACCCAGTGAGTGGTCACACAGGGTTTCCCAGAGCTGAGATATGAAGCAGGTATAGGTGTCAACTAAGGAAAGAGGAGGAAAGAAAATGTTCTGGGTGGAGGGGATAGTTCATGCAAAGGCCCTGAGGTGGGTGGGAAAGTGCCGAGCCATGCAAGAATGGAATGCACTGGGGAGTGCAGTGAGGCGCCCTGAGGGTTTAACGGGGCTTTGGTCCAGTTGTCACTGGGGCTCTAGGAAAATTCTTTAGCTCCAGGGCTATGGGGAACCAGCAAAGGATATTGAGCATGAGAGGGGCATGGTTAGATTTGTTTCTGGTAGAAGAGATTCCTGAGGTTCGAGGTAGGGGACCAGATTTGAAGGGGAAGGTAGAGATGCTGGGTGCCCACAGGGAGGAGGAAGTAGCAACCTGGCCTATGTGGGAGGCATGGGGCTGGGGAAAAGGAGGTGGAGAGCAAGGCCCAGAGGTAAGATGAGCTCCCTTTGAGTGACTGTCAACCAGCTGGGCCAGCTCCATCTTTTCCACTCACTGTCCAGTGGCTTACTTAACCAGGCATCAGTTGCATTTTGGGGAAATCAATAAGCACCTTATCTTGAACCCTGCTGCCCAGCCCAGCCCTCCTTCCCCTTTCTTCCCCACATCTGGCAGCCTCATCTATACGTGCAAAGTTTCAGGATGCCCCCAGGTGACAGCAGAGGGTAAGGGTATAGGTGTGATTGTGTTTGAAATGTTCTGCTCAAGCCAGAAGTCCCTGTCTATTGGAGAATTACACTTTCCCTCCCCCAGGGCTGGGTGTAATTCTTCTGTGCCAGGGTGGCGGTGGGTCCAGCAGCTGCAGGTGCCCCACTGTGGGTGGGGGCAGCGGTGTGGGTGATTTCCTGGTTTCCGTGGGAAGCAGGCTCTGTGGCCGTGGTCTTGAGGAGACCAACCTTCCGGTCTCTCCTTCCTGGGCCAGCCTCACGCAAGAAAACAGGCAGTCTCAACCCCTCGCCATCTCTGTGGTGTCTCCAAGGCTAAGATTAGGGCATGGCAAGGGAGGCATTCCTCTGAGCAAAATGTAAGGGGGCACCCGAATTCTCAGTAATCAAAGTACATAATGCTTCTTATTTTATATTTTATCTTATTTTATGCTTCTTATTTTAACCGACATATAACATTGTGTAAATTTAAGGCATACCACATATGATACATTTATATATTGTAATATGATTGCCTTTGTAGCTCTAATCAACATCTCCCTTTGGTTTCATAATTATCATTTCTTTTTGGTGGTTTTCTAGTCTCTCAGTAAGCATGATGATTATGATACAGTATTGCTCTCTGCATTCATGGTGCTGTGTGCTAGATCCCTAGGACTTATAATGTAAGTCATCGTTCAAAGCAGTGTTTTCCATTGAGATCATCTCCCTTACTCTAAGGTTCACCTTTTGAAAATGTACAGATCAGTGGCAGTTAGTACATTCCCAAGGCTGTGCAACCATTGCCTCTATCTTGTTCCAGAACATTCCATCACCCCAAAATGAACGATACCCCTAAGACACTCCCCATTCTTCCCTCCCCCAGCCCCTGGCATCAGTGCAATTTTTAACAAATATTTTATTTATTTATTTTATTTCAGAGAGAGAGAGAGAGAGAGAGAGAGAATGAGAGAGAGAGAGAGAGAGCACAAGCAGGGGGAGGAGCAGAGGGAGATGGGGAATCTCAACCAGACGCCATGCTGAGCTTGGTGCCTGCCATGGGGTTCGATCCCATGACCCTGAGATCATGACCTGAGTTGAATCCAAGAGTAAGATGCTTAACCGACTGAGCCACCCAGGCACCCCTCGAAGCAATATTAAAAAAGAATAAAAATTCAAGCAAAATAATCCCCTGATGAACCAAGCTGTCACATTTTAAAACACCAACAAGCACTGATGTTGTCCTTTGGCACTGTGTCCCTTGCCTGTCTCCCCCTAATCCCACCCCATCTGTGCCTTGCCTGGTGGGCTGACCCCACCTCCTCCAAATATGTTCTCCTATCTGGGTCCCCCAAAGAACAGAAGGTCTGGATCTGGGGTGAGGCCCTGGCAGTGACTGGGTGAATCCTGCTTTTGCTCAGACCCTTGGAAGAGGGTCTCCGGGCCCTCAGTGGCCAGCTGGCTGGCTGGCTGGCGGACTTGGGGTCTATCTTTGGCACACTCTAGTTGAAACAGCAGACATCTATTTGGCCCCTACTGTGTCCTGAGCATGTTAAGTTCATTCGAAGCATTACTTGAAATGGTTTTAAGGAATTGTTTTTATGGGGGCATTCTCACTGTAGAACATTCTAATGATACATTAATGCCTACAGTAAATGTGAAACAGCCCTAAAAGACAACGGCAGTTTCAGAGGTGACCTTCCATACTCCCTAGAGCACGTGTCCTGCTTAATCCTTATAAAGCTCCCCCCTGAAGTGAGCTCAGCTCTCACCCTCGCTTTACAGGTGTGTCGAGTGAGGCTCAGAAACGTCTGGTCACTTGTCTGTGGTCACATAGCATGGGGGGAAGCATGAGCGGAATTGACGTCGGTCTGACTCTGATGCCAGAGAATAAGAAGGAGGGGCCTCTACGTAAGACTCCCGTAAGCTCCGCTGAAATCCTGGCTCATTCACTGAGTCATTCAACAGACCTCTCCGGGACTCGATTGAATGCTGGGTGCACGGCACACGTGGGGCCTGGAGCTCACGGTCCCAGCGCGTGGCGCCATCGATGAACAAGGAGCAAACAAAGCAGATGATCATTGCTGGTGTTGCCTGAGTGGATGTCAGAGGAACTTAAAGGAAAAAATTCATATTTAAAAGAACATAATCGCATGATTCAAAATTCTTACTTCAAAAAGGTGGGCAGTGGGAAGTCCCCCTCTGGTCTTGATGTTCAGGTTACCCTCCCACGAGCATTAACCCTCAGTGGAGGTGACATTGTTCCCAAGGGGGTAAAAATTAGTTGGAGGTGTGTGGGGGAAAATGTGTTTTCATGTGTAAGACACAGATACACATAGAAATACAAACAGATACACAGTTGACCTTTCGTGGGGGACAGTTAGGAAAAAACGTCTGAAAGTGATTGCCCCTTAGAACGGGACGTTGAGAAAGTCTTTTCTAGAAGCAACCACCGCTCAGTTTTCTCGTGAAATCTTCATAGATGTTCTGCGTACTTTCAAGCAAATCTCCACATACTCATTTATTTCTGTTTTCTTCTTTTCCACAAATGGTCGTAACATAGCCTTGTGGGCCCTCTTTTCTCTCAAAATACATGTTAGTAATCCCTTCATGTCGGTGAACACAGCTTGCCGGGCTTCCTTTTTGGCAGTTGCGCAGTATTCCTCTGTGTTCAAGGGTGATTCATTTGACCTGTTCTGGATGGTCGCACAACATCAGAAACACAGAATGCTGTTTCCTACGTGTTGCCACCTTTAAGTGCTGCAGTGCACGAGGGATAAAGGCATTTACGTCATTTTGCACACAAGTGATTGTATCTGAAGGAGAAATTCTTGGTATAGCTGGGCCAGAAGGTGTGGGCACTTGTCATTTAAGTAGTTACTGAGACTTGTCCTACGCTGGGGTTGTGCCAGCTTCCTTCCTCATGATCAAGGTAAGAGAAGGCCAGTTTCCCCACAGCCTTGCCAGTATGGGTGTTATGAAGCTTTTTGATCTTTGCCAATCTGATGGGTTAAAAATGATATCACAGTATAATTATCATATTCATTTCCCTTATGAGACTGCGTATATTCTCTTGGGTCAAAGAACCACTTGTCTTTCTTTCTCTGTGAACTTAAGGTTCATATCCTTTGCTATCTGTTGTAGTATCTTTCTTATTGATTCTTTCCAAGAGCTCTTTACATATTGTGGACATGCTCCCTAATGTTTTGAGTTGTAGTTTTCTCCATTTGTCATTTAAAAATTATGTATTATTTGTTTTTCTAAAAAATTATCATTTGTCTTGACTTTGTTTAGGGTGATTTTTACTTTGCAGATTTTTTTTTGATGTTTACATGAAGTCAACTGCCTTAATCATTCCTTTTGTGGATCCTGGGCTCTGTGTCATGCTGAGAAAGGGGCTACCTTTGATAAGCTGAGAAGTGAGAAGGAGCACTCTGAGTTCAGGGAATAGCAAGTACAAAAGTCCTGAGGAAGGAAGGGGGCTTGGCATATCTCTTAGGATTCTCCAGAGAAACACAACCAAGAAGATGCATATATAGTGAAAGACAGATTTATTTTAAGGGGTGAGCCATGGGATTGTGGAGGTTGACACCAAATCTGTAGAGTAGGCTGGAAGGTTGGGGACCCAGGAAGAGTTGCAGTTTGAACCTGAAGGTAGTCTGCTGGCAAAATTCCTTCTTTCTTGAGGGGAAGTTAGTTTTTGTTCTCTTAAGACCTTCAACTGATTAGAAGAAGCCCACCCACACTATGAGGGGGTAATGTTTTACTCAAAGTCTATTGATTTAAATCTTAATCTCATCTAAAAAAATACCTCCACTGGGGTGCCTGGGTGGTTCAGTCAGCTAAGCAACCTACTCTTGATCTGGCTCAGGTCATGATGTCAGGGTTGTGGAACAGAACCCTGCATCAGGCTTCAAGTTCAGTGTGGAATCTACTTGAGATTCTCTCTCCCACCCCTCTCTCAAATAAATAAATCTTTTAAAAATACCTTCACAGCAACATTTAGAATGGTGTTTAGTCAAACATCTGGGTACCATTGCCTAGCCAAGGTGACAAAATTAACCATCACAGGCTCACCTCAAGTCACCTGGGTACACACACAACTCCTTAAACCCTACTTTTGCCGTACATGATACAGAGCCCCAGCTGCCTGTATGGCTGTCATGGGACCCAGGACAGGAATGCACACAGTCTGTGCCAGGATGGGGCCCCTGATCCACACGGAAGAGCAGACTCCAGGGATGTGTGTGGGCACAGGGAGGATCAGGGTCTCTGGTGCTCTCAGCCCTCCACTGGGGGGTGGTGGCAGGCAGAGAATGCAGAGGTTTACCTCCCACTCCAGGGAGGAGGTGAGATTTCTAACAGCAGGCTTGAGGTAATGTGCTTCCTATCCCTGGGAGTGTGCAAAAGGGAGGGGCACACGTCACAAGGGCTCTAGAGAAAATTTCTGCAACAGGGAAGGTTGGGAGTTGGGGGAGCTCCGTCTGATCTCAATGAGAGTCCACCCAGCAGCCCAGAAGTGGTGGGGGTTCTGCATCCTCCTCACTTCCTGTAGCATCAGAGACCCAGCCTGTCCCACATCCCTTCTATGAGTGTGGCTGGCAATGCCCTGCACCACTGTGTGGGGTGGGTCTCTCTTGGGGTGTGGGGAGGAGCGGTTTGCTGCTATCTTTGTGGTTCTAAAGGGGACGCCATTTGCAGTGCCGGGAGCTTGGAGGTGGTGCCCCCTTGTGGGGAGAACGAGGAGTTTCTCCTCATTACCTGTAACCTCCTGCGGGCTCTTGCGTAGGCTACAGATTAAGGCTGCCTGCCTGGTGAGGAGGTGAGGCAAGGGGCCCAACATCCAGTGTTTGTGATCTGGAGATCCTGGCCTGACTAGGGGGCTGTCCCCCCAGCCGAGGACCACTCATGGGCCAGGAATGGGACCGGAGCCCCTGCCTAGTCCCTAGTCCCTTATGGGACAGGGTGGGTGGGGCTATCCAGGGCCCTCATTCATCCTCATTGTCTGATGGCAGATGCAGGGGTGGAGAGGGGGGGGTGGTGGTCTCAGTGCGCCACAAAGAAATGAGCGTCCACTCCTGAAAATTCCTGCACCAGAAGAGTGCTGGCAGGTGAGTCAGACTGAGGGGGGAGGGAATAAGAGAGGGGAAAGAGACAGGGAGAGAAAGAGGTATCCAAGGGAGCAAATAAAAACCAAAAATAGAGTCAGAGAGATTCAGGGAGATAGAGACAGAGAAGCTCAGTAAATGTTGAGTGATTGGATGTATGAATGAATGTTTCCTTGGACTGAGGGAGATGAGGACCCAGTGTGGACGTGGATGAGCTCTGGAAGCTTGTGCTTATTTTATAGGTAAGCTGGGAAGATGTGCCCAGGCTGCAGGCTGGGATTCCTGACATTCTTTTTTTAAAAAAATATTTTATTTATTTGACAGAGAGAGAGAAGGGGGAGCAGGCTCCCCGCTGAGCAGGGGGCCTGATGCGAGGCTCGATCCCAGGACCCTGAGATCATGACCCGAGCTGAAGGAAGAGGCTTAACCCACTGAGCCACCCAGGCACCCTGATTCCTGACATTCTTTAGGTTGTGCTGGATGGTATGAAGGCAAAGCGTCCTGCCTCCTGCAGCGGCTCAGGGTAGCCAAGGACAAGGTTGCAGGGAGGACAGAGGACCCGGGATGACTTGTGGGGAGAATGCCCACCCTCTGTGGGAGGACAGTCTGGGACAGTTGGTCCCTGGGGACCTGTGTGGGGGGCAAGAGGGAACCAATGTCCAGGAGGAGCCCCCTGGGGTATCTGCCCCAGGGTCATTGGAGGCTGGGCATTCCTCAAGACTGTTGCTGGCTATTGGTGTCTCAACTAATGGGATGGCGCCCTGGGGGGCTGGTTGTGGGGGTGGGTTTCTGGAGAGTCTGAAAAACCTGGAGTAGAATGTCCTGGGTGTCCATCATGGGGCAATACTAGGAGAGTGTCTTTGGGGAGGGAGTTGGGGGGGTTCAGGACACAGGAGAGGGCCTGGGGCATTAGTGGGGGTGATCATGGGGTGGTGCTGGGGACTGGAACCTTCCTAGGAGGATTTTGAAGGGAAGAGGTGGTACATTGCAAGGCAGGCCATGTGGGAGACACAGAGCAAGGAGGTGAGCTGAGAACAGTGGTCTATCCTGAGGGTCTGGGGATTCAGAAGATGCTGTTCTCGGGGGGGAGGGTATGGATAGGGGCGTGGGTGTGGGATGGAAGGAATGAATCTGGGAGAACAAATCATGCAGGGAGGGCAGAGTTATGGGGGTGGGTGGAATTTGGAGAATGGGCTTTGGACCCTGGAGAATCCTTTAGGGAGCCATTGTAGAGACACCCTTGAGGATCAGAACATGGGTCTTTGTGGTGGGTATGGAGTTTTGACACTTGTTGGGGGGATGCTCAGACTATCAGGGTGTAGGAGAACTTTGGATAATCAGGCAGGGAAAACCACTGAAGGGTGGATTTGAGGTGCTTGAACTAGGGGTATCTTGGCAAGTGGCTCTTGGGGGTATGTTTGGGGATTAGAAATGGGGGAAGTCTTAGGGGTTGGGACACTTATGGAGGTTGGAACACCTTGTACAGGTTCCTTGGGGGAGGAACAGGTCATGGAGATGGGTTAGGGGTCCTTGCAAGACATAGGGACTGAATCGTGGGCTTAGAGCCCAGGGGAAACTTGGGGGGAGATTTATATAAAAGGAATAGATCATTGGGGTGAGATTAGGGGATGAGAAACTAGGGAGGTCCTGGGGATAGCCTTGGCAAGTGGTCCCAGCCTGAGAGTGCTTTTGGGGAGGGATCACGGGAGGTGGGTTTGACAGGGTTAGGACAAGGTGGTGTGTTGTGAGTTGATCACAAGGAAGGTGGGTTTTGGGAGTCAGAGCTGGGTGTCTCTGGGGTTGGATCATGGCAGATGAGTTAGGACAGGACAGAACCAGGATGTCTGGGAGGTGGATCTTGGTGAGGTCAGAACCCAAGGAGAGTCTGGGTGGGTCAGGAGTGGGCCAGGCTGGGGCCCTGCAGTAAGGCAGAAGGGAGTTGGCCGGGTATGGGAAGCTTTACTGCCTCCCCCCGCCCACCTCCCCACCCCCAACTCTGCCGCCTGGAGTCAGTAGCATTTGCGGTACACGATGTGGGGCCCTTGCTCTTCGTACTGCTCCCGCAGGACCCAACAGGACTGGAAGGCACGCAGCGAGGCCAGGATGGAGCCCCCGATCCACACCGAGAAGTTTCTGGTGGGCTGCGCCGCCACCACCACGTGGGCCTCTGGGGGCTGACTGCGCAGCAGCTCGGCCCGGAAGCGGCCCTCGAACCCTTGGAAGAGTGAGGAGCCCCCGCAGAGCAGCACGTTCTGGGCCACGTCGGCCCGCACCTCCAGGGGCACCTTGTGAAGGCTCTGTTTGGCCATGGCGGGGATACCCACGGGCACCAGTCCCGGCATCTCGGGGGGGCTGAATAGCAGCTCGGGGCACTGGAAGAGCTCCTTGCCCAGCGTGACGGTCCGCCCGTCGGGCAGCTGCAGGGTCTGCTTGTACTCCTGCTCCGGCCGGGCCTGCTCCTTGAGGAAGTCGGGGGCCACGTAGCAGTAGCGGTGTTTGATGTTCTCCACCGTGTCCAGGTCCTGCTGGCCCAGCGTCAAGCCCGAGCTGAGCAGCATCTCCGCCAGGAAGGCGGTCAGGTGCGTGCCTGCCAGGTCCAGGCGCTCGGTGGCGTGGGGCAGGTTGTAGCCCTGAAAGACGGGTACCGTGCAGGTGACCCCATGGCCGGTGTCCACCACCAGCGCGCTGATCCTCCCGTGCGCATAGACGGACAGCACCGACTGGGAAGCCACGTACATGGCAGGGGAGCAGAGCGACTCGAAGGCCACCTCCACCAGCTTCTCCCGGTTGGTGGTGGGGCTGAAGGGCGGGTCGGAGAACAGCAGCGGGTGGTCCTGGGGGGCCACGCGGAGGTCGTGCTCCAGCAGGTGGCGCCAGATGAGCTCGGCCGCGTCCCAGTCCACCACGATGCCGTTCCGCACCGGCTGCACCAGGGTCAGCTCTGAGCGCCTGCGGGCGGCCTCGCCGATAAAAGTCTCCAGCACCTGCTGCTCACTGGTGGCCGGCTTCTTGGGCTGGTAGCCCACGACGGTGGTCACGGTGTAGGTGGGCCGGGCCTGCCCTGCGAAGCCCATCTTACAGGTGCCCGTGCCCATGTCAATGACCACCGCGCCGGTCCTTGGGGGCAACCTGTCACCCACCATGCTGGGGGGCTCCTGCTGCGGGGTCTTCTTCGCCAGGATTGAGTTGGGGTTCACGCCAGGCCTGGAGGCCTCTGGGGAAGGTTGGGGCTTTCTGCAGCTGGACTGATTGGCTTCCATGGCTGCAGGGAAGCTGGTCAGCTGCTTGGAGAGGCTGATCCTACCCTCTGGAGTGCAGGGGTGTGAGGAGAAAAGGCTCAGGCCCACCAGGGGCAGGCAGAGGCAGGGAGAGGGGCCTGGTCAGTGGTCTATGACATCACCTTGCCTGCTGCTGCCTTCAGAAGATTTCACAATGCAAGGGAGGAGATGAGGATGAGCTCCTCCCTGCCCCAGAAAGCTCCCAGAATACTCACCTGCTCTGGATTCCCCCAAAGAGGAGGCTAGAGGGTGCCGGAGGAGAGATCTCTGATCCAGCTCCCTGACCCAGAGCCCAGTAAGACCCAAGAATCCTTCTCTTGCTGCTTCCCTTGGAAGCTCTTTATAGCACGGTAAGGGAGAGCTAGTCATAGCCCTCCTTAGAATTTAGTCTTAAAATCAATTTAAAATACTAACCCTTAGAATATTAATCAGAAGCTGGTCACCTAGCTGGTGTGGCTTTTCTGGTTTCCTAAAGGAAACAGAAGCCTGTCTGGGGTGGGCAGTGAGGTAAGGAGAGACACAGACATCCCTCTACTGTTCTTTGACCCTGCTCTGCCTGATACCAGGAACCAGTCTTCTGGCCCCATTTGTCTCTTCTGATCTCGGCAAGACATCACCTCCTCTTGAAAGCCTTCCCTGATTTCTCTTCCTTCTCTCTACCACATGGTGGTGGCCATGAAGGGGGATGTCTGCCTTCCTGGTAGGGATTTCTTCTGCTTCCTTTTGGTTGGGCAGGGGGCTCTGCGGGATCCAAAAAGGAGCTTTCAGTAAGATAAAAGGGACAAGGCAGAACCTTTTTAAGGCTAAATAATATTCCATTGCATGTATACACAACATTTTGCTTACCCATTCATCTGTTGAGGGACACTCGGATTGCTTCCATATTTCAACTATTGTGAATAATGCTGCTGTGAACTTGGTTGTGCAAATACCTCTCCAAGTCCCTGCTTTCAATTCTCTTGGGTTTATATCCAGAATTGGCATTGCCAGATTATATGATAATTCTATTTTTAAAAAATATTTTATTTATTTATTTGAGAGAAAGAGCATGGGCAGGGAGAAGGGCAGAGGGAGAAGCATGCTCCCTGCTGAGCCCAACTCAGGGCTCAATTCCAGGACCCGGGGATCATAACTTGAGCCAAAGGCAGATGTTTAACAGACTGAGCCACCCAGGTGCCCCTGGTAATTCTATTTTCAATGGTAATTGGTTTACAATATACAGGTGCATCAAATCAACACCTTGCACACCTTAAACTCACACAGTGTTAAATGTCAATTATGTCTCAATAAAGAGGGGTGTGGGGAAGTTCATGGCCTGTCATTAATAGCTGAGTAAGTGAACATTTCAAAAAATGTGTATGACACATGAAAAAGTGCTCCATATCACTTGGCATCAGGGAAATACAAATCAAAACCACAATGAGATATCACCTCACACCAGTCAGAATGGCTAAAATCAACAAGTCAGGAAATGACAGATACTGGCGAGGATGTGGAGAAAGGGGAACCCTCCTACACTGTTGGTGGGAATGCAAGCTGGTGCAACCACTCTGGAAAACAGCATGGAGGTTCCTCAAAATGTTGAAAATAGAACTGCCCTATGACCCAGCAATTGCACTACTGGGAATTTACCCTAAAGATACAAACGTAGTGATCCAAAGGGGCACGTGCACCCGAATGTTTATAGCAGCAATGTCCACAATAGCCAAACTATGGAAAGAACCTAGATGTCCATCAACAGATGAATGGATCAAGAAGATGTGGTATATATACACAATGGAATACTATGCAGCCATCAAAAGAAACGAAATCTTGCCATTTGCGACAACATGGATGGAACTAGAGCGTATCATGCTTAGCGAAATAAGTCAAGCGGAGAAAGACAACTATAATATGATCTCCCTGATATGAGGAAGTGGTGATGCAACATGGGGGCTTAAGTGGGTAGGAGAAGAATCCATGAAACAAGATGAGATAGGGAGGGAGACAAACCATAAGTGACTCTTAATCTCACGAAACAAACTGTGGGTTGCTGGGGGGAGGGGGGTTGGAAGAAGGGGGGTAGGGTTATGGACATTGGGGAGGGTATGTGCTTTTGGGTAAATTGGAAGGGGAGATGAACCATGAGAGACTATGGACTCTGAAAAACAATCTGAGGGGTTTGCAGTGGCGGGGGTGTGGGAGGTTGGGGGTACCAGGTGGTGGGTATTATAGAGGGCACAGCTTGCATGGAGCACTGGGTGTGGTGAAAAAATAATGAATACTGTTTTTATGAAAATAAATAAATTGGAAAAAAATGTGTATGAGATCGCACACAAAATTGGTTAAAAACTCTGGCAGGGATTAAATCTGGACACAACTGGGAAATGAAGCCTTCTTACTTCCATATTCCTGTGATCTATTCAGCACTAATCCTGGCAATTTCTATCACCACACACACACACACACACACACACGGGCATGCACACATTTAATTTATTTGTTTTAACTAACAGGTGATACTTAACACCACTAGAAGTGGATTTTTAAAATTAATTTATTTTTTTCAACGTAGCAGTATTCATTGTTTTTGCACCACACCCAGTGCTCCATGCAAGCCGTGCCCTCTATAATACCCACCACCTGGTTCCCCCAACCTCCCACCTCCCCGCCACTTCAAACCCCTCAGATTGTTTTTCAGAGTCTATAGTCTCTCATGGTTCACCTCCCCTTCCAATTTCCCTCAACTCCCTTCTCCTCTCCATCTCCCCTTGTCCTCCATGCTATTGCTATGCTCCACAAATAAGTGAAACCATATGATAACTGACTCTCTCTGATTGACTTATTTCATTCAGCATAATCTCCTCCAGTCCCGTCCATGTTGCTACAAAAGTTGGGTATTCATCCTTTCTGATGGAGGCATAATACTCCATAGTGTATATGGACCACATCTTCCTTATCCATCCGTCCGTTGAAGGGCATCTTGGTTCTTTCCATAGTTTGGCGACCATGGCCATTGCTGCTATAAACATTGGGGGTACCAATGGCCTTTCTTTTCACTACATCTGTATCTTTGGGATAAATACCCAGTAGTGCAATGGCAGGGTCATAGGGAAGCTCTATTTTTAATTCCTTGAGGAATCTCCACACTGTTCTCCAAAGTGGCTGCACCAACTTGCATTCCCACCAACAGTGGAAAAGGGTTCCTCTTTCTCCACATCCTCTCCAACACATGTTGTTTCCTGTCTTGCTAATTTTGGCCATTCTAACTGGTGTAAGGTGGTATCTCAATGGGGTTTTAATTTGAATCTCCCTGATGGCTAGTGATGATGAACATTTTTTCATGTGTCTGATAGCCATTTGTATGTCTTCATTGGAGAAGTGTCTGTTCATATCTTCTGCCCATTTTTTGATATGATTTTCTGTTTTGTGTGTGTTGAGTTTGAGGAGTTCTTTATAGATCCTGGATATCAACCTTTTGTCTGTACTGTCATTTGCAAATATCTTCTCCCATTCCGTGGGTTGCCTCTTTGTTTTGTTGACTGTTTCCTTTGCTGTGCAGAAGCTTTTGATCTTGATAAAGTCCCAAAAGTTCATCTTCGCTTTTATTTCCTTTGCCTTTGGAGACATATCTTGAAAGAACATAGGCAGTAACCTCATTGATATCAGCCACAGCAACTTCTTTTAAGAACTGGATTTTTAAAAAGATTTTGTTTATTTATTTGACAGAGGGCAGAAAGGCAGGCAGAGACAGAGGAAGGCAGAGAGAAAGGAAGGGAAGCAGGCTCCCTGCTGAGCAGGTACCCCGATGTGGGGCTTGGTCCCAGGACCCTGGGATCATGACCTGAGCAGAGGCAGAGGCTTAACCCACTGAGCCACTCAGGTGCCCCTAGAAGTGGATTTTGAGGCAATCCTCCTGATCTGCCATGGAGCCTGCTGTTCTTAGTTGAGACAATTCCTTCCTCTCAAATACACCCCCTTTTGCATGATGTGGGTGCAAGAAATGAATTCTGTCCCCATGAAACACCAAATCCCATCCCCTCCCCCAGCCCCTGGCTCTCACCATCTTTCTTTGAGATGGGCGCCTCTGCCTTCGGCTCAGGTCATGATCCCAGAGTCCTGGGATCGAGCCCTGCATTGGGCTCTCTGCTCAGCAGGGAGCCTGCTTCCCCCCCTTCTCTCTGCCTGCCTCTCTGCCTATTTGTGATCTCTCTCTCTCAAATAAATAAACAAAAATCTTAA
This sequence comes from Neogale vison, assembly GCF_020171115.1. Lineage (NCBI taxonomy): Eukaryota > Metazoa > Chordata > Mammalia > Carnivora > Mustelidae > Neogale > Neogale vison. The sequence goes on from NC_058096.1 coordinate 219,488,710, forward strand.
AAAAAAAAGGAATATTTTGAGAGACCATCACGTTCTTCTCCATAGTGGTTGCACCATTTGACACTCCCATTAGCAAGATAGAAGTTTCTAGTTCCTCCGCATTCTTAACACTTGTTTTGCCTCCCCCTTTTTTCTTTTTATTTATTTTTTTAAAAGATTTTATTTTTTATTAGAGAGAGAGAGAAAGAGCAGGAGTGAGGAGAGAGACGCAGACTCCCGCTGAGCAGGAAGCCTGACAATGGGGCTTGATCCCAGGACCCTGAGACCGTGAGCTGAGCCTGAACGGAAGGCAGATGCTTAACTGTCTGAGCCACCCAGGTGACCCCTTTTTTCTTTTTAGTTATAGCTATTGTAATGAGTGTGGGGTTCTGATGGAGTTTGAAGCATCATCATGTAAGGAAAACATGTTTAGTTCAGACAGTTACATAAAGAATTGAATAGATACTGTTCAGAGCCCAGACTTTGGTATCACTAGAGATGCGGCTGCGTGCAGAAGGGGAGGCACTTTCCATTATTCCCCCTCGTTCAACACATCTTCAAGGATGGACCCTTGACCTCCTGGAAGAGTATTTTGGTGAATTTAGGTTACAGCCATTTAGGAAAAAAATAAACACTTTTCCCCTTTTACAGAATCATCATGGCAAGTGAGAGGGATGGTAGATGATAATTCGGGTTGGGGGGTCAGGTAAATTCTCACTGAATCTTGAGGGTATTATGTTCATTTCTTCTGATGGGGGAAATAAAGGCTCAGAGAGGTGAAGTAATTTGCCCGATGTCACACAGCTGGGATAACACAAGAGCAGGTTTTGAACCCAGATCTCTGCTCCCACTTTTACAGTGAGGTAAATATTGAATCTCTCTGTGCCTCAGCTTCCCTGTTAGCTAGAGGTAATAATAGTACTGGCTTCAAGGGGAAGCTAGATGGATGGACGAGTTATCTGAGAAGTGTTTAGGTCAGAGGCTGGTACATCTTGCTTTGTGAAGATTTATACAAAACTGCAGATACTGTAAACTTTGTTGTGTGTGTGAGCAACCAGTAAGTGGAAACATCTCAACCCCAGCTCTGCAGTGGAATTAGGGATTTAGAATTAGAAATTAGGAATTAGGCATTTCTCTGGAAAGGGCTCCCCCTACCCCCCACGCACACGTCATCCAGACTGCAGATCTGTGCACTGGGCATATCTGAAACCTGCCTGGGCGGTGCCTTCTTCCACCTGCGTCTGTGGTCGCGGGGTCGAGTTGTACAGCTTCCTGCCAAGGGAGGGCGCCCAAGACCACCAGCTTCTTGGACTGCTAAGTCCTTGGCTCACTTGTTCAGGGATTCGTGCCCTTGGCTGCAGCTGAGGCTTACCGGAGGAACTTAAAAAAGAATCCCTGTGTTCTGGCTGCACCCCAGACTTGAATCCCTATGAAGAAGTCACTTTAAGATGGGAAAACAGGGGCACCTGGGTGGCTCAGTGGGTTGAGCCTCTGCCTTCGGCTCAGGTCATGATCTCAGGGTCCTGGGATGGAGCCCCGCATTGGGCTCTCTGCTCAGCAGGGAGCCTGCCTCCCTGCCACCGCTCCCCCGCAACCTGCCTCTCTGCCTACTTGCGATCTCTATCAAATAAATAAATAAAATCTTTGAAAAAAGAAAAAGAATCTCTAGGAGGGCTTGCTAAAACACAGAGTTCTAGTCTTGCCCAGAGGTTCTGATTCAGCAGGTCCAGAGCCCTGCAGAGAATCTGGATTCCTAATGAGCTCCCACATGGGTGGCCGATTTCACTTTGAGAAGCGTTGTCTGGAACCCTGTGGACGTCTGGGAGATGAAAGACTTCTCACTGTACAAATATAGAAATGTTATCCAGCCATGAGAAAGAAGGCACTCCCGCCACTTGTGCAACACAGATGACATTTGAGGACATTATTCTAAATGAGTAAGACAGGGAAAGACAAACACTGTGATCTCACTTATATATGGACTCTAACAAAGCTGAATTTGCAGAAACAGAGAGGAGAACGGTGGTTACCGGGGGCTGTGGGGTGGGGCAAATGAGGTGTTGGTCAAAGGGTACAAACTTCCAGTTATGAGTAAGTTCTGGAGAATCGAATGAGTAAGTTCTGGTGATTTAATGTACAGAAGTGACTGTAGTTGACAATACTGTACGTATAGTTCAAAGCTGCTAAGAGAGTCGATCTCCAAATTTCTCACCACAAAAATAGTGATTATGAGATGGGAAACATCTGGTGGTAATTATTTTGCAGTATGTCAGTGTATCTACCGTTGTACACCTTGACCAACACAATGTTGCATGTCAGTTTTATCTCCATAAAGCTGGAAAAATACTGATGAAAAGACATGACTCATACAGTTCTCCTATTTGTCTTCCGGGGTTTATGCCAAGACTGCTCAGGTAATCAGTGGTCGAGTTTCTTTACTGCCGTTGGTATAGTTTACAAAGTTGAACTTGTTACAACATTTTCTTCAACCATTCAAGACATAACTCTGTGATTCTGTTTAAAGACGCGGTTAACATATATCATTGATCTTACTAACACTGAACTCACAACCTAGGTTGCTATACCTCACACCTGAATGAGGCTTGTCTAGCACGCACATTTTCTCGGCAAGGTACCCCAAAGTCATCTTGTGCGTGGGAAACCTAGGCAGCAGTGTGGCCCAAGGCTTCTGGCCAATTTAAACAGTGAAACCACAGGCAGAAAGGACAAAACTGTGAAACCCGGGGCACTAAACAGATCATGAAAAGGACGCTTGCTTATGGTATGAGATCACAACAAGAAGGCAGAGCGTTGTCTTGTTGGCTGTCAGCTGGAAAGGAGCATGTAGGCAACTCTGTGCGTGTCTGGGAATGACCATGACAGTCCCAGCAGTACGGAGTTTGTGATTCCAAATAAATTTAAGTAGGTAAATTCTCAAATATGGACTCTGCGAATAATGGGGATTGACTGTACATGCACACACACACAGAGAATCACACACACACGCGCGCGCACATCCACACCCACATACACACAATCTCAAGTGCCTGCGTGTACTTAACATCCAACACAAGCAATGAAAACAACAAACTCACCGTTAGCCCTCTGTGGACCTCCCTCCCCAAGAGAGGATCATGTTGTTGAATTGGGGGTGTTTTTCACATGGCAAAATGCCACTTTAGCAGGGACACAGCACCTCTTTTTCGCTGTGTTGACATCAGCAGCTGTGTTCATTCTTCAGCTCGGAGGTCCGACTCCCCAGCAGTGCTGACTCACTTGACCCGCAGTGTGACCCGAGCATCACGTTTTTAAAAAGCTCGTGGGTGAGTGTACCGTGTGTTCAGTGCCGAGCATCACTGATTACCTGAGAAGTCTTGCCATAAACCCTGGAGAACAAATAGGATCACGCCCTTTTTATCTATATTTTTGATGCTTTGACATCTCCGCCCCACCCCACTTCCCACCAGGGCTAGCTGATTCCTAGAGATAGTACACACCTCACTGTTCAATGCATGTTCAATGCACCTTTCATGGCCAAACCAACGAATCCAGAGCCCAGACTCCTTACCTCTTCCTCTGTGGGGCTTTCACACTTTGCACCGTCTCCCTCCGCTGATCCCAGACAAGGGACAGTCCCTGTGTCCTAGAGCCCACTGAAATTATTCAAACTAACCAGTCCTAAACCTGGATGCTCTGCATTGCGCACATTTCCCCCCTTGCTCCTTCTGTCTCCTGCCTGACCCTGCAGTCTCTCTGAGGGGCTCCCAAGAGCATCCCGCAATCCCTCCTCTTGGGAGCGGTAACAAGCTGACTTTTCAATGGTAGTGCTCTCCTAACCTGTTGTCCTCACCTGCTCAGATCATAGTAAACCTATATCTTAAAACAGACTTCTTTACTCATCCTTCTACTTGGAATGCTTAGTGGTGTTTGGATGGCCCTGCCCAGCACCTCTCGGTTAACCACGAAGTGTTCCCTCCACCATTCCTGTGGTCTATTAAGAGCTGAAGTTCATTGTTTTCTCATACTCTCCTGGGACAAATTTGAGATGCAGGGCACCTGATTCCACTGCCATTCTATTCCATAGAAAGGAGAAGCAGAAGAAGCTTTTGATGTAATACCTTCCCCCAGAACCTCCATCCCTTGATGGTTAGTTATGTCACCATTGCTTGGATGGAGAAGGAGCTGACGGGCTCCCCAATTATGACACATTCTAGGAATGTGTCATTCCAGGAAGGTTTATCAGGAGTCATTGTGAGATGAGGAGAGCTATGGGTATGTGTCTCTAGCTCAGAGGACTTCAGAGCGAGGTAGGGAAGGAACCAGTGGAGATGTGTGTCCTTCACCTTTGTCTTGTGCAAACTGGATGCATAGCACTACGAAGGTCCGGGGCCCATTTTCCCTGCCTGCAGACCAAGCACCTGGATATTTGACATCATCTTTGTGGGTTAAGTCCATGACACCGTGTGGTTTTTGGTGAGGTAGCCTCTCCAGGTATGACGAAGCCAGTCCCACTATCTGTGTGTCCTCACACAGACTTTTATGCAGGTGTTGCTGTATCAGCAGGTGACTTTTGGCCAGGCATATTGGTAAGAAACAATCTTTTTCTGTTTTGGAGTTTTTTTTTTTTTATCTTAAACTTTCACATTTTTATGTAAATAGCCTCTCAAACTTTCAAACACCTAAAATGTTCTACCAGTTTGATCTCGAAGGAACCTCTTTTGGAGGTTGACTTGCTTCTGGCCACGCTGTCAGCCAGGATCTCCCCCTCACCGTCCCTCTAGGGATTCTCTTTCAGGTTGAATCGTCTCTTTCTTCTCTTTAGGTGGATGCTTATTTAGGTGGCGCACATGCTCCCTGAGTAAGTGCAGAGGAGACAGAATGGAAGAAAAACTCTTCAGGTCTAAAAAAAATGCTGTTTTATTCTTATACTTACATGGTTGTTTGACCAGCTATAGAATTCTAGGTTGCAATTAATTTTCCCAGAGCATTTTAAAAGATCACTGCATTGCATTTGAGCATAACGGTGTTCCTGTTGAAAAGTTCAAGGCCACCTTAGAGGGGCGGGCACCTGGGCGGCTCCGTCAGTTAAGGGTCTGCCTTCGGCTCAGGTTATAATTCTGAAGTCCTGGGATTGAGCCCCACACTGGGCTCCCTGCTCAGCGGGAAGTCTGCTCCACTCTCTCCCTCTGCCTGCCCCTCCCCCTGCTTGTGTGCACACGCGCTCTCTTTCTCAAATAAATAAAACCTTTACAACAAAAACAACAAAAAACTTAAAAAAAAAAAAGAAGTTCAAGGCCATTCTCATTCTTGACTTTGGTAGGAAACCGGTTTTCTCTCTCTGAGAGCATAGAGCGTACTTCCTTTTTGTTTATTCTGATGAGCAATTTTCAATCTTGAAATTCACAACTTTCGTTCAGGGAAATTTTCTTGCCCCATATTTCCATACTTCTGAAATGCCTATTTTATTTATTTATTACATTTTAAAATTCTTTAAATTAAATTTTATTTTTTTCGGTGTTCCAATATTCATTGTTTATGCTCTATGCAATCCGTGCCCTCCTTAATACCACCACCAGGCTCACCCATCCCCCACCCCCCTCCCCTCCAAAACCCTCAGTTTGTTTCTCAGAGTCCAGAGTCTCTCATGATTCATCTCCCCCTCCGATTTCCCCCAACTCACTTCTCTCCTTCTCCCCATGTCCTCCGTGTTATTCCTTATGCTCTACAAGAGAAACTATATGATAAATGAAATGCTCATTTAAAAAAAAGATTTATTTACTTATTTGACAGAGATCACAAGTAGGCAGAGAGGCAGGCAGAGAGAGAGGATGAAGCAGGCTCCCCACTGAGCAGAGAGCCCGATGATGTGGGGCTGATCCCAGGACCCTGAGATCATGACCTGAGCCAAAGGCAGAGGCTTAACCCACTGAGCCACCCAGGCGCCCCTGAAATGCCTATTGTTTTGATGTTGGGCTATCTGAAATTGATTCTCTGATTTATTTACCATTTCTCCACTATTTTTCTGTGTGCCTTTTGTTGTTTTGTGATGTCTTCTTACATTTTATACTTTAATCCTATTATTTTTCATTTCTTCTATCATTAAAAAAATTCTAGTAATTGTTTGTTCTTTAAAGGAAAAATCTTTTTCTTGCTTCACAGATACTGTCTCTTTATTTATACCTCTGCGTTCTAGGCAGTTACAGCTCTAATGTTACTAAGAGTTTCTTTTTTGATTTCTTCTTCCCTCAGCCCCTTCTCCAAAGTGCTTTCACTTTCAGTACGACTGTTGTGGTCTCTGTCCCTTGTGTGAGATGTTGTTTGGTTAATTGGGTAAAAAGACGATTGGAAGCTCTGTGGACGTGAGTTAGTCTCATTGATACTTTGGTTTTCTATTGAGGGTGATCTGGCGGAGCTGTTTCCTTGGGACTTCCTTAATGGTAGTTTTTGTTTGGTTTTATTTTGTTGTTGTTGCTTGTGCTTATCTTTTTTGTTGTTGTTGTTCGTTTTCTTTTTTTTTTTTTTTTTTGGTCTGGTTGATTCCCCAAAAAAGACTCTCTCACAGAAGCCAGTCCTTTGGATAGCTACCCCAAATGTTGGATGAATGCTCTAATTCTTTCTCTCCAGAGAAAACCAGGGTTTGGGCTTTGTGCCCCGCTTGCTCTGTGGCCAGTGAGAGCATGCTTTCCAAATCATCACCTTTGTTCTCAGGGGCTCCCAATCTGAAGCACTTTTCCACCATCAGTGGTCAGACTCAGGCAAGACAGAAACCAGTCCCTCAGGCAGCTCCTCAGGACTTTAGAACTTAGGACCATAGTCCAGTCCTCTCCTTCCCTTCTCAGGGATGAAGCAGGAGCTGGGGGCTTCCTCCAGATTGTGTGTTGCTGTCATGCGGGAGGCATGATGGGAAGAAAGTGCCATCTACTTTCCTATTGGCTTTGAGGCAGCTGGTCTCACGCTTGACTGTAGTGCAGGAGCCCTTCAACTAGTCTCTGAATTTTGCACAAAGGGAACCAATCTTTGCTGTTGAATCAGTGTGTCCATGCCGGAAAGGAAGTCTGGGTCTTCCCTGTGCACCATTTTGTTGAAGTTGTGGCTAGTCTTCTCTGAGCATAAGGACCCCAGTCATATTGGATTAGAACCAACCCTAATGACATCATTTCAACTTAATTACTCCTTGAAGGACCCTATCTCTAACGACAGTCATGTTGGGGCATTAGAATGCCAACATATAAATTTTAAGGGGATTCAGCCCATAACCATGCTACAACATGAATGGACCTCTAAACGTCATGCTAAGTAAAGGAATTCAGACACAAAAGATCACATATTATAGGATTCTATTTATATGAAACAGGTAAAACGTGTGGGTACAGACCGCAGATTGGTGGTTGCTAGAGCCTGGGAAGATGGGAGCAACTGCTTCCTGAACAGGGAGTCTCCTTGGGAGGCGGAAAATGAGAACTAGATCTAGGTGATGGGTATATGACACTGTGAATGTACTAAACTCCACCAAATTGCACCCTTCAAAATGGTTAACTTTTTGTGAACTCCGTCTCAATAAAGAAGTGTGTGTTTGTGTGTTTATGTGCATATAAAGAGATAAAGCAATGTGACTGAAGAGTAGCAATCAGTGAAGGGTATATGGATGTTCTTTCCACTTTTCTGTAGGTTTAAAATTTTTTGAGTAAAAAGTTAGAAAAACCGAGAAAAGACTTGCTGTTTTATTATTAGTTTATAGCTATTTCCATAATTTTAGCCTTTTGTTCTCCAAAGACAAAAGGTGATGATGGCTTGTCAGCAAAAAAGAGGAAATTAAGTCAATTCAAAAAACAATGTAAAGTGAGTTGATTCAAGAAAAATACAGGAATGTTCTGTGTAATATCTATCAGACCACTTGCTTAATCTTTACTCAGCAGAATGCAAATGTTAATGTCCAAACTTCATAAAAGAAGGGCCATCTGTACCCCAATGTTTATAGCAGCAATGGCCATGGTCGCCAAACTGTGGAAAGAACCAAGATGCCCTTCAACGGACGAATGGATAAGGAAGATGTGGTCCATATACACTATGGAGTATGATGCCTCCATCAGAAAGGATGAATACCCAACTTTTGTAGCAACATGGATGGGACTGGAAGAGATTACGCTGAGTGAAATCAGTCAAGCAGAGAGAGTCAATTATCATATGGTTTCACTTATTTGTGGAGCATAACAAATAGCATGGAGGATATGGGGTGTTAGAGAGGAGAAGGGAGTTGGGGTAAATTGGAAGGGGAGGTGAATCACGAGAGACTATGGACTCTGAAAAACAATCTGAGGGTTTTGAAGGGGTGGGGGGTGGGAGGTCGGGGTACCAGGTGGTGGGTATTATAGAGGGCACGGATTGCATGGAGCACTGGGTGTGGTGCAAAAATGATGAATACTGTTATTCTGAAAATAAAAAATAAATTGGGACGCCTGGGTGGCGCAGTTGGTTAAACGACTGCCTCCGGCTCAGGGCGTGATCCTGGAGTCCCGGGATCGAGTCCCACATCGGGCTCCCAGCTCCATGGGGAGTCTGCTTCTCCCTCTGACCTTCTCCTCACTCATGCTCTCTCTCACTGTCTCTCTCTCTCAAATAAATAAAATAAAAAATCTTAAAAAATAAATAAATAAATAAATTTAAAAAAGTATGCATCTCTCAGTATAATGTTTTCTGGCTTATGGTTACACAGGGGAAGTTTATATTTACATCAAGTGAAATGCAAGATTTCGAAGAAAACAACGTATAGAGAAAGTGTGCCAACTGATAACCGGGGAGAATGTGCATCTCATGTATTGCCAAAGCTAAGAGAGGTTATCAGGACATCTTCCTCAATGTGAGTCATTCTCTGCTGTTGTATGCTTGTGCTGAACTTGCTTCCCCTGCACTTTCTATATTTTGGCAAAAGCGAAGGTCAGTGTCCTATAGTGAGTCTTCAGGGAATTGAGGGAGTGAAAGAAATCTTGGAAGAGGAAGCGATAGAGAAACATGACTTCATACCAAACAGCTGTAAACAAATAGGTATATGTTGCAGTCAACAGGAAGCAATGTTTCAAGTATTTACTATCCTAACACAAGGGGTTTTTAGCTACAGTTCAGGGAACTGAAATTTTGTGGTTGATGTAAAATATGACATTTCCCGTTTTTGATAATGGAAAGTAGAGTCCCAGTTGACAGTTTTATGTTCATCTCATTCTCAGGAATGGATAAGTAATGTTAAACAGGAGACACCTGTTAAAACAAGATGGCACATGGAGATGGCAAAAAATAAGGTGGTGTGCAAAGGATTAATGTTTGAGGCACACGTCTAGAGTGATAATGATTTCTTTGCCATCTTTCCCCCTTCCTCTGTTCTTTAGAACAACATGGCTCAGCTGTAAATAACTTTAAGCATGGCTTGTTCCATCCCACCCTCCCTCCCTCCCTCCGTCCATCCATCCATGTGAGATGCTGAGGATTCAAGACCCACTCTCTACTACTCCATATCTTGATTTCTTTTTCCCACCTCCTCTCTGCTCCAGACTTTCCTGTTCAATAAACATCCACGTGTCCATGTGCTTTGGGTACCAGTGATACAGAAATGAATAATAGCAGGAAGCTTGCTGGAAAGGAACTCATGGCCTATGGTAGTGTTACTCCAAGCGTACTCCATGAACTGGTATTGGCCCTTGAGGAAAAAAGGACCTTGAAACAGACTATAAATTAACAATATCACCTAAACTTTAGTTCAGCTGACATTTCTTCCAGAGCAAGACTTTCTCAATGAAGGAAGCAGTGTGTTGAGTAACTTTCTGGTGAAATCTTCTTATCTCCATGCAGACTGTCACAATTGCTCTGAGTACTGGTCTAGAATCTGCTTAAAAAGATGTCATGGTGAATGTCAAACTCAATTTGTAAGGTCCAGCTGTATGGTGAGCTGAGTTGAGAAGCTCCCCCCGGGCTCAGAGGTAGAAAGCCATGAGACCAATTATCAATGTCTGTTATGGGCTTGGGAGTAGAGTGTGGTGGCGTGGCTCGGGGAATTTGGTGGTAGTTGCCTACTACATATCAAGTCCTTAACATATGTCACTATTCCTACTTCCATTCTGGCTTCACTGGGTTGCCACCTGCCTGACTCAGCTTTGGTTTCAACAACACTCTTGGTAATTCACTCAGCCTTGGGAGGCTTGCCTGTGATTTCCTGCAGTGGGCATTCCTGCTTAGGGTAGATTGGCTCTTTGTTTTCTGCCCTCTCCCCTGTGATACTGGTGATACTGTGAGACTGATCTGGCTGTGATACATAACATGTTCACAGGCACTAGACCATCTACCTTTGGACCTTTGCATCTTCCAAGTTTTGGAGGCCCCTAAAGAATGGAGTCTAGAGGAAGAAATATCACAACTTAGGGAAGCTGCCTCCTGTTTTATCACCATCCCTGCTTCATTATTCATTATTTAACTCAGAAGAAATCTCCTGGACATTTTATTTTTTTTGAGCAAGGGATCCATGTGTAGCAATGGATTCCCTCATCTCCTCCTCCTAATTAGATCCAAACAAAAAGACTTGGACATCTGTCACATTCATTTATTTTCATTAGTGCTGCTCACCCTTCCTGTAGTTGAGAGACAAGTAAATGTTTTCCCACAAGATCCAGAGACAAAATACCAGGGGCTCTAGGCTCCCATTGCAACTAATTTTCTCCCTTGAAGAAAGGGAGACTCAGAGGGGTTTCTTGTGCAACAAGTCTCCCTGGAACTTGCATCCCCAGATGATGACATATATCCCTGCATAGACAGAGGCAGCAGTGGTTAAACCCTTGATGCTGGAATCCAGAGAGGTTTTTTATTAGGGATGATCCTAGAATGAGGGGTGTTGAGAAAGCCCCTTCCCTCTACCCACAGACGCTGAGGAGTGGGGACAAGAACTCGTGGGGGATATTAGGGGTCCAGGCATTATTTAGAGATTAGACATTAGTGGCAGGATGGATCTGAAGACCTGCTGGTGTTGTTTCCCGTGGACAAGGTAGGTGGACAGGTATTGAATGGAAGGACGAATTCTTGTCCACCTCTTTTGACATTTGCCAGCCTCCAGGCAGTTGTCTTGTTTTAAACTGGATGCTTATTCTTTCCTTGTCTGTCTTCACTGCTGTGAACCCACGATGGCCAGGCCTCTAGATAGGAGGTCATCCTTGTTGAAGGTCATCTCATGTTGACCTTCCCTAAAAGCATTTGGAAGCAGCCATGCCTGGGCACTTGAGGTTGGTCATGGGACTGGTATCAGAACAACCTATCTGGTAGGGATCGGGGCACCTTCAGCTTCCCTCCTGAGGACTGGCCATCCACAGCTGTGATCCCCTCAGAGGAGTTCTCAGTTCTGATTTCCTGGACCCAGGAGTTGAGCACTGACTACAAGAGAGAGGCAGCATCTGGGGATGTGTTGTTTCCAAATCCTAGCCTATCTTCTCAGTAGCTGTGCGGGTGTAGGTAAGTCACATACCCTTCCTCAGCCCGTTTGTCAATAACACTAGTTCCAACCAAAATATCGCTCCCCTTACTTAACAGAATATATTCACTTGGCAACTATTTCCCATGTAAGCTCTGCTGTGGATCCTTGAGCTGGTGTGATTGGAGACGAGGATTAATGAAACAATATAAGTGACAGTGTCCTGCAGACCGTCTTCTGATTAGTTAGGTAACCAAGGGCCCAGATCACGCCTGGTCATGGTGGAGAAATATGAAATTTGTATGGGTGACAGGAAGTGAATAATGCCAGTGTCTTTTCCCTGGTCACTCAGCAACAGCAAAGGCAACCCCCCCGCCCCGGTCCCAAATTTGGCATTAGTGAGGACAACAGGAAAGGAAGTGGTAAAATCGCATGTTGGAAACTTGCCAGAGGGGCTTCTGTTCAACCCAGACCCAAACCCCAGGTGTTTGTATAACAGGGGGTACTCCTGGGTGCCCTGGAAGGAAAGGTGAATTTGGGGGCATATAGGACTGAGTATGTGAACATGTGCAACAAATCCTCAAATGTCTATTACAGTTGTGGGGGAGGTGTGTGTCGAATGTCAAGGGAAAAACAGGGACTTTGGAATCAGATTCCTATTTTGTTCAAATTATGGCTGTTACTTCTTTGCTGGGTGGTGCTGGACAAGTCACTACACTTCTCTGAACCTGCCTATGTCTTCTCATCCAAAAAATACAGATAAATAATGCCTACCCCTAGATTTTTTTTATGGTGATAAAATATATAGAACAAAATTTACAATTTTTACTACTTTTACGTGTACTGTTCATGGCATTAATTATATTCCCACTGTTGTGTGACTATCTCCACCACTCATCTCCAGGAGTTGGACATTAAAGTGTTAAGCATGTAGAACACTTAGCCAGATGTCTTCTACACAGTCAGAACTCAGCTGGTGTCAGCTTCTTCATGGTGAGGATGTGTGAGTGGACAGAGGAAGACCAGGTTTATTTGGACACTTAAATAGCTCTTGACAGGAGCCTGTGGCCAAAACTATTTCACTGGTGGGGATATTGGTGTTTGGGGGGCATTGTTTGTCTATAAGATGGCAGGAAATTGCAAGAGATATTATTTTTTTTTCCTGTATGGAGATATAGGAATAGTAAGATACTCCCAGGATTAATGCCGGGTCTGAGCTCAATCCAATTTAAGAATATACGTCTGGTAGATGAATTGAGTAAAACCTGTGCAGTTTGCAGTTGTCCTATCTCTAAGCCAGAGGTTCTCTGCTTGGGGCGATTCCACTTCACTGGGCACATCTGGCCACATGTGGAGCCGGTTTTGGTTTCCCTGATGAGGGGTGGTGGTTAGCGGGCATCTAGTGGGTCGAAGCCGGAGGTATTGCTAAGCTTCATACAATGCGAAGGACCGTTGTCCATGACAAAAAAATTATCCGTCCTCAAATAATGCCACAGTGGAAAAACCCATTAGTGAGACAACGGAGCTGGGGATGAGTGGAGTTTTAAAGACTTTGCTGACGGATCTCAGAGGCCAGAAAAAAAGCAGGTGGGTTTCTACACAGCACGGATAAGGGTATCACAGAGCAGCACTGGAGAGGATGACAGAGCTGGACAGGGTCAGGCTTGGCCATGGAAGGGGCCACCATGTTGAATAACAACAACAGCAACAAACACTGACAGGAATGTTTTATGTGCCTGGCACTGTGCTAAGCACCCCTCAGCCAGCGATCTCTAATGCTTTTCCTATCTAGAGAATTAGTAATAATTCTATAACTTATAGATATTGTGCATAATTAATTATATAATTATATGAATTATATTTATTATATATAATAATTTACAATTCACTGAGCACTTGCTACATGTCAGCTCTTAACATTCATCCTTTTTTTTTTTTTAATTTCTTTTTAGTGTAGCAGAATTCATCATTTTTGCACCACACTCAGTGCTCCACGCAATACCTGCCCTCCTTAATACCCACCACCTGGCTCCCCCAACCTCCTACCCCCAGCCCCTTCAAAACCCTCAGATTGTTTTTCAGGGTCCATAGTCTCTCATGGTTCTCCTCCCCTTCCCATTTCCCTCAACTCCCTTCTCCTCTCCATCTCCCTATGTCCTCCATGTTATTTGTTATGCTCCACAAATAAGTGAAACCATCTGATAATTGACTCTTTCTGCATGACTTATTTCACTCAGCATAATCTCTTCCAGTCCCGTTAAAAAATATTTATTTAATTTTTTATTTTAATTTATTTAATATTTATTTATTTGAGAGAGTGAGCGAGCCCAAGTGGGAGGAGGGGCAGAGGAAGAGGGAGAGAGACAATCTCAAGAAGACCCTGTGCTGAGTGCTGAGCCTGATGCCAGGCCTCATCCCAGGACCCTGAGATCATGACCTGAGTTGAAACCAAGAGCTAGATGCTCATCTGGCTGAACCACCCAGGTGCCTCAACATTCATCTTTTTTAATCTTCACAACTATGCCTTGACATATATTTCTGCCACCCACTTTATGGACGAAGAAACTGAAGTTAAGTAGCTACACAAGGTCAAGCTGCTACAAAGTAGTTGAGCTGGGATCCAAGCTCATTTTAATCTGACCCCTGGGAATACTCTCTTATTTTATTTTTTTAAATTTTATTTTTATTTTATTATTTTTTTCTTGTGTGTGTGGGGGAACACTCTCTTAATAAAAGATCACATGTGCTCTATTTCTTCAGCCTGGAACAACTTTCCTTCTTCTTGCTGCCTGTAAAACTCCTACCTGATCTTCAAAACCCAGCTCCAATGCCTCCTCCTCTCTGAAGCCCTTTCTGATCTCATTCTGTCCCTTGGGTACCTACAGCATTGTGCATGTGTCTCTTATATTTCTGAGTAGATTATTCTGAAATGATTTGATCAATGCTGCTTTCCCTCTCAAACTCTAACTTCTATAACTACAGGACTAGTCTCTTATTTCCTAACACCATTGACTGACTTTAGAAAATGCTGCCAATGAGGCAGCCCATTTCATTTTTCATTGAATTTCATGGTTAGAAAGTTCTTTGTTAGGGTGAACCACCCAGCTGGCCTCACTAGCATTCATTTCCCAGTAGCATGAGGCAGTTGATTCTAGTGCATCCCTCTCACAGAAGCTCTTCAGATACTGAGGACATGGGTCATTGGTCCCAAGAGCTTCTCTGACTATGTGCAGTGGTGTCCCCAGCCATTTCCTACAGAACATCCTATTCACGTCCCTCACTGCACTCTCCCTCTGTCACAAAGATCTTGTCCATGTATCTCCTCATTTGTCATCAATATCCTGATGGAGAGTGTGGAATACAGGGAGTTGGGATCTTGCCTAGGGTGATTCACCTCTGAATGTCTTACGTCCAGACCAGCTTGTGACTAATTTTATTGAATGCATGGCCGAATGGTACATTGGGAGCTAAGATGTGATAGGAAAATCAGGATGTGGATAATCAAACAGACTTGAAGGTCTTCTGAGTGAGGATGGCAATCTTAGGACAAAGAGCTCCAGTGGGGCCCTCAGTAGAATCCACTTACCCTTAAATGGCCAGTGTTTTTGCTTCTCTAACCACCAGCTGTTGGGGATTTTTGGTCTTACATTGTCCACTGTTGGAGTTGTGGATGGTGCATGGTATTCCAGGGTAAACTGGATTTCCCAGGGACCTTGGAAGGTGCCAAGAGAATCAAGAATTCCCATTTTTTCCCCCAATTTATTTATTTTCAGAAAAACATTATTCATTATTTTTTCACCACACCCAGTGCTCCATGCAAGCTGTGCCCTCTATAATACCCACCACCTGGTACCCCAACCTCCCACCCCCCCGCCACTTCAAACCCCTCAGATTGTTTTTCAGACCCATGAGATACTATGGACTCTGAAAAGAATTCCCAAATTTAAGTGTGTTGCTCCCTCTGGCCCATGATCATCTTTCTTAACACCCTCATTCACCCAGGCAATATTTATTAGAGATAGTCTTCTAGGCTTGGCACCTTACTTGAAATTGAGTCTGGCTGCTCACAGGTCACTACTCTTCACCCAATGGAACAAAGTCACCAATAATCACTGAGCTCGGTGATGACTCTCCTCCCCCACCTAACCCCAGGCCACTTCATCCCCAACCTGCTGTCACCAATAGCCACCCTCTATGATTCACACTCCCTAGATTCATACCCTCACTATGACCCAGGGCAGGCTCATAATTGCTTTCTCTTTCCTTGAGATTCTCATCCAGGTGCTTGGACCTAGGCCCTTCTCTGTTTTCTTCCTTGATTTATTGCTTCATCTCCATTATGCTCTAGTTCACCTCCCAGCCTTTTTGGACTCTCATCCCTGCTTTTGACCCAGGACCATTAGGGGAGGTACTGAAATATTCTACTGGAGCTAAGTTACTGTCTTTGACTGGGACTCCAGTGTTTGGACCTCAAGAGTTGGTGGATAGCTCTTCAGTGGTGTGTGGCCAAGTGTCTCGTTTGGGGATGCAAGCTACTGCTCTCCCATTCCATGCCTGTGACAGACATCACTAATGGATCATGGCATTTCCAACTGCTGATTCTAGCTGTGACCTCATAATACTTCTCCAGGTGGCCACTACCAAGTGATGGCCATTGGCATGTGGGTCAAAACTCACTTGCAATTGGTCTCTTTCCTTCTTGCGTTTGGTCTCCTTCCTGCAGCGAAATCATGTTGTGTAAAACATGGGGAATGTGAATCAATTGGTGACCTCTGACTTCATTCTGGTGGGCCTTTTCAGTCACTCAGGGTCACATCAGCTGCTCTCCTCTTTGGTGGCTGCCACGTTTACCATGGGCCTCCTGGGCAACACCATTCTGCTTTTCCTGATCCGCCTGGACTCCAGGCTCCACACACCCATGTACTTTCTGCTCAGCCAGCTCTCTCTGTTTGATATTGTCTTCCCCCTGGTCACCATCCCCAAGATGGCATCCCACTTCCTGCAGGGAGAAGGTTCCATCTCCTTTGGGGGTTACGCAGCTCAAATATTCTTCCTGACCCTGATGGGCATGGCTGAGGGCATCTTGTTGGCCTTCATGTCCTACGACCACTATGTTGCTGTGTGTCACCCTCTGCAGTATCCTGTGCTCATGAGGCGCCAGGTGTGTCTGCTCATGGTGGGCTTCTCCTGGCTGGCAACGCCTCCATCCAGACCTCCGTCACTCTGCACTTCCCCTACTGTGCCTACTGCATGGTGGATCACTTCTGCGAGGTGCCAGCCCTGTTGAAGCTCTCCTGCGAAGACACTTCTGCCTACGAATTGGCGCTGTCCACCTCGGGGGTGCTGATCCTTGTGCTTCCCCTTTCCCTCATAGCCATCTCCTACGGCCACGTGTTGGGGGCCGTTATGCGCATGCGCTCAGAGGAGGCCTGGAACAAGGCCTTCACCATCTGCTCCTTGCGCATCACAGTAGAGGGACTCGTCTATGGCGCAGGTGTGTTCATGTACATGGTGCCAGTTGCCTACCACAGCCCACCACCAGGACAACGTGGTGTCCCTATTCTACAGTCTGGTCACCCCCACGCTCAACCCTCTTATCTACAGTCTGAGGAACTGGGAGGTGCCAATGGCTTTGGCCAAAGTGCTCAGCAGAGCTGGGCTCAGGCCAAAGTGATGACCACACAGGGGGTTTCTGGAGTGATCCTAGTGGTCCTTCATCCCCTCCATTTCCCCAAAGCACCAATTTATGGTGTGACTATTAAGGCCTTACATTCAAGGCTAAGCGCCTGTCCAGCTTCTTCACATCCCATGACTAGCTGGGTTAGGGTTTTCTCCCACAGACTTGTACGGAAGGCCGTGCTTTGTGGAGTGGAGATCTCCTTGTTGAATTGATAATTTACTAGGAATAATGAGCACTTGTTGACCGTTTTACCTGCTAAGTGAATGTTATTTTGTCCTCACCATGGCTTTGGAGATGTAGGGACTATCATGATGTTTATATATAAGAAATAAACAAGACTCAAAAAGGAAAATAACTTACAAATGGTCACACTTCCCGAAAGTGGTACAGCTGGGACTTGAACCCATAGTGCTTGGAGGACAAAGACAGCCCCCAAAGCACTGTGCTGTGTGACCCCTAAACAGTGATCTCCTCACTGTTGTAGGGGGTGTGTGTGTGTGTGTGTGTGTGTGTGCTGGGATGGTGGTTGGGCCAGATAATATCTAGAAAACTACCAGATTCTTGAAAATATGAGTTACTGCTTTGAATGGTGATGGGGATAATAAAATTTAACAGTATTTATAAAATATTTGTTACTTTTGAGCTTTATTAAGATGCTCACTATTGACCAGGGTCTGGCTATTTTATTAGTAAGCACTTAATATTTTGGGAGAGTGGTGCTTATTTTAGTTTCTTTTGGATAAATATTCAGCCATGAGGCAAGATTCAACTTAAAAAAAATCTTTTAACATTTTTATTGAGGTAAAATTGACATTCAACGAATGTACACATTTGAAGTCTAAAATTTGATGAGTTTTGACTTATGTATATGTCTGCACAACAAAAACCAATCTTTTTTCAAAGATTTTATTAATTTATTTGACAGACAGATCACAAGTAGGCAGAGAAGCAGGCAGAGAGAGAAAAAGGGAAGCAGGATCCCTGCTGAGCAGAGAGCCCGATGCAGGTTTGATCATGACCTGAGCTGAAGGCAGAGGCTTTAGCCCACTGAGCCACCCGGGTGCCCCACGAAAACCAATCTTAAGACAGAAACGTATGCAAAAGTTTCCTTCTGCTTGTTTGTCACTCCATTCCCCATCCTCTCCAAGGAGTCACCGACCCACTTTCGGTCACCATAAACTAGTTTGCATTTTCTAGAGGTTTTTTTTTTTTTTTTTTTTTTTTTTACAAATGGAATTGCAGAGTATATACTTATTTTTTTTTTTAAGATTTAAAGACAGAGATCACAAGTAGGCAGAGAGGCAGGCAGAGAGAGAAGGTGGGGAAGCGGGCTCCCTGCTGAGCAAAGAGCCTGATGCGGGGCTTGATCTCAGGACCCTGGCATCATGACCTGAGCTGAAAGCAGAGGCTTTAACCCACTGAGCCATCCAGGCGCCCCTGTACTCTTTTTATATAGCTTCTCTTACCCAGCATAATTTTGAGATTTATTCTTGTTGTAGGTACTTAAAACTTATTCTCATCAAGTAGCATTCTACTGTGTGGATACATCACACTAACTCTTAAATACACTTTCTCTTTTGTTTATGGAGCTTTTGAAGCTTTCTTTGGACTAGTATTAGTATGGCATACTTTGTTTCATAATTTGACCTGCTTATGTCTATATCTAAAGTACATTTATTGTAGCTATATCATAGAACTGGGTCTTGTTTTTTTCTGAAGTAATGACATATCATTTTCCCTGAGTGGTTGTCCCATTTTGCATTCCCGCAAGGAATGGGCCACAGTTCCAACTGCCGTATCTTCCCCAGTCCTCTTTAGGGTCACAATATTCATTGCAGCCACCCTAAGAGCTGGGTTCTTGTATCTCAGAGTGGATTTCATTTGCATTGCCTTCTGGTGGAGTGATGTCCCTCAGCTTTTCAACTGCTTTTCCTGATGCAATGTCTGTTGAAGTTTTTCCTCTATTTTCCCTCTGGGTCTTCCTCCCCCGCCACTGAGAGCTATTAGGAGATTTTCTCTATTCTATGTATTAGTCCTTTGTGATAAATGAGATTTGCAATATTTTCCCCCCAAACTCTAGGTTGTCTCTTTTGTCTCACAAGGGCATCTGTTAGCAGAGCACAGGTTTGGGTGAAAACCCCCAGCCTCTCCATGTGGGGTTCCTAAGTGTGGGTGACATAGGGACCAACATGTAGACATGTTGACCAACCCTAGAAGAAGCAGGTTTCCACCATTTCTGAATGGCATGTGCCACTTCTTGACAGAGGGGTGGGCACTTGGGGACAATTCCCTTGGAAGAATTGCCTGCAGGCCTGGGAGGGTGGTCTGCGATGGGCCACACAGCAGGTTCTGGGCCCCAGACTCCAGAAGAGAAACAGAGGTCTGAGCCTGGAGCTGGGTCAGGACCTCAGCTTCTGGTGGGTGCATCCTCTGACTGAGGGTGGGCAGCTGGTGGCAGCCGGAGAGAGGATTGAGGACCAAAGTACTGAAGCAAGAGGGAACAGTCCCCCAGACAGGTTGGCTGAGGATGTCCACAGGGAGTTGGGACTGGTGGCTCTGGGAAGCCTCTCCTTCCTCATCTGCAAGGGGGATGCACATGTGCTCTGCTTTCTGGGATGAGAGGGATACTTCTCCAGTATTGATTCCCCACGTGCATTGGCCTGAAGGGACGGAGCCACCAGGCCTGGGCAAAGAACTGGTGACCCTCGGTGACTTCCAGTAGGGCGCAGAGGCGACCACCAGGATCCAGTTGCTGAGCATGAGCTGCGCAGGGACTACCTGTTCCAGGGCAGCTGGAGGTGATCACGTGCACGCGGAGACTCTGCCATCTTGGGGTTGGAGGGAGAAAAGCTGAATCCTTGGCCTCCAGGAGAGGCTCAAAGCAGAGGCGGGGGGTGGGGGTGCGCGGAAGTTGCCGGTCAAGTCACCCTCCCCAGCCAACCCTGGGAGAGACCACCTGGCTGCTGCAGTGATTCTGACAACCAGCTGGCGCCACAGCTCTGGAAGTCAAGGGGTCTGGGTGTTGGGCTCCAGGGTCCCACTCGTCACTCTGTAAGGACCCAGGGGCTTTGCTGCGTAGTCCCGGAGCAGATGTCAATCACCATGGCAGCTCGCTGTCTTGGGCTGTTTCCGTGGGTATGTGGTTCCCCATAACATTTGCGAGATCCATTCTTAATCTTTGTAGTTTGAATTCTTGTCGCCAGGTTGAGTTCCCCTGGTTTGTGTAACATCTACCAGATGCTGGTTCTACGCATTTAGATTCTCACTGGCCATGCGAGAATGATCTGACTGCTTTCCCTTCATTTAAGCTAATGTCTGTATTATAGTATCTCGTGACTTTTCCTAGCATTTCCCTGAAACAAAAGAAGTAAATTTTTTTTTACATGTTAACTGAGTATTTGTTTAAGCTTTTCTATGGTGTCCCTATTTTAGAATTTTGAGCCACTTTTCTAGTGGGTTTTCAGATTGATTGATTGATTGATTGATTTATCTTTATTTTCTTTTTTTCAGTGTTCCAAGATTCATTGTTTATGCATCACACCCAGTGCTCCATGCAATAGGTGCCCTCCTTAATACCCACACCCAGGCTCGCCCAGTTTTATTTTTTATTTCACAGAATTCTTTACATAAGTTGGCTTGATGCACTTTACCAGATGTGTGTGATGTCAGTTTCTTCTCTCACCCAGATTGTCCACCCCCTATGTCTTACTGGTGAATTTTATTTTATTTTATTTTAAGATTTTATTTATTTACTTGAGAGTGAGACAGAGAGGGAGGGAAACAAGCAGAGGAAGGGACAGAGGGAGAAGCGGGCTTCCCACTGAGCAGGGAGCCCACTTCTGGGGCTCAATTCCAGGACCTACAGATCATGACCTGAGCCCAAGACAGATGCTTAACTGACTGAGCTGCCCAGGAGCCCCTAACTAGTGAATTTTAATGAATAGTGGCTTCTCATGATCTTGTTTTGATTCAAGTTATAATTTTTTTCTGATCAATTTGAGTTTTGTTGTATCAAAAGGAAAACATCTGGAGCACTGTGGGTGGGGGGACTCAGTTCTTAAGCATCTGCCTTTGGCTAGGGTCATGATCCCAGCGTCCTGGGATCAAGCCCCATATCATGCTCCCTGCGCAGAGGGTAGCCTGCTTCTCCCTCTCCCATTCCCCCTGCTCGTGTTCCCTCTCTCTTGCTGTGTCTTACTCTGTCAAATAAATAAATAAAATCTTTTAAAGAAGAAGTGTCTGTTTATGTGTTCTGCCCATTTTTCAATGGGATTATCATTTTGGGCGTTGCGTTTGAGGAGTTCTTTATACAGTGTTGGAGAGGATGTGGAGATAGGGGAACCCTATTACACTGTTGGTGGGAATGCAAGTTGGTGCAGCCACTTTGGAAAACAGTGTGGAGATTCCTCAAAAAATTAAAAATAGAGCTTCCCTATGACCCTGCAATTGCACTACTGGGTATTTACCCCAAAGATACAGGTGTAGTGGAAAGAAGGGCCACCTGTACCCCAATGTCATAGCAGCAATGTCCACAATCACCAAACTGTGGAAAGAGCCAAGATGTCCTTCAACAGATGAATGGATAAAGAAGATGTGGTCCATATATACAATGGAATATCACTCAGCCATCAGAAAGGATGAAGACCCAACTTTAAAAAAAAAAGATTTTATTTATTTATTAGAGAGAGAGAGAGGGAGAATGAGAGGAGACAGGTCATCGGGAGAAGCAGACTCCCTGCTGAACAGGGAGCCTGATGCGGGACTCGATCCTGGGACTCCAGGATCATGACCTGAACCGAAGGCAGTCGCCCTACCAACTGAACCACCCAGGTGCCCCTGAATACCCAACTTTTGCATCAACATGGATGGGACTGGAGGAGATTATGCTGAGTGAAATAAGTCAAGCAGAGAGAGTCAATTATCATATGGTTTCACTTACTTGTGGAGTGTAAGGAATAATATGGAGGACATTAGGAGAAGGAAAGAAAAGTGAATTGAGGGAAATTGGAGGAGGAGATGAATCATGAGAGACTGTAGACTCCAAGAAACAAACTGAGAGTTTTGGAAGGGAGGGGAGTGGGAGGATTGGTGAGCCTGGTGGTGAGTATTAAGGAGGGCATGTATTTCATGGAGCACTGGGTGTAGTGCATGAACAATGAATCTTGGAACACTGAAAAAAATAAAATAAAATTAAGATGTTAATAAAAAAAAGAAGGAAAACATTTCTCTTTATTGTGAAACTCCTCTGCTATCTTTTTATTTATTTATTAAAAGATTTTATTTAATTATTTGAGAGAGAGAGAGAGAGAGAGAGAGAGAGAGAGAGCACAGTGGGGCCCAGGCGCAGAGGAAGAAGCAAACTCTCCATTGAGCCAGGAGCCCTATGCGGGGCTCCTTCCCACGAACCTGGGATCATGATCTGAGCTGAAAGCAGATGCTTAACCAACTGAGCCCCCCAGATGCCCTTCTCTGCTATCTTTTTTAAAGTTATGCATTACATTTACGGTAGAACCAAAATAAAAATTTAAGTATTTAAGAAGGGACTGATTCCAAAGGGCTGAGTTACTAAGCCAGAAGACAATTCAAGAGCAAATATCCTAACAAAACTATAGGGTGAACACTATTAGTAAACTCAGGACAGGGTTAAAAGAAAAGTAAGATCGAAAGAGGAGCTGAGATGAAATAAGCCAATCAGAGAAAGACAATTACCATGTGATTTCACTCATATGCAGAATTTAAGAAAAAAATAGATGAACATGGGGGAAAGGAAGGAAAACTAGAATAAGATAAAAACAGAGAGGGAGGCAAACTGTTCCTTAACTCTAGGAAACAAACTGAGGGCTGCTGGAGGGGAGGTGGGTGGGTGGATGGGGTAATTGGGTGATGGGCATTAAGGAGGACACTTGATGTAATGAGTGCTGGGTGTTGTATGCAACTGATGAATCACTAAATTCTACCTTTGAAACTAATACTGCAGTATATGTTAATTAAATTGAATTTGAATAAAAGATAATAAAAAAGAACAGCTGTGAGGTCATGGGGAAGAATGATGTCCGAAGTAAAAATACACAATCTGTTCAACATTGATGAAAGACACCAACCCACAGATGTAATTAAATCACCACCCCCTAAACACAGTCAGTACACAGGAGACAATAGGGAGATACACCATTGTCTAAAAAACCAAAGTTAAGGTGACAGATTTTGCAGAATGTAGAGGCCAGATAAATAAGAAAAAGTTAACTAGTGGTATTGAAGCAAAAATTAAATAAGTTTGGTATTAACAGAGTGCAATTTTTAAAATGTTAGAAGAAATGTCATATCAAAACCAGAATTCTATACCAACAACAATATTGTCCACAATAAGAACAACTTAAAATGAAACACTTCATTGTAAGCAGATTTGATCTAGAAAACAAATACTAGACTAGTTCTTCAACCTAAAGGAATAGACTCCCAGATTGAAAATCAGGAATGCAAGACTGTTGGTGGAATACAAGTTTGGTGTGGAGGTTCATCAAGAAGTTAAAAATAGAGCTTCCATATGACCCTGCAATTATACTGTTGGGTATTTACCCAAAGATACAGATGTAATTAAAAGAAGGGCCATATGCACCCCAATGTTTGTAGCAGCAATGTCCACAATAGCCAAATGGTGGAAGGACCTGAGATGCCCTTCAACAGATGAATGCATAAAGAAGATGTGGTTCATATATACAATGGAATATTACTCAGCCATCAGAAAGGACGAATACCTAATACTTGCATCAACATGGATGGAAATGGTGGAGATGATGCTGAATGAAATAAGTCAGTCAGAGAAAGATAATTATATGGCTTCACTTATTTGTGGAACATAGGGAATAGCATGGAGGACATTAGGAGAAGGAAGGGGAAAATGAAGGGGGAAAATCAGAGGGAGAGACCAACCATGAGAAACTATGGACTCTGGGAATCAAACTGAGGGTTTTAGAGTGGAGGAGGTGGGGGGATGGGTGAGTCTGGTGAGGGTAGTAAGGAGGTCACGTATTGCATGGAGCACTGGGTGTTAAATGCAAACAATGAATCATGGAACACTACCTCAAAAACTAATGATGTCCTGTCTGGTGGCTAACATTACATAATTTAAAAAAATTAAAAAAAAAGAGACTTTCAAGTTTCTGGGGTCCATCTCAAAGTCTGAGAATAAAGCTACCCCATTAAGTGCAGGGCCTGAAAATGATCTGAAAACATTGAACCATGAATCACGCTGGTTTGAGAGGCGTTCTATCCCTGGGCTGTTTAGCTATATGAAATAAATTCCTTTTTCGGCTTAAGCAAAAAAAAAAAAAAAAAAAATCAGGAATTCAGGAAGGAATGCAGAGAAGTAAAGGAAAATTTACAATTGCAAATTATTTTTTTTGCCTTTTATATTAACATATAATGTATTATTTGCCCCAGTGAATCATCAATCTTATACATTTCACAGCACTCACCATAGCACATACCCTCCCCCATGTCCGTAACCCAGTCCCCTACCCCCTAACCCCCAATCCCTGAATTTTTTTTTTAATGAGACAATTCTAGAAATCTCTCTTAGAGATTAAAATGCATGTAGAATTGAAATGCATGAGAAGAGTAAAGCAGAAAAGTTAAAAATGTAGTTGGAAGTGTTTGAATGTATTAGCATTTGGGGAAGGTGGTAAAAGTAGTTGCATTAGACTACGTTAAGTAAAGGACACATTAAGTAGGCTCCACACCCAGTGTGGAGCACAAGGCGGAACTTGAACTCCCCACCCTAAGATCAAGACTGAGCTGAAATCAAGAGTGAGATGCTTAATGGACTGAGCCACCAGGAGCCCCTCATTAACTACATGGAGATTTGTATATGACTGCAACTGATAAGTTTATTGAGGGAACAATAGAATAATAAAAGATGGGCACCTAGGTGGCTCATTGGTGAAGTGTCTTTGGCTCATGTTATGATCTCAGGGGTCCCCCGTCAGGCTCCCTGCTCAGTGGGGAGCCTGCTTCTCCTCTCCCTTTGTTTGCCACTCCCCCTGCGTGTGCTCTCTTTCTCTCTGTCAAATAAATAATAAATAAAATCTTAAAAAAAACCCACCCAATATAGCTCACCTACAAATGTATTCAACGATTTCATCTACAACAGTATCTGACAGTGTCAAAATCTCCACATATTTGTGTTTTTAAAAAAGTTTGTTTAAGTCATCTCTACAGCCAAAGAGGCAACCCAATGTGGAGTTCAAATTCACAACCCTGAGCCAGCCAGGTGCCCCAATTTTTGTGTCTTGGTATAAAGATTTAGGAACCGTTCGAATCCCATTGATATAAGACAGGGTATTTCCGCCGGATTATCGGCTGATTGGGTTATCCTCTCCCTTCCTCCATAAAAGGAGAGTCAGAAGCAGAAATCTCACACTTTCCAGCAAGCCACCAGCTCTCACATCAGGAGTGCAGCCATGGAAGGACCTGCATCCGCGCGTTCTTCCAACCAGCCCGCTTTGGTGAGTGTGGAGTGCATGCTGATGGAACCAGGGTCCTTTAGTATGCTTACCCTTATGTGAAACTTCTTTTAAGTGAGAAGACACGAGATTTAAAAATGAGGAGAAATCTTACTGAAAGCTGCTTCTTAGGTGTTAATGTTTTTTGAAGTGATGTTTAAGGTATTGTACTATTTTGCATGTGAAGGTTTTTTGGGCTAATAGGCTAGATATTTTTGTTTTGTGGTTTTTTTTCAACCAACAATATCACCAGGACATGGATGTAGCCTGTGGTCCTGCACTGTTTAAATCGTTCCCCTCTTTGGAAAATTCCTTAATTTGCAATGTTCTTGGTCTTTTTTTAAATTTTAATTTAGTTCTTTGCTCACATATGTCCTCAGTTAGTCCTCCCCTAATCTCATCATCAATAATTGTAATTAATTTCTTTTTTTTTTCAAAGATTTTATTTGTTTATTTGATAGGCAGAGACCACAAGTAGGCAGAGAGGCAGGCAGAGAGATGAGGAAGCAGGCTCCCCACTGAGCAGAGAGCCCGATGCGGGGCTCGATCCCAGGACTCTGGGACCATGACCCGAGCTGAAGGCAGAGGCTTTAACCCACTGAGCCACCCAGGCGCCCCTGTAATTAATTTTTTTTGTCCTGTTATCCCTCCCCACTATCTTCCTCCATTCCTCCTCCTTCCTCTATCAACCTTACTGTTTGTCACAGCCATTAATTATACCTGTCATGATATTAGACATTCATTACTCTTTGTATTAAGTCTTTTGTCTCACCAAGATTAAAATAAAGAGGGGCAGTAACTTTGTTAAGTTAAATTCTGGATCATGGGTTTTAGTGCACAACCTGGCATGTAATAGGTGTTCTAGAAATGGGAGGATCAAGTATTTTTCCATCCAAACTAGGACCTCTTGAGTATTGAAAGGGTCATTGTTAATAATTATGGTAGGAGGGGCACCTGGGTGGCTCAGAGGGTTAAGCCTCTGCCTTTGGCTCAGGTCATGATCCCAGGGTCCTGGGGTTAAACCCCATGTTGGGCTCCCTGTATATTCAGTGGGAAGTCTGCCTCTCTCTCCCTGAAATAAATGAATAAAACTTAAAAAAATTATGTAAGGATGAATACCCAACTTTTGTATCAACATGGATGGGACTGGAGGAGATTATGCTAAGTGAAATAAGTCAAGCGGAGAGAGTCAATTATCATAGGGTTTCACTTACTTGTGGAGCATAAGGAATAACACAGAGGACACTGGGAGATGGAGCGGAGAAGTGAGTTGGGAAAAATCAGAGGGGGAGATGAACCAGGAGAGAATGTGGACTCTGAGAAACAAACTGAGGGTTTTGGAGGGATGGAGGGGGGGATGGGTGAGCCTGGTGGTGGGTATTATGGAGGGCACGTATTGCATGGAGCACTGGGTGTGGTGCATAAACAATGAATCTTGGAACTCTGAAAAAATAAAACAGAATTAAAAAAAAAGAAATAATTATGTCAGGACAACTGGAATGATATGGGATTTATGGCTTCCCTTAAAAAAGTGATAGAAATGGTTGGTTTAAAAAGAAAGGCACACTGATTAAGTTTGCATTTTAAACAGCTTATTGTGATTAGAATCTTCTATGGTACTCCTCCCATATCCCCCAGGGTGACATGTTCCAAGACCCTCAGTGGATACCTGAAACCATGGATAGTATTTAACCCTATGTATATCCTATATATTTTTTCCCTATACATACATACTTATGATAAAGTTTAATTTAGAAATCGGGCACAGCAAGAAGTTAACAACAATAATAAAGTAGAATTAAGTATAACCATATATTATAATAATTTATGTGAATGTAGTCTCTCTTGGAATATTTTACTGTACTCCCCCTTCTTCTCGTGATGATGTGAGATAACAAAATGCCTATGTGATGGGATGGAGTCGGGTGAATGACATAGGCACTGTGATGTAGGGTTAGGGTACACTCCTCTAACCATTCCATCTGGACCTCAGACCACAGTTGACTTTGGTTAACTGAAACTGTGGATAAAGGGAATGCTACAGTGAATTCCAGGGAGAAAGAATTAAAAAAAAATCTTAGGCAGTGATCATTTAGTGCAGTCTGGCACCATAGAGATGATCTTGCTGTATAATAGTGGTTGAGTGAATTTATTTGAAAAATCTAGAAAGTTTTGTTTTTTTTTTTTAGTTTGAATAATTTCTTTCAGTAAATATAACTTAGTGCCTTCTAAGGCAAAACAAGTGGATACTAGTATAAAACATTAAGGTTCACATTAATCATCTCTTCACTGAATATCCATTTATAGAAAAACAATATGTGGGGCACCTGGGTGGCTCATTTGAGCGTCTGCCTTCTGCTCAGGTCATGATCTAAGGGTCCTGGGATTGAGCCCTGAATCGGGCTTCATGCTCAGCTGGGAGCCTGCTTCTCCCTTCCCCTTCCCCTGGTTTGTCTCTCTTTCACTTTTTCCTCTCAATAAATAAGTAAAATCTTAAAAAAAAAGAAAAACTATATGAAAGAGATAATACATGTACTAGTGAACATTGAAAAAAATTAACACAGAAAATGTAATTCTGATGACTGGATCAGAAAGATCACTGGGGAAATGGTGTTTTGTGGGGAAACTGAAATGTGCTCAAGAATTATTCAGAAGTTGAGAGTCTTATTATTTATTTGATTTTTAAAATTTTTATTTAAATTCAAATTAGTTAATATATAGTATATTATTAGTTTCAGGGGTAGAATTCAGAGATTCATCAGTTGCATGTAACACCCAGTGCTCATTACATCAAGTGCCCTCCTTAATGCCCATCACACAATTACCCCATCCCCACCTCCCCTCCAGCAACCCTCAGTTCAGTTTTCTAGAGTTAAGAGTCTCTTACGGCTTGCCTCCCTCTCTGTTTTTCTCTTATTTTATTTTTCCTTCCATTCCTACATGTTCATCTGTTTTGTTTCTTAAATCCCACATATGAGTGAGAGCATATGGTATTTATCTTTCTCTTGACTGGCTTATTTTGCTTAGCATAATGTCCTCTAGTTCTATCCACATTGTTACAAATGGTAAGATTTCATTCTTTTTGATGGCTGAGTAATATTCCATTATAGCATTTTTATCCATTCATCTGTTGATGGACACCTGGGCTCTTCCCATAGTTTGGCTGTTGTGGACATTGCTGCTGTAAACATTGGGGTGCATGTGCCCCTTTGAATCACTAAACAGTGATTATCCTTTGGATAGTGATATATCCTTTGGACAAGTGATTTATCCAAAGTGATATATCCTTTGGATAAATACCTAGTAGTCAATTGCTGAGTCATAGGGTAGTTCTATTTTTAACTTTTTGAGGAATCTCCATACCATTCTCCAGAGTGGCTGCACCAGTTTGCATTCCCACCAACCGTGCTAGAGGGTTCCCTTTTCTCTATATCCTCACCAACATCTGTTCCCTGAGTTGTTAATTTTAGCCATTCTGACCAGTGTCAGGTGGAATCTCATGTGGTTTTGATGTCTATTTCCCTGATGCCAAGTGATTTTGAGCAGTTTTTCATGTGTCTGTTGTTCATTTGTATGTCTTTTTTGGAGAAATGTCTGTTTATGTCTTCTCCCCATTTCCTGACTGGATTTTTTTTTTTTTTGGTTTTTTTTTTTGGGTGTTGAGTTTTTTAGATGGATTCAGGACTCATTATTATGAGTGTGAGGTGGCCGGTGGCCGGAATGACACTCAGGTTTAGACAGGACATTATATTAGCAGCGGGTTTGGGGACACTTTGATAAAAATGAATTATTTGGGGAATTGGTTGGTTCAACCTCGGATCTGGTCACTGTGAGTGGAGTCATCAGTATTATCACCGAAGAGATGAGTGGGAGGATGGCACTGGGTATCAGGGTTGGAGTTAGATCTGGGCTGATTCTATGGGCATTTCTAGTTCTATGGGATAATGGTATTTGAAATCAAGGAAATGGAAGGATGGCCTATACAGGGGTGTGGATGAACAAATGTGAAAGCAGGACTGATTTCTAAGAAGCATCAACCATTGTGTTAAGTCAGATAAAGGAACTGACATTAACAGGAAGGAGAAGAGAAGGAGGAATATCAGGGAGAATGTTTTGCACCAGAGCCTTGAAAAGTGGTTTACAATAGAGATCTTTGTACAAAAAAAAAAAAAAGTGGAACTGTGTGATGGGAATATGGTGTTTTTGAGTTACTTATTTATGAACAGGAAGATAGTTGAGTGAATATGGGATTTCGGTGTGCAAGTCAAAGAAATTGATTATCTCAGGGTTGGGAGGGATATAATCTCACTGAAGATGAGACACGAAAGCTAAGAACTCCAGGAGGTAGTGTGCCTTAAAGCATAATAAACTGAAAACCTGAAGTCTTGGGATACAAAGAAACCTATGATCCTTGTGCCCAAATAATGGTGGGTCAGGGGGTACTAGCATGTGTGTGGTTGACACTGACACGGGTGGGAAGAGGGAAACATCCTCTAGGGAACGTGGTGGAGGAGAAAGGGTCTGGAGTTGGCACTGGGTAATGACCTCAAACTTTCTTGACTTATGTCTGCTTGATGGTGTCCCAGAACTAATTGTCAGTGTGTGGTACCCGCACCCGCAGCATCAGCACCACCTGGGAACCCTTGGAAATGTAGATTCCTGGCCCCACCCCAGACCTACTTGGCTTGAGGTCCAGAAACCTACGTTTTAGCAACTCCCTGAATGATTGTGATGCCCAGTGCAATTCAAGACGTATTTCCCCATGGAGAGAGGAGGGTGGAAAATCCAAATGAGTGGAGAACATTCTTTGTGGCTGGTGGTCCTCATCTCTCATCTTATTCACATATCATACTTCTTTTTGTTTTCAAAGAGCAAGCTCAAAAGAAACATGATGCTCCAGACCATAGAGAAGAAAAGACAAGTCCATTTAACCAAGGCCAAGAAAAGACATCATGAAAGAACTGCACCTCCTACAAGGCTGACCAGTTGCATTTTTAAAAGGCCAGTCACAAGCATAACTTCCCATCCTGGCAATGAGGTCAGGTATAATCAATGGGACAGGATCTTGGAGAAGCCCCAGCAAATCTCTGCATACAGCAGACTGCAGGGACTCCAAGCCCACAGCAGTGAAGGAGAACTTTTAAGTACTTTGGACTTCATAAGTACCTCACAAGTCATTGCACGAGGCAGTGCGGAGGTAGGGTTTCTACCTAGTGGCCCTGGGCCCAGCATGGTACCATTTTGGGCAGGGATGGTCCCAGGAGTGGGTCTCCATCTCCCACCACCCATCTGCAGACAGCAAGTAACACCTGGAGATATCCGGAGGCAGACTTGGAAAGTGAAAAAATCAAGAGAGAGACTGGCTGAGGCCTTGAGGGCAGACAGGCTTGCCAGGCAGGTGGAGAGAGCCAGAAGCCAAGAGGAACGTTCTGACAACTAGAGGAAACGTTGGAAAAGGTTATGTGGAAGGATCCAGTAGGGCGCTTCACTGTGAGACAGCCCCCAGTTTCACTTCCCGTCATGATGTCAATCTTGTTTCTTGCTCTATACCACTGTGCTTTATTACATCAAACTTGTCCTTCATTAAACTCTTGAGAGACAAGGTTGTGAAAGAGTCGAGGGGTGGTTTTGTGGGTAAGAGATTGGATTTCAGAAAATAAATAAATTGGAAAAAAAATAAAAAAAAAGAGATTGGATTTCATGTGGAATAAGTCAGAGAAACAGGGATTATACGGTTTCATTTATATGTGGAACGTAAGGAATAATGCAGAGGACAATAGGGGTCGGGGGGAAAACTGAATGCGAAGAAATCAGAGAGGGAGACGGGCCACATGAGACTCTTGACACCAGGAAACAAAACTGAGGGTTGTAGAAAAGGAGGAGGGTAGGGAGATGGGGTAACTGGGTGATGGGTATTAAGGAGGGCATGTGGTGTGATGAGCAATGGGTGTTATACTGAACTCATGAATCATTGAACATTATATCAAAACCCAATGATGTATGATATCCTGGCTAATTGAATTTAAATAAAAAAGAAATAAGAAATAAAAAAAAGAAAAAAAGAAAGAATCCTTGCTAGCAGGCTCACTGCCTTTACCCCGAATGAAAATTGTCCACCCCACAGCACAGGACACATTGAAATTATTCAATAAACAATTCATTTTACTTATAAACAATGTATCCAGGAAACATTATAATCATTTATGGTGAACAAATAATTGATAGAATAAAGGTGTCACATCACAGAAGTCAGAGGGGGAGACTGTCTCACTAGGGTCAGGAAGGAAAACAAGTGATGTGATTCTGGAAGATTCTGGCGTTTTCTGGACTTTTTAAACTTTTGGTAGAGTAGTTTTTTTTTAATTTATTTATTTTCAGTGTAACAGAAATCACTGTTTATGCACCACACCCAGTGCTCCATGCAATACGTGCCCTCCTTAATACCCACCACCTGGCTCCCCCAACCTCCCCCCACCCCCCACCCCCACCGCCCCTTCAAAACCCTCAATTAGTTTTAGCAGAGATGGGGAAGGAAGCCTGATTTCAGAGGGTCAAAGACTGAAAAACAAAAGGTTAGAGAGTGAGTGGAAGTGGACAGCTATGCCTCAGACAGCTGTACTCCGTGCCTCCTATCATAGGCACTGGATTTAACAGTGGAAAACTCCCTCCCAGAGCCAGCAGGTTTGGTGGAGGCTGATTCCACCCCAGAACAGGGACAGGTCTGACTCTTCAGTGTGCGTTAATCTGCATATTCCAGATTCTCAATGTCTTGGGGTAGGACATTCTCACTCTGGTCCAGTAGGATCCAGGCACAGAGCCTTTTATGGAGCATGAGGTGGAACCCAGTATACAGGGCTCTTACCTGCCAGACCTGGCATTCTGGGAGGTGGAGCTGAGTGAGGCCACAGTGTAGGAGTGGCTGCCTGGGTTTGAGAGGGAGGACAGCACAGTAAGGGTGGGCATGGGGGTGGACAGGACAAGACCCCTCATTTGTATTCTGCAAGTATCTATGTCTGGACATAATCTATTCAAGTTCCATCAACATAGCTGAATTCTACCCTCATTGAGTCTTTCCTATTTTTATTTTCTATTAAATCATTTTATCTTAAGTTAATTTTATTTTATTTATTTTTTGGAGGAGTAAATTATTTATTTTTTAATTTAAATTCAATTAGCCAACATAAAGTACATCATTAGTTTCAGATGTAGTGTTCAATAATTCAGTTGCATGTAACACCCAGGCTCATCTTTTACGTTAATTTCTGTTGGGTTTTTCCCTCCCATGCATTTAAATTATTCCTGACTGGTTTCCAGATGTGGGCTAAATTTCAGGGAGTGAAGCTGAAAAATGAAGGGGTTCCTTCCCAACCTGGGCCCAGCAGAATGGCTCTCACAAAGAAGGGTGGAAAGAAGGGCCGTTCTGCTATCAGCGAGGTAGTGACCAGAGAGTACACCACCAACATTCACAAGCCCATGCATGGAGTGGGTTTCGAGAAGTGTGTCTCTTGAGCACTCAGAGAGATCTGGAAATTTGCCATGAAAGAGATGGGACCTCCAGATGTGCATGTTGATGCCAGGCTCAACAAAGCTGTCTGGGTCAAAAGAATAAGGAATATTCTAGACAGTATTCATGTGCGGCTGTCCAGAAAAATGTAGTGAGGGTGAAGATTCACCAAAGAAGTTCTATATGTTGGTTATCTATGTACGTGTTACCACTTAAAAAAAAATCTACAGATAGGGGCACCTGGGTGGCTCAGTGGGTTAAAGCCTCTGCCTTCAGCTCAGGTCATGATCCCAGGGTCCTGGGATCGAGCCCCACATTGGGCTCTCTGCTTGGTGGTGAGCCTGCTTCCCCCTCTTTCTCTGCCTGCCTCTCTGCCTGCTTGTGATCTCTGTCTGTCAAATAAATACATGAAACCTTTAAAAAAAATCTACAGATAGTTAATGTGGATGGGAACTAATTGCTGATTGTCAAGTAAGGGTTGAAAACTACAAAATGGAGAAGGAGAGGAAGGATGTGGAGGAGAAGAGGAAGAAGAAGAAGGAGGAGGAGGGGGAGGAGGAGGAGGGGAGGGGGAGGGGGGGAGCAGGAGGAGGAGGAGGAGAGGGGGAGGGGGAGGGGGGGCAGGAGAAGGAGGAGAAGGAAGAAAGAGGAGGAGAAGGAGAAGGAGAGGGGGAGGGGAGGAGGGGAAGAAGAGGAACAAGAAGAAGAAGGAGGTGTTCAGGCGTGATAACTAGGGACCAGGGAAATTTACATGATGATATCCTGCATGGTCAGCGACCTCCAGGACCTCTGTATGATAGGCCATGCATTAATTAGAATTTTAAAGACAATGTACTATATTAGCTTATGGTGGTTTGAATGAGAATAAATGGGGAGTCCTATGCTCAATTCATGGTTTATCAACAGCAGAGAATCCTCCCTTGCCTCTTCCAGGTCCCGGTGCTTGGGCATTCCTGCTGCCTGTGGCAGCACACCCCAATCTCTGCCTGCATCTTTTACACAGCCTGCTTCCCTCCACATATCTATGTATCTTCTCTTCTTAGAAAAACACCAGTCATTGCATTTATGGCCCACTCTAAACCCAGTCTGAGTGCAGTGTGCTACCTGCCACTTCTTTTTTGGCTAGACTAGGTTTCTTTCCTCCATTCTTGGCTCTCTCCTCCCTGACCTCAGCTCCCTCTTCCTCCCTGTCACTTCTGGACCCAGTTGGTTCTTTGGGCTCTCTCTGGATGGTCACAATTTCTCTGATTTTCAGGGCTTCTGTTCAGCCCTGTCAGATGTCTCTCTCTGCACCCCCCCCCAACCAAACCATACCAGTTTGGCTTGCTGCATTTTATTTTTTCTTATTTCAAGGAGGCAAAAGATCTGTACATTAGAAAGTATAAGACACAGAAGGAAATTGAAGAAGACAAATAAATGGAAAGATATCCTGTGTTCATAGATTTTAAGAATTAATGTTATTAAAATGCTTATTCTGCCCCAAGCCATATACAGATTCAATGCAATTTCTATCAAAATTCTATTGGTATTTTTCAGATTTTTTAAAAAAAAACTACAATGGAATATTACTCAGCTATCAAAAATGAAGCCTTGCCATTTGCAATGATGTGGATGGAGCTAGAGGGTATTATGCTAATAATAATGGTAATAATAATGCTAATAATGCTAACAAGGCAAAATAAGTCAATCAGAGAAAGACAATTATCATGTGATTTCAATCATATGTGGAACTTAAGAAATAAACAGGATCATAGGAGAAGGGAGGGAAAAATAAAACAAGATGAAATCAGGGAGGGAGACAAACCATAAGAGAGACAACTCTAGGAAACAAACTGAGGGTTGCTGGAGGGGAGATGGGTGGGGGGATGGGGTAACTGGGAGGTGGGCATTAAGGAGGGCACATGCTGGAATGAGCACTGGGTGTTACATGCAACTGATGAATCTCTAAATTTTACCACCGAAACTAAAAAAAAATTTTTTTCACACCGAGCTACAAAATACTCCAAATAGCTAAAGCAATTCTGAACAAAAAGAAAAAAGCTGGAGGCACCACACTTTCTGCTTTTATTTTTTTTTTAATTTTATTTTATCTTTTCAGTGTTCCAAGATTCATTGTTTATGCACCACACACTTTCTGATTTTAAATAATACTACAAAACTATAGTGTTCAAAGCA
Organism: Neogale vison; assembly: GCF_020171115.1. Taxonomy (NCBI): domain Eukaryota; kingdom Metazoa; phylum Chordata; class Mammalia; order Carnivora; family Mustelidae; genus Neogale; species Neogale vison. The sequence goes on from NC_058096.1 coordinate 219,523,992, forward strand.
GTATAGTACTGGCATAAAAACTGACAGACACACCAATAGAACAGAATAGAGGGCCCACAAATAAACCCACACACATAAGGTCAACTAATTTTCAACGAAGTCACTAAGAATGTAGAGTTAGGAAAGGATAGTATTTTCAGTGAATGACTTGAGAAAACCAGATATGTACATGGAAAAGATTGAAAGTGGACTCTTAGATCATGCACAAAGATCAACTTTTTTAAAAAAGATTTTATTTATTCATTTGACAGACAGATCACAAGCAGGCAGAGAGGCAGACAGAGAGAGAGGAAGGGAAGCAGGCTCCTCCGAAGAGCAGAGAGTCCAACGCGGGGCTCGATCCCAGGACCCTGGGATCATGACCTGAGCCAAAGGCAGAGGCTTTAACCCACTGAGCTACCCAGGCGCCCCAAAGATCAACTTTTGATTGATTGATGGATTATGTTCAGTTAGTCACTCTACGGTATATCGTTAGTTTTTGATGTGTTCAATGATTCATTAGTTCTGTATAACACTCAGTACACACGTGCCGTCCCTAATACCCATCAGACTAAACACTTCACCTAAGAGCTGAAACTAAAAATCCTAGAGGAAAATTTGGAAGAAAACTTCTTGACATTGATCTTAGCCATAATTTTTTTTTTTTTTGTATCTGACGCCAAAAGCACAGGCAACAAGAGCAAAACTGAGTAAGTGGGATGACCTCAAACAAAAAAGTTACTGCACACAAAGGAAGTAATCAACAAAATGAAAAGGGAACATATGAAATGGAAAAAATATTTGCAAATAGGATATAATTGATAAAAGGTTAAGATCCAAAATATGTAAGGAACTCATTCAATGCAAATATCAAAACCCCCACAAAACCCAGAACCCCCTCCAAAACACAACTAAACAAAAAAATCACCCAATGTTGGCATTTAGATCAGTTAATAGATGGGCACAGGAGCTGAATAGACATTTTCCAAAGAAGAGACGCAAACGCCCATGAGGTCCATGGAAGGGTGTTCAACATCACTAATCGTCAGAGGGATGTAAATGAAAAGCACATAAGATACCATCTCATACCTGTTAGCATGGTTGTTCTATGAAAGTGGAACGTCTACAAAAGTGGAAAGAGTGAGGGTGTAGAGAACAGAGAAACATTATACCCTGTTGGCAGGAACGTAACTAGGACAACCACATGATCCAGTGATCCCACTCTCCCCGTATTTATCCAAAGGAAAGAAAATCACTGTCTTGAAGAGAGAGCTGCACTCCCATGTTCACCTTAGCATCATTCCCAGTAGCCAATGTATGCAAACAACACTGTCCACTGACAGAGGAATAAAGAAAATGTGATTATTCTATAATGTGTGTGTGTGCGTGCTTATTATTCACCTATGAGAAAGAAATAAGTCCTGCTATTTGCAACAACAGGGATAAAGCTGGAGTGAAATAAACTGGACACAGAAACACAAATCCTGCGTGATCTCACTTTTACATGGCATCTAAAAAAAGTCCAAATACAGTAACACAAAATACAATGGAATTTATCAGAGGCTGGGTTGTGGTGGGGGGGAGGAAAGATTTGATCAAAAGATACAATCTGGGGCACCTGGGTGGCTCAGTGGGTTAAGCCTCTGCCTTTAGGTCAGGTCATGATCTCAGGGTCCTGGGATCGAGCCCCACATCGGGCTCTCTGCTCAGCAGGGAGCCTGCTTCCTCCTCTCTCTCTGCCTGCCTCTCTGCCTACTTGTGATCTCTGTCTGTCAAATAAATAAAAAACTTTTAAAAAATATTATTTATTTGATGGAGAGAGAAATCACAAGTAGGCAGAAGTAGGCAGAGAGGCAGGCAGATAGAGAGGGAGAAGCAGGCTCTCTGCTGAGCAGGGAGCCTGACGCGGGCCTCGATCCCAGGACGCTGAGATCATGACCAGAGCTGGAGACAGAGGCTTAACCCACTGAGCCTCCCAGGCACCCCATAAATAAAATCTTTAAAATAAAAACGATACAATATTTCAGTCATAAGATGAACAGATTGTGCAGACCTAATGTACACCATGGTGATTATAGTTAATAATTATGTATTGCATACTTAAAATTTGCTTAGAGAGTAGATCTCAAGTGTGTTATCACCACACCAGAAAATGATAGCTAGGTGAGGTGATGGATATGCTAATTAGCTTAACTGGGATAATGATTTCACAATGTATGTGTATATCAAATGATATTGTATGTTTTAATTATATACAATTTTAATTTGACAACCAAACCTTAATAATGCTGGAAAAAACAAACCAGAAAACATGAAAAAACGTTTAACCTCTTGGCTTGAGGGAAATGCTAACGAATCAGGACATACTATCTTACACACATCAGATTAGCCAAAATGAAGAAGCAATACCACATGCTTCAGATCATGATCTGGACTGAAGGCAGACGCTTAACTGACTGAGCCACCCAGGCGTCCCAGAACATTGGTTTTTGATCCCTGTTTACCCTCTCAGCACATGGAGAGATAACCTCCATCCAGAATTTTTACTCTTTTCCATATGCTGTCTTGTACTCTAAAATCCAATTACAGGGAGCCTAGGTGACTCAGTCATTAAACGTCTGCCTTCCGCTCAGGTCATGCAAAATCCCAGAGTCCTGGGATCGAGCCTCGCATTGGGCTCCCTGCTCATCGGGAACCCTGCTTCTTCCTCTCCTATTACCCCTGCTTATGTTCCCTCTCTTGCTGTCTCTATATCAAAATAAATAAAAATCTTTAAAAAATTAAAAACCAAATCACCTTGTTCCACATTCTTGAATTCCTCATGCCTTCTATACAGGTTAATGCTAGTTTGCCCTTCATCCCCAAGGTCACTTAAATAGCTACCCATACTAGGCGACGCAGAGAGCAATGTAATTAGTTCTTTCTTCACTGATTGCCATGAACTCACGTTTCGTCAACCTTCATGCGGTGACTGGCACAATTAGCTGCATATTTAAGTCACCTAGGTAAGTTTTAAAGTACTGTTTGAAATACTCCTTATCCCCTTCGTGTAATGTACAGAGATGCCAATAATCCTGCCTGGGATCTAGTCCTTTCCAATATTACCAGGTAATTCTAATGTGTTCCAAAGTCTGAAAAAAACATGAGAAAAAGAGCCCTTTGTCTTACTGTCAAAAAATTTGGAGTTCTTAGAAAATAAATTGTTTTCCTGGCCCCTCCCACAGACATTGTGACACACTTGGTCTGGAACATGTCCAAATACCCACAGCGTTAAAAGCATCCAAGGTGTGTTTCCCACAAGTCAGGGTCCAGGACCACAGCCCCCCAAGCAGCTAGAGGCGTAGTTTCTCATCCTTGGCTATTCTGTAGTTCCCTGGGGATTTGTAAAATTCCTGCAGACCAGGCTGCATCCTGCATCAGCAGATGACAAGGGCTAGGACTGGACACAGTTATCAGTGGTTGTTAACTGTCCAGCTGATTCCAATGTACATCCAGGCTGGGACCAGTTAAATAATCACCTGATGTTAATCACAGTTAACAACAGGTGATGCCAGGTGACAAATACGGATTCTTGCTCTCCCTCTGGGGGAACTGGTCTGCAACAGCTACAGGCTGGGGCAGCTTTTGGAAGGAAGAGGAATTTAGGATAACAGGCTCAGCGATCAGGAAGTTAAGTGCTATGAGAGTGAGGCACATGAAGAGGGAGGCAAAGAGAGCACCAAGAAACCCCCCAGGGGGCTCTTGACTCTAATGATGTTGTCGCTGGCCATACTCTCTGTCCTGGGATACTCACTGCCCCGATGCCGAGTTCTCTAGATTATCCGAACCAGCACATATATTGTCTAAGGATTCCCACTCCCTTGCTTTGCCCCCTGAGTCTCAGGTCACCCTGGAGGGTGTCTCATGGGGCAGCCTTCCCTGTGCTCCCCCTTTAGCTACCAGAGATAGGAGAGAGGAAGTCTCTCCTTTGCTCCCTCCTTCCTAGTTAAAGACATAGCTTCTGCACCACCGTCAGTCTTGGGATGGCCCTGGGAGGAACTACCTCCCAATGCAGTGTGGAGAAGCTGACAAAGTGAGCCAGACTGTGCATGTGAGGAAAAAGAGTTTCATTTTTCCCTAGGCATTAAGCACTAATCAGTGTAACTCAAGTTGAGAAGGGAATGGTCCTATCTTTTTTTTTTTTTAAGATTTTTAAAATTTATTCATTTGACAGAGAACGAGAACACAAGCGGCGGGGGAGGACAGAAGGAGAGGGAGAAGCAGACTTCCTGCTGGGCAGGGAGCCCACAGGGCTGGATCCCAGGACCCCTAGGATCACAACCTGAGCTGAAGGCAGATGCTTAACTGACAGAAGTGCCCTGGGGATGGTCACTTCTTTAGTGCATTTGTTTGTATCTTTAAGGAAAACAGTTTGCATTTGTGGAATGATTAGCATTGGCTGGAGGTGGAGAAACCCAGTGGGTCAGTACTGGAGAGTGTTGGAGGTGTGGGGGGGATCCATGTGTGAGCCAGGGGAGAGGACTGTACCCTTCATTCCCAGATGTTCCCTGATCCACAGACAAGGGTTACTCATGCTGCTGACATTCTAGTCTTGGTCTGTTTGCCTTTGGGTGTTTTTGCTTAAAGACCTAAATGTAAGATCTGAAAACATAAAAATCTTAGACAAGAGCACAGGCAGTAATTTCTCTGACACTGGCTGTAGCAACTTCTTACTAGATCTGTCTCTTGAGGCAAGGGACATCAAAGCAAAAATGAACTCTCGGGACTTCATCAGAACAAAAACTTCTGCACAGCAAAGAAAATTATCAACAAAATGAAGAGGAAACCTATTGAATAGAAGATGATATTTGCAAACAATATATTTATTAAGGGGTTAGTATCCAAAATATATAAAAAAACTTACACAACTCAACACCAAAAAAAAAATCTGATTAAAAAAAGGGTATGGAATCTGAATAGACATTTTTCCAGAGAGGATATACAGATGGCCAACGGACACATGAAAATAGGTTCAACATCACTCATCAACAGGGAAATGCAAATCAAAACCATAATGAGATATTGCCTCACACCAGTTAGAATGGCTAGAATAAAAAAGACAAGAAATAACAAGTGTTGGTGAAGACACGGAGAAAAGGGCACTGTTGGTAGGAATGTAAATTGATGCAACCACTATGGAAAACAGTATGGAAGTCCTTCAAAAAATTGAAAAAAGAAATACCATATGATTCAGTAATTCCGCTACTGGGTATTTACCCAAAGAAAACCAAAACACTAATTCAAAAAGATATATGCACCCCTATGTTTATTGCAGCATTATTTACAATAGCCAATATATGGAAGAAACCCAAGTGTCCATCAATAGATGAATGGATAAAGATGTGGTCTATATATACAATGGAATATAATTCAGCCATAAAAGGGTGAGATCTTGCCATTTGTGACAACATGGATGGAACTAGAGGATATTATGCTAAGTGAAATAAGAGAGACAGATAAAGACAAATACCATATGATTTCATTTATATGTGGAATCTAAAAATCAAAACAAATGAATAAACAAACAAAAACCAGAATCAGACCTATAAGTACAGAGAACAAACTGATGGTTGCCAGTAGGGAGGGTATGGGGGAGATGGGCAAATGGGTAGGATGAGTGGGAGATCTAGGCTTCCAGTTATGAAAGTCATAAGGATGAAAGGCATAGCACAGGGCATATAGTCATTGATATTTTAATAATATTGTATGGTGACAGATGGTAGCCATGACCCAATGTAAAATGAAAGATGGAGGAAGGGAGGGAAGGGGGAGGGAGGGAGAGAGGAAAGAAGGAGGAAGTAAGGAAGAGGTGAAGGAAGGAAGGGAGGGAGGGAGGAAGAGGGTAGAGATAGAACAGCTTGCTTCCACAGCAAACTGAATATATATCTACCAAGTATGAAAACAGGAGTCAAGATTTTGAAGGAAGCTCCCCAAACCATGTTATAGAATTAAAACACGACTTCCATTCACATGTCCAGGGGATGCTGGAAGAGTTACCCAAACACCTTTTAATAGGTTGCTTTATTCTCGATCGTCCTTTTCACTCTCAGGAAAGCCGGTAATGAGTCTGGAGCATGGGTTGCATTGTGCTATGAAGATATGTTGCTGCTTTTCCCAGGGAAGTCCACTGTGTTTTCCACCTCCATTTGGAAAATTGACAGAAGGGAAAGAAAACGCATTAATGATGTGTCAATTATAAGTAAAAGAACAGGTGGGTAGGTACTTTCTGGATTAAAATCAAAGAGCCATATAAATGATTGCATCAAAAGATGATGTACTGGAGGTTTCAAGTAATCTGCCAGAAGGAGAACCCAATGAGTCATTGCCCATGTGGTGATTAGTCAGTTTCCATCTTTTTGCTCACTGAATTCTCTGAAGGCGGGAACAGCTCTGTTCTGTATCATTGTGCTCTCAATGCTTAGACAGTGACCGGCACAAACCAGGTTGTCAGTGCATATTTGTTGAAGGATCACACGGCTTTAGCATCCTCAATAGACAGAAGGAGCTGAGGACCACAGAGCTGAAAACACCTGCTCACGGTCAGATAAAGAGAAGGTTGCTGTATCATGCTTCCCCTATGTTTTGCTCTTTCCACTAAACCACACCATTCCCAGATTATTGTTATAGTTTATGATACACGAATTCTGAGCCTCTGATTTAAACCTTTCGATCAAGCTACTTGTTCAGTTCCCATGGGCCTTTTTCAAGGTCTGAAGCAGCAAAGAGGAAGAAATGCCTGGCTTGGCTTTGAAGGCTCTGGGACAAAAAAGGAAAGCTGAACATCATGTAGAAACAAACTTCAAACCATGGGTTTCAGAATCTGAGTGTCCCCAGATTTCTGAGAGAAAGCTGTGGGTGGAAATACTGAAGGGAGCCCACACATTCTATGCCCATGACCTCCACTGTGGGGATTGCACTATTCTTTTATGCTTTTCTCTAACAAATACTGATATGGCTCTTATTATCTTCCAGCATTATTCCAAATGCTTTACTAGCATTAACTCATTTCATTTGGAGATTTTAATCTTCAAATCAAAAAGATTTAATCTTCTTTTACTCCCCAGGACTCAGCACAGTGTGTGGCTATAAGAGACCAAAAGAAAATTGCCAATGGATTTAAGTGTTCATGGATGATTCACCTCAAAGAACAAAAGCAATAGATCTAGGTTTCTGAAAGCTACAGACTGAATGATTAAAATGCAATCTTATTTGTGGAGCATAACAAATAGCATGGAGGACAAGGGGCGTTAGAGAGGAGTAGGGAATTTGGGTAAATTGGAAGGGGAGGTGAACCAAGAGAGACTATGGACTCTGAAAAACATCTCAGGGGTTTGAAGTGGTGGGGGGTGGGAGGTTGGGGTAACAGGGGGTGGGTATTATAGAGGGCACGGCTTGCATGGAGCACTGGGTGTGGTGAAAAAATAATGAATACTGTTTTTCTGAAAATAAATAAATTTAAAAAAATAAAAATGCAATCATATAGAAAATAAGAAAGCGTAAGGTAGTGATTGGGGATGGATACATGGGCAGAGATGAGATAATGCTACTGCATGAAAATGTTAATTGTAGACTATAGGTAGTGTATAGATAGATATTCATTGTAAAATTATTAAAACTTTCCTTTATCTGGGGGCACCTGGGTGGCTCAGATGGTTAAGTGACTGACTTCAACTCAGGTCATGATCCCAGGGTCCTGGGATCAAGCCCTGCATTGGGCTCCTCGCTCATCAGAGAACCTGCTTCTGCCTCCCACCCACCCCCCCGCTCAAATTAATGTGAAATATGCCAGTAGAGTTTTGTACAAATAAATCCAGAAAGATCCCACCCTTGGCTGAAGATCTCATTTTTGAAGACGGCTCCCTCTTTGAAAAGCAAGGATCAGGTATCTCAAATGATGAAATCAAGGAAGGTCAGACATGGAGAAAAACATGAAATGAGAGAAGAGGAAATCTTACCGTTTTGGTCTGGGTGACTGAGCCAAAAAAGTCATAGTTGCCAGTTTCTGTCCTTTTCCTTATCTTCTTGAACCAGCGTCTGTATTCTTCTCGTACCTAACGTGCAAGCACACAGAAATGGACCTCATTTCAGAGAGTATGAACAAGGAATGAATGCCATAAAATAGGCTCTGGAAGGCGTGAATTCCTTCCTCCCTTCCCCTGCCAGTTTTTCAAGTCTTGCAACCTCACTCATTGGCCATAGAGACCCTCCCATTAATGTTTTATGAATTGCATTTATATCATTAACACATTTTTTTTTTACAATTTTCATTGTGATGGAGCATATATAATGTAAATTTACCACAGTATCCATTTTTTGGGTATACAGGTCAGTGGTGTCAATTATATTCATGACATGTGGAACCATCACTGCCATCCATTTTTGAAAACTTTCTTAACACCCTGATAGCCATCAAACAGCACCTTCCCATTTCCACTCCCCAGCCATTAGTAACGTCTAGTCTATATTCTGTCCCTATGAATTTACCTATTGTAGATATTTCATGTAAGTGGAATCACACAAAATTTGCCCATTATCTTTGGCTCATTTTATTTCACATCATGTTTTCAAGATTTATCCTTGCTGTAGAATGTATCAAAACTATGGAAAGAACCAAGGTGCCCTTCAACGGATGAATGGATAAGGAAGATGTGGTCCATATACACTATGGAGTATTATGCCTCCAACAGAAAGAACGAATACCCAACTTTTGTAGCAACATGGACGGGACTGGAAGAGATTATGCTGAGTGAAATAAGTCAAGCAGAGAGAGTCAATTATCATATGGTTTCACTTATTTGTGGAGCATAACAAATAGCATGGAGGACAAGGGGCATTAGAGAGGAGTAGGGAATTTGGGTAAATTGGAAGGGGAGGTGAATCACGAGAGACTATGGACTCTGAAAAACAATCTGAGGGGTTTGAAGTGGCGGGGGGCTGGGAGGTAGGGGTACCAGGTGGTGGGTATTATAGAGGGCACGGCTTGCATGGAGCACTGGATGTGGTGAAAAAATAATGAATAATGTTTTTCTGAAAATAAATAAATTGGAAAAAATAAAAATAAAAAAACAAAACAAAACAAAACTTCATTCCTTTTTATGGCTGGATAGTAGTCCGTTGTATGGGATACCACTTCATATTTATTAGGATGGCCATATGACTTTTTAAATGATAACTAGTGTTGGTGAGGATGTGGAGAATTTGGAACCTCTGTACATTGCTGATGGGAATGGAAAATGGTGCTCCATTGTGGAAAACCACTGTGGTTCCTTTAACATGCAGACAGAAATACCACAGGACCCAGAAATTCCACCCCTCGCTACATGTGAAAGACTTGAACATAGGGATTTAGATGGATACTTGTACACCAATGTTCATTGCAGTTCCTATCTCTTTTTTTTTCTTTTTTATTTATTTGACAGAGATCACAAGTAGGCAGAGAGGCAAGGCAGGCAGAGAGAGAGAGAGAGAGAGGGAAGCAGACTCCCTGCTGAGCAGAGAGCCCAATGCGGGACTCGATCCCAGGACCCTGAGATCGTGACCTGAGCTGAAGGCAGCAGCTTGACCCACTGACTGAGCCACCCAGGTGCCCCTGCAGTTCCTATCTCTTTTGATGATGTATGCTGCATGCACCATTCCAAATAGGCACCCATGTATCAGTTGAATAAGTGATAATAGATGATATTAGTGATGTTAGCTATGATTTGATATCTTTATTGTAATGTTGGAAATTTCATGACATTTTAACTTATTTTGAATCCTATTTATGGATCATATATGTATATCCTTTATGTATCAAAAATCATATTTATGGGGTGCCTGGGTGGCTCAGATGGTTAAGCCTCTGCCTTCAGCCCAGGTCATGATCTCAGGGTCCCAGAATCGAACCCTGCATCAGGCTCCCCGCTCAGCGGGAGCCTTCTTCCCACCCCCGCCTCTCTCTGCCTGCTTGTGATCTCGCTTTCTCTGTGTCAAAGAAATGAATAAAATCTTTTTAAAAAATCATAATTATGATCAGTCTTCAGGTAAGAAAACTTGAGACTAAGGTTTATAACATGAAAATAATTTAAAATGTTGCATTATAGGAATGTATCTAATGTTGGCTAATTGAATTTAAATTAAAAAAAAGGAGAGTGGGGGCACCTGGGTGGCTCAGTGGGTTGAGCCTCTGCCTTTGGCTTGGGTCATGATCCCGGGGTCCTGGGATCGAGCCCCCCCGTCGGGCTCTCTGCTCAGTGGGAAGCCTGCTTCCCCCTTCTTTCTGCCTACCTCTCTGCCTGCTTGTGATCTCTGTCTGTCAAATAAATAAATAAAATCTTAAAAAAAAAATGGAGGGCGCCTGGGTGGCTCAGTGGGTTAAAGCCTCTGCCTTCAGCTCAGGTCATGATCTCAGGATTCTGGGATCGAGGGCTCTCTGCTCCGCAGGTAGCCTGCTTCCTCCTCTTTCTCTCTCTTTCTCTACCTACCTCTCTGCCTACTTGAAAATAAATAAAATATTAAAAAAATTTAAAAAGGGAATATATCTAAATGGCTGTTATTCAGAATGAGACCTCATGAGCATGCAATGCAAGCAATGAAGAGAAATATGAAGGGTCTCTTTATGATGAGGGCACTTGTGACAGAAGTCCCCCACAATACCCCCTAACAAGCAGAGCACTCAAGTTTGGTTCCCAGTCAGATGTCCCTAATTGCCCAATGTTAGCTTTAAGGCTCATCCAGCATGTCACTAGGGGTTAGTTTTGTCCCTGGAGTGACTTTGTGAAACACATATAAGGATCATACAGAGGGAAAAAGTAAAATTGTAGTTTGATAAGGCATGAAAGTTTTAAGTGTTTTTATGGTATTTTATTTTATTTTGAAGATTATTTATTTATTTATTTGACAGACAGAGATCACAAGCAGGCAGAGAGATAGGTGGGGTGGGGGGGAAGCAGGCTCCCCACCGAGCGGAGACCCCGCCGTGGGGTTTGATCCCAGGACTCTGGGATCATGACCTGAACCGAAGGCAGAGGCTTTAACCCACTGAGCCACCCAGGTGCCCCTTTATGGTATTTAAAAATATATAATAATAATGATGAACTCTTTGAGGATACAGAACTTCTAAGACTGGCAAAAACTGAAAGAATATGGAACCACTAAGGTGGCCCTGCAAGAAATACTAAGGGGGGTTCTATGAAAGAAGAAAGACCTATGGGATATGGATTAGATGTCTTAGAGAGAACAACTGAGAATTCTTCCCTTGCCTCCTGAGATATAAAACCTCTAGAATACTCTAGATATGAAACCTCTAGAATACTCAAGTAACTATAACATATGATATGATTATAATATGATCTTGCTGATTACAATGTACTGTAAGGTATTGCATATTTCTAAAAAGTGAGCAGACCAGATTTTATATTTATATGTATACTTATATATACATATAAACACATTTATATTTAATTTTTAAAAAAGATTTTATTTATTTATTTGAGAGAGAGAGAGAGACCATGAGAGGGGAAAAGATCAGAGGGAGAAGCAGACTCCTCGCTGAGCAGGGAGCCCGATGCAGGACTCGATCCCAGGACTCCAGGATCATGACCTGAGCCAAAGGTAGTCACCCAACCAACTGAGCCACTCAGGTGCCCCTATATTTAAATTTTTATAGATAAATAGAAAATTTTTGAAGATATAAAAATATTTAAATTAAAATATATAAAGTAAAAATTAAAAAAATATAACATGACAGGACATTAGATTACATGAAGCTGAACAAACAAAAAATGGAGACTAAGTTTTTTAGGGGAAAGCAAAATTGTAGGTAAAAATCATATATTTATAAGGTCCCATTGATCAATATAACATGGAGGACATTAAGAGAAGGAAAGGAAGAGTGAATTGGGGGAAGTCGGAGGGGGGAGATGAACCATGAAAGACTGTGGACTCTGAGAAACAAACTGAGGGTTTTGGAGGGGGGGGGTTAGGTGAGCCTGGTGGGGTATTAAGGAGGGCATGTATTGCATGGAGCACGGGGTGTGGTGCATAAACAATGAATCTTGGAACACTGAAGAAATAAAATGCAATGATTAAAAAAAAGAGTTTGAGTTTGAATCAACTTGGAAGGTGATGCTGGGTCCTGTCCTCATCAAAAACCCATCATTAGATTATCCTTTAAAGTTGACTGGTAGGAGAGATATGGAAGCTGCCCAAGTGTCAAATGATAGATGAATGGACAAAGAAGAAGGGGTGTGTGTGTATCTGTGAGTGTTTGGAATATTACTCAACCATAAAAAATCATAAAAGTGATTTTTTATGTGGAATATTACTCAATCATAAAAAATGAAATCTTGCCATTTGCAACAATATGGATGGACCTAGACGTTATAATGCTAAGCGAAATAAGTCAGAGAAAGACAAATACCATATGATTTCACTCATATATGGACTATAAGAAACAAAACAAATGAACAAACAAAAAGGAAAGAAGAGTTCCATCCATGTTGCCGCAAATGGCAAGATTTCCTTTCTTTTGATGGCTGCATAGTATTCCATTGTGTATATATGCAACATGGGGTCTTAAGTGGGTAGGAGAAGAATCCATGAAACAAGATGGGATTGGGAGGGAGACAAACCATAAGTGACTCTTAATCTCACAAAACAAACTGAGGGTTGCTGGGGGGAGGGGGGTTGGGAGAAGGGGGCTGGGGTTATGGACACTGGGGAGGGTATGTGCTTTGGTGAGTGCTGTGAAGTGTGTAAACCTGGCGATTCACAGACCTGTACCCCTGGGGATAAAAATATATGTTTATAAACAATAAAAAATTAAAAAAAAAAAAGGAAAGAAGAGACAAACAAAGAAACAGATGGTTAACTACAGAGAACAAACCGGTGGTTGCCAGAGGGGAGGTAGGTAGGGGATGGGTGAAATAGATGAGCGGGATTAAGAGTGCACTTATCGGGGCGCCTGGGTGGCTCAGTGGGTTAAAGCCTCTGCCTTCGGCTCAGGTCATGATCTCGGGGTCCTGGGATCGAGCCCCGCATCGGGCTCTCTGCTCTGCCGAGAGCCTGCTTCCTCCTCTCTCTCCCTGCCTGCCTCTCTTGCCTACTTGTGACCTCTGTCAAATAAATAAATAAAATCTTTAAAAAAAAAAAGAGTGCACTTATCATGATGAGCACCGAGTAACGCATGGACCTGTTGGCTCACTATATTGCACACCTGAAACTAAAATAACACTGTTAATTATACTGAAATAAAAAAAGTAAAGCTGGCTGGTAGGAGGCAGTATTCTTCATCTTTGGGAGGGTCTTATAAAATTAATGTAATCAATCCTAGGAAGTGATCAAAATAAGTATAGTGTAGTATTCCTGTAGCTTTCTGAAAGTGATGGCCAAATCCAGTGGTGCTAGGAACGTAAGTAAACATCTGGTACTGGTATTTTAAAATGCATTGAAGTTTGGTAAGTATTATAGTTGTTGTATTTGTGTACTTAAAAAAAAAGATTTTATTTATTTATTTGACAGAGAGAGAGAGAGAGAGAAAGATCACAAGTAGGCAGAGAGGCAGGTAGAGAGAGGGGGAAGCAGGCTCCCTGCTGAGCAGAGAACCCCATGCGGGGCTCCATTCCAGGACCCTGAGATCATGACCTGAGCCAAAAGCAGAGGCTTAACCCACTGAGCCACCCAGGCACCCCTATATTTGTATACTTTTGCTGCTGTCTTATTTTTCCTGGTTTCTAAAGCGTTAAATTTTTTATTGTATTTTAAATTTAAGTTGCAATGAAATGATTGAGAAAAATTTACTTCATTTTGTTAAGTAGCTACCATATAAATTTAATGATTGAACATTAATTGCATTACATGTGGAGCACCTGGCTGGCTCAGTCTGTGGAACATGTGACTCTTGGTGTCAGGGTTATAAATTTGAGCCCCACACTGGGTGTAGAGATGACTTAAAGATTATATATATATATATATATATATATACATATATATATACATACATATAAATATATATATATATATATTTTGCTGAAAGTGACCTTTATTTTTATTTTTTTACTATGTTCAGTTAGCCAACATATAGGACATCATTAGTTCTTGATGTAGTGTTCAATGATTCATCAGTTGTGTGTAACACCCAGTGCTCATCACAACCTGTGACCTTAATACCCATCACGTGTTTAATAGCATTACATGTAGTACTTACTGTATTTTTTCACACCCATAATTCTACCAGCCAGTAAAACATCCAATTAGTAAGTCCCAATGGGAATGATTGCAAAGTGAAATTGAAAATCTTGTAAAAATGAAATAAGTCAAGCAGAGAAAGACAATTATCATATGGTTTCACTTATTTGTGGAACATAAGGAATAGCATGGAGGAGAAGGAAGGGAAAAGTGAAGTGGGGGGAATCGGAGGGGAAGATAAACCATGAGAGGCTATGGACTGATGGGTTTAGAGGGTGGGGGTGGGGAGGATGGGTTAGCCCAGAGATAGTTATTAAGGAGAGCAAGTATTGCATGGAGCACTGGGTGGTAATGTAAACAATGAATCTTGGAACACTACATCAAAAACTAATGATGTACTTTATGGTGACTAATATAACATAAAAAAATTTAAAAATCTGTAAGCTCATGAAATAAATGACTGTGATGTTGGAGAATTTTCAAGACACAATAGACCAGGGATCAGCAACTTAAGCCCCCAGGCCCAATGTAGTCCATTACTTATTTGTGTAAATAATGTTTTGCCTTGCCCATTCACTGACATACTGTCTATGGGCACTTACATGGTACTAGAGCACAGGTAAAGAGCTACAACAGAAATCTTATAGCCTGCAAAGCCAAAAATATTTCCTGATACTTTAAGAAAAGTTTGCCAACCCTTACAATAGACAAAAATCTTGCAGCTTGGACCAGATAATTTAAAAAAGTGAAACTCTAAAAAGAATCACCACAAGATAGACACACCCTAGAAAATGATTAAGCTATCAAAAGATTCAGAGAGCCTTGTAAAATTCACAAATTCCAAACTATTTGTGGGTGAAACTGCAGTTTATAAAAGTTGAGCATCACATAAAATCATTCTATCATAGCTCCCACACCATAATGCATAAAAAAATGCCCCTTCAAAGTCAACATTTGATTCTTTTGTCATTCTCAGAATTAGCCCACGTTTACAATTACAAACTCAGTATTTAAATGTAATAACCCAGAATTGTTTTCGTAGCATAGGGATTTTTTGTAAAGTCCTATACAACGATTTCTCAGCATTGACTGTGTTTTCCCCATTTTTTTTTCTCATTGTCAGATTCTTAACCTCTGATTGTGGGCCTTGTATGGCTCTACCCAATTTCTACTACTTCAATGCAGGTTCAAATGACTGGAAGCAAGAGACAGAAATCCTGGAAAGGTGGTCCCTGGGATAAAACTTCAGATGTGGAAGAAAGAGCCCCACCTCCCTCACCCCTCCACCCCCCAAACACACATACATATACACAACCACTACCCAAGCAATGGAGAAGTCCAAGAGACAGAAAGTAGCAGTAGAACATGAGAAATGCAGAGGCAGTGGAATATGTGGAGGGCAGATTGGTTTACCTTGTGATTGAGAAGGCAGTAGACCAGGTAGATGTAGACGCCCTGTAGGACATTGATGATGGTGAAGGAATAGGCCATTACCGACCTGATGGGGTCCAGTACTCCTTCCACCAGAAAGAAGCCAAGGCCCCAAGAACAGCCCAAAATGAAAAGCTGAGCAATGGCTTTGAATGCCAGCATCCTGCCAAAACCAATACACAGCATGATGTTATTCATCTCCGCTCCATGGCTCATGGCAATAGTTTCTCTCACATACTGGGATGGTTTTACTCTTGCTTCAGGGCTTCAGGACTTAGAATATCAGCCTGTTCAACATGATTACCCCTGGCAGGCGTGTTATAGAGACGGACTGGTAGGTAATGCTAGTATAATATATTGTGAAGTGTTAAATAGCACATGTAAAATTATTGATAGAAAGTAATACATTACAAATATACAAAAAGTATACATTTTTGTTTGGTATAATGAAATAGCATATGTTCCAGTATTCATAATAGTAACATAATGGCATTTATTAGAATTATATACCATACGTGTATTAACTATGTTTTTTATTTTCTGCAGTCTGTTGGTGTGACAACTGGAACCTTGCCGACCACCCCCCCCTGCCCAGGGCCTGCCCCTCCTGGGGTTAGCCAATTCTTAGAGTGTACCTTTCAAATGCAAACCAACCAACCCAAAGCTCACACCCTCAACCACCTCCTTTATGGGTCTCTCACATTCCAGGCCACTATTCATCTGCCTTAATCACCCCAGGGCCAGGTACCAGACAACTGGGGAAAATCCCTATGCCCAGAAACACACTGGAATTTTTCTTTTCTTTTTAAAAAATTTTATTTAAATTTAATTAACATATAGTGTATTATTAGTTTCAGAGGTAGAGTTCAGTGATTCATCAGTTGCATACAACACCCAGTGCTTATTACATCAAGTGCCCTTCTTAGTGCCCATCACCCAGTTACCCTATCCCCACAACCACCTCCCTTCCACAACCCTCAGTGTGTTTTCCTATAGTCAAGAGTCTCTCAAATTCATAGGGAACAAGAAAAAAACCCAAACAGCTAGAGGAATGTTGAAAAAGAAAACCAAAGATGGTGGGATCACAATTCCAGACTTCAAGCTCTTACTACAAATCTGTCATCATCAAGACAGTATGGTACTGGCACAAAAACAGACACATAGATCAATGGAAGAAATTAGAGAACCCAGAAATGGACCCTCAACTCTATGGTCAACTGATCTTTGACAAAGCAGGAAAGAATATCCAATGGCAAAAAGACAGTCTGTTCAACAAATGGTGTTGGGAAAACTGGACAGCCATGTGCAGAAGAATGAAACTGGACCATTTCCTTACACCAGACACAAAAGTAGACTCAAAATGGATGGAAGACCTAAATTTGAGACAGGAATCCATCAAAATCTTAGAGGAGAACATAGGCAGCAACCTTTTCGATCTTGGCCACAGCATGACATGCTAGACATGTCTCCAAAGGCAAGGGAAACAAAAGCAAAAATGAACTATTGGGACTACATCAAGATAAAAGCTTTTGCATAGTAAAGGAAATAGTCAACAAAACCAAAACAACCTACAGAATGGGAAAAGATATTTGCAAATGTCTTACCAGATAAAGGGTTAGTATCTAAGATTTATAAAGTACTTCTCAATCTCAACACCCCCAAAACAAAGAATCTGGAAAAGAAATGGGCAGAAGACATGAATAGATACTTCTCCAAAGAAGACATACAAATGGCCAACAGACACATGAAAAATTACAACACATTACTTGGCATCAGGGTAATACAAGTCAAAACCACAATGAGATACCACCTATTATTAGTCAGAATGGCTAAAATTAACAAAACAGGAAACAGCAATGTTGGTGAAGATGTGGAGAAAGGGGAACCCTCTTACACTGTTGGTGGGAATGCGAGCTGGTACAGCCACTATGGGAAGCAGTATGGAGGTTCCTCAAGAAGTTAAAAATAGAGCTACCCTACAACCCAGCAATTGCAATACTAGGTATTTACTCAAAAGAAAAAAAAAACACCGTGATCTGAAGGGGGACCCGCACCCCAATCTTTATAGTAACAATGTCCACAATAACTCAATTATATAGAGAGCCATGATGTCCAATGACAGATGAATGGATAAAGAAGAGATGGTATATATGTATATATATATACACACATACACACACAATGGAGTATTACCCAGCCATCAAAAAGATGAAATCTTACCATTTACATGGATGTGGATGGAACTGGAGGGAATTATGCTGAGTGAAATAAGTCCATCAGAGAAAGACAATTATCATATGGTTTCACTCATATGTGGAATTTAAGAAACAAAACAGAGGATCATAGGGGAAGGATGGGAAAAATAGAATAAGATGAAATCAGAGAGGGAGACAAACCATGGGATTCTTAACTCTAGGAAACAAACTGAGGGTTGCTGGAGGGGAGGTGGGGGGATGGGGTAACTGGGTGATGGGCATTAAGGAGGGTACTTGATATAATGGGCATTTAGTAAACATTAAGTCATGCAATGGATGAATAACAACTCTACATTGAAAATTAATGTTACACTATATGTTAACTAATTGAATTTAAATAAAATAAATTTAAAAAAGAGTCTCTTACTGGAATTTTTCAAACTAGTTGATCCTAAGCCTGTTTACCCTGCTATACCTCTTTCCCACAGACACCACAATAAAGGCACTTGCTTACAATTTCCCCTGTCCCCTGCCTGCTAGCCAACTCCGGTGTTTCCCCAGAAAATCCCCCTCTCGTGGCACAGCATGCATTTCCTCTCAGGTCTGTGAGTATAACAAATTATCTTTTCAATGGCAGTTACCTCCTGATCTAGTGTTCTTACTATGTACCTAAATAACACCATGCATAAAACAAGTTAATACAATAATATTAATTACAACCTATAATTCACAACATTAAGTACTGAAAAGGACTTCTTGTAGAAATACAACCCTATTAGAGATTCATGTGCTGGATAAACTTTGCTTTTTACCGGGACCATATACATTCCCCCAAATTATAAAAATAAGGGAAACTGCAAAGACATTATTCTCTTAATTCAGGGTTTCTTAACTTCACCACTACTGACGTTTGGGTAGGTCACCTTTGTGTGTATATATGTGTATGTGGGGGGCTGTCCCGTGCGTCATAGGATGTCATGGCATCCCAGGTGGCTAACATCTAGATGCCAGTAGCAGCCTTCCCCTCTTCACCCTCCACCCCATCTTGCGACAACCAAAAATGTCTCCAGAAAATTACCCCTCATTTTAGAATCACTGCCCCCACTTTACACAGTGAAATATTCTGGAGGGGGAAAAAAAAAAACCAAACCTCTTTTGCATTTTCTGGCTCTGTGCCCACCTACCTTGTGTTGTGCATCCTGGATAATTCATTATTGAGGGAGCTAAGCTGGTTTTTTAAAATGCATAGGGTGGTCAGATAGAAGGAAAAATTGATCTGTGGAAATGACATGAAGGACAAAGTTTAAAGTAGGCTAATATCTGATAATAAAATTAAAAAAAAGAAATTTAAAAAAGGAATTCATTCTTGAAACTTGTAAAATATGTTCAGGATTTCTGAAACTCTCTGGATATATGCCTCGATTATTTTCTATGATTATGTTGTTAGCCAACATATAGTACATCATTAGTTTTTGATGTTGTGTCAATAGTCCATTAGTTGCATATGCCTTGATTTTTTAAAAAATTAGCCTCCTTTTTTAAAAAAAAGATTTTATTTATTTATTTGACAGATAGTGATCACAAGTAGGTAGAGAGGCAGGCAGAGAGAGACAGGAGGAAGCAGGCTCCCTGCTGAGCAGAGAGCCCGATGTGGGCTCGATCCCAGGACCCTGAGATCATAACCTGAGCCGAAGGCAGAGGCTTAACCCACTGAGTCACCCAGGTGCCCCTAGCCTCTGTTTTTTTATGACCAGAGAAGCAATATATGTTCATTATCCAAAATTAGGAAAATGCAGAAAAACAGAGAGAACTTACCTGAAATTCTGGTGAAAAAAATCATATGCAGAGATAAGCACTATTTCCATTTTGGTGCTTACCTTTTCCAAGGTTTGCTCCCCCCTCCCCCCATTGGCATGACCTTTTAATAACAAAATTTTAGGATCACTAAATGTTTTACACAACCATTAAAAAACACCCAAGATTGATGGTCAAATTGTATTTGCAAAACACATTCTATTAATTCAGAGAGGAAATCTGATTGAGGCTTCTAGTCTAGTTGATGTGACTATACCAATGTCATTTTCCTGGTTTTGGTATTTTACCATGATTATGTAAAATATTATCTTTGAGTAAAGCTGAGTGAAGGCTACTTGGAACTCTTTGAACTATTTTTGCAAGTTCTTGTGAATTTTAAGTTATTTGTAATGAAAAAGTTAACTAGTGTTGGTGAACATGTGAGGAAATTGGGACACTTGCACACCTGTTGGTGGGAATGTAAGTTGGTACAGCTGCTGTAGACAACAGTATGGAGCTTCTTCAAAATATTTAAAATATAACTGACTTGTGATCCAGCAATCCCACTTCTGGATATCTATTCTAAAGAAATGAGTCTGTGGGACGCCTGGGTGACTCAGTTGGTTAAGCGGCTGCCTTCGGCTCAGGTCATGATCCCAGCGTCCTGGGATCGAGTCCCACATCGGGCTCCTTGCTCGGCAGGGAGCCTGCTTCTCCCTCTGCCTCTGCCTGCCTCTCTGTCTGCCTGTGCTTGCTCACTCTCTCTCCCTCTATCCTTGACAAATAAATAAATAAAATCTTAAAAAAAAAAGAACTGAGTTTGTGTTGGGATGAGCACTGGGTGTTATATGCAATGATGAATCATTGAACACTACATCTGAAACTAATAATGGACTATATGTTGGCTAACTGAATTTAGATAATAAAAAAGGAATTGAAGTTCAAATCTTGAAGAGATATCCATACTCCCATACTCCATGCGACATTATTCACAAAAGCCAAGATGCGTAAACAACCTAAGTATCCATTAAGAGAATGGATAGAGTAGATTTGATAGCAATAGCTCATTGTGTAAATAGATGGATAGACACACTGGAATATTGCTCGGCCCTAAAAAAGAAGAAGACCTTATACTATGTGGCCACACAGATGAACCTTTAGGACATGATGGTAAGTGAAATAAGCCAGTCACAGAAGGACTAATACGGCATGACTTCACTTACACGAGATGTCCAAATAGTCAAACTCATAGAAGCAGAGAGTAGGATGGTGGTGTTGGGGTCTGGGGCTGGAAAAGGGATATAAGGAATTATGATTCAGGAGGTATAATGTTCCAGTCATGCAAGCTGATTATGCTCTAGAGCTCTGCTGTATGACGCCATCATGTCCCTGTTTGACAATACTGCATTGAACCCCTAAAATTTTACTAAGAGGATACAGCTCATGTTAAATGATTTTATTATAATTTTTTAAAAAGCTGATTGCCAGTGGGGTGCCTGGGTGGCTCAGTGGGTTAAGCTGCTGCCTTCAGCTCAGGTCATGATCTCGGGGTCCTGGGATCGAGTCCCGCATCGGGCTCTCTGCTCAGCAGGGAGCCTGCTTCTCCTCTCTCTCTCTGCCTACTTTTGATCTCTCTCTGTCAAATAAATAAATAAAATTAAAAAAAAAAGCTGATTGTCAGTGACCACATATTTTTTTAGAAAGCCAAATTATCAGTGATTCCGTTGTGGTAACATGTGATGTCTTCATCTCAGCTCAGATGTGACTCTTTTCACAAAGAGAAGGGTCCATACATGGTCTCTTAGTATGTTCTGTTCTAAGTCTAAAGACTCTGAAGAAAATTTAAATAGGTCTCTATCCAATGATTCCTTTGTCAAATCACGAAACACGGTATTTTCTATATCCAAAGTGACAACAAAAATTATACACCTACCAAAATAATAACAAAAACAGGTCCCATGAAGCTCCAAATAAATTTTCCATGGAAGTTGAGCCAGCAGCTGAAAAACAGAACAAACAAATTTCCAGATCTTCATAGAAATAAACAAATGCATTTATTTATTTTTATTTTTTTTAATTTTTAAAGTTTTTAAAAGTTAAAAAAATTATGAAGGAGGGCATGTATTGCATGGAGCACTGGGATGTTATATGTAAACAATAAATCTTGGAACAGTACATCAAAAACTAGTGATGTACTGTAGGGTGACTAATGTAACATAATAATAATAATAATAAAAATAAAAATTTTAAGAAAAAAAATTTATTTCATTATTTTACGTTAGTCACCCTATAGTACATTATTAGGTTTTTAGTGTGCATTTAAAAAAAACATCTTTCCTGGGCACCTGGACGGCTCAGTCAGTTAGGCAGCTGCCTTTGGCTAAGGTCATGATCTCAGGGTCTTGGGCTCTAGTCCTGCTCAGCCCTCTAATCCTGGGCTCTCTGCTCAGCGGGGAGTCTGCTTCTCCCTCTCCCTCTGCCTGCAGCTCCCCCTCCTTGTTCTCTCTCTCTCTTTCTCTCTCTCTCAGTGTCAAATAAATAAATAAGATCTTAAAAAAAATCTTTCCCTAAACTGAAACATAGGGAGAAAAATGGGCACAGGAACTGGGTCAGGGCGAAATAATAATATAACAAAAACAACCATAACATGGAGAAAAATCAACAATGATTAACATTCATGGAAAACTTATATGCTGGGTATAGTGGCCCAGACCATTCATTCAGTTAAGCATCGAGGACCCAGTGAATGCTGCCCCATCCTTCCACTATCAGAATTCAATTACAAACCCAGAGCGGTGGCTTTGAATAGACCAGAATTCCTCTGTCTTGGTACTACTGACATTTGGGGCCCATGGTCAACATGGGTCAACCCCCTGTGCACCACAAAACATTCAGTAGCATCTCTGGCCACCTCTCTCCCTCAAGTTGTGACAACAGAAAAGGTCTCCAGACACTGCTGAAAGTCCCTTGTGAGGGACAAAATCACCCCTACCTAAGAACTGCTGGAATAGACCAATAGCAGGATAAACAGAGATTTGGCTTTTAGTAACAAAAATATTTAGTTTCAACTATGATTTTCATTCATAAAGGACGGTACGCTTTCCTCAAGTTGTATTTCAAAAGTATGTTTACTGCTTAGTTGAAAGGACACTTTTTTGTACGTTATTTCTTTTCCAAAATTATGTCTACCCTAAACCCACAATTGCCCACTTGGTCCTAAAAATAATTTTGCAAGTTAGAGCAGATTATGAAAGAAGATAAATTTATAGGTGTGATAGAATAACTTGAGCTTTTCTCCACTCTGAAAGTGTCCAAGTCCTAAGGCCCAGAATTTGTGAATTGCTACTTTACAAAGCAAAAGGGACTTTGCAGATATAATTGAGTGTAAGTATCTTGGAATGGGGAGATAGATTACCCTGGATTACTTGAGTGGATCCCATGGGATCACATGTGTTCTTAGAAGTGGAAAGGAGAGACAGAAGAGAGTCAGAAGGAGATCCGAAGGTCAGAGAGGCGCAATGTTGCCAGCTCTGAAGACAGAGGAAAGGGGACATGAGCTGAGAAATATCGGTGGTCCCTGAAGGCTGGAAAAGCCCTCCAGGCCCAAGATGGAATGTACATGCTGATACCTTGTTTTTAGCTCAGTGAGACCCATGATAGACTTCTGACCTACAGAACTCTAAGAGAACAAGATTGCGTGGTTTTAAGCCACCAAGTTTGAGCTAATTTGTTCGAACAGCACTGGGAAATAAACACAATAAGACTTTTCAAAAATCAAGTAACATATGTCATAGGAAGTTTACCTCTTAGGGGTCCCTCTGACCACACTGTTTCAAATATCACCTCACATATATTCCCATTTCTCTACTTTGCTTTCTGTGGTGGTAGCTATCACAGCCCAACATCATATTGCATGTCTATTTGCTTATTGTCTGCTTTGTTTCCTGGGGGGCCCACAGAGCCTTCAATAGCACAGGTAGTAGATGTTTAATACATTGGAGTTCATATTTGTATTGTTACTTCCTCATAACAAGGACACTGTGCTTACTGAGTTTCTGTTCCATAGCTGGTGTGTCGAAGCCCTGCAGACACAGCTACAATCACAGCTGGGATCCCGTAGCCAAAAGGATATATGAACCTCCTCTTGAACTTCCCTGCACTGATGTAGTTGGCCACCTTGAGGTTCTTGATGGTTAGGAAAAGCTGCAGCCCTTCAAGGAGCATCCAGGTGAAGGAGGCCAGGTAGAGGTAGTGCAGCACCCCAGCGATGATGGAGCACAGCACCTGGAGGGGAGACAGAAGTTGGGAGAACCTTACGGGTGCACAGAGAACAATGTTCACCGTTCCTTGGAGCAAAGGGGATACAAGGTCAATGGAAAACAGTCGTGCAGAGCAAGAAGCTTGGGTTGAGTTCCTGTACTTCTCTGGGTTGACTCATGGCGGTAAACTTAAATAGCTGTGGAGTGCCAGGCAGGGAGCATGTATCTGTCAAGCAGGCAAGTGTTAGGGAAGAGGTAGTGGTTGGAACTGTGCCACATGACCCTTCCAAAAAGCAGCAGTTGCTTTCAGCTCCAGCAATGGTTTCCATTCAAGAATGTGAGCCCAGGTTGATGCAAAAGTTGGGTATTCATCATTTCTGATGGCTGAGTAATAGGGCACGTACTGCATGGAGCACTGGGTGTTATGTAAACAACGAACTTGGAACATCACATCAAAAACCAAAGATGTGGGGCACCTGGGTGGCACAGTGGGTTGGGCCACTGCCTTCGGCTCAGGTCATGATCTCGGGGTCCTGGGATCCTGGGATCAAGTCCCGCATCGGGCTCTCTGCTCAGCGGGGAGCCTGCTTCCTCCTCTCTCTCTCTCTCTGCCTTCCTCTCTGCCTACTTGTGATCTCTCTCTGTCAAATAAATAAATAAAATCTTAAAAAAAACACCAAAGATGTACTGCATGGTGACTAAAATAATAATAATAATAATAATAATAATGAAAGAATGTGAGCCTAATATTGCCAGTGTTTCCTTTCTTTAAAACATATGCACACACACACCTGGAAATCAGGATTGTTAAGCAAAATCTCTCAGTTTTTAAATATGGACAGTTAAAAAGAAAAAAAAAACTGTGGGAAAATACACAGTACATGACACAAAAGTTACCATCTTACCATTTATGAGTGCATGGCTCGTGGTCTAGTTCAATGCCTGTGAGTGTTAAGTACGTTCACCCTGTTGTGCAGCCGTCCCCACCATCCATCTCCAGAACTCTTCATTTTGCAAAACTGAAATCTGTCCCCTTGAAACACTAACCTTCCGACCCTCCCCCACCCCAGGTTCCCACCATCGACCCTCTGTCTTTGGGGATATGTGTAAGTTTTTCAGGGACCCTCTATGAGTGGAATCAGATAGGATGTGTCCTTTTGTGACTGGTTTATTTCATTAAGCACAATGTCCCCAAGGTCCATTCAGGTTGTAGCAAGTATCAGTATGTCCTTCCTTTTTAAGGCTGAATAATATTCCAACCTATGTATATACAGCACTTCTTGTACCTGCCGTCTGTCAAGACACACGGGTTGTTTTTACCTTTGGCTATTGTGAACAATGGTACCGTGAACATGGTTGGGCAAATGTCTCTTTCAGAACTTATTTTCAAATTCTTTTTCTTTGATTATCTTAAAAAAATTAAAAAAAAATTTTTTAAATTTATTTTTTATTTTCAGCATAACAGTATTCATCATTTTTGCACCACACCCAGTGCTCCATGCAATCTGTGCCCTCTATAATACCCACCACCTGGTACCCCGACTTCCCACCCCCCACCCCTTCAAAACCCTCAGATTGTTTTTTAGAGTCCATAGTCTCTCATGGTTCACCTCCCCTTCCAATTTCTCCCAACTCCTTCTCCTCTCTATATAATAGCATGTCCTCCATGCTATTTGTTATGCTCCACAAATAAGTGAAACCATATGATAATTGACTCTCTCTGCTTGACTTATTTCACTCAGCATAATCTCTTCCAGTCCCGTCCATGTTGCTACAAAAGTTGGGTATTCATCCTTTCTGATGGAGGCATAATACTCCATAGTGTATATGGACCACATCTTCCTTATCCATTCGTCCGTTGAAGGGCATCTTGGTTCTTTCCACAGTTTGGCGACCACGGCCATTGCTGCTATAAACATTGGGGGTACCAATGGCCTTTCTTTTCACTACATCTGTATCTTTGGGGTAAATACCCAGTAGTGCAATGGCAGGGTCATAGGGAAGCTCTATTTTTAATTTCTTGAGGAATCTCCACACTGTTCTTCAAAGAGGCTGCACCAACTTACATTCCCACCAACAGTGTAAGAGGGTTCCCCTTTCTCCACATCCCCTCCAACACATGTTGTTTCCTGTCTTGTTAATTTTGGCCATTCTAACTGGTGTAAGGTGATATCTCAATGTAGTTTTAATTTGAATCTCCCTGATGGCTAGTGATGATGAACATTTTTTCATGTGTCTGATAGCCATTTGTATGTCTTCATTAGAGAAGTGTCTTTTAAAAAAAAATTTAATTTAATTTTTTCAGTGTTCCAAGATTCACTGTGTATGCACCACACCCAGTGCTCCATGCAATATGTGCCCTCCTTAATACCCACCACCAGGATTACCCAACCCCCCACTCCCCTCCCCTCCAAAACCCTCAGTTTGTTTCTCAGAGTTCACAATCTCTCATGGTTCATCTCCCCCTTTGATTTTCCCCACTTCACTTTTCCTTTCCTTCTCCCAGTGTCCTCCATGTTATTCTTTATGCTCCACAAGTAAGTGAAACCATATGATAATTGACTTTCTCTACTTGACTTATTTCACTCAACATAATCTCCTCCAGTCCTGTCCAAGTTGATACAAAAGTTTTAAAAACATTGTTAAGTTTTAAAAAAAATTTTGTATTGTGTTACATTAGTCACCGTACAGTACCTCATTAGTTTTTGATGTAGTGTTCCATGAATCATTGTTTGCATATAACACCCAGTGCTCCTTCTTTGAGGTAAGTACCCAGATACTGGCAACTCTTTTTAAATTAAAAGCCACAAGCAGACTCAACAGAAAGGAACTGCTGACAGTTAGGTCTGGGAAACAATTTTTTTGACCTTTGGCTTAGATTCATCTCACTCATGCATAAAATACTATCAGAGAGAGCTGAGTATCCTATGTTCAACATTTTCATGTAGCAAAGTGCTGAAAGGTGACCCAATGGCTTTAGAGGAGCTATATTTTCACAAATATTCACAAAATAAACACTTCAGTGTCCTTCTTTGCTGAATAAGCTTGATATCTACAGATCTGCACAGTCTACCTTATGGCTAGGAGACACTCATGGGACTATCTACATTTAAATTCATTAAAATTAAACAGAATTTAAGGGGTGCCAGGGTGGTTCAGTCATTAATTGTCTGCCTTTGGCTTAGGTCATGATCCCAGGGTCCTGGGATTGAGCCCTGTGTCAGGCTCTCTGCTTGGTGGGAAGCCTGCTCCTCCCTCTCCCACTCCCCCTGCTTGTGTTCCCTCTCTTGCTGTGTCTCTCTCTGTAAAATAAATAAATAAAATCTTAAAAAAAATTAAAACAGAATTGAAGAGTCAGTTCCTCAGTTACACTAGCTAAAGTCAAGTGCTTAATAGCCACATATGGCCAGTCACTCCCATATTGAAGAGTTCATATATAGAATATTTTTTATCTTAATAGGAGGTTCTGCTACAAAGTGCAGATCTAGAGCTGTGTGCACTGAATTAAGTGAAGGACAGTCAGGTTCTTAACTAAAACCTCATAAAACCTATTATATGATATTAGGCAATTCACTTCCTCTACTCATGCTTTAGGTTTGCCAAGTTAAAATAAATTAATTTTGATATGCAACTTTCACCATTTCTTTTTTTTTTAAAAGATTTTATTTATTTATTTGTCAGAGAAAGAGAGAGAGAGAGTGAGCACAGGCAGACACAGAGTAGCAGGCAGAGGCAGAGGGAGAAGCAGGCTCCCTACCGAGCAAAGAGCCCGATGTGGGACTCAATCCCAGGATGCTGGGATCATGACCTGAGCTGAAGGCTCAACCAACTGAGCCACCCAGGCATCCCTCACCATTTCTTTTTTTAAAGAGATTTATATATTTATTTGAGAGAAAGGGGAGAGGGACAGAGGAAGCAGAAGAGGGGAAGCAGACTCCCCACAGAGTGAGAGTGATGTGGGGCTCAATTTCATGACCCTGAGGTCATGCCTTGAGCCAAAACCAAGAGTTGGACACTCAACTGACTGAACCACCCAGGCACCCCGACTTTTACCATTTCATAGCCAGGGAGCTCCCTTCTAATATTCATTCCCAGAGACCCACTATTGATAGCACTAAGGTGAGCAGCCATTGGCAATGGGGGTTGAACTGTCCATCCAAATTTTTGGACCTTCCTTCCCTTTTCCTACATCTAGCTACCCTTCCTTGGGCTTCAAGAGCATAGTGGCAAACCACTGGAAATGTTCACAGAAAAGTGAGTCTCATCTAATTCTCCTACCTTGGACTCTGTCCGCTCAATGCCTGTGAGGAAGAGCAGGTGGGCCAGGAAGAGGCAGATGGAGAGCTGCAGGTGGAGGGAGGTGCTGATGTTCTGGATGGTTCGGCACAGGAGGAAGGTGAGGGCTGCCAGGAAGAGGCACAGCAGAGAGAGGCTCAACCCCACATATGTGATCATGGTCAGTACAGGATCCACCTATGAGCCGCAAAAGAAGAAATCCATTAGAGTTTCCAGTTATGTTGTTATGTGCCTGATGGGTGTCCCAGGTCTGTCCCTCAAACAAATGACTTTAGCTCTCTGAGATCTGGTGTCCCCATATTTAAAATGGAGGTAGTATTACAGGCTGAATTGTGTTCCCCACCCACAAATTAATATGTAAAAGTACTAATCCCAAGGACCTCAGAATCTGACTGTATTTGGAGACAGGGTTAACTGAGTTACATGATGTCATTAGGGTGGGCCCTGATCCAGTAAGACTGGTGCCCTTATAAGAAATTTGGAAACAGATAGGTAGAGAGGGAGGACCATGTGAAGACACAGGGTGATGGAAGCCAAGGAGAGATGCCTCAGGAAAAAAAATCCTGCCAGCATCTTGAACTTGGACTTCCGGATTTTAGATCTGCAGTAAAATAAGTTTCTGTTGTTTAAGCCACCCAGACTGTGAAACTTTGTCATCACAGTCCTGGCAAGTTAATAGAGGCATTAAGAGCATTTTCTACACAGGATTGTTGGAAAACTGAAACCACCAAACTGGCATGGCCCATAGAAATATCACAGTTGCATCATTCACAATAGCCAAGATATGGAATCAACCTAATATCCATTGATGGATGGATGAGTAAAGACACTGAGGTGCATGCATTACATTACTAGAGTTGAGTATTACTCAGCATTAATAAAGAAGGTAATCCTGCTATTTGTGACAACGTGGATGAATCCTGACAACATCAGGCCAAATGAAGCAAGCCAGACAAAGGAAAACTAATATTGTATTATATCACATATATGCAGACTCCAAAATAGTCTAATTCACAGAAGCAGAGAGTAGAGTGTTGGTTGCCAGAGGCTGGGAGGAATGGAAAATGAAGAGATGTGTGGCCAAGTGGCACCAAGCTTCAGTTATGAAAGCTCATTAAGTTCTGGGGATCCAATGCGCAGCATGGTATCAACAGATAACAATGGTGTATTGTGTACTTGAAAATTGCTAAGAAGGTAGATCTTAAACCTTCTCATCACAGACACACATGACAGGACACCTATATAGAGGTGATGGGTAAGTTATGTATCGTGACCATGAAGATCTTGTCATAATGCATACACATATACTAAAACATCACATTGTTCACCTTAAATATATACAATTTTTACATATCAAGGAAATCTCAATAAAGTGGGTTTTTTCAAAAAACATATATCCTATGAGGTAATTTTACATATTCTGGTAGCCCCATTAAAAATGTAAAAGGAGGGACGCCTGGGTGGCTCAGTTGGTTAAGCGGCTGCTTTCAGCTCAGGTCATGATCCCAGTGTCCTGGGATTGAGTCCCACATCGGGCTCCTTGCTCAGCAGGGAGCCTGCTTCTCTCTCTGTCTCTTCCTGCCACTCTGTCTGCATATGCTCGCTCTCCCTCTCTGAGAAATAAATAAATAAAATATTAAAAAAAAAAGATTTCCTAGCCCTGGGCTGAGACTTTCTTTAAAAAAAAATTTAAAAAAATGTAAAAGGAGACATAAAATAATTTACTACTATGTTTTCTTTTTTTCAAGAGATTTTATTTATTTATTTGAGAGAGAGATTGAGAGAACATGAGAGGAGCAAGGGTGAGAGGGAGAAGCAGACTCCCTGCTGAGCAGGGAGCCCAACTTGGGACTCAATCCTGGGGCTCCAGGATCATGACCTGAGCCAAAGGCAGTTGCTTAACCAACTGAGCCACCCAGGAACTCTAGTATATTTTCTTTAACCCAATAGGTTCCGAATATTAGTTCAATGTATGATCAATGTAAAGGTAAAGAGCTATTCAGGAGATGTTTGACATTCTTTCCTTCTGTGTTGAGGGAGCACAGAGTTGTCTCTGTTGTAACTTCCCCATATCAAAGAGAGAAGTTTGTAACATACAATACAATTCATTTATTCTGAGGTTCATTACTTACTATGTCCCCATTCACAGAAGCATGGGGTATCTTCCACACACTTAGTGGTCCTAGATGCTCGAGGAATATTTGTCTAGGGAATGAATCCCCTTGTAAAATTCAGGCCCCTGACCCCACACCAGGTTTTCAGAATCCAAATCTCTTGTAAATGGAGCCAAGAATCTGCATTATAAATAAACACCCCACCCTTTGGTTCTTAGGAACAGGAAGCTGTGAGAAGCACTTAATGGCTAACACTTCCAGGTGAACATTCTAGTGATTTCCACTGAAAATGTTGACAGCCTTTCATGAATAGAGGGCTTGCTTTAAAACCGCTCTCTGTTCAATGTCAGAATGCATTCAATCTTCTTTTTACTAGAACTTGATAATGTTCCACTTCAATGAAAGGTAAGTTTATTTACAAAAGTAGAGATTACCTTTAATTTGGCAGATGCCACAAGGATGGCAAAGCTGGAGAGGTGGTTGCAGCTGCAAAGGGTTTGATTTTCATCTGAAGAAATGACTTGACAGCCTTCATTAGACCAAGACGACCCTTGCCAGTAGACACAGATGGACTGCTCATTTTCTCTCTTCATCTGGAGAATAACAACATTACCTTAGCCTAGTCATAGAATAACTAACATTTACTGATTGTTGTTCATATTTCAAAATATACTAGGTATTTTGTGTCTATTATTTCATTTACTTGTTACAAAATCCTTGTAAGGTAGGTATTCATATACTCCTTTTACACAGGGGGAAACTGACAGTTGGAATCTGGTGATAATTGAGATGGGATTCCAGTCCTGGAGTTCTGACTTCAGAGCTGTAAGTCTTAACCATCCTACCTACTGTCTCTCTCATTTGTAAGGTAAATGAGAAGAGGAAAGAAAAAGGAGATCATTTTTGATGTCAAGGCAATGTGATTTCCTGAAGAAGAGAAAATATCTGTTGAATTCCTAACTAGTGGTTCTTTTCTCCCTTGAAATTGTCCTTGTCACCAACAGAGACAACACTGACAGATATCTACATATGTAGGCACCAATCTCTAGACTCAGCATGGAATAACTCGGTTAACCTCCACAGCAGCTTATGGTGTAGGTTCTGTTACTGTACCAGATGCATGCGCTGGGGCATACCCCAAAATACAGTACATGCACAAAAGTGTTGGTTCACTGTTCTGTGATTTGACACAGAAAAGGACTTGCTCATTGAAGCTGCTACAAGTGAACAACTTAGGTATAATGGGCCCCAGTGGGAGGTATAAATGGGTCAGAATGCTTTCACATGGCCACTCAATCATGCCCAAAGTTTGATTATATGAAGGAAACAAAAACCTGTTTCTTTCCTTAATCCAGGTTTAAGGCTGTTTGTAAGAAAAAAAAATCCTGTGTTCAGCCAAGAGCTGGGAAAAGGGGGAAATGGTGTCTGAATATTGCTTATTTGATATTTAGAGGTTTTAAATATTTCCTTTGACAGGGAATAAAAGGCAGTAAAAAAATGTGTGCTCACCACTTCCTGTGTTCTGAAATTCCCATGTAATTGCATTTAAAAAAAATCAACAAAGGCTGAGCCTAGAAAGTAATGGTATCTAATGCTTTGGAATTCTTACAATGTGTCAGATTTTTTTTAAAAAAGATTTTACTTATTTATTTGACAGACGGATCACAAGTAGGCAGAGAGGCAGGCAGAGAGAGAGAGGAGGAAGCAGGCTCCCTACTGAGCAGAGAGCCTGATGTGGGGCTCGATCCCAGGACCCTAGATCATGACCTGAGCCGTAGGCAGAGGCTTTAACCCACTGAGCCACCCAGGCGCCCCTATGTGTCAGATTTTTTAAATAAAGGTTTTATTATGGTAAAAATTGCATAATAAAAAAATTGCATAATATAAAAATTTCTCACCCTAGCCATTTTTGAGTGGACAGCACCATAATGTTAAATAAATTCACATTTTTGTGCAACCCATCTCCAGAACTTTTTAAAAAATTTGTCAGAGAGAGAGAGAGAGAGAGAGAGAGAGAGAGAGAAAGAGTGCACAAGCAGAAGGAGAACAGGCTCCCCACTGAGCAAGGAGCCCAATGTAGGACTTGATCCCAGAACCCTGAGATCATGACCTGAGCAGAAGGCTGACACTTAATCAAATGAGCCACCCAGGTGTCCTGTCCACAACTTTTTTTCATTTTGTAAAACCGAAACACTGCCCATTAAAAAAATAACTCCCATTTCTCTCTCTGCAACTCCTGGCAAACATTCTTTGACTTTCTGTTTCTATGAACCTGAATACTCTGGGGACCTTATACAAAATGGAAGATTACAATATTTTTCTTTCTGTGTCTGGTGTATTTCACTTAACAAAATGTCCTCAAGGTTCATCCCTGTTGTAACATATATCAAAATTGTATTTCTTTATTTTTCAAGTTTTTATTTAAATTCTAATTATTTAATGTATATGGTAAAATTGATTTCAGGTGTAGAATTTAGTGATTTATCACTTACATATAACACCCAGTGCTCATTTTTTTTTAAAAAAAGCTAAACCCTATTCGATATTATTTCATACAGTAATACTAGGTTCAAGCATTTGAGGAACAACCATACTATCTTCCATAGTGGCTGCACCATTTAATATTCCTACCAACAGTTCACAATGATTCCAATTTCTCTCCCTCTTCATCTTATTTTGTTTTGTTTTTTATAGTAGCCATACTAATGGATATGAAGTGACATGTTATTGCGGTTTTGATTTACATTTACCTAATAGTTAGTGACTTCCAGCATCTTTGCATATGCTTCTTGAACATTTGTATATCATCTTTTGAGAAACATGTGTTCAGATCCTTTCTCTATCTCTCTCTCTCTTTTAAATTGTGGTATTTTGTTGCTTTTGTTGATTTGTAGACGTTCTTAATGTATTCTGGGTACTAATCCTTTAGCAGCTATTTTCTCCCATTCCATGGGTTAGCTTTTCACTCCATTGACTGTGTCCTTTGATGCACAGAAGTTTTTAGTTTAGTGTCACCCATTTGTATATTTCTACTTTTGTTGCTTGTTCTTTTGGTGTCGTAGCTGAGAAATTCTTGCCAAATTTAAGTAATGAAGCTTTTCAACTATGTTTTCTTCTAGAAGTTTGATAGTTCTAGGTCTTACATTTATGTCTTTGATCCATCTTGTGTTCATGTTATGTATGGTGTAAGAGTCCATTTGCGCTTTAGCACACAGATATGCAATTTTCCCAGCACCATTTGTTGATGTGAGGCACTATTTTAAGGGCTTTATACATGTGGCCTCATTTATCCTACACATCAAGAAGGCACATTACTATTACCAGTAGCAGAACCTCAGCACCTGGACTGTGCTCAGCACAGAAGGCTGGGTAATTTGCCTAACTAGTGAGTGGGAAGGGAGCGGGGACTTGAACCCTGTTTGTTCAGCAGCAACTCTCCGTGTACTGGTTTAAGAAATGTCCATCAATTATTTGGCACTCTCTTCAAAATGTCAAGTCTAACTCCCACTTCCTTGGGAGCAGTCTCTCTTGGAGCACTCACAGAAGCCAACTGTCATGCCATGAGAACAGTGAAGCAGCTCTCAGAGAGCCCCACATGGCAAAAAAACAAGCCTCTTGCCACCAGCCACAGGGAGGATCCACCTTTAAAACAAACCCTTTAGCCTCAGTGAAGTCTGCTGGTGACAACACCCAGCCACCATCTTGACCGAAAACTTTTGAGAAACCTTGAGCTAGAGCCGTCCAACAAAGCTACACCCAGATTCCTGACCTAAAGAAACAAAGTGAGAAGGGGGGTAGGGTTATGGACATTGGGGAGGGTATGTGCTTTTGGGTAAATTGGAAGGGGAGGTGAACCATGAGAGACTATGGACTCTGAAAAACAATCTGAGGGGTTTGAAGTGGCGGGGGGGTGGGAGGTTGGGGTACCAGGTGGTGGGTATTATAGAGGGCACGGTTTGCATGGAGCACTGGGTGTGGTGAAAAAATAATGAATACTGTTTTTCTGAAAATAAAAAAATTGAGAAAAAAAAAGAAACAAAGTGAGATAATACATTCATATCACTTTAAGTTGCCAAGTTCTGGGGTAATTGTTTACACAGCAAACAAACCCTTTGAAGAAGACAAATCAATTTTAATTTTGGCAAAGTTCTAAACCTTGAAAACTTTTCTATTGGAATGTGCCTGGTATTGTGCCTCGTTACAGCCATTAGGAAGCACTCCAAAAACACCTAAGGACTACCACTCATCTCACATGCTGGTCTGGATTGGTGCCTTCTTAAACCCTGACCAGTTTTATTTGGACCGGTTTGACAAGTCAGACATGTCCAGAGTCTTGGGGGAGAGTTGAGAGGCTGATTCTGAAGTTATCTCCTCAATACAGTTCAGGGATACCCCAGTTTCTCAGGAAGCCATAGCACACCCTTGGTTTATTTTGGACTTTCCAACACCCCGTCTCCCAGATGGGTGAGATTCAATTTCATTTTTACAGACTTCCAACCTGTGAATTCATCAGCATGGAAACATTCCCATTTAATTATGAAATCCCTGTACATGTAATAGAGTTACCTGGTTCTCACATACCTTTTCATGCTGAAATGTGAAATTAACCGACACGGGGAGTGAGATGTTCTTTCTGGATCCCACTGTACCACTCACTACCTTGGAGTTCAGGTAGAAATTATGCAATTTTTCCTTTGTCCTTAGATTTTCCTCAGACGCAAAACTCTCACCGATGATGGGACCAATAGAAGCATAAGATATAAATGCGATAATACCTGGGATAAAGAAGAAAACCCCACCTAGTTTCAGGGATGGCCACTTGGGGGCAATGTAATCTGTGTTAACTTTCACAGATCATTGGAAAAAATGATTTTAGTTCTCATTTATTGAGCCTTTACTGTGGGACAATGTGCTGAGTCATTCACATAAGTCATAATCATTTTATTTTTAACATATTTTAAATAGAAATTTCTTCATGACTACCACTTTTGCTAGGGAATGTTTTCTTTGGCATTTTACAGTTAAGGAAAAGATTACAGATATTTAATAACCAACTTTAGGTTGGAGCTAGGAAAATGTGAAGTCATTATATTCCCCCAAAATTCCAATGCAAATCAATGAATTGATGGAAGGAATCAAGGAAGAGGGGAAAGAAGGCAGGCAGTTTAATAGATGGGTAAGTGAGTGAGTAGATGGATGGAAGAATGGATGGATGGATGGACGGATGGATGGACGCATGCATGCATGCTTGCGTGGATAGAAGGATGAATGGATGGGTGGGTGAAAGGAAAGATGGTAGATTGTATGGATGTATGGATGAATGGGTGGATGAATGGGTGGATTTAGAGAAGGAAGAAAGGGAGAAAAGGGAAGGGAAAGAAAATGGGATGGAAGAAAAAAAGGGGGAAGAAAAAAGGAAAGAGAGAAGGGGAGAAGAAGGCAAGAGATGAAAGGGAGAGCAAGGAAGTGAAAGAGGAAGAAAAAGACTATTAGCAGGTTAAGTTTGCAGGAGGGAAAGGTCATATGAAAAATAGTAAAGGAAAAATCTTAAAGGTGATTAAATTTAGACTTTGCACAGTTTTTAAAATGAGCTAGACAAATATGAAATCAGTATGTCATGCACCAGAAACCAATGTTATATGTCAATTATATCTCAAGTAAAATTTTTTTAAAAATTTAAAACTTAAAGCAAAAAAATATAAATGAATAAAAATAAACACAAATATTCAGAAATTTTAAAAAGAGAGAAAGAGCTAAAAGACTGATTGGTTTCCTCCAGGAAATGGGGAGCCACTCATTGTCCATTTGCAAGGGAAAGACATCTGTTCAAGGAAACCAGCCTAAAGCATTGCAGAGGGTGGAGGTGATTTAAGCACGGAAAAGACAGGGGAAGCCATTAAAAAATCTCTAAAAAAAAAAAAAATCTCAACTCTAATCCTGCTCCAACACATCCAAGGTAAACAAAATAGGATTCTTTCCTTTTTCTTTTTTCTGGCTGTAAGAATCCAGTGTGAATTTCCCAGACTCTGGCTTTATCAGTGTCATTCATGGAACTTACTTAAGTAACAATAAAAGGCTTCTATGAACTGTTTTATTGGAGCAACATGGAATTCCACTGGGAAAATTCTTGGACTGATAGTCTAAATTCTAGGGCCACCATATAGAGTACCTCCCAAGATTTCTTTCTCAGTGGTGCTGCAGTGGATATCCATGGTCTGCTTTTCTGCCTTCAAACTGAGTGTCTTCAGCCTGCAGTTCTCAACCCTTTGTGTGTTGATGGCTAAAAAACAGAGAATGTTTGGTCAACAACAACATTCACTTGCCCTCCTGCTCCAATGTGATAATCCTCTGCCCTGTACACCAAAAAGAAAAGCCCACACACTCCTGAACTGATAACTCTTGATTAGTGTGGAAAAGAAATGGCCAAACTCTATGGGCACTTAGTCAAATTCAAGAAGTGAACTAGGAATTAATCAGGCACCTTCACTGTTTTTTCTTTATCATTATTGGAATAAAATACACATAACATAAATTTTACCATTTTAATTGTGGTTAGGCATACAGTTCATTGGTGTTAAGCACAATCACACCCTCACCATCCCTTTCTAGAACTTTTTCATCTTCCTAAATTGAAAATCTGTTCCCATTAAACATGAACTCCTCATGCTTTCACCCACCCCTGGCTCTGACCACCTGCTTCTTGTCTCCATGGATGGGACTCCTCTAGGGACTTCCTATGAGTGGGATAATAGAGAATCTGTTCTTTTGTACCTGGCTTATTTCACTGAGCATAACTTTCTCATGGGTCATCCCTGTTGTAGCAGGTGTTAGAATGTCCTTCCTCTAAGACTGAATAATACTATGTTGTCTGGATACACCACATTTTGTTTATCTAGTCATCTATGAATGGTCACGTGAGTTGCATTCACCTGTTAGCTACTGTGAATAAAGCTGCTGTGAACACAGATATATGAATATCTCTTTGAGTTTCTGCTTTCAGTTCTTTGGGGGTACACACCCAGACATGGAATTGCTGATTCATATAGTAATTCTAAGTTTAATTTTTTGAGGAACCACCAAGAAATTCCACATCGTTGTACCATTTTACATTCCCACCAGCTATGCATAAGGTCTCCATTTTCTCCATATCCTCATCAATGCTTGTTATTTTCTGGTTTTTGTTAATAGTCCTCCAAATCGATGTGAGGTATTACCCTTTGCTCTTCAACCCAGGACTGACTCACAGCCCAGGAAGGAAGGTAGAAGAGAAAGAACCATTTCCAAATCAGCAATAGAACTGAACTGAATCCTGTCAATAACCATGTGAGCTTGGAAATAAATTCTCCCTTGTTCAAGCCTTTAGATGAGACTCCTGCCCTATCCAACACCTTCACTGCAGTCTTGGGAGACCCACCCAAGCAGAGTTTTCAGCTAAGCCATGCCCCGACTCCTGACCCATGGAAGCTATGAATTATATATGTGATCGCTTGTTACGCAGCAATCACGAAATAATACGCTAACCTAGAGTAGGTTTCTCTGAATCTGCAGGATTATAGGTGGTGTATACTTTCTTCTACTTGCTGATCTGTATTTCTGTGAATGTTTATAAGAAACAGAGAGGTATGTCCAATCCAAAATTAAAACCACACCCTATTCATTTCCTCTGTCAGTACTTTATGAAATCGGCTACCTGCAAACTTTTGATGGTGGGTCCATGTAGGAAAAAATCAAATCCATGAAATGCAAAATTATACCAGGCAGTGCACACTGACTGTGTACTGGCTGAGAGAAGACTGTGGACTCAGACTTGGGTGCAGAGTCTGACTCTGGGCTCTTACACCATTTAGGATGCCAGGAACTCAGGCACATTTTCTGGGACTCAGCCCCCTTATTATAAGATAGAGGTAATCACACTTACCCCAGCACTACTAGGAGGATTTTGTGAGGTGATACACAAACTCGGTAGAACAGAGCCTGGCAACAGGGAAGGGGAGGTATACTTACCATCCTTGTGATTCCTTACCCATAAAAGGCCCTTCCTCCTTCTGTGTTTCCTTTGGATTTCTGGATGCAGTGGCAAGGACGGCCGCTTCTATACTCTGCAGGTAGGTGGTCACTAGCCTTGCTTTCTGTGTTTGATTTTCAGGCGTTAATTGGGAAGTGAGGTTTGTGAGAAAATGGTAAGAGTTCCCGATTTCCTGTTAGAAACAAGGCTTGTTAGATGAATGGGAGGCTTTGCAAGACCAAAGTCCTTTTTTTTTTTCACTTTTAAAATCATCTTTATTTTGGTTGCAAAGATATAATTTACTCATGTAGTATTTTATTTGTTCCCATTTGAAGTCTCATAGCTTTGCCATGTAAAACACTGACTTCACTATCCAACTGCTATGTAAGAACGTTATAAAATACAAACTGTAAACTAAGATAATCCTCTTTACAGTATTCAGATTAGGGCATTAAAACAACATTGATTTAAAAAAGCAAGTGAGTTAATTGGCAAAGATCCAAGTTGTTTTCTAATGAAGGAAGGTACAAAATGGTATGCAAGGTAATATTAAATTTTAAGTGTTAGTGCTCAAAAACAATAATTCTGGGAAAGTTCCTTCCCCAAAGTAATTCTGATCCAAGGATACACATGTAGCCATTACTCTAAAGGACTTAAGGTAATTTATTTTCCACAGTAATAGCTGTGGAAGTATACAACAGAATAATAAGGTGGGGTCTTCAGATTCCTAATGCAGTAAGTATGGATTTTTCATACTCTTCCTTCAAATTAAACATTTATAGTGACTACACATTCCCCAGCAAACATCAGACTTACACAGGGCCTATGTAAAAACAATCTATCCTTAGTATTTTACTAGGCAATCTACAGCAAATGCTTAATATATACACATCGGGAGTATGAGATACTCTAGGAAATTATTCACTGATTTCATTTAGAGTAAACAAGGGTCTTAAAAGAAAACCAACAAGAAAAGTTAAATAGGTAATTTGTCTGCTATGAACCAGGGAAAACAAACAAACAAACAAACAAACTAAACACCACAAACAGGTATGATAATTTTTTTAAAATTATTGACTATTTCCTTTGCTGGCCCAAATCGAAATTAAATTTGAGATTTTTAATTGAAGGAACCCAAATCTGGGTATACATCATTCTGTGAGAGACAGACGCCCATGAAACACATGCACACCTTTACATTTACTGATTCCAAGAACTAAGTCAACAGGTAAATAAATTATAAGTGAAAGGCATCTACAATGTGGACAGAACCTCACAATTATTAGACTGAAAAGTGTGGAAGTAATGCCAGCAGTCATACTGAGAAAAACTTTCAGTGTTAGAAAATACCAGATTGAATCCAAAGGAAAATCTCCCCCCAAATGAAAATAATGAAGTCTGGGAGCCATCCTTAATGGAGTAACTTAAAAATAATAATACAAAAGCCCCATGATTATAGGAATCTTCCTACATAATTTAGAGAATGTAGTGCAATAGCACGCTCCTTTATAATTTAGCCTTTGACTTTCCATATGATGAGACCGAGAATTACAACTCCGATGACAATGATGAAAATGATGATGCACAGGGTTTTTCTGGATTTGCACTGATATTCTGCTGCCCTTGACAGCTGCTGGTTTGCCTGCTGAACGTGCACGTCTGCATTCTCCACGTTGGCTTCTATGCTGTCTATCACATCTCCTTGTTCGTGGATCATCATCCCCAAATCTTTAAATATTTCATTAATATCCATAATATCAGCTTCAAGTTGCCTAATAGAAGATTCTCTCTCCTGAATAAGGCGGAGGTCATCCTCTGTGATTTCTTCATCCTACACCTGCACCTGAGGTTGAGCTTGGCTTTCCCAGGATACAAGATTCCTTTCCTTGGAGCTGTCCTCAGGAAAACCACCAGACACTCTGGAGCTGGCTCTTACTCGAGCAACAAACTCCTTCTCTTTCTCTGCAGCTTGCCTCTGGACCTTCTGACAATTTGTCAGTGATGTTGTGAATTCAGCCACTAAGCGATCCTTCTGTATTTTCCTTTGACGCTGTTCACGGGGTGGTGGGCAGAGAGCCAAACTCTTTAATGTACTTATCCGTTTCCTTGGCAAGTTGGTTAGTATACTGCTGCTTCTGTTGCAGCTGTTGCCTCAGTTCAGGTGAATCTTGAGGTGTTCCAAGTTGATTCAGACTCCTCTGTATTTCTGCAGAACATTGTGTGATCTTCTGGATGTTAGAAGAGATACGCTGGGCCAGTAGAGCGGGGTCACCACCAACTCCCGGAGTGTAAGACATAGCTGATTCGCTTATTCACTAATTTCATCAGATGTTGGCGGGCTGGACAGTTTTCTAAGCAGTCACCCCAACCTCCTCGGCTTCCTCCTTCTCCTCTGGCCGTGGGCACCCACGGGCCCCAGAGCCCCCCGCTACGGTTCTCAGCTGATGGGCGGTGGCACTGGGGCTCCCCAAAGTCCTTTAATTGAACAAATTAAAGCTTGTGTTTGGGCCAGATAAATCTACCAATAGCCCTGAGCCCAGGATCTGGCACTGTAAAAGCAAAAGCATGCTGGTTTAATACTTATTCCATAAAAAAACCATTTTCCTTCTCTTAGACTTTTTTGGTGCTTTTTTCTATGTTGGGAGAAGACTTTGGTTTTCATTGCCTTTCCACAACATTTTGCCATGTGATAAATTCAAAATTAAAATTAAAATTGACAAGAAGCACAAAAGAGGAGGTATTTACTCTCATTGACAGAGGTCTGAGGGACCTTAAATCTTTTCTGGGAACATCCCACAACCTTGTATGCACAGACTCCAAAGGAACTGTGTGAAATGAGATTTCCTGAATTGGCAAATGCTGGTTGAGCCCAATCCTGAGAATCTTCACATAGGTCATCTCCTAAGAAGATAAGTGTCAGTAGACTCAGTTCCTTAGTATGTCTTTCAATACTTTCCAGTATTATAGTAGTGTTTGGTTTTGATTTGGTTAAGTATCCATCTGCATTGGTCAAAGATTCTAAAGTTGCATTTATATAGGATGAGTCTCAACCTATCATGTATAGTATGATGGCTTTAGTTAAAAATACTATATAATAGGGATGCCTGGTTGGCCCAGTTGGTTAGACATCTGCCTTTGACTCAGGTCATGATCCCAGTGTCCTGGCATTAAGAGTCCTGCATCAGGCTCCTTGCTCAGTGAGGAGCCTGCTTCTCCCAATGCCTGCCACTCCCCCTGCTTGTTCTCTCCCTCTCTCTGACAAAAAAAAAATAAATCAAATCTTTTAAAAAAGAATACTATATAATATACTGTACATTTGCTAAGAGCTTTCAGGAATGCTCACCACACACACACAAAGGTAAATGTGAGGAAATGGAATGCTAATTAGCTTGACGGTAGTAATCATTTCATTACATATATGTATATCAAAATATCATCATGTACTCCTTGGATATATAAAATTGTTATTAAAATACATTTTTTATTATGTTTAGTTAGTCAACATATACTACCTCATTAGTTTTTGATGTAGTGTTCAATAACTCATTAATTGCATGTAACACCCAGTGCTCATCATGGCACATGCCCTACTTAATAAAAACTCATAGAGATGAGTTTTTTAGAGCAGTTTTAGGGCAGCAAAACTATTCTGTTTGATACTATAATCGTGGACACATGTCATACATTTGATAAAACTCACAGAATGGGCAGTATGAAGTATGACGCCTAATGTCAACAACTCTGGCGTTGGGGTGACATTGACATGACATTGTAGGTTCACAAAAGCACCATCTGATGCCAGATACCAGGGCAGGCTGTGCATATGAATGGGGCGAGAATATGTGGGAACTCCCTATTTCTGCTCAACACTGCTGTGAATCTAAAACTGCTCTGAAAGACGAAGTTTACTTGTTTTTTTTTTTTTCTGATTCAATTTTATTTTTTCAGTGTTCCAAGATTCATTGTATATACACCATACAAGTCTACTTAAAAGGGAGGTGGTGGTGGAGAAGGCATCCACCTGCACCTGGAGCCAAAGGAAAAGAAGCTCAGACCTGTAGGGACAGAGTAGTTCTTCTCTCTCCACAGCCGCGGGACAGCTTTGCAAAACTGGTGCAGATCTCTCTGCTGTTGTCCATAAAACCGCTCAAATTTAACTAAGAGAAAAGAAGAAAAGAAGGATTTGTTATTTTTCCTTTAATCAGCTTGGGCTGGTTGTCTAGTAGTTTTGATAGATGAGCCCCAATTTCATTTATCATTTTTTCCCTAATTTTTAAAATTTAAATTCAATTATGTATTGAAATTCAATAATGTACTGGTTTATTTTTTTCCAGAGGTAGAGGTCTGTGATTCATCAGTCTTATATAATATCCAGTGCTCACTACATCACATGCCCTCCTTAATGAACATTACCCAGTTACCCCATATCCTCCACTCCCCTCCCCTCAAGCAGCCCTCAATTTGTTTCCTATGGTTGAGAGTCTCTTATGGTTTGTCTTCCTCTCTGATTTCTTCTTGTTTTATTTTTCCTCTCTTTCTCTATGATCCTCTGCTTTGCCAAACATACTTTAAAACTGGTTGCTAAAACAGCTTTGGCACCAACAAGACTTGTGACCTTGAAAAAGTCACTTAAATCTCTCTGGGCCTCAGGGTCCCTAATTAAAAACAAAGGAGCTCAGAATATATGGTCTGTAGGTACTAAAAGTCTTTGATTAATTATATTGGGAGACCAACTATATAATTATAATATAATTATATTGGGAGACCAACTATATAATTATAATATAATTATATTGGGAGACCAACTATATAATTGGGAGACCCAATTATATTGGGAGACCACTGGCCAATTCAGCTAACTTTTTTTTTTAAAGATTTTATTTATTTATTTGACAGACAGAAATCACAAGTAGGCAGAGAGGCAGGCAGAGAGAGAGAGAGGAGGGGAAGCAGGCTCCCTGCTGAGCAGAGAACTCGATGTGGGGCTTGATCCCAGGACCCTGGGATCATGACCTGAGCTGAAGGCAGAGGCTTTAACCCACTGAGCCACCCAGGTGCCCCTCAACAAACATTTTTTTCTTTAACAATTCCATTGAGATATAATTCACCCATAAGACTCATCCATTTAAAGTATATAATTCAATGGCTTTTAGTATATTCACAGATTTGTACAACCATCACCACAACCACAATAAAGTTTAGAGCATTTTCAACACTCTCCCCTAAAATCTGCATTCTTGAGCCATCACCCCCAATCCTAGTCCAGGGCAACCCCTAGTCTACTTTCTGTGTCTCAGGATTTGCCTATCTGGACAGTTCATATAAAAGGAATCATGCTCTCTGTGACATTTTTTGTCTGGCTTCTTTCACTGAGCGTCGTGTTTTCAAGGTCCATCCATGTTGTTGCATGTGTCAATGCTTCATTCATTTTTATGGTGGAGGAGGAGCTCATTGTATGGATGGACCACATTTCTTTTGTCTACTTAGGAGTTCACGGGCATGTCAGTCATTTCCACTTTCTGGCTCTTGTGAATAATGCCACTGTGAACACTGGTGTACAAGTTTTTATGTTGACATGTATTTTCAATTTTCTTGGTTATATACCTAGCAGTAGACTTACTGGGAATACGATAAATCTATGTTTAGCTGTTTGAGGAGTTGCCAGGCTGTTTACCAAAGCAGCTCCATGGTTTTCCTTTCCTGTCAGCACAGATGAGATTTCTGCTTACTCTCCATTCTCACACCTTCATGACAGCCTTGTTAGATATCCCATGGCAACATGTCCAGCAAAGCACTCCCTGGATTCCTGACTCAAAGGAATTGAGACACGGTAAATGTTGTTTAAGTCACTAAGTTTGGGGGTCACTTGTTTCATGACAATATATATTGAATACATCTGCACACTATGGTGAGCTATCCCTCCCTACATCACCCACTCTATTCTGAGGACGGTCTTCTGTACACTTGTGCAAACCCATGAAGTGATGAACCTTACCTGCTTCTGACAGTTCTGAAACGTTGCATCACTACTGAAATTAGAGCAGTTCACAATGTCGATTTCTAGGACAGAAAATAGGTAAGTTGGGTTAACATCATAGATTCATCACAGAAAACAATGCCATGTCTACTTTAATTAGGAGAGATTTGTCTCCATAATCTTGGAGGATCCCATAATTCCCAAAATAAAA
Source organism: Neogale vison (assembly GCF_020171115.1). Taxonomy (NCBI): domain Eukaryota; kingdom Metazoa; phylum Chordata; class Mammalia; order Carnivora; family Mustelidae; genus Neogale; species Neogale vison. The sequence continues at coordinate 219,568,458 of NC_058096.1, forward strand.
AATGGGTCTCAAATTCTACTTTGGTTTTTAAGTAGTTGGGAAGGTTGTAGCTTAGCCCTTAACAGGGCTTGTAAAATAAAAGTTTCAGTCAGAGGGAAGATGGGGAAAGAATAGGGGGCCCTTGTTTCATCTGGTCCTTGAATTCAACTGGTTATCTATCACATCCTTTTGAACAACTGTGAATGAAATCTGAGATCTAAGAAAAGAATCACTGCAACTCTACAAATAGAAAAACAATCACTGAGGGGTAGGAGGCAAGGTTGTGGAAGAGTAGGGGACCTTGTTTCATCTGGTCCCTTGAATTTAGCTAGATAACTATCAAACCATTCTGAATAGCCACGAATTCAGCCCGAGATGTAAGGACATATATCTGGAACTCTACAAGTAGAAAACTTTTTTCTCCTTGCTTTTTTGCAAAGTAGGAGGTATGGAGACACAAATCTGAGGGGAGATATCAGAGATAAACGGAAGGGGGAGTGAGCCTCCATAAGCTGATTACTGGAAAGTGATAGAGCCTTGGGGGGCAAAATCAGAACCCTTAGAAATCTGTTCCAGTGAAAGACATCCCTGTCTGAAAGGGCTTCAGGGGATGAAATGGGCAGAATTCCAGGTGAGTAAATGTGGTCTCGGGATCCCAGGAGTCACAAAACTAACCAGGGTGCTTGAACTGGGAGAGTGCCCAAGCATTGGAACGGGGAAACTGGTTATAGCTGGGGAACCCAAGGAGGGGAATCTTAACTCAGGTCGCCATAAACCAAGAGCCAGGCTAATGGGGTGACTGCTCTCCACCTGAGCACCTTTAAAAAGAGTGGAACATGTGCATTGCCTGCCATCCCTTGAGAGGAGTTAAACAGATATGCCCATGACCAGGCAACAGCTCTTGGGTGCGGCCTCAGAAATGACAGTAGGGTGACAGTCAGCCATCCCCCTGGGAGTGGTGGAATGGGTACATGCATGAGCCTGCAACCTCTCTCAGCCCCATGGAACAAAAAGGGCAATAATGCAAGTCCCTCAGAATCCCCCTAGGAGACTGCCATGGATACCTACCACAGGAGTTACGGAGTTTAACACACACACAAAAGTGAAAACTGTTTGTCCAGGAGGGTTTACTGAAGTTGGGGGGTGGACTTTGATCTTTCAGCTCTGGGGCTAGAGATTGGGGCATGGCCATTTTTATTCTTTTTCTTTTTTTTTTTTTCCTTTTTTCCAATTTATTTATTTTCAGAAAAACAGTATTCATTATTTTTTCACCACACCCAGTGCTCCATGCAATCTGTGCTCTCTCTAATACCCACCACCCGGTTCCCCCAACCTCCCACCCCCCTGCCACTTCAAACCCCTCAGATTGTTTTTCAGAGTCCATAGTATCTCATGGTTCACCTCCCCTTCCAATTTCCCCCAACTCCCTTCTCCTCTCTAACATTTTTATTCTGATCCTCTAAAGAGGTGTGGAAAACTCTGAGGGAACAAACCCACACAGAGGACCAGCTTACATTGAGACCAGCCCCCTGGCAAAGGGAGGAACAACTCAGCCCAGAAAAAGACACCTGAGAAGCAGCACAGCAGGCCCCTCCCCCAGAAGACAAGCTAGAGGAACAGGTGCACAACTAGCTTAGGGATCCCACAAGATTGTAAAACTCCAGTGCTAGGAGAAAATATTATATAGAACTTGAGGATTTTCTCATAATCCATTTATCTTTACATTTAAAATTTTCTGGGTTTTTTTTGTTTTCTTTTTTTTCCATTTCAACTAGTTTCTTATTTTACGAACTCTATATTTTTAATTCATTTTTATCTTTTATTTTTTACATCTATATTTTATAGAGATTCACTTCATTTTTGGCCTTTTTGTACTCTATATAATTTTAATTTTTTATATATACAAGTTTTGCTTTCTTTGCAATTTTGGGATTTAGTGTCTTTGAACATAAAGACCAAAATTCACCCAGGAACAAGTGGATCACACTTCTTTATTCACCCTGTGAGACTAATCTCTTCCTCCCCCTTTTTTTCTCTCTTTTTTTTGCTTTCTCTCTCTTTTTTTTTTTGTTTTGTTTTTCTATTTTGTTTTTTGACCACTTTGGATTTGTCTACTGTGTATTTTGCTTGGCTGGTGATTGATTTTTTTTTTATTCTGTTCACTTGTTCACCCATTCTTCTCTGGACAAAATGACTAGAAGGAGGAACTCAAAACAAAAGAAAGAACCAGAAGCAATGTTCTCTGCCACAGACCTAATTGATATGAATATAAGTAAGATATCAGTGATGGATTCAGGATAGCAATTATAAAGCTAATAGCTGGGCTTGTAAAAACATTAAAAGACAGTAGAGAATCTCTTAGCACAGAAATGAGATCTAATCATGCCAAACTTTAAAATGCTATACTGGAGATGCAGCCTAAATTGGATGCTCAAACAGCCAGGCTGAATGAGGCAGAAGAGAGTAAGTGACCTAGAAGACAGGGTGATGGAAAGGAAGGAAGTTGAGAAAAAGAGAGAAAGACAGCTAACAGCCCATGAAGAAAGGCTTTGAGAAATTAATGAGGCCGTGAAGCAAGCCAATGTCAGAATTATTGGGGTGCCTGAGGGTGGAGAGAGAGGGGGGCCAGAAAGTATATTTGAGCAAATCATCACTGAGAACTTCCATAATCTGGGGACAGAAACAAGTATTCATGTCCAAGAGAAAGATACAATGTCTCCTGAAATCAATAAAAATAGTTCAACACCCCAACATATAATGGTGAAGCTTGCACATTTTAGAGAAAAAGAGAGAATCCTGAGAGTAGCTCAAGACAAGAGGCTCCTTATTTTTAGAGGGAGGAATGTCAGACTTAACATCAGAACTACCCACAGATAATTGTCTTTCTCTGTTTGACTTATTTCATTTAGCATAATCTCCTCCAGATCCATCCATGTTGATGCAAATGTTAGATATTCATCCTTTCTGATAGCTTAGTAATATTTCATTGTATATATGGAACACATCTTTATCCATTCATTTGTTGAAGGGCATCTCAGCTCCTTCCACAGTTTGGCTGTTGTGGACATTGCTGCTATGAGCCTTGGGGTGCATATGACCCTTCTTTTTATTACATCTTTATCTTTGGGGTAAATACACAGTAGTGCATTGAGCACTGGGTGTTATATGCAAAGAATGAATCATGAAACACTACCTCAAAAACTATTGATGTACTGTATGGTGACTAACAACACAACTTAAAAAAAAAAGGAATTATCCACAGAAACCTGGCAGGCCAGAAAGAGCTGGCATAATATATTCAGGGTGCTAAATGAGAAGAATATGCAGCCAAGAATACTTTATCCAGAAAGGCTTTCATTCAGAATGGAAGGAGAGATAAAGACCTTCCAGGACAGACAGATTAAATGAATATGTGACTACTAGGCTAGCCCAGTAAGAAATATTAAGGGGATCCTGTAAGCAAAGAGCTAGCCCAGGAGTGACATAGAAAGAAACAGAGACAATTTACAGAAACAGGCACTTATAGGTAATACAATGGTACTATGTTCATATCTTTCAGTAGTCTCTCTGAAAATAAATGGGCTATATGCTCCAATCAAAAGACACGGAGTATCAGATTGGATAAAAAAAAAAAAAAGCAAGACCCATCCACATGCTGTCTACAAGGGACTCATTTTAGACCTAAAGACAGCTCCAGACTGAAAGTGAGGAAGTGGAAAACCATTTATAATGCTAACAGATTTCAAAAGAAAGCTGAGTTAGCAATCCTCATATCAAAGTAGATTTTAAACCAAGACTGTAGTAAGGGATAAAGAGGGACTTTATACCATGGTTAATGTGTCTATACAACAAGAAGACCTATTTACAATTGTAAATATTTATGCCCCTAACTTGGGAGCAGCAAATTATATCAACCAGTTAATAACCAAATTAAAGAAATACATTGGTATAAGTACAATAAGAATAGAGGACTTCAAACCCCCCTCACAGCAATGTCAAATAATTAAATAAAAATCTTTAAAAAAGGAAACAAGACAAGAAACAACAAGTGTTGGAGATGATGTGGAGAAAGGGGAACACTCTTACACTGTTGGTGGGAATGCAAGTTGCTGCGGTCAGTTTGGAAAACAGTGTGGAGATTCCTTAAGAAATTAAAAATAGAGCTACCCTATGACCCTGCATCTGCACTACTGAATATTTACCCCAAAGATACAGATGTAGTGAAAAGAAGGGCTATCTGTACCCCAATGTTCATAGTAGCAATGGCTTCAATCGCCAAACTGTGGGAAGAGCCAAGATGCCCTTCAGAATAAATAAAAAAGATATGGTTCATATATACAATGGAATATTATGCCTCCTTCAGAAAGGATGAATACCCGACTTTTCTATCAACATGGCCAGGACTGGAGGAGATTATGCTGAGTGAAATAAGTCAAGCAGAGAAAGTCAATTATCATATGGTTTCACTTACTTCTGGAGCATAAGGAATAACAAGGAGGACATTAGGAGAAGGAAAGAAAAAGTGAATTGGGGGAAACCAGAGGAGGAGATGAACCATGAGAGACTGTGGACTCTGAGAAAAAAAATGAGGGTTTTGGAAGGGAGGAGGTTGAGGGGATAGGTGAGCCTTGTGGTGGGTATTAAGGAGGGCACATATTGCATGGAGCACTGGGTGTGGTGCATAAACAGTGAATCTTGGAACACTGAAAAAAATAAAATTAAAAAAAAGGAAACAAGAGCTTTCAAGGACACACTGGCTAGATGGACTTCAGAGATATATACAGAGTTTTCCATCTTAAAACAAAGAATACAAATTCTTCTCGAGTACATATGGAGCTTTCTTCAGAATAGATCACATACTGGGTCACAAATTAGGTCTCAACCATTACCGAAAGATTGGGATTATTACCTGCATATTTTCAGGTCACAGTTTTGAAACTTGAACTCAACAACAATGGGAAATTTCTAAGGAACTCAAATACTTGGAGGTTAAATAGCATCCTGAAGAATGAATGGGTTGACCAGAAAATTAAAGAATTTTAAAAATTCATGGAAACAAATGAAAATGAAAACACAACTTTTCAAAACCTTTGGGATATAGCAAATGCAGTCATAAGAAGGAAGTACATAGCAGTAAAAGCCTTTCTTGAAAAGTTCTCAAAATTTTGGAGAAAAGTCTCAAATATACACGTTAACCTTACACCTAAAGGAGCTGGAGAAAGAACAGCAAATAAAGCCTAAACCAAGTAGGAGAGGAGAAATAATAAAGATAAGAACAGAAATCAATGAAGCAGAAGCCAAAACAATAGATCAATGAAACCAGCAGCTTGTTCTTTGAAAGAATTAATAAATAAGATGAATAAACCCCTTGCCAGACTTATCCAAAAGAAAAGAGAAAGGACCCAAATTAGTAAGATCATGAATGAAAGAGGAGAGATCATGACCAGTACCAGGAAATACAAACAATTTTAAGAATGTATTATGAGCAATTCTGAGCAATTCTGTCCCAATTAGGCAATCAGAAAGAAATGGATGCGTTCCTGGAAACTTATAAAACTGAAACAGGGGTATCTGGGTGGCTCAGTGGGATAAAGCCTCTGCCTTTGGGTCAGGTCATGATCCCAGGGTCCTGGGATCTCTGCTCAGCAGAGAGCCTGCTTCCCTTCCTTTCTCTTTCTGCCTGCCTCTCTGCCTACTTGTGATCTATGTCTGTCAAATCAATCAGTCAATCAATCAATCATTAAAAAAACCAAAACTGAAGCAGGAAGAAATAGAAAATCTGAACAGACCCATAACCATCAAAGAAGTAGTAATTAAAGATCATCCAACAAACAAGAATCCAGGGCCAGATGGCTTCTCAAGAGAATTCTACCAAACATTTTTTAATTTTTAATTTTTTTACTGTGTTATGTTAGTCACCATAAAATACAACAATTCAGCAATGTGGCAGGATACAAAGTCAATGTACAGAAATCAGTGGCTTTCTTATACACTAACAATGAAAATACAGAAAGGGAAATTAGAGAATCGATTCCATTTACTCTAGCACCAAGAACCATAAGATACCTGGGAATAAACCTAACCAAAGAGGTAAAGGATCTGTACTCAAGGAACTATAGAACACTCGTGAAAGAAATTGAAGAAGACACAAAAAGATTGAAGACTATTCCATGCTCTTGGATTAGAAGAATAAACATTGTTAAGATGTCTATACTGCCTAGAGCAATCTATACTTTTAATGCCATTCTGATCAAAATTCCACCGGTATTTTTCAAAGAGCTGGAGCAAATCATCCAAAAATTTGTATGGAATCAGAAGAGACCCCCAAATCTCTAAGGAAATGTTGAAAAACAAAAATAAAACTGGGGGCATCACGTTACCTGATTTCAAGCTTTACTACAAAGCTGTGATCACCAAGACAGCATGGTACTGGCATAAAAACAGACACATAGACCAGTGGAACAGAGCAGAGAGCCCAGATATAGACCCTCAAGTCTATGGTCAATTACTCTTCGACAAAACAGGAAAAAATATACAGTGGAAAAAAGACAGCCTCTTCAATAAATGGTGCTGGGAAAACTGGGCAGCTATATGTAGAATGAAACTCGACCATTCTCTTACACTGTACACAAAGATAAACTCAAAATGGATTAAAGACCTCAACGTGAGACAGGAATCCATCAGAATCCTAGAGGAGAATATAGGCAGTAACCAATTCGATATCAGCCACAGCAACTTCTTTCAAGATGTGTCTCAAAGGCAAAGGAAACAAAAGCAAAAATGAACTTTTGGACTTCATCAAAATCAAAAGCTTCTGCACAGCAAAGGAAACAGTCAAGAAAACAAAGAGGCAACCCACGGAATGGGAGAAGATATTTGCAAATGACAGTACAGACAAAAGGTTGATATCCAGGATCTATAAAGAACAACACACACAAAACAGACAATCATATCAAAAAATGGGCAGAAGATATGAACAGACACTTCTCCAATGAAGACATACAAATGGCTATCAGACACATGAAAAAATGTTCATCATCACTGGCCATCAGGGAGATTCAAATTAAAACCACATTGAGATACCACCTTACACCAGTTAGAAAGACCAAAATTAGCAAGACAGGAAACAACATGTGTTGGAGAGGATGTGGAGAAAGGGGAACCCTCTTACACTGTTGGTGGGAATGCAAGTTGGTGCAGCCTCTTTGGAGAACAGTGTGGAGATTCCTCAAGAAATTAAAAATAGAGCTTCCCTATGACCCTGCCATTGCGCTACTGGGTATTTACCCCAAAGATACAGATGTCATGAAAAGAAGGGCCATCTGTACCCCAATGTTTATAGCAGCAATGGCCACGGTCGCCAAACTGTGGAAAGAACCAAGATGCCCTTCAAAGGATGAATGGATAAGGAAGATGTGGTCCATATACACTATGGAGTATTATGCCTCCATCAGAAAGGATGAATACCCAACTTTTGTAGCAACATGGACGGGACTGGAAGAGATTCTGCTGAGTGAAATAAGTCAAGCAGAGAGAGTCAATTATCATATGGTTTCACTTATTTGTGGAGTATAACAAATAACATGGAGGACATGGGGAGATGGAGAGGAGAAGGGAGTTGAGGGAAATTGGAAGCGGAGATGAACCATGAGAGACTATGGACTCTGAAAAAGAATCTGAGGGTTTTGAAGGGGTGGGGGGTGGGAGGTTGGGGTAACCAGGTCGTGGGTATTGGAGAGGGCACGGATTGCATGGAGCACTAGGTGTGGTGAAAAACAATGAATACTGCTACACTGAAAATAAATTTAAAAAATTAAAAAAATAAATCATTGGTTTTTGATGTAGTCTACCAAACATTTAAAGAAGAACTAATACCTACTCTTTGGAAGCTGTTTCAAAAAATAGAAATGGAAGGAAAACTTCCAAACTCTTTCTATGAAGTCAGCATTACTCTGAGCCCCAAACTAGACAAAGACAAAGGAGAATTACAGACCAATATCCCTGATAAACATGAATGCCAAAAATACTCACCAAGATATTAGCCGATAGGATTCCATAGTATATTTAAAGGATGAATCACCAAGACTAAGTGGGATTTATTACTGGGATGCAAACATGGTTCAGCATTTGCAAATCAATCAACATGATACATGATACATCTCATTAATAAAAGAAAGGACAAAATTCATATGATTCTCTCAATTGATGCAGAAAAAGCATTTGACAGAATACAGCATCCTTTCTTAATTGAAACTCTCCACAGTGTAGGGATAGAGGAAACATAACTCAATATCATAAAAGCCATCTATGAAAAGCCCACAGTGAATATCATTCTCAGTGAGGAAACACTGAGAGCCTTTCCCTTAAGGCTGGGTAACATGACAAGGATGTTCACTCGCACCACTGTTGTTCAACATAGTACCAGAAGTCCCAGCCTCAGCAATCAGACAGCAAAAAGAAATAAAAAGCATTCAAATGGGCAAAGAAGAACTCAAAATCCCACTCTTCACAGATGACATTATACTCTATATGGAAAACCCAAAAGACCCATCCCAAAATTGCTAGAACTCACAGAGTGATTCAGGAATGTGGCAGGATACAAAATAAATGCACAGAAATTAGTAGCATTTCTATACACTAACAATGAGACAGACAAAAAAGAAATTTGCCTTTGACAAACCTCTTCATCCCAACAAATATCTTGTAACAACTGAAAGAAAGAAGAAGCTGTTATGGAAATGGCACAACAAAAGAACAATAACCAAAAAAGTTCCTGAGAAATTAAAGCTGTGGTTTCTGAAATTTTAATGACAATGTTCAGTAACAGAATGAATATGCAAAAGGCCAAATTATTGGTCAGGAAAAGAAAGTTGAGGAACTCTTCTAGGATTTAGAGGGAAAAGTAAAGAGGAAGGAGTTATCCAAGAAGGCCAGTACCCACCCAAAAGGAATTTTGTCAAGATGACAAGAAGAATACCCAACTTTTGTAGCAACATGGACGGGACTGGGAGATTATGCTGAGTGAAATCAGTCAAGGAGAGAGAGTCAATTATCATATGGTTTCACTTATATGTGGAACATAACAAATAGCATGGAGGACAAGGGGCGTTAGAGAGGAGTAGGGAATTTGGGTAAATTGGAAGGGGAGGTGAACCATGAGAGACTATGGACTCTGAAAAACAGTCTGAGGCGTTTGAAGTGGTGGGGGGGTGGGAGGTTGGGGTACCAGGTGGTGGGTATTATAGAGGGCATGGCTTGCATGGAGCACTGGGTGTGGTGAAAAAATAATGAATATGTTTTTCTGAAAATAAATAAATTGGAAAAAAAACTAATTATGAACAAAATTACAACACATAAGCTTCTTGTAAACGATTCAACTATGAAAAGTTGAAGTTCTATTGGACTTAAAACAACTGTATACTTTCGTCAAAACTCACTGAAATGTATATTCGAAGTGTGAAGTGTGAATGTGTAATGAAATAAAGTATTATTATATGGAAAAAAAAAGAATACAAGAAGAAATGCAATCCAATCAAATATTTCCCTACAGTAAAAAGGAACAACTTTTAGATCAACAGAAGCTAGAACATGCTGAGCCTGGTGGTGAGTATTAAGGAGGGCATGGATTGCATGGGGCACTGGGTCTGGTGCATAAACAATGAATCTTGGAACACTAAAAAAAAAAAGAATACTGAAAAAGATAACCCCAAAAAGAGATCTTGTAAGGGAGAAGAGAATAAATCTCTATATCAATATTAGATATATGTATATGTATCTATGTAAGAAAAATATATAAAAACATGCTAAAAACAAAATGAAATGTCCTACCTCCAAGGAAAAAGAGGAAATCTTACAAGCTACCAGAAAGAGGGAAAAAACTGTTATTATAAAGAAAACAAGATTCAAATTGAGAATGTTAGCTATTAAAAATAAGGAAGAGATATCTATGAATTCCTGAGAGAAAATAATTGTAAATCAAGAGTTTTACTTCCATCTCATTCTGGATTCCAAAATGTAAAGAGCTGGAGTTTTAAAAAATGTCACAACAACTCAAAGTCAAGTCCAAGAAGTCCATTGTCCAAAACAGGAACCACCAGGTACCTGAATCTATGGCTAGTTTGAACTGAAATGTACTATAAGCATAAAATGCATTCCGGAAATCAAAGACAATATGAAAAAAATACATAAATGGTCTCATTAGTGCTTTTTGTATTTATTACAGCTTGAAATGATACTTTTGATATGCTGAGTTAAAGTATATTACTAGAAGATATGGTCCATATATTCAATGGAATATGCCTCCATCAGAAAGGATGAATACTCAACTTTTCTGTCAACGTGGATGGGACTGGAGGAGATTATGCTGAGTGAAATAAGTCAAGTAGAGAAAGTCAATTATCATATGGTTTCACTTACTTCTGGAGCAAAGGGAATAGCTTGAGGGACATTAGGGGAAGGAAAGGAAAAGTAAATTGGGGGAAATCAGAGGGGGAGATGAACCATGAGAGACTGTGGACTCTGAGAAACAAACTGAGGGTTTTGGAAGGGAGGGGAGTGGGGGGATGGGTGAACCTGGTTGTGGGTATTAAGGAGGGCAAGCATTGCATGGAGCACTGGGTGTGGTGCATAAACAATGAATCTTGGAACACTGAAGAAATAAAATAATATTTGAAAAATGTATATTACTAAAAATAACTTCCTGTTTTTACATTTTTTTCAATTTATTTATTTTCAGAAAAACAGTATTCATTATTTTTTCACCACACCCAGTGCTCCATGCAAGCCGTGCCCTCTATAATACCCACCACCTGGTACCCCAACCTCCCACCCCCCCCCGCCACTTCAAACCACTCAGATTGTTTTTCAGAGTCCATAGTCTCTCATGGTTCACCTCCCCTTCCAATTTACCCAAATTCCCTTCTCCTCTCTAATGCCCCTTGTCCTCCATGCTATTTGTTATGCTCCACAAATAAGTGAAACCATATGATAATTGACTCTCTCTGCTTGACTGATTTCACTCAGCATAATCTCTTCCAGTCCCGTCCATGTTGCTACAAAAGTTGGGTATTCATCCTTTCTGATGGAGGCATAATACTTTAAATGTAGCTACCATAAAAATTTAAAATTACTTATGTGACTCCCATAAGAGGCTTCTGTTAGATTTCTATTAGAAACGATTCCACTAGAAAATATATTGAGATAAACTCAGCAAAACAAATTATTTTCCTTTTCAAATAAATATGACTATATCCTACTATAAGTATTGGGGAATTTGGGGGGATAGCAAATATTCTCATTACTTAGGCCAAGGTTGCAAACTGTGGCCCAGGGCTGGCCCACTGCCTGTTTTTGCAAATAAAATTTTATTGGTACACAGCCACATCCATTCATTTATGTCTGTGGCTACAGTTACATTATAAAGACAGGGCTGAATAGTTGCAGCAGAGACCATATGGCCTGCAAAGCCTGAAATATTTACTAGACAGCCCTGTACAGAAAAAGTTTGCTAACTTCCATCTTAAAAGAGAGGGTGCCTGGGTGGCTCAGTGGGTTAAAGCCTCTGCTTTTGCTCAGATCATGATCCCAGGGTCCTGCTTCCCTTCCTCTCTCTCTCTGCCTGCCTCTCTGCCTACTTGTGATCTCTGTCAAATAAATAAATAAAATCTTAAAAAAAGAAAAAGAGAGACATCCATGTCATGGGGAGTTGGAGTGTGGTTTAAATAAGAAAAATGCCCAGCATGACATTGGATGCATAGGAGGACTTATTTTTTAAACCGGGCATTTCATTCACTTTGGGATTGACTCCTTTAAACAAACACATATTCCTCTGACCTAAGTTCTCTGATCTGCAGAAGGTAGGATGATTACTCCTATTTTACAGGCTATACACTTGAGATGGAGGATTCAAGCAATTGCCCCAAAAGTCACACAGCTGCTTAGTTAGAGTTGAGATGGAACACAAGTCAATTTCACCTGGGCCTCAAATTCTTACTCTCACATGAATGATGCTACAGAGTAAAGGGACATGACCTTCAGGCAGGACACTGAAGCCTTTCCTCTCTGAGAATCCTATGGCCAGCTTTCTTTCCAAGATTGGCATACTCTTGCAGCAGTAATGCCACTCTTTCTACAAGCCCAGAATCACCTCTGCAAACGACGTTCCGGTCTGTGAAATTTGTTTCTCCTGTGTTCGAAACGTATCCATGTATGCAATGACAGAAGTATTTTTGTTCCATGGAAACACAGTAAGATTTAGCAGGGCAGGGATGGTTTGCGCATGGATCTGTAGAGAGAGAGAGAGAGAGCAGAAGGCAGCACTGTGCATTCTCTGTTTGATTCAATATTTAATCAATCTAATCCCCACTTGAAGTCCTGTCTCTTAAAATGTCAACAAATGACTTGACTCACTCGTGAGTTAAAAATAATTCTTTCCTCTAGGACTCTTCCCAGATGCACTTTAAAAGTGAAATAAGTCAAGCAGAGATAATCAATTATCATATGGTTTCACTTATTTGTGGAGCATAACCAATAGCATGGAGGACAAGGGGCGTTAGAGAGGAGAAGGGAATTTGGGTAAATTGGAAGGGGAGGTGAACCATGAGAGACTATGGATTCTGAAAAACAATCTGAGGGGTTTGAAGTGGCGGGGGGGGGTGTGGGAGGTTGGGGTACCAGGTGGTGGGTATTATAGAGGGCACGGCTTGCATGGAGCACTGGGTGTGGTGAAAAAATAATGAATAATGTTTTTCTGAAAATAAATAAATTGGAAAAAAAAAATTTAAAAATACAAAAAAAAGTTTCTTGGGTTTTTACAAAATTTAATCTTATTTTTTCAGTGTTCCAAGATTCATTGTTTATGCACCACAACCAGTGCTTCACGCAATACGTGCCCTCCTTAATGCCCATCACCAGGATTTAGGTAATAAGCTAGTTAAATCAGTGTAATTCTGTTGTTGATATATTAGACGAACAACTTAAACCATCTCCGTCATGTGCTACTTCCAATATCATACACAAAGAAAGACAGAACAGCATATGTGCCATTTCCCTGCCCCCCACGCATAACCAGACCTAATGATGGGGAAATCTCAGACAAACGCAACTGGTGCACATGCTCTAATCTAACTACCTCGCCTCAACAAAAATGTCAACGTCATGAAAGAAGAAGAAAGGCTGAAAGCAATTGTCCTAGACTAGAGGAGATGAAAGAAACATAGTAACTAAATATAATGCCTACGTGATTGAAGAATAAATCCCAAACTTGAAAAAAAATGTATTACTGGAACAACTGAAAAAATTTTGACAATAAGCATAAATTATAGAATTGTATCAATGACAAATTTCCTAAATTGACCCTATGTTATGTAAGAGTATGTCCATATTCTTAGTAGATAAAAGCTAAGGGATTTAGGGGCAAGATATCTGCAATTTATTTTCCAATGGATTCGTGAAAAATAAATACACACAGGTATGTACATGAATATTTATAACCATTACATAATCTCAATGTGACACGAAACTAAGTTGAAGATATATCTATATTGTATATAGGTATGTTAACCTTAAAAGTAAAAGAGCCAGTTTTTTCTTGGGGAAAATGGGTTTATTTGGGATGGAAGAGAATTGCAAAGTGGGAAATACAAGGCAGCCCACAGGGCAGAGGCAAGTCCCCTGCTCACCAAACAAAGGAGACTTCTGTTTTAGAGAGGAAAGAGGAGGTTGGGTAGGGCTATTCTACGCAAAAAGTCCACTGGACTAAACAGGGAGTTTGAAGTATGTGGCTTCTCATTGGCTGAGCTGTGACTGTCTCCCATTGGCTGAGCTGTGGCTGTGTTTCATTGGCTGGGCTGTGACTACCTCTCATTGGTTAGTCTGCTGGGGGGAGGTGAAGGAGGAGAGCAGGTTAGAGGAGACTTTCTTCCTTCTACTGGCTGAGTGGACTCATATTGGCTCACAAGGTCCGTCTCTTCTTGTTGGGTTTGTAATTGACCACAAGTGGCAGGGCAGAAGAACTCCTGTTGAACCTCCAGACTCCATGTTAGTGAGGTTTCCTTTTAATTAATTTTCACTGTATATATATACACACACACATACACACACATATATACATATATGTGTATATATATGTATATGTGTATATATATAAATTATTTTTGCTAATAGATACTTGTGTGTTTAGAGAGGTAGCTAAGAAACCAGAAGGAAATGTAGCTGTATGTTAGCAGTTGATGAATCCAGGTGAAAATTATAGGGTGATCATTTTTACTCTCATTACAATATATTTACTATTTTACTATCATTACAAATAGATTTAAATGTCCAAAATAAAAAGGCAACTAAAGAAAACTGTCTTGCCATGTTTTATTAGGAGACATTATCCTGTCCGAATTCCACATTCTCCTGTTTTGGCCCCTACCAATCAGTGTTTGCAGCTCAAACTAAGGTGATGACATTAATACGTTGAAATTGTTTGTCCCTTCCCATTAACCTTTGCACTATAGGGGAATGAAGTGCCCTTATTGCTGTACCATTTACATAGCTGGGACCTCAGCTGATTTCTGAAATGTCTCCAAGCTTCCTTGTCCTCATCTTTAAAGTGAGAATGGAACAATGTAGCCAAAGATTAGGCTAAGTACCTGCCCCATAACTAATGGGACAGTTGCATCAATTTTGTTAATTGGTCTGTGATTATTTGAGAGCATGCCCATGGTCTTAGAATATGCATACTGAAGTATTAAGGAGTGCAGGATTATGGTGTATGTAGCTTCTTCTCAAGTAGATTAGAAAAAAAATTATGTGTTTGTGTTTTATATATCTATACATATATACAACGCATATATGAAATTATTATACCATACATCATACATGGAATATACAAATGTATGTAGGTCCTCTGTTTATGTATTCTTTCAAAACACGTCTCCAGGGCGCCTGCGTGGCTCAGTGGGTTAAGCCACTGCCTTCGGCTCAGGTCATGATCTCAGAGTCCTGGAATCGAGTCCCACATTGGCCTCTCTGCTCAGCAGGGAGCCTGTTTCCCCATCTCTCTTTGCCTGCCTCTCTACCTACTTGTGTACTCTCTGTCAATAAATAAATAATTTTAAAAAAAAGAAGAATCCATCAAAATCCTAGAGGAGAACATAGGTATCAATGTCTTTGACCTCAACCACACCAACTTCTTGCTAGAGATGTCTCCAAAGGCAAGGGGACCAAAGGAAAAATGAACTTTCAGGACTTCATCAAGATAAAAGGTCCTGCATGGCAAAGAAACAGTCAACAAAACTAAAAGGCAACCTATGGAATGGGAAAAGATATTTGCAAATGACATAAGATCAGATAAAGGATTTGTATCTAAGATCTGTAAGGAACTTTTAAAACTCATCACCCCAAAAAACCAAATAGTCCAGTCAAGAAATGGGCAGAAGACGTAAACAGTCATTTCTCTGAAGGAGACATACAAATGGTCAACAGACAGATGAAAACATGCTCCACATCCCTTGCCATCAGGGAAATACAAATAAAACCACAATGAGGTACCACGTCATACCAGTCAGAATGGCTAAAATTAACAAGTTAAGAAAACAACAAATGTTGGCAATGATGTGGAGAAAAGGGAAACCTCTTACACTGTTAGTGGGAATGCAGGCTGGTACAGCCACTCTGGGAAACAATATGAAGGTTCCTCAAGAAGTTAAAAATAGAGCTACTCTATGACCCATCAGTTGCACTTCTGGGTATTTACCCCAAAGTTACACATGTAGTGGTCTGAAGGGGCACCTGCACCCTATTGTTCATAGTAGCAATGTCCACAATAGCCAAACTGTGGAAAGAGCCCAGATGTGCATTGATAGATGAATGGTTAAAGAAGATGTAGTGAGATATAGATATCTAGATATCTATAGATATGTATATATACCAGAATGCTAC
This sequence comes from Neogale vison, assembly GCF_020171115.1. NCBI lineage: Eukaryota > Metazoa > Chordata > Mammalia > Carnivora > Mustelidae > Neogale > Neogale vison. Next base: position 219,584,364 of record NC_058096.1, read on the forward strand.
AGCTTGAAGGAAAAGCAAGACAGAAAGCAATGACAGCGAATTATATCTGACCCAGTTTATAACCAACATTATCTTTGCCCACCCACAGCTCCCTGAGATTACCTCAGGTGCCTTGTCTCCTGATAGCACAGATTGACTTGACCTCCCCCAGATGAGGGTCCCCTGGTGTGGTGGGCATCATAGCAGCTCCAGCACCAGATCTGATCTCATCATACACACGGAGGCTCTGGGATCTCCCACCTGGACTCAGATGAACTGATCTGCTGTGGGATATAGGATCTGGTTTACCCAGACAGTCAGATCAACCCAGAAGTCAGGAAAAGTCCGGTGAGGCAAAGCTTGACCAAGGAGAGAGACAAGATGAGAAGGAGCTGGCCTCTCTCTCTTTCTCCCTTTATCCTCCTGCCAAGAGTCTGTCCTGTCCCAAGAAACAGTTATAAGTGGCCTTTCTGGAAAGTCTTGCATGGCCACACCACCATCCGCATTGTCTTACAAGGCAGCACCCAGTAAAGGGGTGCACCATCTTTAACTTGTTTTTCTTTCTTCCCTGTTTCATGTCCTTTTCCTTCCTCACCCTTGCTGGCCTAAGATTGCACACACAACGCTTTAAAACTTGGATGCCTGGGTGGCTCAGTTGGTTAAGCAGCTGCCTTTGGCGCAGGTCATGATCTCAGCGTCCTGGGATGGAGTCCCACATCGGGCTCCTTGCTCGGCAGGGAGCCTGCTTCTCCCTCTGCCTCTGCCTGCCTCTCTGTCTGCCTGTGCTCGCTCTCTCTCCCTCTCTCTCTGACAAATAAATAAAATCTTAAAAAAAAATCTTGGATACATGTTGTGCCTCAGGTTGTTTTCTAGGAAAATCTGGACTTAAGTACACAGTAAATACAGGAAACAGGAGAGAAGTTAAAATCCTCAGAAAGGATCTCCAAAAAGATTCAAGAATTCATTTGTTTGATAATAAAAGAATAGGCTTTCTTCAAGTTATTCTACAATTTAAACTTATACGGAACTATATGTAGATTATACCTCTCTATGACTGGAGGTAAATTAATTTTTTAGTATTAAAACAACAACAAAAATGTAGCCTTTCTCTTCCTAGTTCTCATTTTGCATTTTTTCCAATTTATTTATTTTCAGAAAAACATCATTCATTATTTTTTTCACCACACCCAGTGCTCCATGCAAGCCGTGCCCTCTATAATACCCACCACCTGGTACCCCAACCTCCCACCCCCGCCCCGCCACTTCAAACCCCTCAGATTGTTTCTCAGAGTCCATAGTCTCTCATGGTTCACCTCCCCTTCCAATTTACCCAGATTCCCTACTCCTCTCTAATGCCCCTTGTCCTCCATGCTATTTGTTATCGGATGAATGGATAAGGAAGATGTGGTCCATATACACTATGGAGTATTATGCCTCCATCAGAAAGGATGAATACCCAACTTTTGTAGCAACATGGACGGGACTGGAAGAGATTCTGCTGAGTGAAGTAAGTCAAGCAGAGAGAGTCAATTATCATATGGTTTCACTCATTTTGCATTTTAACTAAGGCAAATGATTTGGCTTTTAATTATTATCAAACATTTCATATTTTAATATTGCAACACTATTAATTATTATATAGAAAATACATGAAGATATTATTACTATATTATATTATTATGTATATTACTTATATTTTTCATTATTATTATATCATGGGTAGCAATATATTATAGGAACAGTCTGTTATTATGGAATATTTCAATCTTTTGTCTGAGACACAAAAAGAGGTTATAACACTGAATTTGAGTAATACTTATGTAGGTTATGACTTTGTGTATTGATTTGAAAAGATGAGTAGGAATCATACCAAATAAATAATATTGTGTAGCTACAGAGAGTTTTAGTCTTAGATATTTTCATATTTTGCTTTTTAAATATTGCTTATGTATATTGTGTGTTGATACATGTGCTATATCTAACAACTGTCTTTGCCTTTGACAAATCTCTTCATCCCAACAAATATCTTGTAACAACTAAAAGAAAGAAGAAGTTGTTATGGAAATGGCACAATGAAAGAACAATAACCAAAAAGGTTCCTGAGAAATTAAAGCTGTGGTTTCTGAAATTTTAATGACAATGTTCAGTAACAGAATGAATATGCAAAAGGCCAAATTATTAGTCAGGAAAAGAAAGTTGAGGAACTCTTCTAGGATTTAGAGGGAAAAGTAAAGAGGAAGGAGTTATCCAAGAAGGCCAGTACCCACCCAAAAGGAATTTTGTCAAGATGACAAGAAGAAATGCAATCCAATCAACTATTTCCCTACAGTGAAAAGGAACAACTTTTAGATCAACAGAAGCTAGAACATGCTGAGCCTGGTGGTGAGTATTAAGGAGGGCATGGATTGCATGGGGCACTGGGTGTGGTGCATAAACAATGAATCTTGGAACACTGAAAAAAAAAGAATACTGAAAAAGATAACCCCAAGAAGAGATCTTGTAAGGGAGAAGAGAATAAATCTCTATATCAATATTGGGTGTGGTGAAAAAATAATGAACACTGTTTTTCTGAAAATAAATAAATTGGAAAAAAAATCTCTATATCAATATTAGATATATGTATATGTATCTATGTAAGAAAAATATATAAAAATATGCTAAAAACAAAATGAAATGTCCTACCTCCAAGGAAAAAGAGGAAATCTTACAAGCTACCAGAAAGAGGGAAAAAACTGTTATTATAAAGAAAACAAGATTCAAATTGAGAATGTTAGCTATTAAAAATAAGGAAGAGATATCTATGAATTCCTGAGAGAAAATGATTGTAAATCAAGAGTTTTACTTCCATCTCATTCTGGATTCCAAAATGTAAAGAGCTGGAGTTTTAAAAAATGTCACAACAACTCAAAGTCAAGTCCAAGAAGTCCATTGTCCAAAACAGGAACCACCAGGTACCTGAATCTATGGCTAGTTTGAACTGAAATGTACTATAAGCATAAAATGAATTCCGGAAATCAAAGACAATATGGAAAAAATACATAAATGGTCTCATTAGTGCTTTTTGTATTTATTACAGCTTGAAATGATACTTTTGATATGCTGAGTTAAAGTATATTACTAGAAGATATGGTCCATATATTCAATGGAATATGCCTCCATCAGAAAGGATGAATACTCAACTTTTCTGTCAACGTGGATGGGACTGGAGGAGATTATGCTGAGTGAAATAAGTCAAGTAGAGAAAGTCAATTATCATATGGTTTCACTTACTTCTGGAGCAAAGGGAATAGCTTGAGGGACATTAGGGGAAGGAAAGGAAAAGTAAATTGGGGGAAATCAGAGGGGGAGATGAACCATGAGAGACTGTGGACTCTGAGAAACAAACTGAGGGTTTTGGAAGGGAGGGGAATGGGGGGATGGGTGAACCTGGTTGTGGGTATTAAGGAGGGCAAGCATTGCATGGAGCACTGGGTGTGGTGCATAAACAATGAATCTTGGAACACTGAAGAAATAAAATAAAATTTGAAAAATGTATATTATTAAAAATAATTTCCTGTTTTTACATTTTAAATGTAGCTACCATAAAATTTAAAATTACTTATGTGACTCCCATAAGCGGCTTCTGTTAGATTTCTATTAGAAACTATTCCACTAGAAAATATATGGAGATAAACTCAGCAAAACAAATTATTTTCCTTTTCAAATAAATATGACTATATCCTACTATAAATATTGGGGAATTTGGGGGGATAGCAAGTATTCTCATTACTTAGGCCAAGGTTGCAAACTGTGGCCCAGGGCTGGCCCACTGCCTGTTTTTGTAAATAAAATCTTATTGGTACACAGCCACATCCATTCATTTATGTCTGTGGCTACAGTTACATTATAAAGACAGGGTTGAATAGTTTCAGCAGAGACCATATGGCCTGCAAAGCCTGAAATATTTACTAGATAGCCCTGTACAGAAAAAGTTTGCTAACTTCCATCTTAAAAGAGAGGGTGCCTGGGTGGCTCAGTGGGTTAAAGCCTCTGCTTTCGCTCAAATCATGATCCCAGGGTCCTGTTTCCCTTCCTCTCTCTCTCTCTGCCTGCCTCTCTGCCTACTTGTGATCTCTGTCAAATAAATAAATAAAGTCTTAAAAAAAAGAAAAAGAGAGACATCCATGTCATGGGGAGTTGGAGTGTGGTTTAAATAAGAAAAATGCTAGAACAATCTATACTTTTAATGCCATTCCGATCAAAATTCCACCGGCATTCTTCAAAGAGCTGGAGCAAATAATCCTAAAATTTGTATGGAATCAGAAGAGACCCCGAATTGCTAAGGAAATGTTGAAAAAAAAATAAAACTGGGGGCATCACGTTACCTGATTTCAAGCTTTACTACAAAGCTGTGATCACCAAGACAGCATGGTACTGGCATAAAAACAGACACATAGACCAGTGGAACAGAGTAAAGAGCCCAGATATGGACCCTCAACTCTATGGTCAATTACTCTTCGACAAAACAGGAAAAAATATACAGTGGAAAAAAGACAGTCTATTCAATAAATGGTGCTGGGAAAACTGGACAGCTGTATGTAGAAGAATGAAACTTGACCATTTTCTTACACCATACACAAAGATAAACTCAAAATGGATAAAAGACTTCAACATGATATAGGAATCCATCAGAATCCTAGAGGAGAACATAGGCAGTAATCTCTTTGATATCAGCCACAGCAACTTCTTTCAAGATATGTCTCCAAAGGCAAAGGAAACAAAAGCGAAAATAAACTTTTGGGACTTCATCAAAATCAAAAGCTTCTGCACAGCAAAGGAAACAGTCAAAAAAAACAAAGAGGCAACCCACGGAATGGGAGAAGATATTTGCAAATGACAGTACAGACAAAAGGTTGATATCCAGGATCTATAATGAACTCCTCAAACGCAACACACAAGAAACAGGCAAACATATCAAAAAATGGGAAGAAGATATGAATAGACACTTCTCCAATCAAGACATACAAATGACTATCAGACACATGAAAAAATGTTCATCATCATTAGCCCTCAGGGAGACTCAAATTAAAACCACATTGAGATATCACCTTACACAAGTTAGAATGGCCAAAATTAACAAAACAGGAAACAACATGTGTTGGAGAGGATGTGGAGAAAGGGGAACCCTCTTACACTGTTGGTGGGAATGCAAGTTGGTGCAGCCTCTTTGGAGAACAGTGTGGAGATTCCTCAAGAAATTAAAAATAGAGCTTCCCTACGTCCCTGCAATTGCACTCCTGGGTATTTACCCCAAGGATACAGATGTCGTGAAAAGAAGGGCCATCTGTACCCCAATGTTTATAGCAGCAATGGCCACGGTCGCCAAACTATGGAAAGAACCAAGATGCCCTTCAACGGATGAATGGATAAGGAAGATGTGGTCTATATACACTATGGAGTATTCTACCTCCATTAGGAAGGATGAATACCCAACTTTTGTAGCAACATGGACGGGACTGGAAGAGATTATGCTGAGTGAAATAAGTCAAGCAGAGACAAGTCAATTATCATATGGTTTCACTTATTTGTGGACCATAACAAATAGCATGGAGGACATGGGGAGTTAGAGAGGAGAAGGGAGTTGGGGGAAATTGGAAGGGGTGGTGAACCATGAGAGACTATGGACTCTGAAAAACAATCTGAGGGGTTTGAAGTGGCGGAGGGGTGGGAGGTTGGGGGTACCAGGTGGTGGGTATTATAGAGGGCACGGCTTGCATGGAGCACTGGGTGTGGTGAAAAAATAATGAATACTGTTTTTCTGAAAATAAATAAATTGGAATAAATAAATAAATAAATAAATAAATAAATACACAGATAACCAAGGCCGGGGGGGGGGGAAGAGTAAAAATGACATGGTGGGGGGAAGAAAAGAAAAATGCCCAGCATGACATTGGATGCATAGGAGGACTTATTTTTTAGACCGGGCATTTCATTCACTTTGGGATTGACTCCTTTAAACAAACACATATTCCTCTGACCTAAGTTCTCTGATCTGCAGAAGGTAGGATGATTACTCCTATTTTACAGGCTATACACTTGAGATGGAGGATTCAAGCAATTGCCCCAAAAGTCACACAGCTGCTTAGTTAGAGTTGAGATGGAACACAAGTCAATTTCACCTGGGCCTCAAATTCTTACTCTCACATGAATGATGCTACAGAGTAAAGGGACATGACCTTCAGGCAGGACACTGAAGCCTTTCCCCTCTGAGAATCCTATGGCCAGCTTTCTTTCCAAGATTGGCATACTCTTGCAGCATAATGCCACTCTTTCTACAAGCCCAGAATCACCTCTGCAAACGACGTTCCGGTCTGTGAAATTTGTTTCTCCTGTGTTCGAAACGTATCCATGTATGCAATGACAGAAGTATTTTTGTTCCTTGGAGACACAGTAAGATTTAGCAGGGCAGGGATGGTTTGCGCATGGATCTGTAGAGAGAAAGAGAGAGAGCAGAAGGCAGCACTGTGCATTCTCTATTTGATTCAGCATTTAATCAATCTAATCCCCACTTGAAGTCCTGTCTCTTAAAATGTCAACAAATGACTTGACTCACTCGTGAGTTAAAAATAATTCTTTCCTCTAGGACTCTTCCCAGATGCACTTTAAAGTTTCTTGGATTTTTAAAAAATTCAATCTTATTTTTTCAGTGTTCCAAGATTCATTGTTTATGCACCACAACCAGTGCTTCACGCAATACGTGCCCTCCTTAATGCCCATCACCAGGATTTAGGTAATAAGCTAGTTAAATCAGTGTAATTCTGTTGTTGATATATTAGACGAACAACTTAAACCATCTCCGTCATGTGCTACTTCCAATATCATACACAAAGAAAGACAGAACAGCATATGTGCCATTTCCCTGCCCCCCACGCATAACCAGACCTAATGATGGGGAAATCTCAGACAAACGCAACTGGTGCACATGCTCTAATCTAACTACCTCGCCTCAACAAAAATGTCAACGTCATGAAAGAAGAAGAAAGGCTGAAAGCAATTGTCCTAGACTAGAGGAGATGAAAGAAACATAGTAACTAAATATAATGCCTACGTGATTGAAGAATAAATCCCAAACTTGAAATAAAAATGTATTACTGGAACAACTGAAAAATTTTTGACAATAGGCTTAAATTATAGAATTGATCAACGACAAACTTCCTAAATTGACCCTGTGTTATGTAAGAGTATGTCCATATTCTTAGTAGATAAAAGCTAAGGGATTTAGGGGCAAGATATCCGCAATTTGTTTTCCAATGGATTCGTGAAAAATAAATACACACAGGTATGTACATGAATATTTATAACCATTACATAATCTCAATGTGACACGAAACTAAGTTGAAGATATATCTATATTGTATATAGGTATGTTAACCTTAAAAGTAAAAGAGCCAGTTTTTTCTTGGGGAAAATGGGTTTATTTGGGATGGAAGAGAATTGCAAAGTGGGAAATACAAGGCAGCCCACAGGGCAGAGGCAAGTCCCCTGCTCACCAAACAAAGGAGACTTCTGTTTTAGAGAGGAAAGAGGAGGTTGGGTAGGGCTATTCTACGCAAAAAGTCCACTGGACTAAACAGGGAGTTTGAAGTATGTGGCTTCTCATTGGCTGAGCTGTGACTGTCTCCCATTGGCTGAGCTGTGGCTGTGTTTCATTGGCTGGGCTGTGACTACCTCTCATTGGTTAGTCTGCTGGGGGGAGGTGAAGGAGGAGAGCAGGTTAGAGGAGGACTTTCTTCCTTCTACTGGCTGAGTGGCCTCATATTGGCTCACAAGGTCCGTCTCTTCTTTTGGGTTTGTAATTGACCACAACTGGCAGGGCAGAAGAACTCCTGTTGAACCTCCAGACTCCATGTTAGTGAGGTTTCCTTTTAATTAATTTTCACTGTATATATATACACACACACATACACACACATATATACATATATGTGTATATATATGTATATGTGTATATATATAAATTATTTTTGCTAATAGATACTTGTGTGTTTAGAGAGGTAGCTAAGAAACCAGAAGGAAATGTAGCTGTATGTTAGCAGTTGATGAATCCAGGTGAAAATTATAGGGTGATCATTTTTACTCTCATTACAATATATTTACTATTTTACTATCATTACAAATAGATTTAAATGTCCAAAATAAAAAGGCAACTAAAGAAAACTGTCTTGCCATGTTTTATTAGGAGACATTATCCTGTCCGAATTCCACATTCTCCTGTTTTGGCCCCTACCAATCAGTGTTTGCAGCTCAAACTAAGGTGATGACATTAATACGTTGAAATTGTTTGTCCCTTCCCATTAACCTTTGCACTATAGGGGAATGAAGTGCCCTTATTGCTGTACCATTTACAGAGCTGGGACTCAGCTGATTTCTGAAATATCTCCAAGCCTCCTTGTCCTCATCTTTAAAGTGAGAATGGAACAATGTAGCCAAAGATTAGGCTAAGTACCTGCCCCATAACTAATGGGACAGTTGCATCAATTTTGTTAATTGGTCTGTGATTATTTGAGAGCATGCCCATGGTCTTAGAATATGCATACTGAAGTATTAAGGAGTGCAGGATTATGGTGTATGTAGCTTCTTCTCAAGTAGATTAGAAAAAAAATTATGTGTTTGTGTATTATATATCTATACATATATACAATGCATATATGAAATTATTATACCATACATCATACACGGAGTATACAAATGTATGTAGGTCCTCTGTTTATGTATTCTTTCAAAACATGTCTCCAGGGCGCCTGGGTGGCTCAGTGGGTTAAGCCACTGCCTTTGGCTGAGGTCATGATCTCAGAGTCCTGGGATCGAGTCTCACATCGGGCTCACTGCTCGGCAGCGCCTGCTTCCTCCTCTCTCTCTCCCTGCCTGCCTCTCTGCCTACTTGTGATCTTTCTCTGTCAAATAAATAAATTCTTAAAAAAAAAAACAAAAAAACCCCATGTCTCCAAAGACCAGGGAAATGAACTTTTGAGACTTCATCATGATAAAAACTTCTATACATCAAAAGGAACAGTCAACAAAACTAAGAGGCAACCCACAGAATGGGAGAAGATATTTGCAAATGACATTACAGATAAAGTGCTGGTATCCAAGATCTATAAAAAACTCAAACTCAACACCCCAAAAAACCAGAGAATCCAGTCAAAAAATGGGCAGAAGGCATGAACAGACATTTCTCCAAAGAAGACATACAAATGGTTAATGGACACATGAAAAAAATGTTCAACATCACTAGACATCATGGAAATACAAATCAAAACCACAATGAGATACCTCCACACACCAGTCAAAATGGCAAAAATTAACAAAACAAATCTTGCCATTTGTGACGACGTGGATGGAACTAGAGGGTATTATGCTTAGTGAAATAAGTCTATCAGAGAAAGACAATTATCATATGATCTCCCTGATATGAAGAAGTTGAGAGGCAATGTGGGGTTCTTAGGGGGTAGGAAAGGAATAAATGTAATAAGATGGGATTGGGAGGGACACAAACCATAAGAGATTCTTTATGTCACAAAACAAACTGAGGGTGGCGGGGGGGCAGGTAGGGAGAGGGTGGTGGGGTTATGGACATTGGGCAGGGTGCATGATATGGTGAGTGCTGTGAAGTGTGTAAACCTGGCGATTCACAAACCTGTACCCCTGGGGCTAATAATACATTATATGTTCATAAAAAAATAAAATCTTAAAAAACTTTAACAAAACAGGAAACAACAATTGCTGGAGAAGTTGTGGAGAAAGGGGAAACATCTTACACTGTTAGTGGGAATGCAAGTTGGTGCAGCCACTCTGGAAAACAGTATGGATGTTCCTCAAGAAGTTAAAAATAGAGCTATCCTGCAACCCATCTATTGCACTACTAGGTATTTACCCCAAAGATATAGATGTAGTGAAAAGAGGGAAGCCCAATGTTCACAGAAGCAATGTCCACAAGAGCCAAACTGTGGAAGGAGCTGGGGTGTCCTTCAACAGATGAATGGGTAAAGAAGATGTGGTTCATATATACAAAGAAATATTACTCAGCCATCAGAAAGGATGAATACCTATCATTTGCATCAACATGGATGAAACTGGAGGGGATTATGCTAATGAAATAAGCCAAGCAGAGAAAGACAATTATCATATGGTTTCATTCATATGTGGAATATGAGGAATAATGCAGAAGACCATAGGAGAAGGGAGGGAAAACTGGGAGGAAATCAGAAAGGGAGACAAACCATGAGAGACTCTGGACTCTGAGAAACAAACTGAGAGTTACAGAAGGGGAGGGATGGGGTAACCAGGTGATGGGTATATGGAGGGCATGTGTTGTGATGCGCACTGGGTGTTATATGCAACTAATGAATCATTAAATGCTACATCAAAACTAATGATATGCTGGCAAACTTAACATAAAAAATTTTTTTAATAGCCTTTGAAGCATGAAAACTACAAGTCCCTAGACTTCCAAGTATGTTTCTATGATTGAAACGATAACAGAAAAATAGCTTAAGCTTTAAAATTATATTGTAGGAAATTACAGATGCACAAGAATCAGTTTCCTCTGAGCTTTGATAATTACAATTTAAATAGAGTACTGACATGCTGTAATTATAATATTAAAGTGCTAAGATTATCAAATGATCAAAAGGGGCATTCTGGACTCCTAAGAGATTGTGTAAATGTTATTAAAATGTTTACTGTATTTCAATTACATCATAGGAAGATCATTATTATGTGTATGTTTCTGTTCATATCTAACTGGCAATCTTTTGACATGAATAAAATTATGGCTATTGTATCTATTTAATAATATTGATCTTTAAAAATTAAAAAAAAAGAAAATGTCAGGCAAAATGGAAAACTGTCTTCTCATTCCATCCTTGTATGAATCTGGGCATAGTCTTTCATATGAACACAGTATAGAAATTGTGGAATAATGTCAATGGAACTGCACAAAAGTGTCAGTATTGGCCACTCTGGACCTACAAAATCGCAATCAATGTAGCCCATCCTTATTAACCAAGAGTCGCAGAGCTTTTAGAAATGACGGTTGATTTTTGCATTTGTTGTTGAGGCCATGGGGAAAGACCACATCCTGAAGGACTGTGCCCTGATGCACTGGGCATTCCCATCCAAATATACCGATTTAAGGAGGGCACGTATTGCATGGAGCACTGGGTATTAAGCAATGAATCTTGGAACACTGCATCAAAAACTAATGATGTACTGTATGGTGACTAAGATAACAATAAAAAATAATAAAAAGACCTTGCTTTTGGTTTCAAGTGCCAACATACCATTGTATGTCCTCACAACAAGGACCAAGCAGGAAAGCCCTAAGAAAAATAAAAGGAAGGAATTAACATTTCAGGAATCTTCCTTAAATCCTTCTGAATACTCCTGGCCACCCACCTGTTTCTTCCAGGGCTAGTACTTGATTTACAACACAGAACTTCTTGTCTTGACTATAACGAAGGGCAGCATGTTAAATACAGGTAAATTTATCATTATCACCTACCATATACCATTTACCCCACTCATACCAGGCAGAATGTTTTATTCATTTAAATAGATTCAGTTCCCTCTTTCCTAACAATATGTGGATACATTTCATTAAGGGTTTTAATCAATTTTATAAAGCTGACAAATGCTCGCAAACTTAAGAAAATGGTCTCTTCTTCGGAAGCTGCTCAACAGTTATATCAGGTTTAAGCTGCTGTGGCTGGAGGTCAATTTAAAAAGACCAACCCAGGGACTCATGGGTGGCTCAGGTCATGATCTCAGGGTCTTGGGATTGAGCCCCGCATTGGATTCTCTGCTTGGCAGGGCGACTGCTTTACCCTCTCTCTCTCTCTCTGCCTGCCTCTCTGCCTACTTGTGATCTCTTTCTGTCAAATAAATGAATAAATAATTTTTAAAAAATAAAAAGACCAACACAAAATAAATGTTTACTACTCATAAATACTGGAGAGAAAAGGTGTGGGGAAATATAGACCAGGATGTGAAGAGTGGTCATTTCTAGGTAGTTTTCAATTTTGCTCCTGGGCATTTTCTAACTTTTCCTAGAGTAAATATGGGTTACTTACATAGCGACTTATATTCTCCTTTCAGGGAATATAAAATGATATTGGAGAATAGAAGCTGCGAGAGTATTCACCTTTTGAGAAAAATATCATATGCATCACCACCACCAGCAGCAGCCCCATCAATACAGAAATCCTGCCTTTTGGTGATACTCATGAATTTTAACCAGGGTGACTGCCTGATTATTTTGAAGGCGAAGTTCTGCTTTTTTCTTTTCAAGATATTTTTTATTTATTTGACAGAGAGAGAGAGAGGAGAGAGGTCACAAGTAGGCAGAGAGGCAGGCAGAGAGAGGGGAAACAGGCTCCTTGCTGAGCAGGGAGCCCAATGTGGGGCTTGATCCCAGGACCCTGGAATCATGACCTGAGCCAAAAGCAGAGGCTTTAACCCACTGAGCCACCCAGGTGCCCTGAAGTTCTGCTTTTTAAGCAAAGAGCCTGATTGTCCTAGCAGTGAAAACTCCACCTTATCTCTCTTGTATGAGTCATTCTGGTTGTTCTGATGAAACTGTTAGACCCAGAGAGTGTTCCTATTTCCCAGGTCTGCCAACCCAAGTGCCGAGGAAGTTCATCAAAAAGACATGACCGCCAACTGACCTATGAGCTGGACACTCATAGGCTCCTGGCCCCCTCCCCATCATTGGAAAGTGGGTTCTCCTTGCCTTTCCTGCTTTCAGAGGCTGCCCCAAGGACATCTCCTTGAGATAGTGATGTGGTGTTTGCATGACTGAGCCCTGTTAAGGCCCCTCTCTCTATATGTAGATTTACAAGATTTGGTGGATGGATGGGGGGGTCCATTTGTCTTGCAACAGCAAGACAACCCCCCTATGTAAGTTCCCTTTGCTTATTGAAACTGCTACCTCCCCACGTGGACTGGGCAGTCTCTTCCTTCAGTCTCTCTACCCTGAAGTAATGGGACCAGTTTCAGAGGACACCCAAGAACCTCCCAAAAGGGAGGGTTGTGAACCAATATTAACTCCACCGTCAGTATAAGGGGAACAGTCAATTTCCCTACAACCCAGCAGGTGGGGGCCAGCTCAGTGTTCTCGAGAGGCAGCTGGACCCAGGTATCAGCAATAGGTGTGGTTCTCTCATGCCAGAATGCTTCACTCCAGTGGAACTGAGCAGACTTACCACTCCCTGGCACTTTCCTCCCTGCTCACGTTGTCCTGAAACTCTGGCTTAGATGTCACCAGGGGAAGAGGAAAGAGGAGAAAAAAATAAGAGAGCATAGGAGGGAAGGTGGAACATGTGGACCCCTCTGTAGAGGCTGAAGGATCAACTTGTCCTCTTCTGAATCTTTGACTGTGTGGGTTCCCAAATTCAACCTCTCTGTTGAAGCCTGTCTCACACCCATCCAATTCAATCATGGTTCTGAAGCTGACCTCATGAAAACAGACAGTAGGATGGTGGTTATCAGGGGCTGGGGGCACAGGGGTGGATCTGGGGGGATGTTTAAGGGCACTAACTTGGAACTGGTAGAGAAGTAAGTCCTGAAGATTGAACGCACAGCATAGTGAGGATAGACGACAGAACCATAGGATAAACCTCAAAGTGGCCGACAGACTAGATCTCATTGGTTCCCATGAGAAACAAGAAATGGTACTTATATGATGCCACGAGATGTTAGCAAAAGCTAAGGTGGAGATCGTACTGCCATATGTAAATGAACTGAATGAACATGGGGTACACCTCAACCTTACACAATGTTATGTGCCAATTACGTCCTAATAATATTTTGTTTTATTTTTTTAAAGATTTTATTTATTTATTTGAGGGAGACAGAGAGAGAGAGAGACAGAGAGAGAGGGAATACAAGCAGGGGGAGTGGTAGAGGGAGAAGCAGGCTTCCCACTGAGCAGGGAGCCCAATGTGGGGCTTGATTCCCAGGACCCTGGGATCACGACCCAAGCTAAAGGCAGATGCCTAATGACTGAGCCATCCAGGTGCTCTATCCTTAAAGATTATTTATTTATTTATTTACTTGACAGACAGAGATCACAAGGAGGCAGAGAGGCAGGCAGAGAGAGAGAGAGAGGAGGAAGCAGGCTCCCCACTGAGCAGAGAGCCCAATTCGAGGCTCAATCCCAGGATCCTGGGATCATGACCTGAGCTGAAGGCAAAGGCTTTAACCACTGAGCCACCCAGGCACCCCCAGGTGCCCTATCCTAATAAGGTTTTTTAAAATTAAATTTAAAAATAGTGTAGTAGTGGCATTTATGCTGAAAGCTACAGCAGAGTGGGTGAACAGGGAAACAATATCACCAGCAGTGATACCCAGTGTTGAGTAAATGTTGACCTCTGATAGGCACCTTCCAGGTACAACCATCTCATGGATCCCCCCCTGACACTCTCAAGAAGCAGAACCTCTTCAGAGCCCCATTTTACAGCACAGGAATCTGAGGGTCATAATGACTCAGGAACTTGCCCAAGATAACACAACGGGGAAACAACAAAGCCCAACCCCTCACTAGACTACACGACCACTCGCTGTTTTCATTAAGCACTTTTCACAACCATGGTTTATGAAATCTCCCCCTTTTTATTAACACTATAGTGACTGCACCAACAGTCCCAGGGACCAGAAAGTGTCCCGTTTTGTGCCACAGAGAGAGGAGAGAACATGTGTGCTAAGATTCCCTCACTGCCCAATTGGAACAGATTCTGTCAACAGGACACAGAGAAATCAATTCTCTTTAGACTCTACTACGTGACTCAGGATTCCCTGAAGAGCCTCATGGGCTGGCCCCAAACTCTCCCCAAGTTCCATAATCCTCTGTCAACTTCAGATGTTCATATGTACATACTGACAAGTCCAGAGAAGGGAGATACTGCATCCTGGAACTTAAGAAAAAAATCAACATCAATGGTCAAAAATTTCATGGAGATTTTGAGTTTGCTGCCAATGAATCTCCCCATGAGGGTCTCCCCCTCCCCAGTTCAGTGCATTGTTGTTGTTGTTGTCGTTTTAATTCATGCCATTAAAAATTAAAAAAAATACTTATGCCTTCCTTTAGGTTGGGTTCCTCAGTCTTGGCACTATGGCATTTTATTTTATTTTAAAAAATATATTATTTATTTATTTATTTATGAGAGAGAAATGAGAGAGAGAGCGAGAAAGGGGGGAAGGTCAGAGGGAGAAGCAGACTCCCTGCTAAGCAGGGAGCTTGCTATGGGACTTGATCCTGGAACTCCAGGATCATGACCTGAGCCTAAGGCAGTCACTTCACCAAGTGAGTCACTTTACCAAGTGTGTCACCCATGCACCCCACTATTGCCATTTTAGCCTGAAAAATTCCTCTCACAAAGGCTGGCCCTTGCACTGGAGCGTGTGGAATGGCACCCCTGGCCTCCACCCACGCAATTCCAGGCACACCCTTGCGCCCAGTCCCAACTACCAAAACTGTCTGCAAACGTTACTAAGGGTCTCCTCTGGGGACACCAAACTGCCCCTCAGTTGAAAACCACTACTTTCAATGTTGCTTTTACTTCCAAGGACATTAGGCATTGTAAGTGAAAACAAATAAAAAGCATTGCGATGTTGGCTATATCTGTGTGAACACACACTTAGAAATCTGGACTTGCCCCTTTCAGGAAATGCCCCTCAGGCCAGCCCTCCACCAGATCAACTGAATGCTATAGCTGTTCTAGAACCAAAGAAAATAAGATGTTGAATACTCACCACACAGAAGAAAGTTTGTCTTCTTGGCCATAGCTCCCCCAGCTTCTAACTGATGACTGATAACAGAGAGGGAACAGTAGAGTCTTATATCCTATTTCTCAAGGAGTCTTGGTGGTTTCAAGAGGACCACAATCTGTTGGTGTAATTTACATGCATCAAGTCAAAGTCTAACTAAAGGCAGCATCATGAATACAAGCCTCTTAGGCCATCGGTATCCACACTATGCTCACTGTAGAATTCTCTGGTCACTTAGTCACATGTCAGACCCAGAAATAAAGACCAAGAAGTAGGACATCACTGACTTTGGGGCACTAATCAGCCAAGCCAGTGACCAACCTGCCAATGCTGTATGCTTAGCAACGTTTTAAACACATCTGCATAGGCAAAGGGAGGGAAAACCGAACGGGGGGAAATCAGAGAGGGAGACAAACCATGATAGACTCTGGGCTCCGGGAAACAAACTGAGGGTTTCAGAGGGAAGGGGGGTAGGGGAATAGGGTAGCTGGGTGGTGGGTATTAAGGAGGGCACGTGCTATGATGAGCACTAGGTGTTATACACAACTAATGAATCGTCAAACACCACATAAAAAACTAATGTTGTACTATAGGGTAGATAGCCAAACATAATGAAAAATAAAAATAAACAAACAGATAAATAAATCAATGAATAAAACTAAACACACACACAATAAAATCTATCTGCATTTCCATGTTCATTGCAGCATTCTTTACAATAGCCAGGTATGGAAATGACCTCAGTGCCTATCAAAGCATGAACGGATAAAGAAGATGGGCCGGAAATATAGAGGCACATATGTTATCCAGCCTTATGGAAAGACATGTTGTCATTTGCAACAACATGGATCATTCTGGAGGATAGGATCCCAAGGGAAATGAACCAGACACAGAAGGACACATATGGCATGATCTCACTTCTATGTGGAAGCTAAGAAAGACAAGTACAGAGCAGCAGGGGGTAGAATGGCGATTGCAGGGAACCGGGAGCAGGGAGAAATGGGGAAATCCTGATCAGGGGATGTGAACTTTCAGTTGTGTAAGATGAGTGAATTTGGGGGATCTGGTGTATGACATGGGGACTAGAGCTAACAATATGGGCTTGTATACCTGAGATATGCTGACAGTGCATCTTCTGCATTCTCATCAAAAATAAATGGTAACTGTGGGAGGGCTGGATGTGCTCATGTGTTTGACCGTGGTGCTTATTTCATTGTGTGGGCATATATCAAAACATCACGTTGTACACCTTCAATATATACAATTTTATTTGTCAGTCATACCTTAGTAAAGCTTGTTGGAAGGGGAAGAAAAAAATAAGTTGAATCAAAGCCACATAAATAGATATGAAATATTATAAGTCAGTGAGGGAACGAGATAACATATAATAGTAAAATAGGAACACTTCAGTTCTATGCTCTAGACTTTTAGGATTTGACCTCTGAGGTTGAGAACTGCCTTTCTTCCTGGTTTTCATGGTATTTCTGCCATGCAGAAATTACTTTGAAGTAGATTTTTGTATCCTTGACCCTGACCCTGCCTGTTGCAAGCAGACATAGAAATACCAGCTGTCTTATTTCTCACTTCCTTGGCCTTTAAGGGCTCACTTCTTGGAACTGCCCCTGACTGACTTCACCTGCCCACCAGCCCAGATCCTTATTAGAGACACCCTGCCTCGAGCATCCACTTCCGGGTGGAGAATGGATGATTCTCCTAATAAGCTAAATGAAGTCAATGTCATACATTAGGACAGAGATTACACCTCTTGTCTATTTCCTAGACAGTAAATTTGGGATTCACATCAATATTGAGGGAACAACTGTGCCATTTGAAGAGAAGCAGCAAGAACCTTGAGATTTCTTACATTGTGGCAGGAGGAAGGGGTTAGGGAAGGTTGAGCCATGTGCCCAAGGCTGGGGAACCGGGATTCTCCACTTGGGTCCCTCTGACCCTCAGCTCTAGCCATTAACCTCTGTGCTAAGAATCACATAATTATTGCTCCTTTTTCTGACAACTTGGTTCAGTCTGTCCTCTTCCCTCTGTAGGCTGACTTTCTCTAACTGGTGAACAGGGTCCTTTTATGGCCATCTCAATGGGACCTCTGACAAAGACACTCTCCTTGGACTCTGCTGGACTAGGTTCAACCTTAGGTGTTCTCTGTCCTTGTAGAATCCAGTTTGAGCAGGAATCCTGCTAAATCAATTTAGCAAAAACCCCCCTTCCTTGGTATCCAAACACGATCCATTATTTTACGACACTGGCTTGCCTTCATTAAGGAGTCTATTGGCCCTGATGTTTTCTCTTGATGATTTACATACCTAACACCCACCCTACTCCTTGGATATAAATCTCCAGTTGTCACTGTTGGAATCAGAACTGAGTCCCATCTCCTTCCTGACACCAAGACCCTATTGCACTGGTCCTTACACCCATCTCAGTGTTCCCCCTGGAATAAGGTCCGCCTTACTATTCCCTGACAAGTACCCCTAAATGACCTTTTCTCCAGGAGTTCAAATATTATTACTACTTGAATAGCTGCCAGGTCCATTCTGGTCTCTTAATTCAAATGCTTAAGAGAGAAAATTTGATGGGTTAGAGGACATGTGAATGAATTGACCCCTCCTGGGTGGCCACACTGTTGCAATCAGTGATGGCCAGTAGGGACAAAGTTATGTGGCATGTGGCAGGGTTGGGGGGGTGGTGTACCTTCTTCACCAAAGGCAAAGGTATCATGGAGGAAAGCTGACACACTAACAATGCCGTCTTCTTTTTTTTTTTTTTTAAGATTTTATTTATTTATTTGACAGAGAGAGATCACAAGTAGGCAGAGAGGCAGGCAGAGAGAGAGGAGGAAGCAGGATCCCTGCTGAGCAGAGAGCCCGGTGTGGGACTCGATCCCAGGACCCTGAGATCATGACCTGAGCCGAAGGCAGCGGCCTAACCCACTGAGCCACCCAGGTGCCCAATAATGCCGTCTTCTGATTGTAGACATAGTGGGGGGCCTTTTGTCTTTTCTACTGAATGTATATCTGTGTGTACATATAAATATAGCATAAATACAAGGAGGTGTGGGGATGAGAAACGATGACCAAGACAGACGGTAGCAGAGAGTGTTAAGAACTAAACCAGTAACAGGAAGGACCAATCAGCAAGTTCATCATAAAAGAAGAATATTTATTGAGTGCTTATTATGTGCTGGATATTATTTTAAACATTGAGGATACATGGTAAATGAAACAGACAAAAACCCCTGTCCATGTGGTATGGACACTCCAGTGGAGTAACACAGAAGTAATCTGAATAATAAGTAAATATCTGTGCAACAGTGCTGAGTACTGTCCAGGAAGATAAAGTAGGAAAGGTGAAAGAGATCCGGGGACAGCTTCCTTGACAAGGTGCTGTGTGAAGACAGACAGTGCAGTGTGTGGAGAGAGACTAATGTCATGGAGACACTAGGGATAGAGAAAACTCTGAGAGAATACATAAGCTTGCTACCATTCCTGAGGCAGCAGTAGGCCTGTTCCATTCTGTGATCCAATAAAAGAAAATATTAAGCGTTCCCAGCTTGGAAACCCTTAGTTTTCTTTCCATTCCTCTGGGGCACTAACCCAAGCATGGGCTCTTCTAAGCAAAAGTGCATGTTGCCTAGAAGCAGAAGTGGGTTTTTGGTGAATGGCCTTTGCCTCAGTGGGGTGAGCAGTTCCCAGAAAAGAAAAGCTGGGCAGACAACAGAAGAGGTGTTCCTCATATATACCGCCACTCTGAGTACAGATTAGGCACCAAGCAACTACATTCCGATTTCTGGCTGATTATTCATTTCCTGGAACAGCTGGTTGACCAGAAAGAAATTCTTCAGCAGTTGCCTGTTCACTATGAACTAATGCCTAGACCAGTAATTCGCAACATTCTCAAGTGGCAATGTCTGGAGACAGTTTTGATTGTTGCAATGGGTGTGTGGGGTGGGGTGGTGACTGGCGTCCAGCTGGGAGAGGCCAGGGATGCTGCTCGACATCCTGCAAAGCACAGGATAGCCGCCCACCACCAAGAATTATCCAGCCCAAAGTGTTAATAGAGCGGAGTTTGAAAAGTGGTGCTCTAAATGGAAGCAAGGAACATTTCACTAATGACATTTTAAATTTATCACTAAAACATTTATCATCCTGGCCTTCCAGAAGTTTATGATCCAAGCAGGCTTGACTTACAGGCACACATATCATGTATGCAACAGCACACATAATACAGGATAAGTCAAGTCACATGGATGGTAATAAAGCAAGTAAGGGAGATGGATTTCTGAGAGCTAGAAAAAGAAAAGGCTCTTGAAGGATGTGGAAGCTAGTTCTTAAAGAAAGCAAAGGGGTGAGAGAGGCAGAAAAGAGAAAGAAAGCAGACTTCATGTTGGGAGGAAGGAAAAATATTGAATAGAGAGGTCCAAACCCACAGTGCCTTGAACATTTGTCTGCCTTATCCTCTTCTTGCAACTGTCTTGGACACAAAAGCAGCAACAATACTTGTGGGGATTTTTCAACAGCCCAGGAAGTCTTATTCATGTACACCTTTTGAAACCATGTGAATCTCCCAAAATTTTAACTGTTCAAGAGGAGTCACATAATTTTAAGGCCAGCAAGTGGAGTGAATCATATACTTTGTTGCATTGCTGCCATGTGGAAGAGGCACTGAGCTGATTAAGCAGAAAAAGGGACATAGTCTTTGGTCCACCACCTAAAAACTGCACACGAAATCTCTTCAAGTGCAGTCAAATGCTCTACCACTGAGCTATACCCCCACCGTCGAAATCTCTTCAAATGAATCATGGGAACCCTTTACTGCTATTTTTTATCTTTCCTGTCATAATCATGTAAAACTGTTTTTGAAACACCTCTGGTAACAAAGTTAGCCATGGATCTATTAATTCCAGTGCAGAAAAACACTTCTAGAATCCAATTAGTATGAAAAAGAAATTAGAAATATTGGGGGTTTTGGAGGGGCGGGGTGAGGGGATGGGTGGGCCTGGTGCTTGATATTAAGGAGGGCACGTATTGCATGGAGCACTGGGTGTGGTGTGAAAACAATGAATCTTGGAACCATGAAAAAAAATAAAGATGTTAAAAATATACATATAACTATGTAATTAAAAAAAAAGAAAACATATAAGGACAAACAACTGCTGTGACCCTCACGCTATTGGTTTGGAAGTATTTCCACAAAAATACATTGGATGACATTAAGAAAAAAAAACTAACCCAATAAATGAGTAGGTTTGAAAATCATCAAGCAAAGGTGACAGTGCTGGTCTCTGCGCACAAGACATGCCTGTTGACAAGGCACTCCTAAGTGGGATGGTGGTGGAATTTTGCAACACAAGAAGGCAACCCTCTTCTTTATATTTATTCATATGGGAATTATTGAATTCTGAAAATGTCGGGTTTGCAAAATCTTCAGGAGCATAAAATGCAACTGAATGCCCAGAGAGAGAAAACTGCCAGGTGAATCTAGATGTTGGCCAATAAATCCTGGCAAGGAAGCGAGAGCTGGAAGAAGAAAATCTCTTTATTTCCTTCATTATTAAAAATTATTCCTTGAACATTTAATGGCGTGTGATAAACAATACTGGGTATGGGACTCAGAGGTCTCCCCCTGACCACTTTTTTTCTATGGAGCTAGAAGCCAAAATAGAGGAAAGCCTCAATTGCTTTCAGGATGAAGATGCAAATGGTGCCATTTGTCCGATCCACATGTGACCACAGGGGGCGCTGTCCGGAAGCGGCTCAGTCTGTTTTTAACCAAGAGAAAGAGACAAGAGTCTGAGGCTGTGGTTGCACAGAAGGAACGTCTCTTCTGCGGAAGACTTCTGATGACATCGCTGGTTCCTCCTATTTGGGGAGATAATATGTAGAACAAGCTGAAGAGAAATTAACACCTCAGGAAATGACAAGCCAGAATGTCTCTAAGGTCCAAAGCTCAGTAAAGAGGTCCTCATATCTGACTTTACAGACTTTCCTCCTCCAAACACCACCTATGATAGTCTTTTTATTTATCTGCTCTTCTCACAAACATTTATAGTTATTATAGTGATAGCATTTATCACTAAATGCTATAGAGGATCAGTGAAGACTGTAAGGTTGAATATCTGCTTTTTAAAAAAATATTTATGTACTTAATCTTTTAGAGAAAGTGTGAGAGCGAGTTAGGGGAGAGGAAGAGAGAGAGGCATAGAGAGAAAATCTCAAGCAAATTCCATACTCAGCATAGAACCCAATGCAGGGCTCAGTCTCACAACCCTGAGATCATGACCTGAGCAGAAACAAACCAGGAGTGGGATGCTTCACCAGCTGAGCCACTTAGGCGCCTAAGTATGTACTTAAAAAATTTTTTTAAGATTTTATTTATGTATTTGACAGACAGAGATCACAAGTAGGCAGAGAGGCAGGCAGAGAGAGAGCAGGGCGGTGGGGGGAACAGGCTCCCCGCTGAGCAGAGAGCCCAATGTGGGGCTTGATCCCAGGACCCCGAGATCATGACCTGAGCCAAAGGCAGAGGCTTTAACCCACTGAGCCACCCAGGTGCCCCCCTGAGTATGTGCTTTTTAGAAGTAAAGCATTGTCCAAAGATAAGGGGATAGGATTACTGTTTGAGGCCTTCTATATAGTTGACTCTTGATAATGGTATTCATACAAGTAGTGTTGACATGGTTCAGAGTAGAGCAAAGTGCTTTCATGTACATTGTTTTTTTCCTCAATATGACATTTCAGTGATGAGCAGATTGAGGTGCAGGGGGTTTAAGCTATTTGCCCAATATCTACCTGCTGGAACCTGAAAGAACCAAGATTCAAACTCAAATCTGGTGAACCCCAGAACCCATACAATGGATTCCACTATGCGACATGTTTTTGGAGACTGCATGTGTTGGGACAGTTCCTTTTCACAGTTTAGATTGACATATCCTTTGACTACTGGTGATTGTAGCCGAGGAGCGAACCAATGGCATATACTCCTAGGACACGGTCAGCAGCCTGTAAACAGAATTGTCCTTGGTCTGAAAGCACATGTCCCAGGAAACTGGTCCCAAAAGTTTTTGATGATCTGGAGTGACAAACAACTCTGGTGACAATCAAGGAACACTGTCAACTTTCAGAGGAAAACAGACTTGAGTCTGAACCCCTGTACTCAGCTGAGTAGCTTCAGGCCAATCATGTGGACTTTCCCAGTCTGTGTCCTCATCAATAAACAAGGACCTTAGACACTCAACAAGTTAAGTGAGCATCTTTTGTGGGCCAGGCTTTGCTCTAGGTAGAAGGAAAATGATAACCACAGCTCTGAAACTAACATGGGGGCAAAGAGTGACCAAAGGTAAACACTGTCATATTTTTCAGAGTAAGAGAAATATCACACAGAGAGGCACAACATACAGAGAATTAAATAGAAGGTGGTGATAGACAGTAAAAGACTGTCACTGTGGCCACCTTACTGGAAACCAAACTCCCCCACCTCATGAATCCTGATTTCTCTTCACTGATCTGTATTTTTCCACAGCCCACATCACTTAGTAAAATAGTGCATAATTCATGTTTGGGGGCTTATTCTCAGCCACCCCCATCAGAACATCAGTTCTGTGAGGGCAAGGATTTTTGTCAGTGTATCTTCTGCTGTTTCTCCAGCAACTGGCATACTGGATTCTCAGTAAATATTTGTTAAATGAACATTGTTAAATAAATTTAAATTTTTGATGAAAATCATTTGGATATTTGTGGAAAGAATGGAGAGAGAGCGGGAGAGAAAGGAAGTAAGGGAGGAAGGAGGAGGAAAGGGAGAGAAAGGAAAGAAAGGGAAGGGAAGGAACGGAAAAAGAAAAGACAAAAGAAAAGAGTTCTACCAGTTTTGTTCTCAAAAACTAGAAACCACCAGCATAATGGAGGAAGTAATGTAATTTCTCTTTTCTTTCAGATCAAAGGGCCAGGAAACTCGTGGCAATAGAAGAGGTTAGGTTCAGCCAGTATATGACATTGCAGAGAAGCTGGTCTTACCATTTTGGTTTGGGTTGTAGAGCGTGTCACCTCAGTGCTTTCAGTTTCAACCCCTTTCCAGATCCCACTAAACCACTTCTTGTATTCCATTCGTACCTGAGGAATACAGAGGTTTGTGTCACATCAGGAGCTAACTTAGGGAAGAAAGGACCCTGAATGGGATGCTGAAGATATACATGCCAAGCCTCATTTGTGGGGCCCCATGACTACCCCCTCATTGTTTTCCTGTATAGTCTTGGACATCCTCTCCTTGGCTCATTCTAAAATTCAACTTCCTCATTGGAGAAAAGGTATTTACTAAATGTCAGGCATCACAAAGTTTCTATAGAGTCTACAGAGTGGTGGGGGTGGTGATGATCCTGACAATGAGGAGGAGGAGGATGGTGAAGATGATGGTGATAATCACGGAAGTGATGAGGGTCAATGATGACAAAAACAATGCAGGTGATGGTGGTCATGGTGGTGATTATGACATAGGTCACCATTTATTGAACAATGGCAACCTTCAGTACACTTTATTATCCACAATATATCAATTCATCCTTACATAAATCAAATGACAAAGGATCTTCTCGTACTCCCAATGAAAGGTAAAGAAGCTGACACTGCTGGAGGTGTGGACTTGTTCAAGGTCATACAGCCAGCATTCAGCACTGCATCATTCTCACATCAGAGCCAGGACACTAACCACATGCTGAACCACTCCCTGTGATTGCATGGATTCCTTCCTGAAACTTGCTTAAAATGTTTTAAAAAGATATTTAAGTATTTAATATTCAACATTATTTCACCAAAGCACTTAAGTTGTACTTCATTTCTGGGCATGAGGAGTACCAAGCATTAAGAAGGCACTAGAAGATGAAAGAGAAATTAATGAAGTGTTACGATGGTCTTTTTGACACCAGCATCAAAATCGCTGGTAGTTCTGTTCAATAGCAAAAGGGGAGAACTGTTTCCAATCTTATAAGTGGATAAAAAAATATAATGATGACCCTCACAAAAATTTAATGTGTGCCAAGGACTATGCTTGGAGATTCATATTGCAATATCTCTTTTAATCTCAGCCCTGTGACGCAGGTGTTGTCATGTACAGAGGTGAGAAGACTGAACCTCAGAGAGGATAAAAAGACTGGCCAAGATCACACAGCCACCTACTCAGTGGATAACGTGACATGGGAGGTACATTCCCTTTGTTTTTGGCATATTATGCCAAATATTCCAGTATCCTTCCCTAAAGGGCACTTCCCTATAAGAGACTTATGTATCCTCTTTCTGGTGAACTCAGACATGGCCAAGGAACTTGCTCCACCCAGTGAAAGAGAGCTAATTAAGCTACACTTTGCCAAGATTTCCTTTTCCTTTGCCATGAGAATACCAATGTTCTAAATAAGGGCTGCCCTTCAACCTGCATCCCAGAGTAAAGACATTGTAGATCAAGCCATGGCTGTTGTAAGTCCCTGTTGGCCAGAGGGAGTTATTTTGTTTTTATGTAGTGAACTTAGATTGACTCCGCCCTTCCCAGAGGAACTTACTTGCAAAGCCTAGATACAAGGGTGGGTCAGGCCAGGTGAAGACATCCCATCAGTGGGGCACACATATATCTACGAGGGTAAATTGAAATTCAATTGGCCACCCGTGTGTTACCTAGCAGTTTTTTTCTGTGTGTGGCAGACTTAGCATGACTGTGCAGTTTTCTCTGTGTATTGCAATCTCATTGGCCACCTGTGTATAGCCCGGCTAAACTACCTCTATAAAAGTTAGTCTGTGAGGCTGGGAGGGGTCGCCTCTTTGCAAGAGAAGACCCTGAAGTTCTGACAGTTTGATTCCCCCAATGCTTGGCACAAAATAAAGCTTTGCTTGACCTTCACCTTGTATCAGTCTCGCTCCTTTAATTACGGACCCTAACAGCTATGTAGCATGAGCAAGAAATAATCTTTATTGTTAAAACCACTGAAATTAGGGGGTGGTGGCTATAAGTTACTGCAGCACAACCTCCCTTATGCTGACTGATACATGCTCTGCTATGGACTGAACTATGTCTCCTCAAAATTCAGATTTTAAAAATTTATTTATTTGACACAGAGAGAGAGAGATCACAAGTAGGCAGAGAGGCAGGCAGAGGAAGATGGGAAAGCAGGCTCCCTGCCAAGCAGAGAGCCTGATGCAGGGCTCGATCCCAGGACCCTGAGATCATGACCTGAGCCGAAGGCAGAGGCTTAACCCACTGAGCCAACCAGACGCCCCCAAAATTCGCATGTTAAAGCCCTAAATTCCCAGTATGACTGTATTTGAAGATATAATGATCCTTTCTAGAAATGATTAAGATTAAATGAGGTCATAAGGGTAGAGCCCTGAATAGGATCATCCAATAGGATTAGTGTCCTGATAAGAAGGATAGTATCCAATAGGATTAGTGTTCTGATAAGAAGAGACAGAAAAGCTCTCTCTTCTTCTCTCTCCCATGTAAGGGTCAAAAATGTGGCCATCTGCAAAAAAGAAGAGATCTCACCAGAACTCAACTGCATAGGTGCCCCAAACTCAGATGTCCATCCTCTAGAATTATAAGAGAAATTTCTGTTGCCCAAGCCCCGCAGTCTATGGTATATTGATATGTCATCTCCACTGACAGAAGCACTCTCTTAAGATATATGTTGGAATGTGAAGGTTAGGCCAATGCTAACTCAGAGCATATGGCATACCAAGTCATCATTTAAAGCCTCCTTTCAGAATGAAGGCAACCCCAAATACAAATATGAAAGGTCAGAGAAGGGTGAGAATGTGAATGACCATTCAATAAGACTTAGGGAGTTGGCTGGTGAGAGACAAAATAATTAGCCTTACCTGGCGATTAAGGAGACAGTGTACCACAAAGAGCAAAACGCCCTGCAGGACATTGATGATGGTGAATGTGTACGCAATGACTGATCCAATCACCTTCCCAACCTCTTCAATCATAAAAAAGCCAAGGCCCCAAGAACATCCCAGGATAAATAGCTGAGCAATAGCTTTAAATGTCATGAGTCTGAAAAGGAACAAGAGCAGTAATAAGTATCACTCATCACTCTGTGTTGGGCGCTGTGCTAAATGCTCTGCACATATTACCTGATTTAAACATGTGCGTAAGTGATTTAGGCAAAGTCATATGACTCAAAGATGAGGCAGAACCCACCCATATTTTCAATGGATGTTTCTGAGAATAATGCTTTCTCCTATTCTTGGAAGTGATTTATCTGCAAGTCTTTTACCTGGTTCTATTGGGAGATGTGTGGAAGTGCCTTCTAGAAATTTGTATTGAAAATGTGTTGATGATGATATCATGACTTTAGAATATAACATGCTGTTGTGTTTCTTCAAATGAAAGTTGTGTTTTATAAAACAGAATGGGGCTGCTCGTGGCAATTGTCTAGGAGAGATGACATGTGTGAATGTGTGTGTGTCTCTGTGTGTGTGTGTGTGTGTGTGAGAGAGAGAGAGAGAGAGAGAGAGAGATCCTGCATTCATTCAACATGTGTAGAGGAATGAAGAAATGCCAAGAAGGGTGAGCTGAAAACACTGGGGCAAAGAGATGTTAGGTTGGTCTAATAGGTAGATGAGATCAAAGCCAGGGTCTGAAATTAGAAAGATATTCCTTTAAGTTTTGTCCACATGATTCATCACCAATGTAAGGTTTTTGCCCACTCTTGGGAAAAATAAGCACTTGCTTCTCTTATCAATGGGGGGGATGGTAGTTGTGCCCACCACATAGACTAGAGTTATGAGCATTCAGTGAAAGAATATTGATCCATGCAATATGTGCCCTCCTTAATACCTAATACCAGGGTATTAAGGAGGGCACATATTGCATGGAGCACTGGGTGTTGTACATAAACAGTGCAATATGTGCCCTCCTTAATACCTAATACCAGGGTATTAAGGAGGGCACATATTGCATGGAGCACTGGGTGTTGTACATAAACAGTGAATCTTGGACCAGGGCATCAAAAACTAATGATGTATTTTATGGTGACTAACATAACACAATAAAAAGGAAAGAATATTGGTAGATTCCCAACATCTACCAAGTTCCTAGTTAATGTTAGTTGTTCTTACCATTATTTTTAATTGTTTAGATGAACACAGTAAGAAATGAGTGCCTACAACCAAGGATAATGGAGTACCCAGGAGTGGGTGGACTCATGGGGTGGAGGAGGGAGGATAATGTCAATACTCTTGGCATGAATTTCATATGAAGATTATGCTATACAAAGTATTTGCTACACAAATGCCACCCAATGAATATTTGTTGAATAAAGAGATCAAGGAGTACACTAAGCTACCTGAAAATTATAGTTTTTACTTCTAGAAGTTGCACCTCATATACACTTTATACAATACCATGGATATCCAACCATGAAATGGTTTTTCATGTATAGGTTTTTTTTTTCCCCAGGCAGAAAGAATGTAGTCCTGTAGGAAAATCTGTGGATACCACTGATCTGGGACCTTCTTACCTGGTGTCCTGAATGGTAGAAATTTCTTTATTGAGGGAGGAAAGTTTGCTTCTCAAAATCCACAGAATTTGGAAGTACAACACCAAGTTTATCTGTGGGCACAGAATGAAATATTGACTTGGAATTTTATTTTGAGGCCATATCATGCAACCCAATTTGAGGGGGACCTAAATATCTTTTCCCAAAAGATATAGGCTTCATAGCATGCTATGCACATATGCTCTGGTCTTTTATACAGCACATTGTGTGTATATGACCTGTGACACTTGGTGCTTGACTAGGATATCTATATAATATATCATTCAAATCAAGACACCTTGAAAGTGAAAGATTACTATTCATAGCTATACCAGGGCAATGGATGTGATCAGGAAGTTGTTGGCAAACAGGAGAACGTGGCACTCTCTGCAGAGGAGATACTTGCTAAATGTTGAATGAAAAAACATGGGATTTTTGGAATACCCAGCAGAGTTATATCAAAGCAACAAGTAATCTATAAGGGAGCAAGGGAAAGACATGATGACAGTATTTCAAGGAAGAGGAGTTAATCATATTAGGCTGTATTTTCTTACCTTCACTTCATTTCCATTTTCATGGAAAAAAACACACACTCCATGCTTGGCCAACTCAGGGCAGGCAGACCCATAAATAACTATCACTAGTTACTCACCAAGATAATGACTGCCACTGGTCCCATGAAACTCCAGATGAAGCCTTTATCCAGCTTGAGCCAGCAACTGTTGAGAGAGGGGTATGCATGAGCTGCCTATTTCTCAGAAGGCAG
Organism: Neogale vison; assembly: GCF_020171115.1. Taxonomy (NCBI): domain Eukaryota; kingdom Metazoa; phylum Chordata; class Mammalia; order Carnivora; family Mustelidae; genus Neogale; species Neogale vison. Next base: position 219,613,445 of record NC_058096.1, read on the forward strand.
AGAACTTGAATTCAGACTCCTGTAGCAAGATCCAACCAGTACAGAGAACCATTTAGTTCAGAACCTAGACTTTAGATGCAATCAGACATGGGTCCTCATCTGACACAAGCTATATAATCTAAGCCTCAATTCCCTCAAGTGTAAAGTGAGGGCAAACAGAAGTATTGAAAAGATTAAATGATTACAGTGGCCATATGCCAAGTCTTGAAGTCAGGTAGGGTCAGTCCTCTGACTTTGTTCCTCTCTTTCAATATTGTGTTAGCTATTCAGGATCTTTTTCTTCTCTATATAAATATTAGAATCAGTTTATCATTATCTAAAAAATAATTTTTTGGGATTATGATTGGAAATTCATTGAATCTATAGATCAAATTGGGAAGAACTGACTTCTTGACAATATTGAATCTTCCTATCCATGAACATGGACTATCCCTCCATGTATTTGAATCTTCTTTGATTTCTTTCATGAGATTTTTGCAGTTTTCCTCATATAGATCTTGTAGGAAACATCAAATGAGATAATGTGTACATAGTTTTTGAGTATGGTTCTTGGCAAACAGGTAAGGCTCAATAAATTATACCCCAAAATAATGATTGTTATCAGAAAGAGAATAAAAGCAGTACTTTAACTACAGCAAGAAAACCTACCAACACTAAGTATTTTCCATGTACCAAGTACTCTGTTGATCAAATACTTTTTATGAAGTCATGCCCTATGTTGGCAAAGATAGTATAAATTACTCTGAACAAAGACCTGGCAGCATAAAACTAGGACATGTGACAAGCAATTGCCCACATTCAGTGAGCAGAAAAGTTCCCACACTTAAGTTCTATTCCAGGTGTTACTAACACAGTCTAAACCCAGTCCACTCCTTGTTTTTGTAAATAAAGCTTTATTGAAACATAGCCACATAAATTCATTTATATATGGTCTATGAATTGGCTGCACTCCCACAACAAAGGCAATATTGAGTAATTGCCACAAACACCATATGGACACAGAGACAAAAACAGTTACCACTTGGCCCTTTATAGATAGTTTGCCAACCACTGATATACGCTACCATGAGATCTCCAGAATTGTTCTGGCAGGACATAGGGTTCAGGCTGGAGAAAGGACATCATTTCTTCTTCAAGAGAGACACTTTCATCATGTTGTTTTTGCACATGTGTGCCTACTCTCTAACCAAAGTCCCACTGCCAAAATACTAACGTCCTCAACTAACTTTGCAGGGCTTTGCAAACTTCTTTAGTGTGGCAACAATTCCTTTAGTGAGGAATTCTGACTAATTCTCTTTTTAGCTGACACCTTAGGAAAGTTTCTTAGATGCACTAAGACCCAGATGTCCTGTGTATGAGGTAATTAACAGTGCTGATCCCACAGGATCAGGGAGAGATTGAGACATAATATATGCACTATTTCTGATGCATCCCAGTCCTTCAAGATTTGTTGTCATTGTTGTTACTTTCTATATTTTGGGATGAATCTCAAGCTCTTCAGGATACCCTTTCAGAATCTTCTGGAACACAGAGGCCACAGGTGAGCTCTTCCATCCCTGAATTTCCTGAGCATATTTTTTTGGTCCCTAATGTCCTGAAGTTGTATTCAAAATTGTATCATAAGTACATTTGTCTGAAAGGTACATCCCTATTTGGGAAACTGGGCCCTGGATTTCACCAAAAGTCTCAAAAGGATCCAACCCCAAAGATGCTGAGAATCATTGCTCTAGGAATTTCTAAGGACAAATAGAATTCTGGCTTAAAACGGGACTGGTACACAATAAAAATAAATAAATAAAAATAAAAATAAAACGGGACTGGTTTTGTGAAGTATAATTCACAACAGGAAAAGGACTGAAATATTTTTGATTTCAGATCATGCATCAGTCATGGACACCATTTCCACCAGAAAGGCACAGAGCATACTTACTGAGTATGTGAGCCATAGTTTTGGGGTCCTACTATTGCAGACACAGCCACAATGAGAGCTGGAATCCCATAGCCTGAAGGGTACATGAACTTCTTCTTGAATTTGCCTGTGCTAGTGTAGTTGGCCACCTTGAGATTCCTAACAGTGAGGAAGAGATGCAGCCCTTCCAGGAGCATCCAGGTGAAGGAGGCCAGATAGAGGTAGTGCAGCACCCCAGCGATGATAGAGCACAGCACCTGGAGGGGAGACAAGAATTAAGAATGTGGTCTGTACCTGATCATGTCCTTAGCACTCAGCATTTCCTGGATATTGGCCTGCATTTTCAATTCTAACACCTATGACATTTTGCTGGGAGGGACAACACAGTTTTGGGGAGCTTTCACTGGTCCCATGCTTACCCTATGTATGGAGCAGTCCAGTAATGCAGAGGAATGAATGTTCTGGGAATAGTCCTCAGATCCATGACAGACCAGTGCTGGTAGATGAATAGTCCATGGACCTTGCCCTTTGGATGCCCTTGATTCTTAATTTAATGTGTCAACTGGACTAAGCTAAGAAATGCCCAGATAACATGTAAAACATCATTTCTGGGTGTGTCTGTGAGGGTGTTTCAGGAATTATGAATTAGCATTTGAGTCAGGAGACTGAGGGTGGACATCATCAATCCTTTTGAGGGTCTAAAAAATATTTATGTGGAGGAAGAGAGGGCTTGCTCTCTGCTTGAGCTGGGACAGCCAGCTCTCAGACATTGGTGGCTGCGGTTCCAGTAAAACAACAACAACAATGACAACAAGAACAACAGAAACAGACTGTTTTACAAAACAGAGTTGTTGTTTTTTTTTTTTTAACAGAAACAGAGGGTAGGCCAGAATCAGCATCAGCACTGTCCTCTGCCAACACTGTCCATTTCCTAATGAGGAAACTGGGTCCCAAAAGGTAGACTGTCATCCAAGATCACATAGCTGGCAAAAAATAAAAATGGATTTCAAACCCAAACTGTCTCCAGACACTATACTTACTCTTAACCAAAGCAGTGTACAGCCTCCTGGAAGGCTGGGGGGTGGGGTGGGGTGGGGGGAATAGTGCTTTCATAACCTTCTGGCTGTGAGATCATAGTCTTTTAGGTTTAAAAGGAGCTTTGGAAAATATCTAGTTCCAATTCATCCTGGATATGATGATGACTGTGATCATAATGGAGACAAAAGCTAACATCATTAGTGTAGCAAAGCCACTGTCCACCCAGAATTCAAAACTTCCTCCACCCTTGATTCCAGACTATAGACTTGCCCCTAGGATGGAACTTCCCAGGCAGAGACTACATCTCCCTGCCCCCCTTGCTGTCAGGTGGGACCGCTTCATTGATTTATAGCCAGGAGAACATGAAGGGACGTGATGCGCACTATTTTTTAAGACAGCCCTTATACACCTCCCTCATGGAACTTTGCCGGGTTCTTTTCTCTTGTCAGTTGGCAAAAATAGAAAGGACTCTTTGATGACCTTGCAAGCTGTACATACAAGACAAAAGAGCTTCCATCAGCCTGAGGTTGGAGGATAGACACCCTTCAAACCTGTTTGCCCACTGTCTACTGATACAGAAGGGGGAAATTAACCACTCTTGTGCTTAGTCAATGACATCTTATTTTTTTAAAAGATTTTATTTATTTATTTGTCAGACGGAGATCACAAGGAGGTAGAGAGGCAGGCATAGAGAGAGGGGGAAGCAGGCCCCCTGCTGAGCAGAGAGCCCCATGTGGGGCTTGATCCCAGGACCCTGAGATCATGACCTGAGCTGAAGACAGAGGTTTTGACCCACTGAGCCACCCAGATACCCCAGTCAATGACATTTTAGAGTTTATATGTTACAGAAACTGTTTTTACCTTACCTAATGCCACAGTCTGACTCTTAGTCAGCTTGCTAAATGGCTTCTCAAAAAGTACACATTTTATTCAGAGTTACAGATGAAGGAGAGATGAAATGGAAACTTGATTTTTCCCCTAACACTATCACTGCTGACTCTAATTCTTTTTTTTAACATTTTTTTTCCAATTTATTTATTTTCAGAAAAACATTATTCATTATTTTTTCACCACACCCAGTGCTCCATACAAGCCGTGCCCTCTATAATACCCACCACCTGGTACCCCAACCTCCCACCCCCCCTCTAATTCTTTATGGGACTAACATAACATAATAAAAATTTTAAGATGGAAAAACATTCCATGTTTATGGATCAGAAAAATAAACATCATTAAAATGTCCATGCTGCCCAAAGTAATCTATACTTTCAACACCATCTCAATCAAAATACCAAAGGCATTTTTCAAAATGCTGGAGCAAACTATCCTAAAATTTGTATGGAACCAGAAAAGAACCTGAATCTCCAAGGAAATGTTGAAAAGAAAAACAAAGCTGGACATCACGTTGCCTGATTTTAAGCTTTATTACAAAGCTGTGATCCCCTAGACAGCATGGCACTGGTGCAAAAACAGATACATAGACCAATGGAACACAGAAGAGAGCCCAGACATGAACTCTCAACTTTATGGTCAAATAATCTTTGATAAAACAGGAAAAAATATCCAATGGAAAAAAAAGATAGTCTCTTCAATAAATGGTTCTGGAGAAGTTAGATAGCTATATATAGAAGAATGAAACAAGACCATTCTCTTACACCATACACATACAAAAAAAATTTAAATTTAAATCTAATTTAGTTAATATATAATGTATTTTAGTTTCAGGGGTAGAATTCAGTGATTCATCAGTTGCGTATAACACCCAGTGCCCATTACATCAAGTGCCTTTCTTAAAGCCCATCACCCAATTACCCCATCACCCCATCCACATCCCCTCTAGTAACCTTCAGTTTGTTTTCTATAGTTAAGAATCTTGTGGGACACAATGTAACTCAGTTGGTTGAGCAACCAACTCTTGGTTTGGGCTCAGGTCATGAACTCAGGATTATGGGATCAAGCCCCAAGTCAGGCTCCATGCTCAGCAGGGAGTTTGCTTGGGATTCTCTCTATCCCTCTCTCTCTGCCCCTCTTCCTGCTTGCTCTCTCTCTCTCAATCACTCTCTCTCTCAAAATAAATTAAAAAATCTTTAAAACAAAGCTGTGATCACCAAGACAGTATGGTATTGGCACAAACACAGACACATAGACCGATGGAACAGAATAGGGAATCCAGAAATGAACCCTCAACTCTATAGTCAACTAATCTTTGACAAGTCAGGGGAAAATATCCAATGGAAAAAGACAGTCTCTTCAATAAATGGTGCTGGGAAAATTGGACAGCTACATATAGAAGAATAAAACTGGACCATCCTCTTACACCATACACAAAGATAAACTCAAAATGGATGCAAGACCTTAATGTGAGACAGGAACCCTTCAAATCCTAGAGAAGAACATAGGCAGAACCTCTTTGACATCGGCCACAGCAACTTCTTTCAAGACACGTTTCCAAAGGCAACGGAAACAAAAGGGAAAATGAACTTTTGGGACTTCATCAAGATCAAAATCTTCTGCAGAGCAAAGGAAACAGTCAACAAAACAAAGAGGCAACCAATGGAATGGAGAAGATATTCACAAATGACACAATAGACGAAGGGCTAATATTCGAGGTCTATGAATAACTTCTGAAACTCAACACCCAAAAAACAGATAGTCATGTCAAAAAATGGGCAGAAAACATGAACAGATACGCCTCCAAAGAAGACATACAAATGGCTAACAGACACATGAAAAAATGTCCATCATCATTAGCCCTCAGGGAGATTAAAATCAAAACCACATTGAGATACCACCTCACACCAGTTAGAATGGCCAAAATTAACAAGACAGTAAACAAAGTGTGTTGGTGAGGATGTGGAGAAAGGGGAACCCTCTTACACTGTCGGTGGGAATGCAAGTTGGTGTAGCCACTTTGGAAAACAGTGTGGAGATTCCTTAAGAAATTTTAAATAGAGCTTCCCTATGACCCTGCAATTGCACTACTGGGTATTTACCCCAAAGATACAGATGTAGTGAAAAGAAGGGCCATCTGTACCCTAATGTTCATAGCAGCAATGGCCACAGTCACCAAACTGTGGAAAGAGCAAAGATGCCCTTCAACAGATGAATGGATAAAGAAGATATGGTCTATATATACAATGGAATATTATGCCTCCATCAGAAAGTATGAATACCCAACTTTTGTATCAACATGGACGGGACTAGAGGAGATTATGCTGAGTGAAATAAGTCAAGCAGATAAAGTAAATTATCAAGTGGTTTCACTTACTTGTGGAGCATAAGGAATAACATGGAGGACATTAGGAGAAGGAAAGGAAAAGTGAATTGGGGGAAATTGGAGGGGGAGATGAACCATGAGAGATGGTGGACTCTGAGAAACAGATGGTTTTGGAGGGGAGGGGAACTGGGGGTTCGGTGAGCCTGGTTATGGGTATTAAGGAGGGCATGGAGCACTGGGTGTGGTGCATAAACAATGAATCTTGGAACACTGAAAAAATAAGACAAAATTTTAAAAAATAATATAATAAAAAGAGTCTGGAAGTTTTCCTTCTGCTTCAATTTTTTGAAACAGCTTCAGGAGAATAGGTGTTATTTCTTCTTTGAAAGTTTGGTAGAATTCCCCAGGGAATCTGTCAGGTCCTGGGCTCTTGTTTTTTGGGAGGTTTTTGACCACTGCTTCAATCTCATTACTAGATATCAGTCTATTCAGGTTGTCAGTTTCTTCCTGGTTCAATTTTGGGAGTTTATAGTTTTCCAGGAATGCATCCATTTCATCCAGGTTGCTTAACTTATTGGCATATAACTGTTGATAATAACTTCTGATGATTGTTTCTACTTCCTTGGTGTTAGATGTGATCTCTCCCTTTTCATATATAATTTGATTAATTTGAGCTTTCTCTCTTTTCTTTTGGATTAGTGTGGCCAATGGTCTATTGGTCTTATTGATTTTTTCAAAAAACCAGCTTCTAGTTTTATTGATATGTTCTACTGTATCTCTAGTTTCTGCCTCATTGATCTCTGCTCTAATCTTGATTATTTCCCTTCTTATGTGTGGAGTTGGTTTGATTTGTTGTTGATTCTCCAGTTCTTTAAGGTGTAGAGACAGCTGGTGTATTCTGGATTTTTCAATTTTTTTGAGGGAGGCTTGGATGCCTATGTATTTCCCCCTTAGGACCACCTTTGCTGTATGCCATAGGTTTTGGACCAAAGTGTCTTCATTCTCATTGGTTTCCATGAATTGTTTCAGTTCTTCTTTGATCTCCTGGTTGATCCAAGCATTCTTAAGCAAGGTGATCTTTAGCTTCCAGGTGTTTGAGTTCCTTCCAAACTCTTCCTTGTGATTGAGCTCCAGTTTCAAAGCATTGTGATCTGAGAATATGTAGGGAATCATCTCAGTCTTTTGGTATCGTTTCAATCCTGATTTGTGACCCAGTATGCGGTCTATTCTGGAGAAGTTTCCATGTGCACTTGAGAAGAATGAGTATTACACTATCAGTGGGAATGCAAGTTGGTGCAGCCACTTTGGAGAACAATGTGGAGATTTCTCAAAAAATTAAAAATAGAGCTTCCCTATGACCCTGCAATTGCACTACTGGGTATTTACCCCAAAGATACAGATGTTGTGAAAAGAAGAGCCATCTGTACCCCAATGTTTATAGCAGCAATGGCCACGGTTGCCAAACTGTGGAAAGAACCAAGATGCCCTTCAATGGACAAATCGATAAGGAAGATGTGGTCCATATACATTATGGAATATTATGCCTCCATCAGAAAGGATGAATACCCAACTTTTGTAGCAACATGGACGGAACTGGAAGAGATTATGCTGAGTGAAATAAGTCAAGCAGAGAGAGTCAATTATCATATGGTTTCACTTATTTGTGGAGCATAACAAATAACATGGAGGACATGGGGAGATGAAGAGGAGAAGGGAGTTGAGGGAAATTGGAAGGGGAGGTGAACCATGAGAGACTATGGACTCTGAAAAACAACCTGAGGGTTTTGAAGGGGCAGGGGGTGGGAGGTTAGGGGAGCAAGGTGGTGGGTATTAGGAGCGCACTTATTGCATGGAGGACTGGGTGTGGTGCAAGAACAATGAATACTGTTACACTGAAAAGAAATTTTAAAAAAGAATATAGTTATAAAAAATCTTAAATTTAAAAAATAATAATATAATAAAAAATGGGCAAAAGATATGAACAGACACTTCCCCAATGAAGACATACAAATGGCCAGCAGACACATGAAAAAATGTTCATCATCATTAGCTATCAAGGAAATTCAAATCAAAACCACACCAAGAATAATACATTATATGTTAATAAAAATAATTTTAAAAATATTGAGATACCATCTTACACCAGTTAGAATGGCAAAGTTTAACAAGGCAGGAAACAACAAGTGTTGGAGAGGATGTGGAGAAAGGGGAACCCTCTTATACTGTTGGTGGGAATGCAAGTTGGTGCAACCACTTTGGAAAACAGTGTGGGAGTTCCTCAAAAAATTAAAAATAGAGCTACCCTACAACCTGGCAATTGCACTACTAGGTATTTACCCCAAAGATACAGATGTAGTGAAAAGAAGGGCCATATGTACCACAATGTTCATAGCAGCAATGTCCACAACAGCCAAACTGCCCTTCAACAGATGAATAGATAAAGAATGTGTAGTCCATATATACAATGAAATTAGCTGCCTCATTAGTGCAGTACGTAACGTGTCAGTCTCATATATATAATGAAATATTACTCAGCCACCAGAAAGGATGAATACCCACCATTCATACTAACATGGATGAAACTGGAGGAGATTATGCTAAGTGAAATAAATCAAGCAGAGAAAGACAATTATCATATGGTTTCACTCATATGTGGAACATAAGGATAGCACGGAAGACCATAAGGGAAGGGAGGGAAAACTGAAGGGGGGCAAATCAGAGAGGGAGATAAACCATGAAAGGCTATGGATTCCAGGAAACAAACATGAGGGTTTCAGAGGGGAAGAGAGTGGGGGGAGGGCACATGTGTGATGGGCACTGGGTGTTATACACAACTACATTATTGAATGCTACATCAAAAACTAATGGTGTACTATATGGTAGCTAACTGAACATACTAAAAATGTGATGACTTAAAAAAATAAAATAAAGATTAAAAAGTCACTTATGGTTTGTCTCCCTCTCTGTTTTTATCTTATTTTTCTTTCCCTTCCCCTACTCATCTGTTTTATATCTTAAATTCTGCATATGAGTGAAATCATATGGTATTTATCTTTCTCTGATGGACTCATTATGTCAGCATAATTCCCTCTAGTTCCATCCATGTTGTTACCATTGCTGCTGACTCTTGCCTTCCCCCCATCCTTCCTCAAGACAAGATGGCTAGATTTGATGATGACAACAAAGTGATTTGGTTAAATCACCTACCTTAGGCTCAGTTTGATCAATCCCTGTAAGGAAGAGCAGGTGGGCCAGGAAGAGGCAGATGGAGAGCTGCAGGTGGAGGGAAGTGCTGGTGCTCTGGATGGGTCGGCACAGGAGGAAGGTGAGGGCTGCCAGGAGGAGGCACAGCAGGGAGAAGCTCAGCCCCACATAGGTGATCACAGTCAGCACAGGATCCACCTATGAGCCACCAAGTTAAGAATCAATTACAGTTTCCAATTCTGCAGTTATATTTCTGTTGGGGAGTCTGATGGGCTTCCCAGTTCAGTCCTTTAAACAGCTTGACTTAACCTCTCCAAGATTTGATGTTCTCATCTTCAAAATGGGTACACTAATAAAATTCACCACACAAGGCTATTGAAAAACCAAAACCACTAGCCTGGCGCTGCCCAAAAGGAAAATGTGAGTCATATGTGGAATTTTAAATTTGCTAGTAGCCATATCTTTAAAAATAAAAAAAGAATCAGGTCAAATTAATTTAATAGTATTTATTTCAAATATTATCAGTCCAATGTATTGAATATAGCCATATAACAACAATGCAATCAGTTCAAATTACAATCAATGTAAAATAATTATTAATGAGATATTTGATACTTTTTCCCATAATTAAGCCTTTGAAATCCAGGGTGTGTTTTAGGCTTATAACACATCTGAATTCAGATACTTTTATTTTCAACAATAAAAGTGAAATGAAGCCCTACCAGTGAACTTGTAGTTGATGGAAACATATTTCACACTGCTTCTTAATTTAAATAAATTAAAATTAAATAAAATTTAAAAGTTCATTCTCAAGACACACTAGCCACATTTCACGTGCCCAACAGCCATAGGTGGCTGGTGATCCTATTGGACAACATAGCTCTCCAAAGTCATTTCCATGAAGGTTGGAATTTCTTTAACTGTTTTGTTCTTTGCTGTATCCTCAATGCCTAGAACAACATCTGGCATATAGTAGGCATTCATATGCAAATTTGTTGAATGAAGAAAACGCCATACATTTAAATGTGTAATACAATGGTTGTCATAGAGTGAATGTTCAATAATTGAGAGCTTAAAAGAAGTAGGATAAGAAGTTAGGTAAATTTCTTTAAATCTGGCTTATCCTAGATGTGGTTGGGACCTGGGAAGTTCAAGGACCTATACTTTTTCATTGGTGACAATCAGTTGCCTTCTTTCCTGTCTGACCCATTGTAACTGTCTCTTGCAGAGTAAGGGATGCTTGATTTCTGATCCTCTTAGACCCCAGACCCGGCCACTATAGGGGCTGAAAACCCAACTTCCTAGTGTTTGAGGGCTTTCTCTGCTAGCTTGAGCTTACTCTGGCCATGCCCATGGACAGAATTCTGCCAGAATTAATGGCCCCACCCCAGATGCAGCTTTCAACCAATGCCTGAGAGGAGGTTGTGTATAGGTAGCCTATCTCTCTTGCAGTTCAGTTAGGATGACTCAGCTGCATCTCCTACACTAACTCCCAGAGTACTCTAGAGGGAATGAGGTTCCAGATGCCCAAAATGATGAGCGGCGTGATAATGCTGTCTGCCTTAGTTTCTGTTTTTTCTTGTTTCATTTCCCAGCTCCTTATTTGTGCTTCCTGGAATTACCTCTCAAGTAAACTACTTCCACTTGACTCCTTACCTCAGAGTTCTTTTCTAAGACAGGGAGAGGACAATCTCACAGTTTCTGGGATAGTCAGATACCAGGAGGGGACCATGAATCTTGGTACCTCGGAAACAAGAGCCACGAGGACAGCAAAGCTGGAGAGGTGGAAGCACTTGCATTCGGTATGTGAACTGTTGCTCCCCACATGGTGGCAGCCCTTTGTTGACCAGATGCCCCCCTCTTCTGATCCATTCCAGTAGACACAGAAATGTTTTGTTCTTGTACCACCAGGCTGAAAGAGAATAGCCTGAAAGTAGGGCTTTTTCTGGTTTTATTATCTCAATTTTACCGGTTAGTTATGGATGCATTGCATTGGAAACTGGAATGGGAAAATCCCATTATCTAGAACACTTGTGGGGAAGAGTTTTACATGACCATGCCTGCTGTGGGCTTTATTCTTCCTTTATCCTGTCCTTCTCTGGTCATCTCAAAGTCCCAAGGATTGACCCATATGAACTGCTTTACCCAAGCTCCTTGTCATTGGGACAACCAATGAGAGGAACAGGTGAGAATTCCTTAGATGAGAGGAGGAGGAAGTCAGGCATTTCTTCTAGATGCTTCTTCTGCTTCAGGATATCGCCGTCTCCAGCAGGGCAACCCTCCTGCATTTCTCCAGCTCTCACTAGGCTCAACAATGCCCATCCCTCCATTGCCTATTTGGCCTTAAAACATGATAATAGCTTCCCCTTGTGCCAATCTCTGGGTGCCTCAACATTTCTTGTTGGTTCTATTAACTCTGAACAAGCAGAGTTGGATTCAGTTTCTTGGCAGGACCGTAACACACCTCTTTGAGGTAATGTACTGAGAACCAGCTCTGGATTTTGCTCACCTGAACATGTTGGAAGGTCAGGAACACAGGTTCAGACAGATATACTTTTTTCTTCGTACTAATGGTGCCACTCACAACATGAGAGTTCAGTTTCACTTCCTGTGTCCCTCTTCCATCATTAAAAAAGGACCCATTCGGCATATCCCGAAGAGACTGATAAGTGACAAGTGCAACTGCACTTCTATCTGAGAAAACAGGAGAGAAATCACTTTAGAGGGTATCCATATTATGGGAAATCAGTGTCTTGTTAAGAGTCATAAGGTAAACATTACGTATAGTCAAAATCACCCTTGGAAATCCTTTATGTTGTCCCTTCAATACCTTGTGTATGGTTTGGGGTATGACATTTTGTATATGTAATACATATTATAATATACCTTATAAGAGAGATATGTGCAAAATATCCATTAGTGTATTGTAAAAATATATATGAGCCCTTAGACATCAAAATCAGAGCCATGAGGCAAGATATTTGTCCTCAAAAGGGCAGGTAGAACTTAGGTGGGAGTGAGGAGATCATATACTCCCATCTTCCATCTCAAGCCCACTCTGGGGTATCTAATTTATTTTTTTTAAGATTTATATTTATTTATTTGACAGAGAGAGACACAGTGAGAGAGGAAACACAAGCAGAGGGAGTAGGGAGATGGAGAATCAGGTTTCCTGTTGAGCAGAGAGCTGGGTGCTGGACTCGATCCCAAGACCCTGGGATCATGACCTGAGTCAAAGGCAGATGCTTAACCCACTGAGCCACCCAGGTTCCCCTGGGCTACCTAATTTAGAAAGGTAAGGAAAGGTATGCAGGATGACACATTCTTTTAATTCATTCTCTCATTCTCCTTCCCTCCATCTTTCTCTGTTTCTCCCTCTCCCATCCTCCTTCCCTCCCCTTTTTATGCAAGAATAATGTAATTCACAGAAGGTAAATTCGCATATGATGCTCTGTCGCACAATGTAATATTTCTTAAAAACTGCAATTGCTTGTGAACCACCACCCCCAGTTTTAGTCAAAGCTACTTTCCACCTCTATTATTATTTACTCCATTTTAAACACCAACTCATTTGTAGCTCTTTCCCCTCCCCCTTGTCCATCTGACAGCTCACCATCATGAGTGAAGATTAATCAGTAGCTGGGAATTTTCTGGAGAAAATAGAGCAGGTATTTCACTCTCTACAGAGAACCAGGTCTTTCTCTTTGAAATATTTTTCAGGCACTCTTTCATTATTGCATTTATTCACTCTTTTAAAAAGATTTTTATTTATTTATTTGACAGACAGAGATCACAAGTAGGCAGAGAGGCAGGCAGAGAGAGAGGAGGGAAGAAGGCTCCCTGCTGAACAGAAAGTCCAATGCCTGGCTTGATCCCAGGACCCTGGGATCCTGACCTGAGCGAAGGCAGAGGTTTTAAACCACTGAGCCACCCAGGTGCCCCAATATTTATTTACTCTTTCAAGAAATATTTATTGAGCATCTAGCATGTGCCTGACAGTGTTCCAGACATTGCAAAACAACAGTGAAGAAAATGGGCCGAGTTCTTGCCATCAGAGAGCTGATATTATAGTGGGAGAGATAGACCACAAACACCTTAAGAAAAATTGCATAGTGTACGTGCTGAGCAGAAATTTAAATGAGATGGTGGAATAAGGCAGGGATGGCAAGCTATGGCCTGAGAATCAAATCCAGCCTACCACCTGTTTTTGTACATAAGGCACACAGCTATGCCCTTTCATTTACATATCATCTATGGCTGTTTCCCACTGGAATGTCAGAGTTGAGTAGTCACAACAACGATCATCTGGCCCAAGCAAGCAAGGAAAACAAAAGCAAAAATGAACTATTGGGACCCCATCAAAACTAAAAGCTTCTTCACAGTGAAGAAAACAATCAACAAAACTAAAAGGCAACCTTTGGAATGGGAGAAGGTATTTGCAAATGACATATTTGATAAAGGATTAGTTTTATAAAGAACTTATGAAAGAAACTTATCCAGAAAACAAATAGTCTAGTTGAAAAATGGGCAGAAGACATGAATAGACCTTTTTTCCAAAGAAGATACACAGATGACTAACAGACACATAAAAGATGTTCAACATCACTCAGCATCAGGGAAATACAGATCAAAAACAGATGAGATACCACCTGACACCTGTCAGAATGGCTAAAATTAACAACACAGGAAACAACAGATGTTGACAAGGATGTGGAGAAAGAGGAACCCCCTTACACTGTTGGTGGGAATGAAACTCATGCAGCCACTGTGGAAAACAGTATGAAGGTTCCTCAAAAAGTTAAAAATAGAGCTACCCTATGACCCAGCAATTGTACTACTATGTATTTACCAAAAGATATAAAAATACGGATTTCAAGGGATACATGCACCCCGAAGTTTATAGCAGCATTATCAACATTAGCCAAACTATGGGAAGAGCCCAGTGTCTATCAACTGATGAGTGGATAAATATGGAAGCTGTGGGAGATACAGCTATATCTATATCCATATGATGGAATATTAATTAGCTATAAAAAAGAATAAAATCTTTCATTTTGCAATGACATGGTGGAGCTAGAGTGTATTATGCAAAATCATGTGATTTCACTCACATGTGGAATTCAAGAAACAAAACAGATGACCATGGGGGAAAAAAGAAAAAAGAGGGGCAAACCATAAAACAGACTCTTAACTGTAGAGAACAAACTGAGGGTTCCTGGAGGGGCAGTGGGTAGAGGGATGGGTTAAATGAGTGATGGGTATTAAGGAGGGCACTTGTGATGAGCACTTGGTGTTGTATGTAAGTGATGAATCACTAAATTCTATACCTGAAACCAGTATTACACTGTATGTTAACTAACTGGAATTTAAATAAGAACTTGAGAAAAAAATTACTATCTGGTCCTTTCACAGAAAAAGGTTGCCAACTCACAGGACAAAGGAAAGCTAGGGACTTTCCTCTAGGAAATAGGGTGATCATGAAACATTTCTCAAGGGAAAGAGTGTTTAAGGCAACAAGGATCTGTTGCTTTCAAGTGCTTCCTTCTCAGATCATCACATGGAAACAGAGCATGCAACAGCCTGTTCCTCCTTTTAAGGAAGCATGCCAAGGGATCACTGTTTGAACTTCAGCCTGTCACAAAAGACCCACAACTGTGTTCCCCAAATTGCCTGGTTAGTGGTCACCATGTAGAGTTCCCCCTGCCTTGAAGGCTTTGTAAGTTGGCCTAATTACCTAGAAATGAGACAATAGTGCCTAGGATTTGGAGGTCAGGAGAATTCATCTTAAACACAGTACCTTCTATAGTTCCTTTGAAAGCATCAGTACAGTCGATATCCATAGTGTTATTTCCAGCTTCTAGAAAAGTCTTCTCACTTGTCTCATTGCACCTCTTGATTTCATAGACTGGAAACATTAAGGAAGTTAGTTCTGCTTTGCTTGCTTCTCATGCAAAAGAAATTTGTTGAAGAACTCTCTTCTTTGAAAGGCCCCCTACTGATGATTTCCTTTTCTGCATGCAAGGTAGATTAGATGGCATTCCCTTCCACATCTCTGGCTGATGGGATGAGATGGTCTAAACAGCATCCACTGGCCATAGCAACCCAGGGGAAGATAGGGGATAGCCATGCTTCCCAGAGCTGCAACCAGGTGGACATATAATATTTAAAGATCAAAAAACTTTTAAAAATGTATATTGGAGTACCTGGTGATGGGGTGACTTAAGTTTTTAAGCAAGAGAGGCTAAACATTTAAAAGTTTTCCAGGAAAAGTCACCTGGGAGCAGGTCTGCATTTGGAAAGAACCCCTTGAATGAATTCTCCATGTCATAGAAACATAAACACAAGGTCTAACAAAATGTCAGCCTCCTAAAATGTTTTGGTCATAAGGAAAATGTTCTATGTTTCTTACCTATACCAAGAGTAGAATTCTCATGCTTCCCTGGAGAAGCTAAATCCTCACTCCATATGATCTCTTCCATTTTTTGAAATATTTGGGTAGCTATTTTTGCAATGTTCTCTGGGTTTCTTTTGTTCTTCGGAATTTCCTTTCAAGGAAATAAAGCTAATTAGGTAGGCTCTTCCTGAAACTTGAGAAAGCAGGAATATCTTCTGTAGTTGGGTGAGTCCAGAAGGCAGTAACATTGATTAAGGTGTAGGCTCTACACTCTCAGCCTGATAGATATCTTCTCATTGACCACACACAGCCCTGTGAAGGGCGTGTCATTCACTCCATTGTGTTTATGGGAACATGAAGGTCTGAAGGATGAGGTGTCTGGAACCCATGAAGAGCACCTTACAGAAGAAGACAGGGGAAGGGAAGTGGTGACAGGGGTGGAGTGAAGCTCTGTATTTCTGATGCCGGTCTTTGAACAATAGCTGAGGCACTAAAAACCTTCCCCATGGTTTCTCAATGCCTATTGACATCTGAGACCAGATAATGCAGGAGGCTGTCCCCGGGCATAACTATTTAGCAGCATCCTTGGTCTCTACCCACTTGATGCCCAGTAGCATTTGAGTTGTGACAACCAAAAAACATCCGCAGACATTGCCAGATGTCCCCTGGGAGAAAGGACAAATCATTCCTGCATGGGAGCTAGTGTGTCCTAAAAGGCAGAGGGAGCCATGGTAGTTATTTGAGCAAGAGAATAATATGGCAAGATTGGCCAGCTGCCTCCCAGACCCAAGCTTCACTTCACTCACCTGACTGTTCTCTAAGAATGGTGTCTCCTCACTGGAGCGCTCTGCGGAAAAAAAAGTAGCCATTGAGTGGTATGTGGAAGGTTAACACACCTGGCCCACATCCCTTTCCAATCACTCTCGAGTTGGGTCTTTCCCTGATGCTTCCCATCATTGCCCAAGTCCCCTCCAAGAAGTCCCAAATGTCTTCTAAAGTAGAAATTTAAAAGGTGATTAGAGCGGGGCCACCAGTTCAATGACTAAGTCAATAGTACTTACGGCATACCTACTAAAAGCCAGGAACAATACTAAACCTTATGGAAGAAAGTTGACTAAGAAACAAAGGGTGTCCTTTGTGGGGTTTGCAGTCTGGTGGGAGAGTCACTAGTTAAATAATGACAAATAAATGATTAAGTGATTACAAGGGTCCAACATCTTCTTAATATATATGACAAGATACCTTGGGAGCCCACAGAGAAGCCTTAGAATGTGGAGGGTGCAGAGGAGGCTTCCTGAAGGAATGGGTGTTCACTTGGTTAATAATACAGAAGCAGTAATAACACCTGTAGTTGTCTACACACATGGCATATAAAGTGCCTTAATACATGCTATCTCATGCAAAGAAACACAGAAGGTTCTAGAACAGGCTTATGTAGCTTGATAGCTAATATTTATTGAGCCTCCTAGGTAGCTAGCACTGCACTGAATGTTTTACATACCTTAATAATCAAAATGGAGGTGCCTGGGTGGCTCAGTGGTTTAAGCCTTTGCCTTCGGCTCAGGTCATGATCTCAGGGTCTTGGGATCGAGCCCTGCATTGGGCTCTCTGCTCAGCAAGGAGACTGATTCCCCCCCCTCTCTGCCTGCCTCTCTGCCTACTTGTGACCTCTCTCTCTCTCTGTCAAATAAATAAATAAAAATCTTTTTAAAAAGTCAAAATGGGTAGGTGAGGTGTATTAGTTTCCTAAGTCTGCTTTGTTCCACAAATGAGGGGAATTTAAAACAATAGAAATTTATTTCCTCATGGTTCGGGAGGCTAAAAGTCCAATATCAAGATTATTGGCAGGGCCATACTCCCTCGGGAAGCCTCTAAGGAAGATCCTTCTTTGCATCTCCTAGCTTCTGGTGGTTGCAAGCAATCTTTGGTGTCCCTTGGCTGGTGGTACCAGAACCCCAGCCTCTGTGTCTGCCCTTGCATGTCCCTCGGTATGTGTGTGTGTCCCCACAACCCACTTCCCCCTTCTTATAAGGACCCAAGTCATGTTGGATTGATTTTATTAGATCTGCAAAGACTTTCTTTCCAAATAAGATCATATTCCCAGGTTCCAGATGAATGTGAATTTGGGGAGATTCTATTCCATCCAGAACGTAAGGTAAGTAGGTTTCTGAAGTGACTCAACAATTACTGTTCCTTGGAACCCCACCCCCTTCCCCTGACCAGACCCACTGACTCACTGCTAATGAACAGAACACAGCAAAAGTGTTAGGACATCACTGCTGAGACTGGGTTATAAAAGACTACAACTTCTACTTTTTTCACACTCTTTTTCTGGCTATTCTCATGTGCTTGCTACAACAAAGCAAGCTGGAGAGGCTGACATATCTAGGAACTGAGGGTGGTCTCTCTCCAACTACCAGGAAGAAACTGAGGCCTTCAGTCCAGTGGCTTTGAAAGAACTAAATCCTGCCATCAACCACGTGAGTGAACTTGGAAGGAGATCTGTCCCTAGATGAGCCTTCAGATGAGAATGCATCCCTACCCAATACTTCGACTGTAGCTGTGAGAAATCCTGGAACGAGGACACAGGGAAGTTATACCTAGATTCCTGGCCTACAGAGACTGTGAGACAATATCGTTGTTTTAAGCCATTACCATTGGGGTAACTGTTATGTAGTAATACATAACTCATACAGTTGATGCTGTTATTATTCCCAATTACAGGTGAGGCATATGAAAGTTAAGCTATTACCCAAAAGCTAGTTGATAATTGGTAGAGGCAGAAATTAAGTCCAATCTATTGAACTCAAAACATGGAGTTATACTAGGAATGAGCAAATAGGTAAACATGCTGTGGTCATTGGGAGCCATGTTTTCAGCGTGGCAGAAGCAGTGACAAACAAGGACAGAGGGAAGGCTAGAAGGAGCCCTGATGTTGGATGGGAATCTGAGGTATCAGTGTGAACTCATAGGGTTTAGTATATAGACAGATAAATAGATGTAGAAATTGAATTTAAAGTGAGAGAGGAAGAAACAAGTAGGGAAGTCCAGCAGAAAATCTGAGATGTCATTTTGGAAGCTCAAGAAAGGGACCCAGACAGGAGACATACTCTTGCAAGGCAGCTGCATAAGGTCGTTGATTGGTGCTGGAGGCTTGGGTGGTGCCTTCTGGGAAATGATTACCAAGGACCAGAGTAGGATTCAGAACAAGGGCCAAGACAAATCTCTGTTCTCTTACTCTGGCCTGAAATCAATGGAGTTCTCAATGTCTACCCTCCCCCACTCCTTTTTCATGGTGAAAAGTACTTGGAAATCCTTACCATAACACGCTTCTTGATCTGACTTGAAGAATCTAGCCAGCCAGTTGAAGATATGATATGAGAAACAGCTACAGTAGTAACTTCCAATTTCATTTCCGCAGTATGATTCCTTCTTGCACTTTGCCAGCCCAGCTGTACACTCATCAATATCTGCAAATCAAGAGAAAAACATCATTTTTCATTCTCATCAAACTATACTATCTTCCCTTGCACATGGAGTCCCCAGTACCCACCCTCATTCATAAGCATTCTTGGAGAAGATGACTCCATATCATAAAGGTGATAGTTCTCCTCCAGTTGATGTATAAATAAAATACAATCCTACTAAAAAACATCTAGCTAGACTTTAAGGAGTAAGACAGTGGATACAATCATGTAAGAATAGCCAGAAAAACTCTGCAGTGAGGACCTGTCTAATGAGACACTGAAACACACTTTAAAGCCTCAATAAAATGAATGCTGGCACATGAATTGACAAAGAGTCCAGGGAAATAGACTCAAAGTCCAGAAACAGACCCAAGTACATATGGAGCTTTACAGTATGATGATGGTGATATGTCAAACCACTGAATGAAGGACAAGTGGTTCTTTCAATACTCAGATCACAAGGTTTGTTTAATCAATTTAAAACACACAGCAAATTTTAAAAAAACACACACAGCAAGTAGCAAGGAAAGAGATAGAGCAAGAGAGGCAAGAGGATCCCACTGTCAAAGTCAGGGGGACTTTGGAACAAAGGCACATGCAATATTCATGTGTTCTGCATCTATCTGCCACATCTATCTGGTGGACCAGAGTTGAGGTTCAAGCAAAGGGACCCACAGACAGAAGTTGCCCTGAGCCAATGACTCACACATATTCTCTCTGTTGGGAGGACTCAGGACAAGTAAGTGCATTGAACCAATAGTTGCAATTTGCCTATTAGTCTGTGGGTTATATCAAGCTCTGGGTATGTTTCAAGTAGAGGGTTATATGTGCCAGAATGGTAATCACCAATGAGTGACCAAATTAAAACCTCTTACATATTAAGTGCCTGTGTGTATTTTGCTTATATTGTGTATCTTGGACACCTAATGCCTCTTAGTTATTTAAACTGAGAACTTTTCCCCTAAGGTCAGGAACACAGCAGTGATGTCAACTATCACCACTGCTATTCAACATAGTACTAGAAGTCCTAGTCTCAGCAAAAAAAAAAAAGTATCTGAATTAGCAAACAAGAAGTCAAACTATCACTCTTTGCAGATGATATGATGCTTTATGTGGAAAACCCAAAAGACTCCACTCCAAAACTGCTAGAACTCATACAGGAATTCAGTAAAGTGTCAAGATATAAAATCAATGCACAGAAATCAGCTGCATTTCTGTACACCAACAGCAAGACAGAAGAAAGAGAAATTAAGGAGTTGATCCCATTTACAATTGCACCCAAAACCATAAGATACCTAGGAATAAACTTAGCCACAGAGGCAAAGAATCTGTACTCAGAAAAGTACTCATGAAAGAAATTGAGGAAGAAACAAAGAAATGGAAAAATGTTCCATGCTGTTGGATTGGAAGATTGGAAGAACAAATATTGTGAAAATGTCTAGGCTACCTAGAGCAATCTATACATGTAATGCAACCCCTATCAAAATACCATCGATTTTTCTCAAAGAAATGGAACAAATAATCCTAAAATTTATATGGAATGAGAAAAGACCCCAAATAGCCAGAGGAATGTTGAAAAAGATGCCAAAGCTGGCATCACAATCCCAGACTTCAAGCTCTATTACAAATCTGTCATCACCAAGACGGTATGGTACTGGCATAAAAACAGACACATAGATCAATGGAACAGAATAAAGAGCCCAGAAATAGACCCTCAACTCCATGGACAACTAATCTTCAACAAAGCAGGAAAGACTGTCCAATGGAAAAAAGACAGTCTCTTCAACAAATGGTGTTAGGAAAATTAGACAGCCACATGCAGAAGAATGGAACTGGACTATATCCTTATACCACACACAAAAATAGACTCAAAATGGATGAAAGACTTCAATGTAATATAGTAATCCATCAAAAAACACAGGCAGCAACCTCTTTGACTTCAGCCATAGCCACTTCCTCCTAGAAACATCGCCAAAGGCAAGGGAAGCAAGGGGAAAAAATGAATTACTGGGACTTTATCAAGATCAAAAGCTTGCACAGCAAAGGAAATAGTCAACAAAACCAAAAGACAACGGAAAGAATGGGAGAAGATATTTGCAAATGACGTATCAGATAAAGGGCTAGTATCCAAAATCTATAAAGAACTTATCAAACTCAACACCCAAAGAACAAATAATCCAATACAGAAATGGGCAGAAGACATGAACAGACATTTTGGCAAAGAAGACATCCAAATGGCCAACAGACACATGAAAAAATGCTCCATATCACTCACCATCAGGGAAATACAAATCGAAACCACAATGAGATACCACCTCATACCAGTCAGAATGGCTAAAATTAACAAGTCAAGAAATGACAGATGTTGGTGACGATGCAGAAAAAGGGAACCCTTCTACACTGTTGGTGGGAATGCAAGCTGGTGCAGCCACTCTGGAAAACAGTATGGAGGTTCCTCAAAAAGTCAAAAATAGAACTGCCCTATGACCCAGTACTTGCACTACTGGGTATTCACCCTAAAGATACAAATGTAGTGATCCAAAGGGGCACGTGCACCTGAATGTTTATAACAGCAATGTCCACAATAGCCAAACTATGGAAAGAGCCTAGATGTCCATCAATAGATGAATGGATAAAGAAGATATAGTATATATCTACAATGGAATACTACGCGCCATCAAAAGAAACAAAATCTTGCCATTTGCAATGATGTGGGTGGAACTAGAGGGTATTATGCTAAGCAAAATAAATCAATCAGTAAAAGACAATTATCATATGTTTTCTCTGATATGAGGAATTTGAGAGGCAGGGTGGGGAGTTCTGGTGGGTAGGGAGGGAAAAAACAAAACGAGATGGGATTGGGAGGGAGACAAACCATAAAAGACTCCTTTTTAAAAAGATTTTATTTGTTTATTTGACAGAGAGAGAGAGAGAGAGAGAGGGATCACAAGTAGGCAGAAAGGCATGTGCGGGAAGCGGGGAGGGAGGGGGAAGCAGGCTCCCCGCTGAGCAGAGAGTCTGATGCGGGGCTCTCTATCCCAGGATCCTGAGATCATGACCTGAGCAGAGGCAGAGGCTTAGCCCACTGAGCCACCCAGGCACTCCAATAGACTCTTAATCTCATGAACCAACCTAAGGGTTGCTGGGGGGGGGGGGTAGGGATAAGGTGGCTTGCTAATGTTCATTGGGGAGGATATGTGCTATGGTGAGTGCTGTGAACTGTGTAAGCCTGATGATTCACAGACCTTTATCCCTGGAGCAAATAACACATTATATGTTAATAAGAAAAATTGTTCATCATTTAGAGTAAATCACAAAAAATCTACTGACATACCATTTCCCACCAAATAGACTGGCGTTCTGACAACATGTTTTGCCAGGAAGGCTGTGGGGAGACAGGTGCTTTTATGCATTGCCAGTGAGAATGCCAATTCGTACAAATTTTCTAGAATTAAATTCGGGCTAGCTAATCAAGCTACATATGGATTTACCTTTTAACTAAGGCACCTCACCCTCAGGACTCTACTTCAGCTTGTGTTTTTTTTTAAATTAACATATAATGTATTATTTGCGTCAGGAGTACAGGTTCATGAATCATCAGTCTTTTTTTTTCCAATTTATTTATTTTTAGAAAAACAGTAGTATTCATTATTTTTTTCACCACACCCAGTGCTCCATGCAATCCGTGCCCTCTCTAATACCCACCACCTGGTACCCCAACCTCCCACCCCCCGCCACTTCAAACCCCTCAGATTGTTTTAACACGATTCACAGCACTAGGACTCTACTCTAAAGACACATCTCCCACAAAACTGGAAAAAGCCCAAGGATTCGAGTAAATTGTCCCCATGCAGAAGAAGGTTGAATAAACTACGCTTCATCCACACAGCTACATGAAAGAGTGAGGGAAGATTTCTGGGTGATTTGGAATAATTTCTGGGTTGTACTGTTAAGTGAAAAAACCAAAGTGCAAAAGGGCATGTCTGGTGTCTCACCCTGAAATAATTCTTGAAGCAGAAAAAAAGGGGGGGAGCATTGGGGAAAAAAATAAAAAATGAAAGGGAAAAAAGTCTGTTTTTGTTTAACATTCTTATATAAATATCCGTTCCCTGGCTTTCATCATTGTAGCGTGGCCATGTTGTTGATGCACCTTTGGGGCATTTGGTAAAGGGGTAATAGAGAATTCCCTAAACTCTTTTAAAAAGTTTCAAAAATAGATACATCCAATGTTGTATGATTCCACTTATAGGAGGTCCCTAGAGGAGTCATGCCCACAGACAGAGTAGATGGTGGGAACCAGAAGTGGGGTAGGGGACAGGCAGTCAGTGCTTCATGGGGACAGAAGTCTCAGTTTGGGGAAAGTTCTGGAGACATGTTGGGGATGACTACACAGCAGTGTGAGTGTGCTTGATGCCACTGGGCTGTACACAAAAATGCTTAAACTGGTAAATTTTATGTTATCCATATTTTTCCACGATCAAATAAAATAAATCCTAAGTCATTTACCATGGTCTGCTTTGCCTTCTGAATTTACACAATTCCCCCAATCAAATATTCTGGAGTGGTTTTTCTCTTTGGCCGTCAAATGGACCTTTAGAATTTGTGGAAATGAGAAAGGATTTTGGCTGGAGTAGAGGGGAGTAGTGATAAAGGAAACTGCAATAGAGTTGGGGTCAGATCATGGAAGATACTGAGTGTGAAGATAGTAAGTTATTTGTTTGTTCTCTTGGACAAGTAGTTGAGGCCAAATCATAGAAGATACTGTGTCAAGATCTAAGTTGGGGTCAGATCATGGAAGATGTCTGTCAAGATAGTAAGTTACTCATTTCTTCTCTTGGACAACACTTTTTTTTTCTTTTTTTTTCCAATTTATTTATTTTCAGAAAAACAGTATTCATTATTTTTTCACCACACCCAGTGCTCCATGCAAGCTGTGCCCTCTATAATACGCACCACCTGGTACCCCAACCTCCCACACCCCCACCCCTTCAAACCCCTCAGATTGTTTTTCAGAGTCCATAGTCTCTCATGGTTCATCTCCCCTTCCAATTTACCCAAAAGCACATACCCTCCCCAATGTCCATAACCCTACCCCCCTTCTCCCAACCCCCCTCCCCCCAGCAACCCACAGTTTGTTTCGTGAGATTAAGAGTCACTTATGGTTTGTCTCCCTCCCTATCCCATCTTGTTTCATGGATTCTTCTCCTACCCACTTAAGCCCCCATGTTGCATCACCACTTCCTCATATCAGGGAGATCATATTATAGTTGTCTTTCTCCGCTTGACTTATTTCGCTAAGCATGATACGCTCTAGTTCCATCCATGTTGTCGCAAATGGCAAGATTTCGTTTCTTTTGATGGCTGCATAGTATTCCATTGTGTATATATACCACATCTTCTTGATCCATTCATCTGTTGATGGACATCTAGGTTCTTTCCATAGTTTGGCTATTGTGGACATTGCTGCTATAAACATTCGGGTGCACGTGCCCCTTTGGATCACTATGTTTGTATCTTTAGGGTAAATTCCCAGTAGTGCAATTGCTGGGTCATTGGACAACACTTTTTTATTGGGCCTCTGTTATGTGACATATTCCCTGTCTTCGGCTTACAGTAATGAATAAAACAGACATGGTCCGCACTCTTGTGGGATTCTCAGATAGACCAACAAAATTGATGCTTGAAACTTCAAGGGTCCTGGGAACTCTACCTTCTTCTAAAGACACCAAACAAGCTTCAGGGAGAGCGAGGGGGACACACGGGATAGGGACTTCTCTAAGGGCACTGAGACAGCTCTGATATGTTCTGTCTTGTAGTACAACTGCATCTTTGCCTCACTAGTACCCCACACATGCCCCCGACCCCATTCCAGATCTCAGGAGTCTCTACCTTCACATTTCTCGTGGGGCTTGATGTGGCTCCTCCCAGACAGAGACTGAAATCCATTGTTACAAGCACAGTGGGTGCTGTTGAAACAGCTGGCATTTTCAGGGCACATGGGACAGAAAGCTGCAGGGAACACAGGATTCTTTCATTAATTTACTCATTCATTCAAGAAACATTCCTTGAGTACATACGATGTCCCAGATGCTGTAGTCAGAAAAATGCTTTTAGGAATAGCTCTGTTGGCCTCTACCATGCACCCCTCCTACTGCCAGACACATGCTTGTGTGCCTGCCCCATTCACATCCAGCCTCTGCCACCAACACCACTTCTGCTCAACGGTAGAACTTCCAACTGTCAGCACCTGTGTGTCTTTCCCTGAGGGCTTTCTCTGGCCACCAGAGTCCTCTGTGCTCACCACATGGTGTGCTAGCAGTGGGGCAGTTCCCTCAATCAATGACGGATTAGGAGGGGCTTTTTTATTATCAGGGAAAAAAAAAAAAAGAAAAGAAAACAAGTATTGGCAAGACGTGGAGGAACTGTAACCCTGTCCGTGGCTGGTAGGCATGTAAAATGGTGCACATATTGTGGAAAGCAGCCTGCAAGTCTTAACAATTTTCTTTTTTTATTAGAAATACCATATACCACTTTTGGGTATATAGCCCGAAGAACTGAAAGCAGGGTTTTGAAGAGATATTTGCACACCCATCTTCTTGGCAGCATTATTCACAGTAGCCAAAAGGTAGGAACACCCCCAGTGTCCATTGACAGATGAATAAACACAATGTGGTCCATCCATACACTGGAGTATTAGTCAGCTTTAACAAGGAAGGAAATTCCAACACCTGCTACCACACGGGTGAACTCTGAAGACATTAAGGTATAACAAAGCAGTCGCAAAAGGAGAACTACTGTTTGATGCCACTTACAGGAAGCTGCTAGAGGAGTCAGGTTCCTAAAGAGGAACGTACTGGTGGGAGGGGAAATGGGGGACTGCTGCTTCTTGGGGGGAATAATGTCAGTCTGGCAAGCGTTTGAAACATGTTCCGGAGGTGGGTGGTGAGGATGGTTATACAACAGTATGAACATGTTTGAGGCTGTGCACGGAGAAATGATTACAATGGTGAATTTTATGTTATGTATATTTTACCGGAAGTTTAAAAAGATAAATAAGAAGATAACAGCTTCCTTGCTCAAGGTGGGGACTCTTGCCGGGGTGCTGGAGGGCATGCTCTTTACTATGTCCCCTCCCCGCCTCAACTGCTTGACAATGGACCCTTAGGGCTCCTCACCTTCCCAGGTATTTCCTACTCTCAGCTGGAACTTCCCAGGATCACTTGCCAGATAAATGAGTTGCTCTCAGGTCCTTTTCTCAGGGTGTGATTCTGGGGGACACCCAACCCAAGACGTGGGGTAAAAATAAAAGTATCTCCTGCCATGACTTAGATACAGGCTCTGGGAAAGAAAGGACAGAATGACCATCCACCAGCTGTGCAACCTTGAGCCAGCTACTTCCCTAGAGCCCTGTTGGTCAAGTGAGAATACTGTCCAGACCTTCTCTGAAGGAATGCCAGGACTGAATGGGATACGTGCAGAATTTGCTTGGCATGGAGCCTGGTGCAAAGGCTACGTAAATGGCAGTGATGATGGAGAAGGGCAAGCAGTGCTTGGGAGCTGCAAGGAAAAGGTAGAAGGCGGAAGAGATTCATGTAGTCTCCCTTGGAAAGGGCCTCTTCCCCACCCCTCCTCCCCAGCAGGTTGCCAGATCCTAATTTCCTTTCCCTGGCATTTGGTTGTAAGTAAACTCACCTCCAGAATTCTTGGTATCTGATCCTGACAAAGCCAGCAGGATGCTGAGACCTGGCACAGAGAGAAGAGGACAGTTCAGCTTGCCCGAAGCCCATGGGGTTAGGGAGTTCGTCTCCCACTGCCGGGGCATACGTGAGCTAACTTCACCGCAGGTCCTTCCAAGCAGGCTACAAACACCCGAGTCCCAGGGGGTATCTACTACTGAAGCATGCCAGGGCCATCGGGCTGCAGCTGTAAGAGGGTCTGCACCCAATTTCAAGCTGGGGTGGCGGAGGGGGACTCCGGGAGAGGTGTTCCTCACACCTACAATCAGTGCTCTGATACCAGCTGGGTGTCCTACAGTTCAAATCCATTCCAACACCATCTGCCTGGAGACAGTATCAGATCGCACAGGTTACGGGCTCCCTCCCACAAGCCTGCCTCCAACTTTAGAAGCCATGGAAAGCCTAGGTTATTATCACCACCTGCTTGAGTTGCATTACTTTGCTAGAGCAACTCAGGACTCCAGAGAAACAGTTCGGTTACTAGATTGCTGGTTTTTTAGGAAAAAGTATCACTTGGGAACACCTGAGGCGGGTGAGGGGCGGGGCCAGGCGCTGGGGAGGGCGCAGAACCTCCATGCCCTCCCTCTCTAGGTGGCCACTCTCCCCAGGCCTCCAGCTTCACCAACCCCAGAAGACCAGCCTCCCCCGGCCTCAGGAGGATACCTCGCAACCCCAGGGTTGATTAGATCTTTGGCCCTTGGCCCGGAATTCGCTCTCCAGCTCCTCCTGAAAGGTCCAGCCTTCAAATCACAGGATTGGCTGCTCTCCCAGCCCTGCCCCTATCCCCTGACCAGCAGTGAGTTTCCCAAATCGCCTCATTACCATAACAGAAGACACCTTTATCACTCTCTCCTTGGGAAACAAGAACGCCAAGGGTTCTAAGGGACAAAGCCCAAATATGTATTTCTTATTATAAATCACAGTATCACAAGCTGTGTGTCCCAATTTTTGAAAAACCAGTGGCTCAGAAAGCTCTTTTTCTCCAAATCTAGTACCAAAAGGTCAAGTGCCAGCCTCCTCCCTATGGTGGTCTTTCTGGGCCTGTCCAGAGCTCTACCCCACCCTGTCCGATGGCGACGAAGTACAAGCCACATGGGTCCTTTTAAAATTTCTGGTAGCCACATTTTTTTTTAAAGGCAAAGAAAAACAGGGGGAATTAGTTTCACTACGGTTAACCCGATAGAGCCAAGAGGTGATCCTCTCAGCCCGCATTAAATATCTGATAAATTATTCATAAAATATTTTACAATCCTTTCTGTGTGTAAGATAGTTTTTTGAGGGGTGGGGTTATGGACATTGGGGAGGGTATGTGCTTTGGTGAGTGCTGTGAAGTATGTAAACCTGGCGATTCACAGACCTGTACCCCTGGGGATAAAAATATATGTTTATTAAAAATAAAAAAATTTTTAAAAAAAGATAGTTTTTTGAAACCAAGTAGGAATTTTGCATGTGCCGCTGATCTCCACGGTGGCTGGCCTAGTTTGGAGTGCTCAGGAGCCACAGGTGGTTGGTGGCTGTCGTCCTGCACAGGACAGGTCTGACTGCTAAAAACCCATGTTTTTTCTGGAGTAAGAGGGGATCTGAATAGCACAGACCATAAGAATCCTGGAGTCCAAAACCGTGGCGAATTTGGAAAGGATGAGCCTGTTTGGGGCATGGTCCATTTTGTAGAATGATCTAAAAATGTCTCCCACGTTTTTAGATCAAGCTTTATATTAAAGTCTGGGATGAAATCAGACCTATGGAAAACTTCCCTACACACTTCCTAATATCACTTCTCAAGGTACATAGGTGGCAAATAACCAGGCACTTGAAAGACGGATTTTCCTGCATCCCTTTCATTGCAAGCAGGTTGTGCTGGGATGCTTGGCTAAAACCTGGAGTCATCTGGGGGGTGCCTAGGTGGCACCGTCGGTTGAACATTGGGCTCTTGGTTTGGGCTCCAATCATGATCTCCTGGTTGTGAGACCACTAGAGCTCCCTGCTCACCACGGAATAGGCTTCAGGTTCTCTCTCCCTCTCCTTTCCCCTCTATCCCTACTCACCTGCCATGACTCATGCATGCTTGCGCTCTCTCTCTCTCTCTCTCTGGAGGCATCTACTTTCATAGCTAACACCAACCCCCAAATGGCTTAAGTATGACAAGTAAAATCGAGGTAATTTGGATTAGTATCACATGGAATGGGGAGGAGTAAGAAATCTGCCTATGGCCCGTTTGGATTATCGCAGAACAGGACAAGTCCCCTGAACAGGTCAACACCTGCTTTTCCGACATCCTCTGTAATATTTACTAGGCTCCGTATTATGGGTACTCATCACCTTAAAGGACTCATGGTATTGGGCTGAATCACAGGACATGGCCATATCTGTAAGTCAAAAAATGCTCAAATATCAGTACTTTCCCTGCGAATGCTCTCTTCGCAAAAAGAAATATTTGATTCCTATGGAGCAAGGGTCAGCAAACCATTGCTCTCAGGCCAAACGCAGACCAGGACTAGTTTTTATATGGCCTGTGAGTTAAGAACGGTTTTCAGTTTTTACATGGCTAAAAACAATCAAAAGATCATGGTACGTGAAAATGATATGAAACTCAAATTTCTATATGTATAAATCGAGTTTAACTGGAACACAGAGATGCCCATCAGTCTGAGAAGGCCTGGGGCTGCTGTTACATGGCAGTGCAGACAGAGTCGTTGAGTTTAGAGAGAGACCAAATACCCACAGGGCTGACAACAGTAATTATCTGGCCCTTTATAGAAAAAGTTTGCCCATCCCTGACATAGAGTATTGGACATCACATGCTTGCTAATAAGATCTCCTTCCCAAACCTGCCTTAAACTGTATTTGAGTCCTCTTGTGGTGTTTGTGTATTGCCTTGAAGAACAAAAATCCCAGAGTAGAACGATGGGTGGATCCGGGTTAATTAACCACTAAGCTGTAATACTCCAAACATGGCCCCTCTAGGTAGTCTGACCAATGTAGCAGGTCCTTCAAGTGTCCCCTGTCGACTTCCCCAGAGGGGGTTCCTACGCATGCAAATAGCTATCTTTCTGTGTAAGAGGGCATTTTCTGCAGACTGTGGAGGGCAAGCCCAAAATATTTGGGAATTATGCGAGAGTGGCTATCTAGCAGCAATGGATGAGGACCCAGGGTAAATAACCCAGCCTCCTAGCTTTGCTAAAGCACATAAGGCATTCTCTCTTAACAGGCCTGAGTGCCACTTACCCAGAGAGTAACTCTTCATTAACACACCCCTCGGCTCTTGTCTCCTCCTGTCTGGCAACCTCCACTCCCTTCCTTGGGCCTCCTGGGATCCCTTCCCAAATAAACTACTTACACCCAAGTCTTTGTCTCAGCTCTGCTTGGGGAGACCAATTAAGAGACTCAGCGTGAGAGTTTCTGATAGGACTGGTGCACACAATCACTTCGGCACAGGGTGCCAAACTGGGGGGTGCAACCCAAACTAGGATGCTGGGCTCATGAGCACTTACCTGAGAGCAGGGGCAGGTACCTGCTTCCCATAGCACTGAGATATCAGGGCACCAATCTGAGAAGCTCTCTCAAGCAGGACGTGGCAAGGATGTCTGGAATGAAGAAGCCCCATGAAAGTCAATTTTGGTGGGTCCCAGACTTTGGAGGCCAGGTGGCTAATGCTTCTCAAAACCCTTTAATTTCGGCCGATCTTTTGACCCACTTCTGGGGAGTTACCTCCAGGAGAGGAGGATCGAAGGAGAGTAGATTCTAGTTAACAAGCTTACAGCCCAGCAAACGTGGAACTTTAAGGACCTATTTTACTGTCCCTGCTCCCCTTCCCCCAAGGGACTTAAAAACAAGTCCCAGAAACCAGCTCCAGGCCAAGAAAAACAAGGCTGTACCCACCTTGAGTCTAGCCCTGACATAAGTACAGCCATCTTGGCAAAGCAAAAGCTGGCACCTTGCTCTGTAAGAGTGGGTTAGCAAAAGAATGGCCATCCTGAAGGCCAGGAAGCCATTTTACAGAGCGTCCCTAACCAGCCCACAGGGCGCACGTAACTTGAGATAAGAGAAAGTAGCTAAAACCCAAGAAACAACTTAATCATATACCACCAGGGCTGTTAGGCAATGGCGCCACAGGGACCAGATGTTAAAGAAAAACAAATAGTTAACTTGCAGAGATCACAATCCTGCAAGACAGGAGTCTCCCTTGGTTTGCAAATGTCCTGGCGATTTACAACAAAAAGGCTATCTCTTCAATGGCCCAATTTCCAGAGACAAGTGGCTCAGTTCCTCAAAGCCTAAGGTCACCCTCCCCACCATATAACTGAAGGAGGCAGAGGCAGAAGGAAATGTAAATAAAGTTAAATTTCTTCTAAACCTAAATCTCACTTAACCGCCAGGATGGCGCCAGGGTGATGCTGGGGTGGCAAAAGTTTAAACAAAGTTAAACTGTCAAAGTGGGGCACAAGATATGTATGTAGCCATGGAGAAGTGCCTTGAAAATGCTATATAAACCCTTGGCTTTGAGTGCGCAGGGTCCTTGTTGAAACCTGCTGCGCCGGGCAGATACTTGGACCCCAGCTAGTTGGAAGTAAACTGCTGTGTGACTTGCTTTATCGAGAGTGTTCTCTGTCTAACTGAGGGGTGGTCGACTCTGTACCCTAACAGAACAAATATCCTGCTGGAATTTAAACTTCCTGTCGATCACAACCACCAAAATTTGGACTGTGAAGAATTCCACAGGACAAACTATCCAATTTCTTCACCCTCCTCAAAAAACTTAAGGGGTGAAAAACATAGGGGAGACCTAGATTTAAAAAGACACAGAAATACAATTGGTTGGTTGCAACTGCAGTGTCTTACTGGATCCCAAATCAAACATAATTTTTTTAAACGTTTGAAGCCTGGCAACATGACAATGTTAAAGAAATGTTTGTTCAGGGGTGCCTGGGTGGCTCAGTGGGTTAAGCCTCTGCCTTCGGCTCAGGTCATGATCCCAGGGTCCTGGGATGGAGCCCCACATCGGGCTCCCTGCTCTCTGCTCAGCAGGGAGCTTTCTTCCCTTCCTCTCTCTCTCTGCCTGCCTCTCTGCCTACTTGGGATCTCTGTCTGCCAAATAAATAAATAAAATCTTTAAAAAAAAAAGAAATGGTTGTTTATTCTCGTGAACATGATAATTCCACTTCCGTTTCCTTATCTGTCCACTCAGATGGTTGCTCCAGAGGAAGCTGTAGGTATGATAAAATGACTACAAACAGAGTCCTGGTATTTTGGAGATAGACACTAAAATTTTGCAGGCAAAAATCGTACACTATGCAGAATTTATGTCAAAATAAGTGAGGGAATGGCTTGGGGAGCAAGTAGGAATACATTTGATCCAAGTTTGGGCAGGTGTTGATGGTTGCTAAAACTGAGTGGAGGGTCTATGGGGTTCCTGATGCCATTG
This sequence comes from Neogale vison, assembly GCF_020171115.1. Lineage (NCBI taxonomy): Eukaryota > Metazoa > Chordata > Mammalia > Carnivora > Mustelidae > Neogale > Neogale vison. The sequence goes on from NC_058096.1 coordinate 219,645,832, forward strand.
TCACTACATCTGTATATGTTTGAGAAGTCCTATAATAAAAAAGGGGATGTTATCCTAAGATATATTGTTCATTCAGTAAATAGATAGGTATCAAGGGGCAGAAGTATGTGTGCTAGCATTTGTGTAAGACGGGGAGTTAATAAAGAAGACATTAGCACATTATACGCAATCAGAATTATGCATACATATATTTATAATACATTTACACAGCAGGGAAACTATGTACAAATGTGAGCTGTTCTCTATACAGTTATGTGTGTTTGGCTGTTCTCTATACAGTTATGTTATGTATGTCATACACACCTAAGCAAAACATATAAAGGCATATGCACATATATCCATATTACGATTTTGCATTTGCATGAAATATTCCTGGAAGCCACCCGTTGCCTTTCAAAACTGAGCTGCTGGGAAGCAGGAGCAAGGAGACTTCACGTCTCACATTTGGATGCCATTTGAATTTTGAAGTGAAGGTATTTCATGTTCAAAACCTAAGTCCCCTCCTGGAGAAAACAATGGCAGTGATGCCCATCACTGAAAAAGAGCCTTTCAAAGAAGGCTTTAAGTTGTTAGTGTTTGCTCTGTGGCTATCATTTTGAAATGCAAAAAGCACTGTCCTCAGGTAATGTCAGGAGCAGTTAAGATTTAGGATAAGACCTCTAGTGCACATTAGCAAAGATTACATGCCCTCAAATCTGTTAAACCATCAAATGTGGTGCCAGTGAAGACGAAGGCACCAATGGGGAAGATATAACGGAAGCATCTGGATAGTTTCATAAAATGTAAGTGGGAGCATGTAAAGGTAAAATGCTGTCTTGAATAAAATGTAAGAAAGGCCGCATTTAAAGATGTATAACGCCAGTAATCAGATATTATAAATGAAAAACATGCTGTAGGAGGCTACTAACATAACATGGGAGGTAACTGTAATCTAGCGTTAGGATAAAGGCAGGTAATAGAGCAAAACATGTGATCTGACTTTTAAAGGAGATTCTGTAAATGTTAATAGAGGAACGGCATTGTGAGTGATTCAAATTTAATTTTGTTTTTTTTTAAGTTTTTTTAAAAAATTTATTTGACACAGAGATAGAGATCACAAGCAGGCAGAGAGGTGGGCAGAGGGAGAGGGAAAAGCAGGCTCCCCGCTGAGCAGGGAGCCAGATGCGGGGCTCAATCCCAGGACCTCAGGATCATGACCTGAGCTGAAGGCAGCCATTTAACCAAATGAACCACCCAGGTGCCCCTCAAATTTCTTTTTATTTAACTAGCTCTACATTTTATATGTGACTTTAGCAATTAAGAAAATAATAACAGCAATGAGGTAGTTTCAGAGAAGAGGAAACTAGATGGATGAAAAATGAATTCTCTTGGCAGGTCCTTCCTTTCTCCATGCCCTTACTTTGATGTGTAGGTTCTACTTTGATCTCTGCATTTGGGATCCTTAGGGGTCTACCTGTGGGGCGATTCTTGCAACCCTTCACCCACAGTTAGCTGTTGGCTATAGGCAGTTAGATGAGAACATAACTCGGTGCCCAGGAAAACCCAAGTTTGGATTGCAAATTTGCAGCTACCAGTTCAGTTACTCTGAGGTGGTGACTTTGTCTCTGGGCCTGTTTCCTCGTTCTGCAAAATGGCGCTAAGAAAGAGCATATACCAGGGCATCTGGGTGGCTCAATGGCTTAAGCCTCTGCCTTCGGTTCAGGTCATGTTCCCAGGTCCTGGGATCGAGCCCCGCATCAGGCTCTCTGCTCAGTGGGGAGCCTGCTTCCCCCTCTCTGTCTGCCTGTCTCTCTGCCTATTTGTGATCTCTCTCTCTCTGTCAAATAAATAAATAAATAAATAAAATCTTAAAAAAAAAAAGAAGAAGAAAAAGAAAGAAAGAGCATATATCTTCTAATAATGTTGGTGCTGGTGCAGTGAAGATGACCTTGTGGCAGCTGCCTGGCATGTGACAAGTGTTGAATAAAGTTAAGTGTCATGGGGACAGGGTATGATGATGGTAGTGGTGATGGACGTGATGGTGTTGGTGAAGGTGGAAGTGATGGCAATGATGGTGATGCCAGTAATGGTGTAAGTACTATAAAGGGTAGTGGGACCAGTGGAGGGAGTGGTTTTGATGATGACGGTGATAGTGGTGATGGTGGTGCCTGTGATAATAACATCATAATGTTGATGATGGTAGTGCTTATGGTGGTCATGGTGGTGGTGAAGACGTTGGTGGTCATGGTGGTAGTGATGGAGGTCTCCCATGCCTCTTTCCTGACTCTGGTTATAGCCATGACTTTGTGTATTAAGGACTGACTGATCCACTATCAAGTGGTGATGAGAATTAACAGGGTCCTGTGAAGCTCCCCCCAAAACAAAGTAGTGGCCTGAGAAGGCCTATCCCATAAAAAAACTCTTACTCCCGTTGGCCTGAACAGCCTAGTCACATATTAGGTATTGGCGTCTAGAATGTAAATCAAATTTTGCTACAGATCCTTCTCTAAGCCTTCTGTTCTCACTTCCTAAAAACATTCACGGAACTGCTATGGTAGGTCTAGTCCCTTACTAAGTGCTCCGACACTATTGTTTCACTGAAAGCTCACAACCACCTTATAATGTAGATCGAATAACATCTTCCCACTTTTCAAATGACAAAGTCGAGACCTAAAGAGATTCTGTCACTTACTCCAGCTGATGCTGCTAGCAAAAGGGAAAGCTAAGACTTGAAAATTCAGGCTGAGTCCAAAGCCTCTGTATAACCCTTGCACCAAGATCCCAAGCCTCAATACCTCTTAAGTGCAAAACATGTAATAAGAATAAGTGGGGCCATTTTGGGGAAGCAAGGAGGACGGTGGGGAACTGAAACCCTGGGCTCTATCTAGAGATACTCAATTCTACTTTTTCCCCAAATGCAGAACCAGTGGGCTACATTGCTTACAGCAATGGACAATACCACCTAATTGCAAGTCAAATTCTGTACATAAGCATTTTTGAGGACTTATACTTGATCACTTCCTGGGTCCACTCCCTTCTCTCAACATCCATTTCCCTGTTTCATTCTTAGTTCTCTTCCCTTCCAAAAACCTATTACAGAATACACTGTAAAGAAATTGTGTCCGGGGCTCCTGGCTGGCTCAGTAGGTCGAGTATGTGAGTCATGATCTCAGGGTAGTGAGATTAAGCCCCACATTGGGTTTAGAGATAACTCTAAAAATTTTTACAAAAACAAAATCAAGGGGCACCTGGGTGGCTCAGTGGGTTAAGCCGCTGCCTTCGGCTCGAGTCATGATCTCAGGGTCCTGGGATCGAGTCCCAAATTGGGCTCTCTGCTCAGCAGGGAGCCTGCTTCCTCCTTTCTCTCTGCCTGCCTCTCTGCCTGCTTCTGAACTCTCTCTGTCAAATAAATAAATAAAATCTTAAAAAAAAACCCCAAAATCAAAATTGTGTCTAGATGAGGATGATTCTTTTTATTATTATTATTATATTAGTCACCATACAGTACATCATTAGTTTTTTGTTTGTTTGTTTTTTAAGATTTTTATTTATTTGACAGACAGAGATCACAAGTTGGCAGAGAAGCAGCAGAGAGAGAGGAGAAGGAGGGCTCCCTGCTGAGCAGAAAGCCCGATGTGGGGCTCGATCCCAGGACCCTGAGATCATGACCTGAGCTAAAGGCAGAGGCTTTAACCCACTGAGCCACCCAGGCGCCCCCATCATTAGTTTTGGATGTAGATGAGGATGAATCTTTTTGGAGGCCTCTTTGGAAACTGGTTTAACTAAAATAAGTGTTTTACATGGAAGAGGTGATAATGTTTTCCAGAACTGCCAAGACCTCTAGCAATGCTGATTTGGTCTTTTCACCTTTTAAAATAACTTTACTGAGGTATGATTGGCATGTAAAAAGCTGTCCATGTTTAATGTGTACAACTCAATGAATTTGGACATAAGTACACACTCATGAAACCATCACCACCATCAAGGCCATAAAGATATCTATCACCTCCCGAAGTTTCCTCCTGCCCCTCTGTGGTTAGTTGTGTGCGTGCATGCAGTAAGAATATTTAACATAACTGTTGATAATAACTTCTGATGATTGTTTCTACTTCCTTGGTGTTAGTTGTGATCTCTCCCTTTTCATTCATAATTTTTTAAAAAATGTTCATCATCATTAGCCCTCAGGGAGATTCAAATTAAAACCACATTGAGATATCACCTTACACCAGTTAGAATGGCCCAAATTAACAAAACAGGAAACAACATGTGTTGGAGAGGATGTGGAGAAAGGGGAACCCTCTTCCACTGTTGGTGGGAATGCAAGTTGGTGCAGCCACTTTGGAGAACAGTGTGGAGATTCCTCAAGAAATTAAAAATAGAGCTTCCCTATGACCCTGTAATTGCACTCCTGGGTATTTACCCCAAAGACACAGATGTCGTGAAAAGAAGGGCCATCTGTACCCCAATGTTTATAGCAGCAATGGCCACGGTCACCAAACTATGGAAAGAACCAAGATGCCCTTCAACGGATGAATGGATAAGGAAGATGTGGTCCATATACACTATGGAGTATTATGCCTCCATCAGAAAGGATGAATACCCAACTTTTGTAGCAACATGGACGGGACTGGAAGAGATTATGCTGAGTGAAATCAGTCAAGCAGAGAGAGTCAATTATCATATGGTTTCACTTATTTGTGGAGCATAACAAATAGCATGGAGGACAAGGGGCGTTAGAGAGGAGAAGGGAGTTGGGGTAAATTGGAAGGGGAGGTGAACCATGAGAGACTATGGACGCTGAAAAACAATCTGAGGGGTTTGAAGTGGCGGGGGGGTGGGAGGTTGGGGTACCAGGTGGTGGGTATTATAGAGGGCACAGCTTGCATGGAGCACTGGGTGTGGTGAAAAAATAATGAATAATGTTTTTCTGAAAATAAAAAAATTGAAAAAAAAGAATATTTAACATAAGATCTATCCTTTCAGCAAATTTAAAGTAGACAATTACAATATTATTAGCTATGGACACCACATAGAATTGTACATCTCCAGAACTTATTTATCTTGAGTACCCTTATTTATCTTTGTACCCTTTGACCATCACTTCCCATTTTCCCTAACCCCTGGCAGCCACCATTCTACCTTCTGCTTCCATGTACTGGAGCTCCACATGTAAGTGAGATCATACAGCATTTGTCTTTCTGCGTCTGGCCTTCTTTACATTTCTAGCAATGCTGACGTGGAGAGATTTTTTTACCGAGATCCATGTATTCCATCAGACAGAGACAGAACTCAACTAAGTTTCACAAATCAATCTGCTGCATTTGACATTTTATGATGATCACATCTTAAATTTATTTTAAAATATTGGTTATTACTCATCAAGTTGGTTTCATGACTCTGCTCCCCACCAGTGGGTCACAGCAGCTGGAGGAACACTGACATGTACATTAGGTCACTTTGGCCATAAATAAAACATACAATAATAATACAATGAATGCATTTAGTTGGGCTGATGTGATTCTCATGAAGGTGAGGCATGTGGTGTGTGACAAGCTTGTAAATTCACCATGCAACCTGGATAAACCTATTCATCTTTCTAGGTCTTGTTTTCTTCAATTTTAACAGCAAATTGGTTCTATACTATGTTTGCTTCAGACTCTGTTTCTTGAAACGTTATCACAGACATATCTCAGAGATATTACAGGATTGGATCCAAACTCCCTCACTGTGGCAAGTCAGATACATGTTTTGGTTTCTCAGTGCATATAAAAAATATGTTTACATTACACTGTGATCTATCAAGTATGCAATAGCATCAAGTCTCAATAAAATGTACTTCCTCTAATGAAAAGTTGCTTCATGAGTGAAAAATGCTAACCATTATCTGAGCTTTCAGAGAGTCATATCCCTAATCACAAATCACCAAACAACATAATAATAATGAAAAATGTGAAATATCACGATAACCCAAATGTGACACAGAGACAGGAAGTGAGCCAATGCTTTTCAGACAAATAGTGCCAGTAGATTTGCTTGATACAAACCTTCAATTTATAAAAAAAGAAAAGAAAAAAGAAAAAGAAATGCCATTTCTGTGAAGTACAATAAAGCAAAATAGAGTAAAACAAGGTAGGCCCGTACTTTGATTCACATTAAGTTCCTTAATACACAACTCATCATCTCTGTCAAGAATCCCAAAGCATTTCAGTATGTTCTGCACCACATAACACATACATTGCCCAAGCAGAAGCTGGAAAATGATGCCCATACAGCCCTCTCAGAAACAAAGCAAAAAGGCATATAACAAGATCCCCTTGAACACTTTTACAGTACCAGATGTTTTTCTAGACCCAAGAACACACTTGAAACGTTTTCTGTTTTCTCTTGAAAGACCTAACCAGCTCTTACCCACAAGATGAAAATTTCTTGTTTCTTACCCAGTCCAGTAGCTTCTCAAGCTAACGGAGAAGGAAGTACATCACTTCTTATCTTGAGCCCCACGTTCTTAAGGAGCTTCGTGAGTGCCTGTGAAGGCTGAGGGCGTTGATTGGGCAGTTGGCAAAATGCAAAGCCCCTTAGTTCTCTTTTCGCTTGGGCAACTTAAATAGCGTGTTACATTAGAGTGGATCATATTAAAGTGCCTCAAAGAGTGAATTTGGAAATCTTGACAATGTTCAGTGCAGAAAATCATGGAATGGAGAGTGGCGCCAACTTCTGTCTACATCAAGAAAATGGATCCGACGTTGAGTAGGCTCCTTTAGTGGGTGAAATTCTTAGAGAGTTGAAGGCCAGACTGTGGGAGAGTGTATCCCACTGCACTACTGTCTCTATGTATAGACCTGGTTCCCTATTAAGGTATCACTTCTCAGCTTACCTTCTTGGGAAAACAACATATCCATATTCTTGGACTTAGAGATAGGGTCACCCAACATAATTACACTCATCTACGTGGCTGATGAAATTCTTGGTTGGTCCCATTAGCATGGTGTCCTGAAATTTTCTTCTTGTTCATATTAGAAGAATCGTCGTAAGAGCCAGCACAAACACAGCAACCCCCTCCAACAAAACCCTAGTTTAGCAAGTCCAAACACACACCTAATGATTTGCTCCTTATCTTACTTTTGTTGCATTCATGAGGCATAGCTTTATTATCCCTAACACAAATATTTTCCTTTTTTGGTGTCCCACTTATCTTATAAATGAATTAGAGTCAGTGCCATGAAATATTCAAATAATCACTTAGATAGGGTATGCAGGCAGTTAGTCCTTCCATGTGAGACTCAAAATATTCATTCCAGGTGATACTCAAAATGTTTCTTTGAATGATAAATGAAAGATGGTGTAAGCCTATCACTGTCAGCTGAGCTGAAGTTAAAATCGTCTGAATGTTAAACTGAAATTCCTGAATCCATGGGAAATCCCTGAAATTTTAAGCATTTCATGCGCTCACAGCCCGTTTTCTACAAATGACAGAATATTTGCCCAAACAGATGAGAGAACTCCCCCATCTTGTTGTGTAGTCCTCCTGTGCTGACTGTAGACTTGACGATGTGGCTGGCTTTGGCCACTGGATCAGCAGGTAACAGGATGGAAACAGAGATTTGAAAAGTGCTTGCATATCGGGGCTTGCCCTCTCTTGCTGCACTTGAAACCTCAAGATCACGATATGGATGAACCCAAGTGGGTCTACTGGAGGATGAGAGACCATGTGGGAGAGAGCTAAAGCTCACTAATCAACAATCCACCACTCTGGTTGCCAGCCTTCCAGATGAGCAGTGAAAATATGCTAGACCATCCGGCAACTAGCTAACCCACCAACTAACCACAAATGCATGGATGAGCTCATCAGAGACCAGCAGGGCTAGACTAGACCAGAAGGAAAGGAAAACCGACCCATAAAATCATGAACAAAATAATATAGTTGTTATTTTAAACAAATGAAATTTGGGGGTGGTTTGTTACCCAAGTAAGGCGAACTGATAACCCATCACAAAGTGGACTGAAAGAAAATTTTTACACACATGTGGTCAAGCATGGTACCATGGGACTTCCCCTCCTAACCACAGTTGATGGGACCATGGGTTGGTCCATTCAGCACCAACAACGAGGTGGCTCAGGCAGAGAAATCTACCTTAGAGTACTTCTCCGTTTTGGATGCTGACTGGCCAATCCATTCAGCTGGTTTCTCTCTTGGAGACATGAACGCAAAACCTCAGAGACACAGATAAACAGTAGAGTGGTCCCTGAGACAATGAACAAGCTGAGAAATAACAAAAGCAGAAACCATCAGAAGGAACAATCCACTGGTGATCTTCTTCTTTAACCCCTACTTGCTTATCTCATCTCTCCTTGATGGAGCAGTAGACTGTCACTGTCACCATAACAGAAGCCCAGTCAGTTAGGGTTAGGGTTCGAAAATCCAAGAAAGCAAATGCCCAATCTAAGGAACAGTTCAATAGGGTATGGCTGCTTTTCAAACTTTCCTAGCTTGTAACAATTCATTTTGGGTTATGGTGAAAGAATCTGTTTTCCATCCTTCTTCCCTCTGCTCTGTGCACTGGGAGGCTGTCCTATATGGACTGCATTATCAGGCTTCCCTTGCACTTTCCCTTCCACCCTTATTGACCAGTGGTAGCTGTGGAAGGAAGGTGTAAAGCTGGAGGAGAGAGAAATGGGGATATTCGTTTTCCAAGCTCCTCCTTCCCTGCAGTGCCTGAACATTTGGGTAATGGTTAGATTCTTCTGTCACGGGTTAAGGCATCCCAGGTTCCTATACTTGTTCCATCCCCCTGCCCCTTTAAGACAGACTGGTAAGAGTTACCCCTATTGCTACTCCCTCCCTCCCCTTTCTCCATCCTTTCTTGGTTTCCCTTAGCTCTGCTATGATATTGTGATTTATAACAGGAAATATATATTTGGCGTTCATCCTGCTTCTGGCACAGAGCTCCTAAAACCCTTGGAATTTCCTAGCAATAAGGGCAATGGGAGCATCTTTTGTTATAATATGTGGTCTCTAGTGACATCGGAGGGCAGTAGTATCACAAGACAATGACAATGGGTTTATGTTAACTTTTGGAAAACACCTAAGGATGGGGGCTGGTTGCCAGGGGGAACCAACCAAAAATGGAGGGTTGGAACTTTCAGTGCCCTCCTGAGTTCCTGAGCCCCTTCCCCACACTTTGGCCTGTGTGTCTCTTCTATCTGGCTGCTCCTGAGTTATATCCTTTCATAACAAACCAGTAATCTAGTAAGTAAGATGTTTCACTGAGTTCTGTGAACAACCTTAGCAAATTAATAAAACTCCAAGGGGAAATTGTGATCACCTGGCTTTTCTGGCTTTAGAGGTGGGGCAGGGGCAGTTTTGTGGGACTGAGCCTTTTCCCTATGGAATCTGACACTATCCTAGTTCCAGGTAGATGGTATCACAATGGAGTTGAGTTGTAGAGCACCCAGCTGATGTTGGTGTCTCATTTAGGGTGAGATAAAAACTTCACTCACACACAAGGGTTCAGACCCCCCTTTGCCTCCCCACACCTGTGTATAGTCTCTTTGTTAAACCCTCTTCATTTAACTCCTTTGGCTGAGCCAGCTGCTTTTCACCAAGCTGCCAGGCAAAACACACCCTGGCACTTATACTGGCTCTACCCATTCTAACCAGAAGCCAAGCCTTTCTTATCAACTGTCATGCAAGAGGAAACCACATTTCAAGAAAAGAAGGAAACACAGAACACAAACACCACTTCCTCTTTTGCTTGTCATTTAACCATTGCTTTTTTTTTTTTTTTTAGTTTTAAAGATTTTATTTGTTTATTTATTGGAGAGAGAGAGAGCGAGCGAGAGAGAGCATGAGTGGGGGGAGGGGCAGGAGGAGAAGAAGAGAATCTCCAGCAGATGCCACACTGAGTGCAGAGCTAATGCGGGGCTCGATTTCATAACCCTGAGATTATGACCTGAGCAGAAACTAAGAGTCCAACGCTCAAGTGACTGAGCCACCCAGAGACCCCTATTTTTTAAAAATTATTTATTTTTTTTACAGTAGGCTCCAGGCCCAACATGGAACTCAAACTCACGTCCCTAAGGCTAAGAGTCTCCTGCTCTGCCAACTAAGCCAGCCAGGTGCACCTTTTTGCTTTCATTTAAAGATAGTTGCTTCTCTAGGGCACCTGGGTGGCTCAGTGGATTGAGTGTCTGACTCTTGATTTTGGCCCATGTCATGATCTCAGGGTCCTGAGATGAGTCCTGCCACTGGCTCCACACTGAGCACAGGTTTCTTGAGATTCTCTCTCTGCCTCTGCTCCTCCCCCACCACCCCCACCCCCAGCTCTTCCTCTCTCTAAAAAGACAAAGAAACCGTTGTTTCTCAGCAAACTTCCCACACTTTGAAATGACGGTGTTCCATAGAAGCATCGACTGGAAATGGAAAATATGGTGAAAGTGTTCTACCCTGTAGAAACAGGATGCAAGAACCAAGCAGAGCCCAGTATTTATGCCCTATCAGAACAGCAGTCTAGACTTAATACTAAAACAGTACAAGTCAGCATCTGGTTCCCTGGAAATAAACTGAACCTTGCCCTTGGAACATACAGTTGACCCACAGTTACGGGTTGACTTGCACATGGATATCTATCTATCTATCTATCTATCTAGATAAGATAGATAGATATACTGTCCAGTACTGTAAATGTATTTTCCTTATGATTTTCTTAACATTTTCTTTTCTCTAGCTTACTTTACTACAAATAAGAATGTAGTCTATGATGTAAATAATATACAAAATATGTAGTAATTGTTTATTTTATCGGTACAGCCTCCAATCAACAATAGGCTGTTAATAGTTAAGTTTTTGAAGTCAAAAGATAGGATTGGATTTTTGACTGTGTGGCGCATCAGTGCCTCTAACCTCCTGAGCCAAAATCAAAAGCCAGATGCTCAACCAACTGAACTACCCAGGTGCCCCATCGTTCTCACTGTTCTAAGATCCTTCGAACTATACACTTTTAAAGTGGATGAAATGGTGAATTTTGTGTTCTATGACTTTAATCTCAATAACATATAAAGAAATAAAGAAACTACTGGTCTCATTCAAGTTTAAACAGGTGCATGGTTGACCTGCTTGGATGTCAGCAAACTCATCTTCCTTACCCAGTGGATTTTGTTGGAACTTACTTTCTGTGAAATCTAGACAACTTTGGCCTTTTGTTTTATCTTTACGGTGATCATGTAGTGATCACAATGTGTGGGAGAGGAGGAGGTGTTGTAATTCATGCAAAAAAATATAAATATCAATACCCCAAATTTTATAACTGAAGCTTTCTAAATTTTTTTGCATTTTATGTAGAAATAAAATCACAGGATAAGCTGAGGAGGTCTCAGAATTACATGTGATGCTCTTGAGAAAATTTCAGCATGGACTAGGAGTAAGAAACTGTAATTGTTAAGGGTTGGTGTACTAGCTCATGGAGCTGTGGTCTTCATTCAAGGGGCAGACAGCCTGTGGTGACCTACAGGAAAGGAGCTAACAGAGCAAATACTTTGACCTCACTCTCCTCCTTTTTTCTGATATCCTGTTGGTGTTTCCCATTGGCTAAAACCAACAGGAAGCCAGAGGCCAAGGAAGTTTACTGTTATACTCCAAAGATGTCAGCATTCCAGACAGACAACTTGATGCATTGGAAGGAGTCAACAGAAGGCAGCCAGCCCACTCAGAAAAACAACAAGTTAAAAAAATAAATCTCAAAACTTTGATGCACTGAAAAGATGTTCACTGTGACAAGAGCAAAAATAAAGATTTCAAATATTTCACTTTCTTGTTTATTGAGTCTCCCCCTACCATTAGAATATAAGTCCCATGAAAGGAAAGACAGTGTGTGTGTTTCTTTCTTTGTAACCCAGCCCCAGTTTCAGGACAGTAGAGACTTAATAAATATTCATAAGATAGATAAATGACTTTGTGCAAATTCTTTAACATCTCCAAAACTCCTGAGTTTTCTTATCTACTTGTTGCTGGGTGTTTTGGCTGGGCAAGAGGTAGAATTTAGATGCTTTTGGCAAACAATCAGGATGTACCCTTACAATGCTTCTAAAACACCTACCTGCATGAGTTGATATTCATGGAAGTTTTGGGAAGAAACCGTGGGAAAAAAAAAAGAGAGAAGACAAAAAGGTAGAGAGAGTTTGTGTGTCCAGCAAGCAGACCTGTGTGGCTACATGGAGGTCCCTTAAGTGAAGGGATAGATGAGAGATGGTACCACATTTAGGAGTCAGAAGTGACTCTGTGCTCAAGTACAGCAGCTCCGGGGACCAGGACACAATGGCAGTTCCACACTGGAGACAGAACCTATTTTCTACAGCACAAGTCAGGAGGAGCCTCGGCATTCTGTGTACTGGGCCTGGCCATGGGTAAGGATCACTGTGCTGGGTGGAACAGATGCTTGGGGAAAGCCTATGAGGAACTTGGACAAAGATCAAAGTCAAGATGGGAGAAACACATTCAGAGCAGAGACCGGAGTCTACTTCATCAGCACTCACAAACTCCTGAGACGGGGTTTCCTGAGAAGTAAGAAAGAGGAAGAAACACCATCTGAAATCCAATGGTCAAAAACTAGATTTGTAAATTGAGTAAGGCCACACTTGTAGCAAAGACAGATGCAGCTTGAAGGTTTCAAATCACACACAGTGGATAATTTCATCAAACTTGGGAATTATTCATGAAGTAAGGCCATGGAAATGAGACATTACAAAGATTAATACCGATTTTAAAGGGATGTAACATTCAGGGAGAAAAGTGGTAAGTCCTCTCGTGCATTGTACATTATAGGATTTCAAAGAAAAGACATTCCCCTCCCAGGGTAAGCATTAGAAATGTCTCCTTCTGAAGCTTTTCATGTTCTTTTTAAAAGATAAATTGGAAAGGGAGGTGAACCATGAGAGACTATGGACTCTAAAAAACAATCTGAGGGGTTTGAAGTGGCGGGGGGGTGGGAGGTTGGGGTACCAGGTGGTGGGTATTATAGAGGGCACGGCTTGCATGGAGCACTGGGTGTGGTGAAAAAAATAATGAATACTGTTTTTCTGAAAATAAATAAATTGAAAAAAAAGATGAATGTAGTTGATTAAAGGTATATTTGGATCACCACTTCCTCATATCAGGGAGCTCATGATGAAACATGGGGGCTTAAGTGGGTAGGAGAAGAATAAATGAAACAAGATGGGACTGGGAGGGAGACAAATCATAAGTGACTCTTAATCTCACAAAACAAACTGAGGGTTGCTGGGGGGAGGGGGGTTGGGAGATGGGGGCTGGGGTTATGGACATTGGGGAGGGTATGTGCTTTGGTGAGTGCTGTGAAGTGTGTAAACCTGGCGATTCACAGACCTGTACCCCTGGGGATAAAAATATATGTTTATAAAAAAAATAAAAAATTTTAAAAAAGGTATATTTGGAAATACAAACACCATTACATTCTAGACTCAATAAAGCCAAATAATAATGGTAAATAATCCCTAAGATCGTCAAGAGGAAATTCTTATCCTAATGTCTAAGAAGCATCATTTGAAACAAACTTTTTTAAAATGCAGTTCAAAATCTCATTACAATGAGCATGTAAGCAAGTATCTAAGTGATTAACACAACGTTCTTTTTCATATTTAATGGTCATGGGAATGGGGAGAAGTAGTCAATATTGTTGATGTCTGCTGTTAAAGCTCTTTTTGGTCCAGCTGTCCCTTCAGCCGATTGGCCCCAGCTGAACAGGAGTTGCAACACACCTCCCCCATACCACGAGGGCAGCACCATGTCCTAACTGACTGACACAGGTATGAAACCCACCTCAAAGGGGGCAGACACTGAGGTACAATCCAGAGCTCACCGTGGGATCTGTCTGAACCCACATCTTCTCCTACCACATCCTGCTTCCCTTACCTTCTCTTTGCTCAGAACATTCCCTCAATAAATCATGAGCACCAAAATCCCTGTCTCAGGCTCTGCCTTTAGGGAAACTTCCCTAAGTCACCAGTTTTCATTTTGGAAATAGTAATATTTGTAATGGAATTATCATGGAGTTGTGCTTGGAAATGGAAAAGGACCCTGTTTCAGTCACTGGGCAAGAGCAGGAGATGATTTGGAAAACCAGGAGAACACGTCCTTCAGAGGGAAGATATCAGAACCCTGTCCTATTACTGTGCAGCAGACTGGCACAACACTTTCTTAATGCATTCATTCCACAAACGTTATAGATTCCATGTGTGAGCCCAGTCTTCTGCTGGTCATAGGCATACAGAGACAAATGAAGACAAAGCACAAGAACATCTGATTATAATTCAACATGCTGAGTATTACAAATAAAAGGTTGATAGCTTTAGACACAATGGAATGGAAAGTTAAGGCAAGGAGGTGACCAGATGACTCAGAACCGATAATGGAAAGCTTCTCTTGAGTACACATTACTCTTGAGTAATTTGAAGTTTAGAAAGTTTTGACAGCTTTGGTAGAGTTACGTGTTTCTGCAACCAGACATTAAACAAGACATACAAGCTTCTCCCCATTCACAACCTATCACTGGTCTCAAAAGCATTTAAATTGTAGAGTGTTTGAAATTTAGCTCACAGTGTCCCTTACAGCATTGTTTACACTGAAAAGTTGGAGATGACATAACTCAGATTAAATACATTATAACACATGTATACCACAGACCACCATGCAGCCATGAAAACAAAACAAAACAAGTTTCAAAAGGTTTGAGAAGTTGAAAAAATGTTCATGTGACAAGAGCAAAAAAAAAAAAAAAAATATATATATATATATATATATATATATATATATATATATATACAGATCTCAGAATAGTATAGGTATACCTGCTCTAGGTCATCTTCAGGTAACATGAGACATCTGTCATGTCACACTCTAGTTTTCGCTTTACATGTAAGCAGGTGCAACTAACACAGTGTTACTAATAATTGTTTTTAGGCAAAGGGTGCCAAGGAGATTGTCCTACTTCCTGAAGAACTAGCTGTAAATCTGCCCCCAAAAGGTCATGATCAGGGCCAGCACAAGGGTAGGGAGAAGAAAGCACCCACCTCAGACACAATAGAAAAAGAGGCAATCCCTTGAGTAATCAAGATAAATACTATGTCAATTCAACATTTCAAAACATCAAAAATCAATGCAAGAAGATGCATGATAAACCCAACATCCGAAATACCCAGGACTATGCCAGGTCATCATTTTTTCCCTGTGGCAAAAAAGAAAAATGTGTACCCTTATATATATTTTCTTAATGTACTTTTAATTTTTTAAATTATTTTTTAAATTTAATTTTATATTTTCAATGTTCCAAGATTCATTGTTTATGCACCACTCCCAGTGCTCCATGCAATATGTGCCCTCCTTAATACCCACCACCAGGCTCTCCCAGCCCCCCATCCCCTCCCCTCCAAACCCTCAGTTTGTTTCTCAGAGTCTGGTCTCTCATGCTTCTCTCCCCCTCCAATTTCCCCCAATTCACTTTTCTTTCCTTCTCCCAATGTTCTCTGTGTTATTCCTTATGCTCCACAAAAAAGTATATGATAATTGACTCTCTGCTTGACTTATTTCACTCAGCATAATCTCCTCCAGTCCCGTCCATGTTGATACAAAAGTTGGGTATTCATGCTTTCTGATGGAGGCATAATACTCCATGGTGTATATGGACAATTTATCCATTTATCTAAATTATCCATTAATGTACTTTTTAAGACTGAATTTTTTTCTAGAACTCGATTTTGAAAATATTATTGAGTTTACTGCCATCAAAACCAAGAAAGTAAAATTTTAATAAATTCTGATTTGGGGAAAAAATAAGATATTTAAACTTGAAATGTTTTCAGTTCTAATTTCCTTAACTTCAATTTTTCAACATTCTTTCAATTATTATAATGTTCTGGGGAAAGCACATTGTAGGTGGTCAAGAAATATTCCTTGATTGAATGGATCTTTATATTTATAGGATTGGAGAATGATGGAGTTTTTATTTTGAGTCCCTTTTCTCCCTCTAGTAGAGGCACTGGAGGTAGCAGGGGAAAGGACCATACCAAAGGTAGCTTGATGTTTAGAGTAAGAAAAATTCTTGTTGTGGAGGCTACAGCCTTTACTTACCTTAGAAATATAGAGTTCCTGGGGCATCTGGGTGACTCAGTGGGTTAAGCCTCTGCCTTCGGCTCAGGTCATGATCTCGGGGTCCTGGGATCAAGCCCCACATCGGGCTCTCTGCTCAGCAGGGAGCCTGCTTCCCCCTCTCTCTCTGCCTACCTCTCTACCTACTTGTGATCTCTGTCTGTCAAGTAAATAAATAAAATCTTTAAAAAAAATCATCCGACTCTTGGTTTCAGCTCAAGTCATGATCTCAGGGTCGTGAGATTGAGCCCCAAGTCAGGCTCTGTGGTGAGTGTGGAGCTTGCTTAAGATTCTCTGTCTTTCTCTGCCCCTCCCCCTACTTTCTCTCTCTCTAAAAAAATAAAAAACAAATTAAAAATGAGAGCGCATGTCCCCTTAAATATATATAGAAAGAGATATAGATATAATTATATGGTTCCTTAAGGCCACTGTATTTTTGACCCACAGGTAACATCATCATAAAGACAAGCCTTTGTGTAAGTCTTCTATCAGGAAGAAGTTTAAGTATTACAAATTTATAGATCCTGATAGCTAAGAGAAAATGAAAACCCCAGTCCTTCTTTTCATATGTACCAAATTGTTGCAATTAAATACAAGATGTTGATAATCAATTGGTTACTCTATAACCACCACAAAGAATACTTCTGAGTAAATCACTCTTGAAACTCGCTGCCTTAAAATAGGGATACTTGATTGCCACTTCTGGGTCTCTGAGTTGGCTGGGCTGGGCAGCCGGGCCACACTAGCTGGGCTCGCTCACCTGACTGCGGCCAGCTATAGGTCCAACAGGTTGCCGACGGAGGACAGCCTCAGCTGGTACAATGGGGTGACATGGCTGTCCCCCATGTTTCTGACACCACTCTGGCAAGGTAGCTGGGTAGGGTCTCAGGGTGGAGGCAGGGATGCGAGGGCAAGTAAAACTAACCTTGTAAGGGGCAAGAAGACATGCACACACAATTGTGAAACCCTGTCTTTGAGTCATTCTACTGACCAAAGCATGTCTCAAGGCCAAGCCTGAGTGAGAGCAATAAGAGGTCACAAAGTGTCAGGGAAGGCGTGTAGAGAATTGGAAGTCCCCTCTTGAGGCCACCGATGCAATCAATCTACCACAACTTGTGATGGGTAGGAGCCATGCCGTCTTTTGTCACCATTCCTTAGAATTGTGACTTTGTATTGAACTCTCTGCACAAGCAAAACACTGAGAACCAAGCTATCATAAGTGAACTCGTGGGTCAGCTTCCCTCTCAGGCTGTGGCTGCCACAAATAACAGACTGAGCCTCCATCAATCAAGTGTAATGTTGTCCTCCAACTGTCTAACCCAGGATCATTACTGAGCTAACTGAATCCATCTTAGGTGGTAAGCTGACTCATAGTAAATATTTTTTCTTTCTTCTGTATCCCCAAACTAAGAATTCCTGGGGTGAAAGGAAGAAAAGGAGAAAGAGAGGCACAGGGTCTGGAAGAGGAGGTCTGTGGTCAAGAACCCACAGCCTAGCTCAGTCACTGATGGCTGTGTGATGCTGGGAAAGTTACCTAACCTCTCTGAGCCTCAGTTTCCTCATCCTCAAAATGGAGAGTAATCTTTCATTTACTAATTCATTCAACGTATTTATGGAGACTCTCCTAGATACAATTCCCTGTACTTGTAGAGCTCACAGTCTACACTGGAGATGCCTAAGAAAAAGAGAAGTTATAATGCAGGGTTAGAAAGCATGAAGCCCTAGGGACACACACAGGAACATCTAATGCTACTTCAGGAGATTCAAGGAATGCTCCCTGGTGGAAGTGATGACTGATACTCAAGAAAAGGTAAAAAATCAGTTGGATTTTGAGGAAAGTTATCCTAGGAGGAGGGAATGGCAGATGCAAAGTCCAAAAGTCAAGAAGATATTTTCCTTTCTGGTTTTAAACATGAGCTCTGGGGTCACCTGGGCGGCTCACTGGGTTAATGACAAGTTCTGACTCAAATAAGAAAGGCAAGATAAATTTTGTTCATGAGTTTCTTTTTTTAATTTTAACACAAGGAATCAAGAGACTTTATTGACTTTTAATTCTTTGCACGCCAAGATATTTGGATTTTAACGTTTTAGACTTTAATTCTATCTAGAATTTGATAACAGGTGGGGGCAAGTATTCCACTAAGTTGAGCTGTCCTAGCAAGACCATGCTTTATATTTTGGCCACCATTCTATACTTTTAAAATTGCACTTCAATTTACTAAGGAGTCCAGTAATGATCGGCCAATCCTCTATTTGAAAGACGTGATCGGTTGTAATACTTGTGATCACCTTGGGCTGTGTGGTTGGGCAGTGAATAGGCTGGGCCTGTCCTACCTTGGTGAGGGTAACTGGACCTGATGGAGTGAAAGAGGAAGAAACTGGCCAAAGGAAATCTGAATTGAACTTCTCTCTGTTAGACATCTCTGCCAGGATATGAACTTCTGGAGCAAAATCACATAGAGAGATTTTGTTTAATGTGACAGTATACTGGGCAGAGATAAAGTATAATCTCTACAGGATACAGCAAGAACTGAGCAAGAACCCAGAAGGTTCCCACAAACTATATTAATTGTATTCTTCTTATTCTGTCACAGTCTTAAGAATGTTAAGAGATCCTTTGTGACCATAGCAGACTAGAAAAAATATTTTTTAAAAATTAAATTAAATTAAAATTTAAAAAATTAAATTAATTTAAAAAATCAAAAATTATGTCTCAAAAACAAAACAAAACAAAACACCAAAATAAAGACAAGTTCTGCTACCAGCATGACACACAGAAGAATATTCCAGAAGATTCTAGAACATTCATTCCTGTGTACAGCACAAATCTCCTGGGGCTCTCATAAAAATTCAAGTTCTGGTTCAGCCATTATGGGGTGGGGCCTGAGATCCTACTTTCCTAACAAGGTGATGCTGATACTTCTGGTCCATGGACCACACTTTAAGTAGAAAGACAGAAGGGAAGATATATGCATTTTATTGTTCCAATTTTAGTGTATGTGCTGCCAAAGCAAGCACAGAGGATATCTTCATTTTAAAGTTTCATCTCCCTCTACTCTCCCTGGCAATCAAGATTTTATGCAGGATGGAAGGCTAGGTGGGATGGTGATAACTTTGTGAGCAGTGTGAACCTTAGCCAAGTCCTAAGAGAGTTTCTGGAAGGAAGAGAGATGTTGCTTCCCTGAAAGGTCCCAGGAAACCAAAACACTTTCCAAAGGGTGCAGTCATCAAGCATTGCCAGTCTCCATGAAATGCTGGGATTCTGCTCCATCCAGCACTTCTACTCATCCACATAACTATTTTTTCATTATTATTATTTTTAATTTGTCAGAGAGAAAGAGAGCACAAGCAAGCAGAGTGGCAGGCAGAGGCAGAGAGAGAAGAAGGCTCCCCGCTGAGCAAGGAGCCCAATACGGGACTTGATCCCAGGACCCCGGGATCATGACCTGAGCCAGAGGCAGCCGCTTAACCAACTGAGCCATCCAGGCGTCCCCCACATAACTGTTTTAAGTGTTTGCACCAAAAAAAGGTCCATTTTTTATTTTTATTCATCCCCCTAGGGCCATCATTACTGTTTTACTGATCATTTCTTTAAAAGCAAGAGGAGACTTTGTCAAAGAGTAAGTCAGTCAGTCATAGGACAAATCACTTATTGAGGGCTGCTCTGTGTCAGGCTCATGACAGGTGCTGGAAAGGCACGCTTGGCCATGCACCAACAAACTTAGGAGAAACCAAAATGGCAACCAGGTAAGCTTGGTATTGCCATTGCACTGGGATCTGTTACTTCCACAAAATTCTAGAAACTCAAAGAGCAGAACACGGAAGATGAACTGATCATTTGGGACAAAAGTTCTTGTTTTCCAGAGCATTCTGGGGCTGGAAGATCCTGCTTCTGTGCCTTAAGCTGTGCCTTTCAGAGTAGGGTCCTGTAGGCACCTGATTTCCTCAAATGTTGCTTCATGGCATATTTGAAAGTAAGAAAGAACTTTAACCCTGTGAGAGAGAAATCAGAATTAGAACCAACAGGATTATTACAAATGAGATTCCATGGATTTTATAAATACAGAGAGAGAAATATGTCAACAAACACCAGAAGGATAAACACTAAAATGTTAACAGTGATGGTCTCTAGTGAGCAGTGTGTTTGTCTGTAGTGCCACAGGCACTAATGGCAAACTTGAAAGCTGTTCTCAACCTCTTCACTGTGGATAGCGTCCACTCTAGAAGCAAAAAAGCCAAATACTTGTTTGTCAAATTCCTTTGTAACAATGTGTCATGACGTGATACAGTTCTGACAAACTAAGTGAATAGGAAATCCACTGAGGGGTTTCTGGGAAAGCTTTTGTTTCCTGGGAAAGGGAGAAAGCTTCGCCACTTCTGCACCATCCCTCTTGCCTTCAACATGGTCGTGACGTCAGGAGCTATGGCAGCCATCTCGCAACCATGAAAACTGAAAAGTAGGGAAAACCTAGATCCTTTACAACACTCCTGAGCAACAGAAACAATAGCAGCAACAGCTAACTCTGAGCTTCTATTCTTGCAGGAATATGTTTAGTATAATTCATGTAATTCATATGTTAATATATATTTAATTCATGTTAAATACATAATATGAAATTTTATGTATTATATATAATTATGTACTAATTATGTAACTTTATAATTATATATATATAATTCTAATATCTATCTATCTTTCTATCTATATTTATCTATCTATATATAAAATTATCAACAAGAGAACCTGGCAGATGTTTTAACTGGCTCAGAAAAGAATGCAAAGTATAGACATGTATATATATTACATAATACATATATAATATATACTATATATCATTTATACAAAATATATAAAACATTACATGATTTGTATATAATGTATGCAATATATAAGATATCTATGATACATGTTACACAATATATTATATATATTACATAATATATGTATCTGTTCTGTGCATTCTCTTTTGAGCCAAGTTAACATTCACCTCACTCCCTCACTGATTAACGAGTAGAATAAAATATTTAATGTATGCTCACATTCTATCTGTATGAGTCATGATTCTATCTTGTTTAGCTCACACAGCTACTAAGGGGCAAAGCTGGGATTTAGCCCAGGAAGCCTGGCTCCTGAACCCCAACTCTTGAACACAACACTTTAGTAAATGTGCTAATATACATGGACACATTTAGCTCACAGAACCAATAGCAGCAACAGCTAACTCTGAGCTTCTATTCTTGCAGGAAAAAAAGAAGGAGAAGAAGAAGAATTTCCTATTTAATTAAACCACTGAATCTTAGTGCACAGTGCACAGTGGCATCTGGTGTTGCTAAGAAGCAGTGTTTCCATCTGAACAGAACCCACATAAAACACACCGTCTCTCACCGTTTTAGAAGTGGAGGGGTTGGAAGACAGTAATATCCCTGAGCTTTGGGTCTCAGAGCTGGGTTTGATCTTCTTGGTAAACAATCTCCTGTATTCTTCCCGTACCTGGAGGGAAAAACACATCACAAGAAGATGAATTATTCCCAGATGCAGGGATGTGGGCTGATACAGGCATGTTCCCCCCGAAGACTGGGGCTGGGAAGGGCAAATGCTGTGCACCTGGCGGTTGAGCAGACAGTGAATGACGAAGATGAAGGCTCCCTGCAGGCTGTTGATGATAGTGAAGAGGTAGGCCATGATACTCGCCATGGGTCCAATCTGGAAGAGGCCTAACACCCAAGAGCATCCCAAGATGAAGAGCTGGGCAAAGGCCTTGAGTGTCAGTAACCTAGGGGAGAAGATTTGGAGACAGTAAAGCTCTGGGCAGTGGCTGTTGTCCTCATGGACTGTGCCCCCACCACTTACCCACCACCTGGGTGGAAATAAAGGTGCCGTGGCATCTCCAAGCCCAGAATCAGGGAAATCAAGTCCCGCTGGCACTTAAAAGGCAGTTGGCCTACAGATACACATGCCACAAGGACGTGTGGACACATATATTTAATGTAATGGTGTTGATAGTGATGAAAATGCTCAAAGGACATACAGATCAAGAACTGAGCACATGCTAAATGAACGGTAATGTCGTAGGATGAAATACAAGGACATTTTTTTCTAATCGAAGAAAATCTTGCATAATATAAAACTCACCATTTTACCCACTTAAAGTGCGCAATTCAGTGACACTTAGCACGCTCCCGATGCTGTGCAATCATCATCCCCAGCCACTTCTAAGACATTTTTATCACCCCAAAAAGAAACCCTACACCTATGAAGGATTCGTTCCCCATCCCCTCCCCAACTAAAACAACCCCAGTGTTCATCTACTTGAGAGGAGATAAACAATATTTGGCCCATCCATACCCTGGTATGATACTCAGCCTTAAGAGGGAATGAAATTCTGATATCAGCTATAATGCGGATGAACTCGGAAGACATTATGTCGGTGAGAGAAGCCAGTCACAGAAGGACACCGAGTATATGATTCCATTTATAGGAAATGTTCAGAATTAGGCACATCTATAGAGACTAAAACCTAAGCCAATTCACAGATGCAGTGGAATGCCAAAGTGGAGATAAATGTGCATTAAAAACTGATTTTCAGTACTCTTTCTTTCAAAAAAATAAATAAAAGCAAATAATAAAAACACTTTTAAAATTTTATTTATTTATTTGACACACAGAGAGAGATCACAAGTAGGCAGAGAGGCAGGCAGAAGGAGAGGGGAAGCAGGCTCCCCACCAAGCAGAGAGCCTGATGTAGGTCTCGATCCCAGGATCCTAGGATCATGACCCCAGCTGAAGGCAAAGGCTTTAACCCACTGAGCCACCCAGGTGCTCCAATAAAAACATTTTTTGAAGATTTTATTTTTAAGTAATCTCTACATCCACACGGGGGTCTAATTCACAGCCCTGAGATCAAGAGCTGCCTGCTCTACTGATTGAGCCACACCAAGCTGCCCCATAAAACCGCTTTTTTAAATGAGATGAGAGTGACCATATACTATGGGGGTAAACGTACAGGCTCTGGGTACCTGTGGAAACTGCCTCAGTTTCCTCAAATTGATATAGGGACAATAATGCAATTCCTACAGGGTGATATTTCTTGTTCTACAGATTAAATGTTAATTTAACAAAATGTTAAGAGTGCTTACAGTAATGTCTGGCACAAAAACATTTTTGTTAGTTGTTTTTAGACATAAGTATTCATATGAAATCAGATACCTATTATGTGGAAAAATCCCGAAGTTCAGAATATGTATAGTATCTAATTATTTATGTAATAGAAGGTGAGTGTGTATAGAATATCCTGGAAGGAACCTGATAATGGTTTCTTAAGGTGGGAGAGATCTGGGGAACTGGGGGTCAGGGAAGAGAGAAGGAATTGCTTTCCATGTGTTCCCTTTTTCACTGCTTGATTTTTCTTAGCATTGCATGTATTAACTTTGTTTTATAATTTTTTTCATCAACTTTTTGAAAAAATTATTTTCTAAAAATTTTTTTCTAAAAATGTTTTTCCAAAAATTTTTCCAAAAATTATTTAAGATAGATGAGGGATTAGATACTGATAGGAAAATAAGCAAAGGACATCATATGGCTCCTGACAATAAAACCTAGACAATGTCTGACTTTGGTAGTTTCTTAAGATGAAGATTAGTTGAGGGGTGCCTGGGTGGCTCAATCAGTTAAGTGGCTGCCTTTGGCTCAGGTCATGATGTTAGGGTGCTGAGATGGAACCTGTCTCATCAGACTCCCTGATCAGGGAGTCTGCTTCTCCCTCCCCCTCTGCCCCTCCCCCCACTGCTTGTGCCCTCTCTCTCAAATAAATAAATAAAATCTTTTTTTAAAAAAAGGGATTAGTTGAGTGATGAAGTTAAGAAACACAAATGGCCTATAAAAGTATGAAAATGTGGGACACCTGGGTGGCTCAATTGGTTAAGCGGCTGCCTTCAGCTCAGGCCATGATCCTAGCGTCCTGGGATCAAGTCCCACATCGGGCTCCTTGCTCAGCAGGGAGCCTGCTTCTCTCTCTGTCTCTTCCTGCCATTCTGTCTGCATGTGCTCACTCTCTCTCTCTGACAAATAAATAAATAAAATCTTTAAAAAAGGATTAAAAAAAAGTGTGAAAATGTCCCACATCTGTAAGATAAAATAATATATACAAAACTAACATAATATGGTAGAATCTTTCACCTATTAAATCAGCAAAAAGACACAACAAAAATGATATATTCTGGTGTTGGCAAAGCTGTAGGTAAACAAGCACTCTTGCAAATGGAAATAAATTTTCTGGAAAACAATTTGCAATATATGTTGAAAGTGTGACAATCCAACCTTCCATCTGACTGAGGCAGTTTTATGCCTACTGTTATGATCCAACAACCACCAACATGGAAAAGGATCTATCTACAAGGGTATTAAAAACTGCATTGTTTATAATAGCCCAACTTGCCCCAAGAAATCAGAAACAACATGAATGTTCCATGAATAAGGAATGACTTAAGTAAGCTGTGCTGCATTCTTACACTGAAATGTTTTACCAAAAAACGATACTGTCAAAGAATGTCTAGTTAAATTGAAAAATATTCATGACATTAAGAGGAAAAAAAATCATTACAAATATAAAATAGATGGCAATATTCTGTTTTGCAAATATGCACATATCATTGTGTACAGTAGATGAGTTAGAAAATATATTAATAGTTTCAACATAGGAAACACTCTTCTTGGTAACTGTGTTACTGTTTCATAAGCCAGATGAAGTGGACAATGTTAGCATCCCTAGTGTACAGATAAGGAGACAGTTTTAGACAGGTTATGTAACTTGGTTAAGGTCACGCAGCTTACAAGTGGCAGACCTGACATTTGAGACCCCAAATCCAGACACTGTGCTCTTCTGTCCTGTGCACAGGACCAGGCATATGAAAGCTACTCCGTGAATGTTTGTGGGGAAGATGAGGGAGATTGGAAAAGGAGAGAAAAGAAAGGAGGTTCTGTACCTGGTGTCTTTGAATGTTGAGACTTCAGAA
Organism: Neogale vison; assembly: GCF_020171115.1. Lineage (NCBI taxonomy): Eukaryota > Metazoa > Chordata > Mammalia > Carnivora > Mustelidae > Neogale > Neogale vison. The sequence continues at coordinate 219,670,976 of NC_058096.1, forward strand.
TTGACACTGGAAAGCTTCTGCCTCAGGACACACAGTGTCCAAGTCAGGAGGATGGAATTGATCTACAAAGTGAAGCAGAAAGGACTGAGAGATTGGGTATACGAATAGACAATGGCCAGACCACCTACCTGTGAAAGACTCAAAGTCTGCAGTAAACACTCCAGGAAGCAGTCGACCCTAAGCAACCGACTCTTGATTGGTAACTGACAGCCTCCCTAATTTCTGCCCTCACTTCCAATTTAGAACCAAAAGTAGAAAGCCAAAATGCTCCCCTAAGCATTCACAGAAGATGCCCTGCTTTGAGTTAGCTTGCCTTTAGGGTCCCAAAGCCTACAGCCTCTGCTTAGGGCACAACTGAAGCTTTCCCTTTTTTATCCCTATAAAACTTTCCCACTCTTCTGCCTGCTTTTGAATCTCTGCAAAGTGCAAGTGATGGTGACTGACTCCCTCACTATAGCAATAAATAGCCCTTGCTGGTTCTCATCTGGGTGATCACCACTAAGTTTCACTGTATGCATATGGAAAGTGAGAATCAAGATTGGCGCCCTGCCTCAGTTGAATTGTTGAAGACCTAACCCCCAGGACCTCAGAACGTGATCTTATTTGGGTTTAGGGTCTTTACCAGAGGTGAGCAAATTAAAATGAGTCACAGGTTGGGCCCTAGTCCCACATGACCTTATAACACAGGGAAATTTGGACACAGACACAGTCAAGCACAGAGAGAGGACCAACTTCTATAAGCCAAGAAACTCCTGAGGTTACCAGTCTTTTTGGATAGAAAACTGGAATGGATCCTTCCCTTGAGCCTTCAGAGAGGACATGGCCCTGATGACCTCTTGGTTTTATACTTCTGGCCTCCAGAGCTGTGAGACAATATAATTCTGTTGTTCTAAGCCACTTTGTTTGTGATGCTTTGTTATGGTAGACCTAGGAAGCTAATACGTACCCACCCCACCCCACCTCCCAGGTCTTACAGAAGTCAGAGCAAAACCCATCTGGAGGAATACAGTCTCAAGAATTCCCAAGATTTAGATCAGTGGGATAGGAGCTCACAATGAACAATTATAAGTGACACAAGGAAAAAAGCCACCATGAGTGAGAGTCAGAAGAAACATCAGCTTGTAGGACTGTTGAATCTGGGTTGGAGGTAAGAAGGCAAGAAGACAGTGGATAACACCCCTAGGTTCCCAGAGAGTAGAACAGTGGGTGCTAGGGCTGGGGAGTGGACAAGGGAAGATGTTGGTCCACAGTTACACAAGGTGAATAAGTTCTAGAGATCTTATGTATAGTGTGGTGACTACAGTTAACAATACTGTATTGTATATTTGAAATTTACTAAAAGGGCAGATCTTAGCATCCCAGTGTTCATAGCAACAATGTCCACAATAGCCAAACTATGGAAAGAGCTGAGATGCCCTTCAACAGATGAATGTATAAAGATATGGTCCATATACACAATGGAATATTACTGAGTCATAAGAAAGGATGAATACCCAACTTTTGTATCAACATGAATGGGACTGGAGGAGATTATGCTGAGTGAAATAAGTCAAGCAGAGAAAGTCAATTATCATATGGTTTCACTTCCTTATGGAACGTAAGGAATAACATAGAGGGCATTAGGAGAAGGAAGGGAAAATGAAGAGGGGGAAATCAGAGGGGAAGACAAGCCTTGAGAGACTGTGGACTCTGAAAAACAAACTGAGGGTTTTAGAAGGGCGGGGGTAGAGGGTGGGTTGGCTTCATGATAGGTGTTAAGGAGGTCACATATTGCATGGATCACTGGGTGTTATACATAAACAATGAATCTTGGAATACTATATCAAAAACTAATGACATATTGTATGATGACTAACATAACATAATAAAAATTAAATAAAATAAAAATAATAATAAAGAAAAAGAAAAAGGAAAAAAGGGCAGATCTTAAGCGATCTCACCACATAAAAAAGAAAAAAAAAGAAAGAAAAACAGTAACTATGTGAGGTGATAAATATGTTCATTAGCTTGATTGTGAATATTTCATGATGTATATATATATATAAGTCAAAACATCAAGTTTCACATCTTAAATATATGCAATTTTTATTTGTCAGTTACACCACAATAAAGCTGGGGGAAAAAAACAACTCTAGGCTTCCCTTTGCTTTCAACCCTCAGTTTTCTTCTCCTCCCTGACCATCAAATACTCTTAATTTCTTTCTCCCCTTTTTTTTTCTTATTCAATGTCTAACCTCAGAAGACATCAACAGACTCATTCTCACTGAAACACAAAGGACAGATAAGATTATCTGTTCTTCCAGAGATCTATCCCCTCTAGGGGATTTGCATGTTGGCAGAGAAGGAAAAAAAAAAAAAACACAAGTCAAAGAAATTACACTCTAATTTGGAAATCTCAAGAAACAGGGATCAGAAGGGAGAATGTTTGAGAAAAATAAGTGACCTCAGTTATGCAAATTCCACTGGCACTCCCTGATCCCCCTGGGTCTCCTTGTTCCTGCACCAAAACATACGGCGTCAAGCGATTTTCTTACCATGATGATGGCACAGACTGGCCCCAGGAAACTCCAGATGAACCCTCGGTCTATATTCAGCCAGCAGCTATGGAAATAAAGAGCAGTGAGTGCTGGTCTCAGTCTTGACCCTACTGTTACTCCTACCCCAGCGAATGCACTAATGGAGGAGAGTATAGGGAGATGACCCTGAGATGAAAATTCTCATGACGTGGCAGGTTACAGGTAAGTTTTCTTTGGAACACAGCAAGTCTTCTTTCAGACTTTCCTCCTGGGTAAATATTCCTGAAGTATTCACTAGGTGCCATGAGTAGAGCTCATCTTCAATTCATAATCTTTGTGTAACCTCTTCCCCCCTATTCAGACCTCTTCACTGGTACACTTGCTCCTTCAAAACTCAGCTCAGATGTCATCTCCTTTGAAAAGCCACTCCTGACCATCACTATTCCTGGTCCATCTCTGGCAGGGCTTGCTGGTTTCTTTCTTTTCTTTTTTAAAGATTTTATTTATTTATTTGACACAGAGAGAGAGAGAGATCACAAGTAGGCAGGCAGAGAGAGAGGGAGAAGCAGGCTTCCTGCTGAGTAGAGAGCCTGATGCCGGGCTCAATCCCAAGACCCTGAGATCATGACCTGAGCCAAAGGCAGAGGCTTAACCCACTGAGACACCCAGGCACCCCTGGTTTCTTTCTTTCTTTCTTTTTTAATTTATTTTTTTTTTCAATTTTTTTAAATTTTTTATAAACATATATTTTTATCCCCATGGGTACACCTGGTTTCTTTCTTATAGCATCTATTGGTATAAATTATGGTGGTTGTTTCCTTGCAAATTGTCCTCTCCCTACAAGACTGTGACCTGTAAGAGAATTTGGACTTTGGACTTCTTTTTTTTTTTTTTTTTTGACAGAGAGAGATCACAAGTAGGCAAAGAGGCAGGCAGAGAAAGGGGTGGGGAAGCAGGCTCCCCACTGAGCAGAGAACCCAATGCAGGGCTCCATCCCAGGACCCTAAGCCGAAGGCAGAGTCTTAACCCACTGAGCCACCCAGGAGCCCCTGGACTTTGGACTTTTGTTCATCTCTGAATACCCAGCCCTCAGTGCAAGTCCTGGCATGGATGAGACATTCTATGATGATTTCTTAAAAGTAATGGAGGGAAGGTCGGGGGGCGGGGAATGGAGAGAGAGAAGGAAGAGAGAATTCATTGCCTCTTTCCAGCATGTCTCTGGTAATTTGTTGTTTTCACCATTTCACAACCATTCCACCGTGTTCAGGAACAGCACCCCAATATTCCTTTAGCAAAAGTGTGCCCCCCTCTCTACACAAGAGAAGGAAAATAATCAAGTTTGGCCAACCAGGCATTCTCTCCCTGGAACATGAGTCTCCAAGTAGTAGTAATAAAAAGGTGTAAAATGCACAGAAGATGCTGTCCCTGTTCTTTCAGTAAATTTACTTCAGTAAATACTGGCCAACTTCCTTATCAGTTTCTGCATCTCTGGCTGGAGGCATCAGATTGAAAGCTCTGAGAATTAGCTGTCTGGGAGCCCTTAACCAATGGCTGCTGGGAGGGAGCTGGTCAACAAGTACGCCCCCTGGGTGAGATATCAGAGGTGCATGCCCTATATAGTTCCCCAGAGGTGCCCACTGGGCTGGAGCCATTACCTGCAACCACACCTGCTCAGAAATGCACCATGTTTCTCCTTCTCTTCCCCATGCCTAGTGCTTCTTCTGAAGGTCACCTCAAATCCTTGTCAGTACTCCTCTCTTCCAAAACTTTCTGTGGTTCTTACCACCTGGAAGGTATTTTCCAAATTCCATGCCCCTCCCCCAGTTTCCCCTTCTCTCAGCCCAATCCATCCATTCTCCAAACACACCTTGAGCTCTCCCTTGGGAAGCTATTGCCTTCATCTCTGTTGTACCCCCTTTCCTCTTTGCCTGTGTACATTTCAGTGGGGTTTTCAAGACTCATTCAAATACCACCTCCTTCAGGAAGCCTTCCATGAACTTTCCAACTCCCGTGTATTATCATCCTTCTCTGGTCTGTCAGTGCTTCTATTACCCACACCAACATCGGACACTTCATCATGGTGGCCTTACATTGTCACTTCCATCTCCTGATAAGTCAAATCCGAATTCAGTTTGGACCCTTCCTAGCTTCCTAGTTTCCTAGCTAACTGTGCTGAGCCTCATTTCCTCTAAAGCTACTACCATTCATTAAGCTGTTACTTTAGGTATCACCATGTGCACAGGTTGTACACTGCAAAAATCCAGGGGACACTCTTCACACTGTACACAATGGAGACTCAGTCCTTGCACATAAGATTTCGGTTGAGAAGTACCAGAGGTAATACATATTTGTAAAGCTTGCAGGATTTAGGTTTGATGAGTCCCCACTAACTATGGATTCCTGTCCATCACATCTTATCTCATGACCTCACCTGAAATATAAACCATAAGTAGTAGGCAAGGGGAAAACCTGGATATTCAGTTCCCTCACCAAAATAAAGGGGGGGGGAATCAGATGGGGAGAAGAACCATGAAAGACCATGGACTACGGGAAACAAACAGGGTTTTAGAGGGAAAGGGGTTGGGGGAGATGGGCAAGCCATCTTGGGGTTTGATGATCTTGGGGGGTGATGTGTATTAAGGAGGGTATGTATTGCACGGAGCACTGGGTAGATATTGTATGCAAACAATGAATCATGGAACATGATATCAAAAACTAATGTGTTACTGTTTGGTGACTAACAAAACATAATAAAAAATAAACAAATGTCTTAAAAATAAATAAATGATACTCACCAACACACTACCTACAATCCTTTCATATGAACCATGTGATAAACAAACCCTGCTTTAAAACAAACCATTGTGATGATGATGATGATGATGATGATGATGGCATGTATAATGCTTTACACTGTGCCAGACACTGTTCTAAATGTTTTGCAGATAACATCTCATTTAACCTTCACGACACTATGATGTAGGTTTTGCTGTCAGCCCCTATTGTACGGATGAGGAAATGGAAATGGTATGAAAGAGGTTAAATGACTTTCCCAAGGTAGCACAGCTAAAAGGTGGTAGAGCAAGGATTCAAACCCAAGCAGGCTGGCTCCAGAAACCGTGATTTTAAAATTTACAACCAAGTTCATTGTTTATACCACCACCATTTATCTTTATTATAATGCAAATAGGACTCCTAGATTTGTGTAGTGTATAACCTATGCTACTGTACATGGCAGGTCTGAGACTGACAAAACATAAAGAGCTCAATAAATGGTAGACTCAATTACCACGACTGTTATAGCTCTTCTTGGTGTTCCTGTAAATATCACCATGAACCCTAGCAGTAGGCTCCTCAGGGAGAGAGAAGGAGATCACTTACCGATTATGCATCCCATAACCTTGTGGTTGCACACTGGCAGAGACAGCCACCACCACCACTGGGAGCCCATAGCCAAAGGCACAGAGGTACCACATCTTGATGTTGCGAGAGCTGAAGTAATTCACCACTTTCAGGTTCCTGACCATAAGGAAGAGCATCACAGCCTCCACCAGCATCCAGAAGAAGCAGGCCAGGAAAAGGTAGTGCAGGAAGCCTGCAATGATGGCACAGCCCATCTGGAGAGGAGAAGCATGCACGTTCAGGATCATTTCACCCTCCCCCCACCACCCAAGAAGCACATCCAGACAACAGTGGGGGTACACTTTGATTGGAGTTCCCCAATCACAGCCCATTATTCCACAAACCTTTATAGAGATATTCTTCCCTGCAGGTGCTATCATCCCTTTGGTTGGGGGACCCATTGCACTGGTTTGCCTGGAACTAGTTTTTCCCAGGACATGTGACTTTCAGTGTTAAAACTGGGAGAGTTTTGAGAAGAAGGGATAGTTGATCACCCTACCTCAGAGGATGTATGAAGATATTGAGTGTGGGAGTGAGGAAAGCATAGCCATTGGACTGGCTGTCTAACATCTCGTGGGTACATGGTCACATCTATTTCTATATTTTCTAAGGCCGTTTTCACTAAAACAGCAAAGTTAAGTGGTTACAACAGAGACCCTAGGATCTGCAAAGCCAAAAATATTTATATCTGCCTCTTTGCAGAAAGCGTTTGCTCACTCCTGGTCAAATGGTGGGAGTGACATGTACTACTAGCATTGAGGTCTGGGAAGCTAAACATTCCGCAATGAGAGTTGATTCCACATAAAGAAAGATCACTTCAGGCAAAATGTCACTAGTGCTCCTTCTGTAAAAATCCTGAGAGCCTACCATGTTCCTGTTATAGTTATGGGGAGTAGATTGGCCAAAGTTCTTGCTCATAGTCTAGTTCAGGGGTGTAGATGCACAACAAGTTAAACAACTAATAATCATAATGGTTTCAAATAAATGCTCAGAAAGAAAGCAAAATAGACTGATAAGGGATAGAGTTTCTCAGTTGTAACATTATTGATATTTGTAACATTATTGCCAGGTTATTTTCTGTCTTGGGAACTGTTCTGTATCTTGTAAGGTGCTTGGCAGCATACTTAGTCTCCACTGGGTTCCAGCAAATCCCCTACCAATACTGTTTCTAGATACCACCGAGTGTCCTCTAGGGGGCGGAATCCTCAAAAATAAGAACCGATGGTTTAAACGGTAATGGGGGGACCACCACAGTATATAAGATGACCAGGGAAATGATTTTAAACTGAAACCTATCACAAGAAGGAGTCCACCAGGTGAAGAGCTGGGAACAAGTATCATCAAAGGAGGGCAGAGCACATACAAAGGTCCTGAGGTGGGAACTAGCATAGTTGTTGGGTGGATGAGCAGGGGCAGATGTGGACATGGTGAGGCTGAGTGAGGACACAGTCTAAGGGATGTGAGACCTGGTTGTCAGTCTTGTCTACACCGATGATGAAGAGAGTCTTGGCCAAGAAGAGGCAGATGCAGAGGTGCAGGTGGAGGTAGGTGTTGTGGTTGCGAATGGCACGGCACAGTAGGAAGGTGGCGATGGCCAAGACGAGACACACCAGGGAGATGATTATCCCCACATGGCTAATGAGGTACAAGGAGAACTCCATCTGTCAGGAAGGAGATACAGTACTCAGAGAGGGACTGACATTCCTCCAGGCAGAAAAAAAAGAATTATCCTGACTCCTGACTGGAGCAGAAAGAGCTCAGGGAACTTTTCTCCCTTTGACACTCGGAGTGAACCAGATATTGTCTACCATCATGCTTTGAAATCCATCAGCACCCATCCCCTTGCCTCCCCCTCCCCTTTCCTGTGCCCCACCTCATGTTGTACTAGAGCAGGATGCCTATAAACTACATTTCTCAGAATCTTCTGGGGCTAGGGTCCTGGATGTCATTTAGGTTCTCCAATGAGAGGTATGCACAGAAGTTCTGGAAGGCAAAATGGCGGCCGATACCAGCTTTCTTTCTGCAGGGAGGAGCAAGTTATGGCTGGGTTCCACATTCCAGCTGTCCCTTCTTTGATTGCATGGATATGGAGTGATCTGACAGGAGCAATTTCTGACCTCTGGATTGCAGCTGCAGAAGGGTGATCTTGAATCCAAACCCCAACTGGCAGGCCCTGACCTCAATTTCTCCATCCCTTCTCATGATTTTGTGAGCATCCCATTCCCTGCTCGAAATACCTAGAGTGGTTACTGTTTCCTGCCCTGATCCAGGATGCTACACAGGCGTTCGGAGATGCCCCAACTTCTGGGAGTGGAAATGGCAAGTGGAGTCCTTCCCCTATTCACAATTAATCTTAAATTTTTGAGTTCCTTCTGTGACAAGGCAATATCTCACCAGCTACTCTCTATGATTTTGTGATGTGGTGGCTAAGAGAACAGACTACCGTTCTGCCAGTTCCTAGTTTTATGAGCTTGGGCAAGAAAGACACTTGACTGCTCCGTGCCTCTGTTTCCTCATCAGTTAAAAGAGGATGCAAACAGTAACCCTTTAGAGTTGTTGCAGGAGGAGTCAATGAAAATACTTGAAGTGCTCACAGCTGTGCAGGAAATGCACTGCGTGTTCCGTATGTCTTTCCTCTCCACTGAATCTACCCACTCACCAAGGCTCACTTCACATCCCATCCCCTCCCTGACTGCTTGCTGGCTCTCACCTACACACTTCTGAATTCCCATAGCACGACTTCTTGTACCATATACATGGTTTTGTGGAAAGAGACATTTGGAGCTAGACTATGCTGGGTTCGAGGCTTGTCTCGAGTTTCCTAAGCAGGTGGGCTATGGAGCCTCAGCCCCCAGCCTGTAAAAGGACTTGAAAACACTTAACTTAAAATAAAGGGTCCAACACAGTAGGCGCTCTGTAAATGGGATCTGTGATTATAATTGTCCCAGCATCTGCTTAGGATTACTTCTCATTTTATAAGTGCATGCCACAGCTTCCCAGCCAGGCCATGAATTCTCCAAGGGCAGAGTTATTGCACACCCCATCTGTCACCCATGACTCCCACAACATCCAAAGCCATGAGAGATGCACAATGGATATTTACTCAATATTTTCCCCTTGCATTTGGGGAGCCAGAACACAGAGAATCAGTACTGACCGTGAGCTCCCCAGAAGCCATGATGATGGCCAGGTTCATCATTCGATTACAGCTGCAGACAGTATGTGTCTTGGAAGCTTCAAGGACCACACAGCCAGAGGACATCCACCTACCACCCTCCAAGTTGGTGTCCCAGGAAACACAGATAGGGCTCTCAAATTCCTGCTTCGGCTGAAAATGGAAAGGCTCTGGTCACCTGAGGTGCTCTTTCAAACGGATTTAAGAGTCATTTGGGGCAAGAAGATGTAGGTGTGTGTTTGGGAGGGAAACGAAGTATCTCTGTGTGCAAGGAGGGAGGGAAAGTTCTCAGTATCAGCTCTGCCTCTAGCGCTGACTTGGTCATAGCTCATGTAAATAACGTTCCTCTAAATGTTCCTGCGTGAACATCACTTAATCTGAGCCCAGTCTTGCACAATGATGGATGGAAGAATAACACGTAGAAATAGGGAAGCCCTCCCTCAGGAGGTAGATTTGGGGGGTCAGCTTGAATTGCAAGAAACTGTAGGAGCTTGTCGCCTTCATGGGTCCCTATCAGAAAAGAAAGTTGAGCCCACTGGGGGATGGGACATTCTCCATAGGTAGATGGGGATTCAGCAGGAACCTCTTCACAAACCTCAATGTTCTCCAGCGTGTAAATGACTGGGTAAGAGAAGCCATCTTTCTTCTCCCCAGTCATGATGCCTTGTACAATGCGAGAATTCATCTTCATCTTCAACTTGCTCTGGAAGTTGGCCAAAGGGGTCTGAGGGTCTTGGAAGAAGCTCTCGTCTAAAAAAGACTCCATGCCCCAAAAGGAGACAAAAGCCACCCCAGTGGGCCCTGTGATTCCCACAAAGGCAAAAAAAAAAAAAATCATTTGTTCCGTAGTGATTATAGATGATGCAACACACACACACACACACTTTAATACCCCACGCACTCTGTACCCCACTTGCCCTCTCTGAGGATGGCAACCCCAGTACAACTAGTGGACTTCAAGATTGGTGACCCTCATGGGAACCATTCAAAAAAAATCCCGAGCTGCTCCCACCTGGAGAAATGTTGGCTACATTTAAAAATAAACTTAAATTTGTATTTTTAAGAGACAGTCAAACTGAGCTGTGGAAATAAGTTTGCCTCCTACTTTTATGGTTATTCTGGCTCCCTCTCTTAGGTAGGCTTCCCCTTTCAACATTGGTGGTCTTCAGGGATGTCCCAGGCCTGCTCCCTGAGCCCTCCAGACTGCAGATGGGTGGGGGAGTGGCCAACAGCAGTCCACAGGCTAATCTGGCCATGGCCTCTCTTGTATAAGTAAAAATGTGGCTACAACATGGCCACGCCCATCCATGCATGAACACCTTTGCACCGTGAGGGACTGTATTGCCCTCAATGCCTAAAATATCTACAACCCACCCTCTGCAGGACAAGTTTGCCAATCCCTGATACAGACTGGCACTGTCCACCAGCTATACAACATGAATCGCCCAGGTAATTTAAAGTTTTCTAGTAGCTACAATTTTTAGAAAAGCCAGAAACAAGTAAAAATTAATTTTAACGATAGTAACCAAATACATGCAAACAATGATCATTCCAACATATAAGCAATATAAAAATATGAATGAGATTTTTCTATCCTTCGTTTTTTTTTTGTACCAAGCCTTTGGACTCTGGTGTGTAGTTTTACGCTCACAGCCTGGCCACATTTCAAGTGCTCGCTGACATAAGAGGCTGCTTAACTGGACAGTGAAGGTCTTGGTGCCCCATTATTGTGAGGAAATCTATTTATTTAACATCTGACTTCCCCAGCTGATGGAAAACTCCCTGAGGACAAGGCCCTCACCTCACTGAGTCCTTCACCAGTCTGGGCACCTGCCAGTTGGCTGAGGGATGTGTGCCGACTGACTACACCACACCCACCCGCCTTGATTCTCGGTCCAAGTCAGTACCTGTGGAGTCAGACTCTTCGATGATGGAACATGCAATCTTCATCTCGTCCCCTTGGGCTTTCAAGTGAAAGGTCATGTTCTCTTCAGTGCATCCTTCCTTGATAATTTTGCTTTCAATTTCTAAAAGGAAATTGAAGTGAAAGGAACGTGAAGTGAAAGGAAATTGCGGTGAAGCGTCTGCCTTCAGCTCAGGTCACGATCCCAGCATCCTGGGATCAAACCCAGCATTGGGCTCCCTGCTCAGTGGGGATCCTGCTTCTCCCTCGGCCTGCTGTTCCCTCTGCTTGCGCGGGTGCTCCCTCTCTCTCCCCCCGCCTCTCTCTCTGAGAAATAAGTAAGCAAAAATCTTTAAAAGGAGATCAAAGGAGATAGGGAGACTTTGCCTGAGGTCACTCAGAAAGGGAGTCCTGGATTTGATTTCTGTCCAAAAAAGTTATATATACCTCATTGCAAATAACGAATAAAAAGGCCGGTTCATCACTGGGATGATCTTGCGCCCCTGAGGAGTGACAGGAGGATGGGAGCCCCAGAAAACTAAGAATCCCAGCAGGAGCTGTGGGAGCGAGATCTCACTCCAGGGGGGATGCATCAGGGAAAGATGGGGTTGAAGTCAACAGTGATGGCAAGCAACGGTCACGACCTTCTAGCTACTCTGCATTTAGACAAGTTTTCTGAAACCAAAGGGAAGAGGAAGGGGCTGGGGCAAACCCAGCAGACTGGACCAGGGCTCTGCCACTCACCAGCTGCGCCAGACGGAACAGTGACTTAAATTACCCTCTGAGCTGCAGGTCTCTCACCTGTGGCATGACCATAACTACGGGGTCTTCGTGAAAACAAAACAGGTGAGGAAACCGGAGGTGTCCTTTTAAAATATAAGCCAGATCATGCCATGCCTGTTTTCAGACTCTCCAGTTCTATGCCCTGCCCCCAATTTTCCTTCAGATGAAATCCCGAGTCCCTACATTAGTCTGCAAAATCCACCTCTCCCCTCTGTTTCTGACCCCTTCTCCTGCAGGCTCTACGATTCTCTACTTCACTTTGGCCATGCTGGCCTCTCCACTGTTCCTTGAACTCATCAAATACGAACACGGTTCCCTCCCCATGTAAGCTAGCAAGGTCCCTCCCACGTCTGACTCTCTTGAGCCAACTTAGCCCGGCTGTATTTTTCTTTATAGTACTTTCCCCATCTCATATACTGGCTGCATTTACTGTGGGACTCAGACGGTTGTAGAACAGAGAACACACTCCAAACCCTATCTGGCAACACTCTCAACTCAATGTCAGCCACTCCGTAAATGGGAGATGTTGTTCATATCCTTGGACTGGCTCTTCTGTGACTTCAGAGGTTTGAAACCACTGGGGAAATGGGATATGGGAAAGTGGTGGAGAATCACATCACCCAGGGCCCCGCTCCAAGCCATTGCCCTGTTACCTAAGTGTTCAGCCCGAACAGTCTGACTGACATTGGCCGAGGGGTTCAGGAAAGCTGCCAGTGTGCTGCTTTTCACACTCTCCAGGACCACAGTGGCCAGAGCAGAGGTCTCTTCTTTGGTGAAGTTGGACCATGTGGACGTTTGCTTGAGCACCGAGGAAAGGCTCTCAGCTGTATTCTGCAAGGAAAGGTGTTTGCATGCTGTGCACGCTCTCCCTCTTCCCAGACCCCTGGAACAGCTGCTGTTCCCTCTCCCTCCCCCTCCCTCTCTCTCCCTTCCACTCTCTCCTTCCTTTCTCTCTTCCTCCCTCTCCCTCTTTCCCTCTCTCTGGCCTCTCTCTTTCCCTTCTCTCTCTCCTCAATAGAGAGTGTGACAGTCTAGACCAATGAAGAATTAAAAAGGCATCTACTCAGCTTCTTTTTCCTGATCCCAAAGGCCTCCTTGGGCAAAGTGGTGTAGCCTTTATGTTTTTTTTAAAAGATTTTATTTATTTTAAAAAAAGATTTTATTTATTTATTTGACAGGGAGAGAGACAGCTAGAGAGGGAACACAAGCAGGGGGAGCAGCAGGAAATGAGGGAGAAAAAGGCTCCCCACTGAGCAGGGAGCCCAACATGGGACTTGATCCCAGGACCCCGGGATCATGACCTGAGCTGAAGGCAGATGCTCAACCGACTGAGCCACCTGGGTGTCCTGGCGTGGCCTTTAAATGAGCACCTGGAATAATATCGCGTGCACATAGCTCTGACCCAGTGATTTCTCCTCCTGGAATTAATCCTCCCAGAAATGCTTAAAAATTGTGTGTGTGTGTATACACACACACACATTGTATATATACACATTGTGTATATATACACACACACATTGTATATATACACATTGTATATATACACATTACATACAATGTACCTACATACAATGTGTATATGTGTGTGTGTATATATATATACTGAAATACATTGTATATATACATACACTGAAATACATTGTATATATATACATACATTGAAGTACATTGTATATATATACATAAAAATTATATATATAAAGTATATAGTATCTCATTTCACTGAGAAAACAAGTACTTTCATTAAAATGGTTGTACTTACGATATTATTGTTTCTGGCACATAGACATAAAAAGTAATCAATACTGTAAGTCAGGTATTGTGTCTTACACATGTTAATATTAGGAAGATATCTGTGAAGTAGAGACTATTGTGTCCATTTTTGGATGGGGAGACAGGACACACATCTAGGAGGTGGCAGAACTAAGACTTGAACCTTGGCAGGCTGGTATCAGAGGCTGAATCCTTCTAGTAGGTGTTCACTGAATGGCTTCAGAGTGTGTGTGTGTGTGTGTGTGTGTGTGTGTGTGTGTGTGGCATTCACCGAGTGGAAGGATATGGAAAGATACACATCCAAACGTTAACCACTGGATGGTCCTCCATCGATTATGTCTATGATCAATGTTCCTCCATTGATTATGTCTATGATCAATGTTCCTCCATCGATTATGTCTATGATCAATGTTCCTCCATTGATTATGTCTAGGGAGGAATAAAGGAAAGAACAGCAATAAAAATATTAATATTAATGTTGATACTATTCCGTTTACTGATTGTCAGTAAGTGGACTTCTACAATGTGACTCTGACCCCAACAAAACAAAAATATGAAAAGGACTCATGACTTAATAGACACAAAGAAGAAATTAATGGACTCCAGATAGATGGGAAGGAAATTAACTGAAATCCTGGTAGGAATACCAATTTCTATCTATCCAAACCGGACAATAAAAACATGAAAAGAGGGGCATCTGGGTGGCTCTGTCAGTTAAGGATCCAACTCTTGATATGGGCTCAGGTCACAATCTCAGGGTCGTGGGGTCCACCCCTGCATTGGGCTCCACACTCAGTAGGGAGTCTGCTTGAGATTCTCTCTGTCTGTCTCCCCTGACCGTCCCCCTGCTCTCGCAGGATAAAAACAAGTGCTTGGATAGTTAATAAACAATACCTGGTATTTACCCCAAAGATAGAGATGTAGTGAAAAGAAGGACCATATGTACTCCAAAGCTCAAAGCAACAATGTCCACAACAGGCAAACTGTGGAAAGAGACAAGATGCCCTTCAACAGGCAAATGGATAAAGAAGATGTGGTCCATATATACAATGGAATATTACTCCCTCCCTCTCTCTTTCTCACAATCTCTAAAATTAATAAATAAATCTTTTTTAAAAACATGAAAAGAATTTCAATAGAAACTGGATAACGGTACAACTTGATAGTTGTTCTTTCTGGAGAAACAGGATGCGCTGAGTTCTGTAACCGTATCCCAGTTGCAAGGCATGAGTATAAGGATCCTCCCCACCAACGCAGAGAAAAATCTCAGGTAGAATCATCCTGCAAAAATGTGGTCCTCGGTGGACCTTGGGGAGGGTATGTGCTATCATGAGCGCTGTGAAGTGTGTAAACCTGGCGATTCACAGACCTGTACCCCTGGGGCTAATAATACATTATATGTTAATAAAATATTTTTTAAAATCTTATAAATAAAAAGTTCTTGTGGGCTTTGAATCCGTTTAAAAAAAATGTGGTCCTCAGTTCTGTGGCTGAGGAAACCTCATTAAACTCCCTTTGAAATGTGAGATCTATTCTTAGCTGGGAACGCTGTTTTATTTCCTTGGGGAGGTAAAAAAAAAAAAAATCGGTAGGTAAACTTAGACTCCACGGGGTTAACACTCTTGTGTTCACTTTAGAAAGTTTTGTGATCTTTGGCATTCTGGAAAACTTTTTTTTTAAGATTTTATTTATTTATTTGACAGACAAAGATCACAAGCAGGCAGAGAGGCATGCAGAGAGACAGAGAGAAGAAAGCAGGCTCCCTGCCAAGCAGAGAGCCCAATGGGGGACTCAATCCCAGGACCCTGAGATCATGACCTGAGCTGAAGGCAGAGGCTTAATCCACTGAGTCACCCAGGTGTCCCTGGAAAACGGTTTTGAAAGGGTTTGGAACAATTCAACACGTTAGAGAAGCTAACTGATTAACCACATGATTTCACTACCCAAAGCGATTAGATGTGTGATAAATGTGTATTCAATATGAACTGTAAGAGAACACAGCTATTGATAAATGGTTTTGAACATTTAAAAAATCTGAATTAGTACATTTATACATTTGATTTATGTATTTATGTATTTGATACATTGGATATATGAATCCCTTGAAAGCATATAACTTTGCCTTTTAGGTTAGTAAATCTTTCTCATTAGATATTTGAAATTTGGAGGGAAATAAGAATATTCGTAAGCATAGTATAAAATGAAGGGAACAGGGACACCTGGGTGGCTCAGTGGGTTAAAGCCTCTGCCTTCAGCTCAGGTCATGATCCCAGGGTCCTGGGATCGAGCCCCACATTGGGCGCTCTGCTCAGCGGGGAGCCTGCTTCCCCCTCTCCCTCTGCCTGCCTCTCTGCCTTCTTGTGATCTCTCTCTGTCAAATAAATAAATAAGATCGTTAAAAAATAAATAAAATGGAGGGAACCTAATTAAATTTGTAAAAAATCATTCATCTATGGAAATTTAATCTGAAAACCCTATGAATGAATGTACACTTGATGAATAAATGTTTTACCAATAAATCAATAATTTATTATTAATTAATTTAAATAGTTTATTATTATTTAAAATTTAAAATTTTAAATCAAATTACAAATGCAAGTATTATTCTGATTTTGGTACAAAACCAACCAAATTTATTGATAAACTAACAACAGCTTTGAGTCCAACTTGAAGTCTTAAGAAAAACTAGGTTTTAAAACCTACCATTGTAATGGCCAAGTAATCCCGTCTCTAGGTTTTATACCCCGGAGAAATGAAAAATCAGGGACACACACTGCCTCCACCGGACAGACACACAGATGTGCAAACTGTGTATGAATGTTTACAGCAGCTCTCCTGATTATTGCCCAAAGCTGAGGTGGGGTCAGGGGAAAGAGGAGATGTTGGTCTCGTGGAAACAGCTCAGACGTCCTTCCCAGATGAATGGATAAACCGTGGTACCTCCAAAAAGCAGGCTAGTACTCGGCCATAAAAAGAAATGAAGCACCCATGTGTGCTTCACTGGGCATGAACCTTGAAAATGTTACACTTAGAGTTAAAAGCCAGACACAAAAGACCACATCTTGTAGGACTCCTTTTTTACAACATACCCAGAACAGGTACGTCTACCAAGTCAGAACCAGACTGGTGGTTGCCAGGGGCTGGGGGAGGGAGGCATGAGGACCAGCTGCTTTGAGGGTACAAGTTTCCTTTTGGGGGGATGGAGGTGGTGGTTACACAATGCTGTGACTATAGATGATGTCACTAACAGTTATACAAAAATAAGAATTGGAAAAAAAAGAATTGGAACTATTGATCAAAACCTTGATGAACCTCAAAGGCATTATGCTGAGTGATAGAAGCCACATCCTGGGGTACCTGGGTGGATCGGAAAATGAGACGCCTGCCTTCAGCTCAGGTCATGATCCAGAGGGGCCTGGAATCAAGCCTCACCCAGGCCTCCCTGCTCAGTGGGGAGCCTGCTTCTCCCTCTCCCTCTGCTTCTTCCTCTCCTTCTGGCTCTCTCCCCTGCTCATGCTCTCTCTCTCTCTCTTTCTCTCTCCCTCCCCAAATAAATAAATAAAAATCCCTAAAAGAAAGAAAGAAAGAGGGAGGGAGGGAGAGAAACAGAAAGAAAGAAAGTAAGAAAGAAAGAGGAACGAAGGAAGGGGCCACACCCCATATGATTCCATTTATATACTATTCTTGAAAAGACAAGACTCTAATGACAGAGATTTACTGGGGCTGGTGGTGGAGGGAGGATCTGACAATAAAGGGGAAGCCCCTGGGGCGCCTGGGTGACTCAGTCGCTAAGCATCCATCTCCTGCTCAGGGCATGATCCCAGGCTCCTAGGATTGAGCCCCCCCGCATTGGGCTTCCTGCTCAGCAGGAAACCTGCTTCTCCCTCTCCCACTCCGCCTGCGTGCATTCCCTCTCTCGCTGTGTGTGTCTCTCTCTGTCAAATAAATAAAAATAAAATCTAAAAAAAAAGGGGGGGGGGCAGGGGAAGCCCCAGGGAGAGTTTGGGAAGGAAAAGGAACTGCTCCATATTCTGATGGCAGTGGTGATTACACAGATGTATTTACGTAATAAAACTCATAAAACTGGACAGAGAAGGGCATACCTGACTGTATGCTACATTTTAAAACCTTATAACTGTAATAAATTACAGGATAACTTGGCCCATCAATTATAAAGAGGACTTTCTATACCCCATGTGTCCCCCAAGCTGTCTGAAGCTCAAACCTGATTACGAAGACTTTCTTGTTACCTTCAGAGAGACCTCGGCTGTCCTGTTTTCGCAGGCATCGTCCAGAACACTGAAGGTGGCATTTATTAATGTGCAGAAGGAACCCTGTGCCCCAGAGGAAGAGCATGAGTGAGCACTGACCCGTCGATGCCCCAGCATGCGAAGCACCCACTGGCCACCCAGTCCACCATAAGGGTGGTCCTAAACTCCTAAGGTGTCAGGAGGCTCTAGAATTCTCAGGAAAACAGAAACTCACCATTTGAACAGAATTGAAGCCACGGAAGCTTTCTCTTCAATGAATAAAAGAAACAAATGCAAAGAAACAGCAAAACTACTTGGGGGGGGTCAAAGATGGGGGAATGTATGGAAAAAAAAATCCAGTGGTCCAAATCGATTATGATTCAGCCACAAAGAGGAATAAAGCACTGACACCTGCTACAATGTGAATGAGCCTTGGAAACATCATACTCAGTGAGAGAAGCCATGCACACACCAAAAACCATGTACTGTATGATTACATTTGTATGAAATATGCAGAATAGAACAATGGATGGACACAGAGAGCATATCAGTGTCTACCAGGGGCCAGTTCCTCCAGGGGGCACTGGAGGACAATGTTGTTGGGGATACAGTTTCCATTGAGGGGATGAAAATGTTTGAGGGCTAGAAGTGATGATTGCACACCATTGTAGTATATTAATTGCACGGCAACAAAATTTATGATGTACTCTATGCTGGCTAGATGAACACATAAAAATTTTTTTAAATAAAAAATAAAGTGTTAGAATGGTGACGTTTTAGGTGTATCTCACCACACTCTTTTCAAAAAACAACAGCAATGGTTCCAAGTGCATGGGAATTCCCAAGCCAATTTATAAGCTCATCTTGAAAATTGTGACATCAATTCTTTAAAATGCTCGTGGAGGCTCGAGTTTCTGGAACAACTTTGTTGGAGAATGAGGACATCCAAATTCCTCTTTGCCTGGCCCAGGGGCTGTGCATCACCCCCCGACATCCTACAGACACAGCACCAGTACCCTCACTGGTAATGAGACTCCAACATCCTTTCTTCTTTTAGTGAAAGAAATCCCAAGTTTTAGATAGGCCAATGTCCTCCTTTCTCAGCTTTCCTTGAAGCCAGATATAAACAGAAGTGATACTGGGTTATACTGTTAAAGAGAAGAACTATGCCTTTCACTTTGCCCTACCCGCTGTCCACCAGCTGGAATGCAGATGTGATGGCAGGGGCTGGAGCAGCCATATTGGGCCACAGAGTGGGAGGCTTGTATCGATGATGGCAGAGCATTTAAGGAGCCATCCCATCAACTCTCCACAGCTGACACTCAGATTGTTTACAAGGAGAGAAATAAACTGTTATACAATTTAGGTCTCCATTATTTTAGCCTTTGTTAAAACTGCAAAACAACATCCCACCTGAGTGGCTTCTAGGGAATTTCTAGGAACTTCTAGAAGTTCTTCTAGGAAACTCAAGAGCTAGGAACATTAAAAATACTTACATGTTCAGGCTCCACTGCTGCTCCCACTTGGCAGAGCTGGACTTGTTCATTGTTGGGTATCACATCTTCTTTACACTTGAAGGGGATCCCTAGGAAGAAAACAAAAGCAACCAAGTTAAAACTCAACCACAGCAAGCTATGATTAAAAGACAAGCCTGATTTAATGATCCCCTGCTTCAAATCCATCCATTACCAGATTATATGACAGCCACACATTGAAACATCAGGGACACTGAGAAGCAGGAGACTGAGTGGAAAGAGCAGGTTGGCAAAGACCACCCAGCGCATGAGGCCATTTTTTATAATACTCCAAAGCAAACAAAACTAAGGGACATATTGTTGAGAAATGCATACATGGGAGGCATTTTTTTTCAAGTAGGGGAATTATAAACACAAATTTCCAAATAGTCCCTTCTGGGAGGACTAAGGGAGATCTAATGGGGGAAGGAGCATGTAGAAAACACAATGGCACTGATGATATTTTAGCTTTCATGTTGGCGAGGACCCTGAATGTATTCCTTTTATTATTATACTTCATTGCCTCCAGGTAAGGTACCTCTATTTTTAATGTATCAAGTCATCCACAATTTCAAAAAATTTAAACCATTCACTTCCCTATTGTTTTCAGGAAGAAAAAAAAAAGCTCTGAAATTCCTCACGTGGCTCACCAGTTCCTGCAGGATCTGACCTCTGCCCATGTCCTCAGGTGCACCTAATGCCATTTCCCCTGGTCCTGACTCTATGTTAGCCTCAGGGCCTTTGCACATGCCATAACCCATCACACTGAGCTCTCCACCCTTCATCTAGATAATTCCTACCCTTCCATCAAACTTCAATTTAAATGTTACTTGCCCTGAGTATATCAAATCTCATTACTCACTCTGAATCATACTATGATTTTTTTGGGAGTCACACTCCTTGTTCTTATGAAATAATAATGTGTGAACTCTCTACTTCTTTCCCTAGACTATAAACTACATGAAGGCAAATATCATGTCCATCACATCCAGGACTGAATCATCAATGACTAGTGCAGGGGCTGTTTGACTAATAGATGTTCCAAGAATAATTTATTGAATGAGTAAATTAATCAATGAGCGAATGAATACCTTGGAAAAGAGAGAATTGTAGATGAGGTAAAAGTAAGAGAAAGATCCAGAGTTTGAGTAGGTTAAGGATTTCACAGCCAAACCAAGACATATTCCATTGCCAAGAGACACAAAGAGATGATTACTTTTGCAGCTGAAGTTCAAGGAGCCTTCAGGATTGGGTTGAAAGCCTCCAATGCAGCTACAGCTGTAGGAGCCCAAGGCATTGGTGCAGACAGAATTGGGGCCACATGGTGATGGACCTTGGGAGCATTCATCAATATCTGCAAAGAACTTGAGAATATCAAACAACCCAGAAGAACCAGGAGATACTTCTTTCCAGGGATGTTCAGCAAATCCTCTTCTCACCTCTACAATGGACTCCTTGTTCTGTGAAGCTCAGCTTTCCATTACTTGGTGCAAAGCCAGGAGAGCAGGTGCAAAAGTAGCTCCCAGGCGTGTTGGTGCACATTGCGTTGGAAGGGCACATATGGAGGCACTCATCAACATCTGTAGCGTAGAGAATGGGCATGAGGCAGAGTTGGCCAGTGATCCTACAAAAGCCGTACTTCCAATGCATAGAGTTATCCCTAAAAAATGGTAGCCCAAGCAGGCACTACATTTCCCAGAACCCTCTGCGTCTAGGTGGGGCCATGTGATCAGTTTTCATGTTTAGAATAATAGCAGATATGACATTTGTCACTTCTGGGCCAAGGTGGTTGCAAAGCATATGTGCTTTCTCTCTTTTCCACCACTGGCTGAAACAGGGATTCCAAAGCCATAAGTGATATGAGAACCAACAGATGCAAGGAAATGGTGTGGAGAAAAGCTGACCACTGGCCAGGTATGTCTATATTGGGTAGTAATGAGAGTAAGAAATTTCTGTTAGTGTTAAGCTGGTGATTCTCAGCTGACGGCAGTGTGTCCCCTCTACCCCTGCTAGGGGACATTGGGCATTGCCTGGAGATATCTTTGGTTGTCGTGACTGGGCTGGGGGTAGGGGGTGATGTGGTAGGTAGAAGCCACAGATACTGCCAAACATCCTGCACTTCCCAGGACCGCCTCCCACCACAAAGAACTATCTAGCCAAAAACGTCAGTAGCACCAGAATTGAGGAATCCTGGTGTCTCACCAGGTCACTGTGGCACTGTGGGGTTACCTCTCCCTCTGGGGGTTTCTGAGACATAAGGAATATATGCAATAGAATGTCCTGGGAATAAATAAGCAGGAGGAAGGTAAGGACAACAGTTTTTATATTCCTCTGTCAATTCACAAAACAGGAGGAATAAATAGGCAAAATCCATTAGCAGCCTGGGCAAGTACACGGTGTGTTATACCGGGTATTACCATGGAGCATTGGGAGAAGTCCTTATGATATAAGTAGACTCATTTGGAGATCTCAAAGGACAGGATAATGACCCAGAGTTGGAAGGTCCAGGGAAGTGGTTTTCCTCTTGATGTCACAGAAAATATCTCTAACCAAAGAGTGCCCTTCTCTTAATAGGGATCTCCACACTGACAGACACATTTAAGTGTCTGCTAGGTGAACAATCATCAGAAATAGCACAGATGGGGGGCCACTGGGTGGCTCAGTAGGTTAAGTGTCTGCTTTCGGCTCAGGTCATGATCCCAGGGTTTTAGGATCAAGCCGCGCATCCTGCTCCAGGCTTAGCAGGGAGCCTGCTTCTCCCTCTGCCTCTCCACTCCTCTTGTACTCTCTCTCAAATGAATAAAATCTTTTTTAAAAAAGGAAATAGTGCCCACAGCAACTCCATATGCAACTAATCAACCATTGAACACTACATCAAAAACTAATGATGTGCTATATGTTGGCTAACTGAACATCATCATCATCGTCATCATCATCAGAAATAGCCCTTAAAAAATAGCACAATTGAAATTTATTTTGCATATGGAGCTGGACTAGCTGTGTGGTTTCAAAACTGTTTTGGCTGAGGAACCCTTTCTTCATGCAAAGTGAAAACTACTGAGTAGGCAAAACAATTAGGAGCAGTGATAGTCTGAGTGTCAAGGGGTCCTGGGAAGATGCCAAGCAGCCTGGAATGCTGTACCAGTTTCTCTCTACGGTCCCTCTCAGATTTGCCTCTCTGTTGTTCTCCCTCTATCAATGTCAGCAGCTGGTGAAGATCAGTGAATGAAAAGAAGAACATTTTTAATGAAAAGAAGCACACTATTGCCCTGGGAAGTTGGGGAAGAACAAAGAACATAAGACATGTTCCTTAGTAGAGTAGATCCTCCAAAGACGGCCGCCATCAGTGCCTCCGTTTCCTATGTGCAGGTCTTGTTCCCCCAGCGAGATGGGGAGTTAATTTCCCCTTCCTTGATATCTAGCCTGGCCCTGGGACATTGGCCAGGAGAACGTGGCAGAAGAAACGTTCTGGGACTTCCAAGCCCAGGTCTTACAAGATCCCAGTTTCTGCTTCCTTCCCCTTGCAGCTTCCCTTCCGGGAAACCAGCTGCCATGCTCTGAGGAAGCCCAAGAATCCACGAGGATGGGCCCACGAGGGAAACTCTGGGGCCCAACTGAGCTCCCAGCCAGATACCAGCACCAACTACTAGCCACGTAAGCGAGTCCATTTTGGACCTGGCAGCCATCCTAGTGACCCAGAAAGACCATTCGGTCAGCCCACAGGATCACGAGCAAGCACAGACCCTTGTTTGTAAGCCATACTTTTCAGGGTGGTTTGCCTGGCAGGTCTAGGAGCATTACCTACACATCTGAAATCCTCCAAACTCTCAGGGGTCCAAACAGCAGGTGAAAAGAACCCAGGCAGGCAGGAGCAATTGTATTTTCCCAGGGTGTTGATACAGATGGAATCCAGGCCACAAAGAGTTGAGTTCCTGGCACATTCGTCCACATCTAGGCGGAAAACCAGTCTAAGACAAAAGGATGAAGGATGCCTAGGGCCTGGCAGAGCACAACCCCACCTAGACCGGAGCCAGTGAAGCTCCTGGGCTCTGCTCGCACCCTCCTAAACTCTGCTGAAAGGAAGGGCAAAGAGGCAGGTCTGTGACTCACACAGAACTCCTGATGAGGCTCTCTGCGGCACGAGATAAAAATCCAAACTCCTCCTCAGAACACCGGAGACCCCAAGAGTCTGGTCCCACCGAACCTCACCAAGCTTATCTTTCTAGTCTAATCCCCCTCGTAATTCCTGATTCGGATTCACTGGTTACCTGTAGGTTCATGAAGGCTTATTCTCTGCTCCCTCAGCCTGGAACTCACTGGTCTCACTCTTTCTGTCATAAATCTCAACTCCTTTCCAAGGAGTTGTTATATTATCAATAACAATGATTAAGAAGCGTCTGAGTGGAGGGCGCAGACAGCCTGGGCTCAAAGCCTGGCTCTGTCCCTATAGTCTGTGTGTTACTGGGAGCTGTGCACTGAATTATTCACCACTCTGCACATCAAATTCATATGTTAAAGCCCTAGCACTCTGTGGTGTTTGGACATGGGGCCTTTGCAAGATGATGAGGTTAAGAGGAGATCTGAAGATGGGATCGATGCCCTTCAAAGAACAGAAAGAGACACCAGAGCTCACTGAGGACGCAGCATGAAGGCGGTCATCCAGAAGCCCGGAAGAAAGCCCTCTCTGACTGACCATGATCTCAGACTTCCAGCCTCCAGAGGAGAGAGAAAATAAAACTCAGTTGTTAAAAGGGCCCCATCTGCGGCATTTTGTTCCAGCTGACTAATGCATGGACAAGATAATTCACCTCTGTGCATCTCAGCACCATCATCTGTCAGATGGGGACAGGGACAATACTCGCCCCACTGGGTTGTTTGGAGCATTAAATAAGGTGCCGTCTGGGAAAGCCTCAGAAAAGAGCCCGGAGGATAGCAAGTCTGAGCTAAATATTTGCTAACTAAAATAAAAAATTAACTGGTGACATGTTGAGATTTTTGTGACAGGTGCCGAGGGAGATCCTACACGCACCTGCTCAGGAAATGCTGCCGGCAGCCCCCGTGAGGTGCACACCAACATTATTTCCGTTTTCCAGATAAGGAAACTGAGGCTTCACGGTTATTGCATAGCCTGTGAAAGGCTCACCCAGGATTTAAAATCAGGCTCTGTCTGGTTCTAGACTTGTTAGAGGACCGCTTCCCAGGCTGTCTTGAGTCAGAGTTTGGGAATTTGGGGGTTAAGTCAATGCCGGCCCTAGACAAGCCCCCACCCTGGGTTGCTGGAGGTGGCAGCCTCGCATGAAGGCAGTAAAGCATCATGGTTAGAGCACAGGGTCTTCAGACACACTCGGCAGCATTCGGAACCGGACTCCCCTGCTTCCTATCTCTTTGACTGTGGGAGCGCTGTTCCAGCACAATGGAGGTTCAGTTTCCTCATCTGTAAAATGGGTATAAAATATACTGATACCATCAGGTTGTTGGGAAGACAGCGAGCCCATGAGTGGAAAAGCACAACACCTTGGCTGGGATTCTGACTCCCGGCTTCCGTACCTGCTGTTTCCTCCTCCTGGAACACCCTTCCCCAGATACCCAGTATCTCACTCCCTCACACCCTTCACACCTTTCCTCAAATATCAGCTTCTCAGCATAGCCGTTCCTTACCACCCTATTCGATGTAGACCTCAATCTTCAGCACTCCCTGTCCACTTTCCTGCCTTCTTTATCTCCTCCAACTATTCCTGGCACACTCTATATTCATGATTTTTATTGCTATCTATCTCTGCCAACTCTGGAAAATGAGTTCCAGGAGAGCAAATAATTTTGCCTCTGTTGGTCACTGCTGTATCCACCATCCCTAGAATAGTACCCGGCATACAGAAGGTGCTCATGAAATATTTCCTGATGAGTGAAGGAGTAAATGAATGAAGGAAGGAAGGAAGGAGTGATTATTGGCTTCAGCTTAGCAGGGGAGGGCTTTGAGCTCAGCCCAGACTCTCAGACCTTTCCCCTACTAGGACTGTATTTGCCAACAGACTTGGATCTTGTTCCCCAACAGATCTCTCCCACCTACCTTCACATGTCTCTCCTGGGCCCTGGATGTTCCTGTTGCCACTGCTAGATTCAAACCCCAGGTTGCAGACACAAGAGTAGCTTCCAGGACTGTTGTGGCAAGTCGCATGCTCTGGGCAAATTCCAGGATCAGCACATTCATCCACATCTGATCAGTGGAAATGCAAACCCAAGTCAAAATGGATTAAAAAAATTAGAACAGAGTCCATAGAGAACAGGAGTCTGAAGACAGACTTGCCGTGCATGTTCTCCCTTTCCCCCTCTTCTCCCTTGCAGTTAGGCATGGCCGTGAGAATAAATTCTGGCCCAATGTATGTAAGAGGAGAGTGGTAAATAGCCCGAAAGAGTAATGACCATAGACATGGCCGTCCTTCTTTACTCTCCCCATGGCTACACCATGGGATTCAGATGGTGCTGTGCAATGTGACTTTTTGCCACTCCTCTTTAAGATGTGAAGCTTGTGTCCCCACTCCTTGAATCTAGCTGGCCTTTGACTTCCGCTGGTCAAAAGAATGCAGCAGAAGTGATTTGGTGCCAGTTCCATATGTAGACTTTTAGAGAAGTTCTTTGCTTCTGCTCATTCTTTGGGATCCTTGCTTCCTCCATATGAACAAGCACTAGACTCACCTAACAAGAATGAGAGACAAAGTAGAAGAAAGATGGAACATCCCAGATCATTCCCCTGGCATGCGAGGCAGCCCAGCTGAGATGAGCAAAGCTGGCCTTCAGCTGACCACAGATACATAAGAAACCCAACAGAGACCCAGGAACTGACCAGCAGAGCCCAACCTAAACTTCCAATGCATAGAAGAGAAAGCCAAATAGATGGTGTTCGTTTCTAGCCACTGAAATCAGGGTGATTTGTTACTCAGCTATAGCTAACTGCTACAAGTGGATCAGAAAAATCAGAGAGGACTTCAAATATCTCTCAGTCCAAGCCAAGGGGATGTGATAAGGGCTTGATCACTCCATGCCTTGATTGATGGGGTCACCCTCCCTCCAAATGAGCATGGAGAACAGTAGTACTGCACCACACTCAGGAAGACAGAGCCCTTGCATCTCGTGAGAACATTCTGGCTATAGTTTAGAGAATAGATTTGAGGGTAAAGAATGGAGGAAGGGAAAGCCCAAGTGAGGCGGCTGGTAAAATATCAGGGAATCCCAGACCGAGGACGGGGAAGAAAGGAGAGATTTAAGACATATTTAACAGGTAAATTCCCCAAGATATGATGACTGATTTAATATGGAGGTGTGGGGAGGAGGGTGTCTAGGGTACAACAGGTTCTCTATACCTTCACAGGTGGAGTTGTGAGAGAGGAATCCACTCTGGCAGCTACAATCATAGCTTCCCAAGGAGTTGACACACTCCGCATGCTCTGGGCAGATGCCACTGGAGAGGCACTCGTTGATGTCTGAGGAGCAGTAGAGGAGAGTGAGCAGACCGAAGATGGTGTGTCTAATGTGAGTGGCACATGTATTCAGCTCAAGTGGTCCCTGTTCACCAAAGACCCATGCTCGAGAGCATTACCTGTGCAGGAAAAACGACCTGGATATCCCGGGATCCAGTCATTTCAGTGGGAAAAGAGAAACTGGGGAAGCAGCTGCACTTGTACCTCCCCAGAAGGTCTCTGCAAACTGACTTGTAGAAGATTGTATTTTCAAAGATGGCAGAAATGATGTCTTCCATGAAATATGCCCTTCATGCCATGTGAATTGTATTCCTTCCGGAAAGCAATGGGGCCTTTATTCCTTCCCCTTGGATCTAAGCATGCTGTGACCATGAGGGTGGCGACTCTAAGTCATAAAGACACCATGCATTCCATCCTTCTCTTGGAACTTGACCACCATACTGTGAGGAATCCCAAGCAGCCATGAAAAAAGCAGCTCACCTGGTGAAGAACCAAGACCCCCCCCAGCCCACAGCCCTGGTGCAGCAGCCAGCTGGAGGCCAGCACCAGCTACCAGCCATGTGAGTGTGCTCTCTTTAAAGTGGATCCTCTAGCCCCCACTGGAGCCAACTCAACTGACACTGCATAGAACAGAGACACACTCACCAAACTCAACCCAGATGACAGAGACATTCATGAACAAAATAAATGGTTGCCCTTATTTTCATGTTTTAAATTTGCAGATGTTCTGCTACCCAGCAGTAGATTGAAAAATAACAATTTAGAACACATAGGTGGCTCAGTCAGTTAAGTGCTGCCTTCGGCTCATGTCATGATTCCAGGGTACTGGGATCGAGCCCCACATCTGGCTCCAGGCTTAGCAGGGAGCCTGCCTCTCCCCTCCACTTGTCCCCTCTCTGTCTCTCAAATAAATAAAATCATTTTTAAGAAAGGAAAAAGTGCCCACAGCAACTCCATGTGCAACTAATGAATCGTTGAACAGTACATCAAAAACTAATGATGTGCTTTATGTTGGCTAACTGCACATCATCATCATCATCATCATCATCATCATCAGAAATAGCCCTTAAAAAATAGCACAAGTGGGGGCACCTGGGTGGCTCAGTGGGTTAAAACCTCTGCCTTCGGCTCAGATCGTGATCCTGGGGTTTGGGGATCGAGCCCCACGTCAGGCTCTCTGTTCGGTGGGGAGCCTCCTTCTTCCTCTCTCTCTCTCAGCCTGCCTCTCTGCCTACTTGTGACCTCTGTCTGTCAAATAAATAAATAAAATCTTAAAAAAAATAGCACAAGTGGAATTTACATTTTGCATATGGAGCTGGACTAGGTGTGTGGTTTTCGAAACTGTTTTGGCTGAGGAACCCTTCCTTCATGCAAAGTGAAAACTACTGAGTAGGTAAAACAATAAGGAGCAGTGATAGTCTGAGTGTCAAGGGGTCCTGAGAAGATGCCTAGCAGCCCTGAATGCTGTACCAGTTTCTCTCTATGGTCCCTCTCAGATTTGCCTCTCTGTTGTTCTCCCTCTATCAATGTCAGCAGCTGGTGAAGATCAGTGAATGAAAAGAAGAACATTTTTAATGAAAAGAAGCACACTATTGCCCTGGGAAGTTGGGGAAGAACAAAGAACATAAGACATGTTCCTTAGTAGAGTAGATCCTCCAAAGACGGCCGCCATCAATGCCTCCGTTTCCTATGTGCAGGTCTTGTTCCCCCAGCGAGATGGGGAGTTAATTTCCCCTTCCTTGATATCTAGCCTGGCCCTGGGACATTGGCCAGGAGAACGTGGCAGAAGAAACGTTCTGGGACTTCCAAGCCCAGGTCTTACAAGATCCCAGTTTCTGCTTCCTTCCCCTTGCAGCTTCCCTTCCAGGAAACCAGCTGCCATGCTCTGAGGAAGCCCAAGAATCCACGAGGATGGGCCCACGAGGGAAACTCTGGGGCCCAACTGAGCTCCCAGCCAGATACCAGCACCAACTACTAGCCACGTAAGCGAGTCCATTTTGGACCTGGCAGCCATCCTAGTGACCCAGAAAGACCATTCGGTCAGCCCACAGGATCACGAGCAAGCACAGACCCTTGTTTGTAAGCCATACTTTTCAGGGTGGTTTGCCTGGCAGGTCTAGGAGCATTACCTACACATCTGAAATCCTCCAAACTCTCAGGGGTCCAAACAGCAGGTGAAAAGAACCCAGGCAGGCAGGAGCAATTGTATTTTCCCAGGGTGTTGATACAGATGGAATCCAGGCCACAAAGAGTTGAGTTCCTGGCACATTCGTCCACATCTAGGCGGAAAACCAGTCTAAGACAAAAGGATGAAGGATGCCTAGGGCCTGGCAGAGCACAACCCCACCTAGACCGGAGCCAGTGAAGCTCCTGGGCTCTGCTCGCACCCTCCTAAACTCTGCTGAAAGGAAGGGCAAAGAGGCAGGTCTGTGACTCACACAGAACTCCTGACGAGGCTCTCTGCGGCACGAGATAAAAATCCAAACTCCTCCTCAGAACACCGGAGACCCCAAGAGTCTGGTCCCACCGAACCTCACCAAGCTTATCTTTCTAGTCTAATCCCCCTCGTAATTCCTGATTCGGATTCACTGGTTACCTGTAGGTTCATGAAGGCTTATTCTCTGCTCCCTCAGCCTGGAACTCACTGGTCTCACTCTTTCTGTCATAAATCTCAACTCCTTTCCAAGGAGTTGTTATATTATCAATAACAATGATTAAGAAGCGTCTGAGTGGAGGGCGCAGACAGCCTGGGCTCAAAGCCTGGCTCTGTCCCTATAGTCTGTGTGTTACTGGGAGCTGTGCACTGAATTATTCACCACTCTGCACATCAAATTCATATGTTAAAGCCCTAGCACTCTGTGGTGTTTGGACATGGGGCCTTTGCAAGATGATGAGGTTAAGAGGAGATCTGAAGATGGGATCGATGCCCTTCAAAGAACAGAAAGAGACACCAGAGCTCACTGAGGACGCAGCATGAAGGCGGTCATCCAGAAGCCCGGAAGAAAGCCCTCTCTGACTGACCATGATCTCAGACTTCCAGCCTCCAGAGGAGAGAGAAAATAAAACTCAGTTGTTAAAAGGGCCCCATCTGCGGCATTTTGTTCCAGCTGACTAATGCATGGACAAGATAATTCACCTCTGTGCATCTCAGCACCATCATCTGTCAGATGGGGACAGGGACAATACTCACCCCACTGGGTTGTTTGGAGCATTAAATAAGGTGCCGTCTGGGAAAGCCTCAGAAAAGAGCCCGGAGGATAGCAAGTCTGAGCTAAATATTTGCTAACTAAAATAAAAAATTAACTGGTGACATGTTGAGATTTTTGTGACAGGTGCCGAGGGAGATCCTACACGCACCTGCTCAGGAAATGCTGCCGGCAGCCCCCGTGAGGTGCACACCAACATTATTTCCGTTTTCCAGATAAGGAAACTGAGGCTTCACGGTTATTGCATAGCCTGTGAAAGGCTCACCCAGGATTTAAAATCAGGCTCTGTCTGGTTCTAGACTTGTTAGAGGACCACTTCCCAGGCTGTCTTGAGTCAGAGTCTGGGAATTTGGGGGTTAAGTCGATGCCGGCCCTAGACAAGCCCCCACCCTGGGTTGCTGGAGGTGGCAGCCTCACATGAAGGCAGAAAAGCATCATGGTTAGAGCACAGGGTGTTCAGACACACTCGGCAGCATTCGGATCCGGACTCCCCTGCTTCCTATCTATTTGACTGTGGGAGAGCTGTTCCAGCACAATGGAGGTTCAGTTTCCTCATCTGTAAAATGGGTATAAAATATACTGATACCATCAGGTTGTTGGGAAGACAGTGAGCACATGAGTGGAAAAGCACAACACCTTGGCTGGGATTCTGACTCCCGGCTTCCGTACCTGCTGTTTCCTCCTCCTGGAACACCCTTCCCCAGATACCCAGTATCTCACTCCCTCACACCCTTCACACCTTTCCTCAAATATCAGCTTCTCAGCATAGCCGTTCCTTAACACCCTATTCGATGTAGACCCCCATCCTCAGCACTCCCTGTCCACTTTCCTGCCTTCTTTATCTTTATCTCCTTCATCTATTTCTGGCACACTCTATGTTCATGATTTCTATTGCTATCTATCTCTCCCAACGCAGGATGATGAGTTCCAGGAGAGCAAATAATTTTGCCTCTGTTGGTCACTGCTGTATCCACCATCCCTAGAATAGTGCCCGGCATACAGAAGGTGCTCATGAAGTATTTTCTGATGAGTGAAGGAGTGAAGAAAGGAAGGAAGGAATGAAGGAGTGATTATTGGCTTCAGCTTAGCAGGGGAGGGCTTTGAGCTCAGCCCAGACTCTCAGAGCTTTCCCCTACTAGGACTGTATTTGCCAACGGACTTGGATCTTGTTCCCCAACAGATCTCTCCCACCTACCTTCACATGTCTCTCCTGGGCCCTGGATGTTCCTGTTGCCACTGCTAGATTCAAACCCCAGGTTGCAGACACAAGAGTAGCTTCCAGGACTGTTGTGGCAAGTTGCATGCTTTGGGCAAATTCCAGGATCAGTACATTCATCCACATCTGATCAATGGAAATGAAAACCCAAGTTCAGGTGGATAAAGAAATGAGAACAGGAGCCTGAAAACAGACTTGCCATGCATGTTCTCCCCTCCCCCCTCTTCTCCCTTGCAGTTAGGCATGGCCGTGAAAATAAATTCTGGCCCAATGTATGTAAGAGGAGAGTGGTAAATAGCTCCAAAGAGTAATGACCATAGACGTGGTCGTCCTTCTTTACTCTCCCCATGGCTACACCATGGGGAGCAGATGGTGCCATGCAATGTGACTTTTTGCCACTCCTCGTTAAGATGTGGAGTTTGTGTCCCCACTCCTTGAATCTGCTGGCCTATGACTTCCGCTGGACAAAAGAATGCAGCAGAAGTGATTTGGTGCCAGTTCTATATGTAGACTTCTAGAGAAGTTCTTTGCTTCTGCTCATTCTTTGGGATCCTTGCTTCCTCCATATGAACAAGCACTAGACTCACCTAACAAGAATGAGAGACAAAGTAGAAGAAAGATGGAACATTCCAGATCATCCCCGTGGCATGCAAGCCAGCCCAGCTGAGATGAGCAAAGCTGGCCCTCAGCTGACCACAGATACATAAAAAGCCCAACAGAGACCCAAAGAACTGACAGTCAGAGCCCAACCTAAACTTCCAATGCACAGAATAGAAAGCCAAATAGATGGTGTTCGTTTCTAGCCACTGAATTTCAGAGTGATTTGTTACTCAGCTATAGCTAACTGCTACAAGTGGATCAGAAAAATCAGAGAGGACTTCAAATATCTCTCAGTCCAAGCCAAGGGAATTGTTAAGGGCTTGATCACTCCATGCCTTGATTGATGGGGTCACCCTCCCTCCAAATGAGCATGGAGAACAGTAGTACTGCACCACACTCAGGAAGATGGAGCCCTTGCATCTCGTGAGAACATTCTGGCTACAGTTTGGAGGATGGATTCGAAGGGCAAGACTGGAGGAAGGGAAAGCCCAGTGAAGAGGCTGGTAAAATAGCAGGGAATCCCAGACTGAGGACAGCGAAGAATGGAGATTTAAGACCCATTTAACAGGTAAATTCCCCAAAATATGATGACTGATTTAATATGGAGGTGTGGGAAGGAGGGCGTCTAAGACACAACAGGTTCTCTATACATTCACAGGTGGAGTTGTGAGAGAGGAATCCACTCTGGCAGCTACAATCATAGCTTCCCAAGGAGTTGACACACTCCACATGCTCTGGGCAGATGCCACTGGAGAGGCACCCGTTGATGTCTGAGGAGCAGTAGAGGAGAGTGAGCAGACCGAAGATGGTGTGTCTAATGTGAGAGACACATGTATCCAACTCAAGTGGTCACTGTTCACCAAAGACTCATGCCTGAGAGCATTACCTGTGCAGAAGAAATCATCTGGATTTCCCGGGATCCAGTCATTTCCAGTGGGAGAAGAGAAACCGGGGAAGCAGCTGCACTTGTACCTCCCCAGAAGGTTTCTGCAGACTGAGTGGGGACCACATCTTGAGGAGCTTTGAGAACATTCATCTATATCTGGACACAGAAAGAGACCAGGGGTTGGCAAACTTTTTTGTGCAAGGGGCTACTCATCTTGTGTAAAAGATTGTATTTTCAAAGATGGCAGAAATGAAGTCTTCCATGCCATATGCCCTTTATTCCATATGAATTTGGAATAAATAATAATACTCACAAGATATTGGGCCCCATAGGAGGGTCAAAGACGTAGAGAAGATGAAATCCTTGCTGCAGTAGTCATAATTTTCTAGATGGGGAATGTTGGTTTCAACCCAAATTTTGAAACCAAGGCCCATCAGGACTATTGAAGCTTACCAAATAACTCACGAACTGTAACCCAAAAGTAAAGAAAGATTTGGGAACCCTCTGGGTACTACAACAATAGAAATGAATTCTCTTTCTCAGAGCCCAGCGAAGTGCAGCTCAGGGGTCAAATCAGTCTACCACCTGTTTGTATAAATAAAGTTTTGTTGGAACAAAACCGCACCCATCCATTCGTGTATCGCCTATGACTGCTTTCTCTCTACAACTGGAGTATTAAGTAGTCACGAGAGATCATTCCGCCTGCAACCTCCAAAACATTTACTTTTTGGCCCCTTGCACAGAAAAGTTTGCCAACCCCTGGTCTTATTCAGAGGCACAGTCAGATCTTGACTGCCAGGGGGAGAACTGTGATCTAAACATAAAAATGCAAACAAAGAACTTTGCTCATTCTGGGGATTATTTCAATTTATGCTACTTACATCGGTAGTACCTCTTGTACTGTGCCTAGCACACTGCATACACACGACTGCACTTAATTTTCCCAACTATCCTCTGAGGTGGGTAGTCTTATACACTCATTCTACAGATGGAAACATTGAGGCTTACAGAGGGTAAATATGTTTCCCCAACACCTCACGACTAGGTGATGTGATTCAGAAACTGCTGTTAGAGTTGGAAAGATGTGGGTCTGGAGGTCAGTTCAACCGCACAACCGTGAATGAGTCATTCCAATGCCTCAAGCAGTTTCCTCCTCTGTATGGTAGAGATCATCATGGTAGAGAAGCCTGAACTCAGTTTAATGTAAAAATGCATAGAAAGCCCTTCACAGGGGACCCGGCACGCAGTGAATGTTAGAAAGTCTTGTTTTCTGCATGGAGAGACAACCAAAAGGAGGCTACCTAAAAGGAAATCAGGGGTTATTTCTGGATATTGACAAACAACACGGTTTTTGCTTTCATTTTCATCCTAAAGCTAGCTCTGAATTGTTGGAAGGTTGGGTGAGCAGGAATCATTGTCATTATAGAAAAAGAAAGAAAATAATGGAAAATTGAATTTAAATTTTAAAAATTTAAGGAAGAAAAAAGGGTTAAGGGAGGAAGAGGGGGAGAAAAAAATGTTTGGGAAAAAGTACCTACATCCACATCCACCACCCAGCCAGCTTCCACCTGATTTCCCTATAACATGCTGGCAGGTTTTGAGAGGGTGCGTACTTACCTTTGCATGTCACTCCTGGGCCCCTGAACTGCGTCAGTCCATTGCTGGACAGAAAGCCTCGTTTGCAAGTGCAGTAGTAACTATCCAAAGTGTTGGTGCAGGTTGCGTAGGCTGGGCATGTGGTGGTATCCAGACACTCATTCACATCTGGACAGTACAGAAGGAAGAGGTCAGGTTAGAGCCCCAGGGTGGGCTTCAAGGGGAGGCAGCATGAGAGCACGAAGAGGACTATTCTGGGCTGAACTGTGCCCCGCCCCCAAATATGATGACGCCCTAAACCCTGGCCCCTGAGAATGCAACTTTATTTGGAAGTAGGGTCT
This sequence comes from Neogale vison, assembly GCF_020171115.1. Taxonomy (NCBI): domain Eukaryota; kingdom Metazoa; phylum Chordata; class Mammalia; order Carnivora; family Mustelidae; genus Neogale; species Neogale vison. Next base: position 219,705,612 of record NC_058096.1, read on the forward strand.
TTATAAATGTAGTTAAGACCTCAGCAAGGATGAGATCCTTCTGGAGTAGGACGTCCCTTAATCTGATATGACTGGCATCCCCTCTCTGTAGAAAGCTGAGGCGCGCCAGCACCCTAGCAGATCTAACATGATTTGTCTGTGTCCAGGCCTCCCATTTCCCCCTTCCCACTGTGTTCTAGCCACACCAACCTCCTTGTCACGCCACCAAACTCTTGGCATGGTCTTGCCCCTTCATGCTGTTTCCTCTGCTCTAGGTTCCTTCACAGCTCACTCACCTCCCTCTGGTCTTTGTTCTAATATTAGCATCTCAGCAAGGTCTTCATTATTGAGCACCGACTGTGTACTGGGCACTGTTGTATGCACTCAGCACACAGCAGTGAATGACAGACACAAATCCTTGCCTTCCAGGAGCTCAAAGTCCATCAGGACAACAGACTTAATCAATCACAGAAGTTGGTTTTTTTTTTTTTAAACAAAGAATTGTTTTAGAAATTGTCTGAAAATTAATTTCATTTCCAGCCAGATTTACCTCTTCCTGGAGAGCAGTAGTAAAAATCACTCACTCCAATGAGTGGAGATGCCACTCACCGGCTGTGTGTCCTTGGACAAGTTACTTAACCTCACCGAGCCTCAGTTGTCCACATCTGTGTAATGGGAATTATATGAGTATACATACTAAGGCTGCTCTAGCCAATAAACAAGTAGCATTTGGCATCCTGCTTTTCTCCATCCCCATAGACCTTCCTCTGGATTCTACATCCTTAAACCCTCCATTGTCCCCTCCAATCTTTTCTCCACATAGTAGTCATCTCTGAATACAAATTTGATCATCTACCCCCACCCCTGCCTACAGTGCTCCTACACTGTACTGCCTACAGTGTCACACTCAGAATTAAAACCCAAACCACTTAACAGGACCCATGAGGCCCCAGTGACAAGACCCAACCACATCTTTAAGCTTCTCATCTCATGGTACTTCCATTTCCAGACTTCCCACCTCAGGGCCCTGGCATATGCTATTCCCTTGGCCTCTGCTTTGCCTGACCCATTCCTATTCACTCCTTAGGTCTTGCTTAACTGTCATTTCCTCCAAAACACCTCCCTTGACGCTCCCAAGGTTTCCTGAGCTCTTCCTCTATGACACCTACCATAATTACAGTTGCTCTATCATTTATACGATTAGATTTTTTTGTTATTGTTTTGTTTATTTGACAGACACAGATCACAAGTAGGCAGAGAGGCAGGCAGAAAGAAAGAAGAGGAAGCAGGCTCCCGCAGAGCAGAGAGCCCAATGCGGGGCTCGATCCCAGGACCCTGAAATCATGACCTGAGCTGAAGGCAGAGGCCCAACCCACTGAGCCACCCAGGCGCCCCATCATTAGCTTTTTTTTTCCCCAATTTATTTATTTTCAGAAAAACAGTATTCATTATTTTTTCACCACACCCAGTGCTCCATGCAAGCTGTGCCCTCTATAATACCCACCACCTGGTACCCCAACCTCCCACCCCCCCATCATTAGCTTTTTAATGATCATTTCCCCTGCCACACTGTGAGCTCCAGAAAGACAAAGCCAGACGTGGAGGCAGGTTTCTAGGTGCCTGGGAAGAGACTTATTTGATATTATCATTCCTGTGGTCATCAGAATAATAGCCCCTTGGTAGATGACCACATTTTAATCCCCAGAACCTACGAATATGCTATGGTACGTGGCAAGGGAGCACTAAGGTTTCAGATGGAATTAAGACTGGCAATGAGCTGGCCATTTGTACCCCAATGTTCACAGCAGCAGCAGCCACAGTCGCCAAACTATGGAAAGAACCAACATGCCCTTCAACGGACAAATGGTTAAGGAAGATGTGGTCCATATACACTATGGAGTATTATGCCTCCATCAGAAAGGATGAATACCCAACTTTTGTAGCAACATGGACGGGACTGGAAGAGATTATGCTGAGTGAAATAAGTCAAGCAGAGAGAGTCAATTATCATATGGTTTCACTTATTTGTGGAGCATAAGGAATAACATGAAGGATGAGGGGAAATGGAGAGGAGAAGGGAGTTGGGGGAAACCAGAGGGGGAGACCAACCATGAGAGACTGTGGACTCTGAGAAACAAGCTGAGGGGGTTATTTTGGGAGGGGATGGGTAAGCCTGGTGGTGGGTACTGAGGAGGGCACGTATTGCATGGAGCACTGAGTGTGGTGCATAAACAATGAATTCTGGAACACTGAAAAGAAATTTAAAAAATAAAAATTTTTTTTAAAAAATATTGGCAATCAGCTGATCCCAAGATGAAGAGATTATTCTGGATTAACCAGATGGGGCCAAAGTAATCACAAAGGTCCTTATAAACAGAAGGCGAAGCCAGCAGAGGCAAAGTGACACAACGTGAGAAAGACCTGGCCAGTCATTGCTAGCTTTGAAAGTGGAGGAGGAGGGACACAAGGCAAGGAATCCAGGAGGCCTCTAGAGGCTGGAAAAGGCAAAAAGACAGATTGTCCTGCAGAACCTCAAGAAAAGAACGCAGCCCTGCGGACACCTTGATTTTAGCCCAATGGGACCCACTTTGGACTTCTGATCTCCAGACCCGCACGGTAATGTTTTTGTTGTGTGACGCTACCAAGTTTGTTTATTGGCTTGAGCAGCCTTAGTATGTATACTCATATAATTCCCATTACACAGATGTGGACAACTGAGGCTTGGTGAGGTTGAGTAACTTGTCCAAGGACACACAGCCGGTGAGTGGCATCTCCACTCATTGGAGTGAATGATTTTTACTACTGCTCTCCAGGAAGAGGTAAATCTGGCTGGAAATGAAATTAATTTTCAGACAATTTCTAAAACAATTCTTTGTTTAAAAAGAAAAAGACAACTTCTGTGATTGATTAAGTCTGTTGTCCTGATGGACTTTGAGCTCCTAGAAGGCAAGGATTTGTGTCTGTCATTCACTGCTGTGTGCTGAGTGCATACAACAGTGCTCAGTACACAGTCGGTGCTCAATAATGAAGACCTTGCTGAGATGCTATTATTAGAACAAAGACCAGAGGGAGGTGAGTGAGCTGTGAAGGAACCTAGAGCAGAGGAAACGGCATGAAGGGGCAAGACCATGCCAAGAGTTTGGTGGCATGACAAGGAGGTTGGTGTGGCTAGAACACAGTGGGAAGGGGGAAGTGGGAGGCCTGGACACAGACAAATCATGTTAGATCCGCTAGGGTGCTGGCGTGCCTCGGCTTTCTACAGAGAGTGTGGGGAGCCATGAGGTGTCTGAGCACAGACAGGACAGAGCTGGACTGGGGTTTTAACAGGGTCCTGTGGCCCCTGGCTGGGAGATGAACTGTAGAGGGCAGGATGACCAGGCAGGAGGCGCCTGCTCCCATCCAGGTAAGCCGGGATGGTGGCTGCAATCCCGCTGGAAGCTGTGGAAGACACAAGATTTGGGGTTTCTTCCGAAGGTGATGCTAACAGTATTTGCCAATGGACTGGGTGTGGGATGTGAAAGAAAGAGGAGTGAACGGTAAGGCGCCAGCGTCCACTGACAGAGTAAGAAAGCACTTCATAGAATGCTGCAAAACCTTCTTACAACATGCCTTGTTTCCTTTCCCTGCAGGACATCTCCGTTGTATCTCTTCTCACTAACAGTTTCCTCTTTCATCTGCAGAGGCAATGCTGTTCTTTGCAAACTTCCTGCCTTTCATCGGAGCTTCCCGTCACCCTCTTCCTCTGGCTCAATCGCTCACAACTCAAACCCACCCCAAGCCAGAATCTCAACCCAGGTCTGTGTGACTTGGCACCGACCAAACTCTCAGCTCATCTCCTACCTTGTCCCACCAGCCATGCTCACCTTTGCTCAGTTCCCCAAATTCTTTCTGGTCTCGAGACCTTTGCATGTCACTGCAAAGATCTTAGGACTTGCCAGCCTCCCGAATTGCATGAACCAATTCCTTATGACAAATTTTTTATCTATATGTATCCTTCCTATTGGTTCTGCTTCTCTGGATAGCTCTGATAAATACAAACACCTTCTATATATTAGACGCTATTCTAGGCACTGTGGATTCAGAAGTGGAACAAGACACAAAATTCCCCATCTTCACATAGCTAATAACCTGGAGAGTTGAGGGTAAGGGATATGATGTCAAAAATAGGGTAGTCACTGAGATAACTCATGAGCTGAAACATATAGAAGATGAGGGAGAGAGCCAAGTGTATATGTAGGGCAAAAGCATCCCAAGCAGAGGACATAGCTCATGCAAAGGCCCTGGGGCAGGACTGGGCCTGAGGTATTAGAGGAACAGCAAGGAGGGGTGTGTGGTCAGAACAAAGAGAGCAAGGCGAAGAGAGGGAGGAGGGCAGGGCATGGAGGGGATGGAGCAGGTCGTGTGGGTCTTTAGAGGTCTCCAAGAGGATTTGGGCTTTGAGCTGAGGGTGGTGGGAGTCTTGGAGGGTTGTGGGCAGAGGAGGTGGAACTTGACTTGGGTGCTCACTGGTGCCCTCTGGTGGCCACTGCAAGGGCAAGAAGCCAGGAAACCCTTTCAACAATCCCCCTGAGACAGACACATGCTCCTCAGTTATGAGACAAACAACTTAGTGGATGATCACCTAATTGACCCACGCATAAAGAGACTCCAAGGGGCAAAAGGACTTTTGAAGTTAGAACTAGATCTTCCGTTTCACTGGTGCCTCCCAAGCTCCAGGCTCCTTCCATGCTTTATATGCAGGGCCCTACAATAGTGCTTCCAGATGGGTGGACCTAGTAACCCCGGTTTTCCCAGGACTTCCCTGGTGTTAGCACTGGAAGGCCAGAGTCCCGGGAATTCCCCTCCCAGTAAGAGACAAGCCAGGACAGTTGGTCACCCTCCTGGTGACCCTACCTCAAGGTAAACACAAGGACTCCATTTTACAGATATGAAAACAGAGGTCCAAGAGTGTTTCCACAGATTCCCCGAGGTCACACCATCAGTCAGAATGCAAGAGAAGTTAAAGTAGAAAGGGTGAAGGCTGGCAGGGTGTCCGGGGGTCCTGGTCACTGTCCTGACTGTGTCTACTCACTACGGCTTTGGCCCAGCCAGTATGAACCAGATAATTTCGGTTTCTCTGAGAAGAGGGAGCACTGACACAGTTGTGCACCTGCTATGTTCCAGGTACCACTTGAAGCACTACCAGGTGGATTAATTAACCTGTCTGACTCTCATTTTCGTAGAAACTGACGTTTTAGGGAATTTACTGAAATATGTGAGGACTGGAACCAAGATTTGAACCCAGGAACTATGACTCCAGAGCCCATCTCTTAACAACAGCACATGGAGTCAAATCCTCACAACTAACCCATTAGGTCAGGGGGGAGGGTCATTGCAATACCCATTAATCGGATGACAACACCGAGAGCTGAAGGTGCTCGCCCAAGGTCTAATTGCCTTCAGTCTGGGAGGCCTGTTCCCAGAACACGTGCTCCACAGCTGCCACCAGCCCACAGCGGAGCAAGGAGAAGCCATCGGATCCCTTTGAACGTGGCCATGAGCCAGCCAGTCTCCGTATTTCCCCGAGTGCCAGTGATTACAGCAGCAAGTTACGAAAGCAGGAGCGGGTTTGCGAAGGGGAAAACCCAGTCTCCTCCTGGAGATTCATCCTACACCAGTTCATGAGTCCTTGCCCAGTAAGAAGGGGTGGGATATTTTCGCTTTTGTTTCCTTTGCCTTTGGAGACGTATCTTGAAAGAAGTTGCTGTGGCTGATATCAAAGAGATTACTGCCTATGTTCTCCTCTAAGATTCTGATGGATTCCTGTCTCACGTTGAGGTCAAAGGCAAAGGAAACAAAAGCGAAAATAAACTTCTGGGACTTCATCAAAATCAAAAGCTTCTGCACAGCAAAGGAAACAGTCAAAAAAACAAAGAGGCAACCCACGGAATGGGAGAAGATATTTGCAAATGACAGTACAGACAAAAGGTTGATATCCAGGATCTATAATGAACTCCTCAAACTCAACACACACAAAACAGACAAACACATCAAAAAATGGGCAGAAGATATGAACAGACACTTCTCCAATCAAGACATACAAATGGCTATCAGACACATGAAAAAATGCTCATCATCATTAGCCCTCAGGGAGATTCAAATTAAAACCACATTGAGATATCACCTTACACCAGTTAGAATGGCCAAAATTAACAAAACAGGAAACAACATGTGTTGGAGAGGATGTGGAGAAAGGGGAACCCTCTTCCACTGTTGGTGGGAATGCAAGTTGGTGCAGCCTCTTTGGAGAACAGTGTGGAGATTCCTCAAGAAATTAAAAATAGAGCTTCCCTATGACCCTGCAATTGCACTCCTGGGTATTTACCCCAAAGATACAGATGTCGTGAAAAGAAGGGCCATCTGTACCCCAATGTTTATAGCAGCAATGGCCACAGTCGCCAAACTATGGAAAGAACCAAGATGCCCTTCAACGGACGAATGGATAAGGAAGATGTGGTCCATATACACTATGGAGTATTATGCCTCCATCAGAAAGGACGAATACCCAACTTTCGTAGCAACATGGACGGGACTGGAAGAGATTATGCTGAGTGAAATAAGTCAAGCAGAGAGAGTCAATTATCATATGGTTTCACTTATTTGTGGAGCATAACAAATAGCATGGAGGACAAGGGGCGTTAGAGAGGAGAAGGGAATTTGGGTAAATTGGAAGGGGAGGTGAACCATGAGAGACTATGGACTCTGAAAAACAGTCTGAGGGGTTTGAAGTGGCGGGGGGGTGGGAGGTTGGGGTACCAGGTGGTGGGTATTATAGAGGGCACGGCTTGCATGGAGCACTGGGTGTGGTGAAAAAATAATGAATAATGTTTTTCTGAAAATAAAAAAATTGGAAAAAAAATTAAAAGGTCAGCAAGATTGCTTAATACAGAAAAAAAAAAAAAGAAGGGGTGGGATAGCGGCCATTCTTGGCACCCACCACCCCTATCGGCTTTACTGGGATGGCATGCGGATCCCCCAGGCAAACACTGGCGGAACAGGTACAGGTGAGTTATAGCATAGTCTCTGCCTTCCCCCTGAGCAGGTGAACCTCTGGGATGCATTGCACACTCCAGGGCTCCTTGTGAGACCAGGCTGTGTGGCTAAAACTCTCCTAAAACACTTTCTGGGAGGCTACTTTCTCTCTCCTCCCTATCCTGCTCTCCTCACTCTCCTGCAAGTGTTTCCTGAGAGTCCTCCCTGGTAAGTTACTCACACAACAATCCTATCAGCTCTGCGTCTACAGAAAATGACCAAAAGCAGAAGGTCATTCTTATTTTGGTGCATTTTTTTTTTTGGTTTGTGTCTTTTTTAAAAAAAAAAAAAAGGTAATAATTGCTTGTAAAAAAATTCAAACAAACAATGCAGAAGTATATAAAATTCAAAGTGAAGATCTCTCAGTCCCCCATCTTTACACCCAGAGGCAACCACTGTCAAAAGCTTAGAGTGAATCCCCTCCAGGCTAAATCCTATTCATAGACTCAGTCATGCAAGTGTATTATTAAATAAGAATAAATTTATAAATTCACACAATTTTCTTAACGCAAGTGAGATTATGCAATATACAATCTACTGTGCTCTCCAAAACTACTAATCATATACAGGTGTTTGCTTTTAAATCTCTGAAAACTGGGGTGCCGGGTGGCTCAGTTGGTTAAGCATCTACCTTCAGCTCAGGTCATGATCTCAGGGTCCTGGGACCAGGCAGTCTGCTTCTCCCACTCTCTCTGCCCCTCCGCCTGCTCAAGAGTGCACACATGTGCTCTCTCTCACATTCTGAAATTAAGGAGGGCACGTGTTCTAATGAGTACTGGGTGTTAAACGTAAATAATGAATCCTGGAACACTACATCAAAAACTAGTGATGTACTGTATGGTGACTAACATAACATAATAATCATTTTAAAAAAAACTCCAAGAATAACCTAGAAGGACAAAAAAAAATCTTTAAAAAATAAATAAATCTATGAAATTAAATAAAACAAAACATCCCATTATTTGGTCCTATTGGCTTTATTTCAAGCATTCAGTAGCCACTTACGGCTAGTGGCTATTGTAGATTCAGAGCAGGTCCATCATCCTGGAAAGGACAACTCTGTTGTCCTCTTGTTTTTTCACTTCAGAGTAGGTCTTGCAAACCAAGAGCAGCAAAATTTGTCAAGCGTGGAAGCTGGGTGATGGGTACATGGGAGTCTGTTGTCCTGTTTCCCCTACTTTTGAATGTTTAAATATTTCTATAATAAAAAGTTAAGGGAAGGATATGTTTGGGGCAACTTTCCAAGTCAGTGCATACAGACCCAGCTCATGCTTTTGAACAGCTATGTAGTTTCCACTATGCCCATGGGCATTAACTGTGCCAGGGACTGGCTTGGAAGCCAAAGTTCCACGGTATGCAACTGTCAGTAGCAGGCAGCTTACCCACCACGGACTGCATTTCCCAGCTCACCTTGTGTCCAGGTATGGTCCTATGACCCCAAGCAAATACCCCATGCCTCACCGCCAGACCTCTGTTTTTAGAAAGTGGGTATGCCTTCTCCACTGTTTCTTTTCCCTCCTGCCACAGTCTGAAGAAGACTCTGAGACGCTAGCATGGCTGAGCCACCCAGCTATCTCTACCCAGATAGAAGGCATCTGGGTCTCCAAATTACCATTCGGAGGAAAAGCTCTGACTGGCCAGAAATATTTGCATTGGACTCTAAACCAAACAAAAATTAAATTTATTTTTAGTAAGCCATGGACAGTTTTGGGTTTGTTACAGTAACTAGGGTTACTCTAACAAACACAACGTTTTATCCAACTAGTCCCCTCATGTAAACAAACATTGTTCATTCCAAGTTGTTACCAGAATAGTATAAGGAACACATCCTTGAGTGTATGGTGAGGTATGTCTGTACTTTATACAAACATCTCTTTGGAATAAATTTCTGGATTAGGAATTGCTGTATCAAAGTGTATATGCATTTTCATAGTATTTTATAAAGTATGGTATAGAGAGACAAGCACAAATATTTTAAGTATGTACTTTGGTGAACTATCACAAAGTTAACATCCCAATTCCATTTTTAATTCCAATTTTTAATTCCAATTGTGCTTAGTTTTCTCAAATGTTAAGTCTTTGGAATTTCCACTTACAAATTTCAAGTATGTGCCTTGACTATAACATCTCTCACACTCTCTATGTGAGGCATAGAGTCTTTTATTTATTTATTTATTTATTTATCTACCTAACTTGCCTGCATAGTGTCAGGCCTCAGCTGGGTCTCAGAGCTGTGGAGAGTCACACAATGACTTCCTCACTGGCCAAGGGCTTTCTGGAATCAATGATAATGACGGATTTTTTTTAAAATCAAGGTGATCTTTTTGGAAATAAAGTGATAGGATTTTCTTTTCCACTTATATGGGTGCGAACTCCCTTCCCCAACACATTCTGCTGAAGGATTTAGTCTCATTCAGGAGATTTTAGGACGTCTTAGCAGTAGACACACATGAAAGCGAAATGGTAACATTCAAGTTTTAATTACCAAACTGGATTTGGGCTCCCAGCAAAACAGTAGCCTTGAAAGCAAAGGCTTATAAGATGAACACGTTTAGGGATCTAATGTACCGCATAATTACTCTGGTGAACAATACCGCATCATGTACTTGGAAGTTGCTACAAGTAGATCTTATATATCCTTATTCCAGGAAAAAAAAAAAGATGGTAGTTATGTAAGGTAATGAAGATGCTCGTGAACACTATGGTGATAATCTTTCTCAATATATGTGTGTGTAAGGACCTACCTAGCCAGATCGACTCCATCTCGCTTACACAGCCATTTTGTTGTTCGTGCAGTAAAACTTAAACTGACCCTGCCCCCTCCCCAGAGGAACTTACTTAAAAGCAAGTCTGGGAAACCAGTAAAATATGGTTGACCAGTCCCTGATAACAGAGCCCAAATACAGGGACGGGTCAGGTCAGATGGAGATAACAGAGCCCAGAATGCAAGGACGAGTCAGGCCAGGTGGAGACATCCAGTCAGTAAAGCACACATACTATCTCCCTAACCATCAAAAAAATGTAAACCCTGCCTTTTGGGTGTTAAACTTGGGTGCCAATTCTGACCAGAGTGATAGGCTAGTTCAAACAGCTACTATAAGGTAAATGGTAATTCAATTGGCCACCCACGTGTGACCTAACATGACTAAGAGACGGCCCGGGCTGGTCGGTTTGATTCTTGATACTAGCATGAAATAAAGCTTTGCTTGACCTTCGCTTTGTATCAGTCTCGCTCCTTTGATAACAGACCCCAACATGTGTATCATATCAACACATACACACCTTAAACTTACACGATGTTATATGTCAGTCATATCTCAATAAAAAGATTTTGGGGTGGCCAGGATAGAAGGACTAGAAAGTAGAGTTTTCATTAAGCCATGGTGTAAGAGAAATAAATACCTTTCACAGGGGAAGAGAAAAATTGTGGGAAGCTAATAAAGAGAGATGAGAGGGACCCACCAGAAGCCCTACTCCTCTGCCACATCACCTCAGTAACTTCTGGGTAGGAATGGATGAATTGGGGTATCAAGGCTAGGGGCTGACTTCTCCCAGCAAAAACCAGGTGGAGTTTCCCACTCTAAAAGAGAAGTTTGCTTTGCTGTCACATCCAACAGGGTATGAGAGCCAAGGATTAGAATCTACAGAAGGAGGTAGCTAGTAGGTGGTCAAAAAAAAATCTTCTGGGTTCCTATAGCCTGAACGTGGAAAGTAGAAGCTCCTGCATGGACCCCTGGTGGGGGGAGGGGGTAGAGAGCTTCTGAGAGGACTACCAGACAAGCAAGGTGGGGCCATGCTCTACCAATGGACAAAACATCCTATCCACAGTCCACCCTTGACAGCCACAAGATCCCATAAGTTGCCCCTACACCAACACGCAGCCACCATCTTGGGAGGACCGAGAGTAGAGTAAGAAATTCGAAAGATTAACTCTTTGCACAACACAGACTGAATTTCCCAAATAAGGGTGAGCCAGGAAACGGAGACACTGAGAACACGAAGAACTGGCGTGTTTTTCCTCTCCATCCAGCAGCAGCTTATGTAGAAGATGAGAACAATTAATACGTTTTTTAAATGAGTTTTTTTTTCCACATTGAGTTGTAGTTTGAGTAAATTCCATCCCCATTCCTAGTACCATTTATGAAGCTCTTATCACATGTACCAAGTAGTTAACAAAGTGACCTCTTTCAACTGAAGCTTCACAATGTCCCTGGGATGGGAACCTGTGTTAATTGTATTTCACGGTTGAGGAGAGTGACCATCAAGAGAGGTTTCGTGTGACTCATCCGAGGTCACACAGTGAATCCAAGGCACAAAGGTAAGTGCCTGGAGGAGGAACCAGGAGACCTGGATGTTACTTATCCCTTGTTCTGTCCCTAAGTATCTCCCAGCAAGTGTTCAGCGGCAGCTCAGCCTCCTGGGACAGATGGGTCTCCTCCCCAAAAAACATCTTCCCGCACATTGAATATATGGATTTTCTTTGACCAGCTTACCAACTGCCATTGATTCCAATGGGAAAATGACCCAGAAGAATAGACCACAATACCCTATGGGGAAAGAAAAGAAAAACACCGTGAACCATCGAGAAGCAATGTGCTCAAGCTGAAAACAGTGCTCCTGGAATGACCTCATATAAGTAGGTTTGATGAACGTAGATGAGAGATCCAACAGCGTGACAGACAGGCAGTATGTCTCATAACACAGCAGCCGTTCCTGCGTTTCTGCACTTGATGTTTTTCATTTGGTTTGTATTATCTTAATTTTCTTTTACAAAAAAAGTTCCAGCTGATTTTCAAAAAACAGACGCTAAAACATGTATTCTCAAGAGAAATGACATCTTCCTCAAGAGGGCAAAACTTGATTCTTAGGGAGAGATGAAAAAAAGTGTCCAAAAGGCAGTGTAGCCTACCAGCATTTAGCTCTTCTTTGCTATTACCACCTCTGTGACCCTTACCCCCACCACAGCCACCTTTGCCCCCACCCCCACCCTTCCCTTGGCTACACCCCCACCTTCAACCCCATCACCCCCCACACGACCCCCATGACCACCCCCACCTCCACCACTCCACCACCTGACCTCCACCACCCCATCTTCTCCCCCTCCCACAATCCCTACCCTCAGTGTCGTCATCACTACTCTGATGATCAAGTCCAGGGCAGAATCAGGGGCACTAGTCGCTAATACAAGCGCTGACACCACAAAGCAACAACTTGGCATTCCTGCATTTGCAGTCCACGAGTCACCTGCTCCTTCTAAGGATGCCTGCCGGGCGACAAGTCCCACAGACCCAAACTCCTGACATCCCCATTCATTATCACCAAAATTGTTTTGCTCCTTCATCATTTTAGATTTTTTTAAAAGTTTTATGTACTTATTTGTCAGAAAGAGAACAAATAAGGAAAAGAGCACAGGCCGGGGGAACGGCAGGCAGAGGGAGAAGGAGACTCCCTGCCAAGCAGGAGCCCAATGCGGGACTCGATCCCAAGACCCTGGGATCATGCCTTGAGCCGAAGGCAGATGCACCACCGAATGAGCCACCCAGGCATCCCCACTTCATCATTGTAGAGGGAACAGAGCACTGTTTTTAAGCATACCAACTCTGGAGCCCAAATGCTTGGATTTAAAAATCTGGCTTTGCTAGTTATTGACTGCATGGCCTTGGAAGACTTATTTAATCTCTTTGCACCCATGTTTTCTCCTTCAGAAATAGATGCTCTGGACCACAGCTAAGGAAGCCCACATTTGTTGTTCAAAACATTGTCCCTCATTCATAGATTTTTTTAATTATTATGTTGAGTTAGCCAACATATAGTACATCATTAATTTTTGATGTAGTGGTCAGTGATTCATTAATTGTGTTTAACACCCAGGGCTCATCTCTCTCATCCATAGATTTGGACAGTGACCAAATCTTGAAAGACACGAAGAAAACCACAACATAGGCCATAAATAAGACCAGTACAAACTGATGCCTGAAGAAAGGGAAATAACACAACAGACAGGAAGGCTCCATCTCATGGCTCAGGCCTCCGCACAAATGTCACCCCCTCCAAGAGGTCTTCCCTGACTTCCCCCTTCAACATAACTCCCAGTTACTCTCTTCTTTTGTGGCCCTCCCACTGCCTGAAATGCTTTTGTGTGGTTATTATTTGGGACAGCACAGCCTAGTAATGAGCAATGAAGCATACGACTCTGGAGCCAGATCTCCGGCTCTACCCCTGTGAGCCAAGTAGTCTTGGGCAAGTCATCTAATCTCTTTTGCCTCAGTTTCCTCCTTTGTAAAATGGGGCTACTAGTCACCCAGTATTTGGAGGCGTTTTATGAAGTTATTTGAGGAACTTAAAATGTTACTAGGTGGGTGGTTACTGTTATGGCCAGTGGCTTCTTTTCTGCCTGTCCCTCCCATGAGGATGTCAGCCAAGCAAGAATTGCTTGTTTACCACTGCTCTCCCCTCCATGCCTACAATGGGACCTGGCACATAGTAGCTGCTCAGGAAATACAGGTCAAATCAATGACTATAAAGAAAGTCTGCCCTGACAAAGGGAATTCCCTGAGCTCTGTGATTTTTGTCAAGGGCCCCACAGTGAAGGTGTTGGCAGTGTCCAACCTAGAATTGGGGTCTCTGGCTGGACACCCCATGGCCTTCCCTCTTCTTCCCTACAGTATACACCCAGTGCAGGCGTCCCTCAACCCTTCCATCACCATTCAGCCCCACACTTACCCCAGAAGAGGAGCAAGCTGGAGCTCCCCATGGTGTCGTGTTTCTCTCATTCGAAGAGGGAACCTCTTCTATGGTCTTGAGATTTTCAGTAAACAGAACGTGTGGGAAGAAAGGAGAGGTGGAGTCAGAATTGCTCAATGCCACCAGAGCAAGACAGCACTTTTTGCTGAATTACCGCTGGATGAGGACAGCATGGCAAACCCCTAATTTTTTCTTTCCACCATGGTGAAGAAAAGTTGGTCTGGCTGATGTGTCACTGTGTTCTCTCTCTCTGTCTCTCCAATCACTCTCCTTCCCTCCTTTCTTGCTTTTCTTTCCCCACCAGCACCCACCTCTCGACCATCTTTCATTGCCCCCAACTATAAATAAACTACTATCATTTGTCTATAATGAAGCAAATCCCACTCAAAGGTCTCCTTCCAGAACACCCCACACAAATAACCACCACAGCCATCATGGACCAGGTGCTGTGCTAGACACATTGCCAATAAAATTTAATTTCATCATATCACATCAATATCATCAAGTAAGAATTCTGACTCCCACCTATTTCACAAAAAAAAAATAATAATAAAGTTAAAAAGGAAGCTGAGGCATGGAGAGGGGCTAGGACTTGTCCAAGGTTACCTGGAGTCAAGATTTGAATCCAGGAACCTCTGGCTCCAAGGTCTAGCCCTTGAAATATCCCATCTGCCTTCAGCTGTCCTACATCTGACTACAGCACAGCAACACTCCACCACATTCCCAGCCCTAACACACCTGCATACATAGTCTCACACACATGAAGGTCTAGTAATGCCTTGGCCGGCATTCCCAGGAGCAGATGCTGAGAACAGGATTCTAGTGAAAGTCGTGTATCAGGAAGGTGACCTCAGAGGGGTAGGCAGTGAGATGGGGATGGTAAAGGGTCCCAGAGGGCCATGCCATCTAGGAAGTTGCACTAGAGCTCAATCTCCCTGGGCAACTCTGAAAGGCAGCCCAGAGAAGTCTTCAGTTACCCCAGCAGAGGGGCAAGGGAGCTGGAGTATCTATCCCCCAGCTACTGCCCATCATGCATTGAGGTTCACATCAACCCACAGCACCTTGGGCCTGGCCTCCAAGCAGAGAGAATGGGCATAACCAGAGTGTAAACCTGTTGATAACAAAATGCAGCAGCTGATAGATATCAGTCTAGTGTGCCCCAAGGGGCTGAGGGTCACAGGTGTGTGTAGGCACCAAAAGCATCTGCCACAAGCTAAAAATGAGACACAAAGATTAGCCCCAACTTCTTGGGAAGAAAAGTCCCCAAGTGTTTCTACATCCTCCCTTTTGCTCTGTGCAAAACAAAATACCCACCTTGCAGTTATGATCATTAAAGAAGATTCATCAGTGGTGCCCCACTGTGTGTATCAAGGGACCCTACATGGTGAGGTTGCAGTTAAGAGTCAGCACAAAAACATAGCAAATTCCACCAAGAAAGAGGATAAACAAAAGCTGTGTTGTGTTAAGGAGAAGCACTGGAGGATACACAGACTTTAGAACCAGATCACAAGAGGTTCCTATCCCACTACCTAGTCATGTGTGGTCCTGGCAAGTTCTTAATCTCTCTGTGTCTCCACATTCCCATTTGTAAATTGGGTCCAATAATAACAGGTCTACTTCATGGGGCTAATGTGAGCCTCTGAGGAGGAGACATATATGGTGTGCCTAGTACAGAGTCTGGCATGCAGGAAAAGCTCTGAGGTTGGCTCTTATGGCCACAGGAGATGGAATCAGACCTAGGATCAGATCCTGATTTTGCAAGATATTCTCAAAGTGACCTTAGAAAGTGACTTGCCTCTCTGGGCCTCAGTTTCTTCATCTGGAGAATAAGGGTACCAACAGGCCATGTCCCAGAGCATCACTGTGGAGAGGATTCCATAATGTGGGGTAATGTTGCCAATTGGGGCAACTTCTGGGATTTTCACTTTCTTCCATAATCCTTGTTTTGTGCATCCAAGGTGTGGACACTAAAGGCAGACAAATAAATGTAGTGGTTTTAACTTCATCCACAAATTCCTTGGTACTCTTCCCTTCAGGAAGAGGGACCTAATCCTCCTCTACTTGAGGGTGTGCTAGACTTGGGGAACAGGAAAAGGAGGGTATGACACTGGGCCATCTGAGACATCTGAGGTTTGGAGGGTCACTGTGGCTTCCTGCTTGCCCTCTCCTTCTGGGATCATTCACCGGGGGGAACCCACAACCATGTTGTAAGGACACTCTGCAGCACCGTGAAGCCCACCTGAGGAGGAACTGAGGTCTGTGATCGATGGCTTGACTGTGACTTCATGGGGTGTTTGTGGGGAGGACTTGATCCAGAACCACCCAGCTGAGCCACCTCTAGATTCCTGACCCTCAGAAACTGTAGGAAAATAAAACCTGGTTATCTAAAACTGGAGTTTTTGACTACTCAGTTTTGGAGTGGTAGAATAGGCAGCAAGAGACAACTGGTATACCTAGAAGCCATTTTCCCCATCACCAAAATGAAGACAATACCAGCTTTATAGGGATTGAGGTTTAATGTAATAAAAACCACAAAATCCTGCCTGACACAGATTAAATGCTTGATAATATTCATTGTCATTACGTTATTCTTTTGCTATGCTAAGTTGTCATGGTTACTCACAGAAGGCCTGGTACCAGCAATGACTAAACTGGAAAAGCCAACAAAGATCAATTTATGCAGAACAGTCTAATGTGCATGAGTTTGGACTTGATCTTCAGGGCACCAGAGGGGATTTCAGCAAGGGAGTGAGGGTCATCTGGGCTTTACAACAGCTGTGCCCTGGCCCAAGTGGGAGCCATGGAGAAGGGTGGGGCTGCATCCTGAGGGAGAGAAAAGCATGGTGGTCTGATCTAGGGCAAGGGATGTGGAGATAGAAGGGAGTTTAGGAAGCAGGGCAAGCAGAAATGGGGAAAAGTTTGGTGAGTGGGGAGCCTGAGACAGAAGGAATAGCCGACATTCAGAATGGGGATGGCCATGGGAGGAGGACATGCGACTTTCCTGCCCCCACCACAACAAAATACCACAAACAGCCATTTAAAATAACACAAATCCATTACACTATAGATGCAGAAGTCAGAGTCCCAAGTGAGTCTTGGGGGACTGAAGTCAAGACGTCAACATTGCTGTGTGCCTTCTGGAGGCGCCAGGGGAAATCCATTCCTTGTCCTTTCCAGCTTCCGGGGGCCCCTTTGTCTGTTTTCATAGCCAGTTGTGTAGCATCTTCCTGTCTCCTTCCCCCTCTCCTTCAATCTCCCTCTCTCACTCCTCTCTGACCCTTTTCCCTCCCTTTTAAAAACAATACCCATGATTACATTAGACTCACTCTAATAATCCGGAATTTCCTCATCTTAAAATCCTTAACTTAATCAATCTGCAAAGCCCCATTTACCATGTAAGGTCACATATTCACAGGTTCCAGCGATGTGGATGTGGACAGCTTGGTAGGGAGGTATTGGGGGAGCCTCATAATCCTACCTAAACATGGGTCTGGGGTCCTGGTCAGGGGTGGAGGATCAGGAGATGCCTGTTACCCTTTATTAAACCCCAAACAGTTAGCCAAGGCTATAAAATCTGCCCTTCAGAGATCCTACCAGTCAGAGGGCAGGCCTAGAGGGAGAAGAGGAAGGATGGAATAGAGGAAATGGGTTTGCTAGCCACGTGGCTTGGTAAGCCTAACCTCTTATGTCTTTCTCAGCAAAGGGGAAAATAAGGGACACTCAAGTTTGAAGAAATCAGCCTGGAGGAGCCCTAGAGGTACTTGGCAGGGCTACTCTAGGACAGCCCCACCCAACTTGACCATGTTCCTCCTGTACTCTAAATCCTCCCATGGCTCCCCATTTTCCTCAGGATGAACTCCAGTCTCATTATTAATATGGCACTCAAGACCCTGCCTAGTCTTACACTGGTCTCCCCTGCTGGCCTCACTTCTCCCCTTCCCCCCCAAAACCACAGTCATCCTATACCAACTGAGGGCCCCATAATGGATGATGTTGATGCCCTACCGTCACCCTGTAGCAGGTGGAGGACCCATCCCCAGCTGCTGTGAGCATTGCCTGATAAGAGCTCACAGCTTCCCCTTCCCCAGAGCCTGCACAAACCCTCAGACCCAGCCCAGCTAGTAACCCACAGTCAGAGCTGCAAGAGGCCAGCCCCGTGGTGAGATCAACTCATGGTGGTAGTAGGCTCAGTTCCCCCATGGGATCAGGCTGAGGCTAATTGCAGCTGAGATCACCTCCTCCTTTAGTTCTTTTTCTCTGTCCCACCTGGCTTCCTTCACCCTGCCTCTGCTAAACACCCACCCAGCAGAGCCGGTGCACAAGAATCCACAAGGCAGGGTCCAAGCTCCCAGACCCCGAACAAGGGCTAAGCATATTAACAGTTTTTCACAACAGGTGTGCCAGAAAGTGGAGGAGAGTCAGTAATGTATCTTCCAGGCCAACAAGGGGCTTTTCCATTTACTTTTTTTATTGTGTTCTGTTAGCCAACATAGAGCACATCCTTAGTTTTGACGTAGTGTTTACCTACTCGTTAGTTGCGTATAACACCCAGGGCTCATCACGTCATGTGCCCTCCTTATTGCCCGTCACCAAGTTATTCCATTCCCCCACATATATCCTTTTTCTCAAATCCTTGGATTGTTTCCCGGAGGCAAGAGCCTCTCCTGGCTTGTCTCCCTCTCTTATTTCTTCCCACTCCATTTTCCCTCCCTTCCCCTGTGGTCCTCTGCGCTATTAAGAAATCACTTTAAGATGGAAAAATAGGGGCACCTGGGTGGTTCAGCGGGTTAAAGCCTCTGCTTTCGGCTCAGGTCATGATCTCAGGATCCT
Source organism: Neogale vison (assembly GCF_020171115.1). Classification (NCBI taxonomy): domain Eukaryota; kingdom Metazoa; phylum Chordata; class Mammalia; order Carnivora; family Mustelidae; genus Neogale; species Neogale vison. The sequence goes on from NC_058096.1 coordinate 219,724,236, forward strand.
GGGATTGAGCTCTGCATCAGGCTCTCTGCTCAGCGAGGAGCCTGCTTCCCCTTCTCTCCTTCTGCAGGCCTCTCTGCCTACTTGTGATCTCTGCTTGTCAAAGAAATAAATAAAATCTTTTTAAAAAAGAAAAAAAGGATGGAAAAACAAAGCAAGCCTCTCTGTAGCTCTTACAGAAAGTTGTGTTCAGAGTAACTTTCTGACGGGGAGATTGGGAAGTGACTATCCACGGAGTCCACAGCCATTCCCAACAGTGACTCTCCACCCAGTCCAGACATAATCCCCAGCTTTATGGAGTGAAGGGCATGGTGGTGAGGTCACAGGGTAGTTGCCTAAAGTGGGGCTGTCTGTGAGCCAGAGAATCTCTACTGGTTGTCAAAAGTGAGGGCTTCTGTGCATCCCTTAAGGGAAGATCAGAACAAGCCTTCCCACTTCCCGGTCAGAGCATACATTAGCCACCACGCAGCCTGGAACACATAGTCCCCAGGAAGGTCAACACTCAGGCTGGAGCCAGACAGAGAACCGGAGACAGAGTCTGTGTTGTCAGTGCTCCCACAAAGTGATATCGGAAGGATAGAATTCCTGGTCTAAGTAGGGCACTGACCAACAGAATCAATGCTGGCTGGGAACCTCAGACAAGATCCATGGACTATTTCTGGTGGCAGCCACTAAGCCTTCAGCAGCTGGATCATAGGATATCTTATGGGAAAGGCTAGATATGCAGCTGGCTGGGAATCATGACTCCTTGCCAACTAGAATGGAAATAATTCCCTATCTTCTTAAGCTTAAGGTGTATGATGTGTTGATTTAATACATTTATCTATTGCAATCTGATGGTCACCAGAGCATAAGCTAATACCTCTATCATGTCACATAATTGCCAAATTTTGTTTCTGATGAGAACATTTAAGATCTAGTATCTTTGCAACTTCCGAGTATATAATACAGTACTGTTAACTATGACCACCCTACCTTGCACTAGATCCCCAGAACTCCCTCCTCTCCTAACTGCAAGTGTGCACCCTTTGGCCAATATCTCCCCATTTTCCCCACACCCCCACCCTTGGTAGTGACCATCCTATTCTGTTTCTACACATTCCCCTTTTTTAGATTTCACATATAAATGACACCACGCAGCATTAGTCTTTCTCTGTCAGACTTCCATCACTTAATGTCCTCAAGGTCCACCCATATTGTTACAAATGACGGGATTTTCTTCTTTCTTGTAGCTAAATAATATTCCAATGTGTATGTGTGTGTGTATGCACGTGTGTGTGTGTGTGTGTGACATGTTCTTTATCCATTCATCCATTGGTGGACACTTACATTGTTTCCATGTCCAGGCTGTTGTGAGCAACCCTGAAATGGACATGGAGGTGCAGATTATCTTTTTGATATCCAGGTTTGGTTTCATATAGCTGTATACCCTGAAGCAGGATCACTGCACCCTAGAGTGTTTGTCCAAGAGAAATAGAAGCGTACATCCATAGAAGGACTCACACACAAATGTCCGCAGCTGCTGAATGCTGGGCAGAGTTCAGACATTCAGGGACACGTGCTATGTCTCCATGATGAAGGCAAGACCTACTAGGACCTTCATGCCTCATGGTATGGATGAATCTCAAAGACTTTATGCTGAGGGAAAGAAGCCAGACATAAAGGACACACAAGAGTAAATGCTAGAAGAATTCTGTAATAGAACTCTCCAGAGAGAATTCTCCAGAGAAGCAACAGGAGAGGGATCCCAAGGAATGGGCTCTCCTGATTGTGGGAATTGTCAGGTCCAAGATCTGTAGGTTAAGCCAGCAGGCTAAGGACCTAGGTAAGAGTTGATGCTGCCATCTTGAGTCCGAAGGTTGGAAACTCAAGAAACTCCAGATTTCTATGTTCCAGTCTGGAAGCAGAATTCCTTCTTCCTTCGGAAACCTCAGTTTTTGTTCATAAGGTCTGCAACTGATTAAATGATACCCATCCACATTATGGAGGGTCATCAGCTTCTCTTAAAGGTCACTGATGTCCATGTTAATCACATCTTTAAAATACCTTCACAGAAGCATCTGGACTTGGGTTTGGCTACACCAACTGATCACCAGCCTCCAGCCAAGCAGACATATAAAATTAACCATCACACAGTCCAACAACAGGAAATTCTGGAAAATACTGAAGGGAAGCCAGATGGCAGAAGAGTGGGGGACCTCTCTTCATCTGGTCCCCTAAATTTAGATAGATAACTATCAAATCATTCTGAGCGCCTATGAATTCATCCTGAGAGGTAAGAAAAGAATTGCTAAAATTCTACAAATAAAAAAGCGACCACTTTTTGCAAGCTAGGAGGTGTGGAGACATGAATCTGAGGGTATATATCAGAAGATAGTTGGTGGTGGGAGGGAGCCTCCATAAAGCGGCTACCAGAAAGTGATATAGCCCCGGAGTACAAAACCAGAACCTTTAGAAATCTGCTCCAGTGAGTGACATCCCTACCTGAAAAGTGCTGGGGGGGTGGGGGGAACCAAGCAAAATCCTTGGTGGGACAGTGTGGTCGCAGGATTACCAGGGTCGCAGAAAGAATGGAGATGCCTCAGCGGGCTGAGCTCCCAAGCATTGCAGTGCGAAACCAGTTAGGGTCAGTCAGTCTGGGAGGGGGTTCTCAGCTCAGTTTGTCATAAACCACAGACCACAGCATGATGCGTGGTCACTCTCTTGCAGGGCCCTGAAAAGGACAGGAGAGCAGCAGACCTCTGCCTTTCCCTAGGAGGGACAGCACAGGAGCTCATGTGACCAGGAAACCACTCACAGTGTGGGTGTAGTACAAAGGACAGGGACCCTCTGCCTTCCCCCAAGAGGCTTGGTGCCAGCGCACCGCAGGAGAGTGGAGAGTTTGGTACACAAAAGTGAAGACGCTTGTGCCTGAGGCTTTGCTGAAGAGAGGGGATTGTGGGGCTCGAGATTGTGGTGCAGCCATTTTTGTTTTCATCCTCTAGAGAGGTGGAAGGCTTGCAGGGGGAAGACCCCTGAGAATTGGCACAGCAGACCCCACCCAGAAGACCCCTTGAAACAACAGGGGAACACCAAGTTTATAGAGCACACAGGACTGCAAACTCCAGGGCTCGGGTTAAAGAATATATAGAATTCGAGGGTTTTTTTCTCATGATGTGTTTATCTTTCAGTTTAAAATTTTCCCTTTCTTTTTTTTTAAGATTTCATTTATTTATTTGACAGAGAGAGACACAGCGTGAGAGAGAACACAAGTAGGGGGAGTGGGAGAGGGAGAAGCAGGCTCCCCACTGAGCAGAAAGCCTGATGTTGGGCTCCATGCTGGGACTCTGACTCCCGGATCATGACCTGAGCTGAAGGAAGACACTTAATGACTGAGCCACCCAGCAACCCCCCCCCCATTTTTTTCCCCTTTTTAACTAGTTTCTTATTTTATCAACTCTTTGTTTTTAAGTGTTTTTTTAACTTGCATTTTTTGCATTTACCTTTTATAGATATATTCTTCATTTTTGGCTTCCTTTCACTGTATTCAGTTTTATTTTTGTATGTATATAAGTTTTGCTTTCTTTACAATTTTGGGATTTAGTGTCTTCTAACAAAGAGACCAAAATGTACCTGGGACCAAGTGGATCACCATGTTTTGTCCACCTGGGAGTCTGGGAGATTACATTCTCCCCCCTCCCTTTTAGTTTCTTTTTCTTTTCTTTGTTGGTTTCTGACCTCTTTAGATTTGTCTGTGGTGTGTTTTGCTTGAGTCGTGGCTGATATTTTTTATTTTTGCTCTCTTGTTCTCTCTCCTCTGGGGAAAATGACCACGAGGAGGAGTTCACGACAAAAGAAAGGACCAGAGGTAATACTGTCCCCACAGATCTAACTGACATGGGTGTAAGTAAAATACTGGAGCTGGAACTGGGGATAACAATTCTACAGTTACTAGCTGGGCTTGAAAAAAGACACGAAAGACACCTGAGAATCACTTAGTGCAGAAGTGAAATCTAATCAGGCCACTAACAAAAAGGCTCTGAGTTCCAGCCTAAATTCGATGCTCTAACAGCTGGAGTAAATGAGGGAGAAAAAAGAGAACGTGATGCAGAAAATGACAAGTGGATGGAAAGGAAGGAAGCTGAGGAAAAGAGAGAAAAACAAATATGGAGGCTTCAAGAAATCAATGCTGCCATAAAGTGAAATAGTACTGGAATTATTGGAATCCCCAAGGAGAAGAGAGAGAGAGAGAAGGTATAGTTGAGGAAATAATAACTGAGGACTTTCCTCATCTGGGGAAGGAAAGAGACCTTCAAGTCCAGGGGATAGAGAGGACCCCCCAAAGTCAATAAAAATAGATCAACACCCCAACATTTAATAGTGAAGCTGGTGAATTTCAGAGATAACGAGAAAATCCTGAAAGCAGCCAGACACAAGAGGTTCTTAACCTAAAGGGGTGGGAACATTAGACTTAGAGAAGACCTATCCACAGAGATCTGGCAGTCCAGAAAGGGTTGGCATGATATATTCAGGGTAATAAATGAGAAGAACATGCAGCCAAGAATACTTAAACCAATAAGGCTGTCATTCAGAATGGAATGAGAGACAAAGAGCTTCCAGGACAGACAGAAACTGGAAGAATATGTGACCACTAAGCCATCCCTGTGAGAAATATTAAGGGGGATCCTGTAAGGGAAGAGAGAGCCCAAGAGTAACATAGACCAGAAAGAAACAGACACAATCTACAGAAACAGGAATTTTACAAGCAATACAATAGCACTAAATTCATGTTTTTCAATAGTTACTCTGAATGTAAATGGGCTAAATGCCCCAATCAAAAGACACAGAGCATCAGGTTGGATTTTTAAAAGGGGGGGGGCAGTGGGGCACCTGGGTGGCTCCTTGGGTTAAGCCTCTGCCTTCAGCTCAGGTCATGATCTCAGGGTCCGGGGATCGAACCCCTCATTGGGCTCTCTGCTCAGCAGGGAGTCTGCTTCCTTTCCTCTCTCTCTCTGCCTGCCTCTCTGCCTACTTGAGATCTGTCTGTCAAATAAATAAATAAAATCTTTTTAAAAAAAAAAAAGCAAGACCCATCCATATGCTGTCTACAAGACACTCATTTTAGACCTAAAGACACCTCCATACTGAAAGTGAGAGAGTGGGAAACCATTCATCATGTTAATGGACTTCAAAAGAAAGCTAGAGTAGCAATCCTCATATCAAACACTAGATTTTTTCTTAAGATTTAATTTATTTATTTGACAGAGAGATCACAAGTAGGCAGAGAGGCAGGCAGAGAGAGAGAGGAGGAAGCAGGCTCCCCACTGAGCAGAGACCCCGACATGGGACTCAATCCCAGGACCCTGAGATCATGACCTGAGCCGAAGGCAGCGGCTTAACCCACTGAGCCACCCAGGCACCCGACAAATTAGATTTAAAACCAAGACTGCAGTAAGGGATGAAGAGGGACACTATATAACACTTAAAGGGTGTATCTAACAAGAAGATCTAACAATTATAAATATTTATGCTCCTAACTGGGAAGCAGCCAATTACATCAACCAATTAATAACCAAATTAAAGAAATATATTGACAATAATACCATGATAGTAGGGGACTTCAACACTCCACTCACAGCATGGACAGATCATCTAAGCAGAAGACCAATAAAGAAACAAGGGCTTTGAATGACACACTGGACCAGATGCACTTCACAGATATATACAGAACACTCCATCCTAAAGCAAAAGAACACACATTATTCTCGAGTGCACATGGAGCAGTCTCCAGAATAGATCATATACTGGGTCACAAATCAAGTCTCAACCGGTACCACAAGACTGAGATTGTTCCCTGCATATTTTCAGACCAATTCTTGGAAACGAACTCAATCACAAGAGGAAATTTGGAAGAAACTCAAACACTTGGAGGCTGAGGAGCATCCTGCTAAAGAATGAATGGGTCAACCAGGAAATTAAAGAATAATTTTAAAAATTCATGCAAACTAATGAAAATGAAAACACAACTGTTCAAAACCTTTGGGATAGAGCAAAGATGGTCCTAAGAGGGATGTACATAGTAATACAAGTCTATCCCCAAAACTTAGAGAAGTCTCAAATACACAAGCTAAACCTACACCTAAAGGAGTTGGAGAAAGAACAGCAAATAAGGCCTAAATCAAGGAGGAGAAGAGAAATTATAAAGATTAGAGCAGAACTCAATGAAATAGAAGCCAGAAGAGCAGTAGAACAGATAAATGAAACTAGAATTTGGTTCTTTGAAAGAATTAATAAGATCAATAAACCTCTGGTCAGACTTACCCAAAAGAAAAGAGAAAGGATCCAAATTAATAAAATCATGAATGAAAAGGGAGAGATCAGGACTAATACCAAGGAAATAGAAACAATTGTTTAAAATTCTTATCAGCAAATATATACCAACAAATTATGCAATCTGGAAGAAATAGATGCATTCCAGGAAGCTTATAAACTGTGGGTGCATTCCGGGAAACTTATAAATGGAAACAGGAAGAAATAGACAATCTGAACAGACCAATAACCAGCAAGGAAATTGAAGCAATCATCAAAAATCTCCCAAAAAACAAGAGCCCAGTGCCAGACGGCTTCCCAGGGGAATTCTACCAAACATTTAAAGAAGAATTAATTCCTGTTCTCCTGAAACTGTTCCAAAGAATAGAAATGGAAGGAAAACTTCCTAACTCATTTTATGAGGCCGGCATCACCTTGATCCCCAAACCAGACAAAGACCCCATTAAAAAGGAGAATTACAGATCAATATTGTTGATGAATACAGACACAAAAATTCTCGCCAAAATACTAACCAATAAGATCCAACAGTACATTAAAAGGATTATTCACCACGACCAAGTGAGATTTATCCCTGGGCTGCAAGGTTGGTTCAACATCCGCAAATCAATCAATGTGATACAATACATTAATAAAAGAAAAAAACAAAGAACCATATGATCCTCTTGATAGGTGCTGAAAAAGCATTTGACAAAGTACGGCATCCTTTCTTCATCAAAACTCTTCACAGTGGAGGAATAGAGGGTGCATGCTTCAATATCATCAAAGCCATCTATGAAAAAACCACTGCGAATATCATTCTCAATGGGAAAAAAATGAGAGCTTTTCTGCTAAGGTCAGGAGCACAGCAGGGATGTCCATTATCACCACTGCTATTCAACATAGTACCTAGAAGTCCTAGCCTCAGCAGACAACAGAAAGAAATAAAAGGCATCCAAATTGTCAAAGAAGAAGTCAAACTCCCACACTTTACAGATAATGTGATACTTTATGTGGAAAACCCAAAATACTCCACTCCCAAACTGCTAGAACTCATACAGGAATTCAGTAAAGTGTCAGGATATAAAATCAATGCATAGAAGTCAGTTACATTTCTATACACTAACAGCAAGACAGAAGAAAAAGAAATTAAGGAGTCCATCCCATTTACAATTGCACTCAAAACCACAAGATACCTAGGAATACACCTAACCAAAGAGGCAAAGAATCTGTACTCAGAAAACTATAGAACACTCATGAAAGAAATTGAGGAAGACCCGAAGAAATGGAAAACGTTCCATGCTCATGGATTGGAATAACAAATATTGTTAAAATGTCTATACTACCTAGACTGATCTACACATTTAATGCAATCCCTATCAAAATACCATCAACTTTTTTTCACAGAAATGGAACAAATAATCCTCCAATTTGTATGGAACCGGAAAAGACCCCAAATAGCCAAAGGAATGTTGAAAAAGAAAGCCAGAATTGGTGGCATCACAATTCCAGACTTCAAGCTCTATTACAAAGCTGTCATCATCAAGACAGTGTGGTACTGACACAAAAACAGATACATAGATCAATGTAACAGAATAGAGAGCCCAGAAATTGACCCTCAACTCTATGGTCAACTAATCTTCCACAAAGCAGGAAAGACAGTCCAATGGAAAAAAAAAAAACAGTCTCTTCAACAAATGGTGTTGGGGGGCACCTGGATGGCTCAGTGGGTTAAAGCCTCTGCCTTCAGCTCAGATCATGATCCTAGGGATCTGGGATCGAGCCCCGCATCAGGCTCTCTGCTTAGCGGGGAGTCTGCTTCCTCCTCTCTCTTTCTCTCTCTCTGCTTGCCTCTCTGCCTACTTGTGATCTCTGTCTGTCAAATAAATAAATAAAATCTTTTTAAAAAAACACAAATGGTGTTGGGAAAATTGGACAGCCACATGCAGAAGAATGAAACTGGACCGTTTCCTTACACCACTAACAAAAATAGACCCAAAATGGATGAAAGACCTCAATGTGAGACAGGAATCCATCAAAGTCCTTGAGGAGAAGAACACAGGCAGCAACCTCCTCGACCTCAGCTGCAGCAACTTCTTCCTAGAAACATCGCCAAAGGCAAAGGAAGCAAGGGCAAAAATGAACTATTGGGACTTCATCAAGATCAAAAGCTTTTGCACACCAAAGAAAACAGTCAACAAAACCAAAAGACAACCGACAGAATGGGAGAAGATATTTGCAAATGACATATCAGATACAGGGCTAGTATCCAAAATCTATAAAGAACTTATCAAACTCAACATCCAAAAAAAAACCACCCCCAAAGAATCTAATCAAGAAATGGGCAAATGACATAAACAGACATTTATCCAAAGAAGACATACAAATGGCCAAGAGACACATGAAAAAAAAAATGCTCCACGTCCCTTCCCATCAGGGAAATACAAATCAAAACCACAGTGAGATTCCACCTCACACCAGTCAGAATGGCTAAAATTAATGAGACAGGGAACAACAGATGTTGGCCAGGATGGGGAGAAAGGGGAACCCTCTTATACTGTTAGTGGGAATGCAGGCTGGTGCAGCCACTCAGAGTACCCTCAAGAAATTGAAAATTGAGCTATCCTGTGACCCAACAATTGCACCACTGGGTATTTACCCCAAAGATACAAATAGGTGATCCAAAAGGGCACATGCACCCCAATGTCATAGCAGCAATGTCTACAATAGCTAAACTTTGGGAAGAGCCCAGATGTCCATCAACAGATGAATGGATAAAGAAGATATGGTTCATATATACAATGGAATAGTACTCAGACATCAGAAAGGATGAATGCTTCCCATTTTCATCAACATGGATGGAACTAGAGGGTGTCATCCAGAAAGAAATACGTCAATCAAAGAAAGACAGTTATCATATAGTTTCTTCCTATGTGGAATATAGGAAACAGCCCAGAGGATCATAGGGGTAGGGAAGGAAACCTAAATGGGAAGTCATTAAAGAGGGAGAAAAACAATGAGAGATTCTTAACTTTGGGAAACAAACTGAGGGTTGATGGAGGGGAGGTGGGTGGGAAGATGGGGAAACCAGGTGATGGACATTAAGGGGGACACATGATGTGATGAGCACTGGGTGTTATACGCAACTGATAAATTGTTGAACACTGTATCTGAGACCAATGATATTCTACATGTTGTCTAATTGAATTTAAATTTTAAAAAAGTAAAATTTGGGGGCGCCTGGGTGGCTCAATGGGTTAAAGCCTCTGCCTTCGGCTCAGGTCATGATCTTGGGGTCCTGGGATCGAGCCCCGCATCAGGCTCTCTGCTTGGCAAGGAGCCTGCTTCCCTCCCTCTCTCTGCCTGCCTCTCTGCCTACTTGCGATCTCTTTCTGTCAAATAAATAAATAAATAAATCTTTTTATTTATTTATTTATTTTCAGCATAACAGTATTCATTATTTTTTCACCACACCCAGTGCTCCATGCAATCCGTGCCCTCTGTAATACCCACCACCTGGTAACCCAACCTCCCACCCCCCCCCGCCACTTCAAACCCCTCAGACTGTTTTTCAGAGTCCATAGTCTCTCATGGTTCACCTCCCCTTCCAATTTACCCCAACTCCCTTCTCCTCTTTAACTCCCCATGTCCTCCATGCTATTTGTTATGCTCCACAAATAAGTGAAACCATATGATAATTGACTCTCTCTGCTTGACTTATTTCACTCAGCTTAATCTCTTCCAGTCCTGTCCATGTTGCTACAAAAGTTGGGTATTCATCCTTTCTGATGGAGGCATAATACTCCATAGTGTATATGGACCACATCTTCCTTATCCATTCATCCGTTGAAGGGCATCTTGGTTCTTTCCACAGTTTGGCGACCATGGCCATTGCTGCTATAAACATTGGAGTACATATGGCCCTTCTTTTCACTACATCTGTATCTTTGGGGTAAATACCCAGTAGTGCAATTGCAGGGTCATAGGGAAGTTCTATTTTTAATTTCTTGAGGAATCTCCACACTCTTCTCCAAAGAGGCTGCACCAACTTGCATTCCCACCAACAGTGTAAGAGGGTTCCCCTTTCTCCACATCCCCTCCAACACATGTTGTTTCCCGTTTTGTTAATTTTGGCCATTCTAACTGGTGTAAGGTGATATCTCAATGTGGTTTTAATTTGAATCTCCCTGAGGGCTAGTGATGATGAACGTTTTTCCATGTGTCTGATAGCCATTTGTATGTCTTCATTGGAGAAGTGTCTGTTCTTATCTTCTGCCCATTTTTTGATGTGTTTGTCTGTTTTGTGTGTGTTGAGTTTGAGGAGTTCATTATAGATCCTGGATATCAACCTTTTGTCTGTACTGTCATTTGCAAATATCTTCTCCCATTCCGTGGGTTGCCTCTTTGTTTTTTTGACTGTTCCTTTGCTGTGCAGAAGCTTTTGGTTTTGATGAAGTCCCAAAAGTTTATTTTCGCTTTTGTTTCCTTTGCCTTTGGAGACATATCTTGAAAGAAGTTGCTGTGGCTGATATCGAAGAGATTACTGCCTATGTTCTCCTCTAGGATTCTGATGGATTCCTATCTCATGTTGAGATCTTTTATCCATTTTGAGTTTATCTTTGTGTACGGTGTAAGAGAATGGTTGAGTTTCATTCTTCTACATATAGCTGCCCAGTTTTCCCAGCACCATTTATTGAAGAGACTGTCTTTTTTCCACTGTACGTTTTTTTCTGTTTTGTCAAAGATTAATTGACCATAGAGTTGAGGGTCCATATCTGGGCTCTCTACTCTGTTCCACTGGTCTATGTGTCTGTTTTTATGCCAGTACCATGCTGTCTTGGTGATCACAGCTTTGTAATAAAGCTTGAAATCAGGTAGCATGATGCCCCCAGTTTTATTTTTGTTTTTCAACATTTCCTTCTGTAGTTCCTTGAGTACAGATCCTTTACCTCTTTGGTTAGGTTTATTCCCAGGTATCTTATGGTTCTTGGTGCTAGTAAAGGGAATCTTGGGGTCCTGGAATCGAGCCCCGCATCAGGCTCTCTGCTTAGCAAGGAGCCTTCTTCCCTCCCTCTCTCTTCCTGCCTCTCTGCCTACTTGCGATCTCTTTCTGTCAAATAAATAAATAAATAAATCTTTTTAAAATTTCAATTAATTTAAAAAAAAAAAAACCTTGAAACTACTGGGGAGTCTGGGTGGCTCAGTTGGTTAGGGGACTGCCTTCAGCTCGGGTCGTGATCCTGGAGTCCTGGGATCGAGTTCCACGTCGGGCTCCCTGCCCAGCAGGGAGTCTGCTTCTCCCACTGACCTCCCTCCTCTCATGTTCTCTCTGTCTCTCTCTCTCTCTCTCTCAAATAAATAAATAAATAAATCTTAAAAATAAAACTTGAAACTATAAGAAAAAGATAAAATTAAGACCACAGAAAAGAAAGTTCTAGAAAATTCTAGTTGGTGGGTGGGAGGGGGGTAAATCTGTGGTTGCCTAGAGCCAGGAGTGGAGAGAGGGAGGGAAAGAGGGGGGCTCAAGAAAATTTGGGGAGATGATGGAAATGTTCTGTATCTTGCTTGCAGCAGAGGCTTTCAAAACTCATCAGATTTTACACTGGGAAAGGAAGCACTTTATTCTACATAAATCACTGCTTGATAGAGTTAAGACTGATTGCAGTATAAAAGGTACCCAGCATTCCACGAAATGATTTTGTTGTGTATCCATAGAAAGGAACCCAATTATTCTGTGCTATATAAAGCGATAGAAGGACATGCGTCTTGAGTTTCTCCATGGAAGTGAGGTCCCTTACATTTGTTTTCATATACAGCCAATTTGTTTTCATTTCACAGCGATGAATACATTTGGCCTACACAGCTGGAAAACAATCTAAATCTTACTTCCTTTTAAAAATCAACCATAAAACCACCAAGCAGGCAAGTTTCTCTTTCCTGACTGCGCTTTGAACTGATAAGAAACATTCCTTGGGAATCCCTCCTCCTCAACAACTAGAGCTTGGGTGCTCTGTTTGGAACCCTGGTGGCAACGCGGGATTTGCTTTTCCATCCCCCTTGGCATGGACAGCTACCTGCTTGCTCACACGGACACCTGTGAGCCTGGTATTCCCCAAGGGGCAGAAGCAACAGCTGGAAGGGCTGTTACCCACCCTGGACCTCGTTCAGATGCTACCCCGTTTGGGCCTCGCCCAAAAGAGGATGCGGAAGGGCAGAAGGTTTGAGAGGGTCATAATAAGCCATTATATTTCTTCCCCAAACGCAGGGCCCCAGAGCCCAGGCAAACAGGGGACAGAATTTGAAGGAAGTGAATCTCTAAGAATGTCAGAATTGATGGTGTAAGAAAACTGGTGAAAAGTTTTTTTTTTTTTTTCTGTCCCTCGCCGGACGCCAGTGATTCTGTACAGTTGTGTCTGTGCAAACACAGTTGTGTCTGTTGGACACCCTAGGAGTGGGTCTGCATCTTCCCAGGTGGGGGCACCTTTTTCTAATTTTCAGAAAGACTTCTGGCAGGCCATTGGGGACGACCAAAGGAAGCTCTTGGAAGGGATTCTAATTTTTATGATTTAAAAAAAAAAATTCTTGATCTTACCAAGCTCATTCTTCAGACCTCAACAGAGTGAAGTTGAAAGAGAGAGAGAGAGAGAAACCTGTCCCATGCCTGACTTCATTGCCTGAAACTGCACTATTAGTCATTCCTTTGGATAAAAGCATTTCTCTAGGTATTTGCCCCCAAAATATAGATGTAGTAAAAGGAAGGGGACATGTACCCCAGTGTTCATAGCAGCAATGTCCACAATAGCCAAACTGTGGGAGGAGCTGGGGTGTCCTTCAACAGATGAATGCATAAAGAAGATGTGGTTCATATACAAAGGAATATTACGCAGCCATCAGAAAGGATGAATACCCATCTTTTGCATCGACGTGGATGAAACTGGAGGGGATTATGCTAAGTGAAACAAGTCAAGCGGAGAAAGACAATTATCATATGTTTTCATTCATATGTGGAACATAAAGAATAGCCCAGAGGACCACAGGGGAAGGGAGGGAAAACTGAATGGGAAGAAGTCAGAGAGGGAGACAAACCATGAGACTCTGGACTCTGGGAACCAAATTGAAGGTTTCCAGAGGGGGTGTGGGGTTGGGGGCATGGGGTAACCCGGTGATGGGTGTTAAGGAGGGCATGTGGTGTGATGAGCGGTGGGTGTTATACGCAACTACTGAATCATTAGACACTACAACAAAACTGATGATGCACCGTATGTTGGCTAGTTGAACATTTTTTTAAAAAAAGAAAAAAGCATTCCTCTTCCAGAAAATGCTGGGCTGACCAACTAAACGGGCTTCTGAGAGCCTTTGCGCCTGCCTACTTCCTCTGCCCAAAATACATATTCCCTCCCACTTTCCATGATGCACTCTCTCCGTGAATTCCGGCCTCAGCACAGATGGGAGGGAGGCCTTTCCCTGGCCACCCAGTCAGGAACAATCCCCGTCCCCATCAAGACACTGGGGGGCGCTACTCAGCATTATTTCCCCCCACAGAGCTGACCTCCAAACTTAAACTGAGCCCATGTCTTGACTCAGCTTTTTTCTCCTCCCCCTTCCTGCTTTCGGAGGCCACTGTGGCCCGGGTGGAAGGGGGAAGATTCAGATCCCATAGGGCCCTGTGGGCCGTCCTAGAGATCCAGCCTGACGCCTGGCCTGTCTGATGTCTACCAGGGCTTTTCCCCGAGTGGATCAGGAATGGGGACCACTGCGGGGGTAAGGAGGTAATAATGCAAGGATTTGGGATCAGACACGCCAGGTGTAATCATACCGTGGAAATTGGCACGTGCTCTGCCAACATCCACTGATTAAAGCCCCTGACTCCGTGCCCCCTCCCCCACCCCCATCTCCTGCAGCCTGAAGCTCAAACCCTTCAGGCTGACTTCCAGCCTGGTCTTCGGGGACCTCTGCGTGCTGAAGCCAAGTCAGCCACCAGAAGGCAGCACACACCCTCGGACGGGCGCCTGAGGACACAGTGGGGCGTGGATCTTCGGTGACCTGGGACCCCAGCCTCCAACACCAGGGAAACTCGGCGTTCTGGGCCCCTGAGGAAAGGCCGACCTTGAGTAAAGAGTCCCCACGTAATATGGGACACTCCATGAAAATCTGCTGCAGGAAGAAACCCTGGGCAGTGAGAGATACGTTAATGTCCTTGACACGGGTGATGAAGTCACAGGTAGATACAGGGTCCCCGAAGTCATTGTGACATATATGTTCAACATGTACAGCTCTTTAGGTATTGATCATACCTCAACAAATCAGTTTTAAAGATTTTATATTTATTTGACAGAGACAGATCAGGAGATAGAGAGACAGGCAGAGAGAGAAGGGGAAGCAGGATCCCCCCTGAGCTCCATCCCAGGACTCTGGGATCATGACCTGAGCTGAAGGCAGAGGCTTAACCCACTGAGCCACCCAGCCGCCCTCATCCAACTAGTTTTAAAAAGAAAAAAGGAAATCTGCCCCATGCCTGACTTCACTGAACTTCCACCATTAGAGAGCTATTCCTTTAGATTAAACATTTCTCCTCCAGAAGATACAAGGTACTGACTCAACAGCTCAAGTGCAAGCCTCTGGAAGGGGTAACAGAAATGGGAAGGGCCTTCTGACCGCAGTAAAAGGCTCTGCCTAGAGCCCCCTCTACCCTCAATACGTTTCACCACCTTCTAACTGTATAAACATGAACTTATTCTCTCCAAGACCCCAGAACCCAACTCTGCTTCTCCTGCTTGCCCTGTCCCAACCTGGAAGCTGGGAGCGCTTGTATCCAGGAAGACCCTGAGACTAAGACCTGTGTGGGACCTCTACATGGGTCCTTCCCTGTGGTTTCGGGTGAATGACTAAGGGTGTCATAGGGTTGTGTGATGATGCTGGTTGGCTGCAAAGTCAAAAGCACCAGGAGCCTTTTCTGGTGCCCAAACCTGGGCTCATAAAGTCAGGCTTGTGAACAAGCACACACACACATACAAACACCCCAAACACACAGACACACACAGAGATACACACACAGACACACACATGCACATGCAAACATACATATACATATATGCACAGACACACACATGGACACACATGCAGACATACAGAGACACAAGCACACACAGAGACACACATATGAGCATTCGTGCTCATACACACACTCACACAAACACATACAGTGATACACAGACAGGCACACACAGAGACACACAGAGATACACACAGAGACACACACATGCACACACAAACATACATGTGTGCATATGCACACATGGACATACATGCAGGCACACAGAGACACGTGCACACACGGAGAGACACATATGTGCACTCATGCACACACACAAACATACAGAGATACACAGGCACACACAGAGATACACACGGACACATACATAAACATACATATATGCATATGCACACACACATGGACATTCATGCACACAGAGAGAGACGCACACACACATGGACATTCATGCACACAGAGAGAGACACACATATGCACACTCGTGCACATACACACATTGCACACAAACACATACAGAGATACACAGACACACACACACACAGAGTGATACACACAGAAACATGAATGCACACACAAACGTATGCACACACACACGGACATAGATGCAGGCACACAGAGACACGTGCACACACAGAGACACACATACGTGCACTTGTGCACATACACACACATACAGAGATACACAGGCACACACACGCGCATGCACACACAAACATACATATACACATATGCACAGGCACACACATGGACATACATGCACACACAGAGACACATACGCACACTTGTGCACATACACACACTACACAAACACATACAGAGATACACAAACAGGCACACACACAGACACACAGAGATTCACACACAGACATACGCATGCACACACAGACATATACACATATGCACGGAAACGCACAAGCCCACACACACACACACACACACACTCCTTTCTCTGCTCTCTCCGGCTCTCCTCCCCCAGCCAGGACCCCGGTCTGCAGAGGGGGTTGGCGCACTACTGCTACCGTCCACCAGAGGGCAAGCGTGGCTTAAACTTGGGGCCATCTGCCGCGGCCCTGTCCCGGGTTTGGTCTTCGCCTTCCAGAAAGGTTTCAGTCTCATCCAGGGGCTGCCTGTCCGCTGGTTTGAAGCCAGCCTCCACAGGCTTCCCCACGTGCTATGTCTTCATCCGAGATGATGAGTTCCCAGCACGGGACGTTCATGAGCGGGTGTATGTGAGGGTGTGTGTATGACTGTCCACTTCCCCGACTACCGGCTGTGCAGGGAGGTAGCCTTGTAGACGTCCTGGGTGTGTCCCTGTGCCTGGCGGAGTCGCCGGTACGGGTCTCCGCGCCTGTGCGGACCAGCTTCGTTTGCGCACATGGGTGCCCACACGCGTGCGGTGGCCTGTGGAAAGACGGCGTTGGTGTTTCTGTATCTGTGTGTTTCTGCTCATTTCTCCGTCTGTTCTGGATGACTTTGCAGGAGGAGTGTTTGGGTCCCGGGTCTGTTGGTCTTTGGCAACACGGGGAGTGTTCCTATGTCTGTGTGTCTCCAGCGCTGCCTGCCTGCCGTTGTACGTGAGCAAATACTTCGTGTGCCGTGTCCATCTATGCGTCCACGTGCCAGGTTCTGCGGGGGCGTCTTGGGCCATTTTTGTGTATTTGGGGTCCGTGCTTCTTCGTGACCATCTGTGTGCACGTCTGTCCTGTTGTGGGGCATTTCTTTGTGACCGCCGTGGCATACACATGATGTATGTGTTATGGGTTGAATCGCTTCCCCCCAAAATACACATGTTGAAAGTCTCCAGTGCCTCCGAATGCGATCTTATTTGGAAATAGGGTCTTGGTGGACAAAATGAATTAAACCGAGGTCACACTGGATGTAGGGTGGGCCCTTCATCCAGGACGAAAGTCCTGACAAGAAAGAGACATGTGTACAGACACGCACACAGGGAGGACAGCATGTTAATGCTGGACTGTGGCACGGGCTGAGGAACCACCGGAAGCTCGGGGAGGCACCGGGAACAGATCCTTCTCTGGCATCTCCAGACTGAGCACAGCCTTGCCAGCCCCTCGATGCTGGGCTTCTGCTCCAGAACGGAGACAGTAAATGTCTGTTGTTGAAGCCACCAATCTGTGGTCCTTTGTTACCGCAGTACAAGCAAGCTAATACGGGGGTGGGGTGCGCGTACATACACACACGCACGTGTGCATGCATTTCCAGGAAGCCAACACAATGGATGGCCGGCGTCAGAGAACAAGTTAGGGCTCTGGGGGGCTGCTACATGCTCCTTGGACTCTGTGCCAGTGGAGGAGGTGAAAGCTGTGCCCTTGAACCCAACTCCCCAGCCATCAGCAGGCCTCTCCAGAGCTCACCTGGGGCCTTCATCATCTCCACCACACCAGCAAGAAGTGGCCCCCTCCAGCAGGTGTCTTCAGGATGCCAGTCACAGCCACTCCCTTCCGGCCCCTCTGAGGGACACATAAGAAGGCAGGTCTTGCACCGGGCCTGACCTGGGCTCAGTCTGACAGCTACTCCAGCCCCCCTCTCTCCCGCCCTTTCTAAGAAAATGAATCCCCTTGCAGTCCCCAGAACCCACAAAGTACACCCTCACTTCCACCTCCTCCTAAAAAAAAAAGTCCCTGCATGTTTCTTAAATACTCTAGCTCATTGATCAGGTAGGTACCACCTGATGTTTCCTCCTCCAAGAAGCCCTCCCTGATCATCTTAACCCAACCCTGGTTAGGTATGTCTCTTTCCCCATAGCCCCTTGCTTCCCTCAACCTGAAGCTCATCACTGCAGGTCATGATCACCTCGTTGATTGGTTCACATGGCAGGAGGCCAGTGGACGAGTTTGCAGGCTGCCACACACCAGGCAGCTTACACAACACTTACTGTCTCACGGAGGCCAGAAGTCCAAGACCAAATGTCGGTTGGGTTGGTTCTTCCTGAGGCTGCTCTCCTTGGTTCACAGATGATCTGTGAATGCCCCCATACTTGTAAGGACACCAGTCACATCAGAGTAGGGGCCCCCCAACCTTATTTTAATTTAGTCACCACTAGAAAGACTTGATCTCCAAATGCAGTCACATTCTGTGGTCCCGATTAGGACTTCAACCCATGAATTTGGAAGGGAGGCAGGTCAGCCCGTAACAGCTGATATTATCAAGTGCTTATCGCAAACACGAGTGAATGAATCAGCGCTGCATGATACCATGTTCTCTCCCGTTGACTCTGGCTTTGTTCCAAGTAGTTACAGCTCTCTGTGTTTGAGGATTAAACATTCCTGCCCTGTTGATGTTACTCTTAGCCATTCATCCTGCTTTAGCCACCGCAATGCAAGAGGAAGTGGTGTGCCATTCTCTGGAAGAAACTTTGAGAGTCACAGAGCTGTCCTGTCGTCTCTCCTTTGGTTCTGCCACGAGCCTGGCGTGTCTCAAACAGTGCTACTCCTGCAGTGTCTTCTCCTTCCAGAAACTTCTTCGGCACAGCTGAAGCTAATCCAGGAAGGAGTTTGTATGACCCTGAGATTGGAGAGAGGCAAGTGGCAGCAGCGACACTTAGCCTAAGGTGACTGATGACAGCTTGCACCCTAAAGACGCCCAAGTCTGGGGTGAGAGCCCAAGACATGGCTGGGGTCAAAGTTCAGCCGGGGGCTGGAGGACAGGGATGCTCAGGACCTTCAAGAACAAGTCCATGACCTCCACCTCAGCAGCACCATTGAATTAGACAGCCGGGTAGCCTCTTTAGGCCTTCGGTAAATTCATGGCATGACTCAGGGGGGAGTCCTGGGGAAGGGCAGAGGCCCCCTTGTAATCTCTGACCTCTGTGACTCCAACACACCCCTCCAGCTTCAAAGATGGGAAATATGGGAGTCCAGGTTGTGCGCCTGGCCTGGTGTGTGTAGGTGCTGTCTGGGCCCTGGCATCCTTGGGTTGAGGGCAGAACCACGAGGTTCCCGCCAGCCACTAAGCGATGGTTAAGAGGGTGACTTTGCACCTAATTCCCAGACCACTCTGCACCCTCGGGTAGGGAATTTCTCATCTTTCTCTAGTTCAGAGAGGTGACGTCACTTTCCCAGAACATTACATCTAATCTTACGGGAGCAAGGCTGACCTTAGGATCTTCCCGGAGCTGTGGCCATGATGCTCTTCTGCCCATGATGCTGGTTGTGAGATGGTGTTGGACAGTGTTACCATGGCACACGCTTGACCTGGGGCTGCCTCTGCTATGTGTGTGTGTGTGTGTGCAGGTAATATTGAGAAATACTAACTCTTTTCCCCCAAAGTAACATATAGCCCATGGCCCTTCCCTAGACCTGGCTATCAACTTTCTGCCTCCAATGGGTTATTTCTACAACCTGCAGGAGAGTTACCGAAGGAACAGCTTTTTGGCTTTTGAACTTCAAAAACCTTTCAGAGATTTTGCATATTGGCTTTTGAGCCACAAAAATCTAAGCCCCAAAGAATTCCCAATAAAAATATGCCCATACTGGGTGCCAGGGGCTGAAGGGAGGAGGAGATGGGGAGCTGTTGCTTAATGGGGACAGGGTGTCTGTTTTGCAAGGTGAAAAATTCTGGAGACTTGTTGCACAACCAATATACGTCACACTACTTACTGGTCCATTCACGTGAAACTGGTGAGGATGGTGCCTCTTATGCTGTGCATATTGGGCCACATTTTTTAAAAAGTTAAATCTATTAAGTAAAAAGAAAAAAAAATCTAGTCATGTACGTAGAAGAGAATTGATCAGACTGAAGCAAATTTTCCTACAATGAGATAGGTCATGGCTCTCCAAAGGTGGAGGCAAAGAGAGGGGTCCAGAGAAACATCCCTGTGTCCTTTCCTCACACCCCAGTTTAGATAACTTCAAGGTGATATGAGAAAAAGGTTTCCTGGAGCCCTAGGGACCCTAGGATATAGCAAGTTCTGCAGAGGCTCCCCACACTCTGCATAGGGCAACATCCATTGGGTAGGGATGGCTGCAAAGGGGTACGCATGCAGTTCCTCTGTACTTAGGGATCATGCAGCAGAACCTGTCAGCACCCCCAGGCACCCACTGACAATATCCAACAGGTCCACGGTTTCAGAAATGCCTGTGGTTCTCCAGCCACCAGATACAAGCAATTCTCAGGTAATGACTGATGGAAGTTGGTGAACACATACCGCAGCTCCCTTCAACTTCAACTGCAAGGAATGTTCTAGGTGGATTTCCAGGGGTTCCCAACAAGAATGAGCCCCTGTTGCCTGCAGTTGTCACCTGCTCATCAGTGCTCCCTTTACTGGCTCCTTCCTTTCCCCTTCTTCCTTCTCCCTCCCCTTCTGGCTACTTCTTGGGATCACCTTCCAGATTAATTTTGCACATCCAAATCCTTGTCTCAGGCTCTGCTTCTGGAGAAACCCAACCTAAGACAGTGACCATATAATTTATCACCCACCAGTACACTTTGGAGAATGAAAAGGATCATGATTAGTAACTACACCAGGGTATAACAGCCAGGACTGTTGCAGGTAAACCAAGAGGTAGAGTTGTTCCACTCAGCATTTCAGGACAAACAGCCAGATGTCTTGCATGTGCCAAGAAGGATGTGGGAGACACAGAGGAACCAGAGGTGAAGTAGAAACCATGACGTCTCTGCAGGTGGCAGTGTGATAGTGTGATAAGGTGGTACCACCAAGTACCAGCTATCCCCCCAATACCCCAATGCCAAGCCCTTGGGATTTAAACCTGATCTTGGGGAAAACTAAGGTGAAGTCTCTACCTCTTAGTATAATTGGAGGATAGCTAAGTTCTAGCACAGAAAAAACATAAGAGAGTTACATTTTTGTGATCTGGAATCTGTGAGTGTAAAATTCTTTCTTGTCTTGTGGGGGTCCCATTTCCTTCTTGGGGTCTTATCTTAAATGGCAAAGCAAGATGATAAAGCTGGAAGGTGAGGATTGGGAAGGGGGCTTTCATCTGTGCCCCCATGTCCTTTCCCACCCTTTCCCATCCAGGTCTTCCTGAATGACAGCAGTCATTCCTTTCATCATTTTATTAAAAGCTGTTGCCTTGAGCTCCACCTTCTTGAGGGGCCCCAAGAGAAAACCAGTGTGTTATAAATTAACCATGGCATGGCATCATCCCAGGAGCCCTGCCAGCTGGACACGGGCCCTCCACAGTCCTTCCTGGATTCTCGGGCCGCTGGGACCTGTCACAGCCCCCCTGGCCCTGCTGCCTGCTCATCCTGGGCTCAGAGCCTGGACTTTCTCATCTCTCCGCCAGTGTGCCAAAGCTCAGCAGTATTCAGAATAATCCTCCTCCACGTAGTTGGAGGGGAACCAGCCAACCTGGAAAGAGAAGAGGAAGTGGTCAGGGCAGCCTCTGCACATTCCCCACTGTTCCTCAACAGGAAGGTTCTCTCATACCTCAGGGCCTTTGCACCTGCCATCTTTGCACCTGCCATCTTTGCACAGGGCCTTTGCACCTGCCATCTTTGCACCTGCCACTTCTACCCCAGAAAGGACATCTCCCAGAGGTACACATGGCTGATACTTCCCCCCATACCTTCCAGACATGGTAGAGACCACATGTCACCTTATTAAGGAGACCTTCCTGATCACCCTGTTTAAAATTGCAAACCCCACCCACCCCAACACTCCTTACCCCTGCTTTATTTTTCTCTGTAGCACTTGTCAGTATCTTATTGTTACTTATTTATGGGCTTGTCTGTCCCCCAACCCCCACTACAACATGAGCTCCTCAAGGGCAAGGATTGATGTCTGTTTTATCCATTAGATTCCCAAGAGTCTAGAAAAGTTCCTGGAACATGGGAGATGCTTAATAAATATTTCTTAAGAGGAAGGATGGATGGATGGATGGATGGATGGATGGACGGACAGATGGACAAATTCATTATAGCTGAGAATTCAGCTGTTGAGAAACAGTTGAGAAACCCAACTGTCTTCCACAGCACATTGAACTTACCCTCACAATTCTTAACAAAACTCTTCACCTAAGCAATTATCTGGACTGTTCTTTCACATATGTTTCTCCCAGTAGAATGTAAGCTCCAGACCAGTGTCCTTACCTTCATTCAGCAAATATTTTTGAGAAACCATTACAAGTGAGGCAGTATTCTAGAGACTAGGAACTCATTCATTGATAAAATAAAGACTCTCTGTCTTCATGAGACAAAAATAAGAACCAGGTAGAAAATTTTTTGAGGAACCATGTCGTCCCTCCTAACAGTCTAAATGCAGGCAGGCAAAAAAGCACAAAAGGCAAAGTGGTCATTTCCAGTTATATGTCACTTCATGCATTCAATATTTATTGAGCACCTATTAATGTGCCAATCACTGTTGACACTGCTGTGAACAAGACAGACAAAAATCCCTCCCTTTGCATCCCCTCAACATGCTAATCACTCTCTTACCGCAGGGCCTTTGCACGTGCTGGTGTCGCTGCCTAGAATACTTTCTTCCACCCTCTCTATGACCTTCTTGCCTGGTTAACTACTCACCCCTCAGTGATCACCTTAGGTTCTCAGAAGTCCTCCTGTCATGCTCCTACCCTTCCCCATGATTCCCCATCTCAACCCCGACCACTTAGTATTGTACCTGTTTTGTTACATGTTTATCATCTTCATTAGACTCTGAGTTTCACGAGGACAGTGATTGTACCACACTCATTTTTGTATCCTCTGCACCCAGGAAATGCCCAGCACATAGTAGGTGCTCAGTAAATAAATACAAGTTATGGAAATGAATGAAATCTCTATCTCCTTTCCTCTCCTCTGAGCAGGGAAGACCTATGGGGCCACTCCCCACCTGTTCTATTCCACAATTCCAGGCTATAGGACAAATAGGTCACTCTATGCCCTTTCCCCAGGCTGCCAAGCTTTGCTCCAACTTACCCGACCATAGACCTCCCCTCGCCACCAGCCTTGTTGTCCCTTCTTGTTAAGGATCTTGATGATGTCACCCTCCTTGAGGGATAGCTCTGATCGGTCCCGAGCACAGAAGTCATAGCGTGCTTTGGCTGTACCAAAATACTTGGTGCTCCCTGCTGTGTAGGGGAGAGCAGAGGTGGGTAAAAGGCCTGGAGCAGACACCTGCCCACCACCTGGGGACAGCTGGAGGAAGGCAACGCTCTCAGGAGAGTAACACCAGGACAAAGGGTCCCTCAATACTTCTTCATGAAGAGTATCGAGTGCTCTGTGATCTGAGGGGACACAACTGTACTTCCGCATCATTCTTCTAGCCCAACCAGTATCCAGGTTTAGAAAATAATGCCATTTGTGAATTTTTATAAATGGCTTCTATATATTTATAGTGAAAGGAATACAGGGAAGATATGAAGAAATTCATTCAAGGTGGTTAATGTTAATTATCCTGAAGAGGACCAAAGGTCAAAAAAGAAAGGGAATAAAAGAAAGATATATAAGGGGGAAAGACACAGATAACTTTTCATAGTAAAATATTAAGCAACATTGTAGAATGGAAAAGTAATTTGTAGTATTTCTCCAAGTATGCTAAGATCCATAAATACACCAGAGCATATAAGCAATGTGCGGACAGACACAAACATTTACCCCATTGGGTGATAAGGATTCTCTGATGAGGACTGGAGTCCTAATGTTATGCTGGTGTTGCTTTTTCAAAAATTTAATGTTTTAATAATAATTAATTTTTAAATCTCTCTTAAAAAAATTTTTTGGATATATGAGAATCCAGAAACTATACCACCCATGTGAGTTTTCTGAAAAACATACTTCAGGATGCATCCTAGCAAAATGACATTTGAATCAGGAAAAGGAATTTAAAAAATTAAAGGAAAATATGGAAAACAAGAAATATAGATGGAGTCTGAATAATTCTTGATACTATATTTGAGAAGTTAAATGCAGTTGTTAAGAAATAATTCTTAAAACATGTCATATTTATTTTAATTCATAGAAAACTGTATCCAATATCCCAGATAATGTCCATGAAACTATGGGGGAGAGATGCAATGGAAAAGAGAAGAGTGCACTAAAGGTCTTGCCTTTTTGTGAGAGAATGTTACAGATACTAATTAATCCTTGATGTTGATATAAAAATACAGGCTTAAAAGGTGCAGGTGAGGACCCTTCTGGTACCTAGTGTCCTCATCTTCCCAAATACAAAAGTAACTCTGTTCCACCTCCCACCCAAGCAAATGAACATGGAAACCACTCAAGATCAAAGGGACAGACTAGTATGAGAAGAAGCTCCCACTGTTTACCAGACATGACCTCTGTATGCCCACGGCATCCCCAAACTTGCCCTCTACAGCAGGAAGGAGCTGGGGCACAGGCCCCCAGCCTGAGACCTCTACCTGGTGGTCTGCTGATGGCTCTCTTCTCAGGCTCCTTGAAGGGGAACTGCAGGGTGGTATCCAGTGACTTGAAGCAGTCCTTTAGGGAATTCTGCTGATAAAACTCCACCAGCTCCTGGAAGGACAGAGGGACCGATGCTTTCCCTTCTGGCACCCCTGGTAAGTGACTCCTTGACTGTTTTCCATGACAGGAGGCTCATTCCCTTCCAGGGCAACCAGGACCATTCTCAGGGGAGGAGATCACACTACCTAAAGCCAGTTCTCTTAATAAACAGATCACTTCATAATAAATTCACCAAATAATCAACTTGCTTGATAACCAGCTCACCAAAATCAGCCCCTACTGTAGGTGCCAAGAGACTTATTTTTACAATTAATTATTCTAATATTAAGAAATTCTGTTTCCTGAGTACCTACTATGTGCTGGTCAGTGTACAATCACACATCATCAAAATCTCCTAATAATCATGAAAGACGAATACAGTCATGATTCTCCCATTTTAGACATGAGAAACCAAGTCCCAGAGAAGACAAATTACTTGGCCAGGGTTTCACATCTGGAAATGGACAGATCCGGAATTCAGTGCCCTGGGAGAGGGGGTAGTAGAGCATAGCAGCTAAGACAAAACAAAATGTCTCATGGTTTAGAGTTTTGACTCCAAAAATGCCAGTATCATGAAAGACAAAAAGAGAAAGTGAGAGAGAGAAAGAAAGATTTTAAAAGACTGGCAAAGTACTACAAATGAAAAGAAACTAAGAAGATAAAAACCAAATGCAATGTGTGATTCTTGATTATATTCTGAATGACAAAAGAGCTATAAAAGGGATATTTGGGACAATCAAGAGTTTGGAAAAGAGACTGTATATTACATAAGAATTTTGCCTCAGTGCTCAACTTCCTGAGTGTAATAATGATAGTGTAGTGAGGTACAAGAATGTTTTGGCTCTCCAGATATTCATGCTAGAGTATTTTTGGGTGAAGGGTGTAGATGCTTGCAACTTATTCTTATATAGGGCTAAATAAATGTGGAGGGGGTAGGGATTGACAGGGCACAAAAGAGGCAGAATAAGAACTATTAGTTAAGTGAAGTATTCACAGGTGTTCATTTCACTGTTCTAATAACTTTTTGGAAATTTTTCGGACATAAAAAAATGAGGGGAAGATTTTTCAGAATCAAGTTTGGAGGACAAAAAAGATTGTGCAATAAATGGGGTCCCAAGATGGAGCTTCAGGGAGGGCTAGATTCTCCTCCTAGATTCTAGGAGGCTGAGGTTGGGGTAGATTGGCCCTTACCGTAAGTCCCCGGAAAGCCTTCTTCTCTGTAATCCTGTACAGTCCTTCCGCTGTCATGATTTTAATATGCTTGACCTCAACGTTATACCTGGAAGCAGTGAGAGAGAGGAACAGGGGGTCACAGGGCCCTGAGGCTGGGGACTCAAGCTCATCCCACGCCCAGGTTCAGTGCCCCCCAGGCTACGCAGCCCCAACCATGGAAGAAACAATCTTGACAACTTCAAGGAGGGAACAACCACTGAAACCCAAAGACTGAAGAAAATGCCTCCTGCTTTCCCAGCAGGATCCCTTCCATGGGAGGAGTCTTCATTTCTTCCCCTTTCTATACAAATCTCCTTCCCTGACTCACAGGGTTGTTGAGAAGTCACAAAGATCTTTCAAAGAAAGCCATGGTCTAGAATAGAGAGGATGAGATCTGTGCTTCCCCCAAGTCGGAGGACCTAGAATCTGCAGGATGGGAAAAGAGACTCATTTCCACCAACATGGCCACAGACTAGTGAAGACATGGAAGCGATATTCACTTCTGTCAACACGGAAAACTAGATAACCGTCCCCCCCCCCACAAAAAAAAAATCTGACCACAGAAAACTAGAAATGATGAGGGGAAAAAAGCGCTGAGCTCTCAAAAAAGTAAAGAGAATCCCCAGAGGCCAAAAATGAGGTTGAAATTAAAACTGAGCTTGCTGAGTGAACTGCTACCCGATGGGGTTTGCTGATCTTGCTAACTAAGTAGCTTATGCCTTGATGATCCCATAGAAACATGGGATGAGGTACTGGGTCCAGGGGGGGTGGAGGTTAACACTGAGACCCACCCACACCCCATAAGCCTGGACCAGCGAATACTACATCTTCTAGAAAAACCACCCGACGCATAGGGGGACCATAAGAAAGCTTGTCTGTCTCAGACCCCAAATGAAAATGTCGCCCTTGAAATTCAGAACCTCACGCCAGCCCTCGTGTAGGTTTGGGGTTTGAACTTAAACTACCTACACAGTCCGGGAAACTAAGGAATTAGCCTAAAATGTTTAACCTGGAAAAAAAAAAAAACTAACCTGTTGGTGATCAGCAGAAACAAATTCAAAATCTCTGGAGACCCAAGCAGCACAAGATTCCCACTGGGAAATCCCCACTGGACATCACAAGACAAAATTACAAAACCAACCAGGGAACGAGTCACCATGAGTGAGACGCTGCACACCACAGACAGGCATGGGCAAAGGGGTCAGCTAGCACTGGTCCACCTGGCAATTCTGCCTTTGGAGCCTGTCTGGGAGGCACAGCTCTTTCTCGTGGGCTGTCAGTCAAGGAAAAGGAGTAAGATGGATGCGATCACCCAGGACACTGCGGGGCTCAGTAACAGATGGTTGTCATAACTGTACATTCCCTTCCTCCCAGGCTCCTGCAGCACTCGGGTCATAGGGGGTCAGGGAAGGAGGAGTTAGTTACTTAATGCTGATGGCGAATTCTGCTGTGTCCTTCACCCTCTGCCGCACCAAGAACGTCCCATCCGAGCGGTTGGTGAGAATACTTTCTGCCCCTGCGCGCTCCATGGGGCCGGCATACCTGTGGACATATATACCAAGGAGAGAGGTCCACACTGCCCCCATGCCTGTGATTTTTTAAGTTGGTGACAGTCCCAGAGCAGGCTGCTCCAAAATGGGCCAATTTAGCATGAAGACCGTTTTGAGTTAAAAAGCAATAAAAACCCCGGATGCCAAGGTGGCCCCGTCAGTGAAGGGTCTGCCTTCGGCTCAGGTCATGATTCCGGGGTCCTGGGATTGAGTCCCGTATTGGGCTCCTTGCTCAGCGGGAAGCCTGCTTCTCCCTCTGCTGGTGCTCTCTCTCTCTCTCTCTTTCTCTCTTTGTATCTCTGACAAATAAAAAAATATAATCTAGGGGCGCCTGGGTGGCTCAGTGGGTTAAGCCGCTGCCTTCGGCTCAGGTCATGACCTCGGGGTCCTGGGATCGAGTCCCGCATCGGGCTCTCTGCAAGCAATCAAAACCCAGCAGATTCAGGAAAAACTCTACCTCCCCAACAAATAACTAAAAAGAATTCAGACAGAGGACCCACTCTGGGAGGAGAGCCACTGTCACCCCAGATACCTACGTGAGGCTATGAAGAAGGTGTGGCAGACAGAGAGGAACTTAGCGAGGCCCGTTCGATCAAATCCTCTGTGTCCCACGGCTCCCCAGTGGCCCAGCAAACATTTGTGCACCAGACATTTAATCTTCTCCATCTTCCTGTGACGTCCATTCCCTCCCTTTGACGTCCCACACCCCTTGCCCCCTTCTCCTTAGTTCGGAATGACACGTATGTCTCCTTTTGCCTGACTGTCTTTGGGTTTCAATGTCTGTGTGGATTCCCTGTACCTACAAAATTAAATTTGATTTTTCTCCCATTCATCTGTCTCGTGTCAATTTGATTCTTAAATTTGATTTTTCTCCTTATTGGTCTGTCTTGTGTCAATTGGACTCTTATAGTCCTGCTAGAAGGACCTTGAAGGGGACAGGAATTCTCATGCCCTGATATGCCCTTTTATAATAAACTGTTTATCTAAGTAAATGGATTTCCTGAGTTCTAGGGGTTTGTGCCAGCCGGGCAGGGGGTTGTGGGAGCCTACACTTTGCAGCAGGTCAGTGAGAAGTCCTGGAAGTCTGGACTTGAGATTGGCACCTGATGTACAGACCGTCTGGTCTGAACCAACCCCTAACCTGTGGGGTCTGATGCCATCTCCAGGTGGGTAGTGTCAGAAGTGGACTGAACTGTAGGACACCCAGCTGAGAGGGAAGAATTACCAAACTGTTTGGGTGTAGGGGAAAACCCACACATTTGATTGAGAGTGTGAGTGTAGAAAAGCAGGGGTTTTCATCTTTAATCTGGAATTTGGCAATGCTTGGATGGACACTTTCTGAGTGCCCACTGTTCACCCCTCTCTGTGGCCTCCAGGACAGAAACTGGGTGAGGAGAGTGAGACACGAGCCCCAGGTACAAACAGTGAAGAGGGAACCAACACTCTCCCTCTGAAAAAAATCCAAAGGGGCCGTCAAGTGAGTGAGGTGCCCACACATGTTGCCCCGTGGATGGACTCTAAGCCCATGACGCTCAGAGAGGGAACCAGACAGAGAAGGCCACACGGGGTGCGGTTCCATGTGTGTGACATGCCCAGAACAGGCTCCTCCATGAACGGGAAGGGGTCAGAGGTGGGTGCGAGGGGCTGGGGGGCTAGAGGTGACCACTAGCGGGGGTGGGCTTTCCTTTGGGGGGATGGAATGTTCTGGACTTATAGTGGTGATGGCCAAACAACCCTGGGAATGTACCAAATGCCACTGGATATAAATACATTTATGTTGTAGACATAGATACATAACATAAATAATATATGCTAATTACAGAGAATATACAATTATGGATGATGTGAATATGAATATATTATAAATGTAAATAGGTAACCTATATGTACCGATTATAGATGATAAGTTATTGTGTAGATGATATGTAAAGGTGCACATGAATGCCCTTAGCTGCAAATGTAAATATACAACATAAATTGTATCTATTAATTTGAGGTAAAATAAAACTATGTATGATACATACATGGACATATGTAACAGAAATGTAAATATGAATATAAATGCCACTCTAAATGGTTAATTGTATGTTATGTGGATTTCAACTCAGTTTTAAAAAATTAATGCAAAGTCGGGGCGCCTGGGTGGCTCAGTGGGTTAAGCCTCCAGCTGGGCGGGGAGTCTGCTTCTCCCTCTCCCTCTGCCTCTCCCCCTACTTATGCTCTGCCTCTGTCTCTGTATCTCTCTCAAATGAATAAATTTCAAAAATTTTTTTAAATAATGCAAAAAACCCCATGGGGAACAAAACGTTAAGCCTTTAAATAAAGACACTCTGGGCTTGGGGGTTCACTGTGTCGCCTCTTTCTACCCCCAGCCCTGTCAGATCCCATCTTTATTTATAATTTTGATATTTTGCTTATCATGGATTTTTTTTTGCCTTGCTTTTTTTTTTTTAAGTAAGCTCTCTACCCAGTGAGAGGTTTAAACTCCCCACCCCAAGAGTTGCACGCTTCGCAACTGAGCCAGCCCGGTGTCCCCGTTTGACTTGCTTTTGATTATATGAAGTGCCACGTTGAAATATTATGGATCTCGATCCCTGAGTTTTTGATGCCCCCTCAAATCCTGCCCCCTCAAATCCGGAAATGAGTGACCCAGCTCCAGGCATGACAGCTCCAGCAGGAGAGGGCCGAGATGGGGTCTGAATCCTGGTTCTGCCCCTTGGTTGCTCTGTGACCTCAGGAACTGATTTTGCCACTCAGAGCCCTAATTTCCTTTTCTGAAAAGAGGAAGCTAAAATTGCCCCCAGCCCAGAGCAACATTTTTTTCTCCCAGAGCGGCATTTCTGACCACTAGCTGTAATGCAGCCAGTGCGCCTGGTACACAGTCGGAGCTCAGAAAATGTGAGCGTTATTATGCCCCTTGTGTTAATATGACTCTTGAGGGGCGGCAAGTTCTGGCTCTGGAGTGGGGGCAGATGGGTTCCATCCTGTCTCATCACTTCCTCACTGTGTGACACTGAACAAATCACTTCCCCTCGCTAAGCTCTGGTTTCCTCCTTCGTTGCCAAAAGGCAGGAAGAAAAGCAAATGGTTATTGAGGATTCGAAGTGCTCATAAAAGTGCTGACACAGCGCTCATAGAAACAGTCCCATGTGACATCATCTAGGATGCCAGCAACCGTAAAGGGCACTGTTCTTTCACAGGCCATTATGAAATAAAAACTCCTACCCATAACATTAGGCAGAAGACTGATCTTCCATTGACTGTAAGAGCCATTCCAATGTCAGAGTGGTTCAAACACGAAAAAAAAAGTGCACTTAGAATGGATGAAATGTCGTCATAATGAGATGGCCACAATAGGAACAGATCTAATCTAATCATGGATAATAAAGGGCTTACTGTGTGCCAGGCACAGGACTAAGAACTGTACAGGTAATACCTCATTAAAGCCTTATAGAAACCCTATAAAGTAGATGTTGGTATCAATCTATTTTCCAGAAAAGAGAGCTAAAACCCAGAGAGGTTGAATTACTAGCCCAAGGTCACACAGCTGGCAAATGTGGGACTCAGCATTTGCACCCAGGTCGGTGGGCTACAGAAGCTACCCTCACCGTTCTACCTGCAACAGATATTCAAAAGCAGGAGGGAGGAGCCGCTATTCCCATCCCCGCCACCATTTTCCTTCCAGTGACACCCTAATCTCCCAGAGTCAGGGACCCTCTTTTACTAGCTCCCTCGTCAGCAGCCCTGGGCACAGGGCTCAACCCAGCGGTCAATACCCAGAGTTCAAAAAATGAGTAACCAAGAGGCTGGAGTATGGTTTTCATGCTGAACCTGGGACCCCAGGGGGCCTCAAGTTGAAAATAAGAAACGTAGTTCTACTCACCAGAGATGCACAGACAGGTCCTGAGGGGGACCCTGGGGACACAGACAGAAACTGGGATTTAGGATCGAGAGCCCAGGTTCGCAAGGCACTCCATTATTCACGATCATCTACTATCATTCATTCCACCATCACTTACTGAGTGCCGGGCACTGTGCTGTTCACTGAGGGACTGAGCAGCCAATTGTTTTAGGATGACCCTCGTGCCAAGAATGGATTTTATGTTTTTAAATGGTTGACAAAAATTAAAGGAAGAATGATATTGCCTAGCCTGTGGGGATGGGATGAAATTCACATGCCAAAGTCCCAAAACACAAATGTTTACTAGAACACGGTCATGCCCTCTCGTGCTTTTGCGCTTCTCTGGCAGCGTTGAGAGGTCACAAGGAGAGCCTCTGATCTGCAAAGATGAAAACCTGCATGATCTGTCTATTTACGAAAAGCCCAACTCCTGGTCTGAATAAATACAAAGGGGTTTGCTTCCACCACGTTCGGAGGGTTACCGTAAAACAAAACAAAACCAAACCACAACACAAACAACAAAAACAGAAGACAGTGTTGGCAAGGTTATAGGGAAATTGGAAATTTTATGGCGTTACTGGCAGAAATGTAAAATGATACAGCTGCTAGAGAAAACAGATGGCAGTTCCTCGACAACTAAAAATAGAATTTCGATATGAACCCGCCGTTCCTCTTCTGGGTATCTACCCAAAGGAATTAAAAACAGGAATTCAAAGAGAGATAGATTTTCCCATCCATGTTCCTAACATTATCCATGATAGCCAAAAGGTATGTGCCCACCAAGAGATGAACAGGTAATGGACTATTATTCAGTCTTAAAGAAGGACATTCCAGGGCACCTGGGTGGCTCAGTGGGTTAAAGCCTCTGCCTTCGGCTCAGGTCATGATCTCAGAGTCCTGGGATCGAGTCCCGCATCGGGCTGAGCAGAGGCTCAGCAGGGAGCCTGCTTCCTCCTCTCTCTCTGCCTGCCTCTCTGCCTACTTGTGATCTCTGTCTGTCAAATAAATAAATAAAATCTTAAAAAAAAAAAACAGACATTCCAACACCTGCTATAACATGGATGAACCTTGCAAACATTATGCTCAGTGCAAAAGCCATTCTCAAAAGGACCAACACCATTTATCTGAGGTCCCGAGAGGAGTCAAAGTCATAGAGACAGAAAGCAGATGGTCCCCACCATCTACCAGGGGCTGAGGGAAGGGGTGGGGCATTAATGTTTCATGGGGACAGAGTCTCAGCTTTGCATGATGAAAAGAGTTCCGGAAATGGACAGTGGCGATGGTTGTATACCTGTGAATCTTCCTAGTGCACCACTCAAAATGGCTAAAATGGTAAATTTTTTTATGTGTGTTTGACCGTAACTGAGAAATAGTAACAATAAAAAAGAATGAGGAACAATCTATCCAGTTCCAAAACATCACCCCAAAAGAAAACCCATACATATCACCCATTAAATGGTCAGTCCCTATTCCTCCCCAACCTCTAATATCTGGGAATCTCCCACTTGCTTTCTGGCCCTGTGGGTGTACCTATTCTAGATATTTCAAGTAAATGAAGTGGTTGCAAGATGCATTAAGTACTACTGAAGTGTGGATTTTAAATGTCTAATTTGATGTTTTTTTCAATTTTCACCTCAATTTTTTGAAGGGGGAAAAAAAAGAATAAATTGATCTACATATAGTAATATGGAAAGATCCCAAGATATATTAAGGGGCAAGGGGCAAAGGGGAGGGCAGCAAAATAGTGAGTATCAAATCTTCTGAATATATCATGGGGGACATGAGAATCCGTATTTGTATCTACTTGGATGTGCACTAAGAAACGCCAGAGAGGCACAGAGAAAACAAATAACAGTCGTTATCTCATAAGGTAGGTGGTGCCAGGAGGAAGGAATCCTTGAGTAGAAAGGAGAATTGTCATTTTTTTCTCTTTTCTCAGAGACTTCATTGTAATGGGAGAGGAGGAGGCTAAGCTGGGTGTAGCTTTAGGAAGGCAGTACATTTGAAGGCAGAAACTGGAGAGATGCCCAGATCTTGGCTCCTGAATGTCATGTCCCACTGAAAGGGCCAGGGCTCTTTGGGAAAACGGTGGATTCCAAGACTGGGGCGTGGAAAGTACAAGGTAGGTCTGGTATTATGCCAGAAAATGAGGAAGAGCTCCAAGAATAATGGGGACATAACAAAAGAACAGATGAGCCAGCCTGAAAGGGCTCCCACTGGCCAAAGCTGGGACTTTAAGAATCCATGGGCATTTCCTGAGATAAATGCATACGTACATACCTGACCAACGGGCAGATAGACACACACCCAGCTACACAGATACATAGAAGCTTGATACATAAATTG
Organism: Neogale vison; assembly: GCF_020171115.1. NCBI lineage: Eukaryota > Metazoa > Chordata > Mammalia > Carnivora > Mustelidae > Neogale > Neogale vison. The sequence goes on from NC_058096.1 coordinate 219,758,017, forward strand.
ATACCTAAGTGATTAAGAGACACACAGAGACACAGATACATAGATGATCATTAGATACACAGATGACAATTGATAGCTAAGTTGATTGATTGATTGATTAGGACACAGCTAGTCTTTATAGTAGAACATCTGTGAATAAACTTGGACAGAACCATGGAATTGGAAATGTATAATGTAGCTTCATTACAGAGAAACCAGGAAGCCCCAGGCCAAAAAAGAAAAAAAATCTCTAAAATACAATTTTGGGGGAATTTGTCAAAATTTAAATATGGACTATAGATTAAATCATAGTATAATGTCAACATCAAGTGTCAAAATCAGGGTTGTTTGTTAAAATCATGCTATGGATATGTGAGAAAAAGTTCTTGTTCTTAGGATGTATTTAAGGGTGAAGGGAAAATATGTCTGTAAACTTACTTTTAAATGCCTCAAGAAAAAAATAATATGAATTTTTAAAATAAAATGTGCAGACAAAGAGTGAATGAAAGAGCAAATGAGACAAAATGTTGACAGCTGGTGAATCTGGGGAAAGGCTATTTGGAGTTCTTTGCATTATTTTAGCAACCTTTCTGGAAGCCTGAATGATACAAAATTAAAGCAACAAAACAGGGGAGAGTTTCCCCTCTGCGGGTTCCTATTGGGGCTGTGAAGCAGGCAGGGGGCAACTACAATAAAGGAGGGAGGTCTGGGGAGAGTGGGAAAGATCTGAGGTCATCAGAGAATGAGGTGGTCAGGTGATCAGAGGACAGGGGAAGAACAGAGGTGGGGCAAACTGGGCAGGTGGCCAGGAGGCGTGAGTGGCCACCACACCTGATGGGACAACATTCGCTGTCTCTGAAGGAAACGGGCTGGCCAGTCTTCTGGCCCCTGTTCCTTCTCCTTTATGAGGGAGAGAACCTTCATACAAGAAGAATCAAGGGGGAAAGGACTGGTCATCATTCTCTGTGTGGCCCCCACTCTGGGCTCAGTAGGCAAGTTGGGCAGAACACGGACTTGGGAATGACCTACCATGATGGGCAGGTCCTCCCTATCTCAGGGGTGTCACCCCAAGGCTTCCCACCCTGACGGGACCTTCTCTGGACCCCCTTGCCCTCACTATGTCCAGATTTGAGGCACTTACATGCACATAGGGTTTGACTCTGTTACAGGGAAACCAGCCAACTTCGTTGGTAGCCGTATTCCTGCCCTAAAAAGCCAGGAGGGAAAGACACAGAGAGGTTACAGGCATTCATGCGTGTATGTGTGTGTGCTGATCTTCTATCTAGTGGCCACTCTGTCTATCTATCTCTCTGTGGCCTGCAGGACCATGACCCATGGAGTGCCAGCCACTATCAACTTCCTGGGAAGACAGCCAGCTCAGAAGGGCCAGGCCAGCCCTAGAAATCCCCATGTTTACCACCCTTCCCAGAGGCTGCCTCCAGACCAGCCTCCCCTGCCAGAGTCACTTCTAGGAACTGCCTATGCCCATGATACCACACTCCGGTCCTTCTCCATCATTCCCACAGCGCAGCCTGTACCTCCCACCAGTTCTGTTCAGCCTCAGCCTTGGTAAGCTCCACGATGTCTCCAGGGTTGAGCCGTAGAAAAGGTCCAAAGGCTCCAGGGGGTGGAGGAAGCCCATAGTACTCCTGGCACACCTCCATCTTCGGCAGGCCTGGAGGGGAGGGAAGGTAGTGGCTCAGTGTGATTGGTGGTCATAGATGTTCAAAACTGTGTCTCACAGCCCACCAGAATGGCAAAAAGTAGGGAGATATGGAGCACCTGGAACTCTCCTACATTGTTGGTGAGAGTCCACCTGGGAAAACTGTCCTTATCTCCCAAAGCTAAATAGGTGTCTATCTTGTGACCCAACAATTCCACTCAGGTGTACGTGACCAAGAGAAGTGAACACCCATATCCACCAAAATCCTAGATGAGCTTTCTTCAAAAAACCAAAAACTGGCAACAACCCAATGTCCTCAATAAAATGGATGTGCCAAGTACAATATAATTGTACAATGGAATATTACACAGCAATGAACAAGGTGTGGGTCTCACCAACATGATGCTGATCAAAAAAGCCAGAATCAGGAAGAGGACATACCACATGATTTCATTTTTGTGAAGTTCAAAGAAAGGCAAAACTCATCTATGGTGATGAGAGTCAGATGGGTATGGACCAGCAGCACTGTTCAGGAAAACCTTCTGGTGGAGATGTTCAAAAGTCTGTGCTGTCCAGTAGGACGGTCATTAGCCAGAGGTAGCTACAGAGCACAGGCACTGTGGCCAGTGTGGCTGAGTACAGGGGTTTTGGGTTATTTAAACTAGTTTCAGTTTGTATTGGACCGTGTATTTCTAGAATTCAGTGACATGTTCCATACCTTGATCTGCGGGGCAGTTACAGGGATAGAAATTCATGGAGCCATGTAGTTAAGATGTGTTCACATTATAAATCTTACAGGATGTATTTTCTATCTTAATAAAAAGTATGTGTGTATATATGTAATATACAATATATATTATATATAATATGTTACATATAATATATGCATATACATTATGTATAAATATACATATTAACCTATATCTATGATATGCCTAAATATAAACATATATATAATAAATACACAGACACTTATATGTATTTCCGTCATTGAGGACATTTGGGTCACTTCTAGTTTTTAACAAATAAAGTTAGGGCCCCTGGGTGGCTCAGTCAGTTAAGTGTCTGCCTTCAACTCAGATCATGATCTCAGAGTCCTAAAATCCATCGGGCTGCCTGCTCAGCAGGAAGCCTGTTTCCCCCTGTGCCCTATGTCTCTCTCTCTCTCAAATAAATAAGTAAAATCTTTTAAAAAAAAAAAAAGTGAAGGGATGCCTGGGTGGCTCAGTCAGTGAAGCATCTGCCTTTGGCTTAAGTCATGACCCCAGAGGCCTGGGATAGAGTTCCACATCGGGCTCCTTGCTCAGCGGGGAGCCTGCTTCTCTGTCAGCCTGTTCTCCCCCTGCTTGTGCTTGGTCTCTCTCTCTCTCTCTCTCCCACACAAATAAATGCATAGATCTTTTTAAAAAACAAATAAAGCTGATATTTATTTTTGAATAAAACTGATTATGCAATATAGATACACACAATGATATATACATCCCTCCTGTTGAGATCATTTGTTTCTAATTTTTTACTATTTCAGATAAACCTGGTATATCTATATCTACCTATTGATCTATACTATAGATATCTATAGACCTTTATATGGTGATATCTATATATGAATATAGGTAGATAAGGATAGGTAGATATGAAATCTGGGTCTTTACATTGACTCTGTATGACTATGGGCAAAGGGTTTACTTCCACCAGCCACACCAAACTGTTCTCATGTGTTTAATGAAGGCTGGACACACACACACCCTGCCTCTTAGCCTTTGCACATGCTGTTCCCTCTGCCTGGAACACCCCTGCCCTCCTCCTCATCTGCCTAACTCCTCCTCATCCATCGAATGTCCACCTAAATGCCTTCTCCTCCAAGAAGCCTTCCCTGAAGCCTCAGATTTGTCAGGTCCCTCAGTTTCATGCTTCAGAAAGCCCTCGACGTCCCCCATCACAATGTCATGTCTTCACGAAAGTCTGAGAGCTTCTGGTGCGTGGGGGACAGGAAGCACAGGTGTTCCAGCCATCCTTTGCCCCAGATGATGCATACAGTAGATACTAAACACAAGTCACCCATCCCTGCTGTGACTCCACAAAATTCATTAACTTAGGAATGAGTCCAGCCTCTCCGCACCCCCCACCCCCCACCCCCTGCCGCTGGGCTAAAAAGAACCCATGTCCTTCACTTCCCCATCTTCCAGGTGGAGGGCATTCTGCTGAAACCACATATCATAGTAAGATTCTGTGGCATGGAGACAAGAGGAAAGGAGAGAACAGTCGGAGGAGTACCTAGTGACTAAGGCTAGAGAAGGAGCCTGGGAGAGAACATGCAAAAAGAGACAGTGGATAAGAGAAGTGGGTAGTAAGAGAGAGAGCATCTTAGTAAGGACTGTTACTACCCTATGCATTCTCTTTCTAGTGCTTGAGCAAAGCAAGTAAAGAATTTGAGTTGGTTATTTTTAAATTCCTTTCAGGTTTCTAGGAGTGGAACAAATGGGATCCCAGCTTTATAAGCAGGACCTTATGTTGTCAATAATATAATTGTGAGATCTGAGGCAAGGACTGGATTTCCTCCTGCTCCACACTGCACATCCCGCCCCCTGCCCCCACCCCAGACTCACCCAGCTCATTCCTTTTCTTGTCCTGAGCCCGGCGATGTGGCTTATCCTGGAGGGAGAGACCAAGAAAGCAAGTGTGGCTACTGGGGCCTCCTCAGCACCTATGTGGGCACCCAGCAAAGGGCCCTGCTCACCCCTCCTTAATCCCCATGATTTGCCATGCAGAGAAAGGAGCATGGTGGGGGGGGGGGTCTTACCTTCTTCATAGTTCCTGAAAGATCTATGAGATGGAAAAAGAAATAGTGAGGATGGGAAATCGCCCACACAGAGCCAAGCCCACCTCCCACCCTCTCTCGCCCAGTGGTACCTTGCCCATGTCGGCCACACGGAGGGACCCTTCCCAGACATTCCTTATGCGCAGGTGCCCGGCACCGATGACACCGGTACCCCTGATAGAAGGTGCCTCTGGGACGCCAAAGCAAGAGAAAGGAAAGTCAGTGATGTTGAACAGACCCAAGCCATCATTTTGCCAAGGGTCCCCTTGGGTTCTCTTTAGGGCCGGAAAGAGATGAAAGAGCTGAAACTCAAAGGAAGAGCCTCCAACCTCCCAACTCAGGGGACAGATGGCTGGAGGCGCCCCTCTAAGGAGGAAGAGTTCCCCAAGTCCAGGCCCCAGGGCCATCTTCGCAGATGCCCACCTCAGCAGCATCTGGCAAGCCCTGCACGATGTGGTCTCCTCAAAGGAGAACATCTGGAAGTCATGCCCGTTGGCTGTAGCGTTCTCAGGGTAGATGTTGGAGCTGGAGAGGGGAGAGAATTCCACGTGATGGAGCAGTATTCAGCCGCACAAGGGAATGAAGTAGGGACGTGTGCTGCCGCTTGGATGCATCAGAGCTGCCATATTGGATATGCTGCATCAACCCCATCTTGCCTCCCCCTCCCAGCACTGATGGGCATTTGGGTTGTCGCCACCTTTTGGCCATTGTGAGTAGTGCTGCTACGAACAGGGGTGGAGACCGAGCGCACACTGGTGGTTGCCAGGGGCTGGGAGCAGGGGGGATGGGGAGTGACTGCTTCACCGCTGCAGGGTTTCCTTCTGAGAGGACGAAAATGCTCTGGAGCCAGACAGAGATGATGCTTGCACAACGCTGTGATGTACTACATGCCACCCAAACACGCACTTCTAAATAGCTCGATTTTTGTTACATGAATTTCACCTCAAGAAGAGAAAGAAAAAGGAGGAGGAGGAAGAAGAGGGGTCCAGCCTGGTGGCAGGAGCTCACACAGACCCATGGCATTCTGAAAATGCTGGCAGCATCAAAAGCCTATCCCTCCCATTTCCCAGATGAGGAAACTGAGGTTCAGAGGGGCCCTGCAGAATTGCCTCTCAGCCCCTGCCCGTATGCAGACAGGACAGGGGGGTGTCTCACATGGCCATCTCGAACTGCTCCATCCACTTCTTCTTTAGTTCTCGAGTCTTGAAGAACAGCTCATAGCCCTGGGCCCCTTGGTCCTCGATCAGGAGGAACATGTGAGTCCACTGCAAGGAAGCAGGGTTCAGAATGAAGGCATCCACTCTGCAGAGAGTGGACCACACACCCTCTCTTCCCCTACCCCCCCTGTGGGGAGAACAGGGTCAGGCCAGAACAACCTCTGCCCCCAGGAGAACCCGGCGTGGGTTCCCTTGTAATGGTCTACCGAGGAGAACCAAATACACATCCATAACTCTAAAATCACATGCACGCACAAGCATATACACACTCAGGTCACATACGGACACACACACCCCGGCATTCTAAAGGTCAAGGGGAAAGCTTTGAGCTGCACGGGGGCTTCCCAGCACTGGGGAGCCCAGTTCTGGCCTCAGAGCCCACCTTCTTGTTTTCTCGATCTCCAGAGGAATCATCTCGAACCTGGAAGCTATGTAGGTTCACAAAGTCCTTGAGGTCATAGGAGTCCCCTCGGCGCTTACAGATGAGCAGAGCTTTGTCCAGCAGGAAGGCGTACCTGCGAGCAGCTGGGTCAGGTACCCCTGTCGGGCTCCCGACAGCAGTCCACGGGCTCCCTGCCTGATCTCCTCCACCTTCCTGGCCCCACCTGCTGTCCATCTAGGATTCCTGCCCTTCGTCTCCCCTGTGGCCAACTTGGCAGTGCCCTCCTGCCTGTGCATCCTGATCTCACCCCCACGATGGGTACTGATCCCAGCCCCTGTCAGTCTTGGCTGCACCCACACACCCACGCCGGTCCTCCCGGCCTGTCCACCCAGGCTCCACCCCCCGGTATAACTAGAAATCTGGCCCCACCCCTGCTCAGGTTCTACCCTCTACCTATTGGTTCCACCCACCTGTCCATCTTGGAGCGCCGCTCCACGGAGGTGATCTTGAGCTCGCCATCGATCTTGGGCCGGCCATAGTGTGCCAGAGACTGGTCCTATGCGGCAGGAAGGGGGTCCGGCAAGGGGCCACCAAGGAGGACACCAAATGCTCTCCCCATATGGCCACATGCCTGGCTCTCCCTGCCCCACCCCCTCACCAGGTTCTCGATGGACAGCTGGAAGTTGGTGATCTGCCGCAGCGTCTCGTTGTCCCGCTTGACCTCATTCACACACTGGGCCAGGTCCTGGCGGGGTGGGGGGGGGCAGGTAGGAGGCTACCCCCACGCAATCCCCTACCTGGCTGGGGAGAGGGGTCAGCTCCCACCAGGGGCTGGAAGGAGGTGTAGAGACGGTGTCCTCAGCATGTCCTGTCCCCAAGGGGGATTCTGGGAATCACTCACTGGTCGCAGAGGTGTGTCACTCTTGGTGAGAGGAGGGGCTGCCCTTGGGTGGGACCGTGTGCCTGGGCTGCACTACCTTGAATGCACGTGTGTCTGTGTGTGACCACTTACCCTCATGGCATCCAAGGCCAGCCGCAGGCTGTCCTTCTCCACAGCATCCTGCGTGTGTTTGACCAGCTCCTGCGTGGTCCACAGAGATAGGCATTACCTGGACCTGCCCTCTCCTCTCAGCGGCCCTCCAGGCCAGCCTGGCCCGCGAGCTTCCTCCTTCCTCCCAGAGGGTCCTAGAGCCTGGTCCCTGGAAGCCCCGCTGCACCCCACTCCTAGGACACAGAGAGGTACGGAAGCCACGCCCTTGCCCCGCCCCGCTCACGCACCTGGAGAAGAAGGTGGTACTTGAGGACCCGCTGCATGGGCACCATCAGCAGGTCCCGCAAAGTGAACCTCCCGTTGTTTGCTCGCTGAGAACATTCCTAGGGGGCCAGAGAAAGAGATGAGCAAGATGAGGGGGAGATAGGAGTGGATTTTTCTAGAACATGAAGCATCATGTCTCCCCCAAGGAAATAAAAGAAAGAATTTCCTGGAAGGCTGGCAAATCCTGCCTGGGGCAGAAGCCCCAGATTCCACGAGCTGAATGGGGCTGGCGAGGGTGAGACACAGGTGGGCAGGGCCTCCACGAGGCCGGACATACAGCACACACAGGGGACTGCTCATCATCTCTGCCTTGTCCGGGCTTCCACGAGACACACTGGGCCAGGGTGGTATCAGCCCGGGGTGGGGGGGGGGGCTCGCTGTGAAGCTGAAGCTCAGCCTGGACTTGGGGCACAGCCAAGGCTGGGGCTCAGCCCACGCTGGGCTGGGGCTCAGTTTGGACTCAGAATTCAGTTCAGGGTCAGGACCTCAGCTTGGTGTCAGCACTGAGTCCAGAGCTAGGGTTCAGCTGTGGTCAGGGCTCAGTGCTCCCACGTGCCTCCTCCTGCTCCATCCCTCCCAGTCGATGGTCAGTACCTCCCTCCCCAAATGCTTGGAGAGCAGGTCCCTGGCTGGGCTGCTGCAGAAAGTGGCACGACCCACTCTGTCTCCTCCTGGGCGCCCCTGGGGCCATGGGAAGGAGTAAGAGGGTCCCCCAGATGTGGCCCAGGCCCCCACCTCCAGCTTCATCTGTACATCCTCCCGGGCAGTGGCCACACGGTCCAGGTGCTTGCTGGCCGACTCCACCTGGCTGCAGTAGCGGCCGTAGACAAGGAACCTGAGGGGAGGACAGGGGGCCGGTATGGGTGGCCAGCACCATGGTCAGGCAGATCTGGGTGGCAGTCCAGGCCCCGCCTCTTCCCAGACGGGTGATGCTGAGCCTCGGTCTCCCCATCTGTAAAACGGAGTAACAGTGGCACCTCCCACAAGGAGCTATGGTAGCACTGAACGAGATGACGCAGAAGAAGCTCTTAGCACTCGGTATATTGGCTCTCCAACGTTCATTTAACGAACACCTACAGAGCACCTACTGTGTGCCAGGCCCTGTGTGAAGCACTTTAGGCCGCAATTTTTTTAAACCTCACCACACCCTAGGAGGTACGTTCCTGTGCCACACTGATTTTAATAGATGTGGCAGCAGAAGCACAGAGAGGTTAAGTGATTTTCCAATACCACACAGCCCCAAAGAGGCAGAGCGGGGGACTGGACCAGAGATGGGCAGTCCCTTGCCCATGAGCAGAGAAGGAAGACCCCTGCCTGTCCAGTAGTCTCTCAGGGCAACTTCTCTCAAATGCCCCGCCTGAGCAGGACAGGGTGACTTCCAGGGGTGCGGGCTGGCCAACTGGGTCTCACCTCTCCTTGTATCTGATGAAGACCTGGTAGAGAGTGGGCGCACCTGGGGCGGCCAGAGCTTCCTTCATCTCCTTTAAGAAGTGAGTGTGCACGCGAAGCAGGTCCTACCCGGAGAAAGGGGTGAGGGCCGGGGTTCAGGAAGCCAAGCAGGAGGTGGGTCACTCTCCTGCCCTACATCGCTCAACTCCCACACCCCTGCACTCCAGAGACTGGCAGGGCCAGAAGGTGGTCCCCACTGGACGGAGGCCAGGAGGACTTGGGACTGGTCAGCTCACCTCGATGTTGATGAAGATGATCTCAATGTCTTGGGGTTTGAGGAACCGCTGCAGGGGTTTCATGAAGTGCTGTGCGAGGAGAGAAAAGGGTAAGGGAGACCGAGACCTCTTCCTCCAAGCCAGTCCCAGAGAGACGGGGACAAGGCGGCAGAGTCAGAGAGAGAGACTGGGAGAGAAGGACTGTTGGAGAATGTCCACACAAACACCCGTCCCAGCACTTCCTCATAACGGTCAGGAAGTGGGAGCACCGCAAATGTCCATCGGCCGATGAGTGGGTCCACTCACACCCGGGAAAATCGGCCCTGAACAGGAGCGAGGCGCCGACTCGCACTGCCCCGGGGATGGACCCTGAGCTCACGACACCCAGGGAGGGAAGCAGACAGAGAAGCCCGGACGGCGCGTGACTCCACGTGAGTGACACGTCCAGACCAGGCTCATCGTGGAGACATGAAGCAGATTAACAGCTTCCAGGGGCTGAGGACGGATGGGGCTTTAGGGGGTGATGGCTGAAGGGTACGGGTTTTCTTTGAGGGGATGATGAAATGGTTCTAAAACGAAACAGGGAGACAGATGCACAACCTTGTGAATAAACCAAAAGCCACTGGATTGCACCCATTAAATGGGTGAGCTGAATGGTATATTAAGGTTCTCTCAATAAAGCTGTTCAAAAAGCAATGGCTGAAAGGAAGGGACTAGAAGGTCAGAGAGCCATAATCGAGACAGGAGGACAGGACAAGGATATAGGAACAGTACAGACAGGGATAAATGGACATACATAGGGAAAGAAAGACGAACACAGGAAGAAGGAGAGACCCCGAAGGAAAGAGCGACAGGTCAACGCAGGAGACAGGATGAAAGAGAAAAGCAGAGATGAAGAAGCAGAAAGCAGTGGGGGCAGAGAAGAGCTCCAGGCCCGCTTGGGGCACAGGTGGCCTCTCATGAATGGCCCAGAGGCCACCTCACCGACGGATGCGCACCTGCCCGCCCAGCTCCCGCGCATGCTCCTGCCAGGGGCTGGGTCCGAGCACCGCACCTGTTGGATAGAGCCTAGTGTGTCTGTGTACTTCTCCTCCGTCTGCTGGATCTCCCGCAAGCAGCAGCACCGCTTGTCATACTCTGTCATCTTGGGCTGAGAATGGAGAGGACAGGTCAGTGTTAGGGGACCCGGGGCTGCCACGGCCCCGGCCATGCGCCCGCCCAGACGCGGCACTCAGCCCCACGCACCGGCATGGGCATGGGCTCCGTGCGCATGAGGTCTTCATAGATCTCATCGCCCTCCGCCTCCTCGTTCTCCACGCAGTCGTACAGGTCCTCATCCTCCTCCACCGTGTCGCTGAGGGGTGTGGAGTCAGCCAGGGCCCCCGGAGCTCCCAGGCCAGGGACCCCTCAGGTCCCACCCAAATCAAACTCGTGTCCCCTCAGATCCACAGGGCAGGGCCATGTCCCCTCAGACCCCCTAGGGCAGCCCGTGTCCCTTCACACCCCCAGGGCAGGGTGGTGGTCCCAGACACTCACTCGATCTGGTCAGACAGACCGCTGTAGATATCTTCATCACCCACACTGTCCTCCTCAGTGGGGAAGGGCCTGGGGGAGCCAGAATGGTATGAGCCACAGGCCTGGGGACCGGGTGGGAGGGGCACTTCCAGGAGGGAAGGACTAGGGCCAGATCAACCCAAGGATGCCAGCTCAAATGGTTACTCACATGATCCCCTTATTCTGGGCAATGGGGGTCCAGGACAGAGCAGACAGGGTGGAGATGACCTGTGACAAGGGCCACGGTTGCTCAGGAAGCCCCTTACCCACCCACATGCCAGAACATAGCCTCAGACTCCAACATCGGAGGCTAGATATTATGGTTAGATCCATACCCCTAAGAGCCTAATTCAGGATTTTCTCCACCTTCACTTCTCCATGTAGTAGGTCAAGGTTCCCTTAACTAAGCACCCACCACTTGATTGCCGCCTTCTATGCAATCCTTATAACCACTCAGAAAGCATAGGATGATATCATTCCTGTGTTAGAAAGGAGGGACCAGAGAAGCATGGTCACAAATCTGGGGTCACACAACAAGTAGCAAAGCAGGGACTGGAACCCAGCTGCATAGGTCTCATGTTCTTTGCACCTGGTTACCTGTTCTTCTCCCCGACAGCACTTAGCTTTCCCGATGGAAATATTCATGGAAATGGACTAAAATCCAATCTCTCAGCTCTACATGCCCAGCCCCATGAGCAGTTCAGCCCCAGCTTACCTTCCCAAAATCCTGCACATCGAAGAGGTCAAAAGCCTCAAAGAGTTCACTCCGCTTGAGGCCAAACTTCTCACAGCAGGTAGACAAGAATGTTCGGATGTTCTTAAGGCACAGGAACTGTGAAGAGAGACAGAAGTGGGGGTGTGGGAAACATAACAGGACAGGGGAGAGGCTGAGCCCTGGGCAGTCTGACTTGGGGACTGGCACAGAAGGGGAAAAAGTAAGCCACATCTCTTCTGATAAAGATCGAGCTGTACCTGAAGCTGATGCTACCCTTGAATCCCTGTTTATTGAGATAAAATTCATATAACATAAAGTTAACCATTAACTGAAAATAAAATGTAGTATATACATATAATGCAATATTACTCAGCCAGAAAAAGGAATGATATTTTGATTTATGCTACAGTATGAATGAACCTTGAAAATGTTCTGCTCAGTGAAATAAGCCAGAAACAGAAGGACAATTATTGTAGGATTCCATAAGGTCCCTAGAGCAAGCACATTCACAGAGACAGAAAGTCGATGGTGGGAGTCAGGGGTTGGAGGCGGGGTGGGGAGTCAGTGTTTCATGGGGACACAGTTTCTGTTGGGGAAGAGGAACAGTTTGGGATGTAGTAGTAATGGGTAGACAACATTGTGAGCAGACTTAATACCACTAAATTGTACACTTACAAATGGTTAAAATAATAAATGTTCTATTTATATAGTATTCAAATATAAAAATTTGTATTTATAATTATCAAATATATGTGTCTTCTGTATGTATATGTAATAATAAATAAATATTGTGTATCTTTTACAGCAGTAAAAAAATCTAACCATGATCCACTTTAAAGTGTACACTTTGTGGGGCACCTGGGTGGCTCAGTGGGTTAAGCCTCTGCCTTCAGCTCAGGTCATGTTCTCAGGGTCCTGGGATCAAGCCCTGTGCCAGGCTCTCTGTTCAGCAGGGAGCCTACTTCCCCCTCTCCCTCTGCCTGCCTCTCTGCCTGCTTGTGATCTCTGTCTGTCAAATAAATAAATAAAATCTTTAAAAATAAATAAAGTATACACTTCAGTGACATTGGACACCTCACCATGTCATGGAATGAGCACCTCATCTAGTTCCAAGACTTTTTTCTCAGCCCAAAAGTAAATCCTGTCCCCATTAGGCAGTCACCTGCCATTCCCTATCTCTTCCTTCTCCCTGGTAACCACTGTCTGCTTTCTGTCTCTGTGACTTTACCTAGGTCTATAACTGATCGATAGACCAACAAAGAATGGCATATCTATAACATGGAATATTATTGGGCCATAGAAAGGAGTGAAGTATTGATACATGCTACAAAGTAGATAACCCTCAAAAACATGGTGCTCAATGACAGAAGCCAGGCACAAAAGGTCACGCAGGCTACGGTTCCATTTAGAGGAAAGATGTTTGAACTTTTCAATTTCATGAACCGACGCGTTCCCTTCCTATTTGAATCAGTTTGGGTTGGGCTGTATGTAGTGACTTAAAACCAGAAGATACTGACGGATGCAGCGGTCAGACACCCAGGATGCCACTCTGGTTTGGGGTATTTGGTCCTGCTATAAAGAAACCCTCACCTTTGCCTGGTATCAGGTCATCCAAATGTCCCAGTGGGCTCAGCGCTCTCTAAGTTCCCTAGAACCTACAAAACCCTAACCAACCTTTCTTGACCGCAGTTTTATCTCACGGCCTTGCACGAGCACCTGCCATGGCCCCGATTCTCAGCACTCTATATATTTAACGTCTATATGTGTAAAATATAGTGTATATTTAAGGCATACCAGGTGGTTATTTGATATGAATATTCATAATGCAATGATTACTACAGACCAGCTAATTAACATAGCATCTCCTTACACAGTCACCATTTTTGTGTGTGATGAGCTTCAGATAGCTGAAATCTACTCTCTTAGCATATTTCCAGTGTGCAATTCAGTATGTTGTGTTTTTTTTTGAGAGAGAGAGAGAGAGGGAGAGATAGAGTGTGTGCACGTGCACATGGGAGAGGGAGGGGGGGAGGCGGGGAGAGGGAGAGAGAGAGAGAGAATCTTAAGCAGACTCCACGCTCAGTGCTGAGCCTGATGCGGGGCTGGATTTCAAGACCCTGAGATCATGACCTGAGCTAAAATCAAGAGTCGGATGCTCAACCGGCTGAGCCACCCAGGCGCCCCTCAGTACAGCATTATTTAGGATGATTACATCACGCCTGCACGTTAGAGCCCTAGACAGATTCAGACCCCCTAACTACAATTTTGTACCCTTGGATCAACATCTCCCCATTTTCCTCATCCCTTCAGCATCTGTTAAGCTTGTACTCTCTGCTTCTATGAGTTTGACTTTCTCTTTCTCCCTTCCTCCCCCAAATCCCTTCCTCCCCCCATTCATATTCTCTCCCCACCACCCCCGTGTGCACACGTGTGTGTGTGTGCACGCGCATGGGCACAATGAAATCCTGCAAGCACTATTATATCTTCATTTTACAGATAAGGACTGAGGCAAGGACAGCCAGTCAGGATGCAAACCCAGGCAGCATGACCGCAAGCACTATGCTGTAGGAACATATGTGAATCGTGTCAATATATAGATTTCATTGTACCTGTGGATCTCACACTTCCATCTTCAGACTGTCTTCTTCTCAGTGATTGCCACATCCACTGTATACCTACCCCACTATCTATGCAACATGAACTTTAAATAAACTTTAACGTAGGGACACCTGGGTGGCTCAGTAGGTTAAGCATCTATCTCCAGCTTCCCAGGGTCCTGGATCAAGCCCCATTAGGCTCCCTGCTTAGCAGGGAGTCTGCTTCTCCCTCTCCCTCTGTCATTCCCCCTGCTTGTGCTCTCTTGCCTTTTTTAAAAAATATTTTTATTTATTTAACAGACAGAGATCACAAGTAGGCAGAGAGGCAGGCAGAGAGAGAGGAAGGGAAGCAGGCTCCCCGCTGAGCAGAGAGCCCGACGTGGGACTCGATTCCAGGACCCTGAGATCATGACTGGAGCCGAAGGCAGAGGCTTTAACCCACTGAGCCACCCAGGCGCCCTCTCTTGCTTTTTTTTTTCTCTCTCTCTGTCAAATAAATTAATTAAATATTTTAAAAAATAAAATAAGACAGGGGTGCCTGTGTGGCTCAGTCGTTAAAATCGTCTGCCTTAGGCTCAGGTCATGATCCCAGAGTCCTGGGATTAAGCCCGGCATCAGGCTCTCTGCCAGCAGGGAGCCTGCTTCTCCCTCTCCCATTCCCACTTCTTGTGTTCCCTTTCTCATTGTATGTCTCTCTCTGTCAAATAAATAAATATCTTTACAAAATAAATAAAAATAAAATAAATAAATAAACTTTAACTTAAATAAATGTATATAAGAAGAGAACTTTACATCCTTCTATCAAAAGAAAACTGGGATCATTTGCTATAAAAAGAACACAATGTAAAGTAAATACGATGTAAACAGTGTTAGTAAGTTTCAGATCTACTGCCTGCCAGAGATTGTCCTCTCTCTGTTGAAAAGAAACTAGTAAGAGTTAGAGGTTCATAAAAGACAGAGTGGTAATTCAACAATCCATTTGTGATAAAGAAAGAAAGAACCACCTGGGTGGCTCAGTTGGTTACGCGTCTGCCTTTGGCTCAGGTCATTATCCCAGGGTCCTGGGATCCAGCCCCCTGTTGGGCTCCTTGCTCAGTGGAGACCCTGCTTCTCCCTCTCCCTCTGCCACTCCCTCCACCCCCTGCTTGTGCACACTCTTATCTCTCACTCTCTCTATCTCAAGTAAATAAAATCTTTAAAAAGAGAGAGAGCGAAAGAAAGAGAAAGGGCAAAAAAAAAAAAAAAAGAGTCTGGGCAAAGTAAGAGTGGAAAGGAATTTCCGTAACCTGATAAAGAGAGAATCTGCCAAAAAAAAATCTTAAACCTTTCTTTTAAATAAAAAAAGCAGAACATTATATTTAATGGGGAAGTGTTGAAAATATCCCCTGGTATTTGAAATCAGAACTAAGGTAAAGTGTCCCCACTACCATTTCTAGACAACATTGTGTTGAAGATCTTCGCCTGCAGCACAAGGCAGAACAAGGAAAGGAAGGAAGGGAGGGAGGAAGGGAGGGAGGAAGGGAAGGGAAGGGAAAGAAGGAGGAAGAAATTGAACATCTGCAGAAGATACCATTGTCAACACAGAGAGCCCAAAAGAATATACAGATAAATAACCAGAATCAATACAGTAACTTCACAATGTGAGTGAATTCACAATCAATATATGAAGTTTACCATGTGTTGGTGCATTAGCAACAATCAATCAGAAAATGTTATTTTCTTAAAAAGATAACATTTATGAAATCCTAGAATAAGCAAAACTAACCTATGGTGATAGAAATCAGATCAGTGGTTGCTTCTGGGGTGGGGAGGGTGGTGGAGATTGACTCAGAAAGGCCACAAGTGATGGAAATGTTCTGTGTCTTGATAAGGGTGTGGGTTGCACAAGTGTGTACAGCTGCTAGAACTGATTGAGCAGTAAACTGAAGAACTAAGCATTTCACTGCACGAAAATTTGGACTTCAATTTTTAAAGGATACCACTTACCATAGCCTTAAAAAAAAAAAAGGAAAACAAACATACAAAAAAGCTAGTGATTGTACCAAATCTAACAAAAAGAAGTGAAAATCTTTTATGAAAAATTATAAAATTTCATTGAAAAATATGAAAGAAGATCTAAAAAAAAAAGTGAAAATGTCCTAATTCTTTCCTAGAAAGACTTAGTATTTTAAAATTTTCAGCCCTCTCCCAAACTGAGCTATGGCTCTAATACAATTTCAATTAAAATCTCCAAATGGTTTTTTATTGAACTTGGCACATGAATCCTAAAGTTTATATGGGAGAGCACAGAACCACAAATAGCCAAGACAATTCTGTAGAGGGAAAGTTAACTGGGAATACTCTCATCAAGACTTATCATAAATCTACTGTAATTAAAACAATGTAATTATAGCAGTTAGCCTCCAAGATGGCCCCTGGTGGCCCACAGATCCCAATACTTGTGCCCTATTTGTAATTACTTCTCTCACTGAACCAAGCTTAGCCCTGTGTGACTGACTGATAGAGTACAGTAGAAGTAACAAGACGTGACTTTTCAAGGCTAGGTAATAAAAGCTATTGCAGCTTCCTCTTTGGGCCTCTTGGATCTCTGGCCAGCCACCATATTGTGAGACCAATCAGTCAGCCCTACAGAGAGGTCTAAGCGGAGAGGAACTGGGGTTCCATGTGGCTGAATCAACAAGAAAGCAGATGCTCCAGCCACGGGTGAGCCTTCAGATGATGGCAGCCCTGGCTAACATCTGACTACAACCTCACAAGAAACCCCAGCTGGGCTATTTCCTCATTCCTGATCCAAATAACTCATAAGGATAGTAAGTGCTCAATAAAGGAATATTTGGGGGATAATTTGTTACTTAGCAATAGATAAGAAATATAGGGATAAAGACAAATAAACCATAACAGAGGACCCAGAAATAAATCACACATATACAAAAATGTCTTTTATGACTGAGCAGGGATTACAGATGTATGGTAAAAAGAGGTACTATTTTATAATTGTGGGTGGTTCGAATGGTTATCCATAAGGGCCAAGAAAAACAAACAAACAATAAATCAAATTCCTGCCTCATATCCTACTCAAAACAAATTCCAGATGGTATTAGACTTAAGTGCTAAAGGTAAGACTTTGAGAAGACAATTGAAGAGACTATTTGGATGACCTCAGAATTGTGAGTGATTCTGGAACAACAAAAACTCCAAATGATAAACAAGATGTGATCAAACCAAAATAAAGTTCTATTCATCAAAAAGTATCAGGAAGGGGCGCCAGGTGGCTCAGTAGGTCAAAGCCTCTGCCTTCAGCTCAAGTCATGATCTCAGAGTTCTGGGATCGAGCCCCATATCGGGCTCTCTGCTCAGCAGGGAGCCTGCTTTCTCCTCTCTCTCTGCCTGCCTCTCCACCTACTTGTAATCTCTGTCAAATAAATAAATAATTTTTTTAAAGTATCAGGAAGAGAGTGACAAGACAAGCCACAGAGTGAAAATGGATATTTGCTACACAAGTATATTCGAACTTATAAAGAATTCCTAATGATTCGATAAGAAAAAGACAACAATTCAATCAGGAAATTGGCAAGACGTGAACATGAGTTTCCCTGAAGAAGAGTCACAAATGGCCCCAAGCCCATGAGGAGAGGGTCAACCTTGGTAGTCATCAAAGTGATGCTAATTAAAACCACAAGATACTATTTCCCACCCACCAGAGATGCAAAATTATTTAAAGTCAGGCAAATACCAAGTAGAAGTGGAGTCTGTTTCCCCATCTTTTGTGTCTGGGCTGGTCTGTGACCTGCCTTGACCAATAGAATACAGTGACAGTAACACTGTGTGAAGCAAGTTTAGGCATCCAGAGGCTTTGCAACCTCTGCTCTTGCTTTCTTGGAACACTGCTGCCAAAATACAGAGCCAGGCTAACCTCTGGAGGCTGAGAGACCTTGTGGAGCAGAGACAAACAGGCTGGTCGAGGGTGGAGGCGGGTGAGAAAATACCTGGTCAGCTCCTTTTGGTGTGTGTGGTATCTCCATCAGTCCTGTCTGGAGGCTCTACTCTGCCCTCCCCTCCGCTCCTTTCTTTTCTTTCATAGTAGACTTCATGTTTTTAGAGCAGCTTTAGGTCCATGGAAAAATTGAATGCAAGGTAGAGAGATTTCCACATATATCCCTACCTCCAAGTATGCACAGTCTCCCTCACCGTCAGCCTCCCCCACCAGAGAGGGTAGGTTTGTTATGATCAATGAACCTACATTGACATGTCTTCACCTAAAGTCCATAGTCGACATCAGGGTCCACTCCTGATGTACATTCTGTGGGCTTGAACAAATATATAATGACCCGTATCTACCATTATAGTAACATACAGGGTAGCTTCACTGCCTTCAAGACCCTCTGTGTTCCACCTGGTCATCTGTCCCTCCCCCCGAACCCCTGGCAACCACTGTCTCCGTAACTCCCCTTGTCTGATGTCCCACAGTTTCCTTATCCATCACCTATTGAAGGACTTGGCTGTTTCCAAGTTCTGGCGATGATGTATGGAGCTGCCATAAACATCTCTGTGCAGGTTTTTGTGTGGACATGAGTTCTCAGCTCGTTCAAATCAATACATTTTCTTTTCAATTAAACATTATAGCTACATTTCCAAGTCTTGTGCACTGTCTCTGATCTCATTCTTTTTTTTCCCTCCTCACTGGTTGCCCCCCTCTGCAAGTAGACATGGACCGTTCCAGCCCATGTCCTCATTCACTTTCCATGCATGCACACATCCACAAACAGCAAGTAGCATGCTTCTGTACTATCTGGGGCTCCTTCCTTTCTGTCCCGTGGCTCACACTTCCTTTCTTGCTACAGCGCCATTTCCCAAAGCTGTCTCTAAAGAGCGGCTCAGTGAACCAGCCCTGCCTGTGAGAGCCAGCCCCTGCCCTCCAGAACCCCCAGCCCTACTGGGGAGGCACCATTTGTTGAGAGCATAGCCTCTTCCAAACCTGAGATGAAAAGTTTGGCATGCACAGGTTTGTTCAGTCCTCCCAACAACGTTGCTACTGAAACCTAGGGGGCATGCTCTAACGACACTGCCTTCCAGTTGTTCAAACTCAAAACACTGGAGTCACCTTGGCTCCTCTGTTTCTCTCTCATCCGCTTCCAACTCCTCAACAAATCCTATTTGTTCCATCTTCCAAATACAGCCAGAATCCTGCTCCTTCTATACACCTGCCAGGCCTGAGCCACCATTATCGCTCACCTGCATTACTGCAGTGGCCTCCTCACTGGACTGCTTGCTTCTGCCCCTGGACCCATGTCATTTATTTTCAACATGGCATCCAAACAAATATGGTCAAAACCTTCCCAGGGACCCCCTGCTACCCAGATGCAAACCACAAGGCCCCGCATGACCTGACCCATCCCCTCCCTACCTTCCCCTCCTCCCGTTCTTCTCTTGCTCTCTCTGCTCCAGCCACACAGACCTCCTTACTGTTCCTCCAACATGCCAGGCATGGCCATGCCCCAGGGCCTTTGCACAGGCTGTTCTCATCTTCAGAATGTCCATCCCCCATCAACCCGGTGCAAAAGACAACTTCCCTTGTCTCTTACAGGCCTTTGATGAAATGTCACTTCTCAGTGAGACGTTCCCAGCCACTCTATTTAAAACTGCACTAGGGGCACCTGAGTGGCTCAGTGGGTTAAGCCACTGCCTTCAGCTCAGGCCATGATCTCAGGGTCCTGGGATGGAGCCCCACATCGGGCTCTCTGCTCAGCAGGGAGCCTGCTTCCTCCTCTCTCTCTGCCTGCCTCTCTGCCTGCTTGTGATCTCCGTCTGTCAAATAAATAAATAAAATCTTTAAAAAAAAAAAACTGCACTAGACACACACACACACACACACACACACACCCCACACCTAGCACTCCCCATCCTCCCCTCTACTTTGTGTTTTTTCCATAAAGCTTACTGTCTGGGGCACTGTATACTTCTCTTAGCTATTTTGTCACTGTCTGTCTGTCCTCCCTTACACACAAGCACATCAGCTCCCTAAGGAGAGGATTCTCAGGGCTGTTTGCTCACTGCTGTGGCCTAGCACAACATATGACATCCCATAGATGCTCAGTAAAAGTCGGTGAAGAGATGAATCCACATTGTACTGGTGAAACAACTGAGCCTCAGGGAGGATATGTCACTTGCCCAAGGCCACACAGGAAGGAATGAAAAGCCAGATACAAGTTCCCTGAGCCTAAAGGCCATGCCCTTAACCACGGTACCACCCTACCTCTTTGAACCACACCAGACTGCCTCCTGGTGCCACGTAGGAGGTTCAGCACGTGACAGGAACCACATGTAACACTCTTCTGCCCAGCAGCCTTTGCAGCCTTGGAGGCTGACTCCAGGCAGGGCTTGCAAGTCACCAGGGGCAACAGAGCAGTTGGTCTCATCTGGCCTGAAGGAGGAAGTTCCCTCCTGACCTCAGGGCGATCAGCTGAGCCTTGAGACTTCTTCCCCCCAGTCATGTGACATCTCAAGGGGGGACGGGGTGGGGGTATGACTCATCAGCCCTCCAGGCTGGAGTAGGGCCAGCAGAAGAAAGGGGCTCCCTCAGGCAGCAAGAATGACTGAGGTTAGACCACCAGAAGGACCTTCTGGTAGCCCAGAGTGTGGGAGATGTGGCAAAGGACAGGAGGTCTTTTAACCAAAGGTAGGAGGGGTGTGTGAGAACATTTCCTCCGTGTTGGCGAGGCAAGCCCCTCAGCACGCCCTCCCCCTCCACCAGAATATCAAAGAGTTGGGCTGGCATCTTGCCCATAGGCAAATCAGCACCCAGACTTCCCCTCCGCCTGCTGGTCCCGTCAGCACAAGCTCTGCCCAAGACAAAGAAAGAGCCAGAAAGGCTGGTTAGTTTGCCACCCTCCTTTCGGGAACCAGTATGCAGGGACAGAGGCTCCATTTGGTGACAGGGTGGGGGTTGAGGGGGGCAGGGAGTAGCAGAGAGGACCTACAGCTGAACACAACGGCTGCAATCAGCTCCCCTACCCCCACCCCGACCCAGGGAGCCACCGGAAACAGGAAATGCCTGTTAGCAGGGCTTGCTAAGGAAGACAGAAGAAAGGGGGGGCACCTCTGCTTTCAGTCCTGAAACCCCTTAATCTTGGGACTGCAAGACTTCATCTCGCAGACCAGAGAGGGTAGATGTGCTGTGCTGCCTCTTCAAAGCCTGGAAGCAAAGGTACAGAGCATCAGCTCCGCATCCTGGCCTTCAAAACCTTCCCCATGCCCGCCCTCTTCTGTCTCCTCCCCTCTCACCCCAACACACACTCAACATCTCAGTGTCAGTCGAGGGGGTCAGACAGACATGGTTCCACTCCCAGCCGGGCCGCTGCCAGCGGAGGACCTCAGATGGGTTACTGAACCATCTGGAGCCTCTACTTCCTCATCTCCGCTCTGGGAATGGAAATACCGACCGAATCTCCACTCTAGCACCTGGTCCACCAGGCAGGGTCATACGTTCATTCAGCAAGCATGCATTGAGTGCCTACTGTGTGCCAAGCCCCAGGAAACTGGTAGTGGCCAAGACGGACAGAACCTTGTCTCCACAGAGCTTACAGTCTAGTGGGGAGATGGACATTGAGAAGACAGGGGTATTGATAATTGATTGGTTACAACAGTGGGTGCATGAGCATGAAAAACAGCACAGGGAGCCCTGGGAGGGATCTGGTTAAATGAAAAAGGTGTCTGAGAAAGCCAAGGACTAAGGGATGGCAAAGCAAGAGGAGGAGTGCTCCAGGAAACCTTCCCGCACTGCTGGCTGGGATGTTGAATGGTGCAACCAAGTTGGAAGAATGGTTTGGCAGTTTCTTAAAAGGTTAGACACGCACCTACCACACAACTTGTTCCACCTCCAGGCATTTACACAGAGAAATGAAAGCAAATGTTCACGCATAGTTGAGCATTCACAACAGCCGTATCTGTGGCAGCCAAAACATGGCAACAACCCAAGTGTCCACCAAGGATGAGCAAACTGTGGGGCATCCATACATTGGAGTACTATTCAGGAATAAGGTGTGAAGGACTGATACACACAGGACTATGATAAATCGTGGAAGAATGGTGCCAAGTGAAAGAAGCAGACCGAGGGGGTGCATAGTGTATGATCAGAAGCATTCCAGGTGGCGGGAACAGCCAGGGCAAAGGTCCTGAGGCAGGACCCTGCCTGGTGCATTGGAAAAAGAGGTTGGAGGCCAGTGTGGCTGCAGCAAAGGGAGAAAGGGGGAATGGGAGGGAGTGAGCCAAGGGCAGTATCAGGTGCTGATTTACCAAAACTGGATATCAAAATATTGGTTTTGTTTTGTTTTGTTTTGTTTGGATATCAAAATATTGTAATGAGAGGCGCCTGCATGACTCAGTAGGCTAAGCGTCTGACTCTTGATTTCAGGGTTCTGAGATCGAGCCCCACGTTGGGCTCCATGCCGGGTGTGGAGCCTGCTTAAGATGATCTCTCCCCAACTCCTTCTGCCCCTCCCCCACCTCTCTCCCTCTCTAAGTAATTAAAAAAAAAATAAAACTGTGTAATCAAAATGGGGCCAGTGGTTGTCACCAGAGCATTCTACCCTTTGGCCATATCTCAGAGTCCCCGAGAGGGAAGCACAAATGGTTAATGACATTCCCCCAGATCCCCCAGTCCCACACTCCAGAGCAGATCACACTGAAGAGAACAAGCCCCACACATCTTTTGGGGTGCTGGACGCTGCACCCATGTGGGGATCATCCTGAGTCCCCACACAGACAGGCACAAGACAGACACCCCAAGGGGGATTTCTGGAAACACACTGTCCACTCAGAAGCTATGAAGTTGCTGTGGTGTTCCACCAGGACTACAGGTGACTTGGAAGAAGCCAGGGACAAAATTATTGCAGGCAGACCTCTGATGGGTTGTCTGGAGGAAGGCTGATGTGTGCTGTGTGCTGTGTGCTGTGTGCTGTGTGCTGTGTACTGTGTGCTGGTGGAGAGTCCTAAGAAAGGAGATCTGGGTTTGATCTAAGATTAAACTGAACTCCAAAACCACCAGAGCCATTAGAACTAAAGAGGACCCTGCCTCGGGAAATGAAACCATTGCATTTCACCCGTTCTCGGGCAAACAGCAGTAACAGCAACTCCTGTTGAGATAACACTGAAATCAAATAGGCAGTTAGGATGAGGTCCGCTTGCTCTCAGATCCATTCCCTGCCTGCCCCTTGCTCTGCTCCACAGCGAAGAGAACTACACTTCCCAGACTCCTTTGCACCCTGGCTTCCAGGCAGGCTCAGCCAATGGGATGCCCAGGCAGGAGACAGGAGGAGGGAGGAAGAGAAACCAGGGTATTTCTCCCTCTTCAGCAGCAAATATGTCTCCTTCCTGGTCTCAGCAACCTGATGACAGCTCCTGCACCAGGTCCTGGCTCCCCTGAATGGTTCTGGCCTCTGGACCCTGGTCTCACCACCTCCTCCACTGTTTCTCCTGCCTTGTGGGTTACCTCAGTTTCCCCACCTGTCTCCTCAGCTCCCCCATCACCCATTAGCCATTCCCTGAATGAAATCCTCTCTGTCTGAAAGATCTTAAGATGCTTTCTGCTTTCCTGGCTAAACCCTGACTGGGAAAACCAGAAATGTAAATCCAAGACTATCTCTATTCCTACCTAAAAGGTTCATATGTCCCCTCGAAGAGGCAATATTCGTATAGTGCTTGTGGTCACAGGTTTAGGGGTACAAATCCCAGCATAGCTACTTATTCACTTGGGCAACTCACTTAAACTTTTCATGTTTCCATTTCCTCATCTGTGAGACTAGGATAATAACAAAGAACATGTTATGCTTTCCAAAGATTGCCACAAACACAGCACCCATCCAGCATGCTCTTCTGCAGTGGGACTTGTCACACCGCCATCAGGAGGTGAAGTCTGATTCCCCTGCCCTTGAATCCAGGCTGGTCTTAGCAAATTACAGCAAAGTAACACAACGTGGTCTCTAAGTAGGTTAGAAGAAAACTTGCAGCTTCTGTCTTGATCTCTCCACACTCCTTCTCAAAACTCAGGTACCATGCTGTGAGGAAGCCCAAGCCACACAGATAGGCCATGGGCCACTGCTCCATTCCACAGCCCCAGCTGAGCTCAGCCGTGAGTCACCCCATCCCAGACTCCCAGAGTGCAGGGGAAGGATCCTTCAGCAGATTCCAGCCCTCCAACATTCAAGCCTTCTCATCTTGGGGCTGATAAACCATCATCTCCACACTCCATTTGAATTCTTGACTCACAGAATCTGTGAGAATTCTAAAATCGTTGCCTTTAAGTTTGGGGTGGCTTGATTCACAGAAGAGATAACCTGAACATCATGGCACCCACTCCATGGATTTGTTGTGAAAATCAAATGAGTTAAAAGTGTTGCATACTTGGAACAACTGTACATCATAAATGTTCCATAAATGGGACCTGTTTCTACTGTTATTTATTATACTTTCTGACACTACTCCCATCCCTTCAATTGAACGGTTTGTTTCAAAGGACCAACACCTCACTGTGGATACACTTTCTTCCTTTGGTCTCTGGCTTTCCCCCCAAGTCACTGGTTCTCTTCTGACTCCTTGGCTTCTTTTTCCCCCTCCTCTCTCCCAACCTCTCCATGCTGCTGCACCCTGAGGCTCAGACCCCTTTTCTTCTCTCTCTCTCCTCCCTCCCCAAATGATCTCATCCACCTCTATGAGTTTGCTTACCAATCACTACTAGGTACTGCTTACAGCATGTGACAACTTTACAACCATTCACTCATTTAATTCTTGTAACAGACCTATAAGGCAGGGACTATCCTGACCCCTATTTGAAAGGTGGGGAGACTAAGGCACAGCAAGGTACAGTAACTCACCCAAGATCCCACAGTCAAGACTAGAACCCAGACCCCCATGTAACTAGAGTCCTTGCCCCTCAACCATGGTTTCTCAGCCTCAGCAGAACTGATATTTTAGTGGCTGTCCTGGGATTATAGGACATTTAGGATATCAGCAGCACTCCTGGTCTCTACCCACTAGATGCCAGGAGCACACCACTCCCTCCAGTAGTGAAAACCAAAACTAGCTGCAGGCATTGCCAAATGTGCCCTGGAGAAACAGAGTTGCTCCCCACACCCCCAGGTGAGAACCACTGCACTAACAACTATGCTATGCTGTCTTCCAACTCCAAGGTAACTCAGCCCCATCAGAACACCCCCAAAACTTGACTCTCCCCAACCTTCCCATCTTAGCAAATAATGCCCCCATTCACACAGGTTCCTAAGCTCCAAACTTAGACATCATCTCACCTTCTTTCGTTCACTCCCACCACTCCCATCTGGTCTGTCAGGAAGTCTGGCTAGTACAACCACTGAAATGTGAGCCCTCCCACTATTCCTGACTCCTAGTCCAGCCACCATCTCATCCCTGTGGGACACCTCCATCAACCCCTCTGCCCAGGTCCCCTCACTGCCATTTCAATTACCCTAACAGTCTGGTCCCCACAGAGCAGCTCGAGGGACCTCTTTAACCCACCAATTTGCTTAAACCATCCAAGGACTTCCCATCACATCTAATTACGACATACCCACAGCCACACTAGAGAAGTGCGTTCCTCCCAACCTTAATCCCAGCACTCCCTCTTTACCATTCACCTTCATTTAGACCCTCCTCACCACAGGGCCTTTGCATGTCATTTGCCTCCTTGCGCCATTTCTTCCCAGAGCCAGCTCCCCATCCTTCAGCTTTCAACTTTCCTTGACCACCCTCCAGAAGCATGCCCCTTTCCTCTTCTCCATCTTGACCTTGGCTTATTTTGTCTGCAGCATTTATTGTAATATTTTACTGATTTCCTTTTTTACTGTCTATAGTGGGTTGAATAGTGACCCCCTCCAAAAGATATAACTACCTCAGCTCCCTGGAACCTACCTGCAAATGTGACATTATTGGGGGGAAAAATTTAAAAAGGACTTTGCAAGACAAAATTAATCTCGAGATCACGAGATCATCCTGGATTACTGGGGTGGGCCCTCCATTCATCAACAAGTGTCCTTACACAAGACACACAGAAGAGAACCATAGACAGACAGACACGGAGGACACAACCTGGTGAAGACAGAGTGACACAGTCAGAATTCAAGGAAAGCCTGGAGCCCCCAGAAGGTGGAAGAGGCAAGAAATGGATTCTCCCCAAGAGCCTTCAGAAAGAGCTTGACCCTGCTCACACTTTGATTGATTTCAGACCTCTAACCCCGGGAACCGTGAGACAACGTATTTCTGTTATTTTAAGCCATCAGTGTGTGGTCCTTTGCTCGTGCAGTTACAGGAAACAAGTACACTGCCCCTCTCCCCCACAAGGCCATGAACTCAGAAGACCAGAGAATGTGTCTGCTCTGTTCTTTCCCATAACCCCGGCAATCAGCACAGCTCCTGTTGTTCATAATAAAATAAGTGATTATTCTGACCCAACAAAGCTCTCGATCTCTTCCTCACTGTCCCCAGACAGTAATTGTTCATGCATGTCTCTTTGGACCCTCCCCAAGTTCGGAAGCTTGCTCCCTCCAAAATGGAGTTGGGGGGGGGATAGGGGATTCTGCCTCCTGCGGGACATTTGACAATGTCTGCAGACATTCTCTTGTCATGGCTCCAGGGGAGAGGTTGCTACAGGCATTGAGTGGGTGGAGGTCAGCTATGTCGCCAAACATCCTACCATGCACAGAGCAGCCCACAGGACTGAAAAAGATGGGGCTCCAACAGCCAGCCGACGGCACCAGTGAGAGGCTGTGCAGCGACTTCATACTTGGTGCCAGTATAAACATTGATTGCCTCCTGACATCTATTCCCACTTCTTCTGCTAGCAGCCCCTCAGCGTCTCCTGGGGAGCCACCAGATCTCCTCCACATCTACCTCCTTTGGGTGGGGTCAACTCCTCCCCAGCTCCAGGAAAAATATGCGACCTCAGCCTGGCCAATCAGAACGGCATAGTCTACCCACCACAACAATTGGTTGAGGAACAGACACGTGACTCCCTGCCCATCCATCCCCACTCCCTCTATCCCCACCCCCTGCCACATGCACACACAAAGAAATTATGTCCAGTGAAGTCCAGACTTGGGCTTGAGCAACCATTTTTCACTGTACACAAAAATGTGGGTACCTAAATTTGGAGCACCTGGGCACCCTTGCCGGCCACCATGAGAGGAAAGGATGATTGAGAATGGAGGAAAACACTGAAAAAACAGCTGAGTTAAGTTAAGAGTGGAGGTGATCCTGAGATAGAGCCCCTGGATCCAGCTCGACCTGAATACATTTTCTCCTAAGCTTTTCAGTTATGTGAGCTAATAAATGCTATTTTTTACTAAGCCAGTTTCAGTTGGGTTTTCTGTCATAAGGGCTAAAACTCTTGGTTAAAATTTCTGCAGACGGAGCTCAGAATTTCTTCAACCTTCAAACTTCTCCAACTGAACATCCCTTATTTCTTCCCCCGGGGACCTGACTCCCAAGTTCCTCCTGAAACCCGGGTCTCCAATCACCATCCGTGCTAGAAGTTCAGCTGTGCCCATTCAACACACCCTTGGGTTCTTTCCACTTCCAGTGCCCTTAATGTTAACAAGGCAGACAAGCAGAACTTCTTTTGGCTCCTCAATTATGCCCCAACCTCCCACACTCAATTGACATGTCACCTCCTCCAATAGGCCTACCCTGATTGCTTCTGGGGTTTCCCGCGCCTCTCTGCTCCCACAGTCCCTGGGCTCCACCCACCCATCAGCAGACTGTTCCACTCTCAGGTTAACTACCTAATTCCTCATCTATTTCCATGAGCTGCATGAGGATCTGTGTGTTGTTCATCATGGAATTCTCCATCATCCTGTACATGGTTTAATACAAGGAAATATCCATGACATGGATGGTGTCATCCTTATTATTATTACCACCACATCATCATTTTCCCCGTTTTATATGTGAGAAAACCAAAGGCAGGGGAGGTCTGAACACTTGCCCAAAGTCACATAATTAGGAACCAGTAGAAGCAGGGACTGATCTCAAACAATCCGTACTTAACCACAGCTAACCAACAACCACTAACCAATAATAAGCAAGCACTCAATGAATCCCACTAAATCAGGGATCAGTTGGTAAACTCTTTCATGTAATGAAAGCAGCCACAGACAATATGTCAACAAATGAGTGTGATCATGTATTGATTAAATTGTGTGTATGAAACAAGGCATAAGTTATGATTTGCTCTCCCAATATTAAAGGAAGGGTGAGTGAATGAAGTGAATAGTTGATAATATTATTGAGCACCTACTATGTGCCAGTGCTGTTCTGGCACCAGCGACACAGCTGTGAACCAAAAAGACAAAAGCCTTGCCCTGACATTCCACTGGGGGAGCAGATAATAAGCAAAAAGTAAAAGCTATGTAGGTCAGAGGACTATAAGTGCCATGGAGAAAAATAAAAATAAGAAAAAGAAGAGAGAGCACAGAGGGGCAGGGGCTAAGGGGTACAATCTTATGTGTGGAAGCCAGGAAGCTCTCTGATAAGAAACCTGAAGGAGATAAGAGACCAATCACAGTGTATATCTGGGGGAAGACAGATCCACAGAGAAAGAACAGATGTGCAAAGGCCCTGAGGTTGAATCAGACCAGGTGGGTTGTGGGAGCAGTGAGGAGGCTCGTGTATCTAGAGCAGAATAAGTAAAAGGAAGGGGGAGGGGAGGGCCAGGAGGTGGGCAGAGGCCAAATGCATAGACTCTCATGGGCCAGGGTGAGGACTTTGTCTTTTGCCCCAAAGGCAATGGGGAGTCATGGGAGTCATGGGAGGGAAAGGAACAGGATTTCCCAGCACCCTCTGTGGAAAGTGCTAAAGGGTGACCTTTCCCAGTACTAGGCACAAAAGAAGGTTCGTGAACAGAAAAAAATGGAAGAAAAGAAGGCAAAATACCAAATGTTCGACCTTCCAGACTTCTGTCCCCATCAGCCACAGTAGTCATGTTGAGATGAGGTCTTCCAACCAATCCAACCCAACCCAACCTACTTGGCTGAGATTTGCTCCCACCCAGGCTCCCCAGTCCCTAGCTGAGTCCCTCCACCATGGCTTCAGTTCAAGCCCTCCTCATTCCTTATTCCACTACAGCTTCCTCAAAGCCAGCCTCTCTAGACCTGCCTCTCTAAAGCCAGCTAGGCATCATTCCACAGTTCTACAGCATTCTCTTCTATGTCCACTCAAACATTTCCTGTGCTCCCTGGCTCCCGGCTAAACCATTCTCAGCCTCCCTTGCAGTTGGATGGGACCATGTGATGGAGTTCTGGTGAATGGATCAAGAATGAAGGCGACAGCACCACTTCTGGGCCTGGCCCATGAAAGCCTCCTATAGTCTCCCTCCTCACAGTCTTCTTCCCCACCTTCTGGGATAGGGAGGACTCCAGGGGCTTTAAGGAGAGTAGGGCTATGGGATGGAAGAAGCCCAGGTCCTGTAGGGACTTTGTAAAGAAGAGCCACTCCCTTAACCCCCAGTTGACCCAAACTTGATTGTGATGTGAGCAAGAAGGAAACCATTACTGCTACTGAAGTGTATACTTTGTTACAGCAGCTAACATTACACATCCTGACTTATACCACATCGGACAGCCAACTCATACTAACTGAAATCAAAGTATCAAAAAGAAGCCTTCCGGGGCGCCTGGGTGGCTCAGTGGGTTAAAGCCTCTGCCTTCAGCTCAGGTCATGATCCTGGGGGCCTGGGATCAAGCCCCACATCGGGCTCTCTGCTCAGTAGGGAGCCTGCTTCCTCCTCTCTCTCTGCCTGCCTCTCTGCCTACTTGTGATCTCTGTCTGTCAAATAAATAAATAAAATCTTTAAAAAAAAAAAAAGAAGAAGAAGACTTCCCATTATTTAAGCATTGGCTAAATCTAGCACATCAATCGCACCAGTAAGGAACTTAACTTAACCTATCACATTTAACCCTCACATAAACCTGAGATAAAGGTGCTGTCCACATCCCCATTTTGTAGATAAGACAACCAGGGCTCAGAGAGCAATGTTTTTCTTCTTCAAGATCGCAAAGGTAGTAAGTACCTGACTTGAAATTCAGGCCAGCCTAATATATAAAGAGTTCCTAAAAACTAATAAGAAAGAAAGGACAGCAGTCCCAGAAGGGAAGAAAGAATAAAGGGGCAAATGATACAAACAAATATTTCTTCACCAAGAGAAAATAGAAATAGATCTTAAACAAAGGAATAGAGGTTCAAGCTCATTCAGAATAAGAGAAATGTAAAGTGAGCCATAATAAGCTCCATATATCACCCATCAAGTTGGCATGACTCCAATGTCTTAACAATGGAACAGTCTGTGGCAAGGTGATGGCCAATAAGCAGTCTCATGCTCTGTTAGTGGTGATGTAACTGGAATAACCCACATGGGAACAGGCCCAGATGGAGAACAACTTGGCAATATCTGGCAAAAACACAGGCCCAGCCACTTTGAGCCAGTAAATCCTTCTGAGAACTTATCCTGTGGGGATACTTGCTCATGTGTACGGCAGCAACATTAACATTCCTGTGTGGCCAGGGACTTTTCTAAGTTCTTGATAGTGATTCATTATCCCTCCCAGTGATGCTTAAAGATAGGGATTTATTATCCCCATTTTAGAGATGAGGATACTGAGGCACACAGAGGTTAGGTAACAAACCCAAGCTCACACAGACGAGGAGTCAAAAAATGATTCATGGACAAGGTTAATGGTTGCAGTAAATGTGTCATAACAAAAGTCAGACACAATCCAAGTGTCCACTGATACAGAGGATGATAAAATAAATGATTGCCCCATTAAACAATGGGATAGAGGCGGTTTGGGGTAACTGCGGACAGCAAAAATCCCAGCACCAGGCTACCCAGGCTTCCAATCCCCAACTCTGCTGCCTTTGAGTTTGGCACCCTGAATCAAGTTACTGGACACCTCTGTGCCTCAATCCGTTCTGTGAAAAATGAGGATAACGTACCTTCTGCCACCTCTGGTGTTACGAGGATTAAACAAGTTAATGTATAGAAAATGTTTACAGGGTGCCTGGGTAATGCAGTCAGTTAAGCAAAAGACTCTTGGTTTCGGCTCAGGTTGTGATCTCAGTGTCATGAGATTGACCCCCACATCAGGCTCAGCACTCAGGGCAGAGTCAGCTTGGGACTCTCCTTCCCCCTCAGCCCCCGTCCCCTGCTCATGCTCTCTTTCTCTCTCTCTCTAAAATAAATAAATATATCTTAAAGAAAAGAAGAGAAAATGTTTACAACAGGAATATGAAAACTTCTTCTACAAAGATCTGGAAAGTTAATATTTTCAGCTCTGCAGGCCAGACAGTCTCCGTGGCAACTCCGCAGTTCCACAGTTGTAGCCGGAAAG
Source organism: Neogale vison (assembly GCF_020171115.1). Lineage (NCBI taxonomy): Eukaryota > Metazoa > Chordata > Mammalia > Carnivora > Mustelidae > Neogale > Neogale vison. Next base: position 219,789,311 of record NC_058096.1, read on the forward strand.
CAGCCGTAGACAATACATTCAGGAATCAATGGACATGGTTGTGTGCCAATAAAACTTTATTTATAAAAACATGCTGTGGTCCAGGGGCACCTGGGTGGTTCAGTCTGTTAAGCGTCTGCCTTCAGCTTAGGTCAGGATCCCAGGGTGTTTGCTCAGTGGGGAGCCGGCTTCTCCCTCTCTCTTCACCCCCTGCTAGTGCTCGCTCGCTCTCTCTCTCACGCGCTATCTCTTTCTCTCTCTAAAATAAATAAATAAAATATTTTTTTTTTAATGCTGCAATCCAGATTCAACTGTTGGATTGTTGTTTGCTGGCACCTGGTTTGGACTAATGCCTAACACATAGTTAACACAATAAAAGTCATTTGTGAAATAAATAGACTCTCCAGCAAACCGTGCAGTCAGGTGGTGGTTGTTGTTATTGTTTTAAATAAGGACAATCTCTATATATTGATTTGGAAAGAGTCCCAAGATGATTATTAAGTGAGGAAAGCCAGACAAAGCAGTCAGTAGTATGTGCCATCTTCCATTTAAGGGAGGAGGGTGGGAAATAAGAACCTAAACTCCTATTTGCTTATGTTTGCATGAAGAAACTCTAGGAGGATACACAGTCAACTTGAAAGAAAGAAAGAGAGAGAGAGAGAGAGAGAAAAGAAAGTAGTTTGCTTATGGGAGAAGGAAGGAGCTGGGTGTATCTGAGGGACAGGACTAGAAGTTTAATTTTTCCTTGTGCATCTTTTTATGTGTTGCTGTTTTTTAAAGATTTATTTATTTGAGAGACAGAATGAGCAGGGTTAGGGGCAGAGGGAGAGACAGAGGGGGCAGCAGACTTCCCGCTGAGCAGGGAGCCCAATGTGGGGCTCAATCCCAGGACCCCGGGATCACGACCTGAGCTGAAGGCAGATACTTAACTGTGAGCCACCCAGGCGTCCTGCTTCTTGTGTGTTTTAATATTTGAACCATATGAATGTATTATTCAACCAAGTAAATATTTTAAAGATTCTTGCAGCTCTCTGTCCCTGATCACAGGGTTTCTCAACCTCAGCCCTACTGACGTTTGGGGCAGAGAATGCTCTGCTGTGGGTAGCACTGTGGGACACTGAGTAGGATCCCTGACTTCCATCCACTAGACTTCAGTACCACCTCCCAGATGTGATGAAACCAAACAAAAGTCCAGATATTGCCAAATGTCCCTGGGGGTCAAAAGCAGCCCAGCTGAGAAATATTCCCCCAACCCAAAACCCCCCATCCCCCCATCCCTCTTGCTGTGTTACCTTTTGCTACCCCACATCCTTCCAAAGAAAACTTTTTTGTTTAGTGAGGGTTTATCAGGCATCAGGGTTTATCAGGGTTTATCAGACACCATAATAAGCAGTATTGAAATAACACAACAGTCCTCGAAATAAAGGTCCCATTTTTAGCCATGTTTCACAGATGGGGAAACTAAGGCTCAGAGAGGGTAAGCCAGGAAGTGAGGGCATCAGGATTTGAACCCAGGTCTGGACCCTCAGAGTCACTGCCCTCCAGCTGACCCCCTTTCTAACTCTCCCGCCCTCTCCCCTGCCTCTGCCAGTGGCCTGGGCATTCTCAAGCTGGGAACCTTGACATCATCTGGGCCCCAGTGCCTGCTCCACCAGGTCTAATCAGCTCCCACGCCCTGGTGGGTCTTTCCCACAATGACTGTCACATTCGTCCCTTCCTCTCCACTCCCTTGGCCTTAAAGTTTCATCTCTGCAACCCAGAATGTGGACTCCCAGAGAGAGGAAGTGAGCTAGGATGTCTGGCGGTCAAGGTGCCACCTGTAATGGGATCCTCCCTTGGCCCCAGATCTCAGCTTGGAGATCTCACCCAGCTTGGAGACTCGCTCTGGTCTGACTTCAGCCATGAGCCATTCCCAGCAGACTTGAAGGCCACCCACGAGCTCTCACCTCAGGCCCTTTGCACTGGCTGTACCCCTGCCCAGGAGTGCTGTGTCCCTGGATTCACAAGGCTCATCCCCTCGTTTTCCCCAGGACTCTGCTCAAATGTTACCTTATCAGTGACCACCTATTCAAGAGTGCGACCCACACGCTCTGGAGCTCCCTCTTCTGCTTTGATTTCTCCAGAGCACCTACCCCCTCCCCACAGGTTAAATGTTTCCGTATTTGCTCACTGTTAGTCTGGCCCACTAGCAGGCCAGCTCCTCAGTGACAGCGCTCTGGGCGTGTCTCCTGCCCACTGTCCCGGCACCAAGAAGGGGCCTGACAGACGTCACAATTGCCCTGGAGTGCAGGTGCCCTTCCCACCCTCTTCCCTGGAAACAGCTGAGAAAAAGCAGAAGAACTGAGAAGCATCCGGATTCTGGTCCCCACACCTTCGTCTATGCTGCTCCGCCCTTCCACATCTCAAAGGTGGTCCACGGCCCTAGCTTAAATCAGAGAACACAGGGTCCTGCAAATCTAGAAAGGCTGTTCTGTTCTGGGGGAAACTTCCTCCACCTCAATGGGACCACCTTTCAGCTTCCCGCACTCATCCCCCCTGTGAATGGGGAAAAGGGCTGAGCTTTGCAGGGAGACAAGATGAGCAGAGGGAGGAAGGCACAGAGGTCCAGATGGGAGGACTGGGGAAACACCCCTGCCTGACCTGGGGCCCAACACGGCTGGACATAGGAAGCCAGAGCAATGGGAAACTCCTACTCACTCTTCAAAACCCAGCACAAGTGTCCCCTCCTGCATAAAGCCTGACATCGCCAGGCAATGTCTTGCCTTTGCTTTAAGCTTCCCAGCCCAGAGGTGTCTCCCTGTGTCCTAGCCGTGACCATGCAGGGCTAGGGGTCTGTGTCTCCCCAGTCTGGGAGCACCATGAAGGCCAGGCCCAGACGGGGCCTTGGCTCTGTCCGGCACAAACAAGGACGTTGCCTCCCTGTAGTCCTTCCAAAATCTTAAGGCCAGGCAGCCACCCCCCACTCCCCTCGCCCTTCATTAGACAACCAGCTATAAGCAAGATGCAGGCAGGGGTTGAAGTTCATCCTCAAGTTTATCCACTTCCCCATCAGCGGCTATTAAAGCCTCACTGGGAACCTTTACCCCTTCTGGGTCCAGGGTCTGCCGGTCCGTGGCTACTTCCCTATCCAATGGAAGCCAGGAGGTAAGCAAATGTATGCAAATCCAGGAAGGCCTGTGGCCAGAGGGGCTGGGCCCCTGGAGTTCCCTCATCCTTCCAGGAAGCCCTGCCTGGGCAAAGGAGGGTGGGCCACCCACCTTCCCCACCCCATGGCTATGTCCCCAGAGAATGCCCCCCAGAGACCCCCAAGGATGTGCTCCCTGAGCAGTGACTTCCCCTCTCCACATCCCGCACGTGGCATCTCAGGGACCAGAGAAAAGGCCCCCCCAGGCCAATCCACAGCTTCCAGGCACCAAGCTTTCATTCCAGAGTGGAGCCCGAGGGCCAGACAGGAGTGTCCTCTTGGACTTCCAAGGCAGGTGAGGCACCAGGAGCGCCCAGCCCCAGCATACACGGCTTCCCCCCAGCACCCAGACACTACAGGGACCCAGAGAGGGGATCCAGTCACGTTACCTCCTCCACCCCAACCGCATTCAAATAGGGATTTGAATATATTTCCTGAGTCTAGAAGGGCCCCCGCTTGCTCGCTCGGTACAATCCACCCTCCCCGGACCCGGGCCTTTGCAGTAATCCCTACAGAGAAAGACTAGCTCTTTCTAGGCTCCAAAACCCCAGGACCCACTCTTGGGTTGAAGACCAAAGCTTTTCTCAATGTCTCTCTGGAATGGATAGAGCTAGGAAGACCAGAGCCCAGGGGCCCATAGCCCCCCACCCGCCCCACGCACCCCAGGCCCAGGCAGGAAGCGAAGGGGAAGAAGATGTGAGGGGAAGGAAGGGGCCCAGGGCCCGGGAGGAGGAGACACATGTCGGGGAAGAAGCTGGTGGAGGCCCCTCCCCCATAGGCAGAAGGGGGGATGTCAACGGAGGTACCCTTTTGGCCACCTGGGGGTTCCCAGGTATCCCTCAAGCCCCCCCCCCACAGTCCCATCGGAGAGTTGAACCTCTGTGGAGTCAGCCTGGGGCTTGGAAGCTTTAACCCTGAGTTTGTCAGTTCTTAGCCTAGATGTGCAGGAACTCAGAGCCTGTCAACCCATTCCTGGGACCCTTGGGTGAGACACCCGTGGGATCTCGGCGCTCACCACCCCCTCCCTCCCGCTGCCCATCCCCCCCCCACCCCACCCCCACCCCCGTGCCAGCCCCAGCGTCCAGCACACATTCCCTTCTCCATCACAGGCCCGGAGTTTCAGTGCATTGACTCTCCAGGTGCCAGCCGGGGGTGTGGGGCCCCCCCACCTCCAACCCTTGGTGCCCCAGCCAGTGGCCGGCTCACCTGGGACATCTGGGGGCGCAGGTTGACCTCACGCAGGTTGATGGCATGGGGCAGCAAGTTGTTGAGCAGCTGGCACAGGAGGACGCCATCCCGGAGGGCCTGTGCCAGCTCGCACACCTGGGCGCCATCCCAGGTCACCCGGTGACTGGGCGGCAGCACCCGACACTGGATCAACCAGTGAGTACACTGGCGCCACAGCTCCATGGCCGCTGCCTTCCCGGGTCAGCCCGCGCACCCTTGCGGCCTCCGCGGCCTGCCTGCCTGCCTCCGCTAGCTAGCTACCACTTCCTCTTCTCTGCCTGTAACTGTCGCTCTGAGAGGGGGTGGAGGGGGAGGAGCCCTGGGGGGGGTGTAGGGGGGCGGGAGCACCTGCAGCCCAGCCCCTTCTCTGCAGGACCTGGCATCTCTTCTCCCCCCACCAGCTCAACACAGGGGCCTGGGCATCTGGGCAAGGTATGACGACCCTCCTCTTCTTCCAGCCCACTGCCCTGCAGCCAACCAGGCCCTCCGTGACATGCCCCGTCCCCTCCCTGCCCTCACCTCTTCCACTCACCACTTTCTGCTCCAGACACACAGGCACTGTTCCTCCAAGACACCAGGCCACCCCAGAATCTTAAATCTTGCCACAGGGACTTTGCACATGGTGCTCTGGGGCCTTAGGCAAGCAACTTCATGGCTAGCTCCCTCACCTCCAACAGTGACCCCCTCACCTCTGCTCAGTGTCACCTTCTCATGAAATCTTCCCAAATCTCTCCATTTCAAATCACAGACTTTCCTTCCCACTCTCCTGCATTGAAGCCCTGAACACCATCCAACAAACCTGACATTTTATCATAATTCTTTCTTTATTGTCTATTTAGAAATCTCTGTCTCATATGTTCCGCACCTGGCATAAATACATGGTCCGCAAGTATTTGTTGAATGAATAAATAAATGGTTGGAAGCTTTTTTTTTTTTTTTTGGCTCTACCTCTGACACCCCCAAATTCATTTAGGTATGGCTCTGGCCCTGGCCACCACTGTGTCTTTCCTTATAGACTTCGAGAGGGTCGCTCATTAATCCATTCGTTTGGCAAACATTTACAGCCTTCGTAGACCTCATCACTACCTGAAATCATTTTGTCTACAAGGTCCCTCGCCCCACCTCCACCCCACTAGACGCATAGACTCCCCTCCCCCCCATCTGCCTCACCAGGCACCCCTCCTGGATTTTCTTTTTAATTCTTCCATCACTAGGGGGCGCTAGTCTCCTTCAGTGGAGATACCCCCGACCTCCCAACGCTCTAACCGTACCAAAACTAGGTGCGAGGAGGTCAAGGAAAAGACACTCCCCCCAGCATTTCCTAAGCCTCGAGACTCTTCCACATTCGCGCGGGGGAAAGCCGAGCCTGGAAATCACCAGCTCTGCGATCCCACAGGCACCGAAACTTTTCATCTCCAACCATCCCGGGCGCTCATTTCCTCATCTGTAAAATGGGTGACAGTAACCTTCACCATTTGGAAGCACGGTAGGGGTCAGAGATCGTGGGCCTGCACAGAGGAAGGAGAGGACGGCAGGATGACGCTCCAGGGCTCCAGGTACGAATCCCGTCTGCGCCACTCACAAGCCGGTCAACTTGGGCAAATGGCTTAGCCGCCCCCTGCCTCCGTTTCTCCATCTGGAAAATGGGCGTGATGGAAATAGCACCTACTTCACTGAGAGGTCGATGTAAAAATCAAATGCGTTGAAGCAGGTCAAGGAAGCGGAACGGTCCTGGCACACAGAGCCCTCAATAAACGCGGCTAGACCGTCCCCCCTCTTGTTCCAGATCCACTCCCCCAACCTTCCCCTGCTTGCTCCAAGCATCGTGATGGAAGCCCCCCTCCCACCTCCTTCCTCCCACCAAGGAAACCACCTGAATGTCTCCCACGCCATAATCCCCCAGAGTTAGCTCATCTCCCTCCCGCTGTTACACGGGGAAGCCTGTCGTGTTTTCCCGCATCCGTCTCCACAAAACCCGACACGCACTGGAGTTCCCTTCCCGGAAACCCAAGGGGACGGTCTGGAGGAAGCGCACCTCTACGTCACAGCAGCCGCCAACCCCGCGCTGCAGGAGAGCCCGTAAGGGGCCGTTCTGTCCCCTCGAGGAACCCTGGGGGTGAGGAGAGAAACACTCCGCCCCATGTCCCAAGGGGTCGGGGTACTTAGGACCAGCCTGCGAGGAACCGAGTTGCCTAGCGCTAAGGGGCGGGACTAAGAGGGGCGAGGAGCGTGTGGGCGTGGCCAACCGATGGGAGCGAGGCGACGTTCTAGGCCGCAGGGGGCAGACGGATTTTCCCAAGGGGGCGTGGTTGGTTTGTGGGCGTGGTTTTCAGAGGGGCGTGGTTAGTGTCTAGAAGCGTTCTAAGAGGGTGGAGCGGAGACTGGAGGGCGGGTGTCCTGAGAGGCCACCTTCGGAGGCGGAGTCCTCCGGGGCGGGGCCAGGTGAACTGACTCGGGAACCCGCGGGTGCGGCGGGAGAAGGTGGGGCCGGCTGGGGCGGGGAGGGAGGTCCCGGAGCCGTAGAGCCTCAGGCTTCGGCCTGGCCCCAGCCCGTCACCAGCTCCGCGGGTCCCGGCCCAGGTGAGTGAGGGGCCCCAGGCACATCCAGGATCGGGGGTTACTGTGGGAGGGGAGTCCTCTCTTTTCCAAGTGGGGCCACCGGCTCGCAGGGAGAATCTGAGTGTAGGTCCAAGAGCATCAGCGGACGTAGAAGGGTCGCCGAGTGCTGTGCGTCACGCGTGTCCGTGTACCTGGGCGTACCTGGGAGTGCATCTCAAAGCGTGTTTCCTGTGCAACACGAAAATCTTCCTGTTCCCACTTTGCCTGAACAATCTTTCTAACCACAAACCAGATCGCGCCCCTCCCTCATTTAAAACCCTTCCGTAACTCCCATGGCATCCCGCTAAAATGAGAATTTGGGGTGCACCAGAATGGTTTCTTCCCTGCTGACTTCGCCGCTGTCCACTCAGCTCCTTGCTCGGTGCATTCCAGCTACAACGGCTTCCTTGATGCTGCAAAGTGAAAAGAGTTAGTTCTGTCTCACCCCCAGGCCTTTGCGCTTGCTGTCCACCCGCCCATCCCCCACCCCACCCCCATCCCCTGTCTGGAACTGCTCTTTCTCTGAACCTTTGCGCGACTGTCTCCTTCCCTTTACTGAGGGCTCAGCTCCAATGTCACCTGGTGACATTTGTGGGAGAGACCTTCCTGACTCTGTTATTTACAGTAGCTACCTCCTCCAGGCTTCTTTACCGCACGTCCCCATTTTATCATCTTCAGTGATTACTCGTAGACATTATCTTCTTCATTCCTTGTGTGCTATTTATCGTTTGTCTTGCCCACCGGACAGCACAGGGCAGAGCCTTGATCTCATTCATCACTGGGTCTCCAGGGTCAAGAACGGGTCCTGGAACATAGTAAATGCTCAACCAATCAGTGTTTGCTCAATGTCAAGTGTGAGTAACTGTGTCCGACTGTGTCCACGTGTCCATGTGTATAGTTGACCCCCTTCACATGTGTGTACATAGGTGTGGTCTATAGGGCATGAATAACCCCCTTCTTTTCTCCATGTCTCCCCTTACCCCATTTTCTTCCTGATTCTGCTCCCTTCTTCTCTCCCCTGCCCAAATATCCAGAAATTATTCCAAAGGATGAATGGCAGGAGGAGGGTTTATTTGGCCTGTGTCTAACCTGCGCCCACTCTGCGCCCCCCTCATCCAAATTCCTCTCCTCCAAACCAACCAGAGCCTTGTGAGTGGCCCACGTGCGTGCCCACTAAAGAGGGCACAAGACAGAGGAAGCTGGCATCTGGGGACTCAAGACAGAGGCTGGCCTGGCCCAGCTGACAAACAGGAAGTACACAGGCATCCAGGAGACACACCTGGTGTTCAGGCATGCAGCACCTGGGGCGGGCCTGGGAACTTGTTGCCCGTTTCTGGCCCTCAAGGCCCTGCTGACTCAGGATGAGAGAATCCTGGTGCTGTTTCCCTGCACACCCAGCCAGGCCCAGAACACCTTAGGGGTGGAGGAAGTGAGAAACGGACCCGCTGCTTCCCTCCCATCCAGGGCAGGTTTTCTCCACCAGACACTGGAGACACACAGGGCCTGAGGCCCGGCCAATATCAAGGGAGTCCCAAAATGTCTGAGATCTGACTTTTGACCATAATAATAACAAACCGCATGGCTCCAAAATTTAAGAATCTGCAAGTGCCAAATTGCTGTTTGCTGGCATTTCTACAAAATATGACTTTTTAATGTCCTTAGAATGTATTGCATCGGAGGGGCACCTGGCTGGCTCAGTCGGTGAAGTATGTGATTCTTGATCTCAGGGTTGTGAGTTTGAGCCCCATGCTGGGCACAGAGCTTACTTTAAAATATAATAATAAATAATAACATTTTTTTAAGAAATGGTGTTACATTGGAAAGCCCCGTATGGGTTAGATTTTCTTACAACTTAGGAATTCTTGAGTGTGTACACATACATTAGAAGGTAGTGATTACTCAAATACATTCACTCTGGTCTGGAATGTTCTTTCACCCAGCTGGCTCACTCCCTCAAAATCCTCCAAGTTGTCACTGACTGAGACCTTCCCCGGCCACCCTATGGAAAATCTTATCTCTACCACTGAATCTTCATATTCTGTCCCTGGCTTTATTTTCCCACTTACGTCTTTCTGATCTATCTACCCCTCATGTCCTTATTTATTTTCTTAATTACTGTCTCCCCCACTGGAGCAGCAGGTCTCCAAGGGCAGGTAGGGGAGCAGCAGGTCTCCAAGGGCAGGGATACCCGTTTCATTCACTGCTGGGCCTCTGATGCCCAGCAGCACCTGGCACATGGTGGGTGCCCCATAAATATTAGTTTGAGTGAATTAGGTAATGAATTTTCTCTGAAATGTAGCATCATGTCATCGGCATGAAAATTGCATTACATTTGAAGGGAGTGCCTAGGTCTTCTCCCTTTGCAAGAATCCTAGTGAATGCACAAGTGCTTCCGTGAGATCACAGCCAATTCTAAATTGAATTAATCATAGCCTAATTTATATGATGTATGTATATGAATCTAGCATGTATATATATAAACAAAATCTAATGTATATATATTTCTATGAGTAACTTGTTTAACTTAGAATATGTTTATATGTTATATGTTTAGAATATGTTTGTATGTTAGAATACAGAGAGAGAGAGAGAGAATTGCATTTTACGGTTGATAGGATGTGGGCTACTGTCTCCAAAACTAAGGGGAATATGGAAAGGCTGACCAAGCCACCCAGGAAGCTTAGGAAGCAGGAATAATTCTTCCCATTTTACAGATGTGAAAGACTGAGGACTGTTGAAAGTACAGAGTTCAGCCCCTGCACCCTCTGCCCCCAAGAGCTCCATGCAGGGGCTACAGGATGGAGAGGACCTTGCCAGCCAGCCCTGGTACCACGGCCCCCTGTCCCGTCAGGTATCTCCACTTCCTGCAGGGCCTCAGCACCTCTGATAGGGAACCTCTCCCGCCCTTGAACTACTGGGGACTTCTGGGGACTGCTAGCATCCTGGGGGAGGGACTTACAGTCAAGGTCTATTGGAAGGGGTGGCTGAGGGTCTGGGGACTGTCTTGAAGCTTGCTTGGTATCGTGGCATGCTCTCCAACTGGACTCCTTGGCTTTGCTTATCTCTCCATCTGGGTCCCAGACACCGGCGGCCATCAGGGTTCCGTCTCCCTCTTTTATCACCTTCAGTGACTACTCTTAGACATTATCTATCTTCTTCATTCATGTTCATTCATTGTGCTTCATTGTCACGTGTCTTACCTGCCCCCCACCCCGGACAGCATAGGGCAGAGCCTTGGCCTCATTCATCACTGTGTCTCCAGGGTCTAGAACAGGCCCTGGCGCACAGTCAGTGCTCAGTCAGTGTTGTGCACTCTTGACATCTCGCACTCAACCCAAATCTTACTCATTTGTCACCCTCAGGAGTCCTGGGACCCTGGCCATCCAATCAAATTGTGAGAGTCCGTTATTGCTTAGTGGTTAAAAATCCCAGCCCTACAACTTAACATTTTGTATGCCCTTGGGCAAGGTATTTGACCTACCTGGGCCTCGGTCTCCCCATCTGTAAAATGGGTGTGATGGTATCTACTGCTTAACCTTGGCGAAGGATTAAATGAGTTCATATGTTTTACCCCCACAGCAGGGCCTGGCATGTAGGAAAGGCTACATGTGTGCACCATACAGATTTTTCAGTCATCAGTTCCCATCACCGGCTCCTCTTTGCCTCGCTCTGGTGCTGTGGCCCCTGCCCGTTTCCACACCGGCCACTACAGCTGGCATAAGACCACCTGAACATTTTTATAACAGGATTTCCAGGCTGCAATCAGTTTGGAAGGATCCGGCAAATGGCACTTTTTGAAGCCTCATTTGTGCACCAAGCCTTGTGCATTTACTCAGGTTGGATGTTGCATTAGTCAGTATTAGCTAGCAGCGGCAACAAACATCCCCGAGATGTCCCTGGCTAAACACAGCCAATATTCCGGGGCTGTCCATGTTACAGTACAAGCTGGTTGAGGGGTGGGGAATGTGGAGCTCCAGAAGTCAGTCAAGACCCAAGCTCTTTCTAGCCTGTGGCTCTACCTTCCACAAGGCCTTGGGGGACATCCCCTGACAGGCAGGGGACAGAACCTGTAGGCCTGTGCAGGAGGGCTGTGTAAGCCAGGTCTGCACATTCCCAGCAGTGGTTCTGCCTCATCCTATTGGCCAGATCGTGTCAGATGACGACTAACTGCAAGGGAGCCTGGGAAATGTATTCCAGAGGTGTGCCCATGAGAAAACTGGGAAATGGTTTGCTGCGAAACCACCTGGTCTCTGGGGTGGCTTTTCTTGGGTGTGGGGGTGGGGGTGAGGAATCACAAGAACTGCAGATCTGGGCTGATGGCTAAGCCCCCTGCCTGCTGTCTTCCACCCCCAGAAGGCTGAGGCCCTCCTGCAGCAAGACGGGGACTTCTTGGTTCGAGCCTCCGGGTCTCGGGGGGGCCGCCCCGTCATCTCCTGCCACTGGCAGGGCTCAGCCCTGCACTTCGAGGTGCTCCACGTGGCCCTGCGTCCCCGGCCAGGCCGGCCCTCAGCCCTCTTCCAGCTGGAGGATGAACGGTTCCCAAGCCTGCCCTCCCTGGTTCGCAGCTATGTGACCGGGCAGCGTCCACTGTCCCGGGCCACAGGGGCTGTGGCCTCCAGACCCGTGATACGGCAAGGACCCATTCGACGCAGTTTTAGTGAGGACACCCTCCTAGAGAGCCCAGCTCGGTCAGAGCTGCCCAGGTAATCATAGGCTCTCTACCTCACCAATGACACCTGATACCCACCTGTGCACTAACCGATACTGACATTTGGGTCTGGATTGATGGGGGGGGCGAGGGGGGCTGTGCTGTGCATTGTAGGACATTGAGCAGCACCCCTGGTCTCTACTACATGCCTATAGAACCACCCCACCCCCAGCTGTCACAACCGAAAGATGTCTCCTGACACTGTCAGGTGTCCCCTGGGATAGAGCACCCTGATTGGGGTCCGCTGGTGCTGAGTGACTAGATAGAGGGTTTTCTGGGCATCGGTGGAGGCTGCCCTGCTCAGGGTGGGACTACACATCTCCCTCTTCTCTGTCCCCCAGGGCTAGGAAGCGGAGTGACAGTCAGCCCGCAGGTTTGGAGCACATGGGGCGGTCAAGAGAAGACCACTCTGAACCAGGTAAGCGTCTACCAGGACAGCACAGGGCCCCAAGATTGCTTTGCCACTCACTGCCTGACTGATACGGCACAGATGACTTAAGCTCTTGGAAACTGGAGACAATAAGACTTTCAAAGTCGTGGGGCACCTGGGTGGTTCAGTCACTAAGCGTCTGCCTTCGGCTCAGGTCATGATCCCAGGATCCCAGGATTAAGCCCTGCATTGGGCTACCTGCTCTGCAGGAAGCCTGCTTCTCCCTTTCCCACTCTTCCTGCTTGTGTTCCCTCTCTTGCTGTGTCTCTGTCAAATAAATAAATAAAATAATTTAAAAAAAAAGACTTTCGGGGCACCCGTGTGGCTCAGTGGGTTAAGCCTCTGCTTTTGGCTCAGGTCATGATATCGGGGTCCTGGGATGGAGTCCAGCATTGGACTCTCTGCTCAGCAGAGAGCCTGCTTCCCTCTCTCTCTCTCTGCCTACTTGTGATCTCTCTCTGTCAGATAAATAAATAAAATAAAATAAAATAAAAAAAGACTTTCAAAATTGTCATGTGATAAGAAATTCACAGACACTTTTGTAGGGGCTTAAAATGGGTGACTTTTTAAAAAAAGATTTTATTTATTTATTTGAGAGAGAGAACACAAGATGGGGGAGAGTAGGAGAGGGAGAAGCAGGCTTCCCGCTGAGCAGGGAGCCCAACTTGGGGCTCAATCCCAGGACCCTAGGATCATGACCTGATGCTTAATGACAGATGCTTAATCTGTCAGATGCTTAATGACTGAGCCACCCAGGCACCCCACTCCAACCAGTCTTGTTCCTGCCTCAGGGTCTTTGCATTCACCATTCTGGTCATGGGAAAACCCATTCCCCTAATCGTTTCCTGACTGACTCCTTCTCATTTAACTTGAGTTCCTCAAAGTAGCTGACCCATCCTACTTAAAAGGGGTTTTTCCTTATGCCCTGTCTGCCCCATCTGCCCTGCCTCCCCACTCCCCATTCACCCTGAAGCCTCACTGCCTGCTGCTGTACTAAGTGCTGACATGTATCACTCAATAGAAAGACAAAGACCTCTGCCCGGTGGTTCCAACATCCTACTGGAGGAAGATGGACATTGACAACAAAAATGAGTCTGCTTTGGGGTAAAAGTTAAAAGTAAAACAGAGTCAGGGAGATTAGGAATAGGTGGATGGGAGTATTACAATTTTAAGTAGTAGTCAGGACAGGCCACATGAAGAAAGATTTGAAAGAGGTGAAGGAGGAAATGATGGGACTATCTGGGGGGGGAGGTGAGAGTGACCCCGGCAGAAGGAACAGGCAGTGCAAAGGTCCTGGGGCGAAAACAAGAATGTGAACTGTTCATTCAACCAAAAGGATGTGAGTGGAGCTGAACTATCCGAGATTCAGATCTGGGGGCTTTTTTTTTTTTTTTTTTTAAACTACTCTGAGGACTTTGACCTTCACTCAGAATGAGCTAGAACCATGGGAAGGTTTTAAGTGGGCCTATAAGTGGGTCTATTTATATGGCTGGTAAATACAGCATCTCCCAATAGTCTGGATGCAGCTTTAAGTTCTGATAACCTCAGAAGCAACCATGCCACAGACTTCATTTGAAAGTTTGATAAGTGTAGTTTCTTCGATGCTTTTGGAGTTTTGTGAATTTTGAATAATTTTTTTTTCTATTTTAGTTTTGTACGTCAGAGGGGCAACAAACAAAGAATTCACATTTAAACTGTAGTATTCAGAATTCATACCTAAGTGTTAAAGAAAGTTCATTTTCAGACCACTGATAAGTGTGTAGCATTTATATAGATGAAGTTGTAAGTCCAAGAGACACAGTTATTGGCTTGGGGGGGGGTAGCCCATCAAGCCGCTCACCCCATCCAGCTATCTTTTCTGTGTACCGCCTTCATTCCGTCTTGTTTGACCCCTAGGAGCCTCCGCTGTGCCCATGTGTGCCCTCCCTCGGATGGGTAGTGACCCCGGGCTGCTGAAGACCCCGCCACCTCTGGGGTCCGTTGTTGACAGCCTCAGAGCCTCCGATGGGCAGCTTCATGCCAAGGCACCAACCAAGCCACCTCGAACACCCTCACTGGTGCTGCGGGAGGCATCTGAATGCCCCCCAACATACTGTGAGCTGGTGCCCCGCGTGCCCAGTGCCCAAGGAAACCCCCTGGGCCACATAGGCCCAGAGACAGAGGCCCCATGGTGGGAAGCCAGTGAGGAAGAGGAGGAAGAGAACAGAAGTTTTGCAAGACCCGAGGCCGAGGTCTCTTTCTGGCCCCCTAACAACCCCTTCTGCCTGCTGGGCCCCCAGAATCGGCCCCTGGAACCAAGAGTCCTGAGTACTCTCCGTGACCTATTCCTGGAGCACCATCCTGGGAGCACGGCCCTGCACCTATTATTGGTGGATTGCCAGGTGGGTCGACTACTGGGCCACTCCTCCCCAGACGGGGGCTGAGGCCAGGCCAAGGCCCAAAAGCACCTCAAACCCATATACTCATTCAGCTGACCTCCCGGCTAACCTACGCCCCAACCCCGCCCAGGCTACAGGCCTCCTAGGAGTGACCAAGGCTCAGCGGTGTGCCATGGGGGTCGCCTCTGGCCTGGAGCTGCTCACACTTCCCCATGGGCATCGCTTGAGGTTGGAACTTCTGGAAAGGTGAGCCTGGAATCCCCAGGGCCTTCAAACCTCCCCCCATTCACGGACCTCCGGGGAGGAGGGGAGATAGGCAAAGCTTCCCCCCGCCCCCACGCCCCTCACCTCCGAGTTACAAACCTTCCACTGCCCCCAGACCCTCGTTCTCCACCTCCACAGACACGAGGCGCTGGCGCTGGCCGGGGCGCTGGCGGTGCTGGGCTGCGCCGGGCCGCTGGAGGAGCGCGCGGCCACCCTGAGGGGCCTGGTGGAGCTGGCCCTGGCGCTGCGGCCAGGGGCGGCCGGGGACCTGCCTGGACTGGCCGCGGTCATGGGGGCCCTGCTCATGCCCCAGGTGCGTGGGGAGCAGAAATGAGGAGGAAGCCCGAGGGCAGGTGATGGGGAAGAGGGAAGAGACAGCGTGATCAGGGCTCCTCCCTCAGGTGTCCCGGCTGGAACGCACGTGGCGCCAGCTCAGAAGGAGCCACACGGAGGCGGCGCTGGCCTTCGAGCAGGAGCTGAAGCCGCTGATGCGGGCACTGGATGAGGGCACTGGTGAGTGGCGGCCCTTGGCGCCGCACACCAGCTCCGAGCGCAATCCTAATCCGGCTCTGGGCCCCGCACGTCAAGTCAGTTCCCCATCGGCTCCGCCCTCTTCGCCCTAGGCCCCGCCCTTCGCGTCCGGCTCTGTCCGGGGCCTGAACCCTAGGCCCCGCCCCCGCCCCAGGCCCCGCCCCCGCCCCCGCCCCAGTCCTCGCCCTGACCCGGGCCTGCGGCTCCACGCTAGGCTGGAACCAGTATTTCTGGGCTTCTGCGGCTACGGTCCGCCTCGACCCAGTCTCCCACCCGCTTCACCCTGGCCGCGTCTTCGGCCCCAAGCCTAGCTCAGAGCCCTTCCCCGCACAGGCCCCTGCGAGCCGGGCGAGGTGGCGCTGCCGCACGTGGCACCGGCCGTGCGCCTGCTGGAGGGCGAGGAACTCCCGGGGCCGCTCGACGAGAGCCTCGAGCGGCTGCTGCGCACGCTGCACGGGGCGCGTCGGGTGGCCCGGGATGCGCCCAAGTTCCGCGAGGCAGCAGCCCGGCGCCTACGAGGTGAGTGCTCCCCTCTGCTCCCGGCTGTCAGAAGGCCCACTTCCCGAGCACCCCCAGGCTCTAACCGAGTACCCCAAACCCCACTAGGCCAGGCACCAGAGCCTCCCGCCACGCCTCCCGGAGCCCCACCCAAGCCGGGACGGCCCGGCCCCCGGGGAGCTCTCACCCCGAGTCCGAGTCGCAGCCAACAGTGTTGACAGGAATAGTGCTCTCCACCCCAAAAGGGTTGGCCCCCCGCCCCAGAGCCACGTCCGCAGAGTCCCACTCCCAGCCCCCACCCCGTTCCCGCTCCCACCTGAAACGACCCTGCCCCCAGAGGATCTCTATCCCTCCAACAATGCCTAGCTCTCTCCAAAATGAGTCAGTCCTTCAACCTGGTAGAACAGCGCCCTCCCCCCACCCCACCCCCCGCCATTGCATTCAGAGCCAAACCCTTCCTCCCGTCCTGGGCAGCCCAGCCTCCCGAATCCCCAACCTGGCTTATTCCGCTTTCGCTGGCGACCTAAGCACGCCTCTCACTCCAACGTGGCTCTGTCTCCCCCCAAAATGTGTCGCACTGGGCAGCCCAGACTCCAAATCTTGCCTCCCAAGTGGCTCCCTCCCCAGGCACAGCCCCTAAGGGCCCCGCCACCCGGCCTCGCGCACTGGAACGGACTGCCCCCATGCACCCTGGCAGAGCCTGCTTCCACCGAGCCCCTCGGTGGCCACCCCACCCCCAGTCCTGCGGACACCCCGAGAGCCCCCTCCCCGTCAACCCCGCCCCGTTGTGTAGAGCTTCGGGGCAGAGTCCCTCCAGTCCAAGCTGGGACAAAGTTCTAAGGCCAGAAGGCAGGTGTAGGGTGGGGCGAGCCGGAGCCTGGCCCCGCCTCCAGCCCGCCTGGCCCCGCCCCCAGGATTCCGGCCGAACCCGCAGCTGAGGGAGGCCCTGACCACAGGCTTCGTGCAGAGGCTCCTCTGGGGAAGCCGAGGAGTCGGGGCGCCACAAGCCGCACGTCTAGAGAAGTTCCAGCGCGTCCTCAGTGTCCTTTCACAGCGCCTGGAGCCGGATGTTTGAAAGCACAGATCCCCTTCTTCATACTGGGACACCCAAGCTATGGAAACCCCCTGCAGACACCAAGGAAGTTGCCCCAGGCTGTTCACACAGCCAAGTGCAGTGGGAACCCAGATTCTGCCTTACACAAGGGGGAAGGGGGGATTTGCAAAAACCCACACCACTCCCCCAAAAGGCACATGGATCTTAGGGTGAGGGACAGCCTCCTCCCCCATACTAGAAAACCCAGGTGTCTGGAGGCCCTATCCCACCTCCCACCCCCAAACACATATCTTACAAATGGGGAACATACACTCTTAATGGTAAGAACTTGCAGATCTACTCAGAAGCCAGATGCAACTGCTTACGAGCTGTGTGACTTCTAGCAAATGGCTCAACCTCTCTGGCCTGCCTTCAACATAAAAGTGAGGCTATGTACTTTCCAGGGGTTGTCACAAGGGATTAAAGCTCAGTGTTCAAATATCATGGGTGGAGAATGCCTGGTACACAGTAGGTGCTCATCACTGCCTTTTCTCAGTAAAGCTGCGGTAAACACAGAAAGGATGTTTAGTGCTTTTCTCCCTACACGGAAGTCATAGACAAGCACCGAACTCTGGGGAAGTTTTGTCCAAGGTGTACCCAAGTTTACCTCCCCTTCCTCATTCCCTCTGTGGCCAGGAAGGAGGCTGGCATTTGCATATGCCAACCCAGGTTGTAAATTTACCAATAAGGCACAGACTCCGAAAGCTTTATAGAATTTTTTATATAAAACAAAATGGCCCTAGCCCAGCGGCAGGAAGAAAAGGTTTGAAACACGAGTATGTACATCAATACGGAAGGCACAGCGGGTCCCTCTGGGGCGAGGAGTGGGATGGGGGGAGGGGGCAGCAGGTTACACAGGTCTCAGCTGAAGCCACAGGGGGCAGAAATAAAGTGCGTGGGTCCTGGGGCCCCCCGTGGCCCAGAAGCAGCAGCCGACAGCCCCCTTCTTCCCGCCTGTGGCGGGGTTCAGTTGAGCGTGACACGGAGGTAGGAGGTGGGCACATAGCCCTCACCTCCCTGTTTCCGCCTGACCCGGGTCCAGCCGTCACCTTTGTCCTCCTCCATGAGACTGAGGTCTTCACCCTCGGCCATGGAGATGGTGCCCTCGCTGGACCCTGTCGTGGGAGAGGCAGCGGGCTCAGATCTGCTTCCGGTGAAGGTAAACACGCCCCAGCCAAAAAGACCAGCCAGCCCCTACGCAGGCGATGGGACCCACACGCGGGCCTCACCTTCAAAGTGGTAGATGGCCACACAGTGCCCTATGGGGGATGCCGACTCCTCCTCAAAATCCTCATCAAACTCCGTGTAGATGGGGGCATCCTGGCCCTCCTCGGACGGGGGCTCCTCAGAGCTGGGTGGGGAGAGCGAAGCAGGTCAGGACAGGCCCCCCAGGTTGTGGGGACGGACCCAGTCCGGCCTCCACGCTCACCTCTCCTTGGGATCCTGTGACCCACTGTTGTTGCTGCTGCTGCTGTCTGGGGGCGCACTGGCTGGGGGGTCTGGAGGCCGGGTGTGGCGGCCCAGGCTGTCCCCCCGGTTGCTCAGGACCCGGCTCTCGGCTTCTGCCAGCCAAGCCTGAGAGGAGGGAGTCACACGGTCAATTCCAGGGCAGGCTGCAGGGTCAGCCCATTCTGGGACTGGAGGTTTCCTGAGATCACCCATGCACACCCAGGGCTGTGATGAGAAGCAGCTGGAGCCCCACCCCCACCCAACACCTCCCTGTCCCCGTCCCCCCTCCGCCCCCCCAGGAAGTGACTCAGCTAGGCCCGCTGGCCCCCACCCCTCCCCAGGGTCTTCCCTGACCTCATACTTCTGCACTTCTAATTTCAGCCGTTCGATGTTGTTCAGGGTTTCCGTGATCCGGGGCTCCAAGCTGGCAGGGTCCCCCATCTGGGGCGTCTTCTCATACACATCCTTCATTTTCTTCAGGGCTTCTCTAGGATGACACAGACAGATCAGAAAGGACAGTCCCGTATGATTTCACCAGTGGAAAAAAAATAAGTGCTTGGCTTCAAGGAGCCAGGAGCAAGATAAGCCAGTGTTTACACTGCGATCGCTAGCGCTTTACTGCCTGGGTTCGAATCCCAGCCTGGGCATTTCCTCGCCTGTGAGTCTGGGTGAGGTTACTGACCTCTGTCTTGGGACGCTAATCTGGAAAATGGGGATGATGAGGCATGGATCGCATGTGAGTGGCTGCAAAGTGAGAAGGGTGTCTCCGTTTATTCAGATACACACTGTACGCACTGCCTACCAGGCCCCGTTCCAGCCATCAGAAGTACAGCCCCCAACAAGACCATCAGGATTCCGCCCTGGCTCCCAATCTCAGGAGAACCAGGGAATGCCCAGGAACTTATGTAACGGATCTGAAATAGTGTACGGCACACAGTATCTACACATGCTCGGTGTTCTTAGCAAGAGTCCCTGTTTTCCTCCAAGACTAGATACACAGGCAGAAGTGGTAACAAGCACAGGCCTTGGAATGTCAAATGTGGGGTCCACTTCTTTCCAGTCCTAATGCCACATCCAGGCCACAAAAGAGGAAACAAGCAGAGGTAGGACAGCTGGCTCTGAAGGACAGACTCCACAGCATGCTCCCTTCACCCCTACATCCTAAAGACTCAGGAGGCGCCTGGGGGGCTCAGCCAGTTAAGCTTCTGTCCTCTGCTCAAGTCATGATCCTGGGTTCCTGCAATCGAGCCTGCATCGGGCTCCCCGCTCAGCGGGGCGTCTGCTTCTCCCTTTCCCTCTGCCCCTCCATATCATTTGTGACCTCTCTCTGATAAATAAAATCTTTAAAATAAACAAAGAAATAAAAATAAAGACTCAAGAACTGCAAGGTTCCGAATGAACTTCACACCAACAAAAGTTTCATACGATAAAAGTTTTGTCTGAGAGATTCCACGTCAACGGCAAAACAGAACTGGGCTGCCCATCCAAAAGTAGCAAATGTCATTCCTATGATTTAAGAGGACTGGGAGGAGGATCTTGTTGCTTGGAAGAAGTGAGTACAGATATTTTTTTAACCTGGCAGACTTTTTTATTGTGAATATTTTGAGTGTTTGAGTTATTAAACAGATAATCATGTTGTTGGTTTTTTTTTAGCCAATTATCGTAGTGAATGAGATGAACAGGTGTTTTTATATTGAACCATCTTTTCATTACTGGAATAACACCCAATGGATCATGACTCGTCTTTTTTTAAAAAACTACATTTTTATTACGGGTAAAAGGCACTAATGCGAAAGTTCCCACTTGAACCGCATCTAAGTGGACAGTTCCGTGGCATTAAGTACATCCGCACTGCGGTACGACCATCCCCTTCACATGAAACGTTATTTTTAAAATATATCATCGGATCTGTCTGGCTAGGATTCTGCATTTAAGATCCTAAGTGAAGGAAATGAGTCCAGAATTTGAATTTCTTGAATTCTCACTGATACAGGAAGTCATTCCACCAGCCTCTGACTGAGTTGGCAGCTTTCACTCTTTTTCTGTTTGCTGCAGGAGGGGAAGTTAAGTGTTTCCTTTTAAGTGTGGGAGGAATCACCTATAAAACCACCAGGGCCTGGGGCTTGCTGGGGAGAGCTTGGACTACCGTTTCAGTATAATTCAGTTATTCTTTTATTTTGTTCCCTGCCTGTCCCCAACCTTACCTCTGGTCGACCTCCTTCTGGAGCTCACGATTCCGTTCTTCCAGCTGCTGCTGAAGCCGTTTTCTCTGTTGTTCTGGGGGCAAATGGCTGAAATCCTCGGTCACCACCGTCTGCAAGGTGGGAAGAAGACTGAGTTTGGGATCAGGGATTCTCAGCTTCCAGGCTCTAAGACAGTGCGAAGACATACCAAGTCCACCTTCCTCCCCACCCAAGGTTCTTGGGGGGCAAGGCCATGCACAGAGCAAAGCAGGTCCGGGTCTGGCAACCGGAGGAGGGGGCCCAGCCCGCAGCAGGAAGCGAGCCCAGGGTCCCGCCACCCGGCACTGGGCGGGCTGGGGCCGCCCCCTCCTCCCCCGGAGGCCTCACTTACCCCACGGCTGCCTCGAAGGCTGCGGAAGGATGCTAGCCGCGGTTTGACTGACTTACTGATCTCACTCAGTATGGCCAAGGGGTCGAGGCCGGAGCGGGGGGATGGGGGTCCGTTAGGCAATGCCGAGGGCAGGGGGCCCCCCAGGGGGGAGAGGGGAGGGGGGCGTGGCTAACGGCGGGGGCAGGGGAGGGGGTGGGTCAGGAGGGGTGGGAGGATGTAGAGACGGAGGATGGATGGACGGACGGACATAATAAAGAAAAAAGAAAAACAAAATGGAGAAAAGAAAAGAAAAAAAAAAAAACGGTAAGAAAACCACAACTCAAGATGCACAATCACACATAGAAAATACATGCAGAGAGCAACACAAAAATCCGGGAGGTGGTGGGGAGGGCATTAGACTGTGAGCCAGAAGGCCAGACCCCTCCCTACCCCCTACGTCACCCATCCCTCGAATTCTGTATGCAGCACCTAGC
Source organism: Neogale vison (assembly GCF_020171115.1). Classification (NCBI taxonomy): domain Eukaryota; kingdom Metazoa; phylum Chordata; class Mammalia; order Carnivora; family Mustelidae; genus Neogale; species Neogale vison. The sequence continues at coordinate 219,810,697 of NC_058096.1, forward strand.
ATGGGGGTTGGGGGTAAGGAGGGCGCAGGGAGGCCCAGAGTTCTATCCACCCAGCTTTCCGGGCTCACAGTCTAGAAGGTTCAGGGAGATGCATTCAGGGAATCAAGATCTCAGACAGGTATATGGCCACAGAGGTTGGAGGCAAGCTGAGAAAGGTAGAAGGCATGAAGTGTCAGAAGGGTTACAGATGGGTTGAAGCTCGGGGAGCCTTGTGACTACAGAGAGGTATCCATTTTACGTCAAGAGGGATCAGAAGTATGTAACGGGTCATGGGATGTAAACTTAGGGGGTGTCTAAGGTATAAATCAGGGGGGTCCAGGTATATGTTTGACATTATAAGCCAAAAATCCTAAGAAAAAACAGCCTGAGGGTCAGGGGCCCAAGTACCCACTGGCAGGATCAAGAGAGACTCCAGGGTAGTCCTGAAGACAAGTATATCTTAAGCCCTCATCCAGCCCTGAATCCCAGAAGCAGGTCTGCTCCCAGCATCCCAAGAAGCAGCAGACAGACGCCACAGGCCCCCTCCCTGCACCCTCTCAGCCTTGGGGGACTCCCAGGCCAATAGCCGGGCCGCCTCCCTTCCCTCCAGCCTGGGCCTGCAGCCAAGAGGAAAATTCCTGCCCGGGACTCAGCGTCCTGGTGGCTGGGGCTGACTCAGTGGGGGCCCCCCGTCCCCACTCACACTCCCCTTCCCGAGGGCCCCGGTCCCCACCTTGTTCTTCTTGCCGAAGGGCCAGCGCTTGGCACGGCTGCGACCCGAGCCTCGGAGCTCAGGCCGTCCATCGGAGGGGGTGCCCAGGCTGCTGTCTGAGGGCACACGGTTCATGGGCTGGCTGAAGTCTTCGAATTCCACGTCGCCAGGGCGGGCAAAGCCTGACTTGTGCAGCTCGATTAGGACCTGGGAATCCTGCGAGGAGGGGCGGGGAGGGTGGCCAGGAAACAGTCAGGGGCAAGACTAGGGCCCGGGTCCTGCTACCGCCCACCTGCCAGCCCACTCGCCCAGGACCCGACACGCACGTTCTTGGCATCCACGGCATCCGCAGCCACCTTCATGCCCTCCAGACACTTGGCGATGATGGGCACCACCTGCAGCTCGGCCTCTGACAGGAGCCCATACCCAGCCCCCAGGTGGGCGGCCCGCCGCTCGTCCATGTCCTGCAGCTTCTGCAGAGGCAGAGACAGTGGCACATGCATGGGGCCAGGGGCCATGATTCAGTCTGCAGACGTGATGGGGCTCCACACTGGCCCCAGACCCGAGCCTAGTCGGGTGGGGAAAACACAAAATCAGGGTCACCTGGGTGGCTCATTGGGTTAAGCCTCTGCCTCTGGCTCAGGTCATGATCTCAGGGTCCTGGGATCAAGCCCCACATCAGGCTCTCTGCTCAGCAAGGAGCCTGCTTCCCCCCTCTTTCTCCGCCTGCCTCTCTGCCTACTTGTGATCTCTCTGTCAAATAAATAAATAAAATCTTTAAAAAAAAAACAACAAAGGGACGCCTGGGTGGCGCAGTTGGTTGAACGACTGCCTCCGGCTCAGGGCGTGATCCTGGAGTCCCGGGATCGAGTCCCACATCAGGCTCCCAGCTCCATGGGGAGTCTGCTTCGCTCTCTGACCTTCTCCTCGCTCATGCTCTCTCTCACTGTCTCTCTCTCTCAAATAAATAAATAAATAAATAAAAACAACAAAAAAAACAAAAAACCAAAATTGAACAGGGACTTCCAGCCCTGGGTGGCCAGAGGAGGGACACGCAACAGGAGATCTGAGAGGGGAGTGTAAGGAGCTCTCGCCTTGCCTAGGGAGTCCGGAAAGGCTTCTCAAAGGAGGGGACAATGAAGCCAGGACTTTGAACAGACAGCAGATCCAACCCAGATACTACCTATCGCAAGATGGAGTGGAGTGAAGACGCTAAAGCAGAAGACAGCAAATTCGAGGCCTTTCAGAGGGGCTGTCAGAGCTGGGGCTTAGCAGAATGCATAGGAGTTCCCAAAAACATGAAAGCCATCTCTGGCGTAAAAAAAAAAAAAAACAGTCTGAGTGAAGACAGAGCACACTGTCATTTCTAGTTCCCTTTTGATTTAGAGATCGGGACCTTGCCGCTAAGGTTTTGACAAATGCGTAAGAGTTGGTTAACTTTCTGGGTCTTTCAGGGAGTGGTCTGGGGGCTTGGAATACTCACATCAAATATCTGGGGCATCTGGGAAAAGTAGAAGTGGGACTGGTCTCGGTTGAAGCGCTGCAGCTGGGCCGCGTACTCATTTTTGCTTTCTTCTGCCATGTGACTTCGCAGGTGGGCTTGCTGCTTGGCCTGAGGAATTGGGAGGCAGGGGTCTCTGTCAGGTTCGGGCTCCCTCCCAACCGGACCTCCAAGCCCATCCCAGAGCTCACAGGCACCTTCTCCACGTCAGCCTTGGTGGCATTGATATCCTGATCAAGTCGCTCAGCGGTCTGGGCTGCCTTTTCAGCCTCCCGGCAGTCCCGCTCAAACTTCCGCTTGCTCTGCCGGGGACACAACCAGGAGAGAGTTGGTAAGAAAGCAAGGTTTCAGAGACTGGGGCAGGGATGGGGGAACATCATTAGCAAATGGGGGAGGGGGAGTGCAACAGGCAAGCTGGAAACCCATGGGAGAGAAGGAGAAGGGCTCCGGGCCAGACAACACAGGCAGATCCAGGAGCCAGTTACCCTCTCCGTGGCCACACACTCACATTCTCCAGCTGTTTGAAGCCACTCTCCAGCTGCTGCTGAGCCCGGCGGCCCTCCTGAAAGTGCTGTGCAAACAGAGATGGTTAGGTTCCCCTGGGTTGAGGTAGCGGTCCTTGGAAGACCCAGAGAGGGAACCACTCACCATCTTTCTCTCCTGTTTCATCTCCTGCGAGTACTTGGCCAGCTCGAGACACACACGGACGCTGAGGTTCTCGGCCACCAGCTCCCGCTGGCCCGCAAAGTCATTCACCTCCTGGAGAATTTGCACGAAGGACTGCTGCTGGCTGAACCTGGGGCAAGATGAGCGGGGGCGGTGAGCCGGGGTTAGGCACCCACCCCCCATCCCTCAGGAGCCAGATGCTCCAGGAACCACCTCCGTCATGGAAAAGGGTAAGCCCCAATACATTCCTCCTGGAAGCAACCATAAATTCTGGTCCATATCCCTTATCCCAAGCCCTTAACTGGGATGCGTTTTGGAACTCAGAATCTTTCAAGTTTAGAAAGGGAATATAATGCTTATGCCATCTTTTATGCGTCCCCCCAGTGGGATCAGGGGCTGCATCCTATAACCAAACACTATAAATATTTTTTGCAGTGAGAGGTATTACTAGTCACATGAAGTGGAATAAAAACCAAGGACGTGACGACCATTAAGTGAGGTCAGAAGTTGCTGCCTAACGGAGTACCAAAACAATCTGATTTCTAGAGCTTTTTGGATTACGTGACTACGCACTATCTCAGTTAATGACCGCATGAGCCCTAAAGGCCATCATCATCGTCGTCATCATCCTGTTTCACAGGTGAGGAAAACAGACATAAAATGCAGGTCAGTTACCCAGAGGCACTGGGTTAGTAACTGCTGGAACCTCACTCACTTAATAGGTGAGGCAAAAGCAAAACTCAAGTCAATTGCCCAAAGTCGTGGGGTTGGAAAATAGTGGACTTAAGGTTCAGGCACAGTGATCCGGCTCGGGTGAGAACTGAACAAGAGGGCCAGGAAGTGAGACCAAACCCCCGGAGCCCCCCAAATCTAGCTTGGCCATCTCTCTCCATCCTTACTTGGATTCTGGGTCATCTTTGGCGGGTCTCTTGGGCAGGTATTTCTTCACCAGGCTCCTAATGGAGAGAGGCAGAAAGCCTGAGCCCCCAGCGCTCCAACAGCCTCCCCCAGCCCCAGGAGGGTCCACCCTAGGGTCTCACCTCAGCTGCTTTGCGTATGCCTGCTCCACCTCGGTCCGCTCTTTCACGAACTTCACATATCTGTCCAACAGGTCCAGCCCCCACTGTGTGTGCCGCTCGAGCACCTCAAACTGATCCTGGAAGCGGGTGGAGGATTCGAGATCACCACGTTGGGACCCCACCGCCGGAGGACCAGGCGCCAGAGAAGCCTCAAGGCTCTGAGCTAGGAGAAGGTGTGGCTTCCCGGGCCCGCCCCCGCGCGGCGCCGGAGGGGGAGGCAGGAAACCGGCGGGAACCCCCTCCCCTTCCCGGGAAGGGCCAGGGAACAGGGGCGGGGCCCCAGCCGGACTACAGGGTCCCCGTCTCCAGACCGCCAAGAGGGGTGTGGAATGGGTCTGAGCCACTCCCCCCAGCCCCGGCTCCCCTAATCCCCCCTCCCAAGATTCCGGAAAATCCGGCCTGCCCGGCGTGAGTCAGGACCAGAGGGGCAGGGTTCACCGCAGTTTGGGGGGCCCCAGAACGTCCAGGAGACAGGCACCATGTTACCCGGGTCGCCATGCTTCCCGGGGTCCCCCCAATATGGGATTTGGTTCCCCCCACTGACTCCCCTACAATTTCAAAAGAAATTTCAGAGTTGTGGGGGAAGGAATCTAGTTACCCCGCTGCACCCAGAAACCCAGGGATGCCACCGCCCCCATAAAAAGGAGGGGTCAGAGGTCCCGACTAGGATAAGGGGAAATTCCTGGGGCTTCCAGAGCTGAGGTTAGAGGCTGCCTAGGGGCGGCCCCTCCCAGCGCCAGGGGCGGGATGGGGGGAGGGGGCCGCGAGGCTTAGCCTCGCGGCCCCCTCCCCCCCAGAACGTCCCAAGCCCCTAGGTGTTGATCGGAGGCGCCGAAAGGGCGGTCAGAACTTCTAGGTCCCACGTGGGGTTGAAAGTGGCCAGGGGGTCCCCTCCCCCGCCCAAGCCGGACAGGCGGGCGGCGGGCAGGGACCCAGGGGCCGTAAGATAAGCCGGCCGCCCAGCCAGGGTGCTCAAAATAGGTGACCTCGCCCGGGCGCCCCGGCCTGGTCCCAGGACTTCTGCCCTCCTCACTCTGAACCCCGCGCTCAGTTTCTCTAGTCCGCTCATGCAAGGTCGCCCTTCATCCTGGACGTCCTGAAACGCCCTGGGAAACTCCGAGAAAAGGCGAAAAGCGGGGACTCCAGGGGTCTCTGAAGGGGAAAGCGCCGAGCCCCCACTAAGGTCTTGCAGAAGCAAAGGAGGAGGGGGTCTGGACTCCAGAAAGGGAGGAACTTGGAGCCGGGCCGATCGCACTCACCCACAGCTCGGTGCCCCAATCCATGCTGCTCCCGCCGAACCCGCTGCCGCCGCCGCCGCCGCCGCCGCGCCCGGTCCCCGCCGCCCGCCGCCGGGAGACTCAGCTTGGAGCGGCGCGCCCGGCCCCGCCCACTCCAGGCTCGGACCCGCCCCCGCAGGCCCTGCCACACCCCCATCTGCAAGGAAGCCCAGAACAGCGCCCTAAAGGCGGGACCCCCGAAGAGGCGGGACCCAACGGACGCCCCGCCCCCTCTTAAAGGCAAGTTGCCACCAGCCGCCACTGGACCCGTGCCTTAAAGGACCCCCACCCATTTTCCAAATCCCCGGGGCCCCTCTTCCCCCACCCCTTCCCCAACCCTACCCCGCCAGGGGCTGTTCTTACTTTTCTCTTTTCCTTCAACCACTCCTTAAAGGGACAAGACATTAAAACCCCAACCTGAGAGGTCCTTCCCCCCACCCCATCGCTGGAAGAACCCGAGGTCACCCCGCTCTTGCGGGCCGGCCCGGCTCCAGACATCTCTGCTGGGCCTACTAATGGTCTGGTTCCCTCCGGCCACAGGGCGGATGGGAGGACTTCGATCCTGCCCAGAACGCGCCTCTGCCAAGGCCTGGTCCATTAGCACCCCCGCCGCATCCTGCCTTCCCCCACCTCCCGAAGTCTGCGCCGGGAAACTGAGGACAGACCGTCCTTGGGGCACCGGGCCCAGGTCTTTCCTCGGCCCTCATCCAGTCCGCGCTTCCACCTGCCCATTTTCCAGTCGCATCCATTTAGATCCGATCAGGTTTCACTGTACAGACCCTGGTTCCGACTCCACCTCTCCCTCCAGACACTCAGGCCCTGGGGCTCGGAAGTCTGTCACCTTGCTCATAAAAGTGTGTTCACACCTCATTAATCTCTTTAAGGCACTGAGATGAAAAGGGAGAAAGCCCTGCAGCGCCCACCTCATCCTCCCTTCTCCTGCCTTTGGTACTTAGTGTCTACGGAGGTAACAGACGCCCCCAGGCACAAGTGAGACTCTAAGCCTCCTGGCTCCCAGTACGCATACCAGTACCCACACCAGGGAGCCCAGGAGGCTAGCCCCAGGAGCCCACAATGAGACACCTACTGGGACAGATGGCTCTGTTGGGACCTGGCCCCACCTGCTGGTGGCTTCTGGGCTAGAAAACCTCAAGTTGCTGTGCTCCAGGATTTGGGGGACCAGGCGTGTCAGGGGCTCAGCATGGGTTCTGATCTCAGTGGCTTAGCCTGTTATTAGAGTCTCAAACTCAAACTGGAATTGGGATTCGTTCCAGGTCGACACCGCATTTGGGATGGGATCTCAGACTGGGGTCAGTTTAGCGGAGGGGTCAGCAACCCACTAGGGGGGCAGGGACTCAAACTAGGGTCCAGAGGTCAGGCCTAGTCTGGGATCACGGCGTAGTCCAGGTTGGGGGCTCAACCAGAGACTAAGGCCCCGGCTCGGTGTAGGTCGAAGGTCAGAAGGGAGTCAGGTTTTCAGGCCGACGTCCGGGCTCAGCGGCAGGTAAAGACTCAGCCTGGGGTTGGTGTTCAGCCAATCAACGAGTCCGGCGTGGGATCTATGGACGGGCTACTCGGTTGCCTCACTCTAGGATAGAGGCTCCGCCTAATGCTGGAATTCAGCCCGAGGTCATAGGTCATCCTGGGGTCAGGATTTAGCCTGGGGCTAGGTTTCGGCCTTTCGTGGATCAGGAAGATTAGAACCGGACAGGCCTCGGCAGACGTGCGTGTTTACCAAAAGCCTGGGCTCTGGCTGGGAGCCACATCCCAAGAGTGAAAAGAGGAAGTCCGTCCTTGGGGATATTGGGAAATGTAGTTTATTGAATGCCCTGTACCCCTCTCTGGTCTCACTGCATTCTGGGTAATGTAGTCCTGGACCGATCTTCAGTTGGGCGTGGGTGAAGGATCTGTGGGTGAAGGAATTCCGCCTCAGGGGCGGGATATCAGATCCATTAGAATTGGTTAGATGGACTGTTTGTCAAATTACATCAACACAACCTTTCTCGTGATTGGTGAGAGCGGAGGAGGGATTAAGCGGTATCCGCAGCCTATTCGGAGCTGGTGACGTCCATTTGGTGTCGTACGGGGGGGTGGTGCAGATTTTCGAGGAAACGGTCGCTGACTGGCTGGGAGGGCCTGACATGCTAGAGGGTCGGCCCCCATCGTGCGGCGATTGGCTCACCTTTTGGAGGGTGGGTGCGTCAGAGGCGGTGTCAGGGGAGGTGGCGGCTCCAGAGATGGCAGTGAGCGAGAGGAGGGGTCTCGCCCGCCGGAGCCCCGCGGAGTGGGGGCAGCCGCTACTGCTGCTCTTGCTCTTGGGCGGCTGCTCTGGGCGCATCCACCGGCTGGCGCTGACGGTGAGTCCCGCCGCGCGGCGGACTGGGGCGGGGGCCGCAGTTTTGCTCCTAAGAAGCCCCTGGTTTGGAGTGGTCTCGTCCTACCTCCCCCTCTGCTTACGCGAGATGGAGCGGCCCGCCGCCCCCCGCCTCCCGGCCCCGAGTGGTCTCGTCCGAGGAGTCCCCCTTAGTCCTCGCGTGGAGTTGCCTGGCCGACCACGCTCGGGTTGTGCCCGGCCCACTGAGGGTGGGACTTCACCTCCTGGGACACCCCCTCGCCCCCGTTAGTCTCCTAAATTCTTGGGATCGCTCTGGGGGCGCTGGGATTTCTAGAATGGGTTCCTCCGGGCACTCACTGGGTTCTTGGAATCTACGACCTGTCGGGGCTCCTAACCCCAAGATGAATAACCTTGCTCTCGTGGTGGGGTAGGGGGCGGGGTGCTCCCCCCCCCCCCGCCCCAGTGCGGAGACCTCCAGGTGCCCCAGGCTTTCTCTTCCTGGACTCGGAACAGCAGCTGGAGGAGCTGGGGCTACCCGGTTCCTATCTCGCGCCGGAGCCGTGGGGCTGGGTTGGTGGGAAGAAGGCTGAGCTGCCTGTGCCTCCTTGGTGTCCGGCAGGGGGAGAAGCGAGCAGACATCCCGCTGAACAGCTTCGGCTTCTACGCCAATGGCTCCCTGGAGGTTGACCTGAGCCTCTTGCGGCTGGGCCTCCAGGAGACAGAAGAGAAGGACCCGCTGGTGAGGGGCTTTGAGGAGTTTGCTGGAGGAGGGCGAGGGGCGCACGTTTCCCACCCCCACCTGCAGCCCCCAGTTCGTAGCTCCGCCTCTCATCCATGGGCTGGCTCTTGGACAAGTGCTCTGGTCTCTCGGAACCTCCGTTCCCTCATCTGTAACGTGGGAATAATAAAATCTCGGGCAGTGTGTGCTGGGCCGTGAGCTGCGGTTGGTGGAGGGAGGGCACACCAAAGCCCAAGACAGCCCCAGCTCCTGCAGTCAGAATGAGTAGCTAGCATTTTTTTTAATGCCACTGAGTACCAGGTACCGGGCGGAGCAGTTTCCGTGGGTCTGTTCTCTCGCAGCCGCCTCTCAGGGATGCTGTGAAAACGTTAAGCCTAGAGGTATGTGGCTTGCTCAAAGTCACAGTGCCCGGATGCAAGCAAGTCCACGTGTGCTGGATTCCACAGCTCCAGGCAGGAAAGCCGTCCACATTTTATCTGTTTATTTGTTTATTCCATCAACATTTTAACGGCGTGAAAACAGGGTGGGCAGGGGCCCGCAGATCAGCGAGAGATGCCCGAGGCTCCCCGCCCCCCGCAACCCGGACTCCCAGGGAAGTGACATTGAAGCTGAGTGGCACCAGTTAGGAATTAAAAGAAGAGTATGAGGGCCCAGGGTCAGGACAGGCTGTCGGAATTCCAAGAGTGAATGTGGGACCTAGCACACAGGACGGGTTCAGTCAATCCAAGGTCAAGTTTCTCTTGCTATGAAAAGAGGTGGTTTGGCGAGGTCCCTGTGCATTCCCTCATTTCTTCTCCATTTCTTTCCACCTGGCAGGTGGGGTTCAGTCTGACTCGGGTTCGATCTGGCAACGTTCCATCCTACTCAGTGAGTGGAGGAGGAGTGGGGGAGGAGGGAGGAGGACACGCCCCCCTTCTTTCGCAGGGAGGGGAGCAAGAAGTGACCCTCCCTTGCAAGGGAGATGGGGAGGGGGCAGGGAGGGGCCGGACTAGTGGGAGGCAGTAACCAAGACACCCTCCTGCCCACTCCCCAGACCCGGAACCCCCATGACTGTCCTCTCCAGAAAAACAGCAGCAACCTGCTAGTTCTCTTCCTCATCAACACCAAGGATCTGCGGTAAGCTGACGGACCAGAGGCTCCGTCATTTGTCTTTTCTGGGGTCTGATACTCACATAAGCTACCAGGTGGAATGAGAAGCCTGCTGGAAAGAGCCTCACGCACTTAGGAGCAAAACCACTTGCTTTTTCATTTTGCCTTCCAGCCTTGTGATTGTGGGAAGGAGGGAGCGAGGGAAGGGGGCAGCCCAGGGAGAAGACACAGAGTCGGGGTCTCAGGGCAGAGATCGGACACAGAGCAGTGTTGGGAGAATTGATAGCCGCCGTTCCTACTTGCCGAATGCTTCCTAGGTGGCAGGGAGCGTCCCGCAAACTCACAGGTGGTAACTCATTGACCTTTTACACCGATGTCATCCCCATTCTAAAGGAGGAAACTGAGGCCCAAGAACCAGAGTCTAGCAATACTGCATGGCCTGTCTTGTAGATAAGTATTCACGTTAAGCAGCGCGCTTAAGTGGGAATGAGTAAGTGTCACAGGAAGTGACAGTCGCCGGTGCAGGCAGGGCCCAGAGAGGGCAGCCATCTTAATCGCTGGTGGCCAGGGGCTGTGATCACTGACTCAGCCTGACACCGGCTGTCCTCAGAAAGGAGATCCCGAGGGCCCCAGGGGCCACTGAGTCCCTCCACACATGGGTGTGCATGACCCAGGCCTTCAGCCTCCTGGCCTCACCCCAGGGTACAGGTGCGGAAGTATGGGGAGCAGAAGAAGCTGTTCATCTCTCCTGGGCTCCTCCCCGAAGTGCCCTCCGAACCAGTCACCCCCAAAGTGGACAGCGGTGAGTCAGGCTGGCCGTGTGAGCAGGGACAGTGGACGGCCGGGGCTGTGCGTCTGCCCCCGCCTCCCCGTTTTTCTGCTGTCCTTCTGTCCATGCGTCTCTGAACTCATTTATTTGCCCCCCGTAGGGACCACCGCTGCGTTTGACAAGGCCAAGCTAAAACCCACAGTGTCTCAGGGGGACCAGCAGGTTCGAAGAAGCCAGGGCAGGAGGGAGGAAGGTCTGTTCCTTTTCCGGGGGTGGCCTAGGGAGACCCAGGCCGTGGGGCCAACTGATGCTGGCCCTCTGTCCCCTCAGGGCCTCAGTGGGAAGGACAAGGAACTGGTCCTGGGTCTCGGGCATCTCAACAATTCCTACAACTTCAGTGTGAGTGTCTGTGAGCATCTGCGGCCCCACCTCCCCCCAGAGTGGGGAACCCCCAGGCTGAGCCCCCACCTCCCCTCATCTTCCCCTCTCTGCCCCCACCACCCAGTTCCACGTGGTCATCGGCTCTCGGGCCGAGGAAGGCCAGTACAACCTCAACTTCCACAACTGCTACAACTCAAAGCCGGGCCGGGAGCAGCCCTTCGACATCACGGTGAGCAGAGGCGGGCCGGCCACACCACATCCTCCCCGGGGCCGTGCTGGGGCACGAAAGCCCGTGTGCCCACCTGGGAGGCGGGAAGACTGAGGCACGGAGAGGGGAGCTTGAGAGAGTGAGGGCGAGACGCACCGTCGCGGCTCTGCACATCCAGAGCCGGCGTGAAATCCCCGCCGCCCACCCCTGCCCACTCCCCAGGTCATGATCCGGGAGAAGAACCCCGAGGGCTTCCTGTCAGCGGCGGAAATCCCCCTCTTCAAGCTGTACATGGTCATGTCTGCCTTCTTCCTGGCCGCTGGCATCTTCTGGGTGTCCGTCCTCTGCAAGAACCCGTAATGCCCTGGCCCCTGGGGTGGTCCCTCCGCCCCCCCTCATCCCTGCTCCTGACCAATGCCTCCCACCCCCTTCTGTCCCTGACCCCCCTGCCAGGTACAACGTCTTCAAGATCCACTGGCTTATGGCAGCCCTAGCTTTCACCAAGAGCGTCTCCCTTCTCTTCCACAGTGTGAGAGCCTTGGGCTGGCAGTAGAAGGGGGTGGGCTGGGGTCTCTGGGTCGAGGAAGAAGCCCGTAGAGCCCTTTACCCCAATCTCTGCAGACCCTGGGCTTGGGAGTTCACGTGTCCCAAATGTCCCCATGGCTGGCCATTTGTGTCACTGTGGCCACCAACTGTCCACCTAGCTCAGCTGTCTGCCTGTCCTGTCCATCCGTGATCGTCTGTCCTTACGTCTAACTGCCTGCTGGCCTGGCTCCGACTCTCCCCCTGATGAACGGTCTCACTGTCCATCCAGCTGTGACTTCCCTCCCCTTTGTCACAGCCACGACCGCCCGTTTCTGGGTCCACCCGCCATCCCCATCACAACTGTCGGTTCTGTCACCTTTGTGGCCCCCGTGCCCACAGTGACTGTCTGTGTCCCTAAACCACCGCCATCCTCCCAGTTGCACCACCGCCTACCCCCACGTCCATCTGTCTGTCTGACTGTCCGTCCATCCATCCGCCTCCAGATCAACTACTACTTCATCAACAGCCAGGGTCACCCCATTGAAGGCCTCGCTGTCATGCACTACATCACGCACCTGTGAGTGCCCTTCTCCGTGGCAGGTGGGGGGCGGGCTGGGGGGCGGGCACCACCCCCCTCACCGCACACACACCCTCCCAGGCTAAAGGGCGCCCTCCTCTTCATCACCATTGCCTTGATCGGCTCCGGCTGGGCCTTCGTCAAGTACGTCCTGTCAGACAAGGAGAAGAAGATCTTTGGGATCGTGATTCCACTGCAGGTGCCGCTGGGGCCCTGGGGCGGGCGGGCACACATGCTCTCTTGGGGCACAGCCACCCACCCACCCCGCACTGCCCCCTGCCCACCTCTCCCCGCCCTGCAGGTCCTGGCCAACGTGGCCTACATCGTCATCGAGTCCCGCGAGGAGGGTGCCAGTGACTACATGCTCTGGAAGGAGATCCTCTTCCTGGTGGATCTCATCTGCTGTGGTGCCATCCTCTTCCCTGTGGTCTGGTGAGGCTCCTGCCCCCAACCCCCGCCCCCTGCAGACGTGGTAGGAGGCAGTGCTGACAGCCATCCGGGGCCCCCCTCCCCTTCCAGGTCCATCCGGCATCTCCAGGACGCGTCCGGCACAGATGGAAAGGGTGAGGCCCTGGTTCCCGGACTGCTGTGCCCTCGGCCCCTGTCCCCACTTCCAGGCCCCTCATTCTGATCCCTGGATGTCCCTTCCCTCCCCAACTGCCCCTGTTTCGTGTCCTCTGAAAGGCCTCCCCTCCAGACTTCCTGCCCCTCGGATACTCCCCAAAATGGCCCTCCTGCATTCCTTTCCCCTCCCCTCCCCCGTCCGCGAACACCCGGCAGTGGCAGTGAACCTGGCCAAGCTGAAGCTGTTTCGCCATTACTACATCATGGTACGAGCCCTCTTCTCACTGAAGCAAGTATTTGGGGGTGTTTTGTCTTTGCGGGGGGGGGTGTATACAACCAGCCGCTGGGGTGCCCACTCTAGCCCCTCTGCCTGCCACTCCGAGCCCACCTCTGGCCTCTGCCCGACCCCCTGTCCCGCAGGTCATCTGCTACGTGTACTTCACGCGGGTCATCGCCATCCTGCTGCAGGTGGCCGTGCCGTTCCAGTGGCAGTGGCTGTACCAGGTGAAGACCAAGACCCCAGGTGGGGTGGGCAGGTAGGCCGACAGTGGCTGTGGGTGGGGGGCTATGCCTGACACTGCCATGCCCCTTGCCCCCCAGCTCTTGGTGGAGGGGTCCACCCTGGCCTTCTTTGTGCTCACCGGTTACAAGTTCCAGCCGGCAGGCGACAACCCGTACCTGCAGCTGCCCCAGGAGGACGAGGAGGACATGCAGATGGAGCAGATGTGAGCCTCCGGGCGGGGGCACCTCTGGAGGCAGAGTGGGTGGGGCTCTGGGACTGCAGCCAGTGGGGGGAGGTGGGGGGAGGTGGGCGGAGGTGGGCAAGCTGCTCTGGGCGTGGACTTGATGAGCCTTGGGTGAGTGGCCCCCAGTGCCCCTCAACTGCCAGACCCCCTCCCTGCTGTTTGCCTTTAGAATGACCGATTCTGGGTTCCGGGAAGGCCTATCCAAAGTCAACAAGACAGCCGGCGGCCGGGAGCTTCTGTGATCAGCCCCCAGTGTCTGGACGGGTCCTCCTTCCCCCACCTCCCGCCTCCGCCCTCCGCACACATTCCTCACCCTCCAGCTCCGCTCCCAAGGCACGTGCGGTGGGGGAGAAGGGCGCGCAGTGGTATGGCACCCTGCTCTCCGGGACGGGAGGCCCAGGAGCCCATTCAGAAGAGAGCTCCCTTGTCTCCTCTCCCCCCACCCCACCCCGGGGCAGCCCTCTCTCTGCCCCAGAGCCACCCACCGCTCACAACTGTGCAATAATGACCGATCTGTTTTGCTACCCTGGTTCCTTGCCTTTCTGGGTGTTGAAGTCTAACACAGGCTGTGCGTACAGTTTAGAAACCTGTGTTCCTTGCGGAGGGAGGGTTGCAGCCTCCTGGTGTTGAGGACAGAGCAGTGGACACGACCCGCTCAAGGGGCTTACAGTCTGGGGTGGGGGGCCGGTCAGGGAGAGGGCTGAGTCACTGGACAGTTTCATCACAGGGCCTTGACCTAGCCTGGGAAGTCAGGGAAGGTGACTGGAGCAGTAGGGGAAGGGCAGCAGGCCCAGGCAAGGGGACAGCACCCGCAGAGGCTGGCGGGCCAGAAAACGTGGTGGGCAGACCCACAAGAGCTCACAGCAAAGACTGGACACGTAGTGACTGCTTTATGCCACACCCTCCTCCAAGACTTCTGTGGACCCTCATTCCTATCAAAAAGCCTGTGAGACACAGAGAGGCTAAGTCACTTGCACAGGGCCACACAGCAGATAAGTTGGGAGACTCGGGACTCAAAACAGCAACAGTCATAGCTGTGCTTTCCCACTGCCCCCTTGCACCTGGGCTTCCCGTGGCCAAACCTTTTGAACTTGCCCCCTTTGTTGTGTGATCCTAAATAAGTGGTTTCACCTGTTTCTCAGCCTTTGAAGGGGGGGGGGATCCCACGAGGTCACCGAGTATGGCCCAGGATAATGCTGGGAGTGACTCAGCACAGCCTAGCCTTTTGTGAACTGCAGCGGACTTTGAGGAATGACCTCTGATTGGGGACAGACCTGAACGTGTGCACGCCACACACACACACACACACACACACACACACACACACACACGGGCATTCCTGTTCCAGCACACCCTTCAGCTAGAGTGCCCAGAGCCCCTTTTGGAACTCTGGGAGGTACTTCTTTGGGGAGGGGGGCACAGGCAGGGGACAACGGGTAGAGAATTGGGCTGGGGTCAAGGCTTCCTGCAAACGGAAGCAAGCTTAACGGGCACAGGTGAATAAATAGCCCTGCCAGACAGGGAAGTGGGGAGGCATTGCAGACTGAGGAAGTTACGTGGAGGCAGAGGAGCCCGGAATAGCCTGGCAGTCCCACTGCAGGGCTGGCTGGAGCTGGGAAGGGGCGGGGGGAGGGGGGAGAAGCTGGCAGAAGCCCCAGGACGCAGACGCGGTTGGACTTCTTACCGGTGCCTGCAGGAGCTGAGGAAAAGTTCAAAGCAGGGAAGGACATGGCCGTACAGGATCGAGGTTTTACTACTCCTGTGCGTGCGGGGCTGGGCAGGGTCGTGGCTCCCCAAAGATGTCCGCGTCCAGTCCATGGAACCTGCCAATGTCATAGTTTGTGACAAAAGGCACTTTGCAGCGGTGATTCAGTGAAAGACCCTGAGATGGGAGGGGACCCTGGATTGCCCAGTGTCAGCACGAGGATCCTTGCAAGAGGTCCATCCGAGACGGAGGGGGACGAGAAAACTTGCCCAGAGGAGTGTGCTGTGGGGCTGGAGGGACGGAGGGGCCACAAGCCTCGAGTGGAGTGGCCTCTAGAAGCAGAAAAGGCTGGAAGATGATTCCTCCCCTGGAGCCTCCCGAAGGAAATGAAGGAACACAGGCTTGCCTATACCTTGATTGCAGACATCTGCCCCCACCCCCAGACCTGTAAGATAATAAAGGGGTTATTTTCAGCCACCAAGTTTGTGGCCATTTGTTACAGCAGCGGTCAGAAGCTCATACAGTTTAGGAACATGAACTCTGGACCCCAACTCTTGCCAGCTGGGGGATGTTGTGCAAGTGGTCAAAGCCCTCCGTTTCTTGGTCTGCAAAACAGGCAGAATAAACAAGGTTGGTGGGATAAGGCGCTGCGTCTGGGTCTCACGGAGCCTTTCGCCTCGTTCCCGCGTATTCCTGTTTTCGACATCACGATGCCGTAGGATTGCGAATCTGGGTTTTTAGAAAAGGTCCCCA
The DNA here is from genome assembly GCF_020171115.1 of Neogale vison. Classification (NCBI taxonomy): domain Eukaryota; kingdom Metazoa; phylum Chordata; class Mammalia; order Carnivora; family Mustelidae; genus Neogale; species Neogale vison. The sequence goes on from NC_058096.1 coordinate 219,826,302, forward strand.
GTTGCTATAGAGCATGTGGTGTGGACGCAATGAGCCTGCAGCAGGGAGGCCGCGGACCACAGGGTAAGAGAGGGGACAGACTGGGACAGGGAATCCAGGGCCCAGGGAGGAAGGGGAGACCTTGGCTTGGGGACCTGGCGGGGCTGCCCCGGAAGTAAAGCACGAAGCGGGAAGAGCAGGTGTTGGAAAAATAAACACACAGTCCAGGTGTGCGGGACACCAGGCTGAGCATTCTGTCTGCTGATGCCACCAGCTTGTCACCCCAAGACTCAGAGAGAAGTTCCATGGTTGTGATGGTCCAGTTTACAGATTAGGAACTAGGGCTGGGAGGTCAAAAGCCTCTGCCCCTGTATCCTCCAAGGCGGGGGCGGGGGGGGGGCGCGGCTAGAGGGGGCCTTGGGGCCCAGGCCTCTGCTGACTGCGAGTGAGGGGGTGTGGGGGTGGGGGCGGGGAAAAGGAGCCAAGGGGCAGAGGAGACTCAACCAGGCCAAGTTTACTTTCAAGTTAATGAGTAATAAGTAGTGAGAAGGGGAAGCTCAGGCTGCACGGTGAGGGGAGGCAAATTCTCAGAAAGCAGTGTAGCAGGGCACCTGGGTGGCTCAGTGGTTAAGCCGCTGCCTTCGGCTCAGGTCATGATCTCAGGGTCCTGGGATCGAGCCCCGCATCAGGCTCCCTGCTCAGGGAGCCTGCTTCCCCCTCTCTCTCTGCCTGCCTCTCTGCCTGCTTGTGATCTCTCTCTGTCAAATAAATAAATAAAATCTTTAAAAAAAAAAAAAAAAAAGAAAGCAGTGTAGCAAAGACCCCATTCTGGAAGTGGGGGGCCAGGAGGGAGCGGAGGTCCCTGCCATTCCTGGGCCTGACACTGCCTCTGAAGGGTCAGAGGTGAGGGGCGGGGGAAGGCAGGGAAGTAACCGCACTCAAGCAGGTGTGGATGGGGGAGCACCTCCTCCCACCCAGAAATCATGCCCACTTCCTTCCCCTTCTTCTCTCCTTGCCCTTCCAGCTAGGGTGGCCTGACATGACACAGGACACCGAGCTCCGTCTGAACTGCGGATAAACAGCAAATGCTCTGTTGGTCCCAGAAACCAACCGCACCCAGCTCAGGCAGCCTGGTTCTCCCTCCCTCCATATCTGGAATGCTGGGCAGGGTGCGCCAGCTAATCAGAAGTCCCATCCCCCGGTCTCCTCCTCTGTCTCCCCTGCTGCCTTATCTTGCCTGTCATCCTCCTGCACTTCTGGGCAGAAATGCCCACCCCAGGAAGAAGCCTCAGAGAATTCTTTCCTTCCTAACAGACCCTGTTCTGCATTTGCCTTCATCCCTCTGGTCACTTCCTAGAGATCGGGGACAGGACCCTTCCCAGACTTCCACCACCATGGGCATAAAGTGTATAAGCCCAGGGCTCTGAAGCATCTTAGCACCGCTCCTGGTCAAAACAGCAGGAGCTATCTTCGATCCGTCCTTCGGCAGGATTAACGGAGATGCAGAGAAAGAAGGAACCAGGCCTGGAAGGGAGGCAGAGGCCAGCAGCAACACCTGCCCAAGACGGTCAAAGAGCTCCAGTGTTTAAGGCTGTGATTAATCGAGGAAATAGGGTAGGGTTGGGGTAGGGCAAGGGCATAGAGGGAGTGATGGGGGGTTGGGAGATCCTAGCAGGTTCCCCTTCCTGTTTCAGAAGTCTAGTCTCGATTCTGGACAGTAAGCAGGCATTGCCCTCTCCCTCCTTCTTCCAAAGAAAGGGTGTTGCAATCAAAACAGACAGGGGCCAAGTTTGTTCTGTTTCTGCTCGCCTCCCCCGACTCCAGGCATGCCAGCAGAGCCAGGAAAGGAGTGTGGTTTACAGGAAATCCTCACCGAGCTCCCCTTTAACCCCTTCCTTTGGACTCTGGAAACCAGAGATGGGGACCCTCCACACCAGTTGCCAACTGCACCCCGGACTTCACAAACCCCTTACCCCGGACGCACAGACTTGCTGGGAATCCAACAGATGCACCTGAGGCAAAAAATGCAAAGCTTTGCCAACAGGTCGTCATGGCGAGGCAGTGGGGAAATCAGCAATTTCCTGCAGGGTCAGCAAGAATGTAAATCAATACAGTCATGGAGGGAAATACAGAAATATCTGGTGAGATTATTCACGTACATGAGTCCCCTTTGATCCAGGGTTACGTCCTTTCATGGCAAGAGCGACTCCGCGTAGTGAGCGCCATAAATAACCTCACTTTACCTGGGGAAACTGAGGCTCGGGGTGGCTATTCGTCAGGTGGCCAAAGTTTACCACTACTAGAAAGCGTTGCAGGCTCATCATTACTCACTGGAGAAAACACAGCTCGGCTCGTAAGCATGCAACTCGGTCCGCGGGAAAGGCGGGTTCCTTTCGCACATGTGCGGCGGTTGCCTCAAAGAACAGGAGGCTCTCTTGGCACCGATATTAAACAATCTCTAAGGGACATTGTGAAAAAGCAAGGTGTGACCCAGGCAGGGAGACCCGGAAGTACAGGACGCAGAGAACACTGATCACTTGTTTTCAAAACTCCCAAACGCTTACCAATGCGTAAGGTGTCTCTGGAAGGAACCAGAAGTTCAACCGTACTGTGATATTTGAGACCTGGAAGTTTGCCAACAGGAAAAGGAGGAAAGTGACCTTTGCCCTGTACACTTCCTTGCATCTCTTAGCCGTTGAACCATTTGAGTATATCAGGTATTCATACCAAAAAACTAAATACAATTCATAATAATAGAAATAATGACAGATTAAGAGAATGTTGATGTAAGACAGAAAAAAAGCTAGCAATGGGGACTTTGCTCAATGATGACTTTTTTAAAAAAAAAGATTTTATTTATTTGAAAGACAAAGATCACAAATGGGCAGGGAGGCAGGCGGGGGGTGGGGGGAGCAGGCTCCCCGCCCAGCAGAGAACCCCACGCGGGGCTCGATCCCAGGACCCTGAGATCATGACCTGAGCCGAAGGCAGAGGTTTAACCCACTGAGCCACCCAGGTGCCCCAGTGATGATTTTTTAAATCATCATAGTCATTCAGGCCATGTCTGTCACCTGACGAGGGTAGGTGATGAGAGTTCCAGGCTCCCCTTGCCCTAAAAAGCATGCTCTCCTGCATAGCAAACTTCTACACATACTTCAAAGCCCAGCTGACATATCCTCTCCGCTCAGAAATCTTCCCTGACCTTCCAAGCAGCAGGGTTCTTCTCCACTGGGGAGAAGAGTGGGGCACAGAGTGTCTGTGCTGGACTCTGTACCACCCCTAGCCTTATCCAAGCATGGAGGAAGGGCTTTCGCTACCAGCGTAGAGAAGGACTGATAGGAAGGGGTTGGTTAAGAAATGCATGGCCAGAAGTGGACTGGGGATCGGGCCCCGATATCTGGGGTAGGGGACTCTCTGGTCCTCGGTATTCCTCTACTACTACGTACGTACAATGAGAGAAGTTTCACCAGCTGTCCTTGACCCTGAGGGAGGCCATGGCAAAGGGAAGGTGTGTTTGTGCTGTAGGAGGACATGCCCTTGGGTTAGTTACCCTAGGACACACCGGCCCCAGGGACTGAAAAGCTTAGGAAACGGTATTGAGAAATCTGGGGCAGCCCCAGGGAGGGGGAGGCCAGGGGAGCTGTGGGCTGGGCTACGGTGGGGGTGGGGGAAAGGCAGGAGCCGGATAAAAGGCACCTCTCACCACCTCTGCTCATTCCCTCCCAAGCCTCTCCCTCCATCCCTCAGTCCCTCTGTCCCTCCACGTCCCTGGGCACCATGGGGCCTGCCTTGGACCCCAGTCTGCTGCTGCTGCTGACCAGCTTCCCCCTGGTGCTGGGGGATCCCCTGTGAGTATCACAACCCCTTCCCAAACGTGTTCACTTCTGAAGTCGGGAGTGGGTGTTTGTGGGATTCAGGGTTGTAATGGGGGGTGTGCGTTTCTCGAACCAGGAGTCTGCGGGTTTAGGGTGCATGTGCTGTGGTCTTCAATGATTCTGTCGCAGTCGTGATTCAGAGGCCTCGAGATCTGACTGCGTAGACCTTAGGAGTTTCACGATGTGTGGGTGAGGATTGGGATGCCAGGTCCCTAGAATAGCATCCCCTGCCTGCGCCCACTCCGGCAGGTTCTCCATGATCACCCCCAACATCCTGCGGCTGGGGAGCGACGAGACTGTGCTGCTGGAGGCCCACGACTGGAAAGAGAACATTGCAGTCACAGTCACAGTCCACGACTTTCCGGCCAAGAAGCAAGTGCTGTCCAACGAGAAAACCGAGCTGAACAGCGCCAATGACTACCTGAGCGCGGTCACCATCAGGGTGGGTGCACAGGCTGATGTCCACCCCCTTCCCTTTTTGAGCCCTTCCCACTTTGGAGCCCACTCCTGAGACTCCTCCTTCAATTAGCCCCTCCTATCCTGAGCCCCCTGTCTGGGCCCCCCTTCTCTGACCCCTATGGCCTCTCTAGCCCATGCTCCCTCTCCGAGTGGCCCTCCTCTCCCAGCCTGGGCACACCAGGGAGAGCAGGAGGGCTGGGCAGGGGCTATTGGTGGGTGGGGCAGCTGTGGGTCCCACCAAAGGCCTGGGGGCTGGATGTGGGCCAGGGGCCCAGAAGGAGAGCCCTAATGTCCCTCTCTGGTCCACCCCTAGATCCCCAACAACAAGGATTTAATATCAGAGAAGGGAAAAAGCTTTGTGACTGTCCAGGCGGCCTTTGGGGCCACCGTGGTGGAAAAGGTGGTGCTGGTCAGCCCTCAGAGCGGGTATCTCTTCATCCAGACAGACAAGACCATCTACACCCCCGGCTCCACGGGTAACGGGAGGGGCAGCGGCTGGAGAGGGCGGGGCCCGGGCTGTGGGCAGGGGCAGGGCCTCACCCAGCGCCCCCTCTCTTCCACCCCCTCCTAGTCCACTACCGGATCTTCACCGTGGACAACAACCTGCTGCCGGTGGGTCGGAGTGTTATCATCGACATCCAGGTACGAGCCAGCCAGGGCCCCACGGACGCCCCGAGAAAAAACTCAAGGAGAGACCAAGAGAGAGACTCCAGAAAAGGCACATCTGACGAGACCTAAAGACAGAGAAATGTGTTAGAGGCACAAACACAGAAAGAACACTGGAGACGGGGCAGAGATCCAGGGATACCACGTGGATTCTGGCTCCAGATAAATCCCGGGTCACTGACAGGTCCCTTCCCCTTCCTGAGCCTCAGTCTTCTCATCAGAAGATTGGGGGGACACGGATAAAACCTATGTAGCTCATTCCGCCTCCTGCAGCCAGAGGGCGCCCGCGAGCATCCAACTCAGGTCCCGCCCTCCTTTACCCAGAGCCCTCCAGGTGTTCCCACCTCCCTGGGGTAAAACCGTAAGGCCTCCTGCGGTCCCCAAGGCCCTGCGCGACCTGCCCTGTCCCCTTCCTGCCCTCCCCTCCTCTCTCTTCCCCTTACTCACTCGGCTTCAGCCACGTGGGCCTCCTTGCTGTACCTCCAACTGCCATGCAGGACCTGCCTCAGGTCCTTTGCACAGGCTGTTCCCCTGTACCCAGAAAACCCTCTTCCTCCAAATACCCACACTGCTTGCCCCCTCGCGTCCTTCAAGTCTTTGCTCAAATGTCACCAATGTCCCAGTTTTACAGAGAAGCCTCCTTGAGCATCCTGTAAAGTTGCAACCTCCCTCCCCCACAACCTACACACACTTTACTCTTCTCCCTTATTGTCATCTCCTCCTGGCATCCTAGCAATTGGATTTATTCATTTGCTAATTGTCCCCCCTCCCACAACCTCCACAGAACCTAAATTCCACACGGGAAGGGATTTTTTTTTTTTTTAATCTGTTCATTCAGGACCTTATCTCCTGAACCCAGCACAGTGCTTGGCATATGCTAACTTAATAAAAATTTACAGGGAGAAGGGAGGAAGGAGGGAAGGGAAAATGGAAGGACGAAATGAAGGAGGGAGGGAGGAAGCAGGTCGTTCTCAGAGACTCATCATGAGTATTTCTTGAAATCATGCAAAGGGAACAGGGACCAGGTTCTGACAGCCATGAGCTGATTTGGGGAGTCAGTGGAATTTGTGGGAACCGGTGAGCACACACTTCTAAGGGCACAGCCTCAGCCCAGTCCCAGTCACCCCAAACCAACAGGAATCCATTCTCCACAATTATCCCCATCTCCAGGAGGAGCCAGAGAGCCAGAGGTGCACAGGATGTCTCCTGACATTTAATTATTGGCAACAAATGAAATAACGTGGACTTGGTCGAACCACGTGGAATTGCTTTCCGTGTGGGTCAAAGAGTCAAACGCAGGCACTTCTTTGTGGCCCAGATTCCTGCAGGAAGGAGGTGATAAATGCTGGTTATTGTTAGTCTTCAGACAGACCCTGATGACTGCGAACTCCTGCTTACTTTAACCACGTCCCAAGCCAATGAAGTAGGGGCTCTATTTATCTCCTTTTTCTCCGTGGGCACATTGAGCACAGAGAAGCTAAGTAACTTGCCCAAGGTCACACAGCTCACAAATGACAGCGCGGGGATTTGAATCCAGGCCGACTGACCCAAGTCCATGTTCAAAAGCAGGAGTCATGACACACAGAGAGTGGCCAGACACAGAGAGGGAGAGGAGAGCCTGAGGGCTAAGCCTGATCTCTGAAGAGACACACCCTCCCTGTCTCCGCAGACCCCAGACGGTGTTCCCATCAAGCGGGACTCCTTGTCTTCTCTAAACCAGGCTGGCATCTTGTCAAAGTCTTGGAACATCCCGGAGCTGGTCAAGTATGTCAGGCAGTCCTGGAGGGGGTTCCCTTTCCCAAGAGAGGGCGTGGGGGGCATGTGGGGCTCACCGCCCTGTCTTCCCCACAGCATGGGGCAGTGGAGGATCCAGGTCCACTACGAAGATGCCCCGCAGCAAGTCTTCTCTGCTGAGTTCGAGGTGAAGGAATACGGTAAGAGGAGGAGGGCGTCTGGGTGGGGGTCCCCGCAGCGCCAGACCCCAGGCCCCAGTGCTGGTGCCCTACTGGTATGTCTCTTCCCCCAGTGCTGCCCAGTTTTGAGGTTCACCTGGAGCCTGAAGAGAAATTCTACTATATCGATAACCAAAATGGCATGACGGTCACCATCACAGCCAGGTGAGGGTCTGGGAATGAGGCCAGGGGGAGGGCTAGGTGAGGTGTGAACCAGGTGAGAGCCGAGTGAGGGTGCAGGGGCGCTGCGGGAGGAGCGAGTGGGCGCTGAGCATGCCGTTCGGGAGAGGAGCATCTGAGACTCTCTTGCCTCTCAGGTTCTTGTACGGGAAGAATGTGGATGGAGTAGCCTTCGTCATCTTTGGGGTCCAGGACGGTGACCACAGGATTTCTCTGGCCCAGTCGCTCAGTCGCGTTAAGGTGCTCTGCTCCTCCGCGCTGCCTCCACTCTGAACGTCCGCTCCCCCCAGCCTCAGCCCTCCCCCAGCCTCGCCCCTCCCCCAGCCTCGCCCCTCCCCCAGCCTCGCCCCTCCCCCTCTCTGAGACTCCTCTCTTCTCCCCAGATCAACGATGGCACTGGGGAGGCCAAGCTGAGCCGAAATGTCCTCCTAAACGGGGTGGAACCCTCCCGACAAGAAGCCTTGGTGGGGATGTCCTTGTACATGTCGGTCACTGTTATCTTGGACTCGGGTGAGACCTGGTCTGAGGGCAGAGGCCCAGCTGAGGGGGGAGGCCCCGTTGGAGGGCAGAGGCCCGGAATGAGGGTGGAATCCAGTCTGAAAGAGGAGGCCCAGTCTGAGGAGGGAAACCCAGAATGAAGGTGGGATTCGGTCTGAGGTGGGAGGCCCGGTAGGAAGGCGGGGTCCAGTCTGGAGGGGTGGCCCAGGAGCCTGCCCTCATGGCTGGCCCCCTCAGGCAGCGACATGGTGGAGGCGGAGTACAGCGGGATCCCCATCGTGACCTCCCCCTACCAGATCCACTTCACCAAGACACCCAAGTTCTTCAAACCATCCATGCCCTTTGACTTCATGGTGAGACCCAGGGTGGACCTGTAACCCCCAACCCGGCTCCTGGCACTGGCCCCACCTCTGGGTCCACTTCTGTGCCCTCCACCTGCCCCCACAGGTGTTCGTGACAAACCCTGATGGCTCCCCAGCCCACGGCGTCCCCGTGGAGATCAAGAATCCCAATAAAGATCAAGGGTCCAAAGACCAAGGCCAGACCTCGACGCGGAATGATGGTGTAGCCATGCTGACCATGAACACGCCCAAGAGCAGAGAGCCCCTGACCATCACCGTGAGTCCTTGCCCGCCTGGAGCCCCATTGCAGAGAGTCGGGCACAGAGGGTCCCTGCCCTCTGCCTCCAGCCATCCTGCCATGGGCAGAGTAGGGCCCTTTTATTTGCATAAGGGAACCATGCCATTCCCTTAAGGATATTTGCACTCACACCGAGATGTGTTCATTCTCACAGAGGGGTTCTGCTCTGCACTAGGGGTCCTTCCGGCTGCTCAGCTATCTTAGAAGGATCACTGTGATTATATTCAACCCACCTAGATGATCTAAAACAATCTCCCATCCGCTGATCCTTTATTTAATTCCGTTGGCAAAGTTCCTCTTGCCGCAGAAGGTACCAGATTTGCAGGTCCCAGGACTGAGGACACGGACATCTTTGGGAGGCCAGTATTCATCCTTCTTTCCTTGCCCAGGTACGCACGAAGAAGGAGGGTATCCCAGAGTTTCGACAGGCCACCAGGCAAATGAAAGTCCAGCCCTACAACGCCATGGGCAACTTCAAAAACTACCTGCATCTCTCTGTGCCTCGCTCGGAGCTCAAGGCTGGGGAGACTCTCACTGTCAATTTCTACCTGCGAGTGGACCCCAGCCAGGAGCAGTCCATCACCTACTACACCTACCTGGTCTGTGGCTTGCTAGGATCCCAGGCACCCCCCTCCCCGCCGCTTCTCCAGAACCCCCAATCCTAGGTCGCCCCATCCCCCCCCACCTTGCTGATCTTTATACCGACCTGCCCCTCCCAGATCATGAACAAAGGGAAGATTTTGACTGTGGGTCGCCAGAAGCGGACACCTGGCCAGGACCCGGTCGTCATGTCTCTGAAAATCACTCCTCAATTCATTCCTTCCTTCCGCCTGGTGGCTTATTACACAGTCTCCGGCAGCGACGGCAAGAGGGAGGTGGTGGCCGATTCCGTGTGGGTGGACGTCAAGGACTCCTGTATGGGCACGGTAAGCTTCCCAAGCCTCCCCCTTCACCCATCTTGGGACACCCCACGAGCCGGTGCTTTCTGGTATCCACCTCTCTCCAGCCTTCCCGGCAGGCTCTCCACCAGGGTCAGAGCCTTCTCTGCCTGTGACCTTGCCCAGCCCCTCCTCTCCCCCAACCCCTGCTCCCAGGGCACTGCTCTGTTCCAGCCCCAGGGGCTCTCTTGCTCCCACACTCTCTCTCCTGGCCTTCAGCCTTGGGTCCCTCTGGCTCCGCCTTCCTCCCCTTCTTCTCCTGCCAACTGCTGCCCTCGGACTGACCTAGAAGACAAGACGCCTGGCAGCGCTGACCCCTCTCTCCTGCCCCTCCTGCTCCCCACAGCTGGTGGTGAAAGGTGTTAGGAAGGGCGAAAGGCCGTATCTGCCTGGACAGCAGATGATGCTCAAGATCGAGGGTGACCCCGGGGCCCGAGTGGGGCTCGTGGCGGTGGACAAGGGGGTGTTCGTGTTGAACAAGAAGAACAAGCTGACTCAGAGCAAGGTGCGCCCCTCCCCCCACCCCCCACCCCCCATGGTTGGGTGGAAGGCAGCGGAGGCAAAGGGGTGGCGTGGGGCTGAGGTGGCGTTTGCAGGGAGGGGAGAGCACAGGAAGCGCTGTCAGGCCTGCGCTGGAAGGAGCGGACACAGCGGGTGGAAGTCAAGGGTGCAGTGGGAGTGCGGTTGGTCGGGTCCACGCTGGGGGTGCTCGTGGCCACCGGCTGGCCCGCGGCTCTGAGAGGGGTCTGGGAGGAGAACCAAGGGAAGGGCGGGCGCGTGGGCCCCGGGGGCTGGAGGCCCGCACCTGACCGCTTCCGGCCCCCGCAGATCTGGAACGTGGTGGAGAAGGCGGACATCGGCTGCACGGCGGGCAGCGGGCAGGACTACGCCGGGGTCTTCTCGGACGCGGGGCTGGCCCTCAAGACCAACAAAGAGCTGCAGACGGCGCAGAGGACCTGTGAGCGGGAGCGAGGGGGCGGCGCCTCTGCGCTCGGGCTGAGCGCGCTGGAGGGCTGGGTTCTGGGGTGGGGGGCCCGGGTTCCAGTCCTGCCTCGGCCACCACCTAGCCAGTCCCGGCTTTCCGAGCCTCGGTTTCCTCCTCTGTCGCATGGGAGCAACACCTCCCTTCCCCCGTGGCTACTGAGAGGGCCTGTCTGAGGGAGGAGCGCCTGGAGGGCTCCCGATCCGTCCTTGACCCATCCCGTTGGTGTCCGCCTGCCCCTCAGCTCTCGAGTGCCCCAAGCCAGCCGCCCGGCGCCGCCGCTCCGTCCAGCTCATGGAGAAGAGGCTAGACAAAGGTGGGAGCCCTGGCCGCCCCCCCCCCCAGCCTTGTGCAGGCGGTGGAGGTGGGGGCCAGGAGGGAGGAGGGCAGGGCCTGGCCGTGGGGGCGGCCTCCCTGCCGTCTGTCCCGAGGGCCTCCTGCCCCGGGGCCGGAGCTGCGGGCGTGACGCGGGCTCTGCGCCCCCACAGCCGGCCAGTACCCGAAGGACGTGCGCATGTGCTGCACGCAAGGCATGCGGGACAACATCATGAAGTACCCCTGCGAGCGGCGGGCGCAGTTCATCGCCCACGAGGAGCAGGAGCGCTGCGTGAAGGCCTTCCTGGACTGCTGCAACTACATCACCCAGCTGCGGCTCAACTACAGCCACGACGACCCCCTGGGACTGGCCAGGAGTGAGTCTGGCTGCGGGGGGGGGGGGGGGGGGCCGAGAGTGGACGGGGGAAGCCAGAGCTGGGAGGCCCCACCTGAGGGGGGGGAGGCCCCGCCTCAGAAGGGAGGGGCCTGTCTGAGGGAGGAGGGGTGTCTGAGTTGGGAGGGGGCCCGTCTGAGGGAGGAGGCCCCTTCAGAGCGGAGAGGAAGCGTCTGTCTCAGATGGGTTTTCAGCTTGCCTTTACCAGAGAAAACTAATTTATGGTGCTTTCCAAAGAGGTGCCTAACTCAATGCCTAACAACCTTTGTGGCTTCATTTTCATTCATTCATTCATTCATTCAGTTCTGGGTAAGACCAAATGTGCACCCACTTGAAGGTTTACATCTCAGGCCGAATAAATCCTAAGCAAAGCCAAGAGAGATTTCTCTTGTAATAACCCCACCTAAAGCAGGCCACAGCAGCTGAGGGGACTGGCGTGGCCTAACTGCCGTTTGCTCAGAGGCTTTGAGCCCCCTGAGGCCTGATCCCTCCTTTTCAAAAATGCTTTTTAAAAATGGGTCTTGACTGGGGGAAAAATCTCTCTGCTAGGACAGGCGCTGGCGAAACTGAACCCAGGGACAGCGCACGGCGAGCAGCACAGGACCTTTTGTGAGGGTCACCTTGGCAAATTCCCAGCTCCTCCCAGCCTTTCCAGATTGTTCTTTTTAACCATTTTATGCAGAGCGTTCGCTGCCCTGGTGATCATTTTACCTGGTCCTTTGAACCCTTCTTTTGTACATCCCACTGTTTTTTTTTTTTTAAGATTTATTTATTTATTTGTTTATTTGACAGGCAGAGATCACCAGGAGGCAGAGAGGCAGGCAGAGAGAGGGGGGGAAGCAGGCTCCGTGCTGAGCAGAGCGCCTGATGTGGGGCTCGATCCCAGGACCCTGAGATCATGACCTGAGCCGAAGGCAGCGGCTTAACCCACTGAGCCACCCTGGCGCCCCATCCCACTGCTTTCATGGGGGACCAGAAATTGTGTCCTTTAAACTGGGCTCCAAGAAAGGCCCATGTGAGCGGCTCTTAAAATAGAGGGAACTTACCTTATTAACTACCGGATGAAAAGTCCTGTAAAGAGAATACCTTTGCTTAAAAACTGAAGAAGAAGAAGGGGAAATTTCACAGCAGCACGCTGCCTGATCAAAACAAAACTAATCCTTTTTTTTTTTTCTTTCAATAGTCTCCCACAGAAAAAGTGAAAACAGGCCTAAAAACCTTTTCTTCCCCTTGAACTGTGTGAGGGCCCACCACCCCCGACTAGCTCAGTGTGGATTTCCTAGAAGCAGAGATATTCTCAGAAAACCCAGCACAGACACCAGAATTAGGACGTGAATGTGGACTCGTCACCACCAAACCTTCTAGCCTCATTCACGTCGCTTTGGTCTGGTCTGGTTTGGGTTTGCGTCCTTTACAAGAACAGGATCTGGTCCAGATTCGGACGTCCTATTTGCTGGTGGGGGTCTCCTTAGCGTCCTTCGATCTGCCCAGCCCCTGTCAGAGAGCCCATTGTGCAGTGACTCTCATGTCCAACTCTTTGGGGGATCCGTCCCTCAGTTTGGGTTGGCTCCGTGTTTCCTCATAATCACGTTCAGCTTTTTTTTTTTTTCCAATTTATTTATTTTCAGAAAAACAGTATTCATTATTTTTTCACCACACCCAGTGCTCCATGCAAGCCGTGCCCTCTATAATACCCACCACCTGGTACCCCTACTTCCCACCCCCCGCCACTTCGGAGTTCTTTGGTAGGTAATCAGCTCACTTTGGGGTACCAGCTGAAAAGACGCCTCTTCCTACTACCCCGCCATCTTGTCCCCCCCTGTTTTTTTGAAGTCACGTTCAGCTTTTGCATTTTCGACAGCTCTGTCACAAAAGAGACCTTGTGGCCTTCTTAGTGCATCGTATCAGGGGCCTTATGACCTTGATTTTGTCCCATTGTTGGCGATGTGACCCTTGACCACTTGGCTAAGGCCGTGTGTCCTGGGTTGCTTCACCGTCAAGTTCCCTTTGTTCGCTTACAGTTGCTTTTGAAACTTCTTTTTGCTCTCAGATCATGGCAAAATTCAAGCCAAGGGAAATTTTCCCCAAATCAATTTTTACTTAGCCTGTATGACAGCAGGTAGGGGACTCCTCATGTGGGAACACGTATTTTTTTTGTGTACACTTATATTTTTATTAATTTTTTTGCTCTTTATAGACAGTCACTTCTTAAAGGCAGACATTGCCAAAGCGGGCAGATATTTGTAAATTCTTTTAGCTGGAAGGCTAGCACTCCCTCCACCAACACCTCTAAAAAAGAACCAAAGATTTCCAACGCACATGAACAAAGGACTCTCCCTTCAATCTGTGGGAAATATACTAACCCAGGCTCACTGCCTTCTACTCCAGTGAGCTACAGACGTCCTTGCTCAAAGAGGAAAATTAGACAAAAAAAATCCCATCTACCAGCATCGGGCTTATGCACGCTTTGGGTGTTTTCATTCCTTAGCATTGTGCACTTTTTTTTTTTTCTTTTTAGCCAATTGGGGGTGAGACAGAGTTGTTCACGTGTCTATACCCCAAAGGCACTTTGATGGGTTATTCCAGAACGTGGGTGGACTGAGGCATCAGTGGGCTTCACCTGTTTTATTTCGCAGACCCAGAGCCGAATTAGAGTCTGCCCATCATGTTTTAAAGAAAGTCCAGACAGGGTTGGACCCTCTTCCAGCCCCACCCCATCAACTTGCTGATGGTGTCAGCCAGGCTTGAAAAGGTCACCCCCTCCACACCCCCTCACCATCAGGTCTGGAGAGTCTGTGGAGTCTGCCGTTTTCCTTCAGGACCGTCACCATCAGATGTAGCAGGCACGGGGCCTGGGAGCTACCGGGCTTAGAGAGAGAGGCTCAAGCGTGTGCTTTCAAGCCTATGAAAATGGGGGGAGGGATACATCATATAACCAGCCTGGATTATTTTTGCCTTCATACCGATACAATTGTAAAATGTAATTTTTTTTTAACTTTGTGGGAATTTGACCCTTTATTTTTTTTTTAAGATTTTATTTATTTATTTGACAGAGAGAGATCACATGTAGGCAGAGAGGCAGGCAGAGAGAGAGGAAGGGACGCAGGCTCCCTGCTGAGCAGAGAGCCCGATGCAGGACCCGATCCCAGGACCCTGAGTTCATGACCTGAGCCGAAGGCAGCGGTTTAACCCACTGAGCCACCCAGGCGCTCTGTAAAATGTAATTTTTAATAGTGTTTTTATGGAGGGAAGAGTCACAAATTTAAACACACCTGGGCCCCCTCCTCCAAAGCCATCGAGCGGCCATGGGTGAGTTCTGCTGTTAGGACAGTGGAGAGATGGGTCTGTTCTAAACCCCTTGCTCCCCTCCCCACCCCCTGCCTCCCAGGTGACACGGATGAGGACATTATTCCAGAAGAGGAGATCATTTCCCGAAGCCAGTTCCCTGAGAGCTGGCTGTGGACCGTAGAGAATCTCAATGAACCTGAGAAAAATGGGTAAGGCCGAGATACCCCCCCACTTCCACCCACCCCCCAGATCAGTTCCTACAGCATCCCAGACTGGATCCACTTAATTTGCATGCGCCCCAACCCCCCACTTTTCTGGAGTCGCTGTGCAACCCCAACCCAGCCTAGAAAAATTGAGAGTCATGCTACTTACCTTTGTCCAGCCACGAGCCCCTCCAACTCTTCCCTGGGGACCCCTCCATCCCTGCTCTCTCCCACACCCCGGACACCTGTCTTCTAAGGCTCCCACGTCTCCCTCCCCATCCAGAATCTCCACGAAGACCATGAGCGTGTTTTTGAAAGATTCCATCACCACTTGGGAGATTCTGGCTGTGAGCTTGTCGAAGAACAAAGGTGAGAGAGGGTGGTGGTCCCATCCTCGGGAGGCGGGGACTCCGAGGCCACTGGGCATTTCCTCATCCCATCCAGAGAGATCTCCATTTCTTGGTGGCTAGAGGAGGGTCAGATCCTACTCTGTGGGTGACATAACCCAGTGCTTTTTTAGATCGACTTTGAGAGCGGTTTTAGGTTCATGGGAAAATTGAGGGGAAGGTACAAAGATCCCCCCCCACACCCCCATGCCACCTCCCCGCAAACCCAGCATCCCCGACTACCAGCATCCCACCCCTGCACGGTGTATTTTTTTACACGGGCACATCAGCGTCACCCTAAGTTCATGGCTGAGGTTAGGGTTCATTCTTGGTGTTGTACAATCTATATAGGTTTTGGACAAAGGTATAAGGACATATATCCACCACTGCAGTATCACACAGAATAATTTGCAACCACAAACACCCTTGAGGGGTGATGTCGGTAGGATGGTGGGTAGAGCGATTAAGAAAACAGAAGAGGAAGCAGAATGAAATGCGTGATTGGAACATCGGTGGTCGGATTATGAAACCTGGCTGTCCCAGGGCTGCCGCCCTGACGGTCTTGAGCAGGGCAAGGAGAGGGGTGCACTAACTTTAAGCGCCAATTTTAAGTGTGCCCCCCAAAACTCAGGTGCCTAGACAAGTAATATTTTCATGCAATCATTTTTTTAATGTAAAAAATAAATTCATGGTGAACAAAATATCTACGTTTTAAATAGAAGCCAGGGCTGCAACAAGCCATTCTGGAGTTTGAGGGAAGAGGAAGAGCAGGGAGAGGGGAAGAGGGAGAAGCAGACTCCCCACTGAGCAGGTCACCTGATGCAGGACCCTGAGATCATGACCTTGAGCCAAAGGCAGACACTCAACCGACTCAGCCCCCTTAGGTGCTCCAAAAGCCACAGTTTAGATCCTTGTCCTAAAAGCACGTTTCCTGAACCACTAGCCATCTGGCAAAGGTGCTTTACCTGGGTGTCTGTTAGAAATTCAGAATCATGGACCCCACTCCTGACCTGCTGACTCAGAACCTGCACTTTAATGTGGTCCTTTGGTGTGGCGGGGGCAGGGGGTGTAGAGCCACTGGTCTGGTTCCAAGCTGAATGGTTCTCTGTGGTGGGGCCCTGCCCTGGGTGTTGTAGGATATTGAACAGGATTCATAGCTTCTACCCGCTAGATTCCACTAGCACAAACTGCACCCCCGTTGTGACATGTCCCCAAAATATCCCCCAGAAGTTGCCCAATGTCCGCTGGGCGGGATATGGTGCAGAATCCTACAGGGCCCTGTGGTTTTGGGATTCCGCTCTCTGTGTCCTTGTTGACACCTTCTCGATGTCGCTGTCTCCCCAGGCACAATTTTAGCTCTCCACACATTAGCTCTGTCAATACTCACAACCACCCTATGTGTGTGGTACTAGTGTTTGCCTACAAATGAGGATATGAAGCCAGGGAAGGAAGGCGACTTGCCAAAGACCACTGGGGGATGAACCTTCCAGAAACCCGATCTTAGAGCTTCAGGGTAAATATGGTAACATTGTAACCAGCGGAACCTGGAAATTCCAGACTCCTGAGCTCCTATGAATTCAAGAGTCAAGGTTATAAGCAGGGAGCTTCCCAAGCTTAAGTGCCTGGGCTCAAATCCCAGGTCTTCCTGTAGAGAGCTGTGTGGCCTGAGTCGAGTTACTCAACCTCTCTGTGCTCATCCATAAATTGGGCACAATAGAAATAGTATCTACTCACCGTGTTATTGGGATGACTCTATGAGTTAATACACAGGAATCCCTTATAATGGTGCCTGGCATATTACAGAAATCCGATGTGCGTGGGTTATTTTTGGAGCCAAACATATTTTAGAGGCCAAAGGGTAAATGCTTTTCGGACACACAGGGACGCTTCCTCAAATCCCACAAATCATGCACCAGAAGTCAGTCATCTTTATTTTTTTAATGAATAGATTTTTAAAAAGACAGTTTTAAGTGTACAGAAACAATTGAGCAAAAAGCAGAGAGTTGACCCACACCCCTCCACTTCTCCGAATTCCCATTTTTAACCCCTATTTGCATTAGAGTGCTACATCGGCTACAATTGATGGGCCCATACGGATACATTATTTTTGTTGTTGTTTAAGATTTATTTATTTGAGAGAGAGAGAGTGTGTGTGTGTAAAAGGAGGGGAGGAAGGAGAGAGAGAGTCCTGAAGCAGACTCCCCGCTGAAGGGGGAGCCCAACGTGGGGCTCTGTCTCACGACCCTGAGATCATGACCGGAGCCGAAATCAAGAGTCGGACGCTTCACCGACTGAGCCCTGCAGGTGGTCCTGGGTACATTATTATTAACTGTAGCCAATAAATAGCTTAGTGCTCCCCTTCAGTGTTGTACCTTCTGGGGGTTTGGACCAACCTGTAACAATACGTAGCCACCGTACCAGTATCACCCAGAGGAGTTGTCTCGCTGCCTTAAAAGTAACACGGACAGTGTGTCGGAAGTCCTTCCTCTTTTGGTTCTCTTTCGGTCCTTCCATCTTGTTCAAAGGGGAGCGTTCAGTCTGGGCCAAGCGTGCCTTCATCCCTCCTGCTCTCGTTCAACAACGTTGATCAGCAAGGAGAGGGGAGCCAGTGCCACTTTCTGCGCGAGAACCAGAAAACCATTTTTGCTTTCCTCGAGGGAACCTCCTATTTATGGTGCAAAAGCTGCTGTTTCCCACACCATAGTAAATTAAATCTGAGTTTAAAAATGTAGAAACAGGCCGCCTGGGTGGCTCAGTGGGTTAAGCTGCTGCCTTCAGCTCAGGTCATGATCTCAGGGTCCTGGGATCGAGCCCCGCATCGGGCTCTCTGCTCGGCAGGGATCCTGCTTCCCCCTCTCTCTCTCTGCCTGCCTCTCCATCTGCTTGTGATTTCTCTCTGTCAAATAAATAAATAAAATATTTTTTAAAATGTAGAAACAGGGGCATCTGGCTGGCTCAGTAGGTGGAACGTGCCACTCTTGACCTTGGAGATGCAAGTTCGAGCCCCAGGCTGGATGTAGAGATGACTAAAAAATAAACTTAAAAAAATGTAAAAACAAATAGTAGATAAGAAATGGTAGATAGCTCCATGATTAGAGCAGACATCACAGAGACAATGAACAGGGTTAGGGTTAGGAAATAAGGATTTTGTTCAAGCCTCTGATAATTTTTTTTCACCACTGAAGAATAAGGCAAAAAATCTTAATAGATGTCTTAGTGTAATATTATTTTTATTTGTTTTGCTTTTTTTAGCATAACAGTATTTTCAATATGATGTTTTTGTAAATGTTGCTTGCATCAACCCTTTGCTTGAATTTATTTAATTTTTTAAAAGATTTTATTTAGTCATTTGACACAGAGAGAGAGAGCACAAGCAGAGGGAGACAGAAGCAGGCTCCTGGCAAAGCAGGGAAAGCCCGAAATGGGACTTGACCCCAGGACTCTGGGATCACGACCTGAGAGGAAGGCAGAGGCTTAACCCACTGAGCCCCCCCAGGTGTTCCCTTTTGCTTGAATTCAATGCAGTAACCGTGACAATGCAAATAACCATTGTTTCTGGCATCATTTTCACTTCCTGTATATCGGCCCTGTCCATCGGAAATACAGTGCAAGCTATGTAATTTTAAATTTTCTGGTAGTCCCATAGAAAAGGAGTAGGCGAGGGGCACCAGACTGGCTCAGTTCTCAGAGCGTGCAACTCTTGTTCTCAGGGTCATGAGTTCAAGCCCCACACTGGGCATGGAGCCTACTTGAAAAAAATATCCATTTTAGGGGTGCCTGGGTGGCTCAGTGGGTTAAAGCTTCTGCCTTTGGCTCAGGTCATGATCCCAGGGTCCTGGGATCAAGCCCAGAATCGGGAATCTCTGCTCAGCGGGGAGCCTGCTTCCTCCTTTCTCTCTCTCTGCCTGCCTCTCTGCCTACTTGTGATCTCTATCAAGTAAATAAGTAAATAAAATATTTTTTAAAATCCATTTTATTATATATTTTCCATAACTAAATATATCCAAAATATTATTCTTTCAACATTTTGTATTCTTTCACTTTGTAAACATTCTCTCATTTTGTAAACATCTATGAACCACTGTCACACTAATAATAATGTTACAAGGATACATCTGTTAATACTTAAGAATGACCTATTAACATCTCAAAATTATGAATGATATATTTTACCACTGTTTGTATTAAGGCTTCGAAATCTAGTATTTTATACCTGCAGAGCATCTCAATGGCAGTGCTTTCTTTCTTTCTTTTTTAAAGATTTTACTTTTTCTTTTAAGCCGTCTCTTCACCTGACATGGGTCTCAAACTCACAGCCCCAAGATCAACAGTCACATGCTTCCCTCACTGAGCCGGCCAGGTGCCCCTAGCCTTTCACTGTTACTACTTTGATCTTATTTTAGGATTTGTAAAATGTACAGCTGAAAAGGTAGATTGGCCATCCAAGCTGGTCCAAACATACGCTAAAAAATTTTCCAGGGGCACCTGGGTGGCTCAGTGGGTTAAGCCACTGCCTTCTGCTCGGGTCATGATCTCAGGGTCCTGGGATCGAGCCCCGCATTGGGCTCTCTGCTCAGCAGCGGAGTCTGCTTCTCCCTTCCCTTCTGCCTGCCTCTCTCTGCCTGCTTGTGCTCTCTCTCTCTCTCTCTGTCAAATAAGTAAATAAAATCTTTTTTAAAAAAAAAAGTTTTCCAATCACTAAATCAAGCATTATTTTCTACATTGAGATATTATTCACTTACCACAAAAGTCACCCTTTTAAAGTGTACAATGCCGGGGGTTGTGGTGTATTCTCAACGAGGCATCAGTTGTTAAGTTTAAATCTGCGTGAAGTAAAATGACATAAAAGTAGGAGTCCAGTTCCCACTGGAGCTAGCCACAATCCAAGTGCCCAGTGACCACCTCCACCTTGGGCTACCACTTTGGAGAGCACAGATACAGACTTGAGTTCTTCCCACCTGCACACACCTGTGAACGAAGAAAATGGAAACCGCCCCATCCCAGCAATTTCCAGCTGCCACCACCACCGGGAAGTGGATCACCGTTGAAGCTGTTCAGTCCGTGGCTTTCTACAACCACAGGCTGAACTTGGCCCAGCTCCAGCAGGCAGGGGTAGCACTGTGAGGCCGTCTGCCTCCTTCCCTTGACGCTCCTCTCCCGGGCAGGGATCTGCGTGGCTGACCCCTATGAGGTCGTGGTGATGCAAGACTTCTTCATTGACCTGCGGCTACCCTACTCTGTCGTGCGTAACGAGCAGGTGGAGGTCCGAGCCGTGCTCTACAATTACCAGGAAATGACGGAAATCAAGGTGGGTCCCTGGGGTGGCAGAGGCATGACGGAGAGCTGGGGGTGGGGGTCTGTGGCACATGGCCTTGACTGATACTCTCCCCCACTCCCCCCACCTCCTACAGGTCAGGGTGGAACTGCTCTACAATCCAGCCTTCTGCAGCCTGGCCACCGCCAAGAAGCGCTACATTCAGACTATAGAAATCCCACCCAAGTCCTCAGTCGCCGTGCCTTATATCATTGTGCCTCTGAAGCTCGGCCTGCATGAGGTGGAGGTCAAGGCTGCCGTCTACAAGTATGCAATCAGCGATGGTGTCAAGAAGACCTTGAAGGTCGTGGTGAGTCCTTGGGGCCCCTGCTGCCCCTTGTCCTTCAGGACAATCTCCTCTCTCCTTTGCTGTCAATCCAGGTTGGAGAGCCAGACTCTGAGACACTAAGAGTGTCCAGTGTCCAGCTTAGGAAATTTAGGAGTCCTATAGGTTTGGATGCTGGGCCGGGATTAGGGGGAGTGAGTGAGGACCTTTAGGGCGCACCAAAAAACTTAGTCATAAAAACCAATGGTACATTTTTAAGTGAAAATGTATTTTAATATCAAATTTTTAATTTTTTGATATTTAATATCAAATACAATTTTTTAAAAAAGATTTGATTTATTTACTTGACAGAGGGAACACGGGCAGGGGGAAATGGGAGAGGGAGAAGCAGGCTTCCCACCAAGCAAGGAGTCCGGTGTAGGACTCGATCCCAGGACCCTGAGATCATGACCTGAGCAGAAGGCAGACGCTTAATGACTGAGCCACCCAGGCACCCCTTGATTATGATATTTTTAACACATTTCAGTATATAGGAGTTTTCTTTTGACCTTAAAAATTGGAGAAAACATATTTCACAAAATTTTTAAAAATATTTTATATATTTATTTGACGGCATAAGTAGGCAGAGAGGCAGGCAGAGGGAGAAGGAGAAGGGCCCTCCCCACAACCAAAGCAGGGGTTGATTCCAGGACTCTGACATCAGGATCTGAACAGAAGGCAGACGTCTAACTGACTGAGCCGCCCAGGTGTCCCACACAAAACAAATTTTAGAAAGCAGTAACATACAATGTAAGAACATAAGAACTTCTAGTTTAACATATGGTTTTTATCCTTAATATATATGTTAACAGTTACATTTCTACTCTTTCCTACAGTGACAAACATTTGCCAATATAATAGGAGATCAAGTCATTAATAAAAATAAAAGTCTCCTATCATCTTTTATTAATATTTTCAAGCAAAATGTGAGATCATAAAGAAGAATGACATTTTAATACAGTGTTGTAAGGAATCAAAATTCATGTCAAAAAATTCACGATAAACAAAAGATCAAAGTTTTAAACAGAGAGGATCTAATAGTATCAAGTCAACCAACATTTGGCTTTCCCAAATCTAAAGGGAAAATATGGCCCCCATATATGTGTCTTTTTTTTTTTTTAAAGATTTTATTTATTTATTTGACAGACAGAGATCACAAGTAGGCAGAGAGGCAGGCAGAGAGGAGGAAGCAGGCTTCCCGCAGAGCAGAAAGCCCGATGTGGGGCTCGATCCCAGGACCCTGAGATCATGACCCAAGCCGAAGGCAGCAGCTTAACCCACTGAGCCACCCAGGCGCCCCTGTGTCTTTTTTTAATGGTTAAAATTGATTAATGGTTCATTTTCCCCCAAAATGTTAAAGTAGTTGAAAAAATATTGAAACACTGAAAAGCAAATGCTTTAAAACTGACAATGTTATTTTATGGTGAAATGTCTTATTTATACCCAAACCAGAATTTATTATAATTTTTCTCTCCCAACTTTAATGGATCCAAACTCATATATTTTTTTAAGATTTTATTTTTAAGTGATCTCTACACCCAACATGGGACTTGAACTTACAAGCCTGAGATCAAGAGTCATACATCCTACCCACCCAGCCAGCCCGGGGCACCCAAACTCATTTTTTTTTTCAACTACTTTAATGTTCTGGAATATAATTAACCATTAAAGCATACATAAAAATATAAATCTAGGAGCACTTTTTTTTTAAGTTCTCTCTCTCTCTCTCCCTTTTTTCTTTTTAGTCATCTCTACACCCATTGTTGGGCTGAAACTCACAAGCCCTAGATCAAGAGTCACTCGCTCTTCCAACTGAGCCAGCCAGGCGCCCCCTACGGGCACATTTCCTATTATCCCTCTGGCCTGGGGCCCCAGTTCAGTGTGGCACCAATGGGATGAAAACCTAGGAGGGTGCTTAGGGCATGCATGGTCCAATGCCCGAGAGCTGGTGTGCCCACGACTTCCCAATTCTGCACATTCGGGTGCTGGGAGCTGGAAGGCAGCTATGACATGGAAATTAGCAGAGCTAAAAGATGGATCTTTTCTTCCCGGAGAGTTGGGTGTCAGACATTTACCAGCTTGCCACTGGAAGAGACTCAGTCTCCAAAGGAAAATTCAGGCATTAATATCAGCCTAAAGGAGATTGTGTTCCGGAAAGGCATTAACAGCTACAGTCCAACGCGGAAGTCTTTCTGTAGACACAGGAAAGCATCCGTTGGGACTCTGACACTAAGACAGCCCCTATTTTAACTGAGCATGTATTGCATGCCAGACATTGTGCTGAGTACCTTACGCACATTCTTTTTTTTTTTTTTTCACTGTTTAAGGAATTTTTATTAAAGCAAGAATTTTATAATCCAAATTACGTTCCTTACGCACATTCTTTAGTTCTAGAGACGTTTGCAAGGCGCGGAGTTAAAAACACAGACTTTCTTGGGTCATTTAGCCTGACTACCTCCCCTGCCATCCCCTCCCCCGCAAAAATACCAGACTGCCCTGTTCAAAACCCAGCTCTCTGCTACCAGCTCTGTGACATTGGACCAGTGACTTCACCTTTCTGTGTTTCCCACCTCTGAGATGGGAGCTGTACTAACAGTACTCAACCCACGGGGTTTGTTGCAAAGGTAAAAGGTTAACCGCAGAGAGTAAAGAAAGCTCCTTAGCACAGAGGAAGCTTTCAAAGGGGGTTGTTACTTTGTTAGCAAGGTTATTAATTCCCAGGATGACCATATGAAGTAGATGTTTGCATTGCTTCCTCTTTCGAAGGGAGGAAGCCAAGGCACAGAGAGGTCAAGGAATTGACTCCCGGTCACACAGCTAGGACAGGTGATTCCATTGTGCCTGTGCTACAGTAATCCCCAGAAGAACAGTGTCTTTGCTGACCAGTTATGTCTCTGTTCCTTTATTCACCTGATCTCTCCCCGCCATCCCCCATCCCAACATGGTTCAGCCGGAAGGAGTCAGAGTCAACCAGACTGTGGCTGTTCACACACTGAATCCAGAAGAGAAAGGAGAAGGTGAGTCAGCCACAGCAGAGGGTTTGAGGCCCCTGTGGTGATGGAGGGCCTGGTGGCCTGGTGGGAGACAGCCGCTGCCATCCTTCTCTCCTTTTCCACTGCAGGGGGAGAGCAGAAAGTGGAAATCCGTGCAGCAGACCTCAGCGACCAAGTCCCAGACACAGATTTGGAGACCAGGATCCTCCTGCAAGGTGAGCCGCCACTGACTGGCCCTGACCCCAGGAGGCACAACCCTGGAGAAGGGAACACAGTCCCACCTAATTCTGGGGCTATTTATTACTATGCTTCCCCTCTCCACTTCCACTAGGACAGCGGGCCACCTCCTTGATGGGTTTTGTAGAAGACCCCAGGCAGTATTTAGTTCAGCAAACAGCTTTTGCAGATAAAGAAATTTAAATGAGAAACAGTATAGTTCAAAAGCAGGAAATTTTGGAACTTAAATACCTGGGATGGAGGAGTTTCGCAAGAAGGGAAAAGAAGTCGCTGGAAAGGCATCTTGCAAGCAGTAAGCTTTGGGGTAGAGATGCTTGGTTTCCTCATCTGTGAAGGAGGTGAATAACGGTACCTATATCAAAGGGGCCTTGAAAGGATTAAATGAGATACTAGAGAGGTTCTCTAGAACAGCGCTTGGCAAACAGCACGAAGCACAATTGCTCCTGGAATTAGTTTTCCACTGGTGTAACCAGAGGACTCAGGGCCCAGAGTTCTCCTATGAAGCACAAGCCTGTTTGGAGCCTGGGATCACTGGTCACAGCCCTAACCCTCCTCACCCCACCCCATGGTGCTTGAGCGGGTCCTCCCACCTGGCTGCAGGGACCCCGGTGGCTCAGATGGCAGAGGACGCCATCGATGGGGGCCGTCTGCAGCACCTCATCGTGACCCCGTCGGGCTGTGGGGAGCAAAACATGATCGGTATGACGCCTACCGTCATCGCGGTGCATTACCTGGACCAGACGGAGCAGTGGGAGAAGTTCGGCCTGGAGAAGCGGCAGGACGCCTTGGAAATCATCAAGAAGGGTGAGCCCGCGGGGCGCCTGGTGGCTCAGTGGGTTAAGCCTCTGCCTTCAGCTCAGGTCATGATCCCCGTCCTGGGATGGAGCCCCGCATCGGGCTCTCTGCTCAGCAGGGAGCCTGCTTCCCCGCCCCCATCTGTCTCTCTGCCTCCTTGTGATCTCTCTCAATAGATCTCTCTCAAATAAATAAATAAAATCTTAAAAAAAAAAGAAGAAGAAGGGTGAGCCCCCACGTTGGAGACCCGCCCCCCCTTCAGCCCCCTTCCCAAGATGTATCCTCCCTGAGACCCGGCCCCCCATCGAGGCCCCGCCCCTCCTCGAAGCCCCTCTCCGATCTGGACCCCTTCTTCTCAAAGACCTCCCAGTGGACCTTTCCCCTCTCTGAGACCCTGGGCCTCTGAGACCTAGGGAGCTCCCTCTCTCACTGAAGCCCCTTCTCCCTGAACCCCCTTGAGACCGTTCTCCTCTCGGAAGCCCTCTCCTCTGAGAACGTCCTCCTCCTTTTCTCTCTGATCACAGCACCCTCTGAGTCCCTTCGTCTTTTAGAAGCACCTCTGCCTTACCCCCAGACTTCCCTGCTCCTGGCTGAGCCCCCTCTTTCCTCTCAGATCACCTGTCCTCTAAGTCCCTCCCCTTGCTGACATACCCATGCCAGGCACCGCCTCCACTCAGCCCCTGCTCCTAGGCTGACTCTTCTCGCTTCCCTGCAGGGTACACCCAGCAGCTGGCCTTCAGACAAAGCAACTCGGCCTTCGCGGCCTTCAAGGACCGGACGTCCAGCACCTGGCAAGTCATCCTCGTACCCCACAGAGCGGGGAGGCCTGGTGTGGTCCCGGGGAGCTTCGTCCACACAGCCCTGTGCCCAGCTCTAGAGCTTCAGCCCGTAGAGGCACGTGGCTTGCAGACATCAAGCGCCTCCCGCAGCTAGGCTGGGTCTGCACTTAGAAGGGAGAAGCGGGGCCAGCCCGGCCAGGCCCTGCCCCTCTCTGCTCACTGGTGTGCTGAAATGGCAGTCTCTGGATCCCGGAGGCGACTGACTCACGCTCTGTGCCTGCCCTCAGGTTGACGGCCTACGTGGTCAAGGTCTTCTCTTTGGCCACCGACCTCATCGCCATCGATTCCCAGGTCCTCTGTGGGGCAGTCAAATGGCTGATCATGGAGAAGCAGAAGCCCGATGGGATCTTCAACGAGGATGGGCCAGTGATTCACCAAGAGATGATTGTAAGAGGCAGGAGTTCAGGGCAGGCTGGGGAAGGGGCGCCCGGAAGTCCCAGGACACACAGGAGAAAACACTACCCCTTGGCCTGGAGTGTCACTCTTCCAGTGCAAAGACCAGAGACCTTCAGAGTCCAGGGCAAAACCAAAGTCCTTCTCCCTTCACTCTGCCAGCAGCAGTAGCATCGCTGCAAACTTGTTAGTAATGCATGTCCTCAGGCTGGACCCTAGGTGCATGGAATCGGAAACTTTAGGGAGAGGGCCTAGGAATCAGTTTCGACAAACCCTACCCCACCCCACCTGCATGATGCTGATGCATGCATAAGTTAGAGAATCACTGCCTTAGCCTGAACTTTCAGGTGTCCAATCTCACAGCTGTCCTCCTACCTCTACCCATACTCCATCTGTACTGCTGGGATCCTTGCTCTCTCCTGCCACAGGGCCTTTGCACATGCTGTTCCCACCACCTGGCATGCTAACTCCATCATCCCCCAGCAACATCTTTCCTGATCTCCCCAACTGAGTCACAGTCCCATTGTCCACTCTCACTCCCACACCCACTTCTCCTGCACAGCACTCATCAGTCTGTAATGACATATTTTTCGGCGAACTGGTTGGTTCATGTCTGTCTCCCCTACCATACGGAAAGCTCCATGAGGGTTGGGCTAGTGTCTGGTTCTTTCCCGCCATCTTTTTCACAGCACCCGTGACATGGACTGAGTGAATGAACACTGAAGAGAGTGGCCTCCTAAGGAGACGCTGAGGAGAGGTTCAGCTCTGCCTTGACCTACTCACCCGGCAAGGGGATTGGTCACCAAATGGGAACACACTGGTGACCCTATCCTTGTTTCCTGCTTCCTATTCTAGGGTGGCTTCCGGGACTCTAAGGAGAAGGACGTGTCCCTCACAGCCTTTGTCCTCATTGCACTGAAAGAGGCTGAGGATATTTGCGAAGGACAGGTCAATGTAAGTGTCTGCCCTGCTCCCCTCCCCTACCCAGGGCACATCCACCTTGGAGGTGAGGTGTTACATTTGGGTGATTCTCTGTCCTCCCCAGTGCAATAACAACCACCCCGGTGGCCATAACAATACCCAGCATTTGGGGGTCATTAACTAGGACGCTCATCTAAGACGTTCCCATGGTTAAGTCCTGTAATCCTTGTAAGAGCCCAAGAGGTAGGCTACTCTTCTTATCCCCAGTTTACAGAAGAGAAAACTGAGACACAAAGAGATCAAAGAGCAGGTCCTTTCTCCCTGCTTTACCATTTTCAGAGAGTTTTCACCAATGTCAACCAAAGCCCCCTCAAGCCCACTTTCCATGTCACTCCCGCCTGATCAGTGCCTTGTATCCTTGCTGCTTCCCTAAAGAAATCTCACAACAGAGAGCTAAGAAAACATCAAGACTATTTTCTTAGTCTGAGAGATCTTTTTAGGAAATTTTCTTTTCCTTTCTATTTTTTTTTAAAGATTTATTTACTTGAGAGAGAGAACATGGGGGAGAGAGGGAGAGGGAGAGAACCTCAAGCAGGCTCCCTGCTAAGCACAGAGCCCCTATGCAAGGCTCCATCTCAGGACCCTGAGATCTGACCTGAGCGGAAATCCAGAGTCAGGTGTTTGACTGAGCTATCCAGGTGCCTGTCTTTTAGGAAATTTTCAAAGGAACCATGATCCTTAAAGGGAAATGATTAAAAATGCTGTCTTATGGCTATTTCCTTTTCCTCTGGTTTTGGCTTTGAAGCGGAGAAACTTAGAAAGATTGGCTTCTGAGAGTCTTTGTAATTGCTCTATTTGCTTTGTCCTGGGTTTTTAAGAGTAGCATGTTTGACCTTTAGCTTACCAAGTGCAGAAGCCCAGGATCTCACGTCAGCCAGCTGCTTCTCCCTTAGTTGGAACCCAGAAAAGAGATGGAGCTGGGGTGGGAGGGGGGTAATCTTTAGTGCCCAAGAGGAGCCCAGGCCCTTCTGTGCCAAATAATTCCTTTTTCTCTGCCACCCACCCAGCTGGGCAGAATGTGGCTGGCTGCCTTCTTTGGGGGAATAGCCTAACCAAGGCTATCAGATCCCTGGGGAATGTTCTTTTTTTTTTTTTTAAGAGTTTATTTATTTAGTTAATAGAGAGAGAGAGTGAGCACAAGTAGGGGGAGCAGCAGGCAGAGGGAGAGGGAGAGGCAGGCTCCCTGCTGAGCAGGGAGTCCCATGGGGGACTCCATTCCAGGACTCTGGGATCATGACCTGAGCCAGAAGGCAGAGGCTTCATGACTGAGCCAACCAGAAGCCCCCCAGGGACTGGTTCTGATTGGCTCCATCATGCTCATGTGATCACAGCTGGGCCAATCAGCTGAGGCCAGAAGTAGGCCTTACTGGCAAATATGGCCACTTCCACTATGGCACGTAAATGAAAGAAAAGTTCCTACAAAAGTCAGAAGTAGATGAAGGAGAGGTAGCTGGGCAGGCAAAAGGGTTATTTTCTACTACAACACAGCAATATTTGGCCTCCCTGCTCAGCGGGAGCCTGCTTCTCCCACTCCCTCTCCCTCTGCTCCTGTGCTCTCTCTTTCTCTCTCACTCGCTCTCTCAAATAAATAAATACAATCTTTTTAAAAATTAAGTCATAGAAGTTTACATTTAAGTAAATTAGACGATGCATTAAACATTAAAAAACAGGTTAAAAAAAAAACACTCAAAACTCATCACTTCCCAGTTACTCACTTTCATCATTATCCTTGGTACACCCATCCATCTCGAGGTTCTTTGCACACGTATATGGTGGAAATACTATCAAACGCTGTGCTACTGCCCACCTCTTCCCAACTCTGCGTTCACTGCCTCCACATCTGTAGTTTGAAATTGGCCACGGTTGTATTTACACCATGAAAATCCGCAAACACTACAGATCGAGTCTTCCTCTACCCCTCCTCTCTCTGGGTCTCAGTATTCTCATCTGTGCAGTAAGAATGATGATAAAAATAGGCTGGCATACATTTGCGACCACGTGGGTGGAACTAGAGGGTATTATGCTTAGCGAAATAAGTCAATCAGAGAAAGACAATTATATGATCTCTCTGATATGAGGAAGTTGAGAGGCAACATGGGGGGAATGGGGAGATAGGAAAGGAATAAATGAAACAGGATGGGATCAGGAGGGAGACAAACCATAAGAGACTCTTAATCTCACAAAACAAACAGGGTTGTGGGGGTGGGGTGGGGGTAGGGAGAGGGTGGTGGGGTTATAGGCATTGGGGAAGGTATATGCTATGGTGAGTGCTGTGAAGTGTGTAAACCTGTCGATTCACAAACCTGTACCCCTGGGGCTAATACTACATTATATGTTAATTTTAAAAATTAAAAAAAAAATAGGCGGGCATATATAGTAAGTATTAGCTAGGAAGCTGATGATGAGACAAGAGGAACTCCCAGCAGGATGCTGAATCATTCACACTAGCTCACAAGTGCCTATCTGAGACATCTCTTCTCCACTCCATGTTCAAGCATGTCATGGTGGTAGCTTGAAACTGACCACAGTGGGAGTATTTCCCTTACAGTAACTGGAAATCTGTAAACTAGCCACCTTCCTCCCCTACCCCCAAACACACACTGGAGGCCTTAAGCAGCTACCAGGACACCGCTGGTTATATAAACTGTCCCCGGCATCTTTTAGGTATTCAACAACAAGGCAGCTCATGGTGACTAAAATGTCTGGTAAACCCGGTGGGGGTGTGGGAGAGGGAAGATCGATCCAAGAAAGATGTGTCCCAAGGACAGAAACCATCCTGGTACCCAAGAAGTGGTGCCTTTGTGATCCTTACCAGCTCTCTGTGGCAGTAATGTCCAACTTACCAAAGTACTCGATCCTCTTTCTTATAGAGCATGCCGGGCAGCATCAATAAGGCAGGACAGTATCTTGAAGCCCACTACGAGAACCTGCAGGGATCCTATTCTGTGGCCATTGCTGGCTACGCCCTCGCCCAGATAGGCAAGCTGGAGGGAAACCTCCTCAGAAAATTCCTGAGGACAGCCAAAGGTGAGGGGCAGCCTAACGAGGCAAAAGAGGAATGCATGGCTGGGGGTGGGGGGGGCCATCTTGAACTGGCATGCAGGGTACTAAGCTGTGCTGCGATGGGCAGATTCAAGGGGAGCTGGAGTGGATGGTGCTAAGCCATGCTGGGTGGGTGGCTCTGAGGTGTGCAAAGTTCTCATTGTAAGCTCCACAAGAAGGTCCGTGGCCTCCTTCATTCAACAAGTGTGTATTGAGCACTTGCTATGACCCAGGAGCAAGGACGTGGGCTCTGACATCAGCCAGACCCCAATTCAGATCCTGCTCTGCCATGTTCTCACTGTGTGACTTTGTACAAGTCACTGAACCTCTCTGGTCCTCATCTTAAGATGATATTTACATCGTAGGTGGTTGTGAAGATTGAACAAGTAATGCAGGTAGAAGATCTAGCACCCCATAAGGGCTCTGTCACTCCTGTTGTCCTAACATTAACATTATCTCAAGGGTCTTTGGGATTAGACAAGATAATGCCATAGGCAATTTAGCACAGTGCCTGGCACCTAGTGAGCACTTAATCATTGGTTCCAGTGATGATCTGTACCAGGTTTGCCCTGATTGATGGAACATAGTCAAGAAACATGATGTAACATATACCGAAGTGGTTTAACACAATAGAAGTTTATTGTTCATGGATGGATCTCCTCCATACACTAATGCCCAGATCCCAGCCTCTATCTCTTCATGGCTCTGCCACTCCAGGTCCTTGGAACCCACTCCATCCAAGTAGAAGGGGAAAGAGTCAGGAGGATTATGCAAAGGACGTAGACCAGGCGTGGAAGGGGTCCCTGTCACTGCCAGTGCCCATTCCATTGTCCAGAGCTCCATCATCTGGACATACCTGCCTGCAAAGATATGTGGGAGATGTAGTCCAACTGTGTGCCCAGGAAGAGGAGAGAACGGTTCTTAATAACAATCTCTGCCATAACTACTTTCTTAGGCACCTGGGACATCACAGTGAATACGGTATAGCCCCTGCCATCATGGCCCCACACTCCAGTTGAGGAAAGATGTGAGTTAATAGATTGCTATGGAGAATGATAATGCTGGAACAAGAGAGTGTAGGATGTTTTGAGAGACAGAAGGAAAGACAGGGGTCTGTCACCCAGTCTTGGCGTACCACTGAAGTCAAATTGTGCAGGATGGGATTAACAGGAGTTAAGTGGAGAAGAGGTTCTCCAAGTAGAGGGAACAGAATATCAAAAGACTGAGAGGGAATAATGAGAATGGACAGTTTAGGGAATCTCTTATAGCTCAGTGGGGGTACAGTTGAGAATTCAAGTGGAAGAGTAAAGGTTAATGAGAGAAGAGAATGAGGCAGGAGCCAGCAGGTTGAGGGCCTTGCATATAAGGATACTTGAACACCAAGAAGTCTAGGGGTTGTGGTCTTCTGAGCTTTCTCTGAGCCATCTCCAGGCTGGACAGAGCAGTGAGCATGGGGTGGTGGGGATTCTCTCCACAGACAGGGAACGCTGGGAGGAGCCTAACCAGAAGCTCTATAGTGTGGAAGCCACATCCTACGCCCTCTTGGCCCTGCTGCTGCTCAAAGACTTTGACTCTGCACCTCCTGTCGTGCGCTGGCTCAATGAGCAAAGATACTACGGAGGTGGCTATGGCTCCACCCAGGCAAGTGACCCCATATCCCCCAGGCACCTGCATGCCTACTTCCTCTGGCCTCCCACTGGCCTCCAAGAGAAGACATTGAGACTGAGGGGAAGTCCTTCTTTCCCACAAGCCAGAGGGGCTGGAGTGGATTTGAGAGATCAGGCTTTTTCAGGTGTGAACCCACCTGTGGGATCTAGACTACATTCTGAATGCCCCAAGCTGTGTTCTGAGCCTCCAGGTATCTAGACCAGGTTTTTCAGCTCCACCCGACTCCCTGTTAGCTTGTCTTCCTGTGGGTTCTAGACCAGGTCCTCAGCTCCACCCGACTCCACGTTAGCGCATCTTCCTGTGGGTTCTAGACCAGGTCCTCAGCTCCACCCGACTCCCAGCCTTTCTCTCCCTGGTGGGTTCTAGGCCATGGTTTCAAACACCTCAGACTCCAGTTTGACCCCCTTTCTTTCTGGCAAGCTGTCAGTCATACTCTCAGTATCCCTTTTGGATTCTAGGTCATATGGTCAGTGACCTCAGGCTTCAACTTCATTCTTTTTTCACAAGTGGGTTCTAAACACATTTTCATGTGGCTCCAAACTCTTACCTTAGACTCTCCTCTGGATGAGTCTGGGCCACATTCTCGGTATTGCTACAGCCTCAGTCTTACGCCTGCAATTTCTGGAGAATACAAGACTTGTTGTCAGTGTCTCCAAGTTCTGGTCTAAGCCTCTATCCCTTGGAGAATGTGGAGCCTGTCCTCAGTGTCTAACAACCCTCAATCTCATCCTTACCCTCTCTGGGGGTGGGGGTGGCATCCTAGGCTACAGTCTTAGTGCACTCTCCCTCTGATCTGAGTCTCTTCCTCTCTCTTGGGTTCTAGGCCACCTTCATGGTATTCCAAGCCTTGGCCCAATACCAGAAGGATGTCCCTCGCCACAAGGACTTGAACCTGGAGGTGTCCATCAAACTGCCCAGTCGAAGCAGTGAGATCAAGCACCTCATCCTCTGGGAGTCTGCTAGCCTCCTGCGGTCAGAAGAGGTACAGTGGCCTAACCAAACCCTCCTTGCTATCACCCTCCACACCAGCCAGGGTTTGCCAGAGGCAGGAGGGAGAGCAGATGATTACTATACCCAAGGGAAGGCTTTGTTCCCGACATCCTCTCTTCTTTCTCCCTACTCCCCGCAGACGAAGAAAAATGAGAATTTCGAAGTGATCGCTAAAGGAAAAGGAGAAGGCACCTTGTCGGTAAGACACAGGAACACACATCCACTTGGCCCGCCACTTTCTCTCAACCCCTCTGCCCCAGAGGGACCCTCTCCTTCTCAACTCAGGTGGGCTGACACTTCATTGCCCGCACTGTTCCACCAGGTGGTGACAATGTACTATGCCCAGCCCAAAAGCCAAGCCTCCTGCCGGAACTTTGACCTCAGGGTTAACATTCAACGAGTCCCTGATGATGGTAAATGGAGTAAAGCCCCTACCTGTTATCCTTCCCTTAACCCCATTCTAATGTCTGCCCCCCCTCCTGAATCGGGACCCAAGGATCCCCCCCTCCCATTTTTCTGTCTTCTGTGTTCCTAGGCAAGAAGCCTCAGGACGCCAAGAGCACCATGCGTCTTAACATCTGTACCAGGTAAGTGACGATAGCTCACTGGGGGGTCATCTTGACCATTCCTCTGTCCATAACAAGACTTCTCACGAATAATATCTGCGGTACCTAATCCTTTCCAAGAGCGCATTGTGCATCTGGTATTGTGTGAAGTCCCCCAAGGAGGTAGATGCCACGGACACAGCCCTCATTGCCCTCAGCAGTCCGAGACTAGCCGTGGCCACAGAGGCGGGCCGGTGCAAGCAATCCCAACAATCAATGGGGGAAGTTATAGTTGTTCCATGACCTTGAAAGTGTTTTATCACAACATCGAAAACTCTCACATTGCCAGTTATAAAGATACAGAGAAAATGAAAATGACAGTAAGACGAGAATTTGTTTAGGATGCTGTAAATGAAAACATCAGAACATTGTGATGGAAGTGATTTTTTTTTCTCCTTTGTAAAACACTTATCAAAAGAACTGTGGTTGGAAATCACCTCCTTCCTCCTCTTTGTGTAACTTGGGTTATGGATAAAGCAGGCATCCTTCCTACGAAGTTGTGAATTGTCATGTTCCCTTCTTAGTTAGGTCAACCTCAACTTAGGTCAACTTCCAACACTTAATCCTTGCAGTGGCTGCGTCTCTGCCAGTGTTGCTTCCTCTGGGACAGCTGAACCTTTGGTCACAGCCATTCTTCTCACTTGTGTTGATGGGCTCGTGTTCCCCCAGGTTCCTCCCACTGCATAGCTGGTCCCTCAAATTGCAGCAGGGGGGGACATTCCCGCAGCCCGCTGTGTTTTCTCTAGCTCCGTTTGTGAGCTATTCAAATTTTACCTCGAGCAGTACCCGTCTTTAACCAGTCTTCATTTCTCCGCCGTGCTTTCATCTTTGTTGGCTAGTTCCCTCTTTCAATAACTCATTTTCCCAAAACGTCAGGTGGGTTGATAAAGAATTAACACAACCACAGGCCACGCTATCAGTGCATGAACTGACTAATGGCGGCTCAGGGAGTTGGCACCGACGGACTTGAAAGAAGTGGCGTGATTGGTCATTGACTGTGATGAGCATCTGTTATTTGCAAAGCGATTGGTAGACTGGAGAGCTAGAAACAAGATTTGTACTTTATGCAGTTGTGATTACTGTACCCCGGTGTTACTGATCTAGACCATGGTAACATTTCCTTGTCTTTATTTTCTAGAAGAACTGAGGCATGGAGAGGGCAAGGGACTCAACAGAGGTCATACAGAGCTGGGATTTGAACCCATGCAATTGGGCTCTAGAGCCTGAGCTGTTCGTCTCCTTGACCATCATACTGCCTTTCCCTTAGTCCCTTTGGGGAATGTTTCCTAAAATCTAATATTGCTCTGTGCTGCTATGTGGGAACTAGGAACCTCTGATCAGACCCCCCCTTGTCCAGGAACTGACCCCCAGGGCTGACCCCACCCTGGGACCTGACTGTCCTCTCTCTGCCCCAATCAGGTACCTGGGAGCAACGGATGCTGCCATGTCGATCCTGGATATATCCATGATGACTGGCTTTTCTCCTAACATTGATGACCTCAATGGTGTATGAAGGGCTTGTGGGTTTGGGGGCTGGGATCAGTGGGAAGAATCCTGGGGTCTGGAAGAAGACTAAGGAGGATTTTCACAAGTCCTACTCTTCCCCCAGTTGAGCGGTATCGAGAAATACTTCTCTAAATATGAGCTGGACAATAAGCTGTCTAATAAGAACACCCTCATCCTCTACCTGGACAAGGTAAAGCCTCCAATGGGTCCCTGACCTCTAGCTGGCTATCCTTCCTCTGGGTCAGGCCAGGCCCAGGCTAGGGGAGATGAGGTGCCTACTGCTGGGTGGTGGAGAAAGGGGCATGTGGAAAAAGGTGGTCAACCCAGGAGAGGGAGAAGAAGGCTCCCCGCTGGGCTGGGAGCCCAGTGCAGGACTCAAACTCAGGACCCCGAAATCATGACCTGAGCTCAAGGCAGACATTTAACCAATGGAGCCACCCAGGTGTCCCAGCAACTTGTAAATAACTCTTCAGTATCGTTAAGCACGGGATGTTTTTATGGACATAGATGGCAGTCCGTTGGCCAGAACTCAATCACATGGCCACTCTTGGGAAGGAAGGAGGCCAATGAGTGCAGTCTAGTTGCGAGCCTTGGAGAACCAGAACATGAATTGTTTGAAGTCTCCTAAATCTTTTGGCAGAGCTTCCTCTGCTTCCTTCCACCCTCCCCACCCATATCCCGCCTTCATCCTTCATTTTCTCCAACCGCCAGTACCCGTGCTGTTCTCCCTTCCGTGTCATCCCACTGACCGGCCTCCTTCCCCCAGATCCCGCATAAGCAGGAGCACTGTATATCCTTCAGAGTGCACCAGTACTTCAGTGTGGGCCTGATCCAGCCTGGGTCCGTCAGGGTCTACTCCTATTACAACCTGGGTGAGCAGCTGACCTGGGACCTGGGGCTTGAGGGTCCCAGGGATCTGAAAGGTGGGGGCTGCTGAGGGTCCCAGGATTGGAGACGTACCATCTCCAGGTCCGAGGGCCCCAGCACTGGGGACCTGCCATCTCCAGGTCTGAGGGACTGGAATCCAAGCCTCCTGGCTCTCTGGGCTGGAGGCGCAAGCCCTCTGACCCTTCCGCACCACTGTGCCCACAGATGAGAACTGTGTCCAGTTCTACCACCCGGAGAAAGACGACGGCTTGCTGAGCAAGCTCTGCCACCAGGACTTGTGTCGCTGTGCTGAGGGTGAGCACAGGGGGTTGGAGAAGGGGTGACCACACCCCCTGGATCCTCCTTCCTTCCAGGCTGGAGGGGGGGACCGCACCCAGAGGAACGGGCCCAGGAGTGGGGGGTCCTGGGGGGTCCTGGATGAGACGTAGGGTATAGCCGTGCCCCCCACTCATGCACCCCGCAGAGAACTGCTTCATGCACCAGGCAGACAAGGTCACCGAGGAGTACCGGCTGGACAGGGCCTGCGAGCCGGGCGTGGACTACGGTAAGCAGGTTTACGCATGCGTGAGCGTGTGTGAGCCGCAGTGTCTGTGGCTGTGGTTGTGCACGGACTGTAGTCATAGGTGGCTGTGTATAGGATCGTGTGTGCTGGATGGGCTGGGCGGGGGCAGGGACTGTTGCAAGATGGGCTGTGATCCTGCATGATCTGCTTGGGCCGGAGTCGGGGGTGGGGAGGCCATGTGCGCAGGTGCGCTTGTGGGTGAGGGTGACCCCCACGCCCCCACCCCCTCCCCCGCAGTGTACAAGACCAGGCTCGTCAGGAAGGAGCCCTCGGACGCCTTTGACGACTACATCATGGTCATCGACCAGATCATCAAATCAGGTCAGCCCTGCATTCTGCCCTCTGCCGCACAGTCCCGCCCCCTTCCTCCCAGTTCCCTCCCGCTGCCACGCTCAGCTCCCACTGCCCGCCCTCCAGGCACTGACGAGGTGCAGGTTAACGAAGAACGCAAGTTCATCAGCCACATCAAGTGCAGAGAAGCCTTGAAGCTGAAGGAGGGGAAGCGCTACCTCATGTGGGGCGTTTCCTCCGACCTGTGGGGACAGAAACCCAAGTGAGTGCCAGCCCGGGGCCTGCCCAGGTTGCCCCGCCCTCCCAGCCCCGCCCTGCCCCTGACCTGTCCTGCCTCCCCCTCCCCCACCAGCATCAGGTACATCATCGGCAAAGACACATGGGTCGAGCTGTGGCCCGAGGCTGAAGAATGCCAGGACGAGGAGAATGAGAAACAGTGCAAAGAGCTGGCCAACTTCGCGGAGGACATGATCGTCTACGGCTGTCCCAACTGACCCCTCCCCGCATCCCCACAATAAAGCTGCAGTCATCTGCCGCGTGTCTCCCCCTGTGGGAAGGTCTTTGACAGGGAAAGAGGCAGCTGTAATCCCCCGCTCCCTCACCAGCATCTCCCCTGGGCTCCATCCTGAAGGCGCACCGGGCTCCTGCCTGCGCTCCCCCTGCGGGGTGCCCTCCCCCCTCCCCCCCCTGCAGGGTGCCCTCCCTCCTCCCCAGGGAGCCTGCGCCTGCCCACCTGGCCTGCCCCTCAGCCCAGCCTTCCCACCTGCGTGCTTACCTGCCCCTGCCCGCACCCTCACCTGCGTTCCTACCACCGATATTGTCATCTGAACCTTGACCTGTGGTCCCACCTACGCCCGGATAGTATCCACCTACATTCCGGGCACTCCCGCCTGGCCCACGCCGACACCTCCCGCCGCAGGCTTGCCTGTATCTTTACCGACTCTGACCCACACGCTCCGCTAGCTTCCTTTCCACCTGCCTCCCCACCCGCTTTCTCACCTGGTCTCACCTGCAGCTCAAGGGTCAACCCCGTTTGCTCCCTCGCCGGCATTCGGTGTGGGGCAGTGGTGCCCAGGAGGGGGCGGTAGGGGGCAGGCCGGGCGACATTTCCACCGGAGCTCAGGGTGAGTGAGCAAGGGAGCCAGCTGAGAGGGAAGGTCTGAGTCAGCGGTCAAAGGCGGAGAGTGCGGGGGCATTGTGGTCACAGCACCCCAGAGCTGTGTGGAGGGCAGCAGCCACAGGCAAATGGGTTCACTGGCCTCCGAGGGGAAGTGGGGTCCTAGATGCCTCTTCTGGTTAATTCCACCGCTAGGACTCTTGAGGGTGGGACCCATTCCCTGCTCTATGTCACCGGAAAAGCCCTGAGCTTTGCAGTCGCCCCTTCTCAGCACCTTTTCCCTAAGACCCCCCAGGTCCTGTAAACCCCGCCTCCTGATTCCAGGACTACGGGGGGGGGGGGGGGGGGGGGGAGATAGATTCACAGCCGGCGTCCCCCTCCCCTCCAGACCCTGACTGGCAGGGACCTCTGTCAAGGGGAGACTCCAAAATCCTCATCACTCACTAAGTGTCCCAGCCAACCTGCCCACCCAGCTTGATGTCTTTCTTCTCATTTCTTTGCTTGCTGATTTCCCCTTTCTTCTGCCCTGGGATTCCTTTTCTTCCTTTATTTTAGCACATGGGGTGTTGTTTTGTTGGAGCACCTGTGGTCCCCCAGGATGGACAGGAGACAGGGTCTTTGACATTCTAAGGACAGCATGGAGTTGATTTCAGACAGTGAGGATGTTCGAAGAGGAAAGGAGAACAGGGCAATGTGAGAACACTTGCCTATCGTGGGGCCACCAGTATAGTCCTTAGATCCAATAACAGTCATTCTCTGGTTCAACCAAGCCATGTGTCAAACTTGTGTCAACCTAGTCAAACACCAGTGTAAATATTGCTAGGTAGGTATTTTTTAGATGTGATTCACACCTATAGTCAATTGACTTTCAGGCCACACTTGACAATGTGGGTGGGCCTCATCCAATCAGTTGAAGGGCAGAAGAGGGGAAAAGATAAGGTTTCCAGAGGAAGAAGGAATTCAACATAGTGGCATTGAAATTCTGCCTGAGTCTCTGGCCTTTCAACTCTAAACTGTAGCATCAACTCTTAACTGAATCTTCAGCCTGCTGGCCTCTCCTGTGGATTTTGGACTCCCTATACCCCAAAATCACATGAGTCAAATTCCTAGGGTTCCTGGCTGGCTCAGTCAGTAGAGCATGCGACTGTTGATCTCAGGGTCATGAGTTCAAACCCTACGTTGGGTGTGGAGCCTACTTCAAAACAAAACAAAACAAGAACCAATTCCTTAAAATAAATTGTGTTTGTGTGTGTGTGTGCAGAGAGATGATGATGATAGATAGAGGCTAGAAAGAAGAAAGAAAAGAAAAAGAAAGAAGGAAGGAAGAAAGGAGAAAGAAGAAAAGTAAAGAAAAGAAAAGAAAAAAAAAGAAAAGAGATGAGGCAGCTGGGTGGATCCGACTCTTGATTTTGGCTCAGGCCATGATGTCAGGGTCATGAGATCAAGCCCCATGTGGGGTTCCACGCTCAGAGCAGAGTTGGCTTGGGATTCTCTCTACGACAGCACAGACCATGGGAGGTGGTGAGATGCTGGCCGTCGGTCAGGGAGGTGGACACTGGGAGCAGAGTGGGGAGCAGGCAGAGGGGGCTCCCCCTGGCTGGGCACCTGTGGCTTGCTATAGTGCTCTCTCCGGAGGGTTGCTCCTGGGCAGACAGAGGGAATGGCTGCATTTAGCCCATAGGATGTAATTGGTTAACCCCCTGGGTGCACAGTGGGAAGCCATGGCAAGATTTTAAGCAGGGGAGAGATGAAGACTGGCATATGTGCTTAAAAAGTTGATGAAAGGGGCGCCTGGGTGGCTCAGTCATTAAGAGGCTGCCTTTGGCTCAGGTCATGATCCCAGGACCCCCAGGATCGAGTCCCGCGTCCGGGCTCCCTGTTCCACGGGGAGCCTGCTTCTCCCTCTCCCACTTCCCCTGCTTGTGTTCCCTTTCTCTGTGTCAAATAAATAAATAAAAATCTTTTTTGAAAAAAAGCCAATGGAAGCCGTTCCATTCCAGGCTATAACTGAAAGACCTAGAACCGGTGTCCAGACAAATACGTGGGCACACGTGCTCCTGGCAGTGCTTCGCACACCGTAGCCGAAGGGTGGGAACAACGGAAACATCCCCCAGGGCGTGAGCGGGCAAGCGAAAGGCGATGTGTCCATGAGCTCAAACACTCCTCGGCCCTGAAACAGAAGGGAGCGCTGGCACACACGGCGACGTGGATG
Organism: Neogale vison; assembly: GCF_020171115.1. Lineage (NCBI taxonomy): Eukaryota > Metazoa > Chordata > Mammalia > Carnivora > Mustelidae > Neogale > Neogale vison. The sequence continues at coordinate 219,865,814 of NC_058096.1, forward strand.
GAACTTGAAGACAGGACATCCAGTGAGAGAAGCCAGGCGCAAAAGACCATACATTGCCTGTTTCTGCTTTTATGAACTCTCTGGAATGTCCTGAACAGGTGACTCCGTAGAGCAGGAAAGCGGACTATTGGTTGCCCGAGGCTGGGGCCCCCGGGGGTCGGGGTCGGGAGTGGCCTCTTTGTGGGAAGGGGCTCACCTTCCCAGGCACTGAAGACATCTGGGAAGGAGATAGAATCACCTGACATCCTACATATCCTAAATGCCATTGAGCTGCTCGCTTCAAAATGGTTAGTTTTATGTTATGTGAATTTCGCCTCCATAAAATGAAATGAAATTAAAAATAAAATAAAATAGGGGCGCCTGGGTGGCTCAGTTTGTTAAAGCCTCTGCCTTCGGCTCAGGTCATGATCCCAGGGTCCTGGGATCGAGCCCCGCATCGGGCTCTCTGCTCGGCGGGGAGCCTGCTTCCTCCTCTCTCTCTCTGCCTGCCTCTCTGCCCACTTGTGATCTCTGTCAAATAAATAAATAAAATCTTAAAAAACTAAACTAAAATAAAATAAACAAGCTCACACTGGGTAGAGGGCATAAAATGAATTACGAGATGGCAAGAGGGAAGGAGTGTCGAGCCACAAACCACTGAGTCCGAGCCAGCACCGGCAGGTTGGGCTGCTGTCACAAGACCCCTACACGGGGGGGGGGGGGGGGCCGTGGCGGGGCGGGGGGACCTTAAACAACAGACGTTTATTTCTCAGCGTTCTGGAAGCTGGAGGTCTGAGAGGCGGGCGCCAGCGTGGTCAGGCTCTGGTCAGGGTCCTCGTCCAGCCTGCAGACCCAGAGAGAGAGCAGATCTCCCAGCAGGGCACTCATCCCACTGCGGAGGACTCCATGTTCATGACCTAGTCCCCTCCCCCAAGACCCCACCGCCCTGAGGATCAGGGCTTCAGCAGAGGACTGGGGGAGGGACACAAACGGTTCACAGCACTGGGGCGAGGTGGGAACCGTGGGTATACCCATGGGGGTCGGGGGGCTTGGGTGGCGGTCTGCCTTGGAGACTGAGTCACCGGGGCTTTGCTGAAAGGTGGATGTGAGGGATGAGAAAAGATGGGGCTCCACAGGCTACTTCAGGGCTCCCCCCCCCGACAACTCTCAGACCAACCGTTCCACCACCTGACTGTGAGTTCCCATTAAAACTTGCATGCACACACCTGTGCACACACACACGCACACGCATGCACACACACACACACACACACACACACACACAGAAACCACTCTTGGATTTCCCGCCGCTCTTACTACCCCCTAACACACTGTAGAGTGTCTTCTTATTTACCAGGCTCGTTGTCTCTCGCCCCACTGGAGTAGGAGTCCAGAAGACCAGGGACTTTGGTCTCTCTTATTCACAGCTATGCCCTCCAACCTAGAACAGTGCCCGGCACACGGGAGATGATCTAGAAATATTTGGTAACAGAGTCAATGAGGCGGCCGCAGGGAAAAGCTGGGGCCTCCCCGCTCGGTCCCTACCTGAGTCACATCTTCAGATGCCCCTGGAAAGTGTGAGAGGCCACATGAGTGAGAGTGAGACAGGGCCAGCCTGGGGGTGGGGGGACAGGAAGAAGAGGAGGGCCAGTGGGGAAAGGGGAGGGGCTGAACCCCTGCTCTAAAGGCGGCCCCGGGACCCACGGGTGCCTGTCTGCAGCGTGCAAAGCCCAGGAGGCTTGGGCAATTGTGGTTTCCTCCCTGCCCTCGGGGACGCAGCCGTGCTAGCCCAGCCCCCCGCGTGTCTCAGGACCTCATCCGCTCAGGCATGGAGGAGACAGTTGTGCGACCTTCGGTGTTCACGGTGGACGGACAGACCGACATCCCATTCAGGAGGCTGGGGCACAGGCGTCGGAGACGGGCCTGTAGTGCAGCCCAGCTGGGCCTGGGCCTCCTGCTGCTGCTGCTGGCCGCCGGGCTGGCCGTCCAGGGCTGGTTCCTGCTTCAGCTGCACTGGCGCATGGGGGCGGTGGTCACCCCCCTGCTGGTGAGTGGGGGCCTCGGGGCTCGTGGCCGGGGGGCGCGGTGCCTGTGTCACTGGGCATCTCTCTGTGCGTGCATGTGCAGAACAGGAGACAGGCCAAGGGCAGCCCCAGGCAAGTCAATTTGTCTCTCTGAAACTCAGTTTCCTCATCTGTAAAATGGGTGTGGTAATAAGAGTCCTCGGCTCCCAGGGAACGAAAGGGGATACTGTGTGTGTGGTGCCAGGGGCAAGTGTTCAATCCATCAAAACTGGTATTTTTAAAAATCAAGACATAAATGCATTCTGCCCGTTCAGGGGTACAGCCTGTTGATCTGAGGCATTTATTTTGTGATATGATCACTTGTGGTGGGAGCAAACCCAACTTTGGTGTGCTGTGACGATCACTTCTTCTAGTGGTGGCCCCCCCATAAAATCAGTCTCTTAGAGCAGGTTTTATGTCCTTTTTTTTTTTTTAAGATTTTTTTTTTTTTTTGATTCTGACACAGAGAGAGAGAGAGAGAGAGATCACAAGTAGGCAGAGAGGCAGGCAGAGAGAGGGAGAAGCAGGCTCCCAGCAGGGCAGAGAGCCCGATGAGGGGCTCAATCCAATGACCCTAAGATCATGACCTGAGCCGAAGGCAGAGGCTTTAACCCACTGAGGCACTCGGGCTCCCCAGGTTTTATGTTCTTAATAGAGTCCCGTGGTCTGTAACCCCCGGTACTGGCACTCTGACATTGCTGATTACGACCAGTCATGCCCGGGTCCCCACTGTGGGGACCATCACCAACCCACTGGGTCTGGGTCGGTGAGAATCTCCCTCCGCATCAGTTTTCCCTTGACTGCGGATGTATCTGTCTGTGTCTCTGTGTCCCATGCCACGGCCACATGACCTCGCTTTCGTGTCCTGTGTCTCCGGGTCACATCTCCTTGTGCCTGGATCTGAGGGCCACACGTGCACGTCCTTCACGTGACTCCACATTGCCGTCCGGCATCCATCCGCGTGCCCGTGTGTCCACATGCCGGCCTGTCTGTGGCTCACGCCTTGGCGTGGCGCACAGACCCGCGTGGACCCATCAATCACACACCCGTGTATCTGAGTCCATGTGTCCACGTGTGTCTTGTCAGTGTGTCACGCACGTGTCCAGGTCTGTGCCCTACACCCCGTGTCCGTACCCACTTGTTGGCATTGGCATCAATGTCCACGTGTCTTGCCGTCCAGATTGATGTATCCGTCCTAGGACTTACTGAATTAACCCTTACATAGTGCTTCCTCCGTGCTGGGCGCTGGCCCACACTTTCCACCCGTGAAGTCACTGACTCCTAAAGAGGTACCATCCCTATGTCTATTTACAGAGGGGAAACTGAGGCTGCCGGGTGGGGCGGGGCTGTGCACGTGGGCCTGGGTGGTGTCTGCGTGTGTCTCACAGTCATGAGTCAGGATGCCAGTGCGTGGGCCCCTCAGGCCCTCACCCTGGGCTCCTCTGCCTTTTCAGGACGGAGATGCGAAATCCTGGAAGCAGGTGATGCAAGGTGAGTCAGGGTCGCGGGCCCCAGGGAGGGCGGGCAGGCTGGTTCCCACGCTGTCCCCGCCCCCTCAGCCCATTGCCCAATGTGATTTACACAACTGGTCAGAGCCCAGCAGGTGCCCCTCCTCCAGGCCCGAGAAGCAGAAGTCTGGGCCACTCCGGAAAGGGTGGGGTTGACAGCAGGAGGTAGACTCCATGACCCCTCCGGGGGGCGCGGGGAGCAGCCGTCCCTCCCACTCCATTACAGCCGCCGCTCACCTCTCCCCCTCTCTCTCCAGAGCGGAGGTCCTACCAGACCAACCCAGCCGCACACCTTACAGGTGAGGGGGACCCCGGGTGCTGGCATGGGGAGGGGGCAGGGTGTCCTGGGGAGACCAGACAGACGGCCAGCTTGTCCGAGCGCTCATCCGCCCACGCGAGCCAATCACTCTTTGTTCCCAGCATGGCCCGGGCCACAGGCAGCGCCCGTGCACTTACTTCTCTCATTTAAGGAATAAGCCCCTTACCCGGTGCTCACGGGTGTCGCCCCGAGCGGTAACGCCCTCTGGCCGAGTTCATTCACTGCACCCGAGGAGGCCCGGCCCAAAGCTCCCGCTCCCTGAGCAAGAGACTGAAGGGCGTGGAGATGAGGAGCCTCCTGGACCAGGCTGCGTTCCGTCCATCTCCCCTGCCTTTGTTCTGCCACTCCCAAGTGTTCATGCTTTGGGCCAGTCACTTAATTGCGCCATGCCTCAGTTTCCCCACCTGCGGGGGAGGGGGCACAAAACGAGTTAGGACAGAAAAGAAGCAAGTGACTTCGCCTCTGGGTGCCTCCATTCCCACCCCCCCGCAAAGTGAGGGTAAAGATGACCTAATACGTCTAAAGTTCTCAAACAGCCTAAAATGCGGGGGGCGGGGGGTAGGTCGTCAGGCTCCCTCACCCAGAGACGGGCACGTGCTGACCGGCCCCCTCTCTCTCCAACCCCAGGAGCCAACTCCAGCCTGACGGGCAGCGGGGGCCCGCTGCTCTGGGAGACGAAGCTGGGCTTGGCCTTCTTGAGGGGCCTCGGCTACCGCGAGGGCTCCCTGGTCATCGCCCGGGCCGGCTACTACTACGTCTACTCCAAGGTGCAGCTGGGAGGCGTGGGCTGCCCGCCGGGGCTGAGCGGCAGCCTGCCCATCACCCACGGCCTCTACAAGCGCACGCCCCGCTACCCCGAGGAGCTGGAGCTGCTGGTCAGCCGGCGGTCCCCCTGCGCGCGGGGAGCCAGCTCCCGAGTGTGGTGGGACAGCAGCTTCCTGGGGGGCGTGGTGCACCTGGACGCCGGTGAGGAGGTGGTGGTCCGCGTGCCGGAGGAGCGCCTGGTCCGACTCCGCGACGGCACCCGCTCCTACTTCGGGGCTTTCATGGTGTGAAGGAAGGACTGACCGCAGATCATGGGGGTCGGACAGGCAGTGGGACCTCGGAGGTGCTCTGGGGAGCCCCAAACTCAGCAAGCAAAGAGCTCGGCGGCCACCTCCAGGGGCCGAGGACCCAGCCACCCCCGAAGGCTGAAGACCCAGCGGGCACCAAAGGAAACCCTGCGGACCCTGCCACAGGCGGTCCTGAAGACAAAGCCCCGGGGACTCGGGAGTCTGGAGGCCCCCAATGGGGGGGTAGCTAATCTGCCTGATATTCAGGAAGAAGGGGCGAGGGGTGGGTATTTATGTTTTTGATTCAGAGAAGAGTGGGACTTGGGGGTCCGGGGACTTGGCTGAAGACAGGAAGCCTCACTCTCGTGAGCGTGGGCGGCTGGGGGGAGAAAGTCATCATCAAGACTCCTCCGTGTGGACAGCCCAGCCCAGGCCCACCCGCGGCCACAGTCACACATTCAAGTTCCGCCTGCAGCCGCGTGGCCCCCCTTCTCCTGGCCGTGCGAGGTTGTTCTCAGAGACTCTGCACAGCCCGTGTGCCGCGTGCTGGTAATTGTGTGATAACCGGCTCTCCCGGGAGGGAAGAGACTTCGTAGTATCTGCGATTTCCTTGGTGTCGTTACTCCCATGGCGGCTGGTTTTCTGCTACCAAGGCATCACCTAGGGGCCAGCTCCCGGCTCTGTCGCATTCCGGTCCCACTAGGACGTCCCGGGAGTGTTTCAGCACCCAGGTCAGGGCCTGGCCCCTGGAAGGCACCTGGAAAAGGCTTGCAGAGAGAAAGCAGGAAGGGTGGAAAGGAAGGAAGGAAGAAGGAAGGAAGGAAGGAAGGGGGGAGGGCCCTGGAGGGAGCGAGAATGCAGACCCACCTAGGGTGTCGCAGAGAATCACACAGCCCCACAATCGCTTTCACAACTGCACCCAAACACACAAAGCATCGTATTCTCGCACAACTGCACACACGTCATAGCGTCAGAAACACTCTGTCACAAACATTATGTGAGAACCACATGTGAACAGTCATACCCAAGTCATCATCACAACCATAGTCACCCACAGGGGCCGTACAGTCACTCCAAGTGTGACACATGGGATGCCATGATCATCACACTGGACTTCCTCGCGCTGTGTCATGGTCACACCCATCACACACACAACATCACACACACACACACACACGCACACGCATGCAGCCTAAGGTTCCTCCCACCCGAGACGGATACATCCTGGGATGAGGGCCAGACTCTGTCTGAAGCCCTGGACTCCCTGACCACGGGTCTTGGAAATAAATAGTAAAAGTTGCACCTGGGTCCGTCTATTCTCAGGGAAAGGGTGGCTCGCAGAGGCACAGGGGTAGATGCAATCACCCGTGGAAGTCACTTTACAACTTTACAGATCAAAAAACTGAACCCGGTTGGCCCAACTCCATGTAGGAAGCTCAGAGGCGGGGGGGGGGGGGCAGGGGGGGAGCGGGAGGCTGTCCAGAGATGTCATGCCCGGGTCTGTCTGCCCCTTGAGTCTCCCATTCCTGAGCAAGTGGAGGCCCCCTCCTGCCAGGCACCTCTATGGCAGACATCGGGGACAGAGTGGTGGTCTAGCCAGCCAGCTGGAATCTTGGAGCAAGTGGGAGCATGGGGGGAATATGGGGGGAGGGGCAGGTAATGAGACCCATACAAATCAGATGGTCTGTAGAAATGAGCAGGTATCCTGGTGTGGCCAAAGGGAGGGGCTGGTACCCAGGACCCAAAGATAAGGGCTCAGTCCCCAGAAGTGGATGGATTATTGTTATTATTGTCGATACTGTTCTCACGTTGCCCGGCACGGGGGGAAGGAAACACGCTTTGCAATCAGGTGGTCCTGCTTTCCAATTTCCCTCTGCCACTTGCTGCTGTGTGACCTCAAGCAAGTCCCACCTTGGTGCCTCTATTTCCTCATCTGCAAAATGGGAGGTGATGCCCGTCCTCACCCTAGGTCTGTTGTAAAGATGACATCAGATCAGGCTCGGAAAAAAACATTTGTTGTGGTGCTTGGTACACAGTAAGAGCTCCATAAGTGCACGAGTGACATAAGTGATTTAGAAATATTAAGAGCAGCATTTGTCAGGCACTTTCCCTATGCCGGGCATCTTGTGTGAGTCCGAACCTTATATACACACCTGGGCAGGAACTGTTGTTGCCCGCAGGTTCCAGACCTAGAGAGAGAGAGAAAGGCATGCAGTTTCATGCCTCTCTGACCTTGAGGACTAGTGGGAGGTGTGGGGCAGCCCCAAATGCCCAGCCCCAGCCCCAGCCCCAGCCCCTACTAGAGTTTCCTTTACTCTTGTCACCATTTTTCTGTTTCCGTGGCTTTGATGCGACCAAGATGTGGGGACGGCATATTTACAAAGCTGCCGGCAGCCACCAGCTTCCGCCTGGGGATGGAACCTCTCGCTAAGTTTAGCCTCCAAAGATCATTCCTGGGAGGGGCCTCCCAGCCCTCAGGTGGAGGAGCCCGTGGAAGAAGACACAGGGCGGGTAAGAGGAGGGGTAGGAGGCCAGATGGAAAGAGAGGGAGGGGAGGGAAAGAAGGAGGGAGGAGGCGCAGAGAGCCCTGGAGGTAGAGAGGCAGGCACAGTAGGAGATCTAGAACCCAGCTTGATTTCAGATAGAGCATGGGGCGGGAAGCCCCCAACTCAGGCCACTGACCTACTTCACAACTTCTGAGAAGTTTATCTGCTTGATTTCCGCTTTCACATCCCGTGCTCCGACATCAGTTCAAATATCACCTTCCCCCACAATTAGCTCTTCCTCCAGACCTGAGGTCTGCATCCCTGCCCTCCCCCAGCCCCTGCTCTCCCTCCGTCTCCTGCCAAAACCCGGAGGTGGTAGAAGTAAAAATAATGATGATAAGTCATTGATGGATCTCATATTATAATGCTATATCCCTCCCGCTAAATACCACTGTGTTCCAACACTGGGATGCATTGTCTCGGAGAAAATAAGAACGGGACTTTTGGGGAAGCCAGGCCACCAGGGTTCAAATCCCCACTCTGCCACTTCCCAGCTGGCTGATCTCAAGATCCACCCTTGGCCTCTCTGGGCCTCAGTTTCCTCATCTACTTTGGTTATTGTGAGGTGAAATGACTTGAATGTTTAAGTAGTTTTCCAGAGCTTGGCCCACAGCGAGTTCTTCAATCCTTAGTCGATATTCTTTTTGTAAGCAAAACTGTAATCCTGTGCACATTTAAAGTTCAGATTCTCCTCGATGATTACATCCGCAAGCCACATCTAGTCACTATGTCTGTTTTTGTTGTTGTTGTTTCTTAAGACTATTTAGTTATGTATTTATTTGTCAGAGAGAAAGAGAGAGAGAGAGTACAAGCAGGCAGAGGCGGAAAGAGAAGCAGGCTCCCTGCCAAGCAAGCATGTTGTTGTTTGTTTTTAAGTAGGCTCCCTGCCCAATGTGGGGCTTTAACTCATGAGCCTGAGATCAAGAGTTGGTTGCTCTACAGACTGAACCATCCAGGAGCCCCCAAAGTGAGTTTTTAATATGGAAAATTAGCAGCCAATATTTAAACATTACAAAATTTTGCTTGTGGACAAATCCAAACTTACGGATTTTCTTGGAAGTTTGGAAGGAGTGAACAACAGCCCAGGTATGGGCTCACCAGCTCAGCCTCAGACTCCACTACACCCCGTTGACTCCCACACAAGAGTCTGAATGTCAGTTGTCTTTCAGCATCGTGTTTCTGTGGTTGTTTCTCTTAAAGTGACGAGGATCACTAATTATAGGTCATACTTCTGATGTACTTACCGTGTGCCAGACACTGTGCTAAGTGCATTAATTCACAATAACTCATTTAATTCTCATGGTGACTGACTCATGTTAACTTATGGGTGGGGAATTCTAGGCACAGAGAGGTGAAGTCACTTTTCAGAGGTGAGAAAATCAATGAGTTTCAGGAAGAATAAGAGATCATAGTTGTATTCATTTCCTGCTGCCATTTAAAATGATAGTCATTCCTGCCTGAGTGGCTCAGTGTGTTAAAGCCTCTGCTTTCGGCTCAGGTCATGATCTCAGGGTCCTGGGATCCAACCCCGCACTGGACTTTCTGCTCAGCAGGGAACCTGCTTCCTCCTCTCTCTCTGCCTGCCTCTCTGCCTACTCATGATCTCCGTCTGTCAAATAAATGAATAAAATCTTTTTTAAAAAATGATAGCCATTTATTACCTTAAAGATCTAGAAGTCAGGAGTCAGAAAAGAGTCTTACGGAACTAAAATCAACATGTCAGTAAGGCTTCCTTCTTTCTGGAAGAAAGGTTTGCCTCAAACCTTTTAATCAGTCGCCTTTATGGGAAACCAAAGCCTGTGACACTCATGTAGCATACATAAATCATAATTTGCAAAGAGTGTGAATAATTTAACTTCTTTTTTACTCTTAATGTGACTTACTTTGTGCAAGGATCCCTTTGCACCAGGATGCTAAGAACTATCAGTCAGTTGGAAACCATTCCTGCCCACATGTTCCTTTCCCAAGACTGCCAAAATTCCAGGCAGCTTGGGCAGTGTCCTGGCATCCAGAGTAAGGGAGGGATCTGTTTGATTCTCAAGCCACGCGTCCACACAGGTGCCCACCTCCAGTCTGCTTCTGAGCCATCAGTCCCCCACTTTTATACTTGTAACCTTCAAGACTGCTGCATTCTCTGCTGCTCCTAAGCCTTGCCTCGCAAGGCTGATTTTCAGCCAGCTTGAGGCACCGGAAGTTCTTTGAGGCTGTCTGTGGCATCAACTGCCCAGAGACACTATCAAGTCATTTCCTTTCTGGGGACCTGCCACCTCTCTGGGCTCTGTAATGAAGAGCAAGACCCAAGCCTCTTCTGGTTTGGAAGGCCCCTAGAATATCTCTAGGGAACTTTCCCTATTCCAGGTCTGTGTGTTTCAAAAAAGCAGGGCATGGGAACTTTCTCCCTTTATGGGTGCTGGAGGGTGTCCCCCAACGTTCTTATATTGAACTCTTGTACCCAGTGCTTCAGAACGTGATTTTACTTAGAAATAAGGTCTTTAAAGAGAAAACTAAGGTAAAATAAAGGCTGGTTTTTTGTTTCAAGTAAACTCTATGCCCAACATGGGGCTTATTGGGCTCAAACTCACGACCCTGAGATCTAGAGTTGCATGCTCTCCTGGCTGAGTCAGCCAAGTGCTCCTCCTGTAAAATAAGGTTATTAGAGAAGGCGTTAACCCAATAGGATGTGTGTCCTTATAAGAAGAGGAGATTAACACGCAGAGGGATGGCCACGTGAGGATGTAGGGAGACAGCGGTCATCTACAAGCCAAGGAGAGAAGCTTCAGGAGAAACCAGTCCTGCTGACACCTCGATCTTGGACTTTCAACCTCCAGAACTGAGGGAAAAAGACATTTCTGATGTTAAAGCTACTCAGTCTGCTATGGCAGCCCCGGCATAGCCATGCACCCCCTCTCCGCCTTCCACCAGCCCTGGGGAAAACAGGTGGCCTCCAGAAGCTGTAAAAGACAAAGGAACAGATTCACCCCTAGAACCTCCAGAAGGAATGCAGACCTGCTGATACTTTGATGTTAGCCCAGAACTGTAAGCTCATAGACTTGCATTGTTTTAAGCCTCTGTGTTTGTAGCAATGTGTTACAGTAGCAAAAGTAAGCTGGCCCCAGTACCTGGGAGGTACTCCAGGGCATCCAGGACCGTCCGTCCCTATGTCCCTATGCCACTTGGGTCCATGTCCTTTGCAGAGAGGTTGATAGGTTCACCATGCGTGGAGGCAGCCACTGCAGGAGCCTTGCTGGTCTCTCTCCATCCAGAAAGTGAACCCAGTCTATGGCCATACCACCCTGAATGCGCCCGATCACGTCAGAAAGTGGACCCATCCACTGCTGCCCCCGAATCTAGCAGCTCCAACTGTTCATCATCTCCCTCCCCTACTACTCCTTCTGGATTCCCTTCTCCCCTCAGCCAGTGCTTCTGTTCATCTAGGTGGCTTGCCTGGGGAGGTGACCTAGTTCCTCATGTCTGAGGGGTCAGAGATCCCGCTCACCATGCCTTTACACCTTCAAGAGGAGCAATAACTTCTGCCCTTGCATTGTGAGGCAATGCTGCATTCAATTTACTCCCTTGATTGGCAAAGAGCATGGAAGGGAGTAATTCTGGAGGCTTCCACTTGACCTTATCCACAGAAAAAGCTTTCAACACCTGATCTGCTCAGTGATTTCCAAGGGCCAAGGGCTAGACATGTGTCATCCCTCTGTGGTATCAATGTTATGACAGAAGAAGAAACCGAGGCATGGGGAGGTGAAGCAACTGGCCCAAAGTCCTTCATCTAAGAAGTTATGGGGACTTCTAATCCTAGAGCCTTTGTCTAAACCACTTTCCTAAATCTATCCCACGGTATGCCAGCATATGCATAGACCCCATTTCCTTACCCACTTCCCTATCTATGGACACATAGGTTGTTTCGTAGTAGTACACAAAATGCTGTCATGAATATCCTTATCATGACTTTTTGTGCAGGTGGTCCCCCTCTTACAGGTCTTGGCTGCCCTTACGTGAGAGCTCCAGAAGGGTTCTGAGCCTATGTGTGTGGACCTCCATCCTAGGACCTCAAGTCCAAGACTTCCATCTGGCATCCCTGCCTCCCCCAACCCTTCTCTTGCGTGCTCCACCCTGCCTCCCACTTCTCAGACCGTCTCACCAACACCCGGCCCTGAGGACTGACTTGACCCGCTCCTAGGGGGCTCCCCCATGTTCCCCTTGTCATGTCCCTTTACCTGACTGAGCCTGTTTGCCCAGCTATACAACATGGGAAGTCACTTTGACGATTCCATGCATGGAGGGATAATAGTTCTGAAATAATAATTTAAGATCTTTTTCCTTTCCTTCTTCTGATCTAAATCTTTACTTCATCAGTTACTGGTGAGTGACCTTAAGCAGGTAGCTTAAACCTCTCACTGTCTCTTAGTCTCTTTGTTTGTACAGTAGGGATAATAATGTCTCCACGGCCTCATGATGCAACCCCCACCCACTCCTTGAGCACAGTGAAGACATGTCAAGTGCTTAATTGAGTGGTTTGTGGTACATACCAGGTGTTCAGTAATATTGGCCCTTGTTGTTGATATTAGTTGAGCTGGCCCTTAAACAACCTGAGGTTTAGGGGTACTGACCCTCATCAACCCAGCCAAAGAACCACGCATAACTTTTGACTCACCAGAAACTTAACTATGACTAGACTACTCTCGCTGGGAGACTTGACTCCCCAGAAACTTAACTATGACTAGACTACTCTCGCTGGGCCTCCTGATAACATAAAAAATTGATCAACACATATTTTCTGTGTTCTATGTATTACTCACTGTGTTCTTACCGGAAAGTAAGCTAGAGAAAAGGAAATGGTATTAAGAAAATCATAAGGAAGAGAAAACACATGTACAGCCCTGGACTGTATTTATCAGTACCATAAATTTAGATCATCTCTTTACAAGACTGATCGTCTATCAGTAAATCCATCAATGTTATTTTATATGATAAAAAAACCACTGCATATGTGGTACATATTACTAACACTAGACACCAGAGGTGAAAAGATAATATGAAAAAGAAATTCCTATTTCTTTGCAAAGATCATGGTTCATGCATTAGTAACAAAGACGCCGCGGTAAGATTGTTTTGTGGTGGCCTCCTGTAACCCAAACCACTGCCTCACTGTGGTCTAGCCTATTCACTAGTGAATGAATTGTTACAAAGTTTTAATGACAGACATATTACTCTCACGTTCATGATACAGTATCTGAGACATTATTGCATTAAAAAAAAACACCTGTGATGATAGGCTGACTTGCGATTCCTTCAATTCTTTGAAAGCAAAGTTATAAAACAGTAAGAAAAACAATACATTGGTAATTTTATATTAAGCATCACTCACCTTATGCCTACATAAGGATACACTGTGAATAGCATGCATGTGTGGTCTGTGTTCATGTGCATAAATTTTGATAGATGTTAACTTTTTATAACAGAGTTGTGTACATGTTATGGTAGCAAATGATAAGATAGACCAGAATCTGCATATATTCTATACTTTCCTGACAGACCTAACTTCTTCCTAGCTTGTCAATATTTCTAGGCTACACAGTTCATCTGCATGTTTTTTCAGATTGTCACAAATCTCCAAAAATGCTTCCGATACATGTATTGAAAAAAGAAGGCATTGTAAGTGGACTCGCACAGCCCAAACCCATGTTGTTCAAGCTGATTGCTTCTCCTGCCCCTTTCCCTAGTCAAGGAGTAGTTGGTTTTGCATGGCCTTTCCGTAAGCTTGGGGCTTCTCATGCCTCTTTATTACTCCTTGGTGGCAAAATCCCCACACTTATCCCTGAAATCTACAAGATTTTTTCGTGATTGGTTTAAAAAAAATGGAGGGAGAAAGGAGGGAGGGAAGGATGGAGGGTCAAGAAAGACAGAGACAGAGATTCTCGAAGGATCTTTAATTGTGGTAAAATATACACAACATAAAACTTACCCATCTAAACTGTTTTTTAAGTGGGAAGTTCACCCATATTAGGCACATTCCCATTGGGCAACCATCCCCAACATCCACCTCCAGAAATTTTTCATCTTTTCCAGACTGAGACTCTGTCCCCATGAAACAATGACTCCCCACCTCCGGCATCTCCATTCTGTTTTCTGTCTCTATGAATGCAACCACTCTAAATATTTCATTTGAGTGAAATCATATAGTAGTTGACCTTCCTGTGACTAACTTATGTCACTGAGAGTCATATCCTCAAAGTCCATCCACTCTCTAGCAGGTGTCAGGATTCCCTTCCATTTTAAGGCTGAAAAATATTCCATTGTGTGGATGGACCACGTTTCGTTTATCCATTCATCGTTGAGGGACGCTTGGGTTGCTTCCACTTTGTGGCCATTGAGAATAACCCTGCTATGAACATGTATGTGCAGATATCTGAGTCCCCACTTTCAATGCTTTTGGGTAAATACCCAGAAATGGAATTTCTGGATTAAATGATAATTCTATTTTTACTTTCTTGAGGAGTCACCATACTGGTTTGTGTGATGACACCATTCTACATTCCTACCAGCTCCCTAAGCATTTTTTACTGTGTGTTTTGCAGTGGCTGAATACATGTTCCATAGATGTGAGCATAAGATCAAGCTTGTTCATGTACTATTCAAATCCACGTTCTTACTTTTTGTCTGCTTGAGCGACCAGAGGCCACAAGGGGTGTTTTTAAAATCTTCCACTTCAGTGAATACCCAATACAAGATATTTTACATTCTTCCTCCTTTTTTTTTTTCCTTCTGGGTCTTCAGTTATTGCGGAACATTTTACTCTAACAACACATCTCAGTTCATCCTATCCACATGGTGGAGAAGTTCTGTCAATTTTTGCTTCGTTTATTTCGAGACCTTTTTTTTTTTTTTAAAGATTTATTTATTTATTTATTTATTTATTTATTTATTTATTTGAGAGAGAGACAGTGAGAGAGAGCATGAGCGAGGAGAAGGTCAGAGGGAGAAGCAGACTCCCTGTGGAGCTGGGAGCCCGATGCGGGACTCAATCCCGGGAGTCCGTGATCATGATCTGAGCCGAAAGCAGTCGTCCAACCAACTGAGCCACCCAGGCATCCCACGAGACCATTTTTAAGTGCATGCACATTAAAACTGTTATATTTTCACGGCTATATCTAGTAATGCTGTTTCCATTAAACTTTGTGCTGTCTGTCATTAGTAGTGCTAACACAACTTTCTTTCTGGCTATTTACATCCTTTAATTAGCAACTTGTTACATCTTGTATTTAACATGTTGCAACTTGTTACATCTTGTATTTAACATGTTGCTGGATTTTAAGTTTTCTTAAAAAAAAAAAAGATTTATTTATTTATTTATTTATTTGACAGAGATCACAAGTAGGCAGAGAGGCAGGCGGGGGGGCGGTGTGCAAGGGGAGGGAAGTAGTCTCCCTGCTGAGCAGAGAGCCCGATGCCAGGCTCGATATGGGGCTCGATGTGGGGCTCGATGTGGGGTTCAATGTGGGGCTCGATTCCAGGACCCTGGGATCATGACCTGAGCCAAAGGCAGAGGCTTAACCCACTGAGCCACCCAGGTGCCCCGATTTTAAGTTTTCTTATCTAGCCTGACAATATTTGTCTTTTAATTTGAGTATTTTGAATGATGCTGTTCAACATAAATGTAATGTGAACCATCTCTGTAATTTAAGCCTTCTCTAGCTGCCACAATTAAGAGCTCAAAAATTGGTGAATTTAAATAATATATGTTATTTAGCAATGTATCCAGAATGTTAATCATTTCAAGGTGCAATCCGCATAAAATTATTAATAAGATGCTTTACACTTTTTTTCATTCTAGGTCTCCAAATTCTGCAGTGCATTTCCCACTGACACTGGATGGATCTCAGCCCAGACAGCCCACCTTCCCAGTGCTCCACGGTGCCTGGCCACTCCTCTCTCAGGTGGTGGAGATTTAGATCATCTGCATTAATTCCAATGATGCAAATTATCAGTTTGGATTTATTTTGTAATTTCTGATTGTCCCTCCTTAAAAAAAATAAAAGATTTTATTTATTTCTTTGAGAGAGAGAGAGCACACACGAGGACATGGAGGGGCAGAGGCAGAGGGAGAAGCGGGCACCCTCTGAGCAGGGAGCCTGACCTGGGGTTCAGTCCCAGGATGCTGGGATCACGACCTGAGCGGACGGCAGATGCTTAACGGACTGAGCCACCCAGGTTCCCCTGTCCCTCCTTTTCTATATTTCTTTTACTCCTTGCCTTATCTCGGATTTTTTTCTCATTCCAGTTTTTTCTTCTACTTATTTCAGAAATGACATATTCTGTTCTTATTCTTTTGTCCATTTCCGTAGACACCTTCCTGTGTAGTTTCAACCCGTTGGGGTGCCTGGGTGGCTCAGTGGGTTGGGCCGCTGCCTTCGGCTGGGGTCATGATCTCAGAGTCCTGGGATCGAGTCCCGCATCGGGCTCTCTGCTCAGCAGGGAGCCTGCTTCCTTCTCTCTCTCTGCCTGCCTCTCTGCCTGCTTGTGATCTCTCTCTCTGTCAAATAAATAAATAAAATCTTTAAAAAAAAAAAAAAAGAAAAAAAAAACCGTCGGAGTCTAAAAGCTCTTCCGCGATTCCCCTCCAGAAGCCGCCTGACAGTTCTGCCTGTATCCACTCTCGCCCCCTCCAGGCTGTTGTGAGAACAGCAGTCAATATGAGATTTTTTTTTTTTTTTTTTTAATGTGTAATGTTTATTTAAAATCACAGATAGGGGCGCCTGGGTGGCTCAGTTGGTTGAGCGACTGCCTTCGGCTCGGGTCATGATCCTGGAGTCCCGGTATCGAGTCCCGCATCGGGCTCCCTGCTTGGTGGGGTGTCTGCTTCTCCCTCTGACCCTCCCCCTTCTTGTGCTTTCTCTCTCTCAAATAAATAAATAAAATCTTTAAAAAAATAAAAAAATATAAAATCACAGATAATCTGGGGCGCCTGGGTGGCTTGGTGGGTTAAAGCCTCTGCCTTTGTCTTGGGTCATGGTCCCAGAGTCCTGGTGATCTAGCCCAGGCATCTGGCTCTCTGCCTGCCTCTCTGCCTTCTTGTGACCTATGTCTGTAAAATAAGTTAAAAAAAAAAAAGTAAATCTTAAAAAAAATAATAAAATCACAGATAATCTCATGTAAAGACATTTATTCGCCCAAACACATTTTTAGGATAAAAGTATCTTTTTTCTATTCTTCAAATAATGGAAATTGCCCACCAAAAGGAACAAAACCAACTCAAGTAGGATGAGAAGCTAACAAAAACTAACAAAGAATTCTGAGTTCACTTTATATTCGTGGTTTTTTTTTAAAAAAAAAAAAACCCTACATTTGTTTTTTTCTCTGAGATATGACTGAGATACAAAAATGCCGTATACATTTACTATTACATATTGATGAGTTTAAAGATAAGTAAACACTCACGGAACCATCACCACAATTTCAAAAGCTTAACCATCCCTTCTAAAAGTTTCCTCTTTTCTTCTTTATTTGTGTGTGATAAGAAATTCTTTTTTTTTTTTTTAACATGGAACACTTCACGAATTTGCGTGTCATCCGTGTTCAGGGGCCATGCTAATCTTCCCTGTATTGTTACACTTTTACTATACTGTCTGCCCAAGCGAACATGGTAAGAATAGTTACTGTAAGAGCTATCCTCTTCAAAAAGATTTTGGGGGAAATTGGAAGGGGAGGTGAACCATGAGAGACTATGGACTCTGAAAAACAATCTGAGGGCTTTGAAGGGGCGGGGCGGGGGGGGGGGATCGGGGTACCAGGTGGTGGGTATTATAGAGGGCACGGATTGCATGGGGCACTGGGTGTGGTGCAAAAATAATGAATACTGTTATGCTGAAAATAAATAAAAAATAAAATAAAAAGATTTGGGGGACACCTGGGTGGCTCGGTCAGTTAAACAAACTGAAACTCACATTTTCGGCTCAGGGCATGATCTCAGCCTGGTGCACTCGAGCCCCACGTGGGGCTCTGAGCTCCGTGTGGCCTGTGCTAAAGATTTTTTCTCCCTCAGGGGCTCCTGGGTGGCTCAGTGGGTTAAAGCCTCTGCCTTTGGCTCAGGTCATGATCCCAGCGTTCTGGGATCGAGCCCCGCATCCGGCTCTCTGAAGCCTGCTTTTGCCCACCCCACCCCCCACCTCCCCGCCTGCCTCTCTGCCTACTTGTGATCTGTCTGTCAAATAAATAAATAAAATCTTAAAAAAAAAAAAGATTTTCTCTGCCTCTGCCCTCCTTGTGCTCCCCCCTCAAATAACTAGCTAAATAAAATCTTTAAGTATAAAAATATAAATAAATATAAATTTAAAAATATAAAAAAGGATAAAAATAAAATTTTTAAGTATACAATACAGTATAGTTAACTATATGCATTATGCTTTATGGTAGATCTCTAGGATTTACCCGTCCTCCATAACGGACACCCATTAAACGGATACCCATTAAACACCAACTCCCCATCCCTCCCCCCGACCAGCCCCTGGCGTAATCATGGCCCTTGTTCTCTCTATACATTTGACTACCAGGTCCCTCCTATAAGTGGAATCATCTTTGTCCTTTTGTGTCTGCCTTATTTCATGTGATCAGTGGCTTACTTACAGCTGAACAATTTTCCATTGTACGTGTACACCGCATGCCCTTTATGCATTCACCCACCATGCCTTTGCTTCTGTAAATAACGGGTCAACAAACGAAGAAGTGTAGGTATCTCTTGGAGATGCTGATTTCAATTATCTGGGCCCTTTCTCCCAGACGCAGGATTGCTGGATGGTAAGGTGGTTCCGTTTTCAATGTTCCAGGAGCTTCCACCCTGCTTGCCATGAGGAGGCCCCCTCTGGCATGATTACCCCCAGGAGTGAACAAGTTTCCAGTTTCTCCACATCTTCAGTGGTACCTGCTGTCTTCTGTCTGGGATTTCGTGTTGGATGGGCAGTAGCCATCCTAACCCTGTAGGATGATAGCTCGCTGTGGTTTTGATTTGCATTTCCCCGATGATTCATCGCATCTTTTCTTTGCGCCCGTGGGCCTTTTTATCTTTACTGAGTGCTCGCTAATATTTTATTAAAACTTGCACGAGTTTACAAATAAAATTGGTGCGTTTTTGTGGCTTTTCGTGACCCTATGTGTACATTTGTGCTTAATACTTGTATTTGTGTGGGATGCCCTATGTGCAGGATTGGGTGACTTTTCTAAGAGAGATATTGGGGGCGGGGTGGGGTTGGTTACCTTTTTTTTTTTTTTTTAGCCTAACTTGGGGGTGGGGGAAAACCTATTTTTACAGTATTTTTGTTTTTCTATTAACATTTCCTTTAAGCCTTGAACTTTTACTAAATTTCCTCCTGACTTAAAAATCTTGTTTCTAATCTGGGAATTTGAAATCTCTGTACTTAAAGTCACAGCAATTTTTTCCAAAGAGTTCAAACCAATTTAATACCAGTACATGGTAAACATTTGCAGCCATTTCAAGAAGCTGGTGGCCTTTTATATATCATTAACTGGTATCATTAAACATGCTGAAGTGACTATAAAAAGTATAGAGGTTTTTTTTTAATAACAGTAAACTTCCAATAAATTAATTTTTAATTTAAAAAGAAAAAAAATAAAAATAAAAGGGACGCCTGGGTGGCTTCGTGGGTTAAACATCTGCATTCAGATCAGGTCACCATCCCAGGTTCCTGGGATTGAGTTCTGCACTGGGCACCTGTTCAGCAGGAAGACTGCTTCTCCCGCTGCCTGCCTCTCCCCCTGCTTGTGCTCTCTCTCATGCACGCTCTCTCTCAAATAAAGAAAGTCTTTTTAAAAAAAAAAATCTATCTAGGGGCGCCTGGGTGTCTCAGTGGGTTAAAGCCTCTGCCTTCGGCTCAGGTCATGATCTCAGGGTCCTGGGATCGAGCCCCACATCGGGCTCTCTGCTCAGCAGGGAGCCTGCTTCCTTCTCTCTCTCTCTGCCTGCCTCTCCGCCTACTTGTGATCTCTGTCTGTCAAATAAATAAATAAAATCTTTAAAAAAATCTATCAAGGAGTGAGTTTTCCTATGCTCAACTTTATTAAATATTTCCAAACCAGTCAATACTCTTAACACCTCTACCTGCCAAGTGTGAGAGTTTCCATTGCTTCGTATCACACCAACCAACCCAGTGTTGTCCGCCTTCTATTTTAGGTGTTCTATAATGGGATCCCTTGTAGTTTTGTCATTTTTTCAGAGATTTTATTTTTAAGTAATCCCAATACCGAAAATGAGACTCGAACTCACAATCACAAGATCAAGAGTCACACACTCCAAGGACTGAGCCAGCCAGGCACCCCGTCCCCTTGTAGTTTTAAATTGCATTTTCCTGATGGTTAATATGGTTAAGCACCCCTTCATGCTTATTGTCCATTTATATATTGTTTTATGTGAAGTCCTTTTTTATCTTTTTTTAAAGATTTTATTTATTTATTTGATAGAGAGAGAGGTCACAAGTAGGCAGAGAGGCAGACAGAGGGGGAGGGGGAAGCAGGCTCCGTGCTGAGCAGAGAGCCTGATGCGGGGCTTGATCCCAGGACCCTGAGGTCATGACCTGAGCTGAAGGCAGAGGCTTAACCCACTGAGCCACCCAGGTGCCCCTTATGTGAAGTCTTAAAACTCTTTCTTAAATAGGTTGTCTTTTTTTAAGATGTTATTTATCTACGAGAGAGAGAGAGAGAGAGAGAGTGTGTGTGTATGTGTGTGTGAATAAGCAGGGGAGGGGGGAGAGGGGCAGAGGGAGAGGGAGAGAGAGAAGTGCAGGGCTCCTTCCCAAGACCCTGGGATCATGACCTGAGCCACCCAGGCATCCTTTTTCTTTTTGACTTATAAGAATTCTTTATACAATCTGTAAGTGAGCCCTTTTGTCAATTACTTTTTTTTTTTTTTGGCAAATTTTCTTTCTCACTCTGTGGATTACCTTTTCATTCTCTGAACTGATATCTTTTGAAAAACAGAAGATCTTACTTTTCATATACTATGAGAATAATATTTAATTTAATAATAAATTTAATATCTTCCTTTACATAGATAATATTTTTGTGTTGTTTTTAAAAATATTTGCATGCCCTCACATAAATAAATATTCTCCTATAAGAATAGAAATCTCCTCTTTCTTTAAACTTTATTGATTTTCCTTTCACTTTTTATTTTTATTTATAATCCCCCTGGATGACAGTCTATCCTTACACGAACACCATTGTCTAAATTACTGTGGCCTTATGATAGGTCTTAATATCTGGACTAGTAGCTCTCCATTTTGTTTCTCTTCTTGAAAACTGTTCTGGCTGTTTTGGGTCATTTGCATTTCTGTGGGTTTTCTGAGTCAGCATCATACACATACGTCCTGGTGAGACATTGCAGAGATTGCACTGAATCTACAGATCGATAGATGTTAGTGTAGAATTAATGTCTTCAGAATATAGTCTTCCAATCCCTGACCATAGTATATCCTTCTATTTACTTAGATTCTAGTTAATTCCCTCAATAATGTCTCAGTTTTGTGTGTAGAATTCTTACACTACTTATACTTACTTAGTCACAAGCACTTAATTTTTTTGATGCTCTTATAAATGGCATAATTTCCAAATATCTTTTTCTAGAGATGTTGATACATAGAAACACCACTGATTTTTCTATTTTGATTTTATATCCAGTGACCTGGCTAAATTATTTTATAAAATCTATATGTAGTTTCTTTTCATTTTCTACCTACATAATAATGTGACCTCTAAGTAATGACTTTTATTTCTCCTTATTCAATCCTTTTGCTTCCACTTTTGCGTTGCTGTACTGGCTGGGACATTAAAAGGAAGTGGTGATAGCAATTCGGATTTCAACCGCCCACCGTTAAGTATGTTGTTGTTTTAGGTATTTTGTGGATACTGTTGAGCAAATGAAGAATGTCCTATTTCTAGATTGCTGCAAGTTTTTATCATTAGAAGATGCGAATTTATTAAATGCTTCTTCTGTATATTTTGAGATGATTTTTTTTCCTTCATTTTGCATGTAATGAATTATTGTAACTGATTTTTAATGTTAAACCAAACTTTCATTTCAAAGGCAAATGCACAAAACAATAATCGTATGCTAAAGGGAACACAAAGAACAAAAATGCCATCTGTGGGATCCCTGAGTGGCACAGTCAGTTAATTGTCTGCCTTCGGCTCAGGTCATGATCCCAGGGTTCTGGGATCGAGTCCCACATCAGGCTCTCTGCTCAGCGGAAACCTGCTTCTCCTTCTACCTGCTGCTCCTCCTGTTTGTGCTCTCCCTCTCTCTCTCTCCCTCTCTCTCTCTCACACACACACACACACAAACACACACAAATAAATAAATGAAATCTTCAAAAAATGCATTCTGTGACAATAATAATATAAAGGAGGAGGGACAGAGATGTACAGGAGCTGAATGTTTTTATACTATTGAAAATAAGTTGGTATTATTAAAACTAGGTTGCTACCTAGGAATAAACCTAACCAAAGAGGGGTGCCTGGGCCGTGCAGAGAGTTAAACCTCTGCCTTCTTCTCAGGTCATGGTCTCAAGGTCCTGGGATCAAGCCCCGCATCGGGCTCTCTGCTCGGCAAGAAGCCTGCTTCCCCCCCACCCCCATCTTCCACCTGCTTACTTGTGATCTCTCTCTCTCTCTCTCTCTGAGTCAAATAAAGAAATAAATAAAATCCTAAAAAAAAAATAAAAACCCAACCAAAGAGACAAAGAATCTGTACTCAGAAAACTATAAAGTACTCATGAAAGAAATTGAGGAAGACACAAAGAAATGGAAAAATGTTCCATGCTCCTGGATTGGAAGAAATATTGTGAAAATGTCTGTATTACCTAGAGCAATCTACATATTTAATGCAATCCCTATCAAATACCATTGTTTTCAAAGAAATTGAATAAATAATCCTAAAATTTATATGGAACCAGGAAAGACCCCAAATAGCCAGGGGAATGTTGGAAAAGAAAGCCAAAGTTGGTGGCATCACAATTCCAGACTTCAAGCTCTATTACAAAGCTGTCATCATCAAGACAGTATGGTACTGGCACAATAACAGATACATACATCAACGGAACAGAATAGAGAACCCAGAAATGGACCCTCAACTCTATGGTCAACTAATCTTCCACAAAGCAGGAAAGACTGTCCAATGGAAAAGAGACAGTCTCTTCAACAAATGGTGTTGGAAAAATTGGACAGCCACATGCAGAAGAAAGAAACTGGACCATTTCTTTATACCACTCACAAAACTAGCCTCAAAATGGATGAAAGACCTCAATGTGACATAGGAAGCCATCAAAATCCTTGAGGACAACACAGGCAGCAACCTCTTTGACCTCAGCCGCAGCAACTTCTTTCTAGAAACATCACCAAAGCCTAGTGAAATAAGGACAAAAATGAACTATTGGGACTTCATTAAGATCAAAAGCTTTTGCACAGCAAAGGAAACAGTCAACAAAATCAAAAGACAACCGACAGAATGGGAGAAGATATTTGCAAATGACATATCAGATAGAGTTAGTATCGAAAACCTATAAAGAACTTATCAAACCCAACACCCAAAGAACAAATAATCCAATCAAAAAATGGGCAGAAGACATGAACAGACACTTTTGCAAACAAGACATCCAAATGGCCAACAGACCCATGAAAAGTGCTCAACATCACTTGGCATCAGGAAAATACAAATCAAAACCACAGTGAGATACCACCTCACACCAGTCAGAATGGCTAAAATTAACTAATCAGTAAACAACAAATGTTGGCCAGGATACCAAGAAAGGGGAACCCTCCTACACTGTTCGCAGGAAGGCAAGCTAATGCAGCCACTCTGGAAAACAGCATGGAGTTCCTCAAAAAGTTGAAAATAGAGTTACCCTATGACCCACCAATTGCACTACTGGGTATTTATCCTAAAGATACAAATGTAGTGATCCAAAGGGGCACATGCACCCGAACATTTATAACAGCAATGTCCACAACAGTCAAACTACAGAAAGAACCTAGATGTCCATCAACAGATGAATGGATAAAGATGTGGTGTATATATATACATAGGAATACTATGCAGCCATCAAAAGAAACAAAATATTGCCATTTGCAACGATGTGGATGGAACTAGAGGGTATTATGCTAAATGAAGTAAGTCAATCAGAGAAAGACAATTATCATATGATCTCTCTGATATGAGGAATTTGAGAGGCAGAGTGGTGGTCATGGGGGGAAGGGAGGGAAAAAATAAAACAAGATAGGACCGGGGAAGAAGACAAACCATGAAAGACTCTTAATTTCAGGAAACAAACTGAAGGTTGCTGGAGTGGAGAGGAGCTGGGTGGGGGGATGGGGTGCTTTGGGATAGACATTGGGGAGGGTATGTGCCATGGTGAATGCTGTGAATTGTGTAAGACTGAAGATTCACAGGCCTTTGCCCCTGAAGCAAACAATACATTATATGTTAATTTTTTAAAAATTTAAAAATAATAAATAGATAAAAGTAGGTTGCGATACTAAAATGTTAATTGTAATTCCCAAGATAACCGCTAAGCAAAAAAAATTTTTAAGAAAAGAAAGGAAAAGAGGGAAAGAAAGAAAGATATTCCAATCTGTCCACAAGAGACTCACTTTACATGTAAAGACACACAAAGGTTGAAAGTAAAGAGGTGGGAAAAATTATTCCATTCAAATTATTCCAAAGAAAAGCTGGGAGGCTATAGTATTGCCAAACAAAATAAACTTTAAATCAAAAAGATCACAAGACACAAAGAAGGACATTATATACCGATAAAGGTTCAAAACAACAAAAAGATATAACAATAAGGGCGCCTGGGTGGCTCAGTAGGTTAAGCCGCTGCCTTCGGCTCAGGTCATGATCCCAGGGTCCTGGGATCGAGTCCTGCATCGGGCTCTCTGCTCAGCGGGGAGCCTGCTTCCTCCTCTCTCTCTCTGCCTGACTCTCTGCCTACTTTTAATCTCTCTCTGTCAAATAAATAAATAAAATCTTTAAAAAAAAAAAAAAAGAACATCTAAGCAGCAACTTTTAAAAAAAAAAGATATAACAATAATAAACATATGTATACCTAATAAAAGAGCCCCCAAATATAGGAAGCAAATATTGAAAAAACTGAAGCAAGTTTAGACAGTTCAACAATAATTGTTGTAGACTTTAATACATCACCCTCAATAATAACTATAACAATCAGATAGAAGGTCAATAAGGAAACAGAAGACGAACAACATGATAAACTTCACACATATACAGAGCACTTGGTCTAACACTAGCAGAATACATATCCTTCCCAAGTACATTCCACATTATTCAGGATAGACCGTATGTTCTGCCACAAAAGAAGTCTTACTAATTTTTTTAAAGATTGACTCCATATACAGAACTTTTTCCAAAGAACAATGGAGTAAATGAAACCAGAAATTAATCACAGAAGGAAAACCAGAAATTTCACAAATATGTAGAAATTAAGCAGTACGATTTTAAACAACTAAGGTGTCAAAGAAGGAATCATAAGAGAAGTTAGAAAATATCTTAAAATGAATGAAAGTTCAAACACAACCTACCGAAATGAATAGGATGTAGCAAAAGCAGTACTATGAGGGAAATTTACAAATGTAAATGCATATATTTTTAAAAAAAAGATCTCAGGACACCTGGGTAGCTCCGTTGGTTAAGCCGATGTTTTTGGCTCGGGTCATGATCCCTGGGTTCTGGGATCGAGTCCCGAATCGGACTCCTTCCTCGGCAGGGAGCCTGCTTCTCTCTTCGCTTCTGTCTGCTTGTGTGTGCTCTCTCTCTCTCTCTAACAAATAAATAAAGTCTTTAAAAATAAACAACTAAAAATAAAAATAAAAACAATTTTTAAAGATCTCAAATCAGTAAGTTCACTGCATACCTTAAGAAACTAGAAAAGGAATGTCAAGTTACGACGCCCACAGAATAAAGGACAAAATAAAAGAGCAGACATAAATAAAATAGAGATTTATTTCCAGAATGCAAGAATGGTTCAACATCAAAAAATCAACCCATGTAATATACCAAATTGATAAATTGAAGGGGAAAAACATATTATCACTCCAAGTGATGCAGAGAAAGCTTTTGACAAAATCCAGCACCCTTTCGTGACAAAAACACTCAATAAACAAGGACTACCGGGGAACTTCCTTAACGTAATAAGGGCTAGCTATAAAAACCCACAGCTAATGACATACTTGATAATGAAAGACCAATAATAAGACATGGATACCTACTTTTGTCTGTTTTGTTAAACACAGTACGGGAAGTTCTAGCCTGAGCAACTAGACAAGAAAAAACAAAAGACTGCAGACTCGAAACTTGGAAATGAGAATGTGGCATGTGTAAGAGCCATAGAGCACTACAGGAAGAAAGGAGGAAGCTGCCCTCTCACCAGGAATCTGGGAACCCCACACCTCAGGTTTTTTTTAGCCAAAACTAGAGGTTGTTTATTCCCAAGGACTCAGTATTCCGCCTCAACATTCTTTCTCAAATTTGCTTTACAACCCATAGGGAGAGGTGAGTCTTACACTGGCAGGTCAACTTCAAAGCCTATTACACTTGAAAAAGATTGAAACATGCATTTTGGGGGGAGAGGGAGAGGTTCAGTATTCACGCAGAAAAACAAAGGTGTGTGTGACCCTGAACATCCAAACACAGGTCATGAAGTGATATCAGAGGAATAAGTATTAAGGATCCTTTCATTAACTGAGACCTTTAGTTCTGAGATGTGTAGCATGAAATTCTGATGATTATGGAGCAACTAATTATGTCATTGAATCCTGCCCTGTGGCTATGGGAATACATACGTCTATAGCTACTACCAATTGTGCCATTAATACGTCTTTTCCACCGTTCTTCACTATATTGTTTCAGTGGAGATTTATTGTCTCACAGTTGTAGAAGCCCGAAGTCCAATACCTAAGTGTTAGCAGAGCTATGCTGCCTGTGAAAACTCTAGGGAAGGAGCTTTCTTAGTTTCTTCCAGCTTCTGGAGCCAGTCCTTGGTGGATTTTGACTTGTCGATGCCCCCCTCCAATCTCTGTCTTTCTTCAGATGCGTGTATGTCTATATTTTGGGGAAACCCAGTTTTCCTCCTGTGTTTCTCCTTTATGCAGGCTTAGGAGAATGTGGAGGCTCAAAGTTTTCAACTGCATCTGCCCGGGGATTTGCATTCCTACTCATTCGCCATCAAGATCCTGACTGTGATGTTGGAAACTTGCTTCAATAGCAAAAACAACCTTCGTTGAAATTCTGTGACCCTTACTGTTATGTGGCGAGTCAGGTGCCCAGCTCTGCCTGATCTCCACTGCACGTGAGGACCTTTGCAGATGCTGCTAAGGGAGGACCCAGACTCTTGCACTACACCCTGAACTGGTTATTTATACATGAGCTGGTTCTTCTCTCTCTTCAAAATTTCAGTGTTGCTCAGCGGTAACCACCCAATTCCACAGTCTTTTTAGTTATTTCCCCCTAACTCTGAAACACCAGAGATATGGCACAAACCGTGCGTCTCCTTCCTCCTGTATCCCATCTCAGGTCATCATTAGTGAAAGCATTAACACACTGCCCTAGGCTTGGGGAGGGGCTGCTCAGCCATCCCTGTACCACCAAGGTTGGGGCTCTCACTGCCATCTGACCAGAGGTAGATTATCCCAAAATCTCTTTCAGACTCATTTCCCGGGACTACTTTTGACATCCAGTGTTTTAGGTTGGGTTTCCTAAAACTATTTGTGTCTATGGTTTGCTGCAGGAGGTCTCCTAGAAGAAACCCGTGGAAGGGAAAAGGACAAAGAATAGGGCAGGAGGAGAAGCTACCCATGTCGATGTGATTGCAAGGGAAGAGAACCTGCCTCCAGCCTGATCTCATAGGGAGATCTGGAGCATGACAAGCCTCACAATGGCTTTCCTGCCCAGAGACACAAGAAGTGTGGGCTGTTCTATCCCTAAATCGTTCAGTCATTGACCAAGGACTACCCCCAAGCATGGGGTGATAACAACTTCCATAGCCTCTTCAAGCAAAGTAACATCTGTCAGAGAAGGTCACTCTGTTTGAGAAGCAGAGTACAAGAATGAGTCATGAGCCACCAACACCCACAGCAGCTGGAGGCTGGTGTCACCGCCCAGCAAAGAGGATCAAAAAGGAGCCATTTGGGCTCCCCTGAGCACTTGATGTTCCTTGTCCATCACCCACTGGAGCATAAATTCCATAGAGCAGAAACCTGACTTTCTTTACCGATGTCTCCCCAGTGCCTGGCACAGGGTAAGTGTTGATCAAATAGTTACTGACTGAATGTTCTCTAAGACAAGATCCATGAGGCACGCCCTGACTCAGAGGGACTCCTTGTTCTCTATTCCTAGGCCCTGAGAAGAGGTACTCAAATGAGGGATTAAGTAGAGAACATTTAGTAACACTAAAATCATGAACCGTGAAAGAGGAATCCCGTGGACCATACAAAAATTAGAAACATTAGTGGCACCTGGGCTCGGTCAGCGAAGCTCCCGATTCTTGGTGTTTCGCTCAAGTCATGATTTCAGGGTCCCAAGAGGGACCCCTGGGTTGGGCTCCACACAGGGCATAGAGCCTATGGAAGGATTCTTTCTCTCCCTCTCCCTCGGCCCCTGCCCCCACTCCCACTCAGGTGCTTGTTCTCTCTCTTTCTAAAAAATTAAGAACATTGGGATGCCTGGGTGGCTCAGTCGGTCAAGCGTCTGCCTTCCGCTCAGGTCATGATGCCGGGGTCCTTCTGCTCAGCCCAAAGCCTCCTTCTCCCTCTCCCTCCCTGCTCCCCCTGCTTGTGCTCAAGCTCTCTCTCTCTCTGTCAAATAAATAAATAAAATCCTAAATAAATAAATACATACATACATTTGCTCTTCTAAGTATACAATTAAGAAAATTTTTTTTAAAAAATCACAGAATGGGAGTAAATATTTACATGTCTTATGCCACGCATCTAAAAGAAATGTGTACCCAGAATATACCAAGAACTCTTGCATCTCAAAAATTATAAGACAAAACCTCAGCAAAAAAAGAAAGAAAGAAAGAGAAAAAGAAAGAAAGAAAAGGAGAGGGTGGGAAGGAGAACGAGGGAGGGAGTGAGGAAGGAAGGAAGGAAAAAGGAAAGAAAGAAAGAAAATTGTCAAGAATTTGGATAGATATATCCTAGAGAAGATACACAGATGGCAAATGAACATTTGAAAAGATGCTCAACACTGGGTATCACGTAAGACTAATGAATCACTGACCTCTACCTCTGAAACCAATAAGACATTGTATGTTAATTGAATTTAAATAAAAATAAATTTAAAAAAATTTTTTAAGATTTTATTTATTTATTTGACAGAGAGAGATCACAAGTAGGCAGAGAGGCAGGCAGAGAGAGAGGGGAAGCAGGCTCCCTGCTGAGCAGAGCCCGATATGGGACTCGATCCCAGGACCCTGAGATCATGACCTGAGCCGAAGGCAGAGGCTTTAACCCACTGAGCCACCCAAGTGCCCCATAAATAAAAATTAAAAAAAAAAAAAACTTTGTGGAGGGGCGCCTGGGTGGCTCAGTGGGTTAAACCTCTGCCTTTGGCTCAGGTCATGATTTCAGGGTCCTGGGATCTAGCCCCACATCGGGCTCTCTGCTCAGCGGGGAGCCTGTTTCCCTCTCCCTCTCTCTCTGCCTGCCTCTCTGCCTGCCTCTCTGCCTACTTGTGATCGCACTCTCTCTGTCAAATAAATTAATTTAATTTAATTAAAAAAAAAAACTTTGTGAAGTAACCATAAAGTTATCTGGAAGGATAAGAACCAGAAACCATTCAGAAATATTTTTTAAAATAAAAAATATTAAAGGAAGACTTTCTTTACCTGATATTCTTTGCTCAGAAATAGACAAGAAATATAAGGGTAAGAATTTGGTATATGTTAGAACATGTAAAATCTATGAGGAAAAGAATGAATGATTTATATTTTAGAAAAACCCAAATCAAGTATAGCTACTTAGAAAGAAGAAAACAATAATTATGATCCTATCACCATGAAATAATCACTCTAACATGTAAAGAATACTATGCAGATTAGCATAAAATAAAATCATAATATACTTATTCTTTTTTAAAGCCACATTGTATTCAAGTATTTGTATAGCAAAATAAATTTCTACAATAACACTTGTAATACTTGCATAGTATTTTATGGCAAAGAAATCATTTATTTAACTGATCAACAACTTCTTGTACTTTCAAGTAATTGAAAACTGTATAATTTAAAAAAACACCTTTGAGGACTACTTTTATATTTAAATATTTTGATAATACTTTAACCTTTTCCTTAGTATACATTTTTAGATATACAATTGCTTCACAAAATATCATTAAGACTTTTTTTTTAAGAATTTATTTATTGATTTGACAGAGAGAAATCACAAGTAGATGGAGAGGCAGGCAGAGAGAGAGAGGGAAGCAGAGAGCCTGATGTGGGACTCAATCCCAGCACCCCGAGATCATGACCTGAGCTGAAGGCAGCGGCTCAACCCACTGAGCCACCCAGACGCCCCTTTAAGACTTTTGATATCCATTTCCAAATTGTCACATGGGGAAGTGGTCCCGAGAATTTCCCACAAGCCCAAATTCTTAAACTGGATATTGCCATCATTCTTTGCATTTGACAATCTGATACTCCTAATGGTACTTTACTTCTATCATAATTTTTAATATATTCTTTGTCATCTGTATGAAATAGACTTTCCAAGACTTCCGTTGGATATTTTTAGATTGGTATTTGCCTTCTTCATCACAGACATTAAAATGTTCGCTGTGTCGTAAACTTCCATTGCGAACATTAAAAAAAAATGAAAGATGTTCGATATCACGGGTCATCAGAGAAGTGCACATTTATTTACTTATGTATTTGTCTATCCACCTATTTATTTATCTGTAAATATGGGACCTCTCTGCAAATTTGTGTGTCACCCCTGGGCAGGGGGCCTGATAATCTTGTCTGTACCATCCTAATTTCCTATATGCAAGCAAGCACAGGGAAGTGCAAATTTAAATGACAGCAAATTATCCCTGGGGTAGCTTAAGCTAACATGACAATGCAGACCTCGTATTGATGAGGATTTGGAGCCACGACACTCCACTCCACGTGGGATGGCCACTTGGGGAGTTGGTCGGCAATTCCTTACAAAATTGAGCTTGCTAGTAGCATTTTCTGCAGTCTTACTCCTCTGAATTGACCCCTGCATAATGCTGGTAACATTGTTATCCACCATTGTCCGGCCCTGAAGACAACACAAACGCCCACTAGCAAATGCAAGAACCAATAAATGGAAGCTTCTCAGCAACCAACGGCCACAGAATATTGATACACATAACATTATGAATGAGACAAAAACATTATGCTAAGAGGAAGGTGTCAAGCCCAGAACGGCTGCATACTTCAGGATCTCATTTATATGAAATTGTAGAAAAAGCAAAACGGAAGTGGCAGGAAGTAGGTGGGTTGGTGGCCGCCTAAGGATGGATTGGGAAAGCAGCCATGGAAAGGTCACGGGGCGACTTTCTAGGGCAACGGAGATGTTCTTGGTCTCCACTCTGGTATTATTCTATGACCTAGGGCGTCTGACAAAACACATCACACTGTACACCCATTTTAATGGGTGGGTTTTACTGGATAGAAATTATACCTCAATTAAAAATAAACCTTCACACTGATGGAGGCAAAAATGAAAAGACAGAGCCTGGATCCGGAACTGATGGCTTCACTGACCAGCTAAACCACAGCAGCAAACGTTCATTTCCAAATATCTTATTCTCAGAGGGAAGTACTTTTCTGAAAAGGAGTAAGCACTATTGGTCAGTGATTTCCTTTTCCTTGTCACTGAAAACCATTTTTAAGCCTCCATGTCACAGGCCGTGCCACAGAAGGTGTGGTCACCTGTTTAGACTTTTCAAGAAACCTGGGGGTAGGCAGTATAGTTTTTCACAGACCCAGAACAATTTGACTTGGTCAAATTGTTACTTAAAAACCACACTCATCTCTCATGGCAAGGTAGGCGATCCCAGAGGACGTTATACTGAGTGAAATAAGCCAGAAGCAGAAAGACAGTCACTGAATGGTCTTACTCGTGTGTGGAATTTAAAAAGTCCTACCACACACATGAAAAAATATTCATCATCATTAGTCATCAGGGAATTCAAATCAAAGCCACATTGAGAAACCACCTTACACCAGTTAGAATGGCCAAAATTAGCAAGACAGGAAACAACATCTGTTGGAGAGGATGTGGAGAAAGGGGAACCCTCTTCCACTGTTGGTGGGAATGCAAGTTGGTGCAGCCACTTTGGAGAACAGTGTGGAGATTCCTCAAGAAATTAAAAATAGAGCTTCCCAATGACTCTGCAGTTGCACTACTGGGAATTTACCCCAAAGATACAGACGTCGTGAAAAGAAGGGCCATCTGTACCCCAATGTTTATAGCAGCAATGGCCACGGTCGCCAAACTGTGGAAAGAACCAAGATGCCCTTCAACGGATGAATGGATAAGGAAGATGTGGTCCATATACACTATGGGGTATTATGCCTCCATCAGAAAGGATGAATACCCAACTTTTGTAGCAACATGGACGGGACTGGAAGAGATTATGCTGAGTGAAATAAGTCAAGCAGAGAGAGTCAATTATCATATGGTTTCACTTATTTGTGGAGCATAACAAATAGCATGGAGGACAAGGGGAGATGGCGAGGAGAAGGGAGTTGGGGGAAACCAGAGGGGGAGATGAATCATGAGAGACTGTGGACTCTGAGAAACAAGCTGAGGGTTTTTTTGGGGGATGGGTAAGCCAGGTGGTGGGTACTGAGGAGGGCACGGATTGCATGGAGCACTGGGTGTGGTGCATAAACAATGAATTCTGGAACACTGAAAAGAAATTTTAAAAATAATTAAAAAAAAAAAGATTGGCAATCAGCTGATCCCAAGATGAAGAGATTATTCTGGATTAACCAGATGGGGCCAAAGTAATCACAAAGGTCCTTATAAACAGAAGGCGAAGCCAGCAGAGGCAAAATGACACAACGTGAGAAAGACCTGGCCAGTCATTGCTAGCTTTGAAAGTGGAGAAGGAGGAACACAAGGCAAGGAATCCAGGAGGCCTCTAGAGGCTGGAAAAGGCAAAAAGACAGATTGTCCTGCAGAACCTCTAGAAAAGAACGTAGCCCTGCGGACACCTTGATTTTAGCCCAATGGGACCCACTGTGGACTCTAGAAAACAATCTGAGGGTTTTGAAGGGGCGGGGGGGGGCGGGGGGAGGCTGGGGGAGCCTGGTGGTGGGTATTAGAGAGGGCACAGATTGCATGGGGCACTGGGTGTGGTGCGTAAACAATGAATTCTGGAACACTGAAAAGAAATTCTAAAAATAAAAAAAAAAATTTTTTTAAGTCCCCACTCATAACTAAAAAGTGGGCCAATGGCTGCCACGTAAGTTCTGGGGAATCTAGTGCACAGAATGATGGAAATAATGAGGGCGCTGCGTTGTGCACTTGGGTGCACATGAGGGACACCTGGGTGGCTCAGGGAGTTAAGTGGCTAAGCTTAAGCATCTGCCTTCAGCTCAGGCTCAAGTCATGAACCCAGGGTCCTGGGGTTGAGCCCCGTGTCAGGCCCTCCTTCCATGCTCTCTCTCTTTCAAAATAATAACAATCTTTAAAAATTTTTTGCTAAGGGGATAATCTTAAGTGTTCTCACCACCAAAAACCAACTAGTTAGGAATTGTGAGGTGATGGACATGTTCATTAACTTAATGGTGGTGACCATTTCACAGGGCAAACATATATTAAGTCATTGTGTTTCTTAAAAGATTTTTTTATTGACTTATTTGGCAGAGAGAGAGCTTGTGCAAGCGAGCACCAGCAGGGTGAGGCAGAGGCAGAGGCAGAGGGAGAAGCAGACTCCCTGCTGAGCAAGGAGCCCCATGTGGGGCTCGATCCCAGGACCCTTGGATCATGACCCAGACTGACCCTGACGGAAGGCAGCCACTTAACGGACTGAGCCACGCAGGTGCCCCTAAACAATCGTATTTTCCTTTTTTGAATCACATCATACAACCTCAAATGCATACGATTTTTATTTGTCAATCATTCCTCAATAAAGCTGGGGGGGGGAATTAGAAATGTTGAAAAACCACATTAGTTCCTGTTTCTCAGGCTTGACTCTGCCTGCAGAAATGACTCCCCAACCATTCCCCCCATCTCTGCAGATTCCTGTCACTTCTCCCAGCAAGTCCTGGAGTCCGCCGACTTCCCATTTCCTTGAATCTGGGTTGATCTTCCTATTTGCTTTCACCAAAAGAATAGGGTGGAGGACACCGCCAGGCTGAGGTCCTGCACCCGGCGCCCCCTCACCCCCAGTTTTGCCTTCTCGGATCCAGCCCCCATGCAAAGAAGGCTGGGATCATTTCGGAGGGCGGTTTGGCAGTTTCCCACAAAGCTAAACATACTCTCACCAAAGGACTCTGCCCTCGCACTCCTTGGCATTCCCCCAAAGGAGGTAAAACGCTTACCCCCACCCCGCGCGCACGGAAGCCTGCGCGCAGTTTTACTCCTAAGTGCCCAAACTTGGAAGCAGGTGTCCAGTAGGTGAACCGACATCCAGACGACGAGCTATCGCTCAGCGCTACCGAGAAATGAGCTCGCCACCCTGAAAGGACGCGGAGGAGGAGATGTGCATGCGTGTTCCCGAGCGCAAGAAGCCGGTCCGGAGAGTCTACCTACGGAATGATCGCAACTATCCGCAGTTCAGGGAAAGAGGAAGCCCAGGAGGAAAGTCATATTACTTCTTCGCATCAGACTGCCCTCCCCAGGGGCGTGGAGATGGGGAGCAATCGATGCACGGAGCCCCCCTAAAGTCCCAGTCCGGTAATTTCAGAACCGAGGAGGGGAGAAACCAGGCATGTGATGCAAATGTGTAATCAAACGCGGGCGCAGCCCCTTCCGGCTTGGACGACCCAGCGGGCCACGACCCGCTCCAGCCCTGCTGCTGTGGGAGGTGGAAGTCCTAGCCCCACGCGCTTTCGCCGGCCGCCTGAAGTTTTAAAAAAATGACCGGTACTGGGGCGCCTGGGTGGCTCGGTGGGTTAAAGCCTCTGCCTTCGGCTCAGGTCATGATCCCAAGGTCCTGGGATCGAGCCCCGCATCGGGCTCTCTGCTAGGCAGGGAGCCTGCTTCCTCCTCTCTGCCTACTTCTCTGCCTAGTTGTGATCTCTCTCTCTCTCTGTCAAATAAATAAATAAAAGCTTAAAAAAAAAAAAAATGACCGGTACTTAGCCCAGGCATAAGCCCTCGGGGAGCCTGAGTGGCTCAGTGGGTTAAAGCTTCTGCTTTCGGCCCAGTTCATGATCTCAGGGTCCTGGGATCCAGCCCCACATCGGGCTCTCTGCTCACCAGGGAGCCTGCTTCCCCCCCTCTCTCTGCCTGCCTCTCTGCCTGCGTGTGATCTCTGTCTGTCAAATAAATAAATAAAATCTTAAAAAAAAAAAAAAAAGCCCTCCATAACGAATGGGTGTTTGCGTTGGTTCTGTTTTCCTTCTTCTTACTACAAATCACGCCACATGGAACAGATGTGTGGATATCTGCGTTTGTGATGGGGGGCAGTGTGCGTGTTTGAGAAAATTCCCTGAAGTAAGAAAATGCCCGTTTCTGCGGGCGGAAAGGGGAGGCGCCTTCCGCTCTCTTGGCTGATTTTGCCGACCCCGCCCTTGCCAAAGGTGGGATCCATTTCACGTCCCACGGACCGCTGGGAGGAGGCCCTCCCGCCACGGTCGGCAGCCCAGCCAGGCCCCCAGCGCTATAATCTTTTACCAGTTCATAGGGGGAAAAGAAACATGTGTATTCTGCAGGCTTTGAACTTCCAAATGCTTTTATTATGAAAAAAGGAGCATATCCTACGATGTTATTTCACGGGCACACGCGTTTCTTTTTATAAGCCGACTGCTTTTTCTGTTTTGCGTTTCTAGAGAGTAGCAGTCATTTCTTAAAGAATTCACCTATGGGGCTCCTGGGCAGCTCTGTCATGACCCCAGGGTTCTGGGATCGAGGCCCCCATCGGACTCCCCCCCACACACACTCCCCCTGCTTGTGTTCCCTCTCTCGATGTGTCTCTCTCTGTCAAATAAATAAGTAAAATCTTTAGGGGGAAAAAAAAAGGATTTCATTTATATTTCCTGCCTTAAAGGCAATCATCATTAATGTCTGATCAACCTTTCCTTTTTCACGCTTGTTTCTTATCTTGCGTGTATGGGGGGGTGTTACACCTTTAAATTGCTGGTTTTAATGGCGTGATTACTCATTTATATGTGAAACCATGAGTATGCTATTTATGTCTTCTTAGTTGCTGGTTTGTTTTTTTTTTTAACATGCTTAACATCTCACTGCACCAGGGTGAATTTTTATGAAATCACCACACTTTTGGTGTTTTCTTGGTTTCTTTTTTTCCTTTTTACACTTAAACCTTTGATCCCGCTGGAATTTACTAGGGCTCTGGCCATCTCTTTGGCTTTTCAGTCAACCGCTGATTGCTGTAATTTGCAGTTTACTGCCCAGAGAAATTGTCACCCATTTTCTGTGTTTATAAGCCATTCGAATTCCTTTCTTTGTTAATTGTCTATTCGAGCCCTTGTGCGTTCTTCTAATGAGTGTTTTGTGGCTGAAAATAACAAAATCAAGGGTGGGCCTTTATTGAGCCCTTACTGTATGCTCCTACCGTGCTACGGCACGCGCCCTTCCTTTGATCCTCATCACAGCCCACGTTATAGATGGGAATATCGACCTTAAAAGCTGATGAGGGCATGAGTTTCCCAAAACCTCAGCGCTAAAATGTGTGACTTTCTGGAGAAAGGCTAAAGGTGACTTTCTGGAGACTGGACTCCAGGCGTGTCAGGGGATTGCAGATCCCATGTACCTGACCAACCATGTACCATGGCTAGATGGAGATAGGGGAGGGACACTGATGGGAATGCAGGAAACCATCAAAAGTCCGTTGTGGGCAAAAAAAAAAAAAAAAGTCCGTTGTTGGGGTGGGGGGCAGCACTTGGGAGGCTCAGATGCTTAAGCACCTGCCTTCAGCTCAGGTCTTGATCCCTGGGTCCTGGAATCCACCTCCGCATGGAGGCGGTTCCCTGCTCAGAGGGGAGCTTGTTTCTCCCTCTCCCTCTGCTGCTTCCTCTGCTTCAGTTATCTCGCTCACTTTCACTCTCTGGTCAAATAATTAAATAAAATCTTAAAAAAAAAAAAAAAAAGAAGTCTGTTGTGGGGAACATGACACAATGGGGACTGGAGGTTCTGGAGATGGGGTTAGTGGCTGGAGCTAGACTTTAGAAGCCGGCGGGGGAGCAGTACAATAAGGAAGAAGGTTGGGAAAAAAAAAAATTCCTTGGCTCAAGCCATCACCGTGCTCAGGAGAGCTTGAGGTGGAGGAGCCTTTGGGGGTCCCACCAGCTGAAGCCCCCAGACATAATCCTAGGGCTCTAGGGAAGGAAATTCCTTTAGTAGTTGGTAGTCCCAGGGTGCATAGCCAATCAGCTGCATCCCAAGGATTCTGAACGTGTTTGACTCCCTTCTCTCTTTCCCCTCCCTCCTCTTCTGCCTCTCCATCAGCCAACGTGGTTGCCTCAAGTTCTGAAATCTATCCCGCCCTATCCTTCCTCCAGGCCAGGTCTCCGTGGGTCCTCACTTTGGAAGGAAATGTTCAAATTCCGATGCCTACAGGTAAAGCTCCCCAGAACACGGCCGCGTGCACTTGACTCCCACGCCCCGCCCCCCCCACAGCAGCTTTCCTGCCGGGCCAGCTTAGGTCGGCACAATCCCAGGAGCCCAGGTGATCTCTCTACGCCTTGTAGCTGTGCCTCTGGTACCAGAATCTTGTGGGGACCCCAACACAGTACCGTAAAGGGAGAGGCTTAAAACGACAGAAATTTATTCTGTCACAGTTCAGGAGACCAGATGTGTGAAATCAAGGTGTCCACGGGGCCTTCCTCCCTCCCAAGGCTTTAGGAAAAAATCCTTCCAGAGGCGCCTGGGTGGCTCGGTTCATTAAGCATCTGTCTTCGGCTCAGGTCATGATCCCGGGTGTCCTGAGATCTGGGATGGAGCCCTGCATCGCGTCTGGCTTCGGGCTCAGTGGGGAGCCTGCTTCTCCCTCTCCCTCTGCAGCACCCCCCCCATTTGTGCATTCCCCCCCACACCCATAAAATAAGTTTTAATTTTTTTTTTTTAAGAACCCTTCCTTACCTCTTCCCAGTTTCTGGTGTTCCAAGAAATCCTTGGTGTCCTTTGGCTTGTAGATAAATCCCTCTGATGTCCACCTCCATCTGCACATGGCTGTCTCCCCTCTGTCTCTCTGTGTGCCCTCCCCTTTCCTTACAAGAGGCCATTCATTGGATTTAGGACCCACTGTCGTCCAGTATGACCTCATCTAATTATAACCAGGAAGACCTGGTTCCCAGGCGAGGTCACAAACCAAATGAGGTTCTAGGCAGACACGATCTGGGGGGAGGAGGGGCACACTTGTCAACCCACTGCCACCGTCAGGAACAGGGGGCCCCGGAGAGGAAGAGAGAGCTGAAGGGTGTTTGTTGTGGGAGGTTCATGAGAGCAAGCCGGCCAAGTGACCATCCCTCTGCTTTTACTCTCCTTCTATTGGGCAGGTCAGTCACGTGGCCCCACAACGCGCTGGGGAAGAGCTGAGAAGCACATGGATATTTGGGGATCCCCCTGCTTTCCCTGTCTGCTTGCTGTACCCCTAAAGCCCAGCGCAGCAGCATCTGGTCCTTAGGAGATGCTCAGTGAAGGTTTGTTGAATGAATGAATGAATGAATGAATACCAGAAAGGCAAGGGTCAGGAGCCAAATAGGAAGTCTGAGGGGCCCGAGGCAGCCCTTCGATCCCTGGCGCACCACCCCGGTAGGAGCCAAGGATGGGCAGAAGTTGGGGGGTGGCGGGATTTCCCTGCTCGGTGAACAGCTCAAATCCCTCCCCTTTGCCGGACATCCCCAGAGTGCGTTGGGGCGGGTCCCAGGCAGGTTTGGGCAGGCAGGGGCCTCAGCGCTGAGGGAGGGCTGCCGCTTCCTGTCCTCGCCGCTGCTCGGCGGCTCGCCCCGCGCGCGCCAGCCGAGGCAGGGCCGATGCAGCTCCGGCTGAGGACCACGATGGCAGAGGAGGGTTCTGGCTGCCCGGTGCCCCGCCTGCCCTGGGCGTCCATCC
Source organism: Neogale vison (assembly GCF_020171115.1). Taxonomy (NCBI): domain Eukaryota; kingdom Metazoa; phylum Chordata; class Mammalia; order Carnivora; family Mustelidae; genus Neogale; species Neogale vison. Next base: position 219,904,583 of record NC_058096.1, read on the forward strand.
AGAGGGTTGCTCTGCCGCTCTTTATCCTGGCCTGCGTGACCGCTGTGGTATACTGCTTCTTGTGCCAGCGCCCTGCGCAGCGGCAGCTCGAGTCACCTGGGGTAAGTCGAAAAGGAAGGTGGAGAGATGCAAACCTGCCACCTGCTCCGTGCAGCGTGGGGACCTCCGGGTGGGGCCTTGTGGGGGCGTAAGGGGAGGGGGACAACCGAGAAGACAATGCGATCGGGCAGAGCCGGGCGCAGACTGAGAGACGGAACGCCGGAAAAAAAAAAAAAAAAAAAAAATCGGAATGAGATGGAGACAAGTCCTTCTGGTTGGGGAAGACCAGAGACCGAGCCGGCAGATCGTGCATGGCTTCTCTGAATGTCTGGGCTTCGGGGGCGGGAGGAGGTAGGGAATGTCGGTTGAGCCCGGGACGTAAATCCCGGGTGGGGATCCCGGAGTGCGGAGGTTGCAGCTGAGCAAGGGGCATCCGATGTGGGCATGGAAAAATGACTCGTCTTTGGTGTTCCCCCAGCAGGCTGACTCAGAAGCTGCTGGGGGCTTCACAAAGCCGGGAGGGGGTGGGTTCGGGACCTCTAAGGGCAAGCGACCCACAGCGCTCTTCTGGAAACCCCGGACACCCAGCACAGGGACCCCCTTTGGGGGCAGCGCAGGGGGCGGGACTTCGCAGCGGAGAGAAAGCAGGTGTAGGCAGTTCAAACCTACTTCCTCTTTATAAGCTCTTTTTTAAAAAAAGTCACAACTCAGTCCAACGTGTTGAGAAGTGGGTAGGAGGACCACCAGAGAAAAGAGAGGTCTTCATTTGGGGGGACCTTAAAGCCTTGATGCTGATGTGCCCACCGGTTTTCTCTTCTTTCCTTCCAGTGGGATATGGCTGAGCTCCAGCTGAACTACACAGGTAACCCCTGGTGCATGTGGGGGAGGCAGAAAGAGAGAGGGAGAAAAAAAGAGAAATCCAGAGGGAGAGACAGAAAGAGAAAGAACAGGAGAAAGGGAAAGAGAGGCAAAGTAGGGCAGTGTTTCTGGCTCTCTGCTCCCTTACTTTCTCAGTCCCTTGCACTTTATCCTCTGCCTTGGGAGAACTAAACCAGGGTCACGGTCACGATTGGTTGCCAGATTCCTTCATCCACCCCACAGACCTTAACTGAGCAGCTGCTGTGAGCCGGGGCCCCAGCAGGGAAGAGGGCTGTGCTTGGCCTCGCAGGCTTGGGGTCAGACAGTAAATGAATGAATGCATAAAACACGCAGCTGCCATGCAGGGTACCACCCGCCTCTCGTATGTTTTACAGAAAAATGAAGCAGGGGACGGGATTGGGGCCTGCCAGGGTTCGTTTTGCCACGGGCAAAAGTGAGATCCTCAGGAGCAGCGTCCCTGAGAAGATGGCCTTAGCTCAAAGACGTGGAGGCGGTGATGGAGGGAGCCGCCAGCTGGTGGCCCGTGGGGAAATGGGGAAGCCATTCCCCTCCTGGGCTCTCTCTAACCCTCCCCACGGTGGGGCCTTTCCCCGCTCAACCCCAGAGGCTGAATGCTGTGTTCATTGCATTTGGTAATGGAAGGAAACCCTGTTCCTCTTTTTCTTCTCTGGCCCTTTCCATTCTGGCCGCTGGGACAGAATACGGTAGATGGGGTAGCTTGTAACAGCGTTTCTGGAAGCTGGAAGTTCAGGATCAAGGTCTCAGCAGATTCAGTGTCTGGTGAGAACCTGCTGCCCCGGGTCTAGGTGGCCTTCTTTCCTCTGTGTACTCACACGGCCAACGGGAGAGAGGGCGCCACCCTCAAGATCTCACCCCCTCCCAGAGGCCCCACCCAATACCATGACCTTGGGCGTTAGGTCTCAAACCAGGAATCTTGGACACCTGGGCTGTAGCGCTCCTTCCCTAAACCTCCGACCCCCCACCTCCCTGCCACTCTGCCTCTAGGTCGGCGGCGGCCAGATGGCAGGTTACGCTGGCTGGGAGGCCCCGCCCTGGGCCGCTCCTTCTTGCATGGACCCGAGCTGGACAACGGGCAGCTGCGTGTGCGACGCAGTGGCATCTATAGGCTGCACATCCAAGTGACACTGGCCAACTGTTCGTCCTCCCTGTGGGCCACCACGCGCCACAGGGCCACCCTGACGGTGGGCATCTGCTCCCCGGCAGCCCACAGCATCAGCCTCCTGCGTCTCAACTTTCACGACGGCTGTGTGGTCACCTCTCAGCGCCTGACACCACTGGACCGCGGGGACACCCTCTGCACCAACCTAACCCTGCCCCTGCTGCCATCCCCAAACGCTGATGAGACCTTTTTTGGGGTTCAGTGGGTGCACCCCTAATTATTGCCCCTCCTGACCCAGATCAGTTGCGACGATGTTTTCTCTTTCCTTTTTCCTTTCTCCAATAAAAATGCCTTATTTTTTCTTTGTGTATCTCTGCAGTATAGCGCTTTATAATAAATATCTATTGGGTCTTTGTCTTCATTTCTGGCACCAGAGCTCCAGTGCCAGAAAACCCTTGGAATTTCCTAAGTGATGAGAATGATCAAGGTGTCTTTTGTTATGCTAATGAGTGACTTTGGGAAAGCCCTCTGTTCACCTAGGGTCTGGGGCCAGGTTGCCAGGGGAACCAAACAAGGAATTGGGGGTTGGAACTTTCAGTTCCCACCACCAGAAACCTGCGTAATGAAGCCTCCTTAAAAACACTGGAGAAGGGACGCCTGGGTGGCTCAGTGGGTTAAAGCCTCTGCCTTCGGCTCAGGTCATGATCCCAGGGTCCTGGGATCGAGCCCCGCATCGGGCTCTCTGCTCAGCAGGGAGCCTGCTTCCTCCTCTCTCTGCCCGCCTCTCTGCCTATTTGTGATCTCTGTTAAATAAATAAACTCTCTTAAAAAAAAAAAAAAAGCTGGAGAAGGCGGTCGTGGGCGTAGGGAGGGAAAAAATGAAACAGGATGGGATCAGGAGGGAGACAAACCACAAGAGACTCTTAATTTCATGAAATAAACTGAGGGTTGCTAGAATGTGGGGGGCGGGAGGGATGGGGTGTCTGGGTGATGGACACTGGGGAGTGTATGTGCTGTGGTGAGTGCTGTGAATTGTGTGAGACTGATGACTCACCGACCTGTACCCCCGGGGCAAATAATACATTATATGTTAATTTAAAAAAATTTTTTAACGCAGGAGGATGGGGTTAGGAGAGCGTCAGGACTGGTAAAGGGTGGCTTGCTTGGAGAGAACATGGAGGGGTCTGGTGGAGGTTCACCAACCACTTGTAGCTTGGTGCTGCCTGATTCAAACTGGTCGTTTTGTAACTTTTTAAAAAAAATTCTGGGTGCCTGGGTGGCTCAGTCATTACGCGTTTGCCTTCAGCTCAGGTCATGATCCTGGAATCCTGGGATCGAGCCCTGCACCAGACTCTGCTCAGCGGCAAGCCTGCTTCTCCCTCTCTCACTCCCCCTGCTTGTGTTTCTTCTGTGTGTGAGTCTGTCTGTCTGTCTCTCAAATAAATAAATAAAATCTTTCAAAAGAATTTTTTTACTTAATTTACTAGAGAGTGTGCAAGCACAAGCAGGGGGAACAGCCAGCAAAGGGAGAAGCAGGCTCCCCACTGAGCAAGGAGCCAGAAGCGGGGCTTGATCCCAAGACCCCGGGATGGTGACCTGAGCCAGAGGCAGATGCCCCTCAAATTGGTTTTTGTTCAAATAAATTCTTAAAATGTCTATTTGCCTCAGTTTATCTTTTAACAGATCTCTATAGTATTTATCACCTTTGGACATTTTAGAGGGATCCACTTACTTATTTTCCTTATTGTCTGTCTTCCTGCTACATCCAACTAGAATGAAGAATTGGGGAGGCCAGGGACTGTGGTCTCTGCTGTGTAGAGGGAATTGCTTGGCACATACCTTTGAGTGAATGAATGAATTCTATCAGCTAGAAAATCACCATCATGACTCCACAGAGCAATGTGCACACTTAGCACCTGCATCTTGATTTTTTTTTAAGATTTTATTTATTCATTTGAGATGGGGGTGGGGGAACACAGGGGGGCACAAAGCGGACTCCCCACTGAGCAGGGAGCCTCATGCAGGGCGTGATCCCAGGACCCCAAGATCAAGACCTGACCCAAAGGAAGATGCTTAACGTACTGAGACACCCAGGCACCACTGCATCTTGATTTCGGTTACCATTCTCTGTTAAAAAGAAATCAGGGCTCCTTGGAGAAATGGCTGATTGTAGTAGCAGGACCAAAAAATTTGCAAGATAACCATGGAGCATTGTGTACGTGGCAGAAATAAGGATGTCCACGAAAGAAAGAAGGGAAGGAAAGGAAAGAGAGAAAGAAAGAGAGAGAGAGAGAGAAAGGGAGAAAGAAAGAGAGAGAAGGAAAGGAAGAGAGGGAGGGAAAGAAAGAAATGAGAGAGTGAAAGAAAGAGAGAAAGATGGATGTCATATTGGTCTGTGTATGTCACAGGAGCACAGAAGGGAACTGACAAAGCCTCCAATGACTAAAATTGGAATAATTTGAGCGATAAAATAAATAGAATCATACTGAATAATTAAAAATATAAAATAAATATTCATGAGTCCGTATTGATCTAAATAGGTGATTCAATACATAAATGGGGAAGAAGAGACAAAAACCTTGTGCAGGATTTCCAATTTATGTTGTGAACCTTAAAAGTGAAACTGTTGGTTATGGGCGGCCTGAGTGGCTCAGTCTGTCGTTAAGCAACCCATTCTTGGTTTCAGCTCAGGTCGTGATCTCGGGGTTTTGTTTTGGTTTTTGGTTGTTTTTTTTTTAAAAGATTTTATTTATTTATTTGACAGACAGAGGTCATAAGTAGGCAGAGAGGCAGGCAGAGAGGAAGGGGGAAGCAGGCTCCCCACTGAGCAGAGAGCCCTATGCGGGGCTCAATCCCAGGACCCTGAGATCATGACCTGAGCCAGAGGCTTAACCCACTGAGCCCCACCCAGGTGCCCGGATCTCAGGGTTTTGAGATCAAGTCCCACTTCAGGCTCCTTGCTCAGCACAGAGTCTGCTTGTCCCTCTCCCTCTTCTCATCCTTCTGTTCTCTTACTCTCCCTCTTTTTCTCTAAATAAATTAGCAGAAAACTTCAATCCACAACAAGCAAGCTATAGCAAAACTATAGGAATGTCTGCCAAACAAAGGAAAGGATTTCTCTTTATAGAGAAAAGCAGGAAATTGGGAATGTTGGCATAAATACAGAGCCCATTGGAGTAACCTGGGAGGTTGAGGTATAATGGCTTCTCATTAGGTGAACTGTGAGTCTCCCGTCAGTTACACTGCTGCCAAGGTAGGAGGAAAAGTTCCTTCCTCCTACTAGTGTAGTAAAGTGTATCCATGTGCAAGGTGTGGCTCCTCCTCTTGGATTTACAACTAATGATGAGTGTTAGGAAATGAGAGACCTCCCTGCCACAAATCCCAACTCCATTTTAATGAGGTTTCCCTTTATAATTTTCACAATGTAGCTGCTCCATCCTAAAGGAGGATAGGACAACTCCCCGCTCCGTAGATGTGGGCTCTACATAGTGACTTCCTTCCAAAGAGGACAAAATGGAGAGTACGGAGATGAGGAGTAATTTTACAGTGGAAAAACCTGACCAACACACCTCAGCCAGGTGACCGAGACCAACATCAGCAGTGATAAGACATTGCAACACCACACACTTCCAATATGAGAGGATGAGAAGGACATTTCACCTCTGGGTTCTTCCTCTCAAAATCCATCACCCCAGTCAAACTAGGAGGAAAAAAAAAAAATCAGACAAATTCCAAGAAGGAGACATTCTACAAAATACCTGACCAGTTCTCTTCAGAATGCTCCAAGTCACCAAAAACAAAGAAAGTCTGAGAAACTGTCACAGCAAAGAGGAACCTAAGGAAATGTGATCACCAAATGTACTTGGGAATCATGGATGGGATCCTGGGCAGGAAAAGATGTTAGGGGGAAGGGGGAAAGCAAAGGAAATCTGAATCAACTATGCGATTTAGTTAATAATGATGTATCAGGATTGGTCCATGAGTTGTAGCAAGGTTCTATTATCAAGATAAGGTATTAAAAATAGAGAAACTGTGAGCATGGAAGTATATGAGAAGTCTATACTCTGCTCAACTTTCCTATAGATCTAAAACTGTTCTAAAAAATAAAGTTTATCAGTAAAACATAAAGTAATGAAAGTTGCCTCAGTGGAGGGTGGTATAGTCAAGAGAGAAATTCTGAGTTTCAAAAGTTTAAACAGTGGACTTGTGAAATCCTAGCTTCCAAGGTGATTTCCACAGGGCATACAAGATGATGTCATTTAGATGTAAATTTCTAAATTTAGTACACCCTTGCTGATACCAGCACTATTAAATGTAGCCACAGGTGGAAGAGTTAACAGTGACTCATAAGACAATAGAAAAGATCAATGATATTAAGAGCTAGCTCTTCGAAAAGTAAACAAAATACACAAACCTTTACCAAGACTCACCAGGGGAAAAAACAGAGAAGACTAAAATAAATAAAATCAGAAATGTGAGAGAAGGAGACATGACAACCAGTTCCACAGAAATACAACGGATCATGATAGGACTCAAACCATTGGAAATTTATCCTATGTTCATAGATTGGAAGAATTAATGTTGTTAAAATGTCCATATCACCCACATCACCCATAGCTGGATTCAATGCCATCCCTATCAAAATCCCAATGGCATTTTTCACAGAAATAGAAAAAATTTCCGATTTATATGGAACCATAAAAGACCCCAAATAGCCAAAGCAATCTAAAAAAGAAAAGAAAGGTAAGAAAAGAAATATGTTGCAGACATCATACTTACTGATTTCAAATTATATTACAAAGCTATAGTCATCAAATCAGTATGGTATTGGCATAAAAACAAATACATGATGTCTGGAACAGAATAGAGTCTGGAAATAAATCCATGCATATATGGTCAAGTAATCTATGAGAAAAGAGCCAAGAATATGCATTGGAGAAATGATGGTTGTTTTTGAGAAACCTGGATAGCCACATGCAAAAGAATGAAATCAGACCCCTATCTTACACCATATGCAAAACCAACTCCAAATGGATTAAAGACTTGAACATAAGACCTGAAACCATAAAGCTCCTAGAAAAAAATGTAGGGGATAATTTCCTTGACACTGGTCTTGGCAATGATTTTTGGATTTGCACCCTTTAAAAATTTTCCAAAAGTAAAACATGCCCGGTGGCAAAAATCCCAGCAGACCAAAAGAATATAAAGTAAAACAAACAACAAAAAAAGCCAGATTTTGTATAGTCCTTCCATTGATTTACCTTTTAAAAGGCTCACAGACCATTTTGCAATACGTCCTTCCATATTGCTTGCTAGTAGATCTGAGTTTCAAGAGGACAGCTCGTCTAAGTGAGTATGGGAAGGATAGCTATTCTGATGGGTGTAAAGAGTTATCTCTCGTGGTTTTGATTTTCATTTCCCTCATGATGAGAGATGGTGAGCATCTTTCATGTACCAAATGACCACCTATATGTCTTCCTTGGCAAAATGTCTAGTCAGGTCCTCTGCTCATTTTTTTTTAAATTGGATTTTTTTTTCATTACTGTGTTTTGTGAGTTCTTTATATATTTTGGATACTAATCCCTTCAGATATATGGTTTACAAATATTTTCTCCCATTCCTTGGGTTGCCTTTTCGTTTTGTTGATGGCTTCCTTTTCTGTGAAGATTTTTACCTTGAGATCACCCCATTTGTTTCTTTTTGCTTTTGTTGCCTTTGTCTTTGATGTTAAATGTTCAAGACTTTAAACATTTGAGTTGATTTTTGCAGACGGTTGTAAGATAGAGGTCTAGTTTCGTTCTTTTAACCCAGTGAGAACTATTTCACATTCTGACCTTCAGAACCATAAGAATGTAAACTTGTGTTGTTTTAAGCCACGAAGTTGGCGATCATTCATTATAGGCAGCCATGGGAAATAACACCTGCCCTCCCATTTGCCGTAGTGGTTGGGGTTCCATTCTCTCGTTAGCTCCTGCTTCTCTCCTCGCCTCCCACCGCCCTTGTCTCTTTCTTCATAGATCTTACTCCCTTGTCTCAAAATTCTGCTGACATTATCATGCAGAGTACTTGAGTTCTACCATCATTGATATCCAGGGTTATAGGGCTCCACAATCACCAAAGATTATATATCTAGAGGTTTTCATAAACAAAGGACCGTCAACCAACTTTCAGAAATGAATTGGATCACTCCACTTGAAATCAAGGGGCCATTGTTAGGATCATGAGCTTCACAATGGCAGAAATGGAGAGGGTTCTGGGGTGTACTGTGAAGTAGAAAATGAGTCTAGAGCCAGGTTAGGCAGAACGTTGAATGCCAGACTAAGGACTAAGGATTTATTGCCCAGAAAAGAGGGAGCCATTGAAGGTGTCAGAGTGAGGAGGAATGTGATTGAATTTGTAGTTTTAAAAGGTCATTCCAGGAGCCTTCAACACAATCCTTCCCACTGCAGGACTAGATCACATTATCTCCTTCTGCACCACTGCTACTCTCCTTCACCATGCTGTCTACAAATAACAGCTCTACATGGGAGTGTTTGCTGACTCTCCTTTAGGACCAGGGCAGCCTTGTTTACTTTAGACATTAGAGTATCTGTGGTTTGGCAAGAGAATGAGCATAATAATGATAGAGGAGAAAAGGTAAATATTGGTTAAAGAAAAAAAAAGAAAAACTCTGCATCATTAGTTGTGAGGGAAATGTGAATCGAGACCACTGTGAGACACCACCGCACACCCCCTGGGGTTGTTACAATACAAGAAGACAGACAATAGAAAATGCTGGCAAAGATGGACAGAAATTAGAACTGGGATGGTTAACTTAAGGTGTCCACTTGACCAGATCGTGGGATGGCCACACACCTGGTTAGGCATGATGTCTGGATGTGTCTGTGAGGGTGTTTTGGAAGAGCTTAGCTTCTGAATCTGTAGACTGCAAAGGGAGCACTGCCCTCCTTGATGAGGGTCGGCCTCATCTAACCTGTGGAGGACCTAACTAGACCAGAAGCAGAGGAAGGAAGGATCTATGTCCTTCCTGACTGCCTCACTGAGCTAGGCCACTGGTCTTTTCCTGCCCTTGAACTGTGATGTCCACCAACTCTTCTGGTTCTCAGGCCTTTGACTTGGACTCCAATTACATCAAGAGCTCTCTTCAGTCTCAGGCATGAAAATGAAAAGACCATGGGGCACACTCTCATGAGCCAATTTGTCATATTAAATCTCTTTACAGATGCGTATTTCCTGTAGGCTCTGTTTCTCCAGTAACTCTGAAGCAGGAACATTCATACAAGTACTAGTGGGATTCTAACATAATTCAATCTCTGTACAAAACAGCCCAACTGTTCCTCAAAAATTAAACACAGAACCACAGCATGATGAAGAATTTCACTCCTAGGTATGTACCCAAGAGAAATAAAAACACACGGTCCACACAAAAGCTTGTACAGTAGTAATTTCACTATACCATTAGTCATAATAGCCCCAGAATTGAAACAACCCAAATGTCCTTCAACAAATGAATAAATACACAAAATGTGGCCTGATAGTCACTGATTGGCAGCTGAAGAATGAAGTACGGGAACGTATTACAATATGAACAAACCTTGAAAAGAGGATGCAAAGCAAGAGAAGTCAGATCCCAAAGACTACATATTATATGATACCATTTATATGGAATGTCCATAACAGAAAAACCTATAAAGACAGAAAGTAGATTAGTAAGCATTCTTCAGAGAAACAGAATCAACAAGAGGCACTAAAATATAGGAGATTTACTAGAAGGAATTAGCTTATGCAATTGTGGAACCAGATGAGTCAAGAGCTGTAGTTGGTGAGGTGGAGACCACAGAGAAGCAGTTGTTTGGTGCAGTCCAGGGGCCCACAGTCTCATGACTGACTGAAAGAGCCAGTGTTCCAGTCTGAGGATGAAAGCATGAAATAAAATCCAAGTTCAAAGGCAGACAAGAGTTCCCTCACATGCCGCCTTTTTGTTCTACTCACGTTTCAGCTGATTAGATGAGACCCGCCTTAATGAGGAATGTTGTTGTCATTTTTAAGATTTTATTTCTAAGTCACCTCTACACCAAATGTGGGACTCAAACTCATAACCCCAAGATCGAGAGTCACGTGTTCCACCAACCCAGCCAGCCAGGAGCCCCCAATTTTAACATTCTTGGCGTGCCTCTTTTGATGGACGATGGTAAAAATCAGAGAAAGAAAGCTGAGAAAGAAAAAAATGTGTCTTTTTCAATTTCTCCAGATACTGACTCAAAGACCATGCTCAGACGTTATCTAATCTGAATTCCCCTTCTCCCCATCCTGGACCTCACCCCCTCTAGGACCCAAGTGAAACTATTTGAATAAAGATAGCTCAGATTTCCCCAGTTGGGGCAACCGCACCCTTCAGTATGATGCAAGACACCAGTGTCCCCACATTCTGTATTTCTTTACCCCTTGGTGGTTGGAATGAGTGCATGGGCAGAGACGTACCTGTGGTAGTATCGGTTCCTCAGCGAGGGTATCATCGTCCAAGGGCACAGCCCTTGAGGATTTAAAATGTGTGAGACTTAAAGCCATCAGACAGTGAGACCTCCCCCAACATGGGTTCTAGGAGAAGGTGGCAGAATCCTTCAGCCTTTGTGAAAACCGATCCACTGACTTTTCCTCACATTCCATCTGTTCTCCACTGGAATCACAGAAGACCCAGAGAATTTAAAAAAAATCTATGCCGGCAGATCTGGGGCAGACTCTTCTCCTCTTTCCCCTACCGCAAGATCACACTACGGTTGTGTGGTTCTTTCCTCCCTTAGAATTAACTCTATACTGTGGGGACTCTTCAATATCGTTATGCAAATAGGCCCAGATAGAATGGTGCCCCAAGCTCAGGAGACAAGCCCAGACATGCCTGGACTTGGTTTAGCTTGAGCTGCATCTGAACTCCCAGGCTCAAATACAAACCGAAAACACTTAACACAAGAGCCTTTTATAAGGTCCTCCAGCCCTGGAATGTTGGATAGCTGCCTAACATAGGTATATAATGAAATTTGTCACTGAGAAAAAGGACTGAAAACGATGGTTAGCTTTGCTTAATGTTTAAGTTTTTATTTAAGTTATCTCTACACCCAGCCCGGGGCTCCCTGAGGTCCAGAGTCATATGTTGAACCAGCTGATCCAGTAAGTAATCTACACATAGCTGTTAAGAACAAGTGAATGAAATAAATAGGAGCTGGAAGTTTATAAATGAACGTTTTAACAATGATTATCTTTTTTAATATTTTATTTATTTATTTGACACTGAGAGAGAGAGAGAGAGAACAGAAGCAAGGGGAGCAGCAGGCAGAGGGAGAGGGAAAGGCAGAGAGCCAGATGTGGGGCTCAATCCCAGGACCCGGAGGTCATGACCCGAGTCGAAGGCAGAGGCTCAACCCCCTGAGCCACCCAGGCGCCCCAAATGATTATGTTTTATAAAACATTATAAAACAATAATGATCATTATAAAACAATGATTATGTTTTATAAAGTATGTCTACTTTAAAATAGTTTCCAAAATATTTTGGTACCTTGAAATCTCAAAGTTCTACTAAGTTACAAGTTGAGTGACAGATACTCATTGAGTATCTAGATTATTTCCAAATAAGAAAATATAATGAAATATTAATTGCCAAACATAACTCTTAGTTTACCTGCCTTTGGCTTCCTATTCGAATGAAAGAATTTGGGGGGTCTATTAGTAAAAAATGCGCCACATTGAAAATTATGGAAAATTATATGCTTCTAGAAGTAATGAAAGAGTATATTCATAATTTGCCGGTCTAGAGAATGTTGGTATGTAACACTTCATAATTGCCTGCTTTTTAGTTTTCACTAGAAATTAAGATTTCTGAGAGGTAAGAATTCCAACTAATGTATATAATTCAAAGCACTAGAAAGGATTCCCCAAACATGGAAGAGAAGATTCCCCTCCCCTGAACCTTATTGTCTGGGTAGACACATAGACCATCACTCTGTCTGATAATAAAAATAAAAAAATAAAATAAAAAATAAAAAATAAACCAGACTTAGTAAGGAGAGACTTTATTTAAGAGTTCTTACAAGGGGGCAGGAGAAGATATCGAGATGGGACAGGGGGAGTATTAGGATAGGAGAACTCTGAGCATTAAGTCTTTAAGCATCTCAAGAGTCAAGCCAAGTTTTTCTTTTCTAGAAAGGAATAAACCATGCTAGAAAGAATTGAGCTCTCTGGCACTGGGGAAGGGGATTAAAGGACCGTGAGATGTGGGACGCCTGGGTGGCTCAGTTGGTTGGACCACTGCCTTCGCCTCAGGTCATGATCCCGGAGTCCTGCGGTCGAGTCCCACATCAGGCTCCCAGCTCCATGGGGAGTCTGCTTCGCTCTCTGACCTTCTCCTCGCTCATGCTCTCTCTCACTGTCTCTCTCTCAAATAAATAAATAAAATATTAAAAAAAAAAAAAAAAAAAAGGACCGTGAGATGGAATATGGGGTCAGAGAAAGTTTTATTCTGAAGCTAGCCTGTTCTCAGAGAGGCTGCTGGCTCAGATGAGGAAGGACCAAATTCCAGGGCCTGTGGGCAGGACAGGAGTTTAATCAAAGTCTGGTGAGCAAGCACCGAGTTCTGATGGGTCAGTGGGGATAAGCAGTTGGGCTGATCACTTCTGAGGCTAAGAATGAGGGTTTGGAGGGTCTATGCCTGGCCTTAACTACAGATAAACAAGGGGAGACATATGTAGGTCTTATCGATGTCATATGGTAAAGGGTGGTTCCTTGCAGTAAGCCATTTTCAGAAACACTGACCGTAAAGGGATTTCTCTTTTCTTTTCTTTTCTTTTTTTTTTTTTTGCCATTTTAAAATTTTTAATTGCAATATAGTTAACATAGAGTGTTAAATTAGTTTCAGGTGTACAATATAGTGATTCAACATTTCTATACATTACTCAGTGCTCATCAAGATAAGCATACAGTTAATCCCCGTAAAGGGATTTCTTAACCTTCAGTCAATCAACATTGTCAATCCATAACAGCAGATAAATAAGAAGCCTTTAAGAGACTGCAAATTGGGTATCTGCATGTGCCCTTTGAGTTATTCGTTCTGCAAAGGTCTAATGAGGACCTTCAATGCACTACTATGTATGTGCTGGGCGGAGTGAACTACATCCCATAACGTTCCCTGGCTCTACAGTATCAGTCCAATCCAGCCTGCAAACAAATGGCACATGCACTGTGCTTGGTAAAGGGACAGTTTTCAACAACATGGACAGGGTTAGGGGAAGCCACCAGGAGTGATGTGGGTCCCCAGGCTAGCCACAGCCCACAGGGGCCAGAGGAGGAAGCAATTAGGAGAACCCAGAGAGCACAGCCCTAACTGTTGCAAAAGCCTGCAGGAGAAGGTCTCTGTCCTTCAGTGAAGTTCAAAAAATGAAAGCTTTCATGGCCATACTAATATAAAATAAATGTGTTAAAGATTTTATTCAGCTCATTCATTAATGAAGATGGTAGGGCAGATTTCAAATTTAGGAAACACAATGTACAAAAGTCAAAGAACACCCAGAATGAATTTGCTGATACAAACAAGACTGATGAATGCTTTTACAGAAATGCCTGTCACAGCATTATTTGTAATAACCCAAAAGTAGGAAAACGAATGTCCATTAATTGATGAATGGAGAGACAAAATGTGCTATGTCTCACAATGTAGTATTATTCAGGCATAAAGAGGAAGAAAGTAGTGACACGTGTTACAGTGTGGATGAAACTTGAAGACATTATACTAAGTGAAAGAAGCCAGACATGACAGCAGATCATACAGTGTGTGATCCCACTCACATGAAATACTCAGAATAGGCACATCTATAGGAACAGGAATTATATTAGTGACTACCGAGGGCTAGGGTATGGGAGAGGGAATGGGGAGGTTGCAGCTGAAGAGAATGGGATTTTTTTTTAATTTTTATTTTCACTCTTGATGTCTACACTGGCTTGACTGAACTTGGTCAGTCTGGATACAGTCTGCGGTTCCTTCTGCCCCATCTTGCTTCTTCCCATTTAAATCGTGAATCATTCCCTTTCGGTAATTCTCTTACACTTCTGACTCAGTGTCAGCATCTGTTTCCTGGAGACCCTAACTGACAGACATTAAGCAGTGAAAAGAAATGTGGCCATCTACCTGTTTGTTCGGGTTTTTTTTTTCTTTCAAGTTTTAGATAGTTTTCTTTTCTTAATATAAGGGGACCCAACAGAGAGGGAGCAAAGGGGGATAAGTACCCAGTTGTCAATGACCTCCTATCCTTCATTCCCTTCCAAAACCTCCTACCAGCTAAACCCAACAGGAATGATGGTTGTGAGGGAACGGGGGTACTTAGAGGTCTTCCTTCCAGGAGGTAAAGAAGCATGGACAGTGCATCTGAAGAGACAAACAGAAAATATCTGGACACTGAAGGAGCCAAAACACCAGCCTAAGAGTCAGAGTATATTAAGATAACTCTAGCTGTTGTAACAGATAAACCCCAAAGCCCCAGTGACTTAGCACAACAGAAGTTTACTTCTTGTTCATACAAAGTCTAAAACAGGTATTTCCATTTTCTTGGGAAGCTCTCCTCCAAGCAGTGATTTGGGGATCCCGTCTTCTCCCATGCTGTGGTTCTACCATCCACAAATGTGCTCATCTGCAAAAGAGGAAAGATGATGAAGGATCATTTGTGGAAGGTTTTCAATGGGCCAGACATGGGAGCTGAGCACACAGCTTCACCTCAGAGTCCACTGACTTGAACTTGGCCAACCTACAGCCAAGGAGGCTGGGACACATAGTCTAAGAGCTATGTGAGCCCAAGAATAAAAGGGGACAGTTTTGGGGAATGGCTAGCCAGTCTTGGCAGGGGGGCGGGCAGCAAACAAATTATTGCCAAAAAAAGATGTTTTAAAAACACAGTTGTAATAAGATTTGAAAAGCATCAGTTCAGGGAGCTGTAAGTTATTACATATCAGGGAGATCTTGCTTCATCTGGGGACAGGGGTTAAGGAAGGGACTCCCAAAGGAGTGACCTTCAAGAAAACACCAAGAATGGCTGAGTTGGAGCTGGCTGGGAGGAGTGGGGAGGGGAATTGGAGAGGAACAAGGAAGAGAATTCCTAACTGTAGGACCATCAGTGGCCAGTAGCTGGGAAGCAGGAAGAAGCCAAAAGGAGGTTGATGTCCTTGAGGAAGAGGGGGGCACAAGATCCTTCCAAAGAAGTAAGCAGAGACTAGTTCACTCAGGACCTTATAGGACCCCCACAACACATCTTTATGCCTGGCAAAGATAACTCGAGTCTATAGGTCCTAACAAGAACTAATTAGACCTCAGTGGCTCAGTTGGTTAAGCAACTGCCTTCAGCTCAGGTCATGATCCCGGAGTCCCAGGATCCAGTCCCACATGGGGCTCCCATCTCCACAGGGAGTCTGCTTCTCCCTCTGACCTTCTCACCTCTCATGCTCTCTCTCACTGTCTCTCTCTTTCTCAAATAAATGAATAAAATCTTTTTTTAAAAGATTTTATTCATTTATTTGATAGAGATCACAAGTAGGCAGAGAGCCAGGCAGAGAGAGAGGGAGGAAGCAGGCTCCCTGATGAGCAGAAAGCGAGATGTGGGGCTCCATCCCAGGACCCTGAGATCATGACCTGAGCCGAAGGCAGAGACTTTAACCCATTGAGCCACCCCGGTGCCCCAATAAATAAAATCTTTTTAAAAAATTTTTTCAAAGAACTAATTAGACCAATAATCAAGACTCAAGTCCAAGACTGCCCAATAGAGTTGCACCATGTTGGAAGGTGATTAATCAGCCAGTTTGCTCTTCCCTGGTATACACTCCATTGTCCGTGGTTCTGAAGTATCTTTGCACACAGGACAAGTGACCCCAATTAGAAAGTTGGCCACATAGAAATAACTAGGGGTCAGCTCGTGGAGTGTAATGAATCACCACAAACTTCGTGGTTTAAAGCAACACTCATTTATTATCTCATAGTGTCCACAGATCAGGAGTTCAGACAAGGTTCAGCAGGATTCCTTGGTCAGAGTTTCATAAATGAGGTGTTAACCAAGCTGCGTTCTCATCTGGAGGCTGGACTGGAGAAGAATCATGTCCAAGCTCATTCACGTTGTTGGCACAATTTAGTTCCTTGCAGTTGTAGAACTGAGGTCTCCAGTTTCTTGCTCCTTGTTGGCCAGAGGTCGCTCTCAGCTTGAAGATGTGATTGGGCTCTTGCCATAGGATTCCCTCCATCTTCAAAGCCAGTGAGGACAGGCTGACTCTTCTCAAGTTGTGAATCTCTCTGGCCTCCAACTTTCTCCATCTCTGACTTGTAGATCCACACTTAAAGAGCTTGTGTAATTAACTCAGGCCCACCAGAATTACCTCTTTTAATCAAAAGATTAACAGAGTCAGAGTCAACTAAACTAAACCTGCAAAATCCCTTTTGCCATGTGACATAATCACGGGAGTGATATACTATCATTTTCACAGGGAAGGGAATTCTGTAAGGGGTGGAGTCACTGGGATTGGTCTTCACTTTTGCCTAGTACATCCAGCAAGTTGTTAAAATACATATTCCTGGAACGCCTGGGTGGCTCAGTCACTTAAGCATCTGCCTTCAGCTCAGGTCATGATCCCAGCGTCCTGGGATCAAGTCCCACATCGGATTCCTTCATCAGCAGGGAACCTGCTTCTCCCTCTGCTTGTGCTCTCTCTCTCTCTCTCTCTCTGACAAATAAATACATGAAAATTTTTTTAAAAAGAGATTTAAAAAATACATATTCCTGGACCTCACACCTAGAAACTCCAATGCAATAGGTCTCCCATGGTCCCAAGGCTCGGTGTTATTTAAAGCTTTCCAGATGGCTCCAATAGGCAGCTCCTTACCCGGAGTGTCTCATAAGCCTGAAATAGTTATAACACATGTTCAGTTTTCTCCAGAAGATCTGAATCAGAGGATGAGACAGGTAAAAGAGAAAAAGCAACACATGGACTGTATACATTGAGAGAGAGAGAGAGAGAGACTTAAAGAGATGTATTCCAAAGGAAATTTTTCAAAAAAGAACAGCAGTTCAAAACCAGTTTTAGGTTTTCACAGTCTCTAGGTCATTCCCAGAAAATTCGAGCCACAGGGGTGGAGGAGAGAAGAAGTATAAATGCAAAAGGGAGCAGAAAGGAAACAGCCTGGAGGAGGACAAGGGGGAATGGTTGAACAAGAATATGAAAGTACCTAATGCTTTTGAACTAGACACTTTAAAATGATTAAGATTGAAAATCTTAGTTATATTTTACCAGAATAAAGGAAACATTTTTTTAAAAGATTTTATTTATTTATTTGACAGACAGAGATCACAGGTAGGCAGAGAGGCAGGCAGAGAGAGAGGAGGAAGCAGGCTCCCTGCTGAGCAGAGAGCCCGATGCTGGGCTTGATCCCAGGACCCCGGGATCATGACCTGAGCTGAAGGCAGAGGCTTTAACCCACTGAGCCACCCAGGCGCTCCAGGAAATTTTTTTTTTCCAGGAAATATTTTTTTAGTGAGGAGAAATGTATTGAATTATCATCGGGTTGAGTAAAAATGGTAACATACAGGGACCCCATGTTTTAACTGATGTGGCTATGTATTTAAGTGCTTTCAAGTTTCTGTTTCTATTTGATTTTTAAATTGTTATTTTAAAATGAAGTTATGGTGCGGGCCTTGTAAAACTAAATTCGTGGCAACCCTATAACTTGTCATTTCACTTCCAGGTATTTCCCTCAGAATAGTGAACGTGTATATAGAGATAGGAGGGCAATGCTGTTTGTAGCAAGATTATTCATAATAAGCAAAACCTGGAAACAACCCAAATGTCCAACAACCAGGAAATAGATCTTTAAAGAAAGAAAATTCAATGTACTGAGAAAATTCAATCATTCATCGGTTGGGTAGCATCACTTCCCATAAAGCGGCATTCTGTGAAACAGTATGAAACGGAAAATATTTCTAAGAGGACTGCAGGGTGGAGAAGGTATTAGCTAAACAAGAGAGAAGATAGTTCCCGGCTGTCTTGTACGTTCTGGGGAGGAGAGAGAGGAAATCACAGGGGTCCTCATTCACACAAGACCCCATCAGTGCTGGTCAGGACATGCCAGGTTGACGGTTCGAAGGTTACATTTCTGGGAGGTTGAAGCTGCATTTGTGTCTTGGTCTGCTGTCCTGGGAGCAAAAGACCCCAATTCAGGTCATTGTCTCTTTTCCAAAAGGATAAGCAAACTACACTTACACTATTTGTAAAGTGAGGTGTTACTCAACACAGAAGAAGAAATGAAGGCTGAGGCGGCACTTCAGAAACATTCTTTCCAGTGAAAGAAGACGCCAAGGGATACATTCTATATACTTCCATAACTTGGAAGTTCCAGAACAGGCCATGTTTATGAATTGTAATGGGGCAGCAGAACAATGTTGTTCTGGCAAGGATGCCTAGGACAGGTCTGGAGTGATGGAAGAGAAGCTCTAAATCTTGAAAGGCATGTGGGTTCCCCAGGTATGAGCATTGCTCAAGGTCGTTGCAATACTATACTTGTCATTACATAAACCCTATCTCCATTTTAAACACCCTGTGATTTGGGTTTCATAATTAACATGACTTATTACGAGCATTCGCCGGTTTTCTAAAACTGGGAACCCTTAAAATCTTCTCCTTCTGATGAACTGGTTCCCAGACCAGGCTCCTGCACGAGAAGCAAAATGGGGAGTTCACTGAGAAGGAAGTAATCAACACCAGAAACACAAGCAGGAGGGCTTGTAGACGAGGAAAAACAGCCTGGTAAGAACTCGGCCGGAGCACCGATTGGGGGTGGGGGTGGGGGGTAGAAAAAACAGGTTCTAGATGGAATGTGTCCCCCAAATTTTGCAAGTTGAAGGCTTATACCCCGATGTGATGGTGGTTGAAGATGGGACTTTTGGAGGTTGATAGTGTGTGTAAAATGTATTTTTATATATGTAATATATGTATTTATATATGTGTTTATATATTAAATACATACATATATATGTGTTTATATATATAATATATATAAATATATACATGTATATGTGTGTATATATATATTTGATCTTGTCCCCAATCCCTGACACAGAGCTCCTAAAATCCTGTCATTTTCTGTCATTATTCATAATAAGCTCCTTTTGAAACTCGACCACACCTGATGTGTGCGTGGATCGACGTCTGGAAAGCCCCTAAGGTTGGGTTCGCACCTTCAGTGAGGCTCCCCAGTAAGCTCTGTGGGCAGGAGGGACTGGACTTGAGCTGGTCCCTACCGGCCATGGATTCCATCGGTCACGCCTACCTAACAAAGCCTGCAAAAGAGGCTCGGAGCCAAGGGGTTCAGAGAGCTTCCGCTGTGGAGCACACCGCCGTGCTGGGATGGTGGGACACCTGGACAAGACCAGAAACCCCGAGCCCCTCCACACCTGTGCCCCGCTGCGGCTTTTCCTTCTGGCTGTCCCTGAGTCGAATCCTCTTATAATAAACGGGTGATCTAGTTAGTAGACTGTTTCCCTGAGTTCTGTGAGTTCGTGTGAGCCAATTACCAACCCAAGGAGGAGTCTCGTGGGAACCCTCCCCTTCCAGCCCAGACGCGATGGGCATCTGAGGTCGGGGGCAGTCTCGTGGGAGTGAGCCCTGACCTTGGGGGATCCCACACTCACTGCAGACAGATGGTGCTGGAGTTGACTTGCAGGACACAGGTCTGAGAAATGGTCAGCGTGGGGGCAAAACCCACGCGTGTGATGTTGAAAGTGTCCTATGAGTAGAGTAGAAGGAAAGCGGGGGATGGAGGAGGGGGAATTGGGTGAAGGTGGTTAAAAGGGACAAACCTGCGGCAATAAACATGTTCTGGGGATGTAACATACAACCTGGAGACTATAAGTAGCAATACTGCTTTGTATATGTCAAAGTTGCTGAGAGTAAATCTTAAAAATTCTCGTCACAGGGGAAAAAAAACCTTATTGTAACCTTCTGTAATGTGAGGTGATGGGTGTTAACTACCCTTATTGTGGTGATCGGTTCACAGTATCTCGGTCACATCATTATGCTGTGCCTACCTGCGCCGGCTGCGTGTCCATTATGTTCCAAAGGAAGCTGGAGTTGGGGCAGGGGGAGAAGGCAAGAGTTCTCCTCTACTGGGCACACGTGGAGAAATAGCTGAGGAACTTAAACAGTGTTTCCCTTTGGGAAGAGATTGGTTTAGATGAAGTCACGGGTGTGGAGCCCTCGTGATGGCATTGGTGCCTTGATAAGAAAAACACCACGCAGTTTGGTCCGTCTCCTTCTCCCCACCCCGTGAGGACACAGCAAGCCGCGGGCTAGCTGCCAGCCGGGAGGGAGAGAGCCCTCGCCAGAAACCAGCCCTGCGGACACCTTGATCTTGAACTTTCCAGCTTGCAGAACTGCTAAGAATATGTCTATTGTCTACGCCCCCTAGTCTGGGGGTTTTGTTTGTTTGTTTGTTTGTTTGTTTGTTTGTTTTAAGATTTCTATGCCCCCTAGTCTGTTTTGTTTTGTTTTAAGATATTTATTTATTTATTTGACAGAGATCATTCTTAGGCGGAGAGATGGTTGCGGGGGAGCAGGCTCCCTGATGAGCAGAAAGCGAGATGTGGGGCTCCATCCCAGGACCCTGGGATCATGACCTGAGCTGAAGGCACAGGCTTTAACCCACTGAGCCACCCAGGTGCCCCTGGGGTATTTTTATTATAGCAGCTCAAGCTGACCAGGACAGCTCTCCTGGAGCTGGATACGACACTTCAGAAGGGGATCTCTACTCCAAACCCACGGGATACAGAATTGCCAGGTGCTGAGGTCTGCAGCCGGGTTTCCCAAACTCCGCACTACCGTCGTTCAGAGCTGGATCTTTCTCCGTGGTGGGGTGGCTCGGCCACTGCGAGAGGTCGAGAGGCATCCCTGGTCCCCACGCGCCTGATGCCAGGAAATCCCCCCCCACCGCATGTGGCAATCGTAAACGTCTGAAGACATTGTGTGTGTCCCTTGGGGAGGGCAGAGTCACCCCCAGCTCAGAACCCCTACTCTAGGTTTGGGGGAAAACCCCTGGAATTAAACTGCCTGGGTAAAAGTCTGGGCCCCCACCCTAGGAAAATGACTTCAACGGCTAGCCTCAGCTTCTTGGCTGCTGAAGTGATAATAATAACCCCTCACTGGTTTGCTTATTTACTGCCACATGACAAGCTACCCTAAAAAGTGCTGGCTTTATTTTTCTTAAAATTGTAAGAGTCAGGAATCGAGAAGGGCTGGGGTGCTTTACCTTTCATCCAAGTGGTACTTGCTGGGACAGGAGAGGCTGGAGAAACCAACTTCAAAGTGACCTCTTCACTCACAGGTCTGTGCCTTGATCCCCCCTCCTCTCTGCCCCACAGGACAGAGCCAGGAGTCAGTACATTTATTTACTATATATATATATATATATCCTTATAAATAAATATTTATATATTTTATTTTTATATTTATTTATAAATATATATTTATGAATCTAGTCATTTATATATTGACAGAATATTTATGTATATTTACTGTATAAATTCATATATAAATATAGAAAATATAAATTTATATATGAAAAAATATAAATTTATTTACTATATTATGTGTGTGTGTATATATATGTATGTGTGTGTGTGTATACACTTAGGAGAGTACCACAATCCATTTATTAGATGTGGTGGAAATAAGGCAAAAGTGGAAGTGGCCCAAATCATCCTTTTTGGGGTCCCAAGGGACCAGAGCCTTGAGGTCAGGGATGAATGAGTCTGTCAGCCGGTGGTTATCTTTCTGGGCTAAGATTTAGCAGCCAAGCCCCCATTTTTATAGCTTTGCTTGCCTCTATGAAGGGAAATGATATGGTTTCAGCTGGTTCTCAAAACACTATTGAAACCAGTAAGATGTGGATTGCAGGAATTTAATTCCTTGTTTCTGGGTCAGGACACATCCCCACATCTGGTGGTTTGGGGTTGGGTTTTGTTGTTGTTTTTTTTTTTTTTATCTCCTAAAGAGGAACATTTATTTTAAAAGAAAAATTTTATCCTTTAGGAAAAAAATGTTCATGATGGCAAAGGATGTGACCTGGACAGAGTATGGCTGTTCACAGAAAAACGGAAGTCACAAGAAGGTTAAAAATAGAAAATGGTGACTGGCTGTGATAGTCTGAGCTGAAGAGGTACATGGACAAAAATATTCCACAGTACTGGTTGTGATTCTGAACTCGGAAGGAGTTTAGAACCAGAACTATAACTTAGACTGTCGATACTAGTGGGATTTCTAAGTTTGACTTTTAGGGTAATCTTTAAGATGAAGTAAATTGTGTTTTTCTGCCTTCCCCTCTGGATAAATTACTCAATATAAATTTAGTAAAAATATTACCAGAAAAAAATTATAAAAGACTTTGAAATAGACCAAAAAATTATTGGGGGTCTTCAATGGATACCTGTGAACATCCTTTTGGTTTATCTGTTTTAAAGCATTTATACCATTTTCTTTGAGCAATTTTATAATCCTGTGAGTTGCAAATAACTCATAGAAATATAAAAAGATTCTTGTCTAAGACATGAAAATAATTCTGTTCAGTGGAAAGCAACTGATTTTTCTCCATCCCTTATGGAAAAAGCCGGTTTTGGGGCACCTGGGTGGCTCAGTGGGTTAAAGCCTCTGCATTCGGCTCAGGTCATGATGCCAGGGTCCCGGGATCAAGCCCCACATCGGGCTCTCTGCTCAGCAGGGAGCCTGCCTCCTTTCCTCTCTCTCTGCCTGCCTCTCTGCCTGCTTGTGATCTCTGTTAAATAAAAAATAAAAAGTACCCAGGAGTGCAATTGCAGGGTCATAGGGAAGTTCTGCACTCCTGGGTATTTACCCCAAAGATACAGATGTAGTGAAAAGAAGGGCCATATGTACCCCAATGTTTATAGCAGCAATGGCCACGGTCACCAAACTATGGAAAGAACCAAGATGCCCTTCAAAGGACGAATTGATAAGGAAAATGTGGTCCATATACACTATGGAGTATTATGCCTCCATCAGAAAGGATGTATACCCAACTTTTGTAGCAACATGGACAGGACTGGAGGAGATTATGCTGAGTGAAATAAGTCAAGCAAAGAGAGTCAATTATCATACGGCTTCACTTATTTGTGGAGCATAACAAATAGCATGGAGGACATGGGGAGTTAGAGAGGAGAAGGGAGTTGGGGTAAATTGGAAGGGGAGGTGAACCATGAGAGACTATGGACTCTGAAAAACAATCTGAGGGGTTTGAAGTGGCGGGGGGGTGGGAGGTTGGGGTACCAGGTGGTGGGTATTATAGAGGGCACAGCTTGCATGGAGCACTGGGTGTGGTGCAAAAATAATGAATACTGTTGTGCTGAAAATAAATAAATTTAATTTTAAAAAAATAAAAAATAAAAAATCTTAAAAAAAAAGAAAACAGCATGTTTAAGAAAAAGAAAGAAAAAGCCAGTTTTGCATCTATTTGTAAATTAATTTAGTCATTCTTGATAGACTCATGTACGTGTGGTGGTTTGAAACAATTGTAACATTTTACTGGTTTAGTCATTAATTATTGTGTTAAATAATGTCTTTGACATACATTCATTTTATATTTATATAAGTCATTATTTTTCCTTTGCAAATTATCTTTCTATAATATTTAATATCTTCTTATGAAAGTAAAATGCTAAAACTGTGGCTGGATATGAATGTCCATAAATATTCATGCATTATTTGAACAAGTACCTCTCTTTCAAAAAAAGAAAAGAAACCATTTCATTCTATTTTTTTTATTTATTATTTGACAGAGATCACAAGTAGGAGAGAGGCAGGCAGAGAGAGAGGAGGAAGCAGGCTCCCTGCTGAACAGAGAGCCCGATGCAGGGCTCGATCCCAGGACCCCGGGATCATGACCTGAGCTGAAGGCAGAGGCTTTAACCCACTGAGCCACCCAGGTGCCCCCCATTTCGTTCTATTAGAAATCAAAGTATTTACCTAGACAGAAAATGCTGACCAGACCAAAATTTTTTTTCTGATACATCCTTGTCTTTTCTTTTTTAAGATTTTATTTATTTATTTGAGAGAGAGAAAACACTAGAGAGAGAGAGAGATTTAAAAAAAAAAAAGCATGGGGGGGCAGAGGGAGAGGGAGAAGCAGGATCCCCCACTGAGCTGGGAACCTGATGCAGGGCTCCATCCCAGGACCTTGGGATCAGGACCTGAGGCGAAGGCAGACACTTAACTGACTGGGCCACCCAGGCACCCCTGATACATCTTTGATCATGAACAGGTTCGTGGCTGGGTTGCAATAACAGCATATTCTGCAAGTCTTTTTTTTCTTCCAAATAAGAAAAAATTCAAACAGTAATATCCATTACCAGGGATTCTCCAAAATACGGGCTGACTCCTCTTCTTCCTTTTAAACAAGTTTAGATATTTGCAAATAATAGTTTAACAGTTTCTGCAGAATCAATGCCTATGATCATATTCAAGTACATGCTTCTTTGAGATCGGGAATTAGCATCCAGTTTCTAGTCAGCAATATAGCAAATAGTATACGGCATGCAAATACTTCTGACCAGAAATTTTAAACTACCAAAATATGGGAGTGCCTGGGTGGCTCCATCTGTTAAGCGTCTGACTTTGATTTTTTTCTTTTTAAGATTTTATTTATTTATTTGTCAGAGAGAGAGAGCTCACAAGCAGGGGGAGCAGCAGGCAGAGGGAGAAGCAGGTTCTCCACTGAGCAAGGAGCCCAATGCGGGACTCCATCCCATGACCCTGGGATCGTGACCTGAGCCAAAGGCAGACACTTAACTGACTGAGCCACCCAGGTATCCCAAGCATCTGAGTCTTGATTGCATTTCCCTGATGATAACTAGTGTTGAGCACCTTTTCATGTGCCTGTTGTCCGTTTGTGTCTCTTCTTTAGAAAAAGTCTGTTGAGTTCCTTTGCCCATTTTTATTTGGATTATTTGGTTTTTTGGCTACTGAGTTGTAGGAGTTCCTTATATATTTTGAAGATGAACTCTTTTGATCAGATATATGGCTTGCAAATTTTTTCTTCCACTCAGTGGGTTGTCTTTTCATTTGTGGGATGGTGTCCTTTGCTGTGCAGAACCTTTATAGTTTGATGTGGTCCCATTTGTTTATTTTTGCTCCTGCTGCCTTTGCTTTTGGAGTGGTTCCAAAAAATCATTGCCAATACCTATGTCAAGAGGCTTACTGCCTGTTTTCTTCTAGAAGTTTTATGGTTTCAGGTGTTACATGCAAGGTCTTAATCCATTTTGAGTTGATTTTAGATGTATGGTGTGAGATAGAGGTCTAGTTTCATTCTTTCACATGTGGCTATGCAGTTTCCCCCAAAATCATTTGTTGAAGACTGTTCTTTCCCCCATTGTATACTCTTGCCTCATTTGTCATAAATTAATTACCCATATATGCATGGGTTTATTTATGGGCTCTCTATTCTGTTCTATTGATTTATGACTCCTTTTATGCCAATACCGTTCTGTTTTGATTATTTGTAGTGTCCTTGTCTGGCTTTGGTATCAAGGTAATACTGACTTCATACAATGAATTTAGGAGAGTTGATTCCTATTTTTGGAAGAGCTTGACAAGGACTGATAATTTTCCTTTAAGTGTGTGGAAGAATTAACCAGTGAAGCCATCTAGTCCTGGACTTTTGTTTGTTGGGAGACTTTGATTACTGATTAATTTCCTTACTAGTCATTGGTCTGTTCAGATTTTCTGTTTCTTCATGATTTAATCTCAGCAGATTGTCTATTCCTAGGAATTTATCCATTTCTTCTAACTTACCCAATTATACAACTGTTTTGCGGCATCCCTTAAGTTTTGGCATGTGGCATTTCTATCTTCGTTTGCTTCATGATATATTTTAATTTCCCTTTCAATTTCTTCTTTGCCCTATTTATTGTTCAGGAGTGTATTGAGTAACTTCCATATATTTGTGAATGTTTTCCATTTTCCTCCTGTTATTGATTACTGGTTTCATATCACTGTGGTTAGAGAAGATACTTGGTATGATTCCAATCTTCTTAAATTTAATAAGACTTTCTTTGTGACCTAACATGTAATGTCTCCTGAAGAACATCCCATGTCTACTTAAGGATGTGCACTCTATTGGTGTTGGATGAAATGTCCTATAGAGACTGTTAGGTCCATTCAACCTAAAGTACAGTTCAAGTCCAATGTTTCGTACTGATTTTCTGCCTGGCTGATCTACTCACTGTTGAAGTGGGGTATCGAAGTCCCCTATTGTCATTGCATTATTGTTTATTTCTCCCTCAGATTTTCTGATACTTGCAAAATATATTTTGGTCCTCTAGTGTTGGATGGATAGATGTGTGTGTATGTAAGTCTGCGTGTGTGTTTGTATACACATAATACATATACGTGTGTGTGTGTATATATATCTATATATGCATATATATATATGTTATATCCTCTTGATGAATTGACTCCTTGATCATTATATAATGACCTTCTTTGTCTCTTTTTACAGTTTTTATTTAAAGTCTATTTTGGGGGCATCTGGGTGACTCAGTTGTAAAGCATCTGCCTTTGGCTCAAGTCATAATCCCAGTGTCCTGGGATCGAGACCCACATTGGTTTCTCTCCTTGGTGGGAAGCCTGCTTCTCCCTCTCCTACTCCCCCTGTTTGTGTTCGCTCTCTTGCTGTTTGTTTCTCTCTCTCTGTCAAACAAATACATAAAATCTTTAAAAAATAAAGTCTATTTTGTTTGATGAAAGCATAGTTGCCCCTGTGGCTTTTGGTTTCCATTGTCAAGGAATATGTTCTTCCAGCCTTTCACTCTGAGCCTTTGTGTGTCCTTAAAGCTGACGTGTGTCTCTTAGAGGCAACATATAGTTCTGTTTTGTTTGTTTTTTTAATCCATTCATCCACTGTATGTCTTTTTATTTACTTTTCTTCTTTTTTTTAACAGGGGGTTTGAACCCACCACCCTGAGATCAAAAGTCACACATTCTACACTGAGCCAGTCAGGGGCCCCTACACTGTGTGTCTTTTGATTGGAGAATTTAGTCCATTCATAGATAAAGGAACCATTGATAGGTAAGGACATACTATTGCCATCTTATTGTTTCCTGGCTGTTTTGTAGGTCCCGCCTTCCTTTTTGATCTGATGATTTTCCATAGTGATATGCTTTGATTCTTTTCTCTTTATCTTTTTTTGTATCCACTATCAGTTTTTGCTCTGGGGCTTACATAAAACAGCTCATAGTTATAACAGTCTTTTCAGCTGATCACAGCTTAACTTCGATCACATTAAAAAACTGTATTTATCAAGAAACCATATTTATAAACATTAGGGTACAAATGGCTCTTCTTTTCACAACATCTGTGTCTTTGGGGTAAATACCCAGGAGTGCAATTGCAGGGTCATAGGGAAGCTCTATTTTTAATTTCTTGAGGAATCTCCACACTGTTCTCCAAAGAGGCTGCACCAACTTGCATTCCCACCAACAGTGTAAGAGGGTTCCCCTTTCTCCACATCCTCTCCAACACATGTTGTTTCCTGTTTTGTTAATTTTGGCCATTCTAACTGGTGTAAGGTGATATCTCAATATGTTTATAGCAGCAATGGCCACGGTCGCCAAACTATGGAAAGAACCAAGATGCCCTTCAACGGATGAATGGATAAGGAAGATGTGGTCCATATACACTATGGAGTATTATGCCTCCATCAGAAAGGATGTATACCCAACTTTTGTAGCAACATGGACGGGACTGGAAGAGATTATGCTGTGTGAAATAAGTCAAGCAGAGAGAGTCAATTATCATATGGTTTCACTTATTTGTGAAGCATAACAAATAGCATGGAGGACAAGGGGCGTTAGAGAGTAGTAGGGAATTTGGGTAAATTGGAAAGGGAGGTGAACCATGAGACACTATGGACTTTGAGAAACAATCTGAGGGGTTTGAAGTGGCGGGGGGTGGGAGGTTGGGGTACCAGGTGGTGGGTATTATAGAGGGCACAGCTTGCATGGAGCACTGGGTGTGGTGAAAAAATAATGAATAATGTTTTTCTGAAAATAAATAAATTGAAAAAAAAAGAAACCATATTTATGTTTCTTTGGGTTAATTACTAAAACATTATTGTGTTTCTTTGGAGGTGTCTCATTTCCTTGATTTTTTTTTCATGTTCCTTAAAGGCTTGCATTTCCTGTCTTTACATATGAAGAATGGGTCATGTCTTCCAGTCTTTACTGACTGGCTGCAGGAGAGAGGTGCTGTCACCAGTCAGCCCTGCTAGAGATTCTCAGGCTCTCAGACCCTCCCTATGGAT
The DNA here is from genome assembly GCF_020171115.1 of Neogale vison. NCBI lineage: Eukaryota > Metazoa > Chordata > Mammalia > Carnivora > Mustelidae > Neogale > Neogale vison. The sequence continues at coordinate 219,932,997 of NC_058096.1, forward strand.
GCACCCACTGAACACTTCCTGTTCCCTCTTGGGGAGAATTCTTAAGATCATAGGACTTCTCTGGATCCTACAAAACCAGGCCAGGTGCTGAAATACTCAATTTTGTATGTTTCCTCCTAACCCACCCATATTTGTTGAGCACTTAATGTATCAGGCACTGTTCTCAATGCCTGGGACTCACCAGTAAATTTCAATGAACAGAAACTCTTGCTACTATGGAGCTTATACTTTGGCAAGTCAAAGGTGGGTCTCTATCACCTGCATCTCATCCTACATACCAGACTCTACCACTTCCTGGAACGAGAAGGCTTCTCTGGCTACTGAAGATGCAACTTGTTATCAAACCCTCCTAATAAGCCATCAAAGTAGTATGGCAGATAACGTGTTCCAAAGATGACTGTCCTGACATCTCCCATCCCAGTGGGCCTTTCTGCAGTTGGAACTTGCCCTCAAAAGTCACTTTCTTGGGGCTCCTGGGTGGCTAAGTGAGTTAAAGCCTCTGCCTTCAGCTCAGGTCATGATCCCAGGGTCCTGGGATCAAGCCCCGCATTGGGCTCTCTGCTCAGCAGGGACCCTGCTTCCCTCCTCTCTCTCTGCCTGCCTCTCTGCCTGCTTGTGCTCTCTGTCAAATAAAATAAATAAAATCTTTTTTTAAAAAGTTACTTTCTCTACCTCCTTAAATTTGGCTGGGTCCTGAGGGAAGAATGGCACATGACAGAAGTGACTCTCAAGTATAGTCTTGAACTGTCCTGGGGGACTTCCTGCCCTGCCTCTAGGAATCCAGCCACTTTGTGAGTCTGCCACTCTGTGAGAACCCTAAGCCACATAGAAAAGACAAGGGTATGTGCATGATTTGATAGTCCTGATATGAGCTGTGAGTGAACAAGCTTCCTGATGATTCCAGTTCCTGGTTATTCATCTCCAGCCATTTGAATCTTCCCAGCTGAGGCCTAGGCATTGTGGAAAAGAAAGTAAGTCATTTTTACTATACTCTGTTCTGATTCTTGACCCACTGAAGCCATGAGCATAATAAAATGGTTATTGTTTTGTGCCACTAAGTTTGGGGCACTTAGTATGCATCATTGGATAACTGGTACACGGTACAAACAAAATAAGACAGGGTCGGCAATACAGTGAATTGGCAGGGGTGCTCTTTTTAGTGGAGTGTCAGGTAAGGAGATGGTTTTGGAATTGAGCACTGATGAGAAAGAATCTACATGGGAAGATCTGGGAGAGGAGTTTTCCAGGCAGAAGGGACAGTCAGAGCCAAGGCCCTGAGGCAGGACTGTGCCAGGTGTGCATACCAACAGCTAGGAGGCCTGTTGTGGTTGGTACAGAGTGAGGGGGCAGATTGGAGACCATGAGATGGGGGAGGTGGCAGGAGTACATTGGGCAGAATCTGATGGGTTGATGTGAGCAGTTAGGGGGTTTTGGCTGTGGTTAATAGAAAGCCGCTTGAGGTCATTGAAATAGCACCAAATCCCAACTGGTACAGGCCACAGTTCTCTGCTTCTGTCTAGCCCCACAACCATCACCCCCACCCAAACCAATCGTATCTTTCTCCTAGAGTCCTCCACCAACTTCCCAGTTACACTCCTGCTTCCAATTTTCACACCACGGTCTTAGTTTAAAATTTTCCACTGAATTTACACTGAAGGCAAAAAAATGTCCAAACCTCTATACCTGCACATGAGGCCTTCAAGATTTCTCTAACCTCATTCCTTACCACTGTCCACATCATTATTCCTCTCTAACCACACTGATCTCCCAGGGTCCAAACATGCCTGGACTATTCCTACCTCAGGGCCTTTGCATCTGCTGTGTCCTCTGTCTGAAATATCCTCTTCCTAGATATTCCCATGGCTGGATTTTATCATTGTTTGAATCTCAGCACACATATTGCCTTCTAAGAGAAGATGCCTGTGACCACCACTTAAAAATAGACTTCCACTATGGTATTATGCCTCCATCAGAAAGGACGAATATCCAACTTTTGTAGCAACATGGATGGGACTGGAAGAGATTATGCTGAGTGAAATCAGTCAAGCAGAGAGAGTCAATTATCATATGGTTTCACTCATTTGTGGAGCATAACCAATAGCATGGAGGACAAGGGGCGTTAGAGAGTAGTAGGGAATTTGGGTAAATTGGAAGGGGAGGTGAACCATGAGAGACTATGGACTCTGAAAAACAGTCTGAGGGGTTTGAAGTGGCGGGGGGGTGGGAGGTTGGGGTACCAGGTGGTGGGTATTATAGAGGGCACGGCTTGCATGGAGCACTGGGTGTGGTGAAAAAAATAGTGAATACTGTCTTTCTGAAAATAAATAAATTGGGAGGGAAAAAAAATCAATAAAGTTTGTTTAAACCACAAAAAAAAAAAATAGACTTCCTTCTCGTGTCTGGGTGGTTCAGTCAGTTAAGCCATTGTCTTCAGCTCATGTCATAATCCCAGGGCCCTGGGATCGAGCCCTGCATTGGGCTCCTTGCTCTTTGGGGAGCCTGCTTCTCCCTCTCCCTCTGCCTGCCACTCCTCCTGCTTGTGCTCTCTCTCTCTCTCTCTCTCTGTCAAATAAATAAATAAAATCTTTAAAAAAAATAGATCTCCTTCACTCTCTAAAACATCTCCCCACATATTTCTTTCATAATATTTGTAATGGTTAAATTTATATGTCAACGTGGCTAGGCCACAGTACACAGGTATTTGGCCACACATCAGTCTAAATGTTGCTATGAAGGTATTTTTTTTAGATGATTAATATTTAAATTAGTAGCAGACCCTGAATAAAACATATCCCCCCCCATAATGTGGGTGACTCTTACCTGATCAGTTGAAGGTTGAAAACTGAGGTCCCCTAGAGGAAGAGGGAATTCTGCCTCAAGAATGCCTTCAGTGGGGGCGTCTGGGTGGCTCAGTGGGTTAAAGCCTCTGCCTTCAGCTCAGGTCATGATCTCAAGGTCCTGGGATTGAGCCCCACATTGGGCTCTCTGCTCAGCCAGGACCCTGCTTTCCCCACCCCCCTGCCTGCCTCTCTGCCTACTTGTGATCTCTGTCTGGCAAATAAATAAATAAAATCTTAAAAAAAAAAAGAAAAAGAATGCCTTCAGGGGTGCCTGGGTGGCTCAGTGGGTTAAGCCTCTGCCTTTGGCTCAGATCATGATCTCAGGGTCCTGGGATGGAGCCCTGCATCGGGCTCTCTGCTCAGCGGGGAGCCTGCTTCCTCCTCTCTCTCTCTCTCTGCCTACTTGTGATCTCTCTCTCTCTCTGTCACATAAATAAATAAAATCTTAAAAAAAAAAAAAGTCTTCAGATTCAAGACTGCAGCATCAACTCTTCCCTGGGTCTCCAGCCTGTTGGCCCTCCCTGCAGATTTCAGACTTGCAAGATCCCACAATTTTGTGAATCAGTTTCTCAAAATAAATCTCTCTATACATATGTGCACATGTTATTGGTTCTGTTTCTCCGGAGAACTCTGACTAATATAGCATTTATACTATCTTTAATTATCATACATATGGGTGATCTAGAAGGGAGATCAGCACTATTTTCTCTACAGGTCCAGATAGTAAAAATTTCAGTCGTCACAGGCCGTATGGTCTCTGCCACAGATACTCATCTCCACTACTGGAGCACAAAACCAAGTTCAAACAATACATAAATGATCATGGCCATCTTCCAATAAGACGTCACTTTCAGAAACGTCATGGACTATATAGCTTGTTAACCCCTGATCTAGAATATAAGCAGAACCCAAGCCCCTCTTCCTTACCCTGTATCCCTAGCCACTGGTAGCACATTAAACACCTCTAGTAAATATTTCTGGAATACATAAGTGAGTTTTGTCCAATCTTATTCTGCTAAATCAATTCTTTGCATTCTAATGACTTTGAACTTTATTGAACAGCAACATGTAATCTTTAAGCTTTACTATCTCTCTGAAAGTTTGATAATGAAGAGTTTTAGTCAAGTTTGAGGAAGTGTTCTTATAGATTTTATTATTCATGTATTTAAATATCATTTAATCTAAAATTGTTTTAAGCCTTTCTAGGGAAATGATTCAGACTGACTCTGGAGTCTTTTTATTGATTTATTACTTCTGCTTCTTCAGATGTTGACTATTTTCTTTTTTTTTTCTGATTTTTTCAAATATTTTTTAAATATTTTTTTTAAGATTTTATTTATTTATTTGCCAGACAGAGATCACAAGTAGGCAGAGAGGCAGGCAGAGAGAGAGCGGAAGAGAAGCAGGCTCCCTGCTGAGCAGAGAGCCCGACGCAGGGCTCCATCCCAGGATGCTGGGATCATGACCCTAGCCGAAGGCAGAGGTCTTAACCCACTGAGCCACCCAGGCGCCCCTGTTGACTATTTTCTGCTGATGTGAAGTTCAAAGTGTCTCTCTCGTGGCTTTCATTTTGATTCCATGCCTGGTGATCCTTCATTGTCTACTCAGGTTTGAGTCTAAACATCCCAGTTCTCCCTGGGACGTCCGGTTGGCTCGGTCGGTAGAGCATGTAACCCTTGGTCTCCAGGCCATGAATTCGAGCCCCACGTTGGGGGTGGGGTAGAGATTACTTAAAAATTAATAAATGAACTTTTAAAAAATGGAAAATTCCTATTCTCCGACCTGTCCTATTGGCTATAATTTGCCTCAGGAGGGGAGTGCTGATATGTTACATTCAGTGATTTAGCCGACGTGCAAATCATAGCGCTGGAATTGCTCAGTAGGTGGCTCAGAAGAGAGGGTAGAGCCAAGTGTCCATCTGCCTGTCTGCCTGCCTGCCTGCTTTCTCTCCTTTTTTCATTTTCTCTTTCTCTCTTTTTTGAGTAGAGTTGACAGTGTTACACTAGTTTTGGGTGTACAACACAGAGATTCAACAAGTCTCCACATTCTGCTCTGTTCGGCACGAATATAGTCCCCAAGTGTCACCATAAAACTCCATTACAACACCGTTGACTATATTCCTTATGCTGTGCCTTTCATTCCACAACGAATTCATTCCATAATTGGAAACCTGTATCTCCCACTCCTCTTCCCCCATTTTGCCCCGCCCCCCACCCCTCTTACACTTCTTTCTAACTAATCACCTTGATAAATACCCCCCAAAACTTCCTCCTATTCCTTGAATCCACTCACACACACCACATTTGGAATTTCCTAGAACTGCCCCAGCCTTTGAGGTTCTGGTTTCCTCTGGTTTTGTTTCTTAATAATCCTGATCTTGTCTGACTCACCTTAAATAAATACTTGCAACTTACACTCCCGTACAAGGACAAGGGGAGAGCAGATGATAAAGCAAATGGGGCAAAATGTTAACAACTGATGGATCCTGCATAAAGGGTGTGTGAGGGTTCTTTGAACCTTTTTCAACCATGTAACTTTTCTTGAAATTCAAAACTATTTCAAAATGCTTTTTTAAGAAGACGTTGCCTGCAGAGGCAATCTCAGATTTTTCACTTGTCACTGGTTTTTCCAGTCACTCTGCTGCAACTTGATTCATTGATGCTCCCAAAAAGAGTTAACCTCTCATGGTTCTGGTAATTCAGAAACTTGTGAGTATTTTTGGTTCTCTTCTATCACTGACCACTACTTCCTCCTTGAAACAGATTTCTCGGGATCTTGATTCTCCTCTTTCCTGTTTGGCTGTTCTTCTCAGGCTTTCGTGAACACTTGACTTCCTACTGAACCGTGGTATATGGTATATCCTCTGCCCTTGATCTTAGACCCTCTTTACTTTTTATTCTAAGAGAGTTCATCCTTGCCCGAGACATTCTTTATATAAATATACCAGTAGCTCTTACAATTCCATCCCAGACAAAGAGCTTGCATGGTCCCAGAATTGACTCAATATTCCCACATGACCACTTCAGAGGCACCTGGAAATTCCTTACATCCCAGAGTGACCCATGAGCCTCCAGGGTCTCCAAACAGCTATGTACTTCTATCCAGCCGGTTGCATGAGTCAGAAGTCCTGGCTTCTCTATCTTCTCTCTCTCACCCTTACTTAAAGCTTTGCCAACTCTTGTTCCTTTTATTGTCTATCTCTTCTATGCATAGATTGCCTCTCTGTGTTCAAAGCTAGCACTCCATCCCAAACCTCCTACTCTCTCTCAGCTGAGTAATTCCATGGGCCTCCTCTCCCCACCCCCACACATACTGTCTCTCAAATACATAAATAAATCTTTTTAAAAAGATACTGTGTTGTGTACTTAAAATGTTGTTAAGAGGGTAGATCTCTGGGGCGCCTGGGTGGCTCCGTGGGTTAAGCCTCTGCCCTCAGCTCAGGTCATGGTGTCAGGGTCCTGGGATCGAGGCTCTCTGGTCAGCAGGGAGCCTGCTTCTCCCTCTCTCTCTGCCTGCCTTTCTGCCTACTTGTGATCTCTGTCAAATAAATAAATAAAATCTCGGGGTGCCTGGGTATCTCATGGGTTAAAGCCTCTGCCCTCAGCTTGGGTCATGATCCCAGGGTCCTGGGATCAAGCCCCGCATTGGGTTCTCTGCTCAGCAGGGAACCTGCTTCTCCCTCTCTCTCTGCCTGCCTCTCTGCCTACTTGTGATCTCTCTCTCTCTCTCTCTATCAAATAAATAAATAAAATCTTTCAAAAAATAAAAAAAAAGAAACCCCTCCCAAGGGATACTCCCACTGAGATAGTGTGAATGGACCTTCCCCCTTTGTGACATCCCACGTCTTATCAATGGCCTCAATCCACATCCCAGTCCCTCATACAATTTCACAGTCCCTGATCTGTTTGATTAATTTGTTAGAGCTGCTCCCAGCTTGAGCCCTAGACACCAAATATGTTCTGGAATCCAGAACTGACACTGGTAATTATGTATGTACCTTGGCCTCACCCCCAACACAGGGCTCCTAAACCCTAGCAAATTCCTAAGTGATGAGAACACTAGGAGCATCTTTTGTTCTAATGAGGCGACTCTGGGTGGGCTCCTAGATGATTCCTGGGTGGGGAGATGGTCATCAGAAAGACCAAGCCATGATTAGAGCTTGGCTTTTTCCTTCCCACCCCCATCCTCCAGCTAGGGAAAGAGGCTAGAAGCAGTGTTTATAGTTGATCATGCCTACGTGAGGAAGCGTCCATAACATCCCAATAATAGAGGTTTTGGGGAGTTTCCAGGTTGGCGAATACAACCACATAAGTAAGGTGACACATCCCAGCTCCACGGGGACAGAAGCTCCTGCACTCAGGGTCTTTCCAGACCTCCTCATCTGGTGTTATTCTGTAGCCCTTATCATATTCTTTTATAAATGGTAAACATGTTTCCCTGAATTCTGGGAGCAGCTCTAGCAAATTAATCAAACTCAAGGAAGACATCATTGCAACCTGCAACCTAGAGCTGGTTGGTCAGAAACCCAGGCGACAATTTAAGATTTCTGACTTGCATTTGAAGCAGGGAATGGGGGAGACAGTCTTGTGAAAACTGAGCACTTAACCTGTAAGATCCGATGCTCTCTCTGGGCAGATAGTATCAGAGTTGAGTTGGATCCTTGGACACCTTGCTGGTGGCTGAGAATTGCTTCTTGGTGCCAGGAAATGCCTCCACAGATTTGGTGACCAGAAGAGACAGAAGTGGAGTGTTTTGTGTGAGTAATGACTCAGACTCATATACCATATATGTTTTAGATATATATATATATGTCCATATATATATATCATAAGTATGTATTAAAGGGGACTCATACTAATACCCATATATTAAGGGTCTTCTGGGATAGTACCTAATAATCAAGCATATTAACATCCTTATTATATGCATACTTGAGCTGAGGAATAAATGAAATGAAATGAAATGAAATGAAAATGAAAACCACAAACACATTCACATGGGTTCAGTCCATTTGGGCTGCTAAAGGAGCTGTGAAATTTTTTCTATTTAGGGATTTTATGGTTCTGGATGCAAGATTACGAATCTGTGATTGTCTTTGGAACACCATATCTTTCCCAAATTGTCTTTGTAACTCTGCAACTCCCATCTTGGCCAGGGTGTCTTTATGACATCACAGATGTGTCACTGTAACCCCTCTCCTGTGAATCGTTGCTTCTTGGCTACACTTCCATGGGACACTGTAGAATTCTATGTGTAGTTGGTGTGAAATGTGCTTACAGAGAGCCTGACTCTGTGTATTCAGTGTGTATTAAATGCATCGACTCCTATAACCATCTGTATTAGTCTGCTAGGGCTATCACAATAAAATACCACAAACTGGTTGCCTTAAACAAGATGTTTATTCTCTCACAGTTCTGAAGGCCAGGAGTCCAAAATCAAAGTGTGGTCAGGACTGGTTCTTTCTGAGGCTGCAAAAGAATCTGACCAGATCTGACCCTCCTTGGTTTGTAGATAATCCATCTTCACAATCACATGGCATTTTCTGCGTGTGTGTGTGCACAGGTCTATCTCCGTATTTCCCTTTTTACAAGGATGCCAATCCTACTGGACTAGGACCCAGCTTAAAACCTCATTTTAACATAACTACTTCTGTAAAGACACTATCAGTCACATTCTGAGGTCCTGGGGTTTAGAGCTTCCGCATATGAATCTGGGGGCACACAATTCAGCCCAAACTTGGAAGTAACCAGGTGGGGGGGGGTGCGGCTCAGTTGGTTAGGTGTCTGTCTTCAGCTTGCATCCCAGGGTCCTGGGATCCTAGACTTGAGCCCCACATTGGGCTCCCTGCTCTGTGGGGAGCCTGCTTCTCCCTCTTCCTCTGCCTGTCACCCCACCAGCTTGTTCTCTCTTTCTGTCAAATACATACATAAATAAATCTTTAAAAAAGAAGAACTGACGAGGATTCCAGGAAGACCGGCCCTACATTTCACACTGTTGACCACACTACCTATTATTGGCTAGGTGACTTTGGGCTGACCTCTCTGGGCCTTCGTTTCTTTTGCCTATAAAATGGGAATGAAAATAAAATAGCATCTTCTTGTTGGAGTCTTTGTGAAGCAATTACTGCCTGGGACCATTAAGCATTAATAAATTAACAATTCCTATCACTATTACAGAATTCCATCTTTGTACCTTGGGTCTTAGCAACATCCCACAACATTATGGGGCCAAGTATCCTTGCTGTGGGACACTTCCAAGACCAAATAACCCAGGAAGTGGGACAGACTCTCAGATCCCAAAACTACCAAGAAAGTCACCGATAGCCTTGAGGGCCTGCATCCTCGGGCAACATGGAGCAGAACCCACCCCAGAAGGAAATTCATGAAAGGACACTCAGGTTTCTCACGGCTCACAAAGGCAGATACTAAATGTACTGGGTTGAGCAACCCTCACCAAAAAAAAAAAAAAAATTCATGTCCTTCCTGGAACCTCAGAATATGACCTTATTTGGAAATAGGGTCTTTACCGATGTAACTAGTTATTATACTGGAGTCATGTAAGTCGTACATCCAGTATGAGAGCAGTGTCCTTATAGAAAGAGGAAAAGAGGGGCGCCTGGGTGGCTCAGTGGGTTAAAGCCTCTGCCTTCGGCTCAGGTCATGATCCCAGGGTCCTGGGATCGAGCCCCGCATCGGACTCTCTGCTTGGCAGAGAGCCTGCTTCCTCCTCTCTCTCTCTCCCTGCCTGCCTCTATGCCTACTTGTGATCTCTGTCTGTCAAATAAATAAAATAAAAATTTAAAAGAAAAAAAAAAAAAAAAAAGAAAGAGGAAAAGAGAGATGAGACACACAGAAGGAAAAGAGCCGTGCCACAAGGGAGGCAGAGATGGGGGTAATGCAGAACGCAGGGGAATGCCATCCACCAGAAGCTGGAAGACGCAGGGAAGGATTCCTCCCTAGAGCCTTTGGAGAGAGCACAGCCCTGCCAACACCTTGACTTTGGACTTCTGGCCTCCAGGACTGGCAGAAAATAATTATCTGATGCTCTAATACACCCAGTATACGGTACTTTGTTTTTTGGTTTGTTTGAAGAAGGCTCCACACTCAGCTTGGAGCACAAAGTGGGGCTTGAACTCACGACCCTGATATCAACACGGAGCTAAGATCAAGAGTCAGTGGCCCAACCCACTGAGCTACCCAGGTGCCCCTCCTGGTCCGTTACTAGAGCAACTCTAGGAAACTAATGTACTAGCAACCCACGTCACCAGGAAGAGGCAAGTAGGCAATGTAGGTGGCAGCTCTGCCTCTCTAGGGCGCTATGGTCTGTGAATCCCCACCCACCTTCCTCCTGCCCCACCCCTCCCTCCCTCTCTCTGCGCATGCTTCCTTCCAAGCTTGGCTCACATACAGCCTCGCATTCCTGACCAGGGCCGTGGGTAGAGCCAGACCAGCCCCTGTTCCTGTGGAGGAGATCTGATTGGCCCAGTTTGAGTCATGTGTCCGCTCCGGCCCAATCAGCTGCGCCAGAAGACAGCGTCACCTGGTGCTATTCAAAATAGGCAATAGCTAGGTTAGCCTGTGGCTGACCCCCCACCCCCCTCACCCCCCCAACCCCCGGATCCAGAGTTCTGGGGAGCACCCTTCCCCCACCAACCCTGGAGGAGAACCAAGTGCAAGGTTTTGGACGGCAAGGGCCCTCCTAGAAGTCCAGAGCAACCATCTAGCAGTGGGGACGGGGAGTAACAGTCATTTCCCAATATGGAAACCAGACTGAAGTCCTCTTGGGCAAATGGTGGCTAAGAGAGCTGTGTCCCGAAGCTTTCTTAAGCACAGTACCCCCACACGCATCCTTTCCTTTTATCAATCACATCCTTGAGGATCTTGGGTCCTTATTCTGCTCTGGAGACATGTGACACAACTATTCTCAAACATTCTCCTTCTGAGTGTCCCCTCCTCGGTGTCCCCCTTAGGGACTCCCAGCCTCTAGCGGGACTACCAGGAGGTGGGGGTTTCGGGGACCTGCTCCTCCCGCAGCCACTCAAAGCAGGTTTCTGTCTGTAAGGTCCCCTTAATAATCATTTCTCCTCAAGCTCCTCTTCCATCTTAGAGGATTTGTCATTTTGCACATACTTCCTTTTCAAGGGACAACCAAATAGTATGGAACAGTTTATTTTTTTTGTGGGTCTTTTAAAGCTTATTTATTATTGTTGTTGTTATTATTATTATCTGATTTTTTTTAAGGTAATCTCAACACCCAACATGGGGCTTGACCTTACAACCCCAAGATCAAGGATCGCATTTTCTTCTAACTGAGCCAGCCAGGCACCCCTAGAACGAGGTCAATAATTTAATTCTCAATCAGAATGACACTCATAGGGGTCAGCTCAATGTCAGCCCCGCCCACTCAGGAGGAACTCTTTGAGAAGAGGTAGAGATGGGTTAGACAAAATGGTGTTCACTTCCACATCCCCATCTTCACTGCGTATCCCACACCTTCCTGTCTGGCCAGTGCAGGCCACTCTCCCCCTCCCCTTCCCTGGTTCCCATCCCTCCTCCTAAGGCCCATCTAGGTCACTTGCTCTGTGAAGACTTCTCTGCTCACCCCAACCCCTCTCATTCTATGTGAGAAGCCAAGATCCAGCTGGTTTACATAGACCAGCGGGCAGATCAGCGTGAGGGGGGGAATTACGGTGCTGGGAGGACCGACTGGTCTGGAGAGAGTGGGAAACTAACAAATTTCTAACAACCGGCTCTCCAGACAGGGAAAAATGAATATGGGTGTTTATTATAAATTTGGATGGCAAAAACGTGCAGCAGGTATCTACAAAAGATACATAAAATTCTCTCCCTTTCTTTTTTTTTAAAGACTTAATTAGTTACTTGAGAGAGAGAGCATGTGTGTGCATATGCAGTGGGGGGAGCAGAGGGAGAGAAAGAATCCCAAGCAGACTCCTCCCTGAGTGCGCAGGGGACACAGATCCCGCACCCCTGAGATCATGACCTGAGCTGAAATCAAGAGTCAGATGCCCAACCCACTGAGTCACCCAGGGGCCCCCATAAAATACTCTCCATTGCAAATTGCATAGTCAACACTTACAGAACCCAGTCTTGGGTTTTTCCATACTTGCACCCACAGCCCCGCATGGCTCCAAGTGACAAGGTTCACTCAATCATCTTGAGCGGCTTCTTTGCTAACTCAGATGAACCGTCCGAAAACACAAGACAAATTCCTCAATTTCTCATGTGCTCTTCACAACGTCGTGGCTCAAGACAAGACACACTTCTGAGTTTAATCTACATGTTTAATCCACGCTCTCCCCGTCACTGTCTTCAACAGATGATCCGCACACAATCACGTGAAGCCAGCCTGAAGCGTTTGCAGACGCCCATGGCCAATTTCAAGTTACCAGCCTGAGGTCACGGAACAGAGCTGGCAAGGGAGGTCCTGTGGAACGGAATTACACGGGACTTGTGCCACGCAGATACAAGCGGGTCACGTCCCCAGCAGAGAGAATGACATAATGGGTATAAAGTCCCGAAAGCATAGGGTCGCTATGGCTCAAAGAAGGTTCTTCAGGCTGTCTGACATACCGTAAAGGTTCAATACTGGGCGGTCGCTGAGTATACATGTGTACTATTATCCAGTACCAACACCATCGCACAGTCTCCCGCGTGGTGCAGTCACACAGGGACACACACTGTCTCAGTCCTAGGGCCAAGGAGGCATACCTGGGGGCCAGATGTGCAAAAGCTGGGCTGTCTTGTTCACAGCTGTGTCCCCAACACCTAAAACAGTGCCTGACACACAGGACGTGCTCAGAACGACTTTCACACGTGGAGCTCACACAGCATAGTCACACAGACCCCCGAAGACTAGCCCCCTGGTTGCCAAAACAGGGGCTGGGGATGAGTCTTTATTTCTCACATATTAACATAAATAACGATTTTTTTTTTCAAAATCTGTTTTGTTTACTGATGTTTCACCAGCCCTGCTCAGGCCCTTGTATACAGCAGATGCTCAATAAATAGAAATGGAATGGATTAATATAAAGTCCACTGTTGAGCTCAGGCTCAGAATAAATACCAGAAGTCCGACTTGGGTCAGGAACGGGAGAGCGACTTGGAAAGCGACTTGGAGAGTCCTTGAGGAGGGGGGTCAGCAGCGGGGACCCCTGCCAAGCCGGGTGAGGTAGAGTAGCTGGGACCCTCTGTCCCCAAGAATCCCAGGGAAAGAAGGCAACGTTCATTCTCCGTCCAGGGTCCGGGAGCCAGGCCCCATGTCAGTGGGTCACGACGAGGGGAGTCCAGCGGGGGCTTTGGTGGCCACCCTGAAGAGGCCCAAGACGGTGGCGCCCTGCGCCAGCTGCCAAGCGAGGTGTGTCCCCGCCTCAGCCCGCAGGTGCACAACCAGGCGCTGGCCCGCGTCCAGGTGCAGCAGGCTGCCCCGGAAACCAGCTGCGGAGTCACGGGCCTCTGAGGATGGAGGAGGCAGGTCCAAGGTCATGGCCAGGGCTGCAGGCGGGGCACCAAGCGGCTGCAGGTGCAGGGCGGCAGAGACCGAACCGGAGCCTTGGCTGGATACTACCCGCTGCAGCTTTAGGTGCAAGAAAACATAGTAGACTCCGGGTTCCGCCACCATCAGCTCCCCAGTGTGCTGGTCGTAACTCAGGCCTGGCCCCAGGAACACGCCTGCCAGGCCAGGGTCACTATACCAGCGCAAGGGCCCTTCGGTCAGCTGTACTGAGGGAGAAAGAAGAGGGGGAGGTTCCTTGAGCGTGGCTGTGCGGCAGGGGTGCAGCCCTGGGGAGGAGGTGCTGGGGCTCTGAGCTGGAGGGGGACAGAACGCTCAGAAGGAAGAGGTTTTGAGACGGAGGTGAGGTTGGCGAGGGAAGGAAGGAAGGGAGGACAAGACTCCGAGGGGGGGGAGGAGAGGGGCGGACAGTTGGGAAGAGCGAGAGTGGGGGCGCAGGGTGGGAACAGCAGAGGGAAGCCGGAGGAGGGGAAACGATGCCAAAGGTGAGAGGGGCTGTGGGACTGCGGAGAGCAAGGTGGGGAGGGAGGAAGGCGGTAGGCGGGAAGGTGAGGGGAATGGGGGAGGTGGCACAGCCCAGAGGGGACCCGGAGAGGGAGGAGGTGGAAGGGAGAGTGTCCGGAAGGGAGAGAAGACAGAGGGGAAGGAGTCTGGAAGAGGACAGAGAAGAGCAGACAAGTGGGGAGGCGGCAGGCAGAGGGGAAGGGAAGGGAGAGGACAGGAAGAGTCCGGGAGGACGAGGGACTGAGGAGGAGGTCTCTAAAAGGAGCCAACGGAGGTGGGGGCGGAGGAGGGAGACGGACCTCCCAGAGCCCAGCGGGAGAGACCAGAGCAGGTGGGATCTGTGGGATCTAGCCCCAGGTCGGCTGGGAGTGGGGAGACGGAGGTAGGTACATTGGAGGGTCCAAGGAGGAAAAGCCAGCACCCTGGGAGGGTCCTGGGAAGGCCAGGAAGATGGGGGAGGTTCAAAGCTTCGGAAAGCGGAGAGAGATTCAGAGAAGAGGGGACAGCTTTTAGAGAGGAGGGAAGAGGGTCACACGGAGGGAGACGAGGCCTCCCTATCCCGGGGTTCCTCCACCTTGTTGCTACCCTCGCCCCGAAAGCCCAAGGGGAATGACCGCGGGACACTCACCATCTCGGGCCACCAGCTGCGCGAACACGCCCTGCCGAGAGGGGAAAGGCGGAAAGTGGGTGGAGGCTCCCGGTCCCGCTGCCGCAGCCCCCTGGAAAGTGGGGATCCCTGGGGTCTGCGCAGGTCCCGAGACCTCCCCCGTGCTACGCGAGCATCCCGCACACCCGAAGCTCCACCAACCCCTGGGTTCCGCAAGGACAGAACCTCGTGATTCAGCAGAGAAAAGAGGACCGATTCCCTCCAAGGGCCCTTGGGAAGAAAGGCGCAGGAGAAAAGCGAGGTTCCCAGGGAGTTGAGTCCCCTTCACGGTTGGAGATAAAGAAGAGCCCTCGGGGATCCTCGACGGAGAAAGGGTTACCCTCCGGGGCCCGGGACGCAGACGGGGGTCTCACGGGATGCCCCGCACCCAGGTCCTGGGCAAGGAAGGGGTGCTCTCGGGGGCCCGGAGAGGGAAGGGGTTCCGGGCGCATCTTACCTGCGGAGAGTCGGGGAGGCGGGCGCCGGCGTCCGGCAGGAGCTGGGGGAGCTCGGGTTGCCCGGGGCCCGGCGCGGCGGGGGCGGAGGGCAAGGCCCAGCGGAACGCGCAGGCGGCGCCGGTGCCCGCGAGGAGCAGCAGCGCGGCGCTCAGGGCCCAGGGCAGCGGGCGGCAGGCGCTGCCGGGGGGCGCGGGCGGCAGCTGGGCCTCGGGGTCCGGGGAGGCGTCGGTGCGGGGGCACATGGCCGGCGGCGGGCGGCTGCAGCCGGGCCCGGGGCCCCGCGTTTTATAGAACTCAGGAAGCTGAGCTTTCCGGGGCGGAGCGCGTGGGGATCCCGGCTCCGCCTCGCGTCTGAAGTTTCCCTAACTTTCTCTTCTCTGAATCTCTCTCCGCTTTCCATCTGCTTTCTCGCCCTCTGAGGCCTACCCCACCGTTTCCTCTTCGTCCCCAGGTCTCTCCCTCCCGTGTCTCTCCGGTTATCTCTCTCCGCCTCTGCCTCTCTGCGGGTCTTGAACTCCGCATCGCCTCTTTGTGCCTCTCTCGCTCTTGATATGTTCCCGTCTCTGTGGACTGTCATCCGATGAGGTCTCAGGCGGTGTTTCCATCTCTGGCCTCATTATTTCTGTGGGTCTGTGTCTGTCTTTCTGGGTCTCTCTCTGTCTCTGACTCTCTGGTTTTCGGTTTCTTAGTCTCTCAGTCCTTCTCGTTCCTTCCTTCTTGCCATTCCCTAAGCCCCCATTCCTGGGGCTCACCCAGCGCTCCCCTAAATCCAGCATATGTGCAGAGGGGTCAGGAAACAGCCTCCACCACCTTCTCTGGAGCATAAACACCAACACCCCCCCATCCCGCCATTGGAACCCCGAGTGGCCAGCTCAGCAGTCCCCCCCCTCACCCTCCCTCACTTTCCCGGGGAGCCCTGGGCCTTTCCTGGCTTGCCCCCACCCACCCACCTGGATGCTTCCCGTCAGGGGCCCCTTCTAGACCCCACAAGCACAAGACTGGAGAGTCCAGGTAGAGAAATCCCCCTTACAGGGAAGGACAGTCTTGGCTAAAGCAGAGGAAACTCAAATTTCCCGTTCACTCTCCCCTGGTGGAGGCGGGGTGGGAGGAGGAGCAGAGCAGGGGTGAAAATTCGGACCCAAAAGAGGAAGCCACGTTAAATTGAGAGACAGGCAGCACTGGGAAAGCCCTGGGCTCCTGCAGAAGCCCGGCTCCGCAGCGGAAACTGGCCTGGCAAGGGATCTCCGAGCTGCCTTGATAGACAGCCGGGAAATGGACGGGAGGGGATGGGGGGCGGGCGGGATTTGGGCTCAACAGAATCATTATGGGATGCATTTTATTTTGTTGTGTTGGGCCTCCTTGGACAATGACGGGAAGCACGCAGTGATGCTGCTGGCTGTTGGTGTTGCCAGCAGGTGCTAAGTGCTTCCTGTATCTGAACTGTTTATAAAGTGTGACACCCCAGCTAGCGAGGCAGCCGCACCTGGGGATTTGTTAGTTATGCAAATTCTAGCACCGCAAACTAGACCTGTTGACACTCCGGGAGCAGAAGCTCAGTTGTGTGACACAGTGTGTGGCTGAGCCCTCCAGACCAGGATTCTGGCGCTGGCCTAAGTTAGAGATGCCGCACTGCCTTGTACCAGGGTCCTCCCTTCGCACCTGCCATCTCTCTGGCTGGAATATCTTTCCCAGGACAGCAGGCAGCACCTACCCAGGTTCAGGTGGGTAGACAGCATGAGCTGAGCACCAGGTTCTTCTGGCGCTTTCCTGAAAGCCCACTGCGGTGACTGCTCAGCGGTAGTTTTGAAACTAAACGGAGATTATTAGCCAGCAGGGCGGGAAGCCAATGTCTCCCCAGCAGAATTCCACCATCAGTATCCCCCAAGGCTCCCCGGCTGTGGTTAACATTCCCACCCCCTCCCAACCCCCCCCCCGCCGCCAACTCCAAAAGAGAGTGTGTGGGTGGCAGTTAACATTGAGGAGTTTGCTTCAAGCTGATCCCCGAAAGAGACACTAGCTTTTCTCCCTAGCAGGTGGAAAAACAGCCATTTCTTTTTTTTTTTTTAAGATTTTATTTTATTTGACAGACAGAGATCACAAGTAGGCAGAAAGAGAGAGAGAGAGAGAGAGAAGGAAGCAGGCTCCCCGCTGAGTGGAGAACCCATGCAGGGCTTGATCCCAGGACCCTAGGATCATGACCTGAGCCGAAGTCAGAGGCTGTAACTCACTGAGCCACCCAGGCGCCCCCCAAAACAGCCATTTCTAATGTTGCTTTTTGCTCAGGAGAGCCGGAAGGACAGTTTCTGGGCAGAGGAAGCCATCTGAGAGTAGAAGAATCACACTGGAAAACTGACCCCTGACTCCGAAGGCAGGAGCTGAAATTCTCCCCACCCCAACCCTCATCCTCACTCAGCACTCAGGACTGGAAAGATGGAACAGTAAAAGACCCCTCTCCTAGGAACCAAGCAGGAACCAATCCATTTATCATCAAGCCCTACCCCACAGCCCACCACAGCCAGGGAGCTGACCAAAGGAGGTGTTTGGAAGACCGCAAGCATCACCTTCTCTGAGGTCCCAAAAGAAAGCATCCTGCCCTCCGGTCTAAGGTCTATGGCCCCACGGTATTTCCTTGGTAGCATTTCCACCATCAGAAATATCCTCGCTCATTTTGTTTCCTGGCTTGTTATGCCCAGATTATCTCCTGGAATGTCACACCTCCATCTGCCCTAGAAAACTACCAGCCTCGATAATATTCCCTGAATGAATGAAGTACAGACAGTTGCCAGCATGGGCTCTAGAGATCAACAAATCACAGTCCACCACTGACACATTTTATTCATTCATCGTTTACACATTCATCATTTCTGGTTTTAGGTGGCGGAGAAACGTCAAAAGCAGAAGATTTCATGGTACGTGCAAATGACATGCAATTCAAATGTCAGCGTCCACAAATAAAGTTCAAAGGGCACACCCACACCGCAGTGCCCGTCCATTTCCATGTCGTACCTTTGCCGTAGTATGGCAGGGCTGAGCACTGAAAGAGAGACCGGCCCACAGAGCCCAAAATATTTACTCTCTCTGGTCCATCTTGAAGGCTCAATGGAGGGGAGCTGGCGTCGTCTGGTCTCTGACTCTTCCACAACCCCAATCCATGGTCCTTCCCAACAGGACCTAAGACGCCAAAGCTTGAAGTCACTTAGCCTCCATGACTCATGGTGACTGTTAGGAACTCCTTACACCCAGGGGCTTGATGGAGATCTATACATTCCCCCCAAGGAGGGGAAGCAGGTGCTGCCAGCCCGGGGAAGGCTCAGGCCACAGCCAGGGAGTGCCATGACGTGCTGCTGTGGTCGGGACATCTGAGCCAGGCAGCCCTGCCCAGCACGAGGCTCTCAGCATCACCCCCGCTAGCGCCCCACCTTCAGTGGAGTTGCACCTCTAGGCTCAGCGGTCTCCCCAAGGGGAGCGTGGGCCGTTTTCCTCACCCCTGGGGTAGGACCTGACTCCTCACCCTTACCACCATAGGGCTCAAGGGAGGGACTGGGCAGGAAGTAGTTGGAGGGAGGAGCACCTTGCCTCCCCACTAGGAGGCCCTGAGAACAGGTACCCCCTCCAGGAAGTGTGCCTTGATTTTTCCTAGCAAAATTCGTCTCCCTTTCCTTGGGTTCCACATGGCCCTTCAGCCCCTACCTGTGGCTGATACCCCCCACCCCAGCCGCCTCTGTCAACCTCCAGTTGGCCTGGATCCTCCGTCCCCCCCAGGAAAGAGGTGAAGCCTAACAGAGGACATCAGTGATGTTTGCTGAGTAAGTACACAAGTGAGAAGGCAAGCAAGTGAGGAAAGGACTGAATGTGGGTGTGGAAACAAGAAAAGAAGAAAGGGAAGGAAAGAACCTGATCGAATAGAGTTGGTCTTGAGCTATGGCAATGTGTTTTGGGCTTTTTGTTTGCTTGGGAATTTTTAAAAGATTGATTTATTTGACAGAGATCAAAGAGAGCACAAGTGGGGGGCGGGGGCGGCAGAGGGAGAAGCAGGCTCCCTGCTGAGCAAGGAGCCCAATACAGGACTTGACCCCAGGACACAGCGATCACAGGACCCGGGGATCATGAGCTGAAGGTAGACCCTTAACTGGCTGAGCCACCCAGGAGCCCCTAGCCATGACCATGTTAACAGGTGTTGAAGGAGGAAAGAAACACCGAAGGGGGAATCGTGTTGTACAAGTTAGCCAAATCTCTGGGAAAGCTGGGTTTGGGCCTCCTCAGCCCTAGATCGGCCAGGAAAGCATAGGGCCCAGCATACACCTGTATACACCACAGGTATTGTGTATACACTGCAACACACAGCAGTACAAAACAATTACACTTTGTGGAGTTAGGGGTGCACAACCAGCTGCTTTGGAATTGCATGATTCCAGTGTGACGCTGCATGTTTAGGACTGAGGAAGGGAGGGGGTCCCATGTGTGCACAGGTGTGTCTCTAACTGAGGAACAACAGAAGCACGAGATCCAAACTACTCGGGTTCCAATCCCAGCTCTGCCCCTTGCTCGTTGTGTGATCCTGAGCACATTCTCCCTTACCTATGCCTTGGTTTTCCCCTCGAAGATGTGTGGCTCACAGCGGTGACCACCTCCTGGGATTATCATCCAGGATAGGGAGCCAGAACGGTGTCCTACAAGCAGTAGGGGCCCAGCGAGGTTAGCCACCATTGCTGGCAGTCTGGTTCTCCTTGTGATTCGATGCCAGCGTCGATCTTGAGAACACACCACTAGGCTCCAAAAACGAGGGCAGACATCCCGGACGGAGAAACGGACAGGCGGGAATGTCTGTTGCAGAAGTGTTTTCAGGATGCAAATAGCCAAAGTCGTCATTAAAAAAGAAATGGCCAGGGTGCCTGGGTGGCTCAGTGGGTTAAGCCTCTGCCTTCGGCTCAGGTCATGATCTCGGGGTCCTGGGATGGAGCCCCACATGGGCTTTCTGCTCAGCAGGGAGCCTGCTTCCCCCTCTCTTTCTCTCTCTCTCTGCCTGCCTCTCTGCTGACTTGTGATCTCTCTCTGTCAAATAAATAAATAAAATCTTTTTAAAAACAACAAATAAAAATAAATAAATAAATGGCCAGAATAAGTCTGATAATCAAGCCGTGGAGAGGGTTGAGTCATCTCCTTGGGGCTCGATAAAGATCTCTAACTAAGGGTTAAGTACGCTGCAGGATGCTATGTACCAAGAATGCTGTTTTGTGTTAGAGCAGAGATGTAATTGCCACAGCAGATTTCTAGAAGGTATAGAAAAAAAAATAAAAAACACAGACACATACAGGATTTGGGGGTGAGCAATGTGGCTCTTTCACTGTATGTACTTTTGCCCGCTTGCATTTTCCATGTGCTACTGTTTTGCTTTGTTTTGGTTTTTTGATGTTAAGTACGGAATTGTGGTCAGGTGTGCACACACGTAGAAAGAAACCAGTAGCCTGAGCTGAAGAAGGGAAAATTTAGCACTAGTGACATCAAAGGCAGGAAATGGTGTTTCCCTGCTGAGAGCAGTAGAAGGGCACAGGGATGGGGAAGACCCCGGCCGACCAGGGCCAGCCCCTACGACCCCTCAGAAGGGACTGGCATGAGAAGCCAGAGGACTGTGCTGGGAAGGGAGACCTCCCACCCCAGGAAGGAAGTCGCAGCAGAGCCACAACCTGGAGGGACTCTCCAGCTCACCCAGGAAGGTAGCCACAAGGCAGACACACAGGGGTACAATAGGTGCCCCCATTCCAGTCATACACAATCATACAAATCAAGACACACTCAGACACACCGTATAGACACACACACTCTCTCTCTCTCACGCACACACACACACTCACACACACACTGAGACACATACCTGAACACATAATCATACATACACCAGGGCAGCCACTAAAGCTCGCCCCAGGCACACACAAGGACACGCCCATGGCCATGGGCACACCTACCCACTCACCCAAAACAGCCTCCAAGAGACTCAAACTCTTCGGGATACGCAATCAGAGACTCACAATATCAGACACCCAGAGGCCACCGAAGGCACGCAAGTCACACAGTGACACAAGCTGACCCAGAGAGACAGGCAAGACACTCGAAACAAAGGCACAAAGTACAAGGGAACACAACCAAAGGAACCCAGGCCCCATCCTTCAAACCGTCCAAGATCCACCACCCCCTAGTGGACCAGGCTCCACTTTCTCGAGGAACCTCTAGGTCTCTTGTCTTGGCAGCGGCACCCAGTGTAAGCCGCGGGCGACCCCTGCTGGACCAGGCGCCTCAACCCCGGGCTGCAAGGCCGGGGGACCGTGGGGGAAATCGTGGGGGCGTCTAGACTAAAAGACTAAAAGCTTCTAGGTCTTTGGCATCACATGCAAAGAACGGTGAGGAAAGAGCGTGGCGACCCGGGAGCAGGGAGGCGGGCGGCCGGAGCCTTACCAGGCCGACCTTCAACACCGGAACAGAGTCGGGAAGCCGGAGTGGGACGGAAGACCCTCGCCCGCCCCCTCCACGCAGCCTGCTCCGCGCCCCCGCGGGGTGCTGCTCGCGGTCCTGAGGAAAACCGAGGGAGCCGGAGGCGGACTCCCATTGGTCAAAGTGACGCGGTGAGGGCGCCCGCCCGGACCGGGCGACCCGTCGGCGCACAGAAAGGGGTGCCGGTCCGCCCCGGATGGCTCTCAGCCAGAAAGTGACCAACAAGCAATCACCCACGTTCTGGAATGCCCGGGGCGGAGACTGCTGGCGCAGGAGGAAAACCGACCAACTCCAATGTGACTTTGACCCTAAGAAGGGTGAGCCCGCCCCTTCCAGGTCCGACCTTTCTCACAAGCCCTGCCCATTCCCCAGCCCTCCCACTCGTTTTCCCCAGCCCCGCCCACTCCCCCACCTCATTGACACCCCCCCGGCTCCGCCCACTCCCCCCGTAATCCTTCCAGGCTCTGCCCCCTCCCCAAGTCCCGCCCATTTCCCCAGCCATCCCCTTCCAGGCCTCGCCCCCTCCCCATGTCCCGCCTACCGCTCCGTTATCTCCCTAGGCTCCGCCCACCCGTCCCCCTTTCGGGCCGGGCCAGCTCACCAAGTCCCGCCCACTACCCTGTCATCTCCCTAGGCTCCGCCTACTTCTCCAGTCATCAGCCTCCCAATCCCGCCCATTTCTCTGTAATCCTCTAGCTTGGGCCCCGTCCCCCATCAGCCTTCCAATCCCGCCCACTTCGTCGTCATCCTCAGACCCCGCCCACTAGCCCGGCTCTCAGACTCCCAGGTCCTGCCCACCCTCGGTTCCGCCCACTTTCCTTTCTCTTTAACTTCGGCGCGTTCCCCTCCCCCCTCAGCCTCCCAGGGAAGCCCTGCCCACTCTGCTGCCCCGCCTACTTTTCTACCTCTCGGTCCAGCCCCACCTTCTTCCCAGGCTCCGCCCTTCTATTTCCTATCTAAAAATCCTCTCGCATTTCCTGGGTCCCACTTTCGAGAACCCTGGGCCTCCTACCTGGGCTAATCCTTTACCATCCCCATCCCTAGTCTAACGGCCCTGCCCACAGTGGTCTTCACTGCCCAGGCCCCATCCAGCTCACGAACTCTAAACCCAGGCCGGGTGGGTGTGCCCACCCTGTCGTCCCCACAGTCGATAAATTCACCACATGCAATCCTGGCCTTGCCCCAGCCGGTGATCTGGGGGCCAGGGCCTGTGGCCTGGGGACCTGCTCAGACACTCCTGCCCTACCTGGGCCGCACACCTGGACCGCCATGTTGTTGGTGGCTTTGGAATGTTGTGTCTCCTGCTGGGTGAGCCCCTCCCCACCAGCCTTAAGGGTCCCCAGTGCCAACAGCCAAAAATCTGTAGAGGGGGTTCTCTCTGCCTGTTTTTATGCAAGGGTCTCTAGATTGGGGGCTGGCTGCATGCATATATGTGTGTGTGTGTGTACACAATCACACACACACACACACACACACACGTCACGTGACTTCGCGTCCCTGGACTCATCTGTGTATTTCCGGGATATCTGGGTCAGTGTGAGTCTGTGTGAATCGGGAAGAAAGGGTCTCTCCACAAGTGTGACTTTGGGAGTTTTCCTGTCTTCCTGGGTCTGTGTTCCCAGAAGAGCATTTGGCTATGCGTCTTTTTCCTTTTTGTCTGTCTTGCATTTATTTTCTCCCTTCAACCATTTTTTTTTCAGTCTTTCATATGATTTTGTTCGCTGTATGTCTATTTGAGTGGTATCTCTGAATCTGTCTGTGTGTCTGGAGGGGGGGGTGTCTGTATTGTGTACGTCTGTGTGTGTTTATGTGTCTGTTGTATGTGAGGCTCTGGGTCTCCCTCTGTGTCTGAGGTTGGTCTGTGTGGTGCTTGTATGCACGTGAGTGTAGGATTCCATGTACGCGTGCTCGGGCATGCATGTCACACACACGTGTGCCTCGGGTCTCTTTCCACATAGGGCTCGGTCTGTACTGAGGTCTGAGTGCAAGAGCTTATCTGTGTGTATCAGACGTGGTGGTGTGTACGTGTGTCTCTGGGCCTCTGTGTTGTGGGTTATGTTATTGTGTTTTCGTGCCATGTGTTGTATTGGCTTGGAGAGGTGTGTTCAGTGTGGGTGACCCCTACAATTGCACTTGGCTTATAGGCGCAGGCGCCTGACTGTGTAACTGGGTTGGGGTAGATATGATGGCATTTCTGTAGCCTGGTGCATGTCTGGGTCTCTGTGGGCCTACATGTGTTGTGGGTATATTGTTGCATTGTGTGCCTGCGTGTGTATATCTGAATCTGTGAGGAGGTCAGACTGGGTTTATTGTATTGTGTCATTGCGGACATCACCCCTCACTGGGAAGCGGAGGGCAGGCTGGGCCACAAGATTTGCCCTCTCAACCCAGGAAGGGAGTTGTGGGAAGCTGGATTCCAACTCCCTAGTCCCACCAGATTCAGTGGGCAGTAGGATGACAGGGTAGCAGGCCTGGGGGTGGGTCTTCTGACAGACAGCCTCAGACAGCGCCCCCTGCCCTCCCTGACGCGTGTCAGACCCTGCGCACACACAGCGTTCACACCGGCATCTCCCAGCTCAGCTACAGAGCCGCAGATAAAGGCACGAACACACACATACCACACTTCCGTGAACACACAGGACAGACTGGCCAGAAGGCCTAAGGGGAGTAAGCCTCGGGTCTACCTGCTTAACCTCCCTCTCCACGGTAAGGGGCTGGCCACCTTCACCCCATGCAGGGGTGGCAGGTCCTGGGCAAACTGTACCCCTTCTTCTGGCAAACTGTGGGCCAGAGCCAGGAGGAGGTACCCACTCTTCCTAATACAATGGAAAGCCTACGTTTCTCAAGGAAAAGGACAGGCCCACCCTTTGTTGACACAGAAGAGCCTGAAGCACAGGAGGAAGCTCAGCCCCTCCCCCGCCCCCAGACAGGGAAGCCCACCCCTCACATTCGTAAAGCAGGATGTCCTACTGCTCCCTTTCCTGGGGAGTCGGGAAACCTCCCTCTTTCAAACCTAGAGGGAACATCCTGCCTCTTTACCCTGGTGAAGGGGGAAGCCCCACCATTTTCAGGCCTGTGGGAGGAAGTCTGCCCGTTTCCGGTATAGCAGGAAGTCCCGCCCCTTTAGATACGGGACTCCTGCCCGTGTCCGACATAAAATAGGGGGATGTCCCACCCTTTTTCTTGGTGAAATGGGAAGCCATGCCCTTCCGCCCGGTGTAGTGGGAAACCAGCCCCGCCCCGCCTTTCCACATTAAGTGGGAAATACAGTCCGTCTGAGACAAAGGGTTGGGGCTTCCCGAGCCTGTGGCACCTGTGCCCCATGGTGCTGAGCCCTCCCCACTCCGGTGTGGCTCACAGATCCTCCTGGGAGAGATGCTCTGGGTCCAGGACCTGCATCTGAGCTCACCAGCCTTCGTGAGCAGCACCCACGTGGCCGTGGTCCCCAGGCACCTGGGCAACTTCATATTTGGTGGCCCATGGGTCACTTAAGGCCCCAATTCCCGCCCGACCCCGCTTCCTTCAACCAGAAAAGGAGCTACCTTACCAGTGATACCTGCACCTGCTCCCGAAGATGTCCTCTATGTCAGGCAGGTGGTTGGGCAATGAGGGGAACCCAGGAGGTAGCCCCACCACACCCGAGCCCCATCTGAGTTCAGCCATTGTCAGACCTCCCCCACCCATCTCCTAGAAAGTTCTTCCATTCTGAGCACGCCTCTGTGGAGATGGACTCCACCGTGTATCTGGTGGTGAGTGTAAGCGGGAGGCGGGCCACACGCCAGGCAAGGCCAGAGAATGTTCCGTTGTCCTCCTCCCCCTCCCCACACACGCTTGGTGCCAGCAGTGCCAGGCACGGCCTCCACAGACTGGTGTGCGCCCCTAGAGTTGGGCGGGCGAGAATGGGGAGGGCCCATCTCCTCTTAAGGCTCATTCAGCATCCCTGTCCTAGAACAGCAACTTCCAGAACTCCCTGTCTCCCCCTCTCTGCAGCTGGAGAGGGCCTGTGCCAGGCTGGGTTTTCATGCCCAGGGATGGGCTCTGCCAAGGGCAGGGGGAAGGGAGATCAGACCCAGTGGAGGTGGAGGTCTAAGGTCTGGGCAGTGAAGTGACAGGAGTAGTGGTGGGGGGGAGGTGCTGGGGGAAGGGAGCCTCTGGAAAGGAGTCAAGGACTCACAGAGCCAGAGGACAAAGCAAGCACACACTCGAGTGGGGCCATCAGATTGCACACATCGGAGTCAGCCCCGAGCATCTGGGCAACGTGGTGGGCAGACACAATGGCACAGACAGAGGCCAGGCCAAGGAGCGCGTCACAGTCACACGACTCATACCAGCTACTGGTCACGCCAGCAACATTTTCCTCCTGAAGGATAAGACCATACAAATACCAGCTCTTTTTCATTTTTCTATTTTTAAAGACCAAGCAACAAAGTAACTACCGCCTGCCGAAGTGATAAACGATCAGGGGCTTTGGAGCTGGAGTGTATGGACTTTATTCCTAGCCTCCACTGTGTATGAGATAGTAAACCCCCTAAAGCCTCCAATTCCGCATCTGTAAAATGGACTTGCAAACAGCACCTGCCTGCTAGGGCTGTGGTTTCATGGGCTCAGACTTGAATGAGCTGACACACTCAAAGCACCTCGAACAGGATCTGGCTTAAACATCACTCTTATCCTTACTAATAGACAAAACAGACTGCATCCCCGAGGTGGATCGGGGGTTGGCGTGCATGTCGGCAATCCCTCGAGGCTTACAGATGGGGTGGCAATGTAGCCCCCACATGCTGGACGGGTCACATAGAACTAGAAGGGGGGCATTCCCTGGTTTTGCAGACCTCAGAAAGGGTGGTCACTTTATAGTGCGCAGAATGTTCTAGGTCTCTGGGAATTCTCCACCTCTTGAGGATTCCCCAAGTGCTGATGCCGGATTTCTCCCTGAAATGCTCAACAGCCATGTCCCTATTCCTCCTGCTCATTCCAAGGAAGTAAATTAACCTGGCATTTTAAAATGGGACTTCTTTTGTTTTCTGTTTTCCATTTCAAAATCGGGAGCCCTATGCCTGCTTTTGGAAGGCTCCCTGATGAGACCGGCTCTTTCAGTTGGAGATGTGACAGGGACCAGAGGCAGGAGTACTGGGCCACAGTATGAGCCTCCCCATAGGGTCTCACCTGACTGCGCAGGAAACCCTCGGTTCAGCATCCTCCGTTTCTCCCAGCGCTGGCGTGTCGTTACTAGCATAGCTCTCCCACAGTGATGGTTTCAGGGACCAGAGCCAATAGCCTCTTTGGATGCAAGAAATCCATTTCCATACAAAACTGGCAAGATAGAATCCCCTACCTCACACCATGGCTGCCTGGGCAGGCAGGTGGATGCAAAAATGCAGCCGCAGGGGGCGCCTGGGTGGCTCAGTGGGTTAAAGCCTCTGCCTTCAGCTCTGGTCATGATCCCAGGGTTCTTGGATCAAGCCCCGCATCAGGCTCTCTGCTCAGCGGGGAGCCTGCTCCCCTCCCCCACCTGCCTCTCTGCCTACTTATAATCTCTGCCTGTCAAATAAATAAAATAAAACTTTTTTAGGGGCCCCTGGGTGGCTCAGTGGTTAAAGCCTCTGCTTTCGGCTCAGGTCATGATCCCAGGGTCCTGGGATCGAGCCCCACATCAGGCTCTCTGCTCAGCGGAGAGTCTGCTCCCTCCTCTCTCTCTGCCTGCCTCTCTGCCTACTTGTGATCTCTGTCAAATAAATAAAATCTTAAAAAAAAAAAGAAAAAAAAAACTTTTTTAAAAAATGCAGCCACAGGGGCGCCTGGGTGGCTCAGTGGGTTAAAGCCTCTGCTTTCGGCTCGGGTCATGATCCCAGGGTCCTGGGATCGAGCCCCACATCGGGCTCTCTGCTCGACAGGGAGCCTGCTTCCTCCTCTCTCTCTGCCTGCCTCTCTGCCTACTTGTGATCTCTGTCAAATAAAAATTTTTAAAAAATCTTAAAAATGCAGCCACAGGGTAGAGTCCCTGTCCACAGCCACTCCCGGGGCTCCGAGATGCTGCCCACCTGCCCCCCAGCTCTGTGGGTAGGCTGGCACCTGGAGACAGAAAACCCAGTTCTCCATGACCCATCATACAGCCCCTTTTCTTGCCCCTGGCTCTATTCACTGGCTACATCCGGATCTTGGGACTCCTGGCACCACCCCTATAATCTGGTCTCCAGATTCCCGCAAGGAGTCCTGATGGCTTTCTGGGTGCCAGGTGATACCATGCTACCAGGGAGGGTCTGTTTGCCTGGAGGCCATGGTACACCCGGCACTTTTTAGCTCCCGGGAAGGAAGCATGGGAGAGGCCAGACGTAGGAGCTGCAGCCATGAGGGACAGACAGAGGACATCAGCCCACCCAACGCTCTTCCCCCACTCTTCCCAGCAGGCTCTCTCCATCTCTGGCATTGCCAGGTCCCAGAAGCTCTAGGTGCTAGCAGCGCCTTGCTCTCCTTTCTCTCCCTCCCTTGCCCTCCCAACACTGTTCCAAAGACCACCAGGGAACCCAAGGGATGCCCTGATGCAGAGAGAGGTCAAGGGCACAGCAGGGCCATACTCTCTGGAAACTGTTTCTTTCCAGGTGGGTTAATCCAGGAAACCCTGCTCTCTAGGGCTTAGTCCATAACCCAGATCAATCCTGCCTTAGTGGGGTGACACAGGAAACCCCATTTTTCTGGGGCTGACCCCCAATTTAGGCCCTCCCAGCAGAGCCATTTCCATTTGGATGTTTTGGGGGGGGGGTTTTAGGACTCTTGGTATGTTAAAAAATTTTTTTAAGAAATGCCAACATGGAGTTTATGAACTTTTGATACATATTAACTTGGGCCAGTGAACCTCCATGTCTTCAGGATCAACTGTTACCAACACACTGGGTCATAACCTCAAAGGTCTAAATCAGGGTTTCTCTACTTTGGCCTTATTGACATTTAGGGTTTCGATACTTCTTTGCAATTAGCAATAATCGCGCCTCGGATAAACCTCATTGGCTACGATACTGCCACTGCGCAAAGCTATGCATTAGGGTGTTGAGCAGCAAGCAACTCCCTGGATTACAGAATCCCACCGATTCCCCCCCGCCCACCCAAAGAGACACTGCCTTCATGACCTCCAGACCTACTGAGGCCCTGCGGCAGGCATTTAAGTACACATCTGAGTGGGGCAGTTAGAGGAAGTGACTCACAGACCCGGTGTGTGGGGGGGGTCCCCCTGGTCTATACCGTGTAACAGCTAACCCACCAGAAATCTATTCTGAGGTCTAGAGTGAGCTAGGGGGGTCTCAGTTTTTTCCCACTTGGCAACACAAGGTTTCCCAGAACTCAACACTACTGCCATTGGGTGCCAGATCATTCTTGGGACCCTGGAGGGGTTGTACAGTCCTGGGCACTGTAGAATGTTTTGGTGACATTCATCCACTAGATGCCAGTAGCGCACGTACACACCCCATCCAGGCATGACATTGTCAAGTGTCCCCAGGGAGGGCAGAATCACCCCCTGTTGAAAACCAAGGGGGATGGTGTCAAAACCAAAAGCCACGGGCCAATGTGAGGCCCCAGGCACACTGCCAACCCGCATGATCTCACCCCCCCCACCCCACAGTAGCTGGAAACCACAGGGCATGTGGAGGAGGTGAGGAGGAGGCTTCCTGGGAAAGGCAGAGCTAGAGGTCAGGAGAAGGTGGCCCCAAGAGGTCTGGCCTTCCCTTGAGGGTCAGCACAGGAAGTCCCTCCCAGCCCCATCACGACCGTAACACTAACAGCTACAATTTCTTGTTTACTCTTCGCAGAAAAAAATGGAGCCGGCTTGCTGTTAACTGGGCCCTCTCATGGGGCCCTCCCACTGGCCCTACAGGCGGGCATTCTTCACTGCCCCATCTTGCAGATAAGGAAATTCAGCCAAAGACAAAGTGGCCTGTGCAAGGTCATAGAGCTAACAAGAAATGCAAAGATAGCGCAGGCCTTGTGATGAATGACAATACTGGAGCAGAGAGGGGTCTATGGGGGGGGGGGGCGAGGCAGCCCCCAGGGGCGGGAAGGGGGTGCTCATCATCCACCCCATGCAGAGTCCCACTAGAAGTCTTACTCCTTGATGTTCAACCCCAGGCAAGGCTGGGGCTGCCCCAACTGCCACGACCCAAAGCCCGGGGGGGGGGGCGGGGGGGGCGGGCACCGTGTTCGCTACAACCTCCATCACCTTCCAGAAGCATCCCCAGCCAAACGTGGAAGAAAAATCTTGCTACTTACTATGCGGCTTCAAGTCCTCCGGGGACTGACCGCCCCCCCCCTCCCAAAACACACCGCAACTCCGGAGCCCCCCGCGCGGCCCCACTAGGAGTCCTCTCAGTTGACGCCAGAGACCTAAATGGAATGGGGAGGCAGGCCACGGATGAGAAACTGAGGCAGGGCCGCCCTGGGGGGTGGGTGGGAGGAGGGCAGGGGAGAGGCCGGCTGTCTCGGGTGCTTGTTTAGCCGTATCTCCCCAGGAGCCGGGTCACCAGGCCCGCTGGGAGCCGGCGGGTGGGAGGAGGAGATGGTCCGGTGGAGTTTGGGGGGCTTCATCCCACGGCCTGCGGTGGAGAAACAAGTGGCCCTGGCGTGGCCCCGCCGGTGCCCCGGAGGTCTCCAGGCGCTGGACGTGGTGGTGTGTGGGGGGGGGATCCCTCCACCCTCTCAACCTCCGTCCCGGGGCGGGACCAGGGGGCGGAGCGGGCCGGTGACCCGCCGTGACGCGGGCCCCGCCCGCTCATATAGAGGCGCCCCGGGGCCGCAGGGACCGTGCTTCGCCGCCGCCGCCGCAGCGTCTGCCTCGCGTCCCGCCACCGCAGCTCCCCCATCAGCGCCGCCGCCGCCGCGTCCACCATCAGCGCCACCGCCATGCGGGAGATCGTGCACCTGCAGGCCGGCCAGTGCGGCAACCAGATCGGAGCCAAGGTGCGCGGGGGATGGGGCGTCGGAGACCGCCGGGAGTAGCGGAGCGGGTCCGCGAGCTCTGCAGAGGTCCCCTACCTTGGGCCCTTCGGAGGGATGGGGTCCCCAGGAGGCCAGCACCCCAGGGACGGCTGGGGGAGGGGGGCGGGGGCAGAGCCAGGCCGGGAACAAAGAGGGCGATGGGGGTGGGGCAGAGCCCTCTGTCCGCTGGCCACAGCTGGCTTCACAGCTGGCCCACTGTCCTCTTCACATGCACAAAGAGACCCTGCCCCTCCCCGCGGCTGCAGCCTAGGCGAGCTGACGCCGGCAGTATAGGCTGGGGTGATGACTCTGCCCCACCCCGCCCCCACCTCTCCCTTCTTGCTGCCTCATCCCTGCCTCCCCACCATGCCTCCCAGTCCCCCATTCACCTTGCTGGGATACAGGTTGGCAGCTGGGGAGGTCGCTGGAGGTCGTGGACCCAGAGACAGGGACAGGCCTGGCCTCCTGTTTCCCTTCCCTCTGCCCTTAACACCAAAACCGCCATCGCTCTAGTTTTGGGAGGTCATCAGCGACGAGCATGGCATCGACCCCACCGGCACATACCACGGGGACAGTGATCTGCAGCTGGAGAGAATCAACGTGTACTACAATGAGGCCACAGGTAGGGCTCAGGGGCACCTGCCAGAGTGCGCGGGCCAGGAGGCCGGGAGGGGACAGGATGCTGGTTCCTGGCACTCCCGCACCCCAGCTGCCCTCCATCTGCTTCCCTGCAGGAGGAAATTACGTTCCCAGAGCCGTGCTGGTGGACCTGGAGCCTGGCACCATGGACTCTGTCCGCTCTGGCCCATTTGGCCAGATCTTCCGGCCTGACAACTTTGTGTTTGGTGAGTTTTAGGCAAGAGAAGCCCCCTCCTCGTTCCTTTTACTTCCAAATGCTTGGTGAAAATTCTTCACATGGCATGGGAAACTCAGTGGTAATCACAGGGACCCACAGCCCAGTGGGGGAGATGACAGGGCAGTCAGGGCTGTGACAGGGGACACACAGGCCACTGTGGGAGTCCAGGACGGGCATGTGATATGGGGGAGGGTGCAGAGAAGACTTCCTGGAGGAGGTGGCATTTGAATTTAACAGTATGGACCTGAGCCAGACTGCCTGTGTGAAAATGCCAGCTCTGCCATTTCATGCATTCCACAAATAATTTATCGAGCACCTACCACATGCCAGAAGCGGTACCCCCAGATGGACAAAGCAGATGAAACTCTACCCTAAGGGACCCAACCTCCTGATGGAGGGAGATGGGCAACAGAGAAGATAAATAAGTACAAGTCAGCCACTGATTGAGTCAGCTGGGGGACGTCCACCGGGCTCTTTAATCTCTCTGTGCCCCAGTCTCCACATCTTTAAAATAAGGGTTATAAAAAAGACCTACTCTTCGGGATCTCAGGATGGCCAGGCTTAAAGCCATTAATGTGTGTAAAGCACTTAGAACAATGCCCAGCAGAGAGCACAAGGTAAATAAGCAAGTGTTGTTTTCACCATCATCGTCAGTTTCTGCAGTCTAAAACAGCAGTGCCAAGAAGCACTGAAGGGAGGAAAGGTGTGCGAGCCAGAGGGAACAGCACGTGAAAACAACAAGACACATTTGCAGCACTCAGGCTCAAGGAGCAAGCACGCTCCGTGAACAACTTTCTCTGAAACCT
This sequence comes from Neogale vison, assembly GCF_020171115.1. NCBI lineage: Eukaryota > Metazoa > Chordata > Mammalia > Carnivora > Mustelidae > Neogale > Neogale vison. Next base: position 219,965,087 of record NC_058096.1, read on the forward strand.
TTCCCAGCGCCTCCTAGGTCAGGCCGGCTGCATAACGCCCACTTGGCCTCAGACCCCAAGCTCCACCCTCTCCCCCAGCACCCCAGGGAACCTCTCTTCCTCAGAGCCGGTTTAAAGTCTGAAGTCTAGGCATTGACAGAACAAGCTGTGTGACCTTGGACAAGCGACTTCCCCTCTCTGGTCTATGTGATGATTCAGCAATCAAATCAGTAATGATATGTATCAATATCATGATACGATACGATCAATATGATCAGTATCAGTAATGATACGGCGTGGGTATGGCGCACAATATGTCCTGAGGATCTAGCTGTGGAAGGACTAAATAATGTTGGCCAAAGGATGTGAGGGATTCTAGGATGACCACGGTTGGCTCCATCGGGGCTAAGAGAGTCTATGGTCTCTGGGAGAGAGGGTAGGGAAGGCAGTGGAGCCAGCTGGCAATCCTATTTTCTCTAAGGCAGTGACATGGCACAGAGACCTGAAGGAAGAGTCAACCATGTGAATACCTGGGGGGGAGGGCATCCCAGGCAGCAGAACAGTGGGTGCAAAGGTCCTGGGGTGGCATCAGGTCTGGTGTGCTGGAGAAACAGCAAGGAGGCCTGTGTGGCCAGAGCAGAGTAGCAAGGGGGAGAGAGGGAGGAGGTGAGAGCAGGGAGGTGACAGGGTAGGGGTAGGTTATTCAGAGCCCTGTGGGCTGCAGGGAGGACTTTGCCTGTGTCTTGAGGGGGTGGGAGCCCTGGAGGTTTGTGGGTAGAGGGGGGTAACCTGACTCGGGTGCTCACAGACACCCTCTGGCGGCTTGGAGGAGAACAGACTTTGTGGGAATAAGAGATGGCGATGAGGGTGGGAACCAGTCCAGGGCAGGGTTGATGAGGTCACACCAGTGTGGAGTCAGAGGAGAGGGGATGAGAAATATTACCTTTTTGTGAAAATACCAGCACGAATTCTAATGCTAATCCTTGTCCTCCTGGAGCTCACACTTCCCTGTGAGATTACAGACAATAAACATGATTAATAGGACAGCACAGGTTTGTCAGTGTTTGTGGGGAGAGTAAGCAGGCAAGAGGGATAAAAAATGGGAAAGGGTCCAGTTGTCTATAGGGTGATCAGGGAGAGCCTCACTGAGGGTGATAAGGTCCTGAAGGAGGTGAGAGAGCCACATGGGTATCTGCTGGAAGAGCATTTCAGGCAGATGGAATGCATGTGCAAAGGCCCTGGGGCAAAAAATGTGCCTGGTGTGTTGGAGGGACAGCAAGGAGGACCCTGTGGCTGGAGCAGAGTTATGGGGGGAGGGAGAAAAGTGGGGGGGGCAGTGAGGAAGTGGCCCGTCCTGCAGGGCCTTGCAGGCTGAGGAGAAGACCTGGGTTTTTACTAAAAAGTGGAGCTGGTTTTTGAGCTGAAGTGGGATGGCTTTGAGCCGTAGTGGGGCATGAATCGATTCGGGTTTTACCCAAATCCCTCTGGCTGCTGGATGAAGAGAGGCAAGGAGGAAAGCAGAGAGAAAGATTAACAATCATCCTAACGAAATAACCTCGTTATCCACCCCCGAGCATGGCCGGGGTGGCAAGGAGGGCGAGCTCTCCCCATAACCGCGGGGCATGCCCCCTCCCCGCCCCTCCCCTCCGCAGGCCAGTCGGGAGCCGGCAACAACTGGGCCAAGGGCCACTACACGGAGGGCGCCGAGCTGGTGGACGCCGTCCTGGACGTGGTCCGGAAGGAGGCGGAGAGCTGCGACTGCCTGCAGGGCTTCCAGCTGACCCACTCGCTGGGCGGCGGCACGGGGTCCGGGATGGGCACGCTGCTCATCAGCAAGATCCGCGAGGAGTTCCCGGACCGCATCATGAACACCTTCAGCGTGGTGCCGTCGCCCAAGGTGTCGGACACGGTGGTGGAGCCCTACAACGCCACGCTGTCGGTGCACCAGCTGGTGGAGAACACGGATGAGACCTACTGCATCGACAACGAGGCCCTGTACGACATCTGCTTCCGCACCCTGAAGCTGACCACGCCCACCTACGGCGACCTCAACCACCTGGTGTCGGCCACCATGAGCGGCGTCACCACCTGCCTGCGCTTCCCGGGCCAGCTGAACGCCGACCTGCGCAAGCTGGCCGTGAACATGGTGCCCTTCCCGCGCCTGCACTTCTTCATGCCGGGCTTCGCGCCGCTCACCAGCCGCGGCAGCCAGCAGTACCGCGCGCTCACGGTGCCCGAGCTCACGCAGCAGATGTTCGACGCCAAGAACATGATGGCCGCCTGCGACCCGCGCCACGGCCGCTACCTGACCGTGGCCGCCGTCTTCCGCGGCCGCATGTCCATGAAGGAGGTGGACGAGCAGATGCTGAGCGTGCAGAGCAAGAACAGCAGCTACTTCGTCGAGTGGATCCCCAACAACGTGAAGACGGCCGTGTGCGACATCCCGCCGCGGGGGCTCAAGATGGCCGCCACCTTCATCGGCAACAGCACGGCCATCCAGGAGCTGTTCAAGCGCATCTCCGAGCAGTTCACCGCCATGTTCCGGCGCAAGGCCTTCCTGCACTGGTACACGGGCGAGGGCATGGACGAGATGGAGTTCACCGAGGCCGAGAGCAACATGAACGACCTGGTGTCCGAGTACCAGCAGTACCAGGACGCCACGGCCGAGGAGGGCGAGTTCGAGGAGGAGGCCGAGGAGGAGGTGGCCTAGGGCCCCCAGGAACCTGGAACCTCGCGGCTGCTGCTTCCGCTTCCGCTTGCTTCCGCTTCCGCTTCCGCCCGGGCCCTAGCTGACCTTTGATCCGTGAGCCTTCCTTCCCCTCCCCCGCCCGCGCTCCTGCTCCTGGACCTCCCCCAAGAACCCCAATGGCGCCCCCAGACCTATGAGCCCCAGTTGACTGTCGTCCACCCCTCCTGCTGAGCTGCCCCTCACCTCTGATCTCTGGCTCCCCCGAGCGTCCCTTCCCTCCCCTCCAGCTCTCGCCAACCTCGGTTTCCCCTGCAGGGGTGGTGGAGGGCGGCCGCTGCTGCAGCCTGGGAGCGTGCGTGCCAAAGGCGCTGTGCCCTCGACCCTCCGGCCTCCCTTGGCCTCTGCTTAATAAACGGTGTCCTGCCCTGTTTCTGTCCTGTGCATTTTTCGTCGTCCTGCGCCATTGGCAAGTGAGCCTTTTGGGATGGAAGGGGTTGGAGACGGGGCAACTGCTGGGGAGAGGGACGGAGGTTTCAGCGTCCCATCCCCGGAGAGCTGGGTAACTGAGCAGGGCAAGCCTCTGAGCCTCGATTTGTTCAGAAGGGGTGGGAGGAGGGTATCACTTTCCCTCTGTAGTCTGCTGGGGGATCCTCACAGCATGGTGACTAGTCCCCGCGCCCCGCCCCCAGCAACCATCTCAAGAGAGCAAGGCAGAATACACTGCATTTGCCTGACCTATCTTCAGAAGTCAGAGAGTGTCCTCCGGACTCCTAACCAACAGGCTCATGAAGGCCTAGCCAGGTTCGAGAGTTTGGGATATAGACTGGAGGCAAGATTCCAGAAGGGCATATGGGATGAGAGATGTGGCTGTGACTATCTTTGGAAATTGCAGTTTGCCCCAAGGAGTCTCTTGCCCGAAGTCCCACAGCTATGAGGCAGGGAGCCAGATTTCAAGCGCTGACCCCGTGAAGCCTCGAACTCTTGATTCCTCTTTATCAGCCAGAGCTCAGTGCAAGGACTGTGGTAGGCATTTGGAGCAGAAAATGATTTAATGCAAGGATTTAGGGACTTGTAACATTGTTGGAGGGACTGAAAGTGAGTTGTGGACCAGTATTTCTTAAACTTTGATGTGCAAAAGAATCACGAAGGGGTGCCTGGCTGTCTCAGTGGGTAGAACACACTCGTGGTCTCGGGGTCATCAGCTCAAGCCCCAAGGTGGGTGTAGAGCTTACATTTTAAAAAAGAAAATGTAAAAAATAAAAATCAACAGGAAAACTTGGCTAGAGCATGGCTTCCTGGGTTCTACATAGAGTTCGTGGTATAGTAGGTTGGGGGAGTGGGGCCCAAAACTGCATTTTTTTTTAAAGATATTATTTTTATGTAATCTCCCTTACCCAACGCAGGACTCACACCCACATCCCGAGATCAAGACTTGCACGCTCCACTGACTGAACCATCCAGGCGCCCCCAGACTTTGCATTTTTAACAAGCTCCCAGCTGATGGGGTTGGTACTGCTCATGAGAACACAGTTTTTAGTAGCCCTGGAATCATGTGGAACATCACAGAGCTCAGCCATCAGGGAGCTGCTTCCTCTGCTCAGTGAGAAATGTAGAGACTCAAGAGGCTGCCCCCAGAATTACCGAATCCAAGCACACCTCCCAACACCCGCAAAGCTGGAAATAGGTACACACACACCCAGAGTTCTGCCTTCCAAATTTTATGAGCATTTTTCCTTGGTAGAAATTCATCTGCAACCAGAACTGGAGCTGGGAAGAAGTCTAGGAAACGTTTTGTTTTGTTTTGTTTTTCATTTTCTCACTTCTGCAATACCAAAGGCAGGCAAACCAGGAGGAAGAGAAGAACGAAGGAGAGATGCTGAGAACCAGTCAGCTCTTTCCACCACACTCTATGCTCGCCTACCACACCCAGACTGGCCTTCCAGCCCCCTGACTGGGTCCCACCACAGCCAGGAGGAAGTGTAGAGACAACAGCCTGGATACCCCGCCCCCACCAACCCACAGCTCAGCAGGCTCAGCACAGTGAGGGGTGGTGGAGCAGAAAGACAATGGATGAGGCAGTGAACTTGGCTCTCTTTGTCATCTAAAACCCAACGTGGCCCCAAAAGAACTCCCTCTTCTATTCCCAAAACATCCCCTTCTCCAATGAATGGCACCATCCAGTTGCTCAAACCCCAAAGCTAGCAGTCCCCTTGATTCCTCATTTCCTATGCCCCACACGCACTTCCTATCTTTTGCTGAGGCTCACTGTCTGCATCTCCAAAATGTATCGCAAATTTGACCCCTTCTCCCCACTTGTCTATACCCTGGTGTAAGCCACCATTTTCCACATTCAGAAACCTCCCTGCAATCGCTTTCCTGGACACCCTTCTGCCACTCCAGTCCCCCTGAAGTGAGTCCTCCTTCCAAAGCAGCCCAAGAGGAGCCTTTATATGCAAATAAGAGACTGTCCCTCCCTAGCTCAAACCTTCCCACCAATCTCCTCACACTCCGGCTGAAACCCAAATTCTCACCTTGGTCTCTGCCCGCTGCTGACTCCATCCCTATCACCCTCCCCCACACTCATTAAGCTGAAGCTGCAGTGACCTTTTTGTGCTCAATCCAATCAAGCTTGATTCAACCTCAGGGCCTTTGTGCATGCCATTCTGCTACCAGAGGTGCTCACAACTGGCCATTTCTGGTCTACAGCTTTCCGTTCAAATGTCACCTCCTCGGAGCAGCCTGCCCTGGCAAACAGAAATCAGCACCCAGCCCCTCTCCACCCACTATCTTGTTTCATTTCACTGATGGCGCCTGTTGCTAACTCACAAATTATCTTATCTATTTACACACCTGTTTCTTTTATCTGTCCCCTTGCCTCTCCACTGGCATGTAAGCTCCACAAGAAGAGGAATCTTGTCTACCTTGGTCACCACGTGCCTAGAACAGCCTGATGTAACACAGGCCTTTAGTAATTCTTTGTTGCATGAATGAGCAAGTGCACTGTAGATGTCCTGATTCCCTCCTTCTACAGAGAGAAGAATGAAGGAGAGAGTACAGAACGCAGCTTCTCAGACTAACCCCCCAGGAGGCCCATCTCCCCTACTCACACCCTTGGGTGAGCCCAAGGAGTGCGGGGCTGGACCTGGTGATGGCTTCTGACCAACAGGGTACATCAGAGGTATTGGGACACCACTTCTAAGATCAGGTTACAAAAGATTGGGACTTCCATCTTGATGAGCTCTGTGGCCTTCTCAGCTCACTTGCAGTAGTGAAGTGAGCAGCATGTTGGGAAGGTCCACGTGGCAAAGAACCAAGGGTATCCTCCAGCCAGCAGGCAGTGAGGGCCTGAGACGCTTGGTCCAACAATCCACAATGAACCCAGTCCTGCCAACAACTAAATAGCAAGCTTCAAAGCAGCCCCTTCCCCAGCTGGTCCTACGGATGAGACCACAGCCCACAATAGAAGATTCTGATAAGCTGTGCCCTGAGTCCTGGCCCCCACAGAAACCGTCAGATGACAAATGTATGTTCTCTTATGCCACTGACTCTAGGGTGATTTGTTACACAGCAATAGTTAATTAATACAGAGAAGTCAAATGACTTGCCTAAGGTCATTAAAGAAGGGAGACATTAAAGAATGGAGTCAGGCCTTTGAACTCAGGTCTCTCTGACTCCAAGGTCACTTTCTTAAACATTCAGCTGACCTTCCTCCCACAATAACAGACAGAGCATATCAAAATCTTGATTCAGGCCTCATAGTAGACAATTTACATGAATTCTTTCACTGGGACATCACAGGATCTGTGAGACAGGTACCATATCCATTTACATTCCAGATACAGCTCTGAGCTGCCCAGAGAATCCCACTCTGAGTTCACACATCAGGGGTGTAAACACAGTCACGACATGCACAGAATCACTTGCCTCTTTACACAGTCTGATGGAGGAGACACAGACCCCACAGCCACAGAGACGCTCACCTCCAGAATCCCCCCAAAACATGCCAGGCATGTGAATTCTCACCTGTGCACACCTATATCCATACAGACCTTCTCAGTACCTTTCAGGAGGCCAAGGAGCCTCACAGGGTCTGTTGAATTTGGACTCCCTCGGTCTGCCTCTGGAGTTTTCTGTGTATGTGCGTGATCATGGGTACCTGTATTGTGTTCTGCCTTTGTGCTGCAAGTATGTCCTTGTGCTTCCCAAGGACAAGGTGGCCATCTGTCCACTTGCATTCTGTCTCTTTCCAGGTCTGCAACTCTGCTTGGGGATGTCTGGATGGGTCTCTCTCCATGTGTGTGACTATGTCTGGCTATGACTCTGGCTCGGGGCAGGGTCCTAACCATGTCTGTCCCTCTGTTACTGTTCTATCTGTATCTGCACTCTATGCGCTTCTATCTCTTGTCCAGATCTGTATTTCCATTGTCCTGTCTGTACCCACAGCTGTGGTCTGTAATCTTCGTCTGGAACCAGCTGCTGGCTGTACCTGTGTGTCACCTCTGTCACATGGCTGGGCAAGGACTTCTCCGGATGTGTGCTGTCCCTCTGCACTCCTGGATTTGTGTCCCTGAGGACACTCTGCTGGACGTCCACCTCCCTGGCTCCCCTGTGTCCCCTCTCCAGCCTGGCTCCCTCTGGTGGTCCTACAGGGAATGGCTGGTGCTGATGGGCCAAAGGAAGGAAGAGTCGAGGAAAGAGGAAGCATTTCAGGCAAATTGTGAATCTTTGGCTGCCCCAGAGAGAGGAAGGCTTGGGTGTAATGTCAGGGACTAGAGGTGCCTTGGCCTGGCAGAGCGGTGCTGGGGGTCTAGCCTCTGAGCCTGAGCTCATGCTCACCCTACCCTCAGAAGGCTAGAAGGCAGGATGCCTGGGTCTCTCACAGTGGGTGGGGGCGGGGGCCTCCCTCCGGGACGTCACCCCGTCAAACTTCCTCTCCCAGCCACACAGGAAGTTGAGCGGGCTCAGGGCCCAGCCCTGCACAAGCACAGGCCCCCAGGACCCCTGGGGCAAGGGCCCCACTGCCGGAGGTGGCCCTGCAGGGACCATGGGATCCAAAGCAGAGTAAGAGCTGCGCCCTTCCCCACTCTCTAGACCACGACTCCCAGAGCAGGCCTGGGCTGGGGCCAAGAGGAGCTGAACTGGGGCAGGCCCGGGAGGGGCTGTGAGCCACAGCGGCAGGTGGCTGGGCCGGGGGCAGGCCTCTCAGCAGGCCTGCAGTGTGAACTTGACTCTCGGGCACTCTCAGCCCCTCTTCTCTCCCTCTCTCTCTCTTTTGCCTTCCGGCTCTGCATGACTAAGTCTGTAACTCTGAGCAGGCACCTCTTGGTGTATCAGAGAGATGGGGAACATGGCTTCAGGGGGCCGGCAGGGGACCGAGAGGTGAGAGAAGATGGTGTGGGGCCTTGTGCCCAAGTGCTTGTGTGGGATCGCGTGGGCAGGAGGGTGAAGAGCTCGGGGTGTCCCTGGCGGGGTGTCAGAGGCTGTGTCTGTCGGCAGCCAGACCCATCTGTCCGCTGTCTCTCTTCAGGTCTCGCTGTTGCTCCCCCAGAGCCCAAGTCCCAGCATCCTCTGTGGGGTGGGCAGAGTGGAGGGGGGCAAGGGAGCATGGCAGAGAGGGCACGGCTCACAGCCCAGGGCTTGTGGCCCTCCTTGCTCTGACGAGAAGTCGGGTCAGCCCCTGGGGCACCATAAAGTCTCCCACTCCAAGAAACACGGGCAGGTGCTCTTGCTCTCAAGACGACCCCGGGCAGGCACGCACACACTGTCCCAGCCACACTCACAGCCACGCAAGAAATTGTGCGTGTTATTTGTCCTTGCACTAGCTAGATCTCACACACTTGCACTCCCACCTACTGAACAGCCGGGGAGACACAGGATAGAATCACACACACACACACACACACACACAGTCACACTCTCATTCTGCTCCACACTTCTCAGTCATGCACACAATCAACACTACTGTTCACACATCACCACACGACCTGTACACACCGCCACAAATCACCGAGGGCACACACACATAGTTACACCTGTCACACGCACACACATGTGGCATTGCAGACACATGGATTGCACGACTGCACACCCAGAAGCAAGCCCCTGGGCTCACTGAGCCCATGTCCCATGTGTCCTGTCCCACAGAGGGGATCCACCTGCCGTGTTCGATTGGTTCTTTGAAGCAGCCTGTCCTGCCTCCCTGCAGGAGGGTGAGTTGGTGGCCTCAGGTGGGAGTGGGGACCTGGGGGATGGGCCTGGGGCCCTGCACTGAGAAGCCTGCTCTCCCGCAGATCCCCCCATCCTGCGGCAGTTCCCCCCAGACTTCAGGGACCAGGTATGCAGGCTGGCTCTTTGCTCCCCTTGGACCCGGGCCAGTCCGCCCAAGGCGGAAGACTGTCTTGGCCAGGGCTGGGCTCTCAAGCGGCTTGTGCTTCTCTCCACCCCCAGGAGGCTATGCAGATGGTGCCTAAATTCTGCTTCCCTTTCGATGTGGAAAGGTACGGATAGAAGCGGACACTCAGGGACCCAGGAACTCAGACTGGTGGACACAGTACTGGCTGGGGGAGGGGGACAGGTCAGGGAGCTGGGGCCCTCAGGTCTCTGAGAGCCCTTCCCACCTGCAGGGAACCCCCGAGTGTCGCTGTGCAGCATTTCACCTTCGCCCTCACAGACCTGAGCGGCACCCGCCGATATGGTTTCTGCCACCTACGGGCTGGTGCCCACAGTTGCCTCTGCATCCTCAGGTGTGGGGTATGGGCTCTGGGGTGGGGGTGGGAAGGGCCCTGGCCTAGGGGTAGTTCCTAGAACCTGTCTTCTCCCTATAGTCACCTGCCTTGGTTTGAGGTTTTCTACAAGCTGCTGAACACAGTGGGCGATCTCCTGGCCCAGAACCAAGTGAGACCAGCCCCCCCCCTCTTCTTAATCCTGTGCTAGTCCCAGCCCTACCCTCCCAAGCCCCCGGCCAGGCTCAGAACCTCCAGGCCTGAGCTAAGACCTTCGGCTCCTCCCAGACCACTCAGCCCCAGTCAAGGGCCTCAGAATCCCCAACCCGCATCCCGGCTCAGACACCCCGCTCCCGTCCAGGTCTCTGAGGTTGAGGAACTTCTCCTAAACCTGCTGCAGCAGCCCCTGCCTGTGACTCAGGCGTCAGTCGAGCTGGTGAGTAGCCCTCAGGGGGGACCCCCTTGGGAGGATGGGGAAGCTGCACCCCAGCCCTGAGGACCACACAGCCACAACCTCTCTCCCAGGGCCGCGGAGTGACTGTCTCCAGTGCGCATAGCATCCCGCCCCCTGCCCCCGGGAACAGCGGGCCGGTGAGCAGAACTGGGGACCCGGTTAGGTTGGGCACCCCGGTGAGGCCAACCCCTGACTGATCGGTGCCCCCGCCCATCGCCCCCTACCAGCTTTCCTGCTTCGTAGCCCCCGACTCCGGCCGCCTGCCATCCATTCCTGAGAACGTGAGTTCGGTGCTGGGGACGGGAGTCCGGGGGAGGGGGGCGGGGAGTCCCGAAACCCACCCAGAGGGGGCGGTCGGATCCTGCGGTTCCCTGCGCCCAGCGCTTCTCTCCGATCCTCAGAGGAACCTAACGGAGCTAGTGGTGGCGGTGACCGACGAGAACATCGTGGGGCTGTTCGCCGCGCTCCTGGCGGAGAGAAGGGTCCTACTCATCGCCAGCAAGCTGAGCACCGTGAGGCGGGGCCAGCCGGGCCGCGGGTGGGGCCCAGGCCTGGCTTGGTCCCTGGGGGCGGGACGGCGGGGCGGAATCCTGGTTCTAATTCCACAGCGTGAGAGTCGAGGCAAAGTCCTGACTCTGCGGGTTTGAAAATCAGGGTTGGTCTGGATCCTGGCTCCGCCCTTCTGGGGGGAATCAGAGTGGGCTGCGCTGTAGTGCCCCCTCTTTGGGAGAGCTTAGTCCAGACCCCACCCACTAGGGGCCGAAACAAGACTGGCTCCGCCCCTCTGGGGGGATGCACCCAGGGAGCGCTAAATTGTAGTTTCGTCCCTAAGAGGAGGACGAAGGTCGCAAATACAGGACGAACGCGAGCTCCATCCCTAGGGACTGAGGGAAGCTGAACTCTAGCTCCGCCTCTTAGGGGTGGAGTTACTGGGCTGTTCAACCACTGAGGGGAGAGATCCCGAGGGTTGCATATTAGCTCCGCCTCCTAAAGGGAACGACTGGGACCTGCTGAGTAGTGGCCCCACCAGCTCCAAACACTGTAATTTGCCGAATTCTTGGGCTTCACAGGACTCCAAAAGGGATTTGAATTTTCACCTCTTACCCAGTAGTGCGTGGGGAAGGGGCGAGGAGGGGTAGATAGGGACAGAAGTCTGGGGACGTGGGAAATGGAGCCAGGAGAGCCACTATCCCAAAGAGGGTCCCTGAAGCTTGGGGTGGGGGGTATGTCCAGTCCTTGACTCCACGGCCCCCTACCTATCCACAGCTGACATCGTGCGTCCACGCGTCCTGCGCCCTCCTGTACCCCATGCACTGGGAGCACGTGCTGATCCCCACGCTGCCGCCGCACCTGCTAGACTACTGCTGGTGAGGGGCGGAGACTGGGAGCAGCGAGGCTAGGGGGAGAGCCCAGGGGTCCCGGAGACTGTGGGACGGCGCTCGCATGACCTGTCCCCTCGGTTGTCTGCAGTGCGCCCATGCCCTACCTCATCGGAGTGCACTCCAGTCTCGCCGAGGTGAGTGGGGGCGGACCCGGACCGCAGCGGCGGACGGGATTCCCCTCCTCCTGCATTCCCAGGAACCGCCCAGGCCAGAGATCCTCGGGCTCTGGGCAGCCGTCCCCAAGCCCCCTTCCTAACGCAGAGAGTGCGGGAGAAAGCTCTGGAGGAGGTCGTGGTCATGAACGTGGACTCCAATACCTTGGAGACGCCCTTCGACGACGTGCAAGCGTTGCCCCCAGACGTGGTCAGTGTCACCCCTTCTATGCTCCTGCCGCGTCGTGGAGACCAAGGCCTCACACCCGCCCGCTCACAGCTTCCCAATGTCCCGCAGGTGTCCCTGCTGAGGCTGCGGCTAAGGAAGGTAGCGCTGGCGCCCGGGGAAGGGGTTTCCCGTCTTTTCCTCAAAGCGCAGGCCCTGCTCTTCGGGGGCTACCGCGACGCACTCATCTGCAGCCCGGTGAGCAGTGGAGAGGCTAAGGGAGAGGCCTGTTGGGTCCTTGAAGGAACAACAACAACAGTAATAATAATACCTAGCCTTTATGGCGTGCTAACTCTGTGCCTCTGTTTGTTCATCTGTCAAATGGAATCCCACGAGTACCCGCACAAAAGGGTCATGGGAGTCAGGGAATGCGCATGCGCAAAATATTTGGATAGTGCCTAGCACATCGTGAGCACTCGACAAATGCTAGGTTTTACTGTCACCATATCTCATTTAATGCTCACAACTGTATGATGAGATAGATCCCATTCTGGTCCCATTTTAAGTTTGCTGCATAGACACACGATAGAATAAGGGAGACAGCTGGGGTCCAGGAGAGCCTCGGAAGTTTAGATCGCGGGTATTTCTTCTAGGGCCAGCCTGTGACCTTCAGCGAAGAAGCCTTCTTGGCCCAGAAGCCCGGGGCGCCCCTGCAGGCCTTCCATCGACGGGCTGTGCACCTGCAGCTCTTCAAACAGGTGCGCTAGAACCCTGAGGGCGGCGCCGGGGGGCGGGGCGAGGGCGGGGCGAGAGCGGAAAATCCTGGGTCCCTGGGGGGCGAGCTGGAGCTAGAGGGACGGACGCCTGAGTACTACAGGGGACACTAGAGGCTGTCCGGCGGAGTCCCACCCTTCAGGGTCCTCCCTCGGGCTGGGGAGGCATGACGGAACTACCGTTTCCCTGAAGTTGGGAGCCCCTGACTCCTGGGGATAAGATCTATTCCTAGGTTCCTGGGGAGATTGAGGTGGGATTAAATCCCTGGGTCCCTAAGGATAGAGCATCCGGGGCAGGAATGGGACTCCGGGGTTGTACGGTACGTGCGGGACTCTGTAAGGGGCGGGTCGCGAGTGCGCACTCCCCTTGCTGGGGAGGAGCCGGGCGGGGACTCCGGGGTTGCAGGGACATAGGGGAGAAGTGGAGCCGGATTCCTGGGTTCTTCGGAGGTGGACTGGACTCTAGGGTCCATCTGTGTTGGGATGGGTTCTTGGGTCCCTGAAGATGAGGTCGACTTCTTCCAGGATCACCGAAAGGAGTGTCAGAGTCCGACTTCCGGGTCCCTATGAGGGGCGGGGTCTGGTCCCTGACGGATTCAGACCGGGGCCAAGGAGAGAGGGTTGGGTTTCTGGCATCCTGAGGAGGCTCCAGACTCCTGAGTCCTGGGGGGGTGGGTCCCTGGAGGGGCCAGGGATGGCTTCTGCGTGGGTAGAATCCTGAGTCCCCGAATTCGGATGCGTTGGTGGCAGCCCTTTCTGACCCTTCCCCCTCCCCCAGTTCATCGAAGGCCGACTGGAGAAGCTGAACACGGGAGAGGGCTTCTCAGATCTCTTTGAGCAGGAGATCACCTGCAACGAGGGCTTCTCAGGTGAGCCCTGTGCCTAGCCCGGAGCCCCCGCCCCACCAGCACCCCAGCCTCGGCCCACCAGCCATGACCACGTCTCTTCATTGCAGGCGCTGTTCGCTCCTACCAGCTCTGGGCAGACAACCTAAAGGTAGTACCACCGAACACGTGTTTAGCGTTTATTTTGGGCTGACTTAGCTCCATAATAGTCCCCAGGGAGGGTCATCATTATGCTCATTTACAGACAGAAGTGAAGATACTGAGACTCGCCTAGGGAGAGGGCCTTGCTCAGCATCACACCGCTGGGGTGGGGAGGTGGAGTCATGGGTAACCCCAGGGTACCAAGTCTCTCTCCCTTGCCATTCTCTCTCCCCAGAAAGGTGGTGGTGCCCTCCTGCATTCTGTCAAGGCCAAGACCCAACCAGCTGTCAAAAACATGTACCGTTCGGTGAGGCTACAGTAGACAGGCCACTTACCAGGGTGACAAAGACAAGGGGACAAGGCACATGTCAACCCCTCATGGGGGCAGGACATTTTACCCCCCGATTTAAAGTGCAAACATTTTGATCAGAACCAAACCAGCAGTTAAGCCATTAACAAGTTTTCCTGCTTTTATTCTCCATTTGCCTACTTTTGTCAGGATCGTTTCTTCCCTATTGAAATTGACAACCCAGCTTCATTGGTGAACATCTTCTGTCCCCAGATGCTACAGTCCCAACCTCTGCGCTTCGGTTTCCTTGTCTCCCAAGCCCCGAAGTGTCCTGTGGCCAGTGTCTGCAGCTCCAAATTGTCCCTTAGGTTTTATTCACTTCCCTGGTTTTTGAATGCTGGTACATTATTACAATGTTCCATTTTTGCCACTCCCCATTCAGTGGTTATGTCCCCTGGGAACACTTGGGTTGACTTCTTAGTCAATTCAGATGGTGTATGGAGAATTGTGACTGTCTGTGAGGCACAAATGTGAACAGAGGGCAAGGCAGTTGTTCTACGGGATGGAGAGCTGAGTTCTCAAAATGCTCGGGGTCAAATCGCCGAGGAGGTTAATTCTCTTTTGGCTCCTCCGCAGGCCAAGAGCGGCTGGAAGGGTATGCAGAGCCTTCTGATGTACAAGGTAAGGCCAGTAGCCAATGGCTGGGGCAGTGGAAGAAGGGGCTCCTGGCTCACCCACCCTCTTCCTAGGATGGGGACTCTGGCCTGCAAAGGGGGGGTTCCCTGAGAGCCCTGTCCCTCACCAGCCGCTCAGACCGTCTGCAGCAGCGCCTGCCTATCACGCAGCACTTTGGAAAGGTACCTGTGTCCCCCCCACGCCACCCCTCACCGCAAAGGCTCACACCTGGAATTACCACCTAGTCCTCCTCTCATTCTGTCTCCACCCAGACTTTTCTCACTCACCTACCCCAATATCCGGAACCCACTTAACACTCACCCTCCTCCAGAAACCTGATTCTGTAGTTCCTGAGGCCCTGCCCTCCAAATCTGTCCTTTGCAGAACCGGCCCCTGCGCCCTAGCAGGAGAAGGGGGCTGGAGAGCCCTTCTGAGTCCCTGGAGGAGGGGTAAGGCTCAAAGGCTGGGAGTGGGGAGGGGGCAAAGTTGGAAGTGGGAGGCTAGGACCCATCCACCAGGGGAGGATGGTGCCTAAACTCAAGAAGCTTCAGAGGAGTCCAGTCAGGACTGGGGTCTTGGGCAGACATCTGAGGCTGCCCATCCTTACCCAGGGCACCTGCTCTGAGCCCTGAGGATGCCCAGGACCCATGGGCAGAGGAAGCTCTGGACAGCAGTTTCCTGGGGTCTGGAGAAGAGCTGGATTTGCTGAGTGAGATTCTGGACAGTCTAAGCATGGGAGCCAGCAGGACGGGAGGCCTGCGGCCCAGCCAGAGCTTGGACTGCTGCCACAGAAGGGACCCAGACAGCTGCTTCAGCTTGGTGAGAGCCCCCCAGTCCTCCCCCTCGAGTCCATCTTTCTTCCCAGCCCCTCCAGCTTCTGAAGGCCAGCAACTTGCCCATCTCCCCACCCCTATCCAGCCTGACATCCCGGGAACATCAAGATGGCAACCAGATGAGGAAAAAACACCAGAGCCTCAGCCCCTGTCCCTACCTGCTGACCTGCCATCTCTGCAAATCCTCCAGCCTTTGGATGCCACGACCTCCTCAAAGGACCCTACTTCCCAGCCACCCTTGGAGGCCAGCCAAGAAGTCATCTCTTCATCCCAGTCCTCATTGGCTTCTGCAGATCCAAGCAGCCAAGGAGACCCTGAGCCCCATCTTCTAATCCTACATCTCTCTCCTTCCCCCAAGGCAACCAAAGATCCCAGGGCCCAGGAGAGGCCCTGTGCCCAGCTCTCCACAGCACCCACCCACTCCAGCCCTCTTGAAGGTTCCCAACTTCTGGTCCCCACAAAGCCCAACTCGGATATTACCTGGACATCCCAACCCCTTGATTCTTCCTCAGATCCTGGTTCCCCAGAGAACCCCAGATGCCAGCCCTCTGAGGTCCCACAGGCAGAGCACGCTCACCGCCAGCTCCCAGAGGGGCCAGGAGCCCTCAGACCCCCTGCTGCACCTGCCAACAGTTGGCAGGATCCCCAGGCTTGGAGCCGGCCCAGAGTCGCTGAGCTTAAAAAGTGTTTTGAAGGTTAAGAATCAGGGACCTGGCAGAGACCCCAGTCCTTCAATAAAGCCACAAGAACCCAAAGCTGGTTTTCCTGGTGAGTTTATCTGGGGGCTCTTTCTCTGCTCAGAAATGTACCCCATCCACTTCCTTCCTCCTGGGGCAGCCTCCAGCTGATTCTGACGTGTAGCTGAAAGCCCCTCCCTTCCAGGAAGCCCTCCTAGTCCTAGGATCCTTGCAACCTTATGATTCGTCTCTCAACAGCCTATGAGCCCTGAGTTTGTTCCCTCCATCTAGACTACCTCCTGCCCCCATCAGCTCAAAGAGAAAAAGCTTTTACTATATCTCCCTACTAAATGTATGTATGTGTGTATGTATATAAAACGTGAGCAATACACTCTCCCTTGCCCTCAGGGACAGGGTCTTTAAAGCACCTTCTTCCCTGCTATTCTTAAGCACTGGGTAGGTCTGATTACCCAGAGAGGGCTCTGCCTTCCCCCAAGGTCACACAGCAAGGAAGATGGATAGAAAAGGAGACCTAGATGGGCAGGCAGCCCCGCACTGTCTCCTTGGAGTCCTGGGGAGCCCGGGCCTCGGCTGCATGGTTGAACTGAAAGGAAAGGAGAGGCTTTGTCGGGCCCGTGTGGCAGCAGGACAGAGGCCGATCGAAGACGGTGCAGCAAGCGCGGAGGCGGCCCCCCAGCCCCGGCATCCCCAACTGCAGGCAGAGTCAAGCAGAGGTGGCATGCTTCACCGAGCCCGCCAGGCAGGGTGCCCCGTGGCCCCCCAAGTCCTCCTGAACCCTCAGAGGCTGTTGTCTTGGTGGCAGCTGCTGTGTGTGAGCGAGCACCGGGCGGTCCTGGCCAGTGGTGGTGGCTGCAGCGGGCCCCAGCATTCAGATGAGCCGCTCCTCGGGCGGCAGCTTGAGGTTGGGGGGCGGCGGCACGCGGGCACCCACCTGCTCCTCGCTGCTGGGCCGGTAGGTGCCCTCTGTCTGCCGCTTTTCACGCAGTTTTCGCACCAGCAACACGAGCCCCACGGCCAGAAGCAGGGCAGCCAGGAGGGAGAAGACCACAATGATGGCAGTGATGGCCCCCTGAGACTGCAGGAGAGGGGACAGGTTGACTGTCCACCCTTACCTGAGATGCATCCAGGGCTCCTTATTGTCCCAACACCATCGTCCACCCCCGCCTGGGATTCCCCCTCCCAAGCACCTGCCACCTCTGGGAGTCTGGGCCCCTTGACCTGCTACACGTGGGATGCCTGAGTAACTTCCCTGCTGCCCTCCTCCTAAAACCCCAACTCACCAGGGCCCCATCGGAGCCAGAGCCTGGCTCAGCAGGTGTAACAGTGCCGTTCTCATTTATAGGGGGATCCAGCGCTGTAGGGAGGGGGTAGGTAAAAAGTACAAATTTATCCTTATCTATCCTTCCCATCTTGGCACCTTCCTTGGGCATCCCTCCGTTAGAGCTCTGCCTTTCTGAATCTTCTGTTCTGATAGAGACTGTGGGAGCCCTGCATGCAGGGGCTGGCCCAGTCCTTCCTGCCCCTCTAGCCACCCCCAAACCAGCAAAGCCCAGCAGTGAGCAATCAACCTAGAGCAGTCTGCTGTTTGCGATGAGCTGGGGTCTGCTATAACAGATGATGTCTGGAAGCCAGACCCTGGCTCCCCCCCCCCACCACCTCTCCAGCCCTCCCTTGGCCCTTAAGGATCTGGGTGGATCCTGCGTTTCCCTGGAGTGTCTGACTCACACCTCCCCCCCGGGGTTCCCGAAACTGAAATACAAGCACTGAACGGCTGGGTCCACACCTATGGCCAGTCTGGTCAACCTGGGATCAGAGGCCCAGGCAGGCCTCCTCCTGGCTCCCAGTCCGCCCAAAACACTTCAACCACACTGAGACTCGGGTACACAAGCTCCTCTCCCCAGGCCCCAGTACTGCCTTCCTCGGGAACTCGGGAATTTCTACACCAACTCCAATCGTCCAAAGAAGCCCCTACCCTGATCGACCCTGTAGACTCCTCTCAAGGTATCCCATGACCGCTCCCCGTTCTTGACCTCTCCAGGCCCCAGGTAACCCGCGCTTCCAAGCCCCGCCGCGCGCGCCCTCCACCGGTACCTACTTTGCCCCCGGGCCGGGCCCCAGCGGGCCGGCAGCAGCGGCAGGCCGAGCGCCAGAAGGAGCCCCAAGCCGGGGCTCGCCATGGGCCGGGCGACAGGCTGGTGGCACCGGGGACCCGGCTTCTCGCGCGCGCTGCTTCTACCGCATCTCAGGCCGGGGGTACCTGCGACCCGGTACCTGAAGCGGGAGAAAGAGAAAGGTATGGGGGAGGGGGCTAGACCCGGGCGCAGGCCCAGGGGAGGGATGACCCGCCCAGGGCACCCCAGAGTCCCGCCCCGCCCCCGCCGCCAGAGGTCAGAGATTAAAGATTAACTCCGGGCGGCGCGTACCCGGGCTGGGGAAAGGAAAGGGGAAGGGGGGGAAGGGGTGGCAGGCGAAGCCGTGCGTCCTACCTCCCCACCTGGCCCAGGCGTCCTCGACCTTGCTCAGGTTCCCTGTCCGGGTACCTGGCTCGAACCCTCGGTGCCTCCGTCGGTAACTCGCACTCCTCCAGCTCCGCCCGCTCACGTGACCCGGAAAGTTTAGTCACTCACCTGGGAGGGGAGCGCACTTCCGGCTTGTGCACCTGAGCCTAAGCGAGGGGGCGGAGCCAAACGGGGGTGGGACCGCGCCAGGAACGCACCTGTAACGGGAACTCCGTAACACCGAAGAGTAAAAAGGGACGAAAGCGCGCAGGGGTAAGAGAGACCTCCCACCGATATTGCTGTCGCATCTGTAGGATCGCACAAGGATGGAGATAAACCCGGCGTGGAGACACGGGGGCATGGGTCATGCCTGCGGCGGATCCGAATGGGTGGCCCCTAACAAAAACACACCTGTGCGGTACACATCCGCCCGGGAGCCAACCTGCAAAGAGGACATGTGCGTGGATATGGAAGAACACCTATGGGAGACATCTGCATTGAATCGCCTCTATTTGGCATATAGCTGAGTGCAAGCACACCTGCGCGGAAAACAGCTGTATAGAACACACCTGCATTATAAGAAACACCCGGTGGGGCACTCTGGTGTAGGATACCTACACCAGATGCGTTTTGCAAACGCATCTGCGTGGCTTGCACATGAAATGGACAACACTTGTGTGAGGAATTCCTGTGTGGAAATGTATGGGAAAGACCCGTAGGAGACACACCAACATTTTAGAACATCTTATAGAACCCAGGTATATGGAAACATACCCATACGGGTGTACAATTAACTGCAACATACCTATGTGGGGGGGGGCAGGCGGAGGTGAGCTGTATAATGCATTCCTGGGTGGATTTCTTTTGAGAAACGTACCTGTGAGATGAAGGATATAGCCATGTATGAAGAACCTCTGCAGGGAATTTAGACCAAATTTAAAAAAAAAAAAAAACAACAACTGAGGACGTCTGCATGAGGCACATTCATTTTGCAGCCCATGGGAGCTTCGCGGGGGTGGGGGGGCAGCAGGACAGAGGCTCATGTGTGTGGAGGCGTACCTCTCAGGGACGTGTCTGTGAGAAAACACCTATTTGGGACATTTCTCTGGGGAAACATGTGTATGCCCCATGTTGTGGGCGGCTGCAAGGACCACCTATGAAGAAAACATCTGTGAGGGGCCTCCAAGAGGACACTCGGACCTTTGGCCATCAGGCCCTCTCCAGAGGCCGTTGGTCTGGGACTCACAGGTGTGTCTGAGCACATCTGTCTGGGCAAAAGTAAGCTTGGCTGTGCTTTTCGATAGAGGACGGTGATAGTAAGACGTCCACCCCCCCTGGGAACTCTAGGGTGAAGAGCAATGGTTAAAGGGAAATGAATCACTTTTAGAGTATAGCGCGATGGGTCTGGTTAATTCCAGGTCTGTTTAAATCCCCGCTTTGCCGCTCACTGGGCATGTGGCCTGGGTAGAGCAGTTTAACCTTCTGTTTCCTCTTCTGTGAAGTGGGAAAGCCAGTCCCACCCACCTTATAAGGTTTTGGCGAGGATGATTCGAGGCGTGAGTAAAAGGCCTGGACTGTGCAACGCCGTGAATCAATGTTAGTTATTATTATTTTTCGCCAAGTGGGCTGGCCGCCCCTCCTCCTAATGGTGACTCGAGAAACTGCGCCCGAAAGCAGTGAGAGGGACATTCGGCAGGTGCAGCGAGCGCGGCAGGCTGGTGCCCCGCCTCCAGCGCTCGGCTTCCCGGTCCTCATCCGCACTCGCGCCTGGGACACTGAGATGCCTGGGGCACTGAGATCCCCAGGTTGGACTGGAGAGAGCAGTCGGCACGGCGACCGAATCCGGCCGCGGCCTCTTTAAGACTGCCCAGCCCGCCTGAAGCTGCGGGGGCCCGAGGCAGCAGGGGATCCGCGCGGAAGCCCCGCCCACGTGGGGCGGGCGGGCGCAGCTCGGAGAGCTCTGGCCAATAGAAAACCGACTTTGCAGCCGCGCCGCATGTTGATCTTGCGTTTCCCCGTCTGAGTGCAACCGAAAAGGAAGGCTCGCGGGCGGGATGTTTCAGGGGGCAAGCGGCGCTTCTTGATTTTCTGTTTCTGTGGCCGAGTTGGGACTGTGAAAAGAGCGCGCGGGCGGATGGAGGGCTGGGTGGCGTAGGGTTGGTTCTTGAGTATGTCTGGGGAAAAAGAGAACCTTAGTGCCTAAAGAGGAATAGTAGGAGAGGGAGGTCAAATGGAAACGGATTACGAAACCAAATCTGATATCTCTCGACTGCGCCCCCTTGGACTGAGGGTAAACTGAGGCACGCAAGGCGGAACTCTGAGAGCAGAATGGAGACCACTGATCTCTCTAGCCCCTCTCTCCAAAATGAACCCTGGTGCTTCCCGTGCACTACCAGAGCATCACCCGGCATTCTGCCCCACACCCGCAGCTCCGCCTCCGGCCCCCTCCCCCCGAGCGGATCGCGGGAGGAGACGCAAGTTCTGGCTCGGGCGGCAACGACTAGCAGTCGCCGCCTCCTGCAAGTGCTAGAGCCGGGCGGGCGGCGCAGAGGCTGCGGTGGCAGTGGCCGCGGAGCCGGCCCTGCGGGGCCCCGGGGGGGAGGGGGAGCCGCGAAGCCCCCGCCGAGGCCGCCACTGCCGGGCCTCCCCTCCCCCCCCGGGCCGGCGCCATGCGGGGGGGCCCGAGCGATGCGGAGCGGCGGCAGCGCTGGGGTCGCCTCTTCGAGGAGCTGGATAGTAACAAGGATGGCCGCGTGGACGTGCGCGAGTTGCGCCAGGGACTGGCCCGGCTGGGCGGGGGCGACCCGGACCGCGACACCCAACAGGTACCCCCGCCGGGACCCCAGCCTGGCGCGCGGCGCTCCGGCCCCGCCGGCGCCGGTAACCCGAGCCCCTGAATGGAGCGCTGCAGCGGCCAGCGACTGCCTGTGGCCGCGCTCCAGTGCGGGTGCCCAGCCTGGGCATCTCTCTCTCCTTCCCCCTGCCCTGCGTGTCGGGGCCTAACGGGCTCGCCCAAGACGGAGCCACGGAGGCCCCAGGCCTGCAGTTCAGCTGCCAACACCCGGTCCCCACCCCCTTCGCCGGTGCCTCGAGGGTGGGGGATGTCTTGCCCGCGAAAGGAGCGGGTCCGGTCTCCTGCCCACTGTCCGAGACACACCCTCCTCTGAACTCTTTGCCCATCCAAGACATACCCTGCTCCTCGCCTCAGGAGACACACCCTTTCCCATCCTCCCTCCGCTCCTCTGGGCACCCACTGCCCTCCCAGCCAGCTGCCCCAGCCTCTCTGTGTTTACATTTCCCTGGCGGCCCTTTCCCCGGCCTGGCTTAATGCCCCAGGCTACCCCAGCCCAGAGCCCAATCCCGACCGAGGCCACCCTCAGCAGGGGATGTAGCAAAGCGGGAGCCCTCCCCTAGGCCTGTGCAGGTCTCCTTTACACCTCTAGCCCCAGATGCCACTGGAGTGTCTCTGCAGCACGCTGAGACCTCCAGGACAACCTCCCACTTTCCAGGTGGAAAACCAGAGTCCTGGTGGGTGCTTAGCTTGGAACTCTCATTGGCCCCATGTTGCCCAGAGCTGTCCGTAACAGAAGCTCCTGAAACTGCCATATGGACGGGGGTTTGTGTATGTGTGTGTGTGTGTGTGTGTGTGTGTGTGTTTTTAAGAGGCAGCTGGGAGGCCAGGCTTTCAGAGACAAGAGCCCAAGGCTACCTACCACCTCCCAGTTCTGTAACCTTGAAAAAGTTACTCGCCCTTGGAGAGCCTCAGTTTGCTTGCCAGGAAAACTGGAGGACTGCTTTCCACCTCGCAGACCTACTGTGGCCTTGGGCATTTTGCTGAGAGGAGTGAGCTGGCAGGTGGAGGGGTGACTTCCCCTGCTCCTGTCCTTTAGGTGCTGGCGGCTCTGAGTTCCTGGACCCTAAGCTTGTCATGGCCCCTGCACATGGGGAGCGGCCTCCTGGAGCTCCTTGTCCCTTCCCCCCTGCCAGGGCATCTCCCCCGAGGGTGACGCTGACCCAGGTGGTGGGCTGGACCTGGAGGAGTTTTCCCGCTACCTACAGGAGCGGGAACAGCGTCTGCTGCTTCTCTTCCACAGTCTGGACCGGAATCAGGATGGTAAGGCCCAGGGAGAGGCTGCGGGGGCCCTGGAGACACCAATGGGGTTAGAACTGGCAGCGCTAGGAGGAGGGGGGAGGGCCACTTCTCCCTGATGACTCACAGGCTATTTTGGGAGCTCTCCTCACCCCCCAGCTAGGTGGTTGGGCCCGTGGGCCCATCCTACCTACTTTTCCCTTCTGGGATTCGACCCCTATTATTACCCTGAAGTTTCTAAGGGACAGAGATGCCCCATATTGTTTCTGGATTCCCTATGAGGCAAAGACACTCCTCCATAGCCTCTTCTGGGTCCCTAATATTGCCTCTCAATTCTCTATGGCATCAAGATCCCCATAATTATCCCTGGATTCATTTTTTCATTCATTCACGGAACAGAGGAGCTCAGCCCCCCAAAATTGCCCAGTCCCACCTCTCTGATGCCACTGGGTCAGTGACACACCCCCACACCCACCACCAACCCAGCTGCAAATCTCATCCTGGGTTCCTGGCTCCCCTGGTCTTCCTAGCCCATCCCCGTTGTGAGCTGTACTGCACCTGGCTCCAGGGTCCCCCCACACACACACACCCTTTTCTGGCCCCCTCCCCAGGTCATATTGATGTGTCTGAGATCCAGCAGAGTTTCCGGGCCCTAGGCATTTCCATCTCGCTGGAGCAAGCCGAGAAAATTCTGCACAGGTGAATAGGTGGGGGTCCCGAATCCCAGGTAACTCGGGTCCCCGGGACCCCTTGGCCACCTTGAGTCTCTAGGCCCCAGACCCAATCCCAGGCAGGTGGAGCTGAGAGGTGGGCTTGGGAGTCAGGCAAATCCTGGGCCGGATGCTTCACTTCTCGGAGCGAGCCTCAGTTTTCCCCTTTGTAAAATGGTGCGCTCTCAGCACACAGGACGTGAGTCTCCCCCAGACCAACTGAACCTCATTTCAGCACCCGCCGCCCAGCCCCAGCACTGATTCTGTCCCCACCTTGCCCTACACCCCCAGCATGGACCGTGACGGCACGATGACCATCGACTGGCAGGAATGGCGCGACCACTTCCTGTTGCATTCGCTGGAGAATGTGGAGGATGTGGTCTATTTCTGGAAGCATTCTACGGTGAGGTGGGGGCTGCTTTCCTAGCGTGGTGGCTGTGCCCTGCTCTGATTTCCCCTGGGCATGGAGGGGGCTGGGCCAGGAGTCTTGAGAAGGAAGAGCCACTGGGAACAGCCAAGGGAGGAGACTGTAGTCCTCTCTTCCTCTGAGTGGGGCTCAGGGCACTGAGGACCCACTGGGGGAGGTCTCTGATCTGGCTGGAGCCCTTCAGACCCGACTTCGGGATGCCGGGGGCAGACTTGGGAGGTAGGAGCACAGGGAAGGAGGAGCTCACCAGATGGGGCACCCAGCCTCCAGCCTCCACCCACAGCTCCCCTTCTGCAGGCTTCTTTTTGCCTTGGTAAATGGTCTGCTGCTGAAGGGACTCATTAGAAATCCACCTTCTTTGGAAGATCCAAGGAGATCCACTGGAAGTTGGGGGAGAAGGTGCTCTAAATCCCCCGCTTCTGGGTGGGAATTTCTGAATGATGCTTCCAGTGGGATCTGATGGCATCCGGAAGGGAATCCACCTATGGGATCTTCCGAGATCCTCCTGGGAGATCCAGACATTCCCACCCTGGGGGTCCGTGAGGGACTTGGTTGGGAGGTCTATAGGTAGATCCTAGGGGAGGGATGATACCTGGGGGCAGCTTCCCTGTGGGATCTGCGGAGGTCCTGGGAGGGATCCACTGGCCTCCTTATGTGGCAGGTCCCTGCTAGGATCTTGGGTGACCCTGGAGGGATCTTCTGGAATCCTTCTGCAGGAGATCCTTGGGTACGATCCTTCAGAGTACTGATCGGCTCTGGAAGGGATCTTTATATGGTAGATGCTTGAGTGGGCTTCTTTGGGATTTGGCAGAGGTGCCCAGGAGGGATCCTGGGATCCTACATGGGAGTCAGGTGAGATGTTTTGCTGGGACCTGGTGGGGTCCCAAGAGGGATCTCCTGGGCTCTCCAAGTGAGACTGATGGGTGGACGCTCTCGGTGTCCTGGGATTCATGAGGGAGACACTCTCGTGTAGGGCTGGAGCCCATCTCCCTGCCCCTCTGATGGTGTGACACCCCAGTCCCTGCGTCCTCAGGTCTTGGACATCGGTGAGTGCCTGACTGTCCCTGATGAGTTTTCAGAGCAGGAGAAGCTGACTGGCATGTGGTGGAAGCAGCTGGTGGCGGGCGCGGTGGCAGGGGCTGTGTCGCGGACGGGCACGGCCCCTCTGGATCGCCTCAAGGTCTTCATGCAGGTGAGGGGCCCTGGAAAGATCCATTCCCTCTCCCAGACCTCGGCCCCGGAAGGGGACCCCCCAAAGCTACCTTATCTTCCCCATGCAGGTCCACGCCTCCAAGACCAACAAGTTAAACATCCTGGGGGGCCTCAAAAACATGATCCAAGAGGGGGGCATGCGTTCCCTGTGGCGTGGCAATGGGATTAACGTGCTCAAGATTGCACCTGAGTCAGCGATCAAGTTTATGGCCTATGAGCAGGTGGGGGCAGGTGTGGGAGATGTGAGCTGGCCGTGAGGGCTGGTAGGATTGGCTTGGGGGTGCATGGGGGTTGTCTGTAGGACCCCAGGAGTGGGCACCTGCTCCCCTGGGAGGTGTCCCCCGCAGGGGACTTGAGGTCCTGCCCACCTCTGTGTCACTCACTTTCAGATCAAGCGGGCCATTCGGGGGCAGCAGGAGACACTGCACGTGCAGGAGCGCTTTGTGGCTGGCTCCCTGGCTGGCGCCACGGCCCAAACCATCATTTACCCCATGGAGGTGAGAAGGGGGTGACTCTGGCTGGGGCCACACTGCAGGGTGGGGGGCTTGCAATAACCACGTCACTCCATGCTGTGATGGGCATTGGGATTGTAACTTTGCCTCTCCCTGACTTGGACTGTGGCCCCTGAGAGAAATGCCGTCTCATGTGTAGTCTCTGTGGGCATTGCAATTTGAAATGTGACTTCTGGGGATGGCGGTACTGATCCTAACGATTTAGGCAGCAACTGTGGGGGGCCAGCTGTTTACAGACATGCCTCTTCTAAGGATATGGGTTTCCAGGCTATTTGTTCCCAGGGGAATCATTTCAGGTTTCAGGTTGTGCAGTGTGTCAGGATTCCGATGGAAAACTCAAATCACATAGATGAAGTCTGAGGTAAGCATTTCAGGACTGGTATGGTGGCTTCCAAGTGTTAGAGACCAAGGTTCCTGCCCTCTATCTTGTTCTAGCACTTCAGAATACAGGACCCACCTCATGGACCAAAATGGCTGTGTGTGCTCCAGTCATCACATCCCTATTCCAGTCAATAAGGAAGAATAGACGAAGGAAGGAACACCTCCTTGCCTTTAAAGATACTTTCTGAGAGTCACACATATCTGTTCTCCTGCTGTTGCATTGGCCAAGACTTAGTCACCTGGTCATATATCTAGGGAAAATGAGAAACATAGTCTTTATTTTGAGAGGCTATGTCCTTGCTGAAAATTACAGTTTCTATCATTAAGGGTGGGGGGGGGAAGGGAACAAGATATTGAGAGACAGCGGTGGCCACCATATGCAACTCTGAGAGATGTAACCATTTCTAGGTATAGAGATTTGGAGATAGCAGAAGATTCTAGGGAAAGTGGTGTGTTAAATTCAGTTGCTGTCAGGGTAGAGCCTCCTGGGAGCAGCTGTTCCGAGGCGTCTTCACTCCTGGGCGTGGTGTTTCTGGAAGCACTTTGCCCAGGGATAACCGGGGTCCTCCCCAGGTGCTGAAGACACGGCTGACTTTGCGCCGGACGGGCCAGTACAAGGGGCTGCTGGACTGTGCGAGGCAGATCCTGGAGCGGGAGGGGCCCCGTGCCCTGTACCGCGGCTACCTGCCCAACGTGCTCGGCATCATCCCCTACGCCGGCATCGACCTGGCCGTCTATGAGGTCTGTGGGCGGCCCACGCCTCCCTCCTTTTTTCTCCCCTCTGGGATTTGCCCACAGGACGCCCCTTTCCCCTGGGGCTGACTCAGTGAATGGCCATAGCTGGGGTGGAGAAGCGCCACGGGCCTTGGGATTCTGGGGAACCCCTTTGGCTGTCTGACTCCCTGACTTTTCACCTTTATTGTTGCATGAATTCTTCCCACTTCCGTGGGCAGTTCAGCCTTACTGGGCCTCAGACCCGGGCAAGGTCAGGGCCTACCATAGCTCACACAATCGTGGGAGAAAGCGAACGTGAGCTTCAGAAATGCCGGTCTCCCCAGAGCGCGTACTGGACCCAGCTGATGTCTTCTTCAGGGACTGCCCATTCCATAGAAACCACACTCCGTGGCCACCATCTCTGATCAAAAGAGGCAGGAGTGGAGGCTGGGACTGGCGTGGTGGGGGGAGGGCGTGATGTCTCTTCCATGGGTCTTGACATTTCTCCTGGTGAGGTCACCAGGTTCTTCCAAGTAGCACAGCCCCACATGTCCCGAGGCATCTCCCAAAGTCTCTGTGTCCAGGAGAGAGCTAGCTTCGCAGGCCAGGGACCAGTGTAGTCGCCAAGGGCCCCGTCCTCAGAGGGCCCGGCTCTTGGTTTGATGCCCTGCTGTTGCAATCTTGAAATCCCTAATCATTTTTGGACGAGGGATCCTGCGCATTTTTATTTCACGCTGGGCCTCGCCTCCAACGCTGCACGCCTGCCATCCCTCCCTGACTTGCCCATCTCCCAGCACCCGGGCAGCCCCACGAGACAAGGCCCGCACTCATTCACTCACTGGCTCACTCAGCAATGATTTACTGAGCATCCCAAGGCACTGGGAAGCGTTACATAAAAACGCAGTCCTTGCTTTCCTGGGGCACCCACTCCAATGAGCAAGGAATGCAGTCCTCGGGCCCACAAGTAGTTTCAGATCCTGCTAAGTTCTCAGAAGAGGATAAAACAGGATGTGTAATTGAAAGTAACAGTGGGCAGGAGGGCGTCGAGGCAGGCCTCTGAGAGGCAGTGAACGAGGGCGTGTGAACCAGGCAGAGGGGGCCGGGAGCGGAGGCACCGGAGTCAGCAGAAGTTCGTGATGTGGCTGGTTTTTCCTGGGCGCAAGACACAGCCGCTGGGGGCTGTGCGCAGAAATTAGACAGAACTTTGTTTGATCCATTCTTCACCCAAAAAGGGAGCTGGGAGTTTTAAGTGGTTTGAGACACCCTGTGTCCTCTTGGAGTTTCAAAACCTATGTTAGTCCCTTAAAAGCTCTGAGAAGTGTGCAGAAAAGTGATTTCACTGGGTTTTTTGTTTTTGTTTTGGGGGGGGTTGTCGCGCTTTTTTGTTTTTTGGCCCAGTGATGGCCATACCAATGCGTTCATTAGAACTTCTTTTCAACAACTCTTAAACACTCGCTCAATACCTCTTTGGCAAATCCTGCTCCAAAGAAGGCTATTAAAATCGCAAAGGCAGTAATGGCAAATGCTTGCTTCCCAGGCACCCACTCCTTGCCCAGCCCGGACTTCACTGATCTATCCCAGCCCTGAGTCCCTCTCCACACACTTCGGGACAGCGATTACCAAGGGGTTAGAAGTGACATAGGACGTGAAACCTCAGAGCCATCCCAGCCCCAGAGCAAGAAAGAAGATCCTCCCCAAGAGGCTTCATAAGGGGCTGGCTGCCTTATAAGTGGCTGGCCCACTCTGGGCTTGGTGTTAGGACTCCACCCTATCTTTTGTGGGGATGCCCTCCCGAACCCTTAAGGGCATGTTATCAAGCAAGTTAATGTGTGGGCAGGTGGAGATCAATCCTGCTCCCAGTGGGGGGCGCTCACACACTCTGGAGGCAGCCGAGAACACGCCCCACCAGGGACACAAGGGAGCTGGGGCATTGATACACCAAGACAGTTGTCCCATCCTTGCTGCTGGGGACAGTGGGGTGCTTGTCTCCCAGCACTTCCTGCCCATTCCTGGGTGCTCAGAGCAGCATCACCTGGGTCCAGCAGGAGTCCTCGGGCAGAACTGGGGCAGCTGGCAGTTGGGAGTCCGCCAATGTGAGTGGAATGGGATGCAGATGGCACGTCCACGCTGGAGAGCATGTTAGCTTCCTATGGCTGCTATAATGAATGGGCACAACCTTAGGGGTTTATTTTTTTTTTTAAGATTTTTATTTATTTACTTGACAGAGATCACAAGTAGGCAGAGAGGCAGGCAGAGAGAGAGGAGGAAGCAGGCTCTCTGCCGAGGAGAGAGCCCGATGCGGGGCTCGATCCCAGGACCCTGAGATCATGACCTGAGCCGAAGGCAGAAGCTTTAACCCACTGAGCCACCCAGGCGCCCGAACCTTAGGGGTTCAAAAGAGCACACGCTCACTATCGCATAGTGTTGAAAGCCAGAGGTCCGAGATGGGGCTCACCGGGCTACAATGAAGATGTTGACAGGGTTGCCTTTCTTCTGGAGGCTGCAGGGCAGAGGCTGTTGCCTCGTCTGTCCCCTTCTCTAGCAGCTGCCCATTTTCCTTGGCTGGCGGGCCCGTCGTCCATCTTCAGAGCCAACTCCGCAGTGTCTTCCAACCTGTCCCCCACCTCTGCTTCTACTGTCCCCTCTCCTCTCTTATAAGGAGGCTTATGACGACATTGGACCTACCTGGGTAGTCTAGGATTGTGCCCCATCTCAAGGTCCTTAACTTCATCGCATCGGCAAAGTCCTTTTTGCTATGTGAGGTACCATATTCCAGCTTCCAGGGACAAGGGCATGGACAGTGGGGGTTGGGGGGCGTCATCACACATACCGTAGAAGGTCGAGGTGGGGCCTGAGTGACAGGACACAGGTACCGTGTCGTGGGGGCGCTCAGCACGTCCCGGCCATCGGAGGAGGCAGAGGCCAGTGAACAGGACCTCCAAAGCCAGGGTCGTGCGTGGTGTTACCCAATTCCAATCCAACCCACACTCTACTGCCTTCTTCGCCCCCACCAGACGCTGAAGAACCGGTGGCTCCAGCAGTATAGCCACGACTCGGCCGACCCAGGCATCCTCGTGCTCCTGGCCTGTGGCACCATCTCCAGCACGTGTGGCCAGATAGCCAGCTACCCCCTGGCCCTGGTCCGGACCCGCATGCAGGCCCAAGGTGAGGCCTGGGCGGGAGGCTGGGGCAGGGAAGAGCATCACCTCTCGGGCCCCACCTCCCCATCCCCAGCTCCTCCTCCTGCCTAGGGAGGGTCCCCGGCTGGGATCCTCCTGGATTTGGATGGCCTTCACTAAAGTCCCTACCTTTCTCTGGGCCTCAGTGTACCCATCTGTGACCCTGGAACAGGAGCCCTTTGCCTTCTCTGAGCGAGGAGAACAGATGAGCGAGCACTGGGAGAGAGCCCTTAGCAAGCTTAGCTGGGAGGGCTGCTAACTGGAGCTCCGTTTGCAAGGCTGGGCTACCTTGATGGAAGGGGAGGGAGGAGCCGGGTAAGAAGGGGCGGGACCAGGCTGGCTATGGGTTTATTGTTTTCCTCTGTAGGTTTCTTTTAGGGTTCTTCCCCCCCTCCCCCCACCCACACACTCCTGAATCTGTTTCTGGAATTTCCTTGGGAGTTTTAGCATTTGGGTTCTGTTCTCCGGGGCTGTATTAGGGCATAAACCTGGGTTCTCGCTCTCCAAGAGCTCACAGGCTGCAGAGGAAGCGAGGTGCTGAATAATCATTCCACGACTCAGTATGGATTTGGGGTTGAATGAAGGAGAGGAGGAAGAGCCAAACTTAGACTGGGGTACCAAGGAGGGCCCCCCAAAGAGTTTGCTTTGGCATGAAGGTTGGAAGGTAGAGGGGGGGGAGCTGGGAGAAGAGGCTGGGAAATGAGTTCCAGGCGGAGGAAATGTCTGTCCCCTGTCCCACCACACACATACACGCACCTTCTCTGTTTCTAATTGTCCCCAAACTTGGGCCCTCAGAAGCGGGGTGAAAAGGTGAGCAGCCATTTCCAGAGCCAGGAGAACTCCTGACTCTGAGTAGGTCCTGCTGTTGAGCTAATCCTCCTCTCCCATGCTGTAACGGCCACAGGCCCAGCCCTGGGGAGTAGGAGGGGGAAGTGAGAGGGGCCGCTTGGCCTCACCTGGCCTCCCCACCCCCCCCAGCCTCCATCGAGGGTGCCCCCCAGCTCTCCATGCTGGGTCTGCTCCGTCACATCCTGTCCCAGGAGGGCGTGTGGGGCCTCTACCGGGGCATTGCCCCCAACTTCATGAAGGTTATCCCGGCTGTGAGCATCTCCTATGTGGTCTACGAGAACATGAAGCAGGCCCTGGGGGTCACGTCCAGGTGAGGGACCCAGAGCCTGACCTACCCTAGATCCCTCACCTCAATCATGACACCCCCACACCCCAGGCACTGGAGACTGATGGCCCAGCCAGTGGATCCCAGGGCTCCCCACACTAAATCACAGGATCCCCACTTTATCCACTGGGTTCCGCACCCCTGGATCGCAGCTACTGACCCCCACACACACACGGGGTCCTGGACCTCCATGACTTAACCACGGGATCCCCCACAACCCGACTAATGGACCCTGACAGCCCAACTACAGAAGCGCACATCACCACACCCAAACAGCCAGCCCCGAGCCCCCGCAGGCCCCAGATCCAGCACTGGGTCCTAGATCCCCAGACCCACTGGCGGATCCCAGATCCCCATGCTTCCAGCCCTGGATCTCCAAGCTCGGCCACTGGATTCTGGATATCAAGAAGCCTCAGCCTCTGGATCCTGACAATGCAATGCCTAGATCCCGGGGCCCCCACCACTGGATCCCAGATCCCCTCACCCCAACTACTGGATTCCTGAATTCCTTTACCTTGACACTGAGTCCCGGATCCCTCTGCTTGACTACTGGATTCCCTACATTTCAACCACTACACCCTCAACCCCCAACCACTGGATCTCGGATTCCCAAGCCCTGACCGGCTGGATCCTGGCTCCTAAATCCACAATGTGAGCCCAACGGCTGAGCGAGTGGGTCCTGGTGACTGCGGCTGTTGGAACCCCAAACCCCTTCACCACAGGCACTGGATGCTGAAACCTCACCCATAGGAGGTAGTCCCCCCCCACACCCTTCTAAGCACTGGATCCCAGCCCCTTAACCCCTGGATTCTGACGGGAATCCTCCCTGGCACTGGATCCTGAATGCTCAGACTCCAAGTCTGGATAGATCCCAATAAGCCAATGACAGCTTCCTGGATCCCCCGTGCCCCTGTCCCAGACACACCCCAGAGCCCAGGGTCCCATGCCACAAAGCCCAGAGTCTAAGGGGCCCATTGGAAGCCTAGGTCCTGGCCTCCTGCTTCCAGAAGACCCATGGGACTTGTCCAAAGATCTGACATGACTAGAAGCCAGCAGCCGGGGAAGGAGATGCCCCCTCCCACGCCCTAGGCAGAGGCTGGACATGCCTGCCACCCACCCAGCACGGCTGTACCTCTGGTCCCTGTGGCAAAACTGCCCCCCACCCCCGACAATGCACGGCAGTGTCTTCCATTCCCTTCCCACCTTTAGGCTGACGATGACCTCCCATCGCTCTCTCTTGGGGGCTGTCAAGGGGGCAATCTGAGGCCGGGGACACATTATGGGGACTCCCCCAAACACATCCCAGCACTGCCAGCCTCTACCCGGGCTTCAGGGTTGGGAGCCGGGAGTAAGTCTACACAGACTAGCCTTCCAGGGAGCCAAGCATCCAGTTATGCAAAACAAACAAGCCAAATCCCCCAAACTCACTCCAGGTCTATTTTTCTACCAGAGAGGAGCAGACATTCCTCCCCTTCAGATAACTCAAGCCCCCCGCCCCGCCCCCCCCAGGAACCTGTACATTCTGCACTTTATAGTTGGATTCTGAGTGTAGCGTAATTGGGGGACCCCTCCCGTGCCTCCTCCCGAGTCCTTGGGGAACCCGAGGAAAGGACTACAAAAGAGCAACTGGGTTGTTTGGGGGGGGCTGGAGGACCCCCCTTCTGGCTTCCACCCCCCCCCCCACCTACACCGTGTCCCACCTCCCTGCCTGCGTGTGTTATTTCAAAGGAAAAGAACAAAAGGAATACACTTTCTAAGCTCTTTCCTTGTGGTTTTTCCTGAAAGGGGGTGGGTCAATATGGGACCACCTCAAACTACCCCCCGAGGAAGGGACATGGGCCAGACTCTGTCGCACACAGCTCCGGGAGAACAGGAAGTGACTTCCTCGGTTTCCGTAGCTGTGAACAGGGGACAGGGAAAATCCCACATTCATGCGCCCTTTTTATGTTTCCCAGGGCCGCTGTAACAAATTACCACAAACTGGGGGCTTAAAATGACACAGTTTTTAGATTGATACTTTTTTTTTATTGTGGTAAACCCGACAGCACGTAAAATACACCATCTTAAACATCTCTAAGCGGCACGAAGCACAATCACATTGTCTTGGAACCACCCCCGCCCTCCGTCTCCAGAACTTTCCATCTCCCCAAACGGAGACTCTGTCCCCACGAAGCATGGACTCCCCACCCCCTGTCCTAGCCCCGGCTCCCACCCTCTCCTCTCTGTCTGTGTGGACAGGACTCCTCTGGGCCCTCCTGGGAGTGGGGTCCTGCGGGACGGGTCCTTCTGGATCTGGCTCCTCTCGCTGGACCCAGTGTCCCCAGGGGTCCCTCCACGTCGTGGCAGGTATCAGGATGTCCTCCCTTTTTAAGGCTGAATAATATTCCAGGGTGTGGATGGACCATATTTTGTTTATTCATTTACCCATTGAGGGACACTTGGCTTGCTTCCACCTTTGGCTATGGTGAATTAGAAACAACAGGAATTTATTGTCTGCCAGTTCCGAAGGCTAGAAGTCTGAAATCAAAGTGTCAATGGGGCTATGGTCCCTCTGAAGATTCTGGGGAAGGATCTTTCCTGCCTCCTCCAGCTTCTGGTAGTCACGGGCACTTGACAATCCTCAGCCTGTAGACCCAATCGGTCCAATTTCTGCCTGTCTTCAAATGACCAAACTTTCTCCTTTTACCATCCTGTTTGTGTTTTAAGCTGTTACATTTGGGGTAATTTGTTACACAGCAACAGCTAACTGATATGCACACAGAGATATGATTTTCCACCCACTCAAAGATGGACTCAAGCCTTGCTAACTATTTTGTATTTTTACTTCCTTTAAATTATGTCCTGAGGATCGTTTTCCCGGAAGCGGGATTGCTGGGTCAAAGGGTATGACGATTTCAGCGTCCCGCCACCCAAGAAATCGTCTGTGATACACACAGCTACCAACGAGGAATTAGCATTCCTATTTTTACTGCGGTCATACGTGCATGGAGTGTTACCGCTTTGATTTTATTTAATGAGGCCAGTCAACAACTATTTTCCGGTCCACCTTCTTACATCCCGTTCCACCGTTGGAGCCTTGGGAACTGACGTGTGCTGTAAGACCACACAGACCACTTCTCTCTTTTGGAGTCTCCCCACCCACAAAATAGGGGACGTCATCACTGACATCTTTAAAGGGAGAAGAACATATTTATTGAGCAAGTACTCAATACGTTGGCTCTGTGCTGCGCCCTTTGCCCTGTTATCTCCTTCCCTTACTCATCTATTTACCGGACCCCTGCTTTGTGCCAGACCCGGTTTTGTGCAACACACAACAATCACTGCCCTCAAAGACCCCACATTCCAGTGCGGAGAGACAAACCATGAGTAACACACACGAGTGAATGTGTAGCTGGGTAGGAAGCAAAGGTGCTAGGAATAAAGATAAAATGGGGAAGCAGAGTTTACCTCTCCAATAGAGTGGTCAGGGGAAAAAACACCGGGGAGAGGGGGATAGCTGCATGAAGATTTAAAGACAGTGAGGGAGGGAGCCATGGTGATGTCCAGGAAAACAGCATTCTAAGCAGAGGGAACAGCCAGTGCAAAAGTTCTGGGGCAGCACCGTGCCTGGCGTGTTGGAGGAACAGGGAGGGGGCCTGTGTGGCTGGAGCAGAAGGGGCGAGGAGGAGGGAGGGAGGAGGGAAGGGCAGGAAGGGGCCCGGGGAGGTCAGGCAGGATCTTGTGGGCAAAAGGGAGGACTTGTGCTTCTACCCCAGGGAGATGGGAGCCCTGGAGGGCTGTGGGGCAGAGGAGGGGAGGACTGGACTGAGGTGCTCACGGGTGCCCTCTGGTGTTATTGTGGGGAGTAGACCAGGGGCAAGAGTGGGCGGGCCCAGGGTGGAGGCGGCTGCACTGGTCCAGGTAATCCATCATGGGGCTGGACCAGGGTGGAGGCCATGGACATGGTGAGCAGCAGCCAGATTCCGGGTATATATTAAAAGTTAAGCCAGGATTTGACAACAGAACGTGGGCATAAGAGAAAGAGAAGAATCATGGATGACATCAAGATTTTTTAACAAAACCACATAAAGGACGGACACGCTCTCCGTGAAGACTCATTGCAACCTCTTGACATGATGTGGTACAGGTTATCATCACTTCCAATTAACACATGGGGAAACTGAAGCTCAGAGAGGTAGAGCGATTACCCCAGGGTCACACAGCAGGAGTTGTCCTAGATGGGATTCAAATCCAGGTTGCCTCCAAAGCTATGCTTGTCTCACCTTGGGAACCAACTGTGTCTCTCCCTCTCAGAGCTCCAGAACCTTCCCATTCTCCCTCACTTCTGTCTCCCATCGCCACCACAACAACACACGGTGCATTTGTTTCCTATGGCTGCTGTAACAAATGACCACAAACATGGTGGCTTCAAACAACACAGATGTACTATTCCAGAGGTCAGAAGCCTGACCCGGATCTCACTGGGCTAAAATCAAGCTCCTTCTGGAGGCTCCAGGGTTCCTGGCCTTTTCCAGCCTCGAGGGTCTGCCTGCCTGCATTCCACGGCTCGTGGTTCCCTCCTCCATTTGCAAAGCCAGTAATGGCCGGTAGAGTCTTTCTCACGTTGAATCCTTTGACACTGACAGTCCTGCTTCCCTCTTCACCATTTAAGGACTTGTGAGGTTAGACTGGGCCCATGCAATGAATCCAGAATAATCTCCCCATCTCCCATCAGCTGGTTAGTGACCTTAAATCCTCGGGCAAATTTACTTTCCCCTTTGCCACGTAACATGGCCAGTCCACGGTTTTAGAGGGATCTGGATATGGACATTTTGTTCTGCCCACCACATCCAGTGAGGTCACAAGGGCCTCTGTGACGTCATTGTGCCCCGGTACCCAAATTTACAAGCTGGCCCTCCCACATGGTTGCTGGATGGGCAAATCTGTCACCAGGGATTTGAACTGGGTGTCCTGACCCTCCAGCTCCCATGGGAGATCAGCCTGAGGAAGCTCAGAAGCCTTGTTTGAGTGTCCAGACCCTGTTTAAGAGGGTCAAGGCCTTGCTCACCAAAGCCCCATCTCCGACCCTGCCCCCACCCCCCTCCCGGAATC
Source organism: Neogale vison (assembly GCF_020171115.1). Taxonomy (NCBI): domain Eukaryota; kingdom Metazoa; phylum Chordata; class Mammalia; order Carnivora; family Mustelidae; genus Neogale; species Neogale vison. Next base: position 220,000,873 of record NC_058096.1, read on the forward strand.
CAGGCTGTACACATGTGTACGGGTATGTGTTTGGGCACGTGCGTGAAAATGACCTGGAGCATCTCCCATCACAGCAGGTGAGTCTGAGAACGGCAGGTCGGCCGGCACCTCCAGCCCCCTCTGCGTGACCCACTCCCCTCCAAGCAGACCTGGCTTTCCACCTTGAAGCAGTGGGGGCCAGGATGGGCCTTCACCAGGAGGGGCTTCTGGAAGTTCAAGGAAGAAGCTCAGCCTGGCTGAGTACGGGTGGGAGCTGGGTCTGCCTTGCAGGTGCTGGACACAGGAGAGCAGTTGATGGTTCCCGTGGATGTCCTCGAAGTGGATAACGAGGGCGCCCTGTGGAAGTTTCTGCTCTCAGGGGCCATGGCTGGGGCGGTATCCCGCACGGGCACAGCCCCTCTGGACCGAGCCAAGGTGTATATGCAGGTGCGCGGGAACCCGGCACTGGAGCCTTTGGGGTGGGGCTGGACAGAGGCAGAGCTGATGGGGTTCAGGATGGGGGGGTGGGGCTGGGATGTGGGTTGGAGCCAGGAGGAGGCTGAATGGAGGAGACAAGGGTGGGGGCTGGAGTTAAGGAGGACTCTGGAGACAATGGGGTTGAAGTTGGAGGAACCAAGAGAACAGCAGGAGGAACAGGGTAGGGCTGGGGATAAGGGAATTGGGGATAGGGTCTTCGGATGGCTTTGAAGGCAAACTAGAACAGGTAAGGAGAGGAAGACGAGGACGGAGATGGGCACGTGGGTCTGCGTGGGTTACAGCACTGTGAGGCCCGCTGCGGAGGGAGCAGGAGGAGGAACGGGGTTGGGTGGCTAGGGACAGGACAGGGTTGAGCTCCAGACTGAGATGGAGGCGATCCGGGTGGGAGGCTCCTCACAGGGCCAGCGGCCTCCCTATCCCCAGGTCTACTCCTCCAAGACTAACTTCATGAACCTGCTGGGGGGGCTCCGAAGCATGGTCCAGGAAGGGGGCTTCCGCTCCCTGTGGCGGGGCAATGGCATCAACGTCCTCAAGATTGCCCCTGAGTACGCCATCAAGTTCTCCGTCTTTGAACAGGTGGGCGGGGGGCGGCCCACTTGGCCCAGCCCTCGTCCTTCAACCCAAACCTCTCCTACGCCTCCTTGCAAGCCCAGATCCTCACCCAAGACACACTTTCGCGCTCTGGCCCCAGACCCAGGGTGGGTTTCAGCTAGGAAGGTTAGCAGTTCTCTCTGGTCCTCTCTCCCGCTCCAGTGTAAGAATTACTTCTGCGGAGTGCACGGGTCCCCACCCTTTCAGGAACGTCTCCTCGCTGGCTCCCTAGCTGTGGCGACCTCTCAGACGCTCATCAACCCCATGGAGGTAAGAGAATACCTGCCCCGTGGAAGATGAAACGAGGTGAAAATTAGCCACCAGCTGCTACCGCTTCCTCCTCCTCGTCTTCCCCCTCCCTCCTTCACGTGAGGTGTGTATTCCAGATGGCTCCCAGGTTATTTCAACACCTATGCATTGGATGGGTCCTGTTCTTTTCCTCAACGAGCCAAGATGCAACCGGGATAATTTACTAAACTCCTGTGCATATTGGAGAGTATTTTTGGCCTTTCTCTTCTTACTCTGCTGTGTCTGTCCAAGCATTAGTGTCTTCCCCCCTCCTCCCTTTTCTTGCGGGAGGTAACAATTAGATTTTTTTGTACAGCAGTTTTAGATTTACAGAAAAACCGAGCAGGAAGTTTTTGTGCAGCAGTTTTAGATTTACAGAAGAGCGGAGCAGGAAGTACAGGAGTTCTTATACACCTCTCCCCACATATACAGTTTCTGCTATTAACGTCTTGCGTGGGGGAGGGGGCGTTTGTTGCAACTGATGAGCCAATATGGATACATTATTATTAAAGCCCATAGTTGCCATTCTTGGATTTGTACAGATGCATTTGTACAGATGCATATGGACGTACTCACCATCAGGGTGTCATACAGAGTAGTTTCACTGCCCTAAAAATCCTGAGTTCCGCCTACTCACCCGTTTTTTTTTTTTTAAGATTTTATTTATTTATTTGACACACAGAGAGAGATCACAAGTAGGCAGAGAGGCAGGCAGAGAGAGAGGGGGAAGCAGGCTCCCTGCCAAGCAGAGAGCCCAATGCGGGGCTCGATCCCAGGGCCCTGGGATCATGACCGGAGCCAAAGACAGAGGCTTTAACCCACTGAGCCACCCAGGTGCCCCCCTACTCACCTCTTTTTGCTTCTCCTGAGTCCCTGACAACCCCAGATCATTTCGTTGTTTATATAGTTTTACTTTTATTTTTAAGTGATCTCTACATCTAACGCAGGGCTGGAACTTATGACCCTGCAAGCAAGAATCACAAGCTCTTCTGACTGAGCCAGCTGGGTGTCCCTATAGTTTTATTATCATCTTTAATTTTTCAGGCTTGATCTTACGCTTTCTCATCCCCCATCCCTGCTCTTTTATCGGTTTTCCGGGTTACTCCCCCTGTGGTTTCCCATATAAACTTTAGAAGTAACTTTAGAAGTAACTTGTCTAGTTCAGAAAACAAAGTCACTATTGGTTTGTTTGTTTGTTTGTTTTTTACTGGGATGGTATTCAATTTATAAAGAAGCTTAGAGATGCCTGCCATCTATATGAGGCTGGGACTGGTGTCCAAGATCATTTCCATGGGTTCAAGTCTCCTTTTATGGACTTTAATGGTCTTTTTAAAGTTGGTTTTTTTTTTTTCCATATAATTCTTGCCCTCGACCAGTAAAATTTCGTCTTTAGTGTATTTGTTCTATTGCTGTGTAACAAACTGCCAGACTCAGTAGCTTAAAATGATACAGATTTATTATCTCCTTTGTCTGTGGATCGTGCCTGGCCACTGGCTAGTCAGGTCCTCTGCTCAGGGTTTCATCAGGCCAAAATCAAGGTGTTGGCTGGGCTACAGTGAACCTGAGGCCTGGGTACTCTGCCAAGTTCCTTGGTTGCTCGCAGGATTCGGTTTCTTATGGTTGTAGGACTGAGGTTCACGGCTCCAAGAGGCCATATACTGTCCCTGCCAGGTGGTCCTCTCCACAACAGTCTGCTCATTTAAGACCAACCGAAGGGTGTCCTGGATGCTCCCCATCACTCTGATTTCTTCTGTCTCTGGCAACAGACTCATTTAAAAGGATCACCTGATTTGGTCAGGCCCACCTAGGACAATTGGTCTTGCTTCACTTAAAATCAAGCACTTCAGGACCTCCAATACACCTGCACAATCCCTTCACCTTCGTCATGTAACTTGACGAGGGGAGTGACACCCCACCATAGTCACAGGCCTAGCACACTCTCAAGGTCAGGGGGCGGGCATTATATGAAGCATACATATCGGGTGGGAAACTCGGGGACCACCTCAGAATTCTGCCTATTGAACTTGGCGTTTGGTCTTACAGGCAACTGTAGAGCTGCCACTATTTTGATGTTGGGGGTATTTCATACAGATTACGTCCGGCTTCTCCTGGAAAATGGGCAAACCAGGCCACCTAGGGTCTGCACCCCCCGTGGGCATTACATCTGTGTCCGCCAGGTATAGGCCGTGCCTCCACTCAGTCCACGCCACTTCCCTTATTCTCCTGCCTCTGTCAGCACCGGGGCTTCTGAACCCTGGGTGGAGGGCACACACAAGCCAAGGGATCGTGTGGCTCTGGGTTCGAACCTCTGCTCTCTGGACTCCACAGCTTCTGCTTCCTCAGCTGGAGGACAGAAACGCCGGCTGCCACTGAGGGCCGATGAGAGCTTTCCATCAAATGAACCCCCTCCCTCTTCACCCTTCCCAGGTGCTGAAGACGCGGCTGACCTTGCGCCGGACGGGCCAGTACAAGGGGCTGCTGGACTGTGCGAGGCAGATCTTGAAGCAGGAGGGCACCCGCGCCCTATACCGCGGCTACCTGCCCAACATGCTTGGCATCATCCCCTATGCCTGCACGGACCTGGCCGTCTATGAGGTGTGGGTCCCACAGAGGGGTGCCGGGGCTGGTGTGGATGTAGGCCCGCCGTGCCTGCTGACCCCCTTCTCTTGCAGACACTCAGGTGTTTCTGGTTGAAGTCAGGCAGGGACATGGAGGATCCCAGTGGCCTGGTCAGTTTGTCATCGGTGACACTGTCCACGACCTGTGGCCAAATGGCCAGTTACCCGCTGACGCTGGTGCGCACCCGGATGCAGGCCCAAGGTCAGAAAAGCCCCAGTGGCCAGCGTGCGTGCCCCACCCCAGCCTTGACACTGAACGTTCTCATCCCTCAAAACTGACTCCCAAACTCTCCACATCTGATCCTGGCCACCTGTGCTGAGCTCTAAACTCACCAAGACTCACTCCCAAATACGACCCCAGCCCCCAAATTAACCCTACAAACCAGTGAAATGAACATTTCCCGACGGACCCCCATAAACGCCCCCCAAATGCGACTCAGGCCCCCACACCATACTTCAAGACACAGATTCCCCAAATGCTCTCCCCACTTCTCCAACAGACCTACCCTGTATTCCTAAAATTCCTAAATTTGCTAAAACCAACGTTTAGGCCTCCCAGTGTCAACCGTTTCCCCCACTAAGTTGGGCACCCCCCAAATGGACTCTCAGCCCCTAAACCAATCCACAAACACCCAAACAAGTCCTCAGTCCACTACCCGAATCTTGAAGATATTCCCAAACCACCCCTTAGCACACTCCCGAATCTCTGGCAGATCTTCGAAGTTCCCTCCCAAGTAAGTGTGAAAGCTTTCTAAGATGTTCCTGAAAACAAATCCTGAAAACTCCTGCCTGGGTTGATCTCACTCTCCCCCAGACTGACCGATTTCCTCTAAAAGTCTTCCAAGCTCCTTCCCAACTGACCCCCAGACTCCGACCCCTGGCTTCAGCCAACCCTCCAACATTCCAGCCCCCCCCCCTCAGGTGGCCAGATCATCTCTGCGAGAAGCCCTGAGCTTGCCCCTGTTCCCACAGACACTGTGGAGGGCTCGAACCCCACCATGTGCGGAGTCTTTCGGCGGATCCTGGCCCAGCAGGGCTGGCCAGGGCTGTACCGAGGCATGACTCCCACTTTACTGAAGGTGTTGCCAGCAGGTGGCATCAGCTATGTGGTGTATGAAGCCATGAAGAAAACCCTGGGTGTATAAGGCGATGGCGAGTTGACACACTCTGGGCAGAAAAGGACAGGAGGATCCAGGGTCTCCTGGCCCTAATAGCCCTCCAGGCTCAGGCCCAGGGGGGGCAGTTTGTCCGGAGAAGCAGTCTGGGGGCCTGGCCGGAAGATCCCTGGGGATCCTTCCCAAGGGTGCGGCCAGGGACTAGTCTGGACTCCAGGTTGGCTCCTTGTGGCTTGACCCGGCTTCAGGGTGAAACGGTGGACATGGAGACAATCAGAAATAAAGAGACCGTTTCGGCCGGGCGTGTCTGGGATACCTGCGTCCAGGAGGGGAGCTGGGCATCTGGTATCTCTGGGTCGAGACTAGGAGTCCCTGGTTTCAGGAGCTGAGCTGGGGACTCGGAACACCCTGGGTCCGAGAGGGAGCTGGGCAGTTTGGATACCTGGGTCCCAGGAGTGGAAGCTGGGTACCTGGGAGCCCTGGGTCTCGGAAAGAGGCCTGGGTATCTTGGGCCCCTTGGACCTGAGTAGGAATTGTAAACCCGCCTAACGCCTGGGTTCAGAAGAGAAACTGAGGCCTAGGATCGGAGCTTGGAGCTCCTATCTCCAGACCTTATGTGGAGAGGGCGTGGGATGTAATTAGGGTCCTAGGAGAGAATCCGCGGCCCTAGACCCTTGAATTCTGCAGGGGAACTGGTTCCATGAGGCCTGGAAGAGAAGCAGGGGCTCTAGAACCCGGGGTGGAGAAGACAGGCGGTACCAGGGATCTCTGGGTTCCCTCCTTCCCTTGGGCCACCCCCTCCCGGAAGCACCCGATCTCCAAGGCCTCGAGCAGGCCATGTGTCCGGCCTACCCAACCAGGCTCCTGGGGCGCTAACCCAGACGTCAGGCCCGAATTCCCCGCAGCCGGTCGGCACTGCCCACGTCGACTGCCATTCACTCTCGCCACGGCTAATCCCCGCTCGCGTTTGGCGGCCGGCTCCGCCCCAATGCAGCTCCTCTTCCATTGGCTCCCACCAAAACTAGGCACCTTCATTTCCTACCCTGCCATTCGTCCAGAGAGGTGTCCGTCACCTTGCACACGCCCCCACCGCCCAGCCATTGGCTTAGCAATCAAGGCTAGAAAAGGATTCTGGTTAACAGGGAAAGCCATCCAGTCCAAACCTAAGAGCGTCACCCAGAGTTCGTCAGGGGTTGGATTAAATTGACTGCCAATCTTCGCAAGAACCGCCTTCTGCGCGTACTCATTGGCTTGCGTGCACGATTATCTCACCTGGCGCCCGCCCAGCCTGGTCAAAGGGGCCTTTCGCCAGGCCCCTCCTTCCTGTCCACTTGACTCTCCGGAGTCGTCAATCCGGTTCTGAAGTCGTCCCGTAGTTCTGGAACTCCCGCTTCATTGGGCCTCCTGCCTTCTCGGGTCACCTCGATTTGCCCGCCCAGCACCGGCAGCCCGCAGCCCACTGCCTCCGAGACCTGTCGGTCACGCGGCACCTCCCTCCCACTGCCTCTCGCGGCACTCCGATTGGCCGCTCGCCTCCAGAGCCCGCGATTGGTGTCCCAGGAGCGGCGGCCGCCTCCCATTGGCCTGGAGGAGCCGTCCGTCACGCCGGCGGCGGGAGGGGGCGTCCCTCTCCCCCCTCGTCGTCTTCCCAGCCGCTGGGTTCCCAGAGTGCTCCGCGGCCGTGTGGAGCGAGGCCTTGTTCCCGCGTTGAGCCGCCGCCGCCGCCGCCTCCTCCTCAGCTTCAGCCTCCGCGCCAGGCCCGGCCCCGCCGCGCCATGTCGGACTACAGCACGGGAGGACCCCCGCCCGGGCCGCCGCCGCCCGCTGGCGGCGGCGGGGGAGCCGGGGGAGCCGGGGGCGCCGGGGGAGGCCCTCCGCCGGGCCCGCCGGGCGCGGGGGACCGGGGCGGCGGCGGCCCCGGCGGCGGCGGCCCGGGCGGGGGGTCGGCCGGGGGTCCCTCCCAGCCGCCCGGCGGGGGAGGCCCGGGGATCCGCAAGGACGCTTTCGCCGACGCCGTGCAGCGGGCCCGCCAGGTGAGGAGGCCGCGGGCCTGAGGGGCGCGCGCGGGCGGGGGAGGGGGCGGGGTCACGCGCGCGCGCGCGCGGGGTCGCGGGGGGGGGGCCTGAGGCCGCCGTGGGGTCACGTGGGGCTGTAGGCTGGGGCCTGGGCCGCCCAGGATGTCTCCAGTGGGCCCCCAGCGGGTGAACCCCTGCAGGGGAAAGGGGTGTCCGGGGGGTCGCCATGAACGGCCCCTGGATGTTTAGTGGCCCCGGAGGGCTGGGACTGACTTTGGGGACCCCCCCCCTTAGGACACCCGAGGGCGTGCTCCGCTCTCTAGGAAGCAAAGTGTCCCTCTTCCCGGGGTGGGGGGGAGGGTCTTGCTTTGCCCTCACCTCGCCATCAGGGCAGAGAGCTGTTTGCCCCGACCCTGTTTGCCGGCTTCTCGGGAAGAAGGAATTGTGGGAGGAAAACAGCCCTGCAAAGGGGGACCCTTGCTGCCAGAGTGGCCGAGCACTTAGGGGAAATGAGGAGGGTGGGCATAGGGGCTGGCTCTTTTTTGATGCTTCCGGTGGCTTGAAAGCCTGGTCTGTCTCTGGGAAAGCGGGGAGGGTCCCACCAACGTGTTCTGAGGCATGATGATAACACGGAGGTGTCACCTGCCGGTGTGACTGACCTCCTCGACTCCCTCTGCAGCCTCCCCACGTCCTGGAGAGCAGGGGGCCCGTAGAATGGGAGAAGTTTGCTGCCCTCTCAGGAAGCTGATGGGCTGGGGGCCGGCCGAGTGCCTTTGCTATTGCGTGCTTTTCTGGGGTTGTTCCACTGCCTCCAGGGCGGAGTGGGAGGTCCCGTTAGGTGAACACCCGGTTCCCGCCCAGTGTGGTCTGTGGCTTTCTCACCTATGGAGCAGGGTACGGTTCTCACCTGCCCTTCATCCAGGTACCCACCAAACTGCCTTGACAGAGAAGCAGTTGTAAGGAGGCGAGTGGATGCTGTTGGCTGGGGTGGGAGTAAGTCTTATCCCAGGGGCTCTGGCTCCAGGCGTTAAAAGAAGGAAAATTGAGGGAGGTGGAAAGATCCTTAGTTCGTGGTTTGTGTGTCTTTGGAAAACTTGTAATAGACCCACAAACGGACTCTGGTTTTAAGTTTGTGGGATTGGGGTTATCTGAAGTTGCCCCTCACGTGTCTGATATGTAACCTGTGTTCTCAGAAAGGGTCTTTTGTTCTGGTGGAGTGAAGGTTTTGGATGCCTTTAAGCAAAAAATTTTCCCAAAATTGGTCCAACAAATGTCAAGCTTTCGAGAAAGGAAAGTTGTGCTCTTCACCATTTCAAAGAGCCGGGCTACAGTCACTGTTTCTGCCTCCCTCGTGGAGGCAACCCAGAGACCCTCCTGAGAGCAGATCAGTGTGGGTTGGGGTCCATTTGCAAACAAACGGAAGCGCAGATCCCATCTAGAATGGGATTTGAAATTCCTGGATGACTCTTGAACGCCGAGGCCCGCGAGTAGGTTCTGAGAAGTTGATCTGAACACCAGGGAGGATTGGTTGTGGTGGTAACCTTCTGTGCTTACGATTTTGTTTCTAGATCGCAGCCAAAATTGGAGGCGACGCTGCTACCACGGTGAACAACAGCACTCCTGATTTTGGGTTTGGGGGCCAAAAGAGGCAGTTAGAAGATGGAGGTAACTGCTTGCTGGGAAGAAGGCTTGGGGGTAGAGGGAAGGTCTTTGTTTGAACATGGTCCAGCGTCAGGGGGAAGCTCGCTGCCATTTGGTTTTTTCAAAGCCCAGCAGCCCCAGCTTTGTTCCTTCTCTTTGTTTGGGCCGCCATCCTGGGGTATCAGGTGGCTGAGAGGAGCACATTGATTGTGACTAGGTCCAAGTTGTAAGTTCTCAGGATCGGTCCTCCCCTTCTGGTCGGCCTGGGAAATGCTCGCAGTTGGGTCAAGGCCCCATGTAAGTGCAGTTTGGCTGGCCCAGGGCGTGCAGCACTGCCCACGGTGGCCAGTACCATCAGTGTGGGGATCAGCCGCAACGGGCCTTACACCTGGGCCCTCCCTGACCCTGATCCCGGACTCGAATGCCACCGTCATCGCTCCTGTCATAAAGGACTTCTTTACTCTTCAGTGCTGGTGGTGGGACTGATGGACGTCTGGCCCCCCTCTCCGAAGTTGGTCCCTGCTACTCTCCTGTCTTGGCTCTGATATTGGGGTTGGGGGAGGGGGGCTGTTTGCCAGGCCGCGTGGCACCAGCATTAGATTAGAGGCAGCTGTGGGTGGGTGGGTGCAGCATCTGACATTCTCTCTCTTTCACAGACCAACCGGAGAGCAAGAAACTGGCTTCCCAGGGAGACTGTAAGTCCATTGGATGATGCAGGCAGAGGGCAGCTTCAGGGTCTTAAGAGGTTTTTAGAACTTGGGAGCTAGAAGCTCTGAGCAGGTGGCACCGTTCTTAATGGAGGCTCTAGGTGCTTAGCATCTGGAGTCCATGAACTTTAGGGATCCCAGAGCCCCCTGGAGATGGAGGCAGAGCCGGTCAGATGGGTGGTGGGTTCGTCACACTCAAGCGCTCAGGGAGGCCCAGAAGCACCGTACTAAGTGCCAGCCACTCCTTGTGCAGACAGGACTATGTGGGGGCCAGGGGTGTTCAGGGTCCCAGAGAGGAGCCAAGCCGATCTTTGCTTTGAATTTTCTCTCTGCAGCCATCAGTTCTCAACTTGGACCCATCCATCCTCCCCCCAGGTAAGTTGTGATTTGGAGAACACTTGCTCTCTTGTCTGTCAGCTGTCTCTGGCTTTTCGTGCTAAGTTGGGGGAGAGCTGTGTCTGGGGGCTGCACTGTTTCAGACCTTGTCCCCGCTGCTCGCTTGGTCACCGAGAAGCCCAGGAGGCAGAAGAGCTGCCTTTGCTCCTGTGCTTGCCTGTGTGCAGGGCCCAGGGAGGGGCGGTCTTTGCACCCTGTTGCTGCCTGTGCTGTGGTGGGACACTTAGCAGTCGACAACCATCTTTCTAGAAGGGCTGGGGGCCGGCCTTGGGTTTCTTGTCTGCCTTCTGCAAATGCTTGATCCCCAAGAACTGGTGGGGCTCGGGGTTCTTTCCTACCTTTTTGCCACCCACCCCCCATGACTTCAGTGGATCTGATGTAGAAGTCTTTGTAAGGGACCACATTGTTTCTTTTTTTTGCTTCTACGAATTGCAGTGAAATTGGCTTGTTAGGGAGCTGACGTGGAAAAGATACAGACTTTTTTTTTTTTTTTTTAAGTCAAGAGATCTGAAATGATTATAGGAATTCCGTAGACGCGTCCAAGCGTTTGTTCTTGCTCCGAGTTGATGGGAGCAGCACTAGACCAAGCCTCTTGTGGCCTGAATGGGGAATCTGAGGCCTCTAGAGTTGAGGGACTTACTGTGGGGAGAGGGAGCTCTTGTCACACTCTGCTTAGGCCTGTGGGGTCTTGGTCCAGATGTGGTGGGAAGCATGGGCAGAGGCCAGTAGGCCAAGGGCCCCGCAGGTCAGGGGCTTAGGCTTTGAGGGGCCTTTTCTCCTGGAGACCCTCATCTGTCTACTGCTTCTCCCTCGAGACTGACTTTTCTTGTCTGTTCTTGCAGGACTTCAATGACAGAAGAGTACAGGGTCCCAGACGGCATGGTGGGACTGAGTGAGTGTGGGTCACTGTGGGGTGCCCGTTTTCCCTGCCTCTCAGGGATGTGTCCTGGGAGCCCCTGCTGGCTCAGGAGCTTCTGGTGTGAAGAGCTCCACTGTCCTCTGCTCTCACCTGTCCTCTCTGGGTGGGGGCAGGTGGGGCTCTCAGGAGGGCCAGGAAGCCCTGCCACACAGTGTTTTGAGTGCGGGGGTGCCCTCGTCAACCTCTGCATTTCCCCTTTTCCCCACCTAGTCATCGGCAGAGGAGGCGAACAGATCAACAAAATCCAGCAGGACTCAGGCTGCAAAGTCCAGATCTCTCCAGGTACGGGAACCTGACGTGGTCAGAACGGGTGCGGGGCTGGGTGCGGGGCTGGGCTGGTCTCCTAGTACGTTCATAATCGTCCGACTGGACAGAGGCGAGAGGTTGGTGTTTACTGGGAGCTTTCTCTATGCCCGGCGCAGGGCAAGGTCTCAGCCAGGGCAGCACCGCGCCCTGCAGCACAGCTGCCACTTTCCTCCCTTTCGCTTTGTAGTTGGGGGAGGGCTGAGGTGGGAGATGGGAGATTGAATAGAGGAAGTTTTGTTCTAGATCTTGCTCTGAACTGTTAGTTAAGTCGCCATCTGAAGTGAACACCCGGCAGGAAACCAGTGGGCATGTGTGAGGCCGGGAGATGCACTGGAAGGAATGCTCTGAGGCCGGCCTGGGTCTGGATCCCAGTCTGGCTGCCCGGCTGGCAGGGGTTCCGGAGGACCGGCTCCACCGCAGCGGGCTTTGTAGGCGCAGTGGCAGGAGTGGCCCAGGGTTAGCACCGCCCTCTGCCTCATCCCTTTTCCCCTAAGTGGTCTGGCACCGTGACTGGATGTCAGGCTTCCCAGCCGTGGTCTTGCGTGGAGCAGCTCGTGGGAGTCTGACGCGGCATCATGTGGTCAGCCTGCTGCGGGCAGAAGCAGCCGTTGTTTGCTGCGCAAGTTTCCCCGTCTCAGTGGAAAGCCTTTCCCTAGTGTCCGTGGCCCCGGGCGGCACTGACCCTCTCTCTCCTCTGCAGACAGCGGAGGCCTACCCGAGCGCAGCGTGTCCTTGACAGGAGCCCCAGAATCTGTCCAGTAAGTCCCTTGGCAGGGCTTGCCATCCCCTGTGATGAGGGGAGTAAGCAGAAGCTCTCTCCATCCTCTGGAAAGTTGGGGGTGACTCTGCCCAATCCCTCAACCCTTGCCCTCGCCAAGGGCCTGCACTGATGGTTTGATTGCCCCCCGACTTCGAAGAGCTGAGAGAACCACCTGAATAGCTCCAGCCCCGGGGACGGACCCTCTTCCTCGTCATCTGTCAGACCCACGTGTGGAGTCCCCTCCTCCCCTTTGAGCTGGACGGGACTGTCAGGCCGGTGCTCTTTCGGTGTCTGAATCCCGCTCTTCCCTTCTCAGGAAAGCAAAGATGATGCTGGATGACATTGTCTCTCGGGGTCGTGGGGGGCCCCCAGGACAGTTCCACGACAATGCCAATGGGGGCCAGAACGGCACCGTGCAGGAGATCATGATCCCCGCGGGGAAGGCCGGCCTGGTCATCGGCAAAGGCGGGGAGACAATTAAGCAGCTGCAGGTGAGGGGTGGGGTGGAGGACAGAAGCTCTTCCTGTCGCTGGGAAGTCTCCTTCTGCGTCTGCGTGTGCACGGCCCACCGACTGCTTTGCCAGAGCCTCTTACCCTGTATGGTCACACCTGCCCCCTGCGTGCACTAGCCCCACAAAATGAAAGCCCCACAAAGTCACTTGAAAGCCTGGCACTGACTGTCTGCGTTGGTTGTAAAGGAGCGAGCTGGAGTGAAGATGATTTTAATTCAAGATGGCTCCCAGAACACGAATGTGGACAAGCCTCTCCGCATCATCGGGGACCCTTACAAAGTGCAGGTAAGAACCCCGGCAGGGACGGGCTGTTGGAGAAGTGAGTGACAGGTGGGGCTGGAGATTTGAGTGAAGGGAGAGAGATTTTCAAGTGCGTCCTCTTGAAGTCAGCCCAGGGTTCCCTCTCTAATACTGAGTTGGACAGGGTTGGACATGAGCAGGAGGCCTAAACGCGGATCGTTCAGTTTCTTATCTGGAGAACTGGGGTGGATGGCCATCCCTCCCTCTCAGGATGGCAGGTCAGGAGCTCAGCAGGGCTCTGCGGTGGGCTCAGCTTAGGTCCCTGAGCCCTTGGATCGTGGGAGGCTGGGGGAGCAGTGCTGGGGGCTTGCCCTGTGCACACCCTGCCCTGTGTGTTTGCAGCAAGCCTGTGAGATGGTGATGGACATCCTCCGGGAGCGCGACCAGGGCGGCTTTGGGGACCGGAACGAGTACGGATCCCGGATTGGCGGGGGCATCGATGTGAGTGCAGGCCTCCTGTAGTAGTGGAAGGCCACGGGGTGGGTGTGACTCGGTTCTGGTGGGCAGAGGGCACCAGAACTGCAGGGACAAGACTTAGCTGACCCTTCCGCGTCCCTCTCTCCTCAGGTGCCAGTCCCCAGGCATTCTGTCGGGGTGGTCATCGGCCGGAGTGGAGAAATGATCAAGAAGATCCAGAACGACGCTGGTGTGCGGATACAGTTCAAGCAAGGTCAGGGGCCTGGCTGGAAAGATAAGCCGAGGCGGGGGTGGCCGTGTCTTCTGGTTCAGTCCTCAGGATCGCTCTGAGGCTCTGCTGCAGAGGGCCTGGCACCAGGGAGCCCGCCAAGCCTCTGCAGTGCCTCGTCGCTCCCAGCCAGCAGCACGTGCTCTGTGTCCCTCCTTTGTGGGAGAGCTCGCGGAGGGCAGGCTTTCTAAGTCCACATGGAATGTTTTCCCTTCCATCAGATCTCCCCGCTTCCTCTTCCCCACCGAATGGCCGGTCCCGACAGGGCAGCCGGGGTTGGATCAGATCACTTTGTCCCAACTCTGGGCTACTGCCAAGTCCCCGCGAGTCTCCCAAGTGCAGGCCCATGGGGAGGAAGGACTTCTCTGTTGCTTTTCTGAGGTCTATTACCGTTCTCAGTTTCATAAAACGCATCTGTTCTGGGGGTGCCATGTGCCGGAAGAAGCCTCAGCTGCCGCCCTGCCCTAGTTGGTCGGTTTTCTTCTCTGGAAACCCGGCCCAACCGCATTTCTCCCCCCGCGCCTCAGTCCATGGCGTGTGATGAGCGGCACTTGGAGCCTGAGATATTTCTGACACCTGGCTTGGCACGGTGTCTGCCTCGCAGAGGCGGTGTTATGGGGGTTTGGTGTTGTGCTTTTCTGTAAAATCCGTCTCCCTGTTCTCTGGATGCCGGCTTCAGACGACGGGACAGGTCCTGAGAAGATCGCTCACATAATGGGGCCCCCAGACCGGTGCGAGCACGCGGCGCGGATCATCAACGATCTCCTCCAGAGCCTCAGGGTAGGTGGCGTCGGGCTGTGCTGCCGACGGGCTGTGCTGCCGACGGCCGGTGAGGTCGGAGGCAGCGTGCGCGGCCCTGCAGGGGAAGTCCAGGCGCCGGGCTAAGTTTCTGCGCTCATTGCCTGTCTCCTGTCTTGCAGAGTGGTCCCCCCGGCCCACCAGGGGGTCCTGGCATGCCCCCAGGGGGCCGGGGACGAGGAAGGGGCCAAGGCAACTGGGGGCCTCCTGGCGGAGAGATGACCTTCTCCATCCCCACTCACAAGTGTGGGCTGGTCATCGGCAGAGGTGAGTCGGCCGTCGGCATTCTGTCTCTCCGCCCCCTTCCTCTGCTCTGCCTTCCCTTCATTGCCTGTGGCTCCCCGCAGGCGGGGAGAACGTGAAAGCCATAAACCAGCAGACGGGCGCCTTCGTGGAGATCTCCCGGCAGCTGCCGCCCAATGGGGACCCCAACTTCAAGTTGTTCATCATCCGGGGCTCACCCCAGCAGATTGACCACGCCAAGCAGCTCATTGAGGAGAAGATTGAGGTGGGCTCAGGGAGGGGCTCTTGGGGCTCGGACCCATCTCCAGTCTCCTTCCCTCCCAACTGACTTCGCTTCTCCTTCCTCCAGGGTCCCCTCTGCCCAGTGGGACCAGGCCCGGGGGGACCAGGCCCTGCAGGCCCCATGGGGCCCTTCAACCCTGGGCCTTTCAATCAGGGGCCACCTGGGGCTCCCCCGCAGTGAGTAATTCTCAGCTTCCTGGGATTTGGGACATGGGGGTGCTGTGCTGGCAGGAAGAGCAGTGGACCCCATTTTCATTCGCCACCAAAAAGAAGTTTTGACGTCACCTGTCCGAGACGTGATCCAGTATAGCGTCTCGCATTTATAGATGCCATTTTTGTCATTGTTTTTTAAGGTTTTATATATTATTTGATAGCGAGAGAGGGAACACAAGCCTGGGGAATGGGAGAGGGAGAATTCCGGGAGCCCAATGCGGGGCTCGATCCCAGGACCCTGGGATCCTGACCAGAGCTGAAGGCAGATGCTTAATGACTGAGCCACCCAGGAGCCCGCACAGATGCCATTTTTAAAAGATGTCACAGATGTTGAGCCTCGTCTCCCGCCTAACAGGCAGACCCGTGTATGTTGAATTTGGGGGACTTGGACATCTTCACGGCAACGGCGTTTGTGTTCTTGGCGTTGTTCGTCTCACGATTCCTTGGGCGAGAGCCTGTGACTGAGCGTACACAGTGGGCTCCGCCTGGGTCTCCTCCCTGCCAGCCACCCTTGCCCCCGCGGAGGAGTGGCCCCAGCTCACTTGTCCTGTCTTTCTTGCCCCACAGCGCGGGGGGTCCCCCTCCTCACCAGTACCCACCCCAGGGCTGGGGCAATACCTACCCCCAGTGGCAACCACCTGCTCCTCATGACCCGAGTAAGTCGGCTGCCCGGGGGAGGGGCAGGACCGGGCGGGGGTGACGGGGGGGGGGCGGGCGGGGCTCGCGTCCCGTCCTGGCGTCAGCCCGCTGCCCCCCTGCAGATAAAGCCGCCGCCGCCGCCGACCCCAACGCCGCCTGGGCCGCCTACTACTCCCACTACTACCAGCAGCCCCCGGGCCCTGTGCCCGGCCCTGCCCCGGCGCCCGCGGCCCCCCCTGCCCAGGGCGAGCCCCCTCAGCCCCCACCCGCCGGCCAGTCAGACTACACTAAGGCCTGGGAAGAGTATTACAAGAAGATCGGTGAGTGCGTGGGCCAGCGCGGGGGCTCAAGCAAGCCCGGGGCTGGCGGGGGGCGGCCGCGTCCCCGTGCCCCGCTCTGAGTTCTCGAGCCTTCCTCCTGCAGGCCAGCAGCCGCAGCAGCCCGGGGCGCCCCCGCAGCAGGACTACACGAAGGCCTGGGAGGAGTACTACAAGAAGCAGGGTGAGCTGCTGGGGCGGCGGGGCAGGGGCAGGGCCTGGCCCTCCGGCCCCCGGCCGCACTCCTCACCGGGACTCCACTTGCCCGCAGCTCAAGTGGCCACCGGAGGGGGTCCGGGAGCACCCCCCGGCTCCCAGCCAGACTACAGTGCCGCCTGGGCCGAATATTACAGACAGCAAGCCGCTTACTACGGACAGACTCCCGGTCCTGGCGGCCCCCAGCCTCCACCCACACAGCAGGGACAGCAGCAGGCAAGTGGGAATTGCCACCCTCCTCCTCCTCCTTTTTCCTTCCAACCCCCGGCCACCGTCCATCCTGCCTTAGTGGGTAGCGCCGGAAATCCCTTCCCCTGCGGGGTGTGTCCTTGATGCCTGCAGCGGGGGCCGTGTGGCCAGAGGTCTCCGGGAGTCCCCGCGAGCTGGGGAAGTGTGCGCTGGGTCCAGAGGTTAAACGAAGAGGCCTCCCTGCGCCGGCCCGCTTGTTCCTGTGTCACGCTGTTGCGATGCTGGGGGAAGCGCGAAACAAATACAAGGTCGAACTGTTGAACTGGTGGGTAGTCCTGGGGGTGGGGGGCAGGCCAGCAGCACAGACGTTGGTCGCCGTCCTGGCTGCTAACTCGCTCACTCAAAATCTGGCCGCTTGGGAAGAAAACGGATGTGTTTTCCCCTCTCTGCATTACTTTTTTGGGTTTTGTTCTTTGCATTCTTTTATTTTTAACCCCACGATCTTTTCCTTGTGTCCAAGTGACTGTGTTGCAGGCGGCCCCAGCGTGGGTCAGCCCTGGCTCTGGTGGGACTCGGGGAGCCTGCCGAGGGGACCGGCCCCAGGGCCCCTCCCGCCCCGCCTGGGCTCCGCCTCCTCTGCTCTCGCGCCTGCCTCTGTGTCCCGGTTTTGTCTGTGAAGTGGGCATGACGATCGTCGCCACCTTCCAACCTACCTCACAGGGGTGTTGTGGGGACACCGTGATCTCTGAGATTGTCATGTTGTGATGCGCCAGAGCACCTGCCTTCCCGAAGACAGAGGGCACCCCTCCTCCCTCCCCGACCCTGAGCGCGCTTCTCTCCCTCTCTCCCTGCTCTCCGCCTCTGCGGCCCCGCCTCTCGCCTCCTGGTCCTCATGTCACTCTCTCTCCTCCTCCTCCATCAAGGAGCCGGTCTGACTTCAGCCGAGTCCCCGGAGCACTTGACTAGACAGTTGCAAACACATGGTTCCAGCCTGAGCTCACCACAGGCTGAGGAGCGGGGCTTCCTGGCCCCTCCTGGCCACCGCCCCCCTCGTCTCCCGCCCCCCTCCCCTCCCCGGAGTGACCAATTCCTATCTCTTCCCTCTCCGCAGGCTCAATGACTCGAATGAATGTGAACTTCTTCATCTGTGAAAATCTTTTTTTTTTTTTTTTCCATTTTGTTCTGTTTGGGGGCTTTCTTTTTTGTTTGTTTGTTGTTTTTTTTTTTTTTTCCCCTCGTTTGTTTGGCGAGAGAGCGATGGCTGCCGTGAGGGGTTGGGGAAGGAGCCCTTGTGAGTGGCTTGTTGGTCGTGGCCTTGGGCGATGCTGGGCTCTCACTCTCTCGCTTATTCTGTGTGTCTCATGCTTTTTTTCTTTCAAAATTGGGATCCTTCATGTTGAGCCAGCCATAGAAGATAGAATTAAATCTCTGCCAAAAAAAAAAAAAAAATTTTTAAATATAAAAAACACAAAAGCAAACAAAACCTATAAAATTATATATATATATATAAAAATCTCTATCCCTTCCTGAAACTGCCTCTTTCAGGGGAAAGCAATTCATTTTCTTCCTTCTACCCTTGGCCCTCTTCATGTTTTTAAAATAAACTTTTAAAAAGGAAAAAAAGTCACTCTTGCTATTTCTTTTTTTTAGTTAGAGTTGGAACATTCCTTGGACCAGGTGTTGCTGTCGCAGGCCCCCTCCCTTCCCCCAGTCGAGCCCCTCGGCCTCTGCTCTTCCTCTCTCCTCCTCCCCCCTGCCTCGCTCGGCTCCCCTGCAGCCCCTCCCGCCCCCCATCCCGGGACTGGTCTTGGGTTTCAACTGTTCAAGAGGACATTGAAACTGAAAACAAATTGAGAACAAAACAAAAAATTGTATGGCAGTTTTTACTTTTTATCGCTCGTTTTTAACTTCACAAATAAATGATAACAAAACCTCCCCGTGTCTGCTGGGTGCCGTCTCTCTCTCACTCTCTCTCTCTCTCTCTCTCTCTCTTACTTCCCTCCTCTCTCCCCTGCCCCCTGTAGAGTTTTGAAGCAGATGTTTGTTCTTTATAGATGTTGTAAAAGCCTGATAATGGTGATTGGAAATTACAAGCTTTGTGTTGTGTATTTTCTTTCCTTTTTTTTTTTTTTTTTTTTTTTTTTAAGAAAAAGAATTATAAGAAAAAATAGTTTTCTTTCTGCAGGCGCATCGTGCTTTCCTAACTCCCCTGACCCCCCCCCCTTTTTTTTTTTTTTTGTTAAATAAAGTGCTTTTTGTCTAAAAACTGCGTGCTGGCCGCAGTTGTGTTTGTAGAGGAAACAAGTTGAAGAGGAACGGGTTGGCCAGTAAGAGTGGGGTCTGGGCACCCCCCAAAGACTGCTCTTCTGGTGTTGCCTGGCAGAGAGGGGACTAGCAGGTTGAGCCCCAGTGGAGCCTTCTCATTCCATTCTCCCCTCTGGGAGCTTGGGGAGCAGGACACCCAGGAGAATCTCTGGGGACAGGTGTTTCCATGGATGCAGCCTGTCCCCGCAGCCCCCCTGGGGCTGTGCACGCCTCCTGGGAGCCATGCTGGCCTTGATTCGCACCTAGCTGGGGCCTAGTCTGTCCCCGGGCCCCAAGGTGGAAACCAGGCCCCTTAGCACCAGTTCCGATGCTTGGTGGGAGGCTCTGGCTTCCGAAGGGTGAGGACAGGAGACGGGAGAGTGAACTGAGGGGCCTTCTGAGCTGTCTGGCTCAGGGCCAGTCATCTTGAGGCCTAGTATCTAGTTGGAATGTTCCTTTTGGGCTCGTCGGTGAACACTAACACAGATCGGTTGTCGCCTTCAGAAGCCTGGGCCCACGGGCATGAAGGGCAGCACCAGGCAGGACCCCACGACCACTCGTAGCCCACCCCTGTGGGTGCCATGGCCCAGGAACGGGCTGTCGGTCAGGGGTCTTGTGGGAGGCGAGCGTACGTTACAGCCCGGCCTGCCGTCGCCAAATACTGTACCTTAGTGGCGCTGCACCCTTCCGGAGCCCTGTGTGGGTTCTGGGATGGGGAAGAAGGCAGAGCCCCCAGCCCCTCCCTCACTGCAGGCTTTCAACGACCGAGCAGCACTTGGCAAAAATGTTCTCTGGAGCTTCTTCGGCCAAGATCTGGGGGGGGGAGGGGGGGGCAAAGGGTCAGTTCTGGGGAAGCAGGTCAGCAGGTCTCTATTAAAGTGCCAGCAAAAAACCGGGAGCTGCGGTTCCTGGACCACGCGAGTAAGGGAACAGGTAAATGGGTCAGGAAGGTCGCAGCATGGTGTGACGCGTCACTGACAGCCGGCCAGAGGGACTGGTCCTCGGGAGCAGGGTGGGAGGCCGGAGGGCGTGGGAAATTGCTGCCGCGGCCGGGGCCCTCACCCTCCCATCCCAACTTCAATGGCCAAAGCTAGTTCCACAGGACACCCTCCTTTCACACTCCTGCCTTCAGCGGGAAATGGGGACATCAGCAAAGTTTAATGTCTTGATAGATGGGTCACTAGAAGAATTAAGAGAGCCCTGCTTTCCCCCTGGGCAAGGTATACAGTTGGACTTGGCTGTGGTTAACCGGTTGTCCTAAGCTTACGTTGTGTGGATACATTCTAAAATGTAGTTAATGTTGCAGCTTTGGAGACAGTCATTCTGTTCAGACCTTAAACGTCCTAGCTGCGCCCATACGGCCTGTGCCCCGACTGCCCGATGGAAGAAGTGGAATTTCCCAAACTTCCCAGTGTACGCAGTGGGGAAACCGGCCCAGAGAGGTCCAGGCTGTGGCCCATGGCATGACCCCCTGTCTTGGTCCCCTGCGGAGTTGGCTCGCAGGGAAGTGAGTGGCAAGCAGGGAGGACCTACATTACAGAGCAGGTTCTTCTGCTGATAGAAGGTCAAGACCGGCTCACACAGCGTGTAGTACGTCTCCAGGCGCTGGCGGATGGCCGGCTCACAGTCGTCCGCCCGGTGCTCTAGGCGGCCCCGGCGCAGCGCTCTCCGGACCATTGTTTCCATGGAGCAGTCCAGCACGATGACGACGTCTGGGGCCCGGCCCACCTGGGCACCCGCAAAGGGGACTGGGTGAGAAAGAGGCTAGATGCAGTGGCTCCCTGAACCCCTACCCTGAAATCAGGAGTCCAGAATTGTGCGGCCCCCCACGGGTTCATCTGGTTCTTTACCTCCGAGTTGCTGTTTACATGGTTTTTGTTTTTAAAGATTTTATTTATTTGACAGACAGAGATCACAAGTAGGCAGAGAGGCAGGCAGAGAGGGAGAAGCAGGCTCCCCACCGAGCAGAGAGCCTGATGCGGGGCTCGATCCCAGGACCCTGAGAATGTGACCTGAGCCTAAGGCAGAGGCTTAACCCACTGAGCCACCCAGGTGCCCCATACATGTTTATTTTTTTGAGATAAGAGGACCTTGGCAGAGCTCAGAAATAACACAGGGAAGAGTGAAGACACCCTCACCATCCCCGCCACCCCGTTTCACCCTCCCTGGAAGCAACTCCTTCCTGGAGTTACCTCCTATTTTATTTTGTTTTGTTTTATTTATTTTATTTTATTTTAAGACTGGCTTTATTTATTTGACAGAGAGCACCACTAGGCAGAGTGGCAGGCAGAGGGAGAGGGAGAAGCCGACTCCACTGAGCAGGGAGCCCAACGCCGGGCTCAAGCCCAGAACCCTGAGATCACGACCCGAGTTGAAGGCAGCCAACTTAATCGACTGAGCCACCCCGGCGCCCCTAATTTAGGCATATACCATAAAGGCAAATGGGCTCTGATGTCTTTTTTCTACTTTTTTATACAAGTGGTGAAGATACTGATTTGTCTTTGACTTCACTCAGTATAACTGGAGATGGTTCCATACCGGCTAGGAGGAGGTCCTGGTTGTTACGGTATTCTACTGTATGGATGTACCCTAACTTAGTTCTAGGCTGATGGATATGTGGATTGAAAAATTCCTTCTAAGATGGATTTAAGCAGTCCAGATACTTCCACTGGGTAAGATACAAAAGTCCCCAACTCACAACTACCCATCCCACTGCTCTGCCCTCCCTGACTATTCTCAGGGAGACCTTTCTAGATCTCCGTGGCTGTCCACTGTGAGCTCTACCTCCTACGAGTTCCTCCAGAACTTCCTTCTAAGATAGACTTCAGTGATGCATTTTAAAAAAAAAAAAAATTATAGCCAAGTGGGATTCATTCCAGGAAAGCAAGGATGGTTCGATACAATTTGTTGTATTAACCTCTGAGGGAAAAGGCATATGATCATCCTCATAAACACAGAAAGGGCAATTAACAAAATCGAGCATGCATTCTCGATTTTCAAAGAGGTTAGGAATTGGGACACTTGGGTGGCGCAGTGGGTTAAGCCTCTGCCTTCAGCTCAGGTCATGATCCCAGGGTCCTGGGATCGAGCCCTGCGTCAGGCTCTCTGCTCAGCAGGGAGCCTGCTTCCTCCTCTCTCTCTGCCTGCCTTTCTGCCTACTTGTATTCTCTGTCTGTCAAATGAATAAATGAATAAATCTTTAAAAATTTTCTTTTTAAAAAGAGGTTAGGAATTGATAAATATCTTCACCAGCATCTTAATGGAAATTTGCTTTCCCGTTGAAGTTGGAAACAAGACAAATTTGCCCACTCCTGCTCCTATGACTTAGTAGGGTATGAGAAGATCAGCTAAAGCAATGAGATCAAAGAAATCACTTTGAGAAACCTGGGTTTGAAAGAAGGGAGGTAGAACTATATGTGTTTGCAGGTAATGTGATTACATTTCTGGAAAACACAAGAAAATCAATAGATAAACCTGTATGGACTTCAGAGAATTTGATAAAATATTTGCTAAAAATAAAAGGATATCGCATTAACTGACAGAGGTGAGCAGCCTACATGTATACAGAAACCACCAGTTAGAAAAGAAGGCCCCGTTGAGAACAGCAACAAAATGAAAAGTAAAAAGCTCAGGCAAAACTTTTCCAAAAACAGGCAAAGTCTTAAGGACGATCTTTAAGGAAAACTTGGATAAGGTGACCCCTGAATAACTCAAAGGAGACTTGAACAAAAGAAAGATATAAATGTGCCTGGAGAGGAAGACCACATCATAAAGATAAGAGTTCCTAAATCAGCTTGTAATTCAACATGATAACATATTTTTTAGTTGAATTGGTTGATTCTAACATTTGTATACAAAAACAAGCGGGGATGTCCAGGAGAACCTAGGCAAAGAAAACCAGTGGCTGGTAGGGGTGGGAGAGGCAATATTGAACCCTAACAGATATTAAAGCCTAATAAATTTGCCATAACTAAAACAGCAGGGCACAGGGGGACAAACAGACCCCAGAACAGAGTATCATCCAGAAATTGACCCAAGTGAATATGGAAAGTTGTTACATGGTGTGGGTGGTATCCCAAATAAATGGGGGAAAGGACAACCTTTCAACTGGATGATTCTGAAACAACTGGATCCTGATTGGAAAAAGGTTAAATTGAACTCTTAGCTCATTCCAAAAACTAGGATATGTCCCAAATGGATCAGAGATATCAATGTAAGAAAGGAGGCCATACAAGTACTAAATAAACCATGAGTAGAGTCCCTTATAAGCCTAGCATTTGGGGAGGGGTGATCTTAAAAGTTAGAAGAAATAACAAAATATGATAAATTTGATTAAAAACTAAAACTTTTGCATGATAAAAAGACACCATAAAGCAAAGTCAAAAAATAACTGACAAAGCAGTGGGGGAAAGTTTTGCAAACCATACTGCAAAGTGCTAATAGCCCTAATATGTAAAGAGTTCCTAGAAATCAAGAAGAGACCAACAATCTTTAAGGAAAAAAAAAAATAAAGCTAAATATAAAGAGCGCACAGAAGAAATAAAAATGGCCCTTAAGCTTTGGGGAAGATGTTCGACCTCACCCATAGTAAAAGAAAGGCCCATTTCAAACAACCCCAAAACACCATTTCATACCCAAGCAGGGTGACAAACATTCAGAAGTGTGGCAGCATCCTCTGCTGGTGTGGGTGTGTTGGTGGCAATGCAAAACAAAGACCGTGGTGGGAGCTAGCAGGATGACCCACACGTTTCTCTTTCATCTGACACACCCACTCCAAAGGACCTATCATAAAGATATTAAAAAATACAACATGCCACGCACAGGTCACTTTGTGTGGCATTACTTGTAGTGACACAAGACTGCCAACAGCTTATGGTCTACCAATAATATGTTGTTCGACAGTTTATGTCTCTAGGGGAACAGCTAGTTAAACGATGGCAGTGCCACACCATGGACCAGAAAGGGAACTGGGAAGTCTTTGATGCCAACAGGAGAGCTGTAGGATACACTGTTAATTTTTTTATTTTATTTTATTTATTTATTTGACGGAGAGAGAGAGAGATCACAATTAGGAGAGCAGCAGGCAGGTGTGGGGGAAGCAGGCTCCCCGCTGAGCAGAGAGCCCGATGTGGGGCTCGATCCCAGGACCCTGGGATCATGACCTGAGCCAAAGGCAGAGGCTTAACCCACTGAGCCACCCAGGTGCCCCTGCAGGATATACTGTAAAGTTAAAAAAAAAATGAAGACAAGTATATACAGAATGCTAGTTCTTGTGTGAGGAGGATCTCTCTTTCACACACACACACACACACACACACACACACACCCTTTATATTTGCACAATAAAACACCAGAAGGACAAACCCAAAACTAATGAAAATGACTGCCTCTGGGGGGTTGGGGACAGACAGGAAGGCTGGAAACAAGCTCTCTCCCGCACACCTTTTTATGTGGCGCTGACTTTGGAATCATTAAGTAATATGCAAATTTAACAGTTAAATTTAACAAAGCAATCCCTAAATATCCCAAACGAAACCGAAACAAATGTACCCAACTGGGTGTTATCGTCATCATAACTATGCAGAGAAAATGATTATTTGGGGCAGCGCGGTGTTTTTAGTGTACGTCCACAAGGAGGAATAGTATAAGGAAAATCGGAGCTGCCGGGAAATCTTAAACTTCCTTTGGTCGTTTTGTTCTTAGTAGTTAATATGGGTATATTCCTTGGAAACTATCCTACAAATGATGGACTAATGCAAATGACCGCGTTCGTGGTTTTAGGGAAAAAGAAGAAGGCACGGTCATGGTGTGAACTAGAAACATCAGTATGAACTTGTTATTTTTTTTTCTACTTCCACAAGTTTGTGCTTTCCAACTCTGTCCCCTGGAAAGGCCTGGAAACGATGACAACTCAGTGGCAATGGGCACCCCGGCCCCCAGACTGGGCGCCACTGTGAAAGAGGGCTCCTTTGAGGCACAGCCAGGTCTGGGATTCAGCAGGAAGTGTGAAAGGTGGGGGTGGGAAGTCGGCCAGAAATCGAGAGGGCAGGAGTGGGGATGAGAGGGGAAGGTGGCTGTGTCAGAGGACACGTGGGTCAGCGAGAACGAGTGCCCCCGGCCACCGATGATGTGACAGCCCGCTCGACGGCAGCAACAAAGACCCGTGAGTTCCGAGTGATGAAAGAGAACAAAACAAAGGAAGGCAAAAATGACCAACGTCGTGGCCGTGGTTGGAAGGAACCAGAACACCAACGCCTTCATCTGAAAAGCGGCCTTCGTGGAGGAAGGGATTAAGCTTCTCTCCCACCCGTCTGGTAGAAACCATGTTTCCGGAGCATCCGACAGCCCTCGATGAGGACAGAGATTTCTTCTTTAGGGAAGAATGCCCGTTAATCCATGTGGGAGCATTGATTTATCGAACATCCTATCGATTTATAGGAAATCTAGCGGAGAGAGGAACGGGGTCCACAACCCTTCCCAATCAGCGAAATCCAGGCTGCGCGAGATAAAGAGACCCGAAGACGCTCGTAAACACGACGGCAAGGAAAACAGTAGCAGCGGGGATGGGAGGAGCGCCCGCGGGTGACCGGGAGCGCCAGACCCTAGTGACCTGCGGCCGTGCTGGCCTTATCTCCGTCCTCATTAGAGCCAGACGTCAGAAGACAAAGATTTTGAAGATGTTCACGCAAATCTGAATATCATTTGAGGACGGGACAGATACTAACGTGGGATAAGGGGAAGTGTTTGGAAAATGTATACTGAAATATTCATGGGTTAACACACACACACATACACGCACAACGTATTGAACCTGAATCTGAGCGGGTCGGCAGTTAACGTTGCCAATGCAGCGCCAGCGAAGGATGGAGAGACGAGCTCAGGAACTCCCCGAGGCAGGAAGCCCCTGGACAAGTCTGAGCGCGACCCAGGCCCTCCGGTGAGTCAAAGGCAGGAGGGAAGCGAGTGGGGCTGACCACCTGGCTTGGGTTAGGAGACAACGAGCGAGGCGTGGCTCGTTTTCCTCGTTTTCCTAGTTTCCTCGTTTTCCTTGCAAATCTAACCGGAGGGAAGCCAAAGAGACGTTCTTCAGGCACTGGGGAAACTGAGAGGTGGCCTGGACACCGGACGGTCTCGAGGCAAGATTGTTAACCGTGTCGGGAGTGTCTGGGGGAGGGAGACCCCAGAACGGGACCTGGAAGCTGCTTTAAACGCACAGTCGGCAACCGCAACAAGACTTCTTTTGTGTGCGGTTTTTTTTTCTTTTTTCAAGATTTTATTTATTTATTTGACAGACAGAGATCACAAGTAGGCATAGAGGCAGGCAGAGAGAGAGAGGAGGAAGCAGCTCCTTGCTGAGCAGAGAGCCCGATTCGGGGCTCGATCCCAGGACCCTGGGATCATGACCTGAGCCGAAGGCAGAGGCCTAACCCACTAAGCCACCCAGGCGCCCTAATGTGTGCATTGTTTTTTGTTTGTTTGTTTGTTTGTTTTTTCAGATTTTATTTATTTATTTGAGAGAGAGAGAGAGCAGGAGGGAAGGGCAAAGGGAGGGAGAAAAGCAGGCTCCCTGCTGAGGCGGGAGCCCAGGACCCTGGGATCTTGACCTGAGCCGAAGGCAGATGCTGAACCCACTGAGCCCCCAGCACCGATGACAGGGCGTTTTCACGCAGATGAAGCCAGCGTGGCCAACCCTGGATGGTGGTTTGATTGGGGACAGGGCGATCCCTTAGATCGTTCCCATTGTGTGCGTGATTGAAACCTGGCACCAGAGAGACACCAAAAATTGGAAGCCCTCGCGCACACACGTGCATCAGCCCCTCCCCTTCCTGGCGAGGACGGTGAACAGGACGTGGGCGCCTTCATTTCTCTTGGGTGCTTCTGAGCACGAGGCCTCGTGGGGTCAACGTCCACAGACAAGTGTCTACGTCATGGTCAGCGCTGTTCCTTAAGACACGGACTTCACCCAATTCCTTTTTTCTACGTTTTGCCAGGCGGGGAGGGGAGCAATGAGAGACACTTCGGTAAATGGAAAAAGAGAGCTTCACTAGCTCCGAGAGAACTAACATCAATTACACAGCGACCCTGACAGCCTGGTGACCGTTCCGGACGGCCACGGAGTAGGATGTCACCCCCTGTAGGGAACGGGGTGAAGGGCGCAGGGCAATTTCCCGCGAGGCTCTGATTAACAAAAAGTTTTAACAAATACACAATTACTTAAAAATCCTCTGTGAACAGGGGAGTCTTCCTGCAGGTGGCACTTTGGGGAGAAACACGGACCCAGAGAAACAGACCTCCCGTGTCTGGGCGTTTCAGGGCGACTGGCCACGGATGCTCCAAGCACATCCAACCTTGACGATACACCTTGGAGCTGCAGGGGGTTATCTGGTCCCCCTCGCCCCAGCTTGAGCAGAGTGCTCTCGGTGGGGAGTCCCCGCATGCTTATTCGACATAGGCCACCCACCCTGGGACCTCGGCCCCCTTTAGCGGTGCTCTCAGACAGGTGCACCGGGGACCGAAGCAATCTTGGAAACAGACCAGAAGCTGTCTCAGGAATCAGCCTTCCCCGTGTCCCCCATGTGGGGAGACGCCGGTAGCACGTCTGTCCACATTCACCATTGAGGACCCTGAGGCTTGGGAGGCTGAGTCAGAGGTGGAGAAAGTGACCGAGAGGGACCTGAGGGCCAGTCTCACGGGCTCCAAACCCACATCAGCATCAGAGACCGCCCTAAAACAGAGCTGCAGCCCAGCGGGGTGGGGGCACGAAGGGCCGAGCTGGGTGCCTCCGGGGACACCTGGCTCAGACCTACGGCAGGGGCCCACAGGGTCCTCAAAGGCTAAAGGGGCAGGGCAGCTCTCAGAGATCTAGAAAATTCCCCACAAAGAAAATGCACTCTCCTAACACAGACCCCGATATATTGCCTTTTTTTTTTTTTTTCACATCTGGCAGCCACATGGGCACAAGAGGAAAGTACATGTTCTGTTCCTCTTAGCACAAAAGCACAGCACAAGCAGAATCCTACGTGGCAGGCGGCGCTCGGCCTCCGTGACAGAGAGGTGACCCTCCACCGGAGGAAGGGGGAGCCCAACACGAAGCACAGAGGGGTCCCGCGCTGACGTGGTGAAAATTCTAGGCCTCAGAACCAGCTGCCGGGGCCCGAGGAAGGCCTGCGCCCACCACCTGAATCGCACGACCCTGCACAAGTCCCCCGATCCCTCTGTAAAAAAGCAGGAGGCTAATGGTGCAAGAGACGTTTTTCTGGAATGTTCCAAAAGATCAGAGCTCCTCCGCGTAGTGTCAAGAATAGTGCGGGGCCCAGGACAAAGCTCAGGATGCGTTCACACTGCTGTTGCCATGGGGACGCGCAGGGCCTATGCCTGCCAAGTGGGGAGATTTTCAAGGGAAGCAGGAGTTCTGAGACAGCATCTCCCGAGTCTCGAAGGTTGGCCACTACTTCAGGAAAAAAGTCTTGAAAACCTGTAGAGTGCAAACCGAACCCATCAGGGGGCCATGTGGGGCCCGAGGGTCAGGAGTGCGCAGCTTCTGTCCCCAGGCCTTGTGGCATCCGCTGAGCTGGCCTGGAGGGCCGGAGCCTACCAGGGGCCGGGTGCTGGCCCAGGGCTGACGGGGACAGAGAGACTCACAAGCCTGGCCTTTGCCCTCAGAGTGCCCAGACCAGGAGAAGGAGCCCAATATTTGCCCTGCAAGTCATTTCGAATTGCTCCCAAGCAGGTGCGGCCAAAGGGCAGGGCCCCACCTCTTCCAGCCCCAGGAGACATCTTTGAAAGGATTTCGACCCAATCCAGCAAGTTCCAGAAAAGCCTGGAGGCTGACAACCTGCCACAGTTTCTCTCGTCCCTGCTCAGCCGTTTCCAGACACTCCTGTTGGCATGTGTGGCTGCTGAGGTGTGTGGAGGGGCCTTATCCTCAAGTCAGACCGCGGGCGTGCCGGGGGAGCCTGGAGAGAGGTAGGCTGGCTCGCCAGCGCCCGCTGCCTCCTGCTGGCACAGCTCGGCTGTCCCATGTCCTCGCTTCGAGGAGGCCAACCCAAACAGCCCCCTGTGGCCCTCCAGGATGTTATTCCGTCTCTCGCTTTTCACTGTGTTTACCGCTGCCAGAAACGTCTCTGTTTTGTTCAGCCAGTCACGCACTGGTCACTGCCCGTCTGTTGGCATCCTAACAGCAGGGACTGAGTCTGTCTCCTGAACACCTAAGGACCCAGCCTGTTCTCACGCTACCTGGAGACAGGTGGTTACATATACAGATGAATTATTTAACCACGCTTCATCCTCATGGCCCAGACATGAGGCTAAACCCACGTGCCACTCCGCAGGCAAATCATTTATGTGCAGGAAGATATTAACTTTGGGGCGCCTGGGTCGCTCAGAGGGTTAAAGCCTCTGCCTTCGGCTCAGATCATGATCCCAGGGTCCTGGGATCGAGTCCCGCATCGGGCTCTCTGCTCGGTGGGGAGCTTGCTTCTCCCTCTGCCTGCCTCTCTGCCTACTTGTGATCTCTGTCTGTCAAATAAATAAATAAAATCTTTAAAAAAAAAAAAGTATTAATATGACTTTGTCCCGGCCAGCTCACCAGCTATCCACCCAGGTTCTAGAAGCTTCCAGCAATCTCCCAGCTGTCCCTTGACCATCTAAAACGTCCTTACCCCCTCGCCATCTCCTCCCTTCCTGAGGCCCACCCCGCCTGGACTCCATCCCAGGTCGGGAGGGAGGCGTAGTTTCACACCTCACCACACACTCACACAGCCCGGGGTCACTCACAATGCGCTCGAACTCCTTGGCCTGCCTCAGCTCCCGCGGGAAGCCATTGATGAGGAAGCCCCGGCTCTCCGGGCGAGATAACATGGCGTTGCTGATCATGTCTAGGATGATGCCCTGGGAAGGAAAGAGGTGGCGGATTCAGTGCCCCAGTTTCCCTCACCTACACAGCCACATTGTCAAGTTCTCTTCCCTGGTCTGGACTTCAGGTACCTGCCCTGTCCAGGGCCTGTGATTCCGGGTCCTCCCTGGTGCCCTGGGGCCACTTTGACGCATGGAGCCCGTCTACTGGGCAAATGGCTACCGTGTGCCAACCTTGCGAGGTTTCGTTTACTTATTGCTACCATCTTACAGGTGGGGACAGGGGTGACCTTCATTTTACAGGTGAGGAAACAGGTACAGAAGGGGCCGGTGATACAGATGCCCAAGGTCACGAGAGGAATAAGTACGAGCAAACTTTCCCCAGTGCTTGTAAAGTGTTGGGCACTTTGCTACGAGCTTGATAGGAATGACGTCAGCCAACTCTGGCTACAGACTCCTGCTGTGGGTCCAGCTGGCCTCCCCTTTTTACAGCTGAGGACATGGAGACCCAGGGCACTAAGGCAGTGGCCAGGCCAGGAGCCATGGCCTTCTGGGCCTATCTGCTTCTACACGGCTTCCAGGGAAACTCCTTCTTATGTGCCCCTTCTTCTTCCCTCTGCCCCCTGAAGCCTGTGAGCTCTCACCGTAGGCACCAGGAGCCCCTGCAGCATGAGGTCATGGATCTTCCGGCCCCACCGGGTACTGCGTTGGGCCTCCTGCCGCAGCAGCTGGCCCAGCCCCACATGGCAGAGGCCATATTTGGTTGCCATGTTCTTGCACTGTGTCCCTTTGCCACAAGCCGGGCCGCCCATCATGAAGATGATCAGGGGGGACTTGAGGATGTCTGGGGGGGGGCGCGGGGAAGAGGTGGGGAGAGGGTTTGGCACCTGCAGGGGCCAGCATGCACCTATGTGACTGGGTCCACCACCTAATGTGTGTCCCTGGGTGAGTGACACTGGACTTGGGAATCCTGACATACCCGCTTTTGCCCCAGGATGGCATCTGAGGGTCCATAGCCCCCAGTGGTATATCTAGACATGGCATGCCGTCAGTGCTGCTGTGGGTCACTGTGAAGCACATACGAACCCGAGCAGGCCAGGCCCTCTGCACACAGGATCTCCTTGAAGAATCTCAATGACTCTACCAGCCCACTTCCCAGTTAAAGAAACAGGCTTAGAGCGGGCGCGGGCTCGCTCAGACCATCCCACACCACCCTCCTCTTCCTCCACTTTGGTCCAGTCCCAGTGGCCCCTTCTGTCCCTTGAACTTGTCAAACTCAACCCTCTCTTGCTGCTCCCCCTTGCCTGGTAATTCCCCCCTCCACGGCCTTCAGGTCACAGCCCAGCCATCATGCTTTCTCTAAGAGCCTCCCGCCCCATCATTCCAACCCAGAGCCCCACGTCTTCCACAGCCAATGATTCTGCCTGTTCACTTGTTCTTGTCTGTCTTCCCTGCCAGTCTCTGTACTCCAGGAGGGCAAGGAGGATTTCTGTCTTGCTGGCCCTCATGCCTCTACTACGGGGCACAGTTCCTGATGTGCAGGCGTGGGTGATGAGTAAATGAACGTCCACAGCTACCAGGCATGACCATGGAGTGCAGCCCTTTATAATGCAATGTTGGGTGCCTTGCTTCCCTCCCCCTCTGTTTAGTGAATCCCTAGGCAACCCCACAGGGCCCAGCTTAAACCTCCCCTCTTCCTCCAGCTCTTAGAGCCGGTTCCTCTTTCCCTGTGACAGCCCTGTTCCCTCCTGCCCGTAGATGCCGTTTTCTGAGACTGTATCCTTCACTACACCGTCACCTCCAGGAGGCCGGGGTGCTCGTCGGACACATTGACCGCGTTGTGCCCAGAACCCCGCACAGCCGGCGCCCGAGTGGATCGAAGCACGGCTGATCCTTGCGCATGTGCAGTTGTGTTCCTGTGACGGGTGGTGGGGGGGAGGGGGACGTGTGCACACTGGACTCGGGGTGTGCGGCACCTGCACCTCCCTCATGCCCCTCACAGCCTCCTTCCTTCCCCCGGTGAGCCAGCCACCCCCGCGACGTTACCCTTCTCCTGGGGTCTCAGGGCCCTGCCCTTCCGGGGCAGCTTGGACGTCCACAGACCCATCCCCCCAGCGGCTCGTGGGGGGTCGCGCCCCATGCCCACCCAGCCCTGACTCCTGCTAGCTCGGCTCAACGTCACAAGGGCCCGATCATTTGGCGAGGTGGTGAAGTCTCCCCGGGGCAGAAGGAGGAAATAAACCCAAAGAGGCTCAGGTGGAGCGGCAGCCGCGAGCTGCAGAAGAGGCCTCGGTCGCTATGGCGACGCGCCCTCCTCGGACTCACTTCCGGAGTGGAGTGGCGCATGCGCCAGGCGCCCGGGAGCTCGCGAGGAAGGCCAGGTTCTCCCTCCCCTCCCAGGATGCCCCGCGGTTCCGGGTGTGACGTCAAGGGAGGCGTGGCCACAAGGCTGATTAAAGTAACCGCGCTATATAGAAGAGGGAGACCCCACGCGAGTCGCAGAGAGGGTGTGTTGTAGTTCGGGTTCGGCGTGAGGTCTTCTCTCAGGAAAGAGAGACAGGGAAACCTGAGGCGGAGGAGGTTGCCATCGCGACGCGGCCAGAGTTTCGCGTCCAGGTTAGGCGCAGGCGCAGACGCGGCGGGAGAGGTCCCGGAGACCGCCGGCAGACAGAGCGCTGCTGCTGGGGAGCTGCTCCCGGGATCGGCGGCCCCTCGGGCTTGGGGTCCTCCGTCGCGGCCAGAGACCCAACACCGCGAGGGCGGCTTGCCCGGGACTGAGGAGCGCGGACGGACCCGAACCACCGATCGTCACCTATGGCGGCCCTCGTGAGTATGCGGCGGAGTGCGGGGGTCCCGGCGGCGGCCTCTGCAGACCCCTTACTCACCGTCCTTCCTGCTCTCCCTGCAGGGCCCCAGCACCCAGAACGTCACCGAGTATGTCGTTCGAGTTCCTAAGTAAGTCCCTGAGCCCTCCCCGCTTCCCCGGAGAAGGGATCAACACCTTCCTGAGCTTCGAGGCCTGCCTGGCACCTGCTGTGATTCCCCCTCCTAACTGGTGGGGACGGGGCTGGGCTTGAGCTGAGGCCCCTCTGGGGGCATCCTGTGTTTTGAACAGAAGGAATGAATGAATAAGTACAGTAATAGACAGGAGGATGCAGCCTCCCGGCCTGGCATTCCGTCGGGCAGGAATGCCTTTTCCCCAGCGGTGACTCTTCTTGGTCCTCTAAAACCCAGTTCCAGGATTTTCCTCCAGGAAGCATTCCCTGCCTGCCCTCCCCCATCCCCAGGGCACAGTTCCCCATTACTCCCACATCTTGGGTGCCCCCAGATCTCTGTGTCTCCTTCTGCTCTTCTTCAGCACCCAGTGGGGAGAGTTTGGATCTGTTCCCTGACAGATGGGGAGCCCCTGAGGGCTTTTGTGGGTCCATAGGTTTGCTGAGCCAGGGAGGGTTTGTTAAATGAACGATGGACTGAGCAGTGCCTCTTCTTGTCCGTTCCAGAAACACAACTAAAAAATACAACATCATGGCCTTCAACGCAGCTGATAAAGTCAACTTTGCTACCTGGAACCAGGTAAGTCCCTGTCGTGAGCGAGAGCCTGACCTTGCCCTTGGTGGTTGCAGTAGACATTTACTTCCAGTAGTAACTAAGGCTTGGTTTCCTCCACGTTCCTGAGTGGAGATCAAATGAGGTACTAAGGCCCAGGCTGAGCTGCTGGGTATCCCTGGGAGGAATATTTGGCAGGCCCCACCGGAGGCCTTGTGAAAGGAGAACATTGAGAAGCCATGTCCACCGACAGGCATAGCCCTGAGTTATCTGGGCAACGGAAGGGGCTGCGTCCCGCAGATGGTTTCTAGAAGCTGCCACTCTCTGGTGGTGCTGCTGTAGCAGAATACCACACACTGGACGGCTTATAAACACACGTTTATTTATCACAGTTCTGAAGGCTGGGAAGTCCAAGATCAAGGCGCCAGCAGATTTTTGGCCTGGTGAGGGCCTGCCCCCTGGTTTATGGATGGCTGTCTTTTCACTGTGTGCTCATGTGGCAGAAGGGGTGTGGGAGCTTTTTGGGGCCTCTCATGAGGGCATTCATCTCATTCACGAGGGTGGAGCCCTCGTGACTTAGCCGCCCCCCCCCCCCCCGCAAGACCCCACCTCCCAGTGCCATCACGCTGGGGGTTTGGTTTCAACGTATACATTTTGCGGTGGAATGCAGACATTCAGTCTCTAGGTGAAGCCATTAAAGGGTTTTATTTATTTATTTATTTTCATTAAAGGGTTTTAAATAGAGCAGGTATAGGGTGATCCGGGCGCTGTTGGGAGACAGGCTGTGGGATCAAGGGCAGAGAGTGTGCTTAGGGTGAAGGCATTGGCTGGGGTCCCAGGGAGTGACCATTGCGCCTGGAGCAAACAGGGGTATGAGAAGTGGGTGGATTCTAGGGTGTTGCGAAGTAGCGCCCACAGGATTTGTTAATGGCTGGATGTTGAGGGATGACGGGGCCATATGGATGGAGTATTTGGGAACTGTGGGCCCAACGTCCTGTATTAGACATCCAGAGGAGATGGGAGGGAAGTAAGCAGTTGAGCTGGAAGGCTGGAAGGGAGCATCTGGGCATTTGGGGCGGCATTTAAAGCCATGGAGCCTGGACTGGCCCAGCAGAGGAGTTGGCCCTGAGTCTAAGGGGGGCAGCTTCTGGCCTTCTCTCAGTTGGGCGGCTCCTAACCGCCCGATCTTGTTTTCCAACACAGGTCTCTCTTTTGACTGTTTTTAAAGGTCACTTCCTCTAGTTGAGCAGATGAGACCATCAGACCTTGGGTAGGTGGATGCTTGCTCAGGGCACCCCTCCCCTTGTAGGGTGCCTGCCTCCCAGCCTCTCCACCTGCACACCATTCATATACGGACTAACGCGCTCCCCCGACCTCTGGTCCCACCTGAATTATCCAGAGAGGATGCAGTGTTTCCAAATCCCTGATCACTTAGTGGGGGGACCTCCTTTACCACTGGTCATCCACGAGAAATAACTCTCCCATTGGGGGTACCCAGCCCCCAACACTCACCCCTAAGAGGAATAACTTGGTAAATATTTTGGGAACATACCACCTTCCGTCCTTCATTAAATAGGAGGGCCCCTCTCCCCCTGACCCCTGAGAACCCAGAGGAGCCTACCCCTCAGTCATGTGTCCCTTTGGAGGGACCGTGCCCCCCATTACCCATCACCTTGAGGTGCAGCACCTGAGTACTGATGACCTCTTGAGATAACGTGACCTCCCAGCCACTAGGACATTGCACATACCCTGTTCCCTGATCGTCATGGGAACCCTCAGAATCTTAGGAGGGGATTACATTCCCTGGGGAAGAACGAATCTCCTGGGTTGTCACTAATCCCCCAAGGGAGGAGGCAGGTACAGGTGTCTAAGTGCTCACAACATCCCCTCCCCCAATAGCCACTCCCCACCCAGGGCAACTCCTGGGCAGAAACCTACCCCCGCCAGATGCATTCTTTGTCGAAGCTGTCCCCAGGGAGACCACCCCCTGGGCTAGAGGTGAACTATCCAGGCAGGGGCCCTGCCCTTTGGGGTGACCACCTTCAGGGAATCAGGCCTGTTTACCCCCCCCCGCCTTAGCATTGAAGCACACCCTGGGCTGGCTCCCTGGAAAGGTGCAGGAAGGACACTGGTCCCTCCCAACCGTGGGGGGGCCACAGCCTGGGTAGCTTGACCGGGGATCCAATGCTAGCTTGGTAGCCCTTTTCCCTCACATTTCCAAGGTTTTGTTCCATCGGCCCCCAGCTCGTGGTGTGGGCTGCTGAGAATGCCCGCCATTCTCATTCTTGTCCTTTAGGTCAGGGGCCAGCAGGCTTTTTCTGGAAGGCCCAGCTGATGGTTATGCTGCGTTGTTGGCCAGGGTGACGATAGGTAAATGGCTGGGCGTGGCCACATTCCCTCCTCTTTTTGGTTGTTTGGTCCTCCGGTGTCTGGAGGTGGTGTCTGGAGGTGGCTGCGTTAACCCTGCCCCCGCTGATGTGCGCAGCCTCCCTTCCAGTCTCCTGCTGCTGCAGACAGTGGGGCCGTAAAGGGCTTGTAAAGGGCTCGTAAAGGGCTCGTGTGGGGCCTCTCACCCCCACTGTCTGGGGAAGCAGCGTGCACGTCTCAGAATTTCTTACCTGCTGCTGAATTGCCTGGAGATCCAAATTTGGAAAACAGCCTTCAATGACGTCTCAATGCAGAGAGAGAAGTGGGCCAGTTCCAAGCAGGTTGTTTTCTTTGCTTTTGTTTTCTCACCAAAATGATCCGTTTATTTATTTATTTTTAAACTGTTGATATAGAAATAGTTCCAAACTGGGACGCCTGGGTGGCTCAGTTGGTTGGTGGACTGCCTTCGGCTCAGGTCCGCCCGCATCAGGCTCCCAGCTGCGTGGGGAGTCTGCTTCTCCCTCTGACCTCCTCGCTCATGCTCTCTCTCACTGTCTCTCTCTCAAATAAATAAAATCTTAAAAAAAAAAAAAATAGTTCCAAACTTTTAAAAGCTGCAAAATAAACCTAGTACAAGGCTTAACCACATGCCTTCTCCCAGACACACAGTGTCTGGACACACAGACATACAGGCCAGTATCCCAGCCCTTTTTCTGTTTTGCTCAGCTGGAGGTTAGCTCTGAATGCCGGCAGCTCAGCCTGGGAGAAGGGGGGATCAAAGGTGTTCTGGGGAGGGGGTGCAGAGCTCAAGCAAAGGCGGGCATCCCGCTGAAAGTGGCTGTTTCCTGGCCACCCTGCCCTGTTGTCCCAGGCCCGGCTGGAGCGAGACCTGAGTAACAAGAAGATTTACCAGGAGGAAGAGATGCCCGAGTCCGGCGCGGGCAGCGAGTTCAACCGCAAGCTTCGCGAGGAGGCGAGGAGGAAGAAGTACGGCATCGTCCTCAAGGAGTTCCGGCCCGAGGACCAGCCCTGGCTGCTCCGCGTCAATGGCAAATCGGGCAGAAAGTAAGTGTTGGTGGCAGTGGGTGCCTCCCGTTGTCCCCCGAGTGTGCCGACTCCATTGGGCGTCCTCTGTCAACACCCATGGCTCTTGTGGGGTTTTATTTCTGAAGGTGAACCAAACTGGTGCTCATGCAGGAGCCCTAGAGACTGGGGTGTGGGAAGCCTGAGAACCGGGCTGATTGCACACAGCAGGGGGCTGCCCGGAGGGGTGGGGGTGAGGGTGGGGGTTGTGACAGTTGGGAGGCCAGGTGGGTGGGGGGGTGCTCCAGGAGGAACAGCACGCACAAAAGCCCGGAATGGCCCACAGACCATACCTGTAAATGGAGACTCACACAGTTGAAGGGCCAGCCCAGGGTCTCCTGGCATTGAATTTTTTTTTAAAGATTTTATTTATTTATTTGACAGAACAAGGGTGGGGAGGGGCAGAGGGAGAGGGAGAGAGACAAGCAGACTCCCCACTGAGTGCAGAGCCAGATGTAGGGCTTGATCCCAGGATTCCGAGATCATGACCTGAGCCGAAGTCAGACACTTAACCAGCGGAGTCCTCCAGGCGCCTCTGGATTTTGCTTCGAGAACCCAGATGGTTCTGGAGATGGGTTAGGTCGGGGGCATAGGCAGGCAGGGGCCTGGTCCACAGCGTGACCATGACTCTCTGCAGGTTCAAGGGCATAAAGAAGGGAGGTGTGACAGAGAACACGTCCTACTACATCTTCACCCAGTGCCCCGACGGGGCCTTCGAGGCCTTCCCGGTGCACAACTGGTACAACTTCACGCCGCTGGCCCGGCACCGCACGCTCACTGCCGAAGAGGCCGAGGAGGAGTGGGAGAGGTGAGTGAGCCCGGCAGGAGGGAGGCAGGGCCCAGACGGGAGCTCCCAGCTCCCCAGAAGGGAGCGGAAACCCTTGGAAATGGGCTGTGTCACGGTGGCTTTCTCTCTAGCTGGGAGCTGCGTACTCAGTGGTCACCAAGCCGGACTCCACCAGGCCCTTGGCAGGGAGCTCCCAGTGCAGTGAGGGAGGCAGATCCAGAGCATCAGACACACACGGCCCTGAGAGGGCTGGGGAAGGGGTAGCTGATCTGAGCCCTGGAGCAGGAATTGGCAGCACAGGGGAGGGTCTCTCTGGCCCGCTTGGCTTCCACCAGGCAGGAGGGCGCCGGCTGGATCAATGACACGTAAGATCTATGTGATGTAAAATTGACCGTTTAACCATTTCTAAGTATCCCGTTCAGCAGCATTAAATACATTCCTACTGTTGTTCAGCCACCACTGCTGTTCCCTCTCCAGAACTTTCTCATCTTCCCATCCTGAGATTCTGCCCCCATTAAACAGAACCTCTTTGTCCCCCTCCCCCAGCCCCTGGCTGTCACCGTTCCACTTTTCATTTCTGAGTTCGACCTTTCTAGGGACCTCACTGATCACGTAGTATTTGTCCTTTTGTGACTAGCGTATTTCATGGAGCACGATGTCTTTAAGGTTCATGGATATTCTAATATATGTCAGTGTTTCCTTCCTTTTTTTAATTAAAAATACTTTTAATGATTAAAAAAGACATAAAATTTATCTTACCCATTTGTAAGTGTGCCACTCGGTAGTGTTAAATCTGCTCACGTTCTTGCGAGACAGAACCTCACCCCTTTCCCCGCTACTGACGAACCTCATGCTATTTGATACAATCCTAAGGCTCTCCGTAGCCGCAGTCATATTTTTTAAAACTTTTTATCACCATGCTAAATGGAAACACCGGTGTCGCGTCTCATAAAAACAAAGGCACCCATCAACTACCATAAAAACACACGGACATGAATATGTTGTTGTCACCCAGTTCTGTTGCCTGAGAAAGGCCCAGAGCTCAAGAGAGATGCTGGATACCAACACCGCGCTGAGACCTTCTGCCTGAGGGACGCGGGGCAGAGGGGGAATCGAAGGAAGGCCAGCTCTTCCCCAGGGGATTTCAGGATCGCATTGTCTGGGGTCCCCATCCTCAGATCACCTAACTCCTGTCCGTGGTTCCCCCTTTGGGGGAGTGGCTGGTGGAGATTGC
This sequence comes from Neogale vison, assembly GCF_020171115.1. Taxonomy (NCBI): domain Eukaryota; kingdom Metazoa; phylum Chordata; class Mammalia; order Carnivora; family Mustelidae; genus Neogale; species Neogale vison. The sequence continues at coordinate 220,039,275 of NC_058096.1, forward strand.
AGGGGGAAGGCCCGGTTTGTGGAGCCAGGTCCCTTGTAACCCCCACTGCACCCCCCCCGCCCCCAGGAGAAACAAAGTCCTGAACCACTTCAGCATCATGCAGCAGCGGCGGCTCAAGGATCAGGACCAGGACGAGGAAGACGAGGAGAAGGAGAAGCGCAGCCGCAAGAAAGCCAGTGAGCTGCGCATCCACGACCTGGAGGATGACCTGGAGATGTCGTCTGACGACAGCGAGGCCAGTGGCGAGGAAGGTGAGGCCGCTGGCGCCCCCCGGGGGGCTGGGTCGTACTTTGTCAAGGCGTCTGAGTGATGACTTGGGTTAATGCCGCTGTAGGAAAGTTTGGTCACTCACAGCCCGCTGGGAATGAGAACACGACACAGCAGGGTACGCAGGCCACCGGGGAAGCCCCGGAGTTGGTAGGAGGTAGAAAGGAGTGACGACAGCATGGTCTTAGCAGTGGCCCTCATCGGGGTTTCCACGGGATGGGCAATGCAGGGGTCGGAGGTGAACAGCTTCAGATCTGCCACTTAAGTAATTCTGGCAGGCCCTGGGCTACAGGGAAGGTTTCTGGTTGTCGGTCCCCAGTCTCCGGTCCTGGCGGCTGGAGGGAAGGAGATGATGGGCGTGAGTGTGAGAGTCCGACAAAAGGAGTTAGGGGTGGAGACTTGGACCGGTCGGGTTGCGCAGGAGAGGTGCGTCCTTGGGGGTGTCTCTGCCTGGTTAGCGAGGCCCCCGAGGTGTCCAGACGTCCTTGGATATGCTGAACGGGATGAGGGCCCGCCTGAGCCCCGCTCTGCTTCCCCAGGTGGCCGAGCCTCCAAGGCCAAGAAGAAGGCACCCCCCGCCAAGGGGGGCAAGAAGAAGAAGAAGAAGAAGGGGTCCGACGATGAGGCGTTCGAAGACAGCGACGACGGGGACTTCGAGGGCCAGGAGGTGGACTACATGTCCGACGGCTCCAGGTGAGGCGGGCAGCAGGCGGGAGGCCTGGGCCGGGCCTGGTGCGCTCGTTCCCTCACCCCGTGCCTGCCCGCTGTCTTGCAGCAGCTCCCAGGATGAGCTGGAGGGCAAGCCCAAGGTCACGCAGCAGGAGGAGGGCCCCAAGGGCGTGGACGAGCAGAGCGAGAGCAGCGAGGAGAGTGAGGAGGAGAAGCCGCCGGAGGAGGACAAGGAGGAGGAGGAGGAGAAGAAGGCGCCCACGCCTCAGGAGAAGAAGCGCAGGAAAGGTCAGTCCCCGACCCGCTTCCCCGGGGCAGCCGGCCCCCCAACTCCCAGAGCCCCCCGTCCGAGGTGGAGCTGGGGCGGGCGGGCTCCGCGACACCAACGTCCCGCCTCTGGCCCCAGCAGACAGCAGCGACGAGTCGGACAGCTCGGAGGAGAGCGACATCGACAGCGAGGCGTCGTCGGCCCTCTTCATGGCGGTAAGGCCCAGCCCGGGGCCGGAGTGGGCAGGCGGCCGCCCTGTGCCTAGACTCACGGCCCCAACCCCGTCTCCGCAGAAGAAGAAGACGCCCCCCAAGAGGGAGCGGAGGCCGTCGGGAGGCAGCTCGCGGGGCGACAGCCGGCCGGGCACACCCAGCACGGAGGGCGGCAGCACGTCGTCAACCCTGCGGGCCGCGGCCAGCAAGCTGGAGCAGGGTGAGCGGCCACTGCCCCTCGCTGCGACGCCCCCCGCGGTCCTTTGTTCTGCCTCCAGGGCGGAGCCCAGAGTCCGGCCACAGGCCTGTCCATACCCCCTCCCCGCCCCCTGCACAGGGGACCCTGGGCCCCCCATGCCCTTCCCCCGGGAGCACAGGACTCAGACCCGCCCCCACTCCCCCAGGCAAGCGGACGAACGACACGCCGGTGGCCAAGCGTTTGCGGCTGGAGCCGGGACCCCAGAGCCTGTCGGGGAAGTCGACCCCTCAGCCCCAGTCCGGGAAGTCGACCCCCAGCAGCGGGTGAGTTGGCGCGAGGGCAGCCGGGGCCAGGCCGGGCGCGGGGGAGCCTCCTGTTGACGGCCACCCTCCCTGTGCCCCGCTCTTCAGGGACGTGCAGGTGACCGAGGACGCCGTGCGCCGCTACCTGACGCGCAAGCCCATGACCACCAAGGACCTGCTGAAGAAGTTCCAGACGAAGAAGACGGGGCTAAGCAGCGAGCAGACGGTGAACGTGCTCGCCCAGATCCTCAAGCGCCTCAACCCCGAGCGCAAGATGATCAGCGACAAGATGCACTTCTCCCTCAAGGAGTGACGGCCCGGCGCCGCCCAATAAACGAGCTCGGCTCCAGAACTTCCTGGGTGCTCGCCTCGTCCCTCCCCTGCGCCCCGAATCCCAGAGCCCCGCCTCTTCGGTTCACGTCACCCTGGGGGTTTCCTGGGCGCCGCCTCACCCAGCGCGGGCCCCTCCTTCTGGAACCTTCCGCCGCACCTCTGAGCCTACTCTCAGTCCTAAGCCTTTTGCCTGCAGGGGTGGGGGGTGTTGGCTCTCTGGCTCTGGCTTCTCTGGTCCTATTTTTGGTTGTAGCTTATCCCCTTTCACCCACGAAGTGCTTCTCCAGCTCTTGGCTTCCTTTTCAGATCACCTCGCCTCTAAGGCCTTCGATCCCTTCTCTCACGTTTTTGTTTCAAGCATCTGTCTTGTTCTGGTCTCTGCCAGACGCCTGATTCCTTACCTGACGCCTCCTCACGATTGACTGTTATGCTGTAGAACTTCGAATGGGGACCTGAGGCCGCCTCGGGGCTTTGGGGGGGCTGCTAGGCAGTCAGCTTTGCGGGCAAATCCGCCGATGCTTTTGCCTACGCTCCCACCTCCCACCGCGGTGGCCCAGGAGCCCTGGGCTGAGCCCGTGTTAGGTGGTTCTCAGCCAGGGGTTTCTCTCCCAAAGCTGCCCTGAAATCCCAAGCCCTTTTGTTGTCGCTGTTGGACCCTGGGCCCTATTTTTCAGCTTTCCAGCGATGTTTCTAGGGCTCCCCGTATTTCTAATGACTCCGTTATATTTCTGTTTTATCTCACATTGCCAGTGTTCTGCCGTGGGAAGGTTTTTTGAGTCTATGGACAGTTTCAGTGCTGGAAATGGAATTTGGCTCTGGCGCTCCTGAATCCGTTCTGTGTGATCCGGCTGGGGGCGGAGTGGGGGAGGATGTGGGGCTTCCGTCTTGCTCGAGGCTGGATGCTAGGTGGAAAACTTCCCCACCCAGTTCCACAGGCCCTTGGCCGCCGAGCAGGGATGCCAGAGATGACAGGCTAATTCCTAGGAATGTCCCAGGTCCGTCCAGCTTCCCTCCCCATCCTTCCGCCAAGTCTTTTTGGGGGCGGCAGGGTTGCCCTGGCCTGACGATTTGACCCCGGGCCTCCCTGCCATGCAACGGAGGGCCAAGGCCCTGGTGGCTAGGAGCAAGGGCCTTGTGTGCGGCAGGATGTGGCTTCCAATGTGACTTTGGACAAGTGACAGTTGTCTGAAGGTGGTCTCAGCAGGTGCCACAGTAACCACACCAGCAAGACACGGAGGGAGTTGGGGTCCGTCCCCAGCTCTTCTCACATGAAAAGCCCACAGCGGTTCCCGAACCCATGTTTCTCTGCTCACCAGTGCAGGACGAATTCCTGAGCTGGTGTTTTCTGGGGAGGAGGGGAGGGGCTGGCCGTTTCCCGAGCGAAGGCTCCCCCACTGTGGGTTTGTACCCCTCCCCGGCAGCCTGGGGTGGGGACCTGCATCGCATGCGTGCCCCCAGCCATGGGTAAACATGCTGGTTTCTGCTGTCCCCCACCCCCCCCAGGGCTACAGGCTCCTACCTGGGCTCCCCCCCTGTCTGACCTCCATGAGATGGAGCAGCTTTTCAAGCACTACCCAGGTTCTTCGTACTTCCGAGGCCTCAAAGCAGGCCTGCAGGCTTGCCCTCCCAAGCTCCTCCCTCAGGCCAGTGTCCCACGCTAAACGTGCCACCTGTCCTCAGAGCCTTGTATGGGAAGGACCCGGGTTAGCCCCCTTTCACAGGCGAGGGAGGGCCTCCTTTCCCTGAGGTCACAGGGGCATGGAAGTCACTGGAAATTTCTGCTGCCTCTCAGAACCTGCAGGTGTAACCACCCCTCCCGCCCTAATGCTGGGAGGGGGCTGAGGTCCCTGGGGCCTCAGGTGGGCCTTCTAGAGACAGGAGCCCCTGCACAGTGAGCTTCCTAGCCTCATGTTCCGGTTCTTGGCTGTACCCCAGCCTCTCCCTTTTCCTGTTTTGACGCCGGCTGGGGCAGGCCCGGAGACAGGAGCCTGAAGCCTTAATCCTCCAGGTGACAGCTCGGCTACCTGCTGACCTGTCCCCCCCCCTGCCCCAATCCCGCTCTACCTGGTGCACAGTGTGGGGACTCCAGACCCTGGGCACCCTGAGTGGGGATGGGGTCCCACTGGTGGGCTCTCAGTGGCCCCTCCAACTTCTTTCCAGAAGCAGGTGGGGCAGGGGACCCCGTGGCCCGCCCTGAGTTCGGCTCTGGCTGCCGCAACACTCGTAAATCAGGGGTGAAGGGGGTGTTGGAAACGGGTCTGCGGAATGTCTGGATGAGGCGGGGAGGGGGTAAACCTTAACTCTTGGAGGCACAGCGAGTGGGGCAGAGGAACCAGTCGGAAGACACAGGACAGTGTGTGCTGCGGGACATGGGGGTCATCCTGTGGTTACAGCAGCGGCAACGAAGAGGTGATTCCACCCCCCACCCCCACCTCGGCCCTGCCCTGGCAGTGGGATAAATTGAGGGAGTGAGGCCTCCCCACCATCAAGACCCACCTGTCACCATGGGCACAGGACGCGTCCTGCTCTGCTCTCTGCTGATCCTGTCCCTGCGGCTGGGCCTCACTGGGGGCCCTGGTGCTTGGGGGGCTCCAGTAGCAGAGGAAGAGCTCCAAGGGACCCCAAGGCTGCAGCTGGGTAAGGACCCCCTGGACCCCGTGTGACTCCCGACTCCCTCCCGCCCAGACCCCACTAGCTGTCAGCTGCCCCTCTGTCCCCCGCAGGGGCCCGCCCGCGCCGAGCCCTGGCCACCCCGTGCCAGCTGTGGAGCCTGTCCCTACCCGTGGCCGAGCTGGGTCTGGGCTACGTGTCGGAGGAGACGGTCGTCTTCCGCTACTGTGCAGGCAGCTGCCCCCGTGATGCGCGCACCCAGCATGGCCTGACGCTGGCCCACCTGCGGGGCCAGGGCCGAGCCCACGGTGGGCCCTGCTGCCGGCCCACCCGCTACACTGATGTGGCCTTTCTTGACGACCATCACCGCTGGCAGTGGCTGCCCCAGCTCTCGGCAGCCGCCTGCAGCTGTGGTGCCTAAGGATGCCTGGCCTGGGGCCCCTCTAGGCTCCTGGAGGAGCTCTGCTGACTTATTTATTGGAGACCAGAGGGGAGGTGGGTCGGGCAAGGAGCATAATAAAGGAACTGCCTCCGCATGACTGTGTTCAGTGCATGATTGTGTTCAGCCCAGGTGCGCCTTGCCCCGGCCACCTCGGCTCCCAGAGTGGGGAGGGCAGGGGGGAGGGGGGTTCCTGGGCTTCCCTGGCCCCGCTCAGCCCCTGCGAACAGCCAGTGCAAGGCAGGCCAGTCTGTCCACACTCCAACTTTATTCACCAACACGGTGTCTCTGAGAAGCTGGGGAAAGAGCCAGGGGTTCAGCAGGCTGGGGGCGGCTGCCCCGGCTCCTCTGGTCCCATCCCTTCAGGGAGGGAGCGGCAGATCACAGAGATGCGTCGGCCCCGGGGAACCCGACGCGCCCCAAAAAAGGACTCTTCATCCCGAAGAATCTCATGGGAGAAGTCATAACGGGCTGAGCCCCTGCAAGAGAAAATAGGCTGTGGCTGGGTGGGGTGAGGGCGGCCCTGCCCCAGGTGGCCTGCCTGCCACAGGGGAATGCTCGTGTCTGCTGGGAGGGCTGAAAAAGAGAAACATGCTAGGGGGACATCTAAGAAGTTACTGGGGGGAATGGGGACCCCTCGGCTGGGCAGTACCTAAGGACGTAGAGTGAGCCTGGCTCCAGCAAGAGTTCCAGCCACTCCCCTGGCTCCTGGGTGTGCACCAGCCGCATGACGCTGGGAGATAGTAGGGACAGACCAGCGATGGTGGCTCCACAGAACTGGAAGAGCGGGCATGGCGGCCAATCAACCTCCGGCCAATCAACCTCTGGCCAATCAACCCCACTGGCCCATCCCCATCCAAGGCTCTGGCCTCTGCCCACCTTGATGCTGTCCACGTGCGGCTTGATGTAGCCCCGAGGTTCCAGGTCCAGCACATGCACTGGGGACAGCAGGGTCTGGCCAGGGCTAAAGGCGGCTGCTTGCACGCGCTGTAGGATGGCCCGGCTTGCCTCGGACCAGCGTGACTTTTCTGTCTCTCGGAAACCGTGGATGGCCTGCACAGAGAGCTTCCGTCAAGCCAGGAAGCTCGCAGAGGGAACAGGGAAACTGAGGCACGGGGGGGGGGAGGGCAGAGTGCAAAGAACTGGCTTTCCCAGCATGACCCTTGACACCACCCTCAACTTACCACCTGGATCCTACCTACCCGAAGATCCTGGGTCTCGAACCCCAACCCCTGTCCTACTAGGCCTGGCCTCACTCCTCTGTACCTGCCTTCAGGTTCCAATTGAGTCCCAGAGCTTGTCAGCAGTGCTGGTCCCACAGAAATGTTCAATTTTGTTTGTCTCCGCCTACAACTCGACTCCACTCAAGTCTTCTGTCTCCGCCCCCAACCAATGAACCTCCCTCTTCTCGCTCCACACCTGTTTCGGCTCCTAACCTTGCCCCTGTCCCCCACACACCCCCGAGTTCCAGGTCAGGGATCCAGCTATGACCAAGCCTTCATCTCCGCCCGCAGAGGCCCTGAGCATCAAGACCCCGGCCCCAAGCGTACCCGCCTACAACCCAGCGCTCCACTCCCGTGCCGACCTCTAACGCCGCAGGCCCCGCCCCCACCGTAGCCCCGCCCCACCGTAGCCCCGCCCCGCGCGCCATCGCAGACCCCGCCCCCAGCACCGCCGGCCTCACCGCGTCCCAGTGATCGTATTCGTAGCGGCGGCGGCGCAGCTCGGGCTCCAGCTCACGGCTCAGCGTCTCCTCCTCGGCCGCGCTTAGGAAACCCGGACGCACCACGGCCGCGTCCCGAAGGCGGCTCAGTACGGCTGGGCTCGATCCTCGCACCCAGCCGGGTACCTGCAGCGTCCCCAGCGCCAGCCGCCCACTCCCGGCCATAACCCTGGGGCCGGGTCGTGAAAGCTGTCCGAGTCAGGGCTACGCCCCCGCCCCGGAGCCATTGGCTGTGACCGCACGGAGTCCCTCCAATGATTGGCCTTCCCCATAGCCCCGCCCCCCTGGCCAAGGCTACTGGCTGCTGCTCTGCTCGCCCTCTCAAGCTATTGGCTCCCCAGAGAACCCGCCTCCTCGCCCGCGCTGTGGGCGCAGTGGGCGCCGTAGATGGTGGCGGCAGGTGGCAGGCTCAACGACGGAAGGCGCCTGGGGCGTGACGTCAGGGGCTGTAGGAGGATTTGGGCTAAGGCCCGGGATGTGGGGTCGGCCAGAGCTTTAGATTGAGGGAAAAGTCCGCTGAGAAGAAGGGGTCAGGGGCACGGGGTCCAGGGGAGTGACATCAAGGCCATGATGTCAAGGTAGAGGTTGGGGTCAAGGTTTGAAGCCAAGCATCATCTGTTCCCCCTCTCGCCTGCATCATCCCTACCTGTGTACAAACGGCCTGGCTCCCACCTTATAAGTAAGAAGCAAACCCCAAAACCCTCCTCTTGCTTTAAGAGTAGGATTGACATAGCACCACTTTGCAGCCTTTATTGGAATATTTAGTGATCTAGACACGGATTGTCATCAGCCCCTAATGTCACAAAATGAGGGACGACGACCCTTTGGGGGCCTCCTGAAGGACGGACACAACTCCACTTAAGAGACCATTTGCCCCAAAGCAGAATCTGAACCCGATCAGACTTCTCTAGGTTTATACGTTAAGTCATAGGAAATATCAAGGACAGACAAAGGTCACAGCTGGTCCTGATCCCATCATCAAAATTCAGATGGGAAGTCCACAAGACCAACGGCTGAATTTCAAGGAAAGAGAAGAAAAGGAGGGAGAGATTGAGAGAGAGATGGAGGAGAAAACACGCAGTTAAAAGAGGCTTCAGTTGCAAGGTATGCACCTTACCTGGAGGCAGATTCGAACAAACTAATAACATATGGGCAACTGGGGAGATTTGCACACTGGTTGGATTTGGGATGATTTTGTTTTTTGGGGGATGGGGGTTTGCAAATGGTATTTTGGTGGCCTTTTTAAAGATTTATCTTTTTAGAAATGCATGTTGAAATATTGACCCCATGACGCCTCCGGGGACAGCCACACATTCTCTGCTCTCCTTATACAATGACGTTTCTTGAAAAATGTGTCGAGCTCCCATGTTTTCCCGCCCCTTCCCTCTGGGTGCACGCCAGGCTGGCATTCAGCCCCTACAACCCTGAACGTGGGGTCCCGCTCATTCTGTCAGTGACTTCCGCTGTGCCAGATCCAGCAGCAGGTTCTCAGGCTGACTACTAGTTTATTGACATACCCAATGATGTCTTTTCCATTTTCATTCTCAGTCCCAACCCCAGATTTATCCACCCTCCCTCCCCCGGATGTCTGAGGCACATCAAGCACCAGAAGTAACATGTGTCCAAACTGGACTCCTGATCCCCTGCCCCCACACCTGCGCCTTCTGACAGCCTTTCCACCTGTCAGCTCTGCCTTTAAAACCTGGCTAGAATCCCACCTCTCCTGGCCACCCAGCTGGGGCCACCAGCTTTCATCTGATTATTCCGAGTCTCTGAACTCATCTCCCGGTTTCCATGCTGGCTGCAGTCCTTCCAGTACTCCGTGGGAGCCATAGTGCTCCTGCTTTTTTGTTCTTCTCAGAACCCTCCATGGCTCATGTCCCTCTTTGCTCAGATCCACCAGGCCTTCTAAGCTCCGTCCTCCTTCCTTTCTGTTCACACCTCTGCCTTGTCCCCCAACCACTTCACGTCAGCCATGAGTCTCCTCGGGGCCCCTCCCACATGGCAGTCACAGTCCTGCCACAGGGCCTTTGCACTTGCTATGCCTGCTGCCTGGACTGCTCTGTCCTTCTCTTACCTTAAACCTTGTTCTTGTTCAAGCATCACTTTCTCAGCAAGGCCTTCACTGGCCACCCCACTGAAAGCTGTAACTCTCTTTCTCTTACACACACACACACACACACGTTCTGCATACCTCTTTCCCTGTTTTTTTTTAAAAAACTGTCTACCACCACAAGAGTTAAGTTCTTTGAAGGCAGGGAATTTTGTTTGCTTCAGGATATGTCGTGGCCTCTAGAATAGTGCCTGAAATATCCTTTTTGCTCAGCAGGGTTTGCTGCAGTTAGGGCTTGGAAGGTCAGAGACTCAGGGCTGGGGTGAAGGCAGATGAGGCATCATGCAGGGCACAGATGTGCATGCCACGTGGGGCAGGCAGGGAAGGTGACACAGATGGGGCTCAAAGACTACAAAGATTTAATTGAAAATCACAGTGTCTCATTCAAGATACATGCCCTGAGGGGCAGCCCCAAACCCAGAGTTCCTCCTGGGGCCCTTCCAGGCTCAGCAGCGAGGGGTGGGCAGGGCTGCATCTCCAGCTCCTGACTGGCGCCTGGCCTCCCCCGAAACTCCTCTGGAGGGTGAGGTCTGGCTCTCAGATGCTGGCAGGGGTGGGCTCTGCTGTCGTTGCCGCCCCCACAGGCTCCTTCTGCACCAGCTCGGGCTCATCCTCACCGTCCTGGGGAGGGTGGACCAGAACCTTGTCCAAGATGCCAAACTCCTGGGCCTCCATGGGGCTCATGTAGCGGTCCCTCTCCATGGCCGACTCTGCCAGGGGAAGCAAGAGGCGGGGGGGGGGTGGGTTAAAGCTGGAGACCTGGGGCCAGGTCGGGGGCCCTGTTCTGTCCCTTCTTCGCCGGGTGACCTTGCCTTTCCCCTCTTGGTACCTCAGTTTCCCCATTGGTAAAATACCCATTCCATTTTTCTTTTTTTACTGGTTCCTGATGTCTAACACACATCCAGATGCAAGTGGACAGTGCGAATTTCAGTGTGAATTTCATATACCCACATGGCCAGCACCCAGACTGAGACAGGGGCCAGCCCCAGGTCCCCAGCTGCCCCTGGGGGGCGCCTCCTTCCAGTCACTGACTCCTCTGGCCCAACAGTAACCGCTAGCCTAATGGTGGCATGACAGCAGAGATAAGCATGCTTCTTTTTGTTTTTAAATATGTGGAATCAGAGTATTTACTCCTTTTTCCTACTCGGCACTGTGTCTGAGATTCAGCCCAGCTGCCGCGTGTCGCCATGGTTGGGTCTCTGTCGTTGCCTTGTGGGACTCCACAGCATAAATTAAGCACGAATGCACTCGCTGTGCTGCTGGGCATGGGGGTGTCTCCCGGCGTGGGGCCCCCACACACAGGCAGTCAGGACGACAGTCGGCTCGCCCATCCGCAGCTTTGGTGGACAGAAGCACCCACATCTGCGTGCATGCAGAGTAGGGGAGCCGGGGCGTCTGGAACCTTCTGAGCCCAAGCAGGGGGTGTCAGACGGCTTTCCTCTTCGCTCCCGCCCGCCACAGGTGAGGGTTCCACTTCCACTTCCAGTTCCAGTTCTCACTGGTGCCGGTGTCCGGTTCTGGATGTTAGCTCTTCCGGTGGATTAAAATGGTATCTCCCTGGGGCCTTAACTGGCCTTTCCCTCGACTAATGATGTTCTCTTGTAAGAAACAGATGCGCAAGGGGTGCCTGGGTGGCACAGTCGTTGAAGCGTCCGACTCTTGGTTTCAGCTCCCGTCGAGATCTCAGGGTCGTGGGATGGAGACCCTGTGTCGGGCTCCACGGTCAGTGTGGAGTCACTCCCTCTCCTTCTGCCCCTCCCCCCATGTACTCTCGAAAATAAATAAATTGGGGCGCCTGGGTGGCTCAGTCGTTAAGTGGCTGCCTTTGGCTCCGGTCATGATTCCGGGTTCCTGGGATCGAACCCTGCATCAGGCTCCCTGCTCAGCTGAGAGCCTGCTTCTCCCTCTCCCTCTGCCTACAGCTCTGCCTACCTGTGCTCTCTCTGTCAAATAAATAAATAAATAGATCTTTAAAAAAAAAAGAAAAGAAAGATTAAAAAAAGTCTTAAAATATATATATGTTACATCTGTATGTGTATATATATGGGCAATTTTACTTATTTATTTAATTTTGAGTCATCTCCGTGCCCAACATGGGGCTTGAACTCCTGACCCTGAGACCAGCAGTCGCGTCTCTCCTAACTGAGCCAGCCAGGTGCCCCTAATGATGTCATTTTAAAGTATCGTCACTAAAGAGGATGAGTATCTTTTCTTATATTTCTTGGCAATCTAGAAAATTCTTTATTGAGGACAGTGCTCAAACCTTTGACCCGTTTTAAGTGAGTTTTTATGAAGATTCTGCAAACTGGTCTTTTTAAAGTGCTTAGGACAGGGGATTTCCATTAGGGGTTGGGTGAATCCAGGGGCAGCTTTGGTCGTCACAAACGGAAGGTGCTTCTGGCATCCAGTGGGGGGTGGCCGGGAACACGGCTTCACGTCCCACAGCGGCCAGGACAGAGGATGGTCCAGCCCTGAGGGTCAGCGGTGCCAGGGTCGAGAGGCCCTGGCTTGGCACAAGGCCTGCCACACGTGTGCATGTTGGTGGAAATAAAGGAGGGCGGGGCGCGGGGGGGCACTCACCAATCACCTGCAGGCTCTGTTTGGTGTGCTTGGCGTAGATGCCGTAGAGCTGCTTCTTGAGTTTCATGATCTCCTCTGCCTGGATGGCGATGTCTGTGGCTTGGCCCTGAGGGAACGAAGGAGAAGGTCACAGTAAGCATCAGCCACTCGCAGGGAGGCCGGGGAGGGCATTCAGACGGGTGGAGTGGGGCTTTTCGAGGCCCACACACCCTGGAGCATCTTTGCTCCTACCAGGAAGGCTTCCTGTACTTTTTTTTTTTTTTAAGATTTTATTTATTCCTTTTAGAGAGAGAGAGATGGGGTGGGGGCAGAGGGAGACGGAGAAGCAGACTCCCCACTGAGCGGGGAGCCCCATGCGATGTGGGGCTCGATTCCGCAACCCCGAGACTGTGACCTGAGCCAAAATCAAGAGTCAGATGCTTAGCTGACGGAGGCACCCAGGTGCCGGAAAGCTTCCGGTATTAACTGTATTTTCTGCACGTGGAGCCTCGCCCCTCCCAGGGCAAGCGGATTCCGGGAGCCAGCGGACAGCTCCAGCTCTGCCATGAGTTTTCACAGGCAAACCAGCTGATCCCAAATGCGCCCCCCTCCTCCACGGGGCCCCCATACTCAGGGCCACTGTCCCCTGCCCTCTTCCCCCAGGGCCAGGGCCAGACAACGAAGCCATCCCCTATCCCCCAGAGCCCGCTGAGATAATTCAGACTAGCCCGTCCTGAGCCCTGCGGGCCCTGCCTCACTGTTCCTTCCTGCAGAAACCACAGTAAAATCCCTATCCACCCCCCACCCCTGCTCTGTGCCTCCTGAGTGACGCTGGTGCTTCCCACGTGGGCAAACGTGACAGGGCAAGCCCCCTGCCCACCCCGCCCCGGGAACTGTGAGTAACAAACGGTCTCTCCAGTGGCTGTCCTTTCCTGATCCGCTGGCCTCACCTGAAATCATTGTGAAACCTACACTTGCCAACACTGACACTCGCCCGTGACTTCCACCCAGTTGGTCCTTCTGTCCAGACGCCACCCCCATCCCAAAGCAGCCTGCGTGGGCCCGGCACTCACCCGGGCACCCCCGGAGGGCTGGTGGATCATGATGCGGGAGTTGGGGAGCGAGTGGCGCATGCCCGGGGTGCCGGCAGCCAGAAGCAGGGAGCCCATGCTGGCGGCCTGGCCCACACACCACGTGCAGATGGGGTTCAGGATGTACTGCATCGTGTCGTAGATGGCCAGGCCCGATGTCACCATGCCGCCTGCAGGCGGGGCGGAGTGAGCAGCGGGAGTGAGGGGGCTGCACGGGCTCCTCCCCCCCAGCCTTCCCCCAGTGCGGCCCCTGGCCTTGGGGGGGCTTGTGTAGAGACAGCCCTTTGAAGCCCATGTCACAAACGTGAATACTTCCGAGGGCAGGGAGGCGACAGTAACAGGTGACACGAACTGAATGGGGGAGAGGAGAGCACGTGCTCCAGAGCGAGCTGACCCTGACCGCCCTTGTACACAGGCCCCCGGGGGACCAGATCTGTCAGAGTTGCAAGGGAAGGTGGAAAGCGGGGAGAGTGGTGGCCGAGAGGGACGCTCTGGAGTCAGCGTGTCCTGGCAGTGTGGTCTGGGTGACCTTGGGCAAGTTACCCAGCCTGCCAAACTGTCTCCTCGCAGACGGGGGGAACCGGACCAACCACGGGCCACTGCCACGAGGACCAGATGAGTTCAATGCCTATGAAACGCTTCAAGTACAAGGCACAGTTGGCGCTCGGTCGAGATGAGCTCTTCTCTTTTGGGAGGGGGTTGGTGCTGGTGGCAGCAGCTATTAATTTTAAAATATGCCGACCACCCGGTCAGGCTGGTAATGTGTTACATGTGTGATCAGAGGCAGGCTCGGCTGCCAGTTTGGGAACCTAGACTTAAAAGCAAGGACCAGGCAACTTTTGGAGGTTTTGAGACAGTTTTGGGATTCTGAAGGAAGCTCAGCACCCTTTCGTCCTCCAGAGGGAGAATGTTCCTGATGGAAGTGGGGTGGGGGGCGTCTGCCCCGAGTCACCTGGAGTGACCCAGGAAGCGGCCCTGGCCCCCAGGGGGGGATGGCTGTGCTCACCAGGACTGTTGATGTACATGTGGATGGGCTTCTTGTTGCTCTCCGACTGCAGGAACAGCAGCTGCGCAATAACCAGGCTGGCGACGCTGTCGTCGATCTGCAAGGAAGCGGGGAGGGTGGGTGCGCCCAGCTGGAGGGCAAGGAGCAGGCTAACCCAGGCAACTGTGAGGTGGCTGGGGAACAGGGATGGGTGTCAGAGCCCAAGGAAGACCGCTGGGGAGGACTCAGCACCAGAGAGGGGAGATGGTGAGGGGTGGTAGGGCGCCAGGGGGTTGGAGCACAGGAAGTGGGGGGAGTCAGTGGGCTCAGGGCAAGAACTGAAGGGGTCAGGAGGGTCAGATGGGGGGATGGGGATCAGAGCCAGGAATGGGGAGGAGGGTCACTGGTGAGGGAGGGAGTCAGAAATCAGGTAGGGAAAAGCAGAGGCTGAAGAAGGGCTAGGGGTGGGGGATGGGGCCAGAAGAGGGGGTTGAAGGCTCATGTGCCCAGGAAGTGGGGTGTCAGACTGGGACCAAGGCGGAACCTTGGTGGGAGAGGTCAAGAGGTCAAGGGGGTTCGCGGAGGAGGAGGCGCGCATGGGGTCTGGGCAGGCGCAGAGGACAATCCCGGCAGGGCACTCACTGGACCCATGACACACACGATACGCTCCCGCAACAGCCGCGAGTAGATGTCATAGGCGCGCTCGCCGCGACCCTGTGGGAGAAAGGTGGCGGTGGGGGTCAGAGGCCGGCAGTGCCCGCGGCCCGGAGACCCCCGACTCCCACGCCGGGTCGAGTTCCCGCGGCCGCTGTACCGTCTGCTCCACCACGATGGGAATGAGCGGGAGAGCCCGGGCCGCCGTCGCGTGCAGGCTCCGCTGCAGGGCCAGGCCGGTCTTGGGCGTCCGCCGCGGGGAGAACCGGGCGGCGAGGCGAGGCCCCAGCACGGGGAACCTACCTGCCGCCACCCGGGCCCCCCCAACCAATATTCCGGGCCACATCCCGCCGCAGTCCGTCCCGGCTTCCGTCCGATGGCAGAACTACAACTCCCGGCGTGCGTTGCACCTAGGGCGCATGCTCACGGGCCGCCCACGTCCGGGGAGCGGGACCGGCGTGCTTAGGGGCGGGGCGAGGGTGGACCGGAGCCTGAAGGGAACCGAGGCGGAGGCCCCTTAATGAGCCCAGTTCTAGTGCCCTTCCCAATGAATTAGTTATTCCTTAACGTAAAGATTAGCCTCAGGGGCGCCTGGCTGGCTGAGTCGGTGGAGCATGCGACTGCATCTGGAGGTCGTGAGTTCAAGCACCACGTTGGGCTAAAGCTTACTTTTAAATGTTAATAAATAAATAAAAATAATTTCCTTTGTGCCCACTGGGGTCCCGGCCTAGCCAAGCTTCCAGCTTGGTGGGGCTAACTCCTACCGAGACCTTCCATTATCTATGGACCCCAGGCTGTGGGAGCCCAAGGATGGGTGTTGCAGGCTCTGCCTGGGAGAGATTTGTGTGGAAAGGTTTCCAAGGTGGAGTGAGTATTGGAGCTGGGTTTTGAAGTATGGATAGGAGTTTGTTAGGTGGGGAAAGACATTCCTGGCAGAAGAATGGGCAAAGGGATGGAAATAGGAAGGCTCCTGTTAAGGTTTGAGACCTCTCTTTCCCCCCAAATCAGCTCAAATGCCACCTTCTCCTCCTCCTCCTCCTCCTCCTTCTTCTTTTTCTTCCTCTTCTTCTTCTTTTTAAAAGGTTTTATTTATTTATTTGACAGAGAGATCACAAGCAGGCAGAGAGAGCAGGGGAAGCAGGCTCCCTGCTGAGCAGAGAGCCCGAAGCAGGACTCCATCCCAGGACCCTGAGATCATGACCTGAGCTGAAGGCAGAGGCTTAACCCACTGAGCCACCCAGGCACCCCCAAATGCCACCTTCTTACAGGGGTCCTCAGAGCCTAGAACAAGGGGTGATAAGGGAGGAAGGTTAAGAGCTGAAAGCTTTAGAGGCAGCTGCCCCACCTGCCAGGCTGGCTCAACTCAGGAAGTTCTGTGTGATCTTAGGCACATTGTTCAACCCCCTCTGAGCATGAAGTTTCTCATCTGGGAGATAGCAATGATCGCACCAATCTCACAGGGGTGGACTTAAAGAGACCTGCTGCGGAAGCGCATACTGAAGTCCTCCGAGTTCAAATTTGAGCCCCATTACTTACTAGCCATGTGCCTCTGAGCCTCCATTTTCCATCTGCAAATAGGGAGATTGATAACATACACCCTGAGGGGCGCCTGGGGGGCTCAGTGGGTTAAGCCTCTGCTTTCGGCTTGAGTCATGATCTCAGGGTCCTGGGATGGAGCCTTGCATGGGCTCTCTGCTCAGCAGGGAGCCTGTTTACTCCTCTCTCTCTGCCTGCCTCTCTGCCTACCTGTGATCTTTCTTTCTGTCAAATAAATAAATAAAATCTTTAAAAAAAAAAAACATACACCCTAGGGCCACTATAATGCCCTTGGAATGGGGCCTGGAACATAGTAAATGCTCAGTTTGCATTCACTATTGATGGGTTTTAATTACTGATTGTGTTACCCAGGAACCACGGCCATCCAAGAAGTCCTCCCTTAAGAGGGTCCTTTTGAGGTGGGTTTTGACAGATAGATAGGAGTTCATCAGGCAGACAGAGCCTAAATGCTGGACCCTAGCATTGATGCTGGGTGCCCTAGATAAGGGTAGTTTTTGTACCCTCTGTGTTCACAGTGGATCCCAGTCTGATGGAGAGAGAGAACAGGACACGGACACTTATGCCATATGGAATCAGGGCAGGACTGAGAAAAAGACCTGGAAGTAGAAGAGCTTGGAGGAGGCCTCAGAGGCAGCCCTGAAAGAAGGCCTAGATCTAGGCATCACTGACAGGGCTTGGGGGTCGCGGGGAGCCAGTGTTTGGGCCCGGGGCGTGGCATTCCCCAGTGGAGACTGTGGACGTAGGTGGGCAGCATGGGCCGTCCCAGTTTCTGCTGTGAGTCAGGTGGGTGGCCCTGCCCAACCGGTTCTGCTAGGTCCCAAGCTCCCGCCCTGCCCTGGGGAGAAGGGTGGGCCGTCAGCTGCTGCAGCCCCCGCAGTCCCTCCCCCAACACCCCCGCGCCCCCTGACCTCACTGCTTCCCTTTGTTTCACCTGCTCTACCTGTCCATATTTCAGCTGCTTTTCACCTCCTCCGTCGGTAACAGCCCCTGTGTATTCCAGCTTCTCTCTGGGTCCTGCAGTTACTTCTCCCTTTAGCAACCAGAGAAAGCTCACCCTAACCCTCCCTTGCTGAAAGCCTTCCACTGGGCTCCCTGTCACCCACGCTGGCCTCCTCTGTCACCTGCCTCCACCCTCCCTTCCCCACTTGGCTCCAGCGGTGACACGGGCCAGCTTTCCGTCCCTCAAACAGACCAAGCCCCGTCCAGGCACCTGGGCTTTGCTCGCGTCCTCTTCCTGAATCTAGCTGCTTCCCAACACATCAGTCTCCCCTCAAACGTCATCTCTTTGGGGAAGCCTTCCCTGATTCGCCTTGCTGATACCCCAGGTCCACTCTGGAACCCCTGCCTCCTTTAAATGGCTGTCCGTTGTGACATCAATTCATTCTGTCCTCTTTATGCCCTGTGGAAAGGGAGCTCCTGGAAGCCGGAGGTCGGAATCAGTTCTGTGGTCCTCGGGACAGCTTTCGTCCAACCTTTTAGATTAGGACTCACAAGGAGAGAGACATATAGTGTCTGAGGACACAAAAATACAAACGTTTCATGAAATATTTATCCTGACTTTGGGTAGTGCCTTCTGATGTTTTCTATTCTAGTTTTTTCCTCTTCTGACCACGGGCATTCTATGATGGGTAATTCGTTGTTTGTGGAAGGCCACCCTGGTCCCCCACTAGATGACAGTATCAGTCCCCATCACAGGAGTCAAAGATGTCTCATTGCGGAGTCTCCTCCTGGTGGGGGGCGGGGGCGGGGAGAACTGCTCGCAGTTGAAAACCACTGATTTAAATCAAAGTGGTGGGGCACCTGGCTGGCTCAGCGGGTTAAGCATCCAGCTCTTGGTTTTGGCTCAGGTCACAATCTCAGGTTTGTGAGATTGAGCCCCGTGTTGGGCTCCTCAGTCTGCTTTCCCTCTCTCTCTCTTCCTCCGCAACCCCCTCTCAAATAAATAAATAATTTTTTTTTTTTAAGATTTTATTTATTTAATTTGACAGACAGAGATCACAAGTAGGCAGGCAGACAGGCAGAGAGTGGAGGAAGGAGGCTCCCTGCAGAGCAGAGAGCCCGATGTGGGACTTGATCCCAGGACCCTGAGATCATGACCTGAGCCGAAGGCAGCAGCTTAACCCACTGAGCCACCCAGGTGCCCAATAAATAATTCTTAAAAAGAAATAAAGTGGATAGTGACCTGAAATGGAAAAAATTTGGGGTCGCCTGGGTGGCTCAGTCGGTTAAGCATCTGCATTCGGCTCAGGTCATGATCCCAGGGTCCTGGGATCAAATCCCTCACGGGGTTCCCTGCTCAGTGGGGAGTCGGCTTCTCCCTCTTCCCCTCGCCCTGCTCATGCTCTCTTTCTCTCTCAAAAATAAATTTTAAAAAATCTTTAAAAATTGTCAAGTATTGGTATTGTGGAATATTACTGGTTTTTACATTTTTTAAAAGATTTTATTTATTGGGGTGCCTGGGTGGCTCAGTGGGTTAAAGCCTCTGCCTTCAGCTCAGGTCATGATCCCAGGGTCCTGGGATCGAGCCCCGCATCCGGCTCTCTGCTAAGCGGGGAGCCTGCTTCCTCCTCTCTCTCTCTGCCTGCCTCTCTGCCTACTTGTAATCTCTGCCTGTCAAATAGATAAATAAAATCTTTAAAAAAAAGATTTTATTTATTTATTTGACACAGAGAGGGAGAGCACAAGCAGGGGAAGCAGCAGGCAGAGGGAGAGGGAGAGGCGGGCTCCTGACTGAGCCCAATGTGGGACTTGATCCCAGGACTCTGGGATCATGACTGAGCTGAAGGCAGACGCTTAACTGACTGAACCACCCAGGCGTCCCTTACTGATGTTTCCTGATTGCCTGTTCTGATTAGGTGTGATGTGACAGAGGCTAACCCCAAAGTGTCAGTGACTTAGATAAGATAAGAATGTCTTTCTCTCCAAATAACAGTCTGGAGGTTGGCACCCAGGGTGGGCAGGCTGGCTCTCTACCATGAAGTCTCCAGAGACCTTCTCCTTCTGGCTCATACCTTAGCCATTTCTAGGGTCTCCGGAATCCAAAATGGGAATTCACCTGGTACATTTCCCTTCCAAGAAGCTGGATGGAAGTATCAGTCTGCTTTTTTGGGCCACATAACAGTCCATGACGTATCTATGTATGTATATAGATAGTATACATGTATACGTTAAATATATGTATATGTATTTAATCAGTTCTTTGTTGATGGATGTCTTCATTGTGATGAAATTTTTTTCTCTTATCAGATTTGTATTTTTTTAAGATTTTATTTATTTATTTGAGAGAGAGAAGGAGAGCAAGCACGAGCAGGGGAGAAGGGCAAAGGGAGAGGGAGAAGCAGGCTTCCTGTTGAGCAGGGAGCCCAATGTGGGGCTGGATCCTAGGACCCTAGGAGTATGACTTGAGCCAAAGGCAGATGCTTAACTGACTGAGCCACCCAGGCACTCCCAGATTTGTCTTTTAAGGAGATTCCCTGCCTTGGAGAGCCCTTGGCCTCAGTTCTGTACCCTTGTCTTTATCCACACTCCCTTGATAATCTCCTCTGGACTCTTGGCCTTCAATACCTGCATATCTGATGCTTCCCAGGTTGGTGTCTCCCACCAAGATATCTCCCCGAAGCACCAGACCTCCCCCACTCTCTTATCCCCTGGGATGTCTAATTAGATACCAGAATGAACGTGTTTGAGAGGAATTACTGATCTTCTCTCTCACACTAAAGCATTGCTCTTTCCATCCTTCCATTGCTCATACTAAAAAACAAAAACAAAAACAAAACTTGGAGTCATGCTTTATTTTTCCTTCTTTGTGGCACCTAATTATTTTGGCTAATCCAGCAGGCTCAACCCTGCAAGTTTACCCAGATCTCAGCATCTTCTACCACTCACCAGTGCAGGCTGCCTCCCTGACTTGAGCCACCATTGCCTCTTGCCTAGACAGTTGGAGTCACCCCTTCCCATTTATTCCAGCTTCCACCCCTTCTCCTTTGTAAACTATTCTCCCTGTAGTGGCCAGAGGAATCCTTTTAAAACGTACATGAGCTCATGTCATCCTTCTTAGAAGCCTCCTGTGTCTCCCTGGCACACTCAGCTTAAAGTCCTAATAATAGTCCACAGAATGATGGATGCCCTCTCCTGCCCCATGCCTGTCTGGCTTCACCTCCTCCTTCTCTCCACCTTGCTCACTCCACTGTAGCCACACCAGTCTCCTCACTCTTCCTTCCTTCCTTTTTTTTTTTTTTTTAGATTTTTAATATTTATTTATTTGACAGAGATCACAAGTAGGCAGAGGCAGGCAGAGAGTGGGGGGAAGCAAGCTCCCCACTGAGCAGAGAGCCCGATGTGGGGCTCAATCCTAGGACCCTGGGATCATGAAGTGAGCCGAGGGCAAAAGCCTTAACCCACTGAGCCACCCAAGTGCCCCTCCTCACTCTTCCTTTAACTCATCAGACACATACTAGCCTCAGGGCCTTTGCACTGGCTGTGCCCTCTGCCTGAAATGCTCTTCTCTCACATATCCCCATGGCTCCCTTCTCATCTCCATGAAGTCCATGCTTATTGTCATCTTCTGATACCCCTATTTAGAACTGAAGCTCACCCTCATCTCCCAGCTCACCTTATCCCTTTCCTCTGCTTCGTTTTTCTTGATATGTAATTTATTAGCATAGCCCTTCCCTACTCAGAGTATGCTTCGTGGACCAGCAGAAGCAGCAGCAGCATCACCTGGATCTTATTAAAAATGCAGACTCTTAGGGGTGCCTGGCTGGCTCAGCTGGTAGAGCATGAAATTCTTGATCTCAGGATTGTGAGTTTGAACAGTGTTTGGCACGTAGTAGGTTCCTGGTAAACATTTATTGAATTAATGTCCAATTGTCTGAATGAATGTCGAATGGGTAGAGAATAGGTTGTATGAGGCAATGATGCAGGCAAATGAGCCAGTCAGGGTTGTCGGTTGAAAGCAATAGAAACTATCTTAAGCAGAGAGAAAATCTTATAGATACAAGAAATTTCCAGCATGGGTGGCAGTCTGGAATATCCACTTGGAAAAAAATAGACAGACGGTTCCAGAGACTGAGGATTAGGGACCATTTTTCTTGAAGGTCACAGCTGCCTCTGGACAGCACTGCCACCATGGTGGACACAGCTACAGGCAATGAACTTCCCTCTCCCAAAGAAATGATTACATGTTGGAAAGTAAAACAAACAAGCAAACAAACCAATGAGATAAAAAGATATGGCACGTGTCTTCTAAAAAAGGAGATCAGTGATAGGGCAAATGTAGTCATTCAGAAGAGAAATGTGGTGGCAGCTTGTGGGAGATACAGTGTAGAGGAGATGGACTTGTGAAGTGAGTAGGAGGTAGAAGAGACATAGCTTGCAGACTGCAGAATAAATTGTTTTCTAAAAGTCATGCTTCTCCTTTGTAGCAGTTACCCACATAGCAAACTACCTCATAATTTAGGGGCATAAAACAATAACAATAGCGTTAAACGTTATCAATATGCCGTTCCTGTGGGTCAGGAACCTAGGGGAGCTGAGCTAGGTGTTGTGACTTGGGGTCTTTCATAAAGATGGAGTCAGATGTCAGCCAGAGTTGTCATCCTATCCAAAGGCTTCACTAGAGTTGAAAGATCTGCTTCTGAGATTGCTCACATGGCCAGCAAGTTGGGTCCTGGACAAGCTGGGTGTCCAGCAGTTGTCAGGAAGCTGCAGTTCTTCCCCAGGTGGACCTCTTGATTAACTGAGTGTCCTAACAACATGGCAGCTGGCTTCCTTCCTGAGCAAATGACCCGAGAGAGCAAAGTGGAAGCTATAATAGCTTATACAGCCCAGCTTTGGCAGTCACACATTGTCACTTCCACATTATTCTAATGGTCACATGTGATTCAGTGCGGGGCGGGGGACTCTGCAAGGGCATGATACCAAGAGGTGAGCATCATTGGAGGATGGTCATCGCACCCTTCTACTCAGGGACTACATTTCCCAGCATTCATTGCATCTGAGGAGCCATATGGTGAGTTTTCATTAATGGATTCTGCAAGAAGATGATATAGGACACTTCTAAGCCAAGGAGCTTAAGAAACAGGTGTGACTTCACTCTCATCCTGCTTCCACCGGCCCTTGCAGCTGAATGCAGTGGCCTGATTAGGGTGGTGGGACCATAGAAGGAGCCTAGGAAGGGAAGTACCTGCCGGCTAAGAACACTCCCTTTGGGTTTGGATGAGTGAACAACAAACTTGCATCATATTTGAGTCATTAAACATTTTAAGATTTATACATTGCTGCAACTAGTATTACCTAACTAATTCAGGAATGGTTGCCTGTGAATGACTGAATTCAATTTTATTGTTGAATAAGGATCATAGCTTCTGGCTGGAGCCATTGGGTGCATAAAGATGCCTTTTACTCAGATGGAGACTTAGGTTTGGGATAAGATAGTGACCCAGTTTAGGACAAGGTTTCTCTACTTTGGCACTACTGACATTTGGGGTTGGAGAGTTCTATGTTGTCTGGGGTCACCCTGGGCATGGTAGCATAGTAGTTCAGTAGCATCCCTGACTTCTATCCATTAGATGCCAGTAGTGTCCCCCAATCATGTCAGCTAAGAATGTCTCTAGACATTGCCCAGTGTCCCCATTTGAGAGCCTGTGGATCATGATCTGATAAGTTTGGGCAGCCTATCCATATCCAAGTGGAGATTTCCAGGAAGCTGATGATTCTGTACTTCTGGCACCCAGGGAGCAAGGAGGAGGTGAGATCTTCCCTGCCCACCCCTACCCCAGGAAAGGGATGAAGTGAGGGGAGACCGAGGAGGGCCTGCCTATCAGAGAAGTAGGAGAGGAGTGCGGAGGGGGGCAGACACAGGTCCATGGGAGACAATGGATCTAGCCGAAGAGCAAGGCTGGCAGGGGCAACAGGCTGTTGAGATCTGCCATCAGTTTCAGAAGTGTCAAATGCTTTGGCGAGCCATGTTAGTGGAGAGGGGAGTCATTTAAATGGGGTGTCAGCAATAAAAATAATGTTGTAATTCATTTTTATTGACATGAAAAGAGTTCTGTGGTATAATTTAAAAAAAAATTATTAGAGTACACTCAGTGAAGTTCATGCATCTTAACTGTATAGCACAATTATTTCTTTTTATATGGATGTACACCCACATAACCATCACCCTGTTCAAGATCCAGAAAGTTCCTTCATGCCCCTTCTCAGTAGGTATAGCCTGGATACTCCAAGATACCACCATTTTTATTCCCTTGATGTAATATCTAAGGGGGAAAACAAGCAGATAATTAGGTAAGGTAGACCTCATAATTGAAAGACCGCAACTCTGTGCACCTCTGTTTTTCTCTCTTGTCCTTCCCTGTCCATCTTGTTTTAAAGCCCACTCTATTGAAGTATAATGTTTGTATAATAAAATATGTCATTTTAAGTGTACAGTTTGATGAGTTTTGTCAAAACCCTGTAACAACTGCAACAGTCAAGATAGAAAATGTTTCCCTTGCCTGGGTGTCTCAGTGGGTTAAGCCTCTACCTTCAGCTCAGGTCCATCTCAGGGTCCTGGGATCGAGTCCGTCATCGGGCTCTCTGCTCGGCAGGGAGCCTGCTTCCTCCTCTCTCTCTGCCTGCCTCTCTGCCTGCTTGTGATTGCTCTCTTTCAAATAAATAAAATCTTCAAGAAAAACAAAAGATAGAAAACGTTTCCATGACCCCCCCCAGCCAAATGTCCATTGGGTCCCTTTGCAATCAACTTCCCCTCCCATCTCATCTCCAATTATTGGTCCAATTTTCTGTCACTCTAGATTAGATTTCCCTGAACTAGAATTTCATAAAATGGAATAGTATATTGTCTTTGGTGACTGGTTTCTTTCATTCCCCATAATGTTTTGAAATTCATCGTGCTATTGTGTATATGCGTTGACTCATTACTTTTCATTGTATGGATGTGCTAGATGTACTAGAATTTGTCCATTCACCAGATGATGAACATTTGGGTTGTTTCCAGCTTGGATTATTGTAAGTAAAGTTGCTCTGAACATTTGTGTACAAGGCTTTGTGCAAGCATTTTTGCTTCTCTTGGGTAAGTATCAAGTGGAATGGCTGCATCATGTAGGAGGGTTTACCTTTTAGGAAAACTGCCAATCATTTTTCAAAGTGGTTCCACCATTTTACACACCCACCAGAGCTGTATGAGAGTTCCAGTTACTCTACATCCTCTACATCACCTTCCAGAGATAGGTTGTTGTTTTAAAATCTTAGTTTATCCAATGGGTGTGTAATGGCATATCCTTGTGGTTTTAATGGTCACTTCCCCGGATGACTAATGATTTTAGGCATCTTCTCCTGTGCCTTTTGGCCAACTGTGTGTCTTCTTTTGTGAAGTGTCTGTTGTGAGCCCTTTGTCATTTGTCTTATTATTGAGTTGCAAGAGCTCTTTGTGTATTTTGGCAATAAGCCCTTTGTAAGATGTAAGTATTCCAAATATCTTCTTCCAGTTAATTTTAGTAGTCCTCCTCAAATCTTGAAATGTTTCAATTGTGCCCTCAGGAAATCACAATTATTCCTGAGGAAAGTTCCCTGTACTCTCAACCCCTTGACAAAACACGCTCTTTACCTTCTCCCCCAACAGAAGCTTGGCTCTCCCCCAAGGACTGTGTTTGTTTTCTCTCCCAGCTCCTCACGCCCATGTGCCTCTTGGGGTGAGGTAGGCACCCTTCCTCCATCGTGGTTTCTACCTCTTCTCTGACATTCTGCACCTTTCAATCTTGGTCACCAAACAATACCCACAGCTTGTTTATCTTGTTTGTTTGTCTATTAGCCTGTGGTGATGTCCTCTCATCTCTTTTCAATTGTATGTCGTGATTTAATTTTCCTTTCTCAAATACTTCTCTGGGTATAATTCTTGGTGACTTCAGTATCCACATAGATCAGAGTTTCCCAGCCTCAGTACTGTTGACACTCTGGGGTCAGACCATTCTCGGTCATGGGGTCTGCCTGTGCACTGTAGGATACTGAGCAGTATCTCTGGTCTCCACCCACTCCCCAATACCACCACCAAGTTGTGACAACCAAAAATGTCTCCAGAGATGGCCAAGTGTCCATTGGAGGCAGAATCGCCCTTGTTTGAGAACCACTGAGCTTGATGGTCCTTCCAGTTCCTTCCACTCTTCTTTCCCTGCCAACTTGTCCTCCACTCTACCTCGGCCCCCACCTCTCATGGTCTTATTTTAGACCTTGTCATTTCCAAAAATGGCTAATTTCCCATGTTCTCAAGCACCCTACTCATCAACCCCCACTTCTTTTCTTTCTAGCTCATTCCATTTGGTATTACAATCCAAACAATCCTTTGGCTCTGCCAGGATTTATAATCCATGAGCCCCACCCTCCCCCTTTCCCTTGTGCCCTCACTCGATTGACATGGGCTGTCATTACAATCACTCCTTGATGTATGTCCTCAACTCCCTCATCCGCCTCTTCCCTCATCACATTTAGGTGGTCAGACAGCCAGATTAAAGCCAGGCCCCCATCTACTCCTCACCCATACCTGGGAAGCTTCATATGCAGCCATATTGAATGGCCTCCCTTGAGATTTTTGATCAACGATCTGCTGTCCAGTGACCCTGCTCTGTGCCCCGGTCCATTCACTCATCCACTCTCCCATATGGTAATGTCTCATCTTGCTTTCTCCCCTCCAACCTTCCGTTCCTCCTCTCAGTTCCTGACCTTGCCTCCTATCTTCTGCACAAACAAAGCCACAGAAGGTTCACTTCCATAGGACTTAGGCCGTCAACATTGCCTTCTTTCTTGTTACGATGACGGAGCTGTCCAGGCTCCTAGCCAAGGCCAACTCTCTACCTACATCCTGGATTCCATTCCACTCAAGGTCATCGCTCTAAATAAGTCTCTGCTTTCTATTACTACATCAGATGTTCCCTCTCTCCTTGATTATTCCCATCTTAAAAAAAAAATACAGACCTGTGATCCCACAGTACCCTCCAGTTATTACCCATTTCTCTACTCTCCTTTACAGGAAAAAAAAAAATCCTTCTAAGAGTTGAATCTTTTCTTGGTTTCCACTCCTTCACTTTTCATTATCTCTTGGACCCACTCTAATTGGGCTCCTCCCTCACGACTCCACTGAGACACCAGCTGTCAAGGTCACTAATGGTTTCCAGATGGCCACATTCAATGACCAATTTCAATAGCCAAATCAGAGGTCATGCAAGGGAAATTAGAAAATACTTTGAGAAGAAAAAAAAAGACATAACATCAAAACATATGAAATGCAATTAAAGCAGTGCTTTGAGGGAAATTTATAGCTATAAAGGTCTATAGTAAAAAAGAAGAAAGATCTCAAATCAGGGACCAAAAGTTACAACAAATTCAATGGTCAATCATCAGTTCATTGTGTTGTTAGTCCTGTTAGCAGTTTTTGACACAATTTATCACTCCATCTTTTTTTTTAAATTATAGTAAAATATAACCAACTAAGCCACCCAGGCACCCCATCTGTCCCAGTCTTTGAACCTCATCTTCCTTAAAAGGAAAATTAGCAAGTGTCAGTGAGGTGTTAAAGACATGTCTCTGAAAAACTGAGCCTTTCTCCAGAGCGTAGTCAGAAGAATCCAACAATTGGGGTGCCTGGGTGTCTCAGTTGGTTAAGCGTCTGCCTTCAGCTTGGGTCATGATCTCAGGGTCCTGGGATCAAGTCCCACATCAGGCTCCTTGCTCAACCCAAACTGGGAAAGCCCTGAGCAGAAGGGGGTGAGTTATTCACCCTACTGGGAGCATTTTGCCCTGCTCCGCTCTGGGCAGTGCTATCTCTCACCCCACCGAGTCAGTTTCAAGATGGAAAAACAAAATCTGCAGAAGTTTCCTAGAGCCACCAAAGTACCACAGACCTGGGGGCTTAAACAACAGAACTTTATGGTTTCCCAGTTCTGGAGGTTGGAAGTCTGAGATCAAAGTGTTGGCAGGCCCTGCTCCCTCTGGGACCTGTAGGGAAGAATTCTTCCTTGCTTGTCCCAGCTTCCGGTGGTTTTCTGGCCATCTTTGGTCTTGCTTGGCTTGTAGCCCATCCCTTTAATCCTGTGTCTGCACATGACATGCTCCCTGTGCCCCTTCACACTGTCTTCCCTCTGTGTGTGTTTTTGTCCAAATTTCCTCTTTTCTAAGGATACCAGTCCAATGGATAACAGCCCATCCTAATGACTTCATTTTAAGTTAATCATCTCTGTAAAGACCTTGTCTCCAAATAAGGTCACATTCTGAGGTCCTAGGAAGTTACTACTTTTATATACCTTTTTTGGGGCGTGGGGAGGGGAACATAATTCGATTCATAATTCGATGGGGCGCTCCTCCCTCCCTTTGAAAGGGAAGGGAAAGACAGAGGCTTTCCCTTTGGACCACAGGGATCTTGGCTGTGATGTTGGAGAGAAATTTTAAATTTCAGGGCTAGATTTACAAGCTGAAATCCTTTGAACCTTAAAATCTGGCAGAAATCCCAGTTGGCAATATGTTTCCCAAACTGTCACTGTTCTCCTACAGGTGAATAATAGGAATACAGCAAAAGGTTAGCCTTGGAATAACCATTGGGGGTTATTGGATCTCAGAAGTGGAGACAATGAAAGATACATTTTGTGAAACTCTATTCTTGGAGGGATGGATGGAGTAGGGGTTTGGTTAAGGGAAAACTTCCAAAGTGGGATTGTCAGATTGAAAAAATAAAAATACAGGATGCCCATTTAAATTTGAATTTCACATGTACAAGGAATACTTTTTCAGTGGTTTAATCAATCCCATGCAATATTTAAGACACACTTATGTTAAAAATTATTCATTGTTTTTCTTATCCGAAATTCAAATTTAATTGGGTGTCCTGTATTTTACCTGTAAATTCTTCTGCAAATAATTAAAAGAGTTAAGTCACATTAGAAAGCCATTCTGATAGATTTCTTGAAGGCACCTGGGGATGTGGCTGAAACAGAAACAGTTCACAGACAGGGCTCTGGGAATGGCTCCTAATGGGGCTTAATGATATCTTTCCTTTGTTGTCCTGGAGTATTGGGAGGAAACCAGGAAGGAAGCACACCGACCCCAGTAAAAACCTCTGTGCAACTCTCTAGATGCAACCTTTCCCCCAATCCTCCCACCGAAATGACTCTGTTCTGGAGTTGGTGTTCACCATTCCTTTGCTTTTTTTTTAAAAAAAACATTTTTTTGTTAATCACATATGCATGTCTCCCTAAACCCAAGGCAAGATTAAAAATAGTTACTGGATCTTAACCCTTTAGCTTCTGGGTTGTGAAGATGTCTATAGGGTCATGGGGACAAAATCATGGTGGTCAGGGAGTGCACTGGAGTGAGGGGGGCTTGAGGCAGCAGCTAGGTACCAGCCAATATTGCCATATTTTATGATACACTCATATACATTCGACGAGCAGCCCCATCCTAAACATTATTTGTTTAATGTAGCCTGAAATTTTGTCATTTTATAAATAGATGTACTGTTTTGTGACTTTTTCTTTTTCTTTTTTTTTTTTTTTTTTGGTCCAGTATCATCTTGTTGAGAGTCGTTCGTGTCAATGCATGTCCCTGTTGGTTTATTTGTGTGTATTCCATTGAATGAAAATACCGTCATTTACTTATCAAATCTGCAATTCGTGAGTACTCAGGGTAATTCCAGGGTTTTGCTAGGACTAGTAAGGCTATTCTGAATAGTTGTGCCTGACTCCTGAGTCCATGTGTGATGGTTTTCCAGGAGGACATAAATCCAGGAGGGAAATTCCCAATCGCAGGACGTGTTCATTTGTGACTTTGGTGAATGTGGCGGAGGCAGCCTGCTCTGTCACAAAGATTCAGGTTCCCTTTCCATTGAGTAGAATTTTTGTTTTTGATTTTGTTTTAAGATTTTATTTATTTGCGAGAGAAAGAGAAAGAGCAAGCCAGGGGAAGAGCAAAAGTAGAGGGAGAAACAGAATCCTTGCTGAGCAGGGCGCCCCACGCAGGGCCCAATCCAAGGACCCTGGGATCATGACCCAATCCAAAGTCAGACCCTCAATCAACTGAGCCACCAGGTGCCCCTCCATAGGGTAGAACTGTAACAGAGGAGCAACTGCAAAAGACTACATTTCCCAGCTCCCCTTGCACCGTGATCATGTGGACTCATTTTGACCAATAGAAAGTCTGCTGAAGTAAGGCAAGCCCTCTGGACTGAGGGGGTGAAGAATCCAGTGTGTCTTCCATGCGTTTCCTACTGGGGTCACTCTGAAAAGTTCGGTTGGGGGTGGAGATCCCATGTTGAAAATGGAAGCCTCACAAGATGGGAGGAGCCTGGGCCACCCGATGGACAACCTTCCAGGATAGATACACACTTGCAGTGAATTTTGCTTATGTGAGAAATAAACTTTTAAGACATTTTCTTAGTCTAGCAATTGACCTATCCTGCTCAGTACTACACTAGACAATGTCAAATTGTTTTCAGGGTGATTGACCATCCCACGTTTCTACCAGTTAGGGATGAGAGTTTCCTTGCTCCCCATCCTCATCAATACTTTTAATTAGCCAACCTTTTTTTTTTTTTTTGAAATATGTCTATGCCAACAGAAAAGCCACAAGAATATAATGAACTGCCATAGACCTTTCACCCAAATACACCAATCACTTCCATTTTGCCATATTTTTCTCTCCCCTCCTTCCCTCACCAACCCCCCCCACCAGTTTCCATACAACTATTTCAAGGCAAGTTGTGAACAACATGTCCCCTCATTCCTAAGTATCTAAGGATGTATCTCCCAACAACTGGGACGTTCTCTTACATAACTCCATGTCGTTTATCAGTTTCAGAAATCTTATTCTGGTAGAGCGCTCTTATAATATACGTTCATATTCACATTTCAGCTGTGGCTCAATCATGTCCTTCACAGCCTGGGGCAATTTCAGATTTTAAACTTTGTCCAACTGAATCCGTCAGCATGATTTACCTAAACATTGTTTTCAAATAAACTCACTTTTCAAAAATGTGAATCCACACATTTATTTCAAAAGGACAGTTTTACAGTGCTCCCCCCAAATGGCAAGCTAGGAAAGTAGATAAACAGCAATTATAGAAATTTATGCTAAGATAGGTCTGTCCCCTCTCTGGATTGTGGTGGTGGTTTTGAAGGTGTATGTGTGTGTCAAGATGTATTGAATTATATATTTTAATTTTTTTTTATTTGATAGAGATCACAAGTAAGCAGAGAGACAGGCAGAAAGAGAGAGAGGAGGAAGCAGGCTCCCCACTGAGCAGAGAGCCTGATGTGGGGCTCGATCCCTGGACCATGAGATCATGACCCGAGCTGAAGGCAGAGGCTTTAACCCACTGAGCCATCCAGAAGCCCCTGAATTATACATTTTATTTTTTTTATTTTTTTTAAAGATTTTATTTATTTATTTGACAGAGAGAGATCACAAGTAGGCAGAGAGGCAGGCAGAGAGAGAGAGAGAGGAGGAAGCAGGCTCCCTGCTGAGCAGAGAGCCCGATGCGGGACTCGATCCCAGGACCCTGAGATCATGACCTGAGCCGAAGGCAGCGGCTTAATCCACTGAGCCACCCAGGCGCCCCTGAATTATACATTTTAAACACATGTAGTTTATTGTATGTCAACTATGCCTCAATAAAGCTGTCTTAAGGGACGCCTGGGTGGCGCAGTTGGTTGGACCACTGCCTTCGGCTCAGGGCGTGATCCTGGAGTCCCGGGATCGAGTCCCACATCAGGCTCCCAGCTCCATGGGGAGTCTGCTTTGCTCTCTGACCTTCTCCTCGCTCATGCTCTCTCTCACTGTCTCTCTCAAATAAATAAATAAAATCTTTAAAAAAAAATAAATAAAGCTGTCTTAAAAAGCAATGCAGACAAGCCAAAAGGTGAAATTCTAGCCCAGAAGGGGAGATCATGAGCAGATACAGTCTCTGAAGTCACCGTAGCACCCAGTGGAGCCTTTCTCATTGACCAAAACTGCCAGAAAGAGAAATCAAGAGACTTCGACTTTCTCACAATGAGATCCAATGTTATTTAACACCATAAAAAGGTTCCCACCCTTTGGGAAACCGTGTCCCCTCCTTGTGTGTGACTCTGGGGCAGGTCACTTGAACCTCTGTGAGCCTCTGTTTTCTCCTCTGGAAGATGACCCTGTGAGGTAAGGTTGGCGGTAGGGGGTATCTTGGTGACGAAGGGCACCACACCAAAGAGGCAGCTTTAGCTCCACACCATGGAGCTCCTGCGGTATCTGGGACGGTGAAATGAGATCGCGTTCACACAGTGCTTGGTGCTGCCAATAAACACAATTATTGGCCCAGTACCATCCAGTGGAAATCTTGTGTGAGCTGCATATGTAACATAACTTTCTCTAGTAGCCACATTTTGGAAGTAAACGGGATCTACTGACACGAATTCTAATAATATCCTGTATTTAACCCCATATCCAAAATCCTGTTGTTTCAACACATGGCACTGGCCCCATTTCAAGTGCTTAGTAGCCACCATGTGGTCAGAGGCTACCATATTGGGTAGAGAAGCATTAGACTTGATTAGTATTTGTTGCCTGAAGATTAAACCTTCAGACACGCTCACCATAGCACTATTATTATTTTTAAAAGATTTATTTATCCATTTTAGAGAAAGACCACACACACAAGCAAGGGGAGGGGCAAAAGGAGAGGGAAAGAATTCCAAGCAGGCTCCGACTCCCTACTGAGCACAGAACCTGATGCGGGGTTTGATCCCATGATCCTGAGATCACAACCTGAGCCAAAACCAAGAGCTGGACGCTCAACTAACTGAGCCTCCCAGGTATTCCCCTTACCGTAGCATTATTTATAAAAGAAAAAGAAAAGAATACAACTTTCCAACATAGGAGATTATCTCAGGTATGACGATGCATCTGTTCACGCAATGGGATATTCTACAGCCATTAAAATGGTACTGTAATACCCGTTGTGATGGTTCCTTTTACGTGTTGATTTAACTGATGCTCAGGTACCTGGTAAAACATTTTTCTTATGTGTCTGCAGGAGTGTTTCTGGAAGAGATTAGCATTTGAATCAGTGGACTGACTAAAGAAGATTGTTCTAACACAGATGGTTTCATCCAGGCCACTGTGGACCCAAATAGAACAAAAAGGTGGATAGAGTAAGGGGGAATTTGCTGTGTTTGAGAGAGCTCCTTTTCCCGCCCTTGGACATTGGCGCTCCTGGTTCTCCAGTCTTCAGACTGAGACTCGAACTTCCACCATCAGGTCCTGGTTCTCAGGCCTCTGACTTGTGCTGAATTATATCACTGGGTTATATTGTTTTTTCTGGTTTTGTATCTTGTAGATGGTAGATCATGGGGCGTCTTGGCCTCCATAATCAGGTGAGCCAATTCCTATAATAAATCTGGTGATAGACAATAGATAGACCAATCAGGGTTCTTCCTGATTAATACGCCCGTGTTCATAGTAGCCCTATTCATAATAGCCAAAAGGTAAAAACAGCCCCAGTGTTCATTGTAAACAAAATATGGTCTATTCGTACGATAGAATATTATTCAGCCTTAAAAAGGAAGGATGTCTGACACCCGCTACAACATGGATGGACCTTGAAAACTGTGCTCCCTAGAATCATCCAGAAGGACAGATAGTAGACGGTGGGAGCCAGGATCTGTGGGGAGGGGATGGGGAGTTAGTGTTTAATGGGAGACAGATGGAACATGGAAAAGCTCTAGACATGGGTGGTGGGGATGATTGCACCTAGTGTGAGTGTGCTTAGCGCCACTCAACTGGACACTTACACGTGGCTAAGATGGTAAGTTTTACGTTATATGTGTTTTACTATAGTTAAGAATAAAAAATAAAATTTAAAAGAATTATAGTGAAGAGTGCTTTGAAATATGGAAGGATATTAATGACATTCTAAGGGGAAAAATTAGGCAACAAACAGTACACCCAAATCTCTGTAAAAAAATAATATAAATGATTTTTAATTTTTTTTTAAGATTTTGTTTATTTATTTGACAGACAGAGATCACAAGTAGGCAGAGAGGCAAGCAGAGAGAGGAAGGGAGGCAGGGTCCCCGCTGAGCAGAGAGCCTGACGCAGGGCTCGATCCCATGACCCCGGGATCACGACCTGAGCTGAAGGCAGAGGCTTTAACCCACTGAGCCACCCAGGTGCCCCCATAAATGATTTTTTAAAAGATTTTATTTATTTACTTGAGAGAGAGCACAGAGGGAGAGGGAGAGGCAGACTCCCCCCTGAGCAAACGGCCCAGCACAGGGCTGGATCCCAGGACCCTGAGATCATGACCCGAACCAAAGGCAGGTGCTTAACCAACAGAACCCCCCAGGTGCCCCTATACATGATTTTTTAAGCTGAAAATATGTCACTATTAACAACAGTTTTGTCTGGGCGGTTAAGATTATCAGTGAGTTTTCTACGATGCACGTGTGTTATTTGATGCTTATGACAATACAGATAAGGACAAAAATCAGCCTCTTTCCTACTGAGGCTATGGCAGGGGTGAGAGGAGAAAACAGAGGTGAGTAGACTCAGTAGTGGCTCCGCAGCTGAGGATCATGGCGGGGTGGGGATGTCTAATGGTCTTTGTGACTGGTTACGTGGACCAGGTGGTCGCTGGTCAGTGGACAGACCCCAGCTTCAAACCTGGAGAGGGTGTTGAGGGGAGAGAGAAGAAGAATAGGAAGGGGCCCCTAAGTAAGAAGAGGACATGAGACCTTTGTCTGGAGAAGTGGAGTAGTCAGAGCACATTGGCCGCCTCCTGGCCATCCCTAGGGGCATCTGCCTCTCCCTACAAGCCCAGGGGAGTTCCTTCTTGGTACTGACCCAGGGTGGGACGCTCATGTCCACCAGAGACAGAGTTCCAGCCTCCCCATCTCCACACTGTCCCTATCCCTACTCCCATTTCCATCCCGAGCTCCTCCAACTCCATTCTGCCATAAGACCCACTCCTAACCTCATTCCCAATCCTCACCCAGTCTCCAGCCCCTTCCCAACCCCCTCTTTACTTCATCTCCCTCTTCACTTCCTGTCTCCAACTTCGCTACCCCCAGACCCTCCTCCTCCCCACTGTGGTGATAAGTAGAGTAATGATTCCCCCCAAATATCCACGTCTTTGTTACTGAATCTTGGGAGTATGTTCCTTGCAAAGAGGCTTCGCAGCTGTGATTGACTTAAGGATCTGGAGAAGGGGGAGTGATCCTGGATTGTTCTGGTGGGGCCCAGTGTCATCTCAGGGTCTTTAGGACAGGGCCACTATCAGAGAGAAGGAAATATGATGATGGAATTCAAAGGGGAGCAACGTGCATGGAAATGGAGGAAGGGGCTCAAACCAGGGAATGCAGGAAGCTTCTAGAAGCTGGAAAAGGCAAGGAATGGATTCTCCCCCTAGAGCCTCCAAGAGGAACTAGCCCTATGGATACTTGGATTGTTGCCTCAGAAGACTCATTTTGAACTCCTGATCTCTAGAACTGTAGGGTAATGTATGTGTGTTGTTTTAAGCTACTATTTGTCTTAATTCGTAAGCAGCCCCGGGAGCTCACCCACCCTGTCCCCCAGCCTCTGGCCCTTTGCACACCCTCCCTTGCCTCCTTCTCTCCTCCTAGCCCAGGGAGAAGCCACACACTTGCCCGGTTGTCCTGTTTCCCTAGTCAGCTCTGTGCAGGCTGATGTCCCAAACTCTTCAGGCTGGGCTGGGTGTGGGCGCCCATCACCACCTTGCTTCCTGATGCTAACTAAACCTTTCACTGAGGTCCCGGAGAGCCAGATCCCAACAGTTGTGCCCTGCCCTGGATTTGAGCATGGCAGGAGGTCAGAGACCATGTGCTCCACCCCCTCACGAACTCAGGCTCCCTGCTTTCAGCTGGGCTGAGAGAGGCTGGGCGGGCTTCTGTTTGCTGACCTGGCCCAGCTGGGGAGGGGATTGGGAGGCCTAGGCCATGGCTAAATGGTGGGGTTTCAGCGGCTCTGGGGAAGTCGAGACCCACTTGGGCAGAGCCTTTAATTCGGGCTCTGGGAACTTCTCACCCCCATACCTGGCATCTTTCCCATCTCCCCAAAGGATCTCAAAGGTAGCTCCGGGGCACCTGGCAGGGAATGATCTTGGAAGCTTTGACACCTTGTGGGTAATAATAACCATAATAATAGTAGCAACGATGATATTTGTGTCTGGACGAAGCACAAATATTTGGCCTTCACAGACCACCTTCAAGATTTTCGTATTATCCACCTTCTGCCTAAGCTCTATTTATATTTTGTCAAATAAAACCCTTTTAAAAACCCTAAATCAATTACTTTTAAAAAACTATGGAAAATTATACATAACATAAACCTGCTCATCTTAGCCATTTTTGAATGTACAGCTGTGGCGTGAAGCACTTTCACATAATCCTGCCGCCACCCCCACCTTCCGTCTCCAGAACTTTCCATGTCCCCAAACAGAGACTGTCCCCATGAAACACGGAATCCCCATCCCCTGCCCCAGCCCCGGCTCCCACCAGCTCCTCTCTGTCTATGTGGACGGGACTCCTCTGGGGACCTCTTGGGAGTGGGGTCCTGCAGGATGTGTCCTTCTAGGCCTGATTTCTCTCACTGAGCCCAGTGTCCTCAAGATCCCTCCACATTGTAGCAGGATTCCTTCCCTTGTGACGCTGAATCATATTGCATTGTATTGCTATACCACATTCTGTCAATCCATTCATCCACCGGTGAAAAGCCTAAATCAATTACTCAAAAAGAAACACAACACTTTTATCTGGGATAATTATACCCTCACAAGAAATTGCAGGAATTCCACAGGTCCCCTGTACATTTTACTCAGTTTTTTCCCCAATGGTGCATCTTATATAGTTACACAGTTCCCAAAACAGGACATTTACCTGGATGTAACCTACAGATCTCATGCAGATTTCAACAGCTCTTATGTTCATGTGTGTGTATGTGCCTATGCAATTTCTTCACATATATAGATTTCGGTAACTACCCCCAGAATTAGAAAGCTTAAATCAGGGGCGCCTGGGTGGCTCAGTCAGTTGGGCGGCTGCCTTCAGCTTGGGTCATGATCCCAGGATCCTGGGACTGAGCCCCTCGTTGGGCTTCCTGCTCAGCGGGGAGCCTGCTTCCTCTCCTCTCTCTCTGCCTACTTGTGATCTCTGTCAAATAAATAAATAAAATATTTTCTTTTAAAGATTTTATTTATTTATTTGACAGAGAGAGATCACAAGTAGGCAGAGAGAGAGAGAGGAGGAAGCAGGCTCCCTGCTGTGCAGAGAGCCCGATGCGGGACTCGATCCCAGGACCCTGAGATCATGACCTGAGCCGAAGGCAGCGGCTTAACCCACTGAGCCACCCAGGCGCCCCTAAATAAATAAAATCTTAAAAAAATTTTTTTTTAAATAAAAAATTCTGTAACCCTGCCATGAGTGAAAGGTGGATATCACCCCAGTAAGGCAAGCTTATTTAGAAACAAATACAATGTAAACAGTGTCACTGCATTCCGGATGGATACTGTTGCCTGATTAAGTGTTAAGGGGCATAAACATTTATTAACACCAATTAAGTCCCACTCCTTGAACTATTAAGAATTGAAAAGGGAGTGGGTTACTTGCCACACAACTCACTGAGTCTCGGAAGCAGGTTCGTCCATCACCCAGTCTTTCTAGGGAAACACTGTATTAGCTCATTAGATGGGCACAGCAGCCCTAAGACACAGGTACTCTTATTATCCCCATCTTACAGATGAGGAACCTGTGGCTTAGAGGGGCAAAGTGCCTTGCCCTGCTTCCTCACTCTGTAGCTGTGTGACCTTGGGTAAAAATTGCTTGGCTTCTCTGGACATCAGTTTCCTTGCTAGTGACGTAGAGGTAGTGAGGGCCTCTCATAGAGCTGCCAAGAACATTAAGCGAGATAATACTGAACTCTGAGCTCTTAGAAAAGAGCCAGCAAGTCATCAGTAAAATGTGCTGTTAGTGTTATTATTATACTCACAGGTTGCCTTCAACTTCAAGATCAGCTACAATAAGAAAACCCGTTACCTTGATCTTGGGCCCACTTTGGGCCAGGCAGTGAGCTAAGCTCTTGACTTGTATATTTCTGTGTGTTTTTAGAACAGTTGGGTCTAGCTCCCTCCTCCCCATATTACATGAGCAGATCGAGGCCCAGAGAGGTGGATTCACTGGCTCAGGGTCATACAACTTAGGAAGGGGAGGAGCTCCAAATTCAAACTCAGGCCTTGGTGATTCTAAAACCAGAACTTTCCACAGCCCCTGGAACCCAGGACTAGGGGCCCCAGGCCAGGAGCTCTACAGATTCCTCCTTTCACAGGGGCTTTGAAGGTGGCCCCCGGTAGAAGCTGGGCTACTCTAGGCATCTGAGGTTTTGACCACCCAAGAGACGTGGCCTCGGTCCAGCCCAGGCTCCCATAACACAAGCAGAAAGACCTAGGCCCCCAAAGATGAAATGACAGGGCAACCTTACATTGCCAAGGACTCCAAGGTAGCTGAGCCAAGCCCACTACTGTTGCCCCTGGTATGGGAAGTAGCCGTGCAGAGCGTTGCCGGTATGGAGGTGGTTGGACCTACTGGTTGAGAGCCCCGAGCCTGGACTCCGCTGCCCGTTTTCACACCGTGGCTTTACTGTCGCCGTGGACGCCCTCAGCAAGTGATCTGGTTCTTTCTTTCTCAGTGTGCTCTTCTGTGAAGTGGGGAGAGCCAGGCTACTCCTCCCAACGGGCTCGCTATTAGTTTAAATTACTGTTCTAACGCCAGCCCCCCTAACCCCCGCTCCTAGTGGGTAGGGATGGGAGGCGCACGCCTTGCCCACACCTCCTCCCCCCTCCGCCCTCCCTGGAGGGTGCCAGCCCCTCCACTTGTGCCCAGGGCGGCCGCCACCGCACAGCGAGGCTACCCTGGTGTGGCGGGGGAGCGGTTGGGCAGGTTTTTCCTCTCAGTCTGCCTGCCTGCCGTGGGGCAACCAGCCGTCCTCTGCCTGGCTCACCTGGGCTGGGCTGTTCTAGGCTCTCATGCTCCTCTCTGCCAGACCGAGCCAGTGGGCAGCGGGCGCTGCGTCAGGATGCCCAGCATCTTCGCCTACCAGAGCTCCGAGGTGGACTGGTGTGAGAGTAACTTTCAGCACTCGGAGCTGGTGGCCGAGTTCTACAACACGGTGAGGTCCGGGTGGGAGGGCAGGGGGCCAGGGGGTGACAGTCGTGACAGACCGGGGCTCCGACCCGGCACCTCCGCATCGCCGCTGGGGAATCCTGCTGGAGGACTCACCCCTCTGCGCCTGGGCACATCGGCTAGGCCAGGGGGGCTGGCTTTCATTCATTCGTCTGCGTTTGGCATCAGGCTCTGTGAAAGGTTTCGGAAAGGCAACCGTGACCAGGAAAACAGCCAGTCTCCCCCCCCTCCCTGCCCCCCCCACCACTGGAGCAGAGGACACAGATGTGACTCCAGACGTTCACAACCCAGGAGGATGGTGCTGTAATGGGAGTTGCACAGGCAGCCTTGGGGAGCGGGGAGGGTAGAGGTGTGATGTGAGAGCCCACTGGGGGGGGTGGATCATGAAGGGCTTCCAGGAGGAGGTGACTGTGTTGAGTTTGTTTTCAGCTGGACTCCCAGCCTAGGTTGACCAACTCCTTCCAGTTTGCTGGGCACTGTCCTGGTTTTAGAGTTGAAAGTCCCGTGTCCTGGGGACCCCTCAGTTCTGGGCATACCGGCACCGTGGGTCATCGTTCCCCCAGCCCTTGCCATGAGGCCTTGTTGGAAGGACTCAAAATGCCTAAATGGCAGAGGCATTTCAGCAAAGCTTAGAAGACGCAAAGCAGCCAAAGCTGCATGTGGGCTGTGTTACTACCCCCGTGTGTGGTGCTGGGGAGATTGCCATGGGTAAGGCGGGTTGCCCACCTTCCTGGAGCCACTGGCATGGGGGGTGATGCGGGCTGTGGGCTTTGCTCCGTACCTTGCACATAGTGAGGGTGCTTAGTCCATGGTGAGTGAGGCCAGCACACCTCTACTGAGTGCTTCTGCGTGGCAGGTGTTGTATTAACTATTTCAGAGGAAAAATCACAGTTTAATCTTCACAGTGACTTTGGGAATTAGGCACAGTGTATATTACATAAAGTTAGTCCCATTGTCTGGGTGAGGAAATGGTCTTCAGGGAGGCTGAAAGATTTATACCAAGGGTCATGCTGGCACTCAGAGCTAGGATTTGAACCTGGTGGTTCCAGGAGATTCTTTTTGGGGGA
This sequence comes from Neogale vison, assembly GCF_020171115.1. NCBI lineage: Eukaryota > Metazoa > Chordata > Mammalia > Carnivora > Mustelidae > Neogale > Neogale vison. The sequence continues at coordinate 220,078,525 of NC_058096.1, forward strand.
ATGGGAGATTGAGATTAGTCCTGGGATGTCCTGGTTGCTTTTGCCTTGTTTGGCCCCACTAATTTCCAGAGCTAGGAGGTGGGAGTTTAAGATTCAGGGGTTCCCCGCCGTTTCCCGAATCTTGTTTCTCCTGGGCAGAAATACTGCCTCTGGTCCTTTGTACCCTCACCCATGGGAGGGGGGGCTGAAGGTGCTGAACTCCCAGGAGGAGAAGAGGTTGGAGATTCTAGGAGTCTTCTTTCTGGATCCCCTGGCAGCCCACCCCGAGGCAGGAGTCCCCACAAAAGGCACCGAGAGAGGGCTGACCTGGGGCTGGGCTGAGCCTCGAGTCTCGCTATGCTTGACAATGCAAAGCGCTCCTCTGTTCAGTCTTCCTTTAGCCTGTCTCCAAATGCAGCAAATGGAGGGACTGGCAGACTAGCAGACACCCTCTGAGGCTACAGGAGACATGGTCATGACACATGCAAGGCTTCAACCCCATCATCTTCCTGTACCTGCATTTCCAGATACTTATCAAAGAGAAACAGAAGTTTCGCAAAATAGTAGTTATCCTTCCCTGGTGTGAACACACTTGGACATTTCCTCTCCTATTGAAAAGGCTCTTGCAAAACAGACCAGGGCACAAGGAATTGGATCCGAGGTATGTTATAAAGGGTGTCCCCAAGATTTTCTCTTCCCAAACACTTCTGAGTATCCCAAACCCATCATCAGAGCTAATAAATAGCGTTGAGGAGTTGGCAAACGTTTGCTGCAAAGGCCAGATATTAACGATTTTTGGCTTTTTGGGCTGTACAGTCTGTATGGAAATGACTCTGCTCTACCCTTATACCTGGAAAGCAGCCACAGATAGTATGTAATAAGCAAATGAGGGTGGCCATGTGCCAATAAAACTTTATTTATGGACACGGAAGCCCGCATTTTGTGTAACTTTCACGTGTCACAAGATAACATTTTTCTTTTAAATTTTCAACCATTCAAAATGGTAAATGTCGCTCTTGGCTCATAAGCCATACAGAGCAGGACAGTGGGCGGATCTGGCACAGGGACCAGAGTTTGCAAGCTTCTGATATTGTATTTATAATAATCAGCCCCACAGAAAACAATGAGATCTTTCCCTTTTGGCCTCCTCAAATCAGTAATTAAAAATGGATTCATTTTGTAGTGAAATAGTGGAATACATAAAAAGGAAGCCATAACATTTCCACCAGCCTGTGTAGGGCTGAACACATTCTGGGTAAATACTGTGCAGCTTTTTTAAAGGCACCTTTTGGATCCAGGTATGTAAATGAAGACAAAATACGTCGCAAGAATTTTCTTAAAAAAATCGGTTCATGTTGATCTCCTCATGACCCACCTAGGAGTCCGCTCACTCTGCAGAAACTTTCACTTTCACAATGCCCTGCTTGCAAGATTCACCTTCTGGGGTGCGGGGAGGCAGAGCCCAGCACCACCCGATCAGGGTTTAGAAGAAGGCAGCCCTCGAGGACTCCACCCAGGTGTTGACCAATTTCATCGAGGAGGGCAACGAGGAGTTGGGTTTTGAAAGATGAACAGGAGTTTGCCTAGTAGGATAAGAGTCGAGGAAAAGGGATAAGAGAGAAAAAGGATGTAATGAATCTTGGAAGTAAAAGAGCCTGCACAGTTTGGGAAAGGGAAGCGTGTTCCTGTGGCTAGAGTTATGAGGAGAGACAAAGCTGAACGAGTTTTGAGTGCTGAGTGGGAGTGTTCCAAATATATCCTGTATTTCCTGATGGACTCACAGGGCTCATTCATTCATTCAACCTCACTGTTATGAACCAACCTGAGCTGATTGATCCTGGGGTCCTGGAGAGGCTCAGTGCTCCCCAGATAAGGAAGGGTTCAGAAAGAGATCTGACCAGGCCCATGGTTAGCTTGTGGCAGAGGGAGGGCAAAGGGACCAGAATGGGCAGTGGGGAGCCACGGGGATGACCTGGGGAGCCTCTGCTCGCTGAACGGGGAGGAAAACTCAATGCTTAAAGCATGAGTAAATGTTCTCTCGGGTATATGGAGCAAACGGACCAGCGTAAGCCCAGATCTTGGGGTGAAAGAGAACGGCAGACCAAGGAACAGTTGGTGGCTTGAAGCCAGAGCCCCGGTTGCCCATGAAGGAGGAAATGAGGGCAGAGAGACAGGCGGAGGAGGTTTCCAGGGGCCACGTGGAGAATGCCTGGCAGAGGAACGTGAGATCCGTGGTGAGGGCACTGGGGAGCCATGGGTGACTTTTGAACAGCAAAGAGTCAATAACGTGGGCTGCAGCCGAGGCTCCTGGTTGCTTTCATAGAGGGCCCTGGAGAGCCAGGAGGGCATATCCAACAGGAACAGAGGTCAAGGACGAGGGAGGGCCTGGGTCAGGCGGGCTGGAGGAGAAGTCAAGGTGTGGGCTGCTCCAGTTTTTGCTTCTGCTGGCATTGGCCTGCTGGCCTCCGGGTGTGGCCTCCTTCTGGGCTGCTGACAACTCAGGAGGGTTTCCAGCAGTGGAAGAAGTAGTGTCAAGGCCCCCTGCTTCTGAGAGAGAGAGACAGCTGAGCTGTGCTGCTGAATTTCTTTCCTGGGGTCTTGTCAAAACTTCAGAAGTTCTGGGTCTCATCCTCTCCAGAAAGCTCCCTCTTGGATGCTTGGATACAGAACAAAGGGGTGGCGTGTCGGGAGTGGGAAATGGCATGGGCAAAGGTGCAGCGGTGGGCGTAGTCTGCAGAAGGGGTACAATAGAAGGGACAGAGAGGTCAGAGTGGGAGGTCATGCAAGGGGGTGTAGTTTGTAACGCCCGTACTCCCCACAGCCTCCCCACGTCCTTCCGCCACTGAGCATTCCTCTTGCTGGCCTCGGCGGTGTGGGGGTTTCTGTCCCTCTCTCCCTTGACTGCTGTGTGATGCAGGGGGAGAACCTCCCCTCTCTCAGCCCCTGGCTGTGAGTAGCAGGTCCCATGAGTTCTAAAACCATACCTCTCTCTCTTCTGCCTTCCTTCTCATCAAATTCACGGCAAAAGCAATTGTTCCGGCCCTCCAGCCCCTGAAAATGAGGAGGGAAGACCCTATTCATTGAATAATTTCACACCCCAGAGACCGTGCCTATGACACTTCCTGGACCAGACCCCATAGGTCCCTCTGGACCTCTTTCCTCCTTCAGAAAAAGCCTGCTGGGGATGACAGAGGGGTCCAATTTGGAGAGCTAAGGACCCCTTCATTTTGTTCATGACTCAACAAGAATTGACTGAATCAGGGACCGTCTCGGGCTTTGGGGACACAGAGGTGACCCAAGCAAACGAAAACCTCTGCCCTCACGGGGCCGGTGTCCTGGGCGTTGGAGGAGACAGACAAAAAACAGAAGTCAGAAGTACAGCATGCTGGTGGGACAGGGAAGAAAGACTCATTCGTTCTTACGTCCATTCATTTATTCACTCGTATTTACTCAGCAAATACTTACTGAGTACTCACTCCGAAAGGGAACAGCTGTGAGGTGCTAATAGGACCCACCCACAGACCGTAGGGACGATGAAACCGCTCCTGGGCATCCCAAACGTCCATCCCGGAGGAATGGGTAGGCACGCTGTCCCTCCTCCACACAGCGGACTACTACTCAGCCGTCAACAGGAGCCGAGCGCTACCCGCTCATCCTACACGAACCTTGGCAACACGGGGCCAGCCACAGACCGCCACACGCTGTGTGATTCCATCCATAAGAAACGCCCAGAAGAGTCAAATCTGTAGAGATAAGAAGCAGATGCGCGGTTGCCCGGAGCTGAGGGCCGTGGGGGTGGGGAGTGAGTGCTTATGGGGACAGGGTTTCATTTTGGGGGTGCTGAGAATGTTCTGGAATTAAATAGCGGTGATGGTTGCACAATGGCATGAGGAGTCGATTGAAACCCATTCACTTGCACACTTTGAAAGAGTGAATTTGACTGTATGTGATTTATTTATCAATTTAAAAAACAAATTTAAAAAAAAGCACCTTAATGTTCTTGACGCATCCCAAGCACAAAATAAACAAAACTACTGCTATTGGAAGCAAATGCAGCACAGAGATGCGGAAGTGTTTATGTATAAATTTTTTTTTTAAACAAATAGCGCTTCTTGTAACCCTCCTAGCAATTTTAGGAAGTAGGCGCTCTTATTCTTCCCATTTTTACAAATGGGGAATAAAGGCTCAGAGAGTGTGTGTTTCCTCCCCCGGGTTGCACAGCATGTAGGTCACAAGTGCACAGAGGCTGTGCGTGACGGAAGTGCCGGAGTTAAAGCCCGGGCCCCCTGGTCCCAGAGCCTCTCACTTAATTAACCCCAGCATTGTGAGGCCACTCAGTTACTGGGTGATTAACAATTAATTATGTGTGTTTTAATTCATGCAAGTAAGTCCTGTTCGGGGAGGGTCTTCGGCTGGTGCTCCAGCCCCGCGCCCCCGGCCCTGCACCAGCGTTCTTGTGCACGTGTCGGGGGGTGTGTGTGAGGGGGTCCTCGACAGGTGACACAGCTGGGTGTGTGTGGTGGCAGTTCGAGCTTCGGCGGTGGGGAGAAAGCACTCGGGGGCGTTTGGTGATGTTCGCTGATTTGACGGACTTGACAGATTTTTCTTGAGCGCCCAATGCATGCCCAGCGAGGTGGGTGCTGGGGACACAGCCAGGGACAAAATAGGTGTGTATCGTCCTCACGGAGGTCACCGCCCAGTGAGGAGGACAGGGACAACAAAGGAGTCAAGAATGAACCCATGGAATGCACAAGCGAAGGAGTGGGTGGGAGACAAGTGTCTGGGCATGGGGGCAGCTCCAGGCCAGGGAAAATGCGAAAGCGGCTCCCGCTCTGCCTTTTCCCAAAGCTGAAATGGGCAGTCAGTTCAGTCAGTCTGCCTCCCTCCTTTCTCTTCTCTGTTCCTTCCTCCCTCCCTTGCCGCCTAGCCTTCTCTCTCTCTCTCTCTCTCTCTCTCCTTTTCTTCTTCCAGACCTCAGGTACCCAGCCACCCAGCCACATCCATTTGCCAGACACGCTGCTGGGTACTGGTGATCCAAAAAGCAAATTATTCCAGAACAACAGCAACCCTGGTTTTCACAGTCGGTAGAGCAGCTGCGGCAGACACACACGGGTGCATTGCGAACATGTATTCTCCGCGTGCCTTGTTCCCTACCAAAATTCACTGAGCACCTACTGTGTGCCAGATTTGGCTCTAGACTCTGGAGTTTCACAGCAGTGAGCAAAACTCTCCGACCCCGTAGCACTTGGTTCTCTCATCCTTATGGTGATGCTTGGCATTAGAGGAGGAAAATGTGGCACAGAATGCTCCCCAAACCCTGACTGCTTAGACCTGGGAAGGCAGACTTTGTTGTGGGGTGCTGCTAGGTCCTTGAGCAGCATGGTAGATACTGAAGGAGTAGTTAGTAAGCAAATGGATGGACGGACAGACGGATGGAGGTGAAGGCACCTGCTGGGTTGGGACCTAGAGAGTCCGGCTCATGATCCTGGGCCAGCACCTCTCTGTCCTGGAAGAGTCTAGGTGGAGCCACTGGTTGGGAAAGGTGGGGACCCAGCCCCAGAGGCAGGGAGGGAGGCCCCGGTAGGGGGCGGTGTCTGATGCTATCTCTGGAGCCAGCTGGAGCTCATTAGTCAGAGGCTCTGGCCTCATTCTGCACACTCAGGGGCGTTAGCAAAAACTTCTGTCTTCTTTCTGCTGGCCCCTGAGCTGGGAGCAACTAAACCAAGGATAAGCCCGTGACCCTTATCTCCCACACCACCACCACGGGCAGTAACCCTTGCTATTTGTTGAACTGTAACCACATCCCTGGCAAGGGAGGCTTTCGATGCCTGGCCTCGTGCATGGCCCTCAACAGCCTCTACGCTACCCATCATTGTACTCTGCCATTTTGCTGGTGCAGGAAATGGAGACCCAGAGACACCAGGCCACATGGCCAGGGAGCAGGAAAGCCTTCTTGTAACCACTGCTGCCGCCTGTCTACTCCTCTCTGTCTTTTAAGGCAGAGGGTAAAAGCAAACTTTGGAGTTCCCCAGGGCTGTGCAACCTCAGAGAAGTCACTCTGCCTCTCTGAGATCCGTTGTCAAATAAGAACTAGAAAGTTAGACCTCGTGGGGGGAGATGTGCACGAGGATTGAAAGCGATGTCTAGGGGCGCCTGGGTGGCTCAGTGGGTTAAGCCGCTGCCTTGGGCTCAGGTCATGATCTCAGGGTCCTGGGATCGAGTCCTGCATCGGGCTCTTTGCTCAGCAGGGAGCCTGCTTCCCTCTCTCTCTCTGCCTGCCTCTCCGTTTACTTGTGATTTCTCTCTGTCAAATAAATAAATAAAATCTTTTTAAAAAAAAAGAAGAAAAAAAAAAGAAGAAAGCGATGTCTATAAAATCATGCGGTCCAAAGATAAGGAAGTGACAGTTGTAACACCTCCCATCCAGAGCTTTCCAGGTACAACCCCTTCTGCCAAGTGTTTTCATGTGAGTGGCTGGTGAACCACAGAAACCTGCTTCGAGGTCCAGTCAGCAGGAAACATTTATTGAGCACCTACTATACCCAGTTCCTGAGATTACAGTGGAGAACAGGGAAGACACAGTGCCTGTTCCCAAAGCCGGCTTTGGGAGCTCTCGCCTCAGGAGAGTGAGGCAATTTCAGAACAGCTGGAGAGGTGTTAGGATAGAGGGATAGGGCCCAAAAGATCACCCAACCCTGCCTTGTGGGATTGGGAAGGCTTTACCAAAAGGTGATGCCCAGGGGAAAGACCGAGTAGTAGTTGGCCTGGCAAAGAGGGTTAAGTGGGGACAAAATGTGGCACTGTTCCAGGCAGTGGGAACAGCCTCTGCCAACTTCTGGAGGTTAAGGGGTGACAGCAAGTATGGCTCATTTGGGGGAACTGAGTTTTCCCTTCCGCCTGGATGATAAAGTTGAAGGTGGAGAGAGGTGAGTTATGGAGGGAGTTCACAAGCCAGGTTTAAGAGTTTGCATTTTATTTATGGGAGTCACAGACGTGTTTTAAATGGAGGGTTTAGAGTTTGGGGAACTGGTTGGCTCAGTATCTTCTGCCATACTTGATACGCCCAAGGACTGACGTTTGTTTGAAGGCAGAGGGAACATCTGATTTGGGATTTTGCCCATTTGGTATCCATGGCACCGTCTTCCCTATGAAAACCAAATGCCCCTTTCCTTCTGGTTATTTTCTCAGTAGGATGGTCAATCAAGGTGCCCACCCCAACCTCTGGCCAAGGGTGGGCTGTGGCCCAGGCAGCATATCCTCCATTTGAGATGTATCCTGGGCCTGGATATAACAACTGAACATAATTTCCCCCCCCATTCATGCCCAAAGTTGCTCCCTGAAGAGATTGTCCACTCGAGGCTCAGAGCTGTTCTGGTTTCTGGCTTTCCTTGTTTTCTGCAATTCTTTGGATTAATGAGCTCCCCACAATAAATGACTGAATTGACAAACAAGTTAAATAAGTAATTATGCACACATTTTTATATTTATGGTATAAGTTTGTTTTCTGTTGCCTGCTACCCAAGAACCCTAACTCATACACCAATGGTGATGATTTTGCTGGATTCAAGCATTAGAAAGCTAGCTTAAGCAAAAACAAAACAAGACAAAAACAAACAAACAAAAAAACCCCAAACCAAACAGGAAGAATGCATTAGATAGGTACTGGGGTATCTTAGAAAATGGAGAGATGGGTTGCTTGGGAGGGCTGGGGTCCACGGCAGGTCTGGAGGATTTAGCACAAGACAGATACAACCCTTGAGTATCTGCTTGTATTCTCAGCCTTGTCTGTTTGTGGTGACAAAATGGTTGCCATGTCTTAAACATCAGGACAATATCTTAAGACCTTAGAGAGTTGACAATGGTGCAACTCAATCTGGTGACTCCCAGGCTCTGTATCTGTTCCAGGTTTCAAATTCCCAGGAAAATCTGATTGGCACAGTTTGGGACAGGTGTCTGCTCCAGTGGGGTTGGGTGTTAGGATGCAGACACAGTGTGCATGTTCTCAGGTAGCCATTGGGAACAGGTAGATGTGTTTGACATCGCCCATTGGTGGGCATCAGACACCTTGGTGTGGAAAGCAAGGACATCGGTGGGATCGTGGGCTGCAAAACCAGCTTGCCAAGGGTCCTCAAATTGTGGGACCAGCCCTTGAGCTGGTTCACCATCACCCAAGGAAAGCCATGGGCTTCCCTAGAATCAGAAGGGCTCCTGCCTTGGGACCTTGTCTTGATGCCCAAGACCTAGGGTCCTAGATGGTGACCTTGTATCAGGTAAATGGTTTCCCCACACTCGCCTCTGTGCTCTGTGTTCTCCTTTTTTACTGAAGTGTAGTTGACATGGAATATTACACTAGTTTCGGGGTGCGCCATGGTGATTTGACAATCACATACATTACACAGCGCTCACCACGGTAAGTGTAGTTACCACCTGTCACAATGAAATGTTATAATGTTATTGACTACACTCCCTATGTTGTGCTTTTCATCCCCATGACATCGATTTCATAACCGGAAGTTACACCTCTTCACCCATTTTGCCCATCCCCCACACCTTCCCCTCTGACAACCGCCAGTTTGTTCTCTGTATTTATGAGTCTGTTCTGGTTTTGTTTGCTTGTTCGCTGGTTTTGTTTTTTAGATTCCACGTATAAGTGAAATCATATGGTATTTGTCTCTCTCTGACCTACTTCAGTTGGCGTAATACCTCTAGGTCCCTTCATATTGTCACAAATGGCAAGATTTCCTGCCTTTTGTGACTGAGTACTATCCCACAATACACCACGTCTTCTTCTTCTTCTTCTTCCTCTTCTTCCTCCTCTTCTTCTTCTTCTTCAAAAAGATTTTATTGATTTATTTGACAGAGAGAGACACAGCGAGAGAGGGAACACAAGCAGGGGGAGTGGGAGAGGGAAAAGCGGGCCTCCCACACACAGGGAGCCCGATGCAGGGCTCGATCCCACAACCCTGGGACCATGACCTGAGCCAAAGGCAGATGCTTAAGGGCTGAGCCACCCAGGTGCCCCTACACCATGTCTTCTTTAGCCATTCACGTATCGGGGACCCCCGGTTGCTTCCATATCTTGGCTAGTATATATAAAGCTGCAATAGGGGTGCGTATATCCTTACAGATTAGTGTTTTTGGTTTTTTGGGGGGGGGCAGGGAGTCAGTGCCCAGCAGCAGAATCACTGGATCCTATGGCATTTCTATTTTTAATCTTTTGAGAAACCTCTACCATGGCTGCACCAACTTGCATTCCCACCGACAGTGCACGAGGGTTTCCCCTTCTCCTCAGTCTTACCCAATACTTGTTATTTTGTCGTCGTCTTCTTTTTTTTTCTTCAATAATAGCCATTCTGACAGGTGTGAGGTGATCGCTCCCTGTGGTTTTGACTTGCATTTCCTTGAGCTCTCTGTTTTTGAGTCGGCACCCCTTCAGACAAGGTTTTTGAGAATAACGGAGCACCCTGGTTAACAGGGTACTACTTCTTCACTTTCTAAGATAGGATGAAGGCGATGGAGGAGACATTTACAAGGGGAAGAGTTTATTGGGGGAAAGAAGGTTGTAATTGAGTGAGCAAGCAGCTGACCTCAAGCTGACTGGGAGAACGCTTGTTTCTGAGCTTTTGTGAGAGACTTACTATGGCCCGGACATCTCTGGGGGGGGGAGGTTTGAGGGGGCACTGAAGTCCTGTAGCAGCAGTCAGGGACTCTGAACCCTTGAAATTCTGGTGCACATGTTCTTGTCACCTTAATCATACTCATGGACTGCTGAGGTCTGGGGATCTTTGGGTCAAGAACATGAAGAGGCAAGTGGCATTACACATATGTCACAAATGCAGATATGGTAGGTTAGAGCATTGAATTAACTCATCACAGTCTGGGATGGGGGAGCATGGATCCAATCCCATGTCACTCGGATCCAGAAGTCCAGTAACTAGGATGCTTTGGTTTCAAATGAAACGGCCCACTAAAAACAGCTTAAAAAGACAAGATCATATCTTCTTATCTTTTGAAATGGAAGTCTAGAGGTAGGTGGTTCTGGAAAGTTAACTCAGCAGCTCAACATTACCACACTACAGCTCTGCAGGTCATGGAGCAGTGATTCTTGAAATACTGTCTGTGGATACCGTGGGCTCTTTGAGGCCTTTCAGAGGTTCCTTGAGGTGAAAATTATTTTCATAATAATACAAAGATTTTGTTTGCCTTTCTCGCTCTAATTGTCTCACTAGGGTACAATGGAATCTTCTAGTGGTTTTGTGATGAGTGATGACATCATCCCTCAGATGACCAAGGGAACATGTCCTTGTGCAGTCCTGGATTTCGAAAATTTCTCAGTAATACAGTCAATCTTGATAAATGTAGCTCACATTTTTAAAAAAAGTAATTATTCATTTGCATTTCTATCCCATTGCTCAGACCAGGTCACAAGGGCACAGTGAGTGGCAAGGAAGGCTGGGAAGTGTAGTCTTTAGTTGTGTAGCTGTGTCTAAAACTTGGGGGGATCCTATTTCTAAAAGGAAAAGGGGGTGGATGTGTGCAGAAGGTTAGTAGATAGTCTGCCACACTCACTGAATGAATGAATGAGTGAATGAATGAGTGAACTGATGGAATAGGAGATGGAGTAATTAATCTACTGATGACTGGTTGACAAGAGTGACAAATTCTGGGTTGATTAATTGCCTGAAAGGGTTTAGGTGACCAATGGGCCAACTTAGGGTTGGACATAGGGGCAGCCCTTCTCTGCCTGTGATTCTGATAACCCCCTCCCCATGTCCTCCTCTTTTCCAGTTCAGCAATGTCACCTTCCTCATCTTTGGGCCTCTCATGATGTTTCTGATGCACCCCTACGCCCAGAAACGCTCCCGCTATGTTTATATCACCTGTGTCCTCTTCATGGTCGTAGGTAGGTGGGGGGGTCTATGACCGTGGGGTGGTAGGGCTGGGGGACCAACCCCTTGACCACCTACCTTTGTCTCTTCCTTTGTCTCTTGCTCCAGGCCTGTTCTCCATGTACTTCCACATGACGCTTAGCTTCCTGGGCCAGCTGCTGGATGAGATCGCTATCCTGTGGCTGCTGGCCAGTGGCTACAGCATATGGATGCCCCGCTGCTACTTTCCCACTTTCCTAGGAGAGAACAGGTGGGGCGGTGGCTGGTCCTCTGTTGATCCCACCAGAGCCCATCTAGGCTCCTGGGTCCACTCCCTGAGCTCACCTGAGGTCCTTGGAATCCCTCCCCTGATCACCCCAGGACTTTCTCCTGACCCTACCTGACTTAACCGGCTTCCAGGGACTCCTCCTTTGAGAGTACTTGGGACCCCCCAGAAATCTTCTCCTGATCCTACCTGGATAGTCTGGTACCTTCTCCAGAACCTGTTCGAAGCCAAGACAGGGTCCCAGGAACCCATACTTAAGCTTACCTGGGACCGAGGGACCTCTCCCTGAGCCTATCCCTGGGATCCCTGGAACTCTCCTGGGTTCTTCCTGGGCCCCTCTCTTGACCTGAGACCCCTCCAAATCTCTGTCCTGACCCATATAACCTATCAGAGCTTTCTAGGACCCCTCTCTTGATAGGACCTCTATAATTCCTTCCTCCAACCTACCTGGCTCCTCTGAATCCCTTGACTGACCTCACCTGGACCCCGACACTCTCTGCTCACCTGACTAAGCCCCTTGGAGCCCCCCTGAGACCCTCTCATTATCCTACCCACCCCTACCCTTGGGGCCCCCTTGAGACCCTGCCTGAGCCCACCTGGGTTGTTTCATCAGACCCTTCTTGGGGCCCTTTGCTGAGCCCACCTGGAACCCTCAAGACTTTTCTCTAGTCCAGTTGGGCTCCCTGGAACCCCTTCCCTTTGCTCATCTACCTCTGCCACAAGATCTCCTGACCCTGCCTAAACCACCCAGGACACTCCCAGCTGCCATCTGACAGCTGCATCCTTCTTCCCTCAGGCCCCAGTTCATCTGCCTGGTCGTCATCACCACCGTGGTCAGCACCTTCCTGTCCTTCCTGAGGCCCGTGATCAACGCGTATGCCCTCAACAGCATTGCTGTGCATATCCTCTACATCGTGTTCCAGGAATACAAGAAGTGGGTGGTGGTTGCAGGTGCCTCCCCGGGGAGGTGGCTCCCATCCCCCTCCAAATGCTTCCCTCACCCCACATTCTCACCAAGTCCCAGGGATGGAGTTCTCATTGACTCCAGGCTCAAGGAAGAGATGTCCCTTCCCCAAGATCGTCTACTAACAAGGGACAGGTACCCTAAATGTACATACAAGCAGAGATTGTTGTACCATAAACCTCCGTGTACCCACTGCTGCTCCCAACACCCATCAGCATTTTGCCAACTTGCATTATATATTCTCCCTCAGATTCCGTATATGGCACCCATTAACTTTTCAGGACTTAACTCTCCCAATAAAGAATTATTATTATTTTTAACCCATACTAGGACTTGACAGGATAGAGAGAGGTCTCTGAAATGGGGTCATTTGAAGAGACCTGAATAAAAGGGTTATTTACAAAGGCGAGAGCAGGTGTAGGAAAATCACTAGGGATCATTTAGAACCATTGTGCTGATAAAAGTTGGATCCTATGATCATCAGGAGACCTGATGGAGGGAGCAATGGGAGGGAGTGAATACAAGAGTATGGAAGAAGAGAGCCCTGTGAAGAGGGTCTCCTTAACAAGAACTGTGACCTTCAGTTGCTGGTGGCAACTAGCTTGAGCCAACCCTACATGGAGGAGGCCAGGAGAATAAATATTCTAACCATACCCTCCTCATACCCTTTGGTTTCTTACTGGGGTGCTTCATTGGCCACCCATCTGGAAATCATTGGCCAACCCAATTGGAAGCCATTGGCTTAACCAACTGGAAACAATTGGCTAATCTAACTGGAAGCCCAAGAACAAAGGCGTCTCCGGCTTCAGTCCACACAGGTCAGCACCCTGCCTCCCCAGTGCACAGGGCAGAATGAAGAGAGGTAGAGAAGGATATAGAGGGACAGATGGAAGATAGGGAACACTCAGTGCTAATGAAGTAGACCATACCCAGATCACACCACTGTTGTCTCAGTTTCTCAAGATGTCGTCTTCCAACTAGTCTTGTTGAAATTGGGATGTGAATGTAGTCTCTTAGGTTTTCTTCATGTTATAGCAGTCTCTCCCTCCCTCCCCTATCTTCGTGCCTCTGATTTGAAAACAGAAACTCCATCGTTTGTCCTGTAGAACATTCTGGATTTGGCCATCTGCTTCCTGTGGTGCTTTCATTGTCTGCCTGCCTGCCTTCCCTTCTTTTTTGTATTTCTTGCAAAATAATAGTTAGATCTAGATTTAGGTTCATATATTTTGAGGCCAGAATATTTCATGTGTGGTGCTGGGTGTTTCTTGTTCCATGCCATTAGGACCCCATAATGAGTGGTTGTTCCATGTTTAGTGCTTTTAAGGATCAATGGATTCAGACGGTGTCATCTTCTCACTTTATTGTAAAGTTTTCCACTGACTTTCCACCCAAGGATTTTAGCAGCCATTCAGGCTCACATTTCCATCCATGGTTTCATTAGTGGTGGCAAGAGGGTGGTTTGCAGAACCTATTATTCCTTCTGCAATGATTATCCGGAGTTCTTCCATCAAGAAGGACTTCCACTCATCCACCTGGAAATACAGTTTGCACAGGAAGGACAGGATGGATAGTTGAATCTTTCCCTTAATTAACCTATTTCCAGAGTAATGAGTTGGGGCCTTAGCCATCTTTAATATAGACCAATGAAATTTAAAAAAAAAAAGTATCCTTATGAACTCATGGATGTTTATATCTCAGAAGTGTTTCAATTTATTGCAGTCACTGGGCTATATTTTTAAGTTTTTATTAAGTAGTTACAGACTCATGGCAAGTTGCCAAAATAGTGGAGAGTCTTGGGAATCCTTCATCCAGCTCCCCCCAGCCTCTCCCAAAGGAGCATCCTATGTAACCACAGTACCTCAAAAGGAGGACATTGACAGTGGAACAATGCTGTTCACCAGACCCCAGACTCTCAATTCAGATTTCATCTGTCCTTACCTATTATTCTTTTTTGATGTTCAGACATTTTAGAGTAGGAGCAGACCCTGTGCTTTTAAACATATGGGAGTTATTACCTCATTAATCCCTGATATGCTCTTTCCTAAAGGATGCTGGGTCAGCTCTGCTGTCGGGGAAACAGATTCCGATCTTGAGTTGTCCCAAGATGTGGCCTCCAGAGAATCTGCCCTCCCACACACGGACATGCCCGTAGCCACACAGACATGAATTCTCGGGCACTGACTCACAGGTGTTCGCACACTTGCAGTCCCAGACACAAACAGGGGAGGGCTTGTTGGTTAAGAAGTCTGCAGTCTGACAAACCTGGTTCAGACCCCAGCTCTGCCACTTACTAGCCATGGAACCTTGGCTGGGGTTGGAGCACACCTTAATCTCACATGCCTGCTTTCTCCTCTCCAAAATGAGAATAACAGCATTGTCGTGAGGGCTGAGTTTCTATTGGAAGAACTTGTGGAGCCCAGCAAATGTTAGCAATCATCACAAGTGAGGCCCCCTCCCTCTGGTATTCTTGGTCATTTCCTCCTCTCAGCATCATCTCCTTGGATGGAGAAATTTCCCATCAGCCCCTTCAGGCTCTGCGATCTGAGTCAGGCTCTAATCTCCCTCCTTTTCTCCCTAGAACCAGCAATAAGGAGCTTCGGCATATCATGGAGGTCTCCGTGGTTTTATGGGCTTTTGCACTGACCAGCTGGATCAGTGACCGCTTGCTTTGCAGCTTCTGGCAGCAGATCAATTTCTTTTACCTGCACAGCATCTGGTAAGCACCTGCCCTGGGGTATGGGGCACCAGAACCAGACAATCTCAGATGCCAGAGCTTGGAGCAGGAGCTTGGGGGCAGGAAGCAGAGGCACCGATACTGGGGAGGGGTGTGAGTGAGTGTAGGATCTGGATGCAATTGAGGTTCTGATCCAGAATGTCCCTTTGGATGGTCAGGATCCATGAGAAGTGAGGAGAGGACCTAGATGGGGACATCAAGCTAGCTCAGGGGCTGTCGGCATCTGGTGCCCTCACCGCCTTCTCCCTGCACCCCACAGGCATGTCCTCATCAGTATCACTTTTCCCTATGGCATGGTGACCATGGCCTTAGTGGACGCCAGGTATGAGATGCCAGGTCAAACCCTCAAAGTCCGCTACTGGCCTCGGGACACTTGGCCTGTGGGGCTCCCCTACGTGGAAGTCAGTGACGACAAGAGCTGCTGATGCTGGCCAGCTTCTCGACTACCCAAGCACCTGCCAACTCACCTGTGTCTGGAAGAGGGAGGCCTGGATCAGGAGTCCGAGAGATGCTCATGGTTCTTTCCTCTACCTCCCTTTCTCCGTCCTCCTTGTCCTGCATGGCCCCACCCCAAGACAGGGGATGGACTTCATGAGCCTTCTGCGCAACAGTCTGATGACCCTGGGGGAGTTTCCCTCCACGACCTGCCCTTATTCTCTTTTATTTCCTCCTCTGTGTTCACTTTGTGAGGCTGGCCCACCAGGGGCTGGGAGTACCTGGCAGCCACTGGGAATGACTTCAGGCTGTGGCTTGGTGCTTGGGCAACTTCATAAATTGTGACCATCACCCCCAGACCCGTTGGACCTGTCTTTGGCCATGTACTGTCCCTGGTACTTGGGGGTATCCCAGAGAACAGACATGATTTCCAGTCACTTCATTCTGCACTCACTCGTGAATGCAGAGACCTTGCAAACCCTCTCACACACATGCTCCTGCAGACCTCTGGGGCCATCTCACTGGTAGACAATGGAGCTACATGGAGGCCCAGAACGGGCCATCTGGCTGTTGTTGGGACATGGGTACCAGCAGAGGAACTGGGTGACCTGTATGGGCTTAAAATGAGGATGATTTTTGTGGTAGGTAAGAGTACAGGGCTTGGAGTCAGGCAGACCTATGCTTGAATCCTGCTCGACCATTTCCTAGTGGTATAATCTGGGGGAAGTGATTTTTCCTACCTTCGAAGCCTAAACACTTTGTCTGTAATATGACGATGTTTCTTCCTTCATGGGACTTCTGCATGGATAGAACAAGATCATGTATTAAAAGTGTTTAGCATGGAATCTGGAAAACATCCAACCATCCATCACCTCGTCCTTGAATCCCTCCCTCCTCCCATCTGTATTCGGCCATCCATTCATGTTCATTTATCCATCCAAATTATTTAATCATCCTTTCATTCGTCTGTGTTCCCACTCATTCGTTCATTCGTCTTTTCCACAAATATACATCAAGTTCCTGCTGAATGTCCGAGACCACCTGCTGGCAATACAAGGCAACAAAGACAGGCAATGTCCCTGCTCTAATGAGGAGACACGTGTTACACAAATAAAAAGACAAACAAGGCATTTCCAGACACTAATATGTGCTGTAAAAATGATAAAGCAGGTGACGCGTTAGAGAACCATGATGGGGGGAAGCAGCCCTTTCAAATGGTGCTCAGTGGGGAAGTGCAGTTTCCAGATGAACCCTCAATGACAAGAGGAGACCAGCCGTACTGAGAGCTGGCTGGGCAAGAGCATTCTGGGGAGAGGGAATGGCAGGTGTGAAACTCCCAGGGTGTGGATGAACTGATGAGACAGAAAGAACCCCCCCCCCCCCGCCCAATGTTCAGTTAGCCAACGTATGGTACATCACTAGTTTTCGATGTAGCGGTCAGTGATCAGAAGGAACGGGCTTGTTGGAGCTTAGTGAATGAGGGAGAGTGTAGAGTAAGAGATTTGTAATCTGGGGGCCTGGGATAGGTTTAGGTATCTATGGACCACTTGACATTCTTTGCAAAAGAGGGTTGTCTGGGCATGTCATTGAGATCCCTGGCGTGTGTCACTCCAAACAGAGTAGAGGCTAGCCTATCTGCCTGCTGGAGAGATGGGGAGATCGAAAGAGGAAAGGTCACTCGTATTTATTGAGACATGTGCTGTATGTCCATGACGCACATCATTGAACCTAATGCCCCTCCCACCACACTTCAGGTAGACATGAATATTCTCATTTCGTAGATGTGGCTCAGAGAGGGCAAGCAACTTATCCAGGACCACACAGCCTGGATTCGAACCGGGTCTGTCCTTCCCCTGAAGTTCCTTGCACCACAGTTAGTCAGCAGTAAGATTGAATCTGGACCACAGGTCCACTGTTTCCAATCCCTTTGAATTTCTTATTCTAGAAACTGGAGGTTCTTCACCTCTGGCTCCAAGACAGATCATGCTAGGAAGAGGGGGGCAGAGAGGGAGGGAGTTTCTGCAAACTTATACAATTGCCTGCAAAATGTTGTCTTGGTGTTTTTGGTGGGGGAGAGGATCTGTACTTCCAAGAGATTCTCTAAAGGGGCATTTGGCACCCTGGAAGTGAAGAACCTTCATTCAAAACCTTCTGATGGGGATAAGGGCAGATAGAGAAGCACCTGCCTCTTGTCCCCCACCCCCACCACACCCATACTTCTGTCCCTAAATACACAGCAATAATTTATCTCCTGTGCCTGTCTCCTGGCCCCTGCTGACCCAACCTCACAGCCTCCTCTTAGCCTCCTGACTATGGAGGCTACAGGTGGGTAGGAGGTCTGGAAATGTCTTGTCTAATTGGAACCAGTCATGTGATCTTGGAAAGTCCCAGTCTCTATCAGGGAGGACTCTTTGTGACAAAGAATAAAATGTTCAGCTCCAGCTGGCTGAAATGACAAATGCACCATCAGCAAGCATATATACTTTTGAAGTTAAGGATCCAGCTGTCCATATAGCTGGATCCAGGCTTCCAGTGATGTCACCAGGGGCAGTCTCCCTCTATTTCTGGTCTACCTCATGGGTGGGAGGCAGCTGCCAGCAGTGCTAGGCTTTAGATCCTTCCAAGTTGAAAAGTATATACCGGGGTGCCTGGGTGGCTCAGTCAGTTAAACGGCTGCCTTTGGCTCAGGTCATGATCCCAGAGTCCTAGGATTGAGTCCCCTATCGAGCTCCCTGGGAGCTCTGGTAGTCCCAGAGGTAGTTGGGAGTCTGCCTCTACCCCCTTGCTCATGCTCTCTCTCTCCAAATATACAAAATCTTTTTAAAAATGATTTTATTTATTTATTTGACAGACAGAGATCACAAGTAGGCAGAGAGGCAGGCAGAGAGAGAGGAGGAAGCAGCTCTCTGCTGAGCAGAGAGCCCAATGCGGAACTCGATCCCAGACCCTGGGATCATGACCTGAGCCGAAGGCAGAGGCTTTAACACACTGAGCCACCCAGGTGCCCCTAAAATACTTTTTTTTTTTAAAAAGAAAAGTATACACCAAAGCTCTAAGTGCACATGCTCAATGTCACTAGTCAGTAGGGAAATGTAAACCAAAGCTGTGAAATGGCATTTCATATCTATGAAGTTGGTCATTAAAAAAAAAAGAAAAATAAATGGAGAGAATGCAGAGAAATTGGATCCCTTGTACATTGATAGAAACATAAATAGGTGAAACCACTGTTGTAAACAGTCTGGCCATCCCTCAAAAGTTAAGCACAGGATTACTATATGACCTGGCAATTCCGCTCCTAGGGATATACCCAAAAGATTGAAGATATATATTCTAACAAATACTTGTACAAAAAATGTTCATAGAAGCACCATTTGATAACAGTCAAAGGGTGGAAAGCATATTAATGTCTATCAACAGGTGAACTGTTAAACAAATGTGGTGTCTCCATAAAATGGAATATTATTCTGCTATAATAAGGAGTGAAGCGGGGACTCAGGCTGCCATGTGGATGAATCCTGGACACACGATAGTCAGTAAGAGAGCCAGACACAAAAGATCACATAGTATGTGATCTCATTTATATGAAACACCGAGAACAGGCAGATCCATGGAGACAGAAGTGGATTTGTGGATGCCAGGGTCTGAGAGGAGGGAATGGGGAGTGACAGCTAGTAGGGATGAGTTTCCTTTCCTTATGTCCTGGAACTAGGTACAGGTAGCAGTTACACAACATTGTGAATGTCCTAAATGCCACTGAATTGTACACTGTAATAGGGTTGGTGGTTAATTTTGTGTTATGTGAATTTGGGCACATAACATAAACTTTTATTGAAATTCAATAAAGCTCCCAGAGTCTCTCAGCTGGTCTTAGGTCATGGCCCATGCCATTAAACTGATTCCAGTAGCCAGAGAGACGCAATCATTTGATCAGCCAGGTTTGGATGTGTGTTTCCTCTTGCCAGAGGGGAGCGCCACTCTAACTGGGGTCTGAGAGGGGTGTGGGACAAGTAGGGGTTGGGAGTTGAAGTCCTCCCTCAAGCCTTGTGTCATGAGTTGACATTCTCCTGGAAGGGCTGCCATTTAAAAATTCATACGAAGCGGACTTACAGGTTCATACTGGCCCTGGGAGGAGTACCGGGATCAAGGATTGTTTCACAGACAAGCCAGATGCCCAGTGTGCTGCCCTCTTCTGGGGGAAATGCTTTGTTGCACATATTTTCCGTGGGCTCCCCAAAACTTCATGACTCCCTATTGCCGATGGGATAAGGGTCAATGGCTTCAGTGTGACATTCAAAGTCTGCTGTGAGTTGAAGGTAATCTAGGGTGGGACTCCAACTGGCCACTGGGCTCTGCTCCAGCGAGGTCATACTCAGTATTGCTATGTGTGGTTGTGTGTGCCTTTGTGGCTGGCAAGAAACTTGTAGGTACAGGGAACATGCTGGAGATCAGGAAGAGGATTCCCCCAAATTCTGATGGGCTGAACCGTCTACATTGGTGAAATGTAGGGGGGAGTAAATGCCAAGCCCTCCCCGTGGGTGCAACTAAACTGGACCACTAGGGGGCGATAGAGACTTAATGTAGTAGCCCTTCAGCCCCAGGGGGCAAGCTAGACTCCCTAGGTTCAAAATGATACTTTGTAGCTCTGGGAGGGACTTGGGCCACCACTTAGAGTTTCTCTGTGTATCAATTTTATTGTTTGTAACATTGAGATAACATGTATCATGCATTTTGCCAGGGGCTCAAATTACTATTTATTTTATGTCTTTCTTTAAATCTACTCCCTTTGCTCACCCTGGTGTGTTTAAATAGGAAACATTGTGTCACTTTAAAAAGTCATTTCTTATAGATAAGAAACAACTAGAAAACTGGATACAGTAACAACAGAGAGTGTTATTAACCGCAGCTCAGTGATTCTGTACCCAGTCTGCACATTAGAATCTCCAGCTGAATTTAAACAAAATGTGTGTGTGTGTGTGTGTGTGTGTGCAAACGTAGGTTGCTCTCTTACTCCAGACGAATAAGACCAGAATCTCTGAAGGTGGGATTTTTTTTTTTTTTGTAAGGCTCCCATCACCGGTGTTTTTTACAGATTATCAGGAGATTTCAAAGTCCAGGCACCAGATGTGATCACCTGTCCCAGGCTCTGAACTCTAGATCTGTTCTCTTGTCATTAAGGTAGGTTAGAGAGTGACAGGGAGGAGTTGAAGACACATGAGCACCAAGCCAAGACTTTTTCTTGAAGGAGTTAGAAAGACTGAAGAGAAATGAAAAAGAACCAATCTTCTATGTGATTCAGTATTATTTCATTTCATGGAACAACTGTTTATTGAACATCTACTTTGTGGCAGGCACTGTCCTTGGGAATACATCAGTGACAAAGACCCCCGCTCTCTTGGATTTTCCATTCCATCTAGGGGACATAGACAAGGAACTTAATAAGTAAATATGTCTATATTACGAGGTGATTAGTGCTGTGGATAAAGGAAAAATTAGATCAGAGTCACAAGGGTCGGAGAGCTATGGTTGGGGGGACAGAATAAGATGGGATGGTCAGGGTAGACCTCATTGAGAAGGTCCCTGGTTCTTGCCATATACTCACCATGGAACTTTGGGGTAATTCGCTCCCCTCTGCACCTAAGTTTCCTCACCTGTAAAATGGGGGCAACAACACATACCTTCTGGTATTGTAACGATGAAATAAGATAATACCAGTTTGGACACAGCTGGTGTTGGCTCTGACAGTGCCACCACTAATGAGAAAAAGGGGCAGCCCTCTGTTGACACCCTGAAGGAAGGAATACAGTGGTTCTATTTTAGGCACAAGATGTATTTTTAAAAACTTTTGCTTTTTATTACAGAAATTTACACATACAGATATAAAGCATAAAAAATAGTTTGATGTATCCATCCCCTAGATTTAACAATGTATAACATTTGCTATTTTTCTATTTTGCATCTATTTTTTAATTAATACATTTAATTTTTAAAAAGATTTCTCTGTTTATTTATTTATTTGACACACACAGAAAGGGGGAGTGCATGAGCAGGGGCAGTGGCAGGCAGAGGGAGAGGGAAAGGCAGGCTCCCCACAAAGCAGGGACCCAGGACCCTAGGATCATGATGTGACCCTGTGAGCATCATCAGATGCTGAACCCAATGAGCTACCCAGGGGCCCCTCATTAGGGTATTTTGAAGGCAATATCCTTCTAAACCAATCCTATGTGTCTCTTAAAAAAAAAAAGACATTTTCCTACACTACCATAATCTCATTATTGCAACTAACCAAATGCATTTTCAAGTATCAGCTGCTGCCATCCATAGTCATTCCTCCCCAGTGGACACAGCTTATTTGTTCGCAACCCAAGGTCCAGGGACAGACGCCCACATCAGAGTTCGCTGTAAGGCTACCTCCTATGCCTCTGGGCAGTCACCTTTCCTCTCATTCCCTCCCGTTGACGCAAGGAAGCCAGGGCTGTTGAGATCCCATTTTCTAGATTTGTCTGACCGTCTTCTCATGATCTCATCTTTCACGCTTCCCCTACATTCCTGGCTTTCTCCTGTGACCTGGCAGTTAGGCCATTAGGGGTGACAGCAGATTCAGGTTAAACTTTTTGGGCGAGAACTTTCTTTTTGGTGCCGTGGACTTCTCATCACCCCTAGCGGGAGCCCGTCATTCTGCTTGTCCCTCTGCTTTGCTGCTAAGGGTGGTCACCGAACCAAGGTGGTGACAGCATGATGTCTTCCATGGTAAAGCTACTTGTTTCCTCTTCGCATTTAGCAAGTGATCCGAGGGCAGATCTTCGGTGAACATGAGACTTTCCAGTCCCCTGTAACCTTTCAGGGAATGGTTTCAGCCTCCATGGATGACTCTTGCCCACAATGGTTTTTTCATTAGTGGTTTCAAAATAGTGATTTTTTTCCCCTATCATCCTTTTAGCATGATCAGCAGGTGTTTTTCTGTGAAAAGGGCTTTTCCTCATCAACTGGGCTGCTCTCATGCTGCAAAGGCATGATAAGCAAGGCCTTGATGCGGTTGTCACTTTTGAAAGTAATGAATGAGCTCCGGTGTTGTTCTGATATTATTACAGACTCGTGGATATTTATACATTCATGGTGTCAAGAAATCCATTAATTTTTTAATGTGGTAAAAATATACATAACAAAATTTATGATTGCGACCATTTTAAGTGCACAGCTCAGTGGTGTGAAGCACACTTACACGGTGGTCCAGCCATGCCCATCATCCGTCTCTAGAACTTTCCATCTCTCCTGAACTGAAACTCTGTCCCAGGAAACACTGACTCCACACCCCCTGCCCCACCTCTGGCTCCCACCATGTCCTCTCTCGCTCTCTCTGTGGATAGGACTCCTCTAGGGACCTTCTGTGAGGGGAATCAGGTAGGATTTGTCCTTCTGTGTCTGGCTTATTTCACTGAGCATAATGTCCTCCATGTTGTGGTAGCTGTCCCTCCGTTTTAAGAGTAAATCATATTTCATTGCATGGATGGATCCCATTTTGCTTGTCCATTCAACTGCTGATTGCCACTTGGGTTGTTTCTCCGTTATTCTTTCCAATTCTTAAAGGGTTGTGCTTGATTTACTGGGAGCCCTGGGAATATAGTTTTGAAAACCCCCAACAGTTCAAAATTTAACTTAAAGAGAATTTCCCAGATGAGTAAGGGAGCGGTGGTTGAGTTCCTGAAGCTTTTCCTTGCAACAACTGTAGCTGGAAGGTTTTTCACTGCAAGTTTCCTTTAGAGACAAAAGGCTAACCCGCCAATTTTTGTCCCTTTACTGGGGACAGTGGTTCTGAAATTTGATTAAGTTTCACTATCGTCTGCAGGGCTAGTATGGCCATCCCTCTGGGTGCAGGTTGTGCACTCAGAGTTTCTGATTCCGTAAATCAAGGGAGATTAGAATTTGCATTTTGAATAAAGTTCCCAGGAGATGCCGAACCTGCTGGTTCAAGGACCACTTAGAACTACTGATCCACTTACATCCAGTTATAGGATTAAAAAAAAAAAAAGTTGTACTGACATCAAAGTTGCTCCTTATTTTCTCAGCAGGTCCTTCATTTCTTCCCCCCAGCACGCCCAGCCCTAGATCAAAAGGTAGGGTATTACTATGACAGCGTCTGGCCTTTTTCAGAGTCTTACGAGGAATTATGTTCATTCCAAAGTTACTGATTTCCTGATGTTCTTCAGTACAAAATAGCACCCTGATTACCTAAAGAATACTTGGCCGACACTTAAACGTGAAGGCGGGGTGGGGAGCACAAGAAAACCTCCAAGCAAACCAAAAGCCCTGGTTTAATATAAGAAGAGATTTAAAATAACTGCACAAAGGTGCCTGGGTGGCTCGGTTGGTTAAGTGTCTGCCTTCATCTCAAGTCATGATCCTGGATGGAGCCCCGAGTCAGGCTCCCTGCTCAGCGGGGAGCCTGCTTCTCCCTCTCCTCCCTGTTTGTGCTCTCAGTCGCTATCTCGGCCTCTCTCAAATAAATAAATAAAATCTCTAAAAGATAAAATAAAGCATACGAGTCCCCAAGTTGCAGGCAGAAGTCCCATTGTCCGAGAGACAAGTGGCTTGCAAGATCCTAAAAAAGATGGAGCGGTATGTCTCTGTCTCATCCAAACACAGTTTACAAATTGTGAAATTATATGATCACGGGTAAATTAAAAGATGGTTTTAGAGGGATTAGGGGAATGATCAATTTCATGGATGAAATGAGGCTTTCTTGATCATTTTAATGCAGAAGATTTAAAATGTGTATCATTGAAGTCAGTGTGAACTAAGACTACAAGGTACTGAGCGTCCCCATTTCACAGATGTGCAAACTGAGACTCAGACGGAGAGGCTAGTCGACCAGGCTTTCCCTGATGCAGATCCAGCATCGGAAAATTAATTTCTCGCTCCAGAGCCCGGAGCCCGTCCCAGGACACGGTAGCAACACGTGGCCAGGAAACAAAAGTGTTCCTAGGGCACCCTCCCCGGGGCTCGAACCGACTCCTCAACTGGACCAGGTTAGGCTCAGGCCCCCGGGAAGCTCCGGCCACGAGGCAGCGCCCCCTGCGGGCCGCAGTGCGCAGGCGCGGCACGCCCGTCCCGCCCCCGCCCCCCTCCACGTGCGGCGCACACCTCGCGCTCCCCTCCGCCGGGCTCGCCTCGCGCCTCCCTCCCTCCCTCCCACCGCCCCTCCGGTTCGGGCTTCCCATTGGCTGGGGGCTTCGTCCCTCCGACCGCAGCCCGGCAGGCCCCCGCCAGGCAGGAAGTCCCGCCCCAGGAGCGGCGGTCCGCGCTGCAGATTAGCCCAGGCGGCTGTCAGTCGGGGCGGCAGGCCAGAGTCGGCGGCGGGGGCCCGCGGTCGGTGCGCGACCCGGACTGGCGGTGGTTTCCGGTTCCGCGGGGCTGGCGGGCGGGCGGGCAGCCGGGAGCGGCGGCGGCGGCGGCGGCGCCCGACAGACAATGAGGGCGGCGGGGCGGCGCTGAGCGGCGGCGGCGGCGGCGAGCGACGCGGGGCCCGGGGGCGGGGCGGGGCGCCAGCCATGGACAATCAGGTGAGGAGCGGCCGCGCCGCCCCAGCGCAGCCCGCCGCCCGCCCGGTCCCCTCCCTCCCTCCCACGACCCGCCCGCCCGGCCCTCCTCGGTCCCGGCCTCCCCGCCCACGCTCAGCTCCCGCCCGCCCCGCTTTGTGCTAGCCCGCCGCTCCCCCGGCCTTTATGTGGGGCGGGGGCGCCCCTCCCCCATCCGCGACCCCGGCCCGGCCAGAGCCCCTCGGACTTCTCTGGGGGTCCGGACCTGGCCCAGCGCAGAGCCCCCTGAGACGCCCCCCCAAACCGCAGCCCGACCCAGACCCCCCGGGATGCCCCCGGTGATCCCAGTCCAGCCCAGAGCCTCTGGGACGCTCCTCGGCACCCCGGCCCGGGCCACAGCCTCCACTGGCGGCTCAGACTCCCCC
Source organism: Neogale vison (assembly GCF_020171115.1). Lineage (NCBI taxonomy): Eukaryota > Metazoa > Chordata > Mammalia > Carnivora > Mustelidae > Neogale > Neogale vison. Next base: position 220,103,749 of record NC_058096.1, read on the forward strand.
GGGACTCCCCTTGAGACTTCAGCCCAGCCCAGCACCCTGTGGGACGCTCCTCGGGCTCCTGAACCAGCCCAGAGCCCCCACAGGTGGCCCAGAAGCCCCTGAGATGCCCTTTGGGACCCCAGTGCGGCCCAGAGCCGCTTGGATCCCAGCCCACTCCAGAGTCCCCGCAGGCACCCCTGGGGACTCCAGCCCCAGCCAGAGAGTCCCACAGCTGCCCTGGGACCCTTAACATTGTCAGATCTGGGCCATACCACCCTTCTGTGGGTCCAGGGCCTGACTCCTTTTTTCTCCGGACCCTCAGCTCTGAGTCCCTTCAAACTCCCTTAACTAACCCCAGCCTACTGCTGCTTCTTCCTTATACCGAGTGCTGGGGTTTGAAGCCCCCACACCTCCCGGAATCCCCGGGACCTTGGTGCGGCCTCCTGCTTCCTCAAACCTAGGCCCACCTGAAGCCTCCTTAGCCCTCATTCTCTCCAGGACCGAGCTTTCTCTCCCCCTTGATCTTGCCACTGCCTTAGCCTAGGTGACCGCTTTCCCTTGAACTCTGGCTGGGGCCTGGGTGTTTCCCACAATGACCCAGGCCTGCATTGAGCTCGCCCCCTCAGCCCCATCACTTTGGATTTGGGCTTGCTTCCTCAGAGGCTTTGACACCCCCACACCCCCAACCCTTGATTCCTCAGCTCCCTCTGGTCTCAGGCTCCGTCAGTCGCTCGGCCCCTAGAGCCTGGCAGGCTCTCTTTCACCTTCAGACCTTTCTCTTGGACCAGGCCCAGGAGCATTTTCTGCTCTGACCTGGAGCCCTCTAGCCTGTCAGACCCCAGATGGCTCGCTCCCCTCAGCGTGGGTCCTCTGTGCCTCTGCAACCCTGATTGACACTTCCCCACACTTTCCCCCAAGTCCAGATCTGTCTGCCTTTTTCACCCTCAGCTGGCTTCCCTTTGCGGACCCCCGTTCCCCAGCCCCCCCGTACGTCTCTCCTTGCATTCAGGGTCTCCCACTTCCTCCCAACATCCCCAAGCGTGATGTTTTGTCTTTCAGCCCCTCTCCTCTCCCCACAGCACACCCCATATCCCTTCCTTCCCCAGCATCTTAGAGCCTTGCTCCAAACTCAGAGTGGTTCCCCAACCTCCATAAACTCTCCCCATGGCCCCTTTCCCTCTGTCTGGAAACCCGGAGTCAACTCTGTCAGTTTAAGTAAACCTGAGGCCTTTCAGGCCCTGGTCCTGCCTTCACCAGCTCTGCATGTCTTCTTCCCAGTACCCACGCCCCCTCCCCTCTCAAGCCCAGGACTGGTGTGGCCCCCAACATGGGGTCATTTATTTCTTCATCCCTGTCCACCGCCCCTGGGCTTCCAGGGGCACGAGGCCAGGAAGGGCGGTGGTGTGGGGCTCTGGGGGCGGCCGCTGAAATTTGCAGTTGGTGAGGGCAGGTTGAGGCGTCCCTGGCTGCTGGCGCCACCGAGGCGGCAGCTCTGTCTGGTAAGGTGCTGTGGGGCGGTGAAGTTTCAGGGGCCCGTCCCGGTCACCTGTGGTGGTACAGGATCACTGTGGCCTTTCTCTTGAGAGGTGGGGTAGAGTTTAGAGCTGTTGAATGGTGGATTTCTGTAGCGTGGTGTGAGTTCACTTCTCTTAAAGGTACTGAGTTTGTTGCTTCCGGCCTGTGCTAAGTTAGAAAACAAAAGAGAATATACCTTCCGTGTCCACTTTCAATGAAGCCCCCCCCCAACCCCGTGGGAAAGTCTTGTTGGGTACCACGCAGGCATAGAATGTGACCCTCCTGTCGCCCCACTTGCTAATCCCCCGGGAGATATCTTCGGCCCAAATGTGTCCATTCCCCCGTGATTGCCAGGCCCTGGCTGTCTGGGTTGCTGTCATTTATGTAAGTGGAATGGTGGGGATAGGTGGCATTCTTGGCCGTGACAGAGGGAGAGAACAGTCCTGCTTGAGTGGACTGGTGATCACACTTGGGCTAGGAGAGAGATTGCCACTGCCCAGTGGGCAGCCGCTAGCACCTGTGGCCGTTGACATTCATGTGCACGAGAACGAAAAGTCAGTTTCTCGGTGGCACCAGCCACACTTAAGTGCCCATTAACCACCACTCCTGAGCTGTTGGCCACCTTCGTGGGCAGCTCAGAGACACAATAGTTCCATCATGGCAGAAAGTTCCATGGGCCAGTGTTTGTCTAGATCCTTACAGAAGTATTTGCAAGTGAAACTGCTCCCAAAGGAAAGTAAGTGGCACTTTGTAGTCTGATTCTCTATTCCTGGCTGCATTTCTGCCACTCTGGGAGAGGCCTGGGAGCTCTGTCCCTTCCTGACAGAGGTGGCACTCTCTGGGAAGACAGGAGGGAATGGTGTCCTTTACCCAAGTGGGGAAGTTGGCACTGACTGTTCCAGAATGACTTTAGTGCATGGAAAATGCTTTGAATTCACCAGAATCTTGGCTTTCTCTTTCTCCCTTGAGATGCCCCAGACCTGTAAATGCCTCAGCCTGATGGGAAACAACAGGACTTTCCCCTAAGGGCCCCTTGCCCCACTTGCTTTGGGAAGGTTTCATTCTCTTTACTTCCCTGCCGTATTCTCTAGAACTTTCAGTCTCCGCTAAGAAGGGGGATTCTGCATTTTACTTTGGGCTCCCAACTTCTCAACATTGAAATCCTTTCCCCATGGCCAGAAAAAGTCTTTCTGTTTCCCTTTTCCCTGACTTTAACTCATCCATTTGATTTCCTTAACCCTCAGTCCAGACTTACAGGTCCATTGTCTGTGATGTTTGTGTTTTGGGGGGTCACGTCTGGGAGACATGGAGGGTGTGGAAGGGTGGCCATGGGTGAAGGTGGAGCAGTTGGCGAGAACATGGAGAAAGGAGGCTGGAGACCGTGTCTCCGGGCACAGAGGTGGCCTAGGCTGCTAGGGACAATGTCAGCATCTGAGCGGTCCTGTTCTCTGTAGGACCAGGGAGCCCTCCCTTCACAGAAGCACTGAGCCTGTCACCTGAGGGGGGCAGCCAGCCCACTGAATCACACAGTTGAAATGACGCTTGCTGATTCTCCCAAGTTCACATGTGAGATACACTACTGTTGACAATTCTCTGTTGTTCCAGAAGAGGAGGTTTGTTTCTGACAGTGATGGCCCAGTTTATAGAGATGGGAATGGAGGCTCAGGAGGGTCCCACAAGGAGTCAGGACCAGGTGGGATTCCTAGGTGACTGTGTCCTTTTCCCAGACCTTGGAGAGAAATGCTCAGATTTGCACAGAGCACTGACTTCAGGGTGACAGGATTCTCCCTGACCCAGCTCTCAAACTGTCACTGGGCAGTTGACCTGCTGAGTGGTCTGTCCCAAAGTTAGTACGTTGTATAGTTTTTGAGGTAGGAACCAGAATCCTCTTCAACTTTATAACCATCATAATTCCTTTCTTTCCCTTTTTTCCGCCCCTAAGATTGATTTATGTTAGCGAGAGCGTGAGAGTGAGCGAGTGGTGGGGAGGGGCAGAGGGAGAGAGAACCTCAAGCAGACCCCCCCCCCCGCTGTGCAGGGAGCCTGATGCAGGGCTTGATCCCACACCCCTGAGATCATGAGCTGGGCCGAGATTAAGAGCTGGACGCTGAACCCGCACCCCCACATCCGTCACAGTTTCTAACTCAAAGTTTTGCACTTTGCTTTGCCAACTGTTGGTTGAATAAAAGTAACTAGGAATCAGTCACTTTGTAACCAGGCCCACCTGGCGTGCGGTCGGTCGGAAGCCGTGATCAGGGTTGTACTCCTTCAGAGCGCGCTGCTTTCTGGAGAACTTTGTGGCCAGCCGGTGCACCGTCCCCGCGGCTGTGGGCGTGAGAGTTGGGACACGTGTGTAGCATAAACCCTGTCCCAGCCTCCCTGGCCGACTGGCAACGCTCAGTCTTCCTGGGAATCTGCAGACTGAGGACTGGGGGTGTCATTGCATCTCCCCATGGTCTGCGCACTTATCCTTAGTTTCCAGGGAGATACTTACCGAGCCCCTTCTTGTGCCTTTGTCATTAACCTTACGCCCTGGGCCAAAGGGATGAGGCCAGACGAGGAGCACAGGTACTAGCCACCCTCGCCCCTCCCAGTCGCCGCCGTGTGTCACTGGTTAGAAGACCAGAGCCTCATGCAGGGGTGGTGAGAGCTCCTTTGGCTCTTTCCCCACCTCTGGGAGGGCAGTCTTCGGCTTGAGAGGATTGTCCCTGAGGGATCCCCATCATGGTCCCATCTTCCTTGTGTTCTGATCTGGTGGCTGCTCTTAAGAGCCCCCCAGCCGGGTCTGGGGGGAGAAGTTTCTGCAAAGAGTGTTTTCTCCGGTCTGGTGCTGTTGTTGCGCTGTGGGGCCGGCACCTCGCGCTTCCGTGGCTGTGGACCTGCAGCAGCCGCGCCAGCAGCCGTGCCAGACCCAGCTGGACTTGGCACGGTCAGTCTAGGCCAATGAGGGGAGAAGGCTCTTCGGTGTTCTCTCCTCCTGGGAGGGGAGGGAATTGTTGCATCTGAGGGAATTGGATACGGTCGCCAAACTCCAGGCGTAATTATACCACTCAGTAAAGTATGCAATCCCAGAGGAAAGGGCATCTGTTGAAGAGAATTCCCACAAGGAAATCAGGGAAACTCTTACAGTTAAACTTATTAAAGACCTGCCTTTGGGGGCCCAGGCTGAGGGCAGGGTCCATCGGACGCAGGAAGAATCCAGTGAGGAAGGGCCTTTGAAGCAGCGGAGCTGTTGGAGGGAGGCTGGCCCACTCTGCCGGGCGCTGGCCGTGTGAGTCCACGCTTGGGGGGGATCTGTACTGTCCAGTGAGCAAGCGCCCTCCGGGGTCTGTTTGCCTGGCCTGCAGGGCGTGGGATTACCACCCTTGGATTCTAGTGGATCAGAAGAGAGCAGTGCCCGGCCAAGGCCCTCAGCCCAAATCTCACACCCCATCGCCCTCCGTGCCCCACAGTTGCTTCATCTCCATCTGAGGGCATAGAAGTGGCACGGTAAACTCTTCCCAGGCAGGCCCGGAATGTTTCCCCTTTGTTCCCAGCTTTTGGAGCGGGGAGTGGGTGCCAAAGAGGTTCCCAGGTTTCTGGGACATGGCAGGCTCCGAGGCCGGGTCCCTCAGGCTCCTTCCGGCCGCCCACTTGGAGGTTGCACGGGGTGCCTGTGAGCAGCGGGCGGGACAGGCGGGAGGCATTCCTTCCAGGACGCCTGAGAGCTTAACCTGACTGGCAGGTGACCTCTTTATGAAGCTCGGCGCCCTTCCTGGGGAACGAGCTAACTGATTCACTTCAGTTCTTTGGCTCTGCTGCATGGGGAAGGAGTCCAGGTTGGGGGGGGTGGTTTGCTGGGCAGAACCCTTGAAGGTGGAATTGGCTGAGTTGCACTAAGAAGATATCATGACTTGACAAGCCAGGATGACTGGGGCGGGCTCAGTTTCTCGCCTCTCTCCAGTTCAGGGAGCTTGAATGTCTTCCGCAGTCGGCGACTTCTTTTCTAAGACAGCGGCTTAGAATCTGAGTGACGCCACCATCTTTATTTCTTGGAAGAGTCCAGCGTTCGGGGGTGGTGGGGGGAGCAGTCCCCTCCTTAGCGCACCAGCGGCCGCTGTCGTCGGCCCCTGGAGGGTGGGGGGTGTCCAGGCTGGGTTGGCGCCAGCCCCGGGGGCATAGATGCTGCCCGGGCAGAGCGCTGGGCATGGTGTGCCAGCGCAGGGATCACCCAGCGCCGCTTCTCAACTTTCCTGTTTACTTTGGCCTCTGGAGCGGGTGTTTTGGCGCTTCATTCTCCGTCTCTGATGGAACTGTGGTCTTCCATTCTTTCACAATAACTGCCCTGCCCCTGGTGTGCCCTGGGTAGGAGCCCCAGCCGATCAGAGCTGCTGAGAAGGCAGCCGGGCAGACTCTGGGGAGACCTCTCCGTCCGGAGGAGCTTAACTCCGAAAAACCGAAAGTCAGAGTCCTTTGCTGGCATATGGTCACGATCCTGCGTTTTTAGTCCACCTGTAACCCCCCAGCAGGCCAGGGAATGTCTCCCGATTTCTCAGGGGGAGGACAGGTGGGCGAGAAAGGCAGAGTTTCTGTCCTGTGTGTGAGGGTGTCGGGGGTTGCCGCCCACTCGGGGTAACGTAAATACAGTTCGGGCTCGTTTCCGTGGAGCGTGGCCTGTGTGCGGTGCTCTGTAGATGGATGCCTGTGGTGGATTTGAGCATTACTTGTTTATCCAGACGTTTGCTCCCTCGTCTGTAGCTTTTGGTGTGGTGTTTCCCCCTGGAGTGTCCCCTGTCGCCTGTCCTCCTCCCCCGCACCCCTGCCGCCTCTTGGCATCAGCACTATCCCACTGCCCTGGGTCTTGGGGCTGAACTTCCTGTCTCTCCTCGATCCACTCTTTTTTTTTTTTTTTAAACATGTATTTATTTATTATTTATATCATCCGTCCCCCAAGTGGGGGACTCGAACTCACAGCGCCTGCATCAAGAGCCTCACGCTCTACGGACTGAGCCACTCAGGCACCCTTCTGTCCACTCTTGAGTCCTGCCAGTTCTCCCATTTCAGACTCGTCTAAATCTTTTCTAGCCACTCCCTCTGGTTGCCTCCTAGCAGGCTTGTTGTTTGTCTGTCTGTCCTTTTCTGCCTTCAGCCTAAACTGTACACAATTGCCGGGGAATTTTGACTCAGATAGTGTTTCCTTGCATCCATCATTTGCTTATAGTTGGCTGTCATTTCTGCTGTGGGGAATCTGAATGCTCCATTCCGATCCCCACCTGTCCATGCAGTGGCCCCAGGACCTAGAGAGCCCCTGCTTTCTCCCCTGTGGAGCCCCACAGTGATTGATCCCTGGCTGGGGGGCCTTCTCCTCTGTGGTTTACAGTTGGCTCGCTAAGTGCGCGGAGCCTCCCACTAGCCTTTCCATGCGCTGGGACCCACCCCGTCCTTATCAGCGTCCTTATTGGCCCTTCCCTCTTGGAAAGCACCACTTAGAATTTGCTGCCCTCGGAAGGCTCTCTAGTTTAAATTTTCCCTCGTATTAACTGATGCCTCATGTATAGTGGTTCGAAGCTGGAAGTAAAAGGGCGAGCTAGATGTGATCCCTGAGGAGGCAGCAGTGAGCGGCCACGGAGCAGGGGGGTGGGGAGCGGGCCTGAGTGCATGCCATGGAGGGGGTTGTACCCAGGCTGCTGCAGAGCCTCCAAGGCAAGCCACCAGCTTGGGGATGGCTCACGTGCTTGCATGTGTGTGCGTGCACGCGTGCCCGCTCAACCCAGAAAACCTACATGTGGATGGCAAGACGCACTCTGACTTCAAAAAGCTTAAAAAGTGAGAGACGATGAGCATGTTGGACTTGAGGAGATACACAGGCGGGAGGCGGGAGGCGGGAGGCGTGCTGAGGCGTTCGGACTTGATTCTCAGGGAGGGGGAGCATGGAAAGCTGGACCGGTGGAGCGATGGGCCGTGTGTGTCCTGCTCTCCTGGCAGGGACCCAGAGCGCAGGGACAGAGGGAGGACACCATTGTGGGGATCTTCTCTCTGGTGCGGGGAGGGGGGTGGGAATTGCATAAGGTCAGCTGGGGAGAAAGGGGGTCCAGAGTACAGAGCAGGAGGTCTCCGGTGGGTGGTGGGCGGCAGCGGGGAGGGTGGTTCCCTGGAGGGGGCGTTGCTGAGCAGTGTGAGTTGCACGGCCCCCAGCACCGAGCTGCTGGCTGTCTCCGCGCTTGGGAACACGTGTCCACTTGGCCTCGGCTTTCTTTGTAACATTCTTGCATTTGATACTAGGTGTCAGGCTGTATCCATGAGGAGCCCGGGGAGGACCTTCAGAGCAGAGTGGGTGTTTACTGTGGGCTCCCCGTAGGTGGTTTTGGCCCGCCCAGGCGTAAACGCCTTGTGGCTTTGTGTTCAGTGGGGTGGAACTGACATGAGCTACGTCACACTTCGGGCGCAGGGTCACACGCGTGCGTGAGGAAGGGGGCCTGGCCGCCGGGGCTGCGGGTCCGCCCGGGACCCGTCCCCCGCTGGCTTCATCCTGGGCCCTCCCTTCTCGCTCTGTACCACCATTCTGCCCTTAAAACAGAAAGTGCGTGTCTGTGTGGACTCAGGTGACCCCAAGGGTCTCTGTTCCCCAGAGGCCTCCCATGGGACGGAGGAGAGGGAACGCGCTTTCGTCAAGGAGCTTGGGTGACCTGACCGACTGGCGAGGGCAGATGGCCGAGGGGTTCAGGGAGCAGGCCCTCGGGGGACACACCTGTGCTTGAATCCGGGCTCTGCTCCCTAGCCGAGGGCAGTGGGCTGCTCAGCAGCCCAGCTGTTTCCTCCGTTTCCTCATCTGTGGAATGAAGGAACCGCGCTGTGGATCACACTGGGAGATGTATTCTGAGAGCTGGTGGTGAGGGTTCCAGCTCTGGACAGGGAGCCGCCCCCGAGAGTCAGACGTCAGAGCAAAGCCACCAGATTGTGAGCCGATGAGCTCCAGCAGTGACAGATGCTGAGAACATAGGATGTGACACAGCGTGACGGGGGTGGTGGTGGGTGCTTTCAGATCGGGTGGCTCGCGTGGGGGTGGGGTCTTCCCAGAGGAGGTGACACTCAAGCCGAGACTTCAGTGACAGAAATGAGCCAGCCGTGGAAGAGCCTAGGGACAGAGCACCCGAGGCGGGTGCCGCGGTCCCGAGATAGGAGTGAGCAGGGCTTGCTGGAGGAACCCGGGCAGGTCGTCCGGCTGGGCGGAGGATGAGGGCGAGGACGGGAGGAAGCAGAGGGCCTCCAGTGGGCAGGCTGGGGAGAGAGGGCCTGACCAGCCGCTCACGCCGTGTCCGGTCCGCTGTGAGTACAGGGAGGCTCTTTGCGTTCTTGTGGGTTGAGGCTCCCGTGGCTGGAGAGTCTTGTCTCCTCCTGTGGCCGGCGCCGACCGAGCTCTGTGGGCAACGGGGTGTGACGGCTTGCGGTTCCCTGCTTTGGGCTCTTCGCTGACCCGGGCTGGCCTCTCTCTCCCTCCAGTGCACTGTCCAGGTCAAGTTAGAGCTGGGACACCGTGCCCAACTGCGCAAGAAGCCCACCACGGAGGGGTTCACCCACGATTGGATGGTGTTTGTCCGTGGCCCCGAGCAATGTGAAATCCAGCACTTCGTGGAGAAAGTGGTCTTCCGACTGCACGACAGCTTCCCTAAGCCCAAGCGCGGTGAGTGCCTCCGGCCTCGGCGGGGCGGGCACCGAGGGGTGGGACGTAACCCGTGTGTCTTCCTGCTTGAAAGTCTTGTTTCCTCCCTCTCCCCGGGAGCCGCGGGGCCCGCGTGCTGAGCTGCTGACTCGCACCCCTGTCCATGCTGGAGGGACGGTACCCAGCCGGGACGCGGCCCTTCTCTGACCTTTGGGTACAGTGGTTCTCCTCCCTCCCCTCCCCTTCTCCTTCACCTGATGAGTTCGCTGTAGGGAAAAACCCAAAGGAGGTGGGGACTGTGTCTTGTGTCATTGTTTAGACTTGGGCTCCCAGAAGCATCCAGAGCACGTAGCCCGTGGCCAGTGGGTGGGGAGGCTGACTTCCTCCCACCTGGTGAGTAATCAGGAAATTGCTTATTGGGCCTACTTTTGAGGATGAGAGATGCCATTTTAAGAATTCGTGATATTTGGGGCAAAAAGCATAAAGGGTTCTCATTTCCCCTCCCTCCTGTTCTGTTTGCCCTCCCTCCCTGCTCCCCCCTCAGACTGCTGCTGGGCAGAAGGAGGGGTCTCATGTGTGTACTCGGCGCAGGTCCCAATGGCCTGTGGCCCAGCAGTCTGACGGGGCAGAGAGGTGGGAGCTCACCCAGCTTACGGGGGACAGAGAACACTCCCTGGGGAATTGGGATGAAGTTGATGACCGTCTCCTTAGCTCTGTGGGGGCTGGTGTCACGTCTGCTTTCCTCTCCATGGAGTCCCCTGGGTGAAGCGCAACACATCCCGGGTCCAGTAATTAACTTATTGAACTTGGGTGTTGATAAAGGAGAGAAGGACTTTGTTGCTGGAGAAGGACTTCAGGGCAGGGAGAGCCGCGGCTGAGCCCTCCACCCCCAGTGCTGGGGACAGGGGCCTGCGTAGGAGCAAGCGAGGATGGCCTCAGGCAGGAGCAGGAGCACGGTGTGGAATTCCCTGGGGGCTGGGGCCTGTGCCAGCGAGCGACTTGTGGTCTGGTGGGCAAGTGACGTCTCTTGCACATGCAGAAAGTTCTGGTTCACAAGGGAAGGCAACTGGAGATTCCTAGCGCCGTGGTAGCCATTTCTTTTTTTTCTGGTTCTTTCATGAGCTGTTAGCCATTCCTTTCCCTCGTTTCTCCTTTCTTGGGTCTTCACCTGGTCTCCTTTTCTTCCTTTCCTTCCTGAGCGTCCTGGAGGAGAGCAACTGTGCTTACTACGCCAGCAGGTGTCTGGCAGCACCGTCAGGAGTTACAGCCGCGGTGCTTACCGGCAACTCCCTGCTCAGCTCTTCTGCGTGCGGGGTCCCTGTGCAGTCTCCCTGCAGTGCCCTGACCGATGCGAGACAGGCTCAGGAGGGCCCTGGGAGCGGCTTGTGCTTTAAAGCAAGGTCTGCGCACTGGCCTGGGGCTGGAGGAGCGCCCCTGCTTGTTCCCGGCTCCCGCACGCCCCTTGACCCCGGCGGGCCTGCTCTGTCCACGCTGCCCTCTGGGGCTGGGCCCTCCACACCTCCTTAGTTAGTTTCCTCTCCAGTTTTTTGCCGTCACCCTCCCCCGTCTGCTCCCCTTCTTTCTGGGCTGGCCCCGGCGGGATGTTTCCATCCACCTTTAAGCTGTTCGTTTCATCTTTGTGTCCCCCTCCCCCCGCCCTGGGCACGCGAAGTGACACGGACGGCAGTCTGCGGTTCCCATGCGCTTGCTCTGTGCTGTGCTTGTGGCAGCCTTGCTGCGTGGGGCCCCCCAGAATCCCTGCAGGCAGATGTGCTCACTGGGGTTCAGAGAGGCCCTGTAGCCCGTGGCGGTCACGTGGAGGCGGCACCTGCTAAGTTCCAGGTCCCTAGGAAACGGGGTGACGAGTGGGGCGCGCTCTCTGAACGCGTCAGCTCGGGGCAGAGGTGGGATCAGTGGCTGCGGCGTGCCGGGGGCGAGGTCTGTCTGTGAGCACGGACGCCCGGGCCCGGGGAGCCGCTGCCTGGAAAGTGGCCCGTCGTGACCACGGTGGTGTTGACCAGACTCATCGTGCCGGCTGTCAGCGAGCCGTGGGTCAGGTTAGAGAGAGTGAACTGCGCACGGGGTGCTCTGAGATTACACTGGGTATACTTAACAAGTGTTTTTTCAATCAAATGCGTACTCCTAACAGACCCAACAGAAGCGTGCGGGGCAGGAAGTCTCCCTTTCTGTCTCACACTGGCCGTGCTGCCCCAGGGCACTCGAGCCCTTTGTGGATTTCTCTTTCCCGAACATCTTAAAGTAGTAGAAGCAAATTTGCTACATCTCGATTTTCCAAATTAAAACGATGTTTTTAACTTACCAGCTCTATCCTAAACTCCGGCCCTTCTCCAGCATCTCCTCTAACGTTTTGTAGGTAAGTGATTCGTTTTCAGTGGTTGTCTTTGTGACTTTGAACAAGGAGGCCGACCTGCTGGCCTTCTGGGTCCTCTGCATCCTTGGAGGCAGACCTCTGGCTACCGGGTCTAAGTCAAGGTGTCGGTGCCCAGCCACCCACATGCTGCATGCTTCGTAGACTTTTTCTGTGTTTTTGCTTTTGTTTTCATTTCTTTCCCTCCTTAGGCCCCTTTAACAAATTATACGTGATACTTACCTTGTCCTTCCGGGGGAGAGATTTATGTCTTGCCGTATGCAGTTTGCTGCTGTAACCCTAACACTGAAAGGATACAGTAGGGGCTTACTAAATATTTATTGAGTAAATGAATAGGGACAGCCCTGTCAACTTTCGTCTGTGCTTTCTGACTTTCCACCTGGGAAGAGAAAGACCTGAGAACGCCCATCTTTCCTTGAACCTTCTTGGAGGCTGCCCTTCTGCTCCCATATTAGGGGATAATTCTAGAAGTTGGAAACCAACTGTTCTGTTGATTCTGTACCTTGTTGGGCTGGTCATTGCCAGGATTTCATTTATCCTCTGAGCTCCCGGCCACCCAAAGGACAATGCTCAAGGTTGTGTCAAGGTCAGATGGGTCCTTTTTATCATTCTTGGTTAAAATTTCACCCTGTTTACTTTGCTTCCTGTTTGGACATAACTTTGAATAATTTGCTTATACCCTCTTTTCCCCTTTGTGTTGTTCTTCAACATCCAAAGCGCTTTGCTTTTTTCACATCCTCTTGATCATTTCCTTTATTTGGTGGAGTCTCCCCCCCACCCCGTCCCCCGATATTTCATTCTGGTTCTCCGTATCTTCCTTCTCTAATTAGGACTGGCAGCTGTCAAGGCCACCTCCTAGCCGTTACCCTGGGCCTTTATTGCTCTCCTGGGGGGGATCTATTTATTACCCTGTGTTTTGGCTTGTTGTTTTACTGGAGTCATTTCCAAAGTAATGTCCCAAGAGACTAATTCCTGAAGCAGTGGGACGTAAGCTCTGACTTCTGTGCACTGGAAAGCGCCACTTACCCTGTGTCACACTTGACTGATAGTCTGGTTGGGTATAATACTTCCGTGGGAGACCGCAGTCTCAGAGGCCCTTTAATACTGCTTCATCCTCTTCAGGGACTCCGATGCTCGTTCTGATGCTGCGGGGGCTGCCGTGCACGTTTCTCTGCTTTCCTCTAGAAGCACTTAGGTGCCTTCTATAGTGTTGTTTCTAGGGTCTTTCTGTTGTTCTTTTTGTTGTTAATGTGGGGTATTTGGTGTCTTTTTTTTTTTTTTAAGATTTTATTTATTTATTAGACAGAGATCACAAGTAGGCAGAGAGGCAGGCAGGGAGAGAGGAGGAAGTAGGCTCCCTGCTGAGCAGAGATCTCGATGCAGGGCTTGATCCCAGGACCCCGAGACCATGCCCCGAGCCGAAGGCAGAGGCCCCCAGCCCACTGTGCCACCCAGGCACCCCTGGTGTCTTTCATTTTTAATTCTGGAAAGTTTTCTTCTACTTCTTTGACAATTTCTATTCTCTCTCTCTCTCTCTCTCCCTCCCCCAACCCCGCACCCCCCCAACCTCCACCCAGGATGCTGCTCTACTCCTGTATGCGTCTTTTCGCGTGTAGAACAGAAACAATTGTATCCGTCTCACAAGGTTGTCCTGAGGATTAAGCGTGTTAATATGTATCAAGTGTTAGGAACAGTGCCTGGCACACAGTAGGTTCCGTATAAATGTTAGGTGCTGTTTCTGTTTGATCTGAAGTGTTTCTTTATATCTCACTCTTAAAAATGTGTCTTTTTCTCCTGAGTCTTGGCACGTTTCCTCCACTCCAATTTCTAGTCTTCGCATTGAGATATAAAATTTAAGTACTCTATTTGTAACATCTGAAAGCCCTTTCCTACTCTCCAGCGGTCCTTTTTAAAGTATTTTGTTTCTATTTGTTGGGCAGATCTTGGATCTGAGGACATTGGCTCTAGTTTGTTGTTTTCCCCAAGTTCTCATGTGGTCTCCAAATGATTCCTGTTTCTTACTTTCTTTTTTTTTTTTAAGAGTTTATTTAGTTGAGAGAGAGAGATAGCAAGAGAGAACACAAGCAGGGGGAGGGAAAGAGGGAGAACAGGCTCGTCGCTGGGCAGAGAGCCTCACGTGGGGCTCGATCCCAGGACTCTGGCATCACCACCTGAGCCAAAGGCAGATTGCTTAACCCACGGAGCCCCCCAGGCGCCCCTGAATTATTCCAGTCTCTCTGGGTTCTTTCCTCTGGGTGGGAACTCTCACTGAGAGTGCTCTGTAAGGCAGAGTGGACTTTGTTGACCTGCAGGCTTCTGATTGGGGAGTGGAGCCCCCAACTGCAAGATGAGGAAATGACCCCCTGTGATGGAAGGGGGGGTCACCATGGCTGGATCTGGGAACTGAGGCCAGGCTGGCCAGGGGGAGGCCAGTCACGACAGAGCACCTTACAACAGCCTCGAGGGCCTTGAAGTTGGGCCTAAGGGCAGTGGGGAGCCACCAGGGACACGTCTGGTTCACAGTTCAGAATGGTCATCATAACTGCCCGTGCAGAAGATTCCCAGGAGTGAGCCCGAGACAGAAGGGCCAGCGACGTGCTGGGTGGCACCCCATGCGAGCGGCAGGGTGCCGGGGCAGTGGTACATTCCAGAGTGTTTTGGAGGCAGATGTGGTAGTGCTTGGTGATGGGTGAGCTTGGGAGACGGAGGATTGGGGTGACCTTGGGTCCTTGGGTGGGTGGTGGGCAGCCCGAGTCCTGAGCTGTGGGGTGCTGGGGAAGAGGATAAGGAAACATTTGCGTTTCCCACCCAGCCCCCTGGGGCAGGTGTCGGAGAAGCAGGAGGACACTGCCTGGCGCAGAGGTTTGCTGCTTACCTCACCCGGGCTACCTGGGCTTACTACCTGGTGGCCCAGCCTGTTGTCCTGGGGCAGGCTTGCTCCTTACTCCTGGGGGGCTGACCGACAAACCGAGGGTGGCACACAGCCCTGTAAGCCAGGCCAGACAGAGGCGCCCTCCCGGCCTCCACCGTCACTCCAGCGCCTGACTCTGCCAGCCGTAGACAGTGGCAGAGCGAATGGATGGACGTAGTCGCCGCCGCACTTGGCAGTGATGGTCACGCAGAGAGAGTCTGCTGTCAGGTGACAGTGTTCGGGGAGCTCAACAGAGGCCGCCGGGGCCACTGCTGGCCTCCAGGGGGCTGTGCTCTGTGCTGTGGCCTGTCTTGGAGCTGTTTGGGAGCCCCCTCCCCGACACCTAGTGGGGGGGGTCAGTCCAGTTGGGTAAGCCGCATTCACCAGCAGTGGGCAAGGTCCTGCACCCCGGAAGTGTCCCTGGGGCCGGCCACAGGGCCTGGCTCCTAGAGTGCCCAGCGAGCACACTGCTGGGGAGGTGGACTTCGAAGGGAGCAGGCTCTTCGGCAGGGCAGGGTAGAATGGGATGGGGGAGTCTTGGTCATGGCTCCTGGAGCCAAGGCCAGCTCCCCTGCGGCTCATACCCGCTCTGGTCTGTGAGGCCCGAGGAGCTCCTGAAGCCTGAGCCGCAAGCCCATCTCCTGCTCCCCTGGGGTTTGCAGACTGGGGTCCCATGCAAGGCCTTTCGGCTAGCCCTGCCTCTGGGGGTCCCTAGTTCTTCCAGACCTACCCTGTTGGCCAGTTTTACTGGGGTAAATGAGAGTCATGGCATATTTGACATAATGATATTGGAGATGTTTGAGAGCTGAAGATTTTTTTTTTTTAAAGATTTTATTTATTTATTTGAGAGAGAGAGACAGTGAGAGAGAGCATGAGCGAGGAGAAGGTCAGAGAGCGAAGCAGACTCCCCATGGAGCTGGGAGCCTGATGTGGGACTCGATCCCGGGACTCCAGGATCACGCCCTGAGCCGAAGGCAGTCGTCCAACCAACTGAGCCACCCAGGCGTCCCTGAAGATTTTTTTAAAAGAAAAAAAACTTACACCATTTCAATGAAAAAAAAAAAAAAAAAACCCTTTTCCATTATGTTCTGTGCACTGTTTTCCAGCAGTTTCTGGCCCACTTAAGAATCACCTGACTGGTGCAGACGTGTGCATAATGGTTTTTCACAACCGGCAGGGTGTTTTCCTGTCTCCCACTAGAGATTGCCTCTGGAGAGGGAGGGGTGGGGACCCAGGGGAGCTGACCTGTACTGTTCTAATTTTTCTTAAAAGCGGGAAGACGGTCTTCTCATGGCAGCATATGTGTCAAAACATTGAGGTTCATCCTGGAGAGTGTGGTTGCTGGAGGTCATTTTACTTGTACTTTGCTGTTCTTTTTGGCTTCACCTTCCCCCCCTCCAACTCTGGGGTTAACGAGTCTCCATTCGGTCACTTGGGAATGCCTTTGTGAGGCGCTAAAATGGAACCCAGGGTCCTCCCAGCGAAGACCCGTCTCTCCCTGCGTCTGTGACCCTGGCGCCCAGCTGGGCCTCCGTTAGCCTGTTAGAGTGAGCAGCAGCAGGCGTGGGTATGGGCCTCCCTGCCGGGGGCGCTGGGGCCCCGCGGGGTCTGGCACCTCACCTCACTGCCCCGGTTCAGTTGAGCTCGTGCAGGCCGCGGCTGGCAGTGGCCGCTCTGACCTACCTCGTCTCACGTCCTGCCTGCGTCCCTCTGCCGCCCTCCTTCCGTGGCGGGGTCACCTCTCTCCTGCTCACTCCTGTGCCTTGTGGTGCTTTGAATTCCGCGGGATTCGACACTCCCGGGGGAGCTGGCCTCCAGAAAAGCTGCAGTTCCACCAGGTCAGCTGCGGGCTTGCTGTTGCTGGCGGCTGGGCCTTTGAGCGTGCGGCGAGCTGATGATGCATTTTCCCTTTCTTTTTAGTGTGCAAGGAACCCCCTTACAAAGTGGAGGAGTCGGGTTACGCGGGCTTCATCATGCCCATCGAGGTGTACTTCAAAAACAAGGTAGGATCCCGGGGCAGCCGCGAGAAGGACACGCCGTTCCCAGAGGAGGAGGTGGAGCCGGGGCTGCCCGTGGGGTGGAGTGTTGGGGTCCCTCGGAGCAGACGTCCCAGTTAGGGCGCCGGCGCACCAAGTGGGGCATCTGTCTCATGCGGAAGGTGGGGACTGGGGAACCGGCCCGTGGGACGATGGGTGGGGTTGCACGTGGACGCGGCCTTCTTGGGGAGCAGCCGGGCCATCCCCGTTCGGTTGCCCTGCAGGTGTGTGTGGGCTGCGTCAGCAGTGACGTGCCGTGACAGGGCCACATTCCATGGGTGGTCTTAGGGGGTTAGTCACCGGTCGTGCGGCCAAATGCGGAAGTTCCGTAGACGTCCAACAGTAGGTGAGCGGTTGGATGTGTTTACCGTGCATCTGTACGGAATCTTCGATGACCCAGTGGGGTGGGGGGGTTCATTTTGGTTGGAAAAAGGCAAGCTTAGGTATATTATTCATAGAGAAAAAGAGGTTCATCAGACATGTTAAAAGGGTAAGCTGGGGGTAGGGTTATACGGGTTTTTTTGTTTAATTTTCTTCCATGTGTGTTTTTTAAACACCATGACTGTATGTATTTGCGTATATTGTTCTGTTCCGTCCAGGAATTCCTAGATTCCACAGACTGGGTGGCTTACGAACAAGAGAGATGTATTGGCTGGGAGTCCATGATCAGGGCGACCACTGGGTCAGGGAGGGTCCTCTCCCGGGTCACAGACTCCTTGCTGTGTCCTCACATGAAGGGAGAAGCAGCCATGCGTGGGGTCTCTCACAAGAACATGCATCCCATTTGCGAGGGCTCCAGCCCCAGGACTTAATCACCTTCTGAGATCCCACCTCCTCCGTCCATCCCCTCGGGGGTTAGGACTTCACAGAGGAATTTGGGGGGGACACATTTGGACCGGAGCATTTTTTTTTTTTTAAAGCCCAGTGACGAAGATTAGAAAAGCCTTCCGGCAGCCCGCCTCTGCTTCTCACAGGCGCCACCTTGAGGCCGTGGTGAGCTTTCCTGGCTCAGAGGTGTGCTTTCCCCCAAGCCGCGCTGACCTTGGCAGCCGGCAGCTCCCTCAGGAAGGAGCTCTCCCTGGGAGGCTGGCAGGTGCCACTGCTTGCCTTGAGTCCCTTGGTTAGCCCTCTCTTCCGCACGCCACCAGGCACCGAGGGCCTCGGGGAATGGTGCTCAGCTGTGCCAACCCGCTGGGAGCCGAGTGCCACTTCAGCGGCTAGGACTTGGTGGGATTTGGCGGTGGGCCCCCCTGGGCCCAGGTCACAGAAGCCTGGGTCATCCCAAGGCTTTCGGGGATCAAGACCCATGAGGCCTCGGGGTAGCTGCTCTCGAGAGAAGAGGCCAGCCCATGTGTGCCGGGCAGGAGCTCCCTGTCTCTTCGGCAAGGGCTGAGTGGGGGAGATGCAGGGGAGAGGCTGCCCTGCTGGGGCTGGGCCTGTAGCAGGCGGCAGGGCAGTCTTCCTGGACCCTACGAGGGTCCAGGAGCGTGGAGAGGGGGCGGGGACTGTGGAGGTGGGCCGGATGCTGGGTGAGTCTCTGGGCAGGGCTCCCTGGCCTTTCCGTTCCCTGGGGCAGCCTGGGGTGGGGGAGCGCGCTAGTAGCCTGCTGACGGCTGGGGAGACTGCGTCCGTCCGCAGAAAGCCTTTGGTGTTCGTGCGCACCCGTGTTCTGAGGGGCGGCTGGCGTGGGAGCCCTCTGGTCGCCTGAGCTCGACTCTGGGTGAACTAGATTGATTCCTTTGAGGCTCAGAAGCAGTTTGGGGTCCCCCAGGCCAGCAAGGCTTTTGTGTTTTCTGAGCTCTGTCTGCTCCCTGGTCCCTGACACGGGTGGGAGCTGCGTTTGCCGCCCCCTGGGCAGTGCTGGTGCCCACCCGGCTTCCCGGTGTTCCCCCAAGGTCCTGCAGGGAGGCCAGGGCTTTGCCTGGAGAGGAGGTCCTGCACAGAGGCTGCACTTTGCTGCGTCGGTGCCACTGGCTCTTGAAGCCCTTGCTCCTGCCCCAGGACCTTTGCTGCTCTCCAGGTTTTCTCTCGAAATGCTGGCAGGAAGCGAGAGTGTTTGGTGCTTGTGCCTTAGCTGGCCCCGTTCCTGTGGCGGCTTCTGCAGCCTCTGCTCGTGGTTCTCTCTGCCCGGGCCTCTCCCACTGGGAGGGGGTGCTCCGTATCATGTACCCCAGAGAAGGCACGGTGCTCTGGCCGCTGGGAGGGGTCTCAGGGACCGTCCAGACCCTGTTCCAGCTTCTTGGCCATGAGCCAAATGGAGCCTTTGGGGGGGCTCCCCCTCTGGAGGAGGGGTGGTGCTCAGTGTTGAGCAGGGAGGCAGCAGCGGCTCCTGCCCTCACTGCCTCACCCCTCCTGGTCCCCGGAGCTCGCTGCTGGAAGCCCCACCCCAGCTGGAGGGCCACTCTCTGTCTTCCCTGGGAGCTGCAGGAGCCCATGGGCACCTCCGTAAGGACTGCTGGATCAGGGTTGCCAATTACAGCGCGACACAGAAGCATATTTTTTTCTTTCTTCCTTTTTTCAGCTTCACTGAGGTGTAACTGACAAAATGATAGGACATTGAAGATGCACCACGTGGTGGTTTGGCCGACGTGCCCGTTTGTAAGAGGATTTTCCCATTGAGTTAGAACCGACACATCCATCACCTCACACACACCCTTTTTTTTTCTTTTGGAGAACATTTAAGTTCTCTCAGCAGATTTCAGTTAGTGGTCATGTCGTCAGCTTAGTCCCGTGTTGCGCATCAGACCCTCAGGCCTTACTCCATCCTACGACTGATTGTTTGCACCCTCTTACCAAGCCTCCCCACTTCTCCCGCCCCCCCCAGCCCGATAACTACTCTCTTCTCTCTGTTTCTAGGATTTTCTTATTGTTTTAGGCTCCACACATAAGGGATGCTACGTGGTGTGTCTGTCTCTGTCTGGCTTTATTTCACGTAGCGTAATCTCTCTAGGTTCATCTACGAAGGATTTTCTTCTTTGGAATCCCAGTCCGTTGGGATTTCCCAAGCCCATAGAATATTCCACTGTGTGTGCAGACACACGTCCACACACTGGCCACATTTTCTTGATCCACTCATCCACCAACGGACCCATTGGGGGCTCACTGCAGAGGCATTTTTTTCTGGTTTTGAAGCTGGTGCCAGGCCCCCATGTCTCCAAGCCCCTCGAGGCGCTGGGGACTCTGAGGCCCGGAGAGGGTGTCTCCTCCTCCAGCTTGCACGGCGGGTTGGCAGCAAGCCGGCACAGCCCAGTGTTGTCTCCCGTCTGGCACGTCCGCTGCTTGGGATTGGGAGCGGTGAAGGTCGCTTCCGAAAGGCGGCGAGTCATTTCAGCGATGAGAGGACACTTGTCCCGGAGACGATCTGCTCCTCTCCCCGTTTACGTTTTGGTCCGTGGGAGAACTGCCCGCTGGAGTGTCCCTCCGGCTGAGTTGTTACCCTGTGTTTACAGACTCTCAGGCCACGTATCTGAGGGCAGCCCTTGGAGGGAGTCAGGCACCTGCCCTTTGCTCTCCCCTGGCCTGGCAGGTGGCT
Organism: Neogale vison; assembly: GCF_020171115.1. Classification (NCBI taxonomy): domain Eukaryota; kingdom Metazoa; phylum Chordata; class Mammalia; order Carnivora; family Mustelidae; genus Neogale; species Neogale vison. The sequence continues at coordinate 220,123,750 of NC_058096.1, forward strand.
TTGTGGAACCAGCTGTATGTTGGAGGATGTTGGGCAGGGCATGGTTGTCCTGTTTGCTCAGCGCCGCCCCCCAGCCTTGTGTGGTGGGGGAGATGGAGGCCCTTCATATGCGGCAGTCCCCGGTGTTACAAACCCCGGATAGAGCGGGAGCAACTTGCCCACCGTGGTTCACGGTGGAGACCGGCTGCGTCTTGTAATGCTCCCCCTGAACCTTGCATTGGGACTTCCTGTACTAAGCTTCCAAGGTTCTACCCCTCGGTCCTCCCCCTCGTGGGGAACAGAGGGAGTTCTGGGTGGCCCTTTGGCCACAGGATGCGTCCTTCCTGCACACAGCGCCCTCACCTACACTGGGGCATCGAGGAAGCAGAGGGTGTCCGCAATCCCGGTGTGCTCTTTCGGGATCCTTGGGCTTTCGTACTGGGAGTGAGCCGGTGTGCATGTGTCTTGCAAGAGTGCGGCGGGACCCCTGGGCTCCTTCCTTGAGCCGCTCTGTTCCCAGTTCCTCTGCCAGGCCCTGGGTGGCGCCACTTCCCCAGGTGACCCTTTAGGGGGCGCACGTGTGCAGCTTACTGCCCTGGTGTGTCCAGCCGGCCAACCCCCGTGACTTGTAGTTCAAGTTAAAAGAGTTTTTTTCGAGTCTGGTTTCTCGAGGTGGAGTTTACTTACACTATGATCCTTTCATTTTAGGTATCATAGGCTTTTAAAATTTGGACTCGTGCTTTCATTTGAAATCTGTTGGTATGAGGCTGGTTTTTTCTCTGCTAAAGGAAAGAAAAGGTCCCGTTCCCAGGTGTCCAGTGTAGACTTGTCTCACCAATTCCTGCCGAGGCCCGTGTACCTGGGGCGGGAGTGACGCTGAGAGCCGGTTCTCAGAACTGCAGCACGTGCTTGCTTCGGACCGAAAACTGGCCTCCTCTGTTCCGGGAGGTGGTTTTGCCCCCAGAGCTCTCAAGGTTGCCCCTAAACTGGGAGAACCTGGGAAGCAAGGCCCACCGTGGGAAGGGCCCGGGCAGCAAGTCCAGTCGCAGGTCCTGTGGGGGCTGGGCCCTGGGCAGGTGCTCTGCGGACGAGGCCTGGAGGAAAGTGATCCCCCCAGTCTGGATGAAGGAGCTCCTGGCCACCCAGGCACTTAGTGAAGGCCACTGGGCCACGGGCAGAGCTGGGATTGGAGCCAGCAGAGCCCCTGAGTGCAGGCGCACACCTGTTCCCTGAACACCCAGGGCGTCCGCTGCTCACAGATCCTGGCGTTTGCTTGCATCTGGGTGACAGGGACAATCGTAGGCATCGTGCTCTGCAGCTGTCTCACGTGGGTCCCTGCTTCCGAAGGTGTGTAGAGATCAGACAGTTGTGGGGAGTAACACCAGTTTACCACCAGAGGATCTCCTACGGGCTTGGGGTACTGTTCGGAGCAGGGCCGCTGTGAGTGGGGCTGCTGGCGGCTTTTCTGCCCTGGCGAGGACGGGGTCGCCTTTGGTTACTCTGCAGCTGTAGCTGGGGTGAGTTGATCTTTGAGATAGGAAGGGAGTGGGCGCCTTCCTGCCCTGGGCCTCAGTTTCTCTGTCCGCTCCGTGGGGCTCCTAGCGGTGCCCGCCTTCCAGGGCTGGTCGGGAGAGTCAGAGAGAGGACAAGCACGGCCCGGACCGGGTGTTTGGGGAGAGCGTGTGGTCACTGGGGCCGTTGAGATGGCGGCCTCCCCTGCTGCTTCCTCTGCGTCAGGAAGGTGAGCCGAGAAAGCGGCCTCCGCGGGGCTGGAGAGGGCAGCATTCCAGAGATGGAGGGAGATGCCATTCGGCCTTTCTGGTGAGCGGGGAGGATCTATGCCCACAGCAAAAATAAGCGCTTTCTCAAGCAAAGGAGGTTTTCTTGGGTCAGCCTGAGGGGTTTTCAGCCACTCTTGACCCCAATGCAGGCGGCGGCATCTGTGAAATGAAGGAATTCTGCTTCCGTGTTGTTTGGCAGTGGTGCGCACGTGAGGCCGCATTCTGTTGGACAGATAACGCTCTCCTTTCCCCCAAGGGAACAAACTGGGCGGGGGGGGGGGGCTTCGTCCTACTTTAGAAGCTGTGTGTGTGCACTGTTGAGCATTCTTACGGAGACCACTTCTGACCGCTAGCGAGAGGGGTCCTTTCTGAGAACACTTGTCCAGCTCTGACTCCGTAGCTCTGGCTGGGGGTCCTGTAGGCGAGTCAGTCCTGACACCATCTGCTCCGAACTAGTCCAGGCCCCGCGGATTAAGGACTCAGCCCCAGAGGACAGCCCCCACTTCCAGTGCCAGTTGCAAGCCCGGCCTCTGAATGCCCGAGTTCCCACGACCCCCCTCCTCAGGTTACATAATTTGCTAGAACAGCTCAGAAAACTCTGATCAACATCTTCCTTACTGTTGCCAGTTTATGATGGGGGATACGATTCAGGACCAGCCAGCCGGAAGAGGTGTGGGGGAGGCGGAGGGGGGAGTCTGGAGCTCCCAGGCCCTCCCGGGGCACGCTGCCCTCCTAGCACCTCCTGTGTTCACCAGCCTGGTTCTCCAGACTCCATTGTTGAGGGTTTTTATGGAGATTTAATACGCATCAGCATGATTGGTTAAAATCATTGGCAGTTGGTGACTGACTCAGCCGGCAGCTCCTCACCCGTCTCTGGAGGTTGGGAGGTGGGGCGGGAAGATCCAAGCCGCTCATCGGGACGTGGTCTTTTCTGGCAACCAGCATCCCCAACCACCCTGTCTTCGACCCCGCCAGGGCTTGTCCCGTGAGAACCAAAGACACCCCTGCCCCTCAGGCCATTCCAAGGGTTTTGGACATCTGTGCCAGGAACCAGGAACAAAGCCCAAGTGTCTTTCTCTGGTACCACAATTGTCAAAAAAAAAGAAAAAATCTTTTTTGAGTGAGGTGAAATTCACATGCAGTGAACCGTTTTAAAGTCCGGCCTTTCCGTGTCCCCATGCTCGCCGGCCCCGCCTTCTGCTAGCCTCCACTCTGCTTGGTGTCCTGCGGGTTTGCCTGTTCCGGACATGTCATGCGAGGGGAGTGGGGTGACATGTGTCCCCCTGCGTCTGGCTTCCTCCGCTCAGTGTCGTTGCAAAGGTTCCTCCGTGTTGGCAGCCGTGTCGGCGCTCCGTGTCTTTTATGGCCGAGTAATGTTCCCTTCGTCCTCAGGAGTTCCGTGACATCCCCCCTGCCCCGAGTCCGTGAAGCCTGAGCCACTGTTGCCGAGGAGGGGAGCCCAGGCTTGGCTCACATGTTCACCGACTGGTGGGTCTGTAGTCATGTGTTCTGGGTGTTTCCGTCCACGGACGCCTTATTTAATGTGCGCTGTGGCTTCACCAGCCCTGAGCTCACAGCCAACTGCCTGAGCCCGGCTTGTCTGACAAACATTTTCTCTGTAAGGCACCTCACAGCCGGCCTGGGTTTAGGCCCTCGACAGCCCATCAGCATCTTGCTTGGGGCCCTTTCAGACCGTAAGATCACCAGCAAAGAGCACAAAAATGTGAAGACCATGGCCCTGGGTATACCACGAGAAGGACACTTGTTTACCCCGAGGGCTGGGACAGGAAGGCCGAGTTTCACCCCTTTCTGAGTCCGCTGGGAAGAGCGCTGGGAGGCTCCGAGTTTTCACCCCGGCATGCGTGTCTGTGAATGAATGTGAACGCCACAGGTGTTGATTGTCGGTTACGTGTAGCCACGTTCACAGAAAGGAGGCATGAGCGGTGAAGGTCAGCTGGACTATAGTTTGTTTCCTCGTCCCTCTCCTGCTGGACGTGTGGGCCGTTTCCGCTTACTTGCGGCCACGCGTGGTGCTGCCGTGGACATCCTGGTCCGTGTTCATGTTGGGGTTCCGGCTCCGACTTCTTCCGGGTGTGCACCTAGGAGTGGAGTTCTGGGTCGTGTGGAAATTCCGTCATTAACCTTCATGAGGACCTGCCACACTGTTTGCCCCACTGACTGCGCCATTTTGTATTCCCAGCAGCAATGTGGGAAAACTCCTCAGTGCTGGTCATTTTCCATTAAAAAACTATTTTTTTTAATTGTAGCCTTTCTAGTGGGTATGAAATGGTTATTGAATTGAGGTTTTGATTTGCATTTCCTTAAAGATCGATGATATTTAACATCTCACGTGCTTATTGGCCATTCGTATGTCCTGTTTGGAGAGATGGCTACATACATCCTTGTCTGTTTTTTTTTTTTTTTAAGATTTTATTTATTTGACAGAGATCACAAGTAGGTGGAGAGACAGGCAAAGAGAGAGGGGGAAGTAGACTCCCCGCGGAGCAGAGAGCCTGATGCAGGGCTCGATCCCAGGACCCTGAGATCATGACCTGAGCCAAAGGCAGAGGCTTTAACCCACTGAGCCACCCAGGTGCCCCCATCCTTGTCCGCTGTTTAATTCGGTCATTTGTCGTGTTTGTTGTTGAGTTACAAGAGTTCTTCCTGTGTCCCGGAGAGTAGACCTTTACCAGATGTGTGACTTCACAAAATATTTTCTCGTATCCTGTAGGTTGTTTTATCGTGTTCTGGTGACATCCTTTAATGTGTAAAAGGTTTTGATTTTTATGAAGTTCAGTTTCTGTATTTTTGTTTGTTCACGCTTTGAGTGTAAAATCTCAGACTTCTTTGCCAGGTGTGAGGTTGTGAAGGTTTATCCCTGTGTTTACTTTCATGGTTTTACATCTTATATTTGGATGGTTGCTCTACTGGGAGTTAATTTCGATATATGCCACGAGGTAGGGTCCTGTTCATTCTTTCGCTTGTGAGTATCCATTTGTCCCAGCACCATTTCCTTAAGAGACGATGCTTTCCCCTTTTGAATTGTTTCAGCAACCTTGTTGAAAGTCGGATGGCCACAGGTGTTTGGGTTTATTTCTGGACTCTGAGTTCTATTCTATTGCTAATTTTGATTGTTGTAAATTTTTTAAAAGATTTACTTATTTGGGGGACAGGGAGAGTGTGCAGGCACATGCAAGCTGGGTGGGTCAGAGGAAGAGGGAGAAGCAGGCTCCCTGCCAAACCGGGAGCCTGACGTGGGCTCCATCCCTGGACCCCAGGATCACGACCTGAGCCAAAGGCAGATGCTTAACCAACTGAGCCACCCAGATGCCCCTGATTGCTGTAAATTTTTTTTTTTTTTTTTTAAGATTCTATTTGTTTATTGGAGAGAGAGAGAAAGAGAGTCCCCAAGCAGGGGGAGAGGCAGGCAGAGGGAGAAGGAGAAGCAGGCTTCCTGCCGAGCAGAAAGCCCGGCACCGGGCTTGATCCAAGAGCCCCAGGATGAAGACCTGAGCCAAAGGGAGATGCTTACCCGACTGAGCCACCCAGGCACCGCTCTGACTGTTGTAATTTTATAGGAAGTTTTGAAATTAGGAAATGACAGCCCTCCGATTTTGTGGGGGTTTTGTTTCTTTTTTAATGTGGTTTTGGTTCTTTGGGGCCTCTGCGATTTCATACGAGTTTGCTGTTTGGCTTTCCATTTTTGCAAAAGAGACCACTAGAATTTAGGGATTGCACTGAATCTGCAAATCGCCTGGGAAACAGTATTAAGTCTTCCAGTCCAGGAACATGGGAAGTCTTTCCATCTAATTAGGTTTTCTTGAATCAATTTCTTTCAGCAATCTCTTGTACTTTTCAGCATACAAGTCTTTCATGTTTTTGTTTAAATTTATTCCTAGGTATTTTATTCTTTTGCATGCTGTTATAAGTAGAATTATTTTCCCAATTTTCTTTTGGGATTGTTCATTGATAGTGTATAGAAACACAACTGATTTTGTATGCTGATCCTATACCCTGCAACTATACCAAATCTGGCTTCTTTGGGATTTTCGACATGTAAGATACCATGAGCAGGTGGAGATAATATTACTTGTTTCTTTCCAGTTTGGGCGCCCACCTCCCTTTTTCCCCTTCCTCTCGCTTCGTTGCTCTGGCTGAGAGTTCATTACAGTGCTGAATAGTAATAGTGAAAGTGGCCCATCCTCATCTTGTTCCTGATGTTAAGTTTTAAAGCTTAAGGCTGAGTCTTCAGTGTTTTGCCATTGAGTGTGGTGTTCACGGTGGGTTTTTCATAAATGCCCTTTCCAGGTTAAAGAAGCCTCTTCTATTCCTAGCTTTCTGTTTTCATCATGAAAGGGCCCATTTTCCCCCAAACACTATTTCTGCCTTTGTTGAGATAATCATGTGGGTTTTTTCCCGTTGTTTTATTACTGTGGCGTACTACGTTTTGATTGTTTTGATTGGCTTCCCTACGTTGAACCACCCTTGTGTTCCTGGGATAGATAGCAGTTATACGTATAATCTTTTTTTAGTTTAAATTCAATTAGCCGACTTAAAGCACATCATTAGTTTCAGTCGTATAATCTTTTAAGTGTGTGATATTGGATGCTTTGTGGATATAAATATCTTTAAGGATATTTTATTCACAGGGGCTGTTGGTCTGTTGTTTTCTTGTGCTGTCTTTGTCTTTGGTGTTAAAGTAATGCTCGCTTCATAGAGCACGTTAGGAAGTATTCCCTCCTCTTCTGTTTTCGGAAGAGTTTGGGCAGAATTGGTGTTAATTCTGGCCTTTTTCCCTAATGACTGAAGGCTTTGAGCATGTTTTCATATGCTTATTTGTCATTCTGTCTAGTGAGGAGTCTGTTCAAAATGCCTGCCATTTTCTAAAAGTTGAGTTGTTTGTTCTCATACTGAATTTGTGAGATTTCTTTATATTTCTGGGTGCCCGTCCTTTGCGGTCACTTTCATTGGATGGCTGGTCTCCTCCGGCTCTGAGCAGTCTTGCAAAGCGGCCAAGTTCTTGATTTTGATGCAGTCCATTTTATTGATTTTGGTTTTTCTAGTTTGGGGTGTGTGGGTGTTTGTGTGTGTCTGTGACGCAGTGTGTGCTGTTTTAGCCATTTTTACACGGGCCGTTCGTGTACGTGTACAACACCGTGCAGCCGTCACTCCTTTTGGAGCTTCCAGAGCCTTTCGGTCATCCCAGGTAAAACCAAACCAGTGGAATGATAACCGCTCCTCCCCCTGCCCTTGGTAACCTCTGTTCTACTTTCTTTGTCTGTGAACTTGCTGTAGGTAGCTCACACGCGTGCAAGCGTACGATACCGGTCCTTCGTTGGTGGCCCTTCCTGCACATCGTGTTCTCAGGGCGCGCCCCGTTGTCGTGTGTGACAGGGCCTCGTGTCTTTTTAAAGCTGAATAGCATTCTGTGGTGCGGTGTACCCACCACATTTGGCTTCTCCCCGCGTCTATCTATAGACCCTTGGCTTGCTGCCATGTTTTAGCTCCCGGGAACACTGCTGTTGGGAACGTGAGCGCAGAAATATCCCTTTGAGGTCCTGCTTTCGCTTCTGTTGGGTATATGTCCAGAAGTGCAGTTACTGGAATATATGGTAAATCTATTTTTAATATTTTGAGGAACCACCGTGCTGTTTCCCTCCACAGCTGTGCTCTCGCGACGGCGTCGAAGGCAGTGGCCGCGAAAGAATTCTCCAGACGATGTGTGTTGCAGCTTCCCGAGTTTATATAAATGGCGCGGGGACAGGAGCCGTGGGCAGAGGGAGCTGCACTTGCGTATGAAGCTGGTGGTTGTGTGCTCAGTGCTCAGGGGGGAAGGGACGTGCAAGGAATATTAGGTCATAAATCTTTTCTTCAAGCTTCTACTCGTAGAACCACTTTCGCAAGATTCTCCGGCGCTTATCGCTTGGTTGGACAGTACCTGTCGGTGAGATGTGTAGGCAGTCATGAGACCCTCTGAGAATGTGGCAGCCAGCCCGTATCAGGTCCCTATCAGAACTGCTGTAGGTCAGCCTTCCGGACCAAAGGTGGACGTTTTCCTGCTTCTGTCCCTCATCAGTACTGAAGTTTTAAGAACATGAAGTCTTCCAGTCCGTTTATGTGCTCTTTAATTTCTTTCAGCAGGGTTTGGTGGCCTGGTGGCTTTTATTGTACAGTTCTTTTACCTCCTTGGTTAATTCCTAAGTATTTTATCCTTTTTGAGGCTATTGTAAGTAGATTGGTTTTCTTAATTTGTTTTCACTTTGGTCATTGTTAGTGTATAGAAACGCAGTTGATTTTTTGTGTTGATTTTGTATCCTGGAACTTTGCTAATTTATTTCTTAGTTCTATGTGTGTATGTGAGGTGTCCTAGGTTTTCGACAGATAAGAGGTTATCATCTGCTTAACAGATAATTTTACTTTTTCCTTCTCAATTTAGATGCCTTTTTATTTTTCTTTTCTTTTTCTTGCCTAGTGCTCTGACTGCGACTTCCAGCGCTCTGTCAGCTGGAAGTGGTGACAGGTGTCCCAGCCTTGTTGCTGAGCTTAGAGGAAGAGGGTTCAGCCTTTCACCATTGAGTGTGATGTTGGCTGTGGGTTTTCCATATGTGGCTTGTGTTATGTTGAGGTGGTTTCCTTCTGTTTATAGTTTGCTGAGTGTTGTTTTTTTTTTAATCACAGGAGGGGGTTGAATTGTGTCCAGTGTTCTTTCTGCATTATTGAGATGACCATGGGTTTTTGTGTTGTTTTTTTTTCCCGTACTGTTATACTTCCGATAATTTTATACTTAGGAAAAAAGTATTTAATGATAACCCAGGCCAGGGGCCGTGTAGCCCCCGTGGTCCCCACACAGCCTCTCTGCGTTTGGCCTTCGCTTCTAGCCTTTCTCCTGGCACACTCTTCTTTTGCTTTTCCATGGTCCTTAAATGCGTGTATGTGTTTGTCTGCCGTCCGGCTCTCCCACTAGAACATCAGCTCCAGAGGGTGGCGGCCCAGCAGTCATGTGCTCCACTGTGTGCTGGCCTCCGGCGCGGAGATGGCACCGGGTAGATATCTGTGGAACGAGTGACTGCATGGACGGATGGATTCTGGAGGGGCAGCCGTGTACTCCCAGAAGCCTTGGGACATGGTCGGCAACCCCCAGCTTTTTAAAAACAGGAGAGAGTCCTAGAACAGGAAATTCACCAGCTTCAATGAACGATTCCCTGGCCGTCTGGTGCCTTCACCATGTCACGCAATCACCACCTGTACCTGGTCCCAAAGTATGTCCTTCTGCCCCAAAGGAAGGCCTGTCTCCAGTGTGACCCTTGGTGTCTGGCTCCTTCGACTTGGTGGAACTGTAGGAGCTCGTCCGCATGGTAACCTGTATCAGAACCTCGCTCTTTTTCACGGCTGAGTAGCACCCCACAGCATGGCCGTCTCCCCGTCTGTGTCCTCGCTCGTCCGCTGACGGACGCCGGCGCTGTTGGCCGTTTGTGGCTGTCATCAGACGTCTGCTGCCATGAACACATATGTGCGTGTGCTGGTTTGAACACCAGGGTTCCGTTCCTTTGGGCAGATACCTAATGGACTCGCTGGGCCATACAGGATTTCTGTTAACCTCTTTCTTTCTCTCTCTTTTTTTAAAGTAGTTTCCTCGCCCATCATGGGGCTCAAACTCATGACCCTGAGATGAGCCACATGCTCTTCCAGCCGAGCCAGCCAGGTGCCCCAATGTTTAACTTTTGAAGGGACCACCAAACTGTTCTCTGCAGTCGCTGCGTTTTACGTTCCCACCAGCAGCATGCACGGGTCCCAGCCTCCTCTGCATCCTTGTCAGGGCTTCCTGCCTTCCTTTGCTCACTGGATTTCTCAGTCATGGCCATCCTACTGGGTGTGAAGCGGTATCTCATTAAGGTTTTGAATTGCATTTCCAAAGTGACCGATGAGGCCAAGGGTCTTTCTGTGTGCTGGTTGGCCTGTTGCAGAGCTTCTTTGAAAAAACATGTATTCAAGTGTTTTGCCCATTTTTTTAACTGGGTAGTGTGTCTTTTTGTTGTTGAGCTGTGTAAGGGTTCTGTATGAGTTCTGGATAGGTCCCTGTTTTTCAACGCCGACGGCAAAGCACAGTATGGGGCAGAATGAATAGAAGTGAATGTCCCTGAGTTGGGAGCTCAAGGTCATCTAGGGGGATCCAGACGTTGCCCTCTGATCCCATGTTGACCCAGAAGCCTGTATGAGCTGTGGCTGATTTATTCCTGTGGAAAGTGAACTAGAGCATCGGTTGTGGCCTGGGAGAGCAAGGCTCAGGCTGCCCCAGGACAGGGAGCATGTTCAGGACAGGTAAGTTGGTCCTGGCTGTCCTAGGACCAATCAAGGGAGTGGAGTTTTGCTGAAACGCTCCCTTAATGTTGTCTTGGAAGTGGCAGGTTGCATTTGAAGTCCTTGTTTCAGTGTGTGAATTACATTTCGTACAGTGGCCACTCAGTAGAAATAGTTAAGCCCCGCACGTAATTGTTCTTTGTAGCCGTATTTGAAAAGGTCAAAAAAGAAACTGGTGAAATTAATTTTAGTAATGTAAGTCAGCCCGCTCTATCTAAAACATTATCATCTCAACATGTCATCAATATTTTTGAATTCCTGAGATACTTTGCATTCTTTTTTCATACTAGGTCGTAGAAGTTTGGTGTGTGTATTACACATACTGAATCATGCCAGTTTGGACATGACATTTTATCAGAAAGACTTGATCTGTATTTAGACTCCACAAGATTTACATTTGGAGAAAGAAGGAGGTTCAAAAATTCCAGTTGCCGCCGCCGTCCATAAGGGTTTTCACTAACAGCCCGGTATGGACGATCTCCTAGCCCGTGATACTGGTTTTTTTGTGACCTTTAATTCTGAATTAATTGTAGAAACACAGAAGAGTTGCAGAGAACGTGCAGGGTCCTTGTGTTCTGAACCCCCAGCTTCCCTCATGTCTATGTTCCCCGTGACCACGACACTGCTGTTCTTTGGGATTGGTAGACGTTACTAACAGACTTCGGGTTTCCCCGTTTTCTAGTGTTCTTTATCTGTTCTGGGATCTGCTGCAGGAGCCTACACAGCATGTAACATAAGGTCTCTTTTGCCTCCTTCAGTCTGTGATGGTTTATCTGCTTTTCCTCATCTTTTCTGACCTTGATGTTTTAAAAATACTCTGGCCACACATTTTGAAGAATGCCCACCAACTTGGGCTTGCTTGGTGTATTTCCATGATTACAAGGGGTTGCAGATTTTGGGAGAAGAGGACAGAGGAGAAGAGCCCTCCCCGCCCCCATCGTGTTATCCTAGGGAGGAGCTGACGCTAACTTGACTTACTACTGGGGACATTGACCTCGATCCCTTTGTTCAGGTGCGGTCTGCGGGGCTCCCTGCTGTCCTCACTCTCTTCCCGTATTCTGCTAGTAGTCTGAAGCCAGTCAAGTCCAGCCCACACTCGGGGAGAGAGAAATTAAGCTCCACATCCTGGTGGGCATCGTTCAGACCACCCTGGTAACTGGTATCTCTTTGGAGGAGACGCACTGAAAGTTTGTCTCTTGTTCAAGTTTCTTCCGGTTTTAGCCGTCTGTCGGTGGCGTTCTATGATGCACAATCTCCTTCATTTCTTTCATTATTCACTGGAATTTTTTCTGTAAGGAAGTGTCCGTTCTTCCCCTGTATGTACTTATTCACTCATTTATTTACATCAGTGTGGATTCGTGGATATTTGGTTTTTTCCCTCCGGGTTATAATATATATATGTATATATTAGTATATAATATAATTATGTATTTTAATCTATTATTATTTTCAAACTATTCTCACTCTGGCTAGTGGGACCCCCCCGCTTGGGGGGCCTCTGTCCCTTTTTGTTACGTTCCCTTCCCTCACTTTCAGGCACCACAGGGTACTTGGGCTGTTCTTGGGTTTCCCTTCTCTAGCCCTAGAATCAGCCATGTCTGCAGGGGCCCCACTCCCTGTTACAAAAGAGTGGGACGTAAAATCCAAGATCTGGGAGTCAGGTGTGCTTTTGCTCCGGGGGCCTCCCCACGTTTGAGCCTCTCCTGGGACAGAGCTGGGGAGAATGTGCGCTTACCCCGCTGACCCCTGAGTGGCACAGGTGTGAGCTGTGTGGGTCCACATTGATGTGGGGGCTTACTTGGATAAATACTGTTCAGGACTATGAGCATATTTTTTCTTCCTTATGATTTTTAAAGTAATGTGTGCTTTTCTCTAGCTTCCTTTATTGTTAAAGAATAGGGTATATAATAATACAATGTTGGTCAACAGTAGGATGTTAGTTGTTAAGTTTTGGGGGGGTCAGAAGTTTATATGGAGATTTTTTTTTTTTTAAGATTTTATTTATTTATCTGACAGACAGAGATCACAAGTAGGCAGAGAGGCAGGCAGAGAGAGAGGAGGAAGTAGGCTCCCTGCTGAGCAGAGAGCCCGACGCGGGGCTCCATCCCAGGACCCTGAGATCATGGCCTGAGCCGAAGGCAGAGGCTTAACCCACTGAGCCACCCAGGCGCCCCAATATATGGAGATTTTTGACTGCTATGCGGGGGGGAGGGAGATCGGCGGCCCTAACCGCTAAGTTGGTCAAGGGTCACCTGTGCTCCCCAGCCCGCCTGCGTGTTATATCTGTGTCCGTCTGTCGGCATGCAGATCACAGTAACCATCAGCTCATACCGATGGCTTCATCTCTGGTCCCGCACCAACAAGTCTTTTCTAGCATTCTTCCGTTGCTTCGTTTAACTTTCTCTGAGGGGAGATACCTGACCCTCATTATCCACAACATATTTGCTTATTGTTGAAGTCCAGTGGATTGGGAAAGTAGTTTCCAAATTGCTGACCAGTACTCCTAGGAGAAGTAAATTTACTTGCCGGAGTACAGTGTCTGTGTGTAGTTTTTTTTGGTCTTGGGCCTTCTGATGTCTGGCTAAAACACAGCTTCTTCACTGGGTCATTTATTTTACTTCATTTTTTAAATGAAGTATTTTTATTTTTTTTTATTATTATTAACTTATTATTTTTTTTGACAGAGACACAGCGAGAGAGGGAACACAAGCAGGGGGCGTGGGAGAGGGAGAAGCAGGCTTCCTGCGGAGCCAGGAGCCTGATGCAGGGCTCGATCCCAGGACCCTGGGATTATGACCTGAACTGAAGGCACACACTTAACCAACTAAGCCACCTAGCCCACCCCCCCAAGGTCATTTATGGCAGCTCTGCCCTCCCTCTTGGCGCCATGGTCATTCTCTACATGTGTAATGTGGTCAGATTCAACCATCACAGTCTACCTGCCATCTTGGACCCCTCCTCCTGCCTGTCTGGTTATTATCATTGTTGTTTTCATTTGTTTCTAGTGAAATTCACTCTGGATTCTGTCACGTGGTCATGCATCTGCCACAGTAGTGTCGTGCAGAGCAGTTCCAGCCCCCAGACCCCTGCACACTGTCCCTTTGCAGTCAGGCCCCTGCCCCCGTCGGTCCCTTGTAAGCCCTCCTCTGTTTCCCATCCCTGGAGTTTGGCCTCTTCCAGATTGTCCCAGAACTGGGGCCACACGGCCTGCAGGCCTCTGTCGGTGCAGAATGCGCTGAAGAGTCGCCCGTGTCGTCTGAACACGTAGCTCGCTCCTCCTTGTCGTGTGGCTGCGCTGCGGGCCGTTTCCCCGCGTGTGGCATCAAGGACATCGCGGTGGTTTCTGGTTCTGGGTGATGATGAACACAGTTGCCCTAAACATGCCCGTACGGATTTTTGTGAGAATGTGAGTTTCCGGTTCCCGTGCGCAGTGATCCCAGCGGGTGCAGGGCCGCTGGTCGCGGGAGCGGGTGTGTCCGGCTTTACGGGCCGGGCCCGCTGCGTGCCGTGGTGATGCTCCGTGCTCCGGCCTGCGCTCGGGCGGCCGCGGTCTCCGGGGTGTGCCGTCGTAGCTCTCTTCTTGAAAAGTAGCTCTGTGGAGGTACAGTGCGCCTACCGTAGCCTCCATGCGCTGAACGTGCCCATTCCACTGGTGTTTAGTACGTTCGGAGTTGGGCAGCCATCACCCCGGACTCCAGAACGTTCCCTCACCCACCGGGAAACCGTCCCCATTAGCCGTCGCTCCTCATCCTCCCTGCCTCCAGTCCCTCACGGCCACGAAGCTGCTTCTAGCGGTGCATTGGCCTGTTCTGAACCCTTCGTATAAACAGAACCGTGTGGCCCGCGGCCCCTTCGGACTTGCAGCTTCTGGTTAGGGCAGCGTCTCGGAGCTCGTCCACGTCGTAGCGCGCATCGGCTCCGCGCTCCTTCCGTGGCTGCAGACACCCCCGCCCGTGGACGGACCCCGTGTTGTCTGTCAGTTGTGCGTGGTTGCCACCGCCAGCAATGCCGTGTGCGGAGATGCTGCCGCTTCTCGGGGGCGCGCGGCGGGAGCGAAGCGGCCGGCTCGTACGGTCGTCCACGTTTCACTTCCGTGAGCAGTGCCGTACTGTCCTCCGTAGCCACCGCGTTTGCTGTCCCCGCAGCCCTGCTGGCGTCCCGTCTCTCCACGCCTCTCCACGCCCTCGCCCGCGCTTCCTGTCTGTCTGATTCTAGGCGTCCTAGTGCATGCGGACTCGTACCCGCAAACCCAAGCCGAAATCCCGCAGCCTGAATCCGCAGAGTGACCTGCCGGCCGACGACAGTCCGCGTCTTTCCGTGGGTTCGTTTGCAGTTCATGTGTTTCCTTTGGTGAAGGGTTTAGAACTTAGGTGGTTTTGTTGTTGTTAGTTGAAAACAATAAGTTTCCTTATTGTTGGGTTTTAAGGGTTTTTAATAGCTTCGGGTACAGGTATCTCAATACTGCGAGGGTATTGCTGCCCGCCTTCAGCAGGAGCTGGGAGACACGTAGGGAACAGCTTGCTCTGAGGCCTGCGGTGCGCAGGGGTTGGCGGGCCGGGAGGACCAGGAGACGCTCTTCCAGTTTTCTCCGTCGGTGCCCGCTTCTCCGTCACGCCACTTCAAAGAGTGAAGAGGTAAACCAGACAAAGCGGAGGGCAGTAAAGCAAAAGTCATTGAGCAAAGTGACAGTACAAAGCTCCCAAGGAGGGAGGGGACCCGAAGGGGCAGCCTCTGGAGTTTCTGAGTCTAGGGGTCTTGGTGGGCTGTCAGCAGGCTGGTTTCATCTGATGAACGCTCCTTGGACCTGTCACCCAGCCGGATTTTTGTCACCCATCTACGGTATGGGAACAGGTAGGGGATTCCTTCCAGGGTGGTGTAGGAATCCTACTCAGGGTGGTTTTCTCTTGGGAGGGTGGCCCTTGTCCCTGGCTGCCCGCCTTCCAACTGTCCTTCATCAAAAGCAGCAGCGCTGTGGATGCAGAGAGAGTCAGGGGCACTTGGGTTCCGAAGGGAGGCTGGGGGGTCGGCAGGGCAGCCCACCCCAGGCGCACTGGCAAGCCACTGGAGTGCGCTGGCTGGGCGTGGGGGGCGCCACTTGCTGTGTAAAGAGCCTCTCGGGCCCATGTGTGGGCAGGGGATGTGCTGTTAGACCGTCCCTCCGCTGCTTCTGGATTCGTCTGCCTCTGGTCAGGGCTCCAGAATGCCCAGCAAAGTGCGCGTCTCGTGTCCGTCCCAGATTGTGCTGTGGTGCCACGGTCACATTACAGAACAGACCTGCGTCCACGTTTCCGGTAACTAAGTCAGTGGCTGCCAAACAGGAAGTCCTTGTGTGTCCCAGAAGGGGGTGGGTGGGTGGGGCTGGGGAGCTGGGGCGCTTTGGTGTCCACATGGGAGGGAGGCGCCAGGGTTTGGTCTAGGGAGCTGGAGGGCCACTGCCCCTCCCTAGTGTGTGGGCCTGAGGACGTGACCTGTGCCTTACCTTCACCCCCCCCCAGTTGGTGACCCCGTGATTTACCTGCTCGTGTTCACGGTCCACTGACCTTGGCTTGGAGTTGCTGCTTTGGTTTGGTTTTGAGTCATTAGCTGAGGCCGGCGGCAGGACTCGGCCATTCTAGATCTAAGGCATCGTTTGATGTGACTTCATTTTCCTTGGGAATCCTCTTAGATCTGATTTTCTCTTTTTCAAAGTCAAGCAGGTTCCTCTTAGTCCCGAGTTTCTGGCTCGGAGTGGTTGGCAAAACCGAGAGGAGAGAAGGAAATCAGTTGTGAAATGGGAAGGAGAGGTTTTCTACACTCAAGGCGACTGTTCTTTATTTCCCCTGCTGCACTCCCCACCACCCCTCCTGCACCCTACAGGTGTTTGTCAGGGAGCGGGCGCTGGCCTGGGCTCACTTTGGCCAACTGTTCCGTGGTGAGACGCACCAGCAGTGTAATGACACACTCTGGGAGGGGGCTCCTATCTGGTGTGCACGCGGACTTGAAGAGATAACCCCGTTTTCAGAAGTGGTCAAGTGTAAACAAGTTCATTTTGGTTATAAGCTGCTAAGATTAGCTGTCCTCCCTGCCCTCCGCCCCCACCCCTGTAACGAGCTATTACTGGACACTGAGCCCCAGCCGTCACTAACTCTCAGGGGCATCTGAGGTCACAGGAAGGGCATTTTGGTACATTTTATTGGGAAGTTTGCATAGTTTTATTTGAAAGGGTTTTTGGTTTTGTTTTAAAGCAAATTAAAACAGCACTTGCCGGCTTCTGAGCCATGAGCTCTCAGAGGCTTGGGCGCATCCTGGCTGACTTGTGATCTGGGGAAATAGCCACGTGAACCGTGTCATAGGGTTGACGATGAGCTGGCGGGGGTCCCAGGGCCACCGAATCCTGCACTTTTCCATCCCCCTGCGTCCGTCCCCCGCATCAGCCTGCAAAGACCCTCTCTTTTGGGCCGGGCAGGGCTTTTCCCACCAGCCTTCCACTTAAATTGAGACTTGGTATGTGAGAGCCGCTCTTGAGGGATTGGGTGGAGAGCTCACATTCTCCCCTCCCAGCCTGCCCACACTTCTGGGGTCACCACTAGCTCGGCTCTGTGCCCACATGGGGATCAGCTTTTGGGGGCTCCGCAGAACTCCGGAGGCAGGCAGCGCTCTGCACAGGGACCATGGCTGGTTCTGGCAGCCCGGGGGGCCCAGCCTCACTGGGGGGAGTGCTGAGGAGCCGGGACAGAAGGGACTTTGTGCCGGAGAACCAGGGAAAGGTCGGGGGGGCTGCCAAGTTGTGACAGGCCACGTAAGTGCCAGCCCGCTGTGTGGCTCCGATGGCCTTTCCTCGCAGCGTCCTGCCGTTCCTCTGTGGGGGACCCCAGAAGCACCTCTGTTTCCTAGAGGGCAGCGTCTGGAGCGGCGCAAAGAAGCACCTCGTAAGAGCACATATGCGTGAGCAGAGGCTCAGCCTGACCCCGGCACGCGGGGAGGGACAGTCCACCCTCCGGCTCGGCTCCCTAACCAGTGCCTTCTCCTGGGCTCCTTGAGAAGGGGATGGAAGAGTCGGCCTGGAGTCCACTTCCCTGAGTCTTTCCTGACTGCTTACTGCATTTCCTGTGAAGGTGGGAATCACGGAACTGAGTCATTTGCACGGTCACCCCCCAGAGTGAGGGAGGGGTCGGGCAGGCCGGACTGTCAACATTAGGCCACCCCGGGCTCACTCAGGGCCCAGCTCTGGGCTCCCACGGCCTCGGGTCTGACTGTTGATCACGGCCGAGCAGCTGTGTGGCGGGCAGAGGCGGGCCTGACGGACGGCCTGACGGACGGCCTGACGGATGCCCTTCCCGGCCAGAGGCGCGGTCTCTTCTCGCTCCTCGCCTTGTGCGCCCGGAAGCCGTGGTTTTGTTTCCTCCCCTCACTGAGGCTCAGAGCGGTGACGTGGCCTGTCCAGGGTCTCACAGTGAGTTGGTGGCAAGGCTGCTCTGGCATCCAGAAGGTCTTGGACCCCAGAGCCCACGGTTTTCAGCCCACATTGCCCTGTTTTCCTTAAGCCTTTTAAAGTCGTTTTCTGCCCGTAACTACAGAGGTTGATGTGTGTGGGCGGCGGGGACCGCAGTGCTCTCTCCAGTCTTGTCTCCTTGAAGTCACCACTGTAAGCAGTTAGCGACGTCCTTCCAGAAACAGTTTTTTCTGTGGGGCTTGTGTATGCGAGAGACAGACAGACAGGGAGGGAGGGAGATGCATTTTAAAACAAGTCTCTGTGGACCCCCCACATCGGCGCCCCAAACTCTGCCCCGTTGTTCACGACGGCTGTGCAGCGCTCCCTCCAGCTTAGATGGGCTGTAATGTCCCTGACGGCTCCTGTGGAGGGACACTGGGCACCTCGAGGCCTCTCACTTCGGGCGTGCCTCAGTGACCCTCCTCGAACCTCGGAGTCCTAGAAGTGGAATTTCAGGTTTGGTGGTGGTGGCTGTGCATGGAGCTGCCCTTGCTCTTTCCCGGGCGCCCCTGCTGTCCCCTGCGGGCGCACCGTGGGAGCCGGGGGCTCCGGCGTGGCAGGGCTGTGTCCACAGGAAGATGCCAGAGGCCGTGGTCCGTGGACTCGAGTGCCTGACCTTTGTTGGTTCAATGTGGCCTTGACAAATGATTAAATGCCACCAAACCTCAGTTTCCTCTCGTGACGTGTGGTGAGGGCAGTGACTAAGTCCCAGAGCATTTGTGAGCGGGAAGTGGGGCTGGGTGAAGCCCGTGGCGCGGTGCCTGGCCCCAGGGACGGCTCCCTGAGTGGGGCTGGTGGCAGCGTGGCCGCTTGAAGCAGAGAGTGAAGTGTCCACCAAGTGGACCCAGGGCTGGAGGCTTTTGTTGGGCTCCTCTGGGCTCCTGGAAGGGCCCTGTCTGTGCCCTGGTCCCCAGTACCCGGAGAGAGTCCGTCTGTCCGGTCCACAGATGCCCAGGGCAGAGCTGCGAGCAGGGCTGGCTGGAGCAAAGCCTGGGCCGTGAGAGCCTTTTTTTTTTTTTTTTTTTTAAAGATTTTATTTATTTATTTGACAGACAGAGATCACAAGCAGGCAGAGAGGCAGGCAGGCAGAGAGAGGAGGAAGCAGGCTCCCCGCTGAGCAGAGAGCCCGATGTGGGACTCGATCCCAGGACCCTGAGATCATGACCTGAGCCGAAGGCAGCGGCTTAACCCATTGAGCCACCCAGGCGCCCTCGTGAGAGCCTTTTAATGCAGAAAACTTAAAGATCCCTACGGAAGCGGAGAGGGGAGCAGAGCGGACCGCGGTGCGGCCCGGCAGCTGCACACGGGGCCGCAGGGTGCTGCTCACCGCTGGTCCCGCGTTATTCTGAAGCAACTGCAAGACGGCCTGTCTTGTCATCTGTAAATGTTTCAGTCTGTGTCTGTAAACAGTACGACTCTTTTAAAGTATTTAATTACAGCGTCATCATAGCTGGGAATGAGCAGATTAACATTCCTAATATCAAATGTCCGATGTCAGTTTTATTTTATTTTCATGTATATATATATATTTTAATAATTCGTTCAGATCAGGATTCAGAGAAGGTCGGCGCCTGGTTGCTGCATTTCTTACGCTTCTGTGAATCTCGCTTGTCTCTCCGCCTCTCTCTTTCCCCCTTGCAAAGCCTTTTAAGAAGCTGTATGGGTTGTCCCGTGGGGATGTTACTGACTACAGCCCTGCAAGCTGGCAGGTAGATATAGGGCCACGATCAGGTTCATGTTTAACTATTTTTTTGAACCCTGAGGCCTTCTAACAGGGATGGCAGACAGAAGTGCGGGCAGGGCCCAGATGGCCCAGACTTCGCCCCGAGGCCCTCCTTAGCTGGTGTGTTCTGAGGGGCACACGGGGTGGGGCAGCCAACCTGGGGGTCCTCCAGGGCCAGCCCACCCTGCTGCAGAAGAGGATGGCCTGAGGTGGTGGAGAGGCAGCAGCTGAAACCCTAGGTGTGGTCAGCCACCGCACGGCGGTGGGCGGTGGGCCATGGGCCGTGGCCCGGGCTCCCGTGGCCTGGACTGCCCGAACGTGGTGGATGAGTCCACGCGCCGTCAGCTTGGGCGCTGGCACCAGTTTGTCCGGTTCCTCTGCGTCCTAGTCTGCTGGGTCTGGAGAGACACGCTGGCCCGGGGCCAGCATCCTGGACAGTGGGTGGCTGCCTGTGGCCCGCGCCAAGAACGCTGGAGGCCAGCTTCGGCTGCCTTTGCTGAGAGTGGGGCACCCGTAGGGTCCGGCTGAAAGGACAAGGATGTTGCTCTCGGGACTGTGCCGTGCCGCCTGCGTCTCCCGAGAAGCTGGCTGGTTTCCCAGGCGGGGGGTGTCGCAGGCCGGGTAGAGGTCTCCACCCAGAGGGAGCTCGGGTCAGCCCTTCTCAGTGCGCTGTGATGCACACCTCGGCTGCCAGCAGCCGGACACACGGTGGGCGCTCGGGGAAGGCCTCCACCTGGCCCACGTGCTGTGTGCCCAGCTCTGGGGAGCCCTAAAGCGCCCCTCCTGCTTGGCTCCAGGGGCCAGGGCTTCCAGCAAGCGTGGGCCGCCCGTGGGGCTCCAGGCAGCTCGTGCACCTGTGCAGTTTCTTCACCCGCGAAACGGGGCCACTGAGAGCATCCGTGTTCTGGACTATGAAGCAGTCGCATGTGTTAAGTGCTTGGAAAAGTGTCTGGCCGTGGTAGACGCCGGCAGATGCCGGCCACGGCGGGCTCGGCCCCGGGCCTTCTGCTCCGCCCCTGTGTGCGGCAGCTAGAGCCACAGAGCAGCCCTTCGGCGGCCCCGTGAGCTCCTGTTTTCCTGCTGGCAGATCCTGTGGCTTCAGTCACTGTCTGTCTGGCGGGTCTCCCAGGTGACCTCCTACAGCCTAGAGCTCTTTCTGGTAAAAGCGATAGCTTCCCTTTCTCCACAGCACCAAGCTGAGGCCATTAGCTGCCTTTGCACTGAGTCCCCTCATGGAATTTCCAGAGAAATAGCGAAACACCTGCGGAGGAGGAGGAGGGCATTAGCAAGCCCCGCCCCCCGCCCCCGCAGTCCCCTGGCTCCTGCACGTGGCTGCGCTCGGTGGGCAGTCTCTGCAGCCCGTGTCATTTTGGAGCAAGCCCCAGACGTCGTGATTTCATCTGTCCCTGTCTCAGAACGTGTCTCTAAGAGATAACGACTGCTTTTCAATAATAAAATAATAATACCGGTATCACACCTACAAATGAGCACTTCCTTAATATGCAGTGTGGAAAGTTTTTTTTCCTGTTTGAATCAGCATCTACAGGTAAGACCAACGTGCTGTGATTCGTGAGTCGGCCCTGTGAGAAGGTGTAAGAGAAGGGAAGGGTCTCCCTCTACCACTGCTTCTCCCGGCAGTTGACGTGTGAAGAAACTGGCCCACGTATCCCGGCAGTTCGGGGTCCCCGGCTCTCTGTTGCTTCTGTGCGCGCTGTCATCCAGCACCGTCCCCTAATTCGTGTGTCCCCAGTCAACATGAACTTGAATGTGGTGCTGAATCCTCCCTGGGAGGCGGTGCGATGGCCTCGTCTGTGGCCGGTGGTCGAGCTGTTGGCCGCAGCGGGTGCACCGCGTCTCCGATCCCTGACCCATTAGGAGGACAGAACGCGGTGCTCAAGTTCCTGCCACACGCAGTAGCGGAGACCCCGTGCAGGCTGCCTCTCGGATCTTCTGTGTTTTTACCTCGTGGAAAGGCAGGACAAGTGCTTGATGTGGTTTGTGTGTGTGTGCTTTTTTTGTTTTTTTTCCTCCCTTTATTTGCCGGGTTCAGACCCTGCCCCCTGTAGTGGCACCCTACAAGCCGGGGGGTGTTGGCTTCCTGCGACACAGATCTGGGCTTGTTCTTTCTTTCTTTCTTTTTTTTAAGGGTTGCCATTGTTTTTTTAAAGATTTTATTTTTTTGAAAGAGAGAGTGTACAAGCAAGGGGACTGGCAGGGAGAGGGAGAAACAGGCTCCCCTGAGCAGAAAGCCCAACGTGGGGCTCAATCCCAGAACCCTGGGATCATGACCCGAGCCAAAGGCAGACGCCCAAACAACCAAGCTACCCAGGCGTCCCTGGGCTTGTTCCTTCTGAGTCCAGATCCCCCTGTAGACACCTCTGCCCCCAGGATGTGGCCAAGGCCCATCTCTCCAGGTCACCTGTGCCAGCACAGTCCTCCCTCCCTTTCCAGCTGTAGCCGTCTGGACTGTTGGGGCTCTAGGAAGGTCTGTGCTGTGGCCTGTGCAGCTTCCCCCCAACCCCTCCTTGACTGACTCATGGCCCCTCTCTAACCCTAACCCTAACCCTTCAAGGTGGCCCCCTGTCCACCCCCACTGTTGGGTCGTGCTCTGCTCTTGCCTATCTTAACGCCTCGTTCCTTGGACAAAAATGCCCTAAGTGCAGGATGGGTCCCCACACCCCTGCCTCCAAGGGGTTCCCAGGTTGGTGGGGACACCGCTCCGCTGCGTCGAGCGCCTCCGCGAGGTCGGCAGGAACTGTGCAGGCATGGGGGGAGGGGCCGGTAGAGTGTGATATGGGGGCTTCTTTCTCTTCCTTAGCGAGCAGTTGGAAAGCTGCTGGCCAACGGCCCTGGAGCAGAGATCCCCATGGCTCGCCTGCACGCTCTTGCCGGGATTGCCAACCCTCCACGTAGGCAGGAGGAAGCATGATGCCGAGCCTTCCTGTCTACACCGAGTGTTGGACTTGGGAAGGCCAGCGCTCCCTAGGCCGACCTCCTCACCCCTCATCTCTCAGACCAGGCCAGGGGAACAGTTTCCAAGTCTGCTTTAGAGGGGCAGGCGGTGGAAACCATTCCAGCCGACCCTGAGGGCTGCTGGGGGGAGGACAAGGCCTGAGTTACCTCTCTGGTTGGCACTGCCTTGGGAAGGCCTCTTTACGTGCCTTCTCTGTACAGGCTTGAGGTCCCAGAAGGCAGAGTCTGTGTCTCTTTCATTCAACAGGTGCACCTTCTCCTTGTGGCCTAAATGGGGGCGGGGGAAGGGAGTGAGTTGTCCACACACAACTGCAGGACCTCACTTCTGTCCCCTTTATTCAGACACGGGCACAGGGCAGGCCGGCTTCCCACGCCCAGCGGTCACCCATCCACCAGAGCTCAAAAAACCCAGCGTGGCTCCCATAACTGTGCGACCGCTGGCCAGGGAGACCAAGGAGGAGGGGGAGGGTGTGAGGTGGCCCGAGCCCCTGGCCGCAGTCAGAGTGGCAGGAATGAGGCTCAGCCCCGACCTCTGCTCCCTTTTCCCCCCAGGACTGTGACCCTGCCGGTCTGGGTAGAGGGAAGGGTGGAAAAAAGAGTGTGGGCCTGCCTGTGTGGGAGGCTCCATGCTTCTCTTCCTTACCCCTGCTTGCCCCGTCCTGAAGTGGGAGCCCCTGCACCAGCACCCCGGCTCCGAGGTTTTCTCTCTTGCTGGAGAGCATTTTAAAAAATTGCCTACAATTCACGTATCAGAAAATTCCCTTTTAAAGCGTCCAGAGTCCGTGGTTTTTAGTCAGTCTTCTAACTCTGGAACATTCCATCACCCCAGAAAACAGCCTCACCCCCACCAGCAGTCACTCCGCATCCCTAGGGCCCCGGTTCCTGACAACTACTAGTTCCCCTCCCGTCCGTGGAGGGGCCTGTTCTAGACGTGTCGCACACGCGGACTCACACCCTGTGTGGCCTTCTGCGTCTGAGCGTCCTGGGCTCCGGGTCTGTCCCCTCGGGCAGCGCCTGTTGGCGTCTCGCTCCTGTTCGTGGCTGAGAGACGCACCCGTGCGTGGAGGGACACGTTACTTTCATCCGTCGGGACGCTGGGGTTGCGTCCACTTTGGACTGGGGTGAATCTGGCTGTGCTGCGGACACGGATGTACTAGTGTTTGTGTGATCGGGTTTTCATTTCTCTTGGCTGTGTATCAGGAGAGGCGTAGGGGGCGGTGACTCTGTAGCAAACGTGGGGAGGGGCCCCCCGACGGCCCTCGGGAGTGACGGCCCTGGGCACGGGGCAGGGACGGCGCGCTCCAGTGGCATGTATGGGGCGCCCGTGCCCCACGTCCTCGCCACCACTTGAGATTTCCCACTTCGTAGAGGGGCCGTGCTGGGGGCTGGGAGGTGTGATCTCAGGGTTCGGATCGGCCCGTCCCCGATCATCAGTGACGCCGAGCATCTTCTCGTGCGCCTGTCGGCCATTTGGACGTCTTTGGAGCTGCCCCCCACTCCACCAGGAAGGGAGCACGGGGTGGAGACTGTGGGGTCGCAGGCCTCAGAGCCTGGGCTCAGGACCCTGTACTGCCACGCGTCAGCCGAGTCTCGAAGCCTCGGTCTAGCGTTTGTTGATGGGTGCCGTGAGGGTCGACGGAGAGGGGCTTCTCCAGCAGCAGGAGTGTTTCCGGTAGCCGTCGGAGAACATCGTTCTTCATGGTCTGTGTGCCTCTCGTGGAGCCTGCTGTGCTGGGTGCGGTGCACATCGTAAGTGCATTTGTCTCGGAAAACGGAATAGAGGCGGCGGCGCCCGAGAGGAGCGGATAAGGGCTTGAGGGGGACAGACGGGGAGCCCTGGCACAGGAGTGGGTAGAGGCCGCCGGCGGGGCGTGTGTCCTGGGGCTGTCCCCGTGGCCTCCTGCCCGCCCCTCTGAGGTGACTTCCTTGTCTTCTTTGTTGAAGGAGGAGCCCCGGAAGGTTTGCTTCACCTATGACCTGTTCCTGAACCTGGAGGGCAACCCGCCCGTGAACCACCTGCGCTGTGAGAAGCTCACCTTCAACAACCCCACCGTCGAGTTCCGCTACAAGCTGCTGATGGCCGGCGGGGTGAGTGGCCCCTGCTCAGATGGGCGCGGCTGCGGCGCGGCCGCCGGGCTGCGGCAGGCTCGGTGCTGGGTGCTTGTGGGTCTTCCAGGCCCGTCTCGTCCGCGTCGTCGGGTGCCCGAGACCTGGAGGGGCGGCCGCCCCGCGCTCGATCCGGGTGCCCCGAGTCGGGGCCGGGGCGTTGTCCGCTGTGAACGACCAGTGACTGGTTAGGGTTTCCTGGTTGACGGTGGTTAATTAGCATCTTTCTCCATGGGAAGGAGGGGTGGGAGGAACGGGCGTGGGGCCAGGCTGTGAGCGTGGCGAGGCGCAGGAGCCGGCTTTGAAGCACATCGGCAAGGCTGGGCTGGGACGGCGTCATCTGGGGAAACAGCAGGGGCTCCCTGTGGGGTTCCCTGGCGATGCGCGTTGCCTGGCGGTTTTGTCTGAGGGAGGCCAGACAGAGGCGTCAGCTCTCAGAACCCAGGCCTCTAGGCTGGGCTTCCGTGTGTGGTGGCCCCGTGCCGGGAGCACGGCTGAGAACCGGAGGAGGGGCGTTGGGTGTGGATGGGATGCTTGGGTGTGGAGGAGGAGGGGTGCCTTGGGAGAGGCTGGACCGCGTGTGCCGAGGGAGGGCCAGGCTGAGGACGCGGGGCATCCCAGAGCCCCCGTTGACACCCCAGCATTGCTGGGCATTTGCCCAGCCACCAGCCAGGAGGGCGCGGGTGCGCGTGGTGGGCCCGGCTGCCCCCCCCCGGAGCACAGGAGTCTGGTTGGGCTTCTGTAGGCCTCCAGAGCAGTCCTTTCTGACTCAGCTGGGGCTTTTACACTTTGTTTTTCTTTCTTTTTTTTTTTTTTAAAGACTTTATTTATTTGACAGAGATCACAAGTAGGCAGACAGGCAGAGAGAGAGGGGGAAGCAGGCTCCCTGCCAAGCAGAGAGCCCGATGCGGGACTCGGTCCCAGGACCCTGGGATCACGACCCGAGCCGAAGGCAGAGGCTTAACCCACTGAGCCACCCAGGCGCCCCTGTTTTTCTTTTTTAATAAAGGCACTCACTTATTCATTGTAGAGAATTGGATTATGTTCTGTCAGGTTCCTTATAAAAAATGAGTGTGTGATTATCATCGAGCACGTGACGGCTGATGGGAACAAGCAGGGAGGTGCTGGAACCCGTTCACAGAGGCGTGTGTCCTGAAGTTTGCCTGGGCGTCCCGGAAGAGCCGAGGAAGTGGGCGGGGCTGCCGGGGTCCGGGCTGCTCCCCAGCTCGGCTTCGCCACCTACTTTCCGTAGCCGGACGCTCCCAGAGCCTGTCTCCCAGAGCCTGCGTAGTCAGCCTGGCTTTGGGAGGCACACGGTGCTTAGCATTCCTGGCTTCCCAGAGCTCTGGGACCCCGGAGGGACTGTCCCCCGCTGCCCCCTGCGTAAGGAGGTTTTCTTTGCTAAGAAGAGACGAAGGCTCGATGTGCATCATCAAAACATATAAAACTGGAGGGCGGAGGCGGCGACGGGGAGAGGTTGGGAGTGCAGGTCCGGCGAGCCGTTGGGAAGGGCCAGTCGTGGAAGGAGGAGGCAGAGCCTGGCACGGTGGTCTCTGCCCGGTGCGCCTCACTCCAGGGAGGGCCACCTGGAGACCTGAATGGTTGGTCAGGAACTCTCTCTCCCTTCGGGGCTCTAGGCCTCTGGGGCTTGCCCTGGGCTGATAGCAAAGCAGGGCTCTCCGGTCTTAGGGCAGCTGGAACCATGGATAGGATGGTAGCTTCCGGCACGTGAGTCGTGGTCCTCCCGTGCCGTTCTGAGCAGAGCATCCCCATTGGGGCTGGCATTTGCCGTCCCGTGGCAAGTGACCTCAGACCTGCCCGAGCTGATGTCGGTGCCGAGAAAACCGAAGTCGCGAACCCACCCATAGGTTGGTGAGACCTGCCTTGCTGGCCGCCCCTCTGCCGGCGGTCTCCCGGAGCCCCGTGACCCCTCGCCGAGCTGCGGGCACCTGCTCAGCCGTGGCCAGACGAGCTGTGCTCCTTGCTGGGTCGTCAGAGGCCCGACCCCTCAGCTCGCCCCATCGGCAGCTGAGCCGCACGGAATAGAAGCTCCTTCTGCGACCGAGGGTCTGTATTTCCGTCGGGTGCGGCGGGTCCTCATGAGGTGCGGCGGCGGAGGTGGAAGGCGTTCTCTTGGCTCACTTGACGTCTCTCAGAGGCGGCTGTTATGAGGGAGAGGGACAGGAGAGGTGATCGCTGCATTGTCCGGGAGCTGCGTCCGGCCGGGACAGTCAGTAGAAGGGAAAGAGGCCTGAAGGCGAGAGTGGCAGGAAATGCTAGTGAAGGAGCGTTGGGACCTGTCTGTGCCCCTGGGTCGGGTTGTAGTTGCTTCTCTGCGTCCGGCGAGTCCTTGCAAGCCTGAGAACGTGGGGCTCTGCCCGCGGCCCGGGCTGCTCAGCCAGAGCGTCGTGCTCGGACAGGCTGTGGGGAGCCACCGGGGAGCCGGGGGGCCACGGGGCAGGGGCACGAGGGGCTTCGCTGAGCTGCTTTCAACCCCGTGGCCCCTGACGCCAGCCTCCTCAGAGGAAGGGTTTGGCTGGTCAAGGAACCCCAGGTGCTCAAGGTTATTAATGATGCTTTTTCTACGGAACTAAATGCTTTTCCCTCCTTTTTTCCTTTTTTTTTTTTTTTCCACTGTGCGCTCTATTTTTTTGTTCTGTCTCGTCGCTCACCGGAAGGTTCCCTGTGAGCGGCTGGCCGCTGGCCATGTTAGCGCGTAGTGTCAGTATTCGGACGACCTGCCCCAAGCCTTCTCTCCTTCAGCAGGTGCGGCAGGAGCCTGGGGGCCGCGCTGGACTCGGCCATTGTTTCCCGGGAGCACCTCCCGGCAGGACCCCAGGCCCTTCCTCCTGGCAGCACTCGGCTGACCGCGCCGGGCGCCCGCCGCTCTCCCCCGCAGGCTCGTGCTGCGGCTTTTGCAGAGAGCTGCCCCCACCCCTGTGCAGTTCCCTCCTGCCTCTGCCTCCCATGCTGCCGGTTCGGTCACCTCCACCTGCTGGACCATGGAGGAGGGCGCACCCTCCCCAGCCCCCGGAGATGGGGAACCCGGCCATCCACAGTTGCTCGCTCCGCCGCACGGCTGCCCAGTGTGGGTGTCTGGCTGGCCTCTTGCCTTTCCAAGCCGTGCTTCTTGTCCTTCTAAACCGCAGCGTGCAGGTCAGCTTGGGCCACAGCTGCCTTCTCGTGCTTCTCGGCCCTCTCCGCCAGTCTTCGTGGCCTGGCCCTCCTGTCTGCCGTGCTCTGGGCTCTCCTTCTAGAGGCCATGCGGCCGCACCAGGGCCCAGCCATCCTGGGACCCTGGCTTCTCTTCGCTCTACGCCTCGAGCCCGCTTCGCTCCAAGCACTCAGCCCCCCAGCCCCTCGTGGAGGACAAGCCTTTGATTCTTTGGGAAAAGTGGCCTCCGGCCCTCCCTTGCTCCTCCGCCAGAAGGCGCTCCCACAGCCTCCGGCCAGGCTCCTAAAGGCTGACTTCTCTTGCCGGTCAGAAATCCAGCCTGCCTCCTTGCTCACTGATAACGTCTGTCTCTTCTTTATCACTAGGTGATGGTAATGCCCGAAGGAGCAGAAACGGTGTCCAGGCCCAGCCCCGACTACCCCATGTTACCCACAATTCCACTCTCTGCCTTCTCTGACCCCAAGAAGACCAAACCGTCCCACGGCTCCAAGGTTAGTGAGGCGGAAGGCCCAGTCACGTGGGAGCGCTGGGGCCCAGTGGTGGGTCCTGGGCTCAGGGCGCCCCCTCTGCAGAGCTGGACCTTCCGTTCCCAGACTCGCTCCCTTGGCTTCTTCCTCTTGGAGCGCTCGGCTCCACCGGGCAGCTCCCTGCCGTTGCGGAGGGTCAGCGCCTGCGGGAGCACGGATAGCTGCGGGACTGCAGGCTCTTCGCCCTCTTCCTCTTAAGGCCAGAGAGCCCGCCCCGTCCTCGCTGCTCCCACTGTATCCGTGGGCCTTAGGACCCCTCAGGCAGGACCCCGAGAGTCTCACGTGGTTGGGGGCCACGGACAGAGCGTTTGCGCGACAGCCACGGCCATCCGGCTCCCAGGCCTCCTGAGCGTGGCCAGAATGCCCCATCTGCCGGGACTGGATGCCTCCTCCCCGGGCTGTTCCAGGCTTGGCCTCTTTCTTTGGGAGCAGCTCTCGGCGCAGACCGCTTATTTAGGGGAAGGGCCAGGTGGGACAATGTGGTGAGGAGGCTCATTTCCCCCAAGAAATATTTTTGTCTCTTGTCTCAGTCCTGTTGGGCAGGCGGCACTGTGCCTCCCCGAGACCTCTCTCTGAACTGTTAAGGAGTGGTCACTGGAGCCCTTCGGATAGGGTCCCGATGTGCATACAAGCTCGGGAGTGCGTCCTGTTCCCCTGTAGCTGCCTACGGGGCTCTGTGTCCCGGAGGTCAAGCCCTTCGGGCGCTCGGGGCACCTGCCTGTCCTCCCACACCGACCGCACGGGTTTATCCACTTCGTGTCTTTGTGTTTCTCTTGCTTCACTCACTTGTTGGGTGCTGTGGGCTTGGGGCGCCCCAGGTGGCCTGGGCGGAGCTCTCGGCCTGTCTTACAGCTCTCCTCGTCAGCAGCCCGGGAGGAGAGCTGCATCCCCCAGGCGGGGTCTTTCTGGCACTTTCCACAAGGCCAGTGGGTTTCTGACATCCTGGATTTGTCTGACTTATGCGGTCCAGACGTGTGTGGCTGGAGTCCAGGCAAGGCTGCAGCTCGGGGGTTTTCTCCCCTGCTGGCCCCCCGGGCCTGTCCTTCCCTGACACATGTGGAGGGGAAAAGGAAAAGAAACTCTTGCAGAAGATCTGGTGGCTTCTCTCTCAGCCATCCACAGTTATTTGGGGCTCTGCGGAATAGGAGCAGTAGGAACTGACATTTCTTCCGTATGTGTCACTTGCAAGCCACCCGGACACCACGAGGGAATGCCCTCCTGGGTGGCCAGGACACCGCCGGGGCTGACAGGGCTGCATCGGCGAGGGCTGCTCGCAGCCTCTCTCGCCAGGGTCTTTGAGATCCCCAGGAGCCCCCAGGCCGGAAGTGCGTGTCTGAGGCGGGGGGCAGTGTTCACTGCGCAAAACCCCCCCCCCCGGTCCCGGCCCCAGGCTCTTTCTCCCCTCAGGCACTGTGACTAAGGAGGCACCTGCACGGGGGTTTCTTAGGCAGCCAAAGGCAGGTTCTTCTCTGCTGGTGGCTCTGCAGTCTTCTGCTTCTGAGCCGGCCATCTCTCTCTCCCCTCCCCGGACGGCACAGCCTTGTGCCGGCCTCTGTCCAGCTGAGGACCTTCCTTTGGGCACTGGCTGTTCTCCCCCAGATTGCTTCTCTGCAGCCTGGAGCCAAAAGGTCTGATCGGCCAGGCCACATACTCTGGGCAGAGAGGGCTTGGGGGGAAGGTTTGGGTCCTTGTACAACCTTGGCCACTGGCCTGGGGACTGCTGGAGGGTCGGGCTGTCGCAGCCCTCTGCAGATCGTTCCCTGACGGTTCTGTCCGTACCTCTGCCAGGCAGGGATCCGAGCCTCCTGGGAGCGGGGTGGGACCCTGGGAGGCTCACACCCCCCTAGGGGTGGTGCCCTCCAGCCCCTGCCTGGCAGCTCCCCTGGACCACACACATGGGGCTTCACAGGCACCTGCACCTCGGTCTGATGGCAGCCACTTGGCCCAGCTGACCTCTCTCTAAAGCTTGGTTCTTAGTCATCTTGGGGGTCACTAACAGTTTTGAGAATATGACTGTAATGAGTGCTTACGCCTGGGAATATCTACATTATGTTTGAGTTAGTGTGTGATTTCACATAGCCCGGGTTCTGGGGGTCTGTGTGCAGCCCCTCCGCCCCGGGTGAAGAGCTGCTGCTGCAAAGGGTGGCTGTGGAGGCGGGGTGGACCCCAGGGCTTGGGGCTGGGGAGCTGGGAGGTGGCATGACGGAACTACATTGGAGGCGTCGGCCAACGTGCCTGTCGGCTCTGCTTTGCCCCGCCTCTGGCGCTCGGATGGGTTCGTGCAGCCCCAGCAGGCACATGGACCCTGCAGGAAGAGGCCGGAGTGGCGTGTGGAGTTTGCTTCTTGCCTCCCTCCTTGGGGGAGCAGCTTGCTGGGGCGGGGAGCCCCGTTATGCAAGCCCGGCGCAAGGGGGCTGCCCCGTTAGACGGGCTGCTGGGGGCTCATGCTGTGAGCATCCCTTCCCCCAGCCCTGGTGACGTAAGAGCTGGGGCCACAGCCCCTGGGTGGTGTTTCTCCAGGGAGGTGGCAGTGACCCACGGCCATGTGGGGCTGTCCCCGAACCTTTGGCACTGATGTGGGTAATCGATTTGCAAGAAGACGGCGACCCGAGTGGATGAGAGGTGGTCAAGGCTGCGCCTTCTGTCCCTGTGGCTCTCTGCTGGGAGGGTCCCGTGGCGGCCTGTGGGAGCAGCAGGGGCCTTGCTGCTGGGGATTTTCCTGCCGTCTCCTGCGTGCTCCAGGCTGTCCCCTTGGCACTGGGGGTGAACCGGTGAAATGTGGCTGCCTGCGTGGTGCAGGTCACCCTCTGGTCTGGCTCTGTTGGTTTCCTGGTGTCCTTCGTTCTGCAGAGCCTTGGGGCTCCGCTATGCACCTGGCTGCCTGAGTGGGCTGGAGCCCTTAGCAGCTGACCGCAGCGGGCTCCTGTCTGGCGTACCCAGATATACAGGGTGATGGGGGGCTTTTGATAGGAAGGAAGCCCGAACGAGGTGTCCCATGGGGCTCCTGCCTGCAGACTGCGCCAGCTGCTCAGGGCGGCGGGGGGTTGGTGGCAGTGACCGAAGCCCCCTCTCGGTTGAGTGCTTGCTGCCTGCCGGGCCCTGCACCCTTGCCCAGTGAGGTAGGTGGACCTGCCCTCGTTCAGAGGAAGCCTAGGTGTGCAGGGTTGGAACCCCCAGCCCAGCCTTCTCAGTAGCCCGGCTCAGGGCCCCTCTCTGCGTCCGTCCCCGGAGGGAGCTCCGTGACCTGGTGGACCAATGCTAGAGTCTGGGCTCCACCCTCAACCCTCTGAATTTCCAAGGTGGACACCCAAGAGTCGTCCATGTTTTAGAGACACTGCCCAGGTGGCTTTGATTCCGAGAGGTTTAGGAGCTGTTCCACACAGGGCCTGGGAATCCAGCAGGTGCTCAGTAAATGCCGGCCATGGGGGTCAAAGAACAGCTGTGCTGGGTCTGCACTGGGGCTGGGGTGGGGGTGACCGGGCAGGAGGCGCGCAGGCTCTGTGTGGGGACAGAAGAGGGGGCGCCTGCCTGCTGGTGCCCCCCCGGCCCCTCCCCAACACCACGCGCAGCCTCCACTCGCCTGGGCCGCGGGGAAGCTGCGAGGTGCCGGCGTGGGAGCGGGTCGATGTGGCTTGCCTGTCTCATATCTGACTCACCGTGTGCTCTTCTTGAATCCCTCAGGGAATGTCAGTTCAATTCAGAGGGGAATCTTAGCCTGCAGTCGCCCGGGACCTGCTGACACTTCCTAGTAGTTTAAAGGGACAGCTCCATTTAAAACTCTCACCTGCTGCCTTACTTTTTCGCTTTATGGAAGATTTTCTCTAGCTGAGTCTGAATCAGGTGGATTATACTTTGTAGGGGTCGGGGGAGGCGGAGCAGGGCGGCCCCGAGATGCCATCTGACCGTGTCTTTCCCCTCCTGCCCGGCATTTCAGGACGCCAGCAGGGAGAGCGGCAAGGCCTGCAAGACCCACAAGACCGCCAAGGAGCACCGGGAGCGGCCGCGCAAGGACTCCGAGGGCAAGGCCCCGTCCAAGGAGCCGGAGCGCGAGCAGGCCAGGAGCGCCAAGGACGCTGCGCGGAAGCTGGGCGAAGGCCGGCCGCCCAAGGAAGAGAAGGCCCCACCGGCCAAGGCCGCATTCAAGGAGCCCAAGATGGCCCTGAAGGAGACCAAACTGGAGAGCATGTCCCCCAAGGGCGGGCCCCCGCCCCCGCCCCCCCCCAAGTCTTCCAGCAAGCGGCCGGCCGCCGCCGACTCCCCCAAGCCCAGCGCCAAAAAGCAGAAGAAGAGCAGCTCCAAGGGGTCCAGGAGCGCCCCCAGCACCTCGCCCCGCACCTCATCTTCCTCCTTCTCGGACAAAAAGCCAGCCAAGGACAAGGGCAGCGCCAAAGGGGAGAAGGTCAAGACCGAGAGCGAGCCCAGGGAGATCAAAAAGCCCCCAGAGGTGGAGGAGTCCAACTCAGAGGACGAAGCCTCCTTCAAGACAGAGGTGAGGTGGCGCCTGCCCTGCCCTCCCCTCCCCCCCCCCGCCCTCTCTCTCCTCAGCCTGAGCTGCTTGAAGCCTGTGGGCCCGAAGGTCACATGAGGAGGCTGGGGTCCGGGGTCCCCACTTGCTCTTTGTAGCTTTGGGCAAACCTCCACACCTCTCCAAGCCTCAGTTTCCCCTCCGGTCAGGCAAGCTGGAGACCGTGCTTAGGGAAGAAGGGTTTTGGTGCTTGGTTCGGAGCCCTCTTCTGTGGACAGCTCCCTGCACGGGCCAGGGTCTCGGGGACCGATCATGGGTCACCGCGGCGACTTCCCTGGCCACCGCAGGGTCATTCCGTCCGGAATTGCTCCCCCTGCTCCTGGGGCGTCCCTGAGTGTCTTCCTCCGCTCTTCGGGTCTGCGAACTGCAGCCGGCCGCTGGGCCTCCCCGCCCGGCCTCACCACCTCACCACCTGCCCTCCCCCTGACCACCTGCTCTCGTGCGCGCAGTTTGCGGCTCCTGCCGCAGCAGCTTTTCTAGGCAGCGCTGCAGGTCGCCGTTAGAGACGGCTGAGCCGTGGGGCAGCCGGTAGCCAGATGGCTGCCTGGGGAGCCAGACCTCCCAGGGGCCTCGGGGGGCGGCCCCCCACCCCCCGCCGCTGTGTGGCATCTGGGGGTCAGAGGACAGGTGCTTGGCTGGAGGAGTGGCTGAGTGACCCCCAACTTGTGTCACCTGCCCCTGCCCCCACTGCCTTTTTGTGTTTCCAAATCCTCATTCACTCTGGGAGGCAGAAGCCTCGCCTCTGGTGTTGCCGCTCAGAGCTCTGCTGGGACTTGGAAGTGGCTCCCGGGGGCCGGCTGTTGGAGGCAATGGTGTGGGCTTGGGGCGACAGTTTGGCCCGTGGGTAACCATGCGCCCCGCTGGCTTAGGGGTTCACACAGAGCTGTCAGTGACGTGTGCCCCATATCCCTCCATCTGCCAGTGACCTTGGAGCCCCCTGGGACGGGGCCTGTTCTCTGCAAGCCCCCAGCAGTCCCGGGCCACAGCGGGAGCTCGCTTGGTGGCCGGAGCTTCCTTGGCTGCTGGCGGCAGCTGTTGCAGCTGCCCCGTCCTCCGTCTGCCCAGCTCCTGCAGCTGGGGCCGGTGCCCTTCCCTCCGCACCTCAGCTGCTTTCGGGCCAGGCTTTCCTGGGCAAGGCTGGCGGACCTGCACGCTGGGGGAGAGGTGGCGCCCCCGCCCCTGGTCGGCACCCGGTGACCTGCTGCTGGTGCTCAGGCCGCCTTCCGGGGTGGTCATGTGGGCAGGCTGTGTGGGGCACTTCCTGCCCCGGGGGTGGCTGCCCTGTATGCGCTGGCTGGACGTGCGGGGTCTGTGGCCTTGGGCTCGGTGTCCCAAGGCTGGGGTGGCTCCAGGAAGCCTGGGGGTTCTGCGGGCTAAAGAAGAGCTTCCCGTGTCCCAAGAGACCTCTGAATGACAGGGCTCCGCTGCCGGAGGTCCCTGCGTGTGTGAGATTCAGACCCCCCACAGGGCGCCAGACGGTGTGACTCGCGAGCTTTTGCCAACCCTGGGACCGCAGTGAGGCGCAGGTGTCTGATAGAGGAGGTGGGCTAGCCTTCCAGACACAGGCCTCCCCAGCCCTTGACCCTGGGGGTTGTGTGAGGCACCAGCACCCAAAAGTTCTGACCGTGTGAGGACCCCGAGTTGCCGTTCCCGGGTAGCTCCTTGTCGGTGGCCCTGGGCCCAGCTCCCCAGCCGTTCCGGTGGCTTTTCTCTATTGTCTTTGGCCCCCGGGGTTCCTGAGCCAGTGGCCCCCATCCAGTCACGCCCTAGGTGGCCCCCCACCCTCCTTCTGGACACTCCACGTGGCCTGAGGGCCGGGACACTTGGGCAGTGCTCACAGTGAGCCCCCGTGCACTTTCTGACCTACATCTTCTTTAGGTTCTTTCCGCTGAAACCGTTTCTCGGTTCCCTTCCCCTGCCCTTGGGGTTGGCGTGGAAGGAAGAGGGACAGGTCCTCCTGAGAAGGGCATCTCGCTGCTTGGCCCGGACAACACCAGTGCTCGCCTTTCTGACACGGGGCCCAGGCCGGTCCCTGGGGGCTCCCCACATCCAGAGTCTGCTGACCTGAGTCACCCAACCAGGCACTGCCACACCCCGGTCTAGTGCTCGGCCCTTCCCGCCCACGCCCCTGGCCCAGTCCTGTCCAAATCCTGTGTCCTCAGAGGTCAGTGGCACAGTTGACCTCAAGCTCGGTGTGCTACCGTCTAGCACAGACACACGTTTTAGCAAAGACCAGCAAAGTCGCTCTTTCATAGATAGGTAAACTGAGGCTGAAAAGCAGAGGTGCTGATGAGAAAGCTAGGGTCTGAACCCGGCACACCTGCACCAGGGTAAGAGCTCCAGGGTCTGCGTGCCTGTGGGGCCACTTGGCTCTAGGCCTGTTGGGGTTTGGGGGTCATGCTGGTGTGTGTCGCACGTCTTCGCTGGTGTGCGTCTGATGGCTGTCTAGGCTGGGTTTCCCAGCGAGGGCTTCCCAGGGTACATCACTGGCTGGTGGGAAGGGGGGTGAGGAGGGGGTACGCAGGGCTACGCACATCGCGAAGGCCTAGAGTGGCTTCCGGTGGGCTGTGCTAACCTGTAGAGAAAAAAACTTCTTGAACTCGTCAGGCGAGAAGTGTTCTATGCCTGGGCAGCCGGCATCACTCTGTGGGTCTGTGGGGTGAGGGAGGAGTTGGGCCCTCCCAGGGCCCCTTCCTCGGGCTTCGGGCTGCCCTGACTGCACGGGCCATCTCGAGGGGCTGTCCCGTCCTGCAGCAGGCCAGGGGCTCTCATGCGGCGCCGGCTGGGACTGAACAGGCACTGCGGGCTGCCTACGCCTGTCTCCCAACCCCCTCCTCCCTCCTTGTGATGGTGTGTGTGTTGAGGGGTGTGGGGGGGGCGCCTGGTCCCTGGTGCTGAAGCTGTCTCCCTTCAGAGGGTCCCCAGAGGCTAGAGAGGGCTGGACAGGCCCTGTCCCGAGGACAGGCCTGCTGGGGCCCCTGCACGCTGGGGTGCTCTGGGCCGAGGCAGACCTCCTGAGCTGCAGGCTCTGCTCTTCTGCCCTTTGTAACCCGTGCCCCTGGCTCACGGCCTCCTGGGCTGCCCCTTTGGAGTAGCTTGTTGGCAGAAACCAAGGGCCCGGGAACAAACGCAGCCTCCGTTCTGCCAGAGGCTCCTGTCCCCTGCTCGTGTTCCCCAGGGCAGGGGCAGCTCACAAGTATCCTAACCGCCCCCCACCCAATCCTAAGGTCTGGTGTCCTACTTCGGCGTTTACTGCCCCCTGGTGGCTGGGCTTGGGGCGGCTGGCCCCGGGAAGAGGAAGGAGGAGGGGCTGTGACCGCCGGTAGCATGATGGGTCCAGCTCCCGTCCGCCGTGGCCTCACCGTGGCCTCACCGGCCTGTCACGTGCACACAGCCTCATCGCGGGCTCAGGCACACGGTGGGTGGTAGCACGTGGCGGGAAGACCGCTCTGGGTCATGCCTCAGCCTCGGGATGGGTTGTGAGGAAACAAGGGGGAGACAGAGAAGATGGGTTTTGTGCCCACCTTTCCCTTCCGCCGATCCCCGCAGGACCACTGCCCACAGCAGCCAGCGCGTGCCGCCGCCGGAGGAGGGCGGGGCCCACAGAGAGATGAGCCACCTCAGTCGCGCTGTCGCTCCCGTCCCCCCCACCCCCCACCGCCAACCCTTGCACAGCATTAAGAGCTTAACTACTAGTTCCCTGTCCTCCTGCCCCGGGGGATGGACAGACTGGACGTGTGGCCTGCAGCTTGTCCTGGGAGTGCTAGGAATTTCGAGTCCCTTCGTTGCATTTTGAATGCAAACTGGTGTCCTGGGACGCAGGGGGACCCGGAGCTTGTGTGAGGATGCTTGGCTCTGGCGCCTTGGTGACCCTTTGCCTCAGGGTCTGGGTGGAGACTGGCCAGGCGCTCCGGCACCCAGAGGGCATGTGCTGCCCAATCCTTCCCTCGGGACTGAAAGATTTTCTTGTTTTCTCTCCCTCCGCGCTGCCCACCCCCACTGCCCCGGGCTGAAGTCTGCGCAGTCGAGCCCGTCCAACTCCAGCTCCGGCTCCGACTCGAGCTCGGACTCGGACTTCGAGCCTTCCCAGAACCACAGTCAAGGTGCGTGGCGTGGAGGGCGGGCGGGGGACGGGTCTCGGCGCCCGCGCAGTGTTCTTGGGCGTGGGCAGCCCCTGGCCGCCTGGAGCCAGTGAGGCTCGGGGGACTGGGCTCCAGAGGACGTCACGACTGTCTTCTCCGCACCGTTGACTTGCATGGGGCTCGCTGCCCACCTGGGCGTCCGCGCACCCCGAGTCTGAACGCCAGAATCGCTCGCGGGTGCGCACGTGGGGTGGGTGATAGGGAAGGCCCCGGGTGACAGGAACACTGGGGGAGCCCGGCCCTGGACGTTCCCAGACCAGGCCCCCAGATTCGTGTCTGTAGGTTTATGGAGGCTCGGGGCGTCCGGATTAAAGAGCGACACAGAAGCAGCCCCCCGCCCCCCACCCAGGGGCCGGGCGTGAGAAGTGGGGCTCTTTCCGGTTCTTCTGTCCTTGGTGTTTGTCTCCAGGGGGGGCCTCAGCCTTGCCTGCCTATGGCCTTGGGTCTCTGGAGAGGGGCCCCTTTCTCGTTTGGGCCTCACCCCTGAGCAGACACCCCTCCTTGCCCCTGCCCCTGCCCCCAGCAGATAGAGGCTGCTGTTTCCTCTGCCTCCCCCCACCCCGTCCTCACCTCACCCCTGCCCCATCTTCACCCACCCCGTCCTCACCCCTCCTCCACCCCCTTCCCCTCCGGCCCCCACACCCATCCCTGCGCCACCTCAGCATGGCTCTCGGGGCAGCGGGGGAGACAGTCAGGCTCAGACCCCAGCAGTCTGCGTTTCTGTCTTTTCCCTGCGTCCCTTTTGGGAAGGCTGGAGGGGGAGAAGGCCAAAGTGCCACTTGGCTGCCCTCAGAGCAGGGAGGGCCTTCCTCGGGTGCAGAGTGGGCCTGGGGGCCCCTGGCCTGCAGGGTGCTGAGGTGAGAAGGCAGCCAGGGGCTCACCCTCAAACCGGAAGCATTACTTCTGGCGGATGGGGCCAAGGTTTTCCTGCCCCCACAGTCTCGAATCTTTTTTCAAGGGTTGGGGAGAGCTGGGGACTGGAGCATGTGCAGGGGGTTGGGGGGGTTGGGGTGGGGGGAGGGTCTGGCCTGGAATTCAGACAGCAGTCGCTGAGGGGAATGGGGGATGGGATGCTCAAAGCCCACACTCTCTCCAAGGGTTCTTATCTACGGGGAAGGGAGGGGGAACCTGCCCAAGCAGGATCATGTGACCAAGGTAATTGAGGGCTTTGTGTCCCTCTGTTGCCTTGGTAACAGGAATATAAACCAAGATGCCGTCTGTAGGGGACTGGAACTGTGAGCCTCTGGAGAGAGGAGAGGACGGCTGGCCCAGAGCAGCGGAGGGGGTTGCCGAAGGGCTGGGCAGGCCCAAATAGGGGCGCAGGCAGCCCGGGAGGGTGCTGTAGCCCCCAGGTCTGGCTGCCTCGCCCTCCCTGGCCGGGGCTGGCTAGCTGGGGCTCTAGCAGAGGCTGTGCTCCCTGCACCCAGAGCAGAGGAGGGCTGGCCCATCGGCCTGGGTGATGGAGGGACCCTGCAGTCCTGCTCCAGGCCAGGGGCCGGAGACCTGTGCGCGGGACCAGGGGCCAGAGGCCTGCGAGCAAAGCCAGGGGCCAGAGGCCTGTGCGCAGGGCCAGGGGCCGGAGTCCTGCGAGCAGGGCCAGGAAGGTAGGGGGCAGAGGAGCCACGGGGTCCTTCAGGAAGAGGGTGGCCACGGGGGCCTTTCTTAGGGGTGGGTGGCAGACCTCACTCTGGCGGGAGGGACCTCCGAGGCAGGCTTGCATGGCTGTGCTTTGGGGTCATGGTTTCAGGAAGCTCCATGTGGCCTTTGAGTGTGCAGGGGAGCCTGTAGGGCCAGGCAGAGCCCTGATCTTCCTTCTCTGCCCTCCTCTCTCTCCCTCGCCGCGCTCCCCAGGCCCCCTGCGCTCCATGGTGGAGGACCTGCGATCCGAGGAGTCCGACGAGGACGACTCTTCGTCAGGCGAGGAGGCCTCCGGCAAGACGAACGCTGGCAGGGATTCCAGGTGCCCGGGCCGGCGGGGAGCGAGCCGGGTGGGCGTCAGGGCGACCCGGGGTGGCTCCACCTGCCTCTGCTGCAGTTGGGGGGCTTTGGGGAGGTAGGGCCAGGAGGGCCTGCCTGGGGTCTGCGTGCTCGGTTCCATGAGGCTGAGGCTCTCTAGGCGGCCGGCTGGCCGGAAGGGCGGGGGTGCTGAGGGCACGGCGCACAGGCAGCACCAGAGAAGGGAGTGAGGCAGTGCCCGGCAGCCCGGGGCCAGTCCCGGCCCAGGCTACACGGTGGTTCGGCGGGAGGGGGGCTTGTTCCTCTGCTTTGGGGCCAGGAGGCCACCTCCCCCTCCCCCCTCCCCCTCCCCCACATGGGTGGCACAGGGTGAGGACGGACGGAAGACTCTCCTGGGAGCTGCGGACACCCCAGCATGGGGAGATGCTGTGGCTGCCCGCTGGTCTGGGGCAGGGGACGTCGGTCCTTTCTTCGGAGCAGGGCGAGCCAGGCTCCTCCACTGGGCACCCGCAGACCCTTGGACCGAGCCCGCCTCCAGGACGGCTGTGTGTGGTCAGCCTCCAGCCCAGGGCAGGTGTCGGCCTTGGCGCCGGGCCAGCAGATCGGCTCGACCTGGAGTCAGCAGCCCGTGTCTCGGAGAGGCTGGGCGTTGAGTCTGCACCCCCGAGGGTCAGGGAAGCCTGACGGGGGGCTCAAGTGGTGTTGTGCCGGTCGCGGTGGCCACCGTGCCGTCC
This sequence comes from Neogale vison, assembly GCF_020171115.1. Taxonomy (NCBI): domain Eukaryota; kingdom Metazoa; phylum Chordata; class Mammalia; order Carnivora; family Mustelidae; genus Neogale; species Neogale vison. The sequence goes on from NC_058096.1 coordinate 220,163,200, forward strand.
TGAGAGCTGCGGCCGAGGGAGGCTGGAAAGGGGCTTGTGCTCTGGCGGGCAGGCTCGGGGCAGGGCAGATGGGGCTGATGGGGCTGATGGGGCTGGGCCAGGGTGGGTCAGGACCATCCCAGGCCAGAAGGAACCTGTTTCCTGCCCTGCCCGGTGTGGTGCAGGGTGGGGGGGGCGGTGAGCGCTCACACACGTGGCCCTGTTCCTGAGAGGCTCCCCGAGCCGCACAGGGACCGGATGTGCATAAGCACCTTTTCTAGGGGCGGACGTGGAAGGTCGGGCCTTCTGGAGCGCTGGGGAAGGGGCCACGTTGGCCCTGTGGCTGCTTGGGATGAGCTGACAGAACCCCACCTTGTCCTGTCTGCCTTGTGGGGAGCTGCTGGGCGGGGGGGCACAGATGCAGGGGAACTGAAGGGTGCGTGGGGCACCGGGGCTATGCCTGGGCCTGGCTGACGCCGTGTGCTGCCCGGGCAGTGAGGAGACCTGCCCGCCTGCCTTCGCTCCTGGGGACCCGCAGCTGCGGGAGTTGGGGAGAGAGCAGCCTCTGGGCCCTGAAGAGAGCAGGGCCCTGGGGGCCGGGGGCTGGGTGCTGCTTGTGGGAGGAGCCCACCCACCCTCCCAAGGCCGGGACAGCCCTGACCCCAGGGCAGTGAGAACAGAGCCCCCCGGGGCTGAGGTTCTGGCCTCTGTGGGCCCCGCTGTTTCTCGCACTGCTCCCTGGGGAGGCCGGTGTCGGGCGGCGGGAGAAGGCAGCGGGCGGACCAGTGGTGCGGCGGAGGAGCTGGGCAGCCGCAGCTGCAGGCTGCTCCTTCCCAGGTCGGCCCTGGGGTGTCCTCAGGGCCCGGAGGTCCTGGACGGGGTCTTCCCAAGGGTGCTGTGTGTGCCTGGCCCACGGATGGGCTCCCTCCACACCTGCGTCCTGGGCTTCCGGAGATTGGGGAATGCTAAGGACGGCGGCCGGCACGGTTAGTGCCGACACGGAGTGAGAGACACGTGGCTCTAGGCTCGTGCGTGTGGGGGATTCGGAACCGAGTCCTCACGCCCTTCTCTCTGAGACAGCCTGACCGCTCATCCCCAGGACAGGCTGCCCCGGGCCCCTGGCGGGGGAGGCCTGCTGCCCAGAGCGCCGCAGCTCGGCCGCCAGCAGCAGAACCCAGCCCAGGAGCGAGACCAGCAGACCACCCCCGGGCTGGGTTCTGACCCAGGAGCCCTGCGCCCCCCACCCCCCGCCGAGCCTCTCAGGGTGCCGGCCCGCTGCTCTTGGGGCTCTGTGCTTGGAAAGCGGGAGCTGCTTTCTATTGGCAGTAGCTGCCTAGAACTGAGTGAAGTCGATTTAGGGGAGCGCGGAAACGAGAATATGGGGTGGACGCCAGGCCCACGGGGCAGCAGCCCAGGTCCCTGAAACAGTGGGTGGAGGAGGTCTGACACGGAGCGGTGTACCTGTGTTCAGGTTGAGCTTCAGTGACAGCGAGAGTGACAACAGCGCCGACTCCTGCCTGCCCAGCCGAGAGCCCCCTCCCTCCAAGAAACCACCCCCACCCAACAACAAGGTAAGGGGGTGGGGGGCGGCCCCGCGTGGCCCAGTCAGGAGGAGGAGAAGGGGGTCTCTTGGGTGATCAGGTCTCTGCTTCAGCCCGCACATCCTGGATGTAGGGCTGAGGGATGGCCCGTGGCCTGCTCCTGGGCTGTGGTTCTCCAAGACTTGGAGGCTGAGGCTTGATTCCCCACCCCCGCCCCCCAGACCCCGGAGAGATTTCTGCTCGCCAGGATGGGCTGGCCCTGGACAGAAGGGAGGGCCTCCTGTGGGCGGGAGGAGGGGAGGAAGGCGAGAGCTCTGAGCAGACCCCGGTTTGTCCTGCAGGCATCAGGCCGGAGGAGCCCGGAGTCCTGCAGCAAGCCCGAGAAGATCCTCAAGAGGGGCACCTATGACAAGGTGGCGGGCTGGGACTGGGCAGGTTGGGGGCGGGGGCAGGACCCCAGAGCTTGATGCGCTTCTCCCACCGGGTACCCTGTCTGGCCTTCCTCTTCCCCTGGGCCCTGAGCCAAGATGGGTGGGCTCAGGGGCAGGGTGGGCTGAGCTGACGGCAGGGGCTGGCGCGGCTGCGGGCTGAGCGCCCCTCCGCCACCCCCCCAGGCCTACACGGACGAGCTGGTGGAGCTGCACCGGAGGCTGATGGCCCTGCGGGAGCGCAACGTGCTGCAGCAGGTTCGGTGCCCCGCCCCCACCCCGGGTCGGGAGGCCTGGGGTTGCCCAAGCATGCCTCCCCAGGGAGCCCTCCTCCTCCCCAACTCCTCTCCCCTGTCAGAGCCTGGGGGGGGAGGGCCACCCCGCCCCCGCCCCCTGTTCCTGACGCCACCCTGCCACACCTTCTAGATCGTCAACCTGATCGAGGAGACGGGCCACTTCAACGTCACCAACACCACCTTCGACTTCGATCTCTTCTCCCTGGACGAGACCACCGTGCGTAAGCTGCAGAGCTACCTGGAGGCCGTGGCCACATGACCCTGGGCCGGGTGCCGGGCCCTGTTCGCTGGGGCCCTGGGCGGCCGCATCCGGGCCCCGCCTTCCTCCTCCTCTCTCGACTCACCCACCCGCAGCACTGCCTTAGTGACCGCCCTGTCCTCGGCCCACACGGCCAGCTGCACTTTCCTCGTCGGCTCCCGGCCCACCCTCCCCACCACCTTAGCGGGAGCCCTGAGGCTGAGGGGGGGCCGGCCAGCGCCGCTGCTCCCCAACACGCAGGGGCCGTCCCCTGCGCCCCACTCGGAAAGCAGCGGGTGTTGAAGGCAGCACCGGCCTCGCTCCAGAAGGGGAGGAAAGGTGGCCGGCAGTGGGGCCCTCGCTCCAAGGAGGGGCGCGTGGCCTGGTCTCAGTGCCTGGGCCTCTCTGAGCAGCCCGGGCACTGCCTCCAGCCTCCCCGAACGGTTCACACCCCCCCCCCCGCGCCCCAGGAGCGCAGAGGGCCGCAGCCCCCCGCGGGCTCTCACTGTGCTGGGACTCGTCTGTATAGTTCTCTCTAGTGTGCGTGTGTGTCTGCACTGTAGGTACCAGAGCGGCTTCCGGGCGTGCGTGTCCGTGGCACGTGGGGGGTGGGGGGTGAGTTCGGCGGGACTTTTAGGTTAAGACGTTTCCACTGGTCTGGTCGTTGGGCCGGAGGCCGAGCTGGAGCAGCACGGGCCCTCTCCAGGCTAGGGGACGGGGCGTCCTCCCGGGGCGCGGAGGGCCCTGCGCGGGCCGGCGAACACTACGACGGGCCAGCAGGTCCGCGGGCACCCAGGGGCCTGGGCGCCCTTGGTGCCTGGTCAGACCAGCGGCCGCCTCCGGGAGCCGAGCTGGGCTCCGCCGGCCGCAGGCCCTGCCGGGGCCGCCCCTCCCCCACGGCTCGTGCTCCTCCTCCTTCCATAGGACCCTTTTCCTTCTGCTGTTGGAGTCTTTGAACTTTGAAAACATGAGCTTTTGCCAAATAAGACGGGATAGTTTGTGGAGTTTTTTGAGGAGTGTCAGGACTCAGAGCCAGCCCCTCGTGGCCGGGCCCCGCCGGTGGCAGGCCCTTCCGGGCACACACCGCTCTGGCTTGGGCTCGGCCCTCCCACCCCCGCGAGCCACGCCGGTCCAGAGACCCAGCTCCTCGCATGCCTGAGACTCTCCAAGGGCCACGTCGGCCCCTCGCTCCCAGCCAGGACGCCCTTGCGGCATCAGCCCCCCCCCCGGGATGGGGCTCCTCGGGGCAGGGGCCCTGTGTGCTCAGCCTCTATTCCCCCAGACCACGACTCAAGGCTCCCCCGACCCCTCTCCCCCGACTTTTGCCGTGAAGGAGACGTAGGGCAGGGGCCTGGGGTGGGGCCCAGAGGTGGGCTCCCCCTCTCCCCCAAGTTCTGAGCTCCGATGTGGGGAGTGCCAGCCTCCCCTTCCCTGTGGTTTCGTCTGTGAGGCAGACCCTAAGCACTCCTGGGGGAGCCCTGCCTCCAAGACTCCCCCAGACTTCAGCCTCCCTGGGAAGCCCCCAGACCTCGCTGGGAAGGCCCGGGAGCTCTGCAGAGGAAACCGCCATGACTCCTCGCCGTCTGCTCTGATTCTCTCCTGACCCCACTGCCTTGAGGTATTAGGAAGAGGGCAGGCCTATGTGGCGGGCCCTGTGCCGTCACCGTCCCCTTCCCCAGGCAGGCCGACAATACTCCAAAGTGGGGCACCCTTCTTCTCTGGAAACTCTAAGACATTGGACTGAAGGAACCGGCCTGACGTGGGCTACATGGAAGGCAGCCGCTGCCCAGCCCTCTGTGTGCGGAGGCTGCTGGGGCCCACAGCCAGGAGCCCGAGCTGGTCTTTCCCCTTTGGGAGCATCTGCTGGGAAGGGCCATAGGCCCTCCCGAGCTCCATGTGGCAGCTTGGGCGGCGCTCAGCTCTGGAGCCGGGCCGTGCCCAGGAAGCCGCTGGAGGAAGGCCAGGATTCGGCCTGCCCTCAGGAGCAGCAGTGTCTGGCCCCTCCTGCTGTTTCTGGGGCTTTCAGAAGCACCAACCCACTTCTCAGTTACCTCCTCTGGCCAGAAGGCCCCAGTGCTGGCCCCATGACCACCGATGGACGTGCCAGGCACCCAGGGCCCTGACCCTGACTGCAGCATGCCCAGCTGCTCCCCCTCCCCCCCAGCTGCCCGGCAGCTGGGCCTACAAGGGCTCTGGGGACGCTTCCATAGGAAGGGGCTGGCACTTTGTGATTGCCTCGTGTTTAGTGTTAAGCCCCCTGCCCCCAGTGCAAATCCCTGTGTTTTGCTATCTCCTGAACAAAATGTAAACCGACACCTGAAAGCAAAAGGTATCGAATACCTTTTTTACCCATAAGGGTTTTTACAAAGAATGTGTCTCACTAGGAACTAGGACACTCATCAGCCCGAGACCAACTCCTGGATAAAAGGAATAAAGGAGAATCGTGTTTGTAATAAGTTACAGGATTGTTTCTGTCCTGGATTTTAAACTTTTTGTTAAATTGTGAAATTATGGAGGAGTTTTATAGAAAAAAAAAAGTGAAATAAAGTCAGATGGGAAAGCAGATCTGTATGGAGAGCCTGGTGCGTCCGCTTGGTTCCACCTGGAACAGCCAGGAGGGGGAGGGGGTGGGCGTCAAGCCCGGGCAGGGGCGTGGGGAGGGGGGAGTGTACGCACGGTTGGCCTCCTGGAGGAATACAGACGGCGCCGCTAGAAATCCAGGAGAGGGATGGTGGTGGAGAATTTGGTCCTGGGTCCTGTTTTGGATGGTGTGTTCTTTCCTTGGAAGCCGGCAGCAAGATGGGATTGAGAACCAAGCCCGACTTCACAATATGGGAGAATGGGTGTGTGGGGGGGCGGGGGGGGGGGGGATGGGTTGGCATGGGGGATGGGAGAGAGGGGGGTGGGGGTGGAGGGGTGGGGGATGGGCTGGGGTGGGAGGACGACAAAGGGCAAGATAGGCAGGAAGAGGGTGGAGAAGCTTCCTTTGCTGCGAGCTGGGGGCCTGCCTGCTGGTCTGTCCGCCGCGGCCTTTGCTCTGGACTCTGTGGCAGCCCGGGTTCTCACAGGCCCCTCGTACGCAGCCCCGTCCGCCCTGCGAGAGCTCCGTCCCTGAGTGCCCCGCGCGGCAGGCTGGCACCCGGCCGCTCTGCCCACGGCAGCTGCGAGGGAGGTGGCGGGCCCCCGCGGGGTCCCCGGGAGCCTGCCTTCTCAGTCTGGCCAAAACTCTGCTTCCAACATCAGGGCTCCCCCGCCCTGTCTTTTTTTTTTTTTTTTTTTTTTAAAGGTTTTATTTATTTATTTGACAGAGAGAGATCACAAGTAGGCAGAGAGGCAGGCAGAGAGAGAGAGGAGGAAGCAGGCGCCCTGCCGAGCAGAGAGCCCGATGCGGGACTCGATCCCAGGACCCTGAGATCATGACCTGAGCCGAAGGCAGCGGCTTAACCCACTGAGCCACCCAGGCGCCCACCCCCGCCCTGTCTTTACCACCGCAGAAAGATTGTGCAAGTCCCCTGGGGCAGTGTCTGCTCTGAGCTCCTGAAGAAGGCAGAGAGCGAGAGAGGGTCCCCGGGGTTCCCAGGGTATGTGGAGCCCCACCACACACTGAAGGGCTGACTGCCCGGGGCCAAGAATGCAGCAGGGCGGAGAAGCGTCACACGCCTCTTCCCGAGCCCTGGATGGCGCGGGAGCTGCCGCCGGAGTCCCCGCGGGGCGGACGCAGCGGTCCCGAGAGCCACCAGCCTGCGGCGCCGCACGTAGGCACATTCTGAGACGTGAGCCCAGGCACGTGCTCCCGCGGCTGCACACACGTGTTGGCCCCGGGGCGGGGGGGGGGGCGCCCTGAGGAATTCTCATTAGCGGCAGGGAATTCAGTTCCTTGAAAAAAGTCTGTGTCATCCTTGGTGCGTAAAGGTGTCTCCACGCGTTCCGGAGCTCTAGGTGGGCGGCCGCGCTCTTCTCCCGCCCTCTGCCGCGGCTCTGGGGCCGTCTGCCTCCCGCCGGACCGGCTGCGAAGTCAGCCCTCCAGCCTCTCGCCCCTTTGACGCTTTGGTCTCTGGTGCCTTTAAAGTTTCCTTTTCGTCTTTCAGTTGGAAACAGTTGCACAACGTTTCGGTGTTTTGTTTCTTTCATCCATAGGCCGCCTCTGCCCCCTTTCAGTGCTTTTGCCTTGAATATTTCCAAATCTGATGTCGTAAATGTCTATTTTGATGACTCCAGACAAGTCTGCAGGTTCCACAGGCACGTGACCCTCATTCCTGCTGCTTTTCCGCGTCCACTTTCTCATGCGTCCCTCGGGAGCCGCGGTCCGCGCCCGGCCGGGACGGCGCTGCCTCCCAAACAGCGGCCGCCCGCACACCTCTTCCGGAACGCGTCTGCGAGCTCCGGCCTTACGCGGTGCCGGTGCGCCTTAACCCACACCACTTCCCCTGCGGGCGGGCTCGGGGCGGGTTTCCCCCCTGCTCCTCTTCCGTGGCTGCGCACAGCTGCGCGTGGCCAGGGGCGCCACTGGGTCTCGGGGGGGTGGCGGGTGGGGGTAGGGGGACGCCAGCGCGGGCCTCACCCGCCCGTCTTCCTAGGGGGCTCGTGGGCGGCAGCCTGCTTGTGCCCCCGCGCGTGTTCTTCTCGGAGCATGAGATGTGGCTCTTGCGTGGCCCAGAGTTCCCCGCTTGCCCTTCTGTCCTGTGCGCGGCCCGCGGCCCTCAACACGCGGAAGCCTGACGTCCTGGTCCCGCTTCTCCCTGCACCGCCGGGTGCTTATTCCCGGTCAAGCACGATACAAGGTTTACGAGTGCTCTCCAGGCTCCTTCCACCAATTCAATTCTTGCTCCTCCCTTTTCTTCCCTCCCTTGCTTTCGTTCTCTCCGTTTGCTCCGTCTGGAGCGCATCAGCCAGGAGGCACGGCCCCAGCTCTTTCCCCGCAGTAGCTACCCGAGGCCGGGCATCCCCGGTCACGGGCTAACCCGTGCTTCCTCCGCTTACCCGAAAGGCCAGTCCGTTCCTGCACGCTCGTCTGTGTGCCGCGCTCCCCTCCGCTGCCCGCCTGCCGCTGACGCCCCCTCACTGAGCGTCTCACTCCCGTGGCTTTGTCATTTCTTTATGACTAGTAGAACTAGTCCTGTCTGTTAATTATCATTCCCTTCTTAGAGTTTCCCAGAGAGGCCGGCATGGTGGCTTTCCCACCTAGCCTAATCAGCCTGGGTTCGAGAACGTTTTCTTTATCTCGTGATCCTCAAGTGTCCTGTTAACATTTTAGTTTCAATTTTAATTAAAAAAATATATATGTATACGTCCTCGCTGGCGCTGGGTGTGTCCCCAGAGACTCCTTGGTGGCCGCTGTCTCCGGGTGACCGCGAACAGCGCCGGAGTGGGGGTGGGCTCGTCACTGCACCCTCTCCCCAGGGGGTCGTGAGCCTGGGCGGCCGCGCCTCACCTTTCTTACGTCAGAGTGTGTGTAGTGTTCAAAGTGAAGCAGCTGTGGGCTTTATCGCACCGGGTTTCGGCTTTTCCGCAGCCTGCGGCAGGGACTCCTCACCCACCTGGGCACGGGGGACACTGCGCCGGGCTCCCCGTGGGGTGTCAGGTGGCGTCCCCGGGCTCCACCCCCCCCACGTGCCACTAGCACCCACCTGCCTAGTGGAGATAACCAAAAATGTCCCCAGACATCGCCACATGTGTCCTGGGAGCACAGGACCACCCTGGGTAAGCACCACAGCTTTTGTGAAACCAGTTTTATTCACTTTCACCTTTAAATGGAAAGCACTGCCCCAGAGGGGGCATCTTAGTTAAAACCCGTCCCGGTCGGCTCGGCACTCGGAACGGCTTCCCTCCTTCTAGAAGGCAGCACCTCGGGCATCACATCTTCTGGATCCTCCGATAGGGGTTTGGGGGCAGAGGGGCTCCGGGTCCGGGGATGAGGCCGGAAGCCCCGGGGCCTTTCCTGGCTGCTGGTTAGTTGTCATAGTCATCCTCCTCGTAAAGATTTTCAATTTCAGCTTGGTAGATCCTGGCCACCATGGCCCTCTTGAGTTTGGTGGTGGCTCCTGTCACAGAATCACGTGCAAGGCGGGACCTTCCCTCCACCCCCTGCAGGAGCCTCCCTCCCCGCAGGATGAGATGTTCATGGGCCAGATCGGTCCTGGGGATGCAGGGGGGCGCCTGGGGTCGGAACGGTAAAAGGCTGGGATTGAGGGGTCCAAGGAGGGGAGGTACAGTAGCCCCGTCCCAAAGTGCCCCGAGACTGTCCATCCTGCACGGGGACCCCCGCTGAGGACCGCCCCCTCTGCCCCCAGCCGGGTTCCTCGGAGGAGCCGCTGAAAAACGCAGGTGCCCGGGATCGTGGCCTGGGCAACGGTGGCGTTTCAAGGAGCACGAGTCAGGGGCTTGGGAGTGAGCCCCCGCAGCAGGACCCTTCCTGGCCCGCCCCCGCTCACCCAGCTCCCCTCCAGCCACCGAGAAGTCCGTCCTGAGGATGGTCCACTTCATGATCTTGGCGCTGTCGGAGGTGACCTCGGCGTTGGCGGCATCGATGCCCTGACCAATGAACTCCAGGACCACAGGGTCCCCGTCGTAGACGATGTCGGACAGCCGGGTGGACTGGCTCCTGAGCTGCCGGCAGAAAGCCACGGCCTCGCTGGTCAGTGCGTTCCGGGGCTCCCCTGTGTCCGTGTTGATCTGGCACTGACATTGGGGGCGGAGGGCAATGGGTCAGGAGACTCCCTAGCTGCCCCCACGCCCACACCCAAGCCCACGAGCCCAGCTCCCCACGCGGGGGCTCACCCCCGTGGCTTGTCTCTCTCCTCTCCACCCTGGGAGGGCCGCGTCCCCACCCCCTCCGGCGCCAATGAGAAAACAAGCTCGGCTTGGGGAGACTTGCCCCCCACGTCCCCACTTCCTCAGGGCTGGGTGGGCCCAGCTCAGCCCTAGCTGCCCTTTCTCTGGAAATGGGCCAGGAGCTTCCCCCACCCAGGGGCCCAAGGGACCGACCCCTTGCCTCTCCTCCCCCAGCCTCAGTGTGCCCATCCTGAAACCGGGGCAGCAGCCTCGGCCCAACCCACAGCCCGGATCATCGCGGGGCTCAGACACGCAGCCGGGAGGTACCTTGAGCGTAAGCAGGGCGCACAGGTAGGGCGCGTCCTGACCCACGAGCACGACGTAGCGCACAAGGGGGATGTACCGCTTCACCCGCTCCTCGATGGGGTTCGGGTTGATCCTCTCGCCTGAACTGAGGGTGATGATATCTGCATGCAGACAGGGAGCTGGGGGGGACGGCTGTGGTCTGAAAAGCCGCATCAAGTCAGCTCTCCTGCAGCCCACGGCCACCCCGATGTTCAGAAAGGACGAGATCGAGCCCAGGCACACAAAGGGTGTCCCTTCCTCCAAGCTGGACTTCCGTCCTCCCCTCATTGTTGTGCAGTACACTACCCGCACCACCATCCACAGCAGCCCTGTGGGGCCCACTCAGAGGCACAGAGCACCTTGCAGCCTTGTCTTGCTCACCTCTGGTGTTGCCCACGATGTACAGGAATTTATCAGCGTCCAAAAAGCCTAGGTCCCCCGTGCGCAACCAGCCATGGGCATCAAACTTCTCCTGGGTGTTCTCCGCATCATTGAGATACCCCATGAAGACGTTCCGGCCCCAAATGTAGATGTCCCCAATGCCCTCATCATCTTCATTCTGTGTCTTGATGTGGGTTCTGGGGAGGGACTTCCCACAGCTGGGGACAGTGGGCAGGGAAGGGATGTTAGGGACATACCAGATAGAGATTCCCATTGGCAGGGGGGCAACCCCTTACCCCCCACCCCCACCCCCCCGCACACAGCTTTTCAGATCCCACGCCTTTCCTGCCTGTCCGGCTTCTAACATCCTGTGGATCCAAAGCAGGGGGGGCACAGGGAGAAGGGGGACAGGGAGGGAAGGCTTGGCCCACCTTGACTTGGAACCAAGCTCGCCAAGTATGTGGACCTACCACACCCAGCTCCTGGCCAGCAGGAGCCCACGGATGAGCACAGGGGACAAGGCAAGAGGCAGGTGAACTCCAGACACCTTTTGGGTGGGACGGGTGGCTGTAAGAGGTATCTGGGCAGGAGAGAAAACAGGACCATCCAATCAAGAATGAGGCATCTCACCACCTGCTTATGTCCTCGGAAACTGGGGGTGGGTGCTGGGGCTGATGCTTTGCCTTTCAAAGCTCGAGGTTCCTATCCAGGCACCTGGACCCCAATCCTTGCCGCGCTTGCTCCCCAGGCTGACTGGAGACTCAGGGCAGGGCCTCAGCACGGGCCCGGCCAATGCCCAGGATACACCTGCTCGGGCTGAATTGTGTCTTCCCCAAATTCCTAACCCCAGATGAGATGGTGGTTGGAGCTGGTTGGGTTTCCGTGAGGTCCTGGGAGCGGGGACTGCATGATGGGACCAATGTCCTTTAAGGAGAGACACCATCTCTCCACCATGCAAAGACACAGAGAGGGGCCAGCCGTCCACACCACAACCAAATCAGGGACATCTTGGCCTTGCAGCCTCCGGAACCGAGACTAGTTCTCTGTGGTTCCTGAAGCCCCTGGGCCTGTGGTGCTCTGTCTTGGCAGCCAGAGCGGAGACACGGCCCCTGAGGCCAGACGCCCTGCCCCTCGTGCAAGGCAATCTCCGTTCACGGTCTCTCACCTCCCAAAGGAGCAAAGCCACCCAATGAAACACTGGAAAACCCAGAGGCCTGGCTGAGTGCCTCTGTTCGGACTGGTTCCTGGCTGTGGAGACCACTTTCCTCGCTCGAGCTGCTCAGGTCTTGTGTGGAATGACAGGATTCTGGAAGCATCGGGGGCTGGCTCTGGCTGCTTAGCCTGCGAGCCCACCGCCCCCCACGGCAGGGATTCTTGACGCTGGGGTCCTACTGGTCTGACACCCCTGGCAGGCAGGGGTCACTCCACATGCCAAGCGGTACCTAGAACGTGTGGCAACTCCGAACACCACCACCCAGTCAAGCGACGGCTTGGGCCGCAGAACCGATCTTTCCTTCAGCCCCTGTGCCCGTCCCCCTTTCTGCCCTGCCTCTCTTTGGATCTGGGGGTTGAGGAGACCCTGTGAGTGGCAAAGTGCTTGGTGACTGGCCTTCGTCTTGTCTCTGCTGAAGGTCGCTTTCACCTCCCCAAAGCCAAGGTGCTCTCGGGAGGGTGCCGCAGACTCTCTCCTTGACCAGACGCAGCTCGGGCTTCTCTGAGCTGTCTTCACAGCCCTCGGCCTTGGTCTCTAGGCACAAACCATCTCATCCACCCCCGAACAGAGAGACTTGCGAAAACCTTAGCATCTCCCGACGCTCAGGCCACATCCCCCAGGATGGCCCTATCCCTCTTACATCCCTTCCAGAAAGCTCGGGGCTCCCAGGAGAGTTTCCCAGATGCCCCCCCCCCAAGCCCCCTTTTAGGGTTGCTACTTTAAAAAAGTTTTCAGGCAAGTCCGCCTCTGCCCTTTGAGATGCAAATCTGCCACCCAGAACTTTCTCCACTCTTTGAAATGTGAATGGTCAGGGAGGTAACTCTGGCTTTCTCCCCCCAGCGCCTGTGGGAGGCTCAGGACCCCTCCCCAGAGGGCTGCTTGCTCTCGTCTGCACCTCCTGCCACAAACACACAGTAGGTTTATTTCTTTCCAGAGAAGCAAGTGCCAGTTGTCAGACCTGGAGGGGTTCAGTTAGTGAGCGCCAACCCCCTTTCCTGCTTTCTGTGACTGCCACTTCCCAGACGGCTCAAGCCCCTCCCTTGACCCCACAGACCCCTCGAAGACATCCAGTCCCTCAGCCCAAATTCAAGTAGAGGTCAGGTCACACAAGGCCCTCCTTCTGGCTGCAGTGGTAGTTGTGAATAAAATCTGTCCCTGTCACTTTAAGGTGTGTCTGGTTTCACCTTTGAAAATGGTCACCCCTCCAGAGGCCAGCCCCAGGTTAGGGAGACCAAGGGCGGGGAAGAAATGCAGCCCACCAAAAGGGCTGGGACGTGTCCAAGTCAACTATTTTGTCCTGTCTTTTCAGCACATGCTGAGTCCTCCAGGAAATGTGCAGGGGTCCCTGAACGAAATCAGGGGTGGTAGTAGCCAGCCTCCAGATGGCTTTGCCCACCCAGAATCCACATCCTGGTGTAGCCCCCTCCTACCCTGGAGAGGGCTGGTCTTCCCGACCCCCATAGATGTCAGACAGGGCAGAAATAGCAAAGTTCCGCTTCTGAGGTTAGGTCGTAATAGGGTTGGCAGATCAAATACAAGATGCCTGGGTATATCTGAATTACAAGTGCAAGTATAAGTATATCCCAGATATTATAGGGGATATACTTACAGTGAAAAAAAATAAATATTGTCTGAAATTCAAATGTCCCTAGGTGTCCTGTATTTTATTTGCTGAATCTGGCCACCCTGAAGGAGAGTGTGGCTTCCACTTCCACCTTGCCCTCTCTGGGGTCTCTTGTGTGGGGAAGACCACTGTCGTGGTGGGGAGAGGTCAGCTAGCAAAGGAACAAAGCGGCCGTGTGTGGAAGCCAGCCTCCGAGCGGCTCCTCCGACCCCGGTTGAGCCTTCAGATGAGGCCACCCCAGCCAACAGCTTGACTGTGACGCCTTGAGGTACACAGCTCCCAAGCAGCTCCCCGATTCCCAACCCACAGAGGCCACGGAATCATGTCTGTGGTACTAAGCTGCGAAATTTCAGGGTAACCTTTACACGGCGATGAATGTGTTCCCTCCCAAGGGGCCGGAGTGTCAAAAATGGTTGGCCGTTCGTAACAAGAATGGTTGGCACATTAGAAAACAAATCCGAGGGGCTTCGGGTCACCGTACGTGGGGGTTCGCTTGCTCGTTTGACCTCGGATATGCGTTCCTCAGTGGGGAAGAACAGAGTAGCGGGACCGTGCGTCCTGGTCAAGGTCAGGGCGCCCCCCCGCCCAGCCACCTGTCCATCCCTCCACTGAGACCCACCTCAGCAGCCGGATGTCATGCTGCCTGGAGACCGTGTGGATGCCGGTGCTCTCGGACAGGCCGTAGAGCGCGAGGATGGGCATGTTGAGGCTGAGGAAGTAATCCAGGGTGGCTCTGGAGAGCCCCAGGCCCAGGCTGAAGTACTGCCGGCAGTGATGGAGACCCAGGAACTTCCTGGCCTGGTTAAAGGTCAGCCTCTTGGCCAGGCCGAAGCACAGCGGGGGATGGGTCTGCCTTGAGGAGCGGACACAGGGGAACAGAGCTGGGCCTCGGGACTCCACGCCGGCACCCCCCGCCCTCCTCCGGGGCAGCCCTGAGACCCAGCCTCACTTGAACATCCACTTTCTGTTTGTCCTGAGTCCCAGCCCCATGGCCCACTGGTCGACCCTCCTCCGGAATGGGGAGGACGAGAGCTGGTCGGTCTTCAGGCTGTCCAGCAATCTGTCCCAGACCCACGGGACGCCGTGGAACAAGGTGGGCTTCACCTCCCGGAGCGTGTCTATCAGGGAGCCCTGCATCACACGGCACCGTGGGCTCCCGGCCAGCCCTGCCCCAGCCCCGCAGCCCCCTGCCCCACCGCAGGGCCAGGTGTGGGAAGCCCTTCCCTGCAGCCATGGCCGGGACCCGTGTCGTGAGGGAGGCAGGGAGGGGGATGGCCGAGGGGGATGACCAGGTCCATCTGCTCCCACTGGCCCTGATCAGTGGGACACGCAGGATCCGTGTCCCTCCCCACGTGACTCCACACATGTGAGATTCAGCCACAGCATTTGCTGCTCCTGGGGTCCCGTCCACCCTCTCCCAGAACCCTGAGTCGGGGCAAGCAGTGGATGGAGAAGGGAAGGGAAGGTGCAGAGACAGAGACAGAGACACACGGAAGATGACAAACACACAGATTAAGAGATGGAGGGGGAGAGAGACAAGATGAGACAAAGAGGCAGAAGGGACGGGAGGGGAGGGAATGAGAGGACGTGGGGGCTGGGGAGGGACAAACTCTGGCTTTATCGCCGCTTTCACATCTTCTCAGTTACCGAGAGAGATGCCCCAGCGCCCACAAACGCGACACTGACAATGAAGCGAGGAGAGTAAAGCCGAGCCGAGCCACGCGCACCGGCCCGCACCGGAAGAGAGAGGCCAGCCCCAGAGCTGAGCCGGGTCTCACATTATCAAAAGGCCTTTAAGGGGCTCCAAGAAGAGCTTGTGACACGTGAAAATAGGAAATCGAAGCTTTCGTGTCCGTAACGTTTTCCACTTTTTTCAGTGAGAAATCTGCAGAAATGTGTTCTCTCCCTAAGTACCTACGGGATTCACCTCAGTTACGCCCCTCGGCCCGGGACGCCTCCATCCCGCACCACCTGGCCCTTTGCGCGACCTGTTTGCGGGCCCCTTGGCTGAGGGAGTCGCAAGGATCCGGCGGGCAACGAGGTCCTGGTTTTTTCGCTTTTCCCTACTTCCTGTCTTGACGGCAAGTGTGTGATTTTCTACACTCAGAGTCAACGCGGCTGGGACTGAGGTCTCGTGACGTATGTCAGTGACCTCGTGACCCACATGACCCCATCCTGACCATTTTCAGTGCACAGCTCCGTGCCCTGAAGCTCGCTCACACTGTTCTGCAGTCATCCCCACCGTCTGTCTCCAGAACTTTCCATTTCTCCACACGGAGACTCTGTCCCCATGAAGCACAGACTCCCACCCCCTGCCTCAGCCCTGGCTTCCACCCTCTCCTCTCTGGTTTGTGTGGACGCGACTCCTCTGGGGACCTCCCGGCGGGAGTGGGGTCCTGCGGGACAGGTCCTTCTGGGTCTGGCTGCTCTCGCTGAGCCCCGTGTCCTTGGGGTCCCCCCACGTGGTGGCAGGTGGCAGGGTCCCTTCCTTCCTAGGGCTGGGCCGTCTTCTGTTGGGTGGTGGAGCTCTGTTACCCACTAGTCTGTTGATGGGCACGAGGTGCGCTTCCCCTCACATGCTTTTGTAACGGCTGGATCAAGCCTCCTGTGCTGGTGAGTTTTGCCCCGTGGGAGGAGCCGGATGGAGGCTTCCCATGCCCCAGGGCACGATCTCATGTCTGCTCCAGCCCCCTCACTTCACAGACGGGGAAACCGAGGCCCAGAGACGCAGAGGACCGAAGTCGCACAGCAGGCTGGGGATGGGGGCAGGGCAGGCATCCCAGTCCTGGGCGGAGCTCCCCACAGAGGAGGAACCCCCCTACCCCTCCAAGTCCCCCGGCCTCACATGCGCCCACGGCAGCAGAGGGCCCGGGAGCTCCGCTCACCCTCAGAGCGTCCGGCTGGGCGAAGTAGAGGGTTCCGGCGACTGAGATGGAGACCCACATGTCCAAGAGCTGGGCCCCCATGTAGCTGAGCGGGAGGTAGTTCACCAGGATCTCCTGCGCCTCCGGAGGGCACTTGTAAGACAGCCTCTGGGCCGTGGCCAGCGTGGTCCAGGTGATCTGCAAGGCCCCAGAGCCATCACCCGAAGGCTTGTTCTCCACCCCCGGGAGCTCACCTTCCTCCACTCGAGCCCCAGAGCCCCAGGCTCCCCCCTCCAGAGGGGACACTCACGTTGTCGTGGCTAAGCATCATGGCCTTCGGGGGGCCTGTGGCCGACAGGCTGTAGACCAGGGTGCAGCACTGGTTAGGCTTCTGGGAGTCGATGACCCGGTCCAGCGTGTCTTCTGAGGTGCCGCCTGCCAGGTCCAGGAACCCTCTCCACTGCAGAGAGCCAGCGGAGGGGTGGGGGGTGGCCGGGAGGGGACCTTGACCCTGAGACCTCAGCCCCCAGGCCGCGCCCCCGCCCCTGCCCTCCCCGGCGAGGACCTACAGAATACAGGTTCTGCAGCCGGGTCCGGATCTCCTCCTTGTACTGCACGATGGCTTTGAGGTGTTTCAAGGAGCCCTGGATCTGCCAGACAGCGAGGGGCTCAGGACGCGCCGGGCAGGAGCGCTGGTCGCAGCTGAGCCCGGAGCCCGCTTCCCCAGCACTCCCCCACGGGCGGCAAGGGCACTCCCCCATTTTCCTTCGACTGTGGCAAAACACACAGGAATTGGCCATGTTAACCATTTCAACGTGGACACTTGAGCGGTACTGAGTACATTCACGTGATGTGAACGTCACCTCTGTCTCGTTCCAGAACATTCCGTCTCCCCAGAAGGAAACCCGGTGGCTGTTAGCCGTGACTCCATTTCCCCGTCCTCCGGCCTATTCCGGATGTTTCGTATAGACAGAATCCTGCACTCCGTGGCTGCGTGTGTCCAGCTCTTCTCACTGAACGTCATGCTTTCTAGGTCTGCCTACACAGGGGCATGTCGGTGCTTTCCTCCTTTTAGGGCCGAGGAACAGTCCGGGGCGGGGATGGGCCACCATTTATCCGCTCATCGGCTGATGGGGTGCTGCACTGTGCCCCTGTCTGGGCTGCTGGGAATGTCGGTGTATGAACTTTTGTTTGCACATCTAGTTTTCCATTCTGTTGGGTAGACCCCCAGGTGTGGGATTGCTGGGTCATATGATGGTGATTCTACCATCGGCTTTCTGAGCCCCGTCACCTCACCAACACTTGTCACCTGCGTTTCTGACAATGGCTGTCTTCGTGGGTGGGAAGTGGCATCTCGTCGTGACGGCTTCCCTCTGTGTTTCCCGGATGACCGTGGACGTTGACCATCTTCTCTGGGGCTTACTGGCCATGCATGCTTCTTCTCTGGAGAAATGTCGAAGTTCTTTGCCCACTTTTGAACCGGGTTTTCGTTGATGGTGTGTTTTGTTTTCAACGTCGAGGGCTCCTGGACCCCTTGAAGGCGGACCGCGTGGGTGTCCTAGGGCTGCTGGGATACACTACGGTGTCGGCTCTGAGCCGCTGGGTCTGCTCTCTGCTTAGTGTCTCGTAATCTCCAGACCCAGGAGTGGGAAGCCTGGGTCCCTTCCGGAGGCCCCACAGCAGGAGTGCTCATTTGGGAACTGGCTTCTTTGGGTTTTTGGCAGAATCCGGCTCCCTGCAGCTGCAGGACCAAGGCCTGCCTATCTCCTGGCGGGCTGTCTGCTGAGGGCTCTTCTCCGCTCCTGAAGGCCACCATATTCTCTGGCTCAGGGTCCCTTTCTCCATTTTCAAAGGCAGAAACTCGGGGGCCAGGGAGGTTGAGGTCTTCTCATCCTTTGAATCTCTCGGCTCTCGGATCTGCCTTATCTTTCTCTGCCTCCAGCTGGTGTGTTTATGGGAGACCCCTCCCCCGGATAATCCAGGATCATCCCCCAGCTGAAGGGCCTTAATATTAATCCCATCAGCAAAATCCCTTTTGCCACACAAGGTGCCGTGATCACGCATCCCAGAGATTAGGGCATGGACATCCTTGGCATTAAGGGGCTGATCACACGGACCGACCCACAGGATTTCCTGAGAGGGAGGACTCAGGGATGGGGCCAGACTTCCGGTCTGAGCAGCTGGAAGGAGAAGGAAACACTGAGGGAAGGGCAAGTTTTTGGGGGGAAGATCCGGAGCTTGGGTTTGGACAAGCTGCATCTGAGATGCCTCTCCAGCATCCCACGGCGATTATTGGGAAAGCTGGAGATAAAAAGGCGGGAAATGTCTGCAAACAGCTATCTCCCGGGGAAAAGACAGAGAGCATGGGAAGCAGCGGTCTGCTGTCCCCAGCCTGGCTCTGTGATTAAGGTTCAAGCAAGTGAAGAGGAACAAGGAGCAGCCGGACAGGTGCAAGTTTCATTTTCGACATCGACCCCACTGCAGCAGGGGCGCACCTTCCAGGTGGAGAATGACCCAGGCCACACGCCTGGTCACCTGCCCAGACCCTGTCTTGGGTTTATTTATTTATTGAGCATTAAAACATTTGTGGTTAAAAAAAATACATGACAAAGTTTCCCATCTTAACCATTTTAAGCAGACTTTTTGTGGTGTTAAGTGTATTTGCATGACTGGGAAACAGATCTCCAGAACTTCCCATCTCCCCACTCGGAGATTCTGTCCCCGTGAATCACGGACACCCCTCTCCCCGCCCCAGCCCTGGCTCCCACCCTCTCCTCTCTGTGTGGACACAGGACTCCCCTCTGGGGACCTCCTGGGAGTGGGGTCCTGCAGGATGTGTCCTTCTGAGTCTGCTCCTCTTGCTGAGCCCAGTGTCCTCAGGGTCCCTCCACGTCATGGCAGGGGTCAGGGACCCTTCCTTTCTGAGGCTGGACCGTGTTCCCACGTGGGGATGGACCGTGCCGTGTGTATCATTCATTCATCAGTGGACATCCGGGTTATTTCCATATTTTGACTGTTGTGGATACTGCTGCTATGAACTTGAATGAACCAAAGTATCTTCAACACCTTTCCTTACTTATTTCGGGCACACATCCGGCATGGGATTGCTGCTGCCTCTATAAAGTTTTGAGGAGGCACCATGCTGTGTTCTATAGTGGCCGGACCGGTTTACGTTCTCGGCAGAGGACTGGATTGATGGATGGATGCATAATTTACATTCAGTAAAAGTCACCTGTTTAGGTCCACAGTTTCACGAGTCTTTTTTAAAAAGATTTATTTATTTATGTTTAGAGAGAGAGAAGAGCAGCAGGGAGGGGCAGAGGGGGAGAGAGAGAGAGAGAATCTCAAGCATACTCCACACGGAGCTTGGAACCTGACCCGGGGCTCCATCTCGTAATCCTGAGGTCATGACCTGAGCTGAAATCAAGAGTCAGATGCTTCAACAACAGAGCCCCTCAGGCACTTCCAGTTCCACGAGTCTTGACAAACTTATAGCAGTGGAACCACCACCTTCATCAAGATCTAGAACATTTCCATCGCCCCATGAAGTTTCCTCAGCCCCTTTGTGGTCCGATTCCTCCTTTCAACTTGGGAGCCACTGTTCTGGATTTCTGTCCCGTAGCTTTGCCTTTGCTGGGGCTTCCCATATATAAACTCACACCACGGGTAACCTTCTCTCATTCAGCACATTTCGGATGCAGCCACGTGATTACACGCAACAGGAGCCCAGTCATCACTATGGTTTGGTGGTACTGATGGACCACGATTTAGCCAAATGACACAAAAACAGCTGGATCTTGGTTAATGGATGTTTGGGCAGTTTTTGGCAATCATGCCTGGAACAGCCACAGACACTCACATGCAGGGTAGACGCGTGTTCTCATTTCTCTTGGGTACGTACTCCATGGTGGGAGGTCTGGACTATATATTACGCCTTTGTTTCGCTTGCTGTGAAACCATCTAGCCATTTTCCAAGATGGCGGCACCATCTCTGCCAGCAGTGAAGGAGCATTCTGGTGGCTCTCTCTCCTCATCAACATGCGGTATGGTCTGTTTTAAAACTGGAGTCATCCTAGGGGGTGTTTTGTGGTGGCCCTGTCTTTGCCTACATGCCTCTGTCCGCTTGTCGTGGGTCCTCTTAGGGTCCCCATTTCACAGAGTTCAGCTAAGGCTGCAGGACAGGCAGGGGCTGACCCAAAGTGTCAGCTCTAGGACCATCACAGTTCCTCCACAGGAGGGAGAAGAAGACCCAGAGCCCGGGGTGGCCAAACATGAGTGGGCATTACTCTGATGCCCACTTCCTCTGGGTGCCCCATGTGCCCATGGATCTTTCCCCATTCCCTCCTTGGAACAGAGATCAAATAGGAATGACCATACCATTGATGATCCTATTGACGATAGTGTTAGCATTGAACACTGATCATGCTAAGCTCTGTCTAGCCTATTTCAGGTGTACTCAGTTCATTCTCAGAACCAAACCCATTGGGTAGGTCCTATTACCACTCCCACTTTACAGGTGAGGAACCTGAGGCACCAGAAGGTGCAATACCTTGCCCAAGGGCCCACACGTAGTGAAACAGCCTCCAAGCCATGGAGCCCACACCCAGAACCACCTCACTTGGAGCAGCCCTGGCCCAGAGAAATTCAGGATCTGTTGTACAGTTCCATTAAGATGTAACATCCAGAACAGGCAAAGCCACAGAGACAGAAAGTGGATTGGTGGTTGCCAGGGACTGGGGCCAGGGTAATGAAGCATCCCCACTAACAGGCACAGGGCTTGCTTTTCAGGTGATGGAATGTTCTGGAACCAGACAGAGGTCTTGTTTGCACAACACTGTGAGTGCCCTCAATGCTACTGAACTAAAAAGGGTGTCAATGGTAAATTGTATACTGTGTGCATTTTACCACAGTAATTAAAAAAAAAAGTGGGAGAGAGGTTCTGCTTGCAGTAGACACATCGAAGTCCCAGTTTGGGGTGTGTTGCGGGTCAGCCCCTGAGCCAGCATTGAGCAGGCTCTGACCTCCTCAGGCTTGAGCACCGGCTGTGGTCAGCAATGCAAGGGCCATTTGGCAGGAACGGCACATGCCTGGCATCTCTTACAGGCCCCGGACCTGCCTGAGCATGGAATCCACAGTTCCCAGCTTGTGAGTAACAGTGGGATGGTAGGTGCATCATTCATTGGATCTGTTTTGTCTACTGGGCAAAGTTTGTGTCTTTACCTGAGCTGTGCCCTCCACCAGGCATGCCCACCAGGATCCCACAGGTCCCCAAATCACTGACCTGGATGATTTTCTGCAACTGCCTGTCATTATCCACCACAAAGATGTCTATCTCCGAGCTTTCAGCGATGACCTGGCAGGCTTTGGGGGAGTTGGTGGCCAAGATGCCAACAGAGAAGCCTCTAGAAGCAGAACCCAAGAGGTGAAGACCCACTAGAGAATTGCAGGGCTTCCAAGAGGCCAGCTTTGCCAAAGGAGAGACAGTCCCTCAGGAAGAGCCCTTAGTGTGGCAGACAGCCCCAAACATCCACAGTATGCCTTGTTTGAAGGTGGGACTCAGGGACAGCTTGGATGTGAGCCCTGCCCTCCAGAGTTTCCCCAATGGTCTGGACAAGTAGGGGAGGGCTCCATGCTAGAGAACACTGGGAAGTGGGGAAGGTTTTTTGGAGGAGGGGTCATGGGGCTGGGCTTCACAGGATGTGTAGGAGTTCAACAGGTAGAGAATGTCAAGAAGGGTGAGCTGGCTGGTGCTCAGGGCTGAGCCCTTGATGAGTCCCACTGAACACAGCCCAAAGAGGAGCCTAGTCTGCTCCTTGAACTGGGCTCTTCCGTGAGACCCCCTATGGATTCAAGAGGAGGGATAAGCCTTTGCTGGACTGGTGACTTCCTGCAGCCATGTACCCCAGGGAGATACCAGACAACTCTTACCCAGCCATGATAGCACCAATGTTGGCGATGACCCACTCCTCCGAGTTTAACCCCATGATCCCCACTCCGTGGAAGCGCTCCAGGCCCAGCTGGGGAAGGAGGCCCTTGTGAGGCACGAGGGTACTCATCTGCCACTTGCCCCTCCCTCCCTGCCCCGGAGCCAGAGCCTCAGGCAGAGAGCCCTGGGCTCCCTTTTCTCTGTTGACCATTTGGACTTCTGTTTGCTGATCAAAGAGCCCATCTCCCCCATTACAAGCATCTAGGGCACTGGTTCTCAACAGAGACGACTCCACCTTCCCAGGTGACATTGGGCAACATGGGGAGACATTTCTGGGGAAGGAAATGGTGCTGACATTGAGTGAGTGGGCACCAGGGGTGTTGAGAAATATCCTCTGACGTACAGAACAGACCCGTCCACAAAAAAATGATCCAGCCCCGAGTGTCCATAGTACTGAGATTAGAAAATATGAATAAAACGTGCTCCCTCTCCAACATTTTTTTGAATAAATATTTGGCAAAATCAGGGCTGTACTAGGCCTATATTATCATTAACATGCCATTGTTGGTAAAACCATACATCCTATTTTCCCAGCCTTTAAATATTTCTTTATGGTATCAAATATAATACCTCAATGATATTGGGTAATATAGAGATGTCACAACTTTGGGGCATCTGGCTGGCTCAGTTGTTAAGTGTCTGCCTTCGGCTCAGATCATGATATCAGGTTCCTGGGATCGAGGCCCATGTCAGGTTCCCTGGTCAGCGGGGAACCTGCTTCTCCCTCTACCCTTCACCCTGCTTGTGCTCTCTCTCTCAAATAAATAACATCTTTTTTTAAAAAGTCATAATTTAGTGACCCCCCCCTTTATTGGTTGATACTTAGGTAAGATCCTTTTTCCCCTCCATTTTTATTAGATAAAATATTGGGAGAACATCTGCCTAGCTCAAGCTCTGTATACCCACATTATTTGTGCTGATGTCTGGATTGACTTAAAAATTCAAAATGGCACACCATTCATCCACCCTGGCAGAACCAGGGGTTGCCACCACCTGGCCCCCAGGTGGGCCTTTCCCCTCCACTCTAGGCTTCTGAGCACAACTGCCCACTGCTTGTATCCTTGTCTAAACAGGGCACTATAAAGTCAACATAAAGAATTGTTGATGTTACCCACTCCCTTGTGCTGACCCTGCCTTCTGCAATCTCAGTTAACAGCAGTTCCTTCAAGTTGCCCAGGCCAGAAATCTTGATTACCCTCAGTGCCTTTCATTCTCCTGGACACCCAACTCATCAAGACATAATGTTGGCTCTGCCTTCAGAATCTGACCACGTCTCATCCACTCTCCTGCTACCATACAGGTCCCAAACACCTTCTCAATCCCAACTGGTCTCTCTTTTTCCACCCAGTCTGTTTTCTCTGTAGCAGCCACATAGTGCCTGTGAGTACCCAACTCTGGGCACATTTCTCTGCTTACAGCCCTCCATGGCTCCCACCTCATTACTGGTAAAAGCCCTCCAAGACCCAGCAAAACATGTCCCTATCGCGCCCTGCCCTTATCACCTCCCTCTCCCCCTCACTCACTCTGCTTTAGCAACATCGGTCTCTTTGCTGTTCAACCAACATGCCAGATCCCGTCCTGCCCCAGGGCCTTTGCACGTTTGTTCCCACTGCCTGTAACACTTACCCCCAAATACTCACTTAAATTCCCCCCTTCCAGTTGTTTAAGTCTTGTTGAAATGCCACTCTCAGAGAGTCTCTCTTTGGCTACCATAGGGTAAGATTACAACCCCTACCCCAGCTCATCAACCCTTTTATTTTCTTTAGTTTTCTCTGGATCACTGTCTACTTACTGAATACTTGTTTGTTGCATTGACAGGACAAGTCCCTAGAGGTCTCTTACCCCCTTTCCTAATCTGAAAAACAGGCATTCCTTTCTTGAAGACATACCCAAGGGGCTAGATTCTGGAGGCCTGCAATGAATGAGGTGGTCTGGCCCCTTGCCCTCATGAGCTGACCAACTAAACAAATAAAATTATACAACTATGTTGCCACATGGCTATGAGTGCTGTGCAGAGCATTTTCTTTTTTTTTTTTTTAAGATTTTATTTATTTATGAGAGAGCGAGCACAGGCAGACAGAATGGCAGGCAGAGGCAGAGGGAGAAGCAGGCTCCCCGCCGAGCAAGGAGCCCGATGTGGGACTCAATCCCAGGGATCATGACCTGAGCCGAAGGCAGCTGCTTAACCAACTGAGCCACCCAGGCGTCCCTGGGCAGAGCATTTTCAAAGGGGCTATGATAGAGTGTATTGGGAGCTGGTGAGTCTGGGGAGCCAGGGTGATCAGGGATGACCTCGCCCAAAAGATGAGGCATTGGAGGGGCACCTCGGGAGCTTAGTCTGTGTCTGACTTGTGATTTCAGATCAGGTCACGATCTCAGCCTGGTGAGGTCAAGCCCTGGGTCAGGCTCCGCACTCAGCAGGGAACCTGCTTGAGATTCTCTCTCCCTCTCCCTCTACCCCTCCCTCCAGGAAATAAATAAATCTGGAAAAAAAAAAAGGTGATACATTGGCAAAGAGACACAGTAACAGTAACTACTGTAAAAATATAGCTAATGCTGATGTAATGCTCAGTGTGAGTCAGGGGCTGCTTGATAGGTGTAAACTTTCTGAATTCTTTTTTTTTTCCTTTAAAGATTGTATTTACTTCTTTATTTGAGAGGGAAGAGAGCACAAGCAGGGGCAAGGGCAGAGGAAGAAGGAAAAGCAGGTTTCCCATAAGGCAGAGAGCCTGACACCAGACTCATCCCAGGACCCTGAGATCATGACTTGAACACAAGCAGACGCTTAACCCACTGAACCACCCAGGCGCCCCAACTCCCCAAATTCTTGTAGCAAACCTTTGTTTTATACTAAATTTAATAAAGTAAATGGATCTGTTCATATATAACTTTTACATTTTTTAATATCATACATATAAAAAATAGGTATAAAAATCCCCATTTTAGGGCGCCTGGGTGGCTCAGTGGGTTAAAGCCTCTGCCTTCTGCTCAGGTCATGGTCTCAAGGTCCTGGGATGGAGCCCCACATCCGGCTCTCTGCTCAGCAGGGAACCCGCTTCCTCCTCTCTCCCTCTCTGCCTGCCTCTCTGCCTTACTTGTGATCTCTGTCTGTCAAATAAATAAATAAAATTGTTTCTTAAAAAATCCCCATTTTACAGATAGGGAAACCGAGGCAGGGTGAGGCTGGATCATTAAAAAACGTTGGTTTGAAGCACAGCCGACACCCAGTGTTCCATTAGCTTTCTGGGTACAACACAGTGATTCCACAAGTCTATATGTGATGCTACATCCACAAGCGTAGCCTAAGTCATTTTTTTAAACAAAAAAGCCACATCTAACCACATCTAACCACACCTGGTAGTGAGCGAGGTTAAGTGACATGAGCAAAAATGGGCAAGTAAGGGCGGAGCCAGACGAAAGGATGCCTGTCCAGGCGGGCCTGGCAGTAGGGGCACTTAAGGAAGAGGCGGGGTGGGGATGGTGTCGGGGAGTGGCGCGCAGGCGCGGTGGCCCCCGGCGCAGCAGTGCGCAAGCGCAGAGCGGCGGGCGCGCGCGCAGGCGCAGGAGGACACGCGGTACCTTGAGGAAGGCCTTGGCGGCGCGCCGGCACTCCTCGTAGTACTCGATGTAGGTGAGCAAGTGCCAGCCGTTCCTGTGCTTGGAGCCGAGCGCGATGTAGTTGGCGTACTTGATGGCCGTGTTCATGACCATGTCGTGCACGGTGATGGGCGCCTGGCTGGTGAAGGCGTCCTCCTGCCGCAGGTGCACCTCGCCGTCGCGCTTTGACGTGCAGTAGGGGTGCTCTGTGGGCAGGCGGGGCTCGGGGGCAGTGAGACCCCGGGTGGGTGAAGGAGGATGCAGGGCTGCGGCCCCGGTGGCTGCAGGGGCGGGCAGAGCAAGTGGGGGAGGGCATGGCAGACAGAGGGAGAGAGACGCCGCCGCCCAGGGAGAACGCTGGAGGGGGATGGGGAGACACAGAAGAGGGCGCAGGGACGGGTGGACAGACAGATGCACCGGCCCACACGGGGGGCTCGGCAGCAGCCCACCAGCAAGCAGGCAGCCCAGTCGCAGGCCCGCTGCCCCTCCTCTGGACTCCCCAAGGACCAGCGCCTCTGACCGCTGTGTCCACCTTCGCCACCTCCCTTCCGTACTCCCAGCCGCCCGGCCAGCCTCCCCCAGAGCCCTGACCCGACCCCAGAGATCCCGAGGCTGGCTCACCCACCTTGGGTGGGTGACTGGCTTCTGTGGGGCCCAAAGAGCCCCCCCCCTTACCTTTGGCTTTCACTTCCGATTGCCGATCTCTCTCAGTTGGACTCAGTGTCTTGCGTGAGGACATGGTGCGCAGCCTATCTTCCCTCACTTACAGCCTGGGGAGCGTCGGGCCTCCTGGGACATCCACAGAAACACACTTGCGGTTGGGTGGAGGGCTGCGAGTGTGCAGGCCCGTGGAGGCCCGGGGCTCCCAGCTACTGGCGAGGGGTGGTCAGGGAAGGCTGCTCTGAACAGTGGGTAGGAGCTGACTTGGTGCGGGAAAGGGGAAAGAACCGAGGAAAGAGAGAGTGTGATGAAGGCCGTCCGGGCTGGAGTATAAGGAAAAGTGGGGGAAAGGGAGGAAAAGAAGCCAGCTAGGTGGTGAGAGTGGGATCAGCATGGGGTCTCGCTGGCTGGTTTGTACAGAATTGCTTTCTGGTTCCTTCTGTGTCCGACCCCCCACGCAGTGTGGAGACTGGCTGACCCCTGACGGGAGCTGAAATGCGTCAGCTCCCAGCCCCTGCCTTCCGCCCACAACATATTTTCACCTTCTCTGTCATCGGGGAGGCTGTGCCCACTTCGGTCTGGCGATTCTTTTTATGAGCTTTGATGACCCCCCTGCTCTAGCCACAGGGGGACAGCAGTCTCTAGACTAGACATCCAGAATGTTCCTGTCTATGGCCAGCCTTTGTGACCTCACTGTGGATTCTGTAGCCTAGAGCCACGGTGGAGATGTGGCCTGTTGCTGCTTGGCCGAGGCCTGTCTTAGGGGCCCGGGGTCTCTCCCCACAGCCAGTGGTTCCCAAGGTGACTGCTCCTAGGGAGGAGCCGGCAGGCAGCAAAATCTTTGCTTCAAAACTGGCAGCTGGAGGGATTCCATAGTCCCTGCCCAGCGTTGTTAGCTTTGGGTGACCACGTTCACAGGAGACCAGAAAGGGAGTAGTGAGGTGAGGAGGCACTGTGGAAGCCAGGAGGTCTCGGGGCCAGTGAAGCCGAGTGTGTCAGAGAGCCAGTTAAGGTCGGCAGAACCCAAGGCTCCCAAAAGGTGGAGAAGGACCTTGAGTCACTATGCCTGTGTGTGTGTGTGGGGGGGGGGGTGTTCTGAATTCACCTGCCCATTAGGTGCAGTCTGGAGCTAGAATAGTTTCCCGGATGGGCCTACGGCTGGATTTTCACATACTGCATTGGATGCTGTTGAAGTCAATAAACGAAAAAAGCATTTCAAGGCCTCTCTGGTTCCTCAAAAAAATCAAACATAGAGTTACCATATGACCCAGCAATCCCATGTCTGGGAATATACCCAAAAGAACGGGAAGCAGGGGCTAGAAGAGATTTTGCGTGCTCACGTTCCCAGCAGCCTGATTCACAACAGTTAAAAGGAAACCACTGTCCACGGATGGATGAAGGATAAACAAAATGTGTCCATCCGTGCGATGGGCTATGATTCAGCCTTAAAATGGAGGGCCATGCCGACACCTGCTACAATGTGGATGAACCTCGAGGACGTTGTGCTTGTGATATAAGCCGGACATAAAAGGACAGATTCTGTCTGATCTCATTTGCGGGAGGTACTTAAAGCAGTCAGACTCAGAGAGACAGAAGGGAGAGTGGTGGTTGCTGTACACAGAGGGAGATGGAGAAGCAGGCTCACCCTGTGGGACTCCATCCCAGGACCCTGGGATCATGACTTGAGTCAAAGGCAGATGCTTAACAGACTGAGTCACCCGGGCGCCCCGCAGATACATGATTCTTTTTTTTTTTTTTAAACTTTTTCAACTTTAAAAAAAAGATTTTATGTATTTATTTGACAGAGATCACAAGAAGGCAGAAAGGCAGGCAGAAAGAGAGGGGGAAGCAGGCTCCCTGCTGAGCAGAGAGCCCGATGCAGGATCCCAGGACCCTGAGTTCATGACGTGAGCCAAAGGCAGAGGCTTAACCCACTGAGCCACCCAGGTGCCCCAGATACACAATTCTTAAATACTTTTGTCTTCTTTAGTTTCAAGTTTGACATTTGCTTGGCAGTATGTTTTGAAGGGAAGAGTTTTTAAATTCGGTGAAGTCCAGTCATGTCTTTTCATTTATGCTGTGTACTTTGCAATCACATCTAAGAAATCTTTACCTAATCCCAGGGCACAAAAATTTTCTCTTTACCCCTAAAGTTTTGTAGTTTTGGCTTTTATATTTAGGTATATGATACATTTTGAGTTAGTTTTTGCGTGTGGCATGAGATGAAGATGTCTGTTCTCTTGTGTTTGCTTTGGGCACCTTATTGCGGCGTTGTTCATTACCAAGACTGTCCTTTCCCCCAGTGAGCCATTGGGGCACCTTCATCAAAAATTAGTTGGCCATAAATGTGAGCTTTCATTTCTGCACTCTCTGCGGTATTGACCTTGAACCACACTGTCTTGGTCAGTAGCTTTACAGGAAGCTGTGAAGACGAAAGTCTTGCATCTTTGTCCTTTTATTAAAGGCAAGGATCTGGTGGATGGCCGGGCAGGAGGAGTAAGTCATTACGGGAGACACAAGGATTACAAGGACTCTGAACAGGCAGGCTCTTTAGGGCAGCACGGGACGGCTGACGGAGACGACTGAGTTCAAATTCTTAACCTCAGAGCATGTTCAGAGAATCCATTCAGCGGAGGCTATCGGTGACTTCTTAACCTCCTCCAGCTGTAGGTTGCTGAGTTATAACAGTTATAACATGGTGTGAATTCACAGCCTTTCCAGATCTTTGCATGAAAGTTAGTGCATTATTTGAGTTAACGGTACCATGAGAGTGGAAATATTGAAATGGTGTTATTTGGGAGGAAGATTGTATGACTTTCAGTGCCTCAAAATTTTATTTATTTATTTATTTATATTTTAATTAATTGATTTCTTTTTCAAATTTTTATTTACATTCTGGTTGGTTCACATATGGGGTAGTTCTGGTTTCAGGAGTAGTATTTATCACTAGATTAATCACTTACATAGAATACCCAGCGCTCATCACAGCAAGTGCCCTCCTGGATACCCATCACCCCGTTTGGCCCACCCCCAACCCACCTCCCCTCCCACAACCCTTAGATTGTTCTCCGTGGTTAACAGTCTCTTATGGTTTGCCTCCCTCTCGTTCTTTTTTTCCCCCCCTTCCCCACATGTTCATCTCTTCTGTTTCTTAAATTTCATATATGAGTGAAATCAGATAGTATTTGTCTTTCTCTGACTGACTTATTTCACTCAGTATAATACACTGTAGCTCCAGCCATGTCCTTTTCCTCTCTTTTTTAAAAGATTTTATTTATTTCATAGAGATCACAAGTAGGCAGAAAGGCAGGCAGAGGGAGAGACGGGGAAGCAGACTCCCTGCTGAGCAGAGAACCCGATGCGGGGCTCGATTCCAGGACCCTAAGATCATGACCAAGCTAAAGACAGAGGCTTTAACCCTCTGAGCCACCCAGCCACCCCTCCAGCCATGTCCTTATAAATGATAAGATTTCATTCTTTTTGATGGCTGAGTAATACTCCATCATACACACATGCACGCACGCACGCACACAGACACACACACCACACCTCCTTTTATCCATTCATCTGTCTATGGACATCTGGGCTTTTCCCATAGTTTGACTATTGTGGACATTGCTGCTATAAACATTGGGGTGCAGGTTCCGCTTTGAATCACTATGTTTGTGTCCTTTGGATAAATACCTATTAGTAAAATTGCTAGGTCATAGGGTAGCTCTACTTTCAACTCTTTGAGGAACCTCCATACTACTTTCCAGAGTGACTGTGCCAGCTTCCATTCCCATCAACAGTGTAAGAGGGTTCTTCCCCTTTCTCCCTATCCTTGCCAACATCCATCATTTCCTGACTTGTTAATTTTAGCCATTCTGACTGGTGTGAGGTGGTATCTCATTGTGGTTTTGATTTGTATCTCCCTGATGCCGAGTGATATTGAGCACTTTTTCATGTGTCTGTAGGCCCTTTGGATGTCTTCTTTGGAGAAATGTCTGTTCATGCTTCTGCCCATTTCTTGACTGGGTTATTTGATTTTGTGGGGGGTAAGCTCTGTGCTGATGTCTCTAGAAAGTCTCATTCTGTGAGCGTCTTGCCCTGCACATGAACCAAAGTTCTGCCCAAATAAAGCTGCCGTGCCCCTGTGGTCACGCTCAGGCCCCCAATCCCTCTGACGTCGCACAGCTTTCTCGGAAAGAATCCGACAGAAACCATGCTGTGTTCCTTATAGTGCACGAGTCAGGAGGTGACGAAGACGTTGACCACCAGGTCAAGTTGGCATCTCTCAGGTCCCCCCATCTTAAATTGATCTTTCCTGCTTTTACAACTGATCACAATTTTGTCGGGAGGTATTATGAGATGACACCAATTATCTTCCCTAGCATCAAAGCTCCAGCCAGCGACCTCGGTGTCCACTGACAGCTCCTGATTGTCTCCCCATCCCTCCCATCATGATTGCCAAACAGAGACTTTCTCATCCCATCATTCCTTCTGTGTTATCGCGTCATTGTATGACAGTAATGACCACCAGTTCTTCCGTGGGAAAACGGCCTCAGAAGGACGTGCATCAACAGCATGAGCTGAAGCAAGAAGGCAAGCCGCACTGTGTTTGACTCAAGGGGGATTCGAATTTTTCAGCATGTCCACAGATGACCACAGGTGTGTGCTTGGGGGCATTGATTTGGGGGTTACAAATAAATTTTAATGAGCAGGCAAACTTGCAAATATAGAAGCTGGAAAATAAAAAAGAAGACAGACTATATTTGCATATGGAAAAAAAAACTAAAAACCTACAAGGTCGCTGAGGAAGGTCATCAGATATGCCATTATCCTGTGTGCATTGCATTTGTGTTTTGTTTTGTTTGGCAAGGAGAAGGTCTTCATATGTTTCTCATTGATTTATAATTTTATATTTTAAAAAGAAAAGGGGCCCTGGACTACGTCTGAGTAACGGAATCTTAAAAGACTGGAAATTTTCTTTCTCTTGTCCTTGTAGGCTGTCCCTCTCTGGGCTGGGAGGTGTCCCTTCCACTGATCTTTCGGGGACCAGCCATGTGGATTTGCCGTATCAGGGTTGGTCTGCTTATACGTGACCTTTGGAAGAACAACAAACTTCTGTCTTAAGTTGCTTTATTTTGGGGCCTTGGGACAACAGCGAAACTCATCTGCAAAGACGGGGTTCATCAGGAACCATAGCTGTTAGCCAAGACTGAGGGGGCTTTGACGGTGATGGTTTACCTGTAATGAGGGGTTTCGGGCCTCAGACGCCCCATGCCATCTGCCTTCTCTGTGCCCCCTCACCTGGGAAGGTGTGAGTCTCCAATAGCTATCTTGTCAGATGGGATCTGTTTTTACAGATTCCCACCCCATCCAGACGCAGAAAGTTGAACTCACAGAGCCCATCAGAATTTGAAACCAGAACTGATTCCAGAGTCCAAACTTCTCAACAAAGGACAAAGGGTCTGAACCTGGGGCCACAAATCCGGACATGGGATGCTGAATTGCTTTATTATCAGAACTTGTTGGAAGGGCTTCACAGTTGCTTCCAGGAAGATGAGTCAGTTTGGGGACCCACTTCTTCAAACGCGTGAAGGCTTTTCTTTCTGAAGCCTCCGTCAGTCCTCTGGGGAGAAAAGAAAATCTGACTGGAACCATCTGATGGGCCAATGTGCCTCAATCCTTGGGTTCCTGGCAAGTAGCACTTTTCCCCACCAAAGTTTCTGACAAAGCTACAGTATAACATCTGGGCATTTTTCTGGAAGAAGAAGCAAGAGTTGAGCCCCAACCTAGAATCCCCGCCAAGAAAATGCATGTCTGTGTGTGGGCTCCCAGCTCTGCTCACAGACCCGCCTATACGCAAGGGGACCACCCCTGTCGGACCCATTCGAGGCACAGCCCAGCAAAGCCGGTCTCACCGTTGGGACAGCCAAGAGCAGCTCCACCAGGGAAGTCAGTGGTAGAATTTCTCAATTTGCTTTTTGTACTTCTGGGTGATAAAATGTCTCCTAATCTTTGTCGTCGGACCTGTTGAGAAAGGGGAGACCAGTTCAGAGGTGGGTATGAAATCAAAGTCCACGTGTCCCGTGTGTGGGCCGCAGGGTCCTGTGGCAGGGGTAGGCTGGGGCGGGTTCTGCCGTCAACTCCGTGCATGCCCCGCCTTCCCCATCCATGTGGGGATGGCAGAACCTGCCCCTCGGCTGGGGCTGTGGGGTGAGGACTGTGGGAGCAGGGAGGTAGACAGCGTGCTGACCTCTGTGGCTCATGTGGCCTGTGCACCCCATGAAGGGGGCACACCAGCCCCTGATTTTACAGGTGAGGAAACGGGCTCAGAGAGGGCCAGTTGCTCTGAGCTGACCCAGCGCGTATACGGTAGTGGCAAGACTTGAATTCAGGCCCCGATCCACGCCCCAGGCTACTCCCAGGCTCTGGGTCACCATGGGGCTCAGGCTTCCCCAGCTGTGTCCTGAGGAGCCCCACAAGGACTGTGTTTTCAAACTGGTTGGAAGAACCAAAGATCGGAGGGACAGTCACTTGGAGGAGACAGGATTTGAGCCCAAGTTGTTGGAGGTCATGTGCTCGCCTTCACCCTAACTCTGCAATCCACGTCATCAGATTAGAGCTGAGTGCTGAGAGCAAGCCCCAGGAAGGACGCTGAGGGAAAGCAGGACCCCCAGCCACCCTGGCGTGAGCCCTCCCCTGGAGGGGCAGACAGACCGAGATCAGTGAACACGTAGGGTAATCCCAGACTATGACGTGGCATGGGGGCAAGATGGCAGCAGTGTTGTAGTGGGGAGGGTGAGCTGTAGAGTTGCTCCACTGAGGGCAATGATGAGCATGTTAGGTCAGAGAAGGCTGCTCGAGGAAGTGGCCTTTAGTGTGCAGCGTGGACAGTGAGAAGGAACCAAAGAATTGAGTTGGGCGGGGGGACATTCCAGGCAGAGGGAGTAGCAGGTGCAAAGGCCTAAGGCAGAACTACACCTGGATGGTTGTGGGAATAGTGCGTAGGCCTGTGCGGTTGGGCCAGAGTAAGTGAAAAGGAGACGTCAGCAGGAGAATGGTCATGCACGGCCATAATGAGGCATTTGGCTTTTATTCCAAGAGCAGGGCATGGGGGAGAAGGGACACGTGTGTGTGTGTGTGTGTGTGTGTGTGTGTGTTGTGGCGGGGGCAGCTATGCACCAATGAGCTGAAAGCGGACCCTCAGATCCCCAGTAAAGGACACATCTCCTCGGTTCCCATGTGGCCCTGGACACTAGCAAGGGACCAGCCTCCAAGCGCCAAGGCCACCTGCTCTCGGGGCTGCTCACCCAGCTCTCCATGTAGGACAGAAAAGTCCTTCTCCAGGATGGCCCACTTATGGATCCTCTGCGCGTTGGAAATGGCTTCCTGATTCACAGCATCTATGCCTCGCTGGATGGCCTTGTAGACCAGGGGGTCCTGCAGCTCCAGAATCTCAGAGACGGTGGACACGTGGCTTCCCAGGTTCCGGCAGAAGTGGATGGCCTCCAAGCT
Organism: Neogale vison; assembly: GCF_020171115.1. NCBI lineage: Eukaryota > Metazoa > Chordata > Mammalia > Carnivora > Mustelidae > Neogale > Neogale vison. Next base: position 220,196,626 of record NC_058096.1, read on the forward strand.
TAACTTGTCCAGTGGCTCTCCGTTCGTCCTGTCGACCTCACACTGGCGCAGGACACCCTCGTCACCATACCCAGTGACCACACACACTCCCTGACCACACCTGAGGACCAGGAAGTGGGTGTGCCCTCTGGACACCACAGGCTGTGCCCTCTGGACCCTGGGGCAGAGACTCCTCCCGCTCCTGCCCATGCAAGGACAGCAAACCCATGTTACCTTCAACGTCAGCAGGATGCTCAGAAACTTTGCTCTGTCTCCCACTAACACGGCATTACTGACTATGGGAATCTTCTCTTTAACCAAGTTCTCGATGGGAATAGGGGCCACGTTCTCACCGCCAGCCATAATAAGGATTTCTGGAACAAAGCGTGGCTCGGTGAGGGTTTGACTGTGACAGTACAAAGGGCTTGCCCCCACCCTCACCCCCCCCCAGGATCAGAGAAAGATATGGACACAGATGACCACTCACTTAGAAAACCCCAGAAGCAGAGAAGGACCCCCGCCCACAGCAAGCACTCCCACCATGCCCTTCTCCAAGCCCCAGACCCAGCATCACTGTGGTCCTCCTCTTCCTGTCTCCTTGAAATGCCCATCAAAAATGCCCAAGTCCTGCGGACTTCACTTGGACAGCGCCCTGTGAATCTACTGCCTGTTTCTTGGGCCTCTGTACCCTTTCCAAGCCCTCCGAAAAGTCTTGCTTGGAAGATAGCACAGTGCTTCTGGCATGCCCTGTCTCTGTCTCCAGATTTTCCTACCATTTGGCAACCCCGAAAGAACCTTTAAGAGAATTGTGTCACTTTCCCCCACCCAGCCTCTCAAATTCTCTAAGAGCCCCTCCCCCTGCCCCAGATCTGTTCTTCTCTTTCGTCTAAGGATGCTGGCTGCCTCCCGCCCCACTCACCCAGACTCCCCATGTCTTAGCCCATGATCTTTCAGCCATCCCTACTGAGGCGGTTAAGAGGTAATAATGTGATGGGGATGGACACCTGTGCTGGCGTCTGCCAGGGACTCAGACATCGAACACTGCTGTTTGTTTAGGGAACCCTTCTCTCCACCTCGAATGCTTGTGGTTTGGATGAGGACTGCCAGGATGAGCATGGGACCAGGTCCGACCAGTCCGCACCTTCTAGTCTCTGCAGAGGTTCATCTCAAGATGGGATCTAGTGAGAGCCAGATCTAAAACTGTGGCTATGCCTTGGTGGTTAGGGTGAGCCTAGACTTTGGCAGCCATCTTGTCACCAAATGGGAAAAGCCTCTCCAAGCATGGCCCCAAAGCACCAAGGACAGCTCTCAGAAAGGGAAGGACCAAGCAATTCCTTTGATGCTATTTTGGCACCTGGGTCCAGCCACGCCTGAAGTGAGACCTCTTGGACTACCCCATTTTTGAGCTGATAGTTCCTCTTTTTCACTTCACCCTATTTCAGAAGGCTTTTCTGTTGCTTGTCATGGAAATGATGCTAACCTAGCCCTCTTACTGAATAGCTACTGCCCACGTCGAGCTCCTGCCAAGTACCTTTGATGCGGCCGGTGATGTAGAGGTAACCGTGGTTGTCTATGTGGCCCAGGTCCCCCGTGTGTAGCCAGCCTTCGTCATCGATGACCTCCATGGTCACGTCTTCCATTTCCAGATAGCCCATGAAGACGTGCCGACCCCAGATGCAGATCTCCCCGACGCCGTCCTTGCTCTGCTGGTACAGCATGTTCTTACATCCAGCCATGATTTTGCCACAGCTGCCGGGGGGCGGGAGGGGGGAACCAGGGATCAGGGAGACAAGGTCACCCACGCGGGGCATCCTGGGTCCACAGCCCTGGCGCCCTTGCGGGATCTGCTGCTCTCACCCTCTCCGGGACCCGGTGGGCATGAGGAGGTGTACCGAGAGTTCCAAGAGAAGGAAATACAAATGGATTTGGAATGGACACAAAGAAGGTTTTTTCCCAACTTCACCCATAACGAAAGGAACATGCAGGAGAGTCATGTTGAGGTACCATTTTTTTTTTACCAACTGCTTTAGCACTGTGGACGGTGTGCATGCAAAACTTTCGCTTCAGCGCTCTTTGTGGAGAAGAAGCCCTAAGTACCCACCAGTAAGGGGACCAGTTTGGTGAATGACGGTGCGTGCATACGGGGGGACCCTCTGCAGCTGTTGAAGATGGGGCAGGTGCTTTGTAGAGGGAACATTCTCTACGAGATGGGCATCTCTGGCCAGCCAAATCCATTTGATTCCTGAGCTTGGATGATGTGAGTCAAGACCGATGGGAAGTTCATATTATGAACCTGGATAATGAAGGACACTGGGCTCTCTGACCTCCTGTGGCCCCCGAGCACCAGATGGCAAGTAGTCATTGAGAGAGGCTGAGTATTGTGTTCATTTTAGCATGGAAAATGCTTTCGTTGGGGAGAAAAGCATAAATGTCCAGGCACTGCTCATACCAGTTTAGCATAAAGACAATGGTGGGGTGGTCTGGCCTCTGGGAGGATGTTAGGGTTCGAGTTGAGCCCCTCTCTCCCGTCACATGTTTTATGGCTAACTCCCAGCCCCTCAGAATGTGACTGGATCTGGGAACAGGGTCATTGCAGATGTCTTGAGTTCAGTGAAGATGAGGTCATACTGGAGTAGGGTGGCCCCAAGTCCAGTCTGCCCGGTGGTGTCCTAGAAAGGGGAAGCCTGTATTTCAGACATGCTTGTGGGGAGAACCACTTGTTGATGAAGGCAGAGATCTGGGGGATGCGTCTAAAAGGTCAGGCTTGGAGCCTGGGGCCAGCTGAGCTTGGGAGAAAGCTAGCAAGGGCCCATGGACACGTTTGAGATGGAGCATGGCAGAGATGAAGGGTCTTTGGAGGTGAACCTAGGTTAGATGAGCCTGCGGGGCGGGGGGCATCTGGAGGCAAAACTCACAGGTGATAATTAGGGAGACCCTAGAACATTCAAAGAGCCCTTGTCCATGGGCTCTTGAACACATGGGGGCTTCCCTTGCGAAGATTTAGGCCTTGGAAGCCAGAGAATAGGCATCATCCTGGAGATGCAGGTCAGGGTTCACCTTAGCAGCGTGGCTTGCCCACCCTCCCCCCTTTAACTCTAGTACCCCATGTTGTTGGAGCACTGGGGGTCTTCCCAGGAGGCTGGTACCTGTGAATCTTGTAGTTATTCTGGCTGAACATGCTGTGGGGTCCTGTGCTTTCCGTCAGACCGTATATCTCATTTATAGGCAAGTCCAGGCTTAGGAAGAACTGAGAGGTCTGTTGGTCGAGAGGCGCAGCCCCGCTGACAGAAAAGTGGCAGTTATCAAGGCCAAGGTCACTCCTGACTTTGCTGAACACCAGGGCCTTCGCCATGCGGTAGCTCCCGGGAGTGTCATGTACCCTATGAATAAGAACGTCAATGCCCTTTGCGTGTCTCAGCAGCCATGGAGCTGAACAGGGGTCGGTGGGCACCAGCTGGAGAAGGCTGAGCCCCCTTCCCCAGGGCCCTCTCCCTGCCTGGCTCCGCTGGACCCTCCACCTACCCCAACATCCTTTTTGTATTGACCTTTAAGCCAATAACTCTTCCCCATGAGAACACCTTCTTCCTCAAGCTTGAGAATTTGACGCTATTTTCCTTGATCATCTCCTGCATCTTCTCCCAAATTCGGGGCACCCCCAGGAAGATGGTGGGCTTTACCTCCTTCAGAGTGCCGATCAGGGTACCCTGCAAGAGACCGAGCTGGGTTAACCAAACCTGCCCCCTGCCTGGAACCCAGATGTCCCATCTCTCCCCAGCCCTTTAGCTCAGCCCTGGAGAAGCTTCTCTTGGCTGATTGGACCAGGGCAAGCACCCACCCCAGGGAGCCAACCCACTGGCAGGCTGGGGGCCAGTCAGTGTTCCCTCTCTGGGTGAAGCGTAGGGATTTGGTGGAGAGCACCGACTGGGGACAAAGGCCGACCCAAGGAGGCAGTGGACTGTGGCACAGCTGTTAAAAAGGATGTAAGATTTGTTCCCAGACAGATCTGTGGGTTCATGCAATCCCTTTCAAAATTCAGGCAGACTTTTCCACAGACTGACAAGCCCATCTCGACATTTATGTGGAAATGCAGAGAACCTAGACCGACCAAAGCGGTTTTGGAAGAGAAGAACAAAGTGGGAAGAATTACTACCCGATTTTGAAATTTTTTCTGCAATAGAGTGATCGGCTGTCCCGGTTTGCTCAGAACCCAAGGAGCTCCTGAAAGATGGGATTCTCAGTCATAAAACCAGGAATGTCCCAGCAAACCAGGGCAAGGTGGGCACTGTGTGCCAGAATGCCAGAAACGTCCAGTTGGTGTGGTTTGGCTGTAAGGCTGGACATACGGGTTCAATGGGACAGAATAGAAAATTCAAACACGAGTCTCTACATTTATGAGCCATTTGCAGTCCGTGAGGGTGTCCGCGCGACTCAGCGGAGGGGAGGCTAGTCCTATCCTGAAAAGTAGAAGCAAGCGCTCCGTTGAGCGTCTTCTCCCCCACGCAAAAGCGAACTCAGGACGGAGCACAGACCCAAGTGTGAGCACGAAAACTGCAGGGTCCGTGGGGAGCGCCACAGAGACCCCCACGGCCCTGGGGCAGGCCGGGTCCCACGCACATGGCACCACACTCACAAAAGAAGAGAGAAGACTTCATCGGAGTTAAGAATGAAAAGACACGCCCCCGGGAGAGGGCGCTGGCGGCCCTATAAGCTGGTCCAATGCCACTGTAGGAAGAGACGCGGCCACATTTTGAAGTGAGCAAAAGGTTGGCACAGACTCTTTTCTCCCAAAGAAGGTCGATAACCGGTCACCAAGCCTGTTAGGAGGCACTCGTCACCTGCTCCGCACGAGGGCTGCCGCCCCCCACCCACTTGCCACTCTGAAAACAGTCTGGCAGTTTCTTAAAACGTTAAGATACCTTTATCACCCAGCCGGGTTAGTTGTTTGGAAACTGAATAGTTTTCAGAGAGGATAAGGATATGGGCAGATGGCAACTTCTCAGGTCCTGAAGGTGTGTGGGTGCACATGACGTAGTCAGCCAGAGAAGAAAGTATTTATCGAGTGGCTACAATGCCCCAGACACTGGGCACTGGGGTGGGAAGGGGGTGAAGAGGGGCCAAGGGGATAGTGAGGCAGAAAAAATAACGGCAAAAAGAGATGTGGGTAAGGGCATTGAGATGGGTTTGGTTTGGGGAGCTTTTTGGTGCTGGGAATACTGACTATATATAAAAAAAAACCACACAGAAAAACCCACACACACATTCTGCTTTCAAAACAAGTCACATCTTCGTTTTGGATTGTTCAGTGTACAGCCCACACAACCATATGTGGCTGCCTTGATTTGGGTAAAGATAAAAACTAAAAGAATGTGGTTGACTGTTTTCATTGTTCCTAAATGGAATGTAAGATGAAGAGAGAGAAGGAACCCCCAGGATCCAGGGGCTTGGAAACCCAGCCACCGACCCCGGGCTACCCTCAAGCCTTACTTTGAGAGCGTCTGGTTGAGCAAAGTAGGTGAAAGCCCCGATCTTCATGGGTAACCACATATCCATCATTTGAGCTGCAATGTGGCTGAGGGGAAGGTAGCTCACCACCACCTCCTGCTTTTCTGCGGCACAAGACAGGCCACTGTTCTTTGCCACTGCACCTGCCGTCCACGTGATCTGGAACACAAGTCAGGCTTACGATCCAGGGGGGCTCCCCCTGGCCTCACTGGAGGGCCATTTAAATGTGATTACTTACCAAACTCTTACAGCACCTCTGCTGTGTGCTGGGCCCTGCTCTCATGCTTTCCAAACATGAAGTCATCCCAAGCTGGGTCAGTAACTACAATCCTTTATACTTTACAGGTGGAAAAACAGAAGCCCAGAGTGGTTAACGAACTTGCCCCAGGCCAGGAGGAGCTGTAAAAGGTAGTGGGCAGCTTTGGACGTTGAACCGACCCCCGTTGGATCCAACAACAGAGCCTAGCATTGGAATGTCTATATGGAAAGTCAGAAATCTTAACAGATCCAGTAAGTCATCCAGGATCCAATCCTGGCTCCGTTGTTTGCTAGCTTAGCAACCGCGGGCTCTTTGCTCACCTGTAAAATGGGCACAGGGACTCCTTGTGTCCCGCAAACCAAAAGGCCACCCATAATCCCATCACACAAATACCCCACAGTTAACATATGCTTGTTTCTCCTTTTCCAAAATGTGCCTTGATGTGTTGTTTTTGCAGATGTATAATTTTGAAGTCTGTTTTTCTCACTGGTGTCATCCTTTCGGGCGAACAGTTACCTTGTTAATCCTGCCACACAGGCCTCCAGACCATTCCTCCCACACATGAGTCAGGGTCCTGCCTCAGGGCCTTTGCACTGGCTGTTTTCTCTGCTCGGAATGTGCTTCCTCCAGCTTGCCCCGCAACTGAGTCTTTCTCATACTTGCCATTTTTGCTTGAATGCCGTACCACCTCAGAGGGGCCGTGTCACGCCTCACAGACTGAAGTTGCCGTCGTCTAAGTCACTAGGTACCATCACACACCACAACGGTTCATGACACCTTACCTCCTGGTAAGGGGTTTAGCGAGAGGTTAAAAGGTGCCTAGCTCAGCGTGGTGACAAGTGCCCTGGGAACTCGAGCAACTTCGAACTGTTGATGTGTGTGGAAAGAACTGGGATCACTTACTCTGGAAGGCAGCTCGGAGAGGCAGAAGCCATTCTCGTCTCCATCGTACAGATGGGGAAACAGAGGCCCAGAGGAGGGGAGGAACTCGCCCCAGATCACACGGCTGGCAGGTGGCAGGGCTGGGATTCCGAGCCAGGCGGCCTCGCTCCAGGGCGACTCTTGATCGCGGCTCAGGTCGTGATCTCAGGGTCGTGAGACTGAGTCCCAAGTTGGGTTCCACGGTCAGCGGGGAGCCTGCTGGAGATCCGCTCTCCCGCTGCCCCTCCCCCCCAACCCTCTCAAATAAACACGTCATTCAAGAAAAAATGTGTGCTGTGTAGCCAGCCTGCGTGGGTTCAAGCTGCGCCACGGTGCGCTCTGTGTGAGCCGGGCCAAGTTACAGAACCTCTCTGGACTTCAGTTTTCCCAGCTGTACGAAGAACCTGGCAGAATTGGGAGGGTCGCCGTGAGGATTTACCACGCGTAAAGCTCTCCGAACAGGGCCTGGCATGTAGTGAGCGCGACTGTCTCTCCCGCTCTTTTTTTTTTTTTTTAAGCAGTTTATTGAGGTGGAACTGACCGTGTCTGACACCCCCATTAGTCTCCACCAGTGAAACCATCACCAGCCTCAACACAGGCTGACATGGGGCCACCCCTCTGTCATGCCTCCCTCTGCCACCCACCTCCCCCCGCCGCCACCCAAGTAGCCCCAGGTGTGCTTTCTGTTCCTATGGCTACGTTTGCGTTTCTTAGGGTTTTGTATAAATGGGATCCTTTAGGACCTGTTCGCCTTATTCTCCTGTACCAGTGTTCTGAGCTCCTATCACCTGTGGGCTCCGGCCAGACATGCATGTCTCTTTCCTAGACACGTTGCCCTTCTTAAGTAAACAAAACATCAACTTCTGCTTTACTTCCAAGAAGCACAGTGTGTATCTCCTGCTCTTCTACCTGCTTATTTTACTGTCGAACACTGTTCTACGCTCTCTAGGAATATATCCACTCATTTCATTTTCAAAACAGCCCGGGAGGCAGGGGCTGTCATTATCATACCCAGTTTAGAGCTACGCAGACAAAGGCCTGGAGATGTTAGGTGTCTGGCCCAAGATCACGAGGCAGGATTTGAACACAGGTCTGCTCTAAAGCCCCTGATCTCCTCTGCACTGTGCTGCCCTCTTGGAAGTGTTTGGCTGGCTAGGGAGCCCCAGGGGGCCAGACCCCCGAATGCTACCCTGCCCTCAGTGGGGTGAGAACAGGAAGAGCCAGAGGGCCACTGGCCTGGGTGCTGTCACCATTGGCACTGGGTTCATCACCATTGGCACTTACGTTGTCATGGCTAAGCATCACTCCCTTGGGATTGCCTGAGGTCCCAGAAGTGTAGATGATCACAGCGCACTGATTAGCCCTCTGGCTTTCCATGATCTGGTCCAGCTGGGAATCGGGGATGTCGTTGCCCAGGTCCATGAAATCATTCCACTGTGCAGAAGAGACAGGCAGAGAATGGGGACTCGGGATGTGCGGGGGACCCTTGACACACCAGGGGTCCCCTTCCCCTGTCAGGTCTGGTGCCATCAGTTTTTCTAAAACATGATTCCCAGCGAGAGGGAGGACTCAGGGTCACCAGTCGTGGCGCCTCTTACAAAAGCCCTAAGATGTTTGCTTCCCCTCCTTCACTTCGTGGTAGGCTGCTGGGTCTGCACCTGTGAGCGCAGCTGGTCCAGTCACAGTGAAGGTCAGGGCTTTTGCTGGAAGTGCTGGGACTGGAATGAGTCATCCGGGCATGAATGAGTCAAGATGTAGCCCCAGGAGCTGCCTAAGGTCACACAGCAAGTAAACAGGAACTAGCAGTCTAAACCAATACAGTCACACTCTGCTCTTACTGACCTTCCAGAATGATGCCTCGGAAGGAACTGTTGGGTTGTATGGATGGAGTATCACAAAGGACCTGCAAAAGTTCTACCACTGAGCCCCCCACCCACCAGGCTCTGGAGGAGGGCAATGCCCCGAATTCAAGATGGCAGGCGTGTAGCACCTTCCAGAAACAGAACCAGGGGGATGCCAGCCCCATGACATCAGGTCATGTCCAAGGGCATCTCTGCTTGGTTCAGCTGGGAGGGAGTTGCTGGCATCCAGGGGGTGGAGGTGGGGGGCCCGCTCGGCATCCTGCGCAGGACGGCCCCGCGACAAAGAGTTATCCACCCCAAACGTCTGTAGCAACGAGATTGAGAAATCCCAGCGTAAGTGGTGTGGCTAGCAAGAGAGTTTTTTTGAAGTACCCAGACCTCAGGTATTGTTGCTCCGATGGTCACTTTAAACCTCAAAAGGCTATGATTCTGGTCAGTTTTCCTCCTTATTTATTCACCATCCCTGGTCTTAGGATTCGAGTGTTTTCTGGAAGGTATGAACGCTGACAAGGTTTTGGTTGAGCAGAGAAGATCGTGGGCATCTTCTGTCGTGCCTGTGTGGGGGCAAACCTAATAAACGCCGTGATGTTGCGGGACTTCTGATTTGAGTTGTGGGCTTGAGGATCTCATCTCGTGGATATTAACAGGAAAGCTCCTTGGGCCTCACGAGCCTCCTGGCCTGGCTTCCGTGAGATAACCCAGTGTATCCTCACACACAGAACCCGTGCTCTGGCTAAAGCGTGTCTCTTGCTCGTACCGACACGTTTCCCGACTAAAACATGCTAAGGCAGGGTCATCCGGGTGGCTCCGTCGGTTAAGTGTCTGCCTTTGGGTCAGGTTATGGTCCCAGGATCCTGGGATCAAGTCCCGAGTTGGGCTCCCTGCTCAGTGGGGAGCCTGCCGCTCCCCCTGCTAGTGTGTGCTCTCTCTCTCTCTTTCAAGTAAATAAATAAAAAATCTTTGAAAAATAAGACATAAAACACTGTGAGGCAGAGTGCCTTTTCAAAAAATGACTGTGATGGCATTTATGGTTTCACACGCTCTTTGGTGGCCTTGCCACCTCAGTTAGAGAGGAGTAGGGAATTTGGGTAAATTGGAAGGGGAGGTGAACCATGAGAGACTATGGACTCTGAAAAACAATCTGAGGGGTTTGAAGTGGCAGGGGGTGGGAGGTTGGGGTACCAGGTGGTGGGCATTATAGAGGGCATGGCTTGCATGGAGCACTGGGTGTGGTGAAAAAATAATGAATAATGTTTTTCTGAAAATAAATAAATTGGAAAAAAAAAAAGAGGTGGTCTAGGTCCCCACCCCAACCCCCCACTGCTCAGCAGACCTTTTGGTCGGCCGTGGTGGGCACAGTATGTCGGAAGCGATGGTGTATGGCTTCCAAGAGTAGGTTGTTAAAGGCAAGACATCTTCCACCTGGCCTTCTCTCTCTCTGTCTCTCTCTTTCGATGTTTCTGTAGAGTTCTGAGCCAGGAGTAAGTCCAGAGATCCCTAGGTCACCATGCCGGAGAGGCCACAAAGAGAGAGAAGGAGGCCCAGGAGCCCCAGGTGTAGGGTCCAGACCAGATTGAGGATTGGGGACTTAGCCTCCAGTGCAAAAATTGAAGGAGATGCAAACAACAAAATAAAACAAAAGGACAACAAACCTTTGGCAATCAAGAGAAATTGTATTTTAATGCAACATATTTTAAGTCACTAACCATCAAAAAATCCATGATGAATGATATAATAAAATAATTTTTTTTGAAATATCAAAAATTAAAGTGAAGACAAGCTCCACAAGGACTGTTGGTCCAAGCCATGGCAGAACGCTTGCCCCATATTCGTATTTATACATATTAAGTGACGGTCATGGTTTCAGTGACACTATTATTGATGACTTGGCACATATTAAAGCCGCAAGTCAAGTTTTAACAAATTCTGGTTGGGATATAAAGTAAATATTTAAACCTAATGCTGTGGGTTTTCACACACCCTGCTTTTCAGTGACGTAGTATTTTTTCAGTTGCCTTAATGTTCTGAAAAAAGAAGTAAGAATAAAGTGATTGTTGTTGTTTTAAGCCACCAATTTTGGGGGGAGACTTGTTGCACAGCAATAAATAACCAGAACAGATATCTTCCCATCCATCAAACCCTTCACACCAGGAAGAAAGAGGAAAGCCCTAAAGGCCCCATCTGCCCGCCTTGCGGGGCCACCTTCCCCTTGGCTCAGCGGCCCCCGTCCCACACTTACAGAGTACAGGTTATTACTGCTCCCCTTCATGGGCAGCTTGTACTGCACGATCACCTTCAGGGGCTCCATCCTGCTCTGCGGAATCTGAAAGAAAGTTCCACGTGGGCCTCATGGCCCTGGGAGAGACTGAGGGTGGATGCCTTTCCTAAGCAATGGCCCACAGTGACCCCAGCCTCTTTACTCTCCCCTGCCCAGCCTGTACGACACAGCTCTTTGTCCCAACTGGCAGGACACAGCCTGATTTTAGGACGGGGTTCTTTGTGCTCAGTATCAGTAGCCTCCAACACTTAAAGGCTGATGAAGACGAGAGCCTCTTGAGTCCTGCTCCCCTCACAGAGTCATGGTTGTTGGTTTATGAGCCCGCGCCTTGCACCATATGCCCAGGATCCAGCTACCCTCCTAGCTGGAGCGAGGCAACAGGAATCCTCTGTGCAGGTCACTGGAACCTGGGCAAGCTCAGGACTTTCTACTTATACTGAGGGCTTTCAGGTTCAGTAGACCATGCCTGCGGGATTCTTGTACCCTGTTGAAGGGGTGTGGCTCCACAGCTTCTCTAGCCAATCCAATGATGAAGTCACTTCCAACATACGGTATGGTAATTATAAATATGACCAAGTCTCCAGCATAGGTTGAGAGAAGAGGACAGAAGCTCTGTGAACAGTGGGACAGGAGGTTTCCAGAGAGAGAAGGAACCGACATCCAGAAAGCTTGGAACAGGAAATGGCCAGGGAGGTTTGAGGACTATGTGAAGTCTCAGATGGCTAGGGCGAGGATAGAGGGAGAGGATTGGGGTTGAGGCAGGGAAGGATGGTGAGGGCCATGTCAGGGACACCTTGAAGGCAGTGGTGAGGAGTCTGGAGTTTATTCTAAGGAGGCAGGGAGTCAGTGAAGAGTTAGAGGGCTTTAAGCCTGTGGGTGTTGCCTAGAACAAAGGACTTCCAAGCAGAACTGAATATCCAGTTTGGGAGGAGCATGTCAGAAGCCTGGCTTTGAATCTTGCATACAAAGAGTATGCAGTATTTTCTAATGGTAGAAAAACCCAAATTGTAAGCCAGTATTGGCAGAAAGGACCCAGTCTTCACCCACCACCCATCCCACAGTTTGTTCTGCTATGAACAGAACAAATAGGGAATGATAAGAGTATTGGAGATTGTAGAGGCATGACTTAAGAAAACAATTTCAGAAAGCTCAAGGCTGAAGGGAGAAGTCTGTTCCCACTGCACCAGGTCAGGAATTGGTGTTCAAGGAGGCTTGGTGGCAGAGTGTTCTAGTTCACTGAGTCTAGCGGGATTTTTTGAGTCTGGAAAGTCTACCCTAACTTCAGAGATGTTAAAATGTGGGAAAACATGACCAACGATGATTAGAGGATGCCAATGACAGCAAGACACATCTCAGCTCCAGAGATATCAACAAGCAGAGATATAACTCAGAAATATGATATTGATGCAACAGCCACAGGGCCCTTGGGCTGAGTGGTGAATCTGGTCACCAGCCCTCACCCCCTGAAGGACTCCTCTCCCCATGGGATCCTCCTGCCAAAAGCTGGGTCAGGAAATTGCAGCTCATTCAAACACCAGTAATTGAAAAACTTTCTACAACATCCACACGAAGGTACTGCAGAAGAAAAAGGGAGCAAGAGGGGAACCAACTCCTATACGTAAAGAAAAGTCACCACAAAGCAAAGGAAAACTGCCACTCAACATTCCAACATAGGCTCTAAAACATAACAAAGTAAATACAGCTGCAAAGGAAGAACACAAAGCAAAGCTACAAGCGCTGAGGGAAGAGGGAGCCATGCCAGAAAGAGGTGAAACAGGAAGTGGTAGAACTTAGTGAAGAAATGGAAGAGAAAGCAGCATTTCAGGAATGATGACAGTTATTTGAAAAATGACAATTACAAGGGGGTGTAAGCCTCAAAATGCTTCCATTTCTAAGAGAAAACAGTGGGCTGTATATAAAGTAATACATAAACACATTTTTAAAAAATAGAAGCTTACAGGATGGGCATGGAGCCTACTTAAAAAAATAAAACAAATAAAGGGGGTTTAAAAAAATAGAATCTCAGTAGGAAATGAAGTTAATATAAGTTGGAAGTTAGATCCCTGCCACTCTACCCGGTTCCCCCTAGTTATACGTGGAGGACACTTACTGAACCCAAGAATGGGGTCAGCCCCACCATCCAGCCTATCATTAACAGCCATCTGGGACCAGGGGGACAGGTAGTCAGAGCCCTGCAATCCCCCTGGGTGAATGGTGGGTGGTGTTTGAATTTGGGCTTTACCGAAAGGATTTTCCTTAACTGTAGGTCGTTCTCAACCAGCAGGATGTCCACTTTGGCATGACTAATGACGTACTGACAAGCCTCCGCAGAGTTGGTGGCATAAATACCAACACAAAGACCCCTGGGAAAAGAAAACACATGTGCGTGTGCTCATCTTAACATGGGAATGTTCTGGAAGGTGGAGGGGGGCACGCTAGAGACAAGTTCTGAGTTTGCAGCCTTGGTACCAGCTTCCCTCCCTCCACAACTTCACCGTGATGAAATGAAGCCGCAAAATAAGGGTGAGGAAAGCAGCAAGTCCTATAATGTCATCGTGGTGGCCCATCATGAAACCCTCACAGCATCCCATTTTAAAGATGCGGAAACTGAGCCTTAGGGCAGGGAAGTCAGTTGTTCAGGGTCCCAAGGCAACCGAAGCTAGAGGTAGGGTTTGGATGCCCCCCCCTCAGGTACCTGTTCCCTTCATCTGACTGCCTTTTGTTCTTGTCTTTAACCGTTCTGTTTTTCAAATTTGCATTTCCCTGATGGCTTCAAGCTCTTGTTGGCTACTTCCCTTTGTGAGCTTTCTGTTCAAGTCTTTCCTTATTTAAAATCTTTCTGTCGGGGTACCTGGGTGGCTCAGTGGGTTAAAGCCTCTGCCTTTGGCTCAGGTCATGATCTCAGGGTCCTGGGATTGAGCCCCACATCGGGCTCTCTGCTCAGCAGGGAGCCTGCTTCCCCCTTCCTCCCTGCCTGCCTCTCTGCCTGTCTCTCTGCCTACGCGTGATCTCTGTCTGTCAAATAAATAAAATCTAAAAAAAATAAAATCTTTCTTTTCTTCTCTAAGATTTTTAAAATAATCTATACACCCAGCATGGGGGGGGCTTAAACTCCTGACCCTGAGATCAAGAGTCACATGCTTTGTCTTTTTATTACTCGTTATAAAAGCACCGTATATATGGGAGATGCTAGTCCTTCGTCAGGTCGGTCGGTCGGTGTGTCTGTCTTGCCTCCTAACCTGGGCTTGCCCCTGAAGTCCCCGATCACATCTCAGAGCCAGCTCCGGGCTGCCAGCCCAGAGTCGCAGCTCGCCCACAGTCGGAGTCCACCCAGCCCACAGTCTTACCCTGCTAAGATGGCACCGAGGGAAGCGATGAACCACTCGATGGAGTTAAACCCCAGGATGCCAACTCCGTGGAAACGCTGCAGGCCCAGCTGGGAAGGCAAAAACAAACAAACAGAAAGCAGAAACACAAAGGCGTCTTGTTTCTGGGTGGGATCTGCTCACTGGGATGTGGGAAAGCAGATTCCAAAGCCCATGAGGTCACACTGGGAAAAGGCTGCACTGAACCTAAAATCTGGGGTGTGAAATTTTTGTGACTGTTAGGAGGCCGTTTTGCCTCCCTCTGCATAAGGCACCATTTATTTATTCTTGTTTGTATGTATTTTATTTTTTTATTGGGGTCAACTGTACAAAACAATTTTGAGTGCGCAACTCAGTGGCATGAAGCTCACTCACACTGTTGTCCAATCGTCACCACCATCTGTCTCCAGAACTTTCTATCTTCCCAAACAGAGACTCTGTTCCTGGGAAGCATGGGCTCCCCAGCCCCTGCCCCAGCCCTGGCTCTCACCATCTCCTCTCTGTCACTGTGGACGGGACTCCTCTGGGGCCCTCCTGGGAGTGGGGCCCTCCTTTGAGTGGGGTCCTGCGGCATGTGTCCTTCTGGGTCTGGGTCCTCTCACTGAGCCCTGTGTCCTCAGGGTCCCACCACACGGTGGCAGGGGTCAGAATGTCCTTCCATTGTTAGACTGAATAATAATTTGTTGTGCGGGTGGGCCACACTCTATCTTCTCCGTTCATCTACCGAAGGACTCTTGGTTGCCTCCACATTTTGACTGCTGGTTCTCACGGTGCTGTGAACATGGTGCAAATGTATCTGTCTGAGTCCTTGCTTTGAATCCTCGAGGAAGTGTTGGGTCACTTGGTAATTCGTGTTTTATCTTTTGAGGAACTACCACACTGCCTTCCATAAGGGCTGCACCATTCTACGTTCCCACCAGCAATGCACAAGTCTCCTGGTTTCTCCATGTCCTCGTTGACACTTGCTATTTTGTCCTTTTTTCCAAGATAATGGCTGTCTTAATAGGTGTGAATTTATTTTTGTTTGTATAACAGAAGTACTCCAAGAGTGATAGCCTGAAGTGGTGGCAAATTGCACTTTTAAAGGTGTAGCCTTGGGGCGCCTGGGTCAGTCAGGCATCTGCCTTTGGCCAAGGTCAAAATTCCAGGGTCCTGGGATTGAGTACTTCTCCCTCTCCTCTGCCTGCCGCTCCCCCTACCTCTGCGCTCGCTCACGCTCTCTCTCTCTCTCTCTCTCTGTCAAATAAATAAATCTTCCAAAATAAATAAAGGTGTATCCTTGATCTGAATGTATTTGAGAATGAACCGGAAGATGATCATGAAGGTAATCCTCCTTGGGGCAGGCCCAGGTTTTGCTACACCCCAGATTTTAGGCTCAATGCTGGCTTTTCCTAACGTGACTCCATGGAGTTTTGGGAACGTCTAACTTTGTTGGCTCTTTTAGTCTCACAGGGCAAAGCTGGCAATGACCCTGTTCTTGAGGAAAATGTAAGCATTTCGAAGATATCTGCCTGCCAGTGCTTCGGAGCATGATGAGTATTTCTGCTTAGTAACAAACTGGCTGTCTCCTCTGCAGGTAAACAGTCTCTAGTAATATGCAGATAAACTGATTTAGTACTGCTTAGATCCCTGAGGATTGGGAGAGTAGGGATCTTTGAGTCCCCAGACCTAAGGACATAGCCAGAGAAGATCATCTCTCAGGAGAGGCGAACCGTCACAGCCCCATGGTGGGGCAGCCAAGCAGAGACTCCTTCCTAAAAGACTGTTCTCATCATCGCGTGAAGACACGTGGGTGTCAGAGGCGAAGGGAGAGAGAAACTCAGGTCTGGGTCAAAAAGTGACAGGACTTCTTATAAATCAAAGCCACCAGGCATTCCCTTTTATACTAGGAGCTACCCATCGTGTCCTTATCTGTTGCTGCCTAACATATCACCACGAACTTAGCAGCTTAAGGCAACACATGTTTTATTATTGCAGTTTCCACAGGTCAGGAGTCTGGGGACAGCTTCACTGGGTCCTGTGCTTAGGCTCTCCGGAAGCTGCAGTTAAGGTATCTACAGGGACTGTGGTTGCCTCTGAAACTTGAGAATCTTCTCCCACAGTTACTGACTGTTTGCTCTATTTATTTCCATGTAGTCAAATGTCTGAGGTCCATGTTTTCTTCCCAGCTATCAACTGGGGACTGCTTTCCCAGAGGTGGTCTGTTGTCCCCTGCCACATAGCCCTGTCCACAACATGGCAATGTGCTTCCTCAAAGCCAGCAGAAGAATTTTTCTTTTAATGGTTTTCCTGATTAGGTCAGGCCCATCAGAGCCCTTGCTGTTTTCATGTACTCGATGCCAGCTGATCAGGGAGCTTAATTCCATCGGCAAAATCTCTTCACCTTTGCCAGCACAGGAGGAAAATCCCATCATAGTCATAAGTCCTGCCTGTACTCAAGGGGAGGAGTCTGTCCATACAGTGTGATTATACCAGGAGTTGGGAATCTTGAGGGGGTCATTGTAGAATTCTGCCTAACATGCTTATCAAAGTAGCCAATATGCACATTTTTTATAATATGATGTTGGCAAGAATAATAGGTAAGCAGAGTCTCTCACACACTCTGAGTGGGCCGATAGAAGCACTTTCTCGGTAAGAATTCATTGTACAAAGAAGGTTTTCTGTGCCTCCATGTATAGTAGCAAAGTCTGGAAATACTGTCACTACCCACCAGTATGCCAGTATTGTTACATACATATTCGTAGTTGCTGAAAAGAGTATGGATTTGGTTTTAGTGAATCAACATGAAAGGAACTCAGAGCATGGCAGGCAGCTTCCAAGATGGCGCTCGCTGATTCTTACCTCCCGGGGTTTGTGTTCCTGTATAATCCCCTCCCACATTGTGTCAAGGCTGGTCTGTGTAACCGGTAGAATACCGAAGAAGGGATAGTATGCCACTGAGATTACGTCATGGAAGCTATGGGAAGATATGATTCCCATTTTGTTCACACTTTCTTTTGGATCACTCATTCTGGGGGAGCTGGCTGCCATAGTCTGAAGACACTCAGCCCAATGGAGAAGGACAGGGAACAAGGAATAAGGTCGACGTCTTGCCAATTACCAGCCATGTAAGTAAGCTTACAAGTGGATCCTCTGGCCCTAGTCAAACCTTCAGATGGACAGCTTGACCACAGCCTCCTGAGACACCATGAAACTAAATTTGGGGGTAATTTGTTATGCAGCAGTAGCTAACTAATACATAGAGATTTTAAAAAGCAAGATGTGGGGCGTCTGGTTAGCTCAGTCAGTTAGGCATTGAACTTTGGCTCAGATCAGGATCTCTGGGTCCTGGGATCAAGCCCCGAGTTGAGCTCTGTGCTCAGTGGGGAGTCTGCTTGTCCCTCTGCCCCTCTGCCTGCTTGTGTTCTCTCTCTCTCTCTCAAGTAAATAGGTAAAATCTCTTTTTTTAAAGCAAAAAAATAGGAAGATGAAGAATGATGGGTAGACTAGGCTACCATCTATGTAAAAATTTGCTTGTAGAGAAATTTCATAATATACATACACATAGTTTATTCCCCAAAAGGATTTACAAAAAACTGGCAAGGGTGGCTGCCTCCGTAAGAGAGGGGTCAGAATTAAAGTGAAAATTGTCACCAGTGAACCTTCATATCTTGTGGTGCCTCGTGCATTTTATACCATATGTTTGTGCATATAGAATGAATGATCGACTGATGAATGAATGAATAACTCATTTACCTTGATCAAGGCTCTTGCAGCCTTCCGACAAGCCGCATAGTACTGGTTGAAATTCAGGACTTCCCACTGCTCACCGTTCTTTGTTGCAAGAGCTGGATATGCCCCAAATCGTTTGACTGACTCCCGAAAAAAATCAGGGATGGTTACTGGGGTCTCATGGCCTAGCCCATGTTTCGATAGCCTCAGAAGGACTTCTCCATCTCGATGAATGGTCCACAGCCCAGGAGTAACTGCAAACAGCCACCAGGGTTGGTGGCAAATGTTTTTATTAATTTAATAACTTTGGGGGAGGAGTGTCCTTTTTGGGCTTGAAGGCCTGAGTGTTGAATTAATCCCACTCCCCGGGTGAAGTCACATGACCAACCCAGCCAACCCATTCATGTTTCCTCTTTCTTACTTTTCCTTGCCACCCCCCCAACAAATTACTGTGAAAATGTTCACACCTACAAGAAACCTGAATGGTCTGTAGAGCCAACATCCTCTTACCACGTGGTTTCCACAACTGCTGGCATTTGCTCCGTTTGCTTTATCCTATCTCGGTCCCCCCATCTCTCTCCATCCGTCCATCACTCTGTCCATTTCAGTGCTGCGGCTACCCATCCATTTCCCCCTTAAGCACTTCAGCATGTGAATCATTAGCTCGAGTTCCATATTATTTATAGGGTTTTTTTTTTTTTAAGGTAAAATGGACGCGTGGCAGACTACATGCTTTGGTCAGTGGAATGTGAGAAGTGGCCATTGTGTCTCTCTCCCAGGCGGAAGGTTTAAGAGCTGGTGTGTGACCCACCATACCCCATTCTCCTCACAAAAATGGTGCGAGCACATGTCAGGGAGGAACCCTAGTGCCAGATACACATAATGCAGGCAAGAAACAAGCCCGTATTGTGTTGAGCTGTTGAGGTTTGGGGTCGGGTTTTGAGGCAACATCACCCAGACCACCCGATTCCACCAACTTATACGGACCAGGCAAAGGGGCTGGCTCAAAGCCAGTTTGTTTTCCTTCCTCACTCACCTCCTTTCAGGAGTGAAATGGTTGACCCCTAGAGAGGACAAGAGGGTTTCCTGTGGAGAGAGTTGGTGAGTAGTGTGTTGCTCATCGCCCCCCGACCATGGGCCAAGTGAGAGAAGATTCTGGAAACCCTCTTGGAGAAATGGGTGTATGACTCTTGACTTTGAAACTTATCCACTGGAGGGCTGGTAGCTGGAAATGGCCGAGTAGATAGCGGGGTTGGGAGAGCACCACACGTCTACCTGCTGGGGGATTTTTCCTTTGACTGACATGGACCTCATGGAGAGGCTTTTGGCTGGAAGCCAGTAGAAAGAATTCCACTTCACCTGGAGATCCATGTTGAGAGACAGACCGTGAGGAAAGTCACCAGTGGGCACTGAGCAAAGAACATGAACTATGTATTAAGTCGACTAGGGCCGCCGTGACAAAGTTCCCCAGACTGAGTGGCTGACACAAGAGAAATCTGTTCTCTCAGTTCTGGAGATGATGAGTATGAGATCAAGGTGTGTGCACAGTTAGCGCCTTTGGAGGCCCTGGTGGAGAACATGTTCCATGTCTCTCTCCTCATTCCTGGTGATTTGCTGGCCATCTTTGGAGTTCCTTGGCTTCCAGAAGCTTCATCCCAGTCTCTGCCCTCAGCTTCACGTGGCGATCCCCCTGTGTGCCTGTCTGTGTCCAACTTGCCCCTTTTCACACGAACACAGTCATTGGGTTAGGACCCATGCGAACGACCTCGTCTTATCTAATGACACATGCGGTGACCCCTCTTTCCAAATAAGTCACATCCCGAGGTGCTGAATGTTGGGGTGCATTTTTGTTCATGTGACTATTCTAGCACAATGCAAGACACTTACAAATAACATTTATTTCCCATAGTTGCAGGGGCCAGGAAGTCAGACACCAAGGCTTTGGTGGATTCAGTGTCTGGTGAGAACCTGCTTTCTGGCTGATAGCGGCTTCTCACTGCGTCCTCCCTTGGCAGAAGGGATGAGGGAGCTCCCTGGGGCCTTCTTTATCAGGACACTGATCCAGTTCACGTGGACCTCGTGGCCTGATCCCTTCTGATCGGCCCCACCTTCTAATGTAATCACCTTGGGGTTAAGTTGCAATGTGGGAGTTTTGGAGGGACACAAGTATTTAGACCACGGCAGGGGGATATAGTTCAACCCACGGAAGCCAACATCAAGGCGAGGCTAGTTCAGAAGTGCCCCCGGCCCCGCCCCCAAGGAGTTAGCAGCCAGAGGCATGACAGCTTACCGTGGGCAACGTTGAAGGGGGGAGCATGGTGGAGGGGATGAAAAAAACAGCTCATCAGGCCTCCCCACCCCCACTGCTCCAGGCATGCAGCCTGAGGCCTGGGGGAAGGGAGAAGCTTTAAATGGGACAGAAATGTGGAGGTGTGTCACCTGGACCCTGGTTAGGGATATTTTATTGGCTGTATTGGGTTGAATGACGCTCCCCCAGAATTCATGTACAGAATCTCAGAATGTGACCTTATTTGGAAATAGGGCCTTGGCAGCTGGAATCAGTTGAGGGCCCCAAGATGAGATTCTGTAAGTAGGGTTGGCCCTAAATCGAATGACTGGTGTCCTTACAGAAAGAAGGAGAGGACACAGAGAGACCCAGAGAGGAACGTCATGTAATGACAGAGGCAGAGATAGCCGTGATGCCTTCGTAAACCAAGGATCACCAAGGATTGCCAAGGGCCACCAGGAGCCTGGAGACCAGGGAACGGACTGTCCATCACAGCCTCCAGGAAAAGCCAACCCAGCCTATCCCTTGATCTCAGACTTGCAGCCTCTAGAGCCCTCACAGAAGGCAGTTTCTCTTGTTTCCACCACGCAGCCTGGGCCCTGGGAATCTGACAGTGACCGGAATGACATTCTGAAGATCGCGGTCACTTGAGAATGGTTATAAAAGCTGTCATTCCTGCCAACATTTTAGGCCCTCAGAAGAGGGCAGCTGTGAAAGATAATGAGCTCACTCTGTCTCGTGATGTTCCCTGAGCTTTGTTCCGCCGGCAAAGTGGTTACAGCAGACAGAGGAAAATCATTATCGCATACCTGCCCTATGTAGTTATCATAAAACATATAAAATACAAATGGTAATACAGAGTAGCATTTAATTACAATATACCTGTACTCTATGATATGTATTGTCTGTATTATATAAATAATATTACATCTGCATTATATGTATGTGAGTACATCTGCGTTATAGTATTACATTTGGCCCATATTTCATCTGGACTCTGTCCCTCTCTCTCTTTCTATATATAGAATTGCATCTGTACTTTATATATATATATATATATATATATATATATATATACACACACACACACAATGATACCCACTATATGTCCTGTCATATTCATATCTATGCTATATATATTATTACATTGTATACACACACACACGTATAATTATATCCGCACTAGATATAATGGTTGCTGGGTGCTTTACCCACACGGCTGTCCTAACAGGGAGGTGTTGTGATCAGCGTCTTGTGGTACAAACAATACAAATGAGGTTTCCAAAGAGTGGGCCCTCACCCCTGTCGGCGGAGCTCTGCTCAGACAGCAGCTGGTCTGGACGGCCTGTGCTCACTATCAGATGTAGGTAGGAGTCGCCTATGCCTCCACCCCAGGTGCAGGCACATCAGCCAAAGCCAGGGACCCAGGCAAGGAGCAAGTGTGCCCTGACTTTCTAAGGTGGGGTTGCTCCTTTATGAAAAGGCTTGGCTGAGTCTGTGCCGCGTTCCCTTTCCTAAATGCTCTCGAGCACAACATACCTTTGTTTTTACTCATGTCTCCTTCAGGGTCCTTAATCTCCACTTCCTGAGTCTTGGGGTTTTCGGCCTTTCCAGGTCCGGAGACACCATGCTTCATAGCACTGCAAGACACAAGGCAAGGAACTTAGCAGGGCTGGCAAAGGGGCTGCAGGCCTGAGGCCAGCTTCCATCCACTGCCTAGAATCCTGGGATCTATTAGTCATGCTAGTCCCAGGCCTAGGAGGGGAGGGGAGGGGTCCGTGTGACAGATCGTAGAGCAGTTGTAAGTCCAGAGGGCATTCAGTCCGTGAGTCTATGAAACGGCTGGGGCATAACAACCAAGTCCGTATGTGGTCCTGTGGGTGAGGAAACATTCTGAACTCTAGCAAGGGAAAGAAACCCATGGGAGAGTTTGGTTCTTCTTGGTTGCCTTAAGGATAGTATGACATGAAAACCCAAAGGACATAAAGGAAAAACAGAAAATCTTGCTACGTTAAGAAGTTTTTAATTTCCACGTAGCAAAAGAATACCATAAAAACTCAAAAGATTCACAACAAATTGAGAAAAAATGCGGGTAACCTGTCTAATAGAGAAAGGCCTGATTTCCTTTACGTGGGAAGAACTCCTGAGGATCCGTAAGAAAATCTCCTGGTATCCTAAAGAGCATAAAAAGAAAGTTCCCTGAAAGCAGATTTAAAATGACTTTCTCAGTCATGAGAGAGTACAGTGGAAAATATTGTGATGTATTTCACCTGTCAGATTGAGTAGGCTCAAAAAGGCTGAAAAACACTTGATATTAGTGAGAATGTGGGGAGACAGACACTCTCGTAGATTGTGAGACTGAGGCGGGCCCCTTGGAAGACAGTGTGCAGAGGTCAGACTTCAGATCCCGTGGTCGCTAACCCATCCTGGGAGGACAGGGACGCTTGTGGCTGCCGGGGTCCTCGCGTGCTCACGAACTGGACTCCGTTGTTTGAATCCTTTCGTGTCCGATGGGGTCGACCACCACTCCTTAACCTTGTCTGATTTTCAGTGTGTTAATCCTTTACTTTACTTGACAAAAATTAATAGTTGTTTTCCTGGACAAAATTATGTTCCCCAAAATTCATATGTTGAAGCCCCCCCCCCTCCAGTGTGACTGTATTTGGAGATGGAACCTTTAGGGAAGCAATTCAGGTTACTGGAAGTCCTAATAATGGGGTCCTGATCCAACCGGATTAGCATCTTTATAAAGACAGCCGCCCTTGCTCTCGCTGCACCTGGTGAGGACACAGCTGTCTGCAAACTATGAAGAGGGCTGTCCCTGGAAACCAGCCCCGCTGACACCTTCATCTTGGACATCCAGCCTCCAGAACCAAGAGAAAATAAGTTTCTGCTGAGTCGCCCATTCTGCAATACTTTGTTCTGTGGGGTAATCTACTTGCATAAATGTTGAGAAGATACTAAATCTTAAGTGCCATTTAATGAACTTAGGAATTTAACCAATCAAAATTTCCGAAACATCTGAACATTGGCCACATGTTTCATTAATCAGATTCCCCTAAGCATGTAATTAAAATCACAAATCCAGTATGTTATTTCATTCCAATCCAAGATGTCTGCAGATATCATCAGCGGTGCCCTGCACCGCTGGCTGACATCATTTGAGAACAGTGTGTCGGTGGTTTCCGTGAAGGAAAATTGTCTTATCTTCCTCGTGGCAAACATTATACTTGATGCCAGAGTCAAGCAGTCCTAAACTCTAGATTTGCAGTTCATGTCCTACAAGAACCTGACGATCCACTGTCTGGCTAATACAGCCCCATAACCTGTGCACGGTTCTACGATAGCACGGGTCTAACTGTACATTTCAGTGAAAATGAGTAGCTAGAAAAGCACATTATAAGATGAACTGAAATGAGTCTCTGTGGCATTGATGCACACAGAGTAGATCAATCAATGGAGGAAAGCAAATAGCCAAACATAGCGGATCTGAATGAAGCTAGGAACACGCACGCAAAGACATTCATAAAGTGTGCGACAAAAGAAGAAACCAGGAAGTCCAAGGTCCTCCTGGAGAAGCTGGCCCTGGCTTAGAAACTTGGTGTACCGCACCCCCTGCCCTGATCTACCCTTTCATCCCTACTTGCCCCTCCCTCCCTTCCTTCCTTCCATCACCCTCCCTCGCAGCCGTCCATCCACATTCCACCCTTCCCCATCATCCGTCCTTCCATCCGCTCGTCCATCTGTCTACCCATCACCTAACCAACTTCCCTCCCTCCCTCCCTTTATCTCTCCATCCTGTCTCCTCTCTCCCTTATCTGTTTCCCTTCTTCCTTCCTTCCGTCTCCTTCCGCTCTCTTCCCTCCCTCTCCCCCACCCTGCTTTCCCTCCCCTTCTCCCTCTCTCTTTCTGCTCCCCTTTCCCCCCCACATCTGTCCCAGTCTTCAAACTAGGGCCCCAAACTACTGCTCCCCCAGACAGGCACAGCTCTCTGGAACCTGGGCTCCCTCCCATGAGCCAGAGGGACCCTGCTCAATGGTGGATTCCATCAACCACATTCAGTGTGTGGATTCCAGCCGCATCCCAACCCAAACAAGGCATCTGTGGTCAGTGGGGACTTGAACACTGAATGGATGTCAAATGACACGAAGAAAGGATGGTCACGTTTTGAAGTGTGATGATGGTTTGAGACTCAGTTAAAGAATCCCTGTTGCTGAAGGATTCCATGTGAAATAACACACTATCTGGAGTCTGCTTTAAAAAGGTGCAGCGGGAGCGCGGCCGCCTGGAGAGAGTCGAGGCCAGCTCCACGTTGACAATTATTGGAGCAAAGCAATGGATAGCTATTGCTGTCGTTGGGAGGGGTGGATCACGATGCTATTTGTGTGTGTGTGTGTGTGTGTGTGTGTGAGAGAGAGAGAGAGAAATGTTCCGTCATAAAAACTATTAAGAATTAAGAATAAAATAAAATGCTGGTCTGACCATGCCCATCCTCTGCCTGCAACTCTCCAGGGCTCCCACCTCCCGCGGGGTGTAAGCCCACATCTTCTTTGTGCCCACAAGGCCCTGCGCAGCCCCCTGCCCCCCCTCCCCCCTCCCGTCTTCATGGTACATCCATACCGTGGAACGCCACACCACAGGGGATGGAACTGTGGAGGCAGCCGTCTGAGCAAATCTCGAAGACCTGAGAGAAACAAGTCAGACTCAAAAGGCCACCTGCTTTATGATTCCATTTATGTGACTTTCTGGAAAAGGCAAAACAGTAGTGACAGAGAACAGGTTGGAGGTTGCCAGCAGTTGGGGTGTGAAGTGGGGTTCACTGTGAAGGGGGGACAGGAGGAATTTGGGGGTGGGCTGGCAACAGTGACTGTGCTGCTGCTTATATGACTCCAAGCATTTGCCAGAACTCTAAAACTCTACACCAAAAACATGAATTCTACAATGTGCGAATCAGGTGTGCTGTGGACCCTTCAAAAATGTTCCATAGCTAGTTCATTGGGTTTTCCAGTATCACTAAAGGTAAAACTTAAGGAGCAAATAGCTTGTTTGCAATCACTTCCCATCTCCTGTTGAAACTTAGTTCCTGTCCACAGTATGTCAAGTATGTATTGTTTAAAAGCCTAATCGTAGGGCGTCTAGGTGACTCAGTTGGTTAGGAGTCTGCCTTTAGCTTGGGTCATGATCCCAGGGTCCTGAGATCGAGCCCTGCATCAGGCTCCCTGCTCAGTAGGGAGTCTGCTCTCTCTGCCTTTCCCCACCCCCCACTCATGCTCTCTCTCTCTCTCTCAAATAAATAAAATCTTAAAAGAAATAAAAGCCTAATCACTCTCCCCAGTATTGTTACATGGTGATAGCATTCTTTCAAGCTATATTTTTATTCTATCAGTCTAAAGAGAAAAATTTCATCCAGCCACTTTTATTTAAAAACAAAAACAAAAACAAAAACGTTATATCTAAAAAGGCTTACTTTGGCAAAGTAAAAAAAGAAAAGGTGTACTCTACAACAAAATTATGTATCCCCCTTAAAAGTAAAACTTGGGATAAAACCTAAAACGAGTAAGAATGTAATAAAAGATCTACCTCATGCAGGGTACCATGACAAACATTTGGGTCTGCTGGAGAGGACCTCAAGGACAGACCTGCCCAGAGTTCCAACTGGGAGTGGAATCCACATGAAGACAAACCAAAGTAGACTGGAGACACCAAGGAATTACCCACCAAGGGGTGGGGGTGGGGAACGACGGGTCGATGTGTACAGAGTTTCCTTTTGGAGCAATGAACCATTTTTGCAACTGAACAAAAGTGATGATTGCACAAGACTGTGAGCGTATTAAATGCCGCTGAGCCATCCACTGTAAAAAGGTTAATTTATGCTACGCAAGTCTCATCTCGATGAAAATTCATACACACCACAGAGAGGTTGGTTCATGGTTACTGAATCTGAATGTTCTTCAAGACAGGATATTAAATCAGAAAAGCAAGATTCAGGACAACATACAAAGAGGTGGCCGTTTGTGCAGGTGAATGGATTTGTGTATGTGTTTGTGACTCAGGAAAATATGGTTTTGCCTCTGGTCTAAGGAGTTGTTGGCTCTGTGGTGGTCATAAAGCAAAACGTAAGCGATCTGACCCTACCGCTGAAGCCGTGAGAAGGGGAAGATGATAGGTCTCAAATTGTTAAGTGCCCACGGCCATCGGGGGGCCTGCCCTGCTTTCTCTCAAGCTGAACCATCATCAAGAACATTTCTTACAAATTCAGTGAGGGAGAAAGACAGAGGTGGATCCTGGGACCCTCTTCTCCTTGTGTCTTCTGAGCACCTACTGTGTGCCAGGCAGAGTTCTAGGCACTGGGCAAAAGATGGACAAAATCCCTCCTTGAGCTGACATTCTAGTTGGAAAAAATAGCCAGGAAAGGAACAAATATCTGTTCAGATAGTAACAGGATGAGCCTCAAAAAACATCATACTGAGCAAGAGAAGCCAGATGTCAAAGGATACAGCCTGTGATGCATCTGTAGGAAATGTCCCAAATGGGTAAATCCATAGAGACAGAAAGCAGATTAGGGGGTGCCTGGAGCTAGGGACAGAACTATGGGGAGTGACGGCTAATGGGCATGCGCTTTCCTTTGGGGGTGATGAAAATATTTTGGAACAAGGTAGAGAAGGTGGTTGCTCATCAGTGTGAACGTCCTGAATGCCACTGACTTGTGCACCTTAAAGTGGTGAATCTTGTGATATGTGGGTATCCCTTCGATTAAAAAAAACTCAGGTTGGTAATGATCCCAATGAGAACAACAGAACAGGGTGTTGTAGTAGAGAATGCTGGGGTGGTCAGGAAGGCCTCTCTGAGGAGGTGTCATCTGAGTTGAGTGAGACTTGAAGGATGTGGAGTTCTACTGGGGTGTGTCTTCCAGACAGAGCAGACTGTGGGTGCAGAGGCTTGGTTGTTCTAGGTGCAGACATCTACAATTAGCCTCTAAGAGCAAGGGGCATATAGAAATAAATGCAAAGACAGCCTTACCTCCTGCCATACCCCTCACCTCCTTAGCTCCATCTGCTTGGACCTTCTCTCTATCCCCACACACTCTAGTCTCCCTCTCACCGCAGGGCCTTTGCACATGCTGTCCTTTATGCTCAAAACACTGTTCTCCCCAATCTTCATCTATTCCTTCCTTCCCAGACTCAGCCTCTGCCTATGAATCTGTTCTTCACAGGAATATCCCTTGTTATCCCAGGCTGAGCTAGAGCCTACTCCCTCCCATTCCATCCTCTCTTCCCCTTTATTGCATGATCTAGCTTTGTAACTATGTGTGTGTGTGTGACTGTCTTGTTGATCACTATATCCCTAACACATACCACAATGCCTAACACATTAAAGGGGTTCAATCAGTATTAGATGAATGAGTATATATCCAAATATATTGATTCAGTAGACCTGTGGTTCTCAACGAGGGGCCATTCTGACCCCCAGAGGACACCTGGCAATGTCTGGAGACATTTTGATTGTCACAAGTTGGGGAGTACTACTGGCATCTAGCAGGTAGAGACCAGAGGTGTTGTTCAATGCCCTGCAGTGGCCAGGATAGCTCCTCACAACTAAGGATCATCTGATCTCAAATGTCAGTAGTGCCAACACTGAGAAACTCTGGACTCGACAAGGCAGTTACGAGGTGCAGATGGCAAGCACTTAGAGTATTTTCTACAGAGAAAGATAATATGGGAGCTCTACCCAGAGACACTTCCTGTGATCTTGGACTGAGAGGATCCTGGTAAAACTAGAAGTCCTGTTAAGACAAGACTGTTGGGACGCCTGGGTGACTCAGTTGGTTAAGGGTCTGCCTTTAGCTCAAGTCATGATCCCAGGGTCCTTGGATCAAGTCCTGCATGGGGCTCCCCACTCACTGGGGCATCTGCTTCTCCCTCTCCCTCTGCCCACTGCTCCCCTTACTGCGTACTCTCTTTTTTTCTGTCAAATAAATAAATAAAATCTTAAAAAAAAAAAAAAAAGACCGAGACTGTTCATTACAGAACAGCATCGACAAGCAAAGCAAATAACAAATGGGTCTTTCCTGTGCGCTGAGCACTGTTCTGAAAGTTTTCTGTGCATTAAGTCATTTAATCTTCACAATAATCCTAGGAGGTAGGTACTGTTATTTACTATTATTCTGCATTTTACAAATGAAACTAGGACACAAAAAGGTTAGTTTGCCTATGGCCACAACATAATTTTTTCTTCTCAGTCTGAGGAGCATTCATTCATTCATAAGCAGCTTTAAGTGGAGATGGTATGACTCTTCAATCAAATGAAGGTCCAGTCCAGCCATGTATTTAAGGAATCTTTACCAGAAACAGAATGTCTATGTATTGGGACATCAGAAAACAGTAAATCAAGACAAGTCACTGACTGGGATAAGAGATTTGCTCTGTTCAGATGCCAAGAAACAACTGATATCCATAATATGAAAAGAGGTGCTCTGGATTAAAAAGGCATAGATAAGTAATCCAACAGGAGATGGGCAAAAACATGAACAAGCAGTTCACAGGAAACAAACGGGTCATAAACAGGACAAGATGCTTGTGTTCTTGATAATGAGAAAAACAAACATTAAATGAGATATTTCATTCCCAGTAGATACAAAAAATGCATCCAAGTGCTGGAAGGGAAAGGGAATGGGGGCTCTCCTCCACTACGGATATGAGATAAAGACAGCACACCCAACTGACAAAGCTCTGGTGTTAACCATTAACAGTGAACATGTACCTATACCTGAGTTGGCATTTCCACTCCCAGACACATATACCCAAGAGAAACTCTTGCATATCTGCCCCAGGAGACATGAACAGCAATGTTTGCAGCAGCAGTGTCTGTAAGAACCCCACACTGGAAAACCCCTAGTGTCCATCAACAGAAGAGTAGACATATCCATTATGTTGTACTACACTGTGAAGAAAAATCCAAGAACATACACAAAAAATTGGATTCATTTCCCAGTCATGGTGCTGATAAAGAAGCAGGTGGTAGTATGATTTTTATATATAGTTCACAAACAGGCAACATTAATTAGTACTTGTTTGGGTGCTCAAAGTACAGGGAAGTTTCTGCAGACAATTCAGGGTAGTGGTTACACTATCAGGAGAGGGACGAACATGAGAAAAAGGTAGGGCACACAGAGGATGTACAAGTTACTAGTATCATTTTATTCCATAAAGAAATAGGTATAGACATTTATTGCTATTCATTAAATTTTCAGATTTTTTGTTTTATTTTATATACAAGATGTTTCACAATTTATTTTAAGGATTTGTTTATTTTAGAGAATATGGAGAGGGTGGCAGAGGAAGAGGGAGAGACAGAATCTCCAGCAGACTCCCCATTGAGCATGGGGACACAGAGCTCAATCCCACGATCCCAAGATCATGACCTGAGCCAAAAATCAAAAGCCAGACACCTAACCAACTGAGTCACCCAGACTCCCCATTTCACCATTTTAAAAGGCCACATAAGGCTTATTAGAACTGCAAAAATTATTCAACACTAAACATCTTATCAATATGAGTTACTGCATTTAAGAGAGGAAGAAAAAACATATGATCTCTTCAAGATAGAATTTGATGAAATATCTTGTTTATGAAAATTCTTAGCAAATAAGAAATGGAAGACTTTCTTTAACTTGATAAAGTATATCTGGCAGAAATATTCAATACATACTATACTTAATAACAGCAACAAAAGCTCTGGAAGAATTTCTAAGAAATAAAGAATAAGACAAAAGATGTCAGCTGTGACTGCTACTATTCAGCACTGATGAAGTTTCCTGGCCAATGCAATAACATAAGAAAAATAAATGAAGGAAATACGGATTGTAAACAAACAACACTGTAATTTTGCAGATAATATGATTGACTCCCTAGATTATCCAATAAAATGAAAAGCTATTATAAATAAAAATTTCTGTAAGGTGTTTAGGCAAAAGATCAATATTGAAAAAGCAATCAATAGCTTTTTTGTACACCAACAGCAATCAGTGAGAAAATGCAACAAAAAAAGATACTGAGGGTCTGGCTCAAGGCCAATATGTGTGCCTGCGGTAAGGGTAAGTCCTACTGGAATATACCACTGAATCCCAAAGGACCCCCCCACATGCCCCTCCCCCATACCAATGTTACTTGTCATGAGTCCTGGCCATCATGGCACGGCATTGGTTGCTGAGACATTTGGTTACTCAGAGTGTCTTCTTCTTCCGCAAAGATCATGAACAGGTTGCCTATCCTGGAAATCTGGACATGTGCTGCTCCTTCCCAGACCCCGTTACTGTCTGGGTCCAGGATGGTAGTGGTGACAAGCAGCAGAAAGGTGGGCAGTATTGCTTCCCAACAGCCCTTCTACCCCATTCAACCTCCCAGAACTTTCCATCCCAGACACCTCTTGTGACATCACTGGCTGTCTCTGCCTCCCCACCCCACCCCCACCCTTGGAGGAAACTGCTTCTGGGGCAGGAAGATTGCTGTTGACTTTTCACTCATCCATTCGTTCATGCGTACATATGTGCACACATTGCATTCCTGCAATGGAATTTGTGAAAATTCCATGGAGCTACCACACTTACGTTGTGCTAGATGCTGGGGACACAAAGAGGAGCAAAACCAGATGAGGACTGTTCAGGAACCCAGCAGGAAACCTAGAATCATACAAATGAATGCAAACTTAGAGTTGTGCAGAGAGACCCAAGTCAAGTGGGTTTGATGAAGGACCTGACACGGGGAGGTCAGGAGAACTTCCCTAAGCAGAGACAGCAAGGATCTCGCCACTTTGAATTACACTACCCTGCGTTATGTATCTTCAGACTGCCTCTCCTTCTCTATGTCTGTTTTGCTCATTGCTGCATCCCTGGCAGGGCAGAGAATAGGTACTCAATACGTAAAGATTTATCAACCAAATATTCTGCCCTGCTAAGAGAAAAGAACAAGGAGTGTTCCATTATCTCTGGAGACTTCTGGGTAGTTCAGGTCCATGGCTGACCAGTGTTCACCCCACAGAGTACTGAGGTGGCCGTGGCTGGGAAAGCCAGTGTCTACCAATATCCATTTGGCTCCTTCTCTAGACCCCTCACCTAATGACTGTGTTTCCCAGGCCCCTTATTCCTACATGTGGTCATCTGGCTGAATCCTGATGGGGAAAGAAGTGATGGAGGCCACTTTGGGGTCACGCCTTTAATGGACGGGAGATGGCGTTCACCGATAGGGAAATTCACAGAGACAGAAAGTAGAATAGAGGTTGCAAGGTGCTGGGGAAGGTGGGTTGGGGAATGACTGCTAACAGGTATAGAGTCTATCCTTGGGGGTGATGGAAATATCTCGGAACTCGATAGATGTGAGGGGTGCACAACATCCTGAATGTACTAAACGTCACTGAGTTGTCTGCTTTAAACTGATTAATGGTTAATCTAATGTGAATTTTTCCTCAAAAATTTTAAAATAATTAGAGTATTCTGGCCCTGTAACATGATTTAATACTCAGAATGCACTCCATTAGAGCAACTAAAGATCAGAGAGGCCAAGCCACTTGGCTGAGGTCACACAGGAAGCCAGTGGCAAAGGGACAGAAGTCATACTTGGTTCTGTAACTGTGCTGTGTCCCAGCTCTTCACAGAACCTGGCTGTATGACCATTCCAACCAACACAACATAAGGGCAAGTTAGCTTCTGGAAACATCTGCTCTGAAGGGCAAGCAGGAAAGGAAAGATCGCCGAGGTTTCCCCTTCCCCCGTCTTCCTGCCTGGAATGGGGATGTCCTATGTGGAGCCATGGCAGCTGTTTTACAATCATGAAGCTACAGTAAGGGACTCAAGAAGCCAGAAGCTTAGGGTTAAGATCCTGGGCCCTTGATGGTAGTAGTGAGTAGCTGAATCAAAGCCAGCCTCTGTTCACATAGATTTCCCATCGCTGAGAAAATATAAACCTTTATTTTTTAAAAAATTAGTTATTTTGGAGAGTGAGCATGTGTTGGGGGAGGGGCAGAGGGAAAGGGAGAGAGAATTCTCAAGCAGACTTCCTGCTGCATGTGGAGTTCAACGCACAACCCGGTCCCAAGACCGTGAGATCATGACCCGAGCCAAAGTCAAAAGTCTAGGCACTTAACCGACCGAGCCACCCAGGCACCCTCAGGCCCCAATTTTTAAAAAATATTTTATTTTAAAGTAATCCCTATGCCTGATGCAGGGCTTGAACTCCTAACCCCGAGATCAAGTGGCATGCTCTACCATCTGAGCCAGCCGGGTGCCCCAAACCCCTATTTCAAAACCCTGCTTTGGTTAGATTTTCTTTTAGATGCAGTCCAATGTTAACTGCTCTAACCTTCAAGTGATATCTCCAGGCTCACCAGGAGTTAACAGTTTTTGAAGGACATAAGTTATCTAGCTAAGTAATTAGTCCCACATTTCTCAAGACAACAGTCTTAAACTTACTCATGTTGCTCCCATATTTTTGGCAGCAGTGCATCAGTATAGCTCTGTTGAAGAACACCTTGGCTGTATTTGTCAAAAATTTAACTATACCCTTTTTCTCCTGTCCCTGTACTGTGTTAATTCAATATTCTATGGGGCTGACCCATTACTTGTTTATATTTAAATTAATTTCTAAAAATATTACAAAAGTAATACACATATATAATTTTTTAATCTCAAAATCTGACTAAAAAGTGGGCAGAGGATATGAAGAGACATTTTCCTAAGGGAGACATGCAAATGGCCAGCAGGTACATGAAAGGCGCTTGACATCACTCATCATCAGGGAAATGCAAATGAAACTTACAATGACCTATCGCCTCATATCTGTTAGAATGGCCGTTGTCAAAAATAAGCACTGGCGAGGACGTGGAGGAAAGGGAACCCTTGCGCACTGTTGGTAAGAATGTAAATTGATTGGTGCAGCCACTGTGGGAAAGAGTATGGAGGTTCCTCAAATTAAACCATTAGACCATCTCATCCCGTGGTTTTTACTTTGGGGTATATACCCAAGGGAAGTGAGAATAGGACCTCAACTCATGTTCATCACAGTGTTCTGTTGTTGTTGTTGTTTTTACAATGGTTGAGATAGGGAAATGACCTACAGTTGGTCTATAATTGGATGGATAAAGAAAATGTGAGATACACACACACACACACATACACACGGACATGGGAATCCTGAATCACCATAAAAAAGAAGGAAATCCTGCCATCGGCAGCAACATAGATGGACTTTGAGGGCATTATGCTGAGTGAAATAAATTAGAGACTAATACCATAGGGACTCACTTATATGCGGAATCTAAAAACAAGATAAAAGGGAAAAAACCGAACTCACAGATACAGAGAAGACTGCTAGTGGCCAGAGGTGGGGCGGTGGGCGTGGGCAAAATAAGTGAAGGGGACCGTGGGCTACAAACTTTCCGTTATAAAATAAGTTAGTCCCGGGGATACAATGTGTACAGCATGTGTACAGCATCGTGGCTACGGTTAAGGATACCGTATTGTGTATTTGAAAGTTGCTAAGAGAGTCGATCTTAAAAGTTCTCATCACAAGAAAAACATTTTAAGTATATATGCTGACAATAACAAGATTTATTGCGATCATTTTGCAGTATACCCAAATAGAATATGGGGTGACCTCAAACTCCTTTGTTGGTTATAGGTCAATAAAAAATAGTAATAAAGTAAAATAACAAGCCCCCCCCCAAACCCGCACAGGTAGTGGCCCACGGAATGGTGGTTTGACATTACCCCTGTCGACCAGCCCCAGTGATGTTCATTCAGTTTTACTTTTCTAGAGAAAACCTGTACGTTTTCTCAGAGCTCCCCCTGCTGGGAGCTTCCATCTCTTACCCCTGCCCCCACCTCCCCCGGCATCTGGGGTCTCTACCTACCTCCAGGCAGGAGAGATGGACCGCCTGGAAAGTAGGCTGCAGTGGGGTTTTTTTTCTTTCTTTCTTTCTTTTTTTAATTTTTAAATATTTATTTATTTATTTGCGATAGCGTGAGAAAGCATGATCAGGAGCTGGGGAGCGGAGTGCAGAGGGAGAGGGAGAAACAGACTCCACCGAGCAGGGAGCCGGACGCGAGGCTCGATCCCAGGACCCTAGGGTCATGACCTGAGCCAAAGGCAGATGCTTAAACGACTGAGCACCCCCAGGCCCCAACTTTTAAAAAATATTTTATTTTTAAGTAATCCCTATGCCTGATGCAGGGCTTGAACTCCTAACCCCGAGATCAAGTGGCATGCTCTACCATCTGAGCCAGCCGGGTGCCCCAAGCCCCTATTTCAAAATCCTGCTTTGGTTAGATTGTCTTTTAGATGCAGTCCAATGTTAACTGCTCTAACCTTCAAGTGACATCTCCAGGCTCACCAGGAGTTAACAGTTTTTGAAGGACATAAGTTATCTAGCTAAGTAATTAGCCCCACATTTCTCAAGACAAAAGTCTTAAACTCACTCATGTTGCTCCCAGTTCCCACATTCAAATATAATTTCTTCAAATTAATTTTGAAATTAGTTAATTTCAAATATAATTTCACTTTTTGTGAAAATATAATTTCACTTTTTGTAATTTGCGAATGGCTTGTAAAAAGTGGCTTTAATTTCCTATCAGCTGTCAACTACAATTCCACCTGTTGCATGATTTGCAGAAGTTTCTGATTTCTTATCAACTGTGCACCCCAAGTTTCTTGCCAGCTGTGCCTGTCAAGAATTGGAGGAAACGGGAAACCAACCAAATGTCCGTCAAACTCCTCAACAGTGTTTTTAAAAAGGTGAGTGAGTGATGGGCTCCACGATAACGATGAATCTCATAGACATAATTTTACACAAAGAGGTCAGACCCAAGAGGGTACATTCCCGAAAGACTGAGATACCTAACAGCTATCAAAAGGAAGTCCTTTTACAATTTGGAGTTTTTCAAGAGTTGCACATTTTCGTCTGTACCTTCACATTTCTTAATATCGTTTTGGCCTGTGCTCACCACGAGATAAAAAGAATATATCCTGATATGAGTCAACAGAACAGCTTCTTTCCCCCGCTACCCAACACTCCATAAACTGAAAATGTTACAATAAAACCAGATCCACAACAACGTAAGGAGCTTTGTTCCATCGGTGTTTAAACCCCAGCGCAGGAGGAATGGCAGGTAGGAGAAGCAGGCTCCCCGAGGAGCAAGGAGCCTGATGCAGGACTCGATCCCAGCACCCTGAGATCATGACCTGTGCCGAAGGCGAAGGCAGTTGCTTAATCAACTGAGCCACCCAGGCCTCCCCCTTACGTCATTTCTTAAAAGTCACTGATTTCTGTGCGTGGAAGCTAGACGTGTCACCCATTGTCAGGATCGCAACTGGTGAGGTCACAGGCAAGCCACGAGGCGAACATTCTTCGTTCCATATTTCCAACGCAGGCGGTAAGAATTCTCAGCAGCTTTGGTCATTGAATTGTTTTAACTGCGCCCTTTTTAAAAACCGCTCCCATGTCTTTTTCCCCCTCTCCCTGCCTTGCCCCTCTGATCAGTGGGCGACGTGGAACCTCGGCCCAGGCATCCTATCCCCCTTCCTCCCCTGGTTGCCTAGAAGTGGTTAAGACAGTTTGCTGAAAACAAATGGGATTGAAGAAAAAAAAGATGTGGTTGACGCGTATTCAGCCTGTCCTTTTCGAAGGCTGTTCCAGGTCACAGCAGTTTGCTATGGAAATGATTCCGTCCCGCGGAGAAATGTGATGGCCGATGGCCAGAAAGTCATGAGGAAAAGATCTTGGTGGCGCACAGGTGCTTGCCACACAAAATCCCCTCTTCTGAGGCTGCATCGTCATGGAAATTGTCCCTTTACGCCACCCTTGAAAGGATCCGGTGCTCAGGCTCAGGGCTGTGCCAAAAAATGTGGCTCTTAAAAGCACCTCCCCCAATGCATAAATGGCCTTTAAAGTTCTAATGGCGCTGGTTAATTAACAGTTATTAGTTAAATAAAAACAGTCAATTAGGAAGAAGCCCGTCTGGGAGGAAAAAAAAAAGTTTTAACAACCACCGAAGGGAAATCCTTTCAGGAAGATTTGGAGAGCGCTCAGAGGCATGTGTCCCGAACCATTCTTGCAGTCAAGCTCACTTCAGTGGTCCTGGGGTTTTAGCGGCCGATTCTTTACTTGCAAACATGTGGGTAAACCTTTTGTGTTGTTTGGTTTTTATTTTCTATTTTAGCAGAAAATATCTTTTCATTTTATTACGCCTTTGAGGGTTTTTTACACCCCCTCTCCCCAAAAATCT
The DNA here is from genome assembly GCF_020171115.1 of Neogale vison. Lineage (NCBI taxonomy): Eukaryota > Metazoa > Chordata > Mammalia > Carnivora > Mustelidae > Neogale > Neogale vison. The sequence goes on from NC_058096.1 coordinate 220,233,063, forward strand.
GGCGGGACAAGTCATGTTTGTGCTTAGCAAATACAAGGACATATGCAGACATGCAGACAGAGAGACAGACAGACAGCCTCCATAGTATGACAGGATCTACAGAGAGAAGCTCAGCCTTTCTCCCCGGGTTTCTATTCCCAGTTTATGTTTACTCTGTTCCAAGAAAACTCTCTCCGTATTCAAGCGTGCAGCGGGGGAGCAGCGGGGAGGGGCAGTCCTGGGTAGAGGTCAAGTGCGTGCTTGGTTCACACCCCAGGTAGGCAGTTCATGAGCTAGCTCTGTGAGCCTCCTGCAAGGACCTTCTGGCTGCAGTCGGCAAGACTGTCGGTCTGCAAAGGCAGCAGGGACTCAGTATCCGTATGGATCTGCAGCCCAACCCACGAGTTGCAGCCGCTGGAGTGTTCGCTGGGACATGGAACTTTCAGGGTTAAAAGAAGTTTTTTTTTAAAGATTATTTTTCAGATATAATTTCTGCAACATAAACTTCATCATATCAATGTGTATAATTTGGTGGTTTCAGTAGATTTAAGGTGTTGTGGGCGGGGCGCCTGGGTGGCTCAGTTGGTTGAGTGTCTGCCTTGGCTCAGGTCATGATCCCGGGGTTCTGGGACCGAGTCCCACCTCAGGCTCTCTGCCAGGGAGCCTGCTTCCCCCTCTCTCTGCCTGCTGCTTTGCCTGCTTGTGCTCCCTCTCTCTCCCTGTCTCAAATAGATAGATGGATGGGTGATAGGTAGGTAGGTAGGTAGGTAGGATCCTCAAAAAAAAATAAAGTGTGACCATCCCCATTATTTAATTCCAGAACATCTCCACTACCCCCAGAAGGAAACCTCAGCCTCTGTCCCCATTAAACAGGTTGCCCCTCCATTCTCCCTGCCCCAGCCCCCTGATAGCCAGCAATCCACTTCCCATCTGTGGATTTCACTGTTCCAGACGTTCGTAGACATGGAATCCCACACTGTGTGGCCTCTTGGGTCCGGTTCCTCTCACTGAGCCTCATGTGTGCCAGGTTCTTCCGTGCTGTGGTGGGTGCCCACGCTTCACTTTTTTATGGCTGCGTAATAGTCCATTCTGTAACCATACCACGTTTCACTTACCCATTTGTCTGTTGATGGACAGTTGGGTACTTGTCACATTTTGGTTATTGTGAGGAATGCTGCCCCTGACATTCATAGACAAGTTTTGTTTGTTTGTTTGTTTTAATATTTTATTCATTTGACAGAGAGAGATCACAAGTAGGCAGAGAGGCAGGCAGAGAGAGAGGAGGAAGCAGGCTCTCTGCCGAGCAGAGAGCCCGATGCAGGACTTGATCCCAGGACCCTGAGATCATGACCCGAGCCGAAGGCAGAGGCCTGACCCACTGAGCCACCCAGGTGCCCCCATGGACAAGTTTTTGTTACCTAGTTGGATTGCTGGGTCACAGGATAACTCTGTTTCACTTTCTGAGGAACTGGGGGTTTTCAGTTTACCCCAAGAAGTCCCAGGGAAGCCTGGATGCGTTGGCCACACCCTGTGAATGATCTTCCCGGAGCTTTAGTTAAGAGGACGAAATGAGCAGGGTGTTGCCTTCCATATACCCCCTTCCCTCCACCTTCCCGTTTCTGTTCCTACGGCTTTGTGCACCACCCTCTGGCCCTGCCATTTTCCCTCTAAACTGTTGCCTATGTGATATCCTTGAGAGCAGTGTGTGGTTCGAGTAGCTTCCTTAAGCAGGCAAAACGCTCTTTTGGGAACGGACTGTAAGCAGAGGCACTAAGGGAGATGTCAGCCTCTCCGCAGCCCATGGAGGAGCAGAGGTTCCTTCCTCTCCTTCCCGGCTCTCCCCCATGCCCAAGGTCAACAGGGACCTGGCGCTTCTTTGATGAGGGTTTACTTGGACCTGGACCCGCACTGGGATTCTGGGAAGCAAAGAGTGACGGACAGAAGGTAAGTCCCGAGCTGAATTTTCCTGCAGGAAATTCACCCCCATCCCCTGCCCTAATGTGCTCTATAGCCACTCCTTGAGCTGGAGATGGCAGGATCGAGATGGAAAGTTATGAACGACCCTGAAGCAATCTGGTCTGTCTCTTGTGGATTCTAGCCAGAGGCTTACAACCCTTCTGATAAGCACAGAATCACACTCTTTCCCTCCTCGTTCCCCTTGTGCAAAAGCTTCCTCAAAGCTTCTGCCCATCTAACCTTGAGGGATTTGGGCAACAAAAGAATTGAAGGCAGGGTCTCCAAGAGATGTTTGCGCACCCACTTTCCTAGCAGCATTATTCACAAGGGCGAAGAAGTGGGGCAACCCAAGGGTCCACCGATGGATGAATGGATAAATGCAGCGCTGTCCATCCACGCACTGGAACACGATCCAGCCTCAGGAAGGAAGGGACCCTGACACCTGCCATGACACGGAGGGGCCCCGAGGACACGGGGCTCAGCGAGAGCAGCCAGCCACAGAAGAACACATCCCGCAGGACCCTGCTCCCAGGAGGTCCCCAGAGGAGTCCTGTCCACACAGACAGGAGAGGAGAGGGTAGGAGCCGGAGCTGGGGCAGAGGGTGAGGAGTCCGTGCTTCGTGAGGACAGAGTCTCCATGTGGGGAGATGGAAAGTTCTGGAGACAGAGGATTGGGGTGAGCGTGCTTCATGCTGCTGAACTTTATACAAAAATGGTGAAGCCAGCAAATTTTATGTATGTTTTATCTCAAATCTTAAAAATGTTTTAAAAAGATAGATTTGGGCAAGTTTGCACCTGCATGGTTGGTGATGTAACCATGGTTGATAATCATTCAACAGTGATTTTCTGAGGAACACCTGTGCTCCAAGCGTGGTTCCGGCAGACCAAAGTTTCTTCGCCTCGGCTCTTGACTTTACAGCTGGGTTATTCTCTGGATTGGAACCATCCTGTGCATGATAGCGTGTTGAGCAACATCTCTGGTCTCTTCCCACTCTGTGCCAGGAGCCCCTCTTAGTTGTGACAACCACAAATGTCCCCAGACATTGCCAGGTGTCCCCTGTGGGGCAGAATTGCTCTTGGTTAAGAACTGCTATAGGCGGTGACGATCCTGGAGAGAAGACGGAAAATGTCCTTGCCCTCATGGAACCTGCTAAGCCTGGATGGGGTCGGGGAGAAGCGGTCCTCAGAAAAGCAAATGGAAACAGGGTGCGGAACTGGAATTTCCACCGGTGACAAGACACGAAGATTATGAACTCCGGACTGCAGGTTTGCAGATGAAATCGCAGCAAAAGATGGTCCCAGCCCTTGTCTGCCCACCTATGGTGAGGGTGCCGAAGGGTGACGACAGGAGGGAACGTGTTCAAAGGGCATCTGGGCAGGGAGCTTCCGGGGTGCTGAGTGCAGGGTACAGGGAGGGCCTGGTGAGGGCATCCCAACGGCACACCTGGGCTCTGGGACCCTATAGGGTGGGGTCTGTGTGCTGTAGCCACTGCATGGAGGCATGCCAGGACTGAAGGGCCGGAGATGTCTGGGCAGCCGAGGGAGGCAGTTTGTGGCTAAATCAGGATGGGTCTGTTGGGGAAGAGGCCCTCGTGAACACTAAAAAGCTGGTGTGGAGATATCTTTGATGTTCTCCTTAAACCTGTGCTGGCTTCCCTCCACAGAGGAGCCAGCGGTGGTTCCCGTATTCCTAGGGACCAGGAAGAGAGTGAGCCAGGTAAAAGCAGTTGCCGGTGACAGTCCACCAAGGTAGTGGTTGGGGGTAGGGGGTTGTGTATCCAGGGCCAGCCCCACGAGATCCCCTGAATTTCATTTCATGCTATTCTGTACCTGTCTGAAATTTCATTTCATGCTATTCTGCCCCTAATAATTGTCAAACAAGGAGCCTTTCTCTCCACAGGCTAACACAGGCAGGTACAGCTCAGTATTCCGTCTCCAGGGACTTTAGTTTTCTCCTTCTTTCGGGGGTGGGGGGTGAGGAAGCAAGAAGGGGAATGTGTGGTGGCATTAGACACCAGCGAAGTGTAGACCTTTGTGTGGGAGAGCCATGACATTGTGGGTTGGCGCTCAACTTCCACTTGATCTCAGCCAAAAGGCCGAGAAGTGATTGCCGCTCAACTTCCAAGGATGTTTCCCTTCACTGAAGGGTCAAGGGCAATTAATTGGATTTTCTCAAAATGTGATGGGGCGGGGTCTCCACTTTGTCCCATCTCTATGGAGGACAATGGTCATTTGACAAGCCTAAAGCTCCTGCTTCCTCACATCAGACTGAAGTAACTTACTACGTGCAGCCAGTTCTGCTATAAGGTGATACAGGTGTTCCTAAACATCATTGCCCTGGGCAGAACTACACAATAAAAACCACAGATCTGTGGTAAAGTTGGCTAAGGACAGCAATACCCAAAAACATCACCATTGAGTTACACGTTTAAAAAAATCAAAAGAACTAATTAATATGGTAGCCGAATTTTAAAATAACTTTATTGAGCTACAATTCATATACCATAAAATTCATCTTTTTAGGGCATAATCTGGTGGTTTGAGAATATGCACAGAGTTGTGCAGTGATCAACACAATCAATTTTAGAACGTTTTTGTCAATCCAAAAAAAGCATGTCTCCATTAGCATTTCCTTCCCACCCTCCTCCCCCAGCCCCTGACAACCTCTAATCCTGGTTTCTGTCTCTGTAGATTTGCTTATTCTGGAAATTTCATATAAATAGAAGCACACACTGTGTGGCCTTTAGTGTCTGACTTTTCTCACTGAGCATCACGTGTTCAGGGTTCATCCACGTGGTAGCATGAGCCTGTGCTTCACTCCTTTTTATAGCAGATCAACGTTCCATTGGATGGATTTACCATGTTTCATTTATTCACCCATTCATTGGGGGTTATTTTGATAATTTCTGCTTTTGCCTGTTTTGGATAATGGCACTACAAAAATCTGTCTACAAGTTTTTCTGTGGACATATGTTTTCATTTCTGTTGGGTATATATACTTGGGAGTGAAATTGCTGGCTCGTTCGGCAATTCTATGTTTAACTTTTTGAGGAATCAACATTCTGTTTTCCAAAGTGGCTGTACCATTTTACATTTCTGCTAGTGTCGCGTGAGTGTTGTGATTTCTCCACATACTTGCCAATACTTGTTATTATCTGTCTTTTTTATTATCACCAAACCAAGGTCATGAAGATTTACTCCTATATTTTTTCCCCAATAGTTTTATAGTTTTACACTTAAGTCTATGATCTATTTTTTTTGAGCAATAGTACAAAGTTTACTGAGTAATGGAATACAAAGTTCCTGAAGAGGGAGGGGACCCAAGAGGGCTGCCGAAGTCTATGATCTATTTTTTTTTTAAGATTTTATTGATTTGACAGACAGTTGACAAGTAGGCAGAGAGGCAGCAGAGAGAGAGGGAAAGCAGGCATCCTGCTGAGAGCCCGACGTGGGGAGGGTCGGGCCTCGATCCCAGGACCCTGGGATCATGACCTGAGCCGAAGGGAGAGACTTTAACCCACTGAGCCACCCAGGTGCCCTATTTTAAGTGATCTATTTTAAGTTAATTTTGTATATGGTGTGAGGTAGGGGTCAAACTTTATCTTTTTGCATGTGGCTATCCAGTTGTCCCAGCACCATTTAAGAGACTGTTTTTTCCTCATTGAGTGGTCTTGACACCCTTGGCAAAAATTGAGTGACTGTAAATGTGTGGGTTTATTTATGGGTTCTTAATGCTATTCCATTTAGCTGTCTAGCCTTATGCCAGTACCACAGTATAGTTTTGCAGTATGTTTTAAAATTAGAAGTATGGGTGGGCGCCTGGGTGGCTCAGTGGATTAAGCCGCTGCCTTCGGCTCAGGTCATGATCTCAGGGTCCTGAGATCGAGGCCCGCATCGGGCTCTCTGTTCAGCAGGGAGCCTGCTTCCTCCTCTCTCTCTGCCTGTCTCTCTGCCTGCTTGTGATCTCTCTCTGTCAAATAAATAAATAAAATCTTTTAAAAAAAATTAGAAGTATGGGTCTTCCAATTTTGTTCTTCTTTTTCAGTATTAGTTGGGCTATTCTGACTCATTGAGTTTCTATGTGAAGTTTACAGTCAACTTCTGTGAAATTATCAATTTCCTTGTGGGGGGGAACCCCAGCTGGATTTTGATAGAGATAATCTGAAGATCAGTTTGGGGAGTATTACCATCTTAATAATGTTTTAAATCTGATCCATGAATATGGGATATCTTTCGATTTACTTGAGTCTTCTCTAATTTTTTCTATGATGTTTTAAAGTTTTCATTGTACGTATCTTGACTTCTCTTATTAAATTCATTTCTCTGTCTTTTATTCTTTTTGGTGTTATTGTAAATGGGATTCTTTTTTAAATTTCATTTTCAGATAGTTCATGGTTAATATATAGAAAACCAGCTGAGTTTTATATATCGATCTTGTACTCTGCAACCTTGCTGAACTGATTTATTAGTTCTTATAGCTTTTTAATGGGCTTCTTGGGATTTTCGACATACAAGATCATGTCATCTGCAAACATAGTTTTCCTGCTTCCTTTCCAATCTGGGTGCTTTTTATTTATTTTGTATGCCTAATTGCCCTGGCTAGAACATCTAGTACAATGTTAAATAGAAGTGGCGAGAGCAGACATGTCTGCCTTGTCTATCTATTCATCACATCTTCTTCATCCGTTCATCTGTTTATGGACATCTGGGCTCTTTCCACAGTTTGGCTATCGTGGACATTGCAGCTATAAACACTGGGGTGCAGATGCCCCTTTGGATCACCACATTTGTATTTTGGGAGTAAACGCCCAGTAGTGCAATTTCTGGGTCATAGAAAAGCTCTATTTTCAACTTCTTAGAAACTTCCATACTGGGGAAGCCGTATTCCCCCCTATGGAGATGAGGGAAAGCATTCAGTTTTTCACCATTAAGTATCATTGTTTTTGGTGCATTTATAGATGTCCTTAATCAGGCTGGGGAAGTCCTCTATACCCAGTTTGTTGAGTGTTGTTGTTGTTGTTAAATCATAAAAGAGTGTTGGATTTTGTCAAAATTTTTAAAAGATTTTATTTATTTATTTGACAGACAGAGATCACAAGTAGGCAGAGAGGCAGGCAGAGGGAGAGAGAGGGGGAATCAGGCTCCGTACTGAGCAGAGAGCCTGATGTGGGGCTCGATCCCAGGACCTTGGGATCATGACCTGAGCCAAAGGCGGAGGCTTTAACCCACTGAGCCACCCAGATGCCCCTCAAATGTTTTTGTTTTTTCTGTTAAAATGACCATACAGTTTTTGTCCTCTGTTCTATCAAAATGATCAAAATTTTTATGTCAAAACAACTAACTTTGCATTCCTGGGTAAATTTTACATGGTGGGTCAATCTTTTTATACACTGCTAGATTTGGTTTGCTACCATTTTGTTGGGAATTTTTGCATGTATGTTCATAAGGGGTAATGGTCTGTTTTCTCTTTTTGTGATATCTTTGTCTGGCTTTGGCATCAGGATAGGATAATATTGGTCTCATAGAATGTTAGAATGGCCTTACAGAGTATTCCCTACTCTTCTGTCTTTAAGAACAGTCTGAAGGATTGGTGTTAATTCCTCTTTAAACATTTGGTAGAATTCACCAGTGATGCCATCTGGTCTTAGAATGTGCTTTGTGGGAAGTTTTTGGATTAGTAATGCAGTTTTTCTCCTTTCATAGGTTCACCCAGATTTTCTATTTCCTTTTCAGTCATTTTCTAGGAATTTGCCCATTTCATTGAGGATATCTGATTTATTGGCATACAATTATTCATAGCACTGCCTTACTATCTTTTCTATTTATGTAAAGTTGGTTGTGATGTCCCCTCTTTGATTCTCAATTTGAGTAATTTGAGCCTTTTCTCTTTTTATCCCCATCAGTCTAGATAACGATTTGTCAGCTTTGCTGACCTTTCAAGAAACTAGCTTGTGATCTTCTTAAGTTCTCTTTGTTGATTTTCTTATCTCTATTTCATTTATTCCCACTCTAATCTTCATTATTTCCTTCCTTCTGCTAGCTCTGGGTTTGGTTTACTTTTACTTTCCAGATCTTAAGGTGGAAGAATTAAATTATTGAACTGCAGTCTACCTTTCCTTTTTAACACAGGTGATTACAGCTATAAATATTCCTCTACTTTGGCTGAAACCCACAAATTCTGGTATGTTGTGTTTCATTTTTATTCATCTCCAAATATTTTTTGATTTCTCTAATTTCTAATTTTCTTAGTTCTTTTTAAAAATATTTTATTTATGTATTTATTTATTTGTGATGGGGGTAGGAGTGGAGGGAGAGGGATAAGCAGATTCTGCGCTGAGTGCAGAGCCCAGCTCAGGGCTTGATCCCATGACCCTAAGATCATGACCTGAGCCGAAATCAAGAGTCAGATGCTTAGCTGACTGAGCCATCCAGGTGTCCCTCTAATTTTAAAATTTTCTTTTTAAAAAAGTATTTAATTTATTAATTTGTCAGAGAGAGCGCGCGCACGCGCATAGGCAGGGAGAGCAGCAGGCAGAGAGAGAAGCAGGCTTCTTGCTGAGGAAGGATCCTGATGCCAGACTTGATCCCAGGATCCTGGGATCATGACCTAAGCCGAAGGCATATGCTTAACAGACTGAGCCAACCAGTTATCCCTGATTTCGAATATTTCTAATTCCAAAGTATTTTCTATTTTCTCACCATCTCTTCTTTAAGATAGCAGAGTTGTACATGTGTTCAGTGGTTAAGAAATACATAAATAGTACTGTAAATATGGATCAAGTTGGGACAAAGTTGCATTTTTGAAACAAGAGTTATAGCAGAATGGGCTGTACAACATGGTCACAAGGCACCTGCCATCACGCCTCAAAATGTTATCACTTAGCTCCCCACATCCAGTGCATAGAATGTTCTCCAAAATATACCTCCAGGCCACCTACTCATCCCCACCCCCAGACCCTTAATCCAAGCCACTATACTTGTCAGTCTGGGAAAACTGTAACAGTCTCCTGAGTTCTCACTCTGTCTTTCTTGCCTCCTACAGTCTGTTCCCCATGCAGTGAGCTTTTTTAAAGTGAGAAATCACCAACTGATTATTTCTCCCTCCTGTTTAAAACCCTCCAATGGCTTCCCAATCTGATGAGAACCCTTTCCCATGGCCTATCAGATTTGAAATGAACTGATCCCCTCCATCTCCTGACTCACCACCCCTCACTGACTTATGACCTCCCCCTTCTTTACGCTCCAGCCATATCCAGTGACCCTTCTGTTTCTTTAAAATGAGTTTCCATCCCAGGGATTTTGAATTCTTGATATTTTCTTCCCTTTTCCCTCATTATTCCAACCTTGGCCCAAATGTCACCCTCTCAGAGAGACCTAGAGTGACCAGCGCTTCCTGATGGCCCAGACACTTCCCATATATAGTACTGAAAGCATCACGTCCTGGAAAACCTCATAATCTCAAGCCATCCAGGACTGTTGGTCATCCCTGAGTACTCCATCCGAAATACCCCTGACCCAGTCATCCCGAGTTGCTATTATATCACTTTTCCTATAAGCATGAGAATTGTGTCCCTAGCACCTAGAATGGTGTCTGACAAAGAGTAGGCACTCAATATTTTTTGCTAAATTAATAACTGAAGGAAAAAAATAACTGAAGGAAAAAAAAATAACGGAAGGAAAGGAACTGATTCCTGGAGTCCTAAGCTTAAGACTCCCATCACATAAAAATCTGAAAGAAGCCACCTGTTAGAAAGCGGAATCAATTCTTCAGGCGACCATCAGCATTTGCATTAAAATGAATAGAATAGGAAAGATCAGGCATTCCCTAAAGTATCATGTTATGGAAATTTTTAGTTATTATGTGTTTGTTTGGACTGAGCACTGGGGTCAAATGCATTTCTTGCTGTGGTGTTGTGGTCGAAAATGTTTGAAAACCACCCAGCTACCAGCCAAACGCATGGGCTTTGGCACCCGACTCAGGGTCTGAAGCCCTTGCAAGGTGTTTGGCACTGTGCAAACTCACTCATTCTTTACAGACCTCAGTTTCCTGATCTGTAATGTGGGGATATTGCATGCACATTTCTCGGGATATGAGTGTGACATTAAACTGAGTTAGCGTACCAAAAAAAAAAAAAAAAAAAGCTTAGATCAGTTTCTGGCACCTAAGAACAATTTAATCAGTGCTCACTAATATGATTACTTGTTGAGTGAATGAATGAATGGATGAATGAATGAATGAATAGGTCCAAGGTCTAATCTTCCTTGAAATTGCCCTGCCTGTTTCTTTCCAAAACGAGTTTTCTCTCCAGCCCCTTCTCCTGAATAACTATATATGTTTGTTTATTCTGTTTATTGTCAATGTCCCGGGAAGAGAATAAAATCTCCAGGAGAGTGTGGGTTGTTTATCCTATGCAGGGCTGAACCTACCATCTGGGGAGGCAGGGAGGGAAGAGGGTTGGCAAACATTTTCTGTGAAAGGCTGGATAGTAAATATTCTAGGCTCCGCTTATGTCACTCCATCTTTGAGCCACGAATTAACTCTTCAGTGCTCAGCTCTGTCCGTGGATTGTGAAAACAGCCTCTCAAATTCTCTTAAAAGATGGGCCTGGCTGCGTTCCAATAAAACTTTATTCACAAACACAGGCAGACATAATTTCGCCCAAGGGTGTGGTCCGCCAACCCTTAAAGATACTAAAAATACTGGATTCAATAATGCAAGAATTTCATACATTTTTCACCTGCCACTGAAGATTCTTCAAAATCAACCAAAAGGTTGTTTAAAACCTCTTAAATCTTTTTTTTTTAAGGGTTTATTTATTCATTTGACAGAGATCTCAAGTAGGCAGACAGGCAGAGAGAGAGAGGAGGAAGCGGGCTCCCTGCAGAGCAGAGAGCCCGATGTGGGGCTCGATCTCAGGACCCTGAGACCCCTGACCTGAGCCAAAGGCAGAAGGTTTAACCCACTGAGCCACCCAGACGCCTCTGTTTAAAGCCTCTTAAAAAAATATTTTAAAACTCCCAGCTTGTGGTCCATGAGAAACAGGCAGTGGGCAGAACTCGGTCCGCGGGTCGGAGTTTGCCGACCCCAGACTGAGACTATGCCGGGTCGTCCTGAATAATCGAAGACTCCATTAGTGTCGCCGAAGTTTAGCCTTCCGGGAGCAGCGCCACCCACCGGGAGCTGCGCGCGCTTTCTGCTCGCCAACCCTCGGAGCCCCGCGCGCCTCCCGCCAAGCCACGCCCTCCCTCGCGGCGATTGGTCAAGCCTCGCCCTCATCCTCGCCTGGAGACGCCCCCTCTGACGGACACTGCGGGCAACCAATGGAGTACTGCAGGGCCTCCTCGCGCCCGAGGGAGGCGGGCGTAGGCGGGCCGTTAAGGGGTGGGGCGTGGAGCCTGGTAACCGTTGCCGGTAACAACGCCCCGCCCCATCGCGGCGGGCGGGCTGGCGGGCGGGAGCGCGAGGCAGGCGGGCGGGCGGCGGGAGCCGGAGGAGGAGCGGCGCCGCCGCCACCGCCGCCGCCATAGAGACTGTAGCCGTGGAGACTGTTACTTACCAACGGGGACCAACACGCAGCCGCCGCTGCTGCCGCCGCGGGAGCCGCTGCCCGAACTCCCGGCCCGAACTCCAGGTGACCGATGCGACCGCCCTGGGCCCGGCCCGACCGGGGAGTGCGGGGGGCGGCGGGGATCCGGATCGGGGATCGGGACGTTCACCCCAAACGTCCGGGGTGGCGCGCCCGCGGGACCCGTCTCTCCAGCCCAGTTCCGCAGGCGCGGCGGAGTTTGGGGGAGTCTGGGAGCCACCCCCCGACCTTTTACCCAAACTCGGGGGCAAGTGGGAACCGTCGCCTCACTTTTCAGAAAACTTCCCGAGTTGGGGGCCCCCGAGATCCCTCTCTCACTCTTACCCTCTCGCTCGTACCAAATCCCCGACTTGGGTGTGCCCCTGGACCCCTCAAACTTTTATCTTCAAACTCCCTGAACTGGGGCTCCTGGGAACCTCTTCTTACTTTACCCTCAAATCCTTAAGTTGGGGGCGCCCAGGGACCACTCTCTCACTTCCTCTCAACTTCTTGAAACATCTCAACTCCCTACCTTAAACTCCCGGAATTGGGGGCTCCTGCAGACCCCTCTTATCTTTTACTCCCCCAATCTCTGAAACTGGGGTCCCCGGGGCCCCTCTCTCACTCCTAACCTCAGACTCCTGAATCGCGAGGGCCCGGAAGACTCGTTTTCACTTTTGCCCCAATTTCCTGGATTTGGGGTGTCTTGGGGACCGTCTTCTCATTCTGACCCCTCCCTCCAGAATTGTGAGCTTGAGGGCTCCCGTGGAACCCGGTTCTCACTGTTTACCCAAAAGTCGATGAGCTTGTCTTGGGGAAAACGCCCCCCTCCCTTGCTCTCCCCAGACTCACCGAGAATCAGACTCCCCTGGATCCCGTTTCTCACCTCTTTACCAAAAATCCTCGTGGTTGGGCTCTTCGGACCCTCCTCCCCTCTCTCCCTTTGAGCCCCACATTCCAGAGTTTGGGGGATCCTGTGTCCACCAGGGCTTCCACCCCGCTGGGGAAGCCTCTTCGAACGGCCGCCGCTCCCCTATTTAGACCGATCTCCAAGCGAGGAGAGTTTCCCCAGAAGTTGTGTGCGTGTGCGCGTGTGTGCGTGTGTGTGTGTGTGTTTCTGTGTTTTAATGTATTGACTTATTTTGTTTAAAGAGCCTAACCTGTGGCCCAAAACTGCTCGGTGACATTTTCTCCTGGGATTGTGTGAGTGCCTGTATGTTTGTGAATTTGAACCCCACCCGTAACTCCCCCTTCCCCCGAAGCGCACTCGGCACACAGAGACACACAGACACCCCCCCCGCCCCCCAAATACGCTATTCCTTTCCCCTCCTGAGCGAAGCCAGGGGCTCCCTCGCCACCGGTCCCTGTTGGCTGTTTTCGCTGCTGCACTAGGAAAGTTCGGTTTCCCCGATCCTAGTGGCTATTTCAAGGGCCCCTGGGGCCGAGGTGCCCCTGCCATTCCAGCGGAGGCGGGGGTGGTTCACCGTCCTAATTTTAACCTCCTGGTTGCCCTGCAGGAATGAGGGAGGGAGTCCAGGTCCGCGTTCTCCATAGACCTCCTGCCTGCTTCTGGCTGTTTTCATGGTGCAGCCCCCAGCACACACGCACGCGCGGAGCACAACTATTTCTTGCCCGGTGCGATTAACCGGCAGGGCAGACTCCCCTGGGACTTTTTCCCTCCCAGCCAGCTTTATCTCGCAAATCCAAAATATCAAACCTTATGTAAGACTCTCGGTTTCAACTAAGACTCCCCCAGCTAAATAATTATGCTAATAATAATGATCCAAAAAGCAACAACAAAACCTTTTTTTTTTTCCCCTGCGCATATTGTCAATACGTTTTTATCCCTTGTCTTCATGCTCTGAAGCACTGGGTGCTTCTGTTAAGACCCTTACCCTCCTTCCTGGGAGTGTCAGGGCTGGCTACCCGTTCTTTCTCCCATTCGAGTTTAAAAACCCGCTCCAGAATAATGTTAGAGACAGCTTGTCACCTACCCTTGCCAGAGAGGTGAGAGTGTGTGGTGAGAGCCTCCTCTCCCTCTGCCCTCCCCTCCCTCCCCCTTCTCCCCACTCCACCCCCCCAAAACCAAGAATCCAGTCTCTTTAGTCACTGATCACTGCTATCTTGGCCAGCCAGTGAGCTTGGTAAATACCAGAGGGGACCGGGTAGTTTTCAAAAAAAGATTTCCGATGCTTGATGGACAAGCCGACTGCTTCTGTGGTCCTGTGCTATTTGGCTGGTTTAGGCTGGGAGTGAGTTCAGATACAGTTTGCTTCTGCAATAAAAGCAAAACTGAATTATTTAGCCTTTAGGTACATTCTTCTTTTGTGCCAGATAAACTCCAAAGGAGCATCTGGGAGCAGGGGACACTTACTAATTACACTAAGCAACAGAATGAGTTCTTTGAAATTCTATTGATATTTGCGCTCTGCACTAAGGACGTACGTTACCTCTTTTTTCAAAGACTTTATTTATTTGAGAGGGAGTGCATGGGCAAGGCAGGGGGAGAAGGAGAGGGAGAAGCAGACTTTCCACTGTGGGGCTTCATCCCAGGACCCTGAGATCATGACCTGAGCCATGGCTCCATCCCAAGACCCTGAGATCATGACCTGAGCTGAAGGTGGCTGCTTAATCGACTGAGCCCCCCCAGGAGCACCAGGACATACATTATTACCTTAATATTCAACTTTTAGCATGTTTCTAACCGAAGTATGGCCGGGCTGGGGCCAGTCACCAGAAATGCAGATGCTGGGAAATATCTTATTCCTTTGAGCTAATTTGTACTTTCAGAGTCAAGTTAAAATTAATTCTTATTCGTCAATATTTAATTAATTGAACTTCGGTTAATGTTATAGCTGAGTCAAAATTTGGAATGTACCGCTGGGATTTTTATAGACACTTGCGGTTGTTTTCCTCGTAAAATTCCAGGGGCAGTAGGAACCGTATCTTATCACTTTGACTCTTTTTAATTAACTGCAAGGTAACCACTTATTTAAATAATGTGTCCCCCTCCCCTGACACCTGCTTATTTGTAAAATGTGAACTATTTAAGAGACAAGGAAAGTTCGCTGAGAAATCATCTTGCTAGTTGGGACCCTTGCCAGACTTGGGAGCCGAAGGTGTAAGCCCCGAGGCACCCCGCAAACACATCCGCATTTCCGCTCCATGCTGTACGGAATGTCCACAGGGTGGAATGTCCGTAAGGACCAGAACCTGGATCCAGTTCGGGTCCGATTTTATCTGTGCCAAACTGACAAAAAATTTTCCAGTTTTCAGAGCCTTTTGGAGATCGGCATTGTTACAAGGGACTGTAGACTGATGTATTTAAAAAGCCTTTGGGCTCCCTCTCTGTTATTTATTTTATTTTTTTTTTTAAGATTTTATTTATTTATTTGACAGAGAGAAATCACAAGTAGGCAGAGAGGCAGGCAGAGAGAGAGAGAGGGAAGCAGGCTCCCTGCTGAGCAGAGAGCCCGATGCGGGGCTCGATCCCAGGACTCTGAGATCATGACCTGAGCCGAAGGCAGCGGCTTAACCCACTGAGCCACCCAGGCGCCCCCCTCTCTGTTATTTAAAGGATGAGTCTCTCCATCCCAGGCCAAGTTCTCTAGACACGTGCCTGGCCACGGGGTGTCCTTCCTTTGCTGAATGAGTGAACGAATGGAGTATGCACGGGGAATGACAGAGGACACTGACAACCACCCACGTGCTTCTTGGAGACCACAAGGGCAGCAGGGGATTCTTAACAGGGGTGGGGGGCGAGGGGAGAAGGGAAGGAAGACCCAGGCTCTTCCTTGAAGAGAATCAGGGGTGCGTAGGATAAAAAGTAGGTGACAGAGGACGGGGAGAAGAGCCAGGGAGAGCCCCCGACAGGTCTGGGGAGCATCTGGGCCTGGGAGGCGTGGTCTGCCTAGGAGAACGAGGAAGATCTTTCTAGTAGATGGATTTCTGACAGCCCACCTGAGCGCAAGGTGGCCAAACCGAGCTCCCCCTGGGCCCCTCCATCTGCTCGTCTGCCCTGCACTCCGTTAGTGAGGACCAGCCGGCTTCTCCTGGCGGATGGGGCCAGCACTTGGGAGTCGGCCTCTTTTCTCGCAAACCATCAGCAAATGGTCCAGGCGCACCCGAACAGTGGCGATCTGGAACCCGACCGTGCCTTACCACCTCCACTCCCAGTCCACGCTCCAGGCCACCAGCCCCTCCCGTCGGTGGGTGGATGGATGGGTGCCCCCCTGTTTGTTAGCCAGGTGGGCATGGAGGAGGGGGTCATATTACCTTCCTTGTGTTTCCCTCAGCTCAGAACCCCCCCAGGGCTCCCGTCTCACCGTCTCACCCGAGCAAAGGCCAAAGTCTCTTCCCACCCCGGGCCTCTCCACCCCAGTCCTCTGTGGCCCCATCTCTGACACTGAACTTGCTCCTCACTCGGCTTCAACCCCGCAGGCCTCTTGGGAGTTCCTCAAGCTTTCTGCCTAGAAAGCTCTTCACCCAAGTAAAGGGGGGGGGGCTCCCACCCTGTCTTCAGGCCTTTTCTCCAATGTCACCTCCCCAGGCCACCCACTCAAAAGCGACACCCGCTTAGCCTCCTTCCCCGCTGTCTTTTTCCTTAGCCTTTATCACTCACGTGCGGGACATAGTGACATAACGCACATTTATTTTTATTATCGCCATCTGGCCCCCATTAGAAGGGCAGCCCCTTAAGGGGAGGAAGCTGTGCGCGATTTATTAACTTCTCTTTCCTCCGGGCACTCTGTATTGGTTAAATGAATAAATAAACAGTTTCCTGCCCACCTGTGGGGGAGGCGCACCTAGAAATGGACAGTCGCTCCTTACCTGCCATATGTCGCCGCCCCTGCGTCGCGGAACAGCTTGGATTGGACCGAGAAGGGCTCGAGCGCAGTGTCTCTGCTGCTTAGCCCCGGGGGCATTAGGAAACCGTGTTTTGCCTGATGGAGATGAGCCTCCCCTGTCATTCCCCGGGGGAGGGCGGGGTGGGGGGCGTCAGTGTCCTTCTGTGAGTGTAGAAGCTCCCTGGGACAAAGGTATCGTTCCGCAAGCATTAGCGCTCAGCAGAACCACCACCAGCGAAGGCCAGTGGTTGGGAGTCCCCCGGGCTTGGTTGTGGCCAAGGCCCCTTGGCACCCTGTTCCCCGACATCACCCCCTCGGCGGGGCCCTGGCCAGTGGCCAACTCTGCCAGCAGAACTGACACCTAGGACGCCTAGAAACTGGTTTCCCTTCTCTGTTACCGCTGGCTCATGGGTGCATCCTGGTCGGAGCCTGGAAACCCGCCACTCAGAGGTGAGACCCAGCCCGCTTTTCGTGCCAGGACTCGAGTCAGGCCCTCAGGAGCCGACAGGCTGGCCCGGCTCCTGGCTGAGCTCCCCTTCACGCTCCCCAAAACGCATTCCTGCCTTATGATACATGGGTTTTGTGCATTCGAAAACCCTGCTGTACGTCCTGGCAGCTCCTGTTCTTATTTTCAATTTTCTTGATTCTCTTGACTTTATGAGAAATAGAGTTGACCCCCCAAACCTGTAGGTGGTACATTACAGCAAGGGGTTATCAGACACTGTGAGTCAGACCACACCTGCCATAGTCTGTGTTTTTAAAAATGGGGAAAAATTCATACAGCCGTTAAAAATGCATTGTACTTCATGGAAGCCCTGGTACAGTGGTTGTTCTCACTTCCTGTGTCTGGCAGCCCAGGCATGCTATGGGCAGTAAGCCTGTAAGACCGAGGCCTCTGCAGTTACTTTGAGCATGTGCATAGTTTGAGCGTGTGCATGTGTGTGTAAGAACTAGGCCACTGGGCCCAGGGTTGCCCTTCTGGAGGTGACAGTTGAGTTGAGACTGAAATGAGGAGGAGGAACAGCCGTGTGGAGGTCAGAGGGAAGAGCCTTTCAGGCCTTGGATGGGGGTCAGGTGCAAAGGCCCTGTGGCTGGAGGACACAGCAGGACCCCTCAAGGCAGCCGTGAGGTTGATGCCTGGTGAGCAGAAGGAAGAAGGCAGAGGTCCCCCAAAGGCCATGGGGGAAGACTCTGGATGCTATTCTGAGTACAAATTAGATGGTCTAAGTCCAGGGCTGCCAGGCAGTGGCCAGCTGTTTACTGGAAGAGCTGCTTTCTGGACCTCTGACATCTGTTCGTTCATTCATTCTTCAGAGTCAAGCACCAGCCTCAGAGGCTACAAAGACCAAGAGCAACTAGGAGACCGAGGCGGTCTCAGAAGTGGTGGTGCGAGACTTCGCGGTGGGGCAGGCCGGTGGGTGGGGACAGTGGGGCGGTTGGGCTGGGTTCAGGGTACAAGGGAGATGAGGGGGAGAGAAGAGCAGGTGTCAGGAAACTATGGCCCCCAGGTCCCTTCCAGCCTGCAGCTCGTGCCCGTGGGTAAAGCTTTCTTGGAATTCAGCCCTGACTGTTCATTTACACACCAGCTCTGGCTGCTTCTGCAAGGGAACTGCAGAGTCTTTGTGACAGAAGCACAAGGTGGCAAAACCCAAAGTATTTACTGTCTGGGCCTTTGTAGGAAAAGTGTTCTGAGCCCAGGCTGGACGAGTGGGGCTTGTCTCTGGCGCTGGGCCGAGACAGTGGCGACATGGCTTTGTGATCGGGCACGGTTTTGGAGGGTGCACCCAAAGCCTTGGAGTCTGGAATCTGCAGTCATAGTCCAGGTGACGGGCGACAGGGGCCTGCCTGACAGCACAGGCCAGGGGGTGCTGGGGAAGATAGCAGCCAGGTTCTCAGGGGCTCGGGGACTTTGGGACTCACTGCGCCAAGGGTCCGGAAGGGTGATTCCCAGGCGCCCAACGTTGGGGATCTGGCACAGTGTGTCACTGTGATGAGCCTGGGACCACGGGAGAAGCTGGTGTCGGGCAGGGAAAGTAACGAGCTTCCGCGAGGGCTTGGCCGGCTTGAGGCGTCTCAAGGGGACATCCGGGTGGGGACGGCTTTCTAGTAGGCAGCTGGGTTGCAGGGTCTGGAGCTGCCTAGGCCGGTGCAGGCTCGGGGTTAGCTCCTAGGAGCCGTCAGAATACAGGTGGTCCTCTCAGCCCTCCAAGGAGCGGGTGCGCAATGAGAACAGAAGCAGGAACCAACAAAGAGTCAGCAGAGGAAAGTGGGGTTTTTTTTTAATTGTGGCAAAATACACGGGAGGGACAATTTGCTGTTTTACCCATAATCAGGTGTGCAGTTTGGCGGTCCTGAGTGCATTCGCGACGGCCTGTGGTCACTCGTTCCAGAATGTCTTCGTCTCCCAACTAGAAGCTCAGGTCCCCAGAGCAGAAACTCCCACTTCCGTTGCCACCCTCCCTGGAAATCTTTAATCTACTTTCCGTCCCGCTGAATTTACCTTTTCTAAATGTTTCTAGAATGTTTCTAGAATGTGTGCAATCATAGAACGTGTGTCCTTTGTGTCTGGCTTTTCTCGCTGCGCACAGAGGCCTCCAGGTTCAACCCGCCTCGCAGCGTGCGCCGGGATGGCTTTCCTCTTTGTGGCTGAACGAAAGCCCAGGGTGTGGATGGGCCACACCGTGTCCGCCCACTCATCCGCTAGTGGACACGTGGGTTGGTGCCACCATTTGGCTACTGTGACAAATGCCGGACGGGGGAGATCTTGAAGGGATTTTGAGGCGGAAAGGGGAGCAAGGCAAGGACCGAGCCCCGGGGAGAGAGAGGTCCGTAGAGACCAGGAGGATTAGAGGAGGCCTGCCTGTGGGAAGAGAGGAAAAGGCCAGACCCCAGCCACAGACAGAAGGCCCGGCTCACGCGCGCCTGTCTCCGCCGCACACTGTTGAAATTGTACTAGTGATACAGAGTCCGCTGCTAGAGTTGCAGTCGCACCTAATTACGTTTTTATTTTTACAATGAAGCTGTTTATCTTCTAGAAACAGTGCCATGTTTCTAGGCTACGTTTCTATCTGAAAGGTGACCCGTGGAGGAAGGCCTGGGAAGCAGCAGCCCCCGACATTACCAGCCCCCAGATAGGTGCTCCTGCTCCTGCCTAGCTGGTGAGAACCCAAGGGAAGGGCCAGGCAGTGCTCCCCACCACCCACATCCTCAGAACGTGGGTGGATGTAGCCTGTTTCCAGGACAAAATAGATTTGGAACCCCAGACCCACGGAAGATCGCCTCAAGTATGTGCTTCTGATTTTTATTTATTTATTTATTTTAAAGGTTTTATTTATTTATTTGACAGGCAGAGATCACAAGGAGGCAGAGAGGCAGGCAGAGGGACAGGGGGAAGCAGGCTCCCCGCTGAGCAGAGAGCCCGATGCGGGGCTCGATCCCAGAACCCCAGGATCATGACCTGAGCTGAAGATACAGACTTTAACCCACTGAGCCATGCAGGCGCCCATGCTTCTGATTTTTAAAAGAATTTTTCATTTTCTAGAAGAATTCACCTTCGTGGGGACTTCTGTGTGTGAGTTGCTCTCCGGGAGTCTCTGTCATATGTGAGCCACCGTCCCCTGCTCCCTCCCCCCGCCCCCAGCAAGCTTCTGAGGAGCTCGTGCCCCGGTCGAGTACTTAGTGTGTCATGTAGCCTCATGGGCCAAGTGAGGACGGTGGAAGATGCCGCAGAAATCGGAGATGGTCAGCGGCCGGCGGCAGCTGAGCTGCGGCAGAGGCACGAACGGGAGCTCGTTCAGCAGCTTCTCCGTTGTGCGAATCATGGCCTGGTTGTCCCAGCAGCTCTTGAAATGGCCCGCAGGAGGACATAGAAAGTATTTCTGGAAGCCCTGTGTGACTCGGCTGCTTGCTCACCCCACTTCGTACCTGGGTGTGCATCTTTCGGCCGGACAGTGCCTCCCGGGGTGGCGGGGTGGGGGGGCCAGAAGCAAAGGTTCCTGGATCGGGGGTGATTTAATGTCACAGACTGCAGGGTGGGGGCGGGGCTCAGAGGTGCCGCAGGGCAACGACAGGGCAACGACATGGTGTCCCCACTTCCCCCCCAGGGTGGCGGGCTCCCACCTTCCTCCCGCCTGGGTGGTCTGTCCAAGCCTGGTGTCTGTCCTCATTCTAGCCACAGGGGTGACCAGAGTCTTCGTCCCTCCCCATGCTGTAGGCAGGCCCCCGGGCCGCCCCCAGCTCTGGTAGCAGTACTTAATGCTTGGGTGCCAAAGAGCAAGGAGCGTGCCCCGCCGACCCCCTGTCCGTGCACGGAGCCTGGCTGCCCGGCCTCGATGATGCTTCCTGCCGGTCTCTCCTCATACCGCCTTCTGGGCCGCTGCGGAGGGTCGCACGGGCACGTTCTGCTCCCAGAGGCCAAACCCCCAGGCCTTTGCAGTAACCGCGTGGTGCTCAGCTCAGCATTCAAGGCCATTTCGGGCCTCAGATCCTTTTCCTTGTCAGTCAGTCCTCCAGATGGACTCACCACGCCTTACGCGGGTCTCCCGCTTTTGTCTGCCCTCTCTCTGAACTGTCACGTCTACTCAGCAAAATCTTTTCTCTCCGGAACCTTGTCTGGGGCTCTCTTCCCAGGGAAGCCCAAGACCCGACCTAGCGAGCCGGGCGCATAAATGTTAGGGCTAGAGCCGCATTTCTCCAGTGCCTTCAGGATGCTGACCTTCCACGGCCTCCATCGGCCAGGGGCGCCCACCCCTTCCCCCCATGACACAGGTCATGTCAGCAGCTGTGTCTTCAGGCATGTCCGAATGTCCCCTGCGAGGGGAGAGTTACCCTACTTGGGGACCCTAGGATTCTTCGGTCAGAGGGGGTGTGACTGCCGTGGTGCTGCCGCCCGAGGCTCCTTGTACATGTGGTAGTGATTCATGGAATGTTCTTGGTCGTAAGTTCCTGGAGGACAGGGGCAGCGGGGCCTGCCACACTTTCCACGGGGCTTCATGTTTGTCTCAGACACCGGAGCCCAAGGCGTTCTTCCAAGAGTGAGGCCTGCGTCAGGTAATGGCAGCCTTTGATTTTTAGCAAAAATCCGACATCGTGAAACCCTTGCCTGAGCTCCAGTAGCCCTAAAAATGCCATGTTTTTGATTCAGTCGAGATTAACATTCCAGTCCTTTCGACATGTAGTGTTCCTTTACCAAATCCCCAAAGAAAGCTTCATCAAAGGCCCTTACCATTCATTGACTCCCCTTTTTGCTCTGCTAAAATCACAAGTCACATTCTTTTCCAGAAAGTGCAGGGAACTTAGCGTTGGAGGTGGGGGATGGAGCCTTAGAACCCAACCACAGCTGGGTTCTCCGAAGGAGCCGTGTACACAGTGGAGAATAATAAATGTCTCATTCTGTGTCTAAGCCAATTGCAGCTTCTCAATTCGTGCTTGTTCTGCTTTGGAACTTTTCAAAGATTTCACTTGGTCAGAAAGTTGATGTGAAACAAATCCTGGTCATCATGGCCGTCAGAATTGTCTCATCCTCGACAGGTGGCCCTTGCATTTTGGGCAGGTTCGAAAGGCTGCCCTGCTGGGCTGGAGGAAGTAGTTACTGAGGACCCCTCAAGGGTAAATATTTCTAACCCTGGCTCGCTTCCTGAAAGATCCATTTCCCCAGTGCTCTTCCCCAGCTCAGGAGCTGTTTCCATCAGCAGGTGCTGGTTCGAGGTCATGGGCCCCAGTGGTGGTGGTGGATGTATGTGGGGTGAGTGTGGACGGAGGCTCATCTGATTAAAGGCACTCCCCGTCCCGTGGCCCCTTTTTCTTTTTATCTTTGAAAGCGCGAACATGAGCCAAGTACCCACCCAGGCTGGGGCGAGCCCCCACTTCTGAACTTTCTGCTGCGGAGTTCCAGGTTCTAGTTAGACCATCATGTTTCTCGCTGGGAAGAGAAGTAACTGTTAACGCCGGTCAAAGTAGAAGCCAGTTAACAGGCTGGGATGCCCTTCATGGAGAGCAAGGCCCCCCCTTCTTGTTTGCCGGTAGAGACCCTCAGATAACTGTATGTTCACTTGTCCGTTTCCGAAGCTCTTAGCTAAAATGACGCATCCATCCTTCAGCATGCCATAGACCTCCGAGACCTTCCAGGGCCGTAGGGATCTTGTCCAAGGGAGCTGGAGACATCTGGATGCAGGAACGTATTTTCAAGCAGCCGTGGTTCGTGTCCCCCCGTGAGACCCGCTTCCTTGGATCCCGGGCGTTTCCAGGGGAGACTGCCTTCTTTAGCAGGGGTGCGCGGGGCACCTGGCAGCCCAGCACTTCTGACAAATCCTTGTGCTTAGACCCAGGAAGGAGGGTTTTTCAAGAAAGGCAGAGAGTGGCCTGAAGATGGGGCAGGGAAGAAAAAGCAGCCAGCATGGCCTCCTACCCTGAGCACCCACCATATGCTTGGCGTTGTACACGCATTCCTTCTAACCCTGGCCCGGCCCCAGCAGGGTCAGTCGGATCAGCAGGCCCGGACTCGAGGGGGAAAAAGGCCTCCCGTGCTTCCCGGCCCCTTGGGCGGGGAGCAGAGGAGTCCTTCCTCCTGCTGGACTCAGCTCCGCTTGCTTTCGGGCCGCAGGGTCGCGCTTGGTCAGCGCTCCCCTTCTCTTCCCTGTAGCTTTAGAGCGGGAGGGCCCAGGGCCGGAGAGGACAGCAGCGCCGCGAGCGAAGGGGAGACGGTTATCCTGCTACCGTCCTCTCAGTGGTCGGCTTTGAAGGCGGGGGTCCCCCTGCCTTCTCCCCTCCCCCCCATCCCTCCACTGCCTGCGTGTCCCCTTCGGAGCCCGTCCTTCCCATTCCTGCTCGTGCCGTTCTGGTTCAGATACTCTAGCTGAGCTTCCGACTGCTGTCCCCGGGCGGACATGCGCCAGCCCTCCGGTCCGCCTTCTTCCGACCCTTTGATGCTCCCACTGCCCTCAACAGTGGCCTAAAGTGGCTGCTGGGGGGGGGGGGGTTGCGCAATGCATGACGTCTTTGCGTGACACTACGGAATATCAGTGCATTGAATGACATGCACCCGCAGTGTTTTTAGCAAATAAATCATGATTAAATTACGAAATAGGATAGTGGAGCGCAGTAGCCACTAACAGCACACGTCCTTTCAGACCTCTGCTGTCCAGTCTGGCACAACAGGCTGGCCCAGTGTTTACCAGCGACGGGGGCCTTGTAGAGTTTGTTGTGTTGTGTTGTGTACTGCCCGTCACTAGCAGAGAAGAGGAAACCTGTACCAAGGGCTTAAGAAATATTTGTAGGGTAAATTGGCTTTAATTGGAGAAATATATCCATGACGTGTTTTTCTGCAAATCTGCAAAAGTGCCGTTACTTCATTTGAGCAGAGAGAGCCCACAGAATCTTTCAGTGTTCCAAGTGAAGTGGGGCAGAGGGGGTTTCTGCAAACGTTCTGTAGCAAGGACTGGCTAGTAAATATTTTAGGCTTTGGGAGCTAACCGGGTCTTTATCCATAACCACTCACCGCCCTCCACGACCTGTAAACGAGTGCGTGTGGCCGCATGCTGATCAACTTCATTTGCGGGCACTGAAATGTGGATTTCAGATCATTTTCGTGTATCACAAAATACTGTGACTCTGATTTTCTTTTAATAGCCATTGACGAGTATAAAGACCATCCTTAGCTTCCGGGCCATGCAAAACCAGGCGCTGGACTGGGCGGGGCTTGGCTGGGCGCGGGCCCTGGTCCGCTGACCTCTGCCCGGTGGGACGGAGTCCAGGAGCTCCACCCGGCATTCCCAGCCTTCCTCCCGGGGGCCCAGCCTGTTTTCCCCAAGAACCCCCCGCCTTTGCC
Source organism: Neogale vison (assembly GCF_020171115.1). NCBI lineage: Eukaryota > Metazoa > Chordata > Mammalia > Carnivora > Mustelidae > Neogale > Neogale vison. Next base: position 220,257,236 of record NC_058096.1, read on the forward strand.
CTCTGCTCCAACCCGCTCAGTGTCTTTGCCCTTCTCCCGTCCAGGCCACTGCACACACCCTGCTGTGCCCAGTCCTGCTCTTGAACTAGTCCCTCCTCCCTGTTTGCCCCACCCAACGCGACCTTGGTAGATCCTGCCCCTCCGCACGGTCCTATCCTGGACCGTGCGGAGGGGCAGGACCGTTCCTATTTTCTGCCCCAGGTTTATGGTGCCCGGTCCCACCTGGAGTCTCTGCCTGTCACCTGTGCCTCATGGTCACTGGTGCAGCTCCTTTTCTCTCCTGAGGTGAAAACGCAGAGACCATGTCTCACTGGCTCTGTGGGACACCAGGTAGAGGAGTTACTTGTTGAACTGACTCAGAGTTCTTACCAGGTGCACATCTTACCAGGCTCTAGCAATCATTTTGCGTACTTTCTAGGAGAATAGGGCCTCATAAGATATTTGTGAATTCACAATTCAGTGATTCCTTCTAGAAGTGTCCTAGATCGCAGCTGTCTGGTAGAAGCGTAACGCGAGGTGCCTGTGTGATTTAAAATTTCCCAGTACCCACAGTGAGAAAGTAAGAACAGGTGAAGTTAATTTGAATAACATATTTTATTCAATCCAATATGTCCAACATAAAGTCCAAAATAGTCATTTGAACATGCGATCCACGCGAACGCCTTTTCATCGAGACGTTTTGCAGTCTTGTGCGCGAAGACTGAAATCCGGTGCCTGTCTTGCACTCACAGCACATCCCAGTTGGGACGAGCTACGTGCCAGGGGCCCAGTAGCCACAGATGGCCCGAGGTGTCCAAACAAAGACAGGCAGGACACTTGGGTCGTCACTGTTCTTTTTAAAAGACGACCGCTGTCTGAGCCGCAAACGGCGCTCACACCCTTCCCAGTGCCCGGGTCTTGGGTCAGTCCCCAGGCGTGAGGAGCCCCGCCCACCTGACTCCAGGGTTTTCTATTTTGTGAAGTGGTTGTGGTTGGGCTTTGCACGCGGATGTCCCCTCCGGGCCACTGAGCGGTTTGACCCAGAATTCTGTAGTGACCCTTGCAGGACTTCGGGATCCTTCTGGGCAGTCCCCAATAAGTCTGTTTCCTTCCTTTTTTACGTCAGGGAAATCATTTCATTGTAAAGCCTCCAAAGAGGGCCCAAAAATATAAAGGAAAAAAAAGAGCCCCTGGCTTCCTTCTCCCCTCTTCCTCTGCCCCTCCCACCACTAACACAGTGCGCTGTGGATCCCCTCAGGTATTCTGTATGTCTGTAAAATGAACACATTGACGTGTCATTATTTTTTAATTGAGATGTAATTCATATGCCATAAAACTCCCCCTTTTTTAGTATGTTCACGAGGTTATACAATCATTACCACCGTCTAGTTCCAGGACGTTCCATGATCCCCAAAAGAAACACTTTCTCTGTTGGCAGTCCTCGCCCACCCCTCCCCTGCTTCCAGCACCCATGAGCCCCCTTCCTGTCCATGGTGGACCTGTTCTGGGCGTGTCGCCCACGTGGTCTCACACCCCATGTGGCCTTCTGTGTCTGTTCCCTCCCTGAGCATCAGGGGCTCGGGGTTCCTCCATGGGACTGTGAGTGTCAGCGTCTTGCTCCTTTTATAGCTAATATTTTTTCTTTATAAAAAAATAAAAAAGGATCACGGGGCACCTGGGTCGCTCAGTGGGTTAAAGCCTCTGCCTTCGGCTCAGGTCATGATCCCAGGGTCCTGGGATCGAGCCCCACATTGGGTGCTCTGCTCCGCGGGGAGCCTGCTTCCCCCTCTCTCTCTGCCTGCCTCTCCGCCTACTTGTGATCTCTGTCTGTCAAATAAATAAAATCCTTAAAAAAATTATTTTTAAAGGCTCACATTATGTCCGCTTTTCTGCACCTTCGCTCTCATCTAATATTTAGTCGTATCTTTCCTTATCCCTCTCTGTGTCGGTTTCGTTCCTTCTCATAACTGCATGAGATCCCACTGAACCGCTCGCTGTGCCCCATGATCTAAATTAGCACCTTATCGAGGGGCCTTGGGTTTATCCTTTTTCACTTTACCAACAATGCTGCAGTAAACATCCTTGTCCAACGTATTTGTGCACATGTGTGGGATGTTTGCAAATTCCCGGAAGGGGAATATCTGGGTGGAAGGGACTTCCTTCCCTTTGCATTAGATCTTTTTCACTGACGTCCACGCGCCAACCCTGCAGGGAAAGTTCCTTTGCACTGTGTCCTTGCCTGTGCGACACCGTCCCCAGCGTGTCCACCGCACCGCTGCCTCCCACCCCCCCCCACGCCGTGGTCACCTTGCTGAGATGCCTGTCCTTCCCCCTCAACTCCCCGTCCCACCCGGAGCAGAGCGGCTCACAGACCTTGGGGCAATCCGGTGAAAACGCGTGCCGCCCCCCTCCCCGGGATATGCACAGTGAACCCATCCACCGGATTCTGTCTGCCATTCCGGAGGTCCTCAGACCCCCTGTCGCCCCTCTCTGGACCAGCTCCTGCTTCTGAAACTTGTACCCCGTCCACTCTGCTCTGCCCAGTTCCGAGCCCACAGGTGACTGACTCAGCCCTAGCCTGGCACCACGAGCTACACCCAGGCCCATGTGTGCCTCTGGGAGAGGCCCAGCCACCCAGCCGGTGTGTGCCCACACAAGTTCACGCTTGTTGCCCTGGCTCTGAGCTGACTCTCCCCAGCGATGGCATTTTCCCGCCCCTCTGGGTTCCCCGCTGATGCTTGGTTCCAGCTCCTTGCCACCTCGGTCCTCAAGCAAAACGTTCATTCTGCTGCCCTCCCAGCACACCTGTCCCCGCAGTCCCACGGGCCACCCCCGGGCCCCCCTCCATCCATAACCTGCACCCCGGGTCCTGCCCTCCACGTGCCAGCCAGGACCCGGCCCTGCCGCTGCATCTGCTCTTCCAGCTCGAGGCGGAAGCTCTCTTGGGCAGCCTGCAGAGCCTGTGCTCCAGCCCTGGTCTCGGCGCTGTAGTGTACATGCGTCCACCTTGACGCTGTGCGGTTTGAAACCAGAAACCCAACGCCCTGATCACGGAGAAGGTTATCCATCCTTCATCTGAGCCTTCCTCTCACTTTAAAGGCAATGGGTCATAGTCTGTTTACCTACCTTCCTTCCTGCCTACCTGCTTGACCCTGAGATCAAGACCTGAGCCGAAACCCAGAGTCAGAGACCTAACCCACTGACCCACCCAGGCGCCCCATCTTTTTAACATCCTTTAAGATTTCCAAGACATGAACCTAATCTGGTGTCTCTTTCTTTGTGCTTCATGAGTGTAGAATATTCTAGAAACCACCCACCCTTTCTCCAGTGGTAATGTTCACATAGGGCTATAATTTTCTCGGCTCCAAAAACTGGGCCCTGTTCTCAATTCGAGTCATGGTGAAGCGCCCTCCTCCAGCTGCCCTTTTCTCCCTGGTGCCCCGCCACTGATTCTGTGGACCCGACCCATCTAAGCAAATGTTTCAGCGTTTCTAAAACTGACTTCCTTACATCTTAGGCTCCCTGTCACTGGAGGTTTCCAGACAGAAAGTCTCTTAGGGACTGTGTGCAAAGGGAGTTTTGCTTGTTAGCAAAGTTTGTTTCTGGAAATCTTAAGAAGGATTTTCACCCTGGGACCCCTGGCTGGCTCAGTCTTGATCTTGGGGTCGTGAGTTTAAGTCCCCCATTGGGTGTAGAGATTACTTAAAAATAAAAACTTTAATTAAAGAATGGGATTTTGAACTTACAAGTTCTCAGGCCTAATTTTCTCGTTGTTTTGAGTGGTATCATGTTTCATTTCTTCTAAAGTAAAGAACATAGGGACAGTCTTAGTTTATATATCCTCTGTTTTTCTGCTTGTCTGGCATTTTCCAACACATTTGCTGTGTCACCTTCCTTTAAAAATTGAGATTAAATTCACAGAATATAAAGTCAACCTTTCTTGGGGGGCGTGGGGGGCTCTGTCACTTAAGTGTCTGACTCTTGGTTTCAGGTCAGGTCTTGATCTCAGGGTGGTGAGATCGAGCCCCGCATTCAGGCTCCGCACTCAGCAAAGAGTCTGCTTGAGATGATCTCTCTGTCTCCCTCTGCCCCTCCCCCTGGCTTGTGTGCTCATTCCCTCTAAAATAAATAAGTCTTTTTAAAAAATGGATCTTTTTTAAAGGACAATTTGGTGGTTTTTAGGATATCTGACATGTTACACAACCATCATCACATCACTATCTAACTCTAGAACATTTCCATGACCCCCAAAAGAAACCCTATTCCATTAAGCAGTCACCCCCGCATCCCCGACACCCACGAGCCCCCTTCCTGTCCACGGATATGCCTGTTCTGGACATTTCCCACCCCGTGTGGCCTTCTGTGTCTGGTTCCCTCACAGAGCATCGTGGGTTCAGGGTCTGTCCCCAGAGCAGCGCGTGTGAGCGCCTCGCCCCTGTTCGTGGCTGAGTAATCTTCCAGCGTATAGATTGGCCACAGTCATCTGTTGATGAACATTTGGGTGGCTTCTACTTTCTGGCTGTTACCAGTAATGCTGTGATGAACACGTGTGGACAGGCTTTTGTGGGCAGAGAGATTTTCATTTCTCTTGGGTAGATACGCAGGAGTGGAGTTGCTAGGTCATATGGTCACTCGTATTCAACTTCTTGGGGAGCTGCCGAGTGTCTTCCATAGAGCCGCACCACATTCCATTCCCACCGGCCACGTAGGAGGGCTCCATTCCTCCTCACCGACATGCTGCTTTCCCTTGCTTTTGTCCTAGCCAACCCAGTTGGTGTGTGGTGGTACTTTGGTTTTTACTCTCATCTTCCAGACGGCTAACGGTGTTGACCATCTTCTCATGTGCTCAGTGGCCATTTGTGTACCTTTTTTGGAGAAATGGCTATTTAAAGATGTCCTCTCTCACAGTTTTCTTACATCCACGCGTTTCTCTTCCTCTGTGAAATGCCCAAAGACCCTGCATCGTGAAGGTGCAAGACACACGTCAGAACTATGGCAAGGTTGGGGCACCTGGGTGGCTCAGTGGGTTAAGCCTCTGCCTTCGGCTCAGGTCATGATCTCAGGGTCCTGGGATCGAGCCCCACATCCGGCTCTCTGCTTAGTGGGGAGTCTGCTCCCCCCCCCCCCACCTGCCTTTCTGCCTATTTGTGATCTCTCTCTCTGTGTCAGATAAATAAATAAAATCTTAAAAAAAAAAAAACTATGGCAAGGCAGTGGAAGGGTGGCAGGGTTAGAATCAACAGGACATGGGGGCTGTCCTCCTTTACAAGAGTGTCCCTGACCATATGGGCACAGCGATTTCCAGAATGCTATTTGTAAATGAAATGTGCTGTTTGGTTCCTGTCTCTATCCAGAACTATTTTAGGCTGTCTTTTAGAGACACAAGTCCAAACATTTGAATCTAGTACAGGTTCAGAAAACCAGCTCCTGGGCTAAATCCAATCTGCTGCCTGATTCTGGATGGCTAAGAGCTCATAAATAACTTTTTATGTTCAAATGGTTGAAAAAAATAAACAGAATGATAATATATTTGGGAACATATGACATCATGTGAAATTTACATTTCAGTATCCATAAATGGAATTTTGTGGGCAGATGGCCATGCTCATTAGTGTACATCTTGTTGGTGGTGGTCTTTGCCCTCCGATGGAGGCATTGAGTAAGTGTCAACAGGGACCATCTGACCCGCAAATATTTGCTATTGGGCCCTTTACTGAAAAAGTTGACCAAGAGCTGGTCTAACAAACAGTCCAGGTTATATTCGACTAGAGCTAGTGCTAGCGTAACAGCACGTGTATGTAAAGACGATGCTGATTCGGAGAGTGACGGACACCTTAGACTCTCTGCTAGTGATTAACATTACTATATATATATATTTTTTGCTTCCTCCAATGGCAAGAGGAATGATACTTACTTTATTGGCTTCTCCTGTTTGCTGTAATTAAGGAGAGTCTCCGTCTGACCACGTGCATCTTGCCGGCTGAGCCCCCTTTGCCTTTTTATGTCTCTGAGATTGTGCGCTTTTTTTTTTTTTTTTTTTTTTAAATTCCGCAGCACCCTGGCTTTTTTCTCCATGACATTCCGCCTCGTCTTTCAGGCCCCTGAGAGCCAGGGTCAGGTTTAGACCAACACTCTAGGGTGGGAAGTTGCTCGGCGGCCGGGAAGCATGTTTCTCGCCTTTCTGGTCTCTGGCTCTCCAGTACTCGAACGCTTTCTTTCGGCAGGTTGCCTCAGCTCTGGGGGGATTCGGTGTGCAAATCACGGCACCCAGGAGTGATTTCTGAGATGAGTTACTGCTGCAGGTGCAAGAAGGTGGGCTCCCGTGTGGGAGAAACCGACGTCTCCAGCCACTCGTCTTCTTATTGCAACACACTAGTAATAGTGACTCAGAAGAAGCAAAAATGTGTGATGGCTCATCAGTAAGGAGGAAAGCCAGTGTTTAGAGATTAAAAAAAAAAAAAAAAGGCTATTTCCACATTTCAGCCATTTCAGATTGTGCTAAAATCCCACTTAAAATGAATTCTGCATGATCTCAAAATCTTCTGTTGTAGCCCAGTTTTTTTAGAATTAAGACATTCCTAGGAATCACTGCCTGAGCCAGGACTGGTGTCGGGCTTCTCTGGGTTAAGCGTGGGGGAGCTGGGTGGCTCAGTCAGTTGGGCATCTGCTTTCTGCTCCTGTTGTGGTCTCGTGGTCCTGGGATTGAACCCCATGTCGGGCTCCCCACTGGGCGGGGAGTCTGCTTCTTCCTCTCCCTTTTGCCCCTCTCCCTTCTCATGGTCAGTCTCTCTCTCTCCCCCTCTCTGCCATGTTGCTAACAAAGATGGCAAATTAGGTACGTTTTCTTGGTTCAGCTGGGGTGGACCCTATAAAAAACTGTGACTTCTTCCTTTTCCTCTTTATCCCACTGGCAGATATTTCTTTCTCAGGTTGCAAATCTGTTACAGTCCTGGGCTTGGTGGCATGTGGGTTAATTATTGCCAAGTTGGTCATTGAAGGTATAGCTACTTCTTAGCACAACCCATTCCTGGACTGTTTGAATTCCTAAATGTGGGCTGGTGGGAAAGAAGCCTAGCTGCCTTCAGACTGTGGCTTCCCACTAGAGACGGGATATGTGACTCACTCGCCTCCTGTGGTGGTCACTGGCCCAGTGTTTCTGCTGTCTGTGACTGGGGCCCAGGGCTGCCATTGCGCCCCTCCTTCCAGGAAGAGAATTGTGTCACTTTCTCCTTAAGACCACCGACCTGCCTGGGTCGTACAGCGAGGATTGTCTAAACTAGAGTCCTCGAGTTTATCCGCTTAAGTTTGAAAAAAGACAAATGCACAGTGGTATTTGTCTTGGCACAATGTCAAGACAAAAGACAAGTAGCCCGGTGCTTCCTAACCTTTCCTCAGTCTGGACCTCTTTGGGAGAATGCCGAAAGTTGGGAATTTCTCCCTAGAACAACAGGTGTAAACACATGGGACCTGCACTTAAACTTCACGTTCAGGTTTAGGTTCATGGACTCTCTGAAGTGTGACCCTTGTGAATTCACAGACCGAGTTGTGGGATCCTGCTTTAGCTACATGAATGGGCATGTGGCAGAGTTTAAACCACTTCCAAACGTTCTCTGGATTTTTTAGAAGGGCCAGAAATCAGATGGAAATCTGGCACTTTGGTAATAAACAGAAAAGGCGAGGGTCCTCATGTGCTGTGGGTATCTCTGTGGAGATGTGCGGTCAGCTACGCAAAAATTCCATTTGAAAATAATCATGAGAAAGTCTCCACGGAAGACAGAAAGTGTGCACAGATATACCCCTCACTATTGCAGGGGAAAAGTAGTAATTCACCTCATTTATGTCAGGTTCTTTCACAAATTCATGTTTTTGAGTGCCCTCTCTGGCAAGATTAGATCTTCACGTATTGTTACTTTAATGACTTGTTTATAATCTCTTATTCCAACGAAGGTGCCAGGACCATTCAGTAGGGAAGGGACAGTTTTTCCCACCAATCATATTGGGAAACTGGATATCTGCCTGCAAAAGAAGGAAGCTGGACCCTTCCCTCACACAAGATTAACTCAAAGTGAATCAAAGACCTAAATGTCAGGGCTAAAACCTCAAACACATAGGTGAAAATCTGTATGACATTGGATTGAATATGACACCGAAGGCAAGGTCCCAAAAGGGAAAAAATAGATAAACAGGGGTTTATGAAATTTAAAAGCTTTTGTACATCAGAGAGCACTATTAACAGTGTGAAAAGGCAACCCAAAGAACAAGAAAAAATATTTGCAAATCATATACTGATAAGGGGTTAATATTCAGAATATATAAATAACTCTTACAATTTCACAACAACAAAGAAACAACCCCATTAAAAAGTGGACCTAGGACTTGAGTAGACATTTCTCCAAAGAAGGTGTAGAAATGGCCAACAATCACATGAAAGGATGCTCAGCCTGACTCGTCATTAGGGAAACACAAATCAAAACACAACAAAACTGCTTTGCACCCGCAGGACAGCTAACAGTTAAAAAACCCCAAACAAACAGAGAAGTACAAGTGTCGGCAAAGCTTTGGAGAAATCGCAAGCCTTGAAACTGCCAGCAGGAATGTAAACTATATGACTACTGTGGAGAACAGTAAGGTGGGGTCCTCAGAAAAATTAAACATAGGATCACCATGTAAGCCAGCAATTCCACTCCTGGGTGTAGACCCAAGGAACTGAAAACAGAGACTCGGACACCCACGTTCACAGCGGCATGCTCCCCGGTTAGCCAAGAGGTGGAACCCTCTGCTTCCGACCTGACATCCACAGGTAAATGGGTAAACAGAGCTGTGGTTCGGAGCATACTATTCTGTGTGCAAAGGAAGGAAATCTGACACCTGCTACAACGTGTTTGGACCTGGTGGACATTATGCTCAGTGAACTAAGCCAGCCACAAAAATACTGTATGGTTCTCCCCTTGGGGGGGCCCAAGAGAAGCCAGATCCACAGAGACAGAAAGTTGATAGTGGAAGCCAGGGGGACAGATTGGCGGGGGGGCTACTGTTTAATGGGGACAGAGTCTTAGTTTTGGCAAGACGGACAGTGGGGGTGTTTGCCCAACAACGGAAATGAGCTGGCGCGCTCACCGAACAGTTCCAGTGATAAGTCCTGTTCTGTATGTTACCACAATCCAAAAGAATAATAATAGACTCTCCAGTTGTATCTTCTAGGATTATGTTATATTCCTCCATTGTTCCTATTTTGGGAGTCCTGTCACACCTGCTGAAACCTAGGATCATAGCTTTAGTAAAGACCCTACGAATTTGTTCTGTGCTCATATACTCATTGGTTGATGCCTACGTCGTTAACTCCGTTGACTTGCACACTGTCGCTGGGGAGAATTATACTTCAGAGTCAGTGGTCCTTACTAGAAAGGAAAGCACGAGGTAGACCGAGGACTGATTGCGCAGCAAGTTCAGATGTGTTCTGCCCCAAATACGGATGTCTGGCGTTCTGGGTCTGGGTGTTGATATAAGTCCTGCAAGCTGAGAATATCTTCTGCATTTTCAAACGGTTGGAAAAAAAAATCAAAAGAAGGCTATTGTGTGACACATGACAGTTATGTGAAACTCCAATTTTCAATGTCCATAAGGAAAGTTTTATTGGACCAGACCCCAGGCCAGGACTAGAGTAAGGCAAGTGAGGTACTCACCGTGGGCACACAATTTAAGGCACCCCAAAAACTCGGTTGTCAACATAAGTACTATTTTTTTAAAATTTATTTGACAGACAGAGATCACAAGTAGGCAGAGAGGCAGGCAGAGAGAGAGGAAGAAAGCAGGTTCCTCTGCTGAGCAGGGAGCCCGATGCGGGGCTTGATCCCAGGACCCTGGGATCATGACCTGAGCCGAAAGCAGAGGCTTTAACCCACTGAGCTACCCAGGCGCCCCAACATAAGTACTATTTTAATGCAGTATTTTAAACATCAAAAGAAATGCCTCCAAAAAATCCAGGATGAGCAAAATAACATTTTTTTAAAAAAAGATTTTATTTATTTATTTGACAGATAGAGATCACAAGTAGGCAGAGAGGCAGGCAGAGACAGAGGGGGGAAGGCAGGCTCCCTGCTGAGCAGAGAGCCTGACGGGGCTTGATTCCAGGACCCTGGGATCATGACCTGAGCCAAAGGCAGAGCCTTTAACCCACTGAGCCACCCAGGTGCCCCAAAATGTCAACATTTTAAAGACAGGTCAGGGTTGCTGATTTCCTTTCCCCCAGGCTCCAGTGGGGCTCTGAAGGCAGCCGTGCTCATTCCTTACTTAAAGACTTGGGCTGCTTTCTAGAAACAGTGAGAGCTGAGTAGTTTCAACAGAGACCTTACGGCCTGTGAAGCCAAAAAGGTTCTCTGGCCCTTTAAAGAAAAAGTTGGCCAACCCTGATTGAAATCAGCATACTATATTAATTCCCACCAGTGTGTAACTATAACCAAACTATAGATTCAACGACTTGTCCTGGTCCTCCGTCTATTTCTTTATGTGCCTTTTTAAAAAATGAGTGTATAGTTGTAAATTTTTAATTTTTGGATAATGGCATATATAAGTCAATAGGGAAAATTAACACTGAATTAATAAGCAAGCTGATGCTTGTGGGCTGTGGTGATTGAGTAAGTGTATAATTACCTGCATTAAAATTGTAGAGGCCATCATTTATTTTCATGGTGACTAAATACTTAATTAGTTAACCCTTCATTTACTGGGCTTATAATGTTACTTGGCTTCTTTATAAAATGACGTCTTTCCTGTCCACCTTCCATATATAGGTCTTAATAAGCTCAATTAAGAACTTAAGCATTAATTATTATTAAACTCTTGAAATAGTAAGTGCCATGGGAGCTTCCTGTCTGGTTTTCCTGCTTTAACTCTTCCTCCCAGTAGTCTAAGAAGAGCGCTCTTTTAAGAACGTGAACCAGAATATCTTGTTCTGGGGCTTCTCTCGGGAACTGGAATAAAATCCAGACTTTTTTAAAAAAATAAAGATCTTTTATTTATTTGACAGACAGGGATCACAAGTAGGCAGAGAGGCAGGCAGAGGGAGAGGGGGAAGCAGGCTGCCTGCTGAGCAGAGCGCCCCATGCGGGGCTTGATCCCAGGACCCAGATATCATGACCTGAGCCGAAGGCAGAGGCTTTAACCCACTGAGCCACGCAGGCACCCCTAAAGTCCAGACTTTTGACTAGGCCTTCAGGGTCTCTGTTGCTGTCTCCAGCTCCCTGCCCTCTCCTGCCACAGGGCCTTTACACCTACTATTCCCTGTACTGAGAATGCTGTCTTCCAGCTTCCCGTGTCTGGCCAGGTCTCAGCTCAGTGCCATCCTTCATGACACCCTTAGCCGACCTGACAAAAGCTTGGGCACCCCTTTCTCTCCCTGCCAGCTCTGTCCCTCTGCTGTGTCCTTTTGTCCTGGCCCAGATCTCTCTGAAGTAACCTTGTATATCTGGTGATTGGTTTCCTGTCTGACTCCCCTGCCTGAGGATGTCAGCACCCCAAGATCTGGCTTGTTCACAGAGGCTGGACTAGTGCCTGGTACTCAAAACAGTCAGTTTGTTCCTTTTTGTTTATTTGTACCTCACATTTACATACAGTCATGTTTCCCTTTTGGGGTGTACCGCTCTGTGAGTTTTCACACACACGTAGATCCTTGGAACCAGCACCCACCAAGAGGGTGCGGAGCTCCAACACCCCAGTGAATTCTCTTGAGCTGACCCTCTGCAGCCGGACCCTAATGCCATCCTTGACCCCTAGCCGCCATGCTCTGCTCCCAGTCCCGTCACTCAGCGTGATACTTTTGACGTTCGTCGCTGCATGCCTCAATGGCTTGTTCTTTGTCTCTCTGAGCTGCGGTCCCTTGGACGAATGCACCACTGTTGGTCTGTCCAGGAAATGTCCTCTCGATGTTCAGTGTTGAATTCCTATTAAACCTCTGGTCACATGAATGGCAGCATAGTGTAGATCAAGCGAGTTGAACCCTAGTGGTATTCCCTGTGCACACCGCATTCACTAGGCACAGCGTGTAAAGTTACAAGAACTGATGTGCTTTCCGGTGCTTACAGATGTTATCCCAGCTGTTAAAATGATACGTAAGTAATACAAGAGTCGTGTTCCTATAAAGGACCATCATCCATGGAAGTCAATTAAGAAATGAAAGTTTCTCTTTCTCTCTCTCTTTTTAAGATTATATTTCTTTCTTTCCTTGAGAGAGAGAGAGTGAGCAGAGAGAGGGGCAGAGGGAGAGGCCGAAGCAGTTTCCCCCACCAGTGTGGAGCCCTGTGCAGGCTTGATGGCGGGGCTCAACCTCACGACCCTGAGATCGTGACCTGAGCCCAAAATCAAGAGCCAGATGCTTAACCGACTGAGCCCCCAAGGTGCCCCAAAAGTTTCTTCCATCTTCCTGTCTCCCTCACCTCCCATGAAGAAAGCCCTATTAGTAATATGATTTGTGTCCTTCTAGACCTTTTTAATGAATTCACCTATTTTATAAGCTATCTAGCTGCTCCATTTCTACGTGAATTTATTCTCGAAATCGTTGCGAGCCTGCCGTGTGCCGGGCAGAGCTACTTTAGAGAACACGCTGCGTTTTTTCTGATGACCTCATAGCCTCATGGCAAGGATGTGCCATAATTTAACGACTTCACTGCGGAGGAACACGTAAGTGGTTTGTAATTTTTTGTGACTTCAAGTAATGCCATCAGGGATCTGTTACCCTTATATCTTATTTTTGTGGCTTTTGGGGGGGTATGTTTTATTTATCACAAAGTTGGCCCATCGAGAGGGTATAAGTCATCGGGTTCTAATCCAGCCTCAAGGTTATGTGACCATCACGCTGTCTAACTCCAGAGCATTGCCCTCACCCCCAAAAGAAGCCCCATCCCCAGCAGCGATCACCCCACGGCCCCCGCCCCCGGGCCCTGGCACCTGCCCGCCCACTCTCTGCAGACTCGCCCGTTCTGGACATTTCACACGGTCGGAGCCCTACGACCCGTGGCCTTCTGCGTCCAGTTCTCTCACTGAGCGTCGTGTTTTCAAGGTCCCCGCGCTATGGCGTGGGTCAGAGCTTCAGTCCTCATGGCCGAGTAACATTCTGTCGTATGGCCAGACTGCATTTTGTTTCATCAGCGAACGGACAGCTGCGTTGTTCCTACTTTGGGGTTACAGTGAACCTGCAGTTACGAACATTGGCCTGGGGAGCTTGGCCATTTGCCTCTTTGGACCAGTGTGTTTCTGCAGGGTCAATTCTGAGGGAGAAACGAAACCCGGCTTGTGGCCAGCTCCTCTCCGTCTGACTATGCGGGCTCAGACACGTCCTCGGCTTTGCGGGGTGCTCGGAGGCCGACCCTGCTTTGGGCCCGGAACCCTCTGCTTCCCCGGCAGCTGGCCTGAGGTCTACACGGCAGGTCACGGTTCCCGAGAAGGGAACGGGAGTAATGATCGAATGTAATTGTGGGAACTGCAAGGCCGCAATATTAACTTGGAAGGAGAGCCGCTGCACTGGCCCAACACTGGGACAGAAAGGAGCGCGAAGTATCGGCCGAAACGACGAGCCCCACAGATATGCCCGGGAACGAACACTGAAATCACAAAGAGCAAAGCGCACCCCGATTTTAGAGTTTCAGATATTTAAATAGGTACAAATCGGCAGACACTCTTGGCCACCCTAAGGGAGGGAATCACAGCAATGGCATTTACTGACATTTATCGAGCACTTACTGTGGTTGCAGCTAGCGAGGAAACCCCACGCCTCGTAGGCTTCGTTTTCTTTAGCACAGTGACCCACAGAGGTGGGCAGACTTGATTTTCTCCATGCAACAATGAAGAAATGGAAGCTCTGGAAGCCTTGAGTCACTGGCTGCCTGTGGCTAGCTAGAAGGGTCTTATTTGTCTGGTGTCCTCGCTTTTCTCGTGCTGCTTGTCAAGGGGAAGACATGCAGGCCCTGGACGCTTTCCTCTGTTGCACACTGAATGGGAAGAAGGTGCTGGTCCTGGAGGAGAGGAGGAGTGAGGGGAAATGCTACAGGGAGGGCACTGGCCCCTTGATGCGTCTCTCTCTCTCTCTCTCTCAGCGAGCACCCCTTCCCTAGGTGCACCTTGCCCTGCCCCCAACCCCACAGCTGCCCCCAACCTGGGCCCAGCAGTCCCCATCTTGGGGGGCTGCTTTGGGCGGGCTGTCTTCTGGCTGCTGGAGTGTTGACCTTGACTGGGGCGCTGCCCAGAGCCCCCACAGCCTGGAGAGGCCTGTCCCGCGGCCACAGGAAGTCTTTTCGTGGTTGGCCATGGTCACGCACAAGTGAGGACAAGATGCATAGTTGGCATCTGCTAGAGAGGGAAGCGTCTGGCAGCTTTCTGCTGGTGCCCTGCATCTCCCCCGATGCTCCCCTCATTAGCGCGCTGAGAGGCTGGGTAGATGCCGCAGATCCCCAGAGAGGGCCAGTTGGCCCACAGCACTGAGGTCGGCCGGCCACATTTAATTGCATCTGAAGCATGAAATCTGCGTCGGGAGAGAGATTCGACTTTCCGAGGATGCCATCGTGTCTCCGTTCTCCCTGTCGGTAGTAAGCCTCGGAGGGCTTTTTATTGGTTCAGCCTTTCTTTCTTTATCTCAATAGTCTCAAATCTCACCTGTATGAAAATCTCTCAAATATTTATCTTTTTAAAAACCATGCTGCAGTAGTAGTGAATGCTTCTCAAAAGCGACAATGGTCAGGACCACCCAGCAGCTAGGCTGACCTTAACCCCCGAGACTTCTAGAAGAAGCAAGGAGGACTGGAAGCAGTGTTGGACCCGGGGGGCTTGACAGGGGCTGGGGGGGGCGGCCGTGGTCAGGGGAGGCCCCTCCCCCTCACTCGAGTTCTGTTTCCGGGGACTCCTCTCGTGGCTCTTGCCACCTTCCAAGCAGAGCCCAGAACATTTTATTCCAGTTTTTTCCAAAATTATCTTTTGCTCTGCCTCGGGAGCTGACTTAATATGGAGCTGGGAACGGAGTTCCAAGCCAGCAGCTCACAAAGCCGGGGGTTTGTGGGGACCGTGCAAATAGCTCCCTGGTCTCCTGCCCGCCAGTCCTGCCCAGCCGCGTGCCAGCCAGAAGCATCTTTCAAGGAAGACGAGGGCCCATCGCAAATCTTTGTGCAATAGAAAAGCCGGTTAAAATATCTTCAAGGTTTTATGGCACCTTTTTAAATTAAAAAAAAAAAAAAAATTTCCCCCAACCTTATCATTAGAATGCCTTTCTGAAGTGGAATCAATTTTAGTGTATCTTCTTAGAATTAATTAGGTTTGTTTAAAAACCTAAAATATCTCCAAGATTTCTCTCTTTGGATTTAATTAGAATAATGAGTTTAACATTTTTTTTAAACTGTTTTGCACTGGGGTTGGTACTTTCACGGGGACAGAAATAGAATGTCCTTTTGTTCTCGTAGGATTGGACAGCGGAGACGAGACCAGGAGGGAGACGACAGGTTGGATAAACATTTCCAACTCTGCCCTTCGTGGCTTCATTTTCATTTCCTCAGTGATCCCTGGGTCCTGCTGTTGGGTCTCTGACGAGATTCTGGGTCCCGGGCCCCTCGAGGGGCAGCCATACCCTGGAGACTTAAGGCCCCTGCCGCCAATGGGTGGTGCCCCCAGCAGGCCAGAGCGCACTGTGTCGCCGGCCCTGGGCCGCGTGCTCTCGTGGTCCCCACCACGGGCCTCTACTTCTGCAACTCCCACAGCAGGACAGCGGGCTTCCTGGCCACGCTTGTTTATCTTACATTAAATTTTTGGGTAATCTCACATAGTTCTAGCATGACTTAGCAAGAAATACACTTCTGTTTTTCAGTGCGACTCTAAGACTTTTTCTTATTTGAGCTTGCGCGTTTGTACGTTGACATGGCAGAAGGATTTGGCGGATTCGAACTAACCTCTGGTAACAGTGGGGCGTGGAAAGATCGGACGTTTTGGTGGATTTGAAAAGAGGTGTGGACTCGTCCTAAAGGAGGCAATGGAAAGAGCCAATCGTGTGTGGGTTTTGTAAGGCTGTTTGGGGGGAGACCGCGGGGTGGGGGGAGTGGGGCTGGCTCAGGTCACTGGAACCATACAGACAGGCTGGCTTCTAAACCACAGAACGTATGGTTCCCAGCTGGGAGGCGAGGTGCTGCCATGATCACGAGGACCCTCTTCTGGGTCACAGGCGTCTCGCTGTGGCTTCACAGGGCAGAAGGGTGGAGGGAGCTCCCTGGGACCCCTCACCCCATTCAGGAAGGCTCTACCCTCGTGACCTCACCCCTCCCCATAACCCCCCGCCAACACCTTGGGCATTGGGTGTTGCCACGTATGAATTTGGGGGAAAACAGACTTTCAGGCCTGTGCCTGGTCAGATGGGCTCGTCCCCAGCTCCAGCTCGCCCTTCTCTGCCTGGCTCTGCGGGAGACTCCGACGGGAGAGCTACAGACCCGAGACGTCTTGCGTGATGTCCCGTTCCCACTGCAAGGCTTCCAGCCTTCCTCCTCGCTGAGGGTAGAGGCCTCCCAGCAGCCTCGCAGGGGCCGGCGGTCTGGCTCTCCCGGGCTTGAGAAGACTTCGGAGGGCGCTGGAGTCATCACGGGGGGATCCCCTGGCTGAGGGATGCGATGGGGGACTGAGAGCCCCCAAAGATGCCTTGGGGGCACCCCACCTCCCTGCATCTGGGTTGAGGCTCTGCCTTCTGTCCCGGGCTGCTGGACGAATGTCCGTGGTCAGGTTCCGGCCAGCCCCTCACTCCTGCAAGATCTCTCCGTCCCATCGCGTCCATACACCGACACGCCGCCAGCCATTCCCCGCTCCCTCGCGGGTACCCGGTCCCTCCCACCGGGTCCTCCCCATCCCAGTGCACACCTGCTGTTACTTCTTCCATGTCAGAAATTTTCTCTTACCTGGACTTCCCCTACCAGTGGCCATGCCCTTCCCTTCCCTTTCTTTCCAGAACTGTGTATGCCCGGGGTCTCCGGTTCTACAGCTATCGGCCACTCTTGAATCCATGTCAACATTTGTGGACTTTGCCCCCAGGGTTCCCCTGGACTGCTCTGTCATGTCACAGCGATCTGTCCAGTGGCCAGTTCTCACCGTCCCCCTGTCCCCAATTCCATCAGTGCTCAGGACGCCCTTGCTCGTACTTCTTTTCAGTCTCGTTTGCTGGATTTCCTTCTCTTTAGGATCTCTAAGTGGTGGAGAGCCAAGAGCCCAGCCCTGGATCTCTTCTCTGCTCTCCTTTGAGGAGCTCAGCCAGGCTCATGGCCTTAAATAGGCCATCTGTACACTGCTGGCTTCAACCCACATCCTGAGACACTCCACATCTCTACATTTATATAGTGATACTCCAGCCCAGGTCATCTGTACACTGATGGCTCCAGTCCATGTCACCTACATACACTGCTTCAATCCTACATACACTGTCTTCAATCCACATCCTGAGACACTCCACATCTCTACATCTATATAGTGATACTCCAGCCCAGGTCATCCGTACACTGATGGCTCCAGTCAACCTCTTGCTCCTCAGGCCCTCACATATATGTTCTGCTGGCTTTTTCAGCATCCCAACGTAGTGTCTTAAGAGTCTCTCACACCTCACACCTTTAAAACCCCTTTTCTGGGTGCTCCCCAGGCCTACTTCTCCTGCAGTTTTCCTGCTTTCATCCTTTCACTTGCCAAAAATCTTTGAGCCACTCTTGACTCCTTTCTCTCATGCTCCACATCCAACCCATTAGCAAATCCTCCTGACTCCACCTCGAGGACTTATCCACATTCTGAGTGCTCTGTCCCGCTCCGCAGCTGTCATTCCAGCACGGCCACGTTGCCATCTCTCACCTGATCATCACACTGCCCTCTTAACTGCTCTATTTCCATCCTTTTCCTTCTTTCCTCTTCTCAGCCCAGCAGCTGGAGGGACCTGCTTAAAACCAACTCAGGTCAGGTCATCCCCGGGCTGAAGCCCTGTGATCACTTCCACTTCACCCCAAGCAAAAGCTGAAGCCTGTACGATTGTCTGTGTGGACCCTTTTCCCTCTTTCTTGTCTCCCGGCTCACTTGGCTCAGGTCACCAGCCTCAGGGCCTTTGCACTGGCTATTCCCACCAGTTATCTAAATAGCTCGTTCCTCACTTTCCTTGTGTCCTTTGGAGTCTTCTCAGGGAGGCATCAGCAATCCTGTAAAGATTGCAACCCCAGCTCACCCCAGTGCCCCCTGCCTCTGCTTCATTCCCCCCCCCTCCGCGCCGCATCTAGCACCTTCTGGCATACTGTAGATTTTCTTATCTCATTCACGGTTTCTATCCCTCCCCACCCACCCCCACCACCTACTAGAATGTAAGCTCCATAAGGGAAGGGAATTTTGTCTGTTTTGATTACTGGGCAATGCCCGGCCCATGCTAGGCACTCAGTATGTTTGATTGAGATCAATGAATAAGGCACGTAGGACCGCCTCCGTGTCAGTCCTCTTTCCAGAGATGGGGTTTGGGACGCTCACAGCTGTGTGCCAGAGCCTCCCTTCAGATAGGGTGTCCAGGCCTAATTGGCAGTGTCCCCTCGGTGACAGGAGTGGGGCTGCTAGGGGTGTCTCCTCCATCCTGGGGATCAGCATTACCGCTTTGCCACACATTAACAGCCTAAGAGTCTGGCTTCCAATCCTCCATCTCCTGGAGCCCAGGTTCAGATTGTAACAGGGTGGCATCTGCCTCCCCTTATTCTCAAGGGGACATGTCCATTCCAACCTGTTTATTCTAAGAACATCTCCCGGATGCTCTCTTCTGAAAACAAGGTTTCTCTGTCTCATCTTGTCTGTCTCAAAGGCCAGGTTTTTCAGCCGAACCTGGGCTGAGAGTACCCGGGTGATGCCTTAATCACGCACAGATCTGTTAGTGCCTGGTGCCTTTAGAACCTGAAATGCGGACCCACTGTGGCTAGAGCCACAAGCTTCCCATTCTGCCAACAGGTTTTAAGATCCTTGGCCACACTCCCCCCGGCCCCCACCGAAATAAGGCGAAGGCCTTATTTTATATCCCTTAGAACTCTGCCCTGTAAGACAGGGTGCTGTCCTCTTCTGTTCCAGGTTCCAAAGCCCAAACTTCTCTGGACAGAGCCAAGACTAGGTTGGCTTTGAGGTTAGCCTTGGTTTTTTGGCTTTTCTTTCCTCTCTGTGGGTCAAGATTGGCCAACGCTAGGGACCTCCCTGTAACCTCTTTCCGGGGCCATGTGTCCCTGTGCTTCCCAGGCCTGGCTTCCTCTTCTTCTTCCTCTTGCTGAGTGGGGCAGGAAAAGCAGATGCAGGGATGCCAGATGCTCTGGGTTCCTTCCAGCAAAATCCTAGGAGGCATTTCTAATGCTGAGTCAACGATCTGTTTGCAACCTATTTATCTGCACACATGACATTTTCAAAAGTTCTTTAAACTAGGTATCTACTCCTCTGTTCTTACGTCTTTTTCAAAGAGCTCAATCCTCAGTTTGTTTTAGTTTGTATGATCCCTGCCCAGAAAACCCGTGTGCAGCTATGAATATCCCACATTGTTTGCCCGATGATAAATAAGTTCTTTCCTCTTGGAGAAAAAGGCACTTTCTCCTCCCAGCACCAGGAAGGACTTTAGAAGTCCCTGCTCTGATGCTGACTGTGGGGAAAGCTGGTCCTTCTAGGGTTTTGTTATTTCAGAACAAATATGGTAAACTGTTTCCCCCTGGGTTGCTATGGAGAAGAGATTATTTGCCTTTCTCTTAGGGCTTCTGAAAATAATAGATTACATATTTGGGAGGGTGGTTTTTTTTTTTTTTTAGATCTGGTTAATGTGAGATAGAGGGGATTGCTCCGGGGATGACATTGTTTGGTTTGGGAAGTATTCTTGCTGTTGCCCAGCAACAGGCTCTTAGAGACGGGAGTGGACTGCGTTGTCCCTGGCAACCGTTGTTACTCAGCAAACAATGAGAGCCAGCGGAGAGCGCCAGGACTGCGGGCAGCAGGTTTTAATTGAACATCTGCATATATTTTTCTCTGATGAAATTATGTTTGCGTTTGATTTGCCATGACACTTAGACCGGGGTCCACCTGGGGTCTCCTGGGCAGAAAGCGTGCTGTCATTTTGATATTTCATCCTGTATAAAGCCGGAGGAGCTGATGGATGGAGGCAAAAAAAACCCAACTTCTAGCCATTTGTGCTCACTGCTGGAGACTGAAGTCTTCAGTGGAATTTCTTTTTTGATCAGATTCCTCGTGTTTATAAAATCATTACCTGACCAACCTTCTCGAGTGCTTTCCAGCATGACATTTTCCTTGCGGCTGCTGGGGAATATCAGAAAAGCCAGGACTTGAACCCAGTGGGCCACACATGTCGGCATCCGCACATGAGCGTGGCTGGCGACGGGAACCAGACTGAGAGCCTTCTGGTTCTTTAGTGTTCCTTGCGATTCCTGCTAAAAAGTTGGGAACGCAGGTGACCCTCCAGGGAATGGGCATATTACTCTTCTTGGGGAAGCAGGTGTGTCCCTGCTCCCAGGAGCCGGACACCCTCCCCCTGACGACAGGCGCTTTGCGGCCACTGGGAGGATTCTGATCAAAACAGTGTCACTCCCCCACCTCCTCCTCAGCGAGCCAGAGATAGCGAATGTTTACCAGGGCTGTTGCTTGGGTAAACACTGCCCCTGAACTTCATTCAAAGCCGGTGACACATTTCTTCCCCCCCCACCCAGCCCCCCTGCACCGCCCTCTGCACCCCGCCCACCCGCCAGGGCTATAAATGGGGCGGTGTTAGTCAGTGCTGTTTTCGGCGGGGGGGGGGGGGGCTCCATCCTGCCCTGCTCCTCTCTCCCAGGCCATCTGTCTGACTGAGGCCGCAGCAGCCGCACCCGACCCGCCTGTATCAGAACCCCGCGCCCGCGGTCAGTCAAACAGCTCCGTGGTGAGATCCGCTTTAGTTGTACCGATCGGCTTTTTTTTTTTTTTTTTCTTTTTTTTCTGGGCAGTTCAGTCTGTAGCTGAAATGCCCCAAGCAAACGTCCGTGGCACTTGCGTGCCCGCGCTCCACCTGATGGCTCGGTACGATGTAAAGCATCTGAGCAAAGCTTCCCAACTTTCCTTTGCAGCCAAAACGTGTTATGGGATGTCATTTGTGTTCCAGAACAAATAAAAGCAGGATATATATATATATATATATATATATATGGCAAGCTTGTTAGCCGCCAGCCCGAGGGGCAGGAATTAAGCTCCAGTTATCAAGTGTTCGTGGATCAAAATGAGTAAGTTCTGCCTTACACAGAGATCCCCCAGGAGATTAAGAACACAGGGTGCTTCCTGTCTCCTGGGGCAGCAGGATGGCTGGAGGTCAGTTGTGTACCAAGAAAGCTCTGTCCTTCCAAAGAATTGCTCCTCCGCATTCCAGAAAATGAGCTGTGACCTAGTGCCAGGTTAGGCAAGTCATTGTTCAGGAACCGTAGCCTCATTTAAACATTCTCTTTTAAGGGGATCATTTCAAAACTCTCCCCAAAGCACCCGCCCCCCACATCAGGCCTTGCAGCTTGGGCAAAGGGCTTGAGGTGTCTGGGCCCCTTCACCCCGCTGGGGAAGGAGCGGGGCCGCTGACCTGCAGGAACCCCTCCGGGGGCCCCGGGGGAGATGGAGCTCCTGATTTTCAGCTCGGCCCTTTCTCTGCTTTGAAACTCCTGAGTGAGGGCCGACCGGAGAGGAGAACTGGGAGGCGCGGGGGTACTTGGAAAGGTCCCGGGCGTGATGTTGGCAGCAGAAAAGCCAGCCTTTCTGCCTGAGTCCATCAAGGAGGTCCTGCCCGTCGCTCTGGCTTATTGGCTATTCCTGGAAACACGAAGTTCCCTTGTCACCAGGTAGCGCCGTCCAGTGTGCGGTGGGGTCACCGGGAGGAGGTCACTGGAGGAGGGAGCTCCCGGCCAGCCCCTGGTCCCTGCCTCGCTCCTTCTCCCTCAGGCTGTAGGGGGCGCTCTGAAGGCTTGGTTTTTCTGGCCGACTGGTGGGTCCAGTATAACTGGGCGATAGGAAGCCGAACCCGGGGCGGCGAGCCTAGAGAATGGCTTGGTTCGTCTAGAAATACCAGGTTTAGCGAGGCAGCGGCATTAGACCAGTGGTTCTCAAAGGGGGTGACTCGACCCTCGGGGAACACTGGGTCGTACCATGTTTGGTTGTCGTGACAGCCTGGCGAATGCTGCTCCCGCCTCCCCACTGTGCCCCGGACACCCCACAGAGAACAGTCTGGCCCCCAGATGTCTGGCGTGGGGAAGGCGAGAAATGGTGGCTCAGAGCAGGGCGTCTCAAACTTTCAGGCGCAAACAAATCTCCTGGCAGTTCGGCTTGAAATGCAGATTACAGTTTATGAGCAGTTCCAGAAAAGGCAAAGCAGTGCCTCTCCCCCACGCTGACCTTGTTCCCTCGGGGGCATTCGGTTTTCACGACGGGGGGGTGCTCCCGGCATCAGGCAGGTGGGAGCCAGGATGCCGCTGAGCCCCCCGGAGCCAACGTGGGTCCAGCTCCGGCAACCGCAGCGCGGAGTCCGGGGAGCCCGCACGAGATGACGGAGGACTGGGTGGCAGGTTTCGGTCACTGTGCACAGTGCTGCCGGGGTCCTGTCTGAAGTGGCTGGTGGCGGCTCCATGCTTCTGCTCTAGCTGTCGTAGCCGGGGCTGGGGGGGGGGGCGTTCCTCGGGGGCCTCGGTCCCGCTCTGCAGGGTCACATACACTGCATCCTGCAGGCACTGTCCTCACCGTCGCTGGGACCCCGTCCCAGCCTCCAGTGGCCCTCCACGCCAGAGTGGCCGCCAGCCCCCTTCTCACTGCCAGCCGGGACCGCCGTAGCCTCGCCGGCCACCCTTGATTCCGACGAGACGTGTGTTTGGCGGTGGCAGCACAGCACTGTGACCCGTCGTCCTGCGGGCCTGGGCTCAGACGGGGGCGAGTGGGGGCAAGGGGCCACGTAACGATCCCGTTTAAACCCTGCACCCAAAGTGAGCCCTGGCTTTCTCCACGGAGCACCCGCAGAAGCGGTCCCAAAGCAGAGGCGGGGTGGAGGGGCTGCGGGAGCGAGCGTGCCCGAGGGGACAGGGAGCAGGGGCGGAGGGCCAAGAGGGACACGGACAACAAGAGGGACGGCAGGTGGCCTTGGTCTCCAGGGGCAGGGAGTGTGCCCGGCTGGGCGGGGGTGGGGGGCACCACGGATGCTCGTGGGGCCAGATGGAGGGAAGAGTGTCATCGGCGCCATTATCGACGGGTCCCTTCCAGTTACCAAGTGGCCTGAACTTTGACCTGCCTGAGCCTCAGTCTGTCTGTCGTGGTTTCTAAAATGAGGATGATAGGCTCGGTCGATGGAGCGTGCGACTCTTGATCTCAGGGTTGTGAGTTCGAGCCCCGCATTGGGCGTAGAGAGGCTTAAATAACAAAACAATTTCAAAATAAAATGAGGATGTTAACGGAGTGGCTTCCTGAAGGGTTAAGAATGATCCCATGTGTGGCTTGCTTGGCCGCGAGGCTGGGTGCAGCTGATGCTGACTGGCGTTGCCCGCTTCTGCGCATCCGATGTCCGGGCTGCTCGCTCCTCCTACTCCTTCCCACTCGGTCGTATTTTATTTCGTGGGCACCGCCCGGGGTCCAGCCCGTCACTGCCCTCCATCCTCCTGCCCCTTTGTCAGATTAGGAAACTGAGGCCATAGCCACGGGCACAGAGTGTAATGGAACTAAGATCTGAACTTGTGTCTGAGTCGAGTCTGTGCCCGTCCGGTGTCCGGGCCACCTTAGCGTTTGCTCTGCGCTTGTGCCTGCCGTGGTCATGGGATCAAGGCTGCCGGGTCTTTTCCGTGATGGAGCGGAGGCGCCGGAAGTAGGAAGGGAGCCGGATGTCCGTTCCCGGGGCTCTCATCAGGCTCGGTCTGAGCAGGCAGTCCTCGTGTCAGAAGGTCTGCCGCGTCCAGAGCGGCCTGGGCCACCTCCTGAGTGTGAAGGGGGGCACACCTGGCACCAGCCGGTGCACGACACTCAACCTTCTCGGGGACCCCAGATGCCTGACACCAGAACGTTCCGGACACCACCCACCCCTCAGTAGCAAGACTCCGTAGTCCTTGATTTAGAACACGCGGTGCTCTGCAGACCGACCCAGAACCTCCAACATGCCAGGCAGAGGCTGGGATCGCCCTTGGTCCCTGGGAGGCAGTCCCCAGAGGAGACCTCAGAGCTGGGTCACCACTTAGATGTGGCCTGGTGGCCAAGGGAGACACTTGGTGACTCAATCTAGTCCGATGGCTTAGGAAACACAGAAGAAGTGGCAAGTTTGAGGGAAGGACGTTGCCTTTTGGGTTTCTTAGAGACCAAGTCTGGTGGTGTTTCCGTGATTACAGCCGAGCGGTGGAATGGGGTTGCGGCCGAAAGCCTGTCTGCTGGGTGAAGGTGTCGGTGAAGGCTGGGTGGTTTTCATTCACTTTTCCCTCCTCGAACCATGACATTGCAAGTGGCAACTAAAATCAGACCACACGTGAGCTGAGGGAAGCATAGCTTCGTTTGGGCTGCTTTTAAATTAATAGTCAAATCATGTCTCTTTAAGAGGAAAGTAAATGGGTGTTGCCCTGTTACCATGGGGGGAGAGGCCCCTGTCCTTGGCGATCAGAGTAGCCTGTCCCCCCAAGAAGGACAGGAACCTTTGGCTTCAGGGGACCCCAGCCCCCACGTCCTGCCGGGAGCCTTGAGGACAGCCAACTTCCAGGGCTTGGGCCCCGTCCTCTGCTGGAGAGCGAGCAAACGTTTGGCCACGGAGAAGAAAACAGGAACAGAAGCCCAGTTCTTACCAACAGAAAAAGGAATTTGAATTCTGTAGATACTTTATTCCAGAGTAGCTCGGAGCCAGCTCCGGGATCCTTCCAAGTCCACTGCTGCAAAAGAAAAAGAAAAGTGAAAAGTTAAGGCATGACAGGGCACCCAGACAGCTTAGGCAAGGAGGGAATAATGAGCTGTCCTTACTGGAAGTTGAGGCTCGATGCTTCTAGAAACAGCGGGTGTTCTTTCCCGGGCCCGGCCTTTCAGCCTCTCCGTCTGGCTCCGGGGAGCCGAGCGCGGTGCCCTCTGTTAGGCTTCCTGCTCTTACTGCCTGCTCGTCCCTTCCATTCAGACCCGTCTGTCCGGCTCGTGTCTCAGACCCTGCACCTCCCCTGGAGGGGCAATCCTGTCCCTTGGGGGGGACATTCACCGGTGTCTGGAGATTCCGGGTAGAGGGAGGTTCCTGGCGTGTGGCAGGTGGGGGCCAGGGGTGCTGATCAGCACCCCACAGTGTCCCAGATGCGCCCCCCCATCCCAGCAGGGAACAACCTGGCCCGATGTCAACAGTGCCCAGGCGGGGAGCCCTGCCTCGTGCCCACTAGTGGGCGCCTTGGCAGTGACCCCAGAGCAGGAAAGGATGTGGTTTCTACCATCGTGCAGCGTCAGTGAAGACACTTTTCAGCCAGGAGGAGATGGACGTGAAGTTGTCCAAACATACGTGTCTCCCCTCAGAGCCTGGAGCCGAGCAGGGCTGTCCTAGGGCCGAGCCCCAGCCCCAGGCCAGCGGGCACAGCACGGACAGAATCTGAAGCTCGCGCCCCCTGCTCCTTGGACCCTGCCCTCACACGGAAGGGATCCAAGAGAAGCAAAGGGACACGATTTTTCTCGTAATGCCACTTGGAATGTCAACACAGGCATCCAGGCAGACGCCGGGGTTTGAGACAACTGGGGCTCTCGGAGAACATTCTGGACCTGTCGCTTCTTGTTCATGGGGAAAGTTGGGATCGCTCTCTCGGGGGCCAAGGGAGCCTGGTGCCATCCAGATGCCGCCACGCCCCAGGAGAGCATGAACCTGTAGCTTTGAGGAGGCCCCGTGTCTCTCCCCAAAGGCAAAGGAGAAGGGCATGTGTGTCCCCAAAGCGGAAGTTAACGGGCCAATCAGAAGGAAGGTAACAAAACCCGGTGCTTGCTCTTTGCTCTTTACCCGCAGACGACAAGCTGTTTTCGGAATACCATGAGACCTGCGTAAGGCAGGTGACCCCTCCACTTGGCATATGGAGGAACAGGAATAGAAATGAGATGGCTTCAGGTCGCAGTGAGTCAGCGCCGGCCAGGAGCAGGGCCCAGAACTGCCCTCAGCTTTTTCTGCGTTTCCTTTCCTGTCATTACTGGTTACTAGGCAACTGGAGTATTTTCCTGTAAACAGAAACCTCTTCCCTTTGTGCCCAGGGGCAGATCCATTCATGGGGCGTAATCCCGGGCTGCAGCCCGCCATCCCCGTCCCTGCCGCCCCTCACTTACACCGGGGGAACCTCACACAGGCTCCCCCGGCTGAGTGCCCCCCGCGGCGTCCCCAGGTCTGCTGTGCTTTTCTCCGCCATCCAGCGAGGCCACACTGGCCCACTTCATTCCTCAAGTGTGTCTTCATCGGGGACCAGATGGCCAATGAAACGTGCTAGGCTTACAAACAACACGCTGGGTGTGTTTCTGAGCCACGGGGAGCTTCGGGCCAACCTCACCAAGCTGGGCAATGGCTCGTATTCGAGGCCTCTGTAGACCTTTTTATTGGCCATCCTGAGGCTCCCGGGACCCAGTGGGGAGCGGGTGAGGGAGTCAGGGAAAGAATGCTCGGGCCCTGGCCTTGGGCAGAGGAACAGGAGAGAGGACAAATGAAGCTGACTGAGCAGACGGGGAAGACCGTCAAAGGTTCCCACCCAGTTCCTGTTGCAAGTTCAAGTTCACGTTCTGAGCAGAAGTGCAGACCCGCACATGGGCCCGCGAGAGTGTGTCTAGGGAGCTCAGGTGACTACTGTCGCTGAGGAGCCCGACCAGCAGAATTTAGAGATTCCCAAATTTGCTGCAGAATGTGGCTGGTCAGTTATCTTTGGGGCCAGCCCTTTCCCTGTGTCCCCTGTCCTGCCAGGCGGAAAGGTCAGTAGATTCAGCCTCACACCTTCTAGAAGGACCACCTGACCTACTGCCCTCATCTCCAAGGACCGCTAGCGTAGCAAACCAGAGCTTGCGGAGAGAGGCCTTGCCAAAATGTGCTGGCGCTTACCCTTTGCGGCTGAAAACTGATTGCCAGGTGGGTTTTTTATTTAACTTGCTGGTACGGAAAATTCAAACATCTGCGAGATGAACACAGAGTATAATGAAGCCGGTGCCGCGATTCCCAGCTGCACACTTACCGTCACTCCGCCGCCCCCCCATCCTCCTCTCCGTGATTATATTTTCACACTGTCTTTCAGGTTAAAATTTACATACCATAAATGCGCAAATCTTGACTGTCTGATACTGACAAATGGGCATTCCACGTAATGCACACCCTGTTCTCATGGAGAACGTGTCTGTCCACCTCCCCGGAAAGTCCCCGCCTATCCCTTCCCCCTCGGTTCCTGCTCCCTCTACACCGATCTGACTTTTCTTTTCTTTTTTTTTAATTTATTTTATTTTTTTAAAAAGATTTTATCTATTTATTTGAGAGAGAGACAGAGCACAAGCAGGGAGGCAGGCAGAGGGAGAGGAAGAAGCAAACTCCCCACCAAGCAGAGAGCCTGATGCGGGGCCCGATCCCAGGACCCAGGGACCATGACCCCAGCTGAAGGCAGACGCCCAACCCACTGAGCCACCCAGGCGCCCCTCTTTTCTTTTTTTTTTTTTTATTAAAGATTTTATTTATTTATTTGACAGAGAGACAGCGAGAGAGAGAACACAAGCAGGGGGAGTGGGAGAGGGAGAAGGAGGCTTCCCGCTGAGCAGGAGCCTGATGTGGGGCTCGATCCCAGGACCCTGGGATCGTGACCCGAGCCGAAGGCAGACACTTGACTGAACCACCAGGCACCCTTGATTTTTCTTTAAAAAAAATTTTTTTTAAGATTTTATTTATTTGTCAGAGAGAGAGCGAGAGCGAGCACAGGCAGGCAGAGAGGCAGGCAGAGTCAGAGGGAGAAGCAGGCTCCCTGCGGAGCAAGGAGCCCGATGTGGGACTCGATCCCAGGACGCTGGGATCATGACCTGAGCCGAAGGCAGCCGCTTAACCAACTGAGCCACCCAGGCGTCCCTGATTTTTCTTTTAAGCCTTCGGTTCATTTTGTCTGTTCCACATCATGTACTCCTTTGGATACAGTTTTTTGGACTCCGCGTAATGACTTTGAGACTGACCCGGTGTTGTGTATGCCCACGTCCGTCTGTTTGTATTATTCAGAGATAACCCGGGAGTACTCCTCTACCCGCGCTCTCGCCACCTCTCTTAATGGTTGCTTTAGTGATTACAATCTTCATCTTTTACTTCACACAACCTGCAGTCTCTCATCTCCTCTCCTGACGATGGGCATTAGAGCTATTGCGCTGTTTTGGCTGTTGTGAATAAAATTGCTGTAAATCTGTGTGTACAGGACTTTCTGTAGACGTGTTTCCATATTTCCTGGATGAACACCTCGGAAAGGAATTCTGGGCTAATGGGTGGGCTTAACTTTCCAGAAAACTGTCAAACTTTTTTTTTTTCTGATCCGATTCTATCATTTTACATTCCTACAAGTGTGTGAGAGATATGATTTCTCCCGGTGCCCACAACATTGGTTATTGTGAGACTTATTTTAGCCATTCTGGCAACAGTTTACTGGTATCTCATTGTGGCTTTAATTTGCATTTCCCTAGTGATTAACACTGTTGGGCGCCATTTTATATACTTGTTGGGCATCTGGAGATCTTTGTGAAGAGCCTGTTAGGGTCTTCTGCCCATTAGGTTGTCTTCTTATTATTAAACTGTAGGAGCTTTTTACATATTGTGGATAAAACCTTCTGTTAGATACATGTTTTGCAGATATTTTTTGTAAAGCCCAGACTGTGGCTTAAATGATTTTTGTGTGTGTTTTAAGAAGTTTATTTATTTAGGGCACCTGGATGGCTTGGTCGGTTAAGTGTCTTCTTTTGGCTCAGGTTGTGACCCCAGAGTCCTGGGATGGAGCCCGGAGTCTGACTCCCTACTCAGCAGGGAGTCTGCTTCTCCCTCTCCCTCTGCTCCTCCCCCTGCTCTTGCCCTCTTTATGGCTCTGCTCCCTCTCTCAAATAAATAAAATCTTTTCTTTTAAAGTTTATTTATTTATTTTTAACATAATCTCTGTACCTGACATGGGGCTCAAAGTAATGACCCTGAGATCAAGAGTTGCGTGCTATTCCAACAGTCAGCCAGGTGCCCCTGATCTGTGTTCTTGAAGTCTTTTAATGGACGAATTTTTCAGTTTTCACAAATCTAATTTATCGAGTTCTTTGGTCATACTTACTACTTTCTGCATTCTGTCTAAGAAAATTTGCCTACGCCTCTGTGTTTTCTCGTAGACGTTTCACAGTTTTATCTTTCAAGCGTAAGTCTAGGATCTAATTTAAAATCATTTTTGTGTGTGGGACAGGATAGGAATTGAAATTCATTTGTTTTCTTCTTCCCATATGGATATACCATTTGTTTAAACAACCTTTCTCTCTCTGTTGAATTGCCTTGACACCTTTGTCAAAAATCATTTGAGGAGGGAAGGAGTTGGGGCTTCGTTAAGGAAAAAGAAGCAGTTGGAAATGTAAGTATGGGTTATTATTTTTATATTGCCGCCTTTGGTTTATTAATATTTCGTGTCATTTTTGCATAGGTGTTCAGGAGCGACATTGGTCTAAATACTTCTCTTGTGATATCTTTATCAAGTTTTGGCACTAGGCTTTTGATGACCTCCTAAAGTGAGTGAGGTATTCCTTTCTGTATTTTCTGATGGAATTTGTGCACTAACTCCATTTTCAGTGTTTTATAGCATGTAGCAGCGAAAGGCTCTGTGCCTGAAGTTTTCTTTGTAAGGCTTTCAATAACATATTCAGTCTGTTTGCTAGATACGACCTTCACATTTTCTGTTTCATCTTTGTCAGTTTTGGTATGTTGTGTTTTTCCCCAAAAAATGTTCATTTGATCAAAGCTGGTGAATTTATTTTTTTTAAAGATTTTATTTATTTATTTGATAGAAATCACAAGTAGATGGAGAGGCAGGCAGAGAGAGAGAGAGGGAAGCAGGCTCCCTGCTGAGCAGAGAGCCCGATGCGGGACTCGATCCCAGGACCCTGTGATCATGACCTGAGCCGAAGGCAGCGCCTTAACCCACTGAGCCACCCAGGCGCCCAAAGCTGGTGAATTTCTTGGCTAAAGCTGTTCATGCGTGTTCCTTACGATTTTGGTTTCTCTAAGATTTGTAATGGTATATCTCATTTCATTTTTCATGTTGGCAATTTGGGGTTTTTTTCTTTTCTCTTTCTTATCAATCTTTTATAGAGAGTTGTCCATCTTTTTTTTTTTTTTTAGACTTTTTTAGAGCAGTTTTAGGTTCACAGCAAAGTTAAAAGGAAGGTGCAGAGATTTTTTTTCCGTGTACTCTCTGCCCTTACACATGCCTAGCCTCCCCCTTTATCAACATACCCCCACCAGAGTGGTGCATTTGTAGACAGGACTTGCACTGACATGACATGTTGTCATCACCCAAAGTCCATAAGGGACATCAGGGCTCCTGCCTGACGTTGTACATTCTGTGGGTTTGGTGGATGTGTGATGACATGTATCCACCATTATAGTATCACACCGAGTAGTTTCTCTGCCCTAAAAATCCTCTGTGCTCCACTGATTCATCCTTTCTTCCCCTTAAACCTCTGGCAACCACTGATCTTTTTACCCTCTCCATAGTTTGTCCTTTTCCAGAACGTCATATAGTTGGAATCATACAACACACATGGACTTACTTTTACTTAATAGTATGAATTTATGTTTTCTCCGTCTTTACATGGCTTTTATTTCTTTTTCAAAGAAATTTCAGTTTGGGGAAAATTTTGGTTCTGTCATTTTCTACATGGTTTGTGGAGTTTTATTTCATTTTTTTTCCTTTATTATTTCCTTTTTCTGCTTCAGTTCAGTTTGCTTGTCTTTTTATATGGCTTCCTAAGGCTGAAAACTTAAATGATTGATCTTTAAGCCATTTTTTCTAATTTGTTTATAAAACTGAACATTTCCTTCTAGGAACTTCTTAGCTACATCCCTAAATTTTGATATATGGTGTTTTCATTATTAATCAGTTCAAAGTATCTTCTAATTTCCTTTATACTTTATTCTTTGCCTATGGGTTATTTTAGAGGTGTTTTTTAAATTTTCTAAATATTTAGCATTTTTCTAGACATCTTACTGACCTCTAATTTTTTTGTCTTATTGTATAATTCAATCTTTTGAAACATATTGAGACTTGTTTTGTGGCCCAGAATATGACCTATCTTAGTATATAGTCCTTGTAACATTTGAAAAGAACATGCAGGTTTGGTTGGTTGTGCACTATAAACGTTAGATCTCTGCGGTTGATGGTGTCACCCAGATCAACCATTATTGCTGTTTTTGTTTATTTTCTGTCAAGATTACTGAGAGAAGAGTATGTAAAATCTCCAACTGTGACTTTTTATCTATTTTTTCCTTTAGTTCTGTTAATTTTTTCTTTGTGTATTTTGAAGCTATAGTACTAGGTGCTTACACTAATATAATGATTATGTCATTATCAGTTTATGAGGATGAAATGTCCCTCCCTCATTATCTCTAGTAATATTCCTTGTCTTGAAGGAATTTTGTCTCAGTATTATAGCCACTTCAGCTTAATTAGAGTTTGCATGCTGTATCTTTTTCCATTCTATTACTTTCCACCCATGTGGGCCTTTGTATTTAGTAAGTGTTTCAGGGGGCCTTGGTGGCTCACTTGGTTGAGCATCCAACTCTTGGTTTCACCTCAGATCATGATTTCAGGGTCATGGGATTGAGCCCCATATGGGGCTCTATGCTCAGTGTGAAGTCTGCTTGGGGTTCTACCTTTCCCTCTCCCTCTGCCCTTTTTCCTCACCCCCTATTTACATATACTCCCTCTCTCTTTCAAATAAACTAATAAATAAAATCTTTTAAAAATTAAAGAAGGTTTCTTTTAAAAAGGCAGCATATCAGGGGATCTTTTTTTTTAAAAGCTGAGGCTGACCATTTCTGTCTTTTCATTCAAATTTTAATCTATTTATACTTAGTGTAATTATTAATGTATCTGAATTTAGGAAAGCCATTTTGCTATTTGTTTCATCCTTTTTTTTCCCTATGTTCTTCATTAGCTGCCTTTTTCTGAGGACAGATATATTTAACGTTTCATTTGCTTCTTCATTATTTTTTAAGCTACATGTTTTGGGGTGTTTTTTTGTTAGAGATTACCTTAGGGATCTAAGGTGATCTTAATGTATACTATATATAATGTAAAGATACATCTTAAAGTATCTTTAATTTATCACAAATAAGACTACTACATGTAAAATGCAAGAACCTTGCATGTCTAATCCTATTTACCCCTCCTCAGTCCTGTGCTATTATTGTTGTATAGGTCACTGCTGCATATGTTACAAAAACACACAATAGAGTGTTATAATTTTTTGTTAAATAGATGTATTTTAAAGAAATTAAGAGAAGAAAAGGGAAAAAATACACTCCTTTGTAATTACCCACATAGTTATAATTTCAGGTGATCTTTATTCCTTCTTGAAGACACAAGTTTACCATTTGGTGTTATTTCCCTCCACCCTAAAGGACTTGCTTTTGTGTTTCTGATAGTGTAGGCAACAAAATTTCTTAGGTTTTGTTTATCATAAAATGTCTTTAACCCACCTTTCTTTTAAGAGTAGTTTTGCTGGGTATAGAATTTTAGGTTGACAGCTTTCCCCCACCACTTTAAATATGTCATCCCATTGTCTTCTGGTCACTGTTGTCACTGATGGGAAGTTGGTTACCATCCATACTATTATTCTTTTTCATAAAAGATGTAGTTTTTCTTTGGCTGCTTTCAGAATTTTCTTTTTCTTTTTTTTTAATTTTAGTGGTTTAACCATGATACAGCTAATTTGGTTTTCTTTGTATTTATCATTCTTGGCTTGATATCTTTTGCCAAATTTAAGAGATGTTTGGCCATTCTTCAAATATATCTTTTTCCTCTCCATTCTCCTTTTCTTCTGGGACTTCAGTTTCATATATGTTAGATTGCATGTTCTGTTCATTTTCCTCAATTTTTTCCTCCTTTCAGTTCTTCAGTTTGCGTTCCATTGATTTCTCTTCGAGTTCACTAACTCTTCCTTCTGCCATCTCTAATCAGCTGTTACGTGTATCAGTGAAATTTCCCTTTGAGTTATTGTACTTTTCAGCTCCACAATTTCTACTTCTTTTTTTTTAACAGTTCGTC
Source organism: Neogale vison (assembly GCF_020171115.1). Taxonomy (NCBI): domain Eukaryota; kingdom Metazoa; phylum Chordata; class Mammalia; order Carnivora; family Mustelidae; genus Neogale; species Neogale vison. Next base: position 220,290,481 of record NC_058096.1, read on the forward strand.
TTCCACTGGCATTCCTGTATGTTCCTATATTGTACATATAACTTCCTTTAAGTTCTTGGACATATTTTTAGTAGCTGCTTTATCTGTACCACCTGAATTGTCTTGGTCTGGTTATAATTCACTCCTCCTCTCTTTTTCTTGGGTATAGGTCATAGCTGTTTCTTCTCATCATCTGTGGTCTGTATCGGACCCTGGATATCATGAATGCTATGTTGTGGAATTTCTGGATTCTGCTGTGCTCCCCCTGCTAGTGTTTATCTTGGCTGGACTCAAACCCTGTCCCTCATGCGAATATCTTTTTTAGCAGCAACTGAAATCTCTTCTTAGTTTGTTCATCTTTGAGCTGCTGGGTTTCCCCCCAAACCCCTGGTGTCTTCCCCACACAATTGTGGTTTAGTCAGTTGGCCGAAGATTTGGATGGACTCAAGGCAGATCTGGGGGCATGCCCCCTCTATGGCTCTCTCTCTTTCAGGATTTCCTCTTAATATTCTGAACTCTCTCCTCTCACACTCAAGACAACCAGGCTGTTGCTTTCTGCACTGAAGCATTCATGGACTGGGGCGTGCCCCTGGCAAAAATTCAACAATCACTGGTCTGACTGTGGCAGAGTTCTTTCAAGGGTGGACTCCCTGGCAGGCTCTGCCTACCTCGGCCACCCTTGCCCCACTGTGTCTTTAAATTGTGTGTGTGTCTGTGTGTCTGTGTGTCTGTGTTGTGTGTTTTAATATTTTGTTCAGATTTTTTTTAAGATTTTTATTTCTTTATTTGACAGAGTGAGATCACAAGTAGACAGAGAGGCAGGCAGAGAGAGAGGAGGAAGTAGGCTCCCTGCTGAACAGAGAGCCCGATGTGGGGCTCGATCCCAAAACCCTGGGATCATGACCTGAACCAAAGGCAGAGGCTTTAACCCACTGAGCCACCGAGGCACCCTTGTTCAGATTTTTTAACTATTATCTACAGGAGGGTTAGTCCCACCAATGCTCTACGGTTACTGAAAGCCATTGCTGTTGGATGCCTCTTAATAAGCAATTTAAAAAACCCCTTAACTTTGATGTGTTAAGGGCCCTTGATTAATGGACCCAAATAAAAAAACAATTCAGAGAAATACAACTCAGGAAACTGGATCAGCTTATAGGCAATGTATGACCTTGGTTATCTTAGATGGGTAGGGAAGGATTTCATGCCCTCAACATACGGGAGCAGCCAGGCTGGCCCACATGGCATCTGTCAGTCTGTCTGTCTGATGCTAACATTAAGGGATGTGTTCACGGGGAGTAGAACAGTCAGTCTCAAAAGGTCATTACATTTCCCAGGAGAGTCCTACACAGCCTTAAAATAACCAGGTAGGTTGCAAATGACACCTTTTTTTTTTTTAATCTGGTTTTAGATTTCTTTTTTTTTTTTTAGATTTTATTTATTTATTTGACAGAGAGAGAGAGAGAGAGAACACAAGTAGGCAGAGAGGCAGGCAGAGAAAGAAGGGGAAGCAGGCTCCCCACTGAGCAGAGAGCCTGATGCGAGGCTCGATCCCAGGACCCTGAGATCATGACCTGAGCCGAAGGCAGTGGCTTAACCCACTGAGCCACCCAGGCGCCCCTGTAAATGACACTTTACATAGACTCTACGAGCAACACCATGTACCATTCAGTATACTGTGGTATGGGCTGTGCTAAGGAGACACGGAGGGATTTATTCATCTGGTAAATATTTACCGACTGCCCGGGTCATGCACAGCCCTGAAGCACTACCCAGAAGCCATTGCACGGGATGCTTTTGTCCCAGCTGTGCTCCTCATATATAGGTCCCTGCCTGAGTTTCCCGGGGCTGTCGTTCAAAGTATCCCAGCCTGGGGGGCTTGACCCTTCACAGTTCTGGAGACCTGAAGGTGTCGGCTAGCTGTGTTCTCTCTAGGGAAGGAGCCTTCCTGCCTTCTCTGGTTTGTGGTGGCCCGAGCCATCCTTGGCTTCCCAGTCCTGTTGCTGCATCCCGCCCTCTCCATCTCCGTTGTCACGTGGCCTCCTTCCCCACATGTCCTAGTCTGTCTGTCACAAGAACACCATCCTTGGGGGCGCCTCGGTGGCTCAGTGGGTTAAAGCCTCTGCCTTCGGCTCAGGTCATGATCTCAGGGTCCTTGGATTGAGCCCCGCATCGGGCTCTCTTCTCCTCAGAGAGCCTCCGGCCTCTCTGTCTACTTGTAGTCTCTGTCTGTCAAATAAATAAAAATCTTTAAAAAAAAAAAAAAAAAAAGAACACCGTCCTTGGATTTCAGGCCCGCCCTACTCCGTATGACCTCCTCTGGATCCTTACCTTGATTATATCTGCAAAGACGCTCTCTCCAGATGAGCTCACATTCAGGGACTAGGAGCGGCCCTGAGTTTCGGGCGTCACTGTTCAACCCAGTGCAACTCGCCAGAGTGACTTGTCCCTTGTGCCCAAACTCCTGTCTTCAGTTTCTAAGGGCTGTAACCTGGCTCCTGAGTTTCCAGGATTTGGGGATTTTCTTCATGACTTTATAGGCTTCAGGCGCTCTGCTGTCATTTCCCACCAGACGCTAATGCATTTGTCTTTACGGGCCGGCAGCTTCATCCTCCTAACAATGCGGGTCGTCCCTTGTGGCCCCTCCAATTCTGTCATGTTGGGGAGGTGGGGCCGCAGGGACTCCGCCCTGGACCCAGGGACCATGGACCCTAAGGTTTTGAATCGAGACAGTGCTATTTTTCTACCCATGCTCCAAACCCACATCGCTTCACCAAACCCAAATTACACGAACCAAGGACCAGCAGCTATGGTCTGTAGTCCAAACCTGGCCTGTCGCCCTTTTTTTCTAAATGAAGTCTTACTAGAACACAACCAGGATCTGTGTGTGTGTGTGTGTGAGCAGTGACCATTCTTGTGCCAGGACAGCAAAGTCTAGTAGTTGTAACAGGACCAGATGTGCCTAAAGTCTTTGGCAGAAAAGCTTTGGCGACCCTTGGCCTGAACACCGTACACTAAACAGGTGACAGACAGCATGGGGCAAACAGCGAGTTAAACTAGGAAGTACACTCATGTGAAAACCTGGCATGATCTTGAATAACTTCTATTCTGGAAGGTGCGTTCTGGCTCCAATGAGCCGAGCATGGGCTCGCTCTCAAGCCTCATGCTCTCCCGGGCTCCCCTGATTTTAACAAGACTGAGACTTTGAAGCACAATGATTTCTGCCTGCAAACAAGCTCCTGGCCTCTGAGTCAGCTTTCTCCCTCCGTCACCAGTGGATTCTCTCCACAGAGAGCCCAAGTCCAGCGATTTCCTCCCACTGCCGCCAAAGTGATGTGGGGGGCGGGGGCAGGTGACTGGTTTCGACGTTGGGGAGATCTGTAAATAAGACCTTGACTAAGCAGCTTCCTACAGAATGATTCCAAAGGTCAGTTCTGTTGGGAAGGCGCGGAGAGTGGGAGACCCAGAAATACACACTGGAAATCTCCATCTCTTCCTTCCCTGGAGGAGGAGAAAGCCGGGAGTGCCAGTCACCGCGTGGCTCTGGGGACATCTAGTGGTCAGGACAGAGTCAGGGAACCAGGAACCCGCCACAGGCACAAGCCACACCTCCACGGATCCATCCAGTGGCTCTTGTGGTACCGAAGGCTTTGTGGGGGGGGATGGGCGGAGTCCTAGAATCTTCCTTATCGGGGAAGATGGGGTTAAACCAACACTCAGAGATTAAACACCTGCACCCAGCTCTCTCCTTTCTTCTGTCATCAGCAGAGGTGGGAGTTCTTGCCAGGCTGGGAAAGCTTATGTGAACTTCCGGCGTCCGTCCTGGGCCCGCGGTGTGCGCCGTGTGCTGCTCTCGGGCCTCCCCACGAGGCAGAAGTGGGGAGACTCCACTTGATAATGGGGGGGCGGGGCTGCACCTGCCCACAAAGCCACGCCCTCTCCACAGTTCGCATATTTAACAGCTTCTCAAGGGCAGCTGGTTCTTAAAAAGCCAAGATCGTTTGCCTGTGACCATTTTCATGGACTGATTGTTTTGTATCCTCTGCCACGTTGTCTTGATATGACATGAGTCTTTCAGGGCGCCTGGGTGGCTCAGTTGGTGAAGCCTCTGCCTTAGGCTCAGGTCATAGTCCCAGGGTCCTGGGATGGAGCCCCGGAGTCAGGCTCCCTGCTCAGCGGGGGAGCCTGCTTCTCGCTCTCCCTCAGCTGCTCCCCATGCTTGTGCTCTCTCAGTCTCTCTCTCTCTATCAAATAAATAAATAAAATCTTTTTTAAAAATGAAATGAGTCTTTTTGTATAGAATTTTTAAACTACCTCTCTGAAAGACGTATGCATCTGGCTGCAAAGAAATACCCTTTTATGCTTTCTCGCAGGCGAGGATCTCTGGGAACAGAAGGCAGGACTTCTCTCCAGCCCAAGATAAAGTGCTTCTTCTTTTTTTTTTTTTTTTTTAATTCATTTAAGACAGAGCATGAGCAGGGGAGAGGGACAGAAGGAAAGAGAGGGAGAAGCAGACTCCCCACTGAGCTGGGAGCAGGATGCGGGGCTCCGTCCCAGCACCCCGAGATCATGACCTGAGCCGAAGGCAGACGCTTACCCATCTGAGCCACCGGGGCGCCCCAGATAAAATGCTTCTTTATTCCCACTGTCTGTCTCCTTTTTCCCCCCTTGAATAATGTCTGGAGATAGCGGGGACTATCTCTGGGGTGGGGCAGGCGGGAGCGCAGCTCTATGGGCATCTAAGGAGCGGGGGTCAAGGGTGCTGGGGTCCGTGTGTAGGAACCATCCAGCGCCACTTAGGGCTTCGCGATGGCAACCCCGCTCCACTCAGTCTCTCTCCGCCTTTCTTTAGAACTGAGCATGCAGAATGCAGAGGGTGGATCCGATTCGCCGGCTTCTGTGACCCTGTGTCCGTCGGCGGCAGCGCAGGCCCCCGTGGCCCAGCCGGTACCAGCCTCCCCACAGGTAACAGAGCAGCCGCCTGCTGCCTGGGGCTCGGGCTGTTCCGGGGAAACCAGTGTGGCCGGGGAGGGGGATCGCATCCTCTTAGGTTCTGAAAAGCACCCGATCTGAAAATCAATATTTTCCCAAATTAGCATGTCCATAGCTATTTGTTGAAAAGGTCCCACCAAGGACTCAAGGATATAAACATGAAAAGAAACCAACTTAGTCTGTTCTTACCCTTGAATGGAATTTTTCTCGTACCTGGGAAATGTCCCTTTTACCCAGGAAGACTTTATGGATAAGGCTAAAGATTGGTTAGAGTTCTAGCATTCGAATGGATATGGGCTTGAAAATTTGCAAGGAGAGACCTGCCACGTGAAGGCTCCTGACTTCCAGGCTTCTGCCGTGGGTGGAAATAGACCACAGGCCCAAACACAGAGCTGACATAAGACCACACAAAGCCGAGGGCAGTGGAACAGACTGGAAGCTTGGAGACGTGTGCAGAGGTCCACTGGGGCCATGTGACCCCTCACGAGCACAATTCCAGAAGTTAGAAGCAGGACACTTGATGAAGCCAGAAAAGCCCCATCGTTCCTAACTCCAAGTGGTTCTTCATTTTAGAATAGCTAATCAGACTCGTTCAGCTTCTATTTCTTGCAATAAAGCAGCCCCCCCGCCCCGCCCCGCCCCGTGGGCCTCGCAAGCCCAGGGTGCCAAGGAGCTGTGATCTTTCCCTGCCCACTTGAACCTGACCCATCAGCCCTCCACCCCTGGCTGCCTCGGCAGGCCTCAGACTCCTGCGGGCCGGGACCTGGCTGGCTGGTGCCAGGGGCCCACACAGCGTCCCCTCCCCAGTTCCAGGCCTTCTGGCCCTGCTAGAGATGCTTCCAGTCTCCACAGCGGCCCACAAGCCCATCCCCTGCCCCGCCCCCCAGGCACCGCCTCCGCTCCCCCTGCGAGACTTCCTGCTGTCCACTTGGGGCACTCCCTTTCTGGAAATCTCCAAGCACTCATGCTCATGGGCGGCCCTGCCTTCCCTCAGCAGTAGGAGCCTCTCTCCTTGCCAGAGAGAGGAATTCCTGCTGCCTCGCCTCCCCAGGCGCGCCCTGCCTGCTTCACGTCCCAGCCCTGTGCCGTCCCGCCCAGTTTCCCACTACTGCAGCCGCCCTCGGTCACCAGCCCCAGCTTGGGGCCAGGGCCGGGGAAGGCGATGTGGACAGTGGTCTGGGCGGGGGGTGGGGGGGTCCTTCTTATCACCGGACCTCCCAGCTTGGTGCCGGCAACAGCCCACGTCACCTTGCGGAACAGACAGACCCCAGGGAGGGAGAGCAGCTGGGGGCAGGTGGAGGCTCGTGCTCGTGCGTGTGAACGAGTGTGTGTGTGTGTGTGCGCGTGCGCGTGCGCGTGCGCGTGCACACACATACCATCCTGTCCTCCTGTCAGGCCTGCTTGTGTTCCTGGAAGGTGGCGGTGCTCTGGCTGTAATCCGTGTTTGCGACAAGGACCAAACTTTGAGTCTAAGTCTAAATGTCCTTCTCTCCTTCCCTTTTAGAGGGTGTTGGTCCAGGCAGCGGGCTCGGCTCCCAAAGGGGCCCAGATGCAGCCAATCTCCCTCCCCAGGGTCCAGCAGGTGCCACAGCAGGTAACCACGGCACAGGGGGCACGGGACACGTTAACCCTTAGCGATCTGGAGCCCTCTCTGAACGAGGCATCCTTTCCTGTTGTTGCTGCCCTTTTGTCTTTGATATCTTCAGTGCTTTGCCAGAAAGTTCTTTCAGAAGCTGTGTTTAAAAAAAAAAAATCTTTTACTGCAGATAGTTCGCCACAGGCCAAGAAAGCTGACGGTCTTTCATCCGTTCAGAGCTCCAGCATTCGGGGTCCAAGCCAGCACCTCGATAGAGCACTGGGGTACCGAGGTAGACACGCAGACAGAGAAGCCACGTTTCGGGACTGAAGGAACATGGAACTTGCTGGGGAAGGAAGCGCGGTGCCCTCAGACCAGTGCCGAGACCCAGGATGTGCTTCTGGTGAAACCCAGGGGCCCGGGAACAGAGCTGCAGGCCCTGGCCCCCCAGCTACACAGCTGCCCAGAGCAGCGGCTTTTCCTTTTCTGGAAAAGGCCAAATAGCACGTGCTGCGGCTTAGCGGGCTGGCCACCCGCCACCCTGCCGAGCGCGGCCTCTGTCTGCCAGAGCGGCTGTGGACCGAAGCGTGGGGGCGCGGCTGTGGGGGCAACCTCATGCACAAGGAGAGGCAGGCGGGACTCTGCCAAGGGCTGGAGGTCACCAGCTGGAGCTCGGTGATGTGCTGAATCCCAATCATGCGGGCCCTGGGAACCGGGCGCATTAGCTGGGTGACCGCGGAGACCAGACAGCACGCCCCTGTCCCTGGGGGGCTCTGGCTTCGATCGCTGATATGTTCAGAGGCACTGGTCTGAAGGCAACTGGGGCAGGTTTCGGGTCGTGGGACAGAAGCAGAGGCTTCCGGGAGGCCCACAGGGAACCAGCGGCTCTGTCTCAGCTCCGTGAGGGAGACGCGAGGGGCATCATGATACCAGAAGCTTCCTGTGGGGCTGGGCCTGCCCTAGCCTTTCTCTCTGGGCAGCTTGGACTTGCAGAGTGATTCTGCGTCTCCCCCCATCCCGAGGCACAGCCTGGCCCCAGCACATCAGTCCCTGGAAACTTCTCGGGGATGCTCCCTATTCCAGTGGCTGGTGCTCCTCCCACACCGCGTCGGCTGGTCCTAGGAGGGGGATCAGCCCTAGCCTGCCGCTCCACAGAGGGACTTAGAGGCCACAGTGAGACCCGGCCCCTGGTTCTCTCACCCCAGAAGGAGGTCGGATGGGGCATTTGTTAAGGTTCCCTCTGTAGGGAGGGTGTACGTTTCTGCACACGGAGCTCGGGCATCCCCCCCCACCCACGCCCCCCCACCCCGGCCAGCACCCTGTCTGCCGAGATGCTGAACTGATGTGGCCACGGGTGAGGGCAGGGGTGCAGCAGAATGGGGCGGGGGGCTTCCTGGGGCTCCTCTCCGCCTCATACTGCATTCTGCTCAGACTGAAGGTCTCCCCAGTGTGGTTCCCAGGACCCCCGCCCCTCAGGAGAGGGGTGCCAGGGCCACCCAAAGGGGACATCAGAGAGACCGTGTGCAGTATGACCAGCTCGAGCCCTCTGCCCTGCCAGGGATAAGGGGTGTCTGACCCTCCCCCCACCAAGGTCAAGTTCTGTCCACAGCTCTGGCTTCTGTCCAGCGGGACCTGCCCCTCTGCCCAGCGGCTGGCGGGTGGCAGGGACCTACCACCCCAGCTCCGCTCTGCAGTACTGGGCTCCCGCACCCCGGCCCGCCACAGAATGGGGGCTGCCTGCCTCGCTCCCGTCGGGAATGAGCCGCCGCGACCAGAGAATGCGGCAGAGCCATAGGTCGGGAGCAGCTCCACGCCCGTGGGGCCTCTTGGGGACCAGCTCTCCTAGTTTCTTAGTCGAAGGGACGGCTGGGGCAGGATATCGGAAACGTAGGAGTCAGTGTTCACAAAGGGCGAGGGCAGACGTGCCTGGGCCCCCTGCCCAGGAGCCCGCGTGGGTTAACGCCAGGTCCCCGATGTCGTTCCAGGTGCAGCCCCTGCAGCACGTGTACCCCCCGCAGGTGCAGTACGTGGAGGGCGGAGATGCCGTCTACACGAATGGAGCCTTGTACGTGGGTCTCCCCTCCCCTCGCAGACAAGCGTGGGCCACATCCAGAACTTTCCCTCACGACTCCCCCCACCTCTTCCCATTTGGGCCTGTGTGTGCGGGAACTTCTCCACCTCCTCTGGGTGATGTTGGACCTGGTACAACAGTCCTAGGGCAGGAGAGCCCTGCAGAGACTTCAGAAATCACAGGCTTGCCTGGTTCTCACTTCCAGAAAAGGCAGGCTTTCCACAAAACAAAACAAAATACTCCCCAGTCCAGCCTTTTAAGCCCGAAGATTCCGTGTTCACAGTCCAGACACCATTGCCCTCTCCACCTTCTCATCCGTGCCTGGGTTCACCTCTGGCTCTTTGCAATGTTGATAAAACTTGATTTTCTATTTGTCAAGGACTTCTAGAGAGTTCTGCCCTCGAACTGTGGGGTTCTTAGGGCAGAAAATGATACATTTTTCCATGAAGGTCATTGCGCTCCAGACGTGAGCCCTTTGGTTCGTTTGATTCCCACGACCTCCTTCCAGAAGTTCAGGGGTCGGGTGTGAGGGTTGGCTGCGGTGATGGCCAGAGCTGTGTGCGTCCCTGCCACACAGCACCGAGACCTGCCGTGCACACGCGGACCACGTCCGTGCCTGGATGGCCCGGGAAATCCAAGCGAGGTCTGTAGGTCGTCCCAGCGTCAGCTTCCTGAGCTTGACCTTGTGCTCCAGTTAGATCGGCTGTCACCCCGGGAGGCGGGACAGAGGTGCAGGCCTCCTGGTCACCAGTCAGTGGGGCCTCGCTGCCACTCAGAGGTGACTAGACATGTCACTAAGCCTCAGGCACCACCTTTTCCTGGGGCCAGCCCTACATGAGCAAGCAGAACCTAAAAATTTGTGTCTCACACCGCAGGGTATATCACTTCATCCAAATGGGGAAGGAATAGCAGACAAATTCTTGGTATCACTTAGAAATTCTTTTTATTCAGCAATTTCATTTGGTGAACACTTTCTGTTTTGCAAGAATCACAGACTTTTTTTTTTCTTTTAAGATTTTATTTATTTATTTGACAGAGATCACAAGTAGGCAGAGAGGCAGGCAGAGAGAGGCGGGGGAAACGGGCTCCTCGCAGAGCAGAGAGCCCGATGCGGGGCTCGATCCCAGGACCCTGGGATCATGACCCGAGCTGAAGGCAGAGGCCCCAACCCACTGAACCACCCAGGTGCCCCAAGAATCACAGACTCTTGAGGCAGTTGCTGACTTAGGACCGAGTCCTGTGTGCCCTTGGTCCCGCCTCCCCGAGCGGTGACATCTGTGACCAGAGCACGATCCCAGGAGACTGGCACTGGGACGGGCTGTCAGCTATCCCCTGGGCCTCATTCACACGTAGCAGCCTACACACCATCGCGTGCGTACAGGCGTGCGCGTGCGTGAATGTGCGTGAACGGCATGCGGTCGAGGCCATCCTACCCCGGGTACAGATGGCCCGTCACCACAGTAAGATACGGAATTGTTCCGTCTCCACAGAGGAGCTCCCCCTGCAACCCCATTACACACTTAGAACTTTTCAGCAATAGTTTCGATGAGTCATCCCGTGATCCTTAATATTTCCAGAAATGATCACTTTGAACTTCGTTTGCACCGCCCTGACATTTCGTGTCTGAGTGACCCCACGTGCTCGGTCTCAAGGGGCTCCAGCTGTAACAGGAAGTCTTGCCAGAGCCCCGTGGAGACTCAGAGGACGCCCTTCTCTCTCCCCGACAGACGGACAGCCTATGCCTACAACCCCGAGCCTCAGATGTACGCCCCCAGCAGCGCAGCTTCTTACTTCGAGGCCCCGGGCGGCGCCCAGGTGACCGTGGCAGGCTCCTCCCCGCCAGCGGTCCCCTCCCACAGCATGGTGGGCATCACCATGGATGTCGGGGGGAGCCCTATTGTCTCCAGTGCGGGAGCCTATCTCATCCACGGGGGGATGGACAGCACCAGACACTCCCTCGCCCACACCTCCCGGTCATCACCAGCTACGGTATGTACGAGGCTCGCGGGGGCAGCAGGGTAGCCCCTGAGTAGGCCCCCTCCGTGGCAGGGATGGTACATGGAAGGCATCCCAGGGTGCTGGAGCCCTCGCCCTGGCACCTGGAAGGGCGTGTGATCTGAGTCAAGTCTCCACCCCTGGGAACCAGGTACTCTGTGGCAAACAGAGGGCCAAAGGCACCCCCCACGCTGGGCACTGTGGAAATGGCGTCTGAGCCCGGCCTCACCGTGCCAGGGGGGACTGCCATCGCTGGTGTCGCTCTCCCGGAGGCCCAGGGCCCATCCATCCGTGTGACTGCTGGAGCAGACTAGGTTCAGCGCTGTCCCCCTTGGGAACCGCACCCACTCATTGCCGCCACACTCCTGCCCTAGGCAGTTCCTGACCTGCCTTAAAAGTCTGTCTGCTCTTAGAGTCTGTTTTCCATGCTACTTTTATCTTATTCAGAAAATTAATGCTGAGTAAATGTGACCCATTTTGGCATGCGGCCCTGAGGTTTGACACAACAACCTGATCCCACCACCTATACCCCTGGCGATGCTGATCCGCTGTCTGTCCCTTTCGCTCTGTCTTTCCGGGAGTGTCGCATACATAGAACATACAGTCAATGACCTTCAGAGGCTGCCTCTCTCACTCGCTGGGTCTCTTTAGAGACTCAGTCACGTCGTCTCGTGAATCAGTGCTCACTTCTTTGCCGCTGGGTAGGGTTCCATTGCCCTGCAGCTCGTCCATCCAGTCACCACTCGAGGGCCATTTGGGCAGTTTCCAGTTTGGGGTGATTGTGAAGAAAGCCTCGCTATGCGCTCACGTACAGGTGTTGGTATGGACATCTGTTTTCCTTTCTTTTGGATCGATACCTACAAGCGGGATTGCTGGTTTACACGGTAAGTGTACGTTGAACGTTACTGGAAACTGCCAACAGTTTTCCCAAGTGGTTGTACCATTTTGCGTGTCCCCCCGACCCCGTGATGTATCATCACCAGCACTTGGTGTTGTCAACCATTCTTCACTTTCCACGTTCTGATGGATGCGTCGCGGTGTCTCACTGTGGTTGATCAGCATTTTCTTGATTGCTGACTGTGGTAAGCAGCTTTTCACGTGCTTGTTTGCCTTTCATTATATCCCCTTTGGTGACCTCTCGGTTCAAGTCATTTGCCTGGTTTTTAACTGGATTGTTTGTTTGCTTACTGTTGAGTTTTGAGAGCTCTTTATGTATCCTGGGTACAAGTCCCCCATCAGATAAGTGATTGGCAGATATGTTTTTGTGTGCTTTAGAGTGTCCTTCCATCCAAAATTGTGTCAAGTGTTTCCTCTCACTTCACTGTTGTGTTGGCTATTTACATAATTTTAGAATTTTCTACAGAAATTTTAGGTCATCCTATCTATATCTACAAAAAAATTCATTGCGAGATTTTGGTTAAGCAGCATTAGACCTGTAGATCACTTTGGGGACAACTGACATCTTTCCCATGTTGGGTCTTCCCATCCATGAACATAGTATATATTTTTTTCCATTTACTTGGATCTTCTTTGATTTCTATCATCAGCATTTTGTAATTTTTTGCATGCAAATTCCATACATATTCTGTTAGATTTATGCCTTAATATTTTATGTTTCTGGAGCTATTGTATGTGGTGTTGATTTTTAACTTTGTTTCCAGCTGTTGATTTTTGGCTGTTGGCCTTCCATCCTGCAGCCTTGCCGAACTTACTTGTAAAAGCTACAAGACTTTCTTGTTGTCTGCAAATAGGAACAATTTTGTTTCTCCCTTTCCAATCAGGATGACTCTCCTTCCTCTTTCTCATTGTTTTGCACTAGCAGGACTTTCAGTATAGTGCTGGACAGGTGCAGCAAGAGTGGACATCCGTGCTTCGTTCCCAGTCTTAGGGGCAAGTGTTCAGTCTTTCTCCGCTAGGTGTGATGTTGGCTCAGGTTTCCATGAATGCCCTTTTTCAGGTTGAGGAAATTCCCCTCTATCCCTCGTTTTCTGCAAGTCTTTATCATAAATGAATATTAATTTTTGTCAAATGCTTTTTCTTCATTTATATGATCATGAGTTTTATCTTCTGTGCGTTGTTACTGTGATGGATTACATTGAGTGGTTGTCAACTTAGAAGATAACTTCATCTTTTGGAGTGGGGCTAACGAGCTCCTGAAACAGAAGATGATGCTCCTGTCGCCTCCCTGTCCTTTTGGTCCTCATGTGCTTTGGGGTCACCTGACATCAGAGAGCCTTCCTCCAACCCCGTTGTCTCTGTCCTCTATGTCCAGAGTGCTCCCCAGGACCCGGTTCTGTGGGCAGGGTGGAGAGAAGTCACTTGCTCTCCAGAGGCCTTAACGTGTGGGGCGGGCCCTGGTACACCAGCTTGCCCCTTGCCTCACTCAGTCCCTGTAGCCCACCAGGACCTCGGCAGCCACAGGCAACCACACATGGCCTCCCTTGGAGGACTGGCTGGTATGAGAAAGCATTCCTCACAGACCACGTTAACTATCACGGACACAAGAGGTTCAATGTCAATGAGTCAAATCAGTGCATAATACCAGAATATCCTAAGATCACGGGTCACAGATTTCCTGAGAAACTACAGCATTCTCCACGGTCCACACTGTCCTGTTGCAAAGAAGTGTGCAGCCCAGAGCCTGGGCAACCCGGCTACCGTGGTTTCTCATCTGACTTGTTTCAGAAGATCCATCTTTTTAAATCCTTTGGGACTGCATGAATGGACTGTGTTTGACATCCCTCTCTATGCGAGCCCCGGGAGCGGTCATCTCAGAAGGCAGTCTGATTCCTGACCCTGCCCACGCTGTGCTCTCTCGACTTGCTTCGGCATGGGAACATCTCACACGAGTGCTGCAGAGATCTGAGGGGCTTCCCAGGAGCTGAGAATAAGAACAGCCTTGAGATGGCAACAGAATTGCAATACGTCTCCGGCCTCCCACAGCTGAGACCTGCCAGCTTTATCCATCAAGAGTTTTGGGACCTTAAATTATTTCTGGAAACAGCGTGAAGACCAGAGGGAATCGCCCGTCCAGCCTCAATGAGAGATCGCAGACTCTGGGGGGTGCAGATTTTCTTGAGTCTTTATTTCATCAGTGTTCCATAAGTCTTAAAACCGAACGGCCCATACGAGGACTGCTGGAGAAGACCGTCTGCTGTGGCACTTAGATGAACCACACGGAGCCTGGGTCTAAACCCAGAGGCTTGCTCTCGCTGTTTCTGCCCAGGAGTTGCCCTTTGGGTCATGTCGAGGGGACGCTGGAGGCTTTCGGGCTGCACTAGGTAGAGACCCTGCCATCCTGGGCTGCAGGAGGCCAGGCCATGCAAACACGGGGCCCCCATGGGCCACACAGCACGGACCGATGAAGACAGCATTCTAACCAATTCTTACAATAAAAAATATACAGCCTTCCTGCCCCTGGCGGGGACCGTGCCATTGCGGTGGTTCATTAGTGTCTCAGGTCTGGCCCTCAGGAAGGATATGCTGACCCATCTGAGTGGCGTCTTTGTAAACTCTTCGTTTCCAGGAAATCGGAGTCCTAGGTCACTAGTAGCGGCGGCCCTGGGTATTCAGATCACACAGAGATCCGGACGGTGTCCGCCCTGGCAACTCCGCTCGGGATTGCCACGCACCGGGTCCATCCGCACATGCCGTGCCGAAGCCAGAAGGGTGAGGTGAGGTCACCTCGGAGAACAGCGGCGGGCGGTCCTGAGCTTTCTCAGGCTGCATTCTGCTACCTAAAGAGCTTGCGTCCGCTTCGTGGCACCTGAGGTGACTTTCAGATATGCCCAGGACCGCACCGTCAATTTCTTCCTCCCCCAGATGAAGGGCAACCCGCACATGCCGGCTCTGAGAAGCCGGGGTGTCAGCAGCCCGGCCCCCCGGGACACTTGGATTCTTCAAAAATCCTGAGATCTGGTTCCCGATATTAAAAGACACACTGCTTAGGGCCCTGAACTGACAGATTCGAGTTCTACGACATCCAGCCTGGAGATGCGCTGCTTGAAATCACAGGAATTTCTTTCCTGGCATCATCAGAAACTCAGCTCCTCCTTTCCAACACGCAAGGAGCGTCTCGCCCCTGACCACCCGTGCGTGGGTTCAGAAAAGTCAAATCTCGTCATCTCTCTCCAGCTCACCAGCGCGGAGTCCAGGCTGGGGAGGCCGGTGAAGGGACCATTGCGGCTCCCTGGGTGCGGCCTGGCTGCCCACACGTGCGTCTCCAATCTCCCGGCCACTCCTCCATGCGGCCCGCGGGCAGGCGTGCCACCGCTCCGCTCAGAGTTCACGATGGATTATCAGTCGCCAAACATGTCTTCTCTGCAGCCTGCATTTCCAGTGAAGACGCGAATATCACCCATGTACCAGGCATTTGCCAGAAGCTTCCTCATTCTCTGCACATCAGAGCTTTTGTCCAACTGTCAGAGGAAAAACTTTGCAAGCAAACGCACGCTGTTTGAGAAAGGCAGTTTGCCCAGAGCACATCTGCTTTGCTCTGGGACTCAAGTATTTCTCATCACTTTTTTCTTTAATTTAATAGACTTCTTTTTTTTTTTTTTTTTAATTTTAAGCGCCACTTTAGGTTCAGAGAAAAATCAAGTGGGAAGTCAGAGAATCCCCATAGCCCCCTCCACCCCCACACTCCCATGGTTGCCCTCATTAGCCTTTCACGGAAGTTTGGTACCTTTGTCACCTTCCATCTCGACCCACGGTTACTATTAACTAAAGCTCGCAGTTCCCATTAGGCTTCGTGCTTGGTGCTACACATGCTGTGGGTTTTGACACATATTCAATGAGATCATCACTTCGGAAGCTGGTTTTGCATGTTTCTTCGAGGAGGTGGGAGCAGTACCTGGGTTTATTCAGGAGGGCTGCTTTGAAAGAGATCTGGGGTTTTCATCTCTCTCCTGCCTCCGGTGACAAAGTTGAAGAAGGAGAATGTCATCCTGGAAAGAAAGCAAGAAAGCACGCTGTGGCGCTTATTCGGAAACGTCGCACATAATTTAATTCTGGTATTTTCTTTCGTGGCTGTGGATGCGAAAGGACCGCAGTATGTGTGGCTCTGGATGGGATCCCGGACCCGAAAAAGGACATCAACACGTGGTCATCACATTCTAATGAGGTCTTTCATTGACTCATCGCGATGAATGGGGGCTGGTTTCTGGGCCTTGATCCTTGTGCTGAGATCATGCGAGACGCAGACGGAAAGCCGGCCGAAGAGTACACAATTCTTCGTGCTCCTTTTGCTACGTTTTTGGAAGTCTGGAGTTATTTCCAAATGAAAAGTTTAAAAATTCTTTAATTCAGTAGACCTCTATTGCTTAAAGTTCTAAGAATTGTGAGAACGAAACAGGTCAGCTGCTGAAAATGATTACCAGTAGTCCGCAGGGCGCTCACAGTATCGTGCGCTATCCCCTCTATGCCCACGTCATTTCTTAAAAGTCAGTTTAACAATAAGGTCTAATACGTCCGTAACATGTAATTCTTGGTAGAACTATGGGGCAGCGGGGAGCAGCAGACTACAGCTGCACAGCCCAATCCAGCTGGCTGCCTGACTTTGGAAATCAAGTTTTATTGGCACATGGCCACGCCCACTCCTTCACTTGTTGTCTGTGGCTGCTTCCCAGTCCCACGGACAGAGTGGAGTAGTTGTGGATGGAGACTGTCTGGCTCACAGAACCCAAAATATTTACTTTCTGGCCCTTTACAAAAAAAGTTGGCCAACGCTTGATCTCTAAGAACTGGCTCAGAAAGATAATCACAGAAGGTTCCGTGATAGCAGAACTGAATATGTAGCACAATGCTGCTGTTGCTCCCGCAGTGGTCACTGTGGCCCCTGGCAGAGGGGACCCCTATCCAGTGGCCCTTCTTAATGAGATTATTATGTTATAAATGGAGTGGCCACTTGGGCATATGCTCATGACCTCAGAGAAGTAACCTCCACCCTCCCTCAGGAGCCCCCAGGACAGTCCTTACAGCAGGTGGCATCTTGCTAGGGTTATACATGAAAGGAGGGGAATTTTCTAAATAGTTGGCTTATTTGAATATACTTGGGAGCTCTTAAAATGTGTCTGCTATTTGCTATTACGTTAGGGTTCTTGAGACACTGTATCTCTGATCGGGAGTCCTTAAGTGTTCTCTGCCCTCCTTCCAGACAAGCCCTTAATGTGTGACATGTGTCCTTCCCCTCTGCCCTTATTCTGTTCATAATTCATGTCGCAGAAACCAATATTAAGTGGCCAGTGAAAAAGGAATATTGCTGCATTGCACTGAGTGAAAAATAAAAATGAAGGTCCTGATAAGAAACGGAAGCATAAGCACACGCACAACACCAAGAGGGAGGGAAACTGCGCAAGTTCAGAAACCGGAAGTGATTTTCAAGAAAACTGCCCGGGGGATGGGGGGCGTGGGGCAGGGGGCACCACTGCGTCCATCCCTGGCTCCTCCTTACTGTTCCATCCGCGGGCCTGTGCAGAAAGCATTTTGATAAGTATTTTTAGATAGCAAAATGTTGAACTCCAGTCAAATATAAAATTAGTTTTTATTTATTTTTTATTTTTTTAAAATTTATTTCTTTTCAGTGTAACAGTATTCATTGTTTTTGCACCACACGGGATGCAATCCGTGCCCTCTCCAATACCTATCACCTGGGTCCCCCAACCTCCCAACCCCCGCCTCTTCAAAACCCTCAGATAGCCTCTCCAGCCACTGAGAGGATTGAGCCAGGCGGTGCGAGTCACTCTGGCAGGTGTGTAAGGTGTATAAGGAAGACCCGACTTCAAGATGTGCAAGATGCTCCTTGTTCTTGGAAGCAGGACCCGCCTCCTGCGCGGGGCTGGGCGGTGGCGCCACAGCGCCCTCTGCTGGACAGACGCACACTGCACCGTGCCGACTCCCGAATGTTAACCTCCTGGTCCGGTCTTGGGCGCAGTGCTGGGTGGTTTCCTGACCTTCACCACCTACTGATGTTTACATGAAGATTTAATTTTAAACACAGTGAGGGGCGTCTGGGTGGCTCAGTGGGTTAAGCCTCTGACTTAGGCTCAGGTCATGATCTCAGGGTCCTGGGATCAAGCCCCGCATCAGGCTCTCTGCTCAGCAGGGAGCCTGCTTCCTTCTCCACCCCTCTCTCTCTGCGGGCCTCTCTGCCTACCCGTGATCTCTCTCTGTCAAATAAATAATTTTTTAAATCTTAAAAAAAATAAAAAATAAGACACAGTGAACACCTTGGGAGTTTCCACTGTGCATTAAAATTTCCTGCACCCGGGGACTTGATTAGACCCTACTTAATAGCTATGGGTTCTTCAGAATGATCTTAGGCAGCAAGCCTTAATCTGTGATCTTTTCCACAATAGGGTTTTTAGCAGTCAGTCCTAAATATGTCTGGCACTCCTCTGGGTGTCCCCAGGACCCTCCCAGGGGCCCTAAGGGGTCAAAACTGTTTTCATAATAATGCTGAGCCATCAGTCACCGCTGGCATTTGTACTGATTGTGCAAAACCAACATCAGTGAGCCCCCGGGGCACAAATGCAGGTACAGAGCAAGGCAGAGGCATTGATGTCTCCCAGAAGTCACTGTGGTCTTCACCACCCTGCACTCACAGTGAAAAGGAAAAGAGAACAGCAGATGGCGTCCTGAGCTTTCCAGTTAAGGGGAACCCACGGTCCTTGGTGGGGCTACTAATTGCTGTGAATTGTATTAAATCTCAGTCCTAGAGTTGACATCTTTCCAATAGTCTGTGTGACAAAAGGCACTTGCGCTGCCAAAGGATGTTGACTGCCCCAAGGAAAAGCCGCCGGACAAGTGACTATGAGCCAGACCAGCCATTTTTGTCAAGAAACACTCCTTGAAGGAACAACGGACAAATGACGATTACTCAGACTTGGGGAACTGGCAGGCATTTTCTCAAAAATGATCGGCACGAGATGGATGATATATCCAGGAAAACAGCCGACTGATGTGGTTGCCAATACATTTTCAACCAAAGAAGAATTACAGTTTTGAGCTTAGCAGTGATATTAACCAGTGTGATTTTTCAATACCGTGTCATGAAGCATGTCCGCATTTGGAACATCTGCCAAGTCAGTGGACCAGTATTTTCCAAGTGACAAAGCCACGCATGTAGGGTACAGATCCACTCAAATGGCCAGGGAGAACAGTGGTTTTTTTAATTAGTTGTGTATTTTTTATCAAGGTCAAATTCACGTAACATAAAACTCGTCATTTTAACCAGTTAAAAGTATATGATTCAACAGCACTTAGTACATTCTCAACGTTGTACAATCCTTACCTTCTTTAGTTCTAGAACATTCTCATCAGCCTGTAAACTGGTAACCCTGATGGGTTAGCAGTCACCCCTCCCCCTCATTCCCTCCTCCTTCATCCTCTGGTAACTACTCTGCTTCCTGTCTCTGGATTTTCCTGTTTGGGACATTTCGTGTAAATGGCAGCATGCACTGTGTGGTCTTTCGTGCCTGGTTTCTTTCACTGAGTATCGTGCTTTCTAGGCTCACGCACATGGCAACATGGACCACTCCTTCCTTTTTGTGGATGCGTAGTGTTCCATCGTGCAGATAGGCCATGTTGTGTTTATCCAGTCATCTGACCAACCTGGGTGTTTTTCCAGGTTTCTGCCGTGGTGAATCACGCTGCTGTGAACATTCGTGTACACATTTTTCTGAACACACCCAGGAGCAGAATTGCTCGGATGTAATGTTTCACTGAGTTTATATGTCACATTTCGAGGAACTGTCGGACTGTTTCCACAGCGGCTGTGCCATTTCACATCCCACCAGCCACGTGTAAGCGTTCGAGTGTCTCCGTATCCACACAGACACTGTTTTTTTCTTTCTTTCATTTTTAATAGCCACACTAGTGTGTGTGAAGTGGTATCTCCCTGTGCTTTTCATTTGTATTTCCCTAATGACCAAGGATGCCGCACATCTTTTCATGTGCTGCTTGCAGACGTGTCTGTTCAAGTTCTTTGCCCATTTTTTTAAGTGGGTCTTGGTCATTTGGTTGTTGAGTTGTGAGGTCGCTGCATATTCTAGACACAAGACCCTTCTCGGATACACAGTTTGGAAATATGTTCTCCCATGCTGTGGCTTGTCTTTTCACTTTCTTGACAGTGTCCTTTGCTGTACAGAAGTTTTTAGTTCTGGTGAAGTCCCACTTTTTTTTATCTTTTGTTGTTTGTGCTTTTGGTGTCATATAAAAAAAATCCATTGCCAAATCCAAGGTCATGAAGATAAACTTATTGTACATGACTGCCTTATGTCTTCTTCTAATCGTTTTATGGTGGCTGCTCTTATATTGAGTTCATTGATTCATTTTGAGTTGATTTTTGCATATATTGTGAGGTAAACAACTCCATTTGTTTGCGTGTGGAAACCCATCTATCCTGGCACCGTTCGTTAGAAAGTTTACTCTTTCTCTGTTCAGTGGTCTTGACACCCTTGTCAAAAATCAGTTGACCATAGACATACGGGATTATTACTGGATGTTTAATCCCATTCCATTGACCTATGTACATCTATATGTCTGTCATTATCCCAGTACTGCCCTGTTTCATTTTCTGTAGCTTTATAGTAAGTTTTGATTGAAATCAGGAAATGTGAGCCTTCCAAATATGTTCTTTTTCAAGATTGTTTTGGCAATTCAGGTTCCCTTTAATGCCGTACAAAATTAGGATCAACTTGTCCCTTTCTGAAGAAGCCGCTGGAAATTTAATAGAGAATTTGGATAAGCATTGTGTTGATCAGCTTGGAGAGTATCACCATCTAAATATTAAGTCTTCTGATCCATGAACATAGGATGTCTTCTCTTTATGTGGGTCTTCTTTAATTTCGATCAGCAATGTTACAGGTTTCAATGTACAAGTATTTTACCTCATTGGCTAAATTTATTCCTAGGTATTTTATTTTCTTTGATGCTGTTGCAAATGGGATTGTTTTCTTTATTTCATTTTCCTATCATTCATTGTTGAGAAATGTAACTGATTGCTGTATGTTGATCTTGTATCCTATGACTCTGCCGGGTTTGTTTATGCATTCGTAGTTTTTTTGTGGCTCCTTCTGGATTTTCTATGTCTAAGATCATGTTTGCACACAGAGATAGTTCTACTTCTTCTTTTCCAATATGGATGTCTTCTATTTCTCACCGTTGCCAGACTGCCCTGGCTAGAACTTCCAGTAGAGTGTTGAGCAAAAGTGGCGACTGGACACACACGGCAGCAGTTGGAAGAGGTGATGGGCAGGGCAGGATCCCTCTCTTTCCCGAGCTCAGCCCCAGGAACCCTGTCCAGCTGCTCTTTCCAAAATACATGTTCCACCTGCTTTTTGCACATGCATCACTGAATGAAGTCTGCCTTCCCGGCATGTTTGAGGACGGTCATGGTGTGCCTTTCTTTTTTCTTTTTTTTTTTTTCTTTTTTTTTTTTTTAAAGATTTTATTTATTTATCAGAGAGAAAGAGGGGGAGAGAGCAAGTACAGGCAGACAGAATGGCAGGCAGAGTCAGAGGGAGGAGCAGGTTCCCCGCGGAGCAAGGAGCCCGATGTGGGACTCGATCCTAGGACGCTGGGATCATGACCTGAGCCGAAGGCAGCTGCTTAACCAACTGAGCCACCCAGGCGTCCCTAATGGTGTGCCTTTCATTGCAGTTCTCTGCCTGTTGTGGTGGGCTCCCGCAGATTCCCCACTTCCACTTAACATGTACAAGGGGGCGTCAAGTTCAGCACACACAAATGTGGCAGGGGCCGCACACAGCCAGGTGTTTCCTCCTGTCCAGCGGCCTGCTGGACCACCTCCGCTCCCTGCTTCCATGGGGCCCTCGGAACCCAGATCAGAAGCCCCTTCCCCAAGGAAGACCTCCCTGTTAGCTCCCCGTGACTGTCCCTGGGACTTGTTCTCATTCCTACGTAAGCTTCTCTGCCCAGCCATGCTTTGTAAACCTTCAGGAGCAGATCCGGGATGCGTCCGTGGTCCCAGGGTTTGACACCTCTCGGTGGCAGGGCCAGGGTCTTTGGCCTCGTTGGTGTCTTCCTGGCGCACCCAAGAGGGAGACCCTGGGCTTGGGGCCAGGACAGGCCAGCCGGGAAGTCAGCATTGCCACCAGCTGTCCTCGGGTGGGCAGCAGATTCTCCGCGGCAAATGGCGACGGGTCCAGGGGAGGAGCGGGGGGGTCGTTCTGCTGGCTTTGCTTCTACCCGGACTCCCGCCTCTGCTCGGGGTTCACGCAGACGTGCTGAGCTGCCGCAGCCCATGTTTGCCGACCGCTTCCTGGCGCTGTTGGCGCCCCGCCCGGCTCCTGCGCTCAGCCGCGTGTCAGGAGTCGCGCCCGCTCCCCGCAGCTTCTGCCCAACCCCGCACCTAACCACACCCCGCACTCGCGGCAAGCCTTGTTTTTATCTTGTAGGTGCTTGAATCATTATTTGGATATTAATAAAAACCAATCTTGGCTGATGCTAACCATCTGATTTCCTTTTTTTTTTTTTTTTCTGTTTTGTTCTGTTTCTGCACACATTTTCTTTAGCTTGAAATGGCGATTGAAAACCTCCAAAAAAGCGAAGGGATCACTTCACACAAAAGCGGTTTACTCAACAGCCATGTAAGTGTGTGTCCACCTGGCGGCCTGCCCCGCCACTCTCGTAACCTTCGTAGGCATTTTAAAAAGCAAGCGAAGGCCATGAAATGACCCCTCTCCGGCGCGGAGAGGAAGGGAGAAAGCCCACCTAGGATGTTTCATCCAGAAAAAAAAAAAAAAAAAAAAAAATTTCAGCAGCGTGAGGGAAAGGGTCCTGCCTCTGAGCAGGTGGCCCGTAACAGCACGTGCCCTCCCGGCGCTCACGGAGGGAAGCATGAGAGCGGGCAGGCGACAGGCATCATAAATAACGTGACACTAAGAACAGGCAGGAACCACAACAGAGAAGGTGGGACTCGGAGCACCTTAGCTGCGTTTCCAGTCCGTGATCAGCTTTTTGGGGAAAAAAATAATAACACTAGGAGAAAAGTGGAAAGCAACACGCTTCTACTGATTTTAACCGTACGGCGTCTTTCTCCTTCACTCTCCCCCTGGGGAGACGCTGGTAGCTTCTGTGCCAGGAGGCAGCGCTTGTCCCTGTCTTTGCGCAGCTTTGTGAGGAGGACGGGACTGGAAGAGTATTCCCTAACTAAGACCCTTCAAGACTTTGGGACTGCCCAACGCGCCAAGTGAGGCGTTGGCTCAAAGGGCCGTGATGTTGGGGCAGAAACCCAGCTAGGGAAGGTCCAGAAACTTCTAGGTTTCTGGATTGGCACAGGTGTGCTGGGCTGCTCCAGGTAGACATGACGAGAGCGAGAGCCCTGCACTCCTGGGCCTCAGAGGCCCGGTCACTGGAAGGGAGAGCAGACTCACACCCGTTGTTGCAAAGCAATAAATATATAAGGAAATATGTGTCAGGCCCCTGCTGAGTGCCCTCCCTCCCCCCTCACCCCGGACTAGATGGCTCATGGCCTCCCTGTCACCAGTTACTGCTGGCCAGTATCAGCCCGTGGCCAGATCTGGGGAGGGAACAATTGCCGGTGTGTGCTTGCTCAGTCTTAAACTCGGGCCACCGTGCGGGCAAGTCTGCACAAGGGCCTGTTCAGCAGGGCCCTGAAGCCACACGTGGCCTTGATACGGCCCATGGGTCCCAGCACCCAGTCAGCCTGAGGAAGGCAGAACGGGGTGCAGACCCGAGGCAGGCAGGGCTCCGCAGGAAGTATAAAATGTCAGCGGGGAAACGCATGCGCCGCTTGTCTCTGGCTGCAGGGGCGCTTCTGGCTTCTAACACATTTCCTTTGGAAGGAGACTCCTCTGACTGCTTCCCTGCCAGTTCGGTTTCCAAGTAGGAAAGGCTCCCTGTGTCTTGTTTCCCCCTGGCCGTGTGTGGTGTGTCGTGGAGCAACAGGGCCTGGGCGTGGCGGCTTAGAATCAGAGAAGAGAAATAAGATCTTTGTGAAAGCCACCTGGCGCTCGTCCCGCTCCTGTGAGAGCCAGGAGGGGAGGGAGAGAATGGGTCCTGGCCCCTAGGAGGGCCCCATGGCCCTGTGGCCACTGGCCACACTCGCTTATGATGCTTGGTTGCTCGCAGCCCACAGTCTGAGTGCGGGGCAATGCTGGCCGAGCCCCAGCTCCTTTGCCAGCCCCGCCCTAGGGCTGACAACCCGGGCTTGGGGCCGCACCCCATGGACCCGTTTTCCTCGTGGCCTCCCAGCCAACCCTTCTCAGAGAGCTGGGGCGGCAGCGTCCCCCCCCGCACGCGCGCTGGGAAGGCGGGGGCAGTAGGCAAGCAGGGCTGAGAAAGTGCCCCCAGGTCACACCAAAGCACACACGGACACCAACGGTGGAGGTTTCCTGCTGGAGCTTGTTCCCGTGCTCTGTGGAGTTTGCTTATTTCCCAAGGATGATGACGATGACACACTAGCATGGGGGCCAGGGGCAGGGGTAGCGAGATGCCCCGAGCCTGGGAGACGAGACAGCGCCTTCCAGACCCAGCCAAGGTCGGGGTCTCCGGGAATTTCCCCAGCCACCCTCGAGGGGCTGAGTGAAACCCAGGGGGTCTGCCGGTGGAAGAAACCTTCCAGCCTGAGGTCAAAAGCCCCACAGGAGGAAGTGGGCCTCAAGCGGTCTCAAAGATGGGGATGGGCAGATTTGGGGGCCTGAAAGCCAGCGAGAGCTGTGTGCAGGGAAGGAGGCGAAGCACTTGCCCTGGGCACGAAAACACCTTCCCCACCGCAGCTGGATGCCTGGCCTGGGGGCAGGGGGGGACTTCAGTCAAGGTCCCCCGCCTTGAGTAGGGGAGGGGCCTGGGCTCCTCCCAAGGCTGCCCCTCAGCCATCCCCCAGATCCCTTCTCAGAACAAACCGCCCCCCCATGGACGGACCCCCCACCCCCCGCACTGGCTCACAGTCACTGTCACACGGGGAAGGCGTGGTCTATATAATAAACTCCTGTTACTTCCAGACCCCGGGAGGAGGACCAGCTTGTAGATTAATTGGATTTAGATTCTATTACTTTTTTTTTTCTCATCGAGGAGCACAAATTGCCGAAGAGCATGTGGTCTTCAGTTGGTGGCAGACCGCGGGCCTGTGTGACGACAAAGCATGCCAGGCCGACCAGGGTTGGGGTTTGGCTTGAATCGGCAGCTTCGCGGGCTGGGTCCCTTGTCCAGAAATTGCTCCAAGTTATCATGGCAAAGGCCTCCAGCAGTTGCCTTGCTCAGACTGCTGGTTTCTTTCCCGAAGCCCCTCACCGTCTTGCTGACCGCATCCCAACTCCCAGTGGAACGGCTGTTTCCCAGGGGGCACCGCCGCCAGGCCTCTCTGACCTGCCGGCTTGGAGCTGTGGCTCAACACCGGCACATCCAAAGCCAAGCCCCAACTGCCCCCCCAGCCCCCGCGCCTCCCGCCATCCTCTGCTGCTCACCCTCGCTTCCCATCCTTCTCCCAGACCCCCACCTCCTGAGGCTCTTGACCTCACCTTCAGAACCATCCCAAATCAGACCACTTCTCCTTCCCCCACCAACTCTCCTGGGGAGTGTCATGGCCACCACCTAGTGATCCCTTGGCTGCTGCCCTCCCCCAGCTTCCAGGCCCTTCTCACAGCAGTGGCCAGAGCGATTCTACTGAAACCAAAGTCAGATCATGGCACCTCTCTGTTCAGAAGCCTCCAGGCCCCCCATCACACTCCAGGTAGAAGCCAGCATCATCCAAACAGCCTCCAGGGCCCTGCCTCGATGGGCCCTGTCCCCTCCTTCCCCTCCCCTCCTCCTCCTCTCACAGACCCTCTCACTGTTCCTCCAATGCACCAGGCCCAGTGCTGCCCCAGGGCCTTTGCACGGGCTGTACCCTCTGCCTAGAATGCTTCCCCATGGTTCCCTCCCTCAGCTCCGTCATGA
Organism: Neogale vison; assembly: GCF_020171115.1. Taxonomy (NCBI): domain Eukaryota; kingdom Metazoa; phylum Chordata; class Mammalia; order Carnivora; family Mustelidae; genus Neogale; species Neogale vison. The sequence goes on from NC_058096.1 coordinate 220,316,007, forward strand.
CGTGACATTGGTCACCTGAATCAGCTTCCTCTCTGTTGCAAAAGGGGGAGAAAGTGTAACTGACTGTTCTGGGGGCTGCTAGAGGCATCAGCTCTCCCCAGAGTTACTTCTGCTTCGGAGATAACCACGCGTCATTGATGTCAATGCCAGCATAATTACCCAAGTGAAGAGATCCATTTTTGATTTCAACAACATGGGGCTGGGGGATGGTGATAAGGCGAAGTGATCGTTCTTCCCCAACACTTCCTCATACCTGTGAGCCGGTCCTGTTGAGGGCCCCTTCCAGCACATCACCCACGGAATCTGACCTCACCCTTCTCACCTGAAAGTCCATATTCCTCTCCTGCTCCCAGAGGATTCCCTAAGAAGTGGCGTTCTGTGCTCCCTGGGGGGTTAGGGAGGCAGAGAGAGAAAGACTCCACCTGCACCCTGACCATGGTCTTCCCGCGTGCTGGGCTCCCCTCAGTGCTTCAGGACCTCTTCTCTTGGTCCGTTGCACTTCCTGGGGGTGCAAACGTGGGCAGACCCGGTTCCATCTCTACCTGCGTGGGGCTCTTATTCTGATGGGGGAGACGAGCAATAAATTGATCTCTGAAGAAAAACCCTGGGGCTCAAAGGACCGCCTCAAATACCAGCCCGTCCTCAGCTGGATCCCGACCTGCCAATGGGAGGGTGGCAGCCAGGGAGCCCAGTGACCCCCGCGCCTTGTCGTTGGGGGGCAGCTTCCTGGCACCGATGGGGCTGTGCTCACCCCTCCACACCCTCCAGATGCCCCCTGTCCTACTCTCCCGCAGCCTCCCAGAGCCCAGTGAGCAGGGGTGCTCAGGGAGGGGAGGAAGGGGCACCCTGAGGGTCTGAGGGCAATGCCACGCTGATGTCACAGTGAAGGCTTCAGCTTCCAGCAGCGAGGGGAGAGCAGTCAGGGGCCAGGGAGGACCAAGGAGGCGGCTCCTGGGCCCGGGCAAGACTTTGGAGAGGAAGGGGTGGCAGAAGGAGCACACTCCTGGGAACACCTTGTGGCTCTGGGTCCTAACTGCCCCGCAGGGGCCCCACCCACCCACCTCTCACTCGCTGCGCTGGAGCAGGGAGGCCCGGGGCTGAAATGAAGGGACGCCAGGCCTTTGCCTGAAGATAGCCGGAGACAGCCAGGAGGCGCCAGGTGGGGCTTAGAGGAAACAAACTTGGCCCTGAGCTGACAACTGTAGACGCAGGTGTCCCTTACTCTGTTCTTGCCACCTCTGTGCATTTGTACCTTCCCGTAGTAAAACTATCTTTTAACGGGGAGACTCCAGCCCAGCCCCCAGCATGTGTGCTGGGTCTGGACAGGGCCAGTGGCCCGAGGTCGGCTGGGGCTGAGCTGTCCCTGGACTGACGCTCACTTTGGGTCTAGAAGGGCGTGGAACGTGTGCAACGTGGTGGGGCCCCCCGGGTCGGCAGAGGACAGGGAGACCCTCACAGCTCGTGGCTTAGGCAGCCCTCCCCACCCCTGACCAACCTTCCCGCACAGGATCCGACCTCAGGCCTAGAGCCTATGCACGTCGCTCCCACCCTTCAAATCCCCAGCACGGGTCGGGGCTTTGGTGTTCACACCTCAAATGTCCCCTGATCGGGAAACAGATACACACTGCTCTGGGGGGGTCCGGGCGGGTGGGCCTCCTCTGCGCCACTGCCCGGTGTGGGGGCTTGACTGTGTGGACGGCTCCTGCCCTTCTGACCCGATGCTGAGCTCTGGTGGGGAGTGGGAGAGGGTGGGCAGCGGCTTGGCTGCCTTCCGGCCTGGGCACAGAACCTGGCACGGAAGCCTCTTCAGTCCTGTGTCCCATTTCTGCTTACAGCGTCTCTCTGCGTCAGGGACATGAGGATAGGTCAGTCCACCTTTGTCCGCCGCCCTGTCTTTTGTTGTTGTTTCAGGAGGAAAAAGAAAAAGCTTTCCTGAGAGAGAACACACCACACCTTCCAGAATGTATGGTTCGGGCCACTCGGTCACCCCCCAGCCATGGGAACACAGAACTCTCAGCCGGCACACATGTCCTACCTCGGGGAGGAAGGACAGCCGCTGGCATCGGGTCTGAGAGCTGCTGGGAAGAGGGGCAGGAGGAAGGGGTGTCCAGGAATTCTCAGCCTGTTCTAGTAGAATCCGGCTGCCGCAGAGTGCAGAATTCCTGGTTGGGGCCAAAGATAGTAGCACAAGCAATAGGGTAAGAATTCAACCAGGACCTTCATGTTCACTGACCAGCGATGAAACAGGTGGCCGAGCTCCAGCCACTTAATCCTTAGATGAACGATTTGTCCCGCAATCACAAGATATTAGAAGGTGGACACACTCCAAAGGCCCACGTCGCCCCCTTCAGGGCCAGGGGCAGTGCTCACGGGTCCGCAGAGCTTTCTTCAACCCTCCTCTCTGTCTTGACATTCCTATAAGTTTAAGAGACATGTATCTAAATGATTAGGAAACACACCCAAGAGGTCTCAATCCCTTGCAGGCTTTTGTAAATTAAGTCAAGGAATCTGAAAATCAGGCTGAACATTGAAGGAATAAACACAGGAGCAGAGAGAAGCTATTAACTCATGTGCCCAGCATCTCTCCTATCCAGATCGGTGACAGTGGCCATGAATTTCCTCCTCATGTTAATGGAGAGAAAGTATGCGCTTCTCTTAATGAGTCCACATTAGCGTTTCAGCATTTGGGGGGATCCTGACGAATGGGAGCATATCTTTCTTCGTCTAGCTCCAGTGGCTGTTGGATAACTATGAAACCGCAGAAGGCGTGAGTCTCCCCAGAAGCTCTCTCTACAACCATTACCTTCGGCACTGCCAGGAGCACAAGCTGGACCCTGTGAATGCCGCCTCCTTCGGGAAGCTGATCCGCTCCGTGTTCATGGGCCTGCGGACGCGGCGGCTGGGCACCAGGTGGGTACATGGGGGTGCCCGGGAGCCCAAGCCCACCCGTTCTCCTGTGTCCTCTATGCAGATATGGAGCTTTTGGAGAAGGTGATCTTTCTCCTTCTGTCCACATGCCTCTGGTGGACTTGGAGTTGTTCTGAATTGGCGGCAGCATGGGCTGACTGGTCTAAGGTGGTTGGGCCCTCTCTCTCCTGGTGACTTTGCTCTAGCACTCTCTCTTTGCTTAAAATTCTCCATGATAACAGGTTTTCTTAAAAAGCAGCCTCCGGATTATCACGTTGAGTTGGATTTATGATTTTTTTGATGCTTTCTGCTCTGCCTAGACCAATCCACCACAGCCCACCTGTGGCCTGCAGCAGCCAGGGACTGTCACATGCCACAGACTTAATCCCAGGCAGGAAACAAACGCTCCTCCCATTAGAAAACAGCAGCCACACTCTATTCAAAGTGGGTGGGCTAAAGCACACAGAAGGCATGTCCTGCATGGCTGCTGTCTGTGAGGTCACATGTGGGGGTGGGGGTCACTCACACACCCTCAGAAACTGGCGTGGGCCCAACAGAATGTTCCCTGCCACCCTCTGATCCTTTACAGAGGACATCCTTACAGAGCATCAATGGTTACAGGAGAGAAGGATGGGGAGCCCCTGGTCTCTGGGGCCATAACCACCACTGCCTTTGGGGCCTCTCCAGAAGGCTCATGCATGGCTCCCACTGTCAGAGTGTCCCAGATGCTGGCCTCAGGATTGGGGCTTTTCTCCCCCTGCTTTTCCTCCTCCTGGCACCAGCCAAGCTTCTACCTCATCCAGATGGACCCATGCTCCACCCACTTGTCCCTATTGCCAGACACGTCTGTCCTTCAGGACTTCTCTCCTGAGGAGCCCTTCTGACCTACTTCTTAACCAAATTGTCTAAAGCCCTTTGATCATTCATTTCTCCCACAATAAGCTGATAGTGTTTCCCAAAGTTGGCCATTTTCCAGATCATGTTGTTCGACGATTGGGGGCAGGAGGTGATGACGATGATGATGATGGTGGTGATGGTGATGATGGTGGTGACAGTGGTGATGGTGATGATGGGAGAGTGATGACAGTGACGATGGTGATGCTGGTGATGGTGATGATGGTGGTGGTGGTGATGGCGATGGTGAAGATGGTGATGATGATGGTGATTGTGTCAATGGGGGTGATGATGGTCATGGTATAATGATGATGATGATGAAGGTGGTGATGGTAATAATGACAGTGATGATGGTGATAGTGACAGTGACGATGATGATGATGGTGGCGGTGTGGTGGTGAAGCTGGTGATGATGGGATAGTGATGGTGGTGGTGGTGATCATGGTGGTGATGAGGACAGTGATGATGGTGATGATGGCGATAATAATGGTGATGGTGGTGATGCTGGCAATGAAGATGGTGATAGAATAATGATGATGATGAAGAAGGTGGGGATGGTGATGGTGACAGTGATGACAGTGATGACGATGGTGATGGTGTCATGGTGGGATTGTGGTGACAGTGATGATGATAGTCATGATGGTGATGTTGGTGATGATGGTGAAGATGGTTGATGGTGATGGTGATGGTGATTGTGTCGACAGGGGTGATGATGGTCATGGTATGATGATGATGATGATGAAGGTGGTGATGGTGACAGTGACAGTGATGACAGTGGTGAAGATGGTGATGATGGGACAGTGGTGACGGTGGTGGTAGTAACGGTGGTGATGATGGCAGTGATGATGGTGGTGATGATGGTAATGATGGGATAGTGATAACAGCGGTGACGGTGGTGGGGATGATGGTGATAATGATGGTGATGGCGATGGTGAAGATGGGGATGATGATGGTGATTGTGTCAATGGTGGGTCATGATGGCAATGGTATGATGATGATAATGACGGTGATGATGGTGATGATGATGGTGGTGAGGCCATGCCCGATGACAAACTGGATCGCTTTTCCCACTGCAAGACTTCCCAGAGCCTTTACAGTACTAAGATCCAAGGGGCAATCTCCAAGAGGGGGATGCCAAGTACAGAATTTCCTAACCTCTCTGATCATGGAACAGCCCGTGAACATTTCCCACATGGTCCAGGGAACACTGATCCTGAGCACCCAAAATGAAGGGCCAAGAGAGAGCACTTGTCTTGTCATTCAGAACATCTGCAAAGAGAGCTGACCCTGAGATGCTTGGTTTCTAGGGGCAACTCCAAGTATCATTACTATGGGATCCGCCTGAAGCCAGACTCGCCCTTGAACCGGCTGCAGGAGGACACCCAGTATATGGCCATGCGGCAGCAGCCCATGCATCAAAAGCCAAGGTGGGTGACCTGGGCCCAAAGGCAGCCTGAGAACCAGCTTTCCTGCCCAAGGCAAGGGTCAGGTCTGAGTTTCTCTTGGGAGAACATACCGAGAAATGTTTCTCAAACATTAAATACACAGGTAGGAGGGGACTTTCCATATGTGATGGAAAAAATAGATTCATATGAACCTGTCTCCAATGTCCTAGGAGAGCCAACCCACAGGAGGCTGGAGACCTCGTCCAGCTAACAGAGCCTTCAGAGGTCACAAGGAGGCAGAGAGGCAGGCGGGGGGCAGGAAGCAGGCTCCCCGCTGAGCAGAGAGCTCGACATGGGACTCGATCCCAGGACCCCGAGATCATGACCCGAGCTGAAGGCAGAGGCCCAACCCACTTAGCCACCCAGGCGCCCCCCAAAAATAGACATTTTTTAGAATGGTTTTAGGCTGCCAGCAAAATTGGGTAGAAAGTGCAGTTTTCCATATGCCCACAGTGCTCACATGCACAGTGCACCCACCATCAATGTGGCACCAAAGCTGTGCATTGGTTACAGCTGGCAAACCGACATCGACACCTCGTTATCACCTCAAGTCCAAACTTGACATTAGGGGTCAGTCTCTGGGAGCTCCGTTCCAGTGGGTTTGTACAAACGTAGAATGACATGGCTCCGGGATTACAGATCACACTGAGTAGTTCCGCTGCCCTGAAAATGCTCTGTGTCCTGCCCATCCATCCTTCCCTCCTCCCCTCGACCTCCGGCAGCCACTGACCCTTCTGCTGCCCCCAGACTTTTGCCTTTTCCAGAATTCCACAGAGCTGGAATCCTAGATCTTCAATTTTCAACTATGGTGGGGGGCAGGGGTTGGGGAAGAGGTAATGCTGAAACTAACCCAAGAAGCCTGGAGAAGGAAGCTTATCTACTTAAGTTGCTGCTCCTTCCTGACATTTGGATCCAATGGCTGGAAAGGCCTGGTCGTTTTCTGGAATGTTCTCTCCTCTATCCATTGCACACTGACTCACCTTTTAAGGCAGGACTCAGCAAACCTTTCTGTAAAGGGCCAGAGAGCAAATATCTTAGGCTTTGCAGGCCAGACATTCTGTCCAGACTATTCAGCCCTGCCGCTGTAGCATGAAGCCAGCACAGGGGATACAGAGACCAGTGGGCGTGGCTGTGTGCCAATAAAACTTTATGCACAAAACAAGGAGCAGCACCGGCCCTCCACAGCTGTGGTCTGCAGGCCCCTGGTTCAGGGCCCCGCTCAAACGCCACGTCCCTGGCCGTCCTGCAGCCACACCTCCTTCCCCGCTTCCCTCTGTCCCTGGCTCCTCTCCGGAGTCCAGACTGCTCCACGCGGCCCCTTCGTAACTTGGCCCATCCGTGTGTGGCTCATACCCCACTTCAGCGGCTCTCAGGCCGTCCCACTGACTCCAAACCTCATATCCAATCGCGGGAGTTGGAGGGCACAGAAGACAGTCTCCAGAACATTCTCCAGTAGCCAACACGAGAGTGGAACCCACAGGCCATCCTGAAGCTGCTGGTGCACAGACGTGGTCTCCGTAGCGGCTGCTTGGTGTTAGCGTCCGGCCCCCCCAGACACCGCAACGCAGCGCACCGGCAGAGCGCTACCCCGGGAGCAGCGACACGTCTCACGGCGACCGGCTTGTGCCCTTTACGCTTGCAACCCCCGCCCGTGTCCGGCGCTCCACCCCTGTCTGAGAGACTTCTGTCTGTCCTCACGGAAGCCTGGCCCCGCTTTCCACAAGGAAGGGCGCTCCGTGCTGGAGTCGGGGCCCCCTGTCTCCCCACCACACGCTGTCGCCACCCTGCAGCCGTCCGCTGGGCTCAAGGCACCCCGGCCCCCGGGGAGCCCTTCTCTGTGAGTGTCGCCGTTCGCCGCCAGGACAGCCGTTTGCTCTGCTTTTGCTCGGGGGAAAATGAAAATCCCAGAATTTCCTTTGAGAACATCAAATAGTAAGATACTTGTGAAGTTCACTTACCTTCTGAGGGAGAAGTATTAGGGAGAAGAGGATACACATGCCCCCCACACAAGCAACCCCGAGTATCCGTCAGCGGCTGGCTGGATAAGCAAATGTGTCCATCCATCCAGACAATGGAATGTCACTCAGTCTTAAAAAGGAAGGACCTCTGACACCTGCCACCACACGGAGGGACCCCAGGGACACCGGGCTTAGCGAGAGGAGCCAGGCCCAGAAGGACCCATCCCGCAGGACCCCACTCCCAGGAGGGCCCCGGAGGAGTCCCGTCCCCAAAGACGGGAGAGGGCGGGAGCGGGGGCTGGGGTGGGGTCGGGGGGAGTCCATGCTTCATGGGGACAGAGTCTCCATTTAGGGAGATGGAAAGTTCTGGAGATGAAGGCTGGGGGTGACTGCAGGACAGTGTGAGCGTGCTTCATGCCACAGAGCTGTGCGCTTAGAGACGGTTACGGTGGTGAATTTCATGTTGTGTATTTTAGCCCAAGTTTTTAAACACGACACACACACACACACATGCATACACATGCACACACTCACAGCCCAAACTGAATCCTGCTCAGCTCTCTGCTCCTTGAGCCCCTTCGGGCTGCACAGCCGGGGCCTCATGGTGGCGCCGTGTCCCCTGCCCAGGTACCGGCCAGCCCAGAAGACGGACGGCCTTGGGGACAGCGGCTCGCATGGCAGCCCGCACGGCACGCCAGAGCAGGCCATGGCCGCGCAGAGCCTGCACCACCAGCAGTACCTCGGTGAGTGCCCCCCACCCCGTGGCCGGGGTCGGCCGGGAAAGCGGGGTCCGCTCAGCTCTGCCGGCGCCAGCCGCCTCTGCGGGGCTGCGCTGAACAGCCGGCCTGCGGAATACCTCTCTAATTACGGAGACGTGTTCTAGGTCAACCGTGAGGGCATTCCCCAAGATTGCAGAAGAGTCAGCAGGTGCCCCCAAAATGAGTGTGTACAAAATGACCATCAGAAAAAGAAGCAAAGAAAAGGAAAAGCCCGTCGGAAAGAAGACTAGATGTATTTGAAAACCTGTTGCCTGGGGTCTTGGCTGCCCTCCTCGGTTCTCTTCCCCAGTTCCCTGGAGCATTTAGGGTGCTCAGGATTCCTTACAACTGGCTCTGCGTCCTGGGGGCCTGACCCAAGGCTGCCTGGCCCTTCCCTGCGAGACCCCCTCCCCTGCCGGCCCCAGGGCCGCCGGGAGAGCACGTGACTCGCAGCCTGCCTCTCGGCTAGTGCCCAGGGAGGCTTGCTGAGGCCACAATCACAGACACACACACTGAAGATGGCTGTGGCCTTTGGGTATATTTAGTGTGTTTTTTGAGCCCAGAGAGAGCCCTTAAGGGAAGCAACTTGGGACAGCCACAGCCGGCCCCTCCCCAGACTCGCTGCCCTGGGTGGCCCCCAGGCTGGGGTGATGGGAGCGCCCGTGGAGTTCGGGGCCTGGGCTCAGGGCTCATCTGTGTCCGTGTATTCACTGTCCCCGGGAGATGACAGTGTTGTCCCCTATTCTGTTCCTGAAAAAAAACAAATCTTCAAAGTTGTGAGACCCAGGGCTGGGGGTGGTGGGGGTCACCGGCAACCCTGAGCCGAGTCCCCCGGCACCTGCGCCTGCTGCCTGCGGCCCTTCTGCAGCTCTGCTCCCCCATTTTCCTCCCAGATGTGTCTCGCGTCTTCCCTGAGTTCCCGGCGCCCGACCTGGGCGGCGTCCTGCTGCAGGAAAGCATCTCGCTGCACGATGTCAAGGCCCTGCAGCGGCTCTACCGGCGGCACTGCGAGGTGACCCCCCGGGGGGACCCCGAGCCCGGGCCCCAGGGTGGAGGTAGGGCCGGGCGGAGAGCAGAGCGAGCCTCCCACCCCGCCCCAGGGAGGCGCATCAGCCTCCCACGTCGCCAAACCCTCAGACCATCAGGTGTCCCCGGGTGACCCCGAGGAGGTGGGAGCGGCCCCCTGCTGCTTCTTCTGGTGCCGCTCCTGACTTCACGGCACCCCACTGTGGCTCCTGTCACAGCTGCCTGCTTGGCATGTCCCGACGACACGTGACGGGCCACGTGAACACGCACATCCGTGAGGCTGACGGGCTGTGTTTGTTCACAGGCGACTTTGGACGTCGTCGTGAACCTCCAGTTTCACTACATTGAGAAGCTGTGGCTTTCCTTCTGGAACTCGAAAGCCTCCTCGGGTGATGGCCCTGCCTCTCTACCTGCCAGGTAACAGCTTCGTCGCCCCCCGCCCCCCATCCCCGCCCCCCCACTTCGCCCCCAGGGAGCTGCTCTGGCTCCTTTCCCAGGACCCCAGGCTAACCTGCAAGCTGGGGACACCCACATGGTGACCCATAGACAAATGGGTCCCTTTCCCAGAACTGGCGCTCAGAGTCCCCCTCGTGTGTGTGTGTGTGTGTGTGTGTGTGTGTGGTTTCCATGCTATGTGTTCCCCATCCCCTTGCTTCCGCACGAGGGACCGTAGAGGGAACCCTGTGCCATCCCAAACAAAGGACATGTCATCCCCTAGCCACAAGCAGGGAGGTGGGCAGCGCGGGCCCGCCAGGGCATTGGGAGGCGGGGAGGGGTCCATCCCCTCCTCCTCCCCCGGGGGGGCCCCCTGCCACCCTGCAGGCTGCAGCTCACCCCGGCTCTCCCATTCCCCACAGCGACGGGGAGCCCGAAGGCGCCGTCCTCCCCAAGGACAAGCTGGTGTCTCTGTGTAAATGTGAGCCCATTCTCAAGTGGATGAGGGACTGCGACCACATCCTGTACCAGGCCCTGGTGGAGATCCTCATCCCCGACGTGCTGCGGCCGGTGCCCAGTAAGCAGGGCCGCTGGCTGCTGCTCTCTCCGCCACCCCTGTGCTTTCCATGCCCCCCGCCCCCCCGGGAATGAGGCTGCGGGGAGGCCTGCCACCCTCGGGTCGCCGCCCGCCCGCTGGCTCGGTGCTGCGGGGCTCCCAGTGACATGCCGGCTTCTGAGTTCCTCTGGGGCCCGGGATGCCCTGCAGGACATCCCTAGAGGGGGGGCGGAGTCACAGAACAGCCCTACCCCTGCGGGCAGGGTTGCTGAAAGCCCTGGAGAGGGTCTCGATCCACTGTGCCCCTCCGCCCCCCAGGACCACCTGTGGGCCCCTCCCCCAGCAGTGACACGCACCCCCTTCCCCCCACGGGGCACACCCTGCCGGCCCCTTAGAGGCTTTCCCTTGGGCCCCCAGGCTCCTGAGGAACCTAGGCCCTGAGGCCTCGCTCTTGATGAAAGACTGAGGGGTGGGGAGTGGCCCGTGGGTACACCTGGTGGGGCCCTGTCGATATGTGCACCCGTGGGCACAAGAGAACCTTCGGTCTTTCTTGATGAACCGGTGTGCTGCTTTGGGGCCAGAAAACGGGAAACAGCCAAACCATCGCGTTTCTCCTTCGGGCTTGCCTGCCGGACACTGTTCACGGCAGCGCTCGGTTAGAGTCTCTGTGTTAAGGTTTGAGTCGGGGTCTATTTGCTTTCACATTTTTGAAGTTTTTTTTCTTTTTAAACAGTCTGATTCGTTTCTTATTTGCAAGCCACCTCACAATAAATTTGGAAGTTGGTGGAGGATATGTACGTGCGTGTGTGTCGATCGAGGCTTCGCCTCGGCACTGTGGACTGGTCCCTGGAATTGGGGGGCGTCCTGGGCACTCTGGGGGTTTCAGCCTGGCCCGCTCCACGCCGGAGCTCCCCGCATTGTTGTGCCACAGATGTCTGCGCACATCCCCCAGCGTCCCCTGGGGGCAGAGTCACGCTGGGTGAGGAAGTCACGAAGGCAGGAGGGAGAGGAACGGAGACGAAGGCCCCAGGCGGCCCCAGTCCTTACCCGGCGCCTCCCTCACTAAATGCCCGAAGTTCTGCGGGTCCCGCCTCTGTCCCGCGTCCCTCTTCTCCCCTTGCTCTAACGGCTCCACTGCACGTGCGCCTCTTATGTTCCCGCTGATCCTGATCAGGATCAAGACCCTTTCCCACTGTAAGTGTCACGGCTTGTGTCTCCCAGGTACCTTGACACAGGCCATCCGTAATTTTGCCAAGAGCTTGGAAGGCTGGCTGACGAACGCCATGAGAGACTTCCCGCAGCAGGTCATCCAGACCAAGGTAACGCTCGGCCCTGCCCCCGGCTGGGAAGGGCTCCGGGACGGGCTCTGCCACAGGCAAAGCAGGCCGCCCCCGAGGGTCCTGAGGCCCATGAGCGCCGCCCGCACCCCCCCCCCAGGAAGCCTCGTGGATGCTGGCACTGTGGGACGGACACTTCCCACGGAAGCTGTCATTTGCTGTGACGCATTTGCGTGGACACATGGAATGTCCCTGTGCGCCTCATAGGAGGGGCTTCACCTCGCTGTCACCCTTCTTGCAACAATCTTGCCGCAAAGCAGAATTTAAAACGTGCCGAGCGGGCCTCCATGCGCGGGAGAGCGTGACCGCTGCTCTCGCACGTGTCTCTTAGAGACCTGGCCACAGGGGGGGCCACGTTCCCAGCATCGGGCCTCCCTGACCGCAGTCTGGAAGGATCTGTTAGACCAGCAACTCTCAAACCTCGGGGTGCGTGGGAGTTGCCAAGGTCATGGTTAAAATCGCAGAGTCCCAGGCCCCACCGCCACAAAGCCTGATCCAGTGGCCCCGAGAAATCTGTATTCCCCGGCCCTGGCCACTCGAGAGAGCCGAAGGAATTCTAGAAACAGCAGCATAAGCACCCTGTCCTGAGGGCCACCTCACCGAGGCTATGGCGTCTGCTCTAGATGCTGAGACGCCTCGGTGAGGTTCGTATCCTCCGGTTTAGTCTCACTCTTGGGTCCTGAGACAGTGGGAAGGGTGGATCCCTCTGCTCCCTCCCCTCCGCACTGTCCTGGAGCCCAGGCGCCCTCCTGGGGGGAGAGAGAACCAGCACTCCCCCCCTCCCCCCCCAGCTCTCACCCCCCCACCTCACCTCTGCGCCTCCTGCCCCTCCCCCGGCCACAGGTGGGCGTGGTCAGCGCCTTCGCCCAGACCCTGCGCAGGTACACGTCCCTCAACCACCTGGCGCAGGCGGCGCGCGCCGTGCTGCAGAACACCTCCCAGATCAACCAGATGCTCAGCGACCTCAACCGCGTGGACTTCGCCAACGTGCAGGTGACTTTCCCCAACACCATCCCCTGCCGCCTGGGATGGAGCCAGGGACCCAGCTGTAGATCTGCAACGGCACCGTGTGTGTGTGTGTGTGTGTGTGCGCGTGTCCGTGTCCCATCCCGCTGGCCTCACCTTCCAGCCTCCAGAAAAATGCTCAAAACCATAAAACGCAACCAGCAGCAAACCCAGCGGGCGTGAGAACAGGGTCGGGGCGGAAGCCCCCTGCAGCCCACCCAGGGCCCCGGGCCTCCAGGAGCTGGGACCCACACCCTGGTCCGCCCTCTTTAAGAATCCACCTTCCGGCTGCCGTCTTCACAGCGGTCTCGTCTGGGCTCCCAAAGTGCAGGCTGTGCTCGTGCGCGTCCTGCCACAGCGATCCTGGCGCCGAGTTCAGGCTCCGAGTTCACCCACTATATAAACACACACACTTTTAGAGAAGGGAGCCCTCAAAGTAAAACACTGCAAACGCACGGTGTGTAATCTGAGCTCTGGCCTCGGGAAGCGTGGGTTTACGCGCTGAACCAGCGCGGGCTCCCTCTCTGGCTGCGGTCCGGTGTATTGGGGGGGCCCACCCTGACCTGCCGCCCCCGCCCCGCAGGAGCAGGCCTCGTGGGTGTGCCAGTGCGAGGAGAGCGTGGTGCAGCGGCTGGAGCAGGACTTCAAGCTGACCCTGCAGCAGCAGAGCTCCCTGGACCAGTGGGCCACCTGGCTGGACAGTGTGGTCACCCAGGTCCTGAAGGAGCACGCCGGCAGCCCCAGCTTCCCCAAGGCCGCCCGCCAGTTCCTTCTGAAATGGTCCTTTTACAGGTAAGTCCGGCTCGGTTTCCAGGAGAACTCGGGGAAGGCACAGTGCGCGGACAGATGCAGCGTCTGGCCTGCGACTTTTCCTTCCAGACCTGTGCTCTCCCCTGACTGACGTGAGGCATCAGGAGAAGGGGGCTGGCGTGGCCTTATCCGCCAGGCCATAGCTCCCAGGGCCAGGGAGGGGAGCAGGCCGAAAGACCACCGCCCCCGCCCAGGGACCCCAAATCTGAGTTGGCTTGTTTACCTTCAGGGGACTTGGCCAGACAAAGCCAAGAAGCTTCTGAGCAGAAAACATCCCAAATCCCAAGCCGTTCCGCCCTGTCCACTGACTCGGCCTCTGGGTCCGCACCCGTTGAAGCGACCTTTGCCCCCCACGTGCTGGGCTGTCCACAGCCTTGGCTAAGCCGTCGCAGATCCGCAGCCCGCTGAAGCCGCCCGGCTCGCCCCGGTGCCAGAGTGCCGTCAGAGCGCCCGTGCACGCGGGCCCGGGGAGGCGTGCAAAGCCCTCAGCGGGACGGCCCCCGCCGCTCGCTCTTGCTTCAGCCCGTTAAAAAAAACAGGACAGGGCACGCTAACATTTTCAAAGTTGATTGGAGCAGCCCCCAGGCCGCAGGTGGTCAGTGAGCAAGGGGAGAGGTGTTTGCAGAGAATTTGCGGGAGAAAAGCAAGGAACTGAGGTCACTGCCTTTAGCGGCGGGGAGCCTGGCCCTTCGTGGCTGGGGCTCGACGGCCACTCTCAGGAGCCCACAGATCGGCTCCGGCTCGGTCCTGGTTTGCTTGGGCTCCGGGGCATCGGGAGTCCCTGCTGTGCGGACCCCCTGCACAGGGGGCTCACACGTGTCGCCTCCCTGCCTTGTCCCCTCCTGGTTCTTTTGCTACCACGGCGACGAGTGGGGAAGCTCTGAGGGGGGCCGTCGGGTGTTGGGGTCGGGTGCCAAGTGATCTCATCCCTTTAGATGAGGGGTTGCTTTTTCTGTGGAGAATCAGAGAGGAAGTATTTCCAAGCAAGAAAGAAACTCGTCAACACGACATGTAAATGAACAGGCATGGCCCATGTGCCAATAAAACTTTATTTCCAGAAACTAAGCTGTGGATTTCAGGCACTTTTCATAGGTCACGAAACATAATTCTACATTGGACTGTGTTTCCAACCATTTAAAACTGTAAAACGCATTCATAGCTCATAGGCTGTAGAGGAAGGGGCAGTGGGCTGGAGCCGGTCTGGATTTGGGGCCACAGCTTGCCAGCCCGGCTGCAGATGAAAGAGGCGAAAGTTCCCTAAGTTCTGTCTAGTTTGGCACCTACACCCCTGACTGAGGAGTGACCTGGATGGGAGGGAATCTCAGGAGGGAAGGCCGGGAAGGGCTGCCTGCTGTGGGCAAGTCGTAAGGACACCACGACTGACCACAGGCCATTGGCTAAAGGTTGTGTCAGAGACACGATGTCACGTTTCCACAGCCTCTTGCTTACAGCTGACCGCCCACCTGCCTTTCCCACCCCCACGTGTCCCCACCGCAGTCACAAGGGACATGGGTGGTCTGGGTGGCTCATGAGTCCTGGGGGCCTCCTGAAAAGCCTGGCTTCTCTGCCTGCCTGCAACCCCGTGCTCCCCGGAAGGCCCCCCCAGCCTCTGTCTGCCCATCCCCCAGCTCCATGGTGATCCGCGACCTCACGCTGCGCAGCGCCGCCAGCTTCGGCTCCTTCCACCTGATCCGCCTGCTCTACGACGAGTACATGTTCTACCTGGTGGAGCACCGCGTCGCAGAGGCCACTGGAGAGACGCCCATTGCCGTGATGGGAGAGGTGAGGGCCCTCCCGCCCTGGGGATCCCGGGACAGCGTGGGCAGTGTGTGGGACACAGCGGACAGCCCAAAGAGAAGACCCTTGCCAGAGGCCTGTGGGTGGGAAAGAGCTCGCATGCTGGAGCCAACCGACCTGGGTTCAGACCTGTCCTCTGCCACCGAGGGCGCTCCTGCCCCCGAAATGAGGCCCGGAACACCCAGCCCGTGGCGGGGGATCTCCTGTTGGAAAGTACAGAGAAAGTGTACCATTCCGACCGTTTTGAAGTGAATGATTCAGTGGCATTTAGTACATTCAGAGTTGTGCAACCACCACCTCTAATTCCAGAACATTCCATCGCCCCAGAGGCAAACCCCACACCTGTCAGTGGCCACCACCATCCCACTCCCCAGACGCTGGCACCCGCTACCTTCCTTTCTGCCAGGATCCGTCTATGATGGGCATCCCACGGGGTGGAGTCCCACATAGCATGGCCTTTCGTGCCTGGCACCTGTCCCTCAACACAATCCTGTCACGGTGCAGCCAGCTGAGCTACAGCGTGTATCTCTGCCGCACCCCTGCGGCCCATGAGATTTCCTTGGTTGGCCAATCAGCATTTGCTCTACCCATTCACATGCTGATGAACACACGGGCTGTTTACGGCTTGGGCTGCTGTGACCCCTCTGGGCACACGTTCTTGTTTGAACACCTGTTTTCACCTCTTTTGGGTACATTCCTAGGAGCGGAATTGCTGGGTCGTGTGGGATTGTTTTGATGAAGAAATGAGGTGATGCTTAGAGAGCTTTTAGTATGCAATAAGCCTGTCACCATGCAGAGGCCACAGTCCCTGTCCTCTTGGTGGCCTGCTTAGTGGGCACCCACTCAGCCCTCCAGCAAGATCCAGAAGGTGCCAGAGGGGACACACTAGCCTCAGCGCCCCTTCTCCTGGGGCAAGCGAAGCCTGTGTTAACTGTGGATAAAGGACAGTGCTAACATTCACCAGGACCAGGCCCCTTCGTGGAGGCCCCTGACTCCGGGCTTCTCTCTTTCAGTTCAACGATCTCGCCTCCCTATCGCTGACGCTGCTCGATAAAGGTGGGTGTGTCCGTAGCTTTTCCACGAGGCTCTCCCAGGGGCTCTTCTTCCCACCCTGGGCCTAGCTGAGATCAAGGCAGCTCCCGGGGTGGGTTGAGGGCCGTTAAGAGCTGCAGGTGAGGCCAGGATGGCAGCAGATGTCCCAGTGATGCTCATGCCAGCCCGGACCCTGCTGGGGCTCAGAGGAGCCGCCCCGTACCTCGTCCTCAGGTGGCTGCTTTGGGCCACCATCTAACCCTGCTCCCCAGGCACCCCCACTTCAGGCCCTGGGCTGCCTGTGTCCACCTGCCCCTACCCCAGCCCATTCCCTGCCCCACGCGGTAGGGGGCGCCAACTGCTGAGGGGAACCCTGCCAGGAGTGTGACCCAGCAGACACACACTGGTCAAGGGAGGTCTCTGGGAAGAAGGCCTCCCTGGGCACCGCATGGCAGCGTCCATGTCTGTGCACCCATCCGAGCACGTGCTTCTCTCTCCCTCCCTCCTGCGCCCCACACCCCTCATCCCCAACACTGACCCTGCAGATGACCTCAGCGAGGATCGCGGCAGTGAGGCCGACTCCAACGCCCGCAGCCTGGGTGAACCCCTGGTGAAGCGGGAGCGCAGCGACCCGAACCACTCCCTGCAGGACGTCTAGGTCCGGGTGCCTCCCGCAGGCTCCAGCCCGGGGCCTCCGAGCTCTACTGTAATAGTGCCTCTCAGATGGTGGGACCTTTGCGCTGACTCCGGGGGCGCCAGTGCACCCTCAAGGGACATGCCATTCCTCCGATTTTCGTCATTAACCCACAACAGAAGGTCACATCGGGCTCCCGAGTGCCTGAGCTTCTCACCTCATGCCTCCTGGGTCATCTTTTCCTTCTGAGTGTTCTTACTCTCTCCTCTGCCGGGCTGTGAACTTCGGTCTGAGTCTCCACATCCTGCCTGAGACCTGGAAGGGGCCGTGCTGGGCGAGCCGGCACCTCCACATTAGGCTTCTCAGTTCAGTCGCTTCCAGTTTCCACCATTCTTTTTTAAAATTTGGATCCCAGGAGGGAAGGGGTGTCCTGCAGCTGCTGGGCAGTACTGAGCGGACTGGTGTCCACGGAGCTCCCTGCCGTGGTGCCCCGTGGTGGGAAGGGACCACCTCCACGCTGTGCCCAGGGCCTCCTGCCCTGCTGGCTGGGCCAAGGCGTGGAAGCCGACCCCCAAGAGCCCCATCTGCAGATACCACAGGTCCCCAAAAGCAGCTGTCAATCACCATGGCCCCATGTGGCCCGAAGAACAAGTCATGGAAACGGCCCGCCCATGCCAAGACATAGTGGTGTCTTCAAGAATCAAAACCAGAAGTTTTATCAGCAACTGGGAGGATTTGGGTTCTGTCCGAGTTCACGCCAACATCAAGCCAAACTGCTGGGTCTGGAATGAGTTTGTTCCAAGGGGGCTGGGAGGTCGGTGTTTCAGTGATGCCTTCAGAGGGCAGCCATCGGGCCAAGTCTGCCTGGCTCCCGCTCCATAGAATCTTCTGGAATGCCTGCCTTTGAATTAGCAATCCTGGAGCACTTCGACCCAGCACGAGTCCCAAATGAAGTCGAAATTCTTCGCTGGATGAAATGAACCCCGAGGACTCATACAGCCCTTGAGCTGTGAACACTCCGGATCTGTACCCGCCGTAACACATCGCACTCGGTTAGCTCCGCGCAAGAGTCCTGCCCCCAAACCAACTGCAAAAAAGAAAGACAAACCTCTGGTCTGGGAAGCACCATCTTATGAAATGCAATAGTTTCTCTTTTTGGAAATATGTTTATATCAATAGTTTTGTGCTCTAATTGTTATTAGAATGTTTCTTATGAACATGTATATTGCGGTATATTCGGTCCCCCATATTTTTCTTTTCATTCATGCAGAAGGTACTAATGTAAACTCACGTGGCCTTGAGAAAAACCTTAACTTCCCAACAAGCCGCGCACTCCTCGGTCCACCCCAGGTGTGCAGAGCAGTGTGGAGGGGAAAGACAGGAAAAGCTAGGCGCTTGTTTTAGAAACCAAGTCTATCATAATCACAATGTTTGTCTGGTTTTACGGTTCAAGACTTAGATGAAATCAGACCGAAAGAATGTCTTTAAAATATATATCTCCCCTCCCGGGAGACATTTAAGCTCACAATTTGTGGACTGCGACGGCCTGTCTTTTCTTCCACGTGGGGTGAGTAGTACAAACTGGGCTCCCGCCTTGTGCTCCTGCCTTTGCAGGACTCCACAAGGAACAGCACAAGTGACGGTAAAGACATGTGTCTTCCAAGCCCGTTTTCGTTTTTCGGCGATCCACACTCCAGCCCTTCCCCGCCACACACGGACACACACACACACGCACACACAGTGGCCCTGGAAAATGCAGGCCTCCCTCCAGGCCCATCCCCTGCCCTGGACTGCCAGCCTGGCCGGGCTCCTGCCATGTGAGGCTCCAAGGAGAAGCAGCGGCCTCCAGCACTTTCTTCTTGGCTCCCTGGGGAGTGTTCCAGAAGGAGCAGATTCCCTGAGCTTCATTTAGCAAGGCCAGCTCTGGGCCAGAGATGGCAAGAAAGCAATGGTCAGCCCCGGAAGATCAGGACTATTTGGGAGTGGACTAGAGTTACCCAGATACGGCAGAACAAAGCCCCGGCCCCAGGCACTGATGAAACCCTCCGGTTGTCCCCAGGACTTACTCGGTAGAGGGTTGGGGGCCAAACTTGGGAATCCCCTGAGAATCACTGCATGAGCTTGTGCGAACGTGGCCAGTGCCTGGTGGAATTACCATGGGGGCTGGAAATCCGCGTTGTCTGGACCACCCTTGGCAGAGGAGAGGGGATCCGACACAGAGTTATGGGACTTTGAAGAACCCCTGCAGAGGAGCCCCAGCAGGCTCGGGAACGAAGGAAGGCCCACGATGGGAAGATGTTCCAGAAACACGCGACACCATTTCTGGTCAGCCACCCCTAAAAGTTGCTCTTCTTTGCCAGGCAGGTGCCCCACGTCCCCCAGAGATGCTCAGCCTTGGCCCCAGCCCAGGCCCGTCTATCCCCAGTAGAGGTCCTGAGGCCCCTGGGTGGGGCTAAAATCATCTGCCTCCCTGGGCTGGGACCTCCAGGGGCCTGCACGTGGCTCAATGCTCTGCCGTCACCATCTTCAGATTCAAAATAGTTTTTGAAGAAAGGGCCCGTGCTTTCGTTCTGCACTGGGCCCCAGGGCAAACTGTGTGGCCAGTCTTGGGAAACTCCCAGGACATGACCATGCAGACTCCCCTTCAGCTGGGCGGCTGGGCCCTGTCCCTGTGGTGAGTCTCTACCGGGCTCTGAGAACCCAGCGGAACCCCGACTCGCCCCATCCTCTTGTCGTTCATGACCGCAGCCCCTCTGCAGCCTGACATCCCTGAGCACGGCCAGCCCTTGCACCAAGCAGCAGCGAGCCAGGCCAGGTGCTGGGGTGGCAGGGTGCCTGGAGGAGGAGAGCCAGGCCCTGCTCCTGGGCCTGCGTGGCTGGTGAGAGATGAGCCCAGGTGATGTCTCCATGACCGCTGCCCCAGGAACCAGAGAGGAGATGAGCAGGGGAGACTGCCGAAGGCCCACAGTCTATCAAGTCCCCTAGAAAGCCCATGGAGTAGGGACCCAGGGTACAGGGCCAAAAAACAAAGGGAACCTAGTCCTACCAAGAGCCTTTGGGAGGTTCTAACTAATCACGACTCCGTACTAGATGCTTCTATCCAATCTCCTCTTTTTGACAGTAGGTGTTCCCACATTGTACACATGGGAAAATTGAAGCTGCTGGCTGGAATGCAGATATGATGGCTGGAGCATCAGCAGCCATTTTTAGACCTTGAGGTGGGTATCCTATAATAAGGAAGGCAAAGCAGTGAGACAGAAGGAACCTGGATCCCTGATGATCACGGAGCTGCATTACAATCCTGACAACCCACAGCCAAGAGTTCCATAAGCTGCACTGGGGAGGGGAGAGAGGGGGGCAGGGGAACCCACAGCTGTTCCTGCCCCTGGGAACTCTCTGGAAGCAAGAACTCTGAAGCAAGCTGTGAGGTGCACCCCCTGCACATACACACACACTCCAGCTGTGGGTGTGCTAAGAAGGGAGAGACTCTCCCTGGCTGAGGCTATCACCCCCTCCACCACTTTTCCTCCTGCAGCTCTGGCTGCTGCCCGTCTTCTCCAGGCTCCCATTCCAGAATTTCATCCTTACACACCTCCTGTGACCTTGTCCAAACTCAAATGAAAATGCTTCACCACGTGCTGCTGACTTGCCCCACAGCAGCCCAGCCCACCACTGCTCAGAGGCGCGTGGGTGCCTTCCCCTCCCCCTGGCAAAACGGGAGCTCAGCATCCGACGTTTCAGGCCACCTCCTCTTGTCTCCGTCACGGCGCTGCCCACCATCCATCCAACCGTCCAGACCGGAAACCCAGGGCTGCCTGCATTGCCCCCACCCTTCCTAACCTCCCCAAAATGCCCATAACATGGTCACTCTCTCCTTCCTCCTTTCCACTCCCCAACTCCTGGTGGGAAGTCAGCATGGCGGGGGAAATAGGGCTAGGCTATGCGAGTTTGAGTGCCAACTCCACGGTCCCGTGGTAAATTACAACTGACCTTGAAGGTAAATTACAACTGACCTGGAACAACATGGGGTTAAAGGTGCCAACCCCCCTTGCAGCCAAAGATTGCACATATAACTTTTGACCCCCCAAAACACTTAATAGCCTACTGTTGACTGGAAACCTTACCAATAAATAGTCAATTAACCCCTATTTTGTTTGTTATATGTATTACCTACTGTATCCTCAAAGCAAGCCAGAGAAAAGAAAATACTAAGGAAATCGTAAGGAAGAGAAAGGGCATTTACAGCACTATACTGTATTTATTGATATAAATCTGCGTGTAAGTGGACCCATGCAGCTTGAACCCATCGTGTTCGAGGGTCAGCTGTACTTTTTTTTTACTAAACAAATCTTTTATTTACTACTTTAGTGGGGGAGGGTGCACTGTTCCTGGAGGTACTGCAATACCAGGTCGATGCGTGGAGTGGACGGAGCAAGCTCCTATTCCAACTCCTTACTCCAAAAATCCGTTTATTTTTTTTAAAGATTTTATTTATTTATTTGACAGAGATCACAAGTAGGCAGAGAGACAGGCAGAGAGAGAGAGGAGGAAGCAGGCTCCCCGCTGAGCAGAGAGCCCGACGCGGGGCTCGATCCCAGGACCCTGAGACCATGACCTGAACCAAAGACAGAGGCTTTAACCCACTGAGCCATCCAGGCGCCCCTCCAAAAATCTATTTAATATATTGTCCTCGGATAGATGACATATCAGATATTAAACTGATAAGAACAGATACTGGGTCAGCTGTACTTAAATCAGATTCTCCACCTCTACCTCACAGCCTTGTGAGCTTTAAATAAGTTAATACTTAGCACTGGAGTAAGCACTCAGTTGTGTCTCAGCCTCAGCACTGTGGACACTTGGGACCAGACCATTCTTACTGGCGGGGCGTCCTGCGCACTGTGGAATGTGTGGCAGCCTCCCCGGCCTCACCCCTCCCTGCCAAGCACCTCCCCCCTCTCCCGGCAAGCACAGAGGTCTCCAGACAGCACCCAGTGGCCCCTGGAGGGGGAGGGGCAGCAGAAGGGACCCTGGGTGAGAACCACTGGGTGAAAGCACTGTCGTGATGACCAGTTCCCTGCATCTTTTGAACCTTGGCAACTGCATCAGTTATCACCTTTCTTCCTCTCCCCACACTTCACACAAACCCTTACTCCCTCACTGCTCTTATTTCTCGCTCCTGGAACTCAGGAGCGGTCTCATCTGGGGCTCTTTCCCCTTCCCTGGACTTCCCACCTAACCTCCATGCCTTCACACACACATACGCCCGCCTCTTTAGCGCTTCTCTTAATTGCTGCCTCCTCCAGGAAGCCTTCCTGGAAGCTCTCCCCCTAGATTAGGATCCTTTATACGCCACCTTTCCCATAAGCACTGTGGGTGCATAGCTCTTGTCTGCCTTGCTCAACACCGTATTTCCCCAAATCTAACACAGTGTATATGTAGGCTCCGCACACATGTAGTGACTGAGTAAAGGTTTCTGGGAGAAGGTGCTATTCATGGTAATCATGGGAATGTAGGGGAAAGGAGGAGAAGAAACCCATGGAGAACACTAAGGAATGGCCAAAGGAAAGAAAAATCCATTCAGGAGGGCACCACCAGAATTATTTTTTTCTAATCAGAACGGGGCTTTAGAAGAATTTTTCTGGTACAGTGGATTATACATAAGCCAGAAGCAAGGCCAGTTAGGTACTTGATAAGATGGTATAAGTGAGGGGTAGGGAGTGGGGGTAGTGGAGATGGGGTAGTGGAGACAGAGCTGGGGAGGGGAGCAGGCAGAAGTGAGGGGTTCACTACAGCCCCGTACCCAACAGCAGATTGAGTGGGTTATGAAATCAAATTGGTGGGTTATGACCAGTTTAGTTTTTTTATTTTAAGATTTTATTTATGTGAGAGAGAGACCTAGCTAGAGAGGGAACACAGCAGAGGGAGTGGGAAAGGGAGAAGCAGGCCCCCCCGTGGAGCAGAGCCCAATGCAAGGCTCACTCCCAGGAACCTGGGATCATGACCTGAGCTGAAGGCAGACGTTTAATGACTGAGCCACCCAGGCACCCCCCCTTTTTTTAATGGACCACGATAAAAGTAGAAAACATAAGAAGTATGGATGGGATAAAGATAAACTTTACTTTGTGAAGTTGTTTCAGTATAATAGGTGCATATACATAAGAGGACATCAAGCTGTCATGTGAGCCTAAGGTACAATGTACTGGATATAGGAAATGCATTGACTACATGTACGTATCAAAAGCCACAAGTACTAACCGGTAATTCTCAGCCTATTTTGAGGTCATGGGTCTCTTCCAGAATCCTCTGTGATAGATGTTGGTGGGGTTTTGCCATCCAGCTTCCATTCCACCACCTTTTGGAATAACACCCTGATTCCCTTTTGAGGAATGACTTTTCTTCCATGGATTTAAATACCACCTCTACGTGGGCACTGGAAGGAATGGGCTTGGCACAGTGGGGAGCGATAAGGTGAGTAAGGGAGGGAGGGAGGGAGACCTAGAGGGCTTCCTAGGTCCTAGCCAGGACTTAGGGCTTCATTCCAGGAGTGACAGGCCCATGAACTCAAAATAGATTGAGATCTCCCCTCCATCGGCTCTCAGATGTATGACTGCCCACCAACACCTCCACTTGGATATCTCCAGAGACAAATGGCATCTCAGACCAGCATCTGCACCTGGAGGCATTCGCTCAAGGGTTGATGATAAGTAGTTGGAGGCATGAGCTGGCTAGAGTCCTAGACTGGATGGGTGGGGAAAGCAGGGTGGGGGGGCGCCGGGTAACAGTGCCCCACCATGCTGGACCCAACCAACACTTTCTCCTAGAAGTCTGAATTGTGAGCTGAATGTAAGACTGAAAGCAACAGAAGTGTGGGGGCTCTCCGAGAGGTGTCCCACGCATTCTGCTAAACTGGCTGCCAAGACCCACTGGCGCCCATGCAGTTTCTTCTTTTCCCCTTGACCTTAGGAACATCTTTATAACTTTCCGGCAACTTCTCCCACTGCTTACATTTGCCAGAAGTGTTCTGGGGGTTTTGCAACCTGTGTCCAAACCAACACACCCTCAGTACCCAGGAATTTTGCAATCGGACTCAGAAGGGATTCTCCGACTCCGTAGGTCTTCCCAGATGGAGGGGCAACGTGTGAGAGGCGGCTGGGAGTGTAATTCGCAGAGCAGCAAGCACAGCGCAACCAAGACAGGATCTGCCTCTGCTGGTGCAGGCAGCGCCTACCTGACCTGGTTCATGGGAGATGTCGGACCCCCCGCTGAGACCGCCCCCCCCCCCCAATTGACACAGAGTCTTTGAGTGCCCAACATGCTCAGTTACTTGGAAGGAACTGAATGGCTTCCCAATCCTCTGCCGCCCCCCAGTGGTCACTGTGTGACATGGCCGCTTCCTTTTCCCCAGGGGGCACAGAGAGCTGGATTTTTGCCCAGACAGGAGGCAGGGGTTTTTTTGTTTTTTGTTTTTTTACTAAATTGCAACAGTGCGAGATAGGAAAGGCCACAAGCAACAGATTGAATGAGCTAGCTTCCTTCTTTCCCTCCTCTGCCTCCCCTTCTCTTCCTCAAATAGTCCCTATTTATTTACATAGATTCAGAGTATCTCCCCATGAGATACTCAGTAATTACACTGGGAAAAGTAGGAACCCGGCAGAGGCTATCTAAGCCAAGTGATCTGAATTGTCATCACGCATGGTACAAATCGACACCATATGCCTCCCGATGGGACGCACCTAGCTCGACACATCGCTCCTGCATTATTCCTGCCAAAAATCGGTAACCTGAGTTTAATCATGAGGAAATGTGAGTCAAACCCAAAATTAAGGGACATTCTTCCAAATACCAGTGTCATGGTCAAGAAAAAATTAAGACCAAGAAACTGATCCAGACCGAAGGAGACTAAGGAGAAATGACATCTGAGAGCAATGTGGGATCGTGCACTGGATCCTGGGACAGGGAAAGAAATCAGTAGTGAGGAATGGTTGGATTTTTTTTTTTTTAAGATTTTGTTTATTTGACAGAGATCACAAGTAGACAGAGAGGCAGGCGCGGGGGTGGGAGGAAGCAGGCTCCCCACTGAGCAGAGAGCCTGATGCGGGGCTCGATTCCAGGACCCTGAGATCATGACCTGAGCGAAGGCAGAGGCTTCACCCACTGAGTCACCCAGGAGCCCCTGGAATGGTTGAAATTTAGATAAGATCTGTGTATTAATGAATGGTATTGCATCAATGTGAATTTCTTAGTTTTGGTCATTGCACTGTGGTTTTATGTAAGATATACTATTTAGGGAAGCTTGATGAAGACTCACATAGGAAAGATGTTAGGGTTTGAAGCCGATGGCCAAGAAAGAACTCTTGAGATGTCTTAAGTGCAAAAAAAGGTGGTTTTATTAAAGCACAGGGGCAGGACCCAAGGGCAGGAAGAGCTGCACTGGGGTCATGAGTGACTCATTTTAACTTTCAAGTTGGGAGGTGGCTAGGGATAGCGTAAGTCTCTAAGGAATTCCGGAAGCAAGTTTTTCAGGACCTTGAGGGGGTACCTCTGTTAGGAAAAGATCATTTATTACTAATAAAACCTTAGTCATGAGACCCTTCACATGTATATCGATGGGTCATATGCTTGGGGGGTGATTGCCAACATATATCTTGGCGGGGGGAGGGGAGTAGAGAGAAAGGCAGTTTTCAAAGGAATTTTTTTTTTCAAAGGAATTTTTATATGTTAAAGTAGACTTACAGGATCCTGGGGGTCGGGCTAAGATTGCCTTTTGCTCTTAGCAAAGTAATGTAATAAGGCAGTTGAATGTCTGCCTGTTTCAAGGACTTGTCAATAGGCTGGAAGTAGTAAGGAATTTAATGATTTTCTTTTGCCTTTGTTTCCCACATCAAAGATTATATAGAATTCTTTGTGTTTTTTTGCAACTCTCATTTAAGTGTATTTTAATTTGAAAAGTTAAAAATCACAAGTAAAATATAGTAAGTATTTCCTCCCAATCCCGTACTATATTTAGCTGCTGCAGAATACGGGAGTGAGGGAAGCTGATGCACGCAGCTTGGGTCAGGACCCACCCCACCGCCCATCAACATTAGCATCAGCCACATGGGAAATCCTGCGGTCAGGAACCCTCAGTGTGGGCTGAGGGAGGACAGGGAAGGGTGCTGAGTGGAGGAGGCAACCCAGCTTGACCCCCTTGCCCTCACCTGACTCTGAGCTCCTTGAGGGTGGGGAAATGTGTAGCTGATTAACCCATGGGGCCTCAGTCTCAGTGTGGGGGTGGGCCCAGAGCAAACACCTGCCCATCATGGGAAGATGAGAACCTAATTGCTGCTGTGAAGGCTGTTTTTACTGGAGCCCAACTACAGAAGCCGTTTAGAACATGGCTGTGAAGGAAGTTCACAGTTCTCAGAGCACCGCCAAGGCTCGGGGGTTCCTCACACTTGTCTCCTGGTAATCCGAGGAGCAAGCAGGCAGCTGGGAAGCCAGCCGGTCAGCAGTTCATGGTAGGTCCTTTGGGTCCTTCCATATCCCACTCCCAACCTCTGTATTAGGAAAAACTCCAAACTCATTGCTGTGCTTTACAAGGTCCCGCATGCACCCTCCTCCCTGACCTCATCTCTTCTCTCTGTTCTAGACGCACTGAACTCCTTTTGGCTCCTCCAGCTCACCAACCTGGCTCCTGCCTCAGGACCTTTGCACTCACAGATCTACTAAATGTCACCTCCTCAGAGGGGACTTCCCTGGCCAGCCAATCTGAAGTACCCCCTTTTTCTTTCTTTCCTCCCTGTCTCCCTTTCTGAGTAGACTCCTCGTCCAGCATAGACCCCAACCTGGGGCTTGAACTCACGACCCTGAGCTCAAGACCTGAGCTGAGATCAAGGATGAGATACTTAAACAACTGAGCCACCCAGGCACCCCAATTTCCCTTTTTCTCTGTCACTATATGTTATTTTTTTCCTGTAGTACTCGTCACTATCTCATATGTTTGCCAGTCTATTGCATATCTCCCTACAAAAGAATACAAAACTCCACGAATGCAGGGTCTAATTTCCAGGAAGCCAGGATCTGTCTTGTTCCAGCTGTTCCAGAAAAGCAGATGAAAGCTGCAACCTCTGTCCCTGTCATGACCTAGCCTCACAGGCCGGTGTCCCTTTCACTGTACTCTACTCATGACCGCTAAGTGCACCTCCACTCAAGGGAAAGGAATGGGGACCTCATTTTTTTGATGGAAAGACGGTCAAAGAATTTGGGACCTTGTTTTCCAACTACCACCAGTAAGTGATAAAGAAATATTTATTTAATAAATAAATAAATGTTGACGGAGTTAATTTGTTAGAGACCAGATAAAGCAAGAACAGGCCTGAGGGGCGACCGCTGGCAGCCACTGGCACTTTGGAGACAATTGTGAAACCAGCGGAAACTTAGTGGGCTCGTCAGGCTGATAGGTCTAGCATCTCTCCAGGTCCCTTGGAAAACAGCAACTGGGTTATATTTAGCAAGTGATGACGTGTTGCTGGGAGGTGCCCAACGTGTGGGATGAATGTGGTATATGAAATGACTTCAGGAGACATACAGATACTGCAGGAGAGGACACCTAATCACATGATTTAGTTATCCTGTTTTCAGTCCCCCTTTAGTACTTTTCATCGTGTTAAGGAGAGTCTCCGCCGAGTGACAATATGCCTTTAATAACCCTCTAATACTGTGCTAGTATCTCTTTACGTCAGAGAAAAAGCAGGCTTGGGGCTTAGCACCTTGGCAGTCAATAATGTCTAACCCAGAATTTTAAAATTTTCATGTTTATTTTTACAATTATCTCCTACTCATGGCTTAGTGGTTTTCTATTCAGATGGTGATATACGCTGTTTAGTGTAAATGTAAACCAATAAAAGGCCTGTAAAGAAAGTATTAAGCTCATTAAGGGTCAGAGTTAGACAGATGGCAAAAGCCAAAAAGATCTACCCAAGAGAAAATATATCTAAAATGAAATATAATGAAGCCAACAAACTAAAAACGAAAAAACTTGAGCCTACACACTGCTGGAGACCTGACGGACTTAATGACCACCAGGGTCCTTTCCAGCACTGGCATTCCAGCTCTTCCTAGAGAATTTCTAACTCAAGGTCTGTGGCCTGGGCTTCTATTTTGGTGGCAAAACGTAGGGTAGGAAAATCAAGGCTTTTATTGTTAATAAGTTAGTGCAATTCTTAGTAGTATTAACCATTTCTCATCCCCCAAAATAAGTGAAAGTTTTGAGCAGAGCTTCTCAAGGTCGGACATGCATAGGAAGCCCCCGGGGAATCTTGTTAAAAATGTGGCTTCTGTGGGCATCTGGGTGGCTCGGTGGGTTGAGCCACTGCCTTCGGCTCAGGTCATGATCTCAGGGTCCTGGGATCAAGTCCAGCATCGGGCTCTCTGCTCAGCAGGGAGCCTGCTTCCCTCTCTCTCTCTGCCTGCCTCTCCATCTACTTGTGTTCTCTCTGTCAAATAAATACAATAAAATCTAAAAAAAATGTGGCTTCTGAATAAGGTCTGGTTTAGGACCTGGGGTTCTGTATTTTTAAGACGCTTCCAGGTGATGCTGATGTTGCTAATTTGGGGACCACACTGGAAAAACAGCAAGCTCTAGGAACAAATACAATGTGTTCTGAGCATCTCTTCCCAGCTCTGAAATTAGTGATGTTCGCATTAGTAGACTGAAATCAGCCATGGTTGAAGAACTTACACCAAGAAAATCAGCACTACAAACCAGGGTTCAATTTCATTGTTTTATTAATTATGTTCTAGGCTAAAAAAAAAAGTGACAGGAAATATATAAATAAAATTTACAATAAACTACAGCACCCAAGCACACATATAAATACATATACATACACACAGACTGATACACACGTTCTCCTCCAGAGAAGCAGCTGTTAACCATCTGTGGGGCCCCACAGGTCCTACAGATGCTTACAGGACAACCATGTAGATTAGGGACTGGCAAAATCTTCCATAAAGACCCAAATGGCAATTTTTTTTTAAATTTTCTTTATTATTTGACGGGGGGGGGGCAGGAAGAAAACACGAGTGAGAGGAGAGGCAGAGGGAGAGGCAAAGTCCCTACCGAGAAGGGAACCTGAGGCAGACTCCATCAACCCCAGGCCCTTGGGATCGTCACCTGAGCCGCAGAGAGACGCTTAGCCGACTGAGCCACCCACGCCGCTTCCAAATGGCTAATATTTTAGGTTTTGTGGGTCTGTCGCCGTCAAAAAGGAGATAGCACCGCGGCTGCAGCTTGAAAAGCAGCCACAAACAACATGTAAATGAGTAAGTGTGGCTCTTTTCAAAGAAAATGTTATTTGTGAGCACTGAAATTGAAATTTCATCCAATTTTCACATGTCGTGCGATCTTCTTCCTCCGATGTCTTCCAACCACGGAAAGTGCGGACCACTGCGAGCTCACAGGCCACGGGCGGCCAGCCCGCTGCAGGACCCCGTTGTCTAGATCACAATGGAAGAGAGCGGAGCGGCGCTCGCGGCGCGTCGGGCCCGGACACAGAGCCCCGGCAGAGGGCTCAGCAGGCGCGCAGACCCGAGGGCTGGAAGGAGTTCGGAACGCTCCGAGGCCCGGGGGACCCCCGTGGCTAAACGGCCCCGAGCAAGAGGGGAGCATGCGAGCCGGGCGCGGGGAGCTTCGTGAGCCTTAACGAGAGGCTCAGAATTCACTCCAAACTCGGGAGAGAGCTCTCCAGGCGCGCGGGGCAAGGATGGGCCCTTGATCTAGTCTGTATCTAAGGACTCCTCGGCCTGCCGCTGGGCGCGACCGGAGCGCGGGGCCCGACAGGAGGCGGCGCGGTGTCCCCGGGGTGGAGGCGAGGCTGGCCTGGCCCCGCGTGGCCCGTGGCCCGGCGACCGAGCAGAGCCAGGAATGCGTTCAGACGGACTCCCGGCAGGTGAGCCGAGGCGGCCAGGAGGCGCGGCGCGCCCGACACCTTCCCTCCAGCCCGGCTCCCAGACCCAGACGCTCGAGGCCCCGCCGCGCCACGCGCCGTCCCGGGACCCCCATCCCGGTGCGCACGCCTCCCCCCCGCGGGCCCTCCCCACCTGATCCCTCCTCCCGCCGTCACTCTCCGACCCCTCCCCAGCTTCCCCCGCCGCCCCACGTGGCCTGAAGAAAACGCTGGTCTCAATAACTGGGCCCTCGGAAGGGGAAACTGAGGCGCCCCGAAGCCCTCCTGTCGGGCCTGCGCTCGTGGAAAACTACCCCCGCCCCGCCCCCCACAGATCCAGAGAGTCACCTCGGGGAAGGCCTCGGTCGCGGCTCCCTCGGCTGCTCACGGTTCCACCGCAAGGAACCTGGAAACAAGCGGAAAGCTGGGGCGTCGAAACACAGCCCCCTCCGCGCCGCCTCCCAGAACGTCGGATCCCCAATGCGCGCGAGGCTCACTACGCATGCGCCCTGCTCCGCCCATTCCCCCCGCCCCCTTAGTCGGCGGGAAAAGGAGGCGGGGGGCAGTTAGTGCGCAGGCGCGTGCTAGGAGCGTGGCCGGGCCGGGACCGCCCGCCGGAGCGCGAGTCCGCGCCGGTCTCAGCGCGCAGGCGCGAGCTGCTGGCTTCGGTCGGAGTCAGCTCGCCGAAGTGCGCACGCGCGGGAGTTTCTGGCAGAAAGCAGACGAGCCCGGGCCGGCGCGGGGCCTTGTGGGAGGGCTTAAGGAAGTAAAATGGCGGACCTGGCGAACGAAGGTAGGGGAGGCGCCGTCGGGGGCCAGCTGGCGGCCAGGGAACGGGCGGCGGGAGACCGAGGGGCCACAAGCCCGAGGGTTGAGCACCCCGGAGTGCGGGGGACTGTGTGCTCCGGGACAGCGGCCCAGCGGGCCCCACAGCCGCCCCCCATTGCGTCCCCTCAGGCTGGGCTCACCGGCCCGGCCCATCACTCCCGGCCCTGCCACCGTCCGGCCAGAGGGCTTTGAGAGGCCGCTGGAGCCATAGCTCTGAGATCTTTCTGCTCCCCGGGCCAGGTCGGGGCCCGAAGGGGGCGGTAGGCGCGGCCACAGCGCCTGGCCTCAGATGTAAATAGACCTCCGGGCCTGGTCGTCGCCCAGCGCGCCACGCTCCCTCCCGCGCCCCCTCGTTCCCGGGGACCGGCTAGTCCCTTTCCCCGGCCTGGCGCCGAGGAAGCCCACCCCCGAATCCGGTGGGGTTCTCATCCTACGCGGGCCCGCCCCATGCCCAGGATGGAGGACACCTGATCTGTTCCCCACCCCCTCCCCGAACTCGGCCCCCAGTTCCCGCCAGTTCCCCCAGATCCTTAGTGGCGACTTGAGAGTCGCTCCTCGGCTCCCTGCATTTAGGCCTGGCCACAGGATGTGGAGCCCTGAAAGCCGCGGCTGCTTTTTGGCCCTTTTTCGCGGCACTTCCAGAGAGGAGGAGAGAGAGAGAGAGACAGACTGTGCGAATTCCTTCCTCTCTGGAGCGCTGACATCCCACCCGAGCGTTTTTGACAAGGTTACAGTTCCCAAACCTCTCGAGAAAGCACTCCGTAAGCTGGTGTCTGCTCGAATCAATAGTGGTGTCGGTATCGCAGCAGCCTGAGGACTTCCGAGGCCTATTTTTAGCTCCCTCCGTTTCTAGGTGCACAACTGTAGTTCTGGCGAGCTGTCTACCTGCCTGGCCCTCTTCCCCCATACCTTGCTCCCTGCTGCCGGAGGCTGTCCCCAGGTTTCCATACCGACCTGCAAGAATGCATGGGTGAAAGAGTTAACTGCCCACCCTGGCAGAGGGTTTGGGGGTGGTATCCTGCACCCTTTCAAAGGCTGAATCCTGTTGTCTTGAAATACTCCTCACTTACAAAAGATCCGTGAAGTAGGTACTGTCAGCCGGTCCTCTTGGTTAGGAAACCGAGTTAGAGCGCTGAGGTTACTTGTCCGAGGCAGGTCACGGAGCTTGTGAGCCGCAGGAATGTGTGAATCAGGGAGTCGGGCCTCAGAGCCCAGCCCCCCATCACGCCCCCACACCCCCTGCCACCTTGCGCTGTAACTCTTCTACAAGGCGGAGGAGCCCACAGAGAGCTGAGGCATCCCAGTCTGTAAGATCCAGTTAAAGGTAGGAGAAGGAGTGAGACAGGGCAATCAATATGACATGCTGTATGTATTTATGGGTTTGGCCCATTCCGTTTCTTGAACTTGTCGATCTTCATAATATTGTGAGAGATTTATCTAGTAAGGTGGGCTTATTCAGGAGTAGCGGAGAATGGCAGGGTAAGACAAGCAAGCACGGACAGAACCATAGGCGAGTCTCGCAATGAAGGACAGGAACAGGATTTTAGGGAGAAGGGGAAAGTTGCGAGCTCTAGTTTGAACCGCAAGTTTCGGAGAAAAGCAGCAGTTTGGGGTGATGACAGTTTCTCATTGGCTGAGTGACAGGGGCGGATGGTTTCCTATAGAAGACTCAGGGTACCTCCTCTGTCAGGGCCTGTAATTGACATTTCTTTCCTGTTGATGTTTCTTCTGTTGGGGGCTGTAACTGACCATTCTCCCGATTTCTGTTGCATGGTAAGGCAACCCCTTTTGGCCTCCCTTTTACTCCCCTCAAGTTTGCTTTAGTGAGGTTTTTCTCATTATTAATTTTCGCAAACTCAAGACTCAGCATATCCAACATCATAGTCGACATCTGCATGTAAGTGTCTTATCGAACAGAGTCCCTATCTTTACCCCCAACACCTGCGCACTCCACAGTCTCCCTTCTATTTGTAGTAAATGGCAAGTCCTTTCTTTAATTACCCAGGCCAAAAACCTTGAAGTCACCTCTTCATTCCTCTCACATGCCACAGCAAATCCTGTCAGTTCTATCTAAAATATTTCCAGAAGGTGACCACTTCTCACCACCAGCGCTGCTTTTCACCACTCGGGCCTCCCTTCCAACTTTACCCATCTCACGGCTCAGCCCAGAAGCTGGAGTGGCCCCATTATACCTCCCTTTCCTCCCATCGCACGGCTCTCTCCCAGACTTGCTCTGTTTGAACCACTCTGGTTTCCTCAGTGTCCCTTGAATGGACTTTACACTCACCACCTTTATGCCTCTGGACCTTCCGGTTCCCCTGCCTGAACCAGTCTTCCCCCAGATGCCCCTATGGCTCACTCTTTTACCTCCTTCAGGTATTTACTCAAATATTACGGAGAACTCCTCTGGCCACGTATTTTAAATTGGATCCACATTTCCTATCTCCTGTATCCCACTTTATTTTACTCCCCAGCACGCAGCAACGTCTGACATATGAAGTTTACTTGTTTGTTTGACTACCCCTCTAGAATATAAGCTCCGTAAGGGCAAGGATTTCTGTCATGATCACAGATGGATTTCCTACATCTAGAACAGTGCCTGGCACAAAGTAGGTATCCAACAGATGTTTGTTGAATAAATGAATGAATTCATCACTAAGGACCCGTATTGTAAGGTGTACTTTTGAGCACAAAGGGGAAATTGTGGATTCCTGTTTTCTGTGGATACCATTTCTAGTATATGGGCTAACACGTGAACTTTTGATTGCTTAATTGAACAGTAAGTATAAAACAGAGGAATAGAATGCTTTATATTTAAAGTTTTTGCCTATTAAATGCTACCCTCACTCAGTACTTTGTGTCTGACACTAGTTCTGGCGTAGTTGTTCTCAGAACATAAATCTTAGTGGCTTTTTGCCTTGTACAGCCTGCTGAGATGTTTAATGTATTATCTGCTGTGTAAACAAGGCCTTTCTTGCCTATGCACTTTGAAGTTTTAGGGACTGCCCCATATGTGTGTTTTTCCTCCTGCTGTTTGAGTCAAATGCCTTCTTAGCTTCCATTTTTCCAGAGTGCTCTTCCAAGCTGGTCCACCTTCACACCCAACCCTTCTGTCGCTCTTCCCTGGGCCATTGCTACCTATGCGCCTGGGCTGGGGCATCAGAGTCACCGGGCGAGCTTTCTTAAAACCACAATCCCCACACCCCACCCATTCCAATTCTGTGAGATATCGAGTGGGCCCTGGGCATCTGTACAGTGAGGAAGCAGCATGGGTCCGGTGTGTAGCCAGGGTTGAGAACCACGGGCTTGAGTGGTGCAGATTAGGTGTGCTGTGCCTGTTCGGAAAGAAACGTTTCCAACTGTGTATTTAATACAGCATCTTGTTGGCCTTCGTTGCCATGGTGATCTCTTCAGGGATGGTGACAGCAACTCCCACAGCCCTTTCTTGGTACTCCTGTAGTCTGACTTTTAAAGTCCAGTTGGAATGCTTCTTCCCTAGGAGACAGAGAGAAAGTGCGTGTGTGGGTCTGTGTATGTGTTTTACACTTGTGTCCAGGGATACTCTCTTCTGCTTGGCTTTTTGCTGTTGATATATCCCAAACACATTAATCATTCTTTCCCTAAAGATACTCTGCATCATAGATGGATGTCAGGATTTGAATGCTGAGTTTTGTGTCTTTAAAAGGTAAAGAATGGGCAGAGGGTGAGTGAAGTGTATTTAACCTATAGAATATCTTGGATTTCAGATCCCAGTGTTTAAAGATAGCACATACATATGAATCCTTGCTGGCCTGTGGACATGGTATAAAGCAGCGTTCTTACCTTTGGCCCTACTAACATTTGGAGCCAGACAATTCTGTTGTGAGCGCTGTCCTATGCATTGTAGGGGGTTAGCAGCATCGCACTGTCCCTAACCCTACCCACTGTATGCCAGTAGCACACACCCTCCCCTGTACCCCTACCCCAGCAGTCGCGACAACTAAAAATGTCCTCAGACATTGCAGAATGTCCTGGGGCAGGGGGTGAGGAGAACCACACCTGGGGTAAGACCCGCTGGTGTGATGTAATGGCAGGGCACAAGCTTTGCCTTGCTGAGAGCTGGGTTTGTGTTCAGACTCTGCCGTGTACTCTCTGGGTGACTTTGAGCAAATTTCTTAACCCCTTTGAACCTCGGTTTCCTCACCAGATGGGAATCATGATAATCATGGGTATTTCATGGCTGCTGTGAGCGTTGGGTGAATCAGTATATATTAATTATTTAATACCTCTCTGCACACAAAGTAATAAACAGTAAATGGTAGCTATTTTTTACTACCGTGGACTCATCCTGTGGAATGGTTTGGCATTAAGTCTTCAGGAGAGAGAGAGAAAGAGCAAGAAACGAGTGTGCCTAGGGAGGCTGGCCCTGGGGTGAGCCGTGATGGGACCCCAGCTGGAGCTGAGCCGTCAGCCCTGCTGGGTTCTGTCTTGCCTTCCGCGTGATCCCCTGCCCAGGGTTCTCAGCTTCGACACCATAGACGTTTGTGGCCGGCTAATTCTTCAGCACGTGTAATGCCCCTTGCCTTGTAGGATGTTGATGAGCTTCTCTGATCTCTTCCCGCTGGATGCCAACAGCACCGTCCTCCCTCCCCCGTCGTGACAACCAAGAATGTGTGCAAACACTGCCCGTGTCCTGGTGGGGGGGCTACAAAGCAGCCCGCAGTTGAAAACGTCTGATCTAGCCTGACCCAGTGTCACTCTAGAGATTTTCACGGGTGGCTCGGCTTTTCGCAGTTTTCACCTTACTTGATGACTTAAAATTTAACCCTGAGAGAATGAGCTACAAGTGAACTGGTCGGAATCCTCAAATCACTAAATTCTCACCGTCTCCTGCCATAAACTTGACTTTTAGGATGAGTGAGAGACAACTGTTTTAAAACTTGTCGTGAAGTTATGATCAACATTAACTGGGATTCGTTCTGAGATCAGAGTGTGACTGTGTGACTGTGTGCTGTCCCTTCCGCCTGTAGCATGTGGGGCTGCTGGTAGCTGGGGCTGGTGGTAGCTGGGTGGCGTCTTGCTACCTCCGACGCTGCAGAGTCTTTATACGTGTTGAAGAAAATTTAGGTTTTGGTTCCATTATATAGACCAAAAAGGTCAAAGTTCTGCAAAACTTTTGAACCGTGTCTTCAGCCTGCTTCTCAGTTAACTGAAAAGTGCGATGACCCCAGCAGTCCTGTTATGTCGCACATTCATTGGGTGTCAGGCCTAGTCGGGGTCTGGTTTGTTTATACTCTGGGGGAGTTAGAGCGAGTGGAAGCAAAAGGAACGAATGAGGTTAGAGCAGGCGAGCTCAGACGGCATTCGCAAGAGCGGCAGTGTGTGGGCGTGGCAAAGGGGGCATTTTTGGTACCAGTTCAGTTCGGCCTAGTTACTGCGTTCAGGCACGGAGAATAGGCCAGGGTGGAGTGGAAGGTGAGGACCATCTGGGGGGTCTGAGAAGGGCCTTTCTAATGTTGCGAAAACCCTGAGACAGGCCGGCCGCAGAGGTGGCTGTGTTAACTCGGCCCTGCCTTGGTAGCTCTCCATGGTACTTTGAAGAGGTCCAAGGCAGGTGGGTTCTCGCCGTATCGGATCTCGCGGAGCTGATGGGGGTGGCGGGGTGGCGGCAGGCAGCAGGAGTTCTTTGTTTTGTTTGAAAGGGATTTGTTTTTGCCACCTGTGCACAGTATCCTTCCCAGTCCCGTGGAGTCTTGTTCGTGGTCGGTGTGACTTTGTACTACTTGGGAAAAGACCATATAGCTAGGGCCTCAGAGAAGGGCCCGCTGGCTGTCCACAGTAGGCCTCATCCTTGGCAATCTTGACGCTCGGTGCTGTTGCCTAGTACTTGCCGTGAGTCTTAGCCCTGAGTGCATTCCATACTTGTTTAAGAAGCCTCTTGAGGAAAATAAAAAGTGACGTCTGGGCCACCCCATCAGTGACGGTGGCAGGAGGTCCGGAGTGTCGGTAGTTTTAAAAAGCTCCACAGATGTTTTACAACACGAAGCCAGAGTCAAAAACCACAGGCAGAAGTTGCAGACTTGCTTCAGGGGCAAGCAGATGTGTTTGATTTGGCCCGTTTAGGAACTTTTGTTTGTTTTTAATTAGGAACCAACATTTAAGAGTTCTGAGATTTCAAGGGGGGGAAGTAGTCTAGGTTTCTGATTTCTCTTGAAAAGCAGGAACCAGGCTGTTCCAGGGGTCTTGTGCAGTAACAGGTCGCCAGGACGGAGAAGCAGCTGCCGCCCTTAAGATAAGACTGTGTGGGGCACCTGGGTAGCTCGGTGGGTTAAAGCCTCTGCCTTCGGCTCAGGTCATGAACCCAGGACCTGGGATTGAGCCCCGCATCCACCTCTCTGCTCAGCAGGGAGCCTGCTTTTTTAAAAAAAAAAAAGATAAGACTGTGTGCCCCAAATTATAATGTCGAAGATACAGCAAACACATGACATGCATAGGAGAGAACATTAGATGAAAATTGTAGAGGCACTGATCGCAAATATATAAGACGTGTCTGCAAATAAAGAAAAAGACTTGGAATGCTCAGAATAAAAAGATAGATTGTGTGTCCCCCAGGACACCACAGTCCCCACCGAGTAGTTTGGGATCTGGCCCACTTCCTTCTTTTCCGGTGCCTGCCTGACCTTGGTTGGCATTTGGGTTTCAGCCCTATTGTACCGCCTCTTAGATGCAGCTGTCTCTGCATGTTAGCAGAGAGCCTCAGCGTAAAGCTTTTGACGGTCTGTAATGAATTCGGGATTCACTATCCCCCGACTGTTAGCGCTCAGAAAGCAACATATGGCAGCGATTCTCCAAGATGGTCCAGGGGCCCCTGGGAGTCCCCAAGACCTTTCAAGGAGACTGCAGGTTTAAAACTGTTTTCATAACAATACAAAGACATTGTTTGCCCTTTTCACTCCCATTCTCTTGTGAACGGACAGTGAAGTTTTATCCGAAGGTGATAACAGCGTCATACAGCAGCAGATGGACTGCAGAAGCAGAAAAGTGACTCTAGCTGGCTTCTCTTAAGGCAGACATTGAAGAGATTTGTCAAAATGCAAAATAATGCCAATTTTCTCACTGATTTTTTTGTTTTAAGAATTACTTTTCATAAAATTTATTGTTTAGCTAAGAGTTTACTATTATTATCCTAAAGAAGTTAACGTTTTGGTATTTTTTTAGCTTTAATTTCTAACCTGGGAAGTGTCAACAGCTGTAGCCAACAACTAAAAAAGCTCGTAGAGGGGCGCCTGGTGGCTCAGTGGGTTAAAGCCTCTGCCTTCGGCTCGGGTCATGATCCCAGGGTTCTGGGATCAAGTCCTGATTCGGGCTCTCTGCTCGGCAGGGAGCCTGCTTCCTCCTCTCTTTCTGCCTGCCTCTCTGCCTACTTGTGATCTCTGTCTGTCAAATAAATAAACAAAATCTTTTAAAAAAAAAAAAAAAAAAGAAAGGAAAAGGAAAAAATAACTCGTAGAGTCTCCATAATTTACAAGCGTGGAAAGCTGTCTTGAGACCAAGCAGTTTGAGAACTGCTGGCCCGTGATCGCGCGGCCCATTGTAAAGAGCCTGAGCGGAGCCTGTCGTGAGCTCGGCGCGGGTTTCGGCCCCATCTCTCCAACCCAGGGCAGTTTTAACTTGGGACTGACTGGCAGGCCCAGAGTGACTGGCTCATAGCACAGTTGGAAATCCCCCGGATCGCCTGTCCTTGATTTGTGTCTTACCTCTGCCACGCACTTGCCCAGGATCTTGGGCAGGATGTCTGATCTCTGTTCCTGCATCTGTGGCCTGGGGATGATGCTGATCAAGTCTGAGGGTCATTGTTCCCAGAGAATGTTTGTCAGGTAACTGACCTCCTGGCACGTACGGATGTGCTCTCAGTTACTAGTGGATGTTGCTCTTGGATTAGATGTCTGGATGGAGAAAAACCTCCTTTTGGATTGTGTTTCTCCACCTCAGTGTTATTGACATGGGGGCTGGCGGGGGCTGACCTGTGCCTCGCAGGGTTTAGCAGCATCCCTGGCCTCTACCCACAAGATACCAGTGGCACCCCTCCCCCCAAGTCATGACAAGGAAAAATGTCTTCAGACATTGCCAGATGTCCCCTCCCGGGCAGAATTGCCTGAATTTAAGTACCCCTGGGTTAAGGGAGCCCATTGACCCCCAAGACACTATATTCCCTAATCATTTGACCTACTGCGGTCCTAGGATGTTGCACACATTTAAATGTACAAAGTATGGGGAGGGAGAAAAAAGGTGACTCACAGAAGCTAGTGGGTCACCACAGTTTGTACTGTCTGACCCACTGGGAACTTATTTTGGTGTATAATCTGAGTAAGGGATCTAACTCCATCTTTTTCCAAGTAATTAATGCATAGTTTCTCACCTGCAGCATCGTTAACATTTGGGGGTGGTTTGGAGACCCTCCTGTGCACTAGAGGATGTTGATCAGCGTGTCTGGTCTCCATCCACTAGATGCTATTAGCAATTCCTCCACATTGTGATAACCAAAAATGTCTCTACACACTGCCTAATGTCCCCAAGGGGCAAAGTCACCCCTGGGGGAGAAGCACTGGGTTATGAGATTAAGTAAAACTGTCCAGGAATAGATTATTCGCCAACTGGAATTTAGGGCTCACCCTCCCAGCCTCTGTTTCCACTGTGGCCTTTTGGCAGATACAGAGGCATTGTGGACTCCATATCCCTGTGATGGAGAAACAGTGTTTTCCATGACCTTCAGCACTGTCTCAGGTTCAACATAAGGACCTTCAGAGAAGCTCTGGATCTAGGCCATTCTATGTCACAGAGACTGAAACCAAAGGCCACATAAGCAGGGAGAGTCAGCTGGTGCAGTGCACCTGCTTCCAGCAGCTTCCAGCCCATGCCTGTCCTTTCTGGTGGATCAGTAGCATCGACTTCATGAGCACATGTTCTCTTCCGGAAAACTTACCCATGCAGGGCCCTGTCCTTGGCTGTCACTCTCAAAGAGAAATAGGTATTTGCAGAGACAGTAGTAGTTCCTCCGTGCGCATGTTTAGAAGGCAGGCCTTGCTTTGTACGGTAAGTTTAAAGTGCTCTCGCTTTAGCTAAACTCCCCCAGGTTTGCCGCACAGAATCTTGGGAATTTGCTGACCCAGAATGAATGCCTGTGTCACATTTGTAATAGAGCGGGAGTGGGGCGCACGGTTCTTGAGGGTTTGGCTTTCTCGGGTCGGGAGTGGGGGGAACAGGCTACTCTTTGCACAGAAGGGAAATGATGTAGCATTGATGGTGGTGGCCGCTGGGGGTCTGAGAGTCCAGGGCCTGGATCAGTCATTAGCACCATTGGAGGTCCCCCCCGTTATGGGCTCTTATTGCCGGACGAGTGGGACTTGATTTAGCTGACCACGTCTGCCCCTGAGAGAGCAATGGGGACTTCCCCCACCCCATTAAGGTCCTCTCAGTCTTCGCACAGCTGGGGCTGCAGCAGGCTCAGTCTCCAGAATCTGCCCAAATACCCACTTTGCCCGGCTCCATGGCCCAGGACTAGCCCAGGCTGCCATTATCACCGCCACTTGTCACCTGGATGACTCCTGAAGGCTTTTAAGTGGCCCCCTCACATGTGCTGCCTCTGTGAGACCTGTCTTCCCCAGCAGCCCCAGGGAGATCTTCCCCAGGACTTTTTTTTTTAAGATTTTATTTATTTATTTGGCAGAGATCACAAGTAAGCAGAGAGGCAGGCGGGGGTGGGGGAGCAGGCTCCCTGCCGAGCAGAGAGTCCGATGCGGGGCTCGATCCCAGGACCCTGAGATCATGACCTGAGCTGAAGGCCGAGGCTTTAGCCCACTGAGCCACCCAGGCACCCCTTCCCCAGAATTTTACACGAAACCTTCCTCACACAAACATGGGAAGAACTGCGTGAGGACCACTCACTGACGGTGCGACCCTTTAAAAATATAAACCAGGTCCTATCGTGACTCCTCTGGCTTCCCTTTAAACTGGATAAATCTGGACTCCTCACTGTGGCCCCCTCCCCAGCCTCACCTCCTACCTTCCCCCATGTTAGCCTCTAGGTTCTTTCTGTCCGTAGGACTTTCGTACCTGGGATTCTCTCTACACACCATACTCTGCCTTCACCTGCCTTACCCCGTTATGTCCAAGGTTCAGATGACACCTTAGGGCGGCCGTACCCAGCCATGCACCCTCTAGTGCCCTCCTCCCCACGCTCTTCCCGCCACCCTGCTTTATCTTCCTTATAGCACCCCTCTCTCTCTCTTCCATCCTGTCTCCAGTGCCAGACACAGTGCCTGGCACGTGGTAGGTGCTCAGTAAATCGTGCGGCTGCAAGCTGGGCTTAACTGGTCGGCTTTCCATCAGATCAGGCTTGAGGGATTCAGAGCAAATGAGCATGTGAGTTGTCCCAGCATCTGGGCAGCTTTGAGACGGGGCCAGGTTTTGAGGCATTTATCAGTGTTGGGGACCTGGGAGTTGGAGACAGTCCTTGAATCCAAGACTGGTGCTTTAAGGCGGCATCAGTGTTCTTGCGGTCTTCTGGGTATAATTATAATAATGAGCGTAATGCCCAGGTGGTGTCCTGCTGCGTGTGCTGGCCACTTCCAAACACTTTGTCTGCATCGTTTCAGTTAAGCCTCCCTAGAACTGCCCGGGGTGTGGCACCATCCCTCTTGGACTATGGGGGAACAGGGAAGGTCTTTTGGGTCGCCTAGGATCCCAGCCGTAGGTGCCTGAGACCGATTTGAATGCCCACAAAATCCAGAGCCTGCGTGGCATCAGTTTCAGTCTGCTGCCTCAGCAGAAGCTCTGTGGTCCTGGGATTTGCTTCCTGTGCGGGGATTTCCGTTGTCTTCCTTGGAGCTTTCCCCCAGGCTTCAGCCCCTTTGATTTCACCTCTTGGCTCTGCCCATGTCGTGCCACCTAGTGGCAAAACAGAAAAGTGCTGCAAAGCTGGTTCTCTGAATTTCTTTCTTTCAGGTGAAATTGCTGACTTTGTAGGACTTATTTAACACGTTTGTGGGGTTTCTCTTGGGTTCGAGGCACAAGAGTGCCCAGAGCACAGGTTCTGTCATAGCCGCTTATAGTCTGGGCAAGTTGGGGGTGGGTCAGGGATTGGATGGTTTGACTGTAGGGCCGGTTTGTGTAGAAGGAAAGAAGGCAGAATGGGGCTTGGCCTTCGGTGGGACCTCAGGGGACCTGAGGCACCACCAGCTTGGAAGTCAGACTTGGGCTCCTGGTCCTAGCTCTGCCGCTTACCAGCTTTGTGACTTCAAGCAAAGCACTGTCTGTCTGTCCGAGGCCTCTCCATCTCATTTCATGATTCACAGATAAGAGATGATAAATAACATGTACGTCACAGGAATGTGAAGATGTTAAATGTACCTCTAGGTCTAGTAAAGACTGTTCAGCAAATGTGACTCACTTATTGCCCCGGAGGTATAGGGACGCAGCAGTTAGAGCATTGAAAAGTGGCTTGGATTTCAGGAGATGAAGGTAATGGCAGGACAAAGAGCATTCCAGAAAGAAGTGCATAAAGTAAAAGATACCATCATCTCCAAAACGGCCCCCTGTAATCTCCCCAAGACCACTGTAGAGTTGCCTGGGGGAAAACATACTCGAGTACCGAAAAAGGAATTAAGGGACCCACCGCCCTCTGCTAGCTGGGCAGGGTGGCCACTGAGCATTCAGGACACTAAGATCAAGAGAGGCATCACCTAGCAACAGCATGTTTGAGCTCACTTCCATTCTTTACTAGAGAATTAGTGTGCGAATACAGCTGACACATCAGTGACAAATACACCTTTATGTTGCTGCTCAGAACTGTTTATAATAATTCCCGAGAAAAGAGATGGCTTGAAGGGTTGAGATAGT
The DNA here is from genome assembly GCF_020171115.1 of Neogale vison. NCBI lineage: Eukaryota > Metazoa > Chordata > Mammalia > Carnivora > Mustelidae > Neogale > Neogale vison. The sequence continues at coordinate 220,358,235 of NC_058096.1, forward strand.
GAGTGTTGCAGGATTAAAGGAGTTGTCACGTCCTAACAGACTGCTGGTTGTGTTGCCAAGATGCGTTCCATATTTTTTGCACAGATAAGAAGATTAAGACACATCAGCCCAGGATTAAAGCTCATTTTACACAAGTACTTTGCTGACATTTTGGTCAAGAATTCCAAGTGGCTTTCCAGATGGGGGCCGTTTCCTGGCAGGTGTTTGAGACATCATTTAGAAGGGGAATAAACAGAACAGGCCAAGATATCCCAGATTTGCTTCTCTGTGTGTTTTCCTGGGCCTCCATAGTTTCTTCTGTTTGGTTTAACGGACAGTCCTTGGAGACGAAGGTTGGAGGCAGCCGCTGGGGGTGTCCGGGCTTGTTGCAGCTCCTGCCCGTAGTCCTGTGCACTTGACCGCTCCCACAGTGTGGACAGAACGGGTGTGTGTGTTCAGCCTAGATTCTGCGTATGTTCTGCAGGGCACTGTGTGGTTAAGCCTTTGAAAGATGGAGACGACACGTCTTGTTTCACCATAGAACGTCCACATCTCCGGATGTGTCTTCGTTCTGTCCTTGACCATCCTAAGGATCCTCTGTTGGCCTGATGGCACCCTTCTCTGAGGCAGAGATAGTCACGTGACTTGAAAGCTTCAGGCCCACCCCAAAACCCATCGTTCACCCTCTAGTTTCCTTTTGCTTTCCTGGAACGATAACTGATAGCTGCTTTCTTCCCGATGTTACTTCTCAGAAGAAAAGAAGACCTGTGTCAGAGCTCCAAGGCCCAGCTGGGCAGAAAACAGGGAGGGAAGCAAACCGGAGTCCTAAGTTCTCCCTCTGGCCCTTGCACCTGGATGGCGGTGTAGCCCAGATGCATTTAGAGACCTGGCCCCACCTTGGACCAGTCACTCAACCTCTGAGTCTTCTGTTTCCTTTCCCTTAAAGTAAGGACACCGGTACGACCTCTCCCCAATAGTGATTGCCAAGAGTCAGGGCGATGGGTGAACAAAGCGTGGAGCGCCTGCCTGACCCGTAAATACACATGCGCCGCCTGCCGGCCCGCATATGAAACCACCCGCAGTTTGGGGAAAACCCGCTGGGGAATGTGCTTGCTGTCACTCACACACACAGGCTGGGAGGAGTCTGGCGCTGGGATCCCGAGACCTCTGTTATCCTGGAGGTGGAGAAGCATTCTGTTCTATCCCAGGGCCTCCTCCGGGGTCCAGGCCAGTTCTTTGCTCCCCTTCCCTTGCCTGTAGCAGGCAGCAGACACTCCACCTCCTGACCTCACATCTGGACAGCTGCCATCACCCGCCCTGCCCCCGAGAGGTTCTTCTGCGCTGGCTTCCGAGTGAAGCATCCTTGCAGTGCCCTTTCCTTTCCCCATGCTTGCTGCCTGGGAGATAGACACACGTGTCCTTTGCGTTTTATGATTTTGTCTATCAGTCTCAGCACAAAAAAGACAAAACCCTGAGTCTTGGTTCCTGGCCTACTTGCAGGAGTGGTCTGGGAAGCTTAGTGTTTCAATTCTCTCAAGTGTGGGACTGGTTAAAACTCGTCCTCCTCTTGAGGTACTTTATCACTATTTGAAGGGGTATTTTAGGGGCCCTCCCCCCAACACAGACAGCATACAGCAGATTATGGACGTTCCTTTCAGGTGAGGCCTTTTCGGGCCGTCCCACACCTGTACCCAAGGCATCTGAGGATTTTCTCTATGTCTCGGGGCCCCGGCTCAGTTCTGCTTTAGGAGAAGGGCCTGCCTCCTTGGAGCCCCCTGCTTCTGCCCAGAGACTTCTCCCTCCCTTCCCTGTGGGGAGAATGGTCTGTGGTCCCTGGGGTCGGGAAGGAGCCTGCATATCGGGGACGCCTGCCTTCTTTGGAGCCATCTTCAACTCTTTTCCTCAAGAAGGGACCTGCCTGAATGGTGATCCCCTTCCAGGAGCTTCTCCAGTAGACCTTGCAGTGTCAATGCAGACCTCGGATCCAGCGAAGGGAGGGGCGCACCCTGCTCCTGTGGCTCTGGGCCTGGGTGGTCTGTTTTGTGTCTGTCCGCAGGCACCACCTTAGAGTTCTTCCAGTGCACTTGGCTTTTCTGCGGTCTTAGTCTCCGCCATTCCTGCTCACCTGGCTAACTGCTGCCGTCCTTCCGCTTGGATGGTGCTTCCCTCGAGAAGCCTTCCTGGGCGCACTGCTCCTCCACAGCCTGACCAGAGCCTCTGCTCTGCACTCTGAGCCCCTTTTTCACTTCTCCAGAGTTGCAGCGTTCAGCTAGAGACTAATGGCAGCTCTTGGCAGGCAGGGGACATGTCTCTCCATGTCCCCACCATACCCGAGAGGCCAGCATGAGGCCTGGCACACAGCGGGCACTGGGGTGTGTGGCGTTGCAGAAAGTTGCAGTTGCTGAATGAGTGTTAGGATTGAGTCTGTGCGCGTAGCAAGCTGTGCGTCTGGGGAGTGGTTCCCAGGCTCCGCTGCGTGGAGCGCGGTGCCCTGTCCGTCGGGACTGGGTCGGTGGTGCCTTCGGGAGCAGGGCCCGCGTGAGGGTGGGGGAGGGGGCACGTGTGGAGAAATCCCAGACATCCGGCGGAGGTATGAAACAAGAGCAGAAATCTTTTTTTTTTTTTGACAGGGAGAGAGAGACAGTGAGAGAGGAAACACAAGCAAGGGGAGTGGGAGAGGCAGGCTTCCCGCTGAGCAGGGAGCCTGATGCAAGGCTCAACTCCGGGACGCTGGGGTTCATGACCTGAGCCGCCCCCCTCCCCCTGCCAGTGCCTCCAGAGCCCAAATCTGTAGCCTCCCTGCGACTGGGCTTGCCTCTCCGTGTTATTACCAGGACTGCAGAGACCAGATCCAGGACAGTCCCTGGCCTTAGGGATTATAGCTGGACTGTCCCATTTTGCATCTTTACCTCACAGGTGGGTGGAGGGTGGCAGGGGACAGGAGGGAGAGCAGGCCTGTGGGCCAGATGTCGGGGGGCTCACTCCTTTCCGATTCTGGCGTGTCCCCACCTCTGCTGTTTGCCTGGGGGTTCGGGGGCCTTTCCCAGCTGGGGCCTGATCGGCATCTGGGATCCCAGCCGGGCTCAGGCTGGGTGCGGGCTGGCGTGCGTGAGCTGTGCAGGGGCCCGTGGAGGAGGGTGAGGCGGGGTGTGGATGTAGCAGCAGCCACCTTGGCCTTGTCATGCAGCACCATGGAGAGCTGGGATGAGGGCACAGCATCTCCCACGTGCCCCCCAGAGGCGGGGTCATAGTTTGAGGCCACTTGTGCTCTGATTCTCAGCCCACTTCACACACCAGTTTTGGCCACAGAATACAGAGTACAGTTACATCCACAGACTACAGTTCTCAGGCCTCATGTCAGGGAAGGGATGAGGAAAGAGGGGTTCCCTAATCAAATAACTCTGGAGAACATTTGGTTACACAGATTTCTTTATTGTTGATTTTCTTAACCCTTACTATGTGGGTGTCTTGAGCCAGTGCCCCCAGGGAGGGCAGCTTTTTCACGAACTCAAAAGAATTGATTTTATAGGAACAAAACACCTGGTTGAGAGAATCTGGATCAAATAGTTGGCATTTGATTAACATTTTAGTACTTTAGGTCTTCATGTGTCTGGGTCTCTGGTGGTAGTTTTCCCTTCGCTTGTGACTGGCTGGGCTGGGCTGGACTTCAGGCAAGTCACAGAAGCCTCCTTCACTGCTCTCTTCCCTGTCCGTTCCCCAAACCTGGGTTTCAGCTGGCTGAGCGAAGGCTGCTTGTCCGGGTACATAACCAGAAGCAGTTCGATGGGAGCCGGTTAAGAGCACAGGCCGAGGCCGCCGGCGTGAGCGTGGGGCAGGCGTACTCGGAATGGGGTGCGCTCGAGTTGGCCTTTTGTAATGTCAGTGCTGATTTGCAGCCCATGAACTTCGGCCCTCCTGGAGCCCGGTGGGAGTTAAATCTGTGTGACTGGTGCTGTCTTTGGTGGAGAACCACGGACGCTCGTTGCTACGGTTTCGTTAGTGGGGTGGGGGTTCGTCCTGACCGCCAAACCATCCGTCAGTGAGGGTCGTGGTGGGTCCTGACCTCGCCAGTCCTGGCGACACTTCATCGACTCCAGCTTTCTGCTCGGCGTCTGTTACGTGTGCGGCTCTGAAGGTTCCGCGGTCCACATAACAGAGGCCTCACTCCTCGGGGGCTCCTGATCGGGGGGTAGATGCAGCCAGCGAGGAGGTGGACAAGTCACCCCTGGCAAGCTCCAGGCCCCATGCGCAGACACGCCCGTTGCTTTTCTTCAGGTATTTGACCCCGAGGTTTTCTGCCCCTGGCTTCCTGTTCGCCCTTTTTCCCGTAGGGCCTTGCACAGAGTCAGAGCTTAGTGAATGTTTGTGCGAGGACATGGCCGCTGGTGTTACAGGCGTGAGGACCTGCAGAGGGGTCTAGTTCAAAGACTTAGTGGGCGGCCCTTCATGGAGCACACTGGCTGCTGGCACAGAGCTGTTTTGGATGCCGGATCCGTGGTCCCTTAGCCTCCCTGACGGGTAGCCTCAGTGTGACCCGTGGTGGGGTAGAAGCCAGGAGCATGCCCTGGGGGCACGGGGGGCAGCTCAAAACTGGGAGCTTCCTGCAAGGTACGGCATCCGGACCTGAATGAGAAGATGAGCGTGTGTTCTGGGCGGAAGACCAGACGTATAGTGGAAGCACGGGGCGTGCAGCGGGCAGCCGGCCCTTCAGTGCCGCCGTCGGGGTCCGGCCAGGGTGGCCTGTTGGAAGGAGTTTCGCGCCTAGTCTGGGGGGCAGTGCTGAGTTTTAAGTCAGTGTCTCACGCCAGTGGTCTGGCTGCTCTGTGAAGGGGGACGAAGGGAACGAGAGAGCAGAGGTGGAGAAAGGAAGGGCGTACCTGCGGGAGTGGTGGCTGCAGCCGGGAGTCAGTGAGGGCCTCCGTGGGGGCCTCGCCGGGGATCCAGTTCTCCGGGAAGCTGCTTTCAGAGCTCCTGCCCCGTGGCCCTCCCCTGGCCTCTGTCCACCCCCGGCTGAGCACCGTGCCCGCGTGCAGTGCAGTTTTCTTCCAGCAGACGGGCCTCTCCCAGCTCCTGCTTGGACCCTGCCCTGTGGCTTTGTCCTGCCCAGAGACCAGAGGCAGCCCAGGCCTCTCACGTTCGCCCGAATCTCTGCAGCCCCTTCTGGGTGCCTGTAGGTCAGCCGACACAAGAAAGGGCTTCCCCTGCCGTCCACATGGTTCTCCCTCTGTCTCGTCCTTCTTCGATAGCCTTCCATCCCTTTCTCCAGTTTCTCAGTGCCGAGTGCTGTTGTTAGACCACGGGGCAGCCAAGGAAACAAGACGCTCTCCGATCCCATGGATTTGATGTCGTAGTAGGGGAGACAGAGCATAAACCCATAACTACTAGTCTCCCTGGTGGTTAGAGAGAAAGTAGACTTTCTCTCCTGTGAGAGAAAGTGTCTCTGCTTCACTGTGAGGCCAGGCAAGGTTTCTTCTACCGAGTATCGTATCGTGTGTTGAAGTCTGCAGCGGCTAGGCCTCGCCTCTCGGGCTGGAGGTTGTTCGAGGACAGCAACAGTTAAGACAGGCTAAAGCGAAAATCAGCGTTTGTTGGCTTAACTGAAAAGTCAGCGGGGGTGGGGTTAGCTTTAAGCTGTGCTGGCCCCAGGCCTTCCAGCGGTGTCCCCAGGATTCAGTTTCCTCCTCCGTCTGCAGCTCTGCTTCCCACTGGATTGACTCTGGTCCAAAGTCTCTCTGGTGACGTGAGACCGCTCACAACCCCGGGGTTACCTCCTACCAGCCCTGCAGCCCCAGCAGAAACAGCACCCCCTTCCCCGGTCGCTCCAGTAAAAGTCCCATTCACTGTCAGTGGCCTGGCCTTACTCACATGCCATGCAGTCCCCTGGGGCCAGAGTACCAAGTACTCTCCTCCCCGGACCTAGAACCAGGGGCGGAGGAGGGGTGGTTCCCTGAAGAAATGGGGACTGGAGGGATGCTGGGCTGGGGGTTCCTGCCCATGGGCCTTCACTCTTTGCCGCTGGCTGGAGTCAAACACAGGAGTGAGCTGGAGGCTGGCTGGTGGGCTGAAGGGCAGTGCCGGGAGCTCGCCGGGCTGCCCTGCGGGGGAAGTGATGCGGACGCGCCGCTGCTGTCCAGAGCGCCCCCGCATTCCTTTGCTGTCATTCACCGTCTGGCACAGGCACCTTCATTCCCTCCTTCGTCGGGGTTTGTCGGGCAGCACCAGCCCCTGTACCGGGAGAGGGCTGCTTAGGGAATCACGGCAGTGGGGCAGGCGGCATCCGGGCCTTCCCCATGGGTGAAGGTCGTCCTCCTGCACAGTCCCCCAGCTGGTGGCCGGGGCAGGTGGCAGAGGGCTGCGGATGCGGCTGCCCCTGGACGGGAGGCCGAAGGGGTTGCCTGCCAACAGCAGGTGGCGCCACCCTGGGCTCGTCATGTGACCGGACATTTCAAGGATTTCTTCCTTCAACAGCTGGGCAAGATGGACTCGGTTTTTTTCCAACTCCTTAAATTCTTTTTTTGGCAGGTGATCTCAGTTAGAGATCCAAGTGGAATGTCAGGTGCCTCAACCGGGGTACGCTCGCCGAAGGGCATGAGCTGTGTGGCCAAGAGGCGGCCGTCCGGTCCGGTTATCCCCAGGCCCCCCGCTGGCCTTGAAATTGGAAAAACCTAAACTAGCCTCCAGCCTTGGAAATTGGGGAGGTGCCACATAAGATCTGACCCCTCTGTGCCTCGTTCCTGCAAGGCCACCGCTCACGGCGCTGGGTGGCGGCTGTGCCCTGGGTGCCCGGCAGCCTGCCGCCCTGCCCACGGCTCTGCCCCAGCCCCGGGCGGGGCTGTTCTCAGCGGCATCTTGAAACCTTTTTCTTGGTGTATAATAGGCATGCAGAAAAGGGCACATACCCTAACATTAGGTGTCGAGTTTTCACAAACGACATGCCCACGCAGCCACTTCAAGAAACCATTTTCTGAGTGATTTGATGTTCTTCGGAGTTACCAGTTTTATTTTGGGTTTGTTTTTTGTTTTTAACTTATTACAAACAAATGTAGCTTTGTTTACTGTATGACTGTAGTGTTGGGGGGAAAAAAACCAATTTTTCTTTTTGCAGAAAAACCTGCCATTGCTCCGCCCGTCTTTGTGTTTCAGAAGGATAAAGGACAAAAGGTAAGGGGCCGGTATGTTCTCTCTTCACATGCTTACTCTGATTTGTTTTATCCCAGAGGGCTCTCCCAGGTTACACGGCCAAGGGGGCCAAGGGGGCCAAGGGCCCTTCTGTCTTTCAAGCCACCACACGGAGCTTGAAGGGAAAAGGTCCTGTGGCTTCAAGTTACCATGTGAGAGGTTAAGACGGGCGCGTGTGGAAAGGGCTCAGATTTCTTGCTTTTAACAGTGGCAGAAAGATAGTTTCTAATCTCTAATGCTTTGTTTTAGAAGGAGTGTGCATTAGGAAGAGTAGGAGAGAGAAGGTCGACGGAAGAGGGGAGCGAAGGAGGGAGAGGAATGGTGGTTAAGGGGGAAGACATCACCTTTAAAGATTTTAGGGAGATACTCTGACCCCCACCCAACTTGGCATAAACGCACTTGGAGGAATTATTAGTTGGCTTGCGTTGTGTATTTACCGTCCCTCTTTGTTACACATTGCTTCCCCCTCTTGGATTTTAAATGTCTTGGTTGCCCGGACGTTGGGAATACTTTGCCCAGTTCGTAGCCGTGAGCTAACAGCTTCTTAAAGTCCTGCTCTGTGTGGCCGTAGCGTTCCGACGTCACGTGCGCTGTTTACCTAGAAGTCGTTGACGTTTTGGCAAATCAGTGTGGAAGGTCGGGTCGTGTCCAAAGTTCGTTGGTGTTCTGCGGTTGATGCTTCCCAGGCTTTTAAGAAGGACTCTGTCCAGCAAATGGATGGTCCCTCCCACCCCTGCCCCAGGACAGCGGATGTGATGTAATACCCATTACCAGATTTCAGAGCGAGGGACCAACGTGCAGCGCTGGGTTCTGAGTGTTTTGAAATCTGTTTGCATCTTGTTGGTAAGAACAGCATTTTGAGAGAATGCTCTGGTGGATCCCCAGTCCCCTGGCAGGGTGGCCAGCTCTGAGGTTGGGGGCTGCTGCTCTGGCGATTTGGGACTCCTAGAAGCTCAGCTGCGGCTCCTAGATCCCATCCCTCAGCCTGAGAAGAAAGACCAGACTTCTGTGTGGCCCACCTTGTCCTGGACTGCATTCGAGTACTGTGCCAGGAAGAGAGCATGTGTGTGTGCAGGGGGGCAGGAGGGAGAAGTGGCTGTCCATCCACCCCCCCAAAACGGACCCCCTTTCAGCACAGCTTCTGTGTGAGCCAGGGCTGCTCTGCTAGGCTTGCTCTCACATTCAACCTGCCCATTGTTCATTCTTTTGCTAAAGAAGGAATCATAACACCCGAGGAAACATTCTTCCTATTCTGTTTCGGTTTTCCAGGTGGTAATTTCAAGACACATCAGCCTCTGCGGTCTCCTCTCCCGTGGGCCCTGACCAAGACATACCACTTAATTACATGTATTTTTATCATTTGTCTTTTGGAGCTTCAGTCACTGTGAGGGGGCTGCTGCGTTTCTGCTAGCTTTTAGAAATCCCCATGTTCAATTTCTGTTTTAGGTATGAAAGTTGCTTCTTTCAGAATTTTGTAGAATTTTGGAATTTTATTATGATCTTTTGAACCACTTTTAAACGGGTCAGCAAACTAATAAGACCTGCCATCACCGCCTGTTTTTATAAATAAAGTTTGATTGGCACACAGCCGTACCCACCTGTTCCCCATAGCCGAGGCTGCTTTCCCTCTGTGACAGCAGAGTGAAGTAATTTGAATGGAGACATACGGCCCACAGAGTCAAAAATAGTTAGTGGCTGACCCTTTCTTTATAGAAAAAGTTTGCCAACCCCAGACTTCAGCAGTAGGAATTAATAATTCTTGAAACCTGAAACTTGTGGACAACCAGCAGGACAAAACTCCAAAATGCAATATTTGGCTGAATTTAAAATATTTTTTAAATTATTTCCACATCAGTATTATTTTCACAACTGAGGTGGTCCTGGTGTGTGGCCTTGTAATTCAGAGGCTGACTTGTGTGTGTTACGTGCGGAAGGTTGGGGCGAAGTTGCATCCGAAGAGTAGCTGGAAACTGCTCGTGGTCATCTTAAAATGCGCAGATGCAGTTCTTATCAAATCCTGACTCAGAGCCAACCCTGAACGGGCTTCTAAAAATAACTGCTCTCCGGCTCTTCAGGGTTCAGCCCTCCGCTCCTGTCGTGCCTCTGGGACCGCACCGCCAGCAGGACACGGGGACCCTCCGCGTGTTTACAGAAGCGGAGCCTCCCGAGAACTGTCCGCCCGGGCGGCTCTCTGAGCTGCTGGGTGCAGAGTGGCCAGGCAGGGACGGAATCTTCCATTCTTTCTCTGCTGCTAGGACAGCTCGGAAGTAAGAGAGCAAGCCGCGTTTGTTTCTCCTCGGCTTCCCGTTTCCAGGGAGATGGGCAGGCAGCCGCCGTGGCCCTTCGGACAGAAATGGGGGTTTGCGCCTCTACCCGTCCTGTGTCTCTCACCGACCTCCAGCCCGTCTGCCCCGCAGCCTGCAGAGGCAGAGCAGGGAGCAGGCTGCGCGGGCTGCCGTGGCTCGTTGCCCCTGTTCTCTTCAACTTTATATTTCGAAAATATTCAGGTCCTCAGAGAAGTTGAATGAATGGTATTGTGGACACTTGGGTGTCCCTCATCAGGCCTCACCAGTGACATCTTTGTCCTAAGTGCCAGAAGCGCACGACTGCAGGTGGCCCTCATCTGCCGTTTCTCCTCTAACCCCTCCTGTCGGCGGCTCCCGGGCTGAAGACCTTGGCTCTCTGTGGCCCCAGTGCTCCTGTCACTCCTAAGAAAATGATCGTGAAGTCAGAAATGTCCTTTAGCGTATATAGTCCATTACCGTGTTGTCCTGTCACCAAAATGTTCTTTACAGCTCTGTCTTGAGCCCTTTCTTGATCCACAGTGATCAGGAAGTCCTGCCGTGGGCTGTGGGACCGCCGGCTTCCCTTTCAGCGAGCCGTCCCTGAACCAGCCAGTGGGCCGCCCTTCAGAGCTCGTGGCCCTGCCCAGGAGATACTCCACAGGCCCCAGTGTTATTACTGAGTCCTGACTGAGGTAGAAGATTTGAAATCGGAAAAAAAATGAAGCTGTTAGCCCAGGTGTTTTTTTGTTTTTGTTCAGTAGCAAAGTCACGTGGCGTTTTCTGTCCTTCCCTTCCAAGGCCCAAGTCGCATTTATAGCAGGCTACGGATTGGTGGCGGCGGCCCACCAGTGGTATCGCTTGACAGGTTGTCACTTCCCCCGTTCCCTGTTCCCGGTTAGAGAAAACCCGATGCCTAAATTCCTGTCCCAGAGCGCTGCTGACCGTGCGCCACGTCCCGTCCTTCCTCCCGTGTTCTCACGCTTCCTCAAGAGGGCGCTCTTCGTGAACCGCTTGCATTTCTGCATTTATGGTTTTAGGGGCAAAGTGAAATTTTTTTCCCCCCTTAACTGCCTTGCATGGAGACGGTTTTGTGTTTTGTTTTGCTTCTTTTCTTTTTGATGTGAAGAGACTTCGAATCTTAGAAGGTGGTAGTTTCATTGACTGTGACGACTGTTTCTTCCGGATACTTTATCTTCCAAAAGCTTACTCGTCTGAACAGGTGAGGTCTCACGTTCAGGGTGTTGTCTGTTTGTGAGAAGGACAGAAAGCCGTTGCAGAAATGCTGTTGAGCAGGAGGTAAGGCTTCCTGAAAGCGCTGTCACAGAACGTCTAGGCCTCCTCTGGAAGCCTCCTGTTGATGTAACAAGCCTCTCCTGTGTGCTCCTGTTTGTTTTCGGATTTTTGTCAGCCATGTACATTTCAGGATGATGTCAAAAGCGACCAAAATCTTGATGTCTGATTTTAACAAACATGTTGAGGAACTACAGGTCCTGTCTTGGTTCTCTAGCACTCACTTTTCTTGTCCAGCAAAGTCCCTCGGACCCAGGTAGAGAGTGCTGGGATGGCGTCTGTGTGTCTTTTTGGTCCTCTAGTTTGGACTGCATCTCGAGTTCGGCACCACCAGGGCACTTGAACACTTGCGCTCGAAAAGCAGGGGTTAAAAAAAGAAAATCCCCTGTGGTTCCAATTAGAGATAGGCCAATTAGGCCGTTTTCCATAGAGCTCTGGGTTTACTTTTTCTCTTAATCAGGTTTTGGTGCATGGACCAACCTTCATGTCCTGAGTAGGTTGGAGGAACAGCTTGAGAAGAAAGGCCTTTGTGCATGTGGATCTCCCCTGGATAGGAAGAATAGATTTTGGTGATTTTTTAGGTGTGTGGATGAGTTAACATTTTGTTTCTTTTGCCTTCCTCAGAATGTTTGAAAGTTCTCTTAAATCCTCTTTACAGAGTTCCTTTCATCCATCAGGCTCACCTTTAGGAACTAGCCCCCAAGCCCCATCTAAAGAGGTTTTAGTCACTTCACACTCAGAAGAAACACAGCCAGGTCTGTGGAAAGACAGGGCAGCCACGTAATGAAAAAAGCGGGAGAAATGGCTCCATGTCGCGGACGGTGCCGAGCAGATCTGGGGACCGGAGCCTCTCTGTTCCAGGACACAGTCTTCTTAACCCATTCCTCAAGAAAGGAGTCGACCCCAGGGCTCTGGGTCCACGGGATCCCCTCCAGAGTCCCGGGCACCACCTTGAAGGATGCTAGGGGTGTTGGACTTCCAAGGACAGACTTCCAGAACCAGCTTTCTCTTGCCCTGGCTGTTTTCTGAATACACCCTTGCCGAGGTGTTCAGGGTGAATGTGGGAGAATCCTAGGCCAGGGGGCTCCTTCCTCCAGCTAAACTCTCCGAGTGTCTGCCAGCTGGCTTGGTCACCACACATCAGCACTCACTGAGTGCCGAGAAAGCGTTGCCTTGATCTCAGGTTTAAGCAGAACAAATGGAAAGCTGCAGGAAGCACTCTAGCAGAATACAGAAGCGTGCGGACCCTCCGCACCCCGTTTTGTAGCTGTGTGCTATTCCAGGCCTGCCTTCCCCACCTTAGTGGACAGAAATGGTGCTAAGGGCCAGATTTCCCCATCAGTATTCTTGCCGAGATGGGTCCTTAACCCCTAGGGACAATCAGACATGATGGCCCCTGTCCCCCTCTGATAGAGCCTCTGCCCCCATTTTGGTCACCACAAGTGTTGTTCCTCACGCACAGCCCGTAAGCACCGTAGCTCCGTGCTGCCTGCTTTTCAGAAGGGGGCCCAGGCCTCCTACAAAGTTAAACTGCAGCCAAATCCACGTTCATTTTCCGTTCTTCCATTCTGGAGGGCCAGTTTTGTGGAGCAGAACAGCAGCACGTGCCGGCTTTCTTGGCTCGTCCTCCCAGGCAGGAGCTGCTGAAGTCTGAGCGTCTCCAGCCCTTTGACCCCTGCCCACCCCCGTCCCATGTTGTGGCATGTATTTACATTGAAGGAAAATTGTCTTTTTTGCTCCCAGTCCTCTGCAGAGCAAAAAGACTTGTCGGATTCGGGAGAGGAGCCTCGGGGGGAGGCTGAGGCCCCCCGCCATGGCACGGGTCACCCCGAGTCAGCTGGTGAGCATGCCCTAGAGCCTCCTGCCCCCGCTAGCGCTTCCGCCAGCACTCCTGAAGCCCAGCTTCTTCCTTTCCCGCGAGAACTGGCAGGGGTAAGTCCGCCTCCACCCGGCGCTCCACAGCCTGGGGGTCCCAACCCAGATCAGCCCCTTTCCCTTCGGGTTCCTCAGATCCAGACCCTAAACCACAAGCAGCTGATGATAACTGAAAAGGTGGTCACGATCTCTGCATCTCCCTTTAATTCTTGCTGCCAGAAAGTCAGGACAGATGGAGTCCCCTTTTACACGGAGGCTTTCTGAATGGGGGCATATGTACACCCATAGCAAGAAGCTAATCCTGTTTCCTGAAAGAGACATGAGGGGTCGAAAGAGGGATTGACTAATGGGGTAGAACCTTTCAAACCAAATTCAACCCCATGTCTGTCCTTCCGTGGTTCTTTGTCCTCTCCCTGAATTTGGGCATTCAGGTTCAGGGTCTTAGAAACACCAGAAGCCCCGACTTCCTTGATCTAGAGGAAAAGGAGGTGTCTAAGGCAGACTGCTTTGCGAGACCAATTGTGTTTGGACTGTGGTTAGGCTGTGAATTGCTTGTCTTCAATCAAAGCAGGAAGAAGAAAGGACTCTTCCTTTGAATCCAGAGGGAATCCCTTGAGCCCTTTATCTTTGTATTGAGAAGGCTTTTGAAGATTATAGGTGGAGAAGATTGTGAACTCTCGAGAACAAGAAATGTCTTGAGTGTTTGGAGGTTGATAAAATGGGAAAGGTAAACATCATCCTACATTCAGGATTGAAAACCATGTGGGTGCCTAAGCCCCCCCATTCTCGTGGCAGGGAAAAATGGCTCCCAGGCAAGCAAACAAGGGGTCCTGCTGTGCACACCAAGCACTGGGCAGCCATCCAAGGCGTCACAATCCCAGACATCAGTGATCCCCTGTGTTCTTAAGGAAATCATTAAAATTCAGTAACAGCCCCCAAACCCTAGGACACCCAGGAAGAAGTGAAGGTGAGGTTGGGGCCAATTTAAACATTTTGGAGAGGAGTCAGTGTGTGGTGGGAAAAGAAGGAACCGTCTCTGCCACGTGCCAGGTAGGAGTGAGGGGGCATACAAGTGGGATACTCATGGCATACAAGTGGATTTGGGCCCAGTAAAGATTCCAGCAAGGAGGCACTCACAGCAAAGTGTCATAGGGGCGCAGCCCTCATGAGAGCACTAGACTGACAGCAAGAATGAGGAGGTGATCACTTTTTCAGTCCGGGGCCAGGCAGCTCCGGGAACCTTCTTCTGAGTCGGTATTACGAGCTACGGTGCCTTCAGCCTTTGCAAGCACAGGAAATCATGTTCTCAGTTCCCTGAAAACAGATGAACTTCAGGTGGATCTGCCCAAGAGGCTCAGGGCGTTTTGCGGCTGCCTGGTTTGAGCAGCACGCTCAGAGAGCAGCCTCGGACCGAAGGGGCTAAGGGCTTTCAGTTGCGAGTAGCAAACGGGTAGGTCACAGAGGTTGCGGCCCAGCAGCTGCTGCTCCAGAGGCACCTAGGGGGGGTCTCACCTTCTGCTTGTGGCTCGGCCAGATGTGGATTTCTGAGGCCTAGCCAGTGGGACTTGACTTCTCGGTTCCTGTGGACTTTGGGTCAGAGGCTCTAATCCCAAGAAATTCAAACCATCCCCAGCCCTGCCCTGCAGAGTCAAGTGTTAAGTAGGGAACCTCAGGATGGGTTGTGGGTCACTGTAGGAGGAGGTCAGGACTGGGGGGAGCAGTTGATGACTGTACCAGCTTAGCGGTAAAGGCCATGCGCACGACATACGCACGTGCTCTTTGCTTTTAGCTCTTGTAACTGTAGGAGTCCCCAGTCCCGACAGTGCCACTGTCACATCATTTGGTGACAGCTCCGAGCCAACCAGGGCTCGCTGCCTTGGGCTTTCAGTGCAGAAGACTCCAGCTTGTTGCCACTGACTCCCATTAACCGGTGTTCTTGAGTGTTTGGGTGTGTTCAAGGCAAAGTAAGTGTTTTTTTACGTCAATTAGGGCATAACTCAAGGCCAGTGGAACCCGATCCCAGCTTCCTCTCGGGCTGCCGCGTTTCTTTGGGTAGCTCGGACTGGTCGCTTTTGCAGCCAAACAGATTGGGATCGCGCCCCCACCACACTGGAATGCAGCAGACCGCCCACCCTCACCCAGCGAGTCGCGCCCGTCACGTTCACTCTGTTCTTTATTGCATGATCCCCGGAGGGAATGTGAAGCTGGGGGTTCTTTGTAATAAATCGTGGCCCGCTGAACTGGTGCATACAGAGGGCGCGCTCATCTTTCAGTCTCCCCAGACGCTGGCCTTCGAAGACTCAGTGCCGGGAACAAGCCTCTATATATCAGACCTCCTGGCTCTCAGAAGACAGCTTGGAGAAGACCAGACCGCATCCAGATTAAGCTCTCTGATCCAGAGAAAGCAGGCAGCCCTTAGTGCTTACTCCGAGCCTGGCTTAAGTCCCCTGGACTGAAGCTCAGAGCCTAAGCCCTGTGGAGCCTGAAATGTGTTTATTAGACCCACCAGGAAGCTTGGACAGGTTCTGGCACCAGACCCCTGGCTGGACAGCTTCCCTCATCTTCCAGCTTCTGCATGGGATTTGACCTGCGTTCTGCTCCCACCCAACATTCAGAGCTTTGGAGGTCAACGCTCTTTTTCTGTCCCGGTGTCTGCCTTTTTGGGCAGAACTTCTGAGCTGGTCATCTGGGAATGACCAGTGGTCCATTTGAAGACAGGGACAAGTCAGCAGGCTCCTCCGTGGTTGATTTTTCGTCCCGGGCATCCATTTCCCTGCAGCCACAGACAGCGGGCTTTATAACCGGTCCGTGCATATCGAGATCACTGAGGCCCAGGCAAACTAAATGGGGGTCTGGCGTGGTCTTGTTTTCTGGTCTTGTGTGGGAAGTCAGGAAGGCCCAGGTGCTGTTCATTCCCGCTCACTGTCCCTGTGTGTCAGCTTCTGAGACACAGCGTCCAGCTCCATTCCACCCCCTGGACTGGCCTGGCACCTTTGTCCTCCTTGAGGCCACACCATGCGGGCCATGTTCTTTCAGGGTTTGGGAGGGAGGGGCGGAATCCTTGAGAAATGGTAACGATCGTCAGTTTTCGGTTTCATTCTTTGCGAAGAACTGAAGCTGCCCACGTCAGCCGTTCCAGGCCCCCATTCTGGGTTAGACGTTACCATCTGTTTCATACTGGGCAAGGATGTGCACACCCCACAAAGTGAGCCGCTCCCCCGTGGTTCCCGTGGCTCTGAGGAGAGTGGGCTGCCACTCCTGCCGTTCTCCCCCGCCACCCCCCGCTCCCACCCCCATCAGCCACCAGCGTGGGGCTTTGCATCTTCTATAAGCCCACTTTGCTCGTTCATGCTTCCTGACACCCGGGAAGTGCATGAACAGACTCTCCTTGGGCTGCTTTCTTTGTTGCCTCCTTATGTAGAAGTTGGTTTGGAACATGTTCACCATGGTGTCCCAAGCGGGCGCTGACCCCAGTGTCGCCTAGGTATCATCCCGAAGGCCTAATCTTCACAGAGGTGGATTCTTGTGTGGGAGGAGGCAGAGGCGGAAATGGGGCTTTGACACCTGCTTCCGTGCTGGCTCCTCCGCAGAGAGGAATCCCGGAAGCCTGCTCTAGAGTCCTCTTCACATGAGAGGCCGTGGCCGTGGCTTTGGATGCAGACTTGCAGGCTCTGAGGGTTGGCGGCTACAGGGCGCACCCCGTGTGTATCCCAGGCATTGTTCTCAGCTGACCCCGGAGGGGCTTTCTCCCTCGCTTGGGGTGAGGGGTGGCCCCCGACCACCAGGCTGCTGGGTTTGCACAGAGCATGTGTGGAGCCAGCGTTGGCCTCGATTGGGGCCGGGGTGGCGTAAAGGGGAGTTGCTTCACCCCAGACCTTTCCCTGTTGGGGGAAAAGACAGCACAAGACACTAAGACAGCGAGCTCAGACCTTCAGTGCAGTGGGGGGGATGGGAGGTGCAGACATCAGACTTCTCACGCCGGCCACTGTTGAGGATTTCTGAAAGAGTCGGTGTATCCACAGGCAAGCAGAAGTGGCTTCTCATACATTGTCTCCTTGCTTCCTTGGGCTTGCTCCTGTTGAGGAAAGTTGCTGGCATCAGTTTCCTCACTGCTTCTGAGTTAGCTAGTTCAGACCGCACAGGAGATTCCAGCAGCTTCTGGAAGGTTCTCCCTGGTGGTGCAATTTCCTGTGTTGTCCTGCCCTGGCCTTGGCCTCTTAGCCTTTCCGGGACCAAGAGGCCAGTCACATGCCTCTTGGAAGAGATTTAGAGTGTGGGTTTGAGGGTCTCCTGGATTGAATCTTGTCTGGCCAGACACTTTCCTTCTCCAGGTCACTGAAGGAGCTATGGGCCACTCGGGCTCCATTTGTGCAGTGAATACATGCCGATCATCTCTGTGCACAGCCTCCTGGGGGTTGTGCGCCTGAGCTGTGAGCAGAGCAGCCAGACCGACCCAGTAGATCATTTCCAGCTGGTACACAAAACAGGCTAGAGAGGCCTGAGGGAGGTTGGGCAGTGAGGTGGAGAGGAGCAGCTTCCACTCGCCGGGTGGTAGCGCAGCGAGGGAGCTCGGGTTCACCCTGGCGGAGGCTGGGAAGGGCCTTGGCGAGGCCAGAAGTACGCTCCCAGCCTTGGGGGTGACACACACAGAAAGGACGTGGAGGCAGGAGCAGTGCTGGCGTGTTCAGAAGCCAGGAGGGAGACGGGCTGCGGCGGACCCAGAGGCCTCAGCTGCTGGTCTGGGCCCCCTTCCGGGGAGGGGCCCCTAGCACTCATCAAGTTCTAAAGGAAACTCAGATTCCTGGGAGATTTGGGGTGTTGTTGGCATAGATAAGAAAGTTACGTGCCCGTAAGAGCTCCAAAGTATACAGAGCTAAAACGGACAGAACTGAAGGGAGAAGAAACAATTGGGTCATAACCTTGGAGAGCTCCGCACCGTACTTCGGTAGTCAGTAGAGCATCGGGACAGAAGGTGGAGAAGAGAGAGGGCCTGGACAGCACTCTAAACCCAGCTGGCCTAGTGAGCCATCTGCCCTGGGGAACGCCAAGGGCACCGTGCTGCAGAGCGCCAGGACATCCTGAGGTCAGCAGACCATTTGCTCGACCACAAAACAAGTTTTGATAAACTTAAACTGACTGAAATCATGCCAGGTCTTTTCCAACCACAGTGGAATGAAATCAGAAATCTGTAGATTTCTGGAAATCCACACACACGGAAATGAGCCCTGCTAGCCAGCGGGGCAAAGCGAAGGTAGGTGTGGCAGTGTCTTGGGGTTGAGGTGGGGGAGGCGTACCCTTCTTGGCAGCTGAGGAAACAGGAAGCTAGAGTCTGGCGAGCTTTCAGGGCCGCTGTCCTGTGTGTAACACGGGGACCCGTGCCTTAGCGGCATCTCTGAGGCCCACAGAGGGCTGCGATTTGTGTCCCTTCGCTGAACAAATTCCAGGTGAGCTCCTGCTGTGGGCTGGGGGCCAGTGCCCTCTGTGCCCTCTGTGCTGCTGGGGACCCTGGCTCCGGTGACACTCATCAGAGGGAGAGGCGCAGGGGGCAGGACTGAGGGGTTCTCATGTGAGAAGCCAGGGAAGAGCAAGCAGAATGAAAAGTCAGCTGACGAGGGAGTGGTGTCTACAAGGCCATTTCAGGATCCCAGAGGTCGCTGTCAAAGTGGCAGATCCCACGGGATCCAAGAGGCTGTCACTTGTGGGGCTGGGATCTTACTGAATGACAGGAGAGAGGCCAGTAGCCATGGGACCGGAGCTGGGAGTGGGCCCAGCCACTGTGAAGGAATAGGAAGGGGGTGCCAGATGACTGCACCTCAGGGATGTCCCCCAAGGAAGGGGGCAGTCCCGAGAGAAAAGGCCTGCCGTGCCCGTGGCTTGGCTCTGTGTTACCAGATGCCACCCCAGGCCTGGACCCAGGGAAAGGAAAGCGTGGCCAGAGTATGGTCTCGGCATCACCGCCAACACTTAGTCCTGGGCTCGGGACCGTCTTAACACCCACCTGAGTCGCCCACCCTGACCCCTCATCTGGGTCCCTGGGGACATGACTCCGTATCCTGACTTCCCAGGGGCATAACATCCAGCAGAAGTGAGCTTGCTGGGAGAGCCCCACCCCCCACCCACTGGCGGTCCACGTGTCCGCCTTGGCTGCGTGTCGGGTCAGATGGAAGGCTGCCTCACCTGCTTACTTCTCTGGCCCGTCCATCTCCCTGCGGCGGAGGTGCTGGCACCCCCGTTTCCCCAGGAAGGAAACAGAAGCGTGTGTGAGCAAAATGATTGACCCGAGGTGTACCTTCAGGTGTCAGAGCTGGGCCTGCCAGGGGCTTGAGCACCTTTGTGCTCTGTCTCATGGTCCCGTCGCCGGTCAGTGCCCAGCTGGGGCACAGCGGTACCTTCACAGTCGCCCCGAGGAGGGTTGGTCCCCTGTTCCGTTAGGAGGGGTTTGCTTCCTGGGCGCTCTGACGGACGGCCTCCCCGCAGCCTTCTCATCCGCCCTTGCAGGCGTCAGGGAAGCAGGCCTCACCCCTCCACGGAGGCTTGCGTTTCCGGCTTGCGTTTCCGGCTCAAACCCAAGTTGTTGGCCCACTTTGGAAGAGAGTTCAGGTTGAGATCCGTTTCTCTCCCTGTCTCTAAGGTCGGGGTCCACAGACTCCGGGCCTCTGTGTGCACACTAAGATGGTGGCGTGTGCACGTGGCCCTTCACGGAGCCGGCGCCGCCAGGGCTCTGGCCGTGCCCACGGCCCGTTACTGACCGGGCAGTCGCCGCGCTTCCACCCCCTGCAGCTCACAGAGCACGTTCCCACGCGTGCCTCTAACCCCAGCCGCTCCTCGAGGCAGGTGGTCCTCCTTTGGCTAAACTTGACCCTAGGGACTTTTCTGAAAATAAGAAAATTGGCTCCTCTGCTTGTGCTCACACAAGTGGCCCAGGGGGAGTGGGGTTCACCCCTTGACGTCTGCTTCTGGCTGCTGAGTTGTGAAAAGTTGCAAGTCTGTGAGGGCTTGGATGTGCTCTAGGGGTGGGAGCGGGGCGCATCTAAGGCTTCCCGATGGCTCGTTCACACTCTAAAGCTAAAGGTGGTTAAGGAGGATATTCTTCGGCTGCCTTCTGTCTTAGCTTGTGATTTCTCGGTAGGTCGTGTGGTGTGCCGAGTTGTTACGTTGGACAATTGCATTCTGAACACTTTGCAGCGGACTTAAGTCCGCGGCATCAGAGTCCTCTGTCGCTCTGGAAGTACTGGTCCACCGCGGAGCGGGTTCCACAGTGTGGGCCGGGCCGGGCCAGGCCAGGGAAGGGGAAGTGCTGTGATCCGGTGTTAGGCCACCATTTTACACAGTCCTGCTGCCCTCCAGAATGGAGCAGGTCGCGCCAGCTCTTGGCAGAATGAATTTCAGCCAGATGATGTTTCGCTGTGCTTGCGTTGGGGGGTGGCACACAGTCAGCTGTGACCTGTGCAGAGAGAGAGAAGCTAGTCTCCGTGCGGTATACACCTTCTCCGCCTTTAGGAGGACTCCTCGGCCCATGGCCTGGTAAGGCAGACACAGAGGGCTCCTGGGAGGGGTTTTGAGCATTAGGTTGGAAGGCTGTCCACGTTCTGGATGCCTGAGCTCAGGGAGTTGGCCCTGAGGGCTGCGTTTCAGGATCCGTTCACGACAGAACTCGAGCTGCCGGGTGCTGGGCAGCCCGGCCCTCGCTCACCGCCCTGCCGTGTGCTCTCATTTCAGAGGCCAGCCGGAGGCTCCAGCCCCGAAGGTGGAGAAGGTGAGGAAATCTCTAAAACGTCTCGTTCTCTTTGGTTGTAAAAGTGGAAGCAGCCTGACTTTTCTCCTCCTCCTCCTCCTCCATAGATTCCGACCGAGAAGATGGAAATTACTGCCCTCCCGTCAAGCGAGAAAGAACGTCCTCTTTAACCCAGTTCCCGCCCTCGCAGTCAGGTAACCGTGGCAGCGCGGCGCCGGTCGGTGGGCGCGTCCGAGCCCCGGAGCCCGCCGTCCCCCGGCCGTGCCTCACGCTCGCGCCGCTCTCGTGCCCACGTCCAATTAGAATCGACCTGAGACTCGGTCTCTGTCAGAAATGAAGCTGGAGGTGCCCCCCTCTGGAACCAGTGACACACGACAGAGGGTCGTGAGGTCATGGACTGAAAGAAGTTGCACCAAGAAAGGGTTCCTCGGAAACAGAGGAAAAGGACTGTCCGTCCTGTTGGGGGCTCTGGGCATTAATCACTTGTCCTCCTTCCCAGGTTTGTGGCGTGTCTCTAGACTAAAGGTGTAGGAAGTGGGAAGCAGAATGTCCTCCTGACCCTCCAGCCATGGGCCCAGAGCTTGGCCGTCTGGTTGAGACGCGCAGACACGTACACAGTACATATCGAACCAAGTGGCCCCAGAACTCTCTTTGGTGAGGGGTGCTGTGAGCCCCAGAGGAGGAGGGCTTGATGGAACCTTGAAGGGTGGGCCACAGGCCAGGACCCTGTGGAGGTGGCTGGACCGCGAGGGTGTGGAGGCTCTCCACGCAGACCAGCCCAGGGGCTTGTTACAAAGACCAGTGCAAAAAGCGCAGTTTCCCAGGGTTAAGAGAGATGCTGGGGTATTTGGTGGGAGGTTCTGTGAGCCCCGGGGACAGCCTTGCAGATTCCAGGGTAAACACTGCCTCAGGGCTTGCCCCCTCCCCTCCCCATCTTGACTTGGTCCCCCCAACATTGTTCGTCTTCTCAGTCTTGGTGGCTCTCTAGTGCAGAGACATACATACTCAGCGAGGGTCCCCAGTTACCCAACTTGGCATTCCTTCTTGGGAGGTTCATCTGAAGCATTTTATACCTGTGAACCTAAAGGATAGCACTGGAAGGGGAAGAGATGGCCTGGCAGGTGGCTGCTGCCTGCACACGTGATGCAGACGCAACAGGAGGGCACCACGGAGGGGTCCTTTCGAGGCGGATCCTTCAGCACCTGGATTTCACTCCTGTTTCCCTTAACACTCACTGTGGGCGCTGCGGCGCCCTGTCTCCTGACTGCCGGAGGCCCTCCTGCAGGGCTGTGCTGTCCTTTGCTAAGCAGACCTTGAGGAGCCATCAGGACTGTCAGCAGCTTCTGGAGGCCTCCTTTTCTCCCTTGTTGCATGGGCGTTCCTATGAGACAAGGGAGCTGCTCCCTGATCGCTCGTATTCCTTCCCGATCACTGTGCCCTCCTGAGCCACATCCTGTGGTAGACGGTGCAGCGGAGAATGGTGATTTGTGCTATGGCCAGAGGCTACAGGGACCAAGGATGGCCAAGCCTCTCCCTTCTGCTCCAGCGCACTGGTACACTGGCGTAGGGGATAGTCAGCTCTTAGTCCCTGCGGGTGGGGACAGGAGCTGCTGTCTTGGAAGGCGGGATCTGTGTCTGCACTCTGATTCTGCTTAGCTGTGTTCTGTCTACCCAGTTAGTTCTTCAGCTCTGAGGCCCATTGCGTTACTGCCTGGCCCGCACCCAGGGAAGCAGTGGATAAGTGTAAAGTAAGGTCCCAAACAGGTGAGGGGACAGGAGAGCAGCCAACCAGCGAGCCTTCGGCAGGTGACAGGGAGCAGGGCCTGAGGCTTGGTACATCCGGTTCATTCTGCTTCTCTCCTGGCTGCTCCCACTGGGGCCTGTAGTGCCAAGGAAAGCCAGGGTCGTGAGGACAAGACAGGCGGCCACAGTAGACCACAGCATCTAAAGGCCCGGTTCGTAATGCTGAGCTCCCCACAGTGTGGCTTGGAGATGGAGCCTTCAGGTGGGAGAGGTGATCGGGTGCCTGTGTGCCCTGCCTACTCACACTGTTTTTCCTCTTGTTCCCTTCCCCGCCCGCACCTCCTTGTCGACAGTATCAAAAAACAATGTTTTTATGCCATCAACCTTCTGCGAGCCGTCTGCAGGCAATTCTGACTCAGAACCAGGTGAGCCCTCGTGTCCCTTTGCCTTTTACTACCAGTCACTTGGGGTTTTCCTGGGATGGAAACTAGTTGATACTGTAAAATAAGATCTTAAAAAGGAATGGGCAATTTAAAAACCGGATTCTTTTTCAGTTCCTAAATGTTTTCCCAAATCATCAGCACATAGATTTGGAATTCAGCATGAGGCAGGCTTCATAAGACCTTAATTTTTTTGTTTCTGCAGGAGGGCCTGGTCACAAGAAGTCTTTAAGGTGTTGATTGGGGTTTTTTTTGTTCTTTGGTTTTTGTTCGTTTGTTTTTTCAAAAACAAAAAGCAACTATAAAGAAGTATATTACTCATTTTTCAAAATTATACACAAGTAATACATTCATACCGCTTTTTTGAAAAGGCAAGTGGAAATACGTAGAGTAAAACAATCTGCCTGCCCTGCCCCTTTCCCTCTCTCACCCCAAGGTAACTGCTGTGAGGTCAATGGAATTTTCCAGACCCTTTCCTGTGCATTAGAATCTCACATTAATCCATATTGCTTAGACCTGTTCAGATAAATATGTAAGCATTTTTAATCACAGCTTTAAACCTCAAAGGAAAGTAGCTTGCTCCTCTCTGAAGACTATGGAACCTTCCTTTTTTGGTCTTTCGCTAGAGATCCAGCTCCTAAGATTTCCTGCAAGTTTCTCCCACGTGACTGAAATTCCTCATAAAAGATTTAATGAGCAAGTTCAACTACCCGAATTCTCTAACCCAACCTGCCTTACATAAATTCGTTGCTGACTTCAAAAGCATTGCAAGATAAGTCCTACTCTGGTGTGAGGGCGATGCTTTTATAACTTAGGGGGCTGATTCAATAGCACCGTTTCAAACAATAGGCTTTATTTTGACTCTGAAAGCAGACTGTTTTGAGCTGAACCCCTCACCAGGTCCTGAGAAGGAGTTTGGTTTGTCAGTCTTTGGGAAGCTGGGGAGTGCTGGCTTAGCATGTAGCGCTGTGAGCTGGAGGGGTGTTAGCCGACATGATCCTGTTCCAGTCTAGGGGACCAGGCCTAGTCTAGAGGTGCGTCTAGATCACCTCATGCCGTCCATTTCCATTCCAGATCTCGCCATCATCACCTCTGAGATCTGTGAGTGATGGCCTCCCTCCCGCCTCTTGCCCCACAAAACCTTTACGCTGCAGTACCGAGAGCAAGGCCGCCCTGAGAAGACGGGGGTTCCCAGGCCTGCTGAGAGGTGCCGACGCAGCCTCACTTCCTGGTCCCTGAGGCAGGCTGGAGTCCTGTCGGTCCTCTTCTGTCCTTGCCTGCCTCCCTTTGTTTTTTAGCTTTAATTTTTTTTGGCAGGGGCAGGGATTTTTAACTGACAAAAGAATTTTGTAAGGCACTTCCTATCCCTTTGCCCATTCGATTTCCCCCAGTCGTCCCAATGATGTCCGCCTTCATAGCAGAGAGTTCCGGATCATATACCCCGTATCTCGCCTTCCATCTGGAATACTTCCTTATTCTTTGCTTGATGTTTATGGCCTTGAAGATTACAGGCCAGTGATTTTGGAGTTTTTCTGTCTGGGTTTGTCCAGTGATTCCTGGTGGTTCCGCCCAGGTAGTGCCTTTGGGGCCAGAACTCCTCAGAAGTGAAGCTGTGTTCGCGCTGTCCCGTCCCGGGTGGTGCGCGGAGCTGGCCTGTCCTGGTACCTGTGGGGCTGATTTCGCTCTCTGGGTTAGAGAGGGCTCTGTCGGTTTCTCCGCTGTGAGATCATCCCCTTGTGTTCTGGAGAGACTCTGAGATGCGATGGAAGCCCATTCCTCTCGCTGCTGCCCTCCACTGTCCGCCTCCACCGGTGTGGGGTTAGTCATTACTCTGACGATTGACCGCCCGGGGGGTTGGGGGGGCTCCACCTTCCCTGTTACTAGTGCACTTATTGGAGTTCTGGAAGAGAGCGGTCCTTCCTGCCCACTTAGCCCCTTGTTACGGCTGCACAGCAAGATGGATACGTGGATTCCTGCTTTAGTCGGCAGCTTCTGTTCTGTCCTTACTAGCACAGAATTTCTTTGAATCGGCCCAGATTTGGCTTGCGGGAGTCCCACCAAGCAGGTTCCGGAGTCCTTTTGCCACAGCTCATTATTCTTTGAAGCACTTTCTTCTGTCCTAACAAGAGGCTCCAGGTTCATCATCGGCCCTCACGGGTCCTTCTTAGTGGAGCGCCGTCTCCAGAACCAAAGATCTGCGTGTTCACCGCCGCCCGGGCTCTCACGGTGCTTGGGCCCCCTTCGTGCCCAGAGACAGGGACACACCCCCCGTACATACGCGCACACCTGTACTCTGTATCTGTCTGCATGTGTGGATAACCCTAGGTTCACGTGTGCTTCTAGTCCAGCACCAACGGGGTTCGCCTGAGGCTCCCTGCTTCGTGCTTCTGCCTCTCTTTGAGAGACACCTGGCTCCCTCTGTCTGCAGTGCCTGTCCCCGTCGCTCTAGCCCCCTCCACCTGCCCTGGTGCCCCCCTTGCCCCTGCCCAGCCTCCACCGGGCTGTCTCCTCTTAAAGTCTTTTCAGCCTCTGGCATATGCCAAGTTGAAGTTCCCCTGGGGATGAGCATTGCTTTCCCCACACGTCACTTGGGGCCTTCCCAAGGCAGGGCCGAAAGCACCCTCAAAGGAGCCCGCTTGCTTCAGGCATAATTAGGAGGGGGATGGAGGCTGCTTTAGAGGGAACCATCTCTTACCCCAGTGAGCTCACAGTGGGGCACTTGTGTGCCCTCAAGAAGATGCAGGCACGAGGGGCGCCTGGGTGGCTCAGTGGGTTAAGCCTCTGCCTGAGATCACGTCATGATCTCAGGGCTCAGGAATCGAGCCCTGCATTGGGCTCTCTGCTCAGCGGGGAGCCTGCTCACCACCACCACCACCCCGCCTGCCTCTCTGCCTGCTTGTGAGCTCGCTCTCTCTGTCTCTCTGTCAAATAAATAAAATCTTTAAAAAAAAAAAAAAAAGGCGTAGGCATAGTCGCTCGTTCACCCCAGTGACCCTGTCCTGTGTGCTAGGGCTCTGGCCGTCAGCAACAGCTTTTCACTGCACCCTGGCCTGTGCTGTAGGCAAAGTTGAGTTTTTCGGGGTCAAGAAAAGAGAGCGTGTCTATGTTGGTGAAGATGGGGACTGCAGGCAGGCCAAGGCTTGGCTGCCCTGTGAGCACACCTCCCTGCTGCCTTGGGCTCCTTCTGTCCCCGGTCCTCAGTTGCCATGACAGGTGTGGCACGCCTTGTCTGTCTTGTCTGTCATCTGTTCCCTGCGGTGCGCTGCGTGATCTCTCGTGCGTCTGCGGGTTGGGCCAGGTGCCAGGCCCTGTGCTAGGGGATGCTGGGGGGCGGCGGTCAACCAGGCCTGCGCCCCGGCTGGCCAGCCTCAGCTGGCTGCGAGGGTCAGTGGCTGCGAGTTTTGCTCCACTCAGGGTGGGAAGGTGGAGATGGATTGGTCGTTGGGACGTAAGCACCGCAAACCCAGCTGTAAGGTCTTTCAGAAATTATCTCAATTGTGAGTTTCATCTCCAATTTTTTTAATGCTTGTAAATTGCCAGTCATCTTCTGAATAGTCCTGAGCTTTGGAAATGGGATTCACTAGTTCTCTCCTAAAAGGGAACATCTGGCAGCATGTCTTCCCCTGCATCTGCGGCGTCTCATTCTCCTGAGTGTGGTTTGTATGACCCCTCTCTTATGGGAGAGACCCCAACTCCACTAATGCAGGCTCTTGGCAGCCTCGTGGACTCCGCTCCCTCATACTAACTAGCAGTGAGAGCTTTTGTAATTCTGTTTTGGCCCAGGGAGAACAATTTGGCCGACCAACGTGCAGACAGCAGGAAGGAGGCTTTCCTGCTTCATTGAGAATTCTGATTTGACTTTGTTTTATGCCTCTGAGTTTGGTCTGATAAGGCATTCGTGTTGTTTCGGTGTGCAGCTGGGTGGTTAGAGTATCCAGAGTTGTGTATGTCCATCGTCATCAATTTTAGAGCATTCTGTCACCCCAAAGAGAAACCCATCCCCATGAGCTGTCACTCAGCACCCCCTCCCCCAGCCCCTGGCAACCGAGAATCCACTTTCCGTCTGCAAGGGTTTGCCTGTTCTGGGTGTTTCATGTAAACAGAATCATGTACTGTGTGATCCTCTAAGACCTCCTCCCATTCGTTTTGTCTCTCTTCCAACGATGTTTTGTGGTTTTTGTTTGATAAATTGATTCCCAAGTACTGTTCTCTTTGATGCTATTATAAATGGAGTAACATGTTCTCATAACTTCCTTTTGGACTGTCCATTGCTCACACAGAGATACAATTGATATTTGTGTATTGATCTTGTTTCCTGCACCCTGACAAGGGTGTTTTCTGATGAGTTGGACCTTAGCACAAAAGTGAGGCTGCCTCTGGTGGCCCCGGGTGCTGCCGTCCCTGTGCTTTCCCAGGAACAGACCTGATCTCTTGGAGTCACAAGGCTTTTTCTGCTGATCTTTCCTGTCAAGGCAGATTAGACTGTCCCCACTCCTCACCCCCTTATGAGATAGGCCACCGCACCAGCACACACAGAGGACCAGTGTGGACCAGTGGCCCAGCCGAAACCAGGTTTTAAGCCGTCGCCCTGCTTCCTTCCCTTTCCTTGTCCTGGGCCTTCGAGTGTTCTCAGGTAGCAGCAAGGTGAAGCTCTCCAGGCACATCTGGAAAGAGAGAGCAAGCCTGCCGTCTGCCACCTTTGATCTTTCACTGCAGAAGACGTGTCTCATTTCCCAGACATCTGCTGGTAGCACAGAGGCTTCTCCTGATTACACATGCATGCTCTGACGAGTCCTCTAAGAAAGGGAGACTGGTCCCAGGGACCTTTATTAGCTGGCTCCCTGACATTCTCCAGGGCCCAGGGGTGGATCAGCCTTGCACTGTCACTTTTGTCTCTCACCTTCGACAGCCCCCACCCCCACCCCAGTCTCATTGTCAGCACCTAGCCTGGAGCCAGCACTTCCTGCAACCCCCCCCCCCCCGCCCCGGCGCCTCCTCGTCCAAGCTGCCTTATAACCTTGGTTGGTTGAACCGGGCTTCTGCGTTTCTGTTCTAACTTGGAAACATTTCTCTGGTTCTCCGGGCTCATGGCCACTGAAGTCGAGACCACAGTCTTCCCCTGCCCTTGACCCTCTCAGCTTTGCTACTGCCTACAGGCCTGCTTTTTATCTTTTGTCTTGTGCTTGTAGAGGAAAAGAGCAGTGGATTCCGGTTGAAGCCACCAACATTGATCCACGGCCAGGCACCCAGCGCAGGTAGGTGCCCACCTTTAAGGAGGAAAGTGAAAGGGCTGTCTATCTCACACCCTTCCTGCCTCTGCATCTGTTTGCACAGCTGCCGTATGCAGCCCAGGCGGCACGCTCCGGGCTCAGCCTGCTCTCTAGGTCCGCCAGTTCCCTGGCGCATGCACCCTGAAAAGCCACTTTAGGAGCCCATCAGACCAAGGAGATTGTCCCCACCATGAGCCCTCCACCACCGAGGATGAGGGTGGGTGGGGAGGGAACAGACTTGGCTTCCTATGGGGCTCTGTGCCCAGCAGTAGCTCACTTGGTTCAGGCTATGTCTCCCGAGCATCATGGCCCTAGCGTGCCACAGAGAAGGCCTAATTAGCAGAGTGGCCGCGATCCAGTGGCGTGCCGCTGGGGAGCAGGGCCTGGCAGTGGTGCAGAGTTGGAAGCGTTCTCTCGTGCTTCTTGCCCAGTCTGTGTTTGGCAGATGGATTTTCTCGGCATGGCACTTGGAAAAGCAGGTGCAAAGGGTATTTTTATGTGAACCTGAGCAGAGTCCTAAGCTCTGGGGGGCTGCCTGTGGTTCTCTGCTTTCCCTGCACCATCTGCGCTCAATGCTTGAGGACAGCTGTCCCTTGGTTTCCCCCTGTAGCATTACTGTACTCACTGAATTAATTTCTGGAAAACTCCTGAGAGCCAGCACGGGGCTGTGCGTTTCTGCCCACGAGGTCCAAGGGCCCCAGGCAAGCCAACCTCTGTTCTCAGGTCTGCCGAGTCAGAAGCCCAAGGAGCAACAGCGGAGTGTGCTTCGCCCGGCAGTGTTACAAGCCCCACAGCCAAAGGCACTCTCACAGACCGGTAAGAAACAGCCCTGGCACCCAGCTGCCACGGCAGGGTGTAGAGCGTCCGTGAAGTAGGCGTGGGACAGCTGTGTCTTGACACAGGTGACTTCGGCCATATCTGCTGAACTCAGAAATAGAGCCGGGGAAGCAATCCCTTAAGTCCGCCGCAAGCCCAGGGAGGTCTGAGCGTGGTCCCGCCGTCTCCCTGTGGCCCCAGGCCAGGGTGACCGGCGTGGTTTCTGCACACGCTGGCTTCATAAAAGCTGGCTCCCTCCCGAGTCTCTGCAGTCCGTCCCAGCAAGTCTGCAGGTGAAAGTCGGCCCATGTGTGGAAAGAGACCTGAAGGGTCGTTTGGGTCATGTGTGCAGTGTCACCTGATTTGTCGTCCATAAGCCCTGCCTCTTCACCGTATTTCCCTGGTCTCCGCACAGCTCGTGGTCCTCACGGGACCCTTAGTTTCTTAATATTCATGAGCTTTTCTTGTCTTCCTCCTTGTCTCTCCCTGTAATTCAAAAATTCTTCGTCGGAAGCAGTCCGACATTCCGCACGAGGGAAATAGTGATCTCTAAAGAGTTCCAACAGGGAAGCTTTCTGATACGCTCTGCCAGCCGGTCAGCCAGATTGAAACCTGTGTGTGCCGCGCGACCCCAACTAGTCACAGGGAGAAGTCCGCAGACTCAAGATGTTACGAGGAAAACCGTGTTTTCTAAAACTTGTAATTGTTCCTTGTTCAGTGTATGTTCTTTTTCTCTTCTTTACCTTAGTTAGCAGTATCGCTTTTAAGTACACTGAAAATTCCTTTGTGGAATAAGTGATAAGATACTCTCATTTCTGTCAGGTTTTAGTTCTGGGTTCGTTTGTGTTTCTTTAATGTAAGAATTTTCTTTAAAAAGGAGAAATACACGATTGGTCTAAATGGTAGAAGGAAGTACTCGAGGTCCCACACTAACCCCGTGACCCTCCTGCTGTCCTCTTGTCCTTGCAGTCCCGAGCAGCGGCACCAACGGAGTCAGTATCCCAGCAGACTGCACTGGGGCCATGACAGCGACATCGCCCGACAACCCCGCACGGAGAAGTCCCTCCGACGAGGCACGAGCACTTGAGGTGTGTCTGTGCTGGGCAGGGAGGTCGTGAAACTTCTCAGAGCTTCGCGGAGTGTGTGGACAGTTACCTGCTCTGAGCGGCGCGGTGGGGGCGGGCAGGAGGCTTTCTGGATTTGCTCAGCAGTATGTGTGCGCAGCAGCAGCTGATGTCCATAGTTGTTAGAACGCCCGGGATGGTCTGTCCGCTGTTTCGGAGTGCGGCCCTCCCCGGGCCCCGCACCGCCCAGCTGCAGGTGGCCGACGGGCACTCTGCCCGGTGGCCTCTGGGGAGTCCCTGAGTGTGAGTCTGGGGGACTGGCTTCCATTGATGAGTTCTTGTGCCATTTTATACGGAGAGATGTCTGCCCTCCCCAGTTCCACAGCTGAAGAGCTCAGGGATTCATACACATGGGCCCGTTCTAACTGAAGAAATCTATCGGGGGGGGTCAGCTCAGCATTTTTTGGGGGGCGGGGGGGCAAAGTCTAGGGTTCTGGGAGGGTTACGTAGGCCAAAAGCATGTGTTTCCTAGTAGTATTGCCCGGCAGCTGGAGAATGAGGGGCATGTTCTGAAGAGCCTGCGTTTGCGGGGGGCAGAGGCAGATCTGACCGAGCTGCAGCACCGCAGTGAGGCTTCTGGACACAAAGCCAGGTTGCATGTGTGTGTGCTTCTCCTCGGCCGTTTCAGCAGCTGAGCTGCTGCCTGAGACTCTGTACCCTCCCCCTCCCCCACACCCCCTGGAGAAGTTGGAGCGCACGTGGTGGAGACGGTAGGCTACAGTTCACTTTTAGAACATCCCTGAGCGCACCCTCACCCCGCACCCCTCAAACCAGTTAGCGGAATTAAAATTAGGGACCATCTCTCCAACCTGCTGCTACTCAGACCCTTGGATAGCTAGGGCGGCCGGCGCAGCGGGTCTGCTGCACGGCCCGGAGCTGGAGGGAGACCGAGAAGCGGCCCAGCCCCGCCGCCTCCGGCGTCCCTGGTGATCCGAGGACAGGCCACACCTGGGCAGCGCCAGCCGCCCAGGGACCCGTGCCAGAGGAGACACAGCCAGCAGATGGAACGGCGAGAGAGGGCCCGTCTTGCTTCTCGGGGCTAACCTGTCACTTCTTTTCAGTTGTCGTCTTGTTTGTGTTTCTAACTAGGAGAAAGAGCCCCAGAAAAATGAGTCTAGCGATACTTGTGAGGAGGAAAACTGTGAGAAAAAAGAGCAAGTTGCACAGCAGGCGTTTGTGTTCGGGCAGAACCTGAGGGACAGAGTCAAGGTGTGTGACCAGAGGCCCGGATGAGCGCTTGCACTCCTGGGTCGGTCTGTTCCGCCGCCTCCGGGTTAAACCACAGGAACTCCGCTTTTCCTTACAAAGGGGCGGGAGGTGGAGACAAAGACCGTGCCTGTGCGCTCGTCCTGTGACTCGTGGTGCTTCCGGTGGCTTCCTGTGTCGCATGCCCGCCATCCCGCACTGCTCCGCTCCCAGCACACTCCCCGGCAGGCTCCCCTGTTCTCCCGGGAGCAGCAGACAGAGGCAGCCGAGCATGCCTATCCCTGAGAACCCACATTTTCGGAGCAAAGGAGACAGGCAGCATGACCCGATGCTTTCAGCGTGGCCGGAGAGATCGTGGTCGGACTCATGGTCTTCCCCGTCCTGGCACGGAGCAGCGTGTAAACCAGCTCATCCTCAGCTGTTGCAGGCCTGTCCTGGGTGCTCTGGGGTACTGGGCAGTGTCCCTGCCCCCCATCCTGCAGGTGCCAGGAGTATCCCCCGCCCACCGTTGTGGCAACCAAAAGTGTCCCTTCGTAGTGCTGAGGATTCCCTTTGGGACAAAGTTACCCTTGAGAATTATTACCTTATTTTATTAAGGCAGGGCAGGTAGAAAAAGAACTTTCCTCTCCCATCAGAGGCAATAGCACCTGTCCCTCCCACCCCCAGCTGCCCCCAAGGGCTGCTGGTGTAGTCTGGGGACTTTGAGGCAGGGGTGGAGAGCATCTGGCAGTGGCAGGGGTCTGGGCTAGGGACCCCGTGCGCCGCTGCTCTGGGAGACTAGAATGGGGCAGCACTGCCTTCCCAGCCACCCACCTCCACCGATGGAGCGGCCCTCTGGGCCATTTCCAGCAGCTCATCTGGCAGGAGCTCCTTGAAAAGCCTGAGAGATAGCATCAGTGGCTGCGTCTGGGGACATCTGTGGTTGTCACAACTGGGGTGTAGGCACTGCTGCCCGTCCAGTGGGTGTAGGCCGGGGATGCTGCCCAACACCCTGCAGTGTCAGGGTGACATCAGGGCAGCGCCACCCCCCCGCCCCCGAACAGTGATCTAGCCCTGATGTCCATGATGCTGAGGAAAGGGAATGGAAGTCTCTCCGGCACGTGGAAAACACCAGGCTGTGCCATCTGCCTTCTCCTTCGGTGCTCACTGTCCGACAGAATCACACGTTCCCAGGGGCGAAAAATAGGCATTGCTGCTGCATGGTTTTCGCCACAGTAATGAGCCCCTTGGGGGCTGCTCGCTCCAGGGAGGAGGACACAGGAGAAGGAAGGGCCTTGAGAACCACCCGTTTGAGGAGCAGGGTCCTGGCCTGCACTGTTAGGTCGATTCTGTTCCGAGAGGTTAGGGGGATGGCTGCCTTGAAATTGGGGTGGGGAACCACATCTTACAAAGGCCCAGGGCTCATGGGATCTGTGGTCTCACAGTTACATGCCACCTTCTGGGTGGGGGCGACTTCCTGGCACCCCGAGCCTCTGCTCTCACTCATAGGACAAGGTTGATGATATCCACCTCTCAGGGTTCCCGGGAGAATCACATTCGGTGATACGTTTAACAGAGCCAGCATGGCAGTTAGCATAAAAGAAGCCCTTAAGAAACAGTGCTTTTATTATATTCATAATAAACCCCTTAAAATATCGGATTTGGAAGCGTTTCATGACCTCTCATTACAGACCATTAGTGAAAAGGGCAGTAAGAGGGTTTGGTTTTGCTTCAACAAGGTAGAAAAAGTTTCCTGATGCCTTACAAACTGTTTTTCTATCTCGCCTGTTAAAGCAGAAATGGTGAAGTTGATTACGGCCCCCCCCCACTTCTTGTGTGCACACACATGTGTGCGTGCACAGGCGCGCGCATACACACACACAAGCTGTGCCATGTGGCCTGGGGGTATGCAGACGGGCGGAGTCGGAGAGGTCGCGAACGGTGGTCTGAGCAGTAAATGTTGCCTCTGTTTCCCAGCTAACACACGAGAACACTGACGTAGCCGACATGGAGAATGCCGGCCACCCCAGTTCAGAAACGCCAGCTGCGACCAACTATTTCCTTCAGTATATCAGTTCCAGGTGCGTGTCTTGGGCCTGGTGCCCAGCTTCAGAGCGGCCCAGAGTTGTCCATCACCCTGAGCTTGGGTTCCGGGGAAGAGACAGCAGCTGGACTAAGAGCCAGCCGGTCCTTCTTGGGGGGGCAGGGTCGGGGGGGCGTGGGAGGAAGCAGATTTTGCCAAAATCCTGCGCCCCTCCCCCTCCCCCCCGGCTCCTCCCTTTATTCCCACTCTGGGCACAGCTGTGGAGGGGCCAGGATGGTAGGCAGACAGGCAAGGCAGGACCCCAGTTCTGCTTGGCCCCCAGAGTGACCTCTGTCACCTGGATCTCATGCCCAGAGCAGAAGCCAGTGGGCCAGTGGCTGGTTGGCCGCCTTCTGTTACCTGCCAGGTTCTAGCCTATGAGGACCCGTTACCCTGGATTTGGGCTCACCGAAGGCTAACACTGCTGGTGGTGGTGCTCGAGGATGGCCTGGATGCCCCATGGGTATTTCAGAGAGGAAGAGTGTCCCTGCCTAGGAGACAGGCCGCCAGACCGGATAGAACATAGGTTTGGACTCAGGGAAGCCTGACATGAGCGGTGGCAGCCTCGTGCTTGGCTGCCCGGACCTTGATGAGCAAAGTGCATTCGATATTATTTGAAAGACACGTTTTTTTGCACTGTAACATTTCCCAAGTTGGGATTTGCTTACACCTGTGACTCTTTAAACTGGACAAAATGTGATGGTGACATCTGCTCCGAGGTCATCCAGTGTCACTGCCAGTGTCCCAGGGGTGGGAGGTGTACCCTCCTTTGTGCAGGCCAGGGGACTGGTGGGTTCTTTCAGGGAAGTAGGTGGTGCCTGGTCTGACCTCTGTGATCAGCCTCTCCGAACTGATGTCCTCAGTCACCCCGAAGTGACCCCGGCCTCAAGGAGGTCGGGGATGACAAAGTGGCTGTCAGGCATGTCACGTAGTACCCACACACCGTGGACCCTTGGAGGTAGGAGCCAAAGGTCTGATTACCCGTTGGCACAGCCTAACTCAGAGGCTTATGAGCACCTGTCCCTGGAGGACCTGACTTGTCCCTGGAGGACCTGACCTGTCCCCCACAGAGGAAGCTGAGCAGTGCCTACAGCCGTGCTTTTTGCACCAGGGGTTGGCCTTTACCCACTCTGACCGTGCACACGCGTGTGCAGCACAGGCGAGTGTGCCACCGGCCTGCCCTGCTCCCATGGGGAGCCCCACACCCACAGCGTGCCTTCTCTTCAGTTTAGACAACTCGACCAATAGTGCCGACACCGCCAGCAACAAATTCGTGTTTGGCCAGAACATGAGCGAGCGCGTGCTGGTGAGTGGCCCCTATGGGGACTGTTTTTCCTGGGGCCCCAGGGCAAGGGACATGTGAATATAGCTGCCACTTTGCCTTCTATAAAGTGGGGATGCTTCCAGTTGCAAGAGAAAGAAGACCCAGTTCCAACTTGGGGGCAGGGGTTTTGCACCAGGAGGCTCTCTAGGAGCTGGTGTACGAGCTTCCTGCCTTTCTTCTACGCCAGCTAGCTAAGCCTCGTCCCAGGACCAGCTTCCCCTTGAGTCAGGGGCCATGCTTCCTCCTGGCCGAGGCCAGCCGCAGTAATAATCATCAGACACCAGAGTCCTTAGCCACGTGCCTCTGAGACCACCCTGAGACACCTCTGGAACCAATCCCTTGGCTCCTCCAGCTGCCCCGTCCTTGACCATGAGGCTGCAGCACGGAGAGGGCTCCGGGGACATGGCCTTGAGGGGCCCCTGCAGTTCCTCGGGTGTCTCTTACATGCACTGTGGCCAGGCTGTCTCCCCTCCCAGAAAGCCTGGCCAGCTTGGGATAGGGTTCTAGAATTGTTCGCCTGCTTCCTTATCTTTGTTCTTTTTCTTTTCTTGTCGAATGCGTAGAATCCCACTATGTCCATTTTGAGTGTGGTTAAGGGGCCATTTCGTCCGCTTTGTTATCTCCGTCTTTGTCTCAGTCCGGGTCACTTTGAGGGGCCTCCTGCTTTTCTCGAGTGTCAGTACGGTCCTTTCCCTGTTTAAAACGAGACGGTCCAGAGATAAAGAGCTGGTGGCACGCGCCTCCCCGAGATGTCAGGGGAGGCCCCACGTGCGGACTTGGACGGCAGTTCGCCTAGAGCAGAGAAGGGCAGAGTGGGGAGGACCGGAGCTGCCTGTATCGTGAGGGCACTTTTCTGCTAGGTTTTACCACCAAATGGTGCTCGAGGATCGCTGTGTGAAGACACAGCCGCAGGCTGGAACCCACCGCCTGGGGAAGGGTTGTCTGATCTCCTCTGCCGGGTCTGGGTGGGTCCCCAGCGCCGGGAAGGAAAGGGCAGCTGCGGGAAAAGCCTCTGCCTGGGGGGCGGGGCACGTGCCGGCAGACCGGCTTCCCGTTGGGCTGCGGCGGCCCGCCAGCAGCGCCGGGACACGCTCTCCTGCCCGTGTGCTTCCGTCCCCGCAGAGCCCGCCCAAACTAAATGAAGTCAGTTCAGATGCCGCCAGGGAAAATGCGGCTGCTGAGTCCGGGTCTGAGTCCTCATCCCAGGAGGCCACCCCCGAGAAAGGTATGTCGCGGTGCCACCACCTTTTGGGAAGGGTACCGAGTCACAGGGGCACTGCCCATCCCCATCCCTGCTCAGGAGGGACACGGGCTCCAGCTCGCGGCCGCGTTGGTAGCCACGCGAGATCCCCGCGCCGGGGCGGAATTGGAAAGCCGTAGCGCTGGCTTTCAGCGCACGGAGAGGACCCTTGCTCCTCCTAAAACAGAACATTCGGGATGGCTCTGGGGATAGGGTTGTGGGGGTGGCTGTCCCCCTCCCTTCTTGCCCTGAGGTGGGGAGGGGAATATCTCTCCGGTGCTCTGTGGGAAGACTCCTGTCCCGCGTCCTCTACCGAGTGAGAGGCAGTGGGCGATCCGGAGCCACGCTGGCAGCTGGCTCCCAGGTGGTCCCCCGCAGCATCTGGGGCCAGAGCACCGTGTGTTTGGGGTCCGCTCCACGTCCCAGGAGCTGGCACCCTTGAGACAGAGGCAACCGTTTTGTTCTGCCTGCAAGGAGAGGCGCACGCCCGCCCCCAGCAAATAAATAGTCAACGTCGTTTAGCTAATAACATTTCAGAGTCCCTGGCCGAGTCTGCAGCCGCCTACACCAAGGCAACAGCACGGAAGTGTTTGCTGGAAAAAGTGGAAGTCATCACCGGGGAGGAGGCGGAGAGCAACGTGTTACAGGTGAGGCGGGTCTGGTCAGGGGCATCTGGCTCGGGGGGCCTCCTGGCCCTTAGGTGGTGGTGTGAGAGGCCAGCCGTAGCCCCCAGGCTCTCTGTGCACCTGAGGGTTGGACCCCTGTCCTCCAGGCACGTGGGCCTCCCTGTGCAGCGACAGAAGGGCCGGGGCCCCATGCTCCGGGGCCTTGTGGCGGGGCTTCTGAGAGCGTAGCCCTAAGGGACTTCTGGTCTCGCTTTGGTATGGAGCGGAAGGATCTGTTTTGAGGCATTCTCAGTAGTTCAGGGAGAAACTTGTATCGGCCCCCAGAATGAACAGCTGTGATGGTTTGGTCACGCTGGCACCCCGTGTTATTTTATGAGGGAACCGGGATCCCGGGTGCACCCCAGACTCGTCCCGCCTTTCCTCTGCCTCCCGGTTCAGTGTGCCTCGTTTATCTCCTTTGCGCTGTTGTGCGCGTGTGTGTGGATCCGTGAGCTGCGTGTGTAGAGCATCGGAGAGTTTCTGATGCAGCATTTCAAGAAGTACTGCTCCTGCCCACTCAGCACTGTTAAAGGAAATCTCTGCGAGCAAAGACACGGCTCGGTGAAGACCCGCACACTTCGGGGTCCACGTCGTGTGTTCTTTGGCCGCCGAACGGTTCACTGAGCCGGAAGATGCATACTGTGGAATTGACTTTGCAGTGCACGGTCCGGTGGTGGTTAGTGTGTTCACGTAGTTAGGGAGCTGCCACCACTATCACAGTAGAACATTTTCGTCCCCCAAAAGAAACCCCCCATCAGCAGTCACCTCTCAAATGCCCTCCCCAGCCCCCACAAGCCCCCTCCCCGTCCGTGGAGAAGCCTGTTCTGGAAATGTCGCCCTGTGGACTCATGCCCCACGTGGGCTTCTGTGTCTGGTCCCCTCCCTGAGTGTCGTGGGCTCGGGGACTGTCCCCAGGGCATCACCGAGGGACGTACATAGAGGGACATTGAGGTTTCCGGCTTTTTAGCCGGTATGAATCGTGCTGCCGTGGACACTGTTCACAGGCTCGTGTGCGCAGACATGCGTCACTTCCCTTGGTAGAGCTCTAGGAGGGGGGTTTCTGGGCAGCAGGGCGACTCCACACGAAACACGGTGAGGGACATGTTTCCGCAGCAGCCACGCCACGTGTCATTCCCGCCAGTGGCATGTGAGCTGCTCAGTGCTCCCCGCCCGTCCCCGTCCCCGGTGCCTGCTATCTTGTTGGTATCTGCTTTTTATCTTCGGTTCCTTAGTGATGCTTTCGTGCTCCTCGGACAGTGTAAAATGCATCTTGGCTGGAGGAGAGGATGCAAAACTGGCCAAGGGCCAACGTGCCCCCCGGCCCAGGGTTGGCTGGCCCCTGCCCAGCAGTTCACGCAGGCCGGGTCGGAGGCTCCCCGGAGTGGGTCCACGCTAGTGTCCCCCCAGCCAGGGCCCCACTCACCTGGAGGGCTACCTTGTGTTCCAGATCCAGTGTAAGCTGTTCGTCTTTGACAAGACCTCGCAGTCGTGGGTGGAGAGAGGCCGGGGGCTGCTCAGGCTCAATGACATGGCATCGGCCGACGACGGGACCCTCCAGTCCCGACTAGGTGAGCTGCAGCGCGGTGTCTGTGCAGAGGCCCAGGATGGCACAGACCTCTTCCCGAGGCCCAGGAGGGCAGAATCCCCACGCGGGTCCCCACCAGAGAGCCCCAGAACCCGCGGCCTGCTGGCCCGAGCCCCATCCTGAGGCCCTCGCTGCCAGCTCTTCCATGATTGTCCTCTTTATGAGTGTGACGGTAAATGAAACTACCTACTTAGCACTCTTTTTTTTGAAGATTTTTATTTATTTATTTGATAGAGATCACAAGTAGGTGGAGAGGCAGGCAGAGAGAGAGGGGGAAGCAGGCTCCCTGCCGAGCAGAGAGCCCGATGCGGGGCTCAATTCCAGGGCCCTGGGATCATGACCTGAGCCGAAGACAGAGGCTTAACCCACTGAGCCACCCAGGCGCCCCCCTACTTAGCACTCCTGAACATGTTTTCTAAAAATTAAAAGTGCTGGCGGTTTTATGATGGAAAGGGAAATAGAAGAAATCAAACAGCCCCATACAGCCTGCGGTCCTTGCCACACACCTTCCCCCAGCCCGTCCCAGCGGCTCCACGCGTGCCTCAGCGGTGGGCCCACGGGGCGCAGGAGCCTCAGGGAGTGGACACAGGGTGGTCAGTGGGAGCCCGGGACCCCACCCGCAGCCTCCCTGCGCTGGCCCACGCTGCTGCATCTGGGGCCCCGGGTTGGGGTGGAGAGAGGTTGGCTGGCGGGAAGCCAAGGTGTCGCCGCCGTGTCCACGGGGTCCGGGCACTTGTGGGGAGGATGGGCTCTGATAAACCAGGCAGGCTGACGGCGGCCTTGGGTAGACGTGACGCGTACTTCCAGAGAAGGAAGAAGGTCTCAGGAAGGTCTGTACCATCTTTCTCCACTCAGTCCGTCTCTATCTCGCTCTCGTTGGAAGCTCTAAGCAGCCATTGGCCTCAACGTTTTTTCTTAAAAAATTGCGTAAAAATTTAAAAATTTTAAAAATAAAAAATTTAATTTAATTAATTAAATTAAAATTTTGATTTAATTTAAAAATTAAAAAACTTAAAAAATTGAGTAGGGGCTGGGGCTCGGCCTGTGAGTGGGGCAGTCGGGGGGCATCTGCCTTCTAGGCAGCATGTCGCATGACAGTGTCCCAGCCCCCAGATGTCCCTCTCTGGCCCTGCCTCCCACCTAATCATCCCCTTCCCCAAGGGAGCCGCCATCCTGGCACCTGCTGGGTGGACCAGCAGAACCCTCCCCATGGCGGACGTGGCCCTGAGGGAGCTGGCTGGTACGGGGCTGGCCCCCAGCGTGTGGGGCTCAGCAGACTGGTGGGCAGCTTATGTGGACCTTGAGACAACTGCAGGGTTTCGCCCTCGTGGTGTTTTCCTTTCCGGAATGTGTCCGTTCTCCTAGCTGGCTGTGGGGTGGCGATCGGGGCCCAGGGCTGAGCGGCCTTGTCTGTTGCAGTGATGCGGACCCAGGGCAGCTTGCGGCTGATCCTCAACACCAAGCTCTGGGCCCAGATGCAGATTGACAAGGCCAGTGAAAAGAGCATTCGCATCACAGCCATGGACACTGAGGACCAGGGCGTGAAGGTTTTCCTGATCTCCGTGAGTAGCCCTGGGGACGGGACAGGCTACTACCGACCTCCTGGGGAGAGGAAGTACCCGGCCCGGCCCCCGTAGGACTGCAGTAAGCACTGCCCCTCGGGGGGTGCTCTGCACCGGTGGTGTGGGCCACCTTGTGAAGGGGGAGGCCTCTAGGCTGGCCAGTTTCCAGAGGGGTCCGTGGAAGAGAGCCAGGAGTGGGCCTGCATCACACATGCCGTCCCAGCTGCAAGCTCTGTGTCCCTGGGAAGGACTGGCCCGGGGGGCACCTGGGGCTTCGTTCGGTCCACTGTCCCTGAGCTTGTTGAGAAGAGAGGGTTAGACTCCTCCCCAGACTCAGCCGGGGACTATGGGATCCCATCACTGGGGGGCAGCAGCCACCCTGACCAAGAGATCTTACAGCCCGCCACTTCCCTCCGCCTGTCCCAGGCCAGTTCCAAGGACACGGGCCAGCTGTATGCAGCCCTGCACCACCGCATCCTGGCCCTGCGCAGCCGCGTGGAGCAAGAGCAGGAAGCCAAGATACCTGCCCCCGAACCCGGGGCAGCCCCGTCCAACGAGGACGACAGTGACGAGGACGTCCTGGCTCCATCGGGGGCCACTGGAGGTGGTGAGCCAGCAGTCCCGGCCCTGGCGGGGATTGGGGAGCCTGACCCCAGGGGATGGGGCTCCAGCCAGGGCAGGGACCTGACTTGAGGCCGCTGCTTCCCAACAGGTGCCGGCGAGGAAGGGGAGGGGCAGACGGCCGGAAGCACATAGCGCCGGGAGCCGGCTGCCCGCGAGCCTGCTGCTTTGTCCGTCTGTCTGCCCGCCCGCCTGCCCCACCCCGCCGGCAGTGTGGAGGCGCGGGGCTCGGGAACCACACTCCCCGCTGGGTTGGCCACAGTTCGGATCCGCATGTCCCGTTCAGAAGCAGACTCGGGAACTGCCTGAATGTGGTTTGGGACACGAGACCTCATCATATTGATGAGCAAAACGAAAAAGAACATTTCTTCCCTCCCCCTCCTTTGAATTGAAATGGCACATTAAGACTTGTCACGGCTTCTCACTGGGACTGGGACGCCTTGTTTCTTCCCCCCTCCCTCCTCGTGTCCCCGGCCTCTCTGCCGCCACCGCCCGCCCAGGCCACCGGGTCTGTCCACACGAGTATAAACACTGGGCCTGCTGGACGCTCTGTTAACTACCGTATCCAGTTTCCCACACTCTGATCCGGGGCTTGTATTTTTAGATCTTTTTCCCCCAAGGCTTTGTGTTTGGTTTCTGAGGTTAAGACTCTCCTGTGCATTGAGCGGGTGCAGCTCCGTCCTGGGCCGCATCCTCCTCCCGCCTGGGCTCCTGGCCTCTGTGCTGAGGTGGGGTCAGGCCCCGACTTGTTCCCCACCCAGGCTTGCTCCAGGGCCGGTCATGGGGTATTGAGGGGCTGGGCCTCAGACTGCAGAGAGCTTATCTAAAAACAGGGTCCCTGGACCTGGGAGGGTCCCTACCCACCCCCCTGCCTTTCCCCGTCATGTCGGTCACCCACCATCTGGCGCCCAGGCACAGACCTTCTTGCTGCTGGCCATTCCTTGCCCAGCCCTGGATGACGTCACTGCCCCCGAAACCATCCAGGACCAGGGGCAGAGGAGGGAACTTAGCAGGGCCTTTGGGGAGGGGGGCAGGGGGCTGGTTCCAGGCGACCAGCCATCTCCCATACTCGCGGCACACACAGGAGCGTGGCCAAGAGCTGGCCGGCCCTCACCCACATGGGGTGGCTTGTGAAGAAGGGCCCCGTGCACAGGGCTCCGAGGATGTTCCGAGGACAGTGCCCAGCCCCACCGTCGGGGGAGCGGAAGGCTTTGTCTCCACAGCTGCGCCGCCCACACCTCGGCTTGGTTGTGTGCAGCCTGGGCCCCGGGAAGACACCAAAGGCCCTCCCAACAGACCAGTCACACTTCTCTGCTTTAAGCCTTAGTCAACTAGTGACAAGTAAAACCAGATAATGCCCATGTGTTTTGGAACATTTATGTAAGATTGTCATATGAAATGTATTTGGGAACTACATTAAAACTTTTAACTAAAACCCTGGCCTCCTGCATGCCCCAGGGGCCTCAGGAAGCCGGACAGCCCGGCCAGGAATAGTGTCCACCTCTCAGAGCCGCCTGGCCTGTCTGCAGGCCCCAAGCCCCTGCCCCACACCCCACACCCCAACTCCGGGCAGGTGACTAAACTTGGCTGCTTTCCAAGACTGGCCGGCTCCACGCTGAGCTTTGCTTCACAGAAAGGCTGTTTGCTTCCCTGCCCAGGGGCTGGCTGGCTCGGGGGGGGGGGGGGGGGGGCAGCTGCAGCGGCTCTGTGAGGCCTAAGGTCTGCACAGCCTGGACGGAGAGGGCCTTGCTCCCTGGGGTCCTAAGACCTAATCCAGCCAGTCCTGGGGCCTCCACCTTGGGCTGAGCCCAAGGCCCTGGCTCAGGGGGCCAGGGTGGGGGCCTATGCTCTGGGGTGGGGGCGGGGGGGGGCTGCTGAGCAAGTGTGCACGGCTCACAGCTGCCAGGCACTGGTCATCATGGCCACAAACTCCTCATCTGTGTCCATGGAGGTGCTTACGCCGCTGTAGTAGTCCTGGAATTCAGCCAGCGTGACCTGGGGACCGACAGGCTGTAAGCAGGGACCAGAGACCTGGGCAGAGGGTGGGGCTGTCTGTGGGCACCCACCTGCCCGTCCTTCTCGGAAGAGTCGAAGTTGTCCAGGAAGCGGCGGAGCACCTCCTCCTCGGTCCACTCCCCACTTCGCACCTTGGGGTGGGCGCGGCCACTGTACACCCCCCGGAGGTCGTCCACGGTCACCACACCGTCCCCGCTGCGGTCCAGCTTGGCAAAGGCAGCTGCAATGACCGCCTCCCGAGCTGGGGACATGGGGGGCTGGAAAGGAGCAGGGAGTGATTGGGGGGGTCTAGTGCACCCCAGTCTGGGGCCCCCCGGGCATCCAAGGTCAGCACAGACATCGGCAAGCCCGCCCGCCGAAGCACCCCCCGCCCCCTCCGGCAGCAGGGCGAAGGGCCTCACCCGCAGTGCCCTCAGGAACTCCTCCAGGTCGAGCGTCCCGCTGCCATCACGGTCCCAGCGCCTGCACACGCCCTCTGCTTCGGCCGCGTCCAGCACCAGCCCCAGCTCAGCCAGGCCCCGCTGGAGTTCCCCCGAGTCCAGGGTCCGGCTCCTGTCCCGGTCCAGGCGGCGGAAAAACCTGAGGGGCATGGGGCGCAGTTAAAAAGTGGTCCCTGGGGCTAGGGGTTAAGAAGGTTTAAGGGGACAGCTCACCTGGCCAGGCCCTGGATGCCCAAGGCCCCTCGGGACAGGCACTGCGCCCGGAGCTTCTCCACGGTGGCGTCCACAGCATCCATGGCGGGTCGGGCGCTGGGCAACTGGCCGGGGGAGAGTTCGAGGAAGGATTCCCACTCGGCTGACCGGGCTCTGGTCCGGCGCCACGAGCCTGCCTTGTCCACCTGCCTGCTCACCTGGCCGGCAACTGTCCTGGAATCCAGACAGCCGCTCCTCTGGCTCCTGCCCGTCCTACCCAGCGTTGGCAGCGCGTCCTGCCTGGCAGGCCTGTTGCTAAGGGATGGTGGCTCAGGAGACTGGGAGGGGCCCCAGCTGTAACCCTCACTGTGCCAGTGCCTCACAGCTCCAGACACAGCCCGGGGCGGGGCAGGAGGGCGCAGAGTGGCAGGGCCAAGAGGGACAGGACAGTGCTCTTTCTGGCACCACCACCCACACTCTGCCCTGGTCACGTCCAGCCTTGCAGTGCCCGGGTCTGGGACAGAGCCAGACCCAGAGAGGCAGTGGGGGTGGTCCCCCTTCCTGGCCACAAGAAGGAGGGATGGGCCACAGCCCTACAGTGACCACAGTGTCCCAGACAGAGGCAAGGCCATGCCGAGGAGGCTCAAGACCCAATTCCTGTGTGACCTGGAGCACAACCCCCTCTCCTCTCTGGGCTCTACTGGTCCCCTGCCCCTTTTCACAGCCAAAGCTGCCAAGGGATCCAAGTTCAGAAGGCCTTGAGGTGGCCCAGGCCCCTGTCCTGGTGCTCAGACCGATGTGGCCGAGCCAGGACGCAGCGGTCTTACAGACTGTACTAGCGTTCAGTCAGACAAAGCAGTTCCCGGTAGTTATTCCAGAGCCAGTATGGGGTTTCTGTCGACGTGAGTCTTTTGGTGGTCAGTTTTTTCAGTTCTTAAAACATCACTTGGTGGTCTTGCTCCTAACAAGATGGGGGAGCCGGGGCATTGTGGTTCCAGATGAAAAAGTGGCCCCGGCCCCCCATGGCATCCAAGAAGCACCGAGGCCACCATCGCAGAAGGCCTCCGATTGAGACGCCGACTGGCAAGATTAAAAATGACACTGGATTTCCAGGAAGTAAGTAAAGCATGTGCCCCATTTGGGGACCCATCTGCCGCAGAGACCCAGAGGTCATCAGAGGCTTTTCAAAGCCTGGACTCGGACACGGCACAATGGTGGTGTTGAAGCTGCTGCTCCTGTCAGAAACCAGGCCGCGGGTCGCACGCAGCCCGGCACTGTGGGTCAGGCCACAGCTGATGTGACACTGTCCGCATTATGCGAAACTG
Source organism: Neogale vison (assembly GCF_020171115.1). Classification (NCBI taxonomy): domain Eukaryota; kingdom Metazoa; phylum Chordata; class Mammalia; order Carnivora; family Mustelidae; genus Neogale; species Neogale vison. Next base: position 220,402,209 of record NC_058096.1, read on the forward strand.
CAATGACATTCTGGGGGCTTGCTGCAGTCCATAACTCTTCAAGTGGGCAGAGAAATACTCCATTGTGTTTTTCATGAGGGTTATAAAAATCACACTTTTTTTTCCCCATAGAAAAATGTAAAATATCACCGCAGTTACTGTAACTCTGCTTTCGCATCTCCTCGTTTGAAGAGAACCAGAATGTCAACAGTAGCCACTCCGGAAACTGGAAGTGGCCCAGGCCCTCCTGACCCCGAGGCCAGTTGACTTCACCACAGTGAGCCTCACTTTCCATAGCTGTAGGATGGGGAAGCGTGGGCTGCAAAGATTAGACACGAGTGCCCGTGACTGTAACTTGTGTCCCCCAGCCCAGCAGGACCCCACCTCTCCAGCACCCACACAGGAAGAAAGAGGGAAAGACCAAGGCAAGGAAATCATCCAATTTATTCTTAAACTCAGGCAGGCCTCAGCCCGCCTTCCCCTGGTACCAGCAGCACCCCTAACTGACCCAGAGAAAATGGGGCCATTGTTACTGCACTGAGGGGTCAGTGTTAGACACCAGGCAGGCCGGCACCATCTTGAGGGCTGGGGATGGACACCGACCTTTCCAGGCCAAAACGGGCCCTGCCCCTCGGTGGTTCCCGGCGGGACGGTTCCCTGAGTGAGGAGGCAAGAAGACGTGGGACCCGGCTGCACAGAGAAAGGCACGGGGGTTCCCTGGTTTGGTTGGGGGAGGGGGGGAAGGCACCCTGAATGTCTCTGGCCGAGAAGAGCAGCATAGAAATAAGGAGTTTAAAAATAGATTCTCCAGGGAATATCAAAAGGAGCGAGCTGTTTGCTAGAAAAGCCGAACTGGCTGGGGCCGCATCAGATGTGCTGGGGGCCCCTGGCTCCCTTCAGGGCCCACAAACCCCATCCTGTTCCTACTGAGGTCCGAGGTCCCAGGGTGCTCCTGGCGCTGGTGATAAAGAATAAAGAACAAGAGGGCTGCTCAGGCAGCTTACACTCTGGTGACAAGACATCACTCTGGTGACAAGACATCGCTGGGGAATAGCGTCCCAAGCAGAGGGAACAGCCAGCGGAAAGGGATGCCTGAGCTCTCCCTGGGGCAGCACCCCAACCCGGCCGCCAGCATGTCTCACACCCCCCACCCCGCTCTCTTCCGGGTTAAAGCTTGACAGGCAGGCAGGCTTAGGGGAAAGAATCTAGGATTAAAAGTTCATCTTCATATAACCAATGCAAACCTGCACAAGCCATGAGGTTCCCAGTTCTTGTGTGGGATGAAGAATAAGAAAGCTTTAGCCTGGGGTGAGGGATGCTTCAGAAGGAACAAAAATCGGGGCAAGGGGGAAAGGGGGAGAAAAACTTGATGCCATCTGCCTGCACAAGCGAGGGATCTCAAACTCAGATGCTTCAGGGGCCAGACGTGCAGCCCTAAGAGAGATGAGGCAGCCAGGTGGGCCTCACACTTTGGCTAAAGAGGGTACCCTGAGCTCAGATCCAAGCAGGCATGGCCAAGACTGAAGCCAGAAATCCAGATTTTTGTGAAACGTTGCCAATTTTTTCAACAAGTTGATTGATGTAAAGTTTTGTTTAAAAAGGGGGGGGGCATGGCTGGCTCAGTTGGTAGAACATGCAACTCTTTATCTCAGGGTTGTAAGTTCAAACCCTACATTGGGTGTAGCTACAGATTACTTAAAAATAACATCTTAAAAAAAGAAAGAAAAATCTCTCTGGACTAAATATGCCTTTGGGCCTCGGGCTGCCTATTTGAAATCTATGACTTTTTAGCAGGTTTTGATGCTTGCAAAGGATTACGGCTCTGTCACGGGGCCCCCTCTGGGACACTGGTGACCCCCAAGGACACCCACAGCAGTGGAACTCTGTCTCCATTGTGTAATCTGTGCTCCGGGGCTCACACCGTGGTCCCAAACACTGCAGGCTGCAGGCGGTCCCTGTCCTCCTCTTCCCCAGTGCTGTTGGCAAGGCGTGGACTGGGCCCACCAGGGACTGGGTGGCTGGGGTCTCTGGTTGGCAGGGGCCCCAGGCGTTCAGCCTCTGCCAGGGAGGCCAGCAGCCCGGCCAGGGGTGGCCGGCGACGGCAGATGTCCTGCAGCAGCTCTGCCCGGGGCTGCAGCTGCCCAATGAGCTCATCCCTCTGGCGTACAGCAGCCTGCAGGCTGTGGACAGTGGCTTCGGAGGTCAGCAGCTGCTCCTGGAGAGCCGCAATCTCACTGGCAGAAAGCAAGACAGGGCAGTTACGGTACTGAGGGGACCAGAGATTCTCCTCCTCCCTGCCCCTGACTACCCGGGGCTCCCCATCAGGATAAAGGCCATGCTCCTCACCACTGCTTCAAGACCCCCTTGTTACAGATTGAATGTGTTCCCTCAAAATTCTTATGTTGAATCCCTAGCCACACCCCGCCATGTGATGTATCTGGAGATGGAGCCTTTGGGATGCGTTCATGAGAGTGGGGCCCTCATAGAATTAGCGCCCTTTTAAGAAGGTACACCAGAGAGTTTGCTCTCTGGCCTTGTGAGCACGCAGCAAGAAGATAACATCTGCAAGCCAGGAACTGAATCTGTCCAGGGCACTTCCCAACCTCCAGAACCGTGAGCAGAAATCTTCAGTCGTTTAAGCCCCCCAGCCTGTGGCATTCTGTAACAGCAGCCAAAACAGACTAAAACCCTCTGATTGCTCCCCTGCAATTCCCTTTTTCCCTATATCTTTTCCTAGTTGTTGTTCAGCTTAGATGGCTCCTCTTTTTTTTTTTTTAAAGATTATTTATTTATTTATTTATTTGACAGAGATCACAAGTAGGCAGAGAGACAGGCAGGGGCGAGGGGGGCGGGGGAGCGAGGAGCAGGCTCCCACCAAGCAGAGAGCGTGACAGCAGGCTCAATCCCAGGACCCTGGGATCATGACCCTAGCGGAAGGCAGAGGCTTAACCCTCTGAGCCACCCAGGCGCCCCTAGATGGCTCCTCTTACAGGAAGCCTTCCATCTAGGCCCGCTCAGAACCCTATCACAACCCCAACCACCCAATGGGGTTCCATCACAACCCCAACCACCCAATGTTGTAATTGCCTAGTGATGCGTCTGCCTAAGGGCTGTGCTACGTAGGTCTCACTTGTGTGCTCTAGCGCCCAGCACAGTGCCTGACACAGTAGGCACTCAGTAAAGATGGATGAATTAATCCAACCAGCTCCGTTCCCACCGGGCCCCTGACCTCCCTCCTTCCTGAGCACTTGTCTCATCCCTTTTAATCCTCAGCGCCTCTTCAAAACCAGAGGGGTTCTTCAAAAACTGCTGGTATGATCCCATTCCCCTCTGCTCCAGAACCTGCCATAGATCCCAGTGCCTAGGAGGTCGGTGACCCCTGCGCCACTCGGAAAAAGCCGATTTTGCATTGTGGAAAAGCGGGCTCTAAGTTAGAAATCTGCACTTGTGTGATAACTCTTAACTTTACGTGCCAGTGACTAATTCGACTATTTCGGGGTTTCTTCCGATCCCACCAGTAGTCCAACCCGCACGGGACTGCACGCGGTTCCCGCGCCTCTCCTCCCCGTCCAGTCTCGGCTCCGCCTCCGCCCACCTCAGAGAAGTCCACCTGGCCCGCCCCGGGCCTCACCAGTCCTTGGCGCGGCCCAGCTCGTCCAGGGCAGCGCGCAGCTGCTGGTCGTGGCGGGCCAGGCGCTCGGCCTGGGCGCGCACTGTGCGCTCCGCCGCGTCCAGCCGCGCCTCCAACTCCGCGACGCGCCGGTGCACAGCCGCCAGGTGTGCGTTCGCCTCGCGGATCTGCAGCGGCGGCGGCGCCGACATGGCCCCGGCGCGCTCCCCGGCGGCCCGGAACCGGCCCGGGCCACGCCCCCGGGCCCGCCCCCGGTGGGCCACGCCCCCCAGAGCCCTGCTCAGTACCTCGGCACGATTGGCCGCGACACGATGGGTCGTGCCCTCTTCAAACCCAAACACCCTCACTGGTCCCGGCACCTCGAGACTCCGCCCCTGAGCCCCGCCTAACTCCAAGACTGGCCAAGGTCCTGATAGCCCACGCCCCCAGGGGGGCCGGTGTCCTCGGCGACGCGCCCCGTTCAGGCTTCTGCAACGGGACTGGTCCCTCCTTCGAGACAGGCCCCGCCCCACTGAGAAGCCAACACCAGCATTGGTCTGGGTCCTACGGGCCTGGAAGCCTGACCACGCCCCAGGCTTCGCCTCTCTCAGATCCACCCCAACGGCCACGGCCACGCCCCTTAAGCAAACATACAGCTCTGGACTGGCCAAGTCCCTTTCGGGGCGTGTCTCCGGTTCTGGCCTTGCCCCCAAATCTAACGCGGAGATCCTCTGGCCCAGGGCTTGGACAAGCCAGCCACTAAACTGGTGTCCCGCTAAAACCCTAGCCCTGCGATCGGTACCTTTGCCCGCCCCCGAACCTGGCCACGCCCCAAAATAGTCGCACGCGGTTCAGAGCCCGGCTTGGGGACCGACAGGGTGTGACCACGCCCCCACGCAGATTCTGGCGCTGGGAGTGGTCACATTTGCGCTGTGCCCCGCCCCAGAGCTACATCTTGCTCCTATCAAGTGGAGCCCCGCCCCGCCCCCGAATCTGCGCTTGGAGATAGGCCTAGTATGGGTCATAGCCCGCCCCTGGATTAGGCCCCACCTCCGGGAGTCGACCTTTCCTAACCTAGGACCTTCTGAGTTGGAACTACCGAGCTCTGCCTTCACCGAATCTGGCTGACCTCAGTTTCTCCTTGATGAAGTGGGCTGAGGATGCACGCGTGCTTCCTTGTCGCCAGTCCCGACTCGGCGCGTGCGCGCCTCCGTGTCTGTGTCCGCGGCGTTCAATAAAGTTGCACGCTTGTTGTCGACCCCTGCGCCCGAGAGGTTGCGCGCGCCGCCCAGGAAGTCTCGCGAGAACGAGCGGCGGCTGCCCTTGTGCGTGGGGAGCCGGCGGGCTTGTGTGGTGAGGGGTCGGGGGTTCGCAGTTATGGCGCGGACGCTTCTTCAGCGATACCTGGACATCCCCGATGGCACCGAGTGCCACCGCAAGACCTACGCCAGCACCACAATCAGTGGTGCCGCTGGTGAGCGCCGGCCGGGCCCCGAGGGCAGAGGATGCAGGGAGGTCATAGAATCGCTGGGGGCGGTCCCGGGGCGCTGGGGGTCTCGCAGGTGGTGTAAGGTTGTCGCCGGGGTGTCTAGGGCGGCCATGGGTTGCTGGGGAGCTCTTGTACGAGATAGACTCTGGCGGGGTGTTGGACTAATTCAGAGGGCGCAGGGAGGCCACGGGGTCACTGGGAGCTGTCGGAGGGGGTGGCAGGAGCGCTGGGTATCTCACGGGGTGACACGTGTCGTCGTGGGGGTGTCTGAGGCGGCCCTGAGGAACTCTTGTGTGAAGGAGGTCCGGCAGGGTTGGAGGCCACCGGGAAGTGTACGTGTCACAGGCTGGCCACTGGGATCGTCAGAAGCGGTTGCGGGGGGGGGGGGGGGAGGGACTAGGATTTGGGGGTTATTGTTGAACCCGCAGGCTCTGGAGAAGTCGTTGAGTGGCAGAAGGCCATTCTTGAGGTCAAAGGAGCTGGGGATTCAGGAGAGTTAACGAAGTTGAGGTGGTTTGGGAGAATCATGGGTAATTATTGGTGTGTCTCCGGGCGGGTACAGAAATTTGAGAACGTTGAGATCAAGTCTTTTTAGGGTTCAGGAGAGTGGGATGGTTAGGGTGATCTGAAGCCTTTACTGAGACCACCAGAAGGGTCGCAGCGGTGCCGAGGAGGTCACAGGTGAGATGGGTCCGGGGCTACTATAAGGGTAGCCTTGGGAGGACAGGAGGGGACTCAGCCCTGGCCCTCTCCTGCAGGGGACACCTCAGCGTCTAGCCCCTTCCGGTCTCTCTGAGAAGTAGGAATGACAGTTTTGGCCACCTCCCTATCTCCAGCTCCTGAAACGAGGCCTGGCCGAAGTTGAGTCTCCCCTGGGAGGCATTTGGATTAAGAGTAATCATTGCTCTCCTTTTCTGAGATCAACGATTATCATGCCCATTTTTCGGAGGTGGAAACTGAAGGTCAGGGAGGTGTGTTAACTACCCCAGGGCCTTTTTGAGCCGGTGTGCAAATCCACATCTGCTGATCTGCTCCTGGGGGTGGCTGGGGCAAGGACTGTGCAGGCAGGGTCCCTGTGGAGGGGTCTCGGGAGAGAGGGTGGATGGGGAGGCCCTGGGGATGGCTTACGTGGCATCTGCTTGAGTGGTGAGTTGTCGGGACACTAAAGGTGTGTGGCGGGGTCTCTGGGCGGCCTTTGGAGAGGGTTGCATGGTGCGGGATTGGACCAGTGCAGGGGGACGTTATTCCGGCACATTCTTCTAGGGAGATGCTGACATTGGGGAATGCCTGGCAGGACTTTGGGGAGGTTCATGGTTGTGTCTAAAGGGGAATTAAAAGGGGAGGTGCCTGGGGCACCTGGGTGGCTCAGTGGGTTAAAGCCTCTGCCTTCGGCTCTGGTCATGGTCCCAGGGTCCTGGGATCGAGCCCCACATCGGGCTCTCTGCTCAGCAGGGAGCCTGCTTCCTCCTCTCTCTCTGCCTGCCTCTCTGCCTACTTGTGATCTCTGTCTGTCAAATAAAAAAAAAAGGGGGGGGGTGCCCTGAGGGGCATGGGGGGCCTTCAGGGAGATTTGGGGAAGTGGGTGGTTTAAGGGATTTTGAACCTGAGAAAGACACTAATGTTGGTGTTTGTGAGTAGGAGTGTGCACGTGTGACCACAAATGCGCAGGCCATGGGGGTGGACTGAAGTCCCAGGAGGCTGTTGGGGGAGACGGAGCACGTTCCAGGAGTGGGGTGCTGCTGAGAGTTAGGAGTCCCGGGGGGCTTGCTGGAAGGTCTTTGAGGGAGTGTGGGTGGGGACCTTTGACAGAGGTCCGTGCCAGGCAGCTCGGATTTATGGTGGTCACCGGCTCCCGTGAGCCTTTGAGGGTGTCGCTGTGGGTGTGTGTGTGTCGCTCACTGCGCCTGCCTGCATTCTCTCTCACTGGCCAGCTCCACTCAGCCTACAGGACGTGGCTCCTGGATCCTTCCTTACCTCCCTGCCTCCCCTCAGGCTTCAGTGAGAGAGCGCTCTTGTTTCCTGCTCGCTTTCCTGGAGGAAAGGGAGCCTGTACCCGCCTCGCAGAGCTCAGCACCCTGGAGGGGCACAGTGACCCTGGATGAATCAAGTGGATGAATGAGTGAAGGCACCCAGTGACTCTTGTAGGTGGATGGGTGCTGGATGGATGACTGAATGCGAGCACACAGTGACTGTGACAAGGGGCGACAGCATGCAGTCCCTGTGAAGGAAGGGAGGGATGGGGAGGGCGGGTGGGCCGAGCGTGTGGCACTGTGTCCGGAGGTCACTGCTGGAGGCTGATAGAGAGCCAGGAGCAGGTGCGGTTGGGAAGGGGGCCTTTTGCGGGGTGATGGCGGGCCATGGAAAGGTCTGAGGCAGCAGAGATCACAGTAGAGGCAGTAGAGACCACACCTGTGGCAGGTCACTGTATTGGATGATTGCCAGGAGACAGTTGGGGTGGGGTGGTCTTTGTCCTGGGATAATCGGGGGCTCCCGGGTTATCCATTCCCAGTTCTAGGACTTCCACGGGGATTAGGATGGTGGGGGCACGGCCTGTGTGCAGCATGGACTGTGAGCTGGCAGACAGGTTGGGACAGGCTGGCCCTGGGAGGTCCCTGTGGTGACTGGGCCATGCCGCAGGTCTGCAGGGAGAGGAGGGCTGTGTTGCCTGCCTGAGCAGGGTCAGCTGGGGCCTGGGGAGCTCTGTTGGGCTGTTTCTGTTGATTTGGAGCCAGCCAGGTGGGCCCTGGTCTGCCCCCCGCTGAGGAATTTCTGCCCAGGGCCTTGCCTTGGCCTCACCCCAGACCCACACACCAGCCGGGACCAGTGTTTGCTCAGGGTGCCTGAGGACAGAGCCTTGGGCCTCACCACCCACCTGGCATTCGGCTCCAGGCCCAGCCCCTGCCAGGCCCCTCATGCGTAAGAGCCAGTGTCGGGCAGGGAGGCGAGGGCGAGCAGAGATGGAAAAGCTGACCAGAGTGTCGAGGCTGGGTGGGCGGGAGCGGCTGCCGAGCCAGCCAGGTGTGAGGGATGGGCCCAGGCCCGAGCTGCCAGCACGGAGGGGGCCCAAGGGTGATGAGCAGCAGGCCTTGGCAGCCCCGGGAGACAAGTCTCCGCCAGGGAGCCCTGGGCCCCATGGGAGAATGCAGCCTTGGCCGGGAGTGGGGAGCAGGACCCCGACGCCAAGCCCAGTGGGGCGCAGCCGTGGTGTCTGTGCTGCCACTTGAGGCTGGAGAGCAGCCCCTCCTCTTGGCCCCCCAGGCCTGTTCTCCTGTCTGCTGCAGGCTGGACCCGTGCACTGTGGAGGGCGAAGGGCCCTGGCCTAGGTCAGGCCTTGAGGAGGGAGGCTGGGGCCTGGAGGTGGGGGTGGGAGCCCAGGGCTTGGAGCAGTAGACAGGGTTGGAATCCCACCGTGGCTGCCCAGTGTGGGACCCTGGGTAAACCTCAGAACAGCCCCTTCCTGGGTGAAGGGATGGTGCTAGGGGCTTCCTTCCGGGCACCTGGGGATAGACGGAGAAAGGGTTTCTCTGACAGTGGAGGGGCCTGCCCCCAGCCAGGGGCACTCCTGGTCTCAGCGCCCAGGCCCTGGTCCGACACACCTCCCCCTCTCTGGTTCCACAGGCCTGATTGTCTCTGCCTACAGTGTCATACTCCAGCCCCCGGATACCTTCCTGGAGGGGGTGGCGAGGACAGGGCGCTACACATTTACTGCAGGTGAGCGGGCCCTGGTGCTCCTTAGGGGCCCTCGTGGCAGTGGCCCCTGGGCCCTGACTCAGCGCTCACCCCCCCCCCGCACCCCAACAGCCGCCATCGGAGCCATATTTGGCCTTACCTCCTGCCTCAGCGCCCAGGTCCGCGAGAAGCCCGACGACCCCCTGAACTACTTCATTGGAGGCTGTGCCGGAGGCCTGACCCTGGGAGCACGCAGTGAGTGAGCCCCCCACCCCGACCTCCACTGACCACAACCCCCCGTTCTGTCCCAGACCAGGGACCAGGCGGGGCCTAGGTGTGTGGGACGCTCGCCCTGCAGAGGAGGGGGCGGTCCCGGTGAAACCTTCCCGTGACTTTGAACCTCTGTCACCAGCCAGTTCAGTAATACTAAGAGCTGCCTTGCTTAAGCACCTGCTGCATATCTACCTCACCAAGTCCATACAGCTCCCTGTGGCTCCCGGTGCCATTCAGCCTGACTCCCAAGGGTCAGCATGACCTGCCCTGTCGCCTCTGCCCTCCCTTCCCCGCCGTCTCCCCCTTGCTCGCTCTGTACGAGCCACCCAAGCTGCCTTGCTCTTCCTCCAAGCCAGGCCCAGTCCTGCCCATGGGCCTTTGCATGTGATACGCCCACTTCCTGGAGTGCTGTTCCCCCAGATGTGCACACAGCTCCCTCTTTCACTGTCCAAACCCCAGTGTGTGTGATCTGGGACCCCCACTGCCCTCATTCCATGTCGCCCTCCCTTGCTGCCCCTTGTCAGAGAACACTAGGCCACTGCCTGGCTCTGCCCCTGCCCCACAAGCGTGGAGACCGTGCATGGTCCTTGTGTTGCCGTCCCGCCCGCAGCACCCAGAGCCCTGCCTGACCAAACACAGCCCCGCGGGGGAGCTCCACTCCCCGTGCCCACCTAGAAAGGCGCGGACTAGCTCAGGGGGCTTGGGTGGTCTGAGGTCACATGGGAACCAGCAGAGCATTCCTCCCTAGTGGGAGGCAGGCCGGGAACCCAGCACCAGCCTTGCGCACCGGAGCCCCTGGGAACCCAGAGCAGACACCGCTCTCTCGACCTCCCACAGCCTCAGGCCTAGCAACTGCTGTGGCCCACCAGCTGGCCAGTGCCTGGTGGAAGGTTCCAGTCAGGCAGGAGGGCATGGCGGAGGGAGGTCTGAACATCCTAGGGTTTGACATATACCCCAACCTGCCCAGCGGGGGAGCGCTGCCCTCAGCAGGCTGGCCTCTCTGCCCAGCGACAGCCCTCGGGCAAGCAGGGGCCCCTGCGCTCTCGCTGTCACGGTGCACAGAGCAAGCACAGGGCCTGGCGCCTGCAGCCAGGGCACCAGCTCAGACTCGACCGAGCGCATCTGCCCCCTTCCCCACACCCAGACCGACAGCCTGGGTTCCCGCTTCCCTCCTGCCTCGGTTGCCGGGCTTCCACACTCATCTTCAGCCGAGGGTCACCGGACTTAGTTCTCGAGGAGCCCACAGCCCCGTCCCCTACATCTCCAGGGAGGGGCGTGCCCTGGGGCTCCTGGGTGGCCGTGGGGGAGCCCCACGCACGCCTGACGCCACCCTCCCGACTGACAGCCCACAGCTACGGGGTCGGAGCCGCCGCCTGCGCGTACATGGGCATGACGGCCGCGCTGTTCAAGATGGGCCAGCTGGAGGGCTGGAAGCTTGTCGCGACGCCCAAGGTGTAGTCCCGCCACCTCCTGGGTCTGCGGGCAGGTTCCGAAGCAAAGAGAAATAAATTCTGTGTATACTTGTTCGTGTGCGTCTCCCTCCCCTCCTCTCCAGCTCTCTGGGGTGAAGCCCCGTCCCCGGCGGGCTAGCTGACAGCCGGGCAGGGGACCGGGACAGAAGGCCTCTGGGTCTATTCCGGCAGGGCCAGCGGCGCCGGCTGGGCCCTGAAGACAGGAGCTGTGCAGCCCCACCCCACCCCCAGTCCTCCCTGTAGCCCCCCTACAGGTCCCAGGCCATCCCGTCTCTGGGAACCCCCCCAAAGCCAACAGCATGTGGAAGACACACCCAGGGCCCACGCAGGGCCTGACTCCAAATTCTTGGGCACTGGGGCAGAGCACCCCAGACAGGCGGGCCCAGGAGCCTTGTCCCTATGCGACAGACAGGTGGCTGACAGGCCACCAGGAGCCTCCAAAGCAGGGGCCCGCGGCGGGGACCAGAGAAGCATCCTGATCCTCGCCAGCCGCCTCCTGTCAGGCCCAGTGATTTAGGCAGCCTCGGAATGCTGGCGCGGCCCTGCCCCCGGCGTTCTGCAGAACTGGCTCTGGCCGGGCGCTCTGGCAGCCAGAAAGGAAGGCTTGCTCCAGCGTGTCGCGGCGGGCCATAAATTAGGGCTCTCCGGCTTTACCCTGGGGAGCGGGGTTGTGCGTGCGCAGGGATGGGGTCCTGGCAGGGTCTGGGCACTGGAGGCGGCAGGAGCGGGCCCTGATGCCCTTTTCTCACCCCCTCCTACCCCCTTGTCCTCTGCAGCCCGCCCTGGGAACAATGTGGTCGGAAGGTAGACAGGAGGCCTTGCTTTCCTCCGTCCCCGCCGGGTCATCACTGGGCCGGGTGTCGGGCAGCTCGGATCCAGTACATGCGGGCCCCGGGCCCTGCTGGCTGCCCCGCCACTCCAGGTCTCCCGCCAGGGTGGGCACCAGCCTGAGAAAGGCTGGGAGGGAAGGTACACATGGCAAGCCCCGAGAGCGCTCTGGGGTCCCAGACCTGCACCGGAGTCCCAGCTCGTGGTCCTGCACTGCCTTTACTCTCGGTGGCCGGTGTGGACAACAGGGTCCCTCCCTCAGCAGTGTTCAAGGAAGAGGGAAGCACCCCTTCCCGTGCATTCTGAGCAGGGACGGGTCCTGGGGCTCCCGCAGCAGGCAGGCGTGTCCCTGCAGCAGCCGGCAGGGGGCAGAGCCCAGCGATGCGTCGCCCCAGCCCTGGGCAGTGGAGGAGTTGGGCCGTATCCCTGCCCCTCTCCAGGCCAGCGTCCAATCCCTCCCGCTCCTCATTCCTCCTGCCCGCCCCAGCGGGCTGAATGGGGACTTCAGTGAGTCGTTTCCATGGACCTGGTGCTGAGGGTAGGGCCTGTGGTCACCAAGGGCCGGAAGAGGGGGACCTGGTCAAGGCCCAGCAGTCGTCACTTCTCAGCCAGATCCGCCCAGACCTCCCCTCCCCGTACACCCTTCCTCAGCCCCCGGGCTCCTTTATTTTAGAAAGAATGAGCACGGATGGGGGAGGCAGAGAAAAAGAATCTCAAGCAGACTCCACACTAACCACAGAGCCCGACACGGGGCTCGATCTTAGGACCCTGAGATCACAAGTTGAAACCAAGAGTCAGGCGCTTAACTGACGGCCACCACCATCCTCAGCCCCTGGCTCTTTGTGAAGCGCAAGTCCCAGAGGAAAAGCAAAAATTCACAGCCAGCCAGCCCCTTCCTGCTTCCTAGTCTCAGTTTCCCTTTTAGCTGGCTCAGACCAGGGCTGTGCTCGACACCTACTCAGCCCTCTCTGGGCTGGCCGCCAGTGTTGGAGCAGGCCTGCCAGGCCCCCCAGAATGGGGCAGGAAGGAATGGCTGCCTGCTGGGCTCCAGGGACCCCTGAGCCCAGACCCCCTTGCCCATAAACATTTATGAGGCTATGAGGAACTGACATCATCCTGCCCCACACACAGACCCGGGGCAGGGGGGCTCTGGTTTATAGTATCCAGTCCCCCGACGCACACATTGCTTGGGACCCCTCCTCCTGCCCCAGCAGCCCTGCTTGGGGTAGTAAAGGACCTTTCCTGAGTACAGTGGTCCCCCTGCCCCCATCCTGAGCTTGATGAAGCCATTTCCAGCCCCAAGCAGTCTGGTCTGGAACAAAGGGAGGAACTCAGAAAGGGCCTTCCAGGGCAGGGGACTGGGGAGAGCAGGAGGGCTTCCTGGAGGAGGAGAAAGTAGGGAAGGGAGAGTCTGAAGATCTAAAGTTGAGGTCTTGTTAGATGTGCATGAGGGGGAAAGAGGTCCTGGGCAGAAGACAGATCAAAGGCCTGACGTGGGGGGTCAGAGCAGAGCCAGGGAGCGAGAAAGGGCCTGCTGTCCACGCTCCCCAAGGCCCCCATCCCTGGAGACACACTGCCCAGTGGACACAAGTCTACGAGGACTGACAGCCCTCCAGGCTCTGCTGCAGGGCTTGGGCTCTCTGTAAACCGAGAAAATGTGAGCGAGCTAAATCCCACCACGGAGAAGAGCCGGGGAGCCCGTCCCCACTGGCAGAAGGCTCCGTTGTTCCTGTTCGCTCATCTCATCCTTGCCGCAGCCCTAGGAGGGCGCTGCTCTCCTGCTCCTGTTTCACAGACGAGGTCACTGAGGCCCAGCCAGGCGGCTTCATAGGGCCTGGCTCGCGGCAGGCGCGCAGCGTTCATTCTTTGGAGGATATTAGCTGTCGTGGACAACAGCCTATCTCTGAAGGACTTCCCAGGCAGTCGCGATTGGAATATAACCAATCCAGTGGGAGAGGCAAGTGGTCTCAAAAGTGACACCCCCACAGGTTCCTTTAAAAAGTTACGTGGGAGGGGTGCCTGGGGGGCTCAGTCAGTTAAGCACCCGCCTCTTGGTCTTGGCCCAGGTCGTATGAGTTCAGGCCCCACGTTGGTCTCCACACTGGGCATGGAGCCTACTTAGAATATAAAATTAAAGAAAAATTACCTTGCACGTGGGCCGGGGCAGGACACACCAGTCTATGGAAAGGGCTCATGGGGCCTGAAGGGCTCATCCTTTTGTCCTCTAACCCATCTGTGAGTCTGCCTGACTTTAGACCCTGTCCTGGCTCTGCCCACTTCTCCCTCCCTCCATGGCCCCCAAGCAGGACCAGCGCCCATCATCCACCTCCTGCCACAGCACAGTCTCCTCCGGGCAACGCTCACTCCCACCCTGCAATCTGTCTTCCCTGACACCGCCACCAGAGGGCGCCCATGAGCATCTGGGGTGGATCCTGCCCTACATCCACAGCCCTCCAGGACTCCGATCTCCCTCAAAGTAAAAGTCCAAGTCCTTCCGGAGGCCCACAGGCCCTGCATGACCTGCCTTTCTCTTCCCTCCCCACCCCGCCCCCCTCTCTACTCCTCACTCCCTCTGCTTACTGTTCCTTTAACACCAGGCCAGTGCTGCCCCCAGGGCCTTTGCACTGGCTGTGTTCGCTGCCTGGAACACTTCCCCTACTCACAGAGATGACATGCCACCCAGCCAACAGCTCCCTACGCACCCTTGACCCACCTCTAGGTTTGCCACAGCATTTAGCAGCTTCTCGATCCCAGGCCATCAACACATGCACCATCTCACAGACCATGTATCTTCTTGAGGGCTGGGACATGTCCCAGCTATTACACCCTTGGGTCGACAAGCAGCCGAGGACCACAGCCGGGCTCCATAAATCTGTGGCCCAGCCCTGTTTCCCGGGTACCAGCATTCACGACACCCCCACTAGATGATGGCTGGGCTGGGGGGCCTCGGGGAAAGAAACCGTCCATAAACCAAAGCTCAAGTCCAGACTTGGAGCCCACGTACAGTATTTACTGAGCGCCTAGTGTGCCAGGCACTGTCTCGGGCCTGGGGTCACATCAGCCAACAAAACCAACATCCGTCCTTGGCCCTGTGCTGGATGGAGCCTGGTACACCCCCACCCCCACCCCCCTGCTAGGAGGCCATGTGGCCGGGTTGGGGGCACAGTGGGGTCCCTGTGAAGTGAGGGGAGGGGCCAAAGTCAGGGCATGTGTTCCCCGGGGGACACACAAGTCAGGGCGGGGTTTGCTGTCGGGGGTGGGGTGCTGACTGCTGGGAGACCATGAAACCCCATCCAGCTTTCCCTGCAATGCTTCCGGGTTTCACTTGAGTGAAAACCTCTCCCTTGTCCCGGCAAAGACCCCTAGAGCAGCACCAGCCCACGTGAACACCCCCAAAAGGGCTGCTCTGGTTTGAGCCCCACATGCCTTGGGGCACCAGACAGCTGTGCCCACAGGGTCCTCCTCACAGAGGGGCAGGTGGGGGGGGTCCTCTCACTGGGTTCTGATGGGGAGCCTCCACCCAGCGTCACCACCTCAAAGCCTGAAGTCAGATTAGTCCTCACTTCAGGGGTCTGGAAGCAGGGGGGCAGAGTTTTGCCCCCCCAAGCTCCTGTCTGGCTTGACATCCAGGGCTCAGAACCCAGCAGAGCCCCCAGTTACGTGGTCACAAGTCAGTTCAGGCATCCACAGCCAGAGAGTGACTTTGCCGGTGGGGAAACTGAGGCACAGAACAGTCACCACCGCCAGAACCTCTGGTCGTTCCCCTGCAATCACCCCTCAGCCTTTTCCTCTGGTCCTCCTTGGATTGGAAGCAGAGAGAGGCCCGGATTGGCCCCCAGCCCCGTATCCTTCCTCAGAGCCAACCAAGCCGCCTGGGAGAAGGCTGGGTGGTCGGCCCCGGCCCAGCCCAGCCCCCGGCTCACCTCCAGGAGCCCCTCTGGGCCCCGAGCAGTGCCTGACCCAGAGCAGGAAAGGTGTGAGCCAGGGCAAGGCTCCGGGGACGGGACAGGCAGGAGGGCTCTCAGCCCACTTGGAGGGGCTGCAGTCAGTCCCATGGCCTGGCCTGAAATTCTCCCTCCTTTCTGAAAAACCCATCTACATACTTTTTGCTTTGCCCTTTTTTTCCCCTCACAGCAGCCTTGGTTGAAATCTATTTTACAGTTTCTTTTTTTTTCAATCGGTAAAACCGACTCTGACCACAGAATGTACAGTATGCCAAAGGGTGTTCAGAAAAAAAATACCTCTCTCCCCAGTCACCCCCCACCCAGCGCGGTTTCTTGTTTCTCCTTCCAGCAATGTTCCATGCCGAAGCAAACACGTCTGTGTATTTTCTTTTCCTCCTACAGAAAGTCTAACACACTGTCCCTGCTGTTTCACGACCTGAGTCTGGTTTCCCGACAACAACACATCTTGGATTTCTTCCTGCCCAACAAAACCCCGTGTCTTGCTTTTTAACGGCCGCATAATATTCCGTCCTGTGGCTGCTGTGTCGTCCCCACTGAAGCACCTTTCTCTGTTCTCGGGTTTTTGCTACTAGCAAGAGCCCAGCGGTGAAGAAGGGCCTGTTCTAAATGCCATTTTGCATGTAGTTAAAGACATATCATGCTTCCTGCAGTCAAATGCTCTACCACTGAGCTATACCCCCTATATCATGCTTCCTGAAGTCTGGCATCAATGCGCTACATTTGTTACAGCTGGTCCTTGCAGATTGATACATTGTTACAAATGAATACATTGTTACAAACCAGCATCCACTGCCCACATGAGGGCTCTCGCTTGCTGGCACTGCACATTCTGTGGGTTTGGAGAGACATCGCATGGCCAATACTCACCTTTGTAGTCTCACTGCCCTAAAACTCTAGGCTCTGCCCATTCATCCCTCCCCACCTACCACCACCCTGGGAGCCGGGGATCCTTTGATTGTCTTCACTTTAGCTTTTCCAGAATGTCACAGTTGCAGTCCTACAGCGCGTAGAGCCTTTTCAGACTGGCTTCTTTCACCGGACCATATGCATTTAAGGGTCCTCCGTCTCTTTCTCTGGCTTGACGGCTCATTTCTTTTTAGCACTGAATAACATTCCATTGTTCTGGCTGTCCCGCAGTTTATCCGTCACCCGCTGAAGGATGTCTGGGATGCTTCCAAGTTTCGACAGTTAGGGGAAAAGCTGCGATAAACATGCGTGCGCAGGTTTTTGCGTGGACGTGACTTTTCAACTCCTTTGGGTAAATACCAAGGGGGAGCAGTTGCTGGATTGTATGGGAAGAGCGTGTTTACTTTTTATAAGAAACCTCCGGAAATGCCTTCCGGAGCGGCTGGCCCATGTCGCACCCCCACCGCAGGGGACGAGAGCCCTGTTGCTCCACATCCTCGCTGGTGTCTGTCTGTGTTGTCCGAGCTCTGGATTTCAGCTGTTCCCGTAGCCGCATATAGCAGCGTCTCGCTGTGGCTCTCATTTTCTAAATGTCCAGCCATTTTCTTGAGCCTCCACCTGGGAGCCTAGCATGGGTCCAATATCTTTTTTTTTTTTTTAAGGTTTTATGTATTTATTTGAGAGAGAGAACATGAGCGGGGGTTGGGGGGAGGGGCAGAGGGAGAAGCAAAGTCCCCACTGACCAGGAACCCCCCTCCCACCCCCGACTCAATCCCAGGACCCTGGGATCATGACGGGAGCAGAAGGCTTAACCTGCTGAGCCACCCAGGCGCCCCTCCAATATCTTTAATACAAAATGATTTCTTTGCAATTCAGCCTAGGAAGGAGGTGGCACTGGTACCCCATTTTAGTGATGGAGGAACCAAAGCTCAGAGAGGGACGGCTACTTGTGCGGCATCACACAGTAAATGAGGGTAGAGCCAAGGCCTTGTGACTGACTTCAGAGCACTTCCGCCTGCAGTGTCCCATGGCCCTGGGCACTGGGGACACAGCAATGACCAAGGTAGATCCAGTCCAGGGGATATGGACCCTCCTGAGGCTCACAGTCCAGCGGGGGAAACAGACCCGAGCCGGCAGTTACAACTCGGGCTGACCAGGCCTGATGCTGACCAGGACTGTAATGGGGTTGAACCGGCAGAGAGGGGCCCGGAGGGATTACCGGGCCCAAATGTCCAAGGAAGATTCAGTAAACTCCCATGGGTAACAGGCTCAGCTGAAGCTGGCCCGTGGAGAGCCAGAGGGCTGGTGGGGGGGTGCAGGAGGAGTGCCAGAGCAGCCCTGTACCCCCTCACCCAGGGGGAGCTCGCCTGGTGTAGAGCGGAGCTGCAGGGGGGGTAGGTAAAGGCGTCCAGAAATGCACAGCCCCCAGTCTCCCATCTCCACGTGAAAGGAAATGACAGGGTGGGGGTGGGGGTCTACCTCCCACTCCAGGCTGGCCCCCTGGTGAGCCAGGACCCCCTCCTCTCCCCCATTCCCTCTCTAGCCTCCATTAGTGAGGCCACCTGCTGTGGGGGCCTCCGTCCCAGACCTTCCCTGCCCACACTCTGCCCCAGTGACCACCATTAAAAAGGGATAACGAGCTAGAGCAGGCAAGACCTGGAGGGGTGGGACAGAGACCCCCTGGGCCCCCTCCCCATCTTGCTCCCTCACGCCCTCCACTCCAGCCCCTGGGAAACTCATCAGGAGTCACCTTCTGCGGCTTACTCAATCTCACGGCCACCTGCGTGCCCTCCCCCTCCCCAGGAGCCCCCTCCCCCACCTGTGAGGGTTGTCAGACTAAGCAAACAAAAACACAGATGGCGGGTTAAGTTTGAACTTCAGATAAACAATGAACCACATTTTAGGGTATGTTAGCATATGTCCCGGCCAGCCTGTGGGACTGATTTACGCTAGAACCTGACCCACTGTTCATCTGAAGTTCAGATTCAGAGGATGCTCTCTGGCAGCCTTTTCTACCCCACCTGAATGGGTAGTGGGCCTCAGTTGTCCTTCCTGCGTTGTGGGTGAGTACCCGGATGCTGACAACATTGGCCAGTGAGGGGTACCCTGCCACCCTGGAAATGCTGGGGGACTCCCATCAGGTGTGTCCCCAACTTAGATGCTGGACTTGGGGCTCCCGGTGGGGGAGGGGCCCAGGATAGGGCCCGGGTAGGACCGGAGAGGTTGAGGCCACATCTCTCTGCCAGCTGCAATGATCGTATTTTAATCCGGATGCTGAAATTGGGACTCTCAAAGGTCCCTGGGGGAGAGGAAAGGAGGGGCCCCATGACGCCTCCCCCAAGTACCCACTGCATGAGGTCTGTTATCTCCTTGACCTTCACACAGCCCAGATGGTGCGGGCACAGTCCCTGCCCCCCAGGTTTGAATCCCAGCCCCTCCCCTTGCAAGTCGTATGACTTTGAACCAAGGGTTCCTGCTGAGCCTCAGTCTCCTCACCTGTAATATGGGGATACTCCTACTGCTAATAATAATAATAGTACCCAACTCTCGGGGCTGTTGAGAGGATTAAGCGCATTCATACATTCAAGGAGCTTGTCCTGGCACAAAGTTAGTCCTCACTTAAGTGATGGCCTGTCCTGGCCTCTCTCCCGGCCCCAGAGGGAGGGACTGAGCTGGAATCAGAGGCTTATTTTAGCTCTGATGACACCCCCTGGCCTCCTGCCTTGTCCAAACATCCTCAGCCAAGCGTGAGGTTCAAAGCATCCCCCACCCCAACCTCTGACATCCAAGGAGCCTGTTTATTCATTCCTGTTGGCGAGGCATTCCTTGCCTGCCTGCGCCTGCCATTCCCATGTGGCCTGCCCTGTGTCACCCAGGGTCAGGAACATCTCACCTGTAGGCCACTTGGAGACAGCCATGGGCAGGCCAGTCAGGGTCGGGGGGCAAGGAAGAGGGTGGGAGAGGGTCACTCCTGCCCCAAAGTGTCCCCACAAAGTCTTCATTAATCATTTCCTGGGTAAGATTCCAAACTTCTGTTTGGGTTAGCTCACAAATGCTGTAGTCTATCCAGCTACCTGCTCATGGGGCAGCGACTGGGTGCCACGTCCTACGGGGGGACCCGGGCGCAGTCCACAGGGCTCCCAGTCTAGTGGGAAGGCAATGACAAGCCAGAAAACAGGAGAATTTTCCAGCTGTGCTTAGTACTTTCCATTCACTCATTCACTCATTCATTTCATTCATTCATTCAGGGTGTGTTTACTGAGGCCCTCTTGTGTGTCTGGCACTGTTCAGGTCCCGGGGCTCTGTAGGAAACAAAGCAGACCGAGATCCCTCGCGGGGCTGACCTTCTGGTGGGAGAAAAGCAGGAGCGAATGATGCCAATAATTCAAACACATAGTCTAGTTAAAAGGTAGTAATTGTTGCAGAGAGAAGTAAAGCAGGAGAGGAGTTGGGGAGCGCTGGCGGGGGCAGTTGGAAAGAGTGATTCAAGAGAGGGATATGGGAGGAAGCCACGTGACTATCAGGGAGAAAGCTCCGAGCTGCAGCAACAGCCCATGCAAAGGTCCTGGGGTATGAACTGTGAGGAGGCATGTGGGGAGAGGCAGCAGGACCCCGGGGCCTTTGCCCCTGAGATTGATGACAGCCACGGGAAGGTCTTGAGCAGAGATGTGGCCCGAAATTCCACCATCTGGCTCTACATTTGTTCCCAGGCCAACCCCCAGCGCAGGCACCCTCCAGGTTGAGGGCAGGGACAGGGCCAGGGGCCGCAGCTGGGTCGGGAACCTGAGTGGCTGCAGGTGGATTCCAGCAGTAAATCAGGATTTCCTGGGCAGGCACATTCAGGGAGCCTGGGTAGGGGGAAATGGCTGCTTGCCGGAGCACGCCCGTGGAGACAGGGATGGGGGCAAATTCTGGGCACATCTTCCGCACGTGGCAGCTCCATCTGCTCCCTGCAGGGCCAGGCCCGGTGCCCAGGTCGCTGGCATTCCTCGCCCAGATTTTTGCCAGTGGAGGGACAGGTGTCTTAGATCTCTGGAAAACGTCCTCCAAAAACAAACCAACGAATTCTATGCTTTTCTGTTTCCTTGTCCCAACAGATCTCCGAACCGCTTTCTGTCTTGCAAAACATCTTCACTGGCTTTTCCGATTCTAAAACCACCACACGCCAGCGAGTGCCACAGCACCCTTCCAGGGTGAGAGGAAAAAGGGCCCTTTGTTCCCCAGCCCCCAGTCTTCCCTGGAATCTTCTGTCTCCCGCGCTGGGCAGCGGCGATGCACCGAGACACTGGTGTTTCTTCACACCGAGTTTTGCAACGGCTTTTTTCCACTCGACAATAGAGGGCCCCACAGCTTTTATTTCCAGAAACTGGAAAATGAAGCGTGTCCGGCCCCCGCCCGCGCACCTACCACGGGCTGAAATTTAAGCCACGTGAAGCGGCCGGGCCAAGGTGCCAGGAGCAGGCAGACCCCGACGTGCCAGGGGGCCAAGGTGAAGAAAGGCGCAGGGCGGGCAGCTCAGGGATGCCAGCTTTCTGTCACCTGGCTTCTCCCCACTCTCCACACAGCAGCCCCCAGCACCATGACGATGGGCAGGAAGAGGCCAGTTCTTAAAGATAACCCAGGAGGGGAAACTGAGGCCCAGAAAGGGCCAGGGGCCCAGGCCTGAGGGTTTCCACCCCACTGCCCACAATTCTGCCCAACAGAAACTCTCCAGCGTTGCAGGAGGATGAGGGAAACGCACCAGTTCACCTGAAGAGGGTGCCAGCGTTGGCTTCCTTCTGCAGAGCAGATGACTGGGACCCCAAGAGGTGGCATAACTCACCAAAGGTCACCCAGCTGCTAGAGGTCAAAGTCTATTCTCTGAAGCTCTTGTGGTCAAGAGCTCTGGGGTCAGACCGATGGTTCCAGCCCAGCTCTACCCCTCGGGGGTTGCAGGGTGGATTCTGACTTTAAATGAGGCCTTCTGGAACATTCTAGAACATTCTGGGGTTGGGAGAAATTGCTGCTCTCTGGAGAGAGCAAGAGCCAAGGGAGGCTCAGGGGTATTTTTGGTGGTGTAGGGGGATGAATTCCAAACACTCTGTGAGCCTCAGTTTCCCTGTCTGCACAGTGGACACTCGGTAATCTCTGCAATGCCTTTGACTGGGGCCGGGTGAGAGGATGGATGGGGCACTGGTGGGTGAGGGTTTGGGGGGCCTAGAGGGCCTCTGCCAAGCCCGCCAGTAACCCCAGAGCTGAGCCAGCCCCACTGGCCCATCGCTCACCCGCCACCCACATTACGCACCTGGGGCTGCTCTCCTCACTGGCTGGCTGCAAGCCAGGGGTCCTCGGAGGCCAGGCCAGGGCTGCCTTGCAGGCTGGAGCAGGGCCAGTCCCTGGGGTGGGAGGCATGGAGTGGAGCCGAGGGACCCTTTGTCTGTAGGGTCACTGCCTCCGATTGAACTGATGTGTGAGGGCTGAGTATCTCCCTTGTTCTGGAAGTTTCTCCAAGGCTCAGAAGGGAACCTTCCTTGGCCCCGGCCACCTGGGCCAACATCAGGGGATGCTAGAGTGACCCCATCGTGCCCAGGCACCATGCCTGCACCCCCGTCACCTTTTCCTGTGCCTCAAATCACACATGTGGTTCATTTCTCACCCATCCCAGGCCAAGGGGGCCCCTGCCTGCCTCCTGAGCCGCCAGACACCCTTGGCTCACAGCCCTGAGGCCCCAGGGGGAAAGAAATTTCCAGCAGGCTGGCAGCTCCTTCAAGCACCCAGCCCCAGGAGCAAGGCACTGGGGGGTCCGATGTAGGCAGAGACCCCGGCTGGGGAAGACAGACGGCCCTGCTCATTCCACACACGGGTGCCAGCTCAGCCTGAACCCAAAGGAGGGGGGTCCCCCCAGTCTGGGCTCTGGGACCAGCTTCCTTCCAGGGAGGCCTGCCTGGCATTGGCTACACAAGCCTGGCCCAGAGAGGGTCTGGCAATCTCTCAGGTCACACAGCAAATCCAGGATAAGCACCAGCTCCCTCTGGCTTTTGGCAGGAGGGGTACTGTGACCTGCAAAACCTGGACCCCAGGGGGTTGACTTTTGGCCCAGCTGCACATCCTAAGGCCAGTGGGTTCAAATGCCAACACCCCCCACCCCATCCCACTTCCCAGCTGTTTGGAGCAGACCATAAAAATAGCAAGAGTCGGAAATCAAATTTTAAGCAGAACAGGTGGTTTGGGCCGTAAAAGGAAATGAAGGGAAGGACCATGGCCAGAGGCCCCAGGGGCAGGTGGCACATTGAGAAGGAGGAGAGTAAGGGCAGGGAAGGGCGTGCCAGGTGGAGGGAGCCGGTGGGAAGGGCTTGAGGAAGGAGTCGGGGTAGGCGCCGGGGCTGCCAAGGGCGATCACTGTGCCAACTGGGGTGGTTGGGATGTGATCCGCCCCTGCCTGACCCCTGTTATAC
Source organism: Neogale vison (assembly GCF_020171115.1). Lineage (NCBI taxonomy): Eukaryota > Metazoa > Chordata > Mammalia > Carnivora > Mustelidae > Neogale > Neogale vison. The sequence goes on from NC_058096.1 coordinate 220,424,834, forward strand.
CCACGGACTTCATTCCCAGTCTCTGTCGAGGGGCAGAACTCGGAGGGAGGGGGCGAGCGGGCAGAAGCAGAGTGACCCGGTGCCTGCAGGCCTCCCATGGACCCCGGTCACCACCTCCCCCTTCTCTGCGGTTGGGGAAGCCTGGGGTCAGGGGCTCAGCCTGGCTGCAGTCGCTGAGCCCAGGAGCACCTCCAGCCTCCTGGTGCCCCATGGGGCGCTCGGACAGTCAGCTTCGGGGAGCCGGTGCATGCAACATACCCATCAGCCCCCCAGCCTCGCTGCCCCTGCTCCAGTCCACACCCTCCTGTGACTCCGTGACAGATGGCCAGAGCACCGGTGCGGCTCGAGGTCCAGTTGTGCGTGGGGACCCTCGGGGGACAGCACCACCTCCATCCCCTCTCTGGCCACGGTGACAAGTGGATCTGACCCAGAAGATCCAGGAGCAGGTGGGACAGGGGCAACGGGGGGGGGGGGGTCTCCATCTGGCTGCTCTCCCAGCCCAGCCTCTTGGAACCTTCCTGGCCTGGCCCCAGTGGGGATAAGCACCTCCTCGCTCCTCTGGGGCATCTGAAAAGTGCTGGGGAGCCCTGACCTCCACCACAGAGCCAGCCTGCTTGGATCCTTCCCTAGACAGGGCACTCACTCCTTCTGGAGGAGTCATGAGCAGAGCCAGAGATGGGTCACGCCTCAGAGGAGGGACGTGGGGCCCTGAGCACAGCCACCTGGTCCAGGGTCCCTCAGGGAGTGAAAGGCAGGACCAGGGCCCCAACCCAACACGCTTGCCGTCATAGCCAGCCAAACTCTGATCACACGAGTGGAAGAGACAGAACCCAGGCCCTCCACTAAACGCCTGCTCTGGGTTTTGGATTTTTTAAGATTTTATTTTTAAGTCCTCTCTGCACCCAAGGTGGGACTCAAATTCACAACCCCAAGATCAAGAGTCGCACGCTCTACCGACGGAGCCGGCCAGGCGCTCCCAGGTTTTCAATCCTTGAGACACAGCCTCACTTCTTACACTCTCTTCAAGCCTCTTTGGTTCTTCGGCTTTTCTGTCCCCGTGGGGCTGTCGGTTGAGCAGAAAAAGCGGCACGGCGTGGCCAAAGCTCCCATGAGGACAGACCTGGCCTGAGCCAGGGCGTAACAAGGGGACAAGGGGCGAGCAGTGTTTCTGGAAGAGCAGCTTCAGTCTCTGGTGGCTCCTTAGTGCACAGGAGCTCCAGGTGACCTGCGGCACAGAGTTCCCCTAGGGACCTCCATTGCCTTACCAGTAGGGTCGCCGTGGGAAGGCTGGCATCTCGCCCTGGCTGTGGGCGGGTACACAGTGACATTAGCACCGACAGCCCTGTGACTTATAATTTAATGAGCCGCCAGACAATTCCCCCTGCGGGAGAGTGAGCCATGAGTAGATTTGGGTCAGCCTCCTGGGTCAATGTCTGGCCCCATGAGACCACCCGCCTCCCAGAACCTCCACGGGCCGAGAAGAGCATCTCACAGAAATGGTATCCCGGCTGGGGACAGGGTGACTCCAGGAGCCAACTTCAGACTTTGGCCAGCCTGGAGCAGCCTCTTGTTTCCTGGTCTCCCTGTCTCTGCTCTGTCTCCAGGAGCCTGTCCTCCACGTGGCGGCCTGAGAGAGTCCCAAGACAGGAGGGGATGTGGTGACGGCTCTGTTGGAAGCCTCACATGGCTCCCTATCCCTCCCCCAGACCCCCGAGCATTGAGAATCCCATTGCTGACCGTCGGCAGACACGGCTCCATGTGGCCTGGCCTCCATGCCAGCTTTAACCTCATCTCCTGCTTAGGAAGACCCAGCCTTACTGAATTCCTCCATCCCTCCTTTCCTTGCAGCCTGTCTCAGGGCCTTTGCACAGGTCATTCTTCTGCCCAGAAAGCTCTTCCCTCCTTTTTATGAAGAGAACTCCTATGGGGCTTTAGCTAAGTGCTCACACACCCAGGAAGGCCGGACCAGGTCCCATCCACCTCACTTGGTACCAGTTATAATTTTACATTCACTCTGAGTTCCTTATTTGTGGGTTTGGTTTGGTTTGGTTTGGTTTGCCACTTGCTTCCTGCAGGATCCCGGGGGCCTAGCACATAGCCGGTAGTCAAGAAATGTTTGTTGACCCACTCAACACGGGAGTGGGATGTAGTGGAAGTGAAGGTGGGAGCTGGAATTTCTGCCCACCTGCCCCTTTCCACCATCCAAGGAAGCCCCGCCCACCCCTGGACAGAACCCACTTTGAGAACCAGTGGTTTTGGTCATCCTTTTCCCCTTATGGATGGGCCGGCCCCAAACCGGGTTTTGTGTGCCCAGAACCACACAAGCCTCAGAGCACTGGTACTGCCCGTGATGGGGTTGGGGTTCCCACCCACGCCCACAACACCAAGTTGTTTCTTTTTTTTTTTTTTTAAAGATTTTATTTATTTGACAAAGAGAGATCACAGTAGGAGAGAGGAAGGGAAGAGATCACAGAAGAGATCACAGAGAGAGAGGAAGGGAAGCAGGCTCCCCGCTGAGCAGAGAGCCCGACGCGGGACTCGATCCCAGGACCCCGAGATCATGACCCGAGCCGAAGGCAGCGGCTCAACCCACTGAGCCACCCAGGCGCCCCAACACCAAGCAGTTCTAAGAGAATTCAGGTCGAGGCCAACACATCTCCGCAGAGACCGCGTCGGTGCCGCCAGGCTAGGGGCTCTGGCGCACAAGCCTGCCCCCCACCCCCACTTCAGAAGCCGGCCACAAGCCCAGGCCATCGCCTGCGCTTTTTTCTTTTTAAAGGTTTTACGTATTTATTTGAGAGACAGTGAGAGCACACGAGCAGGAGGAGGGGCAGACAGAGGGGGAAGCAGGCTCCCCGCTGAGCAGAGAGCCCGATGCGGGACTCAATCCCAGGACCCTGAGATCATGACCTGAGCCGAAGGCAGAGGCTTCACCCACTGAGCCACCCAGAGGTCCCCGTCACCTGATGCCCAGCTAGAGAGGGGAGGTTCCAAGGTCCCGCTCCTTGGGCTTCACGACTTGCCTGGGGTGGGTCACAGAACTCAGGCAAACACTTACCTTTACCAGATTTTTAAAGGACGTAATAAAGGATGCGAATCAAAAGTCGGACGGAGAGAGGCACAAGGCAAAGGATGGGCTTCCTCGCCTTTCCAGCCAACAACGCTGGCCACCTGCTCACCAGCCCGGAAGCTCTGAGCGCCTGGTCCGTCTGGGGTTCCCGCATAAGCGTGACTGACTTACACACCGGTCATGGGCGGGTTCAACTTGCCCGCACCCTACCCCCAGCCTTGGGTGGGTCCCAAAGTAACCTTGGTGAACAAGGCACCCGTTTCACGTTTAGGGCTCTGAAAGCTTTCCGGGACCGTTGGATGAAGAGTGAACACATCCGAGAAATAGATTTGGGGGATTCAAATGATCAAATACGCGCATACTCCTTATAAATCATTATATCACCGCAGAGACGGGGCGGGGGCTCCCACAGGTGGCTTTTTGGTGATGGTCTGGCTGCTGGGAGCGGACACCTGGGTCACCTGATGGCAGGTGTGGGGGCTGGACTGAGCCGCGCACCCTCGATCGGGCCATTTCCTTCTCCTCCCTGGTGTGGTCTAATCCATACCCTGAGAAGCCCATGCCTCCATCCTAAACCCGCCGACCGACTGCCAGCTGCCCCGCATGCCTCCTCTCCCCAGGCAATGCCTCCGAGGCAAGTTTACCCCCTCCCGGGATGCAGTGGATGCCCCCTAGACAAGGCCTCGTGACTGCCATCCTGGGGTCTTTCTGGGTCCAGGTGGGGCCCAGGTGGCGTGGGGTGTGAGCCGCCAGAGCCCTGGCCTCCATCAGCAGCCCAGAGCCCTTCAGAGTTCTTGACCTTGGACTCTCTCCAGCCCATCCGATGGGAAAAGGGCTTGCAATACAGGGAGATTTGTGTTGGGTTAGGGTTTAGTGTCTTTCTTTCTTTTCTTTTTTTTTTTTTAAGATTTTATTTATTTATTTGACAGACAGAGATCACAAGTAGGCAGAGAAGCAGGCAGAGAGAGAGAGGGGGAAGCAGGCTCCCTGCTGAGCAGAGAGCCCAATACGGGGCTGGATCCCAGGACCCTGAGATCATGACCTGAGCTGAAGGCAGCGGCTTAACCCACTGAACCCCCCAGACGCCTCTAGCGTCTTTCTTTCTGTCTTTCAGATTTTACGGGGACACCTGAGTGGCTCAGTCCGTTAAGCAGCTGCCTTTGGCTTGGGTCGTGATCCAGTGTCCTGGGATTGACTCCCACATCGGGCTCCCTGCTCGGTGGGGAGCCTGCTTCTCCCTCTGCCTTCGCCTGCCACTCTGCCTGCCTGGGTACTCTCTCTCATGAATAAATAAAATTTTTTATAAAAATCTTTAAAAAGATTTTACTTATTTACTTGTGACAGAGAGTGAGTGAGAGAGAGAGAGAAAGTTAGCAAGCATGCCTGGGGGGCTCCGCTGAGCAGAGAGCCCGATGTGGGGCTTGATCCCAGGACCCTGAGATCACGAACTGAGCGGAAGGCAGATGCCCAACACACTGAGCCGCCCAGGTGCCCCTTAATGTCACATTTTATTTACTTTATTTTTTTAAAGAGAGAGAGCACGTGCACCCTTGTGAGCAGGGGGAGGGGCAGAGGAAGAGGGAGAGGCAGATTCCCCTGAGCAGGACCCTGAGATCATGACCTGAGCTGAAGGCAGACCCTTAACCCACTGAGCCGCCCAGAGCCCCAGTATCTGTCTTTTTAAAAAATTATTGTTATTCCGATCTTTGCAGCATCCCAGCGCAGCAACATTTTCATTCTGTTTTTAGGGAAAAAAAAAAATCTTGGGTTCAACTTGGATAGGATCCCCCTGCCCCCTAAATCTGTGCTCTTCAAGGTCACTGCTAAGAATCTCCTGGCCCCTAGGAGGGGCCGCTGTAAATCCAGAGCCCCTACGGAAAAGCACAGACTATATTCACTTTATTACATTTCTATGTATTAACCTTTTGTGCCCGGCCACCAAGCCCTGAGGCAAAAGTAGCAAATGGTCAACTTTCAGCCCCTTCCCACTCCTGCCAGGGGATATCTCCTGGAAGGTCTATCTGTTGGGTCTCCTTCCAGAAGTGTTGGCACCAACACGTGATTCTGCATTCCGCTCCTCTCCGTCATTCAAGGCCACCTGCCTGTTGCCGCCCTCCCCCCGGGAAGCTTTGCCCAGCTCCGCCACGGGGCACAAGCCTGCCAGCCACTGATGACCTTTCTGAGACCTACTAAAATAAATAAAATAAAATAATACAAAATAATAAAATAAAATAATTAAGTAAAAATGTTGCATCATTTCAGAACCTGTAGCAAAATCCATATGACGGGCAATTTGCCATTTTACCCACAGTCAAGGGTGCCACTCAGTGGTTTTGAGAGCATCTGTGATGGCGTGTGACCATCCCCACTATTTCCAAGACGTCTTCGTCACCCAACTAGAAGCTCTGTCCCCAGGAGCAGAAGCTCCCAGCTCCCTTTCCACCTCCCAGGCCCCTGGTAATCTTTAATCTACTTTCCATCCCTTCAAATTTACCTTTTCTCGATGTTTCTCGGACGTGGAATCCCAGAACGTGTGTCTGGTTTCTCTCGCTGAGCCAGTTCCCTCCAGGTTCATCTTACCGTCGCCTGTGTCAGAGTGTCCTTCCTTCTAATGATGATAATAATATTCCAGCGTGTGGGTGGACAGCATTCTGTCAATGCATTCGTGCCTCAGGGAGGGTCCGGGCTGCCGGCGAAGGTTGGTGCTTGGGAATCGAGCTGTTCTGAGTACGAGGGTCCAAGTAACTGAGTCGTTACGTTCAGTTCCTTTCGACAGACATCGGGGAGTCTGCGTACAACATTCACACGAGGCCCACGTTTCTGAGAAGCAGCCAGACTGTTTTCCCCCATATGTGATTTTCACTGTTCTAGCAACTGTATTAGAAGTAGAAAGATGGGGGCCGCCTGGGTGGCTCAGTGGGTGAAGCCGCTGCCTTCAGCTCAGGTCATGATCCCGGAGTCCTGGGATCGAGCCCCGCATCAGGCTCCCTGCCCAGCAGGAAGCCTGCCTCTCCCGCTGACCTCTCTCCTCTCATGCTCTCTCATTCTCTCTCGAATAAATAAATAAAATCTTTAAAAAAAAAATAGAAAGATACCAGAAAAGTTCATTCTAATAATATATGTAATTTTACCCAATGACACCCAAAACATCGTCTCAATAAGTAACCGGTAGAGAAAGGTCAGTCTGGGATATTTTATATTCTTTGCTGTGAATTCCGTAGGACCCCTGGTCCACTTTACATGGCACACCCATCTCTGTTTTGATAGTAAACCCACAGGCTCCTGGGAAACCCAGATCTCCGCTGAGGATCTGTGCTGATGCAGGGTTTTATTCCTTCTGCGAGCTGCCCAGTATCTTACTGTAGCGAGACACCCCAGTTCAACCAGTCCCACCATGGCAGGCACGTGTAACTTGTCCCAAATGCCCTGCTAGGCACATCTGTGGCATTTGGGCCAATCCCGGTGGCCAGGGGGTATGGGCATTTTAAATTATGATGCTCACCAGTTTTCCTTTGTTAGAAATTCTAGAGCAGCCCATGCTTTTGGGGAGGGAGTGCCTGAGTGGCTCAGTTGGTTAAGCATGTGCCTTCGGCTCAGGTCATGGCACCAGGGTCCTGGGATCGAGCCCCACATAGGGCTCCTCCTGCTCTGCGGGAGCCTGCTCCTGCAGCTCCCTCTGCCTGTTACTCCCCCTGCTTCTGCTCTTTCTCTCTCTCTAAATAATAAAGAAAATCTTTTAAAAAAGGAAAAAGAAAACAAAATGTTTTTTTTTTTAATTTTTATTTTTTTACTTATATTTTTGAGAGGGAGCAAGTGAGTGGGAGCGGGGACCGGGGCGGGGGATGGGGTGGAGATCAGGCAGAGGAAGAGGGAGAGAGAGAATCCCAAGCAGACTACGCCCAGCAGGAAGCCCAAAATGGGACTTGACCTCATAATGCTGAGATCATGACCTGAGCTGAAATCAAGACATGGATACTTGGGGGCACCTGGGTGGCTCAGTGGGTTAAGCCTCTGCCTTTGGCTCAGGTCATGGTCTCAGGGTCCTGGGATCAAGCCCTGCATCGGGCTCTCTGCTTGGCAGGGACCCTGCTTCCTCCTCTCTCTCTCTCTGCTTGTTTCTCTGCCTACTTGTGATCCCATTCTCTGTGTCAAATAAATAAATAAAATCTTTAAAAACAAAAAGAGAGATGAATACCTAACTGACTGAGCCTTCCAGGTGCCCTAAGATTTTATTTTATTTTTTAGTTTTTTTTTTTGTTTTTTTTTTTTGACAGAGAGAAATCACAAGTAGGCAGAGAGGCAGGCAGAGAGAGAGAGAGGGAAGAAAGCAGGTTCCCTGCGGAGCAGAGAGCCCGACGTGGGGCTTGATCCCAGAACCCTAGGATCATGACCTGAGCTGAAGGCAGAGGCATTAACCCCCTGAGCCACCCAGGCGCCCCAGATTTTATTTTTTAAAGTAATCTCTAGGGACACGTGGGAGGCTTCGTCAGTTAAGCCTCTGTCTTCAGCTCAGGTCATGATCCCAGGGTCCTGGGATTGAGCCCCACATCTGGCTCTCTGCTCAGCAGGGGGCCTGCTTCCCCCTCCCCCTCTGCCTGCCTCTCTGCTTGCTTGTGATCTCTCGCTCTCTCTCTGTCAAATAAATAAATAAATTTTTTTAAAAAAGTACTCTCTACACCCAGCATGGGGCTCAAACCCACAATCCTGAAATCAAGACTCACAGGCTCCGCCAATCAGCAGGCTTTCGACAGAGCCACACATGTATAAAATACTTTTCTAGTAGCCACATTTTCAAAAATGTAAAAATAATATGGTGGAATTAATTTTAAAAAGACTATCTTGTCCTCAACCCAATAGATCCTAACTAGTATGATTTCCGTGTATAATCAATATGAATTTCCTGAGATATTTACATTCTCTCTCTGATCCTGTGCCTTGGAAATCCGGTGAGTCTTTTACACTGGGTGCACCGAGAGTCTGGAACGCGGTTTTCATCCGCGATTACTGCTCAGTTTTTAACTCCAGAAGATGGACAGTTGAAGAGGCAGATTTGCACATCTGGGACATTCCACATATAATTCCAGGTTTCCAATCATTGAATTGACTATCGGAGGTTGCTTTCGGTTTTGTTTGATCTTTCTTTTTATTTGTTTATTTCTTTATTTTTTATTTGTCAGGGAGAGGCAGAGAGAGAGCACAAGCAGGGGAGCAGCAGGCAGAGGGGAAAGCAGGTTCCCCACTGAGCCAGGAACCTAATACAGCATCCCAGGGTCCTGGGATCCCGACCTGAGCAGCAGGCAGATGCTTAACCGACTGAGCCATCCAGGCGTCCCTGATCTTTCTTTTTATTTAAAGACTTTATTTTTAAGTCATCTCTGAACCCAGCATGGGCTCAAACTCACAGCCCCAACATCAAGAGACCTTGAGGCCTCAAACCTTCAGCTCGGCCCTGACGTTCCGCAAAGCCTGCTGGCGGCAGCAATGGGACACCCCCACCAGACGGCGCCCAGCAGAGCCTCCTGGCTCATGTGGGCTGGCCTGCGTTGGCCGTGGACTGCTCCAGAAGCACCAGCCAGGGACCTCTCTCCCGGACGCATGACTGCTGGGGCCTCCCTGAGCAGGGACATCACGTACCGGGCACCGCAGCTCCAGAAGAGCCACTCCAAGGAAACTTGCCTCCAGGGGCCTCACCTCCAGGGGGGTCTTACCTGCCAGGGACGTCAGCTGTTGGGGACCTCGCCTGCTGGGGATCTGAAGCCAGTCACCTAGCCTCCCTGAGACTCATTGCGAGAGCCCCTCTGAACGGGGGCCTCACTTACTGTTCCCCTCACCCACTAAACTCCCCGGGGAGAACTGGCCTTGGGGTCCCGCTCACTGGTGACTGGTTATCGTTGCTGTCGCCAGCCACCCGCGGGGTACGCAGATGGGCAACGCTGACTCCGTACTCCACATGGGAATGCTCCCGGGAAAACCACTGTCTCCTCCCTCATTTGATAGCAGCAGCTCGCACCCGGGCGCCTCCGCCTGCTCGGGCACACTCGGCAAAGACTCAGGAGGCTTGTGCTTGGCACAGAGGAGGTGGGCTGAGAGCATCGGGTGGGAGGGGGCCAGGGATGCTGTTCACAGCCTACAGGCCCAGGAAGGCCCCCAAAGCCAAGACGGCCTGGGTGCCCATGCCAAGAGGTGGTAAAACCCTGAGGTCAAGCCCCACAGTGGGCAGGAGTGAGGACCAGGCTGTCTGGGGACCCATGGGGGGCAGGAGTGGGACAAGAGTGGAGGAAGGGCAGGGACTGGCCCGTGAAGGACGGGGAGGGGAAAGATTGTGGTGCTGAGCACGTGTAGACCAGAGAGTGTGTGTGACCAGGGCTGACCATGGCGGGGGCGGGGGGGGGGCAGGGACTGTCCTTGGAGTGAGGCCACAGGGGAGAGATCCCACTGGGTGTGGCCGAATACCAGACCTTCCCATGGTCTTGCTCATGAGAGGGGACACTGAGGGGTGTCCCTCCTCCTGTGCGATTTCGACTGTGGAAGCATCTGGGCCATGTGTCCCCATGTGATCAGATCTGCTAAGCCACTCTCTGCGCTGAGTGAGTGTGCCTGTGTGTGCGGACTGCAGACAACCCCACCCCCAGGCAGCTGTGGGGGCAGCTGAGTCTCTCTCCAACGCTCTGGGGGGCTGGGCCAGCGCCCCACGGTTGGGATGTTGGAACTGAGCAGAAGACAAGGAGGTCCCAGAGACCATGAGAGGGTGCACACACACACGACCCCAACACACACACACACACACACACACACACAGGCAGACAGGCTTCAGGGGCCACAGACGTGGGCTCCAAGGTCAATTTTCCCACTGTGTGCACTAGGCTGAGGAACTTCCGCCGCTGTGGCTCAGGGCCATCTGGGATGGGGAAACTGAGGCTTGGCTTCTGACCCAAGCAGTGGACCCCAGCCTCTCTGCGACAGCTGGGCCGAGTCAGCCCAGAGGAGGGGTCCACCACCCCAAACCTCAGACGACGGGCGACGGAGGTGAAGGGAGGGTGGGGGTATTCGGGGGGGGCGTGTGGAGACCCCAGACAGTCTCAGCCCTGAAACTTCCTACTAAGCAGACCACCCTTCGGCCAAGCCCTGCTCTCAGGACTGCCTGGAAGTCCTGCATGGTAGCTGCCTCTAGTGTCTCCAGCTGCAGCCAGGGACTAAGTAGCGGGGAACAGGGGATATTCCCATTCGGCTGGGTGATCCTTCCCGAGACAGCTTCCGACGGGGCCCTCCAGCTTCAGGAGGGGGCCTGGGCTGGGTCATGGTGTTTAGATGGCGGCCCTAAAATCAGATGTGTGGGAAAGAGGGGAGAGGGCAATCTAGGAGAACAGTGGAGGGAAAGGGCTCTGTTCCTGGGAGCCTCCCTGGAGTTGGGGTGAGGGAAGAAGGGAGGGGACCATGTGCTCAGGAAGCTGTCTGGGGTGGGAGGGGCTTGTGCCCTCCAGAACCCCACTCCAGGTGCAGGACAGGAGGGTCCATACACACTGGAGTCCAGGGTGTGGGGTTCCCCAAAGGGCCCTACCTCCAACCCTGGGATGTGTAGACCCCTCCCCAAAGTCTGGGAACCCAATCTTCCACGCTGTCCCGGGCCTGCCAAACACCCAGGTGAGACCGATTTTTCTGTCCTCTGCGAGGACACATCGTAAATCCCCTCAGGAGCTCGGGCCAGGGCTTTAATAGGCCCAGGACCTAGGTCCTTGGGGACGGGGCTCTGCCCTAGCAGGCGCCGCTTTTGGGCTGGACGGGGCTGGCGCCCGCCCCAGACCTATCCCCACAGGGAGATGGGCAGCGCACATATATTTTTAGCTGGTGAAAGGAGATAGTGGCTCCGTGCGGGTACACGGGGCCTGAGGCGGCCCTTGGGGGGAGGGAGGCCGGGGTCCACCTAGACCTCAGGCTCCTCATCTGCCATTTGGCTCCCTCCTCCCATTCAGAAGCCCACCTTTGGGGGCGGTAGAAGCGGGACACGTCAGAAGGGACACACGGACCTAAAGGCAAGTGGGATGGACGGCTCCCGTCGACGTTGTTCCCACTCACACCCCTTTCCTTGGTGTCACCGCAGGGAAAGAACCCTCTGTAGGCCAAGCGGGTGGTTCCCGGCCCGTCCCCCTTTGCCCAGTGGAGCTGGCGCCGCGCCCCACCCCACGCAGGCTCGTGTCCCTCCGACAGGTGGGCTCCCCCGGAACGCGGAATCACACCCAAGCTCCATTTTCCACACTTTATCTCGGTGCAGTAACTGGACAGTCCCGACGCCTGGAAGGCACCTGCTGCGCACGCGCAGTCCGTCGCCGCGGGCCTGGCCAGGCCGGGCGGGTGGGGGCGCCGCCGCGCGGGCGTAGAGGGGGAGGCCGCCGTCCCGCCGGCCCGGTGAGGTAGGCTCAGACGCAGGCACACTCGCGCGCCGACAGCTCGTGGACCGTGTGGTAGCGGCTGTGCGCGTCCAGGAAGGACACCTCGTCCTCGTAGGCCGTCGGGCGACAGCAGGGCTGCGCGCGCACCCGCTCCCGCCGGACGCGCCTCCGCTGGCGGAGCCGCCGCAGCCCCAGGTCGTACACGCGCGCGGCCGCCTCGCAGGCGCCTGCGCAGTAGCGGAACAGCACCGTCTCGTCCGACGCGTAGCCCAAGCCCAGCTCGCTCACGCGCACTTCGAGCTCGCGCAGCCCGCACGGCCGCGCCCCCGATCGCGCGCGCGCGCGTCTGGGCCGGGCCCCCGCCCGACGGTGCGGACGCGGGGATCTGCCGGCCCAGGGCGTCAGCTGGCGCAGCTCCACCGCGTCCGGGGCGCCCTGCAGCAGTGCACGATCTGCGGGGAGAGACACAGAGCCGGGTGGGTCGGTGGGTAGCTGGGGGAGAGCTCCGACCGTCGCCCTGCCCCTCGGAAAACAGCCCCTTTCTGGGCCCCGGGGGCCTTCGCGCACCCTGCCAAGGCCAAGTCTCAGCTCACGGCCACTTCCCAGCAGGGCACCTAAAGGGTCCCTGTCTGGGGGCCCTGCGGGATGCCTGAGCAGAAGCCCAGGCAGGGCCCCATGTCTCCCAACGGCTTTCTCTGGACCCAGCCCCTGTGTTGGGCACCGGCCCTTCCACTGGGCTGTTAATGTGTCCCTAGCTCACTCTGTGGGGGCCCCACCCAACACCCGCACCCACCCCCCCTCCGCTCCATCGCGTGCTGGCACTCAGTTTCTCCGTGAACAGCACCACATCGGGCTGGGTGGGCTGTTCAGAACGTGCAGACAACAGCAGCAGACACCGAGGCCTGCATGTGGGGACCGCGTGGGGAGGCAGCAAAGGGATATCCCGGCCTCCCCCGTGTTACAGGTGAGACAACTGGCCTCCAATAGGGCAGAGCCTGGCCCAAGGCCACAGCACTAGCAGGTGACAGAGAGAGAGAGAGACGAGCCCAGGCTTCTTCCGGCCTCCCTTGTGTGGCCAAGTTTGGCCCAGGTCCAATTCTCTGCGCTCCCACGGTGCCGGGAGGTGCCCGGAGTCACAGATTCCCAGGGCCCCGGAGCCTAAATTTATTTCCCAGGCGGCTGGGCTGCCCCAATCCTCTGGAGAGCCTCGCAGGCATTCAATGGCAGGTGGCACTGATAGTGGAAAGGCAGGCGGGGGCTCCCAGCCTCTGAGCAGGTGGCAGGCATGCTTGTGGTTAGGAGAGGAGACCCCGAGTTTATCCCCTGCCTGCCCCACCCTGGCTCTCCTAGGAAATGGCTCAGGGAGACCCTAGGGAGAGGGTGTGTTTGTTTCCGCAGGGCATCTCAGGAAGCAGACAGACCCTAATTGTGACCCTTGCTCTGCCAGTTCCAGCCCTATAAAACTTCAGGCAGGTGATGGCCCTGCTCTGTGCCTCAGTTTCTCTGTCTGCTCAAGGAGCTCAGAGTATTCCGATCTGACTGAGGCTGGGGCACTGGAAAGTGGGGATCAACTGAGCATGTTTCCAGTTCTTGAAGCCCTGGGGGAGGACTGGGGTGGCCGGCGGCGTCTGCTCTGGGGTTAGGTTGGAGCCTACCTAACTAAGGGTGCCTAAATTTCCACACTGTAGTGTGCCCGCCCTTCAGGTATACATCCGCACAGTTATTGTGGGCGTGTTGGGGGCCGGGCAGAGGAGGTTGCCAGATAAAGTACAGATGCCCGGTTAAATTTGCTTTTCAGATAAACAGTGAGAACTCCCTTAGCCTATGTGTCCCTGCCTCTCTCCAGCGGGTCTGGCCACCTGCACAGGGTCTGAACACACAGAGAAAGGATGAGCAATAGCTCCCCCCAACCGGAGCCCCACCCATGTTCCCACCGCCCCAAGCCTGCAATTCCACCACCCGCGCATTGGGCTCAGAGGGACTCTGGGGGGGTCAGCGGCCACTCTCTTCCCTTAGTAGGACTGCGCCCAGGAACAGGCTGCCGGGTGGGCAACCCCCGCCCAGGGACCGAGAGCCTTCCCAGTGGGTGCCCGAGATCCCACCGTCGGTGCCGCAGCCTCAGGCTCTAAGCGCTAGGTTTTGGGGGCCCCACCCGCGTCTCTGGAACTCAGGGTCTTGGGAAGGATTTTGCTGCCCGCGGGAATAAGCGGACGGCGGAAGTGGAGCCCGTGCCTCAGGCCGCCCTTGTCCATTGTAAGGACAAGAAAGGAGGATTATGTGGGCCGAAGGGCGGGCGCGGACTTGCCCACGAACCGCACGCGGTGCAACCCCGCGGGCGCCATGCACGCGCCGCAACCGCGCCCACACCTCGGCCGCCCGCGGGGCACCCGCGTGGACACGCGCGCACTCACAGGAGGTCGGGACCCAGGCCCTACCACACCCACTCCGTCCGGTGGGCGGGGCAGTGGGCGGGCCCCAGGGAGGAGCGGGGATCAGGGGCGCGATGGCCACGCCCCTCGAAGGGGGCGGTTCTATATCGCCACCCCAAGGCATTTTCCCCTGCCCATCTCTCCCAACCTGTGTCTCTCTGTCTCTGAGCATCTCTGTTCTGTTTCTCCCCCCCACCCCATTTCTATGTCTCTCGGGGTTTCCCCCTCCCCTTGGTCCTTGTCCACTGGGCAGGTCCTTGGGGTCTCGGGTCCGGCCTTCCGGTACCTGCATCCCGTGCAGCACATGGGAGCTCCCCCACCGCAGAGGTTGGATGTCCCGGTCTAATCTCCATCCGGACCCCTGGCCCCTCAAGACCAGAACCTAATTCCTTGTGACAGCTGAGCCCAGAGACCCCCAGCTCCCAGCAACCCCTCCACCGCCACCCCTGCCAGGACCTTGGGGGAATTTGCACCCTCTCCACCCCATCTAAATTAAGCCTCTTTGGCCCCTAAATAGAGTTCCACCACTATGGTCGCCTCCCTATCAGGGCAGCTGACCTAAGTCGGGGACCCCCTTACACTGGGCCAGGCGGGCGATCCGGGCGTCCAGGGTGCGAGGTGGCCGGCGTAGTGGCGTCAGCGCGGGTCCCAGGCGGTGGCTGAGGAGCAGGCCGTCCCGACACATCCAGATGGAGAGCACCGAACTGCAGAGCACCGAGGCCAAGGCTGCCGCCTTCCAGCGCTGCATCCTCGGCCTGCGGGCACGTGATGGTCAGCCCCACGGCCTCCGTCTGTCTGTCTGTCAGTCAGGCAACAAACGGGAACAGAGAGCTGGGCCAGGCGCCGGGGACACGGTGGGGCCCCTGATTTCCAGCCACTTCTGCTTAATGATCAGTAATAACATAGACACGACTCATCAAGGAACCCCTGAACCAGCCTGTGAAAAATGCTGCCCAGGAAAGCGGTGGGCACTGTGCCAGGAGTAGCAGGGCAACCGCCCCCATCTGGGGCTGCCACAGTGCTTTCCTGAGCATTGACAAAAGCTGAGGCTTGAGCAACAAAGGCAGGAGTCCGCCAGGCACAAGAGAATGGCATCTCGCGCAGGCGGGAAGAGCCAGTGCAAAGGTCCTGAGGCTGAACCAAAGTTGGCCATGGAGCCAGGAAGCTGGAATGGCTGGAGCCCAGGGAGCCTGGAGGGGAGCCTGGAAGGAGGTGAGGGTGCTCCCAGCAGGGGGCACTGTGGGACTGGGGGGCGTGGAGAAGAGAATGTGCTCTCCTGTGTTCCTGACATTGGGGTCCTCCGGAGTACCTCCCTCCCCTCTCCGAGCCTGAGTTTCCCCTCCAGACAGATGAAACTACTGCCCAGGAGCAGGTGTCCATGGACCTAAGCTGCACTCGACCCACCCACCCGCAGGCCTTTGCACAAGCCCCTCCTCCCACCCAGCACAGTCTCTTCTCCTCCTCCCCACTCCCAACCCCTGTGAGTCTCAGCTTGGACAGCGACTCCCCCAGGAAGCCCTCTCTGGCTGCTCTCACCCGCGCCCTTCCCCCCACCCCAGCCCCGGGTCGGAGCAGGTGTGCACCCCCAGTGGCCCCAGCCTTCCCGCCGTTTCACGGATGACTCAGTGCTGGGCCCGCTCAGCACACAGTAGGTGTTTCCTGAGGCCTGCGCATTCCCGCCCACCCGGGCCAGAGCTTCTCCCCGCCGCTGGGCGGCCCCCAACCCGGGTTTACATTCCCAGGCCTGGCAGCCTGGTGGCGGCCCGAGCGGGGCCTGGCGGCCCGCCCGGTGTAAACATTTACACGGAGCGCTGAAAGCCGCGCTGGAGGCCGGTCAGCGCCTGGGCTGGGCTGTGGGGTGCCGGGAGCCCCCACGCGCGCACCTCGGGCGGCTCAGGCTGCTGGCCCCTGCGGGGAGCCGACATTTGCGTGCGATTTGCATTTCAGTCTGGCCTGAGTGAGTCTGGAACCACCTCTCCATGCTTCCTCCCAACCCGGCACCTCCGCCCCACGGAATCGCTGGCTTGGGACCTACAGCCGCTAGACAGTAGCAGGGCACATGTATTAAGCGCCTGCTGTGTACCCGACCTGGTGCTGAGCCCACCCAGGAGGCATGGTGAGCTCCACTTACAGCTGGGGAAAGGCGGCACACAGCGGCACACAGCAGGTAGGGGTTTAGGCAAGGGCACAGCTAGAAAAGCATCTGGGATTGGTATCTGCCTTCTTGGGTGGGACACACACGTGGGGGCTTTGCGGGGCTGGGCTTGGGCGCCAATGCCCGATGCCTGCGGAGTCCCCCTGAGGACCTGGCTGCCCTGCTTGGTGGTGTGTGGATCTGGCGTGCGGGAGGAACGTTGTTGGCCCCTGTGGCTGGAACAGAGTGAGGGACTGGGGGGGGGGGAGGAGGGGGGAGGAGGGGGGAGGAGGGGAGCCTGGGGAGGGGCCCCGGGGCGGGTCTCGCATGGCCTTTGTGGCCACGGGGAGCACATCTCATTGTCAGGCTGGTGCAGCAAGCACAGGGCGGCCTGGAAGTTGTCAGGTGCCCCAACCCGCCCCCTGGCCTGAAGGAGCATCTGCTTTATGCTTTGGGGCCATAAAGCCCTCTCTGCACGCCGCCCTGTGCTAGGCTCTGGTCCTGTGTTTCTGCGGAGGCCTTCCCGGGGGCGGGGGGTGTCGAGGGCCAGAGAGGCTGGATGGGCCTGGAGACAGCCTGATCCCCAGAACCCCCAGTGTCCTTGGAGCCGCGGACCCCCCGGAGCTCTGCTGGGGGGCAGGAAAGCAGAGGGCCAAGGGTGGAGGGGGCCGGTGGGTGCGGCTGATAAGCGTCTGTTGACAATGGGCCTTTCAGGAAGGGGGTCACCCAACTGGTTTGTGTCTGGCGCGGCCCTGACACCCGGAGGTGCTGCGCGTGCGGCCGAGGGCTCGGGGAGGGGGCCCGCTGTGCACCATCCGTGTGTCCGGGTCCCTGAGGCTCCTGGTCCCGGGTAGGTGGGCTCACAGCACACGTGGGGGCTCACAATCACTCACACTCGGCCTTCTTGTCCTCGGTCACGCACCTGGGTGCTCCCACTCCCGTGCACTCCCAGACGCTCCTGCGCGCAGACCCTGGGACACGCTGTCGCTTGCACCCTCCGACCCCGGCCCACTTACACTCCCTCCGTTCGTGCTCACCAACTCCTTCCGGCAGGGTGGGCTCACGCACGCAGGTGTTTTCACGCGCACACACGGGCATTTTCTCTCATGTCGGAAACACTTGGCCGTGCCCTCACACTCACACGGGCCGGTGTCTCACACGTCCATCCGAACGGGAGCACACTCACGCCCGAGGGCATTGTCACACACACTCCCGACGTTATCTCATTCATGTAACAAAACATGATTCAACAGACACACGGGGACACATCACACCCACATACCTCCCCCGTAGCACACACACGCACCGATGTTTTGCATTCACCTACAGGAACACTGACCCCTGGGCATTTTATCTTCACAGTCACTTTATGACCCTCGAAGATGAGGAGGTTCACACATCGCTGTATTTCACACACTCACACTCTCACATGTGGGCATTTTTCCTTAACATTGTTCTACACTTGAATAAGTGGATTTAAAAAAAAAAAATGCCAAGGTCTTGAGCCTACAGCATTATATTAATTTCAGGTATACAATATGGTGATTCAATAATTCTGTTTCAGCATTTCTCACTGGGCATCGGGGACCCCATCTCCTATCCCCCTTGCCCCCGCCCACCTTCCCTTTGGTAAACACGTGTGTTCTCTATAGTTAAAAGTCTGTTTCTTTGTTTGTCTCTTTTTTTACTTGTTTTGTGTCTTAAATTCCACCTGTGAGTGAAATCATAGGCTGTCTCTCTTTACCTGACTGATTTCACTTAGCCTAATACCCTCTAGATCTACCCGCCTTGTAGGGAATGACCTGATTTCATTCTTTTTTATGCCTGAATAATAGTCCACATCTTCTTTACCCATTAATTAATCAATAGACTCTTGGGCTGCTTCCATCATTTGGCTATTGCAAATAATACTGCAATAAACATAATGGTACACATATCTTTCTGAATCAGTGTTTCAGGATTCTTTGGGGAAATATCAAAGAATCATACGGTACTTCCATTTTTAATTTTTTGAGGCACCTCCATAATGTTTTCCGAGCTGCTGCACCAGCCTGTATTCCCACCCACAGCGCAGGAGGGCTCCCCTTTCTCCACATCCTCGCCAACACTTTTTTCTTGTGTTGTTTATTTTAGCCGTTCTGACAGTTGTCAGGTAATATCTCGCTGTGGTTTTCATTGGCATTTCCGTGACGATGAGGGACGCCGAGCATCCTTCCATGTATCTGTTGGACATCTGGATTTCTTCTTTGAAGAAATGTCTGTTCAGGGACGCCTGGGAGGCTCAGTTGGTTAGGCAGCTGCCTTCGGCTCAGGTCATGATCCCAGCATCCTGGGATTGAGTCCCACATCGGGCTCCTTGCTTGGCAGGGAGCCTGCTTCTCCCTCTGTCTCTGCCTGCCATTCTGTCTGCCTGTCCTCGCTCTCTCTCCCTCTCTCTCTCTGACAAATAAATAAAATCCTAAAAAAAAAAAAAAGAAATGTCTGTTCATGCCTTCTGCCCATCCTCAAGTGGGTTGGTCTTTGTTTGTTTGCATTTTTTGGTGTTGTTTTGTGCTTGTTCCTTATATATTTTGGATAAGAACCTCTAATCAGCTGTGTCACTAGCAAATATCTTCTCCCACTCTGTAGTTTGTCTTCTTGTTATGTTGGTCATTTCCTTTGCGGTCCAGAAGCTTTTTATTTTGAGGTAGTCCCAATAGTTTATTTTTACTTTTATTTCCCTTGCCTCGGGAGACCTATCTAGAAATACGTTGCTATGGCTGATGTCAGAGATGTTACTGCTTGTCTTTTCTTCTAGGATTTTTATAGTTTCAGGTCTCACATTTAGGTCTTTCATCCATTTTGAGTTTATTTTGGGGCATACTGTAAGAAAGTGGTCCAGTTTCATTCTTTTGCATGTAGCTGTTTAGTTTTCCCAACACCAAATGCAGAAGAGGCTCCCTTTCTCCCCATCGTGGATTCTGGCCTCCTTTGTGGATGATTAACTGACCATAAAATCGTGGTGTATTTCTGGACTTGAATAAGTGGTTTTATTCACTCTTCACAGCTGCCTAGTATTTTATTTTAGCGAGAGACCCTACTTTGACTAGTCTCACGTTGACGGACGTATATCTTGTACAGAACAGCCTGGTAGGCACATCAGTGATACTCGGACCAATGCATCTAGAGAGGGTGGGTACATTTTAAATTATGATTCCCGCCAGTTTTCCTTTCTTAGAAATTCTAGAGTAGCATAACATTTTGATAGAAATGTAAGGGTCACACAAATCCTTAATTTTTTTCAGTAGCCACATTTTCAGAAATGCAAAAAAAAAGTGAAATTATTTTTAGTAAGGCTGTCTTCAACCCAATAGGTTCTAACTAGTATTTTTCCATGAGTAATTGATATAAAGATGATTGAGTTATTGACATTGTATCTTTGTACACCCTGGAAATCTGGTGAGTCTTTTGCACTGGGTACGCCTTGAGTCTGGACACCCGGGTTTCATCTGTGATCCTTGATCTGTATTTAGACTTCATAAGGTAGACAGTCGAAGAGGCAGATTTGCACATCTGCGACGTTCCATATATACATCGAAGGTTTCCAATCATTGAATTGACTGAGGTTGCTTTTGGTTTTGTTTGATCTTTCTTTTCATTTAAAGGCTTTATTTTTAAGTCATCTCTGCACCGAACGTGGGCCTCGAACTCACGACCCCAACATCAAGAGACGCCCGCTCGACCGACTGAGCCACCAGGCACCCAATTTTCTATTTTGAAGTTGGTTTTGATTCACAGAAGAGAGTATTCGTTTTTAAATTTAAATTAGCATTAAAAACCCCATTTCTCAGACCCAACAGCCACACTGCAAGGGCTCCGCGGCCTCATGGGGCCAGTGGCCACTGAATTGCGGTGGTGTAGGGACAGAGTCTTTCCCTGACTGCAGAAAGGACAGTGTCTGCTCTACGGGGAGCTCCACCTGCAAAGCAGGAGAAGAGTTCGGGGTTAGGTCAAGAACAGAGACTTTATGTTCTGGACCATAATGGCTTGAGGGGGGTGTACTTGAGCAAGAGACATGTATGTATACCTGAACCTCAGTATTCTCATCTCTAAAGTGGGTGATCAGGGTGGCAGGGAGTAGAGTGGGCAGAAACAAGGTTCTAGATTTCTGCTCCAGGATTTGGGGTCTGGGGTCTGGGAGGACCATGCAACTGTCTGCGGGGAAAGGTAGGATCCGGGAATGGAGGGACCTGGGCCAGCCCACGAGACACCGAGGACCAGAGGGGCTGCTCTTCGAACACTAAGGGATGGACACTGAGTAAATACGTCCAGCTCATACTGGCATCTCCAGGTGCTTCCTGTGCTCCCCCCACACACTGGCCAGGCTGTCCTTCTCCTCCACACCTCTGCACTGGCTATTGCTTTGACGGGAACGCCCTGTCTCCCAAGCTGTATGGTACCGGTGAGCTCTGGCATAGCCTTCCAGACCCAAGGCCGTTGTACCCCTCCCAGATGGAGCCTGGGGTTCAAGACTCAACTCCAGGGCATTGGGGAAGTCTGAGAAAGCCTGAGGGGGCGGGGCGGGGTCAAGGCAGAACCCGAGAGCCCTTGGGACCCACTCCAGCTCCCTGAGGCCCCCTCCCCAGATACAGAGGCTGCACTGCCTAGTGGCTGGTGAGCCGGGCTCTGGGGCTGGGATTCCCACTCGGCCCCATCTCCCGCTGAGTCACGTGGCCTCCGTGAGCTCCTCTGTCCGCTGCCACAAACAACAGCGCTGATCCCAGGACTCACAAGTGTCACTTCGGAAATCCACCTGTGGCCGCAGGCATGGGCTGTCACATTTCTCATCAGTGATGTTGTCTCCACTCCCCGCCCCCTCTGCCCACTCTCTCCACATGTTTTACCTAGCTTTCGAGAAACCCCTGCATCCTGCCTGCATCACAGAGAAGCCGTGCAGGAATGTCCTGGAGGCCTGGGCCGTGCCCATGGTGCTCGTCCCAGCAGAAGGGACCACAAGAAGTTCCTGTCTCCTGACGCTTTCATCCATCCCAGAGCTCCACGGAACTGGCTCAGTTTCTGCTGGCGCCGGACAAGGACCATATGCACCGCCTCAGCTACCTCGGCTGGCTGGAGACCCTGTGGCCTGTCCCACAGCTCGGCCCTGACGTTCTGCAAAGCCTGCTGGCGGCAGCAACGGGAGGCCCCACCCTTCCTGGCTCACGTGGGCTGGCCAGCCTGGGCCGTGGACGGCTCCAGAAGCACCTGCTGGGGACCTCACTGCCGGGCGCGCGACTGCCGGGGCCTCCCTGAGCAGGGACATCACGTACCGGGCACCGCAGCTCCAGAAGAGCCACTCCAAGGAACCTTGCCTCCAGGGGCCTCACCTCCAGGGGGGTCTTACCTGCCAGGGACGTCAGCTGTTGGGGACCTCGCCTGCTGGGGATCTGAAGCCAGTCACCTAGCCTCCCTGAGACTCATTGCGAGAGCCCCTCTGAACGGGGGCCTCACCTACTGCTCCCCTCACCCACTAAGACTCCCCGGGGAGAACTGGCCTTGGGGTCCCGCTCACTGGTGACTGGTTATCGTTGCTGTCGCCAGCCACCCGCGGAGTACGTGGATGGGCAACGCTGACTCCGTTCTCCACATGGGAATGCTCCCGGGAAAACCACTGTCTCCTCCCTCATTTGATAGCAGCAGCTCGCACCCGGGCGCCTCCGCCTGCTCGGGCACACTCGGCAAAGACTCAGGAGGCTTGTGCTTGGCACAGAGGAGGTGGGCTGAGAGCAACGGGTGGGAGGGGGCCAGGGATGGTTCACAGCCCACAGACCCAGGAAGGCCCCCAACGCCAAGAACGGCCTGGGTGCCCATGCCAAGAGGTGGTGAAACCCTGAGGTCAAGCCCCACAGTGGGCGGGAGTAGGGACAAGGCTGTCTGGGGACCCATGGAAGGCAGGGGTGGGACAAGAGTGGAGGAAGGGCAGGGACTGGCCCGTGAAGGACGGGGAGGGGAGAGATTGTGGTGCTGAGCACGTGTAGACCAGAGAGTGTGTGTGACCAGGGCTGACCATGGCGGGGACGAGGGGGGCTGTACTTGGAGTGAGGCCACAGGGGAGAGATCCCACTGGGTGTGGCCGAATACCAGACCCCCCCATGGTCTTGCTCATGAGAGGGGACACTGAGGGTGTCCCTCCTCCTGTGCGATTTCGACTGTGGAAGCATCTGGGCCATGTGTCCCCATGATCAGATCTGCTAAGCCACTCTCTGCGCTGAGTGAGTGTGCGTGTGTGTGCGGACTGCAGACAACCCCACCCCCAGGCAGCTGTGGGGGCAGCTGAGTCTCTCTCCAACGCTTTGGGGGGATGGGCCAGCGCCCCACGGTTGGGATGTTGGAACTGAGCAGAAGACAAGGAGGTCCCAGAGACCACGAGAGGGTGCACACACACATGACCCCAACACAGACACACACACACACACACACACACACACACAGGCAGACAGGCTTCAGGGGCCACAGACCTGGGCTCCAAGGTCAATTTTCTCACTGTGTGCACTGGGCTGAGGAACTTCCGCCGCTGTGGCTCAGGGCCATCTGGGATGGGGAAACTGAGGCTTGGCTTCTGACCCAAGCAGTGGACCCCAGCCTCTCTGCGACAGCTGGGCAAAGTCAGCCCAAACAGAGGAGGGGTCCACCACCCCAAACCTCAGACGACGGGCGACGGAGGTGAAGGGAGGGTGGGGGTATTCGGGGGGGGCGTGTGGAGACCCCAGACAGTCTCAGCCCTGAAACTTCCTACTAAGCAGACCACCTCTCGGCCAAGCCCTGCTCTCAGGACTGCGTGGAAGTCCTGCATGGTAGCTGCCTCTAGTGTCTCCAGCTGCAGCCAGGGACTGAGTAGCAGGGAACAGGGGATATTCCCATTCGGCTGGGTGATCCTTCCCGAGACAGCTTCCGATGGGGCCCTCCAGCTTCAGGAGGGGCCCTGGGCTGGGTCATGGTGTTTAGATGGCGGCCCTAATATCAGATGTGTGGGAAAGAGGGGAGAGGGCAATGAAGGAGAACAGTGGAGGGAAAGGGCTCTTTTCCTGGGAGCCTCCCTGGAGTTGGGGTGAGGCAAGAAGAGAGGGGACCATGTGCTCAGGAAGCTGTCTGGGGTGGGAGGGGCTTGTGCCCTCCAGAACCCCACTCCAGGTGCAGGACAGGAGGGTCCATACCCACTGGAGTCCAGGGTGTGGGGTTCCCCAGAGGGCCCTACCTCCAACCCTGGGATGTGCAGACTCCTCCCCAAAGTCTGGGAACCCAGTCCTCCACGTTGTCCCGGGCCTGCCAATCACCAAGGTGACACCGCTTTTTCTGTCCTCTCCGAGGACACATCGTAAATACCCTCAGGAGCTCGGGCCAGGGCTTTAATAGGCCCAGGACCTAGGTCCTTGGGGACGGGGCTCTGCCCTAGCAGGCGCCGCTTTTGGGCTGGACGGGGCTGGCGCCCGCCCCAGAC
This sequence comes from Neogale vison, assembly GCF_020171115.1. Classification (NCBI taxonomy): domain Eukaryota; kingdom Metazoa; phylum Chordata; class Mammalia; order Carnivora; family Mustelidae; genus Neogale; species Neogale vison. The sequence continues at coordinate 220,448,328 of NC_058096.1, forward strand.
CTATCCCCACAGGGAGATGGGCAGCGCACATATATTTTTAGCTGGTGAAAGGAGATAGTGGCTCCGTGCGGGTACACGGGGCCTGAGGCGGCCCTTGGGGGGAGGGAGGCCGGGGTCCACCTAGACCTCAGGCTCCTCATCTGCCATTTGGCTCCCTCCTCCCATTCAGAAGCCCACCTTTGGGGGCGGTAGAAGCGGGACACGTCAGAAGGGACACACGGACCTAAAGGCAAGTGGGATGGACGGCTCCCGTCGACGTTGTTCCCACTCACACCCCTTTCCTTGGTGTCACCGCAGGGAAAGAACCCTCTGTAGGCCAAGCGGGTGGTTCCCGGCCCGTCCCCCTTTGCCCAGTGGAGCTGGCGCCGCGCCCCACCCCACGCAGGCTCGTGTCCCTCCGACAGGTGGGCTCCCCCGGAACGCGGAATCACACCCAAGCTCCATTTTCCACACTTTATCTCGGTGCAGTAACTGGACAGTCCCGACGCCTGGAAGGCACCTGCTGCGCACGCGCAGTCCGTCGCCGCGGGCCTGGCCAGGCCGGGCGGGTGGGGGCGCCGCCGCGCGGGCGTAGAGGGGGAGGCCGCCGTCCCGCCGGCCCGGTGAGGTAGGCTCAGACGCAGGCACACTCGCGCGCCGACAGCTCGTGGACCGTGTGGTAGCGGCTGTGCGCGTCCAGGAAGGACACCTCGTCCTCGTAGGCCGTCGGGCGACAGCAGGGCTGCGCGCGCACCCGCTCCCGCCGGACGCGCCTCCGCTGGCGGAGCCGCCGCAGCCCCAGGTCGTACACGCGCGCGGCCGCCTCGCAGGCGCCTGCGCAGTAGCGGAACAGCACCGTCTCGTCCGACGCGTAGCCCAAGCCCAGCTCGCTCACGCGCACTTCGAGCTCGCGCAGCCCGCACGGCCGCGCCCCCGATCGCGCGCGCGCGCGTCTGGGCCGGGCCCCCGCCCGACGGTGCGGACGCGGGGATCTGCCGGCCCAGGGCGTCAGCTGGCGCAGCTCCACCGCGTCCGGGGCGCCCTGCAGCAGTGCACGATCTGCGGGGAGAGACACAGAGCGGGGTGGGTCGGTGGGTAGCTGGGGGAGAGCTCCGACCGTCGCCCTGCCCCTCGGAAAACAGCCCCTTTCTGGGCCCCGGGGGCCTTCGCGCACCCTGCCAAGGCCAAGTCTCAGCTCACGGCCACTTCCCAGCAGGGCACCTAAAGGGTCCCTGTCTGGGGGCCCTGCGGGATGCCTGAGCAGAAGCCCAGGCAGGGCCCCATGGCTCCCAACGGCCTTCTCTGGACCCAGCCCCTGTGTTGGGCACCGGCCCTTCCACTGGGCTGTTAATGTGTCCCTAGCTCACTCTGTGGGGGCCCCACCCAACACCCGCACCCACCCCCCCTCCGCTCCATCGCGTGCTGGCACTCAGTTTCTCCGTGAACAGCACCACATCGGGCTGGGTGGGCTGTTCAGAACGTGCAGACAACAGCAGCAGACACCGAGGCCTGCGTGTGGGGACCGCGTGGGGAGGCAGCAAGGGGATATCCCGGCCTCCCCCGTGTTACAGGTGAGACAACTGGCCTCCAATAGGGCAGAGCCTGGCCCAAGGCCACAGCACTAGCAGGTGACAGAGAGAGACACACACACACGAGCCCGGGCTTTTTCCGGCCTCCCTCGTGTGGCCAAGTTTGGCCCAGATCCAATTCTCTGCGCTCCCACGGTGCCGGGAGGTGCCCGGAGTCACAGATTCCCAGGGCCCCGGAGCCTAAATTTATTTCCCAGGCGGCTGGGCTGCCCCAATCCTCTGGAGAGCCTCGCAGGCATGCCAATGGCAGGTGGCACTGATAGTGGAAAGGCAGGCGGCGGCTCCCAGCCTCTGAGCAGGTGGCAGGCATGCTTGTGGTTGGGAGAGGAGACCCCAAGTTTATCCCCTGCCTGCCCCACCCTGGCTCTCCTAGGAAATGGCTCAGGGAGACCCTAGGGAGAGGGTGTGTCTGTTTCCGCAGGGCATCTCAGGAAGCAGACAGACCCTAATTGTGAGTCTTGGTCTGCCAGTTCCAGCCCTATAAAACTTCAGGCAGGTGATGGCCCTACTCTGTGCCTCACTTTCCCTGTCTGCTCAAGGAGCTTGGAGAGTTCGGATCGGCTGAGGCTGGGGCACTGGAAAGTGGGGATCAACTGAGCATGTTTCCAGTTCTTGAAGCCCTGGGGGAGGACTGGGGAGGCCGGCGGCGTCTGCTCTGGGGTTAGGTTGGAGCCTACCTAACTAAGGGTGCCTAAATTTCTACCCTGTAGTGTGCCCGCCCTTCAGGTATACATCCACACAGTTATTGTGGGCACGGTGGGGGCAGGGCAGAGGAGGTTGCCAGATAAAGTACAGATGCCCGGTTAAATTTGCATTTCAGATAAACAGAACTCCCTTAGCCTATGTGTCCCTGCCTCCCTCCACGGGTCTGGCCACCTGCACAGGGTCCTAACACACAGACATGAGACAAGCAATAGCTCCCCCCGACCCGAGCCCCACCCCGCGTTCCCACCGCCCCAAGCCTGCAATTCCACCACCCGCGCATTGGGCTCAGAGGGGCTCTGGGGGGGGGGGTCAGCGGCAACTCTCTTCCCTTAGTAGGACTGCGCCCAGGAACAGGCTGCCGGGTGGGCAACCCCCGCCCAGGGACCGAGAGCCTTCCCAGTGGGTGCCCGAGATCCCACCGTCGGTGTCGCAGCCTCAGGCTCTAAGCGCTAGGTTTTGGGGGCCCCACCCGCGTCTCTGGAACTCAGGGTCTTGGGAAGGACTTTGCTGCCCGCGGGAATAAGCGGACGGCGGAAGTGGAGCCCGTGCCGCAGGCCGCCCTTGTCCATTGTAAGGACAAGAAAGGAGGATTATGTGGGCCGAAGGGCGGGCGCGGACTTGCCCACGAACCGCACGCGGTGCAACCCCGCGGGCGCCATGCACGCGCCGCGACCGCGCCCACACCTCGGCCGCCCGCGTGGCGCCCGCTTGGACACGCGCGCACTCACAGGAGGTCGGGACCCAGGCCCTACCACCCCCCACTCCGTCCGGTGGGCGGGGCAGTGGGCGGGCCCCAGGGAGGAGCGGGGATCAGGGGCGCGATGGCCACGCCCCTCGAAGGGGGCGGTTCTATATCGCCACCCCAAGGCATTTTCCCCTGCCCATCTCTCCCAACCTGTGTCTCTCTGTCTCTGAGCATCTCTGTTCTGTTTCTCCCCCCCCCCCCATTTCTATGTCTCTCGGGGTTTCCCCCTCCCCTTGGTCCTTGTCCACTGGGCAGGCCCTTGGGGTCTCGGGTCCGGCCTTCCGGTACCTGCATCCCGTGCAGCACATGGGAGCTCCCCCACCGCAGAGGTTGGATGTCCCGGTCTAATCTCCATCCGGACCCCTGGCCCCTCAAGACCAGAACCTAATTCCTTGTGACAGCTGAGCCCAGAGACCCCCAGCTCCCAGCAACCCCTCCACCGCCACCCCTGCCAGGACCTTGGGGGAATTTGCACCCTCTCCACCCCATCTAAATTAAGCCTCTTTGGCCCCTAAATAGAGTTCCACCACTATGGTCGCCTCCCTATCAGGGCAGCTGACCTAAGTCGGGGACCCCCTTACACTGGGCCAGGCGGGCGATCCGGGCGTCCAGGGTGCGAGGTGGCCGGCGTAGTGGCGTCAGCGCGGGTCCCAGGCGGTGGCTGAGGAGCAGGCCGTCCCGACACATCCAGATGGAGAGCACCGAACTGCAGAGCACCGAGGCCAAGGCTGCCGCCTTCCAGCGCTGCATCCTCGGCCTGCGGGCACGTGATGGTCAGCCCCACGGCCTCCGTCTGTCTGTCTGTCAGTCAGGCAACAAACGGGAACAGAGAGCTGGGCCAGGCGCCGGGGACACGGTGGGGCCCCTGATTTCCAGCCACTTCTGCTTAATGATCAGTAATAACATAGACACGACTCATCAAGGAACCCCTGAACCAGCCTGTGAAAAATGCTGCCCAGGAAAGCGGTGGGCACTGTGCCAGGAGTAGCAGGGCAACCGCCCCCATCTGGGGCTGCCACAGTGCTTTCCTGAGCATTGACGAAAGCTGAGGCTTGAGCAACAAAGGCAGGAGTCCGCCAGGCACAAGAGAATGGCATCTCGCGCAGGCGGGAAGAGCCAGTGCAAAGGTCCTGAGGCTGAACCAAAGTTGGCCATGGAGCCAGGAGGCTGGAATGGCTGGAGCCCAGGGAGCCTGGAGGGGAGCCTGGAAGGAGGTGAGGGTGCTCCCAGCAGGGGGCACTGTGGGACTGGGGGGCGTGGAGAAGAGAATGTGCTCTCATGTGTTCCTGACATTGGGGTCCTCCGGAGTACCTCCCTCCCCTCTCCGAGCCTGAGTTTCCCCTCCAGACAGATGAAACTACTGCCCAGGAGCAGGTGTCCATGGACCTAAGCTGCACTCGACCCACCCACCCGCAGGCCTTTGCACAAGCCCCTCCTCCCACCCAGCACAGTCTCTTCTCCTCCTCCCCACTCCCAACCCCCTGTGAGTCTCAGCTTGGACAGCGACTCCCCCAGGAAGCCCTCTCTGGCTGCTCTCACCCGCGCCCTTCCCCCCACCCCAGCCCCGGGTCGGAGCAGGTGTGCACCCCCAGTGGCCCCAGCCTTCCCGCCGTTTCACGGATGACTCAGTGCTGGGCCCGCTCAGCACACAGTAGGTGTTTCCTGAGGCCTGCGCATTCCCGCCCACCCGGGCCAGAGCTTCTCCCCGCCGCTGGGCGGCCCCCAACCCGGGTTTACATTCCCAGGCCTGGCAGCCTGGTGGCGGCCCGAGCGGGGCCTGGCGGCCCGCCCGGTGTAAACATTTACACGGAGCGCTGAAAGCCGCGCTGGAGGCCGGTCAGCGCCTGGGCTGGGCTGTGGGGTGCCGGGAGCCCCCACGCGCGCACCTCGGGCGGCTCAGGCTGCTGGCCCCTGCGGGGAGCCGACATTTGCGTGCGATTTGCATTTCAGTCTGGCCTGGACCCGGCAAGGGCAGGCTGGGCTCAGTGGGTCTGGAACCGCCTCTCCCCGCTCCCTCCCAACCCGGCACCTCCGCCCCACGGAATCGCTGGCTTGGGATCTACAGCCGCTACACGGTAGCAGGGCACACGTATTAAGCGCCTGCTGTGTACCCAACCTGGTGCTGAGCCCACCCAGGAGGCATGGTGAGCTCCACTTACAGCTGGGGAAAGGCGGCACACAGCGGCACACAGCAGGTAGGGGCTTAGGCAAGGGCACAGCTAGAAAAGCATCTGGGATTGGAATCTGCCTTCTTGGGTGGGACACACACGCGGGGGCTTTGCGGGGCTGGGCTGGGGCGCCGATGCCCGATGCCTACGGAGTCCCCCTGAGGACCCGGCTGCCCTGCTCGGTGGTGTGTGGATCTGGCGTGCGGGAGGAATGCTGGTGGCCCCTGTGGCTGGAACAGAGTGAGGGAGTGGGGTGGGGTAAGGGGGGGAGGAGGGGAGCCCGGGGAGGGGACCGGGGCGGGTCTCGCAGGGCTTTGGTGGCCATGGGGAGCACATCTCATTGTCACGCTGGTGCAGCAAGCACAGGGCGGCCTGGAAGTTGTCAGGTGCCCCAACCCGCCCCCTGGCCTGAAGGAGCATCTGCTTTATGCTTTGGGGCCATAAAGCCCTCTCTGCACGCCCAGCACCCTGCCTGCTCATCCTGCCGTGGTCTGCCTCCGTTTCCCTGTTAGGCTGGAACGAGAGCCCCGCCCGGTGCCAGGCTCTGGTCCTGTGTTTCTGCGGAGGCCTTCCCGGGGGGTGTCGAGGGCCAGAGAGGCTGGATGGGCCTGGAGACAGCCTGATCCCCAGAACCCCCAGTGTCCTTGGAGCCGCGGACCCCCCGGAGCTCTGCTGGGGGGCAGGAAAGCAGAGGGCCAAGGGTGGAGGGGGCCGGTGGGTGCGGCTGATAAGCGTCTGTTAACAATGGGCCTTTCAGGAAGGGGGTCACCCAACTGGTTTGTGTCTGGCGCAGCCCTGACACCCGGAGGTGCTGTGCGTGCGGCCGAGGGCTCGGGGAGGGGGCCCGCTGTGCACCATCCGTGTGTCCGGGTCCCTGAGGCTCCTGGTCCCGGGTAGGTGGGCTCACAGCACACGTGGGGGCTCACAATCACTCACACTCGGCCTTCTTGTCCTCGGTCACGCACCTGGGTGCTCCCACTCCCGTGCACTCCCAGACGCTCCTGCGCGCAGACCCTGGGACACGCTGTCGCTTGCACACTCCGACCCCGGCCCACTTACACTCCCTCCGTTCGTGCTCACCAACTCCTTCCGGCAGGGTGGGCTCACGCACGCAGGTGTTTTCACGCGCACACGGGCATTTTCTCTCATGTCGGAAACACTTGGCCGTGCCCTCACACTCACACGGGCCGGTGTCTCACACGTCCATCCGAACGGGAGCACACTCACGCCCGAGGGCATTGTCACACACACTCCCGACGTTATTACACTCCCGGAAGTTTTCACAACTCCCCCCCTCAAGGAAGATGACACTGACAGACACAGACACAGTCACTAACGAGTGCGTGCACACTCATATCTTCCAACACGATCACACTCACTTATTGGAACACAATCGCGCATTCAACCATTCTCACACGCCCTATCACTACCTCACCTACATCCTAGTGTCCTGCACTCGGAAGCTTGGGCGTTCACACTGAGGCATGTTCACGCTCACACTCCCGTGTTACGGCAGCCTTGTTTACTTGCTAGTGTAATTCACGCTCTCACAGGGTCCCACTTGGGCAGTTTCCACCACACTCGTAGGTTACCGTGTCTGAACACAGCCCTGCTCACACACTAGCACGTGTGCACACTTGGGCACTCACACAGCACAGACCGGCTGCCCTTGTCCTTCGGAGCGCTCACCCTCCCGGCCCCTCGGGTGTTCTTAGCCTCTTGCACACCTGGGAGCCCCTACACAAGCGTTTTCACACTCTCAAGAACAACACACATGGTCTCTGGCACACTGGCCCAGAGAACAGCAGGTCTGGCCATGCAGGCTTGTCGCCCCCCGAGCCCTCCCCTGAGCACTCGACCTGTGCACACTCAGGGACACACACCTACAGGCGTGGAATGTCCCACATTGTTTGCACGCTTGGCCTAGGACCGAACTGGGCCCGCCACCTGCTTGCCTCTGCCATTCTCACTTCGTGTCCACAAGCTCACTCTCATGGGGACACACTGGTCCAGGGCCTCCCTCACTGCTCAGACAGGGCCTGGCCGTGGTGTCCTCTCAACTCTCAGAAAATGTCCAGACCCTGGAGAATCCTCACTGCCCAGGGAAGGGAGCCCACCCATTTCTTGGGGTCCCTGACAGTCTGAACTCCAGAAAGTCGGATCGAGGATGACCTTACTTCCAGCTGCAGGCCACAGAATGCCCAGGGCTGGGACGAGGCCCAGAGAGGGGTGATGAGTAACCCAGAGTCCGACAGCCAGGTGAGCCCTTCCTATCTTCCAAGGAACAGACAGTCAGGGTGAGGGTGTGTGTATGTGGGTGTTTCTGGAACCTTTCCTTGGTAGTGCCAAGAAACTCTGCTCATTATCCTGGTGCCCAGGCAACGCCCTAAGGCTCCACCTTTCCACGGAGCCTCCCAGGAGACACAGGCCAGGCATTCCTGTTCTCGAGGTCAACAGCCTCCTTCTTGCAGAGCTCCTGGCCTCAGGGAGGCTCTGGTTTCTTGCTCATTCCCAGGGAGAAGAAGGGTGGGACAAGGCACTTCTTTCCATCCACTCGTCTCTCTAGTGTGAGGGAGGTCTTGAATCCGGGCCTCCCCCCATCTGGTAAACTCCTACTCATCCTTCAGAGCCCTAGCTCCTATGGGACCTCCTCCAGGAAGCCTTCCTGGCTTCCCATCTTGGATCCCCAGCTGTGGGTCCCTCCCTCTTAACCAGCCCCACTGGCATAGTGTTTGGACCCACATCTGTCTTTTGTGGACTGGGGATTTTTGAGGGCTAGCCCGGCCTGGGTCCTTTTAAGGCACGGGCAGGCGTCAAGAATTCTGTTCACAAAGGTATGAGCTTGAGCGCCTGGGTGGCTCAGTCAGTCAGGCGTCTGCCTTCAGCTCAGGGCATGATCTCAGGGTCCACGGATTGAGCCCACATCGGGCTCCGTGCTCAGCAGGAAGCCTGCTTCTCTCTCTGCCTATGCCTGCCTCTCCCCCCGCTTCTGCGCTCGCTCTCTCTTTCTCTCTGTGTCAAATAAATAAATAAAATCTTCAAAAAAAAAAAAAAAAGGTATGCTGCGGCTCCTTGGTCTCCGTACTTGAGCCCATGTGGGGTCTCCTTCCACATACATCCTTCTCCTTCGCCACCGCACTCCTGGACACCTCCTGGGCCTTCCCAGAGGGGATCTCCCTGAAGGGTGCTGCCCAGCCCCGTGGGAACTCGAGGGAGGACACGGAGGAGCTGGACCGGCGGCTGGTGGGGCCGCCGTCACTGCCCGCGGGCAGAGTGAGCCAGGCCCCGAAGCGCTGCAGGGACGGCCGCGTGTGCCCACGCGGGTGAGCGGGTGTGCACGGGAGGAAGGGCTTGTGTCTGAGCCCCCACGGCACCCGGGTCTAGATGGCTGCCTTAGGATCCCTGCTCTGCCTCTTCCTTGCTGGATGACTCAGGGCAAGCCCCTCCCCCTCCCTGAGCCTCGGTTTCCCCCTCTGCACAGGAGCTGCCTGGGACACCTCTGGTCTCATCGGGGAGGGCCAGCTCCTGCATTCAGGGCAGACCTGCGGGCCTGGCCGGTGGCAGCAGCGGGCCGGGCCTCGGCCCCCGGGGCTGACAGCAAGGGGGCTCCCTGCTCCTCTCCTTCCCCCTAGAAGACCCCTGCAAGTTCCGGTGGTGGGGAAACTGAGGTCGCAGGAGGGGCAGGACTTGGCCTCCGTCGAGGCAAGACTCAATGGTCCCTGCAAAAGAAGAACCAAATTCCAGAGCCCGCAAAAATGTGCCCCCTCCCTGGGAGGCCCCAGGGCCCAGCCCCGCCCCATGGTGGAGATGGGGAGGCCAGGGCAGCCTCGAGCCGGCGACACACATCTGGGGGTAAACCAGGAACATCTGGCTAGCGCAGCTGGTTCCGATGCCGCGTCTGCAGGGGCCTCATGGGGGTGGGGGGAAGCAGTTACAAACACCCCAGCCAACCTTCCATGCCTAGCTGGAGGTGGGGGCCCAGCCTCTCGTCTTTTCCCCACCCAGAAGCTCTCTGTTGCCCACTTGCTAGAACCATCACTGGCTCCCTGCCTCTTTTTTTTTTTTTTTTGATTGATTGATTTGAGATTGATTTTTTGATTTGATGGATTTGACAATCAATCTGACCTCCTGAGCTTCCATGAAGGGGCTCCAGGTCTGTCTTCACCAGAGGGAAGCCCAGAGAGGCACAGACAGAATGACATCTGGGGGGGGGGGGGACTGTGCTGATCGCCCTCTGACAATAATAGCAGCAAAAAATAAATAAAACTAAAACTAATAGCTCACACTTGCACCAGCGCACGCCGTACTGGTGCTGTTCTAAGCACTTTACACAGAATAATTCACAGCAAAGTATGGACTATTTTATCTCCATTCTGTGGGTGGGTAAACGGGTCCAAGAAGTGACATTATTTGCTCAAGATCAAACAGAATAGAGTGTAAGTGGCCAAGCTGGGACTGGAACAGATAGTCAGGTGAACTCCTACTCATCCCTCAGAGTCCCAGCCCCAATACCCACTCCACATTCTTAATCATGGTACCGTATGGCCTCTCTAATAGCAACAATAATAACATTAACGCCCCCACCACGCAGGCTATTATGTTTACGTAGTGTCAAGTACTGTGCTAAGTGCTTTCCACAGGTTTAATGGTCCCCACAGTCCCTGGAAAAGATGTCGTTTCCCCCCACACAGCTGGTTGAGCATCTGACTCCTGATTTCGGCTCAGGCTCTGCACTCAGTGGGGACTCTGCTAGAGCCTCCGCCTCTCCTCCTGTCCCTCCTTCCCCACTGGTCCCCAAGAACGCACTCTCTCTCTCTCTAAATATAGACAAATAAAATCTTTAAAAAAAATAAAGAAAAGAAAAGAAAAAAAGTGCCAAACTGAGGTTGAACCTGGGTCTCACTCCAAACGTATCCTCTCAAATGCCTCCCCAGTCCCTGGGTCCTGGTGGCCAGGGCCATGGGGAGGGGGTGGGGAGCAGCGGGAGGGCACCATAGGTCCTGCTATCTGGGAGAAAGGGGGGCTGATATCCATGGAAATAAGAGGTTTTCTCAACGACCCGTAGCAGAGCAGAGCCAGCAAGTAAATAAAGTGTCCACATGGCAGCAAGCCCCGTGTGCCAGGCTGAGTTCTGCCCCCAACACACCAGATCAACACTTACTGAGCGCCTACTGTGTGCTGGGCCAGGCAGGGAACCGAGGCTAACCTGCGCCCCACCCCCTCCAAGCCCCCCCTCATCCAGTCAGGGAGGGGGAGAAGAAAGAAGAAATGAATAAGGTAGTTTAGATGTTGGCAGTAGGGTAACAAAACAGAACACAGGGAAGTCATAGTGACTGGGGGAGATTTGGGGGTGAGCAGCCAGGGGGGCTTCTTAGAGGAGGCCGCCTTGCAGCTGAGACCAAGTGAAGATTTGGAGAGAGTGTTCTAGGTGGAGGGAGTTGCAGGAGCAAATGGATTTTGGGGTCAGTGCGGGGAGATGAGGTAGGGGAGACAGAGGACCATGGGACCTGCATGGTCAGCTCTCCAATCCACCCTCCCCAACCACCACCAGTGCCTGGAATTCTCCTCCTGAACCTGCTGCCACGCGGGGCATGTTCTCAGGGAGACTGGGCTGGGGAGTGTGGGGGGCGGGCAAAGCCGCCAGCTTTTCTGGCCCAGCCCTCATCGGCTGGCCTGTAAAGTTCTCACCTTGACCGTATGTAGCAGGCTGGTCTGCCTAGCCAGGCTGGCCTGGGGCTGGCCTTGCAGGCATCTGGGGCGGGCAGGAGGGGGCTCCCTGGGGGGGTGGATAACAGGATCAGCCTAATTAAGCCTGGCATGGGTGAGCAGCTGGTGTGGGGCCGGCGGGTGGCACAAGAGACTTGGGTCCTCTGGGAGAGCCAGGAGGACACCGCGCAAAGCTGGCCAGCGGACAGAGGGGGAACAGAGGCACAGAACTTGGGCCTGACTCAAACCCTACCATTGGTTTCCTGGGAACCTGGGGACCTGAGTCATCTCTTCTACCTCCCCAAGTGCAAATTCTGCACTTGGTCCTCAACACATTGAGCTTTTTAGGCACGCTCTCTCGGGTGTCGGTCCCCAAAGCTGGGAAGTGAGACTACCTACTGCAAACAGGAGCCCCTTGTCTGATTTCTTCCAGGACCGACCTGAAGCCTGGTTTCACTTGGATTTGAAAAGAAGATCTTTCCTCTCCTGAATACCTTTGCTGAAGTGCCCCATTCTCCCCTCAGGCTTCCTTTGTAGCTGTTACCTCCCCTGAAAGTAACTTCGCCTGAAAATAACTTCCCACAAATATTTGTTGGTCAGGGAACGGTGTGGCCGTTGGGGTCAGGGCTCCTGGGCTTTGTCCTCCAAGGAAGACAGACTTGGACCCAGGGTGGGGCCCCGTGTGGGGAACAAAGTGTCTACATCAGGGTAGTAGGGTCGGAGGAGATTTCCTGGAAAAGGGGATTGAGGATGGGGCCGTGAAGGATGAGTAGGAGTTTCTAAGTAGGAAATGAGAAGTCATTCCAGGTGGCAGGAACTGCACACGCAAAGATCCGGCTGGCTAGCTTGGAAACCTCTCTTCCACTCCCTCACCCACCCCCAGGTGTGTCAGGCACCAGGCCCATCTTATCCTGTGCTTTGTCCTAGCACAGAGCTTGGCACACAATAGCTTGATGCTTAGAAAATATATGGGGCAAGAAGGAAAGATCCCTCCGGCTCACACAGTCTCAGTTTTCTCATCTGCAAACTGGGGAGAACCAGCCTCCTGCCGGGCCTGCCCGATGCTTACTTGGTGCTCACTAAGCAGAGGGAAAACCCCATCTGCCCGTCCTCTATCTCCCCATGTGGGCCTCGCCCCAGAGGCCCAGACTCCTCTGTCCTACCTTGGGGACCAGGAAAGATGTAGCTGCATTGGAATTTAAAGTCTCAGCAAAGAACTCTGGGCCCAGTGGTGCCAGATGCATTAAAGACCCATTCCTCTCTGCTCTGTGTTTCCAGCCCTAACTTCTAGGAATCTGGCCCTGAATGCCCCAGGCCGGTTTTTCCTGGGCCAACCTCTTGGAATGGTCTCTCCCTCCCATACTCATCCAGACACTGGATTCTCCAAAACCAGTTGTGTTTTTACCTGCCTCCAGATCTCTGAATGTGCAGTTCCTGCTACCTGGAATGCCCTTTCTTTTCCCACTTAGAAAACTCCTATTCATCCTTCACAGCCCCAGCCCCAATGCCCCTCCTCCAGGAAGTCTCCCTTGATCGTCTTACCCTGAGGTAGACCCTTTGCTCCTCACTCTGGGCTCCACTCTGGGCTCCACCCTGGATCTGTCTTCCCTGAAGGACAAGGCCCATGAGCCTGGATACCAACAGTCAGCCACACCATCATCATCCAGCAAACATTCATGGGAACAATCTCTCGATTGTGTCCGTGTGCCAGGCTGCAAACTCGTTCCTTCTCCTGCCCAGATTCTTGAAAGCTATATCCTCTGCTTCTTTCCCAGAAAACTGAGGTCTGAAATCTGAGGGATAGTCCCGATGGTGGAATTCCAGCCAGGTGCCCTGCCGCTGGGGGGCTGCTGCTCACTTTCCTGCACAGCTAGAACTAGCTCTTTGTAGCTCGCCACTAGGAGTAGTCTACAAGGCCCAGGGGTGGCTTCAGAACCCTGAACTTCAGGAGTCCTTGGATGAAGGGAATGAGGAGGGGTGTCCAAAGGGCCCCAAGGCAAGGGGGCTGGTGGCGGGGGGTAGGGGGGACTGGCAAAGCTAGAAGTCTTCCCTCCACTGACATCCGCCTAGACCAGTCACGCCCCACTGGGGCTTCCTCAGCCTGGGGCACTTGAAGACAGACAAAGAGTGTCATGGAACACACAGAGAAGGATTGAGCAGAGAGAGGGCAGGGCAGGAAGGCAGGAGTGAGGAAAAGTCAGGAGTCTGGCCTCCAGCAAACCCCTCCCTCCCAGGACCATGGCCATGCTCCCCAGATCTGGGTTGGGGTCCCAGACTTGCAGGTAACCACAAGCCCAGAGCCCAGCCAGTGACACCACGATATATACAGTTACTTCTTGGGGGAAGGAGTAGTGGTACCACCCAGTCCTGGGAGTGGCTGTTTCTCTCTCCAATCCCACCCCAAATCTGTCCCCGTCTGTATCCACCGCTGCCTAATGACTCCTAACCCACACGCTGCACCTTCTGCGAGAATTCCGAGACTATCCTGAGCAAGAGATGCCTTTTTTAAAAAGCAGGAGGCACAGCCCCCCCTCCTTCAAATATACTCTTCGCCCTTAAGGGACTACCCTCCCCCCAAAAAGGGTTTCGCGCCCTCTTGTGGCTGAACAGGCGGCTCCCAGAGCCGAGAGAGCCGGGCCCTTACCGGAGGACACCGTGTCCCCGGAGGCGGCGGCGGCTGGAACGCGCCACTGACAGATGTTTACTTCTGCGCGCAGCTGGGCCGCGACGGCAGCTCCCCGGCTGGGGTCTGCGGATCCGAATGTCCCCCACAGCCCCTTGCACACCACAAGGCAGCGCGTGTGTCTGGGTCTCGCCCTCCTGGAGGCTGGGGAGGGGATTCAGGCTGCCCCCGCTTCCACCCTGTTCAGACGCACATTTGGGGGGTCCAAGGAGGCAGAGGCGCGCCCGCCCCGTCGGACAAGGACCCTGGCCAGATCCTGGCTTGGAGAGGCGCCCAGGTTCGCCCTGCCCACCTCTGCCCCCCCTGCCATGCGCGGACCTGTCGCCCCCTAGACCACACCTTCATACACATGCCGGTTCTTGGCTAGAGGAGGGAAGCTACCGGTCTATCCGGAGCCCCTGGTAGCCCCCAGATCCCCGTCCACGGGGCTGGTCCTCCCCCAGCGCCGGTCCCTTACGGGTCCCCAGCCTGCCCTTGCTTACCTGCTCCGGGTGCCCGACTACCCGTCAGTGGTGGCCGCGCCTGCCGCCCGCGCCGGCCCCAGCCCCTGCCCCTGCCGCCGCGACCGCCATCCGGGCCGCCTGGGCCCGCGGCGCTCGGGGGGGCCCGGGCCGGAGGGGGCGGCCGCGGGGGGGACGCGGCGCGGGCCGGCCCATGGCCCCCCCCGGGCTCGATCAGCCGCGGGCTGCGGCCAACCCGGCGGGGCTGGGGCTGGGGCTGGGGGCGCCCTGGACGGCCCGCGGCTCGGAGGGCGCGGAGCGCGGGGGCGCACGGACGGCGCGGGCGGCCTGAGCGCGCGGCGCTGGGCTCCGGGGCTGCTGCGCGAGGGGCCCGGGCTTTCGGAGCGGCTCCACGGCGCGCTCTCCCGCCGCCTCCGCCGCTCCCGCCGCGGACGGCTTGGCCGTCTCCGGGCGGGGGGCGGGGCTGGGGGCGGGGCCAGGGGCGGTGGCTCGGGTTTCCCGGGACGGGAGCCGCCCCCGCCCAAGGCGGGGGCCGGCGGAGCGCAGGTGACTGGGGTGCAGGGGCCACAGAGCCCCCTCTAGAAGGTGATCTCCCCGGGCCCCCGGAGACCACGGCGGCGCCCCTTTAGGAAAGCCACCCCCCCCTGACGCCGCCTCCCCAAGGGCCCTCTTCTGGGATAAGAGGCACAGCGCCCCCGACGCCAGTATCCGCGGCCTTGAGCGCTCCACGCTCTAGTGAGGATCTGATTTTACTGCCAGACTCCTGGGTCCTGCCTGGTCCCCTTTCGGAAAGCAGAGTCCCAAGAAGTACCCTCACCAAGGAAGCCCCTCAAGGGAGCCCCGAGCAGGGCCCCGCTAACTAGCTGTTTCCCACCCGTATTCCAGAGACCCGGACAGCGCATCTTCGAAAAGTCTGGGGCCCCGAGAAGCCCCTCCCCAGATTCTCCTCGGGGGAATGAAGAGCTCCAGCACTACCCCAGACGGCGGTTACAGCGGCTACAGTTTCCTCTTACCCCGCTGAAGATTGTGGGGTCTTCCTAGTCCTGCCCCAGGTCCTCTTTTTAGAAAGTTGAAGAAGCCCCCGGTGACAAAGCCATTCTAGAGAACTGAGACTCTTAAGTTTTTTCCTAAGACCGTAAGTGATACCCTGAGACTGATGATACCCGCTGCCCACAGAGCCCATCACCAAGGGGCAGTTCTCCCCAGTCTGGCCTCAGAGCCCTGCGGGGGATCCCATCCCTGGCTCTCCACCGCGCTCGCAGGGTACCAAGACCCCGCGTTGCCCCTCCCGCCAGCGCGCCCAAACCCACCCGGCCCCCTCCCCGACGGCTCCGCGTTCCTAAAGCGCCCCCTGGCGGCCCCAGCCAACAGCGGGGAGGGTGGAACCGCCGTGGCCCCGCCCCACCGCGGCCTAGTTACCGAAAAACACCCTCCCTACAACCCCGCCCTCGGCCTCCGCGACCGGCTTTTTCCCGCGCGCCGCCTGCGTTCCTGGGGCCCCGTGCTCTGGTTTCTCTCTCCTGCCTCCTGATTTCTTGGGGCCTCCTCGCTCCCGCACAGGCCGCCTGCCTTCCTCTGATCCCAGACGCCCTGGGATTCGTCTGGCTATTAGACCTTCCTAAGACCAGCGTCCCGTCTCCACGCCCTCAACGCGTGTACACACACGCACACGCACACACACACACACACACACACCCAAGGGGCCTGTACAACTTGCACTACAACGCAGTGTAGGCGGTGACAGGAGACACTCAGGCAGTCTCACTTCCTGTACTCAGGCTCATGCGGGTGGGGGGACGTCGGGGTCTGCGCACAGCCCCCAGGAAGGAGTCCGCCAGGACGTGAGCTTGTGGGTAGGGTGGGGGCATAAGGATGAGCGGGTGTCAGAGCTGCCTGGTCCTGGTCCAGGATGGGAAGGACAGGTGTCTGCTCTATGCAGCCTTGGGCCCATCCTTCTTGAATGTGCCTCAGTTTCCCCCTCTGTAAACGGGTATTATGCGTAGATTCTAATAGGGTTGTGGTAGAGATTGAGTAAGTAAATAGGAGTGACCATCCCTGGCTTGTGGTGAGCGAGGCCCATGCCACCAGTGTCTGCCATCGTTGGTGTCACCACATGCTCCCAGTGACTTCCTGGTCGGAAGGGAAGGGTACGGTCCCTGTGGCCTTTCACACACAGATGCCCAAATCTTTGGCCCAGGCAGGCTCCAGCCAGCGCCATCCTTATTCTCACACACACTGGGGCACACGGATGTCCAGCAGCATCCCTAACACACACAGAGTGGTCACAACAACCCATGTCCTTGCCAAGGACAGGCATGGATGCACACACACACACACAGCACATTCACACAGGAGCCCACCGGCCCTCCAAGCAGCCCCTTGGTTGCTCGTGTCTGCTCACGCACACTCGGTGGCTTGCCCTGCACTCCCATGCCGCCAGGTGCCAATTTGCGCCGTTAATACACACGCCGTGCGGCCCGCTCCACACCCACTGCTGGGACACATGGCCACGCGGAGACAGCTCCGGTCCCTGCCGTGTGCACACACACAGCCCCCACGCAAACGTTCCACAGTCACTCGTGGTGCACACGCCCCCAAGGGTGCAGTACACACCCCACAGCCACCCAAGCGCAGGGGCCTCGGAGACACGATCACGCGTGCACACAAGCACGCACACACGTGTGAGGCCAGTCTGTGGGGTACAGCCCTCTGCACACAGGCGGCCCGGCCAGGAGCCCATCCCCATGTACCCAGCCACCATTAAGCTGTCACCAGCCACCCTTGGCCACCTCCCACTCACCCCACACTGCTGGTATCCCCCTCCCCACCGTGGCTGGGGCTGTGGGGGTGGGGGTGTGCAGACACGTGGGGTGCAGGACACACACATGTGCCCACCATGTGGACGCTCGTAAAATGGTTGCCCGGGCAACAACGACTCGACAACCCTCAGGGCTTCCTCTGGGGTGGGGGGGGCACAGGGTGAGGCTGCGGCCAGGCGACACAGCAGGCTGGAGGTGGGACGCCAGCACACACCACCACCCTCTACCGCGGCCAGAGACCCCATCACGCTCAGGCCCCCGGGAACCCTGTTGTGCTCGGGGCCAGCCCCACGTGGTCACAGGAGACACATGTCCATGGCGTCCTGACACCACCACACGTTGCTGCGTCACCTCTGGACGCTGTCACCAACCCACAGACTTTGTCACCCCCTGGACAGGCGGTGACAGACACCCTGTCGCACCGGTTGACTCACACAGCAGCTGGGAACTGGGGCGCACGCAGACACGCCCACCCTCTGGCCCCCGCCCCCCTCAAAGGAGCTGTCTGGGCCCGGCTGTCTGGGAGGCCACGGGGATTCAGGGGCTGGTTCTATTTGCAGGAAACACGGGTATTTACAATGCTTTATTTTTAAACCCTCCTTCTCCCAGACTGTGGCTGCTGTGGGGCGGGGGTGGGTGGAACAGAGCCTTGAGCCTCCCCTGCTTCTAGAGCAGCCTGAGGGTTGTGCGGGGCTGTGTCTCCCCAGCGTGCAAATAGGCACAGAGAAACTGAGGCCCAGTGTGGAGTAGGGGGCATCTGTAGGCCACATGGCCAGTGTGGCCGATTTGAGCCTGCTGGCCCTGGGGTCAAGGCCAAGGTAGGGGTGCGACAGCGCAGGTGCACCCAGAGCCCAGGCCCTGTCACCTGTCAGCCCTCCATGGTGTTTGCCTGGAAATTGGTTCCGCTCCCTCGCTGCCTCCTCAGATGTCCCCCCACTCCCCCGCCAGGTAGCTCCAGGCAACGCCCCCGCCCCTGCAGTACTCTGTGCTCACTTGGCAGCTGTGAAACCTGGGGATCAGAGAGGTCAAGAGGATGGCCTAAGGTCACGGAGTAGGGGAAGAGGCTCAAACCGGGGCTGGATGATTCCAGAACATTCAGCCATGGCCATGGCCCCTCCTTCAGCCCTGACCCCCGAGGCTGGCCCCCCTGCCCTTGCTGCACAGTCACGGCTCCCAAGGGGAGTGCTCTGTTCACTAGTGGAGGCCCAGGCAGAGCTTCTGGGAGGCCAGCGGCCGCTGGCCAAGACATGGACTTGGCCGGTGGAGAAGTTTCCATCTTAGCACCAGGAGCTGGTCCAGGCCCTGCAGGCCCCGGGCTGTACCTCAGGACCCCCAGGAACCAGCACCGCAGCAGGGGAGGTGGCCAGGAGCCCTCTGTGTCTTCTGCCTCTCCTGCACCCGCCCCCAGCATCTCCATATTCAACCTTGCTCCACTCCACAATGAGCCGGTCACGGAGATGGCTGGGCCTCTTGGCTCCTCAGGGAAATTGCTCCCACAGCCGTTCTGTGCCCAGTGCAGACCCTCAGGGACTAGCAGTGTCGTTCTCCTGCGGAGAAGGGAAAGGGCTTGCCAGGGGTCACTGGGACAGCTCAGGAACGCCAACTGCCAGCCAAGAGTCTCCCCTAAAGTGGGCTTCAGTTCTCAATTTAACATCCTGGCCCCAAGCTGGAGGATGCTGAGCAGAGAAAAGCCTCAGCCCCGATGGGACCTCAGCCCAGGTCAGAGAGAGGGCCCCGGGGGGCCAAGAGGAGCTGGTGGCCTCGGCCAGCATAGGGCCCCTGAGGCCTGTGGGCGGCGGGAAGGAGCTGGCCAGTTCCAGGCAAGGGAGGATGGGAAAAGCAGGGCCGGCGGCCGTCCCCATAGGGCCATTTGCAGCCACAGGCCACAGGTCGGGGGGCCCTCTCCCTGGGGGCCCTGGGTCAGCAAGGTGGGAAAGCCATCAGGCCAGCCCAAGGGAGAAAGGGCAGCAAGGCAAGCGGCCGGGTGGGGCCTGGGCGGGTGGGGGGGCGGTGTGGGCACATGTGGAGCAGGGCAGGGGCTCACACAGGCACAGCCAGCCACACCCCCACACACAAAAGCCACAGATGTGTGCACACTGCCACACACACACACACACACACAACACACAGACACACATAAACACGTGCACTCAGAAACACAATTATATTCACAGCCCCCCCCAAATCAGACACACTCCCCAGTCACATAGCACAATAGATGCGTATACACCATCACACGTGCAAAAGCCATAGACACAACACATACACACTCACACACGCAGCAGCCCCAGCTGCCAAGGCTCACTGGTGCCCTGCGGTATGCCCCCCCCACCGCACCCTGGCTCTTACCACCCTCCGCCCAACCCTGCTGTCTCTCGTCCTTGGCCTGGGCTGCCCTAATCCCTGTCTCGTGTCCTGAAGCCAGGAGATAAGGGGCAGCTGCAGCCCCAGATAAAGGAGGCGCAGCCACAAATCCGGGGTGGCCCCGGCAGAAACAGGCACTGAGCCCGGGCCGCACCTGTCCTGCTGCTGCCTCCCCATCCGGCCTGGCTGCCTGGCTGAGAGGGCCAGTGAGGGCAGGGGAGACAGAGACACAGGGAGGGAGCCGGGGACAGAGAAGAGAGACTCAGAGGGAGAGAGGAAGGCAGAGACCAAAAGAAGCAGAGGCGGGGGTGGGGTGGGGGTGGGAAGGGGGGGGAGTACAGGCAGCGCCTTCCCCAGGCCCTGCCTCCCCCCATCTGAGTGCCTCAGTGTCCCCACTGGCACTGGCACCCCTGGGCCACCTGCCTCCTTTCTGTTCTCCGAATCAGTCAAGATAGGGCATTCAGAGGACGACTCAGGCCTGAGTCGTCCCCACGTTCTCCAGGGTGACACCTGGGACGTTCTCATCCCCCTGCCACAGCCTCAGTGAAGGCAGGGCCCCCTAAAGCAGGTCCTGGCCCCTCTGGGCCTCGGTCTCCCAGCCGTGGTAAGACGCACTCAGCATTCCTTGGGCACCTCCTGTGGGCTGGGCCTGGTCCTGGGTGCTGGGGACACAGAGTGACTGAGGTGGGCCAATTCCCACCCTCTCTGAACTCAGTACAGTGGGGAAGATGGCATGTGGCCAGGTAGCACCAGGATGGTGAGGGCCAGGATTCCCAGGGGATGTCTGGATGGCTGCCAAGCCTAAAGGGGGCCGTATCCCCAGTATGGGGCAGTTAGAGAGGTTTCTGGAGGAGGAAGGTGGGGGAGGAAGAGGAGGAGGAGGAGGAGGAGGAGGAGGAGGAGGAGGAGGAAAAGGAGAGAACTAGAGGGTGAGTGGAGATTGGGAGCAGGGAACAGACTTCTTGCAAGAGGGAATAGCACATGCAAAGGCCGAGAGGTACAACTGCCTCATGGAATGTCTGGAATGAACTTGGTATTTGAGTTTAGGGTGTGGGGGGTGATGAGGAATGAAACGGGAAGGTAGCAGGGGCTAGGAACTGCAGGAACTTGGGGGCCGTGGTACAGGGCTGGGACAGTAGGGAGACATGGAAGCACTGGGAGCAGGGGTAACGCCATGGTCAGATTTGTGCCTGGGAGTCTGGGCTTTGGGGGTAGGATGGAAGATTGAGGCTCAGAAGTTGCGAGGGGGTGTGATGGGAGAGGGGATGGGCTAGAGAGAGACTCTGAAGGGCAGGTGGTCAGGACACAGGAACCCACAGGCTGTGGGGAGAGGGGCAGGGTGGGGAGGCTGATGCCCTGGTCTCTGGCTCAGGACGGGTCGGCAGTCCCTGGGCCAGGGACCTCTGAGATCCTTGGATTCAGGTGGGTTGGGGATGAATGCCTGCTCCCTCTGCACAAAGTCAGAGTAGAATAAGTGAGTTAATGGAAAGGGCTTAGACAAAATTGGTGGTCAACAATTGTTTAGCTACTGGTAAACAATTAATACTACACCATTATAATAATAAGCAATTAATATTGCATCATTGGTATTAATGTTGTCAGTGGCCAATCCACAGTCATACCCCTTTCCCCCGCTTACAGGAGGCCCTCCTTGATTGCCTCACACAGAAAATACAGGCCATCGCAAGGCAGACCCAGGGAGCCCTTAGAGGCCCAGAGAGGGGAGGCTATGTTCAGACAGCCCTCTGCGGGCCTCAGTTTCCCTTTCTATCCAACTGCCTCCCCGGAGGGGCCTGGGTGCCGTGGGAAGGTGGGGGGAGACTCCAGGTGGAACCTCAGAGAGCAATGGGACCGGCAGTCTAGGAGGGAGGATGGAGGAGGGAGCTCGGGCCCCTGGAGGTGGGCACGCACAGCCGGGCTCGACGTCTCAAGACTGGACGCCGCAGGTCCTCCGTTTATCCCCAGACTGTCCTACAGAGGGCAGCCGAGGCCAGCGCTGGGAGCCAGTCCGCTCCCCCGCGAGCTCTCAAGGGCAGGGTGCCGCCTGTCGTCGTCGCGGGGGCTCGCCCGGCGTCTAGGACCGCCTCCGGCACGCAGGCTTTCAACTGTCGATAATGCCCCGCAAAAAGTGAAGTTTAAGCTTTTTTTTTTTTTTAAAGCCCCCGTTTTAAGGTTCTTCGAATACCCTTGTGGGTGGAACGCAGCCGATCAGAAGAAGCACGGACCGTTTCCGGGACCTGCAAACAGCCCCGCGGTACCAACCTTAGCGGCACCGAGGCTCCACCCCCACCCAGGCTCCGCCCCCTTACGTAGGCTCGCGAACAATGGCGTCACTTGGAGCGCCCTGGGCATGCGCGTTTCCCCAGCCCGACGGGAAGACGCTCTCGCGACCCGGAAGGCCTTCCCGCCGCTCTCTAAGGCCGGCGTGAGGGGGGCTGATGGCGGAGGGAGCGGCGGAGGCCCCAGCAGACAGTGGTGGCGGCGGCAGCGATTCGGGAGCCGGCGCACCGGAACCGGGGGTGGCGCCCATTAAATCTCGGTGAGTCGCCGGGGCCGGGGGAGGCCCTCACGAGGCCTTCCCGGCATCTACAGGCGGTGCACGCCGGGTGGTGGGGCAGCGGCTCAGGTGGGAAACTCGCCGGCTCTTCAGCCTGGGCTGGTTCTGCACCCGCAGGGTCGGAGCTGACAGCGCACGTTGGGGGCTGTCACGTGTGCGAAGGACACCACGGTGCTTGTAGGGGCGCGCAGGGTTGGAGGCTGGGGCCCGCAGTGCATGCTGGGGACTGTAGTCCGGGCGTGTGGCGGGAGTAGCACTCGTGCACCTGCCGCTAAGCGAGGGCCGTGGGCATGCTGGGGAATGTGGCGACCGTGGCCCTGTTGCAAGGCATGCTGGGACATGTAGTTTTCTCTAGCCGAATGTTGTCGGGGATATTCTTGCTGTTTGTAGTGTGGCTGGACTCTGGGCAGTGAGACCCAGGGACAAAATTCAGGCTCTGCCTGTGGCCTAGAGACGCGCCCCGACTGGCAGCTGGCCGCTTCTAGGTGGTGTACTCCCCATCAGCAGACGCACCTCGGTCCCTTTCCCCAGTGTCCCTTGCGTCTGAGCCGGAGAAGGGGTTCCTTCCACAAGCGCTCTTCCCGCTGCCTCTCTGCTGGCAGGTATCTCACCACCAAGGAGCAGTTCCACGAATTCCTGGAAGCCAACGGGCAGGAGAAGCCCAGCCAGGGAGTCGAGGCAGGAGACCGCGGTGGCAATGACCCGGCCGAACCTGAGGCCAAGCGCATCCGACTGGAGGATGGGGAGGCGGGGGAGGCGACCGAACCCGGGGACAAGCCGAAGGTTCAGAAGAGAGCCCGCGGCCAGAACAAGGGCCGGCCCCACATGAAACCCACCCACTACGACAAGAATAGGCTCTGCCCCTCCCTGGTCCAGGTGAGTGTAATTGTTGCTTGAAAGTCCTCACGACCTTCCATCTGAGCCTCTCCGCTCCCCATTCAGTCCTCCAGAAGCTGGGACGTTAAGTGTTGCTGTCCCCATCTCGTCCCTGAGTAAACTCAGGCTTGATGGGTTCCTGACTTGCCCTGGGACACCCACCAGGAGGGGAGGGCCTCTCACCCAGGCTGCCTGCTGGCCCAGCGTGCCCCCATCCTTCCTCGTGGCCTCTTGGTTCCCACGCAGGAATCAGCAGCAAAGTGTTTCTTTGGCGACCGCTGCCGCTTCCTGCATGACGTGGGCCGCTACCTGGAGACCAAGCCTTCGGACCTGGGCCCCCGCTGTGTGCTTTTTGAGACCTTCGGCAGGTGCCCTTATGGCGTGACCTGCCGCTTCGCCGGTGCCCATCTGGGACCCGAAGGCCAGAACCTCGTGCGGGAAGAGCGGGTCCAGGCCCCGCCAGTCCGCAATGGCCTGGACAAGGCCCTGCAGCAGCAGCTGCGGAAGCGCAAGGTCCGCTTCGAGCGCGCGGAGCAGGCCCTCCGCCAGCTGAGCAAAGGCCACCTGCCAGGCCCCTCCCCGGAGGCTGCGGTCCCCGACGTCTCGGGGGCCGAAGGTGCCCCTGGACAGGACAGCGGTGACACCCAGCAGGCCCTCCTGGAGCCAGCTGCTGATGCCCCAGTCAGTGGCTCGGGGCGGACCTGTGGACCCCTGACAGATGAGGATATAGTCCGGCTGCGGCCTTGTGAGAAGAGGAAGGTACGTGTTGGGGGCTTCTTGCTGAGGGTGCTGGGAGCGTGGGGGCAGAAAGAGCCAGACACACCCCCTCAACCCCAGATAGTTGGGGCTGGGCGGGAGGGAAAGGAGGAGGGAGGGGAAGTCTTCCTGGAAGAAGGGGCATCAGGCCTGCGGTTTTGACGGTTGAGCAGAGACTGAAGCAGAGGTGAAGACGGAGTGGTCTGCGCACAGGGATCCATTGGCTCGTGCGGAGGCCCAGAGGAGGACTGCGGGCTGGGTGGGGAGCAGGGAGCTCCAGAGGCCTGGCGAGCCCCCCTGGGTTTTCTTTTGCTGCAGCTGGACCTCAGCGGCAAGCTGTACCTGGCCCCCCTCACCACGGTAGGTCAGCCCAGCAGGGCCCTGTGTTAACCCATCTGGTGGGTTTTGGGGCTGCGATTGGCGTCCGGGGTTCCTGCCTGCTGCCCCTCACATGTGCCCATGGCCCCCAGTGCGGTAACCTGCCCTTCCGGAGGATCTGCAAACGCTTCGGGGCTGACGTGACGTGCGGGGAGATGGCCGTGTGCACCAACCTGCTGCAGGGCCAGACGTCTGAGTGGGCCCTGCTCAGGCGCCACCCCTGTGAGGATGTCTTCGGCGTGCAGGTCGGTGCCGCCCCATTTTTTTTTGAGGAAGGCAGGAGGGACAGAGGGACTCTCGGCTGGCTGCTCGCCCTGGGGCAGGTTTGGGGTTGGATCTTCCTGACCGCAGGCCTGACTCAGTCACTCTCAGACCCGTCTTGCCTCAGCTGTGGGCTCAGGGGCTGACCCGATGCCCCTTTGTGGGTCGGTGGGACAGGGAGGGCCCCTGGCTGGATCCCCACAGTGGGCAGGGCCAGCCTGGGCCGGCCCCTCACTCCCTGCCCCGCCCCTGGCCGCAGCTTGAGGGCGCCTTCCCTGACACCATGACCAAGTGCGCCGAGTTGCTCAACCGCACCGTGGACGTGGACTTCGTGGACATCAACGTCGGGTGCCCCATCGACCTCGTGTACAAGAAGGTAGTAGCTGCACAGCCCTGGACCTCCATGGTGTGGGTGGGGATGGGAGCCTGGGACCCGGCCTTCCTCTTGCCTGAGTGTCTGGGGGACCCGTGGGTGCTGCTGCGCCCTGGTTTCCCCCATTTGGCTGGCGCAGGCAGAGAAGGGTGGCAGGCCCGGCTCGCATTCTGCCGTCCCTTGCTCCAGCCCCCCATCTCTCCCAGGGCGGGGGCTGTGCCCTGATGAACCGCACGGCCAAGTTCCAGCAGATCGTCCGCGGCATGAACCAGGTACACCCTCTGCCGCCGCCCCCCTGCCCCTGCCCCGGCCGGCCCAGGTCCCGCTGACCGCTGCCGCCCTCCCCGCAGGTGCTGGACGTGCCGCTGACCGTGAAGATCCGCACCGGCGTCCAGGAGCGCGTGAACCTGGCCCACCGCTTGCTCCCTGAG
Organism: Neogale vison; assembly: GCF_020171115.1. Lineage (NCBI taxonomy): Eukaryota > Metazoa > Chordata > Mammalia > Carnivora > Mustelidae > Neogale > Neogale vison. The sequence continues at coordinate 220,473,179 of NC_058096.1, forward strand.
CTGCGGGACTGGGGCGCGGCCCTGGTCACGGTGGGTCTCGGGGCACGGAGGGCGTGGGGGCCCCCACCGGAGCGCGCGGTGGGCGGCCCTTCCTAACGGTCTCTCTCTCCCCGCTCCTTCCTCCTGCTCTCTGGCTCTCCCTCCGTCTCTGTCTCCGTCTGTCTCTTCATCTCTCTGTCTCTCTCTCTCAGCCCGTTCCTCTTGGTGTCTCTGGGTCTCTCTCTCTGTGTCTGATCCTCCACCCCCCGGACCGGCTCTCCCTCCCCGCGCGTGGCTTCTCCTTCAGCTCCACGGCCGCTCCCGGGAGCAGCGCTACACCAAGCTGGCCGACTGGGAGTACATCGCGCAGTGTGTGACGGCAGCCAGCCCCATGCCGCTGTTCGGTGGGTCCCCCGCCCCCACCTGGGACCCTGCCCCGCCCCCGTGGGCATTGCTGGGCTGCCAGAAGCTCCCCCAGAGCTCCCGCCTGCCCCCGGCTCCCTGAGACCCCGCCTCTGTCCCTCAGGAAACGGGGACATCTTGTCGTACGAGGATGCCAACCGCGCCATGCAGACTGGCGTCGCGGGGGTGATGATCGCTCGGTAAGGGTGCTCTGTGCCTGGGGCGCGGCGAAGAACTGGCCGGCGCCCCCCCCCCCCGCCTCCCTCCCCTCCTCCCTGCTCGGTGTCACTGGCAGGTGGCTCTGCCGGGGGGCGGGGGGCGAGCAGCGGACCTCTGTGCTCTCAGGGGTTGGAACTCTTGGGCTTCGAAGGTTGGCTGAGCCTGGCGGAGAGGCAGGGCCCCGGAGCCCTCCAGACCAGCGCTCCCTACCCCACTCCCAGGGGTGCCCTGCTGAAGCCGTGGCTGTTCACGGAGATCAAGGAGCAGCGGCACTGGGATATCTCGTCGTCCGAGCGCCTGGCCATCCTGCAGGACTTCACGCGATATGGCCTGGAGCACTGGGGCTCGGACACGCAGGGCGTGGAGAAGACGCGCCGTTTCCTCCTCGAGTGGCTGTCCTTCCTGTGCCGGTGGGTGCAGGGCCACGCGCGGGCTGGGGGGGTCCCGTGGAGGGGACCGGCCTGGCCTCACCCCTGCGCGCCGCCTGCAGGTACGTGCCCGTGGGCCTCCTGGAGCGGCTCCCGCAGAGGATCAACGAGCGGCCCCCCTACTACCTGGGCCGCGACTACCTGGAGACGCTCATGGCCAGCCAGAAGGCGGCCGACTGGATCCGGATCAGGTGCCGGGAAAGCGAGGCGCCGGGCTGCGGGAGGCCGAGGGGCCCCTGGGCCGCGGGCCTGACCCCGCCCTGTGCCCTCTCCACAGTGAGATGCTGCTGGGACCCGTGCCGCCCAACTTCGTCTTTCTGCCGAAGCATAAGGCCAACGCGTACAAGTAGCTGCGGGCTGGGGAGGGGGCGTCTGAGGGCCCAGCGGGGCCTCCTGCTGCATGAAAACACAATAAATCTTATTCTTTTAAAACCCAGGCCTTTCTGTGACCCCAAGGCTGCCCCGTCCCACTCTGGGGTTTTGTCCCCATGCAGGGCCGACCCTCTCCCCAGCACTTAATTGTCCTTTTTCATTGACAAGAGTCTCCCAGTCGCCCCCATGGGTCCAGCCCTGTGCTGGCCACCACGGCTCCCCAGAGCGGCTTTACCCACCAAGAACGCGCTAGGCGCTCACGAGGCCGGGGCCTCGGCCTACGCAGGTGTGGATCAGGGCAGGCTGCCTGGAGGAAGGAGCCCTAGAGCTGCCCAGAGCATGGAGGCAAAGGCAGAAGGTGGCAGACTGAGTTCAGGGTCTGCCCCGCTTTCTGTGAGTCCTGTCTCTGACTGCCTTGGTTTCTCCCTCTGCCCCCTGCCCCCCCACCCCCCCGATACCCGGAATCCCGACCAGTGGGCGGGCCATAGCCTGGAACCCGCTGCCCAGAGTAACCAGGCAAACAGAACTCGGCAGGACTGAGCCTGCTCTCCGGGTGGGCTGCCTGTGCTCCCACCTGCTGCCCCCCCCGGCCTGCCCAGGCTGGCCCCTCTGTCTCCCCATGCAGCACCCCAAACCCTTCTATGCGCCTCCAGCTCCCCAAGAAGGCTTCAGCCCCCGGGGCCTGGATGGCACCGAGGGGTCAGGCAGCCAGCCTGCTCCCGCCTGCACAGAGCCGCTTCCTGCTGTGGGTACGAGTCGGAGGGTGTCGGGTGTGGTGGGTGTCGGGGTCCCCAAGGGGGTGGGGCCCAGGGCTCAGGACCCTGCCCAGCCACCTACTTTTGTCCACAGGCTCCTCCAACCTCTATCAGCCCCCAAACCCGGAGAAAGAGGTGTTTCCAGGCCCTCCGGCAGGTACCAGCCTCCCCCCAACCCTTGATAGGGATTCGGGGGTGGGCTGGAGGGGTTGGGGCCTGTCCTGCCCATGCCCCTGACCTTAGGTGGCCCCCAAAAGGTAAGGCCTATGTCTCTGGTCCCTCGAGTAGGCCTTCAGGGGCAAAGCCTATGCCCACCGTTCCCCGGACAGGTCCCCAAAACAATACCCAGGTCCCTGACTCCCAGATGGGTCCCCCAAAGCGGGATCTCTGTCCCCATTCCTCAGACGGCCCCCCAGGCCAGGTGTCTATCCCCTGTCCCACAGATGGGCCCCCAGGGTTTGGGCTCTGCCCCTCCCCTGCACTCCTTGCCCCAGGTGGGTCTCAGAACGCCTCTCAGGGCTGCCCCTCCCTGGCCTGCAGGTTTCCAGATGGCCCCCTGCGGGTGCTTCTTTGACCCCCGCATCTACCGAATCGAGTGGGCCACCACCGACTTCGGCCAGTCGTCCCTGTACAAGCTGACGGCAGTGGGCGGTGGGGGACCCCCTGGGGGTCCGGCTGGGGGTCCCGCCTCTCCAGGCACCTACCTCCTAGAGCCCCAGCACTACCTCAAGGCCCCCGTGCCGGCCCCACCGCCCCCGCCATACCCACACTACCAGCCGCTGCCTGGGGGCCCCCAGTACCTCATGCCCTACTTCCCCCCTGAGGGGCCTGGGCCAGAGGCTCTGGGCTTTGTGGGTGATGGGGGGCCCCCCGCCTACATGGAACTGCCCCCGCCCCTGCTCAAGGAAGGCCTGGGGCCAGCCGTGCCGCCACCCCCAGCCCCGCCCCCACCCCCTGTGCCCAAGGAGAACAAGCTGCCTCCCCTGCTCATCACGTTCCCCACGGAGGCCGTGTTGTCCCCTGGCGCCTATGGCCACCTCAAGGGCCGCCTCAGTCAGTTCCACGGGCCCAGCGAGCCGCTGGCCTTCCCCTCCAAGGAGCTGCCGGGTGGTGGGGCTGGGCCGGCCCTACTGTACCCGCCGGGCCTCGGGGAGCCCAAGGTGGCGGAGGCAGAGGCCGCCCCCCTCGGGGCGGGTGAGGCCAGGACCCCCGAGGCAGCCAGGGCCTTCGTGCTGCCCGAGAAGGTGCTTCTGGAAGACGCCATGAAGCTCTTCGACTGCTTGCCGGGCAACGCTGAGCCCGATGGGTCCCCACGCAAGGCCCCTGGGCCAGCCCTGCCGGACAGCGGGGGCGGCGGGGACGACTCCTCCAGCGACATCCGCTCGCTGCACCTGCCGGACGAACTGCTGTCCTTGGACTACAGTGTGCCTGAGATCCTGGACACCGTGTCTAACGTGGACTACTTCTTCAACTTCAAGGCCTTGGATGAGGAGCCACCACCCCGCCCGGGGCCCCCCGTTGGCAACACCGCGGCCCCCGCGGCACGACCCGAGCTGCCTGGCAAGAGGAAGGCCGGCGCCTCGTCCGCCAAAAAGGGCAGGCAGGGGGGCAAGGGCAAGCAGGCTGCGGGCCCGGCCAGCGTCGCCCCCTCGGGGCCCAGGCAGGACCTGGGAGCCGCCCCCCATTAAAATGGATTTGACCTCTCAGCTCACTGTCGGCTTGGTGGCATCGGGGCCTGGGGACAGCAGGCTGACGCTGGACGTGGAGGACGGTCCCCTCCTGCACCGTCGCAGGGGTCACACGGGGTCACACGGGAAGGCCCAGCAGGCCCGCAGCACCTCCCGGGTGAGCCGGGCAGCCCTACCGTCCCGAGGAGTCCTGAATCCCTCCTTTCCACGCCCCAGAAAGTTGGGAGTCCGCCAGCAGAGATGGAGAGGGGGGGCTTCTGCAAGGTGGGGAGACGCTGTCCGGACTGCACTCGAAGGATCTTTCGGCCAGGTGTTTGCTGGGGAAAGGGTTGCTGGAGAGGGCCAGGAAGTGGTCTGGGGTTGAGGCCTACCCTCCCCCGCACCCCTCCCCCAAGCTCCTGCTCTCCCCACGCAGAGGACCAAGGGGCCCTCCTGCCCCGGGCCCTGAGCTGGGTCCCTGAGTGGTCGGACTCTGCTGGGGCAGAGCCCCGGGGGTGGCAGAGTCGGTAGCGAACCCGGGACTTTCTGTCTGCCGAGCAGGGCGCCAGGAGCCTGCTGGGCTCACCTCGTCGCGCGCTCATTCCACACAGACCGCGGCACAGTCTGCCCCGCCCGGCCCGGTTCTGTGCCCGGCTAGGGGAGCCTGGAGCCCGCTGCCCTTCCGCGGCCACGTTCCGGATATTTTTGAGATTAAAGCCAAATGCGCTTGACGAAGGGAAGGCCCTGGCGAAAGACGTTGGCGAATGGGCTTGGTTTCCTCGAAGGTCAATGCGAACGTTAGCGGCTGGCCTAACGTGGAGAGTGGCCGCCGTCCTGCTCACCGGCTGGGGTGGGCTCCCTGCACTGTCAAGGCCACGATTCCACGACCGGACTGAGGCGGGACGGGGCCACGAGGCGGACCTCACTGAACCTCAGAAGAATCAGGAAACTCACGGGACCCCCCGAGTTCTCCCTTGGGATGAGCTGGCCGTCCGGGCCACCCGGGAGTCAGAGTGAGGTGGTGGGAGGGGAGGGAACCCCCCCCTGGACGGCTAGGGAGAGTGCACAGGGCTGTGTACGTTGTGTATACGTGCACACGCGTGCGTAGACACGTGCGCGGTTGTGTATACTTGCCGTGTGTGCAGGTCTGTGTATCTGTAGATGTGTAGACGTGTACACGCGTACACACATGTTCATGTCCTGGGTAAACACCTGTGACTGTGTACACACGTTAGGGATGCATGCCCACACGTATCCACGCCACCAAACACCCGTGTGTGCGTCCCTGCACACTATGCCTGTGCGCCTTGCCCAGGCACACCCATGTACATGTGTGCACGGGCATGCCTGCGCCCATGCCGTAGGCACGCGTCCGTACGTGTGCGCGCACATGAAATCACGCTTCCAAACATTCCTCCAGGGACACAGCAGAGCACACACGTGCGTGTTTGTATACACGGAGGGTTTATGCCCCAGAGACGGACTCCCGGCAGTGGCTGCCTCCTCCAGACACCCCGTGCCCCCTCGAACAGGCCACGGGGCTGTGTCTTAGGCCTTTCAGGGGACCGCCCTCTCTCCGTGGGGTGCTCTGCTCCCTCACCTCGCCCGCGTCCCGTTGAGGGTCTGGGCTGCCCCGCTCCCAGCGCAGGTGCCGCAGGGCAGGGGAGCTGCGACAGGATGATGGAAGGTGGGGGGGAGGACACAGCACGCTCCCAGCACGCGGCACGAACACCGCCACCAGCCGCTTTATAGAACACTTTAAGGCCACGCGGGGCTCCCCCGGTGCACTTAGCACCTGCCTCGGAAACACGCACAGGCCTTTCGGCACCTCTTGCACAGATAAATCCAGAAGCCCTTGAACTTGAGGCCCTTCTCCGTGTGCAGCAGTTTGGGGATGGCGTAGGCCAGCCACACGGACAGCAACATGACCGCCACGAGCGGGATGATCGTGGCCGCCGCCAGGATGACGGACAGTGGGAAGGCGCCGTACACGTAGATGCTGAAGGTGGTCTCCAAGTGACAGTAGCTGCAAGGGGCGGGTGGAGAGAGGCCATGGGGCGCTGTCCCGTGGGGCCCTGCCCTTCGCCCCATTGAGTGTGCTAAAACCCACAGAAAGGAGTCCTGGGCCCCGGGTGCTGAGCTGGGACGCCTGGTTCCACTTCCATCCGTTTCCGCTCTTCTCCAGTCCGAGTCTGCTGTCCTCTCTCTGCTGGCAACAGTCCTGTCCTCCCCCGGGTTTCCTGCGGCCCCCTCCTCCTCCGGGGACCGGCTGTCTCCCTGGCTCCATGCCCACACACAGTCTAGAGAGGCGAACTAACCATCCCGCTCCCGAGTGGAAGCAGAGGGCGGGCGTGATGGGGCCACAGGTGTCCACGAGGTGGGCAGCGAGCGCCAGGGTGTAGCAGGCCGGGAGGGAAGGGCACCCAGGAGACGGGACCCAGGGTAAAGGAGATCTTGCTGGACCCACGGTGCGGACAGAGGAGCGGATGGGACCAAAGGCCGTCCTGTCTCTCTTGATATGCCACCCCGTCCCCCACCCGTTGGCCATCCCAGAGCTGCCCCCCTAGATCAAGGCGCGGGGTGTCAAGGCAAGTTCTCCATGTACTTTGGGGAGTGGAGTTCATATCCGTCTAGAGAGGACAGATGACAGGGGGAAGGATATTGTCCCGCACGCACCCCCACAGTGGGAGATGTTGGCAACCTAGGCCAGCACACCTAGAAACCTCTTCGCACAGGTGGGTAGTAAATATTCAACAACCAGCTCTAAGGGGAAAGGCTGAATTTGTAGGGTGTGCCGAATCCCATGGTGTAAATTCTCCCACCGTGGCTGATTCCAGGCAACCAAGGGAAAGGCAATTGGCTTGCGAGATCCCTGGAGATGTAAGGGTGTGCACGTGCACTCCACCCATGAGGTGGGGCTTGAGAGGGGCGTGGCCACCCGCCACTGCTGCCCCCGCCCCCGGGAGCTCCCTGGGAACCCAGCTCCCTGGGAACCCAGCGTGGGCTCTGAGTAAGGACTTATTTAGGGAGTGAACAGATGTCATCTAGAACTTCGGATGCCACTCTTCCCAGGGACAGTCTGGGCTGCTGGGAACATTGATGTTTATCCAGGACCCATCCAGGGGAGGGAGAAAAGTGGGTCCCTCGCCTGTGTGCGACCCTCCCCGGGAGAGCCAGTCATCCCCCCCAAAGGTCCCTGGCATGGAGTGACTCGCCCCTGCTCACCTATAGTACGGATCCACGATAGAAATGTAGAAGATGTAGATTCCATTCCTCTGGTTAAAGATAACCTTGTTTGCCGTCGGGCCTCCCAGGATCTGATACGGGACGTTTGGCCATCTCAAGGGGGCTTCATTGTCGGGGTCATGGCAGCTCACATAGTTCTGGGGAGAAGGACAGAGGCATGCCCAGTAGCTCCGGGGGCTGGGGAGGGCCGGGCCCGTGCCCACAGATGTCCCCCCACTGCAGGCTGCGCCCCACCTGCAGCTCACCCAGCACCCATGGGAGCGAGTCCAGGGCCAAATGCCTGATGGGCGGGTGGGGCGTGACCTTGGAGGGACACTGTGGGTGGCTGCCCTCCTGTATCCAGGCCTTGAACCCCCGAGTCTGGTGTGAATCAGATGCCTCTATTTCACGTACTCTTGGTGTTACGGCCTGACGTGTTCCCCACATACACACACACACAACGAGCCCACCGCCAATGAAATGCTGGAATCCTAACTCTCAGGGCCTCAGAATGTGACCTTATTCAGAGATGGGGTCTTTTTCAGGTGATCCACTTAAAATGAGGTTGTTGGGGCGCCCGGGTGGCTCAGTGGGTTAAGCCTCTGCCTTCAGCTCAGGTCATGATCTCAGGGTCCTGGGATGGAGCCCCGCATCGGGGTCTCTGCGCAGCAGGGAGCCTGCTTCCTCCTCCCTCTCTGCCTGCCTTTCTGTCTACTTGTGATTTCCGTCTGTCAAATAAATAAATAAAAATCTAAAAAAAAAAAAAAAGAAAAAGGTGGCCCTTGATCCAACAAGTTTCGTGTCCTTATAAAAAGGGGAAATTTGGGCGCCTGGGTGGCTCAGTGGGTTAAGCCGCTGCCTTCGGCTCAGGTCATGATCTCAGGGTCCTGGGATCGAGTCCCGCATCGGGCTCTCTGCTCAGCGGGGAGCCTGCCTCCTCCTCTCTCTCTCTCTCTGCCTGCCTCTCTGCCTACTTGTGATCTCTCTCTGTCAAATGAATAAATAAAATCTTTAAAAAAAAAAAAAAGGGGAAATTTGGACCCAGACATGCCTGCGGAGAACAACATTTGTAGACAGAGGCAGAAATCAGGGTGAGTATCTACAAGCCCAAGAACGCCGGAGATGACCGGGAAAACACCAGAGGCTGGGAGCCTGGAACAGATTCTCATTCACCCTTAGAAGGTACCGACCCTGGCAACACCTTGATCTCAGACTTCGGCGTCCAGAACTGGGAAAGGATCCATCTCTGGCATCAAAACTACCTGGTGTGTGGTGTTTTTGTCACAGAAGCCCTAACTCCCTGGTGCACCTGGGAAGTCTGAAGGTAGAGAGGGCACAGAGCCACCTTCCTGGGGCTTCTCCGTGGCGCTACTGCCAAGCATAGCCACAGCGTCAAGAAGTGGTCAGGGGGTACCAGCAGCTTCTCGGCCCAGTCTCCAGGGCCCAGGATATTGTACGAAGGGGAAACACCCTTGAACCCAGCTGCTTGCCCTTAACCAGTACATCGTGCTGCCTCCCTGAGCAGAATAACTTTGCCCTTCTGCGCTATTTGCTGGTGGACCCAGATGGGAGGGGGAGCTAGGCTTATAAAAAGCAAAGACAGAAAATGGAAAAGCAAGAAAGTCAAAGTGATGGGGAGCCCAGCGAAGGGTTGGGGCGCCTGGGTATCTCAGTGGGTTAAGCCTCTGCCTTCGGCTCAAGTCATGATCTCAGGGTCCTGGGATTAGGTCCTGCATTGAGCTCTCTGCTTGGCAGGGAGCCTGCTTCCCCCTCTCTCTCTGCCTGCCTCTCTGCCTACTTGTGATCTCTCTCTCTCTCTCTCTCTCTGTCAAATAAATAAAATCTTAAAAAAACAAACAAAACTGAAGGGCTCCTATCATATGGCATCAGCAAAAACCCAGAAGACATCACGGACACACCATGGGACAGCTGCACTGCATTGCAACAGAGGGTTAATCTCTCAGCTCTAGAAAGAGCTCTTGACAAATGAGCAAAGGAAAGAAGTGAAAGTGGCTCTCAATCAGGAAAAGGCATGAAGCCCGAAGCCTGGTCTGCAGCAGAAGTCAGACACATGGAAATGGACAAGTCCATCCTGCGGTGGTACACCCAGCTGGTGTGCTGTGGAGAGAGGTGCGTGGTGGGAGGCATGTGGCGCCGGCCCAGACGGCGCATGCGTGTACCTTATAACCCAGCCAGCCCTTCCCTGCCTGTAGACAGCTCCCCAGGACAAGGGACCCATGCAGATGGATGGAAGTGAGAGACTGGATATAGCCCAAGATCATGGGTGTGGCAGCAGCTTAACAGCTTGGAAGCACCAGACTTTGGGGGTCTGGTGGAACCCCAAGCCATGCTGTAAGGGAGCCCAGGCTACCCTGCTGGGGAGAGAAAAAGCACATGAACAGACAGCCCGGCTCCTGCCTAACAGAAGCCCCACACAGGAGAGAACCTTCTCAGACCTGCCAGCTGAAGCCCTGCAGGGCCACCCCACCCATGCCACAGGAAAGCACCCTGCTGAGTCGGGGGTGGGTTGTAATGGCCAGCTGTCCATCTTACTGCTCTTCCAGCCTTTCTGCGGGTTCGGAAGTTCTGATTAAAAACCAGAACACAAATGCAGAAGCAATGTCCATGGTGTGGATGACCACTGGGGTGTATGCTCCCCAAACCCAGGCCCTGCCCGCCTCTCCCCACAGGTCAAGGGATGGGGTGAGGGCGGACCCCTGATTTCACCTGTGCCCCAGCATCTAGCAGCCCTTGGATCTCAGCCTCGTGGCTGTTAACAGCAACACGCCCTCCCATCTGTCAGCAGCTCCCTGCGTGGTGGAACCACACAGTGCCCCACGAGGCACCCCTCCTCCGGGTCTCCCTTGGCTTCCTTGGCAGACGCATCCCTAAGTTAGCACCCCAACAGGGCCGGTTCTCATACCCATGCCAGACCTCACTTGTCCGTATGTTTTGCCTCTGGCCTCCTCTGAGTCACCTCTGAGCTCCCCCATACAAACAAGCTCTGTATTTGCTTCTGCTGCTCCCGCTTCATCCCTATGATGTCACTGGCCCCAGGGTCTGCCCAGGAGCTTCAGGCTGGAACGCCTGACTCTGCCCCTCTCCTCCTACATCATCCCGTCCCTCCCCAGGCCCTGTTGGTTGTGTCCCTGTTAGGCACCGAATGTGTCCCCCGGCTCCCCAGATTCATATGTTGAGACCCTAGTCCACAGTGGAATTTGGAGGTGGGCCCTCTAGGAGGTAATTAGGTTTAGATGAAGTCCTGAGGGTGAGAACTGAAAACAGGGTCTCAAAGGAGAGATTTGTATATCTGTGTTCACAGCAACATTAATTATCCAAAATGCCCAACGTCCACTGACAGGTGAATGAATGGTGTCCACCCAGCCGGTGGAATGTTATTCAGCCTTAGAAAGGAAGGGACTCTGACACCTGCCATGATGCGGAGGGACCCCGAGGACAGTGGGCTCGGCGAGAGGAGCAGACACAGTCACATCCCACAGGACCCCACTCCCAGGAGGTCCCCAGAGGAGTCCTGTCCACAAAGAGAGGAGACTGGGGGAGCCAGGGCTGGGGCAGGGGGTAGGGAGTCTATGCTTTGTGGGGACAGAGTTCGGTTTGGGGAGATGGAAAGTTCTGGAGACGGAGGGTGGGGGTGGCCGCAGGACAGTGGGTGTGTGCTTCATGCCACTTAAAATTATTACAATGGTACATATTAGGTTGTGCATATTTTACCACAATTGAAAACATTTTTTAAATCCTTAATTTTTAAAAGGGGTTTGGGGCACCTGACTGGGGCCAGTCAGTACAGCATGCAACTCTTGACCTCAGGGTCGTGAGTTTGAGCCCCACGTGCAGTATAGAGCCTACTTTATAAAAAAAAGGGGGGCACCTGGGTGGTTCAGTAGGTTAAAAAAATCCTTCAGGAGGCACCTGGGTGGCTCAGTCAGTTAAGCATCCAACTCTTGGTTTCAGCTCAGGTCTTCATCTCAGGGTTGTGAGTTCAAGCCCCACATTGGGCTCGCATGGAGTCTACTTAAAAAAAAAAAAAAGGTCTTTGGGAGTTAAAAAAACAACAACCTGGGTCATATAAAGACCACAGGAAATGGAAAAAGGAAACTATTTCTTAGCCTCTAAAGCCCCATTTATACTGACAGAGCCAGCTGCACCTGGTTTCGGTTGCTGAGTGGCTTATTACAAGCAGTCCGCCCAGACGTGCTGAAGATGCAGGCATTCAAAATTGCCAATCACTGGCACTGGTGGAAAAAAAAGTAAGGGGACCACCTCCTAAATGCACGCTACTCTGAATGACGGCCCTCGCGAGAAGAATGCAATACTCCGTATGGGCACAGTCGGAAAATACAATAAACGCGAACCACATATGTGTGGCTTTCTCTATTTAAAAAAAAAAAAAAAAAGGATCAGGGACGTGGTGCCTGTACAGCCTGGCGAGTGCACGGAACCGATTGTGGCAGTGAGCTGCGCAGAGCTTCGGAGGCGCGGGGCTAAGAAAGGAAGCGCAAGAAAAGGAGCCGAGGTCTGCCCGCGGGGCCGGGCTGCGGGCGTGGGGAGCGAGCGCCACCTGTTGGCCGCGTCGCCGCGCTGTGTCCGCGCCCTTGGCCTTGGCCTTGGCTGGGAAGCGCACCCCCGCGGGTTAGCAGCCTAGCGGCGGCCCGCGCGGCAGCTTTTCCTTCCGCAGCACCGTGCGCTCGTTCCTCGGTCGTGCAACGCCCCCGCCGTGCCCTGAGCCCCCAGACGCGCACCCCTGGCCGACCAGTCCGCGCGGTCTGACCGCCGGCCCGCAGCCCGCTGCTGGGGCCTGTCTTGGAAAAGGAGTGCACGCTACCTCTCGGTCCCAGGCGAAGGGCCGCCTGTCGCCCGCGGTCTCCATGATGGTGGTCCAGTTCTGCGGCTGGGCCTTGCAGAGCGCCGTCTGGGCTGTCAGGGAGTAGGTGTACGTGAACAGTCCGTGCACCTCCAGTAGGACGAACTCTGTCTCGATGACCTCCTGGAACTTGCCTTCCCGCCACCTGGGACACAGGCGCAGGGCCGGGCTGAGGGGGCATGCGGCAGCCCCCGGCTGTGAGGAGCCCATGCTGGAGGGGTGGGGGAGAGGGGCGGCAGGAAAGGCGGTGCTCCCCTCCCCCGAAGCCTCCCCAGGAAGCAGCGGCAGGTGGGACAGGGGAGGGCGGGGAGGGGGGGCAGGTGGGGGGCGCGGGCCCTGTTTCCCCGCTGTGTCTCTCTGCCTCTTAGCTGAAGTCTAGAGCCAAAAACCACCACTTGTAAAGAAATAGATTGATTAGATAATAAGCAAGTCAACACACACACACACCCCTTCAGGCCTGTCCTCTGACACTTTTCGGAGGCCATCTGCCAACATTCCAAAGGGATATATTTAGGGCTGTTGATTGGGGTTGTTCTAAAAATCATGGGACACACCGTCTGTGATCTCCTGGCAGGTGGGAGCTCCGGCCCTTCCCCTGGCTGGTCGCTTTCCTTGATCTTTACCGAATGGGGGCTTGCGTCCCCGCACGTGGCGGCCCAGAGTTTGGGGATCGATCCGGCATGCCCGGCCCCACAGTCTTGCCAGTGTGTGGGATTAGGGCCACGGGGAGCAGAGACGTGGTGTCCGAATGACCCCGCCTCTTTTCAAGGGTAAGCCGGTTTCTGCTGTCGCGAAGTCAGCGCGCTACTATTGAGTCTGACGGTCTGCGGGGCACAGAGCTGTGCCCAGGCCGGCACATGCCTTGTGTAAGTCAATTACCAATAAGGAAAATGGAATAGCCAGTTCCTGGAGTGCCCTGGCCACACTTGGGAGTGCTCGGGAGCCACATGTATACTGACTGCGGACAGGGCTGCACGGAAGGATGGAGAACTTCCACTGGGCAGTGCTGGTCTGGGGCAGCAATGAGGTAGCTCCCTCCCAGGGCAGTGTGGCTCTGGTCTCCCCGGGCCGGGGCTCCAGGGGGGCACCACGGGCTGGTCGACCCACCCACGACAGTGTGGAAGCTACGCGCGGCGGGGTGTGCAGGGGCTGTGATGAGGAAAGGCAGCAGAGTCCACAGAAGGGGGAGTGACGTGAGAGCCATGGGCTAAGTCGTGTCCCCCCAGACTCCCACGTGGCAGCCCTAGCTCCCCACGTGACTGTGTTTGGATGTGGGGCCTTTAAAGGGGTGGTTGAGTATGACCGAGGTCAGGAGGGTAGGCCCCGATCTCTCCATCTCTCGGGAGGAGAGCAGAAGCATGGCTGTCTTTGCTCCCTCCACCACCTGAGGACACAGCAGAGTGTACACCAAGGAGGGAACCTCGGCGAACCCAGCCTTGCCGCCCTCTGACCTTGGACCTCCAGCCTCCTGGACTGCGAGAAAACCAGCGCCCATCATTTAAGCCCCTAGCGGGTGGTATTTTGTTATGGCTGCGGGAGGTAAGACATTGCAGGAAGACATTGCAGGTTCAGTCGCTTGGGTGTCCAACTCCTGGTTTCGACTCAGGTCAGGATGGATCATGAGACCAAGCCCGCATGGAGTCCCCTGGAGCTTCTCGCTCCTCTGCCCCTCCCCCCACTGGTGTGCTCGCTCTCGCTCTCTCTAATAAATAAATAAATCTTAAAAGAAAAAAAAAAAAGACATTGCAGGGAGAGGGCATAGCAAGGGTGGGGCCTAGGGGGTCCACTGGGGGTCCAGGCTGTACAGAGAGGGGTGGGGAGGCCGGCAGGGAGGAGGGAGCGCTGTGGGAGGGAGCAGGAGGATTGGAGGCCCCCGGGGTCTCACAGCTCCAGCGTGGGCTTCCAGGGGTTGTCCCAGTAGACGAGGCTGGGGCAGCCCAGCTTCTCATACTTGTACTGCACCAGCAGGTCCTCCGCGGCCTTCTGCCCCTGGAAGCTGGGGTCGTAGGCATCCCTAGGCAGAGATGGGGTGGGAGGCGCCGCAGAGGGCCGTTCAGAGCCATGGACCGAACGACCCCAGGAACCGTGCGGCAGTTAACGTCTCGGGCCCCCTTGGCGGGGGCGGCAAGCCCGAAGCCCGGCCGACGGCCGCTGGACTCGGACTGCAACAGTTCCCAAGCCTGCGGCCTCCCGCATCGGACTGTGGACCTGCCAAACCTGCGCACTGATGGGAACGGACTCCTTAAACTCTCCCTCTCTCTGTCTGGCTCTGTCTCTGTCCCTCTGTCTGTCTCTCATGGTCTCTTATCTCTCTACGTGTGTCCCGTTTACCTGTCTTTCCGAGGTCCCGCCTCCCGCGCCCCTCAGTGCCCCCACGAGGTCTGACTGCGGGCTTCCTGGTCAGCAAGTCCAGCAGCGTCAGGATGGGCCTTGGCCGTGAGTGTGGACAGGGGCCTGACCCCTGGCTCATGTCTGAGGGGCTGTGGTGTGTAAAGCACACATGTGTCTTCCCGTGCTGGGGGTCGGGGCTCTCTGTGCCCGGGGGCCAGGCAGGGCCAAGTTCGGCCCCATGCTCTCTCAATGGCACTCAGGACCAGCCACGCCATACAGAGGGTCACCCTGGCCCTCACCCCCTCCCGCTTCGGCTGACGGGGTCTGGCCCCCTCCGCTCGCTCAGGTGAGCCGGTGCCCAGGCTCCAAGAGCAGGTGGGAGACTGCAAGATGGCAGCGGGGGTGGCCCGGTAGCTGGGCGGACCTGGGCTGGGGGTCCTGCCACATCGCACCGGCTCCCTGCAGACCCGCACCTCCCCTACCAGTCCCCTCCCCGCCTCAGATTCCCTATAGTCCAGATATCGATCTAAAAATGATTTCCAGGGAGCCTGGGTGGCTCAGTGGGTTAAAGCCTCTGCCTTTGGCTCAGGTCATATTCCCAGAGTCCTGGGATCGAGCCTCACATCAGGCTCCCTGCTCAGCGGGGAGCCTGCTTCCCTTCCTCTCTCTGCCCGCCTCTTTGCCTACTTGTGATCTCTGTCTGTCAAATAAATAAATAAAATTTAAAAAAATAAATAAAAATTATTTCCAATTAGCCTTTGGGGCTAGGGGGCAGTCATGGGAGGGAGGGCGTGAACGGAAATCTCGGGCTCACCTCTCAATGACGTAGCTGTAGTTGTCCTGAAGGCCCACGGGGTCGAGGATGTTGTTCTGACAGGCTGAGATTTCGCTGTGAGTGACAGAAGATGGTGAGAAGTTCCCTATCCCCATGTAGCACCGAAAGGATCGTGAATTCTTCCCTTGGACATGTACACCCCGGCTGGTTTCATTTTTGAGTCCTTTCTTACTTCCAGGTTCAGTCTGCATCTTCCCTGCCCACAGTCTCCAAGGAGCCTGAGTTCATGTGGGAGAATGATTATCCGAGCCCAGACCTAGGTGCTGGGTGTCCTGACTCTTGAGACAATCATTTCCTGGATTTTCTTTGTAGCATTAGATCTGGGCATGCCTCCTTAGGCAACACGGTTTCTTTCTGCCTGATTTGGGGTTTTAAAGACTAGAATCACGTTGTGTGTGTTCTGTTGCTTTCTGTTCCATGTTTCTACAACCCCATCCAGGCAATTCTGCCTTGACGGTTTGCGTGGCTGGGACAGTCCGTTCATCCAACCACCGTACCTGTTTGTCCATCCTATTGAGGGATTCGAGCTGGCTTGCTTCCAGCTAGAAGCTATTAGGAATAATACTGCTCAGAACATGCTGGAACCCTTGCCAGTGTCCACATGCATGACTGGAATTGCGGGGTCAAATGACGTGCTTTCTAAAGCACCTGAAAAATGTACCTACCCACCCACAAAGTTGGTGCGTTCTGGAGGCTACCTGGGGCTCCCCTTGCTGACCAGCCCTTGCTACTGGCCACGCTCTGTAAATTTCACCACGCTGGTGAGTGAATTTGGCCTCTAAGAAAATTTTCTTTTTCTTTTCCCTATTATGTGAGGTTGGCCACCCTTTCAGCACTTTTACGAAGCATATGGATTTCTTTACTTTTTCTTTTTCAGAAGTGCCTGTTCAAGGCTTTCGCCCCTTTTTAAAAAATTTGTCTTTTTTAAAATAATGATTAATTTGTAGGAATTCTTTATAAAGCCTGGATACAAGCCTTTATTGGTTCCACGTGGGACAAATATCTTCCTACTCTGTTTATGGCAGAAGCTATGTGTATATTGTTTAAAAAATATTCCCTGTACACATGTTCTAACTATACAATTTATTGATTCAACAAAATGTTTCCATCTGGGGGAAACGTGGTAAAATCATCGCCTGAGTTTATCATTGCCCTCGAGCAGTGGAGAGCTGAAGCCAGCCTCGACTAGCTCCTGAAAGCCAAGTGTTAAATCTTCTGGAATTTTGTGGGCCAGCAGAAGCTGGACGACAGGGTGGGCGTATTCACATCACAGGAATTGGCACGTGCTTGGACTTGGGGCCTTCCCCTCCACCCAGAACCAATTGTTATACATTTATCAGCACACCACTGCCTGAGGGGGGAAAAGTATGGCAATTTGGCCAATCTTCTGGCTTTTTTTATTTTTAAAATTGGATTCTCATGGCTGCATTCCCTGGGGGGTAACTATGGATACTGAAGGCAAAGTTCTGCAAAATTTCAGCAACCAATTAAAACCCAAAACCCTAAGCAATTTTAATCAAAATGAGGAATTCAGGGACTCATAAAAGAAAGAGAACACACAAAGGATTAGAGAAGAGGGGAAATATGTAAATATCACCAAATTGATAAAGGAGGGGAGGCCACTGTGCCAGAAGACCAACTTAAACCATTAGTATTCATTATTTGACTATTTTCTATGGAAATGTTAAATATACACAAAAGTGGACAGGACCATGTCACTCGACTTCAACACACTTACTTCTGAATGACGATCTTTTTTTCCTGGTCACAACCCACTGAAATGAACGCCGTCTGTGGAGGAGAGAGGCGGACACGCTGACCTGGGTCGGTGAGGGCCACTGATGGTCCAGCCACAGCAAGCACTCACACCCAGGGGAGACTGGACATGATGAGCACAGATCCTGACACTGTGACCCAGGCTCCTGGGACTCACTGGTGCCAGGCTTGGCTGTTGGAGCTTTCAAGCCCTAAGACCCTCCCAGAGCTATGGGGTGAGCCTAAGTGTCCCCTACCACTTAGCTCCAACCAGAAACCAATTTATAAATGCAGGATAATACTTGGCATATAGAAGGCTGGGGAGAAGAATGAATGAATGAATGAATGAACCAACTAATGAATGAGTGGATGGGCTTCAATAAACAAACAGGAGAAAAGAGGAAAAAGCTATTTGTGCTTCTCAAAAAGCTAACACAATCTTTATATTTTTATATTAAGTTTTTATATTATTGTCTTTATATTAAAACAAACATGGATTGGGGCACTTGGGTAGCTCAGTGGGTTAAGCTTCTGCCTTCACTTCAAGCCATGATCTCAGGGTCCTGGGATCGAGCCCCACATCAGGCTCTCTGCTCAGCAGGGAACCTGCTTCCCCCTCTCTCTGCCTGCCTCTCTGCCTACTTGTGATCTCTCTCTCTGTCAAATAAATAAATAAATAAAATCTTTAAAAAACAAACAAACAAACATGGATTTATCAAGGAACAGAATGCAAGGTTTATATCAGTTTTACAAAAATTGTGGTATAGAATATATATAACATAAAATTTGCCATCTTTTTTTTATTTTTTAAAGATTTTATCCATCCATTTGACAGAGAGAGAGAGAGAGCACAATCAGGGAAAACAGCAGGCAGAGGGAGAGGGAGAAGCAGGTTTCCCACGGACCAGGGAGCCTGATGTAGGAGCTCAATTCCAGGACCTGTGACCTAAGCAGACACTCAGCCAACTGAGCCACCTAGGCACCCCTAAAATTCACCATCTTAGCCATTTCGAAGGGCAAATCACAGTGGCATCAAGCGCATCCATCCTCCTCCAGAACCTTCCATCTCCCCACAAAGACTCTTTCCCCACAAAGGATGGACTCCCCACCCCCTGCCCGAACCCTGGCTCCCATGGTCTCTTCTCTGTGTGGACGGGACTCCTCTGGGGACCTTCTGGGAGTGGGGTCCTGCAGGATGTGTCCTTCTGGGTCTGGCTTCTCTCACTAAGCCCAGTATCCTTGAGGTCTATGTTGTAGCAGGTGTCAGGATGTCCTTCCTTTCTAAGGCTGAATTCCAGTGTGAGGATGGGCCCCCATCTGTTTATTGATTCACACACAGGTAGACATTTGGGTTGCTTCCACTTTTTGACTACTATGAAAATGCCACTATGAATACTTGTGCACGGGTTTCTGTGTGGATGTATATTGTTTTCTGTTCTCTTGGAGCACCAAAGAGTGCTGTGACCAGAGTCAGTAAGTCTTGTTCTGGGGATATCTAACAAGGAAAGAGACTATCCATGCACCTGCTCCAAGGATGGTGAATCACAAGGGGGCGCCCTGGGGAATGCTGTCAGGGGGAAAGGGAGTGACCCTGGCAACTGGGACAGGATTACCTCCATTTTCAGATTCTGATCATGGGCTCAGCCAGCCCCTCAAGGAAAAGATAGAGGAGGCCCACTGCCATTATTCCTTTTTTTTTTTTAAAGTAAGGTCCACATCCAGCATGGAGCCCAACGCGGGGCTTGAACTCATGACCCTGAGATTAAGACCTGAGGTGAGATCAAGAGTCAGATGCCTAATCGACTGAGTCACCCAGGTGCCGTGCCCACCCCTCACCACTGCCATCATTCTTAACACTACCAACAAAGAATATGGAACAAAAATTTTACCAGCGGCTTGAGGTCCACACATGAAATTTCCTTGTTGGCTATGTCCAGAGTGATGGTAGATCCTGTGGGTCTCTTTATGCTGCAAGGCAATGGGATTGTGTGGTATTGCACACCTGTGTCACACATAGGGTCAGTGTTAAAAATAATCACTGACTCATCAATTTATTTATGCATGCATGCATCCATCATCCATCCATCATCCATAATCCATCCATCCATCCTCCCTCCATTTGTCCATCTGTCCGTCTATCCATCCATTTGTCCATCTGTCTATCCATTCATCTACCCATCATCCATCCATCATCCATCCATCCCTCCATTTGTCCATCTGTCCGTCCATCCATCCATCCCTCCATTTGTCCATCTGTCCATCTATCCATCCATCCATCCCTCCATTTGTCCATCTGTCCATCCATCCATCCGCTCAGCCATTTGTTCCAGAACAGTGACAGAGAACCTCTCCTATTACATGGCGGCCCCACCCTTCCTTGAGTTTCTACCTCTTCTTGAGTCAGTTTTGTTCATTTACATATGATAACCTGTTGAAAACATCTGAATTCCAATTTCATTATCCCCGAGCTACATTCATGTTTTCTTGTTCTGTTTTTTGCTGAGGTGTAAGTGAAATACAATACCATATTTGTTTCAGGTCTATGACAGAGTTATCTGAGGCTTATATACATTGCAAAATGATCACCGTAATAATCCTCGTTACCATCTGTCGCCATACAAAGTCAGCGCATTTTATTTTATTTTATTTTATTTTATTTTTTTATTTTTTTCAAAGTCAGCGCATTCTTATTGACCATATTCCCCTGCTGGACATTACAGCCCCGTGACTTGTTTATTTCATAACTGCTAGTTTGTACCTCTTGATCCTCTTCACCTGTTTTGCCCACTCCCCATTCCCCTCTCCTCTGGTAACCATCAGTCTTTTCTCTGCATCTATGAGTCTGGTTTTGTTTTGCTTGTTTGTTCATTTGTTTTGGGTTTTTTGGGATTCCACGTGTAAGTGAAATCATATGGTATTTGTCTCTCTCTGCCTTATTTCACTCAGCACAATGCCCTCAAGATCCATCCATGTCGTCACAAATGGCAAGAGTCCACTCCTCTGATGGCCGCGTGATATGCCATTGCACACATACACTCCATCTTCTTTATCCATTCTTCTATAGATGGATACTTATGTTGCTTCCATAATTTGGTTACTGTGAATAATGCTGCTATAAACATAAGGGTGCATGATCTTTTCAAATTAGTGTTTTTGTTTTCTTCAAATAAATATCCAGAAGTGGAATTACTGGATTGTATGGTGGATCTATGTTTAACTTTTGGACTAAACTCCCTATTGTCTTCCGGACCGGCTGCATCAGTTTGCATTCCCACCAATGGAGCAAGAGGCTCCCCCTTTCTCCACATCCTCGCCAACATCTGTTGTTTGCTGTGTTGTTGATTTTAGCCATTCCAACAGTGTGAGGTGGTATCTCGTTGTAGTTTTGATTTATATTTCCCTGAGGCTCACTGATGTTGAGCATGTTTTTATGTACTATTGGCCATATAGATGGGAAGTGTCTATTCAAATCTTCTGTCCATTTTTTAATCGGACTGTTGCTGTTGCTATTGGGTTGTGTGTGTTCTTTACATATTGTGGAGATCAGCCTCAGTATCTTCTCCCAGTCAGCAGGTCGCCTTTTCACTTTGTTGATGGTTTCCTTCGCTATGCAGGAGCTTTTTAGTTTGAGGAAGTCCCCCCCCCAACTATTCTTTTCATGGGTTCTGTGTCCATACTTTTCATTTTCTATTTCCAATGTTCATTTCGCTTCCTCCTCCTTTGTCAGTATCACGGGGTCTCATCTAGTGTACTGGTCTTCTGAAGAACCAGCCTTATACTGGTTATATATACTTGATACTGTTCTTTGGCCTCTATTTAATACATTTCAGGGGCTCAGTGGGTTAAGCCTCTGCCTTCAGCTCAGGTCATGATCTCAGGGTCCTGGGATCGAGCTCTGTATCGGGCTCTCTGCTCAGCAGTGAGCCTGCTTCCTCCTCTCTCTGCCTGCCTCTCTGCCTACTTGTGATCTCTCTCTCTGTCAAATAAATAAATAAAATCTTTTTAAAAAAATAATACATTTCAGATTGTATCACTGTTAATTCCCTTCTTTTTGTGGTTCCCCTAGTTCTTTAAGTTAAATATGTAGTTCGTGCATTCTTAGCCCATCTTCTCCCTTAATAATAAAAGTGTCAAGGTACTCATTTTCCTGAGTACTTTAGGTGTGTTCCATGGATTCTAAGATTCAAGGATTATCTAGAAAAGTGTCTCTTAATTTCCAAGAAAAGGGTTTTTTGTTATTGTTGTTGTTGTTACTGGTTTTACTTCTCTGGCTGTTCAGTTCTAGTTTTGTTGGATTAAAGTCTGAGCATGTGGTCTGAAAAATCTCTCCTGGGAGGTCTGGTGGATATTTCTAATGGCCAAGTACATATAAAAAATGAGTGATTTTAAAACAAATTCACCATAAGTGTGGGAGAGAAGAACATGCATTCTATATTAATAACATACAACGTACTTTCCTTTTTAACTTTCTATTTACATTTTTCAACTTCACTCAGGTAAAACTGATAAATAAATTGTAAGACCGTTAAGGTATATAATGTAATTATTTGGTATCTGTGCATTTTGTGGAAGGATCCCACCCCCCAACACACCCATCACCTCACATATTTACCTTTGTTTGGGGGTAGTGGTGAGAATATTTAAGTTCTACTTAAATTATACTATACAGTGGTACAAAATTCTAGATCTAGAATTAAAACTTTTTCAACTACATACTCTGGGGACCTCCTGGGAGTGGAATCCTGCAAGACGTGTCCTTCCAGGAGTGGATTGCTTTACTGGGCAACTTGAGTGTCCTCAAGGTTTGTCCACATCGTGGCAGGTGTCCGGATGTCCCTCCTTTCTAAGGCTCAGTGATGTCCCGTTGTGTGGATGGCGCCATTGTGTTGATGCAATCCTCTGTCTGCGGACACAGGGCTGGCTTCCATGTTTTGGGGACTATAAATCATGCTACTGCGAACACCGGTGTGCAAGCATCTGTTTGAGTCCCTGCTTTTCGTTCTTCCTGGTGTAGACCCAGAAACGGGATTGCTGAATCATATAGTAATTTTAGGTTTAATTTTTTGAGGAACCCACCACTTAGAAACTGTTTTCAATTATTCTGGTCTTACTGTCCTTGGAGGGAGGGAGTCTGGATCTTGGCCCCGGGTTCCCAGTTCCCATTAAGGGAACCCCTTAGATAGCCTGGGCCACCACTTCCCCACTCCGGTCTAGGTGACCGAGCACATACCTGGAGGTGAAATTGGGGTCGGCTCTGCCCCAGTGGTGCTGCTGCTTCAGGGAAATGTTCTGTGGAATCAAGGGTAAAAGGGTAAGTGACAGCCTGGAGCCACGCACAGTCAG
The DNA here is from genome assembly GCF_020171115.1 of Neogale vison. Lineage (NCBI taxonomy): Eukaryota > Metazoa > Chordata > Mammalia > Carnivora > Mustelidae > Neogale > Neogale vison. The sequence continues at coordinate 220,495,372 of NC_058096.1, forward strand.
GGCTCGGGGGAGGTCGAGGTAGGACGGGGGCCCTGGGAGGAGGAGCCTGGAGAGCGTCCAGCCCTCTCCTGATTCTTTTTTTTTTTTTTTTAAGATTTTATTTATTTGACAGACAGAGATCAAAGTAGGCAGAGAGGCAGGCAGAGAGAGTGGGGGAAGCAGGCTCCCTGCTGAGCAAAGAGCCCGATGCAGGGCTCGATCCCAGGACCCTGAGCCGAAGGCAGAGGCTTTAACCCACTGAGCCACCCAGGTGCCCCAGCCCTCCCCTGATTCTAATTGTACCACTGGTGAAAGACTTCTAGAAGCTCATGGAAATGACCACCCCAAGCCCTTGCATTTCCTTGCTGCCTTTGTCTGGAGGACCTGTAGTGAGGGGTGACTGTCTCCCCTCTTCTTTAGAAGGTGGCAAGGACTGGTCCAAAGGCTCTGTTGTGGTGGACTGATGCCCTGCCCTTGCCCCCTGGAAACCTCCCAACCCCACCCTAGGCTTCTGGCATCAAGCACAAAGCCCGCAGTGCGACCAGGAGGCCTGGCTTGCCCTGTGGATCCTCCAGACCCCTATTTGGCTAAGCCTCTCCTGATCCCCCTAGGTCACCTCCATCCTGATGCCTCAGTTTACCCAACCACCCACATTTCCCCAGGGCTGTATTAGGCTCCCTGCCATGGCCTCTGAGCTTATCCCCGTGAACCTTAAAGACCTCACTTGTCCTGGGAGACTGCTGCCTGCCTGCGGGGAGGGGCCCGGCTGTGTCCTCTCCAAATTCCCCAGCACCTTACCCCGCTGTGTGCTGTGTACGAGGAAGGAAAGGAGGGAGGAAGGTCAGGCTGAGGAGTGCTTTAAGGTGGCCGGAGTGGGCTGGGTGCCCACAAGGCTGTGCCCTTCCTCACGTGCACCTGGGGCTGGGGCTGGGGCGGGGTTCGGGGCGCAGCTCACCATCCTGTGTTTGGTGTTCCCGTCATAAGTGTAGCCGTCCTCATAGATGATGGCCTGCAGGCCCAGGGAGTGGGGGTTGCTCACCATTGCCTGGCAGGGGCCAGAGAGGAGAGGCACACACAGATGTTCTGGGCTATAGGCACAAAGGGGTGCCACAGGTGGGGGGGGAGCGGGTCTCGTCCACACGTATCCTCGTGCACCTTCCCACCAAAAACCAAGCTTGCTCTGCAAAAGCGGGTGCCCCTCTGATTCCCGAACGTGCCGCACTTCAACTATTCCCCAGCTGTGGCCACACAGAGACACGGCTGTGTCTCTGCAGACAGCTCAGAGCTGCAGCTCCGTGACCCGTCCCGGGTGCCTGGAGAGACCCAGAGGCCCGACCTGCACAGGAGGAGCTGGGAAGGAGAGCCCGAGATAAGAGCCGGAGCCAGCCTGGTGTCCGCTTCCAGGCACTGCTCCCGGCGGGCCGGACGTCGTCCCATGACCTTGCATTAACCGCCCCGCCCCCACCGTTTCCAGCTCTTCTACTGGTACCGGGGGTTCCAAGCTTAGACATTTGGGCTTCAGGTCCGGGGAGACCCACTGTCTCTGGAGCACCTCCCGCTGCCTGAGGGAAGGCATGAGTCAGGCTCCGGCCAGACTAAGAGGAAGAGGAGCTTTTGGGAAGCTCGGGGCAGCCCCAGAGAAGGGTGGAGAACCAGGCGCACAGGTCCCGGGACAGGAAGCCAGACAGGCAGAGGGTCATTGAGGAGCGGGACAGGGCATGTCTAAGAAGCATCCTGAGCAAGGTCTCCCCCTGTGGATCCCCGGGGACTCTGAGAGCCTGGGACCCTGGGGAGCACCCCATCTCAGGAGCGCCCACCAAATGCGGGAGGTGGCCTTACCAGCGGGATCAGGGACTTGCCGGGCCGCGGGATCATCAGGGCGGTCAGCTCCAATTTGCTGTTCATGTCAATGGTGTACATTTTGTTGTCAAATTCTCCTTCCAGAAGTTCCGCCTGAGCAGAGATGCCAAACAAATCCATGAATTAAACCAAACTCCTGTTCCCAAAAGCAGAAAGGACAAGCAGGTGGGTGGCCCTCAGTGGTCTCCGCCAGGGATGGAACTTTCCACTCTGTCACTCATGCCAGTGTCTTCCCGGCTAGATCCTGCAGCCCCCTGAAGACCCTCGAGGTCCACCCCATCACCCCACCACAGGGCCTCCTCTCTGCAGAAGTGCTCCCCCCAACACCTGACTTTTTCCACCATCGCTTTCTTGCTACGTGTGCATCCCTAGGTGATGCGACTTAGTCCTGCCCATTTTCAAACGTTGCTCTCTCGAAGGCTCCTTCAATCCACAGGACCCCCGCCTCGTCCCTTTCTTTTTGTTTCTATGCAGCTTTGAAGCGCCCAGGAAGCTGGACCTGTAGATTCCCACAGTCTGGATTTTCCTGGCGCAGGTAGGCATGTTGCTTTGTGCTCAGAGTTTCTGGCAGATCGGCGGCTGGATCCGCTGGGTTTGGGTTGGATCGTGCTGGCAAGACTCAACGGGTGGTTGATCCTCCATCAGCAGCGCCTGGGGCCAGCTGCCACCCTTTATGGTGTTGGGGTTGCCGCCAGACCACATTCTATCATCTCGTCTGCACACATGGGCCGGGGGAGTTTTACAGACTCTCTCCCACTTCTACTGTTCGCCGGCCCATTGGAACAGTTGGAAGGGAAGATGGGATGAAGGCTTGCATCTTGCCTTTTATTTACCCCACGTTCAAGGAAACGAATTGGCTTCCTACCGTCCTAGCAAGGCAGCCAGCCAATGAGATGCTTCTTGGAGAAGCGGCTGATTCCAGGTCTGGGGTGGAGAAAAGGCCAAGAGAACCTGGGACTTCCTGTCCTTCCTACAGGACTGTCGAAGTGGATCCCATCTCCCGGCTAATATGGTGCTTGCCAGGCTTCTCCACGACCAAGTGGTACTCCCTCTTTCCAGACTGTTGCCTGTGGGCTCATGACGGAGACCAGTCCAGCCTCAGGCGGGGGGTTAAACTCCTCTAGGAGGGAGTGTATGCAAGCACATTACTCAGAGTTCTTCTGTAGCGGGAATGTGTCTCTGCTCCCTTATTTACTCAGTCACTTATTTATATCCCTGTGGACTCAAATTATCCAACTAATTGCCCCAGCTTTCTCTTTTTAAATTAAATTAAATTTACTTATTTGACACAGAGAAAGCATAAGCAGGCAAAGTAGTAGGCAGAAGGAGAGGGAGAAGCAGGCTGCCCACTGAGCAGGGAGCCCGATGTGGGGCTCAATCCCAGGACCCTGGGATCATGACCTGAGCTGAAGGCAGAGGCTTTAACCCACTGAGCCACCCGGGCGCCCCTGTCCCAGCTTTCATCCATGGGCTTTTTGCTGTTTGTTTTAGTCTTGGTTTTTGTTTTTCGTTTTTGGTTTTTGTTTTGGAGTAGGCTGCACACCCAACGTGGGGCTCGAACTCACAACCCCAAGATCAGGAGTCACACGCTCTTCCAACTGAGCCCACCAGGCCACCCATCATCCATGGGTTTTTGTTATGCTATGTAGTTGCTGTTTGGGTGCTTTGTATTTTTGTTTTGTATGTTGTTGTCATTTTTGGTGGGATTTGGGAAAACTTCTTGCTAGTAGCAAAGCTGCCTTCCTCAGAAGAGTTCAAGGGGCCAAGCATTTGCACAAAAGCTTACTACTGCTCGCTCTCGATCTCTCTGTCTCTCCTCCATGTGTGCCTAAGACCAGCAATTTCCAGACACGGGATTTCAAGAGCCCACAAGGAAATCCCCATGGCTAGGGATGGATATTTTACAGTGGCAAGTCAAGAAAACAAGAAAAAAAAAAAACACACTCCCATCTATCAGCACCATCGTTTCACAAAAGGGTATTTTAATAAATCGATATCCTGGGGCACCTGGGTGGCTCAGTGGGTTAAAGCCTCTGCCTTCAGCTCGGGTCATGATCTCGGGGTCCTGGGATCGAGCCCCACGTTGGGCTCTCTGCTCAGCAGGGAGCCTGCTTCCTCCTCTCTCTCTGCCTGCCTCTCTGCCTACTTGTGATCTCTGTCAAATAAATAAATAAAAATCTTTTAAAAATAAATAAAATTTGTGAAATGGGGACTGGGTGGCTCCTTCCATTAAGCATTTGCCTTTGGTTCAGGTCATGATCTCAGGGTCCTGGGATGGAGCCCTGCATCGGGCTCTCAACTTGGTGGGGAGCCTGCTTCCTCCTCCCTCTCTCTCTCTCTCTCTCTCTGCCTGCCTCTCTGCCTCCTTGTGATCTCTCTCTCCGTGTCAAATAAATAAATAAAATCTTTTAAAAACGAAACGAAAAAATTAAACTCATAGATGCTGAGAAAAGATTGGCGGTTGCCAGGGGTGGTGGACAGAAATGGGCAAAATGGGCGAAGTTGTTCAAAAAGCTCCAAGGGTTCGGCTGGGAGATAAAGCGGTCGTGGGGATGTCACGCCCAGCGCGGCGACGGCAGGTAACAGCCCTGCACTGCGCGCGGGGGGGGGGGGGGGGGGGGGGGGAGTGCCAAGAGAGGCGACCCTGAAAGTGCTCATCACCGGAAAAAAGCAAGTGTGATTGCGCCCTGGGGACAGTTTAAACACTCAAAGTGAAAGAAATGGTGTTCTCCTGCACTTCTGACCCATGGGATCGCCAGGGTCTGCGGGAGTGGCTTCGGGAGGGGCCCCGAGATGCTACCGTGCTACTTCTGTCCCGGGGCTGGTCTCCTCCCCAGGGTATGCGCATCCCCTCCCGCAGACAGGTCCTCGGCTCATCCTCCGCAGATGGCCTGGTGGACTGACGTCATTGCTATCCGAAGGTGTGGACGCTGACGGGCTCACCCCCAGCCCTGCGATTGGCGCGGAAGTGGGCCTGTCATCTCCCCTAAGCCAATGAGATGCGGGAGACACTCGAGGGGGCGGGGATTTCTCACGGCACCTGCAGAGCGCGGATGAGAGGTCCTGTCTCTTGCCGGGGGATACCGTGCGAGGCTGCCCGTCTGCACCTGCCAGCTCGATGCCGCGGTGTGAGAACCCAGGGCTTCCCAGCGGCATCTAGATGGATCTTCAGGGTGAAGCAGGGAACACCCCCGCAGGCGGGGTAGACAGATGGACAGGAGCCTCCTCCTTGCTGGCCTGACCCGAGTTGCTGAAATCAAGCCTCGCCCGAGGTCTTCCCCCATCAGACCTTCTGGCTGCACGGGGCAACAGTTGCTTTTGGAGTAACCCCATTCGATTGGGACTTTCTGTTACTCGCAGAACGACGAGTCAAAATTGATGCATCCATGTTTCCATAGTTGTAGAATTTCCCCCCGCCTTGAGCGAGGGTCAAGGCTGACCCCAGGGCTAGGTGGAAGCCTTGAGCCCAATCGAATCTCCCTCTCCAGAGCTCTCCAGGTCAGATTCCGGAGAACACTGACTGTTCCTTTGCTGGAGGAGGAAGCAGGCCCCGCAAGCACATCATTTACTTTATCCTCTTCCAAACCATTGTTAAGAGATGGCCGGCTTCCGGGGCGCCTGGGTGGCTCAGTGGGTTAAGCCGCTGCCTTCAGCTCAGGTCATGATCTCAGGGTCCTGGGATTGAGTCCCGCATCAGGCTCTCTGCTTAGCTGGGAGCCTGCTTCCCTCTATCTCTCTCTCTGCCTGCCTCTCCGTCTACTTGTGATCTCTGTCAAATAAATAAATAAAATCTTAAAAAAAGAAAAAAAGAGATGGCCGGCTTCCTTGTTACAAAGAGTGTCTACTAAAGTGATGTATGTTTCTATCCGAAACAAGGGGCATGAAACCCACATGAGGCGAGGGCGCTAGCCTTTGGGGGCAGTGGTGGCTGGCTGCCAGATTCAGTCATTTAGGTGAAATTCGGGAATAAGTGCCCGTCCCGTCCCGTTTTCCCCCAGCAACACCCATCGGAGCTATACGGTGTGGTTACCAACCACAAATGCCCAGCTCTGGCTCTGTGAGGTTTGCTATTTTTTTTTTTTTAGAAAGAGTACCCAGAACATTGATCCAAACAGCGATGATCACATACTTTGCAAACGTCGACTTCGAGTTGGGGATCCATGAGAATCGCCTGGATGTTCACAGAACACTTCTGGAAATCAAAAGCTGGAAACATCAAATCGGGGATTGGGGTCAGTATTTCTACTCTCCCCACATCAGTGAACATCAAGGCTGCGTCCTGGGTGCAGATGTTTTGGCCTGCAAACTAAGAGGAAAGCGATTTCAGGAATCAGGTCATTCTAAGTCGTTTTTGAGGATGCCAATTTTATCTTACGTTTCAGGTTTAAAGAAGGCAGACCAAACAAACAGAAAGAAAATCATCGGCACACTTTATGGAAATACCTGCTCTCCAGCTTTATTCATTCCTTGGTATGAATAACGGAAACTCTGTCTTTCCTCAGCAGAGAGGGTAGGCAGGAACTAAGTCTAGACTTATGCACAGGTCCTGGATGGCTCTGGAGAGTCAGGACGAAGGCTACAGACCTTCACCCAGAAGACGCCCTGGGCGTCAGAAGGTCAGGGTGAAGGCTTCAAGGAGATGGCCCTATATTCCTTGTCCTATCCTATGCCAATGTCAGGCAGCCTTCTGTAACTACAGTGTTTGCAGCTCAAGCAGCAAAGGACCAAAGTAGGGATCATCACACGTAAGGACTTTTCTGGCTCAGCTGCTGATGAACCAAGGGGCCCGAGGAAAGAGGCAAACTTCAGTTTTTCCTCCCTTGTAGAAGTTGGATGCTATGCTCTCCTTCCTGGGGCATTGTGAGAATGAAATAGAAGCAGATAGGCATGATGTCTAAGGCAGTGTGAAATGACCTCTGCCTGCCACCACTTCCTACCTCTCTGTGCCTCTGTTTTCCAGTCTGTCCAATGGGGACCATATAAGGCTCTACTTCTTTTCTTTCTGGCTTTTTTAAAGTTTATTTATTTATTTATTTTAGCCCCTCCCCCCGGGGGCTCAAACTCATGATCCTGAGATCAAGAGTCACATGCTCTCCCGACTGAGCCAGCCAGGTCCCCTTAAGGTTCCACTTCTTAAGATGCTGGTTGGGATTGTGTTGCCTGGGTGTCTCAGTTGGTTGGGCCTCTGCCTTCGGCTCAGGTCATGGTCCTGGGATCCTGGGATCTGGTCCCGAGTCGGAATCCTTACTCTGTGGGAAACCTGTGTCTTCTTCTGCCTGCCCTTCCCCATGCTTGTGCTCTCTCTCTGACAAATAAATAAATAAAATCTTAAAAAAAAAAAAAAAGATGATGGGGGCGCCTGGATGGCTCAGTGGGTTAAGCCTCTGCCTTCGGCTCAGGTCATGATCTTTGGGTCCTGGGATCAAGCCCCACATGGGGCTCTCTGCTCAGTGGGGAGCCTGCTTCCCCCTCTTTCTCTGCCTGCCTCTCTGCCTGCTTATGAGCTCTCTCTCTGTCAAATAAACAAATAAAATCTTAAAAAAAAATGATGGTTGGGATTAAATGAGGGAGCAGGTGGAAAAGGCTCAGACCAGCACCTGCCACATTCCCAGGGCGCAATAGGTTTTAGCTGCTGTCGTGATTTTCACAACCAGTAAAATCACTATTAATGTTAAATTTTTTCAATATTAATGTTAATTCAATATTAATTAAATTATTACTGTTATTGAAGTACTACGATTGTTTCAATAACTAGAGTGATTTCTAGCCTTCAGAAAAAGGACAGAAGTTTGAGATTAGCCAGGCGCGTGGCTGGCTCAGTGGGTTAACCATCCGACTCTTGATTTCGGCTCAGATCATGATCTCAGGGTTGTGAGATCAAGTCTTGCTTTGGGCTCTACTTTGAGTGTGGAACCTACTTAAGATTCTCTCCTCCCGGGTGCTAGGGTGACTCAGTCACTGGGCACCTGCCTTCGGCTCAGGTCATGATCCCAGGGTCCTAGGATAGAGCCCCACATCTGGTTCCTTGCTCAGCAGGAAGCCTGCTTCTCCCTCTCCCACTCCCCCTGCTTGCATTCCCTCTCTGTCTCTCTCTCTCTCTGTCAAATAAATAAATAAAATCTTTTTTTTTTAAAAGATTTTATTTATTTATTTGACAGAGAAATCACAAGTAGATGGAGAGGCAGTCAGAGAGAGAGAGGGAAGCAGGCTCCCTGCTGAGCAGAGAGCCTGATGCGGGACTCGATCCCAGGACCCTGAGATCATGACCTGAGCCGAAGGCAGCGGCTTAACCCACTGAGCCAACCAGGCACCCCAATAAATAAAATCTTTTAAAAAATTTTCTCTTCCCCTCTCTCTCTGCCCCTAGCCCCCACCACCTGCTTGCTCTCTAAAAAAAAAAAAAGAAAAAGAAAAAAAAGGCTTGAGAACAATATATTTCCTCACTGACAGGTAACAACACTACTTTGATTTTACCTACTTTGATTAGAGAACTTGACAGGATTCCTAAGCTGCCGTAATACAAATTGTTCTCCTGGGTTAAAACTGCCAGTTCATATTCATCTAGGAAAGACCAACAAGATGGAACGAAATTGAAATGAGGTTGTTTCAATGGACAAAAATAGAAAAAATAGAAGAGGTTTATTATAATTTTTTTAAGAGACAGAGAGTGAGCGGGGGTGGGGGCAGGGAGAGAGAGGGAGAGAGAGAATCCCAAGCAGGCTCCACGCTCAGCATGGAACCCGATGCAGGGCTCGATCTCATGACCCTGAAATCATGACACAAGCCAAAATCAAGAGTCAGACGCTTAAGCAACTAAGCCACCCAGGTGCCCCAAGGGACTTTAACTGTACTTGGAATTTTTTTTTTTAATTCTTTAAAGGACCATGCACTACTGGTTTAATTATAAGAGCATTTTATAACACGGATTTCTGTAACTCTAAGTTAACTTTAAACAGCTGCAGGGACACAGACGGTAGGATGTTATGGGATGATCAGCAAACAGGGGAGACACTGACTTAGCACCCAAGTGACCCCCCCAGTGTGTCTCACTCTCTGCCTCTAAGTTTGCAGCTCGGGAGCTGTGTGAGGAGAAACACTAGTCAGGAGAAGCTCATCTTTGGGGATAGCAGCGGGACAACAATGGAGCAGCAAAGAAATCCTGAGATGCTATTTGTGATGGCTTGAAATGGGTCCCTTCCAAAAAAAGGTATGTAACAGTCCTAATCCCCAGGACCTCAGAATGTGACTGTATTTGGAGATCGGGTCTTTAAAGAGGTGCTAAGTTAAAATGAGGCCATCGGGGTAGGTCCGAATCCAGGAGGACTTGTGTCCTTGTAAAAAGGGGAGGAATTTGGACACAACCGCGCACAAAGGGATCGCAGTGTGGAGACACGGGGTGGGGGGCGGGGTGCAGCTATCTATAAGCCAAGGAGACAGACCTGGGGCAGATCCTTCCCTGGAGCCTATGCCCGGAGCGCGGCGCTGCTGACACTTGATTTCAGGACCGTCTGTCGTTCTATGGCCCCCAGTGCGTGGGCATTGGCTGCAGCGGCCCCTGGAAGCCAACACCCCATCCCCTCCTACCTCACGGTGCAAGAGGACAGAAGTTTATGCCGAGAATTGTTCTCAAATATGCGATAATCATGTCTGGGTTTGGGTTTAGGTTGGTCTGGTTTGGTTTTGGCTGGACGGGGTCTAGCGGGTCAGTGGTTAGCAAGCCCGGGAGAAGGCACTTCTAGAAAACTACCCATAGGCAGGGCACGCACTGGCAGCAACGCTGTGGATGGTGATGTTGGCTTCGGAAATGGATGAATACAAGGTGTTCGGTCCCTCTCGCACATGGACAGGGTAGACGAGCTGACCTGTGAGACGACACAGCGGAGTCACGAGGAAAGGGACCCCCCACTGCTGACATGCAGAGCGATTCCGCCGCCTGCCCAGTCCTTGGTGAGGGACTCAAATGATGCCTGGTGGGGGAAAACACAGCACCGGGGCGCAGGGCAGAAGGCGCCTGGGTTCCAGAAAACCAACCCCGTGCGCCCCCATGGGACAGGAACGCGGCACATCGCTGCGGAGCTCACGAGAAAGGCTGTCTCATTGCAGGAGGCGTGGACGTCCTGGAATGCCTTTCACTGTATGCGTAACATATGTAAGGAAGGAGAGCTTCTCCAACGAGCTCTCCAAACGGACAGGCCAGCCCTGAGCCCTTCTCTTGCTCGGGGGTAGGGGGGTGGGAGAGGGCGGGGGAGTAGGGGGGGAATCGATGGTGTTCAGGACGCCTGGCTGGTGCTCAGAGTGGGTGGTCTTGCAGACACACCTGTGCCCAGGGGTCCCCGACGGTACCCCTTTCCTCCTGGGGGGGGGGCTGCCTTCTGCTTCTTGTCTCATGCTTGCTGGCTGACATCGCTGGGATTCCTCAGCTAGGCCAGCGGGAGGAGCTGTGCTGTTTCCGCGTTCTCTCTGGCCAGGGGAAGTCCAAGTGGGCAGCCCTGAGCCAGGTCCCAGAGACGCAGACCTTGGTGCCAAAACAAGGCTTGTGGTTCTTGGAGGGAAGACTTGGACTCTGCCCTAGGTGACCGGTGGATGACTTTCAGACCCTGCCCATGTGGCCCTAAGAACTCCAGGGGGCAGGAAACGGCGGGGGGGGGGGGGGATAGGACACAGCCAGGACTGCCATCCAGAATGGGCGGGTCCCCGTCTGTGGGAGGTAGGAGAGAGAAGAGCTAGCGGGACACCCAGAGCCTGGGCCTGGCTCACCTGAGTTTCTGGAGACCAACAGGCTCTTCTCGAACCAGAAGATGAGAATGCCTTTCTGGCCTGGGGTGATGAGGATGCCCAGGGTTCCGTTGTAGTCGAAGGGCAGCCCAAAACTGCTGTTCAGGGGGTGTTCTGAGTAACCGAACCGAGCCTGAGAGGAAAGATGACGGAATTTGGGAGAAGACATCACGGGCTCAGCGGTAGCAGGGGTCCAAGAGTTTGCGGCTTTGCTGTAGAGACTTCCTTCAGACCTTATAATCTGGGCTGGTGTTCTCAGCTTGGGGCAGCCCTGCCCTCAGGGGACACTGGACGATGTCCCCAGGGAGATAGGAGGGGATGTCAGGACTGGGGGTGCTTCCAGGATGGCGTGGGGTGGGGGGCTTCTCCACACCCCACAGTGCGTGGGATGGCCCCCAGACACAGAACTCGTCCTCGTTCAATGCGCACAGTGGGAGGCTGAGAAGCCCTGTCCTCTCCTTCTGGGCTGCCAGACACACGGCGCCCAGGGCAGGATGGATGGCGCTGGACCCCCAATGAGGCCACCTCCCGGACACGGCAGTGGGGAAAGATGGATGGATAGTTAGGGGGCACCTCAATGGACCTTAGGCTAGGAATGTAAACGTGCAGGGAGCGGACCTCTGGAGCCTGCAGCGCATTTGCTCCGCACCCCCGTCCCAGGTGTGGTGGACACGCCAGCCAAAGCCCACAGTGGGTCTGCCCACCCTCCCAGTGTGGACACACGCCAGCCAAGGCCTGTGGGATTGCGGGTGGGCAGCCTGAGAAATCGTGCGTAGGTGGTAACCCTGGACTCTGCCGTCACTCGGGAGCAGAGCAGGGCCCCGGCACTTGATGCTAATGAGAGCACTCTGGGCAGGGACTATGCTACTGAAACACTCTGGGAGGGGATGGGACCCAGCATGTGGTCAGAGGGTGGGGACTTCCACCCCAGAGGTCAGCCCAACCTCCCGAAGCTTCCTGACAGCTGGGCTCCCCTGAGCCCCCAGAACAGCACATCCCACCTATGCAGGGTGCAATACCGTACTTAACCTTTTTCTGCCTTAATAGTTTTTCTTCAAATGCAGTTTACATGGACTGACTCCTCTACTTAACTTAGTCTTATTCTAAATAACGATACCCGTGAGGTCACAGGTATCAGGTACTGAACTTCCAGATACCCATGAAAATAATCATTAACAAAGAGTTCAGTGTGAAGCATTTAACACAGTCTTGTGCATTGTCAGCGAAAGTACACTGCACTTTGTATCTTATCCTTAGTGTTCAGCACAGTGCTTAGCCCCTCTAGACACTACTTAAATACTGCCAAGTGCATGACTGAATGAGCAGATGAAACAGGGAGGAGGGTGGTAGTTTGTGAGTGGGAAGATAGGCGCGTGGGTGAATAGGTAGGTGACTAGGTAGGTGAATTGCTGAGTAGGTAGGTGCACAGGTAGGTGGGTGAATGGATGGATAAGTAGGTAAGTGGATGGAGGGAAGGTCGAGGGAGGAATGGATGGACAGATGGATAAGTAGGTCCGATAGGAGGGTGGGTGGGTGGATGGATGGATGGTTGGTTGGATGGATGGATGGATGGATGGATGGTTGGTTGGTTGGATGGATGGATGGATGGTTGGTTGGTTGGATGGGTGGATGGATGGATGGTAGGTTGGTAAGGTAGATGGATACATGGATGGACAGGTGAATGAAAAGCTAGATGGATTTCAGATATGAAAATCCAAGTGTCTCAGTCTTTTTTTTTTTAAGATTTTATTTATTTATTTGTCAGAGAGAGAGGGAGCACAGGCAGACAGAGAGGCAGGCAGAGGCAGAGGGAGAAGCAGGCTCCCTGCCGAGCAAGGAGCCCGATGTGGGACTCGATCCCAGAACGCTGGGATCATGACCTGAGCCGAAGGCAGCTGCTTAACCAACTGAGCCACCCAGGCGTCCCCCAAGTGTCTCAGTCTTAACAAAAACCTGGCTGGGGGCAACAGTCCCTTAAATCATTCTTCCTAGTCCAAAGTGACTCACCTTTCCTTGATCAATGAGAAGCAGCCCAACCTGCGACACGGAGTGAAAGTAGAAGGTCCCACCCAAAGACCCAACTAGTTCTGCCTATAAAACAAACACACAAAAAAATCACACATGAATAAATCATTAATGCATTTGATTTTCACTCCAGATTACCTCATAAGCTAAAATGAAGCAAAGCTTTTTTTTTTTGTTATGATATATTTCCCCTCTATGGAAATGTAGCATGTAGGATAGAACCTTGAATGAAGATAGCTTTTTTTGGGGGGGGTTGTTGGAGGAAGTGGTGTGGACCCAGACTGTTAGATGGTTGTCTAAATCCTTCACTCCTGCTTTGGTTCCTCATACCTGATTTTGAATGGTCAGCAAAGCATCCAGAAGCCAAGTGGGAGCATAAGACCAAGGGCCCTATCCTCGGGACAGTGGGACAGCCCAGCTAACTGTCTCCAGAAATCTTTCAGGTAAGAGAGAGAGAAAGACTACTATTTTATTTAAGCCTCTTAGGTTATCGTGGGGAGTTTTCTATTATAAACAGCACCATGAACTGAACTGTCTCTCCCCCAGTTGTGTGTGGGGGGGACACACAAACATTCAAACTAGCATCATCAATGGGACGGTCCTTAGAGGTGGGGCCTTTGGGAGCTAAGTGGGTTTAGATGAGACCATGAGAGTGGGCCCCAAGGATGGGGTTAGTGTCTTTATAAGAAGAGACAGCAGAGCGCCAGGGCAAGAATTCCCATTGGAAGGGGCGCCTGGGTGGCTCAGTCAGTAAAGAATCTGCCTTGGGCTCAGGTCATGATTGCAGGGTCCTACTCAGCGAAGAGTCTGCTTCTCCCTCTCCCTTTGCCCCTCTCCCACTCATGCTCTCTGTCTCTGTCTCTCTCTCAAATAAATAAATAAATAAATAAATAAATAAAATCTTTAAAAAAAGAGAGAGAGAGAGGGAGGGAGAGAGAGAGACCAAGCATTCTCCCTTCTTCATGTGAGGACACAGTATGGAGATAGCCATCTGTGAGTCAGGAAGTGAGCCCTCACCAGGAGCTCAATCAGCCATCATCTTGATCTTGGGTTTTCCATCCTCCAGAACTGTGAAAAATAAATGTCTGCTGTTTACGTCACCTAATCTGTGGTGTCTATTAGGGTGGCCTGAGGTGACCCAAGACATAGAGTCAACCCATCCCAACTGGAACAGGTTGCTGGACTTCCCAGCCCATCACCTCCCTACCAGATGCCCCAACTCCTTCCCTGCTGGCAGAACTCCCAAGGAGATGAATCAGGAACGTCAGCCTTCTGGCCTTGAAAAGAATAGTAACCGCCCTCCCTGCCACACACACACACACACACACACATATGCAAAGAGCAGGACTATTGTATTAATAATTGGTGTTTGAGTGAAGGGGCATCAAAGAGGAGAGTAAACGTCACACAGAAGGGAGAAGTGCATTTGTAGTTGTACTTGGGATGGTTGTGTTGTGTTGAGTGGAATGAAGACCTCGTTAACATCTCTATTTGGAGGTTAAGGGCGGTTGAAGGAGATGCATATAGGCGCCAGGCTGACAAGAGGTGGACTTGGGTTGGTTCATTTTATGTGTCAGCCAGACTGAGCTAAGGTATGCCCAGGTAGGTGATAAAACATTCTCTCTGGGTGTGTCTGGGAGGGTGATCCTGGAAGAGATTTGCATTTAATTTAGTTTAGACCCAATAAAGATCACTCTCACCTATGTAGTCGGGCATCACCCAATCTGTTGGGGGCCCTCATAGAACAAAGAGGAGGAGGAAAGGTGAATTTGGTCTCTCTTCTCGAGCTGGGGTGTCCTGTCCATCTTCTGCCCTCAAACATCAGAGTTTCTGGTTCATGCGCCTTCGGATGCTGGGACTTCTACCAGTGGTTCCCAGGTCCTCAGGCCTTTGTCTTCAGACTGAGCTATGCTACCAGGCTTCCTGGTTCCCCAGCTCACAGATGGCAGACTGTGGGGCTTCTCTGCCCCCTTAAGCATGTGAGCTGATTCTTACTGTCTATCTACCTACCTACATCAGTTTTTTAGTGATGATCAATTCCAACTGAGCACAGATGTTAAGTCCTTCAAGCCTAATTTTGAATGCAAACATGGGGTCAGTTAGGTTCTAGGCTCCCTTTGGCTTCCTGGGCAGGGCAGAGAAACTGCATTCAGAACACGGTCAGAGCTGGAGAGCAGAGTAGGCTCCCTGCCTTGCTTTGCACATACTTTCCGAATGTTTGGGGGCAAAGCCACTCTCTGCCTTAGAACATAGCAACCTCATGCCCTTAGCTACCAAGGATCCTGTCCACTTGAGCTGTTCAGATCCCAGCTCTGCCAGGCTGTGTGGTAAAGGCCCCGCACCGCTCCATGCATTCACCCCTGTATCCGTGTCCTGGGGCTGCCCTGTGCTTGATGGCTTCAAACGACAAAAATGTACCATCACATTGGTGGAAGCCGGAGGTCTGAAATCAAGGTGTTGGCAGCGCTGGTTCCTCTGAGGAAGAAACCTCGCCATCCCTCTCTTCCAGCGTCTGGTGGTTGCCAGGAGTCCTCGGCAACTCCTGGCTTGCAGGTGTGGCCCTGCAATGTCTCCTGCAGCATCACAAGAACTTCTCTGTGTGCATCTCTCCATGTCCTCTCTTCTTAGAAGGACACCAGTCATTGGGTTGAGGACCCACCCCGATCCAGAATGATCTCAGCTTAAATTATTAAATCTGCAAAGACCCGATTTCCAAGTTGGGTTATGTGCTGTGGTTCTGGATGAATATACTTTGGGGAGGGGAGGAACTGAGCCAGGACTGTTCTGTCCTCTGTATAACTGGGATGTTGATGGTACCCGATGGTACTGAGTTTTGGGTGGACCTGGGGTTAAGTGCAGACTTTACTGTGGCCACAGCTTTGTTTACATGAGTATTCCAGAAGCCATCCAATGCCCTAACACCTTTTGAAACCCTTCCTAACTTCCTACTCTCCCTAGCCAGCTCCTTTGACCTGAATTGTTCCCTACTCTCTTCAGCCCATCAGACTCTTCAAAAGAGAAAAGCTCTTGCTCACCCAGGGATTGCTAATGACTCCTACCATGCAGGACATAAATATATATTTATTATTTTGCTGTTCATTTTTTTTTTACCAAATTGAACATACCTGTCTTTCATAGGCAAACTTCTGAAATTTGTATCCCCGGGTGTTTGAGAAATATATAGTTGTCTGAGATATCTGATCTCCGTACAAATAAGCAAAAACTGAATTACTCATATCCTGGAAGAAAGCACACATTCAAAAGGAGATAGAGGGTTAGGGTTGTTGGGGAAATGTTCTTTAAGGGTACAAGCTTGCAACTGGTAGATAAATAAGTTTGAGAGATCTGATACACAGCATAGTGATTACAGACAACAACTCTGTATTATACGTTTCAAAGTTGCTAAGAGACTAGATCTTAATTGTTCTCACCACAAAAAGGAAAAACAAAGATCATGTGATGGCGGTATTAGTTAATGCTATGGTGGTCAATCACATTGTAACATATAAATGTATCAAGTAAACACACTGTATACCTTAAATGTCTACATTGTTGTATTTCAATTATATCTCAGTTTTTAAAAAAAGGAGATAGATGCCCATGATCATGCTCCTGGGCATTTAACCCAGAGATGAAAACTTATGTGCAGACACAAATGAATGTTCATTGCAGCTTTACTCGTAATAACCAAAAAGTGGAAACAACCAGATACACTCCATGGACTATTACTTGACAACAAAGGGGAATGGAATAGATACACGCAATGAGTGGGAGGAGTCTCCAACCAGTGGGAGGAGTCTCCAGTGTGGACAAAAGCTAATTCCCCAGAGTTAAATGTTGTAGGAGCCCTGGTAGAAAATATTCTTGAAATGATGAGATTATAGAGATGGAGAACGGGTTAGTTCTTGCCAGGGGTTAGGGACCATGGGGCAGGGATGTAGGGAGAGCTTTGGGCTGGTGGAAGAGTCTAGTATTTCGCAGGGTGTAATCTTTCTGTGACTTCACACATAGATAAATGGCACAGAATTAGATGCACACAGATATTTCCATGTCAGCTTCCCGGTTGTAGTTTTTTACTACAGTTACATAAGGTGGAACCATTGGTGGGATCATTGGTGAAGGGCACGTGGGACGTCCTGCAGGGTCTATAATCATTTCAAAACAACAAGTTTAAAAAAGGAAGGTAGGCGGGTATATTCCTAGGGTGTCAGCCAGGTGATCCCGTATCTCAGGTCCTCTCTGAACCCTGGGGCAGGGACCCTGCCCATGTCCATTATGGAACCTGATGCCCCAGCTGTCATGTCTCTATTTTCATTCATAATCATCTATGAATAATAAAAAGAATGGCAGGCTCCACACCATATACTCACCACACAAAATGGATGTCTGCTGTAACAACAGTTGTCACCAGAAACATGTGAAACAGGGCGTTCTATACCTAAAAGGACAAGATCATTTTTAAAAACATGAGCTTCTGGGGTGCCTGGCTGGCTCAGTTGGTGGAACATCCAACTCTTGATCTCAGGGTTGTGAGTTCGAGCCCCACGTTGGGTGTGGAGCCTACTCTTTAAAAACAAACAAACAAATAAACCATGACCTCCATAAATTTCAGAGAAAAGGGTAGAGCAGGGTTTCTCAACCTTGACACTACTGACATTTGGAGCCAGATGGTTCTCGGTTGTGGGGCCGTCCTGTGTGTATGGTACTCTGTCCTGCAGCAACTTTGTCTCTGCTGACTCGATGCCAGAATGGCACCCTCCCCCAGTCTTAACAACTAAAACTATCTTCAAACATTGCCAAGGGGGACATACCTGTTACATGTGAGAACCACTGGTTTTGCAGACACTCTTAGGACCCTGCCAAAATGGCGGGAAGGGCTCCTTTCTCTTAGCTCCTTTCTCCTTCTCTTAGGGAGGCATTCTTTGATTCTATTGTAAAAGCAGAAGTTTCAGCTCCAAAGAAAATATGCATGTGGCCCACAAGACAGAGAAAGGTGCTCTCGGCATCACCGATCATCAGGGAAATGCAAAGCAAAACCCCAGTGAGATGGCACGCCCATGTATTGGGATGGTTATTATCAAAGAATCAGAAATCAAGTGTTGGCGAGGATGGGGAGCTTAGGAGCCTCGTGCACTGTTGGTGGGAATGTAAATGGGTGCATGTGGTGTGGGAGACAGGATGACAGCTCCTCAAGAAACTGAAAATAGAAATCTGGCAGTCCCACTTCTGGGTAGACCTACCACTCCCAAGATTCGAAAGCAGAGACTAAAAAAGATATTTGCATGCCCGTGTTCAAGGCGGGATTATTCACAATCACTACAACGTGGAAGCAACCCAGGTGTCCGTTGACAGATAATGAATGGATGAGCACAAATGTCATGCAGACACACAGTGGAATATTATTTGGCCTTAAAAAGGAAGGACATAGGGCGCCTGGGTGGCTCAGTGGGTTAAGCCGCTGCCTTCGGCTCAGGTCATGATCTCAGGGTCCTGGGATCGAGTCCCGCATCGGGCTCTCTGCTCAGCAGGGAGCCTGCTTCCCTCTCTCTCTCTCTGCCTGCCTCTCTGCCTGCTTGTGATCTCTCTCTGTCAAATAAATAAATAAAATCTTAAAAAATAAATAAATAAATAAATAAATTCGATCCTCAAACACTTTAAAAAAAAAAAAAAAAAGGAAGGACATACTGATACCTCCTGCAGCCTGGATGGACCTTGAGGATATCGTGCTCAGTGAGAGGAGCCAGGCCCGAGGACACACCCTGCATGAGTCTACTTGTATGAGCCCCATCCACAGAGACAGAGGGTAGATGTAGGAGCTAAGCTGGGTCAGGGGGTGGGGAGTCAGCCCTTTGGATGCTGTTGAAGAAAGCGATGGAGAGAAGAGGAAGACGAGAGGCTGGACCGACTGGCATTATGAGGAGCCCTTATGGTCCCTCAATACTTAAAACATGGAGTTTCCAGATGGCCCAGCAATTCTACTCCTAGGTTAGGTTACTCCAGAGAACTGGAAACTTGCATCCACATGCAGACTTGTACAGGAATAGGCATCGAAGCCCTATCGCACAATGGCTCAAAGGATGAAGCAAGCCAAGTGTCCAGCAGCTAATGAATGGATAAAAGTGGTTCATCCACACAGTGGAATATTATTCAGCCTTAAAAAGGAGCAAGCCGCTGACACACGCGAAAATGGGAAGGAAGCTCAGAAACACAATACTCGGAGAGAGAAGCCAGACACACAAAAAAAAGCCACAAAGTCTGTGATTCCATGCGTGTAAAACGTGCTGAAAAGGCACGTCCATGGAGACAGAAAGTGGCTGTGGGGTTGCCAGGGGCTGGGGAGGGCTGGGAAGGGACTGCTGATGGGGAAGGTCTTTCTCCTTGGGGTGACGGAATGTTCCAAAACTAGATAGCAGTGATGGGGCACAACATTGGGAATGTACTAAATGTCACTGAATTGTGCACTTTAAAATGGTTAAAATGGTCAGTTTTATGTGGCTTTTATGCTCCCTTCCCCCCTCCAAAATGAGAAAGGCATGAAATGTGAGAGAGAAAAGAAGGGATGCCGGAGGGGGTAGAGAGGCTGGCAGGGCAGCAAGGCAAGAGCCAGCTCAGGGGTGAATTTTGGAGGCAGGGAGGTAGGGGGAAGCAGGGAGGGCTGTGCAGCTGTTTGGCTCCAGGCAGTAAGTTCTGCAAGGAATGGATGGACTCGTGTTTCAGAGGCAGCTGGGTGTTTGATTTGGATGTGACAGTTGATCACGTGGCCCCCAGACTGGTCAGAGCAGGTTTCTGGGGCTTGTTTCTACAGTCCCTGAGGGAGGCCCGGGGTCCCAGCTCCATCTGGGTTAGATACATTCTGTACCCGCCCAGCCGCCGCGCATCATTCACTCAGAATCCCCAGGTCACCTTGTTGCTGAGGGCCAAATCCCAGCGCAGTAATGAGAAGTCAGACGGGGGCCCAACCAGTGTGTGGCTCTTCTGCTCTGCTTCTCTGTCCCTCCCAGGGGCTGTCAGCCCCTCTCCAGCCAGGGCTCAGCAAGCACCTGGCAGGCACTGCACTGGCTGGATAAGGTTCCCTCTCATGGGGGCCACAGTCTTTCACCAAAACTAATATAAGTGAAGCAAAAGAATAACACATGGCAAGATGGTGATCTACCAACCCTTATGGCTCTCAACTGAGGAGATTTTGACTCCCGGGGGACACTGGGTGATGTCTGGGGACGTGTGTGGTGTCAGGACATGGCAGGGGGGGCGCACTCCTGGCAGGGGGTGGATGGGGCCAGAGATGCTGCCCCACATCCCCACGGTGCCCAGGGTGGCCCCCCAACAGCCCCCACAGAGAACGACCTGGCTTTAAATGTCAGCAGTGCTGGGGCTGAGAAACCGTGAACTGACTTCTTGCCTGTCCTCTCCTTGTTAAATTTTTTTAAAGATTTATTTAAGAGAGAGAGAGAGCAGGAGAGTAGGGAGGAACAGAGGGAAAGGGAGAAGCAGACTCCGTGTTGAGTGTGGACCCCAACATAGGGCCCGATCTCTTGACCCTGACATCGTGACCAGAGCCACAATCAAAAGTCAGACGCCGAACCATCTGAGCCACCCAGGCACCCCAAACTGACCTCTTCCTCATCACAACGGGTACCCAACCATCCCTCTTCCCTAAAGAATGGCATCTCCCTTCTCTTCCTTCTTGACCTCCTCCCCTCGCCTCCTGCAGGAGGGTTCTCTCCTTTCTCTGTCCTCATACAGCTTACCTTCTGTCCTGTTCCCTGTCCCTAATGGGCAGCAGGTGGGACTGAATATTCCCATCGCCCAGCCTTGTCACCGAGCACGTATGAGCCACTCTCGGCCCTCCTCGGTCCTCCGACACCCACCCTAACACAATTCCCGCCGGAGTCCCTCATTTACTCCAATCACGTCAGAGCAGGCTTTTGTGGTGTGTAACTACAATCCCCAACAGAAACCTGAGGTTCCCACCGTATGAGCAATTTTCATTTGAATTTTAAAGGACAAGGTAGTTGTCTAGGGGCTGAACATCCAGGGAGCAGCTTTGTTTCTAGTTCCCAAATTAATAAACCTGTTCTTGGATGTTGGCGGATTGCAAACAAAATAAGAAAAAATACAAAACACATATACCTAGAGATGTGTTCCAGGAATTTGCTTCATAGTCATAAATATAGACTTTTTGATTCACTACTAACACCAATACTGAGTCAGCAATATGTGCCGATGTTAATTCTGCTGTGCCAACCTGAAAATAACGACACAGGACATCAGGAAGTGCATCCTTTCTGACGGTTTGGAAACTAAGACGTCTAGATGCACATTTAGGAAATATGTGTGCCAATAAGTTGTTTGGTTCCTCGGTGTTGGGAACTGAATATTCTGGGCTCACCTGGGACAAAAACTGAGGGCTCAGAATTGGTGTTTGGTGCCCTCAGATACCTCCTTCCTCCTTATCAAAACGTTCTCTGAGGATAAAGCTTAAAGTGTAAATTATGAACGATGAACATAAGCAATAAATGTGTTGCTTTCAAGAGAAACACTGCTCTTTCAATAGATGGCAAAGCCTTCTTTAGTGGAGGGGCCAGCGGTAGAATTTCTCAAGATACTGAGAGGGTAAAGGTTTTTTCTGTTTTGGTTTAGGACAATTTAGGGAGGCCCTGAAATTAATGCATATAATCAATCTATTCATAATGCACAAACAGTTATAAGGAGCACTTCCAACAATTCTGCTTCAGTGAAAGAAAAAAAAAAAGCCTCTCTTAGTCGTGAGGGCAGAATACAATCAAGCCTTCTTCTGGCTTAGAAATTGCTCTCAATATCTTTTAGAGGTATTTTTTAATATAAGCCCCCAAACTAACAAAAACAGACCAGTGTGATATTTCCAACCTGTAACTTCTCCCCGAATGGTACTTATGTTGAGAATCCTTCAGATGGTTCAGTAAAATAACTACCTTCAGGGATGCAGGGATGGAAAGTGGAAGGAGACTACTTCGGAAATTATCCGTCGTGAAAAAGACTTGTCTTCTGAAAGACAATAAAAGAGTTCAATTAGGACAATTTCACACAAGAAAAGAAAAAGGATAATGTCAGACACTCTAAAAATGTTCTACTCAAACAAAATTCCTTTAAAAAAAAAACACATTTTATTTGAGAGAGAGAGAGAGAGAGAGAGTGTGTGTGTGTGTGTGTGTGAGCAGTGGGGAGAGGCAGAGGGAGAGAGAGAATCCCAAGCTGACTCCCCACTGAGCACAGAGCCAGACATGGGCCTCGACCTCACAATCCTGAGATCACAACCTGAGCCGAAATCAAGAATCAGATGTCCAGTTGACTGAGCCATCCAGGTGCACCCCCTCCTGCCCCTGCTTTTTAAAGACAAGGTTTGGGTTTTTTCTTTTTTAAGATTTTATTTATTTATTTGACAGACAGAAATCACAAGTAGGCAGAGGCAGGCAGAGAGAGAGAGGGAAGCAGGCTCCCTGCCGAGCAGAGAGCCCTAAACGGGGCTCGATCCCAGGACCCTGAGATCATGACCTTAGCCGAAGGCAAAGGCTTAACCCACTGAGCCACCCAGGCGTCCCCAAGGTTTGGGTTTTATCTATCTTTGCATGAGTAAACTTCTTTTTTTTTTTTTAAGATTTTATTTATTTATTTGACAGACAGAGATCACAAGTAGGCAGAGAAGCAGGCAGAGAGAGAGGAGGAAGCAGGCTCCCCAGCGAGCAGAGAGCCCGATGTGGGACTCGATCCCAGGACCCTGAGATCATGACCTGAGCCGAAGGCAGAGGCTTTAAACCACTGAGCCACCCTGGCACCCCTGCATGAGTAAACTTCTATAGACTGGGTATTTGACTTATTGAAATAATATTTTTAAAGTGTGACCATGCCACATATAAAATTATATAAAAAGTACTTTAAGCAACAGCTTGCCTTACTCAGGATGAACTTCAGCTTTGTCATTTATATGGTTCTGACCCCACTAAAGTAAAAGGTTTCAGGCCAGGAATCTGTATGCATGAAAGAAAAAATGTGTCCCCTCAGGGCAGGAAAGTTTTAAGAAGTGAAAGGCCATCCTTGGAGATGGTATACTGCCTCCTTATCCAGGTCTTTTTCTTCTGCCTCCTTCAGGAGGGTCTTATGGTTTTAGACAGAGAGGAACTGCGAGTTATTTCTTAGGTTTTAAAGTGTTTGTTGCTATTGGGAATGATGTTTCTCGTAACTAATTTTCTGAGTCGTCATGGCTAGCTTACAAGAGAGGTGTTGATGTTTTCAACGTCTGTGTTGTACTTGGCCCTCCGGCTGCACTCAGTTATTACTCCGAGGAGCTGACACTCTTGGTTTTGGCAAATGTTGACTCTTTCTTTCCAATGGGATTTTACATTTCATGTATTTATCTAGTCATACTGCATTGGCTGGGAACTCCAATACAAAGTAAATTAAGAGTGATATGATTCTCTGTTACTTTTACCTTTATGTTGTCTCTTTTACAGGGCTGAAAACATTCAGCAAATACATAGTCGACATCAAAACCAATAAAACATTGGAGGAGAAGGAACACTGAAGCACAAACCGAGGAATATTATTTTATTTGTTTATTTACTTTCAGGTTTTGTTTCTCTTACTCTCTTTTTTTTGAGTAGGGGCCGTGCCCAGTACAGAGTCCAGTGTGGGGCTTGAGCACATGACACGGAAGCTGAGACCTGATCTAAAGTCAAGAATCAGATGCTTAATGGACTGAGCCAGGCAGGTGCCCTTGGGTTTTGTTTCTGTTTTAGAATCTGTCACTGAGGTTTGTTTTGTTTTGGGTTTTGTTTTGTTTTCTCTTCTTTTCTTTATTTAAAATTTTTAAAAGATTTTATTTATTTACTTGTCAGAGAGTGAGAGAGAGCCCACACAAGCAGGGGGAGGAGCAGGCAGAGGGAGAAGCAGGCTCCCCACTGAGTAGGGAGCCGGATGTGGGACTTGATCCCAGGACTCTGGGATCACGACCTGAACCAAAGGCAGACACTTAACTGACTGAGACACCCAGGCCTCCCTTTGCTTTTTAAGAGAAAGAGAGAGTGTGCTCGAGCGAGCCAGGGGGGGAAGGGGGTGTTGTTGGGGAGGAGGGGCAGAGGGAGAGGAAGAGAGAGAATGCCAAGCAGGCTCTACGCCTAGCACAGGACTTCATCTCATGACCCTGAGATATGACCTGAGGCAAAATTGAGTCAGATACTTAACCAACTGAGCCGCCCAGGTGCTCCTAAGTATTCTAAACAAAAGTTTTCTGAACTACTATAAGGTTTTCACCTATTTTGACCTTTTTGTTTTTTAAAACAAACTCTAATTCATTCATGCATTTGGTACCCCTTTGTTGGATACCAGGCTCTGATGCCCAAACACTGTTTTTACCTACAAGACCTTCTTTAGGTCACTAGGGAAAAAAATATAAAGAAACAAGTTTGGGGTTGAAATAAATATATAATGGTTCACTTTTTCAGGAACCTTAGCTATTAGAAACCTAGTTAAGAACCTAGAAGGAAGTAACCGCAAATTCAGCACATGCAAAATCAACAATTTTGTTCACAGGCTAAAGTTCAAATACCTTAGTAATACGCTTTCCTTCAAATTTTATTTGGTCTGGTTTTAGACACAACTTGAGCACAGTAAATCAGAGGCGCACCTGGGTGGCTCAGGCCGTCAAGCATCTCACTTTCGGTTTCGACTTAAGTGAGGATCTCAGAGTTGTGAGGCTCTGTGCGTCTCTCCCTTAAATAAATGAATCAAATCTTAAAAAACAAAAAGAAAAGGTTTGAAACAGTAAATTAGAAAGTAGGAGACTCCCAAGACAGTCTTGCAAAAGACTGGCATGTGGTCAACAAAATATGATGTCTGTAAACATGGGAAAGAAATAGGAAACATGTTTAAGTTAGATATATCGGGGCACCTGGGGGCTCAGTCATTGGGCGTCGGCCTTTGGCTCAGGTCTTTGGCTCAGAACCCTGGGATCAAGCCCCGCGTTGGCCTACCTGCTCAGCAGTAAGCCTGCTTCTCCCTCTCCCAATCACCCTGTTTGTATTCCCTCTCTCGCCATCCCTCTCTCTGTCGAATAAGCATTTTTTAAAATCTTTTAAAAAATTAGGCATATCATGATTTTATAGCAAAAGATAACAGCTAGCTCCAAAGGCAGTGGCTGCTGGTGTTAGCCAGGCCACACTCCTACTTAGAAAACTTGACTCGCTACCTATATCCTAAAGAATCAAGGGCAAGATTTCTAAACTGGCCTGCAGGGCGGTCCATTATCTGAACTCTACACATCTCCCTACCCTAGGGCTTCTTGCCCTCAGCACTATTGACCTTCCCCACTGTCATCCTGATGGACTGAAATCCTACCTGGGCTTCAACTAGTCCCTGATGCCCCTTCCTCCATGCAGCCTTCCTTGATTGCCCCCAAGCCCGCTCCTCCTCTGAACCACTAGATTTCATGTCTGACTCTCCTAACCCTATCTCCCTCCAATCCTGCCTCTCTGGTCTCTCACTGTGCTATAGCCCAGCCCCTCACTTGTGTCCTTCTGCTGTCTCACCTCTCTGCTACCTGTTTGTCACCCAACAATCAACAGTCATTTAAAAAAGAAGTTAGATTGCTTCACTCCTCTGCTTAATCTCTGGTGGCTTTCACTGAAATCCAAAGGTGTCACCACACCTTACAAAGCCCCACGTGATCTAATGTGGACATCTCCCTTCACTCCTTCCCCTCACTCATTGTCCTTGAGCTGTTCCTCCAAAAATCAAGCAAGGTCCTGCCTCAGGACCTTTGCTCATGCTGTCCCTCCCACCTGGAATGCTCTTCCCCCCTGACTGGAAAGGAAAGGACACTCCAGGGAGAGGTTCCAGATGGGACAAAGGGCTCAGGAAGCACATGCACGAGCAACATTTTAGGTTAACTGCCAAAAAATGGGGTCCTTGTGTCTGAGAATGTGTGTTGAACATTTTGACAGATTCTGCCAAACTGTCCAAACCCACTTAGCCTCATCCATGTTTGTCCTCATCCTCACCAGCGCTCCCGGCAGAAAAGTGACATTTTCATCACTGTAATAAGCATTAGAATGTCTCATTGCCAGAAGCTGTTGGAATCAGACCCTCTCTGACTCCAGCGTGCTGTGGGGATCAGGATTTCGTTTAAGCATGTTATGCTCTAAGCCGGGTGTCTGGCAAACTTTTCCTGTAAAGGGACAGAAAGGCCATAGTTTAGGGACCCCAGAGCCTCTGTCTGGACGGCTGAACTCTGCTCTTATAGCACAAATGCTTCTGTGGACAATTAAAACCTTATTATGGACATCAAAATTTGAATTCCACGTCATTTCACTGCCACAAAATACGGTTCTACTCTTGACTGCCTTTCAGTTGTATAAATATATAAAGACTATTCTTAACTTGCCAGCCACACACAGTCAGGTGGCAGGGCTGAATCTGGCCGGGGAGGCCACTGTCTGTGACTCCTGCTCTAAAGCAGAGGTGATGAGGGGACCATTCTGCTCCTGGGCTGTCCCACACGCTTGCCACGAGCTCCGCTGAGCGCTTGAAATGTGCTTCGTTTGCGTGGCTTCTACACTGCCTTTAATTTTAATCAACTGAAAATTCTAATTTTTTGAACTGCAGTACAACACACACAATATAAAATGTGTGTCTCACAATTTATTTTAATTGTGATAAAATACACATAAAATATGCCATTATAATTGTTTCTAATGTCCAGCTCAGCAGCGCGAAGCACACTCCCACTGTCCTGCAGCCACGCCCACCCTCTGACTCTAGAACTTTCCATCTCCCCACACGGAGACTCTGTCCCTGTGAAGCACAGACTCCCCACCCCTGCCCTAGCCCTGGCTCCCACCATTTCCTGTCTCTGTGGACGGGACTCCTCTGGGGACCTCCAGGGAGTGGGGTCCTGTGGGACAGGTCCTTCTGGGTCTGGCTTATGTCATTGAGCATAACGTCCTCCAGGTTCATCCACATTGCTTGCACCAGGTACAGGAATGTCTTGGCTTCTGGAGAGAGTGACATAAACCTTGGACCTCTCCGCCCTTGCTTTTTCTCCTGTATGTACCACTGCTTTGTCAGCTGCTTCCCCACCCACGTGCCCTGACTTCTCTGTGACATTCCTCTGTCCTCCCTCGCTCCTGCCTTCCCTAGCTTCTTGGGTCTCCTGGGTTCCCATTTCCCTTTCTCTTCTCCCACATGCTCTGTATAATCAAGATTCACCAGAACCTCCGGCCGATGAACATGAGATCACTGGGTGACGGCCCACAGCCAGAACTAGCACTGACAGGTAGAAGACCTACTGTTCCCAGCTTTGACCTCACGTGTCCTCAATGCCTCACAAGCAGCAAGCCACCTCACATGGCCAACTCTCTCCCCCACCCTGTTCCTTTTTTTTTTTTTTTTAAAGATTTTATTTATTTATTTGACAGAGAGAGATCACAAGTAGGCAGAGAGGCAGGCAGAGAGAGAGAGAGGAGGAGGAAGCAGCCTCCCTGCTGAGCAGAGAGCCGGACACGGGACTCGATCCCAGGACCCTGAGATCATGACCTGAGCCGAAGGCAGCGGCTTAACCCACTGAGCCACCCAGGCGCCCTCCCCCGCCCTGTTCCTTACACCAGAAACTTGAGGGCCATCTTAGACGGCTCGCTCACCTCCGATCTCCACACCCCAGGAGAACTGACACATCCTGCCGTGTCTTCTCCTGTTTGTAGCCTTGCCTTCTGTTTAGACTTTAGCACATTGTTGTTTTGTTGTGTTTCTTGTTTTTTTGTTTGTTTGTTTGTTTTTGCCTGGGCTCTTGAAATCCTCCTGAACACAAACTGTGTAGCTCCCAACCCTCCACTGCCCTTAGGATGAGGAGTAAACATTTCAGTATGCTGTACACAGCTGGTTTCCTAACCTTGCACCCTGATGACCCCAAGTGCATGCTGGGCAGAGTATCCCCATTTCTTTGAATGCACCCCACCTCCATGATGGTTAATTATATCCAAGATCTGCGACAGGTGATACCATACCACACTGTAATTCTTTTATTTGCTGGTTTCTCTATTTCTCTTGCTCTGACCCTCACCCTGACTATGAACTCCCTACAGGCCAGCAACCAGCAACACCCATCTGCCTTAATGTTTGTTGAATGAATGAATGAATGAGGTCAAATCTAACATTTTACTAAAAAGGAAGTTAACAGTACATAAAACGGTCACTTACCCTAGATACAGGGCTACGTTTTTCTTGCAAGGATGTTTAATCAACTGTGCTCTCGGAGATGAAAAATACAGTTGGTCCTAGAGAGAGAATGTCACACAATAATATCAGTAATAATGAACGGCTGAGAAAAATAATTTCCTGATATAGAACATTGAAACTGTAAATGTGAAGTTGAGGCAAGTGCGTAATAGGAATGCAATGTAATCCTCCTGTTTTCCTAGTACACTCTGGTGACGTCAGATGTCAAGGGGAGGATGGGGAGGAGGGTAGAGAAGCTGGGTGAGCAGTATCTGAGACATCTCTGTGCTCTATTTGCCACTTGCTGTGTATTTATGTCAAAATAAAAAATTATGAGAGGGGCGCCTGGGTGGCTCAGTGGGTTAAGCCGCTGCCTTCGGCTCAGGTCATGATCTCAGGGTCCTGGGATCGAGTCCCACATCGGGCTCTCTGCTCAGCAGGGGGCTTGCTTCCCTTCCCCTCTATCTGCCTGCTTCTCTGCCTACTTGTGATCTCTGTCTGTCAAATAAATAAATAAAATCTTTAAAAAAATTAAGAGAGATTAACAGGATAATTACTGATATCACATTCCTTGTCCATGTTACTGCGTATTTACAGATCATGAGTTATTTGTTAGAGACGCCAGAGGGTGAGGAATGGTAAAGGTAACATGTTAGGGACCAGGCACTTGGAGATGATTTAGAAATGCAGATATCACTTTCTGAAATAAGGCTGTGTCGACAGGAAACGTATTTTAACAGGTGAAATATTTCTTCCTGCATTGTAGGCACACACAGGGTGAAAAAAAAAGTTTGTTCTTGCTGGACCTAGTGCAAGCCAAGTAACGGTTTGTTTCTTATTATCCGAGAGTTACAGTGTAGCAAACGAACACTGAAAAGGAGTATCTGAGTTCTAAATCCACTTCCACCTCCTGGCTTTCTTCATGTCATTTGATTACTTGCAAGTTTTTTTAGTAAAACGGGAAAGATTAAGCCCTACTTCCAAGTGCAATGGTAGGAATTAGATAATGCTCTATACCTAACACATCACGGGCACTGAGAAATACTGAGTGTTAGTTCTGAAAGTGAAGGACAGAGAGAGAGCGAGAGAGCGAGAGAGAGAGAGCAGTACGGAGCCACATACCCCTTGAATTTGCTGTCTGATATGAAACACCTTTCCTGTCCTCACCATGTGATTACTAGAGATAAGTGACAAGAAAGACCACCTGTCATTTTTACCAGTTATTCAGCATGACTCCTACCAGGGTACACACACATGTACATGCAACAATGGAGATTTAATTTCTGAGAGCTCATAAAGGCTCATTTGCAGATCTCAGATTAGGAACTCCTACTTCAACCCCAAGGTCTTCTTTCTCGCTCTCCTTTTTTTTTTTTAAGGCTGTGGCCAGGCCAGGGGTGGGGAGATGGATGGTCTTGGCAGCTGGAGAAGGTTGGTATGGTTTATAACTTATAGCAGAGTTTGTCCAGCTTGACATGCACCGGAAGCATCTGGAGGCTTGATAAAGGGTAGACTGCTGGGCCCCACCTCTGAGTCTCTGATTCAGTAGGTCCAAGTCTAACAAATTCCCAGGTGATGCTAATACTGCTGGCCCAGGACCACACTTGGGAGAACCAGTCCGAGGAAATGGGAGAATTGGGTATCACCCATCTTTCCAAACTCTGGGACAAATCCCATTGGTAAATCGTACTGGAAAACTGCTTTTTGCTTACTAGCTATGTGCCTTTAGTTTGGTGAGTCTTTAATTTCACTGGATCTGTTTTCACATCAATAAACTAAAGTTAAGGAATCATTGCTCCGTGAACTGTTGTAAAGCTCAAGTTAGGTCATGCACCAGGAGCGCACGTTTACTATTTCATGGGCAAACAGGGTCCTGCAGAATAGGACAGCTTACTCCAGGCAGGAGTTCCCTGAGGGCAGGAACTGGGCTTTCACATTTCCCTAATCCCTGTGGAACCCTCCACACAGTATCCACTAATCTAATATACACTGAAATCTAAAAATGTTCTGGGTAACGAGTGAGTGAGATAAGTACTCCACATCCTCATGGAGTTCACATTCTAGTGACAACATCAGACAAAAATTTGTCAAAACAGTAACAGAAATTAGCATTGCTAGGAAAAAGACATTGCGGGGTGGGGGGAGAGCTTTATATAAGGAGATGTGCGGTTTAAGTCAGGATCCGATTGACCTAAACCAGGATCAGGAACCAGACATGGAGAAATCTGGAAGCAAAGTGTGCCAGGCAGAGAGGATACCAAGCACCCTCTCCCCTGTCCCCAAGGCTGGCCAGAGTTTGGCTTGTTCAAGGGATGGTGTGACTGGGGCATTGATTTAGGGAAGGGCAGGCACCAGACTGGTGGTTCTCAAATTCCCTAGGCAGTGCCTAGAAACATTCTTGATAGAAGTACTATGGCACCCAGCAGGTGGAGGCCACGGACCCTGCTCCACATCCTACACGCACAGGACGGCCCCACCCCAAAGCGTACTCAACGTCAGCAGCGCCGCTGTTGAGAACGCCCGGGCCAGATCATGCCGGGGGATTCAGGAACTTGGGTTTCTTCCCGGGCGCCACAGAGAATCGGGGCAGGCGAATGACGGGATCAGATTCTTTTACCGATGATCCCCCTGCCTGCGGCACTGGGCGACGGAGAGGAGCGCACGGCCAGGGCGGCGGCAGCGGATGTGGCTCCCAGAGTGGGAATCGGACCCAAGTTTTGAAATGGCAATGGGGGGGGGGGCGTGGTGATGGGCTGGAGGGAATTGGGGTGAAAGAACGGGAAACATCAAGTTCAACTTCTAGAACAAGAAACTGGGAACCCTTAACGAGGTTGGGGAGCCTCCGCTCAGGGACGCGCCGGCCCCCTCCGCGACCCCGGGCAGCACCCCTCCCCGGGGAGGGCAGCCCCACCGGCACAGCGGCTGAGCTCTGGCCAGCAAGCAGAGTCGCAGGGTCGCCGCAGCCACCAGCATCAACACCAGCATCTTGCACAAAGAACCACCGCCACCAATGCACCTCAACCGCCGCTGGGTGTCGCCTCACAGTCTGGGCATGCGCACCCTGAACCTGAGCTCGCAGCTGCCGGCGGGCGGCGGGCGGCGGGCGGGGGGGGGGGTG
Source organism: Neogale vison (assembly GCF_020171115.1). Taxonomy (NCBI): domain Eukaryota; kingdom Metazoa; phylum Chordata; class Mammalia; order Carnivora; family Mustelidae; genus Neogale; species Neogale vison. The sequence continues at coordinate 220,526,372 of NC_058096.1, forward strand.
GCCTGCTGGCATCTGAGCATGCGCCCCTCGTCTCCCGGGGAACGCCTAAGCTACACACAACACGCCCCCCTTCTGGAGGGCCGGGCTGTGCGCTCACCGCGGCTCACGCTCTCCCCAGTCTGAGCATGCGTTCATCGTCTCCCGAACGCGCCACCAGGGAGGGCTCAGGCTGGCGCGCACAGCTGCCCGAGGGCAGGCTCGTTGGGGCATGCGCACGGTGTCTCCCGGGAAACCCGAGTCCACCAAGCAGGACGCGTTCCAGAGCCGGAGCGCGTGTCGCCGGCGCGCCTAAGCGAAGTGTACGCACAGGGCTGCCTACGCGTTCTCGCAGCTGCGTTTGCAGCACCAGGGGCTCCCTTTTCAGAGGCGCTGGGGCGTGCCCACAGCCCTCCACGTGAGCCGACGCGGCTTGCAGCTTCCCCGCTGGGCGGCCGGAAGAGGCGGAGGCAGTGAAGAGGCTGAGCCCCGCCTCCACGCTTCTTCGAGCCCCACCCCCGCCGCTTTCCGTTCCGGGTCACGCCCCCCCGCCCCCCGCCCCGGGTCCCTGGGCACGCGCGGGACTTCACGTGCGCGCTAGCGGGGCGGGGGGAAATGACGCAAGTCCTGTGCGTCGCTAGGATGGCCGGGGCATGGCGGCGGGCACAGGCTACGTGCGGCTGTGGGGCGCTGCGCGGTATTGGGCGCTGCGGCGGCCACTGTTGGCCGCCGCCCGGGGGCGGGTTCCGACTGCCGCTGGAGTGTGGTTGCCCAGAGGCCGGCGGGCCTGCGACGCCTTGCCTCCCTGGGTTCTGTGGGGCCGAGGCCCTGTGGCCGCGGGCCAGTGGCGGGGACTTTGGGAGGCGAACAGCCGCGGCGGCGGTGGCTCATTCTCCGGCGGCGAGGATGCCTCCGAGGGCGGTGCTGAGGATGGAGCCGCGGGCGCCGGGGGCAGCGCGGGGGGTGGGGAAGGCCCGATCATAACGGCACTGACTCCTATGACGATTCCGGACGTATTCCCGCACCTGCCGCTCATCGCCGTCACCCGCAACCCCGTGTTTCCGCGTTTCATCAAGATTATCGAGGTAATGAGCGCCCCCCGCCGTGGCCTCCAGTTTCCCCTACTCTCCAAACGGCAGGTGGAACCGAGGGATCCTTGGGCACCCTCATGTTACACAACTTTTTCCACGCAAGAACGTTCTTAAAAGTTGAAGTTCGAGTCCTTGTCTTCTCACTAGTTCGTGAATTTGAGCCAGATTCCTCCCCCTTTGAGGTCCCTGATGAACCCAGTGAGTTTAGGACTGCCCAGTTAGAGCCCTAGTCATAGAAATCTCCGATGCTGGGAAGGACCGGACCAGAATAGTCTTTGCCGTCCAGTAACTTTTCAGCGGGTTTTGGTAAATGTTTCATGACACTCTCACTCGGGGCGGTTTGCAGTCTGGTTGCGAGCCCCTTTGAGATTAGGATTCATTCCTTCCTTAAACATTTCTTGCCGGCTTACCAGGGGCCAGGCACGGTTCTTAGGGCTACAGCAGTGAACAAGAGTGATAATTCCTGACTTTGGAGCTTCCGTCCTAGCGGGATACAAGAGGCAATAAACCAGATTAGTAGGTAAATTTCATGTTGGAAGGCAGTGACTACTGGGGGATAATAGAGCCAGGAATAGAGTACGGGAGACTTAAGAGGTATGTGGGGGAAGGATGTTCTCAGAGGGGAGCAGCCATGGTTTATTCATTCAGTAGAGTGTTTTTTACTTGTTATGTAGCAGGCACTGGGGAAGCAGACAAGCCACATGCAGTCCCTGTGCCTAAGGAACTTGTGTTCTGGTGGAAGAGACATTAAGCAACATCATTTCAGACTAAGAGCCAAGGGGATGGGGAGATGGACTTGGGTGATGTAATAGAAAGCAACACGAGTGCAAGGAACTTGAATTTTTAGGATAGGAAGGACCCGAATGCCTTCTTTCTTCCCTGACCCTTCCCCCACCCCCACTTTTTTTTTTTTTTTTTTTTAACGATGTGGAAATTAGAGTCCTTGGTGAAAAGTTATCTGTTAACAGAGCAAGGTCGTACAATGAGTCAGCCTCCGCATTCACTCTCCAGCCTCTCCCTCATACTTGAGTCTCTGCTAAACAAATCTCGGGTCGGGAGGAGCCCCTTCTACCCCCTCTCCCACCTGCTGATGGTGTGTGTTCGAGCTACTCTTCCAAGGGCCTTCCTTGGTTTTGAGTGGTGGTTACTTGTGGGCCCCAGAACTATGGGTTCATATCCTGGCTCCACCACTAGTAGCTCCTTCACCTTCAGAAAGCTGTGGTTCTGGGCCTCCATTTTCTCATCTGTGCAATGGGTATTATAATCAAACCTCAATTTTTAGAGCTGGTCGGGGAGGTAAGTCCACCAGTGTCGGGGGTATGGCCCCATACCTTAATCAGAAGCTGCTGCTGCTCTTTCCTGTGTGGTACCCTCCTGACATTTCAGAAGCTTGCCCTTGAGGCCTTTTTTCTGTCCTTGACCCCAGTCGACCTCTGGGGCCAGGAGTGTTCAGCTACAGTCCCCTCAGTCCTGCAAAGTGGCAGATGCCTTTTTTGCTCTTTGTCCAGAGAGAGAGGATTCCTCCAGGAGATTCTCTCTCCCCACCCGGCATTAGCTAGGAGGGTTGACTGAATCGCTGTGGAAAGCGGGAGACTGGCACGTGTTGTTGTTACCTTGTCAGACAACAAGAAATCCTGCCAGAGGGAGGAGGCAGGTGCTAAGATGCAGCAGTTATCATCAGAGAGGAATGAGGGAAACTTCCATGGCACTGGGTGAAGGTTTCTGAACCTGTTAGCAAAGCTCTGTTCACTCTTGCTTCTGTGGTTGACACGGCCTGTGGCTAAATTGCCCCTGTAGTTTCTCCCCTTATTAGTGGCCTCTCAGTGTAGATCAATGGCTCTTAATTTGTGATGGGTTGGGGTGCCTGGGGGACTCAGTGGCTAAAGGTCTGCCTTCAGCTCAGGTCATGATCCCAAGATCCTGGGATCGAGCCCCACATTGGGCTCCCTGCTCAGCGGGATGCCTGCTTCTCCCTGTCCCACTCCCCACTGCTTGTGTTCCCTCTTTCGCTGGGTCTTTTTCTGCCAAATAAATAAATAAAATCTTGAAAAAAAAAATTGTGGTGGGTCATGTACCCATCCTATGGCCGTCATGGACCTTTTCCCCAGGGAAAAATGCATCTGTAGGGTCAGGAATTCCTGGATCATAAGTTAAGAGCCCCTGCTGAGGGATGAGTTTATAACACTGGTTCTCAGGCCGTGGTGCGGAGGCGGCAGCGTCAGCATCACTTGGGAGCTTGTGTGAAGTACATGTTCTCAGGCCCACCCCAGGCCTCATCTGTCAAGACGCCGAGGGCTGGGGCCCAGCCACCTGTCTTACCAAGTCCTCTAGGTAGCTCTGGTGCTGAAGTTTGCGGGCCCTGAAATGTAATCAGAGTCTGGGGTGGGAATTGATGCCTGCTGGAAGGAAATCACTTGGCCTTACAGACGTCGCTCCTGCCCATCAGATGTTGCCTAGAAGATGTTAGTCCTCTCCCTGCCGTTGAAATGACATCAAGATGATGCGTTGTCATCCCGGGGCTTTCGATCCTTGATGAAAAGGGTGTAGACGTGATTAAGAGATACTTCCAACGCGAATTGGGGGAAGTTACCAGTCTGTGGGATGGGCCACGGTTGAATCACACACATTTAGTGTTGTCTTTCTGGCGTTGATAAAATCGGAATAGTCTAGATTTTCAGGCCAAGACACTTCACTTCTGAAACAGCTCTTAAAATCGGAAGTTAAATCAGTTTCTTGGTTCTGGCTGTTGGTCTACTTTGAGTTTTCTCCAGAAGGTGGTGGGGCCCACCGCGGCCTGCAGCCCTGTCAGCCTGTCCCACCGCATTCTCTACGCCTTCGTGTGTGTGTGTGTGTGTGTGTGTGTTTGGTTTGGGGCTTCCTGGACTGTGTTGGTTAATGTCCTGGTCAGCCTGTCCCACTGCATTCTCTACGCCTTCGTGTGTGTGTGTGTGTGTGTGTGTGTGTTTGGATTGGGGCTTCCTGGACTGTGTTGGTTAATGTCCTGGGTCAGGTTAACATAGCTTTGAGAATCATCTTGAAAACGCCAGAGCTGTTGTCAAAATGTCAGCTAGGAAACCTGGCCTGCGTTTTTCACTTTGGGGTCATTGTCATGCTAGGTTAAAAATAAGAAGTTGGTTGAGCTGCTAAGAAGGAAAGTCCGTCTTGCCCAGCCGTATGCCGGCGTCTTTCTAAAGAGGGATGACAAGTAAGTGTAACTTTTCCTTCACTGCTTCGTTGAAGTTGCCCTGGAGTGTAGTTGACCACAAGTCCTGCTCCGTAGAGTAGCCGGGACCTCTGACCTCTGACTGGGAAGAAATCAAGCAAAACCTTCTGAGCACAAGGCCAAGAGCCGAGCCATCTTTTTAGTCTGGGCTGAAGACTTGGCTCAGCTCTAGGTTTCATGTGGTCAGTTGTTGGGGAGGGGGGAGGGGGTGCAGGTGTTAACCTCCAGGACCTTTGGTGGTGACCCCACTTGTGAGGTCGCTTCAGAGCAGAGCTAGGGGAGCAGATAGGGCAGCTCCAGGAACACCCACCTTGACTCTAGGTGAGAATTAGTTCCACTTCTGAGTTAGGAGGTAAATTCTTTAGGGGGAAGTGTGGAATGAAATCTCTTCCATCCGGGCCTGTCTTTACAGCCAACTTAGCCCATGATCTGCTCACCTGGGTGCAGTGGCGGTGGATGCCAGGGGCCACGCTCAGCCCGTAGGTGCTCCTCGGGGCTTTGCAGCACCTGTGGGAGCGAGGAGGTTGCCCTCGGGTTTCCGTGGAGGCTGGCAGGGGTGTTTCTCTTCTCTTCCTCCTCCCTCTTCACTCAGGACACCCCGTTGAGAATTGGGGCCTGTGACCATGCACCTTTGTGTCCCTGTCCCTTAGCAATGAGTCTGACGTGGTCGAGAGCCTGGATGAGGTCTACCACACGGGGACGTTTGTCCAGATCCACGAGATGCAAGACCTTGGGGACAAACTGCGCATGATCGTCATGGGACACAGAAGGTGAGGGGCCCCGAGAGTCTGGGGTGAGGCAGGAGGAGAGGCCCTGAGTGTCCCCAGGTTCCTGTCCTGGCCATCCTTCTTGCTCAGCCCTCCTGCCTTGTCACTGCCAGGACTAGACCAGAGCTGGAGGTGGCGGAGACAGGTCACTTCTGGGTGCCTCTTCTTTTTTTTTTAAGATTTTATTTATTTATTTATTTGACAGAGAGAGAGATCACAAGTAGGTAGAGAGGCAGGCAGAGAGCGAGAGGAGGAAGCAGGCTCCCTGCTGAGCAGAGAGCCCGATGCGGGACTCGATCCCAGGACCCTGAGATCATGACCTGAGCCGAAGGCAGCGGCTTAACCCACTGAGCCACCCAGGCGCCCCTCGTGGGTCCCTCTTCTTAAAGTGGCTGTATGGGTGGCCAGAGGCAGGTTGTATCTTTTATGCACGTCATTCACACAAGCGTCACAAATACAAAGTAGCAGGTTGCCTCATGTCCCGTGTAAGGTGTCAGCCGTTCACAGTTGGTGTGCTTCTCCTCCAAGTGCCCTTGTCCGTGTCTGGCCGCGGATCGTGCTGGATGTCCAGCTTAGCACCGCGGGTTTTGACTCAGCCAGACACATCGCCTTGCCAACAAGGCAGCACACCCAGGGAAACAGGGTGTGGCAGGCACTGGCTCTGTCCCGGGTCCTGGTAGTGGACTTACTTTGTGAAGCCCCTTCTCCGGTCCTCATCTGCTCATGTTAGAGGCTGTTTTTAGGATAGAGGCTGCCGCTCTGTCTCCTGCGGGGGATTCGTGAGCTGGAGGGAGGAGACGATGCCACAAAATGACTAAGAGCTTGGTCTGCTGCTAAGTGCTGTCCTAACCTGCAAGGTGCCTCATGGAAGGGTTCCCACTGGCTCTGGGGGCCAGACCTGCTGTTCCCGTGCGGTTTGCTGGCGTCAGCCAGGCACTGGGTCCACATCCCGCCAGCTCTCAGGCTAGTCCTCTGGAAAAGGTGGCATTAGTGACCCTGTGGGACAGGAGGGAGCTGAGAGGGGAGGTGGCAGGTTTGCATTCACATCACTTAAGCCCTGGTGTCTGCTGGGTACTTGGGTGTGTATGGAGAAACAGGCCTGGGGCCCACTCCGCACCCTCAAGAGAGGTGGCCGGGAGCATCAAAATGGGCTGCCAGCTGAATTTTTTTTTTTTTTTTTTTTTTTAGATTTTATTCATTTATTTGACAGACAGAGATCACAAGCAGGCAGAGAGGCAGGCAGAGAGAGAGAGAAGAGGAAGCAGGCTCTCTGCGGAGCAGACAGCCCGATGTGGGGCTCGATCCCAGGACACTGGGATCATGACCTGAGCCGAATGCAGAGGCTTTAACCCACTGAGCCACCCAGGCGCCCCCAGCTGAATTTTTTTTAAGATTTTATTTATTTGACAGAGATCACAAGCAGGCAGAGAGGCAGGCAGAGGGGTGCAGGGAGCAGGCTCCCTGCTGAGCAGAGAGCCCAATGTACGTCTCGATCCCAGGACTCTGGGATCATGACCTGAGCTGAAGGCAGAGGCTTTAACCCACTGAGCCACCCAGGCGCCCCTGCCTGCTGAATTCTGACAGTGGTGGGAGCTTTTCAGGGAAGTGAAGATGGGCAGGGTGAGGGGTAGGCGTAGACGGGGGCTGGACCTCACATGGAGTGGACAGGGAGGGCTTCTCTGTGGAGGTGCCCTCGAACTGAGGTCCGAACAACAGAAGGAGCCGCTGTCTGGTGAGCTCCAGGCCGAGGGCGGGGCAGGTGGAGTCCTAGAGCCGGGCTGTGCTTGGTGATGCCCGCGGCTTGTGACGGGCCCCATCGCTGGCTGCTGCTGGCTCGCCGGGCAGACTTCAGAGGTGCGTGGGGGACAGTGGGTTGTTGGTGTGGAACGCAGAGTGGCTGGGGCAGCAGGAGCCCAGCGGTGTGCCCAGTGCGGGGGTGGGAGGTTGCCGGTCTTGGGGTTCTGAGACGGCAGCTTGGTCTCCAGCCCCGGGGCCCGGCACATCCCTCCGTTATCAGCACTGGAAACCCCAGTAGCTTCACGTCTGCCCCGTTTCCATCTTCAGGATTCACATCCACAAACAGCTGGAGGTAGAGCCCGAGGAGGCCGAAGCTGAAAACAAGCAGAAGGTCCGCAGGAAGACGAAGCGGGGCAAGAAGGAGGCGGAGGAGGAGCTGAGCGGCGGGCCCCTTGCGGAGGTGGCGGCGGAAGCTGCCTCGGGCCCCCTCGGTGAGGTGCTCATGGTGGAGGTGGAGAACGTTGTCCACGAGGACTTCCAGGTCACCGAGGAAGTGAAAGTAAGTCATTGCTGCGGCCCACGGGGCCCCCTGAGCAGGGGACGTGCTCCCCGAGGCTCTAGGCCGTTCGGCTGTCAGGCTCTTGTGGAATGCAGAATGTGCCTCCCCAGCCCCACAAGTCCTAGGAAGAAACCGGCAGCCAGGAGTGAAGGATTGGAACCTGGGTCCGGCCCCAGCCCATGTTGGCTGCGCAGGAACCCCCGGGCTTCTTTCCATACTGGCTCCTTCCGCTCAAGCCCGGGGCGCTGGGGAAGGGGAGCAGGGCCCACTGCCCATTACCCGTGGCTCCTCGGCAGGAAAGCAGCAGCCTTCTGGCCGCCTTGACCCCAGGTGCAGGCCTGCTTGCCACCTTCGTAGCCTGGGGAGCCTGCTGTCACGGTGGTAGGTGCTGTCCTCTTACCTGTTCTGGGGCAGGGAGCAGCAGGGGGCCCGCCTCCAGGGGTGGGTGTGAAGAAAGGCAGAGGTTACGGAAAGCCCCCCACCCTCTGCGCAAGTTCCGGCATCGTCCTGCCTGGGGGAGAGCGCACCCTGCGTAGCCGGCCAGCAGCCTCAATTGGCTCCTGCAGCACCATGTCGAACAGAGTTCTGGGGGCTTCTGAGTTGAGGGAAGGAGTCCTGCGGTCCGCAGGTGACATCTGCCCCGGGCGCTGGGAGGGCCTTGGCTGCGTCTGCCCGGGGCAGCCTCACACCATGCAGCCATGCTGTCCGGAACTCACCGACACGGTCTCTGGTTCTGCGCCATCGGCCCCCGGCGGCTGTCAGGCGCTCCATCTGTGGCTGGTACCACCGAGGGACAAAATGTCAGCTTTTGTCTTGATTCTAAATTATTTAAACCTGGGTGGCTCCCCCGGCGGCTGGACTGGGCCTCAGAGCTTCCTTCCTCTGAGGAAACTCGCGTAGTGGGGGGAGAAAGACCGCGAAATGCATAGGTGCCACAGGGAAAAGAATCAGGGAGACTTGAGGAGGCTTAACGCTCGTGCTTGTCTGCGCAAGCGATGGGCCTCTAACTGCCCTCTGCAGGTTCCTTCTGGAAAGTCCCATCGTTTGAGGGACAAACCCGTAGCTAGAGGCTGAGTGCTTGCAGTGAAGGAACGCACGGCGGCCGCTTCCCGATCCCTCCTGTGCCCTCGTTGGGGTTTGGTGTGCTGGGAGCCGCCTTCCGGAAATCGCCAGGGGCCGGTGGTCGCACCACCAACTGCCCTTGGTCCCGCCAGGAGCATCCTGGCCTTTGTTGTGGCGGTGATGCTCCTGGTGTCCACAGTGTGTGGTGGGGGTGGTCCTCCACCTCCTCGGGGAGTCTGGGCCCAGGGTTCTGGCAGGGGACAGGCTGACAGCCCCGGTGACGCGCAGGGACCTCCCCAGACGGGATTTTCAAGCCAGGGTGTGCTGACGTTGAGGACGCGGGTGTTGGTTGTGAGGCTTGTGCTTGAAATGAAGGAATAAAGAAACCCGCGTCCCCCTTTTTCCTCCAGATGGCTCGTTCTAAGGTCCAGGTTTGACAGGGTGTAAGGAGCTAGGCACTGGTGTTTGTTTTTATGGTCTTGATCCCAAGCCCCCATGGCTGGTGGATTCAGGGTCCACTCCTGGGCGTCTGAGGCCATCCGTGGCCTGGGCCAGGCGGGAGGGGCTCCTTGGGCCACGGCCCCTGCTGGCCCCAGGGATCGATGGCCGCCTCCTTGTTTGCCAGGCCCTGACCGCCGAGATTGTGAAAACCATCCGGGACATCATTGCCTTGAACCCGCTCTACAGGTCGGTCTTCGGTGCCATTCCCCAGGCCTGGTGTGCGGTTAGTCCTCCCTGAGGCCAGGCGGGGGTCTGCCTGCGTCTTTCTGCAGCTGGGTCGGTGGGAGGCTTTCTCAAGAGTGTCGTCCCGAGAGAAAACTGGGGGTGGCCCTGCGGTGGGAGGGTGGAGGGAGATGCCTTACGCAGTGCACGTTTTTTGAGAGCGTGGGCTTGCCCGGAAGCCTTTTCATCATCAGCTGAGGTAGATGGGGGGAGTCTCGTGCGGGGGTCCCTCCACGGCCGGAGGGGGCTTGTGTCTGGCATGGGGTTGTGAGTCTCATGGCTTTAGGACGGGAGGCCCCACCGGCCCGCACCCGGCGCTCCGTGAGCATCCCAGACCTTGACTGTTGCTGCCGGGAAAGGGACAGGCGGGCCAGCGCTGCTGCCGGGCCGGCCCCAGCTGCAGCAGCGCGCTCTGTCCCTGCAGAGAGTCTGTGCTGCAGATGATGCAGGCGGGCCAGCGCGTGGTGGACAACCCCATCTACCTGAGCGACATGGGCGCCGCGCTGACCGGAGCCGAGTCCCACGAGCTGCAGGACGTCCTGGAGGAGACCAACGTGAGTGCGCGGGCCGGCCTCCCGGCCTGGCTGCTTGTCCGGGCTCGGCTTTGCCATTCCACCTCGCGCTCCCTGAGGCCGTCAGGCCACCCCCGCCTCTCAGTCTCTGTGGCGACAGCGGCCGTTCGCTCCGGGTGGGGTCTTTGTTCATCGGGGGGCGTATTTAGCTCGTCACCAGTCTTCTGCGGGGACCAGCGACAGCGCTATGAAAGTTCTCGACCACAGCTTGCAGACGTGCTGGCCTTTAACTGTAGGAGAACTGGGACAGAGGGGGCTTGTCTGCACTTGGGGACGCGTGGCTGGGTCGAGCTGCCCTTGTGCGTCCGTCGGGAGGGGCCTGCTCCCCCCCCACTCCCCCCACACAGAGATGCCCATTTCTGACCATCACTTGCATTTTCCCTTTCTCGGCAGATTCCCAAGCGGCTGTACAAGGCCCTCTCCCTCCTCAAGAAGGAGTTTGAGCTGAGCAAGCTGCAGCAGCGCCTGGGGCGCGAGGTGAGTCCCGGGGAGGGCGGAAGGTGGGCCTCACTCTTGTCCGGGGCGGCGAAGCTCTCTGAGAACCCAGGGCTGGTCCCGGCGCTGAGCCCGGGGCCTGCAGCCCCCCGGATGCCCTCCGTCGCTGTGGAGCTGCTCTCCCGTCCACGTCCTGGGAAGATGCTGGGCACGGGAGCCAGTCTGGGAAGGGGTGGAGCTGTTTCCCGAGGCTCTGCTGATTGTGGCCCAGTCCAGGGGCCTCATGGGTGGTCGGTTGCTTACCGCGCGTGTCGCTTCTCAGAACTGACTTGCTTTTTCCACTTTATTTTCGAGAAAATTTTCAAGTCACATCTTTACGTGGAAAACTTTTAACACTGAGTTATTAGCCCAAGGCAACTTCTTTAATTTTTAATTTTTTTTAAAGTCTTTTTTATTTGAGAGCGAGAGCACACGCGGGGGAGGGATAGTGGGAGAGGGAGAAGCAGGCCCCCTGCTCGGGCCCAGCTTGGGGCTCTATTCCAGGACCTGAGAGGATGACCCAAAGCGAAGGCAGATGCTTAACTGCCAGCCACCCTTTGTGAGGCTCAGACTCATAACCCCGAAGTCCGAGTCGCATCTCGACCAGCTGAGCCCGCACGGTGCCCCGGCACAAGGCAGTCCTTAACGCACCTCCGGTAGGAGACAGGAATGGGGCTTGTAGGCGGGCCTGGTGCTCGGCGGCCTCCGAGCCGTCACCCGCCGCCCTGTCCACGTGGAGGAGCTCCGTGCCCGTGGCGGCTGCACCAGCATCAGGCCGGCTTCACCTGGTCATGGTCAGGACGGAGGATCGAATCCGCTCCTCACCTGGAACTTGGCATCTTTATTTCCAGCTTGGGGAGACTGGGTTCACGGGGGAGGGAGCTGGAGACGGGCTTCCTGTGTCTGGAGGAAGCTGCGCCCCTGGCCCGCGGGCCGTGTGTCGTCCCCCACCCGCACCGCGCTGACGGCTGTGCTCGGGCCGCAGGTAGAGGAGAAGATCAAGCAGACGCACCGGAAGTACCTCCTGCAGGAGCAGCTGAAGATCATCAAGAAGGAGCTGGGGCTGGAGAAGGAGGACAAGGACGCCATCGAGGAGAAGTTCCGCGAGCGGCTCAAGGAGCTCGTGGTCCCCAAGCATGTCATGGACGTGGTGGACGAGGAACTGAGCAAGCTGGCCCTGCTGGACAACCACTCCTCCGAGTTCAAGTGAGCCTCCCGGGGCGGCCCGGCCGTGGGGCGTCCACCCTCGAGGGCGGCCCCCATCTTGCGCCTCAGGCTCAGAGAAGCTGGTGACCGCCAGGGGCCGGGAGGGAGGGTGGGTGCCTTGGCCACTCTCCAGTCACGATGGAGAAACCCAAGAAGCACTTGGCATGTGGCGGTCCGCTCTCGGTGCCCCCGAAAAGACACACTTCTCTTTGTCACTCGTTTCCCGCTGGGCAGAGGCAGCTCAGAGAAGTGGAGTCCGTGAGCAGGGCCTCTGTGCTGCTGGGTGGGGATGGGGCTTTGAACCCAGGGGTGTCTGGCTTTAAGCAGTGCTTCCAGCCAGGGCCCCTCCTCTGCATGGCCTTGAGAGCCTGGAAGTCTCTTGCATCTTCCTGGGTGCTCAGCCTTGCCCTGTGGGTGTGCAGCTCCCAACCCGGGGTCGCTCTCGGGGCAGCGCTGACTGGCCACCAGCCGGGCCTCTGCCACGCATGCCCTGGGAGGGGTCATCTCCCATTTTTACCTCTGCCGCCTCTGGAGCAGGATTCTGAGCAGTCCCTGTGCTGCCAGTGTCCAGGCCCCTGTCCTGGGAGCCGTGTGGTTCCCATGTCGAGGCCTTTGCCGATTACCGGCTCCTCCAGCTGACGTGCCCGGGCGCAGTTCGAGCGGCAGGGGCAGCGGGCGCCGGCACCGTGGATTGGCAATGGCAGCACCAGGCAACGGGCTGGGCTCCGCTCACCGGGTCTGGTCTGTCCCCCGGCAGCGTCACTCGTAACTACCTGGACTGGCTGACGTCCATCCCGTGGGGCAAGTATAGTGATGAGAATCTGGACTTGGCTCGGGCCCAGGCGGTGCTGGAGGAGGACCACTACGGGATGGAGGACGTCAAGAAGCGCATCCTGGTGAGGACCCCTGCGCCCCACCCTTGGGTCCCAGCCTGCCCCCATCTCCATCCCACCCCGTCCCTGTGAGGCCCCCCGCGCCCCTCTCCTAGGTCCCAGGCCTTCCCCCACCCCACCCTGCCTGTACCCCTCCTGCATGTCCTGGGGCACGGGCCACTGGAAGCCTCCGCTGGGCGCCACAGTCCCACCTCCCCGGCTCTTGTTCTGAGCATGCAGGGCGGGCACTGAGCAGCAGGGTGTGTCATCATCTGGATTCCGGACCCAGGATTCCCCCATGGTGGGGTGGGGTCCCAGAGGAGTGGTTTGGGGGGTTTCTGGTCTAGGGTCCAGGAGGGCCTTTGCCGAGGCAGGGCTGGCGGGGTTGGCAGAGGCTGAGGAAGGAGAAGGTGGAGGGCTTCAGGGGGAAGGACTGGCATTGGAGCAGATCAGAAGGCGGCAAGGGCACCCTGGGCCGGGCACACTGCTCTAGGGGCCTCGGATTCCTGAGGGGAGGGACAAGAGTCGTGCCTGAGACAACAGGTGATGGGCCCGGCTCAGGGCCAGTAATTTGTGGCCGGAGCAGCAAGAGGGTCAATACGTTCCAGGATGTGGGAGGAAGGGGTTGCTACCAGCTCATCCTGGCGCCCTGATCACCCAGTCGGTCACTGCAGTCACCTCGGCCCCTCTGGGACATGCCTTGTCCCTTCCACAGCCCCCCGAGGTCTGAAAGGCAACGTGACAGTGGCGAAGGTCACAGCAGGCAGGGCTCCTGAGCGAGGGCGGCGCGGGTCTCATGGGAGCCGGCCTCTGCCCACAGGAGTTCATCGCCGTCAGCCAGCTCCGAGGCTCCACCCAGGGCAAGATCCTCTGCTTCTACGGTCCGCCTGGCGTGGGCAAGACCAGCATCGCCCGCTCCATCGCCCGTGCCCTGAACCGCGAGTACTTCCGCTTCAGCGTCGGGGGTATGACGGACGTGGCCGAGATCAAAGGGCATAGGTAGGCCTGGCCTGGCTCCATTCCTGTGTGTGCGAGGGGGTGTCAGCGGCGAGTGGTGGCCTCCGCTCATGCTGGGCTAAGTGCCGACGAGCCCGGGCACCGCTGCCTGCAGGCCCGGCGGAGTCCGGCCGCTCAGACATCGGCTCAAAATCTTGGCCTCTTGACCAGTAGGAGGGTGGACCCCCAGGAGCGTTTGTTTACCAGGTTCTTGGCAGATGGTCCCCGCCAGTTCCAGCTCCCATCCTACCTGGTTCAGCTCCCCCAGCGCTGCGGCCAGAGTTCCGGAGCAAGGCGCTCTCCCCACTGAGAACAGGGCCGCACGCCCGTGAGGCCTCAGCGCCTCTCCTGATTCTTTGCTCCCTCACCGGGTCTAGCAGGGGCTGGTGCTCTGGGTCCAGGGTCTGAAGACTGCTGGGCTGTGTGCGCGCGCCCTCCGGTTGCAGCGGGCATGGCGTGTTCTCCTGGGGCTCGCATCCTCATGCCTGGTCCTGCTCTGCCCTAGGACCTTTGCACAGACTATTCCTGCTACTCAGAAAACCCTCTTCTTTCAAGTACCCGCACACCTTGTTGCTTCACGTTTTTTTGCTGAGAACGTCTCCCTGAGACATTTCTTGTTCCTGCTTTAATGCCCCTGAGACCGTATTCCAGGTCCCCTGTCCCATCTTACTTTTGTAGCACGTATAAAGTTCATCACACCTCTGAGTTCCTCCTCCATCTCTCGTGCCATTTGTCTGCCCTGCGGGGCCGTATCTCTCAGGCACAAGACTCGTGTCTGCCTTACTCTGTGAGTGCCAGACCTCCGCACCTGAGCTGGGACAGTAGAACAAGGAGGTGGTCAAGAAGCACCCCGACAGGTGCCAGGCAGGTGCGGGCCGTGGGCCCCGGGACCCCAAGGCCTAGGAGGCCATGCTGTGCCCGCGAGGACCTGGGTGGGGAGAGCATTTCTGCTGCCAGCATCGGGCTGCTGCTGACCTCTGTTCTGTTACATTGGGCAGTGTGCACTGGGTTTCACCGTCCGGATAGGAGGTGCTGGCTTCGGGGACAGGTTTGTGCGAGACCTGGTTTTGCATCTGTACCCGGCCCAAGTCAGAGCTGGGGTGAGATGGCGACATTGCCATTGCTGGAGAGCCACAGGCCATCGGGGAGGCCATCAGCCGGTGCCACACGCATCACCTCCCCGTTGGCCACCTCTGGGCGGCCCTCCTTGGAGGCCGAGTGCTACACTGAGAATCTGTGCGCTCTGGGAGCCGGCAGGGGAGGAGCCGACCACTCCAGCTGTGCTCTGCCCCCCAGGCGGACATATGTGGGTGCTATGCCAGGGAAGGTCATCCAGTGCCTGAAGAAGACCAAGACGGAGAACCCCTTGATCCTGATAGACGAGGTGCGCATTGGCTGGGGGCTGGGTGTGCGGCGGGGCTCAGGGCTGACACGGCAGCACGGCTTCTGTTCCTAGCACCCTTCCCCGAGGTCAGACGTCCCTGAGGCCTTCCTGGGCCAGAGCTCCAGACAGTCCCAACCATCTCTCTGAGATCGGACCCATGTTCCCCGCCATTTCGGTTGTCCCCTAGTCCCTGGGGGTCCGCACAGCTACTGGGCCACTTCACACTTCTGTCCTTGTCCTCGGATGACCCCATGGCAGCCCTCCTGCTCCAGGCTCACCCAGTGCCGGGCCCTAGTGCTGGTGAAATGGGGTCCCACCCTCCTCCCTCCTGCCAGGAGCGGGGACCAGTGCCCAGAGCACCCACCTTGCGCTGCCCCTTCAGGTGGACAAGATAGGCCGGGGCTATCAGGGGGACCCGTCATCAGCGCTGCTTGAGCTGCTGGACCCCGAGCAGAACGCCAACTTCCTGGATCACTACTTGGATGTGCCCGTGGACCTGTCCAAGGTGTGTGTGTCCTGCCGGGGAGCCGGGCCCAGTGGGGAGAGGCAGGGGGGCTGGTCCTCCAGAACCTTCCTGCCGGCCTCCCCAGGTGCTGTTCATCTGCACAGCCAACGTCACCGAGACCATCCCCGAGCCGCTGAGGGACCGGATGGAAATGATCAACGTGTCAGGCTACGTGGCACAGGAGAAGCTCGCTATCGCAGAGGTTAGGGTGGGACCCTCGCCCCAGCTCTGGACAGACGGGGGTGCCCACTGCAGCTGGGGGTCGGGGCATATTTGAGGCCAAGTGCCAGGCCCCTAACCAGAGCTGCAGGGGACAGTCCATAGTGGTCCTGCTCGGAGTAGGGATGGCCAGGGTCTGTCCACTGGTGTAGCGTGAGCATGGCCAGGAGCAGCGGCGCGGCCAGCTGTGAGCTGTGTAGCCGCGCACGGGTGACCCCTGCGTGGGCAGGTCCCCGCCCCACCCGCTTTCCGGCTGGATGTCCCATGGCTCCCATTTGCCCCTGCCCGGGCCTGGCATCAGACCCCTGGGCTGTTCCTGCTTGGGGGCTGGTTGTGCATTGCAGGGCTGGCTGTCCTCCGACCGACTGTACCTTGGGGGTTCCCACACCTCGTGTTTGGGTTTGGCGGTTTGCTATAACAGCTCCCAGAGCTCGGGGCCACAGTCTGCTTCCTCACCAGTTTGCTACAGAGGATACAGCCAGGGAACAGCCACGACCATGCATCAAGCCCAGCAGGGCCACGGGCTTCTGTGTCCCTGGGTGCGCCCCCCTTCCAGTGCTGCCCAGTGGGCCCGCCTTCTCCCAGCTCTGCGGCCCAGGCTATTCAGGGAGGCTTCCGATCCTGTGCATTGTTGAGTAAATCATGATCCGCTGGTGCCGGACTGGCCCTCTAGTCTCTCCTCTCCCTGGGGGTCAGGACCGAGGCTGACCAGTACCCACCCACCGCACCCCACCCACCGCACCCCACCCCGGCCCTCAGACCCCCACTCCAGGGGCCGCCTCACTGGTGCAGGCCCCGGTAGGGTGGCAAGGGGCCCTGGGAGGCAGCAGCAGCTGCGCTGCTCCCCCCGCTCTCCTGTAGACCCACGCTGTACAGAGTTCTCCTACCCCACTCTCCGGGCTCCAGAACAGGAATGAGGGAGAGACCACCGTGAAGGTGACGTTGGAGGAACACAGCAGGGCTATCCATGCACTGTGGGGGGCCGTGTGCTGGGCCCTCCTGGTCCCCTCCCCCATTGGTGCCGCTCTCTATCCCGCTGCACAGCTGTCCCAGGGCCAGCACCCCTGCCGCCCGTCTTCCCACCGGCTGTGGGCCTTTGAGTTCTGTGGCCGCGGAACGCTTGTCCGAGGCCCAGGCTCAGCCGGAATTCAGGTCTCTGCGTTTCCTAGACCTTACTGGTCTCCTGGCCGGGGGCTGGCTTCCTACCCAGAAGAATGTTAGAGCAGAGCCAGGTTTCTCTCTAGAGCCAAAGGAAGGTATTTCTGACTTGTGGTTTTCTTGCTGGAAGGGAGTCGAGCACATTTTTTACTGAGCCCATTTCAGCCCTCAGGTGCTGGGCCCCAGCTCTCGGGGCCTGCTAGTGGCCTCCTGTCCCCTGCTCTGGGAGGGGAGCCAGAGGAGCTCTTGGCTGAGTTAGTTACAGGGGTCCTGGGGCCTCCCCCGCCGGCCAAGGAGCGGGGCAGGTTTGGGGACCTGGACAGGGAACTTCTTTTAAAACTTTGAAGGGGCGGGACGCCTGGGTGGCTCAGTTGGTTAAGCAGCTGCCTTCGGCTCAGGTCATGATCCCAGCGTCCTGGGATCGAGTTCCACATCGGGCTCCTTGCTCGGTGGGGAGTCTGCTTCTCCCTCTGCCTCTGCCTGCCATTCTGTCTGCCTGTGCTCGCTCTCTCCCCCTCTCGCTCTGATAAATAAAATCTTTAAAAAAAAAAAAAAAAACTTTGAAGGAGCAAGAAGAACATGGACTTACAGAGGCTTCGGGGCCAGCCCATGTCAGTTGACAAACGTACTGACGTGTAAGGTTGTGTCCCCCATGTTTGCATTGCCTTCTACCCCAGAGCTGGTGCTCAGGCCTCTCTGTCCCATGACTGCTGTATGGCAGGGGTCGGGCTGGGCTGTGAGTGACCTTGTAGCCTCTTGACCTTCCCATTCCTGTCTCTTCGGGGTGGCAACCCCGAGTGTGAGGGTGAGCCCAGGGATCCAGGAGACCTTCCTGGAGGGGTGATGTCTTAAGTGCCATTTGGAGGAAGGGCAGGAATGTAACCTGGACAGAGGACGGCCCAGGAGCAGAGCCCTGGGAGCTTCTGGAGGTGGCAGGCCGGGCCTCCGTGGGCTCCCAGGAGGGCCTGGCGCCCGCCATGCACTCTGCCCAGACTCCCTGCCTCCCTTCCTCCCCGCCCTGCTGGCTCCTTACCCTCAGGTCTCCACTTTGGTGCTCCCTCCTGGGGCAGCATTCCCCGAGCGCCCCGCCCCCCGAGCCCGGGGATGAGAGCTTGTGCAGACAGATGCTGGGGCCACCTCCATTACCTCTAGCCAGCCAAGGGTTGTGGGAAGGTTTCGGGGGTGAGTGGGGGTGGGGGCACGCGGGAGAGGCACCCGTTCCTGGTCCCAAGGCCCCGAGGGTCCTGATGGCGGCGTGCTCCTCCTGCCAGCGATACCTGGTGCCTCAGGCACGTGCCCTGTGTGGCCTGGACGAGAGCAAGGCCAAGTTGTCGGCGGACGTGCTGACCCTGCTCATCAAGCAGTACTGCCGGGAGAGTGGCGTGCGCAACCTGCAGAAGCAGGTGGAGAAGGTGAGCCGGGCAGCTGCGGGGAGCGGGAGGCCTGCAGGCTGTGCGGGCGGGTGGGGGCTGACTCAGGGACCTGTCCTGCCAGACCCCACTCCCAGGAGGTCCCCAGAGGAGGCCTGTCCACAGAGACAGGGAGGAGCTGGTGGGAGCCGGGGCTGGGGCAGTGGGTGGAAGGGTCTGTACTTCATGGGGATGGACCCTCCATTTGGGGAGATGGAAAGAGATTCACATGTGGAGACAGATGTGAATGTACTCGATACCGTGAAGCTGCAAACGCGGAAGTGGTTGAACTGGTCACTTTATGTACTTTATCCCGATGTTAAGAATTAAAAAGCGGAGTGCCGGGCGCACGCTCACGCTGCTGCCTCGCCTGCTCCAGGTGTTGCGGAAGTCCGCCTACAAGATCGTCAGCGGCGAAGCCGACCAGGTAGAGGTGACACCCGAGAACCTGCAGGACTTCGTGGGGAAGCCCGTGTTCACCGTGGAGCGCATGTACGATGTGACGCCGCCCGGCGTGGTCATGGGGCTGGCCTGGACCGCCATGGGTGAGCGGCAGAGTCCTCGGAGCCCCCTCGGCAGAGGGAGTCCAGGAGACCGGGGGCTGATCAGGGAGGGGAAAGATGGGCCCCCAAGGTGGCAGGAGTGCCCCACAAGCCTTATTTGCGTTGGGAGTCCCTCTGGCCTGGGGGCGGGGCTGCCACCCAGCAGTGGGGGCTTCCTTACGCAGGTGACGTCACTCCACCCCAGGCGATGGGTGGTGCCGTGGGAGGAGTTTGCAGACCAGGCGGGCTGAGTGGCGTGCTGCCTGCACATCTGGATGAATGTAAAGGAACTGGGGTTCGGCGCTGGGAGGCTGCACCCTCGCTGTGCCCACCAAAACGAAGCAGAGGGCAGCAGCCGCCCCAGGGGCAGTGCTGCATTGTGGAGAGGCAGGCGGGCATCAAACCAGGGAGAGGGCCCAGAAGGAACACTTGGGGTGTTCCCCAGGCACCCCACTGTGAAGGTTGGGGGAGGGGTCCTAGGATTCCCAGCCTCTGCCTGCTGGTTCCCAGGAGGCTCAACGCTGTTTGTTGAGACGTCCCCTCGGCGGCCCCGTGACAAGGATGGTAAGGGGGACAAGGATGGAAGCCTGGAGGTGACAGGCCAGCTGGGGGACGTGATGAAGGAGAGCGCTCGCATCGCCTACACCTTCGCCAGGGCCTTCCTGATGCAGCGCGAGCCCAGCAACGATTACCTGGTGACCTCCCACATCCATCTGCATGTGCCCGAGGTGAGGACCCACCTGGCAGCCCGGTCCCTGGTCCCTTGCCCCGGGCTGTGCCCACCTGTCATCCAGCCTGCCCACCCGTCATCCAGCCTGCCCACCCGCATCTCCCCACCAGGGTGCGACCCCCAAGGATGGCCCGAGCGCCGGCTGCACCATCGTCACGGCCCTGCTATCCCTGGCCATGGACCGGTCTGTGCGGCCAAACCTGGCCATGACAGGTGAGGTGTCCCTCACTGGGAAGATCCTGCCAGTGGGCGGCATCAAGGAGAAGACCATTGCGGTGAGTCTCACCCCCTCTGCCCCGGGATGGGTCTAGACTAGAGGGCCCCCAGGAGACACGGTGTCCTTGCAGAGTTGGTGTAGGCCTCAGGCAGGCAGGGAGGGTACTAGGGTTTGGGTCCGTGTTGAGTGTAGTGTCCAGCTGTTCTGCTCCGTAGCGATCCTTTGTCTCTCCAAGATTTCCATCTTGGCTGCTCTCAAGCTAGCAGGGCTTCCTGCTTCCTCAGCCAAGCACCAAGGATGGCAGAGGCAGAAAAAGCGGGAGAGTCTGGTCTGGGAGTACGAGGCCTTGTGTTGGCCAGTTAAGTCCTGTGCTTCTCCCTCAGTGCTGGGCTCCCATCCTTGCGTCCAACCCGTGATCCCGAACTCCTGAAACCAGGACGCCCCCATCCGTCCCTTGACCAGCCCACTAGGCAGAGTTCACGTCTGGGGACTTCAGAGGCTCTATACACTGTGCTTTCCCCGGTTGCAAAGTGGAAGAGGAAATAAGGCTGCATTCACTGTGTCCCTGGGTGGTGCCAGGTGGCCAGTGGAAACCATTGTTCCCCAGGGGGTAGTCAGGCAGGGTGAAATTGGGGCTGGTGGCCTGTGGGCCGAACACAGACCAGCATCCAGAGCTCACAGGTGCTCACTCGGGCTGTGCCTTGCTTTAATGCACTTCGTGTTCGGATCCTGTTTACTTGTAGCTGCCAAAACGCTTAACTGGCTCTGGTTACTGTCATTGATTAAAACCGGGGCTTCTGCGGGAGCAGTCTGCCGGAACGGAGGTCAGGGATGGCCCCGGGCTTCCAATTTCTCAGCTGTGAGGCCTGTGTGAAGGGGAGGCCGACGCCCCGTCCCATAGCCCTTCCATTCACCCTCTGGCCCTCCCTCCCAGGCAAAGCGAGCTGGGGTGACGTGCATCGTCCTGCCGGCGGAGAACAAGAAGGACTTCTACGACCTGGCTGCCTTCATCACGGAGGGCCTGGAGGTGCACTTCGTGGAGCACTACCGAGAGATCTTCACCATCGCCTTCCCTGAGGAGCAGCCGGAGGCCTTGGCCGTGGAGCGGTGACGGCACCTGGGCTCACTGGCATGGACAGGCCCGTTTGGGCCAAGCAGTCAGTGGACCAGGAGCCCGGGACCGCTGAGCCCTCCGGAGACCCGGCAGAGGCCCGAGGAAGGGCCACAGCAATGGCTAAATCACGGCGCCCCGCACGGATGATGAACTATTTAATTATGATTAAAACGCCTTTCCAGGACTGCTCGCCTGCTTGTTCTGTGCCCTCCGGCGCCTGCCCCTCCCCAGTGCGCGGCGAGGACTCCCCAGCCTTCACACCAGCACGACACCCCGAGTTCCAAAAACGCTTTATTACAGACGGGCGGGGGGCTCAGTCCTTCTTGGCCGCCGCTTTCCTCATGGCGGCGAGGACGTTGCTCAGCTCCTCTCGCTTCCTCTTGGCGCGGATGTGCGTCCCCACCTGCCGGGCAGGGAGCGCGCTCAGTCGGGGAGTCGGGGACCCGGGACCCCGAGCCCCGGCCCGCGACCCCGCACCTACCCTTTTCTTGATGAACTTGAGGGCGCGCTTGTCCTTGGACACCTTGAGCAGCTCCATGGCCCGCCGCTCGTACGGGGCGAAGCCGCACACCTCTCGGATCATGTCCCGCACGAACTTGGTGTGCTTGGTGAGGCGCTGCGGGGCGGGCAGCGCTCAGAGCCGGGGCCGCCCGCGGTCCTCGGTCCCGTGCGCCCGCCCCCCCTCGCCAGGGCGGACCTACCCGGGCCCGCGCCTCCTCCCGCGGCCGGCCTCGCCCCTGCGTCCGGGCGGGCCCCGCCGACCGTTCCCCGCGTAGGCGCTTCCCAGGGGTCTCCGCCCTCGGCCGGGGCGAGCCCTGCGTCCCCCGCCGCTCCCCCCGTCGCCGGGGCCGTGCCCTCCTCCCGCCAACGCGGCCCCCGACGGCGCGCGCCCGCACTCACCCCGCGGCGGCGGCTGTGCCTTGGCTTGCTCACGTTCTTGGTCACTTTGTGGCCCTTGTTGAGGCCCACGGCCATAGGGTAGCGCAGAGCCATGGCTGCGGACGGAAGTGGAGAGGGACGTGGGGCTGAGTCTGGGCTCGGCCCCCGCCGCCCGGAACCCCGCGTCCCGACTCCCCCGGGTTCGCTCGCGGCGCCCAGCCGTAGCCCGGAGCCGCGACGGGGCCCGGGAGCCCGGATGGCAGCAGATCCCAGTCGCCCGGCGCCCCACTAACCTGCAGCTCTCCAATGGCTCCCGCGGCGGAAGGGCTGTGGCCTCGCGGAACTCTGGGATTTCTAGCTTCCGCGGGTCGAGCGGGCCAGAGCGGCAGGAACCCCGCGGGCTCCCCCTGGAGGCTGGAGGCCATGCGGTTCCCGCCCCCCTTCCCCCAAGCGCATGCGCAAACCGTCTTCTGCGCACCAGTGCTCAGTACCAAAATTAGCCTTAGCTGGAGTTGCCATGGCTTCGTTTGCGGAGGACTTGAGTGTTCCAGTCCTACTTTCCGGGGGCTTGCGGACCCGTCGCCAGGGACTTCAGCTCCTGTACTTGGGTTTCCTCTTGTATAGAATGAAAATAATAAGGGCCGCCTGGGTGGCTCAGTCGGTTAAGCATCTGCCTTCGGCTCAGGTCTTGCTCCCAGAGTCCTGGGCTGGAGGCCCGCATGGGGCTCCCTGATCATGGGAGCCTGCTTCTCCCTCTCCCTGGTCGTGCTCTCTCTTAAATAAACAAACATTTTTTTTAAGTCTTTATTAGAATGAGGACAATAATAGCAGCTATTGCGAACTGTTTGAATAAGATATAATGATACTTGATACAAAATAAAACTTCCATAAATAGGGGTGCGTGGGTGGCTCAGTGGCTTAAGCCGCTGCCTTCGGCTCAGGTCATGATCTCAGGGTCCTGGGATCGAGCCCCGCATCGGGCTCTCTGTTTGGCAGGGAGCCTGCTTCCCTCTCTCTCTTTGCCTGCCTCTCCATCTACTTGTGATTTCTGTCAAATAAATAAATAAAATCTTTAAAAAAAAAAAACAAACCTTCCATAAATAGGTATCGGCTTCATTCTATATGACACCAAACTCTGTGTTAGAACTGAAGAGGATGATTTGGTATAGTAACCCCTGATGGCGTTTGATATAAGTTTAGGTCGTGCAGGGACAGGAGGTGTGGTAGAAATAAACAGAAACCACTTTTTTTTTTTTTTTAATGATTTTGTTTATTCATTTGACAGATCACAAGTAGGCAGAGAGGCAGGCGGGAGGTGGAGTGGAGGCAGGCTCCCTGCTGAGCAGAGAGCCTGATGCGGGCTGATCCCAGGACCCCAAGATCATGACTGGAGCCTAAGGCAGAGGCTAAACCCACTGAACCACCCAGGCACCCTTATCTTTTAATCCTACTCATCCCCCAAATGATGGTCTCCATTTGGGGCTAGTCTGGGGTTAACCCTTCTAACTCTTGCTAATTCTAGAGCCTTCCACATCCAACAATAGCTAGCATTTTGTAATGTTGTATTCATCCTCCAGTTGTTGTCTGTAAAGTTGTTTTTTCTTTATGCAAACCACATTAACTTATCATCTTAGAAGAACTGTTCATTTTTCACTAATTGATGTAAATATCCGTGAAGTGCAAATAGAAGTAGCCCAAACTTTAAAGCCCGTTGTCAGAATCCAACCTCCTGCCACCGACTTTCTCCCTCTGTTTTTTTTTTTCTCCCTCTCTTTTTTAAAGATACTATTTATTGGGGCACCTGGGTGGCTCAGTGGGTTAAGCCACTGCCTTCGGCTCAGGTCGTGATCCTGGGGTCCTGGGATCGAGCCCCGCATCGGGCTCTCTGCTCAGCCGGGAGCCTGCTTCCTACTCTCTCTCTCTGCCTGCCTCTCTGCCTGCTTGTGATCTCTCTCTGTCGAATAAATAAATAAAATCTTTAAAAAAAAAAAGATACTATTTATTTATTAATTTGAGACAGAGAGAGAGCACAAGTAGAGAGGAGGATCAGAGGGAGAGGGAGAAGCAGACTTCCCAGTGAGCAGAAGCCCAATGTGGGGCTCCATCCCAGGACCCTCGGATCACGACCTGAGCTGAAGGCAGACACTTCACCAACTGAGCCCCAAGATGCCCCTTCCTCCTTCTCTCTCAGCACATTTCTTTATCTATAAAATGGAAACAATGGTAGCACCAACTTCCGGTTGTGAAGATGCCACGAGACCACTCATGTCAAGGGCTCAGTGCCTGATACACATTTTCATCATTGGCACAAAAACCACATACTTTACACTGCAAATAAGACCTTTGGCCCACTGACTCTGTACCTTTTCTTTGACCCCTGACCTCCTGGGGTAGATCTATCCCTTTCAGCTTCCACTTCTCCACTGGCAAATAGGGTGGAGAGGTCCCTCTTTACCCACCTCCCACCAGCAAACTGGAGAAACAGAGCACCACGAACAACCTACGAGTAAAGGAAGAAGGGTTTTATTATGAAACAGAAGGCTGGGTCCAGCCCAGAACACATTCTTTCCCGCCTTCCCTGCCTTAGACCCCGTGGGCAGGTGGTCAGTTTGAAGGCTGTCCCCTGCTTGGGGCAAGGGTAGGGGGACGCTCCAAGGCTGAGCGAGTGCAAAGAGGATCAGAGATGCCCTGGTTCCAAGTGGGAGATGGACAGGGTTCCCAGGGTTCCCAGGTCTCAGGGGTCTAGGCAAGTCACGCCACCTCTCTGAGCCTTAGTTTACTCATCTGCAAAATGGAAGCAGCAACTGTGTCACCGAGGGTGGCCCAGAAAACGGAGGTAACGCTTTCCAAGTTGCTGACTGGCTGCCTGGCCCACCATTAGCACTTGCACACCCGCAGCTGGGGCTGTTTCCAGGGGCTGGTAGTTTTTCTCGATTGTCCTTGTCTGTCTTGATGACTCTGTCTTGAGCCACGGCCACCAGCTCAGAGGTGTTTCGGTTTGTGTCACCGCTCCAGGGCGGATGGATGGAGGGTTCCCCTCTGGAAGGATGAGGGCCACCCCCGGGAGCTCAGGCAGCAGCGGCAGCCGAGACATTGAGCTCCTGGCGGATGAACCAGGCCCTCGGGTGCGGCAGCCATCCCCGCAGCAGACAGAGCAGGTGGAAGCGCCAGGGGTAGAAGACGCCCGGGGCGCGGGTGGCGCCACCGCGGATCACCGCCAGGGCTGCCTTGGGCCCTGGGGCCGCCTTGGCCCTCGAGACGCCCCTGCGGACGGAAGGATGCGGGGGAGACTGCAGGCGGGCGGCCCCCCACCGCTCCCCTCCCGCCCCGGATGGCCCTGGGGCCTCACCTGACTCCCTCGGCGGTCGAGGCGCGATCCCGGAGGCCCAGGACGCACATGGTGATGGCCACGTTCACGTCCTGCACGTCCAGCTCCCGCCGGAGAGAGCCGAAGAAGCCGTCCAGCGCGAACTTGGCCGCCGAGTACGGGCTGGAGAAGGATGTGGGCACAGGGCCTAGGAGCGCGGGAGGGCACCCCTGAGCTCCCCCTCCTCCAGGCAGCCTTCCTGCCCTCTCCAGGCTCGCCCGCCTCGAGCCCTGTGGCCTCCCGACTCCCCGCCCCACGGGCCCGCACCGAGCAGCGAGGACACGACCACCAGAGAGCCTTTGCTGTCCGTCAGGCTGGGCAGCGCCAACGAAGTCAGCTGCACGTAACTCAGGAAGTTCACCTGGAGGCGGTGGTGACTGCGAGTCACCGCTTCGCGGACAAACTGCTGCCCGGGAGGGGCGGGGACTGGCGGCGGTGGGAGGGGCCTAGGAGGGGCCGGACCTGGGGTGGGAATTGAGAGGGGCGGAGGGTGCAGCCCGGGGATAGCAGGGGTGAGGCGCTGGGCGCGGCGGGGCGGGGCACCTGCAGGAGCCAGCGGGTCGCCTGGACGCTCCGAGACCGCGTGCCTGCCGGGGTGGCGCCGAGGTGGTTCAGCACGAGGTAGTCCAGCCCTCCTGGCCCGGAGACGCCCATCAGCAAGGACTAGTCCTTGAGGCCCCGCCCCTGGCCCAATTATCTTGAACTAGAGAGCTGGGGCCAGAGCACTGAGCCAGTGAGTTCCGCCCCGGGTAGCTCCCCGCCTAATATCAAAGAGATCAGGCCCTACTCCCCGGATCTTGCCAGGTTTCGTCCCTGATCCAATAAGGCCCAATGCCGAGCAATAAGGCCCAGTTCAGAGTTGCGCTCCCTGGAGGCAATAAGGTCCCACCCCCCTAGCCACGCCCCAGACAGCATAGTCCTCCCCCCACCGACTGCCCCCGCCCCACCGCCTTCGGGTCCTGCCCTTAAGGCCTAGGCCAGGGTCCCAGAGTGCAGGCCCGCCGCTCACCCAGCTTGTCCAGCGCAAACTGCACCACGCGCTCGGGCACCTCCGGGGAGGCCATGTCCGCAGCGATGAAGAAGACCTTGGGAGCGCCCAGCTTCCGGCAGTTCCCCACCACCTGGCGGGGGGGTGCAGAGCTACCCGTGGGCCATCCACCGGGGCTGGGCCCCTCCACCTGCTAGACCATTGGGGCCCCACCCTCAAGCCCCCTCCCCGACCTTGAACTCCAAGTGACATTCGACATTGTTCCCAAGCGCTGCCACTGGAGTCACAAACTGGCAGCCTGGGGGCCCAAATCGGGTACATTTTATTTGCTCAATACCAACATTTAAAACTCAGGAAACTTCATATAAATCTCGACAGTTCTGGCCTTTCTAGAAATTTTGCAAGGTTTGTCCCCAAGGACTGTAAATCTCCGTGGAGCCACAATGGGCTGCTGCTAAGGAGTGTCCACCCACCCCTCTTTTGAGAACCCTGGCTGTTGGCACAGGCTTTGGACACCACCAATAATCCCATTTTTAAGGAACACTCCCTGTTTTACACTCACTGTCTTAATGGATCAACCCAACACTGTAACCGGTGAGAAGGTACTTTTGTGGTCTCTGGCTTGCAAAAGTGGAAACTAAGGCTTAGGGACTAAGCTACGCCCTTAAGGCCACCCAGGGGGCCTGGATCTTGGCAAGGAAGGGCCCTGTTTTCCAGCCACTCCCCACCACCACTCAGCTGGAAATGGGTGGTCTCACCTTCTGCAGGAGGGCCTCGGTGTGGGCTGTGAGCACCAGGTGGGAGCCCAGGCGGGCGTAGTGATACGCCAGCTCCTCCCCAACGCCGGCGCTGGCCCCGGTCAGCAGCACTCGGGCTCCCTGGAGGCTAGCTAGCAGGGCGCAGGGGTGGTCAACCCGAAAGGGGGAAGGCAGCACGGGACAGCTGGCCGGATTCTTCCCTCCCCCACCAACAGGCACTCACCAGGGTCGAAGTTGTCATCCCAGTAGTAGGAGAAGAACAGGGCCCCCAGCCCGGTGAGAAGCAGAACCTTCATGGCCCACCCTGGGTCTGTAGGTTCTGCAGCGGGAGAGAGGACGGCGGGCAGGGACCTGGCCCACAGCCATCCCCATTCCCCCAACGAGGCCCTTGTTTGATGAAGATGCTCCCGGCCCTGCCCTCTCTCCTCCATCTGGCAGCCACCACCTGGTCCAGGGCACCACACAGCTTTCCCTGGGCCTCTTCAGGGTTTTCTCCCTCCGCCAGGCAGCCTAATTACATCTTGCCTCCCCGTTTCACTGAGGACAAAAGCCAGGCTCCTTGATGGTCAAAAGGGCCTTGGGGAGCGGGGGGGGGGGGGGGGGGGGGGGGACCAGCCCTTCCAGCTCACTCGGCTGTTTGCCATGCCCCGCCTCCTCACGGTTTCTCAGAACTAGCCAGTCTCCAGCCAGCCTCAGGGCCTTGGCATAGGCAGTTGCCTCTGCTAGGAATGCTCTTCCCAAATAGAACCTAATGAGTTGCTCTCTCACTTCCTGAAGTCAGCACCAAACGGACCTTCTCCAAAGGAAATTCCCTGGCCTCCTTCTCTAAAGCTACTCCTGGTCCCTGTCCCTCCCTGGCCTCGGTCTACAACGTCTTGACATGACCCGAAATTATCCTGATGGGTTGTTATATGTTCACTATCCCTCTCTCCTCCCTGGCTGTCAGCTCCAGGAGGCGAGAAGGAAATGGAAACCTGGAGCTGCTTGGTTCACTGTCGGGTCCTCGGGGCCCCAAATGGTGCCAGGCATGCTGTAGGTGGTCGGCAGATACCAGACTGACCCTGAGACCTGGAGTGATACGAGGAACATTGGAGGGAAGAGCTAGGGGCAGGGGGCAGGAGGTACAGAAAGACGGCTCTGTCCGGAGACACCCAGAAGGAATCTTAGGGCTCGGTAGGAGACACAGGAGCAGTATCAGTGGGATTAAGATGTGACTTCAGCTGTGGGAGTGGATTTACTTGTTCCAGAGAAAAAGTGAAAGAAAGAAATGGGCCAAATGCTTAACATTGGTGGGGGCCGGGGGCGTTCATGAATCTTCCCTGAGAAAGGCACAGGCCCATCACATCTTGGGGTTTCTGTCCTCTGAACTCAGTGGGACAGAGAGGAGAGGGAGACTTCCAGAACGGAGAGATGGTGGGTTGGGCTGTCCTGAGGTCTCTAGATTAGGTCTCAGTCCTTTGCCCCCTATTGCAAAGTCCCAGCTGCCTCCCCCCTGCCCCCCCTACCCTCCTTCTCCCTTCCTTCCACCCTATGCTTTTCGGGCAGCCAAAGCGATCTTCCAAAGAAATCTGATGTTCCCCTTCCTGCTCCAAACCGTGTTAGGGTTCGCCACTGCCCCCCATGGAGACCTAGCTCCTCACCTCAGTGCCTCGAGGGTCTGGCCCAGGCTCACCGGTCCAATCTCATCTTCCACCATTACCGTCTATGAATCTTTCTCAGCTCTCAGAAAGGTGAACTCGCTCTTCCCCAGTCATGGCAGCCATCCCACCTCTCCCCACGTTGCAGGGGAAACCCGTGGAGCCCCGCAACCTGACCCTCTTCCAACCTTGACCACAGCAGCCTCTCAGGGCAAGGTGCGGTGGGGCGGATGAATGGCTGGCTGGCCGTCTGGGTGGATAGATGGAGGGATGGAGGGAGGGATGAAGCGGCCGCCGGCGACCGGGGAGGACGTGGGAGAACCAGACCCTCGCAGAACGTACTGGTCCCCTGACCTCGCCAGGCCTTAGTTTCCCCTCTGGACAAAAAGGGTGTACGACGTGCTGCGCGCTCCCAATCTCGCACTCACCCGCTCGGGCCTCAGGTTCTCTCGCAGTCCAGCGGGACTGGATCCGGACCTGGGAACCCGGCGCGCACCCCTCGGGGCTCACTAAGAGGCCGGTTCGGCCGGGCCCCCGACCGCGCCCCCTCCCGTAGGGCCCAGGTCACGTGACACCGAGCCCACCTCCTCAGGGGGCGGGCCTAGCTACGAGAACTCCCTGCCCGAGCGTTGCCCGGCAACGGCCTTCCACCGGGCTAGCCCCCTCCCGGCACCGGTACTGATCCCGGTCCCGCCCCCTCGACGAAAGCCCCACCCCGGATCAGATCACGTGATTCAGGCTCCGCCTCCCTCGTTCAATTCCGACCTCGCGTTGCCATGACAATGTTATCGGTACCTTCTTCCTGGGCCTGGGCCCTCAGTCTCCCGCGCGGGCGCGGGTGGATCTCCCGGGCTCCGAAATCTTCCTGGGTCACTTTCAGGTCTCACTCTAGACGCCTGACTCCTCTTTCTCCCCCACGCCCCCCGGGCGGTGCCAGGCCGGACTGCATTTCCCAGGAGCCTCGGCGGCGAGGCGAGGCTTCCGGCGCCTCACGGGGCGGTGCTGACTCCATTTCCCAGGCAGCTTTGCGGCAGACGGGCTCTGAAGATCACTCCCCTCGGGATCCTTTCAATCCCTTCGCGGTGGGACTGCGGTCCCTCTTCTGGCGTCTCTGAGCCGTAGCGCGACTTCGACTCCCGCAGGCCTTTGCGACGCACCGGGACGACTACACTTCCCACAGGCCGCTGCGGCGCTGTCACCGGAAGCGGCGGGCGAGCCGAGTGTCCTTGCGCGCGGAGCCGGGCGACCATGGTTCCCCGAGTGTGGTCGCTGATGAGGTGCGTCGGGCTCCAGGGCGGGCCCCGAGCCCCGGAGCAGGTCCCCTCCCGTGGGCACCCCCTCTGGTTTGCTCCCAACTGGATCTCCGAATTCCGTGGTGTCAGGTCCCGCGTCGCGCAGATGGGGAAACTGAGGTTCAGGCGGGGACGGCCTTCCCGAGATCGCTTGTCGCGCGTCGTTCCCGCCTCCCAGCGAGCCCTTGCCCCTTGATCGTGTCCGAGCGCCCTCGGATCCCCAGTTGCCTCCTCTGTAAGGTGGGCATGTCACAGGCGCCCTGTCAGGAAGCGACGTATGACACACAGGAAGCGACCAGGGCCACTCGGAAACCCCTCGAGGGTGGCGCGCAAGTCGGGCCTGCTGGGGCTGGCAGGCAGAAAGCCAGGGCTCTCCGGTCTTCACGGTTCCCTGCTTTGTGCGGGATCAGGAGTGACCCCTTTTCCTCTCCGGGCCTCAGTTTACCAGTTAAATGAGGCCGAGAAGCTCTGCTTTCTTTGTGCAGTGTGGGTTGAGAGCTGTGCACAGTAGGTGCCAGGCACGCCTCTGGGCTGGGGGGATGGGGGGTGGCTCGTTCTGTCGTATGAGCTGCCTGGCCTCAGGTGTGTCACTGCTAGGGCTGCGGCGCCCGCGAGGCCGACTCCTCCCCACGACTGGCCGGCTGTGCCCGAGGAGCTGCTGAGCGGCTGTCCTTCCCCGACCACAGGTTCCTCATCAAGGGCAGTGTGGCCGGGGGTGCCGTCTACCTGGTGTATGACCAGGAGTTGCTCGGGCCGAGCGAAAAGAGCCAGGCTGTCCTTCAGAAGGCTGAGGAGGTAGTGCCCCCAGCCATGTACCAGTTCAGCCAGTACGTGTGTGAGCAGACCGGTCTGAAGATGCCCCAGGTACCCTGAGGCTGGGAGCGAGGCTGAGGCTTGGTCGGAGGAGGGTTTCATTTCCTGGGTGGCTTTTGGTCCCTGGTCCCTCCAGCCCTGCTTGGTGTCCTCCGCCTTGGGCTTTGTGCTGCCCTTCCCTGCCTGGGGAAGGGGCTGGGGCTGCTGGCTGGGCCTTCCCCTTTTCACCTGCCCCTTCTCGCCTCTCTTCCCAGCTCCCAGCCCCTCCAAAGTTTAACTTTCACATCCGCGACACCTGGAATTCAGGTAGGCCCTGGTCCCGGTGCTTGGGGGGTGGCCCCCGATATCCCCCAGTCTAGGACCCTCTACCACCCCTTCCTGGTCATTCCTTCCCGTCGCTCCCCGTGCTGCTCCGCGCAGCTCCCGTGGATCTAAAAGAGGAAAAGGGGCAGAGATCTCAGGGACCCTCTTTTCAGGACGGGTCATCGTGTGACCTCAGACAAGAGGAGGCCCTGCCCCACCTCTGCCTCAGTTTCCCTGTGTGGAACCGATGGAGCTGGAACGGGTGCCTCTAAAGGCCTTGCAGAGCTAGGGTTTCCAGGGGGCCGGTGTCGGTGTACTAAAGCCGGGGGCTGAAGGCGCTGGGCCCTCCCTCTCCACAGGCATCATTACGGTGATGTCCGCTCTGTCCGTGGCCCCCTCCAAGGCCTGCGAGTACTCCAAGGAGGGCTGGGAATATCTGAAGGAGCGAACCAAGTAGCCTGTCAGAAGAGGCCACCCGCCCCGGTCAGGAACAGGGGCAGGTACGCCACAGACCCGGAGACTCCAGACTGGGACTGGGACCCCACTCCAAGGGCAGCTCCCGGCCTTGCCGGCCCAATAAAGGACTTTGGAAGTGCTCCCCGACCCGTGTGCTGGTCCCGGGGACTTGGGTGGCCTGGCTGGTGCTCGGAGCGCAGGGTTCCCGGGCTTCTGGCGCCCAGCAGCTCCTCGGGCCATGGGTTCACCCTTCGCTGTCCAGGGCCCTGCCTGCTGAGTCCCCAACCTGGTATGGGAATGGGGAGCAGACACTTGGCCCTGGTGCCCCATAGACTGTGCGCAGGGCCCAGGAATGGGTTGGGGAAGTACTGATGGCCAGGCCAGGTTGGGGGGGGTTCTCAGCTCGTGGAGGGCTGAGCCCAGAGTGGGGTTATTCTGGAGGTGGGGATTCGGGGTGGGCACAATTCATCTCTTCACCGGTCTACATGGCCAGGAGTTCCTGTGGCCGCTGAGTCTCTGTCTGGCTCAGCTCACTGATGCCCGTGTGTCATCTCATCCTGACGTCCCTTGCCTGCTCTACCCGCAGTCCACCCTCCCCACCATCTGGGGATTCCTGGGACCACAGGCTTCGTGGTCATTACAATGGATGTGGGGGGCTCCCCTACCCTCACATGTCCGGCCTCCCAGCTCCCCCTGCTCCCCTGGGAAGGCTTTCTCACCCCACACTGGGTCAGCTGCCTGGTGACCTAATGCTCCTCCCCACCGGGCTGAAGCGCCAGGTGGGCGGGCCCTGGGCATACTCCCAGCCGGGAGGGCATCCCACCGTGATGGCAGTGGGAGGAAACCTGTGTCCCAGACAGACGGACGGTAGGAAGTGGGCTTGGCTGGGACCTGGAGACTCAGCCAAGACGCCTCTCTAGGAGCTCGGAGCACGCCTGGGCGACAGGGCCCTGAGCTGGCACAGGATCCTCTGTTCCTAAGAGTTCTGGGGGTTGTTTCTTGGTTTGGGGGACAGAGCTCACTGAAGCCCACGAACTAGGATGGTAGCTTCCAGTGAGGAAAGCAGAGACCAGAAGCCAAGACATTGCCCAAGGCGCTCCCTGGGAAGAACCCCTGGCGTGTGTCCTAGGGAGGTGTGGGGAGGGGTGTGGGGGAGGACAGGTGGCCTGGCTGGCAGTGTTTGGGGAGGCAGAGCCCAGAGTGACCTGTGTCACTGTGCTCTCCAGGAACAGGCTCTGGGTGGATCTCCCATGTCGGCTGTGGCACCTGGAGGCCACGTGGCTCCCTGTGCCACCCTGCCTGCTCATGGCCCCAGGGCAGCACTCACTGGCCCCAAGCGCTGTTTGATTGTATCGTTGGTGCCCACCAGCTCGCACTGCTTTCTGGATGGCTCTCAGCCTCCCGGGGCTTGGTTGATGGGGCGTAGCCTCTGCCCACATGGACGCAGCCACTAGCCCAGAGACTATGGTGCCATTCTTTTTTAATTTAATTTAATTTATTTATTTAATAGAGATCACAAGTAGGCAGAGAGGCAGGCAGAAAAAGAGAAGGAAGCAGGCTCCCTGCTGAGCAGAGAGCCCGATGCGGGGCTCGATCCCAGGACCCTGGGATCATGACCTGAGCCGAAGGCAGAGGCTTCAACCCACTGAGCCACCCAGGCGCCCCTATGGTGCCATTCTTGACCCCTCCATTCCCTTGTGCAGTCAGACCCAAATTCCTCTGTCCACTTGAATCCGTCACCAGTGCCAAGGCCTCCTCCCTGGTCTTCTGCCTGTCCCCTTCCGTCTGCTTCCCCAGGTCCAAGTCTGATCATGTCACTGCCCTAGTCGGAAACCTGTGGCTCCCTGCTGCCCTCCGCTTGAGCCCAGACTCCTGCGAGCGCTCTCTATTCCCAGAACACAGCTGGCTTTCACCACTGGCCTTGGCACAGCACTCCCGCACCCTCTCACTTGGCCGTCCTGACTCCTGCTCGCCTTGCCCACGGCTCAGCCGCGGCCTCCGAAATCCTCCCTTTGGGCCTCCTGACCGCCCTGTGGGTGGTCCCTTCGAGGCAGGAGCCCCCCACCTCAGCAACACACAGGCTGAGGCCCAGGCCCAGAACACCAGCAGCACCCTGTCCCCCTACTCGGGACAGTTCCAGATGTCTCCATGGGTTGGCAGGTGTCTGTCCTCTGGGGACAGTCATTCCAGCTGACCGCCACCACCCTGGGAGGATACAGTAGTCCTGTGACAAAGGTCCACAGGTTCAGGGGCTTGAAACCGCACACACTGATTATGTCACAGATCTGGAAGCCGTTAGTCCAACATGGGTCCCCCTGGGTTAAGTGTGGGTGTGGACAGGGCTGGCTCTCTCTCAAGGCTCCAGGGATTACCGTTCCAGCCTCTTCCTGCTGTGAGAGGCCACTGCAGCCTCGGCAAATCAGCCTGTTCACCTTCAAAGCCAGCCAGTCTGCCTGTCCGCCCCTCCTCCGGCTCCCCCGCCACACTGCTCCCCACAGAAGGACCCTAACGAGGACCCTGGGCCCACCTGGGCAACCTGGTTGACCCTCCATCTCCAGGTCCTTAACTGAATCCCGGCAGCAAAGCCCCTTCTGCCATGGTAGGTGCTGTGCGTACAGGTTCTAGGGTTTAGGGCGGGGACCCCTCCGGCCCCGCCAGGAGGGGTTTATGTAGCCCACCACACGGTCTGAAGCCTGGGTCACGTGTCTGTCTGCCCCCAGACAGGACTGGACTCCACTCTGATGTGACGAAGATGGAGCCCGGAGAGGGAGGCGACCAGAGCAAGAGGCAGCAGGCCTCCCGGCCAGCACGGCTCCCCGAGATGGGCGGACGGGACTCCCTCCGGGCACTAGGGGCACAGCCGTGGGGCCCCCGGAGATGGAGTCTGGCTGACCTGGGTCGGGGGGGCAGTGCATGGCTATCCGGTCTTACTCACTGGGATGCAGTTCCACGTAGCACATCTCAGGAGTCAAAGCCCGATGCGAGGAGTCGACGTGGGGGCTGGGGGCAAGGGTGTGCGGACCGGGGACAGTTGGGGTCAGCGAAGATGGAAGGTTCTGCAGATGGAGGTTGGGGACGGCTGCACAGCAGTGTGCAAACATGAACGCCACCGAGCTGGACGTGTAGACATGGTCAGAATGGGAAATTCCATGTTCTGTGTATTTTACATTAAAAAAAACAAAAGCACCGCGGCCGTTCAGCAAGGACTGGGTGCATCCTGGACACAGAGACAGAGCCTGGGGGACAGAAACACTGGAGCTACGGCAAAGGACCCAGGAGGGGGCGCTGTCAGCACACAGCTTCTGGAAACCCGAGGAGCCCCTTAAAGCTGCTCCTTCTGTCCTTTCCTTTTTTTTTTTCTTTAAAGATTTTATTTATTTATTTGACAGAGAGAAATCACAAGTAGATGGAGAGGCAGGCAGAGAGAGAGAGGAGGAAGCAGGCTCCCTGCTGAGCAGAGAGCCCGATGCGGGACTCGATCCCAGGACCCTGAGATCATGACCTGAGCCGAAGGCAGCGGCTTAACCCACTGAGCCACCCAGGCGCCCCCCTTCTGTCCTTTCCTGAAGGAACAGCCATGGCTCAGCAAGACCAAGTATAATTCACACAAGGAGATGAAATAAAGAGAGAAAACACTTTAAATAAAGGGTATGTGAACAGAAACACGTTTATTACAAAAAAAAAAACAAAAACAAAAAAAGAACAAAAAAACCAAAAACATTCACATTGTATTGAGCTACAATATGGCAGCAGATAAAAAAAATTATTGTACACAGTTTAAGATAACTCCTAACAGAACATACTCTTGTAGCCACGTGACAGAACACAGGGATCGGAGCACTCAGTAGCGGCGAGTGAAGCGGGTGTCGTTGGGTCGGCTCCCCCGGTTCTGTCCTCCAAAGCCCCCCTGCATTCCACCGCGTGGGATCACGTGGCCCCGCGACGCCCCACCTGGGGCGAAGCTGCCGCGCCTACGACCAACACAGATCCTGGGTCACGGAAGCCCGTGCTATGCACCCCGCGCCCGCCCGGCCCGCACGGTTTCTAACCTTCTCCCAGGCGAGCCACCATGCAGGGAGGAGACCGGTAAGAGGGACAAGCAGCACGCGACACCTTACCCTGACATCCCTCCCCGGTTCATCATGTGACCCGGCCCAGAGTGACCAGACATACTTCTTTCGCCACCTACAAGAGATCCAATCCAGACAGCGCCTCAGCGCAGCCCGTGGAATTCGAAGAACACCAATGTGGGGCTCATGGGGCTCCAGTCCCTTCCCGAGCTACTGGGTCAACCAGAACCCACGGGTCCCGGCCGAGGCATCAGCACATGAACCGCACACACCCGCTGCCCCGGGCAAGTCGGGGCAGAGAAGTGAACCCCCTCCATTTCCCCCTCCCCAGGTGCAGTCAGTGACCAGCAAGACCCTGTGGCCTCGGGGAGAGCCGAGAAAGTTCTCCCTGGCCTCAAGAAGCAGCTTGAGCTTTCCGATGCTTCTCCAGAGAGAGAGCGTCCCGGCGGAGAGCCAGGCTTACCTTGCCACCTCTTGTGGTCCCTGTCTATCATGCCTCCGTCGGCAGCACCCTGCCACGCACGGTCGTCCTCTAGTCTTCGGCCATGGTCCCCCCAGTCACGTCTGCCCCTTGGAAAAAGAGAGCTCTGATTTGGATTGCCCCTCTCTGCCTTTCGGGAGTAGCAGGGCTGGTGGGTTCAGCATTCTGTGTGCCCAGTGCCCATCCCTGAGTGGCGGGGGTCTGCGGGAGGCAGGACCTGGCTCCCGGTCCGAGGCTGCTCGGGGCTCTGAGGTGGCCCAAGCAAGGCCAGTGCGCTAGGGCTGGGGCTGGGGCTGGCCCCCATCTTTCCCTCAGGCCGATGGTCCTGAGCTGGACACACCAACCGAGCCAGCAGTGTGAGGCCTGCGCAGGCGCAGCGGGGTGCAGGACACAAACCTGGGTGGAGGAGGCAGCCCCCGGCCCTCGCTCATCCTCTTGTCAGAGCCGTAGCCGCCCCACCCGTCGCGGGAGTCCCGCCCGTGGCGCTCTGGTCCTCCGTGGCGTTCGGGGTAATGCTGGATATTAGAGAACCGGGAGAAAAAGAAAGCTCTGGTACCGAGCCTGGCTCCCAAGGCTGTTGGGGCAACGAGCTAATGAGGACAATGATGACAGCTCGGAAGTGCAGCTGAGCACTCAACGCATGGCCTCGTGCCACGCGGGTCTTTAGCCTGCGTGACCGCCACATGCCGTCTGCCCGTGGACCAGCGAGCAAAGTCGAAGAATGGAGTCACAGAATGGAGAAACTGAGGGCTGCGATTCGCCCTAATCTGAGTGGAGAGAACTCGGGCACCACAGAGAGAAGAGTGCCGGGCCCAGCGGCTGCCCTGAGCCAAGAACAGACAGCGGTACGCCGAGTGCCTGTGCTCCGGCCCTGCAGAACCACCGGAACGAAAGGGCCACTGGGGATCCCTGACCACACTCATTCTGGACCTGATGCCCCTGGGCCAGGCCACCGCCAGCCACCCTGGGGCCTCGCTCGTGGAAACAGCTTGCTGGCACAGGCCATGGGGATGCTCGCTTCCGTTCCGGATGCCATCTGAAGGATGGATGGAAGAGGAAGCCTCCCATTCAAAGAAAAGCCTGTTTTGAAGGTTTATTTGAGTGAGAGAATGAGTGAGCATGTGGGACTTGGGGGGAGCAGAGAGAGAGAGAATCCCATACGGACTCCCTGCTTAGTGTGAGCCCAACACGGGGCTCCATCCCATGACCCTGAGATCACCACCTGAGTCCAAAACCAAGAGTTAGACACCAACAGACTGCACGCCCCAGGCACCCCTAGGAGAAGCTGTTTGAAGTAAACGTCCGCCCGTCCTCCACCTGCACCCTGCCTGGAGTGCTGGGAACGTCCATGGCTCTTAGGGAGCTGGGGAGGTGGCTTTGGTTCCATTGAGGGTCTCACTGTCCCACAGATCCAACCTGTGGCCTTGGGGTCATTTGTGCCAGGATCACATTCTAAGTAGTAAGACCTAGAAAGGAATCCTGGTCGTGAAGCCCCTCAGATGAGTATGCCGGGCGCCCTGGTGCTGTTCCGGTCCGTGCTCATCTTCACCACTAAGACAGGAACTCCCGGAAGCCAGGGCGCATGCTCCCACGCGGGGAAGTCCCGGAAGCCGGACTGCACATTCTCCCACCCCGGGAGCCCTAACCACCTGGGGCCTCCACCCCGCTTCCCCTGGCCTCTCATTCCCAAATGTGTGCAGACATCTCGCTCAACTGTAGAAGATGGACGAAATACGGCACAGTTCCCTCTAGGAGCAAAATCAAAACCCAAGAGGGTCCAAGAAAAGTGCTGCCAGATGGCAAGAGCTGTTAAAATGAAACCCCAGAATAACATTTCCATAAAGAACCTTCAAAACACACCAACCAAAATAAAAAAATTTTTTTTAACTTCATCATGTGATTGAAACCATTTCCTTCACTTTTAAACAATCACAAATATTTAATAAAGAACAATAGAGCGCCTGGGTGGCTCAGTGGGTTAAGCGTCTGCCTTCAGCTCAGGTCATGACCCTGCAGTCCTGCGATCAAGCCCCACATCGGGCTCCCTGCTCACCGGGAACCTGCTCCTCCCGTGTGTGTGTAAGTCAAGTCTTTAAAAACAAAACAACAACAACAAAAAACCCCCAAGGAATAATCTTTTATCAATAGCCTTCTAAAAACACAAAGCTAAGAGAGAAAGACTTTTTACATAAGGCCCATTTCTAGTTCTAGCTGATGCTTCCCCACATAGCCACGCTCTGCCGTCCGACCGACCGACCCCTGTAAGGGTTCAGCAAGACCAGAAGTCTGACCAGAGCTCCCCTCTGTGTCCCCTGCCCCCGCCTGCCATGCAGGGCAGCACCGCTGTCTTACTCAGGACAGTGTGCAAGAGGAAAAAACCCGATTCAGGTCAGGGGTGCTCTGGCTACTAATGGTGGGCAAAGGAGCCCGCGGTGACCAGCAGCTGCAGCGAGCGACCCGGCTCACGTGGCTCTCAGCCCGCGCCGCCCCACTCCCTCGTGCCGGCGGGGAAGCCCCTCAGTCTCACAGCTGGAGACACCCGCACTGCCCATGTGCCGGCACCAGGGGACTGTGTTCTGGTCTGGAACCTGGACATTGAACCACCGCGCTCAACTTCAGAGAAACCGGAGACCAGGTGTCCATTTAACTGCGTCCCAGATTCACCTCCAGGAGCAGAGAAAAAGGAATCCTGTGAGGAGTCCCCCAGAGCGGGCAGAGGAACCCCCTCCATCTGGCCACGGCCGGCAGCCGGCCCCTACCAGGCCCTCAGGAAGAGGGAGGGAGCCAGACGGGAGCCGTCTGTGCTCGCCCCAGGGAAAGGACGCCCACCGGGCAGCAATTCCCACAACGATGATGCCCTGACCACATCCTTCCCTCGTTCCCCACGATCTTCCACGTAAGCCCGCGGAAGTCAGGGCTCTTTGGCGAAGTTCTCAAGCTAAGTCTAAGACAGGAAAAAGGAGCCGATCAAGCCCGTTTTCTAACGCACTCACCCTGCAAGGCACTCTGGGTGTGGCCAGAGTGAGCAGCCTCCCGAGGCCGCCCTGGACTCCCGGACTCCCGTGCACCGGGCACAGGCATCAGCCGCCCTGCCAGCCGCGCCCGAAGCTCGTTAGCCGGGACTACGGGGCGTTACTGGCTCTTACTCAGAGGCGGACAGAACCTCAGGGTCAGGACCCGGAGAGGCTCCAGAATACACGGCTTCTCCCCCTCAGCTGCAGAGAGAGGAGAAGGCACGCCAAAGGAGACAGAACCGATCCCACGGCAAAGCTGGATACAACTGGAGTTGCTGACTCACCTGTCCTTCTCTTTCTCCCATCATAGATCTTGAACCTTCTCTCCTGAAAAAGACAATTTACATAAAAATATTAAGAGAAGAAAAATTAAGTCGGTTAGGCCCTCCCAGACAAAACACTTCCCACACGGAAACCAGGCACTTCCTGCTCTGATGGTTCGAATGGGCCCGCAAAGCCTAAAAGGGCTGACCCCAGTTCTTGGGCATTTAGAAGAGAGGAGAACAGAGCAAGCGAGAGAGGGCACGGCCAGGGGACCCGGCTGACCTGTCCACAGAGTGGTCCGGGTAGCGGCCCCGGTCCCTGTGGTCAAAGTCGTGGAAGCGGTCCTGGCGGTTGAAGTCGGAGTGGTAGCGCTCGTCCAGGGCGGCCCGCTTTGCTTCGGGCCAATAGGCATCGTCGCGCCTGCAACGGGAAGGAAGAGGTGAACCTAGCTTCTCTCCCACCGTCGTGACCTCCGGGGGAGCTGCTGAGTCGGACCCTCCACCGGTCCTTGGCTCCTGTCACTTCCCAAAATGTGAACGGACTTTATTGGAGGGTCTTCTCTGCTACGGGATCTGAGGGGGGCTGGCAGGGTGACGTGATCCGACCCGCGTCGGAGCCGCTCTATTTCCTCCAACGTGCCCCGCGTCCCCTGCACGAAGAGCTGCGGCTTCCCCAACAGGAGTGCACCCCTGCGGGTCACCTCCAGAACTGTGCACGGCCTGGACCAGGACAGCTAGCGAGAGGCTGGACCCTGAGCTCTCCTTCGCACAAGGGCTCTCCTCCGAGGTGGACTTGTCCCAGCAAAGACACCAGTGGGAGGGCTTTGAGATGCACTTGAAACACACGGTTGGAAAACACTTAGGGCCGTAACGGACTCCCGTCATCAGTATTTTGCACAAAGGTCCTAAATCCAAAAATAGCACGAAGTCCCCGAAGAGCGGTCCTGCTGGCCGTCACCCGGGCCCGCTCTGAGCCGTGCAGCTGACAGCACATGAGGACAAACTGGTTTTTCCCAAGTGGGGACGCAGGCGGACAAGCCTGGATCGCACCAGTACAGGGACTACCACCCCCAACTCCCAACAGCAGGTCGGAAATCAGGCCCTTTTCAATGGGGCTCATTTCAGAACTCACACAGCACACCAGTATGTCTGGGAAACGAAACAATGTTCTTGGAATAAACCAGAACAAACCACTACAGTGACAACAAAGCCTAAAAAGGGGGCCCGAAGGAGCCGTTTTTTTGGTCTCCGGCCACCTGCTTAGCCCTCGCGTGTCCCGTGTGGCTCTGTGAGTCCGCACTCCCTCCTCAGGGGTCTGCGCTGGGACTTGAACTTGAGGCTTCAACAGACAGGTGCTGCTTTGTGCAACCATTTCTCCACCCACCCCTAACCACCTCCCAGGTTCCGGACGAAGACGTCCAACGGGGCTGTAGCATGTACCCGTGCCACCTCCGGAACAAGACTCTCCCGTTCACGTGACCCCCCCAATCCCGAGTGCCCCGGGGGGGCTAAGAGCAGCCCGACTCACCGGCCGTCCACGTCGTAGGGCCTCCGCACGGCCGGCCGCCGCTCCTGCTCGTAGCGCAGCTCCTGCTGGCGCCGCAGCTCCTCGCGCTCGCGGTGGATGCGCTCCTGCTCCCGCCGGCGCTCGTGCTCCACGTGCATGCGCTCGCGCTCCAGCCGCTCCCGCTCCATGCGCTCCCGCTCCAGCCGGTGCCGGTGGAAGGCCAGCCGCTCGCGGGCGATCTCCAGCCGCTCCCGCTCCTCCCGCTCCCACTGCGCCTGCATGCGCTGCTCCCACTCACTGCGCTCACGCACCCTGCGGGACAGCAGCAGCTGCAGGGGCCCCGGGCCACGGAGCTGCGGGACACACACCACAGCGCCCACCCCGGAGAACGCAGACCCGCCCCGGGGCGCGGCACAAATGCGGACTCGGGGCTGTGCCTCCTACTATGGGTCTCCAGCTCTTGCAGGCCCGCGGACGCGAGGGCAAGGGCAGCGGCGGCCCTGCCATGCCTGCTAGGCCCCGTTCCACGTGGTTCCTGCCCGGCGGGCCATGAGGGCAAGAGGCGGGTGCACGCGGAGGGGCAGCTAGAGTACGAGCTCAGCCTCGCTCCCTGAATGTTTTTTCTGGAGCTCCACACCTCATTCCACGAACAGCCCACTAACAAGCGACAGAACATACTTTTCACAGCAAATCAAGTCTCACCGAAAACCTCTGCTCCCTGACCCATGAGCTTCAATGAGTCCCCATGAGACGGGGCTAGGGCACTAGCATCGAAAGTTCTGGATGCAGCTGTACAAGTTCAGATGAGCTGACCAATCAGCAGGGGCCTGCAGCGGCTGCATGAGGTGCCGGCAAGGCTGTGCGGGGACCCGCGGCATCCACTCGGTCGCCAGTCTCCCTGCTGGCCCCTGTGCGTGTGGTGGCGAGGAGCCGGGGGCGACGGCTGCCAGCTGTCCTCCCACAAGCCCTGGCCACCCACTTACAGATACGGTCTATACCTGCAGAAATGCATACTCTGGCCTCACTGTGCTTGTGGTTTGGACCAAAAGAGCTACTCCTCTCACATGCACTCCTGATGCCCAGCGAGATGGAGCCCACTGCACGCCCAGTGGCATATGGCCTGACCTTTTGGCAACTCTCTTCTGTCCGCTTTCCAGTCATGTTACCGCTGCCTTATTGCACTGATTTCAAACTGCATTTGTTCCCATCGCTCATGTACAGAACTCATGTTTGCATTCGGTCAACTTCTCCTCTGTGACATTCTGAGCTGTCCAACCCTAACTCCTGAATTCGCCAACGTACACTTTCTGCGAACGCAGACATTATGTTTCACGTTCACGTTCAGTCACCAGTGTATGGGGAGGGTTTGTCACGGGCGTGAGCGGGAGACCCAAAGCACTGTGTAAAGAACAGCCAAGTTGGGTGCCTGGGTGGCTCAGTGGGTTGAGCCGCTGCCTTTGGCTCGGGTCATGATCTCAGGGTCCTGGGATCGAGTCCCGCATCGGGCTCTCTGCTCGGTGGGGAGCCTGCTTCCTCCTCTCTCTCTCTGCCTGCCTCTCTGCCTACTTGTGATCTCTCTCTGTTAAATAAGTCAATAAAGTCTTTAAAAAAAAAAAAAAAAAAAAAGAACAGCCAAGTGATAGCTACTCAGGCTCTAGTCTATCCTGTCACGTTCGCAGATTACACCCCCACATGCGCATGGGCCAGGTCTGCGGCTCTATCTGCCAGTTACCTCAAGAAAAGTGCCCGCTGACCGCTGCCTTGCCCTTGGAAGCAGGAAGCTGAGTGTGGACTAATTAAAAACAATGCTTTACCCCCTTTACTCATTCTTACTCTGTCAAGAGCACTAATGATTATTTTAGACTATGAAGTTTAGGGGTACCTGGGGGGGCTCAGTCAGTGGAGCGTCTGAGTCTTGGTCTCAGATCATGATCTCTGGGTCATGAGATCAAGCCCCATGTAGGGCTCTGCACTCAACAGGGAGTCTGTTTGATATTCTCACTCTCCCCCTCTGCTCCCCACCTGCCCCCTAAAATAAATAAATCTTTAAAAAAAAAAAGGTTTCTTGATAGACAAAATTAACTGTTGTAACTCTCTCCCTACATATATTCCACTGTTCCTTTTTCCCTTTCCACAGCTTCCGGAGTACATTTGGAACGTTTGCTAACTAGCATTACTATACCAGGAAGGCATTCCAGCTCCCTACTGTTACCTTCCATAATCTTTAATAAAGAGATAGGCAGGGGAGCCCAGGGGACTCAGTCATTAAGCTGCTGCCTTCAGATCAGGTCATGATCCCAGGGTCGTCGGATCGAGACCCACATCAGGCTCCCTGCTCAGCAGGAAGCCTGCTTCTCACTCTGCCCACCCCCCCTGCTTGTTTCCCTCTCTCACTGCCAAATAAATAAAATCTTAAAAAAAGAGAGAGAGGGGAGCTCAGCGGGTTAAGCCTTTGCCTTCAGCTCAGGTCACGGTCTCGGGGGCCTGGGATCGGGCCCTGTGCTGGGCTCTCTGCTCAGCAGGGAGCCGGCTTCCCCCCTCTCTGCCTGCCTCTCTGCCTACTTGTGCTCCGT
The DNA here is from genome assembly GCF_020171115.1 of Neogale vison. Lineage (NCBI taxonomy): Eukaryota > Metazoa > Chordata > Mammalia > Carnivora > Mustelidae > Neogale > Neogale vison. The sequence continues at coordinate 220,569,309 of NC_058096.1, forward strand.
CAAATAAATAAATAAATCTTAAAAAAAAAAATAGAGATGGACCTATGTGCTTCTCTGAGATCACTGAAAACAAAAACAAAAACAAAAACAAAACAAAAAAACCACAGGATTAAAGCCAAAGGAGTCAAGAGGTTTAACGCAATATTCCACAGAGGACTTTGGAAATACCCCCTACGACATGATTATAACTAGTCCAGAGATACAAGCAAACCACTAACACTCCTGGACATGAACTCACCTGCGGGACTCAGAGTCTCTTGACTTCCGAGGCTCTTTGACTTTATCAAAGGACACAACTGACCGCTTCTCTCTGCTGGCCGATTTGCGATCCTGGCTCTTGGAAACCTGGTTCACCAAAAACATCCAGAAGTTAAAGCAGAAATGACAACAGAAGAATCAGGCGGGTCCAGGTGAATGCATCCGACATGAAGGTTGGAAATGAACATTGTATGTTTAAGGGAACAACCAAGTAACATGGCGTTCCCCTCCTGAAAACTGTCACATTGGGGTGCTTGGATGGCTCAGTGGGTTAAAGCCTCTGCCTTTGGCTCAGGTCATGATCCCAGGGTCCTGGGATCGAGCCCCACACTGGGCTCTCTGCTTAGTGGGGAGCCTGCTTCCCTTCCTCTCTCTCTGGCTGCCTCTCTGCCTACCTGTGATTTCTGTCAAATAAATAAATAAAATCTTAAAAACAAAAAACAAAAAAAAACCCAAAAACAAAAAAAAAAAACCCGTCACGTTTTCCTTCTCATAATTCAAAAAGCCTTATCTCCATGCTCAACTACCCCCAGTACTTTCAACGGGGTCGAAACAGCAGCACTTCCACGCCAAAACTTATGATCGTAACCAATTTTTTAAATATTTTGTCTTCTGCATCTACAATCAATTCCTTACTCTTGTTCTTTTCCTTCCTTAACTAAACAGGCAGTGAGCACCTGACCACAGCTACTTCTGGTGTATCTGAGGATTCCCGAGTGATTTTTATGAGATCGTCCCATCTCAGCCCTGGAGCCTGTACTCCCGTTTTGGCCATTTTCCAATTACTTTACGTAAAATAAATGTAAAAGAGCTCACTTGTATTACAGATTTGCGCAAACACAAACAGACTAAAACCTTCCGTAACTGCAAGGCTGGCTTGCCAGAGCTTCAATGGTTTGTCACCTCGCAGCATGTGGTGGCATGGCCGGCCGGGGGCTGGCACCTGGGAACTTAGTGCCCAGAGCGCCTCCAAGCGAGAGCTCCCTGGTAAGGGCGGTTCACTGGGCCTAGACCATGCAAATGTGCTTTGTGCTGACCACCTGCTCTCAAATCTTGAACAGAAATTTGGTCTGTACCTGGCAGAACGCCTATGTAACCAGGCCCCAGTAAAAGCCTGGGGTGCTGAGGCTCTAACGGGCGACGGTGATGGGCGCCCTGGGCGGGAGCAGTGCCCACGTGCCGCGGCACTTTCAGCGCCGCGTGAGCCCACAGGCAGAGGAGAGCTCCAGGGAACCCGCAAGGCTCTCCCGCACACTCTGCCTGCGTCTCTCCCCCACGATCTGGCTGTGTGTCGTTACTGCACCACTGGAGTCCATCTTCGTTGGGCGTGCCACCACAGGGTAGCCCGGCGGTCCTTAGAGTGAATCACTGCAGGTGGGTGGCCTTGGGGACCCCGGACCCGAATCTATCAAAAATTGCATTTATGGACAACAGCTGCCCAAGACCCTAAGAGCAGGAGGAGTTGGTTAAGAACCCGAGATGGGTCCTTCTGCGAATTGTGTTCTGTGGAGCATCTCAAGGAGAAAGAGTGTGGGACTGAACCAAAATGGAGACCAGACTCAGGAAAGGCAGGAAAGGCTGGCTCGGTTGCATGTGAGTTTAGGAAGGCACGATGGCCAGCTGCTGAAACTTTCAGGGGAGGCAATGGAAACAGCCAGACATGGGCTGATTCGGGGCAGGGATGGCAGGAACCAACCAGTCCCATATTTGAATTTTTTTTTTTAAAAGATTTTATTTATTTATTTGACAGAGATCACAAGTAGGCAGAGAGGCAGGCAGAGAGAGAGGAGGAAGCAGGCTCCCTGCTGAGCAGAGAGCCCGACGCGGGGCTCGATCCCAGGACCCTGAGATCACGACCCGAGCCGAAGGCAGAGGCTCAACCCACTGAGCCACCCAGGCGCCCCACATATTTGAATTTTTTTAAGACCAGTGCTCTAACCCTTGATCTACTATGGAACCTTCTCCACCACATGTGAATTTTAAAATCAGCTTTAGGGAAATTAAAAAAACAAAACAAAACAAAACAAAAAAACAAAAAACCTCTCATCAGAAAAGAGTTAAGTATTTATAAACAAAAGCTTTTAAAACTCTTTGCTTTTTAGAATATCAAGCTGTCTACATTTTGAAAAGGTATACCACCTTTCTCTTAAACGAAGTTCAAGAACTGCCTAAACTCTACAGAAACGTAAATGAAAGAAATGCGAAATGAGGAAATACTATGCCCTAGTTAGAAAATTAGTACTCACCCTCTCTTTGGATCCTGATGTTTTGACGCTAATAACAGGCACGCCTTTCGATTTATCCATAACCACGGTCCGCTCCGTTCCTCGACTTCCTACAGGAGGAAAGGAGTTGTGTGACGTAAGAAACAAGAAACACTCAGATTAGCAAAAAGTACTCAACTCTATGGCAAAGAAATCCAGTCCGTGCTGTTGACGGACTACAGCGAACCACAAACCACACCAACCAGGAAGAGAGAAAACACAAGTGGTATCTCGGGCGACAACACCTGATTTCGTAGTCCGGGATCGCTCTGACGGGCCAGGTTTCTGATCGTCTTGATCTTTACTCTTTTCCCCGCCTCCATCTTCGCTCTTCTTAACATCCTCCTTCCGATCAGCTTTATCTTCCCTCTTAAGGTTCGCAGACCTAGAAGTAACGGCCCAGGACACACAAGCATGTTATGTCCCGTACTCAAGAACTGAAGCAGCCCAACCGGACCCTTGGCCCGAGCACCGCAGGACCAGGAGGCTGCCTGGGCCGGCACGAAGCGACGGTGAACAACAGGAAGTCCCCCCTGCTCTCCCCAAGCTCCCCTGGCATCGGGCCTGCAGGAAGGACCGTCTCAGCTGCCGCAGGTGAGACCCTTCCCCCAAACCTAAGAAAGGAAGGGGTGAGGAGCCCCGCCGCTGCCCCCCCCCCAAGCTGTGGAAAACGTGCTTTCCGGGAACTACAGGGAAGGCCCCTCTTGGCCACAGCTCCCTCGGAGCAGAGCAGTACCTGTCGCTGGTGCTGGACTTCTCCTTTTTCCCCTCACCCTCTCTCTTTTCAGAGGTCTTCTTCCCAGTAGGCTCATTTTTCGCCTGAAAAAGAGAATCAAACCCAAGTATTACCACAGACACATACACGTTACCTGATATATATATAAAAGGGTCACATCGCTGGAAGAAAATAGCGACATGCCTTTTCCACTGAGATCATCTTCCCATGGAGCTCTGTTTTGTGCAGGTGGTTAATGCACTTCGTGGCCTCCTCTGCTGTGGACATTGTAACGAAGCCGTAGCAGCGAGCTCCAGGACTCCGGGCATTTGTCACCACCTTGGCACCCACCACCTGAAAGGAAAGCACACAAAGGAAAGCTCAGACGGGAGCCCCCTCCAGCCCCCATGGGAAACGAGCAAGGCATCGCAGTTCCCGATGCTTCCCGCGGAACCCAGAGTCCTGGCGACCTCCCTGGGGTCAGACATCGGGGAGGCCGTCACCTGGCGCTTCACAAGTGGCACCTGACAGTGGGGAAGATGAGGCTATTGCCTCACTGCAACTCCTCGGAGGCTCTGCCCCCGACTTCCGGCCGCTCCTCCTGGGGACCAGGACGGCAGTGCCGAGGAGCGGCACGGAAGTGAGATGCACGGCACACGGCTGCCGGCAGCCCACCAGCCGCATGCGCAGTGAGGCAGGAAGACAGGCCTGCAGATGGAGCCCGACAGAGGACACGAACTCGGAGCAACCACGAGACGTCGTGCGCGCGTCCCAGCGCTACAGGCACATCACATCAGCACACATGACTCAGCTTTCCTGACAGCCCACGAGCCGAGGGTTGGCCCCCGGACTCAGGGAGGCCCCACACAGCCTATATTCCCATCCCTATTCCTGTATTAGGCCACAGGGAGACTCAGATCCAAGGGAGTTTCTGAAAGGGCTGCTCCCTGACTCAAATACCCAAAGCCTGCAATGTACCCAGGACACTGGAGGCCCCGGGTGACAGGTCCCTGCTGGGGGCCACAGAGAATCATCAAAGGGATGAGCCTCAGGGACTCGCTAGTTACTGCTACAGGCACGTCGTATTTAATGTTGCTCATCAGTTCTTGGACATCGATAACCAAAGTAAATACTATCAGTTTTCTCTGCTGTGATCTATTGAACCCTTAGTACGAATAAAAAGTCCGTGTCTTCGGCTTGCCCCAAAAGCTACATCTGAGACAAGGAGCCCAGGATATTGAGGACGAGTAGGGAAGCGACCCAGCACAGGTGCTGTGAAACACACAGGGACCCGCAGCAGGCCTCGGGGCCGGGGGGAGGTGGCCGCTCTACCCATCACAGCCACAGCTCACGGCTGAGCAGGGAGGGGGGACAGGCATGCGCTCCAGAGGGCACGTGGCCAGCGCTGGCCCAGCTGCGGGTGAGAGCAGGAGTGGAGAGTCACGGGGCAGAGGCACCAACAGCTCAGCTCCGGCTCCACACACCATCTGGAGGAAGCAGCAGCTCTGAGGGCGCCCAGATGTATAGTTCACGTGGGGAAGGGCCAGGCTCACGGCCACACAGCTGCGAGCAGCGGAGCTACGGCCTCCAGCTCTCCGCCCCAGTCTGGCTCCACAGGCCCCATTCACAACCCCCTTCCACAGCCTCACTCGGTTCTAAAATCTTCCCCACCACGCTCCGCTACGACCAGGTGCCCTCCCTGAGTTTAAGGCCCAAAACCACATAAATGAATTCAGGAAATCCTCTGACTGAAATGGTGGCCTTCGGCCGGGGAAAGGGAATTAAAAATATGAAGCTGATGTGGGCTCTGGGACCTTCCACCTCTCTCACCTCTAGCCGTGGACAGACAGACTGTCCATGGTCGTGAGCAAATGTGAGCTTCAAGGATGGCAACGTGTTGTTCAGAGCAGTCACCAGGAGGCGACAACTGTCTGCATGTCAAGGCCATACCACACTGGCTTCAAAACATTTTCTTCTCCAGAAGACCCCTGGTCTTACCTTCCCATATTTGCTGAAAAGATTCTTCAAATCTGTCGCTCTGGTAGTAGATGAAAGTCCACTAACCCAGAAATTTCTACCACAACTGCTCCGACCTATTTCGAAAGAAAAGCCTGGTCAGAAACACCAGACTCACAGGAGCCCAAACCTGGAAGACTGAAGGCATCCCAGACCACACACTTTCCCACCTCTCCCAGATGCCAGCTGGGGCAGAAGGGCCCGCCCCCTGCCCTTACAACCCTTGCAAATGCGCACGAGGCCCACCAGGGCTGGGAGCAACGCCACTTATGACAGTGAGTCGGGGCTATTAGGGCCATGAGAAGTTTGCTCCCTTACAAGTCACCCAATAGCATTAGGCAGCACACCGGGGCGGCTTCCGAACATAAAGCTGCTGTCAGGATGAACCCAACTCAGATGCTTCTCCTTCTTGTCACAAATACCTTCCCTCCTACATCCTTTGTTTCTAGGCTGCTAAGGACTCTGAACTGACAAAATGTGTTCTCCATTAGCGATTTTTTAATAAACAGAAATGGTGTTGATAAACCTGATGTGCCAGGTAACCCCAAGGTATCCTGAAACCGGACAAAAGCTTTCCATTTGCAAGTGTCCCTGAGGCTAAGGCATCAGAAAATGGGGGGGGGGCAGTCAGGGTCAGCGACCTCAGAGGGTCACGGTGCTCTAGCGAAAGCAAGAGTCAGCTTCAGATCGGTACCTTAACTCTGAGGACCTGGCCTGCTGCCTACAACCCAGAACCTGCAGACTGAATAGCAGAGGAGCAGAGAAAGGCTTCAGGAGAGGCTGAGGCAAATCTGGGTGAGAAACGCAGTATGCAGTGAATGAGAACCAGAAAGCCCACCACTGCCAAGGCCAAACATGGTGCAAGAGACAGACTGCTGTGGCCCCAGCGACCTACCCTTTTCCTCTTTGGAAAGCCTTTTTGTATCCGACTCATCTTCGACAGAACTAGAGACAAAAGATAATGTCACTCCAGAAGGAAGAAGCAGAGACGAAACAAACTCAAAATTATAGAACACGTGCTGAGGTTGCATACCTACCCGAAATTTAGTTCTGAAAAAATGATACCCCGACAAACTGGTATTGGAAATCTGACCTAACCATAAGATTTCAGACCCACAGGAGTTAATTAATTCTGCTGGGCTAAAGATAATTAGGAAGAATTAAAGAAAACAACCATGATAGGTTGAGAAAAGAAAAAAGATTATGTAATCAGTTTAAAATAAACAAAGAGAAATAAAACATGGTTCAGAAGTAAGCTACGACTGCATCAGTCTGGCTGGCCAATTGCAGAAAAAACAGCTTATGTGTGTCATTAAATGACCAATGGAAAGGAGATAGCGTCTGGTCTAAAACTGAGAAAAAACAAACCTCATTTTCTGATCAGCGCCCTCACTGGCTGAGGACTCTTTAGGAGCCGGAGGGACTTCATTACAAGCTTCAAAAGCAAACTTCTTCACGTCTTCTTTGCTATCTCTGGGGTCTGGGCTTGAGGCTTCCGGGGGCGCTTCCGCGGCCTCCTCGCTAGAGGCTTCCGTGCGCTCGGAGGCTTTACTACTCTGCTCAACCGGCTGCTCTAGCCCTACAGGCTCACAGTCCGTCCGCGCGCCACCGCCTGGCTGCTCCACGGGCTCCCTTTTCACTACCGCTAACAGGGTGTCTGCCCTGCTCGCCTGAGCTTGCGCTGTTGACTCGCTGGCCAAATCTAAGTCACCCTCCTCCGGGTGGCCGCTGCCAAAAAGGTCCTCTTCCTCCGCAAGCTTTCTGTCTGGCCCCACGCTACTTGTATCCTGTGCCAAGGGCTGCTCCAGCTCGGAACCTTCTTCTTTTACTGGCTCAGATTTACAAGTTTCCCCCAAAATGTCGAGTATTTTCTCATTTTCTACGGATTTAACAGGAATAGAATGGCACAAGGTTTAATTACCAGGGAAATAAAGCAATCACAAATGCGGAACTGGCACGGCTGCCACACTAACACGAAGAGAACCGCTAGCTACACAGAGATTGGAAAACCCGCGGGTACACAAAGTTACACCGGTTACACTACCTGCGCTCCAACCGACTGCTACAGTAAGCCGCTACGCTACATGGAAGAGAAAAGCATCCCAGAGATTTAACCCCCAAAACCTTCTGGCTGATTCTTGACAGTCTTCATTCTGTCGTCGTTTACATAGGACTCTTCCAAATTTAGCTTCCAAAGTCCAAGGTGCTTAACTGAATGTATCACCATTCACTGAACAGCTCAATTTCCAAATTTCTTTGAATTTCTTTTAACAGAACAGTCCAACATGAAAACCAGAATCTCTTCCGTCGGTGCTCTGAGATATTTGCAGTCCAGAAAGTGAATAGCATTTGTTTGGAATTCTCATGAAGAAACGCTTTCCTCTTCTGGAATCCAGTTATGTCTCAATGTTTTAAAATGCGTCTCCCTATAGCTACCTGCACTGCCTGAATTAAAAACCACAAAGTTAAGACACTGCCCAATATCACAAGATCTGTTTTGTGGGGAGCACAACAATGAGCTCGCGAGAGGCATCATGCAAACTTTCTACATACGTTTAAGTGCCGTTTACGTTTAAAAAGGCATGAGATCGGTTCGTCTCAATACATCCTGTGACAGGAGAAGCAAGCCACCTTCACAGATCTGGTGATACGGCTGGGTTTCCAATCTCTATGATCCTGGTCTGTTCTGGGTCGTAACCCTTCAGAACAATGTCTACTACAGTAAGGCAACTTTTTAAAATTAAAGAATTTAAATTAGAGAAGGTGGAAAGCTAGAATGGCTCAAACCCCCGCTGGTAAGTTTTTCATTTAACAGTACCTGGCTCCAAGGATGGCTCTTCAATTTCCTGCAACAAAAAACATAAATAAGATTGTGCCAGATGAATGAAACCTACAGCTTCTTTACACCAAAAACTGTAACTAAAAAGGGCACTTCTAAAACACATACTAGGAAACTCACAGACACGACAGGTGGAGAACCTAGTCACATTCAGGACAGAGCCCACACACGACAGTGCACCTGGCCCGCCTCCGCCCGAGCCCCGCCCCACCGAGGCTACTCTCAAGGGACCCAGGACCTGGTGGGTTCATGCTGCCTCGTTTCCCCAGCGCCTGGCAACGTTCTCACTTTCCATGGCAATGACCGTATCACATGCCCGTCTGTCCCCCTAGACTGAACTCTTAAAAGCCAAGAGAGCAGGGTTTTTGTCTACTTGGAGCACGTAACAGAGTGCCTGACATTTACCAGTCATGGTTTTCACTTAATGTGGTTTAACTTCTGAAAATTCGAAGGAGTGAGGGAAGAGAGGCACAGGCGGTTCGACCCCTGTTCTCACCTCTGGTCCGACCACATCTGCAACCTGGTCCCCTGAGCGCTCTCGAGGATGACACACTACTCCTCCCTTATCTCTTGCCCCAGCATTCCCCCTGGGCCACCTCTAATTCCTAAACATTCCTGAAACCCTTCCCAGGAGGCCCTGGCTGGCAATCCAGACCACTGCTGCTCCTTGCCTCCAAGGGCACCGGGTCTTACTGTCCCTACGCTGCCTATCTGCCACCATGGTGAGCACACGGTCCCCTGTGGCCTATAGCTTTCGGCAATGGCCCCTCACATCCACTCTCTCCTGACAGGCCCATCTACACCCCTCCTGATCCCCAGCTGAGTCCCACACATCCCCCAGCACTTAGCTCAGGGGACATCTCCTCCCAGAATGGTTTCTCCCAACGGCTTCAGCGGCCGCCCCGCTACAGAAGAGCCTCTCTCTCACTACGCGGTCCTCAGTGCCCACAGCCCCTCGGCGTGAGGCACTTTACCCTGGAATTCCAGCCACCACTGATGAGCGCGGACTAGGTTCCAGGCACAATTGTAAACCCTTTACATCCACGCAGTAATCATCAGCCCTAACGGGTTGGTACTATCAGTACCGTCCTGGCACAGGGTGGCTGGCTAACTGCCTCAGGACACACAGCAGAGCCACATTCTGCACCATGGCTGCGTGAGCGCGAGTGTCCATCAGCCCAGGTCTCTCCCCAGCCTGCTGGTTTGTACTGCACACAGGGAGGAAGGGCCCCGCGAGGATGGCGACATTCATCTCTGCACGCACGCCTGACACACTGCAGGCATGAACACACGTCTGGGAGGCGGGCGGGTGGTCTGCACCTTCGTGGCCGCTGGCCTGCCATTCTGAAAGCCCCGGGAAACTGTTCACTTTCTTCATACGTTCATTCTGTGTATCTTGTTTCTCAGGCAACATACCCTACTCTGGGACTGAACCCCGCAACTAAAGCCAAAGATCGTTCTAGGCAGAAGAATTCTCTCTGTAACTTTCTGCAGAGAGAAACAAAATCTATCCCTATCGGTGTCTGTAAGGGTTTATGTTTTTTCCACTTTAACACAGGAGTCTTGGACCTAGAAAGACTCGAGAAAGTGACAACACCCAAGCTCCCCCTTTCCCTTCAGAGCCAAGAGTGGGTGGTGTCGCTCTGCAGCTGGAGAGAGATATTAGCCCTAAAGGTGGGCTGGGTTCTCTTGAGGTCTGCAGCTTCCTTGAAGCTGGGATTCTGACTTCCCAGTAACTATCCTTGCCCCTGCCTGGCGGAAGCAAATGCAGATTGCATCTGAAAGAGGGTTCTAATTAAGCAGTACAAGTGAATAAAATATTCAGCAAAATACCCCCAGAACCAAAATCAGCAAAACAAAATCAGCAAAACCAGCAAAAATCAGCAAAAGCTGACTGTATTTTCCAATGAAAATCACACAGCTACCCAGGTTAAGTTTATGCATCTAGGTAGGCTGGCAGAAAAATTAAAAAGGAAACTCAAGACCCACATTTATGTAAATCCTACCTGAAAGTTAGTCCACATCTCATTTGTTCTCATCTAAGATTTAATATTTACACAGATGATACAGTCAAGATGATAAAGTCATCAAAAGAAATCTGTGCATTTTCTATGAGACAAATTCCCAAAGGCAGAACCAGACCCCACACCCCCAAAATTTCACCTTCCCCAGCTGTGATGTCAGTGTTCTGGCCATCCCCACCCTCCGGAATTCTCATCTGGGCCCCATTATTAGTATCTCCTGGGGTGGGGGGGAAGTGTCCCCCAACCCCCGCCACCATCTCCCCTTACAAGTCTTTCTGCAGAGAATGCCCCCCAGAACAGATCAGACAGGTAGCCTTTCCCCCGGCAATCAAATCAACATGAACTTCCCCAAACGGGCCCTCCTCTCAGCTGCAGATAAGCCACAGTGCTTGGAGCGGAAGTCAAGATGGTAAGTGCTTTGTGATAGGCCTGTTGGTATCTGGGGAAAGTGGAAAGCAAAGTGTCTGAAGACGCCAAGAGGGCAAACAAACCCTGCAAGGACTCCTACTTGGGAATGCCATACAATGTCTGAGGCGTTTGCAGAAATGGGAGGCTAACCTGATTCTAAAATTCCTGAGACATACAATTTACCTGTAATATAGTGAAGTCAGATGATGAAGTATCTAAATTGTTTAAGGTTTCTTTGTCCTCTATCTGTAAAATAAACAAAAATACAGTTTGCAATGTCAATATTAGGTAACACAACAGTACATCTGTAAGATGAAAAGAAAGAGCGATAAAAACCACTTATGACAAAATTCTAAACACAATGCAGGAATCCAAACAGCATTAGAGATTGACTTTACCTCAATTTAAAGAAACAGTACCTGCAAATAGACTGGGAAGCCCACTATGGTACCACTGAGGGTTTTAAGGTACAACCAAAGAAAGAAAAACAGAGTTTAAGTTGAGCAGAAAAGAGATTAAAATGAGACAGCACATGACTCTCCCAAGTCGACGGGAACTCCAGGTTTGGGGGCTGCTCTTCCGTGAACAACGACCAGAAGCAGACTCCTGAATGGATTCTTGGATCTCTGGGGCCACCACCGCTTCTCCGAGCCCAAATGCTATTGCTACTGCTACTGAACCCACTGCCCCAGGAGGACTCTGGCCCAGACTGAGATGGCATATCTGAGCACTGGCCTCCTAAATTTCCTAGAGTGCAGGGACAGGAACACAGAACTACCCAGGCAGGTGGCCCACGGAGGCCCCTCTGTTGGGGAAAAATGACTGGTATGTTGACCTCCTATTCCAAAAAGGGGGGTTCGCCAAACACATAAGGGAGGTTCATAATATTACTTTGTGAGAACCAAAATAATTTGAACTGCTTGCTGTAAAGTCCCAAGGCTGTTGTACTTTAGGGTAAATTATTTTGCAAACATTTTACCAACAACATGTCTGGCTATTACGATTACCGGACTAGGAACCACCCGTGCACCGCTCGTTCCTTACCCGACGCAACTGTCTTCAGACAGTCCAGGAGTGCTCACAAGAGCGCAGCACACATGCGTTCAAGACCCCCTCTCCTTTCTCCGTCTACACGAGTGGCAGCACATTCTGTCCCCTGCCCTATTTTCACTTCCCTCTTGAGGACTGTTTAGTTCATATGAACCTACTTACTTCGTTTACACGGTTATGTAACGGTAATAAATGTACTGTTGGAAGGAGGAATATAATCACACAGTAACAACACCGCTATGGTGTTGCTATATGCCAGGCACAGTTCTAAACAAGGTCAGCAAACTTTTCCTATCAAGGGGCAGAGAGTGAGTATTTAAGACTCTGCAGGCCAGACAGTCTCTGTCGTGACTACTGTTTGGGAAATCGGCCGCCACGGATGACTGCCACAAATGGGTATGGGTACGTTCCAACCGCTCACTGGCCAGTCTGAGGACTCTGGATCTAAGCTAGTAATAAATGTTCATCTATTCAATCCTCCCAAAACCTATCATTTTTACAAGTGAGGTCCAGAGAGATTAAGTAATTTGCCCAAGGTCACACAGCAAATCAAGTGTCAGACCTCTAGTGAATGGGCTTAATTCTTAACTTACCCTACTTCCATTAATATAATTTAACCATCACTGGCAGACATGTAGAATGTTTCCAGGCTTTAATGAGTAAAGGTATGAATTTTCTTTCTTTTTTTTTTTTTTAGATTTTTTATTTATTTATTTGACAGAGATCACAAGTAGGCAGAGAGGCAGGCAGAGAGAGAGGAGGAAGCAGGCTCCCTGCTGAGCAGAGAGCCCGATGTGGGGCTCGATCCCAGGACCGTGGGACCATGACCTGAGCCGAAGGCAGAAGTTTTAACCCACTGAGCCACCCAGGCGCCCCAAGGTATGAATTTTCTAATCAGAAGAGAAAAAAACAGCCTTTAGCAAGAGCAGCTAATAAGGGTATGCTTTTCCTATAACTGCGTGAGTGTTTCAGGTCCTTTCTAGGAAACCAGTGAATGGAAACTTAGACCAAAGTAAAATTATACACCCTATTTGTATCAAAATGAGAGCCATCTCAAAATCAAACTCCCCATTCAAAGATGACAGTCCCCTACTTCTCAGGATACTCAGGATCACTTCCAGGAGGAAATGCGAAAATATTCTAAGGCATGGCAGAAGCGGATCCACTAGCAGAGAACAGGGCTTCCGTCCCCTGGGGTGCAGGGGATACTCACTGCAAGATTGGAGCCACGAAGAAAACAAGGTACCTCCCAGCAACCAACACATAAGGATTTCTACTGAGATGCCCAAGAGCTTCTAATTTTCACAGCCTTTTCAGTCCACCCGACACGCACGCTTCCTCACGGAAAGTAATCTAATAAATTATTCGCACCAAGTCCACACGATGTAGAAGTTAAGCACACAGACTGTGTTATTAGCCTGGTCTTAATTCTTACTCTCTTCTGAGCTATGTGCTGTCTGGAGATCATTCTTTTTTTTTTTTTAAGATTTTATTTATTTATTTGTCAGAGAGAGAGGGAGAGAGAGCGAGCACAGGCAGACAGAGAGGCAGGCAGGCAGAGGGAGAAGCAGGCTCCCTGCCGAGCAAGGAGCCCGATGTGGGACTCGATCCCAGGACGCTGGGACCATGACCTGAGCCGAAGGCAGCTGCTTAACCAACTGAGCCACCCAGGCGTCCCTGGAGATCATTCTTTACCTGTTTACTCCCTGATTTCCTCAAGTGGAAAATCGGCAAAATACAACGTCCTGTTCTTGTTAAAAGTATTAAAGGACAGCTGCCTAATGCCCGGCAAACAGAACTCATTATAACTGTAGTATAATTAGATTTGTTTCTAAAATGAAAAAAACAAACAAACAAACAAACAAAACGAATGCTTTAAACACCACGTCAAAGCTCACTTTATGAGAGACTGACTAGGAGGAAGGCACAGACTGGTTCTTCATCAGGACAAGGTCAACTTTCAACCTCTTTCGCTACTTTCAAGGCGCGCGAACCAAACCACCACAGAGCAAGCTCCTCGAACAGCGAGGTCTCTGACAGCACCCCGAAATGCTTCATGACGACACAGCCCTGTTCACCAGTTCACCAGTTCGAGGCCAGTTCACGTCGGTGAGCTGAGACACTTCTCAACAAAGTGTTTCCAGAATGGTCTAGATTCTACACATGAACAGATTAAGCACAGTCCCACGGAACCAGCACCGCGAGAGCTCAATTCCAACCAGAAACCTCATCTCTCCCGACATTCACGGTGCATCCTAGAGCGACACTGCCGAGTTACCTACAGCATGTTCTTGAAGCTGCTCAGGAAGCTCTTTCATTTCCCCCTCGACTAGCTCTCTGCTCTCGGACAGGGACTCTGGGAGGTTATCCGCATCGTCGTCTTCTACACAGTCGGCGACGCTTCCGTTATCGATTTCTGCTTCATCCAATACGCTGATATCCATCATGTCGATGTCTTGCAAGTTCTCCAAACTAGTTTCAACATCCTCCTGCAACAAAACAGAACCCAACCGTCACGTGACTGCCAGAGGTCCGTCCACCAAGCCGATTCACTGACAGGCTGCACATACCTGTCCGTCCCCAGAATTCTCCTCCAGCCCGTTGTCCTCCACGCCCTCTTCTTCTGGTTTACGCCCTGAAGACAGAACAGTTTACAGAACCAGATCAATGACCTGTATCTTCCAGAAGCAGTAACTTTTACAGGCCCTAAGCATCACGGAATCAGACACCAAAACCTGTAGTACTTCCCAATTTCAGAACGGTAATCCTGTAAGCGTAAGCTCGCTCACAGCCCAAGCACGGGAGGTTCTGTTCTCATCAAGCTGGGGGGGCGGGGCACGAGTCTAAGGAGCTGGAAATGAGAGCGTAGGGTCAAGGTAGATCAGACCTGTACGAAGGCCTGGCCTTCGTGTCGAGTAGCTTTGCTTGTGGGAAAAAAAAATTTTTCAGACAGTGTATTGTTTTTTAGTTAAGAAACATGGGGCATATTTTCCAACAGAAACGGATATAAAACAAAATATAACTAAGCAGTAATAAGCCATTCATAATTTTACCACCTAGAGTTAGCCCCCACGTTACCCTGACACACACACAGACATCCGCCTCTATTCTATGTACAGACACGCACTACGCTTACAAAAATGACACTGTTCCATCATTCTGTGACCTTCCCAACTACTATGTTACTAATTTATTTCCATATTCTTTCACGGCACTATACAGAGAGAGTGCTGCTGATCTAATTAATACACGTGCACGGAAACTCAAGAAAACACTTATAAAGATGAACATCCCGACCATTCTTTTTGCACATAAGCAATTACCATTTTAGAGGATATTTCTAGAAATGGCATTCCTAAGGCAAAGGGCATGTATATTTTTAAGGCTTTTAGTAAAAACAAAGAACCCGCATATTATCAAGCTGCCCCAGAGGAAGGCTGCTCCGGATCCTACAGTTCCATCAACGACGAGTCAAGGCCCTGATCTTTCGGAATCTCTTTTAAAACCAGCTCTGATTTCTCACCCCTGCCAATGTTCCAGGCAAAAAGGGAAAACTTTTATACCTGAATATATCCTTAGGTTGAGTATTTTTTTGTTTTTCTTGTTCAGGAGGCTAGACTCATTTTCTGGCTCACATTTCAATTTTTGGACATATTTGACTCCATTGCTTTGAAAAATGAGGAAATCATTTCCCCTTAACTTCCGTCACTCAACCTTTTAGTATTTCTTATGAATAGATTTATTTTAGGACACTCACAATCTGTTCTGAAGATGACAGTTCACCGTGGGCAGGCACATGGGCACACTCCTCTAAATAGCTTTTATGTGGCCATTTGCCTTTATTTTTTTGTATAAATTATAAGGATGAATAAAAAAAGAAATAGGAAAATGTAAATGTTAATAGAAATGTCAAGGCTGAAGAGAAAATGGAGATCACTAGCCATGGTAATACTGAAAGATTGGGGAAAACTGAAGTTTGGGTCTAAGAACAGGCTTGCTACAATTAAACTTACTCTCTGCACCACAAGGAATAAAATCCCATGTATGACACATGAGACCAGGTGTCCAAAGCAGAGGGTCACGTGATGTGCTCTGGAGCTATAGCTCCTTATCACAAGGGCAGTGCTCAACTTCTTTTGTGACTTAGTCACAAAACGAAAAAACTCACTTCCCTCAACACCTTTTCCCCCAACATGAGCATCAATTTCTTAAGGGCATTAAGGGTTTTTTGAGGAATGTAAAGGAAATAGACACTACCTTGCTTATACTCAAGAATTAAGCTTGTAAGTATATGAAATGTGTAATATTCAGGGCAAAAAAGGGGGGGGATAAAAACCCAAACCCAGTCATTTATACCATAACTGAGATATTTTAAATTTTATGAATAAATAAATAACTCTCTCATGGATAAGAACTTCCTTATTACATGTGTTACCTCATTTTTCTATATATATATATATTTTTTTTTAAGAGTTTATTCAGTTATTCGACACAGAGAGCGAGCACAAGCAAGGACAGGGGCCCAGGGGGAAGCAGGCTCTCTGCTATGCAGGGACCAAGACTAGGGGCTTGATCTGGGATACTGACCTGAGCCAAAGGCAGACGCCCAACCGACTGAGCCACCCAGGCACCCCTGATTTTTCCATATTCTAATTTCATTCAGGAATATCTTTCAGGAAATCTGAAAGGTTTGTCAGGAATACATTATTTAAAAACAGAGATCACGACACTAACCGGAGACTTCAATACATTATGTGAAAACAGCCTTAGTGGCTGGCTGGGAAGACCATTGCCATTTTGTAATATCTATGACAAAACATGCCTTGAGCTTTTTTAAAAAACGTCTGGAACTCAACCCAATGGCCTTTATGTAAAGATATCAGGAAGTTGCACCAGCAGCATTTCCACAGACTTATATCTGATAAAGCTGAAGTCATTCTAAAATATATATATTGGCTTTTATCCAGTTCTATCCTAGTTACTAGGAAAAACCTAAGTAGGTCACCACAAATTTGCAATCCTTTCTTTCTCCCTTTCACAAGAGAGGCAGCAGGTTTCCAACAAGCAAAATCAGTTTTCCACTTTCACAACCACTTTTGCCCCAGAGGGTAGCACAGATATACTGCAGCCCAAACCCCCTGGGGTGGGGTGGGGGAGCTTTCTCAAGTAAGAAAGGACACAAGGGAATGAGTGCCCTTAAGAACATTTAGTCTTGGGGCGCCTGGGTGGCTCAGTCATTAAGCATCTGCCTTCTGCTCAGGTCATGATCCCAGAGTCCTGGGATGGAGCCCCCATCGGGCTCCCTGTTTCTCCCACTCCAGCTCCCCTGTGCTGTGTTCCCTCTCTTGCTACCTCTATCAAATAAACATATAAAGTCTTTAAAAAACAAAAACGGGACGCCTGGGTGGCTCAGTGGGTTAAAGCCTCTGCCTTTGGCTCAGGTCGTGATCCCAGGGTTCTGGGATCGAGCCCCACATTGGGCTCTCTGCTCACTGGGGAGCCTGCTTCTTCCTCTCTCTCTGCCTGCCTCTCCGCCTACTTGTGATCTCTGTCAAATAAGTAAAATCTTTAAAAAAACAAACAAACAAAAACACTTAGTCTTGAGTACATACAGAAGAAAGCATAACCCTGGCTGGAAAGCTGATCAAGAAGCACTATTTGGGAAAAGGCACCCTACTTTCTAGAAAGAAGAAAAAAACGTGCTTAAGCTAATGCAGAACTGATGAGAATGAAAACCAGAGCTCTCCCGAACAAAGCCAAGCGCTTGCTTCAGCACCAAGGGGAAAAAGGGGGCCCTCAGATCCTTCCTCCGGAGTAAGCATCATCCTCATTCGCAGCCTCCAAACCGGAAGGCACGGCTCTATCTGCCCCGCTCTGGCTTCCCTAACCTGGCCCCAGCCTCCCTGCCTGGGATCCCAGCTCCTCTTGCCCTGCGGAGCTTCTGCCTCCGGATTCATGTCCGAAATCACCGGTGGGACCGCCTCCCCCGACGTTGCCGGATTCCCCCACAGCACCCCGAGTGGGCAGGTCATTACTTTTAAAACATATTTGATCATAAATACACTGACGTACCTATGTCCTCATTTTACCTGAGTTTTACTTCCATGGAAGAGTGGTGCTCCTAAGGACCTTCCTGCAAGGCATGCGGACCCTCCTGCCTGTTTCACATCACGCCGCGCACGTTCTTCCGTTTGTGGCCCCCGTGCAAAGAGGCTTCAATTCAGCATGTGCAACGGCTGCCCACCTCTCACCCCCTTGCTAGCACGGGACACCGCGAGCAGTGTAAGTTTTCACGAGTGTGAGAGACAAAATGATAATTCTGCTTTTGTGTGCCTTCCTTCAATCCCTCCCGAGAGAACGTCTGTATCCACAGTCCATGTTTGTTTTTTCTCTAATCTGTGAACTGCTTATTCACAGTCTCTACTTCGCCGACCGGACTGCATGTTTGCCTTACTGATGTGTAAGAATACTCAACGTTTCCTGAATATTTGTATTCCACAACGCTGCTTCTAAGTCTGTTGCACTGGGATTATTTATGATGTCTTTTGCTGAGAGAATTACACCTTTCATGCAGCTGAGTTTATTTGCTTTTTTGTTTTACTTTTAGTGTCCTTTCAGGTCTCCCTCACCAAGGCGACTATAAAAGTACTATCCTAGCCAGAATGTCTTTTTTCCACAAAAGGAGGAAGAACATGTCCTTCCCCACCATCAGATAGAGCCAACTGCTCCAGCATCATCTACTGAAAAACACTTAGAGCCACCTTTTATTTATTAATTTGAGAGACAGAGATCATAAGTAGGCAGAGAGGCAGACTGAGAGAGAGAGGGAAACAGGCTCCCCACTGAGCAGAGAGCCTGATGTGGGGCTCGATCCCAAGACCCGGATAGCATGACCTGAGCCAAAGGCAGAAGCTTAACCCACTGACCCACCCAGGCGTCCCTAGAGCCACCTTTAAAATATATATATATTGGGCGCCTGGGTGGCTCAGTGGGTTAAGCCCCTGCCTTCGGCTCAGGTCATGATCTCAGGGTCCTGGGATCGAGTCCCGCATCGGGCTTTCTGCTCAGCAGGGGGCCTGCTTCCCTCTCTCTCTCTGCCTGCTTCTCTGCCTACTTGTGATCTCTGTCAAATAAATAAATAAAATCTTTAAAAAAATAAATTAAAAAAAAAATATATATATATATATTTTAGGGGCGCCTCGGTGGCTCAGTCGTTAAGCGTCTGCCTTCAGCTCAGGTCACAATCCCAGGGTTCTGAGATCGAGTCCCGCATAGGGCTCCCTGCTCAGCAGGAAGCCTGCTTCTCCCTCTCTCATTCCCGCTTACTTCTGTTCCCTCTCTTGCTATCTGGCAAATAAATAAAAAATCTTAAAAACCATATATAGGGGCGCCTGGGTGGCTCAGTGGGTTAAAGCCTCTACCTTCGGCTCAGGTCATGATCCCAGCGTCCTGGGATTGAGCCCCACATCCGGCTCTCTGCTCAGCAGGGAGCCTGCTTCCTCCTCTCTCTCTGCCTGCCTCTCTGCTTACTTGTGATCTCTGTCTGTCAAAGAAATAAATAAATTTAAAAAAAAAAAAAAAACAAACCATATATATAAAGTAGGCTCTATTCCCAACATAGGGCTTGAACCTGCGACCCTGAGATGAAGAGCTGCTCGCGTTAACAACTGAGTCAGCCAGGCAACCCCAATGCCACCTTTAAGACGAACAAATCTTCAAACTTCCCACTCTTTTGATAACCTACTAGTAAAATGAGAGGAACTCTATGTCACTGATTATTCAGAATTTCAGTTGTTATGCACTTTCTTTTAAGATCAGCTTCGGGCTGATCAACAACTTTCTAGCAAGATCATCACACCTAGGAAAACCTCAAAATTAGTCATGTCACAGGTCTTAAATATTTCCTTTTACTTTTATTTTGCCATTTAAGAACACTAAACGTGTTTTTTAAATATCCACCCTGCTTAAGTCCCAAATATGACTGCCACCTCCAAAATCCAAGAGAACCAGTTAGTAAACAATTTTAACTAGCTAGCAAGCTCAGTTGGTACACAGCTCATATTAGCCAGAGCTTTATTTTTTCATGTTTCTGAAGCTGTCACTGGCTAATCTGATTGCTTTACCAGGACTTAATTTCATGAGGCTTATTCAGTCCAACAGACCGTACACACCCAGCACTGGCCTACAAGGTACCACTCTCCACAAAGGACAGGGGAGCCTAGAAGAAATGGCTGATTCCCAAGGTGCAGCAGGAAGTACAAGAGATTGGAATGCCCTGTTCTGCCAGAACGAAGAAGGTGCTCGAAGACGGACAGGGATACATCAGAAAGACACAAAAGTCAGCCTATAGGGCTCTCACTGGAACAGTATGAACATTAAAATAATCATCACAAAGGTTTATAACTTACTAAACGAAGTAAGACTAAGTACACACTTATAAATAGGGAAGAAGGGCGAGTCACCCCTTACAGCAGAAACCAACTAAGAAATGTAGATAGGATAATAAATTTAGAAAATCAGCAACAGATAACAATCAGTGGGTGATAAAACTAGTGGAGGATGAACAAGATATTTAGAGAAGTCTTACAGTTTCTCCCCAGAGATAACATTACAAAGGGTAAGAGAGTAACTTTCCAGTGGAGAAACCTGACCAGCGGCCCTTTCAGGCGGTTCCTCAACTGGACAGCATGTGCCTTGCGAGGATGTGCGGAGGAACAGAGCACAGAGGGAGAGCAAGGTTTGTGGTACCGCTGACAAAAGTGTTTCATTTGGACCTAACGAGAGAACAAAATGAATGAATGAACAAATAAACCCCAATTCAGAAACCAGCCTTCCAAACAAATGGTCTGTACGCTTCAAAACCGGCAAGACAGGAACACCACGGAAGTCTCAGAAACTGCCCCGGGACACGTGACAACTGCACGCAATGCATGACCCTGGATGATTCTTCCTTTTGAGAAATAAAGAACCTAACATCTAAAGAAGATCTCAGCTTAGGCAACTGTATCTATGTTAATGCATTCAATTTTGATTAACGAGGCCTCCGTAATACGCTTGCTGCCAGGCGATAGGGAAGCTTGTGGGCCAAAGGGCTCCATGCCGGCCATTTATTCTCACGTGGTTCAGAAATGAAACAAAACACACATAAGGAGGCGGTGGGAGGATAAAGAAACTTAGTAAAATGCTAACATCTGGGGAGGCTGGATGAAGGCCACGGGAGAAATTTTTGATTCCTGCATCTTTTCCTTATGATTAACCTGTGTCACAACAGACAAACAGCACAGGATCGGTAAGAGCTAAAAAGCAAACAGATCAACTTTACTTTGTCAGTGAGGTTTGCTTTTCTGATAATTACTTTAAAAAAGATTATGCTTAACAGATTCCTGGCATGGAACGACTCTGGGGAAGTGCCAAGACCGTCTGACACACACTCGGACTGTGATTACGATAATCAGTATGCGGGCTTCAAAGCGTTTTCAGTTTGTTCACCAAGCGGGTCAGAAGAACGAACTTACTTTCATTAAACTCTTCCTAAAATGTAGCAAGGCTGCTGAAAACAATACAGCAGAACGCACATGCTCGCCCCAGCAAACCCAACATGGACTGCAATGCTCAGGAATCGAACAAATGACACTGAGCAAAGAACCAGACACAAGAGAGTTCATACTGAATGGTTCCGTTTGACATGAAGTTCTAGAACAGGCAAAACTAATTCATCATGAAAGTCATCACAACAAACTGTTTCTGGAGTGGGGTGAGGTGTTAGGGGGCTTCAGGGAGTGTGACTGGGAAAGGGCACAAAGAAACAGAAATGTTCTGTACTTTGATCCCTACCTACCTCACAGCACGTGTACATTCCAAACGAATTAAACATCCGAATTAAAAAAAAAACCAAAAATATTACTCTGCAACATAGAATACGTTTTATAATTTTAAAGCAAAAAAGGACTTTTCTTTCTCTTTTTTTTTTTGCTTTTTAAAAATAACATTAAAAAAAAAGATTTTTATCTATTTAGAGAAAGAGTGTGCAAATGTGCAGGAGCAGAGGGGGAGGGAGAGAATCTCCGCAAACTCTGCACTCAGCCCGCCGCGGAGCTCCAGCCCCCGTCCACCTACTTGCAGATGACGACCCGAGATGAAGTCAACAGTTGGATGTTTCACTGACTGAGCCACGCAGGCGCCCCAAGGAGGGCCTTTTAAAACACAACAAAATCTAGAAACCAGGGGTGCCTGGGTGGCTTGGTCCTTAAGCGGCTGCCTTCTGCTCTGGTCATGATCCCAAGGTCCTGGCACGGAGCCCCGCATCAGGCTCCCTGCTCCGCGGGAAGCCTGCCTCTCCCCCTGCTTGTGCTCCCTCACTCTCTGTGTCTCTTTCTGTTAAATAAACAAATAAAATCTTTGAAAAAAAAAAAAATCTAGAAACCATATAGAATAGTGTGTTCACAGTGCAGACTGTATTAAAGATTAAAACTCAAAGGACCAAAACATCATGCACAAGTCAGGTCAAATGACACACTAGGAAAAACAAGTGCGACATTTTAGAGAGCAAGCACTCAAAAATCAGTAAGACAAACTCAGCAGAAAAGTATGCAAAGGGCCTTAAAGGCAGTTCAGAAAGTTCAGATGGCCAATTACCAGAAGCAGTTTAACCTGTAACGAGATGTAAATTAACACTTTACCTGTGAACAAATGCAGATAAACATAGTAGTTTTCTCCTTAAACATAGATTTAACAAGATAATCTTCAATGTTCAGTAAGATTTTCAATAGGCGGCCCTCTCCCGGGTGCTGGTGGAGATACCAGCCAGCACAGGCTGTTAGAGGAGCTACTTGTCAGTAGCTATTTCAAAATGCACATATCCTTGACCCCATAATTCTACTTCTAATTAAGTTATCAAAAAATAGGACACCTGGGTGGCTCAGTCAGTTGAGCATCTGCCTTGGATTCAGGTTCTGATCCAAGGGTCCTGGGGATCAAGTCCTGCATCCGGCAGGCTCACTGCTCAGCTAGGAGTCTGCTTCTCCCTTTGCCTCTGCCCCTCGACCCTGCTTGTGCTTTCTCAACTCATCCCCTCTCAAAATATTTTTTTTAAGAAATCAAAAAATATGTTTCTTTACATATAGACATTTCTGGTTCATGGCAGCACTGAAAACTGGAAATGCCAAGTCAAAAATGGAAAAAAAAATCTCAACAGTTTAATAACAAAGGAGACTGATGAGCTAAACTGTGGTACACTGATCGGAAAAGTTACAATTACACTGTTTAAAAAAGAATAAAATCTTTTTATACTTTAAGGTACTATGGAAATATGTCCTTAATGTGGAAAGTAAAAGAAGCAATCTAAAAAATACTTTGTAAACTAAGACCTATTTCCTTAAGAAAAATACATGTGCATGGTTGTATAAACATCTTTACATATTTACTTTTCCAAAGATTTTATTTACTTATTTTAGAGAGCGAAGGAAACACAAACACACACACACACACACACAATGCGGGCACAGGCACAAGCAGGGAGAGCGCCAGAAGGAGAGGGAGAAGCAGGCTCCCTGCTGAACAAGGAGCCCAAAGATGTGGGACTGGATGCCAGGACCCCGGGATCATGACCTGAGCCAAAGTGAGATGCTTCACCAACTGACCACCCAGGCACCCCTCTATATATTTACTTTTAAAAGACTGCATACACACAGGAAAGTCTAAGAAAGAATGGCCCACCTTCTAATAATGGGTTACCACCGCCTTACTGGGAAAAAAGAGCTGCTTCTACATTTTACTTAATGCTTACCTATACTTAAAAAAATAAAATAAAATAATGAAGCACTTAAAGAAAGTACTTTTTTTTTTTTAAGGATTTTATTTATTTATTTGACAGAGAGAAATCACAAGTAGATGGAGAGGCAGGCAGAGAGAGAGAGGGAAGCAGGCTCCCTGCCGAGCAGAGAGCCCGATGCGGGACTCGATCCCAGCGGGGTCATGACCTGAGCCGAAGGCAGCGGCTTAACCCACTGAGCCACCCAGGCGCCC
Source organism: Neogale vison (assembly GCF_020171115.1). NCBI lineage: Eukaryota > Metazoa > Chordata > Mammalia > Carnivora > Mustelidae > Neogale > Neogale vison. Next base: position 220,592,907 of record NC_058096.1, read on the forward strand.
TGAAGCAAGTACTTTTTTTTTTTAAGATTTTATTTATTTATTTGACAGAGATCACAAGTAGGCAGAGAGGCAGGCAGAGAGAGAGAGGAGGAAGCAGACTCCCTGCAGAGCAGGGAGGCCGATGCGGGGCTCAATCCCAGGACCTTGGGACCATGATCTGAGCTGAAGGCAGAGGCTTGAACCCACTGAGCCACCCAGGTGCCCCACAATTATTTCTTTTATTAAAAAGAAAGTAAAACACAAAAGGAGGCCAAGAAGCTCTATTTTCTACCAGTATGACTATCTTTCTGGGATTTTCCAGTACTCTTACCCTGGCAAAGACATTTACTTGGGCAAAGCCAAAAAATGCACAATGTACTAGGGACCACAGAAGTGACTTCATTCCAAAGTGAGGTTGCCTGACCGCTGATGTCCAAGGGCTTACAGTGTGGCTGACCTTAGTCCCTGCCCCTTAGACATTTCAAACCCAATTCTTCACCACTTGCCAGGTAATATGAGTATTTCATTTTGTTGAGGGGTTCACGCAACAAAGCCACCAATTACCAAAAGAACTTTTAGAACAGTTCAAATGTCCAGTTTTAACGGATTCTTTCTTAAAAACAGTAGTTGAATGTTACTGAATGAAATTACAAGTAAATACTAAAGAAAACTGACAATAAAGATAGAGCCCCTGCCCCCAACAATCTCATTAACATGGGGCAGAGTGACATTAGCATTAAAGCAAGATCTAAGCGGGGGCGCCTGGGTGGCTCAGGCGGTCAAGGATCTGCCTTTGGCTCTGGTCATGATCCAGGTCCTAGGACTGAGTCCCACACTCGGCTCCTTGCTTGGCAGGGAACCTGCTTCTCCCTCTGCCTGCCACCCCTCCTGCCTGTGCGCTTCCTGGCAAATGCTGACAAATAAATAAAACCTTAAAAAAAAAAAAAAAAAAAAGCAAGGCCTAAGGAACCTGGTCATGACTGTGCAGAGGGTAAAGGGGGGAGGAGTTGCTACTGGTGGGATCACAGGTGTTTGGTGGTAAACAAGGACTTGACTGCAGACACATGGGGAGAGGGGTAGGCAGAGAACGTAAGCCTAGGCAAAAGAGGACCAAGACAGGGAAGCACATCTTCAGCACCTGACTAAAGCCCAGGATGCAGCAGAGGAAAGCTGAAGGGGAGAAGGAAATGGGAGATTTCGGTCTGATGGTAAAGGTCACTACTGCCATGTGGACTGGAGCACTTACGCACTAGGCAATTTTAAAAGCAAAGTCTGTGAAACTGACAACTCTCTTTCGGCCAGGTGGTATTTGAAAGAGAAATTACATTCCTCAGTCAGAGAAATAGGAGACCCAAGCAACCCTAAGTACTCTCTCTGTAAAGAAGGTTAAAAGTCTGGGTAAACAAGGGCTGCTGAGCGCCTGATGAATCAATATGCAACATCCCTTCCATCCTGTCAGAATTCCCAAGTACCAGAAAAAGAAAATACACTGGAGAGATCTTGAAGGAAACGCAAAGCTTCATCCCACGCCCTTTGGATTCACAGGGTAGTTCACAGACCCCAAACACGGCCAAGTAAACAGGCTCATTAGCAAAGGAAATAATTGTGAAGGAAGTTCTCAACATTAGCCGTGCTTATAAAATCCTCCATACCTTTGCTGGATCTCTTTGACGTCTTCTTGTTTCCTTCGGAGGTAATTTCAATTTCGTCAGGATTACCCCCCTCATCTTCAATTGCCTAGAGAGGAGGTTAAAAAAAGGTTTACCAAAAAAGGCAGCACACAGACTTGACTTTCACAGAAACTTCAGGTTGCTGATCTGGAAAGGGCCAGCCTCTACCCATTCGCGATCTTGCTCTCCCTTGGACAATGGCTCTGGAGTCAACTTATTTCTTGGTATTCACATCGCCACCATCTAGATCATCCTATTCCTGGACCCAAGGGACCTCAGGAAGGAAAAAGCACACTCTTTTCCCGAGACTTTACCCAGCAATGTGTTGTCTGACCCTCTGTGACTCCCTTTCCATGCCATGGCTACACTTGGCACTGTCTGGACAGATACTTACACTCACTCGGCTGAGATCGTACTGTGTGTGCCGTGAGGCTGGACATGACCCGCACTACCTCATCAGATCAGGCACATCTAAGACTGACTCCAAAGGTCTTGCTCTTAACCAGTAGGGGACTTGCCTGAAAGGGTAAGGAATTAAAACCATCTCTTGGTAAGCCCCACCTCCCACCCAAGAGCTCATCATTCCCTTGAACAGCCCACACCCACACTTGGCACAGTGCGGAGCACCAAGGAGGTGCACAGCAAACGATTACTGAGCATGTCCTCAGTGATATTCTTGGATACTGGACTTCGATTTTAGGTTTTACCGATAACCCTTTCTCTTCTTATCGCATTATCCTTCAAGTAAGAATTCTGTTTAAACCCACTTCAAATAGAATCTTTTATATGCAGACGGTTTCAGAAATTTCAGATCTTCAGGAGTTTCTCAGCCTGGAAGTCTGAATTTGCAAGAGCTGTGAATTTGTGGGCTTACATGCTCCATATCTGATCTGCACCAGGAACAAAAAAAATCTCTCTTCTCTCTGTAAACCAGGGTGAGGAGGAGGAATTGGGAGTTCTACTCTGGAATCAAGGAAAGCACAACCAGAATATCTGTCCCATTCTTCCCGGCAAAAGAGAATTCTGGAATACCACTAGGAGAACAGAGAACTGCTCCAGACAGGAGGTGTACCGTTTTGCCCCTCAGTAAGTCTCCTCTGGGTGCAGTGTTTACAGGATCATCCCTAGGGACGCTGCGGGCTATGAGTCATCCTTACAGAGCTCGGGAAACTACTCTTTGTGCTCCTTCCACCTTTTCCTCATTTGTCCTTTCTGGGAAAACGACCAAAAAGGGGGGACACTAACTAGATGGTAGAAGTAAAAGAAAAAGTCAATCAGTGATTCAGACTCAACTGCGTAAAGTAGCAGGTAAACATACAGGCTGCTGCTATTTACATGCTATGACCACACCCCTAAGAAAATGAAAACAGAAGAAATGAAAAATGGCTAGAAGAGGACAGTGATGGAGGCTCCTTGAAGTCACACACCAGTCTCAGCCACCAACTCTGACTGGAAGACGCAGTGCCATCCTATCCTCTTTGCCGGCTTGCAGTCTGGGAGTAAAAAGGATAAAAGTCCCAATTTCGCTTTGCTGACGGGAGACCCTGGTGGCAACCCTCAACCTTCCAGCAATTTTTCTAGATCATCTTTGAACTACCTGCGCTGAGGTGAACCAAGGGAATTAGTACCCATAGTGAAACAAACAAACTCAAGTTGTAAGAGCCCCACTGACTCTGGGCTCATCAAACCGCCATTTCCGAGCCCTAGCTTCCTCATTCGAAAAATGAGAAACAATCCCTAGTCCTGCTTAATGGTAATCAGTAATAAGTAACGCCCTGGTCCTCCGTCGCCGGGGAGCCAGGATGGCGGAAAGAGTCACAAGTCACACCGTCTGCAGGGGCTGGGTGGGGAGGTGGCCGAGGCTGAGATTACACCCAAGTCCCAAGATGAGAGAGGCGAACGGGAGAGGAGCACAGAAGCCAACGAGAGTCCGGGAAAGGGGAAGCAGAAGGCCCCGAACGTTTAATGAACTGCTCAGGCTTTGGCACCGGCCCCTCAGAACCCTCACGGCGGGGACCACAGTCCTGCTGCGGCACAGAACAAACGGAGGCACGCAGAGGCAAAGTGCATTGTGACAACGATCGCGTCTCCCGCGCCAGGCAGCGAGCCAAGCCCGGTTCATCCTAACACGAAAGCTCGCGCTTTGCGGCTCCTTCCGGCATATACAGGCCGAGCGCGCGTCCGACGTCGTCCGCGCCACGGAGACCCGGCAGAGGCCCCAGGCCAGACCCCAGAACGGGCGCCCTGCCTGCCTGCCTGCCTCCTGGCGAAGCCCCGCGGCCGTCCTCACGGCCCCCGCCGGGTCTCCCACGTTGCCGCTCGCTACCGCAAACAGCGCTTCCCTTTCCGCGTTACTCCCCCGGCCTGGGACTAGCGAGTCCACAAGCCGTCTTGTTTTGTTTTAACCCCCGAACTTGTTCCCGGCGCAGTCGCTCGGTAAACTAGCCCCTCTTCTCGAAAGACGTCCACCCGAACCGGTCGGCGAGCGTCGGAACCTCCGGGGAAAGCCCGGCGGCCAGCGCGGGCTCAGGAAATCGGCCGGCCTGTCGCCACGGCCGTGTGACCTTGGCCGAGTCCCCCCACCTGGCCCAGGAAATGAGGGCTTCCGGGTTTCCCGTCGTTTCTGGAGGCTGGGGTGGGCCGCTGAGAGGAAGGCCGCGCGGCGCGGTGGCGGGCGCGGAGAACAGGAGCCCTCGGCCTGGGTGCCCCGCCGCCCTCCACCGCAAGGCCGCGGCGCCGTCGCCGGGTCGCGCCCAGATGTCGCGCTCTCCCCACGGCGCCGCTGAGGTTCGCACCCCGGCCGCGCTGGGGTGGGAGCTCCCTCGTGGGCCCGGGAGAAGCCTGGAGCGCCAGGCCAGATGCAGGCCCCACACCGGGCCGGAGGCGGACCCCGAGGCCAAGGGGACCCCGGTCGCGGCCGCCAGGACCCCCCTTCCCACATCCTTCCCGCCCCCGCAGGGCCCCAGCTCTACCTTTTTGAGCCGCTCCATCAAAACGCTCTTGTTGCCGCTTGAGTCCAGATTCCGTTTCCTCAGCTCCGCCCGCAGATCGATCACCCGCAGGTCGCTGAGCCGCCGCGTCCCGGTCTCCGACGAGGCAGAGCTCAGAGCCGCTGCGCCCACCGCACCCGAATCGCCTAGGCCTGAGAGAGTCTCCGCCATTCCAGGGACCCTGGCTCCGCCGCCCACTTCACACAGAACCGGGCCGGTTTTATCTGGGCACCTAGCACAAAATGGCGCCGCCTGCGAGGGAACCGCTCCAGCCGCCCTGGCGCGCCTCGCTTCTGCGCAGGCGCACCCGGCGCGGAGCCGAAGCTGCCGGTCGCATTTGCACATGCGTGGTGAGCACTAAAAGGGAAGTGCGCAGGCGCATTGCATCTCGCCAGCCTCCCGCCGCGAACGGCCGTGACACATGCGTGCTGCAGTTACGGCGCCTGCGCGTTGTGGTGGGGAACGTGCGGTTGGTGGACGCGCGAGCGCGCTTGCTGTTAAGAAAGCTGGCAAGTGCGGCACGCATGCGCGGCCGGAAAGCGGGGCGGGAGGAAGCGAGTGCGTTTTCCTCTTAGGCGGCGCCATTTTGTGCTCAGAGCCGCTACAGCCGCGGGCGGTGTGGGAAGAGGGTGGCGGGGCCGTCAGACCTGGGATGGCGGAGACTCTGGCAGGGTCCGGCGAGTCGGGTTCTGGCACAGCCGCTGTCGGATCGGGTGCCTCGGAGGCCGGGACGCGGCGGCTGAGTGACTTGCGGGTGATAGACCTGCGGGCGGAGCTGAAGAAGCGGAATCTGGACACGGGCGGCAACAAGAGCGTCTTGATGGAGCGGCTCAAGAAGGTGAGGCGGCTCGACGTCCCGGGTTGGAGCAGGAGGCCGGGGCACGCCCCCGTGCCGGCCTGTCAGCGCGATTGCCGGACGCGGGCCCCCCTCCACCATTTCGCCTTGTGACCGACCCCGGCCCGAGCCTGCGGGGACCGGGGGGCCCGGCTCTGTGACCTTGGCCCGTCACCACCCTTCTCTGTACCTTGTTTTTGCTCCTCCTTGCAGCTGGTCGCCTCGAGAGTGCTGAAAGCGCGTCCTTTTAGCCGCCGAGCGGCCGCCTGGACTTCTTCCGGGCTCCGGTCGGAGACTCGGTTCTGTGACCTTGGATAGGTGCCTTTTTCTCCCCGCGCCTCAGTTTCCTCCCCTGGGGAACGGAGGAACGAAGAGCCTTTGAGCTCTTAAAGGGGTGGGGGTTGTGCTTGTTCCCACTCCAGGACTTTCGCTCCTGTCATGCCCTCCCCCCCCTCCCCTTCCAGGGCTTCTCCTGGTTGGTGCCTTCCAGGGCTCCTCTCTCTACCTGAGATGTCTCCCCGCGGGCTGGCTCAGGTGTTGCTCCCATCCGCCGCTCCCGGTGTTCATGCCCCACCTGGCCGCGCTCAACCCCGCGTTGAGTATGGAGGGATTGCTGACTCTCCCGCCGGCGCAAGCTCTTAGCTCGAGTTTACCATGGAGCGCCCAGTCCTATGCCCTTCTGGAGGAGGGCACCGAGCAGCACCCGCCCCCCCCCCAAACCCAGTCTGTCGGGTGGGGTTTTTCCCCAGAAGTCAAACATGGCTTGTGGAACCCCCCGCTCAGCCTTACAGATGGTGGTGTTAGCGCGGTGTCTCTTTGACCGTTATCAGTTATTAAAGTGGAGGTTTGGGCAAGATCTAGTTTAAGGGCCATTTTGGAACTAGACATTGACCCGCACCCCGGAGCCCCAGCTCTCCCATCCCTTTGTCTTTTGTGCTTAGGGCTCGGAGAGAACAGAGTTGTGCTGGGTTCATCCCGTGCCTTCTGGGCTGGCAGCCCAGATAGTAGGACGGGAGCTACTCCTCTTTGCAGGGAAGTGTTTGACTTTGTTTGCTAGGGAGTCGTTACTTAACAAAGAACAGTGTGTGCCCTGCAGCTCTCCACGGTGTTGTAGTCAAGTTTCATCTCTTCTTAATAGGCGGTTAAGGAAGAAGGGCAGGATCCTGATGAAATTGGTGTCGCCTTGGAAGCCACAAGCAAGAGGACAGCAAAGAGATACATTAAAGGTACCCGCACGTACTTATTGCCGCTGGAGGCCTGAGCGTGTAGAGAACTTACTTACAGATCGAATTTTTGAACACCGTTTCTGACCTTTGGGGCAGGAAAATGTCCTTGGCCTTCATTGTTCCCCTCTAACAAATAGGCTTGGTTTTTTTTCACTGCCTTACACGTAGCTGTGTCAGCAGTGCTGGAAGGAGTAGAGAGTTGTGCAAGTGCTATGTAAATTAAAATTGAAACATGTGTTAGAGACCTCTTGGCTCTTGTTGTTGGGATTCAGAGAGAACCAGCGTAAGGCACTGCCCCGAGCGAGCAACCAAATACACTACGTGGCTTCCTTGCTAGAAGTTCAAAACACGATTTCAAACCAAAGAAAACGACACCAGTCTGAGACAGAGTAGACCTCGGTATCTTTAAGGATCCAAAATAGATTGTTGGAGAATTTGCACCCAGCCTTTTTTTTTTTTTTTTTTTAAACCAGTGAGTTGTTTTTTGTTTTGTTTTGTTTTTAGAATCTTATTTTTAAGGGGCGCCTGGGTGGCTCAGTGGGTTAAGCCTCTGCCTTTGGCTCAGGTCATGATCTCAGGGTCCTGGGATCAAGCCCCACATCCAGCTCTCTGCTCAGCAGGGAGCCTGCTTTCCCCCAACCTCTTTCTGCCTGCCTCTCTGCCTACTTGTGATCTCTCTGTCAAATAAATAAATAAATAAATCTTTTTAAAAAAAAGATCTTATTTTTAAGTAATCTCTATATTAGATGTGGGGCTCATATTTACAACCCCAAGATCAAGATTCACATGTTCTACCTGCTGAGCCAGCCAGGCGCCCCACAGTGAGATTTTTTTTCCCCCCCCAAATTGAGGTATAGTTTATATACTATAGAATTCACTCATTTACAGCGTACACTTCATTGCCTTTTTTTTTTAGATTTTATTTATTTATTTGACAGACAGAGATCACAAGCAGGCAGAGAGAGAGGAGGAAGCAGGCTCCCCGCCAAGCAGAGAGCCCGACTCAGGGCTCAATCCCAGGTCCCTGGGATCATGACCTGAGCTGAAGGCAGAGGCTTTAACCCACTAAGCCCCCTAGGCGCCCCCTACTTCATTGCTTTTTTAATACATTCACAAAGCTGTGTTGCTGTCAGCACATTTGCAGTACCCTAAAAAGAAGCCCCTGTGCCTTTTAGCACTTCTTCCCCATTTCCCCCTCCTGTGTGGCCTCTGGCAGTGTGTCACTGTTTCATATAAATAGGGTCACGCAGTATGTGGTCTTCTGTGTCTCCTTATCCTGTTGAGCGTGTTTTCAAGGTTTATTCACTTTGTGACATAGACTCAAGCCTCATTTTTTTGTATGGATATTACTAGCTATTTTTGGAATCATTTAATCCCATAAAACTTTGAAACCTTGTTACCCTCCTTGGCTTTCATCCTCATTCATTTTTGCATGGGTAAGGACGATACAATGGGGAACTTTCGTGGGATGGGGATTATTTTCTTGAAAGGGACCAACACAAGAAATTGTCACGGCTGGACATACCCTGTTCATTTGAAGAAGAGTTAAATTTAGGCAGTGGAGGACGGATGCTTAGAAAGGGAAAGTAACTTGCAGCCTTTCCAGTAATTTTAATCAGCTTTTTTTTTTATTTGACAGAGATCACAAGTAGGCAGAGAGAGAGGAGGAAGCAGGCTCCCTGCTGAGGAGAGAGCCCGGTGTGGGGCTCGATCCCAGGACCCTGGGATCATGACCTGAGGCGAAAGCAGAGGCTTTAACCCACTGAGCCACCCAGGCGCCCCAAGGAGTTACATTTTAAGCTGAATTTGAACCCATCGATGTGTTTTTATTGATCTTGTAACGGTCGAGTGTAAGTGCTGACTAGTCAGGCGAGCGGAGGCTGAGCGATGTGTATCTGTCAGTCTAAAAGTTCTTAGTGGAAGTCTCTAACGTAGGCGCTCCCTTAAAACTTGAGAGGGTCAAGGCTTACTAATCAAAGTGTTCTTGGTCTTAACAGGGATCCTTGCACCATTAGACAAACCAAACCTCAGCCAGGGCTCGCAGCGCATGTCTGAATGTCTGCGTTACAGTTTAGGTGACGGTAAAACCACTTGGACTTACCATTTTGTCAAAAAAGCTTTGGTAGTACTTATTTTTGTTGGTACAAAGAGATGCCCATCCCAGGGTAGCTGTAGTGGGATAAGAAGGGCACTGGTCCCTTCCCTTTCCTTTTTTTCTGAGAAGTCGCCAAAAGCACAGAGAGAAAACAGGTGGCCCCGGCCCTGTTTGGTGGAGGTGGTGGGGCTGGGCTGTACTCTGTAGCAGTCTGGACACACGGTTAGTCACACGAAGCGCTGACCCTCGCGGTGTCCTGGTCGGAACCAGGTCTTCAAGATTATGTAAAAGTAAAAAGTAAGTTAAACTTTCTGAGAAAAACACTTCAGGTTGAGACAAGGGAACTTCTCTTTAGCTCGTTGAAACAGACACGTTTTGAACCTCGTGGGTGTGTTTGGAAAGATTACAATTTTGGATTAGGTTTTCTAGCCTCTCGGTCCCCCACCCCTGCAGCTTTTGTTACTGAAAACAGGTCCTTGGAGTTGGGGTCCGGACCTCTCTGGCAGCGTTTGTCATCCCCCCCCTTTCCTTCAGGGCACTTTGCAGTCTGCGTCTGTGCTGTTGGCGTCCTGGGTACCGCAGACCCTGAAAGTGGGTGCTGCTGCCACGCATGTTGAGAACCGCTTTTAAGAGGTGAACCGAATGCCTGTGTGTCGGGTGCAGCTACTAAGCCTGCTGGTGGTGTGGGGGCCAGTGACGGAGAGGCCACAGTGCCCCCCACAGTAAAGCCACACATCTTGAGTGAGTGTCGCGATGGCACAGAGATCGCGCCAGTGTACACACTGCAGTTCGGGTCTTTATGCAGAGATCGATGCCCCTTTGGTGTGGTTATTCTCGTTTCAGGAGAAAATTGAGAAATTTCAAGAGAAAAGTCTTGTAAAAAATTACAAGAACCATACTTCTAGATACTTTAGAAAACGTAAGAAGTATGCCTATGGAAATAAAATCATCTCTAATGTTATCACCTTGTATTTTAACCCCTGTTGGTGACTGCCTAAGTCGTTCTCGTGTGTGTATTTTATAAATGGTCTTTATCCTTGATTGCATCCATATGTGTATGCGCCTTTTAATGAAAGTGGAACTACTCTCTGTGGTTCCGACCCACCGTGGGCATTTTCCCATATCATTATTCCTTAGAAGTATATATATATTTTTTTTTTTTTTTTAAAGATTTTATTTATTTATTTGACAGACAGAGATCACAAGCAGGCAGACAGGCAGGCAGAGAGAGGGAGAGGAGGAAGCAGGCTCCCTGCAGAGCAGAGAGCCCGATGTGGGACTCGATCCCAGGACCCTGAGATCATGACCTGAGCCGAAGGCAGTGGCTTAACCCACTGAGCCACCCAGGCGCCCAGAAGTATATATATATTTTTTTAAGATTTTGTTTATTTATTTGACAGAGAGATCACAAGGAGGCAGAGAGGCAGGCAGAGAGGAGGAAGCAGGCTCCCCGCTGAGCAGAGAGCCCGATGCGGGGCTTGATCCCAGGACCCCAAGATCACAACCTGAGCAGAAGGCAGAGGCTTAACCCATTGAGCCACCCAGGCACCCCCATAATTTTTTTTTTTAAGTTGTAAAACGTTGTCTGGTGGGCCACCGTGTTTTGCCTGCTTGCTGCTGTTGACAGTTGGGGGTGGGTCATTCTTCCCGGCAGGCGCTGTCCTTCGTGCTCTTCTGTCGCACAGCATCCCTGGTCACTCCCACCCGCCGCTGGGAGCATCCCCGAGTTGTGACGCCAGAAACGTTCCCAGTCGTCACCAGATTCCCCTCCACTTCCCCTATTGAGGACAGCTGGTGGCCCACACATGAACACACTGGAGTGATTTGAACATTTGGGCTGTATACAGTTTCTAGATAGATGGGTTACGTTTTTGGTTTGGTCTCAGACATTTTAGCGCATGCCCTTAACTGGGGGGATTTCAAGAAAAAAAGTTACGCACGTTTTGTAGGCCAGAACCTGAGTATTAGCTGATTAAAAAATTATTTTGTCATCAGGACAAAAGATGGAGGAAGAAGGTACAGAAGACAACGGCCTGGAAGAAGATTCCAGAGACGGGCAGGTATGGGGCGTCCACGGCCGAGGCGCTAGCAGGAGCTCCGTGACCAGCCGCCCCGTCGCTGACGCCGTGCGTTCTCTTGGCAGGAGGATGCGGACGCAGGGTCCGACAGCTTGCAGAGCCTCGGCGTGATGGATGTGGGTGTGTGGGAAGAGAGCGAAGTTGAGAATCGCAGTGCTCCCGGCTTTGGGGAGGACGGCGCTGACAGCATTCTCGGTTCCCTTTGTGACAGCAAAGAATACGTGGCGGCCCGACGGCGAGAGCTCCCGGCGCAGCTCCCAGAGCACGCTGTAGGTGACTTGATGACATGGGGGAAGGTGGCGGCGGCCCTGGGGCTCCGCGGTGCTCCCGGGCTGCCGCTGGCGGATGGGTAGCACAGCACCCCGGTCAGCGGTCACCGTAAACACAGGGTACCTGTCTCGGGCCTCGTGGTAAATGATGTCTGTTTAAACAGCCTGCAAGTCCGGTGTTAGCTGGCGCCTAACTTTTCCACGGGCCTGAGGAGTCGTTTGATACAAGGGCGAGAGGCCCTTCCTCAACATGAGTCGGAAAAGGCTGACATTGTTGGTAAAAGTATTTTCCTTTGGAAAACAGGAAACCAAAAACAATTCGTCATGTCAGCATTTGGGTCTTCCTGTTGTTTTTTTTCTGTTTTAAGGGACGCCTGGGTGGCGCAGTTGGTTGGACGACTGCCTTCGGCTCAGGGCGTGATCCTGGAGTCCCGGGATCGAGTCCCACATCAGGCTCCCAGCTCCATGGGGAGTCTGCTTCGCTCTCTGACCTTCTCCCCTCTCATGCTCTCTCTCACTGTCTCTCTCTCTCTTAAATAAATAAAATCTTTAAAAAAAAAAAAAAAAAGATTTTATTTGTTTACTTATTTTATTTATTTGAGAGATCACAAGTAGGCAGAGAGGGGGCCAAGTAGGCTTCCCACTGAGCAGAGAGCCCGATGCGGGGCTCGATTCCAGGACCCTGGGATCACGACCTGAGCCGAAGGCAGAGGCATTAATCCACTGAGCCACCCAGGCGCCCCTTCTTGTTGGTCTTTTTAGGATGTGCTCTAGGCACAAGGTTAGATGGTTATGTTAAAAGACATGAGTGAGGGGGGCACCTGGGTGGCTCAGATGGTTAAGCCTCTGCCTTCAGCTCAGGTCATGATCTCAGGGTCCTGGGATCCGGCCCCCGCATCGGGCTCCCTGCTCAGCAGGGAGGCTGCTTCTCCCACTCCCACTCCCCCTGCTTGTGTTCCCTCTCTCACTGTCAATCTCTCTGTCAAATAAATAAAATCTTTACAAAAAAAAAAAAAAAGACATGAGCGAGGGAAAGTGCTCATGCCCTCGAAAGCACCCCTCCCGTGGGGAAGAGAAACCACTCTTAACATTCCTGTATATAAAGGAGGACTTGAATTCTATTAACAATGTTACTTTCTCGAGCTTTCGCTTCATTTGGTGAGGAATTCTGTGGCCATCCTAAAACTGATTGCCATTTTAATCCTACTACCTTGGTGCATTCAGCCTCTTAGTTTCCTTGATATTTTTTGTGTTTGGGTCAGGTTTTCTATTCTCACTGTTCTTTTTTTCTTTTTCTTTTCTTTCTTTTTTTCTTTTTTTTAAGTGGGAGGGGAAGAAAAAGTGCTCTGGGACTGGACTTTACACGTTACAGGTCAGAAGTCACAAACACCACTGCCCCTCAGCCTAGGGTGACGATGAGTAACTGACCTGCTGGCCTTGGCCTCTCTTGGTACAATCCTCCTGTGTGTTAATTATTTCCAGAGCGCGGGCTTGGTTTCTTACGCCTTGGTTAATCGAAGTATCCAGGTCATGAGCTTCAAACCTGTAAAAGGAAAAAAAAAACATTTGGGAGGGCATAGTTTTTGTATTTCACTTTAAGAAGTAAAAAGCTCTCAGGGCACCTGGATGGCTCAGTGGGTTAATCCTCTGCCTTCGGCTCAGGTCCAGATCCCAAGGTCCTGGGATCAAGCCCCGCATTGGGCTCTCCGCCCAGCAGAGAGCCTGCTTCCTCCTCTTTCTCTGCCTGCCTCTCTACCTACTTGTGACCTGTCTCTGCCAAAGAAATAAATAAAATCTTTATTAAAAAAAAGAAAAGAAGAAGAAGTAAAAAGCTCTCAAACAGTGACGTGTAAGATAGTAGTTCAGTTAAATGTTTTAAATAAGGCGCAGTAGGTAAAAGTTCCTGGTTATTGTTACTTTTTTTTTTTTTTTTTTTAAGATTTATTTATTTGTTTGACAGAGATCTCAAGTAGGCAGCCAGGCAGGCAGGGGTGGGTTGGAGCAGGCTCCCCGCAGAGCAGAGAGCCTGATGTGGGGCTCGATCCCAGGACCCTGGGATCATGACCTGAGCCGAAAGCAGAGCCTTAACCCACTGAGCCACCCAGGCGTCCTCCCCAGTTATTGTTACTTTTAAAAGTATTGTTAGCAGGTGAAATCAGGGAAGTGTGAAGGTTTTCATTTTCCTTCTGAGCTCTGCTCCGGAAATGGTGTCCGGGTTGCATGTGTGGACCGCCAACAAACAGACGCTGCCTGGGAATGGAGTGTGCGTGTTCCTGGGCCGGTGCCAACCGAGCACCTGCTGTCTGGGAGATCCGCTCAGAGGTTCGGTGCCGCCCGGCCCTGGAGCTGGCGGGGAGGCCACCAGAAACCCGACAGCAGCGGACTTAGAGGGGGCAGTGGGCGCTTGAGGGGAGTGGACACGTAGGCCGCTCAGGAACCGGTGAAGTGTCGGGCCGGCCCTCACAGCTCTGTCTCCACTAAGTGGTTCTCTGTTTCTGTCTTTCAGGTGGATGGGGAGGGCTTCGAGAACACTTTGGACGCGTCGTCACTGGACTTCAAAGTACCTCCGGTAAGTGATTTTCCTGGTGTTACAGGGCCGGAGACGCGACGCAAGTGCTTGCTTTTCCTTGGGGGGAGAGGGCGTGTGTTCGTGTAAGGAGGGTGCGTTCAGTGCTCATGCTGAGCCGAGTGCCCGGGGTGAGAGGTCAAGCCAAACAAGTAGTCTCAACTGTTTGCATCCTAGTGGGGATGGAGTTCATAATTAGGAAGGAGAAGTTCTTCCAGGGATAAGTTGAAGGGGTTGGGCTGTAAACGCTCCCAGAGGAAGCCCTACCCAAACTGAGGTCCCATCGGTGGGCCAGGAGGGAGACTGGCTGAATGTAGGCCTGGAGGCCACCGATGCGGGTAGGCCTGACTGCCCGAGTCTGTGGGTCAGGGAGAGGATTTGGCCCATTGTCTTAAGTTCAGTGGGCAGTCGGGAAGGTTTTGAGAGAGGTGAACAGATGGTTTTGTTGACAGGTTCCAGTTATAAATCACAGCTTACTTGGGGAGAAATAGAGCTTTCTCAGATCTGGTATGACATATGAGCAGTCGCTGTCTGTGTGACCTCTCGCTGTGGCTGTCTTTGCTCTCTCCAGAGGCTGCTAGGTCAGCCTAGTTGGGGCTGGGGCTACCAGACCCTCCAGGGAGAACGGAAGAAGCCGAGCGTCACTGCTGCCTACCTGGCTGTGCCAGGGAGAGGGCAACAAAATGGGCTTCTCACCGAATCCTCCCAGAACGGAATAGGGTCATTTTGAGTGGAAAAAGTTGATTCACATGTGATTGAAGCTATGTCTGCCAGGGAAATATATTTGCTCAGTTTTTAAGTGCCTTGTGGATTTCTTTCTCTTTTCTTTTTAAAACAGGATATTGAAGAAGCGCTCTTGGAGCCAGGTACTGATAAGAGAAACACGACAGTTAATGGTTTGAAAGTTTTCCCGCTCTTGTTTTCAATCTATCTATATATTCTAAGCTGTGTATGGTCGCGTAAATGATTTTAATGGTGGACAATCCAGATCGTACAAGGATCAGAGATTGGAAACCCAGGCGTATCACCAGATCTGTGGAAGTGCCCTTCTGGTTTCTGGAGGTCGAATATATTGGGTGAGATGTAGTGATTATCTTCATCTCTCTCACCGCTTAGAGGGGCATTTAAGTAATTCCCCCGGTGATTCTTCCATGTGTTTCTACACATGAAACAGATCTTGTGATATTTTGCTGCAGTCTTTTTGATTAATACAGTTAAGGCAGGATAAAGCGGTTGTCAGGGCACACATAACCCGAGAAGTGACTGGATTCCAGAAGAGGAAACAGAGTCTCTTCAGGAAAATTTCCAATGTGTTATTCCCCTTCTGGACTGCGTTTATCTCCCGCCGTCAGAAGAGTTTCTGGTTTGCGTATCGGACTGTTCCGTTAAAAGAAGTCAGAAGAAGCTTTGGAAATTGAGCTGTCATCGAATGGTGATCGCATTTGGTTCGGCACCTTGGACACTGGGAAACTAAGTCTGAAGACCCACACTTGAACAAAAACACGAGGAAGACTGTCGAGAAGCAGCCACGTGGTTGTAGGTGTTTGAATCTGTGGGGGCCTTTTCTCTTCCATGTAGCGTAGCGGCTTACTGTAGCAGTCGGTTGGAGCGCAGGTAGTGTAACCGGTGTAACTTTGTGTACCCGCGGGTTTTCCAATCTCTGTGTAGCTAGCGGTTCTCTTCGTGTTAGTGTGGCAGCCGTGCCAGTTCCGCATTTGTGATTGCTTTATTTCCCTGGTAATTAAACCTTGTGCCATTCTATTCCTGTTAAATCCGTAGAAAATGAGAAAATACTCGACATTTTGGGGGAAACTTGTAAATCTGAGCCAGTAAAAGAAGAAGGTTCCGAGCTGGAGCAGCCCTTGGCACAGGATACAAGTAGCGTGGGGCCAGACAGAAAGCTTGCGGAGGAAGAGGACCTTTTTGGCAGCGGCCACCCGGAGGAGGGTGACTTAGATTTGGCCAGCGAGTCAACAGCGCAAGCTCAGGCGAGCAGGGCAGACACCCTGTTAGCGGTAGTGAAAAGGGAGCCCGTGGAGCAGCCAGGCGGTGGCGCGCGGACGGACTGTGAGCCTGTAGGGCTAGAGCAGCCGGTTGAGCAGAGTAGTAAAGCCTCCGAGCGCACGGAAGCCTCTAGCGAGGAGGCCGCGGAAGCGCCCCCGGAAGCCTCAAGCCCAGACCCCAGAGATAGCAAAGAAGACGTGAAGAAGTTTGCTTTTGAAGCTTGTAATGAAGTCCCTCCGGCTCCTAAAGAGTCCTCAGCCAGTGAGGGCGCTGATCAGAAAATGAGGTTTGTTTTTTCTCAGTTTTAGACCAGACGCTATCTCCTTTCCATTGGTCATTTAATGACACACATAAGCTGTTTTTTCTGCAATTGGCCAGCCAGACTGATGCAGTCGTAGCTTACTTCTGAACCATGTTTTATTTCTCGTTGTGTATTTTTTAATGGGTGAATCTATTCCCTTTCTTTTTCCCAACCTACTATGGTTGTGTTCTTAAATTGTTAACTGCTATCTTCAGCTAAATGCAATTGACTTTTAAGAATCTGACATCGTATTTTGGGGGTCAGATTTCCTAGAGAAGCTTGCAAAGGTGTCTTAAGATTTTATTTCAGACTAATTTTCTGGTAGGTATTCAGTTTTTAGCACATACCATACTTTTAATTTAGTTCTCTCTCCTTTTGTTCCCATGTGAGTAACATTCACTTTTGTCTCTAGCTCTTTTAAGGAAGAAAAAGATATAAAGCCAATCATTAAAGATGAAAAAGGTATGATTCAACTTACGTGGCAGGGAGCCGACTATGGATCCCTTATTTGGGGAGGGAGGGGCCTGCAGGAACCCACACTGGGGATCCGATGGTTGGTTTCATTGAGGATTACTGGAAGTAACCCATCTACCAGTATCTTGAGAGACTAGATTGAAATGTTGGTGAGCTTCTGTGGTTTATGTCTCTGTTGTGCTCGTCCTTTATGGGATAGTGAAAATCCCAGTGCGTCACATCCTAGTACAGACCCGTTCTGTCCGTTAGAATAACAGAACAGAGTCGCAGAAACTGCCACCCCAGTTGAGTATTGGTCACCAAAATTCGTTTCTGTTTGTAACGGACGGGGACCTGAGGATTCCTCAAGTAAGGGGCCGGTCTCTGCAACCCGTAGTTTTGTCTTCTGTCCTGTAAATGCTCAGACCAGGGGAGCTGAGATGGGGTAGTTGGGGTTCAGGAGCGGGCTGCGTGCTGAGGCAGGTCATGCTTCCCGCTCGGCCTGGAGGCCAAGCCTGAACCCTTCCCTCCTGCGGCAGGTCGCACCAGCAGCAGCTCTGGCCGGAACCTGTGGGTCAGCGGGCTGTCCTCCACGACTCGAGCGACAGATCTGAAGAGCCTCTTCAACAAGTACGGGAAGGTACGTGCCCCTGGCACCCCGCAGCCCGGCCTCCGCATGGCGCCCAGTGACGAACGCAGGACTTCGGAGCGTTCTTTCTTCTGTCGTTGGTTTTTTTGGTCTTTTCAGTGTGTGTTGCTGTGTTTTTGTTGTTGTTGTTGTTTTCACAAGTAGGCAGAGAGGCAGGCGGCGGGTAGGGGAAGCAAGCTCCTCCCCAAGCAGAAAGCCCAATGCGGGGCTCGATCCGAGGACCTTGAGATCATGACCTGAGCCGAAGGCAGAGGCTTTAACCCACTGAGCCACCCAGGCGCCCTGACAGTGTGTGTATTTTTTAAAGCATAGAAAACAAAACCACAAGGGAAAAGAAGCCCACCTGGTTTTGGGTAGTGAGCCTCGTTTCCTTGCGGAGAGTCGGTAATAGCAGGTAGTTGACTGTGTCACAGAAAATGTGTGTAAATCGTTACAGTCTGAACGTTCTTGTGGTTCATTCCCATTGCTCGTAAAGAAACTGCTCTTTTTTTGGCCCATACAAAACTTAAAGAATTGGTTTTTAATATATCAGTATTTTCACGCCTATAGTTCGAGAACAGGAACATAATAGTGGTTTAAAAATAAATCAAGGAATACATGGTCCGCAGGGGTGGAAAGAAAATTAATACCACTCAGAAGCCTCTCAGGGACTCGAGGACTTCGAACGCCAATTTGCACTGTCCTGGAGTTTGTGAAACAGTCGCCCCTTCAGCCGGGAGCTCCGCGCTGGTCTGGTGGTGCCCCTTGGCCAGGAGGAGCTATAGGGAGCCCAGGCGGAGCTTGGCAGGGTGTCCTGGCTGCCCGGGGGGGGTTCTCAGCCCAAGTCTGTGTCCCCGAGTAGGAGCTGGTGAGTGCGTTCGTGATTTAAGTGGACAGGACCCAGAAGAAGCATTCGTGAGGTGAATTTTTCTTGACGGCGGATGTCTTTCGGAAAGGCTCACGACTGAGAAGCCGCCACCCGTCCTCAGTTTGCCTGCCTTCTTGGTTGGGGCAGCAGTCACGAGTGAGGGCGCTGTCCTCGTTCTTACGGGCTGCTGGAGACATGACCTCGGTAAACACAGCGAGTTCCGGGGACTCATGTAGGAATGTCCCAGCCTGCCGCCAGGGTGCGGGAGGGAGGCCGAGTTTAGTGGGGGGTCTTGCGTTCACCGCTCCTTGGGGTGCAGGAGCGCACGGAGCCCGGCACTGGACTAAAGCTGCGGGACTTGGGCCCTGTGATGGGACGCGTCTGGAACTCGACTGAACTGCTCAAAGGCTGCTGTGATGGCCGAGCGCGAGGCAAGGGGGCACAGGGACAGGGGAGGTGGTCTTGGATTCTGCGCTCAGGGCCATTGGAGGTGATGTCCTTGCAAGGATAAATAGTTTGATGGGAAGGTCAGGTGACCCCGTCATTGGCTCAGCTGCCTGATCTTGAAGAGAGAGGGAAGAAAGGGAAGCTTCCTAAGAGGAGTGACATTGATGTCCCTCTAGGGAGTATCTGTCCCCTTTGGCCATGTATGGGGTGCTCTGGACAGAGGGGGGCTTTCTTCGGGGAAGCCGGCTCCGCCATATCTGCAAGTGGGAACATGGACACTGGGGTCTGCCAGGACCGTAGCAGGGATGAGCACCCCATCCCACCCCCGGTCATCTCGCGGTTGGGGACCCTGAGGTCCCGAGAGAGGAGGGGCCTTTCTCACGTTGACCTGTGGCTTTACAGGTGGTCAGAGCCAGACCTACTAGGGCTCGTGTGTCCTGATGCACAGCTCCGTACCTGGCATAGGTGCTGGCCCTACCTTCAGTTCTCTCGCACGCCCTGCAGGAACATTGACATTTAACTCGAGTGTCCGTGTAGTGGGGCTTCCGGCTGCCATCTGGCTCCCTGTCTCCTCCCTGTTCTGTTTCTTGGATCTCTTGCTCCTCTGTATCTGCTGCCTCTTGCACGGAGTATTTTTTATGCTTTGTCGTTTTTTGGCTGAACTAGTATGTGTAAGTAGTGTTGCTGCGTCCTGGTTTCTTGAGGTGTGAAGTTAGCTAGCTTATTTGGGTTTTTTTGTGTTTTTTGATGGGGACTTAGCTCTTAACTGCTTTTGCCATACCCCGTAGGTTTTGCTGTGTTACATGCTTCTTTTTCATCTGTCTCAGGGTATTTTTTGTCTTTTGGTTTCTTCCTTGAGCAGTTGGTTGAACGAGAGCATTTTTCTTTGGTGGCTGCATTTAGGAATTCTGTTACTAGACTCTGTGCAGTCTCTCCTTCAGTGATTTTCCAGTCCTTGGGGGTGGGGGGACCCACGAACCTGGGGACAGTGCACCGCCCTCCTACCCTCCCAGCCTTTGTGGTGGTTTCAGCGCTGCGTAAATTCGGGTTAATAGACAACGTAGCATGTTTTTGGCTCATTGACAGGTGGGGTGGTTGGTTGGGTTTTGGTGTATTTGTGTCTTTGGTTTTTGAGGGGGGTCTTTTTGTCTTGTTTGCTTTAAACAATTATCTTTTAAGGAGTTACGTAAATAAGACAAATCACAGGCTTTTAGTTACCTCCGTGTTTACCTTTCAGGGTGCTCTTTTTTCCCTCTTGTTGATACCCAAGTTCCCTTTAGGTATTTTTTTTTCCTCCCTCTTTTTTTTTTTTAAAGATTTTTTTGTTTATTTGACAGAGATCACAAGTAGACAGAGAGGCAGGCAGAGAGAGAGAGAGGGAAGCAGACTCCCCGCCCAGCAGAGAACCCGATGCAGGACTCGATCCCAGGACCCTGAGATCATGACCCGAGCTGAAGGCAGAGGCTTTAACCCACTGAGCCACCCAGGCGCCCTTTTTTCTCCCTCTTTAAACCTTTCTTACAATACAGGGTTGCCCGGGATGAATTCCTGCTGCCTTTGTAGGTCTGAAAATGTCATTCTTTTGCTTCCACTTTGAAAGCTGTTCTTGCTCCTGCAGAATTCAGGGTTGGTTGGTGGTTTCTTGTCCTCCCTCCTCCTGGTTCCTGTTGTCTAACTGGCTCTGGGTCTCACCTTTGCTCCCTAGGGCATAGGTGTCTTTCTTGTCTGGCTTACCTGGCAGGTTCTCTTTATCACCGCTCTGGAGCAGATTGCACCGCCCATATGCTGTGGTTTCATCCAGGAAGGTTTTCCTGTGCTGCTTGGCTTTTGGCGACACCACAGGTGGTCTGACAGCCCACTGATGCTCTGGTGGTTTCGGTTTGTTTTCCGTCTTTTTTCTTCCAGTTCTTTTCAAGTAGCTTCTGTCGCTACGTCTTCAATTCCTCATCCTTTTTTCTGCAGTGTCCGCTGTCCGTCCCATCGCATGTACGTTCATCTCCAAAATCTTGGGTTGGGTGTTTTTAAATATCTTCTCTGTGTTTGCTTAACATGCTCAGTAGTTTCTCCAACTTCTTGAACACTTAAGATGCAGCTAAAATAACTTTAATATCACTGTTTACTAATTCTGTTGTTGGAGCGCACTCTGGATCTCTGTTTATTGGTTGGTTCTCTTTGTTAGAGTCATTTTCTTATTTCTTGGCTGCCTAGTGGTTTTTGATCGGACACCAGACGTTGTGATGTGCATGTTGTATTCTAGTTACTCGCGTGTCCCTGTCAGTGTTCTTAAGCTTTTGCTGGGACACGGTTCAGTTACTTGTTCCTCCCCAAGGCTGGCTGTTAGGCATCGTTAGATCAGAGCAGCCTTAGTTTGGGGCTAGCTCTGTCCACTTCTGGGGCAGGATCCTCCTGAGATCTTAGCCTAAAGCTCCATGAATTGCAAGCTTTTCCTTTCCATTCTGGCTCACTCCGGAAGAAGTGAACTCTATGAGTCTCTGAGCCTGCGGGGCTGTTTGCTCGCCCAGGTGGCGTTCTCCCTGGCCTCTCACGTGCGTGCTGCTTAGGGGCTCCATGAGCTCTCTGGGGCTGCCTTTATGCAGCACTGCCTCTCCAGGACTGTGTCCTGCTGCCTCGATTTCTTCAGATGCTGCTATGCTCAGCTCCCGGATACCACCTCCCCTGCTCACCTCCTGTCCTCCCCCCGCCCCCACGCAACCGGGAACCTCTAGGAAGTAAGTGGGGGCAACCATGCAGCTTGGTGTGTGTGTGTGTCCCCACCCCTGGGTCACCGTCCTGTGTGGCCTGGTATATGGTGTTTGAAAACCCCGGGGGCCTCCATTTCTCCAGTTTGCAAGGTTTTTTTCAGGCAGCAGGGGTGGGTAAATGCTTGGTGCGCCAACCTGTCTGGGAGTCGAAGTCCAGCTGGAGAAAATGATCCAAGTGGGAAGGACTTTTGATTAATTTTTTTAAGATTTTATTTATTTATTTGACAGACCGAGATCACAAGTAGGCAGAGAAGCAGGCGGTTGGGGGTGGCGGGGAGCAGGCTCCCTGCCGAGCAGAGAGCCCGATGCGGGGCTCGATCCCAGGACCTGGGATCGTGACCCAAGCCAAAGGCAGAGGCTTTAACCCACTGAGCCATTCAGGCGCCCCAGACTTTGGATTAATTAATGAATTGTGGTTGGTGAAGTTTTAAATGTCTTTAGCTTTCCGTGTTCGTTTTTTGTCACTCTGAAGGCTGATCTTGTTTCAAAAGCACATGTATTTTGATAGGATGAGGTAGAACCACTTCAATAACTAATTACGGCGAACCAACCATTTGTGGAGAAGTAAAACCTATTGAAAAGAATTCTGGTGATCAGTTAACTGCTAGTTATTTTTGACAAATCATGTGGTGATTTATATGGAAGAATACGTGTCCTCTCTCACGAAGGTTGTCGGGGCCAAAGTGGTGACAAACGCCCGCAGTCCTGGAGCTCGGTGCTATGGCTTTGTCACCATGTCGACATCTGACGAAGCCACCAAGTGCATCAGCCATCTCCACAGAACGGAGCTGCACGGAAGGATGATCTCCGTAGAGAAGGTGAGGCGACTCGCCTGCTGTAAGCCACCGAGCTCATGAGCGAGGGGACCCGGACCGTGGGCCATTTCTAACCCATGTTGTATTTTAGGCCAAAAACGAACCGGCTGGGAAAAAGCTGTCTGACAGGAAAGAGTGTGAAGTGAAGAAGGAAAAATTATCTAGTGCTGACAGACACCATCCTGTGGAGATCAAAATGGAAAAGTAAAGTGATTATTTAAAACCTTTCTCTTTCTGTCGGGTCGTGGGGAGGGGCTGGTCAGGAAGAGGGCAGGTGGCAGCCCCAGGGTCACTGCAGAGGCAAGCACGTGTCCTCCTCGCCACAGGCAGCCTCGCTGGCTTCTCACGTATGTATCACATCTGCGCATCTCGCCACCACTTCCACGGCCAGGTTTCAGTAAGGGTCCCTGCGCAGTCCCCTGGACCTCTCCAAACTGTCATTATAAGGAGCCTTAGTAAGTGTTTACGTCCAAATGACTCCGTGGGCTTTTGAAAGAAAATAACACACCCGAAAGGAAAGAATAGTAATTTTACTTCACTCCGTGTTCTGGGTCCTTGCACGACCCTCCCAGCGTGGAATCGTTTCCTGATGCAGACTGGGGTTCTGCAGTCCTCGCTTTTTATATCAGGAACTAACCTGATCTGGTGGTGAAAAGAACGACGTTGAGCTAGTAGTTTGTGCGGTGTCTAGCATTGCCAAGTTTTGCTGTGTTTCCGTCAAAACCGAAGCCTCCCGGGGTACCTGTGAGTTTTCTGTGGCCCCCGGGGGGCACCTTGGCCCGGAACTTTGCGATCGGTGGGTCTGAGACGGCGTCTGTAAAGGATGGAAATCGGGACTGGTCTTTCCAGAGCAGGCCCTGCTTGATAATCATTTTCTCAGAGTCGTCGGTCTGTCTTCTGGGGCAGGTAGGTTTTGGTGATGCTACTGATGGTGTAATTCTCAGGGCTGAGTACAGTGAGTTCACACTGTGAGGACCACTTACTCCTTCTCCCGGGCCACTCTCTCTAAAGACCAAGCCCTGTGCTGAGAATCGGTCCGTCTCACTGACTCCGCTGGCCGTTGTTTCTTGTGTTAAGAAAGCGTATAGGTGAGTGCACGTGTGGACTTCACTGACACTCCTAAGTGTACAGCTCCCGTTTTGAAAGGTTTAGTTGCTGGTCTTCATGCCAAAGGAGAGTCCTCAGGCCGGTGAGCAATGATGTCGGATTAAGCCTTTGTATATTTACAAGTGAGACCTGTCTCAGACGTGTTCCGTCTGCTGCCCTGAAAACCCCGCTGTGCTTGCAGACTACCCGTAGCTGCGCAGACTTGTTCAGAGTTCTCGTGTTTTGGGATGCATTTTCTTCATTGGTTTTCTGACCCACATGGTGAGACGTGTTTTCAGGAGAGAAAGGACTGGGGTAAAAGCTCACCTGCATCACGTGCTCTGCTGCATCCCTGGAAGGGTCCTACGTCGCAGGAGGAACAGGCTCCGGAAAGGGAAGTGCCCGGCTGAAGGGCACCGAGCCCAGCTAGTGAGGAGCAAGGCCAGGATTCAGTCTGGGCTGGCCGCCCCCAGTGCGGGGGCACAGAACCAGCTGATGAACTTGGGATCAACTGGCTTCAAGTGGTCTGATTAGGAGGTTGAGTAATTCAAAATACGTTTGAACAATAGTTCTTTCTTCTAGTAAACCTTTTTTAATCTTTTCTTTCGCTTGAAGAATTTCAAGATTCAGGAACACCTGGGTGACTCAGTCGGTTAGGTGTCTGCCTTGAGGTGGGGTCATGATCCCAGAGTCCTGGGATTGAGCCCTGCAGTGGGCCTCTTGCTTGTCGGGGAGCCTGCTTCTGCCTCTGTCTGCTGCTCCCCCTACTTGTGTGTGGATGCAGTCTCTGACAGATAAATACATAAAATCTTCAAAAAAAATTTTTTTTGTAGGTGCAATAGTCCGTAGTAGTAGTGAAATTGAAAGACTTTTCCAACCAAGTGGCTGGTCCTCCCCGGGTTGGATGAGTGATTTCCATGTGGTTGCTATTTGGAAAGTCCAGGCAAATGTCAAGTGTAATCCCACTACCTGAGGGTGGCCCTCTTCCGTGTGTATTCTTCCAGCCTTTTCTCCTGCTCATGTTTGTATTTTAGAAATTACTGTTTAACGTGGTGTCCAGAGAAGTTCCTTTGTGTCTGGGATGTGTCATGTGACTACAGACAGGCAGGGGGTCTCCTTGAAGAAAGAGGGCGCCCCCCCCCCCCAAATAGCAGCAGATGCACATCAGATGTGACTTGTTATGGCTTTACTTGGAACTGTGTGGTCCCCAGAAGCCATCTCTGTCCCATTAGAAGGGACATGGACTCCTGTAGCCGTTGGGGGGAAGCAGATGCACGGGTATTACCCGTGACAAAGCCTAGGGGAGAGGTGCTGTAGTGCAGCAAGCCCAGTGCCGTCCCCGTGCCGTCCCAGCCTCGCTGAGCCTCAGCCCAGGCCTGGAACCCAGTGATCGACCGCAAAGGCCCCATGGTGGTCATCCCAGGGAAATTGTTTGATGTACCTGTGGTATTTGGGGTTCTTGGGTTGTGTCTTTTTTTTTTTTTTTTAAATATTTTATTTATTTGACAGAGATCACAAGTAGGCAGAGTGGCAGGCAGAGGAGAGGAAGCAGGCTCCCTGCTGAGCAGAGAGCCCGATGCAGGGCTCAATCCCAGGACCCCAAGATCATGACCTGAACCGAAGGCAGAGGCTTAACCCACTGAGCCACCCAGGCGCCCCTGGGTTGTGTTTTTTTAAGCAAAACCAATATGCTAGAAACAAGTTCTTGATCCTGGTTATGCTATCACTTATTATGGTGTGTGTTTACAGTGTAAAAAAAATTTTAGGGGCACCTGGGAGGCTCGGTTGGTTGAGCGTCCAACTCATGGTTTCGGCTCAGGCCATGATCTCAGGGTCATGAAATTCAGTCCCATCGGGCTCTGTGCTCAGCAGAATCTGCTTGGGATTCTTTCCCTCTGCTCCTCCCTTGTTCGTTATCTCTCTCTCTCTCTCTCTCTTCTTGCTCAAATATTTATTTTTTAAAAAACTTCTACTTAATAAAGTTTCCCTTGGGACTTCTGGCTTGCTCCATTAGTGGCACATTCTGACTCTTGAGCTCAGGGTTGTAGGTTCAGGCCCCAGATCGGGTGTAGGGAGGACTTAAAAATAAAATCTTTAAAAAAAAAAAAAAAAGTTTTCTTAAAGTGAATATTATTTTAATCTTTTTATAAAATTTTTACTTATTCATTTGAGAGGGAGAGGGCATGAGCACAAGTTGGCAGAGGGGCAGAGGGAGAGGCAGACTCCAAGCTAAGTGCAGAGGACAACACGGGACTCGATCCCAGGCCCCTGAGATCACGATCTGAGTGAAAGCAGATGCTTAGCCTACTGAGCGATCCAGGGGTCCCAAAGTGGGTATTATTTAAAAGAGGACGGCTCCGAGGTGCCTGAGTGGCTTGTTCTATTAGGCGTCTCTGTTTTCGCGAAGGTGGTGAGCTCCAGATCTGTACGATTGAGCTCTAGTTGGGCCGCGCGATGGGCATGGAGTGTGCTTAGGATTCTCCCTTTCCTTCTTCCTCTGCCCCTTCCCATTCACCAAACCCCCAACACACACACACACACACACACACACACACTCTCTCTCTCTCCCTCCTTCGAAAAAAAAGATGACCGCTTTGTACTGTGGAAGCTGAGAGAGGAAGAGTGAGCTAGGAGGGGTTTCCTTGGACAGCCTGAGTTGTAGGGAACAGAGGGCGGGGAGCGCTGGTTAGGGGACCCCGAGGGGCCCGTTTTTCCCGCGCTGGACCCTGGCACACGGTGGGCATTTAATAAGTGGAATTCAATTACCCGAGACAAACAGCGTTAGGGAACATGGGAGACAAGTGTGCGTGGCAGTGATGATTCAGTTCACTGTGTAGAATAAACCCGGCTTCAGTGGAAACCTTACCGACAGGTTCTGTAGGAGCTGGCGCGTGGCGTGCCATTGTGGCTTCCCCCAGAGTGTGCAGCAGTGACCCGGTGCCAAGCGGAGGACGGGGGTCCCGCTCCTCCATGGCGCAGGCGCCTTAAATCCTCGTGCTCTGCCTCCGTTCTGTTCTGTGCCGTATTTGGAAAAAATGTTTACACAAACTTAAAAATCCCATCCAGAGTGAAACGCGAAAAGTCAGTTTTTCACAGGCATTCTTCTCTACTTGGGAGTGTATCTCACATGTGCCCGCGTGTCTGTCCTACAGACCAGTGCGTCAGGCAGTGTGGAAAACTGTCCACGAGCCTCTGTGCTGCCTGTTTCTGCGCGTAGCAGAGAACTCCGGGGGGGATGAGGGCCAGGTCCCAGGAGGGCATTAGATCATTTCCGCGGTTCCCCAGTAACTGTCCCTGTCCGCTTGCCGCCCGGCGGGTTGGTTGTGTGCGGGAGTCCGGATGACTGACCTGCGGCCAGAGTCCCAGGAACGCAAGCGTGATGACCATATTTTTAAACAGAACCGTGATTAAGAAGGAAGAGAAGATGGAGAAAAAGGAGGAAAAAAAGCCTGAAGACATTAAGAAGGAAGAAAAAGATGAGGATGAGCCGAAACCAGGGCCTACCAATCGCTCCCGCGTCACCAAATCAGGTGAGCGGAGCCTGCCGAGGTCTCCCGGGGAGGGTAGAGCCTGGCGGGAGGCGCCGGAGGAGGCGGGCGTGGGCCGAGGGAGCCAGCGAGGGCCTGTGCGCAGCCGGGCCGACTGCGGCTTCCGGGGACGGGCAGCCTTGAAGAGCAGCAGGGCCTGGGGTGGCGCGGCTTGTGGGCGTCGCTGCTGACATCGCACGCCTGGAGGGGTTGCGCTCCGGGATTTATGGTCACTGGCGGCTTGGGGACCGGGCTTCCTGATCTTCCCGAGTACCTTTGGCAGCTGTGGGAGGGAGAGGTGGCCCCCTTCTTGTCACAGATTTGATGCGGCTCTGCAGCATGTTCCACGCCTGCAGACTGCCTTGAGGCGCCACAGAATGTTTTGTGGAAAAAACAAAACCCAGTTCTCCCCGCCCCCCCCCCATAAAACAAACAAAACTCAGCCATCTGGAGCGTTGGAATTGGGTACAGCGCGTTACAAATTGGATCTTAAGCGTTCGGGGTAATTTACTGGCAGTCTCATGAGGAACGTGTTTTTAAAATGTTCCTCAAGTATTGCAAATCTCCCCAAATCAGTAATAGTCGCCGTGGTTAGAGTCTGGTTATTGTGTCGTCGAGGGGCAGACTCCATTTGGAAGCCTTTATTGCTGTACACGAATGAAGGGAAGCCCAGCCATCTGACTCAGAGCACAAGTGCCTGAGCTCTGCAGAGCTTTCCAGAATGTGGAGGGGGATGACAAAATGGAAAGCGGTTATCCTGGAGCCGCTAGGATTGAGCGTGCGGGTGAAGCCAGCGGGTGGGTCGGGTGCGTGTGCTGCCGAACGCGCCTTGACCTCGATTCACAGTGTACGTTGCGGGGAAACCACAGCCGCTCCATCCCAGGTGAGCGAGGCCCGGTCAGGGCACGCCAGCGGCCTCCTGTCCACGGTGCTCGCCACAGTTCAGGACGAGCGGGGAGGGGAGATGCGGAGGCTCCGGGGTTCGCTTGAGTCCCTCGAGGAAGCGGCGAGAACCCCCGGCAGCCTGGCTGCAGCCTGCCGTCGGGAAGCGGGGCTGTGGGCAGGTGTCCAGAACGTGTTTTCTCCCTGAAGGAAGCAGAGGAATGGAGCGGACGGTCGTGATGGACAAATCGAAAGGAGAGCCTGTCATTAGCGTCAAAACCACCAGCAGGTCGAAAGAGAGAGTAAGTATTGTGTGTCCTGCGTCAGGTCCCTGCGCATTTGTGGGTGGTTGAAGGACCGCTTGGATTCAAGTTAGGAAAACCGCATCGAAGTGTTCTTTGAAGCTCAGAGGCGCGTTCCTCCCTGTTTAGGCTGGATGTGCGCACCCAGGGTTGGGTTCTACGGCGTGTTTCACAACTGGGCTTAGTGTTTCTCCTTTCCGTGATGTATTGACCCTTTGCTGGTTCTTGGTCGGATTATAGAAGGAAACCGGTTCACAGCCCACCGTGGGGTGGGCCGGGCAGGACCCAGGCTGTTCAAGTTGGAAGGTGGGCTCTGCTGTGTGGCTGACCTGTGCAGGCCAATGCCCTTCTTCTGGGACGTTCATGGGGAAGAAAAGGGGAGCCCACTGCAAAACCGACTTCCACGTTGTCAGAGAACGGGCCTCCGTGTCGTAAGCGGCACACGGCTGGACGGACCGGTGGCTTCTCCTTTTGTTTTTTTTGCCCCACCCTGGAAAATGAAACCCTGTGCTTACCACCTGAAGGTTCTGGCTGAAACGTTCCTGAGGAGAGTTGTCCTCTTAGAACAAACAGAGCGAACGGTGTTCATCTACGAACGCTTCATCGTGACTTTGGCAGTGAACGTTTGCTTTCTTGAATACAGTCATCTCTAAAGTCATGTTTCTTATGGGCTACGTGAAAACTGCAAAAATTTTGAACTATAAAATAGAGAAATCTAAAGAAAGCCCCCCAAGACCCCATAAACTTACCAGCTGAAAAGCTCTGAAGTTAGAAAAAATAAATAGGAATAAAGTCTGCCTAATTGGAATCTTGAGATCACATAGGAGGACAACATGAGAACAGAAGCCTCTTTCCTGTCACGTGGACTCCTCACACTTCCTTTCCAAGGGCATCGCACGCGTGACACAGTGTGCACACTCTATTTCCAAATAATTATGGAGTCCCAGAAAGTTGCCAAAATAGTATGGAGATACATGTCCCGGTCACCCTGCTTCCCCCAGGGATTTCCGCTTACATAACCATAGCCGAGTTTCAAAGCCAGGGACGGTGACATTGGTCTGCGGGGTGTGCCACAGAGTGGAATGCCGGGACTTTTGGGTCCTGGTGGAGTCTCACGTGAGCACCGCTGCGCTCAGGATCCAGGGCCATCCAGTCACCATAGAGCTCTGCCGCTCGTGACCTGCCCCACCGGCCCAGGCCCAGCCCCAGCCCCGGGAAGCTAAGCTGTTCTCTGCCCCCATCTCTAGAATGTTGTCCTGGTGAGACTATAGCACACAACCTCAGGGTGGTGCCCTTGGAAGCTGTCCGGGGGTGTGTGTGTGTGTCACGTGCACGCTTTTCCGGCTGCACGGTGATCCTCTTTCCTGGTCCCTCGTTTAGGGACACTCGCTGGTGTCATGGCCCCTGTCGAGGACTGCTGTGGGGCAGCATTTGTGGACACGGGCCATGCTGGGCTCTGGGTCTCTAGGTGCTGAGGAGCACAGATGTTCCTTGGGACGGGTGTTCTCCGAGCGCCCTCCAGAAAGGAAACAGGATGCTACCGTCCCTGGTTGTGTAGAGCGCGCCGGGCTGCGGGGACGCGGGAGGCCCGCTGGGAGCCCAGGGCCCAACTGGGAGACTCCAGCGCGCCTCGCCTGGGCGCCCCCCGGCCTGCGGTGGTGTGATTAGACTCAAAACTCGGCCCTCTCTCAGGCGGAGTGTCATCCTGGTGTTTGGGCTCTGGTCTTTCTTTGTGATGAGATCGTCCCCTCTGTGCTGCTCTCTTTTTTCAGCAAAATCATCTAACTACGGCTTGTCTTTTTCTTGGGTTGGTCCTCAAAGTAATTAAGAAAATAACCTGGGGACGTTTTTAAAAATGTTTACCAAGCCCCTTCCCTAGAGACCGGGGGCAGGGGGGCTACAGGACACACAGGCGTCCCACGCTGTGAAAGCTTTCCAAGAGGGTGATCGTGGCCAGCTTGGGCATCCTAGCCCCTGAGAGCCTCAGAGGTGAGAGTCGGTGGGCAGCGTTGCCTGCTCACCCGGGGAGGGAGCAGCACGGCGGTTGCCCAGCAGGAGGAGCTCCTCCGCGGCAGAGCTGCTTTGGCCTGTGGCGTTTGAAGGCCTGAGGCCCGCCGTCCAGCGGGGCGGCCAGGATACAGCTCCGCAGCTCCGTGGGGCCTTGTTCTAGACGGTGCAGAGTCCTTGGCGCTGCTGGGCAGGGAGAGCTGCCTGTAGGTTTTGTGAGGTGTCCCCCCTCCTTGCTCTCCCGTGACCCCCTGTGATTGCGGTGTGAGAAGGCAGTTCTCCCAAGCGAGCAGTGTCTCTGGGCTGTGGGTGAGCTGAACTGCCTCCTGGGCCTTCCTGGAAGCCATGGGGGACGGAGGAATTTTAACCTACCCCAGAGAAACGCGTATCTAACTTCCACTGTGCACCGGCTGCATTTTTCTGACGTGAATGAACCAATTTCGGTAAACAGAGCTCCAAGAGTCAGGACCGCAAATCGGAAAGCAAAGAGAAGAGAGACATCTTATCCTTTGATAAAATCAAAGAGCAGAGGGAGCGCGAGCGCCAGAGGCAGCGGGAACGCGAGATCCGAGAGACGGAGAGGCGGCGGTGAGTGGGGCCCGGCAGGCCGGCAGGTGGGTGGTCTGGTCCGGGGGCGCTCCGCCCTTCTCCCCAGCGAGTGTCCTGTCTGGCCCAGGCTCGCCAGCTGCCTACTGTTAGCCGAGGCGAAAGGCGAGGATCAAGAGCGGTCGTGGTCAGCCTCGACATGACGTTTGTCAGAGCTGGTTTCATTCGAGACCTGAGCTGATACCAAGAGTCTGACGCTTACCCGACCGAGCCGCGCAGGTGCTCGCTCTCTGCTGTGCGGCGAGTCCCTTGGCCCGGGGAGCGGGGCTCACCCATGTGTGGCCTGGATGGAAGGGCCCCCGGTGTCAAGGTCTCATAGTCGTCCTGCTGCAGCCCCACATGCACAAGAGCAGGAATGCAGCCAGGGGACGTGGCACGTTTATTAGAGACGATGCGCCCCGGAGCGGCATCTTTGCTCAGATGCCGTTTGGCAGCCTCGGTCGCACACGACATTCTTTGTCACGTTTACCTCTTGTTTAGGAAGACAGTTTCTGGAAGTTGGCCTCTTCCCAGTTCTGCCTTGTGCCTTTTTCCGTCTAAGGCTCCCTTGTCATTTTTCTTCATACCTCACTTAGCGAAACGAAAGCTTTGTGTCACGGTGTGGGCGATCTTGCTTGAGTGAAGCGGGATGTGGAGAAACTTGTCCGGTTACGCTCCGTCGGCTTTCCCACGAAGTGGGACGCTAGCATCTCTGTTTACGCGGCCTTAGGAAGTCAAGACGCCGTTGGCTCTCCTCGTTTCCCAGTGGCCCACGCTGGCCTTGGAGCTTCCCAGTCCCCGGGTCGGGTGGGAGGTGCAGAGGGGGATGTCTCCCATGCCCCGGAGCCCCGGGGGTGTGGTGGCTGATGACCGAGCCAGGCCCCAGACCTCTGACCACCTTAGTGCGCCCGCAGCTTCCCGGTCCGCTGGAAGAGGCAGGGTCCCTAGAAAGTGCCGCCTTCTGGCGGGGCAGGTGGGAAGAAAGAAGGCCCGCTCCGGGTTATGCGGGCCTTGCTCCGGGGTCCTCCTGTGCCCCGCAGCCTTCATCGCAGCAACTACCCTCGGTTCTCTTACTTCTCTCCCCTGTAACCTGGGACTTCACTTTGTGCCTGTGCCCCCGGCCTCCCTGGGCAGGAGTGACAGGCTCACTCCTGGCTTGGCTCTAGCCACAAAGGAAGGGAGCGTGGAGGCGGGGGGTTGCGGCCCAGGCGCACAGCTCCGCGCAGTGGGGGTGGCGCCTGTCGCCGGGTCTCCGGGTCTCCGGTCACCCGGCAGGGAAGTCAGCGCAGCCCTCCATGTCCCAGCAGAGAGCGGGAGCAGCGCGAGCGGGAGCAGCGCCTGGAGGCCTTCCACGAGCGCAAGGAGAAGGCGCGGCTGCAGCGGGAGCGCCTGCAGCTCGAGTGCCAGCGGCAGCGGCTGGAGCGGGAGCGCATGGAGCGCGAGCGGCTGGAGCGCGAGCGCATGCGCGTGGAGCGGGAGCGGCGCAAGGAGCAGGAGCGCATCCACCGCGAGCGCGAGGAGCTGCGGCGCCAGCAGGAGCAGCTGCGCTACGAGCAGGAGCGGCGGCCGGCCGTGCTGCGGAGGCCCTACGACGACGGGCGGTGAGCCCCCGCCCCATTTCCCTGCCGAGTGGGGGACGTTGACGACCGAGCCTGGCGTCCCCGGGCGCCTACGCAGGACTCTCAGCGGCCACAAGCTCCAGCTTCTGGGGCCTGGGGTCCGCGGTCCGGGGGCTCGGCAGCGGTTTCCCTCACTTGTCCCAAGGAGAGTCTCGATAGTTGCCCCTTGGTGAGGTTTGCTGTGCTCGTTGAGGCCACGCCTGTCTTCACAGCGCGGTTCCCTGCGGAGCGTAACCGCCTGCCAGTGCGGCCAGGGGCGGCCGAGCCTGCGGTGAGGCCCGTGGGCGCCACAGGGCCGCCTGTCGGCCGGTGGAGGGAGAGGCACGGAATGGCGCTATAGAACAGGAAATTGCCTTCCCGTTCATGAAGTAGGTTTATTGGTCTTCAGCCCCTCTGAGCTGGTTAATTGACGGTCACCCATCACCCCACCCCCCCCCCCGTGAGCCCAGTGTTCTGGGGAGGATCAGGAAGAAGATAATTGGATGCCATCCCGAGCTGTATGTAGTTCACTATCTCCCCGTCTGATTCCCTTTGCTCTTGGAAAAAAACTCAGAGGGAGGTTCAGGTTCCTGTAGAAGACAGGAAGAGGGAAATGTGGCAGCTCAGAATGGCGTTGCAGAGGAATCAAATATTTCATTTCACTTGCATCTGGGCTCACACGGGGATCAAGGTATTAACAGCCTTGTGATGCAATTAGCTCCCAGCAGCCCTCCTTTCAGGACTGGCAGATGAGAATGCGGGCATGCCTCTTGGCAGTTTGGGGGATTTTAATTTATCAAATCAAAGCAATAATGATTGAATGTTTAGAGATTAGCCCTGCAGGACATTTTAAACGATACTGGGTCTGGAGAGAGCTCCCCTCCCCACCTCTACCTCCTTCCATTTTTTCTTCATTCTTTGTCATAATTGAAACTCATGTCCTTTTTAAAAATAAAAAACAGGCGAGATGATGCTTATTGGCCGGAAGGCAAGCGTGTGGCCATGGAGGACAGGTACCGTCCCGACTTCCCTCGCCCTGATCACCGCTTCCACGACTTTGACCATCGAGACCGGGGCCAGTACCAGGACCACGTGGCTGACAGGTCAGCACCACCCTCTCTTGCAGCTGTGGACGGAGCCACCTCAGCTCGACGCAGGGATGGGTCTCTGTCCTCTGACGTCTCATTTACTCGTGAGGCTCCCCGCAGCTGGCCGACCTGCTGCACGTGGGACTTACAGGGTCACGCCTGCAGCAGGATGTGGGACTCAGGTCCCTTAGGGCATCCCCAGCTCATTTCGCGCAGTGCCCTCTTCACGGATTGGTGGCGTCTGGGGGCAATTCCTGAGCCTCCGCTCTCCTGGGCCCCACACTCTGGGCCTCACAGCTCCCAGGACTCTCCCAAACACCCCTCCATTGAGGCAAGCCCCTTGGGAAGCAGGGTTTCAAGGAGGGTATGCCCAGCCTCCTTGTCTGTACGGGGAGGAAGCTGTTTAGAGAAAGAGCCTTTGCAGGCAGAGTGGCCAGAGTCCACGTCCCCAAGCTTTGCTGACCAACACAGGCTCCTCTGCCAGCACGCCCAGCTGAGAACCGACCCGCACGCAGGAAAGTTCTTGTTGCCTGGCTGGGCGGTTTAAAGGTTTGAGAAAGTTTTTTTTAGCCAGGCCTTTTTAAAGAAATAGTAATTCGTGTGTGTGTGTGTGTGTGTGTGTGTGTGTGTGTGTGATTTCAAAAGAGAAATATATATAGTTCATTAGAAAGGCAGCCCTCAATTTTCTAGTTTAAGAGTTCTCTATCTGGGTTTCTCATCATGCTCCCTTGGGCTGCATATCCCTGGGCCGTTTCACCGTTCATTAGCTCTTCAGTAAGGAAGGGAGCGCAGGGAAAGGCGGGCTGAGAATCCACTCGTGTAATGAATGGGGGTTTGGAGATTGGTGTGAATCACGTGTATTGGATCAAACCAGAGGTTGGGGACCCTCTAAGGCTTCCCTGGTAGACCTCGGATTTTGTCACCAGGCCACAGGCAGATAAATGAGGCGTGGGCTAGGTGGGGTGGGGTGCTGCCTCTGAGATCGCTCCAAGGGAATTCAGTTCAGTGAAATCTTTATTCCCACCTTCTTAGGCCGCAGCTTCACTCCCGTCCTCAGGGAGAAGGCTTTAGATGCAAGCCAGCTTTGTTTCACAGGCCAGTAAATTACAGTTCTTACTGGGTGGAATGGAATAAGTACCCCAATTGTGAAACTTGTGTGTGGGGCCTGCCATAGGTGGTCTGGTGCCACCGGCAGCCATTGGAACGAGATATTTCCCTTTTGCAGGAGGGAAGGTTCAAGGTCAGTGATGGGAGAGCGAGATGGGCAAGTAAGTAAAACCCAGACCCCAAGCCTGGGGCGCACCTGCTTCTGTGCTGCGGGGGCGGGGGGTGTGGACATGTCCGTTCTGACCAGTGAGTGGAAGTATATGTGACGGATTATTTTCTGATTAGTGAGTCTGTGTGTTTTTTGAATACGTAGGGTTTGTTTTTGTTTAATTGCATTCGGGGGAATCTGCGAGTGTTTCTGGGTCGCCCACTTGTTTAGAGGGTCTTTGAGTCTCGATACTGTGAGCCGCCCCACGATACCCCACTCAGGGGCTTAGCCCATGAGGTGTTTTTGCCCATGTTGGTGTGGGGGGTCCCTGTGTCTCTGGTGCTCTGCAGAGGGCTGCTCAGAAAAGAGGGTAGTCCTCCAGGAGAGAGGGGGTGAGCATCGGAATCGTGTTCTTTTAAGCCAGCAGTGTGATTTTTGAGGGAACGTGGTATGACTCCGTCCGGCTGCAGTGTGCTGGGTCCCGGAGCACAGGATTGGTTGGCCAGAGCAGAGTGGTTCCTGTCTGCCTTGCTGCCTCTGGTGTCACAGGGAGAGGCCGCTGACCACCCTGGGGGTGTGGGAGGGGCCCTCCTGTCACCAGCAGGAGGAGCTGTCCTGATTCTTCCCTGGAAGACTCTAAGGGACTCTTCGCAGAGGACCCTTCCGCGCCATAAAGTGCGGGGCTTTCCACGTGCACGGGGCTGGAGCGGCCTCTGCTGGCACTAGGCGTGGTGCCAGAGATGGGCTGTAGGGGCACCTGATGGTTCTTATGCCGGAGGGGACTGGGAGGCAGGAGGCCCCGTTCGGGTTCCCGTGGCGCTGTCAGGGTAGAAGAGCGTGTCTGGCGAGATGGGGTCAGGAGGGGCCTGGGCAGGTCCTCTCAGAACCGTCTCTCGGCCGGCTGCACAGACTCAACGGGCCTGTCTGAGAGTGACCTGGCTAGAGTCGCTTTGTCCCTCTTATGCCTTCCAGCACTACTCAGATGACCGCCATGGACACGGAGGACCGCCAGAGCGCCACAGCCGGGACTCCCGGGACGGCTGGGGGGTTTACAGCTCCGACAAGAGGATGAGTGAGGGCCGGGGGCCACCGCCTCCACCCAGGTGAGCAGATGGGCCGGCCGGAGGAGCCTTGCTGGTTTGCCCCCAACAGCCCTTCCCCACGCGCCTCAGCCCCTAGGCACGGGAGCCCCCGCCTGCTGATGGGGACAGCCCTGGAGCCCTTCTTATACTTGCCCCGGGGGTCCTAGCGAATAGAGAGGCTCTGCACCCCGACCCCTGCCCCCCAGTCCCTTGCAGGCGTTTGGGGGGGCTGCTTGTCAGAAGGTTCTGCCTCCCTGAGGTGTGGTTTTGGGTGTGGAGCAGAGGGCAGCACCGTTTTGCTAGATCGACGTGAAGTGCTTTCCCGAGCACCCTACTTAGCACTCGGTCCCGGAACACCGCATAGTCCGTTCTGCCTTAAGTACCTGCGGGAAGCAGGACCAGGAGAACTCCGGCAGACAAAAGGGAGCTGTGAGCGCCGTCACCCTCTGGCTGGGCGACAGCCACCTGTGCATGTGGGGCAGCCAAGCAGTCGCCCTTGAGGACAGGTGTCGGGGGCTCGATGGCCTCCTCGCCGCATGTCTCAGAACACGGGTCAGCCTGGGCCTGGGCGCCGCTGGTGGTGGCTGCCGCCCGCACTCCGGAACCCTGTGTGGGCTCGCACTCCCTGGAGCTTCTCTTTTTCGAAACCACTTGCTTGAGCCACAGTCCTGCGCCGTAGAGGTGACTCCCTTGAAGCCACGGCTGCTAGTATGTTCAGAGCCTTACACTCTTCCCCGCCGCCCCCTATAGAATGTGGTCATCACCCCCAAAGGGCCCTCGGTTCACAGTCCTCCCCATTCTGCCTCCCCCTGCCCCGGCTCCTGCGGATCCGGTCCGAGTCTGGATTTGCCTGCCCTGGGCATTTCACGCAAGTTGAAATCCCATTCTGTGGCCTCGCATCTGTCTTCTCTCCCTGTCGTGTTGGCAGGGTTGAGCCACGCTGTCTCACGGGTCAGAGCTGCGTTCCTTTCTTTGGCTCAGTAATGTGCCACGTGTGCAGACACCAACTCTGCTCACCAGCGGGGGGACATGGGCCGTTCCACTTCGGGGCTCGCACAGAGCCGTGCTGCAGTGTGTGTTCCAGTTTTTCCGTGAACACGTTTCCCGCTCCCTTGGGCGAATGGGCAGGGATGGACGCGGCGGGTCCCACGGTCACCGTGTGCTGTCTTGTTTTACTTTCTCGAACTGGCCACACGGCAAGGATCCCTGTTTGTCTACATCCTCGACAGCTCTTCCCATCTGTCCTTTGGACACAGGCCAGCCTCACGGGTGGTGCAGGGGTCTCACAGCTGATGCGCTTGCTTGTCGCAGTGGCCGAGCTAAGCTCCCGTTCGTGTGCTCGCTGGCCACGTGCGTGTCTTTGGGGGCGTGTCCTCATATTCTGCCCTCTTAGGAACTCTCAGTATAGGACAGGATCAGCTGGGCCACAGCCTCACCGTAGAGGCGTGCGGGGACCCTTACGTATCTGTTTTCTGTTTTGACGCAGGGGTGGACGTGACTGGGCAGAGCACAGTCAGAGGCTGGAAGAGCATCCGGAGCGCGCGTGGCCGGGCTCGGTGGACGCGGGCACAGCAGGCAGGGAGCACGCGCGGTGGCAAGGTACAGGCTGAAGGAGGGCCGCGCGTTTCCAGGACACTCCAGGGCGCACTCCCTCCCAGCAGTTGCTGAGGCTTCCAGGGGCTTCTGAGAAAAGTGTGTGCAAACACTTTCCTTTCTTCCAGGTGGTGAGAGGGGCCTCTCCGGACCCTCAGGGCCAGGACACATGGCAAATCGGGGCGGGATGTCGGGGTAAGGAGTTCTGTCCCTGCTCCTCCTTTCCTTTCCTGTTTTTGCATGTTTGATCAGCTTGCTGGTTTGAGTGTTTAGACAGCAAGCCCCCAGAGCCGCTCTGGGCAGCCCCCACAAGTCACACTCCCCAGGCGCCCGGAACGCGGTCCGTGATGAGGACTGCTCCCACCTGGAAAAAGCCAGACGGGCTCTAAAGGCTGCAGAGCCCTACGCTGCCCCACGTAACGAGGAAAACGTACAGCACTTCGAGGGGACAGAACGTGTGTCTTTGTTCTTAGGCGAGGCGGCTTTGCACAAGGCGGGCATTCCCAGGGCCACATGGTGCCCGGCGGCGGACTGGAAGGCGGAGGACTGGCCGGCCAGGACCGGGGCAGCCGAGTCCCGCACCCCCACCCCCACCCGTACCCCCACTTCACCCGCCGCTACTAAGCCCCACTCACTCCGAGCGTCCAGGTAGGCAGACGTACTGTTGACTCTGCCCGAGTCACCTTGAACTTGTGGAACCTTTTAAGAAACAAAAGCAAATCCTGCCACCATGTTGTAGCTCAATACAATGTGAATTCACTTTTTTTTTTTTTTTTTTTAAATAAACGTGTTCTCTGCCGTTTTTAAGACAAGATTTCTGTTACGAGGCATTCCATTTTCCATTAATAAAAGTTTATGGTTCGCACTCGTGTGTGTCACGGTGACTGCGGGGCCGAGGGCAGTGCCCACCTCAGCAGCGGCCTCGTGCCTTTGGGCCCGTCTGAGTGAGTCCCCCCAGCAGCCCTGCGCCTCCCCCTCACCCCTGCCACAGATGAGGAACCGGGTCCTAAGCATTGCAGTAGGGGCAGGGCTGGGATCCGAATTAGAAATTCTTCATGGCGGTGGGGGTTCTGCATCGTGGGGGCCTCAGACCAGTCACTTCGCTCCTCACGCTGGTGTGCCTGCGGTGAGGGTGGCTCTGGTGATGGTGTGCCAGGTTTGGGGCTCTGGCTGAGGGCAGGCCCTGCTTGGTACGGGGGCTTGATCGCCCCATTTTTCTGGAAATCCAAATTAATAGGTAATTTCCTCACATGTGATTACTAGGCCCCTGGCTGGCCCTCAGTGCTGGGCACGGCCCCTCTGTCCCAGGCCCCTCCAGCGTGACCCCAGAGAGCAGCTGAGCTGCGGCTGGCGGGGAGCTTGGGTGACCACAGGCTCATCGGGGTACCCAGAGGCCGATCCTGTCCCCCAAGCCCTATAAATGGGGTAAACCTGGGGCAGGCAGGAGGACGACCCACGAATCCTGGCCCTGATCCAGAGTGGGGAGAGTTAACCCCCCAGCGTCCCCTGCCAGGCACCTGGATTCCCTCCCTCCAGAACTAGGACAACCGCCCCGCAGGCTACCGAACAATTGCCAGTTCTCCCGGAGTAGCCTGTGTTCCCGCTGGGGTGTTTAGCTATAAAAGAGCAATCTGAAAGGCCTCCCCAGCCTGCCGCGGAAGCCGAGCGTTACAGGCAGGTCAGCTCTGGCCCTTGGTGTCCTCTGAGTCGCACCGAGGACATGCCACGTGAGCTTCCCCCGCCACGGGGGCTCTCAGAGTCATTCTCCAGTGACAGGCTGACAGGATGCTGTCTCCACGGTGCCTCCTGCACGGGGCCCGTCTCCTCCACAAGCCAGAGCCTGGAAATTGGGGTCTGAGCTCACCATGTGGGGTGATAAAAGCCAGACTCAGCCTGGGGTTGTGGGTGAGACCCGTTTTGAGATCTTGTCCCCTAGCGGCCGTGAAGCGACCCCCCTCCAGGAGGTAGGAGTGACTGACGTCCAGGAGCAAGACCAAGGGCCGTCCACCCCGAGTGCTGCCGCCAAGCTGCCCCATCGGGAGCTTTAGACAGCCTGGTGGGGTGAGAACACCCCCTTCCTAACAGCTGGGCCTGAAACTGGACTTGGTCTTTTTTTTTTTTTTTTTTTCTTCTTTTTTAGTATATGTGCTGCCGAAGCGAGCACTTTTTTCTTCTTTTTTGACACAGAGACATCACAAGTAGGCAGAGAGAGGAGGAAGCAGGCTCCCCACGGAGCAGAGAGCCCGATGCGGGGCTCCATCCCAGGACTCTGGGATCATGACCTGAGCCAAAGGCAGAGGCTTTAACCCACTGAGCCACCCAGGCGCTCCCAGACTTGTTCCTAACCTAGGTAAAATCTGGGCATTTGCTGGGGCTGTCATAGCACAGTGCTGGAAACGATAACTCTCTCACCGTCCCAGAGACCAGAAGTCTGGGTCAAGTTTCCCTCCGAGGCTATGACAGAATCTGTCCCATGCCCTCCCAGCTTTGGGGGTCACCGGCAAACCTTGATGGTGTCCCTTGGCTTGTTGACACGTCTCCTTGATCTCTGCCTGTCAGTGACCAGATTTCCCTTTTTCTGTAAGTACACCAGTCACGTGGGTCGGGGCTCCTCTCCAAATACAGCCACCTTCTAAGGTCCTGGGGCCAGCACCTCAACATGGGAGTTTTGCCAGGGTGCAGTTAGATTATGTTAGGTCAGATTTTTATTCCAGGAGAGAAAAGGGAAGTAGAACCAAATCTGTGTTTTTATTTTAAATGTTTGACCTTTTTTTGTGAACACAGCGTTTAGGTCTGTGGTCCGTCAGTCCTCTGTAGCACCCAGTGCTCACCAGAACTCGTACCTCCCTGATGTCCAGCACCCAGTAGCCCCATCGCTCCGCCCTCTCCCCCCAGCAACCCTCAGTTTGTTTCCTGCAATTAAAGAGTCTCACGGTTTGTCTCCCACGTCTGTGTTCTGAAGGGGCTGCTCATGGGCACGGGTGGTTGGCACCTTCGGCTCCTCTGAACGTTCATGGCCACGTGTTTGCCTGCACACCTGTTTCCCATTCGGGGTAGACACGTAGGCCTGGAACTGCTGGCTCCCACGGTCATTCTGCCTTCGGCTTTTGAGGAACCCTGTTTCCCACAGCGGCTGTGCCTCTCACGGCCCCACCAGTGACGCACGGAGGGCCACTCCGCCTCCTCACCAACACTGATTCTCTGGTTTCTGCGCATTTGTAACAGCCACCGTTAATGGGGTATGGGGGTGGTGTGGGTAAATGGCGCGGTCCAGCCGTAGTTTGAACACCTGCCACCGTGGGGAGGGCCTGCCCCGCGCCCCCAGGACATAGGATCGGTGGATGGAGCCAGGCACAGCAGGACCCATCCTGCAGGACCCCACTCCCAGGAGGGCCCTAGAGGACTCCCGTCCACCCCGACACAGAGGAGAGGGTGGGAGCCGGGCTGGGGCAGCGGCTGAGGGGGCCTGTGCTTCATGGGTTCAAAGTTTCTGTTTGGAGAGATGGAAGGTTCTGGAGATGGATGGTGGGGATGTTTGCACGATGGCAACGTGCTTAATGCCACTGAGCTGTGCACTTGGAGATGGTTACATTTTATGTGTATTTTATGACAATTTAAAATTTTGTTTTAGGGGGGCGCCTGGGTGGCTCAGTGGTTTAAGCCTCTGCCTTTGGCTCGGGTCGTGGTCTCAGGGTCCTGGGATCGAGCCCCGCGTCGGGCTCTCTGCTCTTGTTCTCTCTATCAAATAAATAAATAAATAATCTATTTTTAAAAAATTTTGTTTTAGGGACGCCTGGGTGCCTCGGTCGTTAAGTGTCTGCCTTCGGCTCAGGTCATGATCTCAGGGTCCTGGGATCGAGTCCCACATCCAGCTCCCTGCTCAGCGGGAGGCCTGCTTCTCCCGCTCCCGCTCCCCCTGCTTATGTTCCCTCTCTCTCTGTGTCTCTCTTCTCTGTCAAATTAATTAAATCTTTTTTTTTTTAAGATTTTATTTATTTATTTGACAGAGATCACAAGTAGGCAGAGAGGCAGGCAGAGAGAGAGGAGGAAGCAGGCTCCTTGCCAAGCAGAGAGCCCGATGTGGGGCTCGATTCCAGGACTCCAGAACCATGACCCAAGCCGAAGGCAGAGGCTTTAACCCACTGAGCCACCCAGGCGCCCCAAATTAATCAAATCTTTAAAAAAATAAAAATAATAATTTTTTTAAAGACGGCTTCTGTCGCGTACCATCAGACTGAGAGGCACTGGGTAGAGGCGGGCATGGCAGGCTCACAACCCCCCCCCATTTGCCCACCTGCCCACGGGGACTTCGTAGTCCTCACTTCTGCTTTCTTAACTGGAAGAATTTACCGTATTCAGTAGTAGTATTTACCGTAAAGGGTCTTTGTGAAGATGAAATTAGTCAAATACGTGAAAAATTGGATTTGTTCCTGGTATACAGTAAGTGCTTAATATTGACGGGCACTTGGGGGGGGGGGCTGCAGGGAAAGGTCCCGGGGTGCTCGTGCTGTCCAGAGAACTTGTAAGATGTTTTGAGGCCTGGAGAATAGGAAGGACGGGATTCTCTGCTCCAGATATAAGGAAAACTGCAAAATCAGAATTAATACCTTATCAAATGTCTCCACATCTACAAAAATGTGTCAACTTCATCAATTGCGAAATTTTGTACTCATACAGATTTCATTACATTTCAAAACAGTTGCTAGGTTAAATTTTCTCACTTTGCAGAAATTCCCAAGCCTGCATGATGATTGCCAGTCGTAAATTGCGTGTGTGACTCCCAGTCAAAAAACTTCAAACATGAAGTTATAAAAAGCCCTTTTGATTTTCAGAAAATAACAGCTGCAAAAGACAGCCAGTGGGGACAGAGGGCCTTTTAGCTGGCTGGCCAGGCTGAGGGGCGGGGGTCTCCACGGACAATCCTGGAGTTGACACCCGCCCCCCCCCACCCCCGACACACACACACTAATCAAGACCACCCCTCCCTGGGGCACGGTTCTCACAGGCTGGTGAGCCAGGGTTTGGACCTGGGCTCAGTGTGTTCACATTTCGGCTCCCCTTCTTTCATGCGCTGTGTGTCCTTAGGAAAGTGAGTCACCCCCTCTGAGCCCCCTGCTTTCCCATTCCTCAGAGGGGTGTGATACCTTCTTCATCCTAGGAGGATTTGATGGGCAACCATGGCAGGTCCAACGTGTCTGCCGGACGCCTCTTTTGCTCGGTGGGGCGCTGGGTCCCCACGGTGGTGATTTCCTCCTCTCCCCAAGAGTGCTATGCTCATCTTAGGACTGGAGTGTTGCACGCAATGCTTGCAAGATAACTGGGTGTGTGCATTTCCCCCAGGGTCCGTGACCTCAATCACATGTGCCACAGTCCCTTTTGCCACGTTAGGAGACATTGTCCCTGGTGTCAGGTATTGGGATATGGACGTCCTTGGGTAGCGGGCAGGACTTGACTTTGTCCATCACCCTGGGGCGTGACACACTCTGCTTTCGGGGTCGCAGATGTGAACACTGGCCGAAGAAATGAGACCTATTCGTGTCCTGTGGCCATGAAGACGTCCTCAGGCCCAGACATGCTCAGGCCCAGCTTTGGAAGTGACCACGCCTTTGGGCACCAGTGAACAGGCTGACTCGGAAGTTTATGGTCTACGCTGTTGCCTGTGTGTGTGTGTGTGTGTGTGAGAGAGAGTGTGTGTGCGCGCACGCACGTGCGTGCGTGTGTGCGTGCCTGACCTTTGGAGTTGACCTCCAGGGCAACTTGCTGCGTCCTTGATGGCGTCAGAGATCCCAAATGGCCTAAGTGAAAGTGAAAACAGCACGGGGTGGGGTGGGGGGGATCTCAGATCGCTCCTGGAAAGGCAGGTGCGTCCAGGAGCAGCAGGGTGGCCTGGGGCTGTTAGCTTGTACCTGTGCGACCTCGAACCCACAGCAGACGTAGCTGCCCGGGTCGCCTGCGGCAGCAAACACCAACACAACAGAGACTGTGCCCCGCTACACAGAAGGGCCCCCAGGACGGTGACCTGGCGAATTAAGGGCGGTGCTGGGGTCTCAGATTCCATCCCCTCCCCCAGCGCCCGCATACCGTCCGCACCCTGCCGCAAAGGTAGATGTCCCAGGCGTGTGCTCAGGCGGCTCTCCAGGGCCCAGCCTTTCCAAACCCAGAGCTCGGGATAAGGAGGGTACGGCGAGCCCCGCAGAGCGGAGAGGACCGCCCCCGGTAATGCTGGTCACACAGCTTGGGGGTGCCCTGCTGGCCCAGTCCATGGACTGTGCAACTCTTGATCTTGGGGATGTGAGTTCGAGCCCCGCACTGGGTGCAGAGATTACATTTTTAAAAATCCTTAAAAAAAAAAAAAAAAAGATGGTTTGTTATTCACTGTTCCCAAGATGGGGCAGGGAGAGGGGAGTACAGAAAGGACAAGGACTTTACTGTGGTTCTGCTAGCAGGAACAGCGAAGCACTGTCTGTCCGCAGGCTCAGGCCTGGCCAGTCTGAATGATCTCAGCGGGCTCTGGGGTGCGGGAGCTGGCCTCATTGTCTGGCCCTGGGCCGTGGGGCGATCCCAGCCCTGAGTGTGAGAGCCCCCCAGGGAACTTAGTTGCGGGGTCTTTGTGGGTGAGATTGCGCATGAAAGGCACACTGGGGGTGAGTCCTTTGCTATTAGCTAGCCCCGGGAATTAGCTAGCCCGGGACGGGCTGCCCCTCCAGGCTGAGCCAGGCCCCAGGATGTTAAAGCATCAGACACCCACTGAGGGTGGAAAATCCCCCTAGGTTAGTGTCTGAAGGTCTCGGTCTTGTGGTGTCTTCAGGAAACAGCAGGTGGCAGCTGGTGCAGTAGTAAGGCTGCTGTCTGTATGGAAGGACAGAGGGCCACCTGCAGCCAGAGTCCCCCAGGGCAGAGGCAGGTGCTAACCTAAAACGCAGGCTCCCGGGCCCCAACTCCGAACTGCTGATCTGATTCAAGCCTTATATCCAGTCACCCCTGGGGTCCTGACCGGTGAGAAGCGCCCGCGGTGGCCCTACCAGGGAGGTCTCCATGAGGGACGGAGACTTACTGGAGACCACGCTGCCCTTTGCCACCTGGATGACCTTAAACCAGTTACCCTGAACCCCTCTGACTTTTCCCGTAGGACAGGCTGGGTGCTTTCTGAGGGCACGACAAGATGATGCATTGATGGCATTTTGCACACTACTCAGCATACAGCAGGTGCTTAGCCAGTAGTCGGGGCCTCTGTGGATTCTTCTAGAAGACCTACGTCTACACCAGGGCCTTCCACCTCCTCGCCAGAAACCCCTTCCCCTAAGGATTCAGTGTGTCCTTCGGACTGGGGAGGGCGTCTGTCCAGTCTCCCATCTCAAGCACGCTGTCATCTACAGTGTTGCATTAGCAATTTTTTAGAACAGGAGGCCCCGTTCTGTCCTCGTGTTGCTGCATGCTGGGCGGGTAAGTGCCAGAAGCCGCCGGGGGCGTCTCGCAGCTCCCCGCAGCCCCCCCAGTCTTCCCCACCCCTTGCCAACCCGCTGCGAAACTGCCCGGACGCCCCACATACCCAGCCACAGAAACCTCGCGTTAGGTCCCCACAGGGAGGCTCGTAAAAGGCACTGGAGCTTCCCCCTGCATGGATGCTGCTGGCCACGGCGGCCCGAATATTTACGGACTCGGCTGAAATGAGACCCGGCAGGGTAGAATTCGCCTGGGGCCCAGGAAATGTCCCCTCATCCCCTGTCCCAGGGACACGGGGCACAGAGCGGG
Source organism: Neogale vison (assembly GCF_020171115.1). Taxonomy (NCBI): domain Eukaryota; kingdom Metazoa; phylum Chordata; class Mammalia; order Carnivora; family Mustelidae; genus Neogale; species Neogale vison. The sequence goes on from NC_058096.1 coordinate 220,637,650, forward strand.
GAGCAGCCCACTGGGCCAGGGGGCCCCCAGCAAGGCAAGATGGGAGTTCTGGGCCTGAAGGCCCGTCCTGGAGCCCCGGAGGCCCTGAACCCTCTCTCTGGTGCTCATTTGTTTAGCGAACGCTTCCTGGACACTTCCTGTGTCCTCCCTGGAGGAGGTGACCGGAAGGGCATCTGGAGAGAGAACAGAATGTGGGGGGGGGGGCACCCAGAAAGGAAAGGGTGTGGCACCTTGAACGAACGGAGCCAGTGGAAGCCCAGGAGGCTTGGGGTCAGAGTGGGCTCTGAGGCTTGGGTTAGGCAGGGATCAGGTCTCCAGCCTATAGGGGATGAGGGGCCCGTGGTAGGTTTTCAGCAGCTGAGGAGATCCCTGCCCTCCCAGCAGTGTTCAGGGGGACCATCCTGCCTCTCTCTGGGCCCGCCCTTTCTTGGGCTTCCAAATCCTCTTTGTCCCCCTGCCCTCCCCCGCTCCCCCCCAAGCAGCCGGCTGTGGGGCCACGTGCGGCCTGCTGGCGTGGGGTCCCCTCCCCAGAGACCAGAAGGTAGGCTGGCAAAGCCGACAAGGTTGGCCATCATGCCTCGCCTGGACTGAGTCACGCTGGCAGCCACCGGTGACCGGAAATGCCAAGATGCCATGGGGCAACAGGGCACAGGTGACGATGCTGATAACAGGGGTGGGCAAGGAGGGGGTCACTGGACGCACTTGGGCTCCTCTGTGGAAGAGGTCCTGGGCTCCAGAGGTAGGGAGAGGCACGGGTGGGGAAGAAAAACAGAGACAGAGAGACACAGAAGAGACAGAAGCAGAAAGAGATGGACACTTCCAGAGAAGGGAGACAGGCTCAGACGCAGAAAGAGACACAGGCGCAGAGTCAAAGGCGCACACACGGACCCAGAGGCACCCGCAGACCCACAAAGATGTCGAGCTGAGGGGGCTGTCGTGCCCCCTGCCCCCTGTGCCCGCCGGGTGGCGCCAGAGAGCCGTGCTCTGTGCCCTCCGCCTGCCCGCCAGACCCTCCTGCAACCGGGCAAGTCCGTTTCTCGCGCAGCCTCTGCCTGCGGCTCCCCAACTAGTCAGTGCCCCCCCCCACTTAGTGGGAGGCCCCGGGCCCCAGGATGAATGGACAGAAATGGGGGCGGGAGCTGGGGCTGGGATCCAGGCTGGGAGATGTCTCACAGGCAGTGGTGTCTCTGTTTGTCTTAGGGGAGGCTGTTCATGGGTGTCCCTGCGTCTGTGTGGGGAGAAGGGGCCACTCTGTGTCGTGTGTCTCCCCGCCCCGCCCCCAGAAACACGCCATGACCACCTCTGTTCACCTTCCCTGGCAGTTCTCCTTTGAGTCACTCAAGGAACTTAAGAATTGAAACAGGAAGCAGTTACTGGTCCTCCATGGGAGGGACCACCGTCTCCCAGAGGAGGACGCTGGAGGAAATGCTTCCTTCAGAGACAAGAAGTGATGCCCACACACTCACTGAGAAAGATTTAGGTGCTACTAACCCTAAGCACTTACGACGCACCAGGCCCTAGCTAGGGTACTGCATTCACGTTGGGGACTCAGTTTCCTCATCTGTGAAATGGGCCTAACGTTAGTTTTGTTATTAAGTGATTGAGCTGAGTTTTGTAAAGCTCTTTGAACACTGTCTGGCACAGCCCAAGGACTAATAAGTGTCATAAATCATCTCACTTAATCCTTAGGATTACAAGCACATCCATTAAAACATGGGTCAGTGAGAGCCCCTGAGACTCCTCCCCGCACTGCTAGGGAAATGATGGTTGTCTTAAACACCTAAATAAGGTGGACACTCGGTATCTGTCTGTGCCAAAACTTCCCTTTTGGTCTAGTCTAGCTCAGTGTTTCTCAAACTTCAGGAAAATGAGCAGACTAGATTGTGCTGGGTACAGAATCCCGGCACCAGGAACTCAGCAGTGAACCAAACACAGGAGAATTCCTGCCCTAGGGGCGCTTCTGATCAAGTGGGGAAAACATAATAAAGGAAGTTGATTTGTGACTCAACAAAGGTGAGTTATTATAATGGCTTATTATCCATCCAAGGCTTCCAATATATTTAACCATCTTGCCTTCCAGAAAGATGGTACTAACTTATAAGGTACTAATTTATACTAGCAATGGACATGCATACCCATTGTCTTGCATCCTCAGAAATCTAATATTATCAGATATCAGGTATCTTTCTCAAATATAAAAATGGGGGAATTCTAGGGTGGTTAAACACTTTTTTTAAAAAAAGATTTTATTGGGCGCCTGAGTGGCTCAGTGGGTTAAGCCGCTGCCTTCGGCTCGGGTCATGATCTCAGGGTCCTGGGATCGAGTCCCGCATCGGGCTCTCTGCTCAGCAGGGAGCCTGCTTCCTCCTCTCTCTCTCTGCCTGCCTCTCTGCCTACTTGTGATCTCTATCTGTCAAATAAATAAATAAAATCTTTAAAAAAAAATTTAAAAAAATAAAAAAATAAAAAAAGATTTTATTTATTTATTAGAGAGAGAGAGAGAGAGATCACAAGTAGGCAGAGAGGCAGGCAGAGAGAGAGGGGGAAGCAGGCTCCCTGCTAAGCAGAGAGCCCAATGTGGGGCTCGATCCCAGGATTCTGAGATCATGACCTGAGCTGAAGGTAGAGGCTTAATCCATTGAGCCACGCAGGCACCCCTGGTTAAACACTTTTGCATGTGAGCCTTTCTTTTATAATTTCCCACTGACATCTGTGTATGCAAAGTAGCATCCATGTTCTATGCATGTGTCTCTCTATTCTTATTTATTTCTAACCACTCTTTATATAGGAAGGATGTCACTTTTGAACACGTTGGTGATGAATACCTTTTGCTTTCAATAAAGATAGATGAGAATAACCCAGTTTATCAACAGGGACCACCATGAGCCCTCATTTGCCAGACATTCTAGCAATGAATTCCTTATGAAATTTCACTGGAGAGGGACAGAGGTCCAAGAAGTAGTAGCTATGAAGAGAGCACTCTGACCTGAGGCAAGGCCTTTCTTAGCTAAGGATCAATGTATCCATCTTCTTTTTCTTTTCTTTCTTTCTTTATTTGTGAGAGAGGGAGAACAAGCACAAGCACAGGGAACAACAGGCAGAGGGAGAAGCAGTCTCCCTGCTGAGCAGGGAGCCCAATGTAGGACTCAAACCCAGGACCCTGGGATCATGACTGAGCTGAAGGCGGATGTTTAACCCACTGAGCCATCCAGGCATCCCCTGTATCCATCTTCTGAGATACACTCAGCGCCCAGGGACTTTTCTAATGTATAAAATAGATCACACCGCTCTCTTGCTTCACAACCTTCCATAGCTCCCCATTGCTCTTAGAAGAAAACAAACTCCTTTTTCCTTGCCTTTCTCAAAGCCATTCCCATATCCGCACCACATTTTCCTTTTTGCTTACCCTGAGGTAAAGAGGAGCCTGAGCCCTCCCATTAGTTCTCTTCTGCCTTGTTCCAGGGACTCGGCCCCTGCCTTCTGGTGTGGCTTTGGAGAAGTGATTTCTCTCTCCTAGCCCCAGCGTTCTCATCTGAGAAATGGGATAACAACAGCCAAAAGTGATGGGTGCCAATTTTCGTTCCAAGCCCTAGCTCTCCAATTCTAGAATGTCCTGGGGCATACATCCTGAGTGTCTTGAATGCCAGGCATTCCAAGATTCTGAGAGTCCACAATTTCGGTGATCCCATGACTCTGAACCTCCCAGGTTCCGGAGCTCAGGAACTCTCTGAGCTTGTCACTGTATGCCTGGGTCTTCCATAATTGCCTGTGACAGATAATATAGTGTCTTGCGGCAGAAACCATGATCCCTCTAATCCAGCAGCCCAGGCAGAGGGCTACTGCCTGCAGCCACCTGGCTCTTCTAACGGCTTAATGAGAAAGTCAGAATTAATTGGAACTGGCACCCAACGCTCACAGGGCTCGGCGTGGCTGGCTTGGCCTCCGTATGCTAAAGCCCGGCATCCCGGGGCCTTGCTCCTACCTGTTGGAGACACCAGCGGGTATATGATGCATGACGCCTGACTTACCCGGACGAGGGGGGTGGCTGGGACCGTGCTGACCTCGTTCTGCAGGAACAGCCAGCCCATGCACCTGCCTTGGAAAGAGTGCACAGCAGCCTGGGCCCTCATTCTGCCACTTCCCCTCTCTGGGCCTTAGTTTCCCTCCTTTGTGCAATGAGTTTAGCCTCAGACTTTGGTGAGGATTATGTGTAAATGGCTCAGCACTTGCGCTATCTTCTATCCTTGGACACATGGACCAATTCCCAGAAGGGCTACAGCCAGCTTATCCTTTCAATAGCTGTTATCAGAGAGATTATGTCTTTCATACTCCGAACCCCGATGTGTGAGATTGCCCTTTTCCCAAAATGGGGCCTGGCAACATGGTAAATTATCCAATTTTTTCATCTCAAGCAACTTGATAGATTTAGTTTTAAAAAAAGGGTATTTTCTTGGTAGTTTTCTTTTATATTTAGCTTACTACAAGTGACAATAATAAGTTCCTTTCACATGCTTAGAAGACATTTGTATTTCGTTTTCAAAAACTGTGTGTCTTTTGCTGATTTTTCTATTGGGCTGCTGGTCCTTATTGATTTCTGGAAGCTTTTTACATATTAAGGAAATCAGCTTATTGTCTGGTATGTCTTGGAAAAGTTTCCCTAACTTTGTCTATTGACCTTCGTGTGTGTGTGTGTGTGTGTGTGTGTGTATGCAGGAATTTTATATTTGTATGCAGCTAATTACTAATCTTTTAATTAAAGGCTTTAGGGCTTAATGTCATGCTTCAACACTCCGGGATTGCTATTTTGAACTCCCATGTTCTCTTCTAGTAGTTTTATAGTTTCTTTCTGTCTTTTTTTTTTTTTTCTTTTTTTTGGAAACCATGTTCAGGGGCCGGGGACCCATCTGAAATTTATTTTGCTTTTAGTCACTTTGTTTTTTTGAGAGAGAGAGAGTGCGCGAGCATGCCAGCAAGGGTGCAGGGGCTGGGGGCGGAGGGAGAAGGAGACACAGAATCTCCACACCCAGCATGGAGCCTGACTCGGGGCACAGTCTCACAACCCTGAGATCATGACCTGAGCTGAAATTATGAGTCCCATGTTTAACTGACTGAGCCACCCAGGCGCCCCGCTTTATAGTCACTTTTAATATCTACACCTGAAATCTGATGATTGTATATGGACACAAGCATGGTTGCTGGAGGCAGGTGGCTAGTGGAGCTAGGGTTCTGGCTCTGACATTTTCCATGATGTATCCTTAGCGAAGTCACGTAACCTCTCTATGCCTCAGTTTACTCATCTGTAAAACAGGTGCTAATAGTGTCATGTGAGAATTTCTTTCTTTCTTTCAGATTTTATCTATTTATTTGACAGAGAGAGACACAGCAAGAGAGGGAACACAGCAGAGGGAGTGGGAGAGGGAGAAGCAGGCTACCCGCAGAGCAGGGAGCCCAATGTGGGGCTCGATCCCAGGACCCCAGGATCATGACCTGAGCCAAAGGCAGACACTCAACAACTGAGCCACCCAGGCACCCCCCCCCCTTTTTTTAATTGAAAACCCCAAACACCACCTGTCACTTAGCAGGTCCCTTTTCTGTTTGCTTTTTTTTTTTTTTTTAAGATTTTTATTTAATTATTCAACAGATAGAGATCACAAGTAGGCAGAAAGGCAGGCAGAGGGAGAAGAGGAAGCAGGCTCCCGCTGATCAGAGAGCCCGATGCGGGGCTTGATCCCAGGACCCTGAGATCATGACCTGAGCCGAAGGCAGAGGCTCAACTCACTGAGCCACCCAGGCGCCCCTCTGTTTGCTATTTTTGTTTTTATCTGCTATTCTTTGAGGAGTCGAATTGCACTTCTGTGTGACTATCCTAAAAGCACAGCCGGTCGGTGAGTGGCCGCGCTTCAGGAACATTCTAAGTGTTTCCCCATAGTGGTTTCTCCTCACAACAATCGCACTGGATAGATGCGCATCTTGAAGACCGGAGAGGGTAGTGTCCTTCCTCAGGAACTTTCAAGGGTCAAGGTCAGGACTGGAGCCCACTCTCTGTCTTGCTCTGGCCTCAGCCTCCCTCCCTCCGTCCCTTCCTCCTACCTCCTGGCCACTGCTAGAGGAGGACTTACAAGCGGGCCCAGTGAAACTGGCTTCCAAGTCCAGACTTAGAGTCCTTGAGGTCAAGCCAGAATCATAGATTCCCAGAACTGGTCAGTCCTGTCCTGGCTGGTATGGCAGTGCGTAGGGACAGGCAGCAATCAGGGAAGGCTTCTGGGAAGAGGGTACTTGGAGAAGTGTGACTGGAGAGGTCAGCTGAGCCTTGAGAAAGGGATTGCAGGGGTGAAAGAGGACAGGCAAGAAATTGGGGGTGGGCGAGCCCTGCTCACAGCCTCCCGTGGCTGCTACTCACCATAAGTCTTGACTCCTCCTTTCCCCCCAACTAGGCACACACTGAACTAATAGCTGGAGACCATGGGCAGGTGCCTCTTTCCTGGGAGTGTTGAACTCCTACTCATCTGCCAGAGCCCAAGCTCTCATGCCCACCCATCTGGGAAGCCATCCCCACCTACTGGCTTTTCCCAGCCTGAGAGCTACTTTTTTTATTATTATTAGATTTTATTTATTTATTCGACAGACAGAGATCACAAGTAGGCAGAGAGGCAGGCAGAGAGAGAGGGGAAGGGAAGCAGGCTCCCCACTAAGCAGAGAGCCTGAGGCGGGGCTCTATCCCAGGACCCTGGGATCATGACCTGAGCTGAAGGCAGAGGCCTTAACCCACTGAGCCACCCAGGCACCCCCGAGATCTACTTCTTAAGCCTTGACCACATAAGGCCGAGAGAGTTGTCTGAGTGCTGCTCTCCGTTCCCACCTCCCCAGTTAGAGACCTTTCAGGGCCAGGCCCTAGGCTGAGATTTCTCTGGTGCAGGGCATGACCCCCGGCAGTGCAGACACAGAGTCAGCGCTGGCTGAATGTGTCTCTAATGACATAAGGGAATAAATGAGTAACAAATATAAACTTTAGTCACTTCCCGCCTCTGCCCATAGCCTTCCAGGGCTCCCACCTCCCTTGGGGTCAAAGCCTAAGTCCCCCTCCTTCCCTTTGCTCCAGGCACCCGGCCTCCTCCTCCCTGGCCTCCTCCTCCCTGTTCTTCCAACAGGCCTGGCAGGGGTTCCTGCCCCAGGGCTTTTGCACCAGCCCTTGCAGCAGCGGTACTCAAAACCATGACCTCTTCCCTAGTCCCTCACCACTCAAGCCACCTCCCGGGAGAGACCTCCCCTGACCCTCGTCTGCCCGCCTCTCTGCCTCTCTGCCTCCTTCCCCCGCCCCGGCCCTTCCCACGACCCGATGCACCGCGTCTGCTTCGTTAGTGTCTCGGTTTTGCGCCCTTTGGCCGCGGGTCTCCCGAGCGCGTCCCTCCGCCTCGTCTCGGCCGCAGCCGGGCCACCACCGCCACCGCCACCGCCACCCCCGCCCCCTCCCCCAGCCCGGCGTCGCCGCGTCCCGCCCTCCGGGGCCCCCGCCTGCTTGCCGGGCGTGCCCGGGCGGGCTGGCGCGGGGGCGGGCGGGCGGCCGGGCCGGTCGGGCGGGCGCGCGTGGCCGGGGCCGGGGCCGGGGCCGGGGCCGGGGCCGGGGCGCCGCGCGGGCGCCATGGAGGGGCTGCGGCGGGGCCTGTCGCGCTGGAAGCGCTACCACATCAAGGTGCACCTGGCGGACGAGGCGCTGCTGCTGCCGCTCACGGTGCGGCCGCGGGACACGCTCAGCGACCTGCGCGCGCAGCTCGTGGGCCAGGGCGTGAGCTCCTGGAAGCGCACCTTCTACTACAACGCGCGGCGGCTGGACGACCACCAGACGGTGCGCGACGTGCGCCTGCAGGACGGCTCGGTGCTGCTGCTCGTCAGCGACCCCAGGTGGCGGGGCGCGGGCGCGGCGGGGGGCCTGGGCGGGGTCCCGCGCGCCGAGGGGGGCTGCGGCGGGGGTGGGGGGCAGGGGTGCGGCGAGGCGACAAGGGTTAGGGCGGGCTGCGGGCCGCGGCTGGGGGTCGGGGTGGGGGGAGGCAGGAGGGCCCGGCGGCGGAATGGGGTGGGATGGGGGCAGCCCAGGGCCCGAGCTCAGGCCCTTCTGGGAACCAGCTGGGAAGAGACTGGAAACAGGCAGGGAGAGACCTGGGGCGGCTGGCTCGCCCCCCACCACCCCTGCCTCATTCCTTTTCGTTTGCTCTGCCCCCTCTCCTTGACCTGTCCGGGCTTTCTTAGGGTCCCTCTGTCTCCGTCCCTTCCCCACACAGTGGGGCTGTCCCTGTTTAGTTCATTTCCGGTCATTCTTCCTGTGTCTGTGTCTCTGTCCATTGCTGTCTGTGTTGCTTTCCTTTGTCTCCCTGGGTCTCTCTGCCTTCTCCTCCCTTCTCTCTCCCTCACCAGTCCTGTCCTGATGCTTGCTGTTCACCCTCTGATCTGGCCACGTGAGGTTTCCAAAGAGGTCCCAGTGGCCAAGGTGGCGCTGGAGGGGCATCTCTCTGCCCAAGGAGGGGGTCTGTGGAGAGCACGTGGAGAGGCCGGGGACAGCTCTGGGGAAGGCTGGAGGCCAGCCCATGGCCAGCCTGGTATTTGAGGTGGTGGTAGTGGGCAGGGGAGGGACCCGTGCCAGGATGTGTAACCCTAGAGTTTATGGGGGTTGCACTCACTGGGTTTGGCCCTTAAGGCTTGATCTGCCAAGCCTGGGGTGATGTTTGGAGAGCAGGCGGGGTGGGGTAGGAGGGCTGCCTCCCCTGGCCCTCTGGAAGGAGGGTGTCGGGAGGTCGGATGATTCGGGACAGCAGGGGTGAGAGTTATCATTTTCTAATTTTTTAAAATGTTACTTATTTATTTAAACATAACTTGTTTCTTCCACTTATTTTTATTTAAAGATTTATTTATTTGAGAGAGAGAGGGAGGGAGCACAAGCAGGGAAAGCAGCAGAGGGAGAGGGAGAAGCAGGCTCCCTGCTGAGCAGGGAGCCCGATGCGGGACTCGATCCCAGGACCCTGAGACCAGGACCTGAGCTGAAAGCAGATGCTTAACCGACTGAGCTACCCAGGCGCCCTGGGAGTTCTCATTTTGAGAAAAGGATTTATTTATTTATTCATGAGAGAGAGAGAGAGAGAGCCAGGGAGGGCAGAGCAGGACGAGGGTCAGAGGGGGAGGGAGAAGCAGACTCCCCCTGAGCAGAGAGCCTGACATGGGCTCCAGCCCAGAACCCGGAGATCATGACCAGATACTTAACTGACTGAGCCACGCAGGCGTCCCCAAGAGTTGTCATTTTTTTTTTTTTACATTTATTCATTTATTTGAGGGAGAGAAAGAGAGAGAGTGGGGGTGGGGAAGGGCAGAGGGAGACGGAGAGAGTTTCAAGCATACTCCATGCTGATTGTGGAGCCCGACATGGGGCTCAATCCTACAACCCCAAGACTATGACCCGAGCCAAAACCGAGTCTGACGCTCAAACAGACTATGCCACCCAGGCGCCCTGAGAGTTGTTATTTTTTTTTTTTTAAGATTTTATTTATTTATTTGACACAGAGAGAGAAAGATCACAAGAAGGCAGAGAGGCAGGCAGAGAGAGAGGAAGGGAAGCAGGCTCCTGCTGAGCAGAGAGCCCGATGCGGAGCTTGGTCCCAGGATCCTGGGATCATGACCTGACTCAAAGGCAGAGGCTTTAACCTACTGAGCCACCCAGGCGCCCCTGAGGGTTGTTATTTTAAACAGGGCTGTAGGGACAGCTTCACTTACACGGTGACGGTTTCAGTAAATTCCTAATGTAGGTGAGGGAGGGAACCAAGTGGATATGTTGGGGGCAAATGGTCTGGGCAGAGGGCACAGTCTGTGCAAAGGCCCTGGGGCAGAACCAGGTGTGGTGTGTTAGAGCAGTGAGGAGGCATGTGTGACTGGAGCAGAGTGAGGGGGAGAGAGGGAAGAGAGGAGGGTGGGGAGGGGACAGGGCAGGGAGTGCAGGGCTTTGGGGGCCCATGAAGAGGACCTTTACCCTGAAGAAGGTGGAGCCCTGGAGGGCTGTGGGTAGAAGGCAGAGCCTGATTCAGGAGCTCACAGGTGCCCTCTTGTGGCCAGTGTGGGGAGGACAGACTGTGGGGGGGTGGACGGCAGAAGCCTGGGGGGACCAAAGTGCAGAGTTGCAAGACAGCGATGGCAGAGACTGAAATAGGATTGGGCCCGCTCACTGTTCTTCCAGCTCTCTAGGCAGGGTTCTGCCTCAGGGCCTTTACACTGGCTGTTCCATCCGACCTGGAAGGCTTTCCACCTCCCTTCCTCGGTCTAGGGCTTTTGTTCAGATAACATCACAAAGCAGTCTTCCCGAACCACCCTGCTGACGTGCCCCACTCCCACCAGTGCCTTATCTTTCTCCCTAGCACTTACCAGGAGCTGAGTTATGTTTCATTAATTTTTTCACCCCATCTCCTCCCCCTGGACTGTAAACTCTCTGAGGGCACTCACTGCTGTCTTCCCAGTGCAGGGCCTGGCATGTAGTAGGTCCTCAGTAAATGTTTGTCCAATGTATTGCTCCTGGAGGTGAGGTTCGGGCTGCTTAGAACACTTTCTTGGAGCTCTAGCAGTCTCTGGAAGTGGGGGGAGGGTCTCAGGCCAGAAGTGAGTCCAGTAGGTGCCGGAAGACGCATTGGCCCGGCACTGAGTGGATCAGGCATTGAGTGTGGAGGGGAGGGCTGCACTTGGCCTGCAACCGGAGTCCTCCCCCCACCCCCCACGTCCCTTAGGTAGTTGGAGGAGGTGGAGTCATGACCCAGGAGACTGGAGGTGCTGGCTAAAGGAGCAGGCTGGGGCTGGGGTCACCTTCCAGAGGCACCTCCCAGGAGCCCTGACATCACTCTGGGTAAGTCTCTTCTTCTTTCTTTTTCTTTTTTTTTTTTTTTTAATTTTATTTATTTATTTGACAGAGTTCACAAGTAGGTAGAGAGGCAGACAGAGAGAGAGGAGGAAGCAGGCTCCCTGCTGAGCAGAGAGCCCGATATGGGGCTCGATCCCAGGACCCTGGGATCATGACCTGAGCCGAAGGCAGAGGCTTTAACCCACTGAGCCACCCAGGCGCCCCTCTTTCTTTCTTTCTTTCTTTTTTAAAGATTTGTTTGAAGTAATCTCTACACCCCACGTGGGGCTCAAACTCACAACCTGGAGATCAAGAGTCCCATGTTCTACCAATGGAGCCAACCAGGCGCCCCTTAAATCTCTAGTACTTCTAATGCAGACTGTGGAGATCACAGACGTGGAAACTGAGGCCCAGAGAGGAGAAGGGACTCGCCTTTGTTGACTATCACTGCACTCCATGCCCTGGTGATTTTTTGCCCCTTGGGTAAGGACATGGACCTTACCTTCCCACTTACTTTTAGACTAATATTTGTCGCCCGTAACTAATAGGAATGATGTTGCCCCGACTTGCTGTGTGACCTTGGGCAAGTCACTCCTCTCTGGGCTCTGTTACTCACTTCTTCCCCCAGAAAGATGGGGCTTTGGTGGGCAGGGTTGGTTGATTTGTGCTCTTTGCCTGCAATTCCAGAGAGCGGTCGCCAGGCGGCTCCAAACAGCCGAACTAGGCCCCCCGCGCCTGGGGGAGGGAGGAGAGGGCTCCCTGTGTCACTGTCCAAGTCAGGGATGTGGGGACAAGGGAAAAAGGAAAGCTGGCGTTTCACCCTTCCCCGGGCCTGGCTTGAAATTGTTTTATTCCCTCCTTGCTGCCGTTGCAAGTTCTGGGCTCCTGGGGTGCTCAGTGAAGTACTGGCCTGACCTCAGGACCAGCTGCTGCCTCGGACACACCCCCAGGCCCGGCACCGACCTAGCGTGTACCTGCTCAGGCCCAGTCAGCAGCGGGGAGCCTGCGTGATCCTGAGGCTGTGGCTGCCCCCGCAGGGCCTCCAGTGCCCAGTCTGCAGTGGGAGCCAGAGTGCGCCGGGAACCGTGTGCAGCCAGGGGATATGGCATGAAGAGAGGCGCAGAGGGGAGAGGAGAGGACCTCAGAGACATCATCCCTCCCGCCTTGTACATTTTCTGGGCCACACCTGTGTCCGGGCTGCGCCCCTGGCCTGACGCACCTTCCACACTCCTGTCTGCCACTCCAACTCATTTGGGATTCAAGCCTCCTCCACGAAGTCTTCTGGGATTCCCTCCTCACCAGCCAGTGAGCACTTTGTCCTCTGTGGCGCCCCCAGGAGCCCCCTCTACTGTGAACTGCCTTGACTGGGGGAGGGGGGAGTGCAGCCAATTACTGATGAAAGTTCCAATAACTACGGGTGGAGACTGGGGGACCCAGCCCTCCCCCAGCTCTCCAGCGATCCACGATGCATGCCCCCAGCCCCAAACACATCCCCATGGTGTGCCTGTGCCCACTCTCTTGACTGTGTCCTCATCCCCTAAACCCCTATGCGGGGTCTCCTGGTTGGGTCTGAAGGGCCCTGGGTAAGTGGGCGGGGCTGGAGGAGCCGGTCCGTGTCCGAAGAGCCATGGGCCACGGGCGGCGATCTCAGGGGCATTGCGGGTAGTGTGTCGCGGGAATTCTGGGGACGAGACCCGCCAGGTAGAACGCGGGGCCGGTTGGACCTCTGCCCTGCTCTGCGTGCTATCCCGACCTGGGAGGGTTGGGGGAGGCGCGGGGCCGGCGCACTCCCTCGAGGGCGGTGTGTATGGTCCAGGTGCTGGCGTAGTGTAGGGCAGAAGCCTGGGAGCTGGGAGAGCCAGGCTTGGACTGCCCGACACCTTTGCTGTCGCAGGGATGGTGCCAGGTGGTCCAGCCCTGCTCCCCTGCCCTCTGGGGTACAGCGTGGGTGACCCGGGTTCCACGTATGTTCCACCCTGGTGCCCAAGCCCAAGACCAGGTACCTCAAGACCTCTGTGCCTGTTTTTTAGGGTTCCTCTTAAGGCAGGGCTTCCAACCCCTGCTTTTGTGATGGGTAAACTGAAGGCACAGCTTGCGAGGAACCCTTGGGGTCAGCACAGGGAAGAAGCCCAGACTCCTGCTCCTTTGCTTTGGATCCACACATCACTAAGCTACACAGGTGCCCACCCACGGACAATTCTGTGCACACGTGGGGGCCTACCCAGAAAGTAGGGCTCTGTGATGATCGCCCAGTTCCATCTCTCAGTCCCTACTACCAGCTAAAGTTAAAATGGTTTATCTTGGGCAGTTCTGACTAACTGCAATGGGCTGATTGCCCCATGGTGGTGGCCGGGATTATGACCCATTTTACAGATGGGGTGTGCAAGGTCATCCTTCTCGGGGCTGCTGAACAGAGGGGCCCCAGCCCCTGCAGGGTCCCTGATCGAAGAAGGGGAGGGATTCCTGCTTCTTGATTGAGGGTAGGGGCAGGAGGGTGGGGGAGGCATTTCAGGCCCTTTTTGACATTTAACAAACACTATGCAAATCACATGCAAATCACTACCCATTTCTTAAGGCTCGACAGCCCAGGCGTGCACTGAAATAATAATGTTGGACCTGTCCGTTGGTGTTTGCCTGGAGGAGGAGTACAGAGCCTCTCCTTCCCCTCCTCCCTCCCATTCCCCTCCCTCCCTCCTTCCTTCCCTTCTCCCCCTCCTTCCCTTTATTCCCTTTACTGCTTTTCTTCCTGCATTTGGTTCCTAGGAGGCCTCCCAGTCCCGAGGTGAATGGAAAAAGCAACAAAAGTGGCTCCCAGCGTTCCCATCTTCCAGATGGGATATAGGGAGGCCCAAGTCTGGCCTGAAATCCCAGGGCCACATGAAAGTGGTGGCCTGGCAGGGCCTGGCAGAGCCCAGGGAAGTCATCCTGGAGGGTTTGGGCCTCAATGGCAGGCTGCCCCGAGCTTGGATCTGGAGAACTTGGACCTTGATGGACTGCCCCCCCCCCAGTCCTGCTTTCTCCTCTACTCCATCAGCGTGTTTTTTGTATTCTGTCCAACCCCAGGTTGCACGCCCTACCCCTCTCTCTTTGGCAAACTCTTATTCATCCCTCAAAGCCCAGCTGCAATACCCCTTTTCTTCACGCAGGCATTTCTGATTCTCCAAGAAGAGCCTCCACTTCCTTCTGGGCTTTGGTTACACTAAACCCTCTATGGTCCGGCCCTGACTCCTTGGGGGGCCACAGCATCCCAGCCCACTGGGCTCAGTTCTGGCACCTTCCTGGTTATGACATGGCTCAGTGTGAGCTCTGCAGTGGCCCCCGAGGGCCTCTGGGCCCTGCAGCCTCCATTCCTGCTGACTCAGACCCCACACAGGCAACTGGGCGGTGTGTTGGCCCTCCCAGCCTGAGGAGTGGAGCCTGGGGCCCCAGGGTCACAGAACAGGGTTGGGACCAGGTATAGAAGGGCTGTGTTCAAGTGCGTATGAATAAAAGATTAAGTCTTTCTTTCTTTTTTTAGATTATTTATTTATTTATTTGACAGAGAGAGAGAGAGGGAACACAAGCCGGGGGAGTGGGAGAGGGAGAAGCAGGCTTCCTGCTGCCTGGGGATCATGACCTGAGCCGAAGGCAGACGCTTAACCACCAAGCCGACCAAACCACCCAGACACCCCAGATTAAGTGTTTCAAAACAGAGTCAAGTTCAAGTTCCCTAACTTGGTCTTTGGTCTTCCTTCTGCCTGGGTGAGCGCCTCTTTCCACATGAGGGCTCTGCCCTCCGCAGGAACTTCTTTTCCCTTGACTCCTACTCTGGCTGACCCCAACCGGCCCCTCCCCTCTTTGGGCTGTGAAATAGAGGAAGCCTGCCCCCGCCCCCACCACCTCCCTCCCCCCACCACCTCCCTCCCCCCCCCACCTTCCTCCCCCACCCCTGAGGCGACTGGGGCTCCGGGCTCCACCCCTGGAGCAAGTCTGGGCTGCCAGGAGTTTCGAGTGAAACTTGGAGGCCACTGTCTCTTCCTGGGGCCCAAGGCATCCTGGGGAGGGGTTGCCTCCTGCCTCCCGCCTCCCGCCTCCCGCCTCCCGCCTCCTGCCTCCTGCCTCCCCTCCAGGCTGCCCACTTGGTTTGGGCTCCCAGAACCCTGGGGGTGGGGGGGCGGTTCCTGGGTAGCACATAAATCCAGGTGTTTCCCAGAGGAGGCATCGGTGGCTTAGCCAGAAACTGCCAGCACCCAGACTCCCTGATTCCGTCCTTCTCTGCTTCACTCTCTCCCTCCGGGACTCCAAGCTGGGTCATGGCGTTCTCTGTCTCTGCTCACTTGTTCCCTGAGCATTTATGGAGTGTCCTCTGTGTGCCTGGCCCTGGGCTGGCTGCCAGAAATAGCAAGACAGACCCTGCTCTGGCTGCCACAGATGGTGGGACAAGTTGGTCACTGCGCCAAAGCACCCAGCTGAGGGGTGAGAGGGCCCCAGGAAGGGGACACTTTCTGTAATTCACACAAAGGCCAAGACACCCGCCTGAGGACCGTCATGAGGCTGGAAGTTCAGCGGAAGAGCCATGATGCTGCAAGGTGGCAGGGTGCTCCTGGGGTCCTGGAGACCCCTTCTGTGGGCCTCAGTTCTCCCACCTGTTCAAGGAGGCGGGGGTGTCCGGTGGCTGCGCCAGGTGCTGCTCGCATGGTATAGGCTATTTGTTGGGAGAGAAATCCTGACTCACCCCTGCACTCAAATGGGTTTGAAAGAATCTTCCAAGGGGGACAGAGCTACAAGAAGAAACGAAACAGAAAATCACAGGATCAAAGGGCCAGCTGCCCAGTCTGCCATGTGACTCACCTGGAGTGGAAGCAGGTGAAACATCAGGGAAACTTGCCTATCTCTTCCCCTGATGGCCTCTGGCACCCACTGAAGGCTGCTGGCCTCCACGAGAAGGCTCCAGGCCTGGCTCTGAGGGCTCCCGACTGGGCACTGACCTTCCACCAGTGCTCTGAGCTCCAGACCATCGCATCCTCTTGCTGGGTCTCACGTGGGAGAAACTTCCTGGCCACAGGACCTTTGCATGTGCTGTTTCTCTGTATGCAGCACCCTCTCCCATCTTCACCTTCCATCTTCTGATTTGCACATTCATTGTCACTTCCTTGAGGAGGCCCTAAACAAGTTATGTCCCCCCAGTTTTGCGTTTTTGCACCAGTCTGTTCTTTCCCTTGGTAGCATTAATTATTTATATTATTACTTATTCAGTGTGTATTTTCCCCACCAACCTGTGGGCACTGGGAAGGCTGGGATGGGTCTTATCTGGTCACTGCTGGATCGCACAACATTTAACAACCCAGTGTCGGGGGCTGGTGAGCCAGGAACCCTCCCCTCCCCAGACTCAGTATGGGACCCCTGCCCCAGTTGCTGTCACCACTGTGTCCAACGCAAGGCAACCAAGTGGCACAGAAGCTTGGGATTAGGATTCCATGCACCCTGGCTCCTGCCATTGTGATAAATGGGGATAATTCAGAATGAATTATTGACTGCCCCGCCGAGCTGGTCTGATCTGGACAGATAGAGCGTCCTCGCTCCCATGTCTGCTCAGCATCTCTCAGGAGTTTCTAAGAGGTTGAGAGGCAGCTGGCTGGAGGATGGGGTTGGGGTAGGGGGGAGGCCCAGAAGGCAGTGGAGCCAGATGGACCTGGGTGCAAAGCCTGCTTCTGCTGGGCTCTTTTGGGGGAACTCACTTTTCTTCTCTGAGTCTTTGTTTTTCTCCTTTGCAAAAAAGGGGGGGGTAGAATCCTTGTCTGTTGGATGAATCTGTGGCAGGAATCACCTTGGATTAACAGAGTGTGGCACAGTCATTATGTAATAAATATTGCAGAATCTGTGAGTTGTCTCTGGAGTCCTAATTCTTCCTCCCTGACCCTGGCAGAATAAAATGGGGTCAGTGTGGGAGGCCAACTGCTTACCCACAGGAGGCTCTGTCTCCCTTAGCCAGTGAGCCGTGGCAGATAGAAAACTTAGGTCCGTGTTGTAAGACCTGATCCAAGACAACAACCACAAAGGAGCAACTGTCTTGACTTACTACTTCCTTCTTTAGATTCCAGAGGGCCAGACCCCACTGCAAGGGCACAGCGTCCCCTGGTGGGCAATGAGTCAGAATTTAAATACCCAGTGTTGTCTGGTCAAAAGATCATGGAAGCTATATGTAATTTAAACCTTTCTAGTAGCCACGAGAAAAAAGGTAAAAAGAAACAGGTGAATTTAATTTTAATATGTTTTATTTAACTCAATGCAGCCAAAATATCATTTTAACAGGCAATCAATATAAAAACCTGTGAAGGAGCTATCTTAACTTTTTTATTCATTCCAAGTTTTTGGGTTTTTATTAAGGATTTATTTATTGGGGCGCCTGTGTGGCTCAGTTGGCTAAGCGTCTGCCTTCCGCTCAGGTCATGATCCTGGGGTCCTGAGATCGAGCCCCACATAAGGCTCCCTGCTCAGCAGGGAGTTTGCTTCTCCCTCTCCTGCGGCTGCTCCTCCTGCTTGTGTTCAGTCTCTCTCTCTCTCTCTCTCTCTCTCTTTTTGTCAAATAGATAAATGAAATCTTATTTTTTAAAAGATTTTCTTTATTTATTTGACAGAGTTCACAAGTAGGCAGAGAGGCAGGCAGAGCGAGGGGGAAGCCGACTCCCTGCTGAGCAGAGAGCCCGATGTGGGGCCCGATCCCAGGACCCTGAGATCATGACCTGAGCCGAAGGCAGGGGCTTAACCCATTGAGCCACCCAGGGGCCCCAATAAATGAAATCTTAAAAAAAAATTATTTGGGGAGGTGAGGGTAAGGGAAAGGGTCAGAGGCAGGAGAGAATCTCAAGCAGACTCCCACTGAGCTCAGAGCCCTGTGTGGGGCTTGATCTCAAGACCCCAGAGATCATGACCTGAGCCGAAATCAAGAGTCAGATGCTCAAATGACCCAGCCACCCACGAGCCCCATCATTCCAAGTCTTCAGAAACTGATGTGTGTTTCATACTTGCAGAACATCTCACTGTGAACTAGTCCTGCTTTAAATGTCAGAGGCTCGCATGTTGGACAGTACAGAATCAGGCACAAGGTTATATGACCCCTATAGACTAGCGGGGTCCCCTCTGCTCAGGATCCCCCATCTTCCACCCATGCGGTCTCTCTTCCCGCAGCAGTCACTAGAGGGAGGCCGTGAGCACCGGCGGTCCCCTTCCTCCCCTGCCCACAGAACCCCCTTTGATCTGGTTGCCCTTGGGGGCAGGTCCTGCGGGAGCCTTGGGGGTCACGGGGAGGATTTGGACTTTAACCTCAAGGGAGGTGGGGCCCTGGAAGGCTGTCAAGGGTTCAAATCCTGCCTCTGCCTTCTCTTAACCGGGTGACCTGAGGCCAATGACTTGCCCTTCTGGGCCTCAGTTTCCCCTCTATGCAATCAGTCCAGGGGTAGACCATCTTCTGACAGTGGTGAGGTTCGAATTAGCTCCCGCTTCCCACAGCTGTCTTGAGTGGGATGAAGGTGGGCCAAGAGAGGCACCAGCCTCTATACAAACTTAGCAGGTACCGCCATACTCAGTCATGTAACAGAATACTACGTTTGTTCGTTTTTTTTTTGTTTGTTTGTTTAAAGATTTTATTTATTTATTTGACAGAGAGAGATCACGAGTAGTCAGAGAGAGAGGAGGAAGCAGGCTCCCTGCTGCGCAGAGAGCCCGATGCGGGACTCGATCCCAGGACCCTGAGATCATGACCTGAGCCAAAGGCAGCGGCTTAACCCACCGAGCCACCCAGGCGCCCTACTACTTTTTTTTTTTAAAGGTGTATTTATTTGTCTTAGAGAGAGAGAGAGTGCATAAATGGGAAGGGCAGAGAGAGGGAGAGAGAGAATCTCAAGCAGACCGAGCATATAGAGCCCGCCCCAGGGCTCGATCCCAGGACCCTGGCATCATACTTGAGCCTCAACCAAGAGTCAGAAGCCTAACTGACTGTGCCACTGAGGGGCCCTGAGTAAACACTATTTTAACACCACATTTAAAAAATGCAATAAATGCAGGGTTGCCTGGAGGAGCTCAGTCGGTGGAGGGTCTGCCTTGGGCTCAGGTCATGATATCGGGGTCCTGGGAGCAAGTCCACCACAGGCTCCCAGCTCCTGGCTAGGCAGGACGTCAGCTTCTCTCTCTCCCTCTGCCCCTCTCACTGCCCCCCGCCATGCACGGTCAATCTCTCTCTCAAATACAGAAATTAAAAAAAAAAAATACAATAAATGCAGAAACAGATACAATGAACAAAGTATCAAAGTGTGAAATTTTGCCAGGCTCTGACGCTGCGCTGGCTCCGCCCTGCCTTACCCGCCTCATCCGCCTCACCTATTCCTGCGACTGCGGTACCTGAGAGGCCGTGCCTCTGCCCGGCCTCCCCTCCCAGCAGGAAAAGCTTCTGATTAGACCTTAATTCGCCATGATTAAGCCCTGGGATCTGGGGGCCCAGCAGCACTGCAGGAGGGAGGTCCTGGCAGGGGCAGGCCAGGCTGGGCCTCCCTGGGGGAGAGGGAAGACCGGGAGGGAGGCCGCTGAGTGGCTGGAGCGGAAGCCCGAACTTAATGAGCCCCTCAGGATTAATTACGGGCCCAGGAGCAGGCTGAGAAATCTATTAGCCGAGCAGTTCCCGACTCAAGGCTTCCCTCATTCACTTCATCACTTTTTCTCTAAAACTCCTCCCCATTCTTTCCCAACAAAATATATTTATTTTAAAAATGCACCGTTATATCCTACCATGAAATCACAGATATATATATATATATATATTTTTTTTTTTTTTGAGTGATGTAAATGGTATATATTAATTTGGGAGGATAGACATTGAAATGAATATATAACTGTTAAAAAATGATCTGTGTGGTCCTGTTTGGAACCGTAGTAACAACAGCCACCTTGTGAGTACTTGAGTATGTGCTGAGTGTTTATACACTTCTCTTCACTTATCTCTTCCACACAATAGCTCTGGGGGTGAAAGCTGTTATTACCCCCACTTTGCGAGTGCTTGTCTGACTCTAGGATCTGTGTTCTTGAGCCCTGCTGTCCGCATCAGGGTGGGTTCTGACTCGAGAGGTTGACCTGCAAAGCCCTGCCAGGCTGCTCTATCCAGGCGAGCCACTTCAGGTTCTAGATGAGACCAGAAATTGTGATTTTTTTTTTCTTTCTTTCTGCCTCCAAGCATTTGCCTTGGCTATTTGCTCCACCAAGAATGGCTTTCCTCCCCATGTGTGAAGCCCCCTTGGTCTTCAAAACTCAGGGTCCATGTCTGCAGGAGGCTTTCTTTGTGAACCCCACACTGAGACTTTACCCACTCTTCCGCGGGGCACCCCGTCTTCCTCTGCCCAGCCTGACCACTTGGGCTGGGCGTCTCCCGCTGGTTCTGGCTCCCCCAGCTTGGGGTCCCCTCCAGGGCTGGGTCTCCCGGCCAGCTCGGCTGGATTTCAGCAATGGGGGAGGAGCGCTCATGGGCTCTTGGAGTCCGTGGGGACCTAGAGGAGCCATGAGTGAGGAAATTGTAATATCCGCAAAGGCTGATTCTATATCGATTTTTCTCAGGGAGGGTGGTGTTGTCCTCACACTCACAATGGCTGCAGACGAGGCCGGGGGCAGGGTCGGAGGGGCCCCTGCTCTCCCTTCTCCTACCCTCCAAACACTAACATCTTTCCATTTCACAGGGGCGGAAACAGGATGGGAGCGAACCAGGGACACGTCTGAGTCACACACGGGGGCCTGGGCACCGGGCCTGGAGGCTGATCCCTGACACTGTGTCCTGAACCGTGGCCTCCTGGATCCACGGCCGCTCCCCATTGTGTAGGTGGGAACACTGAGGCACGGAGAGGCAAGCCCACCTCGCTGAGGTCACTCGGCTGGTTCTGGGGGTGAGGCTGGGGACAGTCCCGCTGTCGGATCTGGTAGGGGGATCTGGAAGGAAGGTGGAAGGGTGGGGTTACGGCAGAGCTGGGGAGGGCGTGTCCACGGGGGGGCCGCGGCCCCGCCCCCTTCCCCGTCCCTTCCGCGTCTCCACCTCCGTCTCCCGCCTGAGCCTGTCTGCCGGCTGGTGGGGGAGATTTCGCCATTTCCTGGCATCGAGGGAGTGAGCAACTGGCGCAGGGCGGGGCAAGGTGAGCCCAGAGTGAGGGCCCGCCGGTCTCCGCTGGGCAGGTGGCAAGCCTCAGTCCTCCCTCTCTCGGCCCCGCCCCTCGATCTCGCCCCGCCCCGCCCCTCTCGGCTCCCGCCCCCGGCGCTCTGTCCCGGGGCGCTCCGCGTGCTCTGGAAGGGGTCAGTGACTAAGAGCCGTCCTAACGGTGGAAACTCGGGGGTGTCAGCCGGCAGCCCGAGCGGTGGTGGGTTCCCAGGAAGGGGCCGTGCGGAGACGTCTTTGCTGAGCCGGGGTGACGCTTCACCCCTTCGGCTGGGTCTGCTGAGCTCAAGGGCCAAGGCTGCTCCCATGCCTGGAGAGCCCTCGGGACACACGCACACACACACGCTCACGTGGGCACACGCGTGCCCCTACCGGGGCCACGCAGACGCCCTGCCTAGCCCGGTGCCGTTCCCCCTCCTCCCCGGCCCCGCGTGTCAGCCCCGCCCTGTGCCTGCTGCCTGGGAACAATTAGTGTCAGATATGCGCCTGCCACCCTTCGACGGCCGGCCTCATGTTTAATTCATCTCAGGGATAATTATAGCCAGGCTGGGGGAGGGGCACGGTAACCTTGGCCTCCCCCCCACCCCCGCCCTTGCTGCTGCCGGGGTGATTGGGGGATCAGTGGGGCGTCGGGGGGGGGCAGTTCGAGGCTTTGTGTCCCCCTCTTCGCCCCCAGTCGGGGGCCGAGGAGCCAGCCCCGCAGCAACTCTTCTCAAAGAGCATCTTTGGAGGCAAAGCTAATGGCAGAAACCCTAGCTCAGGGCGGGCGGGATGGTGGGAAAGGGGCCCACTGTACGCCGGCCTCAGGAGGCTCCCTTCCCTCCCTCCCTCCCTTGCTCGGAAGAACAGGTTATTACTATCTTCCAGGTGGGCCCACCAAGGCTTGTGGTCCCAACGCACAGGGCAGGTGCCGAGAGAGAACGACCCAACACTTAAAATCACTCCGCAGCGTTCGGAGCTGTTTGCGGCGCTCAGAAGATGTTAGCCACCCTGACTTGACTGCCGCCCTCCTTGAGTGTGTCCTAAGGTTCAGGTCCGGTTCAGAGCAGCTCTCCTGACGGTCACCAGGCCAGGATTAGGGTAAGACTGAACTTAAGCAGGTGCCAACAAGCCCAGTCAGCAAGGGAACTACTATTTTAAGTCATGTTTGCAAAAATTCAAACCAATGCAAGAAAGAGTCCACGCATAACAAAACAGCCAACGTTAAAGGGCAGGTGGGTAGGTCCCTGCATTGGTTGGACTTGTAGGAATGTTTTGATGGTCCCCACAGCCCCCCCACCCCCGGAGGTGGGACTGTGGTCATTGATACCCCACTTTATAGATGGGGAAACAGGGGGGGATGACCTTGGTGGGGGTATGCTCTTGGCCCGTCTGACCCCCTGCCTGCACTCCCCACCTCTTGGCCCAGGTGGGGCCTGGACCTCCCCAGCTTGGACCCCTCCATCCTGGCTCCCAGCTTGGCACCGTCACCTTGCCTGAGCAACACTGCCTCAAAGAACTATGGGTAGGAGATGCTGGTGGGGATCCCTGTACCACAGACCCATGCCTTCCACCAGAGCTTTCTGGCATCAGCATCCCGCAAGTCAATGCTCCTTGGCCAGGCCTCGATGTCCCCATTTGTCCCGTGTGGGTGTGAAGCCTCTCACCTCCTAATTCCCATAAATCAAGGTGGGGCTAAAAACCAGGTCCCCACCTGCCTCAGAAGCCACCATTTGCGAGGTCTTCCTTGGCGGATGAAGACAAACCCTCCAGGTTCCACTTGAAATATCTATGCCTGCGGGGCGGGGTGGGGGGTGGCTTAGTGCTAAGTCCGGTGGCCAGCTGGCCTGGGTTCAAATCCAAGCTCTACCACCTGCAAGCTGCGTGACTTTAGGCAGACCGTTTAACCAACCCCTCTGAATATGCCTCTGGAGTCAATGAGTAAAATTAATGCGTGGAACGCTTAGGACCATGCCCGGCATACAGTAGGCGCTCAATGAGTACATGGAATCACCGGGGCCAGGCGCAGGACTCTGCCCCGAGCTCCCAGCTCCCGGGTCCCCCGCAGTCCTAGCAGGTGAGCTCGTTTCAAAGACGAGAAGCCGAGGCTCCAAGCAGGGTGGGGGCGGGCTGGAGGTCGACGGCCGGGAGCTGGGCCGGGAGCTGGGCCGGGGCGGCGCGGGAGCAGGGGAGGCGGCGCGGAGGGCGCGCGGGGCCCCGCCCGGAGGTGGCAGCGCGGGCCGGGACCGGGACCGCGCTCGCGGCGGCGCTGAGCGTTTCCATGGCAGCCTGGCGGGAGGCGGCCGGAGCGATTAGGCGTCCCGAGGAGCTGCTGCTAAAAATAGCGCGCGCCGCACCGGGCTCATTAGCCGCTGGGCTTTCGGCTGCCAGGTACCCCCTCCCCGCCCGCCTTCCCCCTCGCGCCCGGGCGCAGCGAGGCCGCGGGGGGATGCGGGCGGGGACGCACGGCCGGGTCGCGAGCCAGCTCCCGCCCGCCCCGGCCTCCAGGCCGGGCCCCCAACCCCGCCCCCCTCCCGGCGATCGGCCCCCAAGCCAAAGCTGATCTCACTGCCCCACCCCCCACCGCCTTAAATCTACGTCCTTGGATCCCCATTGCCCTCAGCTCGCGTTACCCCTTGACTCCACACCCCCAGCTCTGGCGGCCTCTGCGGGGCTCACACTCACGCACCCACCTCTGCGTCTTGGCTCCCGCTCTTGCCTCCGCGTGGGTTCCCGCTGCCTTCGGCCCTTTGCATCACCTCCTTCTGGTCGCCAAGGGCCCAGCCTAGCTGGGGGGCGCCTCACCGCAACTCCGACAGGAGACCCTAACCCTCGAGCTCTTAGAGGGAGGAGAGAGCCTGCTTTGGTCCAGTGTTGGCAGAAGGACAAGGCACGAAGCCCTTGTTCAGAGTTTGGGCCATGAAGGAGGGGATGAAATGACCCAGCCCCGATGCAGGCATTTCCCGGGGGAATAGTGGTGAGCCTCCCAGGAAGGGAAGCCCTCTGCAGAGGATGGCCTGGCTGTGTGACCCCCCCGGGCCGCTGGCTGTCTCTGGTGCGCCTTCTGCCTTACAGAATCATCACAGACATAGGACTTGGAGGTGGAAAGGACTTGGAGCTCAGGTCTAGGAGAGCTGCCAACGTTTGGGAGGGGGACAGAGGGAGAGATGAAGGTAAAGAGACTGTAGGAGAGGCGGGCGTTCATGAAATATCTTAGAATAAAACTAAGTCTTTTGGGGAACCAGTGGGCAGCTACAGATGGGCAAGACTTCCCCGAGAGTCGAGGGGGACACTTTCCTGGCTGGCCACATGGTGGCACATCTGGCGGGGTCCGGCTGGGCTGTAGCAGTCTCTGGGAGATCAGGGGGTGGAGATGGGTGATGGGCGGTCTGCAGCAGGGGCCTGTTAGCTGGGAGGAGAGCAAGTCTGGGGTTTGCAATGTGGCCAGTGGTGCTGCTCAAACTTTTTTTTTTTTTTTAAAGATTATTCGTTTTCGTGAGGGAGAGAGAGAGCAAGCACATGCTGGGACGTTCAAAGGAGCATGAGCAGGGGGAGGGACAGAGGGAGAAGCAGGTCCCCCACTGAGCAGGGAGCCCAACATGGGGCTTGATTCTATGACCCAGGATCATGACCTGAGCTGAAAGCAGATGCTTAACCGACTGAGCCAGCCAGATGCCCTCAGAACTTTTGACTATTTATTATTTGAGCTCTTTGTTGCCATGAGTCTATGACCATGTCTGTGACACTGTGAGATCATGGCTTATGTGCAAGAGAAGCTCATCGCTCCTGTTCTCACAGTCCGGGCATCACCCCAGGCTTCACAGTGGAGGGTCCACAGTCATCAGGAACCAGACTTTTTTTCTTTTTTTTTTAACCTTGTGCTCCACCTCCTCAGTCGAACTTTGAACTGTGGCCCATACTGGCTGCTCCAGCTCCTGCCATCACAGCCAACTTCCAGATGAGGGGCCAGGAGGAATGAGAGAAGGGGTGGAGGAGGGCCTGTCCTCATGTTCTGAGATTACCACCTGGTGTTACATGCATGGTTTGAGCTCACATTCTGTTGTCCCCTATATAGCCAGATGGTCACACGGAGCTTCAAGGGAGGTTGGGCTTCAGTTGGGTGGGTTCTGTTTCTAAAGGGGGAAGCAGATCAAGGGCCAGCCCACAGCCTCTGCCACTGAATGGGCTGGGAAGGAAAAGTGGACATTGGTCACTGTTTCCATGATCCTAGCAGGGCGATGCCCCTTCTCCTTGATTTCTGGACGAGTAGACCTACATGACCTAGTCCCATTCCCTCTCTGCCCTCCCTCCCTCTCTCCTCCTTGCTCACTCTGCTCCAGCCACATGAGCCTCCTCGTGCTGTTCCTCCAGCATGCCAGACTCAGTCCTACCCCAGGGCCTTTGCACAGACCGTTCCCTCTGGAGGGATGCTCTTCCTCCACATCTTTCCATGACTTCCTCCTTCCCTTCCTTCAGATCTCTGCTCAAATGTCACCTCCTCAGAGGTCTTCCCTGAATGTTGCATTTAAAATTGCAACTTGCCCTCCCTCCCTACTTCTTGCCCCTTCCTGAGTCCTTCCCCGCCCTCATGCTCTTCCTAGCACTTTGCACTCTTGAAAGCCCTATAGATTTATTTGCTTATTATCTGTCTTGCCCATGAGGTTCTGAGTTCGACCCAGGGCAGGGGTTTCTGCCTGTTTTGTTCACTGTTGCATTGCCAGTGCCTAGAACGGTGCCTGGCATTCAGTCGGAGCTCGGGAAATATTCCGAATGAGTACACTAAGTGAATAAAGTTGGCAAAATCATCTTCCCTTTTACTGACATGGAAATAGGTCCTAGGGGATGGGTGACTCACACAAGGTCACACGCTGGTGGGTGGCAAAAGAGGGTTGTGTCACCTGCCTGGGACCCCTTCCTCTCTGTCAACTGACCCTGTTTCTCCACCTTTGCCTTCTACCCCGAAAATTCCTTATAAATTTCCGTTCTGCTTACATCTCCTGGAGCACATTTCTGTGCTTGCAGCCGAGAGCCTGGGATAACCAAAGAGGCACCCCCATCATGCCAGGCCCAGGGCTTGGTCCACCGGCCACCGGGTCCCTTTTAGTTGCCACAGAAGTATGAAAACATTTGTAAATCTCAAATCACACCCAGAGTGCTCCTAGCCCCAGCTTTTCAAGGCATGGGATGATGAAGCACCTTGTGGGGGAAGGAATGGTCCTGGAAACACAGCCAAGCGGAGACAGGTGTGGACTTCCATCCTCCCCTCCCCCCCCCACTGTTAGATGGGGCTCCCTGCCACCCAGGACAGTGCAAAGCTGGGTCCGAATCCTGGGTTCAAATCCTGGATTGGCGTGGCCTTGGACATCTTCCTCTCCCTCCCCCGGCCTCAGTTTTCTACTGAGAAATGGGATCCTGGGCCTATTGCACAGAAAGCCCCGCTGCGCACAGAGCCTGGTATTCAGAAGGTGCTCCCATGAGGCACAAGGTGAGGACAGCCACGGGCTCCCCCACCCCAGACCCTCTTTGCCTTCGCCACCTCGCTTCATATTCCCTCGGCTGCCCCGTGCCAGATTTCTGTTTAGTTTAATAATCTCCCGAAAGTTTAATTGTTGTTTTATTCATCCGTGACCTTTTTCTCTCATCTGGAGACGTATTATTGCTAATCTACAAATTTCAAGAACCAGATTTATTTGCAAAACCAATTACCTGCCTATGCAAATGACCTCTTTCAGCGCCCGCCTCCCAGGCCAGCTGGCTGGTGGGGGAGAGCGGGGAGCCGCTGCCTGCCCCCTTAGAGCTGCTGCTCAAACACTTGGATGCAAACTTATCTCTAATTCCTCCGAGCGGGGCAGCCCTCTCGGCCCAGGAGTTAATTAGAATCGCAGTAATCAAGGGAGGCCCTGACCCCCACATCTCTCAGCTCTGACCTCTTAGAGGGGCCTCTTGAAGTGGCCGGAGACTCTGATTGCCTTCCTACCTGGCCCTTCTGATGGCAATGATGCCTGTTCATTCATCCGTCCATTTCTTCATTCATTCACTAATTCAAAATTACTCACAAGTGCGTACTGTGTGCCAGGCACTGTTCTAGGCTCTGGTGGCAAAGTTGGGAACAAACAGGCCAGCCAGAAAAAGAAATTTCCATCTTTACGAGGCTTACAGTTGAAGACCGAGAAAATAAATACAATAAGGAAAAGGTATAGCATGGCACATGGTTTGAATTGCAGTGGAGAAGCAAGAGAGAAGGGGACTAGGAGTGCCAGGGATGGGTGACCAGGGAGCATGGACCCTGTTCCTCCACTTTCGCTCTGTTCCAGCCACATGAAACTGCTGATTCTTAAAATGCCAAACTTGGTCCTGCCCCAGGGCCTTTGCATTTGCTGTTCCTCCCACCTGGAGTGATTTTCTCGACATCTTGGCCGGATTGATGCTTCCTTCCACTGTCTCAGCTCACATGTCACCTCCTCGAGGCAGCCTTCCCTGATGACCCCAGCTGTGGGCATCTTTACCGAACCATTATATCCCTTTTCCCTGCTTTATAATTCGTACTGCTTCCCAAAATTAGAGTAGGTATTTGTGTGTTATTCTCTGTTCTCTTGCTACTTAAGTATCAGCTCCTTGAGGATAGAGGAGCTGTGATTGTTTTATTTACAACAATATTGCCAGGACCCAGAACAGTCCCTGACCACTCAATAATAATTTGTTTAATGAATGAATGAATGAATGAATGATGTGGAGGCCAGAAGGCCAGGCCAGTCATCATGCCAAGGACATGATAACTTCTCTCTGTGGTCATCTTGGCCTTGGTGCTTCCCCTCTGCCTCTGGGGCATCTGAAATGTCCTCATTTCACAGAAAGAACACGGAGGCTGCCAGATCAACATCTGAGGGGTCTCCCTCCGTAGTCCTCAGGGCTCCAGCAGCTGCCCAACAGGAGGAGGGGACAGAGAGGCCACTGGGCAGAGCCCAGGCTGGCGGGCAGGACCCACACTTCTCAGTCTGGGTGGTCTGGGTGAGGGGAAGGGATGGCTGGCCATGCCCAGGTCTCCTTCCCCTTGGCTTCGAGATCCCACCCACCCCAGTTTCCCTTTTGCCCCTGTAGTCTACTCATCTCCGTTGCCTCCTTGTCACTTCCTCCTGCTGATTCCTGCCCATCCCCCTGGAGACTCTCCAGCAGCCCCCAATCTGGGGGCAGCAACTTAGCCCCGCATCGCATCCACTCCTTGTCCAGGGTTCTCATGTCACGTCCAAGCCCCACTCCACATGCCCTGCCCTCGAGCCACTGGGCATCTGCCTCTTTGCATATGCTGTTCCCTCTGCCTGTGACACCGTTCCCCTTTGGAGCCCAGCCATGTCCTCGGACCTAAGGCTCCCCCTCCCCATATTAGATGTCTGAGAGCTGATGGAGCGTGTCTTGCAGAACCAGCACGATTTCCAGGAGCTGTTTTTTTAATTGTTTGCGTAGCAGTCATCTTCCCAACTAGATGCTTCCCCAGCTGAGCAGAGCCCTCGGCTCTCCCTGTTATCAACCAGTATCTCCCGGGGTAGAAATGGGCACCCAGCAGGAGCTTAATAAGTGTTTGTCGAATGTTTGGCCAGGATGGGTGGGAGGGGGGGGGATGGGAGGGCGGCGGTGGGGTAGGGGGGTGGCAGGTTGGGTGGGTAGCTCCGTGGGGGACAGATGGATGAGAGGATGGGTGGGGGGAGGGGTAGGTGGGTGGGGGGTGCAAGGGTGGCTGGGTGGGCGGAGGGTGAGGGACTGGGTGGCTGGTCAACAGGAAACAACGGAGCGAGTTGCTGAGCTGGGCTACCCCTGGCAGTGGACCCCCGGCGAAGCCCCCATCCCCGACCCTGCCACCTGGTTCTGAGGATTCAGCAGACTGTGTGTAGGAAGGGCAGAGACCCGGCGGCAGGAGGCCTCTGGCTCCTTCTGCAGGGCTCCGATCGCCTCATGTGGGGCTGCGGGGGGCGCCAGACTGCCCTGGATATTTCACAACCCTCTGCACCCCTCACCCCCGAGGCTGTGCCCCCACTGCCTAGAGCTAAGCGCATCCTCCTGGTGCGAGGCGGCTTTTAGCCTGAACGCAGCCGCCCCCCAGTCCACCCGCCTTTACCCTCTCACTTGATTCAATCCTGGGCCGCCCGCGGATTCAATTATTCTGCTGCTGGGGCGGCCGGAAATTTTCTTTTGGGGCTGGGAGGCTGCTTTGGTATCTGTTTGACTTTGAACAGCACCGAGAGAGAAACATAGAGACAGGGAGAAAAAAGGAGAGAGACAGAAACAGAGAGACAAAAGGAGACAGAGACAGAGAGAGACAAAGTGAGAGATAGAGGGAGGAAGAGGGAGAGGAAGGAAGTCAGTCTGGGATGTCCTCATCCTGACGGCCTCAGGCTTTCCAACTTGTTCGAAACTGCGGCCACTCTACAAAGATTCCAGAATTATTTCCCTCATGACCTCATTTCACTCCCCCATGCTTCAACACACACACACGCGCGTGCGCGCGTACACACACACTCCTCAGAACACAAAATTCAGCCCAGTCTTTGTTAAGGATGCCGCTAATGGCCAGAACAGCTCTGAGATGGAATGGGAGCCTATTGAAAGGTAGTGAGCTCCTCATCCGGAGAGGAATCCAAGCAGAGGCTGTGCACTAGATGTTCCTTTCAGATTCCAATGTGCTCAAGGTGCCCATTTATTCTGCATTGAGGCCGTTCCTTTTTTCTGAGCACTTGTTAAGTACCAGGGCCTGGGATGGAGAGACTGAGGGGGAGAGAGGGAGAGGGGAGGACAGAGAGGGGACTGGGCAGGACAGCTCAGGGTCCTGGCGACCATGGGGAGAACTTGGGCTTCTACCCCAGGGAGGTGAGAGGCCTTGAGGGCTGTGGGCAGGAGGAAGGGACCTGACTCAAGTTTCCCCTTGGAAGCTGCCGGGGACTATCTTGCCCCTCTTTGGCTTTGGCTGTGTGACCTTGGCCTTGCTCCCCCTCCCCTTGCTCTGGCTCCTGGGCCCCTCTCTCCACACAGGGCCATCTCTGTGGACCCACCTTGGCCCCCCACTCCGACCAGCCTCAGGGATCCTTGATGACTCCAGTGTCCTGTATCACGGGCGATTATCTGCGCACCAACCCTCCCGGGAGCTTTGCTGACAATAATGAAATCACCGAATCTCGTGATCGGAGACTTAACAGGGGGGAACGTCCTCAGCAGCCGGCACCTCTCCCCAGGGAGACGTTCCCAAGGCTCCCACAAGGAGAGAAGACACTTCCTTCTCATTCTGCCTCCCCTGCCGGGAGCTTGAACGAAATCAGCTGCTCCCTGGAGAGGATCTGGGGGACTTCCTTACTCCTTCGGGCTGTGTCAGAGTCCCTCGAGTCCTGGTCAGGCGCCCTCCTTGCTGGGCGAAGTTCTCCTGCCATCTGGACCTCCATTTCTCTAAACTGGTTCCTGATGCTGCTTCCAAGCTCCCCTTGAGCCAGGGGCTGCAATGTGGGAAGCATAAAGTGGGGTCACCCTGTGAGAGGCAAAACCTTTCCTTCTGCCACGCCCCCATCCAACCCTTTGCAATTGTGGTCAGATACATATAACATGAAATTCGCCACTGGAACGTGTGCGGCACAGTGGCACTGGGTACCTCCCGCTGTGGGCAATCATCGCCCCAGCCGTCCGCAGAACTTTTTTTTTTTTTTAATCATCCCAAACAGAAACTGTATCCATGACTCTGGCTTTGTTGCGGAAACAGTGAATCTTGGTGACGCTGAGGTTCCCCGCAGGTATGGGTGGGCCATCTTTCAAGGTCTAATCATTCCTTCATTCCTTCCAGGTTTTCTAAGCTTTCAACATTCCAGAGTTTACGCTCATGATCACTGCACTGTGGGGCTGGGAGCACTTGCTTTCTGGGGGGAGAGTAAACATACTGAGCTACAGGTAGGACGGCAGGACCCACCAAAAAGAGACCAGATGTGCTGGGGCAAGTCCACATCAGAGCTAGACCTTGAAGGAGGTCTAGGAGGTTTGGGGGGCAGGGGGATCAGGGATGGGCCCGGGGAGTGGGCAGGAGGCATCCTCTCTTTACCAAGCGTTCCTGGACAGTGACAAGCCCAAGCTCACTGGCGAGTCTGGACCGAGCCTTGACCTGAGGCTTCCTGAAGTCCATCCTGCTAGTCTCCAGCAGGTGTTTCTGGCCCCTTTGCCTTACGGGGGCCTCAGGGTTGGGAAAGTAAAAGTGAGGATATCCTTAGCAAACAAGCCTCCATAGCCAAGAGCTGGAAATCGGATGGCAGGGAGGGGCACTGTTCTGAGAGCCCTCGCCAGTCCCCGGTCCAGCCTGCGAGGCTTTGCGAGCATCCCCTGGTTCCCAAGCTCTCCCGGGAACGTGGCCGGAAGAGGAGGTTAATGGGATGCCTGGTGAGGTGGAACTTAACAGTTTTTAATCAGGACAAGCTGCCAGCCACCTTTCCTTTGTAGAGTGGAGACAGCAAAACTCCGTGAAGCAGAACTTCTTTATTTGGGGAGAGCCGACTGACTGATTCCTCCTAGTTTCGTTCATATTTCAATGGGAGCCTATCCTCGTTGTCATTGTGGACGATACTGTAGCAGATTGGATCTGTCAAGCCAGCCCCCGATGCAACAGCTGAAAGCACCGAGGGTGTTCTTTTGTTCGCAGATGAGCTGGGTGATTCTGCTTATCTCAACCAGCCTCGGTCCTGCCTCTGCACTCACCCTGGGGCTGGGTGCACAGCTCTGCGGATCTTGGCTGGGCTCTCTTGTTTGGGAGGTCAGCTGTGGCCGGCTGGGACCACTGGGTCTTGTGCCATGATCAACCTCCGCAAAGATCAAGGATGTTCTTCCGGCAGACTAGCCTGCGGTTGCTCGCACGGGGGCTGGGCTCCGAAAGAGTAAACAGAAGTGCACGAGGCCTCTTGAACTTGGGAGCAGACTCAGTTCCTTTTGAACCTGGAGATGACTGTGGCCTCAGCTGACACTTTGGTTGCAGCCTCTTGGGAAATCGTGGAGCAGAGGAACAGCTAAGCCGCATCCTGGCTCTCGATCTGCAGAAACTGTGAGATAGTAGATGTGTGTTGTCTAATTGCTGTTTGTGCCCATTTGTTATGCAGCGATAGCTAGCTAATACACCTCTCCCCGAACTCCTGGATGTGCAGAGCTTCTTCCCATCTGAGGTTCTCTCTGGGTTGAGGTGGCTTGGGTGGAGATCAAAGGGCAGGGAAGGGCATTTGGTGGTGTCCCGGTGGGGGCTTAGTCCTAAGGAAAGAGGGAGGGGACAGGATTCTAATGCAGGGCTTGGTGGGGATAGAAGTCCTACCTCACTCTCTTTTCCTGGCATGTTGTCTAGTCTGGTGATTAGGACCTGAACTCCTTCATGAATGCCAACTGAATGAGTGTTACCTCGAAGCCCCACTGGGGTGTGCAAGGACCTGCCTTAGGACCAGCAGGGTCAAGGAAGCAGGATTACACAAAACCATTGTCCAACATCACCACAGAGGTGAGAGCAGGAATGGCCTGTCCATCCCACCTTCTGGCCCTCTCTCTCTGTCTGATGTTTGCAAGGATGACCCCGCTGTGGACCGGGAAGGGTCTCAGGGGTCTTGGGCAACTGGAGGGAAATGTCAAGAGGTAGCCAGTGGGAACACATGAGATTTGTGAGAAGAAAGAAGGAGCTCTTACTGTATCTAGATGATCTTTGCTTTAGCCTGTCTTGCATCCTTCCTTTTTCTGGAATAGTGCCTTAGAGTTTTCCTAGGGGGACTTCCCTTGTCTTGCTTTCAATTCACAATGTTCAGGCACGGTTGGCTTCAGTCTGGACACCAGGCAGGGAAGATATGACCTGGTGTAGCAGCCACATCCCTGTCATTTTGAGCTCACCTTGCAAGATATGACCCGGTGTAGCAGCCACATCCCTGTCATTTTGAGCTCACCTTGCAAAACCTGCTCTCGGCAGATATCTTCCTGGAGGCTGGAGCTCACTCAGCCCAGGGCAGGCCAGGCCCAAAGGCTAAAGAATTCATGCCACACTCAACCTTTACAGATGGGGAGTCAGTGGGTAAATATGGCAGCTGCCTGATCTACTGTTGGGATAATTCCAAGGCATGTTCTCTGTAGTATCCTGCAGATGCCTCCCCTCCACACCACCTGCTCCGCATCACCCCTGTTTTGGCCATTTCCCTTCCAGGTCTCACTTTCCTCTACTCCTTGATGCTTCCTGGGATCAACCAATATCCTATCCCCCAGCCGGCTCAACCTCCCAAATCCTTGTCTCTGAGTTCCTTTTGGGGGAGCCCAATAAAGACACCCAGGGCTGGCCAATCAGAGGCTTCAGTGACTGGCTCAGAGCCACCCACCATGACCCAAGTTGGCCCAATCAGCGTGAGCTCCTGAACACTTGCTGGGTTTATGGGGGAAGTTTCGTGATGTGGGGGAAGACACTTGTTTTCCTCAGAGTTTGCTGAGCTGATGGAAGCCTGGTCTCCTTAGCACCTATCTGATCACCATGACGGAAACACTTCCCTGAGAACAGAGCTAATAGAGAGGAAAACAGATGATCTGGCATGATTTGAGCACCTGGATTGAACTGTGCCTGCAGCTGTTATTTTGTTTCACTAGCTGTCTTCTTGCTTAAGAAGAATCTGAACTGATTCATTTTTTGGCTTGTTTGTGTGTTTGCAGACCAAATGTCCTGAGTGCTGAGGCTCTGGAGCTGGGGGAGCTCTTCTCCCAGGCACCATATGAGTTTGCTGGGGCTGCCATCACAAAGTACTATAGACTGGGGAATTTCCACACCAGACATTTATTTTCTCACAATTCTGGAGGCTAGAAGTTTGAGCCAAGGCCTTGGCAGGATTTTTTCTTTTTTTTCCCGAGGCCTCTCTCTGGTTTGTCTATGGCTGTCCTCCCTGTGTCCTCACGCGATCTTCCCTCTGCGTGCATCTCTGTCCTAATCTCCTCTTCTCATAAGGACACCAGTCCTATTGGATCAGGGCCCACCCTAATGACCTCATTTAACTCAATTAGCTCTTTAAAGACCCTGTTTCCAAATACAGTCACATTCTGAGGTCCTGGGGGTTTGGGCTTGCACATATGGATTTGGGCACAGGGACACAGTTCAGCCCATCACGTGCACCAAGCGAGTGATCTCTTTCTGTGGAATCAAGAAAACCCCTCTCCCTGGACAGCTGTCTCAGCTGGTCCTGGGGGCTGGAAAGTTCAGGGACTGCTGGGGTGATGGGGGTGGGGTTTGTCTTCTAACACCTGGGAGACATTAGGGATGAGAGCGGCTAAGTGGGCAGCTTCAGGGCTGGAGCTGGCACCACCAGTAGGAGCCCTCCTGCCTCGGTGCCAGACTGCCTGGGTTCAAATCCCAGCCCTGGAACTTGCCTGTTCTGTGGCCCCAGAAAGTCAGTGAACCTCACTGTGCTTCTGACCACCGATATGCTTCTCTTAATCCTCGACCCCAGGTGCCTCACTGGGTCACTGTCCAGCCCCAGGCACCCTAGACTTTTTCATGGCTCCTCGTTCGCTACAGCAGACCCCCGACTCTTGCCACCTGGCGTTGGAAGTCTTTGGGTGCCTTTTCCCCCCTCTCATCTTGGTGCTCTAACAACCTGGTGTAACTTCCAGCCTCCATGCCTTTTGCTGAAGCCATTCCCCCTCCCCTCAGTTTCTCCAAATTCTCCCGCTATTTTAAGGCTCAGATCAAATGTTGCCTCTTCCAGGAAGCCTTCCGAGGCTACCCTGAAACCTCTTATGGCCAAATACAGGATTTATCTCCTGTAGATATCTGAAGTGCTTGTTGTAGTTCACATAACCATCCCATCAACCCGACAATGCAGATTCTTTCTCCTCAAACCCATTTTGCAGACGAGGGAACAGAGGCAGAGCAAGATGAATTCTTGGCCAGGCATAGCAGGAGGAGCTGAGATGAGGACTCGGCCCGTGAACCCCCACAATTTGTGCTCCTACCCCTACTCTCTGGCTGGCGAACCCGCTGCTGAGTGTTTCTGTGATGGATGGGATGGGTTGACCTTCCTTGCCTGGGCGTGATGCCTCCTCCAGGATGCGGGAAGCCAGGCAGAGACTGGGAAAGGGAGGGGTGAAGGGCGCCGGGGCGGAGGCGGGGGGGGGGGCAGGCAGTGAGAGGGACGGGGCAAGATTGATCATCTGCAGAGCCCTGAGGCCACGTGGCCACATGGCCAGTGGCTTTGGTGAAGATATGTCGCGTTGCAGACTCAGCACTTGGCCGGCTTCCTATGACTGCCGCTGCCCCAGCCTCTGTCAGGAGAAGGGTCTAGGGGGGCCCTGGGGCTGCCAGGGTTACCCGAGCAGGGTCCTCTGCAGCCTCTCAGGCTGTGGTTTTCTTCTTGGTGGCAGGGAGGCCAGTGGCCTGTCGCCAGATGGACTTGGGTTCAAGTTCTGTCTCTGCCTCCCTCTGGGTGACCTTGGAGTCCCCTTCGACCTCCCTGCTCCATGCTCTCCTTTGTAACACACTTCTCCAGAGGGTCAGCTCAAGCAGGAATCCTGGAGGCTGGTGCTGACGTAGTAAGTGGTCGTCGAGTGATAACAGTAATATTGCTATAGCCACGGTAATAGTCAGGATGCGAATCACAGGCGCGGTCATACACCTGGGAATAAAGAGGCACAGGCTTTGTGATCACGTAGGCATGGGTTCGAACTCCAGCTTTTGTAATTTATGAGACCACAGGCAAGTTGCTCCGTGTCTGCGGGCCTCAGTGTTCTGATCTGGGCAATGGGTACAGTGGAATTTCTCCCTTCGTGATGGCCCAAGAAGGTGAAGGCTGTAATGCCCAGAGTGCATTCGATTACATGGGCAGCAGCAATCAAGCAGGTGGCATGCAGGTTACTAGCTGGCTGACTTCCAGAGAGAGAGGGCATGCTGGAGTGTCCCAGTGGGCTCAGTGTAGTCCCCGGGGTCCTAAGATGTGGGGGGGG
This sequence comes from Neogale vison, assembly GCF_020171115.1. Taxonomy (NCBI): domain Eukaryota; kingdom Metazoa; phylum Chordata; class Mammalia; order Carnivora; family Mustelidae; genus Neogale; species Neogale vison. The sequence continues at coordinate 220,673,616 of NC_058096.1, forward strand.
GGCTGGAGAGGGAGAAGCAGAGAGATAGCGGGGTGCGGACTCCGCCAGCCTTTGCTGCCTGTGAAAATGGAGGGAGGCGCCGGGAGGCAAGGAGTGTGGGCGCCTCTCGAAGCTGGAGTAGGCAGGAGACGGTGCTCCCCTGGGGCATCCAAAAGGAACCAGCCCGGAGAATGCCTCGGTGTTAGCCCCCCAAGAGCTGTGTCTCACCTCTGACCTCCAGAAGTGGAGGGTAATACATTTTCCTGCTGTTATTTTGCTAAGTTGTGATCTGCTGCAACACCCATAGAAAGCGAAAACAGGCATTGTTAGATGTGAGGGTCCAGGGTGTGACGGGATGTGAGATGTGACGGGAATGTCCGTCGTACTTGGCCTCCTTACACCATCATCCCGGTTTCCCTCCCCTGTGTGCCCCTGCAGGACTGAGCAGGTGGAAGGATGGCGCTCTGCCAAAGACTACATTTCCCAGACTCCTTTGCAGCTACCTAGCTAGGTGTGGCCATACGGTTGAGTTTTGGTCAATGAGATTTGGGGAGGGGCTCCTGGGAGGGTTCCTTAAAAGAGAGGGTCCTCTGGAGAAACGCTTTGCCCTTCCACCCTTCTTCCTTCCTGAGGCTGGAACGAGGGTGTGATGGTCAGGTTTGGCGATCATTTTAGACCATGAGGCGCAACATAGCAGACATACTGAGGAAGACAGAGGGCTATGTTCTTGAATAGTTGAATATAATATACTTGAATATACCATTCCTGGATGAATAAATAAGCCACCCATTTATCTTTATTTATTTAGTTCATTTATTTTGAGAGAGAAGCGGGGAGGGGCAGAGGGAGAGGAATAGAGAGAATCTTAAGCAGGCTCCAGGCTCAGCACCGAGCCTGACGTGGGGCTCAATCTCAAAGCCTTGAGATCATGACCTGAGCTGAAACCTAGAGTCGGATGCTTAACCGACAGAGCCACTCAGGGTCCCCATCTATTTAACAAGCATCTAATGAGCACCTGTTGTATGCCACTGAGCACATGAACACAACAGACAAAAATCCGCCCTGGGGGAACTGACACTTGGAGTGGATATGAGCAAACGCAGAGTTGGGATGTATTAGGAGCTAGGGAGAAAAAAAGAGAAGGGCTGAAAGAGAGAGCAAGCGAGCAGAAGCACTGATCAGCTCGGTTCTTGGAAGAGGCATTTTTTGAGCAAAGACCTTAGTGATTTGTTGTATAAAATGAAAAATGTTTTTTTCACTTTGAAGCGGAGTAACTTGGATTTTCCCGTTACTTGCAGCCAAAAGCACAGCTCCGAGGGCTCCTTTCTTTGAGTACTCTGGCCACGTCTGCGGCGGGGGAGGGCTATACCCATCCTGATTTACAGATCAGCAGACTGAGGCTGGAAGGAGGAGCTGACACGTCCTAGATCGCCCAGCTCATAAGAGGAAGAGCCAGGATTGGAAGCCTGGGGTGGGTGGCCTGGGGGTCACAGGGGGGTTGAGGTTGGGAATAACGCAGTGAGCTCTGTGTTCACCCAGTAAGAAGAGGTGAGAGCCGAGGATGCTTGGAGACACAATTCCTACCCCCGCACCTTTGCCTCTGCAGTGTCCCCTGGCCGTGATGCCTTCTCCTTCCAATCCCAGCTGCAGCCACACCTCCTCCGGGAGCCCCCCCACCCGGTCCCCACGGTCACCGGTCACCGTGGCCTCATCATGCCCCACAGCTGAAAGCTCAGAGTGTTTGGGGACAATCACAGTCCCTCCTCCCTTCCCAGCCTCCGCGCCATCATGTTTATGCATCGCTCTGGAAAAAACTGATTACATTCCAGCCTGACCTTCTCCCTGTCGGCGGGGCCCATTACCTCGTCAATCACACGGCTCAGAGGGGGAAAAATTATTTTATCTTTAACGATACTTAAAACGGCTCAGCAGGCCATCACGGGGACTACTGGGTGCTGGCGGCCGCTGGGCACTGGGCTCTGGATCTCCGTGTCCCAGGGGCTTCTCATTTGCTCTCTGCCTTACAGAGATGGCTGGAACGTTCTGATTTTACACTTAATTCCCACCGTCCGGGGCCACCCCATCTCCAAATGGGGTACAATCCTCTCTATTGCTCTCCCTGCTGTGACTCTGTCTTTCTGTCCCTGACTCCCTCTCTTGCCATCTCTCTTTTTGTCCCTAACTCTCTGTCTCTTTCTGTCTTTGTCTTTCTCCATCATTTGTTAGCGCTCCAGGAGACCCAAGGGACTCCCTCCCAAGGACAGAGGGCTCCTCCGGTGTGGGCACCCCCACACCATTTTACCCTCCCCAACGCTTTGTGATGGAGATACCACAATCGTGCCCATTTAGCAGTTCTAGAGACTAAGCACAGAGAGACGAGGCTCTTTTTTCAAAGGCACACAGCATTCATAAGGCTGTGTCTGGGCAATGTGGACTCATGTCTGTTTGTCACCAGACCTGGTCCCTGCAAACAGCCTAGCCTGTCCCTTTCCTCTGAAAGCAGGGTGGGATCTTGAAGGCTTGGCAAGCCTCAGACCCCAGGGATGGGTGTGAATCTGAAGTCAACTACCATGTGACCTTGGGCAGACATGGAACATTCTCTTGCTTCCCCTTCTTCAGCAGGAGAATGGGCCCTCCTGTGGGAGCTGTTGAGGTCCTGAATATCATGGTAGGATTGTCAGATAAAAGGCAAAATGCCCAGCTAAGTCACAAATAATTCTTACGTCGAAGTGTGTCCCAATATGGATGGGCTCTGCTTATGCTAAAAATCACTTGTTGTTTGTCTGAAACTCAGATTTAACTGACCCTCTATGTTTATTGGCCAAATTTGGCAACCCTTGCCATGGGGGCGCTGAGGCAATAGAGGCTTCTGGGCACGGTGGGGCTGGACTGATTTCCATCCCAGGGGCCAGGTGCGCTCAGGTGCCGTGGGTGTAAGTAGGAGGTGGGCAAACCCTGAGCACTGCCGAGATATTTCGGTCCATGTGGCACCCGGGCTGCCGTGGGAGCCGGGGCTGCCTTGGTCGTTTGGAAATGGTGGTCTCAGGTGAATGGTCTTCGTCCGTCTCAGGCGAAACTGACCCCAAGCCCAGTGTCTCATGAGGTGACAACAGATGTGGTCAGACTCAGGCTACCGCCTCCCAGGCCCGTCCTCCTGCCCATTGCCCCCCCCCACACCCCCGGGGCCAGACCCCACTAGCCACCCCACTGCAGCCCATCCCCAAGGCTGGTGGCCCCTTTCTCAAGGTGTCAGCTCCTCCCGTTCTAAATTTTGCCCCAGAAATCAATTAGGGCCCTGGGCGAGTTGATTATAAATCAGCTATTTTCATAATTGTTATGTCTTTAATAAATCAGAGCTGCGCACGTCGCCGGCAAAATGGAGCTGTTCTCTCCCGGGTCATCAATTACCTGGGGGAAGACAGCGCCGCGGCCACACTGCCCGGCCTCCGCCCGGCCCGAGCCGCGGACCGCCAGCCCGGGAGCTCCTGGACCCGGGCCGCGCTGTTCCATTACAGAATTGCTTAAGCAGCGTTTTAAATAACAAAAAGGGATATCATTTAATTTTTTCGCAACGCGGAAATCAATACGCTGTCCTTCAGATGGCATGACGGATCATCGTGGGCGCTCCTTCGAGTTAATCCAATTTCCTTGGGTCTGGCTGCTACGGGGCCGACCCGGCCGGGCCTCCCGCCTGCCAGTGGAGCCCAGCCCGGATGCATGGTCTCCCCCTGTCTTCCCATCCCTGGGCCCTGGGCAACAGCAGGTATAGACAGCAGCGGCAGCATGAGAGGCAGGGAGGTGGGCGGGGTTCTCTCGCTTATGGAAGGCCTGTTCTGGGACATCAGGGGTTGTCACACAGAGGAATGGCTGGCATCGGCTGGGTGGGGCCGGGGGCGCTGCCCAGCCCCCAAGGTGCCCACAGGACCGCCCCCCAAAGAGGGCAGCCCCAGGGAGAGGAAGCCTGCTTTAGGGCAATTCATGGAAGGGAATTTGGGGTACGCCTCCTTGTTGCCCATCTGCACTTTCTGAGCCTTGTGTCCTGGTTTTTCCAAAGCTGGGAGGGACCAGGTCTGCGGTGAGATTGGAGAGATCCGGGTTCGAGTTCTGAGTCTTCCACGGATGGGGCTGTTAATTCCTTCCACCATCCTGTGGCCTCTGGGTCCTCAGATCCCAGAGTCAGTGATTCAACCCAGCTACTCTAAATTGAGCACCTACTGTATACCAAGCACCCTTCTGGGTATTAGGGGTCCGGCCACTGAAATGGAGGAAATGCCTGTCCTCGTGTGGTTTCAATTCTGGGCAGGGGAGAGGGAGTTGGAGTGCAACTAAGGGAAAGAAGAAGGTGATTTCAGAACTCAGTGAGGGAGATAGAATGGAAAATGCCTGGGGATGAGGGGACTGGACAGGGAAGCCCTGGGTGGCTCCTCAGTCTGGGTCTCCAGGGAAATGAAACCATTAGGACGGATAGATATCTAGAAAGAGATTTGTTGTAAGGAATTGGCTCACAAGATTATGGAAGCTGAGGGGTCCTACAGTCTGTGGCCTGCAGGCTTGAAGCCAGGAAAGCCAATGATCCCGGAAGTCGCAGTCAGAGAGCGGGAGAAGACAGATGCCCCAGCTCCACCAGTTAGGGAGGGGCGGGGACAGAGGGAGGAAAGGGGTGAGAGAGAGAGAGTGGGGGAGGGAGGGAGAGAGGGAGAGAAGGAGGGAGAGAGTGAAATGACTCTACCGATCCCAATGCTAATCTCTTCTGGAAACACCATCATAGATGCACCCGGCAATAACGCTTAACCAAACATCTGGGCACCCTGAGGCCCCCCCAGGTTGACACATAAAATGAACCATCCCAGGAGGCTACCCCGAGGAGGTGACATTGGAGCAGGAGCCCTCTGGTGGCGGCTCTGGGAAGCGCAGGTTGGGGAGCTGCGGGGCAGAGGGCAGTGTGCTGTCCCAGGCCAGCGCTGATGGGGTTTCAGACCAGGATGGACGCAGAGGAGAGAGGAGCTGCCCGATTCTGGGTGGGTCTGAAGCAGAGGGGACAGGATTTCCCGAGACTGGATGTCAGATGGGCAAATGAAAGAGGACTGAGGACTGAGGGGTACTGAACACACACACACACACACACACACACACACTCACACACAAGGGTTTCAAGGTCAGGCTGCAGGTTTACGGCGGGGACAGGACTGGCCATGTGAGCGACCTCTCCTGGCTCGAGGTGGCACTGCAACCTCGCTCTAGTAGCCCCCGGTTGGGTGGGTACGGAGGCCAGAGGGGAAGAAAGGCGATTTGATCTGAAGCCTCCCTAGATAAGGAATAAATGAATTTTATTTTCTGGGCTTTGGGGAGCTTTAGGGAGGGACAGGGTTAGGGGAATCCTATGTAACAGGCACAAATCCTGGCGTCTGATATGGAACCCTGCTGTTCTAGTTTATTCCTGTGAGATTTGCAACAAAGTATCCTGTAGATTGGGAGTTTGAACAACAGAAACGCATTCTCACACAGTCCTGGAAGATAGGAGTCTGAAATCAGGGTGTTGGCAGAGCCCTGCTCTCTCCAAAGTCTCCAGAAGCTCCTTCCGTCCTCTTCCAGCTTCTGGTGGCCCCAGGCATCCTTGGTGTGTGGTGACAGACCTCCCCTCCAGGCCCCATCCTTCCACAGCCATCTCCCTCTGTGTGTGTGTGTGTGAGTGTGTGTGTGTGTGTCTTCACGTGGCACTGTCCTCTCTGGGTGTGGGGCTGGGTCTGAGCTTCCCTGTTCTTGTAAAGACACCAGTCACATTGGACTTGGGCCCGCCCTAATGACCTCATCTTAACTCAATTTTATTTGCAAAGACTCTATTTCCAAATAAGGTCATGTTCACAGGCATTGGGCGTTAGGGTTTCAGCAGATCTTTTTGGAGGGGACACAATTCAACCGTTAACACCTGGCTTTGGGACTTCCAACCTCTACAGGCAAGCTACTCTGACCTCTCTGAGTTTCCATTTCCTCATCTGTAAGACGGGGGATTGTAAGACCACTTTGACGCTTGAAATGACAGCACACGGGGGAAAACATAGAGCTCGGAGCCTGGCTGAGTAAATTCCCAGCAAGTAGAGCAGAACAGCCAGTGTAGACATCCCCCTCCATTTCTGCTTGCATTCCCTAGGCTCTTTTGTAATTTGGGGAAGGAGGGCGGAGTCTGGTGAGAGCCTGGGGGCAGCAAGGATGGAGATGGAGAGCTGGATGGTCCCAGTAGGACATAGCTGGCCCACTTGAATTCGAGTACTTTGTGGTGAGTTGAATAAAGGTGCTATTTCTAGAAGGGTGGTTGAGATGAAGAGAAATGCCTACGGGGACGGTTCAGCACCCTGGCTAGCGACAGCGGCAAGCTTGCCACTCTTAGACTGGAGCACGCAAGGGGGCACCGTTACCCGACGCCAGGGAGAGCTGTGTGGGGAGGGCCACCAGGCAGGTCCTGAGCCTCTGGGAAGGGGACAGAGAAACCGTGCAGGGGGTGAGAACTAGGGACTCTACTAGGCTCCTGCATGCCATCTAACCTACCTGCAAGTTTGCTAGACCATGTGCTGTAGGGGAAGCTGACTCATCCCTTCATCCCAGGAGAGACGTATGACTTATCTGAGGATGCTCCTGCCTTATTTATTCGTTCATCGATATGACCAAGCACCTGCTATGTGTCAGGCACTGTTGTGGGCATTTGGGAATATAGCCAAGCAATCAAATATCCCTCTTTGCAAACTGACCACCCAGTGGGAGAACCATAGATTCAAGTGCACTCAGTTCATGAATCTTCTCTCTCTCTTTCTCTCTCCATGGCTATCAACAGCCTCCCTCCATTAATCCTCCAGATTTAGGATTAATGTGGCAGAGGGAGTAAAGAGAGGAAATCTGGATTTTTACTGACCTGTTGGAATACTGGATCAAACCCTCCCTGAAGTCCACCCTACTCCAGAGTTAAATGCAAACCTGGCCCTGCTCTGCCTCCAACTGAGGTTGGAGGAAATCTAGGGAACCCACAGACTCTGTGGGAAGAAGATGGCAGGCTGGTGGAATAGATTTTTCTCTGGCACTGCCTATGACTTGCTGTGCAATGTTTTGCTAGCTCTGAGCCCCCAGTTTCCTCAACCAAGAAAATGAGATGAGAATCCTTATTTGGCAGGGTTGTCTTGGGAGCTGGATGAGCAAGCATGTGTGGGGTGCCTCGTAAAGAGTTCAGCACATAATAGGCACTCAGTAAATGAGTGTGTTGTGGTTATGAAGGCTGTTTGCTGGATTCCAGTTCTCCTCCTGCCAGGAATGGGGGACAATTGCACTTCCCAGCTATTCTGGGTTGGATTGTGTCTTCTTAAATTCATATGTTGAAGTCCTAAGCCCCAAAGCCACAGAAGGCACCTTTATTTGGGAACAAGGTCATTGCAGATGTAATTAATTAAGATGAGGTCATACCGGAGTACGGTGGGCCCATAATGCACTGTAACTGATGTCCTTATAAAAAAGGGGAAATTTGGACACAGAGACATGCACACAAGGAAAACGCTATGTGATGTTTGGAGATCTGCTCTCACGAGCCAAGAAACTACCAGAAGCAGGAAGGGAGGAACAGCTCCTTCCGTATGTCTTCAGAGAGAATGTGGCCCTTATTTTATTTTTTGGGGGGGGAAAGTGCATGCATGAGTGGGAGGGAGGGGCAGAGAGAGAGCATCTTCAAGCAGACTTCCCCCTGAGTGTGGAGCCTGACAGGGAGCTTGATCTCACAACCCATGAGATCATGACCTGAGCTGAAACCTAAAGCTGGATGCTCAACCGACTGAGTCACCCAGGCACCCCACACCCAAGTGCCTCTGGGCTGTTTTAAAGCCACTGAGATTTGGGGATTTGCCAGACTATGGTTGTGTAGATTACCTGAAAATGAAGTGGCTTAAAATCATCATTTATTGCTGCTCAGGGTTTTGTGGGTCGGGAATTTGGGGGTCACCTAGCTGGGTCGTCGTGACTTGGGATCTCTTACAAGGTCTCAGTCAAGCTGTCGGCTGGGGCAAGCTCATCTGAAGGCTTGAGCGGGGCTGGAGGAGCTGCTTGGAAGCGGGCTTCCTCGCACAGCTGTGGGAGGGAGGCCTCAGTTGCTTGCCACGTGCATCCCTATAGCTCTCCTTGACCTTCCCCTTGACATGGTGGCCAGCTTCCCCCAGAAGGGTTGATGCAAGAGAGCCATGAAGAAGCTGAAGTGTCCTTTATGACTCAGTGATGCTTCCACTGTGTTCCACAGACCACACGAATCAGCCTTGATTCAACACAAGGGAGACTCCAAAGGTTACGGGTACCGGGGGACTGGCTCTATAGGGTCCCTTGTCATTGTGCCACCAGCTGGTCCCGACTGACCAAAGACACTGCAGCTCTGGCTGGCTGGTGAGCTTAGGAAGATCCCTTCTGCTTTGTGAACCTGAGTCTTCACATCTGTGAGAGAATGAGGGGCACATGGAAGAACCTGCAAGGGGAGGGGGAACTCCCCAGATGGTGAGCCAAGTCCACGGACCCCATGACAAAAACTGGAGGTGCATTCATGAGAGAAAATCTCCCACCCCTTCTAGCCCTATCCTGGCTGCCTGGATTGAAGACTTGAATACAGAAATCTTGGTCAGGAGACCCAGAGGTGTGGAAGAATGGGGGTTAAGTTTGTAGGGTCTGGAATGAGATTGGAAGTCAAAGTCAAGTCCCAGCTCTATGGACTTTCTCTAATTTTCCAGGCTGGGACACTGAGGCCTGGAGAAGGGACAGACAAGACTGGGCATGGGTAGCAGGCAACTTCATGACCTCTCATTCCAGGGACCCCATGGCAATGCCGTCTTTGGACTTGACATTTGAGCCAAGGAATTAGGCAGAGGGGTGGTTAGGAAGCCCCCCCCCCAACCCCCGTGCTTCCAGGTGTGGGCAAAAACCCAGGGGGTGGAAAAAGTTGGCAAGTTTTGGGAAGAGGCTGTGTTTCGATCTCAGAAGAGAGAGTGAACTTTGACGCTTGATGACCTGCTGGACTGCTGGATCAAACCGCTCTTGAAGTGCGCTCTGCCTCTGAAATAAATGCAAACCTGGTCCCGCTTTGCCTCGTGGGTTGCTGAAGCTGGGGGAACCCCCAAACTCTGTGGGAAGAGAGCTGGAAAGCCGGCAAAACAAGCTTCTCCCCTTCGCTGTTTTTTTGTCAGGTTTTGTCAGTTTTTGTCAGGTTTGTTTGGACTAAAGTCTTCAGCAGCTGGGAGCTACCGAAGGTGCTAGAGCAGAGCACTAACCCCCTTAAACCTTTCAGTGATTTCACTGTTCTTTCTGGGACTGTCTTGGAGAAGGCCTCAGGCCAGGAGCCGGCCGGCTGGGACCCCCCAATCCTCCCACGTTCCCCCCAGACTGGCTGCTGGGCTGTCATCCCTGCGGGAAAGCCTGGGAACCGGAGACGAGAATGACCCTTGATTGTCACAGAGGCCTCTGCTCTAATTTCCCAGAATGGGTTTTGAGCGGCTAATGCGGCCCCCGCTGGGCAGGAGATGGAGCTCCCAGCAGGGCCTCGGAGACTAGAGCTGGAGGCTCATCCTGGGCTGGGGCCTTCGCCCTAACCTGCTCCCTGGCTCACTCGCTGCCCTGGGCCCCTGGAAACCTCCAGTCCTGGGAGCTCTGAGGGGGCAAGGGGTGGGGGCCAGGGCCCCTGCTCTTTTGGCCCTGGCCCTGCAGTGGGACTTAGGTTCGGGTTTACGATTTAGACGCGCTGGGCCTGGGAGGGGTCCAGTCTCTCGCAGGGAGGGATGTGGAAACTGTCGCCCCTGGCAGGGGAGCATCAGAACCTGCATTAGGGCTCAGCTGGAGTGGGGGCTCAGCCTGGTTCAAAGGGGATACCAGGCCAGAGTTTGTTGAATGAATAAAGGAATTTCCTGATGGCCTCGAGCGGAGACCAGACCTTGTGACAGTCACCATGGTTCTCTGCACACTCAGCCCCTGGCAGGACGGATGTGGTCATGCCCTTCTCCTTCCGGGTGTCCAGAAACTAGGTGGGGGCACTGAGGATACGTGGCTTCTCTCCCAGTGCCCCACCCCAGCCCTGGCAGGTGGGAGGGTTGAGGGGGAGGGAGGGCATCAGCAGCTTCCGGCAAGGACACTCCAGGTTTGGGGCAGGAGGCGTGTGGGACAGTGTGTGGGCTCAGCCAGGCTGCCAGGCTGTGGTCTAGGGTAGGGCAGAGGCTTAGTCAAGAAGGGGACGCTGGGGTCTGGCCAGGGCCACGCGGGAGGTGACGTTCACCTTGTCTTCCCAGAAACCTCAAAGGTCCACTTTCAAGATTCTTTCCATATGAGGTTGTGGACGTGATAGTCACACAGATCCAGGAGGGACAGATGTTTACAGAGAGCCACCAGGACATCCATCTCCTTTGGGGGGAAAAGCCCATGTCCTCCCCGTAGCTCACAAGGCCCTTATGACCTGCTCTCCTTACCTCCCTGTCTGTCCCTCCTCCTTTCCTCCTCGCTGACTCTGCTTCAGCCACATGGGCCTCCTCTGTCTTCTTCCAACATATGTGCTGTTGCCCCAGGACCTTTGCATATGCTGTGCCCACTGCCCAGACATTCATGTACCTGGCTCCATCTCTGCGTTCGACTGTCTTAGCTCAAGTATCACCTCCTTCAGGAGGCCCTCTCTGATTGCCCTGACTTAACTAGCATTCCCGTATTTCTTGACATCATCATTCCGTTTATTTTGGCTCTGAACTTAGTGATGGTCTGACATTGCTTGTCTGTTTATTTGCTAATGCATCCTTTCTCTGTCTCTCCCACTGGACCGTACGAAGGCCAGCAGTGAGACTCCCTCGGCCACCACCCAGCCCACAGTGCTGAGAATAGTACCGCATGGACAGTCGGTGCTCAATTCATACTGTCAGTGGAAGATCGCAGGAACTGGATGCCGGGCAGGCGGTGACCCGAAGGGCTCCACGGAGGGCTGGTAGCGCTGCTTTGTGCTGGGCGTCTCATGGTGAGAAAGCCAGACACACTGTTCCTGCAGCAGACGGGCCCGGGGTGCTGGCTGGGTGCCGGAACTCAGCAGGATGGAGACATTGGGGTCCCACCCTTACAGGCTCCCCTGGAGAAGGCGGTGACGGCTGATCGTGCTCCTTGCTGTAATGGGGGAGGCACAGGCACGGTGGGCACCCAGGGGGGCTTCCTGGCAGAGGTGTCTTCCAGGCAGAGACCTGGAGGGAGAATAGTGTGTAAGCGGGGGTGAGACTTTGCGGGAACTCTGTTCTAGGCAGAGCAGCACTCCACTGAGGCCAGGTTCAGACTAGCCCAGCCTCCTACCTGCAAGCCCAGCTGCCCCCCTGGCCTTCTCCCCTGCACATCCCCAGCCCCCCAACCCCTGTGCCTCCATCCTTAGGACCCAATCTGGCCTCCATGTCTCCCCTACGACCTCCCCCTCTGCTTGGGTTCCCATCTCCAAGGTGGCCCCATGTGCCCCGTCCCTGAGTCAGAGACCTGGATGCTGGCCACGCCTGTTTGTCCCTAGGTTCTGTCTGCCCTCTTTCCAAAGCCTCTCTCCCATCGGTCTCCCCCATGGCTCTGCCTCAACTGGGGTCCCATTTTTGCCTCCTCCCTGGTTCCCCCAGCATCCCTCATATGCCCTCCGATTGCCCAAGGGAGTGATAGTCTCCCCTCCAGCCCTTTGCTGCACCTCCTAAAATCCCCTCTCTTGGCTCTTCCCAACACATCCTTTAGATCTTCGCGCAGAGCCACCTCCTCCAGGAAGCCTTCTGTGATGCCTTCCCTCACTGGGTCCGGCCCCCTTGCCCTGGGCACCCACCTCCTCCATGACCCCCATCTCCCTGTTTTTCAGCCTGTGCATGTCCTTACACAAGGGCAAGCATTGAAAAAAAAAATCTGTTTCGGGGGCGCCTGGGTGGCTCAGTGGGTTAAGCCCCTGCCTTTGGCTCAGGTCGTGATCTCAGGGTCCTGGGATCGAGCCCCGCATCGGGTTCTCTGCTCAGCAGGGAGCCTGCTTCCTCCTCTCTCTCTGCCTGCCTCTCTGCCTACTTGTAATCTCTGTCTGTCAAATAAATAAATAAAATCTTTAAAAAAAAAAATCTGTTTCGGTCTCTTCCGTATCCTCCTGTGCTTTGCAGGGGCTCAGGCACACAGCAGGCGCTCAATAAATACATACTGAAGGAAGAAATACCCACAGGAGCGATAGCACGGGGTCAAATCCCTGCGTCCCTCGTCTCCCTGGCCCCTCGCAGGGTGTGTGTGTCCCGACAGGACATTGGGCAGACCTGGGGGGGAGGATTTCGAGCGACCAGAGCCCATGGATGGAACAGAAGAGCAGAGAAGCTCAGGGAGAGCAAAGCTCAGGGACTTGGGAACATTTATCTCCGACTTGAACCCAGAACCAGGGTCCCACACCAGCAAGCTTTTATTCTGCACTCTTTCCTACACAGAAGAAACGACATCCTAACACAAACCGCCTCCTTCCTTTGCCTCGGGGGATTGAACAATTCTGTGCGTGTTATTAAATGGTTTGCAACGACCGGGGCGCCTCCCGCGAACAGAGTCGTGATTAATTCAGCCGCCCTCCTGGAGGCTTCTGTGCCCCTCCCCTGCACCCCTCCCGCGCTCTCCCCTTGCGAGCCGTCCTGGGGTGTGGTGGCTCTGTCGAGCTCAGGCTGTGGCGGTACATTCCCTGACAACACGAGATTCCCCGCAGAGGAACAGGGGACCATGTATGTCATTGAGAATAAAAGCCAGGGGGCGGGGGGAGGGGGGGTGCGGGATCTTTAGGGGTGAGTTTTGCCTGGAAGTGAATGAGCCTTTGGCATCCGCCCGTTTCGGGTTCAAAGCCAGAGCTCGTCATGAATTCATTTGTTTCATCCTCCTGATATTGGCGCTGCCGTTATCCCCACTCTACAGAAGAGGAAACGAGGCCCAGAGAGGGCAGGTGACTTGCCTAAGGGCACACAGCACGAGGGTGGCAGAACTGGGGTTCAAAGGGGGGGGGCAAGCTGATCGTGAAACATCAGCCGGCATCTACCGCTGGAAGGTCCTTCTTGCCGGGAACCCTCCTGAGGCTCCCCGTGACCAATCTCTCCTGTCTCCTATTTGGGCCTCAAAGACACTAGGCAATGACCTGCCTCAGGGCCTTTGCACTTACTATCCCCACTTCCTGGGACACCATTCCCCCATTTCTCTATACGGCTGTTTGATCATAGGTTCCCGCTTCAGAGAGCCCCCCCCATGACCCGTTTGCTCCATCCCAACAGCCTTGCGGATATTCCCACCCCCTGTTTAATGTCCATTGTCCTGCCTATGGGTATGGGGGTCCTGTGTGTGTTCTGGTCACTGTTGAATATCTGGTGTTAAATGGTTGAGCAAAGATCCCTCCTCCTTGAAATATCCTTGGAGTAGGCTTCATGTACCGTAACGCACCCCAGAGTGAAAGGGGTTTACGTGGAAGGGTGGTGGGTGCCGGGAACCACCCCGCCCCCAGTCCTGGAGTCACATTGTCTGCTCCCATCCCCACACTGCCCCCACTTGTCCTGTGACCTTGGCCCAGCCAGGGTCCCCACCGAGCCGCCTCTGTTTTCCCATCTGAGAAATGGGAATGGACACGGCCGCTCCTCCCCCTGGGCGTGGAGAGCCCCAGAGACAGGCACCGCCCCAGCAGCACGCAGCCTCCCATTCCGCAGTGCAGCTAATGTGGGTTTTGGGTCTGGAATCTGACCATCTTCACCTCCCCGGTCTGCTGTGGTCTCCGTTCTGTGTCCCAAACACCTGTCCCTTCCGCCAGGTCCAGCCGTGCTGGAGGGAACTTCGTCCTCCCTCTTCACTTGGCTTTTTCTCGTTCATCCCCCGAAGACCTAGAAGACCACACACACACCTCCTCCGTGGTCCCTGATGACCCGGGTTACCACGGATGTGTCTGAGAGCGCCTCTGTGTAAGGCCTTGGTCACCCTGGGGCAGGAGCTGGCTGGGCGTATGACCATCTGTGAGTCCTGGGAAGGCTGGGCCCTTCCGCTTGGTCACTGTCCCCATTGTCCAGCCCACAGCCTGGCACACAGTAGGATCTCAGTCAATCTTCTGGCCTGAGTAACTGAATTAATCAACACACACTAGATGCATTATTATTACAGAAAAGGTCCAGAGGGGGAGGGGAGGCTCCGGAAGCCATCTGGGAAGGAGCCTTGGGATGATGTCGGAATGGTGGCTTTTGTCCTCTGTGTGGACGCCCCGACCAGGCTCCGTGGTCTCTGGTAAGGAGCCCTGAACTTAGAGCTTCCCTCTGCGTGACTTTGGGCAAGTACCTTCCACTGTCTGGTCACTCCCTCCAAGGTGGGAGCAGAAAGGGTTGATTGTTGGCAAGGCACAGAGACAGCAGTTAGATTCCTCAAGGTCACACAGCAAGTCACAGAAAAAAAGAGGACACTGGCCGCCAGGTGGTCTCTGCTTCTCGAACCCCAGCTCCAACTTCGGGCTGACACCCCACCCCCCCAGCCTACCTTCCTTCTCCAGGCCTGGGGGGCACTGATGGCCAGGTCCCTGGCATGGGTTAATGAATGCCCGGCAGCCAGATCTTCGGGAAGACAGGCCCGATGAATTTGTTTTTGTGTATATCTCAATGCAGCTTCAGGGCCAAGAGCGCCCGCCCCGATGCGGCGCCCGGAACCCCCCGCCCCCCTGCCTGCGCGGCACCCCTCGCCTGCCTTTGTCCGTATCTCAAAGTGCCAGGCGAAAATCCCCTTCCACGAACCCTCTGTCCAAAGCTCGGAGAATCTCTTTTATTTTACCCTCCATATTTATTTATTCTCACCACCCCCTCCCCTCCTCCCACAGCTCCGAGAGGAAGCGATTAACGCAGACAAGGCCAAGAAAAGACAGACAAAGGCGCCCGCATTCTGGGCTGGCCGAGAGCAGAATGGGGGATTTTCAGGCAAGAATGTGGCAGCCGAGGTGGACCGTGGAATCCGTGGATTGAAAGGAAGCCCGTGTGAGCCTAGGATTCTGCTAGCTTCGGGCACAAAAGCAGAGACTGGGGCCTCCTGGCAAAGCCGCCAACACCTGCTTCCTTTTCAGAGGCCACAATAGGGAAGTTAAGCTTCAGCCCCGACCTCCTGGAAGCCAGAGCCTTCTAGCCCATGGGGCTCAGCTGTCCCGGGGGTTGTAGGGACACGAGGGGCACAACAAAAGGGTCGCTGGGCTGAGCGGGAGGCTGGAAGTCCCAAGAAGCCGGTAGCCGAAGGGTCACCCGGCTTGGGTTGCAGTCCCAGCTCCGCTGCCATTCCGCATTTCCTTCCGCACCTGCTCTGTACGGGGCCTGGGGACCCGGGGCCCCAGCTGGGAATAAGACAGAGGCCCCATTCCCTGTCCTTGCGTTGGCTGACCTTCTCATCGACGGCGCGACTTTGAGGACATGACTTGGCAGTTCCGAGCTTTGGTTTTCTGCATCTGGAAAACGGGCTGGTGTGGGTGCCCACCTCACAGGAAGTGCAAATAGAAAAGCCCCCAGAAAAGCCTGGTGCAGAGTGAGTGTCTCCAGACATCAGGGTCCCATCGCCCCACCCCAACCCTGCTGACATCTCTCCTGGGGGGGGGGCATCGCCTTGGGGTTACAGAGCAGCATCTCTGGCCTCCCGCCCCCTTGATGCCAGGAGCACCCTCACCCCAGCTGTGACAACTACAAAAGTCTCCAGATATGGGCCTCCCCACCCCGGGGGTGGGGGGCAGAATCAACCCCCCCAACCCCGTGAGAACCACTGCTTTACATTGTTACTCATTCTTAGAAGAGACTTGGCCAGGCCACCCTGTGCTTGTGGTTTAAACACTTGTAGACGCTGTCCACTGGTCCTTCCGGTTTATACCCCAAATGGCAAAACTGTCAAGTTGTAACCATGACCCCAGCTACAATGGGTTCCCTGCCCAGCAGCCCACACTGCGGTTCCTACCCCACCTCTGCAGGAATCCAGCCTCCTCCTCCCCGCTCCCAGCCCCCAGCCTCCTAGAGAAGGGAGCCCGCACCCCTCGTCCTCGCGCGGGGGGGATCCAGGGGCTGGCTCGGGTGCAGAGGGGCTCCGTGTCACAGTCTGGGGAAGGGAGGGGCCAAAGTGGTAGGAATTGGGAGCTCTAGGCTCAGGGCAGAGAGGCCAGCTGTTTGAGATCCCCAGGGTCCCTGGCTCCTCCCATTCCCACACACTCCTTCCTTTCTTCCTTCATTTTTTTACCTCTTCACTGCCGCGATCTGTTCTAGGCACTGGGGACACCAGCAGTGACCAGGACAGACCCAGCCCTGTCCTCCCAGAGCTCCTGGTCCAGGCAGGGCAGAGGGACACGTGCCTGGGCAGCGGCGACATGAATACTGAGGACGATAACGCGGGACACACAGGCAGCCCAGAGGAGGCCCCGGGGGCTGGAGGTCAGGGGAAGAGGAAAGGGGGTGCATTGGGTGACGATGGCCGGTGGGCAGCCTGATCAGATTTTAGGAGCCTTTTGGAGAACTTGGATGGGAGGCTCGGGACTGGAGGCAGGAGGCCAGGGAGGAGGCAGAGGCTGGGACCCAGGGGATGCCGGTGGGGTAGTGGGGACCAGTGGGGGCCAGGCAAGCCTCGGGGTGTCCCTCAGATGGGAGCATGTTGGGGGCGACCTTGAGGTCTGATGGCCCAATAGAGGTCCCTCCAGGTCTGGGGGCCGCGTCGGTGACAGCGGTAAGCAGCCGTCGGGGTCCATGCAAATGGGTCCCGAGCAGGCCGACGACAGCCCAAGTGATGGGCCTTTATTAGCTCGAGAGCCGCGGGGGTTTAAAATAGCATCGTGAAGGCAACAAAAGCAATTTGCCTTCTGAATTTTCATTCTGAACGGGTGATCTGCTTTTAATCAAGCAAGGCGTCCCAAAATGCTCTTAATTACCCAGAGTCAAGGGCTCGGCAGTAATTTCGATGTCGACTTTCAGGCAGGCGTGATTTGGTTTTCACAAGACAGGTTCTGGGGAAGCGTGGCTGGCGAAGGGTGTTGGGGCGAACTTAGCACCAGCAGGCTGGAGGCCGGCCTCAGGCATGATGGTGGGGCCTTGGACAAGTCACTCTCCCTTTAGAAGCCTCAGTTTCCCCTCAGAAAATGTAGAGACCGATGGGGTCTGCAAGGGGATGATCACACGAGACTGTGCTTGAAACTTCTTGACATCAGGCCAGACCCTTCATTCATTCGTTCAACCAGTGTTTATTGAGCACCTACTGTATGCCGGGCCCTGTTTTTGACCCTGCAAACTCCGCAGGGACCGTGACAAGCAACCCCCACCCCCCAGGTCTAGCAGAAAAGACAGTCACGAGACAATGAACACAGCGTGTGTCACTGAATGGAAGACAAGCAATTTTCCTGTTCCAGCGTCTCTGTAATCAGAATGAGTTGTCTTTGCCTGGGCCCTGATTTAACGGGGCGGGGCTGTTTTCCTCCCTAGCAGG
Organism: Neogale vison; assembly: GCF_020171115.1. Taxonomy (NCBI): domain Eukaryota; kingdom Metazoa; phylum Chordata; class Mammalia; order Carnivora; family Mustelidae; genus Neogale; species Neogale vison. The sequence continues at coordinate 220,691,055 of NC_058096.1, forward strand.
GTATAAAATAAAGGCGGGTTTTCTGTTTGCTTGCATCCCAGAGTCCACGGAATATTGTGATAAGCGAGTGTGTGGGTGTGTTCTGGAGGTGCGCAAAGCTATGGACAAGACGAGGTTTTCTTTTTTTTTCTTTTTAAAGATTTTGTTTATTTGACAGACAGAGATCACAAGTAGACAGAGAGGCAGGCAGAGAGAGAGAGGGAAGCAGGGCCCCCGCTGAGCAGAGAGCCTGATGTGGGGCTCGATCCCAGGACCCCAGGATCATGACCCGAGCCGAAGGCAGCGGCTTAACCCACTGAGCCACCCAGGCGCCCCAAGACGAGGTTTTCAAGACTCGGTCGCAAGTCCAGAAACCCTGCAGCCACCAGGCACCGGCAGAGCGGGGCCTGGGGACACCCGAAGCCCCGGGCAACTCATCAGTATCATGTGATGGCAACGCCCCGAGAAGAGACCCGGACAGCGAGAGTTCAGGGGTGCGCACAACATGAGGGCCTGTGGACGCACGGCCTTCCGCTGTGGTCCCAAGTTGGCTTGGTGGAGAGGAGAAGGCACCTGGCTGCTGATGCCTGGGGCTTCAGAGCCTGCCGGACCCCCGACTGTGGGAAGAGGCGGGCTCTTGAGTCAGACACGTCCAGAGGTCGACTGCGGCCCCACTGCTTCCTGACCAGGTGACCTTGAGAAAGTGACCACCCCTCCCGAGGCTAGGGTTCTGGTCCATAAAATGGAGACAACATAACTCGTACCCCCTCGCCTGGGTATGGGGGTGAGATGAATTCACTCAGGGGCACCTGGCTGGCTCCGTTGGAGGAGAATGTGTGTGACTAGTGATCTCGGGGTCGTGAGTTCAAGTCCACATTCCATGCGGAGATTTCTTTTTCTTTATTTTTTAAGATTGTATTTATTTGACAGAGAGAAAGACACAACTAGAGAGGGAACAGAAGTAGGGGGAGTGGGAGAAGGAGAAGCAGGCTTCCCGTGGACCAGGGAGTCTCATACGGGGCTCGATCCCAGGACCCTGCGATCATGACCTGAGCCGAAGGCACAGGCTTTAACACACTGAGCCACCCAGGCGCCTCCCCCCCCATATGGAGATTTCTTAAATCAATAAATAAACTTCGGGGGGAAAAAAAGGAACATGTTAAGCCATAGGAAAGGCTTGAAAAATGTCACCTCTTAGGGTGGGAAGTCTGCTTTTTGACGGGAAATCTGTACCACCTCTTTCTGCCTGAGCTATCCCAAATGTCTATCCTCACTACATACGGAAAGTCTTGGTTTCGCTGCAGTAATGGCCAGTCCCCGCATCTTGGAGGCTTGTAACATCCAAGGCTTATTTCTCACTCATGTCGTATAGTTCCTGTGTTTTTTTTTTTTTTAAAGATTATTTATTTATTTATTTGACAGAGACAGATCACAAGTAGGCAGAGAGGCAGGCAGAGAGAGAGGAGGAAGCAGGCTCCCTGCTGAGCAGAGAGCCCGAGGCGGGACTCGATCCCAGGACCCTGAGATCATGACCTGAGCCGAAGGCAGCGGCTTAACCCACTGAGCCACCCAGGCGCCCGTTCCTGTGTTTTTTTAATCAGGCTGGGGACCTGTTCCATGTCGCCTGACTCCAGGACCATGACTGACAGAGCAGACACTGGAAAATTGTTAGGCTTTGTGTTAGTCTTTGTGGAAGAGAGCTCTGGAGGGTCTCCCACTAGTGAAAAAGGTTCTGAAGTGACACAGGTCACTTTCCATCCTGGATGCCAGAACGAGGCATACAGCCCGGCCCAATTCACCTGGTCACAGAAGCCAGGAGTGCAATCCCATCCGGGGCTCATGCAACAGCCACCTAGTGCTGCATGACAAAGACTCACCAAGTCTCTTTGGCATTCCACAACAAACATCAGTTTCTCAATCTCACATCCTCAGGGCAGCTGGCCTCTGATCTAATCCGTGGACTGTGTCCAGATCTGGTCCATGTGTTTCTGATCTTCCTTGGATTGGTGACTCCTCAAGACATATTTGTCTCATGGCTAAAGGAACACAAGAGGGCCTGCAGAAACAAGTAGTCCTTCTTAGAGCTCAGGTTCTGAACTGTCAGACTGTCACTTTGGCTGCTCTTGCCTTGGCCAAATCATGTCACATGGCTGGGCCTGACCTCTGTAGGGCAGGGAAGTATATTCTTCCCTGTGGAGCTTGGAAAGAGGTTGAATGAAATTCGTTGGATAATAAGGTAATCTTCCACACCCCAGAAGGTGACGAGCAAAAACTATCTGGTGAGAGCATTATTGGTTACCGCGCAGAAGTCACAGCAATAAAAACCGACGTTGTAAGTGAAAATTCCTGGAGTATGTGAGTTTCAGGTATGGCTGGATCCAGAAGCTTGTTTCTCTCTGTCCCCCTGCTCTGCTTTCTCTGCATTGTTCTGTTCTCAGGCTCCATGTAGATGCCTCATGAGATGTCTGCAGCAGTGCTGCCTTCACCGTAGCCCCAGTCTGTGTAGAGCAAGACCGGCCTGCTTTGCAACATTCCCTTTTCAGGTGTCAGATCTCTCGAATGGCATGCGACAAAGAAACAGCAAACTTCATTACTTGACTGACAGGTAAAATGAGCAAATTATAGCCTTCTTTTCCCACCGCTCCCTTGCACTGCCAGTCCTAGCAAGCAGTTCGTCTTGTGCAGATGAACGGGTTCCCCTCTCCCAGTGTTTATTTATTCAGCACCCCCTTCCCTATGGGGGGGTCAGATTATACAATCCAACATCAAGGCTCCCACGGGCCCGTGTCTGAGTTTTTTGGATGGATTCCTGACCCCGCAGCCCCTTTTCGGATCTGCCCACAAGTACATTTGCTTGAACCCAAGTCAGCCAGGCCCAGCATGTGAGCCCCTTTACCGAGGTCAGAAAAACAGGGCAGCAGGCAGCAAGGAGTTTGTTTAATTGATTTGCTCTTAATTGGCTGTCTTCCCAGATGGCCCAGAGGAAGCTTTTCTTGGGCACTCGCTGAACACCCGCTTCCTCCCCAGGTTGTGGGGACTAAGAGCTGGAACCAGACACTCCCTAAGTGCCGAGGGGAGGGTCAGGGAGGGTGACCAGGTGTGGTGGGGAGACTCGGGTTCAAATCCATGCTTCACCACTTATCCACTGAGACCTCAGCTGAACCACCCAACCCTGCATGCCTCGGTTTCCCTGTCTGTATAAACCAAAGAAAGCAATAGCGTCTAACTTATAGAGCTGTTACGAAGAGTTAATTCATGAACAGCAGGGCCCATCAAACTTCTGTAAAGGACCAGGAAGTCAAAATTTTAGGCTTTGCAGGCCTGAGTCCACTCTGCTCTTGTGCAAAAGCAGTTATAAATGATATGGCAAGCAAATGGGCATGGCTGTGTACCAATAAAACTTTATTCATGGGCCCAGAAATGTGAATTTCATATCGTTTTTGTGCATCCCAAAATATTATTCTTTTATTTTTTCCCCCTCCAGCCATTTAAAAATGTAAAACACAGGTGCAGGGCTGTATTTGACCTTGGGCCGACGCTGGTGTAGATATAGCATTGATAGTCGTGCTTGGCACACAGAAAGTGCTCAACAGGTGTCACTACCGGTATTATTGTTGTTGCTGTGGTTAATCCTGAGGTCATGGAGGCAGTGTCAGAGTCAGGGTGTGAGAGCAGAGAAGATCCTCAGGGATCCATTTCACAAGCCAGGCTGCTCCTCTTCTCAGCCATGTGACCCAGAGAAAGTAACTCCACTTCCCTGAGCCTCAGTCTCCCCATCTGTATAATGGGTATGGTGTTACCTCCCTCAGAGGCAAAGTGATGACTCAGGCCTTTGCCCCTTTGCACGACGACACAACTCTGCTAGGCATGTACAGCTCTCTCCTTAATGTTTCCGGGACTTCAGTCCCTGCTGGTTTCTCCACCCAGACCCCGCTACTCCATCTCACTGTTGCCTCCATCCCGCCCTTAGGGGTCAATGGAGGGGCTTCCTCCTCTAGGGAACCCTTCCTGACCCTCCCTGTGGTGAATCACACCTTCTCCCCAGGAGATTCTGTGCACCCATCATGGTAGGTGTCACAGCAGGTCTGTGTCTTCTCTGGCCTGAGAAGGCTGGGAAAATAGGGAATAACAAAAATGTGTTGGGATTTAATGTCTTTCTCCCAGTGCCCAATCACTCTTACCTTCAGTTCCTCCCGCCTTCTCTTTTTCTTTCTTCCTTCCATCCCTGAAACCCCTCAGGGCCCAGAGCCTTTGCAGACATTCTGTCCCTTTGCTTCCTGTGGCAGACAGACCCTAAGATGGCTCTTATGATTCCTGCCTCGCCTCCTGGTGTCCACACCTTTGTGTGTCCTTTTTCCCTTGTCTGTGGCTGGGATGTCTGACCTGCTTCTAACCAGTAGACTACAGCAGGGGTGAGAGGATGTCACATAAAAGACTCTTATCTTGGGGCGCCTGGGGGGCTCAGTGGGTTAAAGCCTCTGCCTTCGGCTCAGGTCTTGATCCCAGGGTCCTGGGATCGAGCCCGCATCAGGCTCTCTGCTTGGCGGGGAGCCTGATTCCCCCCCCACCCCCGCCTGCCTCTCTGCCTACTTATGATCTCTGTCTGTCAAATAAAATAAATAAAATCTTAAAAAAAAAAAAAAAGACTTATCTTGCTAGAAGACCTGCCATTCTTCTCTCTCACTGGCAAGTGATCATGTTGGGAACAGTCCATAAAGAGGCCATGTGGCAAGGAACTGGTGGCTTCCAGAAGCCAAGAACCACATCCAGCTGACAGTCAGCAAGAATCCAGGGGCTTCAGCTTTTAGCCGTAAGGAGACAGATCCTCCCAACAGCCTGAGGGAGCTTTGAAGCGGAACCCTCCCTAGTGGAGTCCGTTGTCTTGCAACCAAAATTGCATCCTAGTGAGAGACCCTGCAGCACGGGAGCCAGCTAAGTCATGCCTGGATTCACCACCCGCAGAAACTGAGATGATAAATGTGTCGTTTGAAGTTGCCATGTGTCAGGTAGTTTGTTACGCAGCAATAGCTGACAGATACATCTCCCCCTAACCACTTCCCTCAGGGCTCTCCTACAGTTCAGGTGACATACAAGGAGTGCCAGATCCTCCCACTCAACCCCCCTGGGCCCCCTAATGAGGCCCCTGGGCATGGGGTAGGGTGTGGCTGTGCTGGGCCTAGGGAGTGTTGAGGACCAACAGTCAGAGAGAAGTGGCCAAGGACACAAGAGTCATCATCACCAAAGCCATGGGCCGAGGGGGTCTCATCTGGACATGGGCTCCTCCATGGTCCCCAGAGCCATTGGGCTGTGTCCACTCTGGGTGATAGGTTATCGAGTGGGATGCTAGTAAATGTGAGATGCTTATAAGATGTCATTTGTTGGCCCGGATGGGGTATCACATTACACAGAAGAAAGAAAACTTTTATTTTCTCAATTCTCTTTCAATCCTTCTAGAGACACACTGTCCAATACGGTAGCCAGTAGCTGCATGGGGCTATTTAAATTGAAATTGATTAAAATTAAATAAAATTTGAAAGCAGGGACTCAGACAGATGTTTGTACACATGTGTCGATCGCAGCATTGTTCACAACGGCCAAATAGTGGGCACTGCCCAGGTGTTCATCAACAGGTGAATGGTTAAACGTGGTGTGGTCCATTCAACATGGGAGTATGATCCAGCCTTAGGAAGGGACTCTGACACCTGTCACGACATGGAGGGAGCCCAGGGACACTGGGCTCAGCGAGAGGAGCCAGGCCCAGAAGGACCCATCCCACAGGACCCCACTCCCAGGAGGTCCCCAGAGGAGTCCTGTCCACAGAGACAGAGAGGAGAGGGTGGGAGCTGGGGCTGGGGCAGGGGGTGGGGAGTCCGTGCTTCATGGGGACAGAGTCTCCATGTGGAGAGATGGCAAGTTCTGGAGATGGAGGGTGGGGTGGCTGAATGACAGTGAGAGAGTGTTTCATGTTTCTGAGCTGGGCACTTAGACATGGTTAAAATGGTGAATTTTTTTGTGTGCTTTATCACAATTTAAAAAATTAATTAAAAAATGAAATAAATTTGAAATGCAGTTCACAGGTGCACAAGACCCACGTTAGTGGCTCGGAAGCCCGATGGCTTCCAGAGTAGACAGAGCAGAGAGACCCCATTTCTGTTATTGCAGAAAGTCCACCAAGAGTGCTTTCACACCTCCACACATGTGCAAATTTTCCTTTTCCAGAGAGAGGAGGCCTCGGGCTCACAGCTTGGGGCCCCCAGTCTGGAGAATTTAATAACAGGGTTTTTTGTTTTCATTGTGGATCTCCCGAGTGTTCTCCTCACAGCAGCCAGAGGGCGCCCGTGAGCTCCAGAGTCAGGTCGCCATCTACCGGGCTCGCAGCCCTCCCACCTCCCCGTTGGTGAGGGAAAGCCCAAATCCTCCAAGGGGGTCCAGAAGATTATGCATGACCTGCTCCTGTCTCCTCTCAGTCCTCCCCTCCTCCCTCTCTCCCCGTCACTCACTGCTCCAGCCACACAGGCTTCCTTGATGTTCCTCCCACATCCCAGCAAGGTCCTGCCCCAGGACCTTTGCACTGGCTGTTCCCGCTGCTGGCAAGCTGTTCCTTCGTCTTTCACTTCCTTTATGTTTTTGCTCAAATGTCCCTGCAGTGAAACTCTTGCTTTTATCCTAATTGAAAGTCGCACACCCTCAGAATTTAGAGCCATCTCCTGTTCTACACTCCAGACAAGAGCCTGGGGCTTGGAATCTGGGACTCCCCGAGCAGTGCTCCTAGGATAGGGGTCTAGAATGCTCCTGCTTGCCCACGACCTTGTCCTCAGCCTGGCCTGTCCCCAGCTCACTCTGCCCCCTCCCTCCAGGAGCTCAGAAATTCACCCGGCGCACAGATGCCAGACGGGAAAATTAATTGGGCCTTGCTAGGGCTGCTCTCCCCGCTCCCCGTCAATAACAGCCGTAAAGCGGGATTTATGCGGCGGTGCTGGCTCCGGATGGAAACTAGGAGGAGGGGCAACGTTCTAGAAAAGTCAATCCCTTGCCATGAGAACAGGCAGCAGCTGGGACTCCAGGACCAGAGCCATCTTCCCATTGCCTTCCTGGAGGTCACACCTTTCCCTGGGTTGGGTGGGTGGGAAGAGAGGAAGATGGCATCTGGGTGGCCCAATCCTTGATCAGGGATCACCGACCTAATTAGAGTCCCCATTTCAAGCACCTACTGTGAGACAGGCCATGTCCCAAGTGTTTTTGGAACATTAACTGTTTTCATGGGGAGGTAGAGATGGATCTTTTTTCTATATTTTCTATTTTAACCATAGGGAAACTGTGGCACAGAGAGGTTAAGCAACTTGCTTAAGGTTGCACAGCTGCTTCTGACATGCTTAACCCCTGATTTAGGGGTTTGTGGGGACTGGGCTATGACGGGATGATGCAGGCAGTCGAAGAAAGCATGACTGGCCAGCTAGGGGACTCCAAGGACACCCTGTCCTCATTACCATTGTGCCTGGGGGCACTCTCAGTGATGCAGTTTCTTATAGGCTCCACTGAGGCACAGACTGGTTTAACTGAGCGCTGCTGGCCACAGCCATTGAATGGAAGCTGCTTGGAACCCCACATGTGCTGATTCCCTCAGCCTCTCTTGCCTTTCCTCCCTTTTCTCATCTGGGAAGGAGCTCTCTTCAGGCACCCTAGGGGACGTCGAGTAGGGTCTGGGTTCAAATATTGGTTCTGCTGTGTGACCTTGGGGATGTGTCTTCCTCTCTCTGGGCTCAGTGTCCTCATCTGAAAAACGGGGATGATCACCACTGTGCAGTTGTTCAGGCACACGGAGAGGGCAGATAGGGGAACATCTGGCCCTAGCCAAGTGCTCAGCAAGCCACCACTCTTATTATTATTCTTACAGCTTTTATATCGCCCCCCAACTGCAGACAGAGACAAGGCAGCTGCCTCTCCCTCTCTCCAGAGTCCTTCTTGAAATCCCCGGACCAAATCCAGCGGCCTCCGTTTCCTGCAGGCACTGCGGAGACGGTTTTGATGGACATGTTTTTTGCACAGAAAAAAGCTGGAGCAATTGTATTTTGCCAAAAGTGTCAGCCGGAGAGAAAATATTTCCCGCATCTCTGGCGAGTGTTGATGTGTGAGAGCTAGCACGTTGGTAGGGGATGGGGGGCTCCACAGGACAGGGGCCAGCTGTCCCCACCAGCCCCAGCAGCCTTTTCATCCTCCCGTTCCCTCTCTCCCTACAGCCCGGCCCTGGCTCAGCTCCCCACCCCCTCCCTCCCGTCTCTGCCTGGCTTCAGTTTCACATTCCCTCTCAGACACCCTCACCTGTCTCTCTCCCCGCCATAGTTTGGAATGAGAAAATGGCATTGGAGCTGTGATTTGCAAGAGGAAGCATTTGCTTGGAGAGGGGGGCGGGCAGGAAGAGAAATCCAGGCAGAGTTCAGCTTGTGCAAATGCCCTGGGGCAGCACCATGCCCAGCATGAAGGAAAAACAGTGAGGAAGCCCGCATGGCTGGAGCAGAGTGAGCCAGGGAGAGGGAGGAGGCGAAATGGAGCAGATTGCGTAGGACCTTTTGGGCTGTAGGGAGGATTTTGAGTTTTGTTCCAGGGGTACTAGGGAGCCCTGGGAGGATTTTGAACAGGGGAGGAGGGGAGGGGGGCATGGATCCAGTGCCCTCACATATGTGGGGGACAGTGGGAGATGAGACTCAAAATAAGACAACCTTGGCCTCTACCTCCCCTTCCACAGCGACAGAAAGGCATGTCCAATCAGCTCTGCTTCAGCGTTGAGGTACAAATAACTTGGAGTGACCAGAAGTCCACCACCGGGAAGGGGGGCGGCCGCTGCGACGGGTATGAGGGAAACCCTACACAGGCGTGATGCGTGATAAAGGACGGGGTTGGCTATGCGAGCTGATGTGAGCTGATGTCTGGGGTACGTGGCTGGGGCAAGAGGAAGCTGCAAAACAATGACATGGAGGAGAAAGTTCTGGAAGCATTTGTACCAGACTGTCAGTGGGGGTCACCCAAGGCAAACGGGTTGTTACAGCAAAATTTAATTTTGTTTTATTTTATGATTATTTTTTTAAAAAATCCAGATGAGATTAACCATAACACGAAATTAGCCGGTGCAGTCCAGTACCTTTCCTGGGTCGTCCTAGTTCTGAAACATTTTCATCACCTCCAAAGAACACTGAGTATCCCCAAATATTACTTTTTTTTTTTTTACATTTTTTAAAATTATTTTTTATTGTGGTGAAAGACACAAGCATAACTGTATCATTAGTGGCAATTATTGGGCAACTACTATCTAGTTCTAGAACATTCCATCACCTCAAGACAAACCCTGCACCCATTAACCATCACCTCCCATCCCCTCCCCATCCCTGGCCCCCACGAGCCCCCTTCCTGTCCGTGGAGGAGCCTGTTCTGGGCGTGTCACACACGTGGACTCACACCCAGTGTGGGCTTCTGTGTCTGGTTCCCTCCCTGAGCGTCGTGGGCCGGGGCAGCACGTGTCGATGCCTTGCTCCTGTTCGTGGCTGAATAATATTCCAGTGTGTCACGGACCGTGTCTTCTGTACACACTCATCAGCAGATGACCATTACGGTCATTTCCATCTTTTGGCTACTGTAAATAAGGCTGCCACGAACATCCGTGTGCAAGATTTTGCTGGAAGACCTAGTTTCAGTTCCTCTGGGTAGACACCCAGCAGTGGAGCTGCGGGGTCATAGGGTAAGTAAGTTTATGTTTACTGAAGAGCCACCAAACTAGTATTAATATTTTTTAAATTTTATTTATTTGTCCAAGAGAGAGATAGGGAGAGGGAGAGAATACAAGCAGGGGGAGCGGTAGGCAGAGGGGGAGGGAGAAGCAGGCTCCCTGTTGAGCAAGGAGCCCCATGTGGGACTCGATCCCAGGACCCTGGAATCATGACCTGAGCTGAAGGCAGCTGCTTAATGGGCTGAGCCAACCAGGCGCCCCCTAATACTAATATTTTTAAACCAGAGGAAGGCTCCTGGGGTCAGTGTGTGGTGGTGATGACTTTCAGGGGGCTGAGTGGGCTCCCCTGGGGGATGGAGGTCGCTGCTTCCATTAAATGAGATGTTACCCCTCAGTGCCAGCCAACTGTTGCCACAAGAAAACGTGGGTCCCACATGGCCAGATTCTCCCATTCTTCAAAGCAAACCCCAATTCTCATTGGCAGGAAGCTTCCAGATCCAGTGTTGCCAACGAGTTTTGTTTTTTTTTTTCTAAGATTTTATTTATTTATTAGGCAGAGAGGCAGGCAGAGAGAGGGGGAAGCAAGCTTCCCGCTGAGCAGAGAGCCCGATGCGGGACTCGATCCCAGCACCCTGAGATCATGACCTGAGCCGAAGGCAGAGGCTTAACCCACTGAGCCACCCGGGCGCCCCATGAGTTTTAAAACCCAAACAGAAACGCTGATGGGAGGAGACCCAGCTGGGGGCTGGATGTGGCCCCCCGGGTTGACAGCCTGCGGCCTCTGCTTCCCGCCGGTCTGTATGGTTTGAAGGGGACGGAGGACCTGGGTGGTCCTTGTGATCTGAAGCACAGTGATACACGCAAGAGCCCCCGTGGCGGGGGGGAGGGGCTCTTCCTGCGGCAGCCCCGGGGCAGGCAAATTTGCTGGGGTGAAGGGAGAGAGGAAAGGCAGTGGGCCCGGGGGTCCATCAGCGGGTCCCCAGCGGACTGAGAGCCTGGCGGGGTGGGAGCAGCTGCCCTCTGCCCAGATCGGCACAGATTCTGCTCCTTTTAAGTAGAAACCATGAAAACATCTGTATGAGCTCCGCACGGCTGCTGTAACAACGGATTTCAAACTTAGGTATTGTCTTACACTCCTGGAGGCTGGAAGTCAGCGATGGATTCGGGAGGCTAAAAACCCAGGTGTGGCCAGAGCCGGCTCCCCGTCCCCCCATCCCCCACCCGGCCACCAGGGAGACCCAGATCTGGCCTTTTCCTGGCCTGAGACCCACTCCCCCACTCCTTCCTCACCGCCAGCAGCGCAGGGGCCACGCATCTCCAGGACTCCGGCCCTCTGCCTCCCTCTTGGGAGGACCCAGGAGATCATGTTGGGCTCAATGGGCTCCATGAAAAGCATTTCTTCATTTCTTCCTCTCGAAATCCTTAATCCTTACTGCGAATTTCTTTTTCCCTGGCCTTGCCAAAAGGAAGTAGCAGCACACTGGGGGAGCTGAAGACAACAGAGATTTATTCTGTCTGTCCTGGAGTCTGAGATCAAGGTGGGAGCAGGGCTGTGCTCCCTCCGCAGGCTCTAGGGGAGGGTCCTTCCTGCCTCCTCCAGCTCCTGGGGGCCCAGCTGGTCTCTCCATCTCTGCCTCCCCCATTCCCCACCCCCAACCCCGGCCTTACTCCATCTCCATCCTCCTCCTTACATGGTCCAAGCTTGTTCCTGCCTCAGGGCCTTTGTCCTGGCTGTGCCCTCTGCCTGGAGTGCCCTTTCTTACCCCTTTTCCATGGCGGCTTCTCCCTCACCTAGAACTCAAAGCTCACGTCTTTAGATTTCTTCCCAGACCACCTGTGCTAAATCCTTCCCTTCCTCCACTTTCAGTGACTAATGTGACTCTGTCGCCCATGGGGGCACCTGCCCTGACACCCCATGAAATGGCCACCAGAGGGCACCTGTGAGCACCAGTCAGGCCCTGTCCTCTGTCCACAGCCCTCCCAGGCTCCCATTTCCTTTCGGGAAAAATCCAAATCCTCCCTGTGGTCCCCAAGACCCCGCATGACCTGCCTTGTCCCCTCTCTGCCCTCCCCCTCTCCCCTCCTTGCTCACTCTGTTCCACAGAGTGGAATGTATGCCACACCAGCCTCCAGGCTGTTTTTGGAACACACCATGTCCAGTGCTACCCCAGGACCTTTGCATAGGCGGACCCTCTGCCAACAATGCCCTTCCTCCAGATACCCACGTGACTCCTTTCTTGACCTCCCTCAGGTGTCTGCTCCGATGTCAGTGAGGCCTCCTGCCCCATTTGTAAAGCTCATTTTCCTCCATCTCTGGCATCCCGTACCCCTCTTCCTGCCTCTCTCTTCCCTGTAGTATTTATCACCAACATGCCACACGATTATGTATAATGTTTATTGCTCACTGCCCATCCTCCCGCTGGACATGAACCCCAAGAGGGCAGGCCCAGATCCCAGTCCAGGGCAAGCATCTGGGGGAACCCAGACAAGTTCCCGTGTGATCCAGGATGACTTACTTTCTGTTCTGGAGCCTCAGTTTCCCAATCTGTCTAGTGGGGTCCTGATCTGTCCATCCTTGTGGTCAGTGAGAGTCCCCAGCTGTCCCCTAAGTCTGCTTTAGAAGTTCCTGGCCAGCTGGCCTCCAGCACACAGTAAATGCCCAACTCTCACTCCCTCGGTCCATCACTCAGACCTGGAGTGGGAGGTGACAGGCCTGCAGATGCCACTGGCTCAGGCTGTGCCATTGGGGCCAAGACACTGTCACATTTAGTAAATTGCAGGCAGGCAGCTCCGGATGCTGCAGTGCTGAAGACAGGCGGGGCCATGGCTGGGAGAATGTGGAGCCCTCTTGAGGCTGGAGGGCTGAGCTCAGAGGTGGAGGCCTGGGAGCTCTTCCTGCTCCTCACTGGGCCTCACTTTCCCTATCAGCAAAAAGAAGGGCCATTGGGAACGTTGAGGCATCTTCGAGTTCCTTTATCCACATTCTGCACTAGTTCCTGTGAACCTCCATATATAAAGTGCATGGATGAAAGAAGAAGAAATAAAGTCTGAGCATGGGGCTGGGTATAGAAGTAGAGACTGTCTCCTTTGCTGTTCCTTCCCCAGCTCCCAGGATAGGGCCCGGAGCTCAACAAACAGTAATAGCGACGCTGACTGAGTTTCAGCTGTGGGTCTCTGGATGCACACTGAGAACTTTAGAAGGGTTTTCAGATCTCATTCAGGCCTCACAGCAGCCCTGTGACGTAGGGAACCGCCATTATCCCCATTTTGCAGATACCGCGGCCGAGACCCAGAGAGGGGAAGACACTCACCCGAGGTCACACAGCCAAGGATAAGGAACTGCGCTCGCGCTGGTCTCTGATCCTGTCTGCACCCTGACTTGCCACCCTCTGAGCCCCAGGGACCTTGACCTTCTGTCAACCAAGAAATGCATATTGCCTGGTCCTTTGGGAAGGGGGATTGGGCTCTTGGCCACGTTCCCTAATGACACAGGGGCCTCCAGTTTTCCCCAAGAGCAAGGTCATGACCAAGACCCCCCCTGCCCCCTCTTCCAGCCTCCCAGCACGGCTGCTGTCTCGCAAGGAGACAGCCAGGGGAAAGGATCCCTTCACTGAACCCTGAGCCAAAGGCTCCCCATCACCTCAAAACCCCAGTGGCAGGGACAGGACTGAAAAACACACAAGAGAGCAAAGGGCAGTGGTGGGGGAGCCCCCGATTTGTCCCCTGCAGCCTCCCTTAAAGAAAGGCAGGATAAAAAAAAAAAAAAAACACCAAGAGTCAGCCCACCGGCTGCGTGTGTATGCCTGTGTGTGAGCACACACACAGATCTATGAAATATTTAGGTGGTGCCCAGTGTGTTTGTGGCTGTAATTAATCTTGTGTCTTGTTGGCAGAGAGCAGTGCGTTAAGAAATTACTTTCCGCGGCCCCGGGTAAAGTGCAGGCTGGCGAGGCCCAGGCTCTTTCCCCGGGCGGTGGGGGTCGGGGGGTGCTGTGTGTGCAGAGGAGGACTGGGGGGCAAGCTGGTGGCCCTGGGCCAGCTCCTTTGGAGATGCCCCTTCCGCCCGCCATGTGTCCATTCCCCATGAGGGCTGCAATGTCCCCAACCCAACTGGAACCTCCCTGTGCCCTGGGCGCCGGGCTAAGTGAATGCTCTGTGGTTATTTCATTTTGTTTTTATGGCTTTATGGAGGTACGGTTTGTATGCGGTAAACTGCAAATACTGGAGGTGTGCTATTGGACGTGTTCTCTCTCCTCTCTCTCTCCCCGCCCCCACCCCCACCTGTCAGTCCATCAGGACAGTGGACGCCTCTATCACCCCCAAAGTTCCCTTGGCTGTCCCCGTAGCTCCTCCCTGCTCTCTGCCCCCTCCCCTGCACCCCCTCCTCCCCCTTCCCAGGCATCCACCCATCTGCTTGCATTTTCCAGCTGTCCTAAAATGTGCATCTTCTGCACCTGGCTTCTTGGGTCCAGCATAGCGATTTTGAGGTTTGCCCGTGTTGTCGTGTGTCTTTCTATGACAAAGGATTGGTCCGTGGCCTGCCGGAATCCCTGCTTATTTATTCAGCCACCTGCTGATGGACACTTGGGTGGCCTCCAGTTTGGGCTGGTAGGGATCCCGCTGCTCTGAACACGAAGCTACAGTTTTTGGGTGCATGGGGGGCTCTGGTTTCTCCTACGTAAATTCCAAGGGGTGGAATGGCTGGGTCATTCGGTCGCTGAGAGGTTCACTTTTAAAAAAAATATATTATTTGACAGACAGAGATCACAAGTAGTCAGAGAGGCAGGCAGGGGGCAGGGACAGGGAGCAGGCTCCCTGCTAAGCAGAAAGCCCGATGCGGGGCTCGATCGCAGGACCCTGGGATCATGACCTGAGCCGAAGGCAGAGGCTTCAACCCACTGAGTCACCCAGGGGTCCCTGTGGTTCGCTTTTTGAGAGATCAGGGGTAAGAATTTGAAACACGTTGCCAGTGCATGGGAAGTTCTAGGCGTGGATCTTGTTCCGTCCATGAGACGACTCAGTGACAAGAAGGGGAAACTGAGGACCGATCATACGGTGGGGGGTGGCAGAGCTAGGACTCAGCCCTAGGGCTGTCTGTGCCCAGAGCATCACCCGTGAGCTGCACTATGTTGAGCCGGGACGGAAGCGTGTGGGCATATCCAGCGTCTCCCTTTCTCTCAGCATGGCAGTGAGCAAGTCTAATTCTGCATGGTATTGTCCTGACGCCCCGATATCTAGTAGAGGCTCAATAAATGTGCACAGAAGCCCAGATGAGAGCTCTAAGTGTGGCTGCCAAGCAGATCTCACTCCCCACCCACCCACCCTGCAGTGGCTTCTTAGTGCTTTGGGATAAAGCTTAAACCCCTTTAAAGCAACTGAAGACCGACCTGAATTCTGGCCCTGCTCCTTTTGTTCCCGCCACACTGGCCTCTTCGCTCTTTGTGGACAGTCCTGCCTCAGGACCTTTGCACCTGCCATTCCCCCTGCCTGGAAGGTTCACCTCCCTGACTTCCCCACCCACGGCAGCCCCACCCAGTCCCCTCTGTGGCATCCATCACCTTGTTATCTCCTCTCACTAGCCCTCTTCGCTCTTTGAAATTCTCTTATATATATATTTACTTTTTAAAAAACCCCAATCACGCATTTACATAGTGCTTACTGTCTACCAGGCACTGCGGCAGGCATTCATTTAATGAGCGGTAACGCATCTAAACTTTTCTCCAACTCCCTGCACGAGGTACTACCCTCCTCTCCCTTTACAGATGGGGACACCGAGGCACAGAGTGATTCAGGCCAAACAGCCAGGAAGTGCGCGAATCCTGGTGGGGGAGGTCTGTGCTCACGGTCTGTCGCCCCCCCCCCCCCGTGGGACCCGCCTGACAGCTGCGGTCCCAGCACGGGGGCTGCTCGGTGCGATGGGCAAAGAGCCCCCTTTGTGCGGAGAGAGAAGCAGAAATCCTGGGGGTGGGGGGTTGCTGGTGTGCGGGTGACCTGCCTGGTGGCCAGGTTGGATCTGAACCCACATCCAGGGCCATGCTCCCCACCGTCCCCCAGAGCCGCCACCAGGGCCCCCGAACCGTGAGCTCAGAGCCTCGGAGTGGCCTCGGCGGGTGCTGGCTCAGACGGCGAACAGATGCTCGCTATTTTAAACCCACTGTTTAACTCATTAAGACAGCTGTTTCCCATCCCCAAAGTCGGCGGAATTAGAATTAAATTCATTCCAGAATTAAATACACACATACACACACACACACACCCCGCCACCATTTGGAGGCAAAACTTGTTAGCATTTAGGCAAGCCGCGCCTGGGTGCCTGGGGACGCAGCTCTGTGTCTGTCTGACAAGTTACATCACGGCCCAGTGGTTGCCGGCTGGGCCCGCGGCCAGAGCGCCCCGCGGGCCCCCATTCCTGGGCCGGCCAAGGCTGCTGCCATGATTGTTCACTTGGCAGTGGGGTGATCGCTTGGATGTCTCCCTGACCCCTCAGGCCCCGCAGGGTCCAGACAGAACTCAGTGTTTGTGCCTGAGCTGGCGGCTTCTTCTCCCGGGACCCATCCCACCTCCCTCCACCTGGGGCTCTCAGCGGAGTCCAGATTCACCTCCTCTTCCCCGTATTGTTAAAAAATGGTCAGGACTCCCTGGTGATGCTACTTGCAGAGGGCTTTGCTCCACTCCTGCCAGCTACTGCACTGGTCCGAGCCTCTGCTACCTCCTGCCCGGATGCTTGCCCCTGCTTCCTTCCTAGGCACCCAGATTCCATGGTTCACCCCAAATGGTTGTTTTTCCTTCCTCCTTCTCCTCCTTCTCCCTCTACTTCTTCTTTTCCTTAAGGCTGTTTGGGTATTTTAAATGGTTTGGAAATAATTTTAGATTTCCAGAAGAGCTGTACCCATCCCCATGGCCCAAAGTCCAGAGATCCTGTATACACCTCTCCTTGATGATGACATTTTACATAACCCAGCATGACAATCCAAACCAGGAAATCAGTGTGGGTTCAACAGTGCCAGCAAACCTACAGACCTTGCTTGGGTTTGATCAGTTTTCCCACAGACCGTCCTCTTCCTGGCCCAGGATCCCACCCAGAGCCGCTCATAGGCGTTGCTGCCACATCTTCCCGGTGCCCTGCCCTCTGGGACGGCGGTTCCTCAGTCTCTCCTCATGGTGCATGACCTTGACTTTAGGAAGAACACTGGCTGGGGATTTTGTAGGACGTTCCTCAGTTTGGGTCTGTCTGGTTATCGGCTCACTATGAGCCTGGATTGCTCATCTCCACCAGGTCCCGCGGGGGTCACGCGGGGGGGGGGCGACACAGGGGAGTCACAGGGGGTGACGTGGAAGTGACACGGGCGGGGGTGATGGTGCATCCCCAGGGCAGGAGATGAGGAGTCAGGTAAAGCTGATCGTCCCATCGCTGGCGATGTTAACCTTGATTCCCCAGCGACCACCGTGTTCCCCCCTGAAAAGTTACAGTTTTACTTTTTGAATGACTAAGTATCTCAGGAGCCCTGCTTGGCACCGTGCCAATACCCTGCCTGTCCTCACACTGTTGCCCACAGAGTCTACCTTGCCGTCTTGGATTCCTCTTGCCTCTCAGATACTCAATCTTGTCTCCTCGTGGTCTTCTGTCACGGCCCCTATCACCGTTGGAAATGCTCGCTCCTTTGTTTGGGTGCTTTCCTCCTCCGTTGGACAGAGCCCTCGGAGGGTAGGGACTGGGTCTGTCTCTGTCTTGGTCACTTCTGTGTCTCCTGTGTCCAGCCCGGGGCCTCACACACAGTGCCTACCCAGCACACAGTTGCTGGACAAATAAACAAAATGAAATGACGCCAGCCAGCAAACCCCAGGTCGATTTGGGGGGAGTGTGATTTGGTGGCAACCCAAGAATGTTCTAGAAGCAAAGTCCTTCCCTCCCTCCGGGCCTCTGCTCCAATGTGCGTCCCACCCAATGCCATCCCTGCTCAAGTTCCTTTCCTGCACTTCACACCCTGAAATTATTTTGTCTGATGCCGTTTATTCATTTAGCTAATTCGCTGTCTGGCTGCCTTCCCTTTTCTCAGCTGGACCAGAACGTCTGTAAGGTCCGGGGTTTTGTCTGGGTTCACGGCGGTCCGTCCAGCGCCTGGCACACTGTCCCGTGCGGACAGCTCCCTCTCCCCGCGCCGTCTTCTGTCTCCTCTGCACGAGCTCAGCTACGCCGCCCAAGAGCCGGGACCTCGGAGCAGGAAAGGTAGGAAGACAAATGAAACAGTCTGGCCTCGGACAGTAAACCTGTTCCTTTGCAGCTGCGGCTGGGCCACTGGGGCAGGAGATCTGGGGAATCTGGGGCGGAGAAAGGGGCTCAGCCCCTTCTTGGCTGTGGCACTCAGGAGGGATTGTCCCCTCTCTGGATGCTGCTGGCTTCCTCCTGGGAGACATGGGGAATGCACTGTCCCAAGGTCAAAGGGCAGCGGGAGGTCCCCGGGTGATGGAGTTCAGAAAGCCTCTGCTGACCCTCATGTTACCGATGGGGAAGGACGGGCTCCTTCAGCGAGGGCTGTGTTGGGCTTCAAGCCCAGCTTGTCCCTCACCATGTCAGGCTTGTCCGGGTGCCCAGAGGGGCATCTTGGGTCTTGAAGCCAACAAAAGCCGCTATGTGTTTACTGTGGGCCAGGTGTAGGGCTGAGGGGGGCGGGTAGAGAGAGAGAGAGAGAGGGAAACAGAGGCCAACACAGATAGACACAGGCCTAAGGGACAGACACGGAGGCCACGGAAAGAAACGTGACAGGCAAGAGAGGGTAAGTCCAAGAGAAACACAAAAGGAGATAGGGAAGCAGTGACACGGACACAGAGAGACAGGGACAGACAGAGACAGGGTCAGGGAACAGGGAGAAGGGCAAAGACAAAAAGAGATGCTCACACAGAAGCAGAACGATAGAGAGGGAGGGAGGGAGACAGAGATGCAGAAAGAAACAGGCTTAGAGATGCACACAGAGGAGAGGCACAGAGACAGAGGGGCCCAGGTGGGGTTAGGTACCTCCGTCTCCTCCCCATCCCAGCCCCTGCCCCAGCCCCACCCCCAGGGGCCGCAGGGTCTCCTGCACCGTAGCCAGTCCAGGGTATGAGAGGCTGCATATCCCCACAAGTATGGGTGAGTTGAATACTGACTCCAGCCTGACTTGCATGCGGGAAAGGAGGGATGGAGCTGTGTCTTGGAGCTCCGGGAAGTTATGGCCACAGGACACCCCATCTGGCATGTGTTTTATGTCCAACAGCCTGAGGAGCCAGGCATCTTCAGTGTATCCTAGCCCCCAGCACCACTGAAGGAGGCTCTCCCTGCCGCACATACCCTGGTTGGGGTGGGGGAACATGGGTTAGGCAAGAAAAGGAAATCAGGCTTACAATCATGCCCAGTGTTCCTTCTCCTATGAGGTTCTGGAAGCCTCACCCCTCCCCTATGAGGTTAGTTGTGTGGACCCAGAAACCCCCTCTTAAGCAAAAAATGAACATATTGGTTCATCTAACAGTTTACAGATGTGTGACCTTCAGGCTCAGCTAGATCCAGGTGCTCGGATGATGTTTTTAGGACCTGGGTCTCTCTCCGTCACTTTATTCTGCTTTCTTACACATTGCCTCTATTTTCAGGCAGCATCTTAGTTTTGGCTCCTCCAGAAGCTGACCCGAAGACAAGAATTTGCGTCGAGATTAGTTATTTTGGCAGTGATTTCAGAAGATGGGGGAGGGGAGTGGGGGTTGGTCAGAGGCAGGAAAGGGAGGGCAACTTAGAAGCAGCACTGTCAAGCACATTGTCATGGGGGCAGCAGGAGCTCAGTCCCACTGGGGTCTTCTGGGAGGTGGTGAGGACATGATCCTGAGTCATTTCATTGGAGAAGTGAGAAGACTGTCCCACTGGTCGTGGGTCCTGGGCCGCTCCCAGGGCTGGCTCGCCCAGGTTACCTGCACGTGGGCCAAGAAGCTTCCGGTAGCCTGAGGAGCCCTCAGAAGGAGGGCCAGACCGCCAACACTTTGATCTTGGACTTCTGGTCTCCAGAACTTCGAAAAAAGAAATTTCTGACCTTCTCAGCCACTCAGTTTGTGGTACTTTGTTACAGTAGCCCGAGGAGACCAAGACCTGCCGTTGACAACTGCCATCATTGGAGAACCACTTTCTCACTCCTTCAGTCACCAAACAGTCCCTAAATATCGACTCTCCTATTGTCCTTCGTTAAAAATTCTATGAGAGTCATAAAAGAAAAACCCCAAATCACTTGCCACCAAGAGATGAGACTTGCAAAATACAAAGACCCCCATGTTTTAAAATTCCAGTGGGATCAAGGATGGTCCCTTAGGAAAATTTGCAGTTGCTTGGAAAGGTAAACCTCAGAGGGACAGCAGGGGCAGGGGGGCCACCGCTCTGCCCCACGCACCTCCCCTCTCCTTCACTCACTCATTCAGGGCTGCTGTCCCCTCCGGTCCCCTCTCAGTCCCTTCCCTGAGTCTCTGTCACCTCCATGGCTTCCCAGCCTCCCTCTTCCTCTCCAGTCCCTGCCCTGCAGCCTCAGGAACCAGAGGCCTCTTTCAGAAACACTAATTGCTTTTTAGTTCAGGAGTAGTAAGTGAATCCGTTCCCATCGCGGGAGAGGCAATAGTGCAGAAATGTAGAGTGGAAAGGGGGAAACACAACGCATCCGCGTCCTGCTTCTCCACTTTCCTGCGGCTCCCGTGGTCCTCTGCGGCCTCGAGTCGGACCCTCTTTCCAGACACGCAGCTCACCTGTCCTCCCGCCCTCTTCCCCCCTCCCCTCCCCCCTCCCCCTGGCTCCCTCTCCCTCCTCCCCCCTTCCACTCTCTCTTCCTCCTCACCCTCCCCCTTCCTCCCCTTCCCCCTCCTGCCTCCTCCCCCTCCCTCTCCCCACCCCCTCCTCAAGACCTTCTGGCGCCCTGTTCACTTTCCCAGCATCCTGCACCCAGTTCATCTTACTCGCCTTACCCTGGGGCCTCGCCTGGTCGCCCACCTGGGACAAGGCTTTCAGGGACCGATCCTTGTTTCCAAGCCACTGTGACAACGTCCCTCTGCTGCGGGCGGGGTTGGAGGGGGTCATGAAACCCCAGGAATGTATCCTCTCCTACCTCGAGGCCAGGAGTCCACAATCAAGGTGCTGGCAGGGTTGGTTCCTCCCGGAGGCTCAGAGGGAGAACCTGCCCCATGTCCTGCCCCCCACCCCAGGCGCTCCCGCTCCGGGAGGCATCCCTCCGACGCCTGCCTCGGTACCACCCGGCCCTCTCCCCGTGGGTCTCTTCTCTGCTGCAGGCTGCGGGCTGCCCTGGGAGGCATCGGGCCTCCCAGACAAACCCAAGGAGCAGGTGGTCAGCCTGGCCAAGTGCCACTGAGGAGACAGAATGCTTGTTCCTGGTACTGGAGGCCGCCTTTGAAAGGTCTGGAGGTCAAGGACTTGGGATACATTCGCAGCATTGAGAAGCCTCGTCCTTCAGAAACCAGCAGGGTCTTGACCATCATGGGGACGTGGGGGGCTTGCAGGCCACACAGGAGAGTGTGGACTGCATCTGGAGGGCAATGCGGAGGACAGAGAACGGGGAGTTTAGAAAAATCCCTGACCAGGGGGCGCCTGGGTGGCTCAGTGGATTAAGCGGCTGCCTTGGTGTCCTGGGATCGAGCCCCACATCGGGCTCTCTGCTCAACAGGGAGCCTGCTTTCTCCCCTCTCTCTCTGCCTGCCTCTCTGCCTACTTGTGCTCTCTCTGTCAAATAAATAAATAAAATCTTTAAAGAAAAAAAAAACAAAAAAATCCCTGACCAGAAAGATTTCAAAGTGGAGGTGGGGTCTGGTCCGTGAGAGGGAAAAGGTCAGACTCCCCGCCGAGCACCAGTCCTGTGTTGTCTCATTCACGTCTCACCTACCCATCTTATAAGACCGGTTCCTCGTCATTGTGCCCATTTTACAGATCCGGAGTCTGGAGCCCAGAGAGGTCGAGTGATTTACCTGGTGTCACACAGCTTGTGAGTGGCAGTCCCGGCAATCAAGAGGTGAGCAGGCTGCCTAGCCCAGCGGGGGGCAGCCTCAGGGTGGGAGGTTTGGGGGGTGAGAAGTGGGGGGGACGTGAGGCTGAAGCGCAAGGTAGGAGGACAGCTGGGGACAGGCCGGAGAGGAGGCACTGAGGTGGGAGAAGAAAGCGGGTGCAGGACTGGAGGCCTACCAGGCAGTGAGGACAGAGGACAGGGACCACCCACGCCTGCGGGCTCCACCTGGACCGGGCACTTCTCTCCCCCCCAGATCACATCTAGTTACACTCCGAGGACGGGTGAGCTCAGACCGAAGTCCTGAGAAAAAGCTGGCCCCGGGAGAAAGGGCATTTCAGGCAGAGACCACAGCCTGGGCCAAAGCCCTGGGACAGGACTACGCCTGGTGTGGCCCGAGGTGTGAGAAGGGCAAGGAGGTCTGTGCAGCTAGAGCAGAGTGACTAGAGTGGGGAGAGAAGGGGCAGGTTTGGGATTTGGGTTTTAAGAACCGACCTCCTGGGGGAAGGGTGCCCTGAACAAGTCTGGGTCCTCCTGGGTATCTCAAAAGGGGGTAACATTGACATCCTCGGTGGGTCTCTGAGAGTCTTGGGGAGATAAGGCTTTCCAGTAGCAATGTAAGTCCTAGATTGGTGCCACCAGGGGCCATCAGCCTACTTTGGGGCACCCTGAGCTTTATGAGGTCCAGGAACCGGCTGCTCTGAGCATTCCACAAGTTTCCTCGGAGGCTGCTCAGGCCCCCCTGGGTGTCAGCGATCCAGGGATTCTGTCTTGGCAGACAGCCCTAGGCAACGGTGGGCCCCTGGGGACAAGATGGAACTGGACGATGTCACAGAGGCCAGAGGCATCTAGAACCCCAGGGTTTCCTGCTCTCAGTGTCATCTCCTGGCAAGACTGCCTGGGCAGGTCGGCAGCTCCTGAGACCCCCCCTTCAGAGACACGATGCATATGGGGCTGGCCCGGGAGCAGTTTCTGCCTAGGGACGTCCTGGCCCCAGCTGTCCCACTTCCCTGCCCCTGAGCTGCCCCCCTCCCCCGATTCGAGCTCACCTCGCTTCCCATCTCGGCCACGGGCCCCCCGGGAGGCCCTGGAGATGCCCGAAGGCCTCCGGTCTGCTGTCCCCAGCGGGACCTAGTCCACGCCGCATCCGGGGGAAGAGGAGGAGGAGGGGGGCGTGGCCATGGGGCAGCCGGCGCCGGCCCGGGCCCCGCGGGCAGTCGCGGCCTGGCTGACCTTGCTGGCGCTGCTGGTGCCCTCGGAGGCGCTGGTGCGGGCGGTGCTGGACGGCAACGCCAGCACCGTGGACTTCGCCGACCTGCCGGCCCTGTTCGGGGCGCCCCTGGCCCCTGAGGGCGTGCGGGGCTACCTGATGGAGGCCAAGCCGGCCAACGCCTGCCACCCCATCGAGGGCCCGCGGCCGGGCAACGGCTCGCTGGGCGCCATCGTGCTGATCCGCCGCTACGACTGTACCTTCGACCTCAAGGTGCTGCACGCCCAGCGGGCGGGCTTCGAGGCGGCCATCGTGCACAACGTGCGCTCGGACGAGCTGGTGCGCATGGCCCACGTCTACGAGGACCTGCGGCGTCAGATCGCCATCCCCTCGGTGTTCGTGGGCGAGGCCGCTTCGCAGGACCTGCGGGTCATCGTGCGCTGCGACAAGGGGGCCCACGTCGTCCTGCTGCCCGACTACCCGCCCTGCCCCGACCTGGACTGCCACCCAGTGCTGGCCGTCTCCTGGGTGCTGGGCCGCGCCCTGGCCCTGCTCGCCTCCGTCTTCCTGGTCCTCCGCCCGCTGTGGGGCTGGCTCTGGGCCCGGCGGAGCCGCGGGCCGGAGGTCAAGCCGAGGGCCGGCCAGAAGGCCCAGGTGCGCACCTTCACGCGGCGGAACGACCTGTGTGCCATCTGCCTGGACGAGTACGAGGAGGGCGACCAGCTCAAGATCCTGCCCTGCTCCCACACTTACCACTGCAAGTGCATTGACCCCTGGTTCTCCCAGGCCGCCCGGCGCTCCTGCCCCGTGTGCAAGCAGTCGGTGGCCGGCACGGAAGACGGCTCCGACTCCACCGTGGACAGCCTGGGCGACGAGGACCCCTCGCTGCCGGGCCACCGACCCCCCATCTGGGCCATCCAGGCCCGGCTGCGCTCGCGGAGGCTGGAGCTGCTGGCCCAAGCCGGCTCCCAGGGCCACTCCAGTGCCACGTCTCTGGGGGTGGCCGAGGCCACCGCGCCCTCCCAGAGACTTCCAGAACGGCTGTGAGGCACTATGGCTCCCCCTCCCTGGGGGGTTCTGGCGATGGATCGGGGCAGGGAGGATGGAAATGCTGAGTGTTTCTAGTCTAGAGAGAATAAAGAGGGTTTGAAAGCGGAGTCTCGCCCTGACTGCTGTGGGGCCGCGGGCTTCTGGCCGCCCGGGGCCACCCATGTGGCAACTCCCAGCATCTGCGGGCGAACAAGGAGACCCCCCGGGAGGGGTGGGCAGGAGAGGGTGTCTCCAGGGACGCTATGTCATCTGTCGCACCACTGGTGGCCTTGGGATGCCCCGCACCTCCTTTCCAATCCTGGGCATGTGGGATCCCAGCTTGGCTTGGTCCTTTTGCATTTCAACTTTTTTTTTTTTTAATAAAATTTTTACTTTGGACTGATCTTACATGTACAGAAAAGTGGCAAAGGTACTAACTCCAGAGAATTCCTGTGTGCCCATCGCCCAGCTTCCCATAATGCTCACCTCCTGCACATCACAGCAAGCTCCCCTGTCCCCACCGAGAAAGCGATGTGGGTATGTCCGTGACCATGAACTCATCTCTAGCTTTGGTGTGAATTTCCCCATCACTGCCGCTTTTTATAGTGATAAAAGTCACACACACCCAAGTACAGAGAATAGGATAATGACCCCCCCACATGCACCCATTACTCAGATTCAACAGACAACTCTCTCCAGGGCGACTCTCAAGTCATAACATCCTTCACTCTCCTCTGTCCCTTGTCATTCTGATGTAAACGCCAGATGGTTTTCATCTGTAAACATCTGGTGTTTCTAAAGCAGCAGCCCTTGCCTGGGTTGGGGGTTCTGTCCCCAGGGGACTCTGGGCGATATCTGGGGACATCTGTGGTTGTCATGCCTGGTGGGGGAGAGGAGGTTCCTGGTGTCAAGGGGGTGGGGACCTGGGTGTTGCTCAACACTCTCCCCGCCACCCCGCATGCAAGACAGCCTTCGATGACCTGGTCCTGGGGTTAGCAGTGCCAAGGGGCACAGCCCCTGCACCAAGATAAGACTTTTTTTTTTTTTTTAAACATGGGGCTTATACTCAAGACACAAACCAAGATCCAAAACCTGAGATGAGACCAAGAGTCAAGTGCTTAACTGATTGAGCCACCCAGGTACCCCCTAAGCTAAGACTCTTTAAAAAAAAAACAAAACCCACAAACGTCAGTATTGTGTTAAAAATGACGATTCCCTGAGAGCATCAGATATTCATCCAGTGGACACATGGAAATGCGAACCCTTGTGAAGCGCGATTTTTTAGGTTGTCTGGGTCAGGACCTAGGTCAAGTCTAGAGTCAGTGGTGGTCTCCTAAATCTTCATTGACAGCCTCCCATCTCTTTTGCCTCTTACTTTTGCCTCTCTCACTTTTGCCTCGCGATTTTTGCAATCGTTGAAGCCACTAGGTCACTTACTCTGTGGTGACATCTCCCACCTGGGCATTGCCGAGCTTGCCCCCCTGGTGCCGTTTAACACGTTCCTCAGTTCCCCTGTGCCTCCTGTGAGTTTGCAGCGGGATTCAGAGACCAGCTCAGATGTGCCTTAATTTTACCGCGAGTAAATAAGGTGCTTCTTTAGAAGGGTTGGGCCATTTCAAGGGTCTTCTGGGCACTGAATGAGGGTCACTTGCTTGGGCAGGTGGCAGGCATGATGAGGAAGGCCTGGGAGGGAACACTGGATCTGACACTGCTGACACTGGAATGGCGAAAAGGAGGTGAGTGTGCAGGAAGTGTAGTCCAGGCTGAGGGAATAGTACATGCAAAGGTCCTGGGGCAGAACCAGGCCTGGCATGTTTGAGAAGCAGTACCAAGGAAGGCTTTGTGGTTGGAGCAGAGGGAGGGAGGGAGGTGGGACAGGGAGGAGGTGAGGGCAGGAAGGGAATGGGGGCAGTTGGCATAGGACCTTGTAAATTTGGGGAAGGAATTTGATTTTTCTTCTGCGATGCTGAGTAAAACCACTGAAGGGGTTTTAAGAAGCTCAGACAAAATCCTTCTCAGCAGCACTTCTAGGTCTCAGTTTTTCAGGTGAGGCAACTGTGGCCCAGAGAGGACAAGTCACTCTCTTGGGGTCACAGAGCAGGTGCGTGATGGTGGAATTTGGACCCAGCAGTCTGGTCTTGGGAGGTCTGCTAGTGAGTATGTGTGTGCAGTCAGAGATTTCCTGTGTTGCACATATGGAAGTGTTTTTCACTTGTGCTTTGCTGTCTTCATGACCAAGACAAAGCTCGGAAACTTCAAGGTGGGTGAAGGAAAAGGGTCTCCCTTCTTGGATTGATGATGTCAAAGGATAGGCCCTTGGTCGTGGCTCTGGTGTGTGTGTGTGTGTGTGTGTGCATGGGTGTGTGTAGGGGTGGGCTGAGGTCCTTGCACATGATCCCTGAGGGGCTGCAGCTCCGTGATGAGGACCTCATACCCAGCTTCTGAGGGCCCTTGTTCCCAGCTCTGTGTAATGCCACAAACAGAGGCTACACTTTCCGGGGCACCCTGTTTTAGTCACTGGGAATGGCCCATGGCACTTGCAAGGGAAGGATAGGCCTCTCTGTCCAGCAGGCATGAAAGGGGGTGAGAATGGAGAGATGGACTGGGAGGGATAGATGTAGCAGTTAAGATTGGGGTTGGTGATGGGATCCAAGACCCAACCAGAGCAGATTAAGCCCATGGGGCTCATGAATATGAATAGTCAGTGCAGGGATGGCATGGAGGCTCTACAGTGTCCAGGGCCTGGAATCCTCCTATATTATTGCTCCATATCCTTAGCAAGTAGGTCACCTCCTCATGGGACAATGCAGTTGCTTGAGCTCCAGCTATCACATCTGCATCCCAGTCAATGAGGAGGAGTGAGGAAGGGCTCCCCACTTGCTTTTAAGGTCACTCCCAGAAATCCCATAAACCAGTTCTGCTCATACCCCATTGACCAGAACCAAGTCATGTGGCCACACTTGCCTAAAGGGACACTGGGAAATGTAGTCTTTATTCTGAATGGCCAACAGTCCAGCTGAAAACCAGAGGTTTCTATTCCTAGGGAAGAGGGGAGAAGAGAGATTAAGGTTGGCCAGCACTGCCTCCCACTTGGACACACTGTGGAACATGGCTCACATGTTTGTTAAAGGAGAGAAAGGAAAGGAAAGGAAGGGAATCTTCTCACCTTCATCTTGAGCCTCCTTCAAGATCACAGGCAGAACAGAGAAGTTAGGCACATCTCAGGTCATGGGACAGATGACTTTTCTCACAACCAGGCTGCTAGGAGAAGGAGTGAGCTCACCGTCCCGGGATAGAAGCCAGCTCTCACCGAGGCCCTGCTGTGCTCCAGGACTCCTGGCTTCCACCAGTAACCCTTCCTGAGCCTCAGTCTTCCCATCTATACAATGGGCACAGCAGCAGCAATGGGCTCCACAGGGCTCCCTAAACATGGATGTGATGGTAAGCATAGTGCCTGACACTAAGTGTTCTGTCGGTATTTGTAAATTGACTAAGCGACAGCCCACAGCCCAGCTAGAATACTGGGTTATCAGAGCTGTGTGGGGGAAGCCCTGGCACTGTGTTAGCTCAAAGGGGGGTGCCTTGACCCAACCCAGAGAATGTGGGAGGCTTCCTGGAGGTGTTGTCTTCTTGATGAGAGCAGAAAGAATGGGAATCAGCCCTGTGAAAAGGAAGAGCGACCCTGGCACCTAAAGCAGCACAGGCAAAGGTCTGGTCTGGCATCCAGTGGGTACTTAATAAGTGTACATAAAGTCCTTGCCCCTCAGTCAGAACCTGCCCCCTCCAAGAAGGGGCCTCAGTTTCATCCCAGCCTCCTTAGTCCCCCAACGCCTGGGCCCGGGCACTTCTCCAGCCGCCTTCAGGGAGCCTGGGCGCTGCCAAGGACTGCCAGCTTAGCGAGGCCGGCCGGTGCCAGCCTCCTTGGCCCTGCTTGGCTGCCGCCCCACGTAAGCACCAGCAGAGGCCTCCTCCCACCCGTCCAGACAGCATCCATCTGGGCTGTCTAAGGGGGAGTTGGCTAGATGGGGAAACTGAGGCTCAGGGGTGGGGGGGTGGAGTCAGGGGCATCAGCAGCTCCGGGCGTGATTCCTGAGCACACACGCTGTGCCAGGCTCCAGGCCACTTTCCTTCCGCACGAACCCCTTGCCTCTCGAGCCAGGCTCCTGTCCAATATCCCCATTTTCCGGAAGAAGAAATTGAGTCTGTGAAAGAAGGTGTGGTTTGCCCGGGGCCACACACCCGGCCGCTCGCTCCCGCATGGTTTTTAACTGGCTCTCACTTTGACTTCTGCCTTCTGCTGGCCTCTACCTCCCCAGCGTGGGTCACAGCTCCAGCTGTCCCTTCAACAATATGCATAGGCCCCCTTCTCGCCTAGGTCTTCACTGGGGAGCCTAGACACAGCCGTGACTGAGATGGACCCAGGCCCCACCTGCATAGGACGCGCACTCCTCCCCCGGTGTTGGGGAGGGACCGTGATGAGTTGGAGGGAGTTACAGGTGTTGAGGGCTCCAGCCTGCAGGGTCGAGGAAGGCTTCTCGAAAGGGGGGCATCTACCTCAAGACATGAAGGACAGAACAGAAACAGTTTGGCAAGAGGTGGAAGGGTGCTCAAGAGGGAGGGAACAGCATGTTCAAGGAGCCAGAGTCCTAAAAGGCACAAAGGCTCTTAACCTAACTGGACATGACTCCTGCCTCAACACACATGCGCATTTTTGGTTATAACAAGTAATGACACCTCAAGTTTGTAACCACACTCTCTTCAGCCTTCCAAGAGTGTGTGGTCTCAGCTATTCTAGAAAACAAATGGAAGTAGGTCCTATTATGAACAATCCCATTTTTCAGATAAGGAAACTGAGGCCCAGAGAGGTTTAAGTGGCTTGCCCCCAGGGAAAACAGCTTAGAAGGGACAAAGCTGGGTGCTACACTCTAGAAGCCCACCTTTGGAGGCTGTTGGCATCATCATCCTGGACAATGGTTGAATTGAAGGAGTGAATGGTGGAATGAGAGGCAGAGAGATCCCCTCCTCCCAGGCCAGGATTCTCAGGGCACACAGCACCCCTGGCTCTGTCCCAGCTCCTCCTCCCAATCTCATTTGGTGGGTGCCAATCCACTCCAGTGTGAGCTGAGGACGCTGTGCTCTTCACCTCCTCTACTCCACACGCTCTGCTCCTCATGATACAACCAATAAAAAGCGGGTTCCAAGGAACTTATTGTCGCTCTCAGCGGCTACTGGAGGCCACTGCAGAAATGGTGGAGGCTGCAAGGAGGCTGAGTGCCAAGTTCTCACCCCGATGGCATCTGGAAGAGGGGTGAGAGGCTCTGATTCATCCCTGGATCCTCCTTCCTTCCTTCCTCTGGCCCCACCTCTTCTCCATGCCCTGCCCTCTTCTTTGCCCACCCCTCCCAGCCTCCCAGCCAGGCCCAGGAGGGGAGGACGTTTTTAGGAACAGATGGCTGCCTTCCTCGCCCAGCATTCTGTCAGTTAATTAACGCCGCCTGTAATTAAACTTCCCACAAATTAGCTGTCAGCTACGCTAAAGGGAACCGTCCCTCTCAAATGCCACCTTGACTTGCTGAATTGTGAGCCTTGTCGACAAAATAATTAAAGGCAGAGGGAGGCAACCAAAATTTGGAGCCTTTTCCCCCTAATATCTCTATCTGTGTCCATGGCTACACACTCCCATCCAGGACTTGGGGATACAACCAGGATGTTTCCTGAGTTGCCATGAATTATTGCCCTCCATTGTGGAAGGAATTATTACTGAGCTCCTGCTGTGTGCCAGGCACTGTGCTAGGATCTGGGGACCCAATGGTGACCGAGATAAACTGCTTTCTCAATGCTTCCAACCTTGGCATACATTTTTTTAAAGGGAAGGAAATAAAGGAAGTTATTAGAGCTGGGGGGGGGGGAACACTCAAGGAGAAGGGACAGTCAGTGCAAAGGTCCTGAGGTGGGACCAGGTGGAGATTGATGAGGGGGATAAGTGGGTAGATTTGGGATTGATTCTGCAGGCAGAGGCAACAGGGTTGGTGATCTATATAGGGGGAGGGTAAAAGAAAGGGAAAGAAAGGAGCTACGCCCAGGAAGCAGAAGAAATGGAAAGTTGATCCATAAAGTTGCTGGATTTCCAGAGTGAACTCTTTTTCAAAAAAGAGAAGTCTTCAGCCTCAGACACGCCCATTGTCAAAGCCAGGGGAGCATGCTTGGATAGTAAGGCCCCCCAGCTGCAGCCCCCCAGCCTCCCCTTAGCGGGGTGTCTCCCTGGCATCAAGCATGGGGGCAAACGCTGTCCACACCTGTTAGAACATAATGAGGTCCCGACAGCTGTCAAGCTGAGCCCCAGGGAGACCCCACGGGAGAACATCGATGTGCCTGCCAATGTTCAGGCTGGAGAGGCTCGAGCCCCCGCTCCCTGGGGTCCAAAGAAGGTTCAGGGAGCTTCACCTGAACGTCAGGAAAGCAATCATGGACCTCGGCATCCTTGCCTTTCCCAGGACACTCTGCATCCCCAAAGGACAGATTTCAAGCCCTTGAAGCACCTCAGGGCCTGGGCAGAAGCTCTTCCTTCCCTCCCTCCTTTCTTAACCTTCAGATCTTTTCTCAGGTAACACCTCCTCCAGGAAGCCTCCCTGATGCTCCAGCCTGAGTCCTCTGGGCAGGGGCTGCTTTGGTCACTGTGGTGTCAGAGAGTGAGTGACGTGCAGGAGCTCAAATATATATTATTTAAGACTAAACACTAATAGAGCTTCTCTGAAGCCCTTGGGGCCAGCTATGTTTTGGAATTCTGAATATCCTAAATTTTAAGACACGGACAAGAGTCACTCAACAGATATACTGTGTCATACTCCCAACAGGGCCTGGGCTGCCCAATCTCCCCTCCTGGTCAAACACAGCACCAATATGACGGGAAGAGTCACAAGAAATGGGACAAAGGAAAACCGTATGGGTTACACCTCAGTCAAGGCTCAGAAATAGGAATGCCCCGAAGACCGGCTTGCAGGTGCTCGCCTCCGCTGCCCGTGGCGGGAAAGGCAAAATGGTACAGCCACTCGCAAAGACGGTTTGGCAGTTTCTGAAAAAGTTAAACACACACACCTACCATATGACCCAGCCATCCTCCTCCTGAGTGTTTGCCCAAGAGAAACGAAAGCATATGTCCAGACGAAGACGAGTGTGACAATGTTCCTAGCAGCTTCATGTGGAAGAGCCAAACACAAGAAACAACCCAAACGCCCATGAGCCCTGGCCTGTCCGCGCACAGCAGGACAGCAACGACAGGGAACAGGAGACACGGACGTGTCACAAACCTGGAGCAAAAGAAGTCGGCTTCCCAAGACCGTGTCCTGTGTGATTCTATTTACATCCATTTTTAAATTTGGCAAGGTAATCTGTGATGACGGAGTCTGAGAGCTACCTGGGTGGGGGGCGGTTTCCCTGGGTGTGGGGTGGGGGGGATTTTTCCCTGGGAACCCCCATCTCCACCCCAAGCCTTCTGGGTGGTGGAATGTTCTATACAGAGTCCCAACTAAGGTAAGCTGGAGGGAGGCACTGTTCTCGGTGACAAACTTCAAGGAAGCACCCAAAAAAATCAGCAATCAAGGTAAGTAATATTTAATGATAATATTTTTAAAAATCGAAATTGATGCAAAAAAAAAAATTCCGGGCTGAACAAAATATCAGAATTCCTCATCAAGACAGGATCTCACCTAGCATTTGTACCCATCAGTTCCACTCCCCACTGCCCCCTCTGGGGCGCTGGCCTCCAGGATCTTGGGTGGTCAGGTAAAGCTGTGCACTTCAGTTGTGTGCATCTGTGATGTGGATGCTAAGCCTCAATAAAGCAAGGAAAAAAGGCAGATGAGACTTTATCTAATCTCGAGAACGCCTAAATTAAAAAAAAAAAAAAAGAAGAAGAAGAAGAAGGCCCAGTATAACGGCTGGGGAGGAAGGGGGATAAAGGAGGAAGAAATGAGTGTATAAAAGAACAAGTGTGTGTGTGTGTGTGTGTGTGTGTGTGTATTGGGGGCAGAGGTGTCAAATGTTTGTTGAATGAATACAGCAGTGAATAAAAAGGCACAGGCCCCCAGCGCGTCTGGAGCTCCCAATAAATAAACAAGTGAAAGTGATAATTAAGGGGAAAGCCCCTCCTGCTCCCCCCTCCTCCGTCTCCACCGTCCCTGCCAACCCCTAGGCAGCCTCAGACCCGCACGCGGCGCGGCCCAGCTGCCAGCACACCGGGGGGTGGCCGCTGCCGACCCTCTCCACCCTCGGTGAGCCCCGGGGGACCGGGGGCTGGGCGCGATTTCGTCCCCGCGGGCCCGGAGCTCGTAGACAGTGGACACTCCATGAATGTGCAATTATCCAGAAAAGTCGATCAAAACTCTGGGGTGTTTTGATTGCTGGGGGGTGCGGTGGGGTGGGAATCTTCCCTCCTTCCTTCCTTCCGGCCCAGACCAGATTGCTGGGGCGCGCCTGTGGACCCGAGGGGGAGCGCAGGGGTCTCTAGGTCTAGCATGGGCCTTGAGAAGGGGAAGGGCAGGTAGGGGTCCCACGGTCAGGAGAGGGTGCAGGTGCCTAGGTGCCACCTCGGGGCGGTGCCAGAGGCTGGAGGGGACCCCTTCCCGCGCCGCACACGGGCACCGCCTTCCAGGGGGCGAGGAGAGACCCGCCTCCAGGCCAGCCAATGGGAACGCGGCTGAGGCGCATTACCTCATCACGCGGCACGGCCATTGGCTGCGGGCTCCCGGGGGGTGGGCGCCGGGCTCTGCTTTCGGGGACCTGCTGGAGGTTGCTGGGGCTTTCTGGGAGGGACCTAGGGGGCCGGGGAGAGGAGAGGGGAGGAGATGGGCGGGAGCGCGTGGGTGAGGAATTTGCAGTATCTGCCGGGCTGTGAGTGTGTCTTTATGAAAAGCGCGTTGCCCTTTCCTCGGGGTCGCCCTCCCCGGTCTTCCTGAGGCCGATTTTAGGGAGAAAGCAGGAAGGGGAAGGGGAGGATCCTTTCCACTAAATTAGAACCCCCCCCAGGTTAGGAGCCCCCTCCCCTGTACACAACACACACATTGTCTGCATGGCAACGTGGACGGCACCCCCGCCCCTGGGTCAAACAGAACCTCAGTTTGCATGTCTGTCTGAGACCCCACCATTCATTCCTCCCACAGAGTTCGGGGGGCACCCTCCAGCCACAGACAGCCTCGGAGCACCGGCAGGCGGCAGGTCCCCTGCCTCGCTCTCAGAGCCTCAGGTCTCCACTGCGTAAAATGGGGTTGATTAAGGTCTCCCTTTGACAGGGAGGTGCTGTAAAGTTTCGTTCAGTCAACAAGCACATATTGACTACTTACTGTATACTGGGCCCTGTGCAGAGTACTGTGGACACGGGGAGACCCAGGCAGGCCTCAGCTCAGCTCTCTAGACCTTCAGTGAGAAAAACAAAGGTAAACAGGTAAGGATCCACTTGGGAGGACTATAGCGCTCTGAGGAAAATGAAAGCAAGGAAGAAGATGGAAGGAGAGAGTGGGATGCTGCTCGAGCCCAGTGATCAAGAAGGGCTCACGGAAGAGGTGATGCTCGGGATGAATAAAAAGAAGCTATGAGAAGATCTGGAGGATTAGCATTCCAGGCAGAAGGACCAGCAGGTGCAAAGGCCCTGAGGCAGGACAGCGCCTCGCTTGTTGCCAAAACAGCGGAGAGGCCATTATGGCTGGAGCAGAGTGAGCCAAGGGGAGAGAGAGAGAAGGGGAGGACAGGGAGGAGACTGACGCAGGTCACCCAGGGCCTTGGTTGGGATGGAGGTGGGGTGGGGGGGAGGACTTGGGCTTTTACTTACCAGAAGTGAGAGCTCTGGGGGTTTGTGGGCAGAAGGGGGGGCGGGACCTGACCCAGGTGTTCATTGGCGCCCTCTGGTGGCTGCTGCGGGGAGGACAGACTGTGTGTGTGTTGGGGGGGCGCTGGTGCTAGGTCGGGAACCAGGGTACCAGGGTGGAGGAGACTGTGCTGGTCCCCGTGAGTGATGATGGAGCCGATCAGGGCTGGAGCCCTGGGGGCGGTGACAAGTGAATGAGATAAAGGTATATTTTGGAGTCAAGAGATTTCATTCCACAAATGTCGGGTTGCAGGGAGGCCGAATTTTGGTCCTGGCACATGACTGGGCCCACAGTAGCTGCTCAGTGAGGACCCCTGAGTAGCAGCTGGATAACTGGGTGGCCGTCTCCTCCCCACTTCCCCTAGGGCTCCACACTCAGGACCAAATGAATGAGTGAGTCACCCCCGCTGAGTGGGGGGTGGGGGAGAGGTATACACTGGGCACTGACTCAAGTCTCCCGCCCAGGCATCTTTGACTCATTCACCTCCCCCCCCCCCCCCCCCCCCGCTTCTCTGTGAGTCCAGGTGTGCCCCCCAAGCGAGATGAGTAACACACTGCTCCCCGATCTCCAGGGTCCTCCCACCTTCCTGGCTGAGAACACTAACTCTGCAATTCCGGTCTCCACCTGACCCCAAAGTCCCCACCAAGTCCCTCAGGGTGGTTCTCAGCCCTACCTTACATACCTTTGGGACTGGGAAGCTCCCTCTTTTTGAGCAAGTCAAAGATCTTATGACTGAGCCCCACATTGGCCTCCATTGGCAGGGATATCTTTTTTTTTTAGGGATATCTTTTAAAATAAAATCTGAGCTGGACCCCATCACCCTCAGAACAACGAGGTCTTCTCAGTGTGCCTTAAAAGGTCCCGCGTGGTCTGGCTTGCGCAGCACTCAGCGCTGTCTGCATATTTCCTTCCCAGCCTTTGCACAAGCTGTTCCCTCTGCTTGGAAAGCCCTTCTCCCTTCCTTCTTCCCCTGCCTGCCTCATCTCAGCAGTTGGCATCTGCTCCAGGAAGCCTTCCCCCACCCCTGGAGAGAGTTAAAGAATCATCTCTCCCCTGGCTACATTGTCTCCCCACCCTTCCCAGCCCGGGCAGATGGACTTCCCACTCGCCAGGGCCGGCCTCTGGGCTGGTGGCTGGCTGCAAGGCTCCGGAGCTCACCAGCCAAGACCAACGTGGCAACTGCTCTCCCCAGAGCTGCCCCTCGGGCTCTCCCTGAGGGCATCTTCGTTTAAAACCCTCCGCTCCCACCGGCTCCCGCAGGCCCCACCCCCCGACCCCCACCCCCACCCCCACCCCCGCACAAGCCACAGCGGAGCCCCCTTTGAAGAATGATTGACTAACAGCCATTAGATTAATGGGCAAGGCGCGTTTTCATTTCTGCTGCCTCTACAAACTAAGTGTTCCCGTGTAATTACAATTAAGGACATGTTGGCATGTGACGGCTCCTGGCTTCCCCGCCGCCCTCCCCCTCGCACAGGCTCTCTGCCGGCTCCCTGCCCCTTTTGTGCCTTGGCTTTGGCCTTCCCTCGCTTGGTTTTCTTCCCACCTTCTTCCTTCTCCCCACCTTTCTGCCCGGAGAGCTTTCTCCTCCTCTCTTCCCCTCTCTCTTGCTCTTTCTGTCTCTCTCCCTCGCCGTTCTCTCTCTCTGGTCTGCCCCTTTCTCTATGTCACAATTTCCTCGGGCTTTCTGTCTCTCTCCCAATTTGTTCCCATCCCTTTCCTTCTTCGCCTGTCTCGCTGTGTCTGTCTCTTGATCTCTCATCCTTTTGCTTGCTTGCTTTGTCCATCTTTGCCAATAAGTCGAGAGTCCTTTTCCCTCCTTTTTAGCCATGCCTAGCCTGAGTCAGTGAGTGCACCTAGACCCAGCTGCCTTAGGACCCACGCCTCCTGGGGACAGGTCTCTGTTTGGAGGCCTGAGGTGGCCCCTTGTTTTTTCCCCAAGTTTCTCTTTCTCCATCTGTGAAACGGGAAGCAGAGGGGGGAGCCAGGGGTGCTGGTCTCCGGGCTGTGGATCCAAGCCCCTGGCCCATGCCCGACGCAGGTGGGCAATCCTGGGGGAATGGCAGGAGGAGTTTTCTTCCTGCCTGTGAGGCTCAAGGCCAGAGGTGAGCTTCCCCGGACAGAGGGCAGGTTGTACTACTGTCTCTGCGTCGGTGACCTGGTGTGGAGGATTTGTCAGAGTTTTCCCTGGTGCACTAGGACGCAGGACTTTTGATAGAGGCAAGGCGGGGCTTCTATGAGGAATCTCATGTCCTCTGATCCTGTCTGTATCCAAGATTCTCCCTGACTTGTCTAGCCTCAATACCTGGTTAGCGTCCAGTCCCCAGTACGTTCCAGATTGGGTCCCATTTCCACTTCTTTGCTTAGGTCAGTCCACGCCCCCCTCCCACTCCCCGCAGGCCAGGCCATCCTTCCCTTTCCGACCCCGCACCCTACCCAGGGCTCAAGTCTGGCACTTCTTTTTTGTCTCGCCCCGCAGTGACCTAACACAGTTTGCACCTCCCGTCGGAGGGCAACGTCTACTAAGGAGGACCCTCGCCATCTTCGTCATCTTCATCATCCCGGCATTTCCTGAACATTCAGAATGTGCCATGTGTCCTGCTAAGGGCCTGACCTGAATCCTCTCAGATAATCCATTATTCACCAGTCTTCTAAGACCAACACAACCACTGTACCCATTTCACAGATGCATACACTGAGGCACAGAGAGCCTGGGCTACTTGGCTCTAGGTCATATAACCAGTGAGTGGCAAAGCTGGGATTGGAACCCAGGTCTGGGTGACCCCAGACTCACCCCCTCCCCACTGCCCCACCGGACGTGAATGTCAAAACTCAATTCAGCTTCTCCTTGCCGCCCTCCCTGCCCCGTGGCTGAAACTGGGCTCCCAGATGACAAACACAGGCTGTCAGCGGCTCCTCTGGCCTCTGATAAATCGAGAGAATTAAAATCCATTTAGAGGGAAATCTCTAAATAGGTCTGTGTTTTGTTTTGTGTGTGTGTGTTTTTTTTTCCTGTCTTTTTTTCCCCCTGCTGTCTCCAGCTGGGTAATGTATTCTAGGAGCAGAACTGAATCTGACTTAATTGAATTTAAAAGCCGGTATTACATCTGCACCTTGTAAGGGAAAGTGGGTGGAGAGATGGCTTGCTGCTGAGATCCGTTCTACCCGGCATCTCTGATCTGTGCACCGAAGAAGGGACGTTAGTCCCCGTTTGGGGTTCCTTGCATGGGGCCTCCCCGAGCCTGACCATAAAGGGTGGGCTTTGGAGGGAAGAAGCCTCCAGACTCGCAGATAAGGTGGGTGCCTGGGGCCTCCGGAGAATGGGTACAGTGAACCCCACAGCCATGGGGCCAAAAGGAAGCTGTTACTGGCTCCGCCCACGACCCCCCCTCCTGTCAGCCCCGCTTCCAGAACACACCCCCAGACGCCCACTTCTCACCCTCTCCCCTGTCAACACTCTGGTCTGCCTTGTACTCATTGCTCCATTCCAGATCTTCCGCAGCAGCCAAAATGGTTTTTTCCCCCCTTCTTCTTCTTCTTTTTTAATTGTAGCTCTTTTTAAAAAATGTGGTAAAATATACATAACATAAAACTTACCATCTTCACCATTTTTAAGGGTACAATTCCGTGGCATTAAGTACATTTACAATGTTGTATAACCATCCCCACTATTTCCAAAAAATTTTTATCACCCCAAACAGACACTCTGTACCCATTAAGCGGTAACTCCACTGTGTGAAATCACACAATTTTTGTCCTTTTGTGGGGGGGAAAAAAAAGGCTTATTTCACTCGAGCATAATGTTTTCAAGGTTCCTCCAAGTCATACCATGTACCGGTACTCCATTCTTTTTTTAAGCTGAATAATCCCGCACCGTCTGGAGGGGCCCTATTTTGCTCATCCATTCAGCCATCAGTGGACACCTGGGTTGTTTCCCCCTCCCGGCTCTCGTGAACTGTGCTGCTGTGAACGTGGGTTACAGATATTTATTTGAGTGGTTGCTTTCAGTTCTTCTGGGGATATACCTAAGAGCAGAATTGCTACGTCCATACGATGATTCTATGCTCAAATGGTTTTTAACAAATGTCACTTCCTCGCCCTTTCCAAATTTGTCCGTGGCTTCCTAGTGTTTACAGGAAAGTCAAAACACCCTCCCATGGCCCTCAAGGTGCTGCCAACGTTCCAAGCCTCATCTCTCGTTACTCTCCAGTCACACCAAATCACCCTCACTTGCCCCTGGGCCTTTGCACATGCTGTTTCCCCTCCCCAGAGTCCTCTTCCCAATTCTGTATTTTGATCTGACATCTAATTTTTCCTCTGCTTTCAGCTCTCAGTTTTTTTCTGACTCTAGGAAATCCTCCCTGATCTCCCTGGCTGGATCAGGAAGCCCCTCTTCATTCTCAGAGCTGCCTGAGCAATCTCGTCTTGGCCCTGGTCATGGGTCACAGGTGACCTGTCTGTCTGTCTTGGTCACTGCTGGGGATGCACCCAGTAGGTGCCCAATACTTGCTGGCTGAACATTGCCATGATTCTTTCTCTTGTCCCGCAGACCCCATGCCCTTGAGAAATGAGACACAGCCACTTCCAACTTCTTCCAACTAATGGCAGATTTCAAACGGTATCTTGGGCTGTCGATGAGAAATAGATCCAATCAATATGCTTGTTTTTCATCCTGCGGTGCGTCTGTGATAGATGGGCAGGCGGGTGGGAGCACTATGAAGCTGAGAGAATTTTCTATATGTTCCAGGCTCTGGGCAGACTGTCTTCAAAAAGCTATCTGGCCCCAACTCAAAATGAGAGAGTCATTAAGCACACACACACACACACACATGCACGCGCACGTGCACACACATGCGCACACATTGCAGGAGAGCGTCTTGTCCTCAGCAGGTGGGGGAGGGACCCACAATTAATACACACTGCAAATGTCGCCGTCTGTGTGTGCAGACAGCAAGGTCCACGGCTGACAGGGAGCAAGAAGCAGTGGTTTTTGTTTTTTGTTTTTCCCCCCAAAAGCGTGTCAAAGTTCTCCCCGGAAGTGCTGGCAGTGGAGTCGGGGCTGAGAGATTTTCCCTGAAGCTCTGAGTTTGGGTCGCCTGCAAGAGGGCCCTGAGGGGAGGATCTGGGGGCAAAGAGAACACGTGGGAGGGGACCCCAGGAGGGGCAGCGGGAGGTGAGCGAAGGAAAGGAGGAGCCAATGTTCATGATCCTGAGCAAGTGATGGCGGAGGGCAACCAACCGGGCTCCGTCCCCCTGGGAACCCCAGGGAGAGGGCGAAGTGGGCACGTGAGCTGCTGCTCCTGAGCGGGTATTTAACCCCCAGCACCTGTCCCTCACTGGCCCAGGGCTGCCTCCTGAGGCTGAATCTCCCTGACCCTTCCTGCCTCCCCTGCACCCAGCCCAAGAAAGCCTCAGCTAGTGAGTGACAAGTGACGGCAGAAGGATGCTGTCAGCAGGGACCTCGATGTGGGCGCTGAGGCTCGTGGATGGGGCAGTCACAGCATCTGCTAGGCACGGGGGTGTTCTCTATTTCCAATCGCCTTCATTCGTTCCAGAAGATTTATGAAGCTTCTGCTGGGTGCCAGGTGCTGTGTTGGCAACTGGGGACAGTGGTGAACAGGACAGACCCAGTCCTTGTCTCCTGGAATTCAAGGACACATACCCAGGCAGCTGAGGCAACTCAGAGGCTTCTCCTCTCCCAGCACTGGGTAGGGGGTCAGGGGACGCTTTCTGGAGGGATGGCATTTAAAGATGTGTTAGATGAATGAGAAGGAGAGGATGGGGCAAGGAAGTGTATTGTCCCTAGGCTAGGAGGCATTTTGACAAACAATTTGGACTTTTTCTTGACGGCACTGGGGAGCCATGGAGAGCTGTAGAGGGGTGGATGGGAAGGATCAGGAAGGGGAGCTGGTGTGGGTGATTGAAGTGATGCACTGGGGATTGGGTAGGTTGCACCTGGTGGACATCCGAGAGGAGGTGTCCCAGGGGCACTGGCTCTGAGGCCAAATCTGGTTGGAGATGGAGGTCAGGGCATCGTCAGAAGCCGCAGAAACACGTTTCCGAATTTGGGTTGTCCAGGAAAAAGGCCAGAGCGTTAAATAATAACCCATCAATTAATGATAATGATTAATAATAATAATACATCAAGTTCTTTTTTTTTTTTTCCTGGGAAAGGAGTAAATATTAGAAGCCCCATCCTCTGGTTGTGTGCACTGAGCCCGCAGCCTCACTGTTCCCTAACAAGAACGCGATGAGCCCTGGAAACCCTTCAAACCTCTCCGGCGGCGCCCTGCGGCCACGTGGCCACGGCTGACCCAATCAGGAGGCCATAGGAGGAGGCTTCCGTGATTGGCTGAGATCATCTAAGCCTGCCCTGTAGTTGGGGTGGGGGGACAATTAAACCAGAGCACTGGAAGGTGGGAAAGGTGCAGATTGGTTAGCGTAAAACACCCTCCGCTCGGCAGACCTCAGGGACCCAACGCGACAGACGGCTGTTGCGCACGTAAGGTGCAAACAGGTGTCCCGGCTTAGCAAGCAGCTTTTCTCCACCCGGTGACTCGGGAACTAGCTCCCTCGGTCTTGTGGCTCCTCCATCTTCGACGTGGAAAGAGCTTGGCCAGGACTGGAAGTGACAGAGTCCTCACTTCCACCCACATTCCACTGGCGGAATTCCGCTGCCCCGACGGAAGGGGTGCTGGGCATGTGGTCTGCTGGGTGCGTAGAAGGAGGAGCACACGGATGTAGCCAAGGCTCTGAAGGTCTGTAACATGCGGTACCGCCCCCAAGCGGGGGCAACACCTGGGTGCTGCTGTCTCCTGAAGGTGGGGAGAAGCAGGTTGGTTGGCGAAGGCCACAGGTGTCCACCAGGATGACCCTTGCCACTAAGCAGTGTAGTGAAATTCTCTGATCCGTCTCACGATGTTGCTCAAGGGGTGGAAAATGTCCTCAGTAGCTGAGAAGCTCCTGTTGGGTAAGAATGAGATTTGTCTTGGTGACGATTGTGTCTCCATATCCTAGAACCGTTCCTAGTATACAGTAATTGCGAGATGTGTATTTACTGAGTGGATGAGGTGGCTGAGTGGGAAGGCGGGTAGGTAGGTGGATGGGGGGGTCGATGGTGAAGGGATGGGTGTAAAGTAGATGGACGGATGGACGGATGGATGGACGGATGGACGGATGGATGAGTGGGGTGGTTGGAAAAATGGATGAATGAGTAGATGGGTGGATCTTTTTATGGGTGAAACCATCTCTTCTCTGTGTTTGGGCTGCACTGATAACAGCAGTAGACACAAATAGTATGAACCCCCAAGTAGATCCCTGCCCATAATTCTAGAATTCTAGGCTATCAGGACCCTTGTCTGTCTTGGAGATGGACACCAGGCTGGTTGGTAACCAGGACATGGTTTTAAGCTACATGTAAAACTTGAACTCCCCTAACTCTCATGGCAAGAGAGTGCTTCCTTTCACTTCTTTTTGAAGGAGAAAGTCTTAATTGGGTGCTAATTGGTCTTTAACACCTCTTTGATACCTGGGATTCTCCCTTGGACAAAGAAGGAGAGGAAACCCCAGTGCACAGCCCTAGAGACAACCGTCTCTAGTCAGAAATTAATAATATGATTTAGTTTTTATTGAGTTAACTTCTACTTATGGTCATTGATGCTGGCTTTTCATTTACAGTCGTGATAAACAATTTCTTTTTAAATAGATTTAGGATTTTAAGAAGTGGGTCAACTTGAAGGAAAATATTCAGGGAGTAATAGCTTTGGAGGTGGAAAGGTGGGGTAAGATGGACTACGCTTGGAGAATCCCGAGGTGTGGGTAGTCTCACAGTTGCTGTGTGGCCTGGAGAAGTTCGCTGCACCTCTCTGATGCCCAGATTCCTCATCCAAAAAACGCTTTCAATCCTCCTGATGTCCTGGGATCGTTTTATGGATTAGGTGAGCTGACACAGGAGTGTGACCCTGGAAATACGTCCTTTCCCTCTCTGGGTCTTGTTTCCTCGCCCAGCCTTAGAAAAAAAGCAGGGGATGAAAATTTTCTCCTGGGGTGAAGGAGAGCAAAAAAACTCTTACCTGTCCAGACCCTCGGGAGATTTGGGGGTGTCTTTCATTGCGGGGATATGCTGTGTTTAACTTATTCTCAGGAAAACTTCTGTAGCCCATCACCTGTGCTGGTTTTCTTCTCTGGAGAGTATGAACCTGTGGACAGAGGCAAGGCCTCCCTGGACACACTTTCCACTTGCTCTGCAGTGTCCCTGAGACCTGGATAGAGGGCCGCCCTGGGGGGTCTGTCCAGGATAACCCTCCCGTCCACCAGAGTGTGTGGGGCCTGATGACAGGGCGGGAACGCCTGACCTTCCTCCTAAGTCGGGCTGTGTCCTCCTCCGGTCCCCCACCCCGAACCTGACCGGTGTGTTTTCCCTCGATGACATTTGGAATCTTTTAATAGTTGTCACATTAGCATACATTTGCATACCTTATGCTAATCAGGCTATTTATTTTTGAAAAAGCACTTTGACTTGTGGGGCCCTTTCTCACCAGGGATCTCACGGTGTCTTTCCTGGAGACTGGCTGCTTCCCCTGGGGGGGCGGGGGGGAGGGGAGGCTGCACCGGCGAGACCCCAGGCAGGGGCGCCCACCTCATGGGCGCACCCCGGGAGAGGGGCATGTTGTCCAGCCGGCCCTGGCGAGGCTGGTACGAAGGGAGACACTATTCTCCAGCCCATTTTGCAGACAAGACTGCAGAGGCAGGATGGACATGGCCTTGGTGGGGGGGGGTGGTGTCCCGGAAACAGCTCCCTGTCCTACACCACCTCTGGCTCCCACTGGTTGACCCCTCAGGCTGCAGCCCACAGCTCCGCCTCTTTCTCCCGAGGAACTCCCTGAAAGAGTCATCTACACTCGCTGTCCCTCTACACTCACTGTCTTCCCACTCCCCACCACACACCCACACTTTGTCCCCTTCTCACACCTTCCCCTTTCCACCGCTGAAACCCCTCTGGTCAAGGTCAGGGGTGGCCTAGTCTATCCTCCTGATGCCCCTCCTCTGCAGAGTCTGACCCCCTCTCCCCTGCACTTGCTGGCTTCCCTCCCGTCTCTCCAGCCCCTCCTCCGTCTCCCCCTCCCGCACCCCCCACGCTTGACTCCAGTGGGGTCCGCTCTGGGGCTCGACCCACCTCTATGTCCCCACTACACCCACAGCCTTGTCTCCAGCCTTGAGTTCCAGGCTTGGGGTCCAGCTGTCCCTCCATATCTCCATGTGGGGGGCTCCCAGGGAGCCTGCACTCAACACAGTTCCCCGGGCCTTGCATGCCCCCAGACCTGCTCTTCCTACAACCCTCTTCTTGGCTGAAGGCAGCCCCTTCCATGGAGCTGCTCAGTCTGGATCCTGGATACACCCTCCAGCCCCACATTTGCAGCAAACCTTGGCTTTCCACCTTTAAGAATGACCTGATGTTCCCTCATTTCCCAGATTCCACCCTGCTTAACTCCCTGCAGACTGCCTTGCCCTCATCTCTCATCCCCAACACCCCTGCCTGCACTCTGGTCCAGCCACCCTGTTCCTCCAATGAGCCCGATGCAGGCCTGCTCAGGGCCTTTGCATCGGTTGTGCCCTTTGCCTGGGGTGATCTTCACGTAAGTCTGTTCTGTTTCTTGTTGTATCCCCAAAATAGTGAGTGAGAACTCAGTGGACATCTTGCTCCCGAGTGAATGTGTCTGCAGAGACAAACAGCTCTGGACAGACATAAGCCCCAAAGTTGGAGATGGTAGGCGGTGTCCGTGTTTTCTGAAGGATTATTTCTCTTTTCTAATTTTCGCCACCAGAAATATAACTCCGGTGAACGCTGAGACAAAACATCTCAGTGCTCTTTGGAGGCAGAGCACCATGGTTGTGTGATGCTGAGCAGCTGTGAGCCTCTCTGACCCTCAGTTTTCTCATCGGAAATTGGGGATCATCCTAGCACCACCCCCAGAAAACCCCTTGAGAGCCAACCCTCTGTCTGGAAGAAAGAGTTGAAATCCAGTTTGGGCGGTGACTTTTACAAGGCCTGAGGTTTCAACATTTTCAATAAAGAAAAACAAATCTAGGCCAAAGCTTTTTTCTGATTTATAGTAATTGCAAACCAGCAGTAGTTACTATAATTGTCCAGCGGAGGGGGTCGTGGGGGGCTCCACACGGGGTCCAATCAGCCCCGGATGGGATGTGGCCCCAGTCAGGTTAAGCAAACGCGTTACTTTAATAACTTGGGGAGGCGGCTGGAGCCATTAGCGAGAGGGGAGAATAAATATTATCCCAAGAAACTCCAGAATCGGCGGTTTTATCACTGAGAATTGTCCCCGTGCTATTTACTTTCAATTTAGGTTTTAGGGAAAGTGGCTCTTGGCAAATTTTATGTGTGAAGGAGAAGAACTGGATTTTGCAATCCGAGAGGAAAGGCTCCATGGTCCTGCTCTGGCCCCCCGAGTCACCTTCCCGCCTGATCCCTCTTCATGTCTGAGCATTGGGTCCCAGGCTCAGGAACATTCTGGAAGTGCTGGAGCTTTCCCTGATTGCTTCAGAGGCCGGGGGAGCATGGCAGCAAATATCCAGGGACTTGGTCTCACTTAGTTACAAGTGACTTTATCTATCCTCTGATCTGTTCTGTTTGTTTACTGATGGGGCA
The DNA here is from genome assembly GCF_020171115.1 of Neogale vison. Taxonomy (NCBI): domain Eukaryota; kingdom Metazoa; phylum Chordata; class Mammalia; order Carnivora; family Mustelidae; genus Neogale; species Neogale vison. The sequence continues at coordinate 220,735,525 of NC_058096.1, forward strand.
AACAGGCCCAGAACGGGGCGGTCATGAGCTACCGGACTCTGCTTGCCTCCGTCCTCTTCCTTTCTATACCTCCTCTCACCCAAGAGCCCCCCTTGGCTTCCTATGGTCTCCAAGGATAAAACCCTCTCGGGTCATATGTCATATTCAGAATATAATCTAAAATGGATTGTAGATCTACATGTGAAATGTAAAACCATGGCATGTTTAGAAGGAAACCAATTAAATCCTCAGCGCCTGGAGTTAGAGAAAGACCAGACATGACCCCAAAGGATGATCTATAAAGGAAAAAACTTGATCTTAGACTCCATCAAAATTAATAACTTCTGCTCTGACAAAGATACTGTTAAAAGGACAAAAACACAAGCTAGCTACAGAATGGGATAAAACACTTGGAAGGATCCAACAAAGGATGTGTACCTAAATATATATATATAAAGGACTCCCAAAACTCAACAGTAAGAAAACCAACAAAGCAGCCGAAAAAAATGGACAGAATCAGGAACAGACATTTCACTGAAGGAGCTATGTAGATGGCAAATAAGTCCAGGAAAAGACGTTGAACATATTTGCCAGTAGGGAAATGCAAATTAATACCACATGTGGCATGTTGCTGCATACCTGTCAAAATAGGTAAAATAAAAAATAGCGATAATGCCAAATGCTGGTGAAGATGCTGTGAAACTGTATCACTCATTCTGGTAAGAATGTAAAATGGTACTCTGGAAAGGAGTCTGGTGAAGTTTCATTTCATTTCATTTTGTTTCATTTTGTTTTGCAAGGCTAAATGTGGGCTTGCCACATGACCCAATGATTGCATTTTGGGGCATTTATTCCAGAGTAATGAAAATTTATGTTTATACAAAAACCTGCCCAAGAATGCTCAGGGTAGCTTCATCTGAAATTGCCAAAATCTGGAAACAACCCTGATGTCCTTCAAAAGGCTGGGGTGCCTGGGTGGCTCAGTAGGTTAAAGCCTCTGCCTTCGGCTCAGGTCATGATCCCAGGGTCCTGGGATCGAGCCCCGCATCGGGCTCTCTGCTCAGTGCGGAGCCTGCTTTGCTTCCTCCTCTCTCTCTCTCCACCTGCCTCTCTGCCTACTTGTGGTCTCTCTCTCTCTGTGTCAAATAAATAAATAAAATCTTAAAAAAAAAAAAAGGTGAATGGCTAAGCCAGCGGGGCTCCATCCATACCTTGGAAGTACGACTCGGTAAAGAAAAAGAATGAGCTAGTCATAAATGCAATGATGTGGATGGGTCTCAAGGGAATCATACTGAATGAAAGAAGCCAGTGTCCAGATGTTACAGACTATATAGTTCATGTGTGCAGCATTCTCGAAGTAACAAAATTATAACACAGAGGACAGAGAAGTCCAGAGGGGAGGGAGGGAGGTGTCTGTGGCTTCAGTAGTGTAGCATCTGTTCTGTGTCTTGGTTACGATACTGGTCCTATGAATCTACGCATGGGATAGCATGGGCCACAAGTACACACACACACATGCACGCACACACATGCACATGAGTGTGTGTGAGATAGGGGAGATTGGAAAAAACTTGATGCATTATATTCATGTTAGTTTCCTGTTTATGATGTTGTAAGATGTTGGCATTGGGGGAAACTGAGTAAAGAGAACATGAGATCTTTCTGTATTCATTTTCTCTTTCAAAAACACTTTTACTGAGCTAATTCACGTACCACGCAATTTCCCCATTCAGTGTGCAATTCGGTGGTTTTTAGTACATTCGCTGTTAGGCGAGCATCCTCATAACGTAATTTCAGAACACTTTCATCCCTCCCACCCAAAAAGAAACCCATTAGCAGTCATTCCCCACGTCTTCCTTGCTCCCGCCCCCGGCAACCATCCATCTCTGAGGAATTGCACTCCTGGATATTTCGTGTGAATGAAACCAGACGCTGTGTGGTCTTGCTTTTTCCCTGAGCGTAGTGTTTTCGAGGCTTGTCCACGCTGTGGCAAGTATCAGTGCTTTGCTCCATTTTATGGCCAAATAAAATTCCATTGTGTGATGTACCACGTATTATCTATCCTTTTATCTATCGATGGGCGCTGGGGTTGTTTCCATTTTCTAGCTATTAGGAGCATTTGTGCATAAGAATTTGCATGGAGGGGTGCCTGGCGGGCTCAGTCAGCAGAGCGTGTGACTCTTGATCTTGGGGTTGTGGGTTCGAGTCCCACGTTGGGTGTAGAGATGACTGAAATAAGTAAAACTTAAAAAGACTCTGCATAGACAAACATTTTTATTTCTCTTGAATTTGTAGGAGTGGAATTACTAGATCGTCTGGTAACTCTTTGCTTAATATTTTGAGGAACTGCCAGACTGTGTTCCAAAGCCATTACCCTGATGGGAATGCCACCAGCATTAGCAGTGGCTGGTGGTCCCCATTTGTGCATATCCTCATCGATACTTCTTATTGTCTATCATTTTTTAAGAAATCAATCCTAGGAGGTATAAAGTGGCCCCATTGCACATTCAATTTGTGTTTCCCTAGAGACTAATCATTCTGATCATTGCATGTGCTCATGGGTCATTTGCGTATTTTCTTCGAAGAAATGTTTATTCAAATCCTCTGTTCCCGTAAAGATTCGGATTATTGATTTTTCTTGGAATTTTGAGAGTTCCTTATGTACTCTGGATAAAAGTCCCTTCTCTCTCTCCATTCTGTAAGTTCTTTTCCTTTCTTGGTGGCATCATTTGCAGCACAAAAATTTAAATTTTGGACGTGATCCAATTCACCTGTTTTTTTCTTCTTTGGTCCCTGTGCTTTGAGTACCGGATCACTGCTGCACCCAACATCATGAGCATTTGCTCCCATGTGTTTCTATATATTTTTTTAATAACTGCTTGTTGTACAATTTTCCCTAAATAAAAAGTTAAAAAAAAGAGAGAGAGAGAGAGAGAGAGGATGGGTGGGTGGCAAGTGACTCAAACTCTTCATCAAAGAGGATAGTAGATTGCAAATAAAAACATGAAAAAAATGCTGAACATCATTAGCCTTTAGGGAAATTCGAACGTGAGCCATCGGCGGATACTACTGCTCACCTATGAGAGCGGCTAAGGAGCATCGACAATACCAAGTGTCGACAAAGATGTGAAGCCACCGGAACGCTCGCGCCAGGCTGCCTTGAATGTGCGGTGGCTCAGCCGCTCCAGAAGACCCTTTGCCCGTTTCTCATGAAGGTGAACATACATTTGCCATGGGGTCCAGAAACTGCATTTCAGCGTGAACTCAATGACCCCGGTGAAATGAAAACTTACCTTCATTCAAAGACCCATGTGTGGATGTTTACAGCATCTTTCTTCACAACTGCCCCAAACTGGAAACAACCAAAATGCTCTTCAGAGGATGAAAGGGTAAACAAGGTATGGTCCATCTGCACAACGGAGTACTCGGTCGTAAAAAGGAATGATTACTGGCAGATGCAACGACGTCGTTGATTCTCCGTGGTGTTATGCTGAGGGCAAGAAGTTAGACACGGGGCGCCTGGGCGGCTCAGTGGGTTGAGCCTCTGCCTTTGGCTCAAGTCATGATCTCAGGGTCCTGGGATCGAGCCCTGCATCAGGCTCTCTGCTTGGCGGGGAGCCTGCTTCCCCATCTCTCTCTGCCTGCCTCTCTGCCTACCTGTGATCTCTTTCTCTGTCAAATAAATAAATAAAATCTTAAAAAAAAGATTCATTTATTTGACACAGAGAGAGAACACAAGCAGGGACCCTGGGATCATGATCTGAGCCAAAGGCAGACGCTTAACTGACTGAGCCACCCAGGTGCCCTCACCTGTGTCTTTAAAGAGGGAAGCAGAGAAAGATTTGCCTACATGTGTGACCAACCAGGCAGAGACTGAAGCCACATGGCCACAAGCCAACGAACGCTGTAGAAGCTGGCAGAGGCAGAGAACGTGGGTTAACTTGCCGGGACGTTACAACGGAACGCCACAGACCAGATGACTTAAGCAGAGACGTACTCTCTCACAGTCCGGGAGGCTGTAAGTCTAGCATCCAGGCTTCGGCAGGTATGGTTTCTTCCGAGGCCCCTCCCCTTGTCTTGCAGGTGACGCGTGTTCTCCCATGTGCTCGCATGGTCTTTGCTCTGCTTGCCAGGGTCCTAACTTCCTCTTGTAAGGACACCAGTCCTATTGGACTAGTACCCAACTATATGACCTCATTTTGCCTTAATTGCCTCTTGAAAGCCCCAACCTCCAAATGCTGTGAAGGGCTGGGGTTAAGATTTCAACATACAAATTTTGGTGGGGACATAATTCGACCCATAACAGAAGGGTGTGTTCCCTAGTTTCTCTGGAAGGTGTGCAGCCCTGCCAACACCTCGATTTGGGCCTGGGTAGTCTCATTTTGGACTTCTGACCTCCTGAATCGTAAGGGGATAAATGTATTTTATTGGGTTAAGCCACCAAGTTTGTGGTCATTTGTTAGAGTCGCCATGTAAGAAACTAACACAATAACAATTTCAGAAATACAAAACTCAGGACATCTGGGTGGCTCAGCCGGCTAAGCCTCTGTCTCCGGCTGTGGTCATGATCCCGGGGTTCTGGACTGGAGCCCTGAGTCAGGCTCCCTGCTCAGCCGGGAGTCTGCTTCTCCCTCCACACCTCCTCTGCACCTCCTCCACCATGCTCTCTCTCACAAATAAATAAATAAAATCTTCAAACACATATGCAAACACACACACACACACACACACACACACACACTATAGTGACAGAAAATAAGAGCTAGGGTTGGGGGCAGCATGAGAGAGGTTAGGGGAAGAAGGGATTTCTCTATATCTTAAATGGTTTACTGAATATATGCATGTGTTAAATTTCATAGAACTTAATATACCGTATCAATTGACTAAAAGACAAAAACCACATTGCCGTCTCAACAGATGCAGAAAAAGCATTTGACAAAAACAACACCCTTTCATAACCAAACACTCAATAAATAGAGGGGAATAGAAGGGAACTTCCTAAACCTGAAAAGGAGCAACTATTTTTGAAAACTGACATCATCAAACTGACATCTGACATCATATTTGATGAATGCTTTCCCACTAGGATCACGAACGAGACAGGGGTGCCCACTCTCACTATTTCTATTCAACCTCTTACTGAAGGTTCCAGTAGGGCAACTGGGGAAGGGAAAGTAATAAAAGCTATACAGAACGAAAGGAAGAAGTAAAATTATCTCTATTTGCAGACGTCACTGTCTTATATAGAGGAAATCCTAAGGAATACACACATGTACACCATGCATTGGCGTGCACACACAAATATTAGAGATAATAAATGAATTTAGGGAATTTGCAGGATGCAGTCACTACAGAAATATCAGTTGGATCTATATATATCAGGAGAGAACAATCTGAAGATGAAATTAAGAAAGGAATTCTCTTTGCAATAGCATCAAAAAGAGTAAAATTATTAGGAGTAAATTTAAAGGGACGCCTGGGTGGCTCAGTTGGTTAAGCAGCTGCCTTCGGCTCAGGTCATGATCCCGGTGTCCTGGGATCAAGTCCCACATCGGGCTCCTTGCTTGGCAGGGAGCCTGCTTCTCCCTCTGCCTCTGCCTGTCATTCTGTCTGCCTGTGCTCGCTCTCCCCCCCCCCCGATAAATAAATAAAATCTTTAAAAAAAAAAAGGAGTAAATTTAAAAGAAGAGGTGCAGAGCTTGTACTCTGAGAACTACACAATATTGTTGAAGGGAATGAGAGACCTGATTGAAGACATTACATGTTCATGCACCAGACGATGAACTATTGTTTTCTTTTAAAGATGTACTACTATTGGGGTGCCTGGGTGGCTCAGTGGGTTAAAGCCTTTGCCTTCAGCTCAGGTCATGATCCCAGGGTCCTGGGATTGAGCCCCACATCGGGCTCTCTGCTCAGCAGGCAGCCTGCTTCCTCCTCTCTCTCTACCTGCTTCTCTGCCTACTTGTGATCTCTGTCAAATAAATAAATAAAATCTTAAAAAAAAAAGATGTCCTACTATTGTTACTACTCCTAAATTGATCTGTACATTCAACACAACCCCTATTAACTCTCAGCTGACTTTAATATTTTCTTCTTTAGAAATTGATAAATGGGGTGCCTGGGTGGCTCAGTGGGTTAAGCCTCTGTCTTTGGCTCAGGTCATGATCTCAGGGTCCTGGGATTGAGCCCCACTTCGGGCTCTCTGCTGAGCGGGGAGCCTGTTTCCCCCTCTCTCTCTGCCTGACTCTCTGCCTACTTGTGATCTCTGTCTGTCGAATAAGTAAATAAAATTTTAAAAAGAAATTGATAAACGAATCCCAAAATTCATGTGAAAATCACACTTCCTGGTTACAAAACTTACAGCAAATCTGGAACCATAAAGATGGTCTGGTACCTGTGTAAGGATAGATATACAGGTCAATGGTAACAAACTGGGAATAAACCCTCACATTTATGGTCAATTGATTGTCAACAAGGACCAAAAACAATTCATTGGAGAAAAGAATAATCTTTTCAGCCAATGAAGTTGAAACAATTGGGCATCTGCATGTAGCACAAGAATGCTGTTGGACCCCTACCTCACACCATACACAAAAATTAACTCAAAATAGATCATAGGCCTAAATGTGAAAGCTAAAGCTATAAAAACATAGGGATAAATCTTCATGATCTTGGGTCTGGTGGTGGTAATTTAGATACAACACAAAAACACAGACAATCAAACAAAAGTTAGGCGAATTGGACTTCATCAAAATTAAGTATTTTTCTGCTTTAAAGGATGCCTTTGCAGAATGGGATGAGGGACTTGTATCTAGATTCTACAGGGACTTATAACTCAATAACAAGGCAACCCAACTTAAAAAATGGCCAAGGGGTCTGAATAGACCTTTCTCCAGAGAATGTTAGGTCCGTAATCCCGAAGGAGCAAGACTGATACAAAGTGAAGGTCAAGCAAAGCTTTATTTGGTGCCAAGCATCAAAAATGAAGCCGACCGGTGGGGCCGCCTCCTACAGAGAGGGCGACCCCTCCCTTCCTTACCGACTAACTTTTAACGGGCAAAGGCCATGTGGTTGAGCCTGGCCACACACAGGTGGCCAATGAGATTGCAACACACAGAGAAAGCTGCACAGTCATGCTAGGTCACACACGAGTGACCAATTGAATCACAATTTACCCTATAGTAGATATTTGAACTGGCCTATCACCCTGGTGATAATTGGTGCCCAAAAGGCAGGGTCCACACTCCTTGGTAGCTAGGGAGACAGTATGCGCACCCCTTTGATTGGATGTCTCCACCTGGCCTGACTTGCCCATGTATTTGGGCTCTGTTACCTGGGACCAGTTGACCATATTTTACTAGTTTCCTGGACTTGCTTTTAAGTAAGTCCCCTGGAGGGGGGCAGGGCAGGCTCAGTTTAAGTTTTACTGCATAAACAACAAAATCATTGTTTAACCAGATGGAATCGCTCTGGCTAAATAGGCCATTACAAGAAGGCACACTAGTGATCAGAGAATTAAAAATCAAAAGCACAACAAGAAAGCACTCCACACCCAGTAGCACACATGGCTAGAAGAAGTGAAGAAGACAGTAACAAGTGTTGGCGAGGATGTAGAGAAATTGGAATTCCCATGTACCACTGGTGAGATGTATGGATTTCTGTCTCATGAGTCGACCTTCTCCCGAACTTCAGAGGTCATCTGTTGCAGCCCATAGATACTTCTTAAAGATACTGTTGCAGGGTAAACAGTGGTCCCTCAAGGGTCTCCCTATGCTAATCCCCTGAGCCTGTGAATATGTTATGTTAGATGGCAAAGCAATTCTGCAGGTGTGATTAAATTAAGGCTCTTGAGATGTAGAGATGATCTGGATGTAGAGATGTCATCATAAGGGTCTTCATAAGAGAGAAGCTGGAAGGTCAGAGGCAAGTCAGAAGCAGAGGTTGGATTGAGGCAGGACTCTGAGCCAGGAACGTGAAGTTGGAAAAGTCAAGGAAACAGATTCTCCCCTAGAGCCTGCAGAAAGAATGCAGTCCTTCCGATGCATTTTGTATTTCTAACTGTCAGAATTCCAAGAGAGTAATTTGTGTCCATTTTAAGCCACGAGGTTTGTGGTCCTCTGCTACAGTAGCAATAGGAAAACGACACCCACTCAGGAATAGGCTGTACCACTTCCACTCGTGTCCTATTGGCCAGAACATGTCACGGGACCACACCACAGCTAAGGAGTCTGGGAAATGTAGTCCATAACCGGGCAACCTCTTCCCCAGGGGATCTCCACTCTATGGGATTTTTGGTGGATGCCGGATCCTCTCTGCCAAGCCGCACATTACCTGAGAATGTTACGGTCAAAAATCTCTCAAAGTCCCTCACCACTGGGGGCCTATCATCCGAATCTTTGTGGTTTAATATCCAGGCTTCTAACACCACTGGAAATTCCACTGTCTGGAACTTTATGGGGGTGGTGTCCCAAGATTTCCATCGTCCTGGGGGGCAGGAAGAGCATTGCGTAATAATGTCTAATAACTCTATGGCTTGTCATATAATGCTCTCACCTTACAGAAAAAAGCCAGGGCCCTTACGGTTCTGTACCTGAATCATTCACGGTCCCTAAGAAAATGGACCGTCACTCAAACAGGGTCATTAGGGAACATTGAATAAAGGACTTTCTTAATAGAGGTGTGGGCAGGTAATGGGACACCCTAGGAGCACAGTGTAGCACCTGGAGGCTGCAACCACGGGGAGGCCTGTGTGGGTGCAGGGGACGGGGGTGTGATCCGCACAGCGCAGTGGGAGCCAGACCTGGAGGGGCTCAGCTGCTCAGCCGCAGGGCCCCAGAGGAATCTGGAGAATAAAGACGTCCATCTCTTTCTTCTCTCCCTATCTGATCCCCTAATGCTGCCTTGCATTGGTGGAACACAACAGGATTTGGCCAGTGGGAGACTGTGGGTTCTGTCTATGCAGATGAGCCTCTCTCCCAGGCCACAGGCAGGGATGGGACCCGATTTCAGACAGGATCCACAAAGAGGGATGGGCAAATGGAGAATTTCCAACACAAGCCCAGGGCTCCAGCCTTCGTGAGGTCTGTTATTTGAGTTTCCCATAGAGTCTGACTGGGTCACAGCTGAGGCTAAGCGTGGGCTTCTGCATCTCTTGCTTTGGGATGGGCTGTGGCTCCCTGCAAGGCTTGGGACTGGCCAAATCAGAGCGGCCTGATCAACTGTGGCTAGGATTGGGCTGCCATGTTTTCTTCCAGGATGAAGCCCTAATTATTGATCTTGATCCCCAACACCGTCCCCAGCCCCCAGCGCCTAGCCTTTCTTTCCGGCATCTTTTCCCCCACCCTGGCTCTCCCCAACCCACCCACCTCTCCACCTGCACATCCTTACTTTCAGCTGATTCAGTCTCAACTCCTTGGCACCAAGTCTTTGCCCACACAGAGCTCCCTGCCAAGCGCAGCACAGCCTCCCACTGCACACCCCCCTCCAAATCCTACTACCGTGAGATCCAAGGGCAACATATGATCTGAGGCTTGAAGGAGGAGAAGGAAGAGCTGGGGTGGAGCATGCCAGGAGGAGGGCATTGCAAGTGCAAAGGCCCTGAGGTCGGAATGTGCTTGTGGGCTGGAGGAATGACAGGGCAGCAGGGAGGCCGGGGCAGTCAGAGCAGAGTGGAGGGCAGTGGGGAAAGTGAGAGCAGGAAGGTCACAGAGGGGCTGGATTTCGGAGGAGGGGCGCTTTTAGACCATCGGTTTTAAGTGCATTGAAGGGCCCTTCGAGAGTCTCATAGTTTGCTCAGGCTGTCCTAACCGAACACCACAGAGTGGGAGCCCTAAACAACACACATTTATTTCTCACAGGCTTAGAGGCTAGGAGGTCCAAGACCAACGAGCCAGCAGATTTGGTTCCCAGTGAGGACCTTCTTCCTGGCTTGCAAATGGTTTTCCTTCTTGCTGTGTCCTCACCTGGAGGAGGGAGAGCACGCTGTCCTTCTTACAAGAGCACGAATCCCCATCATCGGGGCTCTGCTCTCGAGACCTCACCTAACCCTAATTCCGCACCCTACCCCAAGGCCCCACCACCAAGTACCAACACACTGGGCCTTAGGGCTTCCACATAGGAATCTGGCGGGGGGAGTGGAGGAGGCATAAGTAATTGGGTCACAACAGACAGTTTGAATGGGCAGGTGAATCAATGCTTGGGTGAACGAATGAGTGGGTAGAAGCAGAGGGATGACAAGCCGTAGCCGCGGCCTCGGTCCGCTCGGAGCCCACGGACCACGAGTGACATCTGACCACCTCAATATCCCTTGGGACTGCCTGCTTGCCCCCGCCTCCTCCCCCACTCCTGCCGGGGTTGGGTCCCTCTTTGGGGACATGTCACCTTGGCGAATCCAGAGATGCTGCAGTGACAGGACCCATCCCGGGCTCTATCTTAATGACACCCAAACAACTCCTTAAAACCAAACAGCTCATCACAATTATTATAAAATATTAAAATGACTCACAAAATAAATTATTCACACACCTCATGTACGGCTTCCAGGTGTTTGGGGACTAATGAGTTTTTTTTTTTTCTTTTTCTTTTTTTTTTTTTTTAAGCAGGCAGCTGGAGGGGCCCTCAGAGATCAGGGAGGTGCTGAAAAACCATCTACCAGTCATGTCCCTGTATAGATGGGGACACTGAGGCACAGGGATATGGGGAGGCAGAGGCGGAAGGAGGGCAGGACGTGGTGACCATTTATGCACTTTTGTTTATACTGCCTGAGAAGTAGGCAGGGGGAGTCAAGAGTCTTCCCTCGGTCCCCTACATGCCGGTGGCTGGAGAAAACTGGGTCTCTTGCTTTGGAGAAAGCTGTGGGGGATTTCTGGTGCATTTCCCATGTGCCTGACCCTATGATGAGTGTTGGAGCACAGCAGTGACTGAAGCGAATGAAAGTTCCTACCTTTGTGGAGCAGACAACCGATAAAACTAGTCTAAAGAGAAAATTTCTGAAATACATTCCTTCTGATCAAGACTGTAAAGAAAACAAAATGGGATGACATGCTGGGCATGTGTGACTTTAGTTAGGGAAAGGGGATCAGGAGGGTCTTTCTGGGGAGGTGACATTCCAGCAGGCAGGGGGGCAAGCCTTGGGGAGGGTGCTTCAGGAAGGGGACAGAGCAAGTGCAAAGGCCCTGAGGTTGGAGAAACCTGGGTGAATTCAAGAAACAGAGAGATAGCCAATGGAATGTAAGGCCATTTTCAAACAAGTGGGTCCTAAACAAGCAAAATGAGAGAGAGAGAGAGAGAGAGAGGCAATCCAAGGAACACTCTTCACTACAGAGGACAAACTGGCCATCACCAGAGGGGAGGTGGGGGGTGGGGAAAGTAAGGGAGGGGATGAAGGAGCGCACTTATGATGGGCACCGGGTGACATACGGAGGTGCTGAATCGCTATCTTGTACACCTGCAACTAATATTACATTGTATGTTAACTAAATGGAATTTAAGTAAAACTTAAGCAAGAAGGGCACTCTGTAACCATGCATTTTGGGGGGGCGGATGTGATCCAAAATGCTCCCCATGCAGCAAGTCAGGACAAGGGTTCAGCTGGCCATCATCATGAGAGCACAGGACTGGGCAAGTCTCTGTGGAGTCCTAGGTTCAAGTTGCAATAGTTGCATCCAACCGCGTGACCTGGGTGCATGGTCGCCTTACTGGTTCGCTCTCATTGTGTAAAAATTACCCCCAGACGCCGTGGCTTAAAGTGACATTCAGTATCTTGGTTTCTGTGCCTCAGACATCTGGGCATGGCTCAGCGTGGTCTTGTACTTGGGGCTGTAAAACGGCGTCAGCCAGAGACGAGGTCTCATCTGAAGTTGCGACTGGGGCAGGATGGCTCCCAAGCCCTCTGGTGGTCATCAGCGAGCACTGACCCCAGTGTGCCTGCTGCATTCTCCTCCTTAGAGGCAGGAGACAGATGGGGGACCCCGGGCAGGTGGACCAGGGAACAGAGACCCGTGGGACCTCTTTGCAGGGCAGTCTACCGCAATGGTCTCGCTGAGCCTTAGTATCCTCATTGGGGAAAAGGACAGTGAGTCCCTGCTCTGCAGGGGGAGTTGAACGGGGAGGATACTGTACAGTGGGGCATAAGAGGGTTCTGGGCATCGAGGGTCATCCTCAGCTCTTTCCTCTGGAGATGCGGCCTCCAGGTTTGGGTTATCTGAATTGGGGATTCCCAGTTAGCCTCTTGCTCCGATCAGAGGCGACGCTGACAGACACCGAGCTTTGCAAAAACCATTCCGACTTCTCAAATGCCATCATTTGTTAACTCATTGGCTTGTCCCCGTATTAGTTTCCAGTGGCTGCCGTGACAAGTTCCCGCAAACCGGATGGCTTACACAGCAGAAAGTGATTGTCTCGCTGTTCTGGAAGCTGTGAGTCCAAGATTAAGGTGTTGGCAGGGTCAGTTGCTTGCAAGGACTGCGAGGGAAGGATTTATTCCATGCCTCTCTCCTTGGGCTTGTAGATGACCCTCTACATGGTCACGGGCATTGTCCCCATATGCGTGCCTGTGTCTGAATCCCCCCCGTTTATGGGAATAATCCCCCAATCATATGTGATTAAGCACCCTTCCTTCTCCAGTATGACCTCACTTTAACTGATTACATCTGCAACGACCCTATTTCTAAATAAGGGAACATTCTAAAGTCTTGGGGTTAGGACTTCAACATATGAATTTGGGGGACACACAGTCCAACCCGTAGCACCCACCAATGAAAGATTCTTGTCTCTCTCTCTCTGTTGATTTCTCTGTCTGTCTCTCTCTTTGTCTCATGGTTCGTCTGAGGCTCTATGTTTGTGTGTGTCTCTGCCTCTCTCCCCAAACTCATCCCCACCCCAGGACCCTTGAATGTGCTTCTCTCACTGCCTTGAAAGCCCTGGCTCTTGTGTGTCTGCCTTCTCAGCTCAGATGACAGGTTCTCAGCAGGAAGCTCTTCAATGCACCTCACCTTCAACCCTCCTTTATCATCTCCTTGCTGTTCTTCAAACACACCAGGCACGTTCCTGCCTCAGGGCCTTTGCCCTAGCAGTTTCCTCTGCCTGGAACACCCTTCTCTGACGTGGTTCCTTCCTTCATCTTCTCAGATCTCAGGACAAGTGGCACCTTATTGGCTAGATTGTCCCTCGGGCAGTCCCTCCCCGAGCCCCTCCTCCCTCCTCTGTTTCCCCTTGCCAGTGTCCCTGCCAGGTAGATCACCACCCACTGCTTTAACTGTTTCCTGCCTGTCTCCACCCGACACTGTCAGTCCCACCGGGCAAGTACTGTAGTCTTGATCCCTGCTGTATCCCCAGCTTCTAGAACTGGACCTAGCTCACAGCACTTGGTGAATAAATGTTTTTGCAATCGATGAATCATATGACTAGTCAGAAGATCTCAGAATGGCTGCCCAGATCTCTAGCATGGAAGAAGCTGCTGCATCCCAGGCATAGAATCTTAAAATTGTCACTGAATCTTACTTAGATCCAGAAAGAAAGAAGTTTTGGACTCTTCCCTTTCCAATTCCCTCCACTCCCTTCCTGCTCCAGTTCCCACTCCAAGCCTCATGGGGATGGTTCAATAGCTTTCCTTGGTTACCTCCCGTAACGGGGAACTCATTACAACCTAAGGCAGACCATTCAGGTTTTGGATCAGTCTGCAGCCACAACCCTTCCTTAAGAACCAAACCCACAATTTTCATCTTGCAGTTCCCTTTGGTCTCAGAACTGCCCCTCACCTGCTTCCCACTCATGTGGGCCACAGACAAACAACTCCCTTGACCTCTGGGGCCAGAGAGATGGGGAGGAAGGTATCTGAGGGTAACAACCCTGCGTTCTGAGGTGCAGTTTCCCCGCTCTCCAGCCTTCCCTGAGAGTTTCTGACAAAGATGATAGCTGAACCGTGAGCTGATAGCTACAGTGTGTGCTGATGACTAGGTGTGAGAAGCAGAAGCTGATAGCTAAAAGGTTAACTGATAAGGGATGCCCTGGCTGATAAGTAAAATGTTGGAAGATAACTAGCCTTGGGTAAGAACTGCCACTCTTTGGCCAAGAATTCCTTTCTCCCTCCCTTTCTCTCGTTTCCTTCTGGAACATGTATTGAGTGCCTCCTGCATGCCAGGCCCAGCGCCGGGAATAACCGTGATAAACATGGATCAGAGGCAGTCTCTCCTTCAGAACACTCAGGCTGACGCTGCCGAGATCTGAGCTCTCCTGGAAGCCCCCAAACCAGCGAAATCATTCCGACAGCCAGGCATGGAGCTGTAATGGGGGAACGGCAGGTGGCAGGCGGGATCCCCCCCCAGCTCCTGCCTGCTGGGGGCTGAAGCAAACCCTGGAGTCCGTCCCTGCTGTTGGCACTTCTGGACTGGCTCCCCTCTCTCCTGCGTGGGTGGCAAGCGACTTCATCTGGCCCCAGTGACTGTCACTCAGCCCCAGTCAGACTGGAGACAACACGGTTGCCATGGGAACGAATATGCTTTCTCCCTGGGGTGGGGGGAAGCGGGTGAGCCACAGGAGCCAGAAACTGTGTGTGGATGTGTGAATTCGGCACAAAGTGACCCAGGCCTGGTGACTCAGTGGTGTCGGGGGGGGGGCGCGGTTAACTCCTTTGCTCCTGCTGTCCCCTCCTCTCGGCCCCACAGTCTGGGTCCCTCAGGAAGCAGGGTGCTGACATGAAAGCTAACCTTCCGCCCTGGAGAAAGTTAAGGCAAACTTAACCTTTGCCCTCGTGCCTGGCAAGCTAGTCTCTGTGCCTCCGCTTCCCCATCCAGAAAGTGGGCACAAGAAGATGGACTCATGGACGTGTTCATGAAAGGAGCACTTCGTGTATGTCTGTCACGTCCCGGGCATTGTTCTAGTTCCTTCCGGGCTCCTCGGCCATGGGGGAGAGTCAGACAACAGAGAAATAAAGGGAATAAAGAAAAATCAGAAGGCGCGGTGCAGGCAAGACAAGAAAGTAGGATGTCAGAGGGAATGAAGGGGAGAGCAGTTGGCTCTGAAGGGAGGTGACATTTGAACTGAGACTTGAGGGAAGAGATGAAACCCGTTGTGGGGGCATGGCTGTGCAAAGGCCCTGGGGCAGGACTGCGCCTGGCGAGATGGAAGAACAGAGAGGAGGCACATGTGGCTGGAGTGGAGTGAGCGCCGGGATGGGAGGGAGGAGAGGAAGGCAGAGGGGGGTAGGGTAGGTTGTGCAGGACCTAGGGGACCGCGGTTGGTCGAGGACTTGAGCTTTTCTCCCCAGGACGTGGGAGCCCTTCTGTGTTGTGGGCTGAGGAGGGCAGCTCTGACTCGGGTGCTCCCGCGCGCCCTCTGGTGGATGCTGCGGGAATGACAGCCTGTGGCGACGACAGGCGAGGGGACGGACCTTGGCCCAGGATCTGCGTGGGTCCAGGGAAGAAATAATGGGGGTCAGCCGGCCAGAGACTGCCTCTGCTGGCCTTGCAGCGTCTTTTATCATGGTCGTGCCGGAGCATTTACATATTGAAATACATAGACTTTTACAACGAAGAATATTCTTTTTATTTCTCCCTTATATTCTAAGCAGCAAGTTATGTTTTTGGAAACTGCATATGTAGGTCGGTTATGTTGTCTATGAATTTTACTCCAGAATGGGCGGAGACTCGCAGCCCCGCGGCGGCCCCTGCTGCGTATCTGTGTGACGACGCCTGGCCTATAATAAAAACTCAGGAATCTGGGCCTGTGGTTCATGGGGTCATGGGACAGAGGCAGGAGGGAGGCAGTGTCCTCCCCAGGTTCCTGGGCGTTCCAGACACCGCGCAGCTCCATGGTCCGCGGACCCAATCCCAGCTCCCCATAGCTCTCTTTTTGTGGGAGGAGAAACAGACTTCAGAGAAGTCAGGCCGTTTTCCCAATGTCACACAGCCTGTCATGGTGAGTCTAGGCTGTGGGCCCTAGCTGTCTGGGCCAGTCCAGATGCCTCGGGGTGACCAATATGGGCTCTCCCTTCGGGGAGACCCCTGCTCCTCCACTCTTAGCCTGACCTCCACTCCCACATACTTTGGACTCTAGGGCGACCCTAAACTGATTAGCGGGATTGGGGGGGGGAATCACACCCCTGGGCCAAAGTGATTGGTTCAGTGGTAGCCACGTGACCCGAGTCAAGCCAGTCAGAAAAGCCTGGCTGGGACCAGGAGGCAGGAGGGTTTCCGTTTCTGCTTGGGTTGCAGACTGGGAAGACCGAAGCAAGGTTGGGGTCTCTTTATTCCTCGGATGGGATGGCTGGTGTGAAGGAAGCCCACTCAGAGGAAAGCCAAGCTGAGACCCAGAAAGACTTCCAGTAACATCATCTCAGCTCCTGGATCCAAGCTGTGCCAGAAACTGGGAACCCGGGACTTGGCCGTTGCTGGTACCTCTGGTTCGTTTTGCCCAGACCTGTTTAAGTTCCATTGTTCACGACCAACCAGAGCCATGACCAGGGCGCTCGGTTTCACACTCTCAAAGTGCATGTCCTGTTATGGTTTGTTCATGTGCTGGGCAGCTCTTATAAGGGGGCACAAGGAAAGTTTGGGGGATGATATATTCTTCGGCCCGATTGCGGTGATGGTTTCGTGGAAATATGCATGCATCAAAACCTATCAAATTATACACTTTTGCATATTTACCTCTCAAGTATGCCTCAATGAAGGCATAGGTCTTTCAAAGTGTATCAATATCATCATTTCAGCTCCTGGATCCAGCCATGCCTGAAAGCAGGTATTTTGGACTTTCCAGATACATAAGCCAGTAAATATCCCATTGGGGGAATAATAATAATTTTCATTAATATTTATTTCATTGTTAGCTTTGTTAACGTTCCTCTGTCTCATGTTGCAGTCTAGATACAAGAGGAGACCGAGAGGGGGCAGGAAACTGCTGTGGATAAAGGGTTTAAGTTCATGCTCATCCAGGCTCTCTCTTCTGCAGAACTTGTCAGAGCCTTTAGTGGGCCCACTCTGAGGCCAGCTCTACACAGTTTACAGTAGGTTCCCTAAATGTGAGTCCCAGATAGCCACAAGAGTTACCTACTCATCACTGCCCCCCCCCGTTGGCTCCTTACGTTGCTAGTCTTTGTCTCCCCTCACTTTCTGCTGCTCCCTGGAATAGTCTTCCAGATAACACTTTCTCCTCCCTGAAAGCTCTGCACGGTAGTCCTTCAGAACTCGGCTCCAAGGCCCTTCTCACTTGGACATCTTGTTCCTTTGCTTTTTTTTCCTCCCGTGTTGGAAAACACTAGAAACACTTGGAGGCCCTGTGCGTCCTTGCCCAGGGGAAATACCTCTCCCAGCTGCGCTGGCTCCCTTACAGCCCTCCTCTGTGCCTTTGCTTATGCTGTGTCCCCCGCCTGGCTGCCTTTCCTCTCCAGCTAACCAAATCCTCCTGTGGGTCAGGATTCCCCTGGATGCTGGAGCTCACAGCGATTCTGGATTATTAAATAAACAGCATCATTCTCATGGTGAGAAATGAGTCCGTTTCCAGCCCTCTCTGACTCCCTCCGATGATGTAGAGGAGGAAGTCTCTGCTGGGGGCTGAGGCGCTCTTAACCCTTTCCCGTCTCCCCCTCTTCCTCTTGAAAGCAAAGTGACAGCAGGCGGTGGCTCTGAGCCTTGGGCGGAACCACCGTGTTTTGTTTCCATCCTGTGTGT
Organism: Neogale vison; assembly: GCF_020171115.1. Classification (NCBI taxonomy): domain Eukaryota; kingdom Metazoa; phylum Chordata; class Mammalia; order Carnivora; family Mustelidae; genus Neogale; species Neogale vison. Next base: position 220,753,170 of record NC_058096.1, read on the forward strand.
TTTGTCGCCCACTTCTATTTGTGACAGGTGTAAGCAGCTCTCCACTTCCAGGAGGGAAGCGGAGACTCTGTTTTTAAATACACTGACTTGAGAAGACATGAGTCAGCTGGAGACAAATACTAAATAAATCGTAGAACAGGTGGGGCGCCACCTTTCCGGATGAAGTTTGGGAAACGCTCGCCTCTTTCAGGAAGCCCTTCTGGATTGCCCTGGCCAAGCCTTGGAGGTCTCTGCTTTGGTTCCTAAGGCCCTGCCCTTTCCCATTAGCCGCCCCCAAAGCCCCCGCACGTTGACATTTCCCTCTCCGAAGAGTGACCTGGAGCAGATGACCCGTGTCTCCAGGCCACAGTCTCACCGGCTGCATCAGGAGGAGGGCTCCAGGGGTGGTGGCAGCGCTGGGATGTCCGGGGTGGGGTGGGGCAGGCGCCTCCATGCCAGCTGGGCTTGCCTTCCTCCAGCGGCTGGCGTTGCCACGGTTACGAAGCAAGCTTTCTCTTCCCCCCACCCCACCCCCCACCAACCCCTCACCCTCGGACCTGGCCCTTCCAGGGACTGAGGCTCCTGGGTGTCATGGAAACGGTTTCCAGGTACCTGCAGCCAGCGGGCAAAGGTCACCCCTGGGGTCACCTCAAGGAGCAGGAGCTGGGTTTCTTCAGGGTCCCCAAGTGCGTGGAGTGGGATGTCTGTTGTGGAATCTTTATTTTTAACTCCTGGGGCTACTGAATGTCTCTGAAGTCCCCTGGGTGGGACTAATCCCCAAACTCCCAAAAGGTCTCCCCACCATCAAAACCTCTGTTCCTAGTTAAATGCACTGGGCTCAGTCTGTCAATGTGCTGAGAGGAACCCCTAGGCAGCCTCTCCATCTTCTTCTAGAACCTTCTCCCAACAGTGGTAGCTGCCACAGAGCAGGGTCTGGGGGCCAGGACCCTGTACTCAGAGGCGGGGGAGAACAGGCTGGGTTTGGGCCCTGGGGGATTGAAAAGCGAAGCAGCAGCGGCTGACACTGGCTGGACGGTTCCCGTGTGCTGGGGCCTGTTGTAGATCCAAGCGCAGAGAAAGTCCTCAAGCCCTTAGAATGAGGTGAAAGGTACTGTGTGCCCATTTTAGAGATGGGGGAAGTGAGGCCCAGAGCGGTCAAATGCTTTGCCCAAGATCCCACACACTTGCCAGGCAAGTGGCAGTCTGGGATTCGATCATGGTCATGTGATCAGATGTCCCTAGGTGACATCTGCCATCGGAAATGGGGGGAGGGGCCCAGGACGGGGAGGGAGCTTTCAGGAGGGGGGCTGGGACCTTGGGGAGCCAGAGGGAGAGACAGACGCTGCCAAGAGATGGGTTGGGGGTTTCAGATGCTTCTAAAATCTCCAACAGGACGCGAGGACAGTCATCCTTTAAGATGTGAACAAGGGGCACAAACCTGGCTTAGAGGTGGTGGTCCCCTCAGACCCCCGCTGCTCCAACTCCTTCTGAACAGACGCTACTAGCCACGCCTCTGATCCGTGGAAATTTTGGAAGGAAATGCAGGCTGAGAAGGAAAAGGGAATTCAGGCAGAGCAGCACGTGTTTTCTGAAAAGCCGCGTGGGTGTGGCCAGCCGCAGGCTGGGCGTTCCCCGAGGGGCCCCAGGAAGACAGACAGAGAGACGGGAGAGACGGCTGGACAGAAACACGTCCCAGGTCCTTGGGGTCAGGGGAATCCGGAGAAGGGATATTGGGAGGCCAGGTAAGAGGGAAGATGGGAAGGAGGGACACTGAAGATGGGGATGGGAGGAGGAGCAGGAATGGGGTGGGCCCAAGAGAAGAGAGGGAAGGAACGGCCAGAGCAAAGGGGACGACAGCAAGCTGCAAGGCAAACCATGTGGCAAGAGCCGAGGGAGCAACGGGGTGACGTGGGGTCAGGGAAGACACGAACTCTAGACATGAACTCCCTCCCCACCACCTCTTTCATAGGTTGAAGTCTACTCCCCAGTGCGATGCTGTGAGGAGGTGGGGGTCCCTGGGAGCCCCCACAAAAGAGACGCCAGAGAGCGCCCTCACCCCTTCCTCCATGCGCGGGCTTGGTGAGGACACAGCTGCCTCCAGAAACCAGGAGCGCGTCCTCAGCTGACACAGAATCTGTCGGCACCTTGACCTTGGACTTCCAGCCCTCAAAACTGTGAGAGACTGAAGTCTGTTGTTTATCAGCCCCCCAGGCAGTGGAATTCTGTCATAACAGCCCAAATAAACTAAGACAGAGGTTGACTCTGCAAGGGATGGCAAGAGGGCTTCTTGGAGGAGGTGACATTTGAACAGAGACTTGGAAGAGGGGGAGCTGGGGGGCGAAGAGCATTCCAGGCAGTGGGAACAGCGTGGGCAAAGGCCCTGGGGCGAGACTGTGCCCAGAGTGTTCAAAGAGCAGCAGAGAAGCCGGTATGGCAGGAGCAGAGTGAGTGAGGGGGTCGGAGGAAGTGAAGGCAGGAAGGTCGTTGGGACCAGACCCAAGAGGTGCTACTGCACCAGTCCAGGCAAGCGCTGAAGGAGTCCAGCTGGAGCAGCGGCAGTGGAAGTGGAGGGAGCCCAGTGCCTGGATTCAGAGCACGAGGCAGAGATGAAGTACAGGTCTTGCCGAAGGGGGGAGGTGGAAGAAATCGGGATGACAGTCGGGTCTGGAGCCCTTTCCTCCTGGGCCCAGAGAAATTGTCAGGCAAGTTTTGGCCGCAGACAGGTGGTGGAACCGGGTGGTGACTCAGGGCCACCCCAACCTCCTGGAGATGTCAACGCACTTCACAGCATCACAGCTCCCACCAGCTGCCAGCAACATGCGGCCCAGATGTTGCATCCCGGGGACATCTGCGCCGGGCCTTCCCCAGCATCAGGCGGGTTTCACGTGCGCGCCGCGGCGACATCTGGATGCCTCGGAGAGGGGGGAGGCAGCAGGTCGGGGCTGGGGCTAAGAGGGGCCCCTTGTTCTTAGCCAGGAAGCTGTCACTGGCTCTCCCAGGGAGGGGGCACGTGGGTGCCCAGAGTGCCTCATGACGAGCTGGAGATGGGCATGTGCCGCTTGAATCATCAGAAGCAAACCCTCCCCAGAAGAGGAGAACGTGGTGGGGGGATCCGACACAGCGGCTCGGGGTCACAATTTCTTTTTTTTTTTAATTAAAAATTTAATTAAAAATTTTTATTAAAAATTTCAGAAAAATTTCTGACCACAAAGCCCTACCTCCCGGCCTTTGCTCCCACCATCCCCACCCCTGCCCTCCCTGGTCAGGGTGATCTTCTCCCTTTATTCATGTCCTCCACAAGCATGGATTGGGCACCTACTATGTACCAAGCACTGTCCCAGGCACCAGGAAGACAGCAGTGACCAAAGTAGACCAAAATATGCAACCCCCCCAAACAACAAAAAATCTCTGACCTCGGTGGGACCAGTCTACTGTGAGACAGGCAACAAATTAACCAATGGGTAAATAAAATATTTTCAATGACCGTAAGTGCTGGGAAGGAAACAGAACATGTTGTGAGGTGAAAGGAAGGCCCGGGAACCATCTTCAGCTGGGGCTAGTCAGGGAGGGCTTTTCAGAGGAGGTGGCATGGGAGCTGAGAGCTGAAACAAGAAGAAGAGCCAGTTGGGGGAAGGAGTGGGGGAAGGACGTTCTAGAGAGAGAGGGAACAGCAAGTGCAAAGGTCCTGAGGCAGGGCTGTGCCTGGCAGAAGATCACGGAGACTTGAGTGGTTGGAACCGTGAGGCATTTGCCTGCAGACACACAGCGAGGATAGGCACCAACCTGGCTTTCCTCCCCAGCCCTGAGATTCGGAGGCCCCAAACCCAATAAAACTTTTCTCCGAGAAAAGAAAAAAAATCACGCGGCCAGCTGCACAAGCTCTCCCAGCTGTTCGGCGGGGGGGTGGGGGCCGGGGGGGGGGGAGATGGCAGAGGAAGAAGAGGGAGAAGAGAGGGGGGGAGAAAGAGCAATATTTCTATTGTCCTTATCCAAATAAATTGAGATGTATTTGTGAAAGTGTCAAGGAAGCCTCCAGGAGCGAAACTATAAAATCACACAGCTGCTCTGAGGGCCCGTGACAGACAGCTCAGATTAATGTAGCTGTATTTTTATGGTCTGTTAACAACTGATATGGGTTTTAAATATATTATCTTCCATTGTATTGTCTGTCATTTTAAAAACTGCTCATGTCTCCTGTGTTTGCTTTTAAAAGGTTCTTATAGAACATTCTGCTGCTGAGCTCCCAAATCTTTTTTTTTTTTTTCCTGTAGATATATCACTGCAGATCTTCACCCCCCGAGCTAGGTTTTTCCTGGTACTTTCATGGCTAATTTACCACAGAACCTATTGGAACCCCTTGGGTTTCTTAATTCAGGGAGCAGCTGTAGGAGGCCGGCTTCCGTCTAGTCGGAGGTTTGCGACGCGGGCGCGTGGAGCGCCTCCAGATGGGACGGACGTCTGGGGTGCAGTGAGCTTCGCTTTCACCGCTGACCACGGGAGCCTGACCTCGGAGGGATCAGAGCCTGTTTACAGGGTCTTGTAGCAGTCTGCTAAGGCTGCGATGATGCCACGGAACAAACCAGCCCTGCAGCTCGGAGGCTCGGCAGCGCGTACCAGCCAACGCCGGCTTCTTGCTCCGAGGTCTCTGCTCTCTCTCTCCATGAGCCCACCCACTCCTGCAGCTGCGGAGTTTCCTGCCAAGTCTGATCCCCACCTCGAACTGTTTTCTCTGCTCTGGACCAGGCTAGTGAGCATGTCAGGCAGGACTCAGTCGGGTTCAAGAATCGTCACGACAAACCCACATGTTCCTCTTGCTGGCCATGGCCCCATCCCCTACCTCGTCCCCTTGATCAAAGACCCAGGCACGCACTGCCCCTGGTCCCACCTCCTGGCCCATCACCCATCAGCCTCCACATCCTGCCAATGACAGCCCATCGCCTCCTCTCCATCCCCACAGCCTGTGATCCATTCCACGTACCTAATCTTACCTCCTTCCTGGTCTCTGGGCGTCCATTCTCCCCCATTTCCAATTTCCTCTCTTGACCGTAACGAGAGTGATTATTTCTTTTAAGAAGACTTAACCTGATTGCATCTCCCTCCTGCTTGAACCCTCTTGTGGATTCTCAACCTAGTCTTCAGTGTTCTCATGTGGAACTCCCATTAAATCTCTCTTTCTCCCTAAATTTCCCTCTGCTGTAATTCCACACTCCACCAGACTGTCTCACTAATCCTGATCCTCCCCACCCGAACGCCTGGCTCTTTTCAATATCAAACCTTCGCCCACCCTGTTCCCTCCGCCTAGAATTCCCTTCTACCTCACAAACTCCTGTGCATCCTGCATGACCCAGCCTCTAGTGCCCCTCCGCCAGCAGAGGGCACCCTCGTCCTGCGCCCCACTCTACAACCCCAGGATTTGGGGCTCCCGCAAACACAACGTGAATCCTGCTTCTACTTGCTGCCTTCCTAACTAGACAATGACCTCCCTGTAGGCAAGGCTTGTTGCCTTTTCCTCCTTTGAGCTCTGCCAGCCCCCACCCCAGGAACGAGCGTGCCTCTAACCGCCCAGAGCGGAGAGGAGGACGTCCTGGTACAGGCATTAATTACAGAGTCCCGACAATTAGAAGCGAGGCCGACAGCCTATAGAAGTGCAAGCAACCACGGAGCCATATATAACGAGGTACTAATTGTGCAGAGAAGACAATTAGAAAGGGAGGCTTTGAGTCACCAGTTCCACAGTCTGGACAATTAGACATCGGGCCGTATATAAAGAATGTGCTAATCGCTCGGTTTGGACAATTAACAGGGCGCCCGGGAAATAATAAAGCAAAATGCCAACCAGGCAGCCAGGCACAGAGCCAGGTGGTGCAGCCGTGGGGACTGGAGTCTGGCTGCGTGGGCTCGGATCCTTCTTGCTGTGGGACCTCAGCCAAGAGGTCGGCCCTCTCTGAGCCTCATTCTTCTCATCTGTGAAATGGGGATGTCTGTGGCGCCTGCCCCGTTAGAGACCACAGCACAAAGCCCGGCTGGCACCACCTGTATCATTGCAAACGGCAGCAGGACGGCCCGCCAGGAGGCGCTCATTGCCAAGTTCTGGGTGGCTCAAGATCCCAATGACCCAGCATGCGCCAGCAGAGAGGATGAAGAGGTAATTGAATGATGGGCACACACAGGCTGGGCCAATCTAATGAGGTGGGCGTTACTCGCTACAAACAATACAGAGGAGTCTGGTGGGACACCCCAGCCCAGCCCTTATAATCCGTCACACGTGGATCTGCCCTTAATTATGTTCCCTGGAACCCACGGAGCAGACACGGAGCGGGGAGCTATTGACGCTGGCCAGTGCAAAGGCCCTGAGGCAGCATCGTACTCGGCATGTTTAAAGAACAGTGAGGATATATTCCCTTAGATAATTGAAAGCAGGAACTCAAACAGATCCCCGTCAGTCAGGGGCTGCCCCGGGCCCTAAGCAGGAGTTCTCCAGATGAGCAAAGGAGGGTGTTGTGGGCAGAGAAAACTGTGTGTTCAAAGATCTGGAAGTTGGAACAAAGATGGATACTGAGGGCGATTCAGGAGTGGTGGGCACTCAGGGCATCATGGTCTGGAGGGGAGGGGTTAGAATCGACTCCAGAGGGCAGCGGGAGCCGAGGAAAGTTGTCCAACAGTAGAGAACTGCATGCGACATCCAGAAGACCCGCCCGGGGCTTGCTGGGAGCTTCCTTCCTCCATCCTGGGTGGGAATATCTGAGATCTTCTTTGCTTTAATACAGTTTGGAAGGAGCTTGAAGGTCCCTCTCCCCCAAACAGGTGCCTTTTTATCAGAGGCCCCTGGTCCTTCGCCCATGCTGTGAAAGCCAGCATTTACTGAGGGCTTGCTATACACAAGGACTTTTTTTTCCCTCTTTGCCCTTGGGAAGCTCAGATCGAAATGTGAGGTCCGATGACGCCTCCGTGCGACACCTCGTTGCAGACTGCCAACGACACCAGGCCGTTCATGGTCGCGGTTACCCCTCACATAACCTTCCGAGCTGGGAACTGCCGTCTCCCCGCTTCCCGAGTGAGGACTCCCGTCCCACCTGCCCACCGGGTGCGTGCACCTCCTGCGGTTTTCCCCTGAAGATAAGACGCTCGACCACCCGGCGATGTCCCCAGGACACGGGGCTTGGGTGCCAAGACCAGGGAAACTCTGGACAACGCAGGAGTGGGTAACGCTACGTGACAGCCTTAAATAAAAATCTAAAAGATCAAACCACAGGCTCTTCACACCCTGTCGCCCACACGCCCAGGACCTCATAAAGGGCCCATTTAGACATCATGGGAACAGCTGGGCCAAGTGACTTTTTTTTTTTTTTTTTGGCTGAATACTTGTTAAAAAATCAATACAAATAATATCAGTAAACAGCTCCTAATCTCTGTCCCCAGAAGAGGAGGCAGAGCACAGAGAAACTAGCAGGGAGGTGGCGCAGGGGGCCCCGAGGTCTGGCTGTGCATTTGCCGTGTGACCTGGGGAGCAAGCTGGACATCTCTGGGCCTCCCAAGGCCCCACAGGCTTGGAGGGTTTGGCAGCTGCTGCTGCTGATGGTGGTTCTCCAGCCCGTATGCTGGGAAAGAGAGGGAGGGAGTGCCCCTGCCCTGAGGATAAGCCGCTCAGAGCAGTGAGGGGTGAGCCTGGAATGCTTGTAACTTCTTCCCGCTCCTGGGTCCTGTGCTAACATTGCCCACCAAGACGGCCCCATTTGCCTCTAATGTGGCTGCCTAGCTCCCACCCTTGCTGCCCTCCCCCCACCAGTCTGTCCTTCCCACAATGGGCGCCCTAGTCAGGTCCTGCCCTCCTCTGCCCACAGCCCTCCAGGGCGCCCACCTCCCTAAGGAGAAAAGCCCATGTCCTCCACTATGGCCCCCAAGGCCCTGCCTGATCTGCCCGGTCCCCTCCCCTTTCCTTCCTCTCTTCCCCCCCACCCCACCCAATCTGCTTCAGCCACACAGGCCTCCTCACTGTTCCTCCAACACGCCAGGCACAGTCCTGCCCCAGGACCTTTGCACAGGCTATTCCTCCGGCTTAGAACCCCCTTCCTCCACATGTCCCCAGGCCTGTCTCCTTCTCGTTACTCAGATCTTAGCTCAGATGTCCCCTCCTCCCTGCGGGGCCCTCCCTGACCATCCCGACTAAAGTTGCATCCCCTGACCCCGTCCCTTTTTCCTGCATCACCTGCTTCAATTCTGCCTACCACTACTTACCAGTGTCTGAAATGACCATTTTTGTTCATTTCCTAACTTGGATATTTTCTTTCTCCAGCTCCCAAGAGCTCCAGGAAGGCAGGGAAATATCCTCTCTTCTGTTCCTTGCTGGGTTCTCCGGCATCTACAGCAGAGCTGGTACATAGTGGCCATCGCATGTTTATTGAATGACTAAGTGAACACAAGGGGCAGAGAAGGTAAGAACACAGTTGCGAACACCAGAGTGGCCCTGTTTAATTCCCAAGTCTGTCATGTGCTGGCTGTGTGACCTTGGGCCTGCGACTTAACCTCTCTGTGTCTCCACCTCCACATCTGTAAAATGGGACCGTCTGATGAGATAATCCATAGAACAGACCACACATGGCATCCGACAGCTCGTCAGCCCTACTAAGCTACAGTTACTAGGAAAGACAATGTCCTACTCACACGGAGGTCTCAGAGACCTCCTCAGATTTCTTTCTTAATGGCTGCAGACACACATCCCCAGGTTTAATTACCATGTCCCCAACGACCCCCCAGGCACACCTGTGCGCACGCACGTGTAGCTGCTTCTCGGGGTGTGCGATCGAGGGCAGGACCACTACGCTGCGGTTTAACCGGATGTGGCCGGGCTGGGCACCAGCTGTGAGTCGTTCCCCCCTCCCCTTCCTCCCCCTCATCAATCCTTGATTTTATCCACCTTGCCTCCCAATTTTCTGCCAATCTGGTCAGTGCAAAGCAAGATCTTGTTCTGGTTCGATTTCCCATTTCCTTGACCACAACGACATCCCCCGACCCCTCCACCCCCGCCCTTCTCTTGGTAGAATGGAGGTGCTCAGCCCCGTGGCCGCCGCCACCCACAGACACGCACAATGGCCCCAGCACTGCCCGCCAGCAAGGCCAGCTCAGCCTGGGGATGAGAGGGTAGGTTGGGGGGTGGGGCTAGAGTGGGTGCGTGTCTGCTGGGGGCTCTGAGCTGCCGGGGCCAGCGATCACTGTGTGTTCTACTGGCATCAGGACACGCACTTCTTGAGCAGCCTTGGGGGACTGCTTGTTGGGGGGGAAGAGTTGGGCAGCTCAGCAGCTCCCTCAGACACCCTCAGAGGGGAGCAGGAGGGAGGAGGAAGAAATGAGACTGGCCAGTGGGGCTTCAGGCCCAACTTTATTCCTGACCGCCCGGGATCTGGGATGGGCTATGTCCCGCCTCTGAATGGGGGGAGACCAACAGCCTCCTCTCTCCCAGGATTCATTCATTCTTTCACTTATCCATGCTACAAGCTTTTACGGAGCGCCTGCTGTGTGCAAAGTCCTGTTCTAGGCTTTGCAGTTTGCAGCAGTGAGTAAAACAGAGGAAATTACTGTCGAGTTGGTAAAAGTCTGATGGGGACACGGGCGATAATCAGTGTGGGAAAAGTAATAGTGGCTTGGAAAGAGCAGTGAAGAAAAAGGCAGCAGGATGAGAGAGACCCCAGAGGGTCTCTGGAGGAGGAAGCACTCTAGGCGGAACAAATCGCCAATGCAAAGGCCCTGGGGCAGGACCATGCCTGTCATGTTAGAAGAAGAGGGAAGAGGCCCGTGTGGCTGGAACAGAGTGAGCAAGGGGGAGAGAGGAAGAGAGGAGGTCAGGGAGGGACGGGGACAAGCCGGATGGTATAATGGTTGGACCTTGAGTGCTGGCACCATCAGGAGTTCAAATCCGGATGGGCTCCTCCGTAACTGGGTAACATGGGGACCCAGACCCAGAAAGGCTCAGACAGGGGCTTAGCATCCCTGTGCCTCAGTTTCCTCGTTTGCCAAGTGGAGCTGATGCCACAGTATCCGCTTCATAGAATGGAAACACATCCGCTGATCAGGGAGCCTGACGCACGGCTCGATCTCAGGACCCTGGGATCGTGACCCAAGCTGAAGGCAGACGCTTTAACCACCTGAGCCACCCAGGCAGCCGTATCCGTGACTTCTTTTTAAAAACTCTCTTGGTCTGCCAGGCACCGAGACGGCGGGGGGCGCCAGGAGGCCGGAGGAGGCTGGGGTGGTCTGTAGCGAAGAGATCGGGTGTGTCGTGCCCTACACGGCTTGGCAGATCCTTAGCGGAAACCCATGCAGGCCCATTATACAGGTGAGAAAACCAAGGTCACTTCCCAGTTGTGCTGCAGTTAGTAACAACAGAGTTAGGACCATGCCCCCAACTTGTCCCCGACTTTCCTCGGGTTTCCCTTTTCCCCTCTTTCTTCTGTTTGTTAAGAGCAAGGCTTTACCGATGTCATCTATCCATGTTCTGACCACAGATGGAATGCCACTTGCAGCAGAAAATTTAGGAAGAGCGCCACGAACTAGAGCGAAGGGCCAGAACTCGGCTGTCATCTCTCCCCCAGAGTTACCAGCATCTCGGCGAGCTCCCCTTAGGTCTGTTTTCAGTGTGATGAGACACGTTGCAATTTATTGAAGAGTCACATACTGGTTTTGAAATTGATCCTCTATTAAGCATTTACATTGTGTTTGACGTGTTGCTATTATGGACCAGAGGAAATAACACCTTGCGGCTTCCTCCGTGTCCCCCTCTGCAGATATTTCTGGGGGGAAAGTGTCCTGTAATGATTTCTTAGAGGCAGACGTGATTATAATAACGTGCTGTCTTCTCCTCCTCCTTCTCCTTCATTAATTGAAAACTACTTTATTGGAAAATTTTTTTTAAATTTTATTTATTTATTTGACAGAGAAAGAGATCAGGCAGAGAGGCAGGCAGAGAGAGAGGAGGAAGCAGGCTCCCTGCTGAGCAGAGAGCCCGATGTGGGGCTTGATCCCAGGACCCTGGGATCATGACCTGAGCCGAAGGCAGAGGCTTAACCCATTGAGCCACCCAGGCGCCCCCTTTATTGGAAATTTTTATATACACCTCTTGGTGTCAAGTGAATTTTCACACCCAAAAACAAACAAACAAACAAAAAATGGGAGAATGGGGCATAGTTCCTTTTAGCAAAGTGGGACGGGCCGCGTTCTTGATGCAAAATACCTCACGATTAGGTCCTTCGTGTGGGTGACCCACAGAATGAGGTCACCCTACTTGCTTTTGTGCTCGGAAGTCCTGTTTTCACTTGGAAATGCTGGGTTCGGACAATATTTATGCAGGGTCTCCATCTCTGAAAGCTCGTTGTCTGCGATCCTGACGAGGCATCCACCTCAAAATCATCGCTGGCTGCCTGGGCTCCTCTTGCCCGCGGTCACTGGTTTTACTTTTATTGGGCTGAAATTCCCATAGCGGATGCTGGGTTTGGGGTGTATGCTTCTGGCTCCTATTCCCTATTCCTTGCGGACATCCCTACCCTGCCTGTGAGCCCTCCCCCCACTGCCCCCTGCTGGCCTTAGGTCCCACTCCTTTTTCACATGTTTCCTTCCCCGTCTTCTTCCAATGCCCAATGGTTCTCTCTGCACCTGCTTCGTGTTTGTCCTCACTACAAATGGAATTTGACGAATTGCCAGAATGAGGGCAAGGGTTTTGGTCTGTCTTGGTCACCGTGGTGTCCCCTTGTGCCTAGAGCAGCCTGGCACACAGGGCTTGGTGGGAAGTCAAGATGTCACCCGAGTCCCTCCAGGGCCATCCAACTACCCCTCCCCATTACAGTTGGCGAAACAGAGACCGAGCAGGGGGAGATGTCTTGCCTAAAGGGACACAGGGAAGTAAGAAGAGAGTCTCATGATAATATTGTTGGTGGAGCATTTATTGAGCACCTACTGTGTACCAGACACTGTGGCTCATATGCATTCCCTCTTTGAACTCTCACGTCATTGGAAGGTCAGTGCTATTTGCACATATGCATTTCAACAGAGCAGGGAAACGCGTCCCAGCGGGGAAAGGATTCATCCAAAGGGGGATAAGAAAGAGAGGGCGAGCAGGTAGGAGACACAGCTCACGCAAAGCATCATGAGTGCAGGGTCTAGAAGAAGGTGAACAAATTCAGGAAGAGCCCCATTGTCTGGGGACTGACTCTGTGCCAAGTCCAGGACTGAACACTCCCATACATGGTCCTGGTGGTCGTCCAAGAGCCCAGGAAGCCCATTGGACAGAGGGGGAAACTGAGTCTTGGTTTAGGGGAGTGATATGCCCAAGCAGAGAAACTGCGATCTGGAGGGGGGAGCAGAGGGAGGGGCTCCAGGTGAGAGGACCGGGGCCCACCTGGCCGGGAGGGAGGTTCTCTTACTCACGGTCCCCATCCCGGAGAGGCGAGGGTGGATGTCAATAACTCTTCCTGCATCCAAAATTAATAGGGAGAAATTTTATCTCAGGGGTGTGTGGCTGCTCCCCTTCTGCCTCACTCCCTCCCCTGGGACCCACGCAGGATGGGACGGGGGGATCTGGGAAGAGGCAACAGAATAGGGAGCCCAGATTCACCCAAGTGTGGAATGTTTTCGCTAGGAGGGCAGAGAAAAAATAGAGTCCCATTCCTTAGTGTAGGGAGGGGAAACTGAGGGATGGGGCAGCAGGCACAGACTCCCCTCACCCTCCTGGTGCCATCCACAGGGTCCTTCCTGTGGTGCCCATTCATTCAGGTCAAGCCTGTGACCCGGAGCAAAGCAAGCCCCGGTCTCCAGCCAGAAACCCTGAGCTGAATGAGCCCCGTCTCCAATTTCGCACGTAGTTACCATTTCAGTTGAGCTACTTGTTAGGACAATCACACACACACACACACACACACACACACACACACACCCCAGTTTGCATGGGGAGAGACTGGCCCAGGAAGCTTGGACCCGTGACATGCCCAAGGTCACTCAGCCAGGGGTAGTTGGCACTCTGGTTGGCTGAGACCAGAGCCTGTAAATTTTCAGCACATGTAGCTCTCTCTCGTTCTCTCTCTCCCTCCTTCCCTCAGAACCATTTAAACGATTACAAAGATGCTATTTTTATCTCAGGGAAAATTCAATTATAGACATTGACCTTTACGTGTTTTTCCCAGGCTCACGTGCTGCTGGCCCAGGGTGAAAAGTCTTCCGTGAATATTCTCAAAAGAGAAATTTCCTCAAAGTCAGAAACCTGGGGGGTGCAAGGGGGGCTTCAGAGGCCAAGGATGGAGGTCCAAGTCCATGGAAAGGGAGGTTTGTCTCACTCCTCAGCCCTCTCGGGAAGCGGGGAGGGCAGGAATTCCCTCCTGCCGCCACATCTGGGGGCTGAGGTCAGGAAAGTCTGGCCTGCACTGGTCATGGGCTTACCCTCTTGTCTCCAATTGTGTTTTCTCTTTTCCTGGACACATATTGCAGGGTCTGGTAATAGTGGATGCTTATTCAATGCGTTGGGACTTCCCTTAAGTATTTAATTATTCAACAAATATTAACTGTGTGTCAGACGCTGTCCTAGGTGCTGGGAGGAAATGGTAAACAGAACAGAATGAAAATCTCCGTTTTCAAGAGCTGACGTTGTACGCTAAAAAGTAAACAAGTAAAACAGACAGCGGGTCAGATGGTGGTGAGGGCTAAGGGGGAAATTCTAGCAGCAAAGGAGGATTAAGATTTGCGGGGAAGGGCTCAACGCTGAGATTTATAACAGAGTACATCTTAAACAGGGTGGTCAGGGGAGGCCCTAGAGAGAAGATGGCATTTGAATAGAGACCAAAGGAGGTGGGACGGGGGAGGAGGGCAGAGGGCACAGCCGGTGCAAAGGACCTGGGGCAGCACTGTGCCTGGTTTGTTGGAGGAACAGTGAAGAGGTCCATGTGTCTGGAGCAGAGAGATGGAGGGGGAGATGGGGAGGAGGGGAGGGTAGGGAAGGCACAGGGAAGGTCCTGCAGGACCTTGGGGACTGCAAGGAGGATTTGGGATTTTCCCCCAGGGAGATGGGAATCCGGGAGGGCTACTGGCAGAGGAGGGCAGGACCTGACTGAGGGGCTCACAGGCGCCCTCTGGTGGCCGATGCGGGGAGGGGGACTAGTCCGGGACTAGGATGGATGGGACCGCGTGGGTCCAGGCTGAGGTGCTGGAACTGCACCAGATGATGTAGACGAGGGAGGAGGAGGGGCACCTTCTGGATAGACTGTGAAGGCAGAGTCAATGGAATTTTTTACGGAACTGGTCGTGGGGTGTAGGGAAAGGAGGAGAGCCGAGGGCGATGCCAAGGTGTCTGCCCTGGGCGCCTGGAAGGGTGCAGTTGCCATCAGCCAGGGTAGGGAGGATGGGGGAGGGGCGGGCTGGTGGGGGCGGGGTGAGACTTGAGGTCTGGTCTGGGTTTGTTATTGGACACCCCGACAGAAATGCCAAGGGGCCACTTGGACATTAGAGTCTGGAGTTCAGGGGAGAGATGCCCTCTGAAGACATAAATCTAGTGGTCCCTGATAGAAGAAGCTATTTGAATCCACGGGGATAGGACGGGGGGGGGGGCGGGGAGGAAAAGAAGATGCCCAAGGGCTGTCCTGTGTTTGGAAACTGAGCAGAAAAGGGGGGAAAGCTGGCAGAGAGATTGGCGGGGTCCCACAGAGAGGACAGGGGGGAGCCAGGAGAGGTGTAGCCTCCAGGGGCCCCGTGAGGACAGCGTTCCCAGGAGGAGGGACCGGCCGGGTGAGAGCAGGACAGGGGCTGAGGCGTGGCTGCCGGATTTGGATGCTGAGGGTCACCTTGAGGAGGGCAGTCTCAGGACAGCAGCAGGAAGGGCTCACCCCAGAGATTTTAGGGAAAGCCTCTAACTCTCTGATCCCTAGATGCCCCCAACTCTGGAGTGAAAGCATCAGCCTGCGGATGTGGAGAGCTCATGTGCTCAGCACGGACTATGCTCGGTAAGGCACAGCCGGGGGATACCATTGGCTGTTGCCGTTCCAGGTAAGAGAGCTACCTGTCCATCCACCCGTCTACCGAACTGCCATTCTCCCCACCCACTCACCCATCCACCCAACCACCTCTGCCACCCCCACACTGATCCATCTACACATCCATCCGCCCATTCACCCCTCCCTTCAGTGTCTGCACATGCCGGGTCCTATGCTCTGCTTCTCCTCCAGGCCTGTCCTGTTCGGCTCCCACCCTCCCCGCCCCCCTGGTTATTCTCCTGAGATCCTCAGAGGGATGCTAAGGTTCGCCTCCATGGTTCCCTTCCCTATTAGCCTTGCTCACCATGATCAACCCGAGTTTGTTGAATGGACCAAGCTGCACCTTCCTGCTCCTTGGCCATGGGCCATGCTCAGGGGTGGGCAGAGCTCTGTCCAACGGAGCCCTCCTGTGAAGGATCGGTTCCGGGGTTCAAGTCTTGGGCCCAAGACATTCACATCAGCCAAAAAAAAAATCCCTTCAGGGGGGGCTTTTCTGGCCCTGGAGCAAGGTCGGCAAAGCCAACCTCCTCTTGTGCTCCAAACTCTGCTCGGCGCTCTTCTCCGTGATCAGAAGGGCCCTTGCCACCTGCACCAAACATTTCCTCATCTGAACTGTGTCTTATTTCTGTGGCTCTCGTCCTTTGGAAAGCGGGCAGGATTGGACAGGTGGGGGAAGCGGAACACCTCGCAGAGGCATCTTATCCCAGCTCTGCCCCCATCATGCTGTGCGACCTTCAGACGCGTCCCCTCTCTGGGCCTCAGTTTCCTTGTCTGTACAATGGGGTCACCACCACCCCCACCTCAAGACTAAATGAGTTCTGCACCTAAGGCATGGAGCACTTAGTAGTTGCTTAATAAATATTATTATCAAAGTATTATTATTTAATTAGTAAGTTACAAGTGTTATTTAAATTTATAACAATTATTATAAAACATTAATAAGACTTACTATCTATATTGCAGCTGCTAGAGGGGACCAGTACTGACTTGGTAAGTGTGTGTTCCTCACACGTTTTTCTGCACATGGAAATAGTTTGGGGATCACAAGTGAGGTTGTATTTAAAACCACTGTCTCCCAGTGAATGATTAATCACAGCCACAGTAACTCCCAACAGCCCTAGAAGGGAGATGGTTTTATTAGTCCTAATTCACAGAAGAGGAAAGGGGCCCGTGGCGAGAAGAAAGTCTAGATGGGAACCCAGATCAGGCTGAGTGCGGGGGCTGAGTGGCCAGGCCAGGCCGCTGGTGGAAGGGGGAATGGGGTTCCTCCTGGGGCACCCCAGGGCCAGGCTCCACCTGAGACCACGACTTCCTCCTGAAGTCATGGCAACCAGCTCCTTCAAGATTCTAATTAAGGCAAATAGGAGCCGATTCCCACCCTGAACCCTCCCGTGAGGACCAAATGCCAGGAGGGCCCTCCCTTTCCTCATCCCCTATGCAGGCAAGGTGCGGCAGGAGTTCCTGTGGCCAGAGGGACTTGCTTTCCCCAGGTTGCGTCACTTGCTCTAAGCCTGGGTCCCTGGAGGGCGAGGGTGGGAGCCGGGAGGAGAAGAGGTGAGCTCACCAGCTCGGGGATTGAAGATGCCAGCTATGGGCTAGCTGCCAGGCATGAAGCACTCTCCACGCACCATTCATTCAGTCTTGAAGAAAATTTCATCTTAGAGATTTCTTTGTTTGGATTGGTCAGGATGGAACAGGATACACGAGTCAAGAGCAATGCTTAGGTGGCCCCCACCTTATGCCAAACCCTATTTTCAGCACCCAACCGGTGTTAATTCATAATATCCTCATCTGAACAGCCCTTTGGGGTGGGCCTCACCATTCCTGGTTTGTAGGTGAGAATACTGAGACACAGAGAGTTTAAGTGACTTACCCAAAGTCACACAGCTGGTCAGAGGCAGAGCTGGGCTTTTTACTATCATGTTTTTCTGCCTTTCAGACTATAAACAGGGCAAAAAAGAAATCCTCCTCCCCACGCTGGCCCCAGTCACTCGGCACCTGTCCCCAGAGGAAGCCACCGCTACAGAGGCCTATGTTCGTTCCAAGGACCAGATAAGGTGCTCACACAAGCACCTGTGCGTTTCCCTTCCCGACCTGCTTTCCTCAAGCACGTGTGTGTGTACTCACATGCTGTCCTGCACTTTCCTTGCTATCATTCAGTGATACGCCTTGGAGAGAATGTCTCATTGGTCCACGGACTCCCCTTTTTTCTACAGCCACCTGCCCCTCCTTTGGGAGACTAAACCAGGGTTTTTTCTTTCATTGTGGTAAAATACACATAGCATATAATTCACCATCTTAACCGTCTCTAAGCGCACAGCTCCGCGGCGTGAAGCACACTCACCCCATCCTGCAGTTGCCCCCACCGTCCGTCTCCAGAACTCTCCATCTCCCCAAACAGAGATTCTGTCCCCATGAAGCAGGGACTCCCCACCCTCTGCCCCAGCCCCGGCTCCCACCGTCTTCTCTCCATCTGTGTGGACAGGATTCCTCTGGGTCTTGCTGGATGACTGCTTCTGGGTCAGCCTTACTTTACTTACCATAATATTCTGGTGGCCCAGATGCATCGTGGCAGGTGTCAGTCATCCTTTTGAAGGATGACTAGTGCTCCAGCGTGTGGACGGACTCCGCCGTGTGTACCCGTTCATCTCTCAGTGGACCTTGGGTTGCTTCCATCTTTTAGCTACTGTGGGTCCCGCTGGCAGGAATATGCGTGTACAAGTCTTTGTTGGAAGACCTGTTTGCAGTTCTTTGGGGGTATTAAAGTGGACTGTTGGAACCAGTCCCTGGGGAGGGACATTTAGGTTGTTCACGTATTCGTTCTGCTGCGGCAGACAACACCGCTGTACACATCCTTCCCAGTTCTGCGCCTCGGGCGAGACGTTCCCCTTTTAACTCCTTGGTTTCCCCACCTGGCACGTGGGGTTCATAACACTTCCCGCCCTATAGGACGGTGGGAGAATTAAATGTGGAGACAAGAATAAAGGGCTTCAAACAGGGCTCAGTATACAGTAAGTGCTTAATTAATGCTCATCCTCCTGGGAGGCTCGGATGAGCCTCACTTTTCCACCCAGGTCCAGAGGGTCTGTCCTCTGGCTGACTGCATGTAGTGCTGGGGTGGGGGCAGCCCAGACACCGGCACACTGGAGGGACCAGTCCCATCTGCTCCCACGTGTGCCCTCGGATGGGTGGGCAAGGCTTGTGTGCATGCAGGGATCCACCTACCTCTGCTCACAGGCAGGAGCAAGGACACACACGGGGGGCACAGATGCCACAGCCTTTCCCCTGTGCCCCCTCGCTCAGCCCCAGGGAGCCAGAGCTCAGAGAGGGGGCCAGAGGAGCCCAGCAGGATGAAGCTGGGCCGCCCAGTTGGTCTGCTTGTTCATTTATCCTTTCGTGTACTGGGCGGCTACTGTGGGACAGACGCTGTTCTAGGTTCTGGGACACAGCACAAAACAAGGGGGCCAATTGTGGGTGCAGCGTCTGGTGGCTCATACCCTCCTCATCTTGACCAATCAACAAACTGAGGTTCAAAGGAGGGCAGGTGACCCAGCTCTAGCAGGAGAGATGGAGATTGAAGAGGTAAATAATCCATGGCAAATGCAGGGATTTTTACCAAATGGGCGTTTGGAGCTAAGAAGGAAATGAAAAGGGACAGAGAACAATCGGACATGTTCTCCGGGTGATCAGGGAAGTCTTCTAGGGGAGGTGACATTTAGGCTTAGGGCTCAGTGATAAAGGGAAAGCTGGGACCTCAGCCAAGACTTTGGGAAACTGTGTCAGCCTGACACAGCACATGCAAAGGTCCTGGGGCACGACCATGCCTGGTATGTTGCAGAAGCAGTGAGGAGGCCTGGGTAGCTGGAACAGTGGGCAAGGGGAGAGAGGTAGGAGGTGAGATCAGGAAAGGGACAAGGCAGGTCGTGCAGGGCCGTGTGGGCGGGCAGGGAGGAATGCAGATTTGATTGAGAGCACCAGAGACCTTTGAAAAAGTTTGGTTCAGTAGCGACTTAATCAACTGAGCCAAGTTTTTTTTTTTAATATTTTATTTATTTGTTTGACAGAGATCACAAGTAGGCAGAGAGGCAGAGAGAGAGAGAGAAGGAAGCAGGCTCCCCACCGAGCAGAGAGCCCGACACAGGGCTCGATCCCAGGACCCTGAGATTATGACCTGAGCCGAAGGCAGAGGCTTTAACCCACTGAGCCACCCAGGCACACCCTGAGCCAAGTTTTAAAGAAACTCTGGCTTCCATGTGTAAAACAGGTTGACATTTGTTCATTCATTCATTCGCCCATTCACTCTGCAGTCATTCGCTGAACAAGCCTTGCCTGTAGCCCCCATCTACAGACGAGGAAACAATCCGAGAGAGCTGGAACCTCAGATCCAAAGTCAAGTGGCATGCGGCTGGCCCAGTCAGGATTTGAACCCGAGCCTGGCAGGCAGACCTGCATCCTAGCAGCTTCCCTCAGCCCCAGGACTGCATCTGAATCATGGGGACCCCCAGGAAAGCAATTCCTTAGTGTGACAGGAATGTCACTGCAGAGACGCACGTGAGCGGGGAGCACAACGGGCAGTGAGAGCTTAGATGGCAGCCACAAGGCAGTGGCAGGAGCCCGGGGCAAGGGCATTGGACTCACCCGAGGGAGGGGGGATGGGACCAGCAGGGCTTCCTTGGAGAGGCGACATCAGGACTGAGACCTGAAGGTTGAAGTGTCGGCCAGGTGGGAGGGGGAAGGAAGAGCATTGGAGCAGAAGGAACAGCATATGCAAAGGTCTGGTGGGGAGATCCAAGATGCCCCATGTGAGCACATGAAGTGGGTGTCTGGAGCTCAGGGCAGAAAGAGGGCCAGACAGGGTGGGGCAGTGGAAGGAGGAGGAAGAGGAGGGCTGAGGGACCAGGGTGCCCCTTAGGCAGCGTGAAATCCTGGATTTAGCCTGGGGACAAGAGTGGCCACAGATGGAACCAGGCAGCCTAGGGACAGAAGAGGCTTTGTGCTTTGCAATTTTCCCTGTGGCTGCTGAATGGAGGATAGGGTGTCGACGTGGGAGGTAAGCTTGGGAGTCGAAGGGCCGGGCAGGACCTGGGGAAGCTGGGAGAGGCCACCTCTGCCTTCTGGTCCCCAGACTGCTTCATCTCTGTGCCATCCTCCACACACATTGCTTTCCAAAGTCGCCCCTGGGTCAGACACCAACAAGATGCTTTTGAAGGGTCCCCTCGTCACAGTCCTCCAAGATCCCTGCAGTCCATGCCAAATAACAGAGGAGGCGAAGGGGTCCGGCCACCTGCAGACATAAACATTGATGATGGCACCGCAGGCCAAGAGCAGGTGGGCGGTTGGGCAGAGGGACAGTCCCCACTCGGGTTGACAAGGAGCACCCTCCTTGGCAGGCTCAGGTAGGGGGAAGCGAGTGAAGGCCAGGTGTGAGACATCCCCGCAACGCACGCGCGCGCGCGCACACACACACACACACACACACACACACTCAGTAGAGTCCAAGGCCCATCTGTCCCTGTGTCCACTTTGTTCCATCTACATCACCTCCAGGTGGGGGCATGATGGTAGATGGTGGATGCCAAGGCTCTGGCAGTTCTGGGGACAGAACCCAGGTGCAAGATGCAGCGGAGGGGATCTGCCAGGTCTGGAGGGCAGAGTTGGAACCAACCCTGGAGCTGGGTCTGGAGATAAAACCAATTTGGTCTCAGACCCTGGGGTGCAGCAAGGGGGGTCCGGGGAGGCCGACATCCACCACGGCCGAGCCCTGTTGCACGCCGGGCAGGTGACCCATACCACGTCACACCGTCCACGGAAGAACTCCTCAAGGGCAAGGTTTCTGTTCCTTCTTTGTAGAGGAGGGAATGAAGCTCTGTGGCAGGCAGCAACTTAACTAAAGTCAACACAAGGAAGAAGCAGTCCAGCCAAGATTTGAACCCTGATCTGTCGAGTCCAGGATCTGTCCTGTTGTCATTGCTGGACGGATGTAAAGGATTTTCTATAGGCGGGAGCACCCCTTCACTCTGGAATGGCACACATGTAACATACAGACCCAGACAGTCTATTCTGCTGTTCATGCCAGGCATCACTAATCAACAACAGAACTCTTTCCCAGGACACAGGATCCAGGCATCACTAATGGATTGCAGCATCTCTTTTCAAGCCAGAACTGGGACACAGGCTCAGAATCTTTCTCAACACAGCCCCCAAGCAGCCACTTCCCATCAATGAGCAGGTGTGCAGTTGGAGTTGTGGGGTAAACACAGGCTGACTTCTCTTTTCAGGAAACTCTGCTCCTCCATCTTCCAGAATGACATTTTTAAGTCACAAATGTACTCCTTTCCCTGTGAAAAAGCCCTTTGGTTTCTTTTTGTTACCCCAAGGATGAAATCCAAACTCCTGGCCCTACCTTTGCCCTTGCTCTTTGCTCTGCCCACCAAGGCGTCTCTTAGCTATTCAGGGAGATCTTCTGCCTCCCACCACACCAGGCTAACGTCTCCCCAACGCCTTCCACTCCTTGTGTTACCATGCTTTTGTTTCTTTGGAACAATTGTTGTGATCTGCAATTATCGTCTTTGTTCTTCCATTTGCTTGTCCCTCCTACAGGCAGGGTGTGGTCTGCGGGCTGTGGAATGTGCATTTGGCACTTTGGGGTCCTCTCTCTAAACCCCCAGAACAAATAATCTGGTTGGCTCAACCTGTGGCCCTGGTCCCATCTGTTAAGACAGGAGGGTAGGGTCACACTGTGCTCAAGGCCGGGGGCATTGTGTTAGTGGGGCAAGGGTCACCGGCAATTCTTAGGAAAAGCCCATGCGCTGGGCAGACACCCCAGAAAAGGTATTATAAAAGCAGCAATAAAACAGTAAGTAGGGGCGCCTGGGTGGCTCAGTGGGTTAAAGCCTCTGCCTTCGGCTCGGGTCGTGGTCCCAGGGTCCTGGGATGGAGCTCCCCATCAGGCTCTCTGCTCAGTCGGGAGCCTGCTTTCGCCCTCTCTCTCTGCCTCTCTGCCTGCTTGTGATCTCTCTCTCTGTCAAATAAATAAATAAAATCTTTACATAATAAACAGTAAGTAGAGCAAATGATAACGGTGAGTAATTGTAGCTAATGTTAAAATTTTAATATTAAGTATTAGCCACAGGTGGCAGGTGGGGAAACGGAGGCACAGGGAGGGAATGCAATGTGCCCAGGCTCACACGGTAAGTACTTCAGTTTTCACTAGAAACCTCCCTCCCCAGGAGGATAAACAACCGCACAAGACCACACAGACACAAGACCCCACGCACAACTGGCAACAGGACACAAGAATCCCTTCTCCTGAGGGGTGTGGCCCTGCCCTTCCTCTCTTCCTCCCAAGGACGATTCCCTCCCCACAGCGTCTCACATCCTCTGTGACCTTCATTCAGTCTTGGCACGGCTCCGCGAACACGAATACGTAGGGCTTTAACTCCGGAGCAATTACATTCTCTTTGTGGTTGCCCTGTCCCAGCCTCCCTCCAGGGCCTGGCACCCACAGCTGCGGGTGAAGTTTGCGTGTGGAGGACAGGAAGTGTCTATCTTTATATTCTGGCATTAACTGAGCCTCGGTCTCATTGAAATGGCATTTTCTTTCTCCTCCTAATAAACGAGAATGTATTTTTTTTAGCTCTTCCGCCATCACTTGATTCTCAAGTCTGAATTGTCTGAAGGCTTAAAACACTTCTGACTACCTCAACACATTTTAACATTTTCCTCTGCTGAATGAGAAAGGCAGGAAAAGGGGGGTGCGGGGTGGAGAGTGAAAACAATTTGATTGTATTAACAGGAGTATAGCGTGTAAAAGTAGGGAGGTGATTGTGCCACGTTCTCTGCTTAGAACCTCATGAGGAGGAGTGTATTTAATTCAGAAAACTCCAATAAACTGGCGCATTGGGAAGAAGCGGGAGGAATTGGGTATACAACACGTGTCATTCATTTTTCCATTCGTGAGCGTTTACTGAGCACTTAATTTGTGTCAGGTGCAGTCCAAGGTGCCGGGGATACAAGTGAGAACAAGCAGATAAAAAACCCTGCCCTCGTGGCACACAGAATGTGTGCGAAGACAGATGTTACTCAGTTAATTACACAATTAACTATCACAGTTAATGATTTAAACACAGACCGCTGCAGGAGGCCGGAGGCAGGGAGGAGGGCGGCATCTGACTTCTTAGCTACCGGATAAAGGGTGGGGGGACCGAGTGCCTGGGAAGAGCATTCCTAGCAGAGGGAACAGCATGTGCAAAGGTTGTGAGCCAGGAAGGAGCTCACGGTGGAGAAGGAGAAGGCAGAGCAGAGAGGTCGGCTGGGCCCCGTGGGTCTGGGGAATGGAGAGTCACCCCGTGGAGCCCTGGGATGCTCTTGAGAAGGGTCAGGTGTGATGTATACGAGAAATAATCAATGGACCAACACTTGAAAGGGAAAACATTTGACAAACACGGACTGAGCATCTGTTGTGCAAGCTGGGTGCAGAGGTCCCAGGGGCAACCAGGACAGGGAATATTTCCTCTTTTTAATAGATGGGGAAATTGAGGCTCAGAGAGATGACATGGATTGCCCGGGGCCACAGAGCTGCCAAGTGGCAGGTGTGTGACTCCAAACCCTGGGATTTATCCGGTCTCCAATCCTGCTCCTTGGAAAAAGACCTGGAAGGCTGCCTAGAGGAGGAGAGAAAGGAAGAGGAGGGAGGAGGGGAGAGGGAAAGAGGAATTGGGGAAGGAGGGAGACTTTCTGAGCACCCTCCAGGCAGCAGGACCAGGGGTGGGGAGAATATGTAGACCAGCCAGATTAAAGGAAAATAGCTCTTAGCCATGCCCCAAACAAAGGTGGCTCTCCCAGATGGGGAGTGAGGGTTCCATCCCTGGAGGTGTGCAAGGTCAGCCTGTGTCAGAGAGGGATTTCTGCTCTGGGAAATCCACAGTCCTCCTAGGTCCCCTTCACCATCTGGGAACCTTGGTGGGAAGGCAGATGGGCCCCAACAAGCAACCTCGGCTTAGCTCTACTCAGTGTCACCAAGACTCAGTTTCCAATTCTGGCTCTGCTGTGCGGGCCTGGGCTGGTCCTCGACCTGTCTGTGCATCACCTGCAAAAGGGGGTCATAGCAGTCCGGACCTCCCAAGGCAGCAGAGAGTCTTCTGGAAGCACCAGGAACAGTGTCTGGAACAGAGAGTGTCCTCAGGAGAGGTAATTTCTGGTGAGGTCTCTAACTCAGCATCAGTGGGGCTGTGGTTGTCACTGGGGCCGTGGCGGGGCCTGGCACACACTGGGAGCACCCGGCAGCGTCTGTCAGGTCACTAGGAGTGATGACATCTGTGTCTCCAGCTCAGCCCTCTGGGGACCCCTGCTCCAATGCCCAGTGTGCACTGGGTGCCCCTTCACGGAGTCATGGGGCTCATGGGGTCCTGCCTGGAGTGGGGGGCTCACACACCTCAACCTTGTCTCCTAGCCCCTGGACCTCTGTCCTCCTCCATCTGGATCAGCTCCCACGCTCCCTCCTCCGCCCCGTCATCCTCCCCTCAGCAGCCAGAGGGCGCCTGGGAGCACCTGAATCAGAAGCCGCCCTCCCTGGCCCTGTGCTCTCCCGGGCTCCCTCCTCTCTGGGGTGAAAGTATGAAGTAAAACCCCACAAGGTCCTGTGGGACTCTCCCTGTTCCCTCCCTGCCCTCCCCTCCTCCTCCTCTTCCCTTCTCTCACTTGGCTACAGACAGGGGCCTTCTCCTCCAACATGCTAGACCCTGCCCTGCCCCAGGACCTTTGCACGCTGCGCCCACCACCTGGGATGTTCTCCATCCACTTCAGGCCTTTTGTTCACACATCGTAGCGAGGCCTTTCCTAACCGCCCTATTTAAAAGCACACCCCCAGCCCTTCCCCTTTCCTGCTTCATTTTCTGCCCTAGCACTTCCCACCATAGATTTATGTGTCTGATTTCATATCTGTCTCTATTAACAAGTCAGCCAGAAATTGTTGCCTGTTTTGTTCCCTGTTGTGTCCCCAGGGCCTGGCATGCAGTAGGTGCCCAGTAAGTATCTGTCAGAAGCATGGATGAATCAAGGAAGGAGCGAAGTCAGACCTGGGGCCCAAAGCCCAGCCCAGACCCTCCCAAGCCATGTGAGTGTCAGGGCCTCCTCTCCGCTTTGAGTCTCGGTTTGCTGTGCTGTAAAAGGGGGCAGAAGTCATCAGTCCCCCAGCCAGGTGCTCATCAGATGAAAGTTTCTATTGTCATGACCTTCCCCTTTCCCTGGGCCACCTGCTCCCAGCTCAGGAAGGTCCCAATATTTCAGTTCTTTCCTGTTCTAAGGAAGTCATGACCATATTGGGGGATGAGGATAGTGGCCATAGGCTGGGGGCCCCTGTGCAGCATCTGAAATGCCTCAGCCCCGAGTCTCTCGGGCACAGGAAAAGCGCCCCCCTCAAGGGCCCCAGAGTGCCAGGCACCAGGAGAGGAGCCGCCCGGGGAACTGGGACGCCAGGCGAGCGGATTTATTTAGCACTTCCCATTTTATCTTGCGCGACATCTCCGCTGCCAGGACGATCCCACTCGCAGCCGCATGGTCGGGTGGGAACTTGAGAGGGTGGCAGGGGGAGGGACACCCAGCCCCCAGCCCCCAGCCCCCAGCCCCCAGCCCCCACCCCCCACCGAGACATCCCCTATCCATTGTGTGTCCTGGCCAAGCCACATCCCTTCTCCCCAAAGAAGGTTTCCTTTGGAGGTGGGAGACAACAGTACAAATGCCTACTGTGTGCCAGGCACTGCCCTAAAATGCACATGATTAAACCAACCTAGTGGCAGGTATTAAACTAACCCAGTGACAGGTACAGTATGGATCATCCACCTGTCTACACAGGATGGGCTGAGTCCCCTGCCACCCAGCTTCTGGAAGGACAGTGCTTGTACCCAAACTGCAGATTGAGGATAACTTCATAGTCTTCTGGGGGAGAAATAGACTTTTAAGCACTCTTTGATTGGCTTCTTGGGGGATGAAAGGGATGTCACCCTGACCGACCCCCCAGTAGTAAGGGTGATCTGTGGCTCATCTTGCCACATGCCCCAGCTCAGAGCCTTGTCTCTCTGGTCAGAAAAAATCCTTTCCCCTTCATCTATCTGTCCGGGTGCCCCAAGGCTAGCCCCTATCCCACTGCAGCCGGGCTGCCGTCTATTCCCAAGATGCACCTGGGCATGGTATGCAAATGAAGTGAGTTAACCCTTTCACACAAAGAGGAGGTCCCACACACTCAGGCAGGTGTTAAGCTACCCCCATGGTGTGCTTGGCTCTGTGGGATGGATAGATGAGCCCCCCAATCCCCCAACCAGCTTTCACAGTGACGTCCATAAGTAAGTCATAAGTAATACCAAGGGCTACGGCTGGAAGGGTCAGGAGGACTAACCTGGCAGCAGGTATAGGCGGGAAAATGTCCAGAGACAGGACCATCAGGGAAGAAAAGGTTATGGTTTCTGCAGTCAGGGTGGTCTTTGTTCCAATCGTATCCCTGAGCCCATGATGTCACCTCCTGAAGCCTCAGTTTCCTTATCTGTAGAATGGGTCTCAGGAAGGTCCATCCTGCCTGGGCATCACCAAGTTTCCATAAGATAATTTAAGCTGTATTTGGACTTCAGCGCTCCTCAAACAGCAGTCTCCGGGCGCCTGGGTGGCTCAGTGGGTTGGGCCTCTGCCTTCGGCTCAGGTCATGATCTCGGGGTCCTGGGATTGAGCCCCGCGTCTGGCTCTCTGCTTGACAGGGAGCCCGTTTCCCTCTCTCTCTGCCTGCCTCTCTGCCTGCTTATGATCTCTCTCTCTGTCAAATAAATAAATAAAATCTTAAAAAAAAAAAAAAGCAGTCTCTGGGTAGTGCTTGACCACTGGTTACTTAGTATTTTCTTTATTTTTTTTAAAGATTTTTATTTATTCATTTGACAGATCACAAGCAGGCGGAGAGGCAGGCAGAGAGAGAGGAGGAAGCAGGCTCCCTGCTGAGCAGAGAGCCTGATGCGGGGCTCGATCCCAGGACCCTGGGATCATGACCTGAGCTGAAGGCAGCGGCTTAACCCACTGAGCCACCCAGGCGCCCACTTAGTATTTTCTTTAAATCCACCTGCTTCCCCATAAGTAAACTTCTTTCTTAAAAAGAAACTATGAGGTCAAACCTCTCCCTAGGGAAGGGATACACCAAGGCAAGTAAAAATAACAAGTTAAAGGAGTCAGGCTACACTTTACAGACAAACAATGAGGGGCCCAGCCGTGAAATTAACAAACGTTCAGGTAGAAATTATCAGATGGGGGGGGGGGCGGGCCTGGGTGGCTCAGTGAGTTAAAGCCTCTGCCTTCAGCTCAGGTCAGGATCTCAGGGTCCTGGGATCGAGACTTGCATCAGGTTCTCTGCATCGTGGGAAGTCTGCTTCTCCCTCTCTCTCTGCCTGCTTGTGATCTCTGTCTGTCAAATAAATAAATAAATATCTTTAAAAAAAAAAAAAGAAAGAAAAGAAATTATCAGATTGGAAAAAAAAAAAAAAGAAATTATCAGATTGGAGCAGCCTCCTGTGTTCTCCCGCAGAGAGACTCCCCGGACGGTGCTCTCCTTCTTGAGAAAAGTATTGAGCAAACATTAGCTGGTAAGCATTCAGGACCCACCTAGCACTGGTCTAAGACTTCCTCCTGGAAAGAAAATACAAGGGATTAGCTCTGGCAGTCGGTGATTCCGTGTGGTTTTCCACGCTCCGTGTGACTCACCTACATCACCCTGAGGTTCAGGTGCCAAGCATGGGACCTGTGATAGAAGTGGGGGGGAGGCCCCTGGCTTGGCGCCTAGATGGCAAGTCCAGGTGTGTCCCTTGGACCCTGGTGGCAACACTTGGGCAGCTGCCCACCACACCCAACCCCTTGGAAAATCCAGGACTCTGTCCCCAAGAGCAGGAGAGACAGGACGCCCGTCTGCTCCTGTAGCTGGTAGGACGGGACTGAGGCCAGTTTCGAAGACTGTCTTTGGGTCCCCAGGGAGGTGGTACTCTAAAGCCCCTCGGTCTCTCCATGTGCCCAGCAGGTAGGGTGTACCCCAGCCTCCCCCAAAGCCCCAAACCCTGGATCTCATGGCGTAGGTGCTGGTGATTTATGGTCCAGGATCTGGTGTCTCCAAGTAGTGTGACTTGGGGATGCCAACCCCCTTAATTATCCAGGAGTAGCAAAGTGCTGGATGAGTTTCAGCTGGGTCACTTTCTGGGCGAGTTTCCGTTACAGGTTGAATTGTCCCCCCCCCCCGAAAGAAATACACTGGAGTCCTAACCCCCTCCACCCCTCACCCCTGGGGCTTCAGAATGTGATCTTATTGGGAAGTCATTTCTTTTCAGGAAATCATTAAATTAAAATGCAGTCGTGCACGTGAGCCCGAATCCAATATGATGTTCTCATGGAAAGTGGGAATCCGGACACGGAGAAGGACAGGCACGGAGGAAAGTGGTATGAGTGGTCCAGGGAGGAGAAGGTGGCCGTCTGCATGTGTGCGTGTGTGTCATTCTTTACCATTTCATCGCATGGTCAGCTTCACGCGACCATGACCATCACGGAGATCCACAACTGTGTCACCACAAAGACAGAGAGATGCCATTTTAAGAAAGAATTGCTTGAAGGACCCATCAATTCTACCCCTTGTTCAGTGCAGATAGTGGTACTGACCTGGGTTTATTAACATGTAAATATATGCATTTGCTCCCATTAAAATAATAAAAAATAAGCTGACAACTTCGATAAAAGGTAGAACATGATTATTGAAACTCTCCACTTGCATCTTTCACTAACAAATTATCCTGGAGAGTCTTCCCCATGGGTCTATGCGCTCAACCCCTTTTCACAGCTGTATACTACTCCACCATGTGGTTGTACCTGGTTAATTCTGCCTGTTCTCTCCTCTAGGATATTTAGATTCAATTATTTCTTTACACTTCCCAAAATAATCCTGTGTCACAGCTCTGGGGACCCTCGCAAAAAGACCAAGCAAGATCACTTCAATTATACCTAATTTTAAGGCCAAGAAACGGAGGCTAAAAAGGGAGATACGTGTCGTTTGTTCAGGGTCATATGACACAAAAGTGGCACAGCCAAGAATTTTTATGACAGTTTCATAAAGATAGAATTTACCCATCAAATCATTCACCCATTTGAAGTGGATTAATTCGATCATTTTCAGTATATTAACAAACCATCATCATCACCGACCACTCACAATCTAATTTTAGAATATTTTCATCACCGCAAAAGAAACTCCGAAAGAACTCATTGTCCAACAAAGATCATAAAGATCTATGCCTATGTTTTCACCCAAGAGTTTTAGCTCTAATATTTAAGTCTATGATCCAGTGCTCGCTTCGGCAGCACATATACTAAAATAGGTCTATGATCCATGCTGAGTGTATTTTTATATATGGTGTGAGGTAGGGGTCAAAATTCATTCTTCTGTGTGTAGATATTCCGCTTTCCCAGGACCACTTGCTGAAAAGACCATTCTGTCCCTCACTGAGTTGACAGCCTCATTGAAAATCAACTGGCCCTGGGGCACTTGGGTGGTTCAGTGGTTAAATGACTGATTCTTGAGTTTGGCTCTTGTCATTATCTCAGGGTCAGTCTCCCAGCTCAGCGGGGACTCTGCTTGGGATTCCCTCTCCCTCTGTCTCTGCCTTTCCCCCATCACTCCCTCTCAAGGAAATAAATAAATCTCTAAAAAACAAAGAAAAAGAAAATCAGTTGACCCTACATGTTTATTCTGAGCTCTCAATTCTATTTCATTGACCTGCTTGTCTATTCTTATGCTGGGATCATAATGTCTTGAGGACTGTAGATTTGTTTTCTGTTTGTTAAGTAGGCTTCATGCTCACTGTGGAGTCCAACATGGGCCTTGGACTCATGGCCCTGAGATTAGGACCTAAGCCAAGATGGACTCAGATGCCCAACTGATTGAACCACCCAGGAGCCCCCAGTGACTGTTGCTTTATAATACCATTGGGAGACTTGGACCTGTGAGCCCCCACTTTTGTTCTTTTTCAAGATTGTTTTGGTTATTCTGGGTCCTTTGAATTCCTCATATGAATTTTAGGGTCACCTTGTCAATTTCTGCAAAGAAGCCAGCTGGGATTTTGATAGGGATGAGATCCGAGTTCAATTTGAGGTATATTGCCATTTTCACAATATTAAGTCCCATCCACAAATGAGCTGTCTTTCATTTATTTAGGTCCCCTTTAATTTCTTTCAGCAGCCCTTCATTGTTTTTAGAGTATAAGTTTTGCATCTCTTTTGGTAAATGTATTCTTACGTATTTTATTCTTTTTGATCAGTTGTAAACGGAATTGGTTTCTTAACTACGTTTTGTTTGTTCATTGCTAATGCGTAGGAAGTACGATGGATTTTCGTGTATTGATCCGATGTCCTGCAGCCCCAAGGAATGGGTTTACCAGTTTTAATACTTTCTTAGTGGATTCCTTAAGATTTTCTAAATACAACGTGCTATAGAGCTAGTTTTACTCCTTCCTTTCTAATCCGGGTGCGTCTGATTTCAGTTTCTTGCTTAATCGCCAGGTTCTCACCTCCAGTAACACGCTTGGTGGGACTGGTGAGAGCAGGCATCCTCGCCTTGTTCTTGATCTTGGGGGGAAGAGATCCCGCCTTTGCCATTAAGTCATGATGTTAGCTAAGAGACGCTTTGTCAGGCTGAGGAAGTGCCTTATATGCCTTGAGTGTTTTTTATCACGCAGAGATGCTGAATTTTGTCAAAATGCCACAGCCAGGATTCGAAGCTATGTTTCTCTGAATCCAGAGCGCCTGTGTTTACCTGATATACTAAATTCGTGGACCCCCAAAGGAGCCCCACATGAAGCCCAGTGAAGAGCAGGTGGTCAGCAAATGGGGTGTTCCCATCTGCCCCCTTTTCTCTCTGGCACTTGAAGTAAATCTACAGAGAAAGAGAGAGAGAGAGAGAGAGAGAGGGTGGGCATACATGTGCACAGCGTTTAATTGGAGGAGTTGTATCATCATGGTGAAATTGTTGGCATGGGGCAACGTTGCTGGGGAGATGTTTTGGACCTGTCTTGCAGGGGTTTGAGGCAGGGTTCTGTGCAGACAATCCTGATTTTGGCACCAAGAGTCCTGTTTATCTACAGTAACGGACAGCTGACAGTTCGTTCCGCCTTCATCAGGCACACATGGCTGGAGTACTCACTGTGTATGAGAAACCATCACCAAGATGGGGTTGGGTCTTCATTGCATGGATGAGACAACGAAGGCCAGACTGTCAGTGGTTAGGTCAGGGTCATGCAGCTAGGAAGGAGAACCAAACAGGCTCCTCCAACCTGGCCGCTGCACTGGCCGCTGGGAAACTCCGAGCTTAATTTAGGTTCCTTGTTTAATTATTCATTCTCTCCTCTCTCTTCTCCTATTTATGACTTCCGCCTTCTCATTTTGTTCCCGGGGTTAATGCCTTTTGTTTATATCTGCATCTTTGGCCTGGAATGAATGAATCAACGATTTTGGAGGAAAAACCCCAAATTCTAAACTTGTGTCCTTTTGTGGGCACAAGGCCCTCTCCAAACATACCTTGGAGAAATAAAACACCTCCAGCGTGTTCAGAACTCATCTGGAAGTGTGTGGTCTTGCGGGGTCTTTGAGCCCTCCGACCTCCTATGGCAATCCTCCCCTTCATTTCTATTTCTTCTCTTCTCATCCCGTTTTCAAGCACCAACGACAGGCTAGCGTATCCTCAACAGGTCACCCTTACACTCTTTATCTTGCTCCCTTTCACAGACAGGACACTGAGCCCCCAAGGGGCAAGCCCCTTTTGCAGGTGGGAAAACTGAGGCTCAGGGTCCTGCCCCGCGCGTCAGCGCCTGGGCTGGGGTTCCTGGGGTGACTCCAGCCAGCGGGGAACAGCAATGAGGTGGGACGTCTGCAGAGTGCTCGCTCGGAAGGAAATGCTCCATCATCCGTTCGCTCCCCACACAGGGACCCCGGGCCCTCGGGAGTCACACAGCTGGGGGGACCCGGGTAAAAACCGCACGACGGGTTGGAGGGCGGCTGGCGGCGGGGGCCGGGAGCGCTTTCCCCAGAAGCTGGGGCTGGAGCAGGAATCTTAGGGACAAGGGAAAGATCCCGGGGGAGCATTATTCCAGGCGAAGGACGGGCAGGGCCGAGGGCCCCGGGTGAGGAGGGGCGGGCGGCGGCACCGTCACGAGCCGGCCGGGTGCGGCGTGGGCACCCACGGGCCAGCAGTGGGTGCGAACGTGGACGCATTCGAAGGGCGCCGGGGGAGCGGGAGCAGGACCGAATGCAGAGCCCGGCAAGCACCACGCCCTAGGCGCCGAGCGTCCTGGGTCCCGCAAGCGTGGCCGGAGGAGTCCCTCGCGCTGACGCCACCGCCCACGCGTCCCGCGTAGCCCAGAACCCCGCGCCCCACGTGCTCTCGCGGCCCTTTAAACGCCCCGGGGCCACCTGACCAACCGGCGCCGTCTCATTGGCCGGGGGGCGTGGCTGCCGCGCGGCTGCGCATTGACGCGCGCGGGCCGGCCCCGCCCCGGCCCCGCCCCCGGCCGGCGGCGGCGGCGGCGGCGGCGCTGGCGGAAGGGATGACGTCACCGGCTGGGGGGGCGCGCGATCCGGCGCGAGGGGAGCGCGAGCCGCAGTGAGTGTCCTCGCGCCGCCCGCCCGGCAGCCCGGCCGGCGCGCGCACGCCGCGAGCCGCTGGCGCTCGGGCTCCGCTCGAATCCCATGCAACAGCCAGGATGTGAAGCGGGGCAGAGCCGGGGGAGCCCAGCCCAGCCAGCCTCCAGGTAAAGGGCGGGGGGGAACCGTGAATTCGATTAAAATAAAATTGCAGGCGCTCCAGTGGGGGTCTCGGAGGCAGCGGAGTGGGCAGCGCGCCGGCTTTGTGCCGGGAAAGCCTGCACGGCCATTGTGCTCGGAGGGTGCCCGGCTGCAGCCGGCTGCACGCCCAGCCGCGGCGCCTGGCTAGCGGCGTCCGAACAATGCCCCCGAGGGGCTGGGCCGGGGCGGGCAGGGGCTGTGGGGAGGGCTCTGCGGGCGGGGCTGGGGGGGGCTTCGCCGCGGCGGGGGGGAGGGGGCTGGGCTGGAATCGCCCGGAGCGCGGCGTTGGAAGCTGCCCAGCGCCGCCGGCTGCACCACCCGGGGCTGCGGGCGGGGCAGAGGCGCGGAGGGGGGACGCGCGTGTGTGCGGAGGGGCTGCTGGCCCCGGCGGCTCCCGGCCAGGCTCCCCGGGCGGGTCCTGGAGGCAGGGGGCGCTGTGCTGGGGGAGGGGGGCTCGCGGGCGCCCGGGAGTGGAGACCAGCCCGGGACGGGTGGCTCCAGGTGGGAGCGAGGGCAGACCGGCCGGTGCGCCCAGGGCGGCTGCTCTGCCAGCCGCCTTAGCTCTCCAGTTGTCTTCCCCCCGAGACCTCCGGCTCAACGTTATCTCGCCCTAGCGCCCTCCCGGCCTCGTCTATCCCTGGGGAAAGGGGCCGCAGCTCCGGCACCCTGGCCTTGCCCCACCCTTCTGCGGTCCTGGCGCCCCCTCCCAGCCCCCCAGGCGGGGCGAGGCTCAACCCCCAGCCCCAGGGACTCCGGCGGATAGACGGACGGGCGCGCGCACCGGGCACCCGACCTCTCCTCGGCGCTGGGGGCCCCTTGGGGATCCCGGGAGAGGGGAAGCCGCCCCTTGAGCCAGCAGCCCCCGGGGTTTTGCGCGCCCCGGGAGCCCCCTTAGGGGCGGGGGGGGGAGGGGAGGTGACGTCATCCAGGGGGGGCGGAGCCGTCGGAACCCGGTGAAGGGGGCGCTGGGGGGGGGCGTGCCCTGAGGAGAGCCCCCCGGAGTTAGGGAGCCGGAGCCCTGGGCGCTTGGGTTTCGGCCGGGTTGCGGCCAAGTTCACTGCTCTTATGGAAATTTCTCCCAAATTTAGGATCCCCCTTAACACCCCCTCAAGTCCTGGACACTTCCCTCCGCGAAACCTCCTAAATCGGAGAACTCCCCTTCAGCTGCTTTTCTCCAGAATTCTCAAATCAGGGAGCCCTTCTGCAAACTGGGATTTTTTTTTTCAGCTTCGGTCCGCACTACCCACCCACCCTCATCTAGAACCTCCTCCTTAGTGACCCTTCCCCCATCTGAAATTCTCCTCCGGTAGCCTTGTAAATGGGCAGCTTTTGAGAATGTCCCTTCCTCAAATTTAGTAACCCCCTAGGGACCTCATCTCCCAAATTAAGAAACCTCCCCAGCGCCTCCAACTGGGGGACACCTCCCCTCCCCTTTCTAAGACTCCACTGGGATTCCCCTGTTCCCCCATCTCAGTCTGGGGGAGTCCCTGTTCTGAGCGTGGGGCCCTTCTGTCACTGGCCCAACCCCCGAAAAACCAGCCTGGCCGACAGAGCTAGCAAAGAGAGGGGGATGGTGTCTGGGTGTCCAGGTTGTGTATTAGCACTCCAAGAAGCTCGGACAAAGCTGGAGGGTCCCCTGGAGTCCCAGGGACAGGGACCCACTTGCTCTGAGCCCCCAGTGGCCTCCACCCAGACTTTGGCTGCTGGGATCCTAGCTTTCCCTCCATGTCCCCCCATCAGTACTGTTCCTGGGGTGCGGGGGGCAAGGGCTCCTTTTGTTTGGGGCACCCCGCTTCCCCCTCAGAGCTGCCTCCCGCCTCCCGTGAGAAGAGAGAGCCAGTCCGCGCCTCTACTCCCGCTGCTGCTGCTGGAGCTTTTATTAATGGCCGAGGGATTCGGTGGATTCTGCCATTTGCATAGCTCCCCTCCCCCTCCCAGGGTCCCTTCCTTTGTGCCCCCCTCCTCCTGCCAATCTTGCCCGCCTTCTGTCCCTCAGCTCTCTTCTTCCTCTGCCAGCTGATACTTTGGCTGCGGAAGGCAGACAGCTGGGGCTGGGGCGGCTGCTTCCCACCCCCACATCCCAGAGCCCACCGACTTGGACCTGAGTCTCCGGCAGCAGCCCCCTGCCCCCGACAATGCCCTCGGCGCAGCCCTTCTTGCTGCCTGCGGTCTGCGTGTGTCTCCATTCTTCTCCAGAAAGCTTTGTCCTGCCCCATCCCCTGGGCCTGGGGGCACCTTCACCATGACGGTGCACTTCTGCTTGGGGCCTGGGCCCCCCACAGCCCCCTGGGGGTTGCCACCCGCCATACTCAATCGCCCTGAGACTTGGTATAATTGGGCTCAGGCAAACAAAACGTCGCGGGAGACCCGGCCTGCCTGGTGAGCTCATGCGCTTTCCTGTTCCCGCGCCACAGCCGATGACATCGGCCCCCCGGGGGGTGTCGGGGGCTGGTGCCTACTTGCCAGTGGCTGTCCTGAGGGGAGAGGCAATGGCCTGGTCCACTGCCCACCCCCTGCAGGAGATGGGATGGGGCATTCTGGTATGGCCCGGTATGGGCTTGGAGGATGCTGCCCAGGGTGGTCGCTGGGCTCCCCGGGGGATCCATCCTCCCCCCAGGATCCCTTCCAGGCCCCTAAGGTGGGCAGATGCTGGGTGCAGGGAGAGGGGTACCAAGAGCCAGGCACCTGCCTGCGGTCCGCATAGGTCCTCGCCCGGGGACCGGTACTTCTGTTTCTGTCCCCTCCAGCGGGAGTCCGAGCCCCTTCTCTGTCTGCTTCCCCCGGGATTCCGGGTGTCTCCACATGTCCCTGGGCCACCCTTGGAGACTTGAGACATTTTTCTCCCAACACTGGAATGTAGCTGTGGACGACAGTGAGAGGAGCCGGTATGGGGCAGGGGAGGAGCTCCCCGGACGTGAGGGACATAGTTGCGGCATCTCCGTGGACGGTTCTGGAACCACCACCATTCACCTCCTTGCTTCTTCTTTGGGTCACACAGAGCTTGGGGCTCTGCCTGGGGCTCCCCGGACCCGGGGCCGGTGATGGAGATGGAGATGGATTGGCTTCCGCTTCTCAACTTTCCGGGGCGTGACTCAGTTTCCCCTCCTGCCTTCCGGGTCAGCACCGAGAAGCGCGTCACAGGGGTTGGAGTGCAGCGCTCCCCTTGGACTGCTGCATCCTGGAGCGGGGTGCCGGGAGACCTGTGGCTCTGCCGATTGCTCCAGCAGCCGAATGGCCCAAACGATGGTCAGCGAGGTGGCCTGGGAGGGACGAGGGATGGGCGGTGTTTCTGACGCTCCAAGGCACAGTGTGACTTTTCCACCCAGGTGCCCCGCAGTGTTCACCTGCCGCCCGTGACTTTAGTACAGCCGCCGTGCGTAGGGGGGAGAGAGGGGGGCGTGTAGAGAGTTGGGGATCAGGAGGAAAACCCTAAAAATAAAGGTGGATATTTATAAACCCAGCGGGTTTGGGGGATAATTGACAAAGCTTAATGTTTTCAACTGAGAGCGGTCCCCCCACCCCCCCTCGCGCCGACTGCATTAGTTCCATTTGTGAAGTCATTCGGTGCCAGCGGAAGGTTCTTGAGGTGTCGTGGGCTCCGTGGGCGAGTTGCGGGCTGTGGTCCCCCTCCAGAGGTCTTGTGCTTCTGGAGGGAGGCAGGGGGCCCAGGCAGGGGTGCTGAGGTGCCTGGGGCCCCATCTTCCCAACACAGCCTCCTGGCATCCCCTCTCATGGTGAGGGGGGGCCAATCCCGTTTCCCAGAATTGGCGAGAAGGAAGCCGCCCCTCTCCCTCTCCAGCAAAGCGGGCACACGTTGCCCTTGCTCTGTCCTTCCCCACAGCAAAAGATGCCTGGGTGGGGTATTTGGAGAGACCCCAGCTGCCTGCTGGGCAGGGTGGCTCAGCCTCTGGTGGGGACAGGAGGGGATGAGACCAGGGCGTAACTGCCGTGCCTGGGTGGGATCCACAGGCTGATCCCACGGGAAACCTGCCATGGGTCCGTGGACAGAGTCACACTGTGGCCTGTACTGGGGTGGGGTGGGGGAAGGAGGGGTCAAGGGCTTTTCAGATGTTCTTAACATTTTGTCCCCTCACCTGGCGGTGGTCTGGAACCAGAAAGCTGGGGCTTGGCCTGCAGGGTGGAGGAGAGCTAGAAGGGAATGGCAGGGCATGGAGGTTCCCGGGCTTGTCACCCTGTTCCAGGGAGGAGGGACAGCCCAGAGACTGGCCCATCCTAGCTCCGAGATGCACGGGAGGTCCTGGCACCAGGGTCTCTCAAGCCTGCCGGCCAGGGGGGTCACCCTCCTAGCCTTCTAGAAGCTCCAGATATGGGGTGTACTATGTGGGGTTTTTTTTTCTTTAAAGAAAGAAAAGACACTCAGGAAAAAAAAAAAAAAAAAACCCCGACGTACCATTTCTGTCTTGTCTCTGGCTGATATTTCAGAAGCGTGGGGGGGGCTTGTGCGTGGGGAAAATGAAAAATCAATCGGCTTACACTTCTGCAAAGGCGAAAATTAACGAGCGGGCGGGAGTGACTCATGGACAGGGCCCCGACTTTTCTCTCGCACTGCCTCATTTTTGTCTTCCTTTCCCTGCCCTCCTCCGAGGGGAGATGGCGGGGCCCCTGCCCCTCCTGCGGGCCTGGCCAGGCCGGATGTTGGGGGGTAGGGGGTGTTCTTCTGAGCTCCCAGGAATCCCCCTCTTCTGTCCCTGGGAGCCAGGTGTCCTCCGTCCTGCGGAGGCCAGAGGGATTCTGTACCTGAAAATACACCCGGGGTCTTGCCTGGCCTTTGTGTTTCTCTGATCACTCCCGCGGATTCCCCCCACCCAGGGGCGGGGGTGGAGGTGGGCTTCTCTGAGCTTGGGGTTCTGGATTGCAGTGACCTCCGCCCGTGAAAATGCTTTAACTGGGGCTTGATCGCAGTTTTTTTTTCCTTTTTCTTTCTTTCTTTCTTTCTTTTTTTTTTTTTTTGAAGGGGCAGAATTGTCGCGAACTCCCTAGGAGGTGTCTGCAGCTTTTGAGTTTTATATTTGGTTTTTAAAATCTTTGCTCTTAGCCCTTTTTAGGAAGGTCAGGAGGGTCCTGTCCTCCTGCGAGAACTGCAAATCCCAGCTCCCCTCCCCCCCCACCTCTAGGTTTTCTCCTTTCTGTCTCCCTCCCTGGGGGGGGCCTCACCTCTGCCCTTTACCCTTGTGTGTGGGAGCCTCCTTGCCTGCGAAACGAGGTTTTCATGCCTCTGGTCCTGACTTCTGCGCCCCTACTCTGCCAGAGCTGTGCAAACTCTCGGGTTGGCTGGCCTCTCTGTTTCTTCGTCTCCGAGATCAGGACTGGAGATGCTTCTGGTGAAGGACCTCCCTCGGGTGTCGGATGCGACTGCTGTTGGCAGCCCGCGCCCTGTGACACCCAGACACCCAGACCCCACGTGGCCCGCCAGCCGCAGCCCCAGAGGCTTAGAGGCCAGGGAACCCGGGACGGAGGGAGGCAGGCAGGCCGGGTGCACAGGGGCTGGGAAGTTGCTCTATTGTCATGCTGTTGCGGGGGTGGAAATTCAGGGGTTCTGGGGAAGCGAGGTCTACGCGTCTGTGTGTGTATAATTTAATGCCGTTTATAATTAATCCCGTGATCTGCAAATGAGGGGGTGTCGGGGGGGGGGAGATGGAAGAGCCACTCCGCCTTATTTGGACTTGGCGCCCGTGCCAGGCCCTGTGCAGAGAGCATTCCCCTCGCGTTCACGCCCTGCCCCCCGCCGTCCATGTGGCGGTCATGCGTGGAGCCCCATTTTGCAGATGGGGAGACTGAGGCCCGGGAAAGGTCTTCTCGGGCACGAGGGCACACAGATAGGTGACAGAGCAAGGAAGTCTCCCTCCCCGGGGGGCAGTGGATGGTAGACCTGAGGTCTTAACTCCTGGGGACGGGCCTGGCTCTCTGTCCAGTTGTCCGAGAAGTCGTTTGGATGCTGGTCCACCCGCTGGGGTTCCTGAGGGCCCCTGCGCGGACGGTGGGGTTCCCAGCTGCCTTCCTCGGAGGGGGAGAGCGTGGACGCTGGACGGGGCTGCCTGGGGCCCGCATCCCCACTCCGGCTGTGTGATGGGGGCGAGGGGCTCAACTCTGCCTTCCGATTTTCTCGTCTACAGAATGGAGAATTGTGGTACCCCTCGGACGGCATTGTTGGGGGGAGAGCGCCGCGCTGACACATTGTCTGGACCCGCCCAGCAGGGGCTCCCCAGCAGCCCCCCAGTGGGGTCCAGCCTGGGAGGGATGTCAGGATGACTCAGCCGCTGCAAACTGGGGCGTTCCCCGTCACTGGCTGCCTAATCAAGGCCGCCCCACTTCTGCGGCAGGATCGGAGCCACGGGAGGCCCGGCGAGGCGGACGGGGAGGGCAGGCAGCTGCTGCGCGAGACTCGGGCACCCTCGAGACCCCCGGGGGGTGGCTCCCCGGCTTCCAAGGCCCCGGGTGGGTCTGAGCCAGCGTCCCCCCCCTCCCCAGGGGGAGGTCTCCGCTTTGACGGCCGTCCCGCAGAGAGGCGCCCCGGAAAGGGGTCCGTGTGCAAGCTTGGGGCGGGGCCATCCATTCATTCATTCATTCACCAATTCATTCCTTCAGTCAGTCAGTGTCTGTGGACGACCGGCCCCCAGAGACCATGGAAGCCGGACTCTGGGTTCGAATCGTATCCAGCTCTGCGGCTCACTGGCTGTGAGCTCTCGGGCTAGTTCTGTAACCGACCCTTGCCTCGGTTTCCTCATCCAGAACCTGGGGGCTTCGGCACTGCTCCGCTCTGGATAAGGGTATTGCGACGGCTCTAGGAGTCATATCTGCCTGGTGGAAAGCTCTATGTATGTTCTTTTTCCTTTTTGTTTTTTGTTTTCAATAAAAACAAATTGGAATTAAATTCTGGGGATACAGCGGTAAACAAGGCAGGCTCGGTCCCATGTTCCTTGGACCCTGCAGGTTATTGGGAGAGGCAGTGAGTACATAAATAAACAAGTAGGGTCGTCTACGGTCAGTGGGGTTCTGCTGAGACCGGAAATGCGGGAAATGCGGACCCGACAGGACACCGGCCGCTGTTCTGTGGTGGGGGCGGGGACACGGGGGACTTTCTGAGGGGCTGACCTTGGTGTTGAGACATGCAGGCACTGGGGACAGCAGTGCAAAGCTGGGAGGGACCTCTGGGGGCAGGGTGAGGCGGGCTGACCACAGGGGCCCTGACACTGAGCTGTTCCTTTAAGGTTTATCATGTGGCCAGAGTTTGCTGGAAGACCCCCTCAGCCCCCTCAGCCCCCTCAGCCCGCTGCCCCGAGCTTGGGTGTGAATATTGTTGCAAACAGAGACCCCTGTAGGGAGATGGGGAAACATCACTTGGAACAGCCATCAGGCCAAGGCCCAGAGAGGGAGAGGAACCAGCCCCAGACCACACAGCTACGCCCGACTGCCAGTCCCGCCGGCCCAG
Organism: Neogale vison; assembly: GCF_020171115.1. NCBI lineage: Eukaryota > Metazoa > Chordata > Mammalia > Carnivora > Mustelidae > Neogale > Neogale vison. The sequence goes on from NC_058096.1 coordinate 220,793,442, forward strand.
GGCAGGAAACTGAGGCAGGAGGATGTGGCAGAATGTCCTTCTCCAACCCCAGTGCCCATCCAGGCTGGGCTGATAATGCCAGTGGGTGATGTGCCCCGACTGGGCCCCCACCACCCATCCTGCCGGCCAGCCCCCAATGGCTCCACAGCCCCCATCTGAGCAAAAGCAGAAAACCCCGATTTTACACAAAACTGCCCCATTTTACGTTCTGGGAGCATTCTTTTCCTGAAAACACCTGCCTTTGCCAGGTGTGACCTCGGCCCCTCCTGGGCCCCTCCCTGAGCCTCAGTTTCCCGGGCTGTCCCACGGGTTTGAGAGTCACTGCCCCGGATGAGTTACTCAGAGGGCCCGGGCGAGCTAACTCATGGGGAGGGCTGAGGACAGCCCGGGCCAGCGTCCACACTCGATAAACGCTGGCTCTGATTATATTAATACTGGTCATAATGATAAACTTGACTTAGATGAAATGCGGCACAGAAGGGAGCCTGCTGGTCCCGAGGGGCAGGGCTAGGAATTATCTTCTGGCTGCAGGACCCGTCCCTCAGGCCCTGTCGTCTTCTCCAGAACACAGCTCTGGGGTCTCGGGCCGGACCTTATCCGTAGAGTTTGTCCCAGCGGTCTGTAACCAGGGGCAGTCGGGCTCTCCCCAGGACACGGGACCATGTTCGGGGACGTCTGCGGTCATCAGGACTGGGGGTGCTCCTGGCATCGGGTGGGTGGGTCAGGGATGGGCGCCCGGGATGCCCCCCCAAAACGATCCAGCTCCAAATGTCAGTAGTGCTGAGGGTTAGAAACCACGACGCACTCTCCAGACCTGTGGCGGCAGGAGAAACGCGGCAGGATGGCTGTCGGCTTGCCCGTGACCGTGAGCCTCCCGCGCTCTACTCGGCAGTGCAGGACGCGGACGCTGGGAGAACGGATGGGTCCCCGTCACACACCTGTCCCGGCCCCCGCTGCCCAATTGATTGAAGTAGGTAATTGCCCCTGATGTGCGGCCTCTGGAAAGCGTGGCCGGTTGGGGCTGCTAACTCGGTGCTGGGTCTGGAGTGTGGAAGGACTGCCTGCGGTGTAGACCTTTTTCCTGCTGTTCCTCCTGGCCCTGCGAGCCTGGACTCTGTCCTCACGGGGAAGGGCTTAGGAGGCCTGAGCACCCGAAGTGGGAATCCTGGCACAGGCCCCCCAACCCCCAGCCGTGTGAGGCGACCCTGTTATTCTCCCTCCACTGAGAGCCTTGGTTTTCTCATCCGTAAAATGGGGACACATCCCACCTGATGTGTCATGAGTTTTCACTGGTGTATGTTGATTACCGCCGCCCCCTCCCCCCAACCCCGGGCAGCTAGGTTGCACACGTAGGGGCTGAATGACTGTGCCCTCCCACGGGTCATCCTCATGAGGAATTGGAGGGAGGGGAGGACCCCCAACCTCTAATTTCCCAGATGGCTGCCCCAGAGGGGACATTGCCCAAACAGGCATTAAGTCCCCCATCACGGCGCCCAGCCTCACGCCTGGCCCTCTAGTCCCCTTTCCTCCGCTCACCCTAAGAATAGCTCCCACAGTGCCAGCCGCTGCCCCCATCTTGCAGATACGGAAACTGAGGATCCGGGGCAGAGAAAGGGACATTGCTGCTGGCCGGTCTGGGTTCCTGATCCGTTCTGGCCTCTCAGGAGCTGTGTGACTTGAGGAAAGTTGCTTCACTTCTCTGGGTGGCACCCCAGACCCTCTTCTTGCCAGCCAAGCCCCTCCAGGCTCCTGTACCCCCTCCTGCTTCTGTCCCCATCACTCATTCTGCACCAGCCACGGGGACCTCCTCGCCCCCTCCTCCAGGCCTCCATCCTTGCCGTCCCCTCTGATGGGAGCTCCGCTTCTGGCCAGGCCGGCTAGTTGGCCCGTGTCCCCAGCAGGATTGTTTTACACTTTTCTCAGTTGCTGTTGTCTGCCCCGTCCGCTGCCCCTTCCCAGAATGCGAGTTCTACCGGGCTTTCCCCGGACAGGCCTGCCTGGCTTCTGGGAGCCTCCGCTGTCCCCCACGAGCATTGGCGTGTCTCGCCGTCCAGATCGGGCGGGTCCCGACGGGGAGAGCCCTGTGTCTGCAACTCCCTGGGCAGAGAGGCCAGGAGAGCAGCTCCCTCATGGAGATGCTGTGTGACCTCGGCCACTTGCTTGCCTTCTCTGAGTCTCTGCGTGTCTGAGATGTCCAGCACAGAAGCAGTGACGAGAGGGTGTTGAGAGCCAGGGGTCCTGAGCATGGGTGTCCGGAGGGCAGGGGACCCTGAAATAGTCTGTGAGGTTTCCTGTCTCTTGGGGAGAAAAGAAGTCCAAAGGCCAGGGACCCCCAAAACTGAATAACAGCTGGGCTGGGGGCTTTCGGGTTCAGCGGGCCCTGATGTTCATTTGGTACCTGTGTTTCTGGCCAGATGCGTAGAGACGTTGCTGAGGAGCCACCAGGAGCAGGCCGGGCTTTCTTTTGAGGCTCATATTTGGAGTTTTGGAACCCACAGTCAGGTCTCGGTTTGGCCTCGTGAGCCGTGTGTCCCTGGGTCTGTGGACTCACCTGCCGGAGGCTCTGTCTCCTTCTCTGTGAAATGGGTGTGAGCGGTTTCTTGGGCGGTCGAAAGGGTCCCTACTGAATGTGCTTGGCAAGTGCTGGTGTGTCGAAGCCCCCCTCCCCCCATACTTGGCTAAACATCACCGAATAGTCCATGGTGATTAACCCCTTCTGGGAGGAAGTTGGGGGCGTCAGTTACATACAGAACTTGGAGGACGAAGGCTTTGGGGCTGCTGGAAGGTGGTTGGGCCCATGTCTGGCTTCTCCCAAGGGTGTCCAGTCAGGCCTGGAGCCTCCCCGCTCTGGTGCCAAGAGCAGGCTGGCGGGAGCCGGGGTCGAGCCCTGGGCAGACGTGATTGATGTGGGCAGGACGTTGTCCCAGGCCCCCCTGAGCCGCCTCGGGGCAAACCCATCACGCCAGCGTGGCCGGAGTCTTTGGCAGGGGCGGGGGGATCAGTGCCGACCTTGTAGGCCTGTGTTTCGGTCATCCTGTGGGGCTGCATCGAGGCCTCCAGTGCTCCGCCCGGCACCCCCTGAATTCCAGCCACCCACTGTGATGTGTACCTTTAGCCCCAGCTGCCCAGTCCCCCTGATGATGGTTTTCTTTTCAACCGATCTCTTTTAAACTTCAAAGAGAGAACTTGGTCTTACTCTCATGAATGGGGGACCTGGTATGTCCTTGACGTAAGTAGGTGGAACCTTAAAAATAAGTAGGATGAGAGTAAAACACACACACACGCACACACACGCAACCTGACATTAAACACTAAATTATCGTGCTGCCGCCAGAGGCTTAAACTGAGGCCAGGGGGTGTCGAGGCATGAAAGCTGCCTTAGCACCACCGGAGACTTCCAGCCTTCCGAAGGCTGGAGGGAACGGAGGACGGGGCGGCCCCCTTGCTGGTGGCATCGGCGTCCCCGCATGCTGGGAGGCGTTGGTGGGGGGGGGTCTCCTGGCCGCGCTGGGTTCCATCCCACCTTCCAACCAAGGTGCTTGGACTTGCCCATGGCATCTGAGTTTTCTTTCCCAGCGGCCCGGGGAGAAGGTTATTTCTCCCTGAATTCAATTAATGAGCCTATTAAAAACTATTTATTTTCCCTGACAGTTGTTTACTGAGGAGAAGGAGATGGATTGGACAGGCGGCCTCACCAGGCAGGCACGAGGCAGGGGTGGGGGAGGCCGGGCGCCTCGGGCCCTGGCGCTTGGGGAGCGCAGGCCACGGGTGGGGTCCTGCTTCTGGGGAGCCATGGAACGCAGGCTCTGGCCACTGTTTCTGCCCTTGGAGTCTTTGGGGAGGCAGACTCCGGGATGAGCCAAAACCGTGCTGCTTGTGGACACAGGGCACTGGCTCCCGTGACCTCCCTCTTGTCTACCCAGGCCAAAACCTCTCGGATGCACTGGTTTGAAACCTAAGGTACGTCTTGCTGCCATCTGAGTTCCACGATCCAGTTCTGTCCAGTGGGGTAGATGACAGAATTTCCTGGAAATGCCTTTGAAGCTGGAATATGGAGGTGATAGTAGGCACTCAGGCAGCTCTTTTGGACCACGAGGCAGGTATCCTGGCTAAGAATGGGGGAACAAAAAGATGAAGGCCCCTGGGTCCCAAAGACTGTGAGGTGGGCCAAATAGCCCTGAAAGACCAACCTGGGAGTTTCCTTTACGTGATGAGAGAAGTGACGCCTCTCCTGTGAGTTTTTTGGTACCTGAAACCCGACTTGGTCCTAACAACGGTAGTACGCGTGCCTCCTGACATACCCTGTCCTTCTGGTCTCTGCTCATTGGGTGGGGAGGCTTTCCTGACCTCCCTATTACTCAGATTTGCAAAATCACTATTTGCAAAATAATCAGTAAAATGATCACTTGGCAGAATTCGCCTCTCCCCCACTCCCCATCTGTCCCTGTCCCTGCTCTGATTTTAGGTGAAGCACCTGTCCCCAGCTTCATGTTGTAGGCATCTTTACTTATCCTAGGCCTCCCGCTCTGCCTGGGACTCCCCAGGGAGGCGTTTTTGGCCGGCCTCCTCTGCTGTGCCCACAGCAGCACCAAGCACCTGTGCGTGCCCAGTAGGGCTCGGTGCCCGTGTTTTGCCTAAACAGGTCTCTGTTCCCAGCAGGAGACATGAGGCTCCGCGACACCCCAAGGTTCTCCAGCTGGCTGGTGGCTCCCCGGCTCTCTCCCCTTTCATCCCCACCCCCCAGAGTCGGTCATTTCGCCGGCAAGTCTGTCCCAGCGGCTGCTCCTGGTCCTTCCTCTCGCCCCCGTGTTCTCACCTCGCCTCCAGAAATAGCCCCTTTAAAATAGCCGCGTCCCCGCGTTCCCGGGCCTCTGCCTGCCCACGGTCGTGACGCTGTGCTGACGGGCCGGCCTCCTTATTGCTGTGGGATTTTTAAAAATATAGCTGGTGTTAGGTGTTTTTCCCCCCATTTTATGCCTGAAGAAGCCCAGGCATCCTCAGGTCGCTTTCCCATCCCCAGTCCCCGCCCTTTCGGGGTTTGTGCTGCGAGTCACCGGGGATGCTCCCTTGAGCCTCGGCTCCTGGGGGTGTCTGGTTTGGGCAGCTGGGGGCTTCCCCCGCAGACTGACGCCGGCCGGCCCCGGCGGCCCTGTGTGGACTGCCGTTCCCAGTGTGGCCGGAGAGCCCCGGCTTGGAGTCCCAGCACCACCTCTTGCTGGCTGTGTGACCTCAGGCAAGTGGTAGAACTTCTCTCTGAGCCTCAGTTTACTTTCTTTGGAAAAGGGACATATCTGGGGTTTGGTCAGAAGGGTGGAATTTGGGGCGCCCGGGTGGCTCAGTGGGTTAAAGCCTCTGCCTTCGGCTCAGGTCGTGATCTCAGGGTCCTGGGGTCGAGTCCCACATCTGGCTCTCTGCTCAGCGGGGAACTGTTTCCCCCTCTCTCTCTCTGCCTGCCCCTACCTACTTGTGATCGCTCTCTCTGTTAAATAAATAAAATCATTAAAAAAAAAAAAAGAGGGTAGAACTTGTCTGAGCCTCAGTTTACCTATCTGTGACATAGGGTGTCTGAGCCTCAGTTTACCTATCTGTGACATGGGGACGTCTCGGGGCTTAGACAGATGGCCGGATTTCTCTGAGCCTCTGTTTATCCATCTGCACATGAAACACCCGCGGGTTTCTCCCCGGGGCCTGGCCCCCTGGGTTTTCTCAAGATGTGAGCCAACCTCACTCCACCATTCAGTCCCTCTGGGAGGACCTCAGCCATCCCTCTGAGGGCAGGATGTAGTGAATTTAGTGCCGGCTCTGGGCCTGCCACTTCCGGCAACCCTCAGGAAACCACTTCCTTCCCCCAGGGACTTGGTTTTCCTTATCTGGAAAATGGGCCCATTTCACCAGCATGTCTGCCAGGAGGCCGCCGGGAGAGGAGCCGCCTCCACGGTTTCCCCTCCTGGCTCAGTACCCGGCAGACGCCCTGGAGACGTCACAGACGCTCACCTGCCATGTTTATTCTTGTCACCGACGGAGACCACGGAGCCTGTGGTTGAGAACCAGACTCTGGGACCAGATGGCCTGGGTTCAAGGCCCAGCTGTTTCACACTTGCTGTGACTTGGCCTCTCCCAGCCTCAGTGTCCTGCTCTGTAAAGTGGGGAAACTGATGACCGTATCCTCCCAGGGCCCTATGGAGCCCCCGATGGCTCTGTGAGGGTGAAGGCCCGGGGCAGGGGAGGGTGGTACAGCCTTTACCCACTAAACATCAGGCCCTTGCCATGTGCTGGCTCCGGCTGGGGGTTGGGAGAGGGACGCTGCTCTAGTCCATCTGTTTGTGTGCTGGCTTTGAGGCCCTGGCTCCACCCCTGGGTCCCCCCCCCCCGCCCACCGGGGCCGGGATTATATGGCCCGGAGGGACGTGCATGGCCCAGGCCATGGGCAGTGCGGGGGCCGCCTCTGCTTCCTGCATTCGCTCAGCAGGTGTCGGGCTGCCGGATGGCACAGACCGGGACTGGCGGCTCAGGAAAGGGCAGGGGGGCAGCGTCCAGCGATGGCTCAGAGATGGGGACAGGAAGGGCCCCCTGGGAGGAGGCGTGGAAGCTTCCGCTGCTGGCCCAGCTGTAGCGACTGCCTCCCTTGTGTTTCTGCCCTCTGTCCTCTGGGCTGGTGTCCTGGACCCCTCCTGGGTGGCGCTTTCTCTCCCGACCTGGCATGGGAAGAACTGCGTGCCTTTGTGGGACTCAGGGTCTGATGGGGAGACACAAGAAGCAAAATAAAATAATTGTCACACTAGAGGGTGATAAGAGAAAGCAAGGAGAGAAGGGGGTTGGGGAGTGGAGGGGGGAGGGTTGGCATTTAAGTGGGATTGTAGGGACAGCTTCACTGAGGAGGTGACAGTTTGAGAAAGCCCCGATAGGGGTGAGGGAGGGAACTGAGTGGCTGCGTGGAGGAAGAATGGTCTGGGCAGAGGGTACAGTCCATGCAAAGGCCCTGGGGCAGGACCAGTCCTCGTTTATTGGAGGAGCAGCAAGAGGGCCCTTGTGGCTGGAGCACGTGAGCTCTGGGGAGAGAGGGAGGAAAGGAGGGCCTTGGGGACCCCGCGTAAGACTTGGGCTCTTACCCCATTGAGGCTCTAGTCCTGGGGGGCTGTGGGCTGAGGAGGGAGAGACCATCTGACTCAGGTGCTCAAGGCGCCCTTTGGTGGCTGCTGTGGGAGGCCGGACTGGGAGGGGTGGTGGTTGACTTGGCCCAGGGAGATCCTGGGGCTGAACCAGGTAGAGACAGAGGTGTAGGGAGGCATAGACAGATTTGGGATAGAGTTTGAAGGCAGACTTTGTAGGTTTCATCTTTACGGTAGCTCTGTGAGGCACTCCGATAGCCATTTGACAGGTGGGGACATTGAGGCTCAGAGACATCAAGGCACCTCCGCAGTGTCGCCCAGCTGTGTGTTTGCTGGGTTGACTCAATGTTGGGGCCTGGCTGGGGTGCAGCCTTTTCCCCAGGCACTGACTGGCCATCACTTTTCCCTAATTTATAGATCTGTTCACAGGCGTTTAAAGGCTTGTGTGAGTTTGAGTTCTCGCAGTTGAGCTGTTAGGGGGTGGAGTGGGGGGTCCCTGTCCCGCCCCTTTTGGGCAAATACTTTGTCAGGGCTGTCAGTTGTGAGAACCTTTGGGAAACTGGGGGTTCTGTTAGCTATAGATCTGGGTGCAGAATCCGCGCTCCCCTCTTACTGAGCTGTGTGACCTTGTGGTTGTTGCCTGACCTCTCTGATCACTCGTTTCCTGTGAAAGCGGACTAAGCTCACCAGTAATGCCTGGTGCGTGCCTGCCATCTGCCAGGCGGTTTTAGAGCAGTTCTTCCTACCTTGCTTGACCCCTGTAACCCCCAGGGTGTCAGGCGACAAAGCACAGGGTTCGAGCCACACAAGGCCGGGTAGGAGGGCACTGAGGGGGCATCGGCTGCTCCGAGGGTCGCCCGTGCAAGATGCTGGGTTCTGGGCTTGGAAGCCCAGAGACCAGTGCTGTGTGCAAAACCCCAACCAGACAGGTCTGGGGAGCAAAACAACTCAGAAGAGCTGGACTTGGGACACAGAGGAGTTTCAAGTCAGACCTTTTATTTTACTGACACTTACCACTTATGTACCTAGTTTGGGAGAAAAAAATATCATCGAAGTCTATGTCTGATGAAGTTTAGAAAGCTCTTAGAAATTCTTTTCAGAATGAAAAAACAGAAAAGCTCTTTCAGTTGCCATCAGCTACTTCTCTGTGATTAAAAAGATATTTCCAGAGGCGCCTGGGTGGCTCAGTGCATTAAAGCCTCTGCCTTCCGCTTGGGTTGTGATCCCAGGGTCCTGGGATCGAGCCCCACATCGGGCTCTGCTCGGCGGGGAGCCTTCTTCCTCTTCTCTCTCTGCCTGCCTCTCTGCCTACTTGTCTGTCAAATAAATAAATAAAATCTTAAAAAAAAAAATAGAAAAGGTATTTCTGGTTCAGCGGGTGCCATGTTCTTCCTGCATGGATAGCAAAATAACGAAGCATCTTAAACTTAGTGGAATACAGAAATCACCAGATCGGGTGCTGGGACAGGGGAGGGGAAGAGAGGACAGGAGGGTCTGAGAGCGAATGATGGGAGGGGAGATCAGGGAAGGCTTCCTGGAGGAAGTGGTGGCAGATCTAAGACGTGGAGGCCGAGTAGGGGTTAACTGGGTAGAAGGGAGGGAGGAGTGTTCCAGGCAGAGTTGAAAAGTCTCCGTGAGCCTTTAAGGTGAAGTAAGTAGTTTCACCTTGTGCCTTGCACCGGGCCTAGCCCATAGTAGGTGCTTGCTGAATAGATCATGGTAGATGTTAGGGTAATGGGCCCGTCATAGGCATTCAGTCGATAGCTCCCATGATAGGTGCTCAGCAAACAGGCACTGCCCACAGTCTCCAGTCTGGATGATGCCATGCGGGTGTCACTTTGTGGTGACTGCGTTCTGGAAGACCTGGCTCCCAGAGGTCCCAATTTCTGCTGTGCAGGAATAACCTTCAAGGTTTCTGATCCTCAGCTTCCTGCCCCATTCCTGATGAGGCTGCATCGTTGGGGGCACAGTGGTCTTGTAGCTTGAAAGGAGGAGAAACTCAAGTCAAGCACGTTATTAAAAAAGCAGATGAACTGACTGGCTCTCATAACCGAGAAGGCTGATGTTAGAACAGCTTCAGGCATGGCTTGATCCAGAGGCTCCAACAAGTCATCTTTAACCGATGATAAATGCAGACCCAGGTGGCTTAAACCCCTTGCCTGAGACTACACAGCTAGGAGGAAGTTAAGGCACAGTTCAGACTCACGTTGCTGGGAATCTAAAGTCCTTGGCTTGGGAAGGTTGTCCCAGGCTAGGGGGTGACGATTCCCATTTCCCAGATGGGAAAACAGGTTCACAGAAGGGAAATGACTTGCTGAAGTAAGCAAGGAGCAGAGCTTGGTCTTGGACCATACACCACATGGTTCTCCTTAAACACAAGCTGAGTGGTGGGTTGGACAGGCAGAGAAGGAGAACAGGTTTGCCAGAGACCCCACCGACCTTAGGCCAGCTCTCCCCTCCCCACCCAAGAAGCGCCAACTCACATCCCTCCCGCCAGCCACCCGGATGGTCATGACGTTCTCCTTGCTCTTGATGAACACGTCATGGGTGACAGGTGGGGAGGTCCTTGCCGACCCTGGCTCCGCGCCAGCCGTGGGCCCCAGCCAGGCCTGCCCAGCTCTGTCACAGGAGGAAATGAGATTGGCAGCCAATTGTTCTCCAAGCCAGCCGCCTCGCTCCCCGGTGCCCAATTTCCTCCATGTCGGCACTGATTGCTCAAGCCCTTGCCCCTTCTCCCCCACAGTCGGCCGCCTGACTGCTCGGTACCTCCCGCCATCTCCACCTGGGCACAGCCCTGCCTCTCCTGGCTTTGTCCTTGGACATTTTCAGGGCGTTTATTGGGCGCCTACTGTGTACCAGGTGTTAGGCTTGGCTACTAGCCGACTTTGTCATCCATCCTCTGCCACCTCCAGCCTGTGACCTTGAGCAGGGGGCCCGACCTCTCTGCGACTCAGTTTCCTCCCCTGTAAGTTCGAGAGAATGAGGGAATGAGGCCAGGTCGTATGCGTGAAGCACATTGAATGGTGTCTGGCACGCAGGCTTCCCCTTAATGGCTTTGTGAGACAGGAATGGGGGGGGCCTCCCTCTTTGGCTTTTCCCATGGAGCCGGTGGTGCCTAGGGGCTGGCTTCCAATCTGAAACTTTCTTCTGGGCCCCCAAGAAGAGCTTTTGAGTGTTGAGAACGATCATAGGATCTCCCCAGGACATTTGCCGGTGGATATTGATTGAGCACCTTCTGTATGCTGGGCCCTGCTCCACGTGCTGGGCACAGAGTGGTGGGGAAGCTGGAGCTCAGAGCCCCGCCCTTGTTGGACTACAGTGCGTGAAGGACAAGAAACAAGTGATGGATAAAGGATTTAATTAGGACATTTCTCTGGGTGCCGTGCTTTCAAGAAAGCAAAGAAAAACTTAGGAAAATGGAGCCAGGGAAGGGCAGAGTTGATACGTAGGGGTTTTTTTTGGTTTGTTTTGTTTTGTTTTTAAGATTTTATTTATTTATTTGACAGAGAGAGATCACAAGTGGGCAGAGAGGCAGGCAGAGAGAGAGAGGAGGAAGCAGGCTCCTTGCCGAGCAGAGAGCCCAATGCGGGACTCGATCCCAGGACCCTGAGATCATGGCCCGAGCCAAAGGCAGCGGCTTAACCCACTGAGCCACCCAGGTGCCCCGTAGGGGTTGTTTTAACGTGGGATCAAGGCAGGCCTCTCAGAAAAGGTGACATTTCAGTAAAACCAGCAGGAAACAAGGGAGTGAGCGGTGTGGAGTTCTGGGGGAAAAGTATTCCTGGTAGGGGGAACAGCCTTTGCAAAGGCCCTGGGACCGAACCAGGCCTGATTCTTTGGAGGAGCAGCAAGGGGGTCCCTGTGGTTGGAGCAGAGCGAGCTTGGGGAGAGGGAGGTGGGACCCCTGGAGGGCTGTGGGCAGAGGCTGGCCCTGACTCAGGAGCCCACGGGAGCCCTCTGGTGGCGGCTGTGGGGGGAAGGGTGGCGGCGTTTGTCCGGGTGAGCGGCCACGGGCCCCGGACCAGACCCAGACGGAGAGGAGAGTAGAAGGGTGGACGGATTCTTGGAAGGGTTTTTAGAAGAACCCGTGTACCTGGCCATGCCGTGGCTGCTGGGTGGGGTTGAGCGAAAGCCAAGGCGATTGCTCGTTTTAGGGACCAGCGTGGGACCCCTATGTTACCGAACACCAGCAAAGTTCTTCCTGGAGGCGCTCTAGCGGGCCTCCTGGAGGTGGTGGCTCTCTGCTCGGGAAGGCCATGTTCTGTTTCACCTTTTGGCACAGAGCACTTAGCACAGGGGCCCACTACGCATGGGGGGCATTTTGAAATGTGCTGGAGGCCTGTCGGGGGAGGACCTGAAGGGGGCCTGCACTGCAGAGCAGGAGGCTTGAGCCCAGAGAAGTTGAGGTGCTTGCCCGAGGGCGCCCAGAGCACGTGGCAGAGGCAGGACCCGCACTGGTGAGCCCACGCCCCTCCTGGCTTGCCCCTTTCCCTTCCCCTTTCCCTTCTGTGTTTTCCACCCCCAGGGGCTGCCAGCTTCAGTTCTTGGTGGTTTCCAGGCTCCCCCAGGCTTCAGCTTGGCACTCACCTCCCACCTCCACGCACTTGGGGCCCGGTGCCAGGCGGGCGCGGGACAGGGGTCTTGGGGAGCACCCTCCTCCCTTTTCCATCCAGGGTTTCCTCTGCCCCTGCCCCCACCCCTCCCCCCCACGCTCTTGCTAATGATGGACGAGGAATGGGAGGGAGCAAGCGAAATTATATACACACGAACATATAAAAATTAGTTTAGGATCTGGGCCAAGAACCACTTGCGCTTGGCCGGGCATTGTGGGTAATTCATCGCCGATTACCATAAAAGCCAGAGCCTGGCTGACAGGCGGCTGCGGGGCTTTTGTTTAAGGTTCTGATGAATATATAATCCTTCTCCTGGGCCTGGAGCCCGCAGTCTCCCCCTCCACTGTGGCTGCAGGACCCTTGCCCTTTCCCAAGGCTGTCAGTGGGGCACGGGTCCATGGACAACACTGCCTCTGGGTAGCTTGACTCGGCATTCGATGCCCACCGCCATCCCCAGTGACCCAGGCCTTGTGATGCTCTGTGGCCCTGGGCGTAGTTTCCTCAGTTCTTTATTGGGCTCCCACTGTTTGCATGGCCGCATACGGGTGCTCTGGATGGCAGGGATGTCCAGGGGGGTTCTGAAGTGAACGCTACTCTTTCAGAGTCTGGGGGCTCACAGCTGATGAGTGGACACGCACTTACCCTCATTTTGAAGATTCGCCATCTCTTGCTCATTCACGTGGCAAAGACGTCCAAAGCTTTTGTGATACACAGAGCGACAACAGCAGAGGGACCAGAGCAACCGTGCCCTCTGGGCACGTGTCCTCCTGCCACCAGCAGGAGAATGCAGAAGCATCACCGCTTTGAAGCATCTTATTTTTAATTTATTTTTCTGGCCAGATAGCGCCTACATGGGGGACACAATTGAGGAACTTGTGGGAAGAATGCACAGTGGGGAGTCTCTGTACCCCACCCCCAGGCTCTCAGTTCTCCTCAGCTTCCTTCTCTGGAAGCAGCCACCTGCCTCCTTTGAGGACAGGGGTTGGTAGGTGGAGGTTTTGCAAAGGGCCACATAGTAAATCATCTGAGCTCTGGAGGTCTGATCTGTTGATACTACTCAACCCTGCTTTTGTAGCCAGAAGGCAGCCAGACTCAACAGGTGAATGAGTAGGCGTGGCTGTGTGCCAATAAAGCTTTATTTATACAAACAGCCAGAGGGCCCCATGTAGCCTGCAGGGCCGGAGGGTGCCCCCTCCCCCTCTCAGCCCCCGGCACCGTCCAGTAGACCTTGTGCGATGATAGCAATGTTCCCTGCCTGCATTTTCTAATGAAAGAGCCACTAAGCCCTGTGGCTATTGAAATGTGAGCAGATAAAATGTGGCTTGTGTAACGGAGGACAGGAATTTTATGTTTTATTCCATTTAAATGTGAGCAGTCACAGGCAGCTGATGGCTACCGTTATGGACAGTGCCGTTATCCGGAGATCTGGGAGCCTTTTGTGGGCGCGGAGATTCAGATCCCTTTGTCTAACCAAATGGGAGCATGTTTTACACGCGGTTCTGTACCTTGGGTGTGTGTGTTTTCTCTGCCCTCCCCCCACCCCACCACTTAAAAATATAGCATCTTCGAAGTAATTTCATAATTGTACATCTGGCTTCCCCGTTCCTTTTCACAGCTGCTGTACTAATGTCCTAAGACTGAGAGATACGGAACTTGTGTATCACTCTTCGGGTCCTTGAACTGTTAAATAGTTAACTGATCCCTACTGATGAGTGATCGTGACAAGGGGTTGTAAATATCAGATCAATTCCTGGAGGCCACGTTGGCAGGCCCAGAGGGCAGGCACAACCTCATCCCGATTCTCAATGTCCCCCTCAGCATCGAGAAAGAGACATGCACCCCTGAGGGCTTGGGAGTCATTGGCATGGATTCACCACTGAGCCAACCTAAGTGTCCATCACCAGGGGATGGGGATAATGGGACGCAGCCTTGTGAGGGAAGGTGATGCAGCAGGTGGAGAAAAAAAAGTCTGGGGATGTGTGGGCTTGGTAGATAACAGTGTCCTGTGGAAGAGGCGTCTACTGGGACCGTGACCCAGACAGGATAGTAGAGTTTGACCCCATTCGAGAGTTACCTCTGGTCTGTGACTTTGTGGCCGAGACTGGCACAAAACAAGGGGTGGCTTCTAGGGGCAGAGAAGAGGGACTCTCCCTTCCTCCCTTCCACAAATGTGTCTACGGTATGCCAGCTGCTCTCTGTTCCAGGCAGGAAGAATTTTGAAAAAACAAATTTCCTGCCCTCTTGGAGCTGGCACTCCAGTTGGGGACATGAAAGGAATAAACAAAGCACAGAAAGGGGGAAAAAAATACAAAAACCCACATCAGATGTCAGGGGGTGTTGTGATGCTCTAGGAAAAAAAAATTCAGGGAAAGGGAATGGGGGAGCGCCAGCGTGGGGCAGGATTTTCAATAAGGGGTCTGGGAAGTCCTTGTTTGAACAGAGGTGGGGAGGGAGGAAGCCAGGGAGGTTTCTGGGCAAGAGCATTCCCGGTGGGTGGTCAGAGAATGCAAAGGCCAAGCGGTGAGACCTCCCTAGACACTTGCTGAGTCCAGGCTGCCGTCCTTCCACAGGCCCGGGTCCCCGCCGTCACCGCTCCCCATGAGCACTGCTTGCCAGAGGCAGCGGCTGGGGAATAATTAATAACTAATAATACTAATACTAATACAGTGGTCTGTCCTTATGCCTCCAAGTGGCAGCCAGCCCCTGCCCATGTGGTGGCGGCTTAGTCACAGATGGGCCCCGCTAGACGTGCTGTGGATCCCAGCACTGTGTGACTTCTAGCTGGGGCAGGAGAGCAAGGGCTGGGGAGGGGAACCTGACACCCGGATGGGTGGTGGCAGAAGTTGAGAACCAGACCGGGTTCAAGTCCCAGCTCTTCTGGTCGCTGGCAGTGAGAATTTGGGCCCCACTCCTGTGCCTCAGTTTCCCCAACTGAAAAGTGGGAGAATAATAAAACCAGTCTTTGAGGGAATTCAAGGAGCTGTGTATGCTCGGCCCCTAGCAGAAGCCAGGAGTAGTGGGCAGGGAGCTCATCGGGTATCTACTCTGTGCCTGACTCAGCCCTGAGGGCTTCGCATGTACTAAGTGCTTACCGAGCATTTGTAGGTCTTGGGGAGATGGGTTTCGGTCCAAATCCAACCCCTGTCCGAAGATGCCCCCTTCTCCTGGTAACCCAGCGGGTGAGAACTTCAGGAGCTGCCCAGAAAGGTTGTGCGAGCCCTTGAAGTCCCCCAGCAGAGAGCCAGCCCTGCCTCCCCATTCCCAGGTGCCTGGTCCTTCCAGCTTCTCACCTGTGGGCTGGGACTCGACCCAGAGTTTCTCTTCCCACCTCGCCTCTTCTGTTCCATTCAGTACTGCTTACGCTTCCTCTCCTGGTTTCTCCTCTTCCTTGCCATCTTCTCCTCCTCCTCCTCCTCCTCCTCCTCCTGCCAGCACGTCCAGGTGCCATCTCCTCCCTGAAGCCTGCCTCCTCCACAGGTGAACTCCCTGAGTTTGGGCGGGGGCTGCCTGGGTCCCCCTGTGGCCCCTCCCTAGTGCTCTGCCTGGAGCCGGGTATAGAGGAGGTCCTCTATAAGTGCAGGTGTGTGTGTAAAGGATGGTTGTTACTGGACTGTGATGATTGTTCTCTCCTCTAGTGTGTCCAGTCTTCACATGACACGCCCCACCCCATACCCCGAAGACCCTGTCTCCCAGCCGTACCAGCCCCCTCTTTCCCTAGAGCTTAGTGCAATCCCTTCTACCTCAGGGCCTTTGCACATGCTGTGCCCGCTGCCCAGAACTTCCTCTTTACTCCCATCTTGGCATGGCTGCCTTTTATCACTCTTCCCTCTCAAGAAGAGAATCCTGGGAGGTTGTGTGCCTTGCACAGGTGGGAAAACTGAGGCCCAGAGAATGCCAAGGACTTGTTCAGGACCACATAGAACTCCAGGCACACACCCTGAGGGGGAGGCTGTTTTGGGAGTGGTGGCGGTTATGGAGGAGGCATCCAGCATCACAGACCAGCATTGACTCCCTTTTCATTTCGTAACAGTTCAAGGAGAAAAGCTCAGCTGGGTGCGGGGTGATCTTTAACACCAACACCTGCCGGTCTCTTTATAACCGATGGGCTGCTGGCTTTAGCAACAGTATCCAGGGAAAATGGAAGAACAGGGTACATATTTTCATTGTAACATTTTTTTTTTTCTGGCGACTTTCAAGGCTTGGCAGTTAGAGCCCTGCATTAGAGAGTTAGTTTCTAAAGTAAATTAGTTTAAGGGAAAGGCATGAGCCAGTTGAATGAAAGATTTAATGAGGAATTTGGGGATGTGGCAGAAGTGAGCAAGGTGGGAGGATTTGGGGGGGAAACACCAGGCACGTCCTCACGGGGGACCTGGTGAGTGGGGAAGCATCTCACAGAGAAGATGCGGCCAGATCCGTTGAGGTAGTCCCAGAGGGTTTAAGGTGGGAGATGGCGCTCCTGGTGGGGGGTGGGGTGGGGGCAGCCAGGAGGCATGGGCTGGCGGGGGGCGGGGCGCCCACTCCTTCTGCAGCCTTCTAGCTGAGTCAGCACCCTGGCGCCCCAACATGGAGTGGAGGCTGACTGCGGTTGGGGCCGCCTTCCACACGTTTCTGCCCTGGGGTGGAGCAGCGGCCCTTAGCTGGTGCCTGGCTTGTGAGCCAAGAAGACCCAAGTTCAAAGCAAAGTTGTGTGGGCTTTTTGGGCTATAGATGGTGCCTGCTGACCTCTGCCCTACCCTGCCAACCAGCCCCTCCGGGCCTCACGGAGCCTCTTCAGCCATTCATTAGTTCAGTCACTCATTTAGAAAGCATTTATTGAGCGTCTACTGTGTGCCCAGCACCAGGACCTAGCAGCGACCAGAACTGACCCAGCGCTGGTCTCCCCACCCCTACGGCCCCCTGCAGAGCCCTGCAGAACCTCCTGCGGTGATAGACCAGTGTGCTGTTTGCACACCTTGGTACCGTGGCTGTGAGCCAGTGTGACCAAGGAACTGAATTCGGAGTTTTAACTGCATTTCATTTCAGTTTAACAAGTCACATTTGGGTAGTGGTTCCCATGTTAGACAGCGGAGATACAGACAGTAAACAAGTGATACTTTCAGATGAAAATAAGTCAAAAAAGGAGAGAGAAAATAGAGGAATGTGTGATCAAGGATGACAGGGGTACCCCCAGAGCCAGGGCATGGCTCTGATTAGCCAGGGCATGGCTCTGAGGAGGTGATGTTTGTGGGAGACCTGAATGGTGAGAAATAAACAGCCGTGAAAATCTGGGGAAGGTGTTTCAGATGGCATGGACAACATGTGCAAAGGCCCTGTGGTAGGACTGGGCCTGGAGTGTTGGAGGGGGTGCTTTTGAACCCAGTTAGGACACAGGTGTTCATGAGTGCCCTCTGGTGAACGTTGTGGGGAGTGAAGGCGGGAGCTGGGGGATCAGGATATAGGTCACTGCACCACTGGTCCAGGAGGACAGTAATGGGAGCAGGGTGGGAAGGGTGCAGAGGAAGGTGGACAAGTACACAAGAAATTTAGGAGGGGAACTTGAGAGTGTTTCCAGAGTGGCAGTATGAGGGAAGGACAGTCAAGGCTTCTAACGTAAGGCTTCTAGCGGAAGCCCATGGAAGGATGGAGCTGTCATCAGCTGATAAGGGAAGGACATAGGAAAGCAGATTTGCTGGATCCAGCCACACCTGAAGACGTCTTGGATTTGTCCAGAAGGGAAGGAAAGTACAAGGCCCAGGGGGACCAGCAGGTGAAAAAGGCAGAGGAGGAGCCAGGGCGGGCACCCTCTGGCTGCGGTTTAGTCAGCAGCAAACTCGGCGCCAGGAGCGTGATGTGAGTGTGGGTGAGGCGGGCTTCTGGCTGGTCGGCACATGCTCGTTGCCCCGGGTCATGAATGCCAGGCTGGGTGGGAGGAGCTGTTGGGCAATGTTGGGGTGGGGGGGCTGTGGCAGAGGAGTCCTGGGGCTTAGAGAAAGGAGAAAGCTGCCCAACCAGTTTCTCTCTTGCTCTGGAAGCAAAGGATGTGGCGCTTGGTGATTGCCCCTAAATGAAACTTTTAGGAATTTTGGCAGATTTAACAAATGTGAGGAAAGTGGGACGGCGTTGGGGGGGGCGGGGGCTGGGACTGGGGAGACTTGCCCAGGGTGCAGTATCTGCATCCGTATCAGGGCGTGTTTCAGAGGCTTGAGAACCTCTTGACAGGGTCATGGGCAGGAAACGATGAGCCCGCCCCGCCCCAGCACCATCTGAGGATGTTCCCTCTCCCTGTCGTTTATAATGGAGACCAAGAGGGACTGATGAAACCCGGTGGGCAAAAGGCCTCATAATATTGATCCCCACTTGAAAAAGGAAAGTGCTGGGCACCTGGGTGGCTCAGTTGGTTAAGCGACTGCCTTCAGCTCAGGTCATGATCCGGAGTCCCTGGATTGAGTCCCGCATTGGGCTCCTAGCTCCACGGGGAGTCTGCTTCTCCCTCTGACCTTCTCCCCTCTCATGCTTTCCCTCTCCCTCTTTCTCAAATAAATGAATAAATAATCTTAAAAGAAAGGAAAAAAAGAAAAGTGCCCACTTGCTCACATAGGACAATCAACCTCAGAACCTTTGTACTTGCCGTTCCTCCTGCCTGCAGCTCTGTTCCCATAGGTGTTTGTCTGTCTGATTTGCTTACTTCATCCAGACCATCTGAGAGATCCCCGCAGACCTCTCCAGGCTTTCAGAGCCTTACAGGGAATCTTATTTTCTTTTCGATGTCTTTTATAGCTGCCTGGCATTATGTTATTGGCAATGTTTGTTTCCCTGTGGGTGTCCGTCTCCCCCACTTGTCTGTGAGCCCCGTGAGGGTAGGCGAGCTGTCTCTGTCATGCCCACCGCTGTGCCTTCAACCCAGCACACAGTAGGTGCTCAATAAGTGCTCCTAGACTGAGTGAATGAAAATGACCACATGCTGATGGTTTCTCTCCAGGCGAGGGGTGGATTGTGGGCAATTTTTATTTTCTTCTTTATGCTGATTTTCCCTAATTTTCTGCTGCACGCGCCTATTTTATAATTAGAAAAAAAGTTATTTTGAAAAAAATTACCCCCAAATGTCCCAGCTGTGGGAGCTGACGTGATCTAGCCCCACGCTCCTCCCCAAGGGCAGCTGCCTTCTGGGTGTATACAGAGGACACATCAACTGAGCACTGGGGGGCTTCCAGAGTTAGCCCTCAAGGGTGCAGGGTGGGGGAAGATTCTAGGAGTTGGCTGCTCCGACCTTCAAGGTGACCAGGCTAAAAACTCTGGAGTCATCCTTGCCCTGTTTTTCTGCTTCTTCCTGGGCTGAGCCAGTGCAGTCACCTCCTCCTCTCTGGTCCCCAGCTCCTGCCCTCACCACCCCCCCACCCCATCTGTCCTTGCAGTAGCCACCAGAGGGTGCCTTGTGAGCACCAGGGTCAGGGTCTGCCTTCTGCCCACAACCCTCCAGGGTTCCTACCTCCCCTGCAGTACCCCCAAGGCCCTGCTTCACCTGCCCTGGCTTCTCTCTCTCTGCTCTCCACCTCCTCCCTCTATCCCCCTCGTTCATTCTGCTCCAGCCACACGGGCCTCCTCACTGTTTCTCCATCATCCCAGACACAGTCCTGCCTCAGGACCTTTGCACTGGCTGTTCATTCTGCCTGGAGTGTTCCTCCCAGCCATCCATACCTGCTTCATATTCTCTTGGCCCTTTCAGGTTTCAGCTCAGATGTCACCTCCTCACCCCCCCACACCCTGTCTTTAATACTCCATCCCACGTCAATGAACATGTCCACACATATTTGGTTCGTCTTTGTAGCACTTACCAGCAACTGACCCACAGTGAGTTTTGTTTCATTTGTTTCCTGTCTGTTGCCTGCGCCGGAGTGTCGGCTCCGTAAGGGCAGGGATCTTTTGTCAGTTCATTGCTGCTTTGTCCCCCCTGCCTCAACCGGGCCTGGCACACAGTAGGTGTTCACAAATGTTTAAAAAAAAAAAGTGGGTGAAAATTGCTGGGTCACAAGAGTGCCATGTTCCACAGTGTGGCCTTTGGAGGAGAGTAAGGTTGGAGAGGGCTGTCCTGGGTGAGGAGGGTCCTGGCTATTTATGTAAACGTTTGCTGAGAACTTACCATGTGCTATCAGGCCTGGTGCCCAGAGTGGGCTCTGCTCCAGACTGGGCCAGTTCCAGCCCTGCCCCCTGAGGTCCCAGTCTGGTGGGAGGGGCGGCCCTGTGACCAGGCAGGTAGCAGGTGGGGTGACCAGGTGATGTGGGATTTATAGGACTCTGTGCAAATGGGCCACTCAGCTGGGAGGGGCAAGAGACGGGCCTCCCTCCTGCCCCAGGTCTCCCCACCCCGGCCATGGTTGGGGGGGCGGCTTTGATCACCACCATGGCCTGGAGGCAAGAGGTTGTCTCCAGGGAGACATGGGCAAGAGGCCCAGATGGGGCAGGGCCAGTTGGGGAGGAGGGTGGCTTGTCCTCAGGCACTTTTGCCCCAGGTCGCACAGCCCGGGACATCCTGACACTGGATTCATCGAGTGCCTGATGTGCAACTTGTGTTACAGATGGGGAAACCGAGGCCCGGAGAGGGGCAGGTTCTTGCTTGAGATCACCTGGGAAGTGCCTAGATTCAAACCAAGGTCTGCATGAGCCCTGTCTCCTGTGTGTCCCACGACATGCTGGGGTGCCAGGTGTCTCAGTTCACAAAGCACCTACTGGGTGCCCAGTACTTTGGGGGCTCCAGTGTAGGCCTCCCCAATACCAGAGGGGTGGGATTCTGTGCTCCATTCTGTGGCGGGAGTAACTGAGGCACAGAGCTTGGAAAGCGAGGGCGCAGGGGAGAGGGGTGGGGAGTGCACATGTAGGTCCTGCCTGGGCCCCTCCAGCTGGCCGTGTGTCCCTCCTCGGAGCCCGTCCCCTTCACTCCACTGGGCAGGGAGCTTCTCCGGGGCGGGGCCTGTCTCTCCTGCACCGGCCTTAAAATTGTAGTGGTTGGTTATTTTGGGGCTCCAGGCCTCCCGCAGCATTGTGGGTAAGGGCTCAGCCTCTGGACCCAAACCTTGGTTCGAATCTCTGTTCTTTCTGACCTTGAGCAAGTGCTTTTTCTCTCTTCTTCCTCTTCTAACTTTGTTAAGTGGGGGCTCATGGTGGGGGCTCTGGGACGTTTGGCGCGTGATGTGCATAAGAGCCCACTCCGTATGGGCTGTGGGATTCCTCCTAAGCCCTCACGGGAGAACCGGAACCATTTTCCCCCAGGATAGGAGCAGATGGGGAAGCCAGGCCCCCTGCGGCGGCTCCCGGGCCTCCATCAGGGTCTCTGGCCCTCCTCGACCGCTTCCCCGAGCTCCCGGGACCTGCTGGGCCTCCGCCTTCCCTGCCTCTCCGGAGTTTTCAAACCCGCTCGGGGCCGCAGCGCTGGCCGGGATTGGCTGCCTGCGTGGGGCTGCCCCTCCTTCTCGCGTTCCTCTCCAGCCTTCCCCCCAACCCCCCCGGGGTGTCTGGGACCTGGCACGGTGGCCCCATCTGTTTCCAATCTGGCCCTGTGTGCGCTCTCCGCCCCCTCCTCAGGGTTGTGGCTATCGTGGGGGCCTCGGCCTTGATTTCTCCCATTCATCCTCCCAGACCCCTACGGGACTCGCAGCGGGAGGGAAGCTTCTTTGTGCCTGCACCCCGCCCCCACCTCGGGGGCTCTGTGTGTAGGGGGCGCGGCCTCCGTCATCCAACCCGGACAGGGAGGGAACCTTGCTGCCCCTTCTCCGACCTCCTGTATTTGGGTGTGTTTGGGGAGCCCTCTGCCTCCGTGTCCGGCATCCAGCCCCTTCATCCGTTGCCATGGCCACGATCAGCTCATGGAAGAGAAAGGGGAGTGGGGTGGGGGCTCCCTCTGGGTTCAGGCTTACAAAGAGGGGGGAGTCTTGGGCTCCGCCTCTTGGGGTACCCCCTCATGTGTGTGCAATTGGGGGAACACAGCCACCCTCTTGGAGGCCTCCCCCTACTGGACCCCCATGTGGGCTTCCAGTACCCCCATGGAGCTCCCCCTGGTCTGCCCCCCCTCCGCCCCGCTTCCGGCCAGGACCCCGCCCCGCTTCGGAGCCCCCTCCCCGGCCCGCCCCCTGGCTGCCCCGCCCATAGGCCCCGCCTCCGGCCCCGCCCCCAGGCCGAGCTCGCTGGGCCTTGGCCTCTCCCGAGTCCTCGCTGCGCGCCGCGCTCCAGGCGGACCGAGGGACGGGCAGCAGCGGGCCCGGCCTGAGGGGCCCGGGCCCGATCTCCAAGCCGAGATCCGCGGGGTGAGTGCGTCCGGATCCCCTTCTGCCCCGAGGCCCGGGGTGCCCTGGGTTTTGTCCCCCTCCTTGCCCCCCTCCAGGCCCCCGTGGAGGGGGGGACCCCTGCGTTCTCCCCCACCCGCGCTCCTCTCGGGCCAGGCCAGCCACCCTCCAGGGACAGCTCCAGCCCGCTTCTGCCTGGCGTCCGCGCCCCCGCCTCCCGCATCCCATTCAGGTCGGTCTCTGGAACTTGGGAAAACTCCGGACCGTTATGCTCTGCGGGGTCCCCTCCCCCGCCTGGCCCCCAGCCCGTCCTCCTCCCCCACCTCCCGGGGGCGGAGCCAGGCTCCGGGCAGCCTTCTGCCAACCCAGGGGCGCTCTGATAGGGGGCTTCGGATCCTTCGGCTGGGAACCCCGACTGCGGGGTTGGGGTTGGGATTCCTATTCTTACCCACCCCTCCCCCCAAACTCAGAGAACGTTTCCGTCTTTATTTGTTCTTGTACCCCTCAGGTCTGTGGACTCCAGGTTAGTGCTGTACCTTGTTGGAGGTTTAATAAACGGGGGTGGGGGTGTCAGGACAAGTGTATCAGCCCCCCCTTTCCACTTCCTGTTCCTGTCCTTAAGCTCCACGCCTCTGTCCCCCATCCTTGCCCACCAGACCCATACCTGAGCACCCCCTGTTGCTGCCTTCAGAGTCCTGCTTCCCAGGATTCCTTCTCAGAGTCTCGGCAACAACACAGAGGGTCTTCCTGTGACTTCCCAGCATGGGGTCCCAGCCCTCCAAGTCCCCCTGCTGGGTCCTGACCCTCATCTCCATCCCTTTAAAGGCTCCAGCAGCCCCTCAGAGCATATGTAAGTCCCAGCTGGAGGTCATGCCCTTGCTGGCCTCCCCCTCCCTTGGTGTCTCCCTCTGGCCTCAGTTTCCCCCTCTGCAATAAATGTGACCCCCAGAATGATGTGGGTAAAGTGTCAAGTGGGGCTGGGCATGGTCCGTGGGGCCTTGCCACGTTCCCAGGGTGGGGAGGAAGCTACCATCTTGGAGGATGACAGGCCTCTGGTGGGAGACACACGGGGTGTGGGGGTAGCCACGGAGGGGGGGCCCTGATGCAGCCTGGGACCTCGGGGGTGCTTCTTGGAAGAGATAACAGCTCAACAGAGACCTGCGGAGGAGTGTGAAGGCTGAAGTTTCGTGGGGAAGGAGGAGGGAGAGCTGGGCAGAAGGGATCGCGTGTTCTCATACCCCTTTGTGAGCCCGAGGGCCGTGAGCGGGGGCACCCACAGGGCAGCACGGGCGCTGGGGCTGCACCCTGGTGGGGTCAGCAGTTCTGAAGGCTGAGGTTAGGAATCTGGATTTTAACAATGTTGGTGGGAGCTACGGAATGTTTGAGAGCAGAGGAGGGACAGTGTCACGCAGCCACTCCCAGCCCCAGAGTGGCAGGTCGGGGCTGGGTGAAGGAAGGGTCCCGAGATGGAGTCAGGAAGGGTCAAGATTCAGTCTAGGGTGGGGAGATCTGTTGCCGTGTGTTGGAGGAGGAAGCCACAGGTCGGCCAGCAGGGGAAGGATGTACCTGGTCTGCGCACCCATGTTAAGAAAGGCCTGGAAGGGGCGCCTGGGTGGCTCAGTGGGTTATAGCCTCTGCCTTCCGCTCAGGTCATGATCCCAGAGTCCTGGGATCGATCGAGCCCCGCATCAGGCTTTCTGCTGGGCAGGGAGCCTGCTTCCTCCTCTCTCTCTGCCTGCCTCTCTGCCTGCTTGTGATCTCTCTCTGTCAAATAAATAAATAAAATCTTTAAAAAAAAAAAAAGAAAGAAAGAAAGAAAAAGAAAGGCCCAGAGGGCAGAAGCAGCCCAGTGCTTCTTGGGAACCACAAGAACCTATGGGAAGAGGCAGCAGGTGGGCCCGGGTCACATCCTTCAGGGCCCAGAACGCCGAGCACAGGAGCTGGGAGCCCTGGTGGGAATGAGTGGGGCAGGCAGGTGCAGATCTTAGCAACTTGGGCTTCTGTAAGGAGCTGGTGGGGCGGACACAGGGCCAGGGGCAAGCTTGGTGGTCCAGGCACCTGGGAGGTTGACTGAGAGCTGGTCTCTGGCCTCAAATCTCAGCCCAGCCCCGTCTCCCCATGCTGCCTGCCCCTCACCGGCGGTTACCCCTCTCTGAGCTCAAGTCCTCATCTGTCTAGTGGAAGGACGCGTGGGGAGCATAGAAGAGGGCTTAGCACGTGGCGGGGGCACCTGGCTGGCATTACCGTTTCCTCCCTCTGGGACTGGGCCGGGCTCCTTTCTCATCCACACCTTCCTGGCTGCAGTGACCCTTGGGGACAGCACCCGATCCAAATCTATGGTTAATTAGAGGCGGATCCCTTGGCCGGTGTTAGCCCATTCTCGGAAGGTTGGCAGGGCTGACCCCGCCCGGCCCCACCCTGAGCCCTTTTCCTGTTTGGGGGGTGGGGGAGGGGACACTGAGGCCTTGAGAGGGAGAGGGGCTTGGCTGGAGCCACTTGGAGCCCACCAGTGACCACAGAGCTGGAGGTAGACCCTCCTGGACACTTTGGGGACACAGTGATCCAGGAAGGCTGGAAGCCCGGGTCCTACCCTTGAGGGTCTGCCTCGGAAAAGCCATTCCAGGCAGCAGACCAGTCTGTAGGCCGGGAAGGGAGGGAGTGGCGCGGGGGGGTGGGGTGGAGGTCATGCAGGTTCGGGGTTGGGGGTGCTCCCCCCTATGCCCCACTGCCAGGGTCACCCGTTGTACCTTCCCTGGCCTGGGGCCGTGCAAGCCCGCTGAGGATTGGGTTGGGCACAGGAACCCTTGGGTACCCCCCCTCCAGGATAGGACAGACTCTGAGGTGCGGGCAGGGAGAGGCACTGGGGTGTCCTCGAGCCTCAGGAGACAGCATCTCGGGCGGGTGACACAGAGCCTATTTGCCTCCCCGTCCTGGGTCATAATTGCCCCTTTATGCTCCCTGCTCCGCGTGGGTACACAAGGCTGGCTCCAGGATCTCGTGACCCACGCCCTGGCGACCAGCAAGCATGGGTATCTTTCCACCCCCTGTTATCAAGGCTCCGAGCCCCCAGAGGCTGCCCAGCAGTCTGTATTGGGCTCAGAAAGGATCGTCCGGTTTGCTGAGGTCACACAGAGGCTGGGGAAGGACACGGTTATGGGATGAAATGTGGGCTCTGGGCCCGGGGTCCCGCCTAGTTGGGGCCTGGGGCTCTTCTGTGAGCCTCAGTGTTGTGGTCTGTGAAAGGGAGCACCTGCCTCCGGCCGGCTGCCAAGACCAGACGGATAGTTCTGCACCGGCCCCGGAGGAAGCTGGGTCACCAGTGGCCAGGGGTCCCTCCCTGGCCCTCAGTTCCAGGCCCACAGGCCATTTTCCACCCTCCCTGAAGCCCAGACTCATTTGCCATCCAGGTTATTCTCTGCGACTCCCACAGGGGACTGACTGCTCCCTTGTTAGCGGCCACACCATCATCTAGGAACTCAGGGATTGAGGCATCATGTGGCCCAAAGGCACCTGCCTCAGTTTCCTTTTCTTGGCAGTGGCAGGGGTGGTGGCCCAGGCTGCTTTGCTGCAAGTGGGGGCAGGGAGGGGGCTTGGCCAGGGCCAACCCAGGCATGTCCCTCCCAGCCCAGAGCTGCCAGGGGCTCCTTGACGCCCTGTGGGTCCAGCCCATATTGACCTCTCTGCCCTGATCTCTCTTCTAGGGTCTCTGGGTTCTGCTTCTTGCCTTTCTTCATGCTGCTCCTTGTGTGGGGACACCCTTCCTGTTCCCATTCACCCTTTCGTTCCCAGCTAAATAATATCAAATCTGGGCAGCGGGCATAGCACGTGCAAAGGCCCTGGGGCAGGAAGAGTGAGGGTTGTGTGGCTGGAGCAGAGGGAGGGAGGGAAAGGCAGGGAGGGAATGGGGAAGATCGTGCAGGGTCTAGGGGGTCAGGGGAGGACTTGGGCTTTTACCCCAGGGAGGTGGGAGCCCTGGAGGGCTGTGGGCAGAGGAGGGCGGGACCTGACTCAGGCACCTTCTGCCTTCAGGGGGAGGACAGATCGTGGGGGCGACTGCAGGCGATGGTGCGTTGGTCCCGATGGGCAACGGCAGGGCTGCACCCAGGTGGAGGTGGAAGAAGGGGCGGGAAATGGGACGGATCCGGGCAGAGCTGAGACCACTTGCCCTGGCCCTGGGTGGGAGACTCCACCCAGAGTCCTCCAGGGAGAGGGAGGGACAGGAGGATGGGGTGGGGGGGGCACTGCCGCCAGCATGGCCAGTTCCTTGGGGAGGACAGGGTCCTGAGAGACCTCGGCACGTTTTCTCTTCCGTGCGGTGCACGGCCCTCTCCTCCGCCAGTCTGCCCCAACCTCTTGCCCCCATTCCCGTGGGATGGTCCAGACCCCGGCAGCCCCCAGCGCAGGGCCCCCCTCCTGCGGCAGGCTGGCGTGGCAGATTTGGAGAAGCCCACGCCCGGATCAGCCCCGTCCTGCCCAGACATCCAGAAGGCGTGGGCCCTGCGAGGCGGGGGCTCTGAGCCCCAGGGTAATTCAGGGCCGCTCTGTTCTGAAGGCGGCTGCCCCGGCTCTCTTGGGGTGTGGGGAGCGGGGGGGCTGTGGTTGGAGCAGGAGGTCACCTCTGTGCAGGTGGCCCCTTCCCAGGCCCGCATTCTGTGGGAGGACAATGAAGTCGAGCAGGAGGTCCCCCTCTTGGGGGTCCATGGGGGGCCTAGCGGTCCTGAGTGTGAGCTCCCCTGGGCTGCGGGCTTCCTTTGTGGCCTCAGTTTCCCAAGAGGCCCTCTGAGGGCCGGCCCGGCTGACCCAAGTGGTCTGGGCCAAAGCCCACTGCTCTGATGTGCCCCCCCAAGACGTGTGTCCGTGGGTGGGGCCAGCTGCCATGGTCACCCTGGCGCCAGCGGCCTGTGGGCTCTTTTCCCCATCTGGGGCCTCCACCTTCCTCTTGGGGCACGGCTGATGGGGTGAAGGGGCTGTGCCCTAGGCTTCTCTTTTCAACCTGCCTGGTTCCCAGCTGGTTACGTCTAAGTGTGTCCAGGATTGCAACTTGTGGGCTGTTGTCCTTAGACAAGGGGTCTGGCTTGAGCCCCTGTGTTTACAGTCTGGCTCAAGCAAGCCAGGCGTGCAGCCTGCACGGTCCATTTCCGTGGCCTGGCTCCGTGCTGCCTCCACGACCACGGTCCCCGTGGCCTGGCTGCATGCACACATCTGAGTCTGAGGTCCTCGAGTCCTGGTTTCGCGTCTGCGCACCACAGACCTCTGATTGGCCTCCGTGGTTCTGTTTGCCTGTAGCCCAACCGTATGTGTGTGTCGTCTGCCCGACCGTGACCCTGTGCACGTGTCTGGTCATGCTGTTTACCCGTGGCCTCTGCATGGACCCACATGTTCTCTGATCGGCCTGTGCTTGTGGTCTGACTATGTGCAGGTTGAGTCCCGCCCCTGCTGCAACCCTCCCTCTCCCATCCCGGCTTCCCCACCCCCATCCCTGAGCCATGACCAGGCCGCCAGCAGCCCAGCCTCCTCCTGGGGCCTCTCTGGGGCTGGGCGAGGTGACCGCAGCTGGGTATTTTGGGAGCCAGAATCACAGGGGCCGCCCCATCATTATATGGCCCCCGTCCCTGTGGTCGTGGCCGGGGCCCGCCCGGGGCACGGCCTGGGATGGGTGTGGGGCTGACCGGGGCTGTGGAGGCCGCGTCTCTGCCCGGCTCTGGCCACAGTGGAGACCGGGGAGGGGCTTTGGCCCCGGTGAGGAGGGAGTCTTCTATCCCAGAAGAGTTTAGAATCTGGTGGGAGAAACAGACGCAGAGTGATTAACATTCGCATGTAATTTGCAAACTGGGCTAAAGTGGGGAGGATGATGGCCTTACTCATGACTGAGGCTGTGGGATGTGGACTGGGGCGCGGGGGTGGGGGGCGGGAGCGCTACCGGAGGAAGTGACAACTCAGAGCCATCACAGGTGGTGGGGGCACAGCAGTCCCTGCAGAAGGCCCCGCAGGGGCAGAGGCCAGCCGGCAGGACTGAGCTCAGGCTGCCCAGCTACCCCTCCAGGAGAGGAGGAAGTGAGATCAGCAGGAGTGGCTTCCTCTGGGGGCAGCGGGAGCCACAGAGGCTTTAGAACAGGGCAGGGGGCAGGGCCTGACAGGTGTGTCGGGGGCAGATCCGTCCGTGGGCTGAGCAGGGGCCGAGGTGGGGTGCAGAGACAGCCGGCAGCAGTCGCTGGAGCCTTGTCCTTCCAGAGGCCCAGCCCGGGAGGGTGGCAGCAGGTACTCAGGACCCCGGAGCTGGTGCCCAGTCTTGGTTGGGCGCTCGGTGGGGGTCTGAGGTCCCGGCTCCCTCAGAGCGGAGGCTTACCTGCAGTCAGCCGTCAGCGGGTGGCTGGGGGCTGTCTCCGTCCACTGGGGCTGCTGACCGAAATACCATAGGGGTGGCTTCCCGAGAGCAGACGTGGCTGTCTCTCGGGGCTGGAGGCGGAAGTCCAAGATCACGGTGCCCGAAGAGCTGGGGTCTGGTGAGGGCTGCTCCCTGCTTCCCGGCCGGCCCTCTTGTCGCCCTGTGTTCATGAGGCAGAGGGGGTAAGGGAGCCCCGAGGCGTCTCTTTCACAAGTCACTGCGCCCATTCCTGAGGGTCGCACCCTTGTAGCCGAATCCCCTCCCGAAGGCCCAGGCTCCTAGCACTGTCCCAGGGAGGGTGGGACTCATTTCAGGGATGTGGGGGACACAGACCTTCAGCCCAGGCTCAGCCCTTTCCTTCTGCCCCGTCATCGCCCTGCGAACCCCCCTCATTGTCCTGCAACCCTTTCCCCCATCCCGTCCCTCTCCTCCGTCCCTCTCCGATCCTCCCGCTGCTGCCTCCATGAAGGCTCCCTGGATTGCTTCTCTTCCTTCCCCTCTCACTGTGCCTCCGTTGTCTCTGCAGACGCTGCCCCGTCTGACGCTCGGCTTGGCTCGAGGCCTCTTTGTGAGGGCCGGGGGGGTGGCCGTCCCCCTCTAGGGCGGAGGCCGGAGGCTGCAGGTGGCTACCAAGCATGGCGCCTGCCTGGGGCCCCGGCGTGGCATCTGTGGTTGGTCCCGTGGGCCTCCTCGTGGTCCTGCTGGTCGGAGGCTGCGCAGCGGAAGGTAAGAGTCTGGTGGTGCGGGACGTGTGGGCATCCGAGTCCGTGTCTGGGCGTGTGAGTGCCTGTGTCCCACCTCCTCCCCAGGGCCCCAAGTGTGGCCACACAGCGCCTGTGTGCCCCATGAAGGAGGCTGAGCGAAGTGCCTGCTGGGCGCCGGTCCTGGGAGGCTCAGAGGCCAATAATCATGATGGTATTAAAAGCAGTAATGGTAATGACGATGATGGCCATTTCCCCAGCGTTAGCTTTGTACCACGGGCATTGCCAAGTACAGACTTGACCTCTTTCACCTCCCTCCAGCCGGATGGTTCCATTCCCTCCCCCATTTTGCAGTGAGAGAAACTGAGGCTCAGAGGGACTTACTTGAAGCCACAGGGTTCACCTTCCCTTGCCCCACATAGAAACACCAGGCCCCCCGGGTGGCAGATACTTACAGGCAACCAAACCTTCCCAGGTGGAGCCAGGAGAGGCTTCTTGGGAAAGAGGGCATTGGAGCTGGGGCTTTGTGGCTGTGTAGGAGTTTGCTGGCGGAAAGGGCATTACCGGAGAAGGTGGTAGCCCACAGAAATGCCTGGAGGTGAAGAAAGGGCTTAGTGTAGTTTGGGGTGGGCAAGGCTTTGTTTCTGGATGCAGCATGGAAAGGATGAGGGTCCTTTCCCTCATCCTGGTCCCGACATCAAGAACGAACTTACCACGGGGGCCTAGAGGTGGTATCACTCAGGCCCATGGGGACACACAAGGTCAGGCCAGCAGGAAAGAAAGTGGCATCTGTAGTTAGTCTGGGTTTGAATCCTGGCTCTGCCTTCAACCTGCTGTGTGACCTTGGGCTAGTGACTCAACCTCTTCTCAGCTGCCATTTCCACCTTGACTGAATGAGACTCATAACAGATCCACACCTCAGCATTCCCGTGGCAAAGACACATGAGAATACGGCCTGGCACGTAGTAGGCCCACAATCCCATGCTCCCACGAGCCCAATAATTTCGACCACTGGACAAGAACACCAGAGACTCGCACACTTGCCTCAGCGATATGTGCCTTTTCCTGTTCTCATGTTGTTTTTTTAGTGGATGCCTGACACATTCAGATCAGCCTGATGGGATAAATACGGTTCTCATCGTTCCCATTGTACAGATGGGGAAATTGAACCATGGCGAGGTTTCATGACCGCCAGGAAGTAGCTACAAGCCACGGCTGGGCTGGGATCTGTCTGGTCACTTTGTAGGGCCTGTGCGTTCCTGGGCTCTGTTCCCCACAGTGGGAACAGCAAGTCGAAGACCACAAGCATTTTAGCATTTTGTTCCTTCATTTAAGGCAGGGTCAGGTTGTTCCCGGGGGCAAGGCATCCCAGGCACTGTGTGGGGGGGCGTCAAGCAGCATTCCTGACCCCCCCATTCCATGCCAGGAACATCCCCAGTCCTGACAGCCATGACCACAGACGTCTGTAGGCAATGTCTCACTACCCATCCCCGCCTCCACCGCCCTGGGTGAAAATCACTGGTTTAACTTACACTGGTTGAATAAATAATAAGTTTACTCCTTTGATGCTTGCTCCAGGGATAATTACTGGCCTTGGAGAAACTGAGGCTGCCAGAGCCAGAAGCCCACTGTGGTTGAGGGAGGCTGCGGGATTTGGAGACTGCCCTGGCCTGGGTTTAAATCCTGGCTCTGTTGTGTGACCATGCGACCTGTGGTCTCATTCATTCAGTGTGTCTTTAATAAGCACCTACTGTGTGCCAGGCACTGGTTTAGCCACTGGCGGGAGAACATGAAGGAAGGTCTCAGTGAGGCGGCCTCTGAGCAGAGACCTAAAGGAGCTGAGAAGTGCACCCTATGCATGTGTGGGGGAAACTCCCAAGCAGAGAGAGCAGTATGTGCAAAGGGCCTGGGGCAGGACCCAGGGTGTTGGAAGAACAGCTAGGGGGCCCATGTGGCTGGAGCAGAGAGGATGAGGGGGAGAGAGGGAGGAGGAAGGGGTAGGGAGGGGCCAGAGCAGGTCTTGCAGGGCCTCAGGGGGCTTCAGAGGAGGCTTGGGCTTCTGTTCCCCAGAGGTGGGAGCCCTAGTGGGGCAGTAGGCAGAGGAGGATAGAACAGAGTTACCTGCTCACCGGCGCCCTCTGGTGGTCACTGTGAGGAGCATTTTCAGTTGTGGGTTGTTGGTGGTACTGCCAGGGGCTTGGGGGCCTGAGCTGGAGGAGCAGGGCGAGGTGAAGACGCTGGTTCAGGCAAGCAGTGAGAGGGAGGTGACCCAGGATATTAGCACCTGCTGTGCATCGGAAGCAGGCCCGGTGGGTGTCCCCTCAGCCCAGGCATTGTTACTGTGTTACTTCAGGTGTCCTGTACTGCCCTACACTCAAGCCCAGGTCCGCGTCTCCAAGGCCGAGGCATCTTGCCTCCAGGGGCGGGTCTGTGTCACAGGAGCTCCGTCCTCTGGGACCCACCGTGATTTGCGCAGCCAGCTTCAGGGAATGGCCCAGGCCCCTGGGGAGCCACGGAGGGTGGGGGCCGTCAGGCCACAGAGAGCCCATGTGGGCAGCCGAAACCAGCAGCCAGCGCCAAGAGGAGCGACTGCTGCTCTAGAAAGGGCCTCAGATCCCATGGGGCCTTCCCAGGATGCTGTGGGGCTGGCCCAGGCAGGGTTGGAGGGGACAGGCGGGTGGGTGGGTCTCCCGCGCCGGCCTTGGATTTTCCTCTCTAGAGTCCAGAGTGGAAAACAGAGTTCAGGCTCTCTCCCAGCCTCTGTGCGGGGGTGTCACCGCTCTGAGCGAAGCCAGGGGGACACCTGGGATATGCTCCCAGGGATGAGGACCCACAACCCTATTTATCAAACGTGCCCTTGCTGGGGTAGGGCCCTGGTTTAGACCCCCGGTGGAATAATCCCAGCCCCTGTCCACCACGAACTGAGTGACCCTGCGTACGTCCCTCATCCTCCCTGACCCCCAGTTTTGCTTCTCTGTGTGCCGGGTACAAAACCAGCGCTGAGTGCCACCTGGCCCAGGACCCCACCGTGGCTGCCGTACCCCAGGGCATCTGTCTTGTGTCGGGGCCCCTTTGCCAAAAAGAGGAGGGGAGGGTTCATCCAACGGAGAGAATCCAAGCGTCTGTAGGAAGTTTTCTAATCGGGGTGCAGTGAGCGGACAGGGCTCTTCTAGTCTCTCTGTGACCCCAGAGCCGCCTGGAGATGGGCTGAGTGGGGGAGCGAGTGGGCTGTTACATGGGGTCCGGAGTTCAGTGGCCGTCACGGGTCACCAGAGAGGTGACCACCGGATCAGTGGCGTCCCGGAGACCCCATGCCCACCCCATGCCCACCCGATATAACAAGCGATTTTGGCACACCACGACCAAGGCTGTGATGGGGGATATCCAGGCAGAGGTGGGGGGCGGAGGAGCTCCTGACCCAGCCTGCGGTAATCTGAGAAGGCTCCCTGGGGGAGGTGCTGGCCTAGCTGAGGTAGAAGCTGCCAGATGAAGGAAGGAGGGACTCCTGCGGAGAAAGAAGAGCAGGGGCTCCCTGCTCTTGCCCCCCCCCTCCCGCTGCTGGGGGTGTGTCCCAGCTCGGAGTCTTAAACAGGCAGCAGCTGGATGCCTCCCGGAGCTCACTTCTGCCCTTCCTTCCAGGGGCTCCCAAGAGAGAATTTCCCCCAAGTAAGATTCCTGACCCGGCCACAGTGACTTTCCTCTGTGACTTCAGCTGGGGACACGCAGGGCCCCAGTCGCCATTCCTGAGGCTTGGAGGAGGAGCCACCAGGGCAGGCAGAGCGCGGAGCTCGGCAAAACATCCCGATCAGGCTCGAGCCCTGGAGGCGATGGGAACCCCAGACTCGCGCCTGTGGACAGAAAGACCCAGGTCCAAATGCGGGCGCTGCCCCCCTGGGCAGGGTGGCCTCACGCAAGCTTCTCCACCTGGAGTCCGCGCGTGGTTAACCACCACGGCTTCGCAGGGGTCCCGAGGAGCTGTCTGAGGCCGCACATGCCTGCGCGCAGGGCCTGTGGATTTTAGAAGACAGGGATTGCGGGTAAAGCCGCGCGCGGTCGCATCATTGGGAGCACAGCCTCAAGGAAGGGAGGGGAGGCCGCCCAGGCCGCCGGGATGGGCACCCCGTTTTGTTCAAAGAATGATTTGAAGAAATAATTTCCGTTTATCTTTAAACAGCTGTAAATCTCAAAAAGGTACCAAGCAGGAAGCCTCTCTCCCCCTCCCGGTGTCTAGCCACCTGGTTTCTCTCCTGGGGCAGCCTTCATGAGTGCGCATGCGTGCGCGCACACTCCCGCCCCCCCCCCCCAGGTTTTCTGCCCACCCTCTTGAGTTTTCTTTTAGTGCAAAGAGTAACATCCGCTACATTCTCAGCCCCTCGCTGTTGAGATCTTGCTGTTCTGCCCTAGGAGTTAGGAAAGCCCCCTTGTCCCTTGGTGCTGCCCAGCGTCCCACTTCGGGGTGGCCCCGAGGACACGTAGTCCGTCCCCTTTTGTTGGATAGCGAGGTGGCTTCCCGGAGGGCCTCGCCAACCCGCCGCAGCCCTTGAATCTGTCGCTCAAAAAACCTCAAGAGTCGCTGAATTCCCTTCCTGCGCTCCGCTGTAGCAATCCCAACAGCAAGGGGCAAGCCAGGATCGCCTTGGGCCCTCCCGCGGTTACCGTGCAGAGTCAGAACCGAGAATGCGAGGGGAGGTACTTTCACAGGATGCAGTGGCCTGTCCACGCCCGGCGTCGAGGCTGCTGGGGGTTAAAGACCCCGCAGGCCCCACTGGAGACTTGCCGGGAGAGAGTTCATACATCAGATCTCCTGGAGGGGCCAGGAATGTGGCCTACGGAGCCAGACGGGTTCAAATCCCTGCTGGGCCGGTGGTGGCTGTGTGTGTCCAAGCCAAGGCTTTGCTCATCGTCCTCAAAGTTAGGTGTTACTGAACTGCACCGCTGCATACACTAGGCACTCAGCAAACACTTGCTCTTCTGGTTGTTAGCATCTTATGCCTCGGAAACAGGATCAGCCTTTCTGAGCTCCTGCTTCTAGTGCTGGCCGGTGTCTGGACGCCTCCCACGGATTGAGAGGCTGGAGCCCTGGGTTCCAATGCCAGCGGTGTCCTCAGATCCCTTGGTCATCCCTTGCTTCCCTGTTTGATGCCTCAGTTTCCCCACGTGCCCCACCAGGGGCTTATCTCCTTGCAAGTCTTTTTCAGGCCAGGGATTCTCCAGGGTTGGCTGGGCACCCCACACAGGACTTCCAGGTGCTAAATCTGAGGACCCCAGAGTCTTGGGGAAGGGCTCCCCTCCCACCATCCTCTGTGGCCCACGTGAGGTTGGAAGTAAATGTGAGCGTGTGTGGCTGTGGTCTCTGGGGTGGGCATGAGGAGGGAGGGCGGGTTTGCATGGCCCCATGGGCTCCTGGGCTCATGCCTGGGCCCACCAGACCTTTCCTCCTCCTACTCTGTCTCCAGAGCCCCCCAGGTTCATCAAAGAACCCAAGGACCAGATTGGTGTGTCAGGGGGTGTGGCCTCCTTTGTGTGTCAGGCCACGGGCGACCCCAAGCCACGGGTGACCTGGAACAAGAAAGGCAAGAAGGTCAATTCGCAGCGCTTTGAGGTGAGTCGGGGCTGAGGAGACACAGTCTGGGGCCGGCACCCTCTCCCAAGACGGGGCCCCAGCGGCTCAGCCATGCTCAGACACGGGTGTCCCAGACACATCTCCCAGATGTAACACGGGCAGCCAGGCCCGGCAGCCACCCTCTGTGGCCTCCGGCCGCTCTCCCCGCTTCCTGGCCAGGCCCCGTCTGCCTGCTTAGTGAGGGCCCGGCCAGGCTGGCTTCCTTTGCCGGCCGTGTACTGTGTGGCCTTGAGCAAGGCTACACTCTCTCTTTCCCATCTTGCACACGGAGTCTCACGCACCACCCTGTAACACACACACAATCAGACGCACACGCTTCCACAGCCGACATGCCTCACCCCGCCTGCCACACATACCGGCCTGTGCTCCTCACACACCCACGTACACACAGGCCCTTCTGCTTGCGTCGACCCGGGCCCGGGTTCCGGTTTGCATGGGACGCTTGTCCGCAGGGACGGTCCAGCCCCCAGCTCCTCTGCCCGCCTCCCCGGAGACCTCAGCCTCCCCTTGTTCCCTCTCCCCTGCCCATGACAGACAATCGAGTTCGACCAGAGCGCGGGGGCCGTGCTGAGGATCCAGCCACTACGGACACCCCGGGATGAGAATGTGTACGAGTGCGTGGCCCAGAACTCCGTCGGGGAGGTCACGGTCCACGCCAAGCTCACTGTCCTCCGAGGTACTGGGCTCCTTCCGATGGGTGGGGGAGGAACCAGGCCCTGGGCTTTTGAATCATTGAAAATGTTGGATTTTCTCCTTGGGGAACCTTGATCTTGCTTCCCCAGCCTGTTACGCCCAGTGTGGCCCAGAGCCTGCCAGTGGGGATTTGTTGAGCTTTTACAGGAAAGAGCGGTGTTAAGGGACTAGTGTCATTCCCATTTATCATCTTAATCATGCTGCTCTGATTCCAAGAGATGATCCACCTCAAACCGGTTCACATAAGAAAGAAAATGCATTGATCTCTGTAATGAGACTGCCCGTGGAGGCAGCAGCTTCAGGTTAGGCTAGATCCAGGAACTCACGCAGTGTTCTTAGGTCTCACCGTCTCGCTGCCTCTGGGTGTGTTTTCTTCCATAAGTGACTATCCTCAGTGGGATGACCCCAGTAGCTCCAGGCACCCAAGCCCCTACCCCAAAGATAGGACCAGGTGGCCTAGGACGATGACTCCTTGCCGAAGCTGGGTTAGATAGCCATCCGCGAGCCAGTTACTGTGGCCCAAGGAACAAATACTCCCGTTGGCAGAGTCCTTCCTGGAGTCAGGGGTGTGCCAGCCCACACAGACAGGATCAGCAAGGGGCGGGTCTGCCAAAGGGACAAAGGAGGAATAGATGTTGGACAGGCACAAACAGCTGCCCACCACCTCGCTTGCATTCACCCAGATCCTTCGGGAACACTGCTGGGCTGCTGGCTAACCCTGCGGGTGGGGGACATTAGGAAATTGCGTTCTCCTTGTCAAACTGCACCCTTCAGACAGCCTCGCCACAGCCCCCCCCCCCCCCGCTGCTCCCTCCAGCCTGCTCTGTGACAAGGGGGTGTGAGCCTCTCTAGCTCTGGGACCCTGGGCAAGTTAAGCCCCTGGGAACTGCAGCCCCTCACCTCCCTCACCTCCCTCACCTCCCTCACCTCTGGGGTGGGGAATAATGAGGCTCACCGCGAGGGGGCGCCACGTGGTCCAGGGAGGTGGCGCATGCGCGGGAGAGGCTGTGCCCCCCCACCCTGCCCTCCCGCAGGGACCCAGCTCTTGGCTGACTCCAGCTCCCCAAGCGTCACTGTCCATACTCCAAGTTTATGGGGGCGGCTGCCACCAGCCCTTCTGGGGCGCCCGGGCTGGCATGCTAAAGCCTCTCCAGGGCAACACAGCCTGGGTGGGCGGAACCTTGGCCCCCCCCACCCCGGGCACTTGGTCTTGGACCTGGGGTGCAGCCTGTGCGGGGTCCCTCCCTCCGAGCGCTCTGCACATCCAGGCTGCTTAACAAGAGGCCCCATAGTTTCCTCCGCGTGGGTCTTGGAGCCTGTCCGGCTGCGGGGAGGAGAGGGGCAGGGAGCTTGCTCGCCCCGGGCCTGGCCCGCCCCGCCTCGCCTCTTCCCAGCAGATAGGGTTGCCCTGACCTTTCCCGGGCACAGACGGAACAGCCTGCCTCCCGCTCCCCCGTGCCAGCCTCCATTGTGAGCGCTCAGAGAGTTAAAAGGACATGCTGTGAATCTATTAACCGCCCAGTGGCTGGGACTCTGGGAAAGAGCCGTCTGTGCTCCCTGCAACCCCCCCCACCCTCCCCACCCCCCCACCCCCCGGCCCCATCAAGGCCTCCTTGGCTTTGCTCTGTTCTCCGGCCGCCTGGAGGACGTGGTGCTTGGGCTGGATGCCCAGCCCGCGGGGCCTTTGACCCCGGAGCGCCTGTCCTCCCGCGGCCCGGAGTCCCAGGGCTCTCCCTACCGTTGGCCCAGCTCTGGGCCCAGCTCTGCCTCCCTCCCCCGCCCTCTGATTGTGGACCCTGCTCACGCCTCCCTTGCTGTTGTTTTAATTAAACTCCGAGGAATCGGGCACAATGTGGTACGCGATGAACATTTTTGTTTAATTAGGAGCTCTCGGTACCCAGCGCCCCCCCCCCCACCGCTGGCTGCCACCCACGCGCGCAGTGGTGGGGCCCCGGGGCCGCAGGCACACAGGGGAAGTGCTCACGTGTGAACTCGCGTGGGCGTGGCCGCCTTCTGGGGTGAGCAGGCGCGCTCGGGCAGGCCTGGAGCGCCGAGAAGCCAGGCCGGGTTGTTTTGGCCTTAACCTCCAGTGACGTCATGGGTAGCCAATCAGAGCCACCTGTGGACTTCAGGCCTCAGGCCCAGGAAGGACAATCAGGGCCTGACCCACGTGGGACAGGGTCCAGCCCTTCCTCCTCAGACTTGAGTAGGTCCAGTCCCCAGATTGAGGGTGGGAGCTGCCCAAGCTGGTCCGGCCCAGCTTCCTCTGGGTTTAGCCAGGCCTGGGTATGAATCACAGCCTGTCTGTGTCTGGCTGTATGAGCTAGAGCTGCTGAAACTGAGCCTCAGTTTCCCCCTCTGTGAAACAGGCCCCATCTTGGAGGAGGGCATGACAACTTGCCTGTAGAGTGTTTGGTACAAAGTGCTCAGGACTTGGGACCCGGACTTTGCCCTCCAAGTACCCCTCCCCCAGTGGTGTGTCCGGAGTTCCCATCTCTCTCTCATGGTGGTCTCTTACCCACCTCTTCGTCAGTCCCCCAGTCCCGTGCCCCA
This sequence comes from Neogale vison, assembly GCF_020171115.1. Lineage (NCBI taxonomy): Eukaryota > Metazoa > Chordata > Mammalia > Carnivora > Mustelidae > Neogale > Neogale vison. The sequence continues at coordinate 220,831,372 of NC_058096.1, forward strand.
GAGCACCCACCACCCACCAAGCCCTCTGCTCCTTCTGGACCTCTGTGTGTCGTTTTCCTGCACGCGGATAAGCGTCGTCTGGTCCAGAAGACAGCCAGCTTTTTCTGTAAAACACCAGGGAGGAAATATGTTTGACTCTGCAGCCGAGTCTCTGTCCCAGCTTCTCAGCTCTGCCGTTGTAGCCGGAAAGCTGCTGCGGATGACGTGGACACAGGGACGTGGCCGTGTGCCAGTAAAACTTTATTGACAAAAACAAGCCAAGGGCCGGGTTTGGCCTCGGGACAGTGGTTTTTGCCCCTTCATCTATACTGTCTTTCACTCTCAACCTGTCCACGTAGCAGTGTGTCTGGACTTTGTTTTGGTTCCCGTGGGTGGCCCAGCGTGTAGATAATGTGGCCCCGCGGATAGCTGGTTAAGCTAGCACCAGCCCATGCTGCTCCGAGCCACTCCACATTCCTCCTCTAGGGCACGGCGCGTGGAAACGGTAGATGCGGAGCTGAGGGTCAGGGGTCTCCGGAGGGTGGCCACGGGGCACCCCGCCTCATAGGCTTTGTACCCCCCGCGTTCCTGCGTGTTCACCTTCAGTTTCACCAGCCCGCACCCGTGATCAGTTTTGCTGTCACTTGGCCATCAGGATCAGGGTGGGAATCACATGGGTTGGCCAGGGCTGCTGTAACCGAGTGCAGCCATCTGGCAGCTTAAATGACATATTCTCTCCTGGTCCTGGGGGGCTGGAAGTCTGAGACTGGGGTGTTGGCCGGGCCAGTCCCTCCTGGGGCCTCTCTCCTAGGCATGCAGGCAGCTGTCTTCTCCCCCTGTCGTCATGTGCTGGTCCCTTGGCATGTCTGTGTCCCGGTCTCCCCTCCTTGCAAGGACACCCGTCAGATTGGATTAGGACCCACCCCAGTGGCCTCATTGTAATTTAATCACCCCCTTTAAAGTCCGTGAGGTCCTGGGGTTCAGGCTTCAGTGTGAATTTGCTGGGGGAGGGGGGACTCCTTTTGGCCTGTGATGGAGAGAGTGCGTGTTTAAATTTGCACCAAGGAGCCTCGTCCCTGGCCCTGGGGAATCCTTTGTCCATTGCGGATGGCAGGGCCACAGTGGACCTGGGGGTGTTCTGGATCAGAGCAAAAGGCACCCAGAGTCAGGTGCTGGAGGGGGAGAGTGGGGGTGGGGGAGCAGGTGGCCCCCTGAGCTGCTTCCCTTCCCTGGCGTGACGCCAGCTCAATTAGGTCATGGAGTCTGGTGAGGTTCTCAGGCACGCCAGTGACCACGTTCCTGCCGGGCACCAGACATAAGGGGCATTTTCTCCTTCTGGTGGCTCTCCCATCACCTTTACCATGGAGGGAAGCCAGACCCTGGCCAGACCCTGGGGGCACTGAGGCCTGGAGGCGTGGGGACTCTGGTGGGTTAACAGCAACTGGAACTGAGGTTTTCATGCATTTATTGAGCGCCTACTGTATGCCAGGCCCGGCATTGGGCCGTGGGGGTGTGGGGGCGACACAGGCACAACAGGATAGAGTTGGCCTCAGATATGCTGGAGTCCAGGAGGTGTGTGGCTCCGCTATATGCCAGCCTGAGGGCACCTGGGTGCAGAGGCCGAGGGGGATGCAGGAAGGAGCTTGACCTCTCTGAGGAGCAGTGAGGTGTGTGTGGCTGGACAGAGAGAGTGTGAAGGTGGCTCGGAAAGGGGCCGCCGAGGCTGGTGGGGCAGTGTGGGCCAGGATCTGGGTCCCCCCGGAGGTGAGGACCGCACTGGAAGGGCGTATGGCACAAGCGTAGTGGGCTTCTGCTTACGGACGTCTGTATTTACTTCTTGTTTTTTAAAAATGGGGTGAGGGGCAGAGGGAGCGGGAGAGCGAGAGTCTCAAGCAGACACCCCACAAGGGGCTTGATCCCATGGCCCTGAGATCATGACTTGAGCCGAAAAGAGGAGGTGGACTCTTCACTGACTCGGCCCTGCCCCCCCTCCCCGGCGCCCGAGTTTATGTTTTTTTTTTTAAAGATTTTATTTATTTATTTGACAGAGAGAAATCACAAGTAGATGGAGAGGCAGGCAGAGAGAGAGAGAGAGAGAGGGAAGCAGGCTCCCTGCTGAGCAGAGAGCCCGATGCGGGACTCGATCCCAGGACCCTGAGATCATGACCTGAGCCGAAGGCAGCGGCTTCACCCACTGAGCCACCCAGGCGCCCCCCGAGTTTACGTTTTTAAAACGAGCTCTGGGTGCTCTAAAGGACCCATCTTCCCCGCTGGGAAAGTCTTTCCTGTGTCACTGCTGACACGGGCTGGATCACTCTTGGGTAGGGGGGTGTCCTGGACATTATGGGGTGTTGAGTGACATCCTAGGGCCCCACCCCAAGTGTGACCTTCAGAATCCCCCGCACCCCAGACCTCTCCAGTCATCCCCTAGGTGGCAGAGTGGCCCCGAGCCAGAAGCTGCAGTCTGGCCCTGTGCACTCTGTCCCCTGCCCGCCTCCCCCATTGCCCCTGGCACTCCCTCCCATGGGACCCATCCCCCACGTGGCACTGGGCCACAGAAGCTGCCCCATCGAGGCAGGGGCTGAACTTGGGTCCCCTGCCCCCCCGGCAGTGTCGGCCACGTGGCAACCGGCCCCCTGCCCTGTTCTTCCCCCGTCTCCACCCTCAGAGGACCAGCTGCCCCCTGGATTCCCCAACATCGACATGGGCCCCCAGCTGAAGGTGGTGGAGCGGACGCGCACAGCTACCATGCTCTGTGCCGCCAGCGGCAACCCCGACCCCGAGATCACCTGGTTCAAGGACTTCCTGCCTGTGGACCCCAGTGCCAGCAACGGGCGCATAAAGCAGCTGCGATCAGGTGAGCGCAGGGGGCTGGGAGGGTGCGGCCTTGGGGTAGCAGGGGGAGGGCGGGGGAGGGCGGCGGGGGGAGGGCAGCGTCTCCAGCGCCCAAGTCCTGGGGGCTAACGAGAGACCGGGGCTAACGAGAGACCGAGAGACCGAAAGGCAGAGGACCGAAAGGCAGAGGAGAAGCGCAGAGGAGAAGCTTAGCCATGGGGAGGGGATTAGGGTGGGGAGATTGTTTTCAGAGCGGAGCCAGCAGGGATATAATGGAGCATGGACAGGCAGGGGTAATGGGGAGCTACAGCAGATGGTAGAAGGGGAGTGTGTCCGTGCCCGAGTGGGGTGATAACGGACCCCAGTGTGCACAGTGATAGGGAGCTACAGACACCACAGGGGCAGAGTGTCTTCAGTCCCCAAGCAGCACAGTCCTAAGGAGGCGCAGATGTTCCAAGTGATGGAAAGCCCCAGCAGTGGGGACACGGTGTGGTCCGGACAGGCAGAGGTGAGGGGGGCCGTGGAGAGTGGCGAGGGAGCCTAACCACTGGGTATGTGATGGGACACAGACAGGCAAGATAGTGGGGAGGCATGGAGGGTGGCGGAGGGAGAGTGTCTTCTCTCCTGAGCCGTGGGCCTGTCCAGTGAGGATATGGTGGGGCCCTGACAGGCCAGGGGAGAGGAGAGATGTCTAAGGCAAAGGCAAGAGAGAATTTCCAGTGCTGATGCAGTGAGAATCTCCAGAGGCGGCGGGAGGCCTTAGGTAAGGTAGCGGGGAGCCATCGAGAGCTGGGGGGCGAGCGTGTGTCTGGGACTGTCGGGCACAGGGAGGCAGTCCAGCTTGTGTGTCCAGGACCCGGTCGGGTCGGAAGAGCACGAGGCCTTGGTCACTTTTGGGATGGGTGCTTTCGTGGTTGTGTCTCAGTGTGATGCCCGCATGCCCCTTCTGTGAGTCTGTCCGTCCGTCCGTCTGTGGGGGGGGGGGCAGTGCTGAGTGTGTCAGTTGTCACACTACCTCGTGACGAATCCACGTGTCTGTGTCTGGGCTCCCAGACCTTCCCGCGGGAGGCCCATGCAGGCCCTGCCCCCTGCCTGTGGGTTCGCCTTCTCCCTCCTGCACACGCACCCACGTTACTGTCCCTCCCAGCCATGCCCCAGTCCCCACGTGTGCAGACACGTGATAGGGACATGCCCGCATGCCCTCCTGGGTGTTTCCGTCCACTGCGATTACACATGTTGGGGTATACCACTCTGCTTTCTCCTCCCCACCCTTCCTCTGAGGACAGCCCCTTGCCCTGGAGCCAGCCCTGCCTGAAGGCCTCCTGGTGGTTCTTCACACCCCCGTTTATTGCCAGGTCCTATCAGCATCAGCCGAGGGTCCATCTGCCCATCCTCTGCTTTCTGCTTCTCCCCAAGCTCTGAGAAGGGGGAGACGTTAAGCGTAGGATTTCTTCCCTGGAGAGACCTGGGCCTTGCCCTGGGTGCAGGGGGGCAGGGGTAGACAGCCCTCCCCCCTCCCATGTGTCTGAGGATACTTGCAGCTTGAGGCGTTCAGCTGCGGGCTGATGGCAGCCTGAGGATCCGGTTGTTTCGCTGCTGGCTTCTGCCCTCACGGCCCCCAGTAGAGAGAAGAGAGCGGACCCGGGGCCCAGCACCTGAGCCAGCATCCGCTGTGTCCTAGAGCAGGTCTCATTCTCTGGGTCTCGTGGCCATGAAATGCGCCTCTTCGCTGGGGCTGGTGACCGGATGCCTGGCACAGACTAGGTGCTCAACAAACGTCCGCTGCTTTATTGATCATAAAACATTTGATGATTACTCTCCCCTCCTCTCCCTGCCCCCGTCCCGGTGAGGATACAGGCTTTTGCACAACGCCCATTAACGATCCTGTTCTCTTTTCTTGTCCCTCTGTTGTAAACGTTCAGAAACCTTTGGTAAGTCTCATTTGTTCACCACGTCAACAACTAACGTTCCCCTCTTTGTTCCCTTCCTCCCCCGCCCCCTCCCCCCAGACTAACAGCCACTGTGACAGTAACGGTGACCCACTCCACGTGGCATGTTTACTAACGACCCCCTCCCCCACCAGCCACCCAGCCCTCCCCCGTTAGGCATCAGGGGGCTGCAGAGAGAAGAGACCAAAGGGAAAAGAGGAAAAAACACAAGGCCACAAGAGGCCAGTCAGACCCCAGAATGGGGACTAAGGAAAAATGAGTGGAATCCTAGGGCTAGTGAAGTTTTGCACCTAACAATCCCCCAGCCTTGACACTGCTGGAAAATGGGGAACTTACAGAAGTTTGGGAGCTGGGTCTGAGGGGGAGAGAGGACTTCCCAGCTGGGCTGGCATGGGACACTTCCTCTTTTGTCAACATCCAGCCTGAATGCCCTGAAACTGACTGCTGGGCTAATTCTTACTAGAGTGAGAGTGACTGCTCTAGTCCCATGAAAGTTCCTTCTCTTCCGCAGGTTAAGCAGCAGAACCACCTTTAATACCCCAGAGGTATATCCTCTCCTCAGTATGGTGGCCTTGGGCTGTTTGGCCATCTTGGGAGGTCCTGTTCTGTGGCCTCTGGATTCCTGCCCCACCTAGTCTTTGCCGCCTTAGGCAAATTCCCATTTCCTCCCAAGTAAAGAGGAGAAAGGGGTCTCGTTGGGTTGTTGGGTTGCGGATTCCCGAAGAGGTAATACAGAAGTATGGGAGGCTGGAGAGCTGGGCTCACAGCCCACCCCTGCCTCTGACTCACAGTGTGACAGTTTGCTGGCCCCTCCGGGCACCCGTTTGCCCGTCAGTTTGCCTGCACCAGGCGGAAGGAGCTGTGTTCTCTCTCGCTCCGCCCTGGCCTCTGGGTCCCTGGGCTCCACTTGTTCTGGGCGGGGTTCTCCGCTGTCCATCAGCAGAGAGAGAGGGGCCGGATCTCTCCCAGGACGATGAGCTGGGCGTATGATCTCCAAGCCAGGACCGCCTTCTTTGTGTGTCTGGAGGTGTCCCCTGCCCCAGTGCCCAGGTTAACCTGCAGACTGCCCTTTCCTCTTTTCCTTTTGGAGGTTCAGGAGACGGGAGGGTCCTCCCTCCGCCCTCGCCCCCCTCTCGCTGCTCTCCCCTGCCCCTCTTACTTGGCCTGTCTGTAACGCCTTCCCGCTGCTTTATTAATGCCCAGCCCTAGGGCACTAACCCCTCTCCCCCTGTCTCTAACAAGACTCCCAAGACCTTCCTCGCTCCCTGTCCCTTCCAAGAAGGAAAGAAAAAAGGGAGGTCCGTGACCTCCTTCTCTCAGCCCAGAAGGAAGGCAGCCAGCTGGGCCAGACCAGGCCATCGACCTCCCTGGGCCGTAGGGACAGCCCTAAGACCAGCCTAGACGGCCTTCTGGACTCAGTCCCTCCTTCCCCAGGAGACTGCCGCCTCCTGTGGGAAGTCTTCCTGACTGACAAGCCCTCAGGGCTGGCTCAGGCCCCCACCCCTGGGGGCAGAGTGGACGGGCCTGGCTTGTGGCCCAGCCTGGCCTCCCTGGGGCCCCCCGGCCCCCCAGGACTGCCTTCTGAAATTCACCTGACTCTCTCTGCTTCCCTTACAGAAAGCACTCCGATCCGAGGTAAGAGGCTCTCTCCTCACCCTCCTGCCCACTCACGCTCTCTCTCGCCGCCCCCCGGTCCCCCCAGGCTCCATGGGGGGCTGCACCCAGGCCCCTTCCACGTATTTCCCCCTTGCCACCCTGCCCAGTGTCTGTCTAGTTCTGTGTCTCTGTCGCTGTGTGTGGCCGAGGGGCCGAGTGTGACCATGGCTGCCCTGCAGGCCACCTGGCCTCAGGGGAGGGGCTATACGTCCCATGTGCCCCCAGAGCTCTGGGGGCCAGATGTTGATTGCTGCTCTGTGCACAGCCTTGTTTCTCTCCAGCCTGAGTCTTCCCATGCTTCAGATCTGAGGGTCCAGCCCGATGGAGCAGAGACAGGCAGTCTCAAAGGCCAGCCCCACCTGTGCTGAAAAATAGACTGGCGTAGGCCTGGGTGGGAGCCCTAGGAAAGAGTCCGTGTCTAGTCCTGGCTTTGCCATGGAATGCTGTGTGACCTAGAGCAGGCTCCCGGCCCTCTCTGGGCCATCACAGTAATGGCTGCCTGCTGCTCCTCCGAGCCTTGAGGTTGGGGGAAAGGAAGAAGTATGTGAAATGGGGGAAGAGCCTGCCTCCATAGTCCCCGAAGAAACTGATCCAGGATCCTCGTTTGTGGGTCCACGTCATTGCCGTGGGACAGCCACGAACAGCTGGGAAGGGGGACTTCTTGGGAGCCTGGACTGGATTTTCGGACTCCTGGTGCCGGGAACTCTGATACCTGGGATTCAGATTCCGTTTTATTTGGTTATGAAAATGAGAACCGTGACCCAGGCCTTTGATTTCAAACATACTTGTGGAAGCATTTGCCTCATTTTTTACTTACTCGTGGGTGTTCAAGTCTTTTCTGAGGTCTGTGATTTTAAACATCCTTAAGGAGGTTCAGTACGCTTCATTTACTTGTGAAAATGAGTATTTGTTCCCGACGTGTGGTCTCCGAAATCCCTGGGGAAATGCTAGCCTCCTTCTCATTTACTCATGGGCACTGCGATGTTTGCTCAAGGCCCGTGCCTTCACACAGTCTGGAGAAGGTTCGTTCCTTTTTCTATGTCCGTGGGAAGGAACCTATTTGATCTGGGCCTGTGGTTTCAAACAGAGAGGGGGAAATCAGCCCTAATTTCATATACTCAGAGGCATTAAGACCTTTGATTGGGGCCCTTGACTTTAAGGATCCTTGAGGCAGTTGGCCTCTTCTTTAAAGTTTTATTTGCTCACGACCAACGGATTCTTTGATCCTGGCTTGTGGGTATTCGAGGTTTTCATTCAGATCGCTGATTTCAAACACGCGCAGAGTTTCCCCCATTAACCCGGGAGTGCCATGGCCCTGGGTGTAGGACCGTAGTTGCAAACACTCTCGAGGAAGTCCGTTTGATTACTCCTCAGCACCAGGATCCTGAATCCAGGCCCGTGGTTCTAGAGCAGGTGGGGGAATTCGGACTTGCTTAGATGACATTGGGGGAATCCAGGGGGAAATTTAAGTTCCTCTTCAATCCGTTTCAGAGGCCGGAGGCTTTAATCCAAGTTTTTTATTTCAAACACACCTGATGTGTGTCATCTCAACATCCTTCATCTTAGCTAACGTGAGAGGGCGCCCAGTCCTGACGTTTCAGTTAGTCTTAAAGAAAGGCAACCTCGTCTCTCTTTACGGGCGCTGCCGGCTTTGAGATCTGTCATTCCACACACACTGGAGGAGCCCAGACCGTGTTCATTTACACGTGGGCACCGGCTGAAACCAGGGGGACAACCACCAGCTTCCTGAACTCGCACATCTCTTGGGGCCGCCCCGAGGCCCCAGGGTCTCGAGGATGCCTGCTGAGGCTTACGAAGGCCAACTCAGTCCCCTCTGCCTGGAGGGCACACGGGCCTCTCCAGCTCCGCAGTCAAACCCGGCGGTCATTTCTAAAACACCAGCCGGGAGCTCCGCCTGGTTTCCCAGTGAGCACGGACGGCTTGGCGGGACGCCGCAGTGCGTTTAGTGCGTTTAGGCTGGTGCAGGGCGAGGCCTGGAGAGCGGGGAGGTGGGGAGACGAGCCAGGGGACCCGCAGCCCGGCCGGGAGCTCCAGGCGGACTCTTCTCTTTCATCTGCCTCTCTCTGGCCCAGACCGAACAAGAGACAGGGGGCGCGGGGCTCCGGGGCAGCCTGCCCGGCCCAGGCCCAGGCCCTCCCTGACTGGCCGGGCTTTCTCCCCTCTCCCCCCAGGGGCCCTGCAGATCGAGAGCAGCGAGGAGACGGACCAAGGCAAATACGAGTGCGTGGCGACCAACAGCGCGGGCGTGCGCTACTCCTCCCCCGCCAACCTCTACGTGCGAGGTAGGGAACGCCGTATCCAGGTCGAAGGCAGGGACCCGTCCTGTCCCGTTCCCCCCTCCCTCCTTGGGCTCACAGCCTCCGGGCTCCCCTGTTCCCTGCAGACCCGAGCAGGAGGGCCCCCCCCCACCCCCTGGTCCCAGCAGGACCTTGGGTGAGGCGGCGTCCGTCTCTGGGCCTCAGTTTCTTGACCTCTACAATGGGGGCTGCTTACCCCCACCACCCCGGTGCCTGGGACGGACACCCCAGGGGCTGTAGGACTTGGCGGGGAGGCAGGAGGGAACGGGGCAGGGCCAAGGGGGTCAGTCTGGGGCCCACAGGGCTGGGGGAGCCTGCAGGCCTCCGCCCCACCCCGCCCCCGCCCGCCCATCCGAGTCGGCTTCTGTGGTGTGTCGTGCCGTGCCCCCCCCTTTGCTGTGTGCTTGCTTCGCTTCTCCAGACTCCGTGGCCTCTCGTAGCTCCCCGCTTCACCCCCTCCCAGCGCCCTCGATCCGGGAGCTGGGGGGGGGTCTCTGAGGCCGCCCCCCGCCGGCCCCTGCACCTTCGGCTGTCCCAGAGCCCGGTGCTCTTTGTCTCCTGGTCGCCCTCAGGAAAGGACTCGTGTCGGCCCGAGCGAGGCCGGGGCCACGGCAGGCATGCGGGCCTGGGGCTCGGCACCCCGGCAGGCCGCGGCCGGCACGGCACGCCAGCAAGGCTGGTCGCTCTCGTCATGCCCGGGAGACCGGGTCCTGGTCCCAGCGCCCCACCCCCATCCCCCAAGGCGGCCCTGGGGAGCGTCTACACGGACTTCCTTCTCAGTCCCTTGGTGTCCCTTCAGAGGCGCCGGAGGCGGGGGGAGCCTCCCCTTGTCCCCAGAGGCCTGGGTCAACCCCTCTTATCCCTGTGTTGGTTCTCTTCAGGTCTTCCAGAAATTGTAACCTGCCTCCTCCTCCTCCCTTTGCTTTCCTCCCTCTCCCGCCTCCCCGTGGCTGTTTCTGATCAGATCCGTGGTAGAAACAGCTTCTGCTGCCAGGAACAGGGCCCCCCCTTCGAGCCCCGGGATGGCCCTGATGGGCCCTGTGTCCTTGACCGCACCCACACTTCTCCGGGCCTCAGTTTCCCCCACACGAGGCACCAAGCCCCCGCCATCCTCCAGCTGGGAGGCGGGAAGCTCCTCCCCATCCCCCACTACAGACTCTCCCCGCTTGGTCCCCACCGAGCATAGCCCCACCAGGCCCCCCCAAAGCAGCTCCTTGGTTCTGCACCTTGGGTTTGACATCTGTCTCTGAGGAGGAGGCCTCATGGGGGGAGGGATGGGGACGTGGGCGCAGGGGTGGGCAGGGGGCAGACACCGACCCACTGCTGTGGCACCGCTGGTGAGTTTTAGCGCGTCCACGGCTCCCGCTGACTGGTCTTCGTCTAACCTGCTTATTTCTCTGCAAACACCTGGGATGGGGGTGTGTAAGTCTGGCAGGGTTCGAGGAGAGAGCGTGGACAGCAGGCATGGGGTGGGGGGAGGCCTCTAGCGAGGGTGCACCGAGGGAGGGGGACCCTCCCATGTCCTCATTCCCCTGGAGGTGGGGTCCCCCAGCATGAGCCCCTGATCTTTTGGGGGTCCAGCCTCCCAATCTTTGCCTGGGTCTCAGACGCTCCAGAAATGAATTGAAAAAAAAAAAAAAAAATCGTGGAAGACAAATGTAATATGTCAAGAAAAGAAAAAAAGGTCATTGCTGTTCTTTTTTATTTTTTAATTTTAATTTTTTTTTTTGGTTTAAAGAAAAAACAACAAACTATTGCAGCTTTTAGCCTTGGGAAGTCCTCTTTTTACTCTCTGTATCTCCCCTATTTTTTCTCTTCTCCCCATGTCATTGTGTTCTGCATCAAACCCCCTTTACATCCCTCAGAGCTTCGAGAAGGTTGGTGTGTTTTTTTCTTTTTTACTTTCTTTACCCACATTTTTACATTCCGAAAGTGACACGCACTCACACGACACGCACACAGACACGCACACGCGCGCACACACACACAGACACGCACACGGAAAATGAGAGCCAGAGAGCTAACAAGTCAATAAATGACGGAATACGAGTAGTAAGCACGAAGCGAACAAAAACAAAACAAAACAAAAAAACCGCCAAGCGAGAGCAAAAACCCAGAAAGACACGAAAATTTCAGCCGCGCCCAGCCCGGCCTAGGGCCGGCCGCACACATGCGATGCTTGCATTGTGGTCGCCTCTATGCATCCGTTGGTAATGTTGTTGCTAAGTTTTTTGCACTCCTCGTCGTCATGGTAACTTGGGCCTGATGCATGCCGGGAGAATGTAACAATTTCTCTGCATGCCACTCTTGTCGGTTTGGTTTGGTGAATTCCCAGCGCCTTCTGTTGGAGTGTTTTCTCGTCTCCTGTTCCGTTTTTCTCCTTTGGTTTCCTTCGTATTTCTTTCTTTCTTTCATTTAATTATTATTATGATTCTTTTTGGATTTTTGTTTTGTTTTGTTTTTTTGGGGGGGAAAAAACCGATCAGTTCGTTTTTTTTTCCCCCTCCCATCCCCGTTCACCCTGGTCACCTTCTCCCCCAGAGCGTTTCGTCTTTGGTTCTGTCTCGTGTTTACGTGCTATTTGGTTTCAGTTCCTTGGGCTGAGCTGTTCTGTGGTTGTTCTCCAAACGCATTGTGACTTAAAAGCCAGTGTTCCTGTCCCAGCTACCATCCAGGAGGGCGGTAGGGGTCCCACAGCTGGGATGCTGGGGCAGAAAGTGACCGCCCGGGCTCAAGGGCACAAGGGAGGTGACGTAGACAGATGGTGGGGTGTGTGGGGAGAGCAGCCCCATTTGCCTGGCCTCGCTGGCCAGGCCCCTTGGCCCCAGAGCTGACACCTCAGCCTCCCAGGGTAGCCATGTTGGAAGGGGGCTTAAGCAGGCATGTTCCCGCCTTTCCGCCTCGGCTTGAGACGGCCTCCCTCTCTCCCAAATGACCCAGAAAGCAGGCATTTGAAGCGCAGCTAAGTGGGCAACCAGCGTTTCGAGTCCCTGTTCACCAGAGCGGCAGTCCAGACGTGGGAAGTGGCTGCCTGACATTGGGTCATCCTCTCGTAACAATGCATGCTTGGCTCATCGGCCGCACTCAAGATGACAGCTGGCGTGGGCACAAATCCAGAACTGCCTGTCAGGAAATGTAGCATGACCGACTTCAGGAGAAAGGCACAGGCTGTTATCCCGCCGTCAGTGCTATGCCTTCGCCTCGCAGGCGACGTTGGCCGCTCCCTCCACTTCCTCACGGGCTTTGGCCCCAGTCACGGGAGTCTTGTCCAGCAACACAGCACGGTCACTTTCTGAGTACCCGAGCATCAGAACTGTGGAATTCTGGAGAAAACCCAGGGGAACTTTGGACCTAGCCTCTCCCCCTTCTCTCTCTGCCTCCCCAGCTCTCCAACTGCCTGCCTCTCCCTCGCTTTCACTCTCTCTTTCTCTCCCTCTCTCTGTCTCTGTCTCTCTCTGTCTCCACCCTCCCTTCCCCACCCCTACCAGAGCATCTCTGTCCTGCAAACCTTTGGAGATTCGGAGATGCTGACTCCCATCTTCTCCCTCCCTGAAGAAAGGCAAGCCCTCAAGAAGAACCACTCCAACCCCAAATTAAAAAAAGAAAAAAAAATTAAATTTCTAGCTCCTGACCCCTCAGCTGACTAACCAACATAGGTGAGAGTTGAGAGACGAGGCCGGGCTACTGGGGCCACCGTTTCCCGGGACCCTCTTGTCGCTTACCTTCCTTCCCTAATCTCCCACTTACTGGGAAGTCCAGGGCAAGAGGACTTAGATGCAGTAAGAAGAGATTGACTTCTCCTGTCTCCTTTTGAACCCAGGATGAGAGCTGCCAGGTCAGCCCACAGAAGAGCTCCAAAAAATAGAGGAGAGGGTCTCTGAGCTCCTCCAGCAAAGCTTGGTCCCAGAGAATTAGAGCTGAGAGCTTACCGAGGGTCTTGGGCTCTGGCCTGCCTGGATTCAGACCCCACCTCTGCCCCTCCCTGGACCGTGTGACCTTGGGCTAGACACCAGATACCTCGGGGTCCCATTTTCTCATCTGCTCAAGAAGGGTCATCCCTGCACTAGCTCATAGGGGAGTTGGGAGGATTCTGTTGAGCTAATTAATGCTCAAGTGCCCTGTGTAGTACACGGCGCCTAACACATCGCTGGTGGGATTACTGGAGAGCAGAGAAGGGAAGAGGTCAAGCAGTCCCTTCCCTCCTTTGGGGACTTCATCTGGCCCATGCTGTACCTGGCAGATCCGCTGTTGGAGTAAGTCAGCTACGGCAAACCGCTCTGAAAAGAATTGTAGGGCCGAAGCGAATTCATGTGCTCAGATCTCATTTTTTGCTGGTGCTTTTTTCTGAACCCATCCTGTGACTTCCTTTTCTCCTGGTTCCAACCCAATTTCTATGAGATCAGTGGCCGTCCAAGAGCCCCCTATTCCCCTATTACTCTGCCAGAGAGTTCGGTGGCCAGAGAGTCCGAGAGGCAAAACAAACAAACAAACAAACAAAAAACAGGCCCAGGTCAGGTGCTGAGCTACCTTGCTAAGAAGCACCAGCCCTGCCGGAAGAGGGGGGCCACCTGCCCTGTTCCGCCCTGAAAGCTACAAGCGTTTGCATAGTTGCTAGGGCAGCCTGAGCCACAAGCGGGGGGCTGCCGGGAGTCCCTGCCCCAAGCTGAACTCTGACTCCCCGCTGCCGGGAGTCCCTGCCCCAAGCTGAACTCTGACTCCCCGTCACCCAGCTTCACTTCTGCTGATCCTGCTGCCTGGTTCCAGGGGCGGGATGTTCAGACCGGGCCCTTCCCCTCTGGAAACGGATCTCTGTGATGCAAAGGCCCACCACGATGTCCAAACCGAGCCCAGTTTTTCATTCCACTTCCAGAACTCCCCTGGGGTAGGTGCAGCTCAGGCTTTTGACAAGGTGGGAAGGGGGTGCACTTTCATTCTCCCTGGCTGTTAATTTTCTTGTTTGTCCCTTCAACATTGTAAAGCTTTAGGGTCTCACTTTAGTGGCCAAAGGTGGTGTCTTAACCCCTTGGTCTAGCGACGTAGCGTCGTTGAACCATGGCGCGCGGGACCCAGTGAACTGGTGAGCCTGACGGCGTGAGGGCCGGCCGGGAGAACTCGCAGCGAGTTCTCCCGCCTTCCAGGGACTCAGGATACCTTTAGGATTTGGGAGGAGGTCAGCTGGGGCTGGGACATTTCAGTGACAGGTCTTGACTTCTGAGCCCAGGAACCAGACTGAATGCCCAGTGGGTTTATCCTGCCCCAATTTCCGGGTAGTCCCCGGAGCTCTCTCTGTGACCCGTCCCTTTTTTTAAGATTTTATTTACTTATTTATTTATTTTACACACACAGAGAGAGAGAGAGAGAGTACAAGTAGGCAGAGCAGCAGGCAGAGAGACAGGGAGAAACAGGCTCCCCGCTGAGCAGGGAGCCCAATGTCGGGGCTCGATCCCGGGACCTTGGGATCATGACCTGAGCCGAAGGCAGACGCTTAACAACTGAGCCACCCAGGCACCCCAGGACAGGTGGTTTTGAAAATTAAACCTCTGGCCCCCGAGCCATGTCAGACTGGTGGGTAGGACCTCTAGGTGTTTTCCTGACTTCCAGCCACGCCCCTGCCCCCCCCCCGCCTCCCGTAGCTCCAGAAAGACTTGCACTGGGATATGTTGGTGAGCTCCCCAGTTCCCGCTGACCACGCCTGGCCGCACCTGCCCCTGCCCATCCCCAAGACCCCCGACAGGACCCTGATAGGACCCAGCCCTTCTCATCCCACCGTCATCCCAAGGGGAGAGGGGGCTCCAGGGAGGGGCGGCAGGGAGGGGCGTTCTGCAGGAACACTGAGCTCTAGACCCTCTTGCCTGCTGCCTGCCTCACACCCTTTGCGTTGCTCTTTCCTGTGTTCTGGGGGGCAGTGAGGGGAACATTAGATTACACCTTGTCATTTGGAAAGCCCCACGTCTCTGGCGGCCGCAGTGAAGGGGAGGGGGGGTGAGGAAGTCATTCAATTGGCAAGATGTCAATCCCATTTTCTGCTAGAACCCTCCCCCCCCAAAAAGTGGGGCAAGGGAGAGGGTACCAAAAAAAGGAAAATAAAATCAGTGTCGACAGTGGCAGCAAAACGTCCAGCTAAAAATGCTAACAGCTTGCCGAGGCTGCTGGTCAGCCCGTGGGCCCGGCTCCAGCCAGGTCCCTCCAGGCCTTGCACGCTATCTTGATGGCGGAGGGAGCTGGCGGTGGGAGGGAGGGGGCAGGATGGTGGAAAGGGGGCAGGAGCAGGAAGATGCCCAAGGCAGGCCACGGGGCTGTACTCGCCCCCCAGCCCCGCCCCCCCGGGCCACAGGCTGGGGTTCAACGGAGGGGCTGAGAACCGGGCTTTGGAATCAGGCCTGGACCCCCTCCCTTCCCAGGACCGGTGTAATCTAAGCTTCGGTGAGCCTGTGGGGGCTGCGGAACTTCTTGGCATCTCTCCCCCCCAACCCGCATCCTCATTTTGGGGTTTGGAGGGGTACCCGCAACTCCCCTCACCCCAAAATGCCAGGCAGAGCTCCCCCTCCCTCCCTTGGAGCTGCGGCTTGCCGATCGTTGAGATGTCTGACACTGTCGAGTTCCCTACCTAGTGCTTCCACCAGACCACCTCACTTTTGAGTTTTCCCTCACCCCTCCCCAACCTTTCTCCCCCGAACCCCACCCCCTTTGGTTTTTGAGTTTCTGCCTCTTCCTGCCTGGGGGAGGGGTCGTCTCCCGGTTGCTTTGACGGTTTTTGAGTTGTTTTTCCATGTGAATCGGGGTTTGAAGCGACCCACCCCCCCCAACCTGCCACCCCCCCACCGCCCACCCTCCTGACCCCCTCACCCATGCGGGTCCTCCCCGCTGGGACCCCCGGCTACTCGGTGACGAGAAGAGCTGGAAACGAGAGCCAGCTGGAGCGTGCTGAGGACCAAGGCTGGTGTGGTCCCCTTATAACCTGCCTGGACCCTCCATTCAGGTCGGTAATTGGGGGCGGGGGTCCCGTGGGGCCACTCCGTCCTGTGGGCTCTGTGCCCACCTTACTTTCTAACCCGCACCTCAAGCTTGCAGCCAGGGGTGGAAAGATGTCGTGGGTGGGTGTCAGCACCAAACTGGGCAGAACACAGCGGTCAGCCACCCGCCCTTGCTGCCTGGAAGGTTGCCTGGAGGCTTAATGCAACCCCCGAGGGGGTTCTGAGCCACCTAGTGCCGATGGACGTGATCCCCCCCAAACTTGTGGCAAACCAGCCCTCCTCCTACAGTCCACCCTTCAAAGCAGACAAGGTGAATGAGAAAGCCATAGGCAGAGTTTGTCAGCTTTTACATCCTATTGACAGATCCATTTAACTGGTGGCTGCTGGCCATGTTCAGGATTGTGAGCACTAAAATAACCGTTGTTGATAAATGCCCTTCCACATTTAGTAGACTTAGAATTAGCAATCCTATACCCCAGGTCTTTTATGTGTTCAAGATAGATGCTTGTCCCTGCTTCTGAAAAAAGCTAGAGGTATATTCCAGATATTTTTAAGATGAGTTCAGATGTGACTGGGATCTGTGGGCCAAGATGTTGAGCCTTATTACACGGGGATAAATTTGGCTCATCGTTAACCTTCAAATCCTAAAGCTAGCACTTACTCTTTTTGATATTCCAATAATCCCTTTCTGTCTGAGTATCTTACTAATGGCTTCTGGACATTTGTTGTAATGACTGCTGGATAGTATTCAACTGGTGGTCCCTGGTTATTATTCAGTTGATAGTTATATATAGATGATGGGGTACTTTTGCACTCTTTGCTGTCCCCAGAAGGTAAAGACACATGAATTTGCAAGAGCCAGGTGCCAAGAAGAGACACTTGGCTGTAATTCTTGCTACTTGCCATGGCGAGAGAAGACTCAGGGACCGGGCAGTCCTGGCTTTGAGCTCTGGCCCCACCAGTTTCTTGGTGTCTGCCAGCCGGCTCTATCACTTCTCTGAGCCTCCCCTGCCTCATCCACAAAATGGGCACTAGAGATACCTGCCATACCACGTTGGAAGGGATAAAGGGACATGGGGAGTCTACAGAAATTCTGCTTCCTTTTTAACGAATTCATCCCAGACTCCCTTAAGGTAGAGAATCTAGCTGATCTTCCCCCTCTGCCCAACCCTGGAAGGCCAGAAGGAAATTCTGCTGACCCCATGCCCAGGCTGAGTACCTTCTATGTGCTGGGCTTTTCCTCGGTCGACTTAATGGCCTTCTGAGCATGTCTCCAGTTAGCTCCATTTCACAGATGAAGAAATCGAGGCACCCAAAGGACCTCCCCAAGGCCTATCGGGCTTATTCAACTACATCAGCTTGCCCACCTCTGCCTGGAGAGGTTTTCTGTGAGACTCTGAGGTTGGGAAGAATTGCCTTGCTGTGTGCTCAGCTTGTCTGAGACGAGGGCTGGGCTGGTTTGTCCCGAAGGTTCTTCTTTGAGGATCTCACCTCCGTGGCCACCTCGAACCCGCAGCCTGGGTTCTGGAGTGCTGGGCAAGGAGGCTGGACCCTGTGTTCTGCCGCGGGCGGGGGGGCACCTCCCTGGGGAAGTCACAGCCCTCCTCCCTTTCAGACCCCGATTTTCAGCCCCACACATTCCATGTCTTCTTGTTTTGTTTTGTTTTTTTCGTTTTTGTTTTGTTTTTTGTTTTTTTCCCCTTTTTTGCTTTTGGGTGTTTAATTACAGAGGGGATTTTTGTTTGGTTGGGGTTTTTTTTTTTTTTTTTTTCGGATTTTTCCTCTTTTTTTCCACTTTGTTTTTTCATTTGTTTCTCCTGGTTTTGTTTTGGACGTCGATGCCGTTTTCTGTCCTTGATTAATTAGCTCCCCCACGCTCATCCCCCATCGTGTTCTGTTTCCATGACAACGCAGCGTCGGGCATCCCACTCATGCCTCGCTGTGGATGCCGGCGGCTGGCCTGGACCGTGTCCGCTGGCTGGCCAGACCCCATTCTCCCCCAACTCCCCCCACCCTCCACCCAGCCCTGCCAGAAAGCCGCCCCCCATCCCGGGGCCCTGCCCCGCCCCTCACCCCCAGTCTGTTTGCATGGCCCCTCTGTCTCCCCCACCCCGCACCCCCACTCCTCCCCTTCAGCAATACCTTCCACTTCCTCCATCCCCGTCTCCAACGTGACACTGGACTTTTCGTGGGGCTTCCTTTTCCGAAGGGCTGCCGCTGCTTTGCCCTGCCCCCCACCCCCACGGTGCTGCCCCCCTCCTCTTTGCCTCCAGCCATCCGAATTCAGGGAGCAGGGGTTGGGATTTCCAGCTCAGGAGCCAGGCTGCTTCCCTTTGTCCCCTGGAGCCCCCCCTCTGTAAGGCAAGCCAGACCCCCGACAGCCACGCCCCCCCAACCCATAGCGTGCGGAATCCGAGGCAGGTCAGGGTGCCACAACCCATTTTGTGGCCCTCTTGAGCCTTGTTCAATCTCCAGTCTCATCTCTGTAGTTCGAGACAAGACTCCCCGACCCACCCAAAGCTGGGGACCCACCCACGTGACTTCTCGTGGCCCCCAAGGTTTTAGCCAGGGACACCCTCTTTCGGGCTCAAAGGATCTACTAGGTCCCCCCAATTCCCTCCTGCTGCAGTTAAACGTCAGTGGGCAGCTGTGCCTTGTGGGAGTTCAGGTGCCGTTAGCGTCCGCCCCTCCCCCCGACCCCGAAACCCGTCCAGCTTCCGAAAAGGGAGCCCCCGAAATGCCTCCTGCCGCCTTCACGGTCTGCGAGATTGGGACAGAAGGCTGCACCCGCTTCCCCGCTGAGAAACGCACAGAACATGTCCCTGTTTTCTCAACGTTCAAGCTCATTCCCTCGTTTTATTATTATTATTATTATTATTATTGTTATTATTAATTGATATCCTATTTATGATTATGCCAGGGCTGTGATGTGACAATGTGATGTGTCACATTGGGTCACATCCGCTAGAATTAATATGCAGCATTGAAGTGGGCCCCCTCCTCCCTCCTTCTCTGTCTCTGCCCCCTCCTCTCTCTGGGCCTGTCTTCCTGTTCTGTCTCTCCTGTGGCTTCTCTCTCTCTTCTCTGGCTCCCACGAGGGTGCACTGAAGGCTCCTGAAACCCAGGCCTCTTCCCTTGCATTCCCCCACTCTCTCTCTCCCTCTCTCTCTCTCCCCCTCTCCCTCCTTCTGCCTCGCTCTCTTTCTCTCAACCAACCTCTCTTGCATGCTGTTTGTGTTTCTGAGAGCTGCATCTATCAATGGAAACTTGTCAGATCCGACAGAAGCTTTTAGAAGGGTTTCTAAACCCAAAAACCACAAAAATTTCATTAGAGTTTCTCATCTTTTCCTCGAGGGCCCCTGGGAAGTGGGCAGGGCCCCCTGAGTCCCCGGAGGGGACAAGGTTGGGGGGCTGAGGTCCCGGCCCCCTTCTGCCTCCTGGCGCCGTCGGATTCCGGGACGCTCCCCGTCCAGCTTCCCCAGAGCACCCGCCCCCAGCGCCCCCCACCCCAGACACTGGCAGCCAGAATCTTCCGAAGCTCCCCACTTGGGAGAGCGGGCGGAGGGGCTGCTCCCCGAGGCCACGTCTGTCAGCAAAGATGAGAAACAGCTGATAAATTTTTGTGTTCGTAACTGTGCTGTGACCAGCCACTCTGGTCTCTGAAACCCTGTTGCTATGAAATAATGCTTCATGTCTCTTTTTATTATATATCGATATATCTCTCTATATATTGTTTGTGAAGTACCTTCCTTTGAAGTTTTGGTTTCTTTGTGTTGGAATTTGATTTTTTAATTTGGTTTTTTTGTTTCCTTTTCATTTGGAAGAAAAAAAATTTCAGCTGGGGGGAAGGAAACAGCCCTGTTTATATTTAAATTGTTTTCCACTTTTTTTTTTCCTTTTTTTTCTTTCTTTCCTTCCTTTCTTTCTTTCTTTCTTCCTTCCTGCTTTTCTTTCTTTGTCCCCTCTGCATCCCGTCTCCCCCCCCCCCCCACCCCTCCCCCCTACCCGCCGCCGCCCACCCCCAGTCCGTCGCGTGGCTCCACGATTCTCCATCTTGCCCATGAGCCACGAGATCATGCCAGGTGGCAACGTGAACATCACCTGCGTGGCCGTGGGCTCACCCATGCCGTACGTCAAGTGGATGCAGGGGGCCGAAGACCTGACGCCCGA
Source organism: Neogale vison (assembly GCF_020171115.1). NCBI lineage: Eukaryota > Metazoa > Chordata > Mammalia > Carnivora > Mustelidae > Neogale > Neogale vison. The sequence continues at coordinate 220,851,253 of NC_058096.1, forward strand.
GGACGACATGCCCGTGGGTCGGAATGTGCTGGAGCTCACAGACGTCAAGGACTCCGCCAACTACACGTGCGTGGCCATGTCCAGCCTGGGCGTCATTGAGGCCGTGGCTCAGATCACAGTGAAATGTAAGTGGGGCCCGTGGGGTTGGGCAGAACAAGTGGAAAAGCTCTTGGAGTTCCCATTCGTGGTCATTTGTGGCTGTGGAGGGGACAGTTGTCTCCTGAACAGATATTTGTTGGTTGGGTGTTATTCTGGGCCCGGCCCTTTGGAGCGAGGCACGGTCTTGTTCTGCCGAGCGTAGAGTCCAGCGTGGGAGACGGCCACGTAGCCAGGCAGCTGTGATGGAGCTTCCCTGGGTTTGTGATGGGGATCCCGTGGCACTGTTCAGACCCCTAGAGTAAAGGTCTCATCTCCCAGGAAAGTTGGTCAGAGAAAGATCTAGAGTTGAGTAGGAACGAGCCAGAGAAGATGGAGAATGCTTCTAAGGGAAGGAAATGGACTGTGCTGACTCAGAGAGGTGGGGCTGGGCTGGAGGACTGTAGGTTCTCCTGGCGTCTCGGGTTCATGGTGAAATTCAGAGGAAGGTGCCCCAAATATTCTTCTAGCTTTAGAACAGGGGCAGCAAACAGATAGCCTGCAGACTGCATCTGGCCCTTCACTTGTTTTTATAAATAAAGTTTTATTGGCACACAGTCATACCCATTCACCTGTGTCTTGTCTATGGCAGCTTTCGGGCCACAGGGGCAGAGCTGAATAGTCTCAACAAAAGACTCCCTGGTCTCCAAAGCTGAAAATAGTTACTGTGGGGCCCTTTGTGGTAGAGTTTGCCAAGCCCTGTCCTCGGGCCAGAGTTCACCGAACCCCACTATGGGTGATGGGATGGGCGGGTCATGAGGCCTGTGGTCACTGCCGAGGAAGTCGAGGTGCAGCGAGGTCGGTTGTTTGGCTAAAAGTCATCCGGCCTTCCGGGTCTGCAGCCCGCGTCCCTGACGTGTGACCGTGCCTCCCACCCGCAGCTCTCCCCAAGGCCCCAGGGACTCCCGTGGTGACCGAGAACACAGCCACCAGCATCACCATCACATGGGATTCCGGCAACCCAGACCCGGTGTCCTACTACGTCATCGAATATAAATCCAAGAGCCAAGACGGGCCCTACCAGATCAAGGAGGACATCACCACGACGCGTTACAGCATCGGTGGCCTGAGCCCCAACTCGGAGTACGAGATCTGGGTGTCCGCTGTCAACTCCATCGGCCAGGGGCCCCCCAGTGAGTCGGTGGTCACCCGCACGGGCGAACAGGCCCCAGCGAGCGCCCCCCGGAACGTGCAGGCCCGCATGCTCAGCGCCACCACCATGATCATCCAGTGGGAAGAGCCCGTGGAGCCCAATGGCCTGATCCGGGGTTATCGCATCTACTACACCATGGAGCCCGAGCACCCCGTCGGCAACTGGCAGAAGCACAACGTGGACGACAGCCTGCTGACCACCGTGGGCAGCCTGCTGGAGGACGAGACGTACACCGTGCGCGTGCTGGCCTTTACCTCTGTGGGCGACGGGCCCCTCTCGGACCCCATCCAGGTCAAGACACAGCAGGGAGGTGAGGTGCCCCGCCCGTGAGAGGGGCGGACAGCAGGAATCCAGTGGTGGAAACAGAGAGGAGGCGGCAGGGGCGGGGCGGGGGCGAGGCGAGGTGGGGTGGGGTGTGCAGTCAGGTACCTCCGAGCCTCCAGCGGGCTCATCTTGCCTACAAGCCCCAAGGTGGGTTTTTCATCCTGCATGGATGCTTTGAAATACTTTCGTGCTAGCGTTTCGGACGGAGGAAGTTGTCCCAGAAGTCTCCCATTTCTGTCTTCTCTTGGGAAACTGGTTTTGGCAAGGCCACAGGGCTACGGTGGGACGTGCAGACGGGTCCTGGCGGCTGTGTCTGAGGTTCAGAGCCCCTGCTCTCTGTTCCCATCCGAGAGACGGATGCCACCTGCTGCGAAATTATAAAGGGAAACGGTGTCCGTCCAAAGGCGGTGGGCTGGCCTCCTGGCCGATCAGTTTGAGAGGCAGGGTTGGGGGGTTGGGTATTTAGGTGCGTGGGGCCCCAGCTCTCTGTGGGTTTCCCTTCTTTTCTGGTCCGGCTCAGGCTTCAGAACCTCAAAGCCGAGAAGGCACAGCAGCTGCTCAAAGTAAAGGGCGAAAGGGTCAGAATTGTGCTGCTAGAGGACACGCAGGACGGGGACTCCGTGTTTTGAGACATCACCCCTGCAGTCTCTCTGTCGTTCAGTTTGGGGGAAGCAGAGAGCATGGGGGAGTTGCGGTGGGTCCCCGGGGCAAAGAGAAGCACAGTGGAGAACATTCGGGAACGAGCAGCCTCGCCTTCACGGCAGTTGCTGAGCTTCCTGGGGCTCTGGGGACCCCTGGCACGTTGGGCGCCCCAGGAGGGGACCTCTCCCCGGCGATTCCCCATTTCTCCTCCTCTCCCCTCCCCCACAGTGCCAGGCCAGCCCATGAACTTCAGGGCCGAGGCCAAGTCGGAGACGAGCATCGGGCTCTCGTGGAGCCCCCCGCGGCAGGAGAGCATCATTAAGTACGAGCTCCTGTTCCGGGAGGGCGACCACGGCAGAGAGGTAGGGGGCTGGGCGCAGGGGGAGAACGCCGTACAGGGGTGTGGGTGGGGAGGTGGGGCGGGAGGGGGCGGGACGGCGAGCCCTCTGGACTTGCTGACTCGGTGCCCGGATGTCTCTCTTCCCCCTGCCCGGCCTGCGGCGGACTGCGCATCTCTCCATCCCTCGCGTGTCTCTGGCCCTTTCCCTCGCTGTCTCTGTCTCCGTGTCTCCGTTTGTCTCGCTGTCTCTGTCTCCGTGTCTCCGTTTGTCTCTTCTGCTCTTGTGGTGTCTCTTTCACCATCACTGTGTCTCTGTCTGTGGGTCTGTCTCTGCCTCTGCCTGCCCCGCCCCCAGGTGGGGAGGACCTTCGACCCGGCCACGGCCTTCGTGGTGGACGACCTCAAGCCCAACACGGAGTACGCCTTCCGCCTGGCGGCCCGCTCTGTGCAGGGCCTGGGCGCCTTCACCTCGGTGGTGCGGCAGCGCACACTGCAGTCCAGTAGGTGTCTCGCCGACCCCGCCCTTCCCTGCGGGGGGGCCCCGGCGCACGCTGACCCTGGCCGCGCCGCCGCGGGTGGGGGGCGCCCGGCCTCCGACGTGCCCGCCCACGCTGCGCTGGGGGTTCCCGCAGGCCCCGCCTCCCCCCACCCCGGCTCCCAGGGCGTAGAGCCCTGGGGGGACCGAGGTGCGCCCCCTACGTCGGGGCCAGGTGTGGACGGCACCTTCTCTCTCCTCCCCGCCCCCACCCCCCCACTGCCCTGTATCTGGGACTCACGGAACAGCCACGCTGTGCCCACTCCTAGGCCTCGGGAGGGCTCCTCGGGGCTGTCCCGGCTCACAGGCGGTCATTCCCAGACCTCATGGGTGTACAGAGACCCGCGGCCTCCCCAGGTGGCTCTGCCCCGTGGTCCGCCATTGCCAGGCGCAGGGACAGGAGGGGAGGGGGTGCAGGTCCCAGGACAGGCTCTCGAGTCCCTGGAGCTCTTTGCTGTGCCCACCCTGCCTCCCTGTCACAGATGAGTCACCTTTTGGCCAGAACACTGCAGCGGGCAGCTGGCTCCGGGCCGCATGGTAGCCCCTGACGCCGCCCTGCTGGCCTCCTCTGAGCTCATGGCCGAGGCAGGCTGATCCCGCTGTCTCCCTGCCTCCCCTCCTCCCTCTGCCCCTCTTCTGCGCTCAGCCTAGCCCAGTGTGGCCTCCACTGCCGCGGCCCTCTCCCCCTCCCCTCCCCCTTCTCAGTCAGTCACAGCGCAGGCCTTGTTCCGGAAGCAGCCTTGGTGTTCAGACCTTCACATCCCCCCCGGGTGTGTGCACACGGTGGGGCACGGGTCAGTCGCGAGTGACGGCAGCTTGGGCCTGGGGGTCTGAGCCGCTGGGATCAGGGGCCTCGGAGACACAGCACCCCTGCCACCCCCAGCCCCCTTCCCTCCTCCCTACTCCCCCGTGCCAAGCGGAGCGCTCTGCAGCTCCCCGGCGTCTGGGCGTGTTTGTGCGTGAGGCGATCAGTGAGGGTGTCCTGTGGCTCGGGCGGCCACGTGAGAGAGATGGGCACGAATGCCGCGAAGGTGAGTACACGCTGGTCTCAAGCAGGTTCACAAAAACGGCTCACCCTGCGTGCCCCCCACCCACCAGCCTGTGCCCTAGTAGCTCTAGGCCACACGGACTCCAGAGCCCAAATCGGGACACCCCCCCCCCGCCCGTCCCCCGCAAGCTTTCTACACCATGGCCAAGAGCCACGCCTGCCCAGAAGTGGGGAAGCTGGCACGGTGTGCCCCCAGTGCCTGTCCATGGGTCTGTCATCCTCCCCCACCTCCCCAAGATGTCACGCAGGTTGGGCCGGATTGTGAAGGAGGCGGCCTCCACGGTCGCCAAGAAAGCGGCTTTGGCCCAGCCACGTGAACCTCCGGGGCGGCCCAGGACAGGGAGTGGGGGAGAAGGTACTCCCCACTTCTCATCCCAGGACGGGTGGGGCCCGAGAGAACTGGCAGCAAGACTCAGGGCCAGGCGTATCCCCCTGGGGACGGCGGGCTTCTTAGGCTGAACTCAAGGGTAGGTGGAGGCCAGACCACTCAGCCGTGGGTCTCCCCACACCGTCTCACCTTCCCGCCTCGTCGGCGCCAGTCTGGAACTGCAGCGTGCCCACGCTGGGGGCCGGAGCAGGGCTTGGGCCCGCTTGCGTCCAGAGACCCACCCAGAGCTCGGTCTGGCCTTATAGCTCAACACTCAGCCATTCCCTCCCTCGTAAGAAAGTCTTTTAAGTTAGCAGTTGAAGAGTGGAAGGTAGGTAACCAGACTGGGAGTTTTCTGGAAGGCGTCTTTCTTTCTTTTATTATGGTTTTTCTCATCATCATCACCATCACCGTTGTTTCCTATTTTATTATGGTTTTGATTTTATTTTTCCTCCCCCTTTCTCAGCGAATCCATTCCTTCCGGCACATTCTTTGGTTGGTTTTCCCACTCCTGCCTGATTGCCCCAGGCACTTTTGGTTGGGGTGGCTGGTCAAGAAATGGGAGAGAGGGCCCCGCTTGCCTGGTATCAGAGGAGGGGATGTCGGCATTTCACTTTAAGTGAAGCCGGAGGGTCATTCTAGTTGAAGTAAGCCATTGGAGAGGCCTCTGAGGTGTCTGGTAGTCTGATCTCTTTGATAGGATAGGACCCTCTGTTTCTCCTCTGGTGGCCCTGGCAGGCAGTATGCACGTACAAGTACTCTCTAGACATGTGCTCACTGAACAAATGGGCTTCCATGGTAGTCGGGGTTCTGTGTGCATCGACATAGGCATTATGTGTGACACAGGCCACATGTGTTCTGTATGGCTTGCCTTGAAGCAAAGCCAGTGGCCTCCCCGGGCCTCCCTGTAGGCAAGAAAAATTCCAGAGCCACGGGCAGTTGAAGTCACATGGCTCCAGCCGTTCTCAGCTGGACCGAGGCTGAGGTCTCAGTCCCCATTCTCAAATCAAGACGGCCCCTGGACAACAGCTGAGCCTGGGTTCAAATCCTGGCTCTAGCCGCATGCCCTTGGCAAGGCAGCTTTGCTGTTTCTGGCCTCCGTTTTCTTCCTCTGCGAAGTGGGAGGTGATGTGCGAAAAGCACCCAGGGTAGGTGGGGTTTGGCACCCAGTAGGTCTACAAGCGGTGATCATAGAAGACCAGGCAGCTGGGCTTTGAAATTGATTTCCCCGCGGGTCACGTGGAGTGAGGCTGGAGGGGTGCTAGTTCGGGCCATTTATGCATCTTAAGAATTAAATGACGTACCATGAGGGGACACATGCTGAGTGTAAAGAGCTAGGTTATGGGGTGTGCACGGGGTGAATGGCCTTAATACAGTCTCCTAGTAGGTGCAGAGCAGATGGGGGCTTAATGTTATTTTCATAAAGCCCCGAACACGCACAGTAGGTGCTTAATGTGTGTGAACTACCGCTGCTATTTAACAAAGCCCTTAGCACACTGCCTGGCACACAGTAGGTGCTTCATAAATGCTCTTTTAATTCTAAGCACGGATTGGCATGGTGCTGAGCACGTAATTGGCACGCGATGAACGGAAGCCATCAGTTGTTTATAACAAGCTTCCCTGGTGCCCGGAACACGGGGGCTGCGGCTGTTCTGCGAAGCCCTTGACAGAACAGCTGGTATACAGTAAGTGCTCTGTAGGTGGTGCTTTCTTGAAGGAGGTTGGCCTGGCTTTAGGCACATAGTAGGTGCTCAGATAAGAGCCGTCGTCCGTCTGAGGGGGCCTAGCGTGGTTTCAGGTACAAAGCCTTTGGCCCTGCGTGTGCAAATAGTAGGTGCCCCAGAAGTGAAAACTGTTACCGTTTACATAGAAGGCCCTTAGCACAGTCCTCGGCACACAGTAGGTGCTTAAGAAGCGAGGACTATTAATGTGCTACAAGGCCCTTAGCACAGGGCCTAGCACATGGTAGGTGTTTGGTAGGTAGGGGCTTTTTTCAGTAAGGCCTGGCACATAGTAGGTCCTCATTCCGTGGGGACTACTGCTGTTAGCTGATAAAGTGCCTAGTGTGGAAAGGTTCTGTGTAAATGGCAACTGGTGTTTTTATCTTCGAAGGGCTAGCGATGCCCAGCCCATAGTAGGTCCTCAATAAATAAGACTTGGCCATTAATCTGCAATGGCCATGGTGTGGTGCTGGAAGAACAATGATCTGTAAAGACCTTGGCACACAGTAGGTGCTCAAGACATGGACATTGTTTTTTCTCCCAGGTGAGCCTGAGAGGGTGGTCCTAGCCGAAGTAAGCCACGGGGTAGCCTCAGGACCCCTGAGAGAACAGGTGTTCAGTACACAGATGCTTTTGCTGTCAACCTGTAAAGCTCTGACACTGTGTCTGGCACACAGTACGTGCCCAGTAAATGGGACTTTTGCTGCTTTTACCCTGGCAGCCCTACTCCCCTGGCACACAGTAGGTGTTCAGCAAATAAATGCATTTACTGTTATCCTATAAAGCTCAGTGCCATGCCTAGCACACAGTAGGTGCCTGATAGATGGGGCTTTTCATGTAATTACCTGGCGTGGTGCTTGGCACGTAGTAAGGGTTCAGCAAACGGATGCTTCTACTGTTAGTCCGGGATGCCCCCGGCACCTTGCCGAGCCCACGATAGCTCTCCTGAAGGGGGATGTTCCCGCTGTTCCCCAGGACCCCCTGCGTGCCGGGCAGGTGCAGCCCCCGGCGCTGAGCCCGTGTTCTTGGCCAGCCCTCCCGGCCCCCATCCCCACCTGTCCATCTCACCTTTGGTTGACACCCGCTTCTTTTGGGTTCGACTTCTCTTTGGTTTGGTTCTGTTTTGTTTGTTATCATCTTCTGTTTTATTTTCTCTTTCCCATCTTTTGTTTCCCCGCCCCCTCCCCGCCCATCCCGCCTCCCCTCCCCGCCCCCACGTTCTCCCCCCCTCCAATAGAACCGTCAGCCCCCCCTCAAGACGTTAAATGTGTCAGCACACGCTCCACGGCCATTTTGGTAAGTTGGCGCCCACCGCCGCCGGAAACGCACAACGGGGCCCTGGTGAGCTATAGCGTCCACTACCGACCGCTGGGCTCCGAGGATCCACAACCCAAGGAGGTGAACGGCATCCCCCCGACCACCACTCAGATCCTGCTGGAGGCGCTGGACAAGTGGACCGAGTACCGCATCACGACTGTCGCTCACACAGAGGTGGGACCAGGGCCCGAGAGCTCGCCCGTGGTCATCCGCACCGACGAGGACGGTAAGCACCGGGCCCGGCCGGGGACCCCCGCAGGCCCCAGCCCGTCCCGCACCTCGGCACCTTCGGGCTCTGCAGAACGGGGCTGGCTGGTGGTCCAAAGGTAGAAGGCACAGTCTTGAGGGCGAGACCCGAAGCAAGCAGCCTCCCCACGGAATCTGGGCTCCTTGATCCTGGAAGGCTCCGTTCTGGACCCTCCGGGGGGTATTTTCTCCCGAGCCTTGTGCCTGAGCGGTTAAGCGGACAGACCTGTATTGTTTTTTTGGTCCGATGGTGGAAAGTTACAGAAACAGTGTGGGGAACAGCCAGCAGCACTTGCGACAGACTTAGCGTCCGTAACCCCAGAAACCTAGCTTTTAGACTCCTGGGATAAGCCGGGATCCGGAGCGTCCTCGGTCCGAGCCGTCCTATCTGGCAAGTAGGTAGGCTGGTGAACAGCTTCTAGGGGTGCGGATGGTTAACAGTTTCTGGGGCACAGAGCCTGATTTCTAGCAATGGCCGGTTTTCTGCGGTGTGAGGCTCGCGAGTGCCGTGGCTGTTTTTCCAGCCAGAACGTTTTGACTGCAAGTGAGAGGAGGTTCTGGCCTGGGGTCCACTGGTAGAAGCTGAGGCGTGGGGAGAAGGGCAAGCAGGCAGCTTCTCCAATAAAGCTGCAGGTCCTTGGCGTTGGGAACCCGGCCGGGCTTCCGAGCCATGGCCGGAAAGGTCCGGTCGGCAGCCGTGCGTTAGGTGGGAAGAGCAGGGAAGAGCTGGACAGGTTGGTTGTTTCTGCCGCACCACGGGGTGTGGCTGGATAGGAAGGGCCGTGATCCTTGGGGCTGGCTGCGTACTGGGGTGCATGGGAGCCTGCAGCTGGACAGCCTGGGTTCCGACCCGGGCTTGGCTTCTTACTAACCCTGCGGTCAAGGGCCCGACTTACGAGCCCCAGTCTCCCCATCTATAAAATTGGAGTAAGAACCCCTGCCCGGAAGGGATGCTGTTAGGATGGAGGCAGGTGGGTAACGACCGAGGAACGGGGCGTGCAGGGCTCACTCGTGTCATGTGGCCCTGGGCAGATGTCTTAGGCTCTGGGGGACCTCAGTGGCCCATCTGTAAGTGGGGCACACCATCAGGCCCCCTCCCCACCCCACCTCCGGGCTGTGGGAGCCGTGAAGGAGGGATGCCCTCCCAGCTGGTGGTGAGCGCTCAGACCAAGTTAACCAGCAGCCACTTGGCACCCTGGCATCCGGCAGCGGTGCTGCCCCCGGGGCAGGGCCAGGCGCCCCAGTAACGGCCCTGCCCGCCCCTCCCCTGCCCCTGCCAGTGCCCAGCGCGCCGCCGCGGAAGGTGGAGGCGGAGGCGCTCAACGCCACGGCCATCCGCGTGCTGTGGCGCTCGCCCGCGCCCGGCCGGCAGCACGGCCAGATCCGCGGCTACCAGGTCCACTACGTACGCATGGAGGGCGCCGAGGCCCGCGGGCCACCGCGCATCAAGGACATCATGCTGGCTGACGCCCAGGTGGGCGGGGCTCTGGGGCGGGGCTCGGTGGGCGGGGCCTGGGTGGGCGGGGCGGCCCCCAGACCCTGCGCTCCTGCCTTCTCCCTGCTTCTCTCTCTTTGGCCACCTGCTCACCTCCTCCTCTCTCCCCTGCCGCCTCCTCCCACGCTCAGTGGGAGACGGACGACACAGCCGAATATGTAAGTAGCACCCCTGCCCGGCCATTGCAGTGTTCTCCCGCGGGCCGTGCAGTGATGTGACACCCCACCACCCCCCACACTCCCCCTGCACGTCTTTTGTAAGAGGATCTTCTCCCCTGGGCCCCAGATGCCTACTGGTAATGTGGAGTGTGTAGCCTCAATTTTCAATCAGGCAGATGGCCCTAGGAGCCCTACTGGGGTCCTGGACTCAGGGGGTATACGTTAGCCCTCTTACCTGGATGGCCCCTAGACCCACCGGACTCACACGGTGCCCCTCCTGCGCAGCGCCCAGCCTTGGTTTTCACCGCCACACCTTTGCTTAAGCTTTTTCTGCAGCCCTGACTCACCCCTGCACCCCACCGCCTCCCCTGCTGGACCTAGGGCTGGCAGATCCAAAGTGGGGGCCAGTTTCCAACCCAGCCAGACTCTTGTCACCTGGCTCAGCCTTCTCTGACCTCAGAGTTTCTCTCTCTGGCCAAAGCATCTGCTTCTTTGTGGCCCTTGGGTGGTGAGAGGGTCAGTGGGCCCCAGCTCGGTGGGGAGGGGAGAGGCCCTCAGGACACAGTCTTCTGAAAGCCCCAGGTCTCATGTTAAATTGACACCAGACCCCGCACCCACACCCAGAGGCTTTGCCTCTTCCCTGCCCCCAGGCCGAGGGGTGAGTTCCCTCCAAGGCCTCCACCGCAGCCCCTCCCATCCACCAAGACCCTGGGAGGGATGAATGTGAGGCCCAGGGGCGGGAGACCCTCTCTTCGTCCATCCCCATCCCCCTCCACATGCACCCGAACTGGGGCCACCCGCCCCCTACGCCCAGGCATGCTGGACCGTGTTTGTGGGTGTGCATGCGTGGGGACGTGGACACACGTGTGACTGTGAGGGCCGACACGGGTATGTGTGCAAGGTCAGGCGGCAGCTCGAACGTTTGCAGGACAAGCCACAATTTCCCGAGCGGTGACCAGGACAGACCTGAGCCTGCCCTCCTGGGGGTCCCAGTCCAGTGTGGGAGAGGAAGGCTCACTGCAACAAGACACAAATACACTTGGCCCTTGGACACAACGGGTTTGAGCTGCGGAGGTCCACTTATCGGCCAGTTTGTTTTTGAGAAACACAGTACTGTGCTTCCTTGTGACCTCCTCTTTCTCCTTTAGCTGCTTTAGCGTAAGAATACGGTATCTGATACGTATAACGCGCAAATGATGTTTTGTCAGTTACGTTTATCCGTAAGGCTTCTGCACAACAGGAAGCTAATAGTAGTTGAATTGGGGGGGGGGCAGTCAGAAGTGCCGAGCAGATTTTATACTGCACGGGGGTCAGCACCCCTATCCCCACGTTGTCCAAGGTCAACTGTCCGTGTCTAGTGACGGCTCCGGTTGGGGCAGGGTCTAGAGGGGCTGCAAAGATTTACTGATGGCGCTCTCTGAGCTTGGGGGGTGGGCAGTCCCGATCTGTAGCTTATCACCTGTAGCTTCCTGCTGCAGACACGAGACAGAATCACCCCGAGGGCCTTGATCGTAGCGAAATGTAGTAAGACCAGGAGGAGAGGGTGGGTTTTGAGTATTCACTACCTTTGTTCTAATCAGTACGGGTACGTAAGTTACTTTCAGATAATGGCTGTGTTTAATTCGGGCTTACAAAATTCCTGAGAATTTAACACTTGGCTCTCATGGCCTGATGGTGCATCTCCAGCGCACGAGTGGGTGTCGTGGAGGCAGCGGGCACAGCCCAGGCAAAGGCCCTAGGGTGGGCGCAAGCCTGGCATCCCGGAGCAGTGAGGTCGCCCAGTGGCTGGAGCAGAGGGAGCAGGGGGGAGTGGGAGGAGGCAGGGACAGGCGGTGAAGGATTTGGGCTTTAACCCCTATAGGAGGTGGGAGCCCTGGAGGTCTGTGGGCCTAGGAGGGCAGGTCGTGACTGTGGTGCCCTCTTGTGGCCGGTGCAGGAAGGACAGCCTGGGGGCAAAGGTGGCCCCGTGGAAGATGTTGGGGTATCGGGCTGCATGTGCCCATCTTCGCATGGACGTGCTGTGTGTTGGGGTCTGTGCATGAGCTCGGATGCACGCCTCTACCCGCAGACTAGGCCCCACATCCGCCTTGCTTGACCCCAGCCCAGGGAGGGGGGTGGGCAGGGCCGGTCTCCAGCCCGGTGGCGCGGCTGACCGCCATCCCTGCCCGCAGGAGATGGTCATCACAAACCTGCAGCCTGAGACCGCCTACTCCATCACCGTAGCCGCCTACACCATGAAAGGCGACGGTGCTCGCAGCAAACCCAAGGTGGTCGTGACCAAGGGAGCAGGTGAGAGAGCCCCCCAGCCCCCACCATGGCCCTGTTGCCCCCAGAGCACCCCATGGAGTTCTTGAGCTCACGCAGGGAGAGAGCACTGGGCAGCGGGGCCGGCGAGAGCAGAGACTCGGGGGCAACTCAGGAGGCCGGCCAGCCCCGCCTTCTCCTCCTCACTGGCTTCCCCGCCTGCTTCGCTGCAGCCAGGTGGAAACCACAGCCAGGCCCGTGTCCCATCCCGGCTTCACCAGGGCTGTTCCTTCTGCCTGGATACCCTTCCCTGGCCTGCCACCTGCCCACAGTCTCGGTCCAGTGCTCCCTCTGGGCAGCCCCGGCACCCCCCTCTCCCCCACCTTCCCTCGTCACAACTCTGATCACCCTGGGTAGGTTGTTCGGAGGTCGTGTGCCCTTCGCCCACACTGCACCGTGAAACCTCTTCTCTTAGCGGCCCTGCCTCAGTTTCCCTTTCTGGCCCCACCAGGCCCCCGACCATCAGTCCCAAGGGACTATTTTTTTTTACTCCAGCCAACATTGAGGAGGAGGCAAGGTTGCTGTGAAAATGTAAGGGGAGGAGGTTGTGGGCAGATGGCACAGCCCAGGCCAAGGTGTGGCACAGGCAACAGTTTGTTGTGTTTCAGGAATGCTAGGCTCCGGGCCCTCCACCTCACATCCTGCACCCACCCCTTTGCCAGGGCCCCTCCCTCAGCCCAAAGAGCCCAGCATTCCTGGCCAGCCCATCCCCATGCCGCCGCTGGTGTCCATGCTGTTCCCTCTATCTGCCTAGTCTCTATCCTTCGGTATCCAGCATACGCATTACCTCCTTCAAGAAGCCTCCCCTGATTGTTCTTCTTCTCTCAGGGATCTTGCATTACAGCTGTGTTTGTCAAGCAGACCCACTGCATGTTCTGTGACTGCTCAGAGCACAGCTCTGAAAGGTCCTGATAAGTCCTGCAGGAGGAGAAGACTGGTTTTATTTGTAGACCTTCTCTCCTGCCAGACTTACAAGAACCTTGACACATTGATTACTACCGAGACCGTGAGAACCATGGGGCAAGGGCAAGGTTTTGAAACGTTCCTGTGTCCCATGAGTATTTAATCATATGCTGGCAGGAGGCAGGGGCACATCATTGAGGCAGGAGCTGAGTGACTTTTGAACGAGAAGAGGTAAACCTCTGCGGGCCTGCTCTGGCATCTGGAGACGTTTTCCTTTGTTGGGCTCTGAGTCCCCGGCCGCCTCACTGTTCTTTCCACTCACCCAGCTCAGTGCCACCGCAGGGCCTTTGCATAGGCTGTTCCCTTGCCTGGAACAGTGGGGCCTCCCTGAGACCCCTCTTAAAACTTGCAGCCCTGTGCTCGCTTCGGCAGCACATATACTAAAACTTGCAGCCCTGCCCCTTGCTTCATGACTTCTAGACTTCCTGACTCTGACAGGCCACATGGCCCTGACATGCCCCCTGTCTACCCCTCCCTGCAGTGCTGGGCCGCCCCACCCTGTCGGTGCAGCAGACCCCTGAGGGCAGCCTGCTGGCACACTGGGAGCCCCCAGCCGGCACCGCCGAGGACCAGGTGCTGGGCTACCGCCTGCAGTTCGGCCGTGAGGACTCGCCCCTGGCCACGCTGGAGTTCCCACCCACTGAGGACCACTATACGGCGTTGGGTGTGCATAAGGGGGCCACGTATGTGTTTCGGCTGGCGGCCCGGAGCCGAGGAGGCCTGGGCGAGGAGGCGGCCGAGGTCCTGAGCATCCCCGAGGACACTCCCCGCGGCCACCCACAGATCCTCGAGGCAGCTGGGAACGCCTCCACGGGCACTGTCTTGCTCCGCTGGCTGCCACCCGTGCCCGCCGAGCGCAACGGGGCCATAGTCAAGTACACGGTGGCCGTGCGGGAGGCCGGAGCCTTGGGCCCCGCCCAAGAGACTGAGCTGCCGGCCGCGGCCGAGCCGGGCGCCGAGAACGTGCTCACGCTGCGGGGCCTCAAGCCCGACACGGCGTATGACCTCCAAGTGCGGGCCCACACGCGCCAGGGCCCCGGCCCCTACAGCCCCCCCGTCCGCTACCGGACGTTCCTGCGGGACCAAGGTAGGCGCGCGGCGATCCCCGCACCAGAGCCGGACCGGGCCTCGTGCCCACCCCCACCCCAGCCCCCTCCCTCTCCCCCACCCAGGTAAGTGATCACTTTTCTGCTTCCTTGTGGACACTCGAGGCGAGTCCGGACCCCGAGGCTCCGGCGTTGGCAAAGGTGGGACGTGCCTAGGTGGCACCGCCGCCCCCACCGACCCCCCCCCCCCGCACCCTCCCTCTCCCCCTCCTGCTCCGTCTTCTCTCTGCAGCAGCGCCGTCTCCCCCCTCCCCGGCAGGGACTTGGGACAGGGCCAGGCAGGGCCAGGCAGTAAGGCCGTGGGCACAGGCACAGCGGATGACAGGGAGCGCCTGGGCCGCCCCACCCCCACCCCACCGGCCCGCCCCGCCCTCCCGCCGGCCCTCACGGGGCCTCTCTTCTGCTCTCTCCCGCTCGGCCGCTGCCCGGCACAGTCTCACCCAAGAACTTCAAGGTGAAGATGATCATGAAGACGTCCGTTCTGCTCAGCTGGGAGTTTCCCGACAACTACAACTCGCCCACACCCTACAAGGTGCAGACCGCCCGCGCCCCCAGCCCCTGGAGCGGGCGGGCCAGGTTAAGGGCTGGGGCTTGGCCAGGGTTGGGACTCAGCTGGACTGGGGCTGAGTGGGATCAGGGCTCAGCTGAGACTGAGGCTCCGTCTGTGGTCGAGACTTAACCTGGGATTGAGGCTCCGTTTGGGTCAGGGCTCAGTCTGCGATCAGGGCTGAATGAGGATTGGGACTCAGTCGAGGTTGGTTGGCAGTCGGGGGCGGGCTCTACTGGGATTGAGGATCCGCCTTGCAGGCGACATAGCCTAGGATCCAGGCTCAGTCTGAGGTCAGAGCTCAGTCCGGGTTGGGACTCAGTCTGTGATGAGGGCTCAGTCAGAGTTGGGACTCAGCCAGGATTGAGGATCTGCTTAGGGTCACGAGTTAGCCTAGGGTTGAGGCTTATTCTGGAATTACGTTTTAGTCAACACTGGGCTTAGAGCCGGGGCTGGGGCTCCTTTGGGGATCACAGTTCAGCGGGGTTGAGGCAGAGCCTGGGATCAAGGCTCAGTCAGGGCCGGGGGGCTCAGCACAGATCCCCCCGCTGAGCCAGCCCTGGCCCACAGATCCAGTACAATGGGCTCACACTGGACGTGGACGGCCGCACCACCAAAAAGCTCATCACGCACCTCAAGCCCAACACCTTCTACAACTTTGTGTTGACCAACCGCGGCAGCAGCCTGGGTGGCCTTCAGCAGACCGTCACGGCCTGGACCGCCTTTAACCTGCTCAGTGCCAAGCCCAGCGTGGCCCCCAAGCCCGACTCCGACGGCTTCATCATGGTGTACCTGCCCGACGGCCAGAGCCCCGTGCCTGTCCAGTATGATCACAACTGCCCACTACCCCCAAGGATTCCTCACCCCCTCATTAGCCAGCTTTGTGACTGGGCCGAGCCATCTGCCCTCGCCTGTAAGACGTGGGTCGTGTCAGCCCAGCCTGTGTGGTTGCCCAGAGGCATTTCATGAGCACTGTCGCTACGTGTGGCCTATGTCTTCTCCTCCATCATTCCTGATAGTCCTTTGTGCCTGACCTTCGGCTTCTGGTTTCCCAGACTGCTAGGGAGACAAAACTGCGAAGCAGACACTTTCAGACCCATGGTGTGTTAGAGGCACCAGGGTTGAGAGTCTCCAGTGGAGAGACGAGGACTCTCCCTGAGGAGCAGAGAAGAATTAAGGATTATGAGGAGATGTGGGTATGGAAGCTGGGGCTTTGAAGGATGTGTAGGAGTTCAAGAGCTAGAATTGGGGTAGGCTCCCTGAAGCAGAAGGAACCACATACTCAAAAACCTGGAGGCTTGAATCAGGAACTATAGTCCTGTGTGGCTGGGGTTCTAGGGGCATAGAAGCAGAAGGGAAGATTCAGTGCACAGGGGCTCCCCCCACCCCGGCCCCCCACCTCCAGAAGGCATTCATCGGACTTGGCCCCCGACCCTTCGTCTCCTTACAGGAACTACTTCATTGTGATGGTGCCGCTGCGCAAGTCTCGTGGTGGCCAGTTCCTGACCCCTCTGGGGAGCCCAGAAGACATGGATCTGGAGGAGGTGAGGTGGGGCCCGGACCTGCCAGGCCCAGGCCTGTCCTGACCTCTGGAAGCCCTGTTGCTGCCGGCCGGCCTCTGAGCACCCCACGCCCCTGTTCCCACAGCTCATCCAGGACATCTCGCGGCTGCAGAGGCGCAGCCTGAGGCACTCGCGCCAGCTGGAGGCGCCCCGCCCCTACATTGCCGCTCGTTTCTCGATGTTGCCACCCACCTTCCACCCCGGGGACCAGAAGCAGTACGGTGGCTTCGACAACAGGGGCTTGGAGCCCGGCCACCGATACGTCCTCTTTGTGCTTGCAGTGCTGCAGAAGAGCGAGCCTGTGAGTCGCAGACGGTGTCCGCCCACTCCAGCCCCGGCCTCCGAGTGCACAGGCCCCGACGTGGCCTCAGCCCCCAGGGCCCCGACCACAGGCCCTTCCAGCTTCCCATAGCCAGGGCTGGGCGGAGGGAAGGACTTGAGGTGGGGGTACTCCAAGGGGAAGGCTTTTTAGAGGAAGGGACTTGGGACCTAGGCCTTTGGTGGCTGTGTAGGAGTTCCACCAAGACAAGACGTCAGGATTTGCACACGTTGGAGGGAGGTCTGGAAGGAGGTCTGGAGGGGCGAAAGCAATGAAAGGGACTTGGGAGTGGCTGAGGCCGAGGGAGGCGATGGGGAGAGCAGAGATTGGCAAAGGGCCAGGCCAGGGCTCAGGGTTCTTAGGAACCATCGGAGGAGGGTTTGGAGTCGGGGAGGGACGTAGGTTTGTTGGAAGAAGACCACTCTGACCACCGAGTAAGACAGACCCTGATGGAGGCCCCTCCCGCCCTGGTCCCACAGACGTTTGCGGCCAGCCCCTTCTCAGATCCCTTCCAGCTGGATAACCCGGACCCGCAGCCCATCGTGGACGGCGAGGAGGGGCTCATCTGGGTGATCGGGCCCGTGCTAGCCGTGGTCTTCATCATCTGCATCGTCATTGCCATCCTGCTCTACAAGAAGTGAGCCCTTTTGCGCTGCCCCACTGGACAGGAGGGAGGGCTCCCTGGAAGAGGAAGGAGAATCTGGAAGGTCCGGGGAAGGCCAGTCACACAGGGTGATCACAGAGGTCCTCCGCCGTACGGCTAGAAAACCCTGGCTCAGAGAGGTTAAGGCACTGGATGAAAGTCACACAGCCTGGGTTCAGACCCAGGCCAGTGACTTGATTCCTGCCAGGCCTCGCGGGACATGTCTCGCCTTAGAAAGGGAAGGCAGAGATGTCCCTTGTCATGGTGGGGCCCCAAGCAGGAAGGATGTGCCCTGTGTTCAGAGGAGCCCAAGGCTCTGGGGGGTTAGGAAAGCCGCCCACTGTCACAGAACAGGTGCTTGGTAGCCCTCACCTGTCTTCTTTTCCCTCCTTCCAATCCGTGTCTGCTTTCGGGAGCAGCAAACCCGACAGGTAAGGACCGAGCCCCGTCCTTGGGAGGCCTTGGGCGAGAGACCAAGGAGGGGGATCCGGGTGGTGCTGTGCCCGTGGGGCAAGGGGGTGCCAGCAGGCTGCAGGCGCGTGCACGTGCCGTCCTGGGGACCCCAGCTGTGCATGTTCGTGGCCCCCTGCCTGCTGGCCGGGTCGCGCGCTCCTGGTACCGGACGTTCCCACGAATTCGTGTGCGTTTGGGGGCATGTGCCGGTGTTCAGGGAGTCTTCTGCTTGCTCCCACAAAGTAAACGCAAGGACTCAGAGCCCCGCACCAAATGCCTCCTGAACAACGCCGACCTGGCCCCCCACCACCCCAAGGACCCTGTGGAAATGAGACGCATTAACTTCCAGACGCCAGGTACGTGCATAGGCTCGGTGCCAGGATGCATACTGCCGGGGGGAGGTAGCGTGACAGACGAGGGAGTGGGCCCCTCGGCGGAGCCCCTTCCGTGGAGCCCCCTCGGCCCCCGGCCGAGCGGTTTCGTGCAGCGAAATGCCTGGTTCCCAAATCCTGAGTGGATCCGGGCTTGGGGGTTTCAGGGACGGGGTCCGGTTATGACCAAGTGTGGCTTTTGCAAAGCTGCATTCCACTGGTGGTTGGGGTTGTTTCTGGGAGCAGAAAGGACCCCTCAAAAACTAAATGGGCTCAAGAACCGTCCTTTCTTCTGACGGAAAGAGCTTTGCTTCTGGCTCCCAATTCTGGTCTTAGGGACACTCGGGTGGGCGTTTGGGTTTTTCCTTGGCCTCTGCCCACGCTCCTGTGGGATGTCCCCCTGGCGAGGTACAGAGATTGTGCCTCCCGTGTGCCCTGCACGTCTGTCGCCCACAGATGCTCATGCTCTCCTGGCTCTCCACAGTTCCCTGTGGAGTCACACGGGTCTGCTCAGGTCACCTGCCATGCCTGGAGGGAGAACTGAAGGAACCAGGGTCTTGTCCTTGGTCATCCTCTGTACTGTGATCCACACACATTCTCATCCTTTTCCTCTTAAAGGGCTCATGCCAACTGCTTCTAACCAAATAAGGAGATTTCCATTTAACTGATGGCTGCTGTTCTCCTTATGAGGTCACAGCATGGTTACACCTGTCCCTCCCCCTGCACCCAGTCTCTACTTCTTGTCTCTGAGCTTCCTGTCTATTTCCTGTCTCATAACTGGTTCAAACCAGAGATTTTAAACATTTGTGTTACTGATGGCTGCAGTCTGCCCTCCTTAAGGGCTCATGCATGACCTCACGTGCTGTTCTTAATATACTCTTTTCTCTTTTCTGCTGCTAAACTGTCTCACATCAGTTCTGTTGTTATTCAAATGAGGATTTTGATCACTTATATACATATAACTGATGGCTACTGTCGCTTCTCTGCCTTCCGCCTAAGATCAAGTGTAACTGATGGCTGCAGTCTGCCATAAAGGATCACAAAAGGTCCCATGTGGCACCCCTCATGTACTCCTTTTTCTCTTCTGTCTCTGGACTAGGTCATGTCAGTTCTATTTCCATCCAAGTGAGGATTTTTAACACCCATATTTAACTGATAGTTGCTGTCCTTCTTAAAGCTCATGGCATGGGCCCATAGGCCCTTCCCCCGCCCCCAAGTTTCACCCTCACCATCCTGCACCTTATCTGAAATCTCCTCAGCTGACCCCAGCAGGGCACCCAAGGCCAGGTTGGTCAGGGGGGTTGGGGGCAGACATGTTGACAAAAGGCCGAGAGCTTTGGGATCTTTCCGAAGTGCCTGCTGAGAACCAGGACTGGCTGCAGTCTGGTCGGAGGGACTCGCAGCAGCTCCCGCAGGTCCTGGGTGCCGGGGAGGGGGGCGGCGCCGGGCAGCGTGTGTCCCCTGTTGAAGTCGCTCTGCCCTTTGCGTCTGTCGCCCGGCCATTGTGCGTGCATCCAGCGGGGGATGGGGGAGGCGGGGGCCCCCGTGTGTTTTCATTTATTTATTGTTTGCTGTTTCTGCAGATTCGGGCCTCAGCAGCCCCCTCAGGGATCCGGGGTTTCACTTTGAAAGTTAGTTCCTGTGTCTCTCTGTTCTCGGCTTCCTTTCGCGCCCCATCCCCACGCTCCCCGTTTGTTTCCATCTTTGGTTCTCCATCCCGCCTCCTGATCTCTGTCCACCTGTCCCGCACTGGCTTCTCCAGGGAGTCGGGGGTCTGGTCTGTTGGGCCCTTAGGTCGCTGGTCGTGACTGCGTGTAGGTGGGGGTGTGCGGCAGGACCCCAGCTTTACTCCTCAGCAAAGGGCTTTTGGGGAGCACCCGGGGGGGGCTGGGGATTCTGGTGTTTACCAGCCGGCCTGGCTGGGTTGTACCTCTGGGCCGGCACGTAGCTCAGCCCGCCAGACCCCAGGAGCGGAGGCCAGTTTTGCAGACCCAGACACTGGGGAGAAAGAGCCAAGCCCATCCCCCTACCATCCCATGCATCAGACGGGGAAAGGAGCCCTCAGAGGTCAGGGGCTCCCTGCACCTGCCCCATGCAGGCACACAGAGAGATGGGGACCCCCCGCCCAGTGCACACCGTCTCCCCTCCCCAGTGCCTTAGCGCTCCCTGGCAGCAGACCTCACGGTCACTCTGATCCCAGAGAGGCAGACAGGGGTGTCCATCTCCAGCCCGTGCCCTGGGGAGTGAGGTTTCCAGAGGCCCAGCCAGCTGCGTCTGCTTCTCCATTTCTCTGTCACTTGCCTGGTTCTTGCCACGAGGCACAAGGAGCTTGGAATCTTCTGGGGCGACCCTTCCCCTGCATCTGCAGCTGGGTTGTCGGGCTCAGCTGGGAGCTGCTCCTTGAACGCCCCAGCCGCAGGCAGACAGCCCCGCAGGCCTGGGCTCCCGGCCCCAGCGTGGGCCGTCCTGAACCCTCCCCACCCCCACCACTCGCTCTAACCACAGCGCGTCCATCACAGACTCACACTGTAGAGTGTCCCCGCCCCCCGACCCTGAGGCCGGCCGCCGAGTGACCGGCCCGCACCGCGGGGTCTGCTTTTCCCCCTCCCAGGCATGCTCAGCCACCCCCCGATCCCCATCGCAGACATGGCCGAGCACACGGAGCGCCTCAAGGCCAACGACAGCCTCAAACTCTCCCAGGAGTACGAGGTAAGCCGGCGCCCCCGCCTCCCGCCCCCACCCGGCCCCCCAGTGCCGCACCCCGACGCCTCCCCCCCTCACCTCCCCCTGCAGTCCATCGACCCCGGCCAGCAGTTCACGTGGGAGCATTCCAACCTGGAAGTGAACAAGCCCAAGAACCGTTACGCCAACGTCATCGCGTACGACCATTCCCGCGTCATCCTCCAGCCCATCGAAGGTAGCAGCCCTGGCCCCCTCCCGCCCTTGCCCGTGTCAGGGAGAGCACGCGGACACCGGGCCTCCACGTGGCCACGTGGACGAGCGCGGGCACAGAGTAGGGAAACTGAGGCCTGATGCTGGCCGCAGGCCTGGTCCAACTCCAGCCAGAAGCTCCGGGGAGTTTTTGGAATGTGGTTAACTGATGGCTGCTGTCTGTAAGCTGTTTCCATCTGTCCCTCTGCATCAGCGGTTCTCAGTGCCCAGGGAACATTTGGAAGGTCCGAGGACATTTCTGTGTTCACGTTCCGGGGGAGAGGAAGCTAGTGGCATCTAAAGGTCTGAGAGGCGGCTCAGACCGTGCCGTGCGCGGGACAGCCCCCCCCAGAGAACAGTCTGGCCCCCAGGACAGTAGTGTGGAGGTGGAGAAACCTCCACATTCGGGCTCCACGGTTCCTTGGGGGACACCTTGGGGCAGTCCAGGAGGGCCCCCAGGAGGTGGTAGGCCATACAGAATCCATGTAGGAGACTGCAGGATCCCCCTCTGATCTCTGGCTTCTGCCCCGGCCGTAGGCATCGTGGGCAGCGATTACATCAACGCCAACTATGTAGACGGCTACCGACGGCAGAATGCGTACATCGCCACGCAGGGACCGCTGCCGGAGACCTTCGGCGACTTCTGGCGTATGGTGTGGGAACAGCGTTCAGCTACTATCGTCATGATGACACGGCTAGAGGAGAAATCACGGGTGGGGCCCGGACCCTGCAGCCCCAGTGCCCCCGGCCAGCGCTAGCCCGCGCTCACCTCCATTCTCTCGCCTTCTGCAGATCAAGTGCGATCAGTACTGGCCCAACAGGGGCACAGAGACCTACGGTTTCATCCAGGTCACGCTGCTGGACACCATCGAGCTGGCCACGTTCTGTGTCCGGACATTCTCTTTGCACAAGGTAGGGCCCAGGCTAGGCCTGGTGCCTGGGAGGGGGTGATGGAGGTGGGGAAGAGATAGTCAGAAGGCTCCGGCTTCTGTCCCGGAAGCTCCCATCAGACAGAGAAAAGCAAGCGTGTGGACCCAGGCTGACCACATTCTTTCGAAGCCTGTAGCGTAGATGGGGAAGGTGAGAGACTCAGAGGAGGGACTTGCTGTGCCAAGCCACAGTAGGAGGACAAAACCAGCAGAACCCAACATGGCAGTGAGCCTGTCGTCCCCTTGCCATCAGTTACGTCCCCAGGCCCTCCCTCCCTGCTTGCCCTCTGGCCTCACCGAGCCAAGGCCCATGGTGGGTAGGAGACAAAGCTAGAGAGTCCCTCCTAGCCTGGGCAGTCAGGCCTGGGGCAGAGGGAACTTTAGACATGTATTTAACTGATGGCTCCTGTCAGTTACATGGTTCCATGTGTCTTCTACTTCACTGGTTCTCAACTGTGAGGCTGTTTGCTGTCTGGAGGACATTTTTTCTTTGTTATTATGGGGCAGAGAGGACAGCTGACACCACAATGTTCCCCAGACTCCAGCCAGGTCCTCTGTCAACAGTAAGCACTCACTGTGCGTCAGGCCCTGATTTGGGCACACAGCAAAGACCAAGACAGACAAAATGTCTTGCCCTTTTAGAGCTTAGTCTGGTTGACAAGGCATTGACAGTAACATGTAAAATGACAAATCTTATAGGGACGCCTGGGTGGCTCAGTTGGTTAAGCAGCTGCCTTCAGCTCAGGTCATGATCCCAGCGTCCTGGGATCAAGTCCCACATCAGGCTCCTTGCTCAGCAGGGAGCCTGCTTCTCCCTCTGCCTCTGCCTGCCATTCTGTCTGCCTGTGCTCGCTCTCTCCCCCTCTCTCTCTGATAAAAAGAAAAAAAAGACAAATCTTATATGTAGAAAGGGGGGAGAAAAGTCTATGTCAGGGGACCTGGAGATGATGAGGAAAGGAGCCATGAGATCCGGGGAAAGAATATTCCTGGCAGAGGCTCAGCCTGTACAAAGGTCCTGGGACAGGACCATGCCTGGCATGATGGAGAAACAATGAGGAAGCCTGTGTTATGGTTGTAGCAGAATGCGTGAGGGGCAGAGAGGAGGAGGGGAGGGTCTCTGAGGACTTGGGCTTTAACCCTCCGGTAGATGGGTAAACTCAGGGTGGGGTTCTCAGGTGGATGGGAGCTCTGTTGCGGGGGTGGGGCAAACGTGACTTCAGGTGCTCACTGGCGCCCTCTGGTGGCCACTGTGGGGGAGGGCGGACTGTTGGGGCAAGAGCTGGAGGAGGGGGTCCAGGGCAGAGGGCACTGGACCAGGAAGGGCGCCACGGAGTGCGTGAGAAGCAGGCGGGTTTGGGACAGACTCAGGCCTAGCCAGTTGGATGTGGGAGGGCCAGTGAGTCAAGGGGGACTCCTGGGTTCTGGCCAGAACACCGGGTGCGATGGAGCCACCCCCAGCTGATAGGGGCAGATTTGGGGAGAAAGTCCGGCATGATGTTGGCTATGCTGGGACACATCGGTGGGGTCCTCCCCCCCCACCAGTACATGAGGCATCTGGGCCCCCCGGGTGTGAATTTGGCGTCCTCTGTCCGCGCACGGAGGGCTGCTGTGACCGCGGTGTCCCTGTGGCCCCCCAGAACGGCTCCAGCGAGAAACGGGAGGTCCGCCAGTTCCAGTTCACGGCATGGCCCGACCACGGGGTGCCCGAGTACCCGACGCCGTTCCTGGCTTTCCTGCGGAGGGTGAAGACCTGTAACCCGCCGGACGCGGGCCCCGTGGTCGTGCACTGCAGGTACCGCTGGCCGCCCCCCGCGCCCGCCCCGGGGCCTCCCGCGGGGGCCCTGACCGCCGTGCCCGTCTCCGCAGTGCCGGCGTGGGCCGCACCGGCTGCTTCATCGTCATCGACGCCATGCTGGAGCGGATCAAGCCCGAGAAGACGGTGGACGTGTACGGCCACGTGACGCTCATGCGCTCGCAGCGCAACTACATGGTGCAGACGGAGGACCAGTACAGCTTCATCCACGAGGCCCTGCTGGAGGCCGTGGGCTGCGGCAACACGGAGGTGCCGGCCCGCAGCCTCTACGCCTACATCCAGAAGCTGGCGCAGGTGGAGCCCGGCGAGCACGTCACGGGCATGGAGCTCGAGTTCAAGGTGGGAGGGGCGGCGCGGGGCGGGGGCGGGGCCTCGGCGGGGGCGGGGCGGTCTCGTCCCCGCCCCACACTCCACCCTAGCGCTTCTGCTGGGAAAACACGCAGCCCCAGCGCCCGCCAGAGGGCCATCCGGTGCTGCTGGTGACCCCGCCCTCCGCCGTCCCCACAGCGCCTGGCCAACTCCAAAGCCCACACGTCCCGCTTCATCAGTGCCAATCTGCCTTGTAACAAGTTCAAGAACCGCCTGGTGAACATCATGCCCTACGAGAGCACGCGGGTCTGTCTGCAGCCCATCCGCGGGGTGGAGGGCTCCGACTACATCAACGCCAGCTTCATCGACGGCTACAGGTACCTGCGCTCTGCCCCCTCCGCCCAGGGGTCTCCAGCCTCACGTGGGAGACGGAGCTGGACACCCCGCTGGCCTCCGGGGGTCGTGGCTGAGGAGGACGGAGCCTGGAGCTGTGTATTTAAGGGATGGCCGCTGTCTGTGATGTGGTTCCGTCTGTCCTTTGTACAGCAGTGGTTCTCGGTCTGGGCAGTTCTGCCGCCCAAGGGAAATGGGGCTGTGTCTGGTGACATTTTGTTAGTCATAACAGGAGGGGTGCGGGGGGGCAGGCCGGGGTGCTACTCAGCACCCCACAGTGCCCGTCCCAGAGAATGATCCTGAATGTCGGTGCCAAGGTTGAGAATTCCTGGCTAAGGGACGGTGTTGGAGAAGGTCCTGCTGGCACGGAGGCTGCAGGGTGACCGAAATCCTGCACATTCAGACTCCTGGAAGGAGTTGGCTGGTCCTCCAGGGGGTGGAAGGGGAGGCAGGAGAAGTTAGCAGGCGTCCTGCTGCCTCTGTGAGGCACTAGAACTTACCCTGAGGCTGAGGGCTTCCCAGGTGCAAAACAGGGTTATGGGGAGGCTTGGTGAGGTGGGGTGGGGGGTGGGGCGCTGGCCGACAGCTCCTCGGGAGGCAGGGGCGTGGCAGGTGGGACCCGCTGGCATGGGCATCGGGCCGGGCCCCGGCCTGGGCCTGCACCTCACCGCTGGCCCTGGTCTCACACGCCCCACACTGCAGGCAGCAGAAGGCCTACATCGCGACGCAGGGGCCGCTGGCAGAAACCACGGAAGACTTCTGGCGCATGCTCTGGGAGAACAACTCCACCATCGTGGTGATGCTGACCAAGCTGCGGGAGATGGGCCGGGTGAGCCGCGGGCAGGGCGGGGTGAGCCGCGGGCGGGGCCGGGTGAGCCGCGGGCGGGGCGGGGGTGAGCCGCGGGCGGGGCCGGGTGAGCCGCGGGCGGGGCCGGGTGAGCCGCGGGCGGGGCGGGGGCCGGGGGTGAGCCACGGACCGGAGTGGGGAGGGGGGTGACCACGGACTGGGGGCAGGCCTCCGGCCGGGCTGACCACAGCTGCCGTCCCCTCCACAGGAAAAATGTCACCAGTACTGGCCAGCCGAGCGCTCCGCCCGCTATCAGTACTTCGTAGTGGACCCGATGGCTGAATACAACATGCCTCAGTATATCCTGCGGGAGTTCAAGGTCACGGATGCCCGGGTGAGTGTGGGGAGGGATAGCTGGCAGACGCTGGAATCCCGTCTTGCTGCGCAGGTCTGGAGGGGGCTTCCCTAGTTGAGGGTAGAAGCAAAGGCCCGGGGGTAGAACCAGGCCCTGGGGGTTGGGCTACTGAGAAGACCGATCGCTCCCAGCACCAAACAGGTAGGGGAGAGCGCCGAGTTGCGGTGCCGACCCCACAGTGTCCCCCTGGGAGCATGCGCAGCGCCGCTCACCAGGGAGCAAGGCCCAAGGGGATGGTGTAGGAGGGCAAGAGCGGGCTGTTCCCCGTGGACCACGGCGTGGCAGCGCTCCAAGCGGGGTGGGAGAGACGTGACACGGTGCAGGGCGGTGGGCCGGGGAGCCCCAGACCGGAAGAGGGTCACGACCTGGGTCTCAGCACCGCGCGGGGCGGGGGAGAGCAGCGGGTCGGTGCTGTTTGTGGGTAAGGAGTCTGTGGGGAAGCGGGGGTTGCCGGCAGCCCGTAGAGACTGGCAGAGGCAGGGAGCCCTGTGGGGAGACGGAGGATTCCTCCGCGGTGGGAGAGGGGGTTGGGATGATGGTGCAGGTCGGTCCCGACCTTGCCAGTGGGTGGTAAAGCCCAGGGAGCGACCGGTGTGGTCGGCCCATGGCACTTGGGTGGTGCGAGCCGGTGCGGTGGGATCGGTGGGACGTGGGACTGGAGAACCCGTGGGTGCTGCCGGGGGACGTGGCGGACGGAGGCAAGCTCGGACGGGGTTGGGTGGGAGGCAGGCGGGTTGGAGAGTGAGCGCAGGTCCCGGAAAGGGGTCCCCCCAGTGGGCCGAGGGGGAGCTGTTCTCAGCCACCGGGTAGGGAGAGAAGCTGGGAGAAGGGCAAGCCTTTGGCCCGCGGGGGTGGAGGAAATCCGTGGAAAACGACGTTGGGTCGCGAAGAACGAACGCTCGCTGACCAACGCTACCTCTGCCACTGACGGTACAAGACCGGGGAAGGTGGGAACGGAGGCCGTCAGGGTCGGGGTCTCGCTGGATGGCACCCTTTGGGGGAGAGCACGTGATCGGGAGCGCAGAGGGCGAGGGAGAGGCGGACGAGGTCCGCGGAAGACGGCGCCCGCGGATGGTGACCTGCGGGAAAAGGGCCACTGGGTCACCGTGGCTGGAGGCCAGCGGAGAGGGACGGTGTTGGCTGGCCCTGCTGGAGGGTTGGGGGGAGGGGCGGGCAGAGAAAGGGCAGGGAAGGGGGGGTGGCGGCCACGGATGAGGAGTTAGCAGCCGTGGGTCGTGAGAGGTGGGGTGATCGTGCCGGGTGGTGCTTTTTAAGGGACAGACAGACGGAGTGTTGGGCGGACAGTGGCGCCGTGCTGGGTGGCGAAGGGCGGAGATGCCGCGTGGAGCCCGGAGGCGGCGGCCGGGACTGGGGGAGGCAGGTGTCGGGTGCACCACGGGGCGGCAGCCAACGGTGGCCTTGGATGCCACTTTGGCCGGGCGGATGGCACCGGAGCTGTGGATTGGCGGGCGGTGCCATCCGAGAGGACATCGTCACCACATGCGGGGGTCGGCGGAGGGCGAGGAGCGCGGCGTCGGCATCGGCATCCTTAGATGCTGTCGGACAGCGAGCCCCCAGCGCAGGCGGCGGGACGGGGTGAGGGTGGCGTTGGCTGCAGAGGGCACGGGAGGCCCGCCCGGCGGGAAGCCAGCCACGACCGTCGCTGACCTCATTCCAGGACGGCCAGTCCCGGACGGTCCGGCAGTTCCAGTTCACGGACTGGCCGGAGCAGGGCGTGCCAAAGTCGGGGGAGGGCTTCATTGACTTCATCGGCCAAGTGCACAAGACCAAGGAACAGTTCGGCCAGGACGGTCCCATCTCCGTCCACTGCAGGTGAGCCGTCCCGCGCACCCCGCCAGGGAAACTGAGGCCCAGCAGGCACCGCCTCGAGCCTCGCCCAGGCTTGCGGGTTGGGGCTCTCTCCGGGCCCCGTGAATCGGGCAGCAGCGTGCGGGCCCGCGGGGCACCCGGCCCTGAACGGCTGTGCTTGCCCCGACCAGTGCCGGCGTGGGCAGGACGGGCGTGTTCATCACGCTCAGCATCGTGCTGGAACGCATGCGGTACGAGGGCGTCGTGGACATCTTCCAGACCGTGAAGATGCTGCGGACCCAGAGGCCGGCCATGGTGCAGACGGAGGTGAGCGCCGCGGGCGGGGCCCCTGCGGCCAGCGCCCCTCCCCCCTGCCTCGGTGTCCTCTTCCGCGAGATGGGTGCGCACAGTCAGCCTTCACTCTGGGTTGTTGTGGGCACAAGTTCCTCGACAGCCGCAGGGGCCCCGCAGGGGAGGAATCTGGCCTTTTGACACAAGAGTAGACTGAAATCCAGACCCGAGAAGCAGCCCCCAGAGTGGGCAGAGAAGCGTCCGTCCCGGTTCCAAAGTCACAGCAGGTTCAGGGCTCAGCTGGGACCCCGAGACGGGCCGGAGGTCTGGAAGCCCCATGGCCCTTGCCGGCACTGGGGAGGCAAAGCCAGGGTCAGACCCCCAGCCCTGAGCACCCTGCTGCAGGGGGAGGGGCTCCAGGCAGGTAGAGGGAGGCCCTTCTAGGGTCAGAGCCCAGCCCCGTGGGGCACTACCCTGCAGGAGGCTGGCTCCCGAGGGAGCAATGGGAGCCCCAAGGGCGGGGGGGCCGCAGGACAGCTGGGGGCCCTGACCGAGCCCACCGTCCCCCCCACCCCGCAGGACGAGTACCAGTTCTGTTACCAGGCGGCGCTGGAGTACCTCGGGAGCTTCGACCACTATGCAACCTAAAGCCATGGCTGCCGCCGGCCAGACTCCAACGGCCCGGATGCCTCCGCCCCCGACGGGTGGGCCCCCGAGGCCTGGACCCCCGGCGGCCAGGGCGGGAGGAGGCAGCGGCCACGTGTCTGCGCGGTCCAGGAGCGCCGCGGCGCCCCAGCCCCCCGCGCGGTGCCCAGCAGCCCCCCCCCGGCACCGGCCGCCGCCTTCCGATACTTGGCACATTCCTCATTTCCTTCCGATTCCGAACGAGAGATTCCTGGGGGGGTGGGGGGCAGGGAGCAAGCAGGGGCTCTCCCCGGACCCAGAGGCGGGCGGGGCCGTGCGCCGGAGCCCCGGTCTGCGGGGGGAGCCCTCCTGCCCTGCAGCTTGGGGGCGCCGCCGGGCCGGGGGGTGCAAAATTCATCTTTCTTTTCAGACTCTGTGTAACCGTATCCAGTGACATTTCTTTTTTTAAATAGTGTATTTTTTTCATTTTTTTTTTTTTTAAAGAAGAAACAAACAGAAAAAGGAAAAAAAAAGACTCGCCAGTCAACAGATTTAAAAAGAACTTTGCTTATTCCTGTTCCATTCACAGACTAGTCTATTTTTTCACCGTAGAGAACGTTTCTGTGTGATGACCCCATTCGTAGGTGCGGGGGAGGGGGACCCCCCCAAGACCCACCCCCGGGGCACCTGGCTTCCTCCTCCCACGGCCGCTGCCCTCCGGAAGGTGTGCCTCGCTCAAGGACAGGGGGCCCTTGTGCTCCTGGTTTCTTCCTTTTTTTTCTTTTTTTCTTTTTTTTTTTTGCATTTTTCTTCTTTTTTTCTTTTTTAATTCTGAAACATATCAAAGACCGGTCTGATGGGGGGGGTGGGGGGAATAGGGGGCTCTGGTCCACCATCGTCAGGTTCAGAAACCCACCGGGGTGGGTGCTGCCACGGAGGAGAGGGCAGGGACCCCCACCCCTGCCGCCTGAGCCCCCTCCCCCGTCTACTGCCCCTGAGGAGGAGGACTGAACAAAATGGGGGGGGGGGTCCCGCTTCTTCCGGGAGAGAGAGGCCATGTTCTGCCTGGATCGGGGACCCTTTCCCCCCGGGGACTATGGGGCAGAAGCAGGATGGGATTCCCCACCCCCACCCCTGAGCAAATGAGTTTTTCTCTTTGTACAAGAGCGGATCTGCCGTTGCTTTCAACACTGTTTATTCAAACGGAAGCAGCTGGGTGGTTTTCCCACCTCTGCGTATGTAGATATATCGACTTTGTATTAAAGGAAGATCGTCTGACCCCGGCCGGTAGTGGAGTGTTTGTCATGCCCCCGGCCGTCCTGTCCTGTCCCGTCCCGTCCCATCCCTGGGGCGGTCGGGTGCCTGCAGGCCTCATGTGTCCTCATCCTGTTGCGTGAACGGTCTGGTAAGGAAGGCGGCCCCGAGAGGTAGCGCTGCTTGGCCGAGATCACACAGGGCCTGAGGGGCCATCGTGGGTCTGGAGCCCAGCACCCAGGCTCTGGTCCTCCGCGGCCGCTTCATGTCCTCAGTGATCATCGTGACCATGGCTAGGCTCTCTGAGGTCCACTGGGGGAGTCATCAGCCTGATTTACAGATAAGGAAATGAGCTCAGAGAGGGACAGGCGCCAACCCACAGTCACACAGTGGGTCTGAAGCAGGGCTGGGAGTCGGGCCCTGGTCAGTCTCCTCCTTGGCTGGGGGTCAGTGACGGAGTGGGGTCCCTGGAGGGGAGCCTGGGGTTGGAGCCCCTAGTCTTCCCACGCTGGCGGTCACCCGGTGAGTGGATCCAGAGGTCACAGAGAAGCTCCGGGGACAAGACAGGGACGTCTTTGTGAGGGCGGGGACTCGGCGTGGGAAGGGGAGGTCGCGCCATTGGAGAAACCATCAGATCAGCGGTTAGAAAGAATATATAAAAGGTGTCACTAAGGCCAGTGCCATGAATAAGCTTCTTGAAACAGATTGATCCGGTCGTCAGTCTCCGGTCCCCGTGATCCTCGAACACGCACGGAACATTTATGCAGATCAGCAGTGGAGATCCCCACAGATCCCAAGAAACAAACAGGTCAGGGAACCAGACCTTGGCTCCAAGGAGTCGGTGATGCCGTGACAAAGTTAGCCCCACCTGGGAAGCGCATTTCTAAATAAGGCGTAAGTGGAGAGAAGGAATCAGCGTAGAAAGCGCAAAGCGTTTGAAACTGAGCAGCTGGTTCCGTGAGTACCGCACTCCGTGAAATCGGGGCGACGCAAAGGGCTCCCCAGAGGAACACGTGCCGCCTCGGACACGCGGGCAACAAGGAATTCTGAAAAATGAAGGGAGCTTAAGAAATAAATGAAGCCGCTTTCAATGCCCATAACTGGAAAAGAACAGAATCGATCTAAATAGAAAAGAAAGTTAAAAGTTGGATCGAACCCTGGACAGATCGGATGTTTCTTCTTTTGCGTTAACAAGACGAAAACTTTTTTAAAAACACCGAAGGGAGATCTGTGGTAGGTCACATACACTCAAGAAATGAGAGGAACCGGGAAGGTTGAGAATTAACTACAGACTGAAGCATTTTTTTTTTTTTTTAATTGTGAAACGTGTCAGGGGAGTCGAGGAGAAGCAGAGGCGCTGGGGAGGGGGTGACGGCGGCGTGGGGGGGTCCCTGTCCAGCTGCGGGACTGCAGGATGGGGGGGCCGGGGGGAGGACAGACCATGAAGGAAGGAAGGTGAAGAAGCGTGCGGGACACGGAGCCGTTCCTGAGCTCTGACGGGTGGGAAGGAGGATCTTCCTAGTAACAGGTTGTGAGACAAAAGGGACAGAACTGTCAGATTACTTTTTTTTTTTTTTTAAGATTTTATGTATTTGAGAGAGTGAGCCAGCGAGAGAAGACGAGTTGGGGAACAGGAGGAGAAGGGGAAACAGACTCCCACTGAGCGGGGAGCCCGATGCGGGGCTCAATCTCAGGACCCCGGGACTGTGCTGAGGCAGATGCTTAACCGGCTGAGCGACCCAGGTGCCCCCCAAACAGTCAGATTCTAACCCAAGCCTGGTCTTACCTGAATCATGCAGGATTTGACCGAGACCGCTGTGCCCTCAAAGAAAGTCCAGCCCTCAAAGCCCCTCTAAGGAAGCATCTGCTTCCCTTCTGTGGTCTCCCGAGCCACTGAAGCAGAGTCTAAATAGGGCCTCCCCATCCTTCCTGGGAACCACACAAGGAGCATCTTTGGGAGAAGTGAATGTGTGTGACCCTCAGCTCGTGGGCTCAGCCCTTGAGATGCTCCTGCTTGTGGGGGTAGGAGACGGCGGGATCAATCTGAAGGCTTCCGGGAAACTGAGGACATTAGGGGATGGCCTCAAGCCACAGACATGATCACCAAGACGGCATGTCCAGTCGCCTGGGCCCTTTCCACAGGCTGCCATAACATCCGCCCCTCTTCACTGAGCACGTACGTATGCCCGGCTCATGGAGTCTCATTTAATCCTTCAACAATGCACCGGCGGACAGATAAGGAAACTGAGGCTCCAGCAAATGAGGTGCCTCACCCAGGATCGGGGGGTGGTGAAACCTGGACGAAGAGCCGGGTCTGCCCATTTCCCACAGCCACCATGAGGCTGGTCCACCCGCCTGTGGCCAGCCTCGCCCACACAGGGCAGCCACGGGCTGGAAAGGACAGAGGCTAGAGCAGGAGCCATCAGCAAGCCTGTCACCGAGGGGCCAAAGCATTCTAGGGCTCGGGGGGGCCGGGGACAATGCATGCTGTCGTCCTAAACAGCAGCCCCTTAATGTGTTTAAAGCAAAGATGCCCCCGAAAAAGAAGTCAATCGAACCACAGCAGGGCAGGGGACGGATCCTCACTTGGGAATGCAAAGACCAAACTGTCAAAACCGTCAGGATCCTGAGGAGGTAACACAACAGCCAACATGATCAGAGCCGCACGGAACCAGGAAGGTACGTTCTGTCCAAACGCTTGGAGCCATCCCAGAACCAGACCTCATGGGAGGCCATAAAGGCAAACATTCAGACTTCACGCACTAGCCCCATCACGATAAAAATTATGAATCGGTGTCGATCCAAAGTTGCTCGGGTCCGCGGG
Source organism: Neogale vison (assembly GCF_020171115.1). NCBI lineage: Eukaryota > Metazoa > Chordata > Mammalia > Carnivora > Mustelidae > Neogale > Neogale vison. Next base: position 220,883,381 of record NC_058096.1, read on the forward strand.
GTTGGAAGAGCTTAAACACGAGTGGAAGGCAAATCGTACCTGAAGTACAAGATGTGTAGGGCGGGGTGCTGAGCCCATTGCTAATGAGAACCCAAACTGGACTCTGAGGTCAGTTTGACATCTTAAACACATTTGTGGGGGGAGGGAGCTCACTGAAATAAGCAGCCAAAGAAGGGCTCAGAGGGAAATACGTAGCCTTTATCTCAACTCGGAAGGAAGATAACTGAAAATAAACTAGGTAAGATTTCACCTCGATCATCTACCCAAAAAGACCAACCCAAGGAAATTCTAGGGGGAATATTAAGAAAATCAGAAATTAGGGGCACCCGGGTGGCTCAGTCAGGTACGCCTCTGACTCCGGGTTTGGGCTCGGGTCGTGATGTCAGGGTCCTAGGATCGGGGGGGCGGGGGGGGTGCTGCTGCTCCCTCCCCTTCTGCTCCTCCCCCCACTCACGAGCTCTCTCTCCCTAAAATCTTTTTAAAAAATCAAATTAAGAAATGGGGAACTACAGCAGCAACAGACACAAAATAATGTAAAAAGCTGAATCTTTGGAAACACCTATAACAAGAGGCAGACCTGCAGCAGAAAGACGGTACAAATAAACGTTAGGGGCGGTGTTAGGGGTGGCAGGGGACCGACACCTCTTGCGGGAGAGACATTTTAAAGGATGAGCTTACACCACGTATGTACAACTTTATGCCGCTAAATGCATGAAATGGTCGAAAGAACCCAAGATCATAAACACCAAAATGAGAACGAAGCCACGAAACAGTGAGTCACCTTTGGAAATACTGAAATGATGGTGGAACATCTGTTCCCCTCACAAGGTGCCGTCCCAGATGGTTCTTCAGGTGAGCGAGTTTTCCCCAATCTTCAAGAAGAAAAGACTTGCATCTTTTATAAACTGCGTCAGCTGCTAGAAACCCAGCACTCAGGCTATAACAATACCTAAGGAAAAACAACAGGACATCCTGCCAATGTGCCCAGAGGCCAAAATGCTAAGAAAATACTGGCCAACTGAGCATCTCTTTAACAGAACAGGATGTTATGGGTCAGCAGGGCAAGAGGGAGAAAATCTACTCCAACCACAGCGAGGACCGGTGCTGCCTCGGAGAACAATTTGACGGTATCAAGTGGAAGGTGGACACTACCTCGACCCAGAAACCTGGATGGTATCTTGCAGACACTGTAGCGGGGGCCTGAGGAGGCGTGTACAGGTACAGCTGTAGTGAGATTGTATTTATTTGTAAAGATTTTATTTACTTGGGATGCCTGCATGGCTTGGTCAGTTACGCATCTGGCTTGAGGTCAGGTCATGATCCCCGGGTCCTGGGGCGGAGTCCTGCCTCAGGCTCTCCCTCTCCCTCTCCCCACCCTTGAATAAATAAAATATTAACCCAAAAAACTCATCTGTATGGCAAACCTACCCCAAACAATCTACTGATTCAATGCAATCCGTATAAAAATCCTGAAGATCTTTTTTTTTTTTTTTAAGATTTTATTTATTTATTTGACAGAGAAATCACAAGTAGACGGAGAGGCAGGCAGAGAGAGAGAGAGGGAAGCAGGCTCCCTGCTGAGCAGAGAGCCTGATGCGGGACTCGATCCCAGGACCCTGAGTTCATGACCTGAGCCGAAGGCAGAGGCTTAACCCACTGAGCCACCCAGGCGCCCCATGAAGATCTTTTTTTTGCAGGAATAGCAAAGTCAAATCTCATTTTCTTTTGAAATTGCAAAGGGCTTGGAAAAGACAACACAATCTTGAAATAGAGCAATAAACTCAGAGGACTCACACTTCCTGATTTCAAAACTTAGACTAATCAAAATACCGTGAGGTTGGCATAAGCACAGACCTATAAATCAGCGGGATAGAACCGAGAATCCAGGAAACCCATACATCTATGACCAATAGATTTTCTACAGGGGTGTCAAGGCCATTCAATGAGGAATGAACAGTTCTCTTTTTAAAATTTATTTATCGTTTTAGAGAGAGAGAGAGAGAGAATGGGGGGGAGCACAGAGGGCAGAGGAAGAGGGAGAGAGAATCTGAAGCAGACTCTGTGAGCAGACTCTCACAATCGGAGCTGAAACCAAGAGTCGGTCGCTTCACCAACCGTGCCACCCAGGTGCCCCGAAGAATGAACAGTCTTAAACAAATGGTGCGGGGACAACTGGAAATCCACATACAACAGAATGAAATTGAGTCTCTACCTCACACCATATCCAAAAATGAACTCAAATGGCTCAAAGACCTTACTTAGAGGTAAACTATGAAACTTAGAAAAACTCATTGGTAAGCAAATTCAGGATAATTGCTCCCTTTTGGCTAAAAAATTTTTTTTTCAGAAAAAAGGGTATACAGGTATATCCAACTATGTGTAGTGTTTTACTTTTTTTTTTTTTTTTTAGTGTTTTACTTTTTAAGTTAGGAGGCGAGGATGTGCTATTATATTATTTTTGTGCATCAGGAATTCAGAATAATAAATCTATCAATGGGAAAAGGGAGAGATATCACCTGATTTTAAAAAATAAACAACTTGGACGCCTGGGTGGCTCAGTGGGTTAAGCCTCTGCCTTCAGCTCGGGTCATGATCTCAGAGTCCTGGGATCGAGCCCCACACCGTTGGGCTCCCTGCTCAGTGAAGAGCCTCCTTCTCTCTCCCCTAGCTCGTGCCCTGGCTCCCTCCCCCTTTCTCAAATAAATAAATAAAATCTTTGGGGGTCCTGATTGGCTCAGTGGGTTAAGCCTCTGCCTTCTGCTCAAGTCCTGGTCTCAGGATCCTGGGATCGAGCCCTGCATCAGGCTCTCGGCTCAGCGGGGAGCCTGCTTCTCCCTCCTTCCCCACCTGCCTCTCTGCCTACTTGTGATCTCTATCAAGTAAATAAATAAATAATCTTCATTAAAAAGCAATAAATAAATAAACAATTTCTTTAACTTTATTCCTTGGTAATGTTGAAATTTTAGAAGAAGAGTTGGCAAAGTATGTTCGTAAAGAACCACTTAGAAATATTTCAGCCTTTGCAGACTAGAAGGTCTGGGTGTAACCATTCGGCTGGGCTGCCATGTCACCGAAGCAGTTCCAGATAAAACGAATGGGCGTGGCTGTGTTCCAATAAAATATGATTTAGAAAAATGGACGGGGGCTTGGATTTGGCCCCCAGGCCATGATTTACACACATGTCAATCCCTAATTTACAAACATGTCCATTGTATTCAGAAATGAGACAAGGAATATCTATTATCATAACAACCCTTTCATGTAATACTAGAGACACCAGCCAATGCAATAAGACAAGAACAAGAAATGAGGTACATGTGTGAAAAAGACAAAGACAAAGCTTTGAATATTGCCAAAGATACATTGCCTACCTAGACAACTCCAACAAATCATCTTAAATTGTATTAGAATAAGGAAACCCAGCAAAACACCGATTATGAAGCCACCATAAAAAGTCACTGGCCATTTCTAAAGCTGATGCTGCTCAACCAAGAACATTCCAGCCACAGATAGCTCTGATCCAATTTCTTTTTTTTTTTTTTAAGATTTTATTTATTTGACAGAGAGAGAGAGTAGGAAGAGAGGCAGGCAGAGAGATAGGAGGAAGCAGGCTCATCACTGAGCAGAGAGCCCTATGCGGGTCTTGATCCCAGGACCCCAGGATCATGGCCTGAGCTGCAGGCAGATGTTTAACCCACTGAGCCCTACAGGTGCTCTCTGATCCAATTTCTTATCAGCTGCTTAGCATGCTCATATTTAGACCTTTGTGACCATTTGCCCACAGGCCAGAAGAAAGTAATTTTCCATGCAAAAGAAAGGCCCAGAGGCGCCTGGGTGGCTCAATCAGTAGCCTCTGCCTTCAGCTCAGGTCATGATCTCAGGGTCTTAGGATCGAGCCCCACATTGTTGGGCTCCCTGCTCAGTGAAGAGCCTCCTTCTCTCTCCCCTAGCTCGTGCTCTGGCTCCCTCCCTCTTTCTCAAATAAATAAATAAAATATTTGGGGGTCCTGGGTGGCTCAGTGGGTTAAGCCTCTGCCTTTGACTCAAGTTCTGGTCTCAGGATCCTGGGATCGAGCCCTGTATCGGGCTCTCTGCTCAACTGGGGAGCCTGCCTCTCTGCCTACTTGTGCTCTCTCTGTCAAATAAATAAATCTTTTTAAAAATATATTTTTTTAAAAAGCACAATACTATTTAAAAATATGAAATGAAAATAAATAAAATCTTTTAAAAATAATATGAATAATACAAAAATAAAAGAGAGATCCACCCAGCTTCCACACATGGCATTTGAGACTGACTCTCTCTGCAAAGTCAGGCAGAACTCACTGGTTCTTCTCTACCCTTTTTGCATAGCCAGTTAGTGTTCTCTCTCTGGGTTTCTGGTACTTATTTGAAAGAAGGAATTTTTTTTTTTAAGTCATTGTTTTGTATCACTGTGATGTGCACAAGTATTACCTGGTGTAAAGTTAGCTATGAGATGGAAGCTTCAGAAAAGAAGGAAGCAAGGGAGGAAATTAATAATGACAACAATAATAAAGTTAGTGGGTGAAAAAAAATGGTTGTAAAATGGGATATTTGCAGAGTCTCAAAGTATCTACACACAAGATGCTTTTTAATTACAAGTGAAAAGAAAGAACTTTACAGTGAGGATGCCTGGCCAACAAGACTTTAACCAAGTGATCAAAGTCAACGCCTCCCCAGTGATGAGATAGTCTGACATCACATGCCTCCTGATACACCGCACTGAGAAGGACACGGTATTGTTTCTGTGGTATTCTTGCTGCCCAAGGCACCTTCTCAATCGAATCATGAGTAATCACCAGGCAGACTCAAGTTAAACCAACCAGTACCCTGTAGAGTGTTGAGACTATGAAAGACCAAAGAATGAAGACCTGTCACAAACCAGAGACCAAGGGAGCATCATGACAAAATGCAACTTGGGGTTCTGGATTGAATTCCAGACCAAAGGCCATGAGAGACAAAACTGCTTAAATTTGAATAAAGTCTGTAGATTAGTTACTGGTATTGTGTTGATGTTAATTTCCTGGTTTCAGTCAAGGTTCTGGGTTTATGTAAGTTGCTAACATTAGGAGAGGCTGAGTGAGGAACACAGAGGAACTCTCTACTATTCTAGCAATTTCTTTGTGGGTATAAAACCATTTCAAAATAAACAGTTATCATTTTCACTGAATTATAATTCACATACAATATTAAGTTTGCTTCCAATATACATGAGAGTGATTTGATGTTTTTCTACATGATGAAATAGTCACCATGATAGGTCCAATGAACATCTATCACCATAGAAAGACATTTTTAAATTTTGTTTATTTATTTGAGAGAGAGAGAGTGTGAGTGAATGGAGGAGCAGAGGGGGAGGGAGAGGAACAAGCAGATGCTACACTGAGCAGAGAGCCTGATGCGGGTCTCGATCCCAGGACCCTGAGATCATGATCTCAGCCCAAGTCAAGAGTCGGATGTTCAACCAACTAAACCACCCGGGTGCCCCCACCATATAAAGTTATTACAGTATTATTGTATAACTGGACCTCTGGACCTCTTAATCTCCTTCACCTAGTTTACCCATCACGCCCCCCCCAACCCCTATCCCCTCTGGCAATCAACAGTTTTTTTTCTCCATGAGTCTATTTCTCTTTTGTTTTTTTAGAGCCCCCATATAAGTGACATCATATAGCATTTGTCTTTCTCTGACTTATTTCACTTAGCATAATACCCTCGGGTCCATCCACGTTGTCACAAATGGCAAGACTTCATTCGCTTTTAGGGCCAAGTAATAGCCATTCCTCATCGCTGGACCATTTCGGTCGCTCCCGTACCTTGGCTCTTGTCAGTAACACTGCTGTGAACGCAGGGGCGCGTGTCTCTTGTCAGCTTGGAGTTTGTGTTTCTCAAACACAGAGGAAGTGGGATTGATGGGTCCCATGGTGGTTCCATTTTTAACTTTTTAGGAACCCTCATACTATTTTCTACAGAGGCTGCACCAATTTACATCCCCACCAACATGCATGACGCTCCCCTTTCTCCACACGCTCACCAACACTTGCTGTTTCTTGCGATTTTGATTCTAGCTGTTCTGGCGGGTGTGAGGTGGTATCTCACTGTGGTTTTGGTTTGCCTGTCCCTGATGACGAGGGACACCGAGTATCTTTTCATGTGTCTGCTGGCCATCTGGATGTCTTCTTTGGAAAAACATCTGTTCAGATCTTCTGCCCAGTTTCTAATCCGGTCGTTTCTTTGTTGTGGTTGTTGTTGTTAAGTTGTAGGAGTTCTTTATATAGCTTGGGTATCAACCCCGCATCGGATATACTACTTACAAGTATCTTCTCCCATGCACTAGGCTGCCTTTTCGTTTCGTTAGTGCTTTCCTTTGCTGTGCGGAAGCCTTTTAGTGTAACGGAGTCCCATTTGTTTTTGCTGTTGTGACCCTTGCCTAAGGGGACAGATCCAGAAGAATAAGGCTAAGACGGATGTCAGAGAGCTCAATGCCTACCTTTTCTTTGAGGACTTTGATGGTTTTTTGTCTTACTTTCAAGCCTTTAGCCCACTTCGAGTTCATTTTCGTGTATGGTGTAGGAAAGTGGTCCAGTTTCCCCAACCCCATTAGTTAAAGAGGGAGTCTTTCCCCACTATAGGTTTTGTACCCCTTTGTTGTGGATGAACCGACCGTATCAGTGTGGGTTTAAAAGTTAGGATCGGGGACGCCTGGGTGGCTCAGTCGGTGAATCCTCTGCCTTCGGCTCAGGTCATGATTCCAGAGTCCTGGGATCGAGTCCCACATCGGGGTCCTTGCTCAGCAGGGAGCCTGCCTCCTACTCTGCCTGCTTGTGCTTTCTCTCTCTCTCTGACAAATAAATAAATAAAATCTTTAAAAAAAAAAAAAAAAAGTTAGGATCGGGGCGCCTGGGTGGCATAGCCATTTATGGGTCCAACTCTTGCTTTCAGCTTGAGCCGTGATCTCAGGCTTGTGGGATTGAGCCCCATGTTGGGCTCCATGCTCAGTGGAGAGTCTGCTGGGGATTCTCTCTCCCCAGCCACCCCTTCCCCCACCCTACCTCACCCCTCCCCGATGAATAAATCTTTTTTTAAATTTTAAAAATAAATAAATAAATAAATAAAAGTCAGGATCCTTTTTTAGAGTCAGCTATTTGTAACAACAGCAATAGCCAATGAGATGTTGTAAATCCCAAAGACCCGGGGTGGTAGGGATGGGCGCTGGGGCCTGGGTGGAGGGGGGCGTGGGGCCTCAGTGTTGACGAGGCACAGGGGTTCAGATCTGTGCGAAGAACAGGGTTCTGGACGTGGACGACAGGGGTGGGGTGTCACACAATAAAGTGACCACACTTGATGCCACTGGGTGGGCTCATGGCAGCTGGACTTGTGGGATCCAGGGGAAGTGGTGCTGAGGGGTCCCAGGTGGGGTTCTAAAACGCCATGAGGTTCCACCTCGTTCTCGGAGATGTTCACTTGGAAGCTCCTTCTCAGGACACGGTACCCTGGGCTCCCGCCATGTGTTTATGAAGTTCCACCCACATGTGGGCGCCCTGGTCTGCAACCCTGACCTGTTAGATGCGGACCAAACATCAGGTCATGGAAACGAGCCCCGCCTGTGTGGTCCAGACGACCGACCCACAACATTATGGAGTCCTTGAGGCTTCCCGTGGGAAGTTTGCAACACAGACCACAGCAGAGGGCAAGGATGCGGCCAGGATGAAAGGTGGGGAGACCGGTACTTTGCTTTTTGCAGTAAGACTTCTGCTTAGTTAGTTAGTTAGTTAGTTAGTGATAGGGAGGGGGAGCAGGAGAGAGAGAATCTCAAGCACGCTCCATGCCCAGCGTGGAGACCAATGTGGGGCTCGATCTCATGACCCCGAGATCATGGCCTGAGCAGAACTCAAGTCACAGTCTTCATTGACTGAGCCACCCAGGGGCTCCAAGATTTCTGATTGGTGGAATGTAACTAAAAACGGTGATTATGTGACTAAAAATGAATTCAAAAAGTGAAAGAAAGCCCTTCTAACCATGATCACCTGTTAAAGACTTCACAGCAGCCCAGGAATCCGAAGACACCGCAAAACTTTGCTGACGATGTTGTCTCCTCTTGGGGCCCCATCACTATCACAAAAAACGACTACCATCTGAGTGATAATTGTAATATTTCAGACTGCTGCGATAAGGTACCGTCATCATCCCCATTGTGCAGATGAGAAAACAGAGGCACAGAGAGGTTAAGTAGCTTGCCCAAGAACACACAGCCAGGAAATAGAAGAGGCAGGATTTGAACCTGGACATTCTGGCATGAGAGTGTTCATGATGTCAAATAAACCTCGTGTCGGGCCCTGGATATTCAAGCGTGCACAAGACGCGCGACCACCACCCCGCCCCTGCCTCCATGGGGTCTGGTGCCAAGTGGGGGAAACAGACCCACAAATTAAATTTCTATGCCGGGATGCCTGGGTGGCTCAGTCGGTTCAGTCACTGCCTTCAGCTCAGGTCATGGTCCTAGGGTCCTGGGATCAAGTCCCACATCGGGCTCCTTGCTTGGCGGGGAGCCTGCTTCTCTCTCTGCCTCTGCCTATCACTCTGCCTGCTTCTGCTCTCTCTCTCTCTCTGACAAGTAAATAAATAAATAAAATCTTTAAAAAAAAAAAAATTTCTATGCCATTTTGCCATGGAGAACACAAGCCGGGATGTAGGCAGGAGGGGGTTGGAAAGGCTCCCCAGGGATGCGGTGAGCAGATTTTAATGTCCTCGTGGAGGTGGAGGGTGGAAGGCTCAGCCGTGCAGAGGTGAGCAAGGGACCACAGCTACAGGGGACTCTGCGGACAGCCATAAAGTCACCGGCCCCCCGGCCCATTCACTTTTACTGTGAGGGGCCGTTCCCCTCTGAAGGTCAGCATCGTGTCCACAAGCTCAGACGGGGCCGAGGGGGGGGAAGCTGGATGGCGATACTGGAGACGCAGGGGGGCCGCCGGCTGTGCCCAGGGGACTCCTGCGGTCCCCGCCACCTCCTGCACAGCCCCACGGGCTGCCGGCCTTCCCACGTCCCCTCCCTCCCGCCAGGGTCCGCGCCTGCCGCAGGGAGGGACCACCGCAAGCTGGGTGCTCCCCACCCGCCCAGGGAACGCCTCCCCCTGGCTGTCCAGCCAGCCTGATCTTCCTTCTGCTTCTCTATGGAGTTAAACTGGGTGGTATGGGCTGGACGGTGTCCCGCCTCACCCGGCAAATTCTGTGTTGAGATCCTGCCCCTCAGAGAGATGGTATAGGAGGAATGGCCTTTGGGGGAGGTGACTAGGCGTGAGGTGGAGCCCATGCGAACGAAATTCGTGCCTGTATCCGATACCCCAGGGAGGGACACATAGGCGGCTCAGTGGGTGAAGTGCCTGCCTTCAACTCAGGTCATGATCCCAGGGTGCTGGGATCAAGTCCTGCGTTGGGCTCTCTGCTGAGCAGGGAGCCTGCTTCCCCCTCTCCCTCTGCCCTCCCCCTGCTTGTGTTCTCTCTGACAAATAACGTCTTAAAATAAAGTCTTGTGGGGCGCCTGCGTGGCTCAGTGGGTTAAGCCGCTGCCTTCGGCTCAGGTCATGATCTCAGGGTCCTGGGATCAAGTCCCGCATCGGGCTCTCTGCTCGGCAGGGAGCCTGCTTCCCTCTCTCTCTCTCTCTGCCTGCCTCTCCGTCTACTTGTGATTTCTCTCTGTCAAATAAATAAATAAATAAATCTTTAAAAAAAAATAAAATAAAATAAAGTCTTGTGTCCGTCCTTCTGACGATACACAAGAACACAGCAAGAAGGACCTGGCTATGAACCAGGTGGTGGGTTCCCACCAGCCATGAACCTGCCAGCGTCCGGATTTGGGGCTTCCAGCCTCCAGGACTGTGGGAAATATATTTCTGTTATTTATAAGCTGCGTAATCCCTGGGTTCCAGTACAGCAGACCCCCGCACCCGCCACAGTGAGAGAGAGAGAACCCCAGGGGGATCTCCACCTCCGGGACCACCGCTGGTCTGATGTCTATCACCGTCAATCAGTCCTGCCCATCCTCAAGCTTTCTAGAAAGAAATCACGTTGGGGCGCCTGGGTGGCTCAGTGGGTTAAAGCCTCTGCCTTCGGCTCAGGTCATGATCTCAGGGTCCTGGGATCGAGCCCCGCATCGGGCTCTCTGCTCAGCAGTGAGCCTGCTTCCTCCTCTCTCTGCCTGCCTCTCTGCCTACTTGTGATCTCTCTCTCTCTCTGTCAAATAAATGAATAAAATCTTTAAAAAAAAAAAAAAAAAAAGAAATCACATGGTCTGTTCTCTTCGGGGTCTGGCCTCATTCACTCCATGATAGGACAAGGACATCGCCGCGTGGCACCGCACGCCACTCCCTTTATGTGGTGCCCATTTTCCCGCTGCTCCACCGTATTTGTGGCAGGGACATTTCTCCGGCTGTCGACGAGCATGTGGGTTTGCTTCTAGTTTTGGATCCAAGCTGCTGCGGACATTCTTGCACAAAGGCTCCGAAAACTATGTTCCGCAAGATGGTATCACGGCACCATGATGCGGAGCCAGCCTTGGGGCCAACACCAGGAGCGGAACTGCTGGGTCCTCGTCGTCTTCTCTTGTTTTATTTATTTTTTTTTTTGTAAAGATTTTATTTATTTGTCAGAGAGAATGAGTGAGCACCGCAGAGGGAGCAGCAGGCTTCCCGCTGAGCAGGGAGCGCCACACGGGCTCCATCCCAGGACTCTGAGATCATGACCTGAGCCGAAGGCAGACGCTCAGCTGACTGAGCCCCTGGGCGCCCCTGGACATCTTTTCATGTGTCTCTTGGTCACCTGTGTATCTTCTTCCGAGAAATGTTTATTCGGATCTTTTACTCATTTTAAAATTGGGTTACTTGGGTTTTTTTGTTACTGAGTTGTTTGCGTTCCTTCTACATTTTGGAGAGGAACCCCTTATCAGAGGTAGTGGTTGCCAACATTTTCTCCCCTCCGCTAGGTGGTCACCCCACTCTGTTGATGGCTTCCTTTCCTGTGCGGAAGCTTTTTAAAAGTTTGGTGAAATCCCACTTGCCCATTTTTCCTTTTGGCGTCGTGTTGAAAAAAACCATCACCCAGATCAATGTCACGAAGATTTTCGCCTGTTTTCTTCTAGCACCTTACAATTTTGGTTCTCACATTTACACCGTCAATGAATTTTGAGTTGACTTTTGCATATGGGGTGAGATAAGGGTCTGATTTCCCTGTCCTGCATGTGGCTGTTCCGTTCCCCCAAGACCGGTTACTAAAGAGACTTCCCTTCCCGCTGTGTGTTCTGGGCACTCTGGTCGAAGACCAGTCGATGGTAGGAGCGTGGGTCTGCTTCTGGGCTCTCTCTTCTGTTCCGCCGACCTGTGCGTCTGTGTTTCCGCCGGCCAGGCCGTTTGAGATCGGGGACAGGTGATGCCTCCAGCTTTGTTCTTCTCCCTCAAGACTTTTTTGTTGTTACTCAGGGACTTGAGTGGTTACATATGGATTTTCGCATTGTTCTCTCTCTACCAAAAACACACCACTGGAATTTGGGTGACAATTACACTGAATCTACAGATGACTCTGGGGACTATGGATATTGCAACAATGTTAGTTCTTGCAATCCACAGGGATACAGAATATCTTTCCATTTGTTTGTGTCTTTGATCTGTGCCTTATATAATTTTCAGGGCACACAGTTTTCACCCCCTCGGTAACACGGATTCCTAAGTATTTTATTCTTTCTGATGCTATCGTCATGGGATGTCTGTTTAACCCCTTTCTGGGAGCAGTTCGTTGTTGTGGGTGCACAGAAAGGCACCCAGTCTGCGTATACGGTCTTCGGGTGCTGCAACTTTACTGAATCCATCTGTGTTCTAACAAGTTCCTGGTGGGCTTGTGGGTGTCCTGTAGGCATGATCCTGCCGTCTACAAACAGGCAATTTGGCTTCTTGTCCCAATCAGATGCCTTTCCTCTCCTTTTCCGGCCTGACGGCTCTGGCGCCGGCTTCCAGGAAACAGAAGAGTGGGAATCGTTGTCTTTGTCCCCAGCTTAGAGGAAAATCTCCTACCTTCCCAGTTTTGAGTCTGGTGGGAGCTTATGGTTAAGTTTAAAGAGTTATTTGTGCTTGTGGGAGAGTAGCCATCCTGTATCAAAAGTGTCTTTTGCAAATATATTCTCCTATGTATTTACTCTCATGATGGTCTGTCATGGACACAGGCGACACCAGTTGTGACTCTATAGAGTCTGATTGTGAATCAAAATGAGGCGAGCCGAGGCAGGCCGGCCGGGAATCAGCTAAGGGGTGCCCAGCCCGTGGAACGCCCAGGGGACGACCTGCTGAATGACGATGAATGAACGGTGAGGACCAGGCTTGACATGAAAATTGTTCTTTTAACAAAAAAAAAAAAAAAAAAAAGAAGAGAGAGAGAGAGAGAGAACCTCAAAAGCCAGGTTTTTTTTCTCCAGCTCAGCCTGTAACTGCTGAATTCATTAAAATCCAGAAGAAAGGGGAAAGGAAGCAGGCAAATTCTAATTTTCTCTTTGCATTTCAATGAGGGCAAACAATGGGCAGCTGCGGCCAGACGGCTTCAGGCGAGGCTGCCCTTGCCCCCCCGCAGCCCCCCAGACCGGAGAGCGGGGGCCGACCCTACAAAGGAAGGCAGGAGGCCCCGCGTCTCCGGGCTTTGTTTCCCGGCCTCTTCTCGCTCTGGCCCTTTCGGAAAGGGGCTCGGCTGAGTGGACGTCTTGAATAGCCGACCTTCCTCCAGTCTTGGGGCCCTGTGAGGATGGTGCCCGGTTCGGGGATGACTGGATGGGCTTAACCCCCTCCCCTCCGCCCCCCAGGTGCCCTCACGCAGGGAGAGGGGGACATAGCACGGGCTGAGCCCAGAGCCCCCGGCTTTACCAAGCTGCTGGGAGCTCCGTCCCCAGTGACTTCCCACAAGGGTCCAGCAGGTTCTCTGCAGGGTTCTTACCCCAGAGCCCCGGCAGCGACCCCACGCCTCCTACAGCAGGCTGGCTAGACGCGCCCCCGGCCGGGGAGGGCGCGAGAGGGAGGCGCGTGGGATGTCCCCAGACATCAGGACCAGCGCGTGACCCAGTGACTCGGCGCCCCGGGGTCCACCCAAGAGAAGGCACCCGTGTTGGCACAATCACCGGACCATCAAACAACGTTTGCATTCTCTCGTCCACCGATGTTCACAACAGCGTGATTCTGAGAGCCGAAAAGCGGAAAACCCAAATGCCCATCAAGGCCTAATGGATAAAATAAGGCGGCCCGTCCACACGCTGGACCAGCACGCGGCCACAAGAAGAGCGAGGTGCCTGGCGCGGGGCCCCGGGGACGGACCCCGAGCCCACGACGCCCAGGGAGGGAACCGGACACAGGAGGCCACACGGGGTGTGAGTCCACACGTGTGACACGCCCAGAACGGGCCCCTCCACGGACAGGAAGGGGGCTTGTGAGGGCCGGGGTGATGGCTGATGGGGCCGGGGTGATGGCTGATGGGGCCGGGGTTTCTCTTGGGGTGATGGAATGTTCTGGAACAAGAGGGTGGTGACGTTCGCACAGCTCTGGATCTCCTGAAAACCACCGAGTTATAAACTTTCATGTGTTGGGTTTACGCGATGTAACTTCCCTCAGTGAAAACTTCTCTTTAAACCTTCAGGGCCTCCCCAGGCCGACTCTGCACTCCAGCCGCTGCCACCCACTCCCGCCGTCCTACCTCACAGCATTGCCCAGGCCGTTCCCTCTGCCTGGAGCCTTCCCCCCGCCCCAGGCCACTCCTGTGTCTCCCCCTCGCCGCAGCTCAAGCTTCCTCCAGAAGCCGTCACGGGCCCTGCAGACCAGGTCCACCCCCCAGACATCCCCGAGCCCGGACATCTCAGCATTAACCCCCCCCAGCGAGATTTCCACGTGCGGGTCTTCGTCGAACATTACTTCCCGCCACCAGACTGTGAGGTCCCCCAGGGCAGGGGTCTGGTGAGAACCGCCAGGCGTCAGCCCCCAGACCTGGCATCTAGGAGTCGCTGGGTCCGCACTCGTTGGACAGGCAGAAGAAGGAAGGAAGGAATCCAGAAGCCTCACAAATGCCACCGAGTCGACAAACGTTTGTTAACGAAGTGCCTAGTGCGTGCCAGGCGCTGTGTCGGGCGGACCCGTGCCGCGGTGCATGATACGGGCACAGAAGACACACACAGCACACCTAGGTGGCCTCTGACACGGCCGCCGAGGACCTCCGCCGCCTGGCCCTCTATGCGGGGGGCAGGACCCCCGACTCACTTTGCACGAACAGAATAAGGCCAAAGTGATGAGATGTCACCGCTGGGGTAAGGTCGTCAGTGTCTGGGACGCCCATCCTGCTCCCGCTCTCTGGCCTTCTGCTCACCCGCTCTGATGAAGCAAACCGCCGCATGGCATTGTCACGGGGCAAGGAACAGAGCGTGGCCCCAGCCACCCGCCAGCAAGGCGCTGACGCCCTCTGTCCCACAGCTGTGGTTGTGAGGGTGGAAGCAGGTTCTTTTCCTCGGCCCCAGACCCACACCTCATTACAGCCTGTGAGACCCTCCAGCAGGGGACCCCCCCACTCCGCCCCAAGCAGCCCTGGTCCGCAGACCCCCTGCCATAACTGTTCTATCCTCGAGCTGTGAAGTTTGGGTACTATTCGTTATGCGGCAATAACTGACCGATACACTTGTTGACCCCGGCATCAGGTGCATAAAAAGGGCTCGGCGAATGCTCGTGGGTTTGATGACGCCCGTCACCGTAGCCGGGGGCAGAACTGGGTGCGAGGCCCTGGGCTCCGGGCCGATGAGAGGTCCTGGCTGGGGACACAGACACCCCACACGCCGTCTTCTTCAAACGGCCGGCCACAGATCCTGCAGCAGACAGCCCTCTGCCATGGCCCCATGCCCCCCCCCCATGCTTAATCAGACCTGGTTCTGGGTCACAGAGGTCCGCGTTGCATGTGGTTTTGGCAGCAGCGGTAGATGCCATCTCACTACACCATGCCAAGGTGTGGTCACGGGTTTAGGCTGGGTCACCTTCTCCCGGCACTTTGCAACAAATAACACGAGGGGAGGTAGACAGCGCTAACTGTCCCGTCATTTCTATTCTGTAAACACCTGCCATGTCCATATCCTGCCACAGAAGTCCAACCCCTCCAAGACAGCTGCAAGGGGTTCTGTCACCGGGCTCCCAAATTCTCCTGGGATTTCCGAGCCCCCCACCCCCGATCCCAGAGCTCAGTGACTGGGAGACAGACCCCTGACCAGACAGCTCTGCCTGCGGCTCTAGGACCCGCTACAAGGCGACCCTCGCCTCACACAGGGCAGCTCTGAGCCCCAGTGGACGGACGGGGCCCGCGGTGACCCTGATTTGGAGATGTGAGGGCTCCCCTGGTTGGGACTACTGGGTGCACTACTGTACCCCGTTTTCATATCTGGAGCCCCTCCTCCCTCCCCCTCTCCTGTGTTCATTTTTGCTCAGTGGAAGTAAATATTCCGATAGGGTAAAAGCAACCCCCAGCCCTGGCCCAGGGTTTGTTTTTATTATATAAATATATATGATCTCAATGTTCAGGATTTTTTTTTTTTTTAAGAGGGGAGAAAAACTAATTACATCAATGAGGGAAGAGAATCATAAATCACAGCGTTAGGCTGAGAACGAGGACGACTCAGCCCAGGCCCACAAGCCGGCGACAACTTCTTATCTCATTACAGTTTAATTAAGAATTATGTTTGAGCATCTTCTGTTTCATTATCACTGGGCCCAGCTGACTTCTAATCTTTTTTTACCCGGCATACAGGAGGGTCTGGTCCAAGATGCACGCTAATGAATTTACAATTCTCTCTTTGGGGAACTTTAATAAAATTAGCCCACACAGAAGATGAACACAGATACGGTAAACTTCTGGAGGGAACATTTGCTTTCAATTACAAGAGTTCTGGAGTAAAGGGCCAAGGGGCCCCCAGGGGGACTGGGAGGCAGCAGGAAAGGATGCCAGGAGGCTCAGATGTGTGATCCGGGCCACCCTTCCCTCCCTCGGCAGACCCGAGTTTCCTGGTAGATATTGAGCAACTACTGTATACCGTGTCCTAGACTGGGTACCTTTGGGGGAGCGGGCAGAGGAGACAAACCCCTAAATTGTCTACGAGTCATCGTATAATATGACTGAGAATTTCTCCAAAGGCAAGCCCAAGAAGTATGGAAGCCTGCAGCAGGGAGCTCAAGCTAGATGGAGGCCTCCCTGGAGGAGGTGTCCCATAAGGGAAGACCCAAAGGGTGACAAGTGCTCCAGGAAGCAGCCTGGGGCAAGGCCTGCAAGGTGGAAGGGCCCCATTTCAGAGATTTGGGGATGAGGAGCGTCACGTGGAATAAGGTTCAAGAGATGGCAGCCTGGATGCGGGGCTTAGAGACCCACGCTCAGGAGTCTGTCCTAAGAGCAATGGGGAGCTCACGCAGGTGCTTCAGGGACTGTGAGGTCCGTGGGTACAAGTCACAGCCCAGGTCCTCTTAGCACATCAAAGGCTGCCAACTGGAAATCTCCGACTCTGCTCCTGGGATTTGCGCCGGCTGCGGGAGCAAACTCAGCCCTGCGCAGGGTGAGCGGGGGCCGCTGGGGATAGGCTGGTCCCACCCAAAGCTCACCTCTCACTCAGCCCTCACTCACCCCTCACTCGCAAAGACGCTCTTCTGGTGGACGACTCAGGTTGTACGCTATATGGTCTCCGGTTTACTCACGCATGTCACCCACCCACGAACACACTGTGTATTGACTCCCTTCCTTTCCCATCTCAATTCTCCACCCGTTCCCAGGGCTTCGTGGGATCTCCCCCCATGCTGTTTGTCCACAAATCCTGCATCTCCTTCTGGTGAGTTCAGTCCAGGGTAGATCACAACCGCAGAAGTGCTAGCAGCTCAAACAAGATAAACGGGGTATCTAAAGGGGAGCAACTCTGGGCTGGTTAGCACATCTGTGGCCATCATGGTCCCAGGCTTCTTTCTTCTCTCTCCACCCTTCTCAGAGTCACTGCAGAACCCAAAGTGGCTGCCAGAGCCCCAGCCATCGTGCCTTCATTCCAGGCACCTGGTGGGAGAAAGGAGGGAGGGTGGGGGAGGAGGGATACAATGATGCAGTTTCCACCTGAATCAGCTTCTTTTAAAAAAGCCTCCCTAGAAATCCCACGTGAAACCTCTGCTAGGATCTCAGCAGCCAGAAAGTACTCATAAGATTGCATCTGTTGCAAAGGAGGCTGGGAAATGTAGCCTTTTGACTACATGTAGTTCAGGAGGCAAGGGTTCCCCAGATAAAACTACGATTCCGCGACGAGACAAGAGAGGGGGAACGGATTTTGGGTGAGCCAGCCGTGATCTCTGCGGTAACCACTGTAAGCCCTTTTTGTTCATTCATTCATTTGGCGAGCATCTATTGAAGACCTACTGCATACCAGGCCCCTGACCTTCAACAGCGATCAAAGCAGAGCAAGATCCTTACGCTCCTGAAGTTGAGAGAGTAGCAACTGAGAAACTCGATCAGATTTAGGTTTTAAAAGCTTCATCTGGCTTTTGCACAGAGGAAGTATTGGAGGAGGTGGGGGCCGGGCGCCGGGGGGCGTGGGGATGCAGAGTCATGGGCTGTGGGATGTGGTAAGGGACGACTTATGGGGGCGGCAAGAGAGACGGAGATCCTGGCTGTGGCCCAAAGTGGGGGGAGACAGGGAAACAGGACCGTGCCCGGGAGAGCTAGAGCTTCTGAATGACTGACAGAGACAGAATCCCACACTGGAGGCTTTTAAGGGGAAAAAAAGGAGACTTATGAGATGATACTGAGAAATGAAAAATCAAAGCCATAAAGAGATGCCTCCTCGTCCCCACGCACGCGGCACCGTTGGATCGAACTTCCTGGGATGATGGATGGAGCCGCTCTCCGCCGGTGCCGCTGAGGAACACGCGGAATGTCACGGGCACGGGACCAGGATTCTGCACTTTATTGCATTTGAATTAATTTGAGCTGAAATCGCCGCACGAGGCCAGCGGCTGCCGTGCGGGACGGTCTGGCTTTGGAACAGCTCGACTTGAAAAAGGCTGACGTGGGGAGTTCGGGAGGGTGCGGAGCATCAGATAAACGGAATGTGGTAAAACCATCCTGGAAAACAAGGGGTAGGAAGCTAAGGATTCAGGACACGAGCCTCCTGCTCCCGGGTACTCACCCGAGAGACACGAAAACGTCTGATCACACAGGGACCCACGCGCCAGGATTTACGGCGGCCTTTTTTCTAATAGCCCCAAACGGGAAACCGCTCATCGGTCCGTCCAGGAGCCAGCCGGCCCGGCCAAAAAGCGGATATCACTTTTCAGTGAAAACGAATGTATTACCCACACGGCAGGGATGACTTTGAACGGCGTTGCCACGTAGCGATGGCTGGATGCAAACGACACACTCTCGGTGATTGCGTTGATGTAAATCGCGAGCCGAGATTGAGCTCATGTATCCGGACGCGCTCGGGTGTTACTGCTCCCCCAAACGGAGCGGCTTCGGCGAGCGTCGATTTACTCTCTGCCCCCACCCCCCCCCACCGTCCTGGAAGCCAGTGGTTCCCCCACGGCTCTCACAAGTGAAAACCGTGGCTCCTCCGCGAGGCTCTAGGGCAGAATCCGCAATCACCTTCTCCCGGATCTGGAGGCAGAGAGAGAAATCACTCTTCTCTCTCCCTCTCCTTTTTCTGCTTTTAAGAATCTCTGAGGTTACTGGTGCCTACCTATATAAATCCACGATAATCCCCGCATTCTAAGGGCGACTGACCTTAATTAATTTGACCTTAAATTAATTTCACTTTGCTCTGCCACTTAGCCCATTCCCAGGTCCCAGGGCTTAGACACAGACGTCTCCGGGGTGGGTGGAGTGGGGGAGCATTGCCAGCCACATCAGCTCACTGGATCTGCCAGGAGGGGGAAGGGAGGGAAGCCTCCAGGCGCTGGCCCTCCGGCCATGTCTGTGTCTTGGTCTGCGGGGCCGTCACAAGGCTCCATGCACTGGGAAACACCGACTGAGCTCTGCACTGAAGATTTACACTTGCTACTGCGCGGGAAGCCTCAATTTACTTACTTGTTCATTTCAGCTCCATACCCCACACGGAGCCCAAACTCATGACCGCGAGACCGAGGTTCACACGCTGCACCCACCGAATCCACTGGGCACCCCAAGCCTCGATTCTTTAAAAAGGAGAATGATCATACACCCAATGACCACCAAAGAGACGTCCGGCATCATCAGACTCCGGGGAGATGCGAGCTACGCCCACGGCCATGCACTTACCTCTCTGCACCTAGCAGAAGAGCAAAAACAGCAAAGTCGTCACAACACCAAATGCTGGAGCAGATGTGGAGAAACTGGAGGTCTCCCACGTCGCTGGCATGAATACAGAAGGGTAGAGCCGCTCTGGAAGGCAGATCAGCAGTTTCTTTCAAGATGAAACGCGTGGCTGCCACATCACCCAACAGATACGTCTCTGGGCGCTCATCCCAGAGAAAGGGAAGCATATGTTCATGCAAAAAAGCGTACACCAATATTCACGACGGCTCCGCGCGCAACAGCAAGATTCTGGGAGCCAAACGTCCTTTGACGATTGAATGGTTGAGCAAACTGGCAAAGCCGTGCTTGGGATATTACTCGACCGCAAGAAGGAGGAAAGCCCCCAGGACAGGCAGCACCCGGGACAGACAGACGCAAGGGCAGCAGGCGGGGCGGGAACGGCGGCTCTCGCGTGACACAGGCCTGACCTCCCACGTGCGGCGCTCGAAGCACGGCAAAGCCAGAGAGGCAGAGAGCAGATCTGCGGTTTCCTGAGGGCAGGGGGGCATGGCCGGAGGGAGTCACTCCAGGAGGGGCACAGCGGTTCCGTCTTGGTGGGGACGGGCCACAAATCTACACGTGGAATGAACCGCATGGAACCACACACACACACGTGCACACACACGCATGTGTGTTGAAAAATGACAGGCGTCCGTCGCCCAGTTAACAGCACTGACCCCGTGTCACCGCCCTGGTTTGGACGGCGTCCCCCCCGACCCCCCGCCGGCCAGGCCATCGAAGAGGTCACCGCTGCAGGAGGCGGCACGGGACTCCTTGTCCTATGTTCGCCACTTTCTGGAAGTCGGCCGTTACTTCCAAAGAAAAGGTTAAAGAGCCAGAAGAGAAACATCCGATGAGCACAGGATTAAGAGTCTCCTGGAGAAACTAACGGATTTTTTTTTCCTTCCCCAGAAATGGCCCCGTAACTGTGCTGCAGACTCAAAGGGGCAGAGGGAGACGGAGAGAGAGGTGTCATCCGTCGGGTGTGATCTGGGGAGGCCTAAACTACGCCCAGATTGCGGCAAACACGTGACCGTGTGTTTGTTTATTTCAAGGATTCACACACAGTCGCGACTGGAAAAACCGGTGGGCTCACAGAATCAAATAAAGCCAATCTCAGAGTTTCACTGTCAGGAGAAATCCCACCGAACCCTCCAACTCCCGCTCGGGATTCCGGCGCCTGACTGGGGTGGGTCTCCCGTCTGGTGGTCGGGGAGCCAGCTGTCGTCACTGGCTCGGACCCCACAGCCACACGTCTTGACGGGGCAGCTTAACAACAGGCCGTTCTTTCCGCCAGTTCTGGAGGGAGGCTAGCAGTTCGGGTCAGGGTGCCGGCGAGGTCGGGCTCGGCCTACCCCCTGGTCTTCAGGTGCCCCTTCTTGCTGCATGACCGCGTGGCCCAGAAAGAGTGTGCTCTGGTCCCCTCATCTCCTTCCAAGGGCACGAATGCCCTCCTGGGGGGTCCACCCTCCAGACCCCATCCAAACCCAGCTACCTCTCAAAGGCCTCACCTCCTAATCGCCCTCCCGTGCGGGGCCTGGAGGATGATGCCCTCCAGGGAGAACAAAGGCAAAGACAACCTCTTGCAGCAGAATCACCAGTCCCCGTTTTCTCCTCTTCCAAGGCCTCCCCCAGGGGCCCGGGAACGCCCCCCCCCTCCCAAGAGTCAGGGGCGTGGGGCTTCCGGGACAAGGCTGAGCGGGGTAAGCGTGCTGGCCTGCTTTGCTGGTGGGAATGTAAAATGGTGCAGCCCCTCTGGGAAACAGCTCGGCAGTTTCTTAGAACACGCGACGCTTCGCATACCGTCCAGCAAGTGGGCTCCTGGGCACCGCTCCCAGAGAAATGGGGACGTGTGTCCGTGCAAAAAAGCCTGGACACGATTGCTTGATGCACTTTACGTCCCGGCAGGCGGGAGCCGCGGCAGGGAAGGAGCTAAACAGACCCGCCGGGCCCCCGGGCCTCCGTGCCGCGGAATAGTACTCAGTAATGAAGAGACAAGCCACTCACTCCCAGGACCCTCCGGGGAAGTTCAAGGGCATCCCTTGGCGTGAAACAAGCCGATGGCGGAGGGCAACGTGCTTGGGCCGATCTCCTTATAGAACAGTCTTGAAAGAACCCAGATCGTGGGGGCGCCTGGGTGGCTCAGTGGGTTGAGCAGCTGCCTTCAGCTCGGGTCATGATCTCAGGGTCCTGGGATCGAGTCCCGCATCAGGCTCTCTGCTCAGCAGGGAGCCTGCTTCCCTCTACCTCTCTCTCTGCCTGCCTCTCTGCCTACTTGTGATCTGTCTCTGTCAAATAAATAAAAAAACAAAAACAACAACAACAAAAAAGAACCCAGATCGTGGAGGTGGAGAAGAGGGCAGCGGTCACAGGGGTCAGGAGCACGGGGACCGGCTGCAGAGGGGACGGAACAGCTCTGCATGTCACGCGTGTCACGCGACCTGCATGGGGAGGGGCTCGAAGGGCCCAGAATGAGACCCGCCCTACCCAGGCCAGCTTCCTGGTGGCTGCAGCACGGTAGGTAAGAGTAAGTCCCTGGAGGGGGATGCCTAGAGCTGCTCTCTGTACTGACTTTGCCACTTCCGATCGCTCCAGAATCGTTTCAAAATAAAAAGTTAAAAAAAAAAAAAGACCAAAGTGTGTGGTCTCGGACAGGACAAAGCGCCCAGCATCAAAGACGCACGCGCAGATCAGATCGCGGGATTTCCGGAGAGGACGAAGCCGGCTCCGGGGGACCTCGGCAGGGCTCCCGCTGCACCCGCAGGGACGGGCCGCCGTGAACTCCGTGGGGCCGGGAGTCGGGAAACACCGCGCCCTTCGCTGCCCGTGACACGGGAGAAGCTTCCTTTAAACCATTAGCCTCGACCACAGCGAGACCCACAGAAGCACAGTCCGTCGCTTGCTAACTGTCCTTGCTGCGCTCGGGGTCCTGGCAGGTGGTGCCCACTGGTGCCCAAGCGTCCTGATGAGTCCACGGGCGCCCGACCCACTCCTCCCCGGGGGGCCGATTCTGGCAACGTCCTGCTTCCAGGCGTTGCTTAGGCCCGTCCCCTGCCCACCCCCCCACACACTGCCAAGCCCTTTCTGGATTTCACCCCAGTCTGCAAACACATCTCCCTCTCTTCGTGGAAACTCTAGTGAGTTCACGCTACTCAGGCACCCTCGAGAACACACCCACAGCCCGAGGGCCGGGCATGGAGCTGTCCTCAGGCAGCGGGAAGTCTTCCTGGAGGAGGGGGACATCCAAAAGGAGAGCCCAAGGGTAAAGAGAAGGGGGAGAGGCAAAGGGGCGGGTGTTGCAGGCATATAGCCCTGGGGGAAGGGAGTGAGGGAAGCTGGGAGCCGCTTTGCCTGCAGGAGAAAAGCGGAGAATCCAACGGGGGAGGCCACCAAGATGGGACAGGGGTCGGGACGCCTGGGGGCCTCAGTCGGTGAAGCGTCTGCTTTCTGCTCAGGTCCTGATCCCGGGGTCCTGGGATCAAGTCCCGAACCCAGGGTCAGGCTCCCTGCCCAGCAGGAAGTCTGCTTCTCCCTCTCCCTCAGCTGCTCCCCCTGCTCAAGCTCACTCTCCCTCTCAAATAAAGAAAATTAAAAAAAAAAAAAACACTAAACATGAAAAAGGTGGGACATAGGTCATTGCTGACTTGGCTCCCACACAAGAACAAGGACCAATGACTCACGGACAAGACAGCACCAGAGAAAATCCTAGAACGCAGGGGTGAGGCCGCAGCACCCCTATACCACATGGACCCCCGCTGCCCCTCCCCAGGCTGGCAGAGCCCCAGCGGCAGGGCCTGTCCTGAACCCGCAGCGGCCTGGGGGGGGAGGTGGGGCGAGCACCCAGCTCCCCTGGTTGCTTCTTAAGAAGCCCCTGTGATGAAGTTCTAGAACCTAGGTGAGGTTCGGTGGGCTGAGGTCCGGAGCCGATGACCAAGAAAGAATTCTTGAGACATCTTTGGTGCAAAATGGTGGTTTATTAGAGCACGGGGACAGGACCCGTGGGCAGGCAGAGATGCTGCTGCCCCGGGTTGTGAGGGTAGGCGTGTTATATACCTTGCGGTTGGGGGGAGGTGGTGAAGGGATGGCAGATTTCGACAGAGCTCTCACGTGCTAAGGAGGGCCTACAAGGTGCCGGGGGGGAGTCCTTGCCCTTATGGCTTGATCAGTGTCGTTTTTAGGTCAGGCATTAACATCAACATAGTTGGGAGATTCTTAGTGGGGTATTACGACCCCGCTGTCATTCACATTCCCTTCTACCTCAGTCTCCTCCAGTTTATGGTGGGGAGGGGGACATTAGGGCTTCAGGACATGACAGTTATTTGCCTCTGGAAATTTGTGCTATTGATAAGGTAACCTCCCTGTTTAGATCTCTAGGATACCTGTAGAGCAAGGGAGATTCCTGTTCTGCAGGATTGCGATCCCTGCAAGTTAACTATTTATCGTTTTATGGCAGTCAGGGGTGCCTGAGGAATGCTACACCTATGGAGGGGAGCGGGTGAAGAGGGGGTGCAAGGCGCCAGCTTCTGCTCTGTCCTCAGCCAGCCTCCTGCTCCCTCATCACCTGCTCTGGTCTCGACCCTTGGGGTGTGCGGGGGGAGCCTCTGGGGCTTGACCCAGGGCAACAGGACTGTGGCCGAGGAGGAGAGCGCCCGGTGTTCCCACTTGGCAGGCAGGAGTCCCTACCTGGCCCGGAGCAGGAGTCTTGCCCAGCAGCTGGCTCGCATCCGACCCATCGGGCCAGGGAGCCGCCCGACCTGGGCACTGGAGCCCGGCCTGTGCCCCAGCCCAGAGGCCGGAGCTGATCCGCCAGCCAGAGGGCGGCCGGAGGGAGGCGCCGGCCCCACCTGCCCCGCAGGCCCCAGCGGGCGCACCTGGGCGGCCACGGGCAGGCCCCGCCCTTCAGCCACACCTGCCTCGGAGCGAGCGCCCCCCTCCCCCACCCCAGGGCTCCGGCCGAGGCCACGCCCCTAGGGGGACCCTGACTGCCCAAGACACAAGCCACGTGCAGGGGAGCCCCGAGATGAGGAGGGACCCCCCCCCTCCGGCGGGCAGCGATCGGGGCGGCGTCTTCAAAAGCCTGGAAGGAAAAGACCGCGTCCACCGAGAATTCCACCGCGGACAATGTGGAGGTGAACGGGCGCGGCTGCGTCCCCAGAAAACGTCTGCTGGCGGCACGGAAATTGGAATTTCGTGCAATTGTGTGTGGTGAGATTCTCATCTTCTTTCAGCTAAAAAAAAAAAAAAACCTACTTAAAAATGTAAAAGCAGGGCACCTGGGTGGCTCAGTGGGTTAAGCCTCTGCCTCCCGCGCAGGTCATGATCTCAGGGTCCTGGGATCGAGCCCCGCATCGGGCTCCCTGCTCCGCGGGAAGCCTGCTTCCCCCTCTCCCACTCCCCGGCTTGTGCTCCCTCTCTCGCTGTCTCTCTCTCTGTCAAATAAATAAATAAATTTTTTTTTTAAAACGTGAAAGCATTCTTCATCTTTGGGCCACACTAACCAGACCGGGGGCCTCATTTGGCTGGGCCGGAGCGCGGTGAGTCCCAGGGGCGTGTACATGATACAGAGGGAGACGCCGTTTTGTATTTAAGTTGTCACTCCGTTCACAGAGCAAAGGAAAAATAAAAAGGAGGAGGTAACTCTGTGGGGATTTTCTAGAAAAACAAGAACCGCCAAATTTCACTGGAACGGGGATTTCATCTCGGCGCGTGCATGTCTGCGGGGGCGCGTGGACTTCCCGCGGGGTGGGGGGCGGGAGAGACGAGCTTTGCTCACAGTGACCAGTGCTGTATTTGCATGTTCTGCGTGAAGTTCAGAACGCCACAGTTAAAACTGAATGCCGATCCCGAGAGCACTGAAAACACGTCCACATAGAAACTCGTGCAGGAACAGGGGCGAGGGGCCCCCACGCGCTGCCCCGGGGACAGACCCCGCACCCACGACGCACAGGGAGGGACTCAGACACACAAGGCCACACCGGGTGTGAGTCCCCACATGTGACACGCCCAGAACAGGCTCCTCCACGGAGGGGAAGGGACTCACAGGGGCCGGGGAGGGAGGGAGATGGGCCTAGTGGTCGTGGGTACACGGCCTTGTGATGACAACAGAAGTCACCGAATTATACATTTTAAAAGGCTGAATTTGTTGATATGGGATTTATGTCCCCAAATTGGAAAAAAAAAAGTATATACGGATTTTAATTAACTAATTAATTAATTCAATGTGTATGGATTTAAAATGTCTTTATTTTATTTTTTTTAAAGATCTTATTTATTTCACCGACAGAGATCACAAGCAGACAGAGAGGCAGGCAGAGAGAGAGGGGGAAGCAGGCTCCCCGCTGAGCCGAGAGCCCGATGCGGGGCTTGACCCCAGGACTCTGAGATCATGACCTGAGCCGAAGGCAGAGGCCTAACCCACTGAGCCACCCAGATGCCCCTTAAAATGTGTTTAAAGAGAGAATGCTTGGCGTGCCTGAGCCGTTTAAGCCTCTGACTCATGGTTTCGGCTCAGGTCGTGAGCTCGGGGTCCTGGGATCGAGCCCCACGGCGGGGCCCACGCCCAGCCAGGAGTCTGCTGGAGCGTCTCCCACTCCCTCTCCGCCGCCCCCACCCCTGCCGGCGCTCTCCATCTTCCTCAAATAAACACATCCCTACAAACAATAAAATAACAAGAGAAGCCTGGCGAGGTCTGCAGAAGGCGGTTGGTCCGCGTTGATCTTATTCTCCTGATTTCCTTCCTGATTCTGACAAGCCAGGAGGTCGGGGGAAATGACATTTTTGGGCTGGGGCGGCGGCCGGGGGAAGCGGGCCCAGTACGGCCGTGCAGTACTTTCGGCCCCTTCCTGGGAAGCCGGAAGCTGGTTCCACAGGGAAGGTCAGGGCTCCGGGCTCCGGAGGCGGGTGGCGGGCCGGGCCGGGACGCCTGGTCTCCCCGTGGCGGGGACGCGGGGCCCCAAGCGGCTGAGGGCGCGCAAGCACCACGAGGACCAGCGGCCCCCGGGTGCCCGGCTCGCCCTCGCCAAGGCCCCGGGCTCCCCGCTGCGGGGACGGAGGGCGCGGGACTCCTGGAGAGGCCGAAGCTCCGCCACACCACCAACACCTTTCAATTCACAGCCCACACGGCGCGAGGAGATTATTAGTTTTCTTAAGATTTGATTCAATTAATTAGTTCCCAAATATCAGCCCATCCAGGCAAGCGAAGGCAAACAGAGATAAATCCCAGCCCATCCTTGCTTCATCTTTTAAAGGCAATTAACTCTTAGTTATTAGCTTTTAATTAGGGAGTAATAATGGCCTCATTAATACGCTTTATTATACTTGTCACCAGGCAGCTGTTCCGAACAGATCCTGTTATCAGATGGTCATGGCCCTGGTGTCCACGGCGCTTCTCCCAGCGGAGGCCCGGGTTCGAGGGCTGCCCGCACCCATTCCTTCTTCAGCCCGTCCTAAAGGGGACCCTTCAGGAGCTGCGCGAGGGTCTCCTGACCTCCACTCCCGTCCCCTGCAGCAGACCCTGGGCCAGTCCTGCCGTTTCCCCGTTCCGAATCCTCCTACTGGCGCCACTGCTTGGCCACCGAACGCCACCCTCTCCCTGGGCCGTGGGCTCCCGTCGCCCCCTCTGCTCCCCGACCCTGGTGGCCATTAGCGCCCCTCACCGCGCACCCCCGGCACTGTCCCCTCTCCGCTCTACGATCACGCACAAGGACCATCTCTGCAACATCCTTTCGGAGCGTCCCACGCTGGGAACCACCTTGAGTGTCCCCCTACGGGAGAAGTTCCAGGGAGAGGGAGCGAAATCCAAGGATAAATTCTCACAAAGGGGGCGCCTGGGTGGCTCAGTGGGTTAAAGCCTCTGCCTTCAGCTCAGGTCATGATCCCAGGGTCCTGGGATCGAGCCCCGCATCCGGCTCTCTGCTCAGCAGGGAGCCTGCTTCCTCCTCTCTCTCTCTGCCTGCCTCTCCGCCTACTTGTGATTTCTGTCTGTCAAATAAATAAATAAAATCTTTAAAAAAAAATTCTCACAAATTATCTACAAATAGCCACAGGTGTGAATGAGTTCACAAAGGCTTCATGGCTTCATTGGCCATCGCCAAGCGCCCACCAGTGTCGCAAGCGGACGGTGGTCCAGCCACGCCGTGGAGTATGACACGGCCATGCAAAAGGACCACACCACGGGAACATGTGACAATGTGGGTGATTCCCGGATGCTTAGTGGGGTGGGGAGAAGCTGTGTTCTCCACAATTCCACGTTCAGAAGCTTCTAGAAGAGGCAACCTTAGTCTATAGGGACAGAAAATAGATCAGTGGTTACCTCTGAGCATGGAGGGTTAGAGAGGGAATATTCTGGAAGGTTCAGTGCTGGGTAGTGGTTACTCAAGGGTATGTATTTGCTGGACTCGTGGAGCTGTGCAACCTCATGAGTGTCTAGGAAAGGTCAACTATGGCCAAATAAAAAATTACAATACTTGATTGATATTAAAATGTGGGCTATGAATATTTAATGACATGATAAATGTCCAGCGTCGGGTCAACAGCAACAAGCAGATGACGTCCCCATCGCACAGACTATGGAGATTCGCCGTGGACTGAACGTGTGTGTCCTCCCAAAATGTGTATGTTTCAGTCCTAACCCCAAGGCGGTGGCGTGAGGAGGCGGGGCCTTGGGGGGTGACCGGGTCATGAGGGTGCCGCTCTCCTGAATGGGCCTGGTGCTTTTCTGAAAGACACCCCAGGAAGATCCTGCACCCCTTTTGCTAGGAGAGGACACAGCAAGAGACACTGGGCTCTGGACCAGGAAGCAGCCCTCACCAGCCCCAGACTCTCTGGCCCCTTGATCTTGGACACCCCGGCCTCCAGAACCAAAAGAAATAAATGTGCTGCTTATAAGCCCCCTGGTGTGTGTTCTATCATAGCGGCCCTAAGGCACTCTGCGCTTAACCAGGGGTGTTTATCCCTCTCTTGAACTTGGGCAAAATAATGCAGTTCTGGTATCAAGCTGGTAGATTTGGTTGCCAGAGACAGGACAGGGGAAGCATCTTTCTGCATCATGGGGCTCACACAGAAGCTGGCGGGGGGTCACCTGTGCTTTGGGGATCTAGCTCATCCCCATCTGCAAGAGTCAATCCATGAATTTTCAGGAATTCCGTGAACGGGTTGCCAGGAACAGCCACCATGAAAAATAAAATTATACACACTTACAATGACATACATTATATTAAAACTAAAGCAATAGACTGGTTATTTTACTACATTTTGCTACCATCTATGCTGGTTTTTTTTTATAATTATATCTGTTTGATGGAAACCTTATATAATGGGGTGCTACTCTGCATCTCTTTCCAACTCTGCATTCAGTGACATCTGGTTGGTAGCTTGAAATGGGCCACAGGGGGATTTTCACACCACGGAATTAGGCAAACACTACCAATCCAACGAACGAGTGAATGATGTCGGGGACATCTCTCAGCCTCTCTCTGGTGATTGCAAAAGAGCTGCTATGGCTCCAGCCATCACACCCACATTTGATCTGGGAGGAGGAGAGAAGAATGCAAAAGGGGGCAGCACCAGCCAGCCCTGACTGTCCCTTTCAGCAGGAAATTTAAAAACTTCCCTCCAATTCCCCAGAGCCATGTCATGGGACCCCGAGTATGTCAGACAGTTTGGGAAGGCAAGGTTTTTTAATTTCGCAGGCTTTTCGGTGGCGGCCGGGGACAAGGGAAAAGCAGATGGGGATGTCTGTTGGGTTTTCCTGCCATAGCATCTGCCCTGTTCCATCACTGAGAAGTTTTTCTATGAGGAAGAGGGTCTCCCTAGTTCAGCAGTTTCATGAGCCACAGGGCAGCTCTGGGAGGACAGGTCGGGCCAGGAGGAGCCCACCCCTTGGCAGCAAAGTCACGAAGAAAGTGGATGACCGTGGCCCCGTGGCACTCTTGTGCCGAGGGACAAATGGGGCGGTGGTGACAAGACTTCACGCTTTGCCCACTGGAGGGCTCAGGCGTCCCGGGGGAGGGGCGCTCGCCTGGGAGTTTGATACATGAACTTGGAGAGGACATTTCCTTGGGCCCCGGCCGCTCCAGCCACGTTCACAGCCGCTATCTGAGACGGGGCTCGCGGGGGCGTGTGCTGCCACTCGGGGAAGCCTGGGGCCACCCCACGGGGACTGACAACCCCAGTTGTCGGTTTCTTTCAGAGATTGAGCCTTTGCACAAACGGCTCTGTCACCAGATGTCTGAGTCTGCAGTGACACAGGATGGTTTTCTGCTCTGGTTGGGGCACGAGAAGGAAGATTCGCATTATACTCATCTATTGATCTACATATCGGCGGTGGGGGAGAGGCAGAGGCAGAGGGAGAGAGATAATTGTGTGCGTGTGTGTGTGTGTGTGTGTGTTTTAAGATTTTATTGATTTGAGAGAGAGTGCACACACAGGTGGGGGGAGCAGCAGAGGGAGAGGGACAAGCAGACTCCACGTGGATCACAGAGTCCAAACGCGGGGCTCGATCCCATGACCCTGAGGTGACAACCAGAGCCGATGCTTCACCGACTGAGCCACCCAGGAGCCCCAGGGTGTATTTTTTTAAAAAGCATCCCAAGGGGCGCCTGGGTAAAGCCAGGTAAAGGTAAAGCCTCTGCCTTCGGCTCAGGTCATGATCTGAGGGTCCTGAGACCGAGCCCCGCATCGGGCTCTCTGCTCCGCGGGGGGCCTGCGTCTCTCCCTCTCTCTCTCTGCCTGCCTCTCTGCCTGCTTGTGATCTCTGTCTGTCAAGTAAATAAATAAAATCTTAAAAATAAAGAAATAAAAAGCATCACCATGTTCAGCTGACCCAAATTCCCAAATGTGGGATTCCTTGCAAGTCAATGGGACCAAAGTCGGGGTGCAGTGTGGCTGCCCCCACTGATGGGAAGGTCCCGCGTTCGAGCTGTGGGGGGACGGCAAGCAAGAACTCTTCGGCAAGACGTCGCTGTGTTTTCTGGGTCCCAGACTGAGCTGACTCCGGCTGTTCGCCGCTGCTCCCGCCGCGCACTAATTGCGGGCCGGGTTTTTCTCATTTCACTGAACCAAGTAAGAGAAGAGTCACCCTGGGTATAGCCTCTGACCCAGGGCTCAGCGAGGGACGCCGAGTGGGACGGGTATAGCATGGCGAGAGACTGAACAGCAAATCAACCCTCTCTCCGACGGGAATGGTCATTGGGGAATTTTTTAAATAATATGTTTCAAGACAGTCCTGACAAAAAGCTTTTAATCATGTGAAAGGATGCTCAACCCGACTCATTAGAAGGGGAGGGAATGTTGCGGCTGTGGTCAGATGTCACTTTTCACCTGTCCCATAGACCAAGGACCCCGGCTTGGTCCCTGCTTCCGTCCGGGAGGTCGGGGAAGTGGCATTAACCCGCCGTGCAGCGGGGCCCTCCCAGGGCATGAGGGGTCACCTGGCTGAAGGAATTCAAAGTAAAATTCCAGATGCCTCCACCCAGCAATCCCTACCCCACACTGTCGGAGGGAACGTGTTCTAGAGAAGCACATACACGTGAGCACCAAATCTGCTCCGGGGAGCGCCTGGGGGGCTCAGTGGGTTAAGCCTCTGCCTTTGGCTCAGATCATGATTTCAGGGTCCTGGGATGGAGCCCCGCATCTTCTCCTTCTCCTTCTGCCCCTCCCTCCCATGCCCTTTCTCTCTCAAATAAGTAAATACAATCTTGGAAAAAAACAAAAACAAAACAAAAACGCTGCTTCACTGCAGCATGGGTCCTTGTTGGGAAAAGCCAGAAACACCCTTAGTCCCCACTAATAGAGGATTGACTTATTACAATCACAGTCCGTCCTTAGAATGGAGTGTTACTTTTCACCAAAGAACAGAGAATTCTGTGTTTGAAAATGCGGACCCCTCCAGCCACACGTTCGCTCTCCTGCTCCACCCCGATGCCCCTTCCCAGCGTCAGCACAGACCTCTACGCTGCTAACCCGGAAGAATGGTCCCTTCCTGGCTTCCACCTGTTCTGCCCCAACGTCCCTCCTGCCGGACCAGCGCAGTCTCCTCTAGCCCAGACCCCAGGCTCCTACCCTCGACCCCCACAATGCAACCCTCCCACAGCGGTTACCACGCTGAGTAGGGTCCTGCCCTCCTGTGCCCAGAGCCCTCCAGGACTCCCACCTCCCTGGGTTGGAGGTGGGAAGCCCAAGGCCTTGTAGGACCTGTCTCAATATCCCCTCCCAGCCCCCCTGCCTCCTTTTCTCCCCTCACTCACTCTGCTCCAGCCACAGGGGTCCCTTGCTGCTCCTCCAACACTCCACACCCAGTGCTGCCCCAGGACCTTGGCATGTGCCATGCACTTTGCCAGGAACACCTTTCCTCCAGATCTCCACCTACTTCACTCCCTCACCTCCTTCTGGTGTTTACTGAAATGTCACCTCCTCAGTGAGGCCTACCTTGCCTCAAAATAGCCCCTCCTTATCAGTTATCCCTTTCCCTGGCTTCATTTTTCTTAAAGCCATGGTATCCAGTAGGCTCTAAATAATTTATTGTCCTTCTTTTCGCTCTGTACAAGCTGCTTGGGTCTCCTTGATGTTCCTCCAACACACCAGGCCCATGTTGCCCCGGGGCCTTTACACCGGCTATGCCCTCCCCGTGGAGCTCTCATCCCCCAGATGTACACTCGATCATTCTTTCATTTCCTTCAGGTCTTTGCCCAAATGTCACATTCTCAGCAAGACCCTGAATGCCCTAGATACATTCACTGCCCCGCCACAGCCCCCATCTGCCTCCCCCGAGAGGCTGTGAGCTCCTGTGGGCAGGGAGGTTTTCTTTCTTTCCTGTCTTCTTCTGCAGGGCAGCCCAAGGCCCTGGAACAGAGCCAGGACGAGAAAGGTGCTCCATCAGCGTTTGCAGAGCGACTGTCCACCAGCCACCTGGACAGAAACGCCCTTCCTCTCTTCCCTTCTCCGTTCAGTAATCAGGATCTGCAAGGAAGAGCTGTACCTTCTCCTCCCCCTACCCATCCATCCATCCATCCATCCACCCATCTCTAGGAGTTTGGCTATTTATTTTATTCCAATATCATCCCTGAGTTCACTGTTACAATAATTCTGGCCTCAACCCCCGCGCGTGGCCTTTCCAGGCGTCCCTGTCCTTTTCCGGTCATTTCCCTGCTCTCTGCCAACACCAGCGAGTCCCAGTTTATCCTGCGTGTTCCCTGCCCCCGACACACAGGGGATGATCTCTCCGAGGAGCTCTGGTTCCTCACACGGTGCGATGGTACTTAGAAGCCAGAGTCCAGGTGCCAAGGGTGCTCACTGTGGCGGGCACCACGAGGCCGCACATGCGCACACCGGTGCTCACTTCCACGCCCGTCCGTGATGCCTGGCCGTCTGTCCACACCTGCGGTCTCTCTGTGTACAAAACCATGAGTTCATCCCAACATGCCGGATGCCAACCCAGGACAAGGTCCGTTCTTGGTGCTCCCAGCCCTTGGCTGATTCGTCATTTCTTTAAAAATCTATTCTTTTGGCTTTTTTGTTTTTTTAAGATTTTATTTATTTACTTGACAGAGAGAGATGACAATCAGGCAGAGGCAGGCAGAGAGAGAGGAGGAAGCAGGCTCCCTGATGAGCAGAGAGCCCGATGCGGGGCTCGATCCCAGGACCCTGAGACCATGACCTGAGCCGAAGGCAGTGGCTTAACCCACTGAGCCACCCAGGTGCACCATGATTTGTCATTTCTTTCTCTGACAGAGGGAGACCTGGCCCTCATCATGAACCATCAATGTGCCCACTTGTCCAGCCCCTGTATTTACATAAAGTGCCTGCAGAATGGCTAAGCTGTGGGGACACGGTTTTCTAACTAGAGCACAGAGTCCGTGTGTAGGTATCTTCGTGTTTTTTTAAAAACTTTTAAAGATTTTATTTTTTTGAGAGAGAGAGAGAGAGAGACAGAGAGCCCGAGAGTGAGCACAAGCAGCGGGGAGAGGGAAAAGCAGATACGGGGCTCAATCCCAGGACCCCAGCGTCCTGACCTGAGCCAAAGGCAGATGCTCGATGACCAAGCCACCCAGGTGCCTGGTATCTGTTTTTAGCCGAACAGTATCCAGTCGGGACACTAGTTTCAAAACACTCTTTGTGGCACGGCTGGGTTCATGTGGCTTCTGGCTCGGGTTCCCACCGATCCTGCCGGATTTCAAGCAGCCACCGTGTGTGGTGTGCTGCACGACACAGGCTATGCTGTCATCCGGGCTGTTGTGAGAGGCGTGCCCAGAAGTCACCCACTCCCCCTGCTCCTCTCTCCTGTGCCCCATCTCTTTGGACCCTTTCCTACCTGCCCCTATAGGTGTCCAGCCCCCCAAGGCTCTCCAAAGCTCACCCACCAACACCGGGACTCAAAGATCCACCTGTCCCAGGCCCTGGGTCCAGCACGGCGGGTCCTTACACACAGGGGGCTCACGCTCAAGTGGGGGGATGGTTATAGCAGGGACCATCGGGTTCATGGCAGGGAAAGGATGCTGGAGTGGCTTGACTGGGGTGCCCCCAAAAGACAGGCACAGCCTACTTCCCAGGGCCTCTGAACTTATTCAGAAAAAGTATCTTTGCAGATGGAGTTAAGGGCTTGAGTTGAGGGGAGCATCCTGGTTATCCAGGGGGCCCTAAATCCCACGCCCAGTGCCCTTCCAAGAGAAAGGCTGACGGACACAGGAGACAGAGAGCAGGGAAGACACAGATACACAGGGGGATGGTCACGTGCCGATGCGGCCACAAGCCAAGGGATGCTGGGACCCCAAAGTGGGGAGAGGCAGGCAAGGTCCTCCCTGGGAGCCTCTAGGGACAGAGAGGGACAGGAGAGGGCCCCGTGACACCAGGATTTCAGACAACTGGCCTCCAGGACTTCAAGAGAATATGTGTCTGCTGTTCCAAGCCACTCAGTTCACGGTCCTTGGTGACCACGGCCCACAACAGAGCTGTGGGGGGGTCCAGGCCCAGCAGGGGCCACTCGGAAGGGCTGGTGCCACAGGAACAACTCCAGACACCCCATTTCCCACACACACCTTGGGTTTTGTGTTTCTACAGGAAACAGGCGCTGGGGCTGGGGCTGTGAGCAGGAGAGACCGTCCCTGCCTCTCCCCTGTGCAGGCTGCTGGGAGGGTATCATCTGTCCCTGTCGCTTGCTGAGTGGCCGGGATGGAAGCTGCACGGCGGCGGGGCGGGGCGGGGACACTGGGCATCTCACTGTCCCTGGCTCCTGGAGGGGGCGGGGGCTTGGGCAGTGCGGGTGGCCTCACTGGGGGCCTTCGAGAGACGGGGCGGGTCTAGGCTGGGCAGGCAGCCGCCCCCACGGGGGAGCGCTTTCGCGGTGGCCACAGAGGGGACGTGCACCCACGGCCTCCCACTTGCTCTAGGTCTGGGGTGAGCACACGTATCTCGGGAGGGGCCGGACGCTGCCGATATCTGTCCTTGCGGGCAGGGCGGTCTCTGCCACTGCGGGGCCGGAGCCCCCCAGGATGACAACAAAATGAATGGCCGTGTGCCAATAAAACTTGATTTACAGAAAGCAGGTGGAAGGCCAGACTCGGCCCACAGGCTACAGGTCACCGAGCCCGGCCCTCGCACGGTGTACTCACCACGCTGGGCACCCGTCCGGGGTCCTTCTGACGGGCCGTCCCTCAAAGGCCAGATCCTTTAAACATCACCTCCTGGAAGAGTCTTCCGGCCATTCTCCGACAGCCATGGTGACCGCCAGGCTGCACTGCATCTCTGCCTGTTCCGGTCCATGGGGACATGTGTCACAGCCATGCTTGGGGTACCCTGTGCTTTCCTGAACCCCAAACTCCAGAGAAGCAGCAGCTGTCTTTCCCTTGTCCTCGGGCCTCTCTCCAGGGCCCAGCACAGGCCCCGCACAACCCCCATGGGCTCTGCACGGTCGCGCGTCTGAGGGGAGAGGCCGTGGGCCCTCTGCGGCCAGGCCAGGCCACCTGGGTCAGTGGCCGGCTCCCGGGGCGGAGAGCAGCCGCCGCAGTCCGGCCTTCACAACCGCCGCCCGCCTCCCCACAGCAGCCGCGAGAGGGCGCCCGTGAGTGGCCCGGCAGGTCTGCCCTTCCCTGCCCTCCGCCCTTCAGGGCTCCCTCCTCCCTCAAGGTCAAAGCCCAGGTCCTCCATGGGGTCCCTAAGGCGCTGCACTACCCATCCCGTCTCCTCTCTGTCCCCCCTCCGCAGTCTCGCCCTCACCGGCTCTGCTCCAGCCACGGGGGCCTCCAGCAGGCCAGGCCCGGTGCTGCCCCGGGGCGTTCACAGGTCAACCCCTGCGAACACAGCCCCTTTCTCCCGTAATGCGCTTTCTGCGTCACCAGAAGAGCCAGACTTACTGGCTGCCTCTCCCAGTCCTGTGGGCTCCACGAGGACAGGGATCAGACCCACCTCACCTGTGCCACAGGCCCAGGACTTGTCACTCGTGAAGGGAAGGGGCCCCGTCGCATCCCAAGCCTGGGAGACCCCACGGTCTGGGCGGGCTCTTGGCTCAGACGCTACAGGAACCGGGCGGTCAGGAGGGCAGTGGGAAGGTGGCCACTGGCCCCAGACAAGCAGGGGTGGTCTTTCAAAGGGGACCCTCTGCGCCAGCCACCGCTGCCCCCAGCCTGCCTGTGAGTTGGAGCCAACAGGGGTCGGTAGGAACACGAGCGGCGGGCAGACAGACAGACACGGGCTGGGGAAGGAACGGCCCCGGTCAGGAGGCCGCGAGCAGGAGCCGAGAGGCCGCATTCCCACCCTGCATCCCCCTGGGGCGGCCTCCCCTCGGCTCCGACTGGGAGCAGGTGGCCCAGGACCACCCCCCGCCACCCCGGCCTCCCGGCCCCCACCCAGAAATGAAGACACCGCCACGACAGCGAGCTGTAATTCGCAGTGCTCACGAGCCTTTAATTCATTATGAACCTAGAGGCAGGGGAAATTAGGCAAAAATACAGCGCATCCTTAATCTCGGGTGGGAGAAAAATCAGAGTGGGTGGTTTTTTTTGTTTCTCGTTTTTGTACATAGACACGGATACACCTTTGCGGGGAAATGCGTGTCTCCCCTGTTGAGCCGCGGCCTGTCCGCACGTCACCCTAACCCAGAAAGACCCCTGGGTCTGGCCCCCCCACCCCCGACCCAGAGGGCCAGCCCGCTTCTTGTTCTCTTTACAATATAAATAGCATTTTCAAACTACATATGAACACAGTGCCGCGTCTGGGCGGGGAAACCCCCATATCCCGGCTGACTCCCCTCCGGGCCTCCCGCCCCCGCCCCGCTCCAGGGCACCTGCCCCCCCCCGCCCCCCCACCAAGCAAATGAAAGGTCCCCGGCTCATTTACATTCTTTCCGTTCTCCTTATAATAGTTCTTTCTGGCCTGGTAACCATCAGAACACTCTTTTTTTTAATTTTTAATTTTTTTTTTTTTTTTTTTTTTTACACAAGCAAAATTATGCTGTCGGTCCTTGGGCAGGACAGCAGGGGCCCTCCCGTGAGGGGGAAGGCTCCCCAGGGCAGGGGCGGGGGGTTCCCAAGCCCCTGGCAGGCACGCTCTCATAAATCCAACCCCCAGCTCTCCGGAGGCGGGTCTGGTTCTCTCCGGCTGCCCCCCCAGATGCACAAATCCACACTTCCCAATGGGACACAGGGTGCCACTGGCCTCTCGGGGTCCAAGGTGTGTGCCCCTCTGCACGCGGACAGCAGCCAATGCGGGGGCCCGGGGTGGGACGCCTGGGTGGCCAGAGCCCAGGGACACAGGCCTCAGGGAAACAGCCAGACTCAGGCCACCTGGAGGCCTGCGGGCCCCGCATCGTCCCTTCCCAGCAGGCTACAGGCAGCCAGCCACCCACCCGGCGGGAGGAGGGCGACAGGAGGGCCCCTGGGCGGTGCTGGGGACACTCTGGAGGCACGGAGCCCTTCTGCAAACACTGGAGGCCTCAGCGGTGCGGTGGGTTTTCACCAGGGGAAGAAGCAAACCAGAGGAGAGGGTGTTTATTCTGTGACAGCGTGCGCGGACTGGAGGGGGACTCCTGGACCCCCGCGACCACGGTCACCTCCAAAGCGCGCGGCCGGCCTCCTCCTGTCGGCACAGAGCTGTGGCGCGGGCCGAGGAGGCGGTACCAGCCGCCCGGACCTTCACCAAGTCGTGGGGAGACAAGGGCCAGGCCCACGACCGTGCCTGGCCCCGTCGCCCTGCCCGGGCCTCCCTGCTGCTCGGGGAGACAAGCGAGGTTTTAAAACAACGACAAACAAACAAACAAAAAAAAAAACGAGATGCTTTTATCTCCCTCGGTGTATCTTGGTTCTGAGAAAAAGAACATTTTTGTTTCGTTTTGCTTCATTGTTAAAGCCACAAATCTAGAAAACAACGTTGGGGATTTTTTTCCTTTTCTTCGTTTTCCTTTTTTTCTCCGGTTTTTTTTTTTTAAACAATAGGTATTTCTAGAAAGAGCCTCACAAAGGTGATGTCTGTACAGAAGTCACAATCTCAAAGGCTGCTCAGGAGGCAGGCAATGCAGTAGCACCTTTTCGAGAAGAAGAGCTTACATGGTTTACGGATCTGAGTCGTGGGGGGAGGGTGGTGAGTCCCCGGCCGGACCCCCCAGAGCCCGCGTGGCCCTGCTCCCTGAGTCCGGGCCGCGCCCGCGTCCTGCTCGCTCCTGTCGCCGCGGAGCGGGGCGGCCGCGCGCGGAGGTAGCCTCTCAGGGCCGGGGGAGGCGAGGACAGGAATTCACAGCAAGCAAACGCCAGGGCCCGCCGCCGCCTGCCTTGCTGGGCCGAGGGGTCGCCGGGCGGCTGGCTGTCCTAGAACGGGGCCCCGGGCCGGCACTGCGCCTGCAGGAGGCTCTCCATGAACGCCAGGTAGTCCGGGTTCCGCCCTGAGTCCTCGGGGGCCCGCGGGGTGCCCACCCGCGGGCGCTTGGCGGCCTTCACGTCCTCCCCCGAGAAGGCAGTCTCCTGCGGCGCCCCCGTGCTGAGCGACTGCAGGACACCAGACAGCACAGCGGTTAGTGGGTGGCACATCGCAGGCCCGAGGTCCGTGTCCCCCCAGTTCATCTGTCCGAGCCTGGCCCCCGAGGTACCGGCAGAAGTGGGGGGGTCTTCGGCAACGGGGTCAGTGCCCTTAAATCAAAAGGACCCCCTAGAGCTCTCCCTCTCCCTCTGGCCACGAGAGGACACCAGGAGGAGGCGTCTGTGAATTGGAAGTCGTGGTCCCCTGTCACGGACCCTGCCCACGCCTTGACCTCAGACACGCGGCCTTCAGAACCGTGAGAAATGCCGCCTGTACCGTAAGCCCCCAGACGTGGGGAGAGACTGACCCGGGGGCTCCCTCTCCCGGGGACCTTCTGACAGTGACACCAGGGGGTGACCAGGGGTGGCTGCTCGGCGCTTCTGCCTCTGTGTGAACCCCCAGTCCTGCGTGTGCGCCTCCCGGCAGGCAGGGCCCAAAGACAGGGGCCCCCCGCCCTCCAGCCACCAGCCCCAGGGAGAGCGGGCGGCCAGCGCCCGGTCTGTCCCGCCAGATGGCGGCCTCGCTGTGTCTGGCAAGCCCCATCCTTCCCCGCGGGAACCTCCAGTCGGAGGTCAGCGGTCCGACCCGCACCCACCCCTGCTCGGACTTGGAGCCCATTCACTGACCGCCACAGCTGCCCGCGCCCCAGAACCTTGCCTTCGGATTAAACACTTCAGAAAAACAAGCGCAGAAGGCCTGGGAGAAATGGCCAGTGCCTGTCTCTCAACCCTGGGACTCACTGTTCCCTTTGAAAAGGGGTGAGCTCTGCCGAAGCGTGTGCCTGCGCCGCCCGCGCTGGGCCCGGATCTGTACTCAAGCAGCCGCCGCGAGCACAATGGCCGGGGCCGGGCTCCTGCGGGTCTGCCTCCTGCTGGTGCGGCTGTCACCGGCCCTGGAACCTGTCCTAACCGCCACTGACCAGGTGGCCTCCCGGGGAGCAGGACGAAGGGGAGGTCAAGGCCTTTCAGAAGGGCTGCTTCCCTGAGGACCGCCGAGGGCTTCGGGGGCCACTTACCAGCCGCGACCGGACCCTCTTGGGGAGTTCCTCGTCCAGGGTGAAGATGTCCCCACGCTTCACCGTCAGCTGGGACCCGTCCTCAAACTCCACCTGCAAAGGGCAGCAGGCGTCAGGCATGGCCTCTGCTGCCTCCCGAGGGGCGCCCCAACTCATCGAGGAAGGGCAAGAGGCACAGGGGTGTAGGGGTGCGGTATGAAGAGCTTTGGGGGCTGCACACATGGGGAGCGCGGACCGGCCGAGGACGAGCGGCCGTCGACTTGGGCGGCTGGAATGCAGGTGACCCTCCTCCAAGACCACCGGCTGCTAAGTCATTTCTCTCCCACCACCGTGCGAAGAAACTCGCAACCATCCGGGTTAAAATAAAAAAAAATCAGGGGACTGAACCTTATGCTTAAAAATGCTTAACATGGTCAATTCACGTCACGTGTGTCATCTCCCACACGCGCCACCGGAAGACCTCTCTCTGGGGAAAACGGCGGCCAACCGACGGCCAACCGAGACCCCCGCTCCCCGGCGTAACGAGGGTGACCGTGTGCGCCGGCCGGGCAGGAGCCGGCCAGGGCCCCCCGCCCCCAGCACGGCCCGCAGAGCAGGGCCCGCTCACCTGGTAGACGTGGCTCGTCACGGAGGAAATGAACCTGGCCTTGTACATGTTGCCGTCCGCCCACCGCAGCTCCACAAACTCCCCCTCGGGCGGGGGTCCCAGCCGGACGCAGTCCCTGCTCTGCAAGGGAAGAAGGCGGTGGGAGGTGAGGCCCCGGGCGCCCTGGCCTGCTGGGGGGGCGGCCGGCGGCTCCCACCCCGTGCTGGGCGCGCTCATCCGTCTAAGGGCCGGTGCTGGCAGCGAGGAGTGTGGTGGCGGGCCGGGCCCGAACTCTCACGGTCGCCCTGTGGGCACAGGGACCCCCAGGCTGCAGGCTTGTCTGGACCTGACCTCCCTCCACTGTGTGTGTGTGCAGAACCCACCCTGCAGAGTGGGGGGCCCCCTCCCCTCGCCCGTGCCCCCCCTTCCCCGCGCCGCTCACAGTAATGCTCTCCGGGTACAGGTTGTCGCTGTAGGACCCGTCGTCGAAGTTCACCTCGTAGAAGGTCTGCGCGCTGGCGCCGATGACCCGGCAGCGGTAGTAGAGCCCGTTGCGGTTCTTGGTGATGACCGTCTGGCCCAAGGACACGGCCCTCAGGAACTGGGCCTGGGGGCGGGAGGGGACAGGGCTGCGTCAGCGCGGGCGGAGGCTGGGGGCGGAGGGCGGGGGCAGGCGGGGCACTCACGGGGTGGCCCCCTGACTTGTGCTTGAAGCAGGTGATGGAGACGACGTAGGGCCAGTCGTCCGGCTCCATGAGGACCCCGGCGGCGTGGGCGCAGGTCACGTGGAAGGACGTGGAGCAGTGCTCGCACGAGCACTGGATGCAGGCGCCCGACACCTTCTTCATGCGCTTCCGGCAGTACACGCACTTCTGGGGGGACAGCAGCAGAGGAAACGGGGCTGGGAGTCTCCCCGGAAAGGCCCTCGGCATCCAGGGCGGCAAGGCAGCGGCCCCCGCAGTAGGCGAGGCAGAGGCACGGGGGGCAAAGCCCGCGGAGCACCGTGTGGTGGCCGGGGGTCTCGCCCTTGGTGGAGAGTCCCCCAAACCGAGCCAGGGGCCTCCCTGGGAAACACTTGTGGACTCTTTCCCACAAGCCCTCTCTGCAGGGCTGCCTCGGACAGGCACTGAGGAGCCGGCCACATGCACGTCCCTGAGCCGCCCGAGCGAGGCCCCCACGCGCCGCCCCGGGGACGGACCCTGAGCCCATGACACTCAGGAAGAGAACCAGACGCAGGAGGTCATAGGGGGTGTGAGTCCACGCGTGTGACACGCCCAGACCAGGCTTCTCCACGGACTGGAAGGGGGCTCGTGTGGGTGGGGCTGGGGGAGGGGAGGTGACAGTGATAGGGACAGGATTTCTTTTTGGGTAGATGGAATGTTCTGGAACTAAATATTGGCCACAGTTGCCCAACTCTGGAAATGTATTTAAAAAGCTACTAAACTGTGTACTTGATAATAAGAAATTCTACCTCAATTTTTAATACAAGGCACCGTGGAGTGGCCTCCTCCACGAGGGAGCTCCTCACCCCCCCCACCGGTCACACACTGTGGGACAGCCCCCACCCCCCCCCGCCCAACAGTCCCCATGCCGTCACTCTGAGCATTTACTCAGCGGGCCTTTATCGCTCTGTAAACCATGTTCAAAAGCCAGATAAGCAGCTCAGCAAAGGGCGCCGCAGGAGCGCGCCCAGCACCGATCGATGGCAATGAGATCTCGTTATTAAACTGTCGATACCTAATCCCCGCCAGCCTGCGGGGACAGGCACGGACACCGCAGGCGGGAGCGGCGTTAACCCTCCAGGACTGGGCCTCCTCGCACAGGTGGGAAGGCGAGAAGACATGCGGCAGGCCCAGGGCAGGGAGCGGGGGTTCCCGCCACCAAACCAGTGG
Organism: Neogale vison; assembly: GCF_020171115.1. Taxonomy (NCBI): domain Eukaryota; kingdom Metazoa; phylum Chordata; class Mammalia; order Carnivora; family Mustelidae; genus Neogale; species Neogale vison. The sequence continues at coordinate 220,925,238 of NC_058096.1, forward strand.
GGCCCCGAGCAGCCTTGCTGTGCCTGCCGCCGCCAGGCCGGACCCCAGCGTGGAAAGCCAGGGGAACCCGCGGCCATGCCTGACAGCACAAGGCATTTCAGCCCATGGGTGGCAACTCCTCGCTGAGTTTCTGCATTCGTTAGAACAAGGGCCAGGCCCTCCCACCCCCGCCACCTGGCAGGACCGCCGGTGCTTGGGGGCAAGGGGGTGCAGGGGGGCGGCAGATATCAGTGGAGAGAGCGGCAGTCTGGGGGAGCTGGGGGCCATTGTGTGGGGACGCTGGCCAGGGAGGGTGCTCCACCTGAAGACCTCCCCGAAAACACACACACCAGGTCCCACGTCCTTAGCCCACCCCTCACACCCACTCCCCTGCGCCTGCCCAGCTCCTCGTGTGGACTGCCGTGAGCCCTCCACCTCGAAGCCGGGCCGGCAAGAGAGCAGAACAGATTCGAAGTGTCTGGCCCCGAGCAGCCTTGCCTCTCCCACTCTCACAAGCTGATCCTTCCCCCTCGGAGTCCCCACCAGACTCCAACGTTCCTCTGGGGACCAGCCCAGCCTGGTGATGAGGGCGAGTGTGGGGGACGATCTGGCGACCCCAACAGGTAATCTGCGTTTAGGCCACCCTGCTAGCCAGGACCCCGCAGTGCCCAGGGCCGGAGGCCCGGTAGTCCTGGGGACAGACAGATGGGGACCAGGAGTGGCCATCCCTGAGACGGCGGCCAGGGCGGCTGGGCAAGCAGGAGTTAACTGCTGGCTTCCTTGCGAGGCTCCATTAGGCAGTACAAGTGAGCCTCGTGTAGAAGGATTTTTAATTCATCGTTACAAGTGCTGGTAATGAAGAGGCTGCAAGCTGGAAATGTCAGATGATCCATAAAGCGTCTGGGAGGGATGGTCTACCACGGACACCACGCGCCGCACCGTCACCCCACCTGAATAATGGAGCCTCTCACGCCCGTGCTCCTGCAGGAGCCCCCGCCGGCTGCCGGCCTCTTCCTCATCGCCCATCCGCACCTGGCGGGCCCAGCGCCGGCCACCCCCTGCTCCACGGCCAAGGCCCCCCACCCCTCCCACACGGGCTCCCTCCAGCTGCCCACTCGACCCTGCCAGAGGGCCCCATGCCCGTGGGCTCTGAGCACCACACCCCCAAGGGACTCCCTTGGTTGAAGCCCGCTCTAGCGCGTGCCTGCCCTCGGCCCCAAGGAACAGCTGGGGTGCCCCAGGCTTGGGGAAAACCAGGGGGAAAAGCCGCCGGATGCTGTCAGAGGCCACAAGACACACCCCTGGGTGTCAGGCCCCCCGCACACATTATCCCAGCAGAGCTCACCAGGCAGGGCAAGGACAGACCTGAGAGCAGGAGCTGGGCCGCAGATGGCTTGACCCCGCACTGGATGGTCGGGCCCAGTTCATACTGGCCACGAGGAGGCCTCGCAGGCGGCCACAAGCGGCCCAGTGTACAGACGGGAAGGCCAAGGTCCACAGGGGCTCAGGGGTCCGTCCGATGTCACGCGGCAGGCCACTGGCCTGCTCACAGTCACGCTCTGCCCATTCTGGCTGCTGCCCCAGGGTGACCACCGCTGGCTAGGAGGTGGCGCGAGCCCCTTGAGGCCACACTCCGCCCGAGGCTAACTGGGTCCTCCCTGTGGAGGGCAGGACCATGTGCTCCGGCGGGGCCGGCTACAGAATTCCTACAACTCCACGGGGAAGAAAAGCAGCCCCCGAGTTAAAAATTAGCAAAGGACGTAAACAGGAATTTTTCCACAGAAGGCGCAGACAGGTGGCCAACAGGCACATGGAAAGACGCTCACCGTCCCTCACCGCAGGGGAGAGCAACCTGAGCCGCACTGAGACGCGGCCTCACCCCTGGCCGGACCAGCACGGCTCAAATCATCCCCACCCCTGCTGCGGGTGGGAGCGCAAACGGGTGCGGCCGCGCGGGAAAACAGCGTGGGGAGTCCGCAGGAAGTCACATACAACCAGCAGGAGCGCCTGGCCGGCTCCACTGGTAGGACATGCACCTCTCCGTCTCGGGGTTGTGGGTTCGAGCCCCGCATGGGTTGCAGAGAGGACTTAAAAAAATAGAACCACCTCACAATCCAGTAATTCCACAATAAGGGACTGACCCAAAGGAAACGAAAACAGCATCTCCGGGGGGCATCTGCCTCCCGGTGCCCACAGCAGCCTCATCTGCAGTGGCTGGGACACAGAAAGGGCCACACGCCCACCCGCGGAGGAAGGGATCGGGATGCAGTGTGGCCACACGGAGTATATCACTCGGCCGCAGGAGGCCAACGCTGCCATCAGCAGCCGCACAGACACACCTCGAGGACGTCACACACAGCCACGGGGACGGGCCCCAAAGGACACGTCCTGTGTGACCCCACTCACAAACTCCTGGATGCACAGAGCAGAAGGGTGGCCGCAGGGGCCGGGCGGTGGCGGTTCTGTATGCATCAAGGCCGGTGGGCCTGCTGAGCAAGCCATGCTCCTCCGGCCGCGGGACCACCGTGGAGCTCCTGGTAACCAGACCAGCCTGGGCGCCAGAAGGCCCGAGATGCGCACGCTGCTTGGCTGGGCCACGGACGTCTCTGCACAGAGACCCCAGAAGCCAGGGACCTGGGGCACCTTCAAACCAGACTCGATGGCATCCGGCTCCCAGGTGGCTGCCCTGCACTCCCGGGCGAGACGCGGGGCACCTACCAGCTTCCACCGCTGCTCAGGGATGGCGCTGATGTCCACGGGGTGGCGCTCCATCACGTTCAGGAAGCGCGCTTCGGGGACAGCAATGGCGCAGATCACGTGGATCCACCTGCGGCAGGAGGCTGGGGTCAGGACTCAGGAGGAACCCCGCCCCTGGGCCCTGGGATCACCTCACAGCCCCTGCGGGGCTGACAGGACCTTAAGGGGCATTCTGGGCCAGCGGCTCCTCCTGGTCCCCCCTGCATTCCCTCGGGGCCCGAGGCCACACACCCAGGAGGGGCCCCTGCCACCCACCTCCGGTCGGTCGTCATCTGCAGGGCTCCTCCCCGGAGGTTGCAGAGACAGCACTCCTGTGGGAACCAGACGACCCCAAGGTGAGGGGCGCAGGGGGCCGCCTCTCTGCCCTGGGGCCCACAGTCCTGCCAGCTCCACCTAGCGGCCGCGGATGGGACGGGGCGGGGGCTCCACCCCTGCCTGTCCAGGTTGAGGAAACCGAGACCAGGGGAGGCGAGGCGGCCAGCTTGAGGTCCCCGGGGTCCCGGGCCCAGCTCCCCCCATGCCCAGGCCTCAAGGGCTCCCAGAGCACCACCAGCTGCCAGGGGGCGGTACCGCAGTCCAGGCGTGGGCCGCGCACCGGGAACACGTCCAGCCTTCGTTCACCAGCTCGGGGCGGATGCCGTAGCAGCCTGCAGGACAGGGGAGGGGGCCGCTGAGCCGGGGCGCACACGGAGCCCACAGGGCCCTTCTGCAACGCGGCAGCAGCGCTCTCTCCCTGAATCCAGGCCGCTGCGCACAGCGGGAACCGTCTGGAAACGGCTCCTTTGGAACTCAAGTAGGGCGAGGGCGAGCAGGCCCCCTGCTGGGCAGCCCTTGCTGGCTCCAGTCCAGCAGAGGAGGCCCAGGCTCTGCAGGCCATGGGAGGCCGGCAAGCCGGGGAAGCGGCCACGCAGGCGTGCACGGTGCAAAGTGCGCCTCACGGTCCTGCAGTTCAGACGGCTGAGCTGAGCAGGCCAGGCCCTGTGTTCAGGCAGAGTCCCTGCTCAGGAAGCCAGAAACTGGAGGCCCTGGGTGATGCGGGTTTGCTTAGGACCTTGGTCCTGGCTTAGAAATGGGCAGAGGGGCAGGGAGGTGAGGGGCAGAAGGTCAAGAGGCCATGCCCTAGGTCACCATCCGACAGTACCCTTGGCCACCTGGGGTCCCATCACCTGGCAAACAGGGGCTCTGCCAGCTGCAGTGGGCCACAGCCAGAGATAGAGGGCCCCAGGGGGAACACAGGGAGACGGCAGGGCGGCAGAGAGGTAGCCTTCTGCTGTGTGCCCCAGAGGCCCCGAGGGACAGCAAAGTGTGCGAGAGCTGGAGCCCGGCCCTGTTCCAAGCCCTGGGGACACTGAGCCAAGCTCTAGGCCTAGTGGGGGCCGGACTCCTGGAGGAAGAAGGGCTCCACCTCCCCACAGGGCCCGGTGGACACCTCTGCCTTCCGGCCCAGCGCACCCCGCAGCCCTACTCAGGCCCCTCCCGAGGGTGGGCTAGGCCTGGGCCTATCGGCCCAGAAGCACATCTCACGCCCCCACCCAGCAAGGCAGAGCAAACAGGCTCCTGGCCCGGGGACGATATGAGCTCTGGGCAGGCCTCTGCAGGGGCTGGTGGAGATCTGTGGCTGCCTTCCTCCACGGGGCGGCCCATGGAGCTGGACGGCTCCAGAAGCTTCTTTCCGGTCCCAGGAGCTCGAGCTCGCAGCTGCTACGCCTCAGGCCTGAGAAGGGGCAGATGCCCACTTCCTCGTCTTGGGCCAAACGCGGCCCTCAGGCTCTGGGAGAGGGTGGTCGCCCACAGCAGAGGGAGGCTGGAGCCCTGGACCACTCCAGAATTTCTGCTTTGCCATCTGACTCCTGCCCCAAAGTGCACAGTTCGACAGTGTCGCGGCACTCTGAAACGAGGGAACGGACACCGCATTCCTTCCTGCTGCTGGCCAGAGCCCAGGGGGAGGACAGACCTCAGTGGAACCGTCAGACTCGGCCAGGGGGAAGGCCACTCCATGACGCGAGGTCCTGTGACAGCCCCCAGACGGCAACCCACGGACGGGGCTTGCTGGCTCCGTAGACCCAAGCACCACCCCCGCCGCCGGGGGAGGGTGAAGCAGGGGAGGCCCTCGGGGAGGGGGCCGCAGAGCCCACAGCTGTCCGCTCCCCGGCCGCCGGCCCAGCCCCAGCACTCACTGGCGTGGACCTGCAGGCAGCACTTGGCGCAGGCTATCAGCAGGCTGGTCCCGTCGTCTCCGATGTAGGAGTTGGAGGGGAGGGGCTCCGTGTTCTCGCCGCTGGCGGTAAAGCACATCTCCGGGACCAGCGGCCGTGTCTTCTGGCCACTTTTGGAAGGCGGAGCAGCCGAGGGACCCTCCCCGAGGGAGGCCTGGGGAGCCTCCTTCTCGGTCTGTAGGGACTGGAGGAGGAAAAGGAGGGAGCTACCTTCAGAGAGGGGTCCATCGGGGTGGGCAGGACAGCTGACATGGGCAAAGCAGGCTGGGCACGGTGGCCATCCTTGACTCTGCCCTCTACTCGGCCCAAGCAGCCCTGGCCTGCTTCTCACTCTGCCCTGCGGTTGCCTCATCCCACCCTCCTAGCCCTCCACTCCGACCCAACATCCCTCAAAAGATCGTCTTCAAACACAGTCAGACCCTGTCTCCCTCCCCCACTGAAAACCCTTCCACTTAGGGTCACACTCTGGCACATGGCCCTCGATCAAGCTGCTCCAACCACACCAGCCTCCTCGCTCCACCTCTAACACCCCGGGAGCCAGGCACCATCCCACCCCAGGGCCTTTGCACGTGCCCTTCCCACTGCCAGAACATTCAGAGGTCTGCTCCTGTGTGTTCTTACAGCCCAGCCGGCCCACAAGACCAGTGGCCCCCAGCCCACCCCTCACCCCTGCTCCGTGTGTTCTTGTGATCCTGACCATGACTGACACTGTTTCACCTGTGAATCTACACGGCGAGTTCTCTCCACCTCTGACGTATGTCCCGTAAAGGTCTCACTAAGCCCCCAGATGCCATCTCATGAAGAGATGATGAAAACGTCCTGCCCGCGCACCCAGGTCCCGCACCCTCCAGGCCCGTCTCAGGACACCCCCAGAGGAACAGCTGCGCTGCTCCTGGGCTGGGAGGGGCGAGCCCTGCTGGAGGTTCCCCGCCTGGCATCTGGGGTTAAGGGTACGGCTGGTTCCCATCAGGAAGAATGCCCAGGCACGGCGTTTGTCCCCTTCGTGGGGCAAGTGAGGCCTGCTCCCTGACTCAGAGCTGTGCCAGCAGAAGCCCACACCGGACTGTGGGCACACGAAACTGAGCCACTGGACTCAAGGAGATTCGCATCTCGGGCCGGAGTCCCCAGCCCCTGACTGCCGGCAGCACTAAAGAGGGTCATGCCTAGAGAAGGCAACTGTTCTGTCCCGTCTGCCTGGAGACGGTACCCCACGCAGCATGAAGCAGCAGCGTCCTTAGGACAAGCACGCTGCCCCCGGCTCGGGGCACAGACCTCGGGGCGACTCAGCTAAGTGGGCACTGGGCTAGGAGCCTGGAGACGGAGTCCTGTCCTCCAGGGATCACAGTCGAGGGGCTTATAAACAGAGAATGGGAGCAAGAGTAGAAGTGGGCAGGAGAGCCTGGAGAGGACGGTGTGCCCGGGGACAGCAGGTCCAGGAAGGCTTCATGGAAGCGGCGACAGCTGAGCAGACTCAAAGAATGAACAGAAATCTGTCTGGCGAGGCAAGGGGCTGAGTGGGTGGGTGGTGGGGACCCTGGGGGTCAGGAGGGAGCACACTGTCACTGTGTGTGTGATGGGTGGGGCTGCGGGGCCAATCCCAGGGCAGAGGAAAGCCGTGGGGACATACTGATTCTGAGGCCGGTGGTGAGCCTGGGGGTCTCCAGCCGGGGACCACACGGCCGGTGCGGCCTCGCGAACATGTGCCCAGGGCTCAGTGGGGCACCCACAGGAAGGGCTCCTGCCAGGGCAGGGGAGGGAGAAAAGAGCTAGAAGGCAGGTCACGGGGGGGGGGGGGGGGGGGGGGGGGGGGGCCTGCAGGGAGGAACCAGAGGTTAGGGGGGCAGGATCTGGTGGATGACAGCTTGAGAGGGACTGCGGGGAGAGCCCCGGTCCCTGACTTGGGAAATGGGACAGAGTGGGGCCGCGCTGAGAACTAGTGCCTGGCTCGCCAGAGGTGCCCTGGGGCTCCTAGGTGGTGTTAGGGTGCTTGCCCTGCCCCCCACCCCACCCCCGCTCCGCCTCGCGGCTGGGCCCACCGTGGCCAGCCCCCTGCTGCTCCTGGCCACCCAAGGCCCTGCCCCCCCCCCCAGCGGCCCCACTTCCAGGCCCACTGAGAAGTCCCTTCCTGCCTAAACGCAAGATACCGGGCTCTCCCTACCTGCCTTCAGCTTCACGTGCCCCCGAATGCCCAGGGCTCCCGCCCATGGCCCCCCACACCCCGGCCACCTGTGTTCTCGGTCTCCACCGCCCGCCCCGCAGCTGCCGGCACCCACCTGGCTGTAGGGGTAGAAGAGGGTGCAGATGGCGCAGAAGGGCTCGGTCAGCGCGGCCGCGGCATTGAACTTCCTCTCGGCCTGGAAACTGGCAGCCCTGTTCTTCCACTGCAGGGAGAGCAAAGGCCTCAAGGCCTCGGGGTCACTCATGTCCTCCTCCCCAGAGAAAGGGAAGGCTTCTAGAGGAAAACAGGAGGGCGGGAGAGGGCGGAGAGAAACCTCGGCATGGCTGGCCGCCCAGAGGAACCTTCCTTCCCTGCCCTGCGGCCCGGTACTGCTGTGAGCATCGGTGGGGACAGGTCCCCGACCTCAACAGAGCCGAGAGGAGCTCGGCTTGGGGGGGGATGTCACTCCGGCACACGCGGGGACTACCACAAACGAGACGACCCCCCACCTTGCCTGCTACCTGCCACCGCGGCTGGTCTCATGTCCCAGCCAGCCATGCCCCAATGTCCCCAAGTCCCGTTGCTGTGTTTCCTGAGGACATGGGGCTGAGCCACCCCAAGAAGCGGGGGTGTTCACTCCCGAAGCCCCAACCTTCACAGCCGCTGGGCCAGCAAGGCACAGTGGGGAGAGAAAGCCCTGGGACTCGGGATGCCCGAGAGGGAGACCGCGGTCAGCACAGACCCCTGGGGATGGAGGTGCAGATCTTCTACGCCCCGAGGGGCTGGGCCAGACTCAAGGACCAGGACTGCTCAGTCGGAGGAGGCCCCACACAGGCCTAGGCCCCCTGCAGGTGACAAGAGCTGCTGGCCTGCCTTCTGTCACCAAAGATCACAGGACACACGCTGGGCTCTAGGGTTCCTGGGGGTCTCACAGAAAAGAGGCACAGCTTCATCCAAGGGGCCCACGAAGTGGGGGTATGGGAGGCCTCAGAGGCACCTTCTGGCACCTTTTGGAAACAATACCAACAGCCTTTAGCTGCCTGCAGGGCTCTGGTGCGTCTGGCCCTCCCGCGAACTCCCCCTCCTCTTGGGGCTCTGGCCCTGCAGATCCCAGGCACCTCCCGAACCCCTCTTCACCCTAGCCTTCAAAGCCGATTCAGAATGAAAGGAGCTGTCCAGATGACATGCCAATTCCACGGGCGGCGTACACGGAGAGCAAGCTGGCTCAGCGGGCTTTCTGCAAGAGGCCGTGGCTCGGCTCTCGGCAGCATCCCGGCCCCAGCTCCACTTCGCCTTTGTTCCAACCCCCCCATGGACAGCTAGGGCCACCGGGAAGGGACCAGGCGAGCAGGCGGCCGGGCCCCAAGTCAGGTCACATGCGGCTCAGGGAGCAGCCGCCTTGCTGCTCCCACACATGGGCCTGGGTCGCAGAGCCAGGACACGTCCGCGGGGCAGTCCTCACGCCCACCCAGCCCCGCGATTCTCAAACCCCAGGTCACTTCTCAAAGCCCAAGGCAAGGGTGCACCCGGCACGCAGGGCACAGGCACGCCCTTCAGCTCCCTCGCTCGCTGGCCCGCTCTGTAGCGTCCCGGGGGCCTCCTCTGCACCCAGCACCCCAGCAGATTCCGAGCCCGTGAGAGAAGGCACGATCCTCACCCACCCGGGGGCCAGCTAGGGACACGGACACACAGGGCCACGGGAGTGGGGGGCGGCCAGCCCAGGCCTGGGGCAGGGGGCTTCTGGCGGGGACAGGAGAGGGTCTCACAGAACGTGAGAGCTGCGGCGTGGCCGGAGCACAGGCACAAACAGCTACGCACAACAACCCAACCTGGCATTCCCGGCACCCACCGCGGGCTCGCCACCACGGCAGGACACCTCGCAGGACTGGCAGCCCCCATCTTCCAGACAGGGAAACCAAGGCACACAAAGGTAAATGGCACCTGTGGTCTCGGGCTCCGGGCAGCAGGCTGTGGTTTGAGCCCCCCACAGGTCATGGTGTCCATTTCAGGCCGGGGACCAGAGCAAAGCAAGCACCCCAAGGTGGGAAGCGGAGCCCCCAAGATGGGGGTCATGCCCTGGGGTGTCTCTGCAGGGCAGCCGGGGCGTGGCTGCAGGGAGCACTGCAGGCCAAGCAGGGGCCACTGGGTCAGGTGTCCTGCAGGGGGAGGGGGTCCGGGGGCCTCACCCTCATCACTCGAGGCCTCCTGCTTGACCACGGTCAGTGGGGAGCGGGTGGGCGGCTTGCCCAGGGGGTGGCGCCGGCTCTTCTTGATCTCCATCTTCAGCTTGGAAAACGTGGACGGGGCCTGGAAGCAGAGGAGGCAGCGTGTGCAGAGGGCCCGACTGCGAGGCATTGCGGAGCCCAGCCCATCAGGACAAAGCGAGAGACCCGTGTCCCTGCCCGCAGGAGCGAGGACCCTGGAAAGGGGATGGCCGGGAGCCGCGGGGGCCATTTCCGATGAACAGGACCAGGGTGGGAGCACGGGGCAGCCCCCCTACCTGCACCTCGCCGGCTCCGCTCTCCTCCTCGGGACCCGTCAGCTCCATGGGGGCCGCCTGCTCCTTCCAGGTGGGGCCCCTCTGGGCAAAGTGCTCAAAGGCCTGCTGGCAGGACACGCGGCCCTTGTCACACGCCGTGCCGGGCCGCGGCACCACATACAGCATGGGGATGATGGGGCGCGGCTTCACCTCTGGCTCTTCGCCAGGTGCCTCGGGGGGCACGACGTTGAGAGGTGGCGGCAGGGGGTTCTCCTCAGCGGGCGCGGGGCCCGGGGCCAGTACCGGGGGCTCCAACGGGGGCAGCGGCCGGGGCGCCTCCTCGGCGGGGAACTGGGTGGGTGGGGGCGGCAGCCGCTGGGGCAGGAGGGGGTGGGGGGGGTGCGGAGGACCATAGCTCTTCTTCTTCCTGTCGCTCCTGGCCTTGGCCGGCCGCAGCTTGCCCCTCCCGTCTTCTGTGGGGAGAGAGGAGAGACAGGTCAGAGCCCCTCCTCCCCACCGGCCGAGGCAAGAAGTGGCCTTCCCCCACAAAACACACGCTTCCAGCAAGTTCAAACGGCTACCACGTCCCCCTGCTGCCCAGTGGCGGGAGATGAGCCACACCCAAGCCTCGGGGCAGCCCCTGGCCCCTCTCCTGGAACAAGGAGTGAGAAGGCAGGCGGGAAGAGCTGCTCTGTGCTTCTGGGCTCCTGACGGGGGGGGGGGGGGCGCCCCCAGCGTCCTTGCTGGGGAGTGTGGCAGACGGGAGGATGGGATCAGGGCTCTGTATGTTTCCAGGGTTCCTGCGGGCGGCCCGCGCCATTTCTAGAAAGTGCCACCTTGACCAGCAAACGCGGAGAAGAGGATCAAACCTGAGCAGAGCGCAGGAGCCACACGGGCCTGGAGGCCGCTGCGGAGGGCCGCCGCTGCGGGGTGCCCGATGGGGCAGGTCAGGGAGGGAGGCGTGGCCGCAGCGGCATCCTAACTCAGGGCCGGGACATCCGGCAAAGTGAATGCGCTACGGTATGTCGGGCAGAATTTCAGGACCCAGACAGGCCCTGGTCCCAGCTCCCAACTGTGAAAAGCAGCAGAGACTCTGCAGACATGGCCGAGGATCTCCGCCCAAGGGGGGACCCCAATGCTCCCAGTGCATTAACGGGGATTTGGATCCATAGAAGCCCGGGCTCCTTCCCGGCTGCGGTCAGGGGGAGGGTCACCGCGGTGCTGCTGGCTCTGACGATGGAGAAGGGGCCGCAAGTGGAGGATGCGCCACCCCCGTAAACTGGAGAAGGCGGGAACACAGTCTCCCCTGGAGCCTCGGGCCTGGCCTGCCGCACTGGAGAATGGGCACGCTGGCTCAGGCCCTCAAGTGTCCCGGCTTCTCAGGGGCGAGACGTCATGGAAGCAGAGGCCATCTGCTCTGCCCGGGGCCGAGGGCTTCCTGAGAACCCGGGATAAGTTGGTTGGCCTGCCAAGGCTCTGGGCCAGGCCCCCGGCCCTTCCCACCTCTCCCCACTGCCCCCCATCTTCCTCCGGTCTTCGGCCAGCACGCATCCTGTGTTTCTCAAGAGGCTCCGCTGGTCCTAAGTACGAGGGGATGCCCGCCCTGGCCTGGCTCGTGCCCCAGGTCCTGAGCATCGCAGGGGCCCATGGCACTCCTTGCCCCACCCATCACCCTGCTCCGCCTTGAGGAGGCCTGACTGCTCCCTAGCCCCCACCGCTGCCGCCTGCACCCCAGGAACAGTAATCTGGCTGAGGCAAGCCCCTAACAGACGCTCTGCTCCACAGACAAAACCATTTCTGCCCTCCAGAGGCTGGGCTCGGCAGGCCCCTGCAGAGAAAGGCAGCCTGTGGATGTGGGCTGGGGGGGGGGGCGGCTGGGGTGCTGTTGCACAAGGTGGGGGGAGAGACATGATGTCGGGGGGGGGGACATGGAGGGGAGAGATGGGGAGGGGTGGCGGGGGGGCCCAGGACATCAGCCTCACAGGCCGGTGGCAGTGGCGAGAGATGTCATGTCTAATTTATGGAAAGGGCACCGGGCCTGCCCTATTTGTGTAAATGGTACTTTCTGATCAACAGCTTTGTTCTCAAGGAAACTCAACACTCCCTCAGCCCTGATCCGCCAACTTCTCCAATGGAAATCAAGCTGAGCTCTGCCCCTGCCTGAGGACAGTGGGACCTACTTACTGTCGGTTCGCTCCCCAGCAAGAGGCTCTGCTGGCAAAAGGGAACATGCCAGGCCCCTGGACTCTGGCAAACCATGGGGATGCACACCCAGAGCACCGTTTTAGGGGACAAGCCGGAGACCAGAAATGACACCTGGGTGCTCGGTGCTCTGTCCTTGACACGGGGACCGCCACAGGCCCAGGGCAGGGGCCTCACCCATGGGACTCTCTCGAGCCCCTCACATGCCTGGGCCTCAGGGAACCTTGGAACGGAGCAGGTGACGGTCACACAGACAGGGCTGAGGGTCCCAGCCAGGGGTCTCCCCAGCACATGAGCCTCTCCCCTCCCCCAAGAATGGGAGGGAGTTCCCCTCCAAGCGGAGGCTCTTCCCGCAGGCTTTTGGAAGAATGGGCTAAGCCAGAGCCAAGCACACATCCGCCCAGCTCTGGATCTGAAAGGCCTGCTCAGCTGGGGAGCACACCTGTACGGCCCCCAAGTTCACCAACGGGAGTGCACGAGAGCATCTGGAAGGTCCACACCCCTGAGCTCAATGTCCGCGGGGCTGCTGCCGTGGAAGGAGGGCTGGGGAGCCACCCCAAGTTGCTGCCCACTTCAGAGACCTCCCCCAGGCGGGAGAGCCAGTCCTGACTCCCAAAGTCCCAGCCACTACCACGGACGCCGCCCTCGTCCTGCACAAAGCCTGAGGCAGGCCTGCCCATGGTCAACTGAGGCTGAGGCCTGGCCGAACTATGCTAGGGACGTGTGTCCCGTGTGACCGGACAAGTGTGCAAGCGTAACGCAGAGCCCCTCACACACTCAAGCCCAGCCTCCACCCACTGCCGGCTGGGGCACCCGAACACACATCACGGCGTCAGGCCAGTCCTGACCCCTGCGGCTCCATCACTGTGGGGAGCCCTTGGCACTCCCTCCCTGAGCCCTGGGGGCTGGGCCAACCTTGAGGCCCTGAGAGGCATGGCCCAGGGTCTAGAGCCGGTCTGTCCCACGGGGTGGGGTCCCTCGTTGCACGTGTGCCCAACCCGGGAGGGACGACAGCGCAGTATGGACCAGCACTCCCGGGGCCCAGTGCTGTCCCCGCTCCAAGAAGGGACCGTGGCCGTACCGAGCCACAGCAGGTGGCTGAGTTCCCCGGAGATGGCCATGACCCTCCAGGAGGAGGGAACCCCAGATGGCCCAGCAAACCAGGACGGCCACGGGCTGCCTTTGCCTTTCTACTCTTGGGCTCGGGACCCCCGAGGTCCGCGGTGGACGTGGGCGGAGTTTGCTGGTCTGGGAGCCACAGGGCTCTTCCCAGACGGCCTGACCGCGGGAGCAGGGCGGGGACCCCAGCAGTGACCCCAGCCCCAGGCAGCCCTGAGGAGGCTTCCTCCTGGGGACAGTCCCGGCGCCGTCCGGTACAGAGCACCAGGCACCTGCACGAGGCGTGGAAGCGACAGCATTCACTGCTGTCACTGAGCAAACTCAAAACAAAAGGTCCCACTGCTGGCTCAACGTGACCCTCAGCGCTTCGAGCGTTCAGGGACATCAAGCAGGTATTAAAGGAAGCCAAAAAAGCACTTTAAAATTTTCCACTCGCCCCTGACGTGTATCTGCCGTCACCCCTGACTGTGAGCACTTGTTTATTCAGTGAATTCAGGGACCTCCCCTCCAGTGGCTGGAGGATGGCTCAGAGGACGCTTCTGCCCTTGGCACAGGCTGAGGCCGCCACATCCGACAGCCCAGAGGGACCGCTTCTGTTCTAAAGGGGCCACACACCCCCAGTCCTCCTTCCTCCAGGCCCTGGCGTGGGGCAGGGGCGGCGGGTCTGGAACGGGGGAGTGTGCCGGCCCCGAGCGGACAGCACCCCGCCCTCCCTGAGGTCCATGTGCCCCGAGGCGCTGACAGGGCCCCAGGGTGGGACTGGTGGGGGGAGGACAGGGAGGGGCTGCAGACGGGGAAGATGGGTCCCTGGGAAAGGGGCCTCGACAGGGCAGCTCTCCCTCGGAATCCCGAGACTCGGGGAGACCAGGCCCCTGGCGTCCCCAGGACGGGACTGGGCACAGGCAGCCAGGAGCCGGGGGAGCCCCAGGCGGGGGGCGGGGGCTGTGGGTGAGAGGCAGTTGTCTTTATTGAAGAGTCCGCAGGTTTGGGTAAAGACTCATTAAGTGAGCAAAAGCGGGCACGACTCCGTGGCTGAGCAGCTGGGTGAGCGCAGGGCACACGAGCAGGCGCGCCCGAGTGTCTGCTCTCCTGGCTATGCCCAGCCGGCCTCAGGCCGGTCCGCTCTGTGGGGAGCAGAGACGGCACTGGCCAGGAAGTCTCCTTTCCACGGACACCTTCGTCGCTCGTGAACACCTGAACCACTCAGCCGAGGAGTCCCCTTGGGCTCCCAGCCGGGCCCCAGTGAGCTGTTCCTACTCAGGCAAAAAGCCACGTCCAGCAAAAACTCAGTTTCCTACCCCCCCAGGCAGCCTGTCCCTCCGCCAGCCTGAATGCATGCCCTGGCATCAGGGAGGAGGTCTCTCATCCGACCAAGCCCACGGTGCCCACCCAGGCCAAGGGAGGCCCCTCACCGCTCTGGCCCTCGCCAGCTCTGCCGAGTCTCCCAACTCTTCGGGCCAGAGCCCCCCACGGGCCACATCACATGTTCCCCTCTCCCCCTCCCTGCGGCTCCATGGCCTCCAGGGTCAAATGCAAACACCTGATGAGACACCAGGCTCTGGCCCCCGAGCCCAGCTCAGAGAAATCACGATTTGCCCAACGTGGCCCAGGCTCCAGCCGCATCTGTCGGGACAGGTGTCTGATCACGGGCATTCCTTAGGTCCCAGGGCACACAGGACAGGGGTGCAGGGCCTAGAGGTCCATTGCTCGGGGACACCATGTTCCCCCCGCCAGACATGTGCCTCCCAGCTGCCCCCCACGCCCACCTGGGGCAGCGGGGGCGGAGGAGGGCACCGCAGAATTTCCTCCACCGACTTCAGCCCTGCTTTCTCCCTGTACACCCCAAATTCCCATTGTGAAGTCCTAACCCCAGAACTCGGGCTTCTGGCCTCCAGAGTGGAGAGGCCACGAAGTCCTGCTGTGGGAGGCCCGCAGTCTGGGGGGGCCTTGGGGACGGCTGCCTCCGCGGACTCGAGTGCCCTTAAACAGTGCACCATCCGGCTGGGCGTGTTCTGACTTGAAAGAAACCTACGGAGTGCGCCTATGCGTTGGGACATTCAAGGCCCCCTCTGAATGTGGGGATGCCCACCCCGCCTCGCCCCGCCCTGGGAAAGAACGGTGGCCTCCATCTCTGCTACCTGCCCGCCCCCATCCTTCCTGTGCTCCAACGGCTAGTCTGATCTCCGATAGGGCAGCCTGGCCTCTGCTGACCGCCCCCCTTCGGACCCCTCACTCCCTCATCTGTACTGAGGTCTGTACGCTGACACCTGACGGGAACTGTCGCAGCCCTGGGAGGAAGCCGTGTCTCCTATCTGCTGAGCAGCACCTCCTCTGAGCCCCAGACTGTACCCTGGGACGGAGGATCCCCTTGATGTCACATCCTCTCCGACACCAGCCCCGGGGCATGCGTATGCACCCGGCGGGATTCCAGCACAAGACTGGCAGAGCCGTGCCGGGCTCACGTGTCCCAACAGCCAGCCACCAGGAGGGAGACTGAGGACCGGGGCAGAACCTTCTGGTGACTTCTGCCTGAGCTGCGGCTGCCAGGGTCATCTGCCAACCAGTCTGCCCCCCTTCTCCCCGGGGAGCACCTCCCGTGTGCACGCGGGAGAGCAGCCGAAGCTGTCAGCGGGGAACACAAGAACAGCGGTGCCACAGACCATCGGCATTTCTGAGACCCTGTCCCCCCTGCTCCCCAGAATGCCAGCCAGCTGCCCGCTGATGCGGCCGCTAACAGCAGGGTGCCCTCTCACGGGGCGGGCGTCTCCTCTGTCATGGGCTGAGAGCTGGTGTCCCCCCAGATACAGACGCTGTGAGCCGAAGCCCGGCGGGAGGTGATGGGGGGGATGCAGGTGGCGCCCCAGGGAGTGGGATGGCGGGGCAGCCCGGCTCGCACCTCCCCACAGGGACACAGACGGCGGCTGGCACCGGAGCCGCCTCGCCAGCTCGGTCCGGGGCTCCCAGACTCCGGGGTGCACGCTGCTTTCAGTGTCCCCATCTGGCTCCCACTCACAGCAGCTGCGGCAGGGAGAGGCCACCTTCAGTTTCTGGGGGAAGAGGGTCTTCTCACAACACCTCCTCAAGTGTACATTTTTAGGAGACACCCCGCCCTGCCGAGGAAGCAACTGCATCGGACCCTTAAAAGCAGGGACCCTGTGACCACAGAGATGCGGCTCGGGGTCAGGAAGGGGATTCCCAGCCAGCACTGACCTTCCGTGGCCTCGGCCTCCCGACCCTGCGGCGGCGTCGGCTGGGGCTCCTCCTCCTCCTCCTCAGGGTCCGCCTCCTGCGAGGCCTCCTCCTTCAGGCTGCCGGGCTCCTCCAG
Source organism: Neogale vison (assembly GCF_020171115.1). Lineage (NCBI taxonomy): Eukaryota > Metazoa > Chordata > Mammalia > Carnivora > Mustelidae > Neogale > Neogale vison. The sequence continues at coordinate 220,941,473 of NC_058096.1, forward strand.
GAGGGTGGCCCCTGTGGCCCCTTCCCCTGGCGACTTGGGGTCTTCCGGCTTGGGCTTCTTGGGCTGGCTCCTTTTCCGGTGGGACCTGGAGAGGGACGGTCATCAAACAGGAGGTCAAATGACTGGGAGAAGTCCCATCTCTGTGCCCCACCACCCAGCTGGCAGAACAGAGCCCCAGAGGGGACCCGAAAGTCACAGGGCCGGGGCCAGCAGGGCTGGCTCAGGGGTAGGGGAGGTGGAAGGGGGACAGGCACGGGGGCCAAGTGGGGCTGAACGGGTGCTGATGGCTGGAAGGGGGGATGGTGGGGGGTGCTGACTCCGGGGTAGGGGAGCTGGAGGGGGGACAGGCTCGGGGCCGGGTGGGGCAGAGCGGGTGCCAATGACTAGGACATGGGGTGATGGGGGCGCTGGCTCGGGGGTAGGAGAGCTGGAGGGGGGACAGGCCGAGGGGACACGTAGGGCTGAGTGGGTGCTGATGACCGGGAGGTGGGATGGTGGGGGGCGCTGCCTCGGGGTAGGGGAGGTCGAGGGGGGACAGGCCCAGGGGCTACATGGGGCTGAGCAGGCGCCGATGGCTGGGAGGCGGAATGATGCGGGACGCCGGCTCGGAGCCGCTGTGGGGGGCGGAGGCAGGGGGCAGCCGGAGAGGCCTGCGCAGAGGGGCGAGGTGGACTTACGGCGGCCCCGGCCTCCTGGGCTGCTCTTTCTTCCTTTCTAGACTGGCCTTTCTGTCCTCCTCAGTCTTTCTCCAGTGTCTGTTTTCTTTCAGACTAATTTGTCTAGAATGTAAACGTCAGGGAGTTTTTCTCTAGCGCTTCTGCTGACTCCCCGGGTGCCTCGTCTAAGGGCCTGGCCTGGGGCACCTGCCCAGACCTGTGGCTCCGTGTCCCTCACTCGCCGGCCGCCGGAGCAGGGCCTGGTCTCACTCAGGGGTACGAGCGTGTGGGGGCGGCCCTCGGCCTTCAGCCCCAAGTGGGAAGTCATCTGAGGCTCGGCGACGGCGTCTCAGCACGAACCGGGGAATCGGTAAAAGGAAGGAAGGAACGCAGCCAGGCCGGATGGCCCTGCAGAGCCGCGGCCCGGGCCTCCCTGTCCAGCCTCGGGAACTGCCCAAGGAGGGGACGGAGGCTGGGGTGTGGAGAAGCCTGCCTCAGACACGTCACCGACACCTTCCAGGGCTTGGGGCGACAGCCCTGTGAAACCCCAGGCTCACGTCTCAAGACCCACAGCCTTTCTTCTCCCTGAGGGTCAGCAAAGCCAAGAGGCGCGCTGGCTGCAGCTTCCCTCCCCCTGGGGGCTCTCCGTGTGGCCCCACTGAGGTCAGTCTGGACATGGAGACCCTATGGGGGTTCCTATGGCAGCCGCACCTCCAAGGACCAAGAGGTCACCAAGCAAAGCAGGGCCTTGTGACTGGGGTTGGGTGGGGGCCTGGGGAGGCCTCGAGGGCTCCTGACGCCAGGACCGCCATCTCCCACCCAGGGGGTGCCCACAACAGCCCTGCTGTCCCAGGACACGGGGGCCTGACAGTTGCCTCATCACCTCCCATGTCTGCCCCTGCCGGCTCCTGGGGAAGGGGGGATCCCCTAACTGTCCCCTAACGGTAACTGCTGCTGGTCCTTCTCGCTGCTCAACTGCCTCGCTTGAGGGCCCCCTGGCTTGCCGCTGCTCATCTCCCCTGAGCCCAGGCGAGGCCAGGCTGACAAGCCCCGGGTGATGTTGGCACACGAACCACTCCAATGACGAAAGGCGGGAAGCAGGGAGCATTCCGGGGCAGGGAGTGTCACGGGCAGAAGCATGGCGTCACACACATCATGGCGTGCACATGTCACTGCGGGGGAGTGCGCAGGGTGCGGGGCAGGAGAACGCGCGGGCAAGGAGCCAGGCAGGAGGGGGGCATGGGAGCCAGGAGGTGGGGAACGCTCTCCAGCACCACAGAGCCACGGGGGGCTCCACGTGGAGGGACTTTGGGGAACGCGGGCCCCACATGGTAGCAAGCCCCGGGACAGCAGCAGAGCGCAGCTGGCTTGCGTCACCAGCTGTCTCCCGGGGAGGAGCATCTCTCCAGGTCCGGGAATGCTGCGGGGCAGGGTACCCACGAGTGAACCCCCCCCCACCGGCCCCAGGCAGCACCCAGCAGAAAGGAGTCCTCCTGCTGCCTACTCACCTGGCCGCGGTTTCCCGCAGCCCCCCTTCTCTCCTCCCCTCCCCCGACCCGGGGACGGGAGGCCACATCAGATGCTGCCCGCCGCGTGCAGGGCTGACCGGGGGCAGTCCTGTCTGTCCCAGAGAGCCCAGACCTGCCTCGGCCCCGAAGCACCATGGGGCTCAGAGCTCTGGGCAGCTCCAGCCGCAGGGCCAGACCCCAAGCCCCGCCAGTCCTGCTACTGTGGAGACCCCCCGAATGGGGCGGAGCCAGGCGGACGGCCACCCCTGCTGCAGAGCGGGGAGAGCAAGACGAATGTCAGCACGCAAAGAAAACACCCGTCTTGGGAGAACACGCGCCGGGAGAATGTAGCCGGTTTGTCGGGGTGGCGGGAAGGTGTCCACCATGCACTTCCAGGTCCCGCATCCGGCCAGAGCAGCCTTCTGCAGCGCCCCCACACCCCGCTGCCGGCCAGCGCACCGGATGGGCCACCTCCCCCACTCATATTTGTTTCTAGGCGTCCCTGCCCCGCCAGCAGCACAGACAGGAAGGCTGTGACCCCTCCTGCCACCTCCAGGCTCCCCACTTCTCCCCGCCAACTGCCACCACGGTCAGTGCGGTGACACTCAGACTTCAGACTTCCCATTTTCCGACTCCACAGGTGTCATTCACCTGTGCCTGACAGAGCTGCTCACTCGCTCCTCCTGGAGTTGAAACTGATTCGTCTTAGACACTTGGCCTTCCCAGTCATGTCCAAGCTCACAGCCTCGGACACAGGGCGTCCCGCAGTCCTCGGGGACACCCAGGGGCCTGCCCCCTTGAGACTGCCTTGGACGCTCCTGTGCAGGATCCGGTCCCTCGACAGGACATCTTTCTCACTTGACACCATTGTTTGGCTGGAGCACATTCTCCAGTAGCTTCCTCACAAAGAACGGGAAATCGGAGGCTTTACGTGTCTAGAAAGATCTTCATCCCTTTGCATGTTTAGGTTGGAATTTGATTAGGTAATTCCTTTTGGGTCATAAATCATCTCTCCTCTGACTTGGGAGCACCTTTTCCTCTGTGTGTTAGCTTGGAGCCCAAGTCTCATGCCTTTAGGGTCTCTTGCTCTTTATATGACGTAGCTGTTCCTTCCAGAAGTTTCTGGGACCTTCTGTTTAACCTGAGTTGTGAAACCACACAGTGACGCATGCATTGGCTCATTTTCATCCTCGGCATCAGACTTTTTAACCTGGAAACGCAGCATTTGGGTCCCGGCCAACGTTCTTTTCTCTCTTCCCAAAACGCCCTGCAGAGGCCGCAGTTGCCCGGGGAGCCTCTATAGCGTGATCTCCCTGTCCTCCTCCCTGTCCGACCTCTCGGCCCTGGGAGACTCCTCGAGCCCACTCCAGCCCACCTGTCCGTCCACTTGGAACCGGCTCTCCCCAAGCACAGGCTTCTCACCTGTGACACAGGCACCCCACCCCAGTGACCCCCGCGTGGCCAGGTGTCTGGAGGCTCCTTCGTGGCCGCGTTCTTCTCTTTGGTTGGAGATGCAGCCTCACACCCCATCTTCTGCTGGAGATGGGGCGGCGGGAACGCTGAGCCCTGCTGTGCCTCACTGTTGGCCTCCAGTCCCCTCTGGTCCCCCGCCCTGGAGGCGCCCAGGCCTTTCCAGAGTCCCCGGCCCGAGCCGGCCTGCTCCTTATCTGCACACCCTCGGATCCGAGCTTCCTTTCTGTGCTGCAAAGGTGGGGCTCACTTGACCCCCACCTCCTGTCCAAGTCTGCAGACATGGCTCAGTAGTCGCCGGCCCTCTGCTGTTCTGGGTCACTCCTGCATGGTCGTCATGGTGGGGTTTCAGGAGCGACTGGAGAAAACCACACACTTTACCCTCCAGGCTTGACTGCGGCCACGGCCATAAGTTCCTGTGAACCAAAGGCTGGGACTGAGTCTAAATAGCCACGCTCATTTTCAGTGTAGAAGCAGGTGTCCTTGGACCTCGGGCGGCAGGAGAGGCAGCGTGGGGGGCTCCTCTTGGACCCCTGCCCAGGTGGCAGGCTCCGGGTGGCCCCTAGCCTGGTCACCACCGGGGCCCAGAGCACCCAAGGTGGCAGCTCTCACAGGACCGGCCGCTGCCCAGGGAGCGTCCGCAGGGAGCTGCGGGCTGCCAAGGCCCCCGGGGCCAGCACAGCCGCTGCATCCAATGAACCCAGTGCCCAAGGCCCTTATCCCCACCCAACCCTGCCGGCTCCACGGGACACACTCCCCTTTCCCCTCAGAGACAAGCAGCTGAGCGGTGAGGAAAGGATTTCACCTTCGAAAAAAAAATTTCACGGTCATGTGTGCTCTCGGAGGAACAATGGAGGACACATTCGGCGGGCCACCATGGGTGGGCAGGCCCAGCGTCACAGGGCTTACTCCTCAGAGACCAGGAGGTACGTCTGTGGGGAAGGGCTCAGGAGCAGGGCCGGGGGGCCCCTGGCAGGAGCAGGCCCAGACATGTGATGACCTCTAGCCTGGCTCAGGGTGTCAGGCACAGCGAAGAGAGAGGAGACAGGACGCCTGTAGGTCAGCAGGCACCAGAGGGGTAGGAGGCAGGACCTGGGCTCCCTGTTTCCATTGAGACAAGAGGGTGGTGGGTGGAGAGCGGCCAGGGGGGCAGGTGGGGGTCAAGGTCAGCAGGAGCTGGCAGAGGCTGCAGAGGGATGCAGACCTGAGGGTCCCTGCGAGGGAGCGCACCCCCTCGACCTTGCGGTCTGCAGACAGCTGGGCCCGGCCAGCACGGGGCAGCTCGGGCGTATTGTGGGGCTGGCGTGCGGCTGGCAGGTCGCATACCCGCTAGAACAGGCGGTCGAGGCGGGGCGTTTCTCAAAGCCCTCATGCAAAGGGACAAGGAGCTAGGAAGAAAAGCCCGTGTGCGTCTGGAAAAGGGCTGCTTGTTCAGAACAGGGGGAGGAAGAGCACGGAGATGTTGGCCTGCGCTGGGCACCAGACCCCACAGAGGCCTGAGCTGCCCAGGCATGGGTCTGCCAGGTGCTCGGGACCCAAGAAGCCGCACACCAAAAAGCGGGAAGTTCACAGCTTTGTGGCCTTTGTCATGGGGCGGGCTCAGTTCACGCGACCAGATTTTGGCACAGAAGATTCATCCGCAGGTGGGCAACAAGGGTACAGATCATGCCTCCTGGAGAGGCCAACTCCTGACTTCTGCCTGAGGCCATATTGCAGGGGGAGCACTGTCAGAAGACTGAACCTTTTGCAGGGTGGGGACCTGTCTGAGCCGGTCTGAGCAAGGACCGAGGAGAAGCTGCAGGTCCCAGAGAAGGAGAAGGGGCCGCAGGGGGACTGGAGGTTTGGAGGAGAGCAGCAGGCAGGTGAGAAGGCCACCCCAACACCATGGCCTTGGGCAGGGAGGTCACACGGTGTCTGGGAACAGCTGCGGGTGTCACAACTAGGGGTGCTCCTGGCACTGAACGGGTGGGGGTCAGGGGTGCTCCTTCACCTCCCGCAGAGCCCAGAGTGTGCCCTCCCAGAGATGACCTGGCCCTGGAGTCCCCAGGGCTACGGGGAAAGACCTGGTCTGGGGACAGACCCAGCATCATCCCTCACCCCTGGCCCAAGCCAAGGACGCTCACGGGGAGCCACCCCTCCCTGAAAACGAACCTTCAGAGGCTCAGGGGAGCTGGCACAGCTGGTCAGGGCGGGGGGCCATGTGGCCCGGAGAGTCACATGGGACTTGGGAGAGTCACCGAGCTCAGGCTGAGGGGCAAGGGCAGGTGTCCAGCTTGGATTTTTCTGAGAAAGACCCCCAACCCCTAACTTGAAAGAAAAAGAAGGCAAATAGCCATATTTTACATACTAAAGACTTTCCATGCTATCCCTGGGAAGAAGGCTGATTTGTAGTTCGGTCCCCCTGGCTGGCTACTGTCAGAGAGGTGAAGATGGAACGCTCCAGAAAGCAAGAGTGTCTGACAAGGGGGCTGCGGCAGCGAGGGGACAGCCAAAGCCGAGAGGGTAGAAGGCGCTTCCTCTGGCAGAGAAGGTCCTGGGCCGGCCGGCTGGGGTCCCCTTGTCCTCTGGGCAGACTCTTCAGACCGCCTCCAATGCCGTCCGTTCCTGGTGTGTGACACCTGTTTACTGGTCACCAGCTCCGCAGACCGACTCGGCTTGAGCCACAATCAATTTGCCGTCCTGCAAATGTGCACCCGGCCTGGGGGTGAGCCTTGCACTGGCTTGCTCTCGCCCTGCTGAAGGCTGGTCTCGCCCAGAAGCCGCTCTCCGCAAGGAGCACGGGGGGGAGCAGAAAATAAAAAAATCAAAAGGACGGATAACAAAAAAAAGCAGGAGAAAAGAGACTCACCTCCACAAGGGCTGTCAGGAGCAGCTGGAAAGCATTCAGGAACATTCTCGGAGACAGGGGCCCCCGGGGGGGGGGGGATCGTGTGGGGAGGCTGAGACTGGCCAAGATTCGCGGATTCGCAGACACAGGGCAGCAAGAACGGCTCCGTTGGGGGCAGGCTCTGGGCCATCACGGCCCCCCAGCCAGGGTGGTTTTTTCCAGAAATGGGTCCGAGGACATTTGTCCCTGTAGGGTGTGGGAGTGCCAGCAACTGGGCTCCCCGAAGGAGGGCTCCGTCCCAGCCTCCCGAGACACCGTCCGCAGCCGGCGGGGACAGGACGAGGCCGCAAGTGAGCGCGTGGCTGCAGGAGGGAGCGCTCTCCCCAGGCTCACACCCACCTGCTGCCTGATTCCACGGCGCCCACAGGCTAAGGACAGCGACTTGCTTTTGAAAGGTTCACAAAGTGACAAGAACGAGCATACTCGGTGGCAGGGGAAGAGGATACGAAACTGCACTTTCAGCGTCTGTGAATGAAGTTTTACAGGGACAGCCACGCGCACTGGTTTATGGAACGTCTACTGTCCACAGCGGCTTTCACGCTGTCGAGCAGCTGTGAGCCATCAGGACCCACACCACAAGGTTCCAGCTCACGGCCGGGGATGTGCTGAATGTTCTTTGGGCACCAGGAGGGAATCCGGCAGAACGGTGTCTGTGAGCCTCAGACCCGGAGAGCCCGGGCGTTCCCGCAAAAAGCCAGTGGACTGATGTTCTGGGTCCCAGGGCACCACTGGGCACTGCTGCCGGCTGTTTCTCCTTCCTGGCACAAAGCTGATTTCCTCTTCAGCCCAGAACTGTCCCCCACAGCCTTGGTGACATGCCAAGAGGGTGCTGTCGCTTTGCCCTCTCCTCCCGGACCCAATGCCAGGCATGCGGCCCAGCGACCTGCAACCCACCACACCGGGAATGAGGGTGGGAGCCAGGAGGGGTCCATGCTGCAGAGAGGGGCCCTCCGAGCCACGACGGCGGTGTAAAGGGCGTCCCTGGGGGACAAGACTCTGCACTCACTGCCATAATCGCAAACCGAAGAGCCGGATATTGGAAGCGCCAAATGAGCATCCCCAGCGCAAAGGACTGGGGTGCGGCCACCACATGGGCTCCAGCGAGACCTGCGGTCGCTCGGAGCCAAAAAAGGAAGGACCTGAACATCCCGCCATGCCGAAACAGGGCTCCTGTGCCCGGGACTGTCACAAGATGACGGGGACCACCTGCATCCTCCCAGAGAGGAAACCGTGTGGCTCAAGGGCCAAAGGGCTGGCCGCCCAGGAGTCGGTGATGTCAGAATGGGAAGGGACCCGAGTCCCTGACAACATAGACACCACCTGCTCCCAGGGCCACAGACCATGTTCCAGGAAGTCGGATCTGAGAAACACATTTGTAAGAGAGACAGGAGAGAAAGAGAGAAAGGAAGGAAAGAGAAAGGAGGAAGGGAGGGGAGGAGAGGGAGGAGAGGGAGGAAGGGAAGAGGAGGGGGAGGATGGGCAGGAGTGGGGAGGGCAGGGAGGAAGAGGGAGGTGGGGCACAGCCCGCAGCCACCAGCCAGGGGTAGCGTGGGAGTGGCTGGGGCAGCGGTCACTTACGGTCACCACCAGAGCCAGGGGCATGGAAGCAGCGGCCCAGTCTCCTGGCTAACTCACCTGCGCAGGAGCTTGGCCTTGAGCGAGGCCCGGGAGGCGCTCCAGGTGCTCAGCTCTGGGCTGCTCAGGGCCGTGGGCCGGGTGTGGTCGAGCACGGTCAGGTCCTTGCCTTGCTTCCACAGCTCGTAGCGCTCCGGCTGCAGGATGCGCACGAACACGTCCATGGAGATCTTGACCATGTCCTTCCGGCACGTGCACTGCGGGGGGGGGCGGGGGTGCAGGGAACATCTGCTAAGCCCGAGACCAGTGAGCCCGACAGAGGCGGGTTGAGTCCCACCCTGGCCTCTTCCCTTACTAGAACTTCTACCTCCAGACCGTGGGGAACCAAGTTGAAGCCGTGCCCTCTAGTGGGAGCCTCTGGGCCACCGCCGTGGAGTCACAGCTCCGGCCCGGCATGTAGCCTGGGGAAATGACAGCAGACCCTTTGCGGGGGACTCGGGGGTCGTCAGGCAGAGGGACGCAGCTTGGGAGCCCAAGGCCGGGAGGGGTCCGACCTCCAGCTGCCTGTGTCGGCTCTAACCAAAATCTGCCATCTGCCTGACACACGTACCCCTAAGTAGGTCAAAATGCCCGCAGACCGCTTCTTAACCGCAGTCATTTCAAGGGTCAGGAAGGGGGGAGCAGTCAGTCCCCAAAGGCTGAGAGCAAAAAAGCAAACGAGTGATTTTGAGAAGGTGCGGGGCACCCAAGGGCGCACACACGCCTGCTCGCGGATGCTGCCTCACAGGTTCGGGGAGAGGAAGCCAGGACCCACAGGCTCAGCGGCTGGCCCAGGGCGGCAGGAACTCAGACTGAAAGTGGCCCGGTGAGGAAGGGGGTGGCACAGTGCACCGGGGGGACCTAGAGCAAGGCTGTCTTGGACCGGAGGGTCCTCTGCATCTGGGAGCTTTGAGCACGGGGCAAACGAGCACGGCGAGAACAGACTGAAATGGGGCCCCTCTTGTCCCCACTTCTGCTGTCTAGGCCCATCCCTCTTGTGCCCTGAACAGCTCCCGCAGGCCCACACGTCCTGGAGGCCCTCCTCCAGGCCATTGCAGCTCGGCGGCCCCCAGCGCCGGGCACCTTGCAGGAGGCACACAGGTGTCCCAAGGACCCTGGAGGCACCTCTGGAAGTCGTGGGTCAGAAAAGCCAGCTAAAGATTCCAGAAGCTGGGCTCCAGTCGGGAAGCCAGCGGTCCATCAGCAGGAAGAACTCGGGCAGCCCTGGTGTCCCGACCTACCCGCGGGACGGACGACACCGGGGACTGGAAAATCATCCCGCTGCAGAAAGGGAGAGAAACTGAGCGGACGCTCGTCTGGCACAGAGCGGGCATAAAGGGCCAGGCAGTGAGTACTTTTAGCTTTGTGAGCGGCCCGGTCTCAGCACAACCTCCCAACTCCACGGCTGGGGCTCAGAATCCCCACAGATAATATGGGAGCGAATAGTGTACCAGTAAAACTAATGCACAAAAACAGATGAAGGCTCCGATTCTGCCCAGGGCCTGTTTGCAGACTGGTCTAGACTCTGGAGGATAAAGCACTTGGAAGCAGGTGGCCTTGAGGACCCCAGGAGGTGGTCTTGGCCCCGGGGTGCCCTCCTACCTTTGCCTAAAATGCACAAAGTCCTTGCCTCCTTATGGGGACACGTATCCCCAGGACATGTTGTCCTGTGAGTGCTGCCCAGAGGTCTCCCAGCAGTGACCCTTCAGGGACACGCCCGGGGACACCTGCGCTGAGGTCCCCGCAGCTCCAACCTTGAACGCTGGCCTGCTCAGAACGTTCTCAGGCCCTCTTTCTTTCTTTCTTTTTTTTTTTTTCAAAGATTTTATTTATTTAAATGACAGACACAGATCACAAGTAGGCAGAGAGGCAGGCAGAGAGAGAAGGAGAAGCAGGCTCCCCGCTGAGCAGAGAGCCTGATGCGGGGCTCGATACCAAGACCGGGATCATGACCTGAGCCGAAGGCAGAGGCTTAAACTGAGCCACCCAGGCGCCCCTCAGGTCCTCTTTCTGCCTCCCTGTCAAATAAACAGGCTTAGGAGAAGCCCATTTCCAAAACCATAGCTTAAAACGTGTTTCCATTTTATTTATTTATTTATTTTTAAAGATTATTTATTTATTTATTTGACAGACAGAGACCACAAGCAGGCAGAGAGGCAGGCAGAGAGAGAGAGAGAGAGAGGGAAGCAGGCTCCCTGCCGAGCAGAGAGCCCGATGCGGAACTCGATCCCGGGACCCTGAGATCATGACCTGAGCCGAAGGCAGCGGCTTAACCCACTGAGTCACCCAGACGCCCCATGTTTCCATTTTAAGCACGCATCTCTCTCTCCTTTACAACTGTGTCGCTGTCACTGTCACTGTCACTTTCTTAATGGAAACGGCAAGAAGGAAAAGATGTGACGACGCCAGCAACGGTGCTCCCTGCCCTGACAGGCCTTTCCGCGTCTGCCCCATCTGCCCCGGAAACGGGGACCACGGAGGACCGCCGTGTGAGGTGGGCACGGCAGGGCTGTGGGAGGGGCTCTGAGGAGTGTCCTGAGGAGTGTCCCGCAGCCGCAGCTCCCACCCCGACTCCCGGGATACCCACCCCGCGGGAGCTGGAAGGGGAGCTCGGGCTTGGAGACCACGATAACCTGACCACGCCACCGAGCAGGAGGGAATATTTATGGACAAGTGATTCCCAGCAAACGCAATTCATTTAATGAAAACTTACGCAGGAGAGAAAGGCTGGCGGGTAATTTGGCTTCGGAGTGGCGGGAGCACAGATGGTGCCCGGGCTTCAGCTTCCTGGCCCGGCCGCGGCCTCCCCAGAGTCCCCATTGACAGCGGCTTAAGGGATTTGTATGAAGTGGCTGGGCAATTGCTTTTCCTTGAGTAATTAAAAAAAGCACCTGTGTGCACTCTGATGCGGGCGCGCGTGGATGTGCTCATCGGAGCACTGCAGGGAGGCCTGGAACCTGGCCCGAGCCCTGCTGGCCGGCGGGGACAGAGCCCTGCTGGCCTGGGCGGAGCCACACTCCCGGTCCACAGGCTCTGGCTGTGGTGGGGCTGCGGTCCGGGGGGAGGATTCTGGAGCAGCCCTGGCACCAGGGAGCAAGCAGTGGGTCCGCGGGACCGGAGCGACAGCGGCTAGTTCAGGACGCGGCGGAGCAGCTGAGCTGGGGTGAGGGGAGGGCACGTGCCATGGATCTGTCGGCTCTGTCTGCTGCCAGCTGGTGGGGTTAGGGTGCTGAGGCCGACAGCAAGACTGAGCCTCTCCTCCCGGGCCCAAGCAGACCCCCAAGAGCCCAGCCCTCAGCACCAGCTCCCCTGTGACCGGGGACATCACAGGCTGTGTCTCTTGGCGGCTGGCTGGCCAGCGTGAGGAGGCTCCACGCTGCGGGGGGCTGGCGCGGAAGGGGGCTCAGAGCAGGGGGCGGGAGGGGCTCACCGCGGGCTCCTCAGGACAGCCAGCAGGTCGCACTATTTGTTTTCATTCCCCCCGTCACAGCAAGCCTGCGGAGACAGGCGTTTTCAAGGCGCTGCTGGAGTCACTGGAGCTGACAGTTTCTGCTGCCCTCGCACCAGCTCCCCAAGTTCACAGCCGTCCCCCACCCCCGTCCGCACCCGCTGCACACACAGAGTACTCTCAAAGGGGGTTGGCCGTGTCCTTAGTTTCTGATGAGAAATGGGCACAAATGTGGGGGAGGAGGTCAGGGGGCCCCCGAGCCGCCACCAGGGCACACAGACCCCAGCTGCCAGAACCGCGAGCGGGGTTCTGCGCTGAGCGAGGCTCAGTCACAAGGCGCCAAGTGGCACCTGTCCTGCCCCAATCCGCCAAGGCGGGGCGGCTGGTGGTCCCACTAGTGCCGGGCAGGGCCATGTGGGAACAGAGGAGGAAGTAAAGGCGAGAGGCAGGGAGCTGGCTGGGGGGAGGGGAGGTGGAGAGGGATGCACTGTCAGGAGGGGACACCCCTCCCCCCAGCCTGCCTCCCACCCACAGCACGGGCCCATTCCCCACAGCTCTCGGCCCTCACCGCTGGTTCCGGACTCACCCGTCTGTGGACATGGCCCAGCCCCTGCAGCCCCTCGCCAGTTCCCCGGTACCATCGGCCGCCAGCAGCAAAGCAGCACAGTTGGGGCCGGGACAGGAGGGCTACCTCCCCACCTGTGAGCAGAAACTGCTTCCCGGACAATGCTTCTGTCCAGCGGGCCGATGGCCCTGCAAAGTACGCCTCAAAGATCCCTTGACAGGTGACCCCAGGAGCTGTCCACGCCAATTTCCTTAGTTGGCACAATGTGTTCGGGGGTGCACCCCTCAATTCAGGCAAAACCTGTGCTGCCGGAGGGACAGCAGAGAGGGAAGCAACGGCCCCCCACGGCTGCCCACCCAGGCCGGCGAGGCCCCCAGCTGCCAGCCCCGTTGGAGCAGGAGGCGCGGCCGCTAGCCCTTCCTGTCACTCGAGGCAAGTGTCTCCTCCCAGGGACCTCACCCGAGGAAGGGATAAGCCCGGACAGAGCCGGCCTCCCCTTCGGTACCGACGAGACCACGCACGCCCGGAGGAACCATAAGCAGGCTGTTCGGCGGCCGTGGGCAGAGCCGCACGACGGCGCCGAGCGCTGCTGCTAATCCTCAGTCCCGGACACTGGGGAATGACAGAAACGTCCTGGGGACGGACCTGCCACCTCAGGAAATACAACACGCACGCTCGCAAGTACAGTCAGGCCCCGTCGTGAACAAGAATCTTCAGGAAAAGGCCAAGCCCCTTCATCAGACACCAACCACGGCTCCTTCAGCCGTGGGGCCAAACCATTTTTGTGCCACTTACTTTCCGAAATCTCTTTATTGGGCAGGTGCGTCCCTTTAAGTGAAAGACGGCCACGTGACAGAAAGCGGCCAACCGCAGCCCGCCGCCCGTCTGTAAATAAGGTTTTATGGCACGTGGCCAGAGCCACTGCGGTGCCGGTGCTGCCACAGCTGCCGGAGCGGTCCTACGGACACCGCGTGGCCTGCACACTCACGAACGTTCACAGAAAGTTTGGTGAGCCTTGATCAGAGGAGCAGAATGATTTCCACAGGGTGGCCTGAGGCCCAAGGACCTCGGCGGGGTGCGTGCCACAGGCCAACCCCACTGAACGGTATGAGCCCCTGCAAACGCGCTGGGGACTGGGCTGTGGCCCCCCACGTCCCCAGGTCAAGCCCTAACCCCTGACGTGCCTACACTTGTGAAGATGGGACTGTCGGGAGGTAAAGACACTTAAACCAAGTCCTCTCCCCGCTCCCGCAAGGACATGGCGGGCCGGCAGCCGTCGGCAACGCGCCAGGGGGCTCTCACCAGAGCCCAGTCCCCCTGGCACCCACGTCTCAGATGTCCAGCCCCAGAACCGTGGGGGGCTATGCTCCTCCTGTTTACAAGCCATCCAGTTCCTTTGTTGCAGCAGCCTGAGCTGCCCGGGACAGGTACCCTTGTGCATACCCCCCACTGTCCTCTTCTTAATTGAGCACGGCAGGCTGCACACCCCACCTCCAGCCGCTTCCAGAATCCAGCTCTCACCAAGTGCCAGGAAGCACCTAGAGCCTGGTGCACAGAGGCCGGACCCGAGGCCAGCTCTCCCCCATACCTGCAGCCCGAGCTGGCCATTCTCCACGAAAAGGTGCTTCCTGGAGCCCAAAAGGACCTCAGAAGGCCTGGGCCACCTGCCCTTTACCACGCTGGGGCCGACATCCAGCCTCAAAGAGTACCCAGGGCTGGACAGGACCAACCCCATGCTCTGGGGGGCTTCGGGTCCCCTCCTAGCAGAGACGCCGGCTCCTAGCCCTCAGCCACTGATTGCTCTCTCCTTGCTCGGAACCGCCTGGTGTTTCTGATTTTACGAACTCAGGTAGTCACACACGGAGGAGCGCAAGCAGAGGTCTCTGAAATGACACCGATGGAGTGACGGGGTCAGGCCCCGGGGCACCCGGTTTACTCGGAAGCCCTGCACCTGCGCCTCCAGCAGAAGAGGAAAGGCAAACTGCCCTGCGTGGTGGGGGGTGTGCTCTCCACCTCGGGGGGTGTGTGCGGGCGGCGCCCTCTTCTTCCTGAGTCAGTCTCACAATGCTACACCCGCAAGGGGTTACACTCTGTCCACAGCCAAGGAATACGTCCCGGGGGGGTCCCAGCCGCCGCTTCCCTGACCGATGGCCTGCACAGCAGATCCCCATGCTGTCTGGCCTGGAGGGTGTGCAGGCGCAAAGGGTCCGTGACCTCCTAAGCGTGTGGGTGAGTAAAAAGAAAGGTACTGAGATCAGATTGGGCCCCTGTAAAGCCACACAAAACCAGAGCAAAAGGGTCTCAGGCTCGGAGCTCCAAGAGGGTCCGCTCTCCCACGTGTCTACTATTTTTCTGTGCTCTCCGCTGGCAGGGCTGAATGGAGGCGGTGTCGTTGCACGCTGGTCCTGCCCTGCAGCGGCCCTCCCCTCGGTGGCATCAGGGGACAAGAGACCCACGCAGCCCTCCCCTGCCCCCTCCGGCACGCTCTCCTCGTCCTGCCGCTCACGTCCTGCTGTCTTTGACCGGACAGGCAGCTGGGGGAGGGCCGGCGGCAGGACGCCTCCTCACCCACCCAGGAACTCGCTCACCAGGGGCCTGAGGACTCTGGTGGCAACAGGCCAAGAGGGGAGGGGAGGGGAGGGGAGGGAGAGGGTGGGAAGAGGAGAGAGAGCGGGGGCAGGAGCCCAGCCGGGCCCCCCCCCAACACCGAGCCTCCTGTCACACCTGCCCAGGCCTCTGTGGCCCCCGGAGGCTCACTCCTGTCACAGAACTGCACGAGAGGCCGGGGATCTTGAGAGCGCCAGCCAGAGGCTCAACGAGAAGCACTCATGTCCCTTCCAGATGACAAATGACAAGAGCTGCGACCGTGGAGTTGAGGGGCGCTGGGCCTAATCTGAGCGCCGACCTGGGAGCAGAGAGCCTGTCGCCGCAGATCGGAAGACTGACGTATCAAACAGCCCGACATGCGTGCATGTGTCTCCCAGGACCTGCCGCTCAGACCGAGGAGAATGAGAAAACAGGGTAGGGTAGAGGTTTGCCTCTGGTTATCAACAGGGGCCCCAAGCAGAGACAAATAGGTTTCTTCTTTCCCAAGCATGAAAAAGTAGAAACTGGGATGTCGTCAGGCTCGGAGCGGCTGGCCCTCAGGGCCCCCGGGGGCAGAGGGCAGGCTCAGAGGGCGCACGGAGCCGGACCAGCACGTGGGCTCCCAGCACTCAGGATACCTGGCAGCAGGGACTCCCAGACCACCAACACGAGACCTGACTTCCACAAGGGCCCCCCTGCAGGACGAAGACCGAGGGCTGCAGCTCAACTCAACCTCTCCCTCCCTAGGCTTTAAAGCAAAAAAAAAACCAGGGGCGCCTGGGTGACTCAGAGGGTTAAGCCTCTGCCTTCGGCTCAGGTCATGATCTCAGGGTCCTGGAATCGAGTCCTGCATCGGGCTCTCTGCTCGGCAGGGAGGGAGCCTGCTTCCCCTGCTCTCTCTGCCTGCCTCTCTGCCTACTTGTGATCTCTATCAAGAAAATAAATAAAATCTTAAAAAAAAAAAAAAAGAGCAAAAAAACCCCAAGCCAAACAAAAAAATTCAGCCTTTTCATAGCAATCAGTATTAACGCCCAATACATGTTGGAGGATCTCCTTTACTAGCATCCCGTGGCCCTCACTGTGCAAAGCACTGCTCACCGCATGTTCCAACCACACGGGAGGGCCGACTCGGGTTCGAGTCAGCAGGGGGCAGGTGGCAACAGATCCATGGCTCCTCTGAGATTGGGTGCCCCATGAGCCCCCCTGCTCCCCATGACCACCCAGGACTTATTCAGCCACCGAGCACACTGGCGTCTGTCCCGCGGATCCGGGGTCTCCTCCGCAAGCATTTTGCTAAATGCAAAGAAAGCTTCAATGCACAGGCTCAGAAATGCGCCCCCCGCATTTTCCTCGGGAGGCTGGCGCCAAGCCTTGCCTACGGGGACAGGGATGGGAGGGGATGTGGGAAGTCATTACGATAAACCTTTCTAGGGGAAGGGGACCAGCCTCATGCTGTCGAGGATTTTAAATGAGATCACGCAGGCAAAGCTCCCAGCCGGCGGCTGGCAGATCAGTCAGCGTCGGCGCGTTTCCGATCATAAAACAAGACCCCTGCCTCCTAATTCTCCAGCCCCTCCCCGCGCTGCTCATCCAGCAGGAGACAGGAAGGCAACAGAAGGGTTTCTCTGCGTCTGATTGGTAGGTCTGGCACTTTGTTCTCAACTTCTGAGGAATTACCCTTTCCCAGCCATCACAAGCCCCCACAAAATGACCAAAAACATATAAAACAGGGCACTCTTGTAAAGCAAGATAAAAAACACTGAAAGCCAGACCTTCCTTGAACACCATGCAGCCAAAAGAGAGCCCTCCCAGGCGCTGAGCTCCCCCAGCTGAGCCCGCCACTCACACCTCCGCGACCTGGCCTACCGGACCTCAAGGCCACCGTGGCTCCTCGGCTTTGGGAGCCCTGGCCCAGCTGGAGGCAGCGCCCCCCCTCTGCCTCCAAGCCTGGACTCCCCAGCGCCCCCCTCTGCCTCCAAGCCTGGACAGCGCTCTGTGGGCTGGACTTCAAACAAGACCTCTCAAGGCTGCTTCCAGGGGCTACACAGCATCAGGCTCAGGGTGGGGGGGGTCCACAGGCAGCAAACACACATCTTCCACAGAGCTTGACCTCCCCCAACTGACACATGGGACCCAAATACCTCCAATTTCCACAACCTGGCGCACCCCGCTGGAGTATGAGCGCTCCCATGTTGCTAGCAGCTGCTCCCCAGATGCAGGGAGACCCCAAGGCACACACAGACGGAGCTCAGAAGAGACTTCCAGGGTCTACCAACAATTCATGGGGTACAGCCCTGGGAGGACCAGAGGGAGTGCAGAGGCCCCTGCAGAGGACCTGCTGCTTCCCCTGCCTGTATCTCCTTCTAGAATGTTCTCCACAAACCAACAAACACAGATGGTCTTTTCCTGTCAGACAGATGATGGCCCACAGCCACTGTTTACACCCTGCCTTTTCTCCAGGACACCTTTTCGGGGAATGCCCCACCTGAGAACTCAAGGAGCCGTTCACCCATTTTTGTGGCTGAATAGTATTCCAACACCCAGCTGGTTCATCGCATGTGTGGGCTCTTAGGTTGTTTTCAATCTTCTATGTGCCCAAGGATCCTCTATACCCTAAAATTAATACCATTATGGCTTGAGCAAACCCCTAACTTCACCTCCCTCAGCTGACTCTGCTAACAGCCACAACCCCCAGGTTTCTGGAGAACAGGATGGGCTCCTGTTCTTTTTGTTCAGCTCTCTTTACCCCCTGCCATGGGTGCCAGTCCACGTTCTTTAAAATGTGGATTGTGATTTTTCAAAAAACCACTCAGCCTTCCCTTAGCAGCCAGCCCCTCCCACCGAATGTTTCTGCGTGTTCACAGGCTCCGCCCCCTGTGTCTTCCCAGCCACAAGAACTGTCAGGGCTCACCTGCAGGGACGGACACCACAGACGATGCCCAGTGTCCGTCACCGACCACCCTAGCACAGCACGGCCGTTTGGCGGAGGCAATAACTAGAGTCAGGCTACCCTGGCGAGAGCACAAAGCCAGCAGACGCCCCAGTCCCCCAAGCACTCTGCTGAGGACAAGACAACTCCATTCTGCTGGAAATCGGGCAGGGACGGCCCTGGCGGGGGCACGGAGTGAAGGTTCATGGTGCTGCACACACTCCACCCCGCATCTATCGGGCACTCAGACCTCCGAGGGGCCCCAGGCCGAGACGCCCTGCTCTGGGCCCCACTCCCAACGAGCATTCCCGACCGGCCGCTTGTGCTGATCTGTGCTGGGACACGGAGGGCACGGACACCCTGGAGCCCAATGCCGGTCACAGGGAAGGTGGACACGTCACAGCAGGACCCACAGCCATCTGAACGCCAGACAGCCCCCGCAGGGAGCTCCAACAGTGGAGCGGCCACTGCGGAGCGACAGGTCCAAAGCCGCATGCCACCCTCCGCCTGGCAGCACCAGAGCAGACGTCCGGCATGGCCAGCGACCAACAGGCCTCCTCCCAGAACAATCAGACCAGCAGACTCTTGGGCCCACAAAGCGTTAAACACCCCCGACGGGGGCAGAAACCCAGCCGAGGAGCCCACATGCACTTGTGATGGCTCACAGACGCCACGGCCCCCCGTTTCTGCGGTAATTACCAGCGCTGCAGCGAGAGACAGAACAAACCAGTTCATTAGGAAATCCACTGGAAGCTCTCAGAAGCGCTTCATAAACAAAACAATTAGGCGCACGGCTCCCAGGGCTCCCCTCAGCCCTTGACTGTGGGCTGCCCCCACCACCTCCCCCCTGCAGATCCCACAGCCAACCAGGCGGCCAAGGTCCCTGGCCTGGAACCCAGCCCGATGCAGCCCCCAGGAGGCCCGGGCTCAAGCATCACCGTCCTCCCCTTTCCCCATGAAGGGAGCCTCCTCCATGCGTTGCTGTTCTCTCTGGGGCCCACAGGTGTGACCCTGCCCACCAGGACGGCCCGGACGGGCCTGCCCGTCTGCAGCCCGGACCCTCCCACCTCCCGTTCCACACAGACGGCAACGGCGAGCGTGATAACATGAAGCAGGCTCCAGGTGCTCGGTGCCAGGCGCCTACACGAGCACTCCCACGACTCTCACAAAGGCCAGAGAGGAGGACACCACATGCAGTGGGATCCACGGGAAGGCCGACAGCCTGGGGGCCCTCCGGAGCTACTGTGTGGCTGTGATGACCCGCCGGCACGGCAAAGGACAGAGCGACAGGAAGCTGCAGGGAAGGAGTGAGGGGCAAACACACTTCACACAGCAATCTGCCGCGAGCCCCAAGCACCTGGCTGCGGAGCGCCGTGAATCACGAGCTCGGCGAGGCGCGGGGGCAGGTGCACGGCCGGACCTCCAGCCTGGCTGGGCTGCGGCTCCCGCCTGCTGCCGCCTCCACCGGGGCTCCTGGGTCATCGCTTCCCAAAACAGAAGGCGCACGATCTGAACAATTCGGCTCCCATTTTACAGGAACAAAGGCCAGTGGGCCTCACCCGGTATGCTGGGCATCTGGGGGGCCAAGGGCCCTCTCCCCTCTTCCACACTTGGCAGAAGGCCCCTCCCTGCCAGATGCCTCTGGGGTCCGGGGGTGGGGGTGGTGATAAGTTCCCAGGAAAGCAAAGATGTCGGCAGGCGGCGGCCCAGACGGCCGGCAGAAAATCAGTTAAGTGCACCCGGGCTCCTGGCCCAGCAAATGGGGCTTTAATTCTCTCTCGCTCTGTTTAATCCGCAGTCAACTTCTGCACCTGCCTTGTGGAGGAGCCTGGGATGTCGGCACCACCTAGATGAGGAAAAGAGCCCCTGGTCTGGCTTTGCCCAGCGCCACCCACCACGGATGCAGCGGGGATTGTGCAGAGCTAATCCAACTCAGCATGCAGCCTTGTAGGGCAACTTCAAGTTCACACCAAGAAAGGGTGGTGCGTGTTTCCTTTCTCTGCGGAAACTGGCGCATCCCTCTGATCTCACCACTGTAATCCCACTACAAAGACCACCTGTGTGAGCACAGGAAATTCTGTTCTCAGAAATGGAGCACATGCCTCAGGAGGCAACTCCCACCACCCCTGTCTAGCCCTTGACCCTCCACCAGGAGGCGGCCACCAGCCTGGAGAGAGCCCCGGGCCCGGGTGGGACTGGAACCGGTATGCTCTAGAACCGTCAATGGGCTCCTGCCTCCCAGCGGGATGAGGGAAACAGGCAGGGTGTGAACATTCTGGGCCCCAGCCACCATGACCTTGGCAGTTACTTGACCTCTCCTACCCTCGCGAGGTCACAAAGTTCAGGGTCACCTGGCAGCAGGGAGAGGGAGGGAGGGAGAGACCCAGGAAAGGAAAGAGTGTGGACTCTGAGGAGGGGTGGGCGGAGAAAAGCCGGTGCTTAAAACAAAGCAGCAGCAGCAAGTGACCTGGGGCGAGGCTAGCCCTGCACCTGCTTTGCACCAGGCCCTGGAGCTTCCTAGGGTCCCTGGACCCTGCACCCCACCGCACCCCACCTCTCACCCTCTCCCTGTGGGCCCAGCTCACTCCTGGTGCTTCCTATGCACACAGCAGGTGCTCAGTCTGCATGTAACTCGGAGCTCCCCTTGCTCCCCATGTGGCGGGGGAGAACCGAAGCCGGGCTGGAGTGACCCGGTTTGGGCCTGCTGGCTCATTTGGTTTTTCATTCCTGTTTCTAAAACAAACCAAAAAAACCACCCTACCATGGGCAATAGCAACCAGAACCTTCTACCTCAGGGGGCTGCAGGGCATTCACGGAGGAAACCCCCAGCAGGAAGGGCAAGGATGATCACTTCTCCCTCCCCTGAAGAGCTACACTTGCTCGTAAGAAAAAAAAAGTTGGATAAAGAAGACAGGAACGTACTGAGACCATATGTTTTCAAGGAACCAAACTGCACCCCACGGAGCTAACATCCACCGTCTGGGCACCCCCCCCCCGCACACGTGTAGAGTGGGGTTACACATATGTCACTCAAACTGCGGGCGCTCCTCTCTCCCCCCTGCTGGGCGGTGGAGCTGGCAGGAAGTCCCCCCCCACCATGTCCCTATAATCACTGCCCCCTCCCAGGAGTCCCAGCCTTGACCCTTGGGCACTCCGGGTCTCTGCTCACCCCATCCCCCAGCTGGCTTCTCCCTAATTATGTAAAACCCTGGGGGTGATCTCCGCCATCCATCCCTGCTCCAGATGGGGGCCCAGGGCTGGCCCAGGAGACCGACAGCTCGACAGCTCGGGAAGCAAGGGTTTTCATCTGCTGCTGTGCCCCGGTGACTGGGCTGTGGGATCCAGAAACTGTGGCAGGAGTCTGGGACAAAGAAAGAGGCAGCGTCTTCCTGCCCGTCCCACCTCAGTGCAGGCCTGGGAGGGTCCGGGCAGCAAAGCGTGCTTCTTTTGCACACTGACGGCTCACGAAGGTTACTGCCAGCGAAGCGGCTCCGAAAGGAGAACCACGGAAGAGAGCAACCACCAGAATACATGTCAGCTCAGCTCGATGGTGAAACCAGGGCGGCTCAGCCCTGCGCTGGCTGCAGAGGGCAGGGGGTGCTACGGCGTAAATACTGTCAAGGGAAGCCCAGGCCAGAGAGCAGACCCTGGGTGCTAAGCCAGGGCTAGCACCTGAGCCTGCCCATGCCATCGGTCCCCCAGGCCAGCGGCAGCCCACTTGCCCTGCCACGACAAAAACACAACTATGTTCAGTTCTGCAGGCCAGGCAGTCTCTGGAACAGGTACCCAAGTCCGCTGCTGCAGGAAAATGCAGACAAAGACACCTTGTCAATGAACAGGTATGGCCGTGTGCCAATAAAACTTTATTTATGAACAAGAACCCCGAGTTTCATTTTAAGTGACATGTTGCATGTTCTTCTTGGGATTTTTTTTTGCACAGCTCTTTAAAAATATAAAAATCATTCTCAGGGGGCGCCTGGGTGGCTCAGTGGGTTAAAGCCTCTGCCTTTGGCTCAGGTCATGATCTCAAGGTCCTGCGATCGAGCCCCAGATCGGACTCTCTGCTCAGTGAGAAGCCTGCTTCTCCCCTCTCTCTCTGCTTGCCTCTCTGCCTGCTTGTGATCTCTGACTGTCAAATAAATAAATAAAACTTTTATAAAAAAATAATCATTCTCAGGTTGAGGACCACACGAAGACAGCCTGCCGAACGTGGCCTGTGGGCCCCCATCTGCTGACCCTGCTCTAGAAGGACAAAGAACACGAACACCTGGAACTTGGAGGCTGGCCAAGTGCAAGAATTTGGCAAATGGGCCAGCCCAAAGGGAGTGTGACTGAAAAAGGGACAAGGGGCACGGTGGGGCCTGAAGAGCCTGAAGACGGTGAAGAACCAAGCTGAAAGTCTCTAAGATCTGGAAAGTTGTTGGGGCGCCTGGGTGGCTCAGTCGTTACGCATCTGCATTTGGCTCAGGTCATGATCCTGGGGTCCTGGGATCGAGTCCCATGTCGGGTGCCTGCTTCATCCCCTGACCCTCCCCCATGCTGGTACTCTCTCAAATAAACAAATGTAAAAAAGGAATTAAGAAACCTGGAAAGCAGAAACTCTCCCTGGGTCCTGAGGAAGGTGCTCGGAGGAACCGGCCCCGGCACAGATGGGGGTGGGCAGCGGGGGCCGGCAGAGAGAAGCCCGTCCTCAGGTGAAGCATCCTGGGATCCTCTCCGACCCCACTGGCCGTTCCCTAACACACGGCCAAGGACCCAGCAGGTCCCTGAGAATTCCCTGACCTCAACCATCTCCCCGCCCCTCCCAGGCCTGCCTCGGACACGCCGCAGTCATCCGCCAGGCCAGGCACCTTCACTGCGTCTCCGGCCTGGACGGCTTATGAGGCAGCAGTGCTAGCGAGAGGCAGAAAATCGTCACCCCGCCCCACCACCGAAAAGCCTGCGGGCTGCCCTCCAGGACTGCATGGACGGACGCCTCATGGCCAACGGTCACTCCTGCTGAATCCTGTGCCTTCCTGCCCCGGGGGTCGGGACGGCTGGGGCGGCTCTGCGAGGTAGCCCGGCACGGGGCCTGCCACGGGCCCAGACCCGGCTGGCGCGGAGCACTGCACGCCACTCACGCAGCCATTTCACGCTACGCCGCCCGGCGATGGAAGCGCGGAGGCCCAATCTAAGGCAGCACTTCCCAAATGTCACTTGTTTGTGAACACATGGCTGAACCCCAAATTGCTTTTACTATCTGGGCAGTCCCTGCCGGCCCCAGTGCAGTTCCGGCGCCGACGGCACCTCCAGGACAAGTCTGCGATCCTGTCCAGAGCTTACAACTCAATCGCGGCTCCCACCCTCGGCGCGCACACGGCCCCGTGGAATTCTCTGCGCGCTGCCTCACCGTCCCCAGCGCCCCCACGGTCACGTGAACAAAACCACACACTCTGGGGCAGCACATCGTTCCTTCAGGTCCAAAGAAGAAGTTCTGGTGTTCCCGCCCCTTCTCTTGCAGCGAAGCCTGGCGTCTCCGCCAAAGACGGCCCCCCGGGAGAACCGCCCCAGCACTCACCCCCGAGTGCCCCTCCAGTCTGTCCTGCAAAGCCCGGTTCCTGTTCTGAACTGTGCCGACACAGCGCAGCTGGAGAACTGGGTAGTTAGAAACATAAAAGGTGAGCCCCTCCGTCCAGACCCGCGCTGCCCACCAGCGGCAGGACACAAGCCAGCTGCGTGAGCTTCAGTCCAGTCTCCACGCTCGAAATGTGAAAACGAACAAGAGACGCTCACTTTAATGACATATTTGGTTTAACCCGAACTATGCAAACACACTGGCTACATAACCCACACGAACCACTTCTCTGTGGTGATATTTCACGTCCTCGGTGACGCACCGAGCCTCAGACGTGGCATGTGTTACACCCACAGCTTAAGGCCACGACCCCACACGTGGCCAGCGGCCTCCGTGATGATCCCTATGGGGGTTACCGCTGCTGGGTCTTGCAAGAAACCCTCCGACTGCCCTGGTCCTGTGCATTGACTTGGAACTGGCCAAGCGATTCCTCGGAGGAACCCCAGGCTCCAACTTGGGAGGCTGGCAGGAAGCACCCCGCTTTAACATCACACTGGCCCAGCTGGAGGGAGTACTCCTGTTCCACGTGCCCCAGCACCAGAGAGACACCCGTAACTGGACCTATGTGCAGTAGAGAGAGGCCGATGGGCCAAAGCCTGAGCCAGTCGGACTGGAGGAGCGCATCACCTTCTGGGAAGGCTGTGACAGGGGCCCAGGGCCACAGTGGAAGGCCTGGGAGGAAGGCCCTTGGTGCAAGCCTGTTCCCACCAACAGCCCCTTCTTGCTGCCTCAAAGCGAGGCCCTCCTTTTCCCAGGAAAAGAACCAGAGGAGTCCTCTTGTCCGCCAGTGATCTCCATGGACAAACCAGACACCAGGAAGCCCTCGGGCCCAGAGAGCAGGGTCTGGTGGGGAAGGTCGGTCCCTGGCCGCAGGTCACAGGCTCTGTGCCTCCTCCCGGCTCGTTCCGGGTGAGGAACGTCCTGGGGATGAGTTCACTGAGGATCCCAGAATCAGATGCTGGTGGAGAGACCAGGCGCCCCGCCGAGTCGAAGTAGAGGCCACGCAGGCCTGGGACCCAGGGGCGGGCTGGCAGTGGCAGACCCCATCGGGACCCTTCCAGCGGTTCTGCCGGCACTCACCTGAGTGGCCACCTTGCCGTAATCGATCCACCGCAGAGTGGCGAAATTGGTAGATTCTGCACAGTTGAAGCCGTGATTGAATCCGGCGTGGTAGCCGTAGGGAAACGTGATCATGAACTCCCCGGCCTCCTGTGTGATCTGGGGAGGAAAAGGCCAACAGGTGAGCAGGGCCAGTAGGCAAGGGGCGAGGCCCAGAGTTAGGAGCGGAGGCTACCGCGCGGCTCCCCCACTGAGGTCACAGAGGCTGGAGAAACAGCACGTTAGCAGGACACAATGTCAAGGTGGGGAGCTCTGCCACGTGAGCTGATGGTTCCAGAGCTGTTCAAGCAGCCCGATCCAGCCTTTGAAACAAGACCCCAAACCAAGGAGCTCGGCGTGACGGGGGAGAAGGTCCACAAGGACCCCAGAGGGAAGTGTCTATAACCTTCGCCCCAAGGCCTGGAGGAAAAGGTGGTGACCCCCCCCGGGTCCCCTCCTCCCCCTTCCCCCCCGGGTGGCACTGAGCCCATCACCCAAGCACTCCAGAAGACACTGGATCCAAAAGAGGGATGACAATTAACGGTGGTCCCTGTCCCAGAACATAAGAGGTGAGGCTGGAGGTCCGATCGCGGCTGCTGGCGTGGGAGTGACATGAAGTCCTTGTTTTCTGGGGCTGGGAGTAACCAGTGCCCCGCAGGGGAACAGACCACCGCGGCAGCCCCCCACCCAGCAATCCCCCCGCCGTGAGACGGGCCTCTGTCCCTGAGGAGTCCGTTTCTTGGGCTTCATTGAACGGCTTCATGCGAACTGTGGTCTCATGTCTGCCTCTGTCCCTTGGTGCGACTTCCAGGTCCTCTGTCCCTTCTGGTTCCTAAAGGGAACCCCATCATGCGGGTGTGCTGCTGAGTACTCCCCCATGCTCCTGCCGACAGACCGCCGGCTGTTTCTGGAGTGGGGCTGTGGGGAGCGTTGGAGAAGGCGGTGGGGCCACTCTCCCCGCAGACACGCGTGCCTGCAGTTGTGCGGGGCCTCCTGGCGGTGGCACGTCTGGGTTTCCGAGAGCCTGCCCGGTAGTTTTCCGTGGAGGCTCCCCATGCAGCCTCCACCCCGGTCACGGTGGGGAGTCCCCATCAACTTTCCTCCGGGCCAGTGTTCGGGGGGCGGGTGAGGTCCCTCTGGGCGGGCTCCGGTATCTCCTCGTGGCCTCCACCGCCCTTCTCTGAGCCTACAGGTGCCTAAAACGTCCTTTGGCCAAGTGTCTCCCGTCGCCCCACTTAATCAAGTTGCTCGTCTTTCTGGCGTAGCTTCGTACGACTTCTCAGGCTCACTAATCTGTATTTATTTCTCCAGAGAGATGAGCAGAAGCGGCTGGATGCACTGACGTAACCAACAAGAAGTCAGACCCTGCGGGGGTGGGGGGGTGGGAGACGTCCCAAAGCCAACCACGGAGTCAAAAATCAATCAAAACTGACACAGCCTGGAGGAAAGCCAGTCCTTAAGAACACGAAGATATTTTTCTTTTCAAGTAATGAATTGCACCAATCAAAGGAAGTCAGTGTGCATTAAGTTATATTTTTAAATTCCTGTCCAAGTGACAGGCGTGGGGGGGAAGAAGCCCACGCATGGCAGGAGATGGTGAGTGGGGGGTGGGGAGAGAACACTCAGTGTCCCCGAGGCCCCAGCAACGCGCCACCCCCCCCCATGCCGCCCTGGGCCCAGCAAGGATTCTCTGGGCCGGCTCCCGCCGCAGGGCTGTGTGAAATGAGTGGCTAATACAATTAAAATGTAGGGATTTTTTTTTTCTTTGAAAACATAATTACTGATTTTCTTATCCTTTCTGAGCTGACCTTGGATAGCATCATCTCGCGCTCCCGCCAAGCCGGCTTGCCTGCTCCCCTCCCCACGCAGGGCACAGGCATGAGCAGGGAGCCTGTGGGCAGGCGAGCGCCGCGGGGGTCCCCACGGGGGCCTCCCTCTCCTGGCCGGTCACTCCCTAAACCAAGGCCTAGAAGCAAAGTGCTCAGGAAGGCCGGCAAAATTCGGTCACAAAACCGACACCCTGGTGGCTGCATCTTGAGCACCGGTGTCTTGTCCTCTGTGTCACCGCCACCAACACGATCCCCACTGGAAATCAGAAGGCACTTGGGACGACGGCTCGGCCATGCAGCCAAGTCAGAAGCAGTGCAGGGACGGACAGCAGGACACACCAGTCATGGAGGAAAAGCCTGAGTGCGGCTGCTTCCCCAAGCTCCAGCAGGATAAATGAGGAAGTCCGTGACAGATTACGGAAATACACACTTTTAATTATTAAAAAGCTCTGCTATTGATCTGCTTTTTCTTCTAGAAGTAAATACCATTACAAAGATTTATAAGGGGAGCATGGGAGTCACTCCCCGCCCCGGGCTGCCAGGAATTCCGGTAAGGGGATCCCTGCGGACCTGGTCGGGACATTCATCTGGAGCCTGACACTGGTCCCTGCTGGGCTGGCCTCGGCCTCTGCCCTGCAGGCCTGTGGACCACTGGGGGCCGGGGCTGGTGGGGGGAGCCACTGAGAGCCAGCTGCCCCAGGCCAGGAGGCCACCACCTTCAGGGGACTTTCAGGCATCTGATGCACCAAGTGCAGTGCCAGGCAGATGGTGACGCAGTGGAGGGGAGGGTGCGCGCCCGCCGGCTCCTCGGACGGGCCTCTCTCTCCTGGGAAGCAGTGCCCGGAGAATGTTCTCCACAACCCACAGGAAAGCAAGTACTTCTCACTTCTGGGAGCAATGCCGGGTCTGTCTGCGAGGTTCCTGGTAACTGGTGGTGTTCACATCAGGGGCCGAGGGGAGGAGAGGGAGGCAGAGAAACCGGCGTTTCTCAGACCACGTGCCGCTCCCTGACGGATGAGCCCGACGGCTACAGCGAACCCCCAATCTGCACGCTGATGCTATGGACGATGTGACTGAAATGTCAGAAGCAATTTCCAACCCACTAACACTCCCAGCAAGGGTGGGCGTGAGGGTCTGGTCGCAGAACTTGCTCCTGTGCCCGACAAATGCTCCTGTAGGGAGATCTGTGGGAACCAGAGTCCCAGGAAGGGCCTCCTCTCCCAGCCTGCCTCCGCTACCCAGACCAGAGTCTGCTGTGGGAACCAGAGTCCCAGGAAGGGTCTCCTCTCCCAGCCTGCCTCCGCTACCCAGAGCAGAGTCTGCTCTGGCCTCTCCAGAAGGTTCCCAGTAAATCCCTCTGGTCCAGACCAACCTGGGGATGCGGGATGCACGCCTAGACCTTCCCGTCCAGGAGGCTTATCTGTAGGGAAGGGACTGCCTGCAGCGGAGAGCAGCTGAGCCCCACTCCGGAGCGGAGCTCCTGATGAAGGCCCAGGTCTGGGAGCTGGCCTTCCACGGCCGCCCACCTCCCCACCCCAACTCCCCAGCTTCAGGCCTCATTCATCACAGCCTTTGTTGGGGACAAGCGGAGCACCCCCACCCCGGGGCAGTAAACTGAATGAGTTCGTAGTCTTCACCCTGCGGGAGCACCACAGATTTCTTTTCCAAACAGGTATTTACTCTCGCAACGGACATCTGCAGTGGGCCATGGGGTGCGGCCAGAGAGCAGGGCTAAGAGTGGGGGTCGGGGCACTGCCCAGTTGTCCTGTGGCTTCCCAGGAAGTCTGTGGGAGCTGTCCCTCCACCGCAATCCCAGCCCCGTAGGACCCTGCAGGGCGGGCGGCCAGCAGCCGCAGTGGGCAGGGGACTGGGCATGAGAGGGGGTGGGAGTTACGTAAGGCAAGACCCCACCCGTCTCTGCCCTCTTCCATCCTCACCCCCCACCACAGCAGAGCTGGAGGCTGACTGCCCAACCAACGTGCCCTTCCCTGGCTTGCTAGTGTTCTTCTAGAACCTTCTGTGGGCTTAAGAAGCCAGTCTCCCGAGACACGGGTGGTCCCCTCAGGCGGGGCCCTGGCCACCCCTACGTACCCGGCTGAACGGGATGCCGTACTTCTTGAGGATGATGGGCGAGATGAGGGTCATCTTGTGCCGCAGGAAAGCATCACAGCCCTGGGAGCTCCCGGGGAAGAACCCTGGAGCAGAAAAGACGGGCATCAGTTGGGCGGGCGGCAGCTGAGCAGGCCTACTGTGGGCAGCGTTCGCCTCCCGTCAGGCGCGGAGCATGGAGCCGTGTGGCCCCCACGAAACAAAGCGCACAGGAGCCTGCCCAAAGCCGTGCGCTCGGCTGGCGGCAGCGACGGCAGTCCTCAGGCCTCCGGTGAGTGAGCCCAGAGCCAGGAGGGGCCGTGGCCATCTGTGCAACCAAGTGTGCCCCCAAGTCCCAGATGGGGTGTGGGCCAGGCACAGCTGCACAGGCCAGCACACAGCACCCGCCGCACCGCACGTGCCCCGTCGCTCAGCCAACATCATGGTGCGGCAGGGGGAGACAGGACACCGAGACGGACGCTCTCAACCCGGGAAGCTGTGGGCAGTGCTCCCCACACAGCCATGGCTGCAGCCAAGAGGATGAGAGGCCCCTGTGCGGGCCCCGGAGACGGAGACTCCAGCTTTCGGCTGACCCTGCGAGGCCTGCGGCGCGGCGGGAAAGGAGCAGAGCAGCCTGACCCCGGCTGACCGTCTGCGACCCACGAGATGCGAGTTCACATCTGGGTGTGCTTCCTGTCGCACAGTGCGGCCCACACAGCTCATTTAAATCAAGGGTTGTGAACGTACAGAAGTCAGACCATCAGCTCTAGCTGCTCAGAAACTCTGGCTAACATAGTTCAGGGACCCTTCCAGTTGCTTGTTGGCTGAAGCTCCCATCAACGATGTGTAGGTCTCAAGGTTAAAGAAAAGTCCCGCGGTTCCGCGCAAAGGTGCTGGTCTCCTCACCCGAATCATCAGTGAGAGGCAGCCAGGAAGGGCTCCCTTCAGGACCGGGCCCTGGACACAGCCCGCCCAGGGACCCTCCCGGGAGCCGACCCAGACTGCGGGCCCCCAGCCTCCGGGCCAGAGCACACCCCCGGGGGCTGGCCAGCTAGAGAGGGCACCCTTGCACGTGTGCGTGTGCTGTGTGCAAGCACAGGGCCCTGCCCACACGCCTGCTGGGGGAGGGGGTGGGGGTTGGGAGGCCCGCAGGCAAGGACACGACTGTGACTGCGAGGTTCTAGAAAGTGCGAGGGATTACTGAATCCAGCAACTTTCCTTGGTGCTAAAAGCGTTTCAATTAGAGTTATGGCCCCTGCCGCCCGGCCCGCGGCCTCTCTGCAGTCCCTCTTTTTAATGCACAGTTTAAGTGGCTCTCATTAAAGCTCTAATAAAGGCGCACATTTTAAGTGATTAGCACCAATCGCGCGCCGACACATTAACGCTCTCTCCGTGGGCTCCGCGACTCTCCCCGCGAGCCCATTTGGAGCTCGGCTATTCATTTTCCATATTCATTGCAATCTCATTCCATCCATCTCAATAATGGAGTCTGTGACGCATGCCCCCCAAAAAGTTTGGAAGGGACACGGAGGAGGGCAGTGACTCACTTGCCCTAGAACCTCTCCCATCCTCCGAGGGGGGCGCAGGGGAAGCAGGAGGCCAGCCCTCCCGCCAGCGCCACAGCTCCCCACCCTCCCCCAGGGCAGACGGCCCCAGTCCCCCTGCCGAGGACTGACTTCAAGAGTCCACGCTGGTCACAGACAGCGATGGCGTGGCCCCCGCGGGCCTCCAGCTCCTGGCTCGTCCTCTCCCAACCCCGGCACTGAGTGTCCTGCTCGTGCCCAGAAAGCAAACCAGGCCAGATCCGGGGGCAGCAGGGCCTCGGCTGCAGGAAGGATGTGGGGAGCAGGCCAAGCTCCAGTGAGAGCCGCCATGGCCCTGAAGGACCTCCGTTCTAGCTTTTCTAGGCGACACTCGGTCGTCCAAAGGCAACACTTTTCTTTTCCGGTAGAAAAGGCACAGAGAGGAAGAACATGCTAGGTGTGGCTGGCTGCAAAATCCAGGGGACACTAAAAGCAGAGAAGCGGGCAAAGGGGGGTGAACGCCAGCCCTGTGGTCACCAGAGGGCACCCACGCAGACCACTCTGTGGCACTTTCTTCCGTGGCTGTGGTGGGGTGGGAAGCTCAACGGTGGCCCCCCCAAAGATGGCCACGTCCTGCTCCCCAGAACCTGGGACTCTGTTCCCCTCCATGCGGCAGGCGCTCCGCAGATGGGATTAAGTGCAGGACCCTGACATGCGGGCCCCGGCGTCACCACAGGGTCTCCATGAAAGTGAGGCAGGAGAGGCCACGTGACCACAGGACTGGGCCACAGGCTAAAGCCGGCGCCTCTGGAGGGAACAGGTCAAGAAGCCTGTATTAATTAATATTTGTATTCTAAGTTTATATTTTAAAAAATACGTCGGGAAAACATTTTAATTTGGTTTTTATTTTAGATCTTAATAAATAAGAGAAATCGCTCTTGGCTAGGACTGTAAGTGGCATTTCTACAGTGAGAAGCGCGGTCCTGCTATGGGGGCTCAGCCCTGCTGTGAAGACACAGCCCGTGTTCCCACATGACACCACCACCGGCCTCGAGGCTGGGCCAGCCGGGCCTGGGGCTCTGGCCCCACTCTCTGACAAGCCTCCCTCTGTCCTCGTCCTCGGAGAATCAGTGTGTAGCAGGCGTCTGGTGAACAGATGGGCAACTAGCACAGGAGCCCCATTTCCCAGAAAGCTCCACCATTTCCATCTCCAAAGTCCACACCGGCCGGGGAAGAGCACAGTGGGCATTCCTTGGGGGAGGCATGAGGAAGGGACAAAGGTCGGTGGCAGGTCGCTAGGGAGACTGCGCCAAGGCTGAGTGATGGCTTCCAGGTTTCGTGGCTGCCAGCAGGGAGGGCTCAGGCTGCCCAGAGGGTCAGAGGGGTCGGTGGCCCCTGCACCGTCCCAGCAGCCCCCAGACAACAGGGCCAGGTCCCCAACTGCCCCGCCTGCCCGGGGGCTTCTGGCCAACGAGGGCCAAACTCTTGGGGCCAGTGGGGTCTCTCCACACAGTCCGAGGCACTCACAGCCACCTGCCGTCAGAACGGAGCAGGGCGCCACGACGGGGAGCAATGCAGGAACCCCACCAGCCGCTCTGTCAGGCTGGTCGGGGGCCTCAGCATCACCCAGTAGGGTGTCTGGCTTGTCTCTAAGGATGCCATGACCTGAGGGCCTGCCTCTACCCCAAGTGGTCAGTGCCCCCTCTGCAGACACCGCCCGGGACCCTCTCTGACAAATTCTGGCAGCCCAAGAAGCCCCCAAGGGGCTGGTCTGGAGGGGCTGCTGGAGGCGCCATCTGCGGAGGAGCCCGGGAGCAGGTGCACGCGCACAAGCAGCCCGCCGGCCACCACGCAGCCGCGGGGCATGAGCGAGGGGGCCCCGCACCAGACCGCTGCTTTTCCAGACCAAACACAGACTGTAAGGCCTAGAGGAGGCTGTGACACAGTGCCAGGCGCCGGGGGCGAGACGGAAGAACACGGCCATCCTCCCCGGCCTGCTGGAGCCCGCAGTCACACCCGGCAGCTCCGTGCTCACAACCCGGAAAAAACAGAGTTTAAAGCAATGGCCTCCTGTGCGTCATTCACGAGGTGACCAGCCCCATAGCAGGGGCGGAGTGGGGGGTAGATCTGATCATGAGTGGGAAAGGAAATGGAAATCAGACAGTGACGGCTTCCAGCACCCACCACACCCAGAGATGGAAACTCGCACAGAGAGGGCGACCCGGGAGCACGGGGCTGCCACCCCCCTGCCCCGACCCCTGCCCGCCCGGGCCCCAGCTCCCCACCCACCCGGGGGCGCACACACATACCGATGGCCAGCCGCTCCAGGCGCTTGCCGTGCTCCGGCGGGATGGCGTACCTGCGAGAGAAGGGAGGCCCGTCAGACGAGACAGCACATGTGGCCACCGTGCATACAAGGAGCCCCGGGGCTGCGGCCACAGCCTCAGAGCAGAACTGAACTGCAGCCGCCATGGGTGCTGTGAGAAGGGGTGAAGGGCAGCGGGAAGGTGGCAGGGCAGGAACCCACAGAGCCAGCCACAGTCCGCGGCCTCCCTGATGGCCTCGCTGGACACCAGGCTGGACACGCTCCCCATTCAGCAGCGCTAAACCTCTATGAGGCTTAAAAAGGCAAACCTAAAAAAGTGAGCCCAGGATCAGAGCTGCGGGGGAGGGGCTGGTGGGCCCCCCCACACACACACCCCTGCACCCCTCGGCAGTCTCCTTGCCTCCCACGCCCCCAGCCCCAGGAGCCTCCCGGGAAGATGCCTCAGGAGTGAGACACACTTCATTTGTCGCCACTCCCCACAGCTTATTTGTACACATTTTACATCTGAAAGATTCCTGAGGCCCCGTCAGAAATAAGAAAGATGGAAGGTGGACATTTGCAAACAGATGAAGCCAGAGGGACACCCCGCTGACGGCTGTGTGCGGAAGCTGGCGTGCCGGGATGGCGGGGACTCTCTCCCGGGCGGGACAGCCTGGGCAGGCGGTGCCAAGCGGCCCCACCCCAGCTGATGCGCCACCCCGGACTCGGAGGAAGACGTCCGTGTTCAAGCACAGGCGGGCAGAACCGGGGTGTGGGTCTTTAACGCTGAGCACAGGCGTCTCTCTGTCCCAAGGAGGAAGGGACACAGTGAAGACTCCATCTCCACAGCTACTGCGGCACCCCAAGCCCCATTGGGGAGAAACTCCAGGGCCACGCTTCTCGCCCAGGGGGGATCCTGCCCCCACGGGACTCAGGGCCGTGTCTGAGGACATCTGTGATTGTTGTAACCACAGGTTACAACTGCTCCAGTGCAGAGGGGGTGGGTCAGGGTGCTGCTCAGCCCCCACAGCGCCCGGGGACAGCCCGCAGACGACCCACCCCACGTCCACGGTGCTGAGGGGAGAGACCCTGCGTCAGCACACCCCACGTTCTAGAACGAGTCCGACGTTGGGGCGTGGGGCACAGCACACCCTCCATCCTCCCTCTCCGTGCAGGAGGCAGGATGGGAAGAGCCGGGGACCGGGAAGCCGGCCCAGACTCTGCAGCTGGCTCAGTCCATTCCAATCAAGAGGGTGATTAGTGCTTTTTAATAAAATAAAAGGGGGCAGGGGCAGGAGATAAGGCAGTCTCTAATCTACCAGAATAAAAATAATTAATTTCTGGGCACACCGCAGGGCCCTGGAGGAGACGGCCCAACACCTTCGATTCTGTGCTCACCGGAGAATTTTCCACCGTCTGAACAAAGACGAGGTGACTCTTCTTTAAACAGCTTTTTATCACTGACGTAAGGATGATAAAAGTTAATCCCAATCCCAAGCACCTTTGTGGGATTAACGTCCCCCAAACAAGGAAATGAAACATTCCAGTCCTTGTGGGAAGATGCAGGAGGGCGGGAGGAACTAATTTACGGCTCCAAGGCTGTGATGATTAATGCAATATCCCCGGTCTACAATGCTGCTTTCACTTAATTACCGCCTGTAATTGGGAGTTGTAAAGATAAGATTAATTGAATCTGGTGGATGTTAAAAGTTTAATACGTTGGAGCATGGCTCCTCTGTTATCAGAAAGCACAGGCCGCTGGACGCCGGGCCGGGCGCTCAGAAGAGCGGCCCCTGGAGGGTTACAAAGGATGGCTGGACACAAAGCCAACAGCCACAGGGACTTCTGGGCTCCAACGGCCAAGGAAAAGCTGCCCTCCTGCCACGTGGAACAACCCAGAGACAGCCTCAGGGTGCCGAGAAGCCCTAGCACCGGCGCCATGCCCCCCAGCCCACCCCCCGGGGCCTCGACAAGATGCAAGTCTCAGATCTCAGGGGAAGGCGAGCGGAACCAGGGCACGGGATCTCTTGACACACAACTCTGAGCGAGCCCAGGCCGCCTGCCCGGAGGGGGGTCAGTGAAGGCTCCCTCTACGGCTCCTTCCAAAGGCTTCAAGAAACTCCAGCCCTGGGGGCTGTAGGTTCCCATGGAGCCCTCTCTCCACGCCACGGCCCTCGGGGTGCCCTGGGAGGCCCCGCACAGTGGGGGCCCAGGTGAGCCTCCCAACAGGGCTGGACATTCGCCCTTGGAGAAAAGTCCCCCCGGCCCCATGGGGCCCCTACAGCAGAGCCAGGTCTGCCTGGTCACAGCCCCATCTTGCGTCCCGCCACGGGCAGAGCCGTCCCTGACTCTCGGCCCCGCTCTGGGGGAAAGACGGGCTGTGTGGGTGGAGCCGTCTGCTCGCCAGTCCCCGAGGCGGGAGCATCTGTCTGGCCATTAGCAAGCGAGCTCTTGGGAACATAAAACAGAGTCGGTTTTATTGGTCACCAACGTGGGGGCAATTTATCTCGCTCCCCAGGAACTCCACCCCCATCACAAGGTCAAATATCATGGCCAAACTCACTCCATTCGGCCGGCCGGCGCGCCCCTCTGGACACGCAGCTGCAGTCGCCGGCAGCAAAGCGCTCCTGCACGGCGTCCTCGGCCGGCCACCCTCCCCGGCTGCTCTGGTCCAGTCCATTCTGGTGGCCAGCAGGCAGCTGCCCCGGCCTCTCTCCCCTCCCACTCAGCCCCAGAGCCCTCTCAGAACCTCCCTCCTCTGGTTCTCCCCATCCCTCTCAGCCAGTGTCAGGAAACCCCTCCGCCAAGGCTAGCCATCAGCCCTGATGCCGTCCCCTTGGTCCAACAGCCCAAGGCTTCCCCCGGAGCCAGCCAAGTCCCAGCCGGAGTTGGCACCAGACAGCTCCTCCCCCAGGCCCGGGCTGCCCCTGGCTGGCCCTCACTTCAGGACAGCCCGAGGGGCCCAAAGGGTCTGCGGCCCAGCACCCAAGTCACGGTGGAACGATCTGGAGAAGCTGGATAAGGACGTGGGCAGAGCGATCTTCAGAATGCGGGGAGCATCAGAGGGCGAGCAAACCGGAGGCTTCCGAGAGCAGAACCAGAAATGGGGAGTGCAGGGGCAGGTGGGGAGGGGCGGGGAAGGCTGCAAGAAGAACGGGCACCCGTGAGGGCCGCTCAGACCCCCTTGCTTGTGGCCGCCTGAGGGAAGCATCGGCTACGATCGGACACACGGTGCGTCCTGGTCCTGAGGTCGGCCGGGCAGGAGTCTGGAACGTTCTCCACGGTGTCCCACTGGGGTCTTTATCTCTGTATTTCACCAGCCCTGCCCTTCGGCACGTTCTCTCTGCTTCTGAACGCTCCACACTAAGTACATCCGGGCATCAGTAAACCGGAAAGTTCTGGCAAAGTCAGCACTGTCGGAACGGTTGCCCTGGCCACCTCCAGGTGACCCTGCAGGGCTGCAGCTGGACCCGACAGGCTCCATAACCCCGGGTTTAATGCCGTGGAATTGCCCAGAAGGCCGGGAGAGCCAGATTCAGGGTCATTTGCCAGAAGCCCTTCTCGGAAAGGCAGTTGTCTACAAGCGTCGGGGGTTTCAGGGAGAAAATAAAAACAGTTTTAGATTAGGAATAAGGTACACGGAGGCAACGGGAGAGACCAGAGCCCCGGGCACCGGGCCCCTCAGGTGAGGACGTGTGGTGCGCCGTGGCTCAAAGACCACCACTGTCCAGGCATTTCACAGTTCAAGCGACCGGCCAACCAGCAGGAACACGCGGGCTGCCAGACCCGCACTCAGGCCCCGAGCTCCTGAACGACACCCAGGTCTGGGGAGGGACCAGATGCGCTGCTCCAGGACGGCGGGCGCCCCCCAGATGTCCCTGCTCCCTCCTTTACACCTCGAGGCACTCGCAGGGCATGCGTCCCCTCCAATCACAGCCACCCCAAGAAGGCAAAGCTGAAACCCTCAGACGTGCTGCAAGGCCTGGGTCCAGAACAGAGCGCGAGGACATCCGGGCCCCGCGGCCCGACACACGGCAGGGGCCGACCCGTCTAGGAGGGCAGCCTGGAGGCCGGGGAGCTGTGCCATCTGGCCGGCCGCGAGCTACACATCTTAACACTGATGCCAGAGGGCACGAGGTCTCGCCGGCCCTGCGGAGGCCAGGCCTGAGTCTA
This sequence comes from Neogale vison, assembly GCF_020171115.1. Lineage (NCBI taxonomy): Eukaryota > Metazoa > Chordata > Mammalia > Carnivora > Mustelidae > Neogale > Neogale vison. The sequence goes on from NC_058096.1 coordinate 220,977,766, forward strand.
AGCTGGTGGCAGACCCACCTTGGGGACACCGCGTGGCCCCAGAAGAAAGGGGGTCTCTGCCTGCACGCATCCCAACAGACTCGGTGGGCCTGATAAAGACACTCCAGGGCTGGTGGCGCCGGGCAGGTGGCAGGTGTCCAGCCTGGCGACCAGGCAGCTTGCGGAGCCGGACAGGGCTGGGTAATTAAAAGGAGAGGCGTCCTCTGTGGCCAGGGGACAGGCCGCTTCCATTTTACTGACCCACCGGCCCGGGAAAGTCTTCCTGTCCGCCGCGCAGGATGCTATTAATAGTGTCATTTTCTTGGTGTTTTGTTTATTCCCCTGGAATGGCTTGATGGATGGGAATAATTATCAGACTATAAAAGCCAGCAAATGTGCTATTTTCTATCGCTCTAAATCATCAAACAAATAAAGTGTGAAACAGCATTTTTGAATATAATTTTCCCCTCTAATGGCTTAGAATTATTATCAAGAACAATGAAAATAAATAAGCAAATGCCTTCTGAGTTAAAAGTTAAATGAGTGTGTCACGAAGAGGAACACAGACCATCTTGGCGAGCAGGGACCTGCTCCGGAGCCATCAGTTATGAAGACGACGAGCAGCAGGGCTCCGGGCCGGGCAGGCCCCCTCCAGCCGGAGGCATGAGCGCCCACGGCCGCCTGGCCGGATGTCTTGGATGAGGGCACTGGGGTACCCTGTGAGGCCAGCTGACCCCTGGCAGCCACCCAGGATCCTGCATGTCATTGTCCCACACAACCCCCATGGGGACAGCCACATGGAGCCGCAGAAAGGCTGCTGGGGGGCCGGCCTCTGCCTCGCCTCTCCCGGGCCACGGACCGGCGACACCAGAGGGACTGCTGACTCTCAGAGCAGCACGGAAACCCACACTCGTGGGACAAAGGACGAACAACGTGAGACTCCGCCAGAAGGAACCCCACCCACCGCACGGAGCCCAGGGGCTGCTCCAGCCGGCCACCCCTCATCTCCTCGAATACGCTGGCTGCCGCAGGCTGCAGGGGCCCGTTCCAGGTGGACTCCAGGTCCCTTGCCAGGAGGGCAGCATTTCTATGGTATGTTCTCCTGCCCGCTACCACAGTAACAAGACTTGCTGGGGGCCAAGGCTCTCAACCCCCAACTGCCCTTCTCATGAGGTCCTGCAGCCCCCGCTGGGGCCCCCACGTGGAACCGTCTTGCTGGGAGTCAGGACGTGCAACACTGCCTTTTTTTCTCCCCAAGACTCATGCGACTCTCTACCGATGACAGTCGCCCAGCCTGACAGCTTCCACTGTACGAGGCTCCAGGCGACCAGGTGCCGTGATGAGGGGCCTCATCTCCCCGGCCTTCCTCCTGTTGAGGAACGTGTGCCAAGAGCGGGGGTCCAGCCAGGAGCCCTTTGGAAATGTCAGCTCAGCCTGACGCGTGTTGGAGGGTGAGGAAGTTAATTTCACAGTGTGTGCACAAGGCCTGGGCAGACAGGCCCCTGGCCGTTTAACACGCTGTAATTACGGAAACAGAAACAAGAAGGCAGAGGCTACTGGAAGTGCTGAGACCATGTGTCGAGTAGGAGGCCACCTGGCACGAGCCGGCCACCCGCGCAAGCCCAGGAGGCCACGGCAGCTCCAAATGCCAGCAGCCCCGCCAGGGCCCCCACGTGCCGAGCATGCGGAAAAGCCGTTACTGCTGCCATCCCCAAATATAAAGCCCCACCTCGGCCCACAGCCCACACCTGCTCTCGCCACACGGTGGCCGGACAGTTCCAGCACACAGAGCCGTGGTCTGGGCGGGCCGAGCAGAATGACCCAGTCATGGAACGGGCCGCCCCACAAGCCTCCTGGCTGCCAGGGCACCATCTCTGAGCCAGTCAGTGGAGCACGAGGGCCCAGAGAAACACAGTCACAAGGGAGCACCCCTCATCTGAGCCACAGCAACACATCAGGTGACTTCTGTGTCCAGCATTTCACGTATGGCAGGTAAGTTAAGCCTCAATAAATCTATTAGCGACACCCCAGCCCCATGGACATGGGAGTGATGAGTTCATCCCGGCCCGAGTTTCTAGGCTCAGGGCCACAGATGCACTTGGCTCTTCAGTGTCTTCTGGGCCTTGAACCAAGGCATCCATCGGTTAACATGAGCTCTGTCAGAGGAACTAGAAACCTGCAGATAACCCCTCTGGAAAAGGCACCAGGCCCTGGTGGTTTTACTAAGAGCCCCACAAAACCACACTAAAGGGCTGCACCCACTTATGCACATTACTAACAGGAAAATCAAATGCTACTGAACTCCTTCTACAAATATGGCATATTTTTGAATGAATGAATGAATGAATGAACAGGAAACCCTGTCACCAACAGGACAAAGACACACAAGAAAATGCTAGGCCAGTCTCTCACAGCTGCCAAGTCCTAAATTAAACCTTGGAAATATCAGACAGCAAAGTGTATTACAAGACCAAGAAGGACTTGTAACCCTCAGGGTTGCAAAGACAGCCCAACAAACAAAACTCTATGTAAGATTCCAAGCCATTCAGTATGAAAGCTCTTAGCCAACTAGGACTGGGAGGGATTTCCCATGATGAGGCAGGAGAGGCATTCCGGAAAGTTGGGAGCAAGGCAAGCTGCCCACTATCACAGCACTCCTCAGCACCAGACTGAAGATGCTAGCCACTGTCACAGGCCAAGGAAAAAAGATAAGAGGACAGTAATGACTAGAAGGGAAGAGACAAACTCTTTCATGAACAACACGATGTTCGACTTGGGAAAGCGAAGAACAAGCTGGTAAATGAAAGAATGAAGCATCCCAGTAAGGGAGCAGGATAAACCACCGGCGCCAGGACAGCGTGACGTCCCTTGCGCCAGAAAGACGTTCACAGCGGGCCACGAAGCCCCCTAGGGCAGAATCCACCCTTGTCTGTGGCCCGGAAGCAGGAGCTGCTCCCCACCAAGGAGATCAAACACAAGCCTGGGCGTGGGCCCACCAATGACAGAATCGCAATCTGACCCAGGAGAGCCCACACACATCTCTGCGAAGCGGGCACGGCCCGGTAACGCCACCATTCGTCACCTCTGAACAGAGCCCGAGACCCACAAATACATTTCGGAATGCCCCCTCACCTGTGAGCCGGTCCCTTAGGAAGTAAGGTAAGGGGACCAGCTCGTGACCTGACCTGAGGACCGACTAACTTCAAGACACAGGGTGGCGGGGGCTCTAAGCTGGGTGTGAGCCGGGGGGCCTTACCGAGATGGGTGGTGTGTGAAAGGAGACTAGTCGTAGTCACGCAGGGTGGCCCGGGTCATCCGGGGCCAACGTCACCCCACACACCGGTCGGGAGAAATAAAAGACGTTAGAAAAACCAGCCAACTGACTGACTTGCCTTAAAACCCCGAGGAAAGAGGTGCACAGACCTGCAGAGATGGACAGCCTGGGGGCCCCATGCCCACGGGGATGGGAGGAAGAAGAGCAATTACCAGCCCAATCCACCCGGGAGGGGAGAGAGGACCTGGCCTGGGGACGGAGGGGACTCTGGGACCCTGTCCCAGCTACTCCAGACAGAACCCAGAGCGCATTTCCAAGTCTCTCTGGCCCAGGGATAGCCCCACGTGGCTCTCGGTCACCGCTGCACCGGGGAGCTCCGCCCAGACTGCACAGCCCCTCCCGGAGTGGGCGGCTAGAAAGGTCTGATGGCAAATGGATGCCTGCCCAATTTCATTGAGAAATCCCACCTTTTTTTTTTTTTTTTTTGAGATTTTATGTATTTATTCGACAGAAAGAGAGGCAGCGAGAGGATAAACACAAGCAGGGGGAGTGGGAGAGGGAAAGCAGGCTTCCTACCAAGCAGGGAGCCCGATGCGGGGCTCGATCCCAGGACCCGGGGATCATGACCGGAGCCGAAGGCAGAGGCTTAATGACGGAGCCTCCCAGGCGCCCCAGAGAAATCCCATCTTAACTTCCAAGGAACCTCAGCAAGCCCCCCTCATTTGTCCCGGCACTGGGGCCCCTTTACGCAATGAGCACAAACCTTGCTATGGAGATAGGATTGGCCGAGGACCAGGGCGGCTCGTTCCCAGGAAAGAGCCTTATTGAGCCATGGCGGCTTTATCTTTAATGGATCGTTTTACGGGACAACAGGCGATGGAGTTCGGTATCTGGCACAAGCAGTGTCAAGGACTTCAAATAGTGACATTTTTATTGAAACGCACGCAGGAAATAAAGAGCGGAAACTGGGAGTCTCCAATGGGATGGCCAGGGCGAGGATGTGCCGGACGAACGGGCCTCCTGCACGAAGACAAAGGGACGGCGTGGGCACGGGGGGAGGCCGAGGCCTCTCACGGGACCCTGGGCCCCACCTGCCCCGGCACCAGCCCACGGGAATGGGGGACGCGGAGGGTCCGGGCCCGGCTCACACGTGGCCAGCCCATGTTAACGAAGAGAGACACTTCACAAGGTGAGCGGCGTCGAGCCTGCCATTAAATGTTACCGACTTGGAGGCATCTGATCCCAAGCCCCGGTTTATTTTAGACCTGGGAATTATTTCTGTTACAGGACGGGACTGAAAACACCAAGTCACATGCGTGCTTGTTTTTGATGTTTTTAAAGCGGTGGGAGGGGGTGCCTTTGAGGCTTCCAAAGGCAGGCACTGAAGATGGGGCACCCAGGCCCACCGGCAAAGAGGGACCCGGAACCCCCAGTCTCCCCCTCGAAGAACTGGCCTGAATTCCCACTCATAAAGCGGGCCGGAGGGGGCCTCCCGTGGTGCGCACACCGCAGGCCCACAGGCCAGCTGCCCTGGCCCCCGAGCTCCTCGGGGCGGCGTGTGCTAGAGCGGGGACGCCCCTGATGCACTGCGTTGAAACCCGCGTGCCGCGTGCACAGGCAGGAACGGGGACAGGTCTGAAGAGCGTGGGAACTCGGAAGGGACGTGGCTGAAGATGGCAGTTCGCTGTGGTCTGCGGCCGAGAGGTATCGGAGAGGCCAGTGTCAGCCACCCCACGTCGTGGCCACACGAGCCTGGGTCACAGCTATGAGCCGGGCGGGGCCGGGGAGGGGGGTGGGAGCCCAGCCAGGAGGACATCTTCAACGTCGGGGGAGGCTCGGGTCTGCTAAGTGATTTCCCACGTCCTGGACACGTTGGCGTTCATCGTCACACACAGCCACGGACGGCAAGGCCTACGGACCCTCATGTGGGCACACGCTGACAGGGAGGCCCCGTGTGTCTCTGATGTACCCTCTCACCTACAGGGCTGGCTCCGGGGAGCACACAGCTCACACCAGCCTTACAAACAGGCGCCCGGGGGCTCCAGCTTCCCCGTGTCACACTAGGCTGAATCTCAGCATGCCGTCCAGGAGGCCAAGGCCACGGGCCACACGGGGTCACTCCTGGAGTCAGGCTAGGCCCTGGCGCTTCAGGGGGAGTTAAGCTCATGCCTGGGCTAAGTCGGCCGCACTCAGCATCAGGCCGGCGAGAGCGGACAGACCGGCCCTCCGGGGGAGGGCGCGGACAGGTCCCGTCCTGGCGAGTAGCTGGGTGGTGTCCCTCCGCTCCGTCTAAGGCCATGAGGCCTCCCCGCCTCCTGCTGCTGGGCCAGTGTGAAGGGGAAGCGCATTCCCAGCCAGGTTTTTAAGCCAAGTTGACAAAGCCTCGCGCTCTCTCCCCTCCCAGCTTTGCAGGCCTCTCCCTTCAGCCGACAGCAACCTCGCTAGCAGCAGAGAAATTTGCCATGGAAACCAGACCCTGCACGCAGACCCCGAATCGCTGACGGCTCATCTGCGGTACCAGGTGGGGGGCGGGGGGAGCGTCTCCTGGCCAGGCTGGCCTCGTCTCGGCACGGGGAGGAGGGGTCCCCGCCGCCAGCCGCAGACTCAGCAGCTTCCGATCCAAACACCGCTGCCGGGTTGGAGGACCCCAGGACGGGAACCCGTGCCCATTGGTGACCTCTCCCACAGAGGAACCGACAGCTTCTCAGACAGCCGGCGAGAGAGAGGACTCGAGCTCCGCGCCGGGCCCCCCGGCGGCCCCACAGCCAAAACCCCGCGTCTCTCAATTCACTCTGTGTGCGCATCACCACGCTTGGAACAGAGGACTCCAAAGTCTGGGGCCATGGGCTCCTGCCAGACCAAGCCGGGGGCGTCTATGTCTGCGAGCGGCAGGAAGAGAGAAGAGGAGGGCGCCCCGGGGAGAAGGGCACCAGCCTGACCTGCCGGCCCCGGGCCCCTAAATCCCCGCCCGCACCCGCCCTCCCCTCTTGCTGGAATGTGTCTGGGGAAGAAACCACCCACCACCAACCTTCTAGTCCCACAGTCCCATGCGCCAGCCTGGCCGCCCTCCCCCTGGGCCCCTCTCCACGGACTGCCCAGCTCCGTCTCCTCCCACAGGCCTCAGTCCCATGGGCTTCCCTGACCTTGGCTGGGGGGTGCCAGCCACTGCCCAGCCCGGGCCTGCTCTGGGGTGCAGACCCACACCGTCACCTCCCGTCCTGACAGGGGGCGTCCACACCGGCATGGTTCATGCTGGACCCAGAGTGCACACTCCACTGGGACGTGAGCTGAGGCACGTCCCCTTTGCTCGGCACCTACCCCTCCCCCACCCCCCCCGACCCGCAGTTGGACAGTGTGTGCCAGGCTCCCGGGCTGTAAATGTGGTCATGTGACCAGGGACTTGCCACCAAGAGGGCAAGAGAAGCCTGGGTCGTGCCTCCTATGCCTGCCCATCAAAACTTCTGGAACACGTTCGCCCATCGTGCCCCACCTGGACACCCAGGGTGACCTCCACCGAAGCCACACGCTTCAGACAGCAGAGCGTCTGCCAGCCCAGGTTCCCATCTCTGTCTCGTGCAGGAACCCACCAACCTCAGCATTCAGTTTGGCGGGGCTTGATTCAGGGACCATTCTGGGGACCCCGTAAGAAAAACATCCTGGCCCTCCCACACCTTCAAGTCCAAGCCACCTACCTGTGCCACCTGGGACAACCCTGCTGCCAAGGCTGACGGGCCACCCTCTCCCAATTCGAGGGGCAGCATGGAGCAGTGGCAGGGAAGGTGGGCCAGACCCCAGACCCGCCACCCCCAAGCTCCGTGTTCCTGAACAGGTGTCCGGCCAGCCTGTGCCTCCCCTGAGCAGGGGGTAGGCGTGGAGCTGCACCAAGCACCCCCATGGCCCCCACTGTCAGGACTCCTCATTGCGCCCCCGCATGCAGTAATGGACCGCGTACACGAGCGTCAGGCAGAAACTCTAAAGCGCCGTGCGCAGCTGGCCCAATGCAGAAAAAGCCTGCACGCCCATCACCCGGGCACGGAGAAACAGATGGAAGCAGAGTCGTACCGCAGAAGACCCTACAGCCACGGACACAAATGAACTCCAGCCACACCTAACAGGGTGGACCTTCCTCCCCAGCTCCTGGCAGAAACGCAGAGTAAGGATGTGTCTATCTGTACGGCGCTCAGACCCACACACCACCCAGCCACGCGGCCTGGGTCCACAGACACACGCAGGAGAAGGACCCAGAGAAGCAGCGATGCAAGCCCCATCAAGTCAGGAGGAGGAGAGGCAGAAGGACGGCTGTTAGCTCTGGGCGGGGAGGAGCCCTCGGTGGGCAGTAGGGGGAAGGGGGTCCGTTTCCCAGCACTGTCGGGGTTACGCGGGGGTGACCGTGGTCATCCGATAAATGGTACATAAAGAGCCATCTTTGCGGGCTGGACGTGTTTTGTGCTTCTTTGCACCACACTACAGTTCGCAACGTAGGCGATATGACAGACAGGGTTCTCAGATGCCCGAGACGCCCACGCCTAGCCCCTGCTCACAGGGCCTCTAGTGTTCCCGTGGTGCTGCTGTGAGGGGTTTTTGCTGTTATAACTAAGTTCCCACCTCAGGAGACCCTGATACAGGGAGACTACCCTGGGTGGGCCTGACCTAAGCAGGTAAGGGGCCCTTCTTCACGTCCAAGGTACCAGTGGGAGGGGATCCCGGGCCGGCCTGAGGTTGGAGGGAGACACACGGCAAGCCCTGAGTGACCTCCAGATGCCAACAGGAGCCCAGGGCTGGCAACCAGCAAGGACGCAGGGCCTTGTTCCTACCACTGAAAGGAAGAGAACTCCGCCAACAACCCAGACGATCCCGGAGTGCACGTTCCCCAGGGCCCAGCGGCACCTCGATGCCAGCCTCTGAGAGCTTCAACTGAGGTGCTAGCGGGTCCTTGCCTCAGTTCTGAGCTACAGAACCTGGAGCAAAGAAAGACAGGCCACACGCCCGCTGGCTGGTCACGCAGCAGCAAACACCAGCCGCCTCCACGCGAGGTCAGGGGAAAAGAAACGCATCAAAAATCCCCACCCGGAGGGGCACCAGGACGCTCCCATCCGCCACCACGGGCACGGGGCGCAGGCTGCTCTATCCGCAGCTCTCTTCCCCTTCCCCATTGGTTTTTCGCTTTTTTTTATTTGTTTTTCGTTTTTTTTCAGCGTACACTTCAACAGAACAACACGGAACCTGGGAAAAGTGACTAAGCAGGGGTGACACCTGACGGCCCACCTCAGCCAGGGGACCGAGGCAACGTCTGCAGCGACAAGCCGTCCCCCAGGATGGCGTCAGGAGAAGGACACCTGCCTCGGAGGTCTTCCTCCCCAAGCCCATTCCCCCCCCAGCCCATCCATTCCTACCAAACCCCTGCCCCGTCCCCCGCGCCACCATCAAGAGGCGCCCAAAACCGGGGAAGTCTGAGAACCGGTCCCAACCTGGAGGGGAGACGTGACGACTCTGTTGTCACGTGGGAGCCGGGGACAGGGTCCTGGGACGGAAAAGGGACACTGGGGGAAACTGAGAAAATCGGAATAAATCGAGGACTTTGCTTACTGAGAGTGTAGCAACACGGGTCCGTTAACTGCGACAGGGTCCCAGCCCGATGGGAGAGCCCAGCAGGGACTCGGTGGGGGTGATGGGGAGCGCCTGGACCAGCTCCTCCGCAGTGCCATGAAACTAAAACAGTTCTAAACACCAAAGCCTCTTTTCATGAGAAGAGCATGCCGCCGAAACTGCGGGTAGAGGGGCCCGGGACAACCACGGGAGGCACGAAGAGAGTGCCCCACAGCCGAGCGTTTGCCTGGGGTGCGTTGCAACACCCAGACCCCGATTTCCAGACCCACCGCCCTCCCCCAGCGCCTCCCCAACCCCCCCGCCGCGGGGCTGCCACCGTACGGGCTCTTGGCGAGGCGTCAGGCCACCCGCGATGCCAGAAGAAGCCCCACTCCCTCTCCCTGGCTTCTTGAGAAAAGCATATGGCGAGATTTTTCCTTAGCAGAAGGCTGACCTTCCTCTGCTTAGCAGGATGTTAAAATCACTTTGCATTCCCCGAACAAACACCGACTGCCAGCAGGCCGCGGGAGGCGAGGAGCCAGCCCACAGGCATGGATCCCACCACCCGCCGTGTGGAGTCCTGGGGGGGGGCAGCGCCCCAAAACACGCCAGGTTTCCGGGGTCCTCTGATCCCTGCCAAGTGGCACCCAGCCCATGTTCTCACGTGGCACGCGGTGTTGCCAGAACAGTGCCAGGCGACCAGACTTTGGGCGTGTGACTCTGGAAGAAAGGAAGCAGACACACGGGATGGTCTGAAACGCGCAGCGCAAGGCACCAGGCCGTGCAGACTTCTCCGGAACGGCCTGTCACACTCACTGTGGTGACTAACGACACCGTCCCACTCTCGCAGTCCAGTGACACCTGATGCCCGGCTTGCGACGCGAAGGTGTCGCCAGCATCAGGAGTTCGTTCTCCAGGGCTGAAATCAGCTTTCGGATTTTGCTCTACACGCTCCCGACAAGAAGGATGTCTGTGGTTCTGATTCAGACGCTGGGCCGAGGGCTCTGGGAAACCCAGGAGGGGACCCGGGGGGCCGACCTGGCTATCATTCCCGCAAGTTCCCTGCGTGGCCCCCGACACTTACTCCTGTCCCCTGGAAGGGGACACTGGGCACACTGGAACAAAGGACATTCAGCTCTGCAGCCACAGTCCCTGTCCCAAGAGGAGACTCTGCGATGGGAACAGAGGAGATACTCCCTGCCCAGCCACGGCCCCGCGCACCCAGCGGGGAAGCCGAGTGCCACAGCGGGTCGGGCAGCCGAGGTACCCTGCCAAAACCAGCAGGCTGGGCAACTGGGCCTCAGTGGGTCTAGCTCAGCGCTCTGGGGGCCTCGCCTGGCCATTTGGGACAGTGGCCATCTTCCTGCAGAAGAGGACTGGGCCCCACCAGGAAACTCTACCTGTGGCGTGTTTGGGGCAAGACTGGACTCTGGCTGGGGCTGTAGGGCTGGGCCACTCTGCAGACCGATGTCGCATGCTTCAGAGCGGTCACGGGGCCCGGAGAGCAGGACTCCACGGCCCGGCGCACTGACTCACACACCAAGTGATCCATCTCGCCACCTTCTCTGTCCCTTTTTAATCATGGGGTTCTGACACCTCCTGCCTCAGTGAGAGTCTGCTCTCGGGGAGCTTCCTGCTCGGAAACACTCCTTCTGTTGCTGTTTCCGCCGCCTCCGCACAGGACCCGGGGTTGAGGCTAGCATGGCCCGGCCGGGTTCCCCAGCTTTGCTAACAAGGCCCAGACGGACAGCTTCCCTTCCAGCAGCCTGGTGGGTCTTTCGCACCCAGCCTCCCCAGGCACGGCGGTCACACTGAGCCATCATAGGGCTCTGTCCCCAGATGCCCAAATGGGGCTTTGGCCCGGAGAAGGGGGGAGGAGGGAGAGTTTCGATTTCCCTCCTGCATCTTACGCAGGTGACAGGACACGGTGCAGGAAAGCTGAGTTCTTAAAACCAATCTGTGAAGCTGTCTCCATCCATATCCACCGCTAGCCGAGCCCTCCCTGACACCACAGGGCCTCTCCAGTCACCGGGAGGAGTTACTCTGGTTGCCAGATGATGGGCTCTGCCCGAGTCAAAGAATGGGGACCCCTGGTCCCCACTGAGCCAGGCTCAGAAGCCGTGAAGTCCCCAAGCCTTCTCCAGGTTCCGTCCACCCCAGGACTTCTCAGACCCAAGCTCCCTGGGCACTAAGCAGAGGCCCTCAAGGTGGTCCAGCAGCGCCCCCTGCAGTTAGGCCTGGGGAGCCTGCTTTGGACACCAAGGAGAACTGAGAGGCAGGCCGAGAGGCAGGGAAGCAAGGCGGAAGGCAGGCAGGAAGGGAGGGAGGCAGGCAGGGAGGGAAGGAGGGAGGCAGGGAGGGAGGGAGGGAGGGAGGCAGGAAGGGAGGGAGGGAGGGAGGCAGGAAGGGAGGGAGGGAGGGAGGCAGAGAGGAAGGCAGGGAGGGAGGCAGGGAGAGCGGCAGGTGCCTATCCTCTGGGAAGAAGCCAAGCTGGGAAGTGGGCTGAGGTCGGGCCTGCAGCGAGGCAGACACACAGCCAAGGGGCAACTGAGCCACCCAGCAGCCCCCCTCCCCAGAGGAGCCCTGCTCTGCGCACCCCCCCCCCCCGCAACAGACGCGCAATCCTGGGCCCAGCGTGTGCAGCCTCTCTCCCACGCTGCCCTGAGAGCAGGGAACAGGGAGCCGACCAGCGTCTGTACCCGTGGCACCTTCCTCCTTGTGCCCCACGGCAGGGAGTGCACGTCCTCAAACCACACGCATGCCCGCACGCGTGCACACACACGTGCACACTCACATACATGCGCACACACGGGCCCCCAGAGCAGCACGTGCAGAGACGGCTGTGCCCGCTGGGAGTCAAGCTTCCCGGCAACAGAAGAAAGGCCGCCCCGTCCCTCTCCCGTGAAACTCCCCTGAGGGAAAAATCCAGCGAGAAACTCTAGGTGCAGCCACATCAAAAGGGAAAATTCTCAGCGCGCCCCGGTGCCCAGGCTCACTCGGGCTTCTTCAAGGGCAGAGAAGCGAAGCTCCAGCACCGTCGCCCTCGCCGCCACCCTGTCCCCGGACTCTGCTTGCAAGGCTCCTTTCCTGGTGCCCAGGACACTGCACGAGCCCACGGACAGGGAGGCTCCGTGCCCTCCGTGGGAACAGGCTCCCTCCCGGAGGCTCCCCCAGCCCCCCCACGGGCCGCCCGAGAGTGAAGCACATGCACTGCACACGTGGGGCAGGCGTGCGTGCGGGCGTGCGTGCAGGCACACGTGCGGGTCTGAGGACGTGCTCCCTGCCATGGGGTGCCAGGAGGACCTGAGAGATGCATCCCAGGCCAACAGAAGCAGGTGGGCAGGGACGGCTGGGGAAGCCTTGAGAACACAGCCAGAGACAACTCACAACTCCGGGACCAGGGGATGCTGCTGAGTCACGGGCCTGACGGCCAGGGTCAGGGCCCAGACGAACGCCCTGCAGGGAACACTGGCTGCCCCCCCCCACCCCAGGGGCCCTCAGGAGACCCCTGGGAGGCCTGTCCTCCCCCCACTCTCCCTCCCCCACCCCATCCCCTGCCCCAGCCCCCGCTGGGCACAAGGAAGCCACAGAGAGAACAAGAGGGGACGCTGTCGGGAACACCGTGTTCGGTCTGGATCTGAGCAAGACGCCATGCCAGGTGGGGGTGCCGTTCCCATCAGCTTACAGCCCGCCCACGGCACGCTCACGAGGCCTGGGGCCCGCCGTGGCTACAGCGTGCGGGGAAGGACTGCGGCGGCCGTCCTGGGGCGGCTGTGGGACATGGCCTCCAGCTCAGGGAGCACGAGGGGCTCTGGGAGGGTCTGGAAGGGCGGGTGGTCCACTGCCCCCAGCACTTCCCAGAAGGCCCAGCTGTTTGAACCGGGGTGGAATCACACAGCCCTCCCCACCGGCCTACGCGGGGCCGCCCTCCCCACCCGCCCTCCCCACCGGCCTACGCTGGCCGACCTCCCGGCCTCACTGGCCCCAGGAAGGCCAGGGAGTGGCTGAGTTGCAAGCAGCAGGTCTATTTTAAATCCCCATCTCAAAAGGGATTTTGAAGCACTCAAATGCTTCAGATATTCTTAGCCTTTGCTGCCTGAGAGCACCGCCCAGTGCCGGCCTTCTGAAGCAATTCCACGCTCTCATCGACGCCCGGCTGTTCACGCCGCTGTGACACACAAATCACGCTCCCAAAGTAGCAACAGACCCAGGAAGGCTCCATAAAACGCTGTAAACCTGAGGACGTCGACACTTAAAAAAAAAAACGCTACCGAAATACTCGGAAATGGTTGCAATTAAGCTGCTGCAGACGCCGGAGGAACGAGCAATCAGGGAGACGGGCTTAAGCATGATGTGGGGGGGTGGTTGCGCAGGCCCCAGGGCCCCAGACAAGGGCCAGGAGCCCGGACGCCGCCCAGCGGCCCCCTGAACCACCAGCCCAGGAACCAGAGGGGCCACACCCAGCCCCAGGCTCTGGTGGCGGGGGCACCCAGAGGGGTCTCAGCGGCACCCAGAGGGGTCTCAGCCCCAAGGACCGGTTCCCACAGACATGGCACTGGCCCTCCAGGACCAGATAGGCACGGAGCCCCCTCTCTGCGCCAGGCCAGGTCCCTGTTGGGGACTAGGGACCCGGGGTGGGGCGGGGGGAGACCGAGGGCCCTGCCCTCCCAGGGTCCACTATCGGACAAGGAGATGTGCCAAGGTCACACGTAGCCAGTACAAGCGTGGGGTGCCCTGCCAACATCTGGGGCGCCCACCCGGGTCCTGGGGAGAGGGTGCCTGAGCTAAGCTGCTGGGGGGGGGGCAAGAAGCCTACATGGAGGAGCCTGTTCCCACCGGCCACACTCTGTCAGCACGAGGCACCCCGTGTGTGTGATCCCCTTCCCCTTCAAGACCAAGGTCAAGCTGCCTTCCAGAACATTCTTTCCCTCAGATGAACCGCTGCCGTGCCCGATGCCAGCCTTGCCGACTGCTGCCCCAGGGTTCTCAGGAGTGAGTGGGAGTGAAGGGGCGGAAGCCGGGGTGGGTAGACAGGAGGGGACGGGGTGCTGCGGCTGCAGCCTCAACTCCAAGCCGCCAGAGGTCGGAGGCGAGCACCGAGAAGTCAGTCCTGCCCGTTAGCGGCCCCACCCGCCGGGGGCTGCTACCCTTCATGTTCCTAGTGCCCTCTCCCTCGCCTCTCTGGACTCTCCAGGCCACTTCCCAAGTGACCCTCTCTGTGACCGTCGCTGCCCATCACAAGCTCACACTTCGCCCCAAGCCGCCCGAGGCCACCGCATCCTCGGGCAGGGCCACCAGCTAAAGCTGAACCTGCCATCTGCTGGCACGAGCCAGCACTCAGCTGGGGCTCCTTTCGTGTGTTCTGTTCTGTGTTCTAAGGAAAAGGTGGGTTTTCTCCCTTTCCGATCCCTCTGGCCAGCAGACCCAAGTCAAAACGAGGGCGTCTGCAGTGGGGGAGCCCCACCGGGGCAGTCTTCACTCTCCTCCTGCTGCCGCTCCCAGGGGGCCTCTGGGGCCATCACTGCTGGGGTCCAGGAGTCCACAGAAAGGATGGAAGAACCTGGGAAATTTCCAAGGGCGCAGGCAGCGCAGCCAGTGCTGAAGGGTGGGGGCGCCATCTAGTGGTGCTCGGGGGAGCCGCGCGGGGCTGGGATCGGAAACTGGTGCCAGAGAAGACAGACAGCCCCTGCCCTCCAGCCCCGCCCCGGGGTGGGGGTGGGCAGCACTAGGAACCATCCAGACCAGTGAGCTGGGACCGCAGTGCACACGCACTCAGACATCACAGACGACCGCACCCTTACACATATACACGGCCACACATGCTCAGACATACACACGTGAACTCACATCTTCACACACAAGCACGTATGCACAGACACACACGGATCCACACACACACTCTCTCGTACATACATACGCACGCTCACACATTCGCACATACTCTCACACTCACATGCAAACACACACACACTGCACACACCCCAGCCTGTGGACCAGAAGGCTCTCTGGCGGTGCTCAGCCTGCCCCGGCCCATGGGGAGGAAACGAAGCACTGGGAGCCGGCAAGCAGAGCCCCCAGGGAAGGGGCACAAGCATCTCACCCCACCAGCTGCACCACCAGGCCCTGCTCACCGCTGCAGGGTTGGGCCGGAGCTCAGCCCTTCCCCGTGGGCTTGGACTAGGGCCTCACGGTCTTGCAGCCTGACCTGGCCATCGAGACGAGGGGAGGGGATGGGGTAACCGAGCTGTTGTTGGGGCCTCCTGGGCAGCCCTGGGGTGACACTGCCTACCAGAACACACCTCCACCCCCGGGCTCAGGACCACACAGGGTGTGAGACTCAGGCCTTCCTGCAATGGGCATCACCAACCCCATCGACCTCTCTCCAAATGCCTCCTACAAGGTAAGTACCCCCCAGCCAGAGGCCACGATGACCCAGAGCTGCAGCAAAGCCAGAGACAAGTGAACTGACAGCGAGAAGCGCTCGGAATCCTACCAGGATCCCAGCACACGCACAAGGTTAACGATACAGTGCAACGCCAAGGTCAGAGGGCCCCTGGCCTGCAGGACGGCGGCCCCAAAGATGCCTTCGGCTTCACCACCAGAATTTGTTAACAATGTCACCTCACGCAGTAAAGGGACTCTGCAGGGGGGATGAAGTCAAGGCCCCCAAGTGGGGGTGACCCTGGGGTCCTGGTGGGCCCAGCGTCCTCAAGAGGCCCTCATGAGTGGGAGGCAGAGGGTGGGCATCCCAGAGATGGGCAGACCCTGCGCTGCTGGAGGTGAGGATGGGCGGGGGTGGGGGTGGGGTGGGGTGGGGGAGACCCAGGCCAGCAAGAGGCAGGAGCCAGGTCTCCCCTGAAGCCTCTGGAAGGAACCGGCCCTGCTCAGGCCTGCGTTTAGCCCGGTGCAACCTGAGTCAGACTCCTGACCTCCAGCAACGTCAGGGACCATGTGTGTGTTGTGGTAAGCCTCCAGGTGTGTGGTCACTCATTAGGCAGCCTCTGCCACGTTCATCCCCAATGCTTCCGCAGCCCTCCATGTCAGACCAGGAGCCCCCTGCAGGAGAGCAGGGCCAGGATCCCACTGCGGCCACTTCAGAGGGGAGCCAAGGGTGGTCCCATAGCCAACTCCAGGACAGGGAGGCATGTCCTCCCCCCTGGGGCCTCCTGCTGGCTTCTGAGCCCTCTGCGCAGAGGCCTGTTCCCACCCTCCCTTAGCGAAGGGCTCTAGGAGGTCCCAGTGACTTCCAGGGAGCTGGAGATGGCCTTCCCCCATGCCTGTGGGCACAGGCTCCCCAGCGTGAGGGGCCAGCTTGGGTCCCCAACTAAGCTGGGTCCTCTCCACCCCCGCCCCCGCCTCCCCCCCCACATGCGGAGGCACTCAGCTGAGCTCCAGAGGCCACGGGCTGCTCCTGGGGCTCCTGCTCCCCCTCCCACTCCCTCTGGGCGGCGATGATCACTGTAACAGAACCTTCTAAGACAGCTGGGAAACGGCAAGGAGATGTAAAGGACCAGCGGAGACATCTCTGCTGGGAACCGCAGGGAACAGAGGCGGCCTCACACAGAAGGCGGCACACAGCAGTCCCGCCAGTGGAAGGCGGATGGGAAGGGGGTGCTCAGTTCCCAGAATCCAGAACACAGATGGCACTGGATGTTCCACCTGGCCTGCAGGGCCCATCGCTCACAGGGTGGCCTTCCTTCAGGCCACCCTGCCAGCAGGGGGCTACTAATGCCCCCCCCCAAGCTAGAGGCCAGAGGGGCAGGGATGGGGAGGTGATGGGGGGAGGCTCAGGGCCCACAGCCCCAGGGAGCGCCCCCAGCACCACAGGCATGCCGCAGACACCGTCCCCACAGAGGTAAAGCGTGAGCTCCAGGGAGCAGGAAGCTCACTTCTGGGGACGTGTGCCCCCTGATCCCCCACCGAGGCTGCCCCTGAAGCCAACAGGGCTGGACCAACGGGCCACAAGCTGCTGGAGCCCCTCGACTCGGGTCTGCCCGGCCACAGGCCTGAGCCCGTCCCCGGGGCCCCCAGAAGACGCCCCCTCACCCATGCAGCCCCCCGGAGCGCATGGGCAGCCCCCTGCGCCGCGGCCCAGCTGCCGGCCGGCCACTCACCAGGACTTGGGCTCCCCGAAGTGCAGGTAGTTGATGCTGTACAAGTCCATGTCCTCCGTGTGCCAGGCGAAGGTGGTCTTCCACATGCCGAAGTACAGGTAGGGGGTGTTGACGCCCTCGATGATGGTGCCGCACTCACGCTCCACCATGTCCAGGATGGTCCGCAGGCTCCCGATGTTCCACTGGGCCACGTCCTGCAGGGCAGCGAGCACACAGTTGGTGGCGGGCCATCCCCGGGGGCCCGGCAGGAGCACAGGAAGCCTACAAGGCAGCCTGCGCGGAGGGCCCGAGAGGTCGCGGCCAGCCCCAACCCGGCCCACGTCGCAGCCCCACCTGCCGCAGGGCCTAAACCCCACTGGGGGCTCCTCCCACCCGGAGACACCGGCCCCTCGGCCTGGGCCACGTAGGGCTTCCTCCGGAGGCCACGCCGAGCTAGGCCTTCGTCACAGGCAGCGACGCTGGGAAGGCTGAGGTTTGGCTGGGAGTAATTCACGTGCCTCAGAGCCAATGACACGGAAGGAGAAAGAGGATCGTGGAGTGGGGCGAGCTCAGCGAAGGGGCCAGACAGCCCCTCGGGCACTTTCTGCCGCAGGAGACAGGCATGGCTTTCGGAACTAGGCAAACCGGGCCAGAACCCCTGCCCGCCGGACTCATCTATTCCTAATGCCCAGAGAGGTCCCCTCTTGCCATGAGAGCTCATAAGATCCACGTCAATCTGTTTCCGGTCCCTGGAGAGCCCCCCAAGCCTGAGGAGACGCTGAGCGAGCATCCGCATTCTCTCCATCCCAAGCCCACCCTGCCCCACATCCAGCTTGGGCCCTCCCCGTTACAGGTCCTGGAACAAGCGGCTGGTCCTGGCAAGTGAGCCCCAGGCAGAAGCCAGGAACCCAAACACAGACTCAAAAGCACTCAAGGAAAACAAAAAGAGAAATCAGGTTTCACCCAATTAAAAATCTCTATGCTTTAAAAAAAAAAAAAAAAAAAAAAAAACCCACCATCAATAAAGTGAAAAAGAGGGGCGCCTGGGTGGCTCAGTGTGTTAAAGCCTCTGCCTTCAGCTCAGGTCATGATCCCAGAGTCCTGGGATTGAGCCCCGCATTGGGCTCTCTGCTCAGGGGGGAACCTGCCTCCTCCTCTCTCTCTGCCTGCCTCTCCGCCTGCCTGTGATCTCTGTCTCTGTCAAATAAATAAAATTTAAAAAAAAAAAGCGAAAAAAAAAAACCCCACAGAAGAGGAGAAAATATGCGTGAGTCACCCATCAGGTCAGAGACTCGTGTCCTCTCCAACAGTCTCATAACTACAGTAGAAACAAATAACCTGATTAAAAAGAAGGCAAAGAGCCACGTGGACGTTTCTCCTCAAAGCAAGCATAGGCGGTTTGCCAGCAGGTGCACACAGACTCGACGTCGTTAACTCGCAGGCTCGGGTCAAAACCGCAGGGCGGACACGACGTCACACGTGCGGGGACGCGCAGGGGCGCAGAGAAAGACGGTGACAAGCGTTGGGGAGGGCGCGGAGGAAACTGAGCCCTCGGAGGCGCCCTGCTGCTGGGGACAGGAAACAGGGCGCGCTCCGGGGGAGGACGCAGGCTGTTCCTTGGAAGGTAAACGTGGACTTAGCACGTGAGGACCCAGCTGATGGCCTAGGGACGTGCCCGAGAGCAATGAAAACATCCGTCCGCATGGAGACTCGCGTCCCCACGTTCACAGCCATGTGACTCGCCACGGCCAGAGAGTGGAAACGATCTAAGCGAATGGACAGCACACATGTCCACCACGCACGGGCAGGTCACTGGGCTGCAGACAGGAGTGAGGCACCCCTGTGTGCTGCCCTGGGGACAGACCCTGAGCCCACGGCACTCAGGGAGGGACCCAGACACAGAAGGCCACACGGGATGTGAGTCCACGTGTGACAGGCCCAGACCAGGCTCATCCACAGACAGGAAAGAGGCTTGTGGGTGCTGGGACGGGGGGACAGGGAGTGACTGCTGATGAGAAAGGGTTTCTTTGGGGGCTCACAGAATGTTCTGGAATTGATTGTAGTGATGGCCGTACAACTCAGTGAAATACAGTAGAAAGTACTGAACTGTAAGCTCTACGTGGGGGAACTGGGTGGTGTGTAAACTACATCTCAATTATGGTTCCTTTGAAAAAAACAAAGTAGGTCAGACAACAGACAAAGGAGCAACCGATCCCCACGAGCACTGACTTAGTTGAACTCTGTGGACAAGAACGGCCCTTCGGACAAACAGGCATGTGACTTCCCCGCTCATCCTAACGCAACACAGAAACTTCAGCTCTTCTAACCCGGCAGCTGTTGGGATCAGAATCCCTTCCCAGAAGTCGTGATTCTGAGTCCAGGAAGTCGGACCGCAGGCCCTCACGGGGCTGCCCGGTGCCGGCCCTCGAGCACCAGAGCTTCCTCCCAGCTGTGGCCGCAAGAGGAGCGCCAACGACCGGGACCGTACACAAACAGCGGGAGGAGGACGGGGACAAGGCTCCCGGCCACTGAGCCCTGAGGTCTCCCCGAGGCAAGGAGGAGGACGGAAGGTCACAAACATCAAGAACGGGGCTTCCGCAAAGCCCCCAGGAAAATCGTTTTCCTCACGCTCTCACAGAGCAGGGGGCACAGCACCCAGGGACCCCCCCCCCCACTTCTGGCCTCCTGCCAGAGCCCTTCAGGGAGTTGCCCTGAGTCTGGCTGGAATGGGGCCGGAGGTGAGGCTAGGGCTGCTGTGACGGGTCCCTCCAGTCCTTGGTAGCCTAACATGGGAAAAAGGGCTTGGGCGGCTGGGCCCCTCTTGTGGGGCCGGGAAGCTCTCGAGGCCAGCAGAGGAACCCGGAGCAGTGGCAGCGCCGACGTCTGGAGGCGGCAGGCAGGACCAGCAGCCACAGCCCGGGTGGATGGACCCAGACACGCCCCAGAAAGCCCAGAGTCGCAGTCCCACTGTCCCCCAGTCAGCCTGCCACGGGAATTCCTGCACCTTGAGCCAGGCTCAAGGGCAATATGGCTCATGGTTCCGTAGGCACCTGCAATCACACACAGGGCAATGGCTCACAGTCCTGGAAAGTTCAAGGCCCTGGGGTGAGCTGCATGCCAGCTGAGGTATGCAGGGGCAGCGTGAGAGACCGGGCTACGTCCCCTCGCATTAGATGTGTCTGTGCTGACAGGGCCTCTGGGCCCCCGTCCTACTGTCCTCACCACACCCAAGGCGTGCATGTGGCAGGACGCCACGTGACCTCACGAGCTTGTCATTGCTGTGGGCTCAAGACCAAGTGGTTGAGCTCAGGGTCCCAGGGAGAAACCAAACCTCCTGGTCCAGGACACCCTTGCTGGGGGACAGCCACATACCATCTGTATCCCTTCTTGTGGATGGGGAAACCAGGGTCCAAGGAAGGGGAAACCACGGCCACGAGTCAGCTTAGTCCCTGACCTCCCAGGGCGAGGGCGTCTCCCTCGGGTTCTTAAGGGTGAGCTCCCTGAGTCTGACATGCCGGCCCTTGGTGCCCGGCTCAGAGGAATGAACCTGCCCCCACCACGAACCGGGACCCCCTAGTTGGAAGGCCAGTGGGCCCCAGGTCAGACAGGCTCCCCAAGTCGGGCGAACCGCTGGGACCCACGCGGTAGTCACGTCCTTCCAACACCTTTCGGGAAACACATTTCACCGCTTGTCCTAATGCATTCAGGAGGGTCCTGATCCTTCTGAGGGGCCTTGCTCCCAACCACACCAGCACCCCCAAGCCCGGGACGCAGGAGGCACCCCCAGCTACTCTCACGAGGAGCATGGATGAAGGACAGAGCGATCCAGCAACAGATCCTTCAGAGTGAGGACTCGGGGCGGCAGGGAGGGCAGCTGGGGAACCCCCCCCAGGGAGAGCCCCAGGGCAGAACACACGCAGGAGAGAGGCAGGCTTAAGAGCTTAGAAATCAATGGGTCTTGGTAGAGCCATCCCAGGATTATCAGATGCCCCATAAGGATTAATAAACAGTCCCCTAAAAAAGTGGGGGTCCCACTCAAACCCCCGTCTTGCCGAACAGCGGCACCTCTGCAGGGCCTCCGCATCGCGTCCCCACCAGGGTCTGGTCTGCGCCCCTGGACAGGCCCAGGCCAGCATGAGGCCCCTCTGTTGCCCCAGGTACCCCCAGGGCCCTCACAGCCCAGCCCAGGGGCTAGAACTCAGGGCCCCGGAGTCCCCCGGAGACAGAGAGATAGCACCTGGAGAGGAAAGTACCAGACTAACTGAGCATTAGGATGGCCCTGGGAGGTCAGCTACAGGCTTCCTGAGCTCAGATCGGGGTGGGGGGGGGACGACAGTCTCGCAGGACAGATTCTGCAAATCAGAAACACACCCGGATTCCTTCTTTCTTCACCTTGAGACTGAGCACATGGTTGTCACCAGGGCCCAGACAGAACATCCAATGAAGCCGGCCACAGCACTGGACCGGCACTGGGCCGCAGCATCTTGTACTGGGTTGCAAGATTAAGTCCTATTCCCATGCCTCTCCCTCCACTGCCTCCCAGGGAACGGCGTCCCTCGGTCCCCCAGTGCACGGCGGGGCCCTGGGCACTCACGTCGTCGTACAGAGAGCCGCTGATGTCTGCCCCGTAGATTGGGGACACGAAGGTCAGGTTCTTCCAGTACTTGCGCTCCAGGTCATCGAAGTCCTGGTGCCGCGGGGTACAGTACCTGGCGGACGAACAATACAGCAACCGTGGCCGTGGGGCCCACCCTCTGGGGCCCGGCTGGAGACAGGCTCTCGCCCCCACCGTGGAGCCCAGCCGGGAGAACGTGGACATGGCCCTGGGAGAGCATTTATGTGGGGCTGAGAGGGTACGGATGGGTGGCAGGCACCCCCCTGCCCTGGAGCAATACCCACTCGTCACATCTCTTCGGCCACCAGGGCCTGGGGCACCCGAGTGGGAACACACACCGGGGACCACTGGGGCAGATGAGGGACGCGGGCTCTGAGGGTTGCCCTCCGCCCTCTGCTCTGCAAATACCAGACCAGAAGCCAGGCCCTGTCTCGGGGGCCAGGACGGCAGTCCCCACCGTGTCCCACTCTCTCTACACCCCCAGAGTCAGGATCCGCCAAGGGCCCCACCTCAGGGTATCTAGAGGCCCTCAAGGTGTGGTTCCACCTCAGAGACGGCGTCCTCAGGGCCCCCCGGACACCCGCCCCGCCCCGCCCCCCAGCCCAGCCACATACTTCTCGCTGTTGGCCAGGCGGCGGTACTCCCCGACAGTCATGGCCTTTTTCTGGATGTTGTACTGTGTGAAGAGGCCTGACTGGCCCGTGACCACCTGCTGGATGGGCGCCGGGATGACCACGTCATCGATGTCATCGTACGTCTGCCGGGGCTTCCACTCCTTCGGGGGGATGATCTGCGCGGCGAGAGGGGAGTCAGCGGCGTCTGCACACAGGAGGCCACACGGCCTCCCCCCAGGAGACCGACGGCGGCTCCCCGGGCCCGCCTCCAGGCCCCACACCGCGGAGGCACCAGGAACCATCCCCAACCTTCCTCAGACTCCCAGGTGACCTGTGTGGGGCCACGGGCACTGCCTGCCGGGGCACAGCTGTGCCGGCCTCCCGACACTGCCCGCTGGGCCCTCTACAGCTCAGCCTGGGCTCCACGAACTGGGAGCGGAGCCCGCGGACCCCAGGGCCAGGCCCCCACGCACAGATGTGCCATCACAAAGCGAGCAAGCAGGTGGGGGCCCAGGGCTCCCACGCTCTCGCCCAGTGGGGCGCTCCGCGGCCACACCGCCGGCTGCGTGGAAGTCAGCACCGCAAGCCGGGCTCAGAGCCGCCCCCCACCCGGGACACCTCCAAGGGGCAAACACAGCTCTGGCTGCCAGAGGGACATAGGACAACAAAGACCGGTGAGGGCCTTCCATCATGGGACGGAGCAGATGAGGAGACCCCATAAAGGACAAAGAAACTGTAGAGAGGGGACAAGTGCTACGTGCAAAGGACAGAGAAGAGCTGGTGAGCCACCAGGGGCGGAGAGTGATAACGCCACCAACCCTAGGAGACGAGACCCAAGGAGGTCACTCCGAGGAACAGCGCGGCTACTTCACAGCGGCGGCAGGGCCTGCAGGCGACCACTCCCCACCCCAGGAGAGCCCCCAAAGGCCTGCAGGAAGGGCTTCCGGGAAGGGCTGTCCAGAGTGGGGTCACGGGGTATGCACTGAGCTCGCCCGACTGGCCTCTTGGCCCTCCTGCTTCCCCTCCTCTGCTGGGCGAGGCCTCGGGGCCGGGTGGGGGCCTCCTAGGTACCCAGCTGGTTTCTGCGAAGGCCCCTGGGGCCAAGGGCTGGTCTCCCCCAGGCCTGGGAAGGTGTCTACAAACAACAACTCTCGTTCCAAGATGTCCAGTAGGTCACCCAGCAGCTTTGGGAAAAGGAACTAGACTGACCTGTTTTTTTGTGCAGCAGCCAAGAACTCAGGAGGCCGAGGCCTCTGGCAGCTCAGGACCAGCAAGGCAAGAACACGACATCAATGCCCAAGGTGGCCGGCAGCTTTCAGAACGGCTGATATTCATTTGCCGTCCCCAAGGAGTCCCCGATAGACATCAGTGCGAGAAAAGGCTCTGCTTGGCCATGAAAACACTCATTCCCCAGTTGCCAGTTAACAACGGAAAGGTGCTGCCTCCACCGTCAGCACTCGGGGATTTACTCCAGGAGCATGAGTAACTAACAGCAGGAAGCGGAATCAGAGGCTCCCACCCGGGCTGACCCTGACCAGCGGACACTGGGCCACATCTGGGGACATCTGTGACTGCCACGACGGGGGCTGCTCCCCATGGCACCCAGGATGCCCCCAAAGGAATGACCCGCCTCAATGTCAGCAGAGCCCAGGCTGGGAACCCCGATTTAAGGTAAATGAGGACACGGCTGGTCCGTCAAGCCTCTTTCTGGGGACGTGCCCTCTCCCTGCTCCGAGGCCCCACTGCAATAAGCCACATGGGGTGTCCCTGTGCAGCAGGAAGCCTCGTAACAACGGGGTCCTGGGGTCAGCCTGCCAAGTGATGATTTTCTTGGATTTTCTTTTTAAAGATTTTATTTATTTATTTGACAGAGAGAGAGAGAGAGATCACAAGTAGGCAGAGAGGCAGGCAGAGAGAGAGGGGGAAGCAGGCTCCCCACTGAGCAGAGAGCCCGATGTGGGGCTCGATCCCAGGACCCTGGGACCATGACCTGAGACGAAGGCAGAGGCTTTAACCCACTGAGCCACCCAGGCGCCCCAACAACTTTCTCAGATTTTGAGGGAGAAGTCTCAAGAGTCAGGCGGCCAGCTCACACACCCGAGACCGGAAATGCAGCAAACACGAATCGAGGGCCGGTGGCTCCGGCGTGGGAGACCCTCTCCCGGAGGAACCGGTTCTGGGCCGAAGGGCTGGGAGCCTGGGTGGCTCCTGAGACACATGGGTGGCGCCCCCTTGCACAGAGAAGCCCGTGCTGTTTCCTCCAGCTCCCCCGCCACGCGTGTTCGCCCCCCCAGTTCCATTAGGCGAAAGCTGGCCAGAAACCAAGGTTGCAAAATGAAGCAAACACGTCATCCCCAACTGTCGGTCCCTCCTGGGAGCCTTGGGCTCCCCAGCCTGTCTCCCCTGTTGCTCACGGGCGCTGCTGTGTAGACAGCTGAGAACCCAAGAAGGGTGCTTCGGACGCACAAACTGCACTCGCGTGGACACCCCCAGGAAGGTTCTAGAAAAGGCCCATGACAGCCAGCCACGTCTAGCGCGTCTAGGACCCCAAGCCCTTGGGGAAAGCACCGTGCTGTCGCCTGACGCCCAGGGATCTCCACGAGAGCCAGGTCTGCAGGGAGGCTCTCGGGCGAACCACCTCTGATGGCTGTCGCTGGCAGACACATAAGGTACCCTGCCTCCCCTCGGGGTGCGCCAGGACAGCTCCTGGAGGGCATGCCTCAGCCAAGGCTGAGAGGGTCACACGGGCCATGCTCCCCAGGTGAAGGAGGGGACACCAGGCCGGTGGCTCAGGGCATCTGAGCAGCAGGGTTAGAAGGTGTGGGGGACCCTATAAGAGGGAATGAAGTGAGGGGCTGGTCCTGCCCCCACAGCTCCTGCTCCCAAAGCCATTTTGCAGGTGGTAGGACTGGTTGCTGGAGAAGGCACCCGCGCACCGCCTGCCTGAGGGGACAGTCCTTAGGATTGTGCCCAAGCGCTTGGCCTCGCCCACAAAACCCAGCACCACGCCCCTCCCTCACTCCCTCAACCCCAGGGCTTCCCAAGCTGCCGGCCTAGGGGGCAGGGACGTGCACAGAGCAGCCAAGGAACAAGACAGGGGCACCCCAAGAGCCCCAGAGTGGGGCTCCCCATACCCTCAGAGCCTCTTCTGACTCCAGACCCTGGCTCTGCCTATACCGGCTGAACAGCCCCCAAACCCAATTCCACAGCTTTTGCGGGGGGCTGGGGAACACAGCTGTGATGGAACTGAAAACCCCTGGCGCTACTCAGAGGAACGCACAAAGAAGGGCGGTCGAGACCTCTCAGACCAGGGCAAGGGGATGTCAGCCCCTGCAGAGCTGGATCCGGGCCAGCAGGATACCACATCCCTTCTCCAAAGAGGCCAGCACCCCTGAAAGCCCAGGGCTCCCATCCAAAAGGACGGGGGTTACCCAAGGCCCTGGGCACGTGCCTGCCAAGCCCACCCGTCTCCCCGGAGTGGCAGGGAGGCTGCCGGGCGACTCGAGGGTGCAGACACGCAGTCCTGGCCATGTGAGGGAAGGGACGTGTGTGTGTGTGTGTGTGTGAGTGTGTGTGTGGTCGGCACGGCTCTGCGATCACCAATGTCCTTCAGCCTGTAACTAGGTGTGACAGTACCCCATGCCTGCCCCACACCGCCCGTTCCCTCCCCGCACACTTGGGCGACTACCAGAGAAAGCCACAGACAAAATCCCACGGAATAAGCTAAAAAGAAGCACACAAAACAAAAGGTAGAAGGAAAACGGAGCCAGGAAACTCCTGCCTCAGGAGACATCCTGTCCACTTTCCTTCGATCCAAATAAATTAGTCAAAAATGACTCCACTGGGATTAGAACTTAAAGCAGGAATCCTGGGGCTCAAAGGAGCAGCACAGATGAAGCGGGAAGGGGCAAAGGCAGGCAAAGGCGCATTCTGGATAGTTCTGGGAGACTGGGTCACAGGGGACACGGAGCCCGCAGCCACCACAGCACCATGAATGGAAAACTCGAGAAACAGCCAGAGCCAGTGGGCCAGCCGGGAGAGAGGAGCCCCAGATAGTGAGACAGAAGAGACGGCTGGGATGAGGGCCGCGGGGTCTCACAGTGCCCTGGACAGAGCCATGTGGGACAGCGACTCGCGACACTTCCCACGAGGGACTCAGACCAGAAGGGCTCCTGCAACCTGGGAAAACTAGAAGCAGGCCAACAACAGGAGGCACGGCACAGGAGGCCCCCTCCACAAACACACACCCCACACCAGGGGCCCTCGACAGGGGAGAGCAGGTGGGAAACTGTCCCCTGACAATGGCCCGTTGGCCAGCCGGGCAGAAAACCCCCAAACCCGCCAGAACCCAGGACCCAGGGTTTCCAGCTGACGGAGTCTAAAGGGAGGGGCAAAACTAACTCAACAGTAGGGGCTCCGGTCCCCAACTGTCTGGACCACGGAACGCCGTCTCCATGCTGGTGTGCAGGGTAGGAAGCCTGCCGTGTCTCCCTGGGCTGAGATGAGAAACATAACCATAACAACGAGGGCTTGATACCCATTAAAAAACCACCCAAACCACGTAGGGGCAGGAAGAAGGGGACACACTCCGCACTATCCCCAGCCGGGCTGCTTTTGTGTGGCCCCGTGAGCCAAGAATGTGGAGTGTTGTCTTTTTCCATTTCAAATAGAGAAAAGAACAACAAAACAACAAAACAAGAATGTCTGGGGACCAGTGAACGTCCCGTGAAGTTCACATTCCGGTGCACCGTAAGGGCAGACCGAGTGGCACACGGCCCCGCCACCAGCCCGCAGGTCTCCTCAGTGGCCGAGCTGAGTGGGGCACAGAGACGGCCCCGCCCACGAGGCTCTTTGTGGAAAAAATTCCTTGACCCCTCACTCTTGAGAACAGAGAACAAGGCACCTCGGAGGAAGAGCTAGGCACACAGCAGCCACCAGACCACATGACAAGCAGGTTACAAACCCTCCAAACGATCGGGCGAGCAGTGCCACACTCGCAGCTTCCCGTGAAGCATCACGGTAAAAAGCAACATGGGCCACGCTGCTCTGTGTGCTCGCACACCGTGCGCAGGCACGGACAGGCGCACAGGAGACATGCCACGGGAAGAGACACGGTTCACGGGGACCAGACTCCCTGGAAGCCTTCCCCGACTCCCGACACCCTCCTGTCGCCACACGCCATGGGGTGAGCCGTGCTGTGCGGCACCGCCACGAGGCCCTAGGGGTCCATTACCCCCAAGGGCTGGCCCCGGCCATCGGCCCCCCATGGGGACAGGGGCTGCGGGGCTCATGTCTGCGTGCCAGGCCTACGCATGGGAGGAACTCCGTAACGTCCGCCGACAACGAGATGAGAGCGGCTCGGTGACCACTGGCACGGCCATGCCAGGCCTGGGGACGCAGGGTTCCACGCAGAGCCGAGCCGGTGGAAGGCGGCGCTGGGCCTGGGGCGTCACCCACCTTGGCCAGGCCCGCCCGGTGGGCTCCCTGGGACTCGATGTAGGCCACGTATTTGTTGAAGTCCTTAAATTCCTCCATGGTTGGGCGAAACGTCATGATTTTACAGCTCGGGTTCTGGGCCCCATGATCCTCAGACCCCATGGCTGCCGCGGAGAAGCTGTCACACCTGCGAGGAGAGGACAAGAGAGTGTGAGCGCACCAGGGCCGCCACCGTCCGGTCCTGCTAAAAATACCCGCGGCCTCGGGAAGACAAAGGCAGGGGCCGCGCCGCGAAGCTGGGGCCAGCGAGGAGCTTGGGAGCCGACTCCATCTCTCCGCGCTGGCACAGAAAACCGAGAGGGCTGCAGCTAATTAAAAACAGAGGCGCCCTAGTTCTCCAAGCCAACGCAACCCTGGAAGCCGGCGCGCTGATTTCAAGCCGCGGCCCCGAGAAAGACCAGCTTTCCTGGTCGGGGCCTTTTTGTCCCGACCGGGTGTGCCGGTGGCAGGTGTGCCAGCGGCAGCTTCAAATCAGCACGTGCACTTGGGAGCCGGGTGCCCGCGCCGACAGCAGCCCGTGTGGGGGCTCTCGGAGGGGAGTGAGGCTGGGCTCCGCACGGTCACTCTCAGCTGCAACCGCGCCCGGAAGTTTCTGCGCAGGAGCCGAGAGCCAGGCTGAGATGTCGGCCCCGAGATTCACTACAGGAGCCCGCAGAGAGGCTGGGGACAGGCTCCTCTTGGGAAGGAGGGCACACACGCTATGGCGGCCCCCTCCTGTTCCAGGAGTTAAGGGGACCCAGTGAGGCAGTCGGGAACCCACCCCAAGCAGGGAGAGCTTAGGGACCGACTCTGGGGAAGGGTCCCCTGGAAAAGGCCAGAACCCAAGGGCATACAGACCCAAGAGCGCTGAAGACAATAGCCAAACCCAATTTCCTGTGACACTCCCCGACCTCACCCCAGTAAGCGGGGCCAAGGGCAGTCCACTGGCCCTGGAAGGGGGCTCCAGTGTCGCCAAGATGCGGCCGCAGCCTCCCTGAGGCACTCCCCCTTGCAGGCACTAGAGGGCAGCATGAGCCCAGAAAGCGCAGCTAAGACCGGTGGTATCTGCTGGGTAGGTTCTGGGGGCCCCAGGCACCCCTTCCAGGCACTGCCCTCAACATCCCATCCCCCACCTGCAGGGACAGCGCTGGAACCAGGAGGACAGCACTAAGGCCCTGCTCCAGTGACAGAGTGCCTGCCACTAAGGGCTCCTGAGGGTCCTGACGCAGGGGGACAGCGCTGTCCTTGGCTGGGACCCCACCACGGGCCTCTGCCTTTTGTAAACAGCAAATCCCCAGGCTTCTCCCTGAGGGGCAGCCACCAAGCGGGAGTGTGCGTGGCACTGTGTGACAACAGTTCTGGGTGGAATCACAGGAAACCCCCATGAAAACAGCATTGTAAAGGGAAAGGGGTCGTCCCCAGCGTCCCTCCAGAGCAGCGGGCATCGCAGGACCTGGGCCACAGCCAGGCTGCCCAGCAAGGAGGCTGCCCCACGGGAACCCTGACGGCCGCCGGGACTGGCCACCACACCATCCCAACCCAGCCCCCTCGCCTGCAGCCGGGGCCCAGCACCTGCATCCCTGCCCAAGCCCCCAAACCACCCGACCTCTCCCCTCTGGCCCACATACCACCCTGTGGGGCTCTCCTACGGCCTCCGCAGCGGGCAGCAGCACACAGCATGTCTGTCCCGGGGGAGTTCATGGCCTCGGGGATGCCCTCGACTCTGACACTCTTGGGAGCATCAGCATGGCCTGAGCTGGGCTGTCAGCTGTGCAGGGAGCCACAGAAGGGCGGGGTGGTGGCAAGAACTCCCCAGGCAGGGACCACAGGTGACACACGGGACACCAACTCAAACTCGAGGCCAAACTGCAGCTAATGCTTATCGGCCTTCCTCGGCCCGCAGCCCACGGGCCGCCCACGCCCGCCAACCCCACACTCCGCCACCACACAGTGCAGCGAGCCCCCGGGGACCCCACCAAACACCCAACCTGTGCGGGTGAGCAACCCCGCCTCTGGCTGGTTATAGTCACCCTGGTCGCGGCCCCTGATCCTGAGCCCTCAGCCTGCCGCAGACGGTGCCCAGGCTGGCTGGCAGCGGGCATATGAGCACGGAACAGTTCCCAGGCCTGTTGTCCATGACTGATATGGGCGACTCGTCCCCTCCACACAAGCAGCTCGTTTCACACAGCTCACAGAGGCCACCGGGGAAATCACGTGTCCAGGCCACACACAGGCAGGTGGCACAGCCCGAGTCCCCAGCCCAACAGCTTCCAGATCTGGTCCGGCCGGTCCTGGCCAGCTGGCTGCTTCTCCCAGGCTAGCTCACGCGTGGACTACAGGGGAGGGCACACAGCCTCCTCTGAGCGCCTGGGGAGGATGCTGCCCCGGGCCCGTCGGCCACCTGGCACGGTGGGGTGGCGTGGGGGGGCAGAGGGCGCTGTGCGGTACACCCACCACGTCCCCAGGACCAGCTCCTCCCAGGCGGCACCCGGGCAGCCAGGGGTCCTGCCCACACGAGCTCCCTCGCGCATCGCAAGTCACGACGCGGAGATGAGTTTCCCGTCTCGGAGGCGGACAGAGCAGATGAGAAGACAGCAGGTGGGGCTTCTGCACATGCGCAGTGGCGGGACACGCTTCACTCTGACCGCGGGCATCGCCCAGACGCAGCTCAGTGGCGGATTATGTGTGATTTTTTCCTCTGCCTTATTTGTGCCTTTGGAAATGAAGGTTTTGAGTAGGTAAATATAAAGAAGAAAATTAAAATGGTTTTATAATCCTCACACTCCATACCCTCGACACGTTTTTTGAAGGCAGGCAAATAAAAATCATACGTGTACGTACTTAAGAAATGAAAAAGGAATCTCGGCAAACAGCAGCCCCGGGCCAACCTCCCGGTGCACTGGAAACACAGCGGGGCCAGAGGACCGCGTGAGGGGCGATCTGACAGACCATGCAGGCCGCTCCAGGAAAGACCACCGAGCTCTCCACAGGTCGGTGACACGCTGGAGAGCAGGCGCATTCCCAACGGGATGAGAAAAAGACGAACAGCCCAGTTAGTGTCTCTGATGGAAATACACGTGCGGCCAACCACGCAGAATGGCCATCCGCAGGATTAGCCTTCAAGGCCACGCAAACCCAAACCGCGATGGCAGATGCTTTGCCCCCACCGGGATGGCCGTAATCAAAACAACAAAAACAAAACAAAATACAAACAAACAAACAAAAAAAAACATACAACAACTAGTGCTGGGGAGGATGTGGAGAAATCAGAACCCTGACACACAGCTTAGGGGCAGCAGGAGAGATGGGGTGGCCACTAAGGAAAACAGCCTGATGGTCCCCAGAAAGTCACACCGAGAATTACCAGATGACCCAGCAATCCTATGCATCGAAAAGGGCCCAAGAGAAATAAAAATGTGCGTCCACATAAAAACATGTGCAGCCATGTTCTCAGCAGCACTGGCCGCGGTGGCCAAAAGGCAGAAACAACCCAGTGTCCGTCCACTGATGGATGAATGGATGCCCACGGCGTGTCCCCACCACAGGGAAGCCACCCGGCCACGAAGAGGAGTGAGGTGCTGACATGCTGCCCCGTGCGCTCAGGGAGGGAAGCAGACACAGAAGGCTGAGGTCTGGGGTTCCTTTATGGGGTGATGGAAATGTTCTGGAACTGACCGTGCGGAGGGTCACAACGCTGGGAACACACTAGAGACCACGGAATTGTACGCGTTAAGTGGGCGAACTCTACCTGTGAATTAGAGCTCTGTAAACCTGCTGCAGAAAGCGGGGGAGGTGGGTGGAGGGCGGCAGGAAAGAAAGAAGAAGAACGTTCTGCCCTTGGAGAAACAAGAGCGGGCTCCCCTCCACTACCCTCCCCTAGAGGTGTGAGCGCCCCACGCGTGGAAGCAGCACGCCCCATGGAGACCTGCAGGGATGGGGCTGGTGTCTGGACAAGGACGGGCCGCCGGGGGACAGCAGGAGGCGGTGGTTCGTGTTTAGGACGTCGCTGTGTTACTGCGAGGTGCGGCTGTGACGCCCATAATGCCCTTGGAGATGCTTGGTTAAAATACCGCATGTGAGGGCACCTGCGGGGCTCAGTCGGTGAAGCGTCTGCCTTCAGCGCAGGTCGTGATCCCAGGGTCCTGGGATCCAGGCCTGCACTGGGCTCCCTGCTCAGCGGGAAGCCTGCTTCTCCCTCTCCTCCCCACTCATGCTGTCGCTCTCAAATAAATAAAATCTTTTTTAAAAAATAAAATAAAATAAAACACCCGCATGTGTGTACGTACAACTAAAGCGAGCACGGCAGACGCGAACGCTGCTGCCCGCCAGGCCCTCCCTGGCAGCTGCACCCCCGCCCCGCTGGCTCCCTGGGCTGCGGCCAGGCGCGCCCTCCACCGGGGACCCCTTTCTCTCAGTCTCCCATGCTGGGAAGAGAAAGACCTGGAATTTTATCTCGAACTGGGGAGAAAGGATGCACAGCTCAGAGGGGAGCAAGGAGGGATTTTACTTCCAAACATCTCTGGATCCGTTTCCATCCCGCGCTGACACAATCACGGGAAACTCCTCCACGCTCAGCGGCCCGGAAGGCGCGAAGCCAGCCTGTGTCCCCTCTCTGCACTGGCCCTCGCACACCCGGCACAGGGCTCCTGAGGAGCTGGGGATCCTCCTGGGCTGAGCCCGCACCAGGACCGACCAGGGAACAAGAGGTCTTAAGCACTGGGGCCAGAAGCTGCCAAGCTGGGGACTACAACGTCCCAGAACGGCGAGCGGGAACGTCAAAGACAGATAAGGCAGCGTGAAGTCATGCGACACCTCAATCCTGGCTGCTCCCCCCAGACCCTAGCACGCTGGGCAGCAAGGGTGTGCTTGGCCCAAATTTAACATCGAAAGCGAAGGGGGCACAGGTCACACAGAGGTCTGGGAGAGATAAAATTCCAGGCAGAGGGTGGCCTGGAGAGGCGGCCTGGGAGGGAGGAGAGAGCGCGGGGTGCAGTAGGGGCCAGCCGGCCAGGCAGGCCGCGCCGGGGAGCGTGTGCTGCAGTGGGCTGACTGGGAAGCTACTGGTAGTCCAGAGCAAGGACACAGATCCCATTTACATGCTCAGAAAACCCCCTGTGGCTGTGGGCAAGAGACTACAGGCAGGGCCGGCCCTGCGGGCGCAAGACCTCAGTGGCCAGTCCCAGCCTGAGTTCAACCCTTGGCTGTCGCCCTCCTGAATTTCTCCCGTCTTAGAATGAGGAGCACTGGGGCTGCCCCTTGCCCTGGGCCCTGCGGGCTCTGCCGTCCGGCCTGGCTGCTCGGGACCAGCACGGAAGCTGGCAGGCAGGGGCAGAGCTAGGGACAACGGTGGTGAGGAGGGGACTGGATGCGTTTCGATGACAGAAGCAACAAAACTCGCCAAGGACGAGGAAGGAGGAGCCAAGTACAGGGAAGGGGGAGACGGAGGGCATGCTGGGTGAGGGAGGCTGTTTTGGATAAGACTGTGGTCGGACTTTGCAGATGAGGTGACTTAAGGACCCTGAGAGGCGGAGGAGCCTGGACCATCAAAAGAGGGAGAGAGGAGAGACGTTGGGAGCAGAGGCCGGATGGAGCCGAGGAAGGGGCCCCAGGCCAGAGAGAGCAGGCAGGCCTCTGAAGCTGAAAAAAAAATCACGAAAATCAGTCCTGCCCGTACATCTCCGGAAGAAGTAGCCCCGCCCACGCCTTGCCTTTAGCCTATAGGGTCACTCACACTCACCGCCTCCCAGAAGTGGATAAAGTCACCAGGTTCGAGGCTATTGGTTACAGCGAGCCAGTAGGCGAGCGTGCTTCTGGAAAGCTCTTCGTGATTTCCATGCATGTGACCTCCCCAACCCCAGGACCGTGACTCCCGCAGCTGTACCAGCCGGCCCCCTCACACGACAGGGACCCTGGAGCCCGCATCTCCCCAGGCCTTTCGATCTGAGTGTCACTCGACTTCCAGCCACACGCCGGGCAGGCAGGAGCCACAGGCCTGGGCCCGGCTGGGGGCTCCCGCCTCCACCCTCGCTGCTGGCCCACACCAAGCCAGGCCCACCACCTGTGCAGAAACAGGGTGGCATCCTGAAGCCAGAGGCAGCCGGGGTGTCCACCGGGCGTACCCTTTAACAGGAAGGGCGGCCTCTCGGTGGGTTCCCTGGCAACGACTTGCCTGAGCCAGGCCCCAAAACCTCGGGCAGGATTAGAAAGCCTCCCCCTCTCTGCTCCTCACTCTGAGGCTAAGAGCGGGGATCCGTACACACCAGCAACCACCGACCAACACCCTCCATCCAAATGGGTGAACTGCAAGCACGTGACTACATCTCAATAAAGCTCTTCATGTTTTTAAGGTCGTTTGTTTCTTGACCTGATGCCCTCCTGGCCACCTGCAGCCCCACCCGGAAGCAAATGGACTGCAGCGCGTGGGGGCAGCATCCCAGCTGTCCTGGGCAGTCTTGGGTCACCCCTCCCCACCCCGGAAGAGGAACAAGCCCAGGGATGTGTCCCAAGAGCAGAGACTCTGGGCCGGACTGACCGGGGCTACCTGCTGCCGTCTGGGTCATTCTCTGGGTCACGGTCACCTAGGCCCGGGAAAGCCGTCCTGGGTTACCAAACCACACACACTGGCACCTGACCCAGGATCGTCTTCAAAGGCAGGGACTCACGAGCTGGGGACGGGCCACCCTGGCCACCCTGAGGAGTCCTCCACCACCATGGGCACCGCACTGCCTGGCTGGGTGGCCGTGCTTCCCACCCCCAACCCCACGGCTGCCACCCCCTTGGGAGCAGAAGGCTCTCGCTGTATCTGGACTTCAACCATGGGGCAGAAGCCCCGCAGATCCTGACAGTGGGGGTGCACCAAGCCGCAAGAGCCGCCCCCAGGGCTGGGTGAGAAACGCCTGAGGGACGGGCCCTTCCCTGCCAGGGGACAGCCCCTCAGCCAGCACACGCTCTGTCCGTCCCTATGGGAACTAGAGTCAGGGATGAGAGGGCTCCCTGGCCCAGAGTCAGATGGGCTCGGAGACTGACCCCAAGGGATAATGGGGCCCAGCAGCAGACATTTTCCAGAAACTGAATGGGTGGAACCCGCAGCTTTGAGGTTTTGACATTCAGTGTGCTGGAAAGCACGTCCCCGGAGCAAATGTAAGCTTACGAGGAAGGTTAACCATGAGGGAAGGATAACCTTGAGAGATATTTAAATCCACTTATCTTGAAAAGTATTAGGGGCCCCACAACATGAGGTCTGAAACTTCCCTGGGGACCCCAGTCCTTCTCGGCGAGGCCCATCCCCTGCCCCAAGGGGGCATCTCTCCCCTAGCTCTCTATCGGGGGCCCTTGCCTGCACCTGCCCCGCCAGTCTCCGTGCCAGGTGGTCTGGCCATCAGATGAAGCTCAAAGCTCAAGCCACAGGCTCCCTGGCCCACCTCCATATGGCTTCTGCCAGCAAAGCACGGCTCCGGACAGGGGACAGCAGAGGGGCCCCAGAGCAGGAGCGGGTCCCAGGAGGGGCCTCCACTCCTTCACCAGGGATCGACCTGGAACCTACT
The DNA here is from genome assembly GCF_020171115.1 of Neogale vison. NCBI lineage: Eukaryota > Metazoa > Chordata > Mammalia > Carnivora > Mustelidae > Neogale > Neogale vison. Next base: position 221,012,946 of record NC_058096.1, read on the forward strand.
GCGGAGGTGACACAAGGCCCCCCCAGCCCCCATCGCCACGCCAGCTGCGCGGGCTGTGACCCACGAGCAGCTCTGCATGGGGTCGGGGCACAGCAGGAGAGACCGAGTACGACGCGCTCTGTGTCCTCCTCCTCCACCAGGAGCACCTGGTACACCCCAGGTTCTCCACAAGCCACGGGCACAATCCCTGACTCATGGAGACCTCATGGCGAGGGGGTGGGGGGGACACCACCTGCTGACCCCAGTGTCATGAAGCCTCCGCTTCGTGGAAGCCTCTTCATGGAGCCTCTGCTTCCGCTCTCTGGCCCGAGGAGCCCCAGCTGGGGGAACTTTGGTGCTGACCCTCCGAGCAGCGGCGAGATGAGCCGGTGGGAGAAGGGGGCCCAGGAGGACAGCCCACGAGGGCAGGCCGTGGGCGGAAGGACTGGGCGCAGCCCGGGGAGGACGCCAGACTTGCTCGAGCGTGCTCCCACCGACTTGGCCGGCCGCAGACGGTCACAGAGACAGAAGGGGACAGAGCAGGCAGGGCGTCTCCCAGAGGCAGGAACAGAGGCAGCCAGGGCCAAGTAAGAAAGGCAAGGTCTAGAGCCGCGAGGAAGGCAACATCGCTGGACCAGGTTCTCGTGGCACCGAACAGGCGGGGGGCCGCGGGCAACAGGCCGAGGACCAGCCTCATGCTGGTGTGAGAGTTACACAAAGTCCAAAACGCCCAAACGAAGCATCACCCCGTGCGCTCAGTGCTGTGGTCAGCAATGGCAAACCATGACAGACTAATGGCTTCAAACCTCCGAACTTTAGTAACTTGTCCTCTGGAGGCCAGAAGTCTGTCCCGGAGGGCATGTGGGCTGCGTTCTTTCTGAGCTTCCCTGCCTTTTCCCGCTACCAGAGGCCCGGCATCCCCGGCCCGCACCCACCCCAGCCCCAGCATCCTCCCCGCCCACAGAGCGGGGTCCGCCCATCTCTCGGACTCCCACCCTCCGCCTCCCTGTCGCACCGACACTTGTGTCGACATCTGGGCCCCAGGTGATCCACGAACATGTCCCATCTTGGGGGCCGTCACGTAATCCCAGAGGCCAAGACCTTTCTACCATGCGAGGGAATGCAGTCCCAGGTCCCCGGGAGTGGGCTGCGGGCCCCTCCGGGGACACGGTTCAGTCTGCTGCAGGTGCCGTGGGAAAAACCCATCACACAGAGAAAGAAGGAACGGTCGTCACATCGCCCCAACCCGGAGACTGCTGCCGCGGGGTCCATCTCGGGGAGATGAGCCCAGCTGCCCATGCTCGCTCAGACGGAAGCACTTTCTAGAAAATCGGAAACGGGACAGAGCATAAACGGGCCCACGACCCCTGGTGTCCCTGCAGTCTACACAGGCGTGGACAGTGCCCTGGGCCACGGAGAGGAAGAGCGCCCTCCTCAGGCCACAGTGTTAGATCCGCTGTGGGGGTGGGGAGCCAGAGGCAGGGACGGGGTCAACAGGAGCTGTGCCCACACGCGTGACCCCTGCAGACAACCTCGCCCTGCAACTCCACATGGGCACTGGGGGAACGGGACCCAGGACAGCCACTGCAGAAGCAGGGCACCAGTAACTCAGAAGGTGACGCAGAGAGGGACCCCGTGACCCAGCAGCTCCACGCGAGGCGTCCCCCCAAGAAAACCAAACCACGCGTCCGCACAGAAACTTGTATGTGAATGTCCACCGCAAACTCAAGAGTCCACTGACGGATGAACAGCTACACAGAGCGTGTCCCCCCCACACGCACACGCCCCGTGGCCGTGAACAGAAGCGAGGCGCTCGCATGCGTAGCCCCGGGGACAGACCCCAAGTCCACAACTCAGACACAGACACAGAAGGCCACAGGGGGTGTGAGTACACATGTGTGACACGCCCACAACAGGCTCCTCCATGGACAGGATGGGGGCTCCCCGGGGGCCGGGGGCTGGGGCTGGGGAACGGGTGACTGCTTCCTGTACCTCACACATTACAAGATGCAAAGTTTCTTGGGGTGATAAAACCTTCTGGAATTAGGTGATGGTGATGACGGCTGCAGATCTGTGCAAACATACTAAAAATCACTGAACTGTATACTTTAAAGGGTGACTTTTTTAAAGATTTTATTTATTTATTTGACAGACAGAGATCATAATTAGGCAGAGAGGCAGACAGAGAGAGAGGAGGAAGCAGGCCCCCTGCTGAGCAGAGAGCCCGATGCGGGGCTCGATCCCAGGACCCTGAGATCATGACCTGAACAGAAGGAAGAGTCTTAACCCACTGAGCCACCCAGGCGCCCCCATAAAGGGTGACCATTGTGATAGGCGAATTACATCTGCGTAAGAATGAATTTTTTTTACAGAGTCCACAGCAGCCTACTGGGGACCTGCCGGGCCGCAGTGGACCAGTCCGGTTTGTCTCAAGGACTCCGATCTCCTCAAAGGCCCCAGGCCTTTTGGAGTAAGGAGTCAGCAGCTTCATTCACGTCTCCCCCGCTCTGCCAGAGAACCTTCTCACACCTTCCAGTCGTGGCGCCCAGTTTCTTCAGCTGTAGAAAGGCCCGACTGTGGGCGAGGACAGGTCAGGACGAACGCAGCAAGGGACCACTAAAGATTAATCTAGCCACGTGGGGAAGCTATGCTCACAGAGCGTGTCCCACGGATCTGGGTGCAAAGAGGACAGAGTGGACAAGTTCTAGAGAACTGGTTGCCTTACAACAAAGCACAACTTCTTTCTATTTTTTTTAAGATTTTTTATTTATTTATTCGACAGGCAGAGATCACAAGTAGGCAGAGAGGCAGGCAGAGAGGGAAGGGGAAGCAGGCTCCCCGCTGAGCAGAGAGCCCGATGTGGGGCTCGATCCCAGCACCCTGGGATCATGACCTGAGCCGAAGACAGAGGCTTTAACCCACTGAGCCACCCAGGCGCCCACAACGAAGCACAACTTTGAAGGGTAAAAGCAATCAATATCTTAGGAGACACAGAAGAAACCATTTCCAAATCAGCCAGCCCCAGCGAGCAACAAGCGAGCCCAGGTTAAGGACGGTTAAGGACGGTGCACCTTTTCTCGACAGGACCGCACAGTGAACCCTCTCGCCGTGGCAGGTCACACGGTCTCTGTCACAACCGCTCATTCCGTTCTACCATCGTGAGGAGGAAGCTGACAGAGACGACATGTCAATGAACGCTGTATGCTGATAAAACTTTATTTACAAATCCAAGCAGTGGGCCAGATTGGTCTGTAGACCAGTTTGCTGACCCCAGAACCAGACGCCCAAAGTTTACCCTTTAAGAAACAAAACCTCTACTTCACCCCTTCTAAAAGGGCACCTGAGTCCCACTGCCCATTTCCCCGAATTCCGAAATCATAGAAAGACAGAGAAAGCCACGATCCAGCCCATGCTTAGTCCTATCGGCCTCGTGGCCTTGGAGATCAACCCTGAAGACAATTCTCAGACCACCGGGAACAGCCAACGTGAAATGGCCGGGGAGCACACGGGACCGTTCATCCCACACTGACCAATCCTCCACGCAGGTCACTGCCACACCCTCAACCCTGCTCCCTGGATGTGAGCTGGGAGGTGATTAGGCCGTGCCCTGTCTTCTTATGAGCAACAGCACTGAACCACCATCAGAGGCCACCTCCTTAAAACCCTCTGTGCCCTTATTTATTAGCAAAGTACGGGGAGCGGGGGCACCTGGGGGGCTCGGTCGGCTAAGTGTCTGCCTTCAGCTCAGGTCATGATCCCAGGGTCCTGGGATCAAGTCCCACATCAGGGTCACTGCTCAGTGGGGAGCCTGCTTCCCCATCTGCCTGCCGCTCCCCCTGCCTGTGTGTATGCGTGCACTCTCTCTCTGACAAATAAATAACATCTTTTTTAAAAAAAGATGTTATTTATTTATTTATTTTACAGAGATCACAAATAGGCGTAGAAGCAAGCAGAGAGAGTAGAAAAAGCAGGCTCCCTGCTGAGCAGAGAGTCCGATGCGGGGCTCGATCCCAGGACCCTGGGATCATGACCTGAACAGAAGGCAGAGGCTTTAACCCACTGAGCCACCCAGGCGCCCCTAAATAAAATCTTTTAAAAAACAAAAAAAGAAAAGTACTGGAGGAAGTAGAAAGCTTTAAAGCCCAGAGCCCCTGGGCAATAGGATTCTTTCAAAGGTATTTCAAAAACAATTCTGCATTTTTTTTTTTTTAAAGATTTTATGTATCAGAGAGGGAGCAAGCAAACAGACACAAGCAGGGGGAACAGCAGGCAGCAGGAGAAGGAGAATCAGGCTCCCTACAGAGCAAGGAACCTGATGGGGGCTCAATCCCAGGACCCTGAGATCATGACCTGAGCCGAAGGCAGAGGTTTAGCAATCTGAGCCACCCAGGCGCCCCATAATTCTCCATTCCTAAAGCTCCCAGTCACCACTCCACTGTGGCGGGTCACCATTTCCTGTAGGGCATGGGGATGGGGTGAGTATGTCCTTCGATGAGCCCAGAAGCACTGTCCCACCTGTTCCGTGTGACACAGATGAGGCCGCACAAGCCGTGTGATCCCAGCATCCCCCAAAATGCACAACGTCAAGTGTGGCCCAGGCATCAGACGCTGAAGGACCAGAGCACAAATGTGAACATGTGGACTGGAGAAGAAATAGCCGCAGAACAAACCCCAGACCGGCCTCTAGGCTCCTCGGCCTGGACCCTGGACACCCGTAAACTCGGGACCAAACAGGAGCCACCATCGCCCAGCAGGGCGTGCGCAGGCCTGGGAGGGGCTGTGGCCGGCAGCGCCCTGCTATTCTGCGGCCACCTGGGCCCAGGGGCCCGAGAACTTACTTCGGAGACCGGTTGTAGCCAAGGCCGTGAGGAGAGGTGCCCCGGGAACTGGCACAGGTTCCTTATCAGGTCCCAGCAATGGTGACGGTTCCTAAAATGCAAAATAAAAGCGCGATTAACTAAACGCACGTTTAAACCTTAAGTCCAGATTCCACTCCGAACAGCTGCCCATAGCCCAAGGACGTCACCTTCACTTAGACGTTTCCAATTCCTTGCCAATTTGCAAGAACACTAAAATCCATAGCTATAAGCACTTTCCCCATTAAAGTCCTCCCGCGATTGCCCATTTTAAGCTCAGCCCCTAAAAATCAGTAGCAGAGGAAGTGAGAGGCACCTTGAAACAATCAAATTAAACCAAAGAAGCTTCTGAAAACCTTAAAGTACGGGCAGCCTCTGAGAGGTTTATGAGAAGTTCTGCCTCCTCCAAAGCCCCACAGCCAGGAAGGCAACCCTCCAAGGAGGAGAGTCACAGGGACAACACCAATGCCCAGCGGCCACCACCCGCGCCCCCAGCAGACAGAGAGCATACGGAGAGAGCAGAGCAGGGGCAGCACAGAGCCAAGATCCCACGGGGGGCAGGGTCCCAACCACTGACTTCGTAGCTGGGCAGAAAGACCCCCAACACTGAACGGTTGCAGGACAAGGCTCCCGACTTTGGGTGTAACCCCAAGACCCTTGACAGTCCACCGTGGCCACTACCTTGACTCTCCCAACCTCCCTGCCCTCACCTCTCCCCAGCCCCACCCCCACTCCGTGCCTTCACGAGCCTGCCATCCAGGACACCAGTGTCCCCCACGGCCTGTCTCCCTGGGCAGGGCAGCTCCCCCCACGGGCTGTGGCTTCATTAAATGCAGTTTCACACACTTCCGCCACATAACACAAGCTTCACCCACACCCCTCACGGCGTGCGATGTAGGCTGGAATTTTCTCTTATTTTTCTCTGGTTTTTAAAATTCCTGGGCATAACCCCATCAAACAGATCTCACTGGCTTTTAAAAGGTCAGGCCCTGGTTTGAACGACAACAGCAAGCTGTGGGATTGCTGGACCTCGGACTGCACACACCTTCTGGACGGGGTGAACCGCTGGGGGCTCTCCCGATGGCTCCTGCGCCAAGATCTCCCACCTGTGCGGCTGAGCCTTCCCCGCTCCACAGCCGGTGGGCACCTGCCATTGGCAAGGCTGAAGACTTAGGATGTGAGGACTGGGGAAGCTTCCAGGAGCTGTGGCTGGCAGTCACAGCCCCCAAGATGTCCAGGTCCTAAGCCCATCTGTGGCCACGCCCCCTTTCCACAACAAAAGGGACTCTGCAGGGGGTGTTAAGTGAAGGACCCTCGGAGATAGAAAGAGGATCCCGGATTATCTGGGCGGCCCCAGGTCCCCACAAGAGTGGAGCAGGAGGCTCAGAGTCAGAGAAAGAGACACAACAACACCAGCAGAGGTCACAGAGACACACCGCGCAGAGGGAGGAAGGGGCCATCAGGCAGGGAATGGGACACGGCCTGGAGCCTCCAGGGGGAGCCCGCCCTACCCACCCCCTGACGGTAGCAGCCAGGGAGACCCAGGTCTGGCTTCTGGCCTCCAGATCTGAGATCGTCACTGGGCGCTGTTTTAAGTCACTAAGTCTATGGTTCCAACAGCGCAGGGAGACTAATGCGGCAGCTTTGAGGTGCGTTTCCTGGACTTCAGAGGGGCTGAGGGGTCCTTCCATGTCCATGGACGGCACAGGCTCCAGCGAACTGCAGGCCTCCACCTTTCACTCCTGTGTTGATGGGACCCCGGGTCTCCCTCATCATTCGGAAGTGTCCCTGTGGGGGCTGTTTCCACGCCAAGCATGGGCCGCCCCTACCAGTGCATGGCCGGAAAGACAGAGAGACCCCCAGGGCCTGGGCTTCTCAGCTGGACAGACCTCAGTCTGCTGCTCCCCAGGACTGCCAGGCCACCAATGCCATGGGTCCTTCGGCCCTCATGCTCGGGGGGCCAGGAGCACTGACCCCAATTCCTGGGTCAGATGCTGAAGTGAGGCCTCCATCCACTCTGACCCATGTCCACAGTGGACAAGAGGCGAGGTTCACCCGCCTCCACGGCTGGCTGCCACCCACCCAGGAGGCTCTGGGATGCCAGGGCCTGGCCTCAGACACGGCCACAGGCCCACTGGGCACAAAGCAGTCTGGCGCTGAGGGATCAAAGGGCCCCAGAGTGTGGGCCAAGCACGGTGACTTCCCCCAAATAGAACACCATGGGAACTGGGAAGAATGACTTCGCAGGGGTGACACCTGATGGCCCACCTCAGCCAGGGGACCAAGGCCAACATCTGCAGTGACAAGCCATCCCCTGAGATGGCATCAGGAGAAGGACACTTGACTCAGGGATCCTCCTCCCCAAACCCCCCCCCCCAGGTCTCACCATGAGAAAAGCCCCAGACAAATCCAGGGAAGGGGATTCCTACCAAACCCCTGCCCCGTCCCCTGCGCCACCGTCAAGGGGCACCAAAAACCAAGGAAGTCTGAGAAACAGTCCCAGCCCGGAGGAGCCCAAGGAGACGTGACGACTCTGTCACGTGGGAGCCGGGGACAGGGTCCTGAGACGGAAAAGGGACGCTGGGGGAAACTGAGAAAATCGGAATAAATTGTGGAGTTTGCTTACTAAGAGTGTATCGCCACATCTGCTAACTGCAACAGGGTCCCCGTCCGATGGAAGAGCCCAGCAGAGATTCATCGGGGGACGGGGGTGGGGGGTAACACTCTCAATTTCTTTGCAAATTCAAAATGGTTTTACTTTTTTTTTTTTTTTTTTAAATAAAGTCTCAGTAATTTTTTAAAAGAAAACAAAAGAGAAAGGCCCAGGCAGGCTGGGTTTGATGCCTCCCATTGCCCAGGCTGGCCCGGCCCAGCCGCTGACCTCACTGTGGGTCCCGGGAAATCTGGGGCGCTAAGAATAGAACCCGGGAGGGGAGTCCAGTTGCAGCAAGGTGAGAGCCTCCAGTGACGGCCTGAGACATCAGACATCGAGGCCCCTAAAAGGCACAGTCTGACCATTTTCTCTCTTGAAGAGGCTCAATCTGGCCGTTAGAAGATGTAGTCGTTCCAACGTGCCCACTGCGAGCAGGCAGTCACTGAAGCGGCGTGCAAAGCGGCCTCTGCAAAGGGCAGGCAGGCGGGGCCAGGAAGCAGCAGCAGCAGGAAACAGGGGATGAGCCAGCTGTACCTAAAGGCCGCGGCATTAGGAACTGCCACCAGTTCCACCCCGCAGGCTTGGCCTCCCCACCCCGGGTGAGGTAGTCCAGTCCCCTGGCCCTATCAGCTCTCAGCTCCCGGGGGCTGACCCTCGGGTGGGTTCGGAGGGCTGGCCCCCACTAGACCACCCTGCCCACTCTTGCCCTGGAGCTGCTCGTGGGGTTCTGAGAGGCAGAGAGCTGTGCGGGCAGCCTCTGGGCCAGACGGGAAAGGAGCCCTTACCCTACTCACACAGCGACCTGACCCAGAAGGGCTTACTGTCTGCCTGCTCTTCTACAGCCACGAGCCCCAAGGGGTAACCCTTCCCAGGGGATGTGATCATGAAGGACGGACACAGGACCCCCAAGAAGGCATGCCCGATGACCAAAGCAAGGACAATTCAGGAAACAGAATAAATCGTGATTGTACTAGACCATAAGCCCCAGGATAGAACAAATACGTGGAAGTCTTCACCGACTTCCAAAATGAAAAACACACCATAAACGAGGGAGAAGGAACTGCGCTCTTCCACAAAGAATTCTAATCAGAATACGGAGAAGCAGCAAGGCTGCCAGAGAGCTGCGTTGTGAGCATCAGAGTAACAACTACGGCAGGGAAGACCCACAGAGGGGCACTGCAAGGGACAGGCAACAGTTTGAGAGGAAACAAGGTATTTGCACAGTCCCCAAAGGGATAATTCATAACTTTCCAGTGGAGGCTCCTGGCCGGCTCCTCCATAACCATGGGATCGAGTCTGATTTCACCAGCACAGAGACACACCAACATCCTGCACGGAGAAGGCAGCTGGCCCCAAACTGCGTCACCTTCCTCTGATCCCAAGAAAACACCAGACAGAGCCAAGTGGAGGGACATTCCGCAAAATCCCTGACCTCTGCTCTCCAAAAGCGTCGAGGTCACAAACGATCAGGAAAAACCGAGAAACAGTCCCAGTCCAGAGGAGCCAGGGGAGACTTGAAACTAAATTCATGACAGGGTCCCAGACGGGGCTCTGGGGCAGAAAAGGGCCATGCGTGTGACCAGTAGGGGAATCCGAAGAAATGCTAAATACTATTCCTCCATGCTCTTGTTTACTTTGGGTTATTCTTCTCTGGTTACGCTAGAAGCTAACACAGGGAGGTAGCTGAAAAGGACCCGAGAACTCTCTGTACTGTCTTTGTAACATTTCAATAAGTCTAAAATTATTTCAAAATAAAAACTAAAAAAAAAAAAAAAAAAAAAAAAGCAGCAGCAAAAGAAGAAGAAGAAGAAAAAGCCAACCTTTACCTCTGTCCTGTGAAGCCCACTGCACAGCAGGGTTTAGCTGAAAGAGGAGAGAGGCTGTAAAAAGATCCAAACTGATAAGAAAAGAAAAAGCAAGCTGACACCACACTACCATCGAGTTTCAGGACCCGATAAAGACCAACCTGCCGAATGCAAGTTTCAGATCCTTCCTGTTTGAAAGCAAAGAAAAAGCGACATATTTCCTCAATCTCTGCATACTGGCGAAAGAGCCTCTTATTTACAAATAGCTCACCAGATCCCCATATCCTCACGGACGCCGCAATCCCACTGCAGAAGTCGCGAGGGCTCCGCTAGGGAAGTGGCGGGCACCCCAGGCTGTCTGGATCCCAACTAAGAAGGGTCTGGTCTCACTGCATGGTAAGAACCACATCATTTTCCTCAATGCCCACCCCCGAGACCAGATCTAACTCGGGTGACAGAACCACAGTAAGCAAGATAGTGTGGAGCCAGCATAAAGATGGTCACGGAAATTAGTGCGAGAGTTGACATCAGCCCAGAAATAAACCCACCCTGTGAAGCCAGGTGATTTTCAAGGAGGCTGCCCAAACCATTCCACAGGGAAAGAACGGTCTTTTCAACAACGGGATACCCGCGGGGAAAAGAAATGAAGCTGGACCCCTACCTCACACCACATGCAACTCAGCTCAAAAGGATCACACACCTAAACTCGGGAGCTACAACTGTAAAACTCGCAGAGGAGAGAACACACGGATGCAGCCTGCTGACCATGGGTCAGGCAACGGTTTCTCGATGCCGCACTAATAGCACAAGCGAAAGAGAAAGAACAGAGAAATTAGACTGTGTGCTTTGAAGGATGTGGTCAAGAAAGGGAAGACCACCCAGGGAATGGGTGACGGTATCTGCGGATCTTCTATCGCCTCAGGGACTTGTATCCAGAACATATAAAGAACTCTTAAGGATCAATGACAGAAAGACAACCAGATCTGCAAACAGATGAGAGATCTGAAGGGATGTTTCTCCAAAGAAGATCAACAGCCGACCGGCACATGACAAGATGCTCGACATCACAGCCACAGAGCAAGGGAGGAAAAAAAGAACGCAAAACTCCAGGGAAAGTGATGACAGAGCAGTCGGGGCCTGTCACTGAGGCGACAGAGCCGTATCACTGTGAGAATTACACTTGTCACAGCAATGTCATGTCCCTCTATGTTCTCTCAGGCTTTCTCCCTGGAGAGCACGGAGGGGTCAGGGTGACAAGCCCGGGCTCCAGAGACTTGGGCCCAGCTCCAGCCTTGCGACCTGGGCCAAGTTCCTACTTTCTGGGCCTCAGTTTCCTCATCTATAAAGTGGGGTCACCATGTTAGTGCCCTACTCATGCGATCGTGGGGGGTTAAATGAGGCAAGTGACAGAAGGGCTTAAAGGACTCCCTGGCACACCATAAGCCCAATGGCAGGTGTTCGGGGCCTGGTCATCAAAGTGGTTCATGCAGGCAAAGGAGGCCAATCTGAAGACACAGGGGGCGGTGAAGTGCCCTCACCATGTGCCCAGCAGCCATGCAGGATGGCCCGGAAGGGCAATCTGGCAACACCTCTTTTACAGAAAACCCCCACCTCCTGCCAGCCAGCAGCCTTCAGCCTTATGTCTGGGACACACAACCCACCCATCCACCCAGACTCCTCTGTAGGACCTTCCTTTGCAGGAGCTGGAGCCCCAAGGGCCACCAACAACTTGGCTCTTGGCAGAGGAGGAGGAGGGTGCGGGGTAAATAAAGACTTGGGAGGGAGCCCCAGGCCTGGTGATAGTCCCACCTAGGTGCTGTGAACCATGAGATGCCTTGAGGCGAGGTGCCCGGGTCTGCGGGCCACACAGCCCACACTTCGTATGTTGGAAAGGAAGGAGTAGGCAAGTCTTTCTCAATGGTGACCTCCTCCAAGCGGCTGGGGGCCACAGATCAGGGACGGAGGGAGACAAGAGTGGCGCCTCACAGCACTGAACAAGGATGGGCTTTCAACCCACGGTGCCGGGACAAGCGGGCAACAATCTGGGAAAAGACAGTCGGACCCCTACCTCACGCCACCAGCAAGAATGAGCTCCAAATGGAGGGGGGATCTGCTTGGAAAGGATGTGACCATAGGAGTACTGGAAAGAAACATGGTGAATTCCCCTCCAATTCAGCATACGAAAAGTTTTTCCAATTAGCACTCCAAATCCAGAGGCAGTAAAAAAAGAAAAGATCCGTAAACTTGACTATATCAAAAATTATTTTAAAACACACACACTTCTTCAGGCAAAAAAACAAAAACAAAAACAAACCCTCCCCCCCGGGGGAAAAAAAACATTAAAATATCTCATTGCAGGGGCACCTGGGTGGCTCAGTCAGTTAAGCCACTGACTCCTGATTTCAGGTCAGGTCATGATCTCAGGGCTGTGAGCTTTAGCCTGGCCGCGGGCTCGGCACTCAGTGCGGAGTCTGCTTGAGATTCTCTCTCCCTCTGGCTCTCCCTGTGCTCATGTGCTCTCTCAATCCCTCTCTCTAAAATAAATCAATAAATCTTTTTTAAAAAGAGTCAAAATGCAACTGGGAAACTCCGAGCAAATATTTACAAACAGACCACCAAGGGCTCATCTCCCTAATGTACATTAAAGTTTTAAAAGTTGGTGGTGGGGGTGACTGGGTGGCTCAATGGGTTAAGCCTCTGCCTTTGGCTCAGGTCATGATCCCAGGGTGTTTGGAATGAGCCTCACATCGGGCTCTCTGCTCAGCAGGGAGCCTGCTTCCCTTCCTCTCTCTCTGCGTGCTTCTCTGTCTACTTGTAATCTCTGTCAAATAAATAAATAAAATCTTTAAAAAATAAATAAATAAAATAAAGGGGGGGGGTGCCTGCGTGGCTCAGTCAGTCAAGCATCTGCCTTCAGCTCAGGTCATGAACCCAGGGTCCTGGGACTGAGCCCCGCCATCGGGCTCCCTGCTCATCAGAGACCCTGCTTCTCTCTCTCCCTCTGCAGTTCCCCCTGCTTGTGCTCTCACTCTGTCTCTGTCAAATAAATAAAGTCTTTCAAATAAAAGCTGGGGGGGGGGGAGTAAATCCAGTTGAAAAAAGGGTGAAAAGTATGAACAGGCAGTTCACAGAAAAGATATAAAAATGGCCCCAGGCATGTTAAACATGGCTCAGCCTCACTCCTCATTCCAGAAATGCTAATTAAAAACCACACTGAGGGACGCCTGGGTGGCTCAGCGGGTTAAGCCGCTGCCTTCGGCTCAGGTTATGATCCCGGGGTCATGGGATCGAGTCCCGCATCGGGCTCCTTGCTCGGCAGGGAGCCTGCTTCTCTCACTGCCTCTGCTGCCTCTCTGCCTACTTGTGTATACTCGCTTGCTCTCTCTCTCTCTCTCTGGCAAATAAATAAAATCTTTAAAAAAAAAAAAAAACATTGAGACCCCATTTCTCACATCTTTCAGATTGGCAGATAATTTTAAATAGACCAGTACATCCTGCTGGTTGAGGCTGTGGAGACCAGACCTGTCATCCCACAGGGCCGACAGGAGTAAACCCACACCACCCTGGGCAGAAACTGACAAAACACACTGACACTTAACTTTCGACCCAGCAATCTCACTGCTAGAAATCCACCCTGAAGACCTTCTTCCAACAAGACGAAAACACCTAATACACAAAGGCATTCGCTGCAGCACCACTTACACCTGCGAGACCCTGGAAACAAGCTCAGTGCCCCTGCACACCGGAGGCTGGGTTGACTGCTGGGTCCCGCTGCAGACACCGTGCAGAAGAGGACCTGGCCATGGTCAGGTGAGGTGGCTTCCAGGATGCGTCCTTCAGGGAAAAGAGTATATTTCAAGAGCGATCCCCACGATGCCACGGTTCATGTGAAAAAAGTGGAGCCGTAAGAAAAGCAGCCCAGGACTCACGAAATCGTTCCCTGCAGGGAGGAGCTAGGACACTTTTCTCCAGATGCCTCGGTGCACTTGGACTTGGAACCACGCTAACACCCCACCTAACTGAGTGAATGAACGAAATCAGTGAGAGCTGATGGGGGGGAGGGGAATTCAACAACAAATACAAGACAGAGATCATTAAAACAGACCATATTCCAGGTAATAATAGAACCACAGTAAAAAAGAAAAGGAAGAACTAACCCAGCCCACTTTGAAACACAATTTTGGAACCAACTGCCCTGGAAATAAAGATACAACAAAATATTAACTTCTCCTCCGCAGGCTTCTTCTGCTCTTGGTGATGAGGTGGGTTTTGCTGACAGAGAGGGAGTTATAAACAAGGAAAGGGGAAGACGGCATGAAGCCCGTGTGGGAGACTGGGACTGGGAAGTAGCAGTGTGAACTCATGGGTCGCAGTGCATATACGTGGATGACCGGAAGCAGAAACGTCTGAGCGTGTGTGTGTGTGTGTTTGTGTCTGTATGTGTGTGTGTGTGTGAGAGAGAGAGAGATATACACACACGCACACAGGAATGCTAAATATATGCACATGTGGGTTTACTCCCAGCTGTGGCCAACAAGAGGACCCAGAAGCAAAGACACCCCAGTGGCAATGAGCACAGTGAACACCGAGATCTTGGTTTCTAAATGCCATTGTCGGGGCACCTGGGTGGCTCAGTGGCTTAAAGCCTCTGCCTCTTGGTCAGGTCATGGTCTCAGGGTCCTGGGATCGAGCCCCGCATCGGGCTGTCTGCTTAGGAGGAAGCCTGCTTCCCCCTCTCTCTCTGCCTGCCTCTCTGCCTGTCAATCTCTGCCTTGTAATCTCTGTCTGTCAAATAAATAAATAAAATCTTAAAAAAAAATAGGGAAGAAGAGACGGCCAGCTGGTCCTTACAGCAGAACGCCAATTAACAAATGCAAAAGGCGGGGTGCCTGAGTGGCTCAGTCCATTGGGCATCTGCCTTCAGCTCAGGTCCTGATGCCGGAGTCCCAGGATCAAGTCCTGATCAGGCTCGAGTCCCACATCGGGCTCCCAGCTCAATGGGGCGTCTGCTTCTCGCTCTGACCTTCTCCCCTCCTGTACTGTCTCCCTCACTCACTCTCTCTCAAATAAATAAATAAAATCTTAAGAAAAAAAAAACAAAACAAAACACCAGACGCTGGAGGAACAAACAATGAGTCCCACCCACTGGTCTCAGGCTACTTCCCCGCCAGAATCTACTCACTAAATACAAACCAGACAATAGTCCCTACCCCTGTAGGGTAGAGAAACCTCCTTAACCAAGTGATGGAGGTTAATGTCACCATAAATGGAACAAACTGACAACGGGAGCCTCTGGATACTATATGCTAAGAAGGATGCAAGGTCACTTCCAGGATGTTCCTGCCAAAAGTGTGTAACGGCGTGAAACCATCAGACAAGCCCACACTGAGGGACGCCCTGCAGAATCACCAGCCTGTCCTCTCCCAAATGTCAAAGTCATGAACTCCGAACACAGCCTCGGGAACTGTTCCAGTTTGAAAGAAATGAAAGCAGCCAGACAACCAAATACGCGGTGCGATCCCGGACTCTCTCTTGAGAATTCTGAGAATTAATTTCCTGATTTGACTCATTTGCTAAGAGCATCCCTTGTCTGGAAGAACCAAACCCTGAAGTATTTGGAGGGGAAGGGGCAGATCTCTCCAACAGTTCAGGAAAAATGCGGAGAGCGGGCAAAGGAGGGGAGCAGACGAGCAAACCGTTGGCGCTCCAGCAAGCAGGAGAAGCACACCCCGGAACTGGTCTCGCAACTTCTCTATAGATCTGAAGTTGGGTCTCCAAACACCTGAATTACAAACGATGAAAAGGAAGCGCGTGGACTGGGGAAGTAAAAACAGGAGGGACTGTGAGGACGGAAGGCCAGGGAGGCAGGAGGGCCGCGGGCACGGCTGCCAGCGCCTGCTTTGGAGTGTCGGGGACAAGCCAGTCCACCTCCATCTTCACTTGGCTCCGCAGGGTCAGGGAAGCAGCATGGGCAAAGGCCACCTGTCCCCCTGGCCCACAGCCACGAGCAAGGGGCTGAAGCCACACCAAGACGGGGGCGGACGCCACCATCCTTGGAGCCCCCAACCAAGCTCCCTGCAAAAAGCCAGGGGCCTGGCAGATGCTCAAAACACACGTCCATTCTTTATCCAGATGTACCGGTCTTAGATGTGCCGTGATTCGGCATTCAGAACCATGATCGGTAACAAAATGGTCTTCCTGTGTCTCTGCCCGTGTCCCCTACAATCCGCAAAGGCTCTAGGAGGGGCCAGGGCCGGGCAGCACAGAGGAATACGGTTCCGCGCTCAGAGACGAACCTCTCCTCCCTCGGGGCCCCGGTGAGTCTCCCGGTGAGTCTGTGCAGGTTTACTGGCCTCCCTGAGTCTGTGCAGGTTTACTGGCCTCCCTGAATGGCGCCCTCCCTCTGGAGTTCGCTCTGGGCCCTCCCGCAGAGCTCGTGCCCGGGCGGGTAAACCCACATGCGGGCACAGCTCTAAACGCCTGGCATGTCCGATCAGTCCCAGGAAGCAGGCACTGTCATCAGAGTCCATTTCACAGATGAGGAAACTGAGGCACGGGGAGTAGGGTGACTTGTCCGAGACCACAGAGCCAGCCACGGGGCAGCCGCACTCCATGCGGACGACCAGCCCACGCGGACGGGCGGGGAGACGCGTGGAGAACACACAGCCCTCCCCCGGCCCGCAGCTTCTAGAGGGCAGTCTTTATGAACTCCCTAAGAGT
Organism: Neogale vison; assembly: GCF_020171115.1. Taxonomy (NCBI): domain Eukaryota; kingdom Metazoa; phylum Chordata; class Mammalia; order Carnivora; family Mustelidae; genus Neogale; species Neogale vison. The sequence continues at coordinate 221,028,959 of NC_058096.1, forward strand.
GCAAGCAGGAAAATACAGGCCAACGTTTTCATAATCTTGGCGGGGCGGAGGGGAGGTGGAGGAAAGCTCTCCAAGGAGGTCACAAGACCAGGAGCTTTAAAGACAAATTTGGCAATAAACTTAAAAACATTCTATGTACCAACACATCAAAAATAAAGCTGAAAGATAAATGAGAAACTGAGAAAAAAAAAATGTGACACAAAGGGTGCTAACAGCCCTAATGCAGGAAAGGACGTTCCAAAACACTGCTTCTCAGCCGGAGCGATCCGGCCCCCAAGGCACAACGAACAACGTCTGGGACGTCTGTGGCTGTCATACAGGGGGTGGCGGGCTCCTGACATCGTGGGTGGGCACCAAGGATGCCACTCAGCCCCCACGGTGCCTTGGACTCCCTCCCCTCACCCCAGAGAATGGCCTGGTTCAAAGACAGCAAATAGTTTGAGAAATCCCATTGTAAGTCAAGAGAAAATATAAACCCCCAGTTTAATGGATGGGCCAAGGCTATGAACTGGCAATTCAAAAAAAAAAAAAGACAATGAGGAGGTGACAGTTAGAGGCCAGACAGAAGCTGAGGCTGTGCCCCATATGATGGGAGCTGCCAGCCCCCGTGACAGCCTCCACCCCAACCACCTGCCCCGGACAACCAAGTGACATGACTCAAGACAGAAAAGGCATCTGTGCGCCAAGCGTCTGCACTCACACAATTTCCCCTCAAAGGACCGGCAGTGAGAATGTTCACCGCAGCATGGTTTTAAAGAGAAAAAAATACACATTACCCAAAGAGAAAAGCATCCACATCCCTACAAAAATAGAGGCGTACACAGCCCATGACCAGGAGAGGCTTGGCCAAGACACCAGGGATGGTTATCTCTGGGGGCTGGGGACACTGGTCATTCACACAGACTTCTCTTTAGTGGTAAGATCATTCTGATGTCCTAACAATAAACTAGAGCCCACCTCGAGAGTGCGGCCTGACACCTGGAGGTCCTGTCCCCCGGCAGCCAAACCGGTTGGTCCCTCCGTGTAGAAAGGAACCAGTCTCAGAGGAAAGAGGCAAAGCACCCCGAGAAGACACCACCAGCGGCAGGATCACAATAGCCGCGAGCCACCTAATTCAAATTTAAAATGCCCAGCCCAACTGGCGCCTTCGGGTACCACCCATGGGACTGCAAAAACGGTGCAGCCATGTTGGGAAACAATCTGGCAGTTTCTTCGAGTGTTAAACACGGAGTCTCCCTATGAGCAGCAATTCCACTCCAAGGCATCCACCGAAGAGAGACGAAGACAAGCGGGCAGGCGAAACCCGCCACGCAAGCGTCTGGATTCTGCATTACAGGCATTAGTCACAGTGGCCAAACAGTGGAAAGCATCCAAGTGCGCATCGCTGGGTGAGCGGACACACAGAACGTGCTCCACGCTCCCACGCGCGTCCCCGGCCGCCAGCAGCAGCGAGGCCCCCACGCGCTGCCCCGGGGACGGACCCCGAGGCCACGACGCTCAGGGAGGGAACCAGACACAGATGGCCACGCGGGGTGGGAGTCCACACGTGTGACAGGGAAACAGGGCAGGACTATTTGAAAGGTACGGGGTGCACGCCATCCTTGTTGGGTGGCAGAGAAGTTCTGGAACCGCACGGTGGTGATCGGTACACCCCCTGGAGATGTACTAACGACCACAGAACAGTACACTCTAAAAGGGGGAAATGTATGGCATGGGAATTCTACTTCATAAAGCCGCTACTAAAAAGGAAAAAAAAAAAGGTACCAAGCCAGAAAATGAACGCATCAGAGCTCCCTGAAGACTGATCGCGGCTTTGATGCTGTTCTGAAGCTTCCACGGAATCCATCCAGAGCGCTGAGGCCCCCCTGCGTCGGCCGCCCCGGTCCCCTGCCCGGTGCTATCCTGACACAGCCGTGCAGGCTGCCCCCCTAGGCTCCCACAAAAGGGGTCGGTTAAGGAGCAGGTCACAAGTCCCCCACCCCCTTGCCGGCCTTCCCAGATCGGTCCCTGCGCTGAGTACCAGGCAGCCTTAAAGACCGAGGACCTGCCCGCCTGTGAGTGGGCGTGACCTGCTGACCCAGATCCGGAATCTGGGGACAGGATCAGAGCCACAGACCAGTCAGCTGAGATGGGACAAGGAAGAAGGGGCCAAAACACGCGGGGTGATGACAAGAGAGTCGCGGCCCTTGTAAGCCCGAGCCTGAGACAAACACCTTCAGGCACAGCAACCGTAAGACTGCGCCACGCTCATCTCACCGAGCAGGGAGTCTGGGCCAGAGTCAGGCGCCACGCGCACAGCCCGACGCAAAACCCAAGCTCTGTCACTGATTGCACGACCTTAATCCCCAACAACCTCAGTTCAACAGCAATCAGCACAGATTTGCTTCCAATAACACTGGAAATTCTGATAAGTTAAGCAGCGTGTAAGACCTAGAGCAGACACGGGAAGATACTTGGAAAAATGCAGTGGAAAAATCATTAAAGGCATTAAAACGTTACACCAGAAAATACGCACTTAATGCAAAAGGCAGCAGCAAAGGAGAGGAACCAAAGGCAAGAGGCAAAAAAAGCAAAAGGAAAATCATAGCTGTAAATCCAACTATATCAATAATGACATTCCATGTGGACAGAGGAGACCCTGGGGGCTCAGTCATTAGGCGTCTGCCTTGGGCTCAGGTCATGATCCTGGGGTCCTGGGATCGAGCCTTGCATGGGCTCTCTGCTCAGTGGGGAGCCTGCTCTTCCCTCTCCCTCTCCTTCAGCTCCTCCCCACCACTCATTCTCTCTTTCTCTCAAATGAACTCTTTTTTAAAAAAACTTTTTAAAAAGGAAACTCAAAAGACTTCACCAAAAAGTTGATAGAACTGATACATGAATTCAGTACAGCTGCAAGATACAAAAATCAAGGTACAGAAATCTGTTGCATTTCTATCCGCCAACAGTGAAGCAGCAGAAAGAGAAATTAGGGAATCAATCCATTTACAACTGCATGCAAAATAATAAGATTCCTAAGAATAAACCTAACCAAAGAGGTAAAATACTTGTACTCTGAAAACTACAGAACACTTGTGAAAGAAATTGAAGATGACACAAAAAGAAAGACATTGCATGCTCCTGGACTGGAGAACAAACACTGTTAAAATGTTTATAGTACCCAAAGCAATCGACACATTTAATGCCATCCCGATCAAAATACCAATACGTTTTACATAGAGCTAGAACAAACAATCCTACAATTTGTATGGAACCACAAAAGCCCCCATATAGCCAAAGGAATGTTGAAAAAGAAAACCAAAGCTGGTGGCATCACAATTACAGACTTCAAGTTCTTTTACAAAGCTGTAGTGATCAAAACAGTATGGTACCGGTGCAAAAACAAACACACAGATCAATAAAACAGAAAAGGAAACCCAGAAATTAACCCAGAATTATATGGTCGACTAATCTTCAACGAAGCAGGAAAGGCAGTCTCTACCACAAATGGTGTTGAAAACTGGACGGCCACATGCAGAAGAGTGAAACTGGACCCGTTTCTTATACCACACACACACACACACACACACAAACTCAAAATGGATGAAAAACCCCAATGTGATACATGAAACCATAAAAATCCTAGAGGAGAACACAGGTAATAACCTCTCTGACATCAGCCAAAGCAACTTCGTACTAGACACGTCTCCAAAGGTAAGGGAAGCAAAAGCAAAAATAAAACTATTGGGATTTCGGGGCACCTGGGTGGCTCAGTGGGTTAAGCCGCTGCCTTCGGCTCAGGTCATGATCTCAGGGTCCTGGGATCGAGTCCCGCATCGGGCTCTCTGCTCAGCAGGGAGTCTGCTTCCTCCTCCTCTCTCTCTGCCTGCCTCTCTGCCTACTTGTGATCTCTGTCAAATAAATAAATAAAATCTTTAAAAAAAAAAAACTATTGGGATTTCATCAAAATTATAAGCTTCAGGGCAACTGGGTGGCTCAGTGGGTTGAGCATCTGACTCTTTGATTTCAGCTCAGGTCATGATCTCAGGGTCGTGAGATCAAGTCCCATGTCAGGTCCCCACTCAGCAGGGAGTCTGCCTCTTTCCCTCTGCCCCTCCCCCTCCACACATGTACGCACGCATATGTGCACTCTCTCGCTCCCTCTGAAAATAAAGATAGAAAATCTTTAAAAAAATAAATAATAAAAATATTTTTATGAGAGACTAGGGACTCTGAAAAACAATCTGAGGGGTTTGAAATGGCGGGGGGGGTGGGAGGTTGGGGTACCAGGTGGTGGGTATTATAGAGGGCACGGCTTGCATGGAGCACTGGGTGTGGTGAAAAAATAATGAATAATGTTTTGCTGAAAATAAATAAATTGGAAAAATAAATAAATAAATAATAAAAATAAATAAAATTTAAAAGTTTCCTTGCAGCAAAGGAAACGACCAAGGAAACCAAAAGACAACCTAGGGAATGGGAGAAGATATTCACAAATAATAGATCCAACACACAGTTAGTATCCAAAATATATAAAGAACATATTAAACTCAACACCCAAAAAAATGAATGAATAATCGAATTCCAAACTTGGCAGAAGCCAACCACAGACGTTTTTCCAAAGACAACATCCAGATGGCCAAGAGACACACGAAAAGATGCTTATCCCCACTTACCATCAGGGAGATGCAAATCAAAACTACGATGAGCTACCACCTCACACCTGTCAGGAGCTCAAACCCGCACCACAGAAAACCACCGTCTTGGTGAGGAGCGGAGAGAAGGGAGCCTCGTGCACTGCAGGCAGGAACGCAAACGGCGGTAGCCGCTCTGGAAAACGGTATGGAGGTGCCTCCGGAGGTTGAAAACAGAACTAGGTATTTACCCAATGAATACAAAAGTACTGATAGGCAGGGATACGTGAACCCCGATGTTAATAGCAGCATGATCAACAACAGCAGAACTATGGGAACAGCCCATGCGTCCATCCACTGATGAACAGATAAAGAGGTGATCTATCACGACAATGGAGTATTATTCAGCTACGAAAAAGAATGAAATGCTGCCGTTCGCAACAACATGGACATGGTCAGAGTGTATTCTGCCAAGTGAAGTAAGTCAGAGAAGGACAAATACCACACGTTTTCACCCATATGTGTGATTTAAGAAACAAAACGAGTGAGCAAAGGGAAAAGGGAGAAAGGCAAACCAAGAAACAAACTTTTTAAGACTTTATTTATTTCCTTGAAAGAGCACAAGCGGGGGAGGGGCAGAGGGAGAAGCAGACTCCCCACGGAGCAGGGAGCCCGATGTGGGGCTCGATCCCAGGATTCCGGCATCATGACCCGAGCCCGACGGAGCCACCCAGGTGCCCCCAAAAAAACAGACTCTTCACTACAGAGAACACGCTGACGGGTTACCAGCGGGGGTGTGGGCAGGGGCTTGGCTGAAATAGGGGATGGGGGTTAAAAAATGTACTTGTGATCAAGCTGGGTACATATGCAAGTGTCGAATCATGAAATTCTAACCCAAAACTAACATTACACTGCATGTTAACTAACTGGAATTTATTTTTTATTTTTTTATTATGATTCTTTAAAGATTTTATTTATTTATTTGAGAGAAAGAGAGACAGAGAGAGAGAGAGAGAGCGCACGACAGGGGGAGAAGGTCAGAGGGAGAAGCAGACTCCCTGTGGAAATGGGAGCCCAATGCGGGCCTCCATCCCGGGACTCCAGCATCAAGACCTGAGCCAAAGGCAGACACTTAACCCACTGAGCCACCCAGGCACCCCGAACTGGAATTTAAATAAAAACTTTACAGGGCGCCTGGGTGGCTCAGTGGGTGAAGCCGCTGCCTTCGGCTCAGGTCATGATCTCAGGGTCCTGGGATCGAGTCCCGCATCGGGCTCTCTGCTCAGCAGGGAGCCTGCTTCCCTCTCTCTCTCTCTGCGTGCCTCTCTGCCTACTTGTGATTTCTCTCTGTCAAATAAATAAATAAAATCTTTAAAAAAAAAAAAAAAAAACTTTACAAAAGGAGGCTGTCAAAGTGGAAAAAACAAAAACAAAATGTGACCCAACTCTACACTGTCTACAGGAGACACTCTTTAGACTCAAAGATGTAAGTAGCTTGCAAATAAAAGGATGGGGAAAAGGTACGGTGCACAGACAGTGATTATAAGAATGCTTTACTAATACCACACAAGCCCACTGTAAAACAAAAATGTTCGTAAAAGATGGACGTTTTATAATGCTACAAAAGCCAATCCCTCAGGAAGATGTAACAATTATAAACTTGGGCGCACCTAGTAACACATCCCAAAATACATGAAGCAAAAACTGACAGAAATGAAGGGAAAGGGGTGCCTGGGTGGCTCAGTGGGTTAAGCCTCTGCCTTCAGCTCAGGTCATGATCTCAGAATTCTGGGATTGAGCCCCGCATCGGACTCTCTGCTCAGCGGGGAGCCTGCTTCCCCCTCTCTCTCTGCCTGCCTCTCTGCCTCCTTGCGATCTCTCTGTTGAATAAATAAATAAATAATCTTTAAAAAAAAAAAAAAAAGGAAAGAAAAAAAGAAATGAAGGGAGAAACAGACAACTCAAGAAAAATGGTTGGAGACCACAATACCCCACTTTGGACAAGGGGTCAAACAGCCGGGCAGGAACAACAAAGCAAGAGACACCCTGAGCGGCACTACACCAACAACCATGTGCCGAGAACCCCACTAAGAGCTGCAAAATATACTTTCTTCTCAGTACAGATGAAACGTTCTCCAAGACAGACCATATGTTAGACGATAAAACAAGCCTCATTTAAATTAACAAGAATTCAAATCATAGAAAGCAGCTTCTCTGACCACACCAAAAATTATAAATCAGTAACAAAAAGAAATTTGCGGATTTACAAATGTGTGGAAATTTTAAAAACACACTCTTTTTCTTAAGATTTATTTATTTGAGAGAGAAAGCACACGTGTGTGCAGCAAAGAGAGGGGGAGAGAGCCAGGCCGACTCCCTGCTGACCCCAGAGCCCGACACGGGGTTTGATCCCACAACCCTGAGATCACCACCTGAGCTGAATCCAAGAGTCGGAGGCTTAAGCGACTGCATCACCCAGACGCTCCCCACCCCCGCCAAAAAATACTCTTAAATAACCGATGGGTAAAAGAAGAAATCACAAGAGAAATTCGAGAACACTTCGAGGTAAATGAATATGAAGACAAACTAAACCAAAACTTACCAGGACACAGCGAAGCAGTGCTTCGGGGGAAAGTCACAGCTGCAGGTGGAACAGAAGAGACCTCGCAAATCAACAGCCCAAACTCGCACCTTACACCAGAAGAAAAGCAAACCAAACCCAAAGCAATCAGTAAGAAGGAAATAATAAAGACCAGAGCAGAAACGAACAGTATAAGAGAAAACCAACTAATGCAAGAGCTAGTTCCATGAAAAGATCAGCAAAATTAATGAACCTTTAGGCAGATCGAGCAAGGAAGAAAAGATTCCGGTGGCTCAAATCGGGAATGAAAGATGACACACTGTCAACACCGCTCACCTCACAGAAACAGAGGATTGTAAAATAGAATCAGCATGCAAAGCCGAGCGATAAAAAGCAATGGACTACTGATGCAGGCAACAATTTGGGTCCCCAAAGGCGACACATGATGTATGATCCCGTAACGTTCTCGAAATGACTAGATTATAGAGAACAGATCAATGACAGCAGGGACCGGGGTGGGGGGGTGAGCGCCGGACTGGGGAGTAACTCCGAAGGGGGAGCACAAGCAAGCTCGTTCGTGTGGACGGGACAGCTCTGTATCTCGAGTGTGAAGAGGGTGACACAAATCCTGCAGCTGATGTCACTCAGACGTACAAAAAAGTGAATGCACGATAAAACTGGTAGAATCCCAGTCAGGCCCGGGATATGGTATGCCGAGGTCAGTTTCCTAGTTGACAATGGACTGTAGCTGTAATAAACTGTCACCACTGAGGAAGATGGGTGAAAAGTATATGGGATCTCTTTATACCATTCTTTTTTAAAGATTTTCATTTCTTTATTTGACAGAGAGAGAGATCACAAGTAGGCAGAGACGCAGGGGGGTGGGGGCGCGGGGAAGCAGGCTCCCTGCTGAGCAGAGAGCCCGAGGCGAGGCTCGATCCCAGGACCCTGAGAGCATGACCTGAGCCGAAGGCAGAAGATTTAACCCACTGAGCCACCCAGGCACCCCGTACCATTTTTTTTTTTAAGATTTTTTTTTTTTTATTTGACAGAGAGAGAGACACGAGAGAGGCAACACAAGCAGGGGGAGCGGGAGGAGAAGCAGGCTTCCTGCCAAACAGGGAGCCCGATGCAGGGCTCGATCCCAGGACCCCAGGGATCATGACCTGAGCCAAACTCAGATGCTTAACTAAGCCACCCAGAAGCCCCCTCTTTGTACCATTTTTGCAACTTCTTGGTAGTCTAACTCTTGAAAAATAAAAGCTCAAAAAAAACCACTTAAGATATTTCATATGCACGGCGTGATGGAAGGGCAGCCTGTCATGTGGGTGGATGGTCTGGGGCTGGGTGACAGGGACAAGTGGGTTCGTCGCCCTATTCTGTCTACCCCTGTATGTGCTCCAAGCCTCCATAATAAAAAGCTTAAAACATAAAATACCTGGAACCAACACAGTGACAGGCACCAACAAGGGCCTTCTCCATCCAGACTTACAAACACCCTCCAACCGCATCGTCATCAAGACTGCCCCCCTTTGGCCTGATAAGCTCCCCAAACAGCAGCCAGAGAGGCCACCAGAGCTGCCCGAGTGTTTTCACAACACAGACCCGGAAGAGACACAGGGCGGTCTGAATGCCGCCTTGAAAAATGTATTCCCAGCAGCGCGTGAGATCTGCCTTATACGCCGGATCTCTAAAGTGAGCTCTGCCCCACCAGGCTCTCATGTCCCACACCGCAGCTCTCCTTCAGCCAAAGCAACCCATCCTGCCGGGACCCACCCACCCCCAAGCCCGCATTCCAGAGCAGAACCCTGAACTGCTCACGGGCAGGGAATTTCTGCAAAGCTTTTGGAGTCCTGCCTTCTGTGGGAGGTTTCTCCTTTACAGAGCCCCCATTTCCAGGTGAAAAACGATCTGCTCTCACACCAAGGTCTCAACTCTTTCTCAACAAGAAAATGTAGGGCGCCTGTGGGGCCCAGTCAGCTGAGCGTCTGCCTTCAGCTCAGGTCGTGATCCCAGGGCCCTGGGATGGAGCCCCGCATCGGGCTCCCTGCTCAACGGGGAGCCTGCCTTTCCCTCTCCCACTCCCCGTGGTCTGTGCTCTCTCACTCGCTCACTCTCGCAAATAGATAAATAAAATCTTAAAAACGTTTAAAAGCGAGAACAATAAAGCTACGGAAGACTGGTTGACACAAAACCAATGGGATGAGCTCATATGGCCCAACCTTGCCCGGTCATCCTGGAAGAACGAAAAAACCAGTGCCCCCCAGTGCCTTCCATTCTGGGCCCAGCATCCACACGGAGACAGGCCCATACCTGGAGCACTGTGCCAACTGGTCCCCATCTACAAACTCCTCCAATCACAACTCAGGTAGGCACCTTTATGTTACATATCACCAATAAGGAAGATGAGGCTCAGAGAGGTTAAGTGACTTGCCCAAGGTCACACAGCTGGCAGAAAGGATAGAGCCAGGGTTGAAATTAGCTCTTCCAACCTGGGAGTCAGCACTGATTCCTTTTCCCCCACACATCCAATCCTCTCCTGACGCCTCACTGGTCTGCTGCCTCCATATCCCCCCACCCCCCGCCCAATCCAGTCCTCCTTCCCCTCAGACCAGACCACCTTCTTCAGAGCCACTGTCACGGCTCCTGGGGTCAGGACCCTGGGACCCTGGATGACTGCTGGAGTTCCCTGCCTTTTACTCCCAACAGCCACCAGAGGGGCGTCTGAAAACACATAAATCTCTGCCTTCATCATCCCCTTCCCAGGCTTCTCCCTGCCTTTAATAGGGTCTGGCTCCCTGCAGCCTGAGGGGCAGAGCCACTTGGCCTGGCCTCTCTGAACCTCAGGGCCTACTGCTCTCCTGCCAGCTCATCATGTTCCAGCTACATGGGACTCCTTCCAATCCTCAAACATGCCAAGCTCATTTCTGCCTCAGGACCTTTGCATGTACTATTTGTTCTTCCACGTGGAACCTCCTGTTCCAGATCTCCTCGAGGTTGGCACCTCCTACTCATTCAGCTCTCTGCCCAAATATCCCCTCCTGGGAGCAGATTCCTGTCCACCCAGTTAAAGCACCATCACCCAGTCAAATCACTCCTTTGCTTCAGCACCCAGGGGCCATCTCTTCCTTGCCGGCTACTTAGCACCCAGCCTGCGCAGTAAAGCATGGAGACGTCCGGCAGGCCGCCAGGCTGCAGTGTGCCTCTGTTATCTCCCACAAAGTTGGGGCTGGAGGAGTCAGCTCATTCTGAGCACTGAAGCTCCCACCGGCTGGCCAGGAAAGAGAGCCCCCCCCCCGCTGAATGCTCCTTACCTTGCCTCACCCCATTTACCTCTAGTGCGGAGAGGACGTGCGGGTGCCAAGGCCCAGAGAGGCACCACCGTTCGCCCCAGGTCAGGGGCAGAGCAGTCTGGGAGCTGCGGTCCCATTCTCAGCACGGACTCGAGACCCCACCCAAGTCCTTCCGAGCAGCTGGACTATGAGGGATTCCTGGACACGGTGGGGGCGGCTAGGGGACCCCCCAGCCAGGCCCCTCTCCAGGTCCCACGGCCACCAGGGCTCCGGGCCAGCCTCACGCGGGAGCCAGCAAGGGGGGCCGTGCGCCTCAGCGTGCAAGGCCGGTATTCGGGGGACTTCTCAGAGCTGGAGAGGCCCTGTCTTATGCCGTGGGGCTGTTCCACACCCAGGGTGGAAATCCCAAACGCAGACATACGGAGGCCAAGGGTGGAGAGTTCTGGCGGTTGCCGGAGAAGCCCCACCAGGCCCCTCCTCCATGGGCCCAGTCCGAGTCCCCAGGGACAGCTCTGGCCTGGGGGCTGGATGCTCTCACCGGCCCAGTTCACCCGAGCACTAGCGGTATCTCAGGCACCAGGCACCCCTACCCACCACCGGGAGGATGCCGGCCTCCCCAGCTACCGCCTCAGGCCTCAGGGCAAGCAGGACATCCCATCAGCCCCGAACCGACCACCGGCCCCCAGGAGCACAGAGGGTTCTCCCGAAGTCCACCGGGACAGGCGCACACGTCGGATGCTCCCAGGGACTAGAGAACACCTCGTCTCTTTGGGTTTTGTCTCAATGGCACTGCTGAGCTTTCTACCGTGGAGATGAGTTACGTTTATAACAGAAGACCCCTCCGCAGTCTTGTTAAGAACACAGCCATGGGACCCGGCTGACCCCAACATTCCCAGGCCTTCTTTTGGTTAAAGGCCAAGTTAATTAATACAGGGGACCTGGGGCTTCAAGGAGCAGGTGCTGGGACCCCGAGGCGGCAGCTCCCAGTGCCCCATGTCGTGGGGGCCGCGCCAAGGACACGTGGCAGCCGAGGGACACAAAGCTTCACCAAGATGCCAACCCCCAGAGCTGCTCTGCGAAATCCACGTGCTTGCCCTGAGCCCTCAGACCAGCCCGGGCAGCACCACTCAGCCCAGGACGCCGGTTTTCAAGGATGGCGGCTCCAGGCTCATTTTTATGGCAGCCCCACGTTCACTGGAGGGGAAAATCCAATGAGGCATGTGGAACAGGCCACAGGACTCCGAGTTCTGGCCTGGCTGCCTCCGGCCCCAGGGAACAGGGCCCTTGCTTCCTGGTCCATGAATCCTCGGTCAAACCCTCCCACCTGCCCCATTAAAATAAAGAAGCTCCAGAGGAAGAAAAAACAAAGTTATTTTCAAGGCGCCTTCTGATAACCTTGACTGTTCCTGAGCTCCCTTCCCAGCAGAACTACGGAAGAACGGTGGGAAAACCACAGGCGACTCTGGAACAGGAAGTGGTTTTAGAAATTCTGGTGGCGGGGCGCCTGGGTGGCTCAGTGGGTTAAGCCGCTGCCTTCGGCTCAGGTCATGATCTCAGGGTCCTGGGATCGAGTCCTGCATCGGGCTCTCTGCTCAGCAGGGAGCCTGCTTCCCTCTCTCTCTCTGCCTGCCTCTCCATCTACTTGTGATTTCTCTCTGTCAAATAAATACATAAAATCTTTAAAAAAAAAAAAAAGAAAAGAAATTCTGGTGGCGATACCTCGATTCGCGGGCGAGGAGAGACAGACGCGCAGGGGAAAGCTGTTACCGTGATCGCCTGAAGGCTCACGGGGCCGGGCCTGTCCCTCTCTGTGGGGCCATCCTGGGCACTGTGGGGGCTTGAGCGGCAACCCCCAACTCCTGTCGACCACAGATGTCACCAGGCGCTACCCAGCATCCCCTGGGAGCACAGCCCTGGGGTAGGAATTATTCCACGAAAGGATCTGCAGGTGCCGACTCAACTCAGCGGTGACCTTCGCCGTGGGCCCTGTCTTGGAGATAAGGACACAGACCCGGGGCGGCAGGGGGGACGGGAGCAGTGGCCACGTGGGTACGCGTTCTGGCTGCTCACCCCTTCGGCCATCCTGCCTTGAGACCTCAGGCCATTTAAGGCCGGCGGCAGCTGGGAGATGCAATTTCCCAGCGCCGCTTCTCCACGAGTCTCTCTCCTAGGAGAACCCACGGCCAACGCGGCATTCCAGGCTCCTGCGAGGCCTTGCCAGAAGCAGCTCGAGCGCTAAGCGCCCAGCTCCCCAGCACAGCCCACATCCCTGCCACACAGGCCCGGCCCTGGGCTCAGCCACGGGGACTCATCAGCCTTCACAGCAGGGACAAGGTTCTCTGTTCCTGTAAAACGTGAGAGGCAGCCTTGCAGGGCTACACAGGAAGGGTTGGAACCATGACCGTGGGGCCCAACAGCCCAGAGGGAGAGGCGGCACTGCAGGCTGGCTCAGCCACGGCCCTCAAAGAGCCCGGACTCTGGCTGTTTCCACTTCCCTACTACAGCACCCCAAAACAGGGCCCTCCAGAGCTCAGCCCCTGCCCTCCCCGAGGCAGGCCGTCCTGACCTCTGGGTCAGGCCCACAGCCACCTCCTCCTCCAAATGCTGGCTTGATTTCCACCTCCTCCATGAAAGGCTCAGGACCTCCCATGGGCCCCCACAAAGGGCTTTCCCTTGGCCGCACCCCCTGCAGTGGTCACTGCCCTGCCCCTACACACCTCAGCGGCCATAGCCGGTTTCTGCTGGCTCTGTCTTGTCTCTCCAGCTAGAGGCCCAGAGCTCTGAAACTCTGACTGACCGAGAAGGCGGGCAGAAACAGGAGGCAGGTGGAAGAACCCAGTCTCCACTAAGCGCCAGGCACCCCCACGGCCAGCGTCCCCGAACTCATCCTGGTGCTCAGCTCATCCAGAGATGGAGGGGGCCCCCCAAAGAACTGGCCCGGGGGGGACCAGCACTGAGCGAGAAAGACAGCCGCCGCTGAAGACTCAGTACCAACACAACACCGAGGAGCATAAAACAATCCCATGACTATTTTCACAGTGATCACATGTTAAAACACGAACATTTTAGGTACACAGGGTTCAATAAAAATACATTAATCAAATTAATTTCGTCTGTTTCCTTTTACCTTCCGACGTAACTACTGTAAAAATTGCACTTACACAAGGGTCTTGCTTTGCCTCTTTACTGGACGGCGCTGCCTTGGGAAAACATGTCTTTTCATGTCTCACCTTCAGGTCGCTGAGCCTTCTGGAGTTTTTGTATATGGCGTGAGGCGCGGGACCAACTTTGTCACCTGACATTCAGGGAATGTTCACATGGGCCTGGGACCCCCGGGGCTCACAGGTGTCCTCTGCCGGGGGAGGGGGCGGGGGGGGACAGAAGGGCACACACACGCAGGTGGGCGGCACTGCCCCCACAGGGAAGGCACTGGCCAGGCATGCGGGAGGGGGCGCAGCCGTCCGGCTGTGTGCTGCTGCAAATCCACACCCCTCGAGGCCCTCACCCCTCCCTGGTGAGCCCAGCTGCATTTCGGGATCTCCCAGAGTGGTGAGGCCACGCCCCCTGGAGGGCAAGGGGGCACCCACTGACCGCTTTAACTCAGAGGGACGGGGGAACACCTGGGCAGGAACAGAGGCCCACTTGCAACTCTCGGGCTAGTGGGCTTCATGGGGTCCTGCAAGGACTAAGGGGACACTTAGCTACCCAGTCGCTGCCTTCGAAGAGATAATTCACACCCCTGGGAAGGCTGGGGCCAGCCGGACCAAGAGAGGAAAGGGGCCCAAAGGAGGCAGCTCACTTTAAAAGCTGCTGGCGAGACTGCAGGGGTGGGGGGTGGAGGGCATCTCAGAAAGGAGGGCATGAGTGGGGCCTCTCCCGAGCCACATGAAGCTCTCAGGGAGGCCCACTCAGGCTTGGACGATGGAACGACCAACCAGGCCAGCAAGAACCAGGACACCCCTTTCTGGGCCAAGCCCTGGCAGATGCTGGGCAGGGAGGCCCCAGGCCTACCAACCAGGAGGTGAACCTACAGGACCCAGGAAATGGATAAACCAGAGCCACACGCGCAGGACCGCGCTGCTCCATGCAGCAGACACTCGGAGGCCCTGCTCTGCGCAGAGAGGTCCCGCAGGGGAGCCACTGGGCCAGCCCGGGCTGGAGCAAGGGGAGGGCAGGCAGGTGAAGACCCAGCACTGAACACAGGAGTCCAGAACTAGGCACGCAAAGGGCTGCCTGAGCACCCCCACAGTGAGCTGGGTCATCGTGCCTGACCCTCATCTTCAGAACCCGTTCCGCACGCTGAGGCCCAGCCTCCCCTCCCCGCACAGATGGTCAGGGAGAGAATGAGACACAGAAGGCCACACAGGGTGTGAGTCCATTTCTGTAGAATATCTAGAACAGGCTCATACAGAGATGGGAGGGGAGTCTGTGGGTGCTGGGGGTTGGGGGGAAGGGGAGAGTGACTAACAGGTATGGTGTTTCCTTCTGAGGTTCTGGAATGTTCTGGAATCTGATAGTTGTGATGGCTGCACAGCTCTATAAATGTTCTAAAAAACAACAAATTTGTCCGCTGAAAAGGGTGAGTGTTCTGATATGTTCTTTATGTGATATCTCAATAAAAATATGAGGGGCGCCTGGGTGGCTCAGCCGGTTAAATGTCTGCCTTCGGCTCAGGTCATGACCCCAGGGTCCTGGGATCGGGAGCGTGCTTCTCCCTCTCCCTCTGCCCTTCCCCCTGCTTGTGCACTCTCTCGCACGATCTCGGTCAAATAAACAATACCTTATGTATATCAGATAGATTTTTTTTAAGGGGCACCTGGCTGGCTCAATCTGTAGAATATGCAATTCTTGGTCTTGGAGTCATGAGTTTGAGCCCCAGGCTGGGCACAGGATTTACTTTGAAAATATATACACAAAATGATGAGGACAGGGCAGGAGGACTTTACGAGGGACAGCTCTAGAAGATTCAGGGTCCAGTCAGCCTCCCAGAGCCAATCGATGGGCAGCTATCCTGTGGCTCTCCCCGGCGGCCTGAACAGCTCTGGTCTTAGACTCTGGGATTCTCGAGGGCCCCCTCTCCCCTGAACCCCTCGGAGCCTGGTGTGGGGAGCTGGGGGGAAGGAAAGACACCCAAGAGACAGGCGGGCTTCTCTGCCTCCCCCCGTGGTCTTCACACAAGTCCCCGAGGTCACAGCCCCAAACACCCCCTCCAAGGTCCCCCCCGCTTCCACTGCCTGCCAGTCCATCAGCGCCCACAATGACAAGGTTCGGCTCAAGTGGTGACTCTTCTGTCATCTTCCTGGCCACCACCCAAGCCAGCAGATGCCACCCTTGCCCCATGCTTCCACCGGCTTGGTTTCTATGCATCTTGTGAGCTCTGCTCCGCTGGTCCCCTCTGGGCCCCGCAGCTGCTCTGCCTTCTGCCACGGGCCATGACCCCTGTGGGCAGGAGACGCTGCTCGCCCAGCCGCCACCAGCACCTGGCCAGACACAGGCAGGGCTGACAACTGTCACGCTCCACATACTGGCAGGTGCCCTCAGATGGCGCCAGGGCTCCCAGGGCCGCGCGTCTGCTAGGAAGCCACGGCCCGGCCCGGGTCACGGCGAGGAGCCACAGGTCAGCAGGCCCAGGGCCACATGTGAGGAGCCTTCTGGGATTCCTGATTTTGCACTTTGCCTCGAGGCTGGCGGGCCACGCAGCTGGGGTGTCTGCAGAGGCCGCTGCGCCCCCGCTCCACGCAGGGCTGAGCGGCCGGCGAGCTCCCCGCCGCCATCTGTCCGACCACCCGCCTTCCTCCCGTGGGGCCCAGCGAGAGGCGCTCCACGCACAGAGCAGCCGGGTGCTCGCCCAGCGACGCTGCCTGGGAGCCGAGGCTCTGCCCCGCCTTCGGCGCCGGCAGGACACGAGGACGCAGGCACGGCCCAGACCATGCTGTGGCTTCCACGCGCTGCAACCCGGGAAGAGAGGGCGACACGACACCTTCTCTCCAAAACAGGGGTGTCACTGACCGAGCTTTCTCTCCCGACTCCCTACTCTTCCTCAGGGACACGGAGCTAGAATAACACAGTGAATCAAGAGTTTAAATTCCAGGGGCTTTACTCACGCGAGCTAGACGCAGGCAGGCCGCTCGCCTCGTGACCGGGATAATCAGATCCATGCGGCCGCCGACCTGAGCCGGGAGGCCCGCCGCACCGGGGGCCGGCTCTTCCTGCTAGACGGGGTTTTAAAGGAGACAGCGGGGGAACCGTGGGCATTTGAAGGGGCCAACAGCAAGATGACAGACTCTCCCAGTCCGGATGCCCAGCCAGCCAGGGTCCCCCTCACTCATTTGGGGTGACTGAGAGGAAACCGCCCCAGCCAGCACCCAGGCCGCTGTCCAGGCTGCCCAGAAATGCCAGGGCGTGCGGCCCACTCCCACCCCATGTGAGGTCCGGGGATCCCCGCACAACCCCGGCATCAGGCCACCCCTGAGCCTGCTGCTGGCTTCAGGCTGGCCCTTGGTCGGAGAGGCCTCGGGGACCCACGCCCCGGCTTCTTCTGCATGAGGCACAACTCCAGACGCACCGCCAGCTGCCGCCGTACCCAAACCATCTCTCCCATGTGCCCTCCCAGGAGCCTGGAGCGAGCAGCCGTGAAACCAGGCAGCCGGGCCCACCTCTGCCCGGAGCTGTCCCAAACGTGCCATCATCTGGGGGCAAATCTGGAGCGCCCCCACTAGAGATCACCCCTTCGCGGCTCACTGTCCAGGCTCACCTGGGTCACCAAACAGCACCAAATCCGACGCAGTTAACCGCCCGGATCCATACCTGCAGACCCACGCGGAGGGCGCGGCGGCCCTGGCAGCCTGCTCACTCTCTGTCCTCCTCACTCTCTGCCCACCGCACAGACCCACTCGAGGCCGCCAGCTCCGACCCACAGCGACGGGACAGTTCTGCGCCTGCGGCTGCCAAGAGCACGTCGCCGGTCGGGGGAAGCCGGCTCCACACATGCAATCCGACGATGCCGCCCGCGCCCACCCATGCCTGCCTACATGCACTCGCTGGGACCGGGGGGCGGGGGGGGGGCGAGAAGCAAGGGGAGGGCAAGAAAAGAGGGAGAGAGAGATGGAGAGGCACAGAAAGACAGAGAGAGGCCAAAAAGGACGGGCACCTTTGGAACCCTCTCCAGATTGTTTCTTTCCATCAACGAAAGAAGGCGTGAGCGCAAATCATGCTTCTCTGACGAGTCAGAACGTTCCTGGGACGGTACCAAATCCAAGTCGCTGAAGATGTCCTTGGCTCGGAAACCCAGCCAGCCGCTGTCCTCCAGCTGCGGTCGTGCTGGAGGAGCAAGAGGGAGCCAGTGCGGCCGCCGGGTGCACTCCTGGGCCCACCACAGTCCTCCGACAGTCACCTTGTGGCCCACCCACCCCACACGGCTCAATGTTCACGCCCACAAAGCCACCTCTTCCAACTGTCCCCAGTGACCTGGAGCAGCCAGTGACTATGAAAACCACCCCACAAGGGGCGCCTGGGTGGCTCAGTGGGTTAAAGCCTCTGCCTTTAGCTCAGGTCATGATCCCAGGGTCCTGGGATCGAGCCCCGCATCGGGCTCTCTGCTCAGTGGGGAGCCTGCTTCCTTCTCTCTCTCTGCCTGCCTCTCTGCCTACTTATGATCTCTATCAAATAAATAAATAAAGTCTTTTAAAAAATAAAAAGAAAAGAAAACCACCCCACAGGACTCCACCACCCCCTCTGACGAGGGCACAGGTATTGGTCAAGAGGACGGGTCAGATGCTTACAAAATGAAATGGTTGGGAAACTCGTCTTCCTCTTAAGCCCTCACCCTCTGCCAGGCCAAAACTAAACTCCTCACGCCAAGAAGCCTCCTTCCCCATCTTTTGCGAACATTTCTTCCTAATCTTCTGGAGGGGCGGCATGCAAAGGGGGGGGGGGGGTCTCAGGTACCGCACATAGCAATATATTTCCTCCTGTTCACAGACTTTTTTTCCTCCTTCATTTTGGGGTTGTTTGGGTGGACAGGGCCATAACATTTTCTTATATTTCCCCAGAAATAACCCGGAACCCATTCTTTTTCTAATATAGAATAGGACTCTGTTTAGACGAAAGGAAGGTGACAATTCATTCATCCAGCAAAGGAGGGTTGACTGAACTCGCACCGCGGGCCAGGAACTGCTGCCCTAGGTGCTGGGGAGACACGCAGCAGCCAGTAGACACGTCATTCCTCTAGCAAGGACCTCCCAGCCCAGCGGCAGGGGTTCCCAAACTACAGCCCACAGCTAGAACACAGCCCACCTCCTGCTTCTCTACAGCCTCAGAGCTAAGAATGGTTTTGACCTTTTTTTAATGTTTGGGTGAGGGGAAAAAAAAAAATCAAAGGAAGAGAAACAGTTCATCACGGGTGAAATTCCCAATTCTGTGACCACGAATAAAGCTTTATTGGCAAACAGGCATATTCATTCATTCCCATAGTTCTGGGCCACAGCGGCAGAGCAGTGTAGTTGGGACCGACTGGCCTGCAAAGCCAAAACTACGGACTCTGACCCTTTACAGAAAGAGCTTCTGTTCTCCTGGATGAGAAAGACAATAAATATATAAACAGATTAACTTATGTGTTTACAGCAGTGCTGAACACGAAGAAAAAAAGGCAGGATGGGGAGAGACAGAGGCTGGAAGGGGGAGTTTAGGCAGCGCGGCCAGGGATGGCCTCTGAGAGAAAACGGGAAGAGACAAGGAGTCAGCTGACAAGAAGAGTGAGGGGAAAGCCAGTGCAAGGGCCCTGAGGCAGGGCAGGGAAGAGCAGGCAGGGCAACTGGTTATGAGCAAGGTGCAGGATGGGGGGAAGAGTAGGGCAAGGAGAAAGGACAGGCAACAGAGGACAGAGCACAGAGCCCATGGGAAGGAGTCTCACGATTTTTTCCAGGAATGTGAGGAAGCTACTGGAGCATTCTGAGTAGAGGCTGACCACTTTTAGAGCTTCTAAAAGCTCCTTGAGGAAGCAGGAGTGGAAAGTGACAGACCCGTGGCAACACCTTATCTAACCAGCAAGCTGCTCCCAGAACAGGCCAAGTCAAAGTGGAGGAGGAAACTCAAAAACCAACTCATCCAACAACAAAATCAATTCATCAACCCACTCAGGCCTTCCGACTGCGGTGACACAAACCTATTTTTTTTAAATATCAGAGTTAAATCCATTTCACTGGATCAAAGGGTCTGCAACCAGCGTATGAACGGAGCCACGACTTCATGGACATTACTGCTTGGGAGAAGGCAAGGTTAAAGAAGTGAGTCACCTCAAAGTCAACGTAAAGAGAACTGTTAAGCAAAGTGACAGGAAGGGGTATGGTGGGGGCTGGGGGGGAGAGGTATGGTGACAGGTGGAAGCCAGCCTCGGCAGGGCATCCGGGCAGGCTTGGGGTGAGGCCACGCCCACCAGGCGACACGGGCAAGTCCATGGGTGCCCTCTTCTCCTGAAGGGGAAGCTGCAGGCTGGGAAGGGCCCCAGAGAGGCAGAGTGACAGCCCAGCCGGGAAGGACTAAGGACTGGGAGGGCCAGGCTGAGTTTGGCCAGACACTGTTTGCAAACATAAGCCCCTCCCTATTCAAGGACAGAAGGGAGGAAGGGGACAAGGGACACCAGAACTTGAGGGAGAGCAGGGTCATAGCCAAATATCAGGCTGCTGCAGGATTAAAGGTTAAGTGACAGGATCTCCTTCGGGGGTAACTGTGCCCCCCACCACCCGCCCCAGCACGCTGGGCAATGTCTGAGGACATTTGTGGTTGTCACACTGGGGGTGTGGGCGTGCTCCTGGGATCAAGTGGGCGGGGCCAGGGATGCCGCTCAGCGTCCTACAGTGCCCCGGGCAGTCCCAGGGAGGACAAGCCGACTGAATGTGGACAGGCAGAGGGAGCCGCTGACAGGAACTGATGCCGCACACCAGTAATCAACCGTGTCCAGCTCCCAGCTTCCGGGGCCACACAAAGCATTCAGTGCTTCTCATCCCCTCTGATCCCCCACAACGACCCAGCATACGTTCTCACTGCACCCATTTTACAGGTGAGGAATCCGAGGCCCAGAGAAGGGACATAATGTGGTCTGGGGGAGGGATGTGAACCCTGGTCCCTCACACTTGGAAGCCTGTATGGGGAACGGAGTGGGGGGACAGGAATCCAGGGACACGGCCAAGAACAGCAGGACAGAACGGAGTCCAGGTTCAGCCCGGGCGTCTGCTGCCCAACATCCTCACCAGGGCGGGGCAGGAAAGAGCTGGGGCACAGAGGCCCCTGGGGGCAGCCCCCGGAGCCAATCTCTGGAGCAGAGCCAGGAGCCCTGGCCGCCGAGGCTGTGGGTGAGGCACAGGGGGTAACCCAGCAGGTCTGTGCGGCCCTCCACAGTCATGCCCTTTGCAAGCAGGTCATTCGCTCTTCACCCCGCCCCCCAACTTGGGAAGGCTTCATGAACCCCCTAACTTTGTTCCTGAGCAAGTGACTGGCCCAAGGTCACAGAGCTCTGAACCCCACACCATGCTTCCACAGCCCAGGAAGGAGGCCACTTAAAAGGCTCATCTGCCAGGGTCTCAGTCCGGCACCACCCACCCATCCCCTGAACCAGACCCCCACGGATGGTGGGATTCACACCCTAGGACCCTCACCTCTCCCTTGCCCCCCATGAGAACCGAGGCCCCCTCAAGTCAGCAATTCTCTATAACCTGTCCCAGCGCTCCATCGCTCCCCACCACCCCCGCCTTCTCACAGGTGTCACATAGAAGCCAGAACAGATGGCTGAGCCCCTCCAGGGGAAGGGGGTGGGGCACGGGAGGGCAGAGGCAGCAGCACAGGGATCAAGCACAGACAGAGCGGCAGGGGTGGGGGGAGGGAAGAGGAGGGGGCTGACCACCCCAGAGGGCTCCTGCAGGATGGCACAGGGACTGAGGAAAAGTACAACAAAGGCCGGGCGGGGTCCTAAATGACCAATCAGCACCACCTTTAGGCACCAGCAGGCCACAATCTCCTTAGCAGGCCACCCCCAACAAGGAAAGGATCCAAAAATGGGAGAAAATCAATTGTTCCAAGACCTGTAGGTATTTTGAGTCTCAAAAGCTACACACTCCCATGAGTGTGCACACAGACGCACGGGCGGCGACTGACACCGGACGTGCATGCCAGCACGGCCACACCTGGGTGCCCCTGGGCCACCCCCCTCCGTGGGGCCACCCCCTGTGCTCCCCAGCAGTGACGTCCCCCAGGGCAGGGCAGCCTGACCGGCGGCATGGTGTCCCCGGCACAAACAGAGGAACACCGAGATTCACCCAGCATCCAATCAGAAACCCGGAAAGAGGTCCAGCGAGTTTCAGAAACCCTCGACTCCCATAATTCACAAGTTGACTCCTCGACTTTCACACTCTGTCCTTCAGGGTTCCACACACCAGGCTGCAAAGATGGGAGAGGCCGACCGCAGCTCTTGCAGAGGCGGCGAGAAAAGGCTGACCAGCGAGTTGACAAACCCTCCCGGAGCCTCATAAGGAAGCTATTATTTGAGAATTAGGGGAGTCATTAGCTCTCGGATGGCAGCGATAGAAGCCCGTAGAGTCATCTAATGAACCCGTTTTAGGGGCTTTCTCCAGCCGGGGGACAAGCACATAAATGGCTGTTGAGGCAGAGGGGTGGGGCAGGGCCCCCAAGCCTTGACTGCATCCCACTATCCTCCCACCCCAAGACCGAGCCAGCACCCCATGGGGCCCGAGGGAACTTGCTGAATAAAAGCAGCTGACAGAGACACACCGACCAGAACACACTCTGTACACCGCAGGACCACCGGATTCCACCGAACTGAACCACCTTCTCACTAGTTTCATAACTCGGGAAACAGTTCCCCAGATGCACCTGAATTATTAACACAAAAGCATCCTCCCCCCGCCCCAAAACAGATGGGACACACGGAAGCGCAGTCCACGCCTCCCCCGACCCCAGGGGGAGGACAATCGCCCCCAAAACCATCCACGGCGCTCAGGTGGACATGCACCCCATTCCACCTGGTGTCACCGTGCCCCCTGGGCGCAGACTCGGCCCCCGCAGGCTGAGGGGCAGGTCCTTTGCAGAGTGAATCCGTCCCCCAGCTCCCACCGGGGTCGCGGCGGGAGCGACTCCACCACCGACTGCTCCAGAGAAGGGGGTCTCTGGGATGGCGATGGGGCTCCAAGGGGGAGGCACTGAGGGGGCGCGTCCGGAAGCTGCGAGGTGCCTACCAAGTGGACACGTATTTTAATAATAATTTTTAAAATCCAGACTGCACGCTTATTGTAGGGGAGTGCGAGACAGGAAGCGAGTTGGGAAGCCGCGACGGCGCGGGGGGCTGTCTCGGGGCGGGGGGTGGGGTGCAGCGACGGCCGTGTCGGGGGCCGCGGCCGGGCAGCGCCCCGGTGACCCCGCCGGGAGCCCAAGGGGCGGAAACGCAGGCAGGGGCCAGCTGGGGCCTGAGATCGCCCGCTCCCTCGCGCTCGCGAGCTCTCGGTCTCTGCCTCGTTCTTCTTTTTTTTTTTTTTTTTTTTTTTAATTATCAGGATTGTTGTGAATAATAAAAGAGAAGGGCCCAGCCGGGCAGGGCCAGCCGGGCCGGGCCACCCACGCTGTCATCTTTTGTGCAGAGCCGGCGGGGACGCCCCGGCCCAGCCCCCGCGCGCGCCCCCGGCCCCGGGCCGGACGCCCCCGCCTCCCGCCCCCGGCCCCGCCATTGTCCGGCCGCGCCGCCCCCGCCCGAGGCCCGGCGGGCGCCCCCGGGCCGGGCGGTTAACGCCCCCAACCGCCTCGCGGGCCGGGACAAAGCGCGGCGGCCGCGGCCCGAGCAGGCCGCGCCCGAGGCCTGGGCCTCGCGTCCCGGGCGCCCGACCGCAGCCCGGGGCGCGGCGCGGGGGCGGCGGCGGCGGAGGCGGTGGCGGCGGCGGCAGCGGCGGCGGCGGCTGGGCCCGAGCTCGGACGCGGCGGCCGCCTCCCCGCGGGCTCACCTGAGGCGGCGCGCGCGGCCCGGTCCGGAGCAGCGGCGCGCGCTCCCCCGCCCTCGGCGTCGCACCCCCAGGCCCCGCTCGGGCCGGGCCCCGCTCGGTCGCTGGCGGCCGAGCCCTCCGCGAGCGCCCCGGGCGGGGCTTATGAGGCCGCGCGCCAGCTCCGCCCTGGCTCCCATTGGGCCCCGAGCCCACGCCCGCACGCCCATTGGCTGCCGCTGACAGCTCCGCCCCTCCCCTCCGCCGGGCCCATCAACATCGCACGGCCCGCCCCCCGCGCGCCTCGATTGGGCGGGCGCCGGCGCTGGCCTCAAGTCCCCATTGGCTGAGCGGCCGGGACACGCCGGCGCCCACCCACGTGCCCGGTGACCGGCTCCGTTTTCATTGGAAGCGGCGCACGCCAGCCAAGACAGCCGCTACCAACCCGACGGCGGCTGGGCCTCGGATTGACAAGGGCGCCTCGGGGACCGCCCAACGACCGCACGGGGACAAGTGAGCATTGGCTTACGGGGTGAGCCCGAGGCGCGGACTGGCTGAGGCGAGTGCCAATCAGGGCCCGGGCCCCGCCCCGGTTATCAGGCTGCAACTGAGTACGTGAGACCCAGCACAACATCAGCACCCGGCCGGAGAGGCACGGAGAAGGGGTTCGAGACCCGCGGCCGGAACTCGGACGCAGAGCGCCCCAGTTGATTAAGTCCTGACGTTGGAAGCAGCTCCCGTGCAACCCGTTCTGCAAAACAGGAGAACGAAGAGCTGGAGAAATAAAAAGTCACGCGGCAAGCGTCCCTCGTCTGCCCCCCAAAAAGCCAAATTTATTTCCATCTCGATCAACCAACCTTTGCAAAGCGGCAAGGCCCTCCGGGTAGTTAGGTGCGCTCTCCCGAGTTCCCTAACACCAAGGTTCCAAGCTCACCTGGGCCCCACACCTCACTGGAACCTGGCTGGGCCTCAGTTTCCCCCGTGAAGTGGGTGTGATGGTAACACACAGGCACACGCTCAGCCGACCCTGCCGGCCCCTCCCCAAGAGATGTTGCGAGAATGAGTGGGACGCTGCACACACAGGATTCGAGCGGGTGGCTTCATCATCACTGCTTGTGCAGTAGGCAACAGTGGGGTGCGTCGCGGGTAGCTCGCGGGCAGTCGTGTGAACTGGCAGCCGGGCGTTTCCCAATGACATCTATGTCACCCACACTGTAACCCCCCCCCCAGGAGGTCAGGCACCCTGAACAATCCCCCCGGAGCTCACGTCTTCAGCGCCCAAGGTGTCGCTGTCCACACGCATCTACAGGGTACCAGCCCCGTAATTTGGGGCACGGGACACTCCGCAGCACTTCCAACTGTGGAGCAGTTTAACAAGAGGGCGGTCTTCATGCAGTGCCCTGGAATGATCCCCTACATTTTCGTGAGCAAACTGCAGCATGGTTCAGAATTTGGTGTCCACTAACCTACCTTAGGGAGAAGACACACCAGGTCCGGGGTGGTGTGGTCTCCAAGAGCTCGCATCTGGGACAATGCACAGAGAAAGGTCACCCCGGCAGAGAGAAAAGGAAATCTTTGGAGACAGGAGAGAGCCACACTAGGAGAAAACATAGTCGGTGGGGACTTGAATCTGCTCAGGGAGATTGTCCGTTCCAGTGGGACCATATTCATAGACTCCTCCTATAGTTAAAATTTAACTTTAAAAATGGGAAAGAGCATCTGCCCACAAGGAACTCCCTAACCAGTGGGAAAAACAAATGTCCTTTGATCACTGTAACACAGTATCTGAGGTACAACAATGGAGGGTCCCCCCCCCCAAAAAAAAAAAAACACACAGGTCTTTTGCTCTCCTGTAAGACAGTCAGTTCCAGGTGTTTGGAGAATAGAACCTCAAAAAAATTTGGAGCACCTAAATAGGTATCAACTTTCTTGTTTTCTCTGGGGAGACTTCTTTTTTTTTAAATGCCATCTCTTGTGTAAAAATTGAACATTAACAATTGTAGAATCCAGGGGCACCTGGGTGGCTCAGTGGGTTAAGCTGCTGCCCTCAGCTCAGGTCATGATCTCGTTGTCCTGGGATTGAGCCTCGAGTTGGGCACTCTGCTCAGCAGGGAGCCTGCTTCCTCCTCTCTCTCTGCCTGCCTTTCTGCCTGCCTGTGATCTCTGTCTGTCAAATAAATAAATAAAATCTTAAAAAAAATAAAATTAAAAAAAAATTGTAGAATCCAGACAGTGGCTGTTTATTTCAATTCAACTTTTCTGTTTGAAAGTTTGCATGATAGAATGTTAGGGAAGGGGCACCTGGGTGGCTCAGTAGGTTGAAGCCTCTGTTTTTGACTACAGTCATGATTCCGGGGCCCTGGGATCGAGCCCCTCATCGGGCTCTCTGCTCATCGGGGAGCCTGCTTCCCCCTTTCTCTCTGCTTGCCTCTCTGAATGCTTGTGATCTCTGTCAAATAAATAAATAAAATATTTTTAAAAAATAAAAATAAATAAAAATTTTAAAAAGAATGTTAGGCAAAAAAAATAAAAGCGTTGCTATTTAGTTAAAAAGGGTTCTATGCGAAGTAGAAAGGACACAGGATTTTCAAATGGGGAAACTCTCTGGAGGATAAATCAACCGGGTTTTCTCCAGGTCTTTGCAGACTGGTACAAATCTCATGAAAGGCTGAGACTGGGAGGGCTAGTACCCCTCCCTGAACAAGCCTCGAGCAGCCCAGGGCCGGTTCACTTTGTTTTTGAAGATTTTATTTATTTATTTTAAGGAGGGGGCAGAGAAAGGGAGAGAATGAGCCAAGGGAAGGGGCAGAGGGAGGAGAGAGTATTTATCAAGCAGACTCCACACGGAGCCGGACATGGGACTCACTCTCGCCACCCTGAGAGCTGAAACCAAGAGTCTTGCTCAACTCACCAAGCCACCAGGGCGCCCAGGACCAGCTCATTTCTAACTGGTCTCCACCTTCCCCATATGGGCAAGGTGCGGAGCTGAGCCTCCCCTCCCAGACAGGCCAGTCGGATGCATAGAGATGCTTGGAAAGGTAAACTCCTATGTGCTTTAAAAATGCATTTTTAGGGGCACCTCAGTGGCTCAATGGGTCAAAGCCTCTGCCTTCGGCTCAGGTCATGATCCCGGGGTCCTGGGATCGCCCTGCATCAGACTCTGTGGAGCCTGCTTCCCTTCCTCTCTCTCTGCCTGCCTCTCTGCCTGCTTGTGATCTCTGTCTGTCAAATAAATAAAATCTTAATAAATAAATAAATAAATAAATAAATAAAAATGCATTTTTAGAAGTATACATGAAGGAGGAATTCTTTTATTTACTTACTTTTAAGTAGATTCCTCCCTGTGTATAAAGCCCGACTCTGGGCTTGAGCCCATGACCCTGAGATCAAGACCGGAACTCAGATCAAGGGTCAGACGCTCAACCGACTGAGCCCCACAGGCGCCCAAGGAAGAGGAATCCTGACCGTCCATTTCACTCCAAGTACATATCACTAGCCATACATGTAGTAGGTTTCCCATTTTTTTTTAATCTTTTTTTTTCCCAAAGATTTTATTTATTTGACAGAGATCACGTGTAGGCAGAGAGGCAGGCAGGGGTTTGGGGGGGAAGCAGGCTCCCCGCGGAGCAGAGAGCCCGATGTGGGGCTCGATCCCAGGACCCTGGGATCATGACCTGAGCCGAAGGCAGAGGCTCAACCCACTGAGCCACCCGGGTGCCCCTGGTTTCCCGTTTTTGAACGCACACACACAAACATGCACACACCAGCCCACACCTCATGTTTGTTTCCTAAAGCGTTAGACGAGGTGGTCACTTCCAAAATGAACCGAAATGAATAGAAGACCAGCCCAGGGCAGTATGTATAACAGCACTGTCCTCACCTTGTGTCTAAATTTGTATACACCTTTGTAAGTGCCGTGGCTGTGCCACAGCCCTGGGTGAGCCAGTTCCCCTCCCTGGGTCTCAACTGCATAATGGCTAGGAGTCAAAACTGTGTTAGAGGGTTCCGTTGAGACAGCACCTTGGTGCCGGGCATACAGGTGCGCAACAGGTGTAAAGAAAGCCTGACCAGGTGAACCAATTTTATAACATGGAGTGGGGGCGCCTGGGTATCTCAGTCGTTAAGCATCTGCCTTTGGCTCAGGTCACAATCCCAGGGTCCTGGGATCGAGCCCCACATCATGCTCCCTGCTTTTGTGGGAAGCCTGTTTCTTCCCCTCCCACTCCCCGTTCGTAGTCCCTGTCTCGCTATCTGTCAAATAAAGAAATGAAATCTTGGGGGGGAAAAAAAAACAAACCTGGAGTGGAGGAAAAGATGGAGCCTGCTGTACATCAAGAAGTCAGCTGGGTGGATTTAGTTAGTTAGTTAGTTTTAAAGATTTTATTTATCTATTTGACAGAGATCACAGGTAGGCAGAGAGGCAGGCAGAGAGAGAGCAGGAAGCAGGCTCCCCGCTGAGCAGAGAGCCCGATGTGGGGCTCAACCCCAGGACCCTGAGATCATACCAGAGCCGAAGGCAGAGGCTTTAACCCACTGAGCCACCCAGGCTCCCCAGCTGGGTGGGTTTAAAAAGGCAGTTAATACAGGGGCGCCTGGGGGGCTCTGTCGGTTAAACAGCTGCCTTCGGCTCCGGTCTTGATCTCGGAGTCCTGGGATCGAGCCCCGCATCAGGCTCCCTGCTCAGTAACAGAGTCTGCTTCTCCCTCTCCCTCTCAAATAAATAAATAAAATCTTAAAAAATAAACAAATGAAAAGGTGGTTAGTCCATCTGATGGTATATTATTCAGCCTTTAAAAGGAGTAAAACATGGACACAGGGAGGGAACCAGACACAGGCCACACAGCGTGTGATTTCACGTGCATGAAATGTCCAGAACAGGTTCATCCACAGAAAGATAGGGCTTGAAGGGGCTGGGGTCTAGGGGAGTGGCTGGGAGAGGGGGCTGATGGGGATGGGGTTTCTTTTTAGGGTGATGAGAATGTTCTAGAACTAGAGGTGATGGTTGCACAACTCTGAATATACTAAAAACCGGTTAACTGAACGCTTTATTTTTTTTATTTTTTTAAAGATTTTATTTATTTATTTGAGAGAGAGACAGTGAGAGAGAGCATGAGCGAGGAGAAGGTCAGAGAGCGAAGCAGACGCCCCATGGAGCTGGGAGCCTGATGTGGGACTCGATCCTGGGACTCCAGGATCACGCCCTGAGCTGAAGGCAGTCGTCCAACCAACTGCGCCACCCAGGCGTCCCTAACTGAACGCTTTAAATGGGTGAATTTTAGGACCCGGAGAAGTATCTTTCAATAAAGCTGTTACACGACAATAAAAAAAAAACAAAAAACAAAAACCCAAACCCTATCAGGAAAGAAACATGCCCTAACGTTGAGATGTTTTTCTGCATAGCAATGGCAAGAATGCCCTTCTGGGTTTTGCTCATTTTTAACAGTGACATTGTTCTTAACTCTCCAAATGAGAGAAACATCCAAAAAGCCCAGTCTTAACAAGCAACCCACCTCCGTGTGTTCTGTCCCCAGGTGAGGGCCTGCCTGGGGACATTGGTGGCATTCCTTTGCTCGTCATAGCTGGGCACCCTTCCCATTTTTATTTCCCGTTCGCACTTGACATTTCCTTGAGACGGAATTGTCTACGGTACAACTGGCCCATTCAAGAAGGGCACCACTCAAAGGACTTGGGTACATCCCCAGATGCGCCCAGCCAACAGCAAACCTAGAACATTCTCATCCACCCTACGAAGCAGCCCCACCCGCCCCCGGGAGGCTTTCAAGGGCACACTTGACACATGTTAAAGGACCGAGAGAGGCAGAACTTTCTCCTTGCTGTGAACTCGGTCCTGCCCGTATCATTACTTCACCGGCAGCAACAGGTTGATGTGAAAAAACATGTCCGCGAATGTAGCCGCTCCCTACCCTGGAGCCCACCGTTAAACTGGCCTCCCCCTTGGCCTCCGAACTCTGCCCAAGCCAGCATTTCACATCACTGGGACTCCCCCGCCAACACCCTTGGTGCCCACACATCTCCTGGTTGCTGATTCATGCCGATCTCGCAATGGAGATTGGGGTCTGTCTGTTTCCTCAAATATTCAAAGTGGGGACAGTGCCACTCCCTTGGCGAGCATTAAGGGACCCCTGGCTCCAAGCTGGAAGGCTGGGTTTGGCCCTTGGCCGGTAAAGGTCAACGCTGGACGCCTCCTGAGTGACACTTAGGGCTGCGGCATGACATCATGTCTTCGATCTGTCCTGTCCTGAGTGGGCCCGATGCTGCCCGCGGGCAGGGGACAGAGCGGCACCCGCCTGGTGGGCCCCAGAACGACTTGCGAGCAGAAGACACAACCCGGTACATCTGTAAAAGGCATTTATTCTGAGAATCTAAAATCTGGACAAAGAACATTGAACTTTTTAAAAAAAGTCTACACGGGATTTTGTCATTTCTTCCTAACGCATTAACAAACCTAATAACAAGGAGGAAAGAAAAACTTTTAAAACGGTATCACTCTGGTCTGTCTGCAGTTATGAGATTTAAAATATTCCTGTTCTATTGAGGTAAAAGCTGCAAACTTTGGTAAAGTTAGGAAAAAATAAAATTCAACAAATCATTCCCCAAAAAGTACAAAACCAAAAAAGGAAAAAAAAAAAAAAAAAAAAGAACCAAAAACAAAAAACACAACCAAACCCTAAGTTATAGCTTTCTTGGTACATATACAATAACTACAAAAAAATTTCATTCAAAAAAGTACTTAAAAAAATCCCCCTCTTAAAATTCTCGGTTGGTGAGCTGACCAGTCAGTTGAAAGGATCCATAGAAATGAAATCACCCCCCAAACACTCACCCAGAATCAGGAAGTACTGGCTAACCCCAGTTTGTAGAATCTGGCTGGCATTTTCAACAATTCAGTGCTAAAAGAGAGCCCCACGTTTACAACAAAAGAAAGACCCCAAGGCACTTGAACATGGCTTCGAACGTGTGCTTCCGTGGTGCCACAGGCAGGCTGGCCCTTGGCCACGCGCCCAGCCCCGCGCAAAGCAGTCCGGCGCCAGCAGCCCCGGCCCCCCGGCCCCCCGCACACCCGGCCCGAGGGCTCTGCGTGCAGGGCCACGACACAGAAGCAGACTGGGAGGCATGGCTTCGGGACAGGCGTTCAAACCCGTCGGCCGGGGTCCTCTCCTCTGCCCGGCGGGGGACAGCAGGGCCACGACTGGGCACCGCCGTTGCTGGTTTTGGGCGGCAAAACGCGGTCAGGGAGATGTGCTCGTTTTTAGCTGCAGGGGCCAAAGCCACACACCTTGGAAAGATGGTTCCAGGCGGCCGGGAGCCTTCTTGCTCGGCGGCGGCGGGCACTTCTGGGAGCTTGGCGCTGGGGACACAAGCAGCCGTCGCGCCAAGGCGGTTTTCTAATTCCATCTTCAGAAAAAAATTCCATTTTTTTTTTGCTGATGAACTGCAGGCTTGGTTTTTGTTTTTGTTTTTTTTTTAAAACCCAAATAAAACACTGAGAAGTCCAACTTTCTTTCTCTGAGCCGCAATACAAACTCCTGAAAATTTATAGGTTCAAAAAGAAAAAACAAAACGAGACAACCAGGAAGACAAGGCTTTTTAAGGGAGTGGAGAAGAATCTACCTGTTTAAGTTAAGCCCACTAAGAACAAAATAGGGGGCGGAGACCCCTGTGACACGTTTTTTTAAAAACTGCCAGCGAGAAGTGCTCGAGGATCATCGGCCGTTGCCATAGCCGGGGAAGAGCTGGTTGAGGGCGGCCTGCAGCGGCTGGTTCACCTGCATGGCGTAGCTCCGGCCAAGGTCGTAGCGGCATGCCGGGCAGCTGAACACCTGGGCCCGGAAGGATCTGTCCAGGCAGTCCTGCAGGAGAGTGCGGGGTGAGAACACACTCACTGTCCCACTGTTCCCCGCAGTCACTGCCCACTGTCCCCTAAGCGACAACCCCGACCCCACGTCCCCCAGGGCACTGCGCAAGCGACGACCACTGACCCCATGTCCCCCAGGTGTGGGGCAAGTGACAGCCACCATCTCAGAGTCCAGAGCCCCCTCCCCGCCGACCCTGGGTCTCACTTTCTACTTCCAGGCTGGCCTCCCTGGGGCTCCTTGCAGGCCCCAAGCGCATCCTGGCCTCCAGTCGTTGGCACGCGTAGCTTGTGCCACCTAACAGGTTTGTCCTCTGGCTCTCCTATCACTCGTGCCTCGGCTCAAGTCACCTCCTCAGAGGGCCCTTCCCAGGTGACCCTGGAGTGTCAGAAGCAGCCTTTGCCCTACTTGTCTCCAAACGGCACCTTCCATCTTCTGGAATCGCCTAGTCCTAACAACGTCCTTTTTTTTTTTTCTTAAAGATTTTATTTGACAGACAGAGATCACAAGCAGGCAGAGAGAGAGGAGGAAGCAGGCTCCCTGCTGAGCAGAGAGCCCGATGTGGGGCTCGATCCCAGGACCCTGAGACCACGACCTGAGCCGAAGGCAGAGGCTTTAACCCACTGAGCCACCCAGGCGCCCCCCTAACAACGTCCTTATGTGCAACAGGCCAGACACCCCCGCCACTTGCAGCGGGCTTGCTGACCCCGCCACATACTATGTGCTCAATAAACTCGTGCCAGTGACAGGACAGGATGAAAGGCCGGCAGGATCTCTGGCCTTGAGCCAGACCTCTGGGTTCACGTGCCATCCTCAACCGTGGCACAGCTGGAGAAGCCGGCCAGGTGGGACTAGAGAGCTAACGGGCAGGTAAGCCCTAGACAGCCAGCTTCCTGCTCGTGGAAACAGGGACGGCGCCACCACTCGGTGGACACCAGGCAGGTAGGTGCCCACACCTCAAGAGCAGCATCGGGAAACGGGGTAAAGGTCAACCATTCCAAAAGCCTGCCGAAGCCACAGCACACCCAACCACGGCGCACGGCCGTGGCTCCTGCTCCCGTCTGTAGAACTCAATTCCTTTCCCAACAGTCCACAACCGTGATCCCAGAGACTGAAGACCATTCTTTCCACTCAACACAACTAAGGCTCAGGGCCACGTTCACAAATCGGGCTCTGGACGGCTGACACCCCAAGTGTCCATCTCCACACCACAATGTTATTCGCCCTTAAGAAGAAAGGGAAGGGGCGCCTGGGGGCCTCAGTCAGTTGAATGTCTCGACTCGGGTCCCAGCTCAGGTCTTGATCTCAGGTTTGTGAGTTCAAGCCCCATGCTGGGCATGGAGCCTACTTTAAAAAAAGAAAAAGGGGGGCGCCTGGGTGGCTCAGTGGGTTAAAGCCTCTGCCTTCGGCTCAGGTCATGATCTCAGGGTCCTGGGATCGAGCCCCACATCAGGCTCTCTGCTCAGTGGGGAGCCTGCTTCCTCCTCTCTCTCTGCTGCCTCTCTGCCTACTTGTGATCTCTGTCTGTCAAATAAATAAATAAAATCTTTAAAAAGAAAAGAAAAAGGCGGGGGAATGGATCCTGACAGCTGCCATGACATGGACACTGGGCTCAGCGACAGGAGCCAGACCCAGGACTCACCCCGCAGGACACCACTCCCAGGAGGTCCCCAGAGGAGGCCCATCCACAGAGAGGAGATGGTGGGAGCTGGGGCAGGGGGTGGGGAGTCCGTGCTTTGTGGGGACAGATTCTCTGTTTGGGGAGATAGAAAGTTCTAGAAACGGGTGGTCACTGGACAGAGTCAGTGTGCTTCACACCGCTGAGCTGTACACTCAGAGACGCTTAAGATAGTAATTTTTACTTTGTGGGTATTTTACTACAATCAAGTAATTTTTTAGTAGAGTAGAAACAAAATCAGGTGCTGGGACACATAGGCCAAAGCCGTCTTCCCGTGACCACTCAGGGGCTGAGGTTCTTGCAGTGACCAGGGACAGACACAAAGGCCAGCAGCCCCTTCTTCCATGGCACCCGTGCGGGCTCTGCTGAGAGGCACAGTACCAGACTCCCCACAACCCACGCAGTTTCTGTGGCTTGACCCACCAGCCCTGCCGTGGGTGCTGTCTGTCCTCACCCAGCCCAGACTACCGTGGCACGGAGGCTGGCCGGGAAGGGGTTGCCTCATTTCTCTTCACCGAGGCAACGGGGGCTCCTGGGTGGCTTTCCAAGGCCACATAACCGCTGCTCGGAGCGCGCGGAGCTTCTGTCCCGGGCCACGCAGCGGGGCTGCAGGGCCCGAGGACAGAAAAGGGAAGGGCCTGACTTGCCGCACTGGGGGATGGTCACAGAGCCCCGGCCCTGGTGAGACAGCGGACACAGGAGCCTGGACCAGGATAACCCCAAGGCGAGAAAGGGGGCTGGCAGCTCAGCGAGGCAAGGACAGTCCATTACACCCCAACTATCTGCCTGCACTGCCCACAAGTTCCTCCAGACCGAGTCTGACTAGAAAACACTGCGAAAAAGCCACTTTCCCCACTCACCAGCACACCCAGCTGTGTAACTCTGCTCCCGGTGATGCAGGGAGTGGGGTCAGGAATCACTGCTCCTCAGGACACCCCCGCAGAGCGCAACCCACCCCAGCATCAGCACAGCTGCAGAGGAGACCTCGACCTCCCACCCCCCCAACCCCCGTCTCTCTTCCAGTCCAGCCCTCTTGACTGACAACCCTCCAGGCCCTACTTCCCAGCCCTCGTGCCCTACAGGCCCCCACTGCTCCAATCTGCATGCCCGTCCAAGCTTCTGTGCATGCCATTCTGTCCCCCACCTTGAGATTCCACCTCCTCTGGGAAGCCCTCCCTCCCATTCATCTAAGAGCCAAACATCTCAGACCTCTCCACCAGGCCACGGCATGCTCAGTCAATGTTTGTCACACCCAGACCTCAAGCTAGGACTGCCACCCACCCTCTCCTGTCCTGCACCCCCAGCCATCTAGGAGGCCGGAGGAGAATGTTCTGGAGACAAGAGAACCAGAGAACACCCCTAAGGCAGGTAGACTATGACCTGCTGGAGGGACAGGCAGAGGACCAATGTGGCTTAAGGTCCCAGGGAGGTGGGCAGGATGAGGACACACGCCCCGGCCCACGGCCGCCCCCGCACCTTGCACACGTTGTGCTGACACACGGTCGTGATGGGCCGGAACACGAGCTCCTGGCAGCAGATGCACTGGAACGCCTCCTCCACTTTACTCAGGAACTTCTGGAACTGGAGGAGAGCGTGTGAGAGCGGACTGGACCCCCCTGCGACAGTGTCGGACCTGGTGCCCCTCACCCCTCCAGGGGCCAGAAGCAGCTCTTGCCCATGTGAGGACAAGAAACACAGCCCAGAGGAGCGAAGGCCAAGGCCCCGACACAAGGTGACCAGGACCGAGAGCCCCGAGAGGGCGCCAGAGGTAACAGGCCAACTCCAAGGTGGGAAGGGTCTGTCCGGAGGGAGGCACAGAGAGCCCATCTGCCCAGGTGTGGGCTGCGGCCGGAGGACACCACGCTGGCCGCCACCCATCTAGGTCACGCATCCTGCTCAAGGCAGGAGGATCCAGAAGAGACAGGCCTGGTTCAGCAGCTCAGAATGCTGAACACACACAGACCTCCTGACCCAGCGGTCCCATGCAGGGGACTGCGCTTGAGGCGGGGAAGCGGCGATGTTCACCACCCCCCACTGTGGCTCAGCACCACGGTCCCAGCAGGGGTGCATGCCAGCCTGTGGCCCCCAGTGCCCACCCACAGGTGAATGCACACACCCAACATGGTCTGCCCACATGCCAGAAGGTTACTCGGCCTTAAGAAGGCAGGGACCCTGACCCCTGCACGATGTGAGCGGGCCCCGAGGACAATGAGCTCAGCGAGGGTGGCCAGACCCAGAAGGACCCGTCCTGCAGGACCTCACTCCCAGGAGGGCCCCGAGGAGTCCCGTCCACACAGACAGAGAGGAGAGGGTGGGAGCCAGGGGTGGCGCAGGGGGTGGAGAGTCCATGCTTCACGAGCACAGAGTCTCTGTGTGGGAGATGGAAAGTTCTGGAGACGGAGGGTATAGGGTGATCGCAGGACAGGGTGACTGTGCTTCACGCCGCTGAGCCGTGCGCTTAGACATGGTGGCAATGGGGAATTCTTTCTATCTCACCACATAAACAATGACGAGGAGAGAGGATGTCCAGGCCAGGTAGGGGTGGGGGTGGCAGGTACTCACCGTCCCGTCTTTGAGCGACTTCAGGATCTCACTCCACAGCTTAGTGTTGCTCTGGTCCTCCTTGATGAGGCTGCTCTGCTGGGCCGTGAGGCTGTAGGGCTCGACCTTACTCTTCTTAGGTGTCCCTCCCGGGGACCCAGCGCCAGCCCTGCCACCTGCAGGGACAGAACAGAGGGGGTGAAAGCGGGCAGGTGGGCAGCCGGGCCCGCACGCGGGGAGGCTGCCCGCAGAGACACCCACCTCCGGACTTGGTCTTGCGCTTGCCCTTCCTGGGGGACGTGAAGGTCCCCTCCTCCTCCATCTCCTCCTCTTCCTCCTGGGCCTCTCTCTTGCTGTTCTCCTTCTCCTTCTCCTTCCTGGCCCGGGCCTCCAGGTAGCCTTCCGGGTACTGCAAGAGGAGGGAGTTGGCCATGAGGACCCCTGGGCGGGGGGCGGGGGGCGTCCAGGAACCAGGGACGGTCTCACCCGGCCCCCTTCCTGCCCCCTCCCTCGTGGACAGGTCCCCTACCCCCCAGCCCACACTGGCGCCTCCGAGACTTGGACTCCTCCTCCTGACTCAGCCTCTAGGGAGCTCTGGGAAGTGAGCCTCTCATCACCCAACGTACCAAGGAGAAAAGGGCTAAGGGCACCTCGTGCACCTGATGGGGCAGAGGCGAAGTGGTGAACAGGGCAGGCACAGAACATGCTCGCCATCAGATCTGGCGACTAAGAGCGTCTGATCGTTATCCTCATTGATTCGTTTAGAAGTAGGCAAGCTCTCCCACGAGGGGCCAGGCAGCAGCCCTCCCAGCCTCAGAGCTCCAAGGTAGCCCAGAAGCCAGCAGGGCTCAGAAGGGAATGGACCAGTGTGGCTGGGCCTTCAGCGAACGGGATTTACAAAGACATGGCCCCAAGGCCTTGGCTCCCCAACCCAATTTTGAGGAGTCTGGGGGCCCCCCCAGGGTCTAACGGGCATTACTTGAGGAAAACCCCGACTCTGAGGCACCTCCGATCACGGGGGATTTCTCCAGCATGTCATCTAGAAACTGTCCAGCGTCTCCGGCAACACAAGTGTGACGTCACTGACGCCCCCACCAGAGGCTGGCGGCTCCCGCCCCGCGGCTATTGTTCTCCCCTGTTCCTTAGCTTCTGAAATTCTCCATGGTGCAAACATCATGTGCAAGAGACAACTTCGTGACCCCAGGGGGAGGCGCTATCTGATTCTCAGTAGCAATTAAGATTCCTTAAATAGTCCCACACTGAGTTACCAGCTGTGAAGAGACTCGCCGTAATGAACAGAAACACCATAATTATGGGGCAGAAAGGGCGCGCCGCACACCGGCTGAACCCTGGGAGCTTTAGCTGCTGCAGGAGGTGAGCGAGGGCTCCGGGGCAGCGTTCCTCCCCACATCCCGCCGGTTTTTTGGGTTTGCCCCTGCGCGCCTGGAAGCGGCATGAAGCCTAGCAAAAAGGAAGAACCCAGATGCCACGCGGATGTCGCACAAACTCCTCCCAGAACACAGCTCTAACAAGGAGACCTGGCTCTCTACCCTCAAATTATGAATGTAAAGACACCACCACCAGCTGCCCACCACCTAGGTCTACTGGGTGGGCACAAGGGGCGACCAGCTCAGTGCCTGGGAATTCATTTAAGATCACAGGAAACCCGCGAGAGTTTCAGGCCGAGAAGGCAGGCCCCCACGGTCCCCAGTGACTGGCCAGGAAAACCGGGCTGTGAGCAGGACAGCGTGGGGCCTAGGCTGTGCGGCAGGAGGCTCCGGATGGGCTGGGCCTGGGCGCACCTGCATGGTCAGCCCCAGCTTCTTGATCCGGTCTTTCCCTTCCTTCGTCCATGGGCCAGGTTCAGTGTCATCCCTCCGCAGGAGATAGCGCCATACCAGAAAGCCGGACTTGCCCTTCTCTGGCCAGTACCGCACCACCTGTGGGGAAGCCCAGGGGAGGTCGGCGGGGGCGGGGCCAGCAGGAGCAGGGCGGGGTCGGCTGGGGCGGGGCCGGCAGGAGGGCGGGGCCGGCAGGAGGGCGGCCATTCACCTTGTAGATGCCGTCGTACCGGTTGCCCTCGGCGGGGGCGTACTTGCTGTGCTTGCGACCTTTCACGTTGCGCACCACCCGCACCGGTTTCCCCGACCGCCAGTCCTTGGCCTCGGCCCCCTTGCGGTCGTTGATGGGGGCACTGCAGTTCAGAGCCAGCGCCCTGGGGGAAGAATCACCGTGGGTTGGATCCCATCTCCAACCACCCAGAGGAGAGCCTCTCATTCTCACCCCTGGGACCTTCCTTGAAAAGTGGGTGACCGCAGATGCGTTCAAGCTCAGAGGAGATCAGGGGGCACTAGTGTGGCCCTAAAAGCAACAACTGGTGTCCTGCTAAGGAAGGGTTAGTGGAGGTATAGGAACAGGGGGAGAAGGCCACATGATGGAAGCAAAGGCTGGAGGGACACCGGAGACCACCAGCAGCCACCAGAAGCTGGAAGCAGCAGGGAGGATCCCCCTCCAGAGGTCTCAGAGGGAGCACAGCCCAGCCCACCCCTCAAATTCAGAGTTTGGGCTCCAGAACTATGCAAGAGTAAGTTCCACACCCCAGATGGAGGTGTGCGAACGCACGCAGGGCCTTCCCACCGAGGGCCACGTGGGCCCCGGGACCGGCAGACCAGGGCTCAGGCTCAGCACCTCCTTCAGGACCACTCCAGAGCCTCGCCACTGCTTCAATTTGTATCTTTGATAACCTGAGTTGAACTTAAGTTTTCATGGTCATTGGTGCTCTGCACTCTTCTTGTGAATGACCTGTATATCCTTTGCTTTTCTTAGTTTTTATTATTGATTTGCAAAGCTCTTTATATAGGAAAGCCTAACCATCATAGGTCATGTTTGCAGCACACTCACCACACAAATAGTCTTCGGCCTGTTCATTTTACATATGGGTTCTATTGATGTAATTTATAATATTTAAGTTATCAAATCTCCAGCTTTTCTTTTGGCGTCAGAATGCTTTTTGTGCTTACAAAGTCCTTCCCCATCCTGTGGTCTGGGGTCAGCAATCTCTGGCCCACTGCTTTGTTTTGCAAATAAAGTTTTATTGGAACATGGCCATGCACGTTCATTTATGTGGGCTTTGAGGCTGCTTTTGTACTGTGATAGAGTTGAGTGGTTACAACAGAGGCCTTTAAGGGAAAAAGTTTTCTTTAACACATCTGACGGACTCACAAGCCTTCAGCAAACAGAAGGGAAGAAATGGATGTCATCATCTCTACATTCCACCACACTCGTAAGAGGAATCTGAACTTCCTGACCATACACCCCAAAAAAGACCAACCCTCTCCCCATGTAGCTGCCGGAGGATAGGGCAGAAGCCTGCTAGCAAAGAAAGGAAACCTGTTTCTGCAAACCTGTTGGTGTTGGTGAGCTTTTGGTCACAAGACTGTTCTGCAGTCCGCTTGTTGCCAGAAAGATCTCGACCACCACTGCCTGTGTACGTGAAAGAGTTCCCGTGGTCCTGAAACACACAAGGAGGCCAGGCTGAGCCCACCAGACACAGGAGAGGAGAGACTCGGCCAAAAACTACCCCGCACACACCTCTCGGGAGGACAACCCTCAAAAACACAGAATGAAGAGAACCTGGGCATCCGTGTGCTAGCAGAAGGAGACCAAGCTAGCGTAGCCGTGATGGACCACGGTACCGAGGCTCCTCAGAACATTAAAAACAAGTTACCGTCTGATCCAGCAGTCCCATTTCTGGTCTATACCCAAAAGAAGTGAAAACAGGGCCCTGAAGAGATGTTTGCATACCCATGTTCACAGTCACATTATTCACGAAAGCAAAGCGTGAAATAACCCCACTGTCCATTGGGAGATGAAGGATACACATGGTACGGTCCATCTACACAACGGAACATGATCCAGCCTTAGAAAAGAAGGGACCCTGACACCTGCCACGATGCAGAGGGACCCTGAGGACACTGGGCTCAGTGAGAGAGGAGACAGACCCAGGACACACCCTGCAGGACCCCACTCCCAGAGGAGTCCCGTCCCCAGAGGCAGAGCGGAGACGGTGGGAGCCAGGGCTGGGGCAGAGGCTGGGGAGTCCGTGCCTCGTGGGAACGGAGTCTCTGTGTGGGGAGATGGAAAGTTCTGGAGACGGAGGGTAGGGGTGGCTGTACGACAGTGGGAGTGTGCTTCACGCCGCTGAGCTGTGCACTCAGAAATACTTGAAAGAATAAATGTTATGTGTATAAAATTTTTATTTTATACATAATTTTTTAAAAATCTGGAACAGCTCCCCCCACACTCACCACGTCATCCTCGTATCCCCCAGCCAGGACCAAGGAATAAGCCCCATCGTTGCTCCGGCCGTGGATGCCCGCCACGTGAGGTCGATGGACCCCCGACTCGCTGACCTGCGGAAACCACCAGGTGATGAATGGCACCTTTGGGACTGGCTGTCACAGAGCAGCTCAACCCAACCCTTCTGGCTCCCACGTCCAAAGCCAGCGGCCTGACTTTTCTGCCGAAGCCAATCACACCTGTTCCGGGAGCCCCAAGTCTGAGCCACACCGTGGAAGGAGCCGGCCTGAAGTCCAACCCTGTCACCTGCCCCCAGGGTGGTCCTTGCCCAGGCGCAGGGGCTTCTGGGAGGTCAGTACCCATGGGCCCGGCCCCAGAGCCCAGGAAGTCGGGGGGTACCTGGACTCTGAACCTCCACATGGTGCCCACAGGGATCCCCGGGATGGGTCCGTAGTGGTTGGACGGGACGATGGTGCACTCCTTGGTGCGCCCCACGCACGCCATGCCCTGTCCGCCCGGGACCAAAGGAAGAGCAGAGTGAGCACGTGTGGGGCAGGGAGGGCGGTGGGGGCGAGGGGCGCGGGGCGCGGGGCGCGGGGCGGCCTCACCTTGCCCCAGTCCCGCTGTGAGGAGGATGTGGCGGACGCCATCTTCGCCTTCTTCTTGCTCTCCTTCAGCTTCTCACCCGCCAGCACCACCTCACTGGCGTCATTCCGACACTCGGGGCAGTACCTGTGACAGCAGGGACGTCACCTCCTGTCCCTGCCTGCCTCCCACACCCCGCGCCCAGCCATCCTGCGCGGTCCGGGGAAGGGAGAGCATTTCAGTCTAAATTCAGGAATATCAAGCAGGAACCCGGCTGCCCTCCCATCCCCAATTGGACGTGCTCAGTAGCCACGTGTGCCCTGACAGGTGGCGCAGAGCGAGAACGTTCTGCTGGACGCCCAGACGCTCGTCCCTCTCCCCCAGGCATCTCACGGCGCTGCCCAACAATGAAGGTAAATCTCCTCCGGGGATACCGGACACCCCCAGGAAAACTCGACGGGCAGCGAGGAGCCCGTCCGCTCACCACTCGTCCTCCTTGGGGATGCTGCTGAGGGGCGGGCACAGGCAGTAAATGTGGAAGGCCATGTCACACTCGTCGCACATGAGCTGCTTGTCCGGGTCCTGCTTGCCCCCGCACAGGTGACAGGCGCACACCCGGCAGGTCTTGTTCTCATCGTCCTTGCAATGCTTGCACGAGGGCCCGCTCTTCCCTGGACGGGGGAGGCGGGGGCTCAGCTCCGGCGGGGCCGGGACGGGGAGTCCCCACCCCACACCCGACGTGGGAGTCACGGAAAGACAGGATCAGGACTCACTTCTCATTGGGTTTTCGACAACGGGGCTCCCCTCGCCCGGAAGCTCGATCTTGAACACCTCGTCCACGAAGATGATCCGACAGTCATTGAGCGAACCACCCCTGTGAGGCAGAAGCCATTAGAACATTCCAGCTGGCCAAGCCAAGGTGCCTCAGCAGGGAGGACTCTGCCACCTCGCACACTGCTCAGAGCAGAGAAACGCCTCTGGTTCTATCTAGTTTTATCAAGGCCTCTGGCATTCACTGAGCTTCTCCCCTTGCTGGTTCAAGTCCTACTAAATCAGAGACAAGGCAAAGACAACGCATAAACCCCGGTGTCATCACATGCCTTTGAGAGAAGAATTTCTAACCTTTCAACAGGCAGCCGTGACTAAACAAGTCCCCATACACAAAACCGAAAGGTGAGGTCTGCTCAGTCTCCTTGTATCAAAATGCAAAACTCCTCCAGGGTCAAGTGACCGCCAGGGACCAACCCCACATCTCCAACAGTGTCCAATGGCAAGCCAGTGGAGTCCCAGACACATGCCACCTGTGTCATTCTGTGTGTTCCAACCACCATGCTGAATGAGTAAAATCGGACAGAATCAATGCTGGGCTTTACGTCATCTGATACTATTTCCACAGATCCTAAGGTACTATTTCCACAGGTGATGACTAGGACAGAACTAGGAACGAGCTATTTCGCATTCCTGCCCAGCACCAAGTCCCTGACCTCCAGTGTGCGTTACACTTCCGGGTCAGCTTGGTCCGAGCCAAGTGATCGACAGCACTTTGAGTGATCGACAGCATGAGTGGCCGAGGCCACGGACCCGGGCTGCACAGGCACAGACGATCCTGCCGGCTCGCAGGAAACCCTGGGGACAGAGGCACAGAGGACATGGCGCCACAGGGCGTGGAAGGCAAAACCCAGGCCACGGAGAGTCTGTGGGACACACAACCTGGCTTCCTCAATAAATAACCTGGTAAGGAAAGGGGGAAAGAGGAAAGGACAGGAGACCT
The DNA here is from genome assembly GCF_020171115.1 of Neogale vison. Taxonomy (NCBI): domain Eukaryota; kingdom Metazoa; phylum Chordata; class Mammalia; order Carnivora; family Mustelidae; genus Neogale; species Neogale vison. The sequence continues at coordinate 221,071,165 of NC_058096.1, forward strand.
GAAGATAAAAGTGGCTTAAGTGATACAGATTGATCTAACTATAGTCTGTGCAGGCTCCGTACACCCCAACTAGCCAAATGGTTACAAAAACAAGTGAGGAAATTGGAAAACAAATCAGTGACTGAATAAGTCATTAAGAAATTATGACTGGGGGCACCTGGGTGGCTCAGTGGGTTAAGTCTCTTGCCTTTAGCTCAGGTCGTGATCTCAGGGTCCTAGGATCCAGCCCTGCTTTGGACTCTCTGCTCAGCAGGGAGCTTGCTTCCCTCCCTCTCTCTCTGCCTGCCTCTCTTCCTACTTGTGATCTCTCTTTGTGTCAAATAAATAAATAAATCTTAAAAAAAAAATTATGATTAAGGCATAAAGACTTAGGGGCTCCTGGGTGGCTCAGTGGGTTAAAGCCTCTGCCTTCGGCTCGGGTCATAATCCCAGGGTCCTGGGATCAAGTCCCCGCATCGGGCTCTCTGCTCAGCAGGGAGCCTGCTTCTGTTCCTCTCTCTCTGCCTACTTGTGATCTGTGTCTGTCAAATAAACAAATAAAATATTTTTTTAAAAAAGACTTAAAATGAACACATAAATTAAAAAAGAAAAAAAAAGAAATTATGACATCTTTACATTGTGACAACATCGTCATAACTGTTTAGGTAGAGTCACTTTAAAGAAATGACTCGTGGAGCACCTGGATGGCTCAGCTGGTTAAGCCTCTGCCTTCAGCTCAGGTCATGATCTCAGGGTCCTGGGATCTAGTCCCGCATCATGCTCCCTGCTCAGTGGGGAGCCTGTTTCTCCCTCCCCTGCTGCTTGCACATGCTCTCTCAAATAAACAAAAACTTAAAAGAAATGAAGAAATGAATTGTAAAGCACGTATGGATAGAATGAATCAATGCTTGAGAGTCACCTCAGGACAAGGCTGGTAGCACTCTCCTGTGAAGGAAAATCCACAGAATCCACTGCTGGCAGACACGCCCTTACAGGACGAGGGAGGGAGCTCCTCAGGTAGGAAGTGATACAGGAAGGAATTCTTAGGAGCAACAGAAGAGAAACAGAAAAAGCAGAAAAGTGGGCACATCTGGCAGCTTATCCTCTTTAGGAGTTCTGCAAGACACAGGTAAGGACTGAGATAAAGATCCGAACCCCGTCTGCTACTCAGTGAGTACAAACGGACATAAGTAAGGATGGGCTTCTGGCAAAAGGGACAACCAGGGGGTCGCATGCTTACGGTAAAATCCAGAGGAACCGCTAAAAAACCTATCCACAGCGATACTCAAAAGACAGTACGCAAATCTGGACAGAATCCTAAAATGTGTTTAGGTAACCCATGGGAACGATGGAAAAAGAGAAACGGAGGAAACAAACAGAAAACAAATGACAAACTGGCAGACGTTAAGTAGTAACACACCAATGTTCACCTTGTGGGAATGGTGTGAATGTGCCGATCAAGAGGCAAGATGCCAGGATGGATTAAAAAACACACCGGTTATGTGCTGCTTCTAAGCAACTCACTTCAAATCCAACTACACGGGTTGAAAGTAAAAGGAAAGAAAACACAGCCTGCAAACATTAACTTGAAAAAGCAAAGCAGGTGTGGACAGACACACAGGCACCTGGGAGCCAGGACACCACTAGACAAGAAGGAAATCACAATATGACGGAGAGGTCCCTCAGCCGGGAAGACAGAGCTGCCCTGAGCGTGTGTGCCCCAGACACTGATTGAGGGCGAGCAGAGACAGACACCCCCACAGTGCGGGTGGGCACGCCGGCACCCCTCAGCACCTGACGGGGAACCAGACAGACAATCAGCAAGAATCAGAAGGGAGCACCAACAGGCTCTAACAGATGGAAGTAGGACACTCTGCCCAACAGCAGAATATCCTGGTTTTTCCTCAAGCAACTGCAGAATATTCAGCAACTCTGACCCTACCAGGGGCCACAGAAAAAACCATAATAATAATAAAGTCAAACTAGAAATCAGGGGGTGTCAGGGTGGCTCAATGGGTTGAGCAACTGCCTTTGGCTCAGGTCATGATCCCAGGGTCCTGGAATCGAGCCCTGCATCACGGGAGGAAGGGTCCCTGCTAAGCAGGGAGCCTGCTTCTCCCTCTCCCTCTGCCTGCCTGCTGCTCCCCCTGCTTGTGCTCTCTCTGTGTCAAATAAATAAAAAACCTTTAAAAAAAAAGAAATTAGGAATGAGTAACAGAAAGACAATGCAGAAGTCTCTAAACACTTCGGAATTAAACACAATACTTCTAAAGAAGCCAGGAGCCAGAGAGGAAGTCTCAAAGGAAAAAAAAAAAAAAAAAGAATGGTGAGAAAAAGAAAAATACAACATAGCAAACTTATACATGGAGAGCCGTGAAGGCAGTGCTGAGGACTAAACGTATAGCGCTAAGGGCAGGCGTTAGGGAGGGGAGATGCCACAGATCGACAGTCTAAGTTTCTTATTACCTCAAGAAACTAGAAAAAGGGGATGCGCAGGTGGCTCAGTCGTTGAGCATCTGCGTTTGGCTCAGGTCATGATCCCAGAGCCCTGGGATCGAGCCCCACACTGGGCTCCCTGCTTGGCGGGAAGCCTGCTTCTCCCTCTCCCACGCCCCCTGCTTGTGTTCCTTCTCTTGCTGGTCTCTCTCTGTCAAATAAATAAATAACATCTTAAAAAAAAAAAAAAAAACATAAAAATAAATTTAAAGGAAAAAAAAAAAAAAAGAAACTAGAGAAAGAACAAAACCAACCAAAAGAAAGAAGGTAGAACATTTAGAAGATGAGAGCAGAAATCAATGAAATTGAAAACAAGGAAATAAGAGAGAAAAGCAATGAAAGAACACGCTCATTCTTCATTAACCATTACGTGGCCGCAGCCTGGCCTGAGCCCCAGGACCTTGCCCCTAACACCTGCGTAGATCTCCACCCTGGTGTCCCTGCTCCTACACTGCCCCCTGCAGTGCATTCCTGTCTAGGCTGCCAGAGCTGGAATTCTTTTTTTTTTTTTTTTAAAGATTTTATTTATTTATTTGACAGACAGAGATCACAAGTAGGCAGAGAGGCAGGCAGAGAGAGAGAGAGAGGAGGAAGCAGGCTCTCCGCGGAGCAGACAGCCCGATGCGGGGCTCGATCCCAGGACCCTGGGATCATGACCTGAGCCGAAGGCAGAGGCTTTAACCCACTGAGCCACCCAGGCGCCCCAGAGCTGGAATTCTTAATTGTAGGTCAAAGCCTGTGGCTTTGCTCCAATGCTACCAATGCTCAACGGTCCAATGCTCCAATGGCTACCAGCAAAAGAGAAAGAACGCTAGTTCCAAACCTCTCTGGACCATGCTGCTTGGAGGCTCCCACAGTCTTGATTCTTCTCCCCCTCCACTCCACCCCACTGGCTTCCTTGCTAGAAATGTACCAGGCATGGCCTGCCCCAGGACCTTTGCACTTGCTGTGCTTTGCTCAAGATGCTGTTACCCAAATATCTGTGTGTATATATGCATTATACACATGATGCAATGTTACTTGACCACAAAAAAGGACATCCTGACACCTTGTGGTGGATGGACTCTGAGGACACCGGGCTCAGCGAGAGAAGCCAGACACCGGAGGGCAAAACCTGGAAGACCCCACTCCCAGGAGGTCCCCAGGAGTCCCATGCACACAGAGACAGATGGTGGGAGCCAGGGCTGGGGCAGGGATGGGGAGTCTGTGCTTCATGGGGACAGAGTCTCCATGTGGGGAGATAGAAAGTTCTGGAGACGGAGAGTGGGGATTACTGCACAATGGCTTGAGTGTGCTTCATGCCACTGAGCTGCACACTTAGAAGTGGTTAAGGTGGGGAGTTTTCTGTCATGTATATCTACACATGCACACGCGCATGTAGAACAGGGCTTGGCAAATACCTAAAAGGGGCCAGACAGTATTTTTGGATTGGTGGGCCACACGGCCTCTCTTCAGCTACTGGCCGCTGCCCTTTTAACACCAAGGCAGCCACGGGTATTCAGTGAAGGGATGGGCATAGCTGTGTGCCAATAAAACTTTATTTGCCAAAACGGGCAGAGGGCTGGATCCGGCCGCGCACTGCAGTTTGCTGATCCCGGATGCGGACCGTATCCTACGTGCGCTTTGCTTCTGTGCCTGTTTATGCTAGCTTACGCACAGGCGACAAGAAGAGAGAGGTCTCCGGAAAGGAGAAGTGGGTGACCAAGGGAGAAAGAAGAAGGGAGAACGTCCCTTCAGTACTGTCTGGGTTTTGACACTCTGGGATTATTACCTATTCACCAAATTCAGAACAACACAAAAAAAACCTCCACCGTCGGGGCCTGGGGTTCAGAGACCGTCGCCCAGGTGGAGGGACGTGAGGGACGGAGGGCCTCCCCTCCGGGGCCCCGGCTGGACAGCCCCGGGGCCGCGCCACTCACCCGAGCCGGACGTTGGCGTACAGCTCCCGCGCCGTCCGGGTCTCGCGCTTCCGCACGATCTCTGCATCGTACCAGAAGCCACGCTCCTTGGGGTTGTCCGGGTTATAGTTGAGCATGACCTCCTGGCCCACCTCGAGCTCCTGCCACTTGAAAATGTGCCGGGCGCGGGCCCGGACGTCCCGGGAACTCATCGGGACCACTCCGTTCTCCGGGTAGCTGGGAGGAAAACCGCACCGTCATGAGACCCCCGAGTCACACCCGACTTCATTCCCTTGACCGCAGAGGTGCCCACACGAGTGCAGGTTACTTTGGTCACAGTCCATCAAGTCCCCTCCCCAATGAGCTCAGCTCCCGGTAAGGAAGACACCCAGGCCTAGAAGACACATTCGAATTCCAGGTGTTGTGGGTTGACGGTGTCCCCGGAAAAAAGACCTGCCGGGAGTCCTTCCGGGAGGAGGAGGAGCCACCGGGGCAGGCTCTCGCGGCTCCGCAAGGGAAAGCCCGCCAGCACGGCGAAGTGGAGTCCCAGCCTCCAGAGCCAGGAGGTGTAGCCGCCCAGCCTGGAGTCACCAGTGGTGGTCACCCGAGCCCGTCCCAGACCTCGTCCACGTGCAGAGACGCGGACCCCCGTACCCGGCACACGCTAAGTGCTAAGTCCTTGCACGTGCCAGTAAGGGACAGACGACACACCAGATCTGGAGAGGCCTCACGCAGCAGTGGCGCATGGTAGGGACAGAAGAAGTCAGGAAACGGGGTGAGGGGAGCACATCTGCAACTAGCTGTCCCCGAGGAGGGGGTCCCCGTGAGGTCAGCCCTCTAGGGGTGGCCTCCTGGGTAGTTCTATCCTGTCATGCCCTCGCCGGTGCCGAACTCCAGGGCCCACGGACACAGCCAGCACCGCGGCCTGCCCAGGTGCAGCCACACTCACTCGTCATATTTTACGTGATAAATGACATCGTCTTCCGGCGTCGAGCTGGAGCTGCAGGGCTCGTCCGAGGACGGGGCCTTCCTCGTCACCCTGACCACCTGGGCCTCGAACCACGCCCCCATGTTCGTGTCCCGAGCGTCAACATACTCGTTGGCCTGCCGGGAACCAGAAAACACTCATCCAGTCAGAGATCCCCGACAAGTCGGACCAACAACGCAGACGAGAGGCTGCTTGAGTTCCCGGGGGGCCGGATGCTTCAGGATCGGGACTCAAACCCAAATGACTATAATAGGATTTCTTAGCCATGGCCCTGAGGATTCTCTGGTTCTCCTTCCATTGGGACGGGCAGAGAGAGCCCCACAAAACCCAGACACGATGCGTGCCGTCAAGGACCACGAAGGGACGCTGGATCACTCTGTGTGTTTCCACGGGGAAGCCTCGGGAGCACTCCCGCCGGCGACTTTCACAGCAAGACCGGGGGTGTCCGGCCAAAGGAAGGACGACAGTTGGCCTGACCCTGCAGTCGGGCTACCAGAAAGCCAGTGTGATGGAGGGGCATGGGGCATGCTACCCGGGGCCCTGGGGGTGAAGAGAGCGGCCATGTGGGGCACACGCTCAACCCCAGACCTGCTGCGAGAGACTCACCTTGTACAGGCCCAGCTCCGTCTCGTCCCACGTGTCTTCATCCGCCAGGCCGGCCTTCCCGTCTGCCTCCGAGGCCGCCTCGCCGCTGTTCGAGGACTTGTCGGACTCGCTCTGGCCCAGGCAGCAGCCCGAGTCCGTGTCCGACAGCTCCGAGTCCCGCTCCTTGGCGCTGCTGGCCGGGAGCACAAGGCTCTGGCGGACCAGGAGCTGGATGGTGTCATTCAGGCGAACGTCGTAGTCAAAGAGTGTGTGGCCGTCCTCCATCTGCACAGACCCCAAGACGAGGGTCACTGGCCTGCCAGCCACTGAGTGCTCCCCTTCTGGGTGCCCGGCAGCAGATACACCACAAGCAAGGTACCAGATCTGCCCTCGTGGAGGGTGGGATCCAGATCCACCACAGAACAACACTGCCGGGGCGGGGGGCGGGTAACACAGTCACCCCTCTCCATCAGGACCCTCAGAGCCTCTCCAACGAGGATTCCCCGCGTCACACAGAGAACATTCTGGGAGCACCCAGCATAACCAGCCACGCTGGGTGCACCCATCACATGCCGGGGGTGTTTCTTAATACTGGGTCCAGTAACAATACATGGCCTTTGGCACTGGAGCCAAACTGAGGGCAAGCCTGTCCCCCAGGAAGCGCCGCGTCACCTGGCTCAAAACGCCGCAGTAGCAAGCACAGAGACTTCTTGACAATGACTCAAGGGAGAAAATTACGCCAGGTCCCTGCTCACAGCAGACACCAGAATCCAACCCCAAGAGGTCAGGCGGTGTAAACCAGAGTGACCCCCCAACATGGGCGAGTCACCCCCTCCCCCCACACAGTGTGTGTATTTCAATGTGTGCAGCACCCCAGGACCTCAGCGGGTCATGCGGTTACTGAACGCAGACTCCTGGGGGGGTGTCCGTGGAATCCCCCCACTCAGGGGTTCCCGGCCCAGGGTGATCCTGCCTCCCCGCCAGGGGCTTGACAACACCTGGGGTCACCTGGGTTATGGGAAGCTGCCCCGCCTCGCAGGATGCCTGGGACACGCCCACGGGGACCCAACTAGCCAATCCAGCTTACCCTGGACCTTCGGGTGGTGCCGAGGGGGAGGGAAGGAGACGCAGACCCAACATCCGCCAGCTTCCCTGCTGGCCCCGCCCCTCTCCTCGAGCTTCTCTCCCCCAGTCCCACCACAGGAGTCCCTGGCGGGACTGTGCGGACACCACTCAGGCCGGCCATCCTCAGGACCGCCCGGTGACAGTGTGCAAAGGAGTTTTGTCATCTGAGCCACATCCCAGTGGCACGAGGCCGAGGAGTTCTCTTTTATTTGAAGCTGTCCCCCACCCCCACCCCCGGCACCGTGGCACCCCACCAACACCTAGCAAGGCCCCTCCAGTGCATCTTGTTCTCTCCCAACATCCCTAAGGCAGGTCTCTGCCCACAGCGCCCTAGGCATATATGGGGTCAGGCTGCTCCCCGGGGGGCCATCCTGGGCACTGGTAGGGGAGACAGCATCCCCTGACCCCACATACTAGATGCCAGGAGCACTCCCGGTCGTGAGAATCAGAGATGTCCCCAGACACGGCCCAGTGTCCCCTGAGGGCTGCACTACCCCACTCAAAAGCAGTGTCCTAAAGAAAAAGAGAAAGGGGGGATGCCTGGGTGGCTCAGTCAGTTAAGTCACTGCCTTCAGCTCAGGTCATGATCCCAGGGTCCTGGGATCGAGTCCCGCATCGGGGTCCTTGCTCGGCAGGGAGCCTGCTTCTCTCTCTGCCTCTGCCTGCCTCTCTGCCTGCTTCTGCTCTCTCTCTCTCTCTCTGACAATAAATAAATAAAATCTTAAAAAAAAGAAAAGAAAAAGAAAGGGAAAGGGAAACAAATGCACACAAGTAACCAACTTTCCTTCCTTCCCGAGGGTTAGCAGAAGTCGCTGGTCGGAAGGCCTGGTGGCTGTCAACAGGCAAGCGGCCCCTGGGTCACAGGGAAGGCGAGCTCCAGGGCCCAAAGCCCCTCACTGCAGCGGCTGCTGTGTCATTCAGCGCAAACCAAGCATCTGGTGACTGGTCGCCCCCTCCCCGGGAGAAGGCCTCTGGACACACGGACACTTGCCTACAGCCACGGAGCTCCTAGGCACACCCCACGGCTTCACGCAGCGTGAGGGGGGAGCCTCAATGCCAGCCCCCCGCCACCACAGGACCAATACAGGACAGCTGTGGCGGGTAGTGGGGACACAGCTGGGAAGAGACAAGTCAACCTGCACACACGTGTTCACGGCAACAGGACTCACAGCAGCCTAAGGGGGGAACCACCCAGCATCCACCAACGCGGGGGCGGGGAACAACATGCAAACACACAACGTGCCCCCCACACACGGGAGGGTCCCTCGGCCGTGAACAGTCCCCGTGGACCGGGGACAGACCCCGAGCCCATGACGCTCAGGGAGGGAACCAGACACAGAAGGCCCCAGGCGGTGTGAGTCCACGCCCGGACCAGACTCCTCCACCAACAAAGCCGGTGACTATTTGCCAGGGGCTGAGAAGGGACACTAAAAACTATGTAGGTGAAGAGAATGTCCTAGCAGTGCCTGCGGTGATGGCTGCACAGCTCTGTGAAGACACGGAAAACCACTGGATCGCACCCTTGAGCGGGTGAATCATACGACATGTGAATTACATCTCAACCACACATCGGGCTGGTTTTTTTTTTTTTAAAGGAAAAAAGAGAGTCCCAGAAAGATGCATAGTGGGTGACGCCAGCTCGGTGACATTCTGGAAAAGGCAAAACCGTGAAGACAGCAGAAGGATCAGTGGGGACCAGGGGCTGGGAGAGGAGGCGTGACGGACAAGGTGGGGCGCCGAGGACTTCCAGGGCCGGGAGGCCCCCCCCCCAGCCACAGCAGCGGGCCCACGTCACACAGCTATCCGAGCCGACGGGACGAGGAACGAACCCTAATGTCCTCTATGGGTCAACGTGGGTTCATCGCCTGTAACACGCATGGCACTTGGTGCGGACACCGGGAGCGGGGGGGAATGGCGGTGTGGGAGGCAGGATATGGGAGAGATCACCGAGCCTTCCTCTCCATGTTACTGAGGACCTGAGACGCACAAATACATACGTGAATACAAATAAGCTTATAAACATAAAAATCCACAATAAACACGCTAATTTAAAAAGAAGAAGAAACACAAGTGTCCCCAGTGGAACTAGAGCAAGGAAACCAGCAGAAGGCGGGCCAAATGGCCTTAGAACAAGACTCGTACCCTGGGGCCCAGAACCTCAAGAGGCAAACACTCCCTCGCCGCTGCTGACATCAGGCGGAATCGCTCTGCGGGGGGCCGTCCTGGCACTGCTGGGGGCTGAGCAGCATCCCTGAGCCCTGAGCCCTGCCCACACCATGCCAGGAGCACCCCCAGTGGTGACAGCCACAGACGTCCCCGGACGCCTCTCATCACCCCCAGGGAGAACCCCTAAGCTAGACAGACCTTTGCATGTGTGCCCGAGACACGTACAGCGACCTCACACGGCGTCCACAGCCTTATGTGCCAGGAAAACCGTGGCCTTGTCACACGAAGGAGTCCACATAGCTGCCTTGTGACAGGGATAGCAGCAAAGCAGATGAGAGTCCCATACGTGTCAAGAGAAACAAGGACAACTCATGGGACGGGAAATGAAGCATAAATCAAGGCACCTGGACAGCTGAGAGGTGGCAGGAGGGCTGGAACCAGGCCAGTTCCAGACCGGGCCCCTCCCGCCCATGACGGGTCAGGAAGCCAGGCTCTGTCAGCTCCTGGATTTGCTAAGGCACAGGCCCTGTGGAGGAGGCCAACGTGCCTACCGACGCAAGAATGCGGACAGAGGCACAAACAAGGCACGGAAGGGGGCATTCAGGCTGGGGGAGGCGGGCACAGGACTCTGCCTCCTGGTCATAAGCCACCTCTGGCTGCTTCCTGAAGCCATTTCTAGAACTTCCCAGAAGGGCCCCTGAGGTCAGCAGGAAGGCTGCACAACTGTTTGCCATAGGAGAGGGTATGTGCTATGTGTCCCTCTCCCCCGACCCTGCCTGCCCAAAGCTGTACACGAACATTTGGAAACCACGGGAGACAGGCTAGGACCAGGCCTACCTCACACCAACGTGTATTACACTTACATTCATCATCAAGATTCTAAAGTTCTCGAGCGCCTGGCCAGCTCAGATGGAGGAGCACACGACTCTTGATCTCGAGGTTGTCGGGTTTGAGCCCCATGCTGGGTGTAGAGATTACTTAAAAATAAAGTCTTAAAAAAAAAAGTCCAAAAATTTCCACCGAGACTAACGATGTTCATAAAAGCTACAAAAACTCCACAACAGATGATCTGCTCCTCACTCTCGAGGTCCTGACCTTAAGATTAAACCTGAAGTTAACAACCCGTAGAGGCACACTTTGCACCGAAAATCCCTCAAACCTATGATAGGACACGTGCAGTGGTTTGGGGCACGTAACCCTATACAGCAGATTCAGGTCTAAAGACAAAACTGCCCACAGTGTTTATGTCTTCCTCTCTTTTTTTTTTTTTAAGATTTTATTTATTTATTTGACAGAGATCACAAGTAGGCGCAGAGACAGGCAGAGAGAGAGAGGGAAGCAGGCTCCCTGCTGAGCAGAAAGCCCGATGCAGGGCTCGATCCCAGGACCCTGGGATCATGACCCGAGCCGAAGGCAGAGGCTCAACCCACTGAGCCACCCAGGTGCCCCTGTCTTCCTCTCTGTCTTAATCCAAGTATGCTTTCTGGACATTTCTGGACATCTGGAATTTTCGACCACGCGGACGGCATAAGAGCGAACCTAACACCTAAGTGATTTGACAGCTAAGCACATTGGTTCCTGTTGGAAACCGGGATTAGAGCTTCCCATGCCTACCGTTTCTGTCCCCAGTCTCTGTCCCCTCGTAACACTTTTAAGGGTGCTGGGTGCTGCCCAGAGGCCCAAGAGGACAGGGACACATGTCCCTGGGCTTGGCAAGTGGTAGTTCTTGGGTCACCTCTAACCAGCTGTTTCAGCGAGAGGTGGGGAGGGCAGTGAGCCTCATACCAAGAAGGACCTACAGATGGAGGAGGAAAGGGAGCACTGATGAGGACCCGCCAGGCCGACCTGGGAGTCTGAGAGGGAGGAAGCAGGAAATTGCTCTGCCCCTCTTCCTGGGGGATACAGCCCCGGCCACTCACTGGTCCTGCTCAGCCTGCAACCCAGTGTGCACACAAAACAGACCGACAGAAACGGGGGGAAGACAATTCCATGCAGCAAGAGCCCGGATGAGGCAGAGGGGACACGATTTCCCAGCTTGGGGGCAGCAAGCAGAGAAAATGGCACCTCAAAGCCACACGTGACTCGTCCACACCCGTCCACACCAACAAAGGCTCTTCAGGGTCTTCAGCTGGTCTCAGGGTGGATGGGGGGGGGGGAGTGCAGAGACCAGACGCTTTGCACACCCTGCCCTGAAGAACTCTGCAACACAGTGCCCTAGGGGACCTGTTCTAGAATGTTCTAGAATGTACTAGAACAGGTTTAGTACATTCCACAGCAGTGCTGTTCCTAACAGCAAAACCTGGATCTTCAAGTAAGGACCCTGGATGGAAGCACAATAGGGCAGAAGTGGCGAGCTACGGGCAGCTGGACAGTCTAGTCCACACTTGTTTTTGTAAATAAAGTTTTATTGGACTGGGACACGCCCCTTCATTCGCATCCTGTCTATAGCTGCTTCCCCGCTGCAGGGCGAGCAGCTCTCCTGGAGACAAATATTTATGTAAAGGGTTTGCTGCTGCCTGGCTTGGAGGCTTGCTTGGAGGGCATGCCCAGCTGGGACCTCTCCCTGGGGAAGAGGACCCTCCCTCGCACCGCCTGAAGGACAGGGCTCTGCTGCCCCACTCGGCCCTTTGGGAATTCAGGGCCAGCACTCGGGAAAAGCCATTCTGAATTTGGGTGCTAGGACGCGGGGGACCCAGTCGAGGCCGTTTCCAGGACACCAGTTCAGACTGATCTTTCCGAGGGACCTTAACGCGGCCTTTGAGGCCAGTGTGGCTGATTTCACTGTTTCCCTCGCGTCAATTACCTAAATTAGTACTTCTCAACTGGGGGCAATTCCAGACAATGAGCCCGCCTCCCACGTCAGTAGGGCCGAAGGGAAGAAACCCAGTGGGCGCTGATTTCCCGTGCCTTTACCTCGAGCTGGCCGGGCCCAGTCCCACACTGGCCACACTGGGAGAGCCTCGAGGAGCTCGGATGGCAGCCACCTGGGCTGCGGACACAGGGACGATTCTGTAACAGGCAGAGCCCTACACCTGAGCGTGCCGGAGTCCCCACAAGTGAGAGCTATTGTTATTTTTCTGGGCAGCCAAGAAAAAGGCGCCAGATGCCTCTCGCCCTTGCCCAGGCTGGGCCTGCCGCCCGGGTCCCTGCCCCCATTCGGCTTCTTGTATTTCCGCCAATCAAGCGACATAACCGCCAACCTATTCAGCCCAAACAAGCCGGCCACGAAACCCTCCCATATCCTGAAGAAAGGCTCAACTATGTTCTGCTTTATCGGCTCAGTCAACCTCACGGCAGACCGTGGACTGCTACAACATGTTTCTTTAAAAGGCGGAAAAAAACAGTGGGGTGGGGGGAGCGCGAAGGACTGCGAAGACTCTCTAGAACGTTCCGTAAAAGCAGCTCTCCACCCACCGCCCACCGCCCGCCCGGAAGCTCCGCTGCTTTCTATCGCAGTGAGCCTGGTCCGGTCTGTTTGCAGACCCGACTCACTGTGAGGCGCTGCCCTATGTCCTGTCTGTCCTCGTCCCAGCCCCCCACCCCCACCCGACAGCCAGGCCAGGGCCCCGCTGGCGTCCCCAGGGAAGTTGCATCACACTCTAGGCCTGGCTTCCTCAGCCGGAAGACAGAGGCGGCTGCACGTTCCCTCCCAAAGCTGCCGAGTGGGGAAGAGGAGCGCCAGGCGGGGGAACGGGCGGCCTTCACGGAGGTCATGGGGGAAGCAGGAAGCCGGTGCCAAGTGTGACCGCGGGGCTGTGAGCAGGCGGCGTCAAGAGCTCCGTCTCCAGCGCTGACGGCCGGCCAGTTGCAGGTACCCGCCTCCGGGCTCCCACACACAGGTGTTCCTGTGCTCATCAGGCCTTATAACTTTCACAGGGGTCCTAAGGGCTTTCGTACGGGTCAGATCTCAAGTTAGGAATAAAGGGAGATGGGGGTTTGGGTACATGGGTGTAGACATCTGTGCAGACACCAAATGGTCTGCCTGACGTGCGTGTATCCCACTAGATGCCAGTGTTGGCTGAACAGAAAAGCAAGACCTGCAAACCCGTTCCGGACTCTAGTTAACGGCAGGCGTAAAGTGCTCGTGCAACTTACGTTGAAACACACTCCCAACACTACCACGGACGGGTAGACAGACAGAAAGACGGAGAGAACGGGGCTGACCGGAATGTGGCTAGATGCCAGGGCAAGCTCTAGGGGTAGGTGTTTGGGGGTTCATGGTGGCTCCGACTTTTCGGACAGGTGGAAATGTAACAACAGCGCCTGGCACATGCCAGGCGCTCACAGATCCTCCCACTGGGGAGGACTCGATCCGACTCACGTCTGAATCACACCGTGAACAGCGGAGCAGGCACACGCAGAAGGCGCTCAGAAACTCTGAAAGAACCCTCTGCTGAACAAAGAGATCGAGTGGGCTAATCGAAGTCGGTCTGGATGACACAAAAAATGAGCCGTGGGAGGAGGCGGGAGAGAGACAGCCCCCTCGGTAGAGCTCCCTCGGGGCCCTGCCTTTGCTGACTGCACAGGCCATCGGTGGGACCCGTGTCCCCTCCCTGGGCAGGGCGGGTTAAAGCAGCTTCTAGAGACATTCAAGTCATCGCGTCTCTCCCAGGAAGGAGGGGAAAGGTCTCCAAGGGCACCAGGAGCCCAAGAAATTAATCATCAGGTCTCATTTAGAGTTAAGCACCCTGGAGACTCCCCGCCCCCAAAAATCCGGCTGGCCACAGAGTGTTTATTCCTCAACGGAGACAGCAGATGGCGGCAGTACCCAGTTCAAAATGCGACAACAACAAAGTCAGGCACGCGCAGCCCAACTGCAGACTTTCAATCCAGGACACGGTACCTGCGCCCCCGCTGTCCCTACCGTGCACCCCACTCATGACGGCCCCTGCAGACGGGACCAACACTTTGTGTCTTACCACCTTAGCTTCCCTGTGGGAAATCCCACTCACAGCAGCATGGGCCGTGCCCCCAAAGACTCCCGACAAAAACAGAAACCCCCCACTCCCCCTGGAGAAAGCGTCCCAAACGTGGGCAGCTGAGAAAGCCAGGGTGGCCATTTTAAACGCTTCCAGAGGCCGGGGAGAGGGCGAGAAGAAAGGACACTGAAAAGCGGGGCCTGCAGACCCCGAGGAAAGCACCGAGCTCCGCTCACTCCGCAGAGCAGGCCAGAGCGGCGGAAATTCCTGACCAGCAAGGCCATCTCCGGCCTCCGAACAAGCGGATCCGAATTTCTCAAAAACAGATCGTGCGGGGGTCAAACTCTAACTGGGCGCAGGCTGTGGGCCATCGGTGTGTGTTTCAAAGGAAAACCCGATCCCTCCAGTCCTACTGTCTGAGGAAGCATTCTAGGCTCTTCCTCGAAATTCATCCGTCCTCCATCGACCACCTCCAACTTCCTTTTCTAGAAATTACATTGAGGGCAGCGTCAAAAAAAACAGGGGAGGCGGACTTAAAAGCCCAACGCTACCGACTGGAGTGCCAGCTTCCTGCCCGGTATGTCGATCTGCAAGCGGAGCCTTTGTTCCTGGCTCAGGCATTTGAGGTTTCTGTGGAGACGTGAAGCGGGACCGGACGAGGGGCGGGGAGAGTATATGGACGGTGCCTGGACCAGGCAAGAACAAAGGTGCAGGGCGGGCGGCAGCCGGCTGGGCGGGTTTACCTGCTTGCCCCTGTAGAAAAGCCTCTGGAGGCCGGGCTCCACGTGGAAGACCTCCTGGATCTTCCGCCTCAGCTCCTCCACCTTGGTCAGCCTGGACAGCGAGTCCACAGTGTGCGTCACCTTCCCGTCCATGGTGCGAACCTGGATCCACATGGCGCCTGCTGGTGCTGAGGGCGAGAGAGCGGGACCCCCGGGTCAGTGGGGCTGCTGCCATCTACACACCGAGCCATGCTCGGGTCACCTTGGCTTTTGTCCAGTCTGCGGACGCTAGGAAACTCCCAGGACACCCTCCCGGCGCGCGGGTCCGCGGACTAGCCAGCCACAGCTGACCAGGGCCGCGCAGAAGAAATGAAGGAATTAACGCGTTAATGGCCATGACGCCGGAGGAGCGAGGCGGGAGGGAAAATGCGGGGACAGCGAAGGGCATCTCGGACCACTCAGTCCAACCCGCTCCGTCTTTCATGGAGGGGAAGCGGAGGGGACGGGACGGGGGGGAGCAGGGAGCGACACACACAACGTCCAGAGGAAGGAGCGCACAGCCAAATGGCGAGGGACCAGGTTCGTTCGTTCGTTCGTTCGTTCATTCATTCATTCATTCCCTGGGTTAACACTGACGCAAGAGGAAAACCCAAAAGTCCGGCGCGGGTTGGAACTTCAGAAGTCCCAGTAACTCAACTAAGTGGGACCGAAAAGGAAGGACCACCGCCCCCCGCGACCCGGGAGCCCCCAGCCCTGGGCGCCCACGGCCCCCGCCGCCCCCCCCGCGCGCGTGCGCGCGACACGGCCGGCCCCGCGGTGGCCATGGCAACCGGCCGCCCCGTCCCGTCCGCCCCCGCGCGCGCCGCGCTACTCACCTCGGCCCGGCGGCGGCCCCGCGCGCCGGCTCGCGTCTCCTGGACCCCGACCCACGGGCCCAGAGCCCCTCTTATTCTCCCGCCCGCCCGCTCGGGCCACGCCAACTAGCCCACGCCCACCCCCACCGCCGGGACCGGCCGAGGGGCCCCGCGCGCCAAGTCCCGCCCCCCTTCACTTGAGCTGACCCACTCATTGGCTCCGCCGCGCCCGACTGCCCCGCCCAGCCCGCTCCCCATTGGCCCAGGCGCGCCCGGGGAACTAAGGGCGCGCGAAATCGGGCTCGGGCGCGACAATTGAATCGCGGGGCGCCCCGCGCGCAGGCGCGGAGCCTGACATCCTCCCCTGCGGCTCGCCAGGCCCTCCCCCCCACCCGGCCGGCGCGACCCCCGCGGGGCTCTGGGTATGTTCTCCTCGCTCCTGCCGGCGCCCGGGCGGCGGGGGACGACTCCCGAGGGCCGGCAGGGCGGGGACAGAGCCCAAGACGGCGTGGAGAGCAGCCACGCTGCGGGGCACGCGTGCGCGGGTACTGGCCGCGCGTCCCCGGGCCGCTCCCGAAAGTTTTGCAAAGTCTCTGCTCCGGGTGCGCCGGGCCCTTCCCCCGGCCTGCAATGGCAGCCCGATCAGTCCGGAGGCTCACCTCTCGGCCGCCCCGATCCACTCTCCTGCCTGCGCGCCTGGCCCGGCTGGGGATGGCGATAGAAACGCGTGCGTAGCCCCGGACCCCGCGCGTTCCTGCGTGCGACCCGGAGTGCCTGGACGGCCACCACTGCCCGCCGCGCTGCCAGCTGCTCTGATTTTTTTTCCCGCGAAAACTCGGCGTTTGGGAGTTGCGGGGCCGCGGGAGGCCGCGCCAGGGGCGGGCTCCTACTTGGTGATTGGCCGCCGCAGTGGCGGGAAGCGAGAAAGGGGGTGGGGGGCGCCCCCTCCTCCGTCTACCCCCACTCCGCCCAGCGGGCCACGGCCCCGCCCAGCCCTGCGCGCTCTGCTGGGCGCGCCCAGTGTGCAACCTGGCCCAGTGGCGGGAGCTGGGCGCCCCCCACTCTGCGTGTCCCTCAGGAGTCCTAGGGAACCCCGGGGCAGAGACCCCGGATAGGGATCCCCTGACCTTTTAAGTCCCTTTCCCACAGCCCCTCTCCCGGGGCACGGGCACGCACTGACCAGTCGGGCAAGGAAGGCCGGAATCAGTGTTTAAACGCTTTAGTAGAATGTGGGGCTCCTCTCAAGACTGCCTGTACCCCGATGGCCAGCCTGATCGCCCCAAGCTCCCATTTCCTGGCATCAGGGCCTGCTAGAGCTCCCCACCCTACCCACCCGCAGGGCTTGTTTGCTGGGTTTTCCCGCCTCGTTTTCCCGCCTTCTCTGGCTGTCCAGGCGGGCAGGACTGCCCTGCCCCCTCCGCCCTGCCTGCTCTGCTCTGGCCAGTCTTCGCGGGCACAAAGTGACCCATGCTGGGCACCTACAAAGCGCCCGGACACAGTGTTTGGATGTAGGGGCAAGGCCCAACAATGGGCGAGGCCAACTCTGTTGGTGGTTTCTAGAGGGGTAAATTCTTGTCTGGAAAGAAAGGCAAAAAAATGAGTAAGTAAGGCAAATCGTTTCAGATACTAGTAGGTGGAATGAAGACAGGACAATAGCTGGAGAGGCCTGTGGGGGTGGGCAGAGAGGACATTCTGGCGGAGGTAGAGAGGTGGGCCTCTGAACGAATGACATTTGAGCTGAGATCTGAGATAGAAAACAAGGACAGATGGGTCGAGGAGGGACAGGCAAGCTCAGAGGCCTAAAAAGACTTAGAAATGTAGGGGGAGCAGCCAGGAGGCCGGGGTAGCTGGGCAGAGAGGGGACAAGCCCACAGAGGTGTCATCTAAGGCCTCAGGGGGTATCTGGTCTTTATCTGTTGAGAGCACTGAGCAGCACGGGGAAGGCTGTGAGCCAAAAAGTAGTGACCTCCACCTTCCGCGTGTACAGGTTTTTTCGGACCCGAGCAGAGTCCCTTGTAGGCACTGCTCCTTCTTTACCCAGATGGTAGATGGAACAATGTCCCCCCCCCTGCCCCCAGTCAGAGCTAGCCATACCCTAATACCTGAGCCTGTGAATATGTTAGCGTCCACGGCAAAAGGGACTTTGCCAATGAGATCAAATTCAACATCTTCCAGTGGGGGAGATCATCCTCGATGATGCAGCGTGGTCCAAAATCATCACAAGGGTCCTAACAAGTGAAGCAAGAGAGGCAGAAGGACCACGTCAAAGAAGTGTCAAGGGAAGTAGAGGTTGGAATGATGAGAGCAACAGACAAGGAAGGTGGGAAAACTATAGAGGCCAAAAAAGGTGAGCGACAGATTCTCTCCTGAAACCCTAGGACACCTTGATTTTAGCCTCTTAAGACCCATTTAGGACTTGTGACCTCCAGAACCGTAGGAGAATGAATTTGTGGGTTTTAAGTCACTAAAATTGTGGAGATTTGTTTTAGATGTCCTAGGGAACAAATAGAGTCCAAAATACAAAGTCCGGAATTTGTTAACTTCCTGCAACTTCAGAACTCCGTCTGTATGCTACTGAGTGTCTTTCTGCACCCACAGTCATCAGCCGCATATAGAACACATCTCAGGGACGGGCAGGTGTCAAGCAGGCCTCCCTGAGTCTGTGAGGCAGATGAGATCTTTCTCATTGAGTACAAGCCTGGAGTCAAGCAGACGTTGGTAGGCACAAAGCCTACAGAGACCAAGTCCCACCCTGCAGGGTCTTCCCATTCGATGGGGGAGACCAGGTGTAAAGAGAAATGTCAAATGTGTAAGGAGATGGTGTTCATGTTTAGATGCAACTAAGCATTCAGCCAGGACACACCAGATTTCACGTCCTGGCCATATCTATATATATATATTTTTTCCTAACAGGAACTGGTTGGTATAGAGAATGACCCATTAAAGTGACAGTGATTGTGTATGAGCTTAACCAGTCTATGAACCCTGAGAAGTGCACATACCACATTCAGGGGCCATCTGCAGAGCAGAGAAGACTTGGGGCCCATCTCTAAGCAGATGTCCTAAGGAGCATCCTCCCCACCCCCACCCAGGCCTCTAACCTCCGAGCATGACGACAGGTGCTCCCTATGGGACAGAAATGCTAGGGTCTTGCGGTTGGTTTGGCTTATGTATCTGTTATTTCTTAGGAAAAAGGGGTCAGGTTGTCATCTCATACACCAGTGAGGACTTTGGAATTCCCAAGCTGTCCCACCCCTGCACAACAGCCTCGTCTCCCCTCCCAG
The DNA here is from genome assembly GCF_020171115.1 of Neogale vison. Taxonomy (NCBI): domain Eukaryota; kingdom Metazoa; phylum Chordata; class Mammalia; order Carnivora; family Mustelidae; genus Neogale; species Neogale vison. The sequence goes on from NC_058096.1 coordinate 221,090,181, forward strand.
CCCCTAGGGAGACCCTTCCCAGAACCCTGGCTGGATGATGTCACAGACAGGTGACCTCACTGCGGCAAAGGAACCGGGAATCTCAGTGGCATGGGGGAGGAGGGAGGATGTGTCCCCACCACCCCAACCCCCCATGTCTGTGGTGAAGTCGATCGAATTAGTGTTGCCCAAGGATGCCATCTACTTGGCCGGCTCCAGCATCAAAGGGCAGGTGGTTCTAATTCTGAACAGCACCCTGGTGGACCCTATTGTGAAGGTCGAGCTCGTGGGAAGGGGCTATGTGGAGTGGAATGAAGAAATCGGGGCATCACGTGATTATAGCAGAGATGTTATTTGCAACAACAAGGCCGACTATGTGCACAAGATGAAGACATTCCCAGTAGAGGGTAAGGACGAAGCCAGCAGCCACCTCTAGCCATAATAGGAACCTGGGTCTGGAAGGTAACCATGTCTGCTAGGGGATCAGCAAAGCCCCAGGGATACCAGAAATGGGCAGAGGCTGGGTCCCTCCCAAGGAGGGACGCTGTGTATAACAATGACCATCAGATACACATTAACACGAAAATAACAAGACAGGAGGAGCTGATCAGAACCCAGATATTCAAACTGAACTCACAAAGTCATTTCCCTGCGGGGACAAAATGTTAGCCTTAGCCCAATGACCACTTGAAGAGGCCAAAAACAAAAACAAAAAAAACGAATCCGTCTTGTTATTTGACAAATCTCCCTCTGACAGTGAAATATACAAGGAGACAAAATCATCAGTCCTACGGTCCCAGGGAACGCGTGAGGAGGCAGGGAAGACATTCTAGGGAGAGAAGAACCAGTTCCCAACTCCAGCGGGTTCAGATCCACAGTCTAGACAGACCCCAGGGAGGCTGAGCTGCCCGGGAGCCACACGTCCGTCCCTGAGTATGTACATGGGAGTGTTCCCATGTGTTCCACAGGTCTCAGCCCACGCCTGGCTGAACAAAGTTTAATTTTAGACTTTTATAATTTTTAGATTGGGAGGTCATGGAGAGGCCTCTTCACAGATGAACTATGGAGCTCAGAGCTGAGCGTGCAGATAATCTAGGGGAAGAATCGCAACCCGCTGGCCCTTACTGCTCAGCAACAGCCTCTCTGTGTCCCGCTAGCCCTTCCGGAACATGGGAACCGGAAAAAGGGGCTGCCCCATGAGATTGCTTTGAGGAGTTAGTGATTTAATGGTATATAAAGGGCCTAGACTAGTGTGGGGCATACAGTAAGTGCTTCGTAAGTGTTCGTTTTCTCAACCCACCCAGACACCCCCAACATCACCACCCCTTCCCATGGCTGGGCATTTCCCCTCAAAAGCATAACCCCGAGCCTCCGATGGATTCACTCATTTATTTCGCATTACTGATCGCCTTCCGCACACGGCACTGGGCCAGAGGCTCCGGGTGGGGCCATGGACGGAACAAACCAGGTCCCCAGAGTCATCGGGATTGCCACCCAGTGGCCAAGACACAAGAAAGAGAGGCTTTGGGACGAATGAAAGACACAGTAAATAAAATAGGGGAGGCTGCAGAAATGGGGGCCGGGTGAGTTTCTCCCTGGTCCTCTGTTGCCTCTCAAGCAATGTTAAGTGCCTACTGTATGCAGGGCACTGAGGGCCAAGCTCAGGGAAGGCAGGGAGCTGAACTGGCCCCGCCCACTCTGGTAAATAAAGCGTAAAACCTACAGTAGGGGCCTAAGGTGGGTTTGCTAAACCAATGCGAGACTAAGGGCTGGACCTCCAGTTTCTCAGACCCAGAGTAAGGGTGAGCACATCCCTATGGTAGTTTGCGTAATTTGGGGTGACCACCCCAGCCACCTCACCCACCAGGTGTCCCCCCACCTCCAGCCCAGCTGAGGCCTAGACCTAATATTTGTGGACCGTGCAGATCCCTAAAAGCACAGAACTCAGCCTAGCTCGGGGACAGGTAGGCCAGACGAAGAACAAACCCTCTGCCAAAACAACAAATAAAGAAAGGGCGGCTGGGGGGGGGTGCGGGGAGAAGGAAAAAGATTCTAGAACCTTCTGATGGCGTCGGTGTGTTTTGCTTTCAGATAATTGGTTAAGTGCAGGCAGCCACACCTTTGAATTCCATTTCAGCTTACCTCCCAGGCTTCCTTCTACCTTCACCAGCAAAATCGGCCATGTCTTCTACTTCATGCAAGCCTCCTGCGTGGGCCGGGAACACATTCTGGCGAAGAAGAGGATGTACTTGTTGGTTCAAGGGACTTCGGACTTCCATAAAGAAAACCCATTGCAGGTAGCGATGGGGGAGGGGTGGCGGTGCGGCTCGTCCTCCAAGCTCACCCAAGGCAGGTGGGAAGGCAAGCAACAGAGATGGCCCCTATCGGGAAGAAGGAAAGTTGCTGATGGCTTTCTGTGGGGCCCAGTGAGTTCACAAAAGGTGAATCCGAAACCAGGGTAGAAACTAAGGCAGCGGGCGGCGGGGGTGGGTGGTGCGGGTGGCTGTCACCCAGGATAATCTTGCCTCCCCTGGGAGGACAGGATGGTATGGGTCTGGGGACATCTACAGTTGACAGGTCTGGGGAGGGGGGCTACTGGCCATGGAGGGAGTAGGGGCTCAGGTGCTGCTCGATACCCCACAGAGAATGACCAGACCCCTCTGCAAATGACGTTGACTCTCTGTGCCTCCATCTCCACATCTGTAAAATGGGCAGAGACAGTGCCTGGCTTGCAGAACGTCCCACAGTGCCTGGCACAGGTTGAGGGATGGGCCCCAAGAACCTTGTCAAGCCTCCAACACCAGTATTACATAGGTCACGGGATCATCTCTAGCCCGGCCAACAACCTGGGATGGTCCTGGAGGGTCCCAGGAAGGGTAGATGCTTGGAGGGGTGGAACAGCCCCGGGAGGACCAGACCTGAGCTCAAGGCCCCCTTGACCACCTGCTCTCTCTGTTACCCTGAGCAGACTATGGCCCCTCTCTGGCCTTCCCTTCAGAGCTAATCTACAGGGCGGGGGGGCAGGGGGGCGGGGCACAAGGCAGAAGCTGGGGTGAAATGTTGGGGTTGGGTGAGACTCAGCCTGAGATCTGGCCAACAGATACTTCATTAGCTAGAGGGCCTTGGGGAATTCATAACACCTCCCAGAGCCTTGACTGTCCTGATTTGTACAATGGGGAGAATCATTCTTCCCTTGATGGGTACCCATGAAGACTGCAAAGTGCTCAGCATGGTGTCTGCACCCCCAGGAGATGCCCTGTAAACGGGAAGATCTAGAATCAAGATCATAGCAGCAAAGGGAGTTATCACAGATAAGTTTTGAGGATATGAAAATAGCGTTTTTCAACTACTCAATACTGTCTTTAACCGACTGGAGGAGGTGACATTTTAGCAGAGAACTGAAAGAGGAGAAGGGGGAAACCATGGGGATATCTGGGGTAGAGGGTTCCAGGCAGAGCAAACAGCCCATGCAAAGGCCCAGTGGCAGGACTGTGCCTGGCATGTTGGGGGCCACATAGCTGGAACAGAGTGAAGGAGGGGGTGAGAGGGAAGAAGGTAAGAGCAGGGAGGGAACAAGAGGCCTCGGGAAGGCTTAGACTTTCATCCTGAAGCAGGTGAGAGAACTGGTGGACAAGGGGGTCATCACTGGATTCCCTCTGGCTGCTTTGGGGAGGATAAACAACGGGGGCCAGGGGGAAGGCAGGAGCTGGGCCCAGGGCAGGGATTACCACTCTGGTGCAGTGAGCCATGATGGAGCTCAACCTGGTAGAGGAGGTCGTTTTTTTCTTTTTTTAAGATTTTAAAAAATTATTTGAGAGAGAGAGAGCGTGCGTGCGAGCTCAGGGAAGAGCAGAGAGGGAGAGGGAGTCTGAAGCCGACTCCGCGCTGAGACCAGAGCCCAGTGTGGGGCTCAATTCCACAAACGCCTGATTGTGACCTGAGCTGAAACCAAGAGTTGGATGCTTAATGGGCCGAGCCACCCAGGTACCCCTGCATAGAGACAGAGCCTTGACCCCCAACTGTCTGTCCTCGGAGCAGCCAGAGGCAGTCAGGTGATGACCTTCCTCTTCCCCCACAGCCCTCCCGGTCTCCCATTTCATTCAGGGTAAAGACCAAAGTACCCCCTGCCTGCCCACAGGCCCTGCCTGACCTGCCCCTTCCCCTTCGCTTTCTTGGCTCCCGCCAAACAGGCCTCCTTGCTGTCCTTCCAATATGTTGGCCTGGCCCTGCCCCAGGGCCTTTGCACAGGCTGTGCCTGCCACCTGGAACACTCTAACATGACCTTCCCATCCTTCCCCCCTCAACTTTCAGATCTTTGTTCAGAAGCCATGTCGACACTCACCTGGCTGAGTCAACTCTCACAAACCCAACAGAGGGCAATTTAGCGGTATCTATTCCAATTAAAATGAACGTGCACTTTGCCCCAGCCATATTCCTTCTAGAAATTTCTCCTACTGGTATTCTTTCACTTGTGACATGACCTCTCACGGCAATGTTTTCGTGGCAAGAAATTGGAATCAGCCTAAATGCTCACTGCCACGGGAGTGAAAGTAGCAAAGGAATATTCTATTGCTAAGTTAGAGAGAGAGAGAGAGAGAGAGAGAAACAGAAACAGAACTAGGCAGCTCTTGGCATCAGGGCCTCTAAGTCGTGGGCTTGAGTGAGCACAGCAAAGCTCAGAACACAGTGTCTAGCCTGCAAGTGAGAAATGTACTTCCTTGCAGGTGTAACAAACGTCTCCGGAAAGAGATCAGAGAAACTAGCAACAGACACTTGCCCCCCTGGGAGGGGAGCCCGGAGCCAGGAGAAGCAAACATTTTCCCCTTCCACTTGTTTTTAAAAGCTTTATTGAGCTATAATTCACATATTTTTTTGAAAGATTTTATTTATTTATTTGACAGAGACACAGTGAGAGAGGGAGCACAAGCAGGGGAAGTGGGAGCGGGAGAAGCAAGCTTCCTGCTGAGCAGGGAGCCCGGTGGGATCATGACCCGAGCGGAAGGCAGAGGCTTTAACCCACTGAGCCACCCCGGGGCCCCTAGAATTCACATATCTTATAATCTCCTCATTGAAAGTGCACAATCGTATGACTTCTCGCATGTTCACAGAGTTGTGCGGCCACCACTCTATTTGAGAACACTGCCGTCACCCCAGAGGGAAGCTTGCATCCCTGGGCTGTCACCCCTGCAAACTCCTCACACCCCTCCCCCAGCCCTGGCCACTGCTAATGCCTTTCCTCCCTCCCCAGATTTGCCTGTTCCCGCCATTTCAGGGAAATGGAATCGTATCATAGGGAGGCTTTCTGCGTCTGGCTGATTCCACTCACGAGCGTATTGTCCGTGTCTCATCCCTTTTAACTGCCCAGTAACATTCCGTCTTGCAGGTGGACCGCATTTTGCGTGCACATTTGTGCACGATGGGTACTTGGATTGCTTGCACTTCCTGGCTAGTTTCGTGGATGTATCTTCTTGTTTCTCTTGGCTGGATACCTGGAGAGGAGTTGCTGGGCCAGATGGCCACTCCCTTGAGCCTTTGAGGCACCCCCCAGCCTGTTTTCCACTGTGTCTGGACTGCTTTTGCGTTCCCGCCAGCCCTGCACGGGGCACCTCATTTCCCTACCTCCTCTCCACTCTCTGTATCTTTAGAATCTTTTTTTTTTTTTTAAAGATTTTATTTATTTATTTGACAGAGAGAAATCACAAGTAGATGGAGAGGCAGGCAGAGAGAGAGGGAAGCAGGCTCCCTGCTGAGCAGAGAGCCCGATGCGGGACTCGATCCCAGGACCCTGAGATCATGACCTGAGCTGAAGGCAGTGGCTTAACCCACTGAGCCACCCAGGCGCCCTTGTATCTTTAGAATCTTGAAGGACAAGACTGTGTTGCCTTTTCCTAAAGTCAGCACCCTTTGGGAAAGGAGCTTGTCCCAGAGACATTTCCTAACCATTGGCTCCAAGTGAGCCCCCACCGCACCTCTCCTTAGTTCATACCCTCGGTTTGCCTCTGGCCACAGCTTCATCACTGTCCCTTATCAGAAATGACCTGGTTCATTTTCAGGAGCTGATTGTCCCTCTCCCTCCCCCGTCCCTCCCACCAGGAGCAGGGACAGGGCTGGGTCTTAACTGCTATGGGTTTTCCTTGAACTTGGCACCAAGTTGATGCCAATAAGTACTGTTTGGATGAGTCCCCCCCACAAAGTTTCACATGTGCCAAAGGAATTCGGAGCTCCCAAACACTCCCCAGATCCAGGAAATCCAGTGTTGGGTGTGTTAACCCCCACAACATTATTGGGAATCAGGGTGCTTTGGCTACCCTGCCTGACCTAGCATGGGAGTCCCCACTGGGCCACTGTGGGAATGGCTGTGCCCCTCAAGTACAGGCAGAACTAGAGGCTTGGCCTTGAGTTAGGGCAGCAAGTTCCTCCATGCCCCCAGGGTCCTAACGCATGCAAGGAATTTTCGAATAAGACTGGAGGGATTTAGAGTCAAACTGCCTGCAGTTAGCCTCCTGGAGGAGAGGGAGGGAGGGAGGGGAAGACGGAGGAGGCAAGGGGGCCAGAGGCAAGGGGAGAGGTGAGGTCACCTGGGGTCAGGGGTCAGGCCCAGGTCTCCCAAGAGGAAGGGCATCTGATCTAGAGCAGTGTTTTTCCAAACCTCAGGTCACGACCCATTCATGGGTTGCAAAATCAATTTAGCAGGGTGCAAATATATTTGCAAAAAATGAAAGAATTCGCAAGACCAACCTAGAAAATATTAGAAACAAAGTCACTCTTGTGGGTTGCAAACATTGTGTGTGTGTGTGTGTGTGTGTGTTTAATAGAAGAAAAAAACAGAACAGAATAAAATACATAGAACAGGAAGCAAAGAAAATCTGCTTGGCAACTTACAATCAACTTCTTAAAAAGAAAGAATAGAACAAAATATAAATGTGGTGGGTTGCAACAGCTTTGTTTCTATAACATCAGTGTGTTGGACAGCATATAACAGTTGTGAAAAAGCAGAATAGAGAATTTATCAGAACAAGATTAATTTGGTGGGTTACAGCCAGCTAATGTTCGTAAAATGTTGGTTTTGTATAAAACAATAGAATAAAGAGAGTAGGCTAAAAATAACAGGAAAACGAATCCAGAGGGTTGCAATGAATATTTTCTTTTTTTTTAAGATAAGATTTATTTATTTGATAGAGATCACAGGTAGAGAGGAAGGCAGAGTGAGAGGGAGAAGCAGATTCCTCACTGAGCAGAGAGCCCAATGGGGGACTCAATCCCAGGACCCTGAGGTCATGACCTGAGCTGAAGGCAGAGGCTTAACCCACTGAGCCATCCAGGTGCCCCTGTTTTTTCTAAGATTTTATTTACTTATTTGATAGAGAGTATCTGACCCATACTATATGTGGCTTGCAAAGCCTAAAATACTTGTCATCAGTCATCCTTTAGAGAAAAAGTTCACCAGCTCAGGGCTAAGAGCAACTCTCATGGCAAGAGCAGGAAAAAAAAGCCTTCAGGATGCTCCTTCTAGCACTTTATGATATCAAGCACATAGAAACATACATGTAGCACATGGCACGTAAGTGTCCCTCTTGTCCGGGTGGGGGGTGCAGATGAGTGAATCGGTTATTTTGCAACACACTCAGTGGCCGTGGGAAAACCAAAGAACCAGAATGTCAGGCGCTAGTGTGAATGCATTTCAATGACAAAATGCTGAGCTAGAAAAGGGAACTTCTAGAAAACATGGACAGCTTGATATATTTTAAGTATTAATATATGTAAAACAGGGGCGCCTGGCTGGCTCCCTCAGCAGAGTATGGGACTCTTGATCTCAGGGTCGAGAATTCGAGCCTCGCGCTGGGCATGGAGCATACTTAAAAATTTTTTTTAATTATAAAAAAAATAGGGGCACCTTGGTGACTCAGTTGTTAACCGTCTACCTTCAGCGCAGGTCATGATCTCAGGGTCCTGGGATCGAGCCCCGCTTCGGGCTCCCTGCTCAGCGGGAAGCCTGCTTCTCCCTCTCCCACTCCCCCTGCTTGTGCTCCCACTCTTGCTGTTTCTCTCTGTCAAATAAATAAAATATTTTAAAATTTTTTTAAAAATATGTAAAACAGTACGGTATACTTGTACCACAAGCTCATGCATTCCTAAATAATATAAAAGTTCACATGAGAATGACAAAAGCGGGTCTGGCAAAGAAGGGGAGGGAGGGGAGCCTGGGTGGCTCAGTGGGTCAAATCCTCTACCTTCAGCTCAGGTCATGGTCCCAGGGTCCTGGGATTGAGCCCTGCATCGGGCTCTCTGCTTAGCAGGGAGCTTGCTTCCTCCCCTCTCTGCCTGCCTCTCTGCCTATTTGTGATCTCTGTCTGTCAAATAAATAAATAAAATCTTAAAAAAAAGGGGGGGGGAGGAAGGAGGCAAGGGGCAGAAGACCCAGAACCCCATGGATTTCAATGGAATCCATAATGTTTCCTTTCTTCCTAGAAGATACATTTGAGCTTGTTAATATTGTTCTTCTCTTCTCACTTTCTTCTTAAACAATACATCTTGCAACAGGTCCTTCCGTGTAGGTAGTAAGGGCACAACTATGTCGGCACAACAAAGCGATTGCTATAGAATCCAAGCTGTTGCCGTTTGCAGGCAGGGGTGGGGGCAGGGCACAGATGAGGGACTTTGGGAGGAAAACTGGCAAATCCCTACTTCTTGGACGGAAGTTACAAGAGTTGACTTTGTAATGACATAGTTACGGATTTGTTTCGTGGAGTTTTCCCAGTTAGGGGAAATAATGCTTAGGAGTGTTCTTAAATACCCACAGATGTGGGGCACCTGGGTGGTGTGGTTGGTTGAGCATCTGACTCTCGGTTTTGGCTCAAGTCATGATCTCAGGGTCGTGAGATCGAGCCCCACATGGGGTTCTGCGCTGGGCATGGTCTGAGAGTCTCTCTCTCTCTCCCCCTCTGACCCTCCCACTTGTACTCTCCCTCTCTCTCAAATAAATACATAAATCTTAAAAAAAAAAAAATCCAGGGGCGCCTGGGTGGCTCAGTGGGTTAAAGCCTCGCCTTCGGCTCGGGTCACGATTCGAGGATCCTGAGATCCAGCCCCACATCGGGCTCTCTGCTCAGCGGGGAGCCTGCTTCCTCCTCTCTCTCTGCCTGCCTCTCTGCCTACTTGTGATCTCTGTCAAATAAATAAAATCTTAAAAAAAAATCCAGATATGATAAACCCCCAGTTCAGGACAGAGAGCCAGGAAGAATGGGGGATGGCATGAGGGAGGGAACCACGGGGATTTCAACTAGATCTCTCGTTTTTATTTTAAATTGTGGCAAAATACGCATAACATAAAACCATCCTAACCATGAGGGTTGAGTACATTCACATGGTTGTACAACTCTGATATTTTATTTCTTTTTTTTTTTAAAGATTTTACTTATTTATTTGACAGAGATCACAAGTAGGCAGAGAGGCAGGCAGAGAGATGGGGGGAAGCAGGCTCCCCGCCAAGCAGAGAGCCCGATGCGGGTCTCAATCCCAAGACCCTGAGATCATGACCCAAGCTGAAGGCAGAGCTTATCCCACTGAGCCACCCAGGCGCCCCTGATAATTTATTTCTTAAACGAGCAGAGATCTGAAACAAATCGGGAGAATGTGTAAATGCCGATGAAGCGGGTCATAGGAACATGGCAGCTCTGGGCTGCTTAAAGACCCGCTGTGGTGTGGGGCAGCTGTGATGTACTGTTTCCCAGTTTCTCTGGTGAAAGTTCTCCCATTAGGGCCAGTTTCAAGCGACCAACTTAAGGTCACTAATGGGAAGTGGGAGGGGAGTTTGGGAAGTATTTTTCACACTGTTTTCTCTCTCTCTCTTTTGGTATGCTGAAAGGGAACACATGTGCGTGTGTGCGCGCGTGCACACACACACACACACACACTTGTAAAAAGTGTCGATTTCCTCTGCAAGAAGACACCGGAAGCCAGCAAAAGTGGAAAGTGATCATTCTAAGTCCCATTCCTCCAGTCTCCCACCACATCACATCAAATCCTTTAAAATATCACCCACAAATCAAAAATAAAAGGTCACCAAAGGCATTCATTAAATATGATGCACATGTGCCTTTACTTGCAAGCCAGCAGCTGACGAGCCGTCAGGACGGCGGCATTTTGAGGCGTTTATTGAAACACACGACGTACTTTCAACTCTATGGTTTTCCTTTCGTGATTCAGAGCCCGCGATATTTTCTCCTAAAGTCTGAACTGCCTGGGTAAGCCCCAAGGCTTGGGCTTAGATTGTGAGACATTTCCTGTCTTTTAGAAAACCAAGGCCCAGAGAAGTCAAGCTGCTTACACGAGGTCACACAGCAAGTGAGCAGGGGAGGTGGGGGTAAAGCCAGGGTCTTGTGGATTTCTTTTTCTTTTCTTTTTTTTTTATGATTTTATTTGTTTATCTGACAGACAGAGATCACAAGTAGATGGAGAGGCGGGCAGAGAGAGAGAGAGAGGGAAGCAGGCTCCCCGCTGAGCAGAGAGCCCGATGTGGGACTCGATCCCAGGACCCTGAGATCATGACCTGAGCCGAAGGCAGCGGCTTAACCCACTGAGCCACCCAGGTTCCCCTCTTGTGGATTTCTTAGGCTTAGTCTACAGATGAGGAAGTTGCTCATCAGAAAGGCAGAGGATATGGAATAAGGCACTCTGGGAGATCATGGCAGGGTCTTGCCTGCCAACTCCCCAGGGCTCCAGATCCTATCTTACTGCCCGTTACTTAGGAGAGTCTCCAAAGCGCAAGGTTGGCGGGAGCTCTGACGGAGGAGTGTCAGGCGGGCGAGCGGAGGGCTGCGATCCCTCACGGTTGTCTGTCCCCCCCTGCCCCTTGTAGAACCCTCTGCTGGTAGAGGCTGAGAAGAAGATCTCCTACAACTGCTGCAGCCAGGGCACCATCTGCCTACAAATCCAGATGGAAAAGAACACCTTCGTCCCAGGGCAGAGGGTCATCTTCACCACGGAGATCAACAACCAGACCGGCAAGTGCATCAAGACGGTCATCTTCGCCCTCTACGCCCATGTGCAATACGAGGGCTTCACCCCCAACGCAGAGCGGCGCTTGCGGGCGGAAAGCAGTGAGCTGCTCCGGCAGGAAGCCAACACGCAGATCACACCTTTCGACACCACCAAGATCGTCAGCACCTTCAACCTCCCGCAGGTGCTGTCCGTGAGCAGCAGCCTGCAGGACGGCGAGATCATGAGTACCCACTACGAGCTGGTCAGCACGGTCCACCTGCCCTGGTCCCTGACCAGTGTGAAGGCCAAGGTTCCCATCATCATCACCAGTGCCCCTGTGGACCCGGACAGCTGCCCACCGCTGGAGGGGCAGCTGTCACCCGAGAGCCAGGAGTGCCAGAATTAAGTGCCCAAACTTCTAAATATTAAAAGCTTTATCGGACTCTACAGGGAAGCCCTTTCTTTGTCTGGCACAGACGGTCTTTGGATGGGTCGGGTTGTGGTCAGCACGTGCCTGAGCCTCCCTACCCTGTGGTCACTTAGGCATCAGTGTCTCCTGGCCCAGACAGTTCACTGAATGCCGGGAGAAGGAGGAAACTGAAAAGGTCTTCCGGTAGCCCCCACCTCCGTTAGCGCTCCAGACCCACTTCCTTGCCGGGTCTTACAGTGCCTAGAACTTGGGGTCCCCAACTGGGGCAGTTCTGCCTTCCAGCTGCACTAGCAAAGGCTGGTGGTCCTGGTTCTCACCAGGGAGGGGGGACAGAGGCTGCTCCGGGTAGTGGGTGAGTGGGGGTCAGAGATGCCGCTCACTGTCCCGCATTGGCCAGGCTGGCCTCACCCCACAGAATGATCTAACCCCAAAGGTCCGTAGCGCCAAGGGGGACAAAACGTGCATTCATTATCTGGGGGGAAAGTTGAGTTCGATCCCTAGCTCACACTAGACACCAGAATAAATCCCCAGTGGATCAGGCGGCAGAAACCAGGGTAACCCCCTGGCATTTGTGAGTTCCCTCCTCTCTCCTCCCCACTTCATGTGTGTATTTATTTTTACTTTTAATTTTTTTAAAGAATTTATTTATTTGACAGAGAGAGATCACAAGTAGGCAGAGAGGCGGGTAGAGAGAGAGAGAGGAGGAAGCAGGCTCCCCACTGAGCAGAGAGCCCGATGCGGGACTCGATCCCAGGACCCTGAGATCATGCCCTGAGCCAAAGGCAAAGGCTTAACCCACTGAGTCACCCAGGAGCCCCTCATGTGTGTATTTAAATGTGTGCAGGATCCCAGGATATCCTCAGCTGGCCAGATGCTTACGGAATGCAGAGTCTCCTGGGCATCCTGGGAATCCCCTAACCTAGTGAGTCTCACCCAGAGGGATCCTGCCCCTCAGGGGACACTAGGCAACACCTGGGGACATTTGCGGTCATCAAACCGTGAGTGCTCCTGCTAGAGTGGGTGGGGTCAGGAATGCTGCTCAACATTCCAGAGTGGACAGGACAGTCCCCCCACAATTAAGAATGATCTGTCCCGGGGCGGGGGAGCCTGCTTCCCCTCTCTCTCTGCCTGCCTCTCTGCCTACTTGTGATCTCTCTCTGTCTATCAAATAAATGAATAAAAATCTTAAAAAAAAAAAAAAGAGAATGATCTGGCCCCAAACGTCGGCACTGTTGAAGGGATAAGACGCTGGGCAGGTGTTGCCAAGTACCAGGGCTGGGTGTGGGGGCCTCTTACTCAAGTCAGGGCAGCGGCCTCTTACACTCAGAGCCTCGCAGCTCTACCTGACCTCACTCAGGGTAGAAGCCAGAGTTCTCCCAACACAGGGCTTACACATCTGCCCATGTGTCAGCCCTGACCATCAGTCACCTGCACCTGACCTGGTCCCCTACAGTCTGCCCTCCCTGCAAATAAAAATCCGGGATGCCTTGTGACATTTGCATTTCAGAAGAACAATGCCATTTTAGCATAAGTATGTCCCATGCCTAATCTGGGATACACTGAAGCTTAAAAAAAATCACTCGCCGTTTATGTGGTACTCTAATTTCACCGGGTGTCCTGTATTTTGTCTGGCAATCCGATTCCTTAAGCAACCGGAAGGCGCTCAGCACACATCAGGCCACCTGGGTCCATCGCGTCCCCATGACACTCACCCCGGCCTACGAGGCTCCCCCTGGTCAGGAATGAAGGATGCGTCCCTGATGCCACCCATTCCTGTTCTTCTCCCACTTCTCAGATTTTTGGTGTCTGCTTTCTTCAAAGTCCTATCATCCATGCCTCCTCATTCAGGAAGCCTTCCCGCCGCCATACCCGATAAGCAACTCTCACCACCTCTACAGGTCCTGAAACGTGGATGACCTTCAAGGGTCATCTCTTGCAGATGATAGATCTAAATAATAACAGCAACAATGAGGACAATAACACCACAGCAAGGACGGGCTCCATTCACACCCCCATTTTCCTTCTTCCTCCTGGGCCCATGGCTGGACTACATTTCCCAGCATCCCTTGCAGTTAGGTGTGGCCATGTGATTGAGCTGACCAATGGCAGCAGAAGACGATTACGGCCCACAGCCATGTGACTGATCTGGCTAAGTGACTCAGGCCAGATCCATTAAAGACGGGTCACAGGAATCTCCTTCTCTCTTTCCCTTTTTGCCAGCTGCTTGGAGAGGAGCGTTTGAAGGGGAGCTGCCCAGGAAGCTTGATCTGCGCTTCAGTGTTGGAGAGATAAGCAATAAAACTTTATTGAATGAGAGACAGCTGCTGAAATTGACAATTTCTTCTTCTAACTCTTGGTCTACCCTAGGATTTCTCCAGTTCTGCACATTGACATTTGGGGTCACATAATTCCGTTTACGGGGGACAATCCTGCGCGAGGGAGTATGTTGAACAGCATCTCCTGCTTTTGCCCACTAGATGCCGGGAGCGTCCCCCAAGCTGTGACAACAGAGATGTCTCCAGATGCCACCAAGAATCCCTTGGGTGGGCAGAATCACCCTCAGCTGAGAGCCTCTAGTCTACTCTTATCATACAAGTGGCTACATGTGCGGAGGCCTTTGGACATTTCAGGGACGGGGACTCAGTGCGGCCACAGCGGAACCTGTCATCTCGTCTTCTCCCCACCCCTGCCCCACCTGCTCCGTCTTCATCTCCCCATGTCATGAAGACCCAATCTCCGCCTTTTATTCTCCCAAGTCCTGTTTGTTTGACTTCCTAAATACCTGCTCAACCTGTCCACTTCTCTCCATCTCCCCTGCCACCACCTGAACCCAGGCCACCATCAATGCTTACCTGGATGATGGCTGTAGCCCCCTCCCAGACACTGTGTTCTCTCACCCCTGCACCCTTACTCCAGCAGCCCGACAGGGAGGGAGGGAGAGAGAGAGAGAGAGAGCGATTACAGGCTTGACTGGGGCTGCAGAAGCCCCTCCCAAGAAGCCCCACCCACACTGGTGCCACCAGAGCTTCCTGGGTGTCCTTGCAACATGCCCGCTGGCTTCCTCGGCAGCAAGTGATCCACGATCGAGCAGGGAGGGCACCATGACTTTTATGACCCAGTCTCAGAGGTGTTGGACATCATCACTTCTGCTGTATTTGGTAAGAAACAAGTCACTCAGTGCCGCCCACACTCTGCCTTCTTAAAGGAGTGTCAAAACATTTGTGGATTGTTTTTGTTTTCTGCTTTTTGGGTTTTTTTGTCTTGTTTCATTCTCCGAGGAGAGAGCTTGATGCGGGGCTCGATCCCAGGACCCTGAGATCACGACCCGAGCAGAAGGCAGAAGCCTTAACCCACTGAGCCACCCAGGCACCCATCTTGTTTCATTCTTTACTTTAAGTAAGCTCCACGCCCAACGTGGGGCCCAAACTCACAACCTGGAGATCAAGAGTCATATGCTCTATGGACCCAAGCCAGACAGGTGCCCCTTGTGGATGTATTTTTTTTTTAAGATTTTATTTACTTATTTGAGAGAGAGAGAGAGAGCACAAGCAGAGGGAGTCGCAGGCAGAGGAAAAAGCGAGCTCCCTACTGAGCTAGGAGCCCGATTAGGGACTCAATCCCAGGACCCTGGGATCATGACGTGAGCCAAGGGTACACACTTGACCGACTGAGTTCCCCAAGCATCCCTCCACGGGTGTATCTTTTTTTTTTTTTTTAAAGATTTTATTTATTTATTTGTCAGAGACAGAGGGAGAGAAAGCGAACGAGCACAGGCAGACAAAGAGGCAGGCAGAGGCAGAGGGAGAAGCAGGCTCCCTGCCGAGCAAGGAGCCCGATGTGGGACTCGATCCCAGGACCCTGGGATCATGACCCGAGCTGAAGGCAGCTGCTTAACCAACTGAGCCACCCAGGCGTCCCTCCACGGGTGTATCTTGTAAAGCCACATTCCCTGACTGATTCCTTGACAACTCCCATTGGATTCACCTTTAATACCCTTCTAGACACTTTCCGCCATCACCACGCTGGTCCCACAGCTCCAGTGCCCACGCACGGATGGGCTAACAAACAAATGAGTCCATCCACGTGACGGAATATTACTCAGCCTTCGAAAGGAAGGAAATCCTGATACGCACTACAACACAAATGAACCTCCAGGATGTTAAGCTAGTGAAGGAGGCCAGTCTCCAAAGGACAATTCTCATCTACTTCTACTTCTAGGAGGTCCCTAGAGGCGTCCCAGCCACAGAAACAGAGAGTAGATGGTGGGCGCCAGGGATGGGGACAGGGGTGAGGAGTCAGTGTTTCGTGGGGACGAAGTCTCAGTTTTGCAAGAGGAGAATGTTCTGGAATCGGTTGATGGGGATAGTTGCACAAGCTTGTGAATGCACTTAATGTCACTGATTTGTGCACTTAAAAACGGCTAAGACAAATTAAGGTAAGCTTATGTATGTGTATTTTACCACCATGAAAACATTTTAATTATAGCAATGCCCAAGCCTTATACAGTGCTCTCTGTGCCCCAGGCACTGAGCTAAGCTGTGGGCTGCTTCATTTCATCCTCTCCATCATCCATGAGCCAGGGTGCGAATGCCCCGTTTCACAGATGAGGCAACAGAGGCTTGACATTTGGGGTCACATAATTCCGTTTATGGGGGACAATCCTGCGCGAGGGAGGACGTTGAACAGCATCTCCTGCTTTTACCCACTAGATGTCACACAGAAGCACAGGGGGTGCCCAGGCTTGCCAGGATGGGATCCCCTAACCACCTTTAGTAGTGTCTCTCTGAGGACCCCAGAGAATTATTTTTACTGCTTCAGCTAAGGGTGGAGGGACCCATCTCTGGAGACGCAGAGCTGAGGCACGTGAATGGCTGGCCTGAGCCCCCAGCATGTGCCCAAGCTGAGATGGGGACCCAGGGTGGCCTGAGCCTGTCCTTGGGTTTGTGGGTTTGAGTCCTGAGTATGTCCCCTCTCTGCTCCGGGTCCCCTTCCTGCAAAGCTTACAGAGTGTTATGGAATCAGCCAAGATTCAGGTACCCGAGAAGGGCCGGGGGTCTGAAATCTCGTCTGTAAAATTGCTGAATAATTATTCTACCTAAAATAATGTGATTAATGATAATAGCTGGTATTGTTATGAAATGTTAATTACTATTATTCACCTTGGCACAACTCTACACACAGGGCTGGGTCACTCTCTGTGGGGGTGTCCGGGGCACTGTGGGCATCGGGGGCTGGGCAGCATCCCCGGTCCAGCCCGCTCCGTGCCAGCCCCTGTCCACACCAGAGGGCTGAGGTCTATGTTGAGTTTGGGTAGCTGACGGTAACTGCTAATGAGATTCCCAGCTCTGTTATTTCTATGCTGTGTGACCTTGGGCAAGTCACTTGTGTCTCTGAGCCTTAGTAATCCCTAAAATTCTTCATTAGTCCCTCCTTCCCCAAGATGCTGGATTACACAGCCTGTGTCTATAAATGTATCACCCAAAGTAAGCGCTTTACTCCACGGCACTGCTGTTGCTACAGCTGAGGGCTTCTGGAAGATTCTGTCTCACCATAGCGGGCCTCTACCCTCCCCACCAGCCGGGTGGGGTGCCTCCCCTCTGGGCCCCAGATTCAGGAGGCCACACAGGACGGGCGTTGGGAACACTTCCTGTGCGGTGGCCTGTGGTGCCCACTGGGACAGGTGGGCCAACGGGAGAACACAGCTGGGACCACCCCACTTCCTGCCCTGGGGGGGCGGGGCACTGCTCACGTTCCTACGTCCTCCCACCCCCCCAAAATAACACCTCCCCTCCAGGAATCAAAGCCACCGCACCAGCTGCAGCCTCCAGCTCAGGGGACATAGGACAGGCGGGGCCCAGCATCTGCCACCAGGGCACCCGCCCCCGCTGGGAATGTCCTCCCCCCTGCTGTTGCCACCTCCGGCATTCCAATCCCGAGGGGGTGACCTGCTCCCCCCCAGGGGCCAGGACACTTGAGCTCTGAGCAGCCAGGGCAGCTGGGGGGAGGGCGCTCCTTTGCCCCCCTGGGGGACAGGGGACACCCTCCAGGGCCAGACCCCCGACCCAGGGTGCCTTCAATCCTCACCTCAAGGGATTGTTTGAGGGGGAAGGGGCTGGTTGCCAGGGCAACAGCCCCCCACCTCTGCCTGGGAACAAAGGGGCAGCCAGGAGAGCCAAGAACAGCGTGTTCTTTCCCCGCCAACGTGACTGGCACATCCTGGCAGCTGGCGCTTGGAGGGCCATTCCCCAAGCTGCTGGGCCCGGCCGCCCCGGACAAGGCCACTCAGTGTGGGAGCGGTCAGGGAGCGGCTGTCGCGCTGAGGGATCTAGTTCCCGGTCAACAACCCCCAGGCCTCTGTCCTTCCGGTACATTCTAACGAGGAAGTCAGCCTGCTCTGCCCGCACGACTTCACAGAAAGGGCCTCAGATGTCTGGCTCGGAAATGGACGGGCCACCGGAGCTGGGGGGGATGGGGGCGACCGAGGGCGCGCGAAGCCCTCCCGGCTGCCGGACGTTCTGGGGCGAGGGGTGCCCGGTGGGACCTGCCTGGCCTGGGAGGGGCTGGCCCAGGGACAGACAGTGGGTCTCAGAGCAGCTCCCCTCCCCCAAGCCCATACCTCCCGTGCAGGGGACAGCGGGCAGCTGGCGCCACGAGGGCGGGGAGGGAGGGCGGGGACAGGCCAGGGCCTGCATGTTAAAAGAACCCCAGTTTCCCGCCGCGTGAGCTGGCCGAAGGAGACAAAACCTTGCCTTTTGGCCATCCGACCACCGTTGGTCAGATTGTCCAGCCACTGGCTAGAAGTGCCTCAGGTAAACAGACAAGTAAATAAATATTTCTTAGCATAAGTATGTCCCAACTATTGTAAGGGAGATACTTACGCTAAAAACTATTCATTACGTATCCGGAATTCACACTGAACTGGATATCCTATATTTTTATTTGGTAAATTTGCAACCCCAGGCCGTGGGCTCTCAGAGAGGAAAAATTAAGCCCACTGATGTCCTCCTGCACTTGTGTCCTCTACTGGTCCTAGCCGGGGGATGGCCCAGGTGTCCTTCCCCTTCCTGGGTCCCTCACCAGAGGCCCAAGTCAGCTTCACCTTCTGACGAGTGGCCTGTCCACTCCCTGCTGTGGTCTCTCCTATCCACCGCCCCCCGACACACACACACACTCCTGCAGGCCTGGTCATGGGCCATCAGCTCCTGCCTGCCCTGCCCTCACCCTTGCCTTTCTCTGAAGTCTCCACCCCCCTTCCCCAGAGACCTAAACAGGGCCTCCCTGCTTGGAATCCAATACTTGCTCCTCACTGCTCCCACAATAAAGGCCCAAAGCCTCTGCCTGACATTCGAAGCCCCTTCCCCAAGGGGCTCCCAGCAACCCCTACTCCCGGTTCCCAGCCCCCTCTCCCAGAAGGAGCCATGGCTCCCCAAAAGCTTCCTTGGTATATAGACCGTTGCCCTACCTGAGTCAGGTGCCCCCCTCCACAGCTCTTGGGCCACCCACCTCCCTTGGGGTACAAGCCCAAGTCCTCCCCTAGCCCACCTGCCTTGTCTCCTTCCTGTCTCCCCCTGGATCACTCTGCTCTGGCCACTAGGGCCTTTGCTGTTCTTCCAAGACATCAGTCACAGTGCTGCCCCGGGGCCTTTGCACAGGCTATCCTGTTGCTTGGAGCACATCTCCTCCAGAGAGCCTTTTTCTCTGTTTCACTGCTGTATTCAGTGGACCACACCAGAGGTATTTAATAAATACTTCCTGAATGAATGATTCATCATGGTGCCTGGAATGTTCCCCCATTTCCCCCCTCTTCTTCCATCTTTCTATGACTTCCACCTTTTCTTTAAGACCTACCTGAGGCAGGTGGGCTCATTTTCTTCTTCCTGATTTCCTTTATCCATAGGGCTGCCCAAAACATCTTTCCAGTGCTCCAACCTGCCCTTGCTAACCCTGCTTCAGAACCTCCTGTGGCTTCCTAATGTCTTCAGGGCTCCTGTCAGCCTGACCCTTGCCAAACTGTCCTATCTTGTCTCTCCCCTGACACCCCCCTCTTGCCACATTCTACGCCCCAGCCTTGCTGTGCACGTGCACTCTCTGTTCCCCCTGCCCCAGAATACCTCCCCAGTACCTTCACCGGCCTGACGCTCAGCACAGACATTACTTCCTCCTAGAAGCTTCCCAACACCACCCACAACCCGGGCCCACTTCTCCTCTGGGCCCCCTGTGCACCTGCAGCCCCCATCACAGTCCTGATCCCCTCTGTTTCATGCACTTGACCTCCAGAGCCAACTCATTCATCAGACACAGGAGACCCGGGGCCCATGACACTTTTAAGGGCCCATGGAAGGGGTTTGTTTTTAATTTAGCTTAAAATCAGAAGAAAATAAGGACTAGAATACCACTGCAGTCATAAAAGATCATTCGCAGAATTTTTTCATGGGGGGAGGGACCCACAATGGCAAAAGGGCTTTAGGGCGGTGAATTTTTTTCTTTTTTTAAGATTTTACTGATTTATTTTAGAGAGAGCAGGTGAGTGAGAGAACGCAAGTCAGGGGAGGGGGAATGGCGGAGGAAAAGAGAGAAGCAGACTCCCCACTGAGCAGGGAGCCCCAAGTGAGTCTCCAGCCCAGGACTCCAGGTTCATGACCCAAGCTGAAGGCAACAGCTTAACTGACTGAGCCACCCAGGCACCCCAGGGCTATAAAAGTTTTAACACAGTCCTGCTGGTCCCATACATGTCTCCCCATTGGATTATGAGAGCCTTGAAGGTGGAAGTGGGGGTTGAATTCTCAGGGCTGCCCAGCATGGACCTGGTAGACAGCAGGCACTTAATAATTGTTGGATGAATGACTGCATATCCAGTTGGGTCCTCACAGCCACGCCTGGCCTGGCTCACAATATTAGGAGATACTTGATAAATGGATGGATGGTTGCAAGGAGGGCAGGGTCAGAGGGTAGATTGGGGGTGGGAGGGTGGACACCTGGGTCAGGAGACCAATCTGGGACCAGCAGCGCCACCTTGTGGCATAATGCTGGTCTGCCTCTCCTTCCCTTAGGTTCAATGGGAAAGAACAGGAGAGTTTTCAGAGCCCTTCCACTGGAAAGTGTGGAATGGAGGAGGAGGAAGAGAAAGGGGAGGTGGGAAGCAGGAGGGATGGAGGGGAAGGAGGAGAGAGGGAGGAGAGGCAGGGTGAGGAGTTGGAGGGTACACTGAGATCTCCAACAAACTCAGGCGGTCCCTTTCTGGCTGTGTTACCTGGGGAAAGTGAATCACATCGGTAAACCTCAGCGTCCTCATCCAAAAAATGGGGAAAATAAAAATGAGGTCTCTGAATAATGTAATGAAATAAATCAGAAAACGATATGTTTCTTACCTCCCACGCTGGGAATCATGGACAGGTGTTGGCCTTAAGGAGCCCAACAAGGCTGGGAGGTGATAGTTTTCCAGGGGACACAGCAAAGGCAGAAAAAGGGACTGGAGTTTGAAGGTAGAGTTGTCACAGTTAGCAAAAACAAAAATAAAAAGGATCCCCAGCTCAATTTGCATTTCAAGTCAACAAGGAATAATTTTGAACGTAAGTATATCCCAGATATCTCATGGGATATACTTATACCCACCAAATGTATTCCTTATTGACCCGAAATTCAAATTGAAATGGGAACCTCTGTTTAGTCTGGAAGAGTTATCCTTGGGGGAGACTGAGGAGGTAAGTTGGAAGATTTCCAGGAGGAGGTGGCAGTGCTGCGGAAAAGGAAGTGCTAAGGTCCCGTGGGGCGGTGCCCTTTCCTTCCCTTCCCCCACCACGTGCACATGCGCAGTGGCAAATGTCCTTGATTGCACTTACAGGGAACTGGAGGTGGGGGTTGAGTGCCACATTAGGAAAGATGGTGAGCATGGCTGTTCTCCTTTTGTTGAAAAGATGTTGGGCAAAATCACCAGGACTTTATTTTACTGATCAGAATTGCATTACATCTCCTTAACCAGGAATATTTCCGCCACGTTGCAGCACTGAAGGCCATTCAGAAGCTCAAGACTACCAGACAGTTCTCTCTCAGTGACTTTGGAGCTGTGTGATCTTGGACAACTCACTTAACATCTCTGAGCTCTATACATCCAAGAACTCACTCCACTCCAGCCACATCAACTTCCCGGCTGCATCTCCAACTTCCCAAATATAGCCTGCCTCTGGGCCTTTGAACGTGCTGTTTCCCCAGATCTCTAAGTGACTCCCTCCCCGCCTCCCTCACTTTTGCATTCAGATGCCAGTCTGGGAAGCCTCCCTTGACCGCCCCATTAAAAGTTACACCCCCCCCAAATCACACCCCACATTCTCCATGCCAGTGTTTTACTTTTCTCAGTGAGCTGACCCATGATGCGTTTCACTCATTTCTCTCCTTATGGTCTGACTCTGCCAATGGCAGTGAGCGCCACAAGGCTGGGATCTCTTTGACCCGCTGCTGTGTTCCCAGCACCTAGCACAGCAATAAAAATTGCTGAATGAATGAGGAGGAAAATGAATGCATGAGTAGGAAAAAAGGCCAGCAGCAAATAGGAAATTTTGAACTGTTGTAGCTGATTGCTTTAATCCTTTTGGTGCCTCAGACTCACCTGAGAATCTGAGTGGCTGCATGTGGCTGCTTGGATATGAATATTCAGGATGTGAATATTCAGTTTCTTGATGAGCAAAAGGCCCGTGGGCACCATACTGAGCGGTGTGTGTGTGGGGGGGTGTTCTGGAGCCTCCCCACCATGGCAGAAAGCTCGACTGTATGGTGCGACTGTAACCACTGTCCAAAAAATGCGCTCAGTCACAGACAGACACCAGCTTTTCTTCCATGTTCTTTCTGGAAGTTTCAGAGGCCCTGTCCCACCCCGCCCCACCTAATTTAGCAGAAGTGGCACACTGGTGGGTCCTGAACTGAATATGGCCCCGGTTGGGTTTTATTTGGTCCAGTGGTTTTCTAAAAAGCAGGGCACTTTCTTTAGTCTAGAATCCCAGTGGATATGGTAATCTCTGGGTGGGTCTTCCACAGGGCAACACTCTGCCATGCTGCCAACACTTTGGAGGAGGCATTTACTTCCTTTTGGCGCCCCCAGGGCGTCTGAGTTTGAGACTTCATTTTATAGACTCAGAGGATAAAGGATGGGGGGAGGGGTGGAATCCAAGCGGTTGCTGCTTCAGGAAGGGGTTGATCCAGGAGTCAGAGATCCAGGAGTTGACCCCAGCACTGCCCTAGGCTGACCGGCTCTGGGCCTCAGTTTCCCCATCTGTAAAATGGGGATGACAAAGGAACAGTTTTGGTAGGATTAAACGGTGCCACGCAGGTCAGGGTGGGAGGAAGGCACTCCATATCTGTTAACTGCTGCGGCGAAGGCTGCTCATACTGCTGGGTCGAGCTCTGCTCCATCATCTTTCCGCCCAGGGTTGGGGCGTGGCTCCTCACGCGCAGCGGGGCAACGATCTCTCACCGCCTCTGGAGAAAAGGCGGACTGGGGGACCCTAGAACTAGGATAGCACCTCCCTGGGCCGAGTTCATAGGACCCCTAGGTCGGGAGGGGGCGCCCTTGGCTGGATCAGGCGTCTTATAAGGGTCCCCTGGCGCGGAGTACCGCGCGGCCCGCAAACGCCACCCGCAAAAGCCTGGCCCTTCCCGGACTTCTTCACTTGGGCCTCCAACGTCCCAGACCGAGCGGGGGCGTGGCGCGGCGGCGGGCAGCCTCCCGATACGATTGGTCCTCCGGCCCGTCCTTCCCGAGCGCCCGCCCCCCCGAGTATAAAAGCCTCCCCCGGGCCTGTCCCAGACGGTTTCAGAGCTGCCGGTCGAAGTGCGTTCGTGCCGCTGACCGCGGTAAGAGGAGGGGCCCTGATTGCGGTGGGGGGCGAGGTCCGCCGGGCCCCGGGGCGTCCCAGAGGAGGAAGACGGAGGGGAGACCCTTCCTTGGGGCTCTGCGGTCTGGGGAGGGGTTTCCAGCCTGGGTTGAGCTTTCCTGTCTCTTCCCCTAACGCCCCCTCAAACCCAAAACAAAACAAAAGAAAAAAGACCTATTTCTGGAGCAGAGTCAGACTTCCAAACTTTCTCTTTTCAGTTTCTGAGACATTCGTTGGAGGCGGGGCGGGGGCGCGTGAAAGAGCCCCCCAAAAGTGGCAGTATGAAGAGGGGGGTAAACCCCCTCCTACAACACAGCCTCCCTGAAAAGTCGGCTTGCTTTGCTAACGCAGTTTGGAAATCGGCCCTCCTGGGTCCTCCGGCGCCCCTGCCCCCCAATCAGGGGGCTCTCTGCCTCGCAAGGACCCCTCCTCGGCAAATGGGTTTGCCGCCCGCGGGACTTCGCTCCTCCCCCCGCCCGAGTTTCTGGTGGGCTCAGCTGACTCTGGGGAGGTCGCGGGCAGACCCCGCCCTCTTCCTTTAGGTGGGTGTGGCCAGAGGATTGCTCAGGGTGGCTGGGAAGGCCTGCTGCCCCTTATCTGAGACCTTGGGACCTTTGTCAGGATTGCTGGAACTGCCCGGCCTGGGACCTCGGTCTCTGGGAACTTTGGAAGTTGGATTCCGGCTGCCACTGGGCGCCTGCGTGACCGCAGCCGGTTCCAGCTAGCTCTCGCTGTGGCCGCTGGAGCCAAGTTCAGGCAGCTCGCAGACCCCAAGGACTTTAATGGGATGCTGACATCTGTGGTGGCGGCCCTTGGCTAAACCCGCTCTAGGAGGAATTGATGGGCCAAGGGGATGGGAGAATGGGCCTCCAAGATGCCCAGGGAGGGGTGAGGGGAATAACCGGACTCCTGAAGATAACCAGGGGCCAGTGTGCCGACTTGCTCCCCTTCCCAGCTTGGGGAACTCAGTACCAAGCAGAAGCTCATTCCTGGGTCGCTTCACCTGTGTGTGAAATGGTTCTGTTTATTGAACACCTACTATGTGCCAGGTACTGAGCTAAGGACAACGTGTTGCTCTGCCAGTCTGTAGGGACTCTGAGCTAGAAATACATATCCCCATTTTTACAGATGGGGCAAGCAAGGCTCTGAGAGTGGGTGCTGCTTTCCCGAGCTCCCGCTGGGTACTGAGTTGCGAAGCTGGGGTTAGAACCGGTTTGGACTCCAGCACTGGTGCTCTCAAAACCTCAGTTTGCTGGGCTTTGGGAGACAGGGCAACATGGCAGCCAGGAGGATGGGCCCCCTTCCTCTAGAAGGAAATGTTCAGACTCAAGGTCAGGGGTTCACAACAGGCTCATCCCAGAATTACCAGAGGAACCAGCCCTGAAGGCAGGTTCTACCTTTAGCTCTTTTGTGCAGGTGAGAGGACTGAGGCCAGGGAAGGGGAGGTCCTTGCTCAGCAGGGTCCACCACGGGCGGAGCTTGGACTCCTGCGGTCTGTAGTCCGGTGAGGGTTGACCCGTGTCCTCCCACCTGTCCAGGAAAATGGGACACACCTGCGGTGTTTCCTTTAGTACCTTGCAAAGGAGAGCATGAGCCTCTCCTGGGAGCCTCCCTTATCCTGCCGTCTCTCCTGAGTCTCACCTGATAGGTCTGCCATAGGGTTTTCTTAAGCAGTTTGTGGGGTGTTTTGTTTTTAATGCTTAATCTTTTTTTTTTTTTTTTTTTTTTTGAACTGGTAATATTATCTGCCTGGCTCAAAAGTCAGAGGCTTTGTCCTGTCCACCTGATCTGCCCTGAAAGGTGGCCACTGTCTGTTAACAGTTTCCTATGTCTAAAGATCCTGGGCAAACAAAGCACACGTTTTCGCCCTGTGTGTGGTATTCGTCTCAGAGTATCCTGGTCCAGCCAGTGATGTGTAGGTCTCTACGCCGTGGCCACTGCACTGGGATGGATCCTTGTTTTCTCTAGGCCCTCCTTCGGGGGAACCAGGTTGTTTTCCATGCTCTGGTTGTGGCCGACACGGGCCCACGCCTCTGCCCACATGACAGTACAGGTGTGGGATCATCCCCTCAAGGTTTCCAGGTCACAGGGACGATGGCTCTTGAGAGCAGGTAGCCACTGGCAAATGGCTGTCCGCGGAGGTGTTGGGCCACAGGTGTCTCCCCGAAGTACTGACCCTGTGAAGCCCTTGGAGTTGACCCTGGAGGCGTGGCTCCGAAATCCGCTTCATCAGCAGCACCTGAGTGCTGGTTAGGGCCCCAGACTCCCTGCCCCACCTGGCCCCACATGGGGGCTCACAGGTGATCAAGAATGTTTGCGGGGCGGGGCGAGCTCTGTGAAATAGGGGAGGGGTCAGAGGGCAGATGTGAACTTGTACTTCCTCCTGGAGGGAGGACCCTCACAGCCCACCTGTCCGCCCCAGGGCCTGCTTCACAGAACCATGTCTACCAACGGCACAGAAGCCACCGCCAACACCCAGGCGACAGGAGAAGAACCGGTCCAGCAGGTGACGGAGGGCAGGGACCCGTGGGGTGAGGCTCCCCACACCAGGGTGGCAGGGAGCTGCTGGCAGCATGGGGGTGGGTGGGCAACAGATCTCTTTCTGCGGCTGAGGGTGAGCCATCACACAGACCCCGGACAGGTGGGGGCAGGGGCAGAACGGGGAATCCCGAAGGCTCTGGGGGAGATCTGGTGCCCGCTGGGAAACCGCCACCGGCCTCCCACCCCCACTGCTGTCCCGTCTGCAGGTGCTTGGAGGGTCATCCTAGGAAATCAGCCCGCATTTCCTCCCCCCTTCACAGCTTCCGAACAACTATGTAATAACCCTACGAACATGTCATTTGCATATGATAAATGACATGACCTTGGGAAGAGTGCTGCCCCGTGGTTTTTCGTCAACTACCAAGTTCCCTTCCGCAGCCATCAGCACCAAACGCTGTTGGGACATTCCTCCCCCAAAGAGACCCTGCCCCGTCAGCGCTCCCTCCTCGGCCCTCCTCCCCAGCAACAGCTCATGGGCTGTCGGCTCCGTGGGGTTGCCTGTTCTGGACATTTCGAATGGAATCCGGCCAGCTGAGACCCCTTTGTGCCTGGCTTCTCTCACTGAGCGTGTTTTGGGGGTTTATCTGCCTTGTAGCGGGTGTCAGCGCTTCATTCCTTTCTTAAAATTGTGGTAAAATAACACACAACAAAAAAAAACCTTACTTTTTTTTAGAAGATTTACTTATTTGACAGATCACAAGTAGGCAGAGAGGGAGGCAGAGAGAGGAGGAAACAGGCTCCCTGCAGGACGATGCTGAGATCATGACCTGAAGGCAGAGGCTTAACCCCTGAGCCACCCAGGCGCCCCCCCCCCAAACTATTTTGAAGTGTCTAGTTGAGTGGGATTAAATGCACTTGTGATGTACAACCACCACCATCAAATTCCAGATGGGAACCCGGTCCCCATTACCAGTAAGTCCTGTTCCTCCTGCCTCCAGCCCCTCACACCACTCATCTGCTTTCTGTATGAATTTCTCTCTTTTGGACGATTCACGTAAGCAGAAACTTAAATTTTTTAAAAAATTTTTATTTTTTTAATTTTAATTTTTATTATTTAAATTTTATATATTTATTTGACAGAGATCACGAGTAGGCAGAGAGGCAGGCAGAGAGAGAGAGGGAGAAGCAGGTTCCCTGCTGAGCAGATGGTCCTGTCTCCTTGTGGTTTTGGCCTCTCCCTACTGATCACTTTCACGCACCTGTTGACCACTTGGAGGCTGTGATGTTTTCCTTTCTTTCTTTTTTTTAAAGATTTTATTTATTTATTTGACAGAGATCACAAGTAAGGCAGAGAGGCAGGCAGAGAGAGGGGGGAAGCAGGCTCCCTGCTGAGCAGAGAGCCCCACACAAGGCTCAATTCCAGGACCCTGAGATCATGACCTGAGCCGAAGGCAGACACTTAATGACTGAGCCATGCAGGTGCCCCAAGGCTATGGATTTTTTTTTTTAAGATTTTATTTATTTATTTGACAGAGATCACAAGTAGACAGAGAGGCAGGCAGAGAGAGAGGAGGAAGCAGGCTTACCGCTGAGCAGAGAGCCTGATGCGGGGCTCGATCCCAGGCCCCTGAGATCATGACCCGAGCCGAAGGCAGCGGCTTAACCCACTGAGCCACCCAGGTGCCCGAGGCTATAGATTTTTAAAAACCTACTTAGAACCACCTGTTCTCTGATCCCCTCACCCAGCGATGGACATCTGGGCTGTCTCCACTTCTGGCCACTCAGAACGAGGCTGCAGGAACATTCATGTGCACCTTTTGTGTGGACATGTGTTTCCTGTCCCAGGTTAGATGCCTGAAAGTGGGCTTGCTGGATTGGAGGGGGGACTTCGGACTAACTCCTGTGAGGCCTCAGGGGTACAGGCCAGGCAGCTGGCCGGAGTCCATCTAAAGTTTGTGACTGACTGTAGGTGACTTCCTCTTTCCATGCCTCAGTTAACCCTTCCATAAAATGGGTGAACACTCCCTATCTCCAGGGGCTGCCGATTGAGTGAGGTCACACACAAGCTGTCCACACATCCCCTGTGAGTTCAGGCTTCTGCCAGCACCTTCCCACGAGTGATCTCTGCGATTCCTACTGGACAGGCATGATTCCCCATGTGATGGGTGGGGAAACGGAGCCTCAGAAGGGCTGTGTTGACTCTGTTCCGCTCTTATAGTATCAATGAACAGGAGTGGCCGTGTGGTATTAAAGCTTTATTTGTAGAACCAGCCAGCAATGGAATATTAGCCCCATAAAGGAATAAAGCACTGACCTCTTCCACGATGTGGAGGGACCCCGGGGACACCGAGCTCAGGGAGAGCAGCCAGACCCAGAAGGACACATCCTGCAGGACCCCACTCCCAGGAGGTCCCCAGAGGAGTCCCGTCCACACAGGCAGGAGATAGTGGGAGCCAAGGCTGGTGCAGGGGTTGGAGAGTCCGTGCTTCATGGGGACAGAGTCTCAGTTTGGGGAGATGGAAAGTTCTGGAGACAGAGTGGGGGTGGCTGCAGGACAGCGTGAGTGTTTTCACGCCGCTGAGCTCTGCACTGGAAATGGTTAAGATGGGAAGTTTTATACGTATTTTACCACAGTTAACAAACTTAAACACTGATGGCCCCCGAGCCCACGACGTTCGGGGGGAACCAGACACAGAAGGCCACACGGGGTGTGAGTCCATGTGTGTGACACGCCCAGAACAGGCTCCTCCTCGGACAGGAAGGGGGCTGGGGGAGGGGAGAACCAGGAGTGACCATTTTCTTGGAGTGATGGCCAAGTTCTAGAGTTAGCCACAGCCGTTGTACAACCTAATGAAAATACTAAAAACCTTGGAATCGTGCGTTATCAAATGGTGGCAGTAATGATCTGTGAACTCGATTCAGCTGTTAGGAAAAACCGGACAAGGATAAGAAGATCAGGTGTGGGCCCCCTGGGCTGTAGCTTGCGGACGCCGGGGGTAGACCTGGCTCTTGGCTCCGCGCAGCACGCAATGGGGGTCAAGTACGCGTTCAGACAGAGGAGAGGCAAGGCTAGGGTAGAGGAAGCGCCCATGGGGCAACCTCGAAGCAGTGGCTTGTGCAACCACCGGGATGCAGGGCAAGCCTGAGCTGAGGCGTGGCCTGGCCGGGACTGAAATCCACAGGGGCGCCCCACCCCCACCCCGCCCGGAGCCCCAGGCCCGGCCCGCTGAGCCGCTTGTCCCCACAGCCCAGCGTGGTGGACCGCGTGACCACCATGCCCCTCATCAGCTCCACCTGCAACATCGTGTCCGCCGCCTACACCTCCACCAAGGAGAGCCACCCCCACGTCAAGACTGTGTGCGACGCGGCCGAGAGGGGCGTGAAGACCCTCACCGCGGCGGCCGTCAGCGGGGCCCAGCCCATCCTCTCCAGGCTGGAGCCACAGAGTGAGTGACGCCCCGGGGAGCCTGGGACCCACCTCCTTGGCTGTTCGGAGTGGGGTGGGGGGGGTCTGCCCCACCCCTGGCCCTGTTCCCCGAAAGCAGCACCCTCCGGCCTTCCGGGCCCCGACGGGTGCACACGCAGTGACTGCCGATTCCTGTCCTGTCCCGTGTAGTCGCCTCGGCCAGTGAATACGCCCACAGGGGTCTGGACAAGCTAGAGGAGAACCTGCCCATCCTGCAGCAGCACACGGAGAAGGTAACTGAGCTCCGCCACCAGGAGCCGGTGGGGGACGGAGGCTCCGCGGGGGTGGGGGGCCTCCTGGGCTCTGGGATCTGTGGTCCTGACTCCTCGTCTCATAGATTAGATACATGTGACCGCTCCTCCCTGACCCTTCTTCGGTCTGTCCCCACCCCCACCTTGAATCTGGAGAATCTACACCCCGCTAGAGGAGTGATCGAAACCCCAGCCAGATCTCTTCAAAACCCCCGTGTGTCTGTCCCGCTTCCAACCCCACCAGCCTCTGCACTCTGTTCAGGAACATCCGTACCCGGGTGGACAGGGCACACATCTAGAAACAGAGTGCCTGCCTTGTGGAACTTCGATTCAGGGGAGGCCTGGGGAAGCAAATACAGTAAATGCTTCTGCCCCAGTCCTACCCCAGGCCCTTTGGATGTGCACTTCCTCCTTCACGAGCCAGACTTTCAGGTCTCTGTTCAAATCCTACCTCTTCAGCGGGCTTCCCTTCCCTCTTAAAGAAGGTCCTTCTAGCTCAGCTCTGTTGAGAACTGTCTCCGATGTCCATGTTCTTTCTCCGCACCATCCAGTATGGAAACCGCCAGGCATATGTGGCTACGGAGCACTCGGAGTGTGGCTGGTGTCACTGAGGAACTCAGTTGGCAATTTTAAATAGCGGCCCGTGGCCCGTGGCCAGCACCTCCGTAGCATGCCATGGACAGCTTCCCTGAGCCGTGAGTCACATACCACACAATGAGCTCATTGAAAGTCTACAACTCAGTGGTTCTAGTATATTCATGTTGTGTAACCATCACCACCCGTTTTAGAACATTCGTCACCCCAAAAGAAACCCCATATCCCTTAGCTGTTAATCTTCTTCCTGCCAAATGCTCCTGGCAACCACCATCTCCTTCCCGTCCATGGAGGGGCCTGTTCTGGGCGCGTCACACGCGTGGACTCACACCCCTCCCTGAGCATTGTGGGCTCGGGGTCCGTCTCCAGGGGGAGTGCCTGTCCGCAGCCGAGTGACAGTCCCGTGCGTGGGGGACATGTTGTGTGTATCTGTTCATCTGCTGATGGGCATTTAGGTTGTCCCTACTTCGGGGCTGTTTGAATATCGCTGGACATTTGTGCACCAGTTACATGAATCCTCTTAGAACAGAAAAATTGTCTTGAATCGTCTCTAATTGCACAGCTCTGTGGCATGAAGCCCGCTCACACCGTCCTGCAGCCACCCCCAACCTCCGTCTCCAGAACTTTCCATCTCCCCACACGGAGACTCTGTCCCCATGAAGCACGGACTCCCCACCCTCAGCCCCAGCCCCGGCTCCCACCCTCTCCTCACTGTCTGTGCGGACGGGACTCCTCTGGGGAACTCCTGGGAGTGGGGTCCTGCGGGACGGGTCCTTCTGGGTCTGGCTCTTCTTGCTGAGCCCCGTGTCCTTAGGGCCCCTCCACGTGGTGGCAGGTGGCAGGGTCCCTTCCTTTCTGAGGCTGAACAATATTCCGGAGTGTGGATGGACCTTGTTCTTCTCGCATCTGTCAGCGGATTGCTTCCACCCTGTGGGGCTTGTGAGTCGCGCTGAGAGGCGGGCTGAACAGGGGCGTCCCAGTGGTATGGGCTTGTAGGGCTCCCTGCCATCCCAAGGGCTTTTTAACTGCGTGTTTGTCCTCCCGAGTTGGGGAGGGCCAGGCTGCTTGGTGGCTCTGTCTGGGGCCCACCGTCTAGCGTGGGGCACAGTAGATGCTTAATCTCCATGTTCGCCTCATGGGACACACGGCTACGCTCTTCGTGTCCGGTTGTCTCCCACCAGAATTCAGTGGTACGGCTGTCCTGGTTCTCCGGGCTCTGCCCCCAGGCCCCCCCCCCCGGATAGCGGGCTCCCCTGCTCGGCCGGAGACTGCCCTACACCACGTCCCCCAGAGGCGGACCCCACCTGCTCACGCAGGACTTGGTGTAGCGGGGACCGGGGTCTCCCCAGCAAAGGCCATGAGGAGGCTGGGTGGGCTTGGAAGGTGGAAACTGCCCAGTTCACAGAAGGCTGGAGAAGCTTCCCTGTAGAGCCAGCTCCTTGGGGCCGGGCGCTTGCGAGAATTTCTCTGTCCGGTTGCCGCCCCACGAGGCCAGCATTCCTGCCGTTTATAGAAGGGATGAGCTGGGGTGAAGCCCTCCAAGGTCGTCCAGCAGAGCTGCTCCCGGCTCAGAGGCGCCTCTGGACTCCTATGATGTCACCTCCGCCCCAGGGTCGCCCCAGGAGGAGGCAGTGCTCCCCAGTTCTGCCAGACGCGTGCTGTGGTCAGCTGGGGGACAGCCCCAGTGGCTACCTTTTCCCACCCGGAGGAAACGAATTCCCGTGGACACGGGAGGTCTAGGTGTTCCGGGGGGCGCCAGCTGCCCCCCGAGAAGGGTGGGAATGGGGGTGGTGGTGTGGCTTTGGGCTTTGCGGAGAGCTGTCCGCCCGGCGGTCTGCTCAGAGGCTTAGACTGGAGCCTCCCGTGCGGGTCCGCGAACAGCCACTGTGTGCGGCAGCCTCTCCCGCGATCCCAGGGCCGTTCTCGGGCGGCAGGTCGGGCCCTGCACCTGCGGTGCTAAATACAGTTTCCGTCACACGTGGACACGCCCACGCGTTTCGACGCCCGGGGCAGCTTTTACTCCACCAGGGGCAGAGTTAGTCGTTGTCACGGAGGTGGCCAGCCTGCCCATCTCCGGAGAAAGTTACCAACCCCGTGACTACGCTGCTGCTAACCCAGGTCAGAGGCGGTGGAGTCACAGTACCAGGTTAACATCCAGGTTCTGCCTTTGGGCCCGGACACCCCTTGCCGAGACAGCTGCTTAGCCCCCCAGCCTCAGTTTCTTGTCTGAGGAATGGGTACGCGCCTTCCTCTTAGGGCTTTATAGGGCAGAAGCGGGTCCATCCTCTGAAGGCTCAGAGCAGCGCCCGTCTCCTACGGAGTGTTGGTTTTTACCGTTTTAACACAAGCTTCAGGAATAAATCCACAAGCGTGGTGACCTTTTGGGGCACAGAGCCCCATTTGCCGTGCGGAGTTGAAGGTGGTTACTGTGTTCTGGGAGTTCATGGAGCCAAATTTTAGACACCTGCATGCATCCTCTGTGTCGCTTTGCTTTTGCTCGGGGCGCCTCTGTCCTGGTCTCCCCTCGGGGGCACCGCTGACTGTTCTCTGGGGTGCAGAGCAGCATCCCTGCCCTGTCCCCTTTATGGCAGGAGCTCCCCACCCACCCCTTCACCCCCGTGTGACAACCAGACATGTCCCCAGACACTGCCCAGCATCCCCTGGGGACAGAATCACCCTAGATGAGAGCCACTGCCCTAAGGGAGTTGGCCCACAGATGGTCCCTCCCACCAGGATTATGGTTCTTAGCGCGGGACGGGGCGGTCACTTCCGGGGCTGTCTTAGTCTCTTCTGCCCCATGGATGGAGCCGTTAAGCCAAGCACTGGTCTAACCCATTGTGCCCGTTTGCTGAGCCACTGACCCAGGAACTTCCTGTCCCCCCATCCCGGAGGCCAGAAGTCCAAGAAGGGTAGCTGCTTCCTCTGGAGGCCCCTGCTTCACTCCCAGACTCTGGCCTCGCCTGATCTCCCCTCTGTGTCCTGGTTTCTCTTTGAAGACCTTCTCTCCAGATTATCACATTCTGTGGTCCTGGGGGTCAGGGTCCAATGCACAGTCCCCTGTAATGCTGTGGGTAAAGAAATGGAAGCACAGAGAGGTGGAGTGAGTTCCCTGAGGCCCCACAGCCAGGACCTAGCAAACCAGGATTCACCCCAGGCTCCAGAGCTCAACGTCTTCACTGCTGGGTCGCATGTTGACCCTTGGGAGTCACCCAGGAACTGGAACTCCTCCTTTTGGGGTCCTTGGAGGCTGGGGTGCAGGGGTGGGGGTCCTCAGAGAGGACAGAGATGCTGACGCTGCCTCTGTTGTAGGTTTTGGCTGACACCAAGGAGCTCGTCTCGTCCAAGGTGTCGGGGGCCCGAGAAGCCGTGTCCAGCGCCAAGGACACAGTGGCTACGCGAGTGACGGGGGCGGTTGACATGACCCGGGGTGCCGTGCAGACTGGTGTGGATGCGACCAAATCCGCAGTGACCAGCGGCGTCCAGTCAGTCATGGGCTCCCGTGTGGGCCAGATGGTGCTGAGCGGGGTGGACACGGTGCTGGGCAAGTCGGAGGAGTGGGTGGACAACCACCTGCCCATGACGGATGCTGAGCTGGGTGAGTGCGGCCCTCGTGTCCAGACGCCCCCACCCTGCCAGACCTCCCCCCACCCACCCAACTGGGGTCTGTCCCTCCATGCCATCTCAACCCTGCCACCTTTCCCTCAGATTTGCTGTAGCCCCTTGTCAGTGCCCCCCTGACCAGTGAGTGCAGTGGCCTCCTCCCTGGCCCCCAATGTCTCTTCTCTTTGAAGCAACCACTAGAGGGCCCCTGTGAGCACCAGAGCCTGGTTCTGTCCTCCTGCCCACAGCCCTTGGGGTCTCCCACCTTCTGTTGGGTAGAAACCCAAGTCCTCCCCATGAACCCCCCCCCATGCACTTATCTACCTCCCCTCCTTCATTCTGCTCCAGCCACACTGACTCATTGCTGACCTTGACATGCTCCCACCCCAGGGCCTTTGCATCAGCTCTTCCCCTCTACTGGGAGCATTCTTCCCCTAGACACCCTTCCACCTCCAGCTCTGCTCAGATGCCACCTCCCCAGTGAAGCTCAGATCGCCCCTTCCCTTGTCCAGACTGTGTCTTGAGGCCTGCCCCCGTCCCCTCCTGGCTGGGCTCTGTTGTTTCTCTCCGGCACTCGTTATCAGCCCCACAAAGCAGCTGCACATTGTCTTGGTCGCTGCTGTGTGCCACGTCTAGAATGGGGCCTGGCACTCAGCAGGCATTCAGACTCTTCTCTGTCACTCCCCCTCCACCCCTGCCCCAGGCATGCATTTGTCCATTCGGATGTTCCTTGAATATCGGCTGTGTGGCCAAGTCCTGGGGACACCACAGTGGACCGAATTCTGCCCTCGGGGAACTCACAGTATAAAATACAAGGAAAGCAGGTTAAAGGAGAGATTTCGAGGGGAGAGGATTGGGTAGATGTTTCTGAGGAGGTAACACGACCACGAATGCAGCAAGCGAACGAGCTAGGTAGCTCCATGGATGTCAGGGTGGAGAGAAGGGGCAATACCAAGGTCCGGGGGCAGGACCTGCTTGGTGGGTTAGAGGAATAGCAAGGCAGAGTGGGCAGTGGGAGTTGGGAAGGGGGACAGGGCAGGTTGTGCACGGCCTAGGGAATCCAGGGGAGGACTTGGTTTTACCCCAAGGGAGGTGGGAGTCCTGGAGGGCTGTGGGCAGAGGCCCCGGGACCTGACTTGTGTGCGCATGGGTGCCCTCTGGTGGCCACTGAGAGGAGGGCCGGCTGGGGTTTGAGGGCAGGACTGGGACCAGCGCTGGGCGCCTGCCGGTGTGGTGGGGACTGGTCCAGGTGGAGGCAGGAGGAGATAGACAAACCGGGGATGAAACTGTTGAGACAAAGCAGTGTCCTGTGTGGCCCACCATTGGCTCTCGTACCCGTGGCTCTTGGGACTTTGGCCATGCCGCGGTGCAGACTCTGGTGCCCACAGCTGTGAGGGCCCGCGGGGCTGCCTCCGAACTAGACGCCACGCTCCATCCAGCTTTGGCCAGAGTTGGTTGGTTTGGATAAGGAGCCAGACATTTGGAACAATTGGAAGGAGCTGCAGGACAGATCAGATTGTGGGGATTCCTGAGGGCAGCACCGTGGGCATTCGGAGCTGGGTCATTCTTTGTGGGGGTGTCCTGGGTGCTGGGCGGGGGTGGAGCAGCGTCCCTGGCCCCACCCCCTCGATGCCCGAAGCACCCCCCCAGGGCGACCAGGACAGGCGTCTCCAGACACCGCCCTGCAACCCCTCCCGGGTGAAATGCCCTGCTTCCCCTGGAACTTCGCACAGGGGGAATCGTGTGGTTCCGTGGTGGGTGAGCACCTCCGCCTCGGTCTCGACTTCCTCGTTGGACTGGGATTGGGATCCCAAGATGTCGCTCCTCTAAGTGCCCCTTCTTTCTCCGGTAGCTAGAAAATTGTCTTGGAGGGAGTTGTCTGGGGCGGCTTGGATGAGCCCAGGTGCAGGTTGTGGAGGAAAAGCAGGGCAGGTGGCTGGCTTCCCCCCTTTATTTTGTTATTTATTTATTTAAAGACTTTATTTATTTATTTGATAGAGAGCGAGAGAGGGAACACAAGCAGGGGGAGAGGGAGAAGGAGGTTCCCCGCCCAGCTGGGATTCTGATGTGGGGCTGGATCCCAGGACCCCGGGATCATGATCTGAGCCAAAGGCAGGCACTTAAGGACCGAGCCCCCAGGCGCCCCTCCCCATCTATTTATTTTGGCATCACGGGCTGGTTTGCCATCCTCGCCCACTGTCATTAGTGGGTGTTTATGTTATGGGTGTGGATGTGAAGATTCACGGGACATATTCCAATCCTACACACTTTATTGACCTTTCTCTTGTCCCGCTACTTTTGGCTGCTCAGAGACCCCCGTCGAGTTGGCTCTGAGTGTCCATGATTCTCCCTGGGAATCTTCCAGGAAACGGGGTGGTCCTTTGCTCTCCGGAGAAACTTGATGTCTCAGGCGGGCTGGGAATCTAAAGCCCTGAGACGTGTGGCTTGAGCATGGCATGTCACTTGTCCTTTGAGGGTCCAGAACCCAACCCCAGGCCTCTCAAAGGAAGGGCGCTGCTGGCCCATGGTCGGTGCTGAAGCCAGGCAGAACCAGCTGTGGGTCTCTGCCCCTGAAGGCAGGGGGAGAAGGCAGGGTCTGCTTGGAGGAAGATCCTGAGCCAGGCTGGGGGGCCACTGCAGAGAACAGATCCTCTGACCAGCCTTGCTTCTGTATTGGTTCCTTGTTTCCGCGGGGTGAGGGTGAAACCATTGTACGTAGGGGTGCTTATGGTTTTGGGGGGTGAGGGGTGTTTAGTTGGGGGAACGTATGAGCTTCATTCTTTTTAAATGTCACCGTGAAATGATTCTTCCATGGCATCCTCTTCCCCAGCCGACTGACTGGTCAGACTACCTCCATGCTGCATCTGGCCTACCACTTGCATTTGTAAATAAAGTTTTATTGGCACACGGCCACACGCATTTACATGCATGTGGTCTGTGAGTGTTTTTGCATTGAGGTGCGGTATAACTCCCTGCAAAGACCAAAACACAGACTGGCTGCATACAGAAAAAGTTCAGCGACCCCTGGGTTATGTTCTGGAAGTATGTTCTTCTGGAATTTGTAATGTTCATAGAAACAACTGAAATCCCTGGATTGAAGGCTTACCTTGATTAAACAACAGGTCAGTGACTGCCTGTGGGATTTTGTTCCTTGTTTTTTCCCATCTTTTGTTTCTGGAACAGTGGCTGGCCAAAAGAGATGCAGAGCTAGAACTAGCTAGAACTAGCTAGGTGGCTACGTGGAGAGCTCACTTCCCAGAAGAGCCAGGCTCTTCCTGCCTGGCTG
Organism: Neogale vison; assembly: GCF_020171115.1. Classification (NCBI taxonomy): domain Eukaryota; kingdom Metazoa; phylum Chordata; class Mammalia; order Carnivora; family Mustelidae; genus Neogale; species Neogale vison. The sequence continues at coordinate 221,127,112 of NC_058096.1, forward strand.
GGGGCACATCTGTGGTGCCCTGGCCCCATGTTCCTTAGTATGTATTTGATACTTTTTAAAATCAGCATTTTCCGATTCTTTTAGAAAGGAAACTTTAGCACTTAAAGAAAACAGGACGCCATACCATCTGCTATAAATTGGTCACAAAAACACCTAATGTTCATTTGGGTTCCTTTTTTCAGTATGAGGTCCAGATGTCACAATTCAGACAGCTCTGACTCTGGTGGTCGTAAGGAAGGGGGAACTGAGGCTTATTGGCAAAATCACTTTGGTGTAAAGCAGGGAGTGGCAGGTGTTTTCTTAACCAGATGGTAAACATTTTTGGCTTTTGGGGACAGTTAGTCTCTGTTGCAACTAGTTAAGTCTGCTGTTTACACAGTAGCACAGAAGAGAGGTAAATGAATGGGTGTGATTGTGTGCCAATAAAACTTTATTTATAGAGACAGGTGACATTCGGCCTGGGGGCTGCAGTCTGCAGACCCCTGCTCTAGGGCGTTAGTCAGGAGGTTTGGAGTCAAATCCTTATCAGGTTATTTACAGAACTCAGGCTTGTACCTACTCTGTTAAAGTTGAAAAGGAGCAGACCCACTAGGATAAAATCAGGACGGGCAGTTTCCATCCTGCCCTGTTGCAATGACACAGGCTCTCTCTGGACTAGATATTCCTTCCTTTCCCTGCTTTTAAGACAGTTCTCATGTGGCTCAGACCTGCCCCCAGTAAGTATTAGGGTTAAGAACCTGGTGTCAGGCCTGGCTTCAAATCCTGACTTGCCACTGCCTGGCTGCGGGACCTCGGGAAGTCACTTCCCCTGCAAGTCCCTGTTTCCTCGTCTGTAAAAACGGGGTAACGGTGCCTCCCTTACGGAGCTGTTGAGGTTTAAAGAGAACAGTGGGGGAAGCACCTAGAACCTTGTGAAAGGTCGGCCATGTAATAGATGCGGGATGCTAATACAGGACTGGCCAGCTTTTTTCTGCAAAGGAGCAGATAGTATTTCAGTGTCCACAGGCCAAGAGGCCGCTAACTCCACCACTGTAGTTTGAAAGTGGGTGTAGATGTATATAACTGATCTGCAGAGCTGTGCCCCAGCGTGGTGCAAAACCGGAGGCTGAGCGGATGTGCCCGAGGGCCTTGGTTTGCAGACTCACACGCTTAATCCTAGCCACGTCGGTTCCCAGCATACCCATTTCGCAGATGGGGAAAACCAAGGCCGGGGACTCCGGTGCAAGGCTTCCCAGCTTGCGAGAGGCAGCCCTGGGACAGAGAACCCTCAGCAGCGTGTGGGCAAGCCTGCGCGGGCCACGAACCCACGTGTGCACCCCGCCTCGGCGCCCCGACCGCGAGCCAGAGCTGCGCGGGCTGCCGCCACCGCCTCCCGGCCTTGACGCGGCATCTCGTGCTTCCTCCCCGCAGCCCGCCTCGCCACGTCCCTGGAGGGCTTCGACATCGCGTCGGTGCAGCAGCAGCGGCAGGAGCAGAGCTACTTCGTGCGCCTGGGCTCCCTGTCGGAGCGGCTGCGCCAGCGGGCCTACGCGCACTCGCTGGGCAAACTGCAGCTCACGCGCCAGCGTGCGCAGGAGGCGCTGGTGCAGCTGGCGCAGGCGCTCAGCCTGGTGAGACCCCCACCCCTTCCCCCACCCCTGTGCGTCTCCGCCTGGGCGGGACCTCACACCTGGACCGCTTGGGGGGGCGAGAGAGGCTGTCCGCCAGCTCGGGTGGGAGGTGGGGGTGTGGGCTGTGGGGTGTGTGTGTGTGTGTGTGTGTCAGGGCTCCAGCATAGGAATTGGGGGGATGCAGTTCAGCCCACGACCGCGGGACTGGCCGGCGGAGACCCTCCCAGCTGTGGTCCAAGGGACCAGCGGGCGGCAAGAGCGTGAACCCCTGAGCGTGAGATGCGTTTTGGTTCCGTTTAAAGCCCCCAAATTGCCCGTTTTTAAGCGTAGGGTTTGGGGAGTTTTACAAGTAGAAAGACACGTAACCAGCACCGCAGTCCAGATGTGGAATGGATGCCTTCGCCTGGGAAGGTCCTCTCCGCTGTCACATCCTGCCCCCGCCCAGAGCTCTGTCCCTTCTGGAAAGAGCTGGGTTCCTGCCGCCTGCCTCTTCCCTTAGCCGCCTCCGCTCAGCGCTCGCCCCTCTGTCAGTTTCTGATTGGGGTAAACCACACACAGCGTTAAAGGTGTCATCAGAAGCACTTCCAGTGCACAGCTCGGTGGCACATGAAGCACACTCACACTCATGCAACAATCCTCACCCTCCGTTTCCAGAACATTCCATCTCCCCACACGGAGACTCTGTCCCCATGAAGCACGGACTCCCCACCCTTTGACCCAGCCCCGGCTCCCACCCTTTCCTCTCTGTCTGTGCGGAGGGGACTCCTCTGGGGACCTCCTGGGAGTGGGGTCCTGCGGGACGGGTCCTTCTGGGTCTGGCTGTTCTCACTGAGCCCTGTGTCCTCGGGGTCCCTCCACGTCGTGGTGGCAGGGGTGAGGGTCCCTTCTTTTTTAGGGCTGAAGAACATTGCACTGGAGCACTTTAAGGTCCTGCCTGTGTTCTTCCTGCTGACATTCTGTTGGCCAGAGTCAGACCTGAGGCCCTGGCCCAGGCATAAGGAATCTGTCAGGTTCTCCTTGTGCCAGACAGACTGGTAGGAGCTGCAGAGAATTTTGGCCACTTGCACGCACGATGGTGATGAAACCGTAGCCGTCCAAAGCCTCTGTGAGAATAGCATCCCTCCCGCCTTCCTCGCCTTCGCGGATCAGCTCATCTTGGATAGGAGGAGGGTGCTGTGGCTGCTCCTGGGACGTGCACGGGGCTCTGCCGGCCCTGGTCAGGCGCTGGAGGCAGTCGCTCTCCTGTGTCCGGCTCTCACTCTCTCTCTCCTTGTTCTCCTGTCCCAGATGGAAAATGTCAAGCAAGGAGTCGATCAGAAGCTGGTGGAGGGCCAGGAGAAACTACACCAGATGTGGCTCAACTGGAACCAGAAGGAGCTCCAGGGCACAGAGGCGAACCCAGCCAAACTAGAGGTACCAGCCTGGGGGACACATGGAATGCTTAGGGCACTAACTTCCCTCTCCATGCCCCTGCTGGATGGACTTACCTGCGTGGAATGCTTTCCGTATCCTCTCCTCCCATTCGCTGCCTTCAGGACACACCAGCACCTCCTCCAGGAAGCCCACCTAGATTTCCTCTCTTGGGTGTGGGTGTTGCTTTTGAACTGTGATATGCTTGACAGTGATGTCTCTCAACCTGCCAAAATTCTAAGCCACATCTCTTTCACCTTCTCCTTTATCCCGGTGTCACTGAGCCCTCCCTATTCCCCTGCCTGGCTCCTTGTGACGACTTCCCACTAACGTCCTCTGGTCCGTCCCATCCGTCCCAGGTGTTGGCCTCTCCTGCCGCGCCCTTTCACCGCCTCTGCCGTCCCCCATGGACGCTTCCCTTGAGTCAACACCTTACGTGACTCTTGCGCCCCCATTATGAACGTCCCTCGGTCTCTGGGTTCGTGGGGGTGGGGGGAGGGGGGAGGAGCCACCTGCTCCGTGGGGTTGAGGTTTCTTTGGGGGGAGTGATGGAATGTTCTGGAGGTGGAGGTGGTGGTTTGCACAACCTTGCGAATATACGAGAAATTATGGCATTGCACACTTAAAAGGGCGGATTCTCTGATCTGTGTTAACACTCCTGTGTAAAAAAGTTGAGTTCCTCTGTCACGTACACACAGCATTACACATCGATGTTCAAACAGGTAGCACCGATACCGGTGCACACGGTTAGCCTTCAGACCCAAACCACCCAAAACCGTCTCCCTTTCCCCCACGGCTGTGGGCGGCCCCAGGAGCTGTGGATGTTGACTCTGGTCGGCTCCTCCCTGCCATGTTCAAGTCCAGAGCACGCTGTGACAGGTGCGGGCAAAGTCCTGCCGCCCAGCCTGCCCTCTTCCCTGCATGGGGGAGGGAGGTTAAGGTCCCGATTTGCACATGGACACTGCGGCCCTTCGCACCACGTACGACTTCTGCCTAGAAGGTTCTCCCAGACCTCTTTTTTAAAAACAACAACAACAAAAAACTTTAAAAGTGGAGATAAAAAGTGCAGTGTCTTGTACTTAAGAAAAAAAGTTTTACTGAGTTAAAATTCACGGACTCGAAAGTCCCCCATCTGTACAATTCAGTAGTTTTCAGTGTATTTGCAGGGTTGTGAGACCGTCCCTGTGACCCGTTTGGCACATTCCCGCCGACCCGAAAGGAGATCTTGTCCCCATCAGTAGTCACTTGCCCCTCCCGGCCCCTGGCCCCAGGAGCCCCCTTCCTGTCCGTGGAGGAGCCTGCTCTGGGCTTGTCACACCAGTGGACTCACTCCTTCTGTGTCTGTGCCTGGGTCCCTCCCTGCGCGTCGTGGGCTCAGGGTCCGTTCCCAGGGCCGCATATGTGGGCGCCTCGCTTGTGCCCGCAGCTGTGGGACGCGCCAGTGCGTGGGTGGGTCATGTGTTTTTACCTGTTTGCCAGATGATGGACGTATGGGTGGTCTCCACTTGGCCTCCTGTGGACAATGCCTTATGAACCAGTCTTGTACGGACGTGTGTTTCTGATTTTCTTGGGTGGGGGGATTCCTAGGAGGGGAGTTGCTGGACTCTTGGCAACTCGGGAGGTTGGACAGTTGCAAGGACCACCAGGCTGTCTTCCAAAGTGACCGCACCACCAGCCACGTCTGGGGCCCCCGGGTCCTCCCCGTCGCCGCCAACACCTGTCACTTCTTGATCCCACTCATCCTCGTGGGCGCGAGGTGACGCCTCCTGGCAGGCCTGCCCCCGTTTCCCCGACGGCTGGTGGAGTTGAACCTGGCTGTGCTCGTTGGCCGCTGCTGACTGCATGTGGAAAGATGCCTCCGCCTCTTTCCCACTTTGGTACCTCGGTCTCGTGGTTCCAGACTCAGAAGAGCTGGTATCCCGGACCACCGCAGGGAAGGGCTCCTGGGAGGTCGGCGGGAGAAGCCTCTCCCGGCGCCGGCTTGGGCTCCAGCTGCCCCCAGCGCGCTTGGTCCTGATCAGCCGCCCCTTCTCAGCAGGTGGAGACCCGGACGCTCACCATGTTCCGCGACATCACACAGCAGCTGCAGAGCACCTGCGCCTCGCTGGGCTCCAGCATCCAGGGGCTGCCCAGCCACGTGAAGGACCAGGTGCAGCAGGCCCACCGCCACGTGGAGGACCTCCAGGCCACCTTCGCGGGCATCCATTCCTTCCAGGACCTTTCCAGTGCGATCCTGACACAGAGCCGGGAGCAGGTGGCCAAGGCCCGAGAAGCGCTTGACCACATGGTTGAGTACGTGGCCCAGAACACGCCCATCACGTGGCTGGTGGGACCCTTCGCCCCGGGTATCGTTGAGAAAGCCCCGGAAGAGAAGAAGTAGGACGGGAAGGAGGGACTTAGTCTCCCCCGGAGGGGCGGGCCCGAGCCCTGCGCCTGAGCCCTGCACCCCCCGCCCCAGCCCATCTCTGCTGCCACCTGGGAAGCTGGAAACTGACCCGTCCTTACCCCTCCCTGCGCTCAGAGGCAGCGCGGCCTGAGCCTCACCTCCTCGGTCATCGGGGAAGTTTCCAGAAAAAAAAATGCTTTTTAGGAGGTCCTCCGTCTCCCTGGTTTCTTTTTTCTTAAAAAACCGGGGACAAATCAAAAACAACAACAAAAAAAAACAGGGACAGATTTCTTCTATCCCAGCCTCCTTTTCTAAATCACACCCCTGGATAGCGGCCTTTAACTAACAGGCTTGGGACTTCTGGCCTCTGAAGTGGGGGATGGGATGGAGGCAGAGCCGCTGTGGCCCGTCCTAGAGGAGATGGGGACTGAGGTCGGCCTGACTGGCGGTAGGCGCGGGGGGCTTCAGCATTGCCTTAATAAATTTTACCTGCAGCTAAGTGTGGGCCGTGTGCACGTGTGTGTGTGTGTGCGTGTGCTCACTCACACGTGTTCCCCCCAAGAGCTGGGCAGTGCAGGGGTCTCTGTGTGGCCTTCTTGGCCCCTCCCCTGCTCTGCTCACAAGTATGTGAACTGGACCGGGCCAGACCTGGGGCGGGGCTCCAGGGTTCATCTCCCCCACCCTGAGCCTTGCCCCCTGGGCCGTGTTCTGGGGCACTGGCAGAAGCAGAAGGCCGGCTGCTTTTCCCAGACCTTCCTAGGTGTGGGGGGGAGGGGTGTGGCAAGTGGCCCCCCAAAGATGGCCACGTCCCGATGCCCAGGATCTGTGACTGTGGTCCCTCAGGCAGAGGGGACTGTGCAAATGGGATTCAGTGAGGGATCTGGAGATGGGGGCAGGATGGTCCTGATGATTGGGTGGGGGCCCTCCTGTCATCATGAGGTTCCTTATGAGCAGGAGGCTGGAGGGCGGGTCGGAGAAGGTGAGGACAGAGGCAGAGGTCAGGATTTGAGATGGGCGGGTGTTCTCTCCACCCTGAAGATGGGGGAAGGGATCTCAGGCCTGGAGAAGTGGGAGAAGTCAGGGAAACGGGATCCCCCCCACCCTGAGCATCTAGAAGGATCCAGTCCTGCCAACACCTTGGTCTTGGCCCCGTAAGGCTCATTTCAGACTTCTGACCTCCAGAACTGGGAGGTGACAGGTGTGTGGTGTTCGCAGCCTCTGAGTCGGCCTGCCTTGTTAGAGCCGCCCCTGGAGACTCGTCCCGGACCAGGGAGCTCCTGGTTGCCCCTCGACAGACCCCAGCTCGGAGATTTCTGGAAGTTCCGTCCCCTTCTGTGCCTGGCCGTGTGCCCACTGCCGTGCTCACATCTCCTTAGAAAACGCTGCAACCGAATCCTTCCGTTGTGCCCACTCTGGCCCAGGGCTTGTCCCACGTGTGTCACACACCAACCCTCTTAATCGCCTCCGCTCTGCGGGTTAGGTGTCGCAGCTTTACGGATGAAGGGCCGGGAGCACACTGCCGGGCGGGGGCTTGCCTCTCGGTGCGCCCCTGATGGCGGAGTCCTGCTCCTGTCCCTTGCACGCTCCCGAGGACGGGCATCCTGTGCTCTAGCTTGGGATGGGGCATGGGTGTACCAGCCCGCTCCCTGGTCCCCTTGCGAGCGACCCTCTAACCTTCAGGGTGATCACCCGAGGCCAGCTTCTCCCAGACCTGGAGCAAAGATTGCGGATGACGGCGCGTTTGAATAACCTGGTACTTAGGTTTTCTTAGGGTCTCCCCCGCAGCACCGGTGACATTGGGGCTGAGTTGCTTTTCTGGGGGCCACCCTGGGCACCTTGCCCCACACAGTTGATGTCAAGGGCACTGCCCCTCCCCCAAGGGGTGACCACCACGGGTGTCCTCAGACGCGGGCGCCTGGGGAGAACCATCAAGTCAGCTGGCTTCGCCCCAAACACTTCTTTTTTTGTCTTTTTTGCTTTAGTGAGTCCCCGAGATTCCCCATACAGGCCCCCTAATCTGTCAGGGAGCAAATCTCTTTCCGCACCTAACAGCGCCAAGCCAGCATTGGGTGTGGCTGGGAGCCGGGCACTGCTCTGAGCCCCCAGGCGCAGCCCCTGGCCGATGTCCCAGCCTCGTCTCAACCCTCGCACTGAGCTTCCCATTTTGTGGATGGGGAAACTGAGGCAGGTAGTAGTCCAGTCGTTTCCTCGAAGTCTCCCGGTCAGTAAGGGTCTGGCAGGCGGGTCTGGGCCCTTGTCTTCCTGTGTGCATCCCTGACTTGCCCGAGGATGGCAGCGGGTGGGCTGCCCCGCCCCCCCAGCCCTTCGTGGCTCCCTCTGCAAATGGGGTGTACTGGTTAGCTCTTGCTTTGTGACACGTCAGCACTAACTTCGTGGCTTTAAACACGAAGTTAGTCCCATTCTCTCAAAAAAGTCATTGTGATGTCGTTACGGGACCGTTGCTTGTCATGGGTGGCATCTGTTATGTCTGTTCCGTTCCACCGGATGAGAGACTGCAGGCTTTTCTTTATGTTAAAAAAAAAAATAAAAGTAATGTCGATAGTCCTGGGATAAAATAAAGGGGGAGGTGGGAGGTGGGAGGGTCTTGTCTTTTGCAAACTCTGGGCTCTTGTTGTGTCAAATGTGGGGGACGTGGGTGGCCAGGTTGCCAGTGGGGAGGGTGGAGGGAGGGATGGCAGGTACAGGGGAAGGCAAGACAGGTCTCCTGTACACTTGATCTTGACCTTGGCTTATTCCTGGAGGTTGGGGATTCTCTGAGCAGCTTTGCACTCTCCTTGGTCTCCTCCCTTAAGAGCTGGACCCTCTGGGGTCTTAAATGCTCCTCTCACCTGCTTAGCTCACTCCAGCAACTCGTCCAGAAAACACATACGAGAAGATCCCAGCCTGGCCTGGGGGGACCCTAGAGAGCAGCGTATAATGACGTAGGTTCTGTAAATTTCAGCTCTGCCCCTTTCCATGGGACTTGACCTGGTCACCTCTCTGAGCCTCAGTGGAGTGGGTGTGAAAAGCCTCCTCTCCACTGTGCCTGGGTGGCTCAGTCGGCTAAGCATCTGCCTTCTGCTCGGGTCATGATCCCAGAGTCCCCGGGATGGAGTCCTGCCTCAGGCTTGCTGCCCGCTCGCTTCTCCCTCTGCCACACACCCCACTCTCCTGCTCACACATTCACTCTTAAATAAATAAATTAAAATCTTAAAAAAAAAAAAGCCTCTTCCTGGTGGATAGAAGGGGCTTGGCACAGTCCCTTTGTCACCCGAGACCCCCCATGCTCACTGTTCTTAATGCCTCATGTGTGTTTGGACATACATAAAGTAGATGGTCAAAAGAGTTGGCTGTTTCTGCTTTTCCTGGATCTGAAGATTAAATATTGTGGGTGGAGGGTGGAAGTTGGTGAGGGGGATTGAAAGGTACAGATCCGGGTGGCTCAGTGGGTTAAAGCCTCTGCTTTCCGCTCAGGTCATGATCCCAGGGTCCTGGGATCGAGCCCCGCATCAGGCTCTCCATTCAGCAGGGAGCCTGCTTCCCCCTCTCTCTCTGCCTACTTGTGATCTCTGCCTGTCAAATACATAAATAAAATCTAAGAAAAAAAAAAAAGAAGAAGAAGAAAGGTACAGATCCCAGATAGAAAAGAAATCAGTCCCAGGAATGTAACAACAGCGTTGTGACTGTAATCAACACCGTATCGTAAACTTCAAAGTTGCTAAGAGGGTAGACCTGAACCCTTCCCATCACAAGAGAAACAACTGGCTAGGACAGACACGTACTAGACTACTGGCCACTAGACTTATGTGCAACATAGACCCCTATCAAATCATTATGTTCTCCACCTAAAAGGACTACTGTGCTCTCTTCCAAGTGTATCTTAATTAAAAAAAAAAAAAGGTGCAACATTTTGGGGCAATATGAGAATAAGCAGATGCAATCACAAATTCAAAATTAGATACACACCAGAAAACCTGCCTCTCAAACTTGGTAGTGAATACTTTCTACCTGCAGTTGCTGTGCAAAATTATTTAGACTCAAAGCGCAAATTCTCACAAGCCAAAGGGCCATTTGTTCGCTTGTGTGTTTGCCTGGCCTGTGAGCTCAGAAAAGTTTACTTTTTCCTTTATTTATTTAAGTAAGCTCTACCCCCAATAGGGGGCTTGAACTTGTAACCGCCAGATCAAGAGTCCTCTACGGAGCCTGCCAGGTGCCCCAGAAAAGTTTTCTTTATTTTTTTTTTAAGATTTTATTTATTTATTTGAGAGATCACAAGTAGGCAGAGAGGCAGGCAGGGAAAGGGGGAAAGCAGGCTCCCTGCCCCATGTGGGGCTCGATCCCAGGACCCTGAGACCATGACCTGAGCCGAATGCAGAGGCTTAACCCACTGAGCTACCCAGGTGCCCCCCAAAGTTTTCATTTTTAAAGGGTGTTAAAGCAAACAAAAATATGCAACAAAGACTGCCCCCAATGCCTAAAATACTACCTGACCCTTTATAGGGAAAGCTTGCCAGCCCCTGCTTGACCCCTTCCTGTCATGTCTTACTGCTTAGACAAGAATATTTTTCCTAGTACTTAAAAGCTGCAGTGTGTTTCACGCTCATGTTACTAGGGCTAAGCGTAACAGTGGCAGTTTGGGGGGGCAGGAAAAAATGCTTGGTGCTGGTGCAGTGGGATGGACCAGTACAATGTCTGTCCCCGACCAAGACACAGGTGTGAGGAGGGGGATTGAGGGTCTCCCTCCAGCCCCACTAGAGAACTAAAATGACCCTCTGTAATTTCTCATCAGCAAAGTGGGATGCTGTCACCTTCTCCCAGGGCTCTGGGTTTGGACAAACGTTTACAAACCTTTACTTAAAAAATAACCTGGGAGAAACAAAAACAAAACAACCTGGGACACCTTCCTTGTTCTAGCACTCCTGTTCTGAGTTGATACCCAAGCCCGGTGTGGTCAGATGTCCACATAAAGGACCTCAAATGTTCACAGCCATTTTATTCTTTTTTTTTTTTTTTTTTTTTAAAGATTTTATTTATTTATTTATTTGAGAGAGAGAGACAGTGAGAGAGAGCATGAGCGAAGAGAAGGTCAGAGAGTGAAGCAGACTCCCCATGGAGCTGGGAGCCCGATGTGGGACTCGATCCCGGGACTCCAGGATCACGCCCTGAGCCGAAGGCAGTCGTCCAACCAACTGAGCCACCCAGGCGTCCCCAGCCATTTTATTCTTAATAGTCCCAAACTCAACTTTGTATCCAAAACAGAGTAGACAAATAAACTGGGAGAGACTGGTATGGTGGAATATTACGCAGCAAAAACATGGATAAATTACCAATCTTCAAAATATGAAAATTAATAAAGACATGCCTACTGGCTCAGTCGGTGGGGTGGGGTCTTTTTTTTTTTTAATTTTCAGCATAACAGTATTCATTATTTTTTCACCACACCCGAGGATGGGGTCTCTTGATCTTGGGGTCATGAGTTCAAGCCCCACACTGGGTGTGGAGTCTAAATAAATAAAATCTTTTGTTTAAATCAAATATTTGCTTAAAAAGAAAAACCTTAAAAAATTAATTAAGAGAAACCTCATCTAGAATGGAGTCAGAGGGGCGCCTTGGTGGCTCAGTGGGTTAAAGCCTCTGCCTTCAGCTCAGGTCATGATCCCAGGATCCTGGGATCGAGCCTGGCATTGGGCTCTCTGCTCAGCGGGGAGCCTGCTTCCTCCTCTCTCTGCCTGCCTCTCTGCCTACTTGTGATCTCTTTCTCTGTCCAATAAATAAATAAAATCTTTAAAAAAACAGTGTGTGTCTTAAAAAAAAAAAAAAAAGTAGAATGGAGTCAGAAAACCCAGAAAGGGGGAGCACTCACACAGGAATGTTGGGCAGAAATAAGCCTACTTTACTCCTCCCGCAGGAGAAAGATTTTCTCTTGCCCAGCAACAGCCCAGCCAGCCAATGAGGAACCACCACCACTCAGCCAATGAGAGACCACCACAACTCCGTGAGATGCCATCCTCCCGGTGACTTCTCCTCCTCCAATGGACTTTGCGTCAAAGCATTCCCTCCCAGCTTCCTCCTCCCCTTTGTTCTCTGGACTTGGCTATGATTTGCCATGTCTTGCCATCCGAAATTGCGATTCCTCTGCTATCCCCGAATAAGCTCATTTTGCGGGTAAAATAACTGGCTGTTTCATTTCTTAAGGTCCAGGGCAACCTCATGGGTGAAACTCACAGGAGCCATATTGAGCAAAAGACACCAGACCCAAGAGAACCCAGACTCTGATTCCGTGTTAGCGAAGTTCCAAAACACAAGCTCGGGTATGGTGAAAGAAATCAGGCGAGCGTTGCCCATGGAGATTTCCAGGGGCTGGAAATGACGCCTATGTGTCTCAATCTGCATGTTGGCCATGGGGAGTGTATATGGATGTGAAAGTCCACGGAGCCGTCGGGTCAAAATTTACTCTTTAGGGTCTACAATTTCTCCTTCAATACAAATTCTGAAGGAGAAAGCAACATGAGGAGGTGATGGGGGAAATGAGCCCTTGTGTTCACTTCCTGTGGGAGTGTAAGTGGAGAGTGCTAATTTGGGGAACAGTTGGGCAGTATTTAGTAAGAGTGAGAATGTATGTTCTCCATGTCTGGGGAGAAGTCTTGAGAAGTTCCCCTTCTCCACAGCCATCCTAGAGAAACCCCGCCCACTGAGTCACCTAAGCCTCTCATCCACACACCAGGAGGCAGGTGCTGTTAACATCTCCAGGTTACAGGGGAGGGAAACTGAGGCACAATTCAGAGGGCTCACCCTCAGCCGCACCTCACAGCTATAACGTGTCAGAGTGAGGATTTGAACCCAGCACGCAGACATGCCCTGCCTGGTGTTCACAACCACCACCTTAGAAGGTGGTGACTCCTGTGTCCTGGGGAATGGTGGAAGCAAGTGGTGTGTCCAGTGACTGGGGACGCAGTAAGGTGTGATACGGCCATGCTTAGTGAGACCACCACGGAGGCTCCGATTTCCTCATCTGCAGCTCAGCGTTTCCCGTGGAAGCCTGGAGCCCCCTCCATGTTACTTTCTCTGAGCCTCAGTATTCTCACCTATAAAATGGGCACATTCCAATCCCCCTGGGAGGGCTATTTTAAAACACGGGTTGATGATCCCCAAGATGTGTTTGGTGTGGGGGCCAGTATGTAATGAAACTCCAAAAACTGGAGATGGCAGGACAATGGTAGGGGACCCAAGAGGCAAAAGATGGGCTTAATGCCTTCTCCCTCCCTAGCTCAGGGGCCCCGGAGGTAGGGACCATTTCTTTCTTCCTCGCCAATGGATCCCCAGAGCCTAGACGTGCCTGGCTGACAGTAGGTGCTCAATAAAATTTCTCTCCCACCAGAGACACACACTAAGTAAGTACACTAGGTGGGGAGGAATTAGGACTCATTTAACTTCCATTAGCTCCTGCTCTCATGGCTTTTTTTTTTTTTTTAGATTTTATTTATTTTTTGAGAGTGAGAGAGAGCGTGAGAGGGAGAAGCAGATTCCCCGTGGAGCTGGGAGCCCAGCGCGGGACTCCATCCCGGGACTCCGGGATCCTGACCTGAGCCAAAGGCAGTTGCTTAACGAAATGAGCCACCCAGGCGCCCCACTCTCATGACTCTTGACAGAAACTTCAGTCTGTGCTCATCCCACGGACCTCGTGGGAACCTGATGATGGAATTCATGAAGTAATGGGGGAAAAAAAATCACTTTGTTTTCACTGACCGATACTTGCCATTTCCTCAATTATGAATGAAGGCACCGGCAGGACTTGTGACTTTGTCCCCAATAGAAACTCACAGATATTTTCATATTTGATTGCTTTGGTGCAAACCCCTCGAAGTACAGCAGACACCTGTGGTTATTAGATCTTGTCAGTTAATGTGGTGGGAAAAATAAAGGCATAGGCCGAAGCCTTGTTTGTTTTAGCGTAGCTCTATTTGAAAAGGATTTTATCTCTCTTTTTTTTTTTAAGATTTTATTTATTTATTTGACAGACAGAGAGCACAAGTAGGCAGAGAGGCAGGCAGAGAGAGAGGAGGAAGCAGGCTCCCCGCTGAGCGGAGAGACCGATGTGGGGCTCGATCCCAGGACCCTGAGATCATGACCTGAGCCGAAGGCAGAGGCTTAACCCACTGAGCCACCCAGGCGCCCCTGAAAAGGATTTTAAAGTCATTATCTTACAGGTATTAAACACAATTTTTAAAATTGTGGTAAATATACTTAACATGAAATTTTCCACTTTAATCATCTCTAAGCGCACAGCTCCCTGGCACCAAACACCCTCACACTGTCCTGCAAGCAACCCCGTCTTCAGAACTTTCCATCTTCCCAAACTGAACATCTGTCCCCATGAAACATGGACTCCCCTCCCCCTCCCTCAGCCACTGGCTTCCACCATCTACTTCCTGTTTCTATAAATTTGACTTTTTAGGAACTTCCTATGAGTGGAATCAGACAGGATTTGTCCTTTTGGTTCTGCCTGATTTCACTGGGTAAAGTGTTCTCAGGGTCCTTGCACTGTGTAGCAGAGGGCCGAGTTCCTTCTTTTTGAAGGCTGAATAATATTCCCACGTATGGCTGGACCACACTGTGTTTATCCCTTTAGTGATAATGGATCACTAAGTCATTTTTTAAAAAAATACTTTATTTTTTATTTTTTTAAAAAATTCTTTCTATTTATATGATACACAGAGAGATCACAAGTAGGCAGAGAAACAGGCGGGGGTGGGGGGAAGCAGGCTCCCCGCAGAGCAGAGAGCCCGACGCAGGGCTCCATCCCAGGACCCCGAGATCACGACCCGAGCCAAAGGCAGAGGCCCAACCCATTGAGCCACCCAGGCACCCCCCAAAAATATCTTAATAGATGTATTTCAACATAATGGACTTTCTCGAAACTTCTTGTATATCGTTTTACACATCTACAAATGGTATCTTGGAAACATACTCTGAGCTTCTCCAAACTGACCAAGAAACCTGGTCAAAGGCATTATGACTTTCCTAGGTCCTTGTCCGTGAAAATAAATAAACGAATACAAATTATATTTACAACCATGTTGGTATAAGGGCAGATATAATCCGGGATGAACCATATTAATTGTTTTCTTTCTGATTTGAAAAGAAATGAAAACGTTTTCATGTGTCCCTAAAAGTGGGATGGTCCCACATTTTAACTATGCCCAATGGACATGTGGGGGCTGGATCTGGGACCCCAAAAGTTTAGGACCCCTTATGATTTTGTTTTAAAGATTTTATTTATTTATTTGATAGACAGAGAGAGATCACAAGTAGGCAGAGAGGCAGGCAGAGAGAGAGAGAGGAGGAAGCAGGCTCCCTGCTGAGCAGAGTCCCATGTGGGCCTCGAACCCAGCACCCTGGGATCATGTCCTGAGCTGAAGGCGGAGGCTTAACCTACTGAGCCACCCAGGCGCCCCAGGACCCCTTATGAATTTTTAAATGTGTTTGCAGCTTCAAAATATGCCATCTCGGCTGCTTCTCTTCCAGCCACCTGCGGATCCCTAAAGCCCTTCAGGGTGGCCGATTTCGGGTAGCTTCCCCCCCAATATTACCCTATCCCCCTGTTCTGTTCCGTGGAAAGCATTATCACCAGTTGAGATGGTCTAATTTTTTTTAAAAGATTTTATTTATTTATTTGACAGAGAGAGATCACAAGTAGGCAGAGAGGCAGGCAGAGAGAGAGAGAGGAGGAAGCAGGCTCCCTGCTGAGCAGAGAGCCCGATGCGGGACTCGATCCCAGGACCCCGAGATCACGACCCAAGCCGAAGGCAGTGGCTCAACCCACTGAGCCACCCAGGCGCCCTAATTTTTTTTTTTTTTAAAGATCTTATTTATTCATTTGACAGACAGAGCTCACAAGTAGGCAGAGAGGCGGGGGGGGGCGGGGGAGCAGACTCCCTGCTGAGCAGAGAACCCGACGTGGGGCTCGATCCAAGGACCCTGGGATCATGACCTGAGCAGGCACCCAGGCACCCCGAGAGGGTCTACTTTTTAAACTGTATTTACTCTCTCCCTAGACGGCGGGCGCGCGGAGAGCAGGGCTCTGCCCCTCTGGTGGTCCCCAGAGCCCGGGCGGGAGGGGTCCAAAGTCCCCGAAGATGGCAGCTCGCGGGGGCGCTGCGGCTGTCGCAGCGGGGCGCCTCCGGGACTTTCCCCGCCCGGCGGGGAAAGTGTGATCTCACCTTCCTGCCTCGCCCCGCGCCGGACGCGGAAGGGGCCGGCGGAGGCCGGGGGTGGAGCCGCCCTCGCGTCTTGGGCTGCCCCGCCAGCCGCGGGCACCGTCGCCAGGCCGCCAGCCCCCGCGCGGAAGATCCATGGAGCGGGACCCCGGGTAGGTGGCAAGGCGGGGAGCGCCGGCCCAGGGGGCTGCGGCTCCTGCCTGGGGTTGTCGCCCAGCCGCACCCCCTGCCCGGCTCCAGGAGCCCTCGCGCCCCTCAGCGCTCGGCTCCCCTCCCGGGCGGCCCTGGCCCTTCCTCCCAGACCCCGATTCCTCCTCGCCGTATCGCTCCCCAGCACCCCAGATCTCTCCCCAGCACCCTGAATTCCTTTCCGACGCCTCGAAGGCCGCCCAACCCCCTCGGATTCCTTCCCACCCTCCTGGGTGCCTCCCCAAACCCCAGTTCCTTCCAAACGCCCCTGGTTTCTCTCCAGCTCCCCAGATCCCTCCCTGGCAGCCGGGATTTGTCCCCAACGTCCGGTGCTTCGCCCCAACACCCCGGATTCCTCTCCAGTACCCCTCCCCCAACCTCCCTATTGCGCGCTCGCGCTGGTTCCTAACTTCTTCAAGAATTTCTCCCGAGCTCGGAGACTTTGCCCTCGCGCCCCACCTTCTTCCTGCCCCGCCTGCGCCGCCCCTCCCCCCAGCTCCTTCCGGGCCCCGAATCCACTTTGCGCGAGGCTCCCGGGACCCCCTCCCGCGGCAGGAGCGTGCTTTCCCCGGCTCCAGTCCCCATCAGAGAAGATCCGAGAATCTCCAGGCCCCATGCCTCCCCCACCTTCCGCTGAGGTTTGGGGTCGGCTGCTCCCCCCCTAGGACCCGTTGCCGGTGGCCCCAGTGCTGGCTGCCGTCACCACTCAGGGTTGGGGGGCCCCAGGAGATCCTTACGGGCCTCCCCCATCCCGCCCGCCGTTTCTTCCCTTTCCTTGTGGCTGAAGTAGGAGGAGGAGGTAGGGGAGGTCGGGGAGGGGGCGCGGTTATGACTCCCAGGCAAGCTGGAGGTCCCGGGTGTGGGTTCCAGCCTGCGGGGGTGGGTCGGTGGGTGCAGGGGGCTCCCGCCTGGGCCTCCGTTTCCTCCTCTGGATAGGGTTGTGTACTTATCCTTCTGCAAACTTTTTTTTTTTTTTTTTAAGATTTTATTTATTCATTTGACAGAGAGAGATCCCAAGTAGGCAGAGAGGCAGGCAGAGAGAGGAGGAAGCAAGCCCTCTGCGGAGCAAAGACCCCGATGTGGGGCTCGATCCCAGAACCCTGGGATCATGACCCGAGCTGAAGGCAGAGGCTTTAACCCACTGAGCCACCCAGGTGCCCCTCTGCAAACGTTTTTGAAGAACCAGGGGCAGAGTGGTGCCCTCCATAAGCAAGAACCGTGATGGGTCGTGGCGATGTGTGCCCAAAGCAGAGAGTGGGTGTCCCGCTGCTTCTCCGCTGGCCCGGGAAGGGGCCCTGCGGAGTCGGTACTCACTGAGTAAGGGCGGGTTCCCTGGAGCGGAGGCTGCCTGGTTTCAGTCTTTGCCTCCTTACTTTCCACCTGTGTGACCCAGGGCAAGTGTCTCTACCTCTCTGTGCCTCCCTTTCCGGAGTGCACAGGGGCAGTCCAAACAGCCCTAACTTCTAATGTTCCCACGTGCTTCCTCCTGTCCCCTCTGCCTAGTAAGTGCTCAGCAAACACATCCTGAACAAATGCCCTTCCGGTCTCCAAAGTTTTCAGAGAGAGTCTGGCTGTGTTTTGCCTTCCATGTCGTGTTGTAACATTTCTTAATAAGCCAAAAGCAGAGAATGGTGCCTGGACTCTGCGCCCATCGTGAGGGGAGGGGGTGGGGGGAGGATTCAGCAGGAAACATTTATGGAGCGCTCACTGTGTGCTAGGGGTTCTCCGGTCCGTTCGTTGATTGATCCCATCGGTCAGCATTTATTAAATGCCTCCTGTGTGCCTGTTGTTAGTTGCAGCTATGAAGGAGACTAGCGAACACCCCTGTTTTAGTGGTCTGACTCCGGTGGCAAGCGACGCATTCTCAATGAAGTAAGTTGGTAGATCTATAGTATCGGGGAAGGAGGAGTTCGAAGGAGAAAAAGAAAGCAGGGAGTGTGGGGGAGTGGGCTTCAGTTTCAAGCAGGGTGGCCATGGTTGACCTTGATGAGGAAGTGACATCTGAGCTGAGACCTAAAGGAGGCAAAGGAGCCAGCCATGCGGCTGTCTGGGGAAAGGTGTCCTAGTCTGAGGGAACAGCAGATGCGAAGGCCCTGAGGCAGGATCCTGAGGCAGGATCAAGCAGAGAGTGGATATCCCGCAGCTTCTCCGTTGGCCTGGCTTGAGGATTCCTCAGACCCAGGCGCCTGTAAGGCATGATGGTGCTGGTAGATAGGGGTTCTCAAGGCTCCCATTTCAGAGATGAGAACACTGAGGCACCCTTGTGCACATCGGCCTGCCCAAGGGCCTACCTTGGGAGTGGTGGAGCTGAGGTTGGAACCCCAAGGGCATTTTTTGCCTGCCATCTGCTCTCCCTTGCCCTGGAGGTGACTCATTTCAGGTGGGCGTCACATGGATGAGACAGACGTTGGTTCTCAGACAAGGACAGCCGCTGCCCTGTTCTCCTTGACTACATTGTTGCCAGCGGCGGAGTTGGAGAACTCTTTTTGAATTTTTTTTCCTTTTATTATTTTAAAAGCCTTTATTTATTTACTGGAGAGATTGAAAGAGAGCATGAATGGGGGTGGGGGGTTGGAGGGCCCAGAGGGAGAGGGAGAAGCAGACTCCTGCTGAACTGGGACTCCAAAGCAGGGATCAGTCCTAGGACCCCGGGATCATGTCCTGGGCCGAAGGCGGGCTTCCAATTGACTGAGTCACCCAGGCGCCCTGAACTTTTTCTCTTAATTTATTTATGTACAACCTGAATTCAGAATAGGACACAAATCCGAAGTCTAGAACTTGATGAATTTTCAGAGCAAACGCAGTGCAAAACAGAACGTGACATCCAGCCCCTGCCCTCCCTGTGCCCTCTCCCAGGTGCTTTGCTTCTGCACATTTTATCTGCCGTGACTTTTGTCTCTTAAAAATTGGAGGGCACATGGGGTGCCTGGGTGGCTCAGTTGGTTGAGCTGCTGCCTTCGGCTGGGGTCATGATCCCAGAGTCCTGGGATGGAGCCCCATATCGCGCTCCCTGCTTGGTGGGAGGAGCCTGCTTCTCCCTCTCCCTCTGCTGCTCCCCCTGCTTCTGCTCTCGTGGGTGCTCTCTCTAACGAATAAATAACATCTTGAAAAAAAAGATTGGAGGGCAACATGCCGACCTCTGGGCCTTTCTCCTTTTAAGCTGTGTACACAGCTGCTCGCAGGAGTCCTCGGGAAGTGGAAGGAATGGTAGATCTGGGGCTCGTTGCTGCTGAGGGAGGATATCAGACCATATTCCCAGTAGCGATCTTGCTAATTTCAGAAAGACTTGACCGTGGGTTGTGCAGGAGTAGAATTTGAACGTTTTATCCTGTGACACAGCTGGCGGGGAGTTCCCTTCACCGCTAGGAGGAGCTGTAGGTCTCTGCGTCTATGGCTCCCTTGCACCTGTGACCCTCTACCCAGTCTCGCGGTAGGTAGGTAGGTAGGTAGGTAGGTAGCCAAAAACAGCCCATAAGCAGCACACAAAAGCAGCATTTCCTGTGTCAAAAACGCAATGATCCCAGCCTTACTGGGTCATGGTGCCAACGTGTAAACCTTTGATGTCCCGCAGAAACAACGTGGGGTGCCTATGCCATTTTCCACTCCCCAACAGCGATATTAACAAAAGGAAAAGTGAAACACACAAATCCATTCTCTCCATGCATTTTATGTATCATAATAGAACCTACGTGTAACCAATACAAAACATTACTAATGAGGCATCTTACCTGTGTGTGTGTGTGTGTGTACACGCTGATTCTTCAAAATCTGGTGTGTCTTTTTTCGGAACTGGATTCCCGTGCTGTATTTCCAACAGTTTGCAAGTGGAATCTGGTCCTTCCAGAACAAGACGGCGTTTAATGGGGATAGAATATTTGAGGCTTCGTCGGCTTATTATTTTCCAATTGGATTAATTAAAAATGAATCCAGTTGCAAATTTTGGTTTCTCCTCTGCATCAGTGGCTACATTTCTAATGCTCAGTAGCCAAGGGGCCATGCCTTAAAATAGAGAGGAGGAGGTGGCTTACACACCAGAAATGTATCTTCTCGGGGCTCAGGTGGCTGGCAGTTTGAGAGGAAGCTGGGGGCAGGTTTGGCTCCTTCTGGGCTGTCTCTCCTGGGCGTGCAGACGCTGCGTCCTCACCGGTCCGGACACTGTGCACATCTGTGTCCTCCCCTCCTTTTCTTCCAAGGAGACCAGTCACACTGGATTCGGAGTCACACTGATGACGTCATTTTAACTTCAGCACCCCTGTAAAGACCCCCGTCCGAGACGCATGTCACATTCTGAGCTCCCGGGAGTTAGGGTTCCAACCTGGGAATTCTTCAGAGCGACACCGTTTGGGGTAACAGCCTGTTGTGCTTTGCAGTAATTGTATGGGCTAGAGAGAGAGTTGGGTGGTGCGGTCACAGACACACGTGTGTGCACCAGGGGCTTTCACTCCGTCTCAGCTGTGCTACCTTAGTCAAACTCACCCCTCAGAGTGCGGAAAAAATCACATACCTGTTTCCCGTAAAGGTCCAGAGAGTGAGTATTTTCGGCGCTGCAGGCCACACGGGCACTGCTGTGACCCTTCAGTAGGTGGACAGTGGCCACACACTGTTGTGTGCCAAAAACCACAAGAGCAGCCAGTGACCTCTGTCCAAGGCAGCGATGCACAGTGTCCTGAGGTCACTGGTCTCTGTTCTAGGCCGTTATGTGCAGGTGTGTGTGTGTGTGTTTAACTAATCTCTACACCCAACAGGGAGGGTTAAACTCACTATCCTAAGATCAAGAGTCGCACGCTCTACCTACTGAGCCAGCCGGGCACCCCATCGTCAAGCTAATCTTGATTTTTAAAAAAATCTGCAAATTAAAAAAATGGAAAAAAAAATCTGGAGGAGGACAGGGAATGAGCAGTGGGGGTACCTGGCAAAAGCTTTGCACGCAGAGGGAATAGCCAGTATAAAGGTCCTGAGGCAGGACTGTGCCTGGCGACTGGCGGCCTCAAGGATCAGTTAAGCAGACCCATTGCTTATATTTTATCTATACATATACCCACTTTATTACCCTATTATGTATATATCATATACATATCATGTAAATATCATGCCCACTGGACCATCATCTCCAAGAGGAAAGAGTCTGTTTCTGTTTTCTTCTTTCTGACCTGGTGGGTTCAGCAGAGCCTGATACTTGGCAGATGCTGGAAAATTCCTCATTGAATGAATGTTTTCCTTGCTTCTTACACACTTCGCCATTTATCATGCAACAAATAACGTTTGGAGTTTTTACTTTGCATATTGGCCCACCTTTTTTTTCTTTAAGCTCACAAGTTGTCTTAAAAATATTTGAGGGGCGCCTGGGGTGGCACAGTCCATTGGACTTGACTCTTGGTTTCGGCTCAGGTTGTGATCTCAGGGTTGTGAGATCGAGCCCCATGGGGGGCTCTCTGCTCAGCATGGAGTCTGCTTGAGAGTTTCTCTTCCTTTCTCTCTGCCCCTCCCCCTGCTCAAGTGCTCTTTCTCCCAAATAAATCAATAATTTTTTTTAAAGATTTTATTTAGACAGAGAGAGACACAGCGAGAGAGGGAACACAAGCAGGGGGAGTGGGAGAGGGAGAAGCAGGCTTCCTGCTGAGCAGGGACCCCAGTGTGGGACTCGCTCCCAGGACCCTGGGATCATGACCCAAGCTGAAGGCAGACGCTTAATGACTGAGCCACCCAGGTGCCCCTCAATAAATCTTAAAAAAAAAAAATTGAATTGATTGCTAACTTGGCAAAACTTAGCAGTGTCCTAAAACTGCATTTCTGGCTTCTCTTGAAGTATTCACTGAGGTGGTCCCTTGGAGTTGTTTTTCCTTGTGGCAACATACATTAGCCACAGCCATAAGCCACACTGAGACAGGTCTAAGGTGGTTTAAAATTTCAGGTCCCCCCTCCCTCGGTGTGAAAGCCCAAGTCCTCCCCCCATGGCCCGCTGGTTCCTCTCCCTGCCCTCCCCTCCTCCCTCTCTCCCGCTTGCTCACTCATCCGAGCAGGCATCCTCGCTGCTCCTCCATCAATCCTGACTGGTTCTGCCCCAGGGCCTTTGCACATGCTGTCCCCCCTCTGCCTGGAACTCTCTTCTATCAGATGTCCATCTGGGTCCCATTTGTATGTCCTGTTGAAATTTCTCTTGTCATCGAGGCCTCCTTGAACCCCGTTATTTAAAACTGTGAACACCCCCATCCCTGAATCTCAGTGTTCGTGACCCTCCTTCCTGTCTCATGTTTCTCCTTGGTGTTTATTCCCAGCTGACGTGCCATGAATGTCACTCATTTGTTGTTTGTCTCTCCTCCACATGAGGAAGTCAGCTGCATTTGGGGAGATCTGTGCTGTTTTTCTCCCCGCCCCTCCCCTGCCCCATACATCTGCCAGTCAGCATCTTGGGCCACTTCTATTTCTGAAACAGCCAGACAACCACTTGCCTCTCTACATCCTTCCCCCCAGCACCGCTCCCTCTGCCCCTTCTCGGCCACTTCTCTGCTGCCCTGCTCAGGGGGCAGCTCAGTCCTGTCCCCCTTGCGCTTCTGCCTCCATCCCTGGTGCCGGTTCTCCCCATGCTCTCCCTGGACTGCATCTGTCCTTCCTGGAATCTTGGCCCTTGGCCCTGGAGCCCTAGTGGGCTGCATCTACTCAAAATGAATTAAAACAAAACAAAACAAAACAAAAAACCCTGAATCAAAAACAAAACAAAACAAAACCTTGAATCATTTTTGCACCGACTCTGTGATTCATGGTCTGTGATCCATGAGTCAGCTTTGGCTCTAGACCAGGTCTTCAGGGACGGGGTCCTTTTCTCTCGGGATGCCATCCTGGGCACTGCTCGAGGGAGGGGGAGCGAGCAGGGACCCTGGCCTCATCTATGCGATGCCAGGCGCCCCTTTCCCTGTGGTCGTGACAACCACTGATGTCCCCAGATGTGGCCAAGGGTTGGGGTTGACAGTCAGAGGTGTTCTTGGTTGAGAAACACGGGTGTCGTGGGCACTAGGGTGGACCAGACAGAAGTGCCAGCCCAGCTGAAGGGCACGTAAAGGCTTCTCAGTCTCCTGGAATGGATCTGAACGTGTGTGTTTTTTTCCTAAGACTGATTACGATGTGCTTTGAGCACCTGGCCACCTCAGTTATGGGATTTGGAATATTCTCCCCTGCAACCTGCTGCATGCCCTGAGAAAGGCCTTTCTTTCGTTCTTTTTTTTTTTTAAGATTTTATTTATTTATTGGACAGAGAGAGACACAGCGAGAGAGGGATACATAAGCAGGGGGAGTGGGAGAGGAAGAAGCAGGCTTCCTGCTGGGAAGGAAGCCCCACACGGGGCTCGATCCCAGGACTCTGGGATCACGACCTGAGCCGAAGGCAGATGCTTCACGAACAGCCCCTGTGCCTGTTTCTTCATCCATAACATTGGCAGGATATCAGTTCTGGCCTCATTCATTCATTTCACGAGGTTAGGTCCCTGTTCTGTGGCTCAACAAACCAGCAGTGGTAGGCGAGGCGAGGCCCTGTCCTCGGACGCTCGTTGGTCAGGAGGCAGATGGCAAATGGGAAGATTCTAATACAAGAAAAGTTCACCCAGTGACACGCTGGGGCGGAGGGGGAGCAAGGTGATGCGGGAGAGGCGGACTGGGAAGGGCAGGCGGCACGTGCCTTAGAGCTGAGTAATGAGACAGCCGTCCCTCAGGCAAAGATCTGGGGAAGGAGCCCTCCAAGCGGAGGGAACCTAGAAGAAAGCCAGTGTCTTTTATTTTATTTTTTAAATTTTATTTATTTACTTGACAGACAGAGATCACAAGTAGGCAGAGAGGCAGGCAGAGAGAGAGGGGGAAGCAGGTTCCCGGCCGAGCAGAGAGCCCAATGTGGGGCTCCATCCCAGGACCCTGGGATCATGACGAGCTTAACCCACTCATAAGCCTCATGACGAGGCTTAACCCACTGAGCCACCCAGGCGCCCCAAGCCAGTGTCTTATAACCTGATGTCCCTAGTGACTGCCCATCACTTCCACCGGAGTCCATCAGACACCGAGGTTGGCTCTGGCTCTCTGCTGGAGGGGCCGCCCTGGGCCATGAATACTAGGATGGAGGTCCGGGTGGCTGGCGGGCGGGGGGGGGGGCATCTGGAAGCCCGATCACCTCCCTAGTGAACAGGTACTGAGTGTCTGCTGACTTCCTTCTGGTCATCGGGCTTCCATACATGAAGGCAGCACAAGTCCCTGAACCTATCCCACAAGTAAGCTTATTATTATTCCTAACAGACAGTATACTCTTGTGGTTGGGCCCTCAGCCTCCAGAGCCAGAGTTCGTGGGTTCAAATCCCAGCTCTGTCCCCCACTGGCTGTGTGACTTGGGGCAAGTGACCTCCCTTCTCTGGCATGCTTTTTTTCACACGTAAATGGGGGAAATAATACTGTCTACGTCTTGGGTGACACCAGGCAAGTGTCGACTGCTGTCCTCTTGCAGGAGGGAAATGGAGGTGGGGCGGGGGGTGGGGAGCCTGGCAGCGAGCTTTCCCAAGGTCGCCCTGATGTGTGGGGGTGGCACTGGAGGAAAGGCAGGTGGCGGAGTCTCGGCCACCTCCTGGAGCTGCCCCCTTTCGGGAGGTGACCGTGTCGCTCTTGCTTCACAGGTCTACGGCCGTGTCCCCCGTGAGACTCGGTATGGTGAGCCCGTAGGGGACTCCGAGCATGTGGGAAGGCCAGTGGTGTGGAACATGCCTCCGCCACCCAGTGCTTCTGCTTCCCAGGGCCGCACCCACCCATGCCCATGGCCTGCGCCGGCCTGTCGCTCTCCAGCGCCTTTGACATCCTAGGTGCCGCAGGCCAAGGCAAGCTCCTGCATCTCAAGCACAAGCTGAAGACCCTGCGGCCCGGCTGCCGGGGGGCGGACCTCCTGCACGCCATGGTGCTCCTGAAGCTGGGCCAGGAGACGGAGGCCAGGATCTCCCTGGAGGCGCTGAAGGCGGACGCAGTGGCGCGGCTGGTGGCCCGCCAGTGGGCCGGCATGGACAGCACCGAGGCCCCAGAGGAGCCCCCAGACTTGTCCTGGGCAGTTGCCCGGGTGTACCACCTGCTCGCCGAGGAGAAGCTGTGCCCGGCCACTATGCGGGACACGGCCTACCGGGCCGCCCTCCACACATTCCGCTCCAGGGACGACCACCGGCTCGCGGAGCTCCAGGGAGAGGCCCAGGACCGGTGTGGGTGGGGCATCGTCGGGGACCCCGGGAGCTTCCAAGCCCTTCACTCTGACCTGGGCTGCTTGCCAGCCTCCTCAGTGTCCCCGTCGGGCACCCGCAGCCTCCCGCAGCCCATAGAGCACCTCTCGGGCTGGAGCAGAGGCCGCTCCCTGAGATCCACCGGCAGCCCCGCCTCCCTGGCCAGCAATCTGGAAATCAGCCAGTCGCCCACCCTACTCTTTCTCAGCCAACCCCGCAGCTGCCGTGGGCCCAGCAAGCTGTGTGACGAGCCCCAGGCCAGCCCAGTGCCCGAGCCTGCCCCCACGGGCTGCCAGGAGCCTGAGGAGGTCAGCTGGCCACCGTTGGAAGAGACGGTCAGCCCCCCACGGAGGGAGACTGTCAGCCCCTCATCTGGGGACAGTGCCAGCCCCCCACTGGGGGAGACTGACCGCCCCCCATCCAGGGAGAGTGACAGCTCCCAGGTGCTACCAAGCAGCCCAGTCCCTAGGCTTACTGAACTGGTCCCAGATGCAAGCCATGCTGGCCAGCCAGACCCCCCCAGAGCTCTGGAAATCAGCCCCCACTACCCCGTGGAGTGCACCGAAGAGTTGGGAGGCCCGAAATCTCTCTCCTTGGCCTCCAGAAACCCTTGCCCTGACAAGGACCAGACCCCACTCCCACTTCCTGTGGAAGACACGGCTTCCCAGGTGGCCAGGCCACGCCCACCCGTGCCGCCAGCCCCGCCCACGTCCTCTCCGGGCCCTCCTCCGTCCACCCTTCCTTCCCCGGGCCTGGCGTCCAGCCCCTGCCCCCCTTCGCCCGAGCTGGAGTCAGAGCAGAGATTCTATAACTTCGTGGTCCTGCACGTCGCCGCGGATGAACACATCGCCCTGCGGGTCCGGGAGAGGCTGGAG
Source organism: Neogale vison (assembly GCF_020171115.1). Taxonomy (NCBI): domain Eukaryota; kingdom Metazoa; phylum Chordata; class Mammalia; order Carnivora; family Mustelidae; genus Neogale; species Neogale vison. Next base: position 221,153,029 of record NC_058096.1, read on the forward strand.
GCCCTGGGGGTTCCCGACGGGGCCACCTTCTGCGAAGATTTCCAGGTGCCTGGGCGGGGCGAGCTGCACTGCCTGCAAGACGCCATCGAGCACTCGGCCTTCACCGTCCTGCTGCTCACCCCCAGCTTCGACTGCCACCTGGGCCGCCACCAGGCCAGCCAGTCGCTGATGAGCAGCTTCACGCGGCGCGGGTGGCAAGACTGCGTGATCCCCTTCCTGCCGCGGGAGAGCTCCCGGGCCCAGCTGAGCCCGCACACGTCCAGCCTGCTCACCGGCCTGGTGTGGCTGGACGAGCACTCCCAGATCTTCGCCAGGAAAGTGGCCAGCACCTTCAAGCCGCAGAGGCTACGAGCCCGCAAGGCCGAGTGGAAGAAGGAGCAGGAGGTCCGGGCCCTGCAGGAGCAGCTCAGGCACCTGGAGGCCGAGCGGCAGCAGGTGGCCAGGCTGAACGCCGCCTACTCGGCCTACGTCCAGAGCTGCTGGAGCTGGCAGGAGCAGATGGAGGCCCTGCGGGCGGCCTTCGGGAGCCACATGCCATTTGGGACACAGATGCCCCCCGGGGGCCCGGGGCCTCTGGGCGCCCCCCCACCCTTTCCCTCCTGGCCGGGCCACCAGGCACCCCCAGAGCCTGCGTGGGTGGCCGGCTCACCCGCGTCAGCCTATCCACCGCCCCCGGCCTTCCCGCCGCCCTCGGCCTTCCCGCCACCCCCCGGCTTCCCGCCGCACCCCGGCTTCCCGCCTCCCGGCCCCGCGCCCCCCCAGAGCCCCGGGCTGCAGCCCCTGATCATCCATCACGCCCAGATGGTGCAGCTGGGCCTCCACAACCACATGTGGAACCAGAGAGGGACCCAAGCGCCCGAGGACAAGACGCAAGGGGCAGAGGGACCGGGTGGCGGGCAGGAGGACCCGGACCTTGGGGACGCTTCCACCCTTTCCAGAGGGGGCAGAGGAGCGTGACGTCGGCCGCCGCTCCGCGGAAACCGTGCAAAGGGGGCCCCGATGACTTTCTGGCGCGCACGGTGTCCGGAACTGGACGCGGCATTTTCGAATTCTGCCCCGGGTGGTGGTGCAGGGAGCGGGCGGGGGATGTGGCTACCGTGCTTTAACTGTGATAAATATTTATTGAATGTTTCTGCGGTGCTGATCTCTGGGAGACGACTTCTGTTCCCAAAAAAGGGTACCGGAGGAGAGGAGCGGTCGTCTCCGCGTGTGAGGCAGGGACCGGTCGCAGTGTGCGGTTTCTCGCATATCATTGGCCAGAGCTTAGTCACGTGGTACCTCGGGTGCAAGGAACCTTGGGAAATGTAGTCTTCTGCTGGGCCAGGCGCTTTGCTTAAAGTTTTGGTTCTAATACAAGAGAACAGGGAAAGAAAAGACACAGCATTTAGCACCCACTGCTGTAGCTCCTCTTATTTGGGCTTCTTTTGGCCGCGGGGTCCTGCTTTGGTATGTCGTGCCCCTCCCCCCCAGCTTGGCTCAGATCTGACCACGTGATCTTGGGCAAAGGCCTTGGGCTCTCCGAGCCTCCAGTTCTCATCTGAGAAGTGGGTATGGTGTTTCAAGGTCAGCAGATCCTGCGCGAGACATTGAAGCTAGAAGTGTAAGTGCTCATTAACAGCAGGCCCGGAGGGGACGGGGTTAATCTTTTCTCAGCGTCACAGACCTTTGAGAAAGAACAGAATTAACACTTGTTAGGCTTTAAAGATCTAAACGTATTTTATTTTGTTTTCATTTTTAAAAGTAATCTCTGCATCCAAAGGGGCTCCAGCTCAGGACCCTGAGATCAAAAGTCACATGCTCCACCCACTGAGCCAGCCACTCACTTCTGAACCTATTTTAATCCCCCAAATTGACCTCTCCCAGGGTAGAAGCTTGTATTGTTGGGCTCATTTTAGGGATAGGGCAAGTGGGCTCAAAGGGTGAATTTGAGTCCCCACTGGTCACACAGATCAGAAGTGGAGGAATTATAATTTCCAAGGGAAGGAGCGCAGGAAGGGTGAACTCCAGCTGCCAGAGCCAGGAAAGCTGCCGGCTCCTCCCGCAGGACAGGCTCAATCACAGTGCTCAAACATTAACTTGCAAGCCCTTTCCTCCGTTTCCTGAGGCCCCAGAGGGCGGGCGTGGCGGGCCTGGCTGAGTCACCCACGCCGTCAGATACCACTGGTTATTTTAGCCACTGACTCAGATTTTGTTGGGTGTCAGCTTTCTGGAGTCTCCGTGGCACTGAAGTGAAACCGAGGGAGGAGCCTGGGACCGGCTTCCAGGGTGGGCAGAGGTGGGCTGGGTTCTTGGACAGATGGTTGTCTGATAGTGGAGGCCAGAGCTAGCTGCAAGTAACTGGATGATGGTGGTGAACAGGCCATTCGTTCATGTGAACATTTATTGAGCGCCTACTGTGTACCCAGATTGACCCAGGCACTGGAGTGCAGTGGGGCAAAGGCAGAGGCAATCTATCCCTTGCTCTTCTTTTAGTTGGCGGTGGAGGGGAGGGGACAGTGGATGAGTCATCACATGAAATGAGATAATTTCAGAAAGTGAAGGGCTATCAGAAGAAATGAACGGTGAGATGGGCGTGTCCTAGGTGGGAAAACTTTGGCCGGAGTGGCCAGGGAGGGCCTCTCTGAGGAGGTGGTGTTAGAGCCAAGACCCATAGGAAGAGGAGCTGGCCATGATGAGACTAGCTTGAGGACCAGGGTGATTTTCTGGGCAGAGCCAACAGCTGTGCAAAGGGCCTGGGGCAGGGGTCTGCCTGTCATGTTAGAGGAACGGCCAGGATGCCTGTGTGGATGGAGGAGAATGAGAGAGGGAGGAGGACAGGGCAGGGAGGGGATGGTAGCAGGTTTCTGCTGGGCCTTGCGGGCCTCTGGGAGGACTTGGGCTTTTCCCTCCGGGAGGTGGTGTCCCTGAAAGGCTGTGGGCATAAGCCGGCAGGAGCTGACTCAAGTGTTCATCAGCGTCCTCTGGTGACTGCTCTGGAAAGGCCAGAGCCGGAAGTTGGGCCCAGTCCTGAGCCTGGCACCAGACCAGGTCCCGGGTAGCCTTGATGGGGGCTGGACCTAGGTGGAGGCAGAGGAAGGACAAATGGAGACATTCAGAGCGTGAGTCTTTATTTCATCCCTGAGACACTGTGAGACTTGGGACAAGCCCCAGCCCTTTCCTGGGTCTCCTGTTTCCCATCCATACACCGACCTAGTGACTTCAGGTCTGGAACTCCAGTACTTTGGATGTCCCCGTGTCACCGCAGCATACTTAAAGGACAGAAATTTTGAAAGCCCTGGGCTGAGGCTTTTACATCCTGGCTGAGCTTATTTTATCCTCCCAACAGCCCAGGAGCCGGAGACTAACCTTGTCTCCAGTTTACAGATGAGGAAACTAAGGCCCAGAGAGGGGAAGTCACTTATCCAAGGTCACATAGCACATAAGTAGCCTCTGGGGGCAGAGGAAGGAGACAGGTGTCTCTACCGGCATCTAGCCCATATGGAGATTGTGCAGACGGCTCATTCATGACCTCCATTGTTTTCTTTTTATTCTGTGAAATAGTCGTGTCCCTCTCCTGGCTCCTGCATCTGTCTGGGTCACGATAGTGTCCCCAGCGCCCAGCATGCAGTAGTTGCTCTGTAAGTGAATCTTTTTAAGGAACAGTATTCGGAGCATCTGAGGTGGGCAGGCCTATGCGGGACACTGGGGTTCACAGGGCAGTGGGTGGAGAGGATGTGGACTCATCCCTTTCTGCACCCAAACCACATTTATTGAGCTCATACTGGGTGCAGCCCCTGTGGGCACAGTGGTGACCATGTGGTCACCCTCCCCCCAAGGTGACCCGAGACAACTCTGTCCTATTCTCCCAGGACTCCAAGTCAGCTGCCAGAGACAGAAACAGTGACAGGGGATTAGTCCTGTGATGGAGAAGTGTAGGGGCCTACTGAGGCCCAAAGGCGACCGCTGACCAGCCTGGGGGGATTAAGAGAAGTTTCTGGAAGGAGGAAGTAAGCGGAGCCCTGAGTCATGTGTTGGAATGAGCGGTGGGCTGGGAAGAGAGTTCCTGGAGGTGCGCACAGCACGGGCAAAGGCCCAGAGGCGAGAAGGCCGCCTAGGACAACTCCAGGCCCTGCCGTGGGTCCCCAGAGCGAGAGGCTCAGCCTCAAGTCCTGTTGCCCTAGCGCCCCCTGGTGGCCACCAGGCCTGGAGTGTTTCCTGGGAAATGCCCTGTCTCCGCTAAGACAAACAGCCTCAACGAAAAACAGAGGGGAATTTTTTGAAAATTTCCCCTTCTTCAAAAACTGGGAAACACGAATCAGTAACAGATGATTTGTTTTCGGAGGTTCATAGCTTTGTCCCTGCTTGGAACGATGTCTTTCTGGGATGATTAGATCTTGTACAAATGTCCTCCCGCTCTCTGGGCCCAGAGACGGCAGTGCATCGCCCAGTGTCACCTGGTGCGTGCGTAGCTGCCACCCGCCCCAGGCAGAACTTGAGGGATTTTGAGTTGGAATTTTGCAAATCTTCTGCATCTCCCGCGCGGTCTGGATGGCCCACCAGAGGGCGCCCGTGAGCACCTCCTCCGCCCGCATTCCTCCAGGGCTCCCACCTCTCTGGGGTACAAGCAAGAGTCCTCCTTCCCGGCTCCAAGGCCCGGCTTGAGCTGCACTCCCCACCGCTACCCCCCCCCCACCGCTCCCTCTGCCCCCCCACCCTCACCTACCTAGTCTGTACGAGCCACATGGGCCTCAACACACCAGATGTGGTCCTGCCCCAGGACCTTTACATGGGCGGTTCCCTCTACTTGGAATGTCCTTCCTCCAGAAGTCTACCTAGTCCCCTCCTCACCTCCTCCAGATTTTGGCTCAGATGTCATCCTCTTACTGGAGGCTTCTCTGAGCGCCCCATTTAAAATCATTTACAACCTTGTCTACCAGATCCTCCCATCCGCCCCTCCCATTCTATTGGTCTCACTTTGAGGCAAAAAACGGTGAGTCACTTATTCACTGAGCACATTATCATCTGCCTTCCCAAGAGGATGGGAATTTTATCTGTTGATTTCACTGCTGGACCCCGGTACCTGGCACACAGCAGGTGCTTAATAAATGAACTTAAATCAATGTGCAAATCTTTTTTATCTTTAAAATAACCTCTTTGTTCTGTTTCCCTCCTCCCTGCTGGTGAATGAACTGTTCATTCGCTTTGTCATATGTTCATTGAACAGTATGTATTGAGCACCTAATGTATGCCGGGGATGGTTTCAGATTTGGTGGACAAAGTGTTGACTAAAGCAGACCCTGATTTTGCCCTCACGGGACTCACAGCTCTGTGAGGGAGACAGACACACCACTAGGTGGTTGCAGTCGGGGTGGTCCTGGGTGTGATGGGGGACGCAGATGCCACTGTGGGGGCCCTGGGGCTGGGGGCAGTCGTGGGAGACTTCCTGGAGGAGGCATTCCAAGAGGGTAAGGCTATTGCAGACTGAAGGTATAGCCTATGCAAAGACCCCGTGCTGGGAGGTAGTTTGGCGCCCCTGAAGGATGGGGAGGAGCCCATCGACCTGAGAATCTGTGTCACATATGTGGCCCCCCCTTCCCCCCAGAACAGGATGCTGCGTTTATTTGCGGAGACCGAGAAGGTGCTGCAGTGCGTATTCTGCGCCACCAGGGGTCGCCATGGGATAGAGATTCCAGTTCTCCCCCTGCCTGGGGCTGGAGAGACGCTGGAGGAGCAGAGACCCCATTCCCCGCCCCCCGCGGCCCCCCCTCCTCCGCAAACACCCTAAGAGGGTGCCACGTTTCAGGTCATGCTGGCAGCCCTCTTTTCCCGCTTAGAGCCTCCGTAACAACAGCCGCTGTACACATATCCCCATTAACTGGGCTTTGGAAATTGTCCAGTCTAATGCTGTTGGGGATCACAGCCCAGAGAGGGCAGACACCTGCTTTAAGTGACACAGCAAGTTCCATCCCAGCCAGGCCCACACCGAGCCCCCCTCTCACCCCCAGTGCTTCTGGGTGGGGATCTTTTATTTTTAGCCTGGCCAGGAGATACGGCCTTTTTATAGCCCTGGGAGGTGCGAGGGTTTCCGATTTCCAAGGGAAGTTTAAAAACTTGTTCTCTTCCCAAGAAGAGGAGTTTTCTGACCTCTCAGAGGGGCCTGGCCTCCTCTTCTGTCCTCCCTGCTGCCCCCTGGAGTCCCTCAGACCCCCTAGTGGGCTCTGTGCAGGCCCCATCCTGTGAACCCAGTCCCCCTTCTCCGTGGGCACCTGGGTGCTGGCAGCGGGCAGGCGGGGCTCCGGAGCCCTGCTGTCACGCGGGGCCATCACATGGGGTCATCACGCAGGGCCATCACGAGCGCAGGCACCCCCCCGGGCACCCCCCAGCCTTGCTCACCTGCCTCCTGCCGTCTTCTTTGCTTCTTTTCTATTTCTCAAGTCATGGAATCGTTTTCTTTAAACCGGCTTTAACACTGACTGCCCCACCCGCGCCGGCTTTTATCTCCTGGAATGGGACGGTGGTGTTGGCTACACAACCTTGGGACTGTAAAAGCCACGGAACTGCACACTTCAGAACGGTGGATTTTCTCCCAGTAAAAACTTGTAACTCGTCTTTATTTTGGACCGTGGGCCATGTGCAGTATTAACACTTCTAAACTCAGTGGTGGGGGGAGGCTGGCTAAGCTTGGCTCCCTAAGACACATTCGAATAAATATATGACTACCGTGAAGCTCTCGGGGCCCGTCCATAGCGGACGTGGAAGTGAGACGGCAGACAGCGAGCACCGTGCATCTCCCGTGCCCCAGGACATTTTCACCCACCGGCTCAGTCCTTCCTGCCATGCGGCCGGCAGCTGGTCCTGTTCACCCGGGAAATAGAGGACACTGAGGCACAGGGAGGGGCGGTGCATTCCCAAGGTCGCATGGCCTAGTGAGCATGCTCCTTCCCTCAGTGAGGAAGCTGGACCCTGTCAGAGCTTTGAAGGCGCGTTGGTGGCCCCAGGGCCAAAGCCGCGCTGCACGCGTGTTTCACCTAATTTTATATGACTTTTGTTCTTAATAAAGTATTTTGTTGGGGCGCCTGGGTGGCTCAGTGGGTGAAGTCTCTGCCTTCTGCTCAGGTCATGATCTCAGGGTCCTGGGATCGAGTCCCGCATCGGGCTCTCTGCTCAGCGGGGAGCCTGCTTCCCCCTCCCTCTCTGCCTACTTGTGATCTCTGTCAAGTAAATAAGTAAAATCTTAAAAAATAAATACATAAATTATTAAAAAATACTTTGTTATTAATAATGTTTTTAATTGCCGTATCGTTAATAAGTGATACTCATTCCTGGTGTACGGTCCGGCGACTGGACACTTCTAGGTTTTACTCAGGGCTTGTTTTGTCAATTTTACTTAACTTTTAAAAGAACCAGCTTTTGGGTTCATTGGTTTTTCTCTGTTTGTGCATTTTTTTTTTAAGATTTTAATTTATTTATTTGACAGAGAGAGATCACAAGCAGGCATAGAGGCAGGCAGAGAGAGAAAGAGAGGAGGAAGCAGGCTCCCTCCCTGCTGAGCAGAGAGTCCGATGCGGGACTCGATCCCAGGACCCTGAGATCATGACCTGAGCCGAAGGCAGCGGCTTAACCCACTGAGCCACCCAGGTGCCCATGTTTGTGCATTTTTAAAAAATTTTTTAAAAAAGTTTTATTTAAGGACTTTCTACAGCCTGCACGGGCCCAAACTCACCACCCGAGGTCAAGTCGCTCGTTCCTCTGACCAAGCCCGTGGGGAGTCCCTCGTTTGTGCCTTTCTGTTTCCCTGATTTCATTCCTGGCTTCCACACACTCCGGGTTTGACTTGCACTTGAATGTCCAGCTTCCTGAGGGGACACTTTAGACGGGCTGGTGCGCTCCTCTGGAGAAGGACCTTGCAGGCCAGATGGCTGGCTGTGTGGCCACCACTAGCCGGGGGGACCCCCGCAGTCCCCCTGTCCTGTTCCTGCAGCCACCGCTGGTGACCTCCAAGCTCCACTGTCCGCACATCTCTCCTCGCCCCAGGGGTTAGAGCGCAGAGCGCTCAAGGCTCTGAATCGCTCAAGGCTGTGAATCACGGGCCTGTGCTCCCCAGGCCCCCCAGCGCGTTCTGCCCTCACTCCATGTGGCCTCTGTGTTGGGCCCTGGGCCACAACAGGGAACAAGCTGATGCACGTGGCGTTCTAGGGAAGGGGACACCAGGAACAAGGAAGGAAGCAAATGAAAATGATCAGAGTCATTCCAGGGGTTTGAGTTATACGTGGGGGCTGAGAAGGAAATAACCAAGGGGGATGGGAATGGTTGAGATGATTTCGACGATCCGGGAGGGCTTCTTGGAGGAGGGGGACATCAGATCCAAATTAGAGCTCGATGAGCTTTTGGTAGGAGGACACGAAGGCCTTGGGCAGGGGGAAGAGGTCGCACTGGGGGGGGGGGTCTCAAATGTCCCACCCAAGGCACTTTCAACGTCTCTCCTGCAGCCTACGGGAAGCACAGGCACGGGGGTCCCGGAGGGAAACCGCCTCCCCTGCAGGAGTGCTGCTGGCGCCCGGATCCGGGCTGGGTGTTGCCGAATGCTCGTGGTCACCGGTCGGTGGAACGGGCTCCTTGTCCAGTCCCTGCTGAGTTCCCCGCAGGAATCCACAGGACAGGACTCGCTCCAGGACAACGGCGTCAGCACCCTGCTGTGCCGTGTGCCGGCCCTGAGTGCCCGTGTTCCCAGGGACTGGTCACCTCCCCTTTCCAGCCTGTGACGTGATTCTGAGCCAGGCTATCTTTAACCCGGGGCCGGGACGCTCCGCTCCCCTCCCTGTAAACACCGCTCAGATGACAGTCCTGGAATCCTGTGAGGGTGGCGGCCCCGAGGCGTGCAGGGCCCAAGCTAGAGGCCCCGGACTCCCAAGGGGGGAGACGTGCCCCTGTGAATCCACCCGCCCATCTCCCCCTCAGCACGTGGGCTCTCAGGAGCCGGCCGTGACCAACACCGCGTGGGGCTCCGGAAGTCTGAGACAGGGACCCACCGAGCAGCTGGCCGAGTGGGTAGAACCCAAGCTCAGGGGGTGGGACAGGAAGCAGCTACCATGGGCAGGGGACCCCTCCGAGCCCTCCCCCTGACTCACAGCCCGCTCAGCTCCTGGGCTCCCCTGCCTCCCCGTGTGGCCTGGCAGCCGCGGCACCTGCCCCTGCATTTCACGCAGCCCCAGCTTCACTCAGTCCGCAGAGGTTTGGGGCCATGGGGTGGAGCAGTGCGCACACTGGGCTCCCGGCCCACTGTGACTGGTTGGGGCTGAGGGGAGCAAGAGAGCGGCCCTGCATCTTGCGGGTCGCTGCCTGGTGACACCCCCTGAACTCTGAGTGGCCTGTGAGAGCCTGGGGCTGAAGTCACAGTTCTCCTGTCTAAGCTCGGGGAAAAAAAACATGTGGCTGGGGGTAGGGGACAGTTTTCTCTGTGGCAGGTCTTGAAACACGCCATAGCCCGCGTCCCCAGCTTGCAAAATAGAAGAACAGACTTCTCAGAGCTGCCCTGAGCAGCTCACGGATGGAGCCCGGCATCCAGCAAGGGCACAGTAGATGCTCTGGCCGGTGCAGTGTCTCCTGAGGCCACTTGAGCACCTGCTGATTCAACGGCCTCTCCTTCAAGGCAACGATGCGTTCACACGGCAGCGCCGTGGGTGCTCGCTGTCCCGGGCGGGAGAGGGCCCCATGAGGTCAGGAGACCGAGGGCGGCCTTCCCCAGGCATGCAGGGGTCCCGCCGTCCAAGGCCACACAGCAGGGCTTGCACTGGGCTGACGTGGAGAGACCCTGATTCCCCTCCCCAGGCCAGAACCGGCTTCAGGAACCCCCCACCCCGAGCTCCCCTGCGGCCTCCTGGGCGCCCCCACTCCCCGAGCCGTTCCCCGTCTCGGGAGGGCCACGCCACCTCTTCTGCGCCCGCCCAGCCACAAAGCGGGGGTTCGGTGTTACGTCAGCGGCTCTCCTGCCTTTCCCAGGAGCCGGACAGGCCACTTCCCTGGGGAAATCAGACCGGCAGCCCCAGGACACCCCTCCAAATGCCCCCGGTGAGAGACGGTGGCTTGGGGGGCCTGGGGTCTCCACGAACCACCCCCCATGGGGCTCTGCACTCCGCAGCGGCCTCCCCCAGGCGCAGGACCGGAGCATGGGCGCAGACACAAGGTCAACTGCCTCACTGCTTTATTCCGTGCTTTCAAGGGCCAGTGACCGTCTCCCCCCTCCAAAGGTCAGATCCGGCCCTGAAAATAAATAACGTCCTAACTCACACTGCAAACCCAAACGAGGCCGAGCTTCCTCGGAGGGGCGGGCTCCCCAGGGAGCCTGCAGTGACCGGGGCGGGGGGCATGTCGCTGCCGACCCCCACCCCAGGCTGCCGGATAGGAGTCCCCTCTCCCGGGTGTGACCCGCCTCCGGGGCTGGGGCAGCTGCTTCTGTCCCCTTCGACTGTCCCCTACTCTGCAGCGGCCTGCTGGGGCGCGAGAGACCCTGAGTGATGGGAAACCAAGACTCTGTAGCTCCCAGCTCGTGGACATCGGCCGTCTGCTGGCTCCACAGCGTCCTTGGAATCTGCTCGGGAATGCCTGGACTCAGGCTTTCAAGGAGCTAAAAAAAGAAAAAGAAAAAGAAAAAAAAGAGAGAGAGAGAGAAAATGGCCGGAACTGGGCGGTCGGGGTGTGCGGGGCTGCGGTGGCCGCCGAGTCCGGACGCAGAACCCGGGGAAGCGCGCCGAGCCGGCCACGCTCCCGCTCCGCGAGCAGAGGACCCACGCCGGCCCGGAAACGCCTCTCTGGCTGTCGACGGCACGTCGGGAAGCCCGAGCAGAAGGCAAACGAGCGAAGCTTTCCACGACGGCGCCGACACACTCACGCTGGGGCCACCACCCCGGACGTCCACCTGCCTCACCCCTGCGCACGGCGAGGCTCACTCCCGACCGCCTCGCCATCTCCGGCGCCACGGAAATCCCCGTGTGGGACCAACTTCTTCAATCTGACCACACATTCTTTAAAAAAAGAAAAAAAAAAAAAACACGGCAGCGAAACCCGGGGACTCCGGTGCCCCACGTGTAACTTGCTCACTCGCGAACCAGAAGAGCAAAGCGTGGGAAGCCGCGCCCGGGGGCGGGGTGCGGGGTGCTGCTGGAAGAAGGGACAGTCCGTCTCGCTTCTCCAATCTCCGGCTTTCGACCTGAAAGGCCCCCAGTCCCGACGCTGCGTTTAGGGGCTGGGTTTCTCCGGCGACGTAGAGGCGGAGCAGCACGGGCCCGTCCGCAGCTTCTTCCAGTTGCTGGAGGGCAAGAGGCAAAAGCTTCCATTCCTCTGCCTCCAGGCAAAGAGGCAAAAGCCTCCGGGCCCCAGGCAGACGGGGCGAGGGCAACAGCGAGCATCTCCTCGAGCGCCGACGAGCGGCTGGTTCCTCTCCCCTCCCCGCGGGGTGACGCGGCCGCGCAGGCCAGACGGCCCGGCCCCGTCACGCCACCCGAGGGCTCACGAAGAGACGGGAGCGCGCGCGCGGCCCCGGCCGTCCCCGAAGCTCCTCTCTCCGGGCGCCGTCAGTGCAGCTCGATGAAGGCCTCCAGCTCCTCGGGGATGAAGCCCTTGTAGGGGATCTTGTTCTTGTCCAGGGCGCGGGCGGCAAGGCACTGCAGGGAGACGTAGTTGAAGGGCTGGACGGCGCTCCTGGCCAGGAGCTTCTCGTCCAGCAGCTCGTACGCGGTCTTCTTGAAGGCATTGGCGGCATCCATGTGGGCACCGGCCTCGATGAGGGCGTTCATGACCCCGGGGCAGTTGTTCTGGGCCGCTATGTGCAGCGGCGTGTTGTTGTCAAAGTCCCGGCTGTCCGGGTCCGCCCCGCAGTCCAGCAGCACCTTGACCACCTGCAGGGAGGGGAACCGGCCCACGGGGTAGCGGCCCACGTTGGTGGTGTCCTTGTCCACGGCCATATGCAGGGGCGTGAAGCCGTTCTTGCCGCGGGGGGCGCACTTGAGCAGCCGGTACACGGTCTGGTGCTTGAGGCGCTCCTGCTCGGCCGTGCACTCCACCTTCTCCAGCAGGTAGAGCAGGTGCAGGATGATGGCCAGGGCCTTGGTGAACTGCGCCGAGTCCCCCGGCTCCTTGGGCACCTGCAGCGCGCGCTCCACCTCGCGCACGCCCTTGCACAGCACCCCCATGAGGTCTGCAAAGCCGATCTGGGTGCCCAGGCTGCCCTTGGCCGCCCGGTCCTGGAGCACGTAGGAGAAGAGCTCGGCGAAGGACAGGAAGCTGCTGGCGGTCATGGGGCTCAGGGGCTCCAGGTTGCTCTGCTGCATGTCCAGGGCGTACTTCCACAGGCGGATGCAGCGCTCGAAATTGCCCGAGTCTGCGTACACCGCGCCCCGGTAGCGGATGTAGTAGGAGGTGTCCGGGTGAGAGGGGCCCAGGATGCGCTCGCGGATCAGCAGGGCCTGCATGCGCATCTCGTCGGGGTCCGTGATCAGCGCCTCCAGCTCCTCGGCGGTGGTCACCTCCCTGGAGCAGCCGTAGGCCAGCACCAGCTGCGGGGGCTCGGGCTTGGGCAGGTACGCGCCGCCCTGGTGCCGCAGCTCCATAGCCCGTCTCCAGTGCTTCAGGGCCCCGAGCAGGTCCCGCTTCTTGTCCACGTACGTGGCTCCCAGCAACTCCAGGGCTTCCACGGCAGCCTCGCGGCTGGTGGGGCAGCAGCTCTCGTAACAATCGCTAAGCGGCTCCTCGGGGGCGGAGCGGCAGCAGCGGGCCCCCTGCGGCGGCGCGCTTCCCGCCGGGGAGGCCTCCGCGGACAGCCCCGGCCGCCCCTCGTCGCCGGCGGGCTGCTCCTGGATGAGGTACTCCACGATGTTGGTGTGGCCCGTGACGCTGGCCGCCAGCAGCGGGGTCATGCCGTAGCCGTCGCGCTCCATGCGGGCGTTGCAGCGCAGCAGCAGCTGCAGGATCTCCAGGCTGCCGGACTCGGCGCAGTCGTGCAGGGCCGTGTTGCCCTTGGCGCTGCGCCGGTTCACCTGCGCGCCCTGCTCCAGCAGGTAGCGGGCGATCTCGCGGTGGCCCTTGTAGCAGGAGATCATGAGGCACGTGTGGCCGTGCCGGTTGGCCACCTCCAGGTCGGCCTGGTGCTCGCCCACCAGGTAGCGCACCACCTCCAGGTGCCCGTCGAAGCAGGCGGCGCGCAGGGGCGTCGAGTTGGTGCGCGTGGTGCGGTTCACCGAGGCCCCGCGGCGCAGCAGGCTGCGCACCACGTCCAGGTGGCCGGCGGCCGAGGCGGCCCACAGCGGCGGCGCGCCCTCGATCGTCTCGCCGTCGAAGTGCACCGAGCCGCCCGCCTCCACGCTCGCGCCGCACCGGTCCACCAGGTACTCGACCACGTCCAGGTGGCCGTAGCGGGCGGCGATGAGCAGCGGCGTCCCCCCGCCGGCCACCTCGCCCGTCAGCTCGTCCAGCTCCTCCCGGCTCCGGCCGCTGAGCAGCTTCTGGAGCAGCTGCAGCTTGCCGTCGCGGGCGGCGTTGTACACGGCGGTGCGCAGGTCCATGGTCCGGGCTTCCGCCAGGCCATGGGCCGGCCGCCGGGGGACGCGGAGAGCGCGGGCTAGCGCCCGGAGGGGCAGGCGGCAACCTTCACCGTCTCCCCCGCCGCCATCTTAGGGGCCTGTCTGGCGGAACAAAATGGCTGCCGCGGCGCGGCGCGGAGGGGGGGGGGCGGCGGGTGTGCAGGGAAATGTAGTCCTGGGGGCCGGCCTCCTCGCAGAACAGAGGAAGAACGGACAGGGCCAAGACTACCACTCCTAGAAGGACGCGCACCTGCCCCGGCGAACTGGGACCACGGTGCATGATGGGAATTGTCGTTCCGACCTGGAGGACTGAGGCGGAGACTGCCCACGGGTGGACTACAATTCCCGTCGCGCAATGCCATTATAATGACTTCTGGAACCCGGGCAAGTTGGGCTACGTACTTCCTTTAACTCCCTCAGGCTTCCGGGCCACAGGACGCGCAGACGCGGGCCGAGAGACTACATTCCCCATAACGCATCGCGAGCAACTGGGAGCCAATCAAGAGCGAGAGGGAGGGCTAAGCCGGCCAAAAGGCCCGGTCTGATCCGGGTTTGGCGTGGCCGAGCCTGTGGTCGGCAGGGGGCGCTCGCGAGAGGCGGGAAAGCTGGCGGCGCCGGGGCTTTAGGGGTGCAGGGAGCACAGGTGGCTCCAAGGGTCTTTCTCCCGCGCTCGCGCTCGTTCACTTCTCCGTCATTCATATGCACTCATACATTTATTTACTCACTCATGGATTTAATCGAACGTTTCATTTTCTTTCCTTCAACCCTCGACACCCTAAATACAAAATCTGAACTTGCTCTAGATTGCCTAAGCCCTTGGTCATCTGACCTAGGAGTTCTCCAATATCCCTGTGAGTAAAACCTCTGGGGTTGGGGGCTTTGAGAATTTCCACTGTCCCAAATTGGTTAAGAATTTCCCAATGGTGACGACAGAGCATCAGACCCAGCGTGGGGCCCTCCTGAGGCTGGGGAGCAGGGTGACAGCCCACACAGGTCAACATCCAGGAATTGTGAACCCCACCCCCAAGCCAGACCTTTCACCCCACACTCCCCCGCCTCCACTTTGCTGCTGCCTGCCCCAAGATTATTGAGAATAATGGGAAGGACGAAGCATGTTGGCATGCTCGGGAGGGTTCAAGGAAACTATGGTGTTCTCTCACACCTCCCGAGTTTTGCAGGTGCTGTTCCCCCTTCCTGAAACACTGTTCCACGCCTTATTTACTTGGCTACCAAATGGTCCTTCTTCAGGTATCAGCTGAGACTCTGTATGAGTCCCTGATCTGGTGCTCCCTGGGTGCCCTCCCTGGCACCATGATGTTCTTCTGGATTCTTAGGGAAAAGCTCTGAGTCAGTCAGGCTACTATAACAAATACCAAAGACAGGGTGGCTGTGTTAGAGAAGTAGAACCCAAGGATATATGTCCTCCACACACACGTGCACGCACACGCACACGCACACACACATATACGCACACACACGGAATGGGGTCACAAAATTACGGAAGCCAAGAAGCCCTCTGATTGGCCATCTGCAAACTGGAGGCCCGGGAGAGATGGTGGTGTGATTCGGTCTGAGGCCAAAGGCCCGAGAACCAGGAGCTCTGACTCCTAGAGCGGGAGATACAAATGTCCCAGCTCCAGCGGGTAAAGTGAATTCTCCCTCCCTCCACCTTTTCATTCTATCCAGACCCGCAACAGATTAGATGTGGCCCATCTCATGGGTGAGGGCATCTTGTTCAATCAGTCTGCTGAGTCCAATGCTCATCTCTTCCAGAGACGCCCTCAGAGACGTGCCCAGAAGAGTGTATTACCTGCGATCTCGGCATCTCGTTGCAGCCCAGCCAAGATGACACATAAAATTAACCACCCCAGTGACTAGAACGACAAACCTTTATTTCCCACAGTTTTGCTGACTAGAAGTTGGCGATCAGGGTGCCAGTGTGGCCGGGTTCAGGGAGAGCTCTTTTCCTGGTTTGTGGATGCCACCTTCTCACTGTGTGCTCCTATGAAGGAGAGAGTGCTCTGCTCTCTTTGTTCCCTGATAAGGGCACTAATCCCACCATGGGGGCCCCACCCTCGTGACCTCATCTAACCCTGACTGCCTCTCAAAGGTCCCACCTCCAGGAGCCACCCCACTGTTGTCAGGGCTTCACATACAGATTTTTTTTTTTTTTTAAAGATTTCATTTATTTACTTGACAGACAGAGATCACAAGTAGGCAGAGAGGCAGGCAGAGAGAGAGGAGGAAGCAGGCTCCCTGTGGAGCAGAGAGCCCGATGTGGGGCTCGATCCCAGGACCCTGGGATCATGACCCGAGTCGAAGGCAGAGGCTTTAACCCACTGAGCCACCCAGGCGCCCCTTCACATACAGATTTAAGAGACACAAACATTCAGCACACAGCACTCTCCAGCATGGCATCCTGAGGTTCAGGGTCTGTTAATGGAATTTCTGGGTTGTTGCACAAAAAGGAGGGAAAAGATATCAAAGGTCCCAGGAGGGAGAGATGAGGACAGAACCCCTTGCACAGGCACGGTAGGGTGAGTTTCTTCTAGAGATGGGAACAAGTGTAAATATGGGGGCTAGAGGCGAAAGCAGCTATGAATGTCCCTGGGTTCACAAGTGGTGGGTCAGGGATTAGAACCCAGCTCCTCCAGCTCCAGACAGAGCCTGTGCCCTTAGTCACAGCATCTAGGTCCCAGAAAGCTGGGATATCTTTTATGCCATTGACTGAACTTAGTTTCTTCAGTCTTTCTTGTTGCATAAATGCTATATATTCTCTACAGAAAAAAACAAAAAAACAAAAAATGAAACAAAAAAACAAAAAAACAAAACCTCCCAGAAAACAAAAAGCAAAAACAAGTCAGGAAATGCAGACAAGAGAGAGAAATGAAAGAGAAATGAGAAATGAGAAGTGAGAAAAAGACAATGCGAGAGAAAAACTGTGAAAACCCTTTCTTTACCGCATCCCCTAGCCAGAAACAAAACTGTCATTGATCTACAAAACATATATATTTTTTTCTTTTTAAGGTTTTATTTAGATAATATCTACACCTAACATGGGGATCAAAGTCATCACCTTGAGATCAAGAGTTGCATGCGCTACCAAGTGAGACACCCAGACCTATAAATATTTCTTTTCCCTGTTCAGTGCTCAAATCTGAATTTCCTTTACTCTTAATTGCCATTAGTTGTTGAAAACAACACCTGGGTGGCTCAGTCCTTAAGCATCTGCCTTTGACTCAGGTCATGATCTCAGGGTCCTGGGATCCAGCCCCACATCAGGCTTCCTGCTCAGGAGGAAGCCTGCTTCTCCCTCTCCCACTCTTCCTCTTTTTTTTTTTTTTTTTTAAGATTTTATTTATTTATTTGACAGGGAGAGATCACAAGTAGGCAGAGAGGCAGGCAGAGAGAGAAGGAAGCAGGCTCCCTGCTGTGCAGAGAGCCTGATGCGGGACTCGATCCCAGGACCCTGAGATCATGACCTGAGCCGAAGGCAGCGGCTCAACCCACTGAGCCCCCCAGGCGCCCCCCACTCTTCCTCTTGCTGTGTCTCTCTGTCAAAAGAAAAAAGAAAAAAAGAAAAAAAAAAGGAAAGGAAAACAACACCTTGAAATCAAAGGCAAAAGAAACAAAAAACCGGGGCTCCCTGTTCAGCAGGGAATCTGCTTCTTCCTCTGACTTCCCCCTTTCATGCTCTGTCTCTTTCCTTTTCTTGCTCTCAAATTAAAAAAACAAAGCAAAACAAAAAGAAATGAAAAACAAAACAAAAAATAACCACCCATAAAACCAAAAAGCGCCCCATGCAAGGCTAAACAAACACATAGCTTTAAGTGAAAGAGTTAGGGTTTTTTTTTTCTGATTCCTGAAACAATAAAAGATGGAAAAGTGGTCTTTTGGGAGATCAAGAAAATGCGGTGTCATCTTACCTGCTTTTTTGCACTTAGCCTTAGAGCTTGAAGGTTTTACCATTTATTCAACAGGTCCCGCGTTTTATGTAGGCACCTCCTGCTGGTGGGCGTTCATCAGGCGCTCACTGCTTTCCAGGTGTATGGCAGTGAGCAAGACAAACAAAAATCTGTGCCTCAACACAGCTGATATTCAAAGAACGTAGATTTTCCAGCAGTATTTTTAATCTAGTCTAGTATTCCATAGTGTGGAAAGACACTGGGATTTATGTAGGTAATTTTCCCTGTTATCAAAACACCCACTGGCTGCATACTTGTAGCCAAATGCCTCTGTTTTCTTTCTTTATTTTTAAAAATTGGAGCAAAATATACATAACATAACATTAACTTTTTGACCATTTTTAACTGCACAGCTCAGCGGCCTGAAGCACACTCACACTGTGATGTGACCACCCCCACCCTCGGTTTCTAGAACTTTCTATCTCCCCAAAGGGAGATGGAAAAAAGGCTGGAAATAGGCTGGAAATAGGCTGATGATAAAAATCAGCAACCTTTCCCCTCCCAAAGGGAGACTCTGTCCCCACGAAGCACAGACTCCCCACCTCGTACCCCAGCCTTGACTCCCACCCTCTCTTCTCTGTCTGTGTGGACAGGACTCCTCTGGGGCCCTTCTGGGAGAGGGGTCCGCGGGGTGTGCCCTTCTGCGCTGCTCTCACTGAGCCCCGTGTTCTCAGGGTCCCTCCACGTAGCAGCAGGTGTTCAGGACGTCGTAACCCACTTCCTGTCTGCGGAGGTGCCTGTTCTGGACATTCACACGATGGAATCACACACCACGTGGCCGCTCATGATTGGTTCTTTCACTGGGTGTCCCGAGCTCGTGGTCCAGCCACGTTACAGATTTGATCTTCTTTAAGTCACCACAATTCTGGATTTTCTGACCCACGCTGGGGGCGCATCCTAACTCACCCGCGCTTAGGGGAAAACCAGAGGCCAGGGAAGGAAGGGCTGAAGTCTGAATGAGATTGAGGGTAACCAACAGGGCAAGACAGCAAAGGAATTTGGGGGGTGGGATCCAGGAAGTGGGAGAACCGACCTTGGACTCATCTAGCCTCCAGAGAGAAGACAGAGAACATAATCTGGGCATGGGACCCCAGGTCCTGGAGCTCCCTGAGCTGTGCTCTGCCCTAGAGCAGAGTAAGGACATGTCCACGGCAGCTTCTGAGTTTGCTGGCCCCTGCTCCCAGCGGTGGATCAGGACCTCAGGCTTCCCTGCAGGCTGGGCTCCAACCCCCCTGTACAGGCTGGCAAGAGCTGATTGTTACATTTTCAGGGTTTTTGACAACTAGATGTTAAACTCAGCCAGTATTGAAAAAGAACTTAGAGGTCCCTAAAAGTTGACAAAAGAAAGGTCATCAGTGTAGAACCCGCACCCCCTCCTCATTAATAGACGTTGCCATTAGCCACACCCTCCAGGTGGTTTGTCCCTCCTGCCTTTACACGGTGGAAATGCTAGGTGATGGTGTGACCCTGCACATCCCCCCCAATTTCCTGCTCTGTGGCTCCACAACCCCCCTCCCCCACCCCCCAAACTGGAGGTCCTTGGTGGTGGAAGTATCTATGGTCTGGAAATAGGCTGATGATAAAAAATCAGCAACCTTTCCCCCCCAAGACCCCCCTGACTTTGCTCTGTCTCCCTCCCAAGTCACCCCACCACTGTGCATCCTAAGCTACTCCGTAATTTACATATGTCACAGGTTATTCTCAGTCTGCCCTTCGCAGCCTCTGCGATTTCTGTCTGATGGGGCTCAATGCCGTGTGTTTCTAGAACAGTGCCTGGCACATAGCAGGCTGCCCACCCTTCATGTCCGATGGATAAAAGGATCGTTCCAGGAAGCTCATCTTAACCGCGCCAGCACTCTGCCTGAGAACGGCGGCTGATACCCTCGAGCTAGCTCGTTCCACCTTCTCTTTCATTCCGGTTTTTGTCTGCCGCCCTCAGCTTCGGGGGAGGCAGCCACGGGGCGACAGGATGGGGGCTGCTATTGGGCGGTGACTGTGGCCCAGGCCAGGCGACTGCCTCCTCCCCAAGCCCTCCCCGTCGGAGGAGCCTGTGGTCCCGCTACACCCCCCCCCCCAGCCCGGCTCAGCTGGCTGCAAACGTCTGGCCGCCGTGCGCGGGCACACCTGGGGCGCTGGCCAGGTGCGCTCCGCGGGCCCAGGTGCGCTCGGTTAGCGCCCCACGCTGCAGCCACGCGCGGGACCGGGCCACCTGCGCGAGGCCGCGCTCCAGACGCACCAAGGGCCACAGAGGCCACGGAGACCGGTAGGGCGCGCCAAACCCTAGCTGGGGGGCTTTCATCCGAGAGCGCCTTAAAATCTCTGTAATGTGAAGGTGTTTTAAACGTTCAGAAAAATCGCGAAAATAAATGTGTTAGATCTCAAATCGTAAAAGCCAAAGGTTAGGCGGATTCATTCATTCCGTAAATACTTCATGAGGTGACCAGGTGTCAGGCACTGGTTTTAGGAGCTGGAATAGAGCTGGCAGAAAATAATAATAATAATAATAGTAATAATAATAATAATAATAATAATAATAAATCCCTCCTAACTCCAGAATCTGGTGTAAGTGGGAGAGGCCGGTGAGAAGTTATATAAATAACCGTATTCATTAGTTCTGTGACTGGCTGAGCGTCCCCCCTCCCCACCCCATTCTGGTGCTGAATTCCTAACCTGAACATGTGTAAAGGCAAAGGTATTAGGAGGTGGGGCCTCTGGGAGGGGCTTAGGTCAAGGGGCCGGAGCCTGCACCAATGCGGTGAGCGCCCTTAGGGGAGGCCCCACAGAGCTCCCTGCCCCTTCCTCCCGGTGAAGGCGCACAGTGAGAAGTGGCCATCCACCCCCCTTGCTGATTTTGGACTGCCGAGCCTCACAAACTGTAAGAAATAGATATCTGCAGTTTATAAGCTACCCAGATAGTCTGCCGTAACAAAATATCACAGATGGGGGCGGGGGGCGAGGGGCGAGGGGGGGTGGGAGGGGCGCTTGCAACGGGAATGTGTTCTGGAAGCGGGAAGTCAAGATCAAGGTATCTGCAGGGTTGGTGTGTCCTAAGGCCTGGCTTCTCCCACCCCACTTCCATGTATAGATTTTATTTATTTATTTGAGAGAGAGAGAGAGCGAGAGAGAGCACAAGCAGAGGGAGCTGCAGGGAGAGGGAGAAGGAGAAGCAGGCTCCCCACAGAGCAGGGAACACGACGATGCAGGGCTCCGTCCCAGGACCCTGGGATCAGGACCCAAGCCAAAGGCACACGCCCAACTGTCTGAGCCACCCAGGCACCCCTCCCACCCGCTTCCGGACCAGCCATCCCTTAGCTGCCCCTACCCATGCATAAGGGAAGAAGCACCGCCCCCCACCCAGCTGAGGTCTGCCTGAATCCCTCACCTGCAGAATCCATGAGATAGGAGAAAAGGATGATTATTTTTCAGCACGTGTGTTCCGGGGGAGCTGCTGATGCAGCCACAGGGACTGGAACAGCCTTAAAACATTTTTTTTTTTAAAGATTTATTTTATTTATTTGACAGACAGAGATCAGAAGTTGGCGAGAGGCAGGCAGAGAAAGAGGAGGAAACAGGCTTCCCACAGAGCAGAGAGCCCGATGCGGGGCTCGATCCCAGGACCCTGGGATCATGACCCGAGCTGAAGGCAGCGGCTTAATCCACTGAGCCACCCAGGTGCCCCTGGAACAGCCTTAAATGGAGCTCCGGACTTGAATTTGCATGTCTATAATTACTACCCAAGTCACACAGTTTGTTTACTATGTCTGTCCCCCGCCACCCCCCCCCCCAACTGTCTTCTCATGGGGGTAAATCTGCCCCCATTTAGTTCCTGAGACACAGTGTCAACGTGTCCCAGGAAGAAGTCGACAGATTTCTGTTGCTGAGCACAGCCTTGGCTCCGTTCATCTGTCCCGCCACGGTTACTGATCTCCTGGCCACCAAAGAGCAGAGTCTTGAGCTGGTTAGGGACGCAGGTGCCCCAGGGATGGACAGACTGCCCCGGCCGGGGAGGGAAGGAGGAAACTGGGAGATGCGTCTCTCATGCACATGGGTTTTCCAGGTAGATTTGTCGCAGGAAGTTGTGTTCCCCATCATTCTAGCTACCTTCTGGCTTCACAAACGACCCCAAGCTTAGTGATGTCTGTGGGCTGCATCGTGTCCTCCCAGAATTTGAAGGTAGAAGCCCCAAAGCCCAGTGTGGCCAGATCTAGGGATGGCCTGTAGCAGGTAACCCCCAGCCTTGGAAGTCACATAGACACCAAATCTGGTCTGCTTCGAGGGAAGGGAACCAGATACCATCCTCTCAAGGGAAAGGAAAATGTGGGAGGGAGGTCCAGAAGTTTATAGATTTTTTTTTATTTTCTTAAAAAAGATTTTATTTATTTATTTGTGAGAAAGAGAGAGAATAAGAATCCAGGCAGGGGGAGGGATGGGGGGGAAGAGGCTCTTGGCCCCCCGCTGACCAAAGAGCCCAATGCAAGACTTGATCCCAGGACCCTGAGATTATGACCTGAGCCCAAGGCAGAGGCTTAACCCAGGCACCTCTGTTGTGGGGTATTTTAGGTAATACTTATGCAAGGGGAGGTGATTGACATCAACGACATCTGCTGGTTTATATACGCTTTTCTTTCTCATGGAAGGCCTTAAGAAATGACCCTCCAGGGGCACCTGGGTGGCTCAGTCAGGATAATTTTGACTCTTGATTTCACCTCAGGTCATGACCTCACGGTCGGGAGATGGAGCCCTGCATTGGGATCCGTGCTGGGCATGGAGCCTGCTTGACATTCTCTCTCTGCCTGCCTCTCCGCCTACTTGTGATCTCTCTCTCTCTCTCTCTTTCAAATAAATAACTAAAATCTTTAAAAATAAATAAATAGGGTGCCTGGGTGGCTCAGTGGGTTAAAGCCTCTGCCTTCGGCTCAGGTCATGATCCCAGGATCTTGGGATCGAGGCCTGCAGGGAGCCTGCTTCCATTCCTCTCTCTCTACCTGCCTCTCTGCCTACTTGTGATCTCTGTCAAATAAATAAATAAATAAAATATTTTAAAAATAAATAAATAAATAAAATAAAAAAGAACAGCTTTATTAAACTTGGTATATAGCATATTATTATATATAATATATGTTTTATATGTATAATATATATGGTATGTATAATAATTATTTAAACTTGATATATATAATAAACTCTGCATATTTAAACTGCACAATCATGTCATCCAGGGATCAAGACTTTTTTTTTCACTTCCTTCCAAAGTAGATGTCTTTGTTTCCTTTTCTCACTGCCTTGGCTAGAACGTCCTGCTCACCTGGGCAGGAATGATGGGAGGTGACAGGCCTGTTTTATTCCCAGTCTTGGGGGGAGGCACCTAGTTTCGTACCATGAAGTATAGTGTTCACTGTGGGTTTTCATAGGTCTCCTTTGTTGGGTCGAGAAAATTCCCCTCTATTGCTCTTGTCCGGAGACTGTAAAAAAATTAAGAAGAGATGCTAGATTTTGTCAAATGCTCTTTCTACATTTATTGAGATGATCGTGTGGTTTTCTTTTGGTTGTTAATGACGTGGAAGGATTGACATGAATCCAGTCCGTTCGTGGCGGAGGACATGGGTTGATTTTCCTGTTAAGCCCACCCTTGTATTGTCTGTAACTTCTTATTTTGATATAATTTCCAGCTTCTAAAAAAGTTGCCAGAAGAGGCTAAGTATTTTTGCATCTCCTTGACTGAGATTCCTCAATTGTTGGCTTTCTGTCACTTTTCGCTTTATCTTTCTCTCTCTAATAGTATACCTATATATACAATTGTATGGTCTACCTTTTTTTTTTTTTTAAAGATTTTGTTTATTTATTAGACAGAGATCACAAGTAGGCAGAGAAGCAGGCAGAGAGAGAGAGGAGGAAGCAGGCTCCCTGCTGAACAGAGAGCCTGATGCGGGACTCCATCCCAGGACCCTGAGATCATGACCTGAGCCAAAGGCAGAGGCTTTAACCCACTGAACCACCCAGGCACCCCATATGGCCTACTTTTTAAAAAAGATTTATTCATCTCTTTGACAGAGAGAGAGACAGTGAGGGAGGGAACACAAGCTGGGGGAGTGGGAGAGGGAGAAGCAGGCTCCCCGCTGAGCAGGGGCCCCCCAATGCAGGGCTCGATCCAAGGACCCTGGGATCATGACCTGAGCTGAAGGCAGATGCTTAATGACCGAGCCATGGAGGCGCCCCTACATACATGTTTTCTGAACAACTTGAGTCAGGTCTTTTTTTTTTTTTTTTTTTTTTTTAAGATTTTATTTCTTTGACAGACAGAGATCACAAGTAGGCAGAGAGGCAGACAGAGAGGAGGAAGCAGGCTCCCTGCAAAGCAGAGAGCCTGATGCGGGGCTCGATCCCAGGACCCTGGGAACATGACCTGAGCCGAAGGCAGAGGCTTAACCCACTGAGCCACCCAGGCGCCCCTTGAGTCAGGTCTTGACCAGCTTTACTCATAAGTACTTTGGTGGACATTTCCTAAGAATAAGGGCATTCTCTTACAGAACCATAGTTCAGTGATCAGAATTGGATTTATTACTGAGTCTGAACCAGGATGAATTTTTCTACAACTATTTCTTCCCTGCTGTCTGTTAAATCTCTCTTCTCTGCCCCGAGGAGCATATATGGTGACCTGTCTGGCCACTGTCAGTTAAAAGGTCTTGCTCTGTCCAGCCCCATTAGCAGTTTCCATGTCAGAGCTTTCTCTGTCCTCTCCT
The DNA here is from genome assembly GCF_020171115.1 of Neogale vison. NCBI lineage: Eukaryota > Metazoa > Chordata > Mammalia > Carnivora > Mustelidae > Neogale > Neogale vison. Next base: position 221,177,287 of record NC_058096.1, read on the forward strand.
TGGCGGGCTAGACATGGGTCTGGGAATGGCACAGAAGCCCCGGGATGCCCTCCCTGTGTCCTGTCCCTCCTGCCTTGCTTTGCACCTGTGCTCGGCCTGTGCTGCTTCTATCCTTCCCTCCCTCATCTGGTTGGGGCAGGGCAAAGAGCAGGCACGAATGCTGACCATCCACAGGGATGCCCTCCCTGCTCTCGGCTGGGCACAGGCTGGGCTCCTGGGATCCAGGAAGGCAGGGACGGAAGGGAAGAGATTCCAGAGCCAGATGTGGGTCAGGGGAGGAAACTCAGCCATCTCCTTGTGATGCTGCCTACCAGTTGTCATGGAAACTGAAGCCGCTTTCTTTTGAAGGACCCATTAAGGGACGGGATGTAATCAACTCTCTCCTGGTGGACCCCCGCCCTTGCTGGTGGGACTCAACCACCCTAAGGGCCAATAGGAAAAACAGGCCCTGGATAATGCCACGTCTGAAGCCTCCCTCACCGCTCCTCCCCAGCCCTGGCTGCAGATGACTTGCTGGGTGACCACTGGTCTGCTTCTGTTTGCATCACAACATGCGCCCCCCTCCCCACCGGTGGAAAGGACAGAGGGAGACACATGGCCACATTGTCTCTGAGTATCAGACTATGGAAGGGGCATAAGGTGATGGATTAACACGCAGACCCTGGCTGCCAACTGCCCACAGTTCAAATCCCGACTCTGCCACCCACAAGCTGTGCAGCCGTGAAGAACCCGCTCTGCTCTGGCCCTCGGTTTCCCCTCCCATAGGATGGATTGTAATAATAGTTCCTACCTCATGGGAGGTAGTGTGCCTAGTGTTGTTCAAGCAGCATCTGGTTCAAGGAAATGTAATATAGTCACCCAATGGAATATTATTCGGCCATAAAAAAGGAAAGAAGTGCTCCCTCTTGATACAATATGGATGAAGAGGGAAACATTGTGCTCAGGGAGAGAAGCCAGACACAACAGACCACAGAACATGTTATACTATTTATATGAAGTATTCAGAACAGGCACATGTATAGAGACAAAATGGGTAAGTGGTTGTCAGGAGCTGGGGGGAAGGAGCCTAGGAAGTAACTGCTTAAGGGAATGGAGTTCCTTTTGGGGTGATGGAATGTCCTGGATGTAGGTAGTGGTGATGGTTGCACAACATTGTGGATGTCCTAAATGTCACCAAATTGTCACTTTAAGAGGGCTAAAAGGCAAATTTTATGTTATGTGCATTTGCTTTACAAGATCTATTTTGTTTTTTATTTTTTAAAAGATTTTATTTATTCATTTGAGAGAGAGACAGAGAGAGCACAAGCAGGGGGAGTGGCAGAGGGAGAGGGAGAAGCAGACTCCCCGCTGAGCAGGGAGCCCGATGCAGGACTCCATCTGAGGACTCCGGGATCATGACCGGAGCCAAAGGTAGACATTTAACCAACTGAGCCTCCCAGGTGCCCCTACAAGATTTATTTTGATGGCAGGACACAACACAGTGACATTTGGAGATATGAATGCTTTGTTACCTGGAGTTCCAAATAAGAAAAGGGTGTGCACGGGGGGAGGGGGAAGGTGGACAGTAAGATGGAGCTCTAGGGGGACACCTTAAATGTGGCAAGTTGTGGGATGTTAGCTAGATTTCCTGGACTCCTTGGGTTTGGCTCATTTGTGTAACTTCCTGGGCTCCTGGACAATGGGGGTGTCCCTAGTTACCTGATTCCAGACCCTGGGGCAATCAAAGCAGGTGCATAGTGTCCCTTGAATATCAGAACTGATAAGGAAGAGGTCCAGGCATCTCATAAGCTGCTCAAGAGGAACTGATGGGCCTCTAGCCTGGGGCTCAGAAATGGGTCCCTCTTGCCTATGCTTCCTCCTTCCTTTTCCATCTATCCATCAATCTATTATTTATCCACCTTTATAATTTTCTATCCACCTACTTCTCTGTCACTGTTGTCATTGTCCTCATTGGAATTTATTGAGCATTACTAGGTACCAGGCATAGTGCCACACATGGACACACTCAATCTCCTTGATCTTTACAATAGCCTGAAGAGAGAAGCCATAATCATTACCACTTTTACAGAAAGGGAAGCTGCGTGGGAGGGGAAGGTCTTGCCCTATGTCCCCATTCATCATTCTTCCCCTCCTTGCCTTACTGACCCATGAAAAGGTCTCTAATGCCATCACAGTCTTTTTTTTTTTTTTTTTTGTACCTTCTTTGCCTGGTGCTCTCCAAACTTATTATAATGCCAAGAAACAGTCATGTGCCAAAAGTTGGCCAATTTTAATTTTCAACCCACGTAGTGCTTCGAAGGCAGGGTCTCACATGCTTGCCATGAGTATCTGAGGCATTTCATTCTGGCAACGTTATCTAAGTGGATAACTCCGTATGGCAAACTCTTCCTTTTTCCCACAGGTGCTTTTTTGCTTTCAGAATTGTGTTGCATCCACTGTAGGCTGGCTTATCTGTTTTATTTGTTCTGGTCTTGTCTGTCTCTCCAGGGTTTTGAAACAGCAGCCAGGATATGGGTGTCTCTTTTAAGCAGATCCATCGTGTTGCCCATTCATACGCCTTTCCTCCTCAGGAGCTTACAACTCTATTTTGAAATATGAGCCTGGAGATACAGGCTTACGGGAGGTCTCAGTTGGAAACTGGCTTGGAAATTGTGAACGGCACTGGATGGATTCCCAACTGTTATACGAGACAGGTGTAGGATTGCTAGCTCTCCTCCGCAAATGTTCTCTCCTCTCTTGCAGCACTAGATCCCTCAGTTTTTAGCTGAGCACATCTGGCCTCAGAAAATAGAAGCAATATTCCAATAAATCATGCAACATAGTGGACCATGTGAGCAAGTGTGACAGGAGTGTCAGCAATGACATAGGAGGAGCCTGGGGCCTAACACCCAGACAGTTATGTGACATAAAATAAATGTATTAAAATGTTTTTTTAACCAGAAAATTAAGTTGGATTTTTCATATAGTAAAATGCACAGATCTTAATTAAGTACATAGATCAATGATTTTTAGCAATTGTACATGGTCAATAAACAAAGGTGACATGTTCAGCACCCCGGACAGTTCCGTGGTCCCCCACCCCCACCCCCCAGAGGCATCCGATTTTTTTTTGAAACATAATCTCTACACCCAACGTTGGGGTTTGATCTCACACCCCAAGATCCAGAGTCACATGCTCTACCAAATGAGCCAGCCAGGTGCCCCAGCCCAATGTTCTGATTCCTATCAATACAGATTAGTTTTGTCCAGTGTTCAGTATCATACAAATGGAATCACGAATGTGTGTCTGGACCCCTTTTGTTTAACATGACTTTTCCAGTCCTCTATGCTGCTGTTTGTATCATTAGTTTGTTTCTTTGTTTCCCCCTGAGTAGCCCACAGTGTGGATGTACCATTATTTGTTTATCCACTCACCAGTTAGTTTTTGGTTATTATGAATAAAATTCTTAAGGCTGTTTCTGTAAAATTCATTCTGTGGAAATACATGTTCATTTCTCTTCCACATAAGCCTAGGCGTGAAATTGCTGAGCCAAAGGGGAAAAATTTATTTCCGTTGTGTTCAAGAACTGTTATTTTGGGTCTATCAGAGTAACTGTAGTACATCCCTGTGTATCAGTTTTCCCGACTTCTTTGCCTCATTCTCTGGTCCCTTGACTCCTACTGTCTAGGACCATCTTCCTAATAAACCACACTGTCTGAGTCTCTGTTTTCATGGGTTCCCAAATTAAGATAAGTGGATATGGATCAAGTACCATAAGACAGCTCAATGGGTTGTACCTTCGGTCCACAAGCAACGCTGTGGGAGCTGGCTCATGTTTATAGGTGTGTGTGGCCTCCATCCTTTCATGTCTGGTGAAGGTAATGGGGCTCAGAAACCAGCATTCATATCTCAACTGAATACTTGCTTGGTACTTAGCTGAGCATGAGGGGCTATGAAGATAAAACTCATGAGATTAGCTGAGGTGTCTCCCCAGAGGTCTTTGGTGGGGGTCATAAAAGGTTGGTGGAGTTTTTAAAAAATATATTTATTTCAGAGAGAGAGAGAGAGAGAGAGAGAGACAGAATGAGTGCACAAGCAGGGGGAGGGGCAGAGGGAAAGAATCTTGAGCAAGGAGCCTGATGGAAGGCTTGCTCTCACAACCCTGAGATCAAGACCTGAGTTGAAAGCAAGAGTAAGCTGCTTAACAGACTCAGCCACCCAGGATCCCCGGTGGGGTCTTTTTTAATCAAAGGAAGAATTCCCTAAGAATTGGTGGAGAAACTGATCCAAATGCAGATTTCTGGATCTCTCTCACCTCTGCTTGTTGAAATTGGGAGGATCCTGAGAATCTGTATTCTCTGTGAACTTCCCAGGGGAATCGTCCTCATATTAAAGTTGGAGAATGCAGGTAAGAGGTGGCCCTGGGTGGGCTAGCTCTTTGGTGTAGCTGGTGGGACATTGATAGGCAATTACTCTCAGCAGGGAGGTGCAGATCATGCAAGCGGTGTGGGGATATTTGGATTTTATCCTGCATGTAATGAGAGTCTTGGAATGGTTGAAGGCAAAGCTGGAACTCGATTAGATTTGTGTGCTACAAGACTCTTTAATGTGTACAGAGAATGAGTTGCCTGTGTATGTGTTGGGGGAGGTGGGAAGGAACCACAACATGATGGAGACAGGAGGCTAGAGAAGAGGATGGATTTAACCAGAATGACTTGATCTTGGGGGAATTCGGGCAAGACGATTGGTGGATATGAGGAGGGGAGGGTCTCTGGGATGTAGAGAGGCTGCCACAATGACGGGGACATGGAAGGAGGGGCAAACTGGTGGTTGGGTGCACTGGGTGTTCAATTTGGAATGGTTAATTTGGGGTAAGTGTGAGACACACAGGGAGGCATTCACAGAGCTACCAGGGCAGAATCTCCTTTCACTAGGGTCTCTGATTGGGAGAAGGCAGTATCCGCTCCAAAAGCTCTCCCATTCCCAGAGGGTGGTTCTAAATATACCAGAAAATCTCTCACAATTAGCCTTAACCCAGACATTGAACCCCCTCTCTCCACCCCATTCATGAAATGCCTCTGGCATTTAGGTGTCTTGTAATTGTATTTTCTCTGCTTGTTAATGGACCCACTGAGGCAGTCCTCCTGGGAGAGAGAAAGATTTCATTTGTCTGGGACTGAAGAGGGAGACAGGGGTTGCCGGAGCTAATGAGGAATCAATGCCTCATAATTGCTAATTAAATGAGCCTGGCTCTCTCCTGGGGCTATTAGTTGGCTGGTTGGCCCTTGAGTGTCCACAAATTTAATTATACTCCCCAATAAACACCTGCAGCAACCATCACCCTATGGTATCTCTGTGGGTGAGACCAAGGAGAAGCAGGATCTTTATGTGTGTGCTGAAGCCATCAATTTACTTATTGATTGATGTATTGGTTTAGTCTCCGATGCCTTTATTGATTCAACAAATGTTTATTGAGCACCTGCTGTGTGCCAGGTCCTGAAATGGGTGCTGGGGACACAGAAGTGAAAATACAAACATAATCTCTGCTTTCATGGGGCTCACAGTGTGATGGGGGGACACAGACATCTGTCCTGCAGACAGATAACACAAAAATAACTGAAGTGCTGGGGAGAAGATATCCCAAGTCTATGGGACTAATATATACTTGACATGGGGAGAAGGCAGTATGAGGCAACAAGGAAAACTTTCCTCGAGGCCATGAAACTTGGATCAGAAGGCAGAGTGAGTGATGGGGTGCTGTAGGGGGCAGAGCTTTAAAAGCTGAGGGAATGGCAAAGTCTCTAAGGCTAGAATAAGCTTGCTGTGGTGTTTGTGACTTGATTAGGATGTGAGAGGGAATTGGGGGTGAGTCCTGTTGAGGTCACAACTCACCTACTGGGCACAGATTTATACTTGTCCTATAACTGGTCCATGGAACTGATGGAAGGATGGGGGAGAAAGATAACATTCCTGGAATCATTATTGAGAAGTCTCCAAAGAATTCTGGTCTAGGGAAGGCTTCACATGCCTTTCCTTCATTGATTTCCCCAGGAAAGTGTAGTAAGATTGTTATGGACCCTGGGTTCAGAATCAGATACTTTGTATTTCCTGGCTTGTGGGGTGTACAAGTGAGGCAGCCAATACCATATATGGCGCACTGTTCTGTGTTTATGGGGTGCATGCCCCTGTTTTATTCCCTCCCTTATCCTTGTGCCATGGAATGAGCCAGCCCTCCCCGTGGATGTAAGTTATCCTTCTTTGATCCCCTGTCCCCCACACTTGCTTGCCCATCTCACATGGAGGTCGACGGGAGTCTACGCTATGAGGAAGCTGTGACTTGTTGTCATAGTACATCACAACAACAAAATCACTAGTCTTCCACACAGCACTAGACCACAACCACTCCAGTCTTCTTCGTCATCCTCTCCCCACCTCTGAGAACCCCGTCTAGCTCTTACCCCTCACCTGAGCCAAGCCATAACATTTGGGCTTCCTGCTTCTCCACTGCCTCCTCTTTTCCATTCCTGGTCCCCCTGGAGAGAGGCAGGGTCTGATCCCCAAGGGCCCAGCTCCCACCCAGGCATGTCAGAAACATGGAATTTGGAGTTGGACAGATGTGGGCTTGACTTGCAGCTTCATTCACCCTTGGGCTCGTTCTATCTCTGCCACTCTCTGGGTCTCAGTTTCCTCAAGTGTCATCTGGGCGTAATGACACCCACGTCCTAGGGTTGAAGATGGCATTTAATGTATATAAAACCCTTGGCACAATGCTTCCACACAAGTCTGGAAGGAGCCCAGCAACGTCATCGTGGCAGGTGCGCGTTCCCCCACAGTCGGACCGACTGGCCATCTCACCTGTTGGGAATTACGGATTTATGTGTGCGGTTTCTTTTCACCGGCTTGATCTAGAAAATAATTCGTTGAAACATCCATTAAATGAGGGGCAAGTCTCCAGAAGCGTCAGACGTCTCCGACCACCCTCTCTCTTCCCCCGGGCAGGGCGAGAGGTCTCCCCGGTTACCGGGGAAGCTGTCAGGTTTCCCGGAGCTGAAATGAAGTGGGCCCGCGAACCCCGCTGGAAGCTGTCCGGAGCTCTGGTGCTGAAGCAGATCGCGGTTCCTTTCCTGGACCCCGAGAGGCGCTGTCCGGGGTCTCGGTGCTGAAACAGATAGCAATTTCCTTCCGTGGTGGCGGAGAGCTGTGCTCGGCCTCGGTGCTGAAGAAAACTTGACTTGCTTCCCTCTCCTCCCTTAGCTCACCCCACTCCCCTCTATTCTCTGTCTCTCTGACTCGCCCCCTCCCCCAGATTTCTTTACCTTCCGATTCTGTTCCCGGGGCACTTCAGAATGGCAGTGGGGGAGACACGGAGAGGCCGCGACCAGGACTCATATGTGCTCCCCACCTCGTGGCTGTCCCCTGACTTACCTCCCAGGTAGTCAACCCCGGAAGTCTCCGCTTTCCAGACCTCCAACTTTGCCGTCTTTGTCACTTTCTTGGAAAATGTCCATGGGCTGATCTGTAAACCAGCCCCTTCCCAGGGGGGTCCCTCTTCCTTCAGGCCACCCCTCCCCCACGGGGCAGTGGCCTTTCCTCTGTACACCTCACCTGCTTCCAATCTTGTGGGCTGATGCAGGTGACTAGTGGCTGCTGAAGCAGGGACGTGCACTTTTATGGGCTTTGGGGAAGGCGGGGCACCGGGAACCCAAGGAGGGGCTTCACCAGACGGCCAATGGGACTCAGCCTGGAATGCATCTCCAAAGATTACCTCATAGGCTGTGGTCTCGGCTTCAGAATAAAAGTCTGGCATCTGCCCAAAAACTGTCTTGGGGTTTCCTGGAGTGAGGAGGAACACTCGCTGTGGTCTCCAGGGTCTCCCCACTTGGCCCAAACTCTTCCTGGGTCTCTCACATCCAGCTTGGCACAGAAGCGCTGGCTGGAACCTACCTCTTCCCATCTTCACCTTGTGCTGTTGCTGAATCAGGAGAGAGAAAACTAATAAACTGAGTTGGGGACGGAACGGGGAGGTTCAGTATATTTAAGTTCAGTTCCAGAGGAATGGAGGACTCAGAAGAGCGTGGGGCAGAGGTCAGTTTCAAGACTAGAGCTTTTGATTCCTCAGCTCAGAACCCACCTCATAACATAGTTTATTGTTTTGCTTTACTAAGCAGACTCTGAGTCAAAAAACATACAAGCTTGAGTTCAAATCCAGATATGCCTCCTTCCTGCTGTGGGACTTGGGGTACAGGTAAACCTCTCTGTGCTTCAATTTCCTCACCTGTGAAATGGTGATGATAGTAGTACCTTCTCAAAGCACTGTGATGAGAAATTCGTGTGGTGTGGATGGATGGTAGAAATAAATAATGTGGGCCAGAACTAGGATAAGCAGTGTACCTGCCACAGGTGCAAAATTCAAGACGGCACCAAAAAACAAAACAAAACAAAACAAACCCCCCCAAAAAAACCCCACCTCAGTAATCAAGACAGATAATATTCCAATGCAATGTTTTAATGGAATGAAAATTAATGTAAAAAATCTGGCAGGAATAAATTATCAAAATTTTAAATAAAGATGGGATCCACATTACTGATTTTTCCTTTTGCCTCAGGCTGTAGTGCAGCTTGGCATGGGACTAGAAATAATGTCTAGACATGGTAGAAGCTACTATTATTTTCTGAGACATATCGCCCCTTTACCTAATCAACCAACTTTTGTTGTAATAAGGACAGCGTAGATGACATGTATGTGAATTCAACAACCAAGCTTGTCTTTAGGGAAGGTGAAGACATGAAATGTATAACTACACTCAGACATAGTATTGTGACAATGGAGAGATTTGTGCCCTCGCTTTTTCTTTCCCCAGTATGAAATTCCTCTAAAGGGGCTGCTCATTTTGTGGAAGTTGAACTCACAAATGTGCTGTCTGAATATCACCATGGAACCAGGAGCATCCGATGAGGCACCCAGCGTTTGTCAACAAAGATGTCCAGTCCAAGGGTTAATTCCACTGATACACCGCGGAAAGTTTCAGTCAAACCCATGGGGAGTGGGTGCAGAAGATGTATGGAATTCTGACACACAGTAGGCACTCAACAAATCCGCTGTCAAGTGTGTGGCTCCAGTGAGCTCATCTGAAATGCTCGAACTCCTGCATTCTGCTTCCCACTCAGAGACCAGTTATGGCTTCACAGTTCCAAAAGGAGGAAGAGGGAGCTTGCTACAAAGGGAAGAATAAACAGGCATGCAGCCTGGAGATGGCTGCCTTGTTTGTTTGTTTGTTTCCCCCTTTTTCTTTTAACCATTTTATTTGCTTTTTATTTTTTAAAAATATTTATTTATTTGAGAGAGAGAGAGAGCGCATAGGGAGGAGGGGCAGAGGGAGAGGGAGAGAGGGAATCTCAGGCAGAATCCCTATTGAGTGTGGAGCCTGACTCAGGGCTTGATCTCATGACCCTGAAATCATGATCTGAGCTGAAATCAAAAGTCAGATACTTCACCAACTAAGAAACCCAGGTGGTCCTAACCATTTTATTATAAAAAAAATTAACCCACAGGAAACTTGAAAGAATCATACGATGAACTTTTAAAAACAATTTTATTTATTTATTTGAGAGAGAGTGAGAAAGAGCATGAGAGGGGGAGAAGGTCAGAGGGAGAAGCAGACTCCCTGTGGAAATGGGAGCCACATGCGGAACTGGATCCCAGGACTCCAGGATCATGACCTGAGCCAAGGGGAGTCGCTTAACCACTGAGTCACCCAGGTGTCTGAACTTTTTTTTTTCCAAGTAAGATTTTTTTTTAAAGATTTTATTTATTTATTTGACAGAGAGAGATCACAAGCAGGCAGAGAGGCAGGCAGAGAGAGAGAGGAGGAAGCAGGCTCCCCGCCGAGCAGAGAGTCCGACGCGGGGCTTGATCCCAGGACCCCGAGATCATGACCCGAGCCGAAGGCAACAGCTCAACCCACTGAGCCACCCAGGCGCCCCTCCAAGTAAGATTTTATTTATTTCTTTATTTGACAGAGAGAGCACAAGTAGGTAGAGTGGCAGGCAGAGGGAGAGGGGAATGCAGGCCCTCCGCAGAGAAGGGAGCCCAATGCAGGACTTGATCTCAGGACCCTGGGATCATGACCTGAGCCAAAGGCAAACACTTAACTGATGGACCCACCCAGGTACCCCCGTACAATGAACTTCATGTCATCTTTATTTAGGTTCACCTACCCATTGTTAACATTTTGCCATATTTGCTTTATCTTTGTCTATTTCTTTACGTACATCTGTCCCAATCCTGTAAGTTCCAAACAAAACTGCCCCTTTATTCCTAAATACTTCAGCATGCATCCCCCAAGATCAAGGACAGTCTTCTATGTAACCCTCATATAATCATCAGCCAAGAAGTTAAAACCGTTACAACACTGATCCCTGGTGCACACTCCAGCTTCACCAGTCATCTTACTACTGTCCCTCATGGCATTACTTCCCAAGCTGGGACCCAAGTCAGGACTGTGCATTCCATTCCATCATTCTGTGTTCCCCATCTCTATCACAGAGAGGTGGGCTTTGCAGTAGCAAGATGATTCTTAGACCCTAGGATTCTCCTCTCAGTCCAGGGGTCTGGTTAGTCACTGTCCTCCATGAGGGTGTGCACTATATATCGTGTCTGAACCCCCTTCTTTGCAACGAGTTTTTTTTTTTAAGATTTTATTTATTTATTTGACAGAGAGAGAGATCACAAGTAGGCAGAGAGGCAGGCAGAGAGAGGAGGAAGCAGGCTCCCCGCTGAGCAGAGAGCCCGATGCAGAACTCAATCCCAAGATCCTGAGATCATGACCTGAGCTGAAGGCAGAGGCTTAACCCACTGAGCCACCCGGGCGCCCCTCAACAAGAGTTTTTTTTTTTAAAGAGGATTTCTTGGGCGCCTGGGTGGCTCAGTGGGTTAAAGCTTCTGCTTTCAGCTCAGGTCATGATCTCAGGGTCCTGGGATCGAGTCCTGCATTGGGCTCTCTGCTCAGTGGGGAGCCTGCCTACCCCCCTCTATCTGCCTGCCTCTGCCTACTTGTGATTTCTGTCTGTCAAATAAATAAATAAATAAATAATCTTAAAAAAAAATAAGGAGGATTTCTTAAGTCTCTTTCTCCCCCAAGTCTAGAAAGGCATAGACAGATACATGCACCCCTGAGCCTACTTTATGAATTCATTCACTCCATAAAAAATGTTTTTGAATGCATGCTATGTGCTATGTGAGAATACAGCAGGGAACCCAACAGATGTGATTTTTGTCCTCCATTTAGTGCAGAAGACAGACAATAAGCAAGTAAACAAATGAAGGAACAGGATAACTTCGCACAGCAATGGCTGCTATGAAGATAATAGATCGGGGGTTAGAGAAGGAATTTCCATCAAGGGTCAGAAAGTAAACATTTTCAGCTTCCCAGGACAGCCATTCTCTTGTGGCCCTCTCCTCTCTGCTGTTGTAGCTCAAAGGCAGCCTGGGAGAACACACAAATGAATGGGTGTGACTGTGTGCCAATAAAACTTTATTTATAAAAATAATAGCAGCTTATTTGAATCAAGGGCTGTAATTTGCTGGGTCCATGGTAGCCCGTGAGTGGCTGGTAAGAGGGACAAGATATAGTTGGGGAAAGTCTCTCTGCGGTGGGGCAACTTGGACTGAGTCCTGAATGGACAGAAGGACAGGCCAGGAGGAGAGGAAAACGGCAAGTATCAGGCTGCAGGATGATTGGCTGCAAAAGTCCTGGGGGCGGGGTGTAGGGACTGAGGAGGCACAGGTCCTGATGGGTATTGGGAGATGACCAAAGGCGGAGGGGACTGGTAGGAGATACAGCCAGAGGGAGTTCTGGTCATTCATGCTGGGAGCAGACCACACAGGTAAACCTTTCTTCCTTTCTCTCTTTCTCCTTGAGCTTTTTACTTTGTGCCAGGCTCCATTTTAAACCACCTACATGCCACAAATTCCTAAGGCTTGGAGCAATCCTGTAAAGTAGCTATAATTGTCCCCATTTTTAAAAAATATCTTTATGAGAGAGAGAGAGAGAGAGAGAGAGAGAGAGAGAGAGAGCCTGAGCAGGGGGAGAGGCTGAGGGAGAAGCAGACTCCCCGTTGAGCAGGGAGCCCTATGCGGGGCTTGATCCCAGGACCCTGGGACCACGACCTGAGCCAAAGGCAGAGGCTTTAACTCACTGAACCACCCAGGCACCCCTGTTGTCCTCATTTTACAAATGAGGAAACTGAGGCTCAGAGAGATTAAGTAGCCCAAGGCCACCTGGAAAGCAAAAGAACACAGCTCTGTCTCTTGGCTCATTCCCCGCCCTATCCTTGACTTTTCTGGGGTACCTCCAGGAGAGCAGAGAATGCCTTCACACCAGGGATTCCAAGATTCTCTTGCCAATTCCTCTAGGCTCCGGAGCGAATGAGAGAGGTACTGGTTTTAGAGACGTGGCAAGAGGCTCAGAGAGGGGGAGGGGCCTGCCCAGAAAGTGCACTGAGAAGGGCTGGGATGGGGGCTCTGGCCCATGAACGCCAAGATCAAAGCTCTTGTCAACTGTCCGCTTTCTTCTCTGTCCCTTTCCAGAGTTCCTTCATGGGTTTACAAGTTTGTCCCTCATTCTCCCCTACCACACACACCCCTTTCTAAAATCTTTTTAAGAGTTTTTTTTTTTTAAGCCAAGGATGTTGAAGTTAACTGATGCACAGTAACAGTCATATTTTCAGATGTACAGTCCTATACATTTGGACAAATGCACAGTCATGGATCCAATGCCATAATCAAGATACAGAAGAGTTCCCTCACTCCGAAAAGTGCTCTCGTGCCCCTGTATTGTCTATTCCCTCCCCTCTCCCCTAGTCCCTGGTAACTGCTGATCTGATCTCTATCATTATAGTCTCGCCTTTTCCAGAGTGGCATTTACATGGCATTACACGGTGTGCAGCTTTCTGCGGCTGGCTTCTTTCATTCGGCATAATGCTTGAGACAGTCATCTGTGTGGTTGCGTGTATCAGGAATTAGCTCCTTTTTATTACTGAGTAGCATTCCATTATGTGAATGGACCACACTTTGTTTATCCATTCCCGGTGCGAGGACATTGGGTTCAGGAACATCTCTAGGTCTTGGAGATTATGAATAAAGCTGCTATAAACATTCACGCACGGGTGTCTGTGCAGAGAGTACGTTTTCATTTCTCTGGGGTAGAGACTGAGGAGGGGGTTGGCTGGGTCCCCTAGTGAGGATATATTTGACTTTAGAAGAAGCTGCTGGACTTCTTTTCCTTGTGACTGCATTCCCGGGAGGGGTGCATGAGATGTTCGGATGGGTCCGTGTCTTCGCCGGCACTGGGCATTGTCAGCTTGTGTTCCAGCCGCCCACTAAGTGTGTTGTGTCTTCTCCCTATTTTAATAAAGGAAGTGGCATTCTAGACACATTTTGTAAAATGTGTTATTCTTCATTTATTAGTAAATGTAGGAGAACAAGACATAATCCTCAACAAAAAGTCTAGTTGGATGGGGCGCCTGGGTGGCTCAGTGGGTTAAGCCTCTGCCTTCGGCTCAGGTCATGATCTCAGGGTCCTGGGATCGAGCCCTGCATCCAGCCCTGCATCCAGCCCTGCATCGGGCTCTCTGCTCAGCAGGGAGCCTGCCTCCCCTCCTCTCTCTGCCTGCCTCTCTGCCTACTTGAGATCTCTGTTAAAGAAATAAATAAAATCTGGGGCACCTGGGTGGCTCAGTGGGTTAAGCCGCTGCCTTCGGCTCAGGTCGTGATCTCAGGGTCCTGGGATTGAGGCCCGCATCGGGCTCTCTGCTCAGCAGGGAGCCTGCTTCCCTCTCTCTCTCTGCCTGCCTCTCCATCTACTTGTGATTTCTCTCTGTCAAATAAATACATAAAATCTTAAAAAAAAATAAAATCTTAAAAAACAAAAGTCTAGTTGGAGAGACAGTCCCTGTCTATTATAACTCAGAAACTCAGATTGAACCAAGTTGTAAGGGAGGAGCTTCTGGGCCCTGGGGGAGCCCAGGGAAGTCACCTGCTCCAATCCAGGTTGAAGAAGGAGGGGGTAAATCAAGGATGGCTCCCTGGAGGAGGTGCCGCTGTCTAAGCTGAGACCAAAGGCTGAGGAGGGGTGAGCTGGGTGGAGTTGCAGGAGGTGTATTCCTGACAGGAAGAACAGCACGGCAAAGGCCAGGAGCAGACTCTGGACTTAGTACATTTGGACCCAGGACCACAAGGTTGCCGAGTCCTTTGTCCTCCTGCCTCTCCTGCCTGCCCCTGGGCCCAACTGATCCATTTAAACAGGGGTGGCGACCTTCCCGTGTAAACACTTGCACCTAAGGAGGCTCCATTCTGCGTTCCAGAATAATCATAGCTGCCATTTTTTTAATCACTTGCTGCATCCGCACTCATTCGGGCTCTGCCCTCGCCATCTCGCTGGGAATCTCAGCTTCACAGAGAGTCCCCTTTGTTCCATTTTCTCCCCTCCGGGTCCCCGGGGATCTGCAGCGTTTGCCTATGTCCTAGGAGAAAGGCAGGGGCAGGTGGGCAGAAATGAATGAATCTCTTTAGAAAATGTCCCCCCTGAGACTCGGGTTAGGAACAGTAGCTAATTATCTCCTGGGATAATAAACCAGCAGTGAGTACTAATTAATAGCTCATCATGGTAGAAAAAAATGTTTAAGAAGAAGGGTCTGGGATGATTCTTCCTCTCTGTCCTCTGCCTTACACACACACACACACACACACACACACACACACTCACAGCCCCTTCCTCAGCCGTTACTATAGAGACCTCTTTCCTACTACCCTCATGAGCATTTACAAATCGAGACTGCACAGATGGTGGCCTCAGCAGGCCTGTTGTTCTCTCTTCTAAGGACAATTTCTGGAGCCCAGAGGATTAAGGAAACAGGGCTACTCTGGACAACATCTGCCTGGGGCCCCGAAACCTGACCCTCAAGCCCAGGCAGGGGGAGATTAATGGAGGCATTTACCCAGAAGGAGCAGAACACACAAACAGGACCACACACGGATCGCCCTCCCGACCTGGGGCTTCCAGGGAATCCCTAACGAAGGTCTCGGTCCCCAACCCCCTGAATGAGCATCACAGGCACTTTCAGCGCTTCTGACTCTGTGAGAGGAAAGAGTCTTGCAGTGTGTGTCCTGTCACTATTACAACATATTAACTGGTGTTTCCTGAGCATCTATTTTGTGCCAAGTCCTGCACATTTTATATGTAGTAAGTGCATTCCGAAGCTGTCTGTGTAATAATCAGGATGATGCAGAGGCTCTTTTATTTGCGCTATATGTTAAGAGTCTTATATATCATGTAAGGGCAAGAATCTGGCCCATTTTAATGCCCTTATACTTCCCAATGTGTAGAATGGTTGGCCCCTGACTTTTGAAAAGACTGAGTGAGTGATCTCAGTTGCTCTTCACACCCACCCTGGAGTATGTTAGCTGAATCCCATTTTTCACATGTGGAAGCTGAGGCTCAGAGAGGGGGAGAAACTCCCACCGAGGACACCCAGCAAGGAGGGGCAGAGAAGGAGTCTGAAAGGAGGTCTTCCTGTTACAGAGCCCCCATCCCTCCTGTTGATGAGGACCAGAGAGGGAAGGCAACTTTGTCCAGCTCACAAAGCATGTCAGGGATCCAGCCAGGACTAGAATCCAACTTGCCTAATCTCTGTCCTGTGTTTCTCTTTGGTCCTCTCTCTCTCTCTCTTTTTAAAGATTTTATTTATTTATTTGGCAGAGAGATCACGAGTAGGCAGAGAGGCAGGCAGAGAGAGAAGGGGGAGAGGGGAAGAGGAGGAAACAGGCTCCCCTGTGGAGCAGAGAGCCTTATGTGGGACTTGATCCCAGGACCCTGAGATCACGACCTGAGCCAAAGGCAGAGGCTTAACCCACTGAGCCACCCAGGTGCCCTCTTTGGTCCTCTCATTCCCTTGCAGCTTTACCACCAAGAACAATGGCCCGGGAAAAACTGGGTCCCTATGGATATTTGCAGATGATGCTGTGAATGTTAAGTTCAGGCCTTCCAAAATCTCCCAAAACCCTTCTCAGGTTGTGATCTGTTTCACTGTCACATCCCTCCAGGACACGGAGAGCAAAGAAGTGGGGAGAGCTTCCATTTGACACTGGAACCCCACTTATAGTCACATTCTGTGGTTGGTATCTGTGTCCTGGGTGGGACCAGCCCCCAGCCTCTGAAACGTGGCTCTGGAGCTGCAGAGTCAAGGAGGAAAGCCAACTCCCTACGGCCCTGGTTCCCGCTCCAGCACTAAGTCCTGGAAGCATCTGGAAAGAACAGCAGAACAGCAGGTTCTCCTTTCTCAGCTTTTAGAGGTGCTTCAGAAACTGATATTGACAAAATTTCCGGTACAGCCCTCCCCCGCAACCATCCTCCCTCCGACTCTCCATCCTGAGCGGGGTGGGGGAATGGGAACAGAATTCCCAGCAGCCACAGTGATGGAGGGGAGCACATCCATAGGTGCGGCAGAGAACAAGATGCATGTGTGTCAGGAAAGTCCCTCCGAGGCTGTGCCATTTGAGCAGAGACAGGAAAGGTGAGAAAGAGCCTAGCAGCATGAACAGACTTCCAGGCCAAGGGAACAGCAGTGCAAAGGCCCAGAGGTACAAAGCAGCACTGGAAAAACTGAAAACAGGCCAAACGTACCCTCCTCTCCACTGAGATCCTGGGCCACTTCCTGTGGCCAATGATACAGCTGGTCCTTGGAGCCTGCATTCTCCACAATGAGGATGAGGACACAGGAGGTTCAACCCACAGTAGGTGCTCAACTAATGCTTATTGATGAAAGGAAAATGAACAGAGCAAGGAACCAGAGGGGATTTAAGGGATCAGCCAATCCAGGAATCAAAAATGCAAATGCCTGCAGAAGCCTTTTACATGACTCCCCAAACAAAAACATTGCATCAGGAAACAGATTCCAGTGGCGGCCAATTCAGCGTGAGGTCTCTTACCCAATCCCTTTATATTATCTATGGGGAAAAAACATAAAACGTGAATTTAGAGCCATTAAACGACACTTGGAAGTTCTCACAGCTCATAACTGAGAGCTGGACTGTGATCAGGATTAACTTGTTTCCTGAATGCCTGGCATACGCTCCACATGCATTCTCTCAGTAAATACTACAGCACCCCCTCCCCAATTTGGTTTTTTGGTTTGTTTGCTTTGTTTTTAAACTGATGACAAATCAGAGACTCAGAGCGGTTGTGGGAATCAGTCTAGAGCCACAGTGATAAGTAGCAGAGACAGGATTCGAACCGGCTGCTCAGAGCTAAATCTTTATACAGTCCCTTCAAAAGCTGAACTTTCCGTATTTTTGTACCAGAGGAAACCGACCCTCAAAGGAACAGGTCTCTGTGTGTAATTCAACAGGACCAACAATTTTGAGACCCCAAATCTTAGGAGTCAAAGCCATTGATCTGACTCGCGTCCCCAAACCCAGATTTACCCAAACTGGACGATAGGGTTCCCCACCCCCTCAGCAAGCGCTCCACCCCTCCTCCCCTGGACTACGTGTACACAGTAGGCGCTTAATAAGCGCTTTGACGGCGGTCACCCACGCAGCGGGCGAGAAGGCCGGGTGGGGAGAGGGTCGTGCTTCCCCGCCCTCCGTGATCAGCAAGTCGGGGCCCGCCCAGCCCCCAGCCCCCACCCCCGCGCACCGCGGAGCGCTCCCTCCGCAATTACGGTAATTAGCTCCGCGCAGCCGGCCGCGGAGCGAGGCGGGAGGGAGGCGGGAGGGAGGCGGACTTTGGCCCGGGCTGACCTGCTTCCGCTCGGGCTCCCGGATTGGTCCGCGCCGGGCACGTGACGCGCGGCGCGGACTTGTTGCCGGGCATCCCGGTGTTGCCGGGGCAACGCCGGCCGCATGTCCTCTCCGCCTAGTGCCGCGGAGAAGTGGCTGCGACGAGGGTCTCGAGCCTCGGCGGGAGGCGAGGAAGGGGGGATCGGGGAGCGAGGCTGGCTGCCTCCCTCCCCCAGCTCCCCTCAGCCCAGGCGCCCTAGACTCCCACGGACGTGACATCCACGTGGGTGGTCCCAGCCGGAACGGGGGATGGGGGGCAAGCGCGCAGCCAACAGGAACAGGACGCAGGCCAGCGACCCCCCGCCCCCCGCCCCAACCCCACCGTGAGCAGACAGGGTGTGCAGACAGAACCCAGGCGCCCAGAGCTGGCATTTCACAAACAGTTACTGCAAACCCACCAGGCTCAGGGGGGTGACCCCAGACCAGAAATGAGACAGTCCCCATTCCCAGTCATCATCCTCATCACAGGAGACCCTCGCACCTGACCACCCGCAAGAGCAGGGACTCCGCTGAGCCCTTTACCGGTATGTCCCGCTCTTGACCCTCCTGTACTAACCCCATTTTACAGATGAAGAAACCAAGCTCATGCATGGGCCCAGAAATTGAGGTCTGGCTCAGCGGGGTCCCTGTCTCACAGCTCCGGGCTGTGGGGAAGATGTTAGCCGGGGCTGAGGTACGACTGGGGAAGGCACCGCTTCCAAACACCCACGGTTGTTAGCAGGACTCAGGTTTTGGAGGGCGGTTGGCAGGAGGCTGGCCTCAGCTCTTTGCCAGGTGGATCTCCCCAGCACGCTGGGTTGCTTCATTAGAGCGAGCAAGCCGGGGGACAATAGAGTGCGAGGGGGATGGACGTCACCTTCCCCCGTGTTTCAGTGTAAGTCAGAACTTCTCTCCTTCTAAGGCTGGTGATGTCGCATTAGGAGTATATCCTGCCTTTGGTCTGTTTACCCTTCCTGGGCACTTGCGATGTCTCCACCTTTGGGGTATTGTGTGCTGAGCTCTGTGAACAAGGAAGGGCAGGCTTTGGCTCTTGTTTGCCAGAAACAAGTCACTCCTAATGCACAAGATAGGGGCGAGGGGCAAGGGGCTACTCTAGGTCTGGGAGCATCAAGGAAGGAGTTTTCTGGAGAAGGGAGTGACTCTTAGGCCCAGCTGATGAAGGATGAGAACGAGCCAGCGATCTGATGACAATTTGTGGAAGGTAACCCCAGGGGGCAGAGAGCAAACGCCTGAAAGTAGGAGTGAGCTTGTGTTTGGGGCCCCAGGAATCCCAATGTGGCCATGTAGGAGGAGGAAGCAAGCTGGAGAGAGAGTGGGGGCTCCCTGGGTGAGGGCCGTGGCTGGTGGAGGCTCCCATCTATCCAGAAGTGTGACCATTTTCCAACTGTTCTAGAAGATGTTACAGGTGCAGAAGAGTTGAGTGCGGTTTTTTTTTTTTTTTTTTTTTATGGTGGGAGAAACAGAACACAAAATTTGCCGTCTTAATCATCCTAAGTGTACAGTTCAGTAATGACCGTACTCACATTGTTGGGAAACAGATCTCCAGAACTCCCCATGCCCCCAAACTAAGTCTCTGTCCCCATGAAGCACGGACTCTGCCCACCCCAATCTGACTCCCACCATCTACTTCCTGCCTCTGTAGATGGGACCCTAGCAAGGTCCCAAGTGGGATCCTACAATTTGTCCTTGCGTGTCTGGCTCTGCTCCCTGATCACAGTGTCCCCCAGGTTCATCCATACTGTAGCAGGTGTCAGGGTGTCCTTGCTTCTTAAGGTGGGACACTAGCTTTTGTATCTGAGCCTTGCCTGGTGAGTTTGGAAGTCTTGATGGGCAAGGAGCGGTTGAAGACTCAGGGACAGTGCTGGTCATGGAATGAGAATTGTAGGTTCTCACCAAAGTTTCAGGGTCATGGGGAAGGATAGCAAGAGGATGATGGGGCGAAAATTCTGAGAGGAAAGCTGGTAGGAGGGCTTGCTGGGGTGGTAGGATATTGTGATTCCTATTAAGATGGGTCATGATCTCAGGGTTCCGGGATCGAGCCCCGCATTGGGCTCTCTGCTCAGCAGGGAGCCTGGTTCCTCCTCTCTCTCTGCCTGCCTCTCTGCCTGCTTATGATCTCTGTCTGTCAAATAAATAAATAAAATCTTAAAAAAAAAAAACCCAAAGATTTAGATACGGGTGTATTTGGTCTACCTCCCAGTTCCTGGCACCCAGCTCCTAAAACCCTTGGAATTTCCTGAGTGATAAGAGCAAGAAAGTTTATCCAATGGCCGGTAATTTAGTCAATCATGCCAACATAATGCAGTCTCCATAAAAATGCCCTAAAGCGTGGGGTTTGGAGAAGTGTGTTAGTGAGCACACGGAGGCACTGGGAGGGCCTGAAATGTCCGGACCCTTCCCCGTACCCCACTCTGTGCGTCTCCTCCATCTGACTCTTGCTGGGTGTATCCTTTTGTAATAAATGGTAATCTAGTAAGTTAACTGTTTTTCCTGAACTCTGTGAGTCTCTCTGGCAAATTACCCAACCTGTAGCGGGTTGGTCAGGAGCTCCAGTGACAACTGCACTTTGGACAGGAGTCTGAAAGGGGGCAGTCTTGTGGGACGGAGCCCCTACTTGTGGGATGCGACACCATCTCCAGGTGAATGCTGTCCGAATCTAGTTAAATTGCAGGACAACCAGCTGGTGTCTGAGACTTGCTTCATGTAGGGAAAAAACCCCACAGCTTGGTGTCAGCGAAGTTGACCATGTTCTTTCCTGCTCTGCCCTCTAAGGCTCCCTATTAGCGCTCAGGGTAAAGTCTATGCCTTAGTTTGCTCATCTGCGGAATGGGGCGACAGCATCATCCTCCTTGGGACACAGTGGGAATAAAACAAGCAGGAAAGGCGCTCACATGGTGCCCGGCTCAGAGTTTGCACTCAAGAAATGATAGTGACCGTGACTGTAATTATCTTTACGACAATTATCATCTTAAGCATGCTTTTGTAAGCTTTGACATATCCCCGTTACGGGCTCCCAAAGATTCTGGTGTGCTCTTCCTCTGGTCAGAAACTCCCCTTTGTGCCTCGGATACTTAATTTCTTCTTCTGTAAGTTGCACATAGTGACGGGACCCACCTGACAGCTTTACATTAAAAAACAAACAAACAAAACCCCAAACCCACGTGTGAAGGGTTTAACCAATGCTGGGGACACAGTAAGTGTCCAGAAAGATCTTGGTTAATATTATATCCTTCTTTTTAAACTTTTAATTTTGAGCTTTTTGTAGATGTCATATGCATTGGTAAGAAATAACCCACGACTCAGGTTCCCCCAATGATAACACCCTGCGAAACCGCAGGGTAACAGCAGGTCCGGAAGTACTGACCTTGAACGTTTCTGTCAAGTTCCTCCCTGCCCGCCCCCTGAGCCCCAGCGACCACGAGTCCTTCCTCCATCTCTGCAATGTCCCAATCTGGGTGGGGTCTGAGCAGAATCATACGTTGTGTTCGGTGTTCCCGTCCGGACCTGCTGTCTTTACTTTCCATCACATTCGAAAAGAGCAGAGAAATTGTTTTGTGGATGGTTTTGGTTTGGATTTGTCCAATGGTCTCTCCAATTCCTTTAATTCTTTCAGTAAGCATTTATTGAATACCTGCTGTATGCCGGGCACTGATGTCACGCAGCCCACAGGACCTCCTCGCTGTGTAATAAAACCATCGAGTGGATGAGCGGTAGTGACACCTTCCTGCCCAAACATCTGGTCCCACATTCCCCTGCTCTGTGACCTTGCGTTGGACATTTTCTGTCTCCGGGCCTCCGTTTCCTCCCGTGGGAAGTGCGGCCGATGCTTGTCTTCATCCCTCATGGGGGTTCTGAGAAGCCAGTGGGCGAGCATCATGGCGAGACGGGTAAATGCTGAGTGCGCACTAACCAGAGTCAACTCTTGGGATTTTTATTACTCTGTGTGTCAAGTTCAGGGTCTCTCCAACTCGGCATGGCTGATATTCGGGACCTGATTGTTCTCTAGGATGGGGTCGCCCTGTGCATTGTAAGATGTTGAACATCTTACAAGGTCGTTCAAGGTCGGTTGAACAGCATCTCCAGCCCCCACCCACTTGACCCCAGGAGCTCCTTCTCCTGAGCTATGAGAGCTGCAAGTGTCTGGAGACCACTGAGTGTCCCCTGGGACAGGTATTCAGTAAATGCTTACTGAAAGAATCACCCATGGGTGAGGACCACTGATGCACGATATGAGATTTTTTTTTTAAAGATTTTATTTATTTATTTGACAGACAGAGATCACAAGTAGGCAGAGAGGCAGGCAGAGAGAGGAGGGGAGGCAGGCTCCCTGCTGAGCAGAGAGCCCGATACAGGGCTCCACGCAGGGCTGGATGCAGGGCTGGATGCAGGGCTCGATCCCAGGATCCTGGGATCATGACCTGAGCCGAAGGCAGAGGCTTTAACCCACTGAGCCACCCCGGCGCCCCACGATATGTGATTTTAAAGAATGCCAAAGATTTGAGCAATGCACAGGTAGATAGAACCCTCCACATCTGCACAGCTAAGGGCTGAGGGGGGCTGATGAGTCTAATATCACTTTCTGAGCATCTTGGAGCTTAGTGTCTCTGGTTGCCCAGGGTAAGATTTCCCAAGCTGTCGTCAGACACTTCCCTTGCTGCCCAGCCTGCCTGGGCCCCCAGAGCCCCAGCCCAGCCCCGAGCTCATCTGCTGGATGTATGAGGGTCTGGGTCCGCCATGAGAACAGGGGCTCAGGTTTCGGCTTCAGGCAGCTGCCAGGAGGCCCCAGGCAGGTGAAGGGCTTAGGCGTGAGGTTCTGCTGTTGAAGATGGAGCCTGATAATCCTGGGCTGCCCTTGTCTCTTGCAGAGTGTCCCAGCTCAACTGTGACAGCCGGCTCAGGGACCCGAGAGACAGGGAGAGTCTGTGTAGGTGTGAGGCCATGTAAGGTTGTGTCCTTTGTGTCTGGAGACATTTTGGTGGGGGGGGTGCTATTGGCATGTAACGGGTGAAGGCCAGGGATGCCGCTAAACATCTTACATTGCACGGGGGTGGGGGCACAAGCAGGACTCCTCTGGCCCCAAATGCCAATAGGGCGAAGGTGGAGGGAAGCCTTGGTCTGTGTCCATGGAAAGGGGTCAGAGCCAGGTCTGCACGCACATCCCGCCTTCAGCCAAGCACAAGGACGCACAGCCACTGGCCACAAGATTCCCTTCATCTTTTCAAAAATAATTTCATGGGTTTTCATTTCCCTCATTCAATGAGTGCATGTTCTCTGCAGAGAATTGAAAAACTAGGGAAAAACAACAAAGAAAATAAAAGTCACCCACGACCACCCCACGAGCGGGAGTTGCTGCCAGCGATTTCTAACATCCTCCCCATCTTGTCCATAATCTATCCCTTCTCCTTCGTGTGTTTACAAGAATGGAATCATCCAGCACATTATTGCCCTTCATAGATGGAAAACATCTTTTCATGACTTGAGATTCTCTCTTCGGCTGTTCCCTGATTCAGCTCTTTCACAGTTTGAGCAACGAGTCCCCGATGCTGGACATCTAGGTCATTCAGTTCAGGCGCAAAGCAGCTTTGTCACCGAGTTCTTTCTACAAGTTCACTTTGCGTTCTTTAACGGTGAGTTGTCAGAGGTAGAAATGCCGTATCAGCAGACATGCTCATTTTATTTTTTATCTTTTGTCCAATGTATTCAATATTTATTTGAGTGAAAGAATGAGCCAGAGAGAGCACAAGCTGGGGGAGGGGCAAAGGGAGAGGATGCAGCAGGCTCCCCGCTGAGCAGGGGAACCCCACCCCCACCCCCGCCAATGTAGGACTCCATCCCAGGAGCCTGGGATCATGACCTGAGCTGAAGGCAGAGGCTTTAACCCACTGAGCCACACAGGCATCCAAATATGCTCATTTTAAACTATTATTTAAATGGCAGCTTATCTATCACCGCCAGCTGCAAGGCAGTTAATAACCTCATTATTAAGCTCAATGCAATTTGTGAATAAAGGTAAAGAGAGATGTGAGGAGGAAAAGTAAATATTTCTGTTAGTCCCACCACCCAGTGGAATCTCTCTTGACAGTTTGGAGCACACCCTGCCAGAGCCTTTTCTGTACGGATGCAGACCCATGTTCATGAACTTCACTTCTGCAAAGGATGAGCTCACTCTGTTCTTAACCATAAACCTCCCCCCTTTAAAATGAGTAAGACCATCTCCACCCCTTCTTTTTTCCTGTTCTAATCACACCAGAAACCTGGACCACACTGACTCATTTTTCTGTTGGTGGCATGACCTGATGGTTAGAAATATCTTTTTTTTTTCCCCCCATCCCTGGTGAGAAATATCTTTATTCATTTGCTCATTCAGCAAACATTTATCGAGCACCTGCTGTGTGCCAGACATTGTTCCAAATGAGCAATGAACAAGATAGACAAACATCCCTGTCCTCATGGGGTTCATGATCTATTAAAGGGAGATATAAGCACTAACCAAGGAAGGGGCAAAGTGAGTGAGAAGGAGCCTGGCTGGAAATGTCACTGGGAGGATCCTGATTTGGACCACAGCTGAGACTCAGCTAGGAGTGGGGAAGTGGGACTTGGGATGGAAACAGGAAGCATTAAGGGGACCCCCAAGATTCTGGCCGGGGAGGTGAGGCCGGTGGTGAGCTTTCAGAAGGGCTGGGTTTATAGGGGTGGAGCGTGAGGTCAGATTTGGATACACAGAACCATCTCTTAGTGGAGAGGGTGCTGAGGAGGGATCAAGAGACCAGGTGGGAAGTGGCTGAGAGGCTGGGCTAAAGGGAAAATATGGGAGTATCAGAAGTACCGCAGAGCGACAGTAAGGGAGAGGGGCAAGGGGACCCTGACCACCTGCTTAGGGGCCTGGGAGAGCAGCCCCAAGTCCAACCCTCCACCCCCACCCCAGGCACTGGATTTCTTTCTCCAACACCAGAATAAGGGTAGAGCCTGAAGAGGAGCCTGTAAGGGTGACCCTTTTGGGCTGCAGTACAGCTTTATTTCTCTTCCCTTCCAGAACTTACACTGTATTTCTATACCTATTCAATTCAAAGCCAGAACAACTTGTAGCAAGGCAGCAAAAGTTTTCTTCAAACACTGAGAGAGAGACAGAGAGAAGGGGAGGCAGAGGAGAGACAGAGGGAAGGGGAAGGAAGGGCAGGGGAGGGGAGAGTCAGAGAGAGAGAGGGCAGGGGAGGGACAGAACAACTGGCAAATGAAAGCAAAGTCCTCCTGAAACCATGGTGACCAGTAGGACGGTGGGGGGGGCAATGATGATATTAACATAACTCACTGTGTGGATTTTTCCAGCATGGGTTAGTGTATGTGCAAAGCTGCGTGCGTGTGTGCGTGTGTGCATGGTATGGCCGTGTGTGTGCATATACGTGGGGGTGTCCAAATATCTGTGTAAGTGATTGCAGGCCTGTGTGTGTGTGTGCGATGCACGGATGTCAGCACCTGTGTGTGACTTTTATAGAGGTGTTCAAAGCTGGGTGTGGACACACGATGAGTCCCATGTGTGTTTGAGGGCCGCTTTCCAGACACATGTGTGATTTGCAGTGTGCACCCGCTCATCTGCCTCAGAGGATATGACTGCGCACGCTTGTGCGTGCGTTTGAACCTGCTTGTACATATACAGGCTCGCAACGCTGCGTGTGAGTGACTCATGGGCTTGGACACAGGTGTATCTTCATGGGTACACGAGTGGGTCATGTATGTGCATATATACCACGTACTTAGGTGTGTGTGCACGAGGGGATCGTGAAGTAAAAATGGGAAGATGAAAGCCCATAGTGTAGTTGACGGGATTGTAATGATCCTGATTGTGAGGATGTGCTTGAGTTATGCAATGACGCTACCAGGGGGGAAGCTGGGGGGGGGCACAAGGGACGGCTGTGCTATTTTTGCAACTTCCTGTGGAGCCTATAATTATTTAAAAAGTGGAAGGTAAAAAAAAATCTGGGGATGAGAAACACGAATTTCACACGTTTGTGTCTCCTCCAAACAAGTAGGAGCAAAAGGGACACAATGTAAGCAGACAACCTATGATTTTTTTAAAAGTATGATTTTAACTGAGAACATGGTGGAGGCTCCAAGTCTCCCAGGTGGAGAAGGGAGATCCAGGTGCTGTGTGTGTGTGTGTGTGTGTGTGTGTGTTCCGGAGTCGGGGGTTGGGGGGTGAGAAGCTCAGATCCTGAGACCCAGGCAGGTGCAGCGGTGTTATGAGGCATGTGGCTGTCTGGTGACCCAGGAGGACCTGGAGGGGACGGGGACGTGTACAGAGTAAGCCCAGGACCAGCTGCGGTGAACGGTGAATGCGTGGGACTTCACAGATGAAGACGAGGAAATTTAATCAAGGTGGAGTGAAAAAGGCAGAGGCATCAAATCCCTTTGGGCCATGGGGGAGTGAGGGGCAGAGCAGCTAATCCCCCTGGGTATCAGGTTGTCTGACCACCTGCCTCAGTGGGGGTTCTCTCCAAACCCCAGGGTCCCAAGCTTACAGGGGGCAGAGGGAGGGAGGGAGGCAGAGACACAGAGGTGCAGAGGGAAGAGGCAGGGAGGGAGAGAGACAGAGCCAGGCAGAACAGAGAGAGACAAAGAGACAGAGACAGAAGGAAAGAGAAAGAGCGACAGAGAAAGAGAGAGAGAAACAGTTTAAGCATCTTCAGCCTCTATGAAGCCTGTGTCTGCTTGCTTAAAAGGACCCGTCAGTTTATTCAAAGGCATTCTTTCAATAAGCCAGTAATGTATCAGTTACCTACTGCTGTGTAACAAGCCACCTCCAAAACTTAAGGACTTAAACAACAACAACTTATTATTTGCCATGATTCTGTGGTTTGGGTGGGTGATTCGTGCCTGGGCTCATTCATGCGGGTGCATTCGAAGGGCAGCTGAGCTGGGCTGGAAGGTCTAAGCTGGTCACACCCACTTGTCTGGAGCCTTGTGTGAAGGCTGATGGGCCGGAACCTCCTTTCCTCCTTCTACTTGCTGCCCTGCTGTGGCCAGAAGGCTAGAAACTACAGTTCCCAGAATCCCTTGCAGCTGAGCTCTGGACACAGTCAAGTTCTGTTGATGGAATATAGTCATGCGATATTCTCTGCAGAGGCTGTGTTTCTGCCACATCCATAATATATTTCTTGCTGAGCATAGTGATACGGTAAGAACAGAGGCGTGAGGGCCCAGGTACCATTTTCCTGTGGGCAACAAAAGGAAGGGCAGAGGAATCATTTTTGCTGCTTTTGTGGTTGACCGTGGTTGACCAGTGAAACCTGTTTGAGATGGGTTTTCTGTCACTTGCAACCCGCAGAATCTTAGCCAGTGTGGTAAGGAAGGTGAGGTCTGCACAGAACCTCTGCTTTACACAGAATGAAGCAGAGAGTTTAGTTTAAAGAAAATGATTCCCATAACATCAGGTTCCCAGCTTGACCAAAGCAAAACACAGTAATTCTGGAGCCAAATGGGACAGATGAGCTAGAACGGGCCTCAAAAACAAACAAACAAAAACAAAACAAGACAAAACAACAACAAAAAAACTACTTTTGAATTACAGTGAGGTAAACTGAGTCCATCAGAGACAGAGGGCTTGCCTACACAAGGATGCCAGATGAAGCTCTTTTCCTGCTGGTGCCTGGGGGGGAGGGGAAAGGTGTAGGAGGGAAAGGGAGAACATTTCTCTGTGTGCAGGATTGCTACTAGAATAGGAATAAAAAATGAGTCATCGGCAAAATGGTTGAGAGGCAGAGCTTTAAAATATCTCTGGTCTGGGAAGAGCCAGCTCTGAGAAAGGACGGAGAGATGTACAGACATCAGGGAGATTGTGTCATGGACGACGCTTTTTTCCAGTCCTCAACTTGGTCTCTGAATTTCTGAATGAAGAGCACACAGTGGCTGGTGTTGTCAAGGTCATGGGGCACACAGATTAACTCTACTGTCCTAGTTGTGGACCTACAAATAGTTTGGCTATGTCACACTGGACCAGGTTGTGTGAAATCTCTGGTTATGTCTCTGGTGGAAACAATGAGATCTCAGAAGCTGAGGGCTGTATCCGTTAGGGGAGGCTAAGGTTGCATGCAGTAACAAACATCCCCCCCCAATTTCAGTGGCTCAAAACCCCAAGATGCATCTCTTGCTTGTGCTTGTCCCTTTGTTGGGGTTTGGCTGAGGACTAAATGTGTATCCCTCCTACATGTACAGGTTGGTGGAGTCAGCACGATCTCAAATTTGTTTGCTTGTCACTGCAGCTAAGGAAAGAGACAATGTGACAAGTTGTCCCTTGGCTGTGAAAGTTTCCACCTGCAGGAGTACATGTCACTTCAGCTCACATTTAATTGGTCAGAGCAAATCTCAGGGCCCCTGTCTGACTTCATGGGGAGCAGGAAAGTGTAAGTCAGCCAGGAGAAGAACGGGAATCTTCGGTGGTTAACTTAGGGGGTGGGGGAAGGGGGAGGTTCTCTAGAAATGAAACTCACACCAGATGACAACAAAATACTAGAACATTAGTCAAGGCAAGCTCTATCTACTGCTAGTGGGTGTAGAGAATGTCTCCCATTAGATCCAACAGGAGAGTCCCAGGGAAGTATCTGATTGGTTCAGCCTGGATCACCTGCCCATCCCTGAATCCATCCCTGTGGCCGACTGGATGGAATGCTATGATTGGCCAGACTGGATCACATGTCCCACCCTGTGGTACTGAGAGGGAGGAGCATCTTAAATAACAGGCCCCCTATCTGAAACCAGATGCCCCCCCCAAATAATAACATTCCAGTGAAGCCTTGACATGCTACTGATTATAGAGCAGACCTTGCTCTCACTGATGTTAAAAAAAATGTGAGACTCTGAATCAATGCAATGTGCTATTATCCTTCCCATTTTACAGGTGAGAAAACTGAGGCACAGAAAGGGTAAGTTGCTCTCCTAGAGTCACACAGCCAGGAGGCAGATGAGGCAAGGTTTGAGTCCAGGCAGTGCAGTCTGAAGCCCCTGAGTCAGCCCCGTGCTCAAAGTTCTCTTGGCCCATGGCCTTGACACCAATGTCTTCCACATCTCAGAGCACAGGCATCTTTTTACAGCTTTCCTGTGGCCGCATGGCTCGGAGCTTGTTTTAACATTATCAAGTGTGCTTCCCTTGACGTTGAAGTGGTTTTCACTTGGAGAGTCCTTAGGGGCTCCAACATGGTCCAACAACCACAGACATTTCTTGGTCCTTTTTTTTTTTTTTTTCTGGAGGCTTCTCTGGGTTTGAGGCATTATACTGCACTCGATTTAGAGCCTCATTGCCTAGGATCAAATCTTTCCCTCTGCTGCTTCAGGGTTGTGGGTTCTTGGAAAATATACATACCTAAGTTTCTGTGTTTGGTTTTGTCACATATCCGATGGCACTGTTTTTTTTGTTTGTTTTTTTTTTTTTTTAAGATTTTATTTATTTATTTGACAGAGAGAAATCACAAGTAGATGGAGAGGCAGGCAGAGAGAGAGGGAAGCAGGCTCCCTACTGAGCAGAGAGCCCGATGCGGGACTCGATCCCAGGACCCTGAGATCATGACCTGAGCCGAAGGCAGCGGCTCAACCCACTGAGCCACCCAGGCGCCCCGATGGCACTGTTTTGAGGATTAAATTAGTTAAATCATATCAGATCTTAGAATAGATAGAGATGATCATGTTTGAGCCCCTGGATCCAGCCATGTCTGAAGCTCGTGAGATTAAACCTGTACTCCCCACTTCCACGAACCACAAGGCCCCTTTATTACATATCTTTTTCAAGGCAGCTTGAATGAGTTCCTTTCCCCTGTAACCAAAAAATCCCTAAAGAATGCAAGTATCCATCTGTGGACCCCTGGAGAGCTGGCTCAAAATGAGAGAGCTGGCGCAGTCGGTTAAGCGTCCTCGGCTCAGGTCATGATCTCAGGGTCCTAAGATCGTGCCTTGCATTGGGCTCCACACTCAGCCGGGAGCCTGATGATTATTTCTGCCTCCTCCTCTGCCCTCTCCCAGCTCACATGTTCTCTCTCTCTCTCAAATAAATAGAAAAATAATTTTTTTTTTTTTTTAATGAGGGGACCCTGGACAATGAGCATGTCTTTGCTGTGTTGTGGATGCTGGTGAGCCCATGCCTCAGAGGAGGGAACTCAAATCCCGCTCAGTGGGTGTGGAGCTGACCTCCAACATGGATGCAATGACCTCCACCTCTTGATACTTACACCTCGGGTAGGCTTCTCCCTCCCTGTTTCAGGGTCGGTCTGTGTGACCCGTAGATGTCACACAGCGGTGATGATTGTCATTTCCGAGACTGGGTTATAAAGCCAGTGTCTTGGGGCCCCGGCTGGCTCAGTCGGCAGAGCACACAACTCTTGATCTCGGGGGTGTAGGTTTGAGCCCCATGTTGGGTGTAGAGATCACTTAAAAAGAAGATCTTGGGGGCACCTGGGTGGCTCAGTGGGTTAAGCCTCTGCCTTCGGCTCAGGTCATGATCTCAGGGTCCTGGGATCGAGTCCCACATCGGGCTCTCTGCTCGGCAGGGAGCCTGCTTCCTCCTCTCTCTGCCTGCCTCTCTGCCTACTTGTGATCTCTGTCTGTCAAATAAATAAATAAAATCTTAAAAAAAATAAAATAAAATCTTGGAAAAACATATGAAAGATAGTGTCTTCCACCTTGTTTGGGGTGTGTGTGCGTGTGTGTGTGTGTGTGCACGGACATGCGGTTGTCTCCATGTCTCTCCATTTCTCCCTTTCTCTGTCTTATCTCTTTATCTCTCTTGGTCCTCCCTGGCTCTGTGCCTGTCCCACTTATGGTCTCTTCTTCGTCTACCATATTTCCCTTTCTGTCTCATTCCCCTTCCCCTCCTCGCTGGACTTCCGGTCTGTCTCTGTCTCTGTCTCTCCATCTTTGTCTTTCTGTGTGTCTCTCTCTGTGTCTCTCAGACTCTCTTGCCCCAGCTGACCCTGTGTGCATCTCTGCAGCTCTCCCTCCTGGCTCGCTGCTCCCTGTCCCCCCCCACCAAGTTGAAGTGCAGACCGAAGGGAAGCAGCCCAGTGGGCTTGGGACACCCCCTCCTTGGTTGCCAGGCACTGGGGCTGGGAGGGGCTGAGAGCTCATTACCCTAATGGTGTCTTCGGAGGGTGCCAGGCAGCCCAGGAAATGGGCCACTTAAGCCTATTGGAGCTGATGGCAGCCTGCGGCCACTTCTCCCACTGCTGGGAGTGGGAAGAGAGGAGGGAGAAGGAGAGAGGGGAGTGGAGGGGGATGGGGGAAAGGGGAGGGAGCGAGGAGGAGGAGGAGGAGGAGGAGGAGGAAGAGGAGGAGGGGGGGAGAAGGGGGGGGAAGCGGGTAAAGTGGGAGGGGCATTCGCCTCCCTTGCAGGCCTGGAGTGTCCTGGGAAAATGCACTGGGTTGTTCGGGAGGGGCTAGGAGACTGGACTGGACCCCTTGCACACACACTTGCACACCTCAGAGAGCACCACCCCCCACATTCCCACTCAGAGTCACCCCGGAGCTATAGGTGCCCGTGAGCACAGGCACCCTTCTGCTGCTCAGGTGGTTCCTGGGACATCCCCCCAGGTCCCTGGGACACGGGTGTGCCCTCAGAGCCACAACAGGCAGGCAGGACACAGTCATAGCAGGAAGAGTGCCCAAGGCCAAGGACAAAGGTCTTTGCACAGGATGGCCCAGAGATGCAACACACAGCGGCACAAGCTCAGCCAAGCACACACCTGCAGTCACAGAGTCCACACTCACGTCTCCACACAGACGTGCATACACGCAGACCGCCACAGACGCACCAACCCACGCCCACTCACAGACCCATGCGCACACGTATTCACACCCAAGCCCAGGAGACACGTGTGCAGGCGTATGTCCGCACGCACACTCACTCAGCCACAGGCACGTGCACACACAAACACGCATATTTACACAGACACGGGCTTGTGTACTTGCGGCCCCACGCACGCTCACAGGACACGCGCGCACAGACAACAGCGCTGGCCCACGTGTCCACGCCCGTGCTCAGACACATCGCAAGTGCACATGGGGGTGCACGCCTGGGGACAGGCTCACAGATCCACATGTCCACGCTCATGCACACCTGGGCACACCTAGTCACGTGCACACACACATCATCACAAATCTCTCCAACATGGCCACGCACCAGGAGATCGGCACAGAGTCTTCACACACCGCGTGGGTCCCGCCACACCATGGTGCAAACACACTGTATTTTCCCTGCACAACACAGGGACACAGGGGGAACTACCGGGGCAAGCTCCCCCAAATGAATAAACCGTCCCCTGCACCCTCACAGGCTGCAAAAATGCCTCCCAGGATGGGGCCACCACATACCAACATGTGTGGGCTGTGAGTTCACCCTCACACACACTCACACCCACAGTCAGGGGCCACCTGTCACCGGGACGCACACAGACTCACAGTCACAAACACGCAGGCACGTGCAGAAACGGATGCGACCATCACACACGGCACACACAGCAGCGACCGGCCACAGAGCCGGCCCCTGGCAGGAAAGCAAACCCCGCCCGGCCTTGTCTGCTGGATTGTCCCCGGAGAAGCTGGCGACCTGGCTTTTTACGTGAGACCGCGTCAATGAGAGCAAGACGAAGGTGTGCAGCCCAGCCCAGCAGACCTACTGGTCTAGACCCCAGCCTCCGACTTGCAGTGGGATCCCGGTCACGGCACTAATAGTTGGGCTTGGCTTCTCCAAGCCTCCACCTTCTCTTCTGGAAAATTCAGTCAAAACAGTCCTCATCTCAAGGGCCTATTTTGAGGACTGCTGTAGGAGGCCTGCTCAGCCAGGGAACAGGGGGAGGACATCCTGTTCTCTCCATCTCCCCCTTGTCCGCCTGCTGCTGTCTGTCTCTGTCCCTGGATTTCTCTGTCCTCTGCTGTGGCCTTACACCATCTCCACGTTTCTGTCTCTGTCTCTCTCTCTCTCACGTGCGTGCATACACACACACACACACACACACACACACACAAAGTGCTCTGGGGGCCCAGCCAGAAGGAGACAGTTGCCTGAGCTAGAATCTGACCAAAGCTTTGATTTTTAGAAGACTCAGAAGCACAGTGTGTACGCTTGCATGTGGCTGGGCGTGTTTGTGTGTGCCTGTGGGGGCCTGCGTGTGCCAGCCTTTGCATGCGAACCTTTGCCTGTGTCCAGTGTGGCCCATGAGTTAACATGCGGGTGCGTGCCTGTGTATGTGCACGGGGTGGATGTTAGGGGATCGATGGGGATAAGGCTGGTCTGGGGAGGGGTCTGCCCTCTGGACCAGCCTCTGCCTCCCCAGAGAGATTCCCCATCTCCCTCTCTATTTTTCTCCAAGACCCCAGGGCACTTCTTTCTGCACTGAGCTGCGACACAAGCCCCTCCATCCACCCACCCAGGCGCCCTGCCACCTCCGTCCTGTCGCCAGGGTTACGCCAACCTGGTTATGACTTGTCTTGTTCTGTGACTCTGGCCAAGATGCTGAGCCTGCTTCCTCGTCTGGAAAGTGGGGAGAACAGCTCCTTGCCAGGCAGGGTGACTGGGACCTCTACAAGAGTGAACGAAAAGAATAATTCAAGGAAGAAAGAGTTTAAAAAGCCAATGATTGGAATAGACGTATCCCCAAGGAAAGGCACAGACAGTCAATAAACGGTAGGCGCCTCCTCAGGAGAACGGAAACTCACACACGCAGTTCACTGCAGCCTGATCTGTGTCACCTGGGGACACTTGCTGGGGACCCTAGGATCCCTGTAAACACAGTTCACAGAAGCAATGCATGTTCATTAGCAAAGATTTGAAACACAGAGGGGAGAGATTAGCCATAAGGTCATCGTATTCTCTTACTTGTTTAAAGCGCTCATTAAGGAGCACAAGCCCCTCCCTCCACCCATGCCAGGAACTTTCTAGACATCCGGACTCAGCGAACAGTGTAGCGGACACTTTCTGAGAATTCGGGCTGGACCTCTCTCTGTCTCTCCCTCCTCCCTGCCTGCCCCTCCTCCAGACTTGCTTTACTAAGTTTACAAAGATGTACTAAACGTCATTTCATCGATTTTTCAATGACCCCATCTCCCACATCACTCCAGATCTGAGCCTGTAAATCTACCACTTTTTCTTTTTAAAAATAGGATCTATTGTTGGCAGAAGTCATTCAAGCATTTGGAGCCAAATTCCAGAGACACAAGAGTTTATGTTGAAAAGTGTCTCCCTGGTCACCCAGATGCCTCTCCCAGTGGGACCACGGCTACTGGTTTCTTTGGTTTTCTGAGATGTTAGTCTTATTGGGGCAAATATACATATGCAAATACATACTTTGGCGTGTGTGTGTGTGTGTGTGTGTATTATGTGATACATACGGATGCTACTTACTATGTATTATACTATATATACTATATAATATATATAACTATATATAATATATAATATGTAACATATAGTTATATATTATATGTTAAAAATTCTTTGTTACAGATTATATACTATATATGTATATATTATATATACAAATAATATATATAACATAATATAATACATACATATATGTACATAATCTGTAACAAAGAATTTTTTAAAAAATTTTAAAGGATTTTATTTATTTATTTGAGAGAGAGAGAGAGAGCACGAGAGGAGAGAGGTCAGCGGGAGAAGCAGACCCCCCGCCGAGCAGGGAGCCCGATGCGGGACTCGATCCCAGGACTCCAGGACCACGACCCGAGCCGAAGGCAGCCGCTCAACAAACTGAGCCACCCAGGCGCCTTGTAACAAAGAATTTTATATAAAATGTATAATGTACCTACACATAGAAAAATGTACAGAGATGAACCATGTGTGACAAGCCTTAAAGCTCTGTCCCCTGTTTGCCCAAGTCCACAGACTAGCGCTTTTTCTTTTCTCTTAGAAAAAAAACATTTTTAAAAAATTTACTTATTTATTTTAGAGAAAGAGAGAGAGAGAGAGAGACAGCACAGGGAGGGCCAGAGGGAGAGAAGCAGACTCTGCTAAGCTCTATGCCCAACATGGGGCTTGAACTCACAACCCCAAGACCAAGAGTCACATGCTCTCCTGAGAGAGACGCCCAGGCACCCCTAGAAAGATATATTCTTAATCCTCATATCCTTTTTGGGGGTATGTGTATGTATAATACCCTTTGCTTCCCCCTACTTTTACTGAGATATAATTAACATATAACATTGTATTAATATAAATATATATTTCATAAATATATTTTATAAATATATTAACATTTAAATAATATTGTGTCGATATAAAGTGTACAATCTAAGATTCTATGTTTGTATATATTGCAACATGATAACCACAGTAACTGTAGCTAACAGCCTCCCCTCACATAGTTACAAAGTTTCCCCCTTGTGGTGAGAACTTTTAAGGTTGACTCTCTTAGCAAGTTTCAAAATATGATACAGTATTTCCACCCTTTTACAGAAAAGGTAACATGCTCTGTGCCTGCTCTATGCCTCTGTGAGGTCTGTGCCCTGCTTTTTTTGGTTTGTTTGTTTAAACATTTTATTTTTTAATGTGACACAGAGAGAGGGCACAAGGGGGAGCTGCAGGCAGAGGGAGAAGGAGAAGCAGGCTCCCTGCTGAGTAGGGAGCCTGGTGGATGCGGGGCTCTATCCCATGACCCTGCGATAATGACCTGAGCCAAAGGCAGATGCCTAACCGACTGAGCCACCTAAGTGTCCTGCTTTTTTTTTTTTTTTTTTTTTCTTTTTTTACTTAGCATTCCATCTTGGAGATTTTTTCCAGACCCATTCAGTGAGAACCTCCAGCTCCCTATTTCACAGATCCTACATTTCTTTCCCCTGGCATTCTAGATTACAGATGTATCAATGACTGAGCCAGTTTCCTATTAGGGAACATTTTGGTGGCTTTTGAATGATGCCCTAAGGACATCCTAAGTACCACAGCTGCACACGAGCGTGGGAGAATTCTGCAGCGCGCATGTTTCAAAACACACTGTATTGATTGGCCAGAGGGAGGGTTGGAATGGAGAGTTCGAGTTTCCTGGGGACAGAGTTTCTGTTTGGGAAGATGAAGAAGATCTGGTGATGGGTGCTGGGGATGGTTACCTGGCTGAGCGAAGTTTAGGGCTATGGTGAAAAATACATTTTACACGCATTTTACCAAAATTTTATAAAAAGTAAATGGGGGCGCCTGGGTGGCTCAGTGGGTTAAGCCACTGCCTTCGGCTCAGGTTATGATCTCAGGGTCCTGGGATTGTGCCCCTCATCGGGCTCTCTGCTCCGTGGGGGTCCTGCTTCCCCCTGCCTTTCTGCCTACTTGTGATCTCTGTCTGTCAAATAAATAAATAAAATCTTTTTTAAAAAAGTAAATGGGTTTTTAAATATAGTATATTAAAACAAAATCTAAGGCATATGACAGCCAACAGACTAGGAGAGGACTGCCCTTGGAGCGAGAGTCTGTTAGGGTTTCCGAAAGGCGGAGGCTCGCCATGCCACACAGGGCCACCGAACTGGGAAGCAGCAGGACAGTCAGGAGACGTGGGGGCCTGTCCTAGGCTGTCCTCTATTCAGACACGTCTGAGATTTGGCATCAACTCGGGCAAGAGGCTTGAGGGTGGTTTCCACAGTAAGAAAAGGGTAAGACAGGGTTAGCATGTTTAGGACGGGCGAGTTGGGATAACTTCAGTGGGCTCTAGGATGGAACAGCTGTTCCTAGTTGTCTGGCACCTGGTCCAAGGGGACTGGGCAAGAGACAGTGACCTGGGGTGTGAAAGCCCCACAGGGGAGGTGCTGGGGGCATGGGCTCTGGATTGGCTGTTGTTGTTGTTTTTTACATTTAATTTATTTATTTGACAGAGAGAGACATAGCAAGAGACAGAGGGGCAGTGGGAGAGGGAGAAGCAGGCTTCCTGCAGAGCAGGGAGCCCAGAGCGGGGTTTGATCCCAGGGCTCTGGGATTGTGACCTGAGCCGAGAGCAGACGTTAAGGACTGAGCCCCCCAGGAGACCCGGATTTGTCTTTGAAAAGCCTACTCAAGGCAGGTCCTTTACTGTCTCTGGGAACAGGCTGGCCCTGGAACAAGAAGGGGCCGATCTCCACCATCAGCAAGGCCCCAGATGTTGGAGCATCAGAAGTTAAAAGACATGGTTAATACAGTGTTCCTGGAAGGGGACCTCTGGGTCCTGTGGACAGTGGCTTTCTAATCCCCCTGCCACTGTTCTCTTTGGCCACTCCAAGGTCTTTCTTGAGTGCTAATCAAGTCACTGGAGGTTGCATGTCAGGCCTGGAGAACATCTTTTAAGAACTAACTATTTCCAGGCAGAATTAAAAACCAGCCACCGTCGTGACCTCAAGGGCCTCTAGGGGAGTCAGGCCTTTTGCTGAGATGAGACCACCAAGGACCGATGTGTCTCCCATCCAGGTTCTGAAACTTAACCACGAAGAAAAAGGCCAACTGCTTTGGGTACAATATTTCTGGGGACACCTGACAGCCAAGCCAGTCTTTGCCGTGGTTGTTTTTCCTGCCTATCTATGTAAAATCATGGCTTTTCTTTTCCATTTTATTTATTTATTTATTTTTAAAGATTTTATTTATTTATTTATTTATTTGACAGAAATCACAAGTAGGCAGAGAGCAGGAGAAGCAGGCTCCGTGCTAAGCAGAGAGCCTGATGAAGGGCCCTAAAATCCCAGGACCCTAAAACCATGACCTAAGCTGAAGGCAAAGGCTTAAATCTCTGAGCCACCCAGGCGCCCCTTTGTTTCCATTTTAAAAACTTGTGGTAAGGGTGCCTGGGTGGCTCAGTTGGTTAAGTGATTGCCTTTAGCTCAGGTCATGATCCCAGAGTCCTGGGATGGAGCCCTGCATCGGGGTCCCAGCTCAGCGGGGGAGTCTGCTTCTCCCTCTGACCTTACCCCTCTCATTCTCCCTCTCTCAAATAAATAAACAAAATCTTAAAAAATAAAAAAGTGTGGCAAAATACATAAAATTAACTATTTTAATCATTTTTCAAAAAGATTTTATTTATTTATTTGACAGAGAGAGACACAGAGAGAGAGGGAGCACAAGCAGGGGGAGTAGGAGAGGGAGAAGCCGGCTTCCTGCTGAGCAGGAATCCCGATGCGGGCTCCATCCCAGGACTTTGGGATATGACTCTGGCCAAAGGCAGATGCTTAACGACTAAGCCATTCAGGTGCCCCTATTTTGATCTTTTTTTCTTTTTTTAAAAGATTTTATTTATTTATTGGGGCGCCTGGGTGGCTCAGTGGGTTAAGCCGCTGCCTTCGGCTCAGGTCATGATCTCAGGGTCCTGGGATCAAGTCCCGCATCGGGCTTTCTGCTCAGCAGGGAGCCTGCTTCCCTCTCTCTCTCTCTGCCTGCCTCTCCATCTACTTGTGATTTCTCTCTGTCAAATAAATAAATAAAATCTTTAAAAAAAAAAAAGATTTTATTTATTTATTTATTTGTTTGTCAGAGAGAGAGAGAGAGAGAGAGAGAGAGCTCACACAAGCAGGCAGAGTCAGAGGGAGAAGCAGGCTTCCTGCCGAGCAAGGAAAACACAATGCGGGACTCAATCCCATGAGCCTGGGATCATGACCTGAGCTGAAAGCAGCGGCTTAACCAACTGAGCCACCCATACCTATTTTGATCATTTTTTTTTAAATTTTTTCAATTTATTTATTTTCAGAAAAACAGTATTTATTATTTTTTCACCACACCCAGTGCTCCATGCAAGCCGTGCCCTCTATAATACCCACCACTTGGTACCCCAACCTCCCCACCCCGCCACTTCAAACCCCTCAGATTGTTTTTCAGAGTCCATAGTTATTTTGATCATTTTTAAGTGCACAGCTCAGCAGCATGAAGCACACTCACACCATCCTGCAGCCACCCCCACCCGCCGTCTCCAGAACTTTCCATCTCCCCACACGGAAACTGTCCCTAGGAAGCACTGAATCCTCACCCCTGCCCCAGTCCTGGCGCCCACCATCTCCTCTGCCTGTGTGGACGCGACTCCTCTGGGGACCTCCTGGGAGTGGGGTCCTGCGGGATTCTCTATGAATGGAATTTTATTGTATGCACTTTTTTGTCTGTCTTAGAGGCTCAGCGTAACTGTGAGAGTGGGTTCCTTTCTATCGGTTAGTAGTACTCCATTGCGTGGACATACCACAGTGGATCCAATCACCTGGGATAACATCTGGGTCATTTCTAGTTGTGTGTGTGTGTGTGCGTGCACGTGCGTGTGCGTGTGTGTGTGTGGTATTATGACACTAACCACCCAGGATAACTGCAAATCCCAAAAGCTAAGGGCACGTTCTCCGGCGTCAAGAGGTTTGTTGTTGTTGTTATTGTTTAAGGTTTTATTTGAGAGAGAGAGAGAGAGAGAAAACAAACGGGGGGAGGAGCAGAGGGAGAGGGAGAAACCGACTCCTTGTTGAGCAGGGACCCCGATACGGGGCTCGATCCCAGGACCCTGGGATCATGACCTGAGCTGAAGGCAGACCTCTAACCCACTGAGCCACCCAGGTGCCCAGACATCCAGTGTTTCTACTGGTGTTTCATGTCATCTGTCTGACGATGCCGTCGTTGGCCATGACATTTGCTCAGTCTGCAGCAGCCCCAACCGTCCCCCCAAGGTCAGGCTGACATCTTACTGAACAGTCAGTGCTTCCTGCAGGAGCAGCCCTCAGCCTTGGGTGTGGCCAAGCCCTGGGGTGAAAACCAGACTCTCCTGTCACTGGGGAGACATCCGGGTTTTAGAGGTTATGCCTCAGGGACCTGGGATAAAGACCACATACATAATTATGTAGCAGTTGATGCTAAACAAAGCTGCTATGAACATTCATGCAAAATAAGCCTTTACATGAATACACATTCCCTTTTCTCTGAGGCAAGTACGTAGGAGTAGAATGGCTGGGTCATAAGGTTTTTGTTTTTGTTTTTTTAATTTTTAAAAAACTTTTATAATTTATTTAACAGACAGAGATCACAAGTAGGCGGAGAGGCAGGCAGAGAGAGAGGGGGAAGCAGGCTCCCTGCTCAGCACAGAGCCTGATGCAGGGCTCGATCCCAGGACTCTGGGACCATGACCTGAGCCAAAGGCAGAGGCTTTAACCCACTGAGCCACCCAGGCGCCCTGGTCATAAGGTTTTATAATCAATGGATTATGGGAGTTTTCAAAACACACACAAATGGAAGAAAAGCAGAACAGTGAGTCCCCACCCCCCCATCCCCAAGGCCCTGTTTTGTGGCCCATTCCAGACATGGCATCTCAGTCAGAAATATTTCAATAGTCTCCAAAAATAAGGACTCTTCTTAAAAAGCATAATGCCAACATCACAACTACTCTAAAACCCCCCCCCAAACCTAGCAATAATCGCTTAATAACCCATCAGGGCTCATCAAGGTCTTTACACAACTGGTTTGTTCAAATAGCCCATACGTGGTGCCCAAATACATTTTTCTTTCCTTAATCTAAAAGGACATTCCCCAAAAGTTACCAGTGGAGAGTGAAGTGATGAGTGGCTGGTATTTTTCTTCCATTTATCGATGATAATGATGATAACTAAAATGTATGTTTAAGATGTCAAATGATCTCGGCCCGGGTGGCTCCGTCGGTTAAGCATCTGCCTTCGGTTCAGGTCATGACCCCAGGATCCTCTGGATCGAGCCCCGC
Source organism: Neogale vison (assembly GCF_020171115.1). Classification (NCBI taxonomy): domain Eukaryota; kingdom Metazoa; phylum Chordata; class Mammalia; order Carnivora; family Mustelidae; genus Neogale; species Neogale vison. The sequence goes on from NC_058096.1 coordinate 221,217,776, forward strand.
TTCCGGCTCTCGGTCCCGACGTCTGGTTCTCCTTCTGCCTGAGGCTCCTCCTGCTCGACCTCTCATGCTCTCTCTCTGACAAAGAAGTAAATAAAATCTTCTTAAAAAAAATGTCAAATGACATCCAGCTGCTTCATCAGCCGAACAGCAGTGTCCTCAGGGCCAAGTGCTTCCTGTGGTTTGTCCTACGGAGTCGGTGTAGCCACTGTAACAGAGCACCCCGAACTCAGGGGGTTAAAGTCAGAGGAATTTCTTCCCTCACATACAGGATGACCTCATCTTAACTAATGACATCGGCGAAGACCCTAGTCCCAAACCAGGTCACACGTGGGGATTCCCTGAACACGCTGAACCCACGACACAAGGATCCCTTTTAAGACTCACAAAGGCAGGAAGGCGGCCCCCTTGTACCCGTGCCTGCGTCTCCTGGCCCTGATGACACACAGTTGGCCTCGGTCATGGCTGACACGGCCAGGGAAAGAGCCAGCCTTCAGGGTTTCAGGCTTCCAGGCCTCTGTGCTATGGGTTTCTGACACTTCGGACCCCCGGCCAAGCTCAGGATGGGGGCACAGAGATGGCCAGGAAAGGCAACAACATCAGGGTTCAAAGAAACCTCCTTGCTGTGCTGTCCCCTCCCTCACCCCAGGCTTCTATCACGCGCTCCCCACAGGGGGAATTTTTTGACGTTTCTTTATTTTTTTTTTTTAAAAGATTTATTTATTTATTTATTTACAGAGAGAGATACAAGTAGGCAGAGAGGCAGGCAGAGAGAGAGAGGAGGAAGCAGGCTCCCTGCTGAGCAGAGAGCCCGATGCGGGGCTCGATCCCAGGACCCTGAGATCATGACCTGAGCCGAAGGCAGTGGCTTAACCCACTGAACCACCCAGGCACCCCACGTTTCTTTATTTTTGATTGAGACATTGTTGGCACGTGGTGAAGCGGACCAGTCTTCTGTGTTCAGTTCAGTGAGTTTCATAGGTATGTGTGGACCGTGTAACACCATCCAGCTGCTAGCACGGAACATTCTGGGCTCCCCAGAGAGCTCCAGGGAAGTCTTTCCAATGGGAAATCTGCCTCTGTCCTTTCTCACCTACAATTTTGTCATGAGTCCCATCGTGGAGAAAGTCAAACCTGTAACGCTAGTGGCGACAGCCCCAGCAGCGAACATGGGGTGAGCGTTCACTGTACACCAGCTGCCGGATCTGGCCCCGGGAGTTTGTTTCCGTTGACTCCTTTTCCCTCCTGCAGTCCTTTGGAAACAGATACTCTTTTATACCCATTTTATAGGTGGGCAAAATAAGGCATGCAGCATGAAAGTCACTTGAGGCCCAATTCAGCCAGCTGACTTGGAAGGCACATAGCATGGCTCCACGATGCGCTTTCTTAAGCCCTGTGGCCACTCCGCAGCTCAGGCACGTCTCAGGCCTCCCCCACTCATCATTCCCATCACTTGGCTCATGTCCCACCAGCCAGCTTGTTTCTGCCTCAGGGCCTTTGCACCTGCTTCTCCCTCCTGAAGCATGTTCACAGGGCTGTCTTCTTGTTACACAGGCATCAGCTCTCAACTTTTCCCCAAATCTGTCTAGCTCTCATCATTGAGTCTCTGGGTCTCCCTAGCCACCAATGCTGTGGGCAAAAGTGCGTGTGTGTGTGTGTGGGTGTGGGTGTGTGCAGATGGCAGCTCCTGTGAGTGGGCACGCGCACACACACACACACACACACACGCTCACACAAGCTGTGCTCCCCACCTCCGTGCACCAGATCCCCAGGTGTACCTCCCCACAGCTGACAGCCTCAGACTGGTCCCAAATTGTGGTCCTGATCCCATGTCACCCAGGAAATCTTGACTGTGGACCCACAAACCCCCTGCTCTGGTGCTGAGAAGGGTGGACCGATGGGAAATCTTTCCTGCCCCTCCTCCGCAATCCCAGAAACCTGGCTGGGTAAGAATCATGCAGCCTCTCAAGCCAGGCCCCACTGAGGACTTCCAGGCCCAAGTCCAAGGGATAGGGGTGCCCAAGAGGTCTCAAGAGGGGGGTGAGGGGACGCCGCAGGTGAAAGGGGGAGGGGGAAAAGCAGGGGAAAGAGAGGAGTCTGAGTATGGCTCAGAGAAGAGAAGAGGCCAAAGGAAAGGAGGTCTCAGAGGTGGGGCTCAGGGAGGGGAGGGAGCTCCCAAAGGGGCTGGGGGAGTCAGAGAAGGGAGAAGGAGGGGAGCGCACTTGGGCATGGGGGAATCCCCAGCCACGGGCCTGTAGCATTCCTGGAAGGCTTCCAGGAGGCATGGTCTGCTTTCCTCAGGGAGGGTCCTTCTCACTCCCCACCTCCCTGCCTGGAGGAGTAGACCCCTGAGGAGGAGCTGACCGAGGGACAGACCAGCTGACCCTTGTTGATCAAGGAGACCCAGCCCCTTGTTCAGCCCTCTGGGTGGCCACGCTGCACAGGGTAAGGGGGTGCCTCGCAGCTGTCCCTCACACTTCTTATCCCTAAGGGGCCCTGTCACCCTCTGGGTCTCCTTGGCTTCCCTGTCTTCCTAATCAGCAGTTGGTGGGAGCCGGGCGGGGCGTGGACAAGGACAGAACTTTGTCCCTTCTGTGTTTTGGAGGTTCCAGATGCCCCCATCGTGTGTCTCTGCCACAGGTCTCTCTCCATGTGCTCCCAGTGGGGGTCTCCTCCCCCACTTCCTCCTGGGTCTCCCATTGGTCCCCCGCCAGCTTTAATTGGTTTTTGTGGAGCTGAATTCATTGGAGCTCTGTTGAGCCCAGGCCCGCAGCAACCCTGCCTCCCTGCCTGGCTAGCTGGGGGGGGAGGGGGGGGCTCCTTTATTGAGAGGGCCCCCCCCCCCAGCCCTCAGCCGCTTCCTGCTACCGCCAGCTCGCTCTGGAGACAATGCCCGGAGGAGCCTGCTGTCCTTAAGGGCGGGCTACTGTCATTTGGTCTAATTGAGCCGGGAGACAGGGACTAGAGCCAATAAACAGACCCTTACCCTGCTTCGTCTCAGCCTCCTCCACCCCTGCTTCCTCACTCCCCCTCTGTTGAGCCCGGGTCTGCTCTGGAGGGCTCCCGTCCCCCCCACCCCGCCCCACCAGCAGAGGGCATGAAAGAGCAGAAAGACCCGTGAGCCAGTCTTGCCATTGAGGAAGAGGTTATGTAACCCGGAACGGCAGGATCTGGTGTCCCCTTCTGTCTCCCCTGCTCACACTGACCCCTCCCAGTGACCCGAGATCCCCACCAGTGCCATGCCGCCCTCTGGTCGCCCTGCCTTCCTCTCCCACTCTGTCTCCTCACTCTGCCCCAAATTCAAGTCAAGTTTTGCGGTAGGGTTTGGGGATGTATTCCAGGTGGGACAGAGTCCTGCTGACGGAGCTGGGGCTCTGCAAGGGGGACCTGACGGGGATAACACGCGGGGCTCCCTGATGTGCAGAGCTGTGCATGTGGACCGTTGTCAAGGGACCAGCGCGAGGGTTGTCACGGGTGTGGGGCGGGACGGAAGGAGCAGAGAGAGCAAAGAGGGCAAAGGCAGTGTTCTCTTGGGCAAGTCTGCTTTATTTCCTCAAAAGGAGAGAAATTTCTAGCAGGGAGTTCATTCATTCATAGAATTAATGTCTTTCCTGAGCACCACAGGCTGTGACCCCTGCTACTCAGAGGAGAGAACCAAGGTCAGGGGAAGACCCGTCTTGCCTGATCTCGCAAGTGGCTGCGGACAAGCCGTGCTTGTTGGCTCACCAGTGCTCTTTTTGTGTTACGGACCCTCCGGGAGTGAGCTGGACGCTGAGTAGATCTGGCGCGCGGAGAGCGTGCCGTGGGGCCCGGGGCCAAACCCACATGGCCACGGACACTCTGGATTGAGCACCTACGATGTGCCAAGCCCCACGGTTTGCCCTTCGTTTATGTCGTCCCTCCCTCCCTCCCACCCCCCCCCCCGTTACCCTCCAGGAGATCGCGCTATTATCAACCCCATTTCCCAGATGAGGAAGTTGAGGCTCAGGGAGGGAAAGCCACCTGCCCAGGGTTACACAGTGAGGCTGAGGTTACCAGGCTCCTCAAGAGAGAACGAACGAGAAACCCAGTCTTGGGGAAATTCTAGCAGATTCGCGGGGGTGGGACGCGGAGAGACAGACGTGGGGACCGAGGATCTTTCTCAAGTGTCCCATCACTCCCGCGCGGACGTCCTACCTCTCCCCACATGTAGCCTTCAGACTGCGCTGGTCTCATCCTACAGAACTAAAAACATCCTGGAATGATGCAGTCGCCTCGAGATGCAGGGAGGTGAGGGGCCGCGATGGGAGGAAGGAGGCAGGGAGGAAAGTCTCACCCTCGGGGGTCCACCAGTCTCTCCCTTCGGCAGCCCCTGCCAACCGCACAGGGCGTCTGCCTCTCTGCCTCCCGTCCCTGTATCCCCACCGCAGAAATAACAAGCCTGCTTTGTCGCCATTTCACGACTGGTTTTTGTATTTACGGGCACTGGCCACCCGCATGACTCATCTCTTTGGGCCTCAGTTTCTCTACCTGTCAAACGGGATCGGTAGTCCCAGCTCACAGTGCTGTGGGACGATGGTAGCCATTGGAAGAGTGCCCAGTGCCCAGCAGGTTATTACCTACAGCGACGGTGCGCGAGGCGGAATTTACGGGACCCCGTAGGTGGCGGGAAATGTGATGGATTGCAGACAAAAGGCATCGTTTCCTAAATCGATGAAGATTGCAACTGTGAAGTGGAGTGGAAATTCCCAGCTACTGCAAAGCTCCTGGGGGAGTCAAAGCAGCACCAGGGGGGTCTGGAGAATAAACAGGATTACTGCCGTTCCGACACTGAAGAAACAAATAATTTAAAGTGTTTGTCAATAGCAAAAACTCCTCTTATTGAAAAAGTGCAATGGCAGGGGCGGCTGTGGGGGTGAGGCGAGTGAGGTTGTTTATGAACTGCTCCTTCCGTCACTTGGACGGCTGAGCCTTACTCTCCCCGTCCGTGAAATGGGCATAATGGGAATCTCGACTCCCATCGGGTCAGTTCTGATAAAGGAGTGACTGAAACACCTAGTTCGGGACCCGGCCCCTTAACCACCATTATTTAATTAATCTGTTAACTATCATTGTTTCTTTACTAATCTTTCGTTGAAAAAGTGCCAGCTCACAGAGGGAGTTGACTCTCTCAGAAATGGCTCAATATGTCTTTTAAACAACTCGAAGCAAATAGTCCAAATTCTTAGCATTTTTACTGGTATGAAATTAACACTTGGCTTATCATAATTTGACAGGACCAAAGAGTGTAGGAGAAGCTTTTCTCCCATCCATTTGGAAAGGTCCGGTGGCATTTATTTTAAGTTACCTCGATTCCCTTGAACTTCACTTCTGCGCAAGCTGATCTGGTCCGGGGACGGCCCGAAGCCATGAACAGCCAGAAGCATGTGGTGTCAACCCTTTATAACTGTAATGTTGCAGAGGAGGGCTCTTTCCGCGAGCTCAGTCCCCTGGCTCTCTCCTAGCGCTGCCAAATTGTATGCTGGGGAGCATTCTTTATCTAAATGTGTTGTTTAAAGAAAAAAAAAAAAAAGAGGATATTGTTCGAAAGCCATTATTCTATTGCCCTACCTGCTTTTCTGTATGTTTGAAATAGAAACTCAACTTGAATAAAGTGTGTGAGTGGAAAGTTGGTCCCCAGCAGCCCCTCAACAGCCCCGCTCCCAACCCCCGTGCTCCCCCAAAGGCCACAGCCAGCCGTTCTGGTGGCGTTTTACAGATTCCGTCCGGGGATATTCTGTGCATAGGCCCGGACGTGTTTCTATCTGTATCCTTTTCGGGCAGTGATCTCTGTACGTGGCAGGTTAGGACACACAACTCCCCACATTGCCCCAGCTCAGAAGACAGAGCGCCTCCTCGTTCATTTCATGGCTCCCCCAAACTGTGGGGGCACATTTGGGCCGTCTCTGTTCTTTTGCCTGGAAACCCACCAGACGACTCTGTCTTAATATATGCACGACCCTGACGAGGCTCAGAGCAGACCTTCTAATGGCTGGTTCCGATTCAACAGGCTTTTCTTTGCAGGTATCTGATTACCTTGAACTTCGTCTTCGTAGAAGATGGCTTAGTCTCAGGATGGGGCCTCTGGATCTCGACTCATTATTACAAGCTGTGTGACCTTGGGCCAGTTACTTAACCTCTCTGTGCCTGTTTCCTCAACATTGAAAGAGCGATGGTGCTGCTGAGAGTGCCCGTAGCATGGGGTGGCTGGCAGTGTGAATGAGTTTAAAGTGTGACATTTCCTTAGGATGTTTCCTAGTATCTATTTCTGTTACTTCGTGCGTGTTATTCTCAGACATCCAAAGGGATCTGACGCCAGCCTTTGCAACAGACATTTCCCAGACTGAAAATACTGAATCGCTCTCTGCTTCTTTTCTCTATTTTCTCCTTCCACTTCCTCTCTCCAACCTCCGGAATGGGTAGACGCCTGGTAGGAGAGGCCAGCAATCCTGCCTGCTGTGGTGACCTGCTTGGGGACAGGGACACTCCAGCAAATGCTGGGGTGTGTGTTGGGGGAGTGGAGTGTCTGACTTGGAGCTGCTGAGGTCTGGGGCTCAGAGCGGGGCTGGAAGGGAGGGTGGTTAGGGCAGCGGGAGGGGCGGTGTTGGGAGGCAGGGGACGCTGGATGATGCCTGGCGGTCGTGTTCCTGCTGACACCTGGTGGAAAGAAGGAAGTAGCGTCCTTTTCAGCCTGGGCACCTCTCTGACCCTGCTGGCAAACCCAGGCTGAGAGGAGGGGCGATGGGATGTCACCCAACACATCGGTTGCCCCACGTGGGTTTGCGTGACCCAAGAAATCATTTTAAAGTTTTCGTTTGTTTGTGTTTTGTTTGGTTTTGTTTTGGCAGATGAATGAGCTCTCAGAACTTGATGGGGTTCACGGGGGGAGATGACATGATTTCTGAGCTACTTTCCCTCCACCAGGAAGCCCACCTGTATTACTTCATTCCCATTCCCAGGTCTTCTCTACTCTGGCCAACCCTTATGTGCTCATAATTTCGAGAAACCTTTGCTGACCCCACAGTGACACATATGTACCAAAATAGATTCAAACAAACCAACAAGCAAGCAAAGCCCGCAAAAGCTGGTGGAGTTCATATTCCAGTGGAGGAGACAGAAGACAGACAAGCAAACAAATCCACAAATGTGATTTTTTTTCAGAGACAAATAAGCCACCGAAAGAACACGATGAAGTGACAGATACTCAATTTGTGGGTGCCAAGTTGGGGTAACTCAGGGAAGTTTCCTCTGAGGAGGTAACATTGAAATCAAGATTTGAAGGAGGGGGCGCCTGGGTGGCTTAGTGGGTTAAGCCGCTGCCTTCGGCTCAGGACATGATCTCAGGGTCCTGGGATCGAGCAGGGAGCCTGCTTCCTCCTTTCTCTCTCTGCCTGCCTCTCTGCCTACTTGTGATCTCTCTCTCTCAAATAAATAAATAAAATCTTTAAAAAAAAAGAAAGAATTGAAGGAGGGGAGGTAGTGAGCCCTGAAAATGCCTGTGCCAGAGGGCACAGCCTGTACAAAGGTCCTGGGGCAGGGCCCTGCCTGACAGTTGGAGGAACCAGTGAGGAGGCCTATGTGGCTGGAGCAGGCTGGGTGAAGGGGAAAGAAGTGAGGGCAGCAAGGAGACCAGCACAGGTATTCCTGCAGGGGCTGGGTGGGCCCTCAGTGACGATGTCCACTTTTACCGCAGGAAGGTGGGAGCCCTGGCGGGCTGTGGGCAGAGGAGGACAGGACCTGACTCAGGTGCTCACAGGCGCTCACAGGTGGCCGCCACAGGGAGGATGGACTGTGAGGGCGAGGCCGTGAGCCAGGGCACAGGACAGAAGGGAGGGGTACAGGACAATGATGGTTGGGTGGACCAGGGAGATGGCCGTCCAGGGGAAGCCCTGATCCGATTTTGGGTGTGGTTTGAAAGCAGCGCTAACTGGATTTGTTGAGTGATTGGATATGGGTGGGGAAGCCAGGAGGCCAGGGCAGCTCCCAGGTTCTGCTGAGCATCTGGAAAGAAGGAGACCACCCGTCCTCAGCTCATTCGGGGGATAGAGGAAGGAGCAACGTCTTAGATTGGCGCCGGCAGGTTCCATGTCTGGTGAGGGTCTCTTCCTGGGCAATGACCACTGTCCTCTCCCCGTGGGCTCACAAGGCAGAAGGGGCAGGGAGCCCTCTGGAGCCTCTCTCATGAAGGCACTCATGCCATTCACGGGGACTCTATCCCCATGACCTAACCCCTTCCCCAAGACCCCACCTCCCCAATACCATCACCTTGGGGGTCGGTTTCAACATAGGGATTGGGGGGGGCACAATGTTCAGTCCATAGCAAGCAGGTTCCGGAAAGGCAGGGAGTTCAGTTTGGACCATGATAAGTTTGGGATGGCCATGACAACCCCCACGCCCTGCATGGAGACTACTGAGGGTCAGCCAGACCCCAGTTTGGAGCTCAGGGGAGGTCCCGGGGGGAGTCAGGACCTGGCATAGATGGGGTCTGAACTCTGAAAGAGGACAAGGTGGCCTGGGAGGGGTCCGGGTGTGGAGGGAAGAGGGCCAAGGCCCAGACCGGGCAACGAGGGAGGGAAGGGGAGGCAGAGGAGGCATCTGGAGAGGAGGGTTGGAAGCTGTGGGCAGGGCAGCATAAGGAGGTTCTAAGTTTCCCTCAAATTAGCCCCCTCATCACCACCCCCAGGACAGCTGGGACTGCCGCACTGCCCCCTTCGCATAGTAGGTGGTCAATAAATCATTGTTGAATGAATGAATGAACGAACGAACAAACTACTATACTGCCATCAAAAAGGATGTTAGGGAACGATGTCCAATAAGGAGAGAATAATGACCTTCGGAAAGGCCACATCTTAACCCCCCGAACCTGTGACTAGGCTCCCCCACACGGCAAAAGAGACCTTGTAAATGCAGTAAGAATCTCAAGATGGGGAGCTTATTTTGCATATGTGGGGGGGCTTCATGGAGTCACATACGAGAGACAAGAAGTTCCAAATTAAAGAAGGTGGGGCGCCAACAGAAACAGAGGATTGGGGCCATCAGGGCTCCAGAGGCTGGGAAAGTCCGGCTAAGCCATTGTCCCTGGAGCCTCCCGCCGCCAGCCGTGCCCACATCTGGGTTCTAGTCACTCCAGATCAGGGTTTAGACTCCCGTTTCCAGAACCATATGTAATAAGCTTGTGGTTTTTTGCAACCACTGTCTGTGGTCTTAAGTCACAGCAGCAGCAGGAAAGGAATATAGAAGGGTCTTTGTGCTCTGTGGCCAGGAGAGTGCTTGCCCTACCAGGCCCTGAGGCATCCCGAAAAACGTGTGCCTTCTCAGCACATGTCTTACATAACTGCCAATGGTTAATCTTTCCCCAGAAGTAAATGTTGGAAATGTGATCCATGTGTTTGTTCCATTAAACGCAGAAAAGTGACATGACGAAAAGTTCTTCGTGTTTTGAATCATAAAGCACCTACTTTTAAGTTTCAGTATTTCCCAGAAGATGCTTTTGGGGGGAAGGGGGAATCGCCTTTCAAAAATGCACTAAAACAGATATAGAGGGGCACACGTTCTTGCACTTGCCTCGGACCCCATTAGGACTTCTCACTGCCAAAACCCGTCTCGAGTTCTAGTTTTGATATATTGCTCCTTACGGAATTATGCGGCCACTCATAGGGTATCTTGGTATCGTGCATTCAAATATCATTTACCTTGATTCTTGAGGGTTTTTTGGCTGAAGCTGAAGCCACTGCCTCGCTCTCCGCACTCTAATCCCGGTCTTGGGGTGGAGCGCTGCGGGCAGATTATTCAGCAATGTGACCCTAAATTCTTGCCTTTATCCTCCTGTCCTCCTCCTAGCTTAAAAAAAGCAAAAAAAAAAAAAAAAAAAAAAAAAGCAAACAAGAAAAAACAAAAAACAAAAACAAAACAAAACAAAACAGAAACAGAAACAAAAACAAAAACAAAAACAAAAACAAAAACAAAAACAAAAACAAAAACAAAAACAAAAACAAAACACCAAAAGGCAGAGCTGGTCGGAGACGCGGACAAGCCAGCGCGGCGCTCCGAGGGCACCTCGGACAGGCCCAGCGCGCACCGCCCCCGTCGGAGGGCCCGGGGCTGGGGAAGAGCCGGAATCCTCGAAACCGCGCGCTCTATTGAAGCCCCCGGGGCCCTTCCTCCTGTCCGTTTCCGTAGTGTAGCGGTTATCACGTTCGCCTCACACGCGAAAGGTCCCCGGTTCGATCCCGGGCGGGAACACACTTGCGTTTTCCTCGCTGTAGCGTCGTAAAGCGCCACCGATTATTCCTGTCCCGTGGTTTTTAGATTTCTCCCGTCGTTTTAAAAGTTACTTCAGGGTAATTGAAAAAAAAAAGAAAAAAAGCTCCAACTGGGCGCTCCTAGTAACAAAATTTAAATAAGTTAAGGTAAAAGTAAAAAAAAAAAAAAAAAAAATCAACCCTTTTACTTGCGTTGGCCGGGAATCGAACCCGGGTCAACTGCTTGGAAGGCAGCTATGCTAACCACTATACCACCAACGCGCCGACATGCTCCACCTTTTCCAGACACTATTAGTTTAAGTATTATGGGGTCTGGCTGGATGATACCAAATTGCACGGGGGTATCTCTCTTCAGCGTCCCTCCCCGCGCCGGAAGATGCCGCCCCAGGGAAATTCCAAGCCTCTGGCCGCCGTAGCCGAACAGGCGCGTCCCCCCCTAGCGCCGCGGGCCCCTTGGTACCGCCCGAGCGCGGGCCAATTGTAGGCCGCCGCCTGGGCAGCTCTACTTCCGGGTCAAAGGGGCCCGAGCCGCCGGCTCCCCCGTGTCCGCCGCGGCTGCTGTCCCCCGCGCCCGCCACTTCCGGGGCCGCAGTCCCGGGCATGGAGCCTCTAGTGTGAGGCCCCTCCGGCCTCGGGACGCCCTGCCCAGCCCGGCCGCCACTCCGCGCCGGCCCCGAGCCCGGTGAGCAGCGCACGCGCGCCCCGTCCGGCCTCGGCCGCGACCCCGAACCCGCCACCTCAGCCCTGACCGTGGACCCGCCATTGACCCGCCTCTCGGGTGCCCTCCGCCCCGGCCTCCCCGCACCCCCGCCCTGCCGCGGACCCGACTCCCCGTTCTCACAGCCCCCGCCTCGGTTTCCCCTCAGCCCGGGGCCCTCGTCAGCCCTTCTTCCCCTCCCGCTTGCTGCGGTGGCCGGGCCACCTCTCCGTCCCTCCCCGACCCAGCCTCCCCGCTCGTCCGGTCGCTGCCCAAGCCACCGGCCGCGGTCCCTTCCGGGCGTGGCCGCACCCGCCGCGCTCTCCTTGCCCGCAGGTTCTGGAGGTCCCCTCCCCAAGCAAACACACGTTCCCTGTAAGGGAGCGGAGGCCGCCTCCTGGACCTGCTTCCTGCCCGCCCCGGCGCACCCCGCCCCAGCGCGTGGCCTTCCCCAGCCCACACCCCGACAGGGGCCAGCCAGCCCCTTCTCTCAGCCTCCCTCCTGGCCGGGTCCCGCCGCCCACCGTCTTCCTACGCAGCTTTAGACCAGCCTTGACACTTCCCCATCCTTGCTGCAGCGGAACCATCAGAAGGGCCCCGTTCCCTTTGCCCCCCGCCCGCCCCGCCGTGAGGGAGTCACTTGTCTCGGTGGCAAGAACCAACGCGTTTTCCAGGAGCTGGGACTGAAGCCCTGGAGGTGTGCACTGCGGTGTAGTCCCTGGCTGATTCCCGGGAAAATTGGGCCAGGTGGGAGGTCTTTTCTCCCGAGGGCAGCTTCCGGCCCGCAGACAGCACTGCCGGGTCCTGAGGCATCTCTAGAACCTGTTCAGGTAGAGAGGATTGGGCCGCGGGTCAGGACTCCCGCCTGCAGGGAGTGCGAGTTGATAGCCCGCCCCTCCATTAACCTGCTGCATTAATGACCCGTTGGTTCTGTCCAGGTCTGAGTCCCACGCCTGCAGCTGAAATGGAGGCTTTCTGGACCCTCTAGAAGGTCAGTGGTGCTGGGCTGGGGTGACCATGATGGCTGGTATGTGGGCTGATGGGATTCATTTTCGTGCTCCAGGATACAGAAGGCTGCAGGAAGTGGTTTTCTACAACCCTGAGGTCATTGCCCTCCCAGGCGGTTGGCTGGGACCCAGGCCAGTGGCTGTGGTTTTTGTGGGCCCTTGCTGGAGACTTTTCTTTCCATCCAGCATCTCCCTCCAGCGGCTACCCAGGAAGAACCCCCTGGAAGATTGTGGGAGAATCGGGGGAATGCTGACGGCAGCGAGATTGGGTGGAGGTGTGGCTGTGTCCCCCCCCACACCTAACCCAGGGCCTGCGGCCGGGATCTTGGCTCTGAAAGGAGCTTTGGTCCAATTCTCCCCGTGTTGGGATTTTCAGCGACCTGTTTCGTTGACGGGATTAGCTGACCTCTAGGTACTGCCACATCTAGGATATTACTTGAGTACTTAATTCTGACAGCAGCCCTTGGCGTAGGTAATGTCTTCAGTAGCTGGGGAAATTGAGACACAATTTAACCGAGAGGTTAAACTTAACCTAAATTAACTGAAAGGTTCAGCAGCTTCTCAAGGTCACAGAGACCAGAAGTTGTAGAGCTAGGCTTTGAACCCATCTCTGACAACAGAGACCCTCTTTTCACCACAGGACTGCGAGTGAGACCAGTGCTGCTTAAGGTGACATTTGGCTTCATCTGTCCCCTCCAGTCTCTGTCCCGGGGCCATGTGCTGCTTTCTTCTTGAAGCATCAGGGCACCTGCCTACCGGGGGGCCTGGCTCCTCCTCGAGAAGGGGCTTGGTTGCTGACCAAACCAGGGCTCCCTTTGACTTCAGACAGCATTCGGGGGAGGACAAGGACTCGATAATTTGGCCATAAATGCTTTGTGTGTGCCAGGCATGGTTCTGGGCTCAGGGAAATAGAGGAGACAGGACCGATGTAGGCCTGCTCCCCACACCCCCCAGCCCCGGAGCTGACATCCGGTGAAGAGTGCTCACTCTGCTGGAGCCGGGGTTCAGCCTCAGCACCCACAGCCGTCTTTGCAGTGGGGAGTGGAGGCGAGGGTCCTGTATGCCCTGTGACGCTTACCCTCCCTGGCCAACGAGCTGGTACCATGTCTCTTGGTCGTGACGCCTGGAAATGGCTCCTGGGAGCAGAACTGACCCTGTTTGTGACCCACTGGATTAGGGGAATCAGTTGACCCCCGAGAGACTCTGTATTCCGTAATCATTTGACTTAATGATTACGTCCTAGGCTGTTGCACCATTGAGATCCGTGAACTAAGTGGGAGGGATCGAGGAGGTGACCCACAGGTGCTGCGGTCGTAACATCCGACCCATCAGAGATTTATGCTAGTGCCTAGTGACGGCCTGAGGATCTTACTCAACTTTTTCCCCAAATAAAGAATGCAGGGCTCTCCTCCTTGGCACACTGAGGACCAGGTGTTGTGTGTGTTTGGTTAGCGACTTCATTTATTTTTTTCAAAAGATTTTATTTATTTATTTGACAGAGATTACAAGTAGGCAGAGAGGCAGGTGGGGAGAGAGAGGAAGCAGGCTCTCTGCTGAACGGAGAGCCCCATGCGGGGCTCGATCCCGGGACCCTGGGATCATGACCTGAGCCGAGGGCAGAGGCTTAACCCACTGAGCCACCCAGGCACCCTGTGGGTTAGTGACTTTAGATCGGGTACCAGGAAAGACCTCAGAAGGGGTGAGGCTGAGGCATGGAGGAGAGGAGGGGCTGGTCGTCCAGAAAGCAGGGGAGGGCACCGTAGGCAGCAGGACTGGCAAGAACAAAGGCTCTAAGGTGAGAAAGGTCCGAGTACGCAAGGGAGAGCGAGGCCAGCATGGCTGGAGATTGTGGTCAAGGGCAAAGGAAGGAGCTGAGGTCGGGAAGGCCATCAGAGAGTGGCCACAGTGGGGAACTCGGGATGAGTCGGTTTCTGGTGAGCACCAAGGATGCCGTCCCTGGCGTCATTTGAAACTGGCCTCTTCTCAGGGACTTCTGGCCTTGGGAGGACTGCACCTGCCTGGCAGAAAAGATGCTGGTTTCTGGCAAATGCCAGGCGCCTTCTCGAATTTCTGGGCAGGGCCTCATCAGGATGCCCTTGGCATTGGGTGTCCCCAGAGAAATGGGCAGGGGAGGTGGGCGGAGAGTGTGCACTCCCAGACTGCCTGGAGTTACCGCCCTGGGGTCTCTCTTCCCGTAGGCTCCCCCACCCTCCTGAGGTCAGCCGGGTGGTTGATGCGGAAGGTTAAGAAGCTCCGCCTGGACCACGAGAACACAGAAGGTTGGAGAAGGTAAGTGGTGTGGCCTCGGAAGCCCTGATCTATGAGCACGTTTCAGAGGTTCCCAAATTTCTGACGATGTCATAGGTCTGGGAAGATACCCATCATGCCCTGCCACCCCCTTCCTTTCTGCGTTTTCCCAAGCCTCTGGCTGTTTTGCTTGAGGAGGCCATGTGGGCTGCTGTAGGGTTTCTCAGCCGGTCACTGCTGTCACAGGGCCCAAGTCATTCTCTGTAGGAGGTGGAGCAGCACCCCTGGCCCCGACCCCCTTGACGTTAGCAGAACCCCAGACATTGCCTGGTGCCCCCTCGGGCAGGATCAGCCCCAGCTGAGAACCAGTGGCCAGGTGGTTAGGATGTGGGTTTTGGGTCCAGCAGCCGTGGGGTCCCTTCTGCTTCCTTGTGGGGGTGATGTTGGGCAGGTCATTTGACCTGAGCCTACTTTGCAGCCTCCCAAATGCGGCATGACCCTTGAGCTCAGTCAAGGTTGTAGTCGGAAGTAATTATAGTTGGACCCGTGAGGCTTGGGCACTTGGTGAATCCCGTGCCTGGGGCCTTGCGTGAGAGGAAGACCATAGCAAGTCCCTGTGGAGCGGGCCTGCCTCACCGTCGGTTTCTGCCCCTCCTGGATTCATTTCCGTTTAGCAAGTACAAGCCATGAGGCAGGAAGGGAATTTGAGAGGTTCTGGAAGACAGCGGTGATGCTGAGTACAGTGATTCGTTCCCCAGACACAGGCTCCCAGTGTCCAGTGGGTAGTAGACACGTCAGGAGGTCAGTTAGCATTGGAGACCCGAGTCCCCATTGTCGAGTGCAGCAGCTCCCCAGCGGGTACAGGCCGGGCTGCACACGGAGTCTGTACGGCTGGTTGTGACTGTGGAGGGCCGACGTGGTGCCCGGGGCAACCCTGGTAGGGCAGAGGATGGCCTGCTGTTTCCGGGGAACCCCCACCTGCGGGGGCTCGGCGCGTGTCCCCAGGGCTGCTTGGGCATTTCCTCCCGAGCTAGGTCGCCCGCCTTCCTTCCTGTCGCATCACTCTGTGGTCGGCTGAATGCTCCCAGCACAGAGTGCACAGTTCCTTCTTGCTTTCCGACTACTTCCCTGGTCTCAGGACCCGCCTGGGTCTCTGGTGGCTGCCCTGGGGCCGTGCCGGGGCGGGGGGAGGTGCAGTCCTGGCTCTTGGAGTGCCCACTTACGGCTGATAGGTCTCCGAACTCCCCTGGGGCCTTGACCGTCCCGCACCAGAGCTCCCGGGCTGCGTGCTGGTGGCCCCGCGGTCTGCGGGGTGTCCCGCTGACCCGCAGAAGGAAGCGAGGTGGACCGGCCCGAGTGGCTTGGAATCCACTTTCGTTTCCCCAGCTGTGTAAACTCTTGAGTGGAGAAGCCCGGCACAGGCTGGCCTAGGAAGGGCGGCATTTACTTAACCTCTTCCTCGTTCCCCACCTCCTCGGCAGTCTCTCTCTGCTTCTGGGGAGGAGGGAGGTCAGTGGAGGACCCAGGCGTAGCACCAAGCCTTGGCCTGTCTGGGAGCTCAGGCCGCCTGGCTGCAGCTAGAAGATTCCTAGAAGTTTCTCCTGATGTTTCATTTCATTTCTCATCTCCTGGATCATATTCTTGCTCCCTGGGCTCTCTGCAGTGATCGGAGGCAAGATCTTTTTTTTTATTGTTCTTTGCTGTGGAGATTAGCCCTGTGATTGTGTGAGGGCCCCTGCCAGGCCCTTAGCCTGTGGGGGCCCCTGTGGGAGCCCTGGAGGTTGTGATCTGTTTTTCTGTGAGCAAGGCTTGGATTGTGGCAGCAGTTTCGGGGGTGGGGTGGGGGGCCGGGCCCGTGAGAGGAGTCCCCTGGCCCGGTTTTCCGGGCTTGCTGCCAATAGCGCTTGGGGCCGTGTGGGTTCCGGAGTGCTCAGCCCGTCCTGGCCCCTGCCTAGCACTCCCCGTGCCCAGCACCGCCCTGGCACAGCGTTTGACCCTCGGGGAGTCCCTGTCTTCCCTGGCTCTCCTTATTTGACCCGAGAGCCCTGAAAGCTCCAATGACCTAAGATCTGTGTCTTCAAAGCCACCGTAGGAGGTACTGGACTGAATGTGCTTTTTCGTGGCTGGGGGGCAAGAAGCCCCGGCTTGCTCTGCTGCCCCCACCCCAGCCCTGGCTGGGTCACAGAGGATGGAGCAAGGGAGGCATTTCCGCCTCTTCTCTGATACAGGGTCGGCCTGGAAAGGGGACTCTGAAAATCGGCCCACAGAGGCCATGCTTAGAAAGTGTCTCTCTCCTGCTCCCTCTCGTGGTAGCAGACAGGGGTCTTTCTCCTGTGATGCTGACTCTGGGCTGGGGTTGGTGGGGGGCGGTGGCGGATTCTTCCTGGCAGGGGGCGAGGCCTTCTGGGAACTGGAGGGCACCCGTGTGAAGGGGGACACAGCTCTGCCTGGTGCCTCTCTAAAAGCCCTTGACTTGTGCTGTCCCTGCCCGGGGTCTGGAAGTAGCAACTCCCACTTCCGGCCAGGGAACCCCAAGCTCTGCCCGCCAAGCAAAGCTGCTAATCCTGGAACACGAGGAGACCCAGCATCCAGCAAGGCTTTCTACCATTCTGTGGCCGTGGAGGAAAGGGGGGTTGCCCTGCTCACTTTGGCCTCACTGGAGACCCAGCTCTTCCAGAACCGGGTCACCGGCTGTGTTTAGATTTCCCTAAGACAAATATTTGCCTGGCCAGGCCAGTCCGGTCAAGAAATGTGCTCAGCAGCAAGGGTGGGAGAAGGGAGGGAGGGCGCCTTGGCCCAGCCGCTCAGGGAGATGGAGGAGAGACGCCAGGACATCCATGCCCTCACCTGGGTTCGCATATTCCCCGCTCACAGCCACCTGTTGCCCTGAGCCCCTCCGGCGGGGCACGAGAGTTTGCCGTGCCGGACCCCCAGTGGGATGGTGCGGGTGACAAGCTTTACTGGTCAATTATTTATGCTCGGTCCTCTGCACGTGAGTGTTTCCCAGCAGGCTTAATGCAAGAGAATCCTTCCATGGCCCTCTGTGGAATGCCTGCTGGGAGTCAGGCCCTCATGCGGACTTTGGGGACACTCCTGTGAATGGGACAAGAGATCAACAACCAACCATTATGACAAATGCCCTGAGGGCAGGGGTAACAGAGTTGGGGTGCGATGTGTGAAAGACGATTGGAGAGACCAGTTTTGGCACAGGTGGTCTTCAGAGGTTTCTGAGGACCCAAGAGATGTTTGTTTGTTTTTTTTTTAAAGATTTTATTTATTCATCAGAGAGGGAGAGAGAGCGAGCACAGGCAGACAGAATGGCAGGCTGAGTCAGAGGGAGGAGCAGGCTCCCTGCCGAGCAAGGAGCCCAATGTGGGACTCGATCCCAGGACGCTGGGATCATGACCTGAGCCGAAGGCAGCTGCTTAACCAGCTGAGCCACCCAGGCGTCCCGACCCAAGAGATGTTTACCCTGAGGTCTGATTAGAAGTCAGTCAAGCAAAGAGAGGAGAAAAGTGTTTTGCGCAGAAGTGGCACATGCAAAGGCCCTGGGGTAGGAAGGGGTCTGCCCTGTTTGCAGCGCAGAGGCAAGGCTGTTTTTGACCGGAGGACTAATAAAGGGGGTTGAGGTTTGAGAGGCTGGCAGGTGTCAGAGGGCAGAGAGCCTTGAAGCCCATGACAAGGATTGGTTTTTACCCCAGGGGTCATGGTAAAACTGAGGAAGAACTTTAAGTGATGGGATCAGATTTGCATTGAAGGTTTGGGTCTGTTAAAATCAGAGATGACCGCAGCTTGGATCTTAGAAGCGTTTGTGGTCGCTGGAAAGAGACAATAATTTGGGACATATTTAGGGGGGCTGGGCAAGTGGTACACAGGTGGGGCTTGTCTTGGGCGGCGGCCAGAAGTGTCTGATGAGGGGCCAGCTTGTAATCGAAACTTGCGTATCACCCTCTTCCTATCCTGTCCCCTCCTGCTTCTAGCTTCTCGCTGAATTCCGAGGGGACAGAGAGGATGGCCACCGGGGCACCGGTGTCCGACCGGGGTGACACGGTCGAGATGGAGGACCCGGCATCCCGCTTCCAGGTGCAGAAGCACTCATGGGACGGGCTCCGGAGCATCATCCACGGCAGCCGCAAGAACTCGGGCCTCATCGTCAACAAGGCCCCGCATGACTTCCAGTTCGTGCAGAAGACAGACGAGTCGGGCCCGCACTCCCACCGCCTCTACTACCTAGGTGAGCGCTCCGGTGACGGTGACGGTCCGCCGCGGGGCACCCGCGGGGCCGGAGTGAGGGGAGCGGAGCAGGGCTGGCCCACGGTTGCAGCAGCGCTGTGGTCAGGCCTTGCATGTGGCTCTGAACCCCTGAGGTTGTCTCCGGTTCCAGCCCGCTGGGCAGGGCCAGTGAACGACTCCTAGCGGTGGGGTCACCAGTAAGTCCAGTGTGCACTCACCGTGGGCCGGGGTGCTAAGAGGGGCCCTGAGGCTCAAAGAAGGGTGCTGTGGTTGTGCTGTGCGTGCCGCGAGCTAATAACAGAGGGTGGCTGGCCACGCGGTTGCCGCCCCGCCCTATATACTGGCACAAGCACACAGACTGCTAGTGATGTCCTCGTTGGGCGTGTGCCCTGGCCGCGGACACCCTTGTCGGGTGTGTGCCCGGCTGCGGCCCTTCGCACGCCGCCTGTGATCATTGGTGGGTTTGTGTTCCTCGCCAGCTGGGTAAGAGCTTCAGGGCACCAGGGAGGCCTCGCACCGGCCTGGTTCCCGGCAGGGTTTGGGTGAGGGGTGGCACATGGTCGTGAATGCAGGCTGTCCTCCGCCCGGGGCCGACCCCGGCTGAGGGCGCCAGCAGTGACCGCCGTGGGTGCCGCCCGGCTCTCCCCTTCCCGGAGTGGACGCAGCCCCTCTTCGTAGGGAGGCATGTGGAGGCCACATGGTGGCCCGGCAGGCACGGAGTTTGGAAAGGAGGGATCTAGAACAGGGCTCAGTGTGTGATGGCTCCCCGGGTGTTGTGTGGCCCCCAGAGTCGAAGACGCGCGTGTTACAGGAAAGGGCTTGCCCACTCTGGCCTGGGAGCTGCCGATGGGGCGGGCTTCCCACGTTGTTACCTGAAGGGGCGTGGCTCCCAGGGTCACACGGGGCCAGGTCTTGTGGGCTGCAGTGGCTGCTGCTTCTGTGCTGGAGACCGGGAGCTCAAAATCAGTTTGTCGGGGCCCAAATCAAGGTGTGTGGAAGGCCACACCGTGCTCCCTCCAGGGGCTGGGGGACAATCGGTTCCTTGCCTCCTCTGAGCTCTGGAGGCCTCCGTGCTCCTTGGCCCGTGGCTGTACTGCTGTTCTTGGCCGCTGGGCTCTGAAACCCCCCCAGCTCCCTTCTGGGGACTCGTGACCCCATATCAGGCCCAACTGGGTCGTCCAGGCCGCTTTCCCCAGCTCGGACCCTCTGCTTCATCCCGTCTGCGGGGTCCCTCTCGCCGCAACATAATCACAGGCTCTGGCGACGAGGACCGGAGCACTTGGGGGCCGTTGTTGAGCCAACCACAGAGCTGCTGAAAGGGACAGAAGCCCTCTGAGCCAGTTTGAGCCACCGGGGCCACCTCATAGGAAGGACACGGCGGGTGGGTGCCAGAGAGCCCCCACCCCGGGCCTTGTGTCCTGGCCCCGAGAACCTTGGAGCCGCGTGGGGCCCGGGCATCTGCTCGGCACATGCTCCTCTCCACACACGCCCCTTGCTGCCCGCTTGCCTCCCGCTGGGCTGCAGCCGCCAGCAGAGACGGATGAGCTCCTTCCGAACGTCGGCGGGGGCGGGGGGAAACCGATGGGTTCAGCGTAGAGCAGACTGTCTGCAGTCCGTGGGGGGGGGGTGTGGGTCCCTGCAGACTGCGAGAGGCCTGCCACACTGGGTGTGGGCAGCTCGAGATGAGGGCTGTGGGCTTGGCTGAGACCCCAGAACCTTCCTAGGACATCTCAGAGCCATCCTGCCTCTTTCAGGTGACATTGGTCACCAGTCCGTGTCCCTCAGTGCCTTCAGGGTGCCCTGAGGCGCGCAGCCTGCCCCCTGTGCTGCCCCAGCAGCCCTTGCCTGCTCAGCAGGCACCGGCTCGCCGTTCAGCAGGCACCGGCTCACTGTTCTGCATGGAGCCAGCCAGCCGGGCTCTGGGAAGGCTCTCCCAGACGTGTGCCATGAAGTCCAACGCAAAGGACGTGAACAGAGGACTTCTGTCGCCAGGAAGATGGGATGGTGGTGGCTCACCTGCTCCATGTGGGTCAGCCAGTCCCCCTGCAAATGGTGCTCGTGTAGGACAGAGGACTCAGGGACAGCTCGGGGAGTCCCTGAGAAGGAAGAGAGGCCTCTCGTGTCCTTGTGACCTAGAGGAGAGCCCGGGCACAGCGTGAGTCACGTGTCCATCAGGCTGGAACCACCGAAGCCACAGTGCACGGTGACGGAAATGGTGCTTGTGTGGCCCTGGGCCACCCGCCACCCCGGTGGATGTTGGGGGCCGGGACCCTGTCGGGCAGGGCCAGCAGAAGTCAGACCCGAGCTTTGTGCCCCCAGCGTCACCGATACGACACACGGAATGCGCTCGCATGTGCCATTTGGTGCCATCACTTACTCAGCCGCTGGACAGAGGCGGCGGCTCCGATGTCCTTGGCAAGGCCGCACTGTTGACTTCCTGTTTGGACAGCTCTGGCTCTCCCCGAGAGCCCCAGGGGCAGGGGGTGTCCAGAGCTCCTGCTGCCGGTTGCCGACTGCCAGCTGCTGCCTCCCAGGCTTGCACCCCGCTCCGGGACCACTCTCTCTCATGAGGTCTGATTCACGGGGCCTAAAGCTCACTCTTAAAAGTGGACCACTCAGCGGTTTCTCATACCATCACCACTGCCTGATTCCAGAACATTCCATCACCCCAGAAAGAGACTCAGGACCCATGAGGCATCGCTCCCCTCTGCCTGCCTGTCTCCTGCAACCATGAGTCCACGTCCTGTCTCCCCAGAGTTGCCTGTTCTGGGCAATGCACACAAACGGGGTCACGCAGCACGTGATTCTCGTCCCCACGAGTCGTGCGAACTGGAGAGGGAAGGACGCCTCGTGGGTGGCCTGGATGGGTGGATCACGCACCTGTGCCTCCAGCTGGGGATGGGGGAAGGGGACCATCCGGTGTCCGGGGGCCCCTGGACGGGGGATCGTAAGCATTGCCCCCCCAACATGTCTGCGTAACCTCTGCATCTTCCCGGAATCGGTTTCCAAAGGAAGTTGTATTGATCTTGTATTTTCCCTTCAATACGTTCTTTCTCCGATTCTACTTCACGTGCCAGTTGTGTCAGGAGTGGGGACGCCACGCGGCTTGTCGCGGAGGAGCTGCCCCTTGAGCTCACCGTCCCGGGAGCAGACGGCATCGGTCCGGCTCTGGCCCTGGGGGCACCGAGCTTGGGGCCTCCCTGGCCCCCCGTCGGGAGCGCGGGAGCGTGGGCGAGGTGGCGGTCCTGAAGAGAGGCTGGCCTCACGTGGCCTTCCTCCCGGAGAGGCTCGGGACCTGCTCCCTCAGTCTGCTGTTGGCCGTGAACGACAGCCCTTGCCGTCCTCCGTCATCTCCTCGAGTCAGCAACGCTACCAGCTGGGAAATGGGCCGCCTTTTATTTGCCACTAGCGATACGACAGCACCTTTGTCAACAAGACACACCTGAGAGGGAGGACCTCGAGACGCGGCCACTTGCTGGCAAAGTAGGCCCAGGCCTCTCCCGAGTGACACATCTCGGGCACCGTGTGATGGCGTCGTTCCCCGCTCGCTGCGTTCCTGTCGAATCTTGGCCAGGCAGCTCCTGTCCTCGTGTCCGAGGTCGGGTCAGGTCCATGGGTGGTGTCTGGGGACATCTGTGGTTTTCCCCACCGAGGTGCTCCCGACGAGGCGTGGGTGGGCTGGAGGGGCTGCTCGGTGCCCCCCGGAGAGCGCCCTGCCCCGCGGCCGTGGAGAGAGGCGCCGGTCAGACGCCCGTTTCCCAGCTCCCCGGTGCGCGCGTGCTGCCCCTCTAACCTGCGCCGGCCCTCGGCCCCCGCAAAAGCCTTTCACGGAGGAGGACACCCAAGACCACAGCCTCGCCCTCGAGAGCTGGGGTCCCCGGGCCTTCCTTCGTTCTCTTGCACACTGCTGCCTCGGTAACTCCGCACCGGGTCCTCGCGCAGACGTCTCAGAGCAGAAGACCCGTCACTGTCACCAACATACTCGCACCCGGTGTCGGAAGGTCCACGGGGAGGGCTGTGCCACCAGGACGCGCCAGAGGAGGTCGAAGCAGAAGCAGTCGGGCCCAGCCATGGGGAACCAGGGCCCTGGCCTAAGACCCTCTTCTTGTCCTGGGCAAGGTCCCCCATTCTGGTTTTTCTCCCCCCACCCCCTCCCCAAGGGATGCCTTATGGCAGCCGCGAGAACTCGCTCCTCTACTCAGAGATACCCAGGAAGGTCCGGAAAGAGGCCCTGCTGCTCCTGTCCTGGAAGCAGATGCTGGATCACTTCCAGGTGAGCCGCCTGGGGCCCCGCCGGTCATTTCCACGGGCCTTGTGGGGGACAGTCTGCCTGGCAGTGGGGAGGGGGGCTGCCTGATGGCCGGGCATGACTCCTCCCGGCACGCTGCCGGCCCAGAGTGGGTGCTCCCATAAGAGCTCTTACCAGAAGCATCTCTTCCCTTTCCAGGCCTCACCAAAGACTGAGGTCCTTTAACTGGGCTAATAATTAACATCATCCGCAGTCGGCTGGCTTGGGGGTGCTGGGGAGATGGCTGGGGAGTGCCGCGGCCCGCTTTGTGTCCGGGGAGGTTGACTTCTTTCTGGTTGGGAAAGCAGCGCGACAGCCCGGGGTGGTGAGCGGGCGGAGGCGCGGTCTGGGTTTCCCTTCGCCCATATGGCGGCTCTCACTCCTGCTGTCCCTGGTCCGCCCCAGGCCGACCAAGCACGGGCTTCGTTGTGCTCTGGCGTCTGCTTTTCAGAGACGCGTTTCTGGGCGTCAGCGTTCCTCGCGCCTCCCCATCGTGTTCAGAATTCTCGGGGAGGCTGCGTGGTGTCCGCAGTAGTCTTGTCTCCCTAGGCCTCCCAGGCTTAGGCATATGGGGGGGCAGGTGGTCCTGGATTTGCCCAGCTCCCCGCATGCAGAGAGCAGGAACGGGTGCCGGTGGGTGGGCTCACCGCAAGTTCTGGTGGACAGGATGGTGATGTGGGCAGGAGGGAGTGGGTCTGTGGGCTTGGCACTGGGGACCAGGAACCAGTACCCCTTGGGTGGCCTCCGTGCCGGTGGGTGGGGAGAGCTCTGTCTGTCTTGGAGAGGCTCTGGGGACAGACATGGGCGGAGGAGTCCTAGAGATGGGCCCAGAGAGGAGGAAGTCTCCAGTGCGCCCAAAAGTCATTCTGCCTCTTCACCCCACTCCTGCTACGTGCCCTCGTGGCCTCTGGGTTTGGGCCCTCTCTGGCGTGAACCACAGGCAGATTGGCAGACTCCTCCCAGGAATGTCCAGGCCGGAGGATCTGCGGCCAGGATGCTGGGGTCCCTGGCTGATACAGCGCTGTCCCTGTGTGTCCCCAGGCCACGCCCCACCACGGGGTCTACTCTCGGGAGGAGGAGCTCCTTCGGGAGCGGAAGCGCCTGGGGGTCTTTGGCATCACTTCCTACGACTTCCATGGCGAGAGCGGCCTCTTCCTCTTCCAGGCCAGCAACAGCCTCTTCCACTGCCGGGACGGGGGCAAGAACGGCTTCATGGTGAGCCCTGGCCACTGGCCACGGGCGGGGTCAGGGGGCTGGGCAACCTCCTGTTCCCCTGAGCCAGGCATCTGTGTCCCCAGGTGTCCCCCATGAAGCCCCTGGAAATCAAGACCCAATGCACCGGGCCCCGGATGGACCCCAAGATCTGCCCTGCCGACCCCGCCTTCTTCTCCTTCATCAACAGCAATGACCTGTGGGTGGCCAACATCGAGACAGGCGAGGAGCGGCGTCTGACCTTCTGCCACAGAGGTGAGGCCAGGAGGTGGGGCACGCTCCTGGCCAGGGTCGGGGAGGTGGCGGGGACCCAGAGCAACCATGTGGATGGCCGTCATGGCCACCGGCACAGCTCCTAGAGCGGCCCCTGTTCCCAACCATCATCCCCGTGCCCCAAGCAGCATGGACCCTGCCGGCCCCAGTTCGCCCTCCTGTGTGGTCCTGCTGCAGCCCGCTCTGGCCCCACAGGAAGCCCGCCTGCTTGGCTTGTGGCTTCCTCTGCAGCAGTCAGTCCCAGTGGCCTGTGGCCCCCACCAGGCGCTTGTTCTGCCTCTCTGCTCATGTGGGCCCTCCCGCCTCCTCCCTCCCGTTTGACACCGCCCGGTCCGGCTCAGACCTCACGTGCTGCCTGGATTTTCCCCTCACCCCCTGCTCCCCAGGAGTGAGCGCATCCTCCAGCACACATGTGTGGGGCTGGTTGTGGCCTCCAATCACATGGCCCCCGCCCTGCCCCCACAGCCCCAGCACCCTCTCTCTAAACCGAAGCTGCTCAGCCCAGGCAGCTTGGACACTGGCCACGTCCAGAGACAACGTTAGCTGTCCCAGCTGGTTGAGGATCCTTCTGGAATGGAGCGGGTGGGGGCTGGGGATGCAGGTCAACCCCTCAGTACACCTGACGCCCTCACCTGTAGGATGTTCCGGCCCCAAACGTCCATAGTGCTTGGGGGCAAAGGCCTGCTCTGCCCTGTGTTCCTTACCCCATGCGGCTCCCTCCCCATGCAGGCTCACCCAGCGTCCTCGATGACCCCAGGTCTGCAGGCGTGGCCACCTTTGTCATCCAGGAAGAATTCGACAGGTTCACTGGCTACTGGTGGTGCCCTGCGGCCTCCTGGGAGGGTAGGCACCTTCTTCCCTGTCTGCCTGCTTGTCTGTTCTCTGCTCTTGTCGCCTGGAACAAACCTTAGCTGCCTTCCTAGCAGTGTTAGCGTCCTAGGCCATTTGCACTGCTCCGATTGGACCCCGCGGCCCCGAGGGGCTCATCACTTTGGGATAGGATTTGACATTTGAATTCAGGGGGCAGTGCAGTCTGCACACGGGGGACGAACATGACGGTAACTGGGGCATGGATGGGCCACCGTAGGTTTAAATTAGTTTTACATGGACAGACCCTTCGGTTGTTTCGAGGTTTTGTTTTATATTCTAAACAGCGCCACAATGAACATCTTGGTATATCTCTCCTGACCTTCTGGGAGGTTCTCAGTGGTTCTAACCAGGCATAGTTCTCCCAGGAGACACTGGGTGGCATCTGGGGACGTTTGTCATTGTCCTGCCCGGGGCCTGCGGGTTTCGAGTAGAAAGGGGCCGGGGCTGCTGCTCAGCGTCCTACAGTGGCCAGGTCAGCTGTGCCCACCGAGACTGATCTGGCCCCGGATGTCAGCTGCGCCGAGGATCCCAGATCCTGCCAGTGAGAGAGGTCCGGCAGTGAGAGAGCTGAGCCCAGGCTGCACGCGGCCTCAGTCTTGATGGGTTTTGCCAGCAGCTTCTGGAGGAAGCCAGATCCCAGGTCCTAGTGTCTCTCTTTCTCTGTCCACGCACTGTGGGGCTCTCTCGCAACTGGTATATTCAGTCCAGCGAGACCCGTCTTTTGAGGGTGGGGGACCTGTTCCTGGGATGTGTGCCAGTGGCGTCAGACCCAGGTGTGCTGCTGATTGACTTCTCCGTGGCCTTGGAGCCTCAGGGAGGTTCAGCGGGGCGCACGGCCATGACAGAGCCCTGTCCGCCACACTCTGCTGCCCCGGGTTCAGCTCACCTCATCCTTACGCTGACTGAAAAGGAAGACTTCACAGTCCTAAACGTCAGTAGAAGCAAGACACTGAATCCCGTGCCGGAAAGCAGCCACCACCATGCAAATTGAAGTCGGCTCCCAGGAAAAGGAGGGGTTGCTGGCATCAGAGAGGCACCAGAGGTGTGCAGAGACCGCAGGGAGCCGGGCGGGCTCGCCGCTATTGGGGCCAACGCCATGCCCTCTCCTTCCGCCCGGCCCGCGGTCGTCACACGCCTCTGTGGCCCGTGCCTCTGGAACAAGGGCCCTGCGCTTGGTCATTCAGCCTATGACTCCCTGCGGGCCGGAAGCCTGGCACTGCTTTCTCCTGGGCAGTGAGACAAGGGCGCTTGCTGGGAGCAGGCTCTCCCTCGCACTCCCGTCACCAGGGCTGTCCGGGCCACTGTGGCGTGTGAAGCAGTGTCCCTGGCCTCTACCTGACATGTCACTGGAGTTCAGCGTTCTGCGACAACCATGCAGGACGGCTCCTAGCAGAGATCCACTGGCCTCGATGGTCTCACAGGCCCCTCACTGCTCTGCTGGCGGAGCTCAAGAACGCTTTTGAGGGAGCCGCCCAAATGCTGCAGCCATCAGCACCCCCCGGCGTGTCCCTCTGCCAGACCCCACAGCCACGGTGGCCCCCGTTCTCTCTTACATGGAGGAACGGGGCTTTTCTTAGGCCACGGCAGCACAAGAGGGCCTGAGTTGGAGGGCCAGGAATCCTCCCTGCGGAGCGGACAAAGAAGGCCTGGACGCTGGCTTTGAGCGGCTGTTTCCAAACCACGCGGCCTCAGGCCAGCCCTGCAGCGCCTCTGGGGTACCGGAAACTAGACAGGGACCCTTTGCCACAGCCTCGGAAGGAATGGCCACGGGCCCCCTCCCTGTGATGTCAGCACCCAGGCCCGCATTCCAGTCTGAGCTGTCACCATCCGGTGATTCATGCGCTTCTTGTCATGGTTTTTATCGTAAGCCTCTGGAGCTGCACCCCACGTGCTGCCCTGCGTGGGCCGCCGGAGCAAAGCCCCACAGCCGGGCTAGCTCAGCAACAGCCTTTACTGTCCCGGTCCTGGAGGCGGGGCTGGGGGTCAGGGCGTGGGCAGGGCCGGCTTCTCCCGAGGCCGCCCTGCTTGGCGAGCACACGGCTGTCTTCTCCCCACGTCCCTACATGCTGGTCCCTCTGCGTGCGTGTCTGTGGCCTCATCCCTTGTTACGATGTCACCAGTCCTGTTGGTTCGGGGCCATCCTGACGACCTCATCTTAACTTGGTCGCTTCTCTAAAGCCCTATCCCCCAGTCCAGCCCCATTCTGAGGTTCTGGGGGCTCCCAGTGCAGGACTTCAGTGTGGACGTGGTTCAGCCTTTAAGACCCCCCGTAGGGCCACCTGCCACACCACTGTGTTGCTACCGGCTCCCTTGTCATCCCCTTTGTCAGGGTCAGGAAACGGGCTCCTGGAGGAGACGTGACAGGGGTTATGGTCTAGTAAGCCAGGGACTCAGGGTCCTAGACCTAAAACTCATGGTCTCGATCTGGGCCCTGCCGTGGTGGAGCTGAGTGGCCTGAAGGTGGAGGAGTAGGGCGGGGGGCGGCAACCACGGTGCGGGGCACCCCCGGCAGCCTCTGCTACCCCTTCCCAGGTTCAGACGGCGGCAAGACGCTCCGGATCCTGTACGAGGAGGTTGATGAGTCCGAGGTGGAGATCATCCACGTGCCTTCACCCGCCCTAGAAGAAAGGAAGACAGACTCCTACCGATACCCCAGGACAGGTGAGGGCGTGGGGCAGCGGTCTGAGCCTCGCAGAGGAGGCGTGCCCCAACCGGGATGCCCCACGGGACCCAGAGAAGCAGGCCGGTCGAGAACGATGGCGGGACCAGGGCCTCAGGGCTCAGGAGACTGGGGGGGGCGGGTGCAGGCCCTGTCCAAGGTTGTGTCAGACCCTTGTCACATCGTGAGAACACAGATTCAAGTCTGCCCGTTTCTCAAGAGGCCAAAAGTCCCGATTTCTCCAGGAAACAGCCTACCCCTTAAACATTTTTTGAATTCTTTAAAAATACGTAGTGATTTGCACATAGCACACACACGGGGCCAGGTTCAGGTTGGTTTTGACCTCCCTGGAAGCATGCGGCAAGCACTTGTTACATGTCCGTGCCCCATAGAGCCTTTCAGTGGCGTCTGCAACCCCTGCCGTAAGTGGGAGTCGGCAGCTTCCCGCGCCCCCTCCCACCACGGGGCCGACGGGAGAGCTGACACTCAGATGCCCCCGGCCAGGTGCGGGGGCCATGCAGGCCAGACTTGGGACTGGCTGCAGAAACAGCTGGAGCCTGGCCCCAGTGCACCTCTGGAAAGTGCCATTCGGTCATCCCAGCCCGTCAGTCACCTGCCTCCCAACCGCTCGTGGGGGACAGGCCATATCACTGGGTCATTGATAGTTCTGTTGCGATTGTGTCCTGTCTCAGCCACCAACTGTCAAGCTCTCCGAGGCAGGGAGGCGCGCTCCTTACGTCCCTGTCCCCGCACGACCCGCCGTCGCCACCCCTGCACAGGCTCATGTTCTTAAGTGGGAAAGACAGTTGTCATAGTGCTGTGGGAACAAGGTCCAGGTCCAAAGTCAGAGGGGCCTGCCTGAGGGACTTTGTGCCTGGACGAGAGGGGTGACTCACGCACCCACGTAGGGACCTTTGGACACCCAGTCCCTCTCTACCCCTCCCTTCCACATGGGTTTTGTGGCCTTGCTGGGGCACCGCCCTGCACCTCCTCGCCAGATACCTACCTGCTCTGAGCCCTCGCGGGCGGCGCCTGGCGGACTCACCTCCCTCTCATTTCTGCAGGCAGCAAGAATCCCAAGATCGCCTTGAAGCTGGCCGAGTTTCAGACTGATGGCCGGGGCAAGGTGAGAGTGGACAGGGTGCCCAGGAGAAGCTTCTGGGTCGAGGAGAGGAGGGGTTGGGGGAGGTGTTGGACATGGGTGGACAGTTGGGCGGCATCAGCAAGGCCACTACCCCCTTTCCGAGGGCAGGTACTCTCCGTGGCCAACTGAACCCGACAAGGCACTGCCTGAGCCTCGGTCTCAGGAGCCGTGAGCCCGGCCTCCCCAGTCTCCACTTGAGGCGGCCGCGCTGATGAGCTGCTTTGAGCAGAAGGTCCGCGAGGGTTTCCAGAACAGAGAGCTCCGTTGGGTGGTCATCTGGGGGGCTCGACCTCTGACCCGGGCCACTCCCCTACCCACCCCCCGCGTTTGGGCAGATGCTCACGTGGAACTCGACGGGACCTGTCAGTGCCCCATGCGCTTCGCTCTGTCACCTGGGGTCGGGACAAGTGTTTGCATCACCCAGGGAGCACTTGGTCAGGACCCCACAGCTTGGAGGGCAGGAGAGGCCATGACTGTGAAGGATGCGGGCCTGGAAAGGGAAACCTCCCCACACTGTCTGAGGACACTCTTCAACACTTTTGTCAGAATGACTTCTGTTTGGTTTTTTTAAAGATTTTATTTATTTATTTGACAGAGATCACAGGTAGGCAGAGAGGCAGGGTGGGGGGAGCAGGATTCCCGCTGAGCAGAAAGCCTGAAGCGGGGCTCGATCCCAGGACCCTGGGATCGTGACCTGAGCTGAAGGCAGCCGCTTAACCTACTGAGCCACCCAGGCGCCCTGTCAGAATGACTTCTCGGGTGAGGTTTCAGAACAAACTGGAAGCTACCGTTATTTTCATGATTTGGTTTTGGAGTGATGCGGCCCTAACCCAACCCTTCCTCCACTCTTCCCCTGAACATTCTGGCAGATGGGACATTCCTGACACCAGCTGGCTTGGTGGAAGCTCCCCCAGCTCTTGCAGGGGTGCCTGGCCCGGCAGGCGAGCTGGGTCCTCAGGTGGGCGTGGTTGGTGCCCCCTGGGGACCAGGCACTGGGAAGATTCGGGGGCAGGGGCCACAGCGAGGCCCTGCCTGCCTTTCTCCCCTAGGCCCTCTGGAGGCCATGTCCCCCACCCCCACCCTGAGCCTCCAGGATGCTGCAACATCTGCAGGTCCCTGTCACCCGGGACTGCCCGGCTCTGCGGTCACAGCCCAGACCAGAGCCCCTTTGGTTCCAGCCCACCGGCTGTGGTAACCGAGTACCGCGTCCTGGGGCTTAAACAACAAAAGTGCATGGTCTCCCAGCTCTGGAGGCTGAAAGTCTGATAGGGTGATGTGGGCAGGGCTTGCTCCTCCCGAGGCGATGAGGGAGAGGCTGTTCCCAGCCTCCCTCCTTGCCTTGTAGACCGCAGCCTTCTCCCTGCAGGAGCCATTGCTGCCTGTGCGGCCCCGGGGCCCACACCTCCCCCTTATAAAACAGAGACCACCCCCTTTTTGGGATTGGGGCCACCCTATTCCGGTACCACTTAGACTGATGACCGCGGCAACCACCCTCTTTTGGAATCTGGCCCCATTTGGAGGCGCCAGGAGTCAGGACTCCGACACCGGGGTTCGGGGGACACCGTGTCCGCTCCGGAAGCGCCCGCGTCCATCTGGGCAGCGTGTGGGCAGGTCAGAGTGTGACCCGACTCTGCTTGCCCTTTAGATCGTGGCCACGCAGGAGAAGGAGCTGGTGCAGCCGTTCAGCACGCTCTTCCCCAGGGTGGAGTACATCGCCAGGGCCGGGTGGACCCGGGACGGCAAGTAGTGAGTGTCGCCGGCAGGGCACGGAGGGCTCTCCCTGCCGTCACGTGGTGACTGTCCTGCCATGGCGAGGACACGCCTCTCTGAACACGGCCGCAGACCGCTGCCCGCAGCCCCATCTGCCCCGTGCCTGGTTTTCGGCGCATGAGTCGAGAACAGCTTTCGTGCTTCTGAATGAACGGGGTAAAAAAAAAATCCGAAGGCAGAGAGCATTTCATCGCACACGAAGGGGATACGAACGGCACGTTTCAGTGCCCATAAATCAGGTTTTCTGGGCACGTGGCCACACTCCTTTGTGTACGGATCGTCTGCTGCGGCTTTCACGTTCGGTCGGCGGGGCTGGCCGGTGCCCGAGGAAGCGCTTGGCCAAGCGGAGCCGTCCGCCCGGTGGCCCTTTGCTAAACAGAGCGCGCTCCTCCGGCCGCACGTGCGGCTCAGAGCCTGGACGGAGGCTCAGCGCCCTTGGCAGGCTGCAGGCTCTCGTGGGCGCGCATGTCCCCGTGGCGTCCTTCGCCGGCGTCGTCTCTGTTGCTGTTTTTTCACACCGGGGTCCAGGTTCCCCACCTGTGGGCCTAACAAGCCGCCGTTGCAAACCTGTCCATTTACAGTTAGAAAGAGCACAGAAAACAGTTTTTCAAAGTTCTGTTCCAAAGCTGCTTTTTTTTTTTCTTTTTTAAAGATTTTATTTATTTTTTTGATAGAGAGGTCACAAGGAGGCAGAGAGAGCAGGGGAAGCAGGCTCCCCGCTGAGCAGGGAGCCCGTTGCGGGGCTCGATCCCAGGATCCTGAGACCATGACCTGAGCCAAAGGCAGAGGGTTAACCCACTGAGCCACCCAGGCGCCCCCCCCCCAGCAAAGCAGCTGTTCTGAGGATAGAACATAATGACAAAGGAGCTCCCAAACCGGATTTTTTTAAGCAATCTACACCAGCACGGGCTCGAAGTCCTGACCCCGAGATGGAGAGCTGCCCTCCACCGGCCGGGCCAGCCAGCTGCCCGAACCCCACCCAACAGGATTTTTTTTAAGTTGCCGTTCGCTTCCATTTCAGGTCCTTAAAGATTCATGTTATTCAACAGAATAAACAATTTATTTCCCCCAAAGAGAAAAAACGAAAGAACATTGTTCGTTCGGAGCAAAACGGGCAGTAAAGAACCACGTATGTGGCAGAAATTGGCAGACGTTTTTGAAATGCTACTCTAAGGTCTGATGACACGGCATGTTTCCAGAATACTCGGGTTATAGGGCCCTGTCACCCCCCGGGCTCCCCTGAGGGCATGTGCTGGCCAGGAAACCTTCATGTGCTACGGGCTCACTAGGTCAAGGGCACAGTACGTTAGCAAAGGAGGAACGGCTCTGGGCCACATAAGTTTGGGGGGGGGAGGCGTCTGTCACCCAGCTTCCCCCTGCTGGGCCCTGAAGCCTGCACCGTGTCTCCCTCTTGCTCTCTCAGCGCCTGGGCTATGTTCCTGGACCGGCCCCAGCAGCGGCTTCAGCTCGTCCTGCTGCCCCCGGCCCTGTTCATCCCTGTTACCGAGAACGCGGAGGAGCGGTTGGCCTTCGCCAGAGCAGTGCCCAGGAACGTCCAGCCGCACGTCGTGTATGAGGAGGTCACCGATGTGTGGATCAACGTAAGGGTGGGGAGCTGCCGGGTATGCACCCCGCCCGGGCCCCCAGATCCCCAGTGGGGCAAGGCTGGGGCGGGCGGGGGTCCCTGGGGGGCCGGGCTTGTCCTCTACACGACACCAGCCAACCCTCAGAGCCTCACCTTCTCACGCCTCTTCTCTCTCCTTCCCGGACAGGTTCATGACATCTTCTATCCCTTCGCCCAGTCTGAGGGAGAGGATGAGCTCTGCTTCATTCGTGCCAACGAGTGCAAGACTGGCTTCTGCCACTTGTACAAGGTTACGGCCATCTTAAAGCCCAGTGGCTACGACTGGAGCGAGCCTCTCAGCCCTGGGGAAGGTGAGCAAAGCCTGACTAACACCACCGCTCACCCAGGCAGCCGTCTGGGGCTCAGGGCACTGCTTACTCACTGACCCCACCCTGTGACCAGTTCCATGAGGGAGGGGCAGGATGAGGAAAAAGCCCGCCTTTCCCGAACATCCCTCACTGCCTGGCGAGGTTACGAGAGGCAACCGTTCATTTGGTCAGTATTATCTGTGTAGCACCTGCTACGCACCAGGCCCATCTCGCACCAGGGGTTAGCGTACCACTGCCACGGATCAAATCCGGCCCCCGTTTACTTTTGTAAATAAAGTTTTATTGGCACATGGTCACGCTCATTCTTTTACAGAGCGTCTGTGGCTGATTTCTTGCCACAATGACAGAGTTGAGTAGTGTGACATCTAGCTTGCAAAGCTGAAAATGTTGGCTGTCTGGCCCTTTAGAGGGAATGTGGCCAACCCCTGCTCTAGGTGCCAGGGGTGTGATTACTCAGAGAGAAAGGAAAATCCCTGCTCTTACAGAGCTCTCTAGTGGAAGACGTGGGCAAGAATCCAAAAACAATTGAGAGTAATGAGCATGGTGGCAGATGCCCCAGGACAAGAGGCTGGAGAGTGAGGGGCCTTCTTTCTAGGATGGGAGGTCAGGGGACATCTGTGGAAGTGTGTTATGAAGCAGAGACCTGGAACAGGAGGCAGAGGCAGCCCCTCAGATATTCCAGGTTGAGGGCACAGCCTGTGCAAAGGTCCTGGGGCAGTAGCTGCCTGATGTGTGGGAAGAGCTGAGAGGAGACCGTTGTGGCTGGAGCAGAGTGAGTGAGGGGGAGAGACGGAGGAGGAGAGGGCAGAGAGGAGATGGGGCAGCTGGTACGGGGTCGGGGGCCTCAGGGAGGACTTGGGTTTTTACCATTGATCATATATCAGTTTAAAGCCATCCCTAGGGTTGCCGTGTGGGGTACAGCTGAGGGGCAAGGGGAGGTGACAGGGATGGGTCATGGCAGCAGGCTGGACTGACGCAGGTGGCTTTGATGCTGGATGAACTTCGACCTCCGAGTCCCTGCAGTGCGGTGGTGGATCAGATGGAGAGAGAGAGAAGGGGGAAAGACGCAGGTGCCTGGAGGGATTTGGGAGGGTCCGTGTGAGACAGGGAGACCTTGGGGGGACAGTTTTCGGAGAGAAACGTCTAGTTGGGGTTTGGACATGTTCACGTGGCAGTGCCCAGAAGTGGCCGTGCTGTGCGGGCGGGTCCACATGCCTGAAGTTCCGGGGAGCAGACGCATGTGCAGTGGACGTGTGGGCGTCCTCACACAGACGGCGTCTCGGCCTTGAGACAGGACGGAGCAGCAAAAGGCCAGGTCTGGGTGGGGAAGCAGTGTGCGCTGCGAGCCAGCCCAGGGCCCCTCAGGCTCTCCCCGACGAGCGCTGCGGACCCCGGGCCAGCTTGTCCTCAGTGGGGGCGCCCCGGGCTCTGAGCAGCACTCCCTGACCCACACCCACTCAGTGCCAGGAGCACCCAGGATCGTGACAGCCCCAGATGTCCCCAGACATCACCCTGTGTCTCCCGGGGCAAGATCTCCCCAGGGGAGCCCCCCAGTTCAGAGGCAGCCCCGCAGACAAGCCTGAGGCAGTGCCGCCCGGGGCCCGGAGAGCGCGAGGTGTCAGGGGAGCGGAGCCAGGGGCAGGAACAGGCGAAGCCACAGGCTGATGGGGGTCGAGTAAGACAGGGACAGAAGAGCGACTGCCCTCTCAGGGTGCTGCCACCGCCGTCACCTGGGGTGTACTGCAGTCAGCACAGGCTGGCTAGGCCATCTCCATGGCGGCTTTCTCTGTGGCTCTCCGGTATTGTGCTTTCCCGTTTGTCTGTCTGACTTGGCCGGACCACCTGATCTTACCTCGGGAGACCTCACTGGGCACATCCTCGTCACAGCCTCTGTGGCCATGGGCTGGAGCTCGTGGCAGGTGCCCCTCCGGCCTCTGTGGTGGGCGCCCCAGGTTTCCCACCTGCCCTCCCCGCTTGCACTTCCTGGCATGTGGCTCAGGCGTGCTAGGTGCCAACTGGACGGCCGAGTAGGCGAGACCTTGGTCACTTTGGACCAAAAGGCATGAGTTCGTTAGAGGTGCCATGGGCGGGCCTGGGGGAGGAGGAGGGTCAGGAGCCTGGAGGACCGGCAAGACGCGGGAACAGCACCGGCAGGAGCGGTGTGTCTGGGCCACACGGGGTGTCCTTTGCAGCGGAGGGCCCCTTGAGGGGGTGGGGGTGGGGGTGCCGAGTGGGCATGGTCGGCAGTCGCTCCACAGAAAGGTGCCGGTTTGTACCCGGAGGGCTGAGGGACCGTGGCCGCAAGCGGGGAACGCCCCGGGTCCTCCCAGTGGGGCAGGAGGACGGAGCAGAAGCAGGGCTCTTAACGGTAGTCCCCTGCGGCTCTGCTGCCCCTGCCCCTTCTGTAGGCACCACCGATAAGATTTGAACGTGCGCCCTCCCCAGCAGCACCCGCTAGAGCTGGACCGATACAGAGAAGAGGAGCGGGGCCTCTGCGAGGGCGACACACAAACTGGCGAAGCTTTCCGGGTTAAAACAAAAGATCTGGACGGGTGACCAGTCGGCCGTGTCTGGCCTCCATGGGAGTGAGGGACAGAGGTGGAGCCTTTTCTCCCTCCCAGACCCAGCTGTGCAGAATGAAACAGCCATCACTCCTAAACTGTCTCAATAAATTTGGAATGTGTGCCAGCAGGCTTCCCGTAATTATTTACCTGGCGGAAATGCAAAAGTGAGACCTACTCCCAAAAATCCAAAAAGTATGTCGTAAGAACTCAGCCGAGGCTTTGATTAGCCAAAGGGGTTTTTTTTTTATTTGTTCGTTTTTAAAGATTTTTAAAATTTGTTAGAGAAAGTGCGCGTGCACAAGCGGGGAGCGGCAGAGGGAGAAGCAGGGAGCCGGATGTGGGACCCGATCCCAGGACCCTGAGATCATGACCTGAGCCGAAGGCAGATGCTTAACCCACTGAGCCACCCAGGCGCCCCTCAGCCATAGTGGTTTTAACCAGGATCTGGTTCTCCACAGTCCAGACTTGTGCTGAGAGGTCACAGGTCGCAAGCCCTGAAGTTGATGGTTTGGCCTCTGCGGGGTTCTAATACCCGTGCTTCCAATATGAACACAGCTGTCTGGTTTTCCCTGGGAGAGGCCAGAACCTGCACACAGCCTCCGTGGCGGGTCCCTGCTCTGTCCCGTGGCTGGGGCTCAGCCAGCTCACTCTCGTCTCCCACCTGGCCTGGCTTGCACGGGACTCTGGGACACGTTCGCTCAGGTGGAATTTGGCCTCAGGGCCTTTGAGTCCCCTTCACGCCTGCCTGGGGCCCCCTTCATCTCTTCCTTTCCTTACTTCCAGATGAATTTAAATGCCCCATCAAGGAGGAGATCGCGCTGACTAGCGGTGAATGGGAGGTTTTGGCAAGGCACGGCTCCAAGGTACCAGAATCTCTTTGCAACCCTCCCTGCCTGCCCCGCACGCACGCTTGTACGCACACATGCATAGACACGTGCGTACGCTCGCTCCAGCTTCCCTGCAGACCCGTGTGCCTGTGGCTTCTCTCTTCCCTCCTGGCTGCGCCTGCCTCCTGCTCTGCTCCACTCAGCTCCGTCCGCTGCTCCAGCACGCCCAGGGCCACAGGGCTTTGGCCAGCTGGAGACAAGCCCAGTCCGGGACGTGGGGGCTTCTCTGTGCACCTGCTGCATCCCGTAGCCTTCTCCTGCTCCGTGAAATCCCCTCTCCCTGGGAGAGCAGTTGATGAGACACTTCGCCTACCGTGGGATTGTCCTGTGGCATCCGGCGGGCCCTGCACCAGTGTCTGTCCTTGGGAGGTTTGGGGACAAAGACACAGCTGCAGAGATAAGTGGTGTACCTTCCACTCGCCCAAGTGAACGAGCATAAAAACACGGCAAGACTTGCCTCTGACGAGAGCTTCTTCACCAGGGTCCAATTGTACAAAATTCCAAATTTTATGGTGTGAGCTCTTAATCAGACTTCCTGGATCCCTACCTCACACCAGCATAAATGCCTCCTGGACCAAAGACAGACATGAGAGACGTTAGCGTGCGTCCAGTCATGCGTGCGTCCCAGAGCTGCTCGTGCAGGGGAAATAGTGGTCAGTACACACTTGAGTGAGCCCACGAGGAGGGACAGTGGTAGGCCCAGGTGGCACGCCTGACTCAGACCAGAAGTAAGGTGTCCGATCTCACACTCACCTCCCGTATGTGAGGCGAGTTGGAGGTTAGGGTACCAGAAGGTTGAAGGTTGCCTCCTCGTTCGCTCTGCTCTAGTGGAGTCTTGCTGAGAGGCGCCCCCGCACCCCTAGTCCCTCCCGCTCAGGACTGCTCACATCGATGGGTCCTGGGCACCGTGGGGCGGCAAGAGCCTCCCTGGCCCCATTCATTCCAGCTGTGACAGCCACAGATGTCCCCAGATGTTGCTACATGTCCCCAGGAGGAGGGGGCAGGACCGCCCTGTTGAGAACCCTGCTTTAAAGTAATCCAAAGCCCCCAGCATAGCGTCTGGCAGACCTGCCAGCTGGAACTTTCCCCTTTTGCCACCCCATAGGCCTTGCGGGCCTTGCATGCCTGGGTTTTTACCCAGATGGTTAAAAAAAAAAAAAAAGCTATGGCAGCTTTTTATTTTTATTTTTATTGTTAACTGACATCTCGCTGACACCACAGCAGCATGTTCAAGGTTACAGAGGGAAAGACGGGCCACTCACATCCCCTCCAGAGGCTGTGCGCACCGGCAGGGCGCGGGTCTGAGCCGTCTGCACTATTTGGGGGCCTCGGGGGTGGGGGAGATCCAGGCGCCCGGGGAGTGCCCCCTTCCCTGTGTGCATCTTCTCCCCTGGTCCTGGGGACAAAACTAGCTGGTGACTGTGCATGGCTGGGGGTTTTCCAGAGACATGCTCTGTTTCTAGAAAACCTGCCTTCATTTGAAAGGGACGGCAACAAAGGATACAGCAGTGTCTGTTGCACAAACTGAACCGTTCTGAGTAACCCGACATTAGGGATCCTCCCACTCCCCACCCCACCCAGGCTCCCGAAGCTTTGTCCCCTCCGAGGTGGCCGACCGGGGCAAAAACCCCAGCGGAGCGTTTCTGTGTGTGCACATGTCCACGAAACACTAGGGTTTTTTGTTTTGTTCTTTTTCTTTCTTTCTTTCTTTCTTTCTTTATTTTTAAAGATTTTTATTTATTTGTTAGAGAGAGAAAGAGAGGGAGATACAGAGCGCAAGCACAGGCAGACAGTTGCAGGCTAGAGGCAGAGGGAGAAGCAGGCTCCCTGCCGAGCAAGGAGCCCGATGCGGGACTCGATCTCAGGACGCTGGAATCATGACCGGAGCCGAAGGCAGCCGCTCAACCAACTGAGCCACCCAGGCGTCCTTGTTTTGTTCTTTAAAGACTTACTTAAGCCATCTCTGCACCCGGCATGGACTTGAACCCACAACCCCAAGATCGAGAGTGGCACATTGCTCCGACGAGCTGTGTGCCCCTCCACAGGACATCGTTTTAGAGGATTCGTATTTAAGAAAATACGATTTTATGTGGCTGCAGAGAAGTGTGCCATCATTTTGAAACCCATCTGTCATTTTGGACATTCAAGTCATCGTCCTTTTTTAACGTTAAGAACACAGCGTGTCTGTCCTCCCCCTTGAAGGCACCCCCAGGCGGAGCCCTCAGGGGCAGGTCCCCAGAGCAGAGTCGCTGCTTCAGAGAACACACCATTAAGTGTTTGACCCCTGTGTTGCCAGGTTGGCCCCAGAGAGGCCGTAAGTGGCTCTTCCGATCCCCAGAGCAGAATTCCTTCCCGCTCTCCCCGAGGCCTCATCACCTAAACATCACACGGGGTCTGATGCGGGTTCACCCAGGAGGCAGGTGCCGCTTCTTAGCCCTGAGCACCTAGGTCAGAGGGGTGGGCTGACCCCTTGGGGACCAGGGCTCCGGGGACAGATGGGCCCTAGGGCACAGGCCGGCCCCTCTCTCAGCCTCTGTCCTAGTCGCTGTGTCCTCTGCTCCGCCCTTGCAGCCCTGGGCATGCCCCGAAGGGGCTGTCTGGGGTCGCGGTTCCAATTTCAAGTCTACCTGGGGACGCACAGTCCACCCCTTCCCCTCGAGGTCCGAGAGGCGCTTCTCTCCCAGCGAGCTCCTTTCCGGCTGGTGTGCTACAGCTCACTGGGGAGAGAACAAATGTCCCCGCCACAGAACTCGGGGCCCTCCCTGTGGGGGCAGGAGAAGGACCTGCGTCCCTGCCCCAGCCCCCGCAGCGGCAAAGGCACGGGAAGTGCGAGGCCCGGACTGGGGCTGCTTCACGAGGAGCCCTGTGCCCCCACAGATCTGGGTCAACGAGGAGACGAAGCTGGTGTACTTCCAAGGTACGAAGGACACGCCCCTGGAGCAGCACCTCTACGTGGTCAGCTACGAGACAGCGGGCGAGATCGTGCGCCTCACCACCCCCGGCTTCTCCCACAGCTGCTCCATGAGCCAGGTGGGCCCTCCCTCGATGTGCCTGAGGGCACCACTCTGGCACCCATCCTTAGCCTGTCAGAACGTTCTAGATTATCAGGCAGTGACCGTGCCCAGGGCTGCTTCCGGTCCAGGTGTTGTAGAACCAGCACCATGAGCCGGCTCTGGCGTCAGAAGGGTCTGGGTATGAGCCTGGGTCTGTCAGTTACCACTGGCCTGGGGGTGTTGGGGGTCTCCGGCCAGGGGACAGATTCCTCTCGGCCTCAGTTGGCATATCTGTGAAATGGGGGCGATGGTACTAGCGCCCACCTCATGTGAGGGGAAGAGTTTCGAAGTTCAAAGGAGTGAGCGCACAGGGCAAAGACAGTAAATAGGTTGGGGGCTGATGGGGGCAGGGGGAGCCAAAGCGGCCGGGGAGGTCGGGAAGGACGCGCGTGTTGCGGTGCTTAGCGCCCCGTCCTGCCTGCAGAACTTCGACATGTTCATCAGCCACTACAGCAGCGTGGGCACCCCGCCCTGCGTGCACGTCTATAAGCTCAGCGGCCCCGACGATGACCCTCTGCACAAGCAGCCCCACTTCTGGGCCAGCATGATGGAGGCGGCCAGTGAGTAGCCCCCACAGCCCTGGGGACCCTGGCCAAGTCTCCCTGTACCTGCCATCCCCAGGAGCCTCCGCTTGCCTGTCTGTAAAATGGAATGCAGCCCTGTGAAGTGACCCTGGCGAGGGAGGGCTGTTCTGGTAGCTTCGAGGCAGCAAGGGGCCCAGGGGCCCTGAGAGCTCATCACTGACCATTACCAGTGACCCCACCTGTCCCGTGCACCCTGCCACTTGGGCCAGTCTCTAATTTCCGCACTGCGGTTAACATGGCACAGAGCGACCAGCTGCCAGACCTCGGGGTCCCCGTGTGGGGCATCCTCATCCCCTCGGGCTGCTGTCTCCAAGGGTGTCTGCACAGGGCACACGTCCTGATGCCTTTGCAAGGAGCTGGGGGTCGGGCAAGAGCGCGGCCTTCGGCCTTGGGGGACAGGAGGCAACTTACTCATTTGCCCAGGAGCTTAAGGGGTGGCCCAGACTCTGTTTAGGTGACCCCAGATTGTTTGCTGGCTGCAGAACTGTAGTCAGTCTCCCTCAATTGTGTCCCTTCTCTTTGAAATGGTCCCACGGCAGGCAGTCTGTAGGATGAAAACCAGACACTCTGGACAGCGCCTAGCCCACGGGGATCACACACTAAAAGGGACACCCTTCCCTGACCCCAGATTTGCCACTTGCTAGATTACTAGAACATTGTAGGAAATAAGGATCCCTAGCGTTTGTGGGATGTTTTGTGGGCCGGGAGGCGTCTTGTTAGGTCGTCACCCTCCGGGACCCGGTGAGAAGGCTCCAGCCAGCAGCTCACTCAGTCTGACTCTCCCCATGTTACCGCAGAATGGGACCGCGCAGGAACTCCGGGCCGGGTGCTGGGCCGGGGGTTAGAGAGGAAACTGAGGGAAAGGTGAGTCTTATTACCAGGACACCCAGCACGGCAAGGGGGACAACAGTGGGAAGTCCTGCGTCCTGGTGCCCAGCCCCGGGCTTCTGGGCAGGTGGAATGAGGTACCACGTCCGGAAATTGCCGGTCTTGCCATGTGTGTAGCTCACCTCCATGAGAAGTGGGCGAACACGGCCTGCGCCCCAAGCCCATCCACTCCCGGGCATTTAGGGACTGTCCATAGCCACACTAGGGCTGTGACAGCCAAGCCACGTAGTTAAGACACAGAGACAGAAGTACTCATCGTCTGAGCCTTTA
Organism: Neogale vison; assembly: GCF_020171115.1. Classification (NCBI taxonomy): domain Eukaryota; kingdom Metazoa; phylum Chordata; class Mammalia; order Carnivora; family Mustelidae; genus Neogale; species Neogale vison. The sequence continues at coordinate 221,258,652 of NC_058096.1, forward strand.
CAGAAAGCACTTGCTGTCTTCCAGCCTCCGTGACCATTGACGTATTTCTCTTTAGTTGACTTTCTCTATTTACCTAAATAAACTTTCAAGGTAATCATAAAGAAGGACAATTGCCTCACTGTCGTGATTGGAAAAACCAGGGTCGCTTGGCAGCACTGAAGGGGACAGTCAGAAGCAGACACTAGCACTGGCTGTCGCTCAGACCCCAGAGGCGTGGCCACCCCCATTGGAGATCAGATCAGCAAGTGTCGTGGGGGACCACAGCCTTCCCAGAGTCCTTTGGGGCCCTCGGGTTCTGATTTAAACCATCACGAAGCACAGAAGACGGGGTGCTTCCCATCCCCCACCACAGCCAAGGGCCAGGCCGCAGAGTGTGGGTTTCTGCCACCTGTGTCTCCCTGGTGCCCTCCGGCCCGCGAAGCCACAGCCGCTCTGTCTCCGCAGGCTGCCCCCCGGATTACGTGCCCCCAGAAATCTTCCATTTCCACACGCGGTCAGACGTGCGGCTCTACGGCATGATCTACAAGCCCCACGCTGTGCAGCCTGGGAAGAAGCACCCCACGGTCCTCTTTGTGTACGGAGGCCCCCAGGTTGGTGTCCGCCCTGCCGCCCACACCCCCCCTCCTTCATGCCAGGACTCAGGTGCCAGCCAGGCCAGAAGGAGGGTTCGTGTGAGGGGGCCGCAGCCCCACTGACCGCACAGGGTCCTTGGGGGCCCTCGCTCCCCTGCCTCTGGGTGTCTGTACACCCCACCTTCTCACGTAGCTCCCTTCCCTTTTCACCTGCTGGTGCTCCCTTGTCCCTCTGGGAAACCCCCCCAGTCCCCAGGTGTCTGTCTGGCCCACGTGCCCAGCAGTGACCCACTGTCACCCCTGGTCACATACTTGGGGACAGAGGTGACCATGGGCCCTGGGCCCTGTTCTCTGAGAAGGGGACGAGACCAGTCCAGGCAGGCAGACCGGCATTTGGGTTTGTGTGAGATGGCGGTTCCTCAGCTGGGGGTGTTCTGTCCCCCCGGGAACATTTGGGGATCCCCAGGGACATGTGTAGTCATCAGAGCTACGGTGGGGGCCTGGGACGGTCCGTGCCCTGCAGTAGGCGACACGGCCCCCCCAAGCCAGGGGCCGATAAGGCAGCAAACATCAGCAGCGCCAAAGTGAGAGACTGTTTTAGGTCAAGTTAGCCTGAGAACAGCCCCGGGGTTGGTTTGGTTTTGGAGAAAACTGCAGGTAGAGGGGAGGCAGAACGGGGCTGAAAAAGTCAGGGACTGAGCCCGGGGAAGGGCTGGGGAGGGAGCCCGCCTCGAGCGCAGGCTCGGTGGAGGGGCCCCCACCCGGGCTTCTACTCCCCCGTGGCTAGAGGCTTTCTGGGGCCGTCCACAGCCTTCCCAGCAAAGCGTGGCAGCCCTGATGAGGCTGTGAGACCCCAGCCCCGGCCCCATGCCCTCCGGCCCATGCAGCCCTTCCCGCCTGGCTTGTCACACTGGAGTCCTTGCCGCTCACCCTAACGCTCCACGGGCCCTGCCCGCTCTCCCCGCCCAGGTGCAGCTGGTGAATAACTCCTTCAAAGGAATCAAGTACTTGCGGCTCAACACGCTGGCGTCCCTGGGCTACGCTGTGGTTGTGATCGATGGCAGGGGCTCGTGTCAGCGAGGGCTTCGGTTCGAAGGGGCCCTGAAAAACCAAATGGTAACGTGTCTTCACGGTTTCTCGGGGCCTTCCCTGTGTGGTGAGGGGAGCCCTGGGGCCCGGGGGCAGCTCTGGAACACCTCCTCGGGGCAGTCCCAGCCAGGATGCCAGGATTAGTAGGGAAGCCTTTTGGAACCAAGGGGAATGTCCACTCTGATGCTGTGCTTTGAGCCGCACCCCGTGGGGAGACAGAGATCCCCCCGTGCCAGTGCCCGAGGCCCAGATGAGCCAACAGAGCAGTGTAGGCCCCGTCAGCAGGAAGTCCCAGTGGCTGGACCAGCCAGGGACTGGTGGACATAGAGGTGATGGTGGGGGTGGGGGTGGTGAGGATGGAGACGGTGGCGGAGGGTGGTGACGGCCGTGAGGATGGCGGTCATGGTGATGAGGATGATGACGGTCACGACAGCCGCCGGCCTTCGAGCCTTAGCATGTGCAAGGCCTCCGAGCGCAGGACGCTCACCACCTCGTTTCCTCCTCGCGCCCACCGCAAAGTGGTCCTATGCGCGTTGGCGTCCTAGCTTTGGGAGGAGGAAACTGAGGCCCAGAAGGGGAGATGGGACCCTCTCCGGGTCAGCCAGGAGGTGGCAGGGCAGGACTGAAGCTGGGCCCCTCTGACCCCCGCCCCAGCCCCGAGAGCAGGCTGGAACAGGGTCTGGACAAAGGGGTAGCTTCTGGAGCTGCTGCTGGTCCACACGGGACAGAGGTAGGACAGCAGGGCACGCACGCGGAGGGAGGCCTCTGAGAGGTGCCCGGCCTCGTCCCCCAGGGCCAGGTGGAGATCGAGGACCAGGTGGAGGGCTTGCAGTTTGTGGCCGAGAAGTACGGCTTCATCGACCTGAGCCGAGTTGCCATCCACGGGTGGTCGTACGGAGGCTTCCTCTCGCTCATGGGGCTGATCCATAAGCCCCAAGTGTTCAAGGTGGGTCCCGCCCCGTCCCCCTCCTGGTTGCGGGCACCCGCCTGTGCCCCCTCGGAGCCCGCCCCCCCGGAGAGGCGTCTCGGCAGGGGCCTTGCCACGTGGCTGTTTCTCCCCGCAGCAGCCCCATGGGGCCGAGCCCCCCTCCTCATTGCCCGCCACTGCTGACCCCAGGATGGCGTCCGGCTGCACAAAACCCCGCCAGCAGCTCTCTGTGGGAGGCTGAGCCCGGGACCCCGGCCTCGGATGGGCAGAGGTGGGGCACGGTGTGAAGAGCGTCGGGGGAGGGGCCCAGGCCGGCAGCACTGTCCGGGCACCGCGGGGCGGCGATGAGGAGGAGGAGGCAGGAAGGCAGTGGGACCAGGGAGGGGCCGATCCCGGCCTGAACGCACTCGTTCAGCTCACCCGCCCTCCCTCGGCAACGCACGATCCGCGGGGGACGCACGGTCTGAGGGCCCCTCCCCGCCAGCCCCCCGTGTGCATGCCCACTCCTCACGTCCTTCGGGGGAGGCCCCGGGACCGCCGGCAGGCGAGCGAGGGCTCCTGAGACCTGACCCGTGTGTGTGTCTCTCTCTCTCCTCTCCTGTCCTCTCCCTCTGCTTCTCTCTCGTCTCTGGCTCCCTGACCCCGTTCTGTCCACTGTGGCCCTCAGGTGGCCATCGCGGGCGCCCCGGTCACGGTGTGGATGGCCTACGACACAGGCTACACCGAGCGCTACATGGACGTCCCGGAGAACAACCAGCTGGGCTACGAGGCGGGTTCTGTAGCTCTGCACGTGGAGAAGCTGCCCAACGAGTAAGGCCCCCACCGCCCCAGCCTGGCGGGCGCCAAGGCCCCCATTCCTCCTGCCGCCCCTCCCTGGCCCCTGCCCTTGCTGGGGCAGACCGGCGCGACGCCTCCCACATCGGTGCTGTTCTCTGGCGGGCCCTAGGCCTCCCTCTCTGCGGCCGCCTCACACCCCCGTGAGCCCTCCCGGTGTCACTGCTGCTCACGGAAGCAGGCCGGCGCCCAGGGTGCCCTGGGAGGGAGGAGGCTCGGGCCTGCCCTCAGAATGATGGAAAGAAGGGTCTAGAGTCTCGCTGCTTTGCACACGCAGGCCTCCCTCACTCCCCAAGCACGGGGCGAGCTGTGGGGCTGTCGCCTGGTCTTGAACCAGATCGGCCTGTTTTGTGGACTTTGACATGCAGTGGCTCGGGACACGGGTCCCCACGGTTGTAACATCCGGGGCCGTGGGACCGGCTGAGGCATATACCATGTCATGCTTCGCCATCGGCCTCTTTCTCTGAAGGGAAGCGTGGTGTTGCCGCCGTCTGGTGTGGCTCCGCCTGGTGAACCACTTCCCTGGGCCCCTGCCCTCCGTGCTGGGCTCTCCGTGCAGGCCGGCCCTGCCTGGGCCCTTCTCCCCCTCTCCCAGTGAGGCCGCTCTCCGTGGGCTGGAGTGTGGCCCAGGCTCTCTGGGGACGCCCGGAGACAGCTGAGCTCGAAAACCCAGAGCTCTGGGCCTGTGCCGTCCAGTCTGGGAGCCAGGAGCCCCCATGCACCCCCCGAATGTCAGTTCACGTGGGTTCACAGCCACTGACAGAGTAACTCCCAACGGGACAGACGCGGACTGTCTGGTTGGCAGGGGGTCGGGGGAGACCTCTAAGGTCGGGGGTCTCTGCTGGAGCTGAATAGACCTGCTGCTCCCCAACATTGTGAATCCACCAAATGCCCCGGAAGCATTCAGTTTGGCATGAGGGAGTTTGAAGTTTTGTAGATTTCACCTCAATAAATTATGTTTAAAAATCAGACTTGTAGGGGCGCCTGGCTGGCTCAGTCGGTTAAGTGTCCGACTCTTGATTTCAGCTCAGGTCATGATCCCCAGGCTCGGGAGGTCTCGGAGAGCCCACTCGGGGCTCGCTCTCCCTCTCCCTCCGCCCCTCCCCTCCTCGGTGGAAAAAAAAAAAGAATCTAATTTTTTTAAATGACAGGCTCTTGGCCACTCCTGCCACATTTTCAGTGCTCAGTAGCTGCATGTGGCGATGGTGGTGAATGCAATGGGTCGGGCAGGTCTAGAACATTCCATCGCCTTGCAGTGCTGTGGGGCGGCACTGTTCTAGAAACTTCCCCGCCCTGCTCTGCTCCTTGCCTGGAAGGAAGTGGGGGGTCTTCAGCCCTGCTTGTCACACCCCCAGCTTTGAGGCTTTCAGTTCTTCCCGCCGCGCGCTGCAGAGCTGCCGTCCAGCCTGCCGCTAGGGCTGGGCACGAGCAAAGGGTCCTGCCTCAGACCCTCACCCAGCCTTGTCTTCCAGGCCCAACCGCCTGCTCATCCTGCACGGCTTCCTGGATGAGAACGTGCACTTTTTCCACACAAACTTCCTCGTCTCCCAGCTGATCCGGGCGGGAAAACCTTACCAGCTCCAGGTAGGTGGCGCCTCCCCAGGAGCCCGCAGGTGGGGAGGGGCGGAGTCACCTGCCGCTGCAACGGCCCCCAAGGCAGGGCTCCCCCCCATGTCCCCACATGTAGTCAGCGATCGTGTACTGGTCACTGATGGTGCCTCAACGCCGGGCACACTGAGGGGACAGGCCAGCGCCTGCCCCCGCCCAGCTCAGTCTGGTGGAGGAAGGTCAGTGTTACAGAAATTGGCACGCCGACACCATTTTACCTTCACCTGAGAAATTTACCTGGAAGGAATGGTACAGGGCATTGAGAGCATCTCAGGGTCACTGGGATCAGAGAGGAGCTCCCCAAGGAGGTGACCTTGAAGGACGCTGGAGAGTAGGGGGTACCCAGCTCAGCCCGGGGAGGGAGGCCGGGGGTTCAACACCTGGCACGGCAGTGTCGGGGGGGCTGGAGACCAGGGTGGATGGAGCACGGCAGTGTCGGAGGCCTCACCGGGGGCTGGAGACCAGGGTGGATGGAGTAAGCAGAACGGAGTTGGGGGCTAAGGCAGGGGGATGGCCAGGACATGGCGGGGGGTGGGGTGGGGGTTGGGCCAGGGGCGGGGCTTCCACCATAGGGGACAGGTCTTGTCCCTGAGATGTGAGACCTTGGGCTTGGAAGAGGGCCGAGGCTTCTGCCGTAGCAGGGGGGTGCTGGCCGGTGAGACGCAGGACCTTGGTGATGAGCCGGCTTGGACGAGGGCAGGGGTTGGAGGGCCCGCCTCCCTTGTAGCCCTCTCCAGACAGAGGCCCATGAGACCCCCTGGGATGTGAGCCATATTCAGTCGTCCTGGCAGGAAAGGGGCCGGTCAAGCAGGAGAGATGAGAGGGGCAGATTTCATCACCTGCCGCCACGGCCAGTGTGTCTGCCTCTCAGAAGCCTCCCACACTGCCCTCAGGGGAGTGCCATGTCGCGGTTGGACAGATGGAGAAACTGTGGGTTCTCTTGGGAGAGCATTTAGCACGCAGGGTGGAGCAGGAGTCCTGTGCCCCTGCCTCCCTGTGAGGAGCTGGAGGTGAGATGAGACCCTCCGTTGGGGGCCGGAGCAGGGCAGCGGGTGAGGGAGGCCGGAGCAGGGCAGCGGGTGAGGGAAGCCGGAGCAGGGCAGCGGGTGAGGGAGGCCGGAGCAGGGCAGCGGGTGAGGGGGGCCGGAGCAGGGCAGCGGGTGAGGGGGGCCGGAGCAGGGCAGCGGGTGAGGGGGGCCGGAGCAGGGCAGCGGGTGAGGGGGGCCGGAGCAGGGCAGCGGGTGAGGGGGGCCGGAGCAGGGCAGCGGGTGAGGGAGGTAGGGCAGACCCCAAAGCAACCCCCTTTGGTTCCAGGTACCCTGGAACAGAAGTCTGGGAGGCTGGTGGTCCCGGGTCCTCCTGGTTGGCACATCACACTTGTTGTAGACCAGGCCCTGGCCTGAGGGTTGAGAGCACAGCAGGAAACCACACAGAGCCTCTCCCTTTCCTCACAGCCAAAAGGAGGACGAAGTAACCAGACAGCCAGACCCAGGGTGGTGTGAAGGGTCTCTGTCCCGGGCAGTGCTGGTGCCTGGTGCCTGAGTTCGGGAGGCGTGAAGCTCGGGAGGACCCAGCAGGACCCAGGAGACTGGGTCTTGATGCCAGACTGGCAAGTCCTTGCAGAGGTCTGAGCTGGGGGCAGTATGATCAGACTTGTCCTTCATCAGGGATGGATTAAAGAAGGCAAGGGAGGAGGAAGAGAGACCTCTGGGCCCTTGGCTGTATTCCAGAGTAGCGAACTGGAACAGTGGCTGTGGGCCTGGAGGGGAAGGAATGGTTTGGTTCACAAACCCATCTTGCTGGCAGGGAGAGGTGAGGAACGGGCTCCCTGGCCCTGGTCCCACCCAGCTTGAGACGAGGGTCAGAGGCAAGATCTAAAAAGTTCCTGTCACCATCACCCACCGTCACTGAGCCTGGACATTGGCTCAGCCAGGTCTCGGGGACTGGGTGATTCCTTGGGGGTGGCCCTTGGCATCAAGTCCTGGGCTCCCCTCTGGGGACAGTGCCCCCTCAGGTGGTGAGGGAGGACCCAGGAAACACTTGACAGAGCCTGGGGCGGAAGGCCTGCCGTGGGAGGTGGGGCATGGCAGGTGCGGTCCTCCCTCCGCCTTTGGGTCCAATGCAGGTGGCTCCAAAGAACAGCACCAAGGGTCTCAAAGACTTGATGCCCCCCCCACTCCCCGCTGAGGTGGGTTCACTGAACCTCCCCAGGTCCGGAGACAGCTCCTAGCCTGGGGCAGAGAGGTGGGCTCCCGGATGCTCCATTCCTAATATGCCCGGGCTCTGTGTTCCGGGGACTAGCTTGGCCAGCCCTGGAAAAGCCCTGGAGAGGTCCACAGTCTTCATCTGGTTTTCCAGGCTGGTGGCTGTGGTCAGGGAGGTCATCACTTGCCCAGAGTGCACAGCAAGCGAGTTGGGGGAAGCGGGGGCAGAGGGAGAATGGACCCCAGGTCCCTCAGTCCAGGGTGCCCGCCCCTTCCACAGCCCCCCCCCCAGGAGCCGCCCTGAGCTGGGGACTGGTGGGGGGCAGGGGCAGGATGCCCCGCAGCGATCGCCTGGGGCAGGGTCCCTCTGTGTCACCAGCCCTGCCTTTTCTGTCCACCCAGATCTACCCCAACGAGAGACACAGCATTCGCTGCCCTGAGTCCGGCGAGCACTACGAAGTCACACTGCTGCACTTTCTACAGGAACACCTCTGAGCCCTCGCCGCCGGCCGCACATTCAGAGCACAATGGCTTTGCCGCTGCCGCCACCCGGGAGCCAGCGGGAGGGCCCCAGTGGCCCCCGCAGCCCCACCCCCGGCGCGGCGCCCCCTCCCTCTGCCCCCGCTGGACCGCCCCCCAAACCCAGCCTCTGCCTTCGCTGCCCCCACGCCTTTTCTCCTTTTTGTAACGCTCCTGGGTTCTTTGCCTGCTGCTTCTCGGTTGCCAGGACGGAGAGACGAGCCCCGCATCCAAGAGGCACTTCCTCAGGCCATCCTCCCCCCCTCTGCGTTGTCGGGGAGCTGGAGCCTCAACCCCGCCGGGAACCCCCGGGGGGCGGGGACCCCGAGGACACTGGGCGGGGCCGGGCCTCCTCCCCGCCCCGCAGCGGCCCGCAGGGAAGCATGCGTTCGCCTTTCCTTCTAGACCCGCCCCGGTCCGAGTGTGTTTTGTTTGGGAGGGGGGGCGTTTTTTGATGATTATTTAAAGGACAAAGCAAAGGGGGCCTACGCTTACAATGGGGTCCGCCGCTGGCCCCAGAGTTCCAGCCAGCCAGCACCTGTGGGGGGCGGGGGGGCGACCCTTCTTCCAAGTGCGGCGGGGGGCGGTGCGCAGCGGGCCGCGAGCCTCCCGCCTGCCCCTGAGCGTTCAGCCGGCTCTGAAGAGCCGGGACGGGGCGAGGGGCTTGGCCTTGGCAGTGGACCCTTCCCCGCCTCAGGGTTATCCTTACTCCTGCCTCTTCCTCCCTGCCAAGCATTCTGCGGGGCGGGTGAAAAGAAAAACAGAAAAGAAGCAAAAACAAAAAAAACCCACCTGAAACGAACCACCTCTACATATTATGGAAAGAAAATATTTTTGTCGATTCTTATTCTTTTATAATTATGCGTGTAAGAAGTGGACTCAGTAAACGATTCCAGATGGACGCGCCGAGGGCTGCCTGAGGTTCCTTCCAAGCCTGGGGCTGGGACTGGGGGTTCCTCCCACCCGTGGGGTCCTGGGAGGCGCCAGGTCCGGGAGATGGCCTGCCCCTCATCAGAGGGTGCCAGGGAGGACCGTTCTGGGATGCAGCCCCGCTGTGTCCCCCCAGGGACCCAGCCCGGGATGTCCTGGGCAGCCCGTCCAGCCCACAGGCTTCCTCCTAACAGCTCCAGCCATGGTGCACAGCCTTCTGGCCTGTTACCCGGCCCTGGATGCCTTCACTTACCTAGTATCTGACCAGAGGCTCGACTGCATGGCTCTGGGCTCAGGAGGGCAGGCCATTCCCCTCTTCCTGTCTGTCCCGGCAGCCAAGACCTAGGGAGAGCTGAGGCCGGCTGCACGCTGGTAACCTGAGTTCCCAACAGCAGGATGGCCTCTCCTGGCACCTTCACCCTCCCCGGACTTGGGGAAGTCCTGCTTTTATTTTTAATGGCTTATCAAGTTAAACCGTAGCACAAAAGGATACACCGAGAAAAGACGCCTTCCCTCCAGAGAGGTGATCACCTCCCGGTCTCTACTATTAACACCAGAATTCTCTTCCTCCCTCTGAATGTGCCAGAATTTATTTTGCCAGGCACATGTTTTTTGTTGTTGTTGTTGTTTTTTAAGATTTTTTTTTTTAAATTTATTTGTCAGAGACCGAGGGAGAGAGAGTGAGCAAGCACAGGCAGACAGAGAGGCAGGCAGAGGCAGAGGGAGAAGCAGGCTCCCAGCCAAGCAAGGAGCCCGATGTGGGACTCGATCCCAGGACCCTGGCTGGGATCATGACCTGAGCTGAAGGCAGCTGCTTAACCAACTGAGCCACCCAGGCGTCCCTGCCAGGCACATGTTAAGGGATAATCAGTTATTCTGGGCTTTTCTGTTTAAATCAGTATAAATCAGGGGTCAGTGGACTTACTCTGCAAAAGGCCAGAGAGTAAATATTTTAGGCCTTGTGGGCCAGACAGCCTGGGGTACAACTACTCAACTCTGCCCTCCTAGTTCAAAGGCAGGCTCCAGTGATCTGTAAAGGAGTGTTTGGCTGGTGCCAATAAAACTATTTACAAAACCAGGCAGCCGGCCAGATCTACCCCACAGGCTGTTATTGATCAACCCCCAATATAGGTGATACTGTAACAAATAGTCTTGCACATATTTTGGGCATATGTTTGAGTTCATAGGGTAAATTCCTAGAATTATCAAAAGGCATACTCTTTAGTTTGACAGAGTACTGCCAGATTGCCTTCCAAAGAGAACACCTCAGTGTAAACCGCTCCAAGAAGGGTGAAGTGTGCCTCTTCCCACTCCTTCGCCAGTACTACCTGCTATCAGATATTTTTATCTTCACGGATCTTAGGAGTGAAACATGGTATCTCGCTGTAATCGGAACTCACCTTTTTTTTTAATGTGTGGGGATGTTTTCATGTTTTAAGACACTTGTTGACTAGCAATCATTGCTATAGATCAATAGATCGTTTGATCTATTGGATTCATTGATTTGTGGACTCTCTTTACATATGAAGGAAATCAGTCCCTTGTCATCCATATTGGAAACAATAATGTTGTCAATCTCAATGTGTTTTATGGGTAGGGAGCTCAGCCAATGAAATGTTTAAAATCCCAGTCTTTTAAACTTTTTTTTTTTTTTTTTTGGCCAGAGAGAGTGAGCACAGGCAGACAGAGTGGCAGGCAGAGGCATAGGGAGAAGCAGGCTTCCTGCTGAGCAGGGAGCCCGATGTGGGACTCCATCCCAGGACGCTGGGATCATGACCTGAGCCAAAAGCAACTGCTTAACCAATTGAGCCACTCAGGCGTCCCTAAAATCCCAGTCTTGAGAATAAGATGCCTTTCGCTTAAACCTGTGCAACAAAGTGGAGGAGGGGACTGGTCACAAATCACAGAAGGACAGAAACCTGTGGCAAAGGGCACTGGGCTTGCTTCAGGAGCCTTGGCAGCTGGAAACCTGCACTTGTCTCCAAGCAGGAGCTCTTCCTGAGAACCTTCTACTTCTGCCTCACTCAGTCGGTATTCAGATTGCCATGAAACAGCACCTGTTGGCATAACTTCAGTCATTCACATTCCGACCTGACAAGAGGTCTGGAAAAGGAAGTGGGGTGCCAACAGGAAGGAGGATGGATAATGGGCAGCTACAAAAGAACAAGTGTGCTTTGGCAGAAGGTCAAAGTCTCAGAGGTGGCAGGTAGAGACATTTGATTCTTCCAGACTGTTTTGTGGGCCACTTTTCTCCTCTACTGGTGGGGGAATCTGATCCGTCAGTGGGGGGGGGGGTCCCCAGCACTGTTTGAGGCTGCCTGTGCATATGCTTTCCTATTGGAAAAGCTCATCTCTTCCATAATTGGCAAGAACCCATATGTGATGGACATAAAAGCCTGTGTCATATTGGATGCAGAGACTTCCCAGTTTGGCCTTTGTCTGCCAACATGTTTATGGTATTTCAGCACAAACAAAAACTGTGGACATGTAGGAGGTTGCAAAATACTAAAGAGTCCCATGGACCCTTCACGCAGCTTACATCTTACATCTTACATCTTACCTAAGCACAGCACATTGTCAATATCAGGAAACCAACATGAGTGCGGTGCAATTAACTAGACTCCATACCTTATATGCATTTTACCAGCATTTGCTCACTGGTGACTGTGTGTCTGTTCCTTTTTGTCACCTGTATAGATTCCTGTAACCAACACCACAGTCATAATATAGAACCGTTTATTCTCAAGAAAGGAGTTCCTCCGTGCAATCCTGTTATATCCACACCTATCCTGCTTATGGTGCCCTGAACACAGAGAGAGAGATGTCCATGGATATTTGTGTCCCCGAATGGTTTCCTTAAGGACTGCTAGTTTTCATGTCATGATTAAAAAGCAGGGTCTTTGGAATAATGGTTTGTGGTTTGTGTTTGTTGTTGTTGTATTTTTTTACTTTTAATCTCTCCATTGTGATTTTTTTTCCCCTTTGAGGCAAAAAAGGAAAAACAAAAGAGGTTTGGGCTCAGTCTTTCTGAAAAGAAAACATGCACACACCGCCCTCCCTATCTTCAGTGGGAGACTCAAACAGCTCACAACTGAAGTATCTTGTTAGCAACAGCTCTTGGCCACTAACTGAATCCTTCAGAGTGATGGACTGAAGGTCAAACACAGCAGGTGAGGTAATGGGAAAGACATCAACAGGACCATGCTGTGTGAAACACAGAAAAGACTGTCATCATCCAGTTTATGGAGCCAATTTCTAATGGGTCCAGAGCAGGCAGTTGCAAGGAGAAAGAAATTTCTTAATGTGAGCACATAGGCCAATTTAGGACAGGCTGCCTGTACCAGAAGGACATCAGTATTGGAATTAGGGTTAGCTGCGGAGCCGTTAGCCTGCTGGAGGACCCTCCAGACCTCCCTGAAACTGACCTTCATTCTGTGTCTGAGGGAGTTAAAGGGATTTGAGAACCTGAAAGGTTTTTTGATAGAGCCATGCTTAGGGGTTACCTCTGCTAATTTCTTTCTGGATTCTATCCTTTCAAGTCAAGAAGGACTAGGAAAGGGGCACCTGGGTGGCTCAGTGGGTTAAACCTCTGCCTTCAGCTCAGGTCACGATCTCAGGGTCCTGGGATTGAGCCCCGCATCGGGCTCTCTGCTCAGCAGGGAGCTTGCTTCTGCCTCTCTCTCTGCCTGCCTCTCTGCCTACTTGTGATCTCTCTCTGTGTGTCAAATAAATAAATAAATCTTAAAAAAAAAAAAAAAGGAAGGACTAGGAAAACAAGCTTAATTCCAGACACTACAGACCTCATCATTCTTGTATTCTTGAAAATTTAAGCAGTTTGTGACAAAAAAGTTATGTGTCTGGGCAGGGGGGAGCTTGTATTAAGAATTCTTATTTTTAGAAATTTCACCTGCATTTCCTCAGCTAATTTTCCTGACAACCCCAAATGTACGGATTATTTTCTTTTTAGTTTATTTTGAAACAATTTTAGGCTCACAGAAAAGCTGCAGAAATAGTGTGGATCTCCTGGAGACCCTTCACCCAGCCTCCCCTAATGGTCACATCACCACGTAACCATGGTGCAATCAGGTTAAGGAAGCCAGAAAATTAGCATCAATACAATCCTATTATCTACTACATAGAGGCCATTTTTCTGGTCCAGGATTGTTGCTGACTGAACACATCCATCCAAAATACGTATGTTGAAAGCTAACACCCAATGTGATGGCATGCAGAGGTGGGACCTTTGGGAGGGGTTAGCTCATGAGGGTGGACCCCCACGAATGGGATGAGTGCCTTCATGAGAGAGGCCCCAGAGGGCTTCCCACCCCTTCCGCCCCGTGAGGACAGTGGGAGGAGGAACATAAGGATGCCTATAAACACCATGCCTGCTAGATACTCGCCTTGATCTTGAACTCCCAGCTTCCAGAACTATGAGAAATTAGACCTGTGTTTGTTTGTCCCGGTCTGCTGTACTTTTGTTACAACAGACTGAACTCAGACAAGGACCCTATCCAGGATCCCATACTGTGTTTCGTTGTCTTGGTCTCTTCACTCTGTGATGGTGCCTCAAGTGTTGTCTTTCATGATGTTTTCGAAGAGTACTGCCCTGTTATCTTGCGGGATGTCCCTTGGCTTGGGATCCTGTAGGATATTTGCTTATAATTAGATTGAAGTCATGCACTTGGGGCAGGAAGTCTAGAGGTGTGCTGAAAATGTCTTTTCAGTTGTTGAAGTCTCATTGGTGACACTGGGTTAAAGATGGTGTCTTCACATGAAAAAGTGCTCCCTATCACTTGGCATCAGGGAAATACAAATCAAAACCACAATGAGATATCACCTCACACCAGTCAGAATGGCTAAAATCAACAAGTCAGGAAATGACAGATGCTGGCGAGGATGCGGAGAAAGGGGAACCCTCCTACACTGTTGGTGGGAATGCAAGCTGGTGCAACCACTCTGGAAAACAGCATGGAGGTTCCTCAAAGTGTTGAAAATAGAACTGCCCTATGACCCAGCAATTGCACTACTGGGTATTTACCCTAAAGATACAAACGTAGTGATCCAAAGGGGCACGTGCACCCGAATGTTTATAGCAGCAATGTCCACAATAGCCAAACTATGGAAAGAACCTAGATGTCCATCAACAGATGAATGGATAAAGAATATGTGGTATACATACACAATGGAATACTATGCAGCCATCAAAAGAAATGAAATCTTGCCATTTGCGACAACATGGATGGAACTAGAGCGTATCATGCTTAGCGAAATAAGTCAAGCGGAGAAAGATAACTATCATATGATCTCCCTGATATGAGGAAGTGGTGATGCAACATGGGGGCTTAAGTGGGTAGGAGAAGAATCCATGAAACAAGATGGGATAGGGAGGGAGACAAACCATAAGTGACTCTTAATCTCACGAAACAAACTGTGGGTTGCTTGGGGGAGGGGGGTTGGGAGTGGACATTGGGGAGGGTATGTGCTTTTGGGTAAATTGGAAGGGGAGGCGAACCATGAGAGACTATGGACTCTGAAAAACAATCTGAGGGGTTTGAAGTGGCGGGGGGGGTGGGAGGTTGGGGTACCAGGTGGTGGGTATTATAGAGGGCACGGCTTGCATGGAGCACTGGGTGTGGTGAAAAAATAATGAATACTGTTTTTCTGAAAATAAATAAATTGGAAAAAAAAAGAAAAAAAAAGATGGTGTCTTCATTATAAAATGACTATTTTCCCATTTATAACTAATAAGCATCTTGGGGAGAAATACTATGAGCCTATAGAAATATCCTGTTTTTCATCATCCTTTCCCCCACCAACTGTTAGATCTGTTAACCTTAAAAAAATAAAACTGCCAGTTAGTTTACCAGTAAAAATTGGTTTATTCAGGAATAGTAAGGAATTGCAACTCACGACAAGCAAGCTACAGCAAAAACAGGAGGCAAATATGCAGAACAAAGGAAACGACTACTCTTAAACCGAAGAAAGAGCAAGTGGGGAGGGGCTATTATAATCAAATGTCCCCTGCCCTCGGTGCCATGTGTGGTGACTTCTCATTGGCTGGGTTGGGCTGGGCTGGGCTGGGCTGGGCTGGGTCTGGGCTGTGGCTGTCTATCATTGGCTGTGCTGTGGCCGTCTCTTATTGGCTGTACTGTCACTATCTCTCATTGGCTAGGCTGTGGCTGTCTTTCATTGGCTGGGCTCTGGTTGTGTTTCATTAGCAGTGCTGTGATTCTCTCTCATTGGCTGCCTCTAATTGGCTGGGCTGTGGCTGTCTCTCATTGGCTGGGTTGTTGCCAGGGCAGGGGAAAATTTCCTTCCTCCTGCAAGGGCCGTTAAGGTAGTGGTTAACATACTATGGACTTGCAAGGGGCTGGCCTTCCTGTTGGATCTGTAACTGACTCCCAGGGTGCAGAGCTTTCTCTGCCGGCCTCTCCACTCCAACCTAAACGAGGGTTCCTCTAATTTTCAGATCCATCCGGGGATCTTGGGGGCAACAACTGAGGTCATCGTCCATTTCCCTCATTCCAGACGGAACTTACTACATTGACTAAGTGGAAGAGCTGTGGGCTCAGTCACAGGGTTAGGAACTGCAGCACGGTTGGTCTCCAGGCCCACTCACCCCAGGGTCTCCTCCCTGAAGTCCAAGCCCCGCCCCAACATGGCAGGCCCGGTCCGGGAGGAGGCGGGGCGCGCCAGGTCACGTGGCTGCGACGCCGCCGACGTGGCCTCGAGCGGATGCCCCACGTGTCCCTCGCGGCGTCCCGTCGCCGCCCCAGCCCTGCGGACCCGATCCCAAGATGGCGGCGCCCAGCGAAAGGAGGAACGGCGGAGGCGCGAGCTTGTGGGCTGCGTTGCTGCTGGCGGCCGCTGCGTTGAGGCCGGCGGAGGCGGTGTCCGAGCCCACGACGGTAGCGTTTGACGTGCGGCCCGGCGGCGTCGTGCACTCCTTTTCCCAGCACGTCGGCCCGGGGGTACGTACCGCTGCCGCCCCGGGGGCTTGAGCGGTGGCGCCGGTGGGGGCGGGTCCTGAGAAGGGGACACGGACGTTCGGGGGGCGGAGACTGAGTTGAGAAGGGGGTCTGGAGGGCGCGGTCACCACTGAGGCGCGACTGAGCTTAGAGGAGCCGGGAGTCCTGGAGTGCGGGGACTCGGTGGGGGTGGGTCCCCAGCCTCTGTGCCTGTTTCCTTTCACATGCCCAGCGTGCCCAGGCAGCCCTCGCTCCCAGACCAGGCGATCCCCCGGCCACTGGAGGGCTGAGCCGCCCCCGAGGTGGGGAGAGGGGAGACCGAGGGGGTAGTTCGCCTCCAGGCTCTGCAGAAGGTCAGCCCCGCTGCAGCTCTGACGAGGGAGGAAGTGGACAGACGTTGCTCTTTTTCTCCATTGCACGAGGCCCTCCCTCTCTTTCAGTGAGGGGTGAGGCAAGACCTCAGCTGGAGGTCTGCAGGCCTGGGTCTAGCCCAGCCCTCCCCCTAGCTTGTTGGAGAAGTCCTTCCCCTCCCACCTTCCCGTTCCCTGTCTGTAAGGGATGCCCATTGATGCTGTTAATATTAAGTACTTCCTTTTTTTTTTTTTTTTTTAAGATTTTATTTATTTATTTGACAGAGAGAAATCACAAGTAGATGGAGAGGCAGGCAGAGAGAGAGAGAGAGAAGGAAGCAGGCTCCCTGCTGAGCAGAGAGCCCGATGCGGGGCTCGATCCCAGGACCCTGAGATCATGACCTGAGCCGAAGGCAGCGGCTTAACCCACTGAGCCACCCAGGCGCCCCTATTGCGTACTTCCTTATAGCCAGATACTGTGCCAAGTGTTTGATTTGCTAGGACCATTTCACAGTTGAGGGAAACAGGCTCAGAAAGGCTTTCCCTTGTCTGAGGCCCACAGCAGGGCAGAGATGGGTTTTCTAGTGTCCACAGCCTGCTTCCAAAGTCCATGTGTCTAGATGGGTGGGCGCTTGGAGGGTGTAGGACCTCCCCCTACCCCTTTTCCTGTTTTTCATCCCCCAGAGGCCACCTGAGTTGTTTGTCCTGACTCAGGAGCGCCCGAACAGGGGGGCAGGTAGGGGAGTTCTATGTCGGTAGACACTGGGAGGACTTGTGGGGCGGGCCTCCTGGGACATCAGCCAGGAATCTTGCGCTGCCTCCTTCTGCTTAGTGCAGATGCTTAAAAGACGGATTGTCTTGACTTTGGATCTCAGAAGGGCATCCTGCATCATAAGCACTAAGGATCACGTCCTAACAACCTTTTCTCCACCTTCCATTCTCCAGGACAAATACACTTGTACGTTCACCTACGCTTCTCAAGGAGGGACCAACGAGGTGAGTTGTTCAAAATTCCATGTAGTTTTGTACGGCAGAATCCACTGTCACGGAGAGATGCCCTCCAAGAAGCAGTGGGATCGGGTCATACCTTAATTAACTTACACTCATTGAACTATGCTTGTCTCACCAATAAAAGATAATGCTCAAGGTAACAAGTGGTGGCAGATTGCCCCTGTAATTCCAGAGTAAACAAGTGTCTGGGTAGAAAGAGGCCTGGGAGATACGGACATGGCGCACCCATGAGCCTCTCTTAGGAGTATTTTATTTGCCTTCTGTGCTGCGTGACAAATCATGACAGACTTAGCAGCTTCAAACAACACCCATTTATTATCTCATAATTCTGGAGGTCAGAAGCCACGGTCAGCTCAGCTGGGTGCTTCATAAAGCCCAAATCAAGTTGTCAGCCGGCGGGGTCTTATCTACAGGCCCGTTCAAGCTGTTGGTAGAATTCAGTTCCTTACCATGT
The DNA here is from genome assembly GCF_020171115.1 of Neogale vison. NCBI lineage: Eukaryota > Metazoa > Chordata > Mammalia > Carnivora > Mustelidae > Neogale > Neogale vison. Next base: position 221,276,119 of record NC_058096.1, read on the forward strand.
AGGACTGAGGTCCCCATTTCTTGGTGGCTGTTTTCTCCAGCAGCTGGCGGCCGAGAAATAATAAGAGAGATCTGAAGCGTAAGAAGAAAGTGACTCACCATTGCTGGCTGTGAGGGGAGCGCAGGCCCGGGAGGGCAGGTGGCCCTTAGGAGCTGAGGGCAGCCCCTGGCAGGCGGCATGACTTCAGTTTTACCTCTGCAGGAACTCAATTCCACCATAAGCACGTGAGTTTGAAGAGGACTCTGAGCCTCGGTCAGGGGTACAGTCTGCTGGTACCGTGAGTCCAGTCCGGGGAGGCTCTGAGCAGAGGGCCCGCTGTGGCCACCCTTTGCCTCGGGGACTGAGCGCTGAGCAGTGGGGAGTGCAGTTACGCTGTTAAATTTGTGGTCATTTATCACGCAGGGTAGTGACTTGAATAACCCCCCACCCCAAAGATACATTCACATCCTAATTCCTGGAACCTATGGATGTAACTTTAATTAGAAAAAAATATTTGCACAGTAAATTCAGGATTTTGCAATGAAGAGATCATCCTGGTTTATACAGGGGGGCCTAGATCCAGTGGCAGCTCCTCTGACAAGAGACACTCAGGGGAGATTTGATCGAAGAGGAGAAGACACACAGGAAAAGGCCGAGTGAAGACGGAGGCAGAGGTGGAGGGGCGCAGCCACAAGCCAAGGGACACCTGGAGCCACCAAAAACCGGAAGAGGCAGGAAGGATCCTGCCCCAGGGCCCTCAGAGGGAGCCTAGCCTTGGGGACACCTTGATTTGAACTTCCGGCCTCCAGAACCGGCAGAGAAGAAGTGGTCGTGGTTGTAAGGTGGCGAGGTTGGCGTGCAGCAGTGGCCGCAGCCACGGACTAGCAGTGACGCACGGTCAGAAGGCACCCCGAGAACAAAGTGTTGGCCTGGAGTGCTGTCTGCATACCGCTGCTTGGTCTTGTCGGGCCGGAGAGCCGCACGTGTTCAGGAAGACACAGACTTTCTGCTCGATGTCGTTAGAAAGAATAAAAGAAAAATGCAAAGGAAGAATTCAGCATTACTATAAAAAATCAGTAAAAACTATCTTCTCTTTTTTTTTTTTTTTTGGAGATTTTGTCCATTTCTTAGAGAGAGAGACAGCATGAGCGGGGTTAAGAGGCAGAGGGAGAAGCCGGTTCCCCCTTGAGCAGGGAGCCCGATGCGGGCTGAGTCCCAGGACCCTGGGATCAGGACCTGATCTGAAGGCAGATGCTTGACTGACTGAGCCACCCCTCCATCGTTCTGTCCCTAATTGCGCTTTCCTCCCCAGCAACCAGACTTTAGGAAGTACTGTCGAACGTTCTGGAACAGTGTGCGGCGCTGTGTCACCTGACAGCGCAGAGTTGGAGAGACGCGGGCTGCTTGGGAGCCGCTCTTGTGCCCGTCCCTCGCGGCAGGCCGGTTCTCAGCCCTCTCGCCTTCCCCTCGGGACAGCACGTTGAAATGGGCAGGAGCGGCTCTGTCCCCCCACAGCACCGCTAACGTCTGGGATTCGGGGCCAGGTCGCTCTCTGAGGGAGCTTTCCCAGGCACCGGGGCCTCGAGCAGCCTCCCCAGCCCCTCCCAGTCAGGGCCAGGAGCACCCCAGCCCCCAGTCCTGACTTCCAGAAACATGTCCAGACATTGCCCAGTGTTCCGTGAAGGACAGAATTCCCCCTCGTTGGAACCCACTGGGCAAGAGCGACTTCGGGTGCTCCGGATAGGTCTTGTTTGTAAGTAAATGATTCCCAGTGACGTTATTCTAACAAAGTGCAGCCAAGAAGCGGTGACCCCCGGCCACCAGGCTTCCTGCAGTCCTCCGCCCCTTCCCGCCTCGCCTCCAGGCCTCACTGCTTCTCCAGATGGTCCTCTCCACTGTGGGATGAAGCCAAGTGGTAGAATGTTCCTCCTCGTCGTGAGCCAAAGCCCATCAGTCCGGCCGGCCGCGGCACCCGGAACCAGTCCCACCGCGCCCTCCTCCCGTGGCAGCCTTTGGATGTGTGGACGTAACTGCTTCACGGGACCGTGAACCGAAGCAGCGGCTCTCCCGTGGCATCTGTGCGGTGCTAAGCCACACACACATCTCGTTTCTTCCTCTCCACCACTCCAGGAGGCCGCGGTGCTCTGGCGTTACCCCGTTTCACACTCGAGCACATGGAGACCCAGGCTCCCCCGGCTGAGAAGTGACCGAGGTCCCTGGGGCACAGACCCCATCCACTGCTCTGTGCTCCTGACCTAGGGTCACCAGCAGCTTGGAAGAGAGCAAGTGCGTGGCCCCCCCGCCCTGCCTCCTCCGACTGAACTTAAAGTCTCAGATGTGGACAGCCCGCGTCCCCGTCGGGTGAGCGAGCCAAGTTCACGCACACTGGCCGGGGCCGCTGCAGACCGGAGCCCTGCCCTGGAGTAGCGGTTGGCTCACAAACTCTACTTCCAGCAGTCGGCTGGAATTCGTTTTGGAAGACGGGGTGCATCCTGCAGGAAATCAGCTCTACGCAGAGCAGACGTGTCGTGACTCAGACTTGTCCCAGCTGCAGGCCATCTAGAGCGGTGACAGGGCCACAGAGAGCCGAGCGCCTGGGCAGGTGGATGAGCCGGAGGGGTGGCTCTTTGGTGGCTGTCCTGTGGCTGCCTCCCAAGTGAATGGCGGCCAGATTCTCAGCAAAGGTGCAGGGATGGTTAGATGTTCTGTAGCTTTCGCTGGACACCGTGGAGGGCCCCGGGGGCGTTCCTGCAGAGGCCTCATCAGAGAGAGGAAGCCCCAGCGTCTGGTTGGTGCCCGGGAGGACCCGTGGCCGGGCTGGGGGTGTGCGGGGGCGCCGGGTGCACGGAGCGTGGAGCCGGGGCCTCTGAGGGAGCACAGCCCGTGCCTGCTCCTTCGGTGGTGGTTGACTTCGGCAGGGGGTCACCTGGGAGGCCAGGGCTGTGCTGGCAGGTGACAGCAGGCACAGGATGTCTAGCTGGGGAGCTTGGCTGTGTTCGGTGGGGACGCAAACAGGCCGTCTCTTACAGAGTTAGACGTGCGCTCACCATAGAACCCCGCACTCCCACTGTGAGCTCTCTGCCCTCCAGGAACGAAAACTCACCCATGCAAAAGCCTGTACATGACCCTTCACAGCAGCAGGGTTCACGGGGGCCCGCAGGCGGAAACAACCGTGGTGTCCGTCCACGGGTGAACGGAGGCACACCGTCTGTCCACCACGCACGGGAGTGTCACTGCTGTACACGGGGGCGCGGCACCCACACGCTGCCCTGGGGACAGACCCTGAGCCCACATGTGTGACAGTCCAGAACAGGCCCATCCACGGATGGGAAGGGGACTCAGGTGGGCGGGGAAGGGATAGAGCTTCTTTCTGGGGTGATGGAATGTTCTAGATCATGGGGATGGTTGCAGATCTCTGCACGTGCTAGAAAACACAGAATCGTTCACCATACGAGGGTGAATTGTGTAGCATGTCCATATTTCTCAGTCGAGCTATTGAGTAAAGGACCCGTGGACGCGGCCGGTGGTGTGGAAGGCTCTCCACTGTCCCACGCTAAGAGAAACCACGCCAGACTGCGCACTGCCGGTTCCAGTCTGGGGATGGTCTTGCAAAGGCACAGCTCTGAGGTGGGGTCAGCAGTTACCAAGAATTTGCAGGAGCGAGTTAACTGCAGAGGGAAGGGGCCGGGGACCCAGGGACACAGATCTGGTCTGTATCTTCATTAATGGTGGATACAGAGCTAGAAGCATTTGTCGGAGCTTCTAGAACTGTCACCAGAAGGGGTGCATTTCTCCATGTGTCGTTTATATCTTAATAAAAACTAATCACAACCGCCAATTAAGTGTCATCTGTCGTACCCGGCGACTCCTGGGCTGACTTCCCCAGGGGCTCAGGCTGTCCCCGGAACAGACAGTCGCAGGAATGACTCCGCGCCCAAACCCGAGCCTCACCATCGCGGCGAGGCTCACGGAACCGGGAGGCCGCTCAGAGGGATGTCGACCCTCTTGCTAAGAAACTCTGGGTTTTAAATTTGTTTGCATTTGTAATTTTTTAAGCAGTGTTTCAACTTTTGCCTCATCTTCAAGAGCTTTTTCAGAGCCGTGGAAAACCTCTCGGATCTATTTCATTGCATAAAACCGTTTCCAGGGGCGCCTGGGTGGCTCAGTGGGTTAAAGCCTCTGCCTTCAACTCAGGTCATGATCTCAGGGTCCTGGGATCGAGCCCCACATCGGGCTCTCTGCTCAGCGGGGAGCCTGCTTCCTCTCTCTGCTGCCTCTCTGCCTACTTGTGATCTCTGTCTTCAAATAAATAAATAAAATCTTTAAAAACCGTTTGCAGGTACTCACAGGCCTTCGAGCCACAGACAGGTGTTGTTAGATAGGGAGGGAGAAAAATCGCCACGTCCGTAGGTGTGGCTGGCAGCCCTCCCTTTGCCGAGCCAGAGTCCCTGGTTCCCATTTCCCTGCTGTGGGCAGACAGCATCTGGGGGACCGTTTATTCCCGTCGTGATGAACCTAAAAATGGCCTGTTTTGTTCTTGAAGAAACTCTGATGTTGAACCAGGAGTACCAGTATCTTAGTACTGCAGGCAGGGGACCGCAGACTCCCATTTTACTAGCAAAACATACAGTCGCCTTCGGCACCCCAGAGCCCACAGGGACTGCCCGTGTCCACCCGCCAGGTTTGCAGGCGCCATGAAAATTAGAAAAAGCTGGTAATGGTGTGTTTGAGAGTCATTTAAAAATTCGAATTTTCAGGGACGCTGGGGTTGCTCAGTCAGCTGAGTGTCTGACTCTTAATCTTTCTTGATTTTTAAAAAACCTAACACTTTCACACCCTTCCAAAAGAAGATCACGTAGAAAGCTTCCTGGTGCCTTCCGTCACCGGGTCCCACCCCGCGAGCACTGCGGTCTCGTGTCTGCTCCGAGGACTTGGTCCCGATCCAGCAAGCATGGATATAGGGTCTCCTTTTATTTTAGGGTTTGTTTTTTTTTACAGGCTTTATTTTTTAGAGCCGTTTTAGGTTCATAGCAGAAGTGAGCCCAAGGCACAGATTTGACACACCTCCGGTTCCCCCCACCGATGGCCTCCCCGGTCACTGATGGCTGCCACCGAGAATGGGACGCTTGTGACCTTTGCCGAGCCCACGCCGGCCCGTAGCTGACAGTCCGGCTCAGGCTCAGTGCTGCACCTCCTGTGGGTGTAGACAGGCGCCTGAGGACACGTGCCCACCCCTGTGGTCTTGCCTGGAGGCGTCCGCCTGCCCCCGAGCCAGGCTGCAGCCGGGGGGGCCCAGGGAAGGTTGGCTGCCTTTGCAGAACTGGAGGGCGTCCTGGGCTGACCTGTGTCTTCCCTCTCTCCCCAGAAGTGGCAGATGAGCCTGGGGACCAGCGAGGACCACCAGCACTTCACCTGCACCATCTGGAGGTGAGCCCGGGGTCCCTGTGGGGGGTGTATGTGTGTCTCCCCTGCAGGAGGCGCCTCTCCAGGAGGGTGGGTGCCTGCGGTGACTTCAGGCACAGGAGCCATCACCCCTGCGGGGCGTGGACTGGGGGCAGTGGTCACCCACGTGCAGGCAGGAGGGGCGCGGTGACACTGCTGGGGACGGCCCCCCAGGGAAGCTCATGGACATGGGGCCCAGATGGGGTGGGGAGGCTGGGGTCCGGGCTTCCCCACACCGTCCCCCTGTCTCCCTGCCATGTACTACGGCATGAGTGAGCGGTGGCCCTTAGAAGGGACAGAGGGAATGGGTGCTCAGCCCTGTGGCGGTGGGTGCCGGAGTGGCGTCACATCCTGGCCCTGCTCCCCGGGTCTCTGTGGCCTGGATCCGGTTCTGCCAGTGATGCTTGTAGAGCTGGTGTAGTGCACGAATTCCCGGGGACTCACAGACGTCCAAGCCCTAGTCGGCTGTGGTAGAACACCCGCGTTCGAGTCCTGCTTGCGGGTAGCACCCCACAGTCCCCTGCCTGCTGCTGTCTGAAACAGGAGCTTCTAGGCAGTGCTGGGGATGGTCTCACCCACTCTGTGGACCGGCCCCTGTCGGCAGCAGGCAGAGGAGCCGCCGGGGCCGTCCTGATGATGACGTGTGGGCACCAGCGCCGAGCCACAGAGGCCTGTGGCTACGCTCGGCCCCAGAACCCCCCTGACTGGGGGGCCGCCCGCTTGGCGAGAGGTCCTGCTGAACGGGCTGTTGTTCCAGCTTCACACGGCGGCGGAGCAGGCCCGGCGCAGCTGCTGGGGCGTGGAGGGTGCGGGAGGCTCCCTGGACCTCCCCTGCCTCCCTGCCGATGCGCCCCAGCAGGACTCTCCTGGCCCCCACCGCCGCTGCCCCTCACCCCATCCCTGTCCGCGGCCACGCGGGGCTCTTCACCCCGCACACACTGTGGCCCCCTCTCTGCCCCCATCCCCCTTGCAGCTCCTCTCTGCTCTGGCCATGCTGACCTGGTGGTTCTAGAAATGCCCCCGTTTGCACCCGCCGGGACCCCTGCCCTCTGCTCGCTCCCTCCTCTGCCCAGTTAACTCCTGCGCTTCTCATTGCCCGGGATGTCGCCATGCCCTGGTTCCTGGTACAGTACCTGGAATGGCTTTGGCGCTCAATGAAAAAGCGCTCGTTCTGTCGTAAAACAGCTCGGACCCAGAAGGAGAACCAGACTTGTCCGTAAATGAGCCAAAAGAATGTTCTAGTAAACAGGAAAGAAGAGATGATGTTGAGGAGGCTGGGGCTGACCGCCTTGCCTGCCCTTCCTTCGCAGGCCCCAGGGCAAGTCCTACTTATACTTCACACAGTTCAGGGCGGAGGTGCAGGGCGCCGAGATCGAGTACGGCATGGCCTACGTGAGTACCGCGCGCGGGGGCCGCGTTCCAGGGCGTCCCGCCGGGGCTGTGGGGCAGTGCGGGGACAGGCACGGGCCCTTAGATGTGGGACACCACGCAGACCCCCGGGGCCGGGACGTGCCAGGGACGGGGTGTGGGGCCCAGAGTGGGACCCTGCTGACCCCTAGAGACCCTCCGCGGGAACCGGACGCCTGGCCTCCCTCTCCTACCACCCCTCCCCCGCCATCTCCCGCCAGTGCCCCCTGCTGGCGCGGCCCACGGAAAGCCCCAGGGAGGGGCCCAGACCCTTGTGGGGACAGCAAGGGCAGGAGCACCCGAGGCGCGGGCAGCCTGCTCGCTGGTGTGCGGAGGGCTTGGCGTGCCGCGGCTCCGGTGCCTTGTGGTTGGGGGCGCACGGGGCACACGGAGCGCACGGAGCCGGCCGCTCCCACCTGTCCCACCGCGGAGCGCTGCTCCCTGCACCCCGAGCTCCCGTCGGGCCGGGAAACTCACTGAGCCCAGAGAAAGAGACACGGGTCCGATTTGTGCAGTTGCAGTCCGGAGGCTGTGCCGCTTCCGGGTTCGCCTCTGTTCACCGCACGAAGTTTGAAGCTGCTGGACGATCTCTTAAGCGGATTAACCGCCGCCCCTGCGGGCTTCTCTCACGTGCTTAAGAGAGCCGTGCCAGGGGCGCCTGGGTGGCTCAGCCGTTAAGAGAGCCGTGCCCGCCGCCCCGCAGTTAGAGCCCGGCGCTTTAGCCCGCGCTGCCCTCGGGAGCGGGAGGAGCCAGCGGAGCAGGAGCGGCCTTCCTTCCTAATGGGGACGTTTCCGCTTGCTCTTTCAGTCGAAAGCTGCGTTTGAGAGAGAAAGCGACGTCCCCCTGAAAAGCGAGGAATTTGAAGTGACCAAGACGGCAGGTATGTAAGGTGGTTTGTGGAGATGGAGCCCGGGTTCAGGCACAGAAGGGGGGGCAGCATCCCCATCAGAGGAACAGGTGACGGCCCAGCGTCTGCACCCCGTTTCTGTAAAGGGCTCTGCGGAGACCACTCAACCTGGGTGAGCAGAGCCGTGAGCCACAGGGCACCGAACGGGCATGGCAGCGTCCTAATAAAACTCAATTTTAAGAACACGGAAATGTGAATTACATATCACAAAATACCATTTTCCTTTGATTTCGGCTGACGCTATGTAGACGTAAAAACCAGCCTTAGCTCGTGGGACTGGACAAGCCCTACTTGGGGCATGAAAATCTACTGGGGCCTTTGGGGACGTTCAGTGGGATTGCTGCGCAGAAGGGGACCGCTGCGACACCCCCACGGCCTGTCCTGGGTGCTGTGACTAGGAACAGCTTCGATGTCTGGGTAATGGTGTTAGGAACCCCTAAGGTCTGGCGGGAGGGCCCCTGGGTGTCCGGAGCTGTGTTCAGCCCTCAGGGGCAGATGCTGAGCAGAAAGAGGGGAGGGAAGCTCCAGAGTTGGGGCTCCGTGTGTCAGAACACGGGGGTGAGCGATGATGACGATGGACACGGGAGTAGAACCGTGTCGTAGGGAGCCCTGAGTGTCCCGAGGGACACCAGAGGTGAGGAGAAGGATCCTTATGGTTGTGGGGATCACCAGGCATGGGAGTGGCGGGGGGTGCGGAGAGTGGGGCTTTCGGGAGGAGGGGCCTTGGGTCTGGAAGGAGCCCTGCCCCACCTGCAGATCCTGCAGGGTGTGGGGGCAGTTCCGGGTAGAGGTCCAGGACAGGAGGTGGGGCGGCCAGCAGAACGTTGACCTCTGGGTGCACAGCAGAAGGGCAGGGCTGAGCCACTGGGGACGAGCTGGTGGAGGCCACAGTCCCAGGTCCTGCTTGAAAGGCACCGTTGGGCCTTAAGACAAGTTCACCAGTGCCAGCGGGAGGTGACGCAGCCCACCCCTGACCCCCATCCATCCTCGCTGTGGCAGAAATGACCATGGCGCTTCCCACCCTGAATGTTCCTGAGGCCTCCTAATGCCCTCAGAACTAGCCCACCAGCCTCTCTCTCCTTTCTTTGGTTCCTCACCCATAAGACTTTCAGGGCTGGGGGCCTTTCCATGTCGAGTTCACTTCCGGGGGCTGTGCCCCTACCCCGCCCAGGACGCAAAGCTTCTGGAGTGGTGGGGCCCGACCACGTGCTTCTCTTGCAGTGTCCCACAGGCCCGGGGCGTTCAAGGCCGAGCTGTCCAAGCTGGTGATTGTGGCCAAGGCTTCACGCAGTGAGCTGTGACCAGGAGCCCCATCGGGGGGCGGCTTTTCCTCGATTCTGCTGAAGGAGCTGGGCTCTGGGAGAGCTGGCGCATTACTGGTTTTCTAGGGGGGCTGTAGGTTGTTGGCCTCTGAACATGGAGCGGGGGTCTGGGACCCTCTGCCCGTCTTTCTTATCAAAAAAGGCACTGGGGAACATGAAGGGGGGTCTCCCCGGGGAATCGCGGCTTTCCTGAAGCCGGTGCGGGTCTCTCCGTGGGTCAGGCCGGGCTCTGGATCACTCCCAGGGACAGCGATCCTGCTGCCCTGAGCCCGAACGAGCTGTTTTCTTACAGTTTTCCCAGGGGACCTTCTTCCAGGCTAACTGGGGAGAAATGAAATGTTCTTTCATATTTAAATAAATCAGATGGTTGAAAAGCAGCCACTGTGGCAACTGGCACTGGTGCCGGCCTGTCTGCGTGCTTGGGGCCGGGGCCCAGAGGCAGCAGCAGGGTCTGGCCACCCGCAGCCGCGTGCCCTGCTGGGGACGGTGACGGATGTCGCCACAGGCCCCTGGAATCTCCAGGCACAATGCCTCTGAAGGTGCAAACTCGCGGGGTCCCAAGGCGGTTGGCTGTGAACCTGGATCTCCCTGAGCTCATGGGGCAGGCCCAGCCCCACCCCGCAGGTCACCCCCCATGGGGGGCGGGGAGTGCGGAGGACAGACCTCTCCTGCACCTGGCTGCTTGGCTTTCTCTTTCTGAAGTCGGATTGCGGGTCGCAACTTAAAACAGCAGCAACCACAAACACCCACGGACAAACAGATAAAACCCCGAAATGCCCCAGCCGCTCAGAAGGTCCTGCCCTCCCAGCAGCGGGGCCTGGGAGCCTGACCCAGCTTGCCCCTCCACCTGCCCTCCGGCCAGGTCTTCCTGCAAGCAAACGGACGGAAAAGAAGCCGTGGGCTGCGAATCGGAATCCTGGCTCATTGGAATCACGGCATGGGATCGATGGAGGGGCCCCCTCCCCTTTTACTCGCCTGGCCGCCTCCTTCATGCCAGCTCGAGGACCTGGGCGCGGCCATGACCCCACTTGCCAGAGAAGCAGGTGTGAGGGTTCCTGCCCCAGTTCGCACACCCGTGGGAAGCGGAGTGGGACTCTGTCCTGTAGACGCGCATGGGAGCGTGAAGGACAGCGGTTATCACAGCGTGGGGCAGCGGCAGGGGCCCCCGCAGCCCCGGAGATACTCAGGAAGAATCCCCCCCATCTCTCACTGTCCAGCTCAAGGGCACATGTGTCCACAGGGGATTCGCCCCACTCAAGAATGGATGTGCTTTGAGGTCTGGCGGGTATGGGGACCTCAGGGAGGGTCCGGAGCCTTTGTCACTCCGGTTTTGGGGTTCAGTGGACGGAAAACCGAAGGGGGTGTCGCCACAGCACCCCGTAGATGGCGGGCTGCCCGGGGCCACCTGCAGAAACAAGGCAGCAGGAAACTGGCAGGAGTGACATGGCCCCTGGGATCCCTGCAGGTACTGTGGGCCTGACCCCGGCAGGAGAGACGGATGTGTCCACGGTCAGCCTGGAATCACTGACCGCTTCTGAATCCTGGGGACTCATCGAGGTTGCATAGTGGTGGCTCCTGTGTCCTGGGACATGGCAGGACATCCGGATGCAAACTAGTCATCCTCGCCCCCACCAGCCATTTGCAGGCATCTTTCTAGATCTTTCCGCTGGACTCAAAAGGAAACCCACCCTGGCCCTGGGGTCTTTGTTCACTGAGCTAAGCCAAACCCTCCCTCGTTTGCGTGCACGGAGCCAAGCTCTGCAGGCCCACACTTCCTCCCTCCCGGGCCCCAGGGGGAGCGGACCTTGAACCTCTCAGCAAGGACCTCGGGCCTGTGACGCGTGTGATGTTACATGCGAGCTCGGTTTGAAAAGCAGGAGCCCTGGGAGGGCAAGAGAAAGCTGTTAGCAACAGCAATTTACTCGCTAGTCCCACATAATGCAAACAGATGTGTGCTTTTATTGAAACAGTTCTGTAGTGCTCTTTGGTTTTTCTAAATTAAATCTCAAAATTTTACGAAGAGTCAGGACAGGCAGGACAGCCCCGCGGAGCACGTCACAAAGCGGTGTGCACGTGGATGCATTCAGGGTGCAAAGCCCCGGACAAAGGCTTGCCTTCTGCTGGGGCTTCTTGGGTGCTCAGGACACACGTTTGGTCTCGAACGGAAGACGGGAGTACCGGTTTGCCTTAGTGGGGTGGGGCAGGGGTGGGAACAGCTGGGGCCCCTCGGGAGAACCTTGGCTTTCTCAGGGAAGCGGACACCCAACCAGAGAAAGGCTGTGGCGCACCTGGAGCAACGGTGCTCTGTTAGCCCGGGCAGGGGCCAGGGGGAGGTGAAAGGGCGTGGTGGGGACTGGCGGGCGGAGGGGCGAGGTTGACACAGCGCACCCACGGCCAGTGCGGGCTCAGGCAAGTGTCGGGGAAGAATCGCACGACTAGATGGTTACGTGCACTTCCCTGAATGCCTGGCGTCTCGAACAACGGATGGGGCCCACCACACCGGTCTTCTCAGGTGTGCAGGCCTCCCGTTTGAAAACTTTGCCCCGAAGACCTCGTCCCCCCTCCCCAGGCCTGCCAGGGCACACCTGCTGCCCGCTAGGACGCCGCTACACTCCCACGCCCCCCATCCCCCGTCCATCTGCACCCTGAGTGGAGCATCACTGCATCCTCTCGGTGTCGCCAAAGCCAAAATCTGTTGAGCGTTGCCTATGAGGTCTGGTCACAGCTGCCGTTGGTCTGCCAAACGTGAGATAATCGTCTTCAAATGGGCATGCGTCACAGATGGCTTTACCCTGGAGCCCCGAGTCAGGGACATGCTCTGTCCCCTCCCACGTGGGAGTCTGGGCTGCGATTCCAGCCCCATCAAGGCATCCTTGCTGACAGCAGACCCACCTCAACGGTCTCCTGGGCCCCTGGTGCTCCTGGGGCCGCTGGAACCGAGGGCCCCCGGCCCAGCAGTGGCAGCAACGGAAAGGTGTTCCCTCTTGTTCTGGAGGCCAGAGCCTGCGATCCGGGTGTCAGCTGGGCCGTTCCAGGCAGCCCCCCCAGTTTCAAAAGTTCCCCTTCCTACAAGGACCGGGGGCCCAGCCATATACCAGTGTGACCTCATCTTGACTAATGATATCTGCAATGACCCTATTCCTCAGGAAGGTCCCATTCAAAGGTCCTGGGGGCTACAACTTCAAAGCATCTGGGGAGATGCAACTCACCCTGTAACACTCCCTTTCTTCTGGTTCCCCACGACCCTTCATGTCATTAAGTGACAAGTGCCAACTTCTGGGGCCTCTGGTGGCTGGAGGGGTGGCGCCGGTCAGGTCAGGCGGGCTAGGGCAGGCAGCAGTCTTGGGGTGCTCGGGAGGCCGCAGGCTGGCCGGCTGAGCTTTTCTCCCCTGGAGACGGAGGCAGGGTGGATGGGGAGGCGACAAGAGTCCTTAAAGCCACTGCCTCCCACAGATTAGCATCCTCTCCAAAGGGGCGGTTTGGCCGGAACTGGATGGGAGAAAGGAGGTTCTGGCGTCGCCCCGCCCCCGCCCCCACAGGAAACCCAGCCCCGAGGTCACAGGTCAGATGCTGCCCTCGTCCAGCATCCTGGTGAGGCCCTCGCAGATGCGGCGCAGGTGCGAGCGGTAGGGCTCGGCGGGGCCGTAGAGCGCCGCCAGGAAGTCGCAGTCGGCCAAGTGGCCGAAGACGTGGTTGATGCGGCCGTGGGACTTGGCGGTCAGGTGCGCGCCCACGGCCTGGTGCAGCAGGTCCCGGCACTCGTGCAGGGCGGCGGCCAGCACGCGCCGGTCGAAGGTGAACTCCACCTGGCGGAAGCTGACGGCGGTCATGGCCGCGCAGCGCGCCCTCTGGCGGAAGCGCTGCAGCAGCGCCAGCTCCTCGCCGCCCAGCCGGCCGCCGCGCAGCAGCACGCCCAGCTTCACCGCCACCTTGACCAGGTTCTTGAGCACCTTCTGGGCCTCCTTGCGGCTGCGGGTGAACTCCTTGGTGGCGCGGTACAGCTCGTCCAGCACCTCGCTGCTCGTGTCGTCGATGAACACGGCCACCGTGGCCTTGGACGCCATCTTGCTCAGGAGCTTCTTCTGGGCCTGCAGGGCCAGGCTCTTGGTGCTGAAGGCGTCCATCGGCCCTGCTGGGAGGAGAGGCACACGGGTGTCAGTCCCCATGGCGCCCAGCCCTTCCAGGACCTTCCCGGCAGGCCCCTTGTGTTTGCTGCCACGGTGTGCTGGTCTGTGAAATGGGCGCATGCCGGCGGCCCAGCCCCAGGGAGCCCCACCCACGGGAGCCTGCGGTTTGGCACACCAGCCAGAAGCACCTGCTGGGCGCCAGGGCTGGGTGCGGGGTGGAGGCATGTCAGGGACACGTGGCCCGTCCCACCCTTAGGAGCTACAACATGCCATTGTGGGGGCACCCCTGAGAGGGATGCAGGCAGGCCTCCTGGAGGAGGGAGGGACAGGTGAGAAGGTGGGCAGAGGGACGGCAGACCTCACACTCTGCAGCCCAGAGGAGCTAGAGCACAGGGCACAAGAACAGGCAGGATACCTACACAGCAAAGCCCTTGAAAACAAGCAGTCACACTGAAAAGATGGGGACCCAGAGGACCCTAAGGGATCTAAGGGAATTCGTTTCTAAAAAGAGAAAGAGGGGCACCTGGGTGGCTCTGTTGGTTAGGTGTCTGCCTTTGGCTTGGGTCATGATCTCAGAGTCCTGGGATCGAGCCCTTGCATAGGGCTCCCTACTCTTTGGGGAGTCTGCTTCTTCCTCTGCCACTCCCCCTGCTTGTGCTCTCTCTCTCAAATAAATAAAATCTAAAAATAAATAAAAATAAAGGAAGGAAGGACAAGAGGGAGGGAGGAGGAGGAAGGAAGGGCAAAGTCAAAAGAGTGAATGCATAATGGTGAAATCTGGACAGGATGTTCTCCAGTCCGCAGACCCAACATATCCTCCCTGTGGGCTGAGGAGAGGCTCAAGGTGAGTTATCACAGGCCGATTCCATCCCCTCTCCCCCAGTCCAGCTTGTCATTCCCCACCCTATCCTGCAGTTCAGTAGGATGGGGGCCCCAGGTCCCAAGCCCTGGGCTGTTTAGGGTGGAGGAGCCCAGTTACTACCAATTCCCCAGCCTTACTGTTCTGGCATGTTTACAGCAGACAGCCCTGAGGCCCTCCTCCAGCGAGGAATGAGTCGGGTGGACAGTAGCCTGGGCTCTGGGACCCGGGGGTGAGAGCCACGTGTGAGGTTTCTACAAACACAATGTTCTAGTGACACCTCTGATCTAGACACACTGACTTGAGACCACTTCCACTCAGGAAAGGGCCGGGACAATGGCCAAGAAGAATGGCAGGCCAGCTCTTAGGGCACAGTGACCAGGCCTCTGACTACAATCTCTGTCTGTTCCTCACACCTGTCCCCATGGCTGACTTCCAGATGCCCTGAGCTCTGAAGCCGGGGTGGGCCAGAGTTCTTCCCAACCTGCACATCTGGGCATGACCCTTCCCTTCCGAGGACCAGCCAGCAGCTCCCATGGCTCCCGAGACCGGGCCCCACGCCTCATTCAGGTGCTGTACCCTCCCCAGTGAACTCCTATTCATGCCCCCGGAGCCCTGGCTCCCCGGCCCCTGCCTCCTTGAAGTTTCATCCCTCAGCCCAGCTTGGAAGCCATCCCCGAACAACCACACTGACAGTGAGGCACCTCCTCTGGGCCACGCAGTGCCCCAGGGACTCCCCCAACACTGCCCTGCCCCACCCCCCTGCCTTCACTCCCCGGCTGGCCAGCCTCACCCCAACCAACAGGGGAGGCGAGCGGCTTGCTTCCTTACCGCTGTGTCTTTGGAGACTCCAGAAAAATGAATGAGGCGAGCCGGAGACCCACCCCCAGCCCTCACTCAGTGTCCCAGGCCCTGATAGCAATGCACTTCCACCCTGGCCCCAGACGGCCAGACCAGGGAGGCTGCGGGGGTGCTTGCTCAGCCCCCAGAGCCCCCACAAAGCCTGTCTTTGTGTGAGCTCACACCCCGAAAGAAGTCCCACCCCCTGGGCTGCCCCCTCGCCTGCCCTCAGAGGTCAGGGTGGGCACAGGGAATGGCAGGACTGCCTTCCCTGCCCCCCACAGTGTCCCCAGCATGTGGGGTTATGCAGGCCTGGGCCAGAGCAGGGGGGGGGGGCTGCAGACTCAGCACCACGTGGTGGGCCCTGAGCCCACAGCATGTGCCTGTTTCATCATTTCCACCAGGCGGTAGGCTGGTTGCCAGTTTGCTGAAGAAATTACACAGGCTCAGAGAGGCTGAGCCACTTCCTCGAGGCCACACAGCAATACAGCAAATGACCGCCTCTGCAGGCCTACTCTTTTCCACCTTCCCCACTTGGTGCCTGCAGATCACCTCGAGTTTTCAAGGGCCAGGAGCTGTTTCACTGACAAATCTAGCCCCACTATTTAGGACCTGCTCCCAGATCTGACTGCGTAGTCAAGCAACATAACTGCCTTGTGCCTCAGTTTCCCATCTGTAAAATGGGAAAGACTGAACTAACTCTGTCCTAGGGCAGAAGATTGTGGCCAACCCCAATGCCCACCCCAGGCTGTGAGCTTCCCCTGGGCCAGGGGCTGGATGCCACTGGCTAGAATTCTGCCATTCAGCTCCCTGAAGGCGTAGCCCCACTTCTCTGTGAGATTCTCTGGGAAAAGGGCCGCAGCAGCTTCAGGCTGCCGAAGGAGTACCTGTGCCTCCCAGATGCCCTCCCACTGGTTTCTCTAGAATGCTCTATTCCGTTCCCTGCACCGGGACCACTCCTCTCCCTGTTACTCATCCTGTAAACTGCTCAGCTAAGTGTCAGTGTCAGAGTCACCTCCTCCTGGAAGCCTCCCATAGCACCCCAGGCATACTCCCATTTTGGCCTTGCACGCCTTGATTTCACGGTTCATCTCCCTGGCCTCACAGTGCAGGCAGGGGCCAGCGCTCCCTTGTTCACACAGTGCCTCCAGTGCTCAGCCCAGGCCCTGGTACACAGCAGGCACCCCATAAGTGTTTACTGAATGCATGAAGGAAAGGACATCCACGAACATCAGAAATGAGAAGGGACCCCTAAGGCCTTGGGTTCAGTCTCCCCAGCTTACTGATGGACAAACAGGCTCAGAGAGGGAAAGGACTTTCCCTGAGTCCAGGGAGGAGGCCCAGGCACCTGGAGCCCAAGGGCTCTGGAGCCCAGGCCTTGCTGCCTATCGGTTGCTGTGTGACCCTCGGGGGCAGGGTGGAGGGGCTCTGTCCCTCTCTGGTCCAATCTGCACGTGCTGGTTGAGCATGTTGGTTCTGGAGAGGAGTTGGGCCCCGAGCAGGACCTTCCTCCTAAGCTCAGAAGGAAAAGGGGGTGGGCGGAGGCAGCTGCAGTCTCCATCCGGGCCTCCACACTCCTAACCCCTCCAGCCAGCCCCCAGACTTGCTCACACCTGGGCCAGCCCAGCTGCGTGACCCCTTCTCCCTGACCCATTGTTCTGCTAGAAACCCCCGATCCAAGCAGGCAGACAAGGAGATGACTACAATCCCAGGGGAGCAGGCCACGGACGAAAATAAACCCCGGCCTTCCTTCCTTCCTGCACACTCCCCCAGGTCCGCGGGCGGGCAAGCCAGGAGGTGGCCAGGCTGAGCCATTTCGGCCCTTCTCGGGCAACACCTTCCCAGGAACTACCGAGGGGCTCCAGGGCCAGATGGTCAGTGTCACTGGTCCGGCCACCAAGGGCCCGAGCATCCCATTTTCGTCAAAGCTAAATAAGCCTGCTAGAGGATGGAGGGCTCGGCTGAACACTCATTCAGTCACCAGGGAGCATTTAGGGAGCACCAACTGTGTGCCAGGTACTGGGGATATCAGGACGACCAAATGAGATCCCGTCCCTGCCTTCTGGGGGACTCCAGCTTTTAAGATGCTGGCCACCTTATTACAAAATAATTCAGGTCCCCCGTTTCCCTGGAAATGGAATCTGCAGACACCACTGTCTACTTGTACCCGCCAGCTTAAAAACAAAATAGGGGGCGCCTGGCTGGCTCAGTCAGTTAAGCATCTACCTTCAGTTCAGGGTTCTGGGATCAAGCCCTGCATTGGGCTCCTTTCTCAGCGGGAGCCTGCTTCTCCTTCTCCCTCTGCCCCTCCCCGAAACTCATGCATACCCTTTCTCTCTCTCTCTCTCTCTCAAAAATAAATAAAATCTTTAAAAAATTAAATCTTTAAAAACATAAACTGATGGTATAAAGGTGGTATTCTTTTTTTTTTTTTTAAGATTTATTTATTTATTTGACAGACAGAGATCACAAGTAGGCAGAGAGGCAGGAGGGGGCAGGGGGGCAGCAGGATCCCTGCTGAGCAGAGAGCCCAATGCGGGGCTCCATCCCAGGACCCTGAGATCATGACCCGAGCTGAAGGCAGAGGCTTAGCCTACTGAGCCACCCGGGTGCCACTAAAGGTGGTATTCTGAGTCAGACTGATTGGGGAAGGGTCTGGGACATCCATCTGGGTCTTTACAAATGGTCTTTAAAAAGCCATCAAGCTTGATGGTCGTAAAACTCTGTGATTTTGCTAACACGCATCAAAGTGTACACTTTCCAGGGATGGGTTATGGCATGTGAATTTATATCTCAATAAAAAAAATCTAGTCTTACTCTAAAGAAGAAACATCAATGGCCAACCAGCAGCTGGAAAGTTGCTCAACCTCACTGGCTGCTAGGGAGATGCCTGTCAAAATCCTCACCACCTCCCCTCACTCCTCCGCCAGTGGGGGGGGGGGCTGTGACTACAGCAACAGGCCGTCATGAGAAACTGAGGCTGGGGGCAGTGAGAAATGGGGCGGCTGCTGTGAAAACCCACGTTTTGGCCGCTCCTCGAACAAACACAGCCTTACCAAGCGACCCAGCAATTCCGCTCCTAGGTAGCTCCCCCAAAGCAATGAGAACATATGAAACACGCAAGCCTTGCACATGCCCGTGCACGGCAGCATGATTCATACAGCCAAACAGTGGAGCCAATTATGTGTCCCTCAGTGGGTGAAGCGACACACACAGCATGTGCATCCCCTACGTGCATGTCCCACAGCCACGAGCAGGAGCGAGACGCCCCCATGTGCGGCCCCGGGGATGGATCGCGAACTCACGACACATAGGGAGGCAACCAGACATAGAGGGCCACATGGGGTGTGAGTCCACGCCTGTGACACGCCCAGAACAGGCTCCTCCATGGACGGGAAGGGGGCTTGTGAGGACGGGAGCTGGAGGCAGACAATGGTCAGTGGGGCGGGGGTGTGTGTGACTATTGATGGGGATGGGGTTTCTTTTTGGGGAGAGGGAATGTTCTGGAAGTTGAGCACTTCAAAGTGGTGAATTTTATGGTATGTGGGTTATACCTCATTGAACTGAACACTTACTATATATATTAAGTGTATATATTTTAGGGACACCTGGGTGGCTCAGTCGGTTAAGCAGCTGCCTTTGGCT
Source organism: Neogale vison (assembly GCF_020171115.1). NCBI lineage: Eukaryota > Metazoa > Chordata > Mammalia > Carnivora > Mustelidae > Neogale > Neogale vison. The sequence continues at coordinate 221,294,648 of NC_058096.1, forward strand.
CAGGTCATGATCCCAACATCCTGGGATCGAGTCCTACATTGGGCTCCTTGCTTGGTGGGAAGCCTGCTTCTCCCTCTGCCTCTGCCTGCCACTCTGCCTGTGCTCTCTCTGACAAACAAATAAATAAAATCTTTAAAAAAAAACCCACAAAAAACAAGTATATATATTTTATAGCTCTCTGCCCCTTACTACGTATGTTTTATGCCTCATATTTAAAATGTTAAATAAATTGAACATTTGAAAAATCAGGGTTTGCAGGTGCCTGGGTGGTTCAGTCATTGGGCACCTGCCTCCAGTTCAGGTCACGATCCTGGGGTCCTGGGATCGAATCCCACATCGGGCTCTCTACTCTGCGGAAAGCCTGCCTCTCCCTCTCCCATCCATCTGCTTGTGTTCTCTCTCTCGCTGTCTCTCTCTCTGTCAAATCAATAAATAAAATCTTAAAAAATAAAAAAAATTTAAAAATAAAAAGCCATAATTAAAAAGAAAAGAAAAATCAGTATTTGGCCCATAGGGTAGTACAAAGAGAAATAAAAGGGTCACACGAGTTAAGATTTGTAAGTTGCTTCTGCCTTGCCGGGCACATAGTAGGCAGCTACCACCGCAGGGCTGCCCAGCAAGAATTCCCCACCTTTGAAACTCAGGCCCTCCACGCTTGAGGATAGAGCACATATCTCGGAGATCTGCCTATGGAGCACGGCAGTGAACTTGTAGCTACAGATTCCTCTCGAAAAGAGCTCCACCTTTCCCCAAATTTACCCAGGAGCTGCAATTCGGGGACAGTCACGGAGTACTAAAACCTTGCAAAAGCCCACTTAACGGTCTGTTTCCAGCAGAACATGAGGAAGTTGTGAGCGTCAGGAGGCTACTCAAGGCACACGGCTGGATGCCTCGTGTCCCTGCTCCCTGCCCCCCGCAAAGCCAGAATGTCCTGTTAGCACCGCAAGCAAAAAGAAAGCCCTCCAAATTTCCAAAATAGTCCCCTAAGACGAGTGTCTCCTCCTTTCAGCAAGGAAGGAGGAGACACCAGTAACCAGTGAGCACAAATACAAATGGGAAAATTTCAGGGAGAGATAAGAGCCAAGGAGGACAGGGAAGTGATGGCCAGGGACAGCAGGTGACCTTGGCCAGGACGGTCAGGAAGGCCTCTCTGCGGTGGAGCTGCCAAAGCTGGGAATGGAAAGACAAGGTCTGGCGGAAAGGTGAGCCCGGCACAGGAAACAGCTGTTGCAAAGGCCCTGGGGCAGGACTGTGCCTGGTGGATTAGAGGAGCAGTGACGATAGTGAAGGCCACTGTCTGGGTCCTCCCACAGCCCTGATATCTCCCCACAGGGACCCCAGACAGGCCCCATGACCTTGGGGGCAGCTTTCCCATCTATGAAATGGGTGTACATTCTTCCCCAGAGCTGTGGAGTTCAGCCCATACCTCGTCTGCCAACCCCAGGCAAAAGCCTTCTGGACTCGGAACTTTGTCCTGTTCCCCAGTTTGGGCACTCCAGCTCCCAAATACCCTGCAAACTGGCCATGGACCCTGATCTTGAACCTCTGGGCTGCTCTAACATCGCTTACCTGCAGAGGCAAAGACAGGAGGCAGGACTGTCCCTGAGCCTCCCGAGAGGTGAGGGGCACACACCGGGGAATGGTGTCCTCCCAGTGGACCCTGTTCCCTCCAGTCCCTGCAGTTTCCAAACCCAGGCCAGCGTCTCTCCCGTTACAGCCACAAGTCGCTCTGTCTCCCCATTGCTCAGTGGGCTCCAGCCTCACCCATCCCCTCCGTGCACACGCTGTGCCGCTCCCAGGGCTGGGGAGCAGGGGCGTTCTCAGCATAAGGGTCCCGCTGCTCAGAGAGGCTTTCCCGAATCATTCACCCCCGGTCTCTACCTCACCCCGCTTATTTGTGACAGTTCATTGTACTGGCCTGTAGATTCATGACTCAGGGTTCCTATGCTAGGCTCGAGGCCATGAAGGTGGGTGATAGGTCTGTCTTAGTCCTGGCAGGGTCCCCAGGACCCAGCCTTGGGCAGGCAGTGGATCATCATCAGAGGATTGTTGAATGACTAACTGATGAATGAATGCAAACCGAAGCACAGGTAATACGGGCAGGAAATGAGGTTGGAAAGCTGCCCGGGCCCTGTTTGTTGCGAGGCCCTGGAGGTTGGGAGTGGGGAGACTCCTCCCGGCCCTCCCCCATCCCACTGGGACTGAGCACACTGCAACCCCGGGTTGAGTCCCACGGCCAAATCGATTCTTGCAAAATGCTCTCCGTAAGTTTCGCCAAACTGGGATCGATCGTTGGGCTCTCAGATGTGGTTGACAAACGTGCAGTTCTGGGCATGGGATGTCACCGGACATTCTCCTTTATGGGAACAATCCAGACAAACGTGAAACAAGGGAACGAGAACTGCATTCATCAGCAACGAGAGCAACAGTCCGTGCCGAGCCAGATGGCAGGCGACCATGGGGCCGGAGAACGTCTCCTCAAGTCTTTTGTGCTTTTCACAAGGAAACCACTGTGGACCCGACACACTGTTGAGTTTAATTCTCATCACTGGCATTCTCTTCATCACTTTCTTGAGTTCTGCCAGGAGCTGGCAAACCATGGCCCACTGCTTGTTTTTGTAAATAAAGTTTTATTGGCACATGGCCGCAGCCATTCCTTCTATACCATCTAGGGCCGTTTCCACACCATAAGGGCAGCCTTGGGTAGACGGAACAGAGACTGTGTGGCTTACAGAGCTGAAAATATTTATTCTCAGGCCTTCATAGAAAAAGTATGCCAGCCCCTGGTCTAGACCATCAACAGGACAATAAAGCAAACCCCGATGAGTAGAAGTTGCCAATTTCCACGGTGTACGTGCTCCCCCCCAGGGGCCAATTTCAAGCTTCCAACTTGATGTCAGCAAAGGTGGAACTGGGAAGAGCTGCTCACCATTTCCACCAACCACATCCGAGAGACAAAAACGACCTCAAGAGTACAGATCGTAGTAAAATATGGTAGAATAATTAAGAAGTTATGATTTTTTACTCTTTATGACATTTGCTTTTTTATGACTTTTATCAACCTATGATTCTCACACCATAAAACACGTCCTTTTAAAGTGTACAACTCAGTGGTTTTTATATATATGCACAGACTTGTGCAACTATTGCCATTATCTAGCTCCAGAACATTCCTCCACCCCAAAAAGCAACACTGCCCCCATCAGCAGTCCACTCCCCAGCTCCCAGCCCTCATGAACCCCCTTCCCGTCTGTGGAGGAGCCTGGTCTGGACGTGTCACCCGCGTGGACTCACACCCCGTGTGGCCTCCTGTCTGGTTCCCTCCCTGCGTGTTGTGGGCTCGGGGTCCATCCACGGGGCTGCGCATGTCAACGCTTCCCTCCTTTTTATTGCCAAATAATATTCTATACCCTCATTTTATATACAATGTAAGCTCATAGTCTGTCATTTTTAATAATGGCTGTGTTTAACAACCCAGCCATAAAAAAACCTGATGAGACAGCAAGGGGCTCTCGTGAGCCGGGCTGGGCCAGTGACAGCAGGCCCCGGGGCCACGGGGAGCCCATCCCTGCCGCATGAATTCTTCATGTCCCACACAAAGGGCATCAATAATTGATGGACCAGCTCAGCAGGGCCGGGCCGGCCTCTCCATCTCACCTCTCCGAGCCCCGGCTGCGGTGGCCCGGGAGGGCCTCTGTCCACAGCAGCAAACGCCCCCGCTGTCCTTGTGCCCGCATGAGACCCGCTGCCGACACCAGGGCCCCCGCGGTGTCGGGCTGTTACCAATCACCGCTCGGAACTCACAGTTGATGCCCAATTTGGATATGGCAAAAGGAAGAGAGAAATCTGCTCATCTGAGGGGCTTGGGGGCCTCAGTGGTTCTCAAACGGGTTCTCCAGAGCCCTGGCAGGGCCCCCCCCAAGGATGAGCCGGGTCTGGCCACCTGCCGGGCGGCCGGGGGAGCCGGACACTGCCAGCTATGGTCAGACTTCCACGGAAGCAGAGCTTGGGCACCGAGCAGGAATGACAGGAGAGCACAGCCCACCCCCTACAGAAAAGACCAGGCCAGGCCGAGGCTCAGGCCCAGCAAAAGATGTTTCACAGCAAGTGGGGGAGGCCCGCATGGGGCACCAGTGTGTCTGCAGCCCCTAGGGGAGTCCCAGCTCCACCCACCTCTCCCCTCTCCACTGCCTGAATCCTAGTTCCCTGAACCCTGGGCCCTCCTTCGGGCTCAAGCTCTCTCGCCTCCCCATCCGTCCTCCCCAAAGAGGCCACCAGAGGGCGCCGGTGATCGCCAGAATCGGGACCCACTTCCTCTGCCCACAGCCCTCCACAGCTCCCCTTTTGGAGGTAAAAGCCCCAATTCTTCCCATAGTCCACAGGACCATGACCTCATCCCCTTCCCCTCCCTCTCTTCCCCTCACTCGCTCTGTTCCAGTCACATGGGTCTCCCACTGTCCCTCCAACACTCCAGGTCCAGGCCTGCCCTAGGGCCTTTGCGTGGGCTGTGTCCTCTAACTGGAATGCCCTTCTCTCAGGTCTCCACATGGCTGCTTTTTTCTTATCATTCAGGCCTCGGCTCAAATGTCACCTTCTCAGGGGTCCCTCTCAGATCCCCCATTTAAACTAACTTCCAGGGGCGCCTGGGTGGCTCAGTGGGTTGAGCCGCTGCCTTCGGCTCAGGTCATGATCTCAGGGTCCTGGGATCGAGTCCCGCATCGGGCTCTCTGCTCAGCGGGGAGCCTGCTTCCTCCTCTCTCTCTCTCTGCCTGCCTCTCTGCCTACTTGTGATCTCTCTCTGTCAAATAAATAAATAAAATCTTTAAAAAAAAATAAACTAACTTCCACATCCCTCTGTCTCTCCATGGAGTTCATGCAGTTACAGGGAAGCGGAATGAGATTTCTGGATGATCACTGTGTTTCCCAAGTCCCATCTGTGAGCCAGGTGAGGGAGGACACTGACTCGGCCTTGGTCGGTGCCATGTCCGTGGGCGCCCTGTACCAGGCTTCGGCTCACAGCAGGGGCTCAGAATCTGCTGAGTGAATAAATGACCTCCCAGCTCTAGAGGGGTCTAGGATCTGAAAGCTCCTCCAAAGGCCCCATAGTCCAGCCAGGGAAACTGAGGCCCAGAGAGAGACAGAGATAACCCAAGGTCACATAGGAGTGCTGCGTAACCTCCTCTGGAGTGGGGGCTTTCCCAGGTAAATGCTCCCCAACTTCCACTACCCCATTGGACAGAAGTGGAAGTTGAGGTCTGGGGAACAGTGTTAGATGATCCCAAGGACTGGGACAGAGGAACTTCCGGGAAAGCTCAGGTGGGGGATCCCAGAGAGTTATCTGGTGGTGGGGGGGTGGGGGTAAGGGCTGCCCACGGGAGGTGCACATGCTGTGTAAGTGGCCCAATCCTGCCCCCCCTACATCTCTAACACCTGGGGCTGTGGACCCCCACATCTAAGTCTCTAACACCTGGGGCCATGGACCCGGCCCCCTCTATATCTCTAACACCTGGGGCTGTGGACCCCCTCCCCTTCTACATCTCTGTCACCTGGGGCCATGGACCCCTGCCTCTACATCTCTAATACCAGGGGTTGTGGACAGCCCCCAATCTCTAACACCTGGGGTTATGGACAACCCTCTGTCTCTAACACAGGGGGCCGTGGACAACCACCTCCGTCTCTAACACCTGGGATTGTGGACCCCCTCCCCTATGTCTCTAACACCTGAGGCTGTACCTGGAGGAGCCTCAGCCATTATTCAGCCTCTGACTCTGGGCGGGGACATTTCAGCCACAACAGCTGGAGCTTTGTCCTCAGGCACTGTCTCCTGGCCCCATTCGACAGTCAGGGACACTGAAGCCTCTTAAACCCACCATATCAGATCACCAAGCAACCAAAAGGCCCCTGTCCTACCCAGGCCTCAGATGAGGAAACAGGTTCAGAGAGCATCTGAGCTGCCCAAGGCCATGCAGCAGGAGGGGACCCCATAGAGCTCCCAATCTGCACCTGTCTGACTCATCTATTCAGTTAGGGACCTCCACCCTCATCAGAGAGGGGTTCAAGCTCCCCACTAGCAGCCGCCCAGTGGTCTGGGCACTCACCTACTACCAGCATCCCGGGCCACCAGGCCTGCCAAGTGGGAGAAGCACAGCCCAGGTGTTTGTGTGGCTGGGGCGACAACTCTTTGTTCTGGTTTCCATAGGTACCGCGTCCCAGAGCCGGCTCTGCTCCTCCCAGCTCTGCTCCTCCCAGCTGCCCAGCCCTCGCCTGGCAGTCTCTTGGCCCAGCCCATCTAGGCAACTTGTTATGTTTTAAAGTCGGTGCCCATGGACCTGGCAGGGCAGTTGAAGGAACAGCCCATGCAGAAGCCCCGGGGCAGGACCGCGTCTGGAGTTTGGAGGAAGGTGGAGGTTGTTCTGGTTGGAACAGAGAGAGTGAAGGGGAGAGAGGGAGGACCAGGAGGAGACATGCAGGGCCCACATTCCTGCACTGACCCTGGAAGCAGCCCTCTTCTCCAGGGATTTTGGTCCCTTCCCATTCTACAGACGGGAAACTGAGGCTCAGAGAATCCACTCGCTTGTGCTGGTAGCATGGTGAGTGGCAGAACGGGAGCCTATCCGTCTGATTCCAGGGTCTGAACTCCACAACCACTAGAAGTGCCCGCACTTCTCCATGGGCCTCCCCAGGGCATCCAGCTCCGCCAGCCGGCCTCAGATATGCTCCGGAAGCAACCTTGGAGGCCCGTTTACAGCTGGGGCTGTCCCTCCTCCAGGAGAGCCCCCCAGGATAGAGGAGGCGGTGATGCTCGCAGATCTAGGTCAGGCCACCTGCCAATTAACTCGGCAGCTACAGTCCCAGTTCACAGCTGACAAAACTGAGGCCAAGCACTGGGAAGCTCCCAGGTGGCCAGTCTGGGTGGGCTTGGCCATGGCTCTTCCGGCTGCCTGGACTAGCCAGAAGCCACACACATTCCCATCACCACACCTTTGTTTGGCCAGGCTGCCCACTACCTGAAATGCCCTCCCGACTTTGGAATCTGGGAATCCGGCCCTAGCACCTGGCACCCTGCACAGCGAAAGGGGCAGAGTCCATCAGAGTCCCCATGGGGGTGCGGGGACGCTGGTCCCAGAGCACAGCCCCACGCTTGGGAGGGCAGTTCAGACCCAATCTGTCTTCTCCTAACCCGTACTGCAGGAGAGTGACCCAGAGCGAAAGGGAGAAACAGGGGGAAACTCAGGCAGGGATACCGATAGGCAGGGGGTAGGCAGGGAGTGCAAGGGCGTGGGGGCGAGAGAGACAGGGCGTCCAGATGGCCCCCGAGGTGCGCCGAGATGGGGAGGTGCCCCGGCATCGCTCCCTCACCTGCTCTCCGGGGCCTGTCCGTCGGTCCGACCGTTGGGGCTCCGTACAGCCGCCTCTGAGGGGCCGTTGGGGCTGCCGCGGGACTCGCGCGGGAGGACTGAGAAGGGACTGGACGGGGCGGGCGGGGAAGCTCGGTCACGCCCTCCCGTAGCCCCGCCCACCGCGGCGGCCCCGCCCCTCCCCCGCCCTCGAGGAAAGGCCCGCGACGGGGGGCGGGCCGAGGGTGTGGAATCAGCCAATGGCAGTGCGGGCGGCGTACGAAGAGCCCAATGAAAGCAAGTTATCAGGAAGGGGGCGGTGTCTGGGGCGGGGCCAAACGGCTCCGGGGGATTCCTCCGGAATCGTGAAACGGGCCGGATGCGGTGTTGAGCGGCTGCCGAGGGGGGTGGTTTGCCAAAGAAAGGGGAGGAAGGAGATCCAGAGTCAAAAACAGAGAGAGACCCGGTGGGGAGGGGGGCAGGGAGAAAGACAGAGAGCCCGAAAGGAAAACAGACCACCTCGCCCCGGCAAGCCCCTTCCTCCCTCGGGGACTCACTTTACCCACTGCGTGTTAGAAACGGGGGCTGAAGCACATTTCTTAAAGCACAGCCCCTAGGAACCCTTTATATCAGAATCACCTGAGAGCCCCTTAAAAAATGCAGAGTGCTGCAGCCCTCGATGGGCTGAGCTGACGCCAGGTTGAAGATAAATCTCCCTGAGCTCAGGTAAATCCTCAGGTGATGTTTGAGGCGATCGCTGGGTGGACAGACCCTGGACAACCCCCCCGGGGGACGCGCAGATCCAGCCTCGATTTCCGTGGGAATGAGCCGGCAGAACACGCAGGAGCCTCCTGGCCGCCAGCGGGTGAGGTGGCTGGGCCAGCTGGGGCCCCCCCAGGAGGATGCAGCTGTGAGTCCTGGGAACTGGGCCCAGGAGCGGCTCCCAGCTCCCCTGCTGCTCGGTTTCCTCCCTACGGCCCAGCTCTAGGTCCCAGTTTTAGCTGGGGCCCAGGGAGGCCAGAGCAGACCAGACAAGTGTTTGTGGCATTCATCCTGTGTGCACTTGGGACACCCACAGCCCCAGCACAGAGTTCTGCTCCTGAGGCAAAGAGAAATGAAATGTCCCTTTATCTCATTTCGGAGAGGGAAACTGAGGCCCAGAGAGGGGCAGTGACTTGGCTGAGGACACACAAACATGGGTGGCAGGGTCAGGATTCAAACCCAGGAGTACTGGTCCCAGTACTCGCCTTCAGCCAAGTCCTGCCCTCTTCTTAGTCCAGGGCTGCTATCCTCTGCGTGATTGCCATCCAGATCCTGCATTCTGGCTGTGGGGGGCATCCTGGGCCCTGCGGGGTGTTGAGCAGTATATCTGGCCCCCCACCTCCTGGATGCCAGCAGCCCCCCTCCTGGTCCCAACAATGTCTCCCTCTCCCTCTGCTGCTCCCCCTGGCTGTGCTCTCTCTCTATCTGATAGATGAATAAAATCTAAAAAAAAAAAAAATGTATCTAATCATTGCCAAGTGTCCCCTGTCCCCTAGGGGGCAGAATCAGCCCTTTGAGACCCACTGTTAGAGATCCATCTCTTCATGCCTCCACCCCCAAACTGTGAGGAACCCTTCTTTGGGTCAGGGTAGCTAATGAGGCCAAAGAGGCAGGGGGAACTGTTTTTAGCATCTCATCAAACCACAGAAGACTGTTTCCCTGAGTGCAGGGTGGGCATGGGTGGACTGTGACCCAAGTGGGTTCAAAACCAGCCTTTTCCTGATCTCCCCGCCTGTGTTCACCTCTCTGAGCATCAGTCTCCGAATCTTTGACATGGGAACAGGAAGGCCTACGGGTCCGCAGAGAGGACAAAAAGTGCCCACAGGGATGCGAAGACATTGGACCAGTTGTACATTGTCCGTGGGATCATAAGAAGGTGCAGCCACTGTGGAGAAGTGGGTCCTCCGAAAGGAAAATTACCATGTGACCCTGCAATTCCCCTCCTAGGTACCCACCCGGAGAGGTTGAAAGCAGGGACTTGGACGGATATTTGCACAATGTCTATACCAGCATTACCCACAGCAGCCGAAAGGGGGGGACAATGCGAATGTCCATCAACAGAGAAACAGATGAACAAAACGTGGTCCATCCACACACTGAATATAATTCAGCCGCCAAAGGAGGGAAGTCCTGATTCATACCACCTGGATGAACCTTGCAAACATGAGCTTAAGTCACCAGTCATAAGAGGACAAGTACTGTCTGATTCCACTTTCTTGAGGGACCTAGAAAAGGGGACTCTGTAGACAGAATGTGGAAACGAGGTGACCAGGGGCCTAGGGAAAGGAGGATGGTTAGCCAGTGTTTCATGCAGACAGAGTTGTGTTGAGGTTGAAGGTGAGGATGTTTGCAACAATGTTAGTGTGCTTAATGCCCCCTGAGTTGTACACGTAAAAATGATTATAATGGTACACCTGAGTGGCTCAGTTGATTAAGCCACTGCCTTCAGCTGGGGTCATGATCCCAGAGTCCCAGGATCAAGTCCCGCATCCGGCTTCCAGCTCCTTGGGGAGTCTGCTTCTCCCTCTGACCTTCTCCCCTCTCATGCTCTCTCTCACTGTCTCTCTCAAATAAATAAATAAAATCTTTTAAAAATGATTATAATGGTAAACATTATGGTATATGTTTATCACAGTTTGAGAAAATGAATAACGTAATATACCCAAGTCGCCAAATTGTATGTTTTATTTTTTTAAAGATTTTATTTATTTGACAGAGAGATCACAAGTAGGCAAAGAGGCAGACGGGATGGGGGGGACAGGCTCCCTGCTGAGCAGAGAGTCTGATGCGGGACTCAATCCCAGGACCCTGAGAGCACGTCCTGAGCCGAAGGCAGAAGCTTAACCCACTGAGCCCCCCAGGCGCCCTGAATTGTATGTTTTAAATGGGTGAATTGTGTGGTATATGAATTACACGTGTTTTTCATAAATCTGGATTTATTTTATTTTATTTTATATTTCATTTTTTAAAAAGTAGGCTCCATGCCCAGTGCAAAGCCCAATGTGGGCAAACTCAGGACCCTGAGATCAAGACCTGAGCTGAGACCAAGAGTCCAATGCTTAACCAACTGAGCCACCCATGTGCCCCTTTAAATTTTTTAAAAAGATTTTATTTTTAAGTAATCTCTATATCCCAAGTGGGACTCAAACTCACAACCCTGAGATCAAGAGTTGCATGCTCTACCTGCTGAGCCAGCCAGGGGCCCCTAAAGATATTTTTTTTCCCCCAAGTGCCTCACAGCACTCCTGGTAATATTATTAGAGCTGGGTTTTATTGATCACTTTTTTAAAAAGATTTTGTTTATTTATTTGACAGAGAGAAAGATCACAAGAAGGCAGAGAGGCAGGCAGAGAGAGAGGGAGAAGCAGGCTCCCTGCTGAGCAGAGAGCCCGATGCAGGACTCGGTCCCAGGACCCTGGGATCATGACCTGAGCGGAAGGCAGATGCTTAACGACTGAGCCACCCAGGCGCCCCTGTTGAGCACTCTTCATAGATTACTTCACCAAAACCTCAAATCCAGCCCGTGATACAAGAATCCCATTTCACAGATGATGAAACTGAGGCTCAGAGGAAGCAAGTGACCTGTCCCAGGTCGTGGCAGAAGTGGGATCAGAACCTGGGGCAGTCTGAACTTTCTGTAATACGTACAGCTCCTCTGGGTGGCCCCAACAGCCCTGAGGTCTCCCCAGCAGGGGCTGTGCCAGTAAAGACTAAACCAGGGGCTCTATCTGGGGTCAGGGACTCCACTCGGAATTGAGGCTCGACCCGGGATAAAGGGCTACATCCGGGGCTGGGGCCTCAGCCGGGATCGCGGGCGCTCAGCGGGTGTCGGAGCTCGGCCCGGAGCTGCGGGCTCCAGAGGGAGTGGGGGCTCAGCGGGGATGAGGCGCTCGGTCGCGGGTCCCAGAGCGGGGTCTCGGCTGCGCAGATTCCGGCCTTGCCCGCCAGGGGGCGTGTTCTGCGCGCAGTTCGGGCCGCCGAACCGTCCCTTTCCCGGGAACGGGTGGCCGGAGCGCGCGACATCCGCGTGCAGGGGCAGGGTCCCCAGGTCCAAGTCTCCCTAGACGCAGCCAGCATCACCTGCACCCCGAGACCAGGCCTCACGCCCCGCTGGGCTGTGTGACCCAGAACAAGCGACCCGCTTCTCTGGGCCTCGGTCTCGCGTCTGCGCAATGGGACCGCGGTGGCGGGGCGTGGGAGAAGAGTGGGGGTAGCCTGCGCTCCTGGAACCTCCCGGAGGCCTTCCTCGCCCCCCTGGCGGCTTCTGCACCGACTCCAGGTGCCTTGGGAGACCGGACCCGGGGGCCAGGAGCCCCGCCCCCCACGCCCCAAGCCCAGGCTACCCCCACCTGCCGCGATCCATCTGTGCCCCCAGCCTGGCAAGACCCCCCCCCCACGGAGTGGGCAGGCCTAGGAGGGCAGGGCAGGAGGGGGCGACACTTGCCCGTGCCCGCACCGCGGCCCAAGCCTGGGGGTCTCAGGGACCCTTCCCGAGGGCACTTAGCGGCGGGGGCGGGGGCGGGGGCTGCCTTCCTCCCGGGTCTCGGGCTCAGCCTAGGCGCGGGGTCACAGCGCCCGCTCCCCCGAGGCAGAAGGAAGGCGGGGCTGGAGGCTGCCGCAGGAATCCCAGCCCTGTGCCTGCGTCGCCCCCTCGCCAGCAGCCGAGCGGAGGAGCGCCTGGGCCGCCAGATCTGCAAGTGGCAGCCGCCGGCGCGTGGGAGGCGCGCGGGTGCGGAGACCCACGGCGGGTGCGGGCAGGCGCGTGCGGTCCCGAAGCGGGCGGCCTGAGCTGCCGCTGCCTCTGCGGGTCGTGAGCCCCTCCGTCATTCCCGGCGGGAGGAACCTTCAGCCCTCGGGGCCTCGGGGGCTTCATCCGGAAGATGGGTGCAGTCGCGGCGTCAGCTTCAGACGTTGGTAAAACTCAGGGGACACCGCGTGGCTGCTCCGCGGAGCCCCCCACCACGCGTGCACACCCAGGCCGCCTCCGCCACAGGCCAGGCAGCAGCGACACGGCTGTGACGGGGAGCACACAGGCAGCTGGGGGAGCCCATACTGGTCACCTGACGCCACTGGGGATCGGGGGAGGCTGAGACTTTTACGGAACAGCGGAGTTCGCCACGGGGGAGAGGTGGGAAGGAGGGCCCTTTTTAGTCTTGCCTTGCACACTGCGGGCGAATCGCAGGTCCTCTCTGAGCCTCTGTTTCCTCGTCTGTAAGTCAGACCCACCATATCCATCTTCTGGGGGCAGTTGCAGAGGTTGGCAGAGAGCTTGCAGGAAAGTGTTTAACCTGTAGGGCGCGCCCAGCGTCAGGACAGCGATTATTATTTGGGGGAGGCGTTTAGCTCTGGCCCAGAGCGGCCAGGCTGCCAGGAGGAGGCGTAAAGACATTGTGCAAAGGATGGACGTGTTGATGGAGGGAAGGCTCCCCAGAAAGGGAAGTCTCCTGAGCAAGGGTACTGGGGTTGGGAAGTTTTGGAGGCAAAGTATGTGTGTCCTGATGAGACCACAGGGACCCTCGAGACATCAAAGTCTGGGATAAAATCCCGGACTTCATCCTGAGGGCAGTGGGGAGCCTTGGAGGGTGTTAGAGTCCGAGAGAGAGATTCAGGTATCGGGAAATTCATCTAGTAGCCAGTGTGGAGTGGACAGCAGTGGGCCAGAATGGAGCTGCTAGGCCAGGGAGGAGGGGCTGTAGGGAAAGAGGGGGTACCCTGTGACTCCCTGCCCCAACTGTACCCCATAGGATGGAGCAGGAAGTGTTGGCGTTCTGAGCAGAGTGGACAGCAGGCGGAGCCGGGGTGTGGATGACCTGGCTGAGTAGCCTTTCCCTGGGAGAGGTAGTGGGGTAGAGACAGTCGTGGGGGTTCATTGGGAAGATAGGGGAGCCAGCAGTCTGGGGAGATGGCCGGAGTTGAGGACAAGTTACCGGCAAAGAAGGGTCAAGGTCAGAGTTGGGGACGAGGCTGGTGTTGAGCCAGATTCGGCTGTGACTCCCCCACCTCCCTCCTCACACCCGGCCCCCTGGGAACCCGCAGCCTTGTCTCTGCAGGCAGGTCCCCTCAGGTCACCTGCTTCCCTACAGGGCTGTGTCACCACCCTCTCCCCCACCAAAGGAGCTGCCGTCCCCCAGGGCCCAGACTGACCCCACTCAGGAAGAGGCTGGGAAACCCTCAAGGTCCCCGCCCCTTGCTCAGATCAGCGTCTGCTCCAAAATCTGCAGCGGTTCCAACAGGCTCCCCTAGACCTGAGCGGGGTGCCCTGTGCCTGACCTCCCCTCCCCCCCACACCGACAAAGTGTTCTCCTAGGTTCTCAAGGAGGCACTGGCACACTTTCGGCTCCTCCATATCCTCCGCCAGCAGAACCCACCTCGCCCTCCTCAACTTGGTGGCAAGACTGCTCCGTGAAGGACCGGGTTCCGCTCCCCAGCACACACACCCAGAGCCATTTCAGGCTTGGGCTGAGGGACTCTGTCTGTCCGTCTGTTCCTTCTCTCTATCAGCCGGGGCTATTGAGGTCCCTTCCACGCTGAATTGTGCAAAATCAGGGGACTGGCTGGGTCCACCCATGCGGACGGTTTCTGTACCCTATAGAAAGTCACCGGGGGGGGCACCTGGGTGGCTCAGTGGGTTAAAGCCTCTGCCTTCGGCTCAGATCATGATTCCAGGGTCCTGGGATCGAGCCCCACATCAAGACCCACATCGGGCTTGCCACTCGATAAGGAGCCTGCTTCCCTTCCTCTCTCTCTCCGCCTGCTCTCTGCCTACTTGTGATCTCTATCTGTCAAATAAATAAACAAAATCTTTTTTAAAAAGTCACCAGGTGTCAGTGGGAACCCCGAAAGAGAAGCTGGGGCTCCCGGCTCTCCCACCCTAGGCACTTTTGGGGGCCTTCATGCATTCTGCACAGGTTTCCTGAGCACACGCTTTGCCTCACCAGGGAGCAAAATGGACAAAATTCACCACCTTCATGGTGGGGACACGAAACAGGACCACTGCAATCATTTACAAATTATAATGCTGTAACATGTAATCAATACCATTGTATGTAATGATCATATAATCATTACGATTATAATGATCCCAAAGGCAGTGAGGGCTCGGGCCACGCAAGGTCCCATGCTGGGGTTTTAGTGGAAAATGGGAGAAATCCCCATGAGCTCTGGAATTTCAGTTCAAGATCATGCCCGGGGTTGGATTCTTAATCTGGACAAATGTACTGTGGTTGTGTAAGGTTCTAACATTAGGGGAAGCTGGGTGAGGAGCAGAGAGCTCTTTGTGCTGCCTGTGTGACTTTTCCATAAATCTAAAATTATGCCCAAAGAGAGGAAAAAGACAAAGAACGAGGAACGGCAAGGGCTTTTGACAGGGAGAGCCGACGTGGGCGGGGATGAGGAGACAGGTGTGGAGGGAAGGCAGCATTAAAGCTGAGTTTCATCGGATGTGTGGGTTCAACAAGGGGGAGTGAAGCAGGAGAGTTCTGGGTGGGGCGGGGGGCTGTGCAAAGGTCCTGCGGTGAAGTAGAATGGTGTGTGCAAGGATGCAATGGAAGGAAAGATGATGTGGCCAGAGCCCTTGGCATGGCGGGTGGAAGGTGTCTCCAGCCTCCTCATGCCTGGCATCCCCCCTGGGGCGGAGGGACAGTGGCCTGCTTGAAGGTGGGAGTGGGAGGCACCAGAGTGGGATAGAAAACTCGCTCTTGATGCTCAGGGAAATGGTGCTAATTTATCCCCACTGCTGTTCTTGGCAGTGTCCCTTTATCTAAACCTTTTTAATGCCAGGCGCTCCTAAATGTCTCTACTCTGGGGCGTACATGAGGCTGGATGTGGCCTGTGTGTCCCCTTGGGATGTTTGGGACAGCTGGCGAGCATGGACCCATCCATGTCTGTGCTGTGCTTCCCCGCTGGCTCCCACACCTGGCTGCTGATGGGGGCTGGGGGCTCAGCCCTTTGCCACATGGGCCTCCCCGTGGGCCGCTTGAGTGTCCTTCCAACATGGTGGCTGGCCTGCCCCAGAATGGGCCAGGAGTGGGAGAGAGCGCCAGAGCGCAAGGAGGAAGGCATATGCCCGGATGTCTCCATCTCAGAAGTCACACACTGTCACTTCCGCCACATTCTGTTTGTTAGAAGTGAGTCACTCCGTCCAGCCCACATGCCAGAAGACGGGAATTAGACTTCACTTTTTGAAAGGAGGAATATCGCAAGATTTGTGGGCATATTTTAAAACCACTGCAACCTCCCAGATGAACTATTTGCAACCAGAAGCTTGCCTCAAGGTCTGCTTAGCTCCAGGACGAGATGGAAAAGCTAGCCAGGAAGGGAAGGCGGCCAGTAGGTGGGGTGTCACGGGCAGGGCACCTGTCGCCGAGGGCACCTGTGGTTCGGTCTTGCTGAGGACCTCGAGGAGACACTGTAGAGTGCGCCCCAGCACTGCTCCAGTCCAAGTCCAAGAGCAAGGAAGCTGGGGTGTTCCTCCAACTCTCTAGCAGATTGGTGGAGGGCTGCTCCCAGGCACATGGGCTCTGGGTACAGAGAGAGCCCCGAGGCAGAGCACTGGAAGTGTTTGCAAGAGCCATGAAGATAAGGGCCCCTGGGAGCACCTGCTTCCCTGTGACTCAGTGCGAACCAAGGGGAGCCAGCCCTGCGACTTGATTTTGGAATTATAGGAAAGGAGTCCAGATATGGGCAACACCAGGGGGAGATCTGCCAAGGGCCAGTCAGGCAGGTGAGTCCCCTCGAACAGAAGCCAACACGGGGCAGCAACAGAGCTAAGTCATAGACTGAGAGTGAGTTCTGAGACACTTTGATCAAGCTGTGCCTGAAGCCCCCAGACTTTCTAGCTTCTGGTACTTGTGAATCCAGCAAAGACGTCTCCCCCATAGCCCTTCACAACAGGTATGCAGGGGTTGCGTGTGTGGAACGCAGGGGCTGTGCATCAAGAAAAGTTCCATAGCCTCACAGACCTCCAGAATAAAAACCTAAAAGGCGGTCCCCATCCCTTTAAGTGCCCAGTTTTGTGCTGGGAGATCAGGGACCCAGTGCAGCCTCATCCCCAGAGCTGGGCCTCAAGTCTTGGGGAAACAGAGCTCTACACAGATGCTTCCAGCAAAGGGAGATCCCAGAGCTCAGGAAGCAGAAGGGAGAAGGAGTTTATCTGTGAGGGTCCCAGTAGGCTACTGGAAGAGGGACATTGGGCTTTGATGGCTGAATAGGAGTTTTCCGGGAGACAGTAGTTTGGCAACAAGAGTGTTTGAGAAAGAGGGAATCACACAGGCAAAGGCTTAGAAGTATGAAAACAGTGATTAGCTCATAATGACTGAGTTGGTTGGAGCTGGTGGGCAGACGAGAGATGGAATTTGGGTTGGAGGATCCACAGGGACTATGAAAATCAGGACCCGAGTCCCAATCCCAACACAAAAAGCAGGCACAAAGGAGTTCTAGTGGCTGTCGGGCCCTCCCACAAGTCCGTAATCACTTATTCCGTCAATAAGACTTGACTACATGGGTTCAAATCCCTGCTCTGCCAGTTGCCTGCTGTGTTCCTCTGGACAAATGACTTGTGGTCTCTGAGCCACAACTTTGTCATCTGGAAAACGAGCACCCACTGTGTGCTGGGGGCTGTGCCGGCTGGGGGTGCAGCTGAGGACGGTCTCCGCCCTCCGCAACCTCACAGCCTAGAAACTAGGACTGCTGCTGTGAGCCAGGCCGTTCCGGATGGGTTTCTTGTGTAATCTGCCCGGCGACCCTGGACAATTGCATTGGGCGCTCTCCTCCAGGGAGTGGTGCGTTCCAGAACCCTGTCACCCAGAGGAGCGTTTCCCGCTCCCCTTCAGATCTTTGTCCTGGCTGAGCCTGCCCACAGCCACTCTTCCTTACCTCCTGGCCCGTCCCCCCTTCCCCCTTTCCCTTTCCCTCCCTTCCCTTCCCTTCCCTTCCTGGGGAACCATTTACTGCTCAGGGGTCATCTGAGAAGGTAGCTTCTCCCTCATCCACTGCCCCCCCACAGGCAGAATCAGGGCCTCCTCTGGGGTTCTCAGAGCCCCTGGTGCCCGTCATCAAATCCATGATCGGCCTGTATTCTAGAAACCCCATGACGCGTCCATCTCCTCCATTGGCCTGGGAGGCCCCAGGATTGGATCTATCTTCCTCTCACTAAATACTTGTTAAACACCTTAAGGAGACTTGTTTCCCCACTTTGTGGCTGAGAAAATGGAGCCCAGAAAAGACTTCTCCAGAGTCACAAAGCAAGAGAGAGTCTGAGCCAGAATTCAGACCCATGCATGCCAGACTTCCTGTCCAGCTCAGCGGGTTCCTTCCCCCTGGGGGCCACTCCTGCTGTCCTCTCTGACCATCTTTCCCTCTCATAGCTTGGTCTGGGCAGCCTCTCTGGGGTCCTCACTATTTGCCTGAGATCATCCCCCCAAGAGCTGCCTGCAAAACCCCAAAGGGTCAAGGCAATCTGGGAGGGCTTCCTGTAGGAGGGAGCTCCTGGGCAGCAAGGTGTGCTGGGGATTGCACCTGTCAGACTGGGACATGTGACCTTCCCATTGTTCGCTCATCCTCACCTCTCCTGGAGGCACAGGGCACAGGTGGGAAATCTAATTCTATCACCATCCTCACACCCACCCCTCTGAGTGACTTCACTGGGGCGAGCTGGGGGTGCGGCTGACCTCATCCTCCCACCTTGAGGAGGGTGTGTGTGAGCACAACACTGACACCATAAAATAATAACTCAGCAGCCCCACGCCCAGCCAGAATCTGGGGCAATAAGCACCTTCTGCATATTATCTCAGAATCCTGGTCATGGCCCCTGGAGGAAGGCCTTGTTAAGGTTCTTCTTTACCAGATAAGAAAACTGAGCCCACAGAGAGGGAACTCCCTAGCCTGGGGACACACAGCAAGTGAGACAGAGCTGGACTGGTCTCCCTTCAACCATTGTCCTCCCCTTCAATGGCCACCTCCTGGTGGCCACCGGAGGACACTGTGAGTGCCCAAGTCAGGTCCTGCCCTCTTCTGCCCAAGGCACTCGAGAGCTCCCACCTTCCTAGGGGTAAAAGCCTAAGTCCTTCCCTGTAGTCCCCAAGGCCCTGCAGAATGTGCTGCACCCCCTCCCTCCCTCTTCTCCTCCCTCTCTCCCCCTCGCTCACTCTGCTCCAGCCACAAGGGTCTCCTCACTGTTCCTCCATCATGACAGGCAGGTTCTGCCCCAGGGCCTTTGCATGAGCTGTGCCATCTGCCTGGGAGGCAGTTTCCCAGAAAGCATCAATAGAGCATCATCTTCTCAGTAACTGAGGGTGAGGAGGTTGGGGGAGACTCCCGTCCACAGATTAGGAAGAGAGTAGAGAAGACAGAATCCTTTCTGGTTTCCATCTCTCCTCCCCTCCTGGAGAATGAGCTTCAGCCCGCCTGTGCGGCGGGGTGGGGGTGGTCACGGGAAGTCCTTCCCTTTCCAGGGCATCAGTTTCCCCGTCTGTAAAATGGACAAGCCCCATTTCCCAGACCTGTGCCAATGGTTTCTTCCATCTCACATTTCCCTATATCCTTGATGGTTTAATTCGTATTTTCCCTGAAACCCATTCACCCATTTAGAACATCAATACCTGTACTGGTTTCTAACCCCACCTTTTTTTTTCTTTCTTTCTTTTTTTTTTTAGTCATAGAGGTGAAAGAAAAATCAGCCTCCTGATCATAGACAGGAGGTGAATGAAAATACTCCGAGTCTCGCTGGTTGGGGCAGGCGGCAGCAACACGGGTCCCGTGGCACGTGGCTGGGCTGGCAGGTGCTGGGTGCCCCCACCCCCGCCCAGACCCAGCTGAGACTGGAGAAGGACGGAGATGACATTTAAGCGGAGTCTTTGCAGATGGACTTCGAGGTTATTTCATACCCTGCCGAGCACCCCCGGAAATCACGCTGCGTGTGACAAGGGCCATGTGGGACGCTGCGCAAGGCTGGCCCCGAGATTCTAGGGCTGGGAGCCGAGACGTCAGCCTCTCGGGCAGACCTTCCCTGCCGGCCGACACCAGGCACTCTGCCTCCCTGGTCGTGTTTCCTGCCCATGTCTCCCACTAGAGTTTGGGCTCCGTGAAGGCCAGAGTGACGGTCTGCCTTGTTGCCTGCTGGGTCCCCGGCACCTTGAATGGTTTGGCATACAGGAGGCGCTCCATACGTGTTCGCAGCGTGAGTGAAGGCGTCCATGTCTGCGTCTTCTTATAGTTGGCAGAATAATGATCCCCCCCCCAAATGATGCCCCTATCTAATCCCCAGAGCCTGTACCTATGTCACCTTGCTATGGCAAAAAGGACTCTGCAGATGGGATGGAATTAAGAGTCCCGGATGGACAGGCGGTCCGGGATAGTCGGGGGAGCTCGCTGCCATCACAAGGGTTGGAACAAGAGGGACGGCAGAGGAAACAAAGGACCCCACCAACGCAGTTTGAGAAAGACTTGACCAGCCCTTGCTGGCTTTGAAGATGGAGAAGAAGACCAGTGGCCAAGGAATGCAGGAAACATCTAGAAGCTGGAAAGAGCAAGGAAGTGGGTTCTTACCTGGAGACTTGATGTTAGCTTAGGGGTGTGCAGGATAGAGTCCGTGGGAAGAAGAAGTCTCCAGGAAGAAGTCCAGAAGAAGTCTCAGGACCCCAGAGAGCCACATCCAAGCCTGATGTCCACTCAGCAGTGTCTGCTTGATGCCCGCTGTGTACCAGCGCTGTTCTGGGCGCCGGGGATGCAGCAGAGCAGAAAACTGACCAAAGTCCCTGTCCTCTTGGAACCGCCCTTCCGGTGGAGGAAGGCACATAATAAACAATCTAAAAAAGAACATAATACAATGACAGGTGATAAGTTCCCTGACCAAACAGGGAACAGGTTAGCAGAGGGACAGAGTGTTTATGGAAGGCATCCCTGAGGAGGCGACATTCCAGCAGGGAGGTGAAGGAGCTGAGTAGAGAGTCACGTGGATATCTGCAGGAAGAGTGGACAGAACAACAGTACGTGCAAAGGCCCTGAGGCATGAACTCTGGTGAGCTGCTATTTGGGGGACGGATGGAGATGGTGGGAGGGGGGCATTTCATCCTTACTGAGTGCACACAACCAATGCCCCAGAGAATCCATCTTTAGTCATTGTCCTTAGGGAAATACCTTGCCAAGCACCTAGAGGGATGTGTAAAGGCTGTTCTCGGCAGTACTGTTTGGACTACTAACACCAGGAATTAACCTAAAAGCGCATCAAGAGGAGAACGGGAAAATAAGAAGGCACGTTCACATGATGGAACAAGGTAATCAATGATGAATTAATTAGATCTATACAGTGATAACATCTGACCTTCCCTGAGCACCTACTATGGGCCAGGCGCCATGCTAAGCATTTTAGACGTGATGGCATAGAACATCTCTTAGAAAGCCACTCGAAACTGCAGGGAGGATTAATGTCTGTGTTTTCTGCCTGCAGCAGCTTGAAAATAGGTCTGTGAATTCCTCACAGTTTCTTCAAGAGACAGAACCTAATTCCCCTCTCCTTGAGGGCACGCTGGGCTTGGTGGCTTGCTTTAATGGACACAGCAAGGCAGAAGTGACAGTGAGTGTCTCCGAAGGCTAGGCCATGATGGCACCGCGCTCTCTTGTTCCTGGACCCCTAGACGGGAGGGGGGGCAAAGCCAGCCACCAGGTGATGAAGAGGCCCCGCCCCCCAAAAGACATTTGGGCGGACCACTCCCGAAGCAACCTCCCCCACCCCCAGGCTGCAAAGGATTTGCTGTTTCTTTTTTTTTTATTATTTTTTAAAATTTATTTTTATTTTTTAATTTATTTGACAGAGATCACAGGTAGGCAGAGAGGCAGGCAGAGAGAGAGAGGAAGGAAAGCAGGCTCCCTGATGAGCAGAGAGCCCATGCAGGGCTGGATCCGAGAACCCTGGGATCAAAATCTTTAAGTCATCTCTGTGCCCAGGGTGGGGCTCGAACCCACGACCCAGACATCAAGAGTCACTCGCTCTACCAGCAGAGCCAGCCAAACAACCCGGCTTTGTCTTTTTGAACTGTTAAGTTCAGGAGTGTTTTGTAATTCAGCAGTAGGTAACCCTATATTAGACGAGGGAACTGAGGCACAGAGAGGTTAAGTCACTTTCTCAAGGTCACAGAGCTGCATGTGGGGAGCTTCAACGGGATCCCAGCCAGTCAGAAATAAAATGCCAAGCCTGGGCGGCACCATCACTTAAGTGTGTGACTCTTGATTTTTTTTTTAAGATTTTATTTATTTATTTGACAGAGAGAAATCACAAGTAGATGGAGAGGCAGGCAGAGAGAGAGAGAGAGAGAGAGAAGCAGGCTCCCTGCTGAGCAGAGAGCCCGATACGGGACTCGATCCCAGGACCCTGAGATCATGACCCGAGCCAAAGGCAGCGGCTTAACCCACTGAGCCACCCAGGCGCCCAACTCTTGATTTTTTTGACTCAGGTCATGATCTCAGGGTCCAGTGAGTGATTGAGCCCTACAATGGGCTCCACACTAAGCTTTCAGATTCTCTCTACCCCTCTTCCTCTGTCTCTCCCCCTGTTCACGCCCTCTCTCTAAATAAATAAACAAAATCTTCTAAAAAATTTTTTTGAGGAGGAAAAAAGAAACAAGTTGCAGAATTCGATTCACCGTATGAGTACGTTAATGCATATTTTTAATACACAAAACAAGCCTATTCACTGTTCACGGCCGTGTGTGTGAGCGCGCACACATGTGAGCTTATGGGACTGAGTAAAAGGAAGGGGGGGCTCAAAGGAGACCTCCTCCTTAGCTCGGATGTCTTGTTTGCTTCTTACAAGATGAAAAGGACCCGCTGCAAATTAAGACAAGTGTTAACCTTTCATTGTCATCCTGACTGGAAGATACACAGGTGTTTGCTAAATTCATCTTTGCACCTTTTTTCTTTTTTCAAACATTAAAAATAAATGGAGGATTTACACGGGTGGGGCAGAAGTAGGAGGATGTTTTGGGCAGAGGCCCAGGTTGCGCAAAGGCCTTGGTGGCAGCAGTGAGCACAGCCCTGTGGGGTATGAGGAAGCCTGGAAACTTCTACCCTGGGATGGAACATTGGGACCAGCCTCCAGCTCCAGATGGAGTAATTCAGAATCTCCCACATTGTAGGGGGTGGGCAGGGTGGAAGGTGGTGGTCGGAGTTAAAAGCTCCCCAGCTGATTCTAGTATACACGCGGGGTTGGGAATCATCGGATACACGGTCTAGTGCAGTAGCCACTTAAAACATGTTTGCTGAGTGGTAAATGAATTATCTGGGGAGGGTGACCGAGATATCAAAAGGGATGGGCGGGCAACGTCCAATTCCTATAATTGTACTTAATGACTCGACGTCAAGAGCCTAGGAGTATTCCAGGAGATGGCAAATGTATAAAGAAAATGTACAATGATGGCATAGAAAGTGAGTGGGAAGCTTTCTGAGCTGAGGTGGTCAGGGAGGGATTCCCAGAGACGGTGATGCTGGAGCTGGGACTGAAGGGTGAGAGGCAGCCCTAGCGACTAGGGGGGAAGTTGTGCCAGGCAGAGGGGACAGCAAACGCAAACCCCCACAGAGGTGACGAATACACAAACAGGCAGTTCCAGAGCAGGGTGACCAGGGTCGGGCTTCAAGGCGGAGGCCCCTGGGGTCCAAGTGTGAATTTCCCAGACTCAGTCCTGGCACTCCTCAGCCAGAAAGCACCTCTCACCCAGCACCCTGGGAGATGCCACACCTGAATGGAGGCGTTTATTCTGTTCCAAGGGGAGTGGTGGTGAATGTGATCACCCTGTATCCATCCAATTTTAAATTTAGCCCAGTGCACATGGGACTCAGTTTGGGGAAAAACAAGTAGTTATAAAAATGCAATCCCATTCTCTTTCACGGGTGGCAGAGGGAGTGGGGCAGGACGATCTGGGGGTAGCTGGAGGGTGAAGCAGATGTTAAGTGTGGAGTGGAATCACAGAGTCAGGGCTGCTGGGACAGGGGCTTTCTGGGGTCCCAGACCCGGGCTCTCACCTGTCCAGTCCTGCTCTCACCCCAACAGCTCAGCCCCCACACAGCCCTGCTCAGAGCGGCCAATCCAAATCCCAGGCTCCTCCCAACCCACAACCGCCCGCGGCTCCCCCCGCCCTGCGAGCCAAGCCCAAACTACCCCTTCTCTGAGTCCGAGACAGCCACCTCCCCGCCTGTCCCCACCCATAAGCCTCTGCCTCCGCCTTTCCCTCCGCCTCTTTCCCACCCCTTCTAAAAACAGATGCCAAGGAGGAAATCCTTCCTGTTGTCTTAATCATCTCTGGCTGTGTAAGAAGCGACCCCACAGCGAGAGGCTTTAAGCACCACACATTCCTCCTACTCATGGTTTCTGCAGGTCCACAACCAGGCGTGGCGTAGCTGACTGTCCTGCTTCAGGAGAAACCGGGTTGCAGTCTCATCAGAAGGCACAACTGGGGCAGGCTCAGCTTCAAGTCGGCCCCATGCATGTTGGCAACATACGGTTTCTTGCCAGGTGGCCTTCTCCATCAGGGCAAGCAGGTAAGAAGAGCCAAGGAGAGAGAGAGTCAGGGAGAGGTTTGGAGGGAGAAGGCAGAGGGAAAGAGGAAGGGAGGGAGGAGAAGGGAGAGGAAAGGAGGGAGTTAAGGAGAGAGAGGGAGAGGGAGGAAGTGATGGAAGGAAGGAGGGAGAAAGAGGGAGAGGGAAGGAGGGAGGAAGGTGGGGGGAGGGGGGCAGAGAGGGAGAGGGAAGGAGAGAAACAGCAAAACGGAAGTTACACTCTTACATAACCCATTTCATTTCAGAAGTAACTTTCCATCACTTTTGCTGTATTTCATTGTTTAGAAATGAATCATTGGCCCACTTGCACCAGTCGGAGGAGATTACACAAGGGTGTGATAAAGCAGGAGACGGGGGTCCTTGGAGGGTCATTCTAGAACTGGAGCTTATTAAGGATATCACTTTATGCCCAAGCCATGGAGTTCTACACAACTGTTAAAAGTGATAGAGGAGTTTTGATTTAGAATATTATCCTGTGACTTGTAAAAATGCGTGTGTGTGTGTGTGTGTGTGTGTGTAGGCATCCCTCATCACCCAGAAAGAGTCCTGTCTCAGCCTTTGCATAAAGTCTGCCCTCTGCCTAGAATGCTCTTGTTTTGTATCTCTGCATGGTTCCCTCCTTCATCTCCTCCAGGTCCGTGTTCAAACTTCTCCTCAGAGAGGCCCTCCCTTACCACTCTCTGTCTAAAATAAAAATTCCCCTCCCTGACCCCCACCCTGCTTTGTCTTGTCCACAGCACAGCTCACCACTTGACCTTGTTAATCCTCCCTCTCCCCGTCTGGAATGTTAGTTCCATGAGGGCAGACACTTTTGTCTGTTTTGTTCACTCTGGTGTTCATCACCGGGCACACAGTAGGTGCTCAATAATGGTAATGGGACAAATGAGTTTACACACACACACACACACACACACACACTTTGACTAATGTCAGCCCCTCCCAGCAGAATCCTGGGTGCCCACCCCACCCCAGATCCTGGGACATCAGTGGTCTTGATCCTGGCTGCCGGCTTCAGCCTTGTTGCTAGGCAACCCAGTGCTCTTGACTTCCCCAGCCCCCACAGTCCACACTCCCTTCTGGGGTGGAACAGATCAGCTCGTCCCATCTGCCTGCACCCACCCTATGCACCCCCAATCACCCTTCCTGGGAATGTCCCCATCCATAGTGGTCCCCGCGACCCCATCTTTCATACACCCTAGTCACCTTCCCTGCACTGGCTTGCTTGTCACCCAGTGAGGTGGCACTCTTGCTGTCCCCAAGCAGATGAGAAAGCTGAATCAGTGGGGGTCATACAGCAAGCTGGGCCCCTGGGACTAGCACCTGAGGCTGCAGGGCATTTCAGGCCAGTTGCTGTGTGACCTTAGGGAGGCTCCATTCCCTCTCTGATCTCTCCACCCCCACTCCCCCAGAAAAGGAGAAGGTGAGGCCACAGGATACATTTCAATTCCACCTGCCAGCTCTAAGTTGAGTACCTGGGGAGGCGGGGAGCAGATGGAGGGCCCCGGAAATAGAGGGGGGCCCCACCTCAGTAGAGAAGGGAAATGTGGAGCTCAGAGATGGGCAGTGCTGGGGAAGGGTGCCCAGCACCTCTGAGATCCCTGCTAACAAAGACTAAAATAGAATGTCAATGGAGAGAGGAGAGTTCACGAGAGAGGAAGGGGGTGCTTCTGGAGGAAGGTCAGACAATCACCAACCCACAACCAGTGAGAGAAGGGTAGGGGGGGGCCCACAGTGGAGTGGGGGAGGGCAGGAAGGGGAAGGAGGGGGCAGGGAGGGGGACAAGAAGAAGAAGGTGAGGGAGGGTGGGAGGGGAGGCAGTGAATGAAGCAGGTGCTGCTCCATGGGAAGGACAGAGACAGACGGGAGAGAGAGGCAGACACAGAGAGACACCGAGGTTCAGAGACCCGCACAGATAAGGGGAGCTGGGGAGAGACGTGCGCAGACCCAGGAGGCTGTGGTCCACCTTAGAGACTCAGTGACGGGCACATCACATGCGTTTGGTTTGCTGTTCTGTGTTCTCTCAGAAGTTACTTTGGTTGCCCAGGCAGGTCCTCGAGCCCAGGAGGTTCCCCCGTAGACCACTCTCCAGCCCTGGAAGCCGGGCTGGGGTGGAAGGATGCTGGAGTTGCTTGGGGAGGGTTGTCTAGAGGGGAAAGGGAGAGGAGGCTCTGATTTGGGTGGGAGGGTGAAGGTTGCGCAGGAGAGGCACTCGGAGCAGAGGCGCTAAAGTGTGGGTAGGTGACCAATCACTAGGAAGAATCAGATAGGAGAAGGGCATTCCAAGCAGAGGGAACACCCTCTGCAAAGGTCCTGGGGCAGCATCAGGCCTGCGATGTTGGAGGAACAGCAAGGAGGCCCCCGTGGCTGGAGGAGAGTGAGTGAGGGGGGTGAGAAGGCGGAGGGGAGGTCAGGGAGGGGACAAGGGCAGGTCCTACAGGGCCCTAGGGGCCACGGGGGAAGGGGGACTTGAGCTTTTATCCCCAGGCAGGTGGGAGCACTGGAGGGCTATGGGCAGAGCAGGAATGGATCTGACTTAGATTTTAAATTGATCATTCCAGGGGCTCTTGGGTGGCTCTGTTGTTGAGCGACTGTCTTTGGCTCAGGCCATGATCCCAGGGTCCTGGGATCGAGCCCCGTGTTGGGCTTCCTTCCCAGCAGAAAGCCTGCTTCTCCCTCTCCCACTCCCCCTGTTTGTGTTCCCTCTCTCGCTGTCTCCCTCTCTCTGTGTCAAATAAAGAAATAAATAAATAATCTTTAAAAAAATAAATAAGTTGATCATTCTGAATTTCTTCATGCTGAGAAGAAAAACACACACCTCAGATATAAACGACAAAACATTAACTATTCCTTGACTGAGGTGATCTTAATGGGATATTATTGTCTGGACTTGGTTTAGAAATATATAAATCTCCAAATACAAATCAAGTAATAAATGAGCGGTGACAAGTTGAACCTGATCAGTCGCCAACTCCAACACTGGGGCTGGACCCGCTGACTTTGGGACAGCCAGGCCCCCCGCCGGCCTGCACATCTGACCCTTTCCTGGGCCTGGGAGACCCCGCTGCTGCGCCCTCACCTTGAGCCTCTCTGGCAGGGAGACTGGCTTCTTCCCTGAACTTGAGTACGAATGCCTCAGCTCTGAAGGCCTAATTGTGCATGAAATCCAATCGAATTATCAGGCCCCGATGAGCAATTCCCAAGATTATTTAGCTCAGCGAAGTAAATAATGACATTAGCATTCTCCTTCAGCTCCTGAAGCCCCTCATCACAGTCCTACACTCTAGTTGCCTGCACAGTCTCTTGCCTGGCTGGCGGGAACAAAGAACACAGTGGCAGGGGGTGCTCAAAACCCAGATGTCAGCACTGGAGGAACACATAATGCTTTCCCACAGATGGAGAAACTGAGGCCCAAATCAGGACATGTCTGAAGTCACACAAAGAGTTAGGGTCTCTGGAATCCATCTCCACTTCTTCTGCCATCCCTGCAGGCAGTGATGTCCCACGTGGGTCCCCCACTCTCCTCTCCATCCCTGGGGGAGTCCTGATGGGACTCAAGAGTGGCATGGAGAATGGAGGCAGGTGCGTGCGGGGGGTGGTGCACAAACCCAAGATCTTGTCTTGTTGGAAGATACAAAAAGACACTGATCAACCTTCTGCTATGCTAAGCTAAGTATAAAGCTTGAAAGGTACAAGGGAGACTGTCCAAAGGACAGGAAGAGAATGAATAATTTCCAAAACACTTGAAGGAATATAAAAGGAAACAAAGAAAATTCAGCGAATTCAACAGAAGGTTGGAGAGGAGATAAAAAGGAAGCAACAGGAAAAAGTCACATTGAACAGAAAACACAGCTGAAGGAGGTGATGAAAATACATCCACATATGTCTGTAAATGCAATAAATGTAAGTGGACTAAACTTAACACTTGAAAGGCACAGACTCTCAGATTGGACACATAGGAAGAGCAATAAACAAAATCCATCTCATGTGTTTTTGAAGACACGCACCTAAAACAGGATGCTACGTTATCGACAAGTAAATTGCAGAGAAAAAGGAAAGAGATGGATGGGAATCTATAGAATAAAGGGGACTTAAAGGTAAACCAACCAATTGTGTGTGTGGACCTTATTTGGATTCTGCTTTAACCTGTAGGGGAAGAACTGTAACATTTCTTACATAATTGGAAATTCAAAGACTGATGGGCTATTTGATGCTTCTATGGAAGTATTGTTAAATTGTTAACCAAGTGTCCTTATCTTTTAGAGATACAAACTGATCTGCATATGGAAAAATTATGTGGTGTTTAGAATTTTCATCAAAACAATACCAAAAGAGGTAAAAGAGGATCAGTCATGAATTGATAAATTTGACATTGATTATGGGTAGCTGGGGATTCTTGTCGTATTTTCTCTACTTTTATATGCGTTTGAAATTTTACATAATAAAGTGTTAAAAAGAAATGATGCAAATAAGCTTAAAAGTCAAAGGATAGAAGAAGATTTTCAAGGCAAATATGAACCTCCCCATAAGACTTTAGAATAATAAATCAGACACCCTTCATGAGTGGACCCTTACCAACATGTCTGCTATAGTCCCTTCTTCAGTTCTTATAAAGACTCTTTTCTCTGGTTCTCACCCCAGGCCCTTTGTACATGCTGTGCCCCCTCCCTGCACCATGTTCTCTCTGCTCTGGGCAGCTTTCCCTGATCTCCATACTGGGTCAGATGCTTTGCCTGCATCCCCAAAGTACCTGGGGGTCCCCCCATCATGACCTTCATCATCCTAACTTATAAATCCCTGGTGTTAAGTCCATCACTCCTCTAGGACTGGAAGCCCGCCCCATGGAGACAGGGCCACCAGACAGTCTCAGCCACTGCAGTGAACCCAGAACTCCCATCACAGGGCCTGGCACATAGTAGGTACTCAGTTCCTGTTTTCTGGGACAATGGACCTGTACCCCTCAACATTCCTCCCTATCTGTAGACCTTGGATCCCACCCCCCACCGCCATCACCCTCCCACACAGGCTCTGAGAGGTATTGGAGAGAAGCAGGGAAAATGTCCAGGAGTTTGCAAACAGTAAGAGTATCATAAACGTGGCCTCCCCCTCTCAGTTCAGGCCTTGGTGGGACAGATATCCCCCATCTCATCCCCCCAGAGGGGCTCGTTCCTCCTACAGAAGCACCATGTCCACCAGCATCCCCTCTCCCTCTGCCTCCAGGTCCCCGTTAGGGCTTCTGGTACCCAGGTTTACGTAGAGAAGCACCAGAGATCAAACTCTCCCCATGCCTAGATCTCTTTGCCTTGGGTCCTTGCAACAATGAAGAATTGGACATTTTCTCCTTTTCCAGAGAAGGTTTGGAAAGATCAAGGTCCAGTAACCTACTCCCTAGGACCAGTCCCAGTGCCCAGCAGTCCCTGTACACAGTAGGTGCTCCATAATTGCTTGCCAAATGAATGGACACTTACTGAGTACCTACTGTGTGCCAAGCAGTACTCTGGCCACAGGAGACGCTGTGAGATCCAAGATGGGCAGAGTTCCTCTCCTGGAGTTGACATCTCATAGGGGGACACAGACAAAAATCCAATACATGTTCAGAACATGTACCTGGAACCTCAGAATGAGGTCTTATCTGGAAGTAGGCTCCTTGCAGGCATAATCTGTGTAATCCCTAGGGGAGGACCCTGAGACGGAGTCATCCCGGACTTAGGGCGGACCCCACATCCGTGGAGTGGGGTCTTTGTCGGAGAAAGGGAAGGAAGATTCAGACACACGGAGGTTCGGCCACAGGAGGACAAGGGCAGACACTGGGGCTGCACAGCAACAAGTCAAGGACCCCCAAGTTTTGCCTCAAAGTACTGGCTTCAAACAACGCACAGGGAGTGTTTTCAAGGTCTGTGGCCCGAAGTCTGGCATTGGTCTCCCCAGGTAAAAGCCCAGGTGCAGGCGGGGCTGGTCCCCTCGAGGCTTCCGGGAGGCCACCCTGTCAAGGCAACTTCCAGATTCTGAAGGCCAGCGGTCCTGGGCTGGTGCCCCTCCTCCCCCTTCCTCTGCCTTCCCAGCCAGCGACGACCCATGGGGCCTTTCTTGCATTCCTTTGCTTCCCTTTTATAAGAAACCCTGCGATTACACTGGGCTCTTGCGGATAATCCAAGATAATCTCTTCATTTTAACCCCGACTGATTTGCAGCCTTAATTCTACCTGCAGCTTAGGCTCCTTTTGCCATGGAGGGGAAGCTGTATTCACAGGTCCCCCGGGATTGGGACACGGACCTCTCCCGAGGAGCATTAGCTTGTTGTCCGAGGCTGGTTAGACAGCTTAAGACAACCAGAACGCGTGGAATAACTCCTAACCGTGCCACAGTATTCTCTCTCCCTTCCCCCTTCAGGACTCACTTCTATGCATCCTTCAGGTCTCAGTCTGTGGATCACCTCCTCCAGGAAGCCTGCCCTGATATCTGATGACCCCCTCTGGTTCCCGCTGCTGCCCTTGCATTAGTTCATTCCCATCGTAGCTGTTAACACCCTGGGCGGGTCCCCTGGTGTCCTGTCACTCCCATTGGACTGTGAGGCCCCTGGGAGGGCAGAGCGGTGTGTCTTGTCCCTGTTGTGCCCTTGCCCCCAGCCCAGACCCCGGGGCCTGGGCCCAGCCTGGCTCAGCCCAGCGGCTGCAGCCTGCAGCAGCTCTTCCAGCCTCCTCATTAAAGGAAGCCTTTTACTTAGGCCTTGCTGCCAATTCTAATTGATTGCCTGCATCCCCGGGGGGACTCGGGTTCTCGAGGTCGGCAGCTGGGCGGGGGGCCAGCCCACGGCAGGTGGGAGGGGGGCCCCCTGCTCTAGGAGAGGGAAAAAAAAGGTCTGAGGGCTGGACCTTGTTCCTACCTGCTCTCCCCTCTCCAGCCCCCCGGGGACTGGGGCACCCACTGACCTGCACACACAGGGGCTTCATCCCCGGCCTATGTGAGCCCGGGTGTGTCTGATCTTCATACATTCGGTTACACCAAGAGCACACAGAGATGCACACGGACGCGTGCACACGCAGACAGCCCCCCAGCCCACAAGATCCAAGCAGAGAGGCAGCGCAGCGTGGGATTATGTGGCTCCATCAGAAGAGCACGCGACTTCCGATCTCAGGGTGGGGAGTTCGAGCCCTGCATCGGGCGTAGAGATGACTTAAAAATAAAATCTTAGGGGCGCCTGGGTGGCTCAGGGGGTTGAAGCCTCTGCCTTCAGCTCAGGTCATGATCTCAGGGTCCTGGAATCGAGCCCCGCATCGGGCTCTCTGCTCGGCGGGGAGCCTGCTTCTCCGTCTCTCTCTGCCTGCCTCTCTGCCTACTTGTGATCTCTGTCTGTCAAATAAATAAAAAAAATCTTTAAAAAAAATAAAATCTTAAAATATATATATATATATTTACAAAATGCTTAACACAGAGGCTGGCGTATACTCAGTGTTCTATAATGCTTATTATTTATGCAGCTGGCAAGTCCTGATTGAGCACCGACTGCATGCCAGGCCCAGCAGTTACAGCACACGCTTGTCCTAGCTGAGCTGACCCCTGGATGGGGGCAGGGGAGGGGAGTAGCGCCTAATAAAGCAGTCGCCGTTGGAGCATGCTGGAATGACAACACAGGTGGCGGAAAGCACGCATGCACGCCTGTGACCTGGAGAGATAGCTTCCCTGAGGGTCTGATTATTTTCATCTCACAGATGGGGTAAATGAGGCTCTGAGACAAGAAAACAATGGGCTTGTTCAGGACCTGTGGCCCCAGGACCTTTGCACTGTTGCAAGTGTATTTGGGAGATTCTTTCATTAATATCTGGCACAGCCTCAGTGAGTTCCCAGAGCCCCACATAGGCCTGGCATACAGCAGGCACTCAATAAATGTGCAATGGCGGAAAAGCACCAGCATTCAGAACCACGTCTGGGATGTAGCCCCTCCCAGAATAAACTGTAAACTGGTCACTGGGGGAACCCAGGCTGGGGGGACTCCCAACTCCCCACCTTGGTTTGATCGGGGGGCATCCCTGCTTGAGCAGCTTCTAGAAGCTGGTTCCAGCTTTCATCCTCCCTGGAGAGCCTCATTACGGCTCCACTCGGCCTGAGAGGCAAGAATCTGCAGCCTCCTGGGCTTTGCCACCAAGGCATGAAAATAGAAACGACGCCTCCGCGTGGACACCCTTGGGTCTAGACCCTGGGCTCCGAGCCCCTGGCGCCTGCTGTTACTTTTAGCCCTTCCTTTGTGGGCTGAAGGGAATGACAGACTTTGGAGCTGTTTGGGATTTGCCCAAAGCATCAGGAACTGATAATAACCGTCATTAGGATAATGATTTTAATTATTATCTAATAAAAGTACATTTAGCAGTGTCCGTTTGGTGAGCGTTTACACTGTTCAAGACACTTGGCGTCTTTCTAAAACCTTTTTGTTGATCCCACATTCCACTCCAGTGACCACTCCACTTTTCTGCTCTTTATTGAGAAATTCTGAGTTGTCTGTCTAAACCAACCCTCTCTCCCTCCTCTGTTCCCCAGCCTCCCTCCAAATCTGCCCCGGTGGGGCTGTCCTAACGCAAAGGGAAGGTGGGTCCTGTCAGGAGCACATACATTGGTGGCTTCCCCGGGCAGGTGGAGGGGACAGCTGGGTCCCTTCTCCCCACGGAGAAGCTGCCCTCACCACACTGGCCTGGAGCCCACAGCCCCCCAGTACCCAGAGGAGTTGTGGCCCAGGGTCGGTGGGGCGCGGGTATAGAGGCTTTGTTTCCCCACTCTCAAGGGATTATCCGGACAGGTTCAGAGTTGGGGGGTCTTCCCACCTCAGGGGCTCGGGTGATCTCTACGGTTCAGGTGGTTCAGGTGGAGGAGAGGGGGTGAGCCGGGAGGCCTCCGCACAGTCCGACCAGTCCCAGCCATACCCAAACGCAGACCTGGGGCTCCCCAAAATGCTCCCGGGCCGGTTTCTCCCGGGCGCTGTGGGCTTCGCTGACGAGCCCAGCGGTGAGGTTTGGGGGACGCGGGGAACCCGGCGTGTCCAGCACCCTTTGTGGGGTCTGAAGAGGAAGGAGGGATGGTAAAAGGGTTGGGGGACAGCGCAGGGAGAAGGTTTCCCATGGCTGCGCCCACTAACCTCTCTCCAACCCGGGGCAGCGAGACCCGCCTGCTGCCTGGGACCCCCTTCCCCAGCTGTGGCCCCTCCCGGGGAACCGCGCCGCCTCTGTGTCCCGGCTGGACGGGCCAGCATCGCTCGGGCTTTGCCAGCGTTGCCCAGAGACCGGTGGGCAGCGGGCGGGCTCCAGCCCCCTGCGCGCACGCCCCCTGCCCGCCCAGGCCCCCAGCACCGGGAGCCGGGACAATGGGCAGGGCAGAGGAGAGCCCGGGCGGGCGGGGCCGGGGGCCTTGGGGGCCTGGGAACGCGGCTCGGGGTTGGTGTGCGGGGAGGGGGTCTTGAGATCAGACGGGGCCTCGGGGCGGCGGAGACTTGGAGATGGGGGCTCCGAGGGGGGCGGGGCCTCGGAGAGAGCGGGGAGGCGGCCTGTGCCCCCCCGTCCCACCGCGGCTCCCGAGAGCCAGGCCGCTCCCTCCCCCTGGCCGCGAGGCTCGTGCCGGGAACAGGTGTGGGGGGTTCTGAAGGCAGGAGTAAGGGACGCAATCCCTTTCGGAAGTAAAGCGACCTGGGCCCTCACCGCTATAAATACGAACACAGCTGCCTGGGGAGGTGGGGGAAGAGATCGGAGGGAACCTGGAGGGCCCAAGAAGAGAGGAGGGGGGTAGGGTGCGGGCCGGGAGGAGACCCTGAGCCCTGGGGACGAGGTCAGGTTTCTGGATGGACGCGAAACCCGGTGACAGGATACACTCCTAACCCCGGAGTCCAGGGGCCCCAGGGTAAAACAGAACGGAGACAGGCGCTCCAGCCGTCAGCCTCCCTGAGCCCCTCCCCTCCCTGAGCCCCTGCCCACTCTGAGCCCCTTCCTCTCCCTACATATTTTGTGACTGAAACAGCCAGTGCGTCTGAGGTTTCCCTCCTCTGGGGGCACCCTGTGCCGCCCCATTACCCAGCAAACCCCTACAGAGACACCCCCTCCCATCTGGAGCACCAGGTCCAGGGCTACATCAGGCAGTGACAGGAGGACTCCATCCGCGCATATCCCCTTCAAACCCCGGGGCAGACCTCTGTCTCCTCCCTGCCCATCAAGGGACTGATTTTGAAATATGGGCGGGCGGGTAGAAGTTCCGACTCCGGTCTGTCATCAACACATCTTAGTATTCAACAAGTACCTATTGTGTTCGAGCCTGTGCTGGGGGCAGGGAACAGAGCCCCAGCCGGAAGGGGTCATAGTCTAGTGGGGGAGATGGTTGGTGGGTTGTAGGGTCAAGGAACGGCGATGGAGGGCTTCCGAAGCCGGTGGATTGGGGAAGGTTGCTCACGGGAGCTGTCATCTAAACAGGGCTAAAGGCTAATTGGGAGGGCTCAAGGGAGGCCGAGAGGACAGCAGGTGCAAAGGCCCTGAGGCGGGAGCAAGAGCCCCTTGGCTTACAGCCCCAGCTTTGCCCTGCTTCCCGCTGTGGGACCTGGACGAGGGACCATGGCTGTCTGAGCTTCAGTTGCAGGGTGGCTCAGGAGCGGGCTCAGCAGGGGCACGTGTGCTCCATAAATACTCGCCAAGTGTTGATGAGAGAACAGGGGGTCTGGAGGATTGTGGAGAGGAGGCTCGTGGCCCTTGTCTGGAGGTGGCTTCGCTGGGGTAGCTTTTGACCTCTATTCCTGGCCAAGGTGCCCCCTTCCCAGGGGCCCCTCCTGCCTGGCCCGCCTGTCCTCGCCAGCTGTCCCTCCATGTGTACGGCCTGTCAAGAGCAGGAGCCTGTTCCGGGACATCCGATGCCTCGCTTCCCAGGGATTTCAGAGGAGTAGAAGCACGGAAGTTCAGCTGCCGTATGGGCTTAACCCTGGAGCCTGGGCGCCGGGTCCTCAGAGGCCCGACGCCGTCCCTCTTGACCCTGTGGAGAGGCCTGGCGCTGCTCCCAACCGCAGCGGGAAAGACCCCGCTTCAGCTCCCGGCTCTGGCATTGCCTGGCTGTGTGCCCTTGGGAAGGTGGCCCCCCTCTCCTGTCGCTGTCCCCATCAGCACTAATAACCACCACCCCAGTGCTAACCGGGGGCCCGGAGCCCCGTTTACAGCCTTTCTATGAATGAGCTCTGTCTTATGGCAGGATTCTGAGCTCTCCAGTCCCGTTGACCCCCATTTCACAGATGTGAAAACAGAGTTTGAGGCGAAAGAAGCCAACCCAGGATTACCAGTAGCAAGTATTTCCAGCCGCGAGCCTTCCTGCGATGGATTCGCGCATCAAATTCTCCCCCAAATCCAATGAGGCCATGGGAACCCTTGATAGTAGTCCCTTGGAGCAAAAGCAGAGACTGAGGTCCAGAGACGCTAAGCCATTGGCCCAAAGTCACCAGGCTGTAAAGCTGGGACCCACTGGGGTCAACAGGACACTTCTTGGGGGCCTGGGGAGTGACGCCTCTCCCCCGGGGGCAGCTCCATGAGCAGGGCTATGATGATCACGGCTGTCTTGGCACCATCGCGATCTATACCTGTTAAGAAAACATACAGAAAGCTTGGGGAGAACAGGAGGTGTTCTTGACGTCCCACGGGAGTATTGTCTAAAATGGCCCCCACAGATCACTTTCTTCCCGCTGCACTGCCCACTGTGCTGTCACTGGCCACAGATGACTGTGCAATGTCAACGGAAGTCAACTGCTACAGTGAAATTGCAAGACCAAGTCCTCACTCACACTAGCCAACAGGTAAGTGCTGGAGAGCCCCCACGGCTGCTGGCTGCCGTGGATGGGGCCGAGTGGGGGCAAGCTTGGATTTCGAGCACGTCCCTCATCACGGAAAGTTCTACAGGGCAGCTTTGCTCCACAGGAATAAACCTCTGTTTGACTTTGCTCCTTCGCCTCTGGTGAGAGCCCAGGCCCTGGGAAGTGACCGTGAACTTGCAGATTGCAGAAAAGAGAGCCCCGCTCAGGATTTGGGGGCATGGAGGACATTCGCCAGCTGGGATCTGAGCTAATCTTATTCTAATGATCTCTAAAAGGAAAAACCCTGATAAATATGCCGTTCCTCAAACGCTCTTAGAACCGGCTTGACCATTTAACTGGTGCCCTGAACGATGAGTTAATCAACCCTTAACACGTTCTTACGTAATCAGTCAGGTTTTCAACTTTTTGAGGATGGTACACTGACAGCCCGATTTTGCAAATAGGGAAACGGAGTCTGGCTCCCGGCCTTCCTCCTCTCAAGCCCAGGGGCCCAGTCCCTGCACACCTAGGCTCTCCACACCCAGGCACCCCCACACACACCCTCACCCCACCACCCAGCTCCAAGAAGCAGCCCCAAGAACCTGTCTTCCTCCTGCAGCAGCAGCGGAGAACCAGGTCAGCCAACCGCTGGGACATCAAAGGGAATCTATAAATACAGCCGCAGGAGGAAAAATAGACACTTTCCTAGCCCCTCCCGGGCTTGCCTGTCTCCCACTCCGGATCTCTCCTGGTCCAGCTCCCGCTCCAGCAGCTGGGCCAAAGCTCCCAAGCCCCGGGACCCCTACTGGAAAGCAGTGCAGGGAAGCAGCTAATGGTGCCTTGGTTTCCCTAATGGGCTCAAACTCCCCACCAACACCCACGCCGCCCCCACCGCCACTGAGAAAAGAGGAGCATCATTGGGCCCCTTGTCGCTGGGAGGGGCAGGTGGGATTCTCAACCCAGAAGTGGGGATGATGAGGTTGTCAGATCAGAATCTTCAGATCCGAGAAGCCTGACATCTTCCTTCCTTCTCTTAGGGAACAGATGGCAGGGCCAAAGCAGGCAGTTCAACTCGGCCGGGGCAGTCAGGAGGGCTTTCTGGTGGAGGTGATATGAGCTGACCCCAAAAGAGAAGGGGAGAGATGGGGGTTGGTGCGGAGCCAGGTTGGGGAAGGGAGAGCGTTGGGGGTCCTCCTGGCTTCTTTCTTCTTTCACTCCCCAAGTCCCTTGTGTTTGCATCCAAAATACCTCTCCTATTTCTCTCCATTTCCATGGCCCCTGCCTGGTCCAGGCCCCTGGGTTGCTCCCTTAGACTAGTGCCGTCATCTCCTCCCTGGACCCCTGGGGGCCATGCCTGCCCTGTGTACGTCTCCAAACCACAGCCAGAGGGACCTTTTATAAAGTTAAATCAGATCATCTCACTTGGGCGCCTGGTGGCCCCGTGGCTAAGCATCTGTCTTTGGCTCAGGTCCTGATCCCAGGGTCCTAGGCATTCTTCCCCCGAGCCCAGTTTTTACAATAATCTGAGATATTTTAGTCATTCATGTGTTTTCTTATTTTGTGTCCACGGGTGCCCTGAGAAGGCAGAGATCCGCTAGACCTCACCGTCATGGGCCTCAATTTCTCCATTTGTAGAAGGGGGTGGACTTAGGACAAGCTGTTCCCATGGGGAGGTTGCCTGCCTCGTTCGTCATTAAAGTTAGTATTTCCCTTGCCAGGTTCTCCAGACTCCCGCAGTCATTATGCTAATTGTGCAGGTTTTATGTAAGTGACATGAGTGTTTATTCCCACCCCTCTCCACCACCATGCCCACTAGGGGCGGAACTGGAAGCTGGGGAGTGGGCAGCACCAGGGATGCCGGAGGTCGCGGCGGGGGGTCTCCTGCCCCCTACTGCACGCTGGCATCACGGGAGTCACCTTCTTACCTCCACCTCCACTGCGGCCTATTGGAATCTTCTGGAAGGGGAAACCGAGGCCGGACAAGGGGAGCCACAGGCCTCAGGGATGGGATGAGAACTGGCCCATTGCTCTGTGGAACCCTGGATGCAAAGAGGCTTCCCGGGGCGTCTGGGGGGCTCAGTGGGTTAAAACCTCTGCCTTCAGCTCAGGTCATGATCCCAGGGTCCTGGGATCAAGCCTCGCATCGGGCTCTCTCCTCAGCGGGGAGCCTGCTTCCCCCCTCTCGCTCTGCCTACTTCTCTGCCTACTTGTGATCTCTGTCTGTCAAATAAATAAATAAAATCTTAAAGAAAAAAAGAGGCTTCCCTGAAGCTTGTCTGGACCTTACCTAGGACCTCGTTGTCTTTACAACGAGTGCCTGCTTTGTGCGGGGGTTCTGTGCTGGGCGGTGTCGGTGCTGTGACCAAGCCCAAGAGCTTTGACTAAGACCCTGGGGCTTGCAGTCTGGGGTGGGTAGGGTTCAAGCTGAGACAATAATGCTGGGAAAGGAGAGGTTAGTGGGGAGAGTCTGGGGAGAAGGGAGGCAGCAAGCAGGAGGAGGAAACGGCATGGGCAAAGGCCCTGAGGCAGGGGAAAAGTGGTCCCTTAGGGACACAGTGCCTTGCACCACCTGCCCCCACCCCCTCCCCACCCTTCCCTGCTCCTTCTTTCCCCCTCTCTGGCTCAAGGTCAGGCTGCTCCAGCCACATGCCTCCCCCAACAGGTCAGGCACGGTCCTGCCCCAGGGACTTTGCACTGGCTATTCCTCCCACATGGAACTCTCTTCCTCCACACACCTACGCGAGTTTTCCCCTCACCTCCTTCGAGACTCCGTTCAGATGTCACCTCCTCCATGAGGCTTTCCCTGACCACCTGTTTAAAGTCCCTCCCACCCAGCACTCCCCATCTTCTTTCCTTTAGCAGCGTGCTCGCTTCGGCAGCACATATTCTTTCCTTTAGCATCATCTGGCCCAGAGTAGGTTTCACATGTTAATACAGCTTCACATCTGTCAAGCCCGTTGGAACGTCAGCTGCATAAGGCCAGAGACTCCCCTGATCGGTTCGTTGCTGCGCCCCCCAGTGACTGGATCAAGCGGGGCGTCCAGTAGGTGCTCAGTAAATACTTGTTAAATAACTGATTTTTGTCCTGCCCTGAGCCCCACACTCTGCCAGGACAGGACTTGGCTCTGTCTCGGTCCCTACTGTACCCCCAGCACCGCCCAGGAGAGCCCGGTGCAGAGTCGGTGCTCGGGAACCGAGTTACCTCAAGAAATCGATCCGTGCGGGGCAAGGCCTGTGGGCTCAGCTCTGTTTCCTGAAGACTGTGGAGGTCCTGTGGCCAGAGCAGAGGAGCCCCCCCGGGGAGGGGGGGGCGCAAGGCCACGAGAAGTTGGAGAAGAATAGGAGAGAAGCGTGAGCTCAGCGCCCACCCACTGGCACCCCCACACGCTGACGTCAGTGTCACCTGAGTCGAGAGCCCTGGTGACAATGACCGAATTGCCACCAGTTGAAGTCATTCACACACACACCCTCCACTGTCGCCGTCTGGTTTTTCTCTCCATAACGGTTTTGATTTTCCTTTTATTTTTATTGTGGTAAACTGTACATGATGTAATATTTATTGCTTTAACCATTTGTAAGTGTTCCATTCCATGACATTAAGCTCTAAGCGCATCCGTATTGTCAGGCAGCCACCCCCTCCGTCTGTCTCTTTCCAGAACTTTCCACCTCCCCAAACAGAGGAGACTCCATCCCCACGAAGCATGGGCTCCCCACCGCCTGCCCCAGCCCGGCTCCCACCGTCTACTCTCTGTCTGTGTGGACGGCACTCCTCTGGGGACTGGGAGTGGGGTCCCACGGGATGTGCCCTTCTGGGTCTGGGCTATTTCATGAGCAGACCATCCCCCAGGTTCATACACGTTGTAGCGGGCGTCGGGACTTCCTGCAGAGAGTACAGTCATCCCACCCCTGGCTTGCTTGCTCCAAATGAAGGGCAGCTCACTACTTTATTATTGATTCAAAAATAGATTAACGAGACAATTTTAGAGAAAAGAAAACAGGGTGGGAAGAGCTGCCCTATCTCCCCAAAATGCTCAGAGAATGTCTTTGGGAGAAACAAACGCCGGCCAGGCACACGAGGATCTTCCCACGCAGAGCAAGGAGCAGGGCAGAAGCCCTAAGGAGGGAGCTCTGTGTGTTCACTGGGCTGGGACGGAAAGACCCGGGGAGGGCAGGTTTTAAACAGGGATAATGTGACACTTTCCCCCCTCCCCTCAAGGAACCATGGACCTGAGCCCTCTCTGTGCCTCTGTTTCCTATCCATATCCAAGGACAGACCCCGGGGAGCTCAAAGGTTCCTGGAGCCCTCCCTATACACTTCTCACTTCTGGGGACCAGCTTGTCCCTTGCCTCGTTTGCACTTGGGGGAGGGGGTTCTGGGACAACCTGGGCCTTTGGGGGGAGGAGCTGAGAAAGTGGCTGTAAATGCTCTAGTTTCCTTACACATCAGGCTGCAAATCCTACTGCTTCTCTCTAAAGTTTCCTGGGCCCATGGAGGACGCTTTTAGCTCCTGCCAGACACAGTGAGCCCAGCCCCTGGTCTGAGGGGCTGGAAAGAGGGTGTCAGGCTGGGCAGCCCTCAGCCACTCCCCACTAACTGCCTGGCTCAGGGCCTAATGTGCGCCTGGGGCCTTGCACACAACCTCTGTAGGGGAGGGGGAACTGGACAAGCTCTGAGACCAGAGGCCCTGGGTTCAAATCCCTGTTCTGGCTGAAAATGTGCAAAGAGCCTGGAGCCTACAGTGTACACTGTAGGAGCTTAATCAGTGCTCCTTTAGTTATTATTTCACTGGGCGCCCCTCCCCTGCTTAAGGGGTGACCTCCTCTTGCCCTATTTTGCTTCTGACACTGGGTTCCCTACTGAACCTCGGTTCCTCCCTCCATGTGACAAGGACAGACACCAGAGAGCATGTAGGTGCCTTCATTCATTCATTCATTCATTCATTCATTCATCTGCTCAACAGGCTTGCTGAGTGTCTACTATGTGCCAGGCCTTGTCCTAGCCCTCAGGGACCAAGCGGAGACCAAGGCAGACTCCAGCCCTTCCCTGGCACAGCTAACTGGCAGGGAGTGTGGGTAGGGTTGGAAGAAAGTCAAGTAAATGATTAAAAAAAAAAATGCCACTGGTAAAAAGTACAGCAAAGCTATCACAACAGAGAAAAGGGTGGTGATTTTTATTATTATTAATTTTTATGGTCGCCTCCCTTCAGTGGGATTTCCATTTTATTTTATTGATTTATTTTTTCAGTAATGTCTACATCCAACATAGGGCTCAAACTCACAACCCCCCCAATCAAGAGTCACATGCTCTACCAGCTGAGCCCACCATAACCCCCAAGAGTGGCGGTTATTTAGATGGGGTCATGTTGGGGCAAACATTAAAATGAGACCTAAGGAGGCGAGGGATGAGGTGAGGGACAGGACTGCTCAGAGATCTAGGGGAAGAGTATCTCCGCCAGCCAGCAGACACAGCCTGTGCAAAGGTCCTGAGGCAGGAAGGACTTCTGGAGGAACAGGGAGGAGGGAGGAGGTTGGTGTGGGGAAAGGCAGAAAGAAGGAGGTGGGAGGTCACTTTTGGGTGAAGTACCAGGGTCACGGTCCAGGCTCTTATATATACACCAAGACAGAACAATCATATGCGCCTTCCCCATGGCTGCCCTCTGCCCTCCAACCCTCTATTCACGCCCATATCCCTGAGATTTCTGAATAGCAAGCATTTATGGAGTGCCTACTGGGTGCCAGGCACTATTCTAGGCAATGGAGATTCAACATGGAACAAAACAGTGCTGTGGGGGAAACAATGTGCCATATTTGGTTGTGACAAATAAAATGAATCAAACCAAAGCAGGGTAAGAGGACAGACAGAAATGGCACAGCTGTCACTGTGGAGGTGACATTTGCACTGAGACCCGAAGGGTGGAGCGTAGGTCATATTGGAGACAATATTCCAGATGGGGAGAATGGCAAGTGCAAAGGCCCAGAAGCAGAACTACACATTTGAAGCAGCCTCAAGCCCTTGAGAGCTACACCCCCAACATTTCAGAGTGGAGCCACTTCCTCTTCCTCCAGGAAGAACCCCCCTGGATCCTCAGTACTTCCAGTTGAGAGTGGCACCCAAGGGGGCTGAAGAAGCAAAGGAGGGAGGGTCTGCGCCAGGCTCAGAGGGGCCCAAACACAGGGCAGGGGGTGGCCATCAAGACCCCACTCACTCAAGTGAGTGACTGCAAGTCACTTGCCTTAGGAGCCTTCCAAAAGCTGAGGGGTCCCTTGCCCCTGGAAATTATTAAAAGCATCGGGTTCAAATTCCAGCTCCATTTCCTGGCTATGTGAGCCAGCAAGCCATTTCTCTCCGGGCCCGTTTCCACCCCTGAAAATGGAATAGTACCCGTGCTGTAGAATCCTGGACCTGCACACAGTAGGCGCCGGATAACGGTAGTTCATCATTGTCATTAATGCATGCACGGGCATGGGGCATTTTCTGGACCGAAAGCCCAGGCGTGCTGTGCCCAGGGGTGCTCTGGAAAGGGCCACACCCTCTCTGGTCACTAGGTCTCCCAAATCCTTCAAGAGCTGTCGGAGGGTTGTGAACTTGGGGAAGGGTCCAGAAGCGGAGCCCCACCCCACCCCGCCCGTGAAGAGGCAGGGGTCAAAAGGTAAGGGGCAGGCGGGGGCAGAACCATGCCCCCGCCCCCAGGCGCGCGCGCGCGCGTGCAGAGACGCGCGCGCGCACACACACACACACACACACACACACCCCTACCCACCCACAATGGGTTCTAGGCGGTTAGCTCTGCGGAGGGACCAGCTGGGCGGATTTAGCCGGCGCATCTGCCGCCTGAGCAGCTGCCGTTCTGGGGGGGCTGGAGGGGGATATGGGACTAGGGAAAAATCTGTCCGAGGAGAATCGCGTCTGCGCTGCCCAGCTGCCGCCTCAGGCTGGGGGGACACCCCGAATCAACCCGGACCCCGGGCCCCTCCCCTGCCGCGGCCACCCCCACGTGCCTCTGGGGGGAGGGGGTGTCGGGGGAGGCCCTGACGTCACACGCAGCTTCAGCCAATCGCAGCTGCCCTTTCTGAGCCCCCAGGGGATTCCCAGGCCCGAGTCCGGGCTAGGGGCGCGACCCGGCAGCTACGACCCCCCTAACCTGGGCTTAGCAGAGGGCCCGCACGGTTAGGGAAAAGCAGGCTGGGACCCGCCAGGGGGTCTACGGGACGCAGGCGACCTCTCAGAGACGCTGCCCTTCGGCCCCGCTGCAGGGCTGCTCAGAGAGGGCCAGAGACCCGCTGGAGTCACACAGCAGGGCGCCGAAGCGGGGAGGGCTCAGAGGGGGCTCGCAGACAGCCGAGCGGGATTTCCCTTCCCCGCAGGCACCAGGCCAGGCTCAGCCTCAGCCCATCCCGCGGCCCCCAAGGCCTCCTGGGCCCCTCCAGGTCTCCCCTGGCCCCCTCGGACCCGGGGCCGCAGCCCGGCCGCGCTGGGAAGGTGTCGGCGGACGCGGGCTCCCACAAAACCCGCACTGGATTCCTCCAGGGTCGGAGCAGGAGGAGAGCGCCGCGCTGCTCAACCTGGTCGCTCAGAAGGGGAAACTGAGGCCTACTGGGGCAGGCTTTGCTCAGACTAATACAATTAGGAGGGTGTTGCTGGCGCTGGTGACCTCGGGCGAGGCTCTTCCCCTCCCTGGGCCTCCCCAGCTTCCCCCGAGGGCAAACTGTGAACTTCCTGCCACCCTCCTCCAGGTCAGAGCTCAGACAGTCAGGAGCCCAGGGCTTGGGGGAAGGGAGCAGCCCCGCCTGACCTTGCCGTGGTCCAGGGCATGAAAGACCCATTCATGTCCTCCCAAGTCTGGGTGGCAGCTGAGGCAGCCCGCGGGGGTGGGGCCTCCCTCAGGGCCTTTGTCCCAAGCAGGCCCCTGCCCAGTATAACCTTCCCACCCCACCGCCCCGCACCCCATGTGCTTTGCCAGATCTATCTGTGGTCCTTCTATGGCCCCCAGGAATCCTCCCCGTGGTCCTCACTCATCCCGGGGCCCCCATCTAGCTCAGCCTGTACCTGGACCTTGCATTCTCCAGCCCTAGTTCTTCTCTAGGCAGCGAATCAGTTCGACTGTTTGACTGCTCAGCGCAAGACCTGGCGTCCAATGTGTGTCCAATAAATGTTGAAAGCATAGATCGCCAAGGAGTTCAGTCTGGCCAAGGCCACGGGCAAGGGAGGGCTTGCCAGAGGGGTGGGCACAGCACAAGAACCGGTGTGGCCGTGAGAAGAGGGCTCAGAGCCTGGGCGCCCACCTGAGGGCCTGGCCCCCCTCCCTGGTCTTCCCAGCTGGGCAGCACACGGGGGTAAGGGCTGGTAGACAGCAGGTGCTGGCTGATTTGCCTGGGACGGTGGTGCAGCCGGAAAGCCGGTCAGGGAAAAACCACCGGCAGGAAGGCCTGGCTGCCTGCGCTTGTCTGTGGTCTCGTGCCGGCCCTTGGCTGCTGCCTGGGGCCTGGAAGAATTGGGTTGTCTCCACGGAAGGGGGAGGCTACAGGTTGCCCAGGAGCCTGTGTATCCTGAGGAGGAGGGTTCAAAGTCTGACCCCCACTTTCCTGCGGCAAGCATGGCCAGTGGGAAGCCGCGTGCCCTGTC
The DNA here is from genome assembly GCF_020171115.1 of Neogale vison. Lineage (NCBI taxonomy): Eukaryota > Metazoa > Chordata > Mammalia > Carnivora > Mustelidae > Neogale > Neogale vison. The sequence goes on from NC_058096.1 coordinate 221,338,988, forward strand.
TGAGCCCCCCAGCCTGCTGGAAACATGCATGGGACACAGTGGGTAAGGCCTGCCTACAAGGTGCTCAGCAACCAGCAGTAAGAGGGCTCGCGCTTTCTTCCCATCCCTCGCGATCAAGGCAGGCTGTGCCTCTCTGTGCCTCAGTGTCCCAGCTTGGGGAGGGTGTCTTCCATGAGGAACGGATGAACGGATTTATTGAGAAGACGCCCGGCATGCAGTGTGTGTGCAAGAAAGGTCGCCAGATAAATACATAATAGTAAAACATTTGTTAAGCACCTACTGTATACTGAAGATGCCAGAGGGACCAGGACAGCCCACAGTCCAGAGGGGAAGACATACACATCCACGTCACACACACGCTGGGAGGTGCTTTGGACAGAGAATGTTACTGAGGCTCTGAGACATTGTCTTGCCTAGGGCGTCTTGTCCTAAGGTCACAGAGGGCCAGGGGGATACAGGGAGGTCTCCCAAACCTGAAGACCGGGTTGTCTTGGAGCACCAAAGAGAGGTGACTGGAGTGCTCCCCACTGGCTCAGGGAGGCCTGCAGCCCTCTGGGAGCCCCTTTCTGGACCAAGCCATATGGGCACCGGACGGAGGACAGCCTGCTCGTGGGGATGATCTCTGCAGCCTTTTCTCCTAGGTTCAAATCCCACCATTTCTAACTGAGTGACCTTGGACAAGCGCCTTCCTATGCTCAATTTCCTCACGTGTCCATTGAGTGTTGTTAAACATAATGATCGTGGATTGAATCAATGACCTCATAGATGGAAGGGGCCATGTGGACCCAGGGGTTCATGACGCCGCATCATCTCCATCATCCCTTGGGTCCGCTTGGGGATGGACCCTGGGGATGCGAGTCTGGTCAGCGTGCACGAGACCAGAAAGTCGGGGGGGGGCGGCCCAATTAGGCCCCCACCTAGACAAAAGCAGGGTGCCTCCTCTTGGGTCGCTCTGCCACCCCCACCTCCGCCTCCAGCGCCTCCTGCCGCCCACCCAGCTCCTCCTTCCGTTCCGCGCCGCCGTAATTCCGGGCCGGGTTTTGCGTGGCTCCGGCCCGGCTTCGGTGGGGTTGGGAGGGGGCCGGTGCCCGAGGGGGGGCGGAGGTGGCGGAGCCGCGAGTCGCAGCGGCGGCCGCGGCGGGCGGAGGAGATGCGGCCGCGGCGCGCCCCGGGTCCGGCCGCCGCGCAGCGCCCCCCCCGGAGCCGACGCCAGCGCGCCGGGGGCCGGGGCTGAGCCCCCTCCCCCAGCGAGGCGCCGCGGGCCGGGGGCGGGGAGAGCGCGCGCCCCCAGCCCCCTCCCCGCGCGGGATGCCCGGCTGAGCCGGCCCGGCCGGGACAGGTGCGCGCACGGAGCCCCCCCACCCCGCCCGCGCCCTCCCGCCCTCGCGCTCCCTCCCGCGCACTCGCGGCGCGGCGGCTCCGAGGTAAGCGCCCCGGGGCGTCTGCGGGAGGGGGCTGGGGGCGGCGCAGTCCCGGGGTGTCTGTCGGCACGCAGCTGGGGGGCTGGATCGTCCGCTGGGGCGGCCCGTTAGGGCGCTAGGATGGGGGCCTGAGGGCCCCGCCGCCAGGAGGGGGATGGATTTGGCCCGCGAGGGGGTTTGTGGAGCGCTGTCGCGGGAGGATCTGTCAGCGACGCAGCTGGGGAGGGGGCTGGATTGGGGGGGCACTGTGTGAAACGGTGTAGTGGGGGGTCCAGGAGCAGCGCTTTGAAGGGGCTGGATTTGGGCCTGGGGCGCTGAATGAAACACCATAATGGGGGAGTCTAATGGCACCGCAGCTGGGGGGGCCTGGATTGTTGCCTGGGGGCCTGTATGTGGAGCTATAATGGGGGTTCTGTCGGCACCGCAGCGGGTGGAGACTTTGTCCGGGGGGGCCGTGGGAGGCACAATAACGGGGCTCGCGGCTGCGCCGCTGGGGAGCTGGATTTGGGCCCAGGTGGGGGGTTCAGGGCCCGCAGGGGCCTGCTGGCCGGGGTGGGGAGTGGTGCTGGGGGGCGGAGCCCCGAGAGCTAAGTCGAGGCGGACCCGGGACCGGTGCGGTGGTCCTGGCCCTGTGAAGCCCCTCCACCCCACTCCGCGGTCCAGCCGCCGCACCTAGGGCGCCCCTGAGCCCTCTCCTGCCGCACGCCCGGCCCAGAAAGAGTCCAGGGCCCGGGGCCGCGGGGGAGGGGCCGCGGTGGGGGGAGAGAGCCAGCCGCTCCGGATCCCCCCGTTGCAGTGGGGGCCTGGGGGCTCGGGGCCCCCCAAGAGCTGACAAAGGGACAAAGAAAGCGTCTTTCTCGGAGCGCGCCGGGAGAGGTGGGGGGCGCCCAGTGTGGCCCCCTCCTGCGGGCGCTGATTGGTCCCTGGGGCGGGGGTCACGTGCCCCCCCCTCCGCCCTGCTCTCCGCCTGCGGGCGCCCTCAGAGTTTAGGGCACCTCCCAGAGGGGGCGCTGCTGTAGGAACCACCCCCCAGCCCCTGCCCTGGACGGGTAGATGCTGGAGCTGGGAGTATTTGCAAGAGTCCTGGGGCTGGAGGCGGTTCCCAGACCCTCAGCCCCTGCTTGGCCCTCTCTGACTGAGGTCTTTGGCGTCAGGGTCACCCTCCCCGCCCCTTCGTGCCCCCCGCCCCACCGAGGTTGTCATCTTTGACCCGAAGACTGGAGAGGAACTGAGGCTTGGAGTTAGAGGAAGAGGCCTTCAAGCTTTGGGGAACTGGGTTTGGGCTTAAGGAGGAAAGTGGGAGTGTGGCCAAGGGCTGGACCAACAGAAGAGACCCTCCCCACCCCCCACTACCGCATTTACAAAATTGCATTTCTTCATGTTTCTCTGGGTTCTCTTAGCTTCTCGGGGAGTCCGCTGGCTGAAGCATCCCCTCCCTTCATGGCGCCCCCCACCCAGCCTCTTTCCCACATCCTAGTAGACGCTGTTGGTTTCCTTCAGGGGTGAACTTGGAGATGTGTCTGTGCAATTGTTCTAAACTCCGTTTAGATTGAGTACAGCGTGTGGGGAGCCGCCTGGGCTCCCGGGTGGGGTAAGGGCCCTACTGGAGGGGGTCTTAAGCTCTCTGGGAAGTTGGCTGGGAGGTCACTGTGGCCCACAGGAGATCCCTTGAATACTGGGTAGGTGACCGCCTGGCAAAAGCTTCACTCAGGGCGCCGGGGTGGCTCAGTCAGTTAAGCACCTGCCTTCGGCTTAGGTCATGATCCTGGAATCCAGGGATCGAGTCCAGCATCAGGCTCCCAGCTCCGTGGGGAGTCTGCTTCTCTCTCTGACCTTCTCCCCTCTCCTGCTCTCTCTCTCTCTCTCTCTCAAATAAATAAATAAAATCTTAAAAAAAAAAAAAAAAAAAAAAAAGCTTCACTCAAATGCCACATGAACTGACCTGTTCCCAAAAGTAGATGGGGAAACTGTCTCAAGAAATAGGCAGAGGGGGCAAAGAGGGAAGCCAGGCCTCTCCTCTCCTGCAGTTGCTAGACAGGGTCAAGGGAGAAAGGACTTGCTACATGAGCTGAAACCCAGGAGCCCCCCCAGAGGTTTCCTGAGAGCCCCACGCCCTGTCCACTCTGAGCTACGTGGCAGTCTAGACTGGAGTTTCCAGTGCCCCCAGCCCTCTCCAAAAGAAAAAGTTCAGTGTAGAGGAAAAAGCTGGGGCTAAGAGGAGGAGCACAGCTGTGTGACCTCAGACAGGTGTCTAGCCCTCTCTGGGCTGCCCCAGGAGGTGCTCTTTGGGTTTCGGGCCTGAGTGAAGGGAGATGAGGCAAAGGGAAGGGACACAAGAATGCCCCAGACTTGTACCTCTCCGCCCTGCCTCCAGCCCCTGCCTACCTTCTGCGGGGTCTGAGTCCCCGCGCGTCCTCAGGGTCCCCTCACCTCCTCTGCTTTGAGGTGAGACAGTGTCTCCTCCAGCGGGGGTATGGGTTATGTGGGAGGGGCCCCTCCTCCTGTAGGTTTGGGGTCTGCGTTTGTCCACCCGGCAAGGAAGGTGCTGGCATCATCTGCAGGGGCTGCCCGGGGCTTGAGACAGTAGTTGCTGGGGCTGGACCTAGATAGAAATCAAACTGTCCTTGGAAAGGTGACCCTGACGTCAGCCCGCAGGACAGGTGAGCTGGGTCCCTGGAGGCTGAAGGACATGCCGGTCGCTCCCGTCTCCTGGGAAGGCGGTATCCCTAGCTGACCCCGGGGTGTGGCCTGTCCAGCCTGCCAGGCCCTTTGTCTGAAGATGACGGGGTCCTGGGAGGCCTCAGCCAGGGTCAGGTCAGAAAGACTGTCTGGAGGGTGCTGGCATTGAACTTGAGGGATGGGAAGGATGATGCCAGAAGAGGGGGACAGGGATTCAAGGTAGAGGGATGGCAAGAATAGCCAGGGCAGGGTGTGTTGGGGGGGCCCTGAGTGGCTGGACTATTTTAAGGGTGGGAGATAATAAGCAGTTAGGCCTGAGAACTGGATAGGGGCCAGGAATGTCAAGTTGAGCTTGGACTTTATCCCAAGGGCAACTTGGAGCCACAGAAGGTTTTAGAGCAGGGGAGGGAATGGGCAACATTTTAGACCTTGAGCAGCCTGAAGGAAGGATAGTTACCAGGAGACAGGCCCCTGGACACCAAGTGAGCTACTTGGAGTGGTAGTGAGTTGCCTGTCCCAGGAGGCAGGCAAATGAGGTCAATAACCATCTTTCCAGAATCCTGGAAAAATAGTCCTGATGCTGGTCTGGGCCCTGGTGATCCTCTAAATTTCCAGGTACTGTGGGGTTTTTTGAACTATAATGTTTAAGATACTGTGATTCCGAAACTCTAAGCCATTTGAGGGGCCGGGGATTCTCAGACTGATTCTTCCAAGACCCAGCAGTGACAAGGGCTGACTGTGAGTGTGGCCTCATTTAGCAGAAGTAGGGAAATTGAGGCTCCAGGCAGCCCCAGACCCAGGCCCCCGCCACCTGCCCCACATCCTGTGGTTGAATTACCCAGGAGCGGCTGCAGACCCCCCACCCCCCCAGACTTCGCAGGTTTGGCCCGCCAGAGCCAGGGTTCAGCGTGTGGCCTGATGGGTCTGGACCTGAGCCACGTGCTCTCATTATCACGGTCGTTTGTCACCTGGCCTTTGGGCATGTCCATGTAAAGTGGCAGGCGTTGGAATGTGCCACAGACGTGACTTGGGAGGCCGAAGACCCCTCTTCCATTCCTTTGGGCAGGGATATGGTGCCCCACCAGCCCCTCTCCGACCCTTCACTGGTGGCTGCCCCAGGCCCTGCTGGGACGGAGGCCCAGGCCAGTGAGGACTACATTTCCCAGGATGCATGCTGGCCCCGGGCTGAGCCTGCCTTGCAAGAGCGGACCTAGGGGAGAACTTCCCAACTGCAGGAGCCCAGAAGAGGAATATGGGTTCTCAGGGGGGCCCTAGGGGAGATCTGGTCCAGGGCAGCTGAGGACATCAATCACTCAACAAAAGCTCCTAGTGGCCCCCTGTGGGCCAACCCCATGCTGGGTGACACTGGGATCCCAGAGAAAAGGCTTTTGTTCCGGTCCCTAGTTGGCCCTCAGGGTGCTTCCAGGCTGGAGAAGGGGAAACACGCGGGTGGTGGCCCCCTCTGCTACATGGAGTCAGAGCCCACGTGCACAGAGCAAATGGGACTGGGGAAGGTTGGTCTCTGCCCAGCGGATCAGAGGAGATGAACGGAGGAGGGGCATCGAAGCTGGGGCAATGATGGATGAGTAGGAGTTCGCGGTGGGGGTGGCTACACGTTTTGATAGTTTTAGAACCTTCTTCCTTTCCCACAGGCCAAGGAATCAGAGGCCCTCAGCAGTTGAGACAGCCTCTCTGAATGATTGCCCTTAGAGGTTGCCCACTTGGATCAGACTTACCTGGGTTTGAGTCCCTGTCTTTGCTCATTCACTCACATAGTCGTGCCCCCCTTTGAGACTCAGTTTACCCATTTGTAAAGCACAGATGCCATTCTCTCTCCCGTAGGGCTGAACGTTTAAAGAAGAGGATACAGTTAACATATTGGGCATAGTCCTGCTTTTTTCTTACTCTGGAAAAAGGAGAAACTTTGAAAAGCAGAAACTTTGTGGCTTCTGGACCTGATCTCCTTTGGAGCTGTGTGGTCTTTGCTCTCATTTCATGAGATAACGGATAATTTAATAAGTGTCTCTCGACTAGGTGCCAGATGCTGGGTGCCCAGCAATGACCAAGGCAGACTGGGCTCTGCCTTTGTTGAACTCACAGCCAGGTGGGGACACAGATACCAACTAGAGAAATAAAGTAACTCAAGTATAATAAGGTTTCCGGGGCTGTGTAGCTGAGGAGGGTAGGGCTGTTTTAGCTGATGGTGTCAAAGAGCGTGTCTCTGAGGAGGTGGCATCTGAGCTGAGACCTGGGAAATGGGATGAAGCTAGTCATGCGGATATCTGGAGGAAGAGCATTCTAGGAAAAGGGTATAGGCAGTGCAAAGGCCCTGGGGCAGGACCCTTCCGGGTGCATTGGGTGCTTTGGAGGCCTGCATGGCTGGAGCAGAGTGAGTGAGGGAGAGAGAGGAAAGGAGGGGCCGGTCTTGCAGGGCCTTGGGGGTCTGAGAGGAAGACCTGGATTTTTACCCCCAGTGAGGCTTGAACCCCAGAGGGCTGTGGGCCAAGGCGGCAGCACCTGACCCCAGGCTCACAGCCCTCTTCTGGCTGCTGTAGGGAGGACAGCCTGCAGGCAGAAAGGGCCAGAGCTGGGAGACCAGGGCCAAGGCCTCCGTGCTGGTCCAAATGAGCGATGATGGGGGCCGACCTAGCTGAGGCAGGAGAGGGGGAAAGAAGTTGGGGATGGAGTAGGTTTGGGACTTGCTTACAGAATGATGTGGAGAGAAACAGGGCTTCTTTCTCTAAGGCATAGGGAGGACTATGGTTATGAGTATAGTGTCTAGACCATACGGCCTGGGTTCAAGTTCCAGCTTGGCCATTTCCTAGCTGTGCAAACTTGGGCCTGTCACTCACCCACTCTGGGCCTGTTTCTTCAACTATTAAATGTTAAGAAGAACCCCTCCCATCTACCCTACTCGGTCCTTTCGGTAAGGCCCACAGCACAGGGCTTGGAAAGCAATAAATGCCCCGAGTGTTTGCTGTCATTTTCCCTTTGAAGGTCTGAGCCTCAGGCTCTGGGGAGAAATGAGGCACAGATAGGGGTAGCAAATTTCCTGAGGTCACCCAGAAAACAAGGTCCTCTGGCCCTCACTATCTTTTCTCCATTGATGCACAGTTCTCACGCCCCATCCCCCAGGGCCCACGTCACTCTGCCAGCATCTCTGCCATTCCTGAGCCCTGACTCACCAGGACTTGTGGTCCACTCTGACCCCAGGGCCGTCCCCCAGGACCTATATACCGCCTTTGTCTTCTTTAAGTTCACTTGCCAGATCTTCCGTTCCCAGCAACACTTAGCACAGCCCTGCCTGCTTCCCGCCCAGCATCTCTTAGTGGTGTCCTCTTGCCGATCTGCCCTTCTGGTCCTGTCCCACTTGGGGATCCCTGTGGCTTCCCACACAGGGCCTCTGGTGGAGGGGTAGAGTGACTGGAGGAATCTGGGTGGAGGGATCAACCTGCGGGAGAGGAGGGCTCCCAGAATCCCAAGAAAGGAGGACCTGGGTCACCACCTTTTTGGGCCCCAAGGGGAAGAACCGGATCTTTGTTCTCCCTAAAGTGGAACCCACTAGAGCCAAGCCTTACTCCCCTCCGTCCCCCAAAACTGGGCCCCAAGAGCAGGGCCCAATTCCTCTGCATTTCCTTCAACTTGGGGCTGAGGACAGGGTCTGTCTGCCCCTCAGGCCTACGCAGAATTCCCCACTTGGGAATCCGTGGGTATCCACCCCGCAGCCCCAGCCCCACTCTGGATTCCCCAGGAGCCCCCAGCCCCCTTGGGCGGCCCCCTCCCGGGCCCTCTAATTACCCGCTGGGTATAAATGACACTTTAATTTTCTCAGAATGGTCGCTGCATCGTGGAGAAAGCAGCCCCCCCTTCCCCGTTCCTAATTACAAGTTGCTGCTTCCGACTTGCCTCCTGGCGGCCCAATTTCCAAACAGTGATTAAAATTAATTACCCAGGAGCCCCCCCCAACCCCCGTCTGGGCCTGGAGCCCTGGGGGCTGCTGTGGCCCCCACCTGAGGTCCTGTCTCTTCTGCCTGTTCCCCACCCTGGCTGGCTCCCCCAGAGGCCTGGGGACAGGAGAGCCTCTCTCTGGCTCTCCGCTTGCTTATCCACAAACGTGCATTTCCGGCTGGGCAGCCTTGTAGACAGATGGCACCTCGCGGGCACTCGGGGAGAGGCAGTAGAACCCAGCGGCCTGGGTTCCGACTCAGCCACATGCTTCTGTGCTGTGTGATCTAGGGCAGGCGGCTTCACGTCTCTGGGCCTCTTTTTCCACAGCGATGCAGAGATGCTGGTGCTGGTCTCCACCTCGCTGGGTTGGGGTGGGCAGGAAATGAGTCCAGACATGTGAATCCTGGGGCCCTGCACGGGGCTTCTTGACGTCTTAGCTTAAATCCCTGCTCTGGCTCTGCTGGGCAGCGTGGGCCGCGCAGAGGGAGGGAGGCTCGGGAACTCTTCGAGTGGAGGTGCCTTCGAAAGAGACGCTCAGCGCGAACTGCGGGTTTGCAGAATGCCCAGCTCTGGCAGCCGACCCTCTTGCCATCCTGGAGCACAGTAGGTCCCCGGAATGTCTGGACCAAACACATCCTTGCGCTCTTTTGCAAGTAGGGGCTGTTCGGGTCCAGGGGGACGCTCTTGGACTGGGATTCTTGGAGCATCTACTGTGCACCCAGGAGGTACCTTCGTGGCCCCGATGGGCAGAGGGGGGCTGCTGCACCCCGCCACCCCACCCCGGGCTGGCCAGGGACGAGTTAACCGGCGTCCGGCAGCCTTTGCAGGGAGAGGGGGGCCTCTCTCCCCAGCCCCTCCACGGCCCGGGCCCCAGGGACTCCCTGTGGCTGCTCTGCCAAGTTCCTAGACAGCCCCGAAGCCCAACGGGGCGGCCACAGGGGGCGACTGAGGCAGCTGGAGGAGGCAGCTGTAAGCGGAGCTGGTAACTAGACCTGGAAGGCGCAGGGGCCCGGCTGCCGGGCTGGGTTACTCGATCCCCCCGGGGACACCGGGCCCCGGAGCTGGAATCCTGGGGCCGGCAGGCGGACAGCAGCTCCTTCTATGGAGCTGGAAACGCACATCCTGCCCCCTCCAGACTGCAGCAGATGGAGAAACAGGGGCTCCGAGCCTGACCCAGAGTCACTGAGTCCCCTGCGGCATCCCAGAGGGACCCAGAGAGGGCAAGCTGCCGGCCCCAGGCCACCCAGCGAGGCCATCGCATGTCAAGCAAACCCCTGCATACCTGGTCCTGGTGTGGTGCCTTAATTTACAGAGGAGAAAATGGAGGTGCCGTGTCTGGTCTGGAGAGAGGGCGCTAATCCCAGGGGACCCCTCTCAAAATGGGGCCTGCACCTCCCTCTACCCACTGGGACCTTCCTGCTGCTCCTGGAACAGTTCCAGCCCCCAGGCCGTTATCCCTGCCGAGCACCCTTCCCCACACCTTCAACGCTGTTCCCCCCCTCAAGCCCCAGGCCGCAGCTGGACTGTCCCACCGCAAGGGGTCCCCCAACCCCAGACCCGAGCAGCCCCTTTGCCAACCCCTGCCATTCTTACCATCCTTTGGTAACATGCGTACCCCCCTGTCTCCCCTGTGGAGTGGGGACCCTGCAAGGACAGGGCTTTGCCACTGTCTTGGTCACTGCTGCGTCCCCGTGCCTGGAACAGTGCACCCAGCAGGCACACAATAATTGCTCATCTAAGGAGTGAATGCATAGCTCCCCTGTAGGGTAGAGGGAGCCCAAGCTGGACCCAGAGGCTCCCAGGTTGGTGGGGTTGGTGGCTGGGGGAGCCCTGGGACACTGAGGTTCAGCCAGGGCAGTCAAGGAGGACTTCTTGGAGTAGGGGACATCCACACATGGAGCTGATATAGACGGCGAGCAGGAGTTGGCTGGGGGGCTTCAAGGAGCAAAAGCAAGGTGACTATGTCTGGGTGATTGGGGGGGTTTCTGGGGAGCAGCTGGGCCTTGAGAAAGCTGAAGCTGTCCCCCTGGCAGAGGGGACAGTCTGAGCAAAGACCTGACTGGTAAATTCAGGGCATGCCTGGCAGGAGATGAGGGTAAGTGAAGGTTAAGGTCATTCCCAGGGTGGGAGGGATCCTTAAATGTCAGCGCACAGAAATGGGCTCTTTCTTCTGTGGGGTACTAGGGAGCCATCGCAGGCCTTTGACCATGGTGTGGGCTGAGCTTGTGAAGATTTGCTTGGGGGGAGGGTGATCAGAGGGGAGGGTGGCATTGCCCTTCAAGCCCAAATTCTCAAAAGTCTGAGCAGGAAATGCCCAGGCCCGAGGAGGGACCAAAACTGCAGTCCCCAGGCTTTTGGCTTCTGGGAGCCTCTGGAAGCAAGAGGAATTTAAGGTTGATCGAAAGTAGAACTTCCTTGCTGAGGCAGAGAGGGTGGGCGAATCCTCCCTAGCTGCAGGCTTATTTCTGGAGCTGGGCTGTCACCAGCGGCAGCCACCGGCCACGTGTGACGGTCGCACCATGTGCGGCTGGCCTGAGTCGACCTGTACTCTAAATGCAAAACCTATACCAGATTCCAAAGATTAAATGCGGAAAACGGCACGTCGAGATGTCTCGTTAATCATTTTAACATTGATTACTGGGGGGAAATAACAGTATTTTGGATCTATTGGGTTAAATAAGGCACATTATTAAAATGGATTTCCCCTTCTGAGTGTGGCCGCCCGGAAATGGGAGAGGACACGTGTGGGCACGGGTTTCTGTGGGACGGCGCTGGTCCACACCATGTCCTCCCAACGCACGGTCGGCTAGGATGGGTCCTAACCCGCTGCTTACAGATGGGACAGCCAAGGCCCACACGGGGAGGGGACCGTCCGAGGGCAGAGCCGGGATTTGAACCTGGGCGGGCCCTGCTGGAGACCCCGCGCTTCCCGGGAGCTAACAGTGCTGTCCGTCCAGCCCGCATTCTGGGCCTTCATTTCCCCAACCCACCAACAAGATTAGACCCGGGGCTTGGCCAGCCTGGGGCCCACCGTGGGTTGAGGTCCCCGGAAACCGTGGGATGGCCGGAAAGCCATCGGGGGTGGGGGTGGCAGGCAGCCGCTTCATGGGGGGATGGGTGTGTGAACTCGGACACACGGGCGTGTGCACACTCGCGTAGGCGGCCCGCCACGGCTGGGCACACGCATGCATGGTGGTTGCACCTATGGGTACGTGTGACTGCGCAGAGGCTGTTACGCGCGGTGGACGTCGGGGCCTGTGGACTCGCGCGGGGGGACCCACACAGCATGGACGCGGGCCAGGGGGAACCAGGGAGGAGAGCAGATCCCGACTCCGCTCCTGTTGCCGACGCTCGGTTCATTCACTTACAACAAGCCGTCATGGAGCACCAGGGCTGTACCAAGAAGCCTCGCAGACCGCCCGCCGCCTCACAGGCCGCTGCCACAGGGCTCGCCCTCCGTGGGGGGCGGCGGATGGGCTCTGAACAGGCTGATTTGTGGGCGGTAGTTTTATTTGGGGGTACCCATGCACAAAGTTTATTGTGCACGCCGATCCCTGCAAGATCTTACTTACCGGCAGCCTCTCGTTTGGCCGGTCTGGGGCGGGGCTTGGGGCTCTGCATTTCTTTTTCTTTATTTCTTTTTTGAGATTTTGTTTATGCATTTGAGAGAGTGAGAGAGCACAAAGCAGGGGGAGAGGCAGAGGGAGAGGAAGAAGCAGACCCCCCACCTAGCTGGCTGGACGTGGGGCTGGATCCCAGGACCTAGAGACCATGACCTGAGCCAAGGCCTCTGTTCAACCATCAGAGCACACACACACACACACACACCCCTCCTCCCGGGCGCCCCACGGGGTCTGCGTTTCTAAGGTTGCAAGTGAGGCGGATGCTGCTGGTCTGAGAAGCACAATCAGAGGAGCAAAGGATCTAATTTGGACCCTTTGAGAGTGTGAGACTGGGTGGGGAGGGGCCTGGGGGTGCGTGGCGTACAGGGGGGTCGGGCTGGAGGGGCTGTCACTGAGGCCGTGGCATGGCAGCAGGGGACTGAAGGAAGGTCAGATGTGGTTATCCTTCCCCGGGGCCCCGGGGCAGGACCGCACCTGGAGGCGCCCGTGTGGCTGGAGCAGAGTGGGCGAGGGGACGATGAGGAGGAGGGGAGGGTGGGGCGGGGGCTGGCGACGGGTCGTGCAGGGTCTTGTGGGGCAGCAGGGAGGAGGATTTCCCCCAGGGAGGTGGGAGCCCTGGAGGGCTGTGGGCAGAGGAGAGCCCACCTGACGCAACTGCTCACGGGCGCCCTCTGCTGGCCACTGTGAGGAAGACAGACGGTGGCATTGGCGGCGGGGATGAAGGCAGGAGCCTGGGACCAGGGCGGAGGGGACTGTGCGGGTCCGGGCGGGAGACGATGGGGGCTGATCAGGAACGGACTGGACAGGAGTGAGAATTCTGGGTGAACTTAAAGTCAGAGCCCACGGGACTTGCTGGCGTTGGGCGCGAGGGTGAGGGAATGAGGCTGGGGGGAGCTGGGGAGGACTCCCAGGTAGGACCTGAGCCATCGGCTGAGGCAGGGGTGACCGGGGTGACCGTCGAGGCACTGCTGGGGGTGGGAGCCTCAGCTGCGAGTCAGGCCTGACTTGCCTGGTCCATAAGTTCGCCCCGATCCGGTGAAAACCCCGACAAGATTTACGTTTTGTCTGTTGTTTGGAACTTACCAGCTGGTCCTAAAATGTTCGCTGAAGACCCCGGCCGAACGGTAGCCCAACACCCTGGCTTGGCGAAGTGCCGGGTGGGAGAAGTCTTCCAGAAGGAAGCTGGAACATATGTCAAGGCTACAGTAGCTAAGGGGCGGAGAAGCTGGTCCGGTCCCGGGGCTCGCTGAGGACCCGAGGAGGTCAAGCAGGGTGGCTTTGAGGGTTTTCTGCCTCTGCCTCAGTCTTCTCATCGGTACAATGGGACCATGCGCTGCGAGTTGGAGTGATGGTCAGGGTTCCTGCCCAGAGGTCCTGCCACAGCCTGAGGCTCCTGAATGGGGGCTGGTGCTCTGTGGCCTTATGACCGTCCCCGCTGTGGGTCCCCAGGGCCGCAGGCAGGAGGCACGCCCCTTCCACGGGCAGACAAACATGTGGGTGAAGGAATGCCCCCCCACTCCGCAGGGTGCACAGGCTGGGCACGTGCTGGTGCTGGCCCTGGTGGGGGCTCTCGGGGGCCAGGTGCTTGGGCAGGTGGTGGGGCTTCATCTGGGTGGGTGGGCGCTGGGTGGCGGCTGGCGGAGGCGCGCTGAGTCTCCTGAAGAGAAACAGATGGTCTAGGGGGGGTTGGGGGAGGGGCCGAGGCCTACTCCAGGTCAGGGGGTAAACCGAGGCCAGGTACAGTGAGTTGGCCCCAACGTGGCCCGGGACTCCCCAGGAAGAGCACGTGGGGTTCCGTTCCGCAGCCTGTTTCAGCTCAGCTCCCCTCATCCATGACGTCAATGTCTGAGCCTCAGTTTCCCCATCTGTATAAGGGACGTATAAACAGCACCCACCTCTTGGGCGTGTGGTATGGGTTAAATGAGTTAATTTGAGTTTTTACCGTGCCTGGTACATAGTAAGTGCTTGGTGTTTGGTACCTTTATTATTTATTGAGCTCCTACTGTACGTAGGGCCCTGTGCTGAGTATTGGGGACACAGTGGTGGCCAGGACCCTGTCCTGCCCACTCAGGAGGCTTACAGTCCAGTGGGGAAGACAGACAGCCAGGCAGTTAGTAGGTAGGATGATCGGGGCACTAATGGAGGACACATAGGCACCTGGAAGCCTTGAGGAAGCCCAGCTGGGCTGATCTGGGAAGGCTTCTTGGAGGAGGTGTCCAAGAAGCATGAGTTTACCAGGTTCCTGGGAGCAGGAGGAAGGTGGGCCAGGCAGGGGGAACAGCATGCGCAGATGTCCAGAGGTGGTGATAGAATGGAGGGGAGAAGCTGGGACTTCATTTTGAGGACAGTGGGGAGCCATGGAAGGGTTCAGAGCGGAGCTGGAGCTGGTTTTGCCCCCCAGGGGACACGGAATAAATGTCTGCGGAAATCTGTGGTTATCACACTGGGGTTCTCCTGGTATCAAATGAGGGGGGCAGGGATGTTGCTTAACACCCCACAGTACCCAGGACGGCCCCCCAGGGAATAGTCGCCCTGAATGCCAACAGTGTGAAGGGGAAGAGACCCTGGTTTAGAGCAGGGTGAGATTGGAGTTCTAGAAAGAGTCCTTTGCTCCCTTGAGGAGGACACTGAAGGGGCAGGACTGAAGGCCAGGAGACCAAGTGGGGCTGGGCTACAGGGCACCGAGGGGACAGGGAGGTCAACACCCCATAATTTGGTTAGGGGACACCGGGGCTGTCCTTCAGTGGAGGAACAGGTAGGAGAAACATGTCCTGGCAAGAACAGCCCAGTGTAGGTCAGCCCCGGGGTCCTTGGATGGATCTGTGGGGCAGGTGGACAGAGGGTGCAAATGAGCCCCTTCCCAGCCTCCAGCTGCTGCATCACAAAGTTAAGGAAAACAGGAGAAAAAGTTAGCCGTGAGGTTGCATCCTGACCTGGGGCCTCAGTCTTCCTGTCCTTGAACTTTGGTATTAAGTTACTATTAGCCTGTCGGGGTTGAGGGTCGAGGGCAGCGCCTGGGTGATTATTGATCTTGTTGTGGTCATTAGGGTGTTGAGGTCGTTAGGGTGCCCAACGCCGAGGAGCAAACTCCTGGAGCCCGAGAGCCCTGGGTTCGACCCAGCTGCCGCATCCTCTCCGGTGGGACCGCAGCCCCCATATCAGACCCTCAGTTTTCACATCTGTAAAATGGGCTGACTGTTACACCACTCCTAGAGCTAGAGCCAGTGGGGGACTCTACAAAGTAATTCCGGGAAACCACGCAGCCCCCACTTCTGGAACTTACCATGGTAACAGCAGCCACAGGGAGCATAATAATCAGCACTCACGGAGCACCTGTGCTGTGCCAGATTCTGGGCTAATAACCCGCCCCAGGCTGTGAAATCGGGACTGCTCCTGTACCCATTTTACAGATGAGGAAACTGAGGCCAAGAGGTAGAACCTGTCCAGGGTCACACAGCATGTAAATGCCGGATCTGGGATTGGAACTCTTGCAGCCCTGTGTGGCCAGTGAATGGAAGTTTTGGAAGGTTCTTACGTTAAATATTAATACGATCCACGCTTAGAAAGGAGGTGACCCTGATACCTGCCATGACACGGAGGGACCCCGAGGACACTGGGCTCAGGGAGAGGAGTCAGACCCAGAAGGACCCGTCCTGCAGGAGGGCCCCAGAGGAGTCCCGTCTGCACAGACAGAGGGGAGAGGGTGGGAGCTGGGGCTGGGGCAGGGGGTGGGGAGTCCGTGCTTCTTGGGGACAGAGTCTCCGTTTGGGGAGATGGAAAGTTCTGGAGGCAGAGGGTGGGGAATGTTTGCATGACGGTATGAGTGTGCTCAGCTGAGCTGTGCACTTAAAAATGGTTAAGATGGTAAATTTATGGTATATATATTTAACACAATATAAAAAGAAAATGTTTATTAAAAAAAAAAAAAAAGGGGCAGAGCACCTGAGAGGCCGTGATGACCCTGGCAGGTGTTGTGAGGGAGGAGGCTGGGGGGGAGGGCAGCGGCTTGGGGGTGGAGTTGGCAGCAGTGGGCTGGGGGCCTCACCGGGCGTGGAGGAGGGGTGCAGAGGCCTTGACTGCTATGCAGTGACTGGGACCCAGACCCGGGTCACTGGGAGCCATGGGAGGCTGCGGAGCAGGGGAGGAGCCAGGGAAGGAAGCTTTTAAGGAAGTAGAGGCCTGTCCCATGGACACGTGGGATCCGGGCATCGGCTGAGTCACAAATCCTGGAAGTTCAGGGTCATAAAAAGGAAGTTCTGCTAGTCCACGCAAGGCCTTCCTGTTTTTTGGCCCTGAATCCTCAGAGGCAGGCTTCCCAGGGCCAAAGTTCCCACATCACCTTCACCTCCTGGGGTTCAGAATCTTGGAGCTCCTAGGCCAAGACAGGGCATAACGATGTCCCTGCTGCTCAGACGGGGAAACTGAGGCACAGGGCTTGCCTGAGGCTCCCCGGAAGGACGAGGCTGCAGGTTTCTCACTCAGGACCTCCAGACTGCACCCCCGCTGGTAGGGGTGTGGAGGGCTGGGTTCCAGAGGGTGAGTTCTGCTCACACTTCCACCAACCGATCATCACCCGGAGGGAGTCTCCACGCTGCACAGCCGGGCCAGTTCTTCAAATACCTTGAACGGGAGCGGAAAGCATGCTCGCTTGAGAGGTAGTGAGGTGCCTGTCACAGAGGTATTCCAGCAGAGGTCAGAAAGGCTGGACTTGGTAAGGAAGTTAGACTCACCGGGGCCCCTCTGAGGTCCCCGGCCAGTTGGAACATTCTATGATTCGAAACTATGGCAATTCCCAGATTGTGGTTTATAAAATTCTGAGAGACTGAATTTTTTTTTGAGCCTTTCATTTTAAGATTGTTGTGGTTTTTTTAAAAGATTTTATATATTTATTAATTTATTTGATAGAGCAAGCAAGGGGTGGGGGGAGGAGCAGAGGGAGGGGGACAAGTGAACTCCAGCGCTGAGCAGGGAAGCCCTCGCCAGGCTAGAACTCACCATCCTGGTATCACGACCTGAGCAGAAATCAAGAGTCAGTCGCTTAATCGACCGAGTCACCCAGACGCCCCAGGATTGTTGTGATTTAATTGTAAGAATCCTTGAATATCTGTTTTGAGATTGAATTATTTAAGTACGTGTGGTTAAGTGCTGTGTCTCTCATTATCGTGATTTTTTTAAATTATTTAATATCATTTCATTTCAAAGTCATTTAAATATTGTACTTATTAGCTTTTGGTTAGAAACCGTTTCTGGAGCTCTCACAGCGATGTGGTCAGAAAGTCTTTTTTTTTTTTTTTTTTAAGATTTTACTTATTTATTTGACAGAGACAGCGAGAGAGGGAGCACAAGCAGGGGGAGTGGGAGAGGGAGAAGCAGGCTTCCCGCAGCTCAGGGAGCTGGATGCGGGGCTCTATCCCAAGACCCTGGGATCAGGATCTGAGCCGAAGGCAGACGCTCAACAACTGAGCCACCCAGGCGCCCCTAGAAAGTCCTTCTGATGATTAAACAAGGGCTGGCGTTACTATTATTGCCGCGGCTGGCGTTAGGTTTTATTATTACCCCGCTGGGGAGTGTTTTTGGCACTGGAAGGTCCCGACCACTGCGGCTCGCGTGCGCCATCTCGCGGCGGAGGCCGGGAGTGCAGGCCGCGCCGCTCACCGCCCGGCCTTCGCCCGCAGGTCTCATTTCTCGTCGCCCCGACCTCGCCATGCGGACCCCGCGAGCGCCCCCTCCTCGTCCGGCCCCACTGCTCCTACTGCTGCTACTGGGGGGAGCCAACGGCCTCTTCCCCGAGGAGCCGCCGCCACTTAGCGTGGCCCCCAGAGACTGTAAGTGAGGGTCCCGGGGGAGCCGGAGTCCTGAGGGAGGGTCTCACTTCTCAGCTGGGTCTGCGGCCCACTTCCCCCAGGGGCTCACCAGACCAGGCTCACAGCCATCCTTCACCCCTCCCCCAGACCTGAACCACTACCCCGTGTTCGTGGGCAGCGGGCCGGGACGCCTGACCCCAGCAGAGGGTCCTGACGACCTCCACATCCAGCGAGTCCTGCGCGTTAACAGGACCCTGTTCATCGGGGACAGGTATGAGGAATCGTCCGGCAGAGTATGCAGGGGGAGGCGTGGGGGGCCGGCGGCAGCATTTTGGGGAGGTTTGCACGTCGGGTCATATTGTTTGGCTGGAGTTCAGATCGTCATTTTGGGGTGGGACTTTATACAGGAGGCTGACCGAACTCCACCTGTTACAGCCCGGAGACCGCTATGGTGTGTCCAGAGGTGGAGACAGCTCCTTGGTCAGGATTCCCTGGGTCTCTACAGAGGGTGTTGATGTGGGGCTCCAGGGCTTCTCCAAGAAGGTGAAATTTCAGTTGAGACCTGAATGATGAGGAGGCAGCCACAGGGACATCTCAGGGAGAGGGAGAAATGGGGGCAGAAAACACAATCTGTGCAAAGGTCCTGGGGCAGGATCTGGCCTGGCGTGTTGGGAGAACATTGACGAGGCCCAATTGGCTAGGGCAGAGTGGGTGAGGGGGAGATGGGGAGGAGGGAGAGATGGGGAGGTGGGGAGGGTGGGGAGGGGACCGGGCAGGTTGTGCAGGGTCTTATGGGCCTCAGGGAGGCCTTGGGCTTTTACCCCAGTGAGGGGGGAGCCATGGAAGGCTGTGGGCAGAGGAGGGGGTCCTGACTCAGGTGCTCATGGGTACCTCCTGATGGCTGCTGTGGGAAGGACAGACCAAGGGATGGAGCGGGGTGGGGGGGGCGGAGGACACCCAGGGGATGGTGACTGTCCTGGTTCCAGTCGGATGAGGGTGGTGCCCAGGGAGTGTATGAGAAGTTGGTAAATTCTTGGTAGACATTAAAGGCAGAACTGACACTACTGGCTGATTTGTGGGAAGCAAGGAGAAGCAGCAAGTTGAGAGTGTCTCCCAAGTTGTGACCTTCACCCCTGGAAGGACAGGGCAGCCTTAGCAGAGATGATCGACAAAGCAGGAGCGGGTGTGGGGGACAATTGGGTGCAGCGTGGCTGAGCTGAGTGTGAGACGCTTGGGAGCCCCCTGCAAAGAGACTTCCAAGATCAGCTGGACCCCCGAGTCTGGAGCTCAGGGGAGGGCCGGGCTGGAGACAGAACTGTGGGTGTCGTCCTGCCATAGATGCGGGGGTAGGGGCGGGAGAGTGGACGAGGCTGCACAGGAGGGGAGCGGGTGGGGAGCTGCGTCTCTGAGGAGCTCCTAGGAGAAGAAGGGGGGCTGGGCCAGGGAGACAGTGCGTGAGGGGCAGGAGGACGTCGAAATGACTGCTGGACTTCACCTTGACCAAGGCAGTTTCTGGGGCAGGGGGAGGGGGAGGGAAGAGCCTGGAGGAGGCTGAGAGGTGGTGGGAGGGGCACCCGGTGGCTGATGAAGGGCATCGGACAGCCCATCATGTTGGCAGTAAGACCCCAAGGCCACGGGGCGTGTCAGCATGATGGGGCGTGTCAAGGAGTGTGGGTTGTGCTAGGACCTGTGGGTCCTTTTAGGGCCTGAGAAGGCGCATGATGGCACCCACAAGCACGCGCGGGCGTGATCAGCGTCAGAGTCGCCTGTGACTGAGGCTCTGGCACACCCCTGCGTGTTACGTGTGGGACACACCTGCCGCCAGGAGAATGCAGAGTGGGGGCGGGGGCTGGAGGCGCCCATCCTCACTAGCGGCTCCTCTGCCCCAGGGACAACCTGTACCGGGTGGAGCTGGAGCCCCCCACGGCCACGGAGCTGCGGTACCAGCGGGTGAGGAGGGCGCCCGGGTGGGAGGGGTGGGGGCGGCACTCGAGGCTCCTGCCAAGGGGCCCCGACCCGGTGCCGCGGAGCAAAAACTGGGCGGCAGGGATCCCGCTCGCCTCACCACTCCCTCTGCTCTAGAAACTGACCTGGCGCTCCAACCCCAGTGACATCAACGTGTGTCGGATGAAAGGCAAGCAGGAGGTGAGTGGCCCTGGCCACGCCCCGGCCACGCCCTAGCCACGCCTCAAGCCACGCCCCAGCCCGGCTCGCGGATGCGCAGTGGTCCTTGTCATCATCCCAGGCCAGATCCCTCGCGTTGCCATGGCTATGCCCGGAGCCTGGCCACGCCCCCAAGCGGTCCTTATGCTTGGCCACGCCCACAGCCTTGCTCTGGCCGGAACTCCATCCCTTCAGTAGCCGCCGATGCCAAGTATTTGGGCGCCTTGGCGGGTCCCTCAGTCACTTGGAAGATCCAGTCCCACATCCCCTGATGTGCTTCCGGTCTTCGCCACGCCCATATCCCCGGCCCCGCCCCGCAGGCTCCCCCCCCCCCAGCCCTCTACGCCGGGCACGCCCACACGCGGGGCCAACGCCCACCATGGCTTCTGTCTTCCCCATCCCCCCAACCAACCCCAGGGCGAGTGTCGAAATTTTGTAAAGGTGCTGCTTCTTCGGGACGAATCCACGCTCTTTGTGTGCGGTTCCAATGCCTTCAACCCCGTCTGTGCCAACTACAGTGTGAGTCCCCGCCCTTCCGAGCCCTGGTGCCCCAGGTCCAACCTCCCGGTCTGGGCTCACCTGCCCTGCGCTGGCCCAGCCCTTTCCCCAGACCGCGTCACCTCCCACGGGAAGCCTTACTGGATATGACCTCCTCGGCCCCTCACAGGGAGCTGGAGAGTAGCTACTTAAGCTACAAACCAGTTATAGGATTAACTGAACTTGATTCTTAGACCTGTTCACAGAGTAGTAAACTAAGCCCTAGCTTACATGGCTGACCAAGTCACACAGCATCCAAGTGGAGGCAGGACTCCTCACGGGTTGGGGGGGCTGCCGGGGTGGCCAGGAGCTCTATCACTCAGACCCCATCCCCCTCACAGATGGACACACTGCAGCCCCTCGGGGACAACATCAGCGGCATGGCCCGTTGCCCTTATGACCCCAAACATGCCAACGTTGCCCTCTTCTCTGGTGAGTGCCCCCAGCTCTGACAATTTGATGGGGCCCCAGCCCTGACCAGTGTCCCACTCTTGGAATTGGGTTCTGATGAAGGTGACTCTGTGAAACAGAATCTTGGCCACAGTCAGCACTCAGCCAAGGTCAGGGCTCAGCAGGGGGAGCTGGAGATGAGCCTGGGCTCGGGCTTAGATGGGATCAGGGCTCAGCCAAGGGACAGGAGCTTCCTTGAGCCCTGGGCTCAGTCTTCGAAGATCAAGTTTGGACCCACCCTGCCCCTGGCATCTGTGATGTAACTTCTCACCTGCTT
This sequence comes from Neogale vison, assembly GCF_020171115.1. Lineage (NCBI taxonomy): Eukaryota > Metazoa > Chordata > Mammalia > Carnivora > Mustelidae > Neogale > Neogale vison. The sequence continues at coordinate 221,359,890 of NC_058096.1, forward strand.
CCCCTAACTCACGGCCATCCAGAGGGAATGCTCTTCACGGCCACAGTTACCGACTTCCTAGCCATCGATGCTGTCATCTACCGCAGCCTGGGGGACCGGCCCACTCTGCGAACCGTGAAACATGACTCCAAGTGGTTCAAAGGTGGGGCAGGCGTTCATCAAATCCCCCCACCAGAATAAAAGTCCCAGAGGAGACAGGGAGGGGACCCCCATCTCATCTTGGGCACCTACTGACCTCTTTGAAGATAAAGCTAGAGGAAAGCTTTCAGTTGGATCTAAAGTAAAATTTGCTGGAAATGGGTGGTTTGGAAACCCGAAATGGAACTACTAGTGGGCACTTGGCTCTTCAACACATGAGGGAGAAAGGTGACCAAAATAGTAGATGTTGCTGTTTGTGGAGGGTAGACACAGTGATTTTAGGATTCTGGCACCCAACACCCCCCCTCCCAATCCTTGAGTATTTTATTTTGTCTGGGTAATCGACGAATGTCCCCCCTTCACTGTAAAAGCCTTCACCAGAGCTGATATGTTCACAGCCCCAGAAACTCTGTTTCTCATGTCAGGGGCTGGGTTCTGACCCCTCCTCTCCTACAGAGCCCTACTTTGTCCACGCGGTGGAGTGGGCCAGCCACATCTACTTCTTCTTCCGGGAGATCGCAATGGAGTTTAACTACCTGGAGAAGGTGAGCGCGTCTCTCTCCCACCCCCAAAAGGCACTGGTGGGGGGGCATGCAGCTGAGAGGCTCTGGTGGTGGGAGGCTCTGGGGAGCAGAGGCGGAGCCATGAATCCCCACCTGGGGCAAGAGGTTCCACCCTCCCCCTCTGGTCCTCAAGACCCTCCACGCCAGCCAGGACCAGGCCACCAAGGGTGGAAGACATTTACAGAGCGGCCTTGTTACACACGGCCCTGGGTGAGGGTCATGGGTTTGAAGGCAGGTAACGCCTCTGGGTTCCAGTCCTGGTGTTGCTGTTCGTCTGTCCACCATCCAGTCTCAACCACTTACCTGTCCTTCTCCCGCTGTCCGTCCATCGGCCTGGGAACCCTCCTTCTCAGACACCTTCTCCTCACCCCCCTGTGTGTTCCTGAGCCCCGCCAAGTTCCATCCACTCAGGTGTCCATTCTGCCCACCCATCTACTCAGCCGTCATCCGTCCGTCCGTCCGTCCATCCATCCACCCACCACCCATCCATCCATCCGTCCGTCTGTCCATCCATCCATCCACCCACCCACCACCCATCCATCCACCCATCCATCCATCCATACACACATCATCTCCTACATGATTTTTCTCACTATCCATCATTATCTCCTTCATATTCGTCCATCCACCCACCCATCCGTCTGCTAGTCCATCCATCCGTCCATCCTGCCACCGCCCACCTACCCATCTAGCCTATCCCTCACGCCGTGCAGGCGGCTGGACAGTTAAGTGCGAATGCTTCCATTTGCTCCTAGTGGGACGCTGGGCCAGTCGCTTCTCTTTCTCTGGTCCTCAGTTTCCCCATCTATACAATGGGGATATCAGCCTTCTCCTTTGTAGAGTTTGGGAGGGATGTAGGAGATGATGAAGATTATGTCCCTGGTGCACAGTGAGCGATCCGTAAACACGGGAGATGCGTATGGGGACAGTCACGCGCGCCATGGCCGTCCCTGACGTCCCCATGTCTCCGCTGGGGAGTGCAGTGCTCAGAGGAGTACGGTGACAGTCTGGGGTCACGCTGGGAGTCGACAGACTTCTCCATCCCGGACTGGGTGATGGCCAGTGCGGCCTGCGGACACAGGGCTCATGCCTCCATTTTGTCTGCTGTCACACCAGGTGGTGGTGTCCCGCGTGGCCCGGGTGTGCAAGAATGACCTGGGAGGCTCCCCTCGGGTGCTGGAGAAGCAGTGGACATCCTTCCTGAAGGCGCGGCTCAACTGCTCGGTGCCCGGGGACTCCCACTTCTACTTCAACGTGCTGCAGGCCGTCACCGGTGTCGTCAGCCTGGGGGGCCGGCCCGTGGTCCTCGCTGTTTTCTCTACCCCCAGCAACAGGTCAGAGGACCCTGAGGGGAGCAGACTGGGGCACTGTGGAGACAGGAGCGTAGAGCTCCCACATCGTCAGACATTCCCTGGGTCCTGATTGGGACTCCCGAGCAGCGTCAGCCCCAGGCTGGGGTGGGACAGAGCCAGCTACTGACCCTCCATGGCCCCTTGGTCAGAAGAGTCCAGATGGGGGATGTCCTCATCCTCTGCCTTTAGAGGAGGGGGTCAGGGAGGGCTTCCTGGAGGAGGGAGTATTAGAATGAGCCACCAACGGTGTGAGATGGCAGGAGAGGGGAGCACATTCCAAGTTGTAGGAGTAGCATGTGCAAAGGTCCTGAGGCTGCAGTGAGTTTGGTGTGTTTAAACAATAGGATGGAGGCCCCATGGCTGGAGAGGAGGGGGGAAGGGGGAGCGTAGGGGATATGAGGGCAGAGAGGTGGCGAGCCACCGAGAGGAGCCTGGACTGTATCCTGAGAGCTCTAGGGAGCCATGGAAGAGTGAGGAGCAGAAGAGAGACAAGGTCAGACGTGCATTTTTGAAAAGCCCCCTGGGGCATGGGTTGCGAGGGGGCAAGAGTGGCATCTGGGAGACTGGATGTCCAGGCAAGTGGTGATGGGTGGCCACGGAGGGACACGGGTGGCTGTGGAAAGGCCAGGCTGTGGTCCAGTCTGAGCCCTGTTGAGGAAACAGGGTGACTGTATTGGTGGGGGAGGCGTCTCTGGCCCTGGGGATGGAACATCTGACAGCTTCACGGGGACAAAGGCTCTTGGGCACGCTTGTCCAAGGCAGCACCCTCCACCAGCCTCACTGCCATCTCTCCCCTAACTCCCCAGCATCCCCGGCTCAGCTGTCTGCGCCTTTGACATGACTCAGGTGGCCGCTGTGTTTGAAGGCCGCTTCCGTGAGCAGAAGTCCCCCGAGTCCATCTGGACACCCGTGCCGGAGGATCAGGTGCCACGGCCCCGGTGAGAGCCCCCTCGATCCTGAGCCAGGTGCCCGGGTGGGGTCCTGACCCTAGGGTGAAGGGCTGGGACTTCCAGGTGGTTCTGTGTGGCTGAGTTCGGCTGTACCCATTATCCAGATGCAGAAAACTGAGGCCCTTTGGGCAGGGCAGCCAGTCCCCCCAGCAAGTCAGAGCCCCTGTGTAGGGATGGGCGAGTCCGCCCTGATCTCCACTTCCTCCCCACCTAGACCCGGGTGCTGTGCGGCCCCCGGCATGCAGTACAACGCCTCCAGCGCCTTCCCCGATGAGATCCTCAACTTCGTCAAGACCCATCCCCTGATGGATGAAGCGGTGCCCTCCCTGGGCCACGCGCCCTGGATCGTGCGGACTCTGATGCGGTCAGTCCCCAGGCGTGGCTGGGGTTCCGGTGGGGGGCGGTGGGCAGTGAGTGGTGACGAGAGCCCAGGCCGGGGTGACAGGTACAGAGGAAGAATGGGGCCACCTGTGGGCACGAGGGCAAGGGGGAGAGCGATCCTGCCGCGGCCAGGCCCTCCAGACAGCTAACTGGGCAGGGGCCCGGGACAGCGTGGTAGGGACCGGGGAGGGAGGGAGGGAGGTGAAGGGGAAGACGGGCACAGGCTGGGGCCCAGCTTGGGGCTCTGTCCCTCTGTGATGGGCACCCCTGTTCCCACGCCCACCTTGCCTGGCATGGGTGGTGTCTCTCCAAGTGCCCAGGGCACCTCAGGGGCTCTGGGACCAGCCTCACCCCTGCCCACCCTGGCCCCAGGCACCAGCTGACGCGAGTGGCTGTGGACGTGGGGGCTGGCCCCTGGGGCAACCACACCGTTGTCTTCCTGGGCTCCGAGGTGGGCACCGTCCTCAAGTTCCTCATCTGGCCCAACGCCAGCACCTCGGGCACCACTGGGCCCAGTGTCTTCCTGGAGGAGTTTGAGACCTACCGGCCAGACAGGTGCAGGGGGCAGAGGTCGGGAGGTGGGCCCGGCGGGCAGGGAGATGGGGCTCGCCCTCCAGCCTCACCAGTCTGCTCACCTGCAGGTGCGGACGGTCGGGCGACGGCGAGGCAGGGCGGCGGCTGTTGAGCCTGGAGCTGGACACAGCCTCGGGTGGCCTGCTGGCGGCCTTCCCCCGCTGCGTGGTCCGCGTCCCCGTGGCCCGCTGCCAGCAGTACTCAGGTTGCATGAAGTGAGTGCCCCCTGGGGCAGGCTGTGCAGGTGAGGGGGAGGCGAGGGGAGATGAGCACAGGAGGCCCTGAGAGCCAAGGTCAAGTCCAGGGCCCAGCAGCCTCCCGACTCACTGAACGGTGAGCGGAGCGGATGAGCCAGGCCGAGGGCACAGCCCGTGCAAAGGCCCCGCAAGGAGGCCCGATTGGCTGGAGCAGAGTGAGCGAGGGGGAGAGAGGGAAGAGGGGGAAGGGAGGACGACAGGGAGGGGAGTGGCACAGTCATGCAGGGGCAGGGTCCCGTGGGGCAGGGCAGAGACTTGGGCTTTCAGAGGTGGGAGTCCTGGAGCGCTGTGAGCAGAGGAAGGTAGGAGATCTGACTGACATCTTTAAGAGCAGCAGAAGCAGGCGCTGGGGGCCAGGGAGACCGCTGTCTCCCTGTCATTAAAAAGGGGGGCACGGTCAGATGTGAAGTTCTGGTGGGCTCCTGGGCTCAGCGTGCGCCCTCACCATGGAGAAATCCTTCCCTGAGCCCGCCCTCGTGGCAGTAACCACGCCTGGGCTCCCGTCGCCGGTCTGCCACTTGGGCAACCGTGAACTGTCCTGAGCCTTATCTACAAGGTGGGGAAGAAGCGGCCTCTGGCGCAGATTTGTCACGTGGGCTCCTGGAAGTGACTGCGCTGCCCCGTGAGGGACTGTGGTTGACAGGCCCACTGGGTCACTTGTCTGCTCTAGGAACTGTATTGGCAGTCAGGACCCCTACTGCGGCTGGGCCCCCGATGGTTCCTGTGTCTTCCTCAGCCCCGGCACCAGGTACTGGGGGGAGAGGGCATAGGGGAGGGTGACCCACCCGCCCGCTGATCAGGCTGGGAGAGAGGTTTCTGCTGACCACCTTTCTTACCCTGCCAGAGGCACCTTTGAGCAGGACGTGTCGGGGGCTAGCACCTCAGGCTTAGGGGACTGCACAGGTACGTGGAGGCGGGGAGGGGAGGGGAGCTGGGGACTCCCAGGGTTCTCCTAGTGCCCTTTGCGGCCCAGGCCCAGATAGGGGGGCTGGGGGTGGTGGCCGGGGTCAGGGCCCTGGAAGAGCAGCGGTCCCACTTCCAGGAGGGGTGGCAGGGGAGGGACAGGCCACCGAGCTGACGGACAGCCTGGGGAGAGGACGCACAGACCCCAGGAGACAGGGAGACCCCAAGAGACAGGCAGACGGGCTCTGAAAGAAACACAGAGACCCCAAGAAGCCAACGGACAGATGGACGGACCCCCCTGGAGAGGCCCGCCCGGACAGCCAGAGCAGGGAGGGACCCAGGCGGCGGGAGGCGGGCACGGGCCGGTCCCCGAGGCCCCTCTCACGCGGGCGCTCCCGGCCAGGACTCCTGCGGGCCAGCCTGGCAGAGGAGCGCGCCGGGCTGGTGTCGGTGAACCTGCTGGTGACGTCGTCGGTGGCGGCCTTCGTGGTGGGCGCCGTGGTGTCCGGCTTCAGCGTGGGCTGGTACGTGGGCCTCCGCGAGCGGCGCGAGCTGGCGCGCCGCAAGGACAAGGAGGCCATCCTGGCGCACGGCGGCGGCGAGGCGGTGCTGAGCGTCAGCCGGCTGGGCGAGCGCCGGGCGGCGGGCCCCCGGGGCGGCGGCGTCGGCGGCGTGGTCGTGGGCGGCGTCGGCGGCGCCGGGGGGCCCCCCGAGGCCCTGCTGGCCCCTCTGATGCAGAACGGCTGGGCCAAGGCCACGCTGCTGCAGGGCGGCCCCCACGACCTGGACTCGGGGCTGCTGCCCACGCCCGAGCAGACGCCGCTGCCGCAGAAGCGCCTGCCCGCGCCGCATCCGCACGCCCTGGGCGCGCGCGCCTGGGAGCACGGCCACCCCCTGCTCCCGGCCTCCGCCTCCTCGTCCCTGCTGCTGCTGGCGCCCGCCCGCGCCCCCGAGCCGCCGCCCGCGCCCCCCGCGCCCGGCGAGCCGGCCCCCGACGCGCGCCTCTACGCCCGGCCCGGCCGCGCGTCGCACGGCGACTTCCCGCTCACCCCGCACGCCAGCCCGGACCGCCGGCGCGTCGTGTCGGCGCCCACGGGCCCCTCGGACCCAGTCCCAGCCGCCGCCGCCGCCGCCGCCGACGGCCTCCCGCGGCCCCGGAGCCCGCCGCCCACGGGCAGCCTGCGGAGGCCCGGCCCGCACGGCCCGCCGGCCGCAGCCCTGCGCCGCACGCACACGTTCAACAGCGGCGAGGCCCGGCCCGGCGGCGACCGCCACCGCGGCCGCCACGTGCGGCCCGGCACGGACTTGGCCCACCTCCTCGCCTACGGGGGCACGGACAGGACTGCGCCCCCCGTGCCCTAGGCCGGGGCCCGACGCCTCGGCGGTGCCAGCCACGGGAACCAGGAGCGAGAGAGCCGGCCCAGCTCCAGTGGGTGCTCAAGACCCCCGCCCCCGCCCGCGTGGGGGGGGCCCCTCGGCCACACGGAAGCACAACGAGCTCGGCCCCCGCCCCGCCCCCGCCCCGCCCGGGGCCGCGGGACACTGAGGCGGTTTGGGGGTGGGGGAGGGCGGGAGGAATGTGCTATGGATTTGAGGTTGACCTTCTGCGCGTGGATTTGGGTTTGTTTTCCAATTGGCGTTTCTTTTGCAGATTTCTATCCAATTGCACAACTCCGTTCTCGGGGTGTCAGCCGGGGTGGGGTGGGGGGGCGCGGCTTGGAGGCGGTGGAACGGGGGAGGGGCCGCATCTGCAGACCCCACCTCCCCGCCCCGCCCCTTTCCAGGCCCCTCCTCAACCCAGGCTCCTGGCGTGTGTGGGTGTGTGTGTGTGTGTGTGTGTGCATGCCGTGTTCGTGTGCAAGGGGCCAGGAAGGGGAGGGAGGTGCGTGTGTGTGCCCACGAGGGCTGCTGCCGGCGTGTGTGTGTGTGTGTGTGTCGCGGTGGGCCACGCGTGCAGTGTACCTGTCTGTGTGCGAGGTGGTGGCCCCAGCGGCCTGGGCGTTGGCTGACCCGGCGCCGGGGCTTCCAAAAGGCCCGGGGGCCTCCAAGGTGCCGGTTAGGAATTTGAGGGGGAGACAAGAAGGGGTTCCGGGCAGGGGGGCCGGGAGGGCCTGCCCAGAAGTCATACTGGCAGCAGCTGTCTAAAAGGGCTTGGTGGTCTGGGGGGGGCGGGGAAGGCGGGCGGGCCCCACTGTAAATACGGCCCCAGGGTGGTCAGAGGGTCCCATGCCACCCGTCCCCTTGTGACCTCTCCCTTGACCTCCAGCTGACCATGCATGCCAGTTGAGTGGCCAGCTGAGTCCTGGACCCTCTCTGGAGTTTGCCTCCCCCAACCCCCTCCCCATCAATAAAACTGTTTACAACCACCGGCCCCCAAGGCTCTGGGTCCGCTCTGTCTCCAGGGAGTGAGGCGGTTGGGGGTCCCTCCCTGAGACTCACGGTGACCAGCAGAATTTTGGGGAACTAGGAAATGGGAGGAGGCGGGTTTCTGCATCCGAATGGGACCGGTGTTCTGATCATCCTTGAGCAAATATTTGTCGTGCACCCTCTACGTGCCAGACACTGCTGGGGATTTAGATCCCTGTCCTCATGGAGTCCACAGCCGGGTGGGGGAGACCGGCCCCAGACACGCAAATCAGGACTGGATCTGAAGCAGTGATTCATGCTGTGAAGATAAGACCAGAGGACTGTGTGGGGTGGAGGGGGGGGGTCCAAGAGGGCCTGGAGAGACGGTGACACGGGAGCTGAGAGGTGACAAGTGAGAAAGCAGCTGTGAGGAGGTGCGCAGGCAGAGGGGACAGTTAGCTCAAGCCTCTGGGTGGGAAAGGGCTTGGAGGAGGGGCAAGGTGGTGGTCACAGTGGCTTCCAGCAGCAAAAGGAGGGCCTGGCAGAAGCAGGTGCTGATGAGGAGGGAGAGGAGGGCCAGGGCTCCAGGCAGAAACGGCCTCAGGGGTGCACAGTGTAAAGTTTTGTTATTGTGGTAAAATCCACATAAATTCGAAAGCACCATTGGAACCATCCCTAAGTGCGCAGTTGGGTGGCATGAAGCACACTCCCACGGTTGCCCCCCCCCACCAGCCATGCCCAGAACTTTTGCGTCTCTCTGTCCCCATTAAACATTAACTCCCCATCTTACCCCCCTCCCAGCCTAACAAATTTTAAGTGGGACAGGGAACCATCCGAAGCCTTTAAGCAGGGGGTGAGGAGCAGGGGAGAGGGGATCTGATTTCACTTTAAGAGATTTCTTTGGCGTTATACCTTTCCCATTCCCACTCCCTCCTTCCCACCGGTGCCCATGAAGGACCTGCTGTGTGCCGGGCTCTGGGGTCTGAGCAGTGGACAAAATAGATCCGGTTCCCCCTTGTCGCGGGGGAGATTGTTCGTATAGTAAACCAAGAAACAAAGTTCCGTGATGACAGATTAGCTTCTCCTGAACCTCTGACGATCAGCACTGTGTGAGTTTCAGGGGTGCAACTCAGTGATTTGATGTGTGCGCAAGGATTGCCACGATGAATACGTTGACTCCCTAGTTCCTGTGCAAGTGATGAGAACATTTAAGAGCTACTCTTGGAGTCATTTTCAAGTATCTCACATTACTATGCATAGTAAGGATAACTATAGGCACCGGGTTGTACATTACACCTCCGGGATGTACTCTAAGAAGAAGGGCACGTTTGTGCCCTTAGACCAATACCTCCCCATTTCCGGCGCCCCCCAGCCCCTGGCAACCACCGTCCCGCTCTCAGTTTCAGATTTTTAAAGTTCCACACACACATGAGAATACATAGTATCGGTCTCTGTCTGCCTGACTTGTCCCCCTTAGGGTAACGCTCTAGAGATACAACAGCACCGAGGTAAATGGCAGCATGATCTTCTTTTTTACTTTTGAATAATATTCCAGGGTGTGTCTCTCACATTCTTTCTTTTTAAGATCTTATTTATTTGAGAAAGAGAAAGAGAGTGAATGAGAGAGCAAACGAGAGAGAAAGAGAGTGAGTATGAGCAGGGGGAGGGGCAGAGGGAGAAGCAGACTCCCCGCTGAGCAGGGAGCCCGATGTGGGGCTTGGTCCTGGGACTCCAGGATCAGGACCTGAGCCGAAGGCAGACGCTTAACCGACTGAGCCACCCAGGCGCCCGCTCGCTTGCTTGCTTGTTCCCTTCCTCCTTCCTCTTTCTTTCTTTCTCCTTTTCTTCCTTCCTTTTTCTTTCTTTCTCTCTTCCTTCCTTCTTTCCTTCCTCCTCCTTCCTTCCTTTCTTTCTCTCTTTCTTTTTCTTTCCTTCCTTCTTTCTTTTCTTCCTTCCTTCTTTCTTTCTGTTCTTTTATCACATCTTTTTTATTCATTCATTTGTCAATGACACTAGGATGTCCCATGTCTTGGCTACTGTGAACAATATTGCAACGAACAAAGGAACACATATATCTTTTCTAATGTTTTCTCTGGCTAAATACGCAGAAGTGGGATTGTTTGATCACATATCCCTATTTTTTTTCATATATCCCTATTTTTTATGTTTTGAGGGAACTCCATACCATTTTCCACAGTGGTTGAACCAATTGGCTTTCCCACCAACAGTGCACAGGGCTCCTTTCCATGCCCCTGCCAACATGTGTTACTTCTTGTCTTTTTCATTCTATTATTCTGACGAGTGTGACGCACTATCTCACTGGGGTTTGATTTGCATTTTCCTGATGACAAGTGATGATAAGTGATGTTGAACACCTTCCCTGTATCTGTTGGCCATCTAGATGTCTTCTTTGGGAAACTGTCTATTCAGGTCCTTTGCCTATTTTGTCGGTATCCATTTCTGTGTGTCCAACTCTATGGATCTGTTATTCTGTCTCACTGTGTCTCTGTATGGTTCTTTGTGTTTTCACCTGTCTCTGGGTTGTATCTCTATCTGTGGGTTCATGAGGATATCCATCTATCTTTCTTTATGCCTGTCATGGTCAACCTGCCTGTGCGTCTCTGAACTTATGTGTCCACAAGACAGAACTCCTATTCATTCTCACAGCTCAAAAGACAGAAAACTGGGTGCCTGGGTGGCTCAGTGGATTAAGCCGCTGCCTTCAGTTCAGGTCATGATCTCAGGGTCCTGGGATCGAGTCCTGCATCGGGCTCTCTGCTCAGCAGGGAGCCTGCTTCCTCCTCTCTCTCTCTCTCTCTCTGCCTGCCTCTCTGCCTACTTGTGATCTCTCTGTGTCAAATAAATAAATAAAATCTTTAAAAAAAAAAAAAAGACAGAAAACTTTTCAGAGATCATGCAAGGGAGAAGGGCACATGGCCAGCCATGATGGAAGTCCTGGGTGCAGGTAAAGATGACATATCACACCTGAATGTTTAGAATGCAAACAAACAAACAAAAAAAAGAAAGAAAGAAAGAAAGAAAGAAAGAAAGAAAGCACTGACTAGCCAAACCCTCGGGATGCAGTCAAAGCAGCTTTCAGAGGGAAATTTGTAGCCTCCAAATGCGTTTATTAGGCAATGAGAAAGATCCAAAACAAAGAGCACCTTAGAGTCAGATGAAGAAAGAAAGAGCAGAAGGGGCCCTTGGAGACCGAATTCAACTTCATGGATATGAAAACTGAAGCCAAAAAAAGTTAGCCACTTGCTCAAGATCACAAAATAAAGCCATTCCTAGTGAAGCTGGGAGCCAGGGCCAGGTTTCATCCTACCCAGGCCATTGTTCAAAGCCCATGAAGACTTTGAGTGTCCCTTTTGAAATCTATTTTCTAGAAATGATTTCATTAAAAAAAAAAAAGCCAGCAACAATATGTCATGAATTGAAGACAAATGCTTTTCATTTATTCACTGAACTTCCTAGTTGCTCAAATTTATTGCAAAGTGTACCTCTTGCTTAAAGAGCTGTCCCTGGGGCGCCTGGGTGGCTCAGTGGGTTAAAGCCTCTGCCTTCGGCTCAGGTCATGATCCCAGGGTTCTGGGATCGAGCCCCGCATCGGGCTCTCTGCTCCGCAGGGAACCTGCTTTCTCCCCTCTCTCTCTCTCTGCCTTTCTCTCTGCCTACTTGTGATTTCTCTCTGTCAAATAAATAAAATCTTTAAAAAAAATAAAATAAAATAAAATAAAGAGCTGTCCCTATTCCTCAGGCATGGTGCCTTGCAAACCTGATCCTAGATTTCTGGGTTGGGGGAAGTGGGTATTCGGCCCCAGAGATTCTCAGGTGCCCACCCCCCCCCAAAAGCAGGAATCAGAGGAATGAAAAACTGGGTAGAAGCAGGTAGAGAAGGGTGCAGGCATCCCAGCCTCCTTCCCTCTCCCTGCCAGGAAGTAATTTTGCAATTCTGACCAGCTCCTTTCCCCTGCTTGGCTCGGGCCCAGCCACTAACGGGAACAGGATGTGGGTGAGGACTTCCCTAGGAGGGGGGGGTGGCCCTGCGGGCAGTCCAGGCAGGTATAAGGCTACCTCACCAGGCTAAGGGAACACAGATGGAAAAGAGAGAGGCCGGCATGTCCTCTTGGAGCCCACAGCGCAACCAGAGGTAAGCCCCCACCCCACCCATGGTGGGCAGAACTAGATAGCAGACCATTCTGTCTAATGTACCGAAGTCACAGGGCTAGACATGGGCCTGCAGGCTGGAATAGACCGACAGCTGTAACGATAGACAGACGTGCTCTCATACACACACTCACTACAGAAGTCCCAGGTGTTCCCCGGGCCAGACAGAGATTTGGAGGCCCACCAACACCTCCTGACCAACACCCCATCAGAGGCCTGCTGGAGGCACCAGGAAGAGCAGAAGTCCCAGCCTTCCAAGGACTGTGGTGCCAACTGTAAACCACCCCATCCTAAGGCCAAATTCCTGTCCCAGATCTGCACGAAGCAGGATGCATTTTTCACATTCAGAGTTCCCTCTGGAGTGCTGGGTTGCACCCAAGCACTTTGGAGTGAGAGCTGGGGCTCCATCAGAGAAAGAAACAGAACCTTGTTTGGATAGAAAGAGCAGGAGGCCAGAGGGGAAACCGTGGGAAAATCAAAGAAAGCTTCATGGAGAAGGGAGCATTGGAGCTGGGGCTTTGTGGGATAAGTAGGAGTTCACTGGCCCTACCTTCAACATTTGGAGCCAGGGAGCTAAAAAATGACCTGGAAGAGGCACCTGGGTGACTCAGTGGGTTAAGCCTCTGCCTTCGGCTCGGGTCATGATCTTGGAGTCCTGGGATCAAGCTCTGCTTTGGACTCTCTGCTCCTCAGGGAGCCTGCTTCCTCCTGTCTGCCTGCCTCTCTGCCTGCTTGTGATCTCTCTCTGTCTGTCAAATAAATAAATAAAATCTTAAAAAAAAAAAGAAAAGAAAAGAAAAGAAATGATCCAGAAAACAAGCCAGAGCAGAAGAAATTAGCAAATTTGACTGTAAATCATTAACAGCCTGTTGGGGCTGGGCTGGCCACAGAGAAGGGTAGCATTTATGGGTCAGACTGAGTAACTCAGTTTTCGGAGAGTTAGATCGCTCTCCGGATCTGCAGCTACTTCTGGCAGCTCTTGGCAGGTGCGGGTGGAAGCCAGGACAGGAGCAGGGGGTGACTGCCTGAATCCAGGGGAGCCATGAGGGGGCATGGTCCCGGGTGTGGAGATGGAGACAGGAAATAGTTGGCAGAGTCTGGGGACCCTTTCATGAAGCGGGGTATGTCTTCTGTCATTGCCTGCAGCCCAGGAGGCCTGAGTTCCCACCTTTCTAGAACACTGTTCCTGCTGCTGCTCTCTGTGGTCTCAGCTCAGGATGTCACCCCAAACCCGGACACCTGCTTGGTGTTCCATTCGATCAACGGCAGCTCCGTGTCCTGCCACCCACCGGCCAAACTCCCTCACCGCCTCCCCGCTGACACGGTTTACCTGGTGGTAGAGTTCTTCAACCTCACCCAGCTGCGGGCCGACACCCTCCAGGGCGCCTCTAACCTCCAGGAGCTGCACCTCTCCACCAACCAGCTGGAGAGCCTCTCCCCCAAGTTCCTGCTGCCAGTGCCTCTGCTGAAGGTGCTTGACTTAACCCGCAATGCCCTGACCCGGCTGCCCCCCGGCCTCTTCCGGGTCTCTGCCGCTCTCCACACCCTGGTGCTGAAAGAGAACCGGCTGGAAATTCTGGAGCCCTCGTGGCTGCAGGGGCTCCAAGCTTTGGGGCATCTGGACCTATCCGGGAACCGCCTCCAGACGCTGCCCCCTGGGCTGTTGGCCAACTTCACCTCCCTGCACATCCTTGACCTCAGTAATAACCAGTTGAAGACTTTGCCCCCTGACCTTCTGCGGGGCCCCCTGCAGTTGGAGAGGCTGCACCTGGAGGGCAACAGATTGCGGGTGCTCGGAGAGGGGCTCTTGACACCCCAGCCAGACCTGCGCTACCTTTTCCTGAATGACAATAGGCTGGCCACCGTGGCCGCAGGCGCCTTCCAAGGCCTGCGGCAGCTAGATATGCTCGATCTCTCCAACAACTTGCTCACCGCCGTCCCCAAGGGGCTCTGGACATCCCTGGGGCAGCCCACCCGAGACATGAAGGACGGCTTTGACATCTCTGGGAACCCCTGGATCTGTGATGAGAAACTGGACGACCTCTATGGGTGGCTCATGGCCAACAGAGACAAGATGTTCTCCCAGAATGCCACACGCTGCGCTGGGCCTGAAGCCTCGAAGGGTCAGAAGCTCCTGGAAGCAGCCAAGCCCCACTAAGGCCTGGGGCCGAGGTAATGAGACAGGCCGGCAGCTCAGCGCACGCCACTCAGCAAATAATTCACCTGCAGCTTCCCAGAGCTGCCAGGACCTGCTCGGCCCAGGCTGCCCAAAATGCACGTGGGGCTTTCCAGCCTCCTGTACCCTCTTCCAAGAATGTCTTTCCCTGGGGCACCTGGTAACCTCAGTCAGTAGAGCACTCGACTCTTAATCTCAGGGTCATGAGTTCAACCCCCACGGTGGCCATGGAGCCTGCTTAAATGAAAAGAAAAAGAGAAAAGAGTGTTTTCCCCCGTTTTCCAGATCTCCTGGTCTCCAGGCTCCCTCAGCCTGCTCGGCTCCCTCTGGCCCAGCCCTGGCTATGCGAGGGTTGTCTCTATCTGGTTCTGCCTCCTCACTTTGTGGGCGGTGGGGGAGGAGGGGGTGTCTCCGAATGCAGGGCCTGGGTCTGTCTTCCCTCAAAGCCAGCATCATTCAGTTTGGGGTCAGACCTGAGGGCTTAGGAAATAACCGTGGAATGGAATTGGAATTCTAGCAGAATTCACTGTGTTCCGAGCACCTCCCAGGTTGACTTCCTAGTCCTCCCCAAAAGGAAGGAGAAAGAGGGCACCTGGGTGGCTCAGGGGGTTAAGCCTCTGCCTTCGGCTCAGGTCATGATCTCAGGGTCCTGGGATCGAGCCCTGCATCGGGCTCTCCACTCCGTGGGGAGCCTGCTTCTCTCTCTCTCTCCGCCTGCCTCACTGCCTACTTGTGATCTCCGTCTGTCAAATAAATAAATAAAATCTTAAAAAAAAAAAAAGAAAGAAAGAAAGAAAAAGGAAGGAGAAGGAAAGAAGAGGCCTGACCCAGGGCCTGGGGTGCAAGATATAAGCTTCCAGAGGGACGGCAGTGGGGATCTTGATGGCCCGTGACTCCTCCTCCCCTCCCCCTATCCAGGATTTAACTGGAAATAAAACACTGACCATTGCCCAGAGTGTCATTTTACCGGTGGACTCCTGCCAGAGCTTGTGTCCTGGAGAAGGTTTAAATTAAACCAGATTGCTTCAGGTCTCTAAACAATTTGTCATGCTGGCCCATGACAAGCCGTGGGGGATAGCCACCCACCCAAGGTGGGCTTGGGCAGGCTGGGTGGAGCTGAAGGCATAGGAGCCTGTGTCCCTCCAACTCAGAACCTTGGGCCACCTGCTGACACAGTGCTGGGCATGTTGGGAGCCAGAGTCAGATTTGGGGGACCCCTGGGTGTTTGGGGGCGGGGTTCCTGGAATAATGGTCATCGCCACATTGGTGGTCATTCCAGGCATGATGATGAACGCCAGGGAGGAGCCTGGAGTCTGGCCGAGTGGGGTTTGAATTGGATCCTTCACTTTGCTCATCTGTAAAATGGGGATCCAAGGGAATGGGCCGGCCTGGATTCCTGGCCAAGTTAAATGGCAGATTTTTTTAAATAACCAGAAGGACCTTGAGGACTTGCCCAAGGTCACTCCTCTGGGAGGCGGTGGGAGCTGCAGGATCGTCCTCCAGGGGTATCTGCGGCAACAGCAGGGTGACAGGTGGCCAAAACTGGCCAAGGAAAGTAGCTCAATCCTGGGGCTTCCAGCGTCCTCAAGTTACTATGACAACTGCGGAGCGCCCCCCACTTCCCCCCACCCCCGCCCCGACCCCGACTCCGACCCCGACTCCGACCCCGACCAGGACCGAGAGCCCCAGGGAAGCGCGCAGGGTGGGGAGGATAGGCTGGAGCCCCGCCCCCGAGACACGCCTCCGCCCGGCCCCTCCCCATTGGTCAGTCCCAGAAGGCCCGCCCCCCGAGCCGCTATAAGGCGGGAGGGGCCAGCGGTGGGCGGAGACTAGAGCCAGAGTCTGGGGTCCGCAGGGGCACTTGGAGGCTGTGGCTGCACGCGCCCAGGTGAGTGCCACGCGGAGGGCGTCCAGGAGAGCCCCGCAGATTTGGGGGCTCCAGGTCAGATGGGCGGGAGAGGATCGAGAGGCGTGAGAAGGAGGGGGATGATGGGCGGAGCAGGTGGCCGAGACCCTTGGCCCAGTTGGCTGAAGCTCCGGACCCAGTTGGGCGGGGACCAGGGCTCTGAGGGCACAGGGTGGCGATAAAGGAAGAACTGCGAGCAGGAGCCTCAGGTCGAACTCCCCACTCTAAGCGGACCATGGAGTCCGCTTAGATGAGTGGCTTTGGAAACACCACGGACCTGCTGGCCGCCTCAGTTTCCCTGTCAGTCTGTGGACTTATGGGATTCTGCAGCTGCCCCCTCCACCCCTGCCGGAGGCTGCCTATGCAGTTCTGTCGGGGATGGGTGAGGAGGGGTGGGGAGGGACGGCAGGCACCTCCTCGCCTTTGCAGAAGGGGAAACAGCTCAGAGAGGTGAAGGCACTTGCCCCAAGTCACACAGCAGGTAATGTTAAGATTTGAATCCAGGTCTTTGTCTCTCCAGAGCCCATGCTTTGAATCACTACAGTGTCCCCACCTTGCCAGAGCTCTCTAGTGTGCACCTGCTGTGTGCAGGGCCCTGTGCATGCATTGTCACATTGTCCATGTCCCTCATGACACTGTGAGGTAGCTACGACCATTACCCTAGTTTTTTTGTTTGTTTTTTAAGATTTACTTATTTATTTGAGAGAGAGAGTGTGTGGGTGTGCAAACAGGGGAGGAGGTAGACGGAGAGGGAGAAAAATCTCAAGCAGACCCGCCGCTGAGCGCAGAGCCCAGCACAGGCCTCACGACCCTGAGATCACGACCTGAGCTGAAACCAGGAGTCGGGTGCTCGACGGACTGAGCCACGCGGGTGCCCCATCATTACCCTATTTTGAGGAAACTGAGGTCGCAGGAGAGAGCAGTACTTGCCCAAGTCACCAAGCCCAGTGGGACAGAACCCAAGGCCTGGGCAGGACCCGGGGGGCTGCTGTGTAGAGGCCCCCCTCACCCTGTCCCGCCCCGCAGGGTGTTCGCAGCAGGCATGTCAGAAGATGAGGCTGCCCGGTCCCCCCGAACCAGCTTGTGGGAACAGAACCAGCAGGTGCGGGGCTGCCCTTCCCACGGAGGAGGGGCACAGGCCAGAGTGGGGGGATATCCCTTCTGGGACAGTTTCAGACCAGGGACCCCCTCTGGACCATGGGGGGGGTGGCACAGCCTACTCATTTCCCAGAGGGGCACAGTGGTGCCGGGAGCGGGGAGTGTCTCTCCCTCCCTCTCCCACCCCCGGGGTCTCTGCCCAAGATTCTGCGTCGACACTGCTCCCGGCACTTCACGCCTATGAATCTCGCAGCCCTAGAAACCCATTTTACAGATGGGGAGGCTGAAGCCCCAGGTTTCCTGCGCAGTTCCCC
Source organism: Neogale vison (assembly GCF_020171115.1). NCBI lineage: Eukaryota > Metazoa > Chordata > Mammalia > Carnivora > Mustelidae > Neogale > Neogale vison. The sequence goes on from NC_058096.1 coordinate 221,377,017, forward strand.
CAACCCTCTCGCCCACGTGGTCATCCTGGCCCAGCGAGGGGACGTGTGGACTGAGGTGTGGCTGAGCTCCCCACACACCCCCGCCCCCGCCCCCGCCCCGCCCCGCCCCATCAGGGGCCCCTCTGACGCCACCTCTTCCCGCAGAACGTGGTGCAGCGCGTGGCGGCCCTGCCGCTGGTCAGGACCATGTGCTCCGCCGTCTTCGATGCTTACAGCGCGGCCAAGGACAGGCACCCGCTGCTGGGCTCTGCCTGCCGCCTGGCCGAGCACTGCATGTGTGGCCTGAGCACCCGCGCCCTGGACCACGCCCAGCCGCTGCTCAGCCACCTGCAGCCTCAGCGTGAGTCCCACTCCGCCCCCCAACCCCCCAAGACCCTGGGTCCTGCAGTATGTCCCAGCTGTCCCGTCCCCTCCTGCTCCATCCGCATGAAGGCTCTGGAGGGCACCTGCTGAGCTGGGACCTCTGTGAGCGTGCCCTTTAGTCCGTCCACCTGTCTGTGCCCCCACCCACATGTCTCACGCTCCCCCAGTCCTGCCGGTGCCATCTCCCGCACCCCACCTGCCCCCACTCCCACCCCTGATTCCACCTGCCTTGCTCTGTAGGTTGTCCCTCTGTGGTTTGATCTCCTGGACCTTCATTCTTGGCTGTTTATCTCTTTCTGTCCCCTTCCTGTGTGTCTCGATGTCCTTCTTGGTTGAGTGGCCTGACACACCTCAGGTCCCTTTGCCTGTCCACCTCCCTCCCCGTCTTCCTCTCTGTCGTTGCCCCTGCGTGTCCCGAGCCCCACATATCCCTGGACTCCTGGGACCAGCGGAGGCGTCCAGCCTGGCACAGGGCTGGGGGTGGATCGAAGACCTTGACTTCACATCTGACCAAGGAAGGGGGTCACCGGAGGGTCCCAGCTCAGGGCCTTCCTTGCCTCCTCTTCCTCGGCCAGTTTGGGTGACCTTGAGCCTGCTCGCTGGGGCATCTGAGCCGGGCATGGACGGGGAGTCACCTTGGCACCGGTGGCAGCCCGGTGGCAGGGCTGAGGCTGGGAAGACAGTAGAAGTGGTCGGGTCCCGCCTGGTGACCCACCCCCACCCTCAGGGTCCCCAGCCCCTTGCGGGGTGGCCAGGCCTCCCTCTACCTCTCCCTACTCCTCGTGCCCTCACTCCCTGCCTCTCCCCTCCAGTGGCCACAGTGAACCACCTCGCCTGCCGGGGTCTGGACAAGCTGGAAGAGAAGCTGCCTTTTCTCCAGCAACCTTCCGAGACGGTCGGTGGGGACCCAGGGAGGGGTGGAGGTGGGAGGGAGCAGCGCAGCCTCCCCAGGACCAGCCTGGACACCTGGGCCGGCCAGACAGGGGGACTGAGTCGGGTTTGGGCCCAACTCAAAAAACACCAGCCAGACGAAAATAATCTGCACCCGAGTCTAGCAGGCTGGGGCCCATCATCTCCTCAACAACCCCGTGCGGGAGAACTTTTCTTTGCCTCCATCTTATAGAAGGGAAATCGAGGCCCAGAGCCAAGAGGGGCCAGGGACCCCTTGATACCGAGCCCCAGGGAGCTGGGTTTAGAGAAGGAAGTCAAAATCTGGAAGGAGCCCCCTCCCACCAGGTGGTGACCTCGGCCAAGGATACAGTGGCCAGTGGTGTGACGGGCATGGTGGGCCTGGCCCGGCAGGGCCGCCGCTGGAGCGTGGACCTAAAGCGCTCCGTGAGCCACGCCGTGGACGTCGTGCTGGGCAAGTCAGAGGAGCTGGTGGACCACTTCCTGCCCATGACCGAGGACGAGCTCGGTGAGGCCGCCACCCTCCTGCCCTGCCCTGCCGCTGAATCCTTCTGCTCAGTCCGCATCCTGGTGGGGACGGATCAGAGAAGTCTGGGACTTGGGCAGGGCCACACAGCAGTTCAGCAGGAAACACTGAGCTGAGCCCGGGCCTGACGTCCGCATCCCCATCCATGGCCCCCCGACCCACATTCTGCTAGAAATCAGACCACACAGACCCTAAGAGTCTACGGGGCTCAGAGACTTGAGGGTTGTGAGCTTGAGTCCCAAATTGGGGGTGAAGAGGACTCAAAAAATAAAATCTTACAAAACAAAACAAAAAGCACCATTCTCCAACTTTCTACCACCTGTCTCTGACCCCAGAGATGATCTGACCTCCCAGCCCCTGCTTTAGGGCCCCAGAAAAGTGTGTCAAGGCACTCCCTCGTCTGCAGGAAGGCTGCGAGTCATTTATGAGGCACCTACTGTATGCCAAGCACCTGCAGGATATCCTTCACAGACCGTTTAGTCGAGGGGTTAAGAGTGCCTGGGTTGGAATCCTGATCTGCCTCTTGCATGCCGTGGGACGTCATTTCCCTTTGCCTCAGTGTTCCTCATCTGTAAATGGGGCTAATAGCAGTGCCTACGTCCTAGGGTCTGGGGAAGGTTAAGTGAGTTGATACTGGTAAAGGAAATGATAAATTAGGGAGTCCGTGGGCTTGTCCACCCAGAAGGAGAGTGAGCAGATGTGGTGGGGCGGCCATGCTGACCCCCTCCCCCGTCCCATCCCCCAGCGGCCCTGGCGGCCGAGGCTGAGGGCCCGGAAGTGGGGTCTGTGGAGGAGCAGAGGAAACACCAGGGCTACTTCGTACGTCTGGGCTCCCTGTCCACGCGGCTCCGCCACCTGGCTTATGAACACTCCCTGGGGAAACTGAGGCAGAAGAAACACCATGCCCAGGACACGCTGGCCAAGCTGCAGGAGACGCTGGAGCTGGTGAGAGCCCTCTGTCCACACCCCTGCCATGATGCAGGCCAGTAGGCATGGACCGAGTGCCGGCTGAGGACCTGGTCCTGAGCTGGTCTGAAGGGGGAGGCACAGCCGAGCTCGGCTGCCTCCCGCTGTGTGTGTTCAGGGCTGGGGCAGCTCAGGGAGGGGTCAAGGCTGAGCCTGGGGAGACGGGAAGGGGTTTCGTCCAGTGGGGGGGAAGCAAGAGCTGGAATTTACAGGCAGTTAGGGTAGTTCAGGAGTGAGAAAAAGTTCCCCTTCCCTTGCTTTCCTGCCACCAATTCCAACCCTCCCCAACCTGTAGGTTCTCGCCTCTTCCCTCACTGCCCATCCCTCCCTGCTCCAAAGGACCATGGCAGCTCCCGTTTAACTGAGCTGGATAAGTTCAGACGCCCCTAACTTCTTCCTCCTGCTGCCTCTCAGCCTCCATGCTTCCAGGGACTCAGGTCAACACCGGAGCAAGCCCCGACTCCCCTCTTCTCCTCTGATCCCACATCCCGCACATCAGCCAGTACCCCAGCTCTGCCCATAGCTCCCCCTCCTCTTCTCTCACCCAGGGCCAGCCCACCCCCAGCCCCACCAAGGACTCCACTCTGACCTCCCCACAGCACCCACCAGAGGGCGCCTATGAGTCCCTGAGACGGTTTATCTCTGAGTACAAGGTCGTCAAGGTCCATCCACGTTGTCGCAGGGGTGAAAATGCCCTTCCTTTTCAAGGCTGAATCATATTCCAGAGTGCCGATGGACCACACTTTATTTCTATTTATCTCCTAGAGCCTGCCCTGTCCCAGGTACCGAAGATACAGTGGGGGTCCAGTAGGGGGATCAGGGCCCGGATGGAGACATGCGAGGGGTTGTGGAATCTGCCCGGCCAGGAGGGCAGGAGGGAAGACTTCCTGGAGGGGGACTGGAGGGAACCAGGCAGGGGCATGGAGTGGAGGGAAATGCGTCGCCAGCAGAGGGAGCAGCACAGGCAAAGTGAGCCTGAGTTTTAGGGGACCCACAGGTCTCAGGGTCTGACAAGAGCAGAGGAGAGAGCGGGCAGGTGGGCCAGGCTGGATCAGCAGGTGGGGGAAGGTTGCAGGGAAGAAGATGTTCTCTAGATGTTTATCGAGACCAGATCCAGGCTAGGATGCTGGCTCCCCTGAGCCCCCAAATGGTCCAGCTCTGACCACCGCTATCCCTGTCCCCTCAGATCAACCTCATGCAGTGCGGTGTGACACCCACTGCCCCGGCCCGCCCTGGGAAGGTGCATGAGCTTTGGGAGGACTGGAGCCAGCGCTCCCCAGAGAATGGCCGCCGCCGCAGCCAGGTAGGATGGGAGGGAGAGGATCAGCAGGGCGAGTGTGGGGAGGTGTGTTCTGGATCTGCCCAGGGCGCCAGGGGCCAGACTCCAGCTCTCTCAAACCAAGTGCTGAGCTCCGCTGTTTGGAGGGTGCATGGAGAAACTGAGGCAGGGGCTGGTCTGGGTGGGCGGCCATCTGGTACCCTGAGGCCCCTCCCTTCCCCCCACAGGCAGAGCTGGAGACGCTGGTGCTGTCCCGAAGTCTGATGCGGGAGCTGCAGGGCACAGTGGACGCGCTGGAGAGCAGCGTGCGGGGCCTGCCCCCGGGCGCCCAGGAGAAGGTGGCCGAGGTGCGGCGCAGTGTGGACGCCCTGCAGGCCGCCTTCGCCGATGCCCGCTGCTTCGGGGACGTGCCGGCCGCTGCCCTGGCCGAGGGCCAGGGCAGTGTGGCCCGGGCCCACGCCTGTGTGGATGAGCTGCTGGAGCTGGTGGTGCAGGCCGTGCCGCTGCCCTGGCTGGTGGGGCCTTTTGCGCCCATCCTCATGGAGCGGTCTGCGCCGCCGCCCGACCTGGAGGTTCTGGTGGACGAGGTCGTGGGGGGCCCCGACCCCCGCTGGGCTCACCTGGACTGGCCGGCCCAGCAGAGAGCCTGGGAGGCCGAGCACGGGGACGGGCCAGCCCTCCCAGAGGACATTCCCAAGGAAGAGCTCGTGCCCCCCAGCCCCCCCAAGCACACCCTGATGCCAGAGCTGGACTTCTGACCAGAGGGGGCCGCGGGGCCGCCGGGCAGCAAGCAGGAAGCCCGCTTCTATCCGAGATCCCTGCTGCCCCCTAGTGGCCGTGTGTGCGCACTAACAGCCCATGCGGTGGCCTGGGCCGGGGTGCAGGGTGGGAGTGGGGGGGCGGAAGTCGCCATCTTAGACCAGCTTCACTGATCTCCGGTCCTCTCCAATCCTTCCCTTGAGTATATGGGGACTGGCACCCAATTCAGGTCCCACTAGCTCCCGGCTGGGTTCACCTGTCAGTGGCCCCTGTCCCTGAACCCCAAGAAACAACAAAACTCCCCATAGAAGCACACGTTTTGCCCAATGGCTTCTACTTGGGGTTCTGAAAAGGGAGCACCCTCCTCCCCCACCACCTTGTACGCCCTGGACTGGGGGGTCCCGGAAGATAGCCAGCTGTATCCGCTGGGCCTACAGACCCACTTGCTTTGCCCTTTGGGGTTTTGTGCTCCGGAATAAAGGTGTTTTGTGTTGTTCAAAGGCCTGTGGTCCTGTTCAGGCCAGGGTGGGTCTTAGTTGCAGAGTGCCGGGGCCCTCAGGTGTGTGACTGCATGGCACAAGCCAAGGTTCGAGATTTGAAAGCGTGAGAATGCCTCTCTGACCAGCTTGACAACTTGTCGAGTCCCACCTCTAGCGCCTGGCCCACATGGTTAGGCACCCAGATGCAGCTTCCTGGAATGGAAGCTATTCACACTTTAGTATAAATGAATTTCTTAGCAACTGCAGAGAACGGGATCAGAGGGAGAAAGAAGTCACACAGGGCAGCCCATCCTATGCCAACCTCCCTAGACCGAAGGGTATTGAACTTGCTGTGATTTCTCCAGCTGCACTGGTCAGAATGGGGCAGACAGAGGTAGGGGAAGGGCCACGGGCCAGTCTCTTGGGGGCCTTCCCATCCTTTGACCGAATTCTTGGCTGCCCCTCAGACTCCCCTGTGGCTGGGTGGGGTGTTAGGAAACCACAGTGTAATGTGGTGAGGTCAGGGTGGCCTCTGGCTTCCCTAGGACCTGGCCCAGGGGCAGCTCTGGGAGGCTGAACTACCTCCCACTAGCCAGATTAACTTCCCCGCCCCTGGTCAGGACCGTCCATGGCTCCCACTCACCCTCAAACCAATTATCCAAACTCCTTACCCTGGCATGCCGCATTCCCACCGAACTCTGCAATTCCCCCACCTCCAGGCCTGTGCACAGGCGGTGCCTGGAGTCCTCTCCCACCCCACCCTTGGACACATCCCATCCATCTTCAAGCCCCAGCCCCAATGCCACCTCCTCCAGGAAGCTTTCCCTCACTCCACCCCAGTGGGATAGCTCCAACAATCTACAGCTCACCTTCTTGAGACTCTAAACCCCCGTCCACTCGGACTGAGAGCCACAGGCAACCTTGTCTTCTCTTCCCCCACAAGGCTGGGGGCTCCTGGAGGGCGAGGCGTGGTGAGGATGGGCAGGGTGGCACATGGGAAGGGTGTTTTGCAGAGGGAGTGACTCGGGCAAACGCGTGGCACTGGGGGACAGTGGGGGAGTCAGTGTGGCAGGACCAGTGGGAAGGGAAAGCTAATGGACTGAGGAGAAACCTTGGAATGGGGTGAGTCAGTAGATACGGCCCTGGGCTTGCATCTCAGCCTGGCCTACACCTGGGAGGGCAAGTTGCTTGCCTCCTCTGAGCCTGGATTCTCCTCTGTGGGGTGGGTAGGAAAGTAGCGAGGCGACCATACTCCGTCCTAGGACACGCTTCACGTTCGGAAGCTGCTGTTCACTCATTCATCTGTGCGGCCAGCAAGCAAATATTGTTGAGAACCGGCTGTGTGCCAGCCAGGCAGCAAACTAGGTAAAAATCCTGCTCTCTGGGACCTTACAGTGCAGCTGGAGAGACAACAAACTATGTGCAAATTATGTCTTAGTTGTATAGATGATGAAAAATATAGAAGGGTTGGAGGATGGGGTTGCTTGTGAGGGTAGAAGGAAGGGTGTGTATTTTTAAATAGGAGAAAGGGGTCCAAGAAGACCTCTCAGAGCAAAGGCTGACAAGCATCCTGGGCAGGAGGCACTGCTTGTGCAAAGGCCCTGGGGCAGCACTGGCCCTGGTGTGTTGAAGGAACAGTGTGTCTAGAGCAGAATGAGTCGAGGGGAGAGAGGGAGAAGGGGAGGACAGGGAGGTGATAGGGGCCAGGGCCGTGAGGAAGACTAGGGTTTCCTCCAGGGAGGTGGGATCCCTGGGGGCTTTGGGCAGAGGAGGGCGGGATGTGACTCGGATGTTTGTGATCACTTTTATTATCTTGGCTGGGTTTCTCTGCCCTCATGGTGCTGTGGCAGCCTGTGAGAAGGGAAGGAGCACACCCAAGGTTTCCCTCCTCCCCTGCCACCTTTGGGAAGGATTGGCTGGGAGGTTAGAATTTGGGGGACATCCCCATTTTGTTCCCCAACTGTTTGGCAAACACAGCAATGGCTCCAAGGAGATGACTGTGTCTGAACCCTCCCTCCTCCCAGCTCAGTGCCCAGAGCCACCAATGGGGTCTGTCCCCTACCCCACCAGCACACAACTGGGATCCCTGTCCCAGGAGCAGTCAGGGGGAAACTTAGCTCACGGAGAGCGTCATTTGTCTGCCGGCCTCTGTACCAACGCACAGACTGCCCACTCTGTGCATAGACTCTGGGGCCACATTCGAATCCTGTCTCTGCCGCTTTCTGGCTCTGTGGCCTCAGGTAGAGGATGCCTCCTCCAAGAAGTCACCCTGGGTTTTCCCAAGCCCACCAGGCCTGGATCTCACTTCCAAGATCCCCCGGCTCTTTTGGCACCCTGGACCCTGGACCCGCATTTTGGCCCTAATTTATTGAGGGAAATCCCTCCTGGAGATTGACACATCCCCTCCCTGCCCAGGAGAGACCCTGTTCCTCTCTTTCTGCCTGGACAATGCTAAGCTAGTGTTTGTTGAGTACCTGCTGGGTACCAGGCACTGGGGTAAACAGGTCACGTGCTTGACCACACTTCACACTCAGAACTGTCCTATGAGTTGGCCCATTTAGCTAAATGTTTATTAAATGCTGTGTGTATGCCAGGTATAAATTGATTTGCAGGAGACCTTGCTGGGAACAAAACAGGCCCGAGGGAGGAGAGAGAGGGAGCTGTGTGTTGTGCAAAAGGGCACATGTAGAAGGAAAGCATGTGCAAAGGTCCTGGGGAAGCCCCATGCCTGGTGCGTTGGAGGGACAGCAAGGAGTCCGGTGCGCTGGAGCAGAATGCACAGGGGTCAGAGAGCTGGAGGAGGTGAGGACCGGGAGACAACAGGACCTCGTGGGCCATGGTGAGGAGTCTGGAAGGGTAAATAGGCCCCAGGGTGTTCACTGGCTGAGGAGTCCCAGCAGAGCAGCAATGAGGGTGCAGGTAGTGCCTTGGGGACATGGGATGGCCCCAAAATCCATCAACCCAGTGGGGGTGGGGGCCGTGGGCAGAAGCCGCCTGGTGCTGAATACAGGGGAAAGGTGCTGGGCCCAGGGCCCACGCTGGGCAGGGCAGGCTGCACGTGACTGCCCAGGGCCCTCCCCCAGCTGGCTGCCTGCCTCCGCGGGCCGGGCCGTGCCTGCCCCAGACCCTATAAGGCCTGGTAGCTGAGAGCAGAGCCGGCTGCCAGCCGCACCTCCTGTGGCTCCGAGGGGCCCTCACTCACTCCAGGTGAGCAATGCCAGGGTGGGGCTGGGGCTGGGGGTGTGGTCGGGGGCTGCCTGGGGGCCCCTCTTCACACACCCTCTCTGCCCCCTTCCAGCTGCTTAGGGTATCATCACCATGTCTGCCCCCGACAAAGGAGGCCGGAATCCTCCCAAACCCAAGGGCAAGGTAAGGGGAGGCATGGGAGGGGAAGATCCCTGCCAGGGCCTGGGGACCCCCCCCCCAGAGCCTTGAGAAGGTGACCTCCCCGTACTGGGGTCCAGAGGGGCTTCCCAGGTGGGGCGGGAGTCTCCAAGAGCTGTGGAACCCACGCTTCTCTGCTGTCCCAAGCTGGAGGGCGAGGGCAGGAGTAGGGGACGCGAGCAACCCTCAGCTCCTTCTTCACTGTGTGATCTCGAGCCAGCCAGGGCCCCTCTCTGGGCCTGTTTCCCCATCTGTGAAATGGGGGCCGTGAAAGGAAAAGGTCTTTAGAGACCCGGAGGATGACCTCTTCTCTGTATGGGAGGCAGGCTGACCCTGCCCATTCACCAGACAAGGAAACTGAGCCTCAGAGAGGCTAAGACTCCTTTCTGGGGCCACCCAGGAGCAAGAGTGAGGTGACCCAAGAACCCCAGGCTGTCTGATGCTTTCCCTGCCCTGCCCCTAAGGCCTGCCCCCGCCCTTTTGCCCCATATAGACCCTGGGGAGCTTCTTCGGGTCTCTGCCTGGCTTCAGTTCAGCGCGGAACCTGATGGCCGGCGCCCACAGTTCAGCGAAAGAGGCCCGGCCCGTCGCGGACCCCACAGGTGCCTCTGCCCAGCCCCAGACTGAGGGTGAGTGGACGGCTCCATGGAGGCAGGGGCTCTGGGGGTGCGCCCCAGGAAGAAACCCCCTAATGGGGCTTTTGGCTATTTGGGGGGTGGTTTGCATGTGTCAGCATCATCTCAATAGGCATGCCGGGCCGGCATGCTCATTTAGCACCAGATGGGGAAACTGAGGCATCAAGACGGCAGGTGAGTGGCCCACAGTAGCATGTGAACACAGCCTGTCTCCCTGCGATGTCCCTTACTTTCTTGACCCCTCACCTGCCTCCCACCCCATTTCTGATGCACCATGGACCAGACACTGGGTGTTCCCCATGTCTGAGCTCACTGAAGATTTCCCCTCTCTGTTCCCAGAAAGGGCACTGGCTTCCACGGGGTCACACAGCCTGGGGGCGCCCTCCACCCTTTGGGCAGCCTCAGGGCACACAGAGGGGCTGATGCAGGGGAGCCTGGGGTTGGGGCGGCTGCCTGGACCGGGCCTCACTCTGGGCCAGAGCTCCGAGCAGCTGACTTCTGCTCCACATACCCGGGCCCAATGGGCCGCTGCCAGCTGTGGCAGGGTTGGGGGGGCGGGGCCCTGAATCCTCTTCCTGAGGTCCCCCTCTGGGGAGTGTCTAGGCAGGGAAAACTCCAGAGAGGAGCCCGAGACCCCGGAGGTCGGGGGAACCTCTGGCAGGGCCAGTGACGGCACCAGACCAGGGGCCGCGGATGTCATCTCTTGCTGTCCCTGGCAGGGCAGCTGGGACATTCCTGACCTTTCAGGCTGTGCCCACCAATTGCGCAACGGGCACTGGGGTGGCTGATGCCAGCCCACGTCCCTCGCCCTTCCTGGTCGCCTGACCAGCTCCTGTCCTCCCAGCAGCCACCAACCTGGCCCCGACGGAGCGCGGGGAGAAGCTGCCGCCGCCTTCGGATAAGGTGAGAGGTGCAGGCAGCGCCTGATGGTCTCCGCCTCCTTCTGGGGCCCCTCCCACGCGGTTGCTGCCTTCTGAGGAGCTGTCGTAGGCCAAGCCGTGGGCAGATCCTTGTGTGTGTCCTGCTGTGGGATTCCAGGCACTGGTTCCCTTCTGAGCTTCTGTTGGCACATCGGTGACACGGGCACGGTCCTGCCCTCTTGCCGGGCATGGCAAGGCTCCACGAGATGGACAGAGAGCTCCCCCCACCCCCGTCCCAGCTCCGTCTCGCATCACGGGACTGAAAACACGGGAACTCCTCACGTGTCGTGCTTTGGGCTGAGTGCTTTCCACACGCTGCTTCAGAGTTGACCGGCCCCAGGAGGAAGGGAGCCAGAGTAACCCACACGGCAGGTGAAGCACAGAGAAGGCGAGCAACCTGCCAAAGGTCACACAGCAAGGCGTGGGATGGTAGTACCTGAACCTTGGGCAGGTGGAGGCTGTCCCGATGACGGGGAGGGGGCGCACTCGATGCCAGGAGCACCCTCTCCCCCGAGTCCTGGCAAGCCCAGATGTCCGCAGACACTGCCCGGTGTCCCGCGGAGGGTGGAAACACCCCAGCGCAGGAGCCCTGGATTACAACCAGCACAGTCGTGCTTGAAACTGCGTGCTGACACTCTGAGACCCTCACCGCCCTTTGCTAGTTTAACTAACTGGTGAAACCGCCCTGTGGGAGGTCGGAAGTGATGAAAACCACTGACGGGGTCCCATGACTCAACCCCAACACTTGTCCCTGCCCTTCAGCGAGTATCACTCTTCTAAATGTTGGTTCTCCTCTCTCACTTGAAGATGTTCCGTTTAATGAGCGACTTGGTCTCCAGGCTCATGGGGAAACCAGGCTTGAAATCTGCCAAAAGTAAAGAGTAGGCAGGGTGAACACACAGTGTCATTCGGTGAGTGGCACTGAGCCCAAGTTCAGGGGACTCTGGCAAGGGCTCCAGAGCTGTAGGGACCTGCCGTCAACGATGGGGATGGTCTGGCACTGGGACAGGGCTGGTAGAGGCTGGATACCGGCACGAGAGGAAAGTATGTCAGGGCGGGAGGTGAGCGGCAGGCTTTCTGGGGGACAGTCCCTCTCCTGAGGCACACAGAGGATCAGCTTGGCTGAAGTGTGGGGTGTAGGGTCTCCAGCTCTCCTTCTGACCACATGTGTCCTTTCTTAACAGACGATCTCTGGGGCAAAGGACCTGGTGTGCTCTAAGATGACCAAGACCAAGGGTGCCATCTCCTCTGGGATGGCCAACATGGCGGACACAGCTAAAGGTGTGGTGCAGGGAGGCCTAGATATGACCCGGTCTGCACTCATGGGCACCAAGGAGACTGTGGCCACTGGGGTCACAGGTGCAGTGGATGTAGCCAAGGGCACTGTCCAGACTGGCCTAGATACCACCAAGACCGTCCTCACGGGCACCAAGGACACCGTCTGCAGTGGTGTGACCGGTGCCGTGAATGTGGCCAAAGGAGCTGTCCAGACTGGCATGGACACCACCAAGACCGTCCTCACGGGCACCAAGGATACAGTGTCCACTGGGCTCACTGGGGCAGTCAATATGGCCAAGGGCACCGTCCAGACTGGCCTGGACACCACCAAGACTGTTGTGACAGGTACCAAGGACACTGTGTGCAGTGGGGTGACCAGTGCCATGAATGTGGCCAAAGGAGCTGTCCAAGGAAGTCTGGACACCTCAAAGACTGTCCTCACGGGCACCAAAGATACAGTGTCCATGGGGGTGACAGGGGCAGCGAACATGGCCAAGGGCACCATTCAGACTGGCTTGGACACCACCAAGACCGTCCTGACGGGCACCAAGGATGCAGTGTCCACTGGGCTCACTGGGGCAGTCAATATGGCCAAGGGCACCGTCCAGACTGGGCTGGACACCTCAAAGACTATCCTGACTGGCACCAAAGACACCCTATCTACTGGGCTCACAGGCGCACTGGGTGTGGCCAAGGGCACTGTCCAGACTGGCCTGGACACCACCAAGACTGTCCTCACGGGCACCAAGGACACCGTGTGCAGCGGGATGACCGGTGCCATGAACGTGGCCAAAGGAGCTGTCCAGACTGGCATGGACACCACCAAGACCGTCCTCACGGGCACCAAGGACACCGTGTGCAGTGGGATGACCGGTGCCATGAACGTGGCCAAAGGAGCTGTCCAAGGAGGTCTGGACACCTCAAAGACCGTCCTCACGGGCACCAAAGATGCAGTGGCCACTGGGGTGACAGGGGCAGCAAACATGGCCAAGGGAGCCCTGCAAACTGGGCTCAATACGACCCAAAACATCGTCACAGGCACCAAGGACACCGTGTGTAGTGGGGTGACCGGTGCCATGAACATGGCCAAAGGAGCTGTCCAGACTGGCATGGACACATCAAAGGCCATCCTGACTGGCACCAAAGACACTGTGTCCACAGGGCTCACAGGTGCAGTGGGTGTGGCCAAGGGCACCGTCCAGACTGGTCTGAACACCACCAAGACTGTCCTCACAGGCACCAAGGACACCATGTGCAGTGGGATGACCGGTGCTGTGAATGTGGCCAAAGGAGCTGTCCAGACTGGTATGGACACCACGAAGACCATTGTCACAGGCACCAAAGATGCAGTGTCCACTGGGGTGACAGGGGCAGCAAACATGGCCAAGGGAACTGTCCAGACTGGACTGGACACCACCAAGACCGTCCTCACGGGCACCAAGGACACCGTGTGCAGCGGTATGACCGGTGCCATGAACGTGGCCAAAGGAGCTGTCCAGACTGGCATGGACACATCAAAGGCCATCCTGACTGGCACCAAGGATACAGTGTCCACTGGGCTCACTGGGGCAGTCAACATGGCCAAGGGCACTGTGCAGACTGGCATGGACACCACCAAGACCGTCCTCACAGGCACCAAAGATGCAGTGGCCACTGGGGTGACAGGGGCAGCAAACATGGCCAAGGGAGCCCTGCAAACTGGGCTCAATACAACCCAAAACATTGTCACAGGCACCAAGGACACTGTGTGCAGTGGGGTGACCGGTGCCGTGAATGTGGCCAAAGGAGCTGTCCAGACTGGCATGGACACCACCAAGACCGTCCTCACGGGCACCAAGGATACAGTGTCCACTGGGCTCACTGGGGCAGTCAATATGGCCAAGGGCACCGTCCAGACTGGCCTGGACACCACCAAGACTGTTGTGACAGGTACCAAGGACACTGTGTGCAGTGGGGTGACCAGTGCCATGAATGTGGCCAAAGGAGCTGTCCAAGGAAGTCTGGACACCTCAAAGACTGTCCTCACGGGCACCAAAGATACAGTGTCCATGGGGGTGACAGGGGCAGCGAACATGGCCAAGGGCACCATTCAGACTGGCTTGGACACCACCAAGACCGTCCTGACGGGCACCAAGGATGCAGTGTCCACTGGGCTCACTGGGGCAGTCAATATGGCCAAGGGCACCGTCCAGACTGGGCTGGACACCTCAAAGACTATCCTGACTGGCACCAAAGACACCCTATCTACTGGGCTCACAGGCGCACTGGGTGTGGCCAAGGGCACTGTCCAGACTGGCCTGGACACCACCAAGACTGTCCTCACGGGCACCAAGGACACCGTGTGCAGCGGGATGACCGGTGCCATGAACGTGGCCAAAGGAGCTGTCCAGACTGGCATGGACACCACCAAGACCGTCCTCACGGGCACCAAGGACACCGTGTGCAGTGGGATGACCGGTGCCATGAACGTGGCCAAAGGAGCTGTCCAAGGAGGTCTGGACACCTCAAAGACCGTCCTCACGGGCACCAAAGATGCAGTGGCCACTGGGGTGACAGGGGCAGCAAACATGGCCAAGGGAGCCCTGCAAACTGGGCTCAATACGACCCAAAACATCGTCACAGGCACCAAGGACACCGTGTGTAGTGGGGTGACCGGTGCCATGAACATGGCCAAAGGAGCTGTCCAGACTGGCATGGACACATCAAAGGCCATCCTGACTGGCACCAAAGACACTGTGTCCACAGGGCTCACAGGTGCAGTGGGTGTGGCCAAGGGCACCGTCCAGACTGGTCTGAACACCACCAAGACTGTCCTCACAGGCACCAAGGACACCGTGTGCAGTGGGATGACCGGTGCTGTGAATGTGGCCAAAGGAGCTGTCCAGACTGGTATGGACACCACGAAGACCATTGTCACAGGCACCAAAGATGCAGTGTCCACTGGGGTGACAGGGGCAGCAAACATGGCCAAGGGAACTGTCCAGACTGGCCTGGACACCACCAAGACCGTCCTCACGGGCACCAAGGACACCGTGTGCAGTGGCGTGACCGGTGCCATGGATGTGGCCAAAGGAGCTGTCCAGACTGGCATGGACACATCAAAGGCCATCCTGACTGGGACCAAGGATACAGTGTCCACTGGGCTCACTGGGGCAGTCAACATGGCCAAGGGCACCGTCCAGACTGGCCTAGACACCTCAAAGACTGTCCTGACTGGCACCAAAGATACCCTATCTACCGGGCTCACAGGTGCACTGGGTGTGGCCAAGGGCACTGTCCAGACTGGCCTGGACACCACCAAGACCGTCCTCACGGGCACCAAGGACACCGTGTGCAGCGGGATGACCGGTGCCGTGAATGTGGCCAAAGGAGCTGTCCAGACTGGCATGGACACCACCAAGACCGTCCTCATAGGCACCAAAGATGCAGTGTCCACTGGGGTGACAGGGGCAGCAAACATGGCCAAGGGAGCCCTGCAAACTGGGCTCAATACAACCCAAAACATTGTCACAGGCACCAAGGACACTGTGTGCAGTGGGGTGACCGGTGCCATGAACGTGGCCAAAGGAGCTGTCCAAGGAGGTCTGGACACCTCAAAGACCGTCCTCACGGGCACCAAAGATGCAGTGGCCACTGGGGTGACAGGGGCAGCAAACATGGCCAAGGGAGCCCTGCAAACTGGCCTCAATACGACCCAAAACATTGTCACAGGCACCAAGGACACCATGTGCAGTGGCGTGACCGGTGCCATGAACGTGGCCAAAGGAGCTGTCCAGACTGGCATGGACACATCAAAGGCCATCCTGACTGGCACCAAGGATACAGTGTCCACTGGGCTCACTGGGGCCATCAACATGGCCAAGGGCACCGTCCAGACTGGCATGGACACCACCAAGACCGTCCTCACGGGCACCAAGGATGCAGTGTCCACTGGGCTCACTGGGGCAGTCAATATGGCCAAGGGCACCATGCAGACTGGCCTAGACACCTCAAAGACTGTCCTGACTGGCACCAAAGATACCCTATCTACCGGGCTCACAGGTGCACTGGGTGTGGCCAAGGGCACTGTCCAGACTGGCCTGGACACCACCAAGACCGTCCTCACGGGCACCAAGGACACCGTGTGCAGCGGGATGACCGGTGCTGTGAATGTGGCCAAAGGAGCTGTCCAGACTGGCATGGACACCACCAAGACTGTCCTCACAGGCACCAAGGACACCGTGTGCAGCGGGATGACCGGTGCCGTGAATGTGGCCAAAGGAGCTGTCCAGACTGGCATGGACACCACCAAGACCGTCCTCACAGGCACCAAGGATACAGTGGCCACTGGGGTGACAGGGGCAGCAAACATGGCCAAGGGAGCCCTGCAAACTGGGCTCAATACAACCCAAAACATTGTCACAGGCACCAAGGACACTGTGTGCAGTGGGGTGACCGGTGCCGTGAACGTGGCCAAAGGAGCTGTCCAGACTGGCATGGACACCACCAAGACCATCCTCACGGGCACCAAGGACACCGTGTGTAGTGGGATGACCGGTGCCATGAACGTGGCCAAAGGAGCTGTCCAAGGAGGTCTGGACACCTCAAAGACCGTCCTCATGGGCACCAAAGATGCAGTGTCCACTGGGATGACAGGGGCAGCAAACATGGCCAAGGGAGCCCTGCAAACTGGCCTCAATACGACCCAAAACATCGTCACAGGCACCAAGGACACTGTGTGCAGTGGCGTGACCGGTGCCATGGATGTGGCCAAAGGAGCTGTCCAAGGAGGTCTGGGCACCTCAAAGACCATCCTGACTGGCACCAAAGACACCCTATCTACTGGGCTCACAGGCGCACTGGGTGTGGCCAAGGGCACTGTTCAGACTGGTCTGAACACCACCAAGACCCTCCTGACAGGCACCAAGGACACCGTGTGCAGCGGGATGACCGGTGCCATGAATGTGGCCAGAGGAGCTGTCCACATTGGCATGGACACATCAGAGGCCATCCTGACTGGCACCAAAGATGCAGTGTCCACTGGGCTCACCGGTGCAGGGAGTGTGGCCAAAGAGGCAGTGCAAACCGTCCAGAATTGGTTACCCGGTACCCAGGACAGTGTCTGGAGTGGACTCACCAGTTACAGAGCCCCAGGCAACAGCGGGGAACAGGCCATCCTGAGACCCCAGGAGGCTCTGTCCTCTGGGCTGTCCAGCGCCCCAGACACTCTCTGTGCCAGCCTGGACCTTGCCAGGGAAGCCACTGCTGTGGCAACAGGCGCCCACGGGGCCCCCCTGGGCAGGGAGAATGCAGGACACGAAGGAGCCTTGAGCTTCGCAACTCTGCGGCATGAGCTGGGGGAGCTGGGGGACATCTTCTGCCCCATGGATGCCAAGGAGCAAGGTGAGAACAGCGCGGCTGGGCCCACCCCCCAGCGGGGCTGTTTTTCTGTAAAACCCAAGCCCTGGATTCTCCAGGGACCTCTGGGACTGAAGAATCCCGTCTTCCTTTCCAGCTCAGCTTGCTGCCTCCGAACCTGGGCCAAAGGTGCTCACGGCCGACCGCGGCAGCTACTTTGTGCGTCTGGGCGACCTGGCCCCCGGCTTCCGGCAGCGGGCGTTCGAGCACGCCCTGAGCCACCTGCAGCATGGCCAGTTCCAGGCCCGGGCTGCGCTGGCCCAGCTGGAGGAGTCCTTCGAGTCGGTGAGAGCCTTGCCCTCCCCACGGCCCCTTCTTCAGAAGAGCTCCCCAGGCTCCCCCAGCCATGTGCGGAGACTGCGAGGATTTGCAGGGCCCTGTGGCCGGGGATCTGGCCGCACGGCTGACAGCTGCCACTCATGCTGGGGGGCAAGGGCGGTGCTGGGCTGCACGCAGATGGTGAGGGACCCCCAGCTCTGAGCCCCTCCCGGCTCCCAAGGTCACAGGTTTAAGGCGTTCGGATACATCGGCCTCACTTACATGTGCAGTGAGGAGCCCGGGCATCCTGCCTCAGTCGGGATCCCCGGGATGTGCCCTCGCCGCTGTGTGTTCAATCAGGGCCCCGGGCTCTCTGCTGAGCCAAGGTTTGAAAACCACGGGTCCAATCCAGTGAGGTGCAGACGGGGATGATCAGGGCCCTGGGACACTGGGCCATCTGGGGGCATCTGTAGCTGTCGTGACTGCGAGCAAAGGTGCTCCTGACTTCACGGGGGCTGGGCCAGGGATGGTGCTCAGCCACCCCCCAGCGCTCAGGGACAGAGGACCGGCCTGACCCAACAGAGGTTTTTGTTAGAGGGTCACTGTGGCTACTGAAGGGAGAACGGGCTGGACCCGGGAGATCAGTGAGGTTTTCACAAAAATCCTGGCAAATGACACGATGGGGCCTCAGGGCTAGTGTCAGTGACAGCGAGAGGCACCCGTGTCCCAGATGGGCCTCTAGAGCAGCGCTGCCAAGGTCTGTGGGCGGGCTAGATGTGGGGCTCAAGAAAGAGGGACCCTAAAGCACCGCAGAGATTTTTTAAAAAGTTTTTTTAAAGTATCTTAAGTAGCATCTACACCCAACATGGGGCTCGAACCCACAACCCCAGGATCAAGAGCCACACGCTCCACCAACTGAGCCAGCCAGGCACTCTGTGTGGGAGATTTTTAGCAGGGGACCCCAGGGGGTGCCGAGTGGGCTGGGAGTGAACAGTGAGAGTTTGCTTTTGGATGCGGGAACCTGAAGTGACTAGCGGGCCCCAGATGGGAGTCGCGGCAAGGTGTGTTAGGAGGGCGACCACAAGTTAGGAGTCCACACCTGGGCCATTGACCCAATGAAGATGGGTCGACTAACTGGTGGTGGGGCTGGGGAGGCTCCTATGTGCCGGGGACCCAACAATCAAGGAAGAAAAGCTGCCAAAAGAGCTTTATCTCCACACGGGGGAGAGATGAACAGCAAAGAAGCAAACATCTGTGATAACTTGACAGTTAACGTGCCCCTGGGGAGAGTAATAAAATCTGACGAGGAGGGACTAGGGCCACTGCACTGGGTGGCTGGGGAAGGCCTTACCTGGAGGACAACCTAAAGCTGAGACTGGATGGGCACCACAGGAAAGGCCAGAGGAAGCATGCTCCAGGTTGAGCAGGCAGCATGTGCAAAGGCCCTGAGGCAACAGCATGCTAGAAGTGGTTAGAGGACAAAATGAGGCCAGCGTGTCCAGAGCAGAGTGTGACAAAGTGTCAGCAGGAGACGTGGTCTGGGAAGTCCCAAGGAACGTTGTAGGCCATGGTGAAGAGCTGGATTTTATCCAAAGGGCACTGGGGAGCCAGGGGAGGGTTTTGAGGTGGGAAGTGAGTTATTTGGTCTCTGACAAGCCCAAAGAGAATAGGGACTATTGCCCATTGCTGGCTCTAAACTTGTGGCTTTCCCACTATGCCATGGAAAGGTCTAGACCCGAGTCTCCAGGGCCAGCCCCAGGAATGTCCCCAGGGGAGAGTGTATCAAAGGATCCTGCTAAGAAGCCATAATTCCTCTGCTGGACTCTTTCTAGATTGAGAAGGCCAAACAGGCTCCAGAAGGCCAGTCACGGGTGGACCAGGGTCTGAGCAGCAGAGTGGAGGAAGGTGCTCCCCAAGAGGTATGTAAGAAAGGGGCATGGCCCCCGCTCTTCTCCTTCAACCCCTGCTTACCTCACCCCTACCTCCCCCGCAGGTGCTGGACTCCAGGGCTCTGTCCAGGGCCTGCAGCCTCATCCAGCAGCTGCACGTGGCCTACAGCACCTTGGCCTCCAGCCTCCAGGGCCTCCCCTCTGAGCTCCAGCAGCAGGTTGGGCAGGCGCGCCACGGCCTCTGTGAGCTCTATGGCCTCGTCTCCTCGGCCAGTTCTGTGGGAGAGCTGCCGGCAGAGCGGCTGGCCCAGAGCCGCGGGGCGGTGGGCCAAGCATGGCGGGAGCTGGAGCAGATGCTGGAGAGTGTGCAGCATGGCCCGCCACTCTGCTGGCTCGTGGGGCCCTTTGCCCTGCACCCCACTGGGCAGCAGCTCTAGGCCCCTCCTGCCCACAGAGCCCTCTGTAGAGCCTCCTCCCCAGCCCCAAACCAGCTCCAACTCCCCTAAGGTCTGGACTCTGCCAGCTGGTGCCGCTTGGCACCCACGGGGGCACCGAGGACTTCTGAGTCTGGCCATGCCATGCACCCAGCTCTGGCCCCGCCTATACCGTCCACCCTTTCTTCCCAAGCACCACTGGGCCTTCTCCTAGCCTAGGTGCCCAGGGCTGCGCAGACGGCTGACAGAGGGCCTTCCCCTCACGGTCCCAAGCAAGCCCTCCAATTAGAAAGAGACGTGGCAACACCCCTAGGTCTAGAAGGTTCTCCATTCAGCAGCCTCCACTAGGCGCCCCTTTATCTTCGGGGCACCCCAACCTGGGTCCTGTAGCTGCTGCTCCTGCACCCTGGGCTCCCGGAGCCCCGTCCTCACTCCAGAAGCACACACCTGGCCCTCAGCAAACCGTGTTCCATGTACCGGAAGGTACCAGAATGCTACCGTCACCTGGCAGAGGCCCCTACCATCTCTGCTGATGTCCAGTGCGGCCAAGGGGCTCTGTGAGGGTGACACCGCAGCAGCCCCAACAGCCGCGCATTGGCCCGGATGGGGGACCGGACTGGGCCTCGGCTCACCCCCAGAGCTGATATTCTTTGGTCCCCAAGGCTCTGGGCTGAGGAAGAAGTGAGAGTGCTCCCCCATGGGGGATGGGGCCCTGGGGGCTATATGACAAAATGTGCTCAGCACAGTCCCACGCCCACCCCAGGCTGGAGAACAGGGGCTGGGATGCATGCAGGGTCCCCTCCATCCCGGCCACACTGTCCCTAAATGCCCAGGGCAGCCACGCAAGGTGGGTGGCATGTGGGGAAGCTGAGGCTCCCCTTCACGGGTCTCCCCTGTCCTCCAGCTGCAGGGAGCCCAGCCCAGCAAGCCCCCGCGTCCCGGAACCTGTATCCCATCCACAACCCCTCATCAGGCTCCCGCTCTCCCTCAAGGAAGGCTTGAGGCACCCTCATACCAGCCCCTTCTCAGAAACAATGGGGTGTTCCAAGCTCAGGACGCAAGGCCAGCCTTCGCCAAAGGGTCACCGTTGGCTCCCAGCCATGGTGAGACCTGTGTGACGGGTCAGGAAGCCCCTCGGGCCTGTCCCTCCTCAGTCTCTGCCCCAGGCAGAGGCGCTGGGCACACAGCCATTCGTGCAAACTGAGCGGTCACGGGAGCTTCAACCCAGCCAGCCCACACAGAGGGTCGCCAGGCTCTGAAGTCCCACACCCACCACGGCCTTGGCTGAGACAGAGGCATCTGACCGGGGCGGGGCGGGGACACCCAGTGGACGCCACTACTGATGCAGGTGCCTGGCCCGGGACTGCACACACTGTCCAAATCCCTGTGCCAGGCCTGGGAGCCTGGGGTCACTTTACAAGTAAGGAACGAGAAGCCCAGAGGGGGAGGGATACTTGTCCAAGGTCAAGGAACAAAGCCTGCCCCCAACAGTTAACGCCCTCTGAACATCAAGGACAACGGCTAGCCCACAGCACCCCCGAACCCTGAATGGCTTGAGCACCCCGAATGGCTGCAGCCGGGGACCCAGGTCTCACCTACAGCCCAGCTAGGAACAGCAACGGGGAGCAAGGCCGCGCCAGAGGATCTGGGCCCTGGGCCGCCCCGCGCAAGAGGATCAGACCGCAGCCTCCGCCTGAGCCTTCATTACTTCTAAAACAGCCTCCCACCTCCCCTCTCCTTCACCGCCAGCCCTGCAGGCGCACACCGGGCAGGGGCAGTGTCAGAACCGAGTTCACATTCGCTGTGAACGGTGACTTCGTGGCTTAAACCTTCTGTCCCTGGACAGCTGCACCAGCAACCCTAGAAAACCGAGCCAATAAAAATGACTTTCATTAAAAAAACCCTTTATAGTCATTTCATGTTGGTTGGAAATCACAGAAGTTAGGCAGAAAAACAACCCAAGGGACAGATACAAAGGGACAGCACGGTGCTTCCCCAACAGGTCTCTGCTCCGCGGGTGGTGGGCGGGGGCCGGGGCAGGCCTGGGGCATCTACGTGCGACGGGTAGGCCTGGCCGCCAGGGCTCAGCTGTCCTCCTCATCCAGGGACTCCGAGTCCATCCGCCCCCTCGCGCGCTCCTGCCGCTCCTTCCCAGGCACGTCCAGCTCGGGGCCCTCCCGTGCGCTGCTGGTGGGAGCACAGGTGGGCGGGGTGAGCACTCGGGCCTTCTGCTGCCAGTGGAGACCCAGCGCCCAGCAGTGCAGCCCGCCTCTGGACACCCCCCAACGCTGCCCCAGCCGGACCCCTGCCAGACCCTGCCAGGCCCAGGCAGGCCCAGGGTCCTTAGCGCGGCGACGTCAGCGTCAAGCAGCCCGCTGCGCCCGCTCCTACAGCACCAGGAGGAAGCCAGTCTCCCCCGAGCTGCGGAGCTCCCTCGGTGGGGCACCTGAGGGTCAGCGGCAAAGGTGGGGGTGGGAGGCCGGCGTGTGGACAAGCCCCTGCGGCCATCACCAGAACAAGCAGCCCACAGAGCAGACGCCTGTCAGGAGGACGGCTGTCGCCCCGGCGATACTCACTCGCTGTGTAACGGCTCTTCGGAGGAGCCACAGCCCGGCCCCTCCTCGGAGTTCTGTCCTCCCTCCTGCTCCTTGTCTTCCGCGCTCTCCCCCTTCTGGGACATGGCCTCGCCGTTCACCGGGGCTGAGAGATCTGGCGGGAGAGAGGCTCGTGGGATCCTGTGGCCCCGCCCGCTGGTTTGGGGCCAGGAGCCCTAAAGGAGCCGCCACCTGCCTCAAGGGCTCTGGTCCTCTGCACCCCCATCCCCCCACCCCTCTGCCTCCCAGTCAGCCAGGCGCACAAAAGCCTCAAGAGGGAGGAGCCAGTTAACGAGTGGCCATGGGTAAGGGGGAGAAGCCTGCGTGACAGAAATAAGGCGGTGTCCCCTGCAGGCCGTCCCCGCG
Organism: Neogale vison; assembly: GCF_020171115.1. NCBI lineage: Eukaryota > Metazoa > Chordata > Mammalia > Carnivora > Mustelidae > Neogale > Neogale vison. The sequence goes on from NC_058096.1 coordinate 221,399,453, forward strand.
GCTGCTGAGGCTTCAGCGGAGCACCTCTCAGCAGCTCCGTGGGCGTCACACGACCCCAGGAGGAAGGACCACCCTCCCGTTAGACAGGGACCAGGGCCACTGACCCTGTAGGAAACACCCGCTTTCTCCAACCCCACGCCTGTCCCAGCAGCGCTCCCACACGTGGCCCGCACACACGTACACGGCCTCCCATGCCGTCTGGCTCTGAGCGTCTATGAGCAGCTCAGGGACGTGCACGCACCAGGCCCCGGCGACCTTAGGGACACAGCCAGGCATGCAGAAACAAGCCACTTTGGCCGTGGGGGTTGGTGCCAAGTGGCGCCTGAGACCCAGAGAGGCCCTACCCTGCTCACCAGCGCTCGCCTCGACCTCCGCCCTCTCCGTGGAAGCCTCCTCTCCGGTCAGCACCTCCTCGGCCTTCTCCACCTCGGCCCTCTCCTTCTCCAGCCCGGCTCTGGTCGCCTTCTGGATGGCCTCAATCTTTGGTCCCAGGACCCGAGACTTGAGCCGGGTGTAGACCTCTGCGGCCTTCTCCATCACCTCCTTGTTAGCCTTGTAACGGCGGATCTGGCCCGCGAGAGGCCTGGCTCAGGAGATGCAGCTGGTCTCACCCCCCGCCACAGACCCGCCCCAGTGTGGCCGCCCTGGCAGCACCTTCCCAAGGGCACGGTGCAGCGAACACCGGCACTCGGGTCAGCCAGCACACGGGCGTCCTCCTGGACCGAGCGCTCTGTGGCTGGGAACCCACGTACCTTCTTCAATGTGGCCACCACATCTGTGTTCTTCTGGAGGATCTGTGAGGTCACCTGCAGGGTCCCTAGCTCCTCTAACGCATTCAGACACCTTTTCACGTCCTGCCGGGTGGGGAGGGGAGTAAGGAGGGACAGCATCTAGCTGAAGGGGCCCTGGGGGTCCCATGGGGCTCCCTGGGCAGAAGGCGGAGTGTCAAGGGAACCCCAAGGACGTGGTCGGGACACAGCACTTGCAGGGCTGCTTGGCACCACCTGGTGGTCATGCCAAGCAGTGCACCCGAGGCGGCCAACCCGGGACCTCTGTGGCCAACACCCAGAAGAACAATGACCCTGGATTTGCCTCAGTTTCCTGAGACTTCTGAGGGAGCTCCAGACAGGAGAGACGGGGTGGGGAGGAGGGCTGCTTGGCTCAGAGAAAGTGGCTGCGATGTGGCCTCAGTGCCGCAATGAGGGCCTCACCGGATTGTCAACTTTCAGGGCGAACTTGATCTCACTGTGCAGCTTCTGCAGCTTCTCCTCCACGGAAGGTTCTGGGACCAGGAGAGAATGCAGCACCTGGGCCTGAGCAGCGCCGAAGGGGCCGCCTGGCCTGACACCCTACACGTGACTGAGTCCCTCGAACCCTTTGTCAGAGCTGGCCGGGGACCTGCCCCAGCACCGCGCTCCTCGTTGGCTTAGCCTCCCGCCAGCGACCTGCCCCTCACCTTTCTTCTTCTCCACCTTCCGGTCGGGCGGGAACCCTTCTGACCGCTTCCGGGTTCGCTCCACCTTCGCAGGCCTGTGGAGTCACACCCCTTAGTCCTGCCCTGGACTGCCAACCAGCCACCCGACCCCGGCCACTGCCGTCTCCTGACTGTGCGGTGGGGAACCCGAAGCCGCTGGGAAGGAGACCCTCAGGGGGCCCTGGAAGTGGAGGGAGAGGAGGTAAGGCCTGTCGTGATCGGGTCTAGGCAGTCACCTGAAGTGACCAGGGATGGCGGCCAGGGATTCCTCTGCTTCTTGCCGGCAAACAATATCAAGTCTCGGAATTATCATCACTATGAACATACCACCGAGAATAAACGGGGACTTAACAGAAACCCAAGTGAACAAATTGCGGGAAAGTGCCCAGTCTGACACCTGTCGAGGACCGCAGGCCCGTTTCCACAGCGTGGACGCGACACTCTGCTTGGCAGAAGCTGCCGAACTCCCACGGGCAGGTTCCCTCACTGATGCGGCAATCTCACTCGGCCAGCAGCGGGAAGAGGGGCTGCGTCCCCCGCCTTGGCGGGCCTCAGAGGAGTCTCAGAACCACAGGTCTGGGGGAGGATCCCTCCCCTCAGCACTGCTGACATCAGGTGGCTCCCTCTCTGGCGGGTACCCTGGCGCCCCCTTGATGCCAGAGCACCCCCCGTGTGATGACCACAGATACGGCGTGGTGCCGCCCGGGGCAGGATCACGGTCCTGGAGCAATGGCTCCTATGTGAGCCGATGGAGCCCCAAGAATGGGACCCTCGGATCAGATCTATCTCCAAGGCTGAATTCGGAAATCGGAATCGGAAACCCTGCTCCTGTGGGGGTGAGGGGCAATGGGTCCCAGGAGGCTGAGAACTGCAGGGACTAGCGCGGGGCAGGTGGGCCCCCAGGGAGCTGTGGGAGGAGAGGCGACTCGAGTGCTGACCTGGCTCGGGGCCTCTCCTCGGGGCGCCCCCTCTTCTCCTTCTGGCTGGGTCTCCTCGTCGGCTCTGTGCTTTGTGACTGTCTTGCTGCCTTCTTTGCCTACAGTGGCCAGAGGGAGGGCTGGAATGGTGGGCAATGGGGGCTCTCCTCCTTAGAGATAGCCTGACACTTCCCGCCACCACCTCTGCACTGCTGGGAACTGGTGCGACAGGCAGGATGCGACAGGAAGAAGGACTCTGGTGTCCAGTCTGTTCCCCAGGCAATGGCTTCTCAGACCCTAAAAGGACCACCCCCTCGATGGGTGGGGCAGCCCCACCGCACACCCTTCTCCTGTGGCAGGGGTCTTGGTCCCCGTTTTGTGATCAAAGAAAGAGAGACAGGGAGAGAACAGACTATTGCCCTGCTTCCTTGTCCTCCCATCACATAGGGCACCATCTAGGAGGGGACAGGCCTGGAAAGTCAGGCTCAGATTCAGGCAGGCTGCAAGGACCAGAGAGCAGGAAGCAGACAGGCCTGAGGGACTGCAGGGCACCTGATGGTCACCACCAAGTCATCAGAGGCCTCCTACCTGCTTGTCACTCACTCAGATTCCCTCCCTCCCTCCCCGCCACAGCCAGAGCACCTGTGAGCACCTGAGTCAACTCCCGCTCCTCTGCCCATTGCCCTCTAGGGCTCCCACTCACTGAGGTAAAAGCCCAAGTCCTCACCTCAATTCCCAAGGCCCCCACACAATCTGCCCTGCCCCCTTCTTACCCTCCCCTCCTCCCTCTTTCTTCCTCACCCACTCTGCTCCAGCCACACAAGCCTCCTGGCTAGTCCCCGAACACAACAGGCCTGGTGCTGCCCCAGGACATTTGCAGAGACTGTGCCTTCTGCCTAGAAAGCTATTCCCCCTGAGTATCTTCCTACACACCACCTCTCATTTCATTCCAATCCTTATTTAATGGCACCTTCTCAACTAAAGCCTTTAGGATTTACCCTACCTAAAACAGAAAACCTCACCCGCCAGCTCCTGCCCTCCGACCCTGCATTCTTGTCCTTAGCAATGAACACTTTGGAACGCATCTCACGTTGTTTCCCACACCCTGGGCCACAGCACAGCACCCAGCATGCAGTTGGTGCTCACTGAATGTCTGGAGTCAGGAACGGACTTGCCGGAAGGGGTGGGCGCGAGGAAGAAGCCCCTCGGTCACCATCTCCTCCCCCAGAGCCCAGGACACACCCCGATGGTACGCACCTCTCTCTGCAGCTCAGCCTCGGGCCCCGAGTCGGAGGAGGACTGTGGTCCCCGCCCCCGGCCCTTGCGGCCACGCTTCCTGACGGGCTCATCCTCGTCCCCAAGCTCATCCCCGCTGCTGCCTCCGCTGCCCCCAGGCGGGGCCTCCCCGCGCTCGCGCTCGCGTCTCCGCTCCTTCTCCTCCTTCTCCTGCTCACGGAGGCGCCGCAGCTCCTCCTCCTGCTCCCGGCGCCGCCTGGCCTCCAGCTCACGCCGCCGCTCCTCATCCCGGCGCTTCCACTCGCTGATGCGGTCCACCTCGTCACTGTCACTGGGGGTGCAGGCTGCTCAGAGGGCCGCGGGGCCAGGCCCAGCCACACAACCCTGGCCCATGACCCGCGGGTCACTGCTCACCCACCTGTCACTGCTCGAGCTGGTCGGGGGCCGCTCGGGCTTCGGCTTCCGCCCGCGGGGCTTTGGTGGAGGCTTTTCCACTGCAGGAGAGGAAGGGGTGGCCCGGTCTACATGGGCACTCTCCCACAGGGCAGGCCCCCCACTGCCGGCAGCCAAAGGTGAGGGGCACACCGCCGGGACCATACCTGGCTTCCTGCCCCGAGGAGGTTTCTTTACAGACACATCCGAGTCGGAAGAGGAGGAAGAGGAGGAGGAGGAGGAGGAGGACGGCACTGACCTGGCCACAGCCACTGGCTCACCCTTGGCCCCGTCGGATTCTGGTTTGGAGTCGGAATCGGAGGCTGAAGGTGCCTTCTGAGAGAGGCGGGCACAGAGGTGAGAAGAACGCAGGCCAAGGAGAGTGCCCCTTGCAGCCCCCAACCCACAAACAGCCTCCACGTAGAAACCCTTCATGTTGGTCAGGAATCACAGGCAGCCCCCGATGTGCCTGCAGCCACCTGATGGTCCAGCTCAGTGATGGCATGTGACATCCCCAGGCCTCATCTCCTTGGTGAAGTGGGGGAGGCAGAGGAGAGCTACTCTTTTCTCCAGTGGACCTTCCCTTTTCTTTCGACTACAAACTATGGCCTACAGCACTTCACTCCCTTCCAAGGCCAGCGTTCTAGCATCCCATTTCCCAAACTGGCCTCCACACTCCTCTCAAGAGCGATGGTGTCTCGGCGGTCTCAGCTCCAGGGAAGTGCTCTGCACACACCAAGCTCAGAAACTATGAGCTGAAGCCATCAGTGGAAGCAGAGGTGAAGGTGGAAGATGGCGGGCCCAGGGGCTCCCTGTAGCCTGTGACCTACCCTCCTCCAAAAAGGACTGACTCTCACACTGCCTGGTGACCGTGGAGAGGATCTCTCAGGGTTTCCCACAGGCAGTCAGGTGGGAAGAAAATCACAAACAACAAAACGACGAAACGAACAACCTCTACCTTTTTCTTCCGTCCTGCAAGGGGGCCCCGCCGTGGCGCCCGGACCACAGCTTTCTTCTCGGGGGTAAAGTCCTGAACAGAGAGAAGGGGGCTGAGCGTGGGCCCCCTGGCTGACTGCTGCTTGGCTCCCACGCGGGCGTCCGCCCTCCCACAGAGCCAGCCACATACTCACCTGGTCACTGGTCTTTTCTGACTCAGATGAGCTCTCTGAGTTCTCCTCCTCTGACGGGGACACACTGGCTTGATCCAGGTCGCTGGAGGCCTTTCGAGTTCGTTTTGACACTGACATCTAGCAAAGGAGCAGCCCAAACAGATCCACAGTCAGAAAGCCTATGTGCTTGGCAGAGCTGCCTCCCACTTGGCCGTTCATACTCTGAAGAGCTGAGGTTCTGGAACTTTTGGAAGGCAGCGGGGACCCTTTTGAGGATCTGGTTAAAAACCATGGATCTTGGGCACCTGGGTGGCTCAGCTGGTTAAACAACTGCCTTCAGCTCAGGTCATGATCCCAGAGTTCTGGGATCGAGTCCCACATCGGGCTCCCACCTCCACAGGGACTCTGCTTCTCTCTCCGACCTTCCCCTTTCCTATGCGCTCTCTCTCAAATAAATAAATAAAATCTCTAAATAAATAAATAAATAAAAACCATGGATCTTGAACCATGAGGACACTGCACTCAGTAAGAGAATCCAGACCCAGAAGCACCCATCCCGTAGAACCCCACTCCCAGGAGGTCCCCTGAGGAGTCCCGTCCACACAGAGAGGAGAGCGTAGGGACTGGGGCGGGGGGTGGGGAGTCTGTGCTTCATGGGGACAAAGTCTCTGTGTGGGGAGAAGGAAAGTTCTGGAGACGGAAGGTGGGGGTGGCTGGAGGACAGTGTGAGTGGGCCTCATGCCACTGAGCTGTGCGGTTAAAACAGCAAATTTTACATGTACCTTAGCACAATTTAGAAAAGTGAAAGAAAAACCAAACCAAGTATGCTTTCCCCAGAAAAACATACATGTGCATTCTGGAACTAGAGAGGAGTGAAGGCTGCACAAAGCCTGCACATTCCTGCTGGGAATGAACCCCAGGCCGCTAAGCGGTGCGTTGTAGAACGGCTACTTTTTACTGTGAATTTCACCTCCGTAAAAAAATAAAAATATACATAAGCACATGTGCACGCATACAGCCTGAATTCAGTGTCGGGGCTCCCGCGTTCCCTGACATCCACTAAGAGAGGCCAATGGAAGAATTTTTAAAGAAAATTTAAAGAAAGAACCGAGCTTTAAAGACCGATCTCAACGAGGGACAACCCGGGTCTTTCTAGCCAGCGACTATGGAGTTACATCACACCTCCCCTCTGCTTTGTCACACCTAAGAAACGCATCGGTTCTCATAACAACGGTCACCTAAGCATGTCCCCTGCTCCACACCCTGTCCCTCTAAAATTCCTGCGGTGAAGCCCTGACACCCAGGGCCTCAGAAGGAAACAGGGTTTGGGGACAGGGATCTTTAAGAATGTCATTAAGTTAAAACGATGTCACTGGGGGGGCCCTAATCCAGTATGGCCCGTGTCCTAAGAGGAGGAGGTCAGGACACAGACACGCAGGGACAAGCATGCGAGGGTGGGAGGGCGCTGGCCCGCCGAGGAGAGGCCTCGGAAGGAACGAGCCCTGCCGACACCTTGATCTCGGACTTCCAGCGTCCAGGAATGATCCGTGCTACTGTTAGGGTGGCTGGCACACCTGTCCACTAGTGACACACCAGTGAGAGACAAGGTCCCTACAAGGTCGCACACTGTGCGCTCCCGTCAGGAGAGGCAAACTGAAACATTCCGTGTGAATCTAAGGTTACTGTTCTACGGGGGCGGCAGTCACAGAAAGCCGCCATGAGGCCAGTGGGAAGAGCGACAGATGGAGGGACAGACGAGACAGCAAGCAAGAAGCCCCGTGCGCGGGAGACAGCGTGGCTGCTGAGCGGGCAGGGAAGGGCTGGGGTGGGGCCCAGCGAGGGCCAGACCGGCAGGGCTGCGCCGACTGTGTCCGGAGCCCGGAGCCCGGCCCCACTTCGAGGGCGGCTGAGCCCAAGCCCGGTGCACCGCACACTCCCCACTCCCTCTTGGGGCAGAGGGGTCTGTGGCCTCTTCCCAGCCCGCTAGGACAGCACTCTCAACCCAGGCGCTTGGGGAATCCAGTTACGACAGCTCCTGTTGCCTCAAAACTCTTGAGGCAGTTCCAGGGCGTTTCAAGCTGGGACATGGCCTGGTTCCCCAGACAAAAAGGCAGGGATCACGGGGATGAAGATGACCCGGGACCCACCCTCCCAAAGTCCACACGCGAGGTGCAGGGGGAGGCGGTGGGGAGGGGCCCGGAGAGAACAGAACCCCGGGGGGTGGGGTGGCAGGGAGTGATGAGCCACCAGGGCTCGGGGCTGGGGTCAGGGTCTGCCACGGAGCCGTTCTAAGGAGCGACGAGAAGAGCAGCACGTGGGTCCACAGAAACACACGAACAAGTTAATGTTAACTGAAGAGAAAACCCCAGAAAGCTGGCCTGGCAGGAAAACCACAGCCTCTCACGGACTGGGCACAAGACAGCTGCGCCGTGCTGGTGTCACGGGGCTACCCAGGAAAAGGTCTCTTCATCTCTCAAGTTCTCCCTGGCGTGGCTAAAAGGTGTTGTAATAAGAACTTAGACCTGTTTAATGCAAAATTGTCCCCCCCAACCGTCCAAAAAAAACCATCTGAGTAAGTACTGACAAATAGGGATTTACCTCTAAGGGGTGGCATCATCAGGGGCGGGGGTGGGGACAGGGGGCGTGGTTTCCTACACGTTTCTGTTCAACGTCCCCGGTAACTGTAAACAGTAGTAACGGGAAACTTTAAAAAATGATGCCGCCATATCGTGAAAATGGGAAAAAGCCAAATGCCCAGCACTCTTAATACCATATTGGCTAGCGATCACACACACGTCATATACTACCTCTCCACCACCGAAGACCACGACTTGATACTATCTGGAACGCCAAAGAAACACTCAGCATTTCACACACAGAGTGTGTGAAATGGGCCTCACGCAGCCACCCCATGTGTGAGGCACACGCGGGATCACGGAGAAACGCGACAGGGTGTGTCCGGTCCTCGGCATGGAAGCCCTCCCACGTAACGTGGGCGTTTTCCACTAGCTTCTCCGCGATTTTTACACCTTACACCTTACAAGCGTCGTTGATCCTTATGAATGGAACCGAAAGCAAATGTTCTTTTTACAAATAATAAAAGGAAAGCCTTACTATGTCAAAGAAGTTGATGATAAATCACAGTCCTTTCATTCTGCTCCCGAATGTTTAAAAGCAGTCAAAAAAGACAGACAAGGCAAGAAAGAGCCTATCTCCAGGAGAACTGAACACTCCCGTCCCCACAGAAATCTGCACACACCCGTGCTCGGCAGTACGTTCGCGGCAGCTGGAGTGACACGACCCAGATGTCCATCCACCAATGAGCGGATATACACACTCCAGCACACACCCCTGGGAGCGTCCCTCCACCACGAGCAGGAGCAAGACACCAACACATGCTGCCCCGGGGACGGACCCTGAGCCCACGACACTCAGGGAGGGAACCAGACACAGAAGGCCACACGGGCTGTGAGTCCACGTGTGTGACATGTCCAGACCAGACTCATCCATGGACGGGAAGGGGGTTCGGGGGCTGCTGGGGGAATGACTGCTGGCCAGGACTAGGTTTCTTCTGAAGTCAGGGAATGTTCTGGTACTAACCAGTGGTGGTAACTGCACATCTCTGCAAATGTACTAACACCAGTGAACTGCTTATTTTGAAAGAGGGAGTTTTGTGGTATGTAAATGGTATCTCAATTTTTAAAAAAGCATGTTAAAAAAAAAAAGCATGTTAAGCATGCAGAAAAATTAACTGCATACTCAGGCTAAGGGCATAATTTCAGCTAGGAGGCTCCTGGGAGGGAAAAGCCAAGAGCAAGTGCCTGCGTTCCAATTCTGGGAGTATCTGTTCAGTCCGGCTGGTGTTGAGTAAAAGGTCGCGTTAATACAAGAGAGCATTTCAACTTCACACTAGAGAGCCACGCTAAGCGCACTGCCCTCCCTGAGATGATCATCTACAAGGTGGAAACAGTAATATCTACAGAGCAATACTATAAAAGTTAACGAGATGACGCATGTACAAGAATAACAAATAAAAATAAATAATATATCAGATAAAACCGTGTATTAAAAACAAGAAAGGCAGGGCAGGGAGTGCAAGCTGCTAGAGGCCTCGTGGGGGAGGAGAAAAGGCCAGAGGGAGGCTGGACTGCCGGCTGCCCCCGAGGCTGGGAGCTCCTGCCCCACCCCTACCTTCAGGGCTGCGGCCTTCCGCTTCAGGCCACTGTTGTCACTGCTTTTGTCTGAGTCTGAGTCACTCTCCATCCTGTCGCTGGCCGCTGTGGCGGTCACAGCTGTGACAGCCATGACCCCCCGGACCTCGTCGTCCTCGCTCCCGCCTGCCGGGTCGGCTTCAGGGGCCTCGCTGTCAGAGGAACTCACCGGCTGGGGGGCAGGAGGGGGCAGAGACAGTGAGTCACCATCAGCCTGGGGTGCATTTCCCAACCAGGACAGTGACCCAGAGGACAGAACCCATGGCGGGGTCTCAAATGTCTGGGTCTGGCCTCCTCACTTTCCACATTGGGGACCTGCAGCCCAGAAAGCTCCAAAAATGCAGGCTGGAAGGCGAGATGACGCGTGCAGTGGGGGCTAGGATTACAGATCAAACCTTGGGCCAGTAACTTGGCCTCTCGGTGCCTCCGTTTCCCAAGCTGAGCAATGGGGATGGCACCATTTTGGCCTCACAGGGCTGTGGCTAGGATGAGGCAGAAGTGGGATGTGACATACTGAAGACAGTGCCCAGACTGGCCAGAAGGCCACCAGAGCTGGCTTTTCTCTTATTAACCCTCCCGTCGTCATGAACACAGGACCGCCAGGCCTGAGCTGCCAGGCGCTGCGATTTCTGTGTCACCCAGTGTGCTCGCTGAGGCAACGAGAGCCACAGAAACACGAACGCTTACACGGCACCCCTTCCCAGCTCGCCCTGTGCCGGGCTCGGGACGCACTCAGTCGGGGGTGAGTCAGGGCCTCCGTGCAGGGCAGGCCTCGAGCCCACACAGGTGAGCCCAGTGTGATTCCTGCCCCCTGGGGGCTTACAGCCCCGGAGCAGAGGCCGACAGGGGACGATGCAGAAGAATAACGTCACACTCTGGGGACAGGGGTAGAGGAGAGGGATAGAGGACAGCACCGGTACATGGGTGCCAGGGGATCAGGAAGAGGTGGGCATGAAGTGGCAGGAGTATTCTGAAGTGCTGTTTTGTCGGGGGGAACCTTGGAGGGTGTGACATTTTAGTTGAGGAGTTGTCCCAAACATGCAAAGGGGCAGAGGCCAGACAAATTCTGGAAAGCCGCCAACGGCATGAGAGCAGGCTCCCCCCAGACATTGGGGAGGTCAGTGTGGCCACTGCGCCTTGACAGAGGATGGGGCAGAAGAAAGGCTGGCGGGCCAGCTGGGGCTTTTACAGGGTCCTGGAGGATCTAGGGGACCTGGCAGATGGCACAGCCATGGCCAGGCCCCACGGCTCACTTGGGCCAGTTTCTGAACTTGTTCTGAATGTCTGACATTTATGGGAGGAAAACATATGAGGCCCGGGCATTTTTAGCCATCACTCCGTTTAGTGCACACCGTGGAACACGCAGCCCAGGAGGCCCTGTGTTGAGGGCCAGAGCTAGATGTGAGCCAGACAGCATCCCTGTCCTCAGGGAGCCCACGCCCTAACCGGGCACAGACAAGGGAACACACAGCTACAAAGCGCCATGAGGGAGGCTGCTGTGACAGTCCTGGGGCACCCAGTGCAGCTAAGCCCATGTAAAACCTGATCATGTTATTCCATGGTACTCTTTCTTTCTTTTTTTTTTTTTTAAAGACTTTATTTATTTATTTGACAGAGCAAGATCACAAGCAGGCAGAGAGGCAGGCAGAGAGAGAGAGAGGAGGAAGCAGGCTCCCTGCTGAGCAGAGAGCCCGATGCAGGCCTCGATCCCAGGACCCTGAGATCATGACCTGAGCCGAAGGCAGCAGCCCAACCCACTGAGCCACCCAGGTGCCCCATGGTACTCTTTCTGAATAACTGATTTCTCTCCCTCTTTTTTTTTCTTAAAGCTACATTAACTTTTTTTTTTTTTAAAGATTTTATTTATTTGGGATGCCTGGGTGGCTCAGTTGGTTAAGCAGCTGCCTTCGGCTCAGGTCATGATCCCAGCGTCCTGGGATCGGGTCCCACATCGGGCTCCTTGCTTGGCAGGGAGCCTGCTTCTCCCTCTGCCTTTGCCTGCCATTCTGTCTGCCTGTGCTTGCTCTCTCTGCCTCTCTCTCTCTCTGATAAATAAATAAAATCTTAAAAAAAAAAAAAAAAGATTTTATTTATTTATTTGATAGAGATCACAAGTAGGCAGAGAGGCAGGCAGGGGTTGGGGGCGGGGGGAAGCAGGCTCCCCGCGGAGCAGAGAGCCTGATGTGGGTCTTGATCCCAGGACCCTGAAAGCATGACCTGAGTGGAAGGCAGAGGCTTAACCCACTGAGCCACCCAGGCGCCCCAAAGCTACATTACCTTTTAAAAGCTACATTATCTGCAAACAAGGCAAACAGCCACATACTGAGAAACACAACGCGGGCTGGCTACAGAAAGGAATGCTTCTCGGCCATAAAAAGGAACGCTACAGCGTGGATGAACTTCCAAAACATGCTCAGTGAAAAGAAGCAGGATGAAGAACCAAACAGGATTCCATTTATGTGAAATATCTGGAATGTGCAAAATCCACAGAAATAGATAGATGATCAGTTCTCGGGGGTGGGGCAGCTAGCCAGTTCAGTCAGTGGAGCGTGCCACTCTTGATCTCGGGTTTGTGAGTTCAAGCCCCATGTTGGGTGTGGAGCCTACTTAAAAAAAAAAAAAAAAAGACTTCTCAGGGGCTGTGGGGAGAATTGGGGGTGACAGGTAATGGGGAGGGGGTTTCCTTGTGCGGTGATGGAATGTTCTGAGTTAGATAAAAAGAGATGATCACATGACACTATAAATGAATAAAAGCCAATGCAGAATATGGCTAAAATAGTCAATTTCCTAAATTTAAAAAAAAAAAGAGAAGTCACATAACAGGTCGGAGTGGCGCGTGCACACTGGCCAAGAAAAAAGCGGGGAGGACAAGAAGGAAACGAGAGCACCCGTAAGGACCTCCAGGGCCACGCCGATGGGATGCAGGAGTTGAGACCAGGACTGAGAAGCAAGAAGTGGAAGCGTGGGCTTAACCGGGGCCCCAGGAGGGAAGGAACCTGCCAGCACTGGAGAGAGGTGGTCCCGGCACCACATCAATGTGGAAATGCATTCAGAGCAGAAATGTGGGAGCCAGAGTGGGGACTGCCAGAGGGAGTGCGTGGGAGGGGACCCGGGCTGCCCATGCCCTCTTTTAGGAAGCCCCCAGTCCTTTCCGGGTCATGAGCCCCCCCGGCCTTCACGTGGCTGGGTTAATAAGTAATAGGTGAGAAAAATAAAGGCCAGGTGTTGGCAGGACCTTGCACTCAGCTCCAAGAACCTGTTGTCTCCCCTGTGGAACCGTGACGGGCCTGATCTGTAATGGCTGACAAAACTGAAGGCTGCAACAGTAAGTAGGTCGAGCCCGAACCCCAGGCGCCAGGAGAGGATAATCCCACTTTCTCGGTGGACTTCCATCATGCCTCGTGCCAGGGTGTGGGTTCTCTTCACGGCAGCCCCGGCAGGAAGCGGGGAGACACGACCCGTTCTCCATGGCGGGGGTAGCACAGCAGCTTGGAGGCCAAGTGACTAGGCCCACGGCTCTTCTGCAGAAGGATCGGCTTCATGGCAGTAAGAACAGACACTGGTTTGGGGCAAGCCCCGACCCCAAGCTCCCCATCTCTCTCTGGGTGTACCAGGTACGAACTGTCACCCTCATTTTGCCGCTGAGGAAAAGGTGGAGCGAGAGCTCAGGATCACAGCAACGATGTGACAGAGGCGGGAGGCCAGCCAGGTCGGTTCTAGCCTCTAAGTCCGGGCCACTGGGCGCAGCTACTGCTAATTAAAACCCCTAGGGGCGCCTGGGTGGCTCAGCGGGTTAAGCCTCTGCCTTTGGCTCAGGTCATGATCTCAGGATCTGGGATCGAGCCCCACATCAGGCTCTCTGCTCAGCAGGGACCCTACTCCCCCCAACCCCCACCCCTGCTCTGTCTGCCTCTCTGCCTACGTGTGACCTCTGTCAAATAAATAAATAAAATCTTTAAAAGAAAAAGAAAAAAAACCCTCCTTGGGGTACCTGAAGGTGCTCAGTCATTGAACTTCTACCTTCAGCTCAGGTCATGATCTCAGGGTCCTGGGATCGAGCCCCGCATCGAAAGGAACCAGGAGACAAAGGCCAAGAGCCAGCCAACCTCCAACCACCGAAGCCCGATGGTCAGGTGAGGGGGTTGAGCATTCATTTCTCTCACTGCCTTAATGGATCAAGAGGGTGACTGAGGTGGAAAGGGAAGGTCAGGTTCAGCCTGGCAGCACTGTGTCGTTTGCTCACAGGGCTTCCCCAGGAACCCTGTGAAATGCTGACACTACCAGGACCCTCGTCTCTAATGAGGAGACTGAGGCTCAGAGAGGTGATGCGGTGCCCCAAGGCTCACAGTAAGCAAGTGCTAGAGCCAGGACTCGAACCCAGGTCCCGACATTCATACCACAGGGCTCTTAACCCCAGACCCAAGGTAGAGATTATTCTCGGGGCCCTCCTCCGGCCTGGGCTTTAGCCCCAGCTCCCTTTCACGAACTTGAGAACCGTGCACAGATCCCTGTCCATGGAGGAACAAGCATACATTTCTAGGATCCTTCTAAGTCAATGGTTCTAAACCAGAAATGACTCTTGTTCTCTTGGAGGCATTTGGCAATTCCTAGGGACATCTGAGGCTGTCAAAACTGGGGCACTTCTGGCATCTAGTCAATGGGGGCCAGGGTTGCTGTTAAACATTTCACAGTGCCCAGGAGCACCCCCTCCCACCCCGCCCTAAAATGATGTAGCCACAAATGTTGAAAAACCCTGGTCTATGTCTAAGAGGTCTCAGATTCTAAGTGGGTCCCTCTGGGTCTCAGTTTACTTATCTGGAAAATGGAAAAGATGCTACCTGCCCAGGGTACTCTCAGGATTACTATGTGGACCAAAGGACAATGAAGCTGGAACCACACTCAGATACCACTTTCTACCTCCCGCCTCGGCAAGGAGATGCGTAAACAGGGCTTGCTATCCCCTCTTAGAGGAAGAACCAGCTGAGGTTAAGGTTATCGGAAAGAATGAGTCTGTTCTCTGCATGCAAACCAACACTCAAGATATATTTTGGGAGCGCCTGGCAGGCTCAGTCAGTGGAACATGCAACTCTTGATCTCAGGATCATGAGTTTGAGCCCCACGATGGGTGTAGAGGTTATTAAAAATATAAATTTTGGGGGGCGCCTGGGTGGCTCAGTGGGTTAGGCCGCTGCCTTCAGCTCAGGTCATGATCTCAGGGTCCTGGGATCAAGTCCCGCATCGGGCTCTCTGCTCAGCAGGGAGCCTGCTTCCCTTCCTCTCTCTCTCTGCCTGCCTCTCCATCTACTTGTGATTTTTCTCTGTCAAATAAATAAATAAAATCTTTAAAAATATATATATATATTTTTAAAAAGATGTCTTTTGGAGGACAATAAGTAAAATTTAGAATTCTATGCCTTAGAAGGAAAAGTTGCATAGGATTTCATTACGAATACAGAACCTCAGAGAATGCACAAGGAAAGAGTAGCTATGGTTATCCTGACAGGACATGGCAGCAGAGTGACCAGGAGGCAGGGCCAACTGTCCACTATCCCTACGCACCTTTGTATCTTTTCTTTTTTTTTTTTTTAAAGATTTTATTTATTTATTTGGCAGAGAGGCAGGCAGAGAGAGAGGAGGAAGCAGGGGCTCCCTGCCGAGCAGAGAGCCCGATGCGGGACTCGATCCCAGGACCCTGAGATCATGACCTGAGCCGAAGGCAGCGGCTTAACCCACTGAGCCACCCAGGCGCCCCACCTTTGTATCTTTTCAATTTTGTGCCGCCAAGTCTGCGTTCCCACAAGAAACTTGAAGGCTGAGCAAAGAGACCGCTCAGGTACCCAGACAGAGCTGCTTCCAAAAGCGTGCCTGCCGCCTAGTTCCATCAGAAACGTTTAGGCTGATGCCTAGGCCGATGCGTTGGAAGGAACATCTCAGGGGTCCCAGGCCTGAACCCCTGAAAGCCAAACCTCCATGGGTGGGGCCCATGAATCTGCATCTTAAACAGACCTTCAGTTTGGAGCCATAGGCTCCAGCAAGACAAGCTCTCACACTTAACAGCTACTTCTCAACCTGGGGAGTCTGTGTCAGGCCAGTTTCATGTCAAGGTTGTACCATTTCTGAGTTTATTTCCTCGAGGGCAGGCATCTACACAGCACTTAGCAAGCAGTGGGTGTGCAATAAATATTAAATGGTGTGATGATTCACCAGCAGTAATAAGCTTAGGACGTAACCAACAGCACTTGAGCCAGGGCCAGAAAAGGATCACACAGAACCAACTGTCATGAAGACCTTCCGACCCATTCACCCACAAAGCCGGGAAACATGGTAGGCAGCAGAAGGGGGGCGGGGGGCGGGGGATCTTCTCCCAGACCCATCTGAGCAGGTAAAAGCAGAACACCACCAATATCCACTAAACGTGAGCCTTGCCCCCTGAGAAGGGGCTGCCAAACCCTCAGCACTCAAGAAACATCTGGTGATAAACCCTGAATCCCAGACCGTGAGCTCCCAGGAGGCCAGGAGTGGGACTGCTTCATCTCGGACTCTGGTCCCGCCACAGAGCAGTGCCTACTGGGTCGGCGGTGGATGAGCTCACACACACCAGACCCTCTCCGCGCCTCCTGCATCCCTGCCCACAGGCCAGGCCGCAGGCCCTCTTCTCCCCCAGCAAGGATGCTCTGCCCCTACAGTCAGTCCACTTGGCCTCCCAGCCAACCTCATACCCACCCCTCCTGAAGCCAGACTGCTCCAGGTCCCTGTGCCTCCTGCAGAAATCCAAACCACGCCGGCTGAGAGCAGAGCAGAGAATCCCAGCCCAGCCGCCCCTCAACTGCATCTCTTCCCAAAATGTCCAGAGCAAGGTAGCTTTCTGCCACCTTTCTGCAGCCTTCCGAGGCTTTCCATGAATTTCACTTTGACTCTTCTGAATGCCATCTTTCCCTGAACATTTGCCACTGAGATGTCATCTCTGTGGTTTTTGGCACTTATTTCCCATCTAAGCAAGAACTCCAACATCGACCAACCACAGCCTCTTCTCAAGGCTAAATTCTGGCAGTAAGGGGGAAGGGAGGCGCGTCAGAAAAAAACTTTTTTTCTGAGAAAACAAAAAGTTTTTTAAGAGCCATAGAAATACTATTATAAATCCAAGCTAACTGTAGAGCACTGGGTTTCACCACGGGTGGCCCTCCAGCCCTCCATGACCCCAGGGGTACTCGTCTATGTCTGGAGACGGGGATGGTGGTCACGACTTTGGGGGGTGGGGTGCCACTGGCATGGAGTGGGTGAGGCCAGGGATGCTACTCACCCCACTGTGCCCAGGACGCCCCAGGACACCCCAAAAGAGAACGGTCAGCAGTGCCAAGGGAGGTTGAGCCCTTGTTCCTTTCCTATGAGAAATCTGAGACCACCTGTGGCACCCAATGTAGCCAACCACCAGGCATGACTTGGATGCCGCAGACGCCACATCGGTCACTCTCCATCCCCAGGTACTCACCAGAGGAGCGCTGTAGCTGGCGTGGGGATTGTTCTGGATCTCCCACAGTCCCTCATTGAAGCCTTTCCTCTTGTTGGGTTTCCCGTACTTATCTTTACATTTGTCGTAAGGAAACAGGTCCTTGGGTCCCAGGAAGGCTCTGGAGAAAGGAACCATGGGGCCAGTCCCAGGTGAGTCAGGCCACCCAGGAGGCACCAGGAGGCACCAGGTGGAAAAATCAAGCCCCACCTGCGGAAACTTACGTTTCGTGTGTACCAAAGAAGAAAATGGGGTACTTGTTGGGCGGGGGCTTCACAGCACCGTCGGCGATATCATCGATCTGCAGTGAGAGGCAGGTCAGGGCGTGGCTGGGGGACACCTTCAGCCCCTGACCCAGGAAATCACCAAGAACTCAGCTAAGTTACTTGGCGTAAGCATGCTGGGAGGAAGGGAGCCTTTGACTGAGGGAGACACATCACCTTCCAGCTAAGCATCTGCATTCTTCTAGGAACCACCCCCCACCCCGCAGTGCATACCTGTCCCCCCCACCCCAGAATGTTTTCTCTGCCTCCAGGGTAGGTGCTTCACCTGAGCAAAGCTAAATATGGTGCCCTGAGCAGCCAGGAGGTGGAGCAAGCTCAGCCTCTCCAGGCTCCCAGGACCCTCCCACGGGACCCCTCCCGCAAAAAGGCGATCGGGTGGTTGATCTCCCAGAAGCTGTAGCTGCCAGCTCCAAGGATGCAGAGGGTGGGGGGTGGGCTGCAGGAGACAGGCCCTGAGCATCCAGGAAGTCCCACCCTCTCCCTACAGGCCCATGGGCCCCGGCAGCTGTCAGTCACCTCCCCACAGGAGGCTAGCAGCCCCTTCACTTCCAATCAGGTGCTTGGAAATGTTCCGGGCTTCGAGAGCTGCCAGGAGGGGGTAAGGAGGATAGGGGGAAGCTGGTACACTCGAAGGAAGGGAAGTGCCCGGAAAGTTTCATGGCTCTAGAGTCCCCCCAAAAAATAATCCAGAGAAAACTAGGTTAAAGTGAGTTTTCTGGTCCCCGTTAATCTCTTCCCATCCTCTACTATGCCTGGGGGCTGCTGGAACTTTCCCTCACCCAGCTTCCTTCCTCAGCTCTCTGGGCTACTTTTCAAAGTCCTTGGGGGGGGCAGGAAGCATCCGTCTCAAGCATCCCACTGCTGCACAGAAGCTTCCCCAAACTTCACCTCCTGAGAACGAGCCTGCCACGCCTTCCCGGCGTTTGCTCAGGCCTCACCAAGGACCCGCCTCTGCGCCTGAGGCTCAGGTATCCTAGCGGCAGCACCAGCTCCAACGGTCGTCAGGACTGCCAGCCTGGTCAGTGCCCCTTCCCGGCCTCCTGTGGCAGCCTGTTGCACCCAGACCCCCAGCTCTGCGTGATGCCTTTATCCGTACTCGCACCCTGGGGGGGGGGCGCTCCAACGAGCAGGGAGTGGGGCTGAAATCGCAATACTGCCCGGCAACTCCCGTGTGGCCTCAGTTCAGCCTCATCCTTCCCATGCCCCTGCTGCTGCCTGGGCCTCCCACCCCCCATCCCCCAAATTCCTTCAGTCCTGTCATGCATATTCCACCAGCCTAGGTCCTGGGGCAGCTTTATTCCCAAGACCTGGGGATGACACCCGCCAGCTCCCTCCTCCACATGGGCCTGCCCGGGATAGTGCCTGGAAACGCACTCTCTGGGACCTCCACCCTCAGGACCCCGCCAGACCGGTCCCCCTCAGACCATCTGGGTCCCCTGGATCTCAGCTTCTACCTCGGATCCCCAAAGTCCCCTTGGCTCAACCTCTTTCCTCAGATGCTCTCTCTTTTGGGCTTGAGCCAGAAAAGGATCTGAATCAAGAATAAGGGAGGACCACTCCGAGATCTCCCTCAACCTCACACCCAGCCGGCCTCCTCCACCAGAGGACAGGGGACGGGGTCCTCATAAGGGCACCAGTCCCAGGGTCCCTTAAGCAAGTCTCACTCCAAGCTCTGGTCCCTGACACCCCACATTATCAGATGAGTCCCCTCTGCTTCAGCACCGTGTGAACACAGCGCCCCCCGGGGCAGCATCTACCCTCCCTCACCCCCTCAGCCTCAACCCTCAACCCCTCTCCCCTCCCGCACCGCTCTCCAGCCCAGCCCTCTCCCGCACACCGCCTGGGGCCCCACCTGACACCTTCAGGCCGCGGCACCCCCTTCCCCTCAGTGGGATTCCTCACCTTAAGCCCCACGTTCCTCCGCTCTCCTCACACCACCACCTCCTTCAAACTTGAACCCTGCCTCCTCAGGCCCCAGATCCCTCAAACCCCACTTCCCTTGGCTCTGGATATCCCCGCGACCCCCCCGCACCCCTGCGCGGGGTCCCTCAGGCGCGGGGACCCCAGACCCCCAGCGCTGACTCCCTCAAGTCCGGGGGCCCCCCCAGACCCCGGCGCGGAGCCCCCTCAGGCCCGGGGACCCCCAGACCCCGGCGCGGACCCCCTCAGGTGTGGAGACCTCCCGACCCCGGCGCGGAGCCCCTCAAGGCCGGGGACCCCCAGACCCCCGTACGGACCCCCTCAGGCCCAGGGACCCCCAGACGCCGGCGCGGATTCCCTCAGGCACGGGGACTCCCAGACCCCCGCGCGGGCTCCGTCAGGTCCGGGGACCCCCAGACCTCGGTACGGCACTCTCAGGCGCGGGGACCCTCAGACCCCCGGCGCGGCTTCCCTCAGGCCTCCGGACCGCAGACCCCGGCGCGGCTTCCCTCAGGCGCCGGGACCCTCAGACCCCCAGTGCGGCTTCCCTCAGGCCCGGGGACCCCCAGATCCTCGCGCGGGCTCTCTCGGGCCCCCGGACCACAGACCCCGGCGCGGCTTTCCTCAGGCGCCGGGACCCCCAGACCCCCGCGCGGCCTCCCTCAGGCGCCGGGACCCCAGACCCCCGCGCGGACTTCCTCACGCGCTGGGACCCCCAGACCCAGGCGCGGCGTCCCTTAGGCGCCGGGACCCCCAGGCCCCCGGCGCGGGCTTCCTCAGGCCCAGGATCCCCCCAGGACCCACTGCGCGGGTCCCTCAGGCCCGGGGACCCCCAGACCTCTGTTGTAAGGATCCCTCAGGCCCGGGGCCCCTGCTGCCCCACCCCCCCTGCCTGGCCCATCTCCCGCGCGGCCTCACCCGGGCCGGCCAGTGCGGGTAGCCCTTCATCTTGGCGAACACCAAGTCCCCGGGCTTGAAGGCATGCGGCATGCTGGCGGCGGGAAGCCCAGGCCGCAGGAAGCGGCGGCGGCAGCGGCGGCGGCGGCAGCGGCTGCGGCGGCGGCGGCGGCTGCAGCGGGAGGCGAAGCCGGGGGCGGGAGCGGGGCGCCGAGGGGGCGGGGGCGGCCTCCTGGGCAGAGGGCCGGCCCGTGCTTATTGGACTGCGCGCCCCCGGAAGTCCCGCCCTCCGGCCTTCACGGGCGGGAGGTGCCGTCGCTCAGGACCACGTGCGGGGGATAGAGGAGCACGGGGACCAATGAGAAGAGGGGTTGGAGCAGAGCAAGTTAACGGGATTGGGTAACGGGTAGATCCAAGGGGCGTGACCCAGAGGCCTAATGGGAGCGGGGCGGAGGTTATGGGAGGTGAAAGGGGAAAGGTGGGAGGAGGGAAACGGAGACTTTCAGGGAGTGGTGAGGCGGCTGGCCAGGCGGCTTAGGGGCGGAGCCTAGGACAGGGGGGCGGGCTACGAACGGCCAGAGAAGGAGGGCTTTAAGTAGGAGGCAGGTCATTGGCCACCACCGAAAGAAGGCCTACTCCTTGTAGGGGGCGGAGCACAGAAAGCCTCCCGCTCCCGGGAGCCGGTTGGCTACCACTCCAGAAGGCCTCAAGGTAGGGAGCAGGCATTGGCTACCATGGGGGCGGGGCTTACGCAGCTCTTCGCCATTGGATAAAGTGATAGAGGTTCAACTCAAAATAGGGACGCGCCGTTGCCGGCCCGAGGGGCGGGGCTGGGGAAGGGGCGGGGCGTGGGGGAGTTCTTGGGGTAAACAGCCACAGAGTGCGCGGGGGACTCCTTTTTTCCCTCCGCGAAAGGTTTTGAGCACCGGCTGCCAGAGCCGCAAGATACCCGATATGCCTGTTCATTCCAGAAAATGTGTTTTCGTCCCGCAGGGCCGAATTCCTTAACCTCTGTGCCTTAGTCTACCCACCTATAAAATGGGGTTGGTAACGGCACCCATCCCAGAGGGGCGTAAACGTTAAGTGCTCTCATCATCCCCAAAGCCTTGCGGACTGCGCCTGGCCGTCGGAAATACTGGGAGCACCAGATGCTGCTACCTCCTCTGTTAACTTCGCTTTTTTTTTTTTTCTTTTCTTTTTAAAGATTTTATTTATTTGACAGAGATCACAAGCAGGCAGAGAGGCAGGCAGAGAAGAGAGGGAAGGAGGCTCCCCGCTAAGCAACCCGATGTGGGGCTCGATCCCAGGACTCTGAGACCATGAGGGCAAAGGCAGAGGCTTTGACCCAGGCGCCCCTGTTAATTTCGTTCTAGTGACCCTTGGTAGGAACTGGAGGTAAAAGAGCCAGAGTGCTTAGGAAAATGCTGAGTAGTCGGGGAGGGGCCAGGGCGGGCTTTCGGGCTGGTAATTTAGGTAGAGACTCCAGAGACTCGCAGGGCAATAAAGATGGGCCAGTGGAGTGAAATGGATACAGAGAAGGCACGTAGGGCGAAGGGGATAGCAAATGCAAACGTGTGAGCCAGAGAGGATGGAGCACGTGAGTGGGTCCGTCGAGGATCTTTCGAGTGCCTTGGGAACGGGTGTGAACAGTCTGGCTTTTATTTTAGCTTCTTGGGAAAACATGGGAGAGAGTTGATCACAGGGTACAAAAATAATACTTTAGTCTCAAGATACATCCTTATGCACATGAAATACATCTGCAAAAGACTTTTTTAAAAAGTGAAACATAGACTTAACCACATGACCCTAGGAATCTACCCAAGAGAAATGAAAACACACTCCCCACAAAAACCTGTACAGTAATAGTCATCACAGCATGATTCACAACAGCCAAAAAGCAGAAAGACCCAAGTGTCCGTTGATAAGTGAGTGGATAAAACAAATGTGCTATATCCTTGCAACGAACACTACTCAGCAATGGAAAGAAAAGCAGCATTGACACACACTACCACCTGGAAGTGCCCCCAAAACCCGAGAGGCAGTGAAATAAGCCAGACAAGAGGTCACATACTCTCCAATATCATATGCTATTTGATGGAATGTCCAAAAAGGGCAAATCTTTCAAGACAAAAGTAGTTACTTTGATCTAGGGTTAGGAATCCAGAGTTAAATTTATAATTTCATACAAAGGGCAGTATAAGGTTTCTTTTGCAGGTGATGGAAATGTTTTAGATTGTGGTGATGGTCTTACTACTTTGCAAATATAAAATGAAATTCTTTTAATTGTATCCCTAAAACATGAAATGTAGGGGATGTGAAGTATTTATCAACAAACCTTTGTCTAAAAATGATTTCTCGGGGGGCACCTGGGTGGCTCAATGGGTTGGGGCCTCTGCCTTCGGCTCAGGTTATGATCCCAGGGTCCTGGGATTCAGCAGGGAGCCTGCTTCCCCCTCTCTCTCTGCCTGCCTCTCTGCCTGCTTGTGATCTCTGTCTCTCAAATAAATAAAATCTTTAAAAAATAAAAACGATTTCTCTGGGCCGAGAAGAGCTATAAGTTAGAATTGTCAGATAAAAATCAGAACGCCCAATTAAATCTAAATCGCAGATACACAACAAATACCTTTTCAGTGTAAGTATGTTCCGTTTGGCTCATGCAATATTTGTGACATACCTATGCTAGAAAATTATTTGTTACACGTCCAACAACATGCATGAACCTTGAAGACGTTCTGCTCAATGAAATAAGCCAGATGCAAATGACAAATCCTGAAGGACCCCACTCCAAGGTGGTCTCCAGAGGAGTCCCAACTGCACAGACAGAGAGGAGATGGTGGGAGCCAGGGCTGGGGCAGGAGGTGGGAAGTCCGTGCTTCATGGGGACAGAGTTTCCATTTGGGGAGATGGAAAGTTCTGGAGACAGAGGGTAGGGGTGACAGCAGGATGGTGTGGTGTGCTTCATGCCATCGAGTTGCACAGTTAAAAATGGTTGAGAGGCGGGGAACCTGGGTGGCTCAGTGGGTTAAAGCCTCTACCTTCAGCTCAGGTCACAATCCCAGGATCCTGGGATCGAGCCCTGCATCTGGCTCTCTGTTCAACAGGGAGCCTCTTCCCTACCTCTATCTCTGCCTGCCTCTCTGCCTACTTGTGATCTCTGTCTGTCAAATAAATAAATAAATATCTTTTTAAAAAATGGTTGAGGGGCGCCTGGGTGACTCAGTGGGTTAAAGCCTCTGCCTTCGGCTCGGGTCATGATCCCACGGTCCTGGGATTGAGCCCCGCATAGGGCTCTCTGCTCCGCGGGGAGCCTGCTTCCTCCCCTCTCTCTCTCTCTACCTGCCTCTCTGCCTACTTGTGATCTCTGTCAAATAAATAAATAAAATCTTAAAAAAATAAAAATGGTTGAAAGGGTTAATTCTATGTATATTTACCACTGTAAAAATATAATTGATAATAAATAACATCCAACAGAAATACCTAATTCGGGGTGCCTGGGTGGCTCAGTGGGTTGAGGCCTCTGCCTTCAGCTCAGGTCATGATCTCAGCGTCCTGGGATAGAGCCCCGCATTGGGCTCTCTGCTCAGCGGGGAGCCTGCTTCCTCCTCTCTCTCTGCCTGCCTCTCTGCCTTCTTGTGATCTCTGTCAAATAAATAAACAAAATCTTTAAAAAAAAAAATACCTAATTCATAGTTCCTTAAAATGGTTAAAATTGTTAACTCAATGTTATATAGATACCATTAGGTATTTGGTTTTTTTTTTGTTTGTTTAAGATTATTTGTTTATGTGACAGAGAGAGAGAGAGAGAGAGCGGGAGCAGCAGAGGGAGAGGAAGAAGCAACCTCCCTGCTCAGCAGGGAGCCTGATGCAGTGCTGGAACCCAGGACCCTGGGATCATGACCTGAGCTGAAGGCAGACACTTAACCAACTGAGCCACCCAGGTGCCCCAAGTATTTGTTTTTTTATCTGAAATTCAGATCTAAGGTGCCTGGGTGGCTCAGTCGGTTGAGTGGCTGCCTTTGGCTCTGGTCATGATCCCAGAGTCCCAGGATCGAGTCCCACATCGGGCTGCCTGCTCAGCCCGGAGTCTGCTTCTCTCTCTGACCCTCCCTCCTCTTGTGCTCTCTCTCTCTCAAATAAATAAATAAAATCTTAGAAAAAAAAAATCAGATCTCATGGGGTGTCCTGTATCTTATATATGCTAAATCACACAGGGACCAAGTGTGGAAGTTGAAAAAGGAATGAAGAAGATGGTATGGAGGGGCCTGAATTAGATATATAGAGAGAGACTGAGGCCTGAGGCCCAACGGGGGCCTGACTTGCCTGAAGTGAGACATGGAGTCCAGGGGCTCAAATGCCACTTCTGTGGACCCCCCCTTTCCAAAGCCCTCCTGATTCTGCACATGCTTTTTCTCCAGACTCTGAACCAGGGCTGAAAAACAGATTCCCTGCCCAGACCTCATTGAGCCACATTGAGCAGTTGGGAAATGATGAAGCTTTGGTGAAAGCTGGGGCCAGCTTGCTCCCAGAAGGTGGGGAGGGCCCTCCAAAGTGGCAGGAGGAGGCAGGAGAGGATCCATGTTTTCCTGCCAGATCAGAGGCCTCTGAAGACAATGGTTGAGCCCTTAGTCATCACCTGGGGAGGTGAGGTTACTTCCTGTTCCCTAAGAAACGGGGCCTGGCAGCAGGCCAGAAGAGGCCAGTTAGAGAGGGAGCTACCACTGACCCCCCAGAACAGCAAGAAACAGCCCCCTCCAAACAGCAGGCCGCCTGAGCCCCTACTGTGTGCTGCAGGTTTGGTTTGCTCGGGGACTGTCATGAGGAAATATTTACCACCCATTTAGCCAATTACAAGAATGAATAACATTTACAGAGGCCCGCCTGAGTCCATAGAGCATGTGACTCTTGATCTCAGGGTCATGAGTTTAAGCCCCACCTTGGGTGTAGAGATCACTTAAAAATAAAATCTTTAATAAATAAAAATAAGTCTTCAAAAAAAAATCAGTAACATTTATTGAGCAGCCAATATGTTCCAGGCCACATTATTTTTATAACCTTTTTAAGATTTTATTTGAGAGAGAGCGAGAGTAAGAGAGAGAGAGCACTAGAAGGGGAACAGCAGAGGGAGAGGGAGAAGCAGACTCCCCACTGAGCAGAGAGCCCAATGTGGGGCTCATTCCCAGGACTCCCAGATCATGACCTGAGCTGAAGGCAGAGGCTTGACTGATCGAGCCACCCAGGCGCCCTCACCTGTTTAGGGAACAAATTACCACAAACTAAATTGATTTTATACCATTTTGGAGGTCAGAAATCCAAGGTGAGTTTCAATGAGCTAAAATCCATGTGTTTGTGAAATTGCACTCCTTCTGGAAGCTCTAGGGGAGAATCCGTTTCCTTGCGTTTCCCAGCTCCTAGAAGCTGTCTGCTTTCCTCAGCTCAGGGCTCCTTCCTCCATCTGAAGACATTTTCCCAAAGAAAACATATAGATGGCCCACAGGAACATGAAAAGGTAATGAACCAATCATTAGGCAAATACACAATGAAACCACAAACGATCACCTGATACCTGTTAAGACAGCTATTATTAAGACAAGAAACAAGTGTTAGTAAAGATGTGGCGAGATAGGAACGCTCATGCATTGCTTGTGGGAATGTAGGTTGGTAGAGCCACTGTGGAAAAACAGTATAAAGGTCCCTCAAAATATTAAAAATGGAAGTACCGGGGCGCCTGGGTGGCTCAGTGGGCTAAAGCCTCTGCCTTTGGCTCAGGTCATGATCCCGGAGTTCTGGGATCCAGTCCCACATTGGGCTCTCTGCTCAGTAGGGAGCCTGCTTCCTCCTCTTTCTGCCTCTCTGCCTACTTGTGATCTCTGTCAAATAAATAAAATCTTCAAAAAAAAAAAAAAAAAAAAAGGAAGTACCAGGGGCACATGTGTGGCTCAATTGGTTGAGCCCAGAGTCTGCTTGTCCCTCTCTTGCTGTCAAATAAATAAATAAATAAAATCTCTTAAAAATTAAAAAAAAGTATCGTAACCCAACAATTACACTTGTATCTGAAGAAAACAAAAACACTAATTCGAAAAGAAGTGTGCAACCCCCATGTTCCTTGCAGCACAACTCACAATGGCCAACTATGGAAACAAGCCAGTGTGCATGGAAGGACAGATGGATAAAGAGGAGGTGGTATGGATATATGATGAAATATCACTCAGCCAAAAAAAAAAGGAAATCTTACCATTTGTGACAACGTGGATGGACCTCAAGGGCATTAAGTGAAACAAGTCAGGCAGAGAAAAGCAAACACCATAAGATGTTTCTTATACGTGGAATCTAAACAAAGAAAATAAGAGGGGCGCCTGGGTGGCTCAGTGGGGTATAGCCTCTGCCTTTGGCTCAGGTCATGATCCCAGGGTCCTGGGACTCAGCAAGGAGCCTGCTTCCCCCTCTCTCTCTGCCTGTCTCTCTGCCTACTTGTGTTCTCTGTCAAATAAATAAATAAAGGGGCGCCTGGGTGGCTCAGTGGGTTAAAGCCTCTGCCTTCGGCTCAGGTCATGATCCCAGGGTCCTGGGATCGAGCCCTGCATCCGGCTCTCTGCTCCTCGGAGAGCCTGCCTCCTCCTCTCTCTGCCTGCCTCTCTGCCTACTTGTGATCTTTATCTGTCAAATAAATAAATAAAATCTTAAAAATAAGTAAGTAAATAAATAAATAAAATCTTACAAAAGAGAAAAAAGAAGAAAAAGTAGGAGTGCCTGAGTGGTTCAGTTGGTTATCTCAGAGTCCTGAGATCCAGCCCGCATTGGGCTCTCTGCTCAGCAGGAAGCCTGCTTCCTGCCTGCCTCTCTGCCTACTTGTGATCTCTTTCTCTGTCAAATAAATAAATAAAATATTTAAAAAAAATTTTTTTAAAAGTAAGAAGAAACACAAAGAACCCCAGGAAGCTTATAGATAAGGGAGAGCCCATGGGTGGGTTCCCTGAGGCGGGGGCTGGGAGAAACGGAGGAAAGGGGTCAAAAGAGAAAACAAAACAAAACCCAGATGAACCAAAGCTACCGCCGTGCCCCTCTCACCCCTAAAAAGGCAACTGCAGCTACTTTATATCATCTGATGCCCAGACACCTCCGCATTTCCCCCCACCCCGTGGTCTCAAAAACGCACGCCCCGTTCCTGCGCCGGCCCCCCTCTTAGGTGATGTTGCCAACGGTCCCCAGCTGCCTTCCCTTGCTCCCAGCGTCCACCTTCTCTCTCTAGCGCTTAACACCATCCACTCGGCCCCAGACCTGACTCTCGCCTCTCTCTCGTCTGTCTGCCCAGCCCCATCGGAAACTCCACGAGGGTTGCGAGGTCGGGGAATTTGTGCGTGCTTCCCCGCTGGTACAGGGCCGACTTTCAGTACGCAGAGAGCAAGTCATTGCAACCTCTGACATTTCTTGAAAGCTTTCTGACGCCATCGTGACCCTGACAATGGGGTCCGACGAGGGGGATGCCCGTCCTGGGCCCACTTCGCAGGAAACCAAAGCTCTGCAAGCTTTGTCCGGGCTGCACCGGATTCTTTCCTAAATCCTGTGAAGATGACTTTAGGGCGCCTTGGCCCAGATGCCGTGGGGATGCGCCCCCGTGGGTCCCCAGGCCCTAGCTCGTGCGCCCCTTCCCACGCCCCCAGCACGTGTGCCCGAGAGAACCACAGCGCCGGGCACCAGGACGGCCTCCACGGCCCTGAACGCCCCCACACTGAGCTGCGTGGGGTAGCCAGGGAAGGCTCTCGCGCAGGGAAAACGTCAGGACCAAGTTCCGCGGGACGGTCCCGCCCTCTCCGACCACCGCTTTAGGGAAAGCTGTGCAGCGAGCGCGGCGTAGCCTCCAGCCGGAAGCGCGCTCGTCGCCCCTGGCAACGGAGTCCGGAAAAAGCGCCGAAATGCTGCCCAGGGGTACAGAGCGGCCGTCACGGGCCAGTGAGGCGCGGAGAGCTAGAGAGGCACCTCCGGCCGATTGTCACGTGGGCGACCTCTTGAAGGCGGGACTTCCGGCAGTAAGGTATTTTCTTTCCGGTTGTTGGCTCTTGCCGGCCCCACCCCGACTGGGCCCTGCGCCCCCCCCCCCCCGCCCTCCGCGGCCCCCTGCCGCCGGGCCCGCCGCCACCATGAAGAAGTTTTTCCAGGAGATCAAAGCTGACATCAAGTTCAAGAGCGCGGGACCTGGTCAGAAGCTCACGGAGTCCGTGGGGTGAGTGACCCGCGTTGATGCTTGAGATCCGAAGGCGAGCATGGGAGGGGGAGCCCAGAGAGGGCTAGGGGCGGGGAGGGGAGTCCTAGCGTCTGGGGGTGAGGAGAGCTCTCTGGGGGCGGGGCACCGGGGGGCGACGGTGGGAGCGTCGGGGAGGGGTAGCCTCCGGGGGCGGGGCGGGGGGGGGATGTCGAGGCCTGGGGGGGGCGGGGCTGGAGGCGGGGGCTAGGGGGCGGGGTGCAGAGTTGGGGGGTCACTGGAGAAACCGTAGGAGAGTGTGTGGGCTGTAAAGGGGCCCCAGAGGGGCATCACGTAGGGAATCTAGGTGTTCGGAGATTGCACACAGAGCCTGAAGATGCGAGAACAGCTGAGGTCGTAAAGAGTGGGGAGGCGTAGCTTCCATGTCGGTAGGGATCTGGGCCCCGGTTCTGGAGCGTGAGGGAGGATCGGGTAAGTGTGATTAAGGCCAGGGAGCCTGAGGGCGGTGTTGGAAGAGGTCTCGGTGGATTGGGGGCGCGGGGGTCGGAGAGGCTTAGGGAGGTCTGGGAGGGAAATGGAGGCGGGTGATGGTGGAGGTGGGGAGCTGGAGGCATCTGGGGAAGAGATGGGGACCTTGTGGGCGAGGGCTGAGGCAGACGGGAGGTCCTGAGGGGGCCCTGGGAGGAGAGGGGAGAAGAGGGAAGGCCAGTGGAGTGCTCATCCAGGCCACTGTGGACGTCTGGGGAGGACTCAGGGAAGAGAAGGGCCAGGGGCAAGTCTGGAGACTCAGGGGAGGGCAGAAGATGGAGGGCTCTGGTGGGCTGGGAAGACCAAAGGAAGTGTAGAAGGGGGGCGGGGGCTTTGGGGACTGAGTGGGGTCTAGGAAGGGGAGTGGCTGAAGATGTCAGCCCTGCGTGGGGTCTGTGGGGAGTAATGGAAGGGATTGTGAAGTGGGCAGCAGTGAGGGGTAGGCGGAGAGGCAGGGAGGCTGCAAGAAGGGAATCATGAGGCAGCGGGGGTGGGTGAGGGAGAGTGGGTACATGACCTTCAGGGCATCTATCGTGGGGATTGGGGGTTCCTGAGAGTGAGACGAAGGAGACCCACTAGGGTTCCTGAGTCAGGGAGGGAAGCCCAGTAGACTGAATCAGGTCCTGGGAGCCTGAGAGAGGAGGGCAGCTTAAGAGAGGGCCAGGGAGAGGGGGTGGACCAGACAGGTCCATTCATTTGTTCCACAAATACTGGGCAGAGGTGGGGCTGGTGCAGCAGGGACTGAGTGTGACGGGGAGGAGGCAGGGGCCGCGTGGGTGATGACTGTATCAGACAAGACGCCAGAAGAGGGAAGTAGCATGGAGATCCGGGCTTCTGTGATGCCGTTGGGCAAGACTGGGGGCTCAGGGTGTGTGACAAGGGCTATCATGGGTTTCATGGGTAAGAGAAGGTCTCTGCTGTCTCAGGGCTCAGCTTCCAGGGGGGAGGTATGAACAGATGAACCAGCACATGTGTGGTGAGAGATCAGGTGGTACTCAGAGTGTGAGGGAAAATAAGCTGGGTCAGGAGATGGCAAGTGATTTTGGGGACTGTTAGGGCATCCTGGAAGCCTCTCTGGGAAGGAGACATCTAAGCCAAGAGCCAGAGAAGTTTAGCCATGTGAAAATCAGTCTTTACACACACACACACACACACACACACACACACCCTAAGCAGCCCCGGCTGCTCCCAGACCTTCTTTCCTCATCCCACATGCAGACAGAATATTCCGGGCAGAAAGTGTAGAAAGTGCAAAGGCCCTGTGGTAGGAGCCAGTTGGGCCTCTGGGAGCAATAGCAGGAAAGCAGAGTAGATTGGGAGGTGTGAAGGGCCTACGGGTCGGGGAGGCTTTAGGACTGTGTTGTGCATGTGATGGACAGGGTTGGTGCAGGAGTGACAAGCTCTGGCTTAGGTTTAAAAGGATCCCTTTGGCTGCCCCATGGAGCCTTCAAGAGGGCGAGTAAGGTGTTTTGAAAATGGTGTTTTGATAGAACTAAATGACACATGGGGCAAGGGTGGGGTGTGTGATTCATCTTTTCTTCAACACGAGGTTGTCAGCTGCGGACAGAGGGGCAGGGATGGGCAGGAAGCAGGTTCCAGAGATGTTGGGACACAATAATCAGGCCATCCGCGGCTCTGAGCAGGGCAGGAGGAGTGAGGCCAGGAACCCAGAACCTTGGCTGCTTAGAAAGTTCTGGGGATGTAGTACGGATAATTCCAAGCCCTGGTACCTGAAGAGGGTCTTGAGGGAAGGAGGCGAGGCAGGTGAATTAGAGTAGGGTGTTGGGGACGGGCTTCTCCGCAGGGGAAGGCCGGATTGTTCCTGTGCCCTTTGGACCTGGGAGCACGCGTC
The DNA here is from genome assembly GCF_020171115.1 of Neogale vison. Taxonomy (NCBI): domain Eukaryota; kingdom Metazoa; phylum Chordata; class Mammalia; order Carnivora; family Mustelidae; genus Neogale; species Neogale vison. The sequence goes on from NC_058096.1 coordinate 221,430,017, forward strand.
CTGGGCTAGTTTCCCCAGGTGGAGGCAAGAGCAGACCCAGCCCCTGCCGTGTGAGCTGGCATACTGCCAGGCAAACCGTAGGCGCCTACTAACGAAGCTGCAGCGCCTGGCTTCCACAGACTGGCAGGGTTGGTCTTGCTCGGGAGGGATGGAGGAGAGGAGTGAGAGCTTTGCGTCTCCTCAGTTCCTCAGGGCAGTGGGGCGCCTTCCCACAGGTGCGTAGTGGTGGCCCGTGTGGGCGGGCTGGCGGTCCCCCTGTTGAGCTGCCAGGACCCTGAGTCCCAGGCTCATGCGGGACTTGCCCTCAGGGGCAGAGCTGGGAGCAGACCTGCCTCTGCCTCCTGGGGCTCTTCTGTGTTAGAACCGTCTGGAGGCTGCAGGTGACCCCTGGGGACAGAGAGAGGGGTCTGTCTGATGGCGCAGAAGTGGAAGAGGGACAGAGGCTCTTCTGTCTGACCCTGTGTCACCTCACTGTTCCTCTGCCTGTCCCCAGGGAGAGGGCCCCCAAAGAAAAACCCACCCAGCCAGCACTGCGGCAAGCCCGCCAGGGACCCACGGATGAGGCCCAGATGGCGGCCGCGGCAGCCCTGGCCCGGCTTGAACAGAAGCAGCCCAGGGCCCGGGGCCCCACGTCGCAGGAGTCCATCCGCAACCAGGGTGAGCGACGCCTGTGCTTGGCCCGGGGTGGAAATAGTTACGGGACCAGCAACTTCGGGGGCTCTGAAGTCTCAAGTCTTTGGAGGGGGTACGGGGCAGAAAGGCGCAAGGGTGCTGCGGTCTGGAAGGCTGAGGAGGGGAGAAGGGAGCCGAGACAAGGTTGTCATCGGACGATCAGGGGAAGCCCAGGGGCAGGGGGAGGTGGCTCAGGCAGGGGGCCCCCGAGGAGAGGAAGGACTAGATCTTGACCCTCTCCGGTCTTGGGTCTTGGGGATGTGTGCCTGGGGACACACCAGGGCTTGCAACCCGCCTGTCTCTGTCCTGTCTCCAGTGAGAAAGGAACTTCGAGCTGAAGCGACTGTCGGCGGGAGCACCGAGGCCCCCGGGAGCAACACGGTAAAGACTTCTGCACGGCAGCCAGATGCCCGCGGGGCCTTCCTGAGCGGGGAGCTGGTTCTTGCCTGTGTTGGTCTAATTGGCCATTTCCTCATTACCAGCCCTGGGGCCCGTAAGCCTGCGGTGCTGGGATGGGGGACGGTGCTGGGGTGGGGGACGCAGAGAAGTCAGGGTGGCCGGAGGTCACGTCTGTCCTTGTGCACAAAGGCAGCGTGGGGAGCCCCGCCTGGGACGGTGGGAGCAGGTTGTGGTTGAAGGTGGGGTTGACTGGGACCTTGTCACATTCAACTCCTGCCCTCAGCTGTTTTCCGGGGAGTTGGGAGGGCTGTTCAGAGACTAGTGGCATCAGGGACGCCTTCCTGGGGGAGGTGGGCTTTAAAGGGGAGCTTGGTGGAAAGGGTGTTGTGAGCAGCCTGACCCTGGGGCTCTCACTGAGTTTTAGAATGGAAGAGGCCCTAGACAGTGCCTAGGGACGGAGGTCCGGAGAGCGGTCGGGACGCCTCTAGGGTGCGGTGACTCCTGACTCGCCCGCGGGCCGCCTCCCCATGAGATGGGGGAACCATGAGCGGGGCCACTGCAGAGCATTGGCCCGCGTCCAGAGGTGCCCCCCACTTTCTGTCTCCCTACACTTTCTGTCCCCCGTCCTTCGGTTGTGTGCTGGCCCCACTAAGCCATTTTATAGAGCTGAAGGTGGGCTCTGCAGGGCTGCGGTGTGGGGCCGGACTGTCCCAGTGCCAACCCGCAGAGGGGGCGGCGTGGTGGCTCTGGGCTCAGCCGCCTGCACCGCCCCCCCCCAGGTCCCCGAGGCCAAAGAGGAGGGCTCAGCCCATCTGGCAGTGCCCGGCGTGTGCTTCACATGCCCGCTCACCGGGGCCACGCTCCGGAAGGACCAGCGGGATGCCCACATCAAGGAGGCCATTCTCTCGGTGAGTGGCAGCGCCGGTCCCGCCCCAGGGAGCTGGGTGGCTCGGGTCTGCGGGGGTGGTGCATGTGTTGTCTCTCTGGAGAGGCAGCGTGTGCGTGGGGTGCGAAATGTCCAGTGCCCCAGGGCGGCCGAAGAGAAGCCGCCTCTCGCCTTCCCTTCCTGGAGGCGACCGCTCTAGGTGGTTTCCGGCCCTTTCCAGAGAGAGGTTCCAGGTAGGTGCAGCTGTCGAACCCCGCACCCGCTTCCCCCAGGTCCGAGTTTGCTGTCCCTGCCCTGACAAAACTCTGATGAAGCCGGTGGCTTCAGAGGGCACGCGTTCCCTCCCGGTTCTAGAAGCTAGGAGCGTGGCACGGGTCCCACTGGGCTCGAGTCAAGGAGGCAGCGGCCCCGAGTTCCTTCCGGACGCTCGGGGTGGGGGGACCGTGGCCCGGCCCAGGCCAGCCTCCAGGCTGTCCGCAGCGGCTCCCTCCGTCCCCACAGCCAGCGCGCCAGGCCCGGGTTGTGCTCCGGCCGCCTCTCTCCTCTCTTCCCCTTGAAGGAACCTCGACATTACGCTGCATCCGCTGGATAATCCAGGCTAATCTCCCTATTTTAAGGCCCACTGATGAGCAGCCCTCATTATCTGCCTCCTTGCTGCCCCCCTCCCGTGTCACCCACCGTGCCCGCAAGACTGAGGGGGGAGGATGGGGGTCTCTGCCGCACTTTACTTCGAGTTCACGGGCATTAATGGTTTTCTGCATTTGTCCTGTCACCCCTTTCTAGTTTTTTCTGAACCATCTGAGGGACGGTTCTGCACTCTTAGCAACTTGACATAAGTTCCGTAGCTGTTTAGAAAGCTCCTTGCTGAGGACTGTATGGCCTGTGTGTCCTGTCCTAGCGGGAACAGTGACCTGACACAGAGTGTGGTCAGTCCCAGGGCGGGAGGGAGCGCTGTGTGGACATGTGCGTGGGGTGCGGACAGCGGCCGCTGCTGAACCTCCAAGGGGCTGTCCTCATTCGTGCTCTGCCAGCGGCTTTGGTTCAGGTTGGCCGTGTTTTCAGAAGAGAATGTGTTTCTTTCTTGTTTTTCTGTTGGATCAATTATTTATGTATTTATTTGTTTGTTTATTAATTAGATAGGCCCCATGCCTGGGGGGCTCAGTGGGTGAAGCGTCAGCCTTCGGCTCAGGTCGTGATCCCAGGGTTGTGGGATCGAGCCCCGCATCGGGCTCCCCGCTCAGTGCAGAGTCTGCAGCTCCTTCTTCCCGTGTGTGCGTGTGCCCTCTCATTTTTGCTGTCTGTCAAACAGATAAAAAAAAAAAAAAAGTGGGCTCCGTGCCCAGCACCGAGCCCAGTGCGGGTGACCCCACAACTCTGAGATCATGATCTGAGCTGAGACCAAGAAGAGTTGGACGCTTGGCCGCCTGAGCCCCCAGGCGCCCCTGGGCTTCTTCTGAAGTTGATTTGTGGGCACTTTTTACATATTAGGGAAATTGGTGTTTTGCCTGTAACATGAACCGTGCGTGTTTTCCCCTGGTTCTTTACTTTCAGGTTGTGCTTGTGGTCGCTTTGCCACGTGGAGGTGTTTGATCTGTGTAATTGAGTATGTTGGTCCTGTGGCTTCTGGGTTTCGTGGCACACTTAAAAAGGCCTCCCCCGCTTGGGAATTAAAATGATTCCTACGTGGCTTTTTAGTGCTTCTCTGTTTTACTTTTTGTTATTCAACGTTTAAAACTTTGGTGCATAAAAACCACATGAATCCGACTAGAAGCTCTGACCCTGTCCGGCCTGAGGCATGAAGCCAGTGCTCTCCGCCCCCCCATAGCTACGAGCTTCTCCTGACCCCCCACCCCCTGTGATGGAACACACCTGCTCCTTGGTCACAGCTATGAAATCTGCCTCGATCACAAAGCAGACTCCTGTACTGGTTTGGCTCCTTTCTGGCCGTTCTGCGCCTTTGTCCCTTGTGTGCCCTCGGGCCCTGTACTTGGAAACCCCCCGAGAGCAGCATTTGGAGCAGGAGCTCGTCCCCGGGGGGTGTCTGGGAGGTCACGCAGGCCTGGCCTGGCCTTGTCCTGAGAGCATGCCCCCTCTCATTCGGAGACGGGTTTTTCTGCCGGTCGATGTCTCTGTCCCCTCTGTCCCACCCCGACAACTAAACTGGGAAACCAGGCAGCAGAGGTCTGTCCGATGGACCCCAGGAGGCAGCATCATCTGGCCTTTGACGCACCCTCTTCCCTAGAGGTCAGGGCAGGATGAGGTCCAGGCTGGAGCACGGAGGGGGTGGGGGGAGGCTCTCTCCTCCTTTTCCTTTGCTGAAAACCCACAGTTGAGTTTGTTTCAGTGAAAGGCTCCTGGCCTCCCAGGGGACTTCTGTCACCTGAGTAGTGAGACCAGGCTACTGGGGGCAGGGAAGGGTGCCTGATGCACTTCCTTTCCTCCTCCCAGCACTTCTCCACGGACCCCGTGGCCGCCTCCATCATGAAGATCCACACGTTCAACAAAGACCGGGACCGGGTGAAGCTGGGTGTGGACACCATTGCCAAGTGAGCGGGCAGCCGCCCTCCCGGCGGGGTGTCGCCCCCACCCCGACTGCAGCCTCCTGGGGGAGCCTGGAAGGAGCACGGGAGTGCAGCCAGGCCCCACCCTGCACTGCCTGCCCCAAGCCCTCTGGAGAGGGGCTTGGCCTCTCGGGACCTCAGTTTACCTGTCTGTAAAACGGAGGGGTTTACCAAGTGAGGGAGTCCCAATCCTGGCTTTCCTTCGGGGTTATCAGAGGAGTGAAGGGTCCCCCCCACTCCCCTCATCTGTTCGAACAGGCCTGGGGGAGGAAGGATGCCTGGAAGTCCCTGTAGCTCGTGAGCCCCTGGGGCCCCAGGGGCTTCCATGGTCCTTTACTCTGGCTCTGTCTGCCGCACCCCACTGCTGTGTGTGTTGGTGTCCTCAGGGGAAGCAGGACCAATGGGGAGGCCCGGGAACGGTCCAGGGTGGGCTGTGTCGGGGGCAGCAGTGGGGGCTGTCAGCCCCAGGGGGTGGGCTTCACGGGGTGCCCTCCGGGGTGCATCCTAGCACGAGGCCAGGTAGGACTGTCATCTCTGGCCCCCCCGTTCTCCCACAGGTACCTGGACAACATCTGCCTGCACCCCGAGGAGGAGAAGTACAGGAAGATCAAGCTGCAGAACCGAGTGTTCCAGGTGAGGCTGCCCGCAGCGGGGTGTGGCCGGGCCAGGTGCATGCATGCGCACACCACGCACATGCCTGCATGCGCACACCATACACAAGCACACACTCGTGCACGCACACACGCATGCAGGCACCTGCACTCAGGCGCACATGCCCGCGCACACACACCACACATGCGCACACACATGCACGCACGCGCATGGTGCCCCTGGGCGGTGTAGGGGAGGCTGCCGGAACCAGGGGCTGGAGGGCTGGGGCAGGGATGGCGGGGCAGGGCGGGCAGCAGGGGGCGGCCGGGGACCCGGGGCTTCGGGAACACGGGTCGTGCATCACGAGTCTATGTTGTGTGTTCTCCCCACCACCCCGGCGGGTTTCGACTTCATTTGAATGCGTTGGGATGCCGTGGGCACTGGGGAGATTTCTCCCATAAACGCAGACTTGGGGTTTCTGTGGAGAAATCACGGGGTCCCGCCACCGTGGCCCACGGTAGCTGTGCCGCTGGCAGGGTGCTTGCTGCTGACTTTTGGTGGCTGTGGCCGCCCCCTGCCCCCTTCCTGCCCCCACATCCCACGTAGCCGGTCTCCCCCACCTCTGGGTCCTCTTGCTTGTCCCTGGGCCCTTTAGCCTCCTCTGCGAGCCGCTGGTGGCGGCCCCGTGGCTGGTGTTGCGGCGAGTGTGCTCGTGCCCCCGCTCTGGGGACGGCTTTGGCGGGTTCGCCCTGTTAGCCATCGCTCCAAGACCTGGGAGCCGAGCAGGGTGGTCAGTGAGGCTGGTGGCCTCCCGGAGGCCCCGCGGCCTTGTGTGACCCCTGGTTGCACTCCCTCAGGAGCGCATTAACTGCCTGGAAGGGACCCATGAGTTTTTTGAGGCCATTGGTTTCCAGAAGGCACTGCTTCCAGTTCCTGATCAGGGTAAGGGAGGGGGAGCAGGGTCTTGGCCGTGCCAGGGGAAGGGGTGGGGGCTCACCCCGCGGCTGCAGAGTGACCCCTGTGTGCATCCCAGAGGGCCCCGAGGAGTTCTACGTGCTGAGTGAGGGCGTCCTGGCCCAGCCCCAGAGCCTGCAGAGGCACAAGGAGCAGCTTCTGGTCGCTGAGCCCGTGCGGGCTACCCTGGCCCGCCAGCGCCGGCTCTTCCGGCCCTCGCCCATGGCTTCCCAGTTCGAGCTGCCCGGGGACTTCTTCAACCTCACGGCGGAGGAGATCAAGCGGGAGCAGAGGCTCAGGTCCGAGGCGGTGGAGCGGCTGAGCGTGCTGCGGACCAAGGCCATGCGGGAGCGGGAGGAGCAGCGCGAGCTGCGCAAGTACAGCTACACGCTGCTGCGCGTGCGCCTCCCCGACGGCTGCCTGCTGCAGGGTGCGAGTCCGAGGGCCGCGCGGGGGCGGGAGGAGCGGGGCGGGCCCCACGGGTGCTCCCCCGGCGGTGCTCCTGCTGACCGTTGTCCCGCCCACCCAGGGACCTTCTACGCCCGGGAGCGTGTGGCCGCGCTGTACGCGTTCGTGCGGGAGGCCTTGCAGAACGATTGGCTGCCTTTCGACCTGCTGGCCTCGGGCGGGCAGAGGTTGTCGGAGGACGAGAGCCTGGCCTTCAACGAGTGCGGGCTGGTGGGTGACGGGCTCCCTGCGTCGGGGGTGGGGGGGTGGGGGGCGTGGGCGGAGGCCCAGGGTTTTCCTGCCCATACAAACCCCTACGGGGGGAGGGGCACTTTCAGCAGTGGGTGGTGTGGGGCCCAGGAGTCTGGGCCCCTGGGTTCAAGTCCCACCTTCCCGTGGACGTGTGGTGTGCCCCCAAGTGATGTCTCTGCCTCAGTTTCCCACTTAGAGAGTGGGAACAGGGCAGGCATGTGAGAGTTCTCTGAGGAGGAGAACCAAGGCAGATGGATCCCAGATGAGGGCCTTCCTGGGGAGGAAGTGGGGCGGGGAGCGGCTCTCAGACCCTCCCGTGGGAAGACTGGAGGGACTTGAGTTCCTGAGGTTGGCGAGGCCATGGGAATGGGCCGGTTGTGGTGTGTGGTCCCCGGCGTGGAGCCGCCCAGGGCGAGCGTGGCCCTGGCCCCAGCACAAGGAACTGAGTACAGAGACTCCCAGCACAGAGACGCCCGAGTGCGGCTGAGGCTTCTCACCCCACTGCAGGTGCCCTCGGCCCTCCTGACCTTCTCGTGGGACGCAGCCGTGCTCGAAGACATCAAGGCCGCAGGGGCCAATCCGGACTCATCTATTCTGAAACCTGAGCTCCTGGCAGCCATCGAGAAGCTCTCGTGAAATAAAAGCAGGGTTGGCTTCAGCCTACGTGGGTTGTCTCATACTCTCCTGCTTCCTCCACCACTAGCCCCCCTCCCCCCAGTCTCCCTCCTCCCAGGGTCCCCCACTCCCCCCGAAGTGCCTGCCCTGACCCAGAGAGCTCTGCAGGCACAGGGAGGAGCGCTGGTGGGCTGTGACCCACCCAGGGTGGCCTGGGACAGCCACCCGGAGAGGGCTCTTGGGAGGCAGCCGCTGTACCTGTTCACAGGGCCCCTGGGCAGGAGAGTAGGCCTGCGGCACGGGCCCAGTCCCCATGTGCTGTGCCCAGATGGCCACGGCTGGCCCTGATACTGAGCCACAGGGTTGCTGGGGACAGTGGCAGAGAGATGCAGGGCCTGCCAGGACACGGTTCTGTGGTTGCTGAATTATGAACCCGAATAAATGACATCACACTTGTCTCCTGGTGCTGAATTGAAGCAGTGGCTGCCGGGCTGCCGGCACAGGAGACACCCCCCCCCGCCCCAGTGGACCCCTGGGCGGGGTGGGGCAGGGTGGCACCTGTTGAAGGCGGACCTCCCACGGAGCTCTCGTCTTATTGTTGGGGGGGCATCCTCAGCTCCAGTCCCTGTGGTGGTGACTTTATAGGATTAAAGTGGCCGTGCCTGTGGTTGGGGACGCCCAGAGTGTCCTGGGTAGGCAGGTGGGCCCACCGTCACCACAGGGGTCCTGGAAGGAGGTAGGAGGCTGCAGGGGGAGCCCCCCCCCGAGTCCACATGGGCACCTCTGGAAGCTGCAAAAGGCAGGCAGGTCCCCCCTCCTGGGCTTCCAGTAGGAGCTGGCGCTGCCCACACTGGTTTCCGATCTGTGAGGCCCATGGCAGACTTCTGACTCCTAGAGCCATAGGAACAAGTGTGGTTTTAAGCCAAGTTGGCAGCTGTGTGTTCCAGCAGCCGCAGGAAGTAAGTAACGGAAGCTGAGCGTGGAGCCCAGGATGCACTGGCCCTGGTCATGTGTTCCCTGGAGAGATGCCCTTGACTTCATCTGGACTGTCCCCTCCCCTCTCCCCAGGCCGGCCCCTCCCAGACCCTCTCCTCTGCAGAAAGGCCTGTGGTGGCCAGTCCCCTGGCCACCGCCAGCTCAGTGACAGACAGACTTGGAAGTTTGAGGCCCAAATGTGATTTTACCATCAAAAACACCTTGTAGCCCCCAGCCGGCAAGAAGCCCCCTTACATGCCTTTGCTTCCCATCTGGCTGTTCCCACACAGGGCAAGATGGGGGCCTGTCCTCTGCTGCCCTATCTCGGTCCCCTCCCTGCCCAACTGTGACTTGACATTAACTCCCAAGTTGTCAGGTGACCACCTAACACGGGTCCCAGGGGACTTGATTGGCTGGGCAGTCCCGTCCACAGAGGCGGCACACACACCTGCCCCCAGCGAGGGGTCCAGGCTGAGTCGGGGGCTGCTGAACGCCAACACGGTGGCTGCCTCCTGTCCTGCGGGCTCAGCAGGAACAGAACTTGACGGCCTGGTCCAGGTTAAACGGGGTCCAGGAATTCTGCCAAAATCCCGCACCCCAGGCCTCTGATGTGCTCTGATGCCTCGGTGGAGTCGCTTACAGCCCCAATACAGGGCCGCTCCAGGGCACAGGGGCCCACAGCTGTCCATGCATTCTTCCCCAAGAGTGACCCAACCCTGAAGCCAATCTGGAAGCTACAGTTCTAGTCCCGGTGGTCTAACAGACGGGCAGCAGGGATAGGCCAACAGAAGCACTTTCCAGAAGCTATCACTTTGAACCAGGTCAGCATAGAGGCCAAGGATTTTACAGCCAAGAGTGGGGACAGTGCTTCTGCAAGGTGTGACCCTTTATAGAAACGACTGAGCCACATACCGGGTAGGGGAAAGCGCACCCGCCAGCCCAGAACGGGGGGCCGGCCCCGGGGCATGGAACCACGCGCAGGGAACGATGCTTGCAAAGACGACAGATGCACCAGGTCAGGGCTGGACAATAAGTTTATACACACCCACATCAGGTCGAGGAGCCACGGCGGGCTCCAACTCATTTACAAGCATTTCATCACAGCGCCTGCTTGGGGGCCCACAGGCGCGACCAGGCTGTCCCTGTACAGATCCTCACATCGCAATAATGCTTTATTCAAGGGCAGATTAATATGCAGCTTTTTTGGGGGGATTTTTACAAATACCAAAAGGAACAAATCACGCATCCTCTATAAAACTTTCCAGACCTCCAGGGAGGCCTGCGAAGCAGGACAAAGTGCTCTTTACACAGGACTTGTAGGACTTTCAAGTATCCAAGAGGCGTTTGTGAATGCCCTAACCATTCTACCTACACACGCCGGGCCAGCGGGACACTCAGCAGGAGCTGAGCGAGCTGGTGGGCACGGGGCTCTCGCTGGTGTCCATTCCCACGGACCCCCCAGCTCCAGAAGTGGTTCCACACGGGGTCGGAGCCTCTGCAAAGCAAGAGAAGGAGGGGCCTTTAGCTGGCTGCACCCCCAGACTGGGTAGGGGCCCAAGTCACTGCCCCCACGCCACCCTTCAGACAACTATACTCATTCACAGCCCTCAGCGCCTGTCCCCTCCTGGGCTCACTCGGCAAGAGTCAAACATTGGCCCCCCTCACTGCCCCCTCCAGGGGTCCCTGACTCAGCCCCTTCTACTCCCGAGACCACCCCAAGACTCCACGGCTCCCCTCCTGCAACCCAGCCCAGGGGCTGGCACTGCAGGTGCAGTACTGCTGATTCTCTGGGAAGCTTCTGGAACAGCACCACAACGTCAGCATCCAACTGCTGGCCCGTTACTGCACCTATTTCTGCCATGGCTACTGGAGTCCAGTTCCGCTGTGCACGAGGCAGCTTTCGGATAAGCCGGATCCTGCAGACCCTGGACCAGAACGCACCGCCCCCACCCATCCAGCCCACTTAGCGCCTCTTGGGGTCAGCTCCCGTGTTTACAGACAGGAGGAGTGTGGGAGCGACGGGGTGTGCGTTCTTTTCCTGCTGGATGCTCACCCCCGACATCCGAGATGTCCAGGATCACACAGTCGCCGTCCTCCTCTTCCTCCTCCTCCGTGTCTGCCTGGAAGCCATCGAGGTCCCCGGCCCCGACCTGGACAGACAAGGGGGCATGGGCCATCAGCAACAGCAGCAGATGGGCCGGTGTGCACCCCCGACCTGATCTGGGAACAAGCTGCAGGGGTGTGCTTCAGAACCTATGCGCAAAGGAGCCTTGTCGTGGGTTGGGGGGAGAAGGTTCTCGCCAACAACCGCATTCCGATCTCTCAAAACCACCACCAGCATTATTTACAAAAATAATTGGCCGATTCTGAATCAGCACTCTGGCTTTCTGGTTTGATCTGAAGATAGAGTGATAAAATGCCCACTTTCACTTTTTCTTGAAATAAACAGGGAAGAAGTCCGCCAGCCAGCGTCGCCTCCTCTGCCCAGGGCTCAGCCCCTCTGCCCGGCCCCCAACAACTCTCTCTCGTCACTCGTGTTCAGACCATTGTTGCCGGTGACGACACCATCCGAGCCGCTGTGGGCAGAGTCTCCATTGACCTTCTGGACCTGTGTTCATCAGCTTTACCAGAGGGGACAGAAGGAAGACGGGGAAAGGGGCCAATTTTCAAGAATTAATTCATTAGTTAAAAGGGCCAATTTTAAACACCAACCATCCGTACAAGTGCCCCTGCTTTATGTAGATGAACAAAGAACCAGCAGAGGCAGAGATGGGCGGATTTCAAAAGGGGAAACTCTTTCCCAAAACTCTCCCAGAATCCCTCTGCTACAGAAAAGGGCATTTATTTGCCTGGCAAAGGAGTGATGGCACAGGAGCATGCGGTGTGCAGCGTGCCGGCCCGGCTGGGCGGCCCCACAGACACGCCAGCGGCCCCCAGAGCACGCAGCACCAATGCCTCCAACCACCGGTTTCCAGAGAATTCACCGGCTGAGAAGAGCAGAGCCCGGCTCTCCCCACGCTGATCGGGAGGCATCTGGCGGGTCTGCGGAGCAACAGGAACGAGGTCTCCCGTGCACCGCCACTTTGCAGGGGGCTCCCCAGCCGCAGCCCCCCCACAGGACAGGCGCTCAGGTTGTTGCTACTGCCCGCAGGGGCCCAGGGCCTGCCACACGCTCTGGGCTTGGAAAGACCTTTAACCACGATCAGGAATCAACTCTGTGGAACACCTGTTCGGGGTCATTTTGATCAGAGGCGATTTCGGACAGGAAGGGGAAAACACGGCCTCTCCCCATTTCAGAATAAAATCAGAGTCTAAAGCTCGAGTCCCCCCGGGGGCCACACAAGACCACAGTCCTGGTGCCTCGCTCGGCCTGTTCACCTGACTGTGACGCCTCGTGAAGATGTGGTGTAGCAGGCCAGCTGTCAACTCAAAAGGATCTTTAAATTCCCACAAAATTGAAAAAACAAAACAAAAACTGAAGAAAAATTTGAATAAATAAATAAATAAATAAATTCCCACAAGTTAGGAAAGCTCAACCCCATCTAGAATCTGTGCGGACTTTCCGGTTTGACAGCAGCTATGGGCAAGGGTAGGGAAGTATCAGCAGCTTTACCGAAACCCAAGCCCAAATGCTCCACAGGCTCCAGGCCTCCAGTGTGACCTTCTAGAAGTTTACCTGCGTTGGGCGCGTTTATGTGGGTGCTGTCAGCGGGGGGGCGCCCCGGCTAAGGCTGCCCCAAAGCCATCCCCCCAACCCTGCCCTTGCACCGCGGGAGCCGAGCGAGGCCGCCTGGCCAGTCCTGTGAACCCAGCTAAGCGGAAAGTCTCCGCTGCCTTGGTCTGCCGGCGGGAGGTGCACGACAGCCATGTGTGACCACGAACACAAAGGCCACACGCTAAGGAAGGAGGGAGGGGGACACGGGGGCGGCCTGTCATTACCGGAGCTCGGGACAAACCCCTGGCCTGTGCTGAAGCTGACGCTGGGGCCCTGTGAGCGACGGCCGACGCTAGGACTGCCGAGCACTGCGTCCCCCTCTGCAGAGCAGGGGTGAGGCTAACTGCCCACGGCACGGCTCCCAGAACGCCCCAGAAGCCAGGCGCTCAGAGCTTCCCTCCCCACAGGCACACACTGTGCTGGCCCAAGCGGAGGTCCTGGGCCTGGCACGTGGCATTTCCTAAGGGGCTTCTGGTATTTATTTAGCTTTGAAGATTTATTTACTTATTTGAGGCGAGCGAGGGCGCACGCGCAGATGCAGGCGGGCGGAGGGCCAGAGAGAGAGGGAGGCTCCCGGCCAGTCCCGGTCCAAGCAGGCGGCAGCCTCTACCTCAGACCCCGAGGTCCCGACCAGAGCAGGAATCACGAGTCAGACTCGTCACTGACCGAGCCACCCAGCCGCCCTCCAAGGAGATTTTACAACGTAGACCTCAGGGCGGCTGGGTCAGCGGCGTGTCTGGCTCAGGTCATGCCCGCAGGGTCCTGAGATCGAGGCCCGCTGTCTGGCTCCGTGCTCAGCAGGGAATCTGCTTGAGGATGTTCACTGGCTCGCTCTCTAAAAATTAAATAAAATCATACGGAGACCCCAAGTTCCTCGCTCAGACGTGCTGAATCCGCGTCACCAGGCCCAGGATGCCCAGAACTCCGAAGCTTCAGCCCACTCTCTGGGTGGTACTTGTGCCGGGAGCGGTTTTAAAAATCCCAGGGGCAGCAGGTGAGTCCTGTGAGGAGCTGGAGGGGGTTCACTTGCTTTGTAGCCTTCGGTTGAGTCCCCAGCACTGCTGAGCCTCTAGAGGGCCCCACCCGTGAACAGGGAACGGGAACAGGCGACTGTTCACGCGTGGACCATCAGGTGAGACTCCCCATTGCGCAGATTCCCGGACACACCACTGGGGGTTTTCCTTTCCTGGCGGCTCAGCACGATAACAAAGCATCTTACAGATAAAACACAGGGATTCCCATAAAGCGCCTAGCCTAGGACCTGGCATTTGAGGGAACATGTAATAGTGGCTAAAACTATTATTTTCGGGGCGCCTGGGTGGCTCAGTGGGTTAGGCCTCTGCCTTCGGCTCAAGTCGTGATCCCAGGGTCCTGGGATCGAGCCCCGCATCAGACTCTCTGCTCAGCAGGGAACCTGCTTCCTCCTCTCTCTCTCTCTGCCTACTTGTGATCTCTGTCAAACAAATAAATAAAATCTTAACAAAAACAAAAACACTGTTTGTCCTGAAAGTGAGGACCACCATGGGGGAGAGGGCACCATGGAGCTCAGGACGCAGCCGGGGCCGTCCGTCGGGCTCGGGTGAGACTCCACATCCACGCCCACGAAACGGGCAAGGACATGGCGGGGCCCTGAAGGAAGGCTCCAGACAGACGAACAAGGCTGTTTTCCAGCCCCGCCATTTCAAGCTGGGGTTCCCACTGCTGGTTTCAAGCAGAGCCAGCCATGCTCCGGCTCCGTCTAGGACTGCTTGGGGAGCAACGGTGCAGACACTGGGAAGGCTCTGCCGCTCACACACAGGTCGAACACCTGACAGATCTACCGGAGCCCATTACCAGGGCTGAGGCCCAGGGAAGTATCTGTGTGTCCCAGGCCCTGCCTCCTCACCCTGGAGGCTCCCCACGGTGCAAGGGGCGAGCCGCGTCTGTAGGCGGGGTGGAACCCTGCACCCAGCCCCGCGCTGAGGCCACAAACAGTCCTGGTTTAAGAGGAAGGTTTACAACACGTCAAAGGCCTCGTCTGCCCGCAGCAGCAGGGAGAAGGCCGGGCGTCATTCCAGGAGCAAGTTCTCCCGCCTTCCTGCTCTGACGGCCACTGGATTTTCTAAGCTGAACGGCGCCTCCCGTCAGAGAAGCCGTGGGCAGGAGCTGGGGGTGCGGGGGCATCACCACCCAGCCCGCGGCATGCAGCTCCCCAAGCCACAGGACCCCAGCGGAGGGCGCCGGACACGAGCCGGAGACACGGCTCCACAGACCCCTTCCTCGCACCCTCCTCGTGAAGTCTGTAACCCCGAGACGTCTGCCTAAGACAAGCACCCGGGACTCGCGCCGCAAAACAGGTATCCGGTAAGAGTAGCTGCGTGAAAGGAAGAAACTCATCCCATTCCTATTCCAGCAGGAAAAAACCCGCACATCCAACAGCAGTGAAGGCTGGGGCCGGGTCCCCGCCCCTCTGCGCCCGCAGCCGGCCTCGGAGACGGCGCCGCTCCCGCACCCCCAGGTCTCCACCATCGGCTCCTCGCACTTGCTCCTCCCGGTGCGGCCCGTCCGCGATCAGGGAGCCACTCGGGCGACAAACCGCCACCTGGGCTCCCAGTCATGATTCTGCTCGCCACCGTGTGGACGAGGTCGGGCAAAGCCCAGATCGGTCAGTGCTTCCAACGACAGGAAGTAAAGGTAAAAGCAAAAACATAAAGACTGAAAAGTCTCCACACAGACCGCTGTTGGGGGCTAAGAAGAAATGAGCCATCGGGGCGCCTGGGTGGCTGGGGACTGGGCAAACACGCGAAATCGCTACACTTTCTGCTCACTTTTGTTGCGACTCGAAAACTGCTCTAACAAAGACACTTCACAGAAACTGAAAAGCCCCCTGGGGGTCTCCCCCAGCCCGCCCCGCCCCTCACCTGCCCGTCGTGCCTGCGCTTCTTCATGAACTGGGTGATGCACATGCTGCCGGCTGACTTCCGCTTCAGCGAGACGGGCGTCCCCTGGCTGGGCCCCGTGGCGGGGATGCTGCCACTGTCCTCCCTGGTGGCTGAGGGCACCATGGTGACGTAACTCCACTGGCACGGCACGGGCAGGTGCTCCTGGTCAAAGGTCTTCAGCACCTGCGGGTGGACGTACCAGCACATCCTGAAGTCAGGCCTCTTCTCGTACACCGAGTTCTCGGAAATGATCCGCTTGAGCCTGGCCTTGGAGGGGACGGCGGCGTCCTCGCTGGCGGTGGGGGTCTGCGGGCGGGAGGAGCCAGGGCTGGGCGGGCTGGCAGAGCTGCTGTCGGGACTGCCCGCGTCCCTGCCGAGCAGCCCCCGGCGGCAGCACTCCTGGAACTCCCGGATGATCACTTTGCTTCCGTTCACGTTCCCGTGCAGCAGCGGGAGCAGCTGCGCCAAGACTGGTGGGGGCAGGGCGGGGAGACACGGGGAGAGAGAGCACACATCGCACAAGGCTCCCGGGCTGTCACCAAGGTCAGAGACGCGATCAGCTGCGGGGTGGCCTTTCGAGGTGAGCTGCGGGAGGCTGGGCAGCCCAGGTCTCCCGAGGTGGGATTTCTCCGGATAAACGAGCATGCCTCCCTCCATGTGCCCACTCCTCCCGAGTCACGGGGCTCCCCCGGCTCCGAAGAGTGAGGAGGCAGCGGCCTCAGCCATGTGTGACCTTGAGCCCGGCCCTCTGGGGAGTGCACTAATTAGAGGGCCGGGTCCTGCCGTCGTATCAAGAAAGCAAGAGATGCGCTCAGCCGGCGCTGCTTTCGTGATTGGCCGACAGCCCTCCTGCATCGCCGTCCAGCCACCCAGCAGTCTGCCTGGGCCCGGGGCGCTGGGAGCCCGATCCCCTCCCGTTCCCGGCAGGCGCTGGCACTCACTCTGCTGGTCTCTCTTCTCCCGTCTGGAGGCCTTGGGCGTCTGTTCCTCCTCGGAAGGGACCGTCTCCAGCAGGCACGCCGTGAACTGCTGCAGCACCTTCCGGTCGGCGCCCCCATCCTTATCAGCTGCCCAGATGCAGCCGATCTTCACGGGCTGGAGCACACGGAACCTCTTCCCCTTCGCCAAAAACTCATCCCACTCTTTGGCCTTCAGTTTCTGACGAACCTTGTGATTCTCTGGGTCAGCACACTCCTTGCAGGGCAGACAGCAATGCTCTCTCAGGGTTTCCAGGCCGCTGTGCCCTCTCGTCCCACCCCCGGGCCAGGGAGAGGGACGAGCACGCTGGGGCTGGGCACAGCCATCCACACGTCCCGGCCCCCACCGTGTCCCACAGCCCTCTTCCTAACATCACCGCCGGGCAACAGCGGAGTGCTTTCCTAGATGCAACGGAGACTGGCACTCATGCCGTTTGCTCTTTGGGACGTGCCCATCCTCTCTGGCCATGACCAGCAGGGGTTAAAGTATTCTATCCTCACCAGTAAGCCACTCGAGGCCACTCTAGATTTTCTGGGGACGGTGTGATGCCAGGGCCATCCAATCACCAAGCCCAAACCCCATGCCCAGGTCACCCTCCAGGCCAGGCCCAACACTGCTCTCAGAGACAGGGAGGCCCATGGGTTCCGCAGCCTGCTTTGCTGCTTGGAAGTGTACGAGGAACACCCGCCCCTCCAGCCTGACTTGGGAGAGGCAAAACCACACCCCCAGGCAACGGCATACTTCAACCTCCACGGTCCCAACACGACAACCGGCTGTCGGAGCCCTAAAAGCAGCCATCTGCCAGAGTCTAGCACGTTGGTGGCAGAGGTTGGGGGTTAACTCCAAGGGGCATGGGGGAACCATCTGGAGACACAGAAAGTTCTAGATTTTATTTCAGGTGATGGATTTACAAATGTCAATCATTAAAGCTCACTGTGCTCAATAACTAAGATCTGCATGTTTTCTTATAAGTTCGTTATACCTCAGCTAGGAAAACGTAAACAGATATTTATGCTTTAGCATAAATATCCTGGCCTCTGACTCGGGTTTCTCCTCATGCCGCTGCCCTGTCTAGGATTCTCCCCTACCTCTGTAGAACCCCACTAGCCTCCCCAGGCAAAACTCAAGTTCAGGCCCGAGACCCCACAAATGACTATGTGCTGGGGTCGCAAAGCGCGCGTGGGACGAGGGGGGTGAGCTGGGCCGTCGCACCGCGGTCACGGCCCCACACTCGCAGCCCGGCTCGGCTCGGCTCGGCGAGCTCTCTCCGGGACAGTCACCTCCCCGCTCTCCCCTCACCTCAGTGACTCCCTCGTCCTCAGACAGGTACCCATGGGGCACGAAAAAACCATCGTCTTCATCTTCATCGTCTCCCACTTCGTCATCATCATCCTCAAAAAAGAAAAACGGTTCATAATATGTGGCAACAGAATATATACCTCATTTAAAATGATAACCTGCGAACATCTAAGGAAGGAAAGGGCATCTACTGCCTTGAGTGTCATGCTTACGGGCGCGGGGTGAAACCCCCTGAATGTACCCCCGTTATTATTATTATTTTTAAAGATTTATTTATTTATTTGACAGACAGAGATCACAAGTAGGCAGAGACGCAGGCAGAGAGGAGGAAGCAGGCTCCCCGCTGAGCAGAGAGCCCGATGCGGGGCTCGATCCCAGGACCCTGGGATCATGACCCGAGCCGAAGGCAGAGGCTTTAACCGGCTGAGCCACCCAGATGCCCCTGTATCCCATTATTTGAGGGGGGCAGCGGCGGTGTGTGTCGGGCAGAACACAAGCGAGTGAAGCCGCCCGGATGTAAGACAGGAGGGGTGGGTGGGGACCAGGCAGACCAGGGGTCAGTGTGTGCCATCTCACAGGCCGGACACCGCTCAGTCCCACTGCCAGGTGGGCTAGCGTCACTAGATAAGATTTTCCAGTAGATGCTGGAAATCTGGTTGTTTTTTAACTATTTTTAACATAAAGATTTATTTATTTATTTGAGAGAGTGAGTGAGCATGGGGAACAAAGGAAGAGGTAAGGGGAGAGAGAGAGGACCCTGAGCAGACTCCCTGCTCCACGCAGAGCCTGACATGGGGCTCCGTCTCACGCGCCTGAGATCACTACCCGAGCCGAAACCACGAGCTGGAAGCTCAGACGACGAGGCCAACCAGGTGTCCCCGGAAATCTGGGTGTCCCCACCGCCGGTCAGACACAGGCTGGCTGTGAGCGAGCGCAGCCCTCTGGGCGGGAGCCAAAAGCCGTGCAGGCGCGTGCTCACCCCCTCGCTGTGGGAGAGGGACTCTCCCGGCTCCTCCTCTTCCCACTCCTCGTCACTGTCCACCTCATAGTCCAGGAACTTCTGAGGAAACAAAGACACAGCTCGTCATGGCTCTTTCGGGGCCGGCAAAGCAGGAAACCCTGGAATGGCAGAGACACAGAAAGACAGACGTGCCGGGACCAGCAGCACCGCCGCCAGTGCTCACCCGGTCTTGGGCCCAGGGGTCCCTTGGATGGATGACGGTCGTCTTCTTATTCCACGTCCCCCAGTACGCCGGCCGGTGATTCTCGGAAAACTGTAGGAGCTTCATCCTGCCGAACTTCCTCCTGTCAGGAACGCCGTCCGCCTTGCCGCTCTCCACGATCACCACGTCGCTGAGGAGGAGACCCAGCAATGCGCCTCCCCGCTCCGCGCCGCTCGCCACCCCGGCTTCTCAAGGAAGCAGGCCGTCAACGTTTTCCAGAGATGGGAAGCCACCTGCTCCCAAGAAAGCTAAGGGACATTCATTCCAGGGTCACAGAGCAAGGAGAAGGCGGAGACAAGATCGCTAAGCTGCTGCCCCGCAGGATGTACAGAAGCGGGCTCCCAGAGAGCAAGGGGGTCGACAAGAACAAGGGCAACTGCTCCCAGGGAGCCAGGCCGGCCAGTCTGCCCTCCGCAGCGGCAGCTCTCGGCAAGGCCAGTGCCCCCGACACTCAGCACTGAGGTTCTGGCTTTAGGCCCTGGAGGGAGATAACCCGCCGTGACGAGCCCTCAGCAGACCAGAAGGCAGGACTCTGCCCCGGACCCCCTGGCACTTTCCAGCTGCGCTCTGATGTCACCAACAGGCAAAAGACGGTCTCCCCGGCCACTAACCTGTTATGAATATTCGTGTTTCGGTTTGAAACCATGGTGGGTCCGGACCGGAGGGGCTGCCGGCCTTTCAGATCTTTCAGGAAGGAGGACTCGCCATTCTGCTGCTGGAGGAGCTGGTCCAACTGATCGCAGAGGTCTTGGTCGAAAGCAGTCCGAAACCGAGGGGCGAGAACCATGTGCTCTTTAATTTCAAAAGGGGCGAACTTCCCGCAGGAGCCAGCCAGGGTCTGAAAGGGAGAAGACGACGTGATGTGTGCCGGGGAGGGCGCCGCCGGGCACACTGCACGGGGATGCTCCTTTTCACATTCATCTGGGTCGGTAAGTCCAGGGAGACACACAAAAGGCCACACGCTGTGTGATGTCACTTACACAAGTTTCTGGAAAAGGCAAAACTAGAGGGCCAGAAGTCACATCAGCAGTTGCTGGGGCCTGGGGGCCAAGGGGGGAGGAGGGCGCCAATTATAGGGAGCCAACTGGGGCGACAGCAACACTTCAGCTCTCGAGTATGGAGGTGTTGTGGAGCCCTACGCGTTGTCAGAACTCACTGAATGAGTGAATTTTACTCTGCATTATACCCACTAAACACAGCTCTTTAAAAAGAAGGGGGCGGGGCGCAATAGGACACGCGACACCGGGAGAGGGAACTGAGTCCCCAGGGAGTGACTGCCGCTTCCCCAGAGCTGCACTGGGACAAGATGACTCACGAGCCAGAGCCCATCTCAACACTGAAGGCGGACATGAACCTGCCACACCGATGTCTGCTCCCTAAGAATCACTCATCACAAGTTCTGGTGGATTTAATCTCCCCTCAGAGTTCCTGCAGCACCGGCCACGTCTGTCAGCGGATCCCAAAGCTGGCACACGAGGACGTGCGGGGTCACGAGGAGAGTCCCCATCTGTGAAGCTCAGTATAAGCAAGCCAGCCTCCGACCTCACTGAGGAGAGAACACTATGGCAACCGCCTTCACCGTGGCTGCACAGAGGGCCATCTGGGGGATGCTCCTGGATGGGATCCAGGATCCAAGATTTTGCAAATCTCCCTGGTGATTCCCAACTTGCAGTCAAAGCCAAGAACCAGCCAACGGCCCGCCTCACTAATGAACAGGTACTGGGCTATCAGGCACCCAGACAGGACAGAGTTAGGGCCGAGCCCATAGGACCAAAGACTCCAGCCAAGCTAAGGAACTACACATAAAAAAACAAACAGTGGCCTGGCTGCCTCAGCCAGTGCAGCAGATGCCTCCTGATCTTGGGGCTGGGAGTCTGAACCTCACACTGGGTATAGAGATTATTAAAAAAAAAAATTTTTTTTAAGATTTTTTTTTTTGAGAGAGAGGGAGAGAGAGAGATCACAAGCAGGCAGAGGCAGGCAGAGAGAGTGGGGAAGCAGGCTCCCCGCTGAGCAGAGAGCCCGATGGGGGGCTCGATCCCAGGACCTTGGGATCATGACCTGAGCCGAAGGCAGAGGCTTAACCCACTGAGCCACCCAGGTACCCCTAAAAAAAATCTTTAAAAACAAACAGTGAAAACTAGACCAAAAAACTAGGAAAGAGGTGATATCTGTCTATGGCCAGAGGGTATACAAGGTTTTGTAACCATAAGCCAAATGCTCTAAAAAATTTAATGGATGCCTGGGTGGCTCTGTCGGTTAAGTGTCTGTCTTCAGCTCAGGTCGTGATCCTGGATCGAGCCCCACATCGGGCTCCCTGCTCAGTGGAGAGCCTGCTTTTCCTTTTCCCTCTGTCTACTGTTCTGCCTACTTGTGTTCTCTCTAATAAATAAATAAAATCTTAAAAAAAAAATTTTGATTGTTGACATTAAAACATGAAATCTGTGGGCCACCTAGGTGGCTCAGTCAGTTAAGCATCTGCCTTTGGCTCAGTCATGATCCCAGGGTACTGGGATCCAACCCTGCATCGGGCTCCCTGCCCAGTGGGAAGTGTGCTTCTCCCTCTTCCCTCCTTCTGCTTGTGCATGTGCACTCTCTCTCTCAAATAAATAAATAAATAAATAAATAAATCTTTAAAAAGAAAATCCTGGCTGCAGAAGTAACTCCTAGAGGTCAGAGCAAAAGCCAATCCCGTAGAAAAATAGGTAAGAAATAGGAATTGGCAAGTCACAGAAGAAATCAAATGGCGAACAAAAGACAAAAAGATGTCCAGTTAGAATCAAGGAAAACTGTAAAGTGAAAGAAGAACGTCAATTTTTTTGCCCATTGGATTAGTGAAGGTAAAATATGCTCCATTCCGTGCCAGTGCAGGTGGGGAAGAGCTCATTTCCCCACGAGGCCCAGCACGGACGTTCCCGCTGGGAGGGCACCTGGGCTGGACTAATACAATCAGTCATTCTGTCCGAGTGTGTATCCCTGGACCAAGCATCAACCCGCTTCCAGGCAGCCGTCCTAAAGACAGGCACATGTGGGGCACCTGGGGAGCTTAGTCCTTAAGCATCTGCCTTTGGCTCAGGTCACGATCCCGGGGTGCCGAGATCGAGCCCCACATCAGGCTCCCTGCTCAACGGGGAGCCTGCTTCTCCCTCTCCCACTCCCCGTGCTTTGTTCCCTTTCTCAATGGTCTCTCTCTGTCAAATAAATAAATTAAATCTTCAAAAAAATTAAAAAAAAAAAAAATAAGGGCACACGTGCAGAGAGGACTGTCAGAGACAGTCACCATGCCACTGATGGGGCATCAGTGGGGCAATGGCCATAGACTGTGACACCATCCACACTATGAAAAGTTAAGCGGCAACAGAAAGAACGAAGCCGACCCAAACGTGCCAGCAGGGCAAGAATCCAGGATTCAGCGATGTAAACAAAGCAGGGACAGAACACACTCATGATATGTATGTAAACACACAAACATATGAAGACGTGTAAATGCGCAGAAAGCTCTAGATGGACACCCTTGCATCAGAGGAGATTGGTTACCTCTGGAGCGCAGAGGGAGGGGGAGGGAAGTCTGGGGTCTCTGGAAGCAGATGCTGCTAGAAGGCGACAGATGCCAGCTTGGAGAAGCAGAATTCTGTGCTGAATTCTGAACTGTTGTTTGATGCTTATTCTCGCCTCCCACCCCATGCCTCAGCTCCCTGAACGTAAGCACTAGGTCTTCTCTGACACCTTCCCACACGGCTCCTAACGCAATACTGCTCAGGAAGCAACCTCCGAACACTCGGCAGTGGTTTTACCACACGTGCCACTTTTTGCCTTTTCAAGGACAGAGCGAATGACAAAATATTGCGTCTCCAGCCTCCGTCAGAAGTAAAAGCTCCCTCTGTAAGCAGGGACCCCCTCTTGATGAAAGGGAAGCTCCCTGGTCAGAAGATACCCGTGTGCTTTTCAGAAGGACGAACGTGACAGAGAAAGTTGAGCCAGAGGAAGCCGGGCGCTCACCTTGGGGGCCTGCGGGGTCTTTGGCTTCTGAAAGAACCTCGTGATTTCGGCCTTCTCTGCTTTAATGCGCTGCAGCAGAAGAGAAGATGAACACGAAGAAATGAGAGACGGTGGGCCCGAGAACGGGAGCCCGGCATTTTAGAGGTGAGAGCACTCCTTTGCTGTCAGCTCTCCAAACCCGTGAAGGCCTCGGGGACGTCAGACTCCATGCGGAGTCCCCTGAGGCCACCTGGCTTCCCCAGGCAGAGGGGACGCCCGCAGAGGTCCCGTGACAATAACCTACCTTCTCCTCTTCCCGCAACCGTTTTTCTTCTTCCTTTTTCCTCTTCTCCTCCAGCTTCGCCCTGGGAGACGGGACATTCAGCCTCAGCCCGGCAGCTCAGGTGTGCGTGGACCCAGCCCGCCTTGGGAAGGCGCGGCCCGGTCCAGGCAGGCCAGCGCGTGCAGGGGTGTGCGCATGTGTGCAGGGGCTGGGGAGGGTGCGTGCTGCCGTCCCCCCCACCCCCGTCCCCCGCCAAGGGCACACGCACTCCAGCGCCTCCTGCCGCTCCTTGCGCCGCTCCTCCTTGAGCCGCTGCTTCTCCGCCTTCTCCTTTTCGTCCTTCTCCCTCTTCTCGCGCCGCTCCTTCTCCTTCAGCTCCTTCTCCTCCTCCTTCTTCTTCTTGGCCTCTTCCTTGGCCCGCTTGGCCTCCTCCTTCAGCTTCTCCTTTTCTTCTTTCTCCGCCCGTAACTTGAGCTGCTTGCCCAGCCGCTCCCTGTCCTGCACCGAGAGAGGGTCCCACGGCTGTGTCCCTGCGCCCGCAGGCAGCGGAGGACGAGGAGAGGTGGCCCACCCAGGAGGGCCCTGCCAGCCGGTGCCCTACCACACCGGCCACTGGGAGAGGAGTGACGGCCACCAGCCAATGCTCACAGGACCTTCTGCACAATTTGAAATAAGCTTCACTCAAAATCTTTAAAAGTGGAGCAGAGTTTATCTTTTTACTTAATTGAAAACAATGACATAATCAGAAAATGATGATAAAATAAAGACACAAAATACCTGTAGGTTTTGCTTCCCTACCTTTAAAACAAAAGCATTTTTCTTCCCATCCTCCCCAAACCAGATCAAATTATAGGGATTTTTTTTTTTCCTCTGAAACGGAAGATCGGGATGAGACAGGGACTGGGAATCTGTTAAGTCAGGGGGAAATGAAAACACCAATAAAAGCAAAAAATGAATTTGCTTTTATCTTTCTATCAGTTCCTCATTCCAAACAACGGGCACACGGCCTGAGGCACTGCATCATTATCTAAGCCCGAGCTCTGGCTCAGCAGGCGAGACACCTGCCAGACACAGGGGCTCCCCTTCTGCCACAGCACCAGGGAAAGTTCGAGGACTATTTATGTCGGAAATGGGTTTCTCAACATCAGGAGCCTGGCAACTCCGGTTTCGGTCTGGGCACAGGACTCTGCCCTCGTCTCTAGGGAATGTCCCACCTTCTGCCCTAAGAAACCTCTCGTTGCTTTAAGGAAAGCCACAGGGGCTCTCCGCTAGTGATGGCGGGAGCGTTCCGTTCTCACAGAGCGCCGGCCCTCTGCACCTTCCGCGGACGGCTGGGACACTTGAAGAAGGTGCCTGGACTGGGGAAAGCATGCAAGGTGGTGAGGAGTCATGTGGGCCCACTGCTCAATAAGAAGGCAGAAGGCTTCTGGAAACCGGCCACACTTGAGCCCCATGTCCCTCCCCCACCCCATGTGTGTCAACCTCTGAAATTCTCCAAGAATGAGAGAAACTCTATAACCACCACCAAAAGCTGACCCACAAAAACTGAATGCAGCCATAAGGCGGATGGCATAGGGAGCATGGGGTGAGCCCAGACCCACTGTCCTCATCACCCCTTCCACAGGCTGGCTGCGATGAGGAAGCCCACTGGCCTTCTCTGCTCCTCACAGCAACGAGGAAAACGTCCTCTGCTTTGCAGCGCGAGACAGGTAGTGACCCCCAGGCGACAGAAAGGAAGACTCAGAAGCGACACTAGACAGTAATCACCCATCTAGCATCGTGGCCACCAGACCAGCACAGCACGTGGGAAGGGGCTGGTAAGTGTCAGCTACAAAGCCCAGCTATCAAGACAGTAGGAGTAACCATGATCATAACAGAAGCTCAGAAAGGCTACGTGCAAAATCGTCACTAAAATGATGCAACCCACAAGTCCCAGGGCACAGCAGTGTGAAATGAAGCAAGATTCAAAGTCATGGTCAGGACAAGCAGGGAAAGGGGACAACAGGCAAAGGAGGGGTGCAGGGGCCTTGCTTACTATTCAATACAAAAAGCACAGCAGGTTAACTTTCTGTTTCAGGGGAAATGTCTTACTCTTTGCAGTTTGAGCTTGTCCTTCTCTGCAGAAGCTTTGAGTTTCTTAGTTATCTGAAATGAAAGATATTTCTCTTTAAACATGGCTTGTTTCAATCACTACAGTACATGTAACATATCACACGCTATCACTACAGTACATGTAACATATCACACGCTTCTCTGGGAAAGAAGGGGAAGGGGGAATAAGGGGCTCACACTACTGAGAACTTCTTTACAAAAAGAGCTCAGTGAAAACCTTCTCAATGACTAGTTTCCACCAAACAGAACCAAAAACCAAAATGTCGTGGTGGGGTCATGAACTCCAAAGACCATTCACATGCACGTCTCTGGGGATGAAACAGGAGACTGGGGAGACAGATAACAAAACCAAAGGGGGGGCCAAGCACAGGAGAAACACAGCAGGCTCAGCACCAAACGGCAGTGGACAGCCAGCCTTGGCGTCCGGCAGGTGACCGAGTAGAAGGCTTTGTAACAGAGGCCATGGGATACACCCTGTGCGAAACGGACAGAGCCAGTAACCCGGCACAGCAGCCCCTTCTGATTTTTCCAAGAGGAGCCAATACTGGCAATTTTGTTTACATTTTCTATGTAATGTCTAAAAGTTAACATTAACAAGTTAACGGGTCTGTGGCCTAGCTACCTATGAGCCACCAACGTGTACTCCGCTTTCCGAGATGTGGAGCGAACGTTCAGGGGAAAAGGTCAGCTTGCTGGAGGTAGCAATCTGGCCTAGGACCCCCGCATCCTAGAGTACAACAGCCTCTACTGCCCGGCTGCAGGGTGAGCACGGCCAGAAGGACTCACCGCTGGCTTCCCGGCCTCCGGTTTGAGTGTGAACCACTCAGACTACTGGCCTAAGCTACCTCCAGAGCGGGGAAGCCTGAAAACCAAACCGTCAGACGGAAGAGCAGTGCGGAGAGCGTACACAGAAAAGCAGCAACTACCCAGGCTCTGTGAAGACAAAGAGGCAGCCAGAACGTGAGACTGGGGACTTGAAAAACCAAAGGCCCATTTTCCTCAAGATGCTCTGACAACACTGACAAGACTAGGTAGTGATGATTCCTTGGGGAAAGCCCAAGACCTCATGTAGAATACAACTTACAGATGAATAAATCAAGAAGACATCCTTCTTACTCGGGACACATCGAGTTTTTTGGATTAAGCCTTCCCTTAGGAAATGGCAGCAGTCACGTGAAAGCCATGTGTTGGCAGGACCTCAAATGCCTCTAGCATCGTGCCAGGATGCTTGAGCCTGTCTTTACTGAGCCCGCACCAGCGCAGATGCCAGCTTCTGAAGCAGTTTTACCAAGGGCTTGAGAAACACCACCCGCCTCTCCAGAGTCCGCTCTGCCTGCCAAGTCCCCGACATCACCCCCACCAGAAAGGATTTAACAGCAGCATCTGCAAGCTGCTGCATTTCTGTTGTTGTCTTTTGGGTTCAAATTGATAGTACCCAACGGGATGGTCAGATTCCCACGCGAGGAGTGCACTTGAGAGGAAAATACAGTCAGTGCCTTTGACAGAGCGTCCCCTCCGCGGCGAGTCCGGGCGGGTGACGGACTCCCAGGAGCCGGCTACTGATCGACGACCAGAGCTGTGATCATTTCATGTGGAACCAGGGTGTACTGCGTCACTAGGCACCCAGATGGGCCTCACTGGTCTGACAGATTATCTTCTCGACGTCTGGTCCCAGTGTCTATGAAACTCTCCCAGTGGAGACCACACGCATCACCCGTCTGGAACTCGGCTGCCAAAAACAAGACCAAGACCCCAGCAGGAAACTGACACACACACATCGGCGCCCCGGACGTCAAGACGGACTGAACCACGGGCACGAACTTCACGTGGCAGGACCCGTTCAGAGCCACTTGCTCTGACTTTATGTATACAGGGAGGTGGATTTCTTCGCTCCGAAGCAGCAGTGACTGAGGTGAGGAGAGGCAGTGATGCAGCAGGAGCAGCTAAAAACCTCCCCGCAGGGGAGAGACAGCAGCGGGGGAGATGTGTGACCTTTGCAAACCACTCCAGCTGCCGTGGAGGCCTAGTGAGCAGGCGACATTCACCTGGGCCTCCCGGATCTCCAAGTGCTACTTAACAGCAGCCCAAGGAAACATGCAGAAGAAAGCACATTACAGTTGCTTTGTCAAGGCTGAGAATTAGAGACAATGGAAACATCTACCAACAAGACCGACTCCGTGAACCGCAGTGTGTCCAGACCACAGGTGTAAGACAGCAGCTAACCAGAGACCTTCCCAGGCCTGTAGAGAAAATATCAAACATATGGAAGACACCCCAGAATGAAAAAGAAACATATTTACAGCACATGGCTCGTATAAGGACACAAAACGATACCGCGATACCGCGTATTCCCAAGGATCTCTCACATAAGCCGCACAGGAAAGCGTAAACTGTGAGGAACTCCTGGGAGAGCTGGGCTCGAGGGAGTGTCATGCTTCAGTGATGTTTTTTGAACACCAAGAATTTAGCACTTGTGTAACTTAAATTATACCTGGAAACGTTCCAGCGATCTGGGCTCATCTGTAGAGATGCCCAGATTCCAGGAACACAGCTGTATCCACATCTTCGTTTATGAAAAAAATAAACCTCTTATCGCCATTAAAGCAGGCTGAATTCACGGCTAAAGCGCAAGCCAACTTCTATTCCAGAAGGTAAAATGCTCCAATGCTACGGAGCGACCATTCAGCCAGAAGAGCCCGCATGAGCCCAAACTGCGTTCCTCCACTGAGCCAAAACAGGTTCAGTGGAGACCTGTTCTCAAAGCGAGTCTCCGGAACCCTGGTGCTTTAACGAACACAATAAACGACACAAGAAACAACAGAATGAAGCTCTTTGAGTGGACTATCTCAGACTCCCTGGGAAGACACAGCAGGAGCTGCATCTTAAGTTCCCTGGAAGGGAAACACGCACGCAAGCACGCGTGCACTAGAGGAGCGTGCCTAGGGCATCCAAATGCAGAGATTAGGGTACCAACCCCAGGACTGTGGAAGCCAAATAAAACCAAACACGTTACA
Organism: Neogale vison; assembly: GCF_020171115.1. Lineage (NCBI taxonomy): Eukaryota > Metazoa > Chordata > Mammalia > Carnivora > Mustelidae > Neogale > Neogale vison. Next base: position 221,457,892 of record NC_058096.1, read on the forward strand.
CCGTAACATGAAACAGTATGTGAGCTTCCACTGAGTTTCCACCTACAATCTGGAAAGGAGGACGTGGAGAGGGAAAGTGGAAAAACACAAGTATGCCCCAAGCTAATACAGGTCAGGAAACCCTTGAGCCCCCCAGGGAAGGTGCTGGTTGAGCACCAAACACAAAACTAACCGGCGAATTGGAAACTCCTGCTCCTGGGGAGGGGGGGTGGTGGGAGATAATACTCGAGGCTGTGGGTGTGGTTGCAAGTGGTACGTCTTGTGGGGGCCCCCCCAGGGAGTCTGGCTCTCACAGCACCTGGGACACCTGATAATCACTTGGCTTTGCTCTCATCCGTCTGGTGCCAACCACCACCAGGAGGCTCCACTTCCACTCCTGTGACCGACCAGCTCACCGGGGGTGGCAGGGCTGATTTGCTGCTGCAGGCTCTGGGGCTGTGTGAACCTTTGCCACTCAGTGCAAATTATTTGCAAAGCCACGTGGTAACACTGCCTTCTCGAGCGTTTCAGACCTCCAGGACGGTGTTGAGAGCGAGGAGCCAACACCCAAGGCGCAGGATCTCCTAACCAGCCACATTCTGGTTAATGCTCGGCTTGCCGAGGGCGCCAGCAGACAGAAATAAAACTGTTTCATGACAAGGCCCAACTATGTCATTTCCCAATCCTCGGGCTTGGCTACAGGTATAAAAACAAACTTAAAAAATAAAGTGCTTGAGAAGAACGGAAACACGTGTGCATGTCCTGTTTTCTAGGCTAACTGGCTGTGACACGTCACATGACAAGATCTAGGCTAAGTAGCAGCAGCAGGCTGGAAGGATTTCAGGCAATTGGCCGGACCGAACAAGATGGCTGACAGCGGAAACGGACGTCAACTCGGATTCTGAGCGTCTGAGTAATGGCTCACATGGAAGTTTAAAAATGTATCTCTGTCTGCAAGAAAAAAAGATTGCTCCACTCTTGCCATTTTGAAAACCTAAAGAGAAAGCCACTGGTTCTTTCCTTCTAAACTCCTCAGGAAACAAAAGCCATGCAGTCACCCAGACAAATAATTAGTCCCTTAGAGATCAAATCTCACAAAGTGATCAAGGTCAAATCAAGCAGGTTCAGTGGAGACTGAATGATCCAACCTGGGATCTGATCTTACACTAAAAAGCAACCAAAAACACAAAACAACCTAAGGGCACCTGGCTGGTTCTATGCGTGGAGCCTGAGACTCTTGATCTAAAAAGTCGTGCGTTTGAGCCCCACACTGAGCACCGAGCCTAGTTAAAACAAACAAAAACGTAATGTGAACAAAAATTCTACAAAAGCAAAACACCAAAAGCCAAAAACCAAAAAACCCAAACCAAAGGACGCCGTCACACACACTTCTGGATTCTTGACTCATTTTACCAGTTCTACCCAGGAGACCCTAAGGGGGCAGGAGAGCGGAGACAGCTGCCACCGTGCTGACAAGCCAGCAACAGGGACAGGCATTTCGAGAGTCATCTTTCTGTGGGTCCTTAAAATGGGGCCATGTTTTCCTTTTGTTTTTGTCGCTCTGGGGGCGGTTTTTCTGTGTCTAGGTCTGGGTGTCCAGGCTGACGAGAGTGGACCCTGCAGAATTCCCATTTTAGTCTTCCTGCTGTCTTGGGATCTCTTCACCAAGACTCCTTCCCATTAACCCCCTTACAAGCCCGCGTTAGAACAGCAAGGAGAAACGGAGCTGACATGTGACACGAGGGGTCGCAGCTGCCCGCTTACGTGCGCTCCTCACTAACATGGGCAAGTTGATGGCACCACTCCTCGGGTGTGAACAACCACTGCTTCCAAGATGGCAGTTCACAGAAGACACCTGACACGCTGGTGACTAACAGAGCCACCAGCACATTGCGGGGCACATGTAACCAAACACCGCTCACGGTTTTGATAGCCAAAGAATTCCCAATCATGGGGGCGCCTGGGTGGCTCAGTGGGTTAGCCTCTGCCTTCGGCTCAGGTCATGATCCCAAGGTCCTGGGATTGAACCCAGCATTGGGCTCTCTGCTCGGCAGGAAGCCTGCTTCCCTTCCTCTCTCTCTGCCTGCTCCTCTGCCTGCCTGTGATCTCTGTCAAATAAATACATAAAAATCTTAAAAAAAACAAAAAAAATTTATTCCCAATCAGTCTGTGGCCCCACCTACTTGGCCACTAACCACCTGGGCGATGCAGTATCCCCAGGAGGAGAGCAAGAGGCTGAATCCCGTTGCCATTGCCACACCGGCATTCGGCAGAGATACTCACTCTGCGGATAGGTGTGCAGGTTGGGGAGGGCCTGGGACTGCCGTGCTGCTTTTTGGAAACAGACTGCCCCTCGGGTGAGCTGGTGGGAGAGGAAGAACCCCGGGACGAGTGGCTAAGAACAGAGTCTTCCTCAGGGCCGGACTCCAGCGTCTCGCTCTCGGAGGGCACGCCCTGGTCTGCGGGTGTCACGGGCGGAGACTTGGCTCGAGGAGGTTTCCCAGCCAGAATATCCCGCAAGACCACCACGGGCACCTTCCCTTTGAACAGGATGCCCCTGGCTTCACTCCAACCATCCTGGTCCTTCTCCGGGCACGTTCTTGCGTCACCAGTTGGCACGGGGCAGCTTGGGGGCGAGCCTTTCTGCCCATCTCCATTCCTCTCTGGGCCCCCGGAGCTGACACCCTCCTTCTCGGTTTTGCATGGAATGTCGGAAAGGGTCTCCTCAGAACACGCCAGCTCATCCTCCGGACTGGCCTCCGGCGGCCCCCTGTCACCTCCAGCTTCTTCTCCGACCCCACTTACAGCCTCCTCAGAGGGAGAGGCTACAGCATCTAGTTTACTGTGGGCCACAAGGCCATCTAGTTGGTCACTCGAGTCCTCCGTCAAATCAATGATGACCGCGGTCTGGTCAATATTGGTTTTGACTCTGTTTCTTAAAAAGTTATCTAAGGGACCCTTCCCGTTGACAAGTTTGGGACTACAGTCTATGTCAGAGCCCATATGACAGTTGTTCTCCACAGTGTCCAAAGAGGTCTCCAGATCAGGGACTTGACTTTGGGCAGGAGCACCCTCAGAGCTCCTGGTGTCATCCGACCCGTCCTCGCTCTTCTCCTTTGGGACCAGATTCAGGCGCTTGAAGGGCAGACGAGCTGAAACGGAGAGAGAAGGCCGTCTTTACAGGGGAAGTGTGAAAGGCGACAACCCATGGATAATTTGATCTTCTGTAGGCTCAATAAGCATCGACCTTGCTGGGCTGGAGGGGAGTCCGGGGGTCCGGGGGGTCCAGAATTCTCTAGAAAACACGGATGCCCTCAGGCTCCACGGTTTGCCCCCGCCCCTTTCACCTCAGAGACTGCTGCCCTCAACGTGACTCCCCTCCATACCAAACTTGCTATCAGTCATCACGGGAAGAGGAAAACTGCTCCAGTGGAACCAGATACCAAGTTTTAAACACCAGAGGGACGCCTGGGTGGCTCAGTGGGTTAAACCTCTGCCTTCGGCTCAGGTCATGATCTCAGGGTCCTGGGACCGAGCCCCGCATCGGGCTCTCCGCAGCGGGAAGCCTGCTTCCTTCTCTCTCTCTGCCTGTGGTCTGCCTACTTGTGATCTTTACACCAGAAACTATAGTTTTTTATACAGTTACTTAACTAATCTGGCCTAAGGGCAAATAAACACCAAAGGATTTGGACACATTTATCGTTCTGTCCAACCGTGGTTCAACCAGGGGCAGCTGAGCTTGCTAGGGATTTCTGGCGGAGTCTGGAGATATTATTGTTTGTCATGACTTGGGTGAGCGACCAGGGACGCTGCTAAACCACACAATATAGAGGACAGCCCCACACTGTGACAAAAAAATTACAGAACGTCAACAGTGCTGACATAGAGAAACCCAAGTAAGGGCAGTGACCACTAGATTTGCTCCTAGGAACCCAAGAAAACAGCAACATAATCACAGGGGCTCCACAGCCTCTGATTGGAAGGTACAAATGTTATCTCACCTCTAGCCCTTGAGCCCTGAGGACCCCAGTGGAAGGCCCCTGCTCAAAGAAAACTACAAATACTGCTGAGGAGATGATGAAGGATACACGTTAGGAACGGTATTTAACCCCTTCCCAGACAGTTACCTTGTATTAACTTCTTGACTGGAAAAGCTGGTCTGTCTTTGCAATCCATGGCTGTGAATGAAGTGTCAAAGGATAAGTTATTAGAAGTCGGAAGTAATTCATATGGAGCCAGCTAACACGTCCAAAGTGGTTGTCCGATTTTGCCACCCCCAGCACGGGGCCTTTGGCAATGTTTAGGGACATTTTTGGTTGCTGTGAGGGAGCGTCTAGTGGATAGAGGACAGAGATACTGCTAAATATCCTAAAATACACAGCATGGCACTCAAGGCAGAATTATCTGCCCAAAATGCTAACAGGTTGAGAAATTCTGTTCTCAACACTGTCACACACCTTCTCATTCTGTGTGGTAACCATCGCTCTGAAACTTAGATTATTATGTCTTCTCCCCCTTCCCCACACAATGGCAGCTCTGTCACAACATGGAGTCTTGTTCCACACTGTACCCTGTGCACCTAGCTCAGAACTGGCACATAGTGGGACACCAGTGAGCATGGTAACAGGGACAGTGAAAAGGGGAAAGATGGGGCAAGGGGCTGGCTCGGTTGGAGGAACACGTGGCTCTTGATCTCAGGGCTGTGAGTTCAACCCCACACTGGTGTAGAGATTACTTAAAAAATAAAATCTTAAAAAAGAGAGAGAGAAGAAAAAGGGAAACAAGTGCAAGTAGAGATGACAGAAAACACTGCATGACAGATTTCACCATTAATGACCCCAAAATGTCCTCCTCCAATCAAACCATCCCCACCACCAAACCTGCAAAATCAGAATAGGACTAATTTTCTTCTTAAATAGAGTCCATACAGGTAAAACAATTTAAAGCACGTTGAGCTTGTCGGGGTGGACCTGACGTGCTGTCAAGAAATAAGGGAGAGTATTTTCCTGCACGAAAAAAATGTCAAAAAAAAAAAAAAAAGCATCTAATAATATCACAGCTGAGACAAAAATGACTGTAAATAGAGCTAAGTCTTTGGGAAAATATCCTTAAATTGGTTAGAGTAAGTTTAGAAGCTGACACCTACTAGGAGGTCTGGCTTGAAAAAATCTAGGTTAGTTATTTGGGGCAATCTACATATGTTTTGGAAAAGACACACACAAGTGAGTATTTTCAAAAAGCAGATCAAGGTTTCTGAAAAACTCAGCTGTCCAGAGATGAAACTGCTCTCGCCTAAGCCCCAGGCTTGGAATACAAGGACCCCCAGGATTCACATCTCCTTTCTACCCGTTTCAAGACGGTTTCATTCCCAGGTCCTCGTTTACCAAAGACAGGATTTCCCCCACCTTATCTGAAGTATACATAATCTTTACCCACGTAAATTTATATTTAGGACAACCACAAGGATTTACCGGTTTGGCCCGCCAGCTTTGATGTGAGGGGAACAAAAGTGACCCAGGCCCAGAAGCATGCAAGAGTAGCCCACCCAGGGAGGTGAATTGTTCAAAGGCAAACATACGATTCACACACACTCGTGTCTAAAGTTACGAAGGCTCTTTCTTCTGAGATTACATGGCTCCTATTTTACTTTCTGAGATTACATGGCTCCTATTTTACTGAGCCTTAAAACACCCCTTCCTCTTAGGGTAGGAGGGTCACAGCAAGGTGGTGTTTCTTAAATTCTTAAATTAAACATTCTTACTGTATCAAATGACCGCTCAAGACGATCGGCCCCAACTTTATTGATATGAATTTTATGTCTCCGTGAAATTTCCAAGGAGCGGTGCTTCTCAACTAGGGGGCGATTCTGTGCCTCCCCCACCATCCTGCGGCCCCTTGGCACTGCTCGGATAACTTTGTTGGTCGTCACAAGTAGGAAAAAGGGGATGCTACTGGGATCTAACGGGTGGAGACCAGGGACGATGCTCAACGCTACAATGCAAGGGACAGCCCCATTGTCAACAGTGCCCAGGCTGGGAAACCCTGGAGCAGACTAGTGGACCTCCCTGTCAGCCCTCAACTCAAGGGACAGGTTGTTTATACACTTATTATGCGTCAAGCGTTGCGCCGGCGCTAGACACAAAATGGGAGTCAAGCAAAGTAGACAAGGCAGTCTACTCCTCCCCGGCTCACCATGCCACGTTTCCCAGGCCCCGCCAGGTGCAGGAAAGCCCCCTCCCAAGGTGCGGTGGGGGAGGGGAAGGCAGGTCTTCACCTTGCATAGAGGGCAGGATCAAGAACCCGGGAGCCCCAGCGCCCGGACGAGCCCACCATCCGGGCCTCTCACCTGGGCTTGCCCCGACCCGCAGACGCAGCTGTTCTGGTCCCCGAGCCCGTGGGCCCCCCCGGGCCTCAGTTTCCCCACCCGGCCAGAGGGCCGCTGCACGGTCCAACTTGCTCAGGGGACACAAACGCACTCGGCAACCTGCAAAGCCAGCCCCTCCGCCTCCCTGGGCCTGGGTCTCCCCTCCGGGCCACACCGAGCCGTCACCGCACAGAGCCCTGCAAGGACCAACTGATGCAAAAGCGCCGGGGAAAATGGTCACGGCCGCAACAATAACGTCGAGGGCGCCCTTCGGGTCGCAGGGCCCTGGCTACGGCCGTAACAGCCGCCCCGACCGAACAGCCGCCGAAGAGGAGCGGGCCTGGGGCCGGGAGGCCCGTCTGCCCCCAACTGCCGCCTCGGCCTGCGCAGGCCGCGCGCCGCGCCCCCCCTTCCCCTCAGCGCGGGACCGGACTGACCTGCGGCCGCTCCCCTGGCGCCGGGCGCCCCGCACTCCAACTCTTCCAGCATCGCCCCGGCGGCGGCTCGAGCTCCCCTCAGGCGGCGGAGGCGCGGGCTCTGTTCAGGCGGCCACTGCCGCTCGCCCTCCCGCCCGCGCCGCTGCTGCCGCGGCCGCCGAGCTCGTATTTGGCGGGAACCGCGGCGACCCCCGCAGCCCGCGCGGTGATTGGGCGAGACCGCGTCACGTGACAACCCGCCTCGGGAAGAAGGGAGCGCCGGGAGCATCCTCGCGAGAGCCGAGGCTGCCATACCTCCCAGGGCTCCCCGATTGATATTCCCGCGGAGGACCGGGGCTTCCTCTCGGCCGCCGGTCATTGGCGGGGAGGAGGTGCCCTGCGATTGGAGGCAGAAGATGTCAAGCTGAGAGTTCAACACTGTGACTGGCTAGGCGCGTGGGATAGGTCGGCAGGAGGAGGGAGGGCCAGGCTCCTACGTCATGACGAAACGTTTTACGTAGGCTGATGGGTGACAACCTGAAATTGCGGTTTAGAGGAAGAAAAGTTTTTAGTTTATGCTAATTGGGCATCAGCTGAATATTATAAGTATTAAAACTATAAATGTCTTTTTAGGTGAACAACAGGAAGAAAGTAAATTCTGTGTAGCCCTTTAGAAGCATTTACTGGGGACGCCTGGGTGGCTCAGTTGGTTAAGCAGCTGCCTTCGGCTCAGGTCATGATCCCAGCGTCCTGGGATCGAGTCCCACATCGGGCTCCTTGTTTGGCAGGGAGCCTGCTTCTCCCTCTGCCTCTGCCTGCCTCTCTCTCTGCCTGTGCTCGCTCTCTCACCCTCTCTCTCTGACAAATAAATAAATAAAATCTTTAGAAGCATTTACTGTGCACCAAATATATTCAGAGGGAATGAATGAAATGGATCTTTCTGGTGCAGTCCTCAAGATTTTTGCACACACTGTTTCCTCGCCTAGAAACTCGCCACGGCATTCTTCCTGGCTAGTTTCTATCTAACTTTCAGATCTTAGATCTGCACCTCAAAGGAGCCTTTCCCTCCCTATCCCCAACAAGGTGAAATTCCTACCACTGGGTTCTTTCCCCTCTTTTTTTTTTTTTCCCCTCCTCCCCGCCCTTTTTTCCTTACAGTTTGTTTTTTTTTTAAAGATTTTATTTATTTATTTGACAGAGAGAGACACGGCGAGAGAGGGAACAGAAACAGCGGGAGTGGGAGAGGGAGAAGCAGGCTTCCTGCTGAGCAAGGAGGCCTGTGCGGGGCTCAATCCCAGGATCCTGAGATCATGACTTAAGCTGAAGGCAGACGCTTAACGACTGAGCCACCCAGGCACCTCTCTTTTTCTTGAAGCAATTACAACTTTATCTTTTTTATTAACTTGTTATTTGATTTACTATCTGTATTTGTCACCAGCTCCATAAGGGAAGGAATAATTTTAACACTGTATCCCCAGTACCTATCAGCGACTGACACATTAGCAAGCTCAATAAATAGTTGAGTGAATGCATAAACTTCATTTGATTGGGCTGTGTGATCATGTAGATTAAAAACCTCACATAGAACAGAGACCTTCTGGGTCAACCAGCAAGGCTGAGAACCAATTTTTTTTTTAAGTTTAAAAAAAATTTATTTGGCAGAGACCCAGCAGGAGAGGGAACACAAGCAAGGGGAGTGGGATAGAGAAAAGCAGGCTTCCTGGTGAGCAGGGACCCCGCTGTAGGACTTGATCCCAGAACCCTGGGATCATGACCTGACCCAAAGGCAGGTGCTTAACAACTGAGCCATCCAGGTGCCCCTAGAATTAGTTTTCTTTAGCATCAATTTAATCTCTCAAGCGGAGAATTAGGAAAGAAGACCGACATTTAGCCCAAGTTCAGAATTCTATCAATTCTATAGATTGGATAATTAAAGCTGAATTATTAGGCATATCACTTTGGGTAGGTCATGTTTTACTCAAGGCATGAGATTTCCCCATATGAATCATGACATTCTAGCATTTTGCAATGATTTAAACCAGAGGGTCACCATTGAGTACCTTTCAGAATCACATGGGGAATTTAAAAAAACTATTCATAACAGCCCCATCAGGATCTTTGGGAAGGAGGTTTGTGGCATGCATATTCTAAAACAATCCTCCATCTAGGTCCAGTACCTTCTGTTGAGGCATTTGGAAACTTCCAACAATCTTCTGCTTCAGAAAATCACCCAAATCCGTCAGAGATTTCAGCATTGAAGTTGCAAACACGTTAGCTCTAACCACTTTCTTGTTCCTCTTTTTGGATTAATTTATCTGTTTCAATTCATTATTACTTCCAATCAATTCAATTCAATAACAGTTGATTTAAAAAAAAAAAACTCAAATCAATTAACATGTGTCAACCCAGGAGGACTTCCCGAAGAAGGTGAAATTCCAAACAGATTTCTCTTTTATGAACAAAGGATGCGGGGAAGATTGAGGGAGAATGTGCAAGAAAGGAACAACATTAGCAAAGGCCCACAGGAAACAGGGATCGTGGATTATAGAAGAGGAAGGGGGCTGAAGTCAGAAGAGTCGTTCTGTACAAGATGGAGCCAAAACGTGCAAGCTTTGTAGGCAGACCATACTAGGAAATTGTGAGTGTATTCTTTTTTTTTTTTTCTTTTAAGACTTTATGTATTTATTTGACAGAGAGAGACAGCGAGAGAGGGAACAGAAGGAGGGGGAGTGTGAGAGGGAGAAGCAGGCTTCCGCCGAGCAGGGAGCCCGATGCTGGGCTGGATTCCAGGACCCTGAGATCTTGACCTGAGCTGAAGGCAGACGCTTAACGACTGAGCCATCCAGGCGCCCCCCTGTGAGTGTATTCTGAGGACAGTAGAATAACGTGATATGAATTGTGAAGTCTTTCTGACTATTTTTGGGGAAATTGGAGGAGGAACCTCCAAACAGGCATGCAGAGAGGAGGCCAATGGGATGGTCTAGACAGGGCAGGGAGGATAAGGGGATGGAAAGGAAGTAGAAGTGACACCTGATGTCTGAGTTGGACAGCTGTATGGATGAGCCCGTGGCAGGGTTGAAGGCAGTGTGTGCGGGAGGGACTAAACGCCCAGAGAATTGGGTTAGCTGAGATTGACAAACAGGTACACTGAGACTTGTAAACTCGGCCTCCCAACCTCTCCAGGATTTAAGCGCCTTTCCTAAAACGTTAGGACTACCTCCGGGGCCTCCAGGGGTCGCTGTAGTCTCCACGGTCTCTCTAGGCTCACGCCTGTCGGCTCGCTGGCCGAGGCCGCCGCCGCAGGGACGGCGACATGCGCGTGCGCTCGCTGGCCGGCAGGGGGCGCGCGTGCGCAGCCGGGACCTCGGGGCGCGCGCAGGCCGGCACCGGAAGTGTGCGGTTGCCATGTAATATCCTGGCCGCGCGGGCGCGCGAGAGGCTGAGGCGGCGCCGGGACGGGCGCGGAGCTGGCGAGAGGGCGGTGGAGGCGGCGCCGACGGGGCCCGCTGAGGCGCGCGGGGTATCGGCGGCGCCCGGGAGCCTGTCGCTTGCTCGGTCCCTCCGGTTCGCTGGGTCCGGGCGGGACCCCCCACGGCGGGAGGCAGTATGTCGGTGGCGGGGCTGAAGAAGCAGTTCTACAAGGCTAGCCAGGTGAGCGGAGGCCGAAGCGGGGGGATCGAGCCCCGGGCCCCAGGCCCCAGGCTGCCCGGAGTCGGGAGCAGGCCAGGCCCGACCCTGGCTCGGGAGGGGGCCGCGGGCACCGAGGGGGCGGCGTTGGCGCGTGTCCCCCGCTGGGTGGGGAGAGCGCCGGAGGGACGGGGGTGCCTACGAAGTGGCCCAGGCCCTGCCCGCCATGTGGGCTCTGGTATCCCCCAGAAGGGTGGGCAGACCCCCTGGGAGCGGCAGAGATGCGCCCGGAGGTTGACCCGGGGCAGGGCCCCCTCCCCTCCCTCCCTCCCCTGTAAAAGGGCGGGGAGTGGGGAAAGAGCCGGGGAAGAAACACTCCTGAGGCTGTCGACACAGGACTCTTGCCAGAGAGCTCAGGGGCAGGGAGATTTGGCGTCCGGAGTAGTTCTTTAAAAACAAACAAACGAAAACCCCTTTTGATGGACCCGGTACAGAGTTGGGACGGGGTAGAGTGAAAAGTCCGTTTCCGCCTCCAGTGCCTCGGGCCTCCGGCCCCTCTCCCCAGCGGCAAGGACTGTCACGCAGGATTCACATCCCTTTCCAAAGATAGGGTACACTTTTTCCTTTACAAAACACACACACGCCGTGGTAGCATAGGCTACCCAGCCCTTTGTGCTTCGGGCTTTCCTTAAACGGTTTTGGAGATAACGCTAGAGCTGGAATTCTCTCCACCTCAGATCGCTCTCTGTTGCGGGGTGGGGTGGGGGTCCTGGGCACTGTGGGGTGGCCAGCGGCATCCCCGGCCCCACCTCCTCCATCCCAGGAGCACCCCCCACCAGCCCCACAGCACCTATATCTCCCTGCGCTACCAAATGTCCTTGGGGGAACTCCCCTTCTCCCCTTACCCCGGAGCTACTGCGCTGGAGCATAGCCCCAGAGTTTCTCTGATCTTTGTAGTGGGTTGGTGGTACTCCTGTCTTCTCGCTGGGACTGGCTGAATTTCGACCAGCTTCCTGGTGGCGGATGTGTAGATGGTTTCCAACCGGGTTTTGCTACAAATGACACCGCAGTGATGAGCCACTGACCATCTTTGCTCACAGGTGGGATCGGACTTACAGGGTAAATGCCCAGAAGGGGAATGGTGAATCCAAGAGAATAGGGTTTTAGTTGTGACAGAGAAGCATAGGTTTTTTGGAATGTCCGTGACCCATTGCTCGTGAGTCTGGTGCGAGCTGTGCGTCCGCTCTCCAGAAAACTGGGCGATGGGGGCAGTTCAGCTTAGAGTTTCAGATCCACGTCAAGTCCCAGATTCCTTGACTCCTACTGGTTCCCGCTTCTTAATCTCAGATTCAGAAGCTTAGGTGTCGAGTGCATGTGGGTAGACTCCACGGAGGAATGCGTGGCCATCCCAGGGGTGGTGTGGGCCCTGCCGGCAGACTGGGCTTTTCCCACAATTTGGAGAAGTTCAGGGGGAGGGAAGAGAAATGAGTCCACAGCAACGCAGTGGGTACCTTTTGCCCTTGGTGGAAAAAGTCCTGACCCCACCCTAGTGTTTTATCTAGGGCAAAGCCCAGACAATGGCCAACCCTTGGAGGAAGAGAAACTTAATCCAGAGGGGTTCTAGGATTATTGCTGAGAGGACAGCCCTCTGCCCCAGCAGGATAGAATTAAAGGGACCTGGCCCTGGGTTAGACCTCTCTCAGCAGACACCAGATCCCCAGGGCTTGACAAGAGAATCTGGGGATGGTGCTTACTGTCTTGGACCTTGATGACCTTGATGTAGTCCCTCCTGCAGAAGAAGCCCTCTCCTCACAACCCGCAGCTCTCAAGGCCCATGCTGGAGGCCCGTGCTGTCCCAAGCAGGCACACTCTGCTAGAGGCACTAGCTAGGCCACCAGAGCTTTATGTCTCAGGGGAAAGCAGGGTGCCCTACGTTCAGATCTGTGATAAATACCTTGGAACCTGGAAAGCACCGTGCCGCGTACGCTGCTGGTTCACATTGATTTGTGATCTCGCCATTCTTAAGCCCATCCCCAAACAAGGGCCGCAGTGGCCACGTCCTGCTCTGGGAGCTGCTGTCTTGGCCTGCCGAGCTGTGCTCTCAGGACTCATGCTGGCCGCGCTCCGTTCTCTTCCGGAATAGTTTCACAGAACCCCAGCATCTCTGTTGTTTATCTGAACGTGTCTGTCTCCTTGTGTGTCTCTTTTCTTGTACTCACTGCACCTCTCTTCATCCTCTTGTCCTCAGAGTAGGGTCGGCTGTTGAGGAGGACAAGGCCGTGGTTAATGTCTTTTGAATCCTCCCTGTATGAACCGGCAGTCTGCTTTCAGCCTCTCGTCTCATTTACCTGGCATAAGAGTAAATGCACTCCCCTTTTTTACACAAAACGATGTGGGGCCGTTTATATCTTCCTGTAGGACGCTGGTTCTCAACTAGGGCCAGTTCCACTCTCTAGGAGACATTGCAGTATCTGGAGACGATTTTGGTTGTCACAAACCTAGTTCCTATTAGTGTCTAGTGGCTGGAGGCTAGGGATGCCCCCCAGCACCCTGTAGTGCGCCGGGCAGCCCCCACAACCGAGAATTATCTGGGCCCAGATGGCCGTAGTGCTGAGGAAGAGAAACCGTGCCCTAAGATTTGTGAGAAGTGAGAATAATTACAGCAAAACAAATACAAAAACAGAAAACCAACACAACACCAACAACTCTCTCCTGGGCCGTTCTTACGACAGCTGCCTGCTTTTCTTCGTTTTCAGAACACAGATAACCACGTGTGCGCAGATGGACATGAACATACAGCTCAGCACCAGGTCGCAGGTGGTTAGAACCCCAGGGTATCTTTTGGCCTCTTGTATTTTTAAGAAGACAGAAGCGTATGCTGGGGTGACTAACCCTTCCCTTCTTCCCCCACCCTGTGCGCCCTTTCAGGGACGTTTGGCAATGTGTGAGATGGTTTTTGGTTGTCACTACTTGGGGAGAGGGCGCTACTGGCGTTGAGTGGGTAGAGGCTAGGGCTGATTGCTAAACATCCTATGGTACGCAGGACAGCCTTCCCCACAGCAAAGAATTATCCGGCCCCACATGTCCGTGGCACCGAGGTTGAGAAACAGTGCTTTGAAACAGGTTCTTGATTTCAGAGGCTTGTAGCAGTGCTGTTTCTAAATTGAGAAAAAGAAGTCGGGTGCTTGTGGGAGAGAGTGGGGCATGGAGAGGCTTGGTTTCCAGAAGCTGAGGCTGTGACGTTAATTGCAAGTTTCTGATCTCATTGATGATCCTGGTCACAAAGCAGTTATTAGTATCTGGCAGTATCCTGGCAAATTTCACCCCAGCCCACCTCTGGTGCAAACGTTCAGGTCTTGTGTAAGGTCAGTTCAGGCTCGCGTGAGACGTCTGTGAGCTTTTACTTGTTCAGAACTGGCCGCTGCCGAGGCTTGCTAAAGAGTCTGTAGAGGAAAGCGCTGGAAAGAAGAGGCGTCTGTCTGGGGCCCCAGTCCTGGTCCTCGTGTACATCTAGAACTGGGGGAGATGCTTTAATCTGAGTATTTCTGGGGGAATAAGGAGGGTCAGGGGACCCAGCTAGTGAAATCCAAACTAGGAAGTTCACTTCTCGTCGTGGTTCGATGTTAATTTCCAGGCCTAAGTTGTTCCCTGGTTTCTGATAATTCTTGTGGCCAGGCCAGATTTGAGAGTGTAACTAGGGATAGATTTGGCAGCTGCCTGGAATGCTGGCTTGACTGACTTTCTTTCTCTCTCTGTCTTCTGCCTGCCTGCCTGCCTGAAAGGAGGGAGAGAGTTTGAACTAAAAGACTGGTTCCATCAGAGCTAGGAGGAAAAGTCACCACTGCCATATCCCATAGCTTTGAAGTTCACTGGGTGCTTTCTAGGCTCTGGGTTTGTGCCTGGGAGGAGAGATCCGACTTCCTCTGAGAGGCCTGTGGTGGGCCGGGGCACCCAGTTCCCCAGCTTGTTAGAGTAAGTAATATCTGGGGGATGTGGCTGGTGTTTGGAATGTCCCCAGTTACTACCTGTTCTGACCTTTTTTTTTTTTTTTTTTTAAAGATTTTATTTATTTATTTGACATAGAGAGAGAAGCGAGAGCAAGCACAGGCAGACGGAGTGGCAGGCAGAGGCAGAGGGAGAAGCAGGCTCCCCGCCAAGCAAGGAGCCCGATGTGGGACTCGATCCCAGGACGCTGGGATCATGACCTGGGCCGAAGGCAGCCGCTTAACCAACTGAGCCACCCAGGCGTCTGACCTTTTTAAAACCTTATTGTGTTGAATCAGGCTTTTGATTCCCCAGCAAAGGGTTTGGCCTCTTAAGTAACAAACATGGGATGGTCTTAGATGCAAAAGTGTGGAACCTGCACCTCCTTCACCTGCAAGGAATAAAAGCATGGGACCTGTGTGCTGAGAACAACAGTGACCCGCTGAATTGGGTCCCTGCCCCAAGCCCTTGAGCTCAGCAGCAGTGGCTGACTTCCTGGAGACTCTCAGCAGCCCTGGGTATGGCTTTGGCTGCTGGCAATATCCATGTGTGATGGGAGCTGGGTTAAGTCCAGCTTTGCCAGAAGAACTCTCCTGACTCCGTCTGTTAGAAGACCCTTGAACTGGCCGTGTTCCTGTGGGACCCTGGACAGAGATGCTCCCGTCCTGCTCCATTGGTGGCCAGGCCCGGCTGCTTTTCCCACTCGGCTTCGGTCACCAGCCTGGTGTTCTAGGCTGAACTGTGTGAGACCACTCTCCCCCAGGGGATCCCAGGACCTCCTTGAACCCCACCACTTCCCAGGCTTGTCAGTAAAACTGGGTTCACCCGACCGCTTTCCCAGGACCCACTGTTCACAGTCCTGGAGGCGCTCTGTAGCCAAGCAGAATCGTGCTAATTCTTATTAACGAACCAGGAACAGGAGGGCACCCTGCTCTGATTCTGCTTCCGTGTCTGGCAAACGTGAGGTGGCAAGTTCCCTATGACTCAGAACGCTGTGTTTATTAATGACCTGTCAGCGTGCCTGGGTGCTCTTCTCCCTGCTTACCTGGCTCCGCGTGAGGGCAGAGCCCACAGGGTACTTAATTATAGTCGGCGTGCCACTGAATGATGGCCTGCGAGGTTAGGGATTTCGTAGTGTCTCCCTGTTCAGTCAGACAGTGGGGGCTGCCACATTGCTGAGCCCCCAGCACTTAGCGAGTGAACCGGGCATGCAGTGCTGTTGTGCGTGCACCCCCCCCCCCCGCCGCCCCCAGCCTTCCCTTTGCGAAGCCCCCTGAACCTTAGTATATGTGCGGGCCTGAGCTCACTGGTTGGCCCCTCAGGTGTCGATATGCGCTTCTGCTCGCTTTTTTCCTCAGCGGAAACACTTGGCGCTGTATCCCAGCCTACTCAGGCCTGCCCTTTGCCTCTGGCGTGTGCGTCCCAGGGCCTTTGACCCAAGGACATAGGCCAGTTCTGCCCTGGCCCATCGCATCCCTTCTCCTCCTCTTCCGTTGTGGCCGGTATTTTGAAACTGATCCAATCTGGGGAAACTTAGTTTTTAATAGGGGTCCTGCGGCCGGCTTCCTCCACAGGGTTTTGGAGGCAAGTGGGCCGCACGGTTTGGCCCTGTGGCGAGTTGCGGGGCGGTGGGCGGGGCTGGAGGAAAGTCTAGTAGTCTTCCGTTCCGGATTGCCCAGGGGGGGGGGGGGGAGGGGGGCGGGCGCGGTGGCGGGGAGATGTGTGACCTGTAGGACCTTCTCTACCCCGGGGGTTAGGGGCTCTGCAGGCCCACTGAGGCGTCTTTACCTTTGTACTCCAACCCCGATGGCTTTTCCTGCCTGGTGAGGTGTCAGGGGTGGCTTTTTTGGATTCTTTTTCAAAGCTGTCCCTGGCGAGCTGATTGGAGGGGTGTGTCAGATGCGCAGCAGCTGGTTTCTGTCTTCGCTCCTCTTTGCTCTCGCCTCTCTCCCCTCCCCGCTTCCCCCCTCCTCTCCCTTCCCCCTCCCCTTCCTCCCTGCCTTGTCCCTGTCCACCGCCCCTCCCCAGCCGCCCCCAGGGCTGAATTTGGCAGCCGCTTCGACTGAGCACTGCAGTTTGGGTACATTTCCGCTCATTTCCTGTTAGGCAGTAAGCAGGGTTCCACGAACCCAGGATCCCAGAGGACAGCTCCATCTTCCTTTTCCGCTCCGCTCCTAGAAAAAAACCTGCTGACTGGGCCCAGAGAGCCGGGTCATGTAGAGACTCCCAACCACAGCAGGAAAATGAAGTGTGATTTCCTCCCAAGGACCTGACTCAGCGTCGGTCACTGCGCAGCTGCTCAGAGTCCACACCTGGAATCGGGCGCCGCCAGTGGTGCCCACCAGTGGCCTCTCACCTGGTGCCCGAGACCATCCGCCCAGTGACCCCTGTCTTAGCAGGGCTCGCAGTCGTGGCGAGTGTCGTCCTAGCCCAACCATGCGAGGGGTCCACCGAGCGTCACAGAGGGCGCAGGCTCTTCTCCCGGGCTCGGCAGCCCTACTGGCCTTGGGCAGCCCTACTGGCCTTTGGTAGGTGAACCTCAGTTCACCTTCCACGTGTCCCTTCAGCCTCTGCTCGGCATCTCCCCAGCCCCCGGCCACTCAGAACCCCTGTCTGCCCATCTCTCCGACTCCTGCATGGCTGCCTTCCCATTCGAGGACCAAGATTGGCATCTTTGTCACTGGATCCTAAGTGTTCGTGGGCAGGGCCCTTATGGTTCTGCCACTGCTGTGTGCCCCGTTGAGCCCAGTCCCTGGCCGGTCCTGGGCACTCAGTAAGTATTGGATGGGTAGATGGACAGACGGATGTTTGCACGCTACTGAGCGGATGGTTGCGTCGTGGGCTGTGGGTGCGGAGGCCGGAGGTGTAGTGTCAGCACGCCCGGGACGGGTGGGAAGTGGGAACACCCCCCACTGACCCAGCATGCAGGACCTCCTGGAGCCCCGCCTGGTCCCAGTTTTAAATCCCACCTCTTCCCTTCACGGGTGGCGCACTCCGGTCTGACCGGTCTGCCGGCGGGCCGGGCCGCCTTGCACTGCCTTGTTCCTTGAGCCTCACCTTCCGCATCCCAACCGGGTCTCTCTGTCCACTTCCTGTGTGCCTTGTAAAGCCCTGTTTGTGTCTCCCTTTATCCTTGCCCTCGCCCGGGGCCGCCCACTGGAAAGGCTTCTCCGGGTTCCGAGCAGCTGACTGCTCTCCCGCCCACATGCCGTGTGCCAGATATTTCCGTACACCAGCGTGTGCTTCTCCCCTCATCAGACCTGAGCTCCTGATGGAGCACAGCTGCCTGGTGACTTGTGACAGGCCCAGGGCCCCCTGGGCCATCGCTTGCTGACCAAGTTGTCAGAAATGGTGGGAGTGGGGCAGTCCAGGGACAGTGGCCTCCTGCCATGTCCCTGGGGGTGGCTCCTGCTTAGGCCTAGGCAGAACCCCGGGGAAGCAGAGTGGCTGACAGCCCTCCATCAGGAACAGGCCCAGCTGGTTTAAAAATAAGAAATCAAAACTCAGAGATTGTTCCTGTGGCTTTGGGTTGGCATGAGAGTAAGTGTCTGGTTCTGTCGGTACGCTCGGGGGAGTCGCCAGCCTTCACCGGGGCCCTTAATTCACATCTTGTTCACCAGCACCCCGCTACCCCACCCTGGTTTTTCTAAAGCGCAGCAACCGGATGATGAACTTTCTGTCATTCAGGGTCTCAGCCCCAGGACTGAGCAGCAATCCACATTCTTAGGAAGCCCCGTGGGAAGGAAACTGGAAACTTCCTGCTTCTTTTTGCCCCCAAGTCTCCCTCTGGCCCCTGCCACTCACTTTCCCAGGACGAGGCCCCACAGCTGTCTGGGGGCCGAGGGGCAGACGGGCAGGCATCCGTCAGCCTGAAGGCCTTGGCCCGTCAGAGCCATGACTGTCCAGAAATGGACCCCCAGCGCCAGCCCTTCAAGGCCAGTCTGTGTAGTTCACAGGAGGGCAGCTGAGGGAGTGGGGATGGGATCTCTTCATCTCCGAGTCTAACCCGGCTGGTCTAGGGTTGACCTTTAGCTCCCGAGAGTAAGAACCCTCACTGTGGGCTAATCTCCCTCTGTTTCTGGCCTGCACAACGCAGCATTTCCCCCATCTTCGTGGAACATAGGAGCCGCTGCAGCTCCCCACTGACCGCCAAGTGTGTGGGTCAGGGCCCTGAAACGCGTGCAAGGGATGCCCCACACTGAGCTGGGCTGTGAGGAGGTCCTGGACCCCGGAATCCAGATGGCTTTGTCCCCCAGCTTTGGTATGGGACATCTTCACTGCAGAGTGATCTGAGCTGTTTGTCTCGGGGCTCCTGAGTGTCCTCTGTCCTGGCCTGCACTTCCCACAGCGGGTCCCCTGCTCTGCCCCCAGCACAGCTTCAGCTCAGGGGTCGGGGGGGGGGGCTTCTTTTGAGCGGGCTCTGGAGTCGGGCGGCAGACGCAGGATGGAAGCGTGCTCGTTCAGGAGGGTGGGGAGAAGGCCCTTCTGCTCAGTTGCCTCCGTCATGCTTCTGGAGTCCAGGAGTCTGCCAGGCTCTCCCGCAGAGCCGCAGGGTCGACCTTGCAGAGGTCACTGGGGTAGCTCCCGATGCGCTCAGCAGGCCCCGAGCCAGTCGGCGCTGGGGTGCCTGGGGTGCCGTCAAGGGTACATTGCTTCTCAGGCACCTTGGTAAGGCGGTGGCTGCTGGTATTAGCATTCCTTATCGTTAATCACGTCCTTCCGTCGTAACCATTAATCTGGGTACATTGACCCCTCCGCCCGATGTCGATAATCATTTGCTGATACCTGTTACCCAGCTGATGTCATGTGTGTCCACGTGCGGTCGCGCTGCGTCCCTGCTGCTGTTGCTGTGTCATGAAGTGGTTCAGACACAGAAAAACATACAAAGAAGGGCCACCACAGTAGCCACGCATCCACAAGGGCGTCACTAAAACCCGGGCAGGGCGTCCCAGGCAAAGCCCCGCCCTCATTTACACCTTTACCGCCGGGGCATCGGGCGGGCAGGTGCACGTGCTGTCTTCCGGCCCGCCCTCCGCCGGAGGGTGTCGCGACTGTCCGGCCTGAGCTGCTCGCCGCACTGACGTGGGTAGCTCCGGCTTCAGCGCTCCGCTGGATGGCCTTCCCTGGCGTGACCGCACCGTCCCCCACTGGTGGGCATTTATGATGTTCCCGTGTCTTTGCTCTTTCAAACTGTGTGGCAGTGAGCGCCCTCGCCGGTGTCCCCTCGGGCATGTGTCTGAGAGGTTTTCCAGACTTCGACTTCATGTAATGGAGCCGTATAGGTTTTCTGTGGCAGCAGCTGGGAAAAAAATGGTCAGTTTGCATGACCTGAAGTCCTGGGCCCAAAGCTGATGGGAGTCACGTGTCTGAACACTCATAAGGGTGATATTTCCAGTGTGCTCTGCGGTACCGCCCAGGGGCCCCGGCCAGGACACCGAGTGGGCGAGGCGGAGGCTTCCCGGCCTGGGGTTCGCTGGGGGGTGCCTGGGAGGGACACGAACCTCGGATAAAGCAGGGAGGCCTGCAGCCGCAGCCGGCACCCAGAGCCCTCTCTGCCCCGTGTCTTCCTCCCAGGATTCATTTGTGCATCAGCCTGTCAGCTCCTCAGTAGCTTAGTTTTCAGCCCTGCTCTCCGCGGGGAGGCCGCGTGTGCAGAAAGCACCTGGCATCCGGCTTTGTCGCGGAGGGTCACTTACGCTGACATACACAATCGAGGCTCCCTGGTGGGAGATGCTGCGTGTGCACGCTCCCCGGCCACTGGGATTTCTTCGTGGCCCCCAAGTCAGCGCTTGGGGCACTTAGCTGTCCTTGCAGTCCTGTGCCGAGGCGCAAACAATTCTGTCTTCCCATGTGCTTGCTCTCCCAGCTGGGGGGGAGCAAAGTGGCTCCGTGTTTGTGTTTCAGCCCAAACTGTTAACCAGGGTCCTTGCGGTATTGTTAAGTGCCACATTTTTTTGCATTTTTGTGCTTTTTGTGAGTGACTTTGCCGTGTGAAACGGCCCCAAGCCCAGAGCTGCAGGGCCGGCTCGCGTTCCCAAGTACAAGAAGACGTGTTGTTCCTTATGGAGGAAACCCGTGTGTCTGATGAACCTTGTACACGAGGGGGTTATGGCGCTGTTGGCCAAGTTCAGTGTAGATGAGTCAACATCGTGTGTTAAATACGGTGTCTTGAAACAAACGCACGTGACAACAAGGTTATGTATTGATCGGCTGTGGCCAGAGGCTTACAAGAACCTAACCCCATTGTTTCCCCTAGGAGCGGTGGGTTCATATTCAACAGCTCAGTGTTCGCGGTGACTTTCTAGAACAGGAGTGCTATAGACGGGTGGCGAGGCCCTCCCGCGGTTCCTTGTGGTGGGCAGGGGGCCTCGACCTGCTCCATGGAACCTGTCCGTGTGCTGCCTTGGCGTGGGGGCTTGCTGATGGGAGCCAGGGTGTGGACCTGGAGGTGCAGAGATCACTCGGAACTGACCCAGTGGGCCCCGTCTAGGGATCAGGGCACTTCCAGCCAGGTTCCTGTCGCCTCTGTGGTGAGAGGGAGAGGGTCGGGGAGAAGGGAGTGTGGCAGGTCTGCTTGGCTGCCTTTGAGGACAGGACGGGCCACAGCCAAGGGCTGGGGGCCCCTCTAGAAGCCAGGAGAGGCACCAAGACCCCCAGCGCCCCTAGACGGGAACGCAGCCCCGCCAACGCCTTGGACTTGGCCCGGTGAGATCCATGTCGGACTTCTCGCCTCTTTAAGATTTGTGGTTGTATCATTTTAGTGTCTGGTCGTTGCGCGTTTTGTGCTGTTTGTCACTGGGTTTGTTGTGATTGGTTTCTGCAGCCATAGGTCTGCACTGTCTGAAAGCCATGTCCTGATAACGGTTTTCAGCTCCTCTTCAAGGGTGGGTGTGTGTGCACGCGTGCTCGTGTGTCTTGTCCTCCCTTAGCTCTCGCCTCCAACTTGACGGCCCCAGTCAGCCAGAAATTAGGACTGGTTCACTTGGCCAAGTCGACTTCTGGGTCACTGTGCTGAGAGCAGGTTCCCCCCGCAAAACGGCCGTCTTCGGCCAAAGGGCTCTGTGGAGGGACTCCGGAGCTCTGCGGAAGGCACTCCCTGGTTCCTGGATCCCACCTTGGTGACTTAAAAGCTGATTGATAGGAAGTCTTCCGCCGCCATTGTTTAACCTGAATCTGAAAACCGGAGCTGTGTTCAGGTTTTATGCCAAAAACACTGTTGGTGCCGCTGCCCTCAGGGCGGCGCCTCGCAGGACACACCGCAGGAGGGTCAGCAGCTCCTGCTGACTGTGTGGAAGGAAGTTGGCAGGTCTGGAGTCCAAGGGCCCCTCTCTTCCCATCGTAGAGCCTGGAGCTCACACTAGATGTTCTTTGCTTAATGACCAGACCACCCTGTCTCTAAGAGGGACACTTCAAGACCCCTCGAGGCATTTGTTTCCATGTGAGCCCTCAGCTCCTCTGTCCTCGGCATGAATTCAGATTCCGTGTCCCCTTGTCTGTGCCTTTCTTCACATCATATCCTGTTCTCCTTTCTGCATCAGTTTATCCTTCAAAGCCAGGTTCAGGGTCATGTCCTTTGTAAACTGTCCCTGGTTCTCTCCCCACAAGGAGAAAGTGGCTTCTCCCTGTGAGTCCCTTCTATTAATCTTTTTTGTGTGTGGTTTTATTAATCCTTTTCCCCGTACTATACTTGGCATATATAATGAATTGTTGAATGAATAGGGCAACCTTTTCAAAAGGGGGAAATCTGGCCTTCTGACTTTGACCCCAAATCTTCATCCCCATCCTGACAGAGCAGATCAGCTCCGGGCAGGAGAGTGTCCCAAACACGAATGGTGACTCAGTGATTGGAACAGGGCTGATACAGTAACACAGGGTCCTGTGACCAGTGCGGCAGCGAGAAACCAGGGATGATTCCCGAGGTGATGACCCTGGATTCTGGC
Organism: Neogale vison; assembly: GCF_020171115.1. Taxonomy (NCBI): domain Eukaryota; kingdom Metazoa; phylum Chordata; class Mammalia; order Carnivora; family Mustelidae; genus Neogale; species Neogale vison. Next base: position 221,480,202 of record NC_058096.1, read on the forward strand.
TTTGCATTTGAACGTGGGAGGAAGAAAGCAGAAGAGCTCACGGGGCTTTCTAAATGGGCGGCTAGAGCGAGTGCTGGAGCCTCAGGGCTGCTGGCTTGCCTTGCTGCAGTCTTTCCGCCCTCATCCAGGAGCCCAGACGCCGTGTGTCAGTGGGGTCTGTCCTTCCCGGGAACTGGAGGCGGCCCTGGGTGCTGCGAGGCGGCCCTGGGTGCTAGATCGGCATCAGGAGGTGGGGAGGGATTTGAGTGCGCTTACGGCTCCTAGCTTAAGAAGCAGCGACACCAGACATATATCATGGGGTGACAACGGAGCAGGAAGGCCACTAGGTTGGGAGGCCGGGCTCCTTTCAATGCAGAAAAGCATTGCTGAGGGGTCGGGTGAGTGGAAGCAGCAGAGTCGTCTTGGCAAATGCAGCTGCGCCTCCACCCCCAGATTGCGGGGCGGAGCTCTCATTCGCACAGCGTGAGCGCCGTAGCCAGGAGCGCGTGTGCATAACTAGGGGCGCCTGGGGGCTCCGTCGTTCAGCGTCTGCCTTTGGCTCAGGTCACGATCCCGGGTCCTGGGATGGAGTCCTGTGTGGCGCTCCGTGCTCAGCAGGGAGTCTGCTTCTCCCTCTCCCGCTCCCCCCATCCCCCAGCTCCTGCACGGGCTCTCCCGCTCTCAAACAAAGAATTGTGTATCGCAGCCGCCTGTCAACAGACATTCTTGCACCGTGAGCTTTCTGGAGTCGAGGTCCCGTTTCTGATCCCTCAGAGTTTCTGCTGCCGAAGAAGAGCTAGCGGATTAGCCTGCTGTGGGTGCAGTTTTTATCCCTGCCTGGCTCTGTGTGGGACCACGGGTCCCTCAGGAGGGCTCTCCTCCGGGAAGCCTTCCACCCCATTGTATGGGCCACATGGCGGATCCTGCTTCCGGACCTTGCCCGAGCCGCGGAACGATGCCCCAGCTGCCTGCACACAGCCCTCTGGCCGCCTTTCCTCACGTGGCCTGTCCCACCGTGACCTGCAGGCGTGCACCTATAGTCTGTGGGTTGTTTGGCTTTTTTTTTTTTTTTTTTTTTTAAGATTTTATTTATTCATTTGAGAAGTGGAGGCGCCTGGGTGGCTCTGTTGGTTAAGTGTCTGCCTTGGGTTCAGGTCATGATCCCAGAGTCCTGGGATGGAGTCCTGCCTCTGGCTCCAGGCTCAGCGGGGAATCTGCTGCTGCTTCTCTCTCTGCCGCTCTCTCTGCTGCTTCTCTGTCAAATAAATAAATAAAATCTGAGAGAGAGAGACAGCAAGGGTGTGCATGCACACGAGCAGGGAGGAGGGGCAGCAGGAGAGGGCGAAGCAGGTTCCCTGCTGAGCAGGGAGCCCGACAGGACTCCATCCCAGGACCTTGGGATCATGACCCAAGCTGAAGGCAGACGCTTAACGACTGAGCCCCCCAGGCACCCCGGTCTGTGGGTTTTAAAGCGCGCTCACCCGAGCCCGGCAGCACATCGTCCCCACCTCCCACCCTACAGCTGAAGAAACAGAGGCTCAGCAGAGTCCGCGTTCCTGCGAACAGTCGTGGCCTGGTAGGCAGAGGCGGTGTTTCTGCTGAGAGTGCCGGCCCGGCGGCTCCCGGAGGGCAGGGTGTGCGTGCCGACGTGCCAACGTGTATCTCTTTACGATCTCCACGGATATTGGTTACCCAAGCACCTGCGGGGATTCAGGCCCACGCTGCACCCCCCCCCGCCCCCCGCCGGCTCCTCATGGTGACTGCACCGCTGGCTGACGGGGCATCCTGGAGCAGGGAGATGGGACCAGGCTGTCCCAAGTGGCCTTGCTGGAATGAAGATCAACCCTGAGGGAGGGGAGGGGGCCCCTGGGAACTGCACTGGTGCATCGGCGGCCTGCGGCAGGGTCCCTGAGAACCTCCAAGTCCTGGGTTCGCCCCCAGTGCTAGGGCACAAGTGCTGATGGCTGTGTGTGTGTGTGTGTGTGTGTGTGCGCGCGCGTGCGTGTGTGTGAGCACGTGTGTGTGTGAGCGTGTGTGTGTGTGTGTGAGCGCGCGCGCACGTGCGCCTGGCCACGCATCCCGAGGAAGGACAGGCCCACCTGCCCTGGTCACTAAAGGGTGGGTGGCAGCTGGAGGGATGGGGCAGTTTGTCCCTGTGCCTACCGGGAACCACCTGCCTGACCCGGGCGGCTCCTTCCTCCTCAGCCCTGTTGGTGTCCTCATCTGTGCGGAGGCGCTGGATAGTGACTCTGAGACTAGACTCCTTCCGGCTCTGGCTTCCCGAGACCGGCTCTGCAGCCGACCCAGGCAGGTGTCGCTGGAGGGGGGCAGGGGAACAGTGGCCGGGTAGGGTGACAGAACGGTGGCACTTAGCACCTGGGCTGGGTCTGCTGTGCCGAGGGCCGCTGCTCGCCATGTGCTGTCCCGGGGTCAGCGCCTGCCCAGGAGCGTATATAGCCACACCTGAAGAAACCAGTCTTGGTGGCCGTGAGTCACCTGCCAGCCAGGCCTGCTGTCACCGCCCTGATGGGACAGGTGAGCAGTAGCGCCGGCTGACGGCACATTCCTCGGCATCCTCTCAGCGCTTCTGGCTGGAGCTGTGGCCGGGAGCTCCGCGTCGGAGCCCTGCCCACCCGGTGATGCCCGGCGCCCTGAGTGTGCGCCGCCCCGGCTCCCCACTCCCGTCTGGCGTGTTTCTGTTCAGAGGCTGTTCGCTGTCAGCCTTCCTCTCCGGCGTCCTGTCTTCCCAGTCCACAGACTGGTTGCTTTCACAGGGGTTCCTGTCACTGAGAAGTCACGCCTCTCCAGGAAGGGGCATCCTCTGAATATGAAGCAGTCTGGGACTGACTGGTCCAGATTTTGGTTTCCTTTTTTTCCCTTTCCTTTCCTCTCCTATTTGAGAGCGAGAGGGAGACAGAGACAGTGAGAGCACGCAGGCAGAGAGAGCACGAGTCAGGGGCAGAGGGGGAAGCAGGCTGCCCGCTGAGCAGGGAACCCGGTGTGGGGCTTGATGTCAGGACCCTGAGATCATGACCTGAGCGGAAGGCCATGGCTTAACCCACCGAGCCACTCAAGCACACAGATTCTGTTTTTCTTCGCAACTTTCATCAACCCTTGGCTGTCTGGTGCAGGAGCCCGCTGTGGGCAGACCTTGGGTGGAGAGCAGGGAGTTGGACTGGCTGCCTCCAGCCAGATTGCCAGCCTAACCCGAATTTCCCACATGCGGGCAACGGAAGGACGTTGGGGATACAGAGGCATGCTGCCATCCAGTCCGCTCCTGAGCCTGCTGCCCTCCCCGAGCCTCGCCGCCATGGAGTGGCGTATGAAGTCAGATCGAAGTGCTTCCTGTCGGTGATGGGGTTGCCCACTTCAGGGACACAGTCCAGTGGGAGTGAGGCGGGTGACGTCACAGAACAGAAAACACAGCCCGGGTGAGCTGGTCCCAGGTGAGGTCTGAAGGGGACAGGGACTTAAGAGAGGAGGTGCCAGTCATGTGCTGGGAGAGGTGACCACTGGCCACAGCACTCCCGTCTGGGTAAGGAGGCAGGCGATGGAGAATCAGGAGGGCTTCCTGGAAGAGGCAGCTTCTCATAAGTTAGGACTTTAGAAATGGAAGAGGTCTTAGAGACCAGAGAAAAGGCATCTGTGTTGCAAGAGGCAGGGGCCCCAGGCTTTTAGGTCAATCAGGGAATCGCCTTAGCTTGTCATGTTTGGGGTACACATGCCCCTCCTTGAGACTCTGGCCTGGGCGCCCAGCCTCTTGGGTGGTAGGCTGTGCTCACAGTGTTTGATACAGACGTTCTGTCGGTGCCTTTTGGAGGCCAGGCAGGATTTCCAAGCTGCTCTCTGGTCTCTTCCTGAACGGCTCCTCTTCTGTCAGCTCTGCCATCGCCACCAGACGAGTTTGCGGACCGCCCTTGTCGTCTCTGTGCGTGTGCAGACCCCCTCATGCTCTGCCGCCCTGACCGTGGCCTGGCCACTGGCAGCCGCTGCTCAGCGCATGCTCACTGATGTGAAGCCGGGCGGGCCTGGGGCTGTACTACATTTGTTTGTGGCTTGGGTGTTTCTTTCTGTAAGTTTTCATCTGAGGTTGACTTCCCGGTGTGGGACCTGCAGTCCTCCTGCCTCATACCCACGATGAGAAGACAGAACCCAGGAGGTCAACATATATACCCAGGCATTTTAGCCCGACCACGAGTCCCAGGGGTAATCCGTTCCTTGAGCAATTGCTAACATCTCAGTTGTTGGTAAAAACCATCTGTGTAGCCGGGGTGCCAGCTGGGATCGGGCCCAGTTCAGAGTCCCCTGGTCCGCAGGCCTCATTCCTTCCACCCGCCCTGGGAGGAGGCAGAATGAGCTCACAGCCTGAGCCCCGCGCCCGCCCTCCCCCAACCCCCGCCAAGTCTGCTGCTGCCCAGATTCCACACTTTCCCAGAGTGTGTTCTGGGCCGAGCCACAGTCAGCGGGAGGGTGAGAGAAAAGTCCCGCCCGACTCCTCCTAGGCGAGCAGGAGCACGCCGTGGGCCAGGGTCTATGTGAGGGAGACTGGTGGGCCCCGAGTGGCTCCAGGGGGCTCTGGCGTCGCACAGGGCCCTGTAGTGTTCCAGGAGCTTTGGTCTCCTGTTAGCCCTGAGCCGTCGGTATCGTGTGGAGTTCCAGAAGACTCAGGCCAAGGCCGGCCCTCAACTTTAGGTGTCAGGCATCAGGGCCAGCACAGTTCTCTCAGAGTAGTCCTGGATGGCTCTGAACTCGGGGCCTTGATCTGGCGTCCAGGAGCAAGTAAGGTCCTCCCGACCTGCTTACAGGGCCTGAGACGTGGCTCCGCACTCGCTGGTGGGAGGGCTGATGTTTGCAGCTAGCCTCTGAAAACGAGGAACAAGCCAGAGGAGTGCAGGGCCAGCCTCTGGAGTTGGGCCGGACTTAACTCTCCTGGGACTCCTGCCTGCTGTGGGCACACACACACTATGCTGCCTGGCTCCGGGCAAGGCATATCTTGGGGCCCGGTTGTCCCATTTATAAGGTAAAGATACCTACCCAGAGGCCACAGCTGGGCCAGATGGTTGCTGGAGGTCTTGGATGCCTCTGTCCCTTCTTCTTGGGGTCTCCAGGATGACAGAAGGGCCAACAAGGCATCAAGACCACAGAAGGTCATCTGTGCTGCCTGACCCCTCCTGAGCTCCTGCTCCGCTGGCTCCCCTTGGTGCCCAGGGGGTCCACTTCCTCCCCCAGATTCTGTGAGATCAACCAGGGAACTGGGGAACCATGGATGAAAGCAGGGACCAGTTCTGTTAAATGGCTTCTGCTTCCTTTTGGGGAAACTTGGCATCTTCATAGAAATCCCAGGATTGCTGATCTTTACAGTTGGGCTAGGGCCAACACTCCATTTCATGGACAAGGAAACTGGGAGGGTCCCCAGAGGAGCCCCGTCCAGGACCTTAGGCCACTGGCCCCCCACAGTGCGTGGGGAGGGTGCTCAGACCCTGGCTCCTGGCCGGACGGACCGTGAGGGGAAATCCCTGCCTGTGGCCCGTGCTGGCCAGCCTGCCCTCTCCCGCACCCTCCACGTGGAGCTGGGGCAGGAGTTCCTTGTTTACCCCATCTCCTGGGACTGCTGAGTCACGCTGCGGGGAGGAGCAAGGCGCTCCCCTCAAACCCAGAGGGCTGAGGCCGGCTCCATCACTTACAGGAACGGGGACCGAACAACAAGAAATGGCGCCTCGCAACTGCCCGTGTCTGCTCTGCCCCTCACTGTTCCTCCGCAGCATCGCGCCCTCAGATTTCTCCCCGTCTTTGGGGGACCCTGCACCTCTGTCTGTTAGGCACCCCCGGAGGCAGGAGGAGAGGCCGCCTCTCGAGCTGGCCCTTTGCAGGTGGGGAGAGGGGGAGCAAGAGTCCGCCCTTGGGTGGGCCTTGGGCCAGCCAGGCAGATGGTGTCCAGCGGACCTATGCAGCGGGCCGGGTTGGGTCAGAAAACAAGACACACGGGGTCCCCCCACCCCTGGAGCTGGCTGTCAGCCGGAGATGAATGTGGGATCCAAGGCATGTTGGCATGCGGAGTTAGGATGCGAGGTGCTCTGGAAGGCCTGGGGGAAGTTGCACCAGAGCTGAGGCCGCCTACTCCACATGGGGACTGGGCCGCGGTGGCGGACAAGGGAGCAGTCCCCGGGGCCGCAGTGCGGACAGGGTGGGAGCCCGGAGAGGGTGGCCGGCCCCGACATGACACGCGGAGGGTTCTGGACAGGAGGCGGGAGCAAGGCCCAGGGAGGGAGACCTGGGGAGAGGCTACCCGGGGTCCTGGGGAGGGCCGAGGAGAGTCTGCGCCAGGGTCGGAGCAGGCCTGGTCCGGGTGCGCGGGGGAGCTGCAGAGGCCCGCGCGGCCCTTACCGCAGATCCTGGGTTCAGTAGGCCCCGTGGGCAAGGAGTGTGACAGTGCAGAGCGGGTGGATAGACCGGGCTCTAGCAGAGTCCGTGAAGAACCTTCTTAGCCAGGAGCCGGGAGGGGCGAGGAGGGCAGCTGTCCTGTTGTCTGCCCAGTGGGAGCTTGTCCCCGCCGGGACTCAGACTGGCACTGTGGAAGCAGAGGTCAGGGCCTCCATATCCGGCCTCCAGTGCAACCCTCTGCTGTGTTCCGTCTCCGGGACAGCAGCACGTGGAGCCTCGTCATCTGGCTCCTCACTCCGCCGTGACGGTCACTGGGTGGTGGTCCCCTGTCTGCCTCGCCGCTTCCTCCTGAAGTCACTTCTTCCCAGTGGTCAGTGGCCAGCTCAGACTTTGGGGTGAAGGCAGACAGGTGACCTGGAGGCGTTTTCTTACTTGAGGGTCCCCTCTGGCATTCGGACAGCGTGTGCCAGGCAGGGCAGCGGCCGTTGGGACCTCGTGGGCCATTCAGCTCATCGCCTTCCAGGCAGCACAGCGTTTCTCTCCCCATGCCAGCCCAGTGTCCCGTCCGTCGTCTCCAGGAGCCGAGAGCCAAGCTGTCCCGAGCTGCGTTTGTGCCCGGTTGTGGGAGGCTCGAGCCAGCCCTGGACGCGACATCAAGGACCGGACCTATGGGTGGCAGAAGACCCCGGGGGTTTCAGCCTTCAGAAGCCTGGTCTGACCGAGGCCCTCCTGCCCGGCTCCTCGCCACAGCTTTGCTGGCTCTGTCCCCAGATGACAGCAGCCCCGCTCTGGCAGGGAAACCAGCAGCTGGCATGGCCCTATAGTCTGGGGGACCTCCGGCTTCAGCTTCTGCGCCAGCATTGAGGCCACCGCTGCCTTCTGCTGAGAGAATGCTCGGGCTTTCAGAGGCCGTGGTCCTTCGGCACCAGAGCTGGCGTCCCCAGGAAGCCCCGACGTGCCGCGTGCAGGGCTGTGTCTGGGTGCAGGTTGGCCCGCTGGGGCCTGAGCTGGTGGCCGTGGCGCCCAGCTGGCGGTTTTCCTGTGGCATCTAGCCTCACAAGATTATTCCTGGTTCATCATTGCCACCACGCCCTTCCACCAAGCTGCTTTTCGGAAAACACAGTCGGGGCGGCTGGGAGGAGAGCGCATGTGCGCCCCGAGTGTGCGCCCCGAGGCGTGAAGGGGGCTGGCAGCTCCGGGGCAGTTTCCGACTCTCGGGATGCCTCGGGGAGTTCTGACTTGTCCCAACCCTGCCTTCAGTGGGGGTGGTGACCTCTTCTCTCAGTCGCCTCCCAAATATTTACGGAGGACCTGTGACAGACATGTCGTGCTTGGGGCAGGAGCTCTCGGTCTTGCTCACATGTCTCCGTCCCGTCCTCCGGCTCCTCCCAGGAGGAGGAGGAAGGTTCCTGCAGGCACAGCTGGTGTACCCACGGGCTCCACTTCCCCGTCCCCCTCCCCCGCCTCCGTCACCCCAGGGCCCGGGCCCAGCACCACGGTCTCGTGGCCTTTGCTCTCAGAGCCACGGGGGAGCTCCGCCCTGCGCGGCAAGCGGCTCAGCCTCCCGCGGCTCACGAGGGCCCAGGCTTTGGCAGTTTCCCCGTGTCCCAGTGATGCCAGGGGCCGCTGGGGGTTCCTGGGTGGGGACGGACGCATCAAGAGGCAGCGGCTTGGGGCAGTCCGTGCACCCCACACGCCACCTCCCCAGAAGCACGCTCGCCTCGCCCTGCCTTTCCAGAAAGGGAGCCTGTTAGCCAAAGAGCATAGCAGCCGGTGTCTGTGCCAGCGCCCCCTCAGATGGGGGCCCGGGGGCACAGGGTGAGGAGGGAGAGCTGGGTGACGACGGGGTGTCACGAGACCGAAGACCGTGATGGAAACAAGAGGGGCTTGCTCTGCAGCGTTTGGCTCCGAGCCTTCCAGATGTTAGGAGGCGGCAGGGAGGGCGGGTGGAGTTGGAAGGGATGTGGAGGGAGTGTGTCTGTCCTCGGGCTCCATCCCCTCCCTCCCATCCCTGTGCCGTCATCCTGGCTCAGGAATGTCTCAGCTCTGCCCGGGGATCATCCCTGGGGCCTCCTGGGGCCTCCTGGGTCCAGGCATTGCGCACGCGGCATTCTGACCCCTCCCCACAGCCCTCGGAGGCCCACACGGGCCACAGGCTTCCCCCATATCCTACTGCCGCCCTCCCTCCAGCGCAGGACACAGTGCAGGTAGACTGGCAAGTCCGACAGGTCTGGGCACAGCACCCGTGTCCTCCACTTACAGTTCCACGGTCTCTTACTCCTCAGTTTCTTCATCTGTGAAATGGGCCAGCTGGTTCCCCCACCCTCTTGCCTGGCACGCAGTCGGCCAGGAACTGTAGCCCTTGTGCCCCAAACCTGCCTCTCACCCAGAACCCCGAACTCTCTGCCCACCTGGCCCGGCCCTGCCAGTTGGGGCCCTGCCCTTCAGGTCCAGCTGGCAGCCACAGCCCGCTCCCCTGTGGGCGTATTTACTCCTCCTTTGTGACTCTCTGTTCTCTGTGTTCTCTGCACTGCTCTTTCGTCAGACTCTCTCATCTCGCCTGCCAGAGCGGTGATCCCCAAGTTCAGGTCAGACTCTCGTGCTCCTTCTGTACCTGCCCCGCTTCAGACATCGGGCATCGCGTACTGTGGTCGTTAGCTGCTCGACCGTTGACCGGGCGTTAGCCGATCAGCCCCCGGCCTGACAGCCGTCGCTAACTGGAGCCGCTGTGCTCACATCTGAGAGCCGGGAGGCCTGTTCACCGGCCCAGATCCTCACGTGGCTCGTGAATGGCCATAGCCGGAGTGGCTGGGCCCCGACCCTTGAGTCCCCCTTTGCCCCGGGGCCCTGGTCCCAGTCACCTGTTCCATGCTGACAAGCAGCTTCCCCCCCTCTATGCCTGGCATGGCAAAGGTCATCCTGGCACCCACAGATGGGCAGGGAGAAGTTAGCTACATGGACACAGGAGGGGAAGCCTGGGCCAGGAGAGGTCAGGTGACCTCTGCTGTTACCCTGGGATGAGGTCCTGGAGCGCCGCAGTGGCCCCCAGACACAGGCGCAGGGCATGAGTAGGGACACACGCGGCGGCCCTGCCCGTCTCCGCTCCTCCTCCTCTCCCTCCTCCTTCCTCTCCCTGCCTTGTTTTCTCTTAAACCCTTACGTGATCAAAGCAGGTCTGCCCAGGTTACTGAGCCCGCAGACGGACCCCTTCATTTTCCGTGTCGCGCGTGTCGATCCGGTTTTCCTGCGGAGACGATTCAGCTGGAGACCGCTGTTGGCTTCCTCCTACCCCGCAGGATTCACACTGCTTCCCCAGCTGCCACCAAGTAGCCACCGTGGACCCGGTGACCAGCCCCCCATGATCCCCTCCCCCGCCCCCGAAAGCTGCTTCTCCTGCCCTTCCGTGTCCTGAGGCCGGAGCGGCTGCCCCTCTGGCTTGCACTCCTTTCGTGGGTCCTTGCGCTGCGTGTTCTGTTTCTGTCCCAACGGTCAGATTCCCTGCTTCTCTCCAGAGGTCTGGAATGATGACACGGGTCTCCGAAAGAACAGCCCCTCCCCCAGACAGTCTATTACTGATGCCCAGAGGCCAACCCTTGTGCCTTGACGTCATGTAGGTGCGCTGGGAGATCTGGCGCTGTTCCAGGCTCACTCGTCTCCCAGGTGCCTCGTTTGCAGGGGGTGCTGTCAGCGGACGCGGCTCCATTGCTCATAGACACAGGTGACAGGCCCCCAGGAGAGACCCCCTGCTCTAGCCCTTCGTGGACACAGTCACTGAGCACTACCCTGAGGCCCACCGTGCGGGCAGCACCAGTCCAGGGGCGAGGCGCTCGAGCCGGTCTCGGAAGGCGCAGGGACGCATCCGCTGGGCCGCGGGGAGCCCCCCTCGGAGGCCGCCGCCAGGTCCCACTGCCCGGCAGCCTCTTCGCAGCCCTGGGTCTCACCCCGTCGGGGCCGCTGAGGGCACAGACTGGCTCCTGACTGGGGCAGGGTTCTGGAGAAGGTTCTGGCCCAAGCTGGGCTTCGTGTTGGCTCCAGGGAGGCGCCGGCCTGACTTTCTCAGCCGCGGCCTTTATGGGGTTGGAGCCGGTGATTCAGGCTCCCATGAAGTTGGTGGGGCCTGGGGTGCTGCGGTTTGCACCCACTGCCACGGTCGTGGCCCTGCAGGAAAGTGGGCGCTGGTCCACCCTCTCTGCCTGTGCTCGGGGTGGGGGTGCCGTGGCCATGCAGGGCTCGGCCAGCGGGCGACCTTCCATGCTGGAAGCCCGTGGGCGTCCCTGGCCGATCTCTGGTGTGGAGAGGAAGAGCGGGCCCCACCAGGCACCATGCCTGTTTCTTCCTGCCCCGCGCGGGAGCAGGATGGGGCTGTAGGGAGTCCGACCGAGGACAGGTGGGAAGGGAGCTTTGGGTGCGGTGCAGGTTCTGCGGGGGGCAGGTTATTTCCGAGGGGGCGTCTGCTGCTCTCGTTGGATCTGAAAATGTGTGTGTGTTCTTCCTGAGCAGGAACGGGATGTCAGGATCATGGCCTGCCCTGTGGGCAGGGCCCTTTGGGACCCTCCCAGCCCCTCCGCTCGGGCAGCATCCCAGCCGCTGGGCCTCCAGGGCTGGCTGCTCGGCGACAGGAAGCCCCGGTCCCTAGAAACACCTGCTCCTCCTGCCCCGAGGTGCGCGCTCGTTACCAACACGTGCAGCTCTTCCCGCGGGCCGCTCGGGCCCCTCGGCCAGGCACGGTCTGCCCCCGGCGAGGCCCCCACTGAGAGCTGCTGCCCTCCGTTGCTACAGTTGGCACGTGACTTCTTTGATTTTCCCTTTTTCCTCTTGGCCTCTTGACATCCTTTCATCCGTTTGTGCCGGTCCGAGACTGAGCTCTGAAGAGAAAGGACGTGGGGAATGGTCGTCTGCTCTGTGAGGGCCTTGAGCCCGGAGCTCCCAGGCGGGGTGAAGGGAGACTAGTAGGGACCCCGCATGGCCTCCTGTGTGCCCGGGTGCAGGGACAGCCCGGGAAATCCAGCCCCACACGTGCTGCCTGCGGAGCTGAGCGCTCTGGGGAGACGGGGAGGCGCCCCTCACGCCCGCCCCCTCCCCAGCCTGCAGGGTCTGCCCGTGGCCCTCCGGTTAGGGGAGGGCTGTGGCTCCTGCCTGTGCGACCTTCCCTGTCTGCCCCGCGCCGTGTCCTCCTGCACGGAGCAGGCCGCCATCCTGGGGCCCCGGAAGGTGTGGTTTTGAGCACTTACGCTTCACCTCCCTCCCAGTTCACCAGAAGAGTCCGGTCTCACGTCAGGCAGTGAACTCATTTCCCTCTCTGGCAACCACTGAATTTGAGAACGTCCTGTTCTACCGTCATCAAAAGAAGTGAAACTGTCCCACGAAATAAAGTGGAACGCCCCATGATGGCCCAGGGAGAGACCAGGGTCTTTCCTTATGGAGTGACCAGCAGGAGCCCGGAGGGCAGCCCCTGTCTGTCCTGCCGGGTTCCCTAGAGGATGGCGCATGGCCTGAGCCACTGCAGGTGGCGACAGTCACCAGGCAGAGCCTGCACCAACCCTGCTTCCTTCCTGTCCCCGTACTGCAGCGGCCTTACCGCTTGCCTGCACTACAGGCCCCTCCTGACTCCCAGGGTCAGCCAAGTAGAAACCCCGACCCACTGGCGCACAGACGCTGTCTGCTCCGGATCCGGGGGTGGGGGGCACAGGGCGATGGCCTGCATCGTCTGCACGTCCGTTCAGCCGCAGGACCGCCTCCCCACTGCAGATCTGCTCGCTTCCCAGAGGTGCCTAGGGAGAATGTGTTTCGGGGAAGTGCTGGCCCCTGGGTTCCAGGATTCCTTCCCGAAGAATTCAGTGCGGGAAAGGGAGTTGTGTGACCCCTGAGCAGAGTTATTCTGGTGAACCTCATTCCCACACGGAGCCGAGCCATGGCATCACTGTCCAGGTGTGGGCCTCTGAGCCCTGAGAGAGAACGTCACTCAGCTGTGGTCGGCCCCATGCGAGTCTGCAGGGGTGGTGGGCCCTCGAGGGGGTAGGCGTGACCAGGGAAGGCTTCCAGCAGGAGGCGCCACCACTACTCCCCCCTCCCCCGCCACCCACCTGGCCGTCAGCCACACCCCTGGGAAGCCATCCTGGAGGGCACACCCCTTCAGCAGCTGCCCTGGCAGTGGACATGGCTGGAAAGCATAGTCGGGCCTTCTCTCTGAGGCTCACACTGGTTTCCCTCCTTCTGTCTCCCAGCTGGTCAGCGAGAAGGTCGGAGGGGCTGAAGGGACCAAGCTTGATGAAGACTTCAAAGAAATGGAGAAGGTACCAGGAGAGCTGCTGCAGCTGCCTGAAGCCCAGCTCTGTCACCCTCCCAGGCCACAGCCACACCACAGCTGGGTTGCGACGGGTGGGGGCGGGGGGGGGGAGTGGGGTGTCCCGGATGGATGCGCATCTGGCCCTGGGAGGCAGGGGGCGGGGCAGGGGCAGGGGCTGTCCAGGGACTCCCAGTCCGGCCTCCGGCGCCCCAGGGGTTGTGAAAGCCCACACCCCGCCTCTCTCGGCAGAAGGTGGATGTCACCAGCAAGGCCGTGACGGAAGTGCTGGCCAGAACCATCGAGTACCTGCAGCCCAACCCAGGTAGGGGTGCCAGCCAGCTAGAGGGTCTGTGTCAGCCAGGAGCCGCCGGTCTCCAGAGCCGAAGGAGGAGCGTGTGGGCTCAGAGAACTGAAGTGCCCGGGAGTAGGCAGGCGGGTTTCATGGGGGGCTGGACCCAGGGCTGCAGAGGTTGCCCTCAGAGTCCTGTGTTTCCTTTCCTCTCCATCCGGCAGCTCTTGTTCTGTGTGGCAACCCTAGTCCGAAGTCCCCCCCACAGCCAGTAGTCCCCGCCGGAAAGGGCATCTCTCCCACCTGACCAACTCTGTGCAGCAGCCCAGTCGGGTCTGCTCGAGGCCCGCGCCAGGGACAGAGCTGAGCGGGCGAGGCTAGCACACACCTTCTCCCCCGTGCCAGGCACCTGTACACACCTGTGCCTGCCCACTCACTTCTCTGGGGTGCTAGTCCCCAGGCCCGGAGGGGAGCTTCTGGGGTTGGAGCTGTGCTCCAGGATGCAGAGGCCCCGAGGGGCCCAGGGGAGCCGATCACCTGCTTATGGCCAGGGTGGGCAGAGGTGGGAGGTCCGTGCAGGAGATTCTCCTCGGATCCTGGCCATTAGCAGACCCAGGAACTGAGGTTCCTTGGGCCAGGGCAGCGCTCTATAAGAGGGTGTTGGGGACAGGCAGCCCGCAGCGCTGGCAGAGTGCAGGCCTGTTCTGGAGAGACTGGCTGCAGGCCTACCCAGCCCGTTCTCTTCCAGCTTCACGGGCCAAGCTGACGATGCTCAACACGGTGTCCAAGATCCGCGGGCAGGTGAAGAACCCCGGCTACCCACAGTCGGAGGGCCTGCTGGGCGAGTGCATGATCCGCCACGGGAAGGAGCTGGGCGGCGAGTCCAACTTCGGTGAGGGCTCTAGAAGGCCAGGCTGGAGGGCCAGAGCGTCGCGCTGGAGGGTGGGATGCCACTTCCCCGCCATGCTCCAGAGTCCTCTACGGTGCCTGTTAATTCCCTGGATGAGGGCGACGGAAGCTCCCAGAACACCCTTCTTTCCTCTGTGGGGATGAGCAAGGAGCGGAGTGTTGCCGCTGGAAAGCCTGCCCTTGAGCCACAGCTAACGTGGGCGAAGCCGCGCGTGGGGGCGTGGGGGGGGTTGAGCCCCGTCATCCCTGGCTCCTCCTGGCTGGTGGGCTCAGATTCAGACTTCAGGGACCCTTGTTTGGTTCTGAATTCTGGCATCTGGGCCCTGGGGGGTGAGGGCAGGTTCGCAGTTGGGGGTATCTTGGACCCCAGGCCCCGGCCTCCTATGACCGCTTCTCCCCTACTCCCCCCGCCAGGGGACGCCCTGCTGGATGCGGGGGAGTCCATGAAGCGCCTGGCGGAGGTGAAGGACTCTCTCGACATCGAGGTCAAGCAGAACTTCATCGACCCCCTGCAGAACCTGTGTGACAAAGACCTGAAGGAGATCCAGGTATGCCCCCCCCCCAGCGTGCCCGCCCTCACCCGGCGCAGGTGCCTCACAGCCCCGTCCCAGCGTGCCGGCTTCCTGGAGCCCCAGCACGTACCTCACAGCCCTGCTGCTCCCCCCACCCCCCAGCACCACCTGAAGAAGCTGGAGGGCCGCCGCCTGGACTTCGACTACAAGAAGAAACGGCAGGGCAGGATCCCCGACGAGGAGCTGCGCCAGGCCCTGGAGAAGTTCGAGGAGTCCAAGGAGGTGGCCGAGACCAGCATGCACAATCTCCTGGAGACCGATGTGCGTCTGGGCCCTTCCTGGGGGGAGACTGCCCAAAACTGGGGCCGTGGGCGGAGGCACGCATGCCTCACCGGGAGCCTGAAGGGGCAGCCGAGGGGCCTCCCCCGGCCCCGTGGAGCTTTCAGGTCTCCTCCAGCAGCAGTGCGGGGGTCAGGCGGAGGGGGAGGGTCCCGGTGCCGGGAATATTCTGGCAAGACTCCCTGAGAGAGGCGGCCTCGCGGGCGGGGGTCCCCGGGGGCCGGCCGCTCAGCGGGCCGCTCCTCGCAGATCGAGCAGGTGAGCCAGCTCTCCGCGCTGGTGGACGCCCAGCTGGACTACCACCGGCAGGCCGTGCAGATCCTGGACGAGCTGGCCGACAAGCTGAAGCGGAGGTGAGCGCCGGCCGTCCCCGCGGGAGCCCCGTCGGGCCTTGTGCTGCGCCCTGGACGCCCAGAGCCGCTCCCGTGGGTCCCTGGGCCGGCCCTCTGGGCTTCCGAGACCCCACCGCCAGCCTCCGCGACGGCCCAGCCCGGCTTGGGGTCCGTGTCAGAGCAGGGGGCCGGCTTCTCTTCATCAAGAGATGAAGGCTGCGTGCGCCGGGTGGGGGCTCCAGGGGGAGCAAGACCACCTCACAGGGGAGGTTGGAGTGACGGAGGCTGAGAGGCCGGAAGAAAGAGACCTTCCAGAGCTCCGGGCCTGAGGGGGTGGGTTACCCGGGGCAGGGGCAGACGGCACTCCCCTCTGAGGGCCACGTCCCCAGGTGGGGTGGGCACGCCCCGGGGCTGCAGGCTTTGGCAGGACCTGGCCGGTTGGCAGCCTCCGAGCAGGGTCTGAACTGGGGGAACCGACCGACTGGGAGGCCCTTTGGTTAGACCCGTTGGGCCTCTGCGTCCAGGCCGGTCTCAGGGCTCCTCCTCCTACCCCAAGTCCTGGGCAGCAGCATCAACGGTGGGGCTGGGGTTGTCCCTTCCCCTCGGCATGCACAGGACTCGGCCCCTGCTGGCTGCCCACCGCTGTCCCTCCCTGCCTGCAGGATGCGGGACGCCTCCTCTCGTCCCAAGCGGGAATACAAGCCCAAGCCTCGGGAGCCCTTCGACCTTGGGGAGCCTGAGCAGTCCAACGGGGGCTTCCCCTGTGCCACGGCCCCCAAGATCACACGTAAGCAGTGGGGAGGGGCCACACAGCCTGCTGCTCCGTCCAAAGCGCAGAGCCAACCGCCGCCCCTGCCCCCCACCCCGGGGAAGGGGCCCAGCCCGAGGTCCTCAGCCCCCCTTTCTGCTTTGTCTGCAAGCAGCTTCGTCATCTTTCCGGTCATCGGACAAGCCCATCCGGACCCCCAGCCGGAGCATGCGTGAGTGTCCCTGCGGGCACTGGCCCTGCCCTCACAAGCTCCCCACTGCAGTGTGACACGCTGCTTTCTGGTCTGTCCAGAAGGACCCTTCCCCTCCTCTTCTCTGGTGGAAGCAGACGCCCCTGGGATCAAGTCCTCTTGGCCCGTCTTGGGCAGGGAAGGAGTTAGGCCCTGGGGCCTACACGGCACAGCACGGCATCTCTGGCTTCCCCATCCACAGCACCGAGGGTGGCCAACAGCTTCTAGGCTCTCTGACGGGCCGCCTGAGGGCTTCTGGTCATTCTGTCCCCCTGATGCCCCTGGGCATCCCCAGCTCCTCCCAGGCGTGTTTTGGTGCCGGTGGATGGAGCCCATTTCCATCCCTCTTGGCCCTTGGCCCTCCTTTCTGACAAGGCCGGGGGACGTCAGGACCAGCGGCAGCTGTCCTTCAGGGGACGCAACCAGGCTGGGGTGGGGTGGGAGGGGGCCCGGGGTCTGAGCCGAGCCTCTGCCCCCAGCCCCCCTGGACCAGCCAAGCTGCAAAGCGCTGTACGACTTCGAGCCGGAGAACGCCGGGGAGCTGGGCTTCCATGAGGGTGACGTCATCACGCTGACCAACCAGATCGACGAGAACTGGTACGAGGGCATGCTCCACGGCCAGTCGGGCTTCTTCCCCCTCAGCTACGTGGAGGTGCTGGTGCCCCTGCCGCAGTGAGGCCCGTCCCCACGGCCTGCGTCCCAACTGCCTCAGCAGCCAGGGCTGTGCATCGGCGCTCCTGGGGCTGGGATGGGGGGAGGCAGGGCCCGCCGCCGCTAGCGCGCGTCCACAGCCTCCTCTGCAGGCAGCGGTCTCGGGCCGGGCAGTATTTTCCCTCCCCGTCCCCGCTGCTCCTGGACTGCCTCTCCCCAGCCCTGTGCCCCGAGGGGGCTGACACTAAGGTGCTCTGAGAAACACTAACTTCCTCCCGCCCCTCCAGGAATGGGCATCTCCAGGTGTGCCCCCTCACTCACACACGCACACGTGTGTGTGCACACATGCCCTGTCCTGTCCCTGCTTTGTCCCCTCTATTCTGGGCTGTCCCCCACCCCCCAGGAGACCTGCTCTTAACAGGGTAAGCAGAATGTCCGCGCCACTGGCTGTTCTGAGCAGGACGCCTAGCCCAGGCTCACCAGCCGGCTTTTAAATGACCCCGCAGCACTCCTTCCCAGCCCCAACCCCAGGGTTCCCCAGGCCTCGGCACACCCATGGTGCCACCTCCCTGGGGACACACAATCCTGGGGTCCTCAGGGTTCCCCTAAAGACTGACCCTTTCCTGAGCAGCCCCGGAGCTGCTGGCGTCTCCCTCTGCAGGGCGCTCAGCTCTGTACAGTGGCGCCCCGCCCCCTGCGTCCTGCACCCTCTCCTTAGTTTCCATGTGCAGGGTGCCCCAGACAAGCACACAGACGTTTCTCTCTGGCACGAGCTGCCACCACCAGCTGTGCACACGGCACACACGTGTGCACCACAAACGGGACCACAGGAGTCTCCAGCCTCTGCTCTGCTGAAGGTCAAACAGAGGCTTTGATGAATGTTCCCAGACCTCTGGCTGCTGGGACTGACCTCAAGAGGGTCCAGGCACCTCCCCCCTCCTCAGCCGGCCGCTGTCCCTGCTGCTGACAGCGGCCCCAGCCATGTCCCTACAGACCCAGGCAGGCGGCTGCCCTGAGCAGCAGAGCCCAGCCCCGCAGCCACTTCCTCTCTCGCCTAGTCCAAAAATCGGCTCAACTCGGGGACTTTGGGACTGGATCACATTCCCCTCCTCTGATGACTCAGCAAAGCCCTGGGGACACCAGGCTCTGCTCCTCCTTGAGCCCCCCCCCACCATTGCCATTCGTGGGGGGAGGCACTGACCTCCTGGCAAAGATGACCAGCATCGCCTTGGTCACAATCGAGGGCAGATCAAAATGTAATCCGGATTTTTTTTAAAAGTATTAAATGTTTCTTTCTAGAGCCTCTTGCTTGGTTGAGGTGCAGGGTGGGTCTTCCCCCAACTCCTCTAGACCCCCATAGCTCCCCTGAGGGGACTTCTGTCAGGGCAGGGCCCACTCCTGGGGTGGGGACCCACCCCCCAGGAGCCGGGTTGGGACAGCTGGCCTCTGTCCAGCTGCACGACACGTGTCCCCTCCTGCACCGACCAAGGGGCCATGCCACCCAGACAGCCGCCCACGTGCCTGGTGACCAGGGCGGGGAGGGGGCACCCCCCAGGTGAGACACACGCCCAGGCTCCTGGCTTCTCCCCTTTATTGCTGCACCACAACAAAGCCCCCGACCCATTGCCCCTCAGCCGGAACCACGGGGGGTTCGGAGGACGACCTCGGAGGCGGTGCCTCAGCTCCCTTGTTTGAGAAGGCTGTAGACCTGCTCCAGTACACGGCACAGGCCCTGGTCCTTGGGTGTCCTGCTGGCCAGGGACATCTGAAACGAGCAGGGCTGGCACCTCAGGGCTGGGCCCCCTGGTCCTGGCGCCCCCCGCCCCCCGTCCCGGCAGAGGAGCTTTACCGACAGAGGTACACAGTAGCGTCCGGAGAGGGAGGTTTTATTTTTAGAGGCGGCGGCCCACTCGTGTGTGTCCTGGGTTTGGGCCGAGGAAGGGGGTCCTTTCTGCCCATTCCACGTCCTGCTCTCTCCCCAGCTGCCTCCCTGCCAGGATCTCACGACCTCACACCCCCTGCATGGGGAGCCGCCCCCCCCCACCCCCACCCCACCAGCCCAGTGACAGGGTGGAGGGGACCAGTGGCAGCTCCAAGCTCTGGTCACTCTTAAGTTTGAACAAAACAAACAAGCATGCAAAACTGTTTCTCTACCCAGTGGAGTTGAAAATGCTGTCTGAGAAGGACTTCTACGCCGGCAGTCAGTCAGACACCCTCCCCAAGGCCACCAGGCCCTCAGGAGTCCGCCTAAATGACTGTAGGGCCAGAGAGCTGGAGAAACCCTTCAGGGCATCAGCCGCTCTCTGGCGACTGCGGCTCTGGCTTGGACCGAGGCCCCTCTGTGCTCCCTGCGGGCGCGTCGGCTGGGAGACGCCCACGTACTTCCCTCCAGCCTGTGCTCCCCAGGCCTTTATGCCATCATCTGTCACCACCCACCTGTGGCCAAACCAGACTCCTTTTCGTCAGCTTTCGGTCCAGAACAACTTAGGACACCCCGTGTCTCAGGCGGCATGCCCATGGATAGATCCTTGGGGGCCCTCCAGGAGCTGTCTTCCTCAATGGGCTGGCAGGAGGCTGGGGCATGAGTCTTACCTTCAGCTTGTCCAGGTACGTGTGCTCCTGGCTCCAGGGCTCCTGGAACTTCACGAGGTCCGGGGCGCCCTTGTAGAACTCCACCAGCAGCATCTAGAGGACAGGGGGCCAGTGGAACCCCCTCGCCCTGCCTTCCCGCACCAGGCGCTCGGGATACAGCAGCGAGCCACCCCTTGGGGGGCTCCTGGTCCTATACAGCACACCAGAGCCACCCAGGGCCCCAAGACAGACCACGGAGGAGCACCCCCAGAGGGAAATGAGGGAGGCACCGGTGATTGTGAATTCGTACCCCCACCCCCTTGTATAGCCTCCTCCCAAGCAATAGCTGATCGGCAGTACCACGGTGACCTACTAGCTGTTTTTAAAATGGCTGTTGGAACATGGGCCCTAAAAACATTCATCTGGCACTGCCGGAAAGCCCTCACTTGTCTTCATTTGGACAAGTGGGGGCACATGCAGAGGCACGAGGCAAGTTCCGGAACAGCAAGGGGGGGGGGACGACAGGTGGGCAAGAACCTGGGACTGGAGAGGCAGTCCCTCTCCAGGGCATTCAGCCACCCTGAGTCCTGCACTATCGCCACAGGCCAGCTGGGGCCCTAAAGCCCCACCCTCTCCTCTCTGGGGCCCCGCCCACCCCACCCTCCTGGGAGTGAGCTCACCATCTCATGCAAGATGTCATTAGTCAGGAAGTTGTCCTGGACGTAGGCCATCTCCACGTCCATGGGGATGCCGTAGTCACTGGGCCTTTGCTGTCAGGGACACACGCCAGTCACCCTCAGCCACCTCCAGCCCTCTGCATCCCACGAAGGATGTGCCCTGGGCCAGCAATCGGCCAATCAAGACCCCAGGCCCGGCGGGCTCTGCACCGCGACCAGGTTCAGGGCCACATGGCCCTGCCCCCAGCACAAGAGGCCAGGAATAGCTCTCCAAACCCCATTCTGACCCCAGGACAGGTTCGGGAAGGGGACCGTCTCCGTAACGCGGGCAGCATGCTCCCCATGAAGAGGGCCACACCTCTTCAACATCCCTCACCGCCCGAATCTCAGTGCCAGGGTTATGCTCTCATTTCACCCGGGACGCTGAGGCCCCGCCCCCGCAGCGCCGGCCCCGCCTACCTCAGGGGGCGGCATCACCCAGAACGGCGAGATCTTGGACTCAGGGCCAGGATTGCCAGAATAGTAAGGGGCTGCAGGAGGAGAGTGAGAGTGGGGGCTGGGCGGGGCTGGGGGCTTGGGGTCGGCGGCCCAGGGTGCCACGCACGCACGCACGCACGCGGGGCCGGGCCGCCGCACTTACAGCAGAGCAGGGCGAGGCAGGGCTGGAAGCCGTTGCTGGAGCCCTGCAGGCGCAGCTGGTAGTCCATCTGCGAGTCGATGTCCTGCAGCGACGGCAGCGCGGGGCTGTGTGGGTGGCTGTGGTACCAGCCCACCAGGGACAGGCCCCGCAGGAGCAGGCTCTGGTAGATCTGGGGGCACAGGCGAGGCTGGGGCGGGCGGGGTGCACACCGGGGGGCTCTACCAGCCCGTGTGTGCACCCACCTGCCGCGCTCAATCCCCAACATGAGGCCAGCACTACCTATGTGCTTGGTGTGTACCAGGCCTGGGGACAGTGGTGTCCCAGACCCTGCCCCCACCACCCTCCGTGAGGCCAAGGGAGGGGGGCACAGTCAACAAATCCCTTTTTAAAAATGCACCTGTCACCAACCAACGGCTAAAGTTTACTGGGGGCACTGCAGTATCCCTAGTTCAGGGAACAACTCCCGGCACCCAGTAGGCGCCCAAATAGTTAAACAAGCAGCGAGGTGTGTGTGTGTGCACTGGAGCAGGCCAGGCGTCTCCAGAGGCCTGAAGCAAGTAGAGGCAAGCGCTAGCCTGAGGACCAAGAAAGGCAGGGGCCGGGAGACGGGCGCACCAAATGCACGCCTGTTCGCATGCCCCGAGAGCCCCTGGCGGAGCAGGGAGCAGGCGGGCTGGAGCGCTCGGCCCAGCGCCAGGCACGTGCAAAGCCTCACTGTGCAAGCGCTATCAGGACGGCCCCTGATACACATCTGGAGACGGGGGTTCAGAGGGAAAGGGGGCCACCTGTGCCCAGAGAAAGGATGACCATGGGGTCACACACAGACACATTTGCACACGTGTCGAACTAGGACACTGTGCTAGCCACCAGAACAAGGTAGGCAAGACAGCTGTGTCCACCCTTGCCCTCCCCAGAGCACCCTGACCCCAGGTGTCCCCTCACCTCCTCTTCCATGGCGGCAGCCATATCCGCGTCCCCCAGGCGGCTGCGACAGGGGAAGGCTCTCAGCACCGTGAGCACTGCGCAGAGGCGGGGGGGAAGGTGTAGACATCAACCCTGGCCCCCAGCACCCCCCTGCCCGCTTGGCCCCAAATACCCACTCTGGCTGTTGATGTCCCAGCGGCCCCCCAGGTACCCCACGACCTCGCTGCGAGTCAGGTGGCTGTGGAAGTCCTGGGCAGGGGACAGACATTGGAAGAGTGGCTCAGGCTGCGGCCCCACCCCAAAGTCTATCCTCAGGCCCAGAGCCCTGGCGATGCGCAGGGCCCACCCCACCCGCCTCCGTCGGGACCTTGAGTGCCTGCCCGGGCCTGGCCCTTGGCCCACAAGGGACAAGGGGGCAGCGGGGCACGCACCAGCAGGAACAGCACGTTGCTGGAGACGGCCACGTTGAACGGCTGGAACTTGTTGATGGCAGCGAAGGACGTGACTTCCACCAGCGTGTGGGGGTTCCTGTCGGAGCCAGAGGGTCCCACAGCCCCATAGCTTCAGGAGCCAGCTCCCCAGGCCTCCGGAGCCAGCTCTGAGCACGGGAAGCCTTGTGCTCACCTACTTGGGGTCCCCCCACTCTCACAGAGCATGTGAACACGGGGTGGGGGGGAGACAGGTTGTATCTGACCGGGGTGCTCCCCCCACTCCCGCAGAGCACGAGTACACCGGGGGATGAGGGGGCGGGCACAGGGGTATCTGACCTGGCAGAGTCGCGACTGCCCAACATACAGTAGCGCACGGGCACCCGGATCTTGTTTTCCACCCGCTTCCCCGGGGGCGCGGCCTCTGCACAGTGTGGGGTAACGGAAAGAAGGCAGCATCAATGCCGTCCAGCCCAGAACCGGAAAACACAAGCCCAGGCAGCCCAAGAAAGGAAAACTTCCAGAGGCAGCTTGAAAAATCAGGCCGCAGAACGGAGAGATTGGGCGGCAGGTTAACAAATCGGGTAAAGGAGATTAAATGTCCATGAAGGGCTTAGGAAACCAGGTGAGGACCTCAGAAAACCAGGCTAGGGGCCAAAGGAATCAGGCGACGAAGCAAGGAAGTCCTATAGGGGGTCGTGGAAATCAGGCAGCAGGGGAAGGAAATTAGGCAGCAGGGCTGGGAAGTCAGCCAGGCAGAAGAAAGACCAGATCCATCCGCAGCCACTTCGCTCACCTGAGTTGTGCCGGTCTCCCGTGCCACCCTCTCCCCTCCCCTAAGCCCCTCACCTGGGTGGGGAGGCTCCAAGGGTCCCTTCGCAGGTGGTCTCCGACTCTTGTCCTCCGTCGAGACCCCCGCCAGAACCTCCTCCTCATCTTCCTCCATCAACAGCTCCTCCTCCTCCCCTTCACTGGCCGGGCTCTGGGGGAGTGGGGGCGAGGGACAGCTACCCAGAGGTCCACTCAGACCATAGGTGGGCCTGAGCCTTAGGTTCCTGCCATTGCCCTAGATGTCCACTAGAGGGAGGGAGGGAGCCAGCAGAGGCAGCCTATGGTTCGGCTGCAACTCAGATTTGAGAGCCTGGCAGAACATGCAAACTTTGCCTCTCCTTTTTACAAGCTGTGTGGCCTCCCGCAAGCACCCTGACCTCCCTGAGCTCTAGCCTCCTCATCTATAAAACCACACAATGACCTCCAGCTGCACAGGGACAGCATCCAGGTGAAATAAGATAATGCCTGGAAAGCCATTAGCATGCCTCTTGTCAATTCATACTGGGCAAGCAAGGGCTTACAGGGATTACGTTATCAGATTCTCTCAGTAATCCCTCCTACTGCTCTCCCTTTAACTGCCACCGCTGGGGTGACTTCCCAGTGTCCAAATCCAGCAGTCACGTAGTCTCTGTCCTCGCCCCTTCGCCATGATGTCTCACTGACCCTCCTTCTCTTGGGAGCTTTTCAGGGACCCGGCTCCCCTCCCACCTCTCCAGCCCCCTCAGTCTCCCACCCCTCCCCCGATGCCCAGGGTGGGTCCTCGGGCCTCTTCTCTCCCCACCTGCTCTGCTGCCAGGCAGCCTCATCCACCACCCGCTGGCCCCCCAACCGGTCTATGGCGAGATGATGCCCACAGTCCCGTCTCCAGCCCGGCCCTCCCCTGAGCTTAACTTGGGGGTCCAGCTAATCCTGGAGGTCTCTTTGCGGGGAGCTCTGAGGCATCTCACGCTCAGCTCGGCCACACTGCAGCCGACTGTCCCCCCACACCTGCTCCTCCCAATCCCCATTATCTCTGACAATGGCGACTCTAGCCATCTACTTGCTCAGAGCAAAATTGCCCTTAATACCAACATCTCATGTAGCAGCAAATCCCATGAGACCCACTTTCAAAATTAGCCAAAACCCGCCCACTTCTTCCCCATCCATTGTTGGACTGTCCCACCCCATCATCTCCCCATCTGCACCAGTTCAGTCTCCTGCATACTGGTCCCCAGCTCCCACCTTCGCCCCGCCCCTAGGCTGTACTGCATACAGCGGCCACCAGAGGGCGCCGTGGGCACATGAGTGAGGTCTGCCCATCCTCTGCCCCTAGCCTTCCCGGGCTCCCAAGTCCTCCCTGCCTGTTTCCAGCCTGCCAGCAGATCTCAGCCCTGCCAGCTAGATATACATATCTGATACATACGGGTACTGTGATCATCTCTATTTTACGTACAAAGATTTAGGACCCAGAGAGGTCCTTGGCTGGGTCCACCCAGTTGGTGAATATACAAAGATCTACTATTATCATAGCATTGGAAATTCTCCCAGATCTGGTCCCTGCCAATGTTCCCAGTCCCCTCAGCTCCCTAAGACACGTTAGCCTCCAGCTCCATCAGCTAATCAGGGCTCCGCAAGTGCTGTATTGCTTTCTAACCAACGTGGCTTGACGTGTCATTCCCTTGGCAAACTCTCTTCAGCTTGCTCTCACGAACTCCTACTCATCCCATGGGGCCCCAGCTCCAATGCCTTTACTCTGGGAAACCCTTATCCTTGCTCCAGGAGGTTGAGCAACGCACCTCATCGGCAGCAGCCGTGGGAATGTGGAGCTGGTGTCGCCGGAGCCAGGCTGCCTTGTACTTGTCCAGTTTCTGGCCCTTGTACTTGACAGAAGCCCAGCCGCACCCGGACTTCTTGGCCGGGTTCACCAGCTTTTTGCAGTGGGTTGCCCAGGCACTGGGAGAGTTGAACACCTGCCCAGTTTCCTGCCACACAATCCTCCCGTCCGGCTGCAAGTCTCCCAGGAACTTCTTCCCCTGCAGTAACAGCAGGGGAAGTAACAGCCCTGGCTGGGCCCAGAGCTGGACCCACCAAGACACCTCCAGGAAGCCCTCCCTGACGCCCTGCTGCTCCCCAGGGCTTGGCACCCACTTCCACTTACAGCGTCCCTCCCAGGAAGCCTTCTGGCTTAGGGACCTCCCAGCACCTGTGTGTCCATTATCACAGTGCTCATCAGCCTGGACTGAAAGTGTCCAGCTCTGTGTCTCCACCTTCTCACTGGACCACGAGTCCCCAAAGGGCAGGGACGGGGTCTGCCGAGTCCCCAACACGAAGCGCACAGCCAGTCGCAGCAGGCGCTCCATTCATAAACTGCTCCCACGCACAGACCCACAGCAACAGCAGCAAACCCGAAAAGCACTCCCGGGATACCAGGCACCCGGCTGAGCGATGTATTCATTTAATCCTCATACAACTCCGTGAAGGGGGGAAAAAAAAATCCCATTTTATATATGAGGACACTAGGATATGGAGAGGCTGAGCAAGGTGCCACAGCCAGGAAAGCGGCGGTGTCCTCTCCCGAGCTCAGTTTCTCCTTTGTGCAACGGGGTATTGGGGAAACGAGGTCCTCCAGTCCATAGGGGCTCCTGCTGGGTCTGCAAGCTCCGTGTTTCGGCTTTCCCTCCCCACACCCGGGCTCGACCGGCGGTCAGGAAGCTCTGGGTCTCAGTTTCCCCTTCCTGCCCCAGCCGAGATGGGATGGGGGTAGAGGCGCTCACCAGGTAGTAGATGGACAGCACCCCGGCGCCCGGCTCCAGCAGCGCATCTTTGAGGAGCACCCTCAGCGTGACCGCGCGCCTGGTGAGCGCACCCCCCGGCCCGCCGCAGCCCCCCGCCCCGCCCCCGACCCCGCAGCCGCCGCCTCCTCCTCCTCCTCCTCCTCCTCCTCCGCCGCCGCCGCCGCCGCCGCCTCCGCTGCGCGCGCCGCCCGCACCAGCCGGGCGCTCGGAGTCCTCGGCCTCCGCCTCGTCCTCATCCTCGTCCGGCGCCTCCTCGCCGGCGCCGCCCGCCGGGGACAGCGGCTCCGGAGCTGCGGGCAGCGACCGGCTGCATGGGCCCGCGCGCCCCCGGCCGCCCAGCCCCCGCGCCGGGTGCCCCCCGACCCCCGCCAGCCCCGCCAGCCCCGCCAGCCCCGCCGTACCTGCCATGGCCGCGCCGCCCAGCGCCCCGCGCGCCGCGGGCCCTTTCTTCCCCGCACGTGACACGGCTCCGCCCCGAAGGGGCGGAGCCCCAGCCTAAGGGCGGGCGGGGAGCCGGGGGACTCAGCCCTCCCGGACCACTCGGAAGACCGAGGCCCGAGGCTGCCTCCCCTGGGAGGCGCGTGGCAGCCTACGAGTGGGGAAACTGAGGCTCCGGGACTTCCGCTTTCGGGGAACTAGTGCCTGCCCTGGACGAGGCCTGGAGCTGCGGGCCGTTCAGCTCAGGGGGACGAGACGGGAAACGAGGGGCCGGAGAGCTCGGTCGTTGAGACCAGGGGGGAAACTGAGGCCCGGAGAACGAGCCAGAGTGCCCTGGGGCCGCAAGCAGAACCGGGAAGGGGCCGCGCGCCACGGTTCTGAAGCGTCCCGGCTGGACCTCAGTCTCTAGAGGGTTAACTTCCACCCCTGAACTGATTCCACGGTCGGACCGAGCCCAACAGCCAATTATAGGAGGGTCACTTAAACATTAACCAATAGGCAGCAGTCGCTGGATTCCCTCTCAGCCAATCAGTGTTAAGCTTCTGCTTCCGCCAAGCTCGTCTCCTTCGGCCAATCAGCAGGAGTTCCTGAGGTTCACGCATCCATTCAGTGGTAGGCGTTGGTCCTCCGGCAGCCAGTCAGGTCCCGGGTCTGACACGCGCCCGCCGGCTGGCGCGCCCCCCCTATTTCCCACGCCCCCTTGCGCTGGGTGTTAGTAGGCGGGGCCGGGCTGCGCGTCCGCGGTGTGGGTGCGTCCCTGTCCTTTGTCCCCGGTCCCTCTCCCGGGACCTTTGCTCCGAGGCGCAGCAGCACTTCCCAGAATGGGGAGTCCGCAGCCCGGGCAGGACTGGAAGTCCGGGGGTGGGGGGAGGCCCGAGCCTGCGGGGAGCCGCGGGCTGGGCCCGGCGCGGGTCTGGAAGGGGACAGGGCATGGGGTGAGGGCCCGATGTTCGGGACGGCGGTTGGAGTCCGACCGGACTGGCTCCGGGTCCTGCTCCGCGCTTCCCAGCCGCGTGGGCCCTCGCCGGTGTTTCTCGGGGGACATTGCTCATGCCTGCCTCAGGGTGTTGCAGATCCGGGCTGGACGTCCGGGAAGAGGCGGATAAACTCAACGCCCCTCCTGGAGTTTACCCCCGCGCCGCGCTCCCCACCCCGGCCCAGCCAGCGCGGGGCATCCCCAGCACCTCCAGACTCCGACCTTCGTCCGTACCCCATACCTTGCCCACGTTGTCTGACAGTTCCCAAGACCTGCCCCCGACCTCCGGCCTCTCCATCTGCCTCATCCAGCGTCTACCCTGGCCCCAGAGGGATCTTAACTAAAGGCAACCCTCCCCTGCTCTAAATCCTTCTATGGCTCCCCATTGCCTTTGATAAACAAAATTAAATGGCTGGGACCTTACTAACCATTTATGACTCCCCTTCATGGCAGGTATGGTTAGTCAGCTTTATAAGACAGTTCATCAGAAGAGATGACCAAGTCAGACAGCTCTTGAATGGATTCCAAAGGCTATTTTTTGCCACGTGTATAAAGTCCAGGCAGCCCTCTAAAGATGAAGGAAATTGAATTTACATCTGCCTTGGGCTCAGGTCATGATCCCAGGACGCGGGATAGAGCCCTGAGCTGAGCTCCATGTTTAGTGGGAAGTCTGCTTCTCCCTCTCCCTCTGCCTCTCCCCACCCCTTGAGTTTTCTCTCTCTCTCTCACTCTCTGTCTCAAATAAATAAAATCTCTTAAAAATTTATATCAAGGGGCGCCTGGGTGGCTCAGTGAGGTAAGGCCTCTGCCTTCGGCTCCGGTCATGGTCTCAGGGTCCTGGGATCAGGCCCAGCATGGCATGGGGCTCTCTGCTCAGCGGGGAGCCTGCTTCTCCTTTTCCCACTCCCCCTGCTTGTGATCCCTCTCTTGCTGTGTCTACTTCCCCAAGTTGGGGCTCAAACTCATGACCCCAAGATCAAGAATCACATCTTCTACTGACTGAGCCAGCCAGGCGCCCCTTAAATAAAACTTTTTTTAAAAGAGTCACTTGAAAAAAAATTTTCTTAAAGGGGGCATGTGGCTCCCTCAGTTGGTGGAGCGTCTGCCTTCAGCTTACCTCATGATCCCAGGGTCCTGGGATCCAGTCCCAAATCTGGGCTCCCTGTTCAGCAAGGAGCCTACTTCTCACTCTGCCTCTCCCTGCCTGCTCATGCCTGTTCACTCACTCTCAATCTCAAACAAATAAATAAAATTAAAAAAAAAAATCTAGGGGCGCCTGGGTGGCTCAGTGGGTTAAAACCTCTGCCTTCGGCTCAGGTCATGATCCCAGGGTCCTGGGATCAAGGCCCCGCATCAGGCTTTCTGCTCAGCAGGGAGCCTGCTTCCCCTTCTCTCTCTGCCTGCCTCTCTGCCTACCTGTGATCTCTGTCTGTCAAATAAATAAACAAAATCTTAAAAATAAATAAATAAATAAATAAATAAATAAAAATCTATACCTAAAAAAAAAAAAAAAATCAATGCACATCTGTCTACTAGCAGTGAAATCTGGAATGAAAGATATGATGCCGGGGCACCTGGGTGGCTTGGCTGGTTAAATGTTTGCCTTCAACTCAGGTCATGATTCCCGGGGTCCTGGGATCAATCCCCATGTTGGGCTCTCTGCTCCTTGGGGAGCCTGCGGATTCTCCGTCTTCCTCTGCCTGTCACTCTGTTTGTGCTCTTGCACTCTCTCTTTTTTCTTCTTCCTGTCAAATAAATAAATACAATCTTATTTAAAAAAAAAAAAAGAAAAATACAATGCCATTTGTAACTGCTCAAAAAAAAAATGCTTAGATATAAGTCTAACAAAACACACACAGGACTCGTATGAGGAAACTATACCTTGCTGATGAACAAAACCAAAGAGTTAAATAAGTGAAGAGACAGACCATGTCCATGGATAAAACACAACACAACAGGGGCGGGTCAGTAGAGCTCGTGACTCTTGATCTCCGAGTTGTAAATTCCAGCCCCACCTTGGGTGTAGAGATTCCTTAAAAAAAAAAACAAAAAAACAACAACTCAACATAGTAAAGATGTCAGGTCTTCCCCAGTCGATATACAGGTGCAATTCCTATCAAAATCCCAGCAAGATTTATTTTAAAGATCTTATTTATTTATCTGACAGACAGAGATTACAAGTAGGCAGAGAGGCAGGCACAGAGAGAGGGAAGCAGCCTCCGCAGGGCTCAATCCTAGGACCCTGAGATCATGACCTGAACCGAAGGCATAGGCTTAACCCACTGAGCCGCCCAGGCGCCCCTAACCCAGCAAGATTTTTTGGTAGGTTTAGGCAAGGTTGGGCTAAAGGGGCATTCAGATCTTCATGCTCTGTCCTGCTGTGCTCTCTCTGGTGACACAGCGCTTGCCACTCTGACACGTTGCTCCTCCCTCCCTCACATCCAGACCTTTGCTTAGGCAGGTCCCTCCTCCCAGTGAACTCTCTGTCCAGTCTCTGCCCTGCACTGAAAGCCTCCCAGTGGCTCCCTCCTCCGCAACTCCTGCAGACCTCCCAGACCTGCTGGGGTGACCAGAGAGGCTGGGATTTCCCTGGGACAAGCCTGGCCCAGAGCTGACAGGGGAGGGAGCTGGGGAGCTGACAGAAGAGGAAATTCCCTGGGAACCTGTTTCTCTGCTTCCTGGCCCAGCTGGGTCACCCACTGGAGGGAGAGGCCAGGCCATGGCCTCAGCCCTAAGCCCACCCCGGAACCCCAAACACAAGGGTGCTCTACCCTCACACTACTATGAGAGCTTTCTGGAGAAGAAGGGACCCCACGACCAGGTAAGGTGGGGCAGGGAGCTGGCACAGCTGGGCTCCTGGGTGGCCTAGAACTCTGCATCTGGCCAAGGGGGACGGGTGGGACTGAATGGAGCAGGGCGTGTGCCGGGGGCTGGGAAAAGTTCCGTCCACCATCAAGCTTCTTTCTCTCTCTCTCTCTCTGTGCCTCTCCCTGCCTGTCTCCATGGGTCTCCCTCCCGGTCTCTCTGTCTCTGGATACAGGAAGGATCAGGGACTTCCACCAGGAAATGGGAAGCCTTCGGACTCCCATGCCCCACCCCTAGTCCCTAAGAAACCATGAACCTCAGCTGCAGGGGTCAAGGCCAGGACAGGTGGCATGTGGGGACAGTGCAAGGTGTGGGGGCCACATCTGGCAGGACCAGATACTCCTTCCCCGAAGCCCCAGCCCCACACACACACTCATCTCCCGCTACAACCCCAAATACCCACCTGCTGCTTCCCCTGCCCACCCCCAGAGCCACCGTCATTGCCGTTCCCTCTTCCCTTCCTTGTGCCTCCAAGTGCCCACATCCTCCCCAGCCTAGACAGCATCGAGACCCCAGGGGCTCAGAAAGGCCTGGCCCCAGAGTGCAAGAACGAGCTTCACATCCCTGCTGTAAGCCTCCCTGACTCCCATGCCTTGGCAAGTGACTCTCTGTCTCTGGGCCTCCTTTTTCTCTAGTACAAAATGGGTACGCTAGGACTAGGGCCCTAGTCGAGGTTACAGGAGAGGGGTAGCCCTCAGTGGTCTGCGGATTTGATTCGACCATCACTGGTGCTTTACTGGCATTCACGCACCCAATTCTCACAACGACCCTCGAGGTGGGTACATCTCTATGGCCATTTTATAGGTGGGGAAACTGAGGCACGGAGCAGTTAAATACCGTGTGCTGTGGTGTATAGTGGGTCCACGAGGAAGCAGGTCTGACCATGCTGAATTTAATCACTTATTGCTCTGTTCCCAGTGCCTGGCACAGAGTAGGTCCTCGGTAAATGTTAAATGTATGTCTACACGGACAGATGGGTGGGTGGGTGGATATGCAGATGAATAGATGGATGGACAGATGGATAGGGAGGCAGACGGTTGCAGTGACAGGTGGATTGATGGATGGATGCTAGCTGTCAATATGAGAACTATCCTCGCTATCATTATGGACTAGAGTACCTTCTCCTCCAGGAAGTCTTCCCAGATTCCCACTTGGAGGGCCTTTCTCATCCTCTGTGACCTCAAGGCTCAGGGTCTGTCCTTCCTGGGGTACTAATTTCACTTCCCTAGAGGATTTTGGTGTCTATGTTTTCTGTTTTCCTTTTAAGTTCTTATTTGTTTATTTGAGAGAGGACATGAGGGGAGGGAGAGCAGAGGCAGAGGGAGAGACAGAATTCCTCAAGCAGACTCCCTGCTAAGAGCAGAGTCCTCTCCAGGGTCCCATCTCAGGACCCCGAGATCACAACCCGAGCCAAAACCAAGAGTCGGGCGCTTCACCAACTGAGCCATCCAGGCACACCACATTTTAGTATCTGTGCTTTCTTCCAGAAGATAATCTGTTTTGAAACAGGAGCCATGTCTCATTTATTATTTTGCCTGCAACCCAATAACAATATTGGGTGAGGAGTAGGTGTTCGGGGAATATTTCCTGGGAAAAAACCTAGAAGCTTACAGTACTGGTTGTGTCAGCCCCTTAGACCTCTTGAGAGTCGGGACATTTATAAATTAGAATCCTGGGGAGACATCCTGAATCTACAGTCCTTCTAGAGTCCAGAACCGTGTGAAATCAGGAGATTGCTGTAAATATCTATGGGTTGGACACGGAGAAGGGGGATGTATGTAGGTGCAGATGAGTAAACGGATGGATGGCGGATGGTTAGTTCAGGTCTCTTCTAGAGCTCCTACCTCTGTACACCGAGAGGCTGCTCTGGATCTCCCATTCCATCCAAGTTCTCTTTAATCCTTTCTCAAAGAACAATGGGTCCCCAGAAGCTGGGCCATGGATGGGGAGGGCCTCCCAGAGAAAGCAAGATTTGTTCAAAGACCCAAAGTGGCAATGAAGGAAACTTTGTGAAGATCTCAGGAAAGAGTATCCAGGCAGCAAGAACAGTCAGTGCAAAGGTCCTGAGACAGGAGTGGGTGTCCTGGAGGCAGCCAGAATTTGCCTTCTCATCTTCTGCTAACTTTGGTCCCCAGGATTACAAGAAGTTTTGGGCAGGCCTCCAGGGTTGCACTCTCTATTTCTATAACAGCAATCGGGACTCCCAGGTAAGGATGGGCAGGAGGGCTGGAGAGCTGATCTCCTAGCCCCAAGCTTGACCCTCAAGGACCAAAGACAGAGCCGGGGTGGTGTGGCCAAGCCAGAGGGCCTGGCAAGTCACAAGCCTGGCGCTCAGACTCCTGCTTCTGGATCCCCAGCATGTGGAGAAGTTAGTCCTAGAAGCGTTTGTGAAGCTCACGGATGAGGTGCCCTGGGAAAGTTCAGGAGACCCTGCTATCTATTTCAGCCTGGTCCTCCGGAACCAAGAGATCAAGTTCAAGGTAGGCCCGACCCTCCCTGCCACACTCACCATTCACACCCACTAGGATGGAGTCACAGGGGGTCTACCACTGGGGTGGTGACCCTGGGCGACTCACTTCGCTTTTCTACACTTTGGTTTCTACAACTGCAAACCGGGGTAATACAGGTAAAGTAGTCTAAACGGGACGGGAGCTACGCGGAGGGTCGCTGCCCGCCTGCAATGTTTCAGCCAACCTTACTGAGCACCTACTATGTGCCAGACACCCTCCCGGTACCGGTACCTGCCTTCAGCTCAGGTCATGATCCCTGGGTCCTGGGATCAGCTCTGGATTGGGCTCCCTGCTGGGGGTCGGGAGCATGCTTCTCGCTCTCCCTCTGCCCCTTCCCCTGCTCATGCTCTCTCCCTCCCTCTCTCTCAAAATAAATCTTTTTAAAAAGTCGATGTAGAAAAAACAAATAAATAAATGCTGATTCAGTGACATTAGGGGACAGCATCCCACATTACTAAGGACTTCGGTTCAGACATCCTAAATTAACCCGTCCTTCCTTTAACCCTGAAAACAGCTACCGTTCCTCATTCGCATTCCACGCTTGAGTGGGCTGAGGGCCACCGACGCAACCTCCTTCTGTTTTCCTCCCCAGGCAGAGAGCCTGGAGTCCCGGGAGATGTGGAAAGGCTTCATCCTGACGGTGGTCGAGGTGAGAGCGGTCGCCTGCTCAGAGTCCTCTTTGCTCTTTCCACCCTGCATCCCCCGAACCAGCCCCTCCCACACGGCGGCCCGTGGGCCAGGCGGAGCCCACAGATATGAAACACGCGAACTTTGCCTGGAGTTTTTGTCAACATTCCTGATTCCTCTTTTGGTCACTGGTGCCCCGCGTGGCCCCGCGCAGGCTCCGGGCTCGACACCTGGCCTTCGTTCTAGCATCTGCGCTGTCCTCCCCATCAGTGAAGTGTCTTAACGTCCCCTGCAAGGCCTCTTGGCCCCTGTCCTGGGGGGCTGCCCGCGCCCCGGCCTCAGGGAGCCCATCGGTGACACGGGCACAAGCCGCTGGAGCCCTGACGGCCGGGCGTCCTCGGGCGCCCCTTCGCCCCTCAGCTGCGTGTCCCGTCCAACCTGACCCTGCTGCCCGGACACCTGTACATGATGGCCGAGGCCCTGGCCAAAGAGGAGGCGCGCCGCGCGCTCGAGCTGCCCTCGTGAGTGGCCCGCGGGGCCGAGGGGCCCCGGGACGGCGGCGGACAGAGGCGCGGGGCGGGAGAGCAGGGGAGGACAGCCCAGTGTGCAGGGGACGCCTGGGGGGCCGCGGACTGGGCTCCGCGAGGGCGGGGCCGGGGGCGGGGCCTGCCCTGAGCGAGGGACGCGGCCCGCCCCAGCTGCTTCCTGAAGGTGAGCCGGCTGGACGCGCAGCTGCTCCTGGAGCGCTATCCCGACTGCGGAAACCTGCTGCTGCGACCCAGCGGGGACGGCGGGCACGACGTGTCGGTCACCACGCGCCAGACGTTCAACGGGTGCGCCTGCGCGGCGTCGGGCCGGGAGGCGGGGCGAGCGTGGGGGCGGAGTCAGAGCTGGGACGCGGGGTGGGGGAAGGCTCTGGAGGCGGGGCCAGAGCTCCTGGAGCGTGAGGTCTTGAGGCGCTCCCGGCTCTGGGATGCGGGAGGGAGTCCGTGCCTGGGGGCGGGGCTAGAGACCAAACAGGGCGGTGGATCCCCCTCGGGGAAGGAGCTAGATTCTGGAGCCGGGACGGACTCCAGGCGAGGTCAGACCTTTGCATTAAGATCGGCTGGGTCTGGGCCTCTGGAGCGGGGAAGAAATCAAATCCAGGGACGCTAACCTGCCCCTTGAGCGGGGTCAGGACCTGTGGGTGGAGTCACGCCCCGGCCCTCCCCCGCAGTGGTTGACTCAGGTTTGGGAGGTGAAGACACTCTGGGGGCGGATCGGAGCCTGACATAAAGCTTCCTCCGGGATCTGTTGAAGACCCCCTGGTGGGCGGGGCCATAAGGGAGGCGGGGCCTCCGGGGGTGGAGCCTTCAGGACCAGGTCCTCCATGGGGGCAGTGCCAGGACCTGTGGCTTGGTCTTCCCGGGGCTGCAGTCCGTTGAGGGTCTGGTTCTCGGCCGAGAGGCACGCCAGGACGGGGCGTGGTCAGCGTGCCGCGGAGCTGGAAGAGTTTAGGCCCCCCGTGGGGGCGGACCCAGGACAAGGGCGGGGTCCTCCCTGGTCGGAGCCCGTCCACCCACTCACCACTGCCCGTGCAGGACGTCGGTGGTCCGGCACTACAAGGTGAAGCGTGAGGGCCCCAAATATGTGATCGACGTGGAGGAGCCGGTGAGCGTCAGGCCGGGGTCCGGCGATGCGCAGTGATGGGCTGTGCGCCCCTTTCACAACAGCCTTGACTGAGACCCCTATCCGCCTCCAGTTCTCCTGTGCCTCACTCGACTCAGTGGTCAACTATTTCGTGTCACACACCAATAACGCGCTGGTGCCCTTCCTGCTGGACGAAGACTACGAGAAGGTTCTAGGTAGGTGCGGCCTCGGGAAACTCCGGGGAGGGGCAGTACGTGCCCGGGGGCCACCCCGGGGTCAATGCCCAGCCGCCGCACTTCCTCTAGGACCGCTCTCTGTTCTAGGCCACGTGGAGGCGGATAAAGAGAACGGCGAGAGTGTGTGGGTGGCAAGCTCGACCCCCGCGGCCCCCAGCCCAGGTGATGCCTCACCCTGCGGCGGCGGCTGGGCCAGACTGAGAGACGTGGGACCCTCATGGCACCGCCTGTGTCCAATCTTGTACCCAGAGTTGCAAAGACCCAGAAATTACCGAGACCATGCCCTCTGGGTTGCGGAGCTGGACAGCTCCCAGCCCCGTGAGGTAGAACCTGTGGCTGGAGGCCGCAGCGCCTAGACTTGGGAAGAGAAAGGGGGCAGTGTAGGGGGAAGGCTTCCTGTAGGAGGGCGTGTTTGCTTAAGGTCTCAGGATTTCAGTAGCTAGAGATGAGCTTTACCGGGAGCAAGAAACTACCCAGAGAGGGGATCCAGATTGGCTGTTGGGGTGGGAGGTGGTCCCCTTTATGGAGCAGGAAGAAGAGGCTGGAAAAGTCTGTGGGGTGAGCAGTCTGGTTCTCCTGGGGCTGAGCAGATGCGTGGAGGGGGGAACCCTTGTGCACGCACCTAAGCCACAACCACGCGTGTACACACAAATGCTCACTCGTGGGTGCAAATTCAGACATTTCTAGGTACGTGGGTGTGCACACTGGTATAGACGAGCTGGGGGCACACACGTCAGTATACACGCAGTGCCATGCTCGCACGCGTTTAGGTGCGGTGTGCAAACCCTTTACATATAGTCAACTATGTGGATTCACTCAGTGTACATGTTTCTACGATGAGGGACGGACACGCACATGCACAGGGTCACATGCTTGAATGCCAGCATGTATGCATACGTCCACATTCGGGCACACACAGACACAAGCCAAGGTGTCCCTGCACCACGTGGACCCAGATGGGGAACTGCCGTTTCCCACCAGGGCCCACACTGGCCTCCGGTGACCCCAAGAAGCTGCCTCCCCTGCCCATCACGCCTGTGGCAAGCCAGGACAGGTCACCCCCACTCCTGAACGAGGACGAGAACTATATGATCCCCATCGGAGACGACCCAGCTGCCAACTACGTGAATGGGGATGGTAGGTGGGGAGGGTGTGGAGGGGAGATGGGGACAGGGGGAGGGGGCTAAAAGCCGGAGGTGACACACCACACCTTTGTCCACGCAGTGCCTCCCCCCAGTCGGCAGGTCCCGAAGCCCGGGAAGTTGGCAAAGGTTCAGGCCAAGCCTCTAAAGCCACCTGCTGCCCGCAAGCCAGGTAGGGGGGTTCCTGCCTCCCCGGGGGCCTTCCCTCAGCCAGCCGAGAGCCAGCCCTGGCCTTCATCTGTCCATCTGCCTTCTCCTCCAGAGCCCAAAGTCCTCAACAGTGGCCTGGCCAAGAAGCTAGCGGTGGGCTCAATGCAGACCCTCTTCCCCACAACAGGTGAGGCGTGTGGGGGTCTGTGCTCCCCAGTGGGCGGCCAGCGCAACCACACGGGACCCCCTGCTCCGAAGTGCCCCGTGCTCGGTCTGATGCCGGGCAGTCTTGAAACTCCTTGGGGCTCTTGGGTACATTTTCACTTTTCACGGGGCCCCACAGATTCTGCAGGGAGTCGTGGGTGGATGTGGGGTGGGGGGGACGGCATGGACGAGGGACAACCCCGCGACCCGTGCACCTGAGGCCTCAGTCACCTCCCACCCTCCCCAGCCCCAAAGCTGGCAGATCTGACAGCAGAGCTGGAAGAGAAACTGCAGAGGAGGCGAGCGCTGGAGCACTGAGGCGCAGGCGCCGGGGGTCCGTGAGCAGCTCCCCGGCTGTGAAGTCAGCCAGGCCAACCGCTCCCCCAGAATAAAGCTCAAGTGATTCCCCTGGGGGCTGATGTGTCTGGCCTGGCTTGGTGGGGGGGGGGCAGTGTAGGTCAGATGCCCGCCCACAGCAAGCCTCACTCACTCGGCCACACCTGCCACCTGACACTACAGGAAAGACCCATTTCACAGCCAGGAAAGCTGAGGTCCAGAGAGGTCGGGGGCACGCTCCGTGCCAGCCAGCCCCAAAGAACCATCGGCAAGGCCTGGCCAGTGATTGACTTTTATTAGGAGGTGAGGTAGGGACGAGGGCCCGCCCTGGCGCCCCCTCCCCCCCATCAGGAGTTAAGGCTCCAAGCAGCAAGTGAGACGAGGGTGGCGGTTGCAACAACCAAGGCCCGGGCGGCTGGGCAAGGGGGTTCCCCAAACTCAGCCGGGCTGGGCGGGTGCTCCCGTGGCCTAGGTGAGGCTGGTGTTGGAGCTGCTGGTGGCACTGCCCCGCTTCTGCAAGCAGCGCACAGAGCTGGGGACCTGTAGGCCTGTGGTCACCTGGAAGCTGCCGCACCACACCTGGGGACCGGGGACCGGGGACCGGTGAGCCGCAGGGGCAGGCTCAGGCGCCGCAGAGCCGGCCCCGGCCCCACCCCTGCCCCCCCAGCCGCTGAACCGTTCTCACTGTGAAAGCGGGCAGCAGGGGCTGCGTGAACTTGGCCTTGAAGGTGTGCAGCAGCTGTTTGGTTCGGGCGTTGTAGAAGGACAGGAGGCCTGGGGTGGAGAGAGAGCGACGGGGTTGGGGTGGGGGCGCAGGGAGAGGGGCTCGCGGCCGAGGGCGGGCGGGGAGGGGGGCTCGGGGTCACCTTGGTGGAAGTCGCAGTGCACACCCAGGCAGTCGGGCACGGGGGGCTCCAGCACCTTGGCCTTGTTGGCGTGCTTGGCGGTGAAGCTGACCTGCAGCCAGTTGTTGACGTGGAGGCACCAGGACGCGGCCGTCTTGCCCAGCTGCTCGAAGCGGCCCAGGCTGCGGTACGCCACCCCCACGCCGAACGCCTTGCTGTCCGGCTCATAGCGCACCTCCCAGTAATGCTCCCCGCCGTCGATCAGCGTGTCCCCTGGGGGGGCGGTGGGCAGCGGGGGCCAGTGGAGTCGGGTACCAGAGGCCCTTCCACAAAGGGGTGGTCACCCAGGTACTCCCCAGGCCCCAGCACTTCCCTCCAGATACTCCTCAGTTCCTAGCTATTCCTCCTGGGGAGTCTCCAGGCTGCATCCACTCCCTCTAGACACTCAGAAAGCCCAGATACTCTCCAAGCCTCAACTAATCCTTTCAGATTCTCTGCAGACCCAAGCTACTCCTTCCAGATGCTTCCAGAAACTTCCTCCAGTTCCTCCCCACGTTCAGCTACTCCTCAGTCCTTCCAGCGACTAGATGATCCCCAGACCCTTGCTCCTGGCCGACTCCCCGGTACTTCCACAGGCCTCGCATCCTCCCGGAGTGCGAAGCTCCCTGGCACTCTGGGACACTTTCCTAACGCTTTCCAGATTCCGCCCAGGCCCCCAGCTCCTGTCCATCTCCCAGCTCAGCTCCTCCACAGATGTGGGGCTTGTCCCCACGTACGTTTCTTCCCCGGGCCTGCTCCTTCCCGACCTCAGCTACTCTCCCAACCACAACTAGGCGAGGCTTTCCCCTCTGAAGTCTCGGTCACCCCGCACACCACCCCCCTCCGCCCCTTCCCCTGCTTCTTCCTCTAACCCCACCTCTAGCCAAGAATGGCAACCATTCCTTCCAGCTACTTCGCAGATCTCAGGCACTCCACAAACCCCAGGACCCACGCCCCCCGCACCCCGGGCTGATCTCCAGGCCAGAGCCTACATAAGCTCTGCTCCCCACCCCCGGAAAGCCCACACCCCCCAATCCCCGCACTCCTCCAGCATCACAAGCAATACATTACTGGAACCATTTCCAGAAAGCTTTGGGGGTGGCTACCTCAGTTTCCCCACCCAAAGGAGTTCTCTCCCACGACCCACCATCAGGGCCCTGCCCAGAGTGTCTCATCTGTCCTCCTGTCTCCGCCCCTCCTTACCCAGCACCGTGTAGGACTCGGCAGTGAAGCGGTCCCGACCCCCACGACCCGAAGGCATCCTCTTGGGGGATGGCACACCTCTGTGAGGGGCGGGGAGGGGAAGGCTCAGTTCGGGCCTCACTGCTCCCGAGGAGGGTTTCCCTGGCCCGCCCAGCCACCATGGTCTTCTCAGTCCTCCACAGGGTTTGGTTCTCTCACCCTGGGTCCTGCATATCATGCCCTTTCTCGTGGGGAAAACCTTTCAGGTGTCAAAACCCAATTAAAAGCCTCTTCTCCCTTCATTTACTCCTGGGGCTCCTCTAGCTCCGTGTCCCTCCTTCCACCCCAGCCTCGACCATGCTGGACCTTGGGTGTCCGTGTCCAGCTCTCTGTCCTCCAGCAGACAGGGGAGGGCAGGAGGGGGCAGGCTACCTGGCTGGGGAGTTGACGGGAGATGCCGTCCGCCCCTTGCCATCTTTCTCGCGAGCCTTGATGTCCTGGACCTTCCCGCCCATGGCGTCCCACTCCACGGAGAGGTCCTCCACGCGCAGGTTCTGGTGAGATGTGGACGCATCCAGGCGGAACATGAACGCTGGGGCCGGGCAGACGCGGGAGTCACAGAGATGGGGAAACCCGGAGAGACACAGAGAGACAGAGAGACAGACAGTGACCAAGACAGACCGTGACAGGGACAGAGAACAGAAAGACAACGGCGACAGAGACAAAGACAGAGAGAGGGTAACGGACGGACTCAGGGGCAGACAGACACAGACAGGACAGGCAGCAAGACACCAAGACAGACAGATGGGGAAGCGCGGAAGGGGCAGAGAGCGCAGCCAGGGGAGGGAAGGCTGAGAGCGTGTTGCCTAAAGGTCCCTTAGGTCTGAAGGTATTTCCAAATGGCTTGTGCTCTTTGCTTCTCTTGGGGATTAATCGCAGGAGAAGGGGCCGGGTCATATATAAGACAGCAGTTTGGGTGGACTGCAGGACTGCCTGTGAGGGCACGCAAAGGTGTTGCTGCCGCAAAGTAAGATCAGGTTTCACGACAGATATCCCACCCCCTTCTCTAAAAGCCCTTATCTTTTTTTTCTTTCTTTTCTTTTTTTTTTTTTAGGAAGAGAGAATGAGTGTGTGTGTTGAGGTGTGTGAGAGAGAGGGAAAGAGTATCAAAACCATACAGGCACATTGGGATCAACTGCAAAAGCAAAAAACGATAGCAGGTACATAGTAGACACTTGGACTGAGGAATCTACTGTGGACTACGTGCTGAGCTTCCTGGCAGCCAGAGCAAAAAGGGCCACAGGACCCTGATTAGAAGATTATCACTATACACCAGAACCTGGGGCCCTGGGGTGAGGGGCTATGGAATCACAGACAAGGTGGGGAGGGGCAGTCACCTGGTGTCTCCAGGGTCACTGGCTCGGAGAACTCGCCTGCCACGGCCTTATTACAGGCCTTCACACGAAAATTCATGTATTTCATGTCAAACTTGAGACCTAAGACAAAGAGAGAGATCTCAACGTTGTGTGTGCTTTGAGCAACTGGTTACAGGTCCCTGCGGCCCCCAGTAATCCCACCACTCCTCGGTCTAAGGACCACGTTGCAAAGGACATTTTATCCCTGAAAACCCCCCCTTGCCCTCATTCACCTGCAGGGCTATGGATGACTTGGCTCCGCCTCCAACCCAGACTGGCCAATCAGAATGCTTTAGGAAGCAGTAATAGCAATTGGTTCAGGAATAGCACATGACCCAAACTGGCCAATAAGAATCTTCCCTGGGGCATTGGGCTGGTATTCTAGGGAGCAGAGTCACTGTCTGGTCCGGGGTGGCTGGAGGAGGCTCCTCTTGGGAAAATTTCTCAGTGCATTTGCAGGTCCCTTCAGAGTGCAGTCCCCAGATCCAACAAAGTGCAGGGAACAACGGTGAGCCAGTCATTTGCTGGAACCCCTGGATCTAGCCATGCTGGGTTAAGAATTTCCCCTATTTCTAGCATATGTCCCACACTGTCATCTGTCCTTTTTGTATTCATTTCTTCCAGTCTTAAAAAATAAAAAGCAACTACCTAGTTGTCTTTAGTTATGTTTCCCCTCAAACTAACCTCTTTCGCGAGCTCTCTTCATCCCTACCCCCTCTCTGCTGCCTTGCTCCCTCTCCCTCCTCTGGCTTGGTCAGTCCCCACCTTGTAGGATCTCCTGGCTGACCATTCCTTCCCTCCTGGAACATTCTCTTTCCTTGACAGCCAAGGCATTGTGTTGTCCTGGCTAGCCCCTCCATTTGTTCTCCCTAGGTCTCCTTTGTAGTCGCCTCCCTCCTTGACCCCCTTAAATGTCGGGGTGATTCAGTCTGGGGTCCTTACTCATCTCACTCTGCTCCCTGACCCCTCCTTGCCCTTCAGATACCATCCATCCATCCACAACACCCACAGCCCAACCTGTAGCCCAAACCACATGTCCAGTTGCCTCCTGAGTGTTCCCCATGGGATGCCCATTCTCTGATCATGCCAAACAGCACTCAGCAACCCCTGCTATTCAACCTCCCATAGCTCCCCTTGCCCTCCAGGTAAAGACCCCGTTCTTCCTCTCACTTCTCTAGTTAAGTGGCAAACATAACTAGTTCTAGACACAAAGTCTCAGTGCTCTGGCCTCTGAGTCCTCGATCTGGTTGTCCTTCTGCTTGGAAGGCCGTTCTCCAGCCACCCCCTTCTCTTTCTGCCACCTCCTCCAGGCGCCCAGGACTATCTCCCCCTTCTTGGATCCCCTCATCTGAGAGTTCAGCGCTTGGCTCAGCGACACCATCTACTGCCCCTACCCCCACCCCAAGCAAAGATTACTGACCAGAAGGCTCAGTTTTAGAAACCTGGAACCCATCTGACTATGGTTGGTCTGGGCTCACAGCGGGCCTCGGTCTCCTATCTTGCAAACCGACCATCATATTCCCCATCCTAAGCAGGGCTCACATGAGGATGGGATGAGCACAGGCATGTAAGTTACAAACACTAAACCAAAACCCTCTCGACTGTCCAAGCGATCGAGATGGCAGCTGGGGTTCATATAACCTCGTGGGTTAGTTAACTAGGTGAGTGTCTTCATCTGTACCCTCAGGACCACACACTTTTTGATGAATTCAACTTCCCGCCCAGGGGAATTCACTCGCTAGGAATTTTGTAGACTGCAAGAGGGTATGGCAAGGGGGCGATGCATCAGGAAGCCTGTGATACAGCAGCCCTCCGCCTTGATCGTGGTGGCAGTTATGGGAATTTGCACACGGGAGAAAACCGCATAGGGGAGAGATTACACACGCACACAGGGATGACGGCAACTGTATCGCCAGGGAAATGTGGATCAACACCGCGGAACGTGCTCGTGTGGGTTCCTCGGTTTTGACATTGAACTACGGTTACATGAGCCGCTATTAGGTTCTCCACACACTATTCAGCCTGAAAAAGGAAGGAAATCCTGATCTGCCCTACAACACAGATAACCCCTGGGCACACCGCGCTCAGTGAAATAAGCCAGACACGAAAGAACAAATCCTGTTGGATTCTGCTCACATTAGGTACTAAAAGTAGTAAAAATCATGGGGACAGGAAGTAGATGGTGGGAGCCAGGGGCTGGAGAGTCAATGTTCCATGGGGACAGAATTTCAGTTTTGCAAGATGGAAAGTGATGAAGACAGTATGATGGCTTTACAACATCATGCATGTACTTACTACTACCGAATTGGACACTTAAAAAATGGTTAAGATGTAAATTTTACGTTATATGTATTTTGCCATAATAAAAAATATATATATCGGAAAAAAGTGGCGTATGTTTATTTTGATTCCCACGCAAAGGACAGCCCCTCTTGCTGGCTGGTAGCTTTTCTTTCTTGCAATTAGCATGCTCATTATTAACCATGTATGCTAATTACAGATAAAGAACGGGCTGATTACAGCCCGAGAGCTATGGTGATAGTTATCTTGTCAGCAAGGCTCTCCCTGCCCCCGAGGATTTCCCTTGGCTCAGGACGGCTTCTGAAACTCATTAGAGGTCCCTGATTTTACCTTCTTCAGACCCTCCCCTCCAGCCTGGGGGATTCCCCCACGTGTTCTGCTCTCTAGCACCTGCCAAGGAAATCCCCAAACGCTGGCAGGATGCCAGCCCCAGGAGAGGAGGGATTTTCGTCCGCTTCGCTTCCTGACGCAAGGGCAGCACCTGGTACGCCACTGGCGCTCAGTTCGTGGAAATGAATGAATGCTAGGTCATAGCTGGGGAGGGAGGGGGTTGGAGAATGTCTTCTCCCTCTGGGCCTCAGTTCCCTCGTCTGTGAAATGCTGATGAGAAGCATGACCCTTACACGTGGGTAAAACCTTTGACAAGCCCTCCGCCAACAGTGCGGGGCGAGCATCAATATCGGTTTCATTATAATTTCATTGTAATTACAACAGATCAGCCCATCCAGGCCCCCAGTTGAAAGCGGAAAAGGGATCCTGGAATTCCTGAGCCACTCAGGGATGGCGGTGGGCGGGGAGGGGTGTGCGGGGGTGTCAGCCACAGCCCGGAGCTGCCCTTACCGGTCAGGGTGTACTCCGTCTGCCGGATGCCCTCGATGACCATCCAGGGCTGCTCCTCCTTGAGGCGGGGCGGGCCCTCGAAGTTGGTCCGCCGGTATTCCAGCACGTAGTGGTCAATCTTGCTGTCCTCGTCCGGCATGCGCCACACCAATGTCACACAGTTGTCTGCCACCAGAGACTCGGCCAGGTCGATCACAGGAGCGCTGGGCACTGTCCGGGACAGAGGGAAGGCGGGATGGTGGAGGGGCGGGGGAGGCTCTAGGTCAGTGTAGGGGTGTGGCCTTCATGGGACTCCACCCCCTAGTGGGTGGGACTTTTCAGGGCTCAGCCACTGAGGGCGGGCTTTCTTGTGGCTCCACCCACAGGGCCAGTGCCCAAGGTTACAGGCTTACTCCCGCCTTTCTCAGTGTACCACCATTGCCCCGAAAAGCCAGGCCCCAAGAAAGTTCCCTTCTCACCAGGTAGGAACTTGAGTGCCTGTAGCATCCTCCGCTCCTGCGCGAAGTCCACCATGAGGTGACTCATGTTGTCGCTGACCTTGGCCTTCAACGACAGCCGGAAGGCAGGGGCCATTGTCACCCTGCAGGCAAGAAGGTGGAGGCAGCCTGCTGGCAGGCATCTCAAGGGGGTCCAGGCCCGGTTCTCGGAAGTGTGTGGGAGACCCACTCCCCTTGTTCTGGTCCAGTGCTCTGGGCCCAGAGACCCTCACCTGGGCGTCCCCACCTTCACACCAGGGGCGGGGCACTGGGGTGGGAACCAGATCCCAGGATCTTACCCATCTTTGATTTGCTTGGCAGCCTAGAAAAAGCGACAGAATAAAATTCAAAGAGTTTTCTTGAGTGAATCAGGAAGCTGATACACAGACAGGAAGACGGAGGCCCAGGGTGGCAGCCACTAGCCAAAGTCCCTTATCACGGGGGTAGAAACACTTGGCCATGCCCCAAAGGGACGGGGGCAAAGACAGGCTCCTACCCCCACCCACCCCTCCCCAGTGCCTGGTGCCCATTTTATCCTGCTGGCCAACTTGGCAAATCACAACACAGGATGCCCAGTGAAATCTTCCTTTCAGATAAACAAAATAATTTTTTAGTGTAAATATGTCTCATTCATGTGCTAACACTGCATGGGACATATTATACTAAAAAACGATATATTGTTAGGGGCGCCTGGGTGGCTCAGTTGGTGGATCTTCTGACTCTTGGTTTCCGCTCAGGTCATGATCTCAGGGTTGTGTCCAGCTCCACGATGGGCTCCACGCTCAGTGTGGAGTCTGCTGGTCCCTCTCCCCCTCCGGTCCTCCCCCTGCCCTCTCTCCCTCTCTAAATAAATAAATAAATAAAATCTTTTTTAAAATTTGCTAAATTTGAATTTGAGATGCACAATAAATTTTTTAGTATCAGTATGTTCCACGCAATGTCTGGAAATACACTCAACGTTTGCATGGGATCTGCTTACACTAAAAGAATTATTCCTTGTTAAATCTAGATTTCAGATCAACCACAAATCATCTTTTGGCATAAGGATGCCCCATGGTCTCCTTCGGACATACGTACACTAAATGTTGTAGGGGTCAGA
Source organism: Neogale vison (assembly GCF_020171115.1). Lineage (NCBI taxonomy): Eukaryota > Metazoa > Chordata > Mammalia > Carnivora > Mustelidae > Neogale > Neogale vison. The sequence goes on from NC_058096.1 coordinate 221,525,033, forward strand.
CTTACACTTAAAAAAAAAAAAAATCACTTGGGGTTGATCTGAAATGAAAAAATGTAACCGGGTATCCTGTATTTTAGGGCACATCCCTACCAGTCCGGCTCCTGAGGGGCCCACCTGAGGGAAGTCGTTGCCGTCCGTGGCCTGCAGGGTCTGGTTGGCTGTCTCCAGAAGCTCCTCTGAGCTCTCCAGGGCCCGGGTGCAGGCAGCCAGCTGGTTCTAAGAATGGCATATCACGGAGGGAAGAGACACCTCACTGCATGGCATCAAACCCTTTGGGGCTCCCCAATGCCTTTGGGATTCAGAGACCCTGGCCTTTCTCCAGCTCCGGGTGGGGGAGGGTGGGGGAAGGGAAATGCGGCATCCCTCCTGGTAGCACTCCAGAATCACCTGGGGATCCCTTTCTTTAACTGGGAATCTCTCTTTTTAAAACTCACATGTCCGGGCCACACCTGAGCCCTGGGGCCCCCAGTTCTCCTGGGATTGAGGATCTGATGTTAGGAAGTTGTCCAGGACGTTCTGAGGCAGCCCCAGTGCCTGGGTCTAGAGTCCAAGACCCCCGGAGCTGCAGGGTTGTGGCGGGGGGCGGGGGGCAGCATTTTGCAAGAGGGGATGTTGCCAGATCTGGGGGACCCATGGGAAGGGCTGAGAAATTGGAGGTGCTGGGTGAGGACTGAAGAGAGGGAGCAGCCAGACATGGGGGTGGGGCTCTGGTGACAGAGAAGCAGTGGGGGCAGGAGGTGGGAGAAACGGAGACCAAGGGGAGCAGGTGTGGGCGGGAACTGATGGATCAAGGCCAGGGAGGGGGCTGAGAAGAGACCAAGAAAAAGAGGAGGTGAGGCCAATACCCCTGGGCTGTCTGGTTCTGGACACCGGAGACCCTTGGGGATCTCTCCAAGACGCAGGGTGGGAAGACAGCAGGTTTGGGGGCAGACACGGAAGCCATATGGGCTCTGCTGAGTCTGAGGGGTGCCGTGGGGAATCGGGCCTGGGGTGGGGTCTGGGGGGCCCCCACACACCTGCAGTTCGTAGGTGCGGCTGGCGCGGTCCTGCTTTATCTTCATGAGCATGCCCTCCTTCAGCTCCTCCAGGAGGGAAAAGAGGGACTGGAACTCGGCCTCCAGGTCCTCCTGCACCTTGGTGGAGTTTGCCTTAGAGAGACGTTGCGGGGTCAGCCGGCCCAGAGGTGGCCAAAGCCCATGCTCGGATGGGGAAACTGAGGCCAGGATACCGAAGCCAGGCACGTCGGACGGGCAACAGCAGGAACAGGCCAACTCCTCCTGCTGCCTCCCCCCACCCTCCCTTCCACCCGCCTGGCCAAGAGGTCCCCACTTCCTTCCATCCCTCCCCCTACAGGTGTCGGCCTCACCTCCACGTTCAGCAGCATCTGCTTGAGGGAGTAGATGAAGCTCTGAATCTCTTCATTCTTCACAGCCAGGGTAGTAATGATCTTCCGCAGGGCCTCCTGCCGCCACGGGAAGCACGCACACAGGCAGGGCTGGTAAGCCCCCCTCGGCCAGGCCGGGCTCCCCCACCAGGGGCTCCCCACCCTGCCTTCCTGGGATCCAGGAGATGCGGGAGCCACTGTGCCGGTGAGCTCAGGCACCCGCCACGAGGCAGACCCTGGCAAAGCTCTGGCCGCGTGTTCCCTCCCCTAGCAGATGGGCACTGCAAGCAAGCCCGTTTTACAGCGCAGGAAACTGAGGCTCCAAAGGAGCCTCTGGGGAAGGGGCAGACCCTGGCCCTGAGCCAGCTCCGTCTCCGCACAAAGCCTTCAACCTCGTACCTATCCGAGGGCGGGGCATGGGGTGAGGGGCTCCGTGGGGAAAGAAAACCCCAGAGCAAAATCATACCTGTAGAAAATGGGCTAACCTGGGGAAGGCGATAGCTGGGGAACGGGGATTAGCAAGAAGGAAAGAGGAACCTGGAGAACGGGGTGCCTGATAGCCCAGGTAACCGGGCAGGGGGAGAACGAGGTCTGGGTGAGGGGACGCCTGGAGAGAAGGAAGCCGCGTGGGAGGATCCTGCTGGGGCCTGGAGCCCCGTCCCAGGCCTCGGAGGGGTCGCATTCCTGGGGATGCAGGGTCGGTGAGACCACCAGTGCTGAGCTAAAGGGGTGTTCACCCGGGCGGGGCGGGGCAGAGCCCGGACACCTGGTCCGCAGTCCGGATGGAAGGCGTGGGGGATGGGTCAAGGCCGGGGCCGGGATTCTGGGCGCCGGTGCGGGGCATGGAAGGGATCCCGTCTGGATCCCGGCCAAGATGAGGAGAGGTCGGGGTGACGGCGGGGGGGAGGGGGTGCTGCGTCCCGAATTAGGGGGCTAGATCCGGGCGGGGGTGGGGCCTCCGCCGCAAAGCAGCTGCGGGGGTTGGGGGGGACGCTGCGGCATCACCTGGTACCCTCCCCCTTGTCCACCCCCACCGGGGGCCCCGCCCCGCCCCGCCCCGGTCCTACCCTCTGGTCCTCCATGGCTTCAGCCCAGGTCGTCCCCGGCCCGGCCCGCGGGCCCCTCTCGCTCTTCCAGTCCTCAAGCTGCCTTTGCCGCGACCACGAGCCAATGGCCCGCCGAGCCCTGCCCGCCGCCGCCGCCGCCGCCGCCGCCGCGCCCCCCGTCAGCGCTCCATCACTGGCCGCAGTGCGCACGCGCGACCCCCGCGGCAGGCTGGGAAACGTAGTCCGGCGCTGTGCTCCCTGAGAGCCGGGACCCCCAGAGCCTGGGGCCTGCCAGGCGGCTTTGGTAGTGATGACTGAGCTGCGGAGAGCCGGGAGCTGGGAAGCAGGTTGCCTGCGTTCGACCGCCAGCCCTGCTGTGTGACCTCAAGCCCATCCCCAGTCCTCCTGATGCCCAAGCCTACCCACTCTTGCACCAGTGCCATTTAGCGCCCGCTCCTCTAACCGTAATTCCATACACGCTCCCCACCGCCTCACCCATCCGACCCCCGTCATGAGACGGGGCTCATGAACAAAATGTAAATGCTAGGAGAGATGCAAGGGGTGTGAGCTCACACTCCTTGCACTCTCTCCTAGCATTTACATTTTGCCGGAGCAGATGTTCAGCCTCCAATGACTTCTTTCTCTCTCCAAGGCACAACTGAAATCCTGTACATCCCACAAAGCCCCAGGCTCTCATATCTCCTCCAGAAGCTTCTCTGTCTGACCAGAAGCCACAGGTCTCTGAATGTCTGTGTCGGGCTGGGTCTTCCCTGTCCGGCTGGGGTCAGATCTTTCCAGGATCTCCAGCATTGCCTCTCTGCAAACGGTGGGGGAAGGATGCAGTTTGAGAGGAAAGTCAGCTGGAGGGAGGAGGTGGCCTGGGCAGGCGAGGCTGGGAAGCTCTGTGTGTCTGCTGGGGCTGTGTGGGCAGAGTGTCAGGGCAGACAGAGGTCATCCTGTGGTTGGTAGGAACAACACTGTCCCAGAGCACATGGGCCCTCTTCTTTTTGGGTGAGAAAAGAGGTCATCACGTGATTGCGGTGACACACTGAGGCCTGAAGTCACCTCCTCCCAGCCGCTGGGTGACTGATGGAGGGTTGGCGGAAATTCCAGGGCCTATGAGCCCCCTCAATTGGGCCCCCAAACTTCTCAGCAATCTGTGGGGACAGGGGAATCCCCCATACCTGTTGTGGGACCTGAAGCCATCAGTGCAAATCTACTCTGAACCTTAAAGGAGGACGCTTTGGGGACCAAATACTGGAAGCCAGGATTCTGATCTTCAGTCCAAGCTCAGGACTCTGCTCCCCGCTCCCGTCCCCACACCTGCATTCCCTAAACTCCCGATGTGCATCCCATTCCCAGCTCAGGTGTGTTTATTTATTTATTTTTTATTTTTTAAAAGATTTTATTGGGGCACCTGGGTGGCTCAGTGGGTTAAGCCGCTGCCTTCGGCTCAGGTCATGATCTCAGGGTCCTGGGATCGAGCCCCGCATCAGGCTCTCTGCTCAGCAGGGAGCCTGCTTCCTCCTCTCTCTCTCTCTGCCTGCCTCTCTGCCTATTTGTGATCTCTATCTGTCAAATAAATAAATAAAATCTTTAAAAAAAAAAAAAAAAAGATTTTATTTATTGGGGCGCCTGGGTGGCTCAGCAGGTAAGCGTCTGCCTTCGGCTCAAGTCATGATCCCAGGGTGCTGGGGCTCTTTGCTCAGCAGGGAGCCTGCTTCCCCCTCTCTCTCTGCCTGCCTCTCTGCCTACTTGTGATCTCTCTGTGTCAAATAAAGAAATAACCTTTAAAAAAAACTGTTTTATTTATTTATTTATTTGAGAGAGAGAGAGTGCACAAGCAGAGGGAGCAGGAGGCAGAGGGAGAGGGAGAAGCAGGGAGCCTGACTCGGGGCTCGATCCCAGCACCTGGGATCATGACCTGAGGGGACGGAAGCCGCTTAACTGATCAAGCCACGCAGGGGCCCTCAGGTGTGTTTGAATAGCATCTCCCGGAAAGATTTGCTCTCACTGGAATGCATTATCCCATTTACGTACAATACCTTTCAGATTAAAAAAAAAAAGCAGAAATGAAAAATCTTTAGGGAAACCCAGGCACCTGAGGAGAGGAAGTGGGGCTCTAAGCAGGTTTAGTCACTAGACCTCTGGCCTGGGTGTCACATCTGCATCCGTGACGGGGGTGGAGCTTGTGGCAGGAAGTTTGTCACTTAGGATTGGGGGGGGCTGGGGAGATGGGGTGGGGTGGGACGCTAGCCAGGAGAGGGGTGCCTGGTGGGCCAGGCATGGAGTCCCTGGGCACAGCGCTGGTCCTCCTGGTGCAGTTCTGGGGTGAGTCCTTGCCCCCCCCGCCTGCCATCATCCCTCTTGTCGCCCATCATCTCAGCAGCCTGCCCCCTGGTTCTGAGCCCCTGGAAACGAAACTCTGTGCTTTGCTAAACAGGGCCTGCCTCTCTCTGATACTCAGAAGCTTGCGAGGGCTGAAGGTTGTAGCAGGATGCTCGGAGTGGCTCCGCAGAGGAGAACTCGCCCCAGCACCTGCACGCCAGGCTTGCCTGAGCCAGTGCCGCTGGCGTCTTTCTTCTCCCCCCACGGCATTCCCGTTCGCACGTTTGTGCGGCCTGCTCGATTTTTTTTGCTTGCTGGCTTCCTTCCTTTTTTTTTTTTTTTTTTAATATTTTATTTATTTATTTGACAGAGAGCACGAGCGGAGTGCCAGGCAGAGAGAGAGGGAGAAGCAGGCTTTCTGCTGAGCAGGGAGCCCGATGCGAGGCTCGATCCCAGGACCTTAGGATCATGACCTGAGCCGAAGGCAGAGGCTTAAGTGACTGAGCCACCCAGGCGCCCTCTCTTCCTTCCTTCTCTCTTTCTCTCTCTGTCTCTGTCTCTCTCTTTCCTTTTTTTTCTTCTGACACACCAAGCTCGATCCCACCTCTGGGCCCTCGCACCTGCTGTTCCCTCCGCCTGGATCTCACCTCTCCAGAATCAGGAGAGATCGCATCTCAGATGCCAGCATCTTGAGCCAAACGCACCCCTTCTGGGGGCTCCAACAGACACCTCAGACATCTCGGGGGCCCAGAGCAAACTTTTCTTCTACTCCAGCCCTGGTCTTCTGTCAGGGTCCTCCATATTGGCCCAAAGCCACCGCCATTCACATGGTCCCTGAGGCTGAAACCTTGGGAATCTGCTACTGACCCTCTTTCCCTCTCGTAATCCATTCCGCTGTTGATTGCTTTTTTCCAGGGTTCAGTCTTCCTATGCTCCTGGCCCTCATCCCCCAGCCACCCTGCCCCCCACTCCCACCCCACAATCTGTTCTTACCGTAGCGGTCAGGGTGATCTTTTTTAAAACTTAAATCGGGGATCGGCTGGCTGGCTCAGTTGGTTGAGTGTCCGACTCCTGATCTCAGCTCTGGTCATGATCTCAGGGTCATGGGATCCTGACATGGGGATCTGAGTTCAGTGTGTGTGCGTGCAGGGGTGTCTGCTCGAAATTCCCCTTCCCCCTGCCCTTCCCCCTGCTTGCATGCTCTCTTTCTCTCTGTCTCTCTCAAATAAATAAAACATCGGGCTCCCTGCTCAGCGGGGACACTGCTTCTCCCTCTGCCTCTACTGCTCCCTCTGCTTGTGCTCTTCACGCTCTCTGCCAAATAAATAGATAAAATCTTTAAAAAGAAGAGAAGGAGTAAGTCACACGCGCACACACACACACACACACACACACAGGACAGCCTTACACTCTTGTATCCCCTCGTCCTGCAAGGAGCCACAGGCCTGAGAGTGCAGCAGGAGCCCGAGTGGCTGCGGGCGACTCAGGGCAGCCGGGTGACCTTGGCCTGCCAAGTGATACAGTCCCAAGCCTGGGAGCGGCTCCGCGTCGGGTGGATCAAGGACGGCGTGTCCCTGTGTGCGCCGCACATCACCAACGGCAGCCTCAGCCTGGAGGCCTGCGGGCCCCGGGGACACCTTTCCTGGACGCCACCTGGCAATCTCACCCTGCGGCTGGACCACGTGAGCCTCAACGACAGCGGGGACTACGTGTGCTCGGTGGCCGTGGAGATTCCTAACCTGAACAGGAAGCAGGGCAATGGCACGCAGCTCCTGGTGGAGAAAGGTATGGGGGCCCGTGGAGGGAAGAAGGGATCTTAAGGAACATAAACTCTAAATTCTTCCAATGGGATTCTTAGAGATTCTTAGAGATCCTGCAAAGTCAAGAACATCCAATTCCAGACTCGCAGAACCAAAGACATGCTGAAACTTATAATTCGAGACCAGGACTCAGCAAACATTCTGGAAAGGGCCACAGAGTACCTACTTCCTGCTCTGGGTCCTGTGTTTGACTCCACTCTGCCGTTACAGTATGAAAGCCGCCCTAGACCTAACGGGCCGAATGGGTGGGGCTAGGTTCCAATAAAACTTTATTTAAAAACAAACAAACAAACAACAAGCAGTGGGCCTCATTGGGTCCACAGGCTGTAGTTTGCTGAGCCTTCTTCCCAAACATCCCCTTGCACCACCACCTTGCTCAAGAAACAAGAGCCTCCCATATCCCTTTCCCCCAACCAAGCCCACACCCATTTTCCTGTCTTTTACCCTCATAGACATATTTCGCTGGCTTTGTGTGCTGCTTAAGGGAAATCACAGAGGGCATTCTTTTTTGTGTCTGGCTTCCTTCGTTCAACATTGACTTCTCCCCACTCAGCCAGAAGGTTCGTCCATCCCGGTCATGCAGCAGCAGAATGTTCTTTTTTTTTTTTTAATATTTTATTTATTTATTTGACAGATGGAGATCACAAGCAGACAGAGATCACAAGTAGGCAGAGAGGCAGGCAGAGAGAGAGGAGGAAGCAGGCTCCCCACTGAGCAGAGAGCCCGATGCGGGACTTGATCCCAGGACCCTGGGATCAGACCTGAGCTGAAGGCAGAGGCTTTAACCCACTGAGCCACCCAGGTGCCCCTGGAATGTTCTTTATCTTTGCTGTAGACCCACCGCCGTCCGTCCTCCAATCCAATTTCCCGTGATGGGCATTTGCACAGCTCCTAGTTGTTGGCAATCACGAATAAGGGCGCTGTGAGCAGTTTTCAGCTGGTCGTTGGCCAGCCTATGTACACATTTCTGTTGTGCCTCAGACTATTCTAGAACCTCGAACCATAAGACAGAATCATGCAGATTTTGAATCCCAGCAGTGTAAAATTCTAGGCTCTTAAAACTACAACATTCTCAATGGGGAATCTTGCTCCTCAGGAGGCAAGAATTGGTTCTTGGGGAGCAATGAAAATTTTGCTTTTTTCTGTATAAAGTATAGATGTATGGACTGTACAAAAGAGAGTCACAGTATGTCTGTGGTACTAAAATGTCAAGGGGAAACAAACTATGATTTTAAAAGTCTTTTGGGGGGAGGCGATAATGAAAAAAGGTTGAGAAACACTGACGTAAAGGAATAGAAGATTCTAGAGTCTTAGAATTGCAGAATCTTGAATATTTTCAGTAGGTTTTTAGACTGTTTCAGTTTCAGAGTGTGTAAGGACAGATAGTTCTGAGGTTCCTCAATACATGAGACAGGACAGAGTGCCTCCCCAGTTCCTGGTCCAAAGAGGTGCCCATTGCTCTCTGGTTGGCAGTACCCTCCCACCGCCTGCCTCTAGGGCGGTGCACCATGGCCATCCTGCCTGCCCCCACCTTCCAGTAATGAGAGGACCAGTTAGCCGTTGGCAGAATCTGGTAGTGGAGGCACCAGGCTGTGCATTGTGGACATCTGCAGGGGTCAGGCAGGCGTGTGTCCAGCTCCACGCAGCTGGCTCTCCCCCACCTCCGCCAACAGCTGCTTGGTAGCCCCCAGGGACCAATGCCAACTTTATTTTCTTTTTAAGATTTTATTTATTTATTCATGAGAGACAGAGAGAGGGGCAGAAGCAGAACGAGAAGCAGGCTCTCTGCCCAACGCCGGGGCTCTATCCCAGGACCCCAGGATCACAATCTGAGCTGAAGGCAGACGTTTAACCCACGGACTGAGCCACCCAGGCGCCCTGCCCCCCACCAACACCAACTTTAAAACATTCGAGATGAAGAGGTCAGGGCACTGGGCCTCATCTTAGTCACACCAGGAACCTTTGGCTGGAGTTTTTGTCAACTACACAGACCTGGAAACATGTCCCCATTCTGCTGTTCACTTGCTGTGTGACCTTGGGCAAGTAACTTGGCCCCTCTGTGCTTGTTTCCTTAGCTATGAGTTAGGTGGATTTGAAGTAATCACATCGAAAGCGTTTATTACGGGGTCTGGAACATAAGTCCTCAGTAAACCTAAGTGACTATTTATGTCTGTTATCCTGGTTATTCAGCAAGACTCAAAAGTTCAGGACTGTATAAGCTTTTTCCTTCTATCTTTTCTTTTCCTTTCTTTTTCCTAAAGCAGGAAAGGAAAGGGGAGCTGAGGTGAGCAACACCCCTGTTCAAAGCAGGACAGTGTTGCTGCCTGGGTGCGGGACCCCAGGCAAGTGACTCAGGCTGAGACTCGGTTTCCTTGTACGAAAAATGGGCTTGACAGCAGAGCTGAGCTAAAAACAACAACAACAACAACAACAAAAAACCAAAACCAAAACAAAACAAAAACCAGGAGTCCTAAAGATGGTGGATCCCATGACCAGGATCGGGCAGCTCCCGGTGGGAAGGATGGGGCTTATGGGGACCACAGGGCTTGTGATGGGAATGGTGGAACCTCTTATGGGGGTGATAGGGTTCGTGCCAGGATGGTGGAGCTCAGGATGAAAAACATCCGTTCGGCGATTGTTCCACAAGGATGGAGCAAGGCAGAAATGGGCCGACTCGCTCACAGAAGAGGAAACAGGTCCAGAGGGACACCTGCTCGGACTCAGGCAACAGGGCAGGGGCGGAATCCTGACGTCCCTTGTGGGGTGGGGGGCTCTGACCCAGAAGGGTGGAGGCTGGACTCGAAGGTGCCCCCGAGACACAGGCTTCTTCCCTGCAGATGGCGGGTCCCCGGACCAGACCTCCACCGACGCAGGTGAGCCCGGGCCCCGCCGCCCGCCCCGCCGCCCGCGCCCCGCCCCCCGTCAGACCGTCCCGAACTCCTCCTCCCCAGGACTCCCGGTGGCGCCGCTGGTGGCAGGGGGCGTGGCGGCGGCCGCCCTCGCGCTGAGCGCCTGGGTGTGGGGCCGCTGTCGCGGCCGGCGCGAGGACTCAGGTGAGCGCTCAGGGGGCGGGGCGGGCGGCAGACGCGTTCCGCAGCCGCTCTGCCCCCGCGTGGCGGAGGCGGGAACTGCAGCGGCTTGACCGGGAGGGAGGGCGGGTGGGGCTGCGCGGGACGGGCGGGAGGAGGGGAATAAATGGAGAAACGCTCCTGTTTGGCAGAAGCAGAGGTAGGCTGGGGAGAGCCAGGCTGTCTCATGGCATTTTCCCCTCAGCGTGTGTCCTCCCTCCCTCCCACCCTTGCAGCGCATCATCTCTACGGGAACGTCCTCTACCAGCCCCGGGGGGCCCCAAAGAAAACTAAGGCGTGGCGTGCGGAGGGGGCGGTGCTGGACATCCCCAGGGAGGACCAGAAGAGTCAGAGCTTCTATTCCATCTCTCTCCCCCAGCCTCCTAGCCCCCAGCAGCGCCGGGCCCAGAAGACTTGCCCCAGCCCCAGGTCGAGTCACCCTATATCTACTGCCCGCGTCTCCCCTGACCCACGCCCCTCGGGGCAGCAGAGGCCAGGAGGGCTCCTTGAAGTGGGAAGACGACTCGAAACCCCAGAAAAGACCCCCTCCCACCAACGGCCACGTGAAAATGTGACTGATTTCCCAAAGAGTCAGGGAGTCCAACAGCCCAGCCCAAGACCCCGTCCTCATTACTGTAACGCTGGCCCCCTCCCTCACCCCCGAAGCAATCAATAAAGGCTTATAAAGGAAAGCCAGATTTTGTGATGTTGGGGGTGTTAAAGATGTCTGAGGGGTCGTCTGGGGCTTCCGGAGCCCCAGGATGATTGTGGGGGGGTCCACTGTGGCGAGGGGGCTCTGTGATGACTGGCCAGCTTCCTCCTCTTATCCTTGGAGTGTCATGTCCAATTAGCAAGAAGCGATGCCCCCAACTTCCACACAGCGCCTTGAGCTGGAAGCACCCCCCCCCCCCCGGTCAGTGTGGAGATGAAGGGTGACGGGAGACATCGGGGCTCCCTGGAATTTATCACACACACACACACACACCCAGTCTCCTGCCCCACTGTCACCTTGATGTGACACAAGCTGGGATCAGCTCCCCTCCCCCACTTCTGCTGTTTCCATGGGGACAGATGTCCTTCCCGCAGCAGCATCAGGCCACTGCTGTCTGCCTGGGTGTGAGGGAGGGGCCGGGTGGGGGCAGGGCTGGCCTGAGAGCCTCCCCCCTCGGTTTCTCCATCTTTGTATCTGTCTGTATCAGCTGTCCGGGTTTTCCTCTGACCTAATATGCTCTCTCCCTGCCTACCCCGGGCTCTATTACTTGTGACCCCCCCCCCGCCCGGCCCCCATGAGTAATTGAGGCTTCACTCCCAAGTCATCTCCCAAGTGGAGCTGGGGATGACCTTCCCTTCTAAGGGTCTAAGGGTCACTCACCCTCTCCTCTCCCTGGGGCTGAGACCCCCGCCTCCCAGAAAGGACACTTGAAACACACAATAACTTATTTATTTTCCAGGCCAGAGAAGTGCTTGGCGACACAATTCTGGACCTTAGCACCTAAGAGAGGAGGGCCAAGAAGGCAGCACTGAGGAAGACCCAGGGCCTGGAGGGGCGGCGAGTCTCTGGAAAGACCTCTAGTGCTCGCAGCCAGTGATTTTGGGCCCGCCGGGTGCAGGCAGGGGCCGAAGGTGCTGGGGTCAGGGGTTCTGCGTGACCACTGGGTACAGCAGGGCAAGGTGCTCGGCGCCCTGCACAGGCAGCGGCCGGGAGCTGTAATGCAGGACCAGCTCTGGCACGCTGGCGAAGGGGCCGCTGTGCTGACCCAGCACGAACTGGTTCTCTCGGGTCCGCGCGAACTTCAGGTGCAGGAAGCTCTGGCTGCTCCTGGGGGACAGGCGTCACAGAGCGCCTTGATCACGCCCAACCTGCTCACGCTCTCCAACCCTAGAGACCCACCACCCTCGTGATCCCCAGAAGCTGGCAGCTGGAGTTCCCAAATATTTCTGCTCAATGGCCACTTGGGGGCCAAGCTCTGGGCTTGTTCCCCATTGTTCCCCATTGGCAGGGATGCCTTGCCCGCCTATGTGCTCTAAAGGCCGCTGGAGGTCCTACCTGGTGGCGGCTCCTCCCCTGAGGTCAGGCTACACTTTCCCCCCAAACCTTCTGAGCGCTACCCTTCCTGGGTTTCCCAAGAGTTAACCCCCAGTCCGGAGCCCCTTTCCTTTCTTGCATCTCTGGTGAGTGGAATGACTTTGAACCTGGGAATGATCTTATCATGACTAAAATGAATGAAACTAGTCTCAGTTGCTGGGGAAGTAGTCTCTGTTCCGTGCGCCTGTGCACACGTGAGTGTGGGTTTCATTTCCTCGTGGCAGTATTACCATGAAACAGGCGCTATTGATATCTTCATTTCGTAGATGAGAAAAGCAAGGCCCAGAAAGGCTGAGTCATTTAGCTAAGGCAACACAGCTATAAAGTGGCAGAGGCAGGACAAGAGGGTATGCTTCAACTTTTGGGCTGGTAGAGTTTAAAGGAAATATCTAGTTTCCCACCTCACTCACATCCTAGATCTACTGGATGGCTTGCACTCCACCTTCTTGCATACCCCCAGTGACAGGGTGCTTACTCTCAGTTGGAAACAGGCCTGTGGCCTCTCTAGAAGCCCCGCCCACTGGCTGCAGGCGCCACCCTCTGCTCCCACCAAAAAACCAGAAAGCCAAAGCCCGAAAGCCAGAGGCAGGGAATCCTGTGAGCCTTGGTCCCTTCAGGGGGCTGGGGGCTCACCTGAGGGACAGGGAGCAGTCTTGGGGACTGGTCTCGCTGAGCCGCACGAGGTAGCTGCCTGCCTTGCAGAGAGACAGGAGGTTCTCGGCATCTGCCCGGCTCAGTGGGCCATGAAACCACCTAGGGGGCGGGGGCAGATGTCTCATAAAAGGCGATCCCCCTGCAAACACGCCCCTGGGAGCTGGTGCAGGCACAGCCCTTTCCAGGACTTGTGAGCTCCAGGCAAACAAGTGAGAACAATTCCCCTGTGCTTCTCAAGCAGAGCCCGGTTTTCAGGCGGACTCGGTTTTCCCTGCTGGGCAGCTGAACCCGGGTCCACATGGAGCTGCTCCCTCCGGTTCTAAAGATCCACCTGACCTGGATCTTTACAGCCTCCCTGAGCGGGGTCCCCAGGGTCCTGTTTCCCCTTCCTTAGTCCTTCAAGTTGAACCACTTGCTGCATCTGGCCTTCTGAAGATTTCCCACACCCTGTATCCCCACCCACCTGCCCACCTATACCATCGTTCACTTAATACTGGACTGAATGTGCTCAGAGAGAGGTTAGCGGTTGTAACAAGGGCTCAAGACAGAGGAGCGCCACACAGACTTCGTGGGTTTTGTATTGAAAGAAAATGGAACAGTGAAGAAACGCCTCCCCCTGTACCTCCGTGTTCATCAGTCAGTTCTGTCTGGCCCACTTAAGGGGTTTGGGAATAACTGTGACGAACACGCCGTGGCGTCTTTGGAACTGGAGGGCTTTAAAGGAAATGCCTAGTTCCCCACCTCACTGGGCTGGGCTCAGCGGGCTTTTGGGGGAGCTCCTGGAGGAGCTGCTGGGCTGGAGAGACACGGAGAAGGCCCAGCCCCTCCCAGCTAGTGCACTGCACCCAGCCCAAAGTTGGGACCCCCCCCCCCCGCTCCTCTTAGTTCCATCCCAAGATCTCCTGGGGGTGAGGGTGATTTCCGTTTCTTTAACCTCGGGCTCAGGAGCTCTGTTTGAGCTGGGTATCATCTTGGGGGTTTGAGCCCTAAGTTCAGAGAGGTTAGGGGACTTGCCCAAAGCTACCCAGCCAAGAGATGCAGAGCAGAGATCTGAACCCAGACTCCGATGCCAGAGGAATGAGACGCCACGTGATTTTGCTTTGTACCTAAGCTAAGTACAACGCACAGCAGACTCCGGCACCCAGTGAGAGTTACTCGAAGACAGGGATGAGGGGGATGAATGAGTCCTACTTCCCCCGGCCCCCAGGTCCGAGGAGTCTGCAGGCTGGTATGGGGTGGGGAGGGATTCCACCCGGCTCCTCCAACGTCAGCTTCCCCACTCACGGCTGTTTCTCCAGGGGTAGGGCCGGGTCCACGCGCTCTGCGGGCTGGGGGCTCCTGGATGGGGGTCTCCGGAGGTCTTTGGCTGAACCTGCGGTCCTTTCCCACTCGGGACTGTCAAACTGCACTGGTGGGTTAGAGAGGAAAGGGTTAAGTCCAACCCACCTGGGAGGGGCGGGACTGGGGTAAGCCAATGCACGCTCAGTGGGAAGGCGGTGCCAACTTGGGCAACCTATCAAAATCCAAGGTAGGAGGGGCTGGGTTTAAAGACTGGGCAGGATTGGTCCAGGAGCAACCAATCAGCCTTCAAAAGAAAGGGGTGTGGTCACTTCTAAGCTTGGTGGCTGGCGAGGGCGGGGCAGATCCACGAGGGACAAACCCTGGGGTCGGGGCGAGAGATGCGTTAGAGGGGCTGGTCGTTCTGCAGATTCTGCACATTCTGGCCAAGTCCTAGAGCTAGACACTCCCCACCCCCCAACGTAGGCCAGGTGGGGTGAGGCACTGAGCCCCAGTCTCCCTCCCAGTCATACTGGGTTCGCACAAGTTATTTCATTTCTTAAAGCTGACCATATTGTTACCCTTTGACAAAAGAGGAAACCGAGGCCACAGACTTGTCCCGTGCTTCCCCAACTCGGGACTTGACCCCAAGCCCGCCTAGTGATAGTTACTAAGAAACTAAGAAATGCTACCCTGTTCCCCAGCAGTGCCTGTGGGAACACTTGCTGGCGCCCAGCATGTTCTGTAGCTGCTACGGCGATCCCCATTTGATGGGGGGTGGGGGACCGATACTGAAAGATAAAGCACTTTGCCCAAGCAAGTGAGACAAATCCAGGCCTCCCCTGACCCCAAAGCCTATCCCTGCACTACAGTGAGCCCCATGGGTGCTCTGAAGGAGTTTCTGTTCTCGAGGAAGGTACAAGTTCTCCAAGGAAGAGGGCTGTGCCATTATCAGCCATTCACACTTTAGTGGGAATGAAGAAACTGCCCCGGTGGCAGGTGATTGGGGGTCTATTTTGTAAGTTGACTCAGAGGATAGACCAGAGCAGGAAATGGACGTGGATATTCAGGGCCTGGGGAGGGCCAAGGCCTGGGTTGGAAGGGCACCTGCAAACGCCTTGGAGATGTGATCTTTCTTCCACTCCCAGGGCTGGTCATACTCATCCGCTGGCCGCTCGTCTTCCTGAGGCAGCCGGCTCTGGCGAGGTCTCCTTCCAGAAAGGGCTCCATCTCCTGGCTCTTGGTCTTGCTCCTCATAGGGAGTGTCGTACAGCTGCACCCCCTTGCACGGCAGTTCTGGGGGAGCCGAGAGCATTGGTCAGCTCCCACACTCACCAGGGACCCCGTCCCCCTCTCCCAAGCTGCACTCACCGCTCACGGCCCGCTGGGCGTCATAGGGCTCCATGTAGCCATCCTCTGAAGGTGGCGGGGGAGGCTGGGCGTCAAAGGGGTCTGAGTACTCCGTGTCAAGCTCCAGCTGGAGAGAGAAGTAGAGAAGGAAGGGAGTGAGTGGCAAGGGCTACAGGGGAACCAAGCCCAGCCCTAGACACCCGCTCTGGGGTGATGGGGTGATGGGGTGATGGTGCACCTCTGGTTGGCTGACTTTTCCCCTCCACGAAGCTCATTTTCTCTGGGCTAGGGAGTCCTCTGTCCCTCGCACCAGGTTGCATTCAGATGCCAGCTTCCCATTTCTCCTCCTGCCACACCGCCCCAACTCCCTCCTTCAGTAATTTTAATGTCGGGACACCTGGGTGGCTCAGGTGGTTAGGCGTCTGCCTTTGGCTCAGGTCATGATCCTGGGATCCTGGATCCTGGCTCCTGGGATCGTGCCCTGCTCGATGGGGACTCCCTGCTCAGTGGGGCCGCTTCTCCCTCTCCATCTCTCCCCCGCACCCCACTTGTGCGCGTGTGCTCTGTCTCCAATAAAATAAATAGAATCTTAAAAAAAAATAATTGTATTGTCTATCAGCTGCGAGCCATGTTCTAAATACTTCACATGTGTTTCCTTATAATCGCAACATCCAGTAAGTACATTAGCCCCATTTTACAGATCAGGAAACCAAGGCACTGAGAGGGTAAGTGACTTGCTAAGCGTCACACAGCTGGTAAATAAGAGGCAGGGTTTCATCCCAGGTGGCCTGCTTCCCTAAGTCCCTGCCTCCTCCTTCCTTCCTCTGGGCTCTTAATCACTGCCTGACACAGCCTTGTGTGACCTTCCTCAAATCATCTGTCTGTCTCCACTCTGAGGATTTGAGGTCAACTCCCTGATTCTCTAGGAAAAATACTGGAAAAACATAGGCACTGGAGGCAGATCTGGGTCAAGTTCTAAGGAACTAGGGCCATTGACCTTGGGCCACTTGCTTCTCTTTAGTAAGCCTTGGTTTCCCCTTCTGTGAAATGGGAGTAGTTGCAGAGGAGGGGCGCAGTGTTGGGGGTTCCAGGGCTCACCAGGGCAGGACTCACTCAGATCTATTTGGGGAAGCTGAGGGAAGGGGACTAGACAGTGGGGAGCAGGGAGCAGGAGGACAGGGGGACAAAGCAGCACCAGAGAGATAGTAGGACAACCAGTGCTGACCCCTGGAAAGGGACAAAAATCAGATTCCGCTAAGGAGGTGGGGGATTGGGGAGCCCCAGCCTGCCCCACAAAACAAGGTCCCCCAAATCCAGGAAACCCAGCCTGGCCTTCCCCACCCAGTCTCCTGGGGCCACCCAGCATCTGGGACTTAGCGACGCACCTCTTCCCCGGGGCTGCCCAGCAAGACCTTGGCTCTGGCCATGTCGGCAGCCTCCACCTTGATGAGCCGGTGCTTGGGAGAGTCGTACTTGGCGTCTCCGAGACCCTTGGGGTCCCCGGGGCCGGCGGGGTCGGGCTCCAGGCGGCTGTCTGAGTCCTCATAGGGGTCCTCGAAGTCCAGATTCTTCTGCTCGCGGTAGGCCCTCAGGATGTCGCTCTCGGTGTAGTCCGGGGCGGGCGGCTGCGGAGGGGGCCTCCGACCGCCCAAGCCCAGGTAGTCCCGCAGCCACCTGGCCATCTGTGCGTGTGTCGCGCCAGACCTGGCCACTGTCAGAGGGGGACCCACATGCCCCCTTCCTGTACCCCTTTCTCCGCAGAGTCCCCAGGGAGAAGGGGGGGCCAGGAGGAGGGGGAGGAGGAAGCGTGGGAGGAGGCAGGGAGGAGGAGGAAAAAGATCAGGTGTGTCCCTTGGCTGGGCTCAGAAGGCGCTAGAAAGGGGAGAAAGGAAGGAGACGGGGAAGGGTAAGAAGAGGAGGAAGGAGAGCAAAAGTCCACCTTAGCCCGGCTCCGCAAGGACGGCGGGGGAAGGGGGCGCCCCGCAGGGCCCTGAACGCCGAGCGCCGGGTGGTCGGGCCAGGGCGAGGGGCATCCGCGGAAGCGCGCGGAGTTTCCGCGGGAAGCGCGGTCCCAGCACGCGGCTCGGCCGCCCGCCGCCTCCGGGAAGCTCCGGGATTCCCTTCTGCGGCCGGGAGTCGGGGAAAGCGCCGCCCGCGGGCGCCCCCAGCCCGGCTCAGCACCGACGCCTGGGTCCTCAGCGCCGCGGGCGGTCTCCCCCGGGGCGCCGGCGCCGCGCGCAAAGTTGGGGCGCGGGGAGGGTGACCTCCGCGCGGCACATCCTTTGTTGCGCTCCTCTCCGCTCCGGGGGGAGCCCGGGTCCCGCAGTCCCCGGCCCGGCCGCCTCGATCCGGCCCCAGCCACCGGCACAAAGGGAAATAAAACCTCCTCCAATCCCCCTTCACGCTTTCGGAGAGACTTTCCCCGCCGCGGCCGGGAGGTGGGACTTTGGGGAGGGGGCGCGCAGGCGGCCGCCCCAGCCCCTATCGGCCCCCGGCCGCGTCCCGGGCAGCGACGTCAAGGCTTCCCCGCCTCCCCCTCCGCGGCTTCCCCCGCCCCCTCCGCTCCCCCTGCGCCCCCCTCGGAGGTGACTGAGACCTTCAGCTGTTCTGGGAAGGGAGGGGAGCCTCTGCCCGCCGAGGGAAGGGGTGCGGGGCGGGAGTCGCGGGGCCGAGGCCGCGGCAGCTGGACACTGACCCGGAGGACCGCGGCCGGCAGGAGCGAGCGAGGAGAGCGGGAGGTGGGAACCGACAGGGCTGACCTTGCTCAGGGGAGCGAGAGGTGCAGAGGCGGGGAGCTTCGGGGAGCAGCGGGGAGAGGGAGGTGGAAATTGGCCGGGAAATGGGGGTCTGGATGTGACCGCAAGAGGGGGTAAAACTGACCAGCAGAGGGGGTGAGAGCGACCACTGTTGAGGGTTGAAATTGAACCAGTATCTGGCGGCGCAACTGACCAGCGGATTGTTCCAGAGGTCACTGGCTAAAATTGATATTGATGGAGCTGAAGGAAGCAGGGGGGAGTGGAAGGGAGGGGGTTCTGGCGTCCCCTCCCCAAGGGGACTCTTCTCTGCAAAACGCCCCCAACCCAGGGGACTGATTGCAGCATGGGGGAGGGGGGCTGGGGCAGCTGGCCTTGGGAAGGGAGATGGTATCTGTGCCTGGCGCGGGTCCTCAGCATCTGTCCCTTTGTGGCTTCTGGGGGTGGAGGCAGGGAGGGGGACAGAAATGAGAGGGGTCTCGGCTGGCCTGGCTGCCTGTTGGCAGCTGCAGCTGTCTGGGGGGTGAGGATAGTAAGAGATCTGGGGTAAGGGAAGCAAAGGGGTGTGCTTCCCAATTCCAGAGCAAACACGGGTTTTCTTTCATTCTAAGGGGGCTTGCTCATCTCCCCCTAATACTGAAGTAAGAGGGGTTAATCATCGGGAAGAACGGGACTGCAGATTCCCTTCTCCCAGTGCTCTGTCTCACCACCTCAGCCCCCAAGGTGGGCTGGTGCCTGAGGCTTGGAGGGGAGAAGTCAGAGCTGACACTGTTGGGAAAAGGCCCCTGGGGAGGAACAGTGAGTCAGGGGCCATGTCTGTGCCTGGCTTTCCTGGTTTCTAGCAGGGGATCTAATGGGAAATCCCCAGAGAGCTGAAGGAAGGATCAGCAGAAGGGAGTTACTTTTTCCCATGGGGAAACTGAGGCACCAAGGGGGCAGGACCTGCTCAGAGCCCCCCCACAGCTCAGGTCTGCCTGCACTGTACGGCCCGGCGGCGGTGGGGGGGGGCGCTGTCTGGGGTGGCTCTTGAGACCCTCTAGAGTGCCTTTGTGGGATCAGCCTTTCTCCGCCTCTGCCCCAGGGTCAGCCCCGCTTTCCAGGCGACAATGCTGAGGTCCAGAGCTGAGCAGGCAAAGTCCCTCGTGGCAGCAGGGGCTTCCATATGTCCCCTTCCCGGCTTTGGCTGTGTCGCCCACATGAACCTGTTGAACTCAGTCCCCCTCCTGCAGCCCCTCCACCTGGCCCCCCCAACCCAGCCCTCTTCGATCAGCGACAAGACAGTGTCCCTGGGGACTGCCGGGGAGCACGGCGGGTAATTGTCCTGTTTTCTGTCAGCCGCAAGGCAATTCCCGGCTCGGGGATGAGCTGTTGACAGATCTCATCAAATCCGAGCCCTCTCCCTGTCGGATAAATAGGAGACGTCTGAGGTATAAATATTTGAAAGGGGCCTTCTAATTACAGCGTGTGTCAGGAATAGCAATTAGAGGCCCCGAGGCAGAATCAAACGGCGTTTGACTTTCCTGGCGTTTGACTTTCCTGCGCTTTTGAGCTGACTGCTCCTGGGGTGCCCGCCCCTCTCTGCCGCAAAGGGGTTCCCGGAGGAGCAGTGAGGATGAGGAGGGGCTGGGGGCCTGGTGACCTTGCGGGGTGCCCTTGAAGAGCCACTGGAACTCCTGGGTTTCGACGTGTTGATGGGCAGCGGAGGGGGGCCCTGCATGGACAAAGGCGAGCAGGTGGGGTGGTCTAGGGGTCCTGGGCTGAGGCTTTCTCCCTCCCCCTGCCCCCCACCCTGGGGTCTGAGAGGCCCTGTATCAGGGGCATCTCCTGGGTGCAACCTTTTCTGGAATCCCAGCCCCCTGACCTTGGGTGGTGACGCAGCACTCTGAGCTGGAGGACAGCGAACCTCTGCTGAGCGCTTTTGGACACTGTTTGGAGCACCTTTATTTTTTATTTTTTATTTATTTATTTATATTGCAATTCACATGCTCTACAATTTACCCGCTTAAAGTGTGCATTTCAGGTTGAGAACGTTCAAAAGATCATACAATCATCGCCATTCATTTCAGAACATTCTCCTCACCCCAACGAGAAGCCCCATCCCTATGGGCACTCTCCATTCTCCCCCCACTTCTCCTGCCCCTGACGCCGCTAGTCCACGTTCTGTCCCTCTGGACGGGCCTGTCCTGGACCTCTCATGTAAGTGGAATCCCACACTATGTGGTTTTTTTGTGGCTGGTTCATGAGAGGACTCACCGTTTCCAAGGTTCATCCTCGTGTGTGTGAGGGAGCTTCATTCCTTTTATGGCCCAATAATATCCTATGACGTGGCACACAGTAGGTGCTCAATATATGCTTTGGGTGGGTGGGACCTTGAGAAGGAGCCAGTTGGGATGCCTGGGTGGGGGCTGTGCCTGCCTTCTCTGTCTCCTCACTCTTGTCTCATGGAGCAGTCAGTCTGGAGCGGGGATGGGAGTCAGGACACCAGGATAAGATGAGGCGGCTCACAGTGGGGCCTAAATACTCCTAATCTGATGGAGCATTTACAGCCCTGCCCTAGGAGCCCCTACTCTGATAGGAGAGACAATCTCTGCCCTAAGAAGTTCCGAGACACAGCCTTGCCTCTTAAAACCCACAGTCTGATGAGAGAGGCATGGTCTTGACTTCGGAAGCCTCAGTCTGTTGGAGGAGACACGCGCATGCCTTAATAGGCCCCCAGTCTGATAGGGGAGGCATGGTTCTACCCTCTGAAGCATTCAGTCTGGTGGAGAAGGCATGGCTCTGATTTCAGGGGTTTCCTGTCTCTTGCGAGATACAGCCCTGCTTTTAGGGGCCCCTAGTCTAATGGAGGAGACAAGAGGCTATCCTTAGGAGTCTCAGTTGGATAGGGCGGGCATGGTCGAGCCTTCAAAGACACCTAGGTCTGATGGAGGAGACGTAGCTCTGTCGTCATGAGCGCCCGGTCTGAAGGGAGAGGCCCAGGCCCTAGAGGCTCTGTCTGCAGGAGTTGCAGGGGAGTGTGGTCATTAAAGGTGTAGCCTCAGAGCCTTGCGGTGGCAAGCCCGGGTCCCGTCCCCGGCTCACTCTGAGGCCCTGGCCCAGGAGCTTCCCGCCTCTGTAAAACCAGGCAATAACAGGGCATGTGTCTGAGGGCATGTGTCTGAGGGAGAGGCGGGTTTTGGTGCAGAGGGAGCTTGAGGCAGATCCTGGCACGCAGCTGAGCGTGGGAAACGAGGCGGCGGCCCGGGTCTTTGTGCAGCCCAGGCTCAGGCCGGGTGCGCTCTAGCAGGGCAGCCCACCCCCGAAAGTCCTGGTGCTGCGCAGCGGCCCCAGGGGCACTGATGGAGGAGGCTCTGCATGAGGCTGACAGCTCCCCGGGATGAAGGACATGGGGTGCGGTGCGGGGAAAGGGGGCTATCAGCGGCTATGGGGGAAGGGCAGGCTCTGGAGAGCGGGAGGGGTGCAGGAGGCTGAGGGGAGAGGTGGGTGGAGGCCCTGGAGGGTACACACACACACACACACACACACACACACACACACACAAGACCCTGATGCGTCACTAACCCTCTGCTTGCTCGCTTGACCCCAGGAACCCCCACGGGGAACTGGGGGCCAAGAGCAGAAGGGCTCCCAGTTCATAGGGTGGGAGAAGGAAGCATAAAAGCCTGCTGGGAGATAATTTGAAGACGGGTCCAGTGAGTTCCACTTCGCCCCCACCGAGTGCCCGGATGGCCTCAGGGGCTGGGGTCACTCTCGTCTACACAGCTACCCTCATAAAGCTCACAGGTGAAGGGGGACGAGGGATCGGGGTGTGGTCTGGGAAGTAGACCCTCCCCTGGCCTCCAATGACCTCCAACCCCCTAGTGGCCAGAGCCACGTGTGATCCCCTCTCCTTGAATGTGGCCGGAGCTGTGGCTTGCTTCCAACCAGGGGGACATGGCAAAGGTGAGGGGATGCCACTTCCCACAGACCCTTGTGCTGGCTTTATGGGGTCCGGCCGTCAGGGGGCCGTGTAGGTGAGCAGCTGAGGGCAGCCTTTGGCTCAGGGCCCGTGAGGAATGGCCAACAGCCACTCAAGCGAGCGTGGGAGCAGATCCAGCCCCGGGCGGGCCTTCCGATGAGACCACGGCCCTGCCCCAGGTGAGGGGCAGCTGCGCGAGACCCTGAGGCCAATGAACCCAGCAGATCCGCCCCCGGGCTCCTGTGTTTGCTGCTGCGCCCTTCTCAGGGACCTCCTCACACAGCAGTAGCTGATGCGGGCAGCGTGGGGGACAAGACACACGCCGTGATGGTGCCAACCCCCACCCCTGCTGTCTCCAGTGTGTGTTCGCCTCTCTTCAGAGCTTACTGTTCTGTTCAGATACGTCCACGATCTCCCCCCATCTTCCCAACATGACGTCACCATTAGGAGGTGGGACTATTGTTATTTTCTTTAGGGCATTATGGTCATAGGTTTTCCTTCAGTGTTGTAGCCCCAGTCCCTAAAACACATCTGTGCACAAAGTAGGTGCTCAAAAAAATTAATAAATGAAATAAAAAATTAAAATGTATAATAAATAATAAGTATATATTATATATAGTAATATCAAATTATATTATAAACTTCATGATATATATTAAACTATATACACATTTTAATATGTACTTTATAGATAAATGATATATGTACATATATATTTTTATTTTTATTTGGAGCGAGCAGCTTGCTGTGGGAAACTCCGAGGAGGGCGGCTGGCCGAGCTCGGCAGGGGTCTGGCGAGTGGCAAGGCTCCGCCCACGTTAGCTGTTATTGCTAAGGGGATCCTGCGGACTGCATCCCGCAGCTGGTGCCCGTTCTCAAGTGACCCTGGGCACAGAGCCGCGGGCATGGGGTGTGCCTGGGAATCGGGGTGAGGGCGGCGTCAGCACCTTCCCCTGGAGGCCGTGGGGAGCAGAGCAGGAAGAGCAGAGTGGGCGACCAGACGGGGGCTGGCAACCCTTCTCTATCTGGGACCCGATGGTAAACCTGACCTGTCGGCTCTGCCGCCGTGGAACAAAGCAGCCATACCTCGTACGCACACAAACGGGCAGGCTGCTGTGCCAATAAAACTTTATTCACAAAAATAGGCTGTGGGCCAGCTTTGGCCCGCCAATCATAGCTCACTGATCCGGGTTTCAGAACAGGATCCACGATCTTCAGCAAAGAACAGGGACAGCTGGCACGCACACACAGCCACAAAGTCCGGGAGCTCAGGAGATGGGCTGCGGGGATGCAGCAGAGTGAGCGGGCCCCACGCCTCCTCATCTCTCCCACAAGTGCTTCCGGGCCTGGATGCTCTCCTCCAGCCGCTGGTCTGAACAGCCCCATCCCGGGCAGCGCGCGCGCCTGACGATGCTGACTTTGACTTTGGGGAAGCGGGCTGGGCAGGCTGTGAAGTGCCCACAGCTGGCTCTCCGGCACGGGCACTGCTCTGTGTGCGGACTTCCACAGTGTAAATACTCCCACCACGGCCAAGGCGACCACAGAGAGGATGCTGCTGGGGGGACCTGGGGGGAGGGACGCACCAACCAGCAAGCCCAAGCCCGGGCCACCAACTGCATTTCAGAACTTGGGCCCCCTGGGGTCCTGTTTTCAGGGTGAGGTGGGGCCCCGGGGCCTGGCTGGATCCCAGTTGCCGCCTCCCAGCCATACCCGCCCAGAAGTCACTGCAGGAACGCGGATCCCGAGTGGGGGCTGCTCGGCTCCACACTCTGCCAGTGAGAAGCACAAAGGCGCATTCCCAGATGCCAAACAAATGTGAGTATGCGGGAGGGAGGGAGAGGAGGGCAGAGGCCGGCGACGCTGGGGCTGAGGGGGCGGGAGAGCAGAGCTGGGGGTCAGGAGTCTGGCAGGAGCACAGGACCTTCAACCAGAACGCTCTGGAGCGGGCGAGAACTATTCCAGAGCCGGAGTCGGGCAACCTTGAAACAACGTGAGCTCCGGCATTGATTTCCCGCCACGTGACCAGCGGCGGGACCCGCGATCTAGTGCCACGTAACAAATCGCCCCCAGATGCCCACCAATCAACGGACCTTTACCGTCTCTCAGCTTCCGAGAGCCAAGAGGCCGGATTAGCCACGTGTGGACCACAGAGGCCTGCCGGGAGCTGGGAGCTCTCCCAGGGATGCCACGGCCCCAAACGGAGGGCCAGGAGGGCGGCAGTGTCAGCTGGGGACCCCGAGGTCCCCGAGGGCCGGCAGGTGAGGGGAGAGGACAGAAACCGAGTCCCTTGGCCGCAGCCCTTGCTGGCCCTGCCTGCCGCAGAGGACTTCCGGGTTCGCCCAGTCACGCGTGGCTCTGGCTGGTGCTCTGGATGCGGGACCTTGACCTGGGGAAGGGCCTGGGGTCTCAGTTGCTGCCACTGCTGTCCTCGCTGTCCGAATAGGCCCCCAGCTGGCTCAGGGAGGAGGTGCCCGGCAACCGGGGTGCAGGGTCAGCTGCTTTGCTGCTCCGCACGGGCCCTGGGGGAGAGAGGAGAGCTGGTCCACCCGGCCTCAACCCCACGCCCCGGCTGGGGGCGCACCGCCCACCCCCCCAAGCCCCGAGAAGGGCCTGCTATCACCTGGTGGCCCCGAGGCACTGCGCTCCAGTGGGAGGGGGTGGGGGGCTGGGGGGTGCACACCTACCCTGGGAGGCGGGCGATGCCAGGCCCTGCCGGGTGCTGCAACCCAGGTCTGTTTTCTTCACCACGACTAGGCCCGACAGCTGGGGCCTGCTGCCAAGGGTGCCGACACTCCGTTCCCAGCTTTCTGCCTTCCTCTTGGCTTTTGGGGCCTGGGGGTGAGGGGGGACATGAGTGGGTGAACCGGCCCCAATCCCACCTTCTCCGGCACTTACACTTCCTGAATCACACCACGCCTTCTCCCCTCTGGGTCTTTATCCACGTCATTCCCTCCACCTGCAACGCCCCCTTTCCTCTAAGGCATCTGGTGAACTCCTACTCATCCTTCAACACCCCACCCAGGCATCAGCTCCTCTGAGAAACCTTTCTCTACAGTTTAAGATCATGTGGTCGAGCGAGTGCTGCATGTCCACGCCCTCAGTGGCCTCCACTGCCTCGGGACGTAACCCCCTCAACCGTGCTGGGGGTTCCTGTCGTGTTCACGACTGGGTCCACGGTGCCACAGACCACTCTTGGCACGAAGGTGCTCTACCGATGTGTTCGACGGAGTGAGGGAAAACGGAGGCTCCCACTTTGGGGACTAGCGAGGGGAAGGCAGAGAGGGGCTCAGGCCCATTTCCATCGGGCTCTTCAACTGTGCGGGCAGGGACCCCTTTTATCTGTTTTATGTTGAAACAGAGGAACCGGAATCCACGGCCTCAGGAGGTCCTGTCCGAGCTGGGAGCTGGAGCTGCCGGGGGCACGAGGGACGGGGCGCTGCCTTCGGGGCCGCCATCTGCGGGAGGAGGTAGGACGGACCAGCGAATAGATCGACAGCACGTCTGTCCTGACAGGTGGTGTGACCCGAGGAAAGACTTCAGTGTGGTGTGACAGCTGAGGGACAGCGGCCAGTCCGTAACGCGGTCGGGCCAGGTCTCCTCGGAGAGGGGCCGTGCGCTGCCATCAGACTGAGGAGTTAACAAGCAGAGAGACGTGAGGGACCGCGCTCCGAGCGCCGGAGCATGAGGCCAAGGCCTGGAGCGGGGACACCAGAGGGCTGGCTCGGCAGGAGCAGGGAGCATGGGAGGGGGACCCCGGAGGCGCGTGGCCGCACGTGGCCACCTGTGCACCGGCTGGGGCCCCTCGAGCGAGCACGGACAGGGACAGACGTGGTCCAGTGGGTTACAGAGAGAGACCAGCCATTCCAGCTGCCGCTTTCTGAACTGACCCACGTGGCCCCCACAGTGGGCCAGCACTAGCCCTCGTGAGCCTCCTCCCCAAGCCTGTGTCCGCCCGCGACACGCACTGCCACTAAGCAAAACCATGAACACGGGCGCCTCGGCGCGGAAGGGGACAGACGTCATGGCAAGGCTTTGGGAAGTCTCAATGGAACCGTGTGGTGCAAACAAAACAAGAAGCGCGTCCTCAAACCAGGTGCAAGGAAGACGCCTGGAACAGATGCGTGGGGGGAGCAGGGAACTGGGGGGAGACAGGGAACAGCAAAGGAACCCAGACTGCTCTCACGATGGGTCCGTTCTCCTCTTCCACGTGAAAGAAGAAAAGAGGAAATTTTAGACAATTCTGGGGGCGGTTTATTTAAGAAAGACAGCGTGAGACCTGTCAGCAGGGGACAGCACCTCAAGGAAAATGTCCTGGTTGTGTCTGAGAGTAAGGGATGGGCATGCACCACCCCGAGGGCCCATTCCCTCCCAGGACAGTCACGAGCCTCCTTGGAAACATGGCTGCGCCCCTCCCCCATAAAGACTACATTTCCCATCCTCCTCTGCAGCACCACGTGCTCAGGTGGCTGGGCTCTGACCAATGGCACGCGTGCCACTGCCAATGGATTATGTGGGATGGGAGCCCTGGCTGTCCTCCTCCCTGGCCGGGCCCTTGCCCCTGGCTAGGACGTGAAGGTGAAGCAGTGAGGGCAGCCCCCCCGGCCACCACCCCAGGCCACTAGAACCGAGAGCAGGACGCTGCCCGGGCCTGATGCTGTTCTCAGTGGCGGAGCACAACTTTTCAACAGAAAAGTCACCTCCAAGCAGTTAGAACAGCGTGACTGGGTCCGACCCAGCGGCTGAACCTGCATCTGGCTGGCAGGGACCACCAACACGTGAGAGCGAAAATAAAACATGGCTGGGGTGACCGCTACTTGTCATTTCTCGCTTTAGTGCCCCATCTTCGATTAACACGCCAGCATGGCCTTGACGGCCCTGGATGAGACGCTGTGCTGGAAAGTGCTAGCGGTCCACCTGCCAGATGCTCCTCCCTGCTCCCTGCTGCCAGCCCAGGGCCGGCAAGGGGTCCCAGCCCCCAGGCCCCCTGCAACTCACTAGTCCCGCTGTCGAGTACCTGGCGGGTACCCCTCCCAGCCCCACCCTGGCCAGAAGCCGCGACCCCAGAGCTGGGACCCACGCTCCAGGAGAGAGCAGACAGACAAGCTGCAAATGCCCGGGTCCCTGAGTGCTGGGAGCAGCGCGGCCTGCAAGTCCTGGCGGTCACCCCAGGGCTGCTATGGGGACGGAGAAACACACATCTGTGTCCCTAAGTCTCCGCGTCTGGGGGTGTTCCCATCTCAGTGGCTGAGCAGGGGCTGGCTGACTGCAGGCTCTGCAGACAAGGCTATCCTGGCACGCAGCCGGGCCTGCTGACGCACAGCCAGTCTCTGGCCGTTGGTGCCAGGCCTACCTCCCCCTCTCTGCTGCCCCCCAAAGCCCTTGGGGGATGCAGGCACACTCACCTCCTCCAGGATGGCGGTGGGCCTGGGCCGGACGGCCAGCCGTGGGGGGGCAGGAGCCGCCGCCTCCTCCTCCGAGTCAGAGTCCTCCAGCAGCCGGCGTCTGCGCGCCTCCTCCACCAAGGCCCTGTGGGATCGCCGTCCCCCAACAGGAGTGAGCGGGGCAGCGAGGGGCCCCCAGACTCCCAGCAATCCTCTCTGGCCACCCAGGGCGGCACGGTTAAGTGCCGGCCACTGGCCTCGGCCTGCCTTGGCTGGAACTCTGGCTGGGAGCTCCCCACACGACCGTCCCCTCGATGGACGCTGCGACCAGGACCACCCAGCGCCTGGTGCTCCGAAGGTGCTCCACGAGGACTCCGCTCTCCCTGTGCGCCATTCGCCGCCCGCCCCCCTGGAAACGCAGAAGCCGACCCGGGGCCCCGTTCAGATTCCGGAAGAGGGAGGAGGCGATGAGATGGAGACACGGAAGCAGAGGGAAGGTTCCAGGGCGGTCAGTGCCCTGCGGAAAGTGTGGACACAACAGGCCCGGGCCTGAGGGACCCCACCCTGCCGAGTCATCAAACCTGGGGGGTGATGCTGGTGACCCCGACACAGACCCCACGGGAGAGAAAGTGAGGTGTGGGGGAGCACGGGAAAGCCTCCTGCAGAAGGGCCGCCTGAAGGAGCCACGGAAGACCCGGAAGGGCGCCGCAGGCAGAGGCCTGAGCAAAGGCTGTGTGCGCCCGGGACGCCGCCCGCCCCGCTGGGAGCACTCACGCCGTCTCCCGCTCGTCCTCCTCCTGCTCCTGCTTCTGCCGCTCGTCCTCTGACAGCCGGTGCTGCCGCAGCATGGCCTCGAAGTCCACGTGGGCCTGCCGCTGGTTCAGGTCCTTGAGCTCCTGCAGGTTCTCTAGAACCTCCATCTCCAGCTTCGAGTCCTTGGTCCGGTTCTCCAGCACCTGGCGGGCAGGACCCAGGCTCAGTGCGCGGCTGCTGGGGCCGCGGGGGCGGGGGGGCGGCACCTGCCCGGGGAGGAGCCCCCACGCCCACCTGCACCCACACTGCCTGCGCAGGGGCCTCCTGCCCCGTCCCCTGGCTGCACCCATTCCCCAGCTCAGAGCGGAAAGGCGTCGGGACGGGGGCTGGTCTGCTGAGGCCGCCCCGCCGGTGTCTGGCCCAGGTCCGCCATGACACAGCAGTAAAAACAAAGAGCAGGGGCCTGGCTGGCTGTTGGAGGAACGTGCGACTCTTGATCTCTGGGCCAGGAGTTCGAACCCCACACTGGGTGCGCTGCTTACTTAAAAATAACAGTAACGAAGATTAAAAATGAGTCTGAGCAATCACGACGCGCCAGGCTGACACGTGGCCCTACGTGAGCTAGTTCCATCCCTGCGACAATGCCAGCCCGAGTCTCTGAGGCATGGGCAGGAAGCCTGCACTGGCCTCTTCGGGGCTGTTGGGACTGCGGCCAGAGGGAAGTGGCAGTCCCGAGGGTTTGAATACGTGTCCCCCAATTCTCTTGATGTTTCTCCCCTGAGAAAGCAGAGCCCCATTCCCCCTCCCGTGAGTGCGGGTGGGACTCCGGGCCCCGCTCTGAGCGAGGGGGTGTGAAGGGACAACAGCGTGTCCCTCTGATGGCGGGTCCTCCCGGCTCCTCCGGATGGCTGGCTCGTCATGCGGGGGTACAGATGCCCCGTGGCAAGGACGTGGCCAGCTGAGTCTTCAGAGATGCGGCCTCTGGAGAGACCCTGGACCCAAACCACCCAGCTCAGCTCCTCGGGCCTCCTGAGCCCCAGAAACTGGAGGACAGAAATGTCTGTAAAGGTGCAGTTCTGGGGTAACTCAGGCCATAAGCCCCCATGGTCATGTGGGTGGCCCAGGATGGACACGACCATGCAGGTCGCTGCCGGGACACAGTCCCCTCGGCAGAGCCTGCGTCCCTCCCTGCCGCTCTGCTCGCTGCGGAGAACCCCGCTTCAGGTCCGACATGCGGGCTCAGCAAACAGCCAGGAGCGGCATGGAGGGCCCAGGGATGGACGGGCTTTACGGGGGTGGGGGAGGCCGGAAGGAACACAGATGTCATTCCATTTCCGAGACAGACGGAAGAGGACGGTTTGTTTGAAGAGGGCCGGTCAGAGTTTCATCAAGCAGGGATTCCTGCGTTCGTGCTGGGGCCTGTCCCAAGAGACTCCCGTGTACAAACTCACTTAAGCCCCACACAAGCTCTGAGGCCGGTCATCGAAGCCATTTGATATACCAGGATTCTGAAGCCCAGAGAGGCCAAGGGCCTTGCCCAAGGTCACACAGCCAGGGAGCATTCAAGAGAACGTTTCCTTCCATGCTTCTGGTCTTCACAGCCACCGGTCATGGGTGTCCTCTGTGCAAATGGGGGGGAGCCGGCTGCAGGAAGCACCTCGCCTTCTCAAGTCTAACTTCCTGCCCCTTGGATTCGTTCTTCCCGGCTGCATGACCGTCTGTCCCCAGCTCCACAGCTTCAAACCACAGGGCTCTCGCTGTCCCCTGGCTGGTGTGGGTCCCAGGCCCAGTGCGGCGTGGCTGGTTCTCCGACAAGGCCTCCAGAAGCGAAATCAGGGGCTGGGGGTCTCGCCCGAGGCCTGGCCTGGCTCGGACTACTGGCAGAGTCTTCTTCCTTCTGGCTGTGGGACTGAGGTCCCCGCGTTCTTGCTGGCTATTGACAGGGGGCCACACGGGCCCCCACTCTAGGCCGGCTCCTTCACACCGCTAACGTCCTCTAGACCCAGACAGAGGGCTCAGGTGAGAGGTCCGGCCCGCTGGACAGCCTCCCTCTCCCGAGGTTGACCGTGACCCAACGTCACCACCTGATCGCAGGTGTGAGATTCCTGCATGCGCACCCTGGGGGCTGCACGGGGGTGTGGCCAGGGGTGGGCTCCTGGGACCACTTCGGGGCTCTGCCGACCACACCTGCCCGCCCCACCGCCCGGCCCGGCCGAGGCAGGAAGCGGCACCGGCCTCACCTTCATGGGGTTGTTGAGCTCCTCGTCCTCCCGCTCCTTCTGGACCCTTTTCTCCTCCTCCTCCAGGAGCTTCTCCGCCTGGAAGTTCCGTGTGGCTCCGTGCTCCATGGTGTAGTCGGTGTTCTCGGGGTCCGTCTGCAAGGGAGAACGGGCAGATGTCAGTCTTACGGCCCTGGGCACAGGAGCTTCTGCTGGCCAGCAGCCGGCCGCCGGGGCGCCTCCTCTCCGCGCCTCACCCCTGCTCGTCCCCTTCTGGGTCTTTTTAACTTGAAGATTGATTTACTTTAGAGAGAGAGTGAGAGCATGAGCCAGAGGGCCGAGGAGGGCGGAGAGAGCGTCTCCAGCAGACGCCCCCACCCCGAGGGCCGAGCCCAACACGGAGCCTGACCCAGCACTTGACCTCACGACGCTGAGATCGAGGCCTGAACTGAAGCCAAGAGTTGGGACCCTCAAACACTGCGCAACGTCCCCCGGTCGCCCCACTTGTCTTGTCTCAATGCCTGGGTTGGACACTACTTTCTAGTGCCCCCTCTGCACCTGCCCGCTGCCTCCCTCCGACCTCTGCCCGACCGCGAATGCGAGTCTCCGGGCCTTTGCACGTGCCCCGTCTTCCTGTCTGCTGTGTGTGCGCACACGTGTTCACGGTTTCTCGTATTCATAAATCACGTATCAGTACATACAGAGCGTGCTCCTATATGCACTTCTAGAAAGCAGGGCGGAAACACAAGCTCGCATCCCAGACGAGACCCTGGAGCGCCGAGTCGGAATCAGGGGAAACAGGGAAACCCACACGGTGAGTGGCTCATGGTTAACAGTGATATTCAGGGTCGGTTTCTCGCTGTGACAGAGACAGAGGCACCGCGGGTGCGGAGGATGTGGACAGGAGGGGAAGCGGGCGAGGGTCAGGCAGGATCCTCGGTGCCAGCCCCGCGGCCTTGCTGTGGGTGAGGAGGTAGCCCCGATACGGAGCGCGTTACAAGAAGAGAAAGTGTGAGGACAACGGGGATCCCGTGTCCCGGAAACCACACGAGCGCCTCCCGAGCGTTTGTCTCCAGGCTCAGGGCTGGCCGGGCGGCGGGAGCAGCAGGCGGACTTCCGGCGCCGGCCCCCCAGTTCTGAGTTCTGTGTCCACGATGTGTGGGCGCAGGGACCCGTGACCCACATGTGCAGCCCCGGCTACTTAATCGCCCGAAGTTCTTCAGCGGGACAGCCGACTGCTCCGTCTTGCCGGAGATCCTCTAGTCTTTAAAAATTAGCATCTATTTGTAAATATCGTAAAATCGTCAATATCACAGAAACACATACGTTATCACTGCCATTCAGGAAAAACAGAGATCATTTTCCGGAAAGGACCCAAGTGTCCATCCAGGGGACAGAGGGCGGCGTGTGTGTGTGCCCACACGGGAACGTGACTGAGCGTGAGGCAGGAGGAGCCCCACCACACGCCCTGGTCGGGGGAACCCGGACCCACACCAGGAGACGCGCACGAGGACAGGGCGCAGGGCACCCCGTATGAGAACCATCGTGACGGGCACGTCCGCAGGCGGAGCGCAGACGGGGGCTCCTGGGGGGGGCCCAATGGGGACCGACTGCTAATGGTTACGGGGCTCCTTTTGGGGGTGACGGAAATTTCTTGGAACTGGGCACAGGGTCAGCTTAGTCCTCTGTGAGCACACTAAGTGCCACCGAATCAGACACCGTACATGGTACGTGAATCCCATCTCACTACAGATGTTTAAAAAAGTACTCCAAGGGGGCGCCTGGGGGGCTCAGGTCATGATCCCAGGGTCCTGGGATCGAGCCCCACATGAGGCTCCCTGCTCAGCGGGAGCCTGCTTCTCCCTCTCCCACTCCCCCTGCTTGTGTCCCCTCTCTCGCTGTGTCTCTGTCAAAAAAAAAAAAAGGGACCCCAAATAGGGGTACCCAGGGCGGGGAGTGGGGCCCAGTCGGTTGAGCATCTGACTCTTGACTTCGGCTCAGGTCATGATCTCCGTGTGGTGAGATTGAGCCCCTCACCGGGATCATGGCCAGCAAGGGTCTGCTTGAGATTTTCTCTCCCTCTGCCCCTCCCAGCCCTCGGCTTGTGCACCTGCTCACTCGCCCTTAAATACCTAAATCTCTTTTAAAAAAGTAATCAAAATATGTCATTCTTTCAACATCCTTTCTTTATACCCAAAAGGAAAAGAGTTAGGTAAAAAGAAATTCCGGCAGAACGTAAGGTCCCCGGCCGCTCCCCCAAATTCTCAACACGGTCGTGACCATGACCGGCCATGTGCCACGGTGCGGTCTGCTCCCTGAATCCCATGTCGTTGCACACCCGGGCCTTTGTACATAATGCCGCCGGAAACAAGCCTGTCTCCTGGGGACGGGGTGACACGGGAGCTCCATGGAGAGAGAGGACGGGAGGAGGGAGCCCCCGCGGGAAGGACCCGCTGGCAGGGCTGGTGTCTACCTTGAAGGTGATCTCTGCCAGGCACCGCGTGCACTTGATGTAGAAGCGGAAGATGGGCAGGCCCAGGTAGGCCTCGTTCTGCACCGTCTCCTTGCGCGCGTTGAACTTCTTGCCCTTGTAGATGTACTCTCCGCACGTCTTACACCTGCGGGGCAGGACAGAGGGACTCAAGCCACCCCAGCACCCTGGTTCCTCCCGGCATTCTGGCAGGTGGCTGCTGGCATACCCCCCGGGACAGGGAGCTCCCTCCCTCCTGAAGCAGCCTGCCTCAGAGTTCCCCAACCTAGCACACGCTTTTCTAGTATGTGCCTGGCCCTTGGCCCCCGGGTCCCCTGCTGGGGAAGCACCCAGACGACCCAGACCTGCTGAGACTTGCCTGTCACACACTCGCAATGGCCTGGCTGGCGCTCGGGGGGTATCTTGTTCCCCACAGGGTCCCCCATTTTGCCAAGGCCCTGGCACACAGCAGGTGCCCAAAAGGATTGCTGAACTTTAAAAATGAGTGAGTGAAGGACAGAAATGGACCAATGACATGCAAACACAAACTGAGTTTCACCGAACGAGGGGTCTGATGACCAGGTGTTTGACTTCAACACGCTAAAACGTGAAAAAAGCACGAGGCTCGGAACCTGTAAGACACGGTAATTGTGAAGCCGTACAAAGGCCAAGATCTGGGGATGGTGAGGGAGGGGGAATTATGGAAGGGGTCAGACGGGGGGGTCACAGGGAACTCTCGGGGAGTGAGGGTTTTTCCAAGATTTTACTAAAATAGTTTTTTGAAACATGTATTTTTAGAACTTGTTATTTTTTACATTAATCTCTACACCTAACATGGGGCTTGAACTCGTGACCCTGAGATCAAGAGGGTCGACCAGCTGAGCCAGCCAGGTGTCCCTGAGAGGGTGGGGTTTAACCAAGACCTGTGGGGTGAAGAGCTGGCCAGGTGAAAGCAGAAGGAATAATGATCCAGGCAGAAGGAACGGCCTGTGCAAAGGTCCTGGGGTATGAAGAAGTGTGCCTGCTGGAGGCGGGGAAAGAGTACACCGGGTCCCATCTCTGCACTCACACTTATAACCCACAATTGAGATCTTGAGGTGGACACTGGATGGGAGCTCGGAGTCGGGGGTGTTAATCCTGATCTGGGAGGAAAGCGAGGGTCAGCACAGTCCTGCACTCGCTGGGTTGACGTCTCAGTGCCGGGGATGAGCCACTCTCTGGGGATGTCAGGCACCAGGTGTGTCTGCCACAAATGATGTAGGAGGCCATGTGATGGGCCACGTGGGGAGTCATACGGGGGGACACTCACCTCATGTTGAAGGGAGCCATCAGCCGCACCACGTACTGCCGATCCTTGGGGAGCTTGAGTTTGGGGATCTTTGACGGGTCAAAGTCGGGCGGGTAGTATTTCTGTGGGAAGTGAAAGTTTCAGGGGAGCTGTCCCGGGCACAATAGCAGGCCAGGGGGAGAGGGAGGAGCTCTGGGGAGCTTGCCCAAATCCCCAGGACCATCCTGTGGCTCCTAGGACTCCACATACACTTGTCCTTCTGGCTACCACTTACTATGGTGAAAGGACGCAGGGACCTATCAGCAGAGGGAAAAGGTGTGTGGGAGCAGGTCTGGGAGACCAGGCACTTGCTTCCCGAGTCTGCTCCCCCGGAATCACACAGGATGTGTTAATTACCCCACGGAGGAGATGACCACACATGGGAGATGGCGTCTCCTAGAAGCTCACAGGGAGCCTGGGGCTCTCATGGCCTCGCAGCTTCCAACATTCTAGACCCGGAAGGAGGTCGGGCGCTCTGCATGATCCGTGTTGCTCATAGGGAGGGTGTAAGCCCTCGAACCATCCTGAGACTCCGGTTCCCGGGTGCCAGCCAAGGTCCCACCTGGCACGCCAGCCGTTCCAAGGACTGCAGCCTCAGGCTGCCGTGCTAGCTGCTCCCACACAGGAGCCTCAGCGGGAGACCCGCAGGAGACAGGTGTGGATCTGGGAACACAGCTCCGCGGATAATCCGAAAATAAAGCAGTCCGTGTGCTGAGCACCCGCACGGGGCACTTCATAGCTCTTGCCTCAGAGAACCCTTGCAGAGCCCCATGGAGGCAGAGCGACGGGCCCCCATCACAGAGGGTAAACTGAGCCCCGGGAAGGACACGGCTCTGGGGAGGTGCAGCGAGGTCCGCGGGGTCAGGAGTCCGGGTTACAAGGCCGGGGGCCCGGGTTCGAGTCCTCCACTCCCTGGCTATTCCCCGCCTCTGGGGCCTCAGCGGGCCCGTCCGCCCGCACGCTGGGATGAGCAGGGGCCGGCGCGGCAGCCCCGGGAACCGACGGGGAGAGCCGGCTGCCGGCTGGGTCGCCAGGGCCCGAGGACTCCCGCGCACACGGAGTCCAGCACCTGTCCCGGGCTGTGAGGACGCCGGCGCCGGACCCCTAACCCGAGTGCGGGAGAGCCGAGAGCGCGGCGCCGCGGGAGCCGCACCGGCCCGGCCGCTCACACCTGGGCCCCTGGCCCGGCACGCGGGGCTTACACACTCCCACAACGGGGCGCTCACTCCCCTACGCGGAGCACACACGCCCCCGGGGGCCGCGCGCAGGGACTCGGAGCTCGGGGGCCGCATGCCGCCTTCCGAGCCCCACCGGATTCCCCACAGAGTCGGGAGAAGCCGAGGCGGCCGGGAGAGGCGTCCCCCGCCCCTGCCAGCCCAGCCGAAGAGCTGAGCCAAAACCCCGCAAGAAACGCGACGCCCGGGACCCTGGGGGCGGGGCCTCAGGCGCCTGAAGGAGGAGCGAACGGCAACACGGCCGGGACGGACCCACCCCCCCAAGGGATGTGACTGGCTAGCTCCCTCCGGCACACCCAATCAGGAGAAGCTCTGGGGCAAACATTCAGCTCCGCCCCGAAAGGAAGCAAGGGCCCACCCCTCACGGAAGGTAATTGGGAGGTGTCTGAAAGCCCCGCCCCGCGGAAGACCGTTGGCGAAGAGAAAAAGGTTCCAATAGGAGAGCACAGGAAACCCACCTAGGCCGGAGCTCCGAGGTGTCCCGCCCCGGGTAGAAAGCCTAGTCACAAAGCACTTACGTTTAAAACTTTTCGCTCCGACATCTTTGCCGCCTACTTGTCTCTAAAGCACGAGAAGAACGCTTAAGCTCCGTGTTCTTCGAACTTCTCTGACCGTCCCTTGTATTTCCGCTATCGTCACTTCCTCCGCGCTATTATTGGTAAGAGCATAGCACGCCCCGTCTCATTGGCTCTGGCCCCTGCCTGTCAAGATCCGAGTCCGGCTACCTTCCCTTCCGATTTGCACCCTCGCGAGATTGCTCCAAAGGTTCCGGGGATCGGCTGATTTGAAGATCGGGGGAGGTCCTGCGCCCCCTAGAGGTGAGCAGCCGCTCACAAAAATGCCGTCGTGGCGCGCCGTGGCCGCTGCTCGCGATGTTCCCTGTTCTTTTCTCCTTTCTGGAGCGAAAACGGCGGCTGTCATTGAGTGTTTACTCTGTGTGCTGGGCTGCGTGTTCCTGTGTCCCTAGCGTGCACCTGGGGCCAGGGACAGCTCCCACGGACTACGCATGTCCACAGAGGAGCAGCCTGGACGCCCTCCCGCACGTTTGCCTGGAGTCCGGGGAAGAGACTCATAGACCAGCTCCCGCACCCACCTACCCTGCACATGCATTCCAACTCCCGCACCTACCCGCCCTAGAGTGTGCACGCACCAGCTCCCGCCCCCACCCGCCCTGCGTGTGCACGCACCAGCTCCCGCCCCCACCCGCCCTGCGTGTGCACGCACCAGCTCCCGCCCCCACCCGCCCTGCGTGTGCACGCACCAGCTCCCGCCCCCACCTCCTCTGCGTGTGTACGCACTAACTCCCTCAGCCACCTTCCCTGCACATGCACCCCAGCTCCCACACCCACCCGTCCTGCACTTGCATGCACCTGCTCCTGCACCCACCTGCCCTGCACGTGCACCCCAGCTCCCACACCCACCCGCCCTGCACGTGCAACAGAGCAGTGTTGGGACAGTGGGCATCCAAGATGGTGTGTGAGCTTCCCCGTTGGTGTTGGAAGGTTACCGCCAGCTCGCAGGTCCACACAAGTTTATTATGCTATGGTTTGCAGGTCAGGAGTGTAAAGTTGGGGCATTTGGGTGGCTCAGTGGCTTAGGCGTGGGACTGGATCTCAGCTCAGATCATGATCTCAGGGTCCTGAGATCCAGCCCTGCGTTAGCGTGGAGCCTGCTTGAGATGTCCCTCTCCCTCTGTCCTTCTCCTTTTGTGTGTTTTCTCTCTCCCGCCCTCTTTCTCTCTCGGGCTGGAGCGGAGAGAAGTCTAGGGTGGAAGGGAAGAGGCTCCAGGGCGGAATCTGTTTCCTTGACCTTCCCAGCTTCCAGGGTCTGCCCACAGGCCACAAACTGCCCATGGATTTTTCTCCTGCCTTCAGTCCTGGTGTCTTTGGTCCTCAACCCCTGCCCCCTGCCACCCCTCCCCCAGCAAGAGAAATTGTCCCAAGCTCATGTCCTATTTGCCTCCACCCAGGCAGCTTTTCAGAAGGTAGGTGAACTCAACTCCTAAACTCACCCCTTCTCAGGCAGAGCCCTGCCCCCAGCCCCAGGATTCCTCCAGCCCCAGGCTCTGCCTCTGGTCCAGCCCTGACCCCATCCGTGGGAGTGGGGATTCGCTGTGTGTGTCTTACTTCATCCTGGTCTCATCTGGGTCTACTGAAAGGAGGAGGGTCAGCAGGTTAGGCATCTGCCTTTGGCTCAGGACATGATCCCAGGGTCCTGGGATCCATCGTGCTCCTTGCTCAGTAAGGAGCCTGCTTCTCCCTCTGCACCCCGCCCCCCACTGGAGCTCACTCTCTCAAATAAATAAATAAATAATTTTAATTTTTAAAAAAGATTTTATTTATTTGACAGAGAAAGGGACAGCGAGAGAGGGAGCACAAAGCAGGGGGAGTGGGAGAGGGAGAAGAAGGCTTCCGGCTGAACAGGGAGCCTGATGCAGGGGCTCGATGCCAGGACCACGAGATCATGACCTGAGCCAAAGGCAGACGCTTAACGACTGAGCCATCCAGGTGCCCCAATAATAAAATCTTTTTTTAAAAATGAAAGGAGGAGTCCTGACTCCAGAAACAATCTTTTTTTAGTTAAACAATAAAAAACATCTCAGGTTCACAGTTCCCAGGGCCCTGCACTGCGGTCTAAGGAAGAAGTACATCCCCATTGCACAGATTGACAAACTGAGGCTCAGAAAGGCAAAGTCATTTGTTGAAAGTTTCCCAGCAACCCGGCAGCAGCGAACCCAGGCCGGTTGGGTCCCTTCCGTCCTTGAGTGGGTTGCAGTGGGGGGCGGACGTCAAGGCCCCTCTTCTGGGTGGGGTGGGGGCTGGGAAGCCCCACTATTTGCCCATGGGCTTGGAGGCAGCAGCAGGGAGACTCCAGTCACTCATTTCCCCGTAGTCGGTAAGGTCCTGAGCAGCCACCTGGATGCAGTACCTGGCTTGGGGTCTCACAACCCTAAGGGTGAAGGATGTGGCTTCAATAGGCCCTACCTGAGAGCAGAAAAGAGGGGCCAGGTCAGTGGGAACGAGGAGACTGGAGCTCTGTACCCCTGCTCCATCCTAACAAGCTGCCCGCACGGCCCCCTCCACATCGTCGGTCCTTCCTGGTCCTCGCCCCCCCGCCCCGAGCCACCCATTTCAGGACACCTCTGTGGACCACAGAGACCCCCATCCCCAACACCCACCTCCTGCTCCTCCAGGCCCCGGCCACATCCTCTGTGATCGGCCTCCCTCTCCCCCGCCCCGCTGCAGTAAACTTGTTTTTAAGTCTTTGGCATACTCCGTTCTGCTTCTGCCGCATCTTGGTGACCAGGGAGACACTGCCCCTTCCAGGGCCCGCTGATTCTTATAGACCGCCTGCCGGCCAGGAGCATGGCTCTCCTGTACCCGCCGGCCCATCAGACTCAAGCCCCCTTCCTCTAGCCCCCACACAATCCAGCAGACCCCCTACCCTGCCTACTTGTGATCTCTCTCTGTCAAATAAATAGATGGCATCTTTAAAAGTAAGTAAGTAAATAAATAAATAAAATTTTTTTAAAAAATCACCCCCATTCTCACCATTTAAAAAATTGCAAAAAAAAAAAAAATAGGGGATCCCGGCTGGCTCAGCTGGTAGAATGTGCGACTTTTTGTTGTTGTTTATTTGAGAGAGAGCGGGCATGTGCAGAAGAGGAAGGCGGGGAGGGGCAGAGGGAGAGGGAGAGAAAATCTTGAGCTGACTCTGCTGAGCACGGAGCCTGATGCGGGGCTCGATCTCACCACCCTGAGATCACAACCTGAGCCAAAACCAAGAGTCAGATGCTTCCCCGACAGTGACCGCCAGATGCCGGGAGCACATGACTCTTGATCTTGGGGTTGTGAGTGTGAGGCCCATGTTGCATGTCGGGATTACTTAAAAATAAAATCTTTAAAAGATACCATCAAATAAACAAAACTTTATATGTATAAAAATAAAAATAAATTGCAAAGATATTTAAAAGCAAACGAAGGCACACTTGATCAAACGTAAAAGCCAGCTCCTTGGCTGCCTGCCACATTGTCCTTGCTCAGCAAGGACCAATTTTAGTCCGCAGGACATTTCTATCGGCCCAGAAAGTCCCGTGGGACAGACTGCAGAAGCCTACGCCCTCCAAGCCCGCAGCTCTGGGGTCTGCATCTGCACAGCTCACCGGAGGTGCTCAGCACTACCCTTGCCGTATGTATCTTTTCCCTTGTAAAAATGTAAACAATGGGGCGCCTGGGTGGCTCAGTGGGTTTAGCCGCTGCCTTTGGCTCGGGTCATGATCTCAGGGTCCTGGGATCGAGTCCCGCATGGGGCTCTCTGCTCAGCAGGGAGCCTGCTTCCCTCTCTCTCTCTCTTCCTGCCTCTCCATCTACTTGTGATTTCTCTCTGTCAAATAAATAAATAAAATCTTTTAAAAAAATAAAAATAAAAATGTAAACAATGTATTTGTTTTCAGTCAAGGTGAAATTGACATGACATAAAACTGACCAATGAAAAAGGAGAATCTGGGGCATTGAGTATATTCGTCATGTTGTGCAATCATCACCTCCTTCTAGTTCCAGAACATTCCATCACCCCAAAAGGAAGTCACGCAACCATCTGCTGTCTCTCTCCACCTCCTCCCCAACCCCTGGCAGCCAGAACCCCCTTCCAGTCCCGGGATGTGCCTGTTCTGGATGTTTCCCATAAATGGAATCAATGAACACATGCTGTGTGGCATTCTGTGTCTGGTTCCCTCCCTGAGCACCGCGGGCTCAGGTCCGTCCCTGGGCATCGCCTGTCGCCGCCTCGCCCCTGGTCCCGCCGAGTGACGAGCCCGCACGTGGGTGGATACATGTGTTTTTCTACTCTTCTGTTGACAGACATTTGGGGAGTTTCTGCCTTTCGGCTGCTGTGAATGGAGCCGCTGTGAACACGGGTGTACAAGCATTTGTTCAAGCTCCCATCTGCTGTCCTTTTGGGTGGACAGCCGGGAGTCCCAGCTCTGGGCTGCCTGTGAGTTGGCCACGGCTGCATTTGAGGCCCCAGTGCACCTCTGCACGCACTGTCCTCACTGCCCAGGACGCCCTCCCCCCGCCTCCCCTCGCCCTCCTCACCTGGCGGAAGCGGGGCGATCTGTGATGCTTATATCGGATTCTGTACTTGAGTGCGAAGATCTCCGGGAAGGGCCAGGACCGGGGGGGTTCCCACTGCACCCACAGCCGCTGCCCAGGGAGGGGGCTCAGGCGGACGCCTTCTGGAGGGTCCGGTTTAACTGATGGACAAGGAGGATGTAAGGTCAGGGCTGGTAGGCTCGCTCCTTCATCCAATCAACTAACGTGTATTTATTGTCCACTGAGTGTCCAGCAGCGTCCTGGACGCTGGGGACACGGCAGTGACCCACACAAACCCCACCCCGTCCTCTTGGCGCTCAGTGCAAAAGACAAGAATCAAGCAGCAAATCCATAGGTCATCAAGCACCGGGAAGAAAGATCAACAGAGCAAGCAGAGTGGCTTCAGGGTTTTGAGATGTAATTCGCATACTGCAAAACTCACCTTGTCAAAACGTACAGTGCAGCGGTTGTGGGACATTCAGAGTTGTGTAACATCGCCTCTATTTAACTCTAGAACATTCCATCACCCCAGAAAGAAGCCCCACCCCATCAGCCATCACCCCCATCCCTGTCCCCAGCCCCCATGAGCCCCCTTCCCATCCACGGAGGAGCCTGTTCTGGATGTATCACACCCGTGGACTCCCACCCAGTGTGTCCTTCCGTGTCTGGTTCCCTCCCTGAGCATCGTGGGCTCGGGGTCCGCCCCCGGGGGCAGCACGTGGGGGCGCCTCGCTCCTGTTCATGACCAAATGTTCCATAATATGGACAGAGCCTGTTTCGGGTACCCATTCACCTGCTGATGGACCCTTGTTTTGTTTCTGCTTTTGGTCTGTTATGGATTATATTGCCATGAACATTAGCAAACAAGTTTCTGAGTACACATAATTTCACTTCTCTGGGGTATACAGCTAGAATTGGAATTGCTGGCTTATATGATTACGTACGTTTAAGTCTCTGAGGGACTACTAGACTTTCTTAGTATGATGCATATATCAGCAACATATGAGGGTCCGCAGTCTGTAATAAGGTGCTCGGGGGAGGGCTCACTGAGATGACCTCTGAGTAGACGTGAAGGACGTGAGGGAGTGAACTGTGTGGAGGTCTGGAAGAGTGTTCCAGGCGGAGGGCACAGCCTGTGCAAAGGTCCTGGGGCAGGACCTGCCTGATGTGTTGGAGGAACAAAGGAAGCATATGTGGCTGGAGCAGGTGAGGGAGGAAGACAGAGCGAGAAGGGGAGGGTACGGAGGGGACAAGGCAAATCGTGCAAAGTTTTGGGGGCCTTGGGGAGGACTTGGGCTTTTGCCCCAAGTAGGTGGGAGCTATGAAGGGCTGAGGAGGGAGGAGAGTGGGACACGATTCGGGTGCTCGTGGGTGCCCTCTGGTGGTCACTGTTGGGAGGGCGGATATTCGGGGCAAGGACAGGACTGGAGAGGGTTGAGCCGCTCTGAGTGAAGACGGAGGCTGGGCATGGTGGGAGGCTCAGTGGGGAGAAGTGGGCACCTTCTTGGAGAAACGCAAAGGTGGAGCCAAACGACCCAGGATGGATGCACAGGGGTGAGTGGTGAGAGCTGGGAGGGGCAGGAGCAAGAGGGCCCCCCCCGCCCCCGCCCTGGCTGCTGCTGCACTCACTGATACGCTCTGGAACGAAGGGCACAAAGCTGCTGCTGGGCCAGGGCTGAACCGTCGTGACGTTGAGTATATAAGGCACCATGGAGAACATCTGGACGTCCGGGATGATGCAGCTGGTGGCCTCAGGGGTCAGCTGGAGGCAGGGCCTGCTCTCCCCGTGGGCAGCCACGCCAAGCCTGGACACACAGAGGCAGCATGAGGGCCTCAGCGTTTCCCGTGGGCTGCCCTGTGTCTTGGACCCATGTGCACGGCACTCGAGGACCACAGGCTGGGATCCTGCTGTTGGCTGTATGACCCCAAGGGAGCCTTCACCCCAACATCAGGGGCCCTGTGCAGACCCAGGGTCAGGGGAATGTCCCACACGGAGATGCTAGGGTCCAGATACTACAGGTTTCTGGAATGTCAACCTTCCAGCCTTAGAATTCCAACATTCCGAGGTCCACAGACTCACAGATTCTGAAATAATAAGATACTGACTGTCGTGAGTTCGGAGACCCCAAGATCTCAGACTCTAGAGACAAGCTCCATGCTGCACATACAGCCTTCCGGAACATTCCACGTGCTCTGACTGCTGGGTGGGAGGCAGTAGTCCCTGGCCACAAGTGGCTGTCTGCCGTTCAAAGTGTGGCTGGTGCAACCAAGTGCGGCTTTCGATTTATTTTATCAACACTCAAGATCAAGTTCCAGGCGGTCAGAAAACGTGGCAGAGTTGGACTGGACCACCCAGGTGGGCGACTCTTATTTCCCACCCACAGATTTCACAAAATCTAATCAGAGACCAAGAATTCCCAGTGAATACTTAGCGCGTGAGTTGAAAAGTGCTTTGTGTGTGAAAGGCACGTGGAGTTTCAGACTTAGTTTGGAGAGAATGTAAAATACTCATTTAACATGTTGATTACGTGTTGACATGATCCTGCTTTAATCCCACTGCATAATATTACTTTTTATTATGAATTGAAACATGTAAACTGCCCGTAAGCGTGTTAAGCTACATTCGATCTTATTAAACAAATATTTGGAATGCTGAGAAGCAAAACGTTAAAAGTAACGTCACTTCTCTTTCCTTTTCAAACGCGGCTTCTGGAAGGGTTTGAACTCTGCATGTGACCCGCAGGCTGTATTTTAGGAAGTGTATCTCTGTGGGCCCGTGCTGCTCCCGCATCCTGAAGGGTGCTCACTAGGCCTTCCGCTGTCCTGGCCCCAGCGTCAGACCTCCCGGGCGCTCTGACCTGTACGTGGCAATGAAGGACGCGGGCGTGGCAGAGTGCAGAGCGGGCGGCAGGGTCCAGGAGCAATCCACGGCGACTGGGTACCTAGAGGCCCAGCACCTCACCCTGGGCTGGGGGGGCGCTGCTGGGGCCGAGAAGAGGGAGGGAGCCTCGTGAGCTTCCAACCAGCCCCAGGATTGTCCCAGCCCTAGGCAGACCGGCCCCAGCCTCCCTGACAGCCGGAGGCACTGGGCACACAGTAGGCGCCTAATAAAAGTTTGTGTAACCAGTGAATATGTAAATGGAAGGCAGCTGCCTCATCTCTGGCCTCCACTACAACCTGCGAAGGCAGGGGGTATTAGCCTATTTTCCAGATGGGGAAGCTGAGGTTTAAGGAGCCACATGGGGGTGGGGGGTGACGTGGGTGTTGGGGAGCCCCGGTGGGAGGGAGCCATCTCCATGCAGCCTCTCTTCCTAGCAGCTTTGTTCAGAAGCGCATGGAATGAATGCGTGGGATTAAAATGTCTCAGTCTCTCCCTCCCTCCACGCTTTGGCTGCCACTTCCTAATGTCACTTTGCAGCAGGACTGGTCCTCTGTGTCTCGGTTTCCCCATCTGTGCAATGGGACGGTAACCCTCTCCCACCCGTGGGTTATTCAACAGGTGTGTGAGCTCCCACCCCAGCCCAGAACATTCCATGGTAGGCAGTGCGACTCCAGTCCCCAGGTAGCGTCCGTCGGCGCCAGACCCCCGGCCCCGGAGCGCCCCACGTA
Source organism: Neogale vison (assembly GCF_020171115.1). Lineage (NCBI taxonomy): Eukaryota > Metazoa > Chordata > Mammalia > Carnivora > Mustelidae > Neogale > Neogale vison. The sequence goes on from NC_058096.1 coordinate 221,568,842, forward strand.
CCTTCTCTCCCACTGCAGGGTAAGCCGCCCAACCAGAGGGCGAACGCCACAAGTCCTGAGACCATGAGTCCACGGGCTGTGCTGTCAGGAGCTGGGGCAGGGAGCTCCTCGGGGAGCCAGGGGACACAGGTCCCAGCCGAGGGGGAAGCACAGCCCCCGCCCGGTCAAAGCCTCCACTTCCCCTTGCGCGGGCTGACTCCCTGGCCGGTTTGTGGAGCCGGCGGAGAGCTGAGCGGGGCCGGCCAAGGAGCCCTGGTCCCTTCACCTGTCGTGGCTGGGCGCGGGGTTCTGGAGACCCTGGGGACAGGGCTGGGAGAGAAGACCTCGAAAGAGAGAAGTGGCGTCCCCGTGGCCTTTCCCACAACAGTCTGACTGTAAGTCCTTCCTTCCGGCTGCAGCGAGGACAAGGACGGGGAAACCCCGGGAGGGGGAAGAGGACAGGGTGAAGGATGAGAAAGGCCAGTGCGGGTAGAGACACAGAGACACAGAGAAAGGGGGACAGAGACAGAGACGGGAGCCTGGGAGCCAGCAGCAGAAACAGAAGAGAGACAGAGACAGGGAGACACAGTTTGAAGAGAGGCGCAGGCAGGACACAAAAATCACCCCTTTACTCACCGCCCGGTGGCCGCAGGGGTGGGGGACGCACCCTGGCCAGCACGCCACACTCCAGACCACAGAGACAGAGACATACAGGGCCCTGGGGAAGCAGCCCCACCTGTGGGACCTTCTCTGAGCCACAGGGACGCCAAGGGACAGGCTGAGCCCCTCCAGATGCCGTGCCTTCCCTGGACACTCAAGGAAACCCCGGGGAAGGGCCACATTCCTACCTCCCCCACCCCAGCTGGAAAGAGCCAAGCAGCCCCAGGGGATTTCAGGGGACTTGCCCAAGGGCAGGGAGGCTTGGAGTGGGAGACTCCAGGCAGGGCTGGATTTAGGGTGAGGAAAGTGACTCAGGGCATGGATGCCGTCTTCCCTTAACGATGGGACAGTTTGCTCATCACGGACTTCTGGTCGCCCGTTCTGACTTTCTATGACACGAACATAGCCCTCATTCCGGGGCCTGAGCTGTGGATGGGCGAGATGAGGGCCTCACCTGCGAGTCCTGCTCTACGCCATCCCCGTCCTCCTCCCTGCCCTGGGGGTGGGGGGCACCCAGCGATCAGACCATACACGTTCGTCCTACACTCTGAGAACTTTTATTCCCGGGGTCCGGGGTGCTGCCTGGCTATAGGATGAACAGGATGGGACGTGGACGCGGGGGCTCGCGGGTTCTCCGGCCAGGGCCGGGGGGGGCATAGTCAGGGCTGGGGTCGACCCCGGCCAGTGCACCGATGGGGCGGTGGACGCAGCCAAGTACAGTTGAGCAGGCCCAGCAGGTGTCTGGGCTTGGAACGTGAGCGCGGGGGCCCGGATGCCCCGCGCAGGAACCGGGGGGGCCGCACTGCGGTGCTCAGCGGCCCTGAGCTTGGAGCCTTTGCATCTGTAGGATCTGGTTCAGGATCCTCTGCACATCTTCATCCATCTGACCCTGGGGTGGGGGAAGCAGAGAAAGAGAGAGAGAGAGAGAGGGAATGTCTGGGCACTCCTGTTCTGGCTTCCCTCTTCCCTCCCTCCCCACCCCTGCAAGGCCATGAACCCCCCCACCCCTGACGCCACCAGCCCCCCACCATACAGACGGAAGGACAGGCCCGAGTGCCGGTGGCCTGGCATGACTCACCTGAATGGCGTACAGGAGGTGGCTCCTGTACAAGGCCACCACCGCGCTGTGGTCCCTGGCAGCCTCCTGTGGGCACGGGGGAGAGGTACTTGGAAAAGCAGGCCCCCCCCAAAACATCCCAAAGCCCCCCCCTTTGCACCCAGAGCCCATGCGCCAGTGCAACAGCTGTTAAAATACAGAACCGCTTTCCTCCCCCGGCCTGTGACCTCACCTTCAGCTGCTCCTGCAAGGCCTTGACCTGGCCTCGGAGGGCCTCCACCTCAGCCGTGCCCTGGGCCCCCGGCTGGTCCTTCAGGGCCTCCTTAAGACTGAAGACTTCCTTGGAGAGCTCTGTGATCTGGTGGAGGGAGATGCGGAGGGGGGACCTCCAGTCACCCTGAGCCGGGGGCGGGGGCATTGGACCTGTCCAGCACCTCCCTCGGGAGGAGGCAGGCAAGGGAAGGTCATAGCCTAGAGGCCCGCAAACTCTTGGCCCTTGGGAGTCTGGTCGGTGAGCTAAGAATGGCTTTCAGGTTTGTAAGTGATTGGGGGGAAAATGTCACTAGAAAAGTGATGTTTCGTGACGCAGGACAATCGAATCGCATCCACGTTTCCGAGCGCGCACAGGAAATTTCACGGGTGCGCTGCTGCGCCCATTCACGGACACGTCAGAGCGGAGAACACGGATTCTGGCTTTTTCCAGAAGCCGGCCGATCCTGTCACAGCCCCTCTTGCAGGCTCTGGGAAGGGGAGGCTAATGGAACAGAGGCCCACAGCAGCCTGGCCTGGTGGGGTTGGGTCGGGTTGCCCTGGGTTTGGGTCCTTCCCTGCCCCTCTCCTGCAGGGGATCTTGGGGAGACGATTTAACCCCTCTGAGCCTCAGTTTCCTTATCTGAAAAGGAAGGGGAATCACAGTTCTCACCTTGGCGGGTTACTGTAATTCTGAACCGAAGTTAAATTGAAACTGTACCTGGCAAACAGCAGGCACTCAATAAATGCTGGGCTTTGTTATTATACTCCAGATCAGAGGTTCTTAACCAGGGGCCATCCTGCCCTCGGGGAACCCCAGGCCATGTGTGGGAACGTCTGTGGCTGTCCCAACTGGGGGTGCTTCTGGCATAGAGAGGGTGGGGTCAGGGATGCTGCTTGGCCCCCCCAACGGCCCCCCAATAGAGAATGACCTGACCCGAGCGTCACTTGTGGCGAGGGGGAGAGTCCCTGCAACCAATAAACCAGAATCACAACCACAACTTTTTGTTTTGCAAGAGGCGATCATGGGCTCAGAGAGGTCGACTGACTTGCCCAAAGTCACACAGTGAGCTAGGGCTGGGGGGCTCAGAGAGGTCAACTGACTTACCCAAGGTCACACAGTGAGCTAGGGCTGGGGGGCTCTCCACTAATGTGCCCTTGGCTCTGGGAGTCACGTGTGCTGCCCAGTGACTGCGCGACCCGACACGTCACTCTGATGTGTCACACTTGGCCTCTCAGAGCCTCAGCTTTGCTCATTTAGAAAGCAGGAATAAGAATGCCTTCTGGCTTCCAGGGTCAGAGGGAAATTAAAACCGATAGTATGTGAAAACCACCTAAGTCAATAGCCACGGGCCGCTGTCACCCATCATCATTACGGAAGACCAGAACTTGGGAACCTGGGTCCAAACACTGGCTGAACCTCTGCGTGCTGTGCAACCTCGGGGAGGTGGCATCCCCTCTCTGTGCCTTGTTTCTTCAACTGGGGACAATAAAAGCACCAATCTTACAGGAACTTGACGCAACGATTAAATGTGTTGGTCTGTGTCAAATACATAGCTCGGGGCCTAGCATGCAGTCAGCACCCCATAAATGTTACTGCGGTTCTAATTCGTAGTTAGAACAGTCCCCACGTGTCTAACCGCCTCCTTCCTTCTCTGCACCTCAGTCTCCCATCTAGAAAATGGGCTGATTGTCTTAGACTTGTTCATCTGGGCATTCTTGGATTTCCCCCAACCTCTGTTGGGTGGGAACCTCCCCTCCAAGGGAGCGTAGGGAAAGGGGACGCACCTTCTTGTCCTTCTCCTTGGCCATGTCCAGGGCCTCCTGGGCGCGACTCTGGGCCTGGCGTGCCCGCTCGGCCTCCGTGCGCAGCCCCCGCAGCTGCCGCTCTGCTGTGGCCAGCTGGGCCTCCGCGGCATGTCGCTCACTCTTCATGAACAACGCCTCCCTCTGGACCTGCGGCCCAAGCCCACGCGGGACCCTGAGGACACGGCAACCCCAGAGTCTCCTGACCCTTCCACCCTGGCCCGAGGACATTCCAGCCCAATTGGATATTGAGGAGTTCAACTCAGGGGGGTCCCGGGTTCTTCCCAGACACCGTGACGACTCTGACCCATGCTGACACTTCTGACGTGCTAGCTGTGTGGCCTCGGACAGCTGACTTAACCTGTCTGGGTCCGTTTCCTCATACGTAAAATCAGGGTAACAACAGCCCCCACATCGCAGGGTAATTCTGAGAAGGAAATGGACGGATCCCGGACATGTGCTTCCAAGAGTGCCCAGTGCACAGGGAATGTGAGGTTCAAGGTGCTATACTGTCGTCATCACTAGCCTTCCTTTCTCGGTCTGTGCTGTAAAGGTTTATCGGCTTCTTACAAAAGAAAACAAAGCCAGAAGAACATGGATGAGAAGCCAACCAATGTCCACAAGTTGATGACTGCATTTTCACAAAAATATCAAGACCAGAGCAATGTCAGCTTTGCAAACACTGGCCCTCCCGGGGAGGGGGGGTGTCGGACATTGGCCTTTGTAGAAATAATAGCTGCAGGGGAGTGTAGGTAAGTAGATGCTCCACTCAGTAAGACTGGCTACATCTCTCTTATTTTATTTAAGATTTTATTTATTTATTTGACAGAGCGAGACTCAGCGAGAGAGGGAACACAAGCAGGGGGAGCAGGGGCAGGAGAAGCAGGCTTCCCATGAGCAGGGAGCCCGATGCGGGGCTTGATCCGAGTACCCCGGGATCATGACCTAAGCCGAAGGCAGATGCTCAATAATAGAGCCACAGTCTGTCAAATAAATAAATAAAATCTTAAATCTTAAATATGTGTGTGTGTGTATATATATATATACACACACACATACACATATATATAATCACATTCCTTAGTCTCAAATAAATGAACAGCTCAGCATCAAAATCTACTAGGTTCAAAATGTTAGATTAAAAATTATGATAATAATAAATATAATAAATAATATGTTAAAATATAATATAAAATAAAAATATATAAGTAAAATATAATAAACAATAATTATGATAATAATAAAATAATAAAAGTTAGATTAAAAATAATGTTCAAAACATTAGATTAAAAGCCTCCTACTCTTGGGCTAAAGCATCAAAAATGATCCAGAGGCAAAATGACAAACTCTAAACAGCCAGAAGAACCTCAGGGAGCTTTCAGGCTAGCAGAGAAGATGGACGTCACAGTAAAAAACATCAGGGCGAAAAGCCCAATTCACTGCCTACAAAACCACAAGTGGACATGGATTCCTACCTCACACCATACACACCATTAGCACCAAAGCATGAGCCCGACTGTGGAACCAAAGCAATCAGTCTGAGAGCTTGTGTGACCCTGGGGTGCACGGAGGACTCCCAGACAAACCATTAGAAAAAATGATGGGGTCGGGACGCCTGGGTGGCTCATTCGGTTCAGTGCCTGCCTTCAGCTCAGATCACGATCCTGGGGTCCTGAGATCGAGTCCCATGTCCCAGGCTCCTAAGCAGGGAGCCTGCTTCTCCCTCTGTCCCTCTCCTGCTTGTGCCCTCTCTCTCTTTCCCTCTCCCTCTTTCTCTCACATAAACAAAGTCTTGAAAGAAAGAAAGAAAGATCGGTAGATAGACGGATGATAAGGTTAAAAGCAGCCGAAGGTTTTGAAAAAGATAACACAAGTTGAAACGTCCCAGAGATCAGAACTGCCGCAGGGTTAGCCGTGCACCTAGAAATGCTAGCAGGGTCAGGTGCGTACCGGACCGGAACCAGGGCTGTGGGTCAGACCGCCAATGGGCCACCGGCTGGGCTGGGACTTGGCTGTGCTCGGCGGGGGCCCGGCCCGGCTCACCTGGAAGACCTCGGCGCTGGTCTTCTCGTGCCGCCGGCCCAGCTCCTCCAGCTGCCCCTCCAGCCGGGCCACGTCAGCTTGCAAGGCCCCCACGATGCGCTCGTGCTCCAGGCGGGCCACGCTCCCCACACGCTCCCGCTCCAGCTCGGCCCGCAGCCGGGCGGCCTCCTTGCCCGTGGCCACCACCTCCTGCTCCAAGCTAGCGGCCCGGCCCCGCAGCTCGAGGGCCTCCTCCTGCAGCCGGTGGTGCTCGGAGGCCGGCACCGCCGACTGCCGCAGGGCCTCGGACGCCTCGCGCAGCTCCGCCAGGCCCCGCCGGGCTTCCTCGCAGGCTGCGGCCAACTCGGCCGCCCGGGCCTCGGCCGCATCCCGTGCTTGGCCCAGCTCGGCGGCCACGGCCCGCTGCTGCTCCCCGGCGGCCGTGGCCGCGGCCAGCTGCTCCCGCAGCACCTCCAGCTCCCGGCTCTGCTCCAGCCGCACCTCCTCCCGCCGGGCCAGCTCTGCCCGCAGGCCCCGGGCCTCCTCCTCGGCCAGCAGCCGGCCCGCCCGGGCCTCGTCCAGCCAGGCTGAGGCCGCCTCCAGCTCCCGGAGGCGGGCGTCCCGGCCTCGGAGGTCCTCCCGGGCCTGCTCCAGGGCGGCCCGCAGCTGGACCACGTCCCCGCCGCCACCCCCAGCGGCTCCGCCGCCCTCGGCCTCCCGCACCCGCTCCCGGAGCCGGCCGGCCTCCGCCTCCGCTGCCTGGCACTTGCCGTGGGCCGCCTCCAGCTCGGCGGCCGCCTCCCGCTCCCGCTGCCGGAGCGCCTCCTCCAAGCCACGGATCCTGGTCTCCAGCTCTGCCTGCAGCTGTTCCCAGGCCTCCGCAGCCCCAGGGTGGAGGACGGGGCCCGGGGGGCCCCTCGGGGCTGTGGCCGCCCCCGCCGTGGCCTCCACGCGCGTGGTCTCCATGCCCGCAGGCTCGGCCCCCACAGCACCTGCTTCCCTGGCCGTCATTGCTGCTTCCTCTGCTTCCAGCTTTGTGGCCTCTGCTCCCGTGGCCTTTGTTTCTGGATTTCCTCCCTTTCCCAGAGCCTCAGGTTCTGTGACCTTGGTCCCTGTGGATTCTGTTTCTGTAGCTTCGGTGTCCACGAGTTTTGTCTCTGTGGCCTCAGTGCCCATGGGTTTTGTCTCTGTGGCCTCAGCCCCCGTGGATTTTGTCTCTGTGGCCTCAGCCCCCACAGATGTTGCCTTCACAGTTTCCACTCCTGTAGCCTCCTCGTCTGTGGTCTCAGCTCCATTCACTTTGGCTCCCTGAGCCGTGGTGAGCTCCATTTCCATTGGCCCGTTCCCGGTGGTCTTGATTTCCGTGCCCGTGCCCTCCCCCACGGCTGCCTCCTCTTCCCCGGGGGCCCCCCGTGTTCCCTGTCGCTCCAGTGCCCGCAGAGCCTCGGTATGCTGCCTGCGGAGCTGGTCGAACTCAGCCCGAAGAGAGTCATAGAGGGCCAGAGGGACGACCTCAGCCGACCCGTTCACCTCCATCTCGTCCTTCTCGAAGCTCTCCAGGATCTGGGAGGTAGTGGGGAGCTGGTGGGAGCTTGTGGCTATGGGGGCTCAGAGTAGCCCTGCCACCTTCCCTGCCCACAGACTTAAGCCGTGTGCCCACCCTGACCCCCCAGGGAACGACCCCTCAGGTCCTCAGATCTGTCCCGCCCGCCCCCGACCGTCCTGAGCCTCAGTTTCCCCACCTGGACCTTCTCCATCAGCTCCTGGTTTTGTCTGGTGAGTGCAGCCACCTGCTCCTGCAGTGAGGCCAAGAGCTCCTGGGCTGAGGGGCTTAGCTGTTTGGAGAGCAGAGCCTCGGCCCCTGGGGGGCGCACAGAGTCAGCCCCAGGGGGCCTGGGCCACCGGGGATGGGAGCTAGGGGTCTGGAGCAGGGGGTCGGAGCCCCCAAGGCAGGCAGATGGAATGCATAACAGGTGGGGGCCGACCTCCCTCCCAGCTTCAAACTCTCTCCATGCCTGTGGGTCAAGTCTCCATTTCCAGGGGCCTCAGGGACAAGAGGGACAGGGGTGCGCGGAAGGAGAATGGGGTTGGGGGCTCACCTGGAAAGTCAGACAGTTCACCCTCCTCATCCTGCAGAGTGGCCACATCGTAGCTGGTGTTCTCCCGCTCATTCTGGGGAGGGGACGGGGCCCACTCAGGTCCCTACCCCCTTCCCAGCCCCAAGACCTGCCCCCAGGAATCTAGAGTGGACAGGGGAGTTCATGCATTTCTGTCGCTCCCCAAGCACATGACTAGCCGTGTCTGGCCCACAGTGTTTGCTGAGTGCCAACTGTGTGCCACGGGGCTACGCTGGGCTCCCCGGGAAGGACAGGGAACAGCCCAGCCACTGTGCCAATGTGTGACCATAACCCGATGCCTGGGGGGTGAATGCACATCTTGTGGGGGGGGCACACGGAGAGAGGGATGCAGGGCTGCACCCCCATGACCGTGTGTCCGGGATCCTGCACTGGGGGTCAGGTGGGGCTGAGGGTTTCTGCCTGTTAGGAACAGCTCAGGGTTTGTGGGTCTGCGGGGAACCTGGGGATGTAGCGTGGCCCCGCACCCCCCTCCCCGTGTGCCTTCCTGTGACTGCGTGTGACCTAGTGCTTGTGTCTGAGTCTGTTGTGTGGGTGTGATTGCTTCAGCGGTGTTTGCAGATTTGGGTGGGTCTGTGTGCGAGAGCACAGGTGCTCGCGCATGTGTGTGTAATCACGTGTCGGGGGAAATATTTGTGCGTGTGCATGGGTTTGTGGGGGTGCCGTCTGCGTGGGATGGAGGAGCGTCTGTTGTGTAGGCGCCGGTATTTCTGGCGTGCGCGTGGGATCTCGCTTTCCTCAGGGATGCTTGCGGTGGTCGCCGGTTTAAGGTGCAAGACCATGTGTGTGTGAGGGCGGCCGCTCACCTCCGTGGGTCCCGGCCCCGCATCTGGAGAAGTGTCCACTTTGGGCACGTTATGTGTGCGGGTGTGGTGCCTGCAGGTCTGACTGTTGTGTGTCCTCGTAGGAGAGCCTGCGCGAGTACTGGGGGGGTTGTCCCGTCACCTAGGGGGGAGAGGCCCCGCCCCCGCCCGGCCCCGCCCCCTGCCCGGCCCCACCCCCCACACCTCCAGCAGGGACAGCCGGCTCTGCAGACTCTCCACCTCCCGCCCCAGGCTCTCCTTCTCCTCTTGCTTCTCAGCCAGCAGCTGCTGCAGCTCTTGTACCTGGAAGGGGGACGGCAGCAGGGGGGCTTGGCCAGCCTCTGGGAGGAAACACGGGGTGCCCGAGGGGCTGGCTCTCTGCACCTGCCACCTACCTGTCTCTCCAGGCTGTGGAGGGAGCTGGCCTCTGCCTCTGGCAGCTGACGGGAAGAAGGGGGGGACCAGGCTCGAATCTGGGTTGAGGGTCGTCCCCGCCCCACCTCCGTAGTAGCCCCCGATCCCCACCACAGACATCGGCTGTGCACCCACTGTGCACCCAGCACCTTGCTCGGCCCCTGACTCATTACTAAGGACTTTTTGAGTGTCTGACCCTGTTTGGGGCCATAATTCATTCACTCGCCCACTGAAATACCCATTCTTCCAATAAACACCCAGCGTGTACTGTGAGCCAGTCATGGTGGGCTTACAGTCAAACGGGTGAACATGAACAAGATACATGGTATCCCAACAGCACGAAGTACTTCGAATAAAAATAAAGAGAACGGGGAAGAGAGTGGGAGCTACCACAATTTTAAATAAGCTAAGCAGGGGCGGTGTCTTTGGCAAGCAGTTTCTGAGCAAAGACCTAAAGGAAGAGAAGGAGAGAGCCACAGGAGCATCTGGGGAAGAGTGTTCCAAGCAGAGGGCACCACACACGCAAAGGCCCTGGGGCAGGAGCAGGCCTGGAACACTGGCGGAAACAGCAAGGAGGCCCGCGTGGCTGGAGGAGAGTGAGCGCAGATGGAGAGAGGGAGGTGGGAGCTAGGAGAGGTGAGGGGAGTCTTCCCTGCAAAACTGCACCCCACGCCAGGCTTAGCCTGGCCCCTCACCTCCTGCTTCCTCCGTTCCTGGTGCTGCTCCAGGCCCCGGATCTTCTGCAGCAGGCGGCCCCTCTCCTGTCGCAGCCGCACGATCTCCTCATAGGCATCTCGGTCATCCTGTGCCCCCCGCCCCAGGGACCCACCACCTTCACGTGAGGCCCAGGGGCTGCCCCCTCCTACACCTGAGCCAGAGCTTCCCCCCCTCCTGCCTGGCCCCTGTTCCTCCCCTGATAGTAGATAGTCGATAGTCGATAGTAGGGACGTTGCTCACCGGCAGGGGGATGCTGGCAGGGGGCTGAGGTGCCTTCCGCTTCTTGGGAGCCCCTCGCTTTTCATGGCTGGACACGGAGTTCTGGGAGAAGGCGGGGAGGGGGCACATGGGGAACGGGCCAGTCTCCCACCCAAATACACCAGCCCAGCCCACCCAATGTCATCAGCCCCAACTCAGGCCTCACTTCCTGCATGACCCTGAGCAAGCCCCTTCCTCTCCCTGATCCTCGCTTATCCCGGCACAAAAGTGGCCGTGGTTCCTGAGAGTTCCAGATCTAATGCTTTGCTCTCTCCCCCTTTGTGCCTTGCTACGTGCTACTAGACCAGATCGCCTACAAGTTCCCTTTCCGTGTGGAACGGAGATGCTGTAGAGCTAGGAGGGAGGAAGAGGCCACACCTGCCTTTTTCCGTGACCTACACCAGCCCTCACCAAACTCAGTTCCCTCTGCCACTCGACCCCAGCCCCATGATTTGGCCCCATCCCCGCAGTGTTCTCACCCGGTTCTGAGAGTTACGCTGCTGTCACTTGGTGGCAGCGTACCCAGAAAGCGGCATTCACCCCAAACAGGTCTTCCTAGGTCATAACCCCGGGACAAAAGTCCGTCTCCTCCTTCTCATTCCATAAAGCTTGGAGCAGGGAGGGAGGAGGCAGTGTGTGCAGGGGGAGTGGACTCATTCACTGCTTAGAGATCCGTACCTGAGATGATGCCTCGCCTGAGTCATCCTCTAGGAGGGCAGGGAAGAGAGGGAAGCAGGGTCAGGCACTCTGTGTTAGGGACTCCATTCCCAGCCCTAGGAAGGGCACTAGGGAGGGGACTCATGGATGGAGTGGGCTACCAATTTCCCCAGAATCGGGACTTTGAAAGTAGGACTCAACTACTTTTGCAGACGGTAATAGGAGGGCCATCTAATAAAGGGAGCACAGTGGCACCTCCAGGATGGCTCAAGTAGGGGTGCCAAGTCTTAGGAAGGGCAAAGATCCAAGGATAAGGATGGCCCAGGAAAGCAGAGTGGACCCCTAGATTAATCCAAAAGCTCTGGGGCTCCTTGAAACTGTTCTGAGTAATATCAGGGGAAACATGAAACCTCTCCTGATGCAGCAAATAGAGATACCTTGAAACTACCTAGAGTAGGGAAAGGGGTGACAAGAGACTGCTCGGGAGGAGATGGGGTGCTTAAATTTGTATGGGGGGACTTGCATACCACTGGGTGGTGAGGGGCGCTGTGCCGCCTCCTGCAAGAGATGCAGGATGAGTTTGTCCCCCGCGAGGGCACCGTAGTGAGCAGCGTCCTGGCCCAGTGCGTCCGTGATGCCCGGCTGGGCCCCGCCTTGCAGCAGAACCTCCACTGTTTCGGGGTTGGCCCCCTCACAGGCAAACATCAGCGCTGTCCTACCAGGAGAGGGGGCTACTGAGGAAGCAAGGACGTTCTCAAATCCCCAAGCCCTCCTCAACAACCCAGGCTGGGGTTGGGGGGTGGGAGAAGAGGTCAACTAGTTCCCCCACCCACAGAAATTAACGACTTGCTCAAGGTCATATGGCATACAATGGACTCACTGGAAGGGCAGATACTCACCTCCCCTGCAGGTCCTGGTCATTTGCTGCTGCCCCCTGCTGCAGGAGGAGGCGGCACAAATCTGTGTGACCCATCTGAGCTGCTATGATAAGGGGCGTTGTACCTGACTGGTGGGAAATTAGGGGAAGGACGAGACAAAAGGTGAGAGGCTGACCTTGTAGGTAGGGAAGCCTGTATGAGTGCCCCTGAACCTCACTCCAGACCTTTTCATACTCTTTAAAGGGAGCCCGGGGTGCTGCCACTTGGTGACGGTGTACCTCAAATACAGCATCTTTCCCAAAAAGATCCTAGAGGCTCACCCGATCTCGGGGATTCAGATGTGCCTTGAAGGAGCAAAGCATTTCTGAGCAGGAGATGCAGCCGCCGGCCGCTGGAAAAAGAGGGAGGGTAGATAGCGCAAGGTTTAGACATTTTCTGCGGGCCTTCTGCCTGGGGTGATTCTTATCCCTCATTTCATGAGAAGTTCCCACCTTCCCTGGGAGGTCAAAGGCAAAGGTATGACCTCAGGAAACTGAGGTCCAGCCAGGTCCCTGGTCATCCAGTAGGGTCAGAGGCAGAGCTATGATCAGGTCCGCTAACCGCTGTCCCAAGCTCTCTCCATATTCCATCACAGCTCCCTCTTCAGGTGCAACTTTTGACTAATTTTTATGTATTTCTTCTCTTTCATTTAACTAGTATTGTTTAACTATTTAACTATTAACTACCACACTCCAAATCTCATATAGAGAGTGTATGTTTGCTGGAGGGATCTGACGTCGGTTGAGACTGGGCAGGCTTCTTGGGGCTGGATCTGAATTCTGAGTTTTAAAGGTGAAAGGGGGACGGTAGATGTTTCTGAGCAGGCAAGAGCCATGAAGTGGGAGAGAGCTTCGTGAGGTCAAGGAAGTGGGAGACTGTGTATGTCCAGAGCCGTGAAGAAAGAAGGGTTTCACGCTAGGGGTCACTGGAAAAGTCGACGAGCTCTATCTGATGGCCTTCTCTGTGTCTGAGCGGGTATGCAATTTGGTTTTCTGCTCCCCATGCTTAGAACGGAGCCTGACACACAGAGCAGGAACTTAATAAATATTTATTGCATGAAAAAACCTAGTGATCTTCCACTGTGACAAAAGGCATTTTCCACCACTAGGTGGCAGCATACGCCAACGACAGGGAAGTTTTAACCCGTGCCTTAAAACCCTTAAGCAAACCCAAATACGTGTTCCCAAAAGGTCAGACGTTTCTTGAGCCATTGGTGAAAGTCATTCCCTAACTGGGCATGATGGACAGACGTTGGGCAGGGATCGGGTTCGGGCAGGTGGGTGCCTTCCCCTCCCTCACGCAGGAGTTTGGATCGGATGGTTTGGAAGGGTGCTTGGACCTTTGGCCTGCCTGAGATCCTCTAGGATTTGGTCAAAGGAAATTGCACTCTGGACACCCCCCCCCACCCCAACACGGCCACCACAGTTGTCACCAGGCCTGCCAGACATCAGGCTGTGCTCTGGGGTCAGACAACCTGGGTCCTCTCTACTTTCTTGCGGGCCGGCCTCAATCACCTTGCCTGTCCAATGGGGTGCCTCTCTGTGGCCCAAAGGGTTGCTGAATTTTAATGCTGGGCCCCTCGCCTGGCACACAGCAGGTACTCGGAAGGAAAGAGGAAGGAGGCAGGACGTTCATGGTAGGTCCCCCGGACCCCGGGTAGAAGAATCCCTAGCCCTATCCCCTCTGGGTCATGGTGAGCAGGGCGATGCTGGGCCATACCCACCTGCGTGATGCAGGGCTGTCCACCCGCTGCTGTCCACAATATCCACCATGCAGGAGGCCTGGGACGGGAGGGGTGTGGGTCACTGGAGGTTCCCTAGGAACTGCCCCTTCTTGGGCCGGGATGTACTTCTGGCCCCTCCCCTTAGCCCTTCTTCCTCCCCCATCTCCACCCAGACCCTCAGGTGACTCGCTTTTCGGAAAATTAGTGAAAAAGTGGAAATCGCCAGGAGCTCAGGAGAAGCTGAGGGTTTGGGGGGCCGGATAGGAGCTCTGAGAGTGACTGTGGCTAAGAACGACGTAGAGTTAGGGGCAAGCTGGGGCTCAGGAGATTCTGGTACTGGGAGTGTATCTTGGGTGTGGGGAGTAACTTGACACTCGGGGAGTATCTGGTTGTCCGGGGAGTAGCTGAGTAAAAGAGTCTAAGACATAGCTAGGATTCAGGGAGTATCTGGGAGCTTGGGGGATTTCTAGAACTCGGGGAGGAGGGGAGGAGGCCCGGGGAAGGAAGCATCTCAGGTTGAGGGAGTATCTGACACCAGAAAGTAGATGACCTGCAGCAGCTGCTTCAAACACTGTGGGTGCCCGTACTTGGCGGCCAGGTGGAGGGCGTTGTAACCTGAAAAGCAGGGAGCATCTGCCTGGGCTCCACCTATGCAAGGAGCTTCCAGCTGCTCCCCAAACCTGCGTCAACCATCTGTGATGAGCCTCCCCGTGTCCAGTCCGTCTCCAGACCCTAGGTACTTCTCCACATCATGAGACTCCCGGTGGCCAGAGACTCTCCAAGCTCCAGCTAGTCCACACCCCAGACGACACTCCACTCCCACGCCCTCCTCAGGCCCCCCATCTTGGCGACACCCCACGACCCCAGCTCCTCTGTATGCTCAATGACACCGCCCCTGGGAATCCAGCTGTCCATGTTCCAGCTAGTCTCTAAACCCTTGCCACTCCGTGTGCAATCTCCCCGTCTTTGATACTCTACAAATCTCCTGCTGCTCCCCAAGTCCGGACTGCCATGCCTCCTAGGCTGCCCCAAACCTTCAGACATGGCTATGCCCCACCCCTACTTACCTCCTGAGCTCCAGCTATCCCCTTTGGCCATGCATTCAATCTCAGGGCCCCAGTTGTCAGAGGCCCAGATTCTCCTTTTGTCCTAGCTACTCCACATACCTAAGATACTACTCCCTAGCCTCTGCTTGTGAGTCTCCTGTCCCCCCAGATACTTCTCAAGCTCGGGTACTCCTCTAGTCCCGTGACTTCCTCTGACCACTACCTGAGTCCTGACCACTCCAGGACCACAAGCTGTTGCCTGACCCTGACTGGTGCCAGCTAGAGTCTCTTTCCTTCGGCATCGCAGCCTGACATGTCCCTGTGCCTCCCTGGGAGCACCCAAAGGAATCCTCCTCCTTTTCAGGGAAGCCACAGAGCAGGACGAACCGGACCCTCAGGCTGGGCCCCTGGTCTTAGCTCCTCATCCCTCCCCGAGGCCCGGCAGGCAGTACCTGCCCCATCCGTGCTCATGACGTTGGCGCCGTGAGCCAGCATCACCTCTAGGCAGCTGGCTGCACCCCTCATGGCAGCCAGGTGGAATCTGGAGGTCAGAGATAGGGGATCAGCTGCAGGATGACCAACCCCTCGTCCCTCACACCCCCCCAGGGCATGGGCACTCACGCGGACTTGCCCTCGGGGTCCAGCTTCGTGGGCACCAGCCCCTTGCGGGTGATGAGGGCGGCCACCCGCGCCGCGTCGTTGCTCTCCACGGCCTGCAGCAGCCGCTCGTCACTTTTGCCCCACTCCTGGCTCTGCGGGGGACACCCAGAGGGTCGTGGGGCCAGGCGATCCCTGCCCCCACCCCGCTCCCCCTGGCTGGGGCTCCAGGCTTCACCACCTGCCCCTGGGCACTTGCCTGGCGCCTGCCTCTGGCTGCCGGCTTCGGGATGGGGCAGGGGCCGCAGGGCGGGCAGGAGCCAAGGTCAGTGGGGCTGAGCCGCAGCTGCAGGGGGAGGTAGTCCTGGGTGGGGGTCTGAGACAGCATCCCCCCCAGCCTGCATCCCCCAGCATCTGCCCCCAGGGCCAGCCTACACCCACCACCAGCATCGTCCTAGTCCATTTCCCCCAGATCAGCGCCCGGATCCTTTAGTTAAAACCCCCTTCCAACATCACCCCCACCTCCAAAATCCTCCCACAGGACCCCCTAAAAGTATCCCTTTAAATGTCCTCAGAACTAAAAAAAAAAAAAAAAAAAATGTCCTCAGAACTGTTCTCCGCCATTCATCCTTCTTAAACTGACCCCAAAATGCCACAATTGTCCCCCCAATGTTACGGGTTCTGTTCCCCCAAAAACGTTACTTAGCATGAAATGCATTCCAAAATGTCTTCCCCAAATTCCTTAAGTTTCTCCAAAATCATCCCCCCAAATGACCACAACATCTGTCCTAAAAATGTCCTTCCAAAACAATCCCTTGAATGCCTCCTGAATTTGTTCTCCAAATGTCAATATATTGTCCCGAAAATGATCCCTGAGAATATAGTCCAAATTGTCCCCTCAAACGAACCCACCCAAAAACTGTTCCTCCAAACTGTCCCTCCATATTTTCCAGTGTCCCCATCTGTTCTCAAAACTGCTTCCCAGAACGTACCCATGTCTCCCCAAATGTCCCACCCACCCCCCAACCTCTGCGCCGCACCCCCCAACCCCCTCACTCCCGGTCTTCCAGGGTCTCGGGGCAGGGGTCCAAGTCGGGCGGGGGCGGGGGCGGGGAGGGGCGGAGTGGGGAGGGGAGAGTAAGGGCCCGAGCCCCGCCCGCTCCCGCGCCCCCTCCCCTGGCCCTACCGCGGAGGAGGTGGCGGCGCACACGCACAGCTGCTTCATGGCGGCCAGGGCACAGGGTGCCGGGCTCCGTGCTCCGGGAGGCGACCGGGCCGCAGGGGGGTGGGGTGGGGCGGGGGGTGCCCTGGGGAGGGACCGGGGGTTGGAGGGAGGGGCTGGGGGAGCCTGGAAAGGGGGCCGGAGGGGCCCCCGGAGGGAGGAGCTGGGGGCTGCAGGGCGGAGGGGGTCCAGAGGGAGGGGCTGGAGGGGTCCGGAGGGAGGGGCTCCGGGGGCTGACGGAGTGCCTGGTGGGGCAGGGAGGACCCGGAGGGAGGGGCAGGGGGCATAGGTCGGGGAGGCCCGAAGGGAGAGGCGGGGGGAGGGGGTGGGTAGTCCGGGCCGGGAGGGAGGGGCTGGGGACCAGGAGAGAGGGGCTGGAGGGAGGGCCTGGAGGGGGTCCTGAGGGAGGGGCTGGGAGAGCCGGGGGCGGGAGCCTGTGGGGCGGGGGTGTTCGGAGGGAGGGACTGTGGGCTGACGGAGGGCCGGGAGGGAGGGGCAGCGCGGGGATGCTGGGGACCCTGAGGGAGGCCTGGGACCCTAAGGGAGGGGCTGGACGGGGTCCGTAGGGAAGGGCTGGGGGACCAAGAGGGAGGCCTGGCGGGGGTTGGAGGGAGTCGGAGGGAGGCGCAGGGGCCTAGAGGGAAGGGCTGGTGGGGGCCGGGAGGAGGGGCTGGAGTGCGCTGGAGGCAGGGGCCGGAGGGAGGGGCGGCTGGGACTTGTGGGGGCCAGAGGGAGGAACTTGGGGGTACTCGAGGGAGGGGTGGGGGTCCCGCGGAGCTCTGTTGCCCGGCCCGCGCGCCCCGCCCCCTCCCGGAGGTCCCGCCTCCACGGTAGGGGGCGTGTGGGGGAGGGGCTAGTCTCCGAGGCCGGTAGCCGCCCGGGCACTCTCTGACCTTCCTGCTTGGAGGAGGATGCGGCCCGCGAGGCCGGCTCCCTCGCCCCCACGGGCCGCCCGCTCGATCTCCCGGGACCCGCCTGCAGCGTCTCCGCCTCGTCCGAGCTGGCCGCGGGTCGCAGGGGACTCCGGGCCCGATCCCTCGGCACACAGAGCTTCCCACTCTGCGCGGCTACGCACGCGCGCACCGGGGGACCCAAACTTGAACCTGAGTCCAGGGCCCTGCCCCCAGGCGCTCCGCACTTACATTTATGCGACCCCCTCCCCCGCCCCAGGTACTTGCTCACCTGCTTCAGACTTCACTGTCCTCACCTGGAAAATGGGTTTCAAAATAAACCGTAGCTACTGTCCGCGGTGGGTTATCGGAGGACTAAGGAGATCGGCCACGCAAAACGCTCCCCAGTGCCAGGCACACAGTAAGGGCACTCAACATGGATTCATTCGTCAAACACGGATGTGCTTGCGTCCGCGCGTATCTAATGCTGAATCCCGAGGACACAGGCCGTCATAGGTGGTCCGAGCCGGGAGAGGACCCATCTGCTCCCAGGGTCTGGGTCTCCTGGGTGTTCTCGCAGACTGGGGGCCCCTTGACCGCAGGGCCAGGCACCCCAGGGTGGAGTGGGGCCGCTGGTAAATGTTTGCATTGTGAATGAATGACTCACAAGGCCAGGCCTTCTGAGCCATGTGAATTTCAGTCACTGAGTCCATTTGTCCTACAGGGTGTCTGGCACTGCAAAGGGCATGGCTCCCCGTGGTGACAAGACCTGTCCCCGAGGGTCCCTTGGGGGTCATATACACCCAGGGATACACCCAGGGATTCATGAACCAGGGTGACTGGGGCTGTAGTGAGGGAAGCCCAGGCCAGCCGGAGCTCAGAGAGGACTCCTGACACTGGGGAGTCTGGGAGGAATTCCGGGAAGAGCTCAGGGGAGGATGGGCAGGGACAAGATCATGTTCAGGAGAAATGATGAAATTATCACTCGCCTCCACCAGCCCAGTTGCCTGTGTCCTCCTGGTCCAGGACCAGCTGTTTGGGGCTCACAGTTAAGGGTAGGACGGAGGAGGAGGCCTGTCCGCGGAAGGAGGGGGAAAACAGGAAAGGGAAGCCACGAGCCACGAGAACTTCCAAAGGTGGGACGGCCCACTGTGTTGATGTGGCTCTGAGTTCACAAAGGGGCCAATGGGGTGAGTTGGGGAGACACAGAAATGAGAGGGGAGAGAAAGGATGAGTACACAGACAGCCTTCTGGAAGCTGGGGTCAGTAGCCGTGACTGTAGACCGGAAGGGGGAGCCTGAATCTGCCTTCGTCATGTTAACTTACTGTGTGACCTTGGGCCAGTCCTCCTTCTTTTCTGGCTTTCAATTCCCCGACTGCTTCATGGGACAGATGAAGCAGTAGGCACCCTAGGGCTGGGCGCCTCCACCCAGGCACCGCGGACATTCAGGACCAGAACGTTCTCTGTTGGGGGGGCTGTCCTGGGCAGCGGGGGGCTGAGCAGCATCCCTGGCCCCCACCCACTGGATGGCCAGGGCACCCCCAGTGTGACCACCACAGACATCCCTAGACTTGGCTCAGCGTCCCCAGGGGGCAAGATCTGCGATTCTTAGAACATCTTTGGGCAGGAGGAGGGGGAGGTGGGGCAGAGAAAAGGAGAGTCTGGTACTAAGTAATCAATCAGGGAGGGGTGGGTATTGAGGGCTCCTGTGACTCACACCTGGTGGTGGACTGCCCCTCTCAGGCTTGCCAGGGGGGAAGTGAAGTGGATCTCCCAGCTCTCGCCTCAAATTTCCAGGTGCCGGGGCGCCTGGGTGGCTCAGTGGGTTAAGCCGCTGCCTTCAGCTCAGGTCATGATCTCAGGGTCCTGGGATCGAGTCCCACATCCGGCTCTCTGCTCAGCAGGGAGCCTGCTTCCTCCTCTCTCTCTCTGCCTGCCTCTCTGCCTACTTGTAATCTCTCTCTGTCAAATAAATAAATAAAATCTTTAAAAAAAAAAAAAATTTCCAGGTGCCTTGGCCTGTCCTCCTGGATTCTGTACAAGCTTAGACAAATGCCCCTCAAACCAACCCCCCCAGGCACGTGGGCACCACCATCTCTCCCCCCACCCCCCACTCATCTACCAGCTAACCTCACCGGCTGTTAACTCCATGCACGTACCCATTCCTACACATGGTGCAGCCCCGTCCCTGCAGGCTCCCTGCGGGGACACCTCCGCCCTGGTCTCCTAGTCCCTGGACTTGTCCCCCAGCTTCCCGAAGCCTGCATCAGCTCTTTTCTCTCTCCTGCTCAAAACCCTCCAACAACCTCACTTGGGGTAAAATCCAGACTGCTCTCTTGGTGGGGTGGGGGGGCAAGGGTCTACGGAAACTGGTCCCCTGGTGCGCCAAGTCCCACCCCGGCCTGGTTTTGTGCAGCTCAAGTCCCAAGAATGGTTTTTACACTTACAGGTGGTTGGCGGGGTGGGAATCAAAAAGAGAATAATATTTTGTGATCCATGAAAATGACACGAAATTCACATCTCAGGGTCTATACGTAAAGTTTTATTGGAATGGAGCCGAGCCCATCCACGGGCAGCAGTCTGGATTTTACTCCCATCATGGGTCAATGAAACCAGCCCTGAGCTCCAGCACCTACCCCAGGGTCTGGCCTGTGGTAGGGACCCAGTATTTATGTCTGTCGAATGAATTAAAGAATTAATAACTCTGGAGAATACAAATGAGAGGCAGACAGACTTTCCAGGAAGCAGTGGGAATCCACGGACCTCCAGAGGCTCCCATTTTCTTGCTTGTGGGACTTTTCTAAAACCTGACATAAGGGCAGGAGGCCCGCGGGAACTCCAGGACGAGGCTCACAGCTCCAGTTAAATCCCATCTTACGAATGGGGAAACTGAGGCCCCGAAAGGCTCTGAGAAGGCTCAGAGCAAGGATGGCCATGTGTTGGGGGCTCGAAGGAAAGGCTGGTGGGAAAGAAGCAGGAAGGGGCAGGGAGGGTATGCCAGGCAGCAGGAAGACGGCCAAGGTGCGGGGGCTGGCCTGTGAAGACGGAGGGAACTGGCCCCAGAGACAGCCGGGGGTGGGGTGGGAGGCAGGTGTGTCTGTGTGTCTGCAGTCACGCAGTCACGGTGTTTGCTTTCGTCCCTCTGGGGAGCCGAACAAAAGCCGAACTTGACTCCTGCTGTCTGCCCAGAAACTGGAGACAGCCCGTGGAGGGAGGGACAGTGAGCTGCCCAGCTGCCTGATGGGGGACACGGAGGGCAAGCTTCTCCCCGCCCGCCCCCAGATCTCTTGGGGCTGCTGCCCAGGCTCCTCCCTGCCTCCCAGAAACCCTCACACCCAGCCTGAGGCTTTAACCCCTGTCCGCACCCCCCACTCACCCCCACACCTGTGCTATGCGCCCAATACCCCCATGTCCCAAATTAGGTGTCTTTGGGGTTGTTGTTGGTTTTTTTTTTAGCTGCACAAAACCTTTTGAAGGATTTGATTTCAATATAATTCTGCTTTTCGAAATGAAACAATGATATGGCTTGGGTTACCTGGCTACCACATCTCAGGAATTCTGGGGGGGGGGCGGCGGTAAATGGGAACAGTCCACCTTAAGAACGGATTTCAGATGGTACAGAATTTTAGGTCATTCCGCAATGAATGAGTCTGACTCTGTGAAACATTTTGTAAGTGGTTCGTGAGCCTTTATTTCTGCCTCCGTTGCTCCCTACCTATTTCTTTTTTTATCAGTAGACTCCCTTCCCCACCCTAACCTCAGGGACGTCCTAGCTGTGTGACCTTGGGCAAGTTTCTTAACCTCTCCGGCCTTCTCTCCGCATCTATTAAGTCGGATAATAAAAGCTCCCACCCAATACGATTGTTAGGAGGAATAAATGAGCTAACATCTGCAAAGCCCACAGTAAGCTCCTTATGGTGTTCAAAAACATACAAATAAAACCAAAAATAGGTGAAGTAAGTAAAAATGAATTCAATGATACTACATTTAAATTTTGCAGATGAAAATAAATCAAAGAAAAAGGAATATTAAGGTTTAAATCACAGAAATAAATTAAATAAGAGGGGTTGGGAAAGCCCGAGGGAGCCACCGGGGGCTGGGGACAGACCCACACTCACCCAACTAGACAGGACGAGGCCACACCCAAACCCAGAGCCATCTGACTTTATAAGCAGGCACGTTCCTATGCCCCTTCCTTTTTGGCTTTCCACGACTCCTTGGGCTGGGCCTGCTTCAGGATCACCCCACTCACACGCTCTACTCCAGCCCAAGGCACCTGCTCATCATCCTAAGATGCCCTGAATCCACCGGGCCTGGCCCACCCTCTGAACTTTGCCTGCACTGGTCTCCATCCTCTAACCCTAGATTCTCTCAATCCATGCCCTGGACTGGACCCCACACTAGCAGGCACTTGGAGGGGTAGGCACAAGGGGGTGTGTACGACGGAAGAAGGAACATTTCCCTCTGGGAGCTCACAGTCCAAGGCATGGCTGCATGGGAAGCCAGCTCCAGCCTACCCCAGGGCCTTTGCACTGGCTGTCCCCTCTGCCTGGAATGCACTTCATTGAAATATACACACAATTCCCTCCCTCTTTCCCTTCTGATCTCTGCTCTGACATCAGCTCCTTGGTGAGGCCTTCCTCAACAACTTGCTTTAAATTGCAAAAATCTCCCCTGCCTTGGGCGCTCTCTTTCCTTGCTTGCCTTTGCACGTACATACCTTGTTTACTATCCACCACCCTGCCCTACTGTCAGCTCCAAGAGAGCAGGCATTTCCTCCTACAACAGTGCCTGATACAAACATTTGCTGAATGAATACTCAAAAGCCAGCGATAAGGGTCCTTGAGAAATTGAGTCTTCAGAAAAGCAAGTGGCCACTGGAGCTTGGGAGAATGGAGACCCTTCTGGAAGAAGAGTCCGGTTTGACAGAGGGTTTGACAGGCTGCAACGTGTGCAAGAGAGGGCTTTCCCAGCAGAGGGACAGCAGGGGCAAAGGTCCTGTGGCTAGAAACTGAGCAGGAAGCAGTAGGGACATGAAGGCAGCAGGGTGCTGTAGACAGGAGAGGGAGTAGAGGGAGCAGAAGCTACGGGGTGGGGTGGGGGTGCTGAGGAGCCTCGGGAGAACCGGGAGGGGCCTGGTCGAATGGAAACTGCCAGAAGGATCAGAGGAGGGGCCGAGGACAGTGTTCCAAAGGCCCAGTGGCTCCTCTGCCAGACCCTGGGGCACCGGAGCCTGAAAATCGGGGGACACTGGGCATCTCAGTGGCCTCAGACTCACCTCTGTCTTCTTAAATCGCGCCCGGAGGGTCTTCATGGCTGGCGTCTGATGGTTCTCCTCAACCCAGGCCACCTGGGGAAACACAAGATTGGGGTGGGATGGGTACCTGGTAAGCTGGAGGGTCACCCACCTCCCCTTCCTCAAGAGGACCTCTTCCTCATCCCTGGGCCATTTCAGACCCTCAAGCAGGACCCAGACGCAGGATGCCCCATCTCCTAATTGCTGTGTGTCCTTTGGCAGGTCACTTACCCTCTCTGAGTCTCACCTTCCCCAACTTATGAGACTGACGCGCTACCTACTGCGCTAACGAGGCACCTACCTTCCCCAACTTAAAATGAGGGAGATAATCCCCTTTTGACCCACTTGTGGTGGGTTTTCAGTGACATCCCTAGCATAGAGCCTGGTAAACAGTAGGTGCTCAATACATACACCTCACCAGTATTCCCTGCTGTCTGAGCAGATCCAGCCTTTCCTGGTCTCCAAGCTACCATCTGTGCAGGTACTTCTACACACAACGCTCTTTCTTCTCCTTCTTTCCTGGCGAATTCCTATGTACCCTTCACAGGCGGGTTCCAAAATCCCGTGTTCTTTTTTTTTTTTTTTAATTTTATTTATTTATTTGACAGACAGATCACAAGTAGACAGAGGTAGACAGAGAGAGGGAGAGGAGGAAGCAGGCTTCCCACTGAGCAGAGAGCCCAATGCGGGGCTCGATCCCAGGACCCTGGGATCATGACCTGAGCCGGAGGCAGAGGCTTTAACCCACTGAGCTCCCCCCCCACCCCCGCTCCCCAAAATCCCGTGTTCTGATGAGCTTCATCTGTCGTCCGCGGGCTGAACTCTTAACTCCTCAGCCTGGGTTTCCCTAACCCTACTTGGGTCCCTTCCTTGGCCGCAGCCCTGGCTTTGAAGGCTGCAAGTGTCTGGGCAGGAACCGTCGTCCTGAACAGTGAGGGGCTCCTGGCGACTGGGCCCAGAGCTGAGGCCACCTTAGCACCAAGGCACGTTTCTTGGATAATCAGGGATTATCTGCAGCCGAGTCATGGAGGCAAGTCCCCCCAGGTGAGCAGAGGTGCCCAACCCGCCTGTGAATTCTCGAAACTATCCTTCCACCTGTCCGCCCACCATGCGCCCATCAGAGCGTGTACACAGCCGTCCGCGGGCTACCCGCCACCAAGTCACCTTCTCGCGGTTCCTCTTGGCCTTTTAGCCACAGTTCGTCCACCATCCGTCCACCCACCGTCCATCCGCCTCTACACCCAACGCTCACCCATGCAACCCCCACCCCTGCATTCACCCATTCACCCCTCCCGCCTACCCACCGACCTACCTCCGGACCAGCCGCCCCTCCCGAGATCCCTGCCCATCACTCAGCATTCACCCTACCCTCTTCCTTCCTCTCTGTCTCAATCTCACCCAGAGCTGGGTGTAGTAAGACACCCAAGAGGAGTCCACAGGTTGGCGGGGCAGGAGGGGATCCATGGGCTTGGGGGACAGGACTGGCTTCCTGGAAGAGGTGATGGTATCTAATGGAGGGCCTGATGGCCAGGCAGGAAGCTGAGAGGGGCGGCAGCAGATAAACAGGGTACGGGCCCTACGCGGTGCAAAGGCTGGCAAGTGGGAAGTGCGTGCGTGTGTGTGTCTATGTGTGTGTGTGCCTGTGTGTGTGTGCATGGGCACCTGGGTAGCTCCTCAGCATAGCTGGGACGAACGTGGCCTCGCCTTGCTCCCACACACCAGGGCCCTGAGGCCCTACCGGGCGTCTCCATCCCAGACTTCCCTCGCTTCCTCCTCTCCTACCTCCTGCAACTCCAGTCACGCTAGCACCGGGCCTCCTGGCCCTCTGCCGGCTCCGGTTACCTGCTCCCAGCCGGGCCACCAGCTCACAGCCGCAGCTCCAAGCGCTCAGCTCAGACACCCGATCAGCTCTGAGAGGGCAGCCGCCCCAGGGGGCCGGGGATGAGCAGAGGGAGGAGACAGGCGGGCCGTGAGGCTGCCTGCTGGCCAACGAGCTCTGGTGGGAAGACACCCTGCTCTTCCGACACCCCCACCTCTCTTCCCCGGCTTTGCCCTTGCTGTTTCTCCACCAGGAACGCCCCTTCCGTACCCCATGTCGCTCCGGAAAGGCTCACTCTCCCCATCTCATTCCTACTCACTCTTTGGATCTTTGCTGCAGCACCCCCTCCTCCAGGAAGCCTTCCGGGATGTACCCAGGCTGGGTCAGGTGCCTCCTCTCAGCTCCCTATGGCTCGGTGCCCCTAAGGCACCTTAATCACACTAAGTCACCATCTGCCGCTCACGGGTCTGTGTCCACCTCTCGCCACAAGGTGCCGCCCTTGTTCTCCAGTGTCTCCCCCGCACGGTTGGTGCTCAACACGTTTCTTAAATGCATCCTCAAGGCCACCGGCCCCAGTGCCTTTGAGCAGGCTCTTAGCTGGTCACCTGTCCTGCCGTGTGCAGACTACCACCCGGCTGGATGACGCCCCGGTAATTCGGAGCGGCGTTCAAGCCCCTACGTGGTGAGGCCCCACATTGCCCACCCCCACCGCCCCCGTGCACGATTGCCCTGCTTTGGTGACTTGATTCCCTTCTGAAATGTGCAGCGGAAAGAGCCCCGACTGGAGCACGAGTCCTCTGTCCCCGTGAGGGACGTGGGGAATTCAAAAGGGGCGCCGGTTGCTTGTGCCCCTCACTTTAGAGCTGACTGGCGCACTGTCCCGCGGCCGGCAGCCCGTTTCCCGTCACCGGGCGACGCTCCGAAGAAAGTTGCCTTCCCTTCGCCAGCACTAACGATGGCGCCCGAGGCGTCAGGCGAGGCGCACGCGCCTGGGAGGCAGAGGCCGGGCGCGGAGGGCGGACGCGACTCCTCCCCCCAGCACGTCCCGCCCTGTTTCCGGCGGAAGCGGCCTCAACAAGATAAACTTTATTGTTCCCGTCGGGACGGCGAGGATGTCGGTGAATTACGCGGCGGGACTGTCGCCGTACGCAGACAAGGGCAAGTGTGGCCTCCCCGAGGTGAGCTCGGCCCGGCCTCCCGAAGGCCGCCCGCAGCGCCGCGGGCTGGGCGGGGTCGGGCAGCAGCGGGGCATTGTGGGAATATCGGGAGGCACTGAGGCTAGACAATGGGAGGGACTTCCCGGAGAGGAGGGGGCGGGAAGTGACGCCCCCTGCGCTCCCGGGGACCCGGACGCCCCCAGCCCCCCGTCGGCCTGGCCGGACCGAGGGAGGCACCCGCGTCGCGGGAAGTCCCGAAGTTCTGATGAGGGAAGCGCGCGAACGCCGTTGCAGGCGGAAGGCTCGGCAGGGGCGAAGGCGGGGAGGTGGGAAGAAACACGCTTGGGGCACAAATTAGGCGCGAGGTTTCCAGAGCCGGGACCGCAGGGGCCGCACGTGCCAGGCAGGGGAGCTGACACTTTATCCTGAGGGTGATGGAGAGGGGCTTCAGGTTGGATGGACGTAGATAGTTTCAGCAAAACCCCTTCTGCTGCTCTAGGACTTGGGGTGAGTCACTTCCCTTCTGGGTCCCCTAGCCCCTCTGTAAACTGGGGGGAAGATCGCCCCATCCCCTAAAGCCTGGTCCGCGCGTTCTGAGGCGTTTAATAAGAGCCTCAGAATCCCTCCCGAAGCCCCTCTTCTTCTCCTCCTGCCTGGCCCTTGATTAGTCGCTTGATTCCACAAGCATTTATTGAGCACCACCTATGCACCAGACACATTCTCATCCCTCATTCTAGCAGGGAGACAGACAAGGAGAAAGTAAATATAAGTCCGATGACGGTAAGCTTCAGGGAGAAAAGCAAAGAGGGCGGTGGTGAGGAGAGCTGGGGCTGCATTGAAACCAGGGCCCAGGAGGCATCACTGAGATCACTTTTCTTTTTTCAATTTTTTTTTAAAGATTTTTTAAAAATTTATTTGACAGAGAGAGATCACAAGTAGGCAGAGAGGCAGGAGGAGAGAGAGGAGGAAGTGGGCTCCCCGCTGAGCAGAGAGCCCCTCATGGGGCTGGATCCCAGGACCCTGAGATCATGACCTGAGCCGAAGGCAGAAGCTTAACCCACTGAGCCACCCAGGCACCCCCTCAATTTTTTTTTTTTTAAGATTTTATTTTATTTATTTGACAGACAGAGATCACAAGTAGGCAGAGAGGCCGGCAGAGAGAGAAAGGGGGGGAAGCAGGCTCCCCGCTGAGCAGAGAGCCCGACGCGGGGCTCGATCCCAGGACCCTGGGATTAGGGCCTGGGCTGAAGGCAGAGGCTTTAATCCACTGAGCCACCCAGGCACCCCCTCAATTTTTTTTTTAATTGTGGCAAAATCCACAACATAAAATGTCCCACCTTAACCATTTCAAGTACACAGTTCAGAGGCTTAGAAAACATCCACACCATGGATGCCTGGGTGGCTCAGCGCCTGGGTGGCTCAGCGGGTTAAGCTTCTGCCTTCAGCTCAGGTCATGATCGCAGGGTCCTGGGATCGATCCCCGCATCGGGCTCTCCGCTCAGCGGGGAGCCTGCTTCTTCCTCTGTCTCTGCCTGCCTCTCTGCCTACTTGTGATCTCTCTCTGTCAGATAAGTAAATATCTTTTAAAAAAAACGCCCACACCGTCATGCAAGCACGCCGCTACCCTCCATCTCTAAAACCTTCCATCTCCCCACACGGAGACTGTCCCTGTGAAGCACGGACTCCCCACCCCCTACCTCAGCCCTGGCTCCCACTCTCTCCTCTCTGTCTCTGTGAACAGGACTTCTCTGGGGCCCTCCTAGGAGTGGGGTCCTGCAGGAGGGGTCTCTCCGGTCTGGCTCCTCTCACTGAGCCCAGTGTCCTCAGGGGTCCCTCCATGTCATGGCAGGTGTCAGGGTCCCTTCCTTTCTTCCTTTCTTTTTTTTTTTTTTTTTTAAATTTTACTTATTTATTTGTCAGAGAGCGAGCAAGCGAGAGTGAGCACAGGCAGGCAGAGAGGCAGGCAGAGTCAGAGGGAGAAGCAGGCTCCCTGCAGAGCAAGGAGGCCGATGTGGGACTCGATCCCAGGACGCTGGGATCATGACCTGAGCTGAAGGCAACAACTGAGTCACCCAGGCGTCCCGCACATTTTAGTGATTGTAAATGATGCTGCTGTGAACACAGGTGTGCAAATGAGATGATTTTTGAGCCAAGAGCTAAAGGAGGTGAGAGAGGAGCTATGTGGGTAGTGCTGTACCCTCTGCCTAGAGCCTGTGCAAAGGTCCTGAGGCAGGATCAGGCCTGGTGTGTTGGAGGAATAGTGAGGAGGCATGTGTGACTGGAGGAGAATGGGTGAAGGGTAGAGGGGGCAGGAGGGGAGGGTAGATAGTGCAGGGCCTCCGGGGAGGGCTTAGGCTTTTAAGGAGAGCTTAGGTTTTTAGGCTCCCTAAGGATGCGGGAGCCCCAGGGGGCTGTGGACAGAGGAGGGACATGAGGATAAGCTCCCTTTTCCAGTGGGTTCTCTTCCCCC
Organism: Neogale vison; assembly: GCF_020171115.1. NCBI lineage: Eukaryota > Metazoa > Chordata > Mammalia > Carnivora > Mustelidae > Neogale > Neogale vison. The sequence continues at coordinate 221,596,737 of NC_058096.1, forward strand.
TACTACCCCCCACCCCCGGGCAAGGCGGGGGAATCCCAATCTGTGGCTAGTGGCTTTGCCACTTGGGACACGTTTTGACCTCTGCCTTCTGCTGTGTCCCCTGACAGATCTTCGACCCTCCTGAGGAGCTGGAGCGGAAGGTGTGGGAGCTGGCGCAGCTGGTGTGGCAGTCCTCCAACGTGGTGTTCCACACAGGTGCCGGCATCAGCACCGCCTCGGGCATCCCTGACTTCAGGTCTGTGGGCATGGAGGGAAGGTTGAGGCAGGGTCCGCTACCGCCAGCATTTTCCCTGTCAACTCACAGAGGCCTGGCCATCAGAACCCGTCCTACCGCCTTCCCCTGGGATGTTGGGGACTGGAAAGACCCCGCCCTTCCAGACAGGTCCCTTTAAGTCATGCTCAACATTCCATTGGTCACTCACACCTCACTGGCCAGAGTGTGGTCACCTGACTATCCCTAGCTGCAAGGGATCCTGGGGAATGTAGTCTTTTGCCTGGGCCCACCATGCGTGCCCAAGTACTGGGATTCTGTTACCTGAGACTATGGGAAGATTGCTATCAGGGGCAGTTGGCTCCATGCTCACTTGCAAATATTTTTCGGTCGGACCTGGTGTCAGGCAAGTGGCTTTAACCATCCCGATCTCAGGCTCTTACCTGTTGACAACGGTGTGCACCAGTGTCTAAGCCCCTCCCTGCTTGGGGCAGCCTGTGTTGGGCAAGTCTTCTTGCTGAAGCGCCAGGGTCTCAAACTGGCACCCCCTAGCGGCCCCTGAAGGCACCGAGTTCGGCACCGTTTTCTATAGGGCAGGCCTGTTGTGTTTATACTCCCTCCCTAGGCCTCATGGGCCCTTAGCCCAGACTTGCAGCGGGAGAGCAGATTCCTGGTTCCGGGAGGAAAGTCACACTTCTAAGGCGTGCTTCCCTCCCACCCCTCCTCCATAACCTGCCATGGCTCCCCACTGCCACACAGGGGAGTTCCCCATACTTCGGGCTGGAAATCAAAGCCCTTCCTGACCCCGCCTCAGGACACCTCTCCCTCGCGGGCCCTGCTGCTCTCACTGGAGCCTCCAGACCACTTCATTTCCCCCAACTCACAGGCTGTTGTCGGTCCTCTAGGCCTTTGCTTACCCCTCCCGCCCGAACTCTCTTCCCTCTCCTCGCACAGCTGAAGAGACAGCTCAGCCTCCTCCAGGAAGCCTTTCCACACTCCCCATGCCCAGGCCCCAGCACCTCCACTGGGCTCCCCCAGCAGGGTCGGTGACCACTTAGGTCCACCCTCCGTGAGATGGAGGCCTCCTTGAGGGCAGGGCCTCGGTCCACTAGGACCTCCGCATCACCCAGCACAGGGCCAGGCTCAGTGTAGCAGCAGGAAATGTTGATTGGAATGAATAATTTTTTGCCTTCGAGCGCCACAGGCTCTCCCCTTCCTCTCCCCGTCCCCTTTATCTCTCCCTTCTCCTTGGTTTTTTTGTTTGTTTGTTTGTTTGTTTAAAGATTTTATTTATTCATTTGACAGAGATCACAGGTAGGCAGAGAGGCAGGCAGAGAGAGAGGGGGAAGCAGGCTCCCCGCTGAACAGAGAGCCTGATGCAGGGCTTGATCCCAGGACCCTGGGACCAGGGCCCCAGCCAAAGGCAGAATTTTAACCCACTGAGCCACCCAGGCGCCCCTCCCTTCTCTTTGTCTCACACACTCTCTTTTGTCTCCCCATCTTTGTCTCCCTGATTCTCTATCTCTCTCTGTCTCTGTCTCTAATGTTCTGTCTCTTATTCCTTACCCCGTTTCCTTGAACCCTAAACTCTCCGTGTCTCCGCCCACCTGCCACCTTCAGGGGCCCCCATGGTGTCTGGACAATGGAGGAACGGGGCCTGGCCCCCAAATTCGATACCACCTTCGAGAGTGCGCGGCCCACGCAGACCCACATGGCGCTGGTGCAGCTGGAGCGCGTGGGCCTCCTCCGCTTCCTGGTCAGCCAGAACGTGGACGGGCTGCACGTGCGCTCCGGCTTCCCCAGGTAACCCCCGGCTCCTGGCCCTGCTCCCTCGGGGCCTCAGTCTCCTCATCTGTCAAGTGAACGGTGATGCCGGCCCCTCCCATGTGAGGCCGCGCGGCGATCGCCCCGTGGAGCTCTGTGAACCAGAGCTGTCATCCGCCGTCACTGCCTCCCGGGCTCATCTTGAGAATTGGGGTCCCCTTTCCTGGTCCCAGGGTCCTCAGGGGTGCTTCCAGCCCTGACCACTGTGCTCTGGACCTCTGTCGGCCTGGAGTGGGGCCCTCAGCCACCAGCACCCGGCCCGCTCCCAAATCTCCCTCGGGGGAGGCCGAGAGGAAGCTGGGCGCCGGAAGAAGTGCTCACGGTTGGGAGCTGGTAGTTGGGTCTTCATACCCGTCTTTTTTACTTTTATAGTGAGTGGGAACACTGTACTAGGGCCGAAAGACTGACCAGGTCTTACCCTTGGGTCCACAGATGAGAGCAGGGGCAGATGTGGACACGAGTCGCCCACCCTTTGTAGGCGAGGGTTGAAGGAAGAGGATTTTTCTCGGCCTCTAAAGGGGAATGAGGCCACTGTCCCCTCCCCTTTTGAAGTGGGCCTGAGTCCCTTTTGGAGGAGGAAGCACTAATCTGCCAGCACCCACTGCACGCAGACAGGAGCGAAATGGATCGCACCCGACTCTTTACCCGGCAGCCACTGCGCACCACACGCTGTTCTAGACGCGGGTCGCTGCGGGCACAGGACAGAAGCCCCTCCCGGGACTTACGCTCTCGGGGCGCAGAAACAGAAGACGAGATCAGTTAGCAAACTGCAAGCTAGGTCAGGCGGCGATCACTGTCAGGGAACGAAAGGGGAAAGTGGGACAGGAGATGCAGCCTGTGACAGGCCGGGGGGGCTGTGACACTGGCCTCGGGACGTGAGGGAGTGAGAGAGGTGGCCGACAGAGTGAGGGGAAGAGCCTTCCACGCCTGATCATTGCTCCCCCAAATATCCCAAAAGTTAGGCACTGCTGTCCCATTTCACAGATTGGGCCTGAGGCAGAGAGAGGTTAAGTGACCTGTCCAAGGTCACACAGCAGGGAAGTAACAGAGCCAGGAGTTGATCCCACGTCCCTCTGCCTCTAAACCCTATGCCCCCGGGACCACCCATCGCCTTAGGTTCTTTGCAAACTGGGGATCAGAATTCCTGTCCTTCAGACCTGGTGACATTTGGAGGTTCCAGCACGAGTGTCGAAGGATTTTGTGAGCGGGATGGGCTGTCCATGTACGGGGTGGGATCAGCCGCAGAGGTTAATGATTCCCAGGCTCGGAGAGGTTGGGCCATCTGGGTGAGGTTGTACAACTATGCTTGGCGGAGTCCACAGCCAGAGGCCCTGGAAGGAAGGAGTCCATTGATCCTATGGTCGAGGGCCTAGGGAAGGCTTCCTGGAGGAAGAGGGCTCGGTGCTCGGCCTTAAGCCTTAGGAACCAGTACCCCGTGCCACGGCGAAGTGTCTCCCTTCTCCTCCCACAGGGACAAGCTGGCAGAGCTCCACGGAAACATGTTTGTAGAGGAGTGTGTCAAGTGCAAGACGTGAGTGCCACGGAGGGTGGGGCGGGGTGCAGGGCATGGGCAGCCCCGGGCCAGCCCTGTGTTCGTGTTCTGTCACCTCCCAGGTCGGGGCCTCGTGAGCCTCCTCTGGCCTGGCCAGAGACCCGGGCTTGGGTAGGGCCTGGGACACGTGTTCCCCCTGGGGAGGTGCGCTCCTCTCCTGCGCCACAGGGCCGATGGCCAGAACGATGGCCACAAACCGGGCGGCTCAAAACAGAAACGGGTCATCTCAACCTGGAGCTAGAGGTTCGAAGTCGGCTGTGGCCGGGCCCGGCTCCTGCTGAGCCCTGCGGGGGGTGCTCCTTCCTGCCTGCTTGTGTCTGCTGGAGGTTTCTCACCGTCCGTGGTGCTCCTCGGCCTGTCGACCCCTCAGTCCGCCGTCTGGCTGGCTTGTAAGGACACTAGTCCTGTTAGACGAGGGCCCAGCCTCCTCCAGTGTGAGCTCATTACGTCTGCGATGATCCTGTTTCCAAATGTGGGCACTCTCTGAGGTATCAGGAGTTGGGATTCCAGCATATCTTTTGGGGGGACACAGTTAAGCCCAAGACAGAGTGTGACAAAGGTATGTCCGCCCGCTCTGGGCAGACTGAGCCAGAGCCCTTCCCGGAGCCGGGGCGCTGACTCAGCAGCCGCCCAGCAAGGGCGGGAGGTGCCCATGGCCACACACAAAAAAGTCCCCAAATCTATTTTGAAAAATTTCAAATCTACAGAAAACTCATAAGAATCGTATGATGAACCGAACTCTGCCTAGATCAGGGCTCAGCAAACCTTTTCTGGAAAGGGCCAGATGGTAGAACGTTTTCAGCTTTACGGCCCAGAGTGTGTCTGTCAGGATGACCGGCTCTGCCTTCGAGGTGTGAGCGCTGTGTTAGACACCATGGGAAGGAATGTGCGTGGCCGTGCGCCAATAAAGCTTTATTCACAAGGACAGGGGGCTGAGGGCCAGATCTGGTCCTCACGTCCGTAGTCTGCTGATCCCCACGTGGATTTGGCGGTCGTTCCTGTTTTGTTAGTCCTTGCCGGGCTGTTGAGGCTAATTGTCCACCGCCCAGGCCCGAGGGACACGTGTCTCCCAGGAGCTCTTCTCTTCCTCGGCTGCAGCACGTTCGTTGTAAAGGCCACATAGAAAGCCATGTAGGTCACCCAGCCTCGCCCCCCCCGCCCAGCTGCCCAGTGCTCCTGAGCCTTCTGTTTTTGTCCCGGTCCAAGATCCAACCTGGGGTCCCACCTTGCATGTCACTGTCGCATCTCTCTAGTCTGTCTGGAACCCTTCCCAGTCTATTTCCACGCCATTGGCATTGGGGTGCGGCCAGGCCGGCTGTGTTGTGGAAGCCCCACACTTCCCTGGGAGAGCAGCTCAGGCCGCAGGGGAGCAGGGAGTGGGCTGACCCGGCCCCACAGGCCCCCCCTTCCTCCCCCAACACAGGCAGTACGTCCGGGACACTGTCGTGGGCAGCATGGGCCTCAAGGCTACAGGCCGGCTCTGCACTGTGGCCAAGGCGAGGGGGCTGCGGGCCTGCAGGTGAGTGACCCCCCGCCCCGCCCGGACTCCAGGGGAGGGTGCGCGTCTCCGCGCTGATGCCCCCACCTCCTCCGCAGGGGGGAGCTGCGAGATACCATCCTGGACTGGGAGGACGCCCTGCCTGACCGGGACCTCACTCTCGCTGACGAGGCCAGCAGGTCTGACCCTCAGGAGAGCCCGGATTGGGCGGATGGGGACTCGGGGAGAAGCTCAGCCAGCTCTGGCCCCGGGGGCAGTCAGGGGAGGCTTCCTGAAAGAGGCGGTTGCTAGTGCTCTGGGCCTCACTGTCCTGAGTACAGCAGCTACTGGCACGCACCGCACCGAGCTCGTGTTGCGGGCAGGGAAACCGAGGCGTCTGGAGGTGGGGTCCTGCCCAAAGCTGCCCGGCTGGGAAGTGGCTGAGCCGGGGTAGAACCCGAGTCCCAAGGCTCGACAGTCCTGCGCACGTCAACAGCCCTGCTTCTGCCAATGGGGGTCGGGGGAGAGGGGGCCCAGGCAGAAGCGGAGCTGCGGTGGTGGGACTCAGGGCAGCTGGGAAGTCGGCCCAGGCTGCGGGTGGCCCTTGACAGCAGAGGCAGCTGGGAAGGGAGCTGCCCCCTTGCCCCGGGGCTGGGCGTGTAGCAGGGGCACACGCCTGTGGGGGGATAATGGGGCTCGAGCCAGGAGGGGCAGGAGAGCTGTAGAGACCACCGTGCCTGGCTAGGAGGGGCTCCGTCCGACTCTGCCTGCCCGCCCCAGGAACGCAGACCTGTCCATCACGCTGGGCACCTCGCTGCAAATCCGGCCCAGCGGAAACCTGCCCCTTGCCACCAAGCGCCGAGGAGGCCGACTGGTCATTGTCAACCTTCAGCCCACGAAGCACGTGCGTTCTGAGCCCACCCTGACATGCTCCCTGCCCCAGCCTCCCTCCCCTCCCAACCTTGGCCTCAGCCTGACCTTTGTCCCCCGCAGGACCGCCACGCTGACCTGCGTATCCATGGCTACGTGGACGAGGTCATGACCAGGCTTATGAAGCACCTGGGCCTGGAGATCCCTGCCTGGGACGGCCCCCACGTACTGGAGAGGGCGCTGCCCCCCCTGCCCCGCCCTCCCGCTCCCAAGCTGGAGCCCAAGGAGGAGGCCCCCACCCAGCTCAATGGCCCAGCACCTGCCAGCCCCAAGCCGGAGCCCTCCACGGAGTCCTGCACCCAGCACAATGGCTCTGGGCCGGCCAGCCCCAAGAGGGAACGGTTGGACAGTCCTGTGCCGCACAGGCCTCCCAAAAGGGTGAAGGCTGAGGTGGCCCCCAGCTGACTAGGGGGCCTGGGGAGGGTGGGGCTTTTTGTAGAAACCGTGGATTCATCTTTTCTTACTGGTCTCACTTTGTCACTCATACCTGCCCATGGGGGTGGGAGGGCGACCTCAGGGTGCTGATTGCTGGGATCCAGACCCCAGGCCAGGCTCACCCTCCACTGCCTCTCTCTCTAGCTCTGGGGGCCTCTGGGGTGGGCCTGAGGAGGAGCATTTTCGCCCTGGACATGACCTTGGATCTGACACCTGAGGCACTTGCTAGTCTAGGGTCAGGCCCAGCCCCTGACTCAGGATGTTCTGGGGAGGTGTGGCCAGGCCCTCCCTAGTTCTGGCAACAAGAGTTAACTCTCTCTGGCCCTGGGCCCTCACTCCCCATCCCCTGCCTCCCCCAAATGACCTTCACCATCCCTCCAGGAGGTAAGGGTGGGCAGAGCCACCGTTCAGGAGCCAGATTTCATGGTGGCGTGGACAGTAGGGGTTTGCCTTGCCTTTGGGGCTAGAGGGAGAAAGGTGTGTGTACCCAGCTGCCTCCGGACTTCCAAAGAAGTCTTCAATGCAATAAACAGCAATTCTTGCATCTGAGTCCGTGTTTGACCTTGTACCAGGTCCTAGTCCTGGAGAGCGGGGGGGCGGGGGGGCGGGGCAGGACCGCATGGTCCCCTTGCCCCTGTGGAGCCGGCCTGGGCCAACCCCGGCCTGGGGACGAAGGAGGATGACAGTACCATGGCTGGCATTCCTAGAGCCCTCAGTGTGTGATGATGGGCCCGCGTGCATGGTTTCTAAATGTTTGCCCTCCGCTGCCAGGCTGTGAGCCCCTGGAGGCTAGAGGCCCTGGCTTTGCAAGTCTGGTTCGCAGCCCCTGGCACCTGCTCAGAGCAGGTGGGGAGTCACCACGCATGAGCGTCAGACACAGCCGGCTTCTAGCCAGCATCCTTCACTTCCTATGCCTCAGTCTCCCCATCTGGAAAATGAGCAGGGTGGGCTGTGGAGGCCCCCAAGAGGGCAGGTCCCCAGACCTTCCCTCGACACCCTGAAGGGCCCCCAGACAGCTTGGTCCAGGCGTGACAAGCACGGGCCTCGCGACCGCTCTCCAAGGTGCTGAAGGCACTTCCAGGGCCTGGCATGTGGCCTTTCCAGCCTGGGGGTGGGGCTGCACCTCCCTCCGCTTCATGGGCTGGCCCAGCCTCTCCTTCCAGGAGGTAGGGAGCCCGAGACTCTGCTTCGGCTCCCACCCAACGCCTCTTTGTGCCAGCTATGTTCTGTCAAAATACTTTATTAAGGATCTCTGCAAGCTTAGAAAAGTGAGGTGGCTTGGGGCCAGGGTCCCCACGGACTCAGCCGGTTTCTCTTCCCTGTGTGCAGGGGACAGGGAGGAGGCCGGGAGCAGGGGAGGTGTTGGGCCATGATGTCTGTGTATCTGTCTGTCTGTCTGGGTCTGTGGGTCACTCTGCATGTGTCTGCTGGTTCCTTTGCCTGGGTCTGTGGCTTTCTCAGGCTTTGTGACCCTGCGGGCGTCCTGTGTCTGGGCGTGTTCTGTGTGTTTCGGGGTCCCGGAGATTGTGCATTTCCATCCTGGCTCTTCTGCCAGGTCTCCCCTCTCACCCCCATGCCCGTCGTGACTGTCCACAGAAGGTCCCCTAAGCCCAGGGGCCTGAGGGCACATAGAGATGGCGCTCACAGCTCCTCCCCTGCTGCCTCCAATCCCACTCGCCCAGAGCTGAGCGCTGGCTCAGGCGCAGTCCAGCCCAGCAGGGTGGCCCCTTTCAGCTTCTCCATCGAGTTGTCCGGGGCTAGTGTCAAGTTGTCCTTGGCGAGTGTCAAGTTGTCCTGGGGGAGGGTCGAGTTGTCCGGGATCAGAGTCGAGTTGTCCAGACCCTTCGTCAAGTTGCCCAGAGCCGACATGCCCCGAGATTTCCAGTCCACCGTGGGGCTGCCTGGAGACCCTTCCTGGGATGTGCCATCCTTGGACCGCGGTCCTGGGGCCTCGGAGCCTGGTGTGACGTCGGGGGCCACGCGGGAGGCAGCGTCGTTGTGCAAAGTTCTGGAGAAAACTGAGCGAAGGTTGGGAGGATCATGAGGGACAGGATGGGAGACTGGCATCCCTCTCATCCCTAACCCCAGCCTCAGAGAGTGGAAATAAGGGGGTCTGCTCCCCCACCCCCCAGAAGCCCAGTATAGGGGCTTGCGGAAACAAGGGGACTGTACCCATGGTGCACCCCAGAAGGGTTTTGAAGGCTGAGCATCTCAAACCCACCTACCTCGAACAGGTGCGTAGTCTCCGGTGTTCTCGGCTTTGTTGGCGACGAAAGGGCTAATGGAGGGCAGGACGATGAGGGCAAAGGAGAACAGCAGGACCTGGCGGAGACGGGGGAGGTCACCCCATCCCTCCCCCCACCCCGTGAGCAAAGAAACCAAGGCCCAGATGATGGGATCGTGCTTGAACTGGGGCTCAGGCTATGATCAGCTCCCTGCACAGTCCCCTTGGCCAAGGCCAAGGACCCCCTTTATCCTCGGGACCAGGACTTACCGCTAGGCAGGTGCCGGTCTGGGCCGATTTGCTGGTGGACTGGACGACAATGGCCTGGAGTTTCTTCAGCTGCTCCAAGAGGGACCTTATTGGGAATGTGCAGGCCTTGGCTCAGCCCCAGGCGGTTGTGATCTGACTCCCATCTGTTTCTGGGGTCTCCCAGCCTGGCTGATGTCTGAACCCCATTCATCTCTCATGGCCCCATTGGTCTTAGAGTCCCGGACTCTCCATCTTCGCTTCAGTAAATCTCCCTGAACATCCCCGCCCTGCATCCACTCACTTCTCGGCTCCCTGATCCAGGCCGCCATCATCTCTCACCAAAACTCCAGCTCCAGCCTCTATTCTGGCCCCCCTACGGCCCCTCCTGCCCTCCTAGGATTCATGCTCCCAGCAGTAGCCGGATGGAACTTTTCAAATATAAGTGGGCTTCTCTCCACCCTCCCAGGGCTCCCCCCTCCCTGGGTAAAAGCCCAAGTCATCCCCATGGCCCCTAAGGCATAGGCCGCTTAGGAAGACCATCCCTGTCCCCTCCCCCCCTCCTCCTTCTCTCTCCCTTGCCCACTCTGCTCCAACCACATGGGCCCACATATTGTTTCTCCAACACCCCAGACCTGGTCCTGCCCCAGGACCTTTGCACATGCTGGTTCCCTCTGTGCCAAGGGCACAATTCCCCCATGTCTTCTCAGAGCTGGTTCTCTCTCATCCATCAGGTCTCCTCTCAAAAGTCACCTTATCTGACCTCCCTGCCTACAACAGCCCCCACTCGCTGTCCAGTGCCTTGGCCCTGCTTCGCTCTCCCCCTCAGTGACAATCACTATTTAAAATAATCCTTCACATATTTTCACTTGTCTTAGTATGTCTCCCACTAGACCATGAGTTCTGTAAGTCGGGAGATGGTCTGTCTGTTTAACCTCGTGGTTCCACTGCCCAGAAGAATGCCTGGCACAGACAAGATACTAAATAAATGTTAAGTAGATGACTGTCCCTCTTACAACACGTGCAGTCCTCCAGGACACTGTGTTTCTAGCCTCTGGCCATCCGTGGGCCATTTCCTCCTCCAGAAACACCCGTCCCCAAGTCCAAGTGCCCAACTCTATGCAGCCTGCCCCCTTCTAGGTGGAGCCCATAACCCCTGCTCTGCTTTGCCATCACAAGTTTTTCCCCCACACGGTTCATTTCTCCTGCGAGGGACTCTGGGGGCCAGCTCTCCCCGTCCTCTGCCACAGCAGGACCAAGACTCACAGGTTCTGCTTCTCGAGATGCAAGACCTTCCTCTGCAGCTCCTGGTTCTGGGCTGTGCAGGCTGACATCCTGCAGGGACAATGTCACAGTGACATTCAGAATATGCCTGTCACCAGCTGGTCCAGCTGACCTCTCCCTGAGAGGCCCCACTTTACAGGCAGGAGATCCGAGACCGGAGATGGGACATCACTCATCCAAAGTCACCTGGCAAATCTGTGGATGGGTCAGGATTTGAACCCAGGTCCGCCTCACTCCTACATCCCACATCTGCATTGGTGTGGGGGTTTCCCTCCAGCCCGTACCCCCAGGACTGGGAACAGAATGCCAAACTTGGGCAGCGATGCTTCCCGAAGAGCAAGGAATAGGATGACTGGGAGTCCACGGAGGACCAAGTTACGATCCTCACCCTCCCCGTGAGCTCAAGTCACTCTACTCTCTGACCTCAGTCCCCTCACCTGTAGAATGGGGCAACAGTTACCTATTGCACAGAGTGTCTGGGAGAACAACATGAAACAAAGTTGATGAGGGGTTTCACGGATGGCATCTGAGGAGCATCACGATGGTGATCTGTCCGTCTAGGGACCCCAGATCCAGGCTGGCGCCCCACCTTTCCCACCTGCATCCATCTGCGAGTGTGGTATTGGCCCAGACCACTCATGGGATAGTCTGGTCTTGGCATTGGATCCAGGGAAAGGAATAAGCCCCCCCACAACCCCGCCGAAAAGCCCTCCTTCTAAATAACTCACAGGGTAGAAAAGAATCCATGATGTCGATTAAGGAAGACCCAAGGACCCAATGGTAATGTCAATGGAGCAAATCACAATGAGCAAGGGGCAGCCGACGCAGGGCGGCGAGGGACAGACCCTTCCCAGCCTTCCTCCAGCTCAACAAGCTGGAGGCACACGTGTTGAAAATTAGCAAAAGGCCAACAGAACAAACTCTCTTCAAAATAAAGCACCAAGGAAGAACATACTCAAACCAAGGGCAATAAGAGTGTCGAATCACTGAACGCTACCGCTGAAACAAATCATACACTGTCCGTTATAGAAATGAATGTTGGTACATTAAAAATAACAATAAAGCTAAGAGCAGAAATGGGAGAGCTAGAACACAGAAGTACAGGTAGACGGGAGGAAGGCCAGAAATCCATTCTCCGGCTAGAATAAGTGAATAAACAAGTTTCTGGCAAGATGAGTCAAGAAGATGAAGGAAAAGAGAAAGCCCAAATGAACAGCATATTATTAAAATGGGTATGACAAAAAAAAAAAAAAGGTAGGGGGGCGCCTGGGTGGCTCAGTGGGTTAAAACCTCTGCCTTGGGCTCAGGTCATGATCCCAGGGTCCTGGGATCGAGCCCCGCATCGGGCTCTCTGCTCAGCAGGGAGCCTGCTTCCTCCTCTCTCTCTCTGTCTGCCTCTCTGCCTACTTGTGATCTCTGTCAAATAAATCAATAAAAATAAAATAAAATAAAATAAAATGGGTACGACCGCCTACAGCACAGAGTTCAGCAAACTAAGAAGAGACCACTGTGAACCAGTTCATGGTGGTCCATTGTCATGGACCACTTCCCGGAAGTGGAGGACAGCCCAAAGCTGACTTGGGAAGACACAGAACACCCAAATGGACCTGTAACACCCCGTCGAGTCAGGCCCGGGTCAGGAAGTGAGCGAGCGAGCTCGTTACGCTTCTGTTAGAGAAGAGGAGGCTGTCCCCTTACGTGAGTTAAGAGAGAGGTGACTGGATGACACTGGGGGACAGTTTTTCCGTTGAGGAAGTTCTGCCAAGAATGGTGTCCCCTCTATCCTTCCCATCACACACCCCTGAACACCAGGGATGTTCAGACCAGGGGAGGAAGCAAATCACCATCTTCAGGCAGAGAGTCAGAACAAGATGGGTCATACATTCTCCTTTCTTTGTGTTACATATTCTGGGGGATAAAGGGACCCCGAGGCTAAGCCCCTGCCATCTCCGGGCATCTTTCTATCCTTGCAATTCACGTGAAAAATAATTTCTCCCCGAGAGCGGAAAAAGCCTCTCATTTTGTCAGCCCCCCCAAAACTGTGACCTTAGTCACTGTTGCATCCCTCTTCCTGGCCTCTGTTCCCCTCCCCCACGTGTGGCATCCCAGTCCCCCCCAGCCTTACCGAGTTTCCAGGCCGTCTATATATTCCTTTTTCTTTTTCCGGCTCTCCTGGGCTGACTGTTTGTTCCGGATTTTCCGCCGGATTTTTTTCAGCACTCGTTCCTCGTACTGCGCAGTGACAAGGGAAGGAGGGTCCGCTCTGTTGTCTGGACCCCTGCTCTCTTTCCATAGGAGCCCCCCACCCCCAGACCCAGGGATCTGGGGGGAGAGTCCAGGAGACCCCTCTAAATTCATGCAGAGTCTGCAGGGGGGCTCCTGGGTCCTGATGGTTTTCTGGGATCCCAGTCCTAATTAGGAACCTGCGCCCAGACTTTGCGCACCGGGGCGATGGCGCCACCTTCCGGCCGCGCCGGGGAACAGCGCTTTCCTGGGGCGTGCAGGTGGGTCCCGAGTGGGTCGCAGTGGGCATGGCAAACCCAGGTCGTGAGTGAAATCAGCTTGGGGGGTTGGGGGGGGTGGCTGCGGCGAGCTATTGCCTGTGGCGGTGTGGGGGTACGGAGGCCACAGTCACGGAATTCTTGCGTGAAAACTCCCGGCCAGAGACATTCAAACATTCCTACAATGCAGCACAGCCCAGTGGGAGCCTGTCTGCAGGAACGGCTGGCCTGCGGGTCACCCCCTTTGTGAGCTCCGGCTTGCAAGGGGCTGTATGATACAGCCTGAAAGGCCCAGGAAGGTTCCCAGCGCCCAAATCCGATGCTGCCTGGAAGCCCGTCCGACCCGCCCACCCAGCAGGCCTTTAGGATGCATTTCCCAGCTCCAGCCACAGCCACGTCCTGACGTTCTCGCGCAGGAGGCGCACAGGTGAGACCCAGCTGCAGGCAGTGGCACGAAAGGGGGCGGGGCCTGGAGCCCGGGCTCACCTTGGTGAGGGGCAGCTGGGTGGGCAGGGTGAGGCCTTCTTTGGCCAGAAGCTTCTTCTCGTCCTCTGTCAGCACCAGCTCCTGGCAGTGCTCAGCCCCGGGGCGCAGCAGGTGGGGGCCTGCCACGTGATGCTGCTGCTGTGGGGGAAACGCGGACAAGGCGCTGGGGGCGGGAAACCGACAGCCTCCAGGAGACCGAGGAGGGACCAGATTTGAGAAACTGTCCATCGGTCTGCCGTCGGTCTGCGTGGGCACTGGGGCTCGAGAGCCGGCACCAGCCCCCTGAGCCGGGAATTGATCCTACAGATACTCTCACCGCGGACAAACCGCGGACGCACAGACTTTTCATCTGCTTAACAGCCATTTGACAACCATGTATTAAGCACCTACTGGGCGCCGGGCACTGTTCTGGGTTCTGAAAATTCACAGCAGCGCTGTCCGTAACAGCAAAGGGCTGGACACAATGGGGATAGCTGACAAAGAGGGGACAGATTAAATAAGGTATGAGCCAGGTGATCATGGAGGGGAGGTGTGAAAAAGGACAGGGGCTTCCCCATATCAAGACCTAAAGCAATCACCAGGGTAAACTCTCAAGTTAAAAAAGTAAAGGGGCAGGGGTGCCTGGGTGGCTCAGTGGGTTAAGCCACTGCCTTCGGCTCAGGTCATGATCTCAGGGTCCTGGGATCGAGTCCCGCATGGGGCTCTCTGCTCAGCAGGGAGCCTGCTTCCCTCTCTCTCTCTCTGCCTGCCTCTCTACTTGTGATTTCTCTCTGTCAAATAAATAAATAAAATCTTTAAAAAAAAAATAAAGGGGCAAAACCAGTGTAAGTGTGGGATGGTACTTATGTCAAGCTTAGAAGGAGGAGGGGGGTGAGGAGGAGAAGGAGGAATCCCTTTGAAAGGAATCCTTGGAATCCTTTGAAAGGGAGGTGAGGTGAACCCCCGCCCCCACTCCACCCCCTGCGCCTTTTTGTGCCTTTGGAACTGGGGCTGAATGATTGCATTTGCCTATTTTTAAAAAGTGTTTAACTAAATTTAAATTATGAAAGATAAACATCAGAAAGGAAAGAACGTTGTCATCTGAGTGGCAAAGTCTTAGAAATGTCACCCAGTGGAATGGCAGACTCCAGAATAAAGGTACAGATTGGGGCAGTCTGTCCATCCTGAGGGTCAGTCCCCACTACCCAGAATTCCAGGCCATTGATCACTGGTTCCTCATCTGTGAAATGGGGGCACTAATTGGGTCATCAGATCTGGTTTCTGGGTACTCAAAGCCCTCGGAAAGACAGATGGTCCTGGGTCTGTGAGCAGGAATTCAGTAGGTCAGCCAGGGATCGAGCCAGCGGCTTCTGTGTGACTTAAGGCAAATTGCTAACCCTCTCTGTGCCATTTCCTCAAGAGTAAATTAATGTAACAAGAGCCCCAATCTTTAGCATTTCTGTGAATTAAAAGATGATACATTGAAAGCATTTAGAAGAATGTCTGGCCTATAGCAGATACTTGGTTTTAGCCTTTTTTAAAAAAATATTATTATCACTACGGGAAAGTGCCCTACCCTGCGTGTGACTCAGTTTCCCAATCTCTGAAATGGAGGTCCTGGGACCCCATGAAGCCCTCTGAGCCCCGATGCTCTGGCGGGGGGTGGGGGTGGGGACTGCTCACCAGGTCGGCGGCCCCGCTGCCGGAGAGCAGGAGATCTTTCACTGTGAGGTTGCAGCACGGAGGCTGGTCGGCCGGCTCAACCTGCTCCTCGGAGCAGAGGTCCGGGCTCCACATTTCTGACCAGGGCAGATGGGGACAAACCCAGGGAAAAGTCAGGTGGGGGCCTCTGAGTGCCCAGCTTCCACCTGCTGCCTCCAGAAAGGCTTCCAGGATTGACCACATGTGCTAGGAACTGGGGGCACAAACCCAAGGCCTGGGCTGAAGGAGAGAACCCCAGCTGGTGCCTCCATCTTCTCACTGAGGGAAATTGGGAGCCTGATTCCCCGGGGCACTGCTGAGGGACCCACTGCCGGCCCGGGAGGGAGCGGCCGTTATTGCCCAGGACTATAGACTAGGTCTCCAGCCAGAGCGCCTTATCTCCCCCTGGGGGCAGGGACCAGGTCTAATTCACCTCAGGTGCCCTTCCACCTGGCACCTATAGGCAGGCTGCTCCCCAGAACGCAGACTTCTGGGTTACACAGCTCTTGGTTCGTATCCTGGCTGGGCAGATCTGTGTGACCTTGACTGAATGACTCAACCTCTCTGAGTCTCAGTTTTGTAAAGTCTCCAGTGAATCTATTAAGTACTCCTGCCTCCTCGCAAGGCTCAAGGGACAAAGGACACCCTGCTGGGGGGTGGGGGGGTGTCTTCTGCATAAGGCTAGTTTTCCCCAGATCCAGGAGGAGCATCCGGAGGCCTAGGGTCCTGTGACCTCACACGCTTTCATCGAGCATTTCCAAGATCCAGGCATGGGAGGTTCAAAGATGAGGCTGACAAGGTGGCGTCTGGGGCGGGAGCCAGTCTGCCAGGGTTACAGCCCAGCTCGGTGGCTCTGACTCATTCCTAAACCTCACCGGGAACGCCATGTCACCATCTGGGGAATGGGCCCAGGACAGCATCTCCTTCAAACGGTGGGTATGTGCCAGCCCAGCGCCCAGAACCGGGCAAGGGTGGTGAATGAAGACGCGGAACCTACCCAGGTCTATGGCCACAGAGGCCTCCAGCACGGGGGCCACTGGCCCAGGGGGACTGGCAAGGCAGGGGGGTCCGGGATGGTAGGAGGGGCAGAGCCCCTTGGCTGACTCGGCCGCATGGCAGCTGGTGGGGGAGGCGACTGCCCCGCTGCGTGGAGGGGTGTCCGGGGGGTCGGAAGGCAAGTCTTCAGAGATGCCACTGTCACTGGCTGCAGGGGACCAGATCGGGGAGCTGGGTGCCGAGTCTCCGGAACCCAGGATGGAGTTTAGGAAATCGTCAGAGTCTGGGCCTGGCAGGACCTGCTGGGACAGAGACGGAGGGTGAGAGTTAAAAGCCCTGCGCTTTGTTCTGGATCGCTCTGTGACTCCGAGCAAGCCACAGATCCTCTCTGGGCCTACCTTGTCCTTTCTGCAAGACAGAAGGGGCTAATGCTCCTTCCTCCCAGGGTTGGTGAGCCTGAACACGATCATGCAGCCTGGGTGCCCCCCAAGACACAAGCCCCGAGTTTGAGCTGGAACCCAACCCCAAACTGCTGTGCGACCCTGGACAAGGAACTATCCCTCTCTGGGCCTCAGTTTCCTCACCTCTAGGAAGAAGCTAATGTCACCTACTCCTTAGAGTAGCTGAGAGGTTCAACACAACGATGAGCTTTGTTAAAACTGAGCTCTGAGGGACGCCTGGGGGTCTCCGTTGGTTAAGCAGCTGCCTTCGGCTCGGGTCATGATCCCAGCATCCTGGGATCGAGTCCCACATTGGGCTCCTTGCTCGGCAGGGAGCCTGCTTCTCCCTCTGCCTCTGCCTGCCATTCTGTCTGCCTGTGCTCGCTCTCTCTCCCTCTCTCTCTCTCTCTCTGATAAATAAGTAAAATCTTTAAAACAAAACAAAACAAACAAACAAAAAACTGAGCTCCGAGCCCTAAATGCTTCCCCCAGGAAGTGGCGCTCTGGCTCTGAGGCCCGGTGTGTCCTCACCTGGTCCTCGACGTGGTCCCAGTCCTCACCCAGCTCCACGTGTCTCAGGATGCCATCCTTCTGATCAAACAGGAGATCCAGGAGCTCCAGGCTGCCGATAGGGTCCAAGGGGCAGCTGGAGGAAGCCATCTGGGGCAAGGAGGGGACAGGCGTGAGGAACCCACGGCTCCCTCTCCTCCCACCCCCCATCGGCACGCTGCCGCGAGGTCCGGGCGGCTCAAACCGAACCCCCCACTCGGCCCCCAGGCCGGCCCACCCTGCCCCTGGCGCTCCCATCTCCAGGAGAGCTGTGCTGCTCCCACAGGCCCTCCCAGGGCCGGCGAGCGGATTTCTTTCCAAGCTCTAGACAGGTGCATGCGTGCGGGGGAACCGCCGGGTCAGCTCCTATGAAGCTGATGAAACCAGCGCCCTCTTCCCTCCCGTCCTGCCCAAGTGCCCCCTTCCTGGAAGAAAGACAAGAAGAGCTCCGGGATGGAGGCATGAGTTGGGCCATTCCGTGCTCTCTCTGGGCCTCAGTTTTCCCATCTGTCTAATGGGGGGTGGGGGGTGAGGCTCCTTCCGACTCTGGGATCTTGGGAGGGTTTCCTGGCCTCGACCCCTCCCTCCCCCAGAGCCCCCCTGACCCTTCCTCTCCCAGAGCCCCTGGCAGGGCTCACCTTTCCAGCTGCTAAATCCCCATTCATGAGGCCGGCCGGCCGGGCCTCCCACTGCCTTCTGAGTGTGCTCTGAGCTGGGGCCTCACCCCACCACCAGGAGGGCAGACTCTGCTCCGCTCCTCTCTGCAGCTCTGTAACCACCCCCCAAAGATGCTGGAATTGTATCGGGAGCTCCTAGCCCATCCCTGGGTGCTGATTGGGGAATCGGTGAGATGGACAGGGCTAAGGGCCAGTGACACCAGGCCAAGCTGGGGGAAAGGGAGGGAAGACCGTTATCTTGATGTTTTGTGCTTTTCTAGCCGGCAAGAGGCAAAGGCCAAAGTCTGGGGTGCCTCAGCTCTGCCATGACCTCTCCCCTACTTTCAGGGACTGTTTCTCCTCTGAGTCCCAGGATGTAGGTCTCCAGGAGAGCCCAGGGCCCCTGGCAGCGTCCTGTCCAACCGCAGAAGGGAACAAAACCAAGAAAAGGACATCCTAGGCCTTTGCTGGAGCCGTCCCCTCTGCCAGAAGCTCCCTTCCCTCAGGAGCTAGCAACCTCCCAGCCATGCTCCAAGTCCTCCCCAGCCAAACCTAAGCAGCAATCAGTTCCTTCTAGAATCTTCTATGGTTCATTTGTTCACCGGATATTGATTGAGCCAGACTCGGTCCCACCTCAGGGCCTTTGCACTCGCTGTTCTGCCTGCAGGAAGCTGCCCTCCCTCCCACCTCTGACTCTGTCACTGTCTTCATACATGCAGCCCAGCTGGCTGAGAAGCTATGTGTGACCGTCCCCCCTCCCCCCCGCCAGAGGAGGCCGGCCCCATAGCCCTCTGTGACATGGCTGCTTTCAAGAACCCCTCACTGTCTGACAGTGTCTTGTTCCTCAACCTGTTTTTTTGTCTTCCCTCATTTCCCTCCTCCCCACTCCCAGGGCCTTATGGGCTAGAATGGAGTTTCCTTTCTTCTCTGCTGGGTCGTCATTATCTAGAAAGTCTCTGCACACAGCCAAGGTGCTCAGTCAACCCTTAGTCAGACACACGTCCTCTGTGACCACCCCCGTTTCAGGCCCTAGGGATAGAGCCCTGAACAAATTATGTCATAAATACATAAATAAATCAGGAAACTGACAAATGAGTAAGTTCTACCAAGAAACTGTGTGTAACCATGGTGAAAGGCAACCAAAGGCTGGTCCTTGAAGAAAGTGACCTTTTTTTTTTTTTTAAGTAAGCTCTCTACCCAAGGTGGGACTCGAACTCACAACCCCAAGATCAAGAACTATATGCTTTACCCACTGAGCCCGCCAGGCACTCCTGAAGATGACACTTCACGGCAGTCCCCAAGGAGGAGAAGGAGCCCTTGGGAAGATCTGGGGGAAATGTGTTTCCAGCTGAAGAAACAGCACATGCAAAGGTCCTGGGAACGGGACCCTGTCTGGCGCGTTGAAGGAACAGGGAGGAGGCCCTGTGGCTGGGGCAGTGAGCAGAAGGTGGCGAGAGGAGGAAGGAAGGGCAGGCAGGGGGTGGGGCAGTTCCTTCAGGGTCTGGGGGCGGGGGCAGGGCAGGCCAGGAGAAGTTGTTGTTTTATATTAAATACCACAGGAAGCTGTTGGGAGCTGAGTGGGCAGAGGAGAACTGAACGGAGCCTTCTGTGTGTCAGGCACGAGGCCGGGCACCAGGCCCGCAGCTGTCAGGAAAACACCCCCTTGCGCTCAAGAAATTCCCATCCCGTGTGTTTTTCTCAATGGACCCATCGCCATCCATTCACAAACAGACTTAATGAGTGCCCAGGAGGTGCCCCGTCGGGTGCCATCCTCGTATCTGATGGGGACTCACATGACAGCAGCGGCGCCCCAGGGCACCGCGGACCACGTCTGGGAGACGTCTGTGGCTATCAGACTGGGGGAGCTCCCAGTATGGAGGGGGTCGGACATCCCCAGCGCCCCCTGGGGCTCCCCAGCCCCGTGGAGAGGGGACGTCACTGTCCCCCCTCAGCCTCAGCCTCCCCATCTTGCTTCCTCTGTAACCACCCTGTGTTGGACTTGTCAGGGCTTTGTTTGGCTTGGCTCCGTGTTTGTGATCCCAGCCATAATATTTATTTAGACTTTGCTGTGGAGACTCTCTTCCAGGGCAGGGACGGCAGGTGTGGGGAGTAGGTGACGTCTGACTTCTGACTTCCCCCTGCCCGGGCCTCCCCCCCTCTTTGCTGACCCCCAGGAGCCCCAGGGCCCTTCAGCTAGAGCTCTCCCTCCTCCTCGTACCTAAACCTGCCAGAGGAAAGGGTCTGGACTCACTCACTCACCCCTTTCTGTAGATTTGACCCCCTAGTCCCACTCCCCAGGATATTGCATTTAAATTTGTATATATAATTATGGACTTCAGAAAGCATTTATAGAACCCAACAAAGAGATATCTGCGTGAGTCCAACAAGGATAAGCAGTGCAGGACAAGAGGACTGTTCGATGCTGACATCGTATTACCTCGTTTATGGAACAGGAGCGCGTACTTCCCGGCAACGCTAAGCTGGAAAGCAAAGTCACGTTTGCCCAGTAGCTTCCACCAGCACGTGTGAGTGTGAAACACAGCAGGAGAGACGCGTCAGCTAAAGAAGATGAAGCAACACCCCATCGAGAAACGGCTCTGAGTGCCGGCCCGTCTTTGCAAGGCTCTGCTGTGTTCTTGGAGTGGACAGACTCGGTCGGTAGCATTTCCCAAACATAACCGTCTCGGCGTGGGTTTTTCTTTTAATTTTCACTTGGTTGGTTCTGAACCGTTGCCAACACGTGAAAATGTTAACGATACCCACCAGAACGACTGAAATAAAACAGGTGGACATCGAACACTTCTGGAAGATAAAGGAGCCACCGGAACGCTCCCGCTGTTGGTGGGAGTCAAGACGTTCTACCTCCGTTTGGGAAATTGGGTAATCTCTTATAAAGTTGAACGTGCCTTTACCGTAGGATGGCACCATGTTGTGTGATTCCATTTATAGGAAATCTGGAGGCTAGACAACGGAATCTTGGGGGAAAGAGAGTGGTTGCCTAGGGTAGAGTGGGGAGCTGCGTGGACAGGGGCAGGAAGGGAATTTTTAGGGTGGGGAAAATATTCTCGATCTTATTTTTATTTCTTTTTATTTTTTATTTCTTTAAAGGCGTTTTATTGATTTATTTGAGAGAGATTGAGCAAGAGAGAGAGCACGAACAGGGGGAGAGGGAGAAGCAGACTCCCCCGCTGAGCAGGGAGCCCGAGGCGGGACTGGATCCCAGGACCCTGGGGTCACAATCTGAGCCGAAAGCAGATGCTTAACCCACTGAGCCACCCAGGGGCCCCTAGATCCAATTTCCAGTGGTGGTTACATGAGTGTATAGAATTGTCAAAACTCGTCAAATTGAACACACCCCCAAGACCTGTGCATTACTTCTGTAAACTAATCCTACCTCAATAAAAAATGTACAGAATATAAAGTGAACAATTACATACAGAAAACACTTAGTAGAACATTCGAAACAACAAAACAGCCATCAGCAGGGGATTGGTTAGTAGAGCCTGGTGTATTCCCATGATGAAATGTTGCATGACTTCGAAAATGAAAGACAATTATTTGTATGTGCCGATATGGGGCAATGATTATTTTTTTAAATGTAGGCTCCACACCCATCCTGGAGCCCCACGGGGGACCCGAACTCACCACCTAGAGATCGAGACCTGAGCTGAAGCTAAGAGTCAGACACTGAACCTGCTGAGCCCACCCAGGGGCTAACCTGAAAGGGGGCAATATTGAGCGTATACGGTTCCATCAGTGTTTTCTCACCATTTTGGTTTTTGTGTTCTTCGTCCCACTGAAATCGTAACACCACGCATAGGTTACGTACCTGCTCATTCTCTCTATGTGATCTGTGCTTTCTGCATAAAAAGAGGAAGATCTGTTTCACCCTGTGAGCACTAGTTTTCATCCCCTCGAAGATAATATCTTCCCCATTGAAAGTGCACCCAGTGAATGAAACAGGGCAGCGCAGAGCACAGGACACCACGTGTGCGTGAGGGCAGGGGAAATGAATGAACGTTTATGGACTAACGCTGGAGTGAGACACGATGGGGATGGGGGTAGCTTGCACGGCTGGGAGCTCCTTGAGGAGGAGGCTTTTTTTTTTTTTTAAGATCTTTTTTATTTATTTGACAGAGAGAGAGGGAACAGAAGCAGGGGGGACGGGAGAGGGAGAAGAAGGCTCCCCACTGAGCAGGGAGCCCAATGTGGGGCTCGATCTCAGGACCCTGGGATCATGATGTGAGCTGAAGGCAGATGCTTAGCTGACTGAGCCCCCCAGGTGCCCCAAAGAAGATGCTTTCTTCTGCATCATCATTTACTCTCCTGGAATTTGACGCCATGTACCTGTTACATCTTCCACATAAATGCAATTTTATTTAAACAAAAAAGAGGGGCACCTGGGCAGCTTAGTCTGTTGGGCGTCTGCCTTCGGCTCAGGTCATGGTCCTGGGGTCCCCAGGTCTTGGGATCGAGCCCCACGTCGGGCTCCCTGCTGAGTGAGGAGTCTGCTTCTCTGTCTCCCTCTGCCTGCTGCTCCCCTCCTTGGGCTCTCTCTCTCTCTGTCAAATACATAAATAAAATCTTAAAAAAAGGAAAGAAAGGAAACATTACAAATGAAGCAAGGATCATGCATTCTTCACAGTTCTTCAAGTTTCTTAATATAAGCTCACCTCGGGTCCGAGTTAGCATTTAAGAGCTGCCTTTCCTACAACAGTAAGTCACTTCAGCTGTGTCCCCAAAGCTCAGCATTCCCACCAGGACTAGGTGCCACCCTTGTAACATTCCTCAAATAAAGAAATGCCTCTCTTTCACCATTATTGCTTTATTCTGGTGTGAACACTTAAGTATCAATGATTGTCAGCCGAGCCCTGTCAGGAAGCAGATCCCTTAGACCCATGTCTTTCTCACTGATCCCTCTTTCTTTCCAACCCTAAAATTACCTCAGGTGGTTTCCAACAGTACAGAGTGAAAATGCACTCAAAGCTCTTTGAGCTAATTCTAACTAAAGTGTGAATGACTGATATCAGGTTCATTTATTCCTTTTCTTGGAAACAGCTACACTTTCTAAAGGGGTTTGGAGGAGCCCCTTTAGCTCAAGTCCAGATTAACTCTTAGGCTTTTGCCTAAGTCCAGATTAACTCTTAGGTTTTTGCCCTAAGGGTAAAACTCACCCCCCTGAAGATCTGAAGATATTGGGTAAAACTAGCTCTAGTTTAAGGTGAATAAATTATATCAAGCTCATATATACTTTTTCATGGGAGCATTCACATTTTCTTGTGGAACTGGAAGGCATTGTAACTCAAAGATTAGTTCTTAGCTTTTCTCCCAGGACAAAAATCACCCTCTCTGAGATGTTACTTTGATATAACTGGGTCTAGTTAAAATGTGATGACAAAGCTTTGCACAGTGGCAGTATCATAGCCAATGAGGTTTATCCAAGGCGCGATTATTGCTAATTGAAAATGTGATGACAGATGTGAAGTAAATATATTATTTTTCTCGGGACCATTTACATTCTGAAGGAATGTAATACAGACCTTCCTTAGGTCTGTATCAGCTCTTAACTTTTTGCTTAGGTCAAATCCTTCTCCCTGTGTGTTTCAGATGTACTCAAGTGGTAAGATGTCCAAAAGCCCCTGGGATCTTTGTGAAACACCATGAAATTATGGTATTCAATCTCACATACAAATTTTGTGTCTACAAAACCCCAGCATCTAATTTAGGGCATGAAGAAACTGCTTCCTGAATCTTTACTGGCTGGAGATTACATACTGTGCCAGATTCTCGCTCAGACATGTAGCAGTTAGAAGTTAGAAAAGACTGGGAAAAACTCAGATGTGAGAATTCTTGAAATTGAGAAAATGCTACCCACTTTCTCTCCAGCCTGAGGATAGGACCATAGGAGGCAGTATGATCCAGTGGTGAAGAACCCAATGTTTGGACCAGATGAACCAGTGTGTGAACTCTACTGCTCACAAGTGTGGTTTGGGACCCAGGGGAAGTAACTTCATTCTGCACCTCCTCTTGTCACATCTGTAGAAAGGATATGCTGGGCACGCTGGGGATGTCAGATTTCAAGGAATGTAGGTTTGGGGTTGCTTGTCATCCCTACCCCACAGTGAAAGAATGAAGCCCTTCCAGAACACAGCAGAGCAAACAAAGAGCAATCGATCCCTGACACCATGGTCTGATGTCCTGGATCCAGCCATACCTGAAATCCAATCCTTGGCTTCCGATGCACGGCAGCAACGTGAATCAGTGGATTCCCTTTTCAGCTTAAAATTTTCAGTTGATTTTCTGATCTTTCCATGACCAGGGGAGGGGGCAGGAAGCTAACTATTCACTTCCCCTAATTAATTCTGCCCACAGATTTCTCTCCCACGCAAAATGCACACTGGAATATAGATCATGACGATTAGCATTCACATAGTCTCCTTGGGTGTCTGCTGATCATCTGTCCGCCTTGTCTTTTCACAACTGGAAGGAGCTCCTTGAAAGTAGGTCTTTTCATTCTCCTCGATACTACTCAGGCCATGGTGAGTACTTAGGAATGGCCAGTTCTGAATCCGCCAAAAAGATTCTTTCCTACCCACACATCTTTGGTTTCTTTCTCCCTATTTTTTGACTGTCAAGGTCCCATTCCTGAATCACTGAAATTATTTAAGTTGTTTATTCTCATGTCATGGTACTAGCATTAACTTCAGCCAGAGCCTAACTGTTTAAAGTATAATATACATGTGATATAAATATGATATTATATGATAGATGTTATAGATTATATGTGTACATGTATATAATATATATAATATGTTCTATATATTATATATAAGGCTGTGTATAATACAAGCCCTCTCAAATAGTAAGTGTACAACTTGGTGAATTGTTTCTTATCTATACCGATCTGCGTAAGCACCTTCCAGAATAAGACACAGAACGTCCCCCGCACTCCAGAAGCTCCTTCCTAGTCATTACCACTGTTCTGATTTCCATGCCCTTTTGCTCCATTTCCTGAATATCTGCCGCTTACCTCCTTTCATTACATCCCACTCTCTCCTACTTATTTTTATCTTTCAATGGGATTTGCTTGCGTTTATTATAATCCATCCATGAGTCGTGGCGGCTCAGCCTTCAAAACACGTTCATTCCCTGCCTGCTTGGTTCCTGAATCCTGGTCCAGCCTCCAGCCCCATCGGCACTGTCCTCCATCTTGCCCTCCTCCTGGCTTGGCCCTCACCCCCCCCCCACAGTCTGCTTTTCTTATTATGACACAGAAGTCCTTACAGGGGCGGTGTCTGTCTCCCTCACCACCTTAGCATTGCCTTTCCCTGCTCTCCCTCTCCCTCACTCCACACTGGTGGAGGGTCTTTGCACTTGCTGTCCCCAGGGCCTTTGCACATGCTCTCCTCGCTTCCTGGAATTCCTTTTCCTAGATCTCCCTGTGGCTGGTTCTTTTCACCTTCAGATTTCTGATCAGATCCAACTCCTCCCTGACCACCTCCTCCAAAATTGCAATTACCCCCTCGGTCCCCATCCCCCATCCTGCTTTACATTTACTCAAAGAAATTTAACCATCACCTGACACACCATGTATTTTATTTATTTATTGGGGCATGCGCTTATTCAGCATTTATTGGGTGCCTTCTCCAGGCAGAGGGATGCACCCTAGGGGATACGAATATTCATTCATTGTTTCATTAACCAAAAAATGCCTTTTGATTCTTCCCTGCAACAACATTGATCCAGGTGCTTAACTTGTCAGAGAGAAGAAAGGCTGTGGGGTGGAGAGCTAGAAAATCTCCAGCTAGGATTATCTGCAAAAATTTGACAAGACCTAGGTAGTATCCCCCATGCCTGGCCCACAAGAACTACCCAATCAATGCTCGTGGAAGGAACAACAGAAGATGTTTAAATATAACCACAGAATTGAGTGCGTGGTTGACAGACTATAGCCTGCGGGACAATTCTGGCCCTCTGCTTGCTTTGTAAATAAAGCTTTATTGGCACCTAGCCATGCCCTTTGGTTTACTTCTTGTTTATGGCCGCTTCCCTGCAACATTGGCAGAGGTGAGTAGTTGCGGCAGAGACCTGTGCCCTGCAAAGCTGAAAATATTTACTATCCGGCCTTTTACAGAAAAAGCGCTCTGTAATTCACAGGTTTGCTGAATTAGACCTGATCTTCCCAGGGCGGGGGCCATGTCACCCAGTTATCGAAGCCTTTGATGTACACAGGGTGACTGGCCAACTGGGTTGGAAGTGTTCATTTATTTTTGTTAATTTGCATTTAAAGACTGATAACTCAGTTAACAGACAGCTTTGGGTACCTATGGAAGAGCTTGGGTACATGAGTCTACATTTGTGACTGTCAATCTTACGAACTCTATAAAGACAGATCAAGGATTTTGTGATGGAAATTTAGGGTCCATGTTGATATGTGTTTTAAGGGTGAAGTACGCTAGGGAAATACAAGAGTTAGTATCTCAAAAAGTGAAATATTAGGGCGCCTGGGTGGCTCAGTGGGTTAAAGCCTCTGCCTTCGGCTCAGGTCATGATCCCGGGGTCCTGGGATCGAGCCCTGCATCGGGCTCCCTGCTCAGCGGGGAGCCCGCTTCTCCCTCTGCCTGTCACTCCCCCTGCTTGTGCTCTCTCTCTTTGCCAAATAAATAAATAAAATCTTTTAAAAAATCATTTCAGTATTGATTAGATGTTGAAATGATCATCATTTGGATGTATCGATTCAATTGTTTAGATCAACCAACTATGTTACGAAGTCGAAACTTAATTTCACAGTGTGCTGGGTCAACCCAACTGCTAGAAATTTTCAGAGGACATGTGCCACTTCTGTCCGATGGCGGGGGTTAGAGCAGAGCCCGGGGGAGCACCCGTTCTGCTCTGTGTAGCTGCGTGTCCACGAGCCCATGACTCTACCGCTCCCTGCCTCAGTTTCCTCATCTGCAAGAGGGGTTCAAGGCCCTGCCTCGCCGGATTGTTGGCCGGAGTCGATAAATGAAAGCACGCAAGATGCTGGGAAGGAACCTTGGCGGACCCGGGTCCCCAGATCCGCTGTCTTTGCGCTGGTTTCCATTATGACCAGTACGTCCACCCATAAGCAATGCCGGGTTCTCCCAGTCTGAGACACTCACAGACGCCTGCCTGGCGCTTTCTGGCCTCTGGCTTTCCTCCTTAGCCCTTTGGTCTGGTCATGACAACAGCCCCCACTCTGCCCATGAGGCCGGAGAGGCTAATAAGGGGTTATGACTCACCGTGCCCCTCCGTGAGTCAGCCTCGGTTGAGGCAACGCCCAAGTTTCCCTGTCCCTGTCCCCCTGGGCGGGGGCTTACCCCTGGACACCATGTCACCTCCCATTACTTTGACTTCTTACTGGAGGGTTCTCCCTCCGCTTCCCTTTAAGGTCAGTTTTGGGAAAAAGAAGCAGGGGGTCTGGGAGCTGCGGCTCCTTGGCCAACTCCCTGCCTGCCTCCTCTCCCCACCTCCTCCTCTTCCTCCTCCTACCGCCAGGCTGGGCAGTGAGTAAAGCCCTCGTGATATGGGTGTGGCAGGGGCAGTCGTGGGGCGGCGGCGAGGGGGGGACAGGGGGACTCTGATCTACCTCTTGGTCAATGCCCAGTGATTAGCACCCCGTCCTCGTCCTCGGGGCTGCCGGTCGTCCCTGCTCCGACACCACGTGCTTCGGCGTGTCCTGGAAGTTCCCGGCTCTGGGAGGGGTGGGCGGTGGAGACCAGTGATTTGCACCAGGCCCTTCGAGCACCCAAGGGAGGAGCGCTTGGCAGGGAGTGACTCCCTCCACTTTCCCTAAAAGATGAAGGACATTAGGGCTGAGGATTCATCATTCGTGTATTCATTTATCCCCGTGGCCGCTGTTTACTGAGCACCTGCTATGTCCCGGGTGTCGCAGACGCGGGAGGGAACGTACCAGAACCGAATCATCCCCCACTCGGTTCCCTGGTGGGGTTTATGCTCCAGTCGGGGAAGACGGGCCATTCGCACAAAAGCACGCAAATGGGTAGGAGGAAGAGGCCGTGCGTAGAAACAAAGAGGGACGGGCAGGGATGGCGGCGGCTGAACTGCAGCGAGCAAGGCAGGCGAGGGTAGGGATGCTGAGGCCTGTTCCGAGAAGGCTGATGGTCAGGCCTGTGACTCCAGTTGTTAATGGCTCTAGAAGTTTCTGCGGGGGATCTGGGTGGGACAGGCGTATGGATGGAACTGGGAGGCCTGGTGTGTTAGGGACGCTGTTCCCCAAGCCTGGAGTCTGGGGCTCGCTCCTAGCCTGCCACCGGAATGTGGTCCCCCAGCTTTGGGAGGATGGGCGACCCCTGGGACCACGCCCCACGAGGGCCTGGAGCGTGGGGCGGCGAGCAGAGCTGGCCCCCCACTCCTCTCCCGGCCCACCCCTCCCTCCACATCAACTCTTGGTGATTGCTTTATGGCTGGCTGGTCCAAGGGTCACAGGGACGCTCTCACAGGGAAGGGAGGCCTCCGTTGGCTGAGAATGTGGTCATCCCAGCTTCCTTCTTGTGGCCACGGGGTCGGAGTCGGGGCGGCAGCTGAGGAGCCGTCTCCTTCGGCTCCACCCCCAGAGGATTCTGGAAAGGAGCCCACGGTATAGGGGTGCAGAGGCATTTCCATGTCTCCAGATCCTGAATGAGTCCTGACCCTTCGTCTTTCACCTTCTGAGTTGGTTTTCCAGGCTGTCAAAAGGAATCCCATAGGCCAGGAGACTTAAACAACAGAATTTATTGCCTCCCAGTACTGGAGGCTGGAAGTCCAAGATCCGGGTGTCAACGGGGCTGCTTCCTTCTGAGGCCCCTCCTTGCCGTGTAGACCCCATCTTCTTCCCGTGTCTCGGTCCATATTTCCCCTTTTCGTAAAGACACCTGTTCACTCCAATGACCTCATTTTAACCCGATCACCTCTGTAAAGATCCTCTCTCCAAACACAGTTACATTCTGGTTCTGAGGTCCTGGGGGCTTGGTTCCGACTTAGGAATGGGGGGGCACATAATTCAACCCACATCACCTTCTCAAAGCCGGTGCTCTCAGCCCAATGGTCACCTTCCTAAGAAGCCATCCTGAGCACCCCAGCCAGACGCAGCCCCCACCTCGGTCACCCCAGCAGAGCACCTGGGGTGGGGAGGGGCTCTGTTTATCTATGCTACCTGTTCACCCAGGGAACAGGCTCTGCTCTGTTTTGGCCACTGATGGCCTGTGAGCATCAAAGTGACTGCAAACACATTTGTGGAATGAACCCCACAATTTGGCGTGCACCGTGGATCCCTGAGCCTGTTCTTAGCCAGCTTGGGGCATCCGCCTCATCGTCTATCATCAGTTCACAACAGACTCTCCCATTTTGTGCACGGTGGCTTTCTGGACCGGGTGCCCAGGGACCTCAGTCCTCCCCCCAGCTCAGCAATAAACTTGGCTTTGTCTCCACATCACTTCTCCCCTCTGAGACTCGGTCTCCCCATCTGTAAAATGTGAGGATTGACTTAAAGGTTATATAAAATCCCTGCAAGGCCAAACACGGGGGTGGATGTTTAACCCCAGGGAAAATCAGATCGGAAGTGGCATTTGCTTGGAGCGACGGGGGCCCAGTTTGGGTGCGCGGAGAAGCCGACCAGTCAGAGGCCCATCCCCACCCACGCAGGAGCGAGGTTGGCCATGCTGAGAGGGGGTTTCAGAAAACACTGCCCCTTGGCTCTTCTCCCTGGGACCTGCTATGAACTTCCTCACAGAACTCCCTGCCCACAGCAGGCAGAACCTCGGGTCCCTTGGATCTCCAACCTAGAATCTCCAGGATTCTAGAGGAGGATGCTGGAAAGATTACCCCACCTTTGGTGGGATTTAATAACATTTATTTTTCACGGCTACCTTCTTTTTGGGGCATCTGATATCAGTCTCAATTTGCCATCAGGTTGTTAATTGTCTTTCTAAAATAAATTTAATGAAGAAAAAAACCCCAGAGTTCACGATAACGTGGAAGGCTGTACTGAACTTTTTTTCCTCTAATGCGTTTATCTTAGAAGGAAACATTGTAACACTGGAGTAGATTTAAAAACAACAACAGCACAGTATCTGATGCCCAAAGTAGAAGGAAAGGAAACAGTGTTACTAACCTTTAGGCAGCTACTGTTAGCTGTGGAAGGTTCTGGATTAGGGGATTCTTAAAAAGAGGTTAACAAATAGATATTAGAGACACGGAAGCCCCCTATCTGTGTACTTCTCGACTGAATCAGAAGATTTAAAAGGGGATTGAGGGGCGCCTGGCTGACGCAGCTGGTGGAGCGTGCGACTCTGGACTTCATGGCTGTGAGTTCCAGCCCCGCACTGGGCGTAGAGATGACTTAAAGATTTAACAAAAAAATTTTTTTTAAGTTTGGATTGGGGGTGCCTGGGTGGCTCAGAGGGTTGAGCCTCTGCCTTCGGCTCAGGTCATGATCTCAGGATCCTGGGATCGAGCCCCACATCAGGCTCTCTGCTCAGCGGGGAGCCTGCTTTCCCTTCTCTCTCCTCCTGCCTCTCTGCCTGCTTGTGACCTCTCTCTCTGTGTCAAATTAATAAATAAAATCTTTTTTAGAAAAAGGTTGTATTGAAAAGGAAGCAGCCTCTTACCTATCATTCGGTTTATTTTGTGTGTGCTACATGCCTGCAAACATGCAGAAACTCATTTTGTGCACTGAAACCCCGCAATACCCCATTCTCTTGGACTTTCTTTGTCCAAGGAAAACCACGCCATCCCTCTAGGCTTAGCTTCTGGATCTAAGCACGCAATCTAATAAAAACTACAGCCAATATCTGTCTGTCTGTCTATCTATGTATCTATCTACCTGTGTATCTACCTATTTATTTTAAAGTAGGCTCCACGCCCAGTATGGAGGTCAGTGCGGGGCTTGAACTCTTGACGCTGAGATCCAGACCTGAGCAGAGACCCAGAGTCGAATGCTTCGCTGAGGTACCTGGGTGCCCCCTCCAGCTAATAGTCATCGATCCCTCACTGTGCTGAGTACACACGTAAACTCCATCCTCCAGAAATCTCAGTGAGTGGGGACTCTGGTGACACCCATTTTACAGATGAGAAAACTGAGGTGTTAGGAGCAGTGGGGAGGGGATGTCTTTTGTCCAAACGCTTACAGGGAGTTTGTATGTGGCCATCCCAAGATTCCAGGCGGTGATACTCCTGAGTGGCAGTGCTCCTGGCGATGCCGGGCAGGAGGGTCATGGGACGTCACGGTCACGGCCTTCTGGATTCAATCCCAGCCCCTCCTCTTGCAGGCTGTGTGATCTGGGGCAAGTTGCTTGGCCTCCCTGTGCCTCAGCATTCTCCTCTTTGCAATGGGGATAACAGTAGAGACCCCGTGAGCTCTTATCCGCAGCAATGCCATACCAAGGATGGGGGAAGCAGACCCCAGCAGGTGCTCGCCGCAGAGGCCCATTGTCTAAGGAAAATTCAAAAAAATGATAATAAACCCCATTGTGGGATCTGTGTTTTTATTATATCTGTGCATAGGTGATTCTGAACAATGTCAATGACCTAAAAATCGTCGCCTGAAGAAATCTTGCATTGGTCTAAACAGGCAGTCAGCAAACTTTTCCTATCAAGGGCCAGAGAGTAAATATTTTCTGCCCCGTGCGCCGTGTGGTTTCTACTAACTTGAGGCCCCGGTGGGAATCAGCCACGGACAGTTTGTGAACAAACGGGCGTAGCTACGTGCCAACAAACTTTTATTCCTGATGCTGAAATTTGAATCCTATATACTTTGCTCATGCCATGAAATATTATTTTCCTTTTGACTTTTTTTTGCCCTAACTAGTTGAAATACTATCCTTAGTTCCTACAAAAATAGACACGGGGCCAGATTTGGCCGGCAAAGCCATGGTTTGTCTCCTCTTGGTCTAATTCGTGCCGGTACTCGTGATATTTAATAGAAGCTGTGAATTAGCACGTTTTTATTGTTTATCCTTTGGTAAACGTTATATCATCCTATTTGGAAAGGACGTTGGAGAACCCAGTGCTGGGCATTTGGCCTCAACACACACCCAGCTACATGTGTTCATCTTGTCTTTTGAGCCCTCATTGGGCACCTTTGTGGTGTTAACACATTCTCCTGTTTAAACAGTACATTTGGGGCACCTGGTGGCTCAGGGGGTTAAGCCCCCAACTCTCGGTTTTGGCTCAGATCATGATCTCAGGGTTGTGGGGTCGAGCTTGGGTCCTCCAGCTCTGCACTCAGAGGGGTGTCTGCTTGTCTCTCCCCCTAGAAAGAAAGAAATAAAAGTTTTAAGCAGTAGATTCAAAAGAAACAATGCTAACCCAGTTGTTTTAAATACAAAGAACTAGGGTTTGGACCACGTAACTTCGTTTATTGTATCTGGACACCTGTAGGTTCTCATTGTGTCTAAAATTTTTGACAGTGGGCTGACCTGCAATTTATACCAGTTTTGTAGGGTCAGCTCAGATTTTCACTCAAACACAGTATTTTTACTGAAACTTGAGCCATATCTTTTTTTTTTTTTAAAGATTTTATTTTATTTATTTGACAGAGAGAGATCACAAGCAGGCAAAGAGAGAGAGAGGAGGAAGCAGGCTCCCTGCGGAGCAGAGAGCCCGATGCGGGACTCGATCCCAGGACCCTGAGATCATGACCTGAGCCGAAGGCAGCGGCTTAACCCACTGAGCCACCCAGGCGCCCGAGCCATATCTTTACATTAAAGTATCTTCGTCCATCAAATTGATCTTTTCATCCGATTGTTTCCGGTTATCAAACAGTCCTGCTATTACTCATCACTAGGACAGAACAGGACGGAAGGATAACATTTCTTTAAAAGACAATCGTTAATGGGGGGCGCCTGGGTGGCTCCCTTGGTTGGGCATCTGCATTCAGCTTGGGTCATGGTCACAGGGTCCTGGGATCGAGCCCGGCATCAGGCTCCCGGCTCAGCGGGGAGCCTGCTTCCCCCGCCCTCTCTCTCTCTCTCTCTCAAATAAATATGTAAAATCTTAAAAAACAAAAAAAGAAAGGAATGGAGCAAAAAAGTATCCACGCATTACTCTTTCCCCTTTTTTTGTGCCTCAACATTTACTTTACTTGTGTTGCTGACACGATCACCCACGTGAGCCTCACTTGGGATTTCTTTGCTGGACATTCCCATTACGAGTTGCTTTTTATAATTATTCCTGAAGCTTTTGAAGATGTAGATTTAGGGCTGTTCACATGACACCTGCCTTGAAGCACTTACTGCCTGGAACTTAGTGTCAAACAAATATTTCTTACCGTAGTTACCCCACCGACACACCGCATACCCACCCCGCCCCCTGCCCCGCCGCCCAGGCCGCCTCTGTCCAACCGGAGAACTCAGAACAGTTTTTGGACTTTTATATTTTGCACTATTTATTTATTTAAGGTAATCTCTATGCCCCACGTGGGGCTCGAACTCACGACGCCGAGATCAGAGTTGTGTGCTCTACCCACCGAGCCGGCCAGGCGTGCGCAGTTGGTGCATTTTTAAGTGGTTCAAGAAAGAGGGAAAAAATTATTTCGTGTCCCAGGAAAGTTGCATGAACTCCACATTTCAGCTTGCAGAAACTACGTTTCATGGGAGGTGTGGTGTGGGGCGGTCAGGGAGCTGGAGGGGTAGGGGTGAGCAGTTCGGCCGAGACACACTCTGTTCTAACTCCTGGCTATGTGGCCCTTTAGCAAAAAGTTTTCGGACTCCTGCCCTAAGTTGTCTAGCCCTCTCCTCCAAACCCCAACTCTGGAAGCACAGAAGAGGCCGTCCAGATTCATCCTCTTCCAGGCGCCCAACAAAGGTGGGGGACCCTCCCTCCCTTTCCACCCAGGCCAGGCCTAAGACTGGGGGACCCTGAGATCGGCTTCCCAGTCCCTGGCGCCCTCTAGTGGACGCCGTTGGCAACTGCTTCCCAGCCTCCTTTCCCCAGGGCATCCCCACCCCCGGGAAGTGGGGGGATTATCCTCCTGCGGCTTTCTCCCCCTGATTCTGCCCCTTGTCCCTGGCAAGGTCTCTAGGCCCCCCACCTGGGATCATGCTCCCACTATCCCGCCATGCTTGACGCACTTGAATTCAATCACACTCAGCTAATGTCAAGGATGCCAACAAATTTGAACAATTATTACTTTCCAAAGGCCCCTCCAATATAAACCTACGAACTCTTAATTTGTGCTTTTGACCTGCATGCCTTGCATTTGTGTGCTATGCCATTGTCCCCCTCTCTCACTCTGCCCAGCCGTGCAGGTCTCCTCCCCGCTCTTTCAACCCACCAGTCCCAGTCCTGCCCCAGGGCCTTTGCATAGGCTATGTCCTCTGCCTCAGAATCCTTCCTCCAGGTATCCACGGGATACACTCCCACCGTCTATGCCTTTGACCAGATGTCACCCTTTCAATGAGACCTTCCCTGCCATCCTGTTTTAAACTGCAGCCTTGTCCTAGTCCTGCCTTCTACTCCTCCCAGGGACCAAACCCAGCTTGTCACCTGTTTTTGCAAAGCTTACAAGTTAAGAGTGATTTTTACTTTTTTTTTTAATGGCTGAAAAAAACTTTTTTATTTAAAGATTTTATTTATTTATTTGACAGAGAAAGATTACAAGTAGGCAGAGAGGCAGGCAGAGAGAGAGAGGAGGAAGCAGGCTCCCTGCCGAGCAGAGAGCCCGATGCGGGACTCGATCCCAAGACCCTGAGATCATGACCTGAGCCGAAGGCAGCGGCTTAACCCACTGAGCCACCCAGGCACCCCAATGGCTGAAAAAAATATAAGACTATTTTCCAACACTGAAAATGATACGAAATTCAAATTTCAGTGTCCATAAATACAGTTTATTGGCACATGGCCCATTTGTCTGTGTATCAGCTGAAGCTGCTTTCCAGCTACGAGTCAGAGGGAAGTAGTTGTGGCAGGAACCGTCTGGCCCTCAATGCAGAAAATATTTACTATCCTGTTTGTTACAGAAAGCCTTTGGAGAGCCCTGCTTTCTTGTCAAAGGAGAATATCAGGCTCCCCAAGGGGAAACTGAGGCCCCGCGGGTTGAAGTGAGTTTTTCAAGACTCCACATTTCTGAGGGATTCTTCATTTGCCAAATTATCCAAACAATACCTCAAAAAAAATTTTTTTACAGGAAACACAGAAATCCGACCCACGAGTAAGTACCTTCATAAAGAGAAGGTCATGTAGGATACCGACCTTGACAGAGAAATCTGTACACACCCATCTGGTCTTGCCAAGCCCTGGAGATTTTTTAATTGCCCCTGTAAAAAAAAAAAAAAGTCATTGGTCTTTTTAGAAACCTTGAGTTTAGGACTTTGATCACAGTGATTACAACATCATATCAAAACCCCGTTTTGACTTGCTCCCTGAGGAGGTGTTTTGTTAACACAGTCAGAAGTTGGTAGCGAGAGGCAAGGGGGGCGATTATCTTCCTGGTCCACACAGACAGAAAGCAGCTTCCTGGTTGCCAGGGGCTGGGGGCATGAGGAATGGGGACTGACCCCTGATGGGGACAGAGTCTCTTTTTGGAATGATGGAAATGTTCCAGAATAAGTTTGTGGTGATGACTGCCCAAGACAGGGAATATGATAAAAAAAAAATTGAATTGTGGGCCCCTGGGTGGCTCAGGTGGTGAAGCGTCTGCCTTCAGCTCCGATCATGATCTCAGGGTCCTGGGATCGGGCCCCACGTCGGGCTCCCTGCTCGGCGAGAAGCCTGCTTCTCTCTCTCCTGCTCCCCCTGCTTGTGTTCCCTCCCTCACTGTGTCTCTCTCTGTCAAATAAATAAATGTAAAACCTTTTAAAAAAAAAGAAAAGAAAAAGTTTGTAATTATGTGAGGTGATGCTTGTTCGCTGAGCACTGGTCACGCATATGTCGAATCACTGTGCTGCTCACCTGAAACGAACATATTACAGCCAACCATAGAGCGACGAAAAAGTAATTAAAAAAAAAAAAAGCAGACGAGGAAACAAAACAAAAAGAAAAATGCTCTAAGAATGGCACCCCACCCCCAAAACAAGGGGGACTCTGGGCTTCTGCACATTCTGTTCCCGAGCTGGTACGTTCTGTTCCCTTCCCTCCTTCCCTCTGACTAGCTGGGCCCTTGGACTGATGGCAATGAGGGGAAGGGTCACAAGATACTCTCATTGAATGAAATAATTGCTGGATATCCATATCCCCAGGGATGCGTCTCTCTGCCTGGCAGGAAACAGACACAAAATTATTGATGGTTGAATGAATGAACATGGTATTGAAGGGAAACTACACTCTCAAGTGTAGGAAGGTGATGGTGTCCTGGTCAATGTTTAGCATTGACCCTTCTCCAGAGAGGGGACCACACTATCACTATGCGTTGAATGCAGCATACATACTGCCTGTCTAGAGCATGTATGTGTCGTAAGTGTCACTGACCTATAGGATGTGTAGCACACCATTTACAAATAATAAAATAGGCAACGCTTTACTATAAAGTCTACTGTAAGAGTCACCTGACTCTCACAATATGATTTTGCTGGTTCTTGCCAATGGAACAAGTGTAGTTCTGACATGAACGTCCACAATATTTTCATTTATGTTAATAAGTAACGTGAGGGGTGCCTGGGTGGCTCAGTCGTTAGGCGTCTGCCTTTGGCTCGGGTCATGATCCCAGAGTCCTGGGATCGAGCCCCGCATCGGGCTCCCTGCTCTGTGGGGAGCCTGCTTCTCCCTCTCCCTCTCCCACTCTCCATGCTTGTATTCCTTCTCTCTCTGTCAAATAAATAAATCTTAAGAAAAAAAGTAATGTGAAAGTGAGGATATGTTGGGATTTTCACTTGTTTGTTGATAACCTGAATGTCTTCTTTGATGAGTCGATAATAGTTTTGGAATACTGGGAAAAAAACGTTGCCTCACATTTTTTGCGCTGTTCATAACCTAACAATTAGAGACAGGCATTATTTTTAAGATTTTATTTAATTTTTTGAAGTTTTTATTTATTGATTTGACATACAGAGATCGCAAGTGGCGGTGGGGGGAAGCAGGCTCCCCGCTGAGCAGAGAGACTGACGTGGGGCTCGATCCCAGGATCCTGAGACCATGACCTGAGCCGAAGGCAGAGGCTTTAACCCACTGAGCCCCCCAGGCGCCTCTAAGATTTTATTTTTATGTAATCTCTACATCCAAGTTGCGGCTCGAACTTACAACCCTGAGATCAAGAGCTGTAGGCTCTTCCCACTGAGCTGGCCAGGCATTCCTGGACAAGATTCATTTTAAAGTGTAATTTGCATTATTAATTTTTCTCCATCACACTTTTATTATCATTATTACTTTTATTATTATTTTAAAGATTTTATTTATTTCAGAGAGAGAGACAGGACACAAACGGGGAGCAGCAGGCAGAGGGAGAAGCAGGCTTCTTTAGTGAGCAGGGAGCCTGATGGGGGGGCTCCATCCCAGGACCCTGGGATCATGACCTGAGCCAAAGGCAGACACTTAACCAACTGAGCCACCCAGGTGCACCAAACTTTTTATAAAAGATTTTACTTACTTATTTTTGAAAGAGAGAGAGCATGAGTGGGGTGGTGTAGAGCAGGGAGGGGGTGCAGGGAGGGGAGAGGGAGGGGGCAATAATCTCAAGCAGACTCCACACTGAGCACGGAGCCGAAGCAGGATTTGATCCCGCCACCCTGAGATCATGACCCGAACTGAAACCAAGACTCATGTTCAACCAACTGGCCAACCAGGTGCCCCTCTCCATCACTTTTTATTTCTCTTTATTTTCTTTTTATTATTTTTTAAAGATTTTATTTACTACTTTACTAGAGAGAGAGAGAGAGCAGAGGGAGAAGCAGGATCCCCACTGAGCAAGAAGCCTGATGTGGGACTTGATCCTGGGATCCTGGGATCATGACCTGACCTGAAGGCAGATGCTTAACAAGCTGAACCACCTGGGTGTCTCTCTACATCACTCTTTAAAGCCTAAACCAGGGGCTGACATGCTTGTGGCCCTCCACCTGTTTATGTAAATAAAGTTTTATTGGTACATGGCCACGCCCATTGGGTAATGTGGTTTATGGCTGCTTTTCACTGCGACAGGGTTGGGCAGATGCAACAGAGACTGGAAGGGTCCACAAAACAGAACATGTACTACCTGATCCTTTATAAAGGCTTTTCTAAAAACCTTTATAAAAGGTTTCTGACCCTCGATCTGGAGAACCAATAACATCATGCATTCAGCCCTCATTTGTGACATTTACCAATTCCCATGATGTAAATACTCCCACCATGGCCCCTTTCGGGCTGCCAATATGATATCAATGAAGTCAAGTTGAAAAAGTACACAGTAAGTGGTGCCTGGGTGCCTCAGTCGTTAAGCGTCTGCCTTCAGCTCAGGTCATGGTCCCGGGGTCCTAGGATCGAGCCCTGCGTGGAGCCCCGAGTTGGGCTCCCTGCTCGGCAGGAAGCGTGCTTCTCCCTCTTCCCCTCCCCCTGCTTGTGTTCTCTCTCTCACTGTTTTCTCTCTGTCAAATGAATAAATAAAATCTTTTTTTTAAAGATTTTATTTATTTATTTGACAGAGATAGATCACAAGTAGGCAGAGAGGCAGGCAGAGAGAGAGAGGAGGAAGCAGGCTCCCTGCTGAGCAGACAGCCCGATGTGGGACTCGATCCCAGGACCCTGAGATCATGACCTGAGCCGAAGGCAGCGGCTTAACCCACTGAGCCACCCAGGCACCCTGAATAAATAAAATCTTAAAAAAAAAAAAAAGATTAACTCTTTCAAAGGGAACAATTCAGTTGCATTTAAAACAGTCACAATGTTCTGTGACTGTCAGCTCTCTCTGGTTCCAAAACACTGTCATCACCCCAACAGGAAACCCAGTATCCACTAAACAACTGCTCTCTATCCCCCTCCCTACCCAGCTCCCACCATCTACTTCCTGTCTGTGACTTCTGTAGGGACCTCACATACATGGAATCCTGCATCATGTAACTTTTTGTGATTACCTTCCTCTTGTCAGCATACTGCCCTTGAACTGCCTTAAATTCATGTATGTACTCAGTTCATTCCTTTCCATTACTGAGTAGTATTCCCATGTGCAATTAATCCATTTTTTTTTTTACTCATTCAATTCAGGATTTGTTTATCAATTCATCCATTGAAGAACACTTGGGTTGTTTCCAGTTTTTGGTCTGTTACGCATCACGCTTTTTTGAAGAATCATGTTCAGATCTGGGGTGTGCCTGAGAGTTCATTTCTCTTGGGTAAACAACCCAGGAATGGGATTGCTAGGTTGTAGAGGAAATGTTTATTTACCTTTCTAAGAAACCACTAAGCCATTTTTCCAGAGAAGCTGTACCATTTTCGCATTCCCACCAGCAAAGTGTCAGTCCAAGTTGCTCTGTATCCTTGACAGCACTTGGTATTGTCAATTTTTTTACTTTAGCCATTCTAATGGTATGCACTAGTAGCAGTACCTTACTGGGGTTTTGATCATAAAGACATATTCTGTAATTCTATATTTTTAAGGCTTGTATTTTTTAAGTAAGCTTCTATGCTCAATGCGAGACTCAAACTCATGACCTTGAGATCGAGAGTTGCCTGTTCTACTGAGTGAGCCAGTGGGCACCCCATATTGCCAAGGCATTTTTTTTTAAAGATTTTATTTTATTTATTTGAGAGAGAGAGACAGTGAGAGAGAGAATGAGCGAGGAGAAGGTCAGAGAGCGAAGCAGACTCCCCATGGAGCTGGGAGCCTGATGTGGGACTCGATCCTGGGACTCCAGGATCACGCCCTGAGCCGGAGGCAGTCGTTCAACCAACTGCGCCACCCAGGCGTCCCTGCCAAGGCATTTTTTAATGTTGCTTAATTTGTGAGTTTTCTGATGCTTAGTATCTCTTTGTGGGACTATTCTAGATCATATTTTTTCCATTGATTTTTTTCTTGTGTAGTTTCCAAATTCCTGCCATTGAGAGCGTTTGTGGTTCTGGCTCCTGGTTATACAAGCCAGGAGTTTCCTAGGTTAGATGTGGAAGAGTAGAATTGCTGGGTTGTATGTGTTCTAGATGGTACTAAACTGCTTTCCAAATGGGTCCTGTCCACATTATTTTTGTTAATCCGTTGTACAGATGAGAAAGATAGCGTTCAGGGTGCATTTCGAGATAGAAGAGTGTACACATGCATTATTAATATGGGATTGTGCATAAATACGAGATAAATGTCACGTTGGATTGAATCTATCAACAAAGCTTTTAGAAATTTATTTCCTGGGCTGGGGGCAGATTCAGGAGACACCCAAGTTTCTGGAACCAGGGAACAGAAGTTCGAAGACAGCTGTGATTAGAATCAATGATAACTGCAGAGATTGGTAGCAGGGAGAGGCTTCTGAGCAGAATGTGCTTGCTAGCAGAGATAGGGAAGAGGGTAGAGGGCACGAATCCACACTGTTATCTCAACAATAAATTGTTCTCTATCAAGTGCTGAGAACCACGTGACTAGCAGGAACCTTGTCCCTCTCCGGTCAGCGACAGCCATTACATTCCTTCAAACAGCATATATGTAGGAAGCTTTAGTTATCTCCAAGGAGCAGGGCTGGGGGAGAAAGACACGGACCCAAGAACCTCTTTGCCCTCAGAACGGTCATCACTAGTGGGAAGGACATAATGCAAGAGCACTATGGCGGGTTGGAAGACAAGAGCTAAAAGCCAGAAACAGGCAGGGTATATCAGAAATTCCAGAAGAAGGGGGCTAGAGGCCACTGGCAGAATCCAGAATTTATGTTTATGGAAAAGGGGGCTTGGTGGCCTAGCCCTCAAGTCTGAACGAGTGGAAACCAAAAATTCTGAACATTAGAAAAGATGTGATCGCTTCATCCTCTTCGTGAAGAGGAAAGGGCCATCCCCAGAGGACATATACCCCGGAGCGAGGAAACAGAGCCCACCATGGTTAGATGCAACCAGGTGGATGAATGGCAAAGCATCGTGCAGGGCCAAAGAAGTCAGATGCCAAAGAGTACATACTGTGCATTTCCATAAAGTTCTAGAACACAGAGAACTAATCTATGGGGATAGAAATCAGACTCTAGGCTGTCTATAGGGTAGTGGTGTGCAGCGGCCTGTCCTGTCCCCTGGCGCGAGTTGCTACCATTCTTTCCAAATCAGCCTGTCTCTCTCTCTCTCTCCCCCTCCCTCCCTGTCTCTCTCTTTTTCATCTCTCTGACAATCCATCTCTCATTTCCAAACCCATTATTAGGGGCGCCTGGGTGGCTCAGTGGGTTGAAGCCTCTGCCTTCAGTTCAGGTCATGATCCCGGGGGTCCTGGGATCGAGCCCCACATCAGGTTCTCTGCTCAGTGCTCCCCCCCCCACTCCTGCCTGCCTCTCTACCTACTTGTGATCTCTGTCTGTGTCAAATGAATAAATAAAATCTTAAGAAGAAAAAACATTGTTAAACATTTACTAGCACACCACCGCTGACAGGAGTGAGGGTAATTTACTGAAAAGGGTACGGAGGACACTTTCTGGGGTGATGGACGGACTCTGCATCTTGTTTGGTACATGGGTGTGCTTACATGGGCATATACAATTGTCAAAGCTCAAGGAATGGAATAGCCATGA
The DNA here is from genome assembly GCF_020171115.1 of Neogale vison. Lineage (NCBI taxonomy): Eukaryota > Metazoa > Chordata > Mammalia > Carnivora > Mustelidae > Neogale > Neogale vison. The sequence goes on from NC_058096.1 coordinate 221,637,837, forward strand.
ACTGTGGGTTTATTAATGATTCCTTTAAATATTTTATTTATTTATTTGACAGATAGAAATCACAAGTAGGCAGAGAGGCAGACAGAGAGAGAGGGGGAAGCAGGCTCCCCGCTGAGCAGAGGGCCTGATGCGGGGTTCAATCCTACGACCCTGAGATCATGACCTGAGCCAAAGGCAGAGGCTTTAACCCACTGAGTCACCCAGGCGCCCCCTGTGGGTTTATTATATGGATGTTACAGCTCCATAAAAAGACTCTATGTATGTGGAGCCTAAAATAAAATAGTGATGGAGAGATCACTTTACGGAACAGAGGGAAGGTAGAAAAACACCCAGAGCTGGGGAAGGTCGTGGCATTACTTGAAGGCAGATAAGCCTTCTCCCTAACTTTCCGGGAGTGGGTGGGAGCAGTGGGAGGAAAAACCAAAAAGGCTCATCTTCTAGAGATGGAGAAGTAGGCATGCATACCAGTTTAATCGGGGAGAACCATAGTTACATGGCACTTTGGATCACTGTTACATTTTGCAATTATGCATATATTTATCATGCATCTACTTTTTAAGCATTGTATTTCTGGTGCCCAGCACAGTATCTGTTACGTAAAGAGTTAGGCAACCCAACTTTCAAAAGAATGACTGAAGGGCACCTGGGTGGCTCAGTGGGTTAAGCCTCTGCCTTCCGCTCAGGTCATGATCTCAGGGTCCTGGGATCGAGCCCCGCATCGGGCTCTCTGCTCAGCAGCTTCCCCCTCTCTCTGCCTGCCTCTCTACCTACTTGTGATCTGTCTGTCAAATAAATAAATAAAATCTTTAAACAATATGACTCCAATTATCTGAGGTCCCCCGAGGAGTCCCGTCGACCCAGGCAGAGAGGAGCCTGGTGGTAGCCGGGGCTGGGGCCGGGGCTGGGGAGTCCGTGCTTGGCGGGGACAGAGCCTCCGTTTGGGGAGATTCCGGAGGTTCCGGAGACGGACGGTGGGGTGGTCGCAGGACGAGTGAGCTTCATGCCACCGAGCTGTGCACTCAGAACATTAAGTGGTAAATTTTATGCCATATATATTTCAGACGACTTAAAAACAAAGTTTGGAAATGAGCTTTCGTTCCGGGGACTGTGTCCATAAACGACAAAAAGACTGCAATGGACTCTGAGTGGTCTCCCACAGATTTGGGGGATTTTAGTGGCTCATGCAGCCCCAGCCGGCACCCACGGGGCTCACGGGGTCTGGCCTCGAACCCGCGAACCTGCCCACCCTCATCAGCTCCCAAGGCTCCTCCCGCCGGCTCCGCCTCCTTTGCGCCTCCGCCCAGAGCTTCAGGCGCATGCGCAAACCAGCTGAAGGAAGCGAGCAAGGGTGCACGCTCCTGGAGGCGTCTCGGTAGGTCTCCGCCCCTTTCCCCCGCCCCACCACAGGAAGGCGGCCTCCGGCTGGTGCGCACGCGCCGCGGTCAGGGGCGGGGCCTCGCGGCTCCCGGCTCTGGCTCTCGCGAGAGGCCGGCGCGCAATTTCGCCGCTCCCCCTCCCTGCCCTCGGCTTCCCGGGCTCTGGCTGCAGCGTCAGCTTCGGAAGGGCCTCCTCTGCGGCGGCGGCGGCGGCTTCTTGGCCTCAGCCCCGGTGTCTGTCGGCGCCCCTCGGTCCGGGTCCGCAGCGACGCCCTCACTCGCCGCCCCGGCGCCCGCCTAGGCCGCGGCCGCAGCCCCGGGCTCGCGTTGGCGCCGCCCGCTCCCGGCCCGCCCCCTATGGGCCCCGGTTAGAGGTGCCGCCGCCGCCGGCCCGCGGAGCCCCGATGCTGGCCCGGAGGAAGCCGGTGCTGCCGGCGCTCACTATCAACCCCGCCATCGCCGAGGGCCCGTCCCCCACCAGCGAGGGCGCCTCCGAGTGAGTAGGCCGGGCTTGGCCGGGGTGAGGAAGGGGCGGGGGTCCCTGAGCAGTGAGGTGGGTAGGTGGGGGGACCTGAGAGGAAAAGGTGGGCCGGGCGTTCCCTGAGTGGAGAGGGTGGGGTGCGGGCCCTGAGTAGTGAGGTCGGGGCAGCGGGGCCCTCGGCGAAGAGGATGGGGTGCCGCGCTCTCGGCAGTGAGGTTGAGGGGTGGGGGGGTCCTGGTTAGTAAGGCTGGGGCGGGGGGTCCCTGAGTGGAGAGGACGGGGTGCGGGACCCCGAGGATTGAGTCAGGAGAGGGGGTCCCTGTCGTGTGTTCTGGGGAGAGGGTCTCTGGGAGAAGAGGACGGGGTGGGAGGTCTGGAGGAGGGAAATGGAGTTGAGGGAGGGCTCCTGCCCGGAGGACGGTGGGGAGGAGTCTGAGTGGAGAATGAAGCCAGGGGGAGGTCCCTGAGGAAGAAGATGGGGTATGGGGCCCCAGTAGTGAAATTGGGGGGGCATGCACACCAAAGAGTGGGGGGAAGGGTCCCTGGAGAAGGGCCATAGAGGGCTAGGATGAGCCAGGACCCCCTAGGGGAGAAGACTAGTTGACGGTCTCTAAGGGCACAGGAGCAGGCGGGGCCCCTGAGCAGTGAGGTCAACTGCAGGATCCTGGCAGGGAGGAGGACAAGGATGGAGCCGCAGGCACGGCAGCAGAGAGGAGGGCTTTGGGGGAAGGGACAGAAAGGAGCATCTGGGACAGTGGGGTCTTGAGATGGGGAATCCTACTGTGGGAGGGGCACACACTTGCGAGGTCAAGCGGGGGTGATCCCTTGGCCATAGACGTCCCTGGGATCCCCCCACTCCTGTCCCCCACAGTAAAGAGGAGCAGGACGGTGGCAGAGGCCCCTGGCTGGGGTCTGTTTGCTGTGGGTGTGGCGTGACCCCCTGAGAACCAGGAGCAGCGTGTGTGGCCCCACTCAGGGGACCCGGCCCCTGTGCCCCGGGCAAGAGGGTCTGAGGCCTGTGTGTGCGGCTTGACCTCTTTCTCTGTCTCTGAGCAGGCAGCTCGGCATGGGGACCGGGTCCTTATTTTCAAAAGCCCGCTGCTTACTCTGCTCCCCCGAGAGCGCCTTCTCCATTCTCTCCTCTTTCTTTTACTCGCTTCTGATTTCCACCCCTTCCAGAACTGCCCCCTGCAGAGGAAGCCAGCCGCTGGGATTCCAGGGTTTCTTTGTAGCCACAGCTGGGTTGCTAGTCCATGTAAAGTGGATGGATCCGCTGACGACCAGGACGCATGTTCAGATCACAGGGCCGGGCAAAGACAACTTTGCAGAGTCTGGCCTCAAAAGCCACCTCTTCAGCCCTTTAGGAAAAAAGCTTGTTGTGTGCATTCATTCCTTTGCCTTCCCTCCTCTGTCCCTTCCTCATCCAGGTCTCTGTTACCCAGGCTTTCAGGGAGCGCCTAGTAGGCCCTCACCCCCGGCTCAGCACCGTGCGGTGATAGCACGGCTTGGCAGTGAGGATGGACGCGGGTTTGGTTCCAGGCATTACCAGTTCCCTGCATTGCGACCCACATGCAGGTTACTGAACCTCTCTGAGCCTGTTCCCTCCTACGTGGGCTGGGACTACAAGATACCCACCTCCCAGGAAAACCTTGAGAGTGAAACAAGGTGGTGTTCGTAAGCCCTGGTGTGTGTTCAGGAAGTAGCACCTAGTCCCCTGCCTTCTAGCAGCTTCTTGCTGTAGCAGCTCCGATGACTTCCCTCATCTCGTTCCCAGCCTGTGCCCCTTTGCTCAGCCTCCAAATTCTAGCCTAGTTACGGTCAAATCTGAGGTTTGGAAGTTTCCTGAGAGAGCCCCAGTCCTCCCCTTCATTCCCTGCTTGAATCCCCCCGCCAGGTCTCCCCCAAGTTGGGGGTCAGCCTCTTAAAAACCCTCAGAAATCGGTGGCCGGTCATCATCACCCAGGGACCTTTAGAGACTCTCTGAGCTGCCCACCATCTCTGGTCCAGTCAGCCCCTGGCCACCGCCGGGATTTGACATGTGCCAGGTCCAAATTCAGGGGAGCTGGATGTATAATATGCCTTCTAGATTTCCAGAGGCTTTATATAAAGAAAAAGGAAAATAAGTTTTCATTAATTTGTTTATACTGATTTCATGTTGAAATTTTTTTTTTTTTAAGATTTTATTTATTTGGTAGACAGAGATCACAAGTAGGCAGAGAGGCAGGCAGAGAGAGAGGGAAGAAGTAGGCTCCCTGCCAAGCAGAGAGCCCATGCAGGGCTCGATCCCAGAACCTGAGACCATGACCTGAGCCGAAGGCAGAGGCCTAACCCACTGAGCCACCCAGGCGCCCAGTGAAATTTTGTATTTTTGATGGGTTAAATTGAATATGGTAAAACTAATTTCACCTGATAGATATTTTTTAAGGTAGCCAGAAAAATTTTAATTGTACACATGTTAAAAAAAAAAAAATTGCCCACATGACCTTTATTCTATTTCTTTGGGACAGCACTGGGTTAGCCCTTTGGTGCATTGAGCTGATGTCTGCCCACCTGTTACAGGGAGCTGCTGTTGACTCCAGGATTTGGGTCAAAGTCAAGGCATTCGTGAGAATAGCTTTTGGTCAAAATTCCTTGGGAAATTCCTCAGATCACCTAAGAAAGGGGTGTATATGGTGGGGTGTTGGGTTTTTTTCTTCCCTTTTTTTTTTCTTTTTTAAAGATTTATTTATTTATTTGAGAGAGCGCAGGGGAGGGAGAGAACCCCAAGCAGACGCCACACTGAGCATGGAGCCCGATGTGGGGCTTGATCCCACGACCTGAGATCATGACCTGAGCCAAAATCAAGAACCAGACACTTAACTGACTGCATCACCAGGCGCCCCTGGTTGTTTTTTAAGGACCGGCTGCAGGAACGTTTGTGCACATAAATGCTTCGTGTTTAGAGTAACGTCCTAAGAACCTGCTGGCTGGGCGGCCGCGCCCTGGAAATGTCTGCGCTGTTTGCTCTCTGCCCCTCTGCGTTTCCCCTCATTCGTGTACTTGAAAGGCAGGCATCTTGCAACTTCTGTCTTCTGCCCCGACGTTCTTGTTCTTGGCCCTGACCCCGCTCAGAATGAGTTTCCTCCTCTGTGTCTGCCTGAGCCTTCCCTTGCCTGACCCGAGGCTCGCCCCCCGCCCATCCCCTCCCTGTTCCCGCGTCTCCTTCCCACGCGGTCTGGAGTCGTCGTGTCGGGAACGGGAGCTCCTGGGTCTGAGACTAGCACCAGTGGGCCAGAGCCAGTCCTGAAGGAGGGGCTGGTGTCTGGTCCATCCCCATGTCCTTGCGGCCGCGCACCTGGGGCCTGGCCCTCGGCGGCCTCACCCTGAGCCCGGCCGGGCGCAGCCCTCTTTCTGCAGCCTGCACGTCTTCACTGGCCCTTGCCCTTTGGGTCTTTGCAGAGCAAACTTGGTGGACCTCCAGAAGAAGCTGGCAGAGCTAGAACTGGATGAGCAGCAGAAGAAGCGACTGGAAGCCTTCCTCACCCAGAAGGCCAAGGTCGGGGAGCTCAAGGACGATGACTTTGAACGGATCTCGGAGCTGGGAGCTGGGAACGGCGGGGTGGTCACCAAGGTCCAGCACAGACCATCCGGACTCATCATGGCGAGAAAGGTGAGGGGCGGTCGGTGAGGGCAGGCCCTCCATCCCTGTGCCCTGCGGCGGTGTGTGGTGGGGCAGCCCCCGCCCACCCCCCCCAAAATAAGGGGTAGGTTTGAAAGGTGCGGGCCTCTGCTTTTTCTCTTTTCTTTTCCTTTTTTTTTTTTTTTTTTAAGATTTCTATTTATTTATTTGACAGACAGAGGTCACAAGTAAGGCAGAGAGGCAGGGAGAGAGAGGGAAGCAGGCTCCCCGCTGAGCAGAGAGTCCGATGCGGGGCTCAATCCCAGGACCCTGAGATCATGACCTGAGCCGAAGGCCGAGGCTTTAACCCATTGAGCCACCCAGGCGCCCCAGGCCTCTGCTTTCTGATGGGCCCCTGGGCTTGGCACTCAGCCCTCCCCCGTCCTCAGGGAGAGCCGGCCTCTGGCACACGGCAGTGCCCCTCTGCCTTGAGCATCTCTTCCCTTCCGTCCCTGACTTCTGCTTTCCAGAACTTAAACTCCCGTGCTCAGAAACGTCCGGACTGTTCTAGACTGGCGTCCTTACCCGGGCTCCCAGCTGAGCGGTCTAGAGTCCTCCCTGAGAGCTGGATGGGTGGAGAATAGGAGGATGTGACCCTTTGGGGATAGTGGCTCACATAAGCAGGGGACTTTATGTGACAAATTAGTCTGCTCCTACAGGCATGTTCTCTCAGGCAGGGAAAATCACCTCTTCTGGAATCCCCTCCCCCATAGGTCCTACTTGGTGTGCTCAGAAACCCAGGCACCCCGTGCCTGCGTGGTGCCTGCTGTCCTGCCTTTCTCCGGAGCGCTGGGCTGGCTGGCTGGCCCCTGGCCTGTTTCTCCTGCCCCTGGAGCACCCCCGCCCTCTGCGACCTGGCTCTGCCCCCTCCACACAGGCAGCCTTTGCCAAACTGGAGACCCCAGAAATCTCGGGTCTGCTGTCACCCCATGAGCAGGGATAGAAAGGCAGATGTGAGATTCCACGGCTTGTGGGGAGGGGGGACCCTGCGAACAGCGTGCTGGCCCAGGTCAGCATTGGGGACCTCGGAGAGCCCCCAGGCCAGCTGAGTGGTCTCCGGGGGCACCAACAGGTGCCGCGTATGGATCCCGGGTTTTGTGAGGACATAAGGTCACCAGATAAACAGCCTGGGTGGGGCTTCTCCCCAGGCAGGACCCTTTGTTGCCAGCATCCCTGTGGCCCCTTGGATCGGCAGAGGATGTTCCTAACCAGTATGACCTGCCGGGAGAGAGCAGAGAGAGCCGTTCTGTAAGCCCCGAGTGAACTGGTCTTGAGGTTTACAATCACACGTGATAGAAAGTGTGTTCTTGACTCACGCGTTGCGTTCTGACTCCTGCATGCTTCTGCGAGCCCGGGGGGCGAGACCTCTGCGTTGCTCCGGCCCCAGGAGCCGTAGGGTGAATTAGGGTGTGTGTTGGGCACGTGCTCTCCTGGGCTCCCCAGAACTCGGGCAGAGGAGCCTGTTCGGGCGTCGCGTTTGTGTGGGCCCCGAGCGCTTGCTTGCCTCTGATGGGGGTCTGCAGCCCCTGCGAGGCCACGTCGTGGTCCTGGCTGCCATCTTCGAGTGGCTGCTGCGCGGCAGAGCCAGTGTCCTGTCCTGGTCTCAGGGGCGCAAAAGCTCCATTTTACACACAAGGAAACGGGCCGAGGTGGGTCGGCGTCTGAGTTGGGCGTGAGCCCTCTCGGGTCTGCCCTTTCCCGTTGGGCCTGACCTGGGGAAGTGTCAGCGTCTTGCCTCCAGAATGCCCTTCTCTTTCCTGTGTGCACCCCCATTCCACAGTAGAAGTCGCCGAAACTCCTGGGCGGGCTTGGGGTTGGGTTTGAATGGCTAGCGCCGTCTCTGTGTCACCAGCTCCCGGAGTGTGCATGACCCCAGCTGGTGGCGTGGAGAGAGCATGGGTTTGGTGATCCGGGAGCCCTGACGCACGCTTGACGGCTCGGCAGCCGCGTGCCCCTGGAAACAGGATCGAGCCTCTAGAACCTGCAGTGGGGGCAGTTCTCCCTTCCCCGGGGAGCTGTGGAAATGTGTGCTCAGAAGTGTGCCCCTTCCCGTGCCCGCTCTTTGTCATACGCTCTCAGTGTGGCTCCTTGGGGACCTGGAAGGCCCACCCTGCAGGCCCGGGTGGAAGTGGCCCACGAGCCCCTGCGTCCTCCCTGCACCTTTCCCAGAAGCATCTTGACTTCCGGTGGCCGTCCTTCGCACGCCGGGCCCCAACTCCAGGCCCCTGTGACCTCTGGGTTTCCGTCCAGTGCCGCCCGCCTTTGTCTGCCCCTTCCTCTGGTGCAAAGCCTGGAGTTCTTGCTCCCCAGCTCAGTCACTCATCCGTGGCTCCTCTGAAGTTCTTGGCCGGGAGCTGCAGTGTCCGTGGCGGCCGGCCTGGTCAGCCGTGTGCACGGAGCCCCAGAGACGCGGCCAGGCTGTGCTGTCGTACAGAGAACCCCGGCGCCAGGTGTCAGAGGCTCAGTATGGGACCACTGCATGAATGTTTTTTACATGGATTGCATGTTGAAACAGTCTTTTTTTTTTTTTTTTTTTTTTATTTGACAGAGATCACAAGCAGGCAGAGAGAGGAGGAAGCAGGCTCCTCACTGAGCTGAGAGCCCAATGTGGGGCTCGATCCCAGGACCCCGGGATCATGACCTGAACTGAAGGCAGAGGCTTTAACCCACTGAGCCACCCAGGCGCCCCTGAAACAGTCATTTTTTGATCTGCTGCGTTGAGTTAAAATACGTGAAAAGAGTCATTTCTGTTTCTTTGCACTCTCGTAACGCCGCGGCAGGTGGAGGGTTTACAACTAAACACGAGGCCCGGTTTATTTCTGTGGCTGATGTTGGCCTCTGTCACCCTGTGGGGCTCATCCTTCGGCCTCAACAAATCTTTCTGGGATTTTGAGAGCAGACGTCCTGCCTTCCGCGTAGACAGCAACTTTTCAGACCAGCATCTCGTGTGTGCCTGTTGGCATCACGTCACAGGTGCGGTCCCCCCAGAGGAGAGAGCGTCCCCAAGTCCTACTGGGGGTAGCCCTAGGGGGGAGCACAGGGCCTGGAACCCATGGCCAGAGCTTGCCTCCCCAGGTGGAGGTATGAAGCTTTGCCAGGGAGTGGCGAGAAGTGCCACAAAGACCTTCTGATGTTCTCAAGGTGGCCGGAGTCATTGGGGAGCAGGTGTTGCTCCCCACACATTCTGTGTGCCTCCCTGAGCTTGGCGCACACCCCTTCCTGCCTTGGTGGCCTCAGTCAGCATTTTACCCCTCGCACTGGCCACCACATCCGTCCGGCCAACTCCCACTTGTCCTTCCAGGCGCATGTCCCCTCCGAGCAAGTGTTTGTCGCTCCCTCTCCCTATCACAGGGCTCCGATGAAATGTGGGACCTTTGGCGATAGGCTCAGACGCCCCTGACAGGCAGGTGGAAATAACGTTCTGTTGTCCTATTGCAATGGTCGGAGCAGCTGGGATTCCAAGCGGCCGGGACGTGGAGCCCCGGCTTCGACGCTTTCCTGTTGGGCGTCGCGGTCGGCTTTGTCAGCCGTGCCTGCATCTCTCCAGACGGTCCTCGGGTTTCTTCCCGTGTGAACGTCGGGATGCCGCGGGGGAGCCCCCGTTCCGCTGACTTGAACTCGGGTGGAAGAGCAGCCAGGAGCCTCCTCCAGGTGGTTCCCTGCCTGAGTGTCGTGGGCTTGGGGCCCGTCCCTGGGGCAGCACGGAGGGCGCCTCGCTCCTGTCCTGGCGGAACGGCGTGCCCGTGCGTGGTGTGGGTCACGTGTGTCTCCTCACCTGGCGGGGAGCAGTAGGGTGGCTGCCGCACTCTGGCAGCTGTGAGTCCTGCTGTGCGAACACAGCCGAATGAGTGTGTATGTGGACGTGTGTTTTTTTGTTCTCTAGGTAAGTGCCTTGGCGCGGATTGCACAGTGTCGAAAGCTGCCGTGAGCACATTGAGGGTCGGGGGCCAAAGCCGCCTCCTCCTGGGCCCCCTCGAAGCCTGGTCGTGAGCCCCCTTCACTCCCCCCGCAGCTGATCCACCTGGAGATCAAGCCGGCCATCCGGAACCAGATCATCCGCGAGCTGCAGGTGCTACACGAGTGTAACTCCCCGTACATCGTGGGCTTCTATGGGGCCTTCTACAGCGACGGCGAGATCAGCATCTGCATGGAGCACATGGTGAGCGCGCCCGCTGCCGGCGCGTCCCCTGGGGACGTTCCGTGCCTCGCGGCCGTGTCCTAGGTCCCCGGTTCTGCATGCACAAGACGCCCCGCTTGCAGCCTGGCCTCTGCCCGCACACCTAGTGGAAGCCGTTCCCCACTGGCTCGCAGGCAGCCGGCGTCGCTTTCCCCACGGTCCGTGTCCCGGCCACGGCGAGAGCCTGTCAGGTAGTTCATCGAACGCCGTCGGGGTGGCGGACACAGGTTGTTCCCACCTGTCGGGAGCAGCAGTGCAAGGAATGTCCTTGGGCCAGAGGTGGGATGAGGTCCCGGAGGCAGAGTTGCTGGGCCCAGGGGCCCTGGAGCAGAGGGCAGTGAGCTGCGCGCTCTGCTCAGGGTGAGACCCGGCTTTGCCACCCAGCTCGGGTCTGTGGAATCAGGAGCTCCGGGGTGGAACCCGGGAACCGATCTTTTTTCAAACCACCCTGTTGGTTCTGATGAGCCCCCTTGTTAAGAAACGCCGGTCTTGAACCTCAGAAATGGGTGGGATCGGGGATAACGAAAGCAGAAGTGGTCAGAGCTGAGGGCCCTGGGAGGAAGTGCTGCCGACCCCGGGCAGAGCCTGATTCGTCAGGTACGGGGCTGCGTGCTGCCGGGCCGTCCGGGCTCGGGCCCTTTGGGGCCCTTGCAAAACCAGGATGCGGTGACCTCGGGCGCGGGGGCTTCGGTTACGCCTTGAAGGCACAGCGCCCTCTTCCCTGATGGTTTTGTAACGGAGGCAGGAAGTGAGTTTGAGCAAGCAGCCGGAGGAGAGCGTAGTGAGCAGCCGCGTGGTGTGACCCTGACCTGGAGAAGGTGCTTCCCACCCTCCCGCTCTGCGCCTACCTGGCCCCAGGCTCCTGGTCCAGCAGCGCCCCAAGGCAGAGGGAGTGGGAGGTCAAACCCGCCACCCGCCTGGCGGTCGCTGCAGACAGGCACCTAGCTCGAGAAAGGACGGGGCGTCCCTTTGTGATCCAAGGGGCGCCCTTTGCCTTCTCTCCCTGTTTTCCCTGAACGCAGTGGGAATTCAGAGGTGCCTCTTGCCCTCATAGAGGAAGGGGAGCGGTTCAGCCTAGCTTGCCTTCTGCTTCTGTTGTCGGTGAACCTAAGCAGAGGTTTCCCACGTGAGGCTCTGCCCCCAGCAGCACGAGGAGGAGCTGCTGGGACGCGGGGTGGGGGAGGTGCTGGCGGTCCCAGGGTATGTCGTGCCCACCCACTGCATATTCCTGGTTGGGTTTTCTTGGTGAGCTTTTCTGCCGGGCGTAGGAGGAGGGCAGCGGCTCCCTCCGGCATTGCCGTCGGGTGAGGTGTGCACCGGCGCCGAGCCCCGATGACCTGTCAGCAGGTTAGCCGGAGCCTTTGGGAGGGGGCGCTGCGGGCAAGGAAGGGGTAAGAACAGACGAGTCATAAAATACCGGGTCGTATCGTACCTGAAGGGGGAAGCTGTCTCACCGGCCTTCGTGGTGTTTCCGCGTCACGTGGCCCATGCACAGAACCGCCCCGTGTGCCCAGGGCCTCTCCGAGTGTGCGGGACATTCCTGCCACACTCGCTCATGTGCCACATGGCTGGACAGCTCGCGGTCAGCTTGTACTCCACCGCCCACCTCCCAGGGCGTGACTTGGGACCAGGTTCCCCCCACTGCACCCGAGGGGTGGCAGTGCCTGTCCCGGGGGCCGGGGTGGGGGTGGGGGGTCCAGTCTTCCCACGGAGTCTGGAGCGGGGAGCAGAGGGTGAGACTCGGTCTCTGTGCAGGTTTGGGTGTGAATCGGCTCCTGTTCCCGACAAGTCGATTCCAGCCCCGGCTTGCGAGCAGAGACCCCGAGGGGGGGTGAGCAGCCCAGTCTCAGCACAGGAGGGGGAACTCTCCAGGCCGCACCTGCTGGCTTCTGGGGCTGTCACTGACAACTCAGGGCACGGACCCTGCAGACCGTGGGTATCTGGGGGGCAGCTTACTGCCTGTTCAGAGGCACCTGTTGGTATTTTTGGGCATCTAGTCACGTCTGAAGCACGTGCTCTCTTGTTCTGTAATAGTGAAAATCACACATCCGCTGGTCGGGGAGAGGTGGGGAGAGGTAAGGAACGGTACCGGGCCACTTGGCCGCAGGGAGGGGAGACGGTGCTTACGTGCCGAGGGAGAAAATACACATAATGGGAGCTCACTTACGTCTAGTTCTTAAACTCTGTGTTTTCCAGCGCATGTGGGAGCATATGCAAATACACAGAAGGATCTGGAAGCCACATTTCAGGGGAGGCGAGTGGAAACTTAGGGAGAGGAGAGTGTCGCTTACCTATAATTGCTTTTACTTTGAGAGAGAGAGAGGGAGGGAGAGAGCGTGAGCAGGGGAAGGGGCAGCGTTTCCAGCAGGCTCCACACTGAGCACAGAGCCCGACGCGGGGCTTGACCTCTCGACCCGAGATCATGACCGGGGCCGAACCCGGGAGCCGCTGCGCCAGCGGAGCTACCCGGCCGTCCCTACGCTGAGCTTTTTTCTAAGACGGTATTAGTGAGGCACCGTTTCCGGAACACAGAACACACGCAGAACGAAAGCGCACAGGGTGTGACATTTGGGGTCAGAGGGACCCAGTTGTGCTGTCTCCTGCGCCACTTCCTGTCAGCGTGACTTGAGCAACTTACAGTCTTCTCAGCGTGGACCGGGGTCTCCTCCGGAAGCGATCCTGCCCCAGCCGACGCTGGGCCGCGTCTGCAGGCGTCTGTGGTGGACACGGGGATGGGGTGAGGCGGCGGCAGCCAGAGAGGGGACGGAATCGTCCGTTCCCCGAACTGTCAGGGCCGCTGACGAGGTCCCCGCGCGGGGTCTGGCCTACCGTAGCCTCTCTGGGGTGCCCTCCCCGGACGTCCTCATCTATAAACCTGCCGCGGCTCCGTGAAAAAGTCCAGAGCGAAAGGAGCTGTCTTGCAGAGCAGGGTCCTGGTTTAGAAAGCATCTTTCAGTAAGCTTTCACTGTCGGGAGGTGGAGGGGAGAGCTGACCCTAGAAGGCCTTCCCGCTGGTCCTGCAGCGGACCCAGGAAGGCTGGGCCCGCGGGTTTCTCCCGGGCCAGGCCTTTCCCTGTGCACACCCCGCCCCCTCCAGCAGGAGCTAGGCCAGAGTCACTTGCTGGTTGTGGAAGCTTCCCAGCGTGCTGGGTGTTCTAGAGCTCCCACCCCTGGCCTTTCTAACTGAGCAAGGCTGGAGTAGAAGTGCTGGAGACGGCAGGTCCCCGGCCCTCCCCGCCGTGTCCACCTGGCGTACCGGGGGCCCAGCGGGACCCTGGCCTGGGCTTGGTCTCCAGGTTTGCTGTCAGGCAGCCTGTGGATTTAAGGCCAGGCCTGGGGTGGGGAGCTGAGCAGGACCTGTGCTGGGAGCACAGCACCGGACCTATTGGCCAGAGGCAGGGGAGCGACTCCATCCACCGTTGCCTCCCCTGGTGCCTCCTGGCCTCGTTTCCCAGCTCTCTGACCCCAGTGCGGTGGGGCTGCCTCGGGCTGGCAGGACTGGAACCCAGGCCCCAGAAGCGGGCGGTGGAGCTCTGGCGCCTTCGTGGTTGCTCCGATTGCCAGCCCGGCTTTCTGCCTCACCCGCCGCTGCCGTGGCAACCTGGGAAGGCCAGCTGAGTCAGAGGCCTGGGCTCCCGGAAGGCCAGGCCGCCGAGGGAGCGTACCGCCACCCTTGTCCTTCCTTACTGGATGGGCCGTTCTGGAGCCCCAGAGCTGCAAGGGCCTGAAGGAGGCCCCACTCTGGGCCAGCGGGTGGCACTTGGCAGTGGTCTGGCCTCTGTTTCCTGTGGAGGAAGCCAGGCTTCAGCTTGCCGGGAACGGGGGAAATGCTTCGCCTTCCTACCTGCTGCTCTGGTGTCCCTCTCGGGACCATCCTCTGCCCTGCAGGCCCTGCCCGGCCACCCACTCAGCACGGCTGGCTTTTTTTTTTCTGTGCTGTCCCTAGGACGGTGGTTCCCTGGACCAGGTGTTGAAAGAAGCCAAGAGAATTCCTGAGGAGATCCTGGGGAAGGTCAGCATTGCGGTAAGTGGCTCCGGCCCCTCTGACCAGGCAAGCGCTGGGGGCTGTGCGCATGCTCCTGGCCCAGTGCTCTGCCCGGGTTTACTCTCCCCACCCCCTTCACGTGGCCAGAGTCAGAACAGCCACCGGAAGCCCGGGACTACAGCCCACACCCATCTCTCCCATCTGCGGGCCTGGCCAGTGGCATCTTGTGGCCTGTAAAACGGGAGTGATGCTTCCCTTCCCCATTCAGGTGTCAGGGGTGCCCAGGGCCCGAGTGGCAAGGGCCCCAGCTGCATAGGACCCCACAGTGCCACTGTCCCTTGGTGAAATGGCCGTCTGCCTGCAGGGCCTCCATGCAGACTCAGCTCGGAAGCGCTCCCCAGATGATCCCCGTCAGGGCAGGGCAGCCCCCCTGCTGGGCCTTGGGCCTGGCCAGTCCCTGCTGAGCGCCTGCCCAACCAGTGGGCCGTGCGTGCGGTGGGGGGGTGAGCCGGGCGTGTGCCCGCTGACCTGGGACAGAATGACCGTCGGTGCTGCTCTTCTCACTTGCCCCCGCTCCTCAACGCGGGCTCCTCCCTGAGCTCGTGGGCCCTTAGGTCTACAGACTAGGGGCCCCTTAGGTCTGCCCACGATGCTGACCCCAGCCTGGGGCTCCCCCACAGGTTCTCCGGGGTTTGGCGTATCTCCGGGAAAAGCACCAGATCATGCACCGAGGTGAGCCAGGCAGGGGTGCCTGGGGGCTGGGCAGGGCCGGCGGGCAGGCCAGGCTCCCCGCTCACCTGCCCCGGCCCTGCCCTTAGATGTGAAACCTTCCAACATCCTCGTCAACTCCCGAGGGGAGATCAAGCTGTGCGATTTTGGGGTGAGCGGACAGCTCATCGACTCCATGGCCAACTCCTTCGTGGGAACTCGGTCCTACATGTCTGTAAGTCCGTCGGGCCGTGAGGAGGGTGGATCCTCCCTGGCCTGTCAGCGGTTCTGTTTTCCAGAAGCTTTTCCAAAGCCTGCGGTTCTCCGCAGTACACTTCCGTTTCCGCTGGTTTCTCTTCTCCGTCCGATTTTCACTGCGGCTCTCTGCCCATGCCGGGTTCTCTCTGGAAGAGCCGCCCTGTGCCTCCCGCTGACAGGAAGAGCCCCGTGCAGGAGAGCAGTCGGGCAGCTTCTGGGCCGAGAGTCTACCCCCCCAGATAGCTTAGGAAGCATCTGGGTGACCTCAGGAGCAGACTCGGAGAAGCTAGTCTTGGGACTGTCGTGGAGGAGGAGGCACCCCTCTGCCTTTCCTGGGGCAGCCCCCGTTTCCCAAAAGGGCCGGAGGTCGCGCCGTTGAGCACCGTTGTCAGCCCCGGCCGCCGGGAGCGTCATGGTCCCGCGGCAGGGGCAGGGAGGAGCGGGAGTCGCTCTCTCTCCGCTGCTGGGTCTCTGGAGGGCGGCCCAGGCCCGGATGGGGCTGCAGGAGGAGCGCCACGCGCGCTCCCAGGTCCCAGCGCCCCTCGGGGCGTCTCTCTGCTCTCTCGCCGACAGCCGGAGCGGCTGCAGGGCACGCACTACTCCGTGCAGTCGGACATCTGGAGCATGGGGCTGTCCCTGGTGGAGCTGTCCATCGGAAGGTACCCCATCCCCCCGCCAGACGCCAAGGAGCTGGAGGCCATATTTGGCCGGCCCGTGGTGGACGGGGTAGAAGGAGAGCCTCACAGCATCTCGCCGCGGCCGAGACCCCCCGGACGCCCCATCAGCGGTACGGCCTGACTCTGGAACTTCGGGCTGGGACAGGCCGCGAGCCGCACGTGGGGAGTGCCTTGCGCGGGGGCGGCAGCTGCCTCTGCTCGGGCCCTCTCAGCACCAGCTGTCCCCCGGGTCACCTTAACTATGCTCAGCAGTCCCGGGTGGTCCCGAGGCTTCTGGGGACGGTTCCCCAGGCCATTGCCGTCTAAGGCAGCTGCGCAGGTTGTGGCCAGCCTGGGAGGGTTGGGGGGGGCAGTTGTTCTGGAAACGACCTCCTCAGCCAGGCTGCTGGTTGGTGGGTTTCCCAGCATTTCATCACACGAGGATTGCCCCGCGAGCCACCTACGTGCCTGCCGCCTGGACTCGGTGGAGAACGTTCTGCTGTGCTGGGGCCGGGCCTTGCAGAGCCTGAAAGCGATGGCTCAGAATTCCCTTGGGCGGCTTGTCCGATTCAGTCCTGACACACAGCGTGGGAGGGGACAAGAGGCCAGGGGGCTTTGGGGGACTCTGCGGGCCGGCAGCAATCCCCTGGGAGGTGGGGGGCTCCCCCGGGCGCATTCTGGAGGTGGGGAGAGTAAGGGTTACGGTGGCTGCAGCGTAATTAGGAAGCAGCACTTAGGACTCTGATTTCCATTTTTGAAGTCAAGTGACAGGAAGGGAGTTGAGTGAGGCCAAGGGAGTGTGCAGTCGAGTGCTTCTGGGCGTGTTTGCTGCCGGCTTCATGGAGCCCTTAGGCCTCACGCTCCCCAGGCCTCACTTGTGGAAGGTGTACGGTTCGTGGAATTCTGTATCGTCACAAGCTTGTGCCAGCATAACAGCGTCTAGTTTCAGAACGTTCCATCACCCCCGAAAGAAGCCCCTTACCCACTCGCATCTCCTCCCCCGGCCCCCACGAGCCCCCTTCCTGTCTGTGGAGGGGCCTGGTCTGGGCGTGTCACACGCGTGAGCTCGCATCCTGTGGGGCCTCCTGTGTCTGGTTCCCTCCCTGCGCATCGTGGGCTCAGGGTCTGTCCCCGGGACGGCATGGGTCAAAGCTTTGCTCCTGCTCACAGCCGTGTGTCCCAGTGTAGTGGACCGCATTGTTTTTGCGGCTCACGGACACAGGCCACCCAACAGCAACTTTCACAGTATTTTTGTGCCCAGCTTCTCCTTTTCTAGGGACAGACCCTCACCGCTGGGGTGTCTTGATTTTCTCCAAGGGTAGAAACCTCCCTACCCCGCTCCCATCTGTGTCCCCGGGCCCTTGCTCTGTCGCTCCCCGCACCGACTCCCAGATGGCATCGCGGGTGTTCAGCTGTGGCCCTGTCCCAGCAGGGAGGAGTGGCGGGCCGTGCCAGGCCACCTTGGCCTGCCAGCACCTCCCCCAGCCCCGGCCCTCATGCCCGTTTCAGGACAGGGGACAGAAGGCGAAAGTCCAGCTGCCAAACCTGGCCCTGGCCAGCTGGGTGGAAGTCAGGGGTCAGCTACCCCCAGCTGGTCGTCTGGTCTGGGCAGCACTTGGGGCCTGATGCTGCCCTCACCCGCGGCTCCGCGCATGGTCACGCCGCCAGCCTTGCTGCTGGTCAGCACTGCCCGCACAGCCTGCCTGGGCGCCGCGCGGCAGGGGTTGTGACTTTGGCACAGCCTGGAAGCAGCACTGTGCCAGATGTGTGACTTCGCAAAAAACGCTCCTGTTCGTTTTGGCATTTTGCTTTGTTTTGTTTCGTTAACTCACGGGAGGCTCAGAGAGAAGCTGCTTTCCCCAGAAAGCGAGCCTAGCAGCAGGGAGCCCACCGGGGCGCCTCCCCTGCTCTGGGCCAGTGTCAGGGGCAGGATACTCGGCCGACGCCTGCCTCACCCGTTTTGTCTCGGCCCACGCAGGTCACGGGACAGACAGCCGGCCGGCCATGGCCATCTTCGAGCTGCTGGACTATATTGTGAACGAGGTGCGTACCTGAGGCCCCTCTGGCTTGGCTTCACGTGGGCAGGTGAAGCCTTTGGACTAGGAAGTCGCTACCCAGAGGAAGGGGTGCCACACGGAAACTGGATGGGGTTGGGGAGGAGTCGGGACGGGCAGGACCTCCCGATGGCCAGTCATCGGGGTAGGAGCGCGGCCTTCCTGCTGTGCCGCACGAGTCCCACTTCCCAGGAGGCGCTCACGTGCCCGTGTGTGTGCATGTGTGCGCGCACGTGTGGGGATGGGGGGAGTAGAGACAGCCCCATAGTCCAACTGCGGGACACCCCAGCCCCCCGGCCCAAGCTGCCCCCCACCCCCGGGAGCTTCCACACATCTCGGAGTCCTTGCACGCACAGTCACAAATGACCCCCGTCCCCAGGGAAAGCTCGGGGCAGGAGGCGTGGCGGGCCCGACACCCCAGATCTTCCTCACCACTGTGTAAGCAGGTAGTGGGGTGTTTCTGTCGTAGATGTCGCAGGATGGGAGCAGCCTCCTCTGGCTGCGGCTGGAAAGGGACACAGTGGGACCTGTCCCCAAAGCCCGCCCTCCCCGCCTGGCCGTGTTGCCTCTCCTAGGCCTCCTTTGGGCCGAAGTATGCTTCCGGGGGGTCCTTTGGAGTCAGGGCAGAGAAAGGGGATGGCGTGTGGCACTGGCTTAGCGTAGGGTGGCGGGGTGAGTGGCCTGGAGCAGGCTGGTGGTGACAGAACAGGACAGGCCGGCTCTGGTGACACAGCTCGCCTGGCACCTGCAGCCACACCTAGGCCCAGCAAGCCCGTCCTCCCAGGAGCCCGCCGCCACCTCCCACCCCTGCCTGGAGGGGGGCCCCTTGGGTCTCACCGGGCAGTCTGCCCGCTGCCTTCCCTGACGGGGGCCTGACCCTGCACCTGCCTGTGCCCACCCCAGCACCTACGCATGGGGCCAGGCTCCTTGGGCCTCTGGAACCGGTTGCCTCACACCCCACCCCTTCCCTCAATGGTGCAGACCCCCGGCTGGAGATGGGTGGGCCCTGTTCTACTCCCTAGAACCAGCTGTGATCCCAAAACCAGAACTTTCCAAAGAGAACCCCAGATGAGCCTGAGACCAAATTGGCAGGACGGGCCACAGGTCCTGTGGGGAAGCTGCCAAAAGGCAGGGGTCAGTTGGGGGGGCCTCCGCCTCTGGCAAGGGGAAGGGACTAAGGCCAGGAGAGGTGCCTCTTGAGGGCCCCCCAAAAGTGCTGGACTGTCCTCATGGATTCAGGCCCGGAAGCACCTTCTCCCCAAGATTCTGGAACCTTCTTCAAGCATCCAACCGCCACCTCTCTGCTCTCTCCTACAGCCGCCTCCCAAGCTCCCCAGTGGCGTCTTCACCCAGGATTTCCAGGAGTTTGTAAATAAATGGTAAGGTGCCACCACCCCCAGCACGGTCTTGGGGCGGGCCAGGGCAGGATGCGATGCCACCAGAGGCCCCGCCTGCCTCCCGGGACAGCTCCCACACCCCGGCCCCGGCCAGGTCTACACTTCCTTCCTGGTCCTGGGCCAGGTCCCCCTTCCTGGATCAACGGCAGGACTGCCCGTGGGCGGTGGCATCCGGGGGCACCTGCAGCTCACCTGAGAACCCAGATAGGTTCCCTTTCCAAGACTGCTGCGTCGTGGTGTCCATCTGCTGTCCCCATCCTGTCTCCAAAGCCCAGAACAAACCAGGATTTCAGGCTCTTTGGAAATGACGCCATTCCCGCCTGCTTTCCGCCAGCAGGCCTCCCGGTTTCCTAATTCCTCGAGCCCTGTAACCCACTAGCTTCCAAACAAGCCTTCCAAGTCGGGTTCTGGCAAGTGGCCAGCTGTTCGCAGTGCGTCAGCATGGGCCTGGGGCGAGCAGGCTCTGGCGTAGGAAGGGGGCCTGGGGCCACCCCCTCACCTTGAGGGCAGTCCTCCAGGTCAGGGCGGGTGGAGTCTGCCGGCCTCATTGCTGCCTGGGGACTGCATCCCACATGGTAGCAAACCCACTCCCAGTGGTGAAGGGACCACTGGCCCTTTGCACGACCACCGGCGAGCACACTGTCACACCAACCAGCGGTGTGTGTAAATGTTTTTCTACACCTTGCGTTTTTTTTTTGGTGAACAGCCACCGTTTGACTTCGGGCTGGTTTGAGCAACTGTCTTTAGGAGCAGTTCTGCTTTTTTGAAGGAAAAAGTTCCATTTTGGCATTCAGATTCCCAGATCAGGGGGGTTTATTTGCTGTTGCTGCTTGGCCTCAGACTGAGCAGTGGCTAGGAGTCCCCACAGCCTTTCCCCTTCCTTCTCGTCCTGGTGTCAGACCCTTGCCCTTTCCTCCCCTGGGGTCCTGCCTTCACCCCTGCTCCTTGTCGTGATCGGCATCAGCTGGGCCAGGCGCAGGGATGGGGCTGACCTGTCCTGGTTCAGAATGTGGGGTCCCATGGCCGCTGGCTAACTGCCCTGCGTCGTCTCCCCCGTTCTCTCTCTTTCTCTCCAGCCTAATAAAGAACCCAGCGGAGCGAGCAGATCTGAAGATGCTCACGGTAAGTGGCCCCAGGGGCACGGGCTCCCCCCGGGGAGAGGAGAGACCCCAGGCAGCCCTCAAGCGGCTCTGCCGTCCTGCACGGCGTGTCCCCCCAGAGAGCCCCTGTCTGTGGTCTCCTGGCTCCACTAGTGGGCGGGTCTAGAGCGGCTATGGCGCTCTTGGCTCCTGGAGGCGTGGTCAGGGGTGTTCCTGGGGCTGGTGGGCCCCATAGGCTGGGGAGACCCAGGGTTGCCAGCCTCCCTGTCAGTCCCAGGGTTGTCATCTGATGTCCTTGAGAACCAGGGTGGGCGTTGAAACTCCCCTTCCCCTAGCAGGGCAGGGGACACGGGGCAGTGAGGCCACTGGCGCATTCAGTCCCCTCCACTGCCTGCTCTTATCCCCACGGCCCTGCCACGCCTGCGGCAGCCTGCCCTTCACCCACCTCCACGACACGAGACCTTGTGAGTCCCGGGCGCTGGGCCCCCGTTGTGGCGCGGCAGAACGTGAGCCTTTTACTCAGTGTCAGGACGCAGCCTTTCCAGGAAGGGAGTCTCGGCCTTCCTGCCTCCTTCACAGTCTCCACCTCAGGGCCTTTGCACAGGACAGTCCTATTCCCCGGGGGACACATCCTGTGGCCCTCTCGGCTGGCTTGTCCCCATCCTGGGGTCTCTGCTTTGGCACCTCCTGTGAGGCGTCCCCAGGCACCTTATCCAGTCTTGCCTTCTCTGTTAGTTTCGGTGACAGCCAGTGTTTCCTAGTCATGGGCACCACCGAGGGCACCATGTGGGAAGGGTCTGTGTGCCCCGGTGCCAGCAGAGAGTTCCAGTTATACGTGTTATAGGCACGTGTGACGCCACCAATATGTGTACAGATAAGTGATCTAGACGAGCTCCTCAGTGTTGAGGACCCCATGGGGAACCCCAGTCTTTCTGCCCCAACTTAAACCACTTCCCGTGGGGCCTACTGACCCAGACCGTGGGAGTCCTGCCACCCAGGTGGGCGTCTCGTGGAGGCCTGCACCCCTCCCGTGCCCCCCAAGCCCCCATGGCCACCCCTGCCCTGCACGCCCTTGGGGACAGCCTTGCTCACGCCCCCCAGCCTTCAGGAGGGAGCTGCCAGTGTCCCGTCCTGTGCAGCTGCCGCCGGCCCCACGTGGCTCTCACAGTTCTGGAAACGAAACAGAAGGCTGAGTTCTGTTCAGCCCCGGGAGCCCAATGTCAGGGCCTTGGGAGGCTCTCCTGGCCCGTGGCTGCCGGAACAGACAGAACGTGTTGGGGACTTACTGTCCTCGCAGACGCTTCTCCCGTTCCAGATCCGGTGTTCTCTCCCGGGGGCGACCGTGGGGGACAGCGGGTGGTGTCTGGGCACCTTGCGGGCCTCACGATGGGGGTGCTCTGGGCGTCGAGGGGCCGGGGGCAGTGCCGTCCCCCTCAGAGCGTGACTGGCCCCACATGGGCCGTGCTGGGCCGTGACCGGGGCTGACGAGCCCACCTCACCTGCCACCCCGTGAGCTGCAGTGGGCCGGCCGTGGCCTTCCTGACGCGCCTCTCCTCCCTCCAGAGCCACGCCTTCATCAAGCGCTCCGAGGTGGAAGAAGTGGATTTTGCCGGCTGGTTGTGTAAAACGCTGCGGCTGAAGCAGCCCAGCACACCCACGCGCACGGCCGTGTGACGGGGTCCTGCGGGTGACCTGCCCGCCGGGGTCCTGCGGGTGACCTGCCCGCCGTCCCACCCGCGCCCCGCCCCTCCCGCTCAGGCCGGGCCAGGCCAGCGCCTCCCCTCCCCGGCCCGGCCCGCCTCTGCCTCCGCCGTCCGTGGAGCCGCCCGCACACGCCGTGGGGACACTGAGCCTTGCTCCCGCCTGTCCCAGCCGGTGTGGCCTCCGGTCCCCGGGAAGGGTGACGGGTGACGCTGCTCGCGGGGTCTTCTCAGACCTGCTTCTTAGGGTTAAAACAAAACAGGGAAAGAAAACGCAAACCGTGCCCAGTGTACTCCTTGTTCGTTTGTTGCGGGGGGACGGGGGACGGGGGTGCGGATGAGCCTCTGGCTTAGCCCCAGGCCCGGAGAGCTCCCCGTGAGCCCCCTGCCCACCTGGGGGCAGCGTCATGGGGTAGGGGAGGCACCGGGAACTGGCTTCGCTCTGTTTCCAAGGGATGCAGCGTCAAGGGGGACCCTCTAGACCTCGGTGTCTGTCTTTCACCAGAGAAGGAGCTGCCACAGCCCCGCACTCCTCTGTCGCTCCCCTCGCCGGCGCCCGCCCCTGGAGGTGGGTCCCAGCGCCCATTGCTGGCCATGGGTTCCGCTCCCTGCTCCGTCTTGTCTCGCCACTGACCCGCCTGTGACGTGCCCCTAGGAGGCACCTGCTCACCACCTCCTGTGCTGCAGGGGCCGCCCTCCCGGCCCTCAGTGCAGGTGCTGAGCTGACACTTGGCAGAAGGGAAGCAGCGGGCTTCCAGGCGTGGTCGGGAAGCCCCGCAGACCCGCCGGTGAGCCTGCGCCGTCCCGCGCTTGCAGGCCGTGGCTCTTTGTGTCCCCTCTGCTCGCCCAGGGCGCGTCCCTCAGGCCCTCCAGCAGGTCAGCCACAGTTGCCAGGCAGGGAAACGGTGAGGGTGTGGTGGTCCCAGTTCCTCTGTCCGTCGCGTTGTACACATGGCCCAGGACCCAGGGCTGGGCCACTGCGGCTGGAAAGCAGGGCCCCCTCTGAAGACGGGGGAGCCTCCCCCTGGACGCCGTGGCAGGTCACGGGGCCCAGCTGCTCTGCGGGACATGGCCGGCGGCCAGCCCTCTGTTTCTGGAGGCCGCCCTTCTAGTCTCCTGCCTTGTTTCCTGCGGACCCCAAAGAAGAGACAAGTTGCCGGCTCCTGTGCCAGCGTCGCAGGTTTCACCACGCTAGTCCCCAAAGTCTCTCCTGGTTGAGAGGAGAATAAGGAAGGTCCTGGAAGTCCGCCGCTGTCCCTCTGTGGGGCCGGGAAGGTGGGTCAGCGTCTGGGCGGTGGGGTCCAGCGCGGGCCACCAGGATGGGCCACACCTTGGGGCCTCTCCCACCCACGCCTAGCCGCAGCCGCTGAGCCTCCAACAAGCGGCTGCCATTTTCAAGGGGTAAGAGACCACGGTGGCTGCGTCCTGAGGGCTCGGGGAGGATCGGGAATCCGTGGGGAGGCCAATTCCGGAGCAGGATGTCTCCAGGCTCAGGACCCCAGGGAGGTCGGGTGCCGCCCCAAGGCTTCCGCTCTGCGCTGCCACAGGCTGGACTGCAGAGAAGTGGGTCCTTCTCTTCCATGTCTGCCCCAGACCAGGCTTCTGGGAAGCCAGGGGCTCACGAGAGCCTCGGGGACCTAGACCAGCGCCTCCGGGGCCTCCTCCCCACTGCACACTCCGGGCTCTCCGCCGGCCAGACCTGATGGCGGGGGCTCCTCGGCGAGAGGGCAAGGCTCCTTGGAAGTCCTGTAGGAGCTGGTGGCTTTGGTGTCTCCTGACCTGGGGGTCGGGACACAAGGTGGCCCTTGGGAGAGAGGGAGCGTTTTGTGCAGCCACGTTGAGGTTTCTTGGCTCTTCTAGAAGAATCTCGACACCATCAAGTACGGGAGCCCCAAGGGAGCCCCCCACCTCCACGTTCGGGGGCCCCTGCAGACACACCCGTGACCCGGGGCACCCCCTCTGCCTGCCCTCTGTCCAAACAACCAACAGCAAAGGTGTCAGAGCTCCGCAGTCTTGTGCAGCGAACTGTTCTCGTCCGTCCGCGCCCGCCTTCCTCATCCTGCTCCCTGCGTCCCCCGAGGGCGGGCTCTGTCCCTTCGGCACCGTTTGTGCCGCGGAGTCCTGAGAGGACCCGGACGGCCCGCTGGGGCCCCTGGCCCTCCCAGGAAAGCCTACCTGCACTGCACGGGCCCGCGCTCCCTTTCCGCAGGGCACAGGCCTGAGACCCGGCAAGGTCGTGGCACGCCGTGCCAGCCCCAGCCTGATGCCCCGGCAGCCGCGTCTAGGCCGGGGACAGGCCGGGGAACGTAACCTGATGGTAGGTTTTATTCGCCCCAGTAGCAGCAAATTACCGCTTTTATTTTGTAACCGACACGAGAGATGAGCAGTGTGGTCTTTTAGGTTCTTGTGTTTCTTCTTCCACGGAGCCTTTGGAATCTGGCATGTTTTTTGCCCTCCCAGCACCCCTCAGGCCGGCGTGGTCACATCTCGGGGCCCAGGGGCCACGCGTGGCTAGAACTGCACGGCATAGGCCCAGCTCTGCTCCGCTGTGTCGGCTCGAGCTGTCCGCCCGCTGGGTCTTACCTGGGGACGCAGGGCCATGTCCAGGACATCTGGGGTGGTCACGCTGGGGGCTCCTGGCCTGCGGTGGACGGGGACCAGGGGCGCTGCTCAGCCCCCACCGCACCCTGGGTGGCCCCGCAGAGAAGGATTCCCCGTGGCCACGGTGGGGTGGGGGGACTCTGTACACACTAGACATCAGAGTAGATCCCCAGGGGTTGGGTACAGCCCAGGTGACCCTGGTGTCTGTGAGTCACCCCCTCTCCCCCACTCGGTGTGTGTTTAAGCTCCGCGTGGGGCTCGAGCTTGGGAGGTCAAGAGCCGCGTGCTCCAGGCGCCCCCAGTGTGCGCCTTTAAATGTGTGCGGCTCCCAGAACCTCTGCAGTCGGATGACGGTGGAAGGCAGTGACTTGGGGGGTCGGTTGAACCCCCAAACCAGGGTCTCACCTGGGGCTGACTTGCCCCGCAGGGGACACGGTCCTGTCTGGGGACCTCTGTGGTAGTCACACTGGGGAGCTCCTGGCGTTGAGGCAGTGGGGCCAGGGGTGCTGCCCCGCCCCCACAGCGCCCGAGGACAATCCAGCCCTAAACCCCACCCCAGTTCAATGCCCCAAGAGGCAGAGGCCTCTGTGCCCCAGCCAGTGGACTTCTCGTGGCCGGAGCTGGGGGCCCCGTGCGGCAGGAGGGATGTGGGCAGAGGGGCCCCAGAACCTTCTGGAAAGTGGGGAGTCCAGAGCAGGGTGCTCAGCCAGCCCTCGGGGCAGAGGTATGTGCTGGGCAGGAAGCCTCAGGTCAGAGGCGGAAGTCGGCCTCTCTCTGTGGGCCACAGACTCTGGGTTAACAGAGGTCAGAGGAAACTGCCACAGGGTTTCCCAGAACGCAGGGTCCAAGCAGGAGTGGGGTGGGGAGGGGCCCCCTCAAAACGAAAGCCGCGGGGACCCTCCAGGCCCCGCCCCTCTGGGGGCTCGAGCCGCCCAGGTGTGAGCCCCGGGGCTGCCCGGCCAGGTGCGCGAGGAGGAGGACCGACCTGGTCGGCCGTCCCCATGGCAACCGAGGAGGAGGAAGGAGGGCCGGAGGGAGAGGCCTGGGCCCCACCGCAGCGTGAACCGAGGCCCGGCTGTCTCGGGTTTCCGGCTCGGGCTTCCCAGGGGACAGAGGGAGGCCGAAGAGCAGCCCTTGGAGAACCAGGGGCCTCAGGTGAGGGAGGAACTCGGGCCCACAGCCCTGCCCCTTCCCCTGGGACACCCACATCACTGTCCCCCTGGGTCTGTGGCCCCGTTCCCTCCCCGCCCCCGCCAGCAGGAGGGGGTTCCTCCCTGGAGCCCAGAGATGGCGCCTGCCCCTCCCCCCCGAAGGAGCAGACCCTCTAGGGCAGCCCGAATCCCTTCTCCCTCCACCCTGGCTACAGCCCGGAATGTGGGCAGCACAGTTCTCTGACCCCAGAGGGTCCCGCCTCCCCCAGGACAGACGCCGGTCATCCTGCCCTCGCCGGAGCCATGCTTTCTCTTGACTCTGTCACTGTCTTTTCTGTCCCCTGGTGCCCTATGGCAGGGCCTGCAGCCTGGCCGGAGGCTGAACACCGCTCACGGAGCCCTTGAGGCTAAAGGCAAAGCGACAGGAACCGTGAAGGGGGGTCCCGAGGGCCGGGCAGAGCGCACCCCAGCAGCGGAACTCGCATAGGCCCGGGCTCGGAGGGCCGCCGAGGGTCCCGGGCAGAGGGCGTCCCCAGCAGGGCAGCCTGCACAGGCCCTGGAGATCTGCCGGGCGTCCCTCAGCAGTCAGCGCTCCCCTGGACGTGGGAAGGGACCTGGGCTCAGAAGAGGGTCACCCCCTGCCCCCACTGTGCCCAGTGTTGACCGACCCTTTTGGGTGACACAGTGGGAAACAGGACAGGACGTTGGCCAGCAGGGGAAACAGAAGCCTATTAATGCTGCAACCCCCCACTGGCCTTGGGTGCAGGACTGGGTGGTGGCCGCGCTGGGAGCCAGGTCAGTTGGGCGTCTGGCTAAGACACTAGTCGTTTGTGCCAGGGACAGCTGCCGCCCGCGAGCCAGGCAGTAAGCTCAGACAAACAGGTTTAGGAAGCTGAGTTCATACGGAGCAGGACGCGCAGATTACCCCACACGGGGGTCCAGCCCCGACTGTCGCTGTCCTCTTTTGGGGCCACAGCAGTGATGCGGGAGCGCATGTCCAGGTTCAAGGGGGAGCCCCGGGGAAGCAGACCTCAGATTGCAAAGAACGTCACAGAGCTGGGTCCTAAAGGGCAGGGCGAGGCCTTGGCCTAGAGATCCCATGGTGACCCCCCGCACGGCCTGTTCTGGGGTCCAGCCCTTAGAGCCACAGAGACCCTAGCTGGGGGGCCTGCCTCTTGTGGAGGTAAAGGCTAGCCCCTGAGAAGCTGTCCTGGGCCCCCCTCTTCCCCCAAAGGACCAAGCCCACCTGACTTGGCGTCCTCTCCCTGCACACGTCCCATTCTGCTTGCCTCTGAGCCTTTGCACACTCTGTTCCCTCTGCGCCTGCCGAGCTCCTGCTCACTGATAGTTGGGCATCTGCTCAGGATTTGCCTTCTCAGGGAGGCCACCTCTGCTTCCCTCACCCCTGTAACCGTCCTGTGTGGCTGCAGTCACCCCTTCCACTCATGTACAAGCTCACACGGGGGGCACTGGCCATCCCCCTGCCCTGACCGCCATCTCCTTCCAGGGACAGGTTTGGATTTTTTCACAGGGACCCGCGTTTCTAAACACAGTCAAATCACCCCTGTGCCCATTGGCCCCAGGACCCAGGGTGCAGACCTAGGGCCTACCCACGGGTCATGGGGTGGGGGGAGGAGAGGGGACAAAGGGGAGGGGTACAAGGGAAATGCACATTTCTCACTCTTGCTCCCTCCCTGTCTGTGCACCTGCTGCTCCCTGTTCTGGAAGCTTCTCTCATCTCCCCTCTCCACCCCCAACTCCTCAAACTTCAGGCTCAGGACAGACCTCCCCCCAATTCAGGGCAGCCTGCTCCTTCCCCCCGCCCACAAGGGCCACCAGACCTTCCAGGGACCTTCAGCATCACTGAAGATGACCCTCCCATCTCCGTGCTCTTGGACTTGGCAGTGGGCTCTGCAGCAGGACAGGAGACAAAAACACAGGTGCGCTTGGACTGATCAAAATAAAAAACCTGGGTGCGTGAAAGGGCCCCATCAAGAGACAAGCCACAGGGGGAGACCGGTCTGGCATCCAGAGAGCATGAAGAACCCTTACAGCTCAACGACCCAAAGACTGTCGTCCCAGTTACAAAGCAAGCAGGGGTTTGGACGGGGACACTGGACCTCGTTCCCCATGGGTGACACGCAGATCTGGGCTGGATTTCTGGCCGGTCCACAGAGGGGCAGGGCCCCAGCCCCAGGACCCAGGAGGCGCGTTGGCAAAGCCCAGGCCCAGGGTCCTGGGGTGGGGGTCAGGAGGGATGCCTGAACGAAGCCCTAGGTGTGCTGTCTCCTGTCTTCACCCCTGAAGAGTAGGAAGTGACTCCCTGTGTGACTCCGACTCCCCCATCCTCCTTCCCCTGCCCTGCCTCTCCCCTCCCTTCCCTGCCCACAGCAGCCCAAGGGTCCTCCCCTTTAAAGGGAAGGGGCCACTTTCCAGACCTGTGTTCCCAGCATGCCCGGCCCCTGTGCTGTCAGCCAGCACTGAGGGATGCCCCTGAGTTTTGGGGAGCCCCGGGGGCTGGGGAAGGGCTGGGGAAGGGGTTCCAGAGCCCAGCAGAAACCTGGAGAGCCTGGGTGCCAGAGCCCCCCAGGGGCTCTCCTCCTCTCCCTGCATTTGGTGATGCTTGTTACCCCACAAAACACAGGGTCCCCGAGCATCACTTACTGCCGGTGGACTCGCTGGCCAGAACCTGCCATGGGCACCTTAACGCCTGCCCTGGTTCACAGCAGCGCGACTCAGGGGAGCCCAGAGTAGAAACAGGCCAGACGCCCACCGACTGAGAAGCAGACACACAGTGTGTCGTCCCCCCTCCCTCCGCCGCGCGCTGCCCCGGGGACAGACCCCGAGCCCACAACGCTCAGGGAGGGAGGGACCCAGACACAGACGGCCACACGGGGTGTGCGTCCATGCGGCACGCCCAGACCAGGCTCCCCCACGGACAGGAAGGGGACTCGTGGGGGTCGGTGCTGGGGTGGGACTGGTGGTGGGGACAGGGCCTCGTGCTGGGGCAATGGAATGTTCCAGAATTGGTAGTGGTAGTGGTTGCACAGCTGAGTGAATGTACTAGCAACTAGTGAACTAGACACGTGACGTTGGTGAGTGAGTGAGTTATATCTCAATGAAGCTGTTCTTAAAAACAACGAGCCGGGCGCCTGGGTGGCTCAGTGGGTTAAGCCGCTGCCTTCGGCTCAGGTCATGATCTCAGAGTCCTGGGATCGAGTCCTGCATCGGGCTCTCTGCTCAGCAGGGAGCCTGCTTCCCTCTCTCTCTCTGCCTGCCTCTCTGTCTACTTGTGATCTCTCTCTCTGTCAAATAAATAAATAAATAATCTTTTTTTAAAAAATAAATAAATAATAAAAGAAAAAATTAAAATAAAAACAATGAGCCAACCTGTCCCCCTGGCACACACGCTGCCTGTGTTGCCCGCGCCACGATATTGACAGAGGCCGCGCATGACTCCCCAGTCCTGTCTGGCAAGTCCTTTTCAGACCATGAGCCTGTGCTGCGGAAAGAGGGGAAAGGCCCCCGGGTCCTGCCCTGGTGTGGCTCTCAGCCAGGCTCCGAAGGCTGTGGATCCCCTGTCCGCACAAGGGCAGCAGGGACGCGCACCACCCCCCACCCACTGCTGCCCTGGGGCTAGGGGAGCACTTGGCGCAAGGAACAAGGCCACGCCCATTTCACAGATGAAAACACCGGGTCCCAGAGCCGGGCAGGTGTGCCAGAAAGCCGGCGGAGCCGCTGGGCTTCCAGCCTGGGTCTGCCAGACAGATGCCACGGCAGGTGGTCTCGGGGACACCGTCCTGTCCCCCACCGACACACGCACATCCAGACCCTGACTCAGACCACACGGAACCTCCTTCCTAGTGGTTTCTGGGCCAAAGGGTCCCCTGCCGGGGAAGGTCAGCTGACCCGACATCCCATTCGCCCTGCACCTTGCCCCACCCGCGCCCACTGGGAACGCAGTGGGGCTGTCCTTGACGTCAGCCGGCGGAGGGACTCTCAGCCTGGCTCAGGGGGGTGGGCTTGCCAAAAGGAGCTCAGAGGGAGGAGGTGGCTGGCCCCGCCCACAGCCAAGTAACAAACTTGACCTTGACCCCTTGACCTTGACTCCAGGAGAGAGGAGAATCCCCAGGCCAGGAGGAGGGCGGGGCGTGGGGGCTGCCGGAGGCCGTGACCTGGGACCCGGCTGCGGCGGAGGCGGCGGCTGCCGGCGGACCCCGTGGCCCACCGAGCCTCCGGTGCGCTCTCCGTCCCTCGCTCTGCCTCTCTTCTCCTGCAGGAAAGTGAAACCAAAGCGCCTGCCTCTGGCCCAGCCCAGGGAGGGTCGGGGACAGCGGCGGCTGCCGGCCCACGTGGCAGGCGCAGGACGGAGGGAGGAGTGGCTACGCCAACTGCGGTGATTTTAAATAAAGAACCGGGAGCAGAAATGCAGCCGCGTTCTCCGGACGCCCCCGTCCCCGCCCTGCGGACTGGTCTCCTCTGGTCGCGGCCTCCCGCAGGGCTGCGGACCGGACCAGGACCCGCCCGCTCCTTTTGGGGTCCCGCAGGGGAAGCGGATCCCCCGGGACCATCTCTGAGGCCCTGAGTGGAGACGGCTGCCTGGGGGCAGCAGGGCAGTGGGCGGTGGGGGGGGGGCAGAGGGAGGCTCAAGTCCTGGGTTGTCCTGGGCCACGGGGCAAGTCTTCCTTCCCTGCAGAGCGCAGAGAGGGAGAAGCTAGGACCACGCTCGGCAGCACAGGACTGACCTTAGACCCAGGCCAGACTTTATCCCCATCGGCAGTGTGGCCATTTGGGGCCTGATCATTGGGCGGGGGTGGGGGGGTCGTCCTGGGCATATGGGGCAGCATCCTTGCCCCAATTCCTCGATGCCAGGAACACCCTGAGTGTCACCCCCACTGATGTCCCCAGATGGCAGCCTCTGCCTCGGGAGGGAGCCCCGGGCGGGGGTGGGGGAATCAACCTCCCTCATGTGACCCACGGCCCTCAGCAAATTCTTACAATGTGAAGCCAGGCCGGGGAGAGAGGGGCAGACATAGTGCTCCCAACCAGCTCCCGTCCAGGTTCTGAGAGGCCCCAGGGTCCTCGTCCAGCCTGGAAGTGCGGGGGCGTCCAGGGCGCAGGCAGAGAGAGGGGCCAGTGGGAGGCATCCTCGGGGAGTGGCGGGCGGCAAGGCCCATTGCACAGATGGGAATACTGAGCTGCAGAGTCAGGACCGCAGTGGTGCCTGGAAAGCCCCCCTCCTCCACCTTGTGGGCCAAGTCTAAACAGCCTGTGTGGGGCACCCTGGCCTCCCAGGCACACGGAGGCCAGGCTTCCCCCCAGCCTCCGTGGGTCCAGGGGCTGCCGGTCTGCTAGGAGGCTACAGGGTGCTGTCCTGGGAGAGGCTTCTGGGCGCTTCCAACAGCTGCGGCTGCCGAGCAGGTAGCGCCTTCAGACTGCACACCTGGTTTGACCACCCTGGGCTGTGGGTTCAGTGTTAGCTCTGGCCCCGAGCGCGGGCCGGTGAAGCCCGAGGACCTGGGAGCAGCCCTGGCAGGAGGCGGCTTCACCCTTGGCGGGGGTGGGGGGGGGGGGGGGTGGGGTGGGGGGCTGCTGGCGGCAGCCCGCCTTCCTCGTGCCCGCACACAATCCCGGGATCCACGGGCACCCGTGGCCTGCAACGTCCCGGCCCACAAATTCAGCGCTGCGGCCCCAGCGGGACTCAGAGTCTGAGGGTGGTGGGCCGTGGGGGGGGGGGAGGGCTTGTCTCTGTACTTGTGGGCAGCAAGGTGCCCCTTCTTTTTTCCTAATGTCCTTACTTGTCAGACCGAAAAGGCCGCCCTCTGTGCAGTTGGACCCTGATATTCTTTGCTTTCCTTCTTTTTCGTCTTTAAAAAAAAAGATTAGAACTCTTGATATTTTTATTGTGTAAGATACACATAAGTCACCATCGTAACCGTCGGTAAGTGCTCAGCTCCGCGACGTGAAGGACACTCACCCGTCCTGCAGTCACCCCCACCCTCCACCTCCAGAACTTTCCATCCCCCCCCCCCCCCGGAAACTCTGTCCCCACGAAGCACGGACTCCCCACCCCTGCCCCAGCTCCGGCTCCCACTGTCTCCTCTGTGTGGACGCGACTCCTCTGGGGCCCTCCTGGGAGTGGGGTCCTGCGGGATGTACCCTTCTTTTTTTTTTTTTAAGGTTTTATTTATTTGTTAGAGAGAGAGAGATACAGAGCGCAAGCACAGGCAGACAGTGGCAGGCTAGAGGCAGAGGGAGAAGCAGACTCCCCGCTGAGCAAGGAGCCCAATGTGGGAATCGATCCCAGGACGCTGGGATCATGACCTGAGCCGAAGGCAGCCGCTTAACCAACTGAGCCACCCAGGCGTCCCGGGATGTGTCCTTCTGGGTCCGGCTGCTCTCACTGAGCCCGCGGTCCTTGGGGTCCCTCCACGTCGTGGCAGAGGTCAGGGTCCCTCCCTTCCTGAGGCTGGACCGTGTTCCTGTGTGGGGACAGGCCGCAGCGCGTGTGTCCATCCATGCACAGATTCCTTCAGGGTGCTCGCACCTTTGGG
This sequence comes from Neogale vison, assembly GCF_020171115.1. Lineage (NCBI taxonomy): Eukaryota > Metazoa > Chordata > Mammalia > Carnivora > Mustelidae > Neogale > Neogale vison. The sequence continues at coordinate 221,669,693 of NC_058096.1, forward strand.
CAACTACAAACATGGGTGTGCAAACACCAACATAATTTTAGGAATTGAACTTTGCTCTGGGGTCTCTGACTTAGGCCTCTGCGGCCCTGTTGGCACTTTGGAACTGGACCTGATGAGTCTGGTGGAAGGGCTCCCCTCAAGGCTTCCGGGAAATTCTCCAGGGGTTGCGCACATCTGCCTGCCAGGGACTAGAGAGCCCCAGGAAATGTGCAAGACAGTAGGCGGAGGCTCAGAGGGGACCAAGGGCTGGTCTGACATCCCTCCCTCGGGTACTTGTCCGCCCAGGGCTCCAGTTTTATCAGTGGGTCAAACATCCTGAGTATCAGCCTGCATGTCTCACTTCCTGAAACTCCTGCTGCAGGACATTTGCATCATCTCCCCGTATTTTCCTTCTATAAACAATGCTCAGTTGAACACCCTTGTAGCTACGTCTTAAAGCACAACCCAAAATATTTACTTTAGATACATTTTTTAAAAGATTTTATTCATTTATTTGACAGACAGAGATCACAAGTAGGCAGAGAGGCAGGCAGAGAGAGAGAGGGAAGTAGGCCCCCCGCTGAACAGAGAACCCGATGCAGAACTCGATCCCAGGACCCTGAGATCATGACCTGAGCCCAAGGCAGAGGCTTTAACCCACTGACCCATCCAGACACCCCTAGAAAGTGAATTTTAAAAATAGTGTCCTTGGGGTGCCTGGCTGGCTCAGTGGGTTAAGCTTCTGCCTTGGGCCCAGGTCATGGTCTCAGGGTCCTGGAATCGAGCCCTGTGCCGCGGAGCCTGCTTCCCCCCCTCTCTGTGCCCGCCTCTCTGCCTACTTGTGGTCTTTCTCTCTGTGTGTCCAATAAATAAATAAAATCTTAAAAAATAATTGCAGTAGGGGCGCCTGGGTGGCTCAGTGGGTTAAAGCCTCTGCCTTCGGCTCAGGTCATGATCTCAGGGTCCTGGGATCGAGCCCCACATCGGGCTCTCTGCTCAGTGGGGAGCCTGCTTCCCTCTCTCTCTCTCTGCCTCTCTGCCTACTTGTGATCTCTGTCTGTCAAATAAATAAATAAAATATTTAAAAAATAATAATAATGATCGCAGTAAATGATACATTGCACAGCTATTACATTTTAACCCTTTCTGGGTGTGCAGATTAGTGGCCTCCAACAGTGTCACGCTGGGGCTCGGCCCTGCTCCAGAACGTTCTCCTCCTCCCAGACTGGACCCCCATCCCCACACAGCAAGCTGGCTTTTGAGAGCCTGCGCGGAATCTTTACGGCCCTTCCAGGAAACTTGGTGTTCACGCGGGTGGTTTTTTGTGTGTGGTCCGCCTCGAATTCAGACATCGCTCTGTTCCCCCAAACGTGACTCCCAAACGGCCAATAAGCTCGCCTTCAACACCTCGCTCAAGTCACTGGTAAAACTGACAGGTGACAGTCAGATAGCTGGCCGGATAGGTAGATGTGTTCACATGGGGACACGCGCACGCATACATACCCACCTCGTCACGTTCAAGTCCCAACCTCCATCCGGGACCCTAGAATGTGACCTTCTCTGGAGAGACGGTTATGGAAGACGATCTGATTCGTTAACGCGAGGTGATGCTGGAGGAAAGTGGGGCCCCTAACCCAACAGGACTGCTGGCTTTATAAGAAGGGGACAGCTGGACACGGAGAGGCAGACCCACACGGAGGGAGGGCGCAGGGAAGCCATCCAGGACTACGTGGTTCCTGGAAGCCAGGAGAGAGAGAGGTCAGGACGCGGAGGCTTAGGAGGGAGCGTGGCCCCACCAACACCTTGACGTGGGACTTCCAGCCCCCAGAACTGAGATCCGGGCTACCGGGTCCGGGGAGCCCATCACGGCGGCCCTAAGAAAGCAGCTGATATATTTTATGGGGTCCATTCCAAGAGGAGGGGGGAGGGTCAGAGAGATCTTGGAAGAACATCATGCTGCTGGTTCTGAAAATGGAAGAAAGAGATCATGAGCCTTTTAAAAAAATAATCGTCTATATATTATTTATATATAATTGAGATCAAGAATAAAAATAAATGTTCACGCGCGCATGCACACACACACACACACACACACAGAGGCGGGTCCAGGAACAGGCCACGTGTACCCCGTTCTGTTTGCTGCCCTCCCCACCCTCTTCCTCCCTCCTGGGCACCATCCGGCTCCTGACCTTGCTGGCGTCCGGGGTCCCCTCTGCCTGTCTCCTTCTACGCTTTGATCTAAGAAGCCAGTGAAGACGTCCCCTTGGCTGTGACTTGTCCTCGGCGATTGCGGGAGGGTTCCTGATGCTTGCCGTTTTTGTCGTCGGCCTGTTTAAAGACAACTGCTCATTCTTCAAGCAAGGGTTTAGCGGCACGGCTCCCTCGGCAGAACCGTACCCTGAGCCCCGGGGATTAGGCAGTGAGCGGCCAGGCCTGTTCCCTGGAAACTGCTGGCTGGGATCGGACCCGCTTCTAGTCTCCCGCTGGCCTCCTTCTCTGCCCCCTTTGCTGGACTCTGGCATCGGGGTGCCTAGGGACGCCCTCTCTGTCCATGCCCCCTTGGGGGTGCCACTCAGCCTTCGAGCTGGGGAAGACCCACACCCACCCCCGTCGCTAGCACCAAGCCCACCCTCTCTCCCCGACACTCCTGATTCATCCACGGCCTCTGGACCCCCCGATGGACACGTCTCCATTGTGAAGAGGGAAAACGGAGTCACGGCTCATACCTCGCGCTCGCTGGTATGTGCCCAAACCCATGTGCCCCGGCCTGCCGCACGCCCCGTGAAACCCAGAAGCCCTTGGGGTTCTTTGCCTCCCACCCCCCGCCCCACCCGGACATCCAATGCAGCCTCCGATCTTCTCGACTTGACCTTCAAAGTAGACCCATTCTTCATTCTGCCACCGCTGTTTCCATCTGTGCTCCCCGGAGGCTCACGCTAGGTCCCCAGCGGGCGGCTCCGTGCTCTGCCCCGGGGTCAGACAAAGGGAACACGAAGGTGGACCATCATCTGCTTAAAATAGTGCTAACGCCTTCCCCTCACACCATTTTGGGGCACCTTTTCGTTTTTTAATGTTAATTTTTTAAAAATATTTTATTTGGGGCACCTGGGTGGCTCAGTGGGTTAAGCCGCTGCCTTCGGCTCAGGTCATGATCTCAGAGTCCTGGGATCGAGCCCCGCATCGGGCTCTCTGCTCAGCAGGGAGCCTGCTTCTCTCTCTCTCTCTGCCTGCCTCTCTGCCTGCTTGTGATTTCTCTCTGTCAAATAAATAAATAAAATCTTTAAAAAAAAAATATTTTATTTATTTATTTGACAGAGAGAGACAGCAAGCGAGGGAACACAAGCAGGGGGAGTGGGAGAGGGAGAAGCAGGCTTCCCGCTGAGCAGGGAGCCCGATGCGGGGCTCGATCCCAGGACCCTGGAATCATGACCTGAGCAGATGGCAGATGCCTAACGACCGAGCCACCCAGACGCCCCTTTAATTTTAATTTTTTGGAAGAAAAAATTTTATTCCTCAATAACCCCACGTAGATACTAACGGAATGTGCCATCCAGCAGGGACCACACAAGTTCCCAGACTTTGGAACCAGATCGAACTCGGCCACCCTCACAGCCTCCTACAGGGACACTTTTTTCTTTTTACTTTTTTATTATGATAAACTATCTATGGCAGAAAATTCACTATTTCAACCATTTTTTACCTGTATAAGTCCATGGCATTAAGCACATTCATGTTCTCACGCCACCATGCCCACCTTCTGTCTCCAGAACCTTCCATCCCCCCACACAGAGACTCTGTCCCCACGAAGCACGGACTCCCCACCCTCTGCCCCAGGCCCAGCTCCCACCGTCTCCTCCCTGTCTGTGCAGACAGGACTCCTCTGGGGCCCTCCTGGGAGTGGGGTCCCGCGGGACGGGTCTTTCTGGGTCTGGCTGCTTTCGCTGAGCCCCGTGTCCTCGGGGTCCCTCCACACCATGGCAGGGCTCAGGGTCCCTTCCTTTTTCAGGCCGAGTAATATTCCAGTGTATGAATGAGGCCTAATTGTGTTTCTCCATTTGTGTGTTTTTTTAAAAGATTTTTATTTATTTATTAAAAGATTTTATTTATTTATTTGACAGACAGAGATCACAAGTAGGCAGAGAGGCAGGCAGAGAGAGAGAGAGAGAGGAGGAAGCAGGCTCCCTGCCGAGCAGAGAGCCCGATGCGGGACTCGATCCCAGGACCCTGAGATCATGACCTGAGCCGAAGGCAGCGGCTTAACCCACTGAGCCACCCAGGTGCCCCAAGATTTTTATTTATTAATTTGAGAGGGAGAGAGAGTGCGCACAGAGGCAGAGGGAGAGGGGGAAGCAGACCCTCGCTGAGCAGAGAGCCCGACCAGGGGCTTGATCTCAGGAACCTGAGATCGTGACCTGAGCCGGAGGCAGACGCCTAACCCACTGAGCTACCCAGGTGCCCCTTGTCCATTTGTTGATGGGCATTTGGGTTGTGTCTACATTTCAGCTATTGGGGAAAACGCTGCTGTGAATACGGGTGTTGCTTTGCTTTTTTTTTTTTTGAATATTATTTATTTATTTATTTGACAGAGATCACAGGTAGGCAGAGAGGCAGGCAGAGAGAGAGAGAGAGGAGGAAGCAGGCTCCCTGCTGAGCAGAGAGCCCGATGCGGGACTCGATCCCAGGACCCTGAGATCATGACCTGAGCCGAAGGCAGCGGCCCAACCCACTGAGCCACCCAGGCGCCCGTTGCTTTGCTTTTTAAAAATTTATGTCATCCAAGTACCAAAACATCCAGTCTTTAAAGTTTATGATTCAGTGGTTTTCAGTGTCCTCAAAAGTTGTACAACCATCACCACGATCTAATCTTGGAACATTTTTATCACCCCTAAAGGAAACGTGTCCCCATTAGCAATCACCCCCACACACTGCCCCATGAGCCCCTTCCCATCCATGGAGGAGCCTGGTCTGGGCGTGTCACACGCGTGGACTCACACCCCGTGGGGCCTTCTGTGTCTGGTTCCCTCCCTGCGCGTCGTGGGCTCGGGTCCGTCCAGAGGCGGTGCGTGGGGGCCTTGCCCTGCTCCCCGCTGATACTCCCCAGTGTGGACGGACGCGCTGTGTGCATTTATCCATCAGTGGATGGACGTTAGGACTGGTTTTCATTTGTGGCTCTCAGGAATAATGCCGCTGTGGGTTTGTCTCTGCACGTTTCGCTGTGGACCAGATGCTATTTGTCTTGGGCACACGCCTTGCCAGGCTAGAGGTTTAACTTGGGGAAGTTAACTTCTGTTTCACTTTGGGATTAAGTGCCTGCCGGTCACGGCAGCTGCAACATCGTGGACTCCCCCTGCGGGGACCGGAGAGCTCCTGTCTCTCCCCATACCCACCAACACTTGCTGTCGTCTGCCTTTTTAACTCAGCCCACACCAGCAGGGGTGAGGTGGTGTCTCATCGTGGTTTTGATTTGCATTTCCCTAATGACTAGCGATGTTGGGCAACTTTTTTGTGTGTATCTTTTTTTCTTTTTGGTAGATCTTTTTTGGAGAGATGTCTATTAAAATCTTTTTCTCATTTAAAACAATTGGTTATTTTGTCTTTATGGGTAGGTTTAAGGTTTCTTCACCTATTCTGAGCAGCAGACCCTGACCATAGCTATGATTCGCAAATATGCTCTCCCCTTCTGTGGGTTTTTCTTTCACTTTCTTGATGGCATTCTCTGAAGCGCAGAAGTCAAGAAATGTGACTTTATTTTAAATTTCATTATATACAATATGTGTGTCGGGGCACCTGGCCGACTCAGTCAGGAGAGTGTGTGACTTTCGATCTCAGCGTTCTGAGTTCAAGCCCCATGTTGGGCATAGAGATGACTTTAAAAAAAAATCATGTTGCAAAATTCAAAAGATCAAAGAGAGTAAACACAGGGTCTCTATCCCCGGTCCCCATCCCCTTCTGGGGGGATCATCTCCCATCCCAGAAGCAACCCCTGCTTATGGTGACAAGGATTGGCTGCTCAAAATATATCGGTTGGCAGCCTGGCCAACATACTTCGAATTCAAGTCCGTCCGTCCACTCGCTGTGTGTCTTTGTCAGATTACTTGCCTTCTCTGGGTCTCTGCACCATCATCCTGTTGCATTCAAAGGTGGAATTCAGAAATCCAGAGCCGATGTTCCTACCTATCCCGGAACAAATTTGTTCTGAGGCAAGTGCCAAGCATTTGTTGATTTTTGTGTCGTTTTATTGCTGAGATGGAGCTGGTCTAGACACACCCCGAGAACCTTTTCGGTGAGCACCTTATGGGGGTCTGTCGATGAAGTAAAAAACGCATCGAGTGTGTGTGTGAACTCGTCATCTTAGAAATGTGGGTTTCTTTTTTTTTTTTTAAGTTTTTTTTTAAAAGATTTTATTTATTTATTTGACAGAGAGAGATCACAAGTAGGCAGAGAGGCAGACAGAGAGAGAGAGGAGGAAGCAGGCTCCCTGCTGAGCAGAGAGCCCGATGCCGGACTCGATCCCAGGACCCTGGGACCATGACCTGAGCCGAAGGCAGCAGCTTAACCCACTGAGCCACCCAGGCGCCCCAGAAATGTGGGTTTCATCACTGCCCTGCCAGGAACGGGAGCTGGGGTATGGCCCAAACGGTAGTAGTAACACCGATAGAGTAACATCTCTCTCGTATGGAACACTTCTCTCCTGCCCTGCCCTCTTGTGCTCTTTAAGAATGTCACATGTAGGGCGCCTGGGTGGCTCAGCGGGTTAAGCCGCTGCCTTCGGCTCAGGTCATGAGTCTTGGGATCGAGTCCCGCATCGGGGCTCTCTGCTCAGCAGGGAGCCTGCTTCCTCCTCTCTCTCTGCTTGCCTCTCTGCCTACTTGTGATCTCTCTCAATAAATCTCTCTCAAATAAATAAAATCTTTAAAAAAAAAAAAAAAGAATGTCACATGTAGGGTGCCTGGGGGACTTGGTCGGTTGAGTTTCTGCCTTCAGCTTGGGTCATGATCTCCGGGTCCTGGGACTGAATCCCATATTTGGCTCTCTGCTCAGTGGGGAGCCTGCTTCTCCCTCTCCTTCTTGTTCGTGCTCTCTCTCTCTCACTGTCTCTGTCTCTTTCTCTCAAATAAAATCTTAAAAAAAAAAATGTTACAGGTACCATCCTGTGTCTCCCTTGTTAGAACCCTAGGAAGTCTCTATCATTATCCTCTGGAAAGGACTCTGAGGATCAGAGAGGTTAAGTAGTCTGGGCAGGGTCACACAGTAACAGTCAGAAGGAGACCTGCACAAAGTCACACAGTAACAGTCTTTTATAACGCTATTAGCTTTAGACTGGGGTTCCCCCCCGGCCTCAGTTTGCTCATATGGAAGATGGAATTATATAACTCCTGCCTCTTTTCAGGGCGTGTTGAGAATAAGATCCAACGCCAACCTTCTATATGCATTCCCTTCCCATTCCGAATCAGGTTATCAACGGTAGAGAAAGGGTGCCGGATATTCGAGGTTAGGTGGTACAGGAGGGAAAACGGAGTTACCCCTGTACTGGCCGAGTGGGTGGAGCTTGGGGTGAGGGGCCAACGTTGAGACCACCGGGGAATAAGGACCGAGCTAGTTATTTGCGGGAGACCAGACCCAACCCTGAGACCTGCAAATTGTCTTTCTGCTTGGCCCTTCTAATCCCAAGGCTGATGGCAGGGTGGTTTAAGGAAGGAAGAAGGGCTTATGTCCCAGGCAGGGTCGTTAGAGCAAAGTCCCTGGGTTCCACCCTCAGCCGGGACCCACGTGGCCCTTCCCTCAGTCCCTTCCCACCTACTAGGGGCTGGTTTCAGGCTGCAAGTCCTGGGGCTGTCACTTCCCCTCTGGGGGCCTCCCGGGTTTCCCCTTAAAGCCAAATTATTATTACAAAAGCCGAGTCAACCCGTTTGGGTGTTGAAAGGCGCCTTTAATATGTTGTGCGTAGAAGTAATAAAGTACAAGGGGCGGTGGGAAGCTTTGAAGTCAGAGAAGGACAGACTGACTTCGCCTTACCCATGGCAGCGCAAGTTTCCTACCTGGAAGGTAATGTGGTCATGATAATAGCAATAAATGAGTATAATGCGATTAGATGTTAGAATGGAGGTAAACAGGACCCCGGACAGAGCCAGCCACTCGAGAAGCCCTCTGGAAAAGGCAGCTATCAAGCAGGTGCCGGCCCTCTCCGTGCAAGGGAAGGAGGAAGGGAAAACTGCGGCCCCGAGCCCCCCACGCGGCGGACCGCACCCGCCAGCCCTCCCCAGGCGCCTACTGTGTGCAGCGGGCAGCCGGCCGGGCCGGGTCAGGCTGTTCTCACCGCTCGTCCCCTCCTCCCCCTCCCCCGTCCCCCGCCGGACCTCTCCCACGACCGGGGAGGAAGTGGGAGAAATGGACAGGGAAAAAGAGTTGGGTTAAGCCAACGCCTCCCCACTCCCCATCGCTGCCTCTCCGGAGCCACGCAGACCCTGGCGCGAGCGGCCCGCAGGACCCAGACGTTCGGGGCCCGGGCCCCGTCCAGCCCGGCGGCCCGCAGTTGGGTGGGGGAACTCGGAAAGCCGGGAAAACAACCGCCCAGCCCGCCCCTCGCCAACCCCTTCCCCCGCTACGCCCCTGGCGCAGCGGGCGGAGGCGACTCTTTTATATAATCGCGGGCAGGCAGGTTGGCTGCTTCATTTAGGGACCCAGGAGCCCAGCGGACCCAAGCCGTCATTCGAAAGCCCGCCCCCGGCTCCCTTCTGCGGCTGGGCAAACTGAGGCCCCGGGAGGGCCGGCGCCTGGCCCGGGGTCCCCACTCCCTCGCGCCCCCACCCACCCCCAGCAGCCCGGGCCGCCGCGACCCACGCCCGCGTCGGTCCTCGCAGTGCGCACAGCCCTCCCCGCCCCCGCTGCCATCCTGCCACGCCCCGGGCGTCGGGGGCAAAGCCCGCGCCCCCCCGCGCCCGCCTCTGCGCAGAGGCTGGGGGCCTGTTTATCTGGAGGCCCCCACCCCCCCTCCACCCCGGGGGGCCCGCTCCCCCCGCGCCCCGGGGAGCTCTGGGGCCAGATAAGCTGGCAAGCTGGCACGGCGCCGCGCAGCGGGGCGGAGAGGTCAGAGGAGGGGGGGCGCGCCGGGGGCGGGCTGGACCCCCCCCCAACTTGACAAAACCTAATAACAGCCCGGTCTCCCCGGCGCAGCAGGCGAAGCCCCACGGGAGGGCAGAGACGTGGCAAGAGGGGACCTGCCGAGCCTGTTCTGGCCTCCGAGGCCGGGGTGGGGGGGGCGGGCTGGGCGTGGGGGGGGGCCGGCGGCTGCGGCACCTTTAAGACAAGGGAGGACCCCTCTTGCCCTCGGAGAAACCAGGAAGGGAGTCGCGAGCATCATACGGGGCTTTGGCTGTACTGTACAGTTACTGTAGGGGCAGTGACGCCGCCGCCGCCGCCGGAGCGAGGGAGCGACGAGGGGAGAGCGCGAGAGGCGGAGAGCGAGAGACGCGGACCCCGGAGGCGAGCGGCCGAGGAGCCCAGTCCCAACTCCGGGCCCCGGCCCCTCGCGCCCCGGCCCGGCCCGGCCCCGGCCCGGCCGCGCGAGGTAAGTCAGCGCCCGGCGCGGCCCCCCGCACGGGGTGCAGGGCGGGGACGGGCCGGGGGCGCTGCGCCCACCTCTGCCCTCCCGGGAAGGGGAGATCGCGGAGCCGCGGACGTTCCGCAAGTTTCAGAGGAGGGGGTGGTTGGCAGCTGCCCCGAGGCTGGAGGCACCCTGGATCCCGAGCGCGGGGAGGGGGCGCCGCCCGGGAAGGGGGATTGGGGGCGAAGTGCATGGACTTGTGCCCCAGCGGCCCCCCCCCCCGCCAGTGCATGGCTTTTCGGGGATCCCAGGCGCGCGGAGAGCGGGGGAGGGGAAGCGGGGCCGCATTGAGGGTGGGGGAAACCGGCGTGGGGAGATAGGGGGGCGCGTCGCGTGCTAAGTTTGCAGCTAGGTACTGGGGGTGCTCTCGCCCCCCGGGGGCCTATTCGGTGGTGCGTGCATACGTTGGAGTTGGCCTGGGTTGAGCTCCATGGGGGATGGGGGGGGAGGGGGCTGAAAAAACAGGGAGGGGGGCTTTGCAAAGGAGGGGGAAGGGGTGGAGTGTCCCGGTGGGCGGGAGCGGCCGCAGGGACTTCTGGACGTCGTAGTCCCCACGCCGCTTGCGGCTGGCAGGTGACAGGAGGCTCGGACTACATGTCCCAGGGTGCCTCGCGCCGGCGGCCCGCCGCGGTCCGCGGGTAGGGGCGGTGCGGAGGAGGGGCGGTGAGCGGCGGGCCGGCGAACCAATGGGCGCGGGCCGATCGCGCGGCGCGGCGCGGGGGCGGGCCGAGGCGGCCTAGGGGCGGGGCCTGAAGCCGGGCTCCCCTCGCCGGGGGCCGGTGGCGGTCCCCGGCTTCCGGCTGCGCGGCCCGCGGGCCGGCCCCCTCCCCGCCCCGGGGCCCCTCCCAGCCTGGTTGTGTAACCGTCCCCAGCCCCCCTCCCCTTGGCCCCCCGCCCCGGGGGGGTCACCCACCCGGCGCTCCCCGGGGAGGGCGGCGGCCCGAGCGGCCGCGCGGCGCAAGCGAGCCCGGGGATGCGCGGCCTAGTGCAGGCCGGGCTCGGGCGTGGGGGAGGCGGGCGGGCGGACCCAGATCCGGGGTAATTTGCATCGCCCTCCCCCCAGCCCGGGTGGGGATTGGCCGCCGGCGGCGGGGGGTGGCGCGGGGCCAGGCTCACTGCCGCCTCCCGGCCCCTCGGAGGGAGCCAGCCCAGCCGCAGCCGCCGCCACCGCCGCCGCCGGGGCCGGGCCCCCTCGCCGCTGCCCCGGGAAGGAGGTAGGAGCCCCCCGCGCGGGCGGCGCGGCGGGGGCCCGCGGGCCGGGGCGGGGGCCGCGCGCTGCGGCCGGGGCGGGGGAGGGGGCCGCTTCCTGCCCCCGCCCGGGCCTGACTCAGCCTTGGGTGGGGGGACCGGCCTGGCCCCTTGCCCCGCCCGCGCGCGGCCGCGCGGCTCCGGCCCCCGAGGAGGGGGCGGAGAGCACCCCTGTTCCCCCGCCCGCGCCCCCAAAGCGCGTGACCCCGTCTCCTCTGGCCCGGACCCCCCTCCTTCCCCTTGACGCCACCACCACGTGCGAACGCTGAGCCCCGGCAGAGGAGGGGGTGAGCTGGTGGGATCCGGCCCCCTCCCTCGCTCTTCCTCCCTCCCTGGCTTGGGAACCAGCTCCCTCCCCCGGCCCCAGGCCTGGGAACCAGGCAGGGGCCTGAGCTGAGCGCTGGGGAAGGTGCACCCTCAGGCACAGGCCTTTGCGGGTTCTGGGACGCACTGCCCGCGCTGGCTGGCTGCGGGGGAGCCCGGTGGACCGCAGCAAGAGACTGCTGTCCAACCAGGCCGGGGCACCTAGTGGGCGCCCACTAAATGTTTGGGAAATGCAGCCAGCAGTGGAGTGAGCGGCAGGGGGAGGTCGACAACTAGCCTCTCTCTCTCTCTACCACCCCCCCCAGCCAGGCGGCGGAAGTGAGAGAGGTGTTGGTGCCCCTTCCCCGCTGTGCCCACCTGGTTCACCCATGGGTAGCAGGCTTGGTTTACTCCCCCCTCCTCACTGCCAGCTGCCTCTGGGAGCAGGGCTGGCTGGAGAGGGCATCCGGGATTCCATGTCAGCCCCCCCCAACAGGGCCAGGGCGTAACCCTGAGTGTGCCGCTCCCTCACTGGGGGGGCCCTCCGCACGACCCGCCGATCACTTCCTATTGGCAGAGCTGGTATTGGGAGAGGTCGGGGAGTCCGGGCTGGGCCCTCCTGCTTCCGGGCCGAGGGCTCCAGGCAGGGGGCATTTCCCCCGGGGCCACCCCCCAGTGGGGCCCCTGGAGCACACCGGGCCTGGCACTTGTCGGCTGGGCTCGGGGCTCTGTTTACCGCCAGCCATCGCTGTGGCGACGGGAGCCTAGGGGAGAAGGGGGGGCAGGAGCCAGTGACTGGGAGAGCGAAGCCCTGGGATCCGCATGCCTAATGAAGGAAAGAGGAGCCAACGGGGACACTGAAATTTTAATTCGTGGGTCACTTTGGGGGGGTATTTATTATTTAGCTCTGATTGGCTGCGTGGTGGCCAGTCAGCACCCTGGCCCGGGCCGGGAGCCACGAAACTCTCCGCGCTCGCGGGCCCCAGGAGAAGCAGTGTTAGGGCTGCGGTGGGGAGCTGGTGTGCCCTTTTCTGCGTGTGGGATACTGAGGCCCCGCAGAGCTCAGCTTCTGTCCAGCAGGGCAGGCTCCCGAGGCAGTAGCAAGCACCTGTGTTTGCTTTTTTCCTTGCTTTCTCTTCCTCGGGGCCCTCCAACCTACGGCTGCTTCAGGCTGGCAAACCCCCCACACCCGGACCCCGGCCGCCGTTGCCTTAGGAGGAAACCAAGGCAGGGAGAGGACCCTGACGAGGGGGCTCACAGCAGCCTTGGGAGCCTGTGGGAGCCTGTGTCGTGGTGAGGCGGTTGGGGACCAGGGCTCAGGGGCAAGCAGAGAGCAGCCCAAGGTCACCTCGCTGGAGCAGGGTCTGTCCCCTGTGATCCTGCCTCCCAACTCAGGATGAGGCCCAATCTTCCTTCCTCTCAGTGGAGGGGCGCCCACACCCCTGTCTTCCAGAGGGCCTGGGAGTTGAGAGCAGGCGTCTGGAGGCCAAATGGAGCTTTCCTGGGGCTCTCGAACCCCTTTGCACAAAGAGGACAGTGAGACTCAGAGAGGGCCAGCGAGGTGCCCAAGGTCACACAGCACAAACCCCTGGCCTCTCACGTCCCAGTCTTTTCTGGCCGGCCCTTTTACGACTTGCTGAGGCCTTTCCCACCCCCTTGGAGCCACAGTCCCGCACCTTGGCACCTTGGCACCTTGGCCCCTGAAGACGGGCAGGGCTCTGGGTTTTATGACCCATTATACCCAAGATGACTGAGGTCACCTCGAAAAAGCCGAGTCTTGGGGCCGGCTGCTCTGCAGCAGAGCTGGCCCAGGTCTGCGGGGGTTTCGAATGACGCCCTACCGGCTGCTCTGTGACGTCGGACAAGCCCCTCAGCCTGTCGGAGTCTGGATGTCCCCCCTCGTAAAGTGGTGTTACAGGGTATTCTGCGGTTGGTGGCTGCAGGTGTGCCTGTGTTCTTGCTCCTTCCCTCCCCTGTTGAGGGAGCCCCTAGGTCAGTTCAGGGCACCACCTGGATTCTGCTGGAGTATGTCTGCAGCCCAGCCCCTTGAGACGTGCGGCAGCCCCCACCTGTCACTTTGTGCTCCAGGCACCTGATGGGCCATAAACCGCCCTGCCACAGCCCTGGGCGGTGGGGACCAGAGGAACAGGCTTGGGTGGGGGCCAGGGTGGCCCAGTCCTAGCCTACCCCTTGCCCCACCCAAGGTCTGCCTGGGGAGGTCACCCCTCTGTCCACCTCAGTCTTGCCGTCAGCCCGAGTCTCTGGGCCTGAGGGTTTGGTCAGTGATTCCCAGGGAGCGTCAAGGCCTGGGAGAACCCCTCCTGCATCCTTCTCCTGAGGACCAGGGCTCCGGACTCCAGGCCTGCCCCAGGCTCCCTGCGTGACCTCAGGCAAACCTATCCCTCTCCTGGGCTATCACAAGGCAGTGCTGAGGGGGCGTGAGAATAAGCTGTCCTCGGCCCCAAGGCCCCCAGGGGAGGGGGATTTAGTCCCTTGTTGGTGCCCCGGGGGCAGCGTGGAGGAGCGGGGGAAGGAGCCCTGGTAGGACCAGTTAGACAGTGCAGAGCTCAAAGTCAGCTCTGTCCTGTGACCCTGGGCAAGTCCCTTCCCCTCTCTTGAGCCTCAGTTTCCTGACCTGTAAAGTGGGGCAGTGATTACAGACCCTGTGATGCTTGATGTCAAGATGATCGAGATCAGGCCCCCCACCCCCGCCCCCGAAGCTGTGGAGGAGCAGCTCCTGCCCTTGGGGCCCGAGGCCCGCGTCCGGAGTACCAAAGCGCGAAAGATACCCGCGGAGAATCCGGCGCTTGTGAGGAGTGTGGCCAAAGGACCGGCCCCTCCATCTGTCCCCCCAGCAGGCTGTGAACGGCCACTCAGTGGAAGTGTCCCCACCCACGCCTTTCTGGTTTAACTGGAAAACAAGGCCCGGTCCCACCTCCCATCAGGATGTGTTTGATGGGAGGGAACTTGGCGGCTTTGTGGGCACGGGACACTAGGGCCCCCCAATAGGCCCCGATAGGCCGAGCTCTCCTTTGGGGCTTGGAGGCTGAGCCCTCCTCCTGCCCAGGCTGGGGGCGGGGGCGGGGGTGGGGCTGGTGCAGGCACCTCCTGGTAACAAGCAGGCCTCCGGGGAGGGAGGAAGAGGCTGGAGGTACAGAGGAGTCTGGCTCCTAGAGGCTCCCCAGGCCTCTCTTGGCGTTTTGTACAAGCAGGTGCAGCCTGAGCAGGGGTGGGGTAGGCAGGGATGGGATTTTGGGAGGCTTGGCTTTACTTACCCCAAGTGATGGGCGGCTCGTTCCTTCTAATACCATGAATGGCCTCTCTCGTCCTGGGGCTTCCTTTTGGAACCCAGTACTGGTGTCAGGGCTGTCACTTCCTGACCTGTGACGGCGCTCAAGAGCGTGGGAATAGGGTGAGCCTCAGCCCCACCCATGAGTTGGGGGTCAGATGGGATCCCCATGACCTCCTCATCACCCTTCCCCCCCTGCGCTTCCCACTGGGCCCGCAGCCTTCCTGCCTCTGGCCCTTTAAGGCCTGGGCAGGAAGCCCCTCCCCATTTAGGGCAATAATGGACACATAAAATGGCCGAGGGCCTGTTTGCTGGTGTCTGGCCTGGAGGGAGGCCTCTGAGGACAGGCAGGCTAGGAGCCCGGCAGCCACGCCAAGCCCTTGGTGCCCCCCACTCCCTAATCGGGACGCTGCATTCCTGTCCCATTAAACCCCAGGCCGGGGACCGGGCCAGGCAGGGATTGGCACCAGGTCAGGGCGGGGTTACCCGTTGGGACCAACCTTGCAACACAGGCCGCTGGCCTGGGAGGGGGCGGGGGTGGCTGGGTGTGGGCCTGGCAGCCGCACCTGGGCACCAGACTTGCTGTGTGACCTTGGGCGGGCCACCCACCCTCTCTGGGCCTGGGCCTGGTTTTCCCCTCCAGGTGACAGCTCCTCTCCCCTGGCTTCCTCCTGGGCCGGCCCCCACACACTCCCCTGACACACAGTAGGTGGGGAGGGGCTAAATTCCTGCAGTAACACTTAGAGATTAAGTTCCAAGGCGCCCCCCCACACCACCCCATGCACAGAAGAGGATCAACAAACAGCCTCGTTGGGCCTTTGGGGACCAGTGCTGGCACACAGTAGGTCCTCAGGCAGAATTTGCCCAGTGGGTGACAGCGAGACCCTGGGCCTAGAGCAGCCGCAGTCCCCTTGCTGCTGTCGTGACCTCTGAGGAGACCGGGGCACAGAGACCCTGTGTTCTGCCCAGAGTCCTACCACTTGGAAGTGGAAGAGCTGGGGCGGGCCCGGGCTGCTCTGCGCGGCACATAGTAGGTGTTAGAGTTCCCTTTGGGTTCTTGTCATTCTCTTCTGCGGGTGAGGGGTGAAGAGGCCTTGACCCCTCACTAAGCTGTCCCCAGCACCCCCCACAGGACTCCTCCAGGATGACATCACATGGCCATTAACCTGCCCACCCTGGGCTGCCCGCCCCCTCTCCTTCCTGAAGGGTGGGGGAGAAGGAGGAGGCGCGCCCCAACCCTCACTTTGCACCCTTGACCTTGGGAAGCCTGGTAGATGTGGCCTCCTGTCCCTGTCCCTCTCCCAGGCGCCCACCTCTGGGCCTTGGCCTCTGCTGTTCCCCATGCTTGGGACGCCCTTCCCACAATCCTGGGGTCCTTCCTGGCGGCACCTGCGCCTCCTGGGACCAGGGGAATGAACCTCTGACCTCACCCTGGGGCCCTTAGCAGTTGCGTGGCAGCGGCTCGGGTCTGCTAGTCTGAGTCCCAGCCCAGCCGCTGGTCTGCTGGGTCGCCTTGCCTGGGTCTCCTCACTGCTCCGAGCCTCTCCTTGTCTTTAAAGCCCAGGGTTACAGTGGGAAGGATGAAGTCAAGGTGCCTGGTTAGTGCCTGAATTAGTTCCTGAAATGTCCAGGGCACAGAGGAGGCCCCAGAAGGGCCAAAACCGGCCCGGGTTCTGCCACCTTGGAAGAAGTGCAGCAAGCGACCCCGGGTTGGACGGGAGGGGTGGGACGGGGGAGCCCGGGGGCGAGGTGGGCGGGGCTGGGTGTGGGCTTTCTCCAGCGCCTGGCTCTGTGGTCTTCGGTTCATCCGGTTTGCTGCGCCCCTACTGTGCGCCCGCGGCGGTGGCGGGAGGGGGTGGGCGGGGAGCACAGAGAGAAGGGGTGCCCCACCTCTAGCCCGGGAGGAGCCTGCTGAGGCCTGCCCCTCTGCCGCCGAGTCAGCACCCAGCACCCCGGAAATCCCGCAGAGGCGAGTGCGGGGGCGGAGCTCTGATGAAAGATGGGCCTGGTGGGTGTGGGCCTGAGCTCAGGGGACCCCCCCCCCCCCCGCCACCTCCCGGCCTGGCCGGCGTGGGGGTGGGGCTTCCCGGAGGAGAGGAGTTTCATTGGATTGTCATTGCCAAGGAAACCGCCTGGTGTGGGGGCACCTACTAGGCGTCAGGTGTGAGCCGGGCCTGTTGGAGCGCAGGAAGCCGTGAGGCTCTCCCGGGAGAAGACGCAGGGCCCAGTGGGTGTGGAACAGACGCGGCTCTTTGCTGCCAGGGGCCCACCTGACCCAGCGAGGGGGCTCAGCTGCCTCCCCTCTCCTGGCATACACCGTCTTCTAACTCTTTCTTAGAGGGAGGCACCCAGGAGGCCTGGGTGGGGGCCGTGGCCCAGGGTGTGGCGGGCAGGTGGCCTGTGTTCCTGGAGAGAGGGTGTGGGCCAGGTGTCTGCAAAGCCAGTTTGGTTTCCAGGGTGAGGGACGAGGTGATGGCTTGTTGGGCTGGTGGCAGAAGCAGGGACATGGGAGGCCAGACCCAGAGGGTCAGGGTCGCCGGGCGCCCGGGCTGGGGGTCCAGGTGTGTCTGGGCCCTTGTGTTCTCCTCTGTCAGTGGGGGTCATACCGCTCTCGCGGAGCAGGGGGGCTCTTTGGCCTGTATCCATGCTCCCAGGCCAGGCCCTCCGGAGGACGTCTTACGGTTATGTGGGGAAAGAGATGCTCTCGGACCCGGTGTGGACCCCAGGACTTGGCCTGCTGCCCCACACCAGTTCCGAGGCCCAGGCTTGCTCCTTCCCAGCCGGGTGGTTCCAGCAAATGAGAACCTGGGCCTCCTCACCCTTGAAGTAGGGCTGTGCGGGCCCCTTTGCCCTGCGGGCTCAGTGCCCGTGGGAAGGCGGGGGCGGAGTGGCCGTGGAAGGGGGGCCGGTGAATCATCCGAACCATCTCAGGGCCCGACCTTGAGGCCCCCAGAGACACCTCAGGGTCCGAGGGGACGCTGGGGCACCCCGGTGGGGGGGACAGATCAGCCAGGGTGGCCATCTTGAGGCGGATCAGAAGGGGGTGAGGAGGGCCAAGGCCAGTCTGATCCGGAGCCCATCTGCCCGCTTGCTCCCGGGGGCCTGGGGCCAGACAGCAGATGGTGGCAGGGGGTGGAAGCCGCCATGGGGGCTCCTCCGAGGCTTCCCGGGGCTGAGCCTCTCAGAAGGGGTCAGCCTCCCATCTTCCTGCTCCCAGCAGCCACTTGTCAGCCTCCCCCCCTGCCAACGGGCTGGCGGAACTGAGGGGGGAACCGAGCAGCTGGTGCGGTCAGCGGGAAAGAGGGCGGGCCACAGAGAGAAGCATCCTGGGAAGTGTAGTTTGTGCCTGTGTGGCTGCACAAAGGCCTCTGTGTTGGCCCCAGGGCCTGGACCCCGTCCCCAGGGCGGCCCGGGCTTGGGACCGTTCCGCCACGGCCTTGGGGCCGGCCGCACCGACCCTGGGCTCCGTGGCCCGCCAGGCTGGCCCTTCGAGGTGGGAGGGATCTGGGTTCGAACCACGCTGGGCTGCTTGGCGCTGGGGGCTGGCGCCCCAGAGGTCCTGAGGAGGCCGAGGAAGGCACAGCTGCACCCCTCTCCTGGGAGACGTCGGGGGGCTCTGTCCTGGGAGCCGACCGGCCAGAGGACTGTGGGTGGTGTTGGGTGGCTCGGGGCAGCCAGGGGCTCCCCAGAGAGGGCGGAGGGGTGCGGACGGGAGCCAGAGGGTTGCACAAGCGCCCGAGTGGTTGGATGAGTCACAGCCCAGGGGAAGGCGGAAAAAAGGAGTGGGGAAGAGGGGCAGGACGGACTGAGTGCCGCCCCCGCCGTGGCCAGCTCTTCCAGAGCCCTCTGTCCATTTAACGGATGGGGAGACTGAGGCCCGGGCCGGACAGCAGTGGCCTGGGTGGGCCTGATATGGGCCCGAAGCCCGCGGCCCCTCGCTCCACCTCTGCAGGGTCCGTCCGTGGCAGGCAGGGGAAAGCAGTCCCAGGGCCAGACTGCTCCGTGGGGGCTCCACGGGGCTTGTTGTGACGTCCCTGGCTCCGTGACCCCAGCCTGGTCTCTGGGTCGTAGCCTCTTCCTTTCCCTGACTCAGAGCCCCCAAGTGAACGGGGCTCACTGGGAGGTGGGAGGGAGGGTCTGGGAGGCCAAGAGGCCAGGCGGACATGGACCCTTGGCTCATGCACCCTAGGTTTGAGCTGGGGTGCAGTTGTGGGGCTGTGGGCACAGGTCTCCTCCCCGAGGCCTGGTTTCTCGCCTCCCTGGCAGAGATGATGCTGCCCGGGTGGGATGGCGCCTGGTGGGTGGCTTGTGTCAATGCCTCCTAGAGAGGCTGGGTGCAGGGGCAGAAGCCAGTGCTCCGCGTCATGAGGAAGCAAGTCCCGGGAGGCATTCGTTGGGCACCTGCTGTGTGCTCTTGTCCCACTGCAGAACGCCTCTTGGGGGGGCCGCCTGGAGGGCCTTCTAGTGGAGGACAGGGCACCAGGGTCCGCCCCCTGAGGCATCCAGCGTGGGTTTTGCTGATGTCATCTCACCTTGGTGGTGCTGAACCGTACCCCCCCACCCCCCACCCCCTGCCTTGGGCAACTGAGGCTGGGGGGCAGGGTGGGGTGCCCCTTTCCCGGGGTCCCCGGCTGGCACCCTCACGAGCACCCCTCCCTCCCCGGCGCTGTAGGTCTCGGCGCGGAAGATGGCCGGCGGCGTGGACGGCCCCATCGGGATCCCGTTCCCTGACCACAGCAGCGACATCCTGAGCGGACTCAACGAGCAGCGGACGCAGGGCCTGCTGTGCGACGTGGTGATCCTGGTGGAGGGCCGGGAGTTCCCCACGCACCGCTCGGTGCTGGCGGCCTGCAGCCAGTACTTCAAGAAGCTGTTCACGTCGGGCGCCGTGGTGGACCAGCAGAACGTGTACGAGATCGACTTTGTCAGCGCTGAGGCGCTCACGGCCCTCATGGACTTCGCCTACACGGCCACGCTCACCGTCAGCACGGCCAACGTGGGCGACATCCTCAGTGCCGCCCGCCTGCTCGAGATCCCCGCCGTGAGCCACGTCTGCGCCGACCTCCTCGACCGGCAGATCCTGGCGGCCGACGCGGGCGCCGACACCGGGCAGCTGGACCTCGTCGATCAGACCGACCAGCGGAACCTGCTCCGGGCCAAGGAGTACCTCGAGTTCTTCCAGAGCAACCCCATGAACAGCCTGCCCCCCGCCGCCGCCGCTGCCGCCGCCGCCTTCCCCTGGTCTGCCTTCGGCGCGTCCGACGATGACCTGGATGCCACCAAGGAGGCCGTGGCCGCGGCTGTGGCCGCCGTGGCCGCTGGTGACTGCAACGGCTTGGACTTCTACGGGCCGGGACCGCCGGGCGATCGGCCCTCGGCCGGGGACGGGGATGAGGGCGACAGCAACCCAGGTCTGTGGCCCGAGCGGGACGAGGATGCCCCCACCGGGGGCCTCTTCCCACCCCCCGTGGCCCCGCCGGCCACCGCTACGCAGAACGGCCACTACGGCCGGGGTGGGGAGGAGGAGGCGGCCTCGCTGTCGGAGGCAGCCCCCGAGCCGGGCGACTCTCCGGGCTTCCTGTCGGGTGCGGCCGAGGATGGGGACGGGGACGGGCCCGAAGCGGACGGGCTGGCGGCCAGCACGCTGCTGCAGCAGATGATGTCATCGGTGGGCCGGGCGGGGGCGGCGGCGGCGGGGGACAGTGACGACGAGTCGCGGGCGGACGACAAGGGCGTCGTGGACTACTACCTGAAGTACTTCAGCAGCGCCCACGACGGGGATGTTTACCCGGCCTGGTCGCAGAAGGTGGAAAAGAAGATCCGGGCCAAGGCCTTCCAGAAGTGCCCCATCTGCGAGAAGGTCATCCAGGGCGCGGGCAAGCTGCCGCGGCACATCCGGACCCACACCGGGGAGAAGCCCTACGAATGCAACATCTGCAAGGTCCGCTTCACCAGGTGAGCCAGCCGTGGGGGCGAGGCCGGGGGGCGGGGTTGCTGCAGGGGCGTGGCCAGGGGGTGTTGCATGGGCCCTTTGCCTCCACTGCAGGCACGTGTGGACCCCTCCCCACGTGTGGACCCAGCCACGCGCTCGCAGGCATGCACACAGCGCGGGCACACGCAGGGGTGGCGCGGTCCTGCCTGGAAGGGTGCTCCTTCCGTTTTGGGGCACCTACCTCCCCTGCGGCCCTCGGGGAGCAGCCTTCGGGTGCGGGGGGAGCTTGGGTGCTCACCACGGGGAGTGTGCGGGCGCTGGGGCCGAACCACAGGAGGCTCAAGGGGAAGGCACAGGGAGGCGCTCTTCTTCTTTTCCCAGGGGTGGTTCTTCTCCACTGTGCTGGAGGCGGATGTTTGCCTTGGGAGGGGGTGGCTGCCCCATAGGGCATCGGGAGCTGTGTTATCTCCTTGAGTCTCCTGGGAGCCCTGGGGGCCTCACTGTCCTGGGCCAACATTTATGGCACACTTGCTGGGTGCTGGGCCCGGTCCTAGGCAGTGGGGACCCAGGAGTGCAGAGACACGCTAGAGGCCCTGTGTGGGCGAGGGGGCACATCTGAGGCAAAACCATAGAATTGGTAACGTGAGTTGGTAGAGCTACAGGGAACAGAGTTGGGGGGCAGCAGCTGTTTTAAACAGAGCCAATATCCCAAGGAGGCAAGGGAAAGGCAACGTGAACAGCCGGTGCAAAGGTCCTGAGGCCAGTGGACTTGGGGGTTGCAGCTACCTGTGGAGCTACAACCTCCATGGGCCTACGAGCTACTGGGCTTGGTCCCCAGGCAGGACGAGTCCGAGGCCAGGCTAGGGGAATTTGTGATTGGATCTTAAGAGTCCAGAGCTGGCTGGTTGGGCCTTGTGGACCAGCCCAGTGGAGGTGGGGGGCTGGCGTGCAGGGGCCTGGCCAGGCTGGGTGACTCAGCATCACCCCCCTACCCCCACCCGCCCTGGGGTTCCCCCAGCCACGCCCACCCAGGCTAAAGAAAGAGGCCATTGTCCCAGCTTCCCGGTCCTGCCCCATGGGGACAGGACAGAGGGGCTGACCTCTGGCCCCCTCCCCAGCAGGCCAGGAGAAGAGGGTGTGGCCCAGACTACAGGGCCCGGCATCCCCGGCAAGGGGCCAAGGGTGTAGGTGGGAGGGAGGCTAGTTGGTGGCCCAGCTCCCACCCCTTTGGTGAGCTTGGGGTGCTCAGAGTCTTGGGGCCTCCCTCTTTCTCCAGACAGGAGTCCTAAGGTGTCTGTGGGCCCTGCCCTCAGGGGTCTCTGGGTCCAGGAGCAGCCTGATAGAGGCCTAGCAAGCCAGGGCCTAGAGAGGTGACCAGGCTGAGCAGAGGCCTGGAGCACCCCCGCCCCACTCCCCCAGCTCCCCTAACCACAGGCCTGACGCAGTTTCATTCTGACCTGCTGTACTCGTGGTTACCCCACCCTGACTCAGGCTGATCCTGTTTGTCATTCGGGGAAGCTGAGGCAGGGAGAAGGTCCCTGGGCTGTGCCTCTTCCCCCATGTGCCCACCTGGCTCCTTTTGGCCCCCAACCCAGGGCCCCAGCCCCCACGCCTTCCTCCAGGCCAGGGAGCCCAGGGGCCCCTCTGAGTCACACTAGAGAGTTGAGTAAGCGGGGCCTGTGGCAGCCGGGGCTATAATTACCCGGACCAGGGCTGGGGGTGACGAAACAGACTGCTTCCACCCCCACCCCACCACTGTGCGGCCCCTGACCCGCTGTGCAACTTGGGTCAGGTCACTTTCCCTCTCTGGGCCTCACGTGTGGAAATCTCTGTGCACTGCTTGCATAGTCCGAGGGGCTGCTGTCCCCTCTGGACCCGGCCCCATGCTAGAATCCAGGCAAGGCAGTCGGAGGACTATGTTAGCAGACTTTGGGTGGCGTGAGAGGAAGGGAACTTGGCGGCTGCATCCCCTCACTGCTGACAGACCCGGTCAGTCCAGGGAACGATGAGTTCACTGTGGCCCGAGTTCCATTGATGCACCTAGAAGTAATAAGGCTGGAGAATAGGCAGGAGTGTTGTTGCAGAGTGCCAGGTCTTGACCCTCAGAGCAGTAGAGAGTCAAGAAAGGGTTAGAGCAAGTAAGGACACCAGTTCTGTGGGTGATTCCAGAGGGAGGGACCTGGGGCTAGAGGAACCTCGGGGAGACCAAGTCTCTGACTGAGGGGAAAGCCTTCCTGGAGGAGGAGGGCATTTGAGATGGGGCTTTGAAGGATGAATAGGAGTTTGTCACTCCTGGCTCTGACCAGGCTGGCCACATGTGAAAAGTGAGAGACCCAGTGTATCTCAGATGTTGCTGGCTGGGGCTCCTGAGACCCAGGTATCTGCCGTGCCGAATGGGTCCAAGCAGGAGCCCTCTCCTGTGACTGGAGACCAACACAGTGCGGGAAAACGTCATGTGAGTCACTGCTGTGATTTTACATTTTCTGATAGCCACATTTTAAAAAAGTTAAAGGGACGGGTGAAAGTGATTTGAATCCTACCTTGTATCCTTTTTTTAAATACATCTAACATGTAACCAGTGTGCCAAATCATAAATGAGTTTTTTTACATTACATTAACCAGATAAAGTCTTCAGAATCTGGGATGCATTCTGCACTTCTAGCACCTCTCAGTTCGGACAGGACATGTTTTCAAGGGCTCAGGGGCCACGTGCGAGCAGTGGCTGCTGGGGGACAGAGCCGCAGCTGGCCTGAAGTTGCTTAAGGCTGACAGGCTGACCAGCTTTGGGGGCCGAAAGGCCCCAGGTTGAGCTTGGTCCATGCTGTTCCCTGTGGGGCAAGATGGGCAGGCAGAGATCCCAGAATCACCCCGATCCTGCTGTCTTGGGGCTCATGGTCCAGTTAGGCAGACAGATGAGGAACAAGGAAACGGGCACGGGAGTCAGATGGTGGTGGTGGTGTCGACTGGAGGGTGGAGGGACCTCTCTGAGGAAGTGACATTTGAGCTGGAATTTAGATGTGAAGATCTGGGAAGAAAGTGCTCCAGGCTTCAGGAAGAGCACAAGCAAAGGTCCTGAGGTAGGCATGTGCTTAGCGTGTTGCTGTGACAGCCAGGAAGCCGGGGTGGTCGGAGCCAGCCAAGAGAAGCAGAGGTGCTGGGAGAGTTGATGGGGCCTAGGGGCCGTGGGGTGGAGACTCATGGCCCCAGAATGCAGGATTGCCGGTGTTAAAAACCAGGACAGCTGGCCCCCCCATCTGTTACCAAACACCCGGGCATTCTGCCTTGTGCCCTGCAGTATATTTCAGACCCTGGAATAGGGCCTGGTGCTCAGCAGGCGCACCATAAAAGTCCCGGGGGGAAGCCTCTTCTATCCCTCCTTCTGTGGCTGAGAAAAGGGGTCCAGAGAGGTTCAGCCGTTGTCATGAGGCCACACAGTGAGTAATTTGAGGCCCATTTCCATTCCTGTGGGCCCTCGGCGCCTCCCTCGCCCCAGAGCGCCCAGCACTGCCCCTGCTCCAGCGCCGATGTCTCACGTCCCCAGCCAGGCCAGCGGGTGGGGGGTGGGCTGCGGGGGGCCCCCCCGGCGGTGCCCGCTGACCCCTCGCCCCGTCCACAGGCAGGACAAGCTCAAGGTGCACATGAGGAAGCACACGGGCGAGAAACCGTACCTGTGCCAGCAGTGCGGGGCGGCCTTCGCCCACAACTACGACCTGAAGAACCACATGCGTGTGCACACAGGCCTGCGTCCCTACCAGTGTGACAGCTGCTGCAAGACCTTCGTCCGCTCCGACCACCTGCACAGACACCTCAAGAAGG
The DNA here is from genome assembly GCF_020171115.1 of Neogale vison. NCBI lineage: Eukaryota > Metazoa > Chordata > Mammalia > Carnivora > Mustelidae > Neogale > Neogale vison. Next base: position 221,693,864 of record NC_058096.1, read on the forward strand.
ACGGCTGCAACGGCGTCCCCTCGCGCCGCGGCCGCAAGCCCCGCGTCCGGGGCGGGGGGCTCGGGGGGCCCGACCCCTCCCCGGGGGCCGCCGCCCCACCCGGCGCCCCAGCCCCGCCCGGCTCCCCTGACGCCCGGCGCAACGGCCAGGAGAAGCACTTTAAGGACGAGGAGGAGGACGAGGAGGCGGCCAGCCCCGACGGCCTGAGCAGGTTGAATGTAGCGGGTGCCGGCGCAGGGGGAGGCGACGGGGGCACCGGGCCCACCGCCGACGGCAGCTTTGCGGCCGGACTTGCCTGAAAACCAAAAAGAGAAAACAGAAACCCGAGAGAGAGAGAGAGAGAGACAGAGAGAGAGAGAGAGAGAGAGAAAGAGAAAATCACCCACCACCCCCCCAAAAAACACAAAAAAAGAAAATCTATCTATATACAGATATCTATATCTATATATATATATACAGATATATATATATGAAACGTCACAGAATCTAGGGTAGTGCTTTTCTCAGATTTTTCTCCTTCATGATGTTCTCTCCCTCCACGGGGACCCTCGCCCCCGCTCCGGCTCCCCATCCCCCCACCCCGTCGATGGGTTTCGGGGCTCACTTTGGGGTTTTGTGGGACACAGATGCGGAGGCCCCCAGACGTCCCCCGGCACGGAGTCTGGGGTCCCATCTGAGGCCTGGTCAGGGCCCCAGGCCCCAGGTGGAGGTGAGGGTGGCTGTGGGGGGCTGGGGACGGGGGGGTGGGTGGGCTTTTGTTTTCCTCCCCTCGCTGGTTTCTACGAGTCTTTCAGACAGGACCTTAAACGCTCTCTGTCCGCTGTGAGTGGACGTTAAAATGTACCCCGTCCTCACCCCCCACCCTCCTTCCTCAGGGCACTTACTAAGTGGGGGTCTCCCCGCCTCCGTTTCCCCAATGGCCTCCCCGCCTCCCGTTCCTGCCTGTGGTCCTCTGTGTCTCCTGGCCGCTGTGACACAAATCTATTTATTTCCAGGCCTGGAGAGAGGGGAGCCCCGGGGGGTGGGGGGGGCGAGGGCACCAGGGCGGCGCCCAGGGGCTCCTGCCGCCTCCCTTCTCGGCACTTACACCCCGGCGGACCCCCACCCCCACCCCGGACCTCCGCTCAGGGCGCCCCCCCCCCAACCTGCGCTCCCTGACCAGGCCGCCCAGACCCCACGAGACGACGTTTGGAGATTCGAAACTTTTTTGTCTTCACCCTCCCTGCCCCTGCCCAAGTTTTTAAAGCACTTTTTAGATTTTTTTTTCCTTTTCCTCCTTAAAAACAAAATTTATATATAGATATATATAGATATATATATATAAAATATACTTTCCTCAGAGGAGCAGACAACAGTGTGGGGCAGACCAGCCCAGAGCAGAGGGAGCCCAGGGTCTCGTGGTGGCAGGGAAGAGGGGAGAGAATCCAGAAGTTCCAGTGTCACAAAAGCAATAAAAACAAGATTTTACAAAACGAAAGGAAAAACAAAAAAAACCAAAAAAACAAAAAAAACAACAAAAAAAAAAAAACCAAAAAAACATAAAAAAAAAAAGACAACCAACCACAAATAGAAGTCTCGGCACTTTGTAACAGAACGGGTACTACACTTTATCTTAATTCTTAATTTAAAAACATGTTTACAAGTCGCAACCAACTTCTATGAAAAGTCGAAAAGACAAAAAAAATAAAAATAAAAAATAGAGAGAGAGCGAGCGAGAGAGAGAGAGAGCGAGAGAGCAAAAAGAAAATTCCTAAAAGTCAATTTATTTTTGTACAAAATAATAAAAAAAAAAACCCACCACAGATGCAGAATCCACTTCTGTTCCCCGAGGTGAGGAGGGGGTCAGGAAGGCACGGGCCGGGCTGAGGCCGTCTTCGTGCTTCGCCACGGGGGCCTGTGCTGCAGGCAGGACCGTGGGGTTTTTGTGTTTCTGCCGTGTCCCCCACCCCCCTTCTGTCCCTTTTTGGTTCTGATTTGGAGATGTCTCGTCACCCGCCAGCCATACGATGGCCAGCCCGTGTCCGTGGGGACCCTCCTCACTGACGCCCCAGCTCAGGGATGGGCCCGAGAGAGGGCTGGCCTTCGGACCAGCCAGAGCAGCCCAGCCCCCCCCCAGCCCCCCTCCTCCCCCACCGGCCCCTGCCCTCGCCCCTCGCCCACTTCGGGGCTCCCCGCCCTCCAGCATGGCCGCCCTTCCTTGTGGCCACCAAGGAGCTGCCATCTTGGACATGCCATCCCCGTCGAGGTGGGTGACGGGGCCCCACCTCCAGGGCCTTACATCCCCCCCCCAGGCACCCCTCTTTTTATTCAAAGGCACTGACTGTAATCTGGGGGCTGGCACCTGCCTCCCCCCAGCCCCTGGCTCCCCAAAGGCCCGGTACAGACCGAGCCACAGGCCACGGACAGGGGCCAGGGCTGGGGAGACCGTGTTGCCAGAGGCCAGGGCACCCTCACCCCAACGCCCTCTCGCATATGCAATGCCTAGCGTGGGACCCTGTAAATAGACGCTCTGCCAAGCCGAGACCCTTCCCCATCGAAGCCCAAGGTGAGGGGCCCCTGCTCCCCCCCAGCTGCTGGCCCATCTCCCCATGCCCCTTGGCTCTGTGACACAGACCCCCGTCTTCTCGTCTTTTTCTTTCTTTCTTTCTTTTTTTTTTTTTCTTAAAGGGAAGCGCTTTAAGAAGGCAACTTTCATCATCGTTTCTACAGGATAGTTTTCGTGTCTCTCCCCCCCCCCCCCGAGCCCATAAGCCCCCCCCAAAATGTCTCAGGACTGCCCCCCCCCGAGGGGGGTGGCAGGGAGCCCAGGGTGGCCTCGCTCACACCCCGTGTCATGGAGTGAGCTCTTTTGGAGAACCATCTGTGGAGGCTAAGCAGAGAGCTCGAGCACCCAGGCCAGGGACCCCCCCCCCACCACCCTAGCCGAGAGGTTCCCTGAGGGAACAGCCCTCTCCCCCTCACCCTACCCGTATACCCCCCTTGCAATAAAACCAACTGAAAAATCAGCTGTCGTCCTGGCCAGTGGGGGCGACTGGACTTGGGGGATCAAGGCCTCTGGGACTATGGCGGGGGTGGGCAAGGGCTGAATCCCCGCCGAGCACACTTCTAACAAACTTCCTTGGGAATTGCACTAAACCCCTGCCCCTAGCTCTGAGCTCAGCTTCTGACAGCCCTGCCCACCCACTCCGCCTTAACCCTCTCTTGCTGTCCGCCAGCCCGTCCTAGGGGCCGCAGGGTCTGCATGGGCCCAGCGCCAGGACCCCAGCCCCCCCCCAACTCTGCGCAATCACATACTGTATATAGACGTGGATCGATTTTATTTTTATTCTTTAAATTAAGGTCGTGATAAAGTGTTGCCAAAGATACTGCTGAATTCTCGCGTTTCAGGAAACAAAAAAATGAGGGGGAACGTGCTGACTGGTCAGAAGGGACACAGCAAAACATTTTTTTGTTTGGTTGTTTGGGGTTTTTTTTGTGTTTTCTTTTTTTGGGGTGTTTTTTTTTTTTTTTTTTTAACTGCCTGGTACAAAAAAAAAAAAAAGAAAGAAAAGAAAAACAAAGCGAAATTGTTATTTCCATCATCTTGGTGAAGTTGTGTGGCTGTGTGTTGTGCACGCGTGTGTAAGAGTGAGGTCCCGGCCTGGGGCTCTGGGTGGGGGGGCGCTCCGGGGGGCGCTCGGGGTGGGGGAGCCGGAGCCCCCCACCCCCAGCCGTCCACCAGCCTGTGGGACCTGGAGAGAGAGGTTAACACCCTTGCTACTGCTCCCTGCCTAGACCCCCACCCCAACCCTGACCCTGCCTTTTGAGATTAAGGGAAAAAAAAAAAAAAAAAAAGGCAAAAAAAAAGAAAAAAGAAAAAAAAACTTAAAACCCAGTGAATGTAAAGTGCCGGAGCAGGCCCAGCCGGGCTCAGCAGGCCGTACCAAAGTCTGCCCCGTTGGGTGGCTTGCCCAGGAGAACCCATGTGGCCATCTCATCCCGTTTCGTTTGTACATGGCTGTCCCTTTGCTTCCTTCCAGGGAGGAGGGGGGTCTCAGGGGGGAGGGGAGAGACGCCAGTCCCTTCTAGGGCCCTCTGGGGCGTCTCTGCACTACTGAGACCCAGTAATGGTGGTGGGAGTGCGGGGTCGGGGTCGGGGGGCGACCGTGGCGGATGTGTGGCACAGGGTGGCACCGAGGCAGGGGCTGGGGCCCGGGGAGCACCCCGACCCACCCACCCCAGGACCGAGGCAGTCCAGGCAGCCGGGATTGTAGGAGGCCAGACAGAGTGAAAGGCAAAGCAGGACAAAAAAATTTAAAACCAACAAAAAAAGCAAAAATCCTATTTTTTGAGAAAGAAAGATATTTATATTTGCAGTTTTATTTTAAAAAGTTATTTAAGCTGAGGAAGCAGCCTTCCTGGAGGGGCGGCTGGTGCAGGACGGGTCAGGGCCTGGGGGCTCAGGGGCCCCGGGAGCCATAACCTCAGAGTTCAGACTAGCTCGCACTAAGTCCATAGATTTACATGGAGGGTGGGCGGGGAGGCCCCCATCCCGGAGTCGGAGCTGCCTGGAGGCCACGGCCAGGGGGCCGGATACCCCGGTTCCCCCCTGCCCCTCCCAGGCCCAGATACAAGGTGCCTTGGACTTTGGGGGGCCGGGGCTGGTGAATGGGGGGCAGGGCGGCGCCCGGGGACACAGAGCACAGAGCAGACATTCCATAGACTGTATCTGAGAGTCTTTATAAAGTGTGGGAGATTTAAAAAAAAAAAAAAATCAATTGATAAAAATGCACTTTTTGGGGGTGGGGGGGGAGAAGCTTTAAAAGTAATAAAAAAACAAAAACAAAAAGACAAAAGATGAAAAACCAGACAAAAAAAAGTCATTTTTCTTGTACATAAAAAAAACCACTAAACGCAGCCTGTTACGAAAGCTGCCGCCTCATTTGCCTGATTTTGATGTTCTTTGTGTTTTGTTGGGTGGGGTCCGGGGGTGGTGGCTGGGGGTGGGGATGGAGTGCCTTGGGGACCCCCATCACCGAGGGTCTGGCCCTCAAGCACCCACACCATGCTCAGCCTGACCCTTCCTGCCAGGCCTGGAAGCTGGCCTCTGGGCTCCCAGGCTGGGTGGGGATCCCCAGCATTGGCAGGCCTGGGGCCCCTACAGAGGAGGTGACCCACACGCCCCCAGCTTGGGCAGATGGCACCAGGAAGGGGCCTGGGAGGCGAGCAGGGAGAACTGGCCTGACAGGCTTCTCGGTCACCTCACCTCTAGCTCGTCGGTTTCTGGAGGCCGGGGGCGGGGCATCTAGTTGGGGAGCCCCAGATCTGCCGGAGGCCCCCCCCCCCCGGTGCCATCCCACACTGGGCCCCCTGACGCGATCAAGGATCTGTGCTGACTGCTGTTCCCCTGACATGCCCCCAGGAGGAAGGGGGGCCGTTGCCCACCCACAATGAGGGGTCCCAGACGGCAGTCCCCACGTCCAGGTTGGGGTTACCAAACACGGCCACCTCCAGGGCCCTGAGTGGGGCGTGGGGATGGGTGATGGAGGGGACCGAAAGGCAGGATGGCCATGCCGCAGCCCGGGAGAGCGCGAGCCGGGTCGTGCGGAGGGATACGGGGTCGCGCGCCGGCCGGCAGCTGCGGCCTCCACTGTGGGCTGGGTTTGGTGGGACCAGTGGCCTGAGGCAGCCACCAGCCCACCAGGGCCTCTTCCCACACATGCCCTGGTGTCCCCCCTTAGCCTCCCCTCCGCTGGGGGGGGGGGTTTGCTTTTCATTTAAATAGTACTCACTCAGGACTCACCTTGTAAAAGGAGGGGTATCAGCATATTCCAGGATCCCACCTACTTCCAGAACATTCCATCACCCCAGAAACCCATCCCTGTTAGTAGTCAGCCCGAGCCCCCACCCCGTCCGTGGAGGAGCCTGTTCTGGGCATGTCACGTGTGTAGACCCACACCCCGTGTGGCCTTCGGTGTCTGGTCCCCTCCCTGAGCCTCACGGGCTCGGGGTCTGGTCCCGGAGCCACGCGTGTGGGAGCCTCGCTCCTGTTTGCGGCCGAGAGACGTGCCTGCACGTGGGGGACCCCCTCCTTTATCCGTTAGCCTGTCTCTGGATGCGGGGCTGTTTCCACCTTCCGGCTGCTCTGCACACGTATGTGCGGGTTTGTACGTGAACTTGTCTCGCTAACCTAGGACGGGAAGGGCTGTCCCGCGATCGCTCGGTTTCCCCTGGGGAGGGGCCACTGTCTGGTCCTCTAGGGCGGCTGCCCCACTTTCCACTCCCGCCAGGCCCGCGTGAGGGTTCCGGGCCCTCCGTGTCGTCACCGACACTTACTCTTGTCTGACCGCCCCCCTCCCGGCGGCTTTGCTGGGGTCTCGGGGCCCTGGCCCGTGTTTCCCCACCAGCTTACGGGCCGTGTGGGGGTCTTCCCGGCTGCCCGCGGGGACAGTCCTGGACTTGGCAGCTCTGCCTCGGCTCCTGGCCCAGCCTAGCACAAAGACACCCGGACCAGCAGCACAAAGTGAAACCTTCCGCGTTTGACCAAATGCTGTGCCTTTTGGATCCCCAACGTCATGCAACGCAGGGGACCGGCCACAGGGAGCTTTTGTCCTTTGAGCCCCTCGCCCCAGCCAGTGCCCCGACGCACAGAGAAGCAGACACCTCGGTGGCTTCACCTTGACCTTTTTTATTTGCGTTTTTTAAAAACAATTAAATTAGAATACAAATATTAGAAAACCGCGGCCCTCAGCTGCCGGTGCAGCCGGAGGGGGGCCGAGCTGCACAGCCGAGTTTATACAGTAAAACTGAATTTGCCCTCGGCCAGATTGATGTCCCTTTCTTCTTCAGACCTGAAACGGTATTGCTTCCTGACTAGAAGAGCTCTGTTTACACAAAGGAAATGATTCTGGGGCTGGGGGGCAGCAAGGGAAAAAAAAAAAAGCAGAACAGAACAGAGGGCAGAGGCGGTGGGAGAACCAAGCGTGGCCTCCAGAGGACAAGGACGCTGGGCGGGGGGCCGGGCACCCAGCCGCGGGTTCCTGGAGGCATCGGGGGCAGTGGTGGGGGCCCCCCCCACGATGGCTGGACCCCCGAGGCCGGGCGAGTCGCTGGCGGGTGGCCCTCAGCCCGGTCCTGTTGGAAGACGAGAGTGAGGCTCCCGGGGGTTGGGGGGCCAGGCAGGCCTCTACCCGTTGGAAAACCCAAGAGCAAGAAGAGGGGGAAGGAGCCACCCCACATGGAGAGGGTGGGGCGGGAGTCCCTGCTGCCCCTCCGGAAGTGGCCGCCCGCCCCGCCCGCCAAGGAGGGCCGGCGGCAGCGGCGTCTGTGGACACCTGCGCTGGTCCGTAGGGAAGTTAACCTGAATTGGAGTTACCGAGGTAGCTGCTAGGAAACGGAGACCCCCCCACGCCACACGCTGCCGCACCCTGGGGCCCCCGCCTTCCACGGGGGGTCCTGGCCACATGCTGGGTCTTCAAAATACCAAATTATTGCACTTTCAAAAAATACAACACATCTGTGGCTAAACCCTCCCTGGCCCCTCCCGCCCCCCCCACCCCTGTGCCCCCTGCCCCCCACCCCGCCCGAACCCACTCCATGGCTTCTTGGCTAAAATGCTCCCTGCTCGGCGGTGCGTCCAGGGTCTCTGGGCAAGAGAACGTGTTTGCAGAGAAAAAAGAGCAAAAGGAACAGACGAATGTCAAAGTCGTGGCTGCTGCCAGGGAGGGGTGCCGTGCGCCCGTCCGTCTCCCCTGCTGCCCCCACCACCCCCACGCGCCCCGTCCCTCTGCACCCGCTGGAATGGTCCCTGGATGAGGCGAGGTGGGCCGGGGCGTCCGCGTGCAGCTCCCGGTCTGCCCGCTGCTGCCCAGGGCCGGCTCAGGCTCCGGGGCTCAGGCTCTGGCTGGGGGAGCAGCTGTGAGGGCGGCTTGCCTTGTTTTTAAGAGTCTGATTTTTTTTTGTTGTTTCTTTTTTTTTTTTGTACTTTTTTTTTTTTTTTTTTTTGTCATTTTACTTTTTTTTAATCCTCCGATTGGAGAGTCCAGAGGTACAGGTGCCAGGAGCCAGGGAAAGGGGTGGAAAAACAAATGAACAACAATAAAAAGAAAAAAAATCACTCCTCCCTCTGTGCCCCGAGGCCCGCCTGCGCCCCGTCCGCGTGGGTGAGCACCAGGAAAGTCGCGTGTCCGGCCGGTGGCGGTGGCAAGCAGTCAGCAGGCCGACACCAGGCCCTTCTGAAAGGGGCAGCGTCGCTTGGGCCGGGGGCCCTCCTCGTCCTCGTCCTCCTCCTCCTCTTCCTCGTCCTCCTCCTCCTCCGAGGACGATGAGCTGTCCAGCGTGAGGTCCACCACGTCGGCTCCCGGCTTCCCGTTCTCCACACCACCTGCCGCGCTGCCACCGCCACCGGCGCTCCCCGGCGCACCGCCGCCACCACCGCCGTTGACGTTGGGGGCGGACAGGAGCCCACTGGCGTCCGAGGGGCCTGAGGGCGACAGGGGTGGTGCTCAGAGCGGGCCCATGGAGGCTGGCGAGGGGCAGGGGCCCGGGACGTGGCGGGCGATCGGACACCACGGAGGTCTCCAGCCAGAGCCCCCAGCCCCGCTCTGCCTGGCTCTCGGGGAGCCGACTCACCCAGCACGAGGATGGGACACTGGGGACTGCAGCTGCGCTCCTTCTCGGCGCGGATCGGGCACCACGAGCCGTCCACCAGGTACTCGATCTCGTCCGCGTCCTCGCACTCGCTCAGGATCTTGGAGAGGAGCCTGGAGGGGCGAGGAGCTGATTCCCGGGCCGGCAGGGCCACTGTCACCCGGCCCTGACTGCTCGGACTCCCACGGGACACTCGCTAAGTTAGCGGCTTCCTTCTCCATGGAAGTGGTTTCAAGACGGCGCCCACCAGGGCCTCGGGGCCCCTGCACCGCGCCCCGTGCCTATGGCTGCCCCCTCTGGCCCACGGCCCCCTACCCTCCTGTCCCGTCCCCGCACCTCCCCCTCTCTGCAGACCAGACGCCAGGCGCACAGGGGGTGGATACTGCTCACAGCCCCCTGGAGAGGCTCTGGGGCAGGGCAGGAAGCAGAAGTGGGGGCACTGGATTCCCACACGCCACAGCAACCCCAAGGGAGCACCCAACGTGAGCCTGGCCCGGCAAGACACGCTCTGGCCCTGGGCACTGTTTCACTAAGGTACTCGGCCAGACCCATTTTACAGATGGAGAAACCGGGGCCCAGGGAGGGGAGGGAAGCTCCCCAAAGCCAACGAGGCCGGAAACCAGGCAACCTGGGCTCCATTCCTGGCTCTGCCCTTTCCCGGTCATGGGGCCTCCACCTCCCCACCAACTCCAGCGGCCGGGAGGCCCACACTGGGCCAGGTCCTGTACAAGGGACACACGTGCCCCAGCGGCAACGGGCCAACCTGGCCCCCAGCATCTGTTCCAGGTCAGAACAGTGCCTGCCTCCATGTAACTTCAACCGCCTCAAACGCAGTCACAGGGAGGGAAGCCCTTTCCTGCTCCAGGACACCCCCCGGGCCACTCACAGACCCGCCACTCCAGGGTCGCTCCACAGTGTTAACACAGCTCTGCCTGCCGTGGACGTCTCCGCTGGGACGCCCCAGTCCGCAGCACCTCTTGCCCCCCGCAGAGCCCAAGCAGTAGGAGCGTCTCTATCTGGCTCAGGTCCCCACGCTCCCCAAGCCAGCTGGTATTCCCTGAAGGCAGAGTCTGGGACACAGTCCTTAGGGAGACCCCAGAATCACCCCGCTCAGAGCCAAGGGTGGGACAAAATACCAAATCCTCAAAGAAACAGAATAATCAAGGACCCTGCCTCCAGGAAGCCTTCCTGGCTATGCCCAGGCCCCATGGGATGCTGGGACTGTGGTGTATGAGGCACAGCCACACCCCCTAGCCCCAGGCCCATCTGCCCTTGGAGCTGTCCAAGCTGCGGCCACTGGAGCCTGGGTGACCCGCTCGAGGCCTGTGGGGGTGGAGGGAGAGGCAGGCACAGGGCCGCACGGCTGCCAGGCCAGGAACAGAGCAGCCATTCAACCCTGGCCCTTGTGCCCGGCCCCAGGGGCCTCCTCACTCCACCCAAAGACCAGACGGCATGGGGACAGTGGGGCACAGCAGCTCAGCCCCTCCAGGGAAGGGACCCAGGCTCAGAGCTGGCCCGGCCACCTGTGAGCTGGGCACGCCTAGGACAGGTGACTGTCCCCTCTGAGCCTCAGTCTCCTTGTCAGTCAGGTGGGGAAGATCCAGGCCCACCACGTCTCAGTACAGTTGGGAGGGATGGCTTGGCAAGTGCCCACGTGTGGGGACCAGACGAAGATGAGCGCTCGAATGTGGGCACAGACGGACGCAAGCCCCTGCTGGCCGCAGGCCATCCCCGGGCCCCCACATGCACATCCTGCAACGCGCATCTGGGCTGCACAGACTTCTGGGCACTGAGTGTGGCCACAGACCCAGCCGGCGGCCTCTCCCTCCCCGCCCCAGCCCCAGCCCCGGGAGAGGAGATGGGTGTGGCTGGCGTCCGGCCGGAGCTGCCTGGTCAGGTGCTGGGCTCAGTTTCTGGAAACCTAAGACCTGAGCAAAGTTTCCCTTTTGGGGAGAACAGCCATTCTCCCCTCGTCTCCCTGTGGCACGGGGAGGGCCTGGCCGCACGTGGGCGCCACCTGGGACGCAGGGCACCTGAGAGCAGAGGCGGGCAGACGGCTGAGCCTCCCACCTCTCGGAGCGGAGGACGAGCTGGAGGTGGCACCAAGCGCCATGCGGGGAGCAGCTCTCCGGCTCGTGCAGGGCCCGTGAGCTGGGCTCTCGGGGCCCCTGCTTTGTTGGGAAAGAGCAGACTCCAGGTCCGCGGGGTCCTGGGCCCGGAGAGCCTAAGCCAGCGGCCTCTGCCTGCGCTGCCAAGGCCCCGCAGAGCCCCACAGGGAGGACACCCGCCGGCCCCGCGGCCAGGGCTCCGGGGCGGCCCACAAGCCCGGGCGGCGGGGCGCCCGCAGGACCCCGGGAGGAGAGGGCCGCGCAGCCGGCAGCCTCACCCGTCGATGACGAGCTGGTCGTAGGGGGCCGGCTTGTCACACACGGGGCACGTCCAGGTGGGCTTCTTCTCATTCATCTGCAGGTAGAAGACGGCGTCGAAGCACTGCAGGTGCGCGCAGGTCTCGGCGCGGCAGGGCACCGACAGCCGCATCTTCACCAGCTGTGGGGAGGGGGGCGGTCAGCGGCCCTGGGCGGCCGCGCGTCGCAGGCAGGTGGGGACAGAGGACGCGCGCGTGCCGACTCACCGGGCAGATGAGGGAGACCCGCACGCCCGTGGTGGCGATCTCGCTGTCGGGGTCCAGGCGCAGCTTCTCTTTGACTGCGGAGAAGGGGGTGGCCGTCGTTAGCAGAAGGGACAGAGGCGTCCGCGCGGGCGGAGCTGGGAGGCAGGCGTTTCCGGCGCCCATCGACGCCGGGGCAGGCAGCGGCAAGCACCCTCAGCCCCTCCGTCTCGGGGAAGACGGTCCACACACGGGGCACCTCACATCCTCCTCCCAGGACGAGCCTCAGGGCTCGGCTCCGGGGCTCGGGCCTGCGAGGGTCACCTGCGAAAGCGCCCTGGGCCGCGGCGGGGTGCCTGGCATAGCCTGGCAGGCTGACGGGGCAGGCCGGCCCACGTGCCCACTCCGCTGCGCGTTCTCACCGCCCCCGGGCCTCTTTCGGAAAAAGAGGGAGGCAAGGGCCAGCCGCCCACAGGGCTGTCCGCTGCGACCGTGCGCTCCACGCCAACCATCCCCGACACTTGGCGAGGAGGGGGACGGGTCCCTCTAGGAAGGTCCTCGTGGCCCCCGCACGCGGAGCCAGGACACAGCGAGGCCCCACTCCTGGACACCCCCAAACCTAGCAGGGGCAGAAGGGAGCCCAGAGCGCGGCCTCTCAGGTGACCAAGCCAACCTAACTCAGGAAGAGCTGGCCGGTGCCTGAAGCCAAAGGCCGCGTGCAAAATGCCCACAACAACACACAAGGCCCCTTCGCAACGGTGAGCACGGGGCTGGCAGAGGGACCGGAAGGAAAGGTGCACAGAGCGAGCCCCGAGGCAGGTCTGCAGGGCGCACGGGCTCCCTCTCCAGACTCTTTCAGGCTCGCCCTGCGTCTGCTCCGCTCTCAGTGGGAACAGGGAGACTCAGGACTGACCCTGGAACTGCCCCTCCGTCCTCCACACAAGTCCTGCAGCCCCTCCTCCAGAAGCTCCCCAGTGTCCCGAAGGCCGCATCAGCCCTTCACGCCCCACGTGAAGTGGCAGCTCAGGGCTCGCCTCTCGGACGGAATGCCAGCGACAGACTCGGGTACGTCTGGTTTTGAAGCCAGGCCCGCTCCTCCCGCCGACGGAAGCGAGGGTCCAGCGCGGCAAGAAGGCCACAGGTGAGACAAGCACGGGACTTCCCGCGGCAACCAGAAACCCAGCGGCTGCCAACCAAGCTGGGCGCTGGCTTCCAAGAGGAAAGCGGGCCATCCGTGCCAAGCAGGAGCCCCAGTGGTCCCACACACCCCTCCCAGGCCTCCACCAGACCTCCAGGTGCCCTGCCCACCCCCCTGCAGGCCAAGGCCTGGATGAACCCCGCCTGGCCCCCACGCCAATGCCTGTCCCCTCTGGTCACGTTGGCCAGTGAGAGGGTGAGGTGCAGGCTGGGGGGCCGGCTCTTCGAGGAAAGTGGGCTGGGATGCATCGGTGGGAGCCCCACCACTCTGCACCACGGGGTCCCCAGTGGTCAGATGGGGACATCGCCTAGTCCCTCGGCCCAGGGCTACTATGAGGATTTGGTCAGAAGACGCAGCAAACAGAGAGAGCCGGTGGCTTGCCTGAGGAAACACAGCCATCACACACATGGACGCAAGACGAGAAACAGGACTGGTTTTGTCTACCCATCTTGGCGGTGGTTCACTTTCAACACTCCCCGTGTCACCCCCCACCACCGCCCCCAACATCGCTGGGCTGGGCTCGGGCTGGGCTCCTTCACCCGGTACCTGCAGCTGTGAATCGGGTCTGCTCCTGCCCCCTGGGCTCCTGGCCCCCACCCAGCAGTCAGAAGCATCCGCCTCGAGCACCCATCCCCCAGGATCTTTCCCAGATGCTGTGGGGGTGACCCCCATGTGCCCGCCCTGCCCACATGCCCCCAGACCTGGCCCCGAACTACCACCCCAAGTGGTCCCGCCTCCCACGCCCCTGCCTCAGGGCCTCTGCGCGGACTGTTCTGCTCCCCTCCTTGTGCATCCCCTGGGGTGACACGCGGGCCCCGCAGCTCACCCAGCGCCTTGCACAGCTCTGGGTGCTTGACCCCGATGGTTTTCAACCTCTGCAGCAGCTCCGAAGAGGTCAGCTGCCGCACCAGGTACAAGGCCACGGAGTAACTCTGGGGGCAGAAGTCGGGAAGGAGCGGTCAGGCCAAGGCGGGGCCTGCAGGGGGCCGGGGTGGGGGCAGGTGGGCGGCAGCCCCCCTCACCTTGCCGTAGTTCCCCCAGGTCACGGTGATGCGGTTGGTGGCCGAGGACAGGTACATGAGGTGGGTGAGGTTGATGGGGCGGCAGGGCCTCTTGGGTTCCACTCCCGGCTTATTGGAGGGGTAGTAGCCCTGGAAGCAGACGCGGGGGCTCACACCTCGGAAAGGGGTTCTGTGGCGGCCCCCCTGCCCCATCCCCCACAGCGGCCCAGGGGTGCCCACTCACCGGGACCGAGCAGTAGCTGTGGTTGACCTTCACGGCGATGTTGGGTGGGTACTGGTCCTCCTGAGGGCTGCTGGTGTCTGAGTAGCAAATTCTGCAAGGACAGCACACACCGTGAGGCCAGCAGGGGCTATGCACAGAGGGGTGGCCCCGAGGGGGGATGGGCGCAGGGCTGGTGCAGGGGCCATGAGGGCCGCGTCCACATGGCAGGGGCGCTGCCTTGCCGGACCGCAAGAGCGGCTCTTGGGGCCCCGGATCTGGCCTGAGCGAGGCTCCGTGGTGATGCGTGCACAGGCAAGGACAGACAGCAGGCGGTGAGGAGGAGCAGGGCTCCACCTCTGCCCGCGGAGAACCCGAGACGCCGTCAGGAGGGTGGTGCTGGGCAGGCAGGGTCGGGCTCCGGGAACGGGGTCTCCAGGCAGGCCCAGGCTTACCTGAGGACGACCTGCACGGCCTTGATCCCGGGCTGCAGTTCTCTGTGCGGCCGCGGAAGCAGAGGGGAGGAGAAGAGGGCTCAGTGAGGCAGGAGAGCCCTTCGCCTGGGCTAGCCAGACAGGGTCCCCCGCTACCTCCCTCGGCAGCCGAAGACCTCTGGGTGCTGACTGGAACGTTCTCTCCTGCTTACTCGCTGTGACTTGGGCAGAGCACCTCCCCTCTCTTCACGAGGCGGGGCGGCTGTGGGGATTTACTGAATAGGTCGGCGGCGGGTGTAAGCTCAGCATGGCCATGGGGGCGCCAAGCGGCTGCTTCAGTGGGGAGTTACGTCTCAGCAGACACTGGGAATGGCCTCTGTCTCTCGGCTGTTAAGGCTCAGGGTCCTCATCAGGGCGATGCTGGCCGGGCAGGACCCCAGGCAGCATCCGGACGGCTATGGGCATTACAACTAGGGGAGTCCTGCCATCAAGTGGATGGGGGCCAGGGATGCAGCTCAGCCCCCCACAGGGCCCGGGACACCCCCTGGGGCACCCCCCGCAAAGAGGGACCCAGCCCTGACGTCAACAGTGCTGAGGGGAATCCTGTTAAAAGGGGGACAGCGGCCCACGTCTGGAGGCTGCAGATTAGAGGCAGGGAGAGCAGGCAGTCAGGCGCATGGGGCTTCCCCGTCCCTCCAGCATGGGGCACAGCGTCAACATCGGGTCTGCAGAAGACGCCCCTAGCCCAGCCCCTGGGTGGCCCAAGAGCACGAGGGCGCAGCAGCCGCTGGGGAGGCCAGCAGGGGTGCGGGGCGCAGCGCACCTGGAGTTCCTGATCAGCTCCACTTGCCTCGGCGTCAGCGCAAAGATGCACGGGCTCTCCTGCAGCTTCTCGCTATTCTGCGGGACTAAAGACACACTCAGCGTCAGGGTGACGTCCAGTCCCCAGGGAGGGAGCCGGCCCCTCCTCAGAGGGGAAGCAGGGAGCAGGAGGCTGAGCCCCCCCAGGCAGCCAGGCCCGTGGGATGGAAGCAGGGCCACTAGGACGAGGGTGCGGGAAGCGCAGCCCCTGCTGGTGTCACACCGCAGCCTATGATTCAGGGAACACCCCTAACCCCAGAAGGGCCCTTTGGGAAGCAGAAACCTTCTTAACCCTCGGGGGTTCAGGAGTCTCTAAGAGAGAAGTGCTCAGCCCAGGGAGAGGAGCCTGCCTAGCTGATGGGAGGCAGTGCGACAGACTACATGGCCTTGGGCCAGCTGCTCCCCCTGGGGCCTATCGGATGCCAGCAACAACTCTATCCCCACCTCACACCACTGTTCTGGGCACCTGGCAAGTGTTTGCCTGTCTTTGTGGTGCTTGGCACAGGCCCTGCAAGGCACTGCCGGAGGGGACAGAGACGAGCTGGACAGAGGTCCCACCTTGGGCATTCATGGCCAGCGGAGGAGGCAGGCAAGTGAAACAGCCTGAAGCTCCCAGTGCAGAAAACAAGAGTCACAGAGCAGCCCCGCGCACAGCAGAAGACGTGAGGAGGGAACAGGGACACCACACACAGAGCCACACTGGCTCTGTGCCCAGTGGGTGCAAAAGTAGAGGAATGTCTGCCAGAGGATGGGGACCATGGTGGTGACAAGCTGGCTTTTCACTGTCCATTAAAACTGCATTGAGAACCCCAGGGGTGACCAGAAAGTCTCTGAACTGAACAAGAAGACACAGTGTTGCAAAACCCGCGAGGGAGCAGCTAACACAGCCGATGAAGGCAAAATCACAGTCTTAAATGCTTCTCCTAAAAAAGACAGAAAAAGGTTTCAAAAGATTGACTCCTTCACAAGAAACTAGAAAAAGAGCAAATTAAACTTATCAGAAGGAAGTTAAAAGATAAAAACAGAAAGTCAGCAACAAGAAAATCAATCAAGCCAAACTTCTTAGATAAGCTACTAGAACAAACAATAAAAAAGAACGCAAGCACACCCACTGCCAGAAACAAAAGATAGACAACAGAATAGATCCTACGGTCTCTTGGTTTAATACAGGAATGAAACCAACGAATTTATGGCAATAAATCTGATAGCTTACATGAAATAGACAAATTCTTCCAAAGTTGCAAATTACCAAAACTCGCACCAAAAAATATGGGAAGCTTGAGGAGCCCTTTATCACTTAAAGAAGCTGAACTCATAATTAAAAACTCTTCCTCAGGGGCACCTGGGTGGTTCAGTGGGTTAAGCATCTGCCTTTGGCTCAGGTCATGATCCCAGGGTCCTGGGATGGAGTCCAGCATCAGGCTCCCTGCTCAGCAGGAAGCCTGTTTCTCCCCCTCCCACTGCGGCTTCCCCTTCTTGTGAGCACGCATGCGCTGTCAAATGAACAGATAAATAAAAACTTAAAAACAAACAAACAAAAACTTTTCCACAGAGAAAACTGCAGATGCAATTGCTGAGTTCTAATATTTAAGAAACCATGTAAATAAACTTCTCTGAACTTTCAGAAAACAAAGAGAACAGCAAACTCACTTCACAGGGCTGACACGACCCTGGTATCAAAACCTCATCATAAAAGGAAAATTACAGATAAACACCTCCCATGAATACAGACACGAAAGTCCTTTAGAAAATTTCTGCAAATATCCAGGATCTGGGGATTTAGCCCAGGAATGCAGGATGGCATTCTACTCATCTACTGGCGTGGCTAAAATGGGAAGAGCGACAAGTCCAAGTGCTCGCAGGGACGTGGAGAGAGCGGGATTCTCTGCCACAAGCACGAGCCTTCTGGAAAACCGTCGGCTAACGAAGTTAAACACACACCCAAATGAATGGACAGAGGGCTACAAAAAGACTTGCCCAACAGTGCTCATGGAAAACTTATTCCTAAGAGCCCTGAACTGGAAACGACCTGAGTGCCTACCAGTGGAAAAGCAGAAACAGACGGCGGTGTGTTCACGCGGTAAAATAAAACGGGTGACCTAGGCGAGTGCAGGGGCAAATCTAAAATCAGGATGGTGAGCCGCGTCCGAGCCGCCGGAGCACCCACTGCACGTCCGCCAGGCTGCGCCCCCAACAGGACACTAAGTCGCAGGGGCAAGAGTCAGAACGGGAGCTGCCTCCGGGGCTGTGGCCAGGGAAGCTGGAGCAACGGTGAGGGGCTTTACCGCACGGCTGCGTTCTGTTTGCTGGCATCTGGGCAACTGGGGTTCGTTCACTGGTAAGACTCCAAGTTCACACTAAGTATCTGAGGACCGCGCTGGATGTAAACTCTGCCTCCATTTAAAAACGCCGGCAGCGCTGCCGGATTAGAAGCACTTGACGGGCTCCGTCGGCGGAGCCTGCGTCGGCGGAGCCTGGGCTCCTCATCTGGGGGTTGTGAGTTAAAGCCCCATGGCGGTGCAGAGACGACTTAAAATTAAAATATTTTAATTTTAATTTTTTTTTTTAAGATTTTTATTTATTTATTTGATAGACAGAGAGAGATCACAAGTAGGCAGAGAGGCAGGCAGAGAGAGAGGAGGAAGCAGGCCCCCTGCTAAGCAGAGAGCCCGATGTGGGGCTCGATCCCAGGACCCTGAGATCATGACCTGAGCTGAAGGCAGAGGCTTAAACCACTGAGCCACCCACGCGCCCCTAATTTTAATTTTTAAAAAGATCTTTTTTGTTTACTTGGGGTGGGGGGGAGAGTGCGAGTGAGAGCACAAGACCAGGGGGAGGGGGAGGCAGGCCCCCCGCGGAGCAGGGAGCCCGACAAGGGGCTCGATCCCAGGACCCTGAGATCATGACCTGAGCTGAAAGCAGACGCTTCACCAACAGAGCCCCCAGGCGCCCCTAAAATTAACCTCTTTACAAAAGAACCCCCCACCAACCACACTGAAAAGCTGCCTGATCAGGAGACGGGACACAAGAGCAGGCCGTCTCGCCACTGCCACGCGCACGACGCGGGACACGGGAGCCGCGCCGAGACAGGCTCACACACGAAGGACGCCAGGGCCTGCAGACAGCCCTGCTCAGAACGGCTTCCACCAGACGGCTGAGGCCCCAAAGCCGCGCCCGCCGAGCCAGCCCGGCGACGATGCGCTCCGGGACGGCTGACGGAGGACGAGCACATGACCCTGACGCGGACAGCGAGGAACCCGGGAGCTTTACTTGCTCCGCTAAGGGGTAACGTGCGAGATGCTTCTGCCAGCTGAAAGCAGCCGGTGCAGGCAGGCGTGCACCACACCCGGGCTCGGGTCACCCTCAGAGGGAAGGGTCTGGGCAAATGCAGGTCCGCTCATCTGCGCAAGGACGGCCACGGTCACCTCCTCGGAGGGACTGGGAGAGGCAGGGAGCCAGCTTTCTCTGAACGGCCAACCTTTCCAACAGCGGCGTGACTGCTGTTCCTATGAAGGGCTGGAGCGCAAACAGTCTTGGTTTTAGTGAGACACAGTCTCTGCCTCAATGTCCCCACTCTGCCTCGTACCACGAAAGCCACCAGAGACAGTCAACAGACAGATGGGTGTTGCTGTGTGTCAATACAGCTTGGTTTAGGAAAACAGGCAGCCCGTGACGTTGGCCCCTGGCCCTAATTGGCCCACCCCAGCTCCAGAACCTTCTGAACTCCAGAACCACAACAGAAGATCACCTATTTAAAACACAAACACAATTTGGATTTAAAACCAGCTCAGACTCAGAAGCCAGATCCGGGAGTTCATAGCCCAGCTCTGCCTGGGGCACACATCCCTGCCCCCGCCCCAACCTGGGAGCCCTCTGTCCATGGGACACAGTTCCCAGGGCCCAGATGTGGGCCCGTGGCTGGAGCTCAGCGAGGGCCGCCAAAACCGCCAAGCTGCTGCCATCAATTCCTGCTTATCTGCCGAGGGCCTGGCTAGTCCCCACGGAGTCCTGGTTGGCGCCCTCGAGGAGAGCTAACTGGGGGGTGGGGGTGCACACAGGCCCAGACATGCCCCAACAGCCAAGGGGCAAATACTCCTTTTTTAAAAAAAAAAAAAGATTTTATTTATTAGACAGAGATCACAAGTAGGCAGAGAGGCAGGCAGAGACAGAGAGAGGAGGAAGCAGGCTCCCTGCTGAGCAGAGAGCCCAATGTGGGGCTCGATCCCAGGGTCCTGCGATCATGACCTGAGCCGAAGTCAGAGGCTTAACCCACTGAGCCACCCAGGCTCCCTGGGGGGGGGCAATTATTTCTGATGGGGTAGGGTGGGGCTCCCCATACCTAGGCAGGGCTGCGAGGGCCGAGTGGGAAGCAGAAAGCACCACCAGTGACCCTACCCGCCGGTCAGGGAGTGCTGTCCCCAGAAAGAGAGCAGGCAGGTGGGCATGGTCATGGGAGGCCAAGAGTCGGGGGTCCCTTCCAGGGCTGCCACTTCTAGATGACACCCCCGCGGGGATGGCGTTCGGATTTTCTGCTGTGCCATGGGCCCCAGGTGGCTGACAGCTCCCTCAGGAAGCCAAGCGGCCAGTGGGAGGTGAGCCTCAATGGGGACACAGCACACCCTGCATGGTAGGATGGAGGTGGGGGGGCCCCCAAACCCCGGCCTCCATCACACACTGCCAACGGCCCTCCGGCTGCACCCCTCCAGCTGCTCAGGGCTTGGCCGTAGGCAGCATCCGCAACTCCTTGCCCCCAACCCACAGCACCAACTCCCAGCTGGCTCCGATTCTGAAACACACTAGCAAGGTCCCTCCCGCACCAACCCCTGCCCCCTGATCTGTATGCGACCCCTGGCTGGCCCCCTGGCTCCCCCAAGCTCACCATCTGCCACTTGAGGGATGCTGTCCTCACCCCTAGTGGTCTTGATTTCACGGCCACCTCCCAGGCCACCTCCTCGTGTTCCTCATGTGCCAAGGACATCCTGCTTTGGGGCCTCTGTGCTCAACATCCCGTCTTCCAGAAGATTCCTCCCCTAGCTACCTACTTAGATGGCCTGATGTCTCCAAAGTCTGCTCAAATGGCGTCAGAACGACAGACTACCCTGATTGCCTTTATTTAGAAGCTGGAAGCCCCCTGCCATCCTGGTACTGCCCGTACCTCCCCGCCCGCTCGATTCTTCTCTACAACTTTTACCTCCTAAGAATCAACACAACTGGGGTGCCTGGGTGGCTCAGAGGGTTAAAGCCTCTGCCTTTGGCTCAGGTCATGATCCCAGGGTCCTGGGATCAAGCTTCGCATTGGGCTCTCTGTTGGGCAAGGAGCCTGCTCCCCCCACCCCGCCTGCCTCTCTGCCTGCTTGTGATCTCTCTCTCTCTTCCTGCAAATAAATAAAATCTTAAAAAAAAAAAAAAAAAGAATCAACACAACTTCCCAGTGTCTCTGGCTCTCTGCCAACACCAAACTGACCCCAAAGTGCCTTTGCTGTGTCCCACAGGCTTCCCCAAGGCTGTGGAGGCCCTGTGCAGGCTAGGATGAGCTACACATCCCAAGCCTCAGAGACCCCCAGGAACGAAAGGGAGGGAACCCCCTGCTTCCAGGTCCTCTGGGAGGACTGGGAACTGGCCTCCGGCTCAATCCAAGACCCCAACCGAGGAGCCCAGCATGACCATCTCCGTCCCGGCTGCCGGCCCACCGTGCAAACCACCACCAGCAGAGAACCCTTCCTGGCCGGAGCAGATGCTCCCACCATAAGGAGGAGCGGGGCAGGTAAAACAGTAGTTAGGGCACAGCCACTGTTTCGGAGGTTCACACAGGCAAGAACAAGCTGAAGCCTCCAGCAGGGGCCTGATGCTATGTTCTACGACACACATACACTTTCACAAAAGTCACACACCGAAGGAACGTCAGACAACTCCAGACAACGCCAGCTCCCGTCAGCTTCACAGCAGCCCCAGGCCGCTTCTTCTCAGCTCCTGCACGGGGCGCCTCCTGCCCTGCTCCTGCTGAGATGCAGGGAGGGAACGAACTGACCCAGCCCCAGTGTTAAAGAACACCAACAAATGAATAATCCTCGTCAGGGCTGGAGGCAAGGCCATGGAAAGGTGGAGGGTGACGAGAAGGTGAGGGAAGGCAAGGAGGAAAGGAAGATGAGCTTCAAGTTAGATGACTGGGGTGGAAAGAGCCAGGCAGCGTCTGAAAAAGTGTGACAGACAGAAGGTATAGCACGTGCAAAGGCCCTGGGGCAACCCTGGGCCTGGCATTTTGGACAACTAGCAAGTCAAGGGGAAGGGAGAGAGAGGAGAAGAGAGCAGGGAAGAAAGCAAGCAGAAAAGTCAGCTGGTCATGGGAGGGTTTGGAACAGAGGAAGGACATAATGAACCAGCTTTTTTAAAAGGTTCCTCTGGCTGCTGAGGGAGACTGGCAATGTGGAGGAAGGAAAGCAGGAAGGCGGCTGTACAGGTGGGCTGCGGGGAGCGGGGGAAGGCTCCGGCCT
Organism: Neogale vison; assembly: GCF_020171115.1. Taxonomy (NCBI): domain Eukaryota; kingdom Metazoa; phylum Chordata; class Mammalia; order Carnivora; family Mustelidae; genus Neogale; species Neogale vison. The sequence continues at coordinate 221,715,305 of NC_058096.1, forward strand.
GGGAGGTTGGCCCACCTGCCCCTGGAGCTGTGAGGCCAGACTGGGATGCCACGGGACCACCCCAGCCCCAGGGCACAGAAGGGACCCGAGAACCCAGAGAGAGAGCACACCCCTGCATGTGAGCCCCACGGGGCCCATGGATGCACATAGGCCCTCTGCCTCTGTGTACCCCAGGGGCTAACACCCACCTCAGAGAGGACCCCAGGAAACGAGACCCAGGAAAGCTCACCAGATCCCGACCGCAAAGCCCTCAGGGCAGTCGCAACCGCCGCCACCCGCCCCATGGCCCGTGCAGCTTCCCTTCTCTGGCCTTGGCCTCCCTCTCTCCTCCAACACCACACCTCGCTCCAGGCCCGACCACTCCTGTTCTAGAGCCTTCGCTCACTGCCAGACCTGGGCCTGCTCCTTCCTCGGTCAGGCTTCTGGCTACTCAGCCCTCAGGTCTGGAACAGGGCCTCCGCCCGGAAGCCTCCTACCTGCCGCCTCCCCACGAATGCATCCCCAGAAGCTCCCGGCCCCGACGCCCTGGGGAAGCACAGCGTTCCTCTCCTGGCCCCATTCCTTCACCTCTAGTGAAGCTTCCTGGCCAAACACGCCAGGGTGGGGACCCCACATCTCCCCTGCTGCTTGGGTGATGCCAGCCCGAGGCCGGAGAGGCCGGACGAGGGACACACGTGTGCCCGGCCTAACAGGGCAGCCGCTGGACCAGCAGTCCCCAGACAGTGCTGGTGCTGCCACCCTGCAGGGCATGGAGACAACCAGCAGACCCTCGGGAGCTGTCCCGACGTGGGGTGGCTCCTTCACTCTGCAGTAGGGACCCAGCCCCCCAGCCCGAGACACTGGCCACAGGACACGGCGAGCCCCACGGAGCAGCACTGCCCCAGTACGCGTCTCCTTCCTTCTGCCCGTGATCTCACGCCTCACGCCAGCCTCTCCTTTCTCCCACGCACCCTGGCGGAGCTCTGGGCCTCCTCGGTCACACTGCGGCCGCTCACAGCCTAGATGGCCGTCAGATGGGCTGCGGTGGCATGCCCAGGACGGCGTTCCCTGGCTCCCCCGTGGGTTCTGCGGGGGTCAGGAAGCAAGTGCCCTGGGATGGCTCGGACAGCCAGGCTCTCTGAGCTAAGAGACCTGAGGTCCAGAACCTTCATGTGCTTCAAAATGGGTACCCCTCCCCCCAGAGGTGCAGAGCACCGTGGACTCGGGGAGGAGTGAGAGTCGGGAAGATGGCTGAGCCTGCGGCCCCAGGACCCCGTCCTCGGGACGCTGTGTGACCTTGCGTCAGTTTCCCGATCCTTCTAGGATCCAGCAGATCGTCCGTCTCCTCCCAGCTCCATTATTCCCCTCCCCTCCCCCAACCCAAACATTCCTCTCCCTGAGATTTATGTCTCCTCTGCGCCCGGCGCACTCTCCGTCCCGAAGCTGGAGCCGGCCAGCAGCTCTTCCGGGGAAACAGACCAGAGTGTCTGGACCTCGTTCTGGTCAGCGGGTCATGGTCAGGAGCGAGGGGGAAGGGGACGCCAGCTGAGCCCGAGCCCGGAGAAGCGACTCTTGGGCAATGCCAGCACTGCACAAGTCACCACAGGGAGGCCCCCAGGTGGGGGAGTGGGCGGCCCAAAGTGCTGGCCTCGGAACAGAGGGGACCAGGCGGCTTCCGGGCCAGCTCTGCGCTTCACGAGGACTCTCCCTAGGGACCTGGCAGGCACGGGGGTCCCTGAGGACGCAGCTCCAGGGAAGGGGTGCATTCAGGCTGGGGCGGGGAAGTGGGTGGGAGCCAGGGCAGGGCGGGGTCGGCCTCTTTGTTCTGAGCCGCCAGCAGAGTAGTTCCTGGTGTAGACAGGGGAGCAGACTCTCCCGGAGATCAGGTGACTGGGGTCCCCGGGGGCTCAGGGCAAAGTGATGCATTGTGGGGCGGGAGTGGGATCGGGCCATGCAGGAAGGAAGCTCGTGGTCCAGGCAGGGGAGGGAGGCTGCTGGCCCCTGAGTTCAAAGTCACCTCTGTCCCCCGCCCAGTGCCAAGCCTGACTTACTGCTTCCCAGTGAAAACCCAGCCTCCCTATTGTAAACATCACCCTTGAGTCCTGAGAAGCCCGAACTGCGTGACCTTCAGAGCCAGCCAGCCCCAAGGCCCCCAGAGCCTGCTGGAGAGCCCCTGGGCACAGGGAGAGAACGAGTTCCAACACACAGAGAGGGAAGCGGGCAGGAGCGGAGCTAGGGCAGGGGGTGGGGGCCGTCCTGGAGAAACTGAGGAAAGGTCCTAGGCTCTCCAGCCCTGCCACGCCAACCCCACGACAGGGGCTGCCAGGCCAGCTCACTCCCCACCCGGGGGCTGGCGACCACACTGCCAGAGGGAAGGCAGGAGAGGGCAGAGCGTCGGGCTGAAACGGAGCTTTGGGACTCCAGGGTCTGGAGCACCAGGAACTCCTTCCTCCACCTCCTGCGGCCTTACCGGGACCACCGCCCCCTCACCCAACCTCACGAAGCTCAAGGTCTACAGGAAGGAGGAAAAGAGGCAGCTGCAGTCCCGTTTCCCTGCAGCTAGGGCTGGACCGAGGGGGCTGGCCGGCACAGGGCTGGACCGAGGGGGCTGGCCGGCACAGGGCTGGACCGAGGGGGCTGGCCGGCACAGGGCTGGTGTGGGACTCTCCATGCACAGAGGGGCCCCTTGGCCAAGCAAGACGGGATGCTGGGTCAGCAGGAGGGGCGGGAGAGAACCACACAGCAGGGGGCGTGGCGGCAGGGGCATGGCAGGGCCATGACCTTAGACACCGACAGCAGAGACCAACTCACAACCCAGGCCAGAGCCTGGTGTGCAGCAGGGGCTCGGTAAAGATGCAGGGGGCTGAGCGGGAGCCATGGATGAGGGCCACAGCGGAACAGCCCAACCCACTGTGCCCACACGCACTCAGGGCACCTCTAGGCCCTAAGCGAGCAATGCCAGAGCGAACCCTCCCCAGGATGGGGGGCCCTACTTGCTCCCTGCCGCATCCCCAATGTGGGGCTTCCACAGGCACCCCTCCGGCAGGCCCTCAAGGGAAGTAAGATGAAGAAGCGAGAATGACGACGAGAGAGGCCTCCCAGGACCAGGCGGGCACCTGGTCAAATCCCAGGGGCCCCAAGAAGCCCGTGGCCCTAGACTCGCCATCAGGAGCCCTGGAGGCACGGACAGCCGAGGGAGGGAGCGCGCGGGAGGGAGCACGGGAAGCCGAGACCAGGCCGATGCCCACCAGGCCCCACATCACAGCTGCCACTGAGGCGCCAGGGCCTGTCTGCATGTGGCGCTCCATCAACCTGGGGGCCGGAGACATGAGCAGAGAGAGGAACCACAAGGCCCGGGCACGGTCTCCTCCAGTCCCGGCAGTGTCCCATCTCTCGGGAGCACACTAGCAGCTCCCTAACCAGCTGGCCCGCGGCGATCAGCCGGAGCCCACTGGCAAGGCTGCTCCCAAAGCTGCCCAGCAGGAAACCAGCTTTTTGTAGGGGGAAGGAAGGAAGAAGGTCAGACGCAACTTCCAGCCTTTCTGCCACAGGGAGTGAGAGCATGGAAGCCAGCATCCCCGGTGGCCCCCAGTGACACCCACCCACTTAGGGTGCAGCCTGGTATGGTCCCAGGCCACAAGGCACAGAGCTGGCCTATGTGACCGATGAAACGTGGAACACAAAGTCAGGCTGCTTCCAGGTGGAGATCGGAGAAACAACGTGGCTTCCGGCTGCTCCTACACGTACTGCCTGTCCGCACACGAACCCTCCCACCCCCGCATCACTGGTTCCGGAGGAAGCAAACCACCATTCCACACTGTGGGGACGCTTCCACAGGCCACAGAGCCCGCACATCAAGAACCGAGGTCTCCAGCCAACGGCCAGCAAGAAACCGACACCTGCCAGCAACCATGTGAGTGGGCAGCCCCCAGCCCTAGCCGGGCCTTCGGATGAGACCGCCTCCAGCCAACAGCCCGACAGAGACTGCACCAGCGTGCACGCATCAGGACCACTCAGCTGAGCCACTCCCGAGTTCTGACCCTCACAAGCCAGGTGTCTGGGATGCTAAGCTGCTGAGATTCAGGCTTATTCGTGAGACGACCCTACAGGTCGCTAATAGAAAGACCCAAGGTGGCTCCTGCGCTTCCTGGGAGGGAAAGGTCCCCTGTGACCCCTTGGCTCTCACTGCTTTCCAGAAGACACTCCGGGGCGGTGACGTGCTGGCCACAGGGGAGAATGCAGAGGGGGGACCGCCACCCCCGCTCCCACCCCCGGGGTGGGGGCAGACTCACCCAGCTCTGTGGGCTTCAGCAACTCGTCCAGCATGTTGAAGAAGGGCAGTTTCACCAGACGCACTTCTGGCTTGAGGGTCTTGGCGGGCAAGCGTCCAAGTCCATTCAAGTACTTCCCGTAGAGCACGGGATAGTCAATGTTGGGGCCCGAGAGGGGAGTCCTGGGCACCGTGCCAGCCCGGTCGTAAGTTGAGTGCATGGTCAGGGGGTCCATGGGCCGGTGGGGCTGGGGGACAGGCTCTGAGCTCTTCTTGGCGTAGCGTGTCTCGTACAGCTCCTTGATCTTCTTGAACAGCTCGGGGCTACAGTCAAACTGGACCAGCTGGAGGGCCCGGGTGACGAGTTCGTGTTTAAGTCCACTCTTACTCCGGCCAACAAAACCCAGGAGCATCTGAAGATCGGAGACTCGGAAACTCATCACCATGTTCTGGGGAAGAGTAACAGCAGGAACACACGCTCAGAGGAGACATAGCCAGATTCGGGGACTGCCAATGGGGCAAGGTGCTTCCTGGAGCCACCTGCGCCCTAAATGGGGGGACAGCGAAGTGAGAGCCCATCGGGGGCTGCCTGGCCCTGCCCCCAGGTCCCCTTCACTCTAGCCGCAGGAGCAGGAGCTCAGCAGGAGGAGGAAAAGGCTTTGGCACCAGGCCCACGGGCCCAAGGCTCAGTCCCTTCCATGCCTCTGCTCAGGCCCCCGCTCACCCGTCCCTGTGATGCCCCCTCCCCAGCTCAGCCCTGCTCCCCTCCTCCTCTTCAAACCTTCCTCAGCACTGCCAACGCAGCAAAAGCTTCTGACCGCCCCCCAGCACACACCACTGCCTTCTATTTTAGGTTCTCTTCTCCCATCTTCAAGCCTGAAAGCATCCCCAGGGCAGGGACTGGGAATCTTGCTTTACCCGTAAACAACCTCAGCCACTCCCTAGCCAGGAACACTAATGGCCTCTCTGACCCTCAGCATCTTCGTCAGGATGACAGGATCCACTTCGCTGGGATGTGGGAACGACCAGAGGAGGTAACATACGGAAAGCAGAGTAAATCAGCTTTGGCCACAAACACGTTTTCCCTTCGGTCTGGAGGATGGGAGGCACGACTCAATAGTCATCACCTGCCAGGAGCCGCACGCGCAATCACATACTTAACTCTGACTCCTAAAACACCCCTGCCAGGCCCGGGGGAGCTCCACGTTACAGCCAAGCTTCACACCTAAGCCTGACTCTAAAGCCTGGGGCAATTTCTGTCCGTTGCACTACGGGTGTCCACACGGAGCTGAGGACAGGCGAGCGTCAAGCGTCTGCTGACCATTTCAGCAGGCCCTCCTCACCTCGGTACTGTGGATGTTGGGGCTAGATTGTTCTCCAGGGTGGGGGTGTCCTGGGCGCTGTGGGGTCCTCGGCAGCATCCCTGGCCTCTACCCACTCGACGCCAGGAGCCCCCTCCCCAGCCCCGTGGTGACAATCACAAATGTTCCCCAGACACTGTCCCGTGTCCCCTGGAACAGGATCGGCCCATCGAGAACCGTGGACCTGAGAGAAGGCTTTGAGAATCCAGCAGCCCGAGGCTGTGAAGGGATCTGCGGCGCAGTGACGAAAGCGGTCCGGCAGGGTCCCTCCACCTCGATCAGACCAAACACGGGAGTTCAGCTGATGCCAGTGTTTTCCTTGGGGCGGCCTGACCGTGGCCCGGCCTCGGGGAGACTCTGGGACACCAAGGGGAGGCACGCTTCCCCACATGCTACATAAGCAAAGCGTCCTTGAAGAACGGATGGGCCAGCGGGCTTTCAGGGACACCCACACCGAGCCCCAGAGCGGGCCTGTGATGAACGAAATGTGGTGGGAAAAAGACGCTTCCAGAGGGACGGGGAAGATGGGTACCAGTGACCAGGGTGCCTAAGGAAAGCTGGCTGGCACCGGGCAGGACGGCCCCCAAGGAAATCCATAAAGCCCTTAAATTCAACCTGAGAGCCTGACAGTTGGAGGTGGGTGGGAACCCTGCCAGGGTGTTTACGGAGCGGTCTCAGTGCCAGAAGGCTCTGGTGTTGCCCATTTCCTGGTTGCCGAAGGGTGAGGCATGGTGTCTGACGGCAGCACCAAGACTCAGGGGCCCTGGGTCCTCCGTCAGGCCTCTCTACACGTTGGGCACCTCATCTAGCCGCGAGAGATGGGAACCCTCTAAGAACACTCCCAGCCATACAAGAGGCTCCCACAGGCGGCGGAAGGGCTGTCAAGGAACCAAGCGACAGACAAAAACGTGTGCGACCGCCCCGTCCCGCCTGCAAAGTCTCAAAAGGGAGCCTCTTCCTGCAGTGGGGCCTTCCTCCTGCTCCCAGGCGACAGACGCGCAGATCGATCCTACGCCAAGCTCAAGGGCTCTCCCCGGCGGCGAAACGCACCAGGGTCCACGCCCACCAGGCCGGTGAGAAAACTGAGGCCCCATGAAAGAAGCGGCTGGCCCAAAGCCTCCGTGTCAGTGGCGGGGTCCACTGGACTCCCGCGGGCACTACCTCCCACTCCCAGCCAGCCGTCTGGAGGGCCTGAGGACCCTTCCGTCCCAGCACACCCCCTGCCTCGGGACCAAAGCAGTGAGCTGGTCCTCGGAGAGCCTGGAACGCTTGTGAAAACAAAGACTTCACCTTCCTTGGCCTGACTTCCTACCTGGAGCAGAGAAAATGGGCTTGCAGGCAAGATGTTTCTTCTGGAAGAGGCCCAAGGCCTTGGAGGGGAGAGGCGATATCACGTGGAAGCTGCCTGCCCTCCACGGCGCTAAAGGCAGGTGGGCTCGGGGTGCCGAGTCCGACCACAACCCGTCTTCTAGCATCACCCCGCCCCGGGGAGCGCCCTGCCCCCGCCGAGGCCTAGCCCTCGCACCAGGCTGGACGTCCAGAGCTGCCGCGAGAGCATCCTGGGGCACATCCCTCAAGCTGCCGTATGTTCACGACTCGGATTTCTCAGCAGCTGCCATCACCAAGGAGGCTGCCCTTGACACTGGGAGGGGGACAGCGTGAGAGGGGCACAACCGTTCCGGAAGAAGCCCCAAGCACTTTGCAAAATCACTTCCTGCCTTGGCTTCATCCTTCCCTGCCTCCCTTCAGGTCTGTTTATAAACAGCACCGGGCCCCGATGGCTTCCATGGTCTCAGGAAAAGCATCAGGCTGGGCAGGTCTGCTGCTGAACCGGCCTCGCATACAGATTCCTTGGAACGTGGGGGAAAGTTAAGGTCTTTATCTCCAGGAAATGGGAGATCGGTGAAAAATGCTACCATCCCAAGGGGTTCTCAGACTGCCTCTCCCCCAAGCCCTCTGAGGGGCCACAGCTGAAGAGTCTGATTTCCAAGTTTACCAACAAGCTCCCCCCTTTCTTCCCGCGGACCAGCCAGTTTTGCACCCCAAAAGATGCAATCTCCAGCTCCTAACACGAAAGGCTGGGTACGCACCTGAAAGAAGAGAACACTTCAATGACACGTACGGCACTCCACAGCGACAGAGACTAAAGGGAGGCTCCCGAGGCTCAGAGCTAGCTGTGCCACTGAACGGAGGCTCCCGTAGTAGAGAACTTGGAAAAAGGGTCAACTTGATTTAATTGGGATGGGGGGCCCCAGCCACCGGAGGGTCAAGTGGAGTTCATCAGATCATATTTCAAGGCTGTGGATGGGGCCTTGAATTGAGTCCCTACCCTCTGGCAGGGGTGGGGGCAGGGGCCGGGGCCCAGACTCACAAAGTCACAGCCCCGTGGGACTACTGAATTTCAGGACTCCAGGGGACCTCAAGCCCACCGGCTGCCGCCATGGACTTGCAGAGTTCAGACTTCTGCATCTCCAGGGCAAGTCCTAATTTCTCAAAACCCTAGAGAAGGGCAGAGTGTGCAGTACAGGCATTGAGGTGGACGTTCCAGGAGGAAGGGGGCTCCATTTCAGATCTCCGAGGGGAGGGAAGGGAGATGGAAGGAGAGAGAGAATAGGAGAAAGAAAACATTTACAGGTCAGGACCCTGGGGAGGGGAGACCAGTGGGAGGGCGGGGGCGGAGCCTCTGTCCAGAGGAGGTCCAGTCCCCCACCTCCCTGCCACCCCAGACCTTGAGTAAACTTCTCAGGGAGGAAGGGAACAATCCTAGTGTAGTTTGGGCAAGGGCTCTGGAGCCTCACCGTTGGGAAGGCACCTGGAAGAAGGTACATCCCTAGAAAAGGGACGGCCTCTATGGGATGTGGAACCAGAACCCCAAAATGGAGTATGAGAGAGAAGCACTGAGAACACTGGAGAAAGAGACCAGGGACTCCCCAGAGAGCAACACAAGAAACCAGCAAAAAAGGAGAGGAAGCCTCTGAAGGCAGAGCTGGGGTGCATAAAGGGTGTGAAGTAGGGTTCGGGAGCTGTGCAGAGGGAGCACGGCGATCTCAGCAGACTCACTAGGGCGTACGGGAAAACAGCCACTATGGGGTCTGATCTTGCTAGTGTAAAGTTTAGAGACCCCAGGAGCAGAGTCCAAAACCTCACAGATGCGGTCCCGAGGGTAGAAAGGGGAGGAAGGCAGAGCCCAGGACCCAAAACTGAGGAGAGAAGGAGGAAGGCTTTAAACTGGGAACAGGGGTCAGGACTCCATCCCAGGCAGGAGCAAACTCGAGTGACACGGTGCCCACTCCGAGGACGAGAGAGATGGTGCCAGGAGGGGGGCGGGGCTCTGGGACCAACGCGGGAGCAGAACTAGGGGTCCAAACTCCAGGCCGGGGTGCGAACCCCAAGAGCACACTGTATTTGGGGGCGCTTCAGGATGCCCTCATCACCCCGGATGGTGGAATCGGTGGCAGAAGGGTCAGGGGACCCTTCAGAGGAGGAAGTCGCCAACCCCAGCTGGCCTGCTGGGGGGGGAGTCTGAGACCCAGATGCCAGCCCTCGGTGCCGGGGGGGGGGGTGTGCGGAGAAGCGAAGACGCTCCCCCCAGCCCACAGGGCAGGAGCCCGGCTCAGGGCGAGGAGGGGACGAGCAGTTCGGCCCGTCCTGCTGTCCGGGGGAACTGTGCCTCTAGCTGGGAGGCGCGGCCCTGTCCCCCGTGCTTAGGGAGACTGGACCCTAACCACTCGGGCCGCGGGGGGGCGACCCCGCCCCAAGCCCGGGAACCAACCCCCAGCGCGAAGGCTGGGGTAAGGTTTGGGGGACCCCGCCCCCGGCCTCCCCGCCCCCCGCCCGCACCCGGCGCGCCAGGGCCAGGGGCGGGCGAGGGGGCTGGGCGGCGAACCGCGACCGGGCCGCGTCGTGGGGCCCCAAGCGGAAGGCGCAGACCTCCGCCCGCCGCCCGGCCCCCGCCCCCTCTCTCGCCCGCCCGGGCCGGCGCCGCCGCCGCTCACTCACTTTGGCCTCCACCAGCTCCGCCGCCATCTTGGCCACCAGCGTCCCCCGCGCCGGGAGCCCCCAGCCGTCGCGTCACGTGACCGCCCGCCACTCGCGGGCGGGGCCGTCGCGGCGGCCAATTAGCACCCGGGTGCCCTCCTACCCCCCAAAGGCGCGCACTGCTGCTCAGCGCGCAGGCGCATGCGACCGCCGCCCGGGCCTCGGGCCAATCAGGGCTGCCCGACACCGTCCCCCTCCCTTTTCTCCCGCGGCGACCACGCCCACCCCTGGCGGCGTCTGTCCACTTAAAGGGATACGAGCTCCGCACAGGTGGGGGCGAGTGCTGGGTCCCGGGCTGGGAGGGAAGGAAGAAGAGAGGGGGCGGCGGGGACAACAATGCAGCCAGGTGCAGCGGCCCGCGCGCGGGGAGGGAGGCCAGGTGCGCGCCCGGATGCCCGGCGGCGTCGGGGGAGGGGACGGGGACTCCGGGGCCGCGGCCGCCAGCGCGTGCAGCCGGGCTCCCCGCCGTCCAGCACCGCACAGCCGCGGCGGGCCCGGCGCGGTGCACATCCGGGTCCTGGCGCGGCGCCCCCCGGGCTGGCCCTGGGCGGGGGAACCAGGACCTCCCCCCCCCCCCAGCTTCCCGCGGCTCTCTCTGCCCCGCCCCTGCGGGCGACCCTCTCCGGGTTCCGCCTCCGCACCCACAGTAACCTTTGGAATCTGCACGAACTGGAGCCTCCCCTGCTCTAGAGCCGTCCTCGGCTCCCCAGCGCCCGCGAGCAGCGGAGCTCCAACCTGCCTGCGTCCGGAGCAAGAGGACAAAAACGTGTGTTCCAGGCGCGCCTGTCTGGCTCCGTCGGGAGCGCGAGCGCCTCTGGACCGCGGGGTCGTGAGTTCCAGCCCCACGTTCGGGGGCGAGTTGACTTTAGAGATAATAATACTTTAAAAATTTTTAAAAAATGTATGTTCCAGGGCTCGTACCCTGAGTTCATGGTTCTCAGGGCAGGAATTAAGAGAAATTGAAGGAAACACTCCAAATCACTCAGTTACACAGTATGTTAGTGTGATTTTTTTTTTTTTAAGATTTTTTTTTTTTATTTAGTGGAGAGAGAGCGCGCGCACGCAAGCAGAGGGAGGGGGAAGCAGGTTCCAGCTGAGCGGGTAGCTGGCCGGGAGGCTCCATCCCAGGACCCTGGGATCATGACCCGAGCGGAAGGCAGAGGCTTAACTGACTGAGCCACCCAGGCGCCCCTGTTAATGGGATTTTTTTTTTTTTAAAGATTTTATTTATTTATTTGACAGAGAGAAATCACAAGTAGATGGAGAGGCAGGCAGAGAGAGAGAGGGAAGCAGGCTCCCTGCTGAGCAGAGAGCCCGATGCGGGACTCGATCCCAGGATCCTGAGATCATGACGTGAGCCGAAGGCAGCGGCTTAACACACTGAGCCACCCAGGCGCCCCGTTTTTTTTTTTTTTTTAAGTGAGAATGCAAGAGAAAAAAATCCACCATGATGAAAATATAAAAAATTTTAAGACAGAATCCAACTCCAATTGGCATGACTTCACTGACCTAATTTTACAGGATTAAAAATAAAAGATTTTATTTATTTGTCAGAGGGAGAGAAAGTGTGAGCGCAAGCAGGGGGAGCAGCAGGCAGAGGAAGAAGCAGGCTCCTTGCTGAGGAAGGAGCCCCACCTGGGACTCGGTCCTAGGAGCTGGGGATCAGGACCTGAGCTGAAGGCAGAAGCTTCACCGACTGAGCCACCCAGGCACCCTACAGGGTTTGTTTTATTATTACTACCATATTTAAGTTTTTGGAACCATTTTCAGACTTGCAAGAAATCCCAAAGATAGCACAGAGTCTTATCAACCCTTCCCCCAGCGATAACGTCTAGTCTACCAGAAACACCGAGTGTTGTCAAAACCAGGAAAGTGATGCTGGTACCATACAGTGCCCTCTGGTACAGATGTTTCCATTTCTCCGGTTTTCATATGTACTTTTTGGTGGTGGTGAAAGCCGATCCCATGTGTAGATTCTTGCCACTACTGGTTTAAGGTGCGATCGCGGTATGACCGCTGTGTTCTTAGAAGGCTCCGTAAAGGGGCGCCCCGGCTCCCACCGGCTCCTCTGGGGACCTCATCTAAGTGGATTCATACAGAATTTGTTCTCTTGAGTCTGGCTTCTTTGGACGAGCGTGATGTCCTCGGTCCATCCGTGTTGCAGCCAGTGCCCGTGTCCGCCCTTTTTCAAGCTGCATCCCATTCTGCCGTGCGGAGGGGCCACGTTCCGTTTCTCCGTTCGCCCACGGACGGATACTTGCGGTGCTACCATCGCTGGGCTGTGCTGAATAATTCTGCTGTGAACACTGGGGGTACAGATAGCTCTTTGAGAACGTGCTTTCAGCTCTTTTGGGTAAATACCCAGAAGTGGGGTTGCCGGATCACGTGGTAGTTCTGTGTTTAAGTTGTTAAGGAACTGCCCTATTGTTCTGGACGGGGGCTGGCCCAGTTTCCATTCCCACCGACCATGGGCAAGGGTTCTGATTTCTCCACGTTCTCAACAACACTTGTTATTTTCCGTGTTTTTTTTGTTTGTCTCATTTTTTTTTTTTTAAGATTTTATTTATTTGACAGACAGATCACAAGTAGGCAGAGAGGCAGGCAGAGAGGGAAGCAGGCTCCCTGCTGAGCAGAGAGCCCGATGTGGGGCTCGATGCTAGGACCCTGGGATCATGACCTGAGCCAGGCAGAGGCTTTAACTCACTGAGCCCCCCAGGTCTTTTGTTTTAATAATAGCCATCTTCCTGGGTGTGAAGTCATTAGTATCTCTTTGGGGGTTTATTTGCATTTCCTAAGGAATCATGCTCAGGGTCCCCTGGGTGGCTCAGAGGGTTGGGCCTCCACCTTGAGCTCCGGTCTTCATACCAGGGTGCTGGGATTGAGTTCTGCGTTGGGCTCCCTGTTCAGAGGGGAGCCTGCTTCTCCCTCTCCCTCTGCCTGCTGCTCCGCTGCTTATACTCTCTTTATTAACTCTGTCAGATAAATAAATAAAATCTTTTTAAAAAATGTTTATTCAAGGGGCACCTGGGTGGCTCAATGGGTTAAAGCCTCTGCCTTTGGCTCAAGGTCATGATCCCAGGGTCCTGGGATCAAGCCCCACACCGGGCTCTCTGCTCAGCAGCGAGCCTGCTTCCTCCTCTCTCTCGGCCTGCCTTTTTGCCTTCTTGTGATCTCTGTCAAATAAATAAATAAATAAATAAAATCTTTCAAAAGAAAAAAGTCTATTCAAGTCTTTTGCGCTCCCCCCCTTTCTTTTAATTAGGTCGTTTGTGTTTTGTGTTGTTGAACTCTTGGAGTTCTTTATATACTGTGGCCCTTAACCCCACATCAGTTATATGATTTGCAAATATTTTCTCCTATTCCCTGAGTGCCTGACTTAATATTATTCAGATGTCAAAAACTACCCAAAGTAATGGGTCAACAGATTTAATGCAATTCCCATTAAAATCCCAATCACTTTTTTTTTTTGCAGAGTTAGAAATATCCATCCTAAAATTCATATTGAATCTCAAGGGACCCCAATAGCCAATACGATTTTTTTTAAAGATTTTATTTATTTAAGGGGTGCCTGGGTGGCTCAGTGGGTTGAGCCTGCATCGGGTTCTCTGCTCAGCAGGGAGCCTGCTTCCCCCTCTCTCTCTATCTGCCTCTCTGCCTACTTGTGATCTCTCTCTCTCTATCAAATAAATAAAATCTTTTAAAAATAAATAAAAATTAAAATTAAAAGAGGAGCAAAATAGACTGTTACACTACATGACTTTTAAAAGAAATTCACGTGTGTGCATGTCTTCCTGTTTGAATGTCGCTGAAATTAAGGTGCCCCTTGCCATCAATTGTGTGACGTAGATGGATGGACGAGGTAATTCCTTTCTCATTGATTTGTAAGGCGTGGGAATAATGTCGTGCTTACCGTGGATGACGTCTTGGATTCGGTGGAATAATGGAGGTCTTCACGACCTGATTTTACGTGGGGGGGGGCAGCTTTCAAAAAACAATGAGGTGACCACAACTGGCCAGGCACACCGCCAGTACCCAAAACCAGGAGTTCCTAATGCCACTTCATAAAAGCAGAAAGAGGAAGAAGAAAACTAAGCTACCCCTGGTCACCCTTGGAGGTAACTAGGGCGCCCATTGCTCTCACAGCAGCCTTTCAAAGAGCGAGCGTTAAGCATTTAATCAGTCTTTATCCCACAAGCTCTATTTCAGTGGACTTGAGTAGCTCTAGCTGATAAAGGGAAGATTTTTTTTTTCTTTTTACAGATTTCCAGCCAATCAATACAGGAACTAGAAAGAGATTTCCAGCCAATCAATACAGGAACTAGAAAGAGATTTCCAGCCAATCAATACAGGAACTAGAAAGTCTACGTTTAACACGAATATCAAATCTGTATTATGCACCTGAAACTAACCTATATGTCAATTATAGCTCAATTTTTGAAAAAGGAACGAAAGGGAAAACCTATAGTTTGGTGGAATTAGAAAGCTGCCATTTTGTAACTGCTGAAGAAATTACTGATTCCAGCAAAGAGGATTCCTGGTCAAAGCCGTCGATGGAAGGATGACTTGGCCCTGGAGGGGTCCAGTTACCATCACCTGGACATTCGCATCCGTCTTAGAATCACACTGCCTGGGACACGTGGCATTCTGAGACTTCTGGTGGAATGCAATAGGAAGAAAATAGCACCACCTAGGAAGCATTTTTTTGCCCCAAAAGTTGAACCTGAACTCAACCAAGACTCCAGCCCTAACTGCCATTTTATCAAGGCTAGACCAGATGGCTAATGGAAATGGACACCCCAAGAAGCACATTAACACATTGAAGAATGTGCAGCACTTTTTTGGCACCACCGACCCGGTTTCTTCAATGGGGTAATATTTAGAAAAGCGAGCTGGGGAGGGAGAACAGTTCTAGGGAAGAGAGACTCAAGGGACATAGCAACTGGAAAAAAAAGAGAGAGAGAGAGAGAGACATAGCAACTGAATATGACCATAGACTTTGTTGTGGGGTCCTGTTTGTTATGGGTTGAATTGTGTCTCCCAAAAAGATGTTGGGAGTCCTGACCCCCAGCACCTGCGAAAGGAGTTCGTTTGGAAATAATGTCTTTGTGGGCACCTGGGTGGCTCAGTCGGTTAAGTGACCACCTTTGGCTCAGGTCATCATCTTGGAGTCCCAGGATGGAGTCCCGCATCGGGCTCCCCGCTTGGTGGGGACTCTGCTGCTGCCTCTCTCTCCAAAACAAATAAATAAAATCTTTAAAAAAAAAAAAAAAAAAGGAAACTGTCTTTGCAAATGATCGAGAGAAGATCAAGTCATTACCATGGGCTCAAATCCAATATGACTAGTGTCCTTGTAGAAATGGGAGATTTGGACATGTACAGAAGGAAGACAATGTGAGGACACAAGGAGAAGCCCCTCTCCTAGACAAGGAACACCTGAGGCTACCAGAACTGAGGGAGAGGCATGAGACAGATCCCTTCTTATGGCCTCAGAAGATCCAGTGCCACGGACACCTTGATCTTGGACTTCTGGTCCCCAGAGCTGGGAGACAACAAGCTCCTGGCAGTTAAGACACCCAGTTTGTGATCTGTTGTTACAGCAATCCTAGGAAATTGATACATTGTTCAAAGGAAGGAGAAAAATACTAAAATGACATTTTTAATTTATTCATTTGAGAGAGAGAAAAAGCACGAGTGGGGGGGGGCAAGCAGAGGGAAAGAAGCAGACACCCTACTGAGCAGGGAGCCTGATGTGGGGCTCAATCCCAGGACCCCAGGACCCGGAGATCATGACTTGAGCTAAAGGCAGATGCTCAACCACCTGAGCCACCCAGGTGCCCCTAAAATGACATTTTTGGAAAATTCCATAAATTTTGAATATATTGCATGTAGGACTTATTACAAGCTTGTAAAATCTTGATTGTTGGGCGCCTGGGTGGCTCAGTGGGTTAAGCCGCTGCCTTCGGCTCAGGTCATGATCCCAGGGTCCTGGGATCGAGTCCCGCATCGGGCTCTCTGCTCAGCAGGAAGCCTGCTTCCCTCTCTCTCTCTCTGCCTGCCTCTCTGTCTGCTTGTGATCTCTGTCTGTCAAATAAACAAATAAAATCTTTAAAAAAAAAATCATCTTGATTGTTGTTGTATAATTGCAACTGGTACATGATGGTTCTTTATACCAGTCCCTTTATTTTTTTTTAAAGATTTTATTTATTTATTTGACAGAAAGAGATCACAAGTAGACAGAGAGGCAGGCAGGGCGGGGAGAAGCATGCCCCCCGCCAAGCAGAGAGCCCGATGTGGGGCTCGATTCCAGGACCCTGAGATCATGACCCGAGCCAAAGGCAGAAGCTTAACCCACCGAGCCACTCAGGCACCCCTATACCAGTCCCTTTAACTTGACTGTACATATTGCTGTGTAACATAATAACCACTCATTTAGCAGCTTAAAACAACACCTGTTTATCAGCTAACAGTTCCTGTAGTTCAGGCATCCAATGCACAGCTCAGGTGGCTCTGCTTCTTAGAGTCTGAGCTGAAATCTACATGTGTGCCGGGCAACGGTCTCATCCAAAGGCCCGATCGAGGAAGGAAATGTTTCCACATGTGCTGTGGTCACCGGCAGAATTCCCTTCCTTGTGATTGTAGGACAGAGGGACCCAGCTCCTCACTGGCTGTGAGGTAGAAGCCACCCTCCAGGACTTGTCATGGGAAGCTTCCCAGCGTGGATGTTCACTCCATCCCCACCAACAAGTGAATGAGACAACTTGGCTAGAGATTGAAATCCTATGTAACCGATTCATGGGAATGACATCCACCACTTCTGTGTTCTGTTAGAAGCAAGTCACAGATCCCACACACACTCAAGGGGAGGAGATGACACAAGAGTGTAAGTACCAGGAGGTGGGGATTTGGAGGGCCAACCTAAGAGTCTGTCCACCAGGAGCATTTATAAATGCTCTTACAAAAGTACAAGAAGCATCTTAAAATAGTATGTGCAATCTGATCTCATGTATAATATTAGACATTCGTGTTATTGTGTTTGTGTGTGTGTGTTATTGTGTTTTCGAGTAGTTCCTACACCTAACAGAGGGCTTGAACTCACAACCCTGAGATAAATAGTCCAGTGCTCCACTGACTAAGCCAGCCAGGTGCCCTGACATTCGTGTTATTATTTTTTTTAAGATGTATTCATTTTTTTAAAAAAATTATTTATTTATTTATTTAACAGATATAGATCACAAGTAGGCAGAGGCAGGCAGAGAGAGAGGAAGAGAAGCAGGCTACCCACCGAGCAGAGAGCCCGATACAGGGCTTGATCTCAGGACCCTGTGATCACGACCCAAGCTGAAGGCAGAGACTTCAACCCACTGGGTCACCCAGGTGCCCCAAGATTTATTCATTTTAAAGAGATAAGGAGAGCATGAGAGAGCACAAGTAGGGGTAGGGACAGAGAGAGAATCTGCAAGCAGACTCCCTGCTGAGCACAGAGCCCAACACAGGACTCGATTTCATGATGTACGAGATCATGACCTGAGCCGAAACGAAGAGGCGGATGCCTAACTGACTGAGCCATCCAGGCACATGTTTCACATGCATGACACATTCACATCATTATAAAAAATTAAAAGTAGGGGGGCGCCTGAGCGGCTCAGTGGGTTAAGCCTCTGCCTGGTCCTGGGATTGAGCCCCACATCAATCTCAGGGTCCTGGGATCATGCCCCGCATCAGGCTCTCTGCTCAGCGGGGAGCCTGCTTACCCCCTTCTCTCTCTGCCTACTTGTGATCTCTGTGTCAAATGAATAAATAATGGGGTGCCTGGGTGGCTCAGTGGGTTAAAGCCTCTCCCTTTGGCTCAGGTCATGATCCCAGGGTCCTGGGATCCAGCCCCACATCGGGCTCTCTGCTCATCGGGGAGCCTGCTTCTCTCTCTCTCTGCCTCCCTCTCTGCCTACTTGTGATCTCTCTCTGTCAAATAAATTTAAAAAAATTAAAACAAAATGAATAAATAAAATCTTTAAAAAGAATTAAAAGTAGCCATATAACTTGGCTTGGCAATTTCACTCTAAGAAACTTATTCCATAGAAATATATTCTTTTTTTTTTTAAAGATTTTATTTATTTATTTGACAGAGAGAGATTACAAGTAGGCAGAGAGGCAGGCAGAGAGAGAGGAGGAAGCAGGCTCCCCGCTGAGCAGAGAGCCTGATGCGGGACTCCATCCCAGGATCCTGAGATCATGACCTGAGCCGAAGGCAGCGGCTTAACCCACTGAGCCACCCAGGCGCCCCAGAAATATATTCTTATATAAGTCCCAAGCTCAGCCAGGTAAATTCGGAAGTGTGTGATTTGTGGGAAAATTTATGCTGGGTGTTCCAAGAAGTGGCAAGCCTCACAAAATCCTTAGCATTATCATAGGGTGGTAAAGATGAATCGTTCCCTCATATCTGTCCCTCTGCCAGTGATAAGACTTCCTATTGGGGCGCCTGGGTGGCTCAGTCAGTTAAGTGTCTGCCTTCAGCTCAGGTTATGATCCCAGAGTCCTGGGATCCAGCCCCAAGTTGGGCTCCTTGCTTGGCAGGGAGCCTGCTTCTCCCTCTCCCTCTGCCTGCCTTCCACTCCCCCTGCTTGCACTCTCTCCCTCTCCCTCTCTCTCATTATCCCTTTCTCTGTGTCAAATAAATAAAGAAAATCTTAAAAAAGAAAAAATAAGACTTCCTATTGTAAGCTGGGCACGGCCTCGTAGAATATAGACTACATTTCCCAGATTCCCTTGCAACTAGGTGTGGTCATGTGACTAAATTCTGGCCAACGAGGGTAGTGATTGTACACTCCTGTTCCTTTTCCTCTTTTCTTCTTCCTATTGGCTGCAATATGACCATGTGGTGTACTATCCTGGGCCACCAGGGGAGCCCTCTAGGGAGAGTGAAGGAAAAAGATAGAAGCCCCTTCTTCTTCTTCTTCCTCTTCTTCTTCTTCTTCTCCTTCTTCTTCTTCCTCTTCTTCTTCTTCTCCTCATTCTTCTTGCTTCTTCAAAGATTTTTATTTATTTGACAGAGACACAGTGGCAGAGGGAACACAAGCAGGGGGAGCAGCAGTGGGAGAGGGAGATGCAGGCCCCCTGCTGAGCAGGGAGCCTGATGTGGGGCTTGATCCCAGCACCCTGGGACCATGACCTGAGCACAAGGCAGACACTTAAGGACTGAGCTGCCCAGGTGCCCCAAGATAGTAGGATCTTGGAGATGTTGACTGCAATAAGTTTGTTATAAATGCGTGCATTTTACCGAGACACTGGGTACGCGTAGTACAGTGTGTGTTACATAGAAACAGCACGGTGCAGTATAGAATAAACACACACACGTGTGTGCGTGCACACACACATATTGGGGGTGTCTCTGCATTTATAGATTCATACATGCATATGCATCCGTAGAGAGGAAGGGGGAGCGAGAGAGGAAGGGAGGAAGGTTTCCTTTAAGGAATTTGCTAAGGCCACTGTGGAAGTGCAAGTCCCCAAATCTGCAGGCTGGGGACCCAAGGAAGAGCCGCCACCGCGATTCTGATGTGAAGTGGAATTCCTTCTTGCTGGGGGAATGTCGGTCTTTTTGTTTTATTCAGGTCTTCAACTGATTGGACGAGGCCCAATCATTGCTCTCATCAGGGAGAGCTACCTACTTTACTTAACAGTCCACTGACTTAAGTGTTAATTTCATTCTAAAGCGCTTTTTTAAAAGACGTTTTATTTATTGAGAGAGAGCGCATGCGCACAAGCAGGCAGCGCGGCAGAGGAAAAGGGAGAAGCAGGCTCCCCACTGAGCAGGGAGCCTGATATGAGGGTTGATCCCAGCACCCCAGGATCATGACCTGAGCCAATGTCCGATGCTTTACCAACGGAACCACCCAGGCACTCCATCCATAAACAATGTGTGTAATGAATTTTTATATCTCTATATTCGAATTTTAAAATATTTCTATCACCCTAAAAAGAAATCCAATAGTCCTTAGCCATGGCTCCCCATTCCTCCTCCGCCAACCCCTGTTACCCGTTTACCCACTGTCCTGTCTCTCTGGATTTGTCTGTTCTGGACGTTTACGTGCTATATGACCTGTATGCCGCTTCTCTCCCTGAGCATCATGTTTTCAAGGTCCATCCACATTGTAGCGTGTCAGTACTCCCCTCCCTTTTATGGCATAATAATAGTCCAGTGTGCTGGGCTGGGGGCACATTCGTTTATTCCTAAGCCCCATGGTCTCCTGCCTGAACCAGAAATATTGCCACTCACGGCCCTCTGCCACCACCAGTCTGTTCTCCCCGCAGCAGCCGCCAGAGGGCACGAGCGAGCACCAGAGTCAGATTCCTGCCCTCTACCCACAGCCCTCCAGGACTCCCACCTCCCTGGGGGTAAACACCGGGGAGTGGCCCTGCCAGACGTGCCCCATCCTCTTCCTGCCCTTTCCTCCTTCCTCTCTCCCTCTCCCTCACTCTGTTCCAGGCACAGAGCCTCCATGCTGTTCCTTCAACACTCCAGGCATGGTCCTGCCCCAGGACCTTTGCTCATACTATTTTCCCCAGCTGGAATGCCCTTCCTCTGGACAACCACATCCCTCTGCCCCCGATCTTAAGGTCTCTGCTCTGCTGCGTCCTTATACATATGAAATCTGTGCTACCATTTGCACCCCAATGCTCCCAGCCCCTAATCCCATTTCATCTTTCTCCACAACACGTCTTGCCATCTGACATACTGTATTCATGCTTTCCCTGGCTAGCCCCACCAGGACAGGGACGATTGTTCTGTGTCCCCAGCCCCTCAATCAATGTCTGGCAGACTGCTCACGAGATACCTGTGGGACAGATGAATATCATACACCTTCTAAAAATCTAAAGTTATTTATTTACTTTTAATAATCTCTACCTCAAACGTGGGGCTCGAACTCATGATTCTGAGATCAAGACTTACATATTCTGCTGACTGAGCCAGCTCCTAGAGCACTTTTTTTTTTTTAATGATCACATTGTAGGTTTTTACTCCATTAGCACTGTGAACATTCAGAACCCGATCATGCTCTAAAATGGGGTGATGTTAGGCACTTTGGGGTGTCCTGGGCACCGGGGGTGTTAAGTGGCATCCCCAGTCCCTACCCACTTGATGCCAGGCGCGCCCAGTTGTGACAACTACAGATGTCCCCAGACACGGCCCAGTGCCCCATGGGGGACAATATTGCTCCTGGAGGCTACCTGCTGAAGCGGCATGTGACTTCCCCATTCCACCTCAATAAAGGCAGCATGTTGTACATAAGGTTCTTCTCACGGGGGTCTCTACTCCTATCCTCCCCTGTCTGCCGGGGGACATCACACATCCCAGGGGCCTGGGGCAACCCTGAGTTACAATCATGCTGCTATCGTGAAATTAACATGCATTTTGCTTTCCCAACCATCCTGGTTTGCACTCTGGTAGATGGAGGCATCCAAAGGAGCTGGAATCAGGCACAGTGTATGACTCAGCAATTCCCCTCCGAGGTATGCACCCAACAGAAATGCTGCTGGGACGTGTGCTAGAATGTTCCACAGCAGCGTTAGTCATAACCACACCAACTGAAAACGCCCGAATACCCACCAACTCTAAAACGGGCAGATGCGTTGTGTCCGGGTCTCGAAAGGAAAATTCAGCATTGAGAAGAGCCCATGCAGCATGTTGGAACATATACAAAATTCACAAGGAGCATCACGTTAATCTAATGTCATTAGAAGACAAAATGGTGGTTGATTTGGGGTGGTAGCAACTGGAAGAGACACGGGGGCGTTTCTAGGGTTTCGGAAGGGTGTTCACAGTCTGTATTTTAAGGATTCATTTATTTCCTTATTTATTTATTTTGAGAAAGTGAGCGAGCAGTCTCCCCACCAAGCCTGCGGGGTTCTATCCCAGGACCCTGAGATCATGACCTTAGCAGAAATCGAGAGTCAGATGCTTAACCCACTGACCCCCACAGTCTGTATTTTAATTTCATTAATTTTAACTCATTAATTGATTCATTTTAATTAATTTTCATTGGTTACCATGCTGTGCTTAGTGTCTGAAAGCCGTCAGATGTTTTTACATTCGACTTATGCCCCTTTTGTATATTGGTTAAACTTCAGTCACAGCTTTGCCAACATCAAGTGTTCCCATTTGGATGATAAATCATAGGGACACCCTTCTCCCGGAGCGGGGGATGGCAAACTGACACCCCAAGCCCAGACCCACCCTACTGTCTGTTTTTGTATGCCCCAGGAGCTAAAAGTGGTTTTTACATGTTTAAAAAGATCTATTTATTTTGAGCGAGCTAGAGAAAGACACGAAAGGGTGACGGGAGGAGGGGAGGAGGGGCAGGGGGAGAAGGACAAAGAATCTCAAGCAAACTGTGTGCCGATTGCGGAGTTCCACGCGGACTCGATCTCACTACCCTGAGATCATGACCTGAAACCAAGAGTTGGGGGTTCAACCGACTGAGCCATAGGAGCCCCTGGTTTATTACATTTTTAAATGGTTGGGGGCAGGAATATTTCACGTCTTGTGAAAATTGCATTAGAGGCCAATGTTAGCGTCCATCAATAAAGTTTTATTGGCACACAGCCACGCCCACTTGCGTAGTCGTCTGTGGTTGCTTACATGCTACCATGGCAGAGCTAAGAAGCTATGGCTGAAATTGTGTGGCCCACAAGGCTGAAATGCTTTCTACTTGGCCCTTTAAGAAAAATTCAACAAGGGCACCTGGGTGGCTCAGTTGGGGAAGCGTCTGCCTTCTTGCTGGTCAGGGAACCCTTCTTCTCCCTCTCCCTCTGCTCCTCCCCTCTGCTCCTGCCCCCTCTCTCTCTCAAATAAATAAATAAAACCACTTTTGCTCATTGAAAGCTTTCTCATCTTATGGGTAACAGTTTTTTGTTTTTTGTTTTTGTAAATATTTCATTTATTTATTTGTCAGAGAGAGCACAAATGTGGGGGCTGGGGGGAAAGCAGCAGGCAAAGGATGGAGACTGATGCGGGACTTGATTCCAGGACCCTGGGATCACAACCCATGCTGCAGGCAGAGGCTTCACCAACCTGAGCCACCCAAGCATCCTGCAGGAAACAGTTTTAAGAGCCATCTCCTCGGGGTGCCTGGGTGGTTCAGTGAATTAAGCTTCTGCCTTTGGCTCAGGTCATGGTCCCAGGGTCCTGGGATCGAGCCCCACATCTGGCTCTCTGCTCAGCGGGGAGCCGGCTTCCTCCTCTCTCCCTCCCTGCCTCTCCACCTACTTGTGATCTCTGTCTGTCAAATAAGTAAATAAAATCTAAAAAAAAAAAAAAAAAAAAGAGTCACCTCCTCCAGGTAGCCCTCCCTGATCCCTCCAGGCTAGATCCTACTCCTGTCCTGTTCTGCTGTCTCCTTTGCCCAGTCTATCTCTCCCTCCAAGTCCAGTCTGAAAACTTCAATTTGGGGAAATATTTGATTGACTGTTTCCTCCAGCTAGTCAGCTCCCCGAGGGCAGGGAGGGACTCTCCCAGAAGATAACTGAAAAATACCTTGGAGCTCCTGGTCCGAGGGTTGTGAAGAATTCGAGGCAAAAATATGGCTGCACAATGGATGGATGGATTGGGGGCCCTGGAAATTCCCCGGGCTGGAGGTCCTAGGGGCAGGTTAAAGACAAAGAAATGCAAAACAGTTGGCCAAGGGCTCTAATCAAAGCCCCAAGGGCCTGGTGGGTGTCCTCACAGAAGTGGGGCCCGGAAGAGGAGGAGGCAGTCATCTTAACTCGTCCTCCCGGACTCTCACTGTAAGCCTCTGTAACCCGGGGCGTCACCCATGGGCAAAACCCCTCCGGAGGGTTAGAAACAAGGCCATCTTTTTTCCTTAAAGCCTCTGCAGAGTTCAGTGACCCTGCACACGGGCTTTGCCCTGGAATGGCTGTTCTTACCACTTAGCTTTGCCAGATTTCCCTAAACTGGCTTACCCGACCCTCCCTGGAGTGCAGTATGTCTGTCCCTGGGGTGCAGTATGTCTGCCCCTAAGGCTGCTTGGGGAGAATGCAGCGCAACACTACTTTCTTGGGACTTGAAGGCAACCTGTGCCGTCTTGCCCAAGGGCAACGCTGAAGGCCTATTTGCTAGCCATGCTGGACCCGGGGCAAAGAGAAAAATCCAGACTACGGGTTCTGTCTTGGTGTATAAACTTGATGTCTTGGGGCACCTGGGTGGCTCAGTTGGTTAACCATCTGCCTTCGGCTCCGGTCATGACCTCCTGCTCGTGTTCTCTTGCGCTCTCTCTCTCTCTCTCTCTCAAATAAATAAATAAAATCTTTTTTTTTTTTTTAAGATTTTATTTATTTATTTGACAGACAGAGATCACTAGTAGGCAGAGAGGCAGGCAGAGAGAGAGGAGGAAGCAGGCTCCCCGCTGAGCAGAGAGCCCGATGTGGGGCTCGATGCTAGGACCCTGGGATCATGAACCTGAGCCGAAGGCAGAAGCTTTAACCCACTGAGCCACCCAGGTGCCCCTCGTTTTGGTTTTTTAAAGCGGTGTTAACAGAAAGTAGTGTTAAAACGTTAACCTGTGATTGAAGTTTCTTTTTCTAAAAAGGTTTTATTTATTTATTAGGAGGGGCACAAGTGGGCAGAGGAGCAGAGGCGGAGGGAGAAGCAGGCCTCCCACTATGACCTCATCACAACATTACCCCATTAAAAACCTTATCTCCAAATACAATCCAATTCCTAGGTACTGGGGATTAGGACTTAAGTATATTATTTTGGTGGTGTGGGGGGGGACACAATTCAGCCTATAACAGGAGTAAATCCTTTTTTGTTTTAAACAGGAGTAAACTCTTTTTTTTTTTTAAAGATTTTAAAAATCTATTTGACAGAAATCACAAGTAGACAGAGAGACAGGAAGAGACAGAGGAGGAAGCAGGCTCCCCTCTGAGCAGCAAGCCTGATGTGGGGCTCGATCCCAGAACCCTGGGATCATGACCTAAGCCGAAGCAGAGGTTTTAACCCACTGAGCCACCCAGGCGCCCCAAACAGGAGTAAACCCTTAAGAAGGGAATACTGTATACTGGGTAGTTTCTTCAAGCCTCACAAGAGTCCCATAATAAAATAGGTTCTGTAATTATTCGATATTTTACATGCAAAATCTGGAGCTCAGAGAGGTTAAGTAACATGCCAAAGGTCACACAGCCAGTGAGAGAAGGACCAAAATTTATTTTTTTAAAACACTTTATTTAAATAGATAAAATGTTGAGGGTGGGAAGAGCATACAAGCCGGGGAGCAGCAGGCAAAGGGAGAAGCAGGCTCTCTGAGGAGCAAGGAACCTGATGCAGGACTTGATCCCAGGACTCTGAGATCATGACCTGAGCCCAAGGCAAAGGCTTAACCCGCTAAGCCAATCAGCAGCCCAAAAGCAAGGAAGAGTCTCAAGCTAACTCTGTACTGAGCTTAGAGCCTGATGCTGGGCTCCATTGCACAACCCTGAGATCACGACCTGAGCTGAAATCATGAGTCAGACACTCAGTGGGGCGATTGAGCCACCCAGGCGCCCCACATACTCACTCTTGTGCAACGACCCCCACCCTCTGTCTCCAGAACTTTCCATTCCCCGAACAGAGACTCTGCCCCCACGAAGCCCTGCCCCACCCCTAGCTCCCACCATCTCCTGTCTGTGCAGATGGGACTCCTCTGGGGACCTCCTGGGAGGGGGTCCTGCGGGATGTGTCCTTCTGGACCTCACTGAGCTCCGTATCCTCGGGGTCCCTTCGCGTCCTGGCAGGTGCAGGAATGCGCGTCCTTCCCAGGGCTGAACCCTTCATTACGTGTAGACACTGGTAAACCATGCTTGAGTCACTCGGTTCTGCTCTAATCGGAGGAGACTTTCCTTAAATCACTTAACTTCTCTGAGCCTCAGTTTTCTTCAGCACAAAGGAGCTTAGCCAAAGCTCAGGGTGGAAGGAGGATTAAGTTAATTAATTGATAGAAAGGGCGGTGGCCGACATCCTGTAGGCACTCAAAGCGCATCAAAAGGCAGATCCGAGGAGCGTGCAATGGCGGCTCCTGCTCAGTAGGGGCCGCTGCCGTCGCCTCCTGGACGCTCCAACCTCTGGGCTCGCGCATGCGCAGCTGAGCCTCCCTGCAGAGGTGATTTTTTTTTTTTTTTCCTCCGGGTTCTTCCCCACCCTTTACCTCGGCCTGTATTTATTACTGCAGACCCTGAACCTGGCGGTGGCTGCTTTCCCTGTCTGCTGAAGCCCAATTCCTTCCCCAGGCTTCTGCTGAATGTGGGTCTGGGAATAGCGATGGGGACAGGTAGCCCGCCAACGCCTGGTCCCCTCTCTGCAGCTGTGGGACAGAAAACCTCTCCGTGGAGGGTCGCTGTGGACGGAAGGACTTTAATCTCATTATTCTTTAAAAGTCAACCCCGCTCGTTTAAGTTACACTAAATTCAATTTTCGTCTTAAGCATTTCATTCACTTGAGAGAGAATTGACCCCCCTTTTAATGAAAACCTTTGCTTTTTGACAATGAAATGCCCCAATCTGCAAGGAAGTGCTGTGAAGTGCCTGATACGGAGCCCAGCGCGCAGTAGGTCGTCAATCCATTTAAAGATTAAAATTTATTGAGAATGGGAAAGTGTACACTGAAAATGTGTCCTTCGAGGGCACCTGGGTGGCTCAGTCAGTTTAGTGTCTGCCTTCAGCTCAGGTCATGGTCCAGGGGTCTGGGGATTGAGCCCTGTGGCCAGGGAGGAGACTGCTTCTCCCTCTCCCTCTCTCTCTGCTGCTCCCCCTGCTTGTGCTCTGTCTCTCTCTCTGTCAAATAAATAAATAAAATCTTTTTTTTTTTAAAGATTTTATTTATTTATTTGACAGAGAGAGATCACAAATAGGCAGAGAGGCAGGCAGAGAGAGAGAGGAGGAAGCAGGCTCCCTGCTGAGCAGGGAGCCGGATGCGGGACTCCATCCCAGGACCCTGAGATCATGACCTGAGCCGAAGGCAGCGGCTTAACCCACTGAGCCACCCAGGCGCCCTAAATAAATAAAATCTTAAAAAAACAAACAAACAAACACAAAAAGCCCCCGTGTGCTTCAAATGGCACATACATTTGCCTTGTAAAGATTAACATCAGATGTGTCATGAACACAGATGCTGGTGCTTAGAGCCTCCGAATTAACCCCCAGTGTAAAGGCTGTCAGGGCTGGACAGTGCTTTACAACACCAAATGTGCAAGGAGGGGTGCAAGGCTTTGAGTTCAGATTCCAAAGTGCGTTGTTTTCTGAGGACGCACAGCGTCCCTTCTCCCGGAGGTGGGGAAGGAGGGAGGGAAGTAGTGCAGTCCCTCTCTTTTTGACAGCGTGAGTGTAGGGGAAGATTTATCTTGGGGGTGATTTTTTGTTTGTGTGCTAATAAGAATATCATTCGTGGATGATACAAGAAAGACTTTCTACAAGTCACTATGTACCAAGCATTGAACTTGGCTCATTATAAAGAATAAAGATGCTGAATGGAATGTCAATTTGCTCCCTCGAGCCAAAGATCTGAGATACAATAGTTTGTTAGGGTCAGATTAGGACACAAATGCAAAATAGACTTGTGAACCTTTGGTTAGGGAGGAAATGAAATAGAAAATGAGGTTGCGCCTGGAAAGCGCTGAGCCTGGTGCCTGAGACATGGCAAACCGCGTCTCTGAAATAAATGTTGTACTAAGAGCACAGACAGCTAATTAAAATAGCTGGTGTGTACTCAGCGCTGTGTCAGGCGCAGAGCTTATCCCTTTGAATGTCTGTCATCTCACCCTCCCGCCGTAAAGTAGCACCGATGACCCCATTTTACAGATGAAGAAACTGAGGCACGAGAAATCCAAGGACCTGGTGTAAGCACAGGTGAAGTGGGAGAGATGGTCAGGTTGTTCTGTGGGTTGTCACAGCGACGACGCTTACAGGATTCCTGGTGCAGTGGCTGGCCCATCTGTCTTTCTGGGATAAATGATTAATACCTGCTTTTAAAAAACGTTTTTATTCTGAAATAATTATATGGCAGACAGTTACAAAAATAGTACAGAGAGGTCTCGAGGATTCTCGCTCCACTTTTCCCGGTGGTTTCATCTTACATAATAGCAAAACCAGAAAATTGGCTGGCGTGCAATCCACAGACCCTTTTCACACTGTAAAGTGCTTTTAGCAGACGTGCTCGGCATTGCGCAAGCTGCGATAGCCGCCACGATTATTATTCTCAGCTAAAGCGGCGCTTTTCGCCCAAGGCTCCTCAGTACTGCATTCCGGAGGCCTGCCCCCAGCTCTGGGTCGACCACCGCTCCCGGGAAATCCCACGGCCGCGCCGTCGCCGGAAGGGTTAACCGGAGGAGCCCCTCCTTGCGCCTGCGCGGGGCGTTCCTTGTCGCCCCGCCCCCGCAGCGCCGGCAGATGACCCGCCCAACCGGCTTCTGCCTATAAAAGGTCAGGTGTTGACGTCAACGTTCTCTTCCGCCGTCGTCGCCGCCATCCTCGGCGCGACTCGCCTCGCTCGGATCTGCCTGGGAGAATCCACCGCCATCCGCCACCATGGTGAGGAGCGGCGTCCGGCTGGAGGCCTGGGAGGGCGGCGGGGTTCCCGCGGGACCGGCGCTCGCGGGTTTGGAGCGCTGGGGCCGCCCGGACATGGAAGAGACATGGCGGCGCCGGCGGGCCCGGGGGGGTGGGGAGGAAGCGGCCGCCGCCATGTCTGCGCGTCGTGCCGTTCGCCGAGCCCCTTCCCCGCTTCCGGGGGCGCCGGCGCCTCGAGGGACCCCGGGCCGGAGCTGGGGCCGTGGCGGGGCAGGGGGAGCTTGTGCTGATGTGGCAGACGTCGTCATGGCGGGCGCTGTGCGGGGAGCGGGGCGAGGGCGAGCCGCCTTATGTAACCCGCGGGTCGCGAGCAGGGCTCGGCTTTCTGCCGGGGTCGCCGGGGGCAGGGAGGTGGCAGGGTTGGGGTGGGCGCGCGGCGCGGACACGGGTTTGCCGCGCCGGCGCTGGGCCGGCGGGGCCGCTTGCCGCCCTCCCTGCGCGTCCCCCTACGCGCGGCTGACAGCGGGGCCGCAGGCCGGGGCGGGCGACCGCGGGGACCGCACCAGCTCCCCGCCCGCCCGCGTCGCCGTCTGGCCCCCGGCTGGAGGGGTGACCTTGGACTGCACGGAGGACCTTCGCTGGGGGGGTGGGGAGCGGCCGCGGGGATGGGCTTTTCCGGGCGTCCTCGGTCCCGCGGTGGCCAGTGGGTTTCCGCAGCGCTCGGGGTGCGCTGTTCCGCCGGGGACCTGGTGTCCGTGCGGGAGGCTCCACCGCGGTCTCCTGGAGTCGGGCGAGTGACATCTTCACGGGGGTGTCAGCCAGCAGACGGGGTGTGCAGACGCCGGGCGCGGTGTCCCAGCGGCCGCGCTCCTGTTCCTGCCTCGGCAGCCCCCACCGGGGGAGTCCCAGACCCAGGTCCCACGGCGGGGCGCTGGCCTGAGCTCCCCCTCCCCCGCCCAGGTGAACTTCACGGTAGACCAGATCCGGGCCATCATGGACAAGAAGGCCAACATCCGCAACATGTCCGTCATCGCCCACGTGGACCACGGCAAGTCCACGCTGACGGACTCGCTGGTGTGCAAGGCTGGCATCATCGCCTCCGCCCGCGCTGGGGAGACCCGCTTCACCGACACGCGGAAGGACGAGCAGGAGCGCTGCATCACCATCAAATCCACGTGAGCACGCCGCTGTCCCCGGGGCGGGGTGGGTCGGAGCCCCTGGGGAGTCCGCAGCAGGCAGTCCTGCCACCTTCCAGGGGGGCCAGGGAGAGGACCTGTGCGCCCGGGCGGTGGGAGGGAGGAGGCGGAGCAGTCCCGCGAGGGAAAGTGCAGCCAGCGAGGCCCAGGAGGCTTCGTGTTGGGGCTTGGGGCGCTTCGGAGAGGAAGGGGCTTAGCCGGGTGGCCTCCCGGTTTCAGGACTGCGGGGCTCTTGGCGCCGTCAGGATAAGTCTGGGCTAGTGCCACTGACATCGAGCCACTTCGTATCATCCTGCCGTGTGTCTGTCCCTTCAGTGACTGTGTATGGTCTTAGGTGTCGGCAGAAGGAGCACCTGGAGAGGGGACTGCGCGGCTGTGGCTCTTAGCTGGCAGTTGGGGAGGTTCTCTGGGTGGTTCCGAGGCTGTCAGTGGTGGGCGGGGGAGGAGTGGAAGATTGTCCACGGTTTTCAGGCCTTGTTTTGTCACCTGGTCAGTATTTGGGGTCAGGTGTGTTGGGCCTGAGAGGAATAAGGACGAGGGGCTGGACAGGTGGGCATTTGCAGCTGGTACTCGTGGCAGGGAGGTGGGCCTCCGGGCTGAGGGCAGAGCCTCTCGGGTGGGTGGGCTTCTCTGCTTGGGAAGTCGCATCCCGTCTGTAGGGCAGAGTGATCAGCAAGGAGAGGAAGCAGCACCTCACTGAGAGGTAGGAAAAGGGCGTGCTGACTCCTAGGGCAGGTCTGCGTGTATTCCCGCGTCCAGGGAGGACAGTGGAGATGTGGCTTCCATCCCCCCAACTTGCCCCGATCTCCTCAGGGCTATCTCCCTCTTCTATGAGCTCTCGGAGAACGACTTGAACTTTATCAAGCAGAGCAAGGACGGCTCCGGCTTTCTTATCAACCTCATCGACTCCCCTGGGCACGTGGACTTCTCCTCGGAGGTGACTGCCGCCCTCCGTGTCACCGACGGTGCCTTGGTGGTGGTGGACTGTGTGTCTGGTAAGCGGTAGGTCCCTGCACGTGTGGTTTGGGATCCTGCCCCCGCCCCCCACTGATGGAGACGCCCGTTCCCAGGTGTGTGCGTGCAGACGGAGACGGTGCTGCGGCAGGCCATCGCCGAGCGCATCAAGCCTGTGCTGATGATGAACAAGATGGACCGGGCTCTGCTGGAGCTGCAGCTGGAGCCGGAGGAGCTCTACCAGACCTTCCAGCGCATCGTGGAGAACGTCAACGTCATCATTTCCACCTACGGGGAGGGCGAGAGCGGACCGATGGGCAACATCATGGTAGGTCCTTTGCCTTTTGCGGTTGAGGGTCTCCGCTGGCTTGCTGTTTGTCCCCCGATTCCAGTGCTTTGTTCGTTTCCCTTGGAGGGGCCTTAGTTCTTGGCCACACTGGAAGGGCTGGGACCTCTCTGGGCCGGAGGCCGTGAGTCGAGGCTCTCCTGGGGACTCTGGGTGGTTGCACAGGCAGGTTTACCGTGGAGCCTGGGCCGTTTTTAAGCGGGTCTGACCTGCACTGTTGAGGGGCTGCGGGCTGGTGGGCGGTCCCGCCTGCTGACGTCCGCGCTCACACACCCTGCCGCCAGAGGGCCTGGAGCAGAGTTGGGCCTTAAAAATGATGACTAACATTTCTTCACTTTGACCTGATGGCTGTTGAAGAAATCGGATGTCTGAGGCCCACAGTACCCAGGGCCTTTGTGCTTTCTGTGCAGCTGTTTCCGCTCATAGCATTTTCTCGCCCTTGCAGATCGACCCTGTACTTGGGACTGTCGGCTTTGGGTCTGGGCTCCACGGTTGGGCCTTTACCTTGAAGCAGTTTGCAGAGATGTATGTGGCCAAATTTGCTGCCAAGGGCGAGGGCCAGCTGGGGCCTGCTGAGCGGGCCAAGAAAGTGGAGGACATGATGAAGAAGCTGTGGGGTGACCGGTGAGCACTGCAGGGGAGGTGGAGGGGCGCTCCCTGGTGCTCCCGAACCTCAGCAGGGATCCGGGGCCAGTGGTGGCGATGTGGCTGGGGAACGGCAGCGGTCTGTCGGCGCCTCCTGCCCACCTGGGTCTCCCCATGGCCTGCTGTCGTTGACTTGGTGGGTTCTTCTTGCCAGGTATTTTGATCCCGCCAATGGCAAATTCAGCAAGTCGGCCACCAGCCCCGATGGGAAGAAGCTACCACGGACGTTCTGTCAGCTCATCTTAGACCCCATTTTCAAGGTGAGCTAATGAGTTTGTTGCAGATGGGCCTCCCCTGGGCTCTCTGTCCTTGGTCCTGATGGCTCCCGGATCTGTTCCTATCTCCTGTGGCTGGGTAGAGCTGGGTTGAAAAGTGGGTGCTGGGGGAGGGTGAGGTAGGTTCAGCCCCCCAGGTCTCCACTCTGACGTACTGAGGTACGTGGGCGGAGGGGAGACTAAAAGCGGGAGCTTTGTTAGCGAGTGTTCAGCGTTTGTAAATCGGGCACCTTTGTGGTTTAGGGGATAGAACAGGCGCCTGTCCTGAGAGCTTATCCTGTTTCTCCCAGCTTGTCTGGGTCCCTTAGAGCCGTGCTGTTAAAAACTTTTGGAGCACTGTCCTCGCTTTGCCCGTGGCTCTGTTAGGATTGCTGGGCAGGAGGCAGCCACAGGTTTCCATTTTGTTCCCAAACCCACCGTGCTGTTTGTGTAACTCCTCAGGTGTTTGATGCGATCATGAATTTCAAGAAAGAGGAGACAGCAAAGCTGATTGAAAAGCTGGACATCAAGCTGGACAGTGAAGACAAAGACAAAGAAGGCAAACCGCTTCTGAAGGTGAGTGTGGGTGGGCCCCTTGGGGATGCTGCTGGCCCTGCCCTCTGTCTGGTGCGTCAGTGACTGGCTATCGAGGCTCCACCGCAGGAGCAGGCTGGGATTCTGAAGGCCATGGGCCTTGCCTGAGTTTTGCGTTTCCTGCTGCAGGCTGTGATGCGCCGCTGGCTCCCGGCCGGGGACGCTTTGCTGCAGATGATCACCATCCACCTGCCTTCCCCCGTGACGGCCCAGAAGTACCGCTGTGAGCTCTTATATGAGGGGCCCCCGGACGACGAGGCAGCCATGGGTATGTGGGGTTCATCTGCACCCCGGCTACAGAGCGCTGGGTCCTAAGAGCAGTCTGCAGCGGTGGCCAGAAGGCAATGCTCACTGCCCAGCTGCAAGGGAGTCACACAGTTCCCTTTGGGGATTTCTTTCTTCTCAGGAATTAAAAGCTGTGATCCCAAAGGTCCTCTCATGATGTACATTTCCAAAATGGTGCCGACTTCCGACAAAGGTCGCTTCTATGCCTTCGGTCGTGTGTTCTCGGGGCTGGTGTCCACTGGCTTGAAGGTCAGGATCATGGGGCCCAACTACACCCCTGGGAAGAAGGAGGACCTGTACCTGAAACCTATCCAGAGGTGAGGTGCTTGGGGCTCCTGGGGGAGCCAGGCTGCTCTGTGTCCCACACCAGTCCCGAGCTCCCTCCACAGGGAGGGTGGCAGTGTGTAGAGTGGCCCAGACAGCAGGGAGGAACTCAGGTGAGGGAGGGACTTGTCTGGATGACGCACTCCCAGAAGCAGGGGTTGGAGCCCTAGTTTGGGTTTGGACACATGTCCCTAAGCTCGAGGTGCTAGCAGCAACTTGGTCGTGTGACTCCAGAGGCCCTGTCTGCCGGTGCCAGTCCCGAGTCTGGGTGGGGGTGGGGGAAAGACCGACCTCTAGCTCCCTGCGTCCTTGATGTCCGTCAGCTGTCAGGTTCCCGTGACATTCCTGTCAGCCTTGAATTGGGTGTGGGGCTCCATAGGGGAGGTGGGAATCTGGCAGGTAGCTTTCTGCTTTGGTGTGCAAGGACTGGGACTCCTGGTCACGGGGCCTGGGCTGCAAGGTGAGGCCAGGGCCTGCGGCTCAGGGGCTGGGTCCACACTGCCGTTTCAGGCGGTCGGGGACGGCCACAGGCTCCAGAAGCGAGGGAGGCCATGTTTGGCCCGTTGGGGATCTCTGGTGTATGGGTGCTTGTCTCGTCCCCCCAGGACAATCCTGATGATGGGCCGTTACGTGGAGCCCATCGAAGATGTGCCTTGTGGGAACATTGTGGGGCTGGTGGGCGTGGACCAGTTCCTGGTGAAGACCGGCACCATCACCACGTTCGAGCACGCGCACAACATGCGGGTGATGAAGTTCAGCGTGAGCCCGGTTGTCCGCGTGGCTGTGGAGGCCAAGAACCCGGCTGACCTTCCCAAGCTCGTGGAGGGTCTGAAGCGGCTGGCCAAGTCCGACCCCATGGTGCAGGTGGGTGGGTGCGGGCCCGGGGAAGGCTGCCTGTAGGCGCGCTTACCGGGGGGCCTACGGGCAGCCTCTCCGACAGTTAGGGGGAGTCAGATACTCGGAAAGCCGGGTGTGTGGTGGGCACGTCTCTTGGCAGAGCAGCTGTGCGACGAGGGGGGTTTCTTGCCCGGGAATCCTCAAGTTTTCTTTCATAGTTAGATTCTTGTGGGCTCTCTGTAGAGCGGGTTGCTCTGGGATGTAATGCTGAGAACCAGCACAACACACACCCGTGGGAGCTCTTGCTATTTTGCGTGACCCCTGAGTTGCCAGAAATCCCTGTTTTTTTTTGTTTTTTTTTTTTTAAATATTTTATTTATTTAACAGAGAGAAATCACAAGTAGAGAGGCAGGCAGAGAGAGAGAGGGA
This sequence comes from Neogale vison, assembly GCF_020171115.1. Classification (NCBI taxonomy): domain Eukaryota; kingdom Metazoa; phylum Chordata; class Mammalia; order Carnivora; family Mustelidae; genus Neogale; species Neogale vison. The sequence goes on from NC_058096.1 coordinate 221,749,351, forward strand.
AGCAGGCTCCCTGCTGAGCAGAGAGCCCGATGCGGGGCTCGATCCCAGGACCCTGAGATCATGACCTGAGCCGAAGGCAGCGGCTTAACCCACTGAGCCACCCAGGCGCCCCCAGAAATCCCTGTTTTGAGGAAGTTTGTGTTCTCCCAACAGTAGGGAAGCCTGGAGTCTGCTTTCCACCCATTTCCTAAAATTTCCTGGGATCCCTGAGTGTCCTGGGGTCAGGGCCCGGGGGCTAACTTTTGGGCCCGTTGCAGTGCATCATTGAGGAGTCCGGGGAGCACATCATCGCGGGTGCTGGGGAGCTGCACCTGGAGATCTGTCTGAAGGACCTGGAGGAGGACCACGCGTGCATTCCCATCAAGGTGAGGTCTGGGTCTGGGCTCAGGTGGTGGGAGGCCTGCGCTCCCCACTATAGAGCCGGGCGTGTAGAGATGGCACAGTCAAGGGGTTTTTTGTCGTTCCTTGATGTATTTCTTCAGATAAAACATTATTTAGGAACAGTTCATGTTGGTTTTCAGAATCATTGAGGTTGTATCATGAAGGATTTGTTGCATTCCAGGTGATAAAAACGGGCAAGGCAAGTTTCTAAAGTTAACATACCGTTTAGGTTTCCGTAGCCACCCTTAGGTCTGTTGGCTGCCCTGCTCTTCCCTGCTTTCACAAGGAGTTGGGTTTGTCATTTGTAGATGATGCCCCGCCCGTGCATTCTGATCAGGACCCTGCGTTTCCCTGGGAGGTCCCTGCCAGGCCTGACTTGCACACTTCCTTTGCAGAAATCGGACCCCGTAGTCTCCTACCGCGAGACTGTCAGTGAGGAGTCCAATGTGCTCTGCCTGTCCAAGTCCCCCAACAAGCACAACCGGCTGTACATGAAGGCACGACCCTTCCCTGATGGCCTGGCCGAGGACATTGACAAGGGCGAAGTGTCCGCCCGCCAGGAACTCAAGCAGCGGGCCCGCTATCTGGCCGAGAAGTATGAGTGGGATGTGGCTGAAGCCCGTAAGATCTGGTGCTTTGGGCCCGACGGCACCGGCCCCAACGTCCTCACTGACATCACCAAGGGTGTGCAGTACCTCAACGAGATCAAGGACAGCGTGGTAGCTGGCTTCCAGTGGGCCACCAAAGAGGTGAGGAGCTGCGTGGGTGTCCCGTGGAGGATGGGACAGGTGGCTGTGGGTTCTCAGAAGAGCAGGGAGGCTCGCAGTCTTTTGGGTGTATCTTGGGGTCACCTGTCCTTGGCGGAGCGAGGCAGTGGACCTGCTTTCTGAAAGGGGGGTCCTAGGGCGGTGGAGGTGGGCAGGAGACCCAGCAGGTCCATCCGGGAGGAGACCTGGAGGCATTGGTGTGGCATTGGGATCTGTCCTGGAAGTCGGGGCTACAGTAGTTGCAGGACCTTGACGGTGGTCTTGGCTCCTTTTGCAGGGGGCTCTGTGCGAGGAGAACATGCGTGGTGTGCGCTTTGATGTCCATGATGTGACCCTGCACGCGGACGCCATCCACCGCGGGGGTGGCCAGATCATCCCCACTGCCCGCCGCTGCCTCTACGCCAGCGTGCTGACCGCCCAGCCCCGGCTTATGGAGCCCATCTACCTGGTGGAGATTCAGGTAGGGAGTTCGGGTTCTCTTAATTTTTATTGGTCCTGTTTTGTTTAGTAGCGGTGTATAATAGTCGTTCTTACCTCACAGTGTCCGGAACAAGTGGTTGGTGGCATCTATGGTGTCCTGAACAGGAAGCGGGGTCACGTCTTTGAGGAGTCCCAGGTGGCCGGCACCCCCATGTTTGTTGTGAAGGCCTATCTGCCTGTCAATGAGTCCTTCGGTAAGTGGGGCCTCGGGGGCCCCCCTCAGACACCTGCTGCTTGTGGCTGGTGGGCCCCGGGACAGAGTGGTAGTCTGACAGGCGGTTAAACCTGGTCCAGGATACGCCTGGACTTCTGCTCTAGCAAGGCCTGGAGCTGGTCTAATGAGAGCCATGGGTGGGATCTGCAGAGTGCTGGCTTGGACCGCCCCCAGCTGGGCAGTGGGGGCCGCATGGTCGTGGACGAATTGGTCCGCCTAGCGTGCAGATCCCTGAGGTGGTGACTCTGCAGGGGAAGAAAACCTTTGGACGTGTAACTTGGCGAAACATTAAGGCCAAGGCCAGCAGAGCAGTTGGTTTGTAGCCCAGGTTTATGCTGTGGGTGAGCCCAAGAATGGCCAGCATGGCCTTACAGATGAGCAAAGCTTTGGTACACCACAGAGTTTCTTTCTTTTTTAAGATTTTATTTATTTATTTGATAGAGATCACAAGTAGGCAGAGAGGCAGGCAGCAAACCAGGCTCCCTGCTGAGTAGAGAGCCCGATGCGGGGCTCTGTCCCAGGATCCTAAGGTCATGACCTGAGCCGAAGGCAGAGGCTTAACCCACTGAGCCACCCAGGTGCCCCAGAGTTAGTTTTTTTTTTTTTTTTAAGATTTTATTTATTTATTTGACAGAGAGAGATCACAAGCAGGCAGAGAGGCAGGCAGAGAGAGAGAGGAGGAAGCACGCTCCCTGCTGAGCAGAGAGCCTGATGCGGGACTCGATCCCAGGACCCTGAGATCATGACCTGAGCCGAAGGCAGTGGCTTAACCCACTGAGCCACCCAGGCGCCCCAGAGTTAGGTTTAATGTGTGATCCAGTCTGGGTTGACAAAGATCTCTGTGATCTGTGTGCCTGCGTTGTCCCCACCTTTTCTGGATGTGGCCGTGGTGGGGGTGGGGACACGTCTCCTGATCTGGCTCATGAGCCCTGTGCCTCCCCACAGGCTTCACTGCTGACCTGAGGTCTAACACTGGCGGCCAGGCCTTCCCCCAGTGCGTTTTTGACCACTGGCAGATCCTTCCTGGGGATCCTTTCGACAACACCAGCCGCCCCAGCCAGGTGGTGGCCGAAACACGCAAGCGCAAAGGCCTGAAGGAAGGCATCCCGGCCCTGGACAACTTCCTGGACAAATTGTAGGCAGCCCTTTCCTGCAACCCACCACCCCGGGTGGGACTCAGCACAGCCCCTGCACCGGCTGACGACCAACCACAGCAACAAGCCCTCGCATTCTCCATGACACCTCGAGACTGTCCAGACGGGGACGCTCCACCTGACAGGTTCTGGGGCCCACCCAGTGCCATCACTCAGCGTGAACACTTGATGCCGTTCCTCTAGATATTTATTTAAAGATTTCAGAGGCAGCAGAAATGCCCTGGCAGCAGGGACTTACTTGGCCGGTGTGGGTGGGGGAGGCGGGATGGGACATTCAACACTTTTTTTTCCATTTCAGAAACTTAAATGTCCAAAAAAAAAGAACCGACACACATACAAAAAAACGCATTAAGAGGTTTATTTGGGTAAATGGCCCGTAGTGGATTTTCCCAAAGAAAGGGGGAAGGAACAGGTGGGTAGACCTTCTCTTTGGACAGAAGCTAGAAGGCAGGAAACTTGGTGCGGTGTCACCATGAGCACCTCCAGCTGTATTCGTGCCATTGGAATAATAAATTTGATACAGTGGTGACTTTGTGTGTCCATGTGACTTTGTCCTTGGTCCGGTCAGGCTGCAGTGGGCCCCCCGGGCCAGTGTCACCACTGTTCGTGATACTGGAAATGCAAAAATACTGGTTTAACTCAATCTTGAAGTATCCTCGGATGCCATGAGGCCTCTTCCCCAGACTGGGCTGTGGGGCTGCTCAGTGCTCGAAGCGAGCTCTCTGCAGCCCGGGACCGCGTGTGTAAGCTCGCGTGTGAGTGCGCTTCCGGTCTGCTGGGGCCGCCACGTGAGCGCTGCAGGCTGGACGGTTCTGCCCGGTCTGCTCCTGTGGACTTAGCTGCCCAGTGAGGGAAAACCGCAGAAGAAAGCCACCTGCCGGGCAAGTTGTCTTCGCCAGCCAGATGGGTTATTCAGAAAAATTAAAAGTGGCACATACACCTAGTAGATTTTTATTTTAACCTTAAACATTTAACCCTAGACCTCACGTAGGACAAAACCTCTGAACTCAGTCTGTCTTTGTCTTCCTTGGTTAAGTGACCCGCCAGAATGCGTGGCTTCAACAGTGACGTGCTGCGGTGGAAGTGGTTTGGAAAATTCGTGGGGGGACTGGGTGTTCACCAGCTTAAGGAAGCCGGTTCGCATTGAGAAGGCAGGAGCCTGGGTGATGGGTGTCCCAGAGGCACTGGATGGCTCCGCCCACCTGCAGGTTGCCCTCTGCGAAGTCTACCATCCCCTGTGTTTTTCACGTTGGAAAATATTCTTATTTCAAAACCTGGCATTGCTTGACATGCGTATGCATTTTTTGCACTTTTATAAGCACTATTGGCTAAGTGACTGTTGACTTGCTTAACCCACTGAGCCACCCAGGCGCCCGACTGTTGACTTGCTTTTTCGCATTAAAGTCCTCACGGTGTCAAGGGGCCAGTCCAGGATGCCACACTGCGTTTAGTTTAGTGCATTTTTAAAGTCTAGTAATTTTGTTAAAGTATAAATTGGGAAGATGAAGATGGAACTATTCTGTTTTCAATTCTGAATTCATAGTCATTTGGGGAATTTGGCTTATAACAGCATCTCTGTGTGCATTTTCAGTTGTAAAATTCAAAAGGTACCATTGGTCAGGGCTGTCCGGAACGTCAGTCTCTGCCTACTCCCAGCAGCGGTGTGTTACAAATACCCGTGTGTGTGTCATGCTCCACACATAATTTGTTTACTCTGACTGATTGTGTTAGCCTCGTCTCTCTAGGCCAATACTCACCTTTTTTCGTCTCTGGACACCGGTACATTCTTAATCATCAAGGACCCCAGAAAGACCCTTTTTGTTTAAATGGCTTTTATCTACTGATATCTGCCATGTTTAGAAAATAAAATTGAGAGATTTAAAAATGTTTTAATGGTAAACCCATTATGTGTTAACATTTTTTAAAGGATTTTTTGAATTTACTTGGCAGTACAAGCAAGGGGAGTAGCAGGCAGAGAGGGAGAATCAGGCTCCCCACAGAGTGGGAGGAGCCCAATGTGGGGGTCAGGACCCTGAGGTCATGACCTGAGCTGAAGGCAGGCACTTAACCAACTGAGCCACCCAGGCCCCCTATGCGTTAACATCTTTATGAAGAAAAGTGCAACAAAAATTAGAAGAATAGAAGGCTTTTTGTAAATCTCCGAAATGTCAATCTTAATATGAGACAGCCAGATTCACGTACCTGCTGTGTTTGATAGAACACTAAAACTCGACAAGTAATTTTTATTTATTTAATTTAAAAAAAAAAGATTTTATTTATTTGACAGAGATCACAAACAGGCAGAGAGAGAGGAGGAAGCAGGCTCCCCACTGAGCAGAGAGCCCGATCCCAAGACCCTGAGATCATGACCTGAGCCGAAGGCAGAGGCTTAACTCTCTGAGCCACTCAGGCGCCCCAATTTTTTTTTTTAAGATTTATTTATTTGACAGATCATAAGTAGGCAGAGAGGCAGGCAGAGAGAGAGGGAAGCAGATTCCTCGCTAAGCAGAGATCCAGATGTGGGGCTCCATCCCAGGACCCTGGGATCATGACCCGAGCCGAAGGCAGAGGCTTTAACCCACTGAGCCACCCAGGCACCCCTCGACAAGTAATTTTTTTAATAAATCTTTTTTTTTTTAGATTTTATTTTTTAAAGAATAATTATAATGTGGGATCTGAGACCATGTTAATGAACTTTTTATTAAACTCCCTTGGCCCCTCTTGCACTTTGAAGGCGTCCTTTTTGTAACCTGTATTGGTCCCTTGGAAATACCGGTATATCAAGTTTGGTGCTCTTTCAGATGGTGACACATCTCATTAAAAAAAACATCGAAAACTCCCATTTGTTAACAATTTCAACAAGGAAGTGAAGTATTTAAACTTTTTTTTTCCCTTAAAAGCTAAAATTTACCATTGTCAACAAATCCTGTCAATTGTTTTCCTTGAAGTGACAGATTGGATTTGTTTCTGAGAAAATGCCATATACTCAAGTCTAATGTTAGTTTGTCAGGTTTTATTTCCCCCCAAGAAAAATGATTTTCCAACTCCCTAAGTATGGGCTATGCACAAGTGACTTTTTCCAAAAAATGTCGTATGGGAAGGGGAGGGAAAAGTATTCTGGAGAAACCTGACAGCAGATCCTACCTAGAACCAGGTGACCAAGGTCAGTGTGAACGACAATGTCATGTTCATAGTCTGGACCTGTGTTATGGTGTCTTGAGAAGGGCTTTGGCCTTCCTCCCTAAAACCCATCACCCCAGTCTATGGGGGAAAAAAAGAGACAAGCAGTTGAGAGACATTATACAAAATACTTGACCAGTCCTCCTTGACCCTGTCAAGGTCATCAAAAAAGGAAAGGCTGCGAACCAACCAAGAGGACCACAAGGACTAAATAGAGGGGATTCTGGATGGAATTGTGGGGCAGGAAAAGGATGTTGGGGAGAACAAATCGGAATGAAGAATGGACTTGGTCGTGCTGGTGCATCACTGTGGGTTCGTTAGTTGTGACGAGTTTTCCATACCGACGTCAGACGGGATGATGCCATCTAATGTAAGATGTACCCACCCGTGCCACGGCTCCCGGGGGAGGTCCCTGAAGCAAGAACGGAGGAAGGCGATCTCTAGGCTGAAGGGACAGCTCGTGCAAACACCTGGGTGGGAGTGCAATGTTCGAAGTCGGAAGGCAGGCAGGTGAGCTCGGGAGAACGGCGAGAGGTCAGGGGAGGTGGCGAAAGTCAAGCCGGGTCTGCCGTCCGATGGTATCTGCAGTGGTTCAGCACTGGCTTTGGGTTCGCGGCTTCCTAGGAATGAACCTCAGCTGCGTCATTTACTGGCTGTGTGACTTCGGGGGGGCTGCTTAACCTCTCTGGGTCTCAGCGTCCCATCTGCAGAACCGGAGGAACGGTCACAGCTCCCCTGCGACGGCGGGCTGGTCTGACCACACTGACCAGCTGTTTGAGCCGGTGTCCCGAGACGACACGAGTCGGAGGAATCAAGCCCGCATGGCAACACCTGACCTCACCTGCATTTTTACTGATGCACTGGGAATGCGGGTAACATTTTAGAGGGGGAAACTGCAGTTCGGGGACTACACTGGTCCCGGCTCCACCGCAGGGAGCGGCCGTAGCTCGCCGCTCAGGGAGGGCAGGAAGAGGGACGCCGCAGTTCGGCACCGCACCCCGAACCCCCAGGACCCGGGCCCGCTGAGAGCCGCTGCGCAGTCCAGGGGCCGGAAGTCGGTCTTCCGACTTCTTAAGTGTCGCCCTAAGTGACGTCCGTTCCACCCAATCGGCGGCATGAAGGCGAGCCTGCCGGCCAGTGGCGACACGTCATCCGGATTCGGAGGACCGGACGCCAGCGGGCTGGGCCTGGAGCAGGCCGGGGGCGGGGCGTCGCGAGCGGCGGGGGCGCAGACCAATGGGCGGCGGGACACACCTTCCAGGGGCGGGCTCTTGATGACGCGGTGACGTCGACGCAGGTCGGCGCGTCCCGGCGGCCGAGGCGGCGAGGCGGGAGAGGGCGGCGGTGGCCAGCACGGCAGAGGGCCGGCGGGGGCGCGGGGCAGCGGACGGTGCGAAGCGGGCTGGACCCTTGGCCGACGGCGGGCGGGGTAGGCAGAGGCGGCGACTTGGGGGCGCGGGGGGACGCTCGGAGACCCCTGGGACGAGCCGTCAGGAGAAGGGGCTGGGTCGGGGCTTGCGAGGGGCGTGGCGGCCTTGGGGACGCTCCAACCCGAACTCTGGGGCTTGGAGGTCCCTGGAGGGGCCTGTGAGGGGGCATCGGGGTGCACCCTGGAGCTTGTCCGAAGTCGGGGAGAGGGCAATGGAGGGGCCTCTGAGATGCGGCCCTTTGCGGGTGGGGGAGACGGGGTGCGGGCCTCTGCAGGGGTGCCGTCGAGGAGCGGGGAAGCGGGTAGTGTTGCGGGACGGCGGAGGTCAGGGGGAGGCGGCCGTGGGTAGGGGGCTGGCCGGCGCGTGGAAGCCATTGTTCAGCTCCCGAGGAATTCAGCGCAGCGCTGAGGAAGGTGTTAAGAGATCTGCGGAGGTCCGGGGCTTGTTGTGGGGGGATGGGTGAGGACAGGAGGCGTTCAGGTCGCCGGTGGGCAGGGAGGTGGGGGTGTGGGTGCAGCGACTTCGCAAGTTGGATAGGCCTGAGGGAGCCCGGGGGTTTGGGGGTGTGCAGAGCGGGTCGGGGGGGGGGTGACTTGCAGGATGGTGGGTCGGGAGAGGCAGAGAAGGGCTGGGGCAGTGCGTGGGGAGTCAGAGGTGTGGGCCTGGGGCAGTTTCGGGGCCCAGCCCGCCCAGTGGGGCTGGCAGTGACCTTTCCGGTGGTGTGATTTCCAGGGGAGATAACAGGAACGCAGCCCTCCAGCCGCATGCATGTGCCCTTTATGAGGAGCTGGAACTTCGTCGGGGGGCAGGGTGGGGGTGGGGAGGTCACGCCACGCAGCTAAGAGTAGTAGCTGACGTCTCACTTCTTCCCTAGTTCCCTTTCTCCTCCAGGGTCACAGCGAGGGGACGCCCTGAGGTCCTGTCTCCAGCCTTGAGCGAGGGAAGGCCTCAGAAGGCCGATCGCCCACCATGTCCACGTTCAGGCAGGAAGACGTGGAGGACTACTATGAGATGGGGGAGGAGCTGGGCAGGTGAGCGGGGCTGGCCGCCGGGGCTCTGGGGGTGGGAGAGGGGCACTGGGGGGTTTCTGGAGAGTGTCCTTCTCCAGGAGGGAAGGAGTCCTAGGCATTGGGGTCAGGTGGCCCTGTCCCCGCATTGTGACTCTGACCTTCTCTGCGCATTTCCTTTGGGGCAGAGTCGAATTGAGTGCTCAGAGCACCTGCCAGAGTTCCTGCCCTGTGGTGTGAGCGCAGCGGTGGTGGCGGTGTCTGTTGGTCTGTCCTTCTGTTTAACCCTCTCGCAGGGAAGGGGATGGGTTTTTGGGCACGTTTGCAGGAGAAGCCTCCTGGCCGGGCCCACGTCCCTGCCAACAGTTTAGCATTCTTGTGGGAAAGAGCAGAGGTTTCCCGTTCCAGCCCGGCAGCTGATTTCCTGTCTGGCGGGGCCTCGGAGTGTCCCCCAAGAACCGCGGGGCTCAGATTAGCTCAGATTAGCCGGGCGCCATCCTTCCCCTCCCGCCCCCCCCCAGCCTCAGACCTTATTTGGTTGAGTTCGAGGCTACCAGCCCCATGATGTCACCAAAAGGGAATGTAAGTAACTGAGTCGTGCCTCACGCCTGGGCTGAGAAAGTGTTTCAGGCTCATTTGGGATTCTGAAGTCCCTCCTTCAGGAATTTCCTTCATAGAGTGGTAGAGAATGTACCACCCCCCCTTCTCCCCAACCTCCCTCCCCCAGCCTCGCGTTTTATTGTTGGAAATGCGTTAGGTCCTCCTGCTGAGAGTGGCTTGGCCAGAGTCAGCCAGCCGAGTGTCCCCTGTATGTTCTCCTTCATCCCCCGATCCCACTGTTAGGAATTGATTCCGTGGGAACGTGTCCCCGGGCAGACTCGGTGACCTGAGGGTGCGGTGCTGTAATCACTGTAAGGAACATTCGGGAAGCCTCGTCAGTGGTCCTCCCGGCCCCACTGCCTCTCTGGAGTATCACGCGTCCCAACGGGCCAGGCCGCAGCCCGTATAATGTTTACCACCTCGGAAGTAGCTGGGTCTGTTTTAATAATTAATATGTTTAATTTAATCCAGTAGATTGGACAGTTACCACCTTGCTTGTAATCATAACAAAAATTACAGCTGGAAAATTTCACCGCCTTTTCTGGATAGGAAGCCTCTTTAACCTGCTTGGGATACACACGCCCAGCACAACTTGGTTCGGGCTGGCGTGCGGGCCGCGGCGTGGCCGGTGGCTGTCGTCTTGGACGGCACGGCTCCATCCGACGACCCTCAGTGCGCGGGGAGGTCTGAGGACACTGCGCACCGGACCGCAGTTTGCATGAGTTAGAGATTTGGTTCGGACGTCCCGACTTCTTTCTGTAACTTCCGTTCACTTGCGAAGGAACCTGCGAGGCAGGTGCGCTGGCCCTCAGCCTTACAGAGAAGCAGAGGCCGAGAGGAGGGAAGCAGCTTGCCCCACGGCCGCGTGGGATTCCGGCCTTGACACCAAGCCCTGCTGGCCGCGAAGCCGGGTGTGCTGGGACCCAGAGGTGCAGGATTCTTTCTTCCGGTTCAGCTTCGCACCGATGGTGTCGGGAAATGTCGGTCTGTGGGTCGGCAAGGGTGGGCTTCACTCTGGCTTCTGCTTCACGGAGTGGCGTGTGCCTCTGTGTAGACTGGGGCTGCCACAGCTGAGAACTGTGGGGGGGGCGGGGGGGTAGGGGTGGGGGGTGCGAGGCGGCTTTGAACGGCATAAGTGCTTGTTCTCCCTGGCTGAGGCGGGAGGTCCAAGCTCAAGGTGTCGGCGGGGCTGACTTCTCCTGAGGTGCGTGTCCTTGGCGTGCGGATGATAACCATCCTCTCCCCGTGGCCTTACAAGGCCGTCTGTCTGTGTCTGTGTGTCCTACTCTGCTGTTCTGAGGACACTGGTCAGATTGGATCCGACCCACGCCTGTGAGCTTGGACGGAATCACCTCTCGAGGGCCCTGTCTCCGGATAGTCCGCTCTGAGGGCTGGGGTTTGACTTCGGCACAGATTTTGGGGGCACCCAGTTCAGCCTGTAATGGCATCTTTTTTTTTTTTTAAAGATTTTATTTATTTATTTGACAGAGAGAGATCACAAGTAGGCAGAGAGGCAGGTAGAGAGAGAGGAGGAAGCAGGCTCCCTGCTGAGCAGAGAGCCCGAGGTGGGACTCGATCCCAGGACCCTGAGATCAGGGCAGGCAGTGGCTTAACCCACTGAGCCGAAGGCAGCGGCTTAACCCACTGAGCCACCCGGGCGCCCTGTAATGGCATCTTTTTGCCTGTTCTGTGAGCCCTGCCTCACTCCTCTTCGTCTGTGAGTTCAGCTTGGAATCAAGCCGGGAAAACCAGTCCTTCCGTTTGAAAACGAGGCCCCACGTCAGCACTTAGCTCAGCGCCGTCGGCACGAGGTGAACGTTCGGAATTCGGTGTCATTCCCGTCGGGGGTTTGTTGTGGGACTGGACGTGGGCCTGGAAGAAGGAGCTTGGCTGGTGCAGGCCCAAGAGAGGGGAAGGCGTTTCGGGTGGGGGAGAGTTCGTGGAGACGCGGAGGGGGCAGGAGCGTAACGTGTCCGGGGGACTGTGGTGGCAGGTTCAGGAGGCGGGGGGCTGGGCCTGACCAGGGGCGCTGCCCTTCTCCGCGGACCTGTGTGCGCTTGGCTTTCGGATTAGCGTTTGAGTCTCCTGTCGCTGCTGTCCCTGATCCGCGGCCCAGAGGGCTGGGAATTATGTGAAAGGTCTGGGAGCCCGGAGTCTAAAACAGACCTGTAGGGCTGGTCCCCCAGGGCCCCAGGAAGACCCTGCTCCTGCCTTTCCTGCCCCACAGCGCCCCTCCGTCCTTCCCGCCAGCAGTGTGGGGTCTGCCCGTCTCTGGGACCCCCACCCTTTGCCTCCCTCTCGTGACGACCTCGTGAGGATGCTGGGGCCCCTGGGAACCCAGGGTCACCCCCACTTCGGGGCCTGACTTCATCTAGCTACAAGGGCCCTTTTACCAGGAGGGGTGGTCTGTGGGCAGGTTCTGGGTTCCCCGAAGGGCATCTTGGAGGGGACTTCGCTGAGCCCATGCTGTTAGTGATGATTTGGTGCCTCCCACCCGCCCAGCTTGAGTGTGCCCCGTCTTCCGACCGAGCATGGGTAGAGCACATCTCCGTGGGCATGTGGGTCCGTCCACTTAGCTGCAAACCCCGCTGGGTCCCTCTGCCGACCGCCCATCTCTGCCCTTCCTCTGCGCCCTCCCCCTCGTTTCCCCGAGATGTCACGTCTCTCTTCTCTGGACCCCCCGTGGCACCTTGAGGTCTCTGTCAGTAGCCTGTGCCTTATCTTACTCTTGGTCCCCGTGGAGTCAGCAGACTGCGGCCTGTGGGCACATCCGGCCCCAGCCCAGTGTGGTCCTGTCTGCCTCTGAACCTCGAATGGTTTTTTATTTTTTTTAAAGGTTGTAAAAACACAAAAATTGTGACAGAAACCACATGGCCCGTAAGGCTAAAAATATTTACTGTCTGGCCTTTTTCAGCCAGCTCTTGAGTTACAATCAGTTAATACAACTAAGTTCCTGGACAGCAGCGTAATTTGGCCATGGACAGCTCCCTAGAGCGCAGTAAATAGGATTTCTCTTCAATAACCGTCGTCTTGAGCCCTCGTCCACTTGCTGCACGGTTCACCCATTTACAGCCTGCAAGTCAGTGATCTTGAGTGTGTGTACGGGGTTTTGCTCTTGTCACCCTGAACAATTCCAGAACATTCCATCACCCAAAAGCAGTCCATCCCCATTAGCTGTCACCTCCCCTCCCCCAACCCCCCGGCCTCCACGAGCCCCTTCCCATCCCTGGAGGAGCTTCCTCTGGGGGTGTCACACGCATGGACTCACACCCCGTGTGGCCCCCTGTGTCTGGTTCCCTCCTTGCATGTGGTGGGCTTGGGGACCATCCCCAGGGCAGCGCGTGGGGGCCTCGCTCCTGTCTGTGGCTGAGGGATGCTCCCGCACACGGGGGACACGTTGTATTTGTCTGTCGGTGGCCATCTGGTTGTTTCCCCATGAGGCTGCTGGGGATCGTGCTGACTGAGGATTTTTGGAGAAGCTTCCCTGTGGATTTCTGTTGCCATTTCTCTTGCGCGGACGCTGGAAGGACGTGCAGAGGCGCGCGGAAACAGTGTCTAAGCTTCTGTTTCCATGGGCGCGGGCTCTGGCCCCTGTCAGTTCGAAAACGTGTGTTGCTCTTACACGGCCAGTTGCATGAGAAGCCCCTTTGAAGTTAGCGGCTTTTTAATTTTTTTCTTAGGATTTTATTTTATTTTTTAAAAAAGATTTTTATTTATTTGACAGAGATCACAAGTAGACAGAGAGGCAGGCAGAGAGAGAGGGAGGAAGCAGGACCCTGAGATCACGACCTGAGCCGAAGGCAGAGGCTTTAACCCACTGGCGCCACCCAGGTGCCCCTCTTAGGTTTTTAAATATGATGAAATAGACTGTGGGAAACCGAATCCGTGTAGAATTACGCCTCACACCTCAGCCCCCTCCTCCGATGCAGATGGCAGATGGCGAGTGGGGTGCCCCGCCCTTGGGCCCCCGGCCCGCGGCACACGAGCAACACCTCTTGTCGGCTGCGGGCTGCGGGCTGCCTGGGGTCCCACCAGCCCCGGAGGGACTCGGTTCCCGTCTGTGAACAGGCGGCCGCTTTCCTGCTCTCGGCCAGGCAGAGCTGTCAGGGCTGCTTTGGACCCACCCAGCGGCTCAGCTGCTGCCTGACCTCCCGGGGGTGGGGTGGGTGCTGGGAGGTGCTGTCCCAGAAGCCGCGGCCCCTGCCAAGCCGGGCTCTCCACTCTGTCCCCGCAGCGGCCAGTTTGCCATCGTGCGGAAGTGCCGGCAGAAGGGCACCGGCAGGGAGTACGCGGCCAAGTTCATCAAGAAGCGCCGCCTGTCGTCCAGCCGCCGGGGGGTCAGCCGGGAGGAGATCGAGCGGGAGGTGAACATCCTGCGGGAGATCCGGCACCCCAACATCATCACGCTGCACGACATCTTCGAGAACAAGACGGACGTGGTGCTCATCCTGGAGCTGGTCTCGGGCGGGGAGCTCTTCGACTTCCTGGCCGAGAAGGAGTCGCTGACGGAGGACGAGGCCACGCAGTTCCTCAAGCAGATCCTGGACGGCGTCCACTACCTGCACTCCAAGCGCATCGCCCACTTCGACCTCAAGGTGGGCGAGCCCCGGCGGGGCAGAGGGTCCCGGGAGCCGCTCCGGCCCTTACGGCGCCGAGCGAGGGCCGGTGGCCTGTGGGGGGTCCCGGGGGCGATCCGGGGCTGCCCCGGGGACGCTGGGCTGGCAGAGCCACCGAGTCCCGCTTTGCCCGCAGCCGGAAAACATCATGCTGCTGGACAAGAACGTGCCCAACCCGCGGATCAAGCTCATCGACTTCGGCATCGCCCACAAGATCGAGGCGGGGAATGAGTTCAAGAACATCTTCGGCACCCCCGAGTTTGTGGGTGCGGCTCTGCGCAGCCCTCAGGCGGGGTTTGTGGGGTGTTTGAGGATCCCAGGCCCCTGGGTGTCTGGCCCACGCGCCCCGGTGTCCTCTCTTGAGTCCTGGTGTCCCGTGGCGGCCAGGCCTTCCTGCCCTGGAGCCACCCTGCCCCTCCCCCGGGGCGGGCTGTGCCTCTCCCCGTGACTGTGTCCCCCGCGCTGTCTCCCATGTACCAGCGTCTGACCCTGCCCCTCCGTCTCCCTGTCCCTGCAGCTCCGGAGATTGTCAACTATGAGCCCCTGGGTCTGGAGGCGGACATGTGGTGAGTGGCGGGGGGGGGGGGCAGGCTGCCTGGCATGTAGCCCTGTTACTCCTTAGGGCGTCCCCTGGCCATCGTGGGAGCTGCCAGGCCACAGCTGCGGGCTGGGATGTGGTCCATCCGCCTGGTTGGGTGCTGCTGGGTGTGGGCAGGACCCTTCATTGCCTGAGAACAGGGACCCGCCAGCCAGAGCCGCTTCGTGAGCTCGGAATGGCATTCTGGTTTTCAGGTGGTCTGTGCTTGTTTTAAAGATTTTATTTATTATTTGACAGAGAGAGGGAGGGAGAGAGGGGGAGCATAAGCAGGGGGAGCGGCAGAGGGAGAAGCAGACTCCCCGCTGAGCAGGGAGCCCGACGCTGGGATCACGACCTGACGAAGGCAGACATTTAACTGAGCCCCCCAGGTGCCCCTTTGAAGGTGTTGGTAACACAGACAAGTAACAGAGACTGGCACCCACAAAGCAAGAAACAGTCACCTTCTCACCCTTTGTAGAAAGGGTTCGTCAGCCTCCCTTCGAGCGCAGGGGGCATCAGAGCCCCGCAGCGGCCCCTGCCCCACCCCCTCTGGTTGGAGCCTCGATGGTGGTGGGTGACAGGCCTGACCAGTGCGAGTGCCCCAGCCTGAGACCCCCGGAGCGAGGCAGGGAGGCCCTTAGTGTGGAGGCCGTGCGGGCCCTGGAAGGAGAGCAGGCCGTGGCCTCTGGGTTCCCCACCCGGGCTCCAGACCCCCGGCCAGTTAGAGGTTCTGGGAATTGGGGTGCTCCCCTCCCACACCGTGGAGCTGACTGTTCTGTTCTTGTGTGTCCCCTCCAGGAGCATCGGCGTCATCACTTACATCCTGTGAGTGCCTGCTTGGTGCTTCCTGTGTGTGCTGGGGCCTGCTGGGGCAGGACGTCTTCTGGGCAGGGACAGCGACCAGGAGCTCTGACCCTCCTCAGTGCTCAGTGAACTTGGTGGCTGGGTGGGTGGATGGGTGGGGGATGGGTGGGGGGATGGGTGGGGGATGGATGAATTCCTGGAGGAGGGGAAAGATGGTTCCTGTCTCCTGGAGAGCCCTGCCCTGTGCGGTGGGGGTTTCTCTGGCCTCATTCCCTGGACCGCCGTGGTTGGACTGTTCCTCACCCCAGTCCCGGCGTCAGATAAGCCCCCACTGCTTTTTTTTTTTTTCTTTTAAGATTTTATTTATTTATTTGACAGAGATCACAAGCAGGCGGAGGCAGGCAGAGAGAGAGGGGGATGCAGGGTCCCTGCTGAGCAGAGAGCCTGATGCAGGGCTCGATCCCAGGACCCTGAGATCATGACCTGAGTGGAAGGCAGAGGCTTTAACCCACTGAGCCACCCAGGCGCCCCTCCCCACTGCTTTTTCTTCCCTTGTCAAGGTCATGTGGCCCAGCGATGCACCCTGAAGGTTTCTTGAGCTGGATTTTTAAAGTAGTTTCTGGTTAGTTTTTGTTTTTAAAGATCAGAGTTAAGTTTAGACTTAGGGAGGAGCTGCAGAGACCCTGCTGGAGTTTCCGTGCCCCTCACCCGCTTCCCCCCGACGTTTGCATCTTAAAGAGCATTTGTCAACACCAAGAAATGTGCCCAGGACACCCCCAGCAGGCAGAGTCCCGGAGTTGTCCCGTTCTCGTCTCTTCATGGTCCAGGACCCCACGCAGGACCGAGGCGCCCATCTTCGCTCGGTTCTGGTCCTGTCTGCCTGGAGGTGGCTCAGGGCTTGTCCCGCTTCAGCTGCCAGCCACAGGCCGGGTTGTCCGTGCAGAGGCCCCCGTGACCCTCCTAGCCAAGAGAGCTGCTGGAGGGGCTCTTAGAACTCAGAACCGCTTACTGGCAGCAGTCGGTTATGAAGCTTGTAGATCGGGTCGGACGGCCTGATGAGGCGTGTAGGGCGAGGTCTAGGGGGGCTCCGAGGGCAGCAGCTTCTGTCTCCATGGACCTGGGGGTGCGCTCTCTTCTCCACACGCGGAGGCGTTCCCCGCCTGGAAACTCCGAGCCCTTTCATGGAGGGATTTCACACAGGTTCTGTGCTGTAGGCCCGAGTGATTGAATTCTGGGCGATGAGCTCTGTCTCCAGCCCCTCCGCTGCCCCAGAGGTCAGGTGTGGGGTGGGCGGATGCACCCCGCTAGCCCCAGGGCTGCTTCCCACCACCAGCCCCAGCCTGGGGCATCTAGCGCCGTTCCGAGAGGTTGAAAGGGCCTCATGATGGACGGCAAAGGGCTCTTCTCACCTTAGCACGGTGCTGAAAAACCGAGGCTAGAGACCAGATACCCTTACGGACGCTCCCGCTTTCGGAGTTTTTAGCGTTTAAGAAAGTACGAGGCCTGTGGGCGCTCCGTGTCCAAGGACGGGGTGAGAACCAGAAGTGTGTTCCCCACTACGTGTCAGGCCCTGCCAGCGCAGCGGCTCCGGGCGACACACGATGTCCTCGTGTCCTGCTGGGGACTGTGCACCCTGCCCGGGGGCTGGCGTGCCGTCGGCCTGGACACCCTCCTGGGAAGTTGCCGGCTTTCCTTCTGGAATCGCTAAACGTTTAGGCCAGATGCTTCCAGCTTCGTTAGAGACTTTGATCCCCTCTTCTGTGTCCATCAGTGGCTGGGTGTGACGTCCTCGTGCTTTCTGGTGGGAGGCTGGAGGCTGATTGGGGCAGGTTCCGGGGGGATGCGGGTGCGTCGGGGAGCCCAGGGCCCAGCATCCGCTTGCCTCTGCGTCTGGCCCCCGAGGTGGCAGGGAGCGAGCGCCGGGGAGGCTGAGCCCTGTGTGTGCCTTCCAGTCTGAGCGGCGCCTCCCCGTTCCTGGGTGAGACGAAGCAGGAGACCCTGACCAACATCTCGGCCGTGAACTACGACTTTGACGAGGAATACTTCAGCAACACCAGCGAGCTGGCCAAGGACTTCATCCGCCGGCTGCTCGTCAAAGACCCCAAGTAGGAACGCCAGGCAGGGGAGGAGGGACGGGGCTGGCAGGAGAGGCCACCTGGTCCCCCGAGAGCACGTCTCTCCGTGCTGTCCCCTCTGTGTAACTGGGACTTGGGGACGGCACAGACGGTTAGCCGGGCTCCCGTGTGTCTTTCAGAGCAGTTCATTCCTTGCTGACGTTTAAGATAGTTTTCATGTGACAGTCCAGATTCCTGGGTACTTCTCCCAGGGAATTCTAAAACATGGGGTGTCACGGAGCTCTCGTTCATGGTGAGGGGCTCATGTTGCCCCCCTGGCACGGGCGCTCATTCCTGGCATCTGCCTGGTCTCTCCTGTGGGCGCCTGAGTTGGCGAGACCCAGCGTTCGGTCTCGCCGCCGTTCGCAAAACCCCTCAGAGAGCATGGGAGACCCCAGGGCTGTGCCCCCACTGGTCCCTTCGTGGGCTCCTTGCTGGCTGAGCAGAACAGACATGCTGGAGGGCACAGGTTGTTTCAAGGGCATTTGGGGGACATGCCCCTAGGCTGGAGATGAGTCCCGGGGGGTCCGTGTGTAGGGAGTCGTCTGAGGTGGGGATGGAAAACAGCGATGTGGAGGAGAATCTGGAAAACCCCTTTCCTGTTCCCGTCTCCCCATCAGCCTCGTGGGAGGGTAGGGCACATGGCTTGTGTGGCACTAATCAGGGCATGGGGCGGGGGGCTCTTCCAGGAGAAGAATGACCATCGCCCAGAGCCTGGAGCATTCCTGGATCAAGGTGAGGTGGCTGGGGCAGCTCCCACTCAAGGACAGTGTGTGTGACAAGGTCTCTGTCCCGGGAAGGTCCCCAGGGTGCATGGCCTGGGTGGTAGCAGGTGTGCACTGTGTGCCGAGGTGTATTGGAGCCCTCCCCTCTAGGAGGCCCAGGTTGGCTCTTTACCCCCTCTGCACACCGCTGGGCTCCCTCCCACAGAAACTTCCAGAATGGGCAGGAGTGGCACTTCCCGTAAAGGGCCAGAGGGTCCGGCTCTGGCATGACCACGGAGCTCTGCCGTCCTAGCGGGAGGCTGGGGGACCCTCGGAGGCCGCCCGGCCCGGAGGCCCCACTCCAGGCGCCCGTCCCTCTCCCCGCAGGCGATCCGGCGGCGGAACGTGCGGCGCGAGGACAGCGGCCGGAAGCCCGAGCGGCGGCGCCTGAAGACCGCTCGGCTCAAGGAGTACACCATCAAGTCGCACTCCAGCATGCCCCCCAACAACACCTACGTCAACTTCGAGCGCTTCTCCAAGGTGTTGGAGGAGGTGGCGGCGGCCGAGGAGGGCCTGCGGGGGCTGGAGCGCAGCCGGCGCCTCTGCCACGAGGACATCGAGGCGCTGACGGCCATCTACGAGGAGAAGGAGGCCTGGTACCGGGAGGAGAACGAGAGCATCGGCCAGGACCTGCGGCGGCTGCGGCAGGAGCTGCACAAAACCGAGGCGCTCCAGCGGCAGGCCCAGGAGGAGGCCAAGGGCGCCCTGCTGGGGGCCAGCGGGCTCAAGCGCCGCTTCAGCCGCCTCGAGAACCGCTACGAGGCCCTGGCGAAGCAGGTGGCCTCCGAGATGCGCTTCGTGCAGGATCTGGTGCGGGCCATGGAGCAGGAGAAGCTGCAGGGCGTGGAGTGCGGCCTCCGCTAGGGCCGTGGGGCGGGGTGGGGGGGGAGCTGGTGGCGTTGGGCTGGGACGCGCTCCGGGGGGGTCGGGAACCCGAGGCCACTTGGCTCCTCTGTCCCGAGGCTCTGGCACCTTGGGGGGCTTCTGGGGCGGCCTCACGGGGGGAGCTCTGGGCTCTGCGAGCGCTTGGCCGGTGGGGGGCGGCCTCCGTGGGCCCGGCCTGTGCCGGCTTAGAGTCGGAGGGGCCTCATTTGCCTCTGCCGGACACCAGGCGGGAGGCAGCTCCCCCGGGGACTGCGGGGGTGGCGGGTTCTGGCCCTGCTGTCTCCATCCCCTATCCTCTTTGTGTTCCCTCGGCCCTGAGCTGGCACCAGGGCCCATGGAGGGGCGGCTGAGGGTGTCTGTGGCCGGGCACCGAGCCCTGGTGCAGAAGCCCGTGGAGCCTTGGGCACAGGGTGAGGCACTGCGCATCCCCACGCTCCTTTCTGAAGCGCCCACGGCCACGTGCACGCGGATGACGCACCCCGCACCCGTCTGGCTCCCATCCCCGTTCCCGTGCTGCCTTTTGGGCTGTCAGGGCTCATCGTCCCCGGGACGCTCTGTGAAGGCTCAGTGTCCGCTGAGTGCCCGGGCAGCCCCCGCTGCCCTGCGGGTGGAGAAAGCCCAGTGGCCCTGGACCCCAGAGGGGCTGAAGAGTTGCAGCGGGCAGTGCTATCGTCGCCACTAGGTGCCGCCCTTGAGCAGGGTCGAGCCCCAGGGAAGGGCCTGAGTTCAGGCTTCAGCACGTCCGGCGTCTGGGCGGCGGTCAGGTTACGCAAGCAACCGGTGCAACCTCTCTAGACCGGAGGGCCTTCTCCAGACAGGCCGTCCTGGGCCGAGTGCAGGGAGGGGCCAGGCAGGGGGACCGGCCAGGACCGGAGGACCCGGCTGTGGGGTCTGGCGGAGCTGTCCTGACTGCCTCGGCCTGGCCCGGGGGCTGGGCCGGGAGCCTCCGTCCCCGCTCCGCCAGCTCTGCTGTGCTCTACTGCATGTGTCTGCTGCGAGCCGAAGGGAAATAAAGCCCCGCTCCCCACACGAGGCTCTTCGTGTGCCCATGGACGTGGCTGTGTCTGACTGTGTCTGTCCCTCTGCTCCTGCCTCTGGGCTCGTGGGGCAGAAGAGGGCATCGTGGAGGGCTGTGCGGGCTGCCCTGATCTTGGGGTTCGGCTGGTCTCACTTCCTTGTGAGGAACCAGAAGTTTCCAGGCAGCCAGGGTGAAGTCAGAGGGTTTTTTGCCCCTTTGTGCTGCCTCTGGTGCTGCCAGGCCGCACACGGGCTCCGCGGCCGTCTTCGGGCCCCGGCACAGGGGCCACCCCGTCTGCTCAGAAGGGGCGGGGACGGTGCCCTTGTCGCCCCTGCAGCCGCCAGCCGTCCTTTGATTGTCTCGTTCCGTACACTCTGTTTCTCCCTGTCATTTGTTTTTACTTTATTTAAAAAAAAAACAGCTGACTTCCCATGACATTTACTCCTTTTACTCTCTTCCTGGTTCATAACATCAGGTTTTAGCATTTCAGTAGATTTCAGCTCTCAGGGCTTCTCCATGTCCCTGATGGTCCTTTGCAGCTGGTCTGTCTGCCCAGGACCTGGTTTGCCCCGCAAGCGGCATCTGGCCTTCAGGTCCTTTAGGATGACTGAGCAGCAAGTCCGCCTGGGTCACGCCGCAGAGAGCAGCGGGCTGGCCGTGGGAGGGGGCGCCCGGCTAGGCGCAGTGTGTGGGATCAGCTGGCCTCAGACCCCGGGGGCCCCCAGGGATGGGTAGTCGGCTCCACCCAGCCGGTGCGGAGCTGGCCTCGCACATTCTGGGCACTGTGGCGGGCACTGGGTGGCACTGGCGGGAGGCTGAGGCAGTGTCTGTCCTGGTACTGGAGGGGAGGGACTGCTTGTCCGTCCAGCTGGTCTAAGACTGGGTGGAAAATGAAATTCACTTGGGACCTGCACCTACCCTCTCAGTATGCGGGGTCCGCCATGCTGCAGGCCTAGGTTGCCGTCCCCTGCTCCGGGGATCAGCGGGTGTCCTTGCCTTGGAAACCGCTCAGCCCTGCCCCTCCTACCTGGGTTATCCAGGCGGCTCCGCCCAGCCCGGCCCTGGGTCCCTCATTCCAGGATTCGGGGGCGTGGGGAGCCACTCGCGGGTCACAGGGCACGTCGTCAGAGCTCTGGCCCGCACCAGTCCTCGGCAGGTGCTGGTGTCATTTCGCAGAGCCTGTGGGGCTGATACTGTTACTTATCCTGACTTGGGCCCGCAGACTCGGAGATGCCCCCATGGATCTTTGCCCCTTGCTGTCGCCCCTGGAGACCGGGCTGACCCAGTGGTGGGTTCTAGCCAACAGAGCGCCGCCGAGGTGGACGGAGGTCACTTCCCTCATCAGGCTCTGTAAGACTGTGGCTTCCGTCCTGCCAGCAGGCTCTCCGTGGCTGGCACTCGTGGAAGGAACTGCCAGGTCGGAGGCCTGGAGCGGCCAGCAAGGAGTAAAGCCCAGCACCCACGTGAGCCGTCCCAGAAGCAGCCCCTCCCCCGGCAGAGCTGTGGGATAGGACTCTGCTCTGGGGGCCCCTGGATCGCGACCTCCCGGACCCGCTGAGCAGACGACCCGGGTGAGCCACGCCTGGACTCCTGACCACAGGGACCGGACAGCAGGGGCGCTGTTTCCAGCCAGCGTGGGTCGTCCCGGATCACACGGCCGTAGCTGACAGACACACTGAGGAGAGGGGGCTACAGGCCCCGGTGGGTTTACTGAACAATTCACCTGCTCCTGCCCTTGGAGGCCGTGCAGTCTGCTTGCTGATTCTCTGTTCCCTCTTCTTTAAGGGCTGTGATTGGGATGCTGGGCCGCCCTCTTCCTTCTACCCCGAGGAGAGTGGCCCCCTGGGCAACTGCGCACACAGGGCTCCCTGCCATCTGGTTGGGCCTTGTACGGAGTGGGGGGGTCACTGTGCCTGTTTGTTGGTGTGGGTTGGGGGCTGGACCGCGGGAGCCACGGATGGCCTTCCTCCACCAGGCAGGAGTGGGCCAGACTTGCCCACGGTTGGCTTGGGTTTTGGCTGCAGTGTGTGAAGCTCGCGGGAGGGGAGTTTCTAGCTCGTGTTTAACTCCAAGCAAAGCTCTGATTGCTGAGCGACCTCGGGCAGGTCACGGCCTCCTGCAGAAGGCGGCCAGGCGTGGCATGGCGGGGATTCCTCCTTTCCCACCGCCAACACCATGAGGATGTGGCGGGAGCTAGGGAGGGCCCTGTGGTCACGACGTGTGGCGTTAGTGTAGGCATGGAAGCTGCTGGAAGCTGGGTGAGAGCTGGACGAGGCCACCACCGCGGGTCCCCAGGGCGGCTCGGTTCTCCCAGTGCGATTTCCCCGACACCAGCTGCAGAGGGAGCGGGGGCCGGGCACGGGCATCACAGCTGGGACGAGAGCCTCGCTGCTGGGTTCCGGAACCGCAGCTCTCACCCAGCGCCCTGCGGCTGCGCACGAGTCATTTCACGTCTCCGTGGCTCGCTGTCCCCGTCCGTGAAATGGGCAGAACAGCATCAGCTGCCCCAGGGGTTGGTTTGGAAGATGAAACGCATTGAGAGACGTAAAGTGCTTAAAACAACGCTGGGCACGGTAGCCAAAAGGTGGACGCAACCAGTGGCCACCAGCAGATGGATGGATAAAGAAGGGGTGGTCCGTCCACACCCTGGTAGTGTTCCGCCTTAGGAAGGAGGGGACACTGACCCCTGCCGTGATTCACAGGGACTCCGAGGACATGGCTCAGACCAGCCAGACCAGAAGGACACATTCCGCGGGACCCCACTCCCAGGAGGAGTCCTGTCCACACAGACAGAGAGGAGAGGGTGGGAGCCAGGGCTGGGGCAGGGGGTAGGGAGTCCGTGCTTCACAGGGACAGAGTCTCCGTGTGGGGAGATGGAAAGTTCTGGAGATAGAGGGTGGGTGTGGTCTCAGGACAGGGTGAGTGTGCTTCCCGCCGCTGGAAATGGGTAAGTTTGTTAACCCCTGCCCCACACCTTGCCCTGCACTCCACTTCTGCTTGGCTGTTCCCGAGTGAGGTCCTTTATACTCAGCGGATAATCTAGGAATTAGATAACCCATGAGCTGTTCTATCCAATTATTGACCCCAAGGAGGGCTGCTGGGAGCCCCCGTTTGAAAACCAGTCAGTCGGAAGTGTAGGAGGCTTGGACTTGCGATGGGGGCAGGTGTGTGGGGCAGAACCCCGAGCCTGCGGGGTCAGCCCTGACCCCAGGCAGCCCCACACTTGGTGTCAGGGGCGTCGTGGGAGGAGAGAATAGAACGTTCTGTTGGATCTGGGTCAGCCGCGGAGGGAGCCGGAGGGACCCCGGGTGCAGGTGACCGAAGGGTAATGGGGGGTGGATGGAGATGCAGGGTGGCTCCTGGGGGTCGAAGTGTGTTGCAAACAAAGATGGCAGCTCCTAAACCCTGGGACCTGGGGACGGCACCTCATTTGAGAGCGGGGTGTTCACAGTGGTCATGGGCAGAGACGAGGTCGGACAGCAGTGACAGGCGTCCTAAGGAGGCCCTGTGAAGCAGTGACAGGCGTCCTAAGGAGGCCCTGTGAAGGCGATCGTGGGAGAGTGGGACGGAGCGGGGAGCTGTGCCCGCGTCTGCAGCTGGGGGTGGGGGGTGGGGAGCCAAGGACCTCGGGCCTCAGCAGGGCTGGCAGGGCAGGAAGGAGGCGCCCCTGGATCTGCGTCCCAGCTGCCGCCACACCGCTTCCTAGTGAGAAGAGGGAGAACAGTTGTCCTCGGTTCCTGAGTCGGGTCCAGAGTGCTCTAGGAGAAGGCGGCGTCTTTTTTGCTATTTGTGACACGCCCTTTACCCACACCTGCGTTTCTGCACGTGGGGGGACCTTGGGAGGCCACGGCCACAGGCTGGGGGCGGGGTTCATCACCGACGGTCGGCGGTTAACCGGTCACGCCAGTCCTCACGCCTGCGCCTGCGAGAGGACGCCGCTGGTGGGTGACGGGGACGCGCCCCTTGCACACTCCCGGCACCCGTGCCCCGCCCCCATCTCTGGGCGGGCTGTTCCTGGGTCAGGTAAAAAGCACAGAAACCTTCTAGAGTTCTGCGAGCTGCTGGGGAAAGGTTGAGGGAACTCCTGATTTTTGGCCACTTGGGACCCGCTCCTGGGGACTGGCACCTGAGGCGGGGGCCGAGCCCTCCCCCTGTGAGGGCCGTGTGACCGGAGAGTGGCTCGTGGGGACCCCTCCCCCCGGCCTGGTGTGGGAAGTGTTGGTGCGAGTGTGGACAGTCTTCTCGTTCCGTGGTAGTGGCAGTAACCTAGACAGACCATTGAATTATTACTACTACTACCTGCGGACTACGTTTGACTCCAGGGAGGACTGGCACGTCACCCGAGGCACCTGCCGGTCGCCCACGGTCGCCCGAGGCTGCCCAAGGTCACCTGAGGCCGCCCGCCCGAGGTCGCCAGGTGGGAGTTCAGGCCGGTTCGCCTGCGCCCGGCCCAAGGCCAGCGCCACAGCTCAGGGAAGCGGACCGATGACATGAACCCCCCCTTGTCAGTTATCCCCTCTTTATTTCCACATAAAAATCCCCGAAGCTCATGGAGATGACGTTTGAACATCACGACAGTAATCATAACGGACTGTTTCTAAAAACCACAAAACTGGCCGTCGTTATGGGCGTGTGACCCACGACTTAGGACGCATCCCACGTGTCCCAGGAGGAAAGCCGGCGTCCCTTTCCGACGAGGTCCGGGGCCCGCTGGCGTTTTGACCACGACCGCCCCGGAGACGACTGCCGCTCGCAAAGCCACTTCTGACACGCGGGCAGCAGGCGGCCCGGACGCGGTGGCCCCGGTCTGCATGGAGCTGTGTGCTGAGACATCTCAAGCCTGGGGACAGTCCCCCCCCACCCCGGCGTCTCTCTTGATCCCAGAGGGGCTGCTGCGGCCGAGCTGGGGTCCTGGGTCCCACTTGCCCGTCGTCTGTGGCTGCTGGTGGTCCGGAGGGGCGGCGGGCCGGCCACGCTGGGCCCGTAGTGGTTTTGTGCGTGGCCGCAGGCTCCTCTGGGGTGGGGGTGGGGGGCTGGGGTCTGCCGCTTCCTGTCCTTCTGTCGCCTCCCTGGGTGCTCAGTAACCGCGGCATGGGGTGGGACGCCTCAGTTCCTGTCCCTTAGCATGCAGCCAGGCTCCAGCTCTGGGGTGCACGTGTTGATCTGGGGAGGGACAGCCACCAGGCCCGGGTCTGGGCCGGGCCACAGGCGGACGGGTGGTGGGGGCCTCTCGGAGGGCAGCCTGGAGAGCCCCCGCCAGCCTCTGCTGCCTCGGGCTGCGGGTGACACCCCTGGGCCTGGAACGTGGTCCTGTCCTCTGGTCGGGACACATGGCAGAAACACACATTTAATCCTGCCCCCCAACTCAGGCCCCCAGCGTCCCCGCCTTCCGCGGGCAGGGCTGTGACCCAGAAGATGCAGGCCTAATCTTGCCCAGAAACTCGGCATTTTCCAACACGGGGGGCAGTTCCCCAGTGTTCCCCGGGGTTCGCAGTGGGTCAGTTCCTGGATGCGCAGGGCAGGACCCTCTCCCGTGCAGCAAAACGCTGGGCATTCTTTTCCCTCAGCACCAACCACCACTGGCTCCCTCCCGTCCTTGGAATTACCCCCAAACACCAGCGTCCCAGGTCGAGAAGCATTTGAGTTGGCCACTGAGGCCGAGAACCTCACACTCAGCACAATCTTGGCTGCTAAGAAGCCGGCTACAGAGCCAGGAGGGGCCTGGAGAAGGTTCCCCGTCGACGATCACTGAGATTTATATAAATAGAGACTCAAAGATCGGAGGGGACTGCACAGGACCACAGTTTGCAAGCACTTCCCACCGTCCTCTTAAATGCCTCCACGGATGGGGAACTCACTACCTCAACCAGCCGCCTGACCGTTGTTTGGGCTACGTCAGAAAAGTCTGTCTTTTGTCCAAGGTGAATTGTCCTCCTTTGACACGAGTCCCCACAGCTTCCAGGCCACAGGGACTTCCTTTCCCAAGTGCACTTCCAACTACCCAAACCTGTAATACCCTGTATCTTCCTTCCTGCAGTTCAGAGCCCATTGCCTTTGGCGGGAGCCTGAGGGGTACATCCCAACCCTGCACTGGGGGGGACCAGGCAAGTGGGGATACCACTCCCTCAGTAGGAGGTATTGACCAGGACTGCCCTGGGGTGTGGCATCCATGTTAGATGGGCTTGAGAATGTTCTAGAAAGGGAGGGGTGATAATTACTAACAGCTCATTGCTGCTGCAGGCTCTGATGCTCCCAAAGAAGGGGAGTGCTGTATGAGACGGAGGGGGGGAAGCCGGTCAGATGAAAACCCACGAGGTGGAATGACGGGAGGTCCCCGGGGCACGGCACTGCTGGGGGCGGAGCTTCCAAGCCTGATGCCCAGAGTGGCAGGGGCTGTTCTAGGAGAAAAGGCACAAGAACGAGTCCAGATCCGGCCAGGGAGCTGGTGGGCATCGGTGGCTCCAACGTGGGCCCGCTGACAAGCAAGAGAAGGGTCTCGAGTTGGGACTGTGTGCAGTGGGAGGGGACTCTGAAGCCGTCCAGGACACCCGGGCTGCGCCCTGAGCTGCTTGCCCTCGGCTGTGAGCTCACGGGCGTGGAAGGGCGGAGGGCTGAGAGCCAGGTCCTTTCTGGAACACACGAATACTGCGTTGTTTAAAAAAAAAAAAATTTCAAGCAGCTAAAAAGGATGCTGGGTTTCAGAGACGGGCGGAGGAGACGGACATCCTCCCAAGACGGGGACGTGGGACGAGGCGGGGATGAGGTCCAGGGCCAGAGGGCGTCTGACAGAGGTTTCTTGGCATCTGGAATCTTCTTTCTTGTCCTTCTCTGTGTTCTTGTCACCTCAGGACAGGCTAGAGAAGGATAAACACAGGTCAGGTCATTATTACTGCTTTTCAAGCCGCGGCCGTGCGTGGAACCCGGCGTTGGGGTCCTCGGCGCAAAGAGCGGTACTGCTGCCTGCCCCCGACTCTCTCCGCCCCGTAGCAGAACGGGCCTGGGGCCGGCGCCTCTGGTCAGACCAGAGGGAGGTTTCAAAGCAGCCCTTTGTCCTTCAAACCTCCATCCGCCATCTGCGCACCTACCCTCTGTCCGTCTGTCCATCCATCCGTTGTTTCCTACAGTTTCTTCTTTTGTGTCTTTATTTTATGTTTGAAGATTTTATTTATTCATTTGCAGAGAGAGAAAGGGGAAGGGGAGCGCCAGAGGGGGAAGGAGAGGGACACGCAGACCCTGTGCCGAGCAAGGAGCCCGATGCGGGGCTCGATCTCCTGACCCCAAGATCATGACCTGAGCCGAGATCAAGAGTCGGACGCTTCCCCGACCCGGCCACCCTGGTGCTCCTGTCTTTAATAGGTTTACACATCTTTAGTTCACCAACCCTTCCTGATGCTTCCCAGGAGGGCCTGACTCTGCCGTTTGCTGTATCCGCTGGCTTTCTCTCATGGTGCGTGACTTCCTTGCCTGTTCTGTGAGTGTGGACGGAGCCCCCACCCCGGAGGACAGGGCTTGAGACGGTCTCGGGGATGCACTGAGAACACGTTTCCACTCAGCCTGCCCAGGGCGGTGCTGGTCGAAGACCATGTTCGATGTTTCTCTCTCCGCTTGGGGCTTCCTGGGTCGAGTTGGGGGTATTAAGGTGGATGGTTCGGCCATGTCCCAGATTTGGGGGAGAGGGTGTGGTCAAGGATTAGCCCTTAACACTGCACATTCCAAAGGAAGGGGTAGCCGGCTGAGTCCCAGATCCTGGGAGGTAACCCAGTCCTTGGAGTGCCCAGCCAGGCAAGAGGGTCTCTGTTTACCTGGGGACCTTGGGTCGTGGGAGAGAGTCCGTGCTGACAGTGTGATTTGGGGGGGTGGGGATCAGCCCGACCTCTGGGGGGTGATTAGCCATGCCTAAGGGACTGCCCCCACAAATGCCCTGGACACCAAGACGTGGGGGAGTCTCTGATTGGAAGCATGTCCTGCGTATCGCCACAGGCTGCTGGGAGAACCGGGGTCTGTCTGGTAAGTCCCCGGCAGGCGACAGCCGGAGGTTCACCCCTAGTGTCTCCGGGCCCTGGCGTCACACACCGTCGCTCACTGCTGATGCTCCCTCCACTGCATTAAACCACAATTGTGGGGCACCTGGGGGGTTCCGTCGGTGAAGCGTCTGTCCTCGGCTCAGGTCAGATCCTGGGGTCCTGGAATCGGACTCCCTGCTCGGCGGGGAGCCTGCTTCCCCCTCTGCCTCTGCCTGCCGCTCCCCCTGCTTGTGTGCACATGCTCCTCTCTCTCTCAAATAAATGAGTAAAATCTTTAAAAAAAATTTTCTAAAATCCCCAACCAACCACAATTTTAAGTACTACAGCTTCGCCGAGTTCTGTGGGTCCATCCAGCAAAGCTGAACCTGGGGGTGGTCTCCATGACCCCCCCATGCAGGAGCTGGAGCTGGTGGGGACCCTGGGACAGGCCGCGGGCCAACGGTGTCCCCGTGGCGGAGTAGGAAAGCCTGGGCTTGGGGTGCCCAGCTGGCTCAGTCCGTAGAGCACAGGACGCTCGGTCTCAGGGTTGGGGGTTCAAGCTCCATGGTGGGCTCATTGGAGCCTGCTTAAAATTAAAATTAAAATTAAAAATAAGTAGCCCAGGGGGGCGCCTGGGTGGCTCAGTGGTTTAAGCCGCTGCCTTCGGCTCAGGTCATGATCTCAGGGTCCTGGGATCGAGCCCCACATCGGGCTCTCTGCTCAGCGGGGAGCCTGCTTCCCCCTCTCTCTCTGCCTGCCTCTCTGCCTACTTGTGATCTCTCTCTGTCTATCAAGTAAATAAATAAAAAAATTAAAAAAAAAAAAAAAGTAGCCCAGGCTTTACGGGACCTGGTTGCAGGTGGGGGTCTCAGTCAGGGCGCACGTGGCTTAGCTCTGGGGCCTCATGGTGATGGTGTCCCCTGGAGGTGTGCAGGGACAGGCTGCCTGCTGCAGCGGAGACCCCAGAGTCCCGGGAGCCGATGCCTCTCTGGCTCCCTGGTACAGCGGCCCTCGGCCCCAGTGAATCGTGGGGCCATTCTCCCGCAGTGGGGACATCTCCACCGGGACATCGGGACAAGCAGACACCAAGAAAGCTTTGCTTCCCACTCACCTGGTCTCCTGGTCTTCTGTGCCCGGAGCAGACCTGTGGAAGAGAGACGTCTTAGCACGATTTGCCCATCTGGGGAGCCTCGGCATCCGGCCGTGAGCCCCACGAGAGCAGGACACGGAGGGCCAGATGCCGGCCGGGGCAGAGCTGGGTGGTGGGGAGAGGGAGGGCCCCGAGCCAGGCTGGGCTTTCCACCGCGCCAGGGCGAGGTGCCAGAGGATTTGCAGGGGCATTTGCTGGGTGTGAAAAAAGAAAAGGGGGGCATGGGAGCAACAGCTTAATGGGTGTGGGGTCCCCTCTGCAGTGACGGGACATTCTGGACATAGACACGGGTGCGGGTGCACAGCTTTGCCCGTGCCCCAAAGGTCCCCGGAATGTGCACTTAAAAAACGGAAGAAGCCCCGGGAGAAGGCTTTTACATCTTACCAGCTGTTAGTTAGTTAGTGAGTTTACTTAATTTATTTATTTTTAAAAGATTTTATTTATTTGACAGAGAGAGATCACAAGCAGGCAGAGAGGCAGGCAGAGAGAGGGGGAAGCAGGCTCCCTGCTGAGCAGAGAGCCCGATGCGGGGCTCGATCCCAGGACCCTGAGATCATGACCTGAGCCGAAGGCAGAGGCCCAACCCACTGAGCCACCCAGGCGTCCCTGTTTATTTATTTTTAAAGATTTTATTTTAGGTTTTCTCTACGCCTAACATGAGGCTCGAACTCACAGCCCCGAGATCAAGAGTCCCAGGGTGGGACGGAGCCCGCCCAGCGCCGCGACTGTTCGTTTCAGTGGAACTGCTGGCCTCTGTGGGTGTCCCTGTGGGGCCGGCCCGGGCTGGACGGGGGAGGGACCCCGCCTCCGAGCACCCACTCATGCCGGCCACCGCCGCGGCGTTCTCAGTGTCGGTCACGACCGTGCTGTAGTCACTCTCACCGGCCGCCTCGCCCGCGGTCACCCGCTCACTCACCTGTCCTCTGCCGAAGCGGCCTCGGGCTTCTCCTCGGACCCGGGCAGGACGACCTCGGGCGGCCGGGCGCTGGGGACACAGGGAGACCGCGAGGGTGACCAGCCTGCGTGGCCCACCGAGGCCCCTGAGGGCAGGCGTGGAAGGCCCCCGAGGGTGCAGGGATCCCCCGCGGGTTGCTGACGGCAGAGGCAGCCCTGGGGAAGGGGGTGCAAGTGGGGGCACGACGGGCAGGAGAGACCCCGAACGTGGGTCCCAGCTCGCCGTCCCAGACACCTCGCACCCTCGTACCGCGGACGCGGTCGCCCTGTGCCCGGACTCCGGCTTGCGGGGCTGGCCTCTGCTCCCTCCTTGGCTAAGGCGTGGGAGGCCAGGGGGCAGCCCTCGGGGAGACAGGGACAGAGAGAGCCGGAGACGGGGAGCTTCCTGTGCTGTGTATTTTACTACAGCGAAGCCCTGAGAGCGACCGAAGGGCGGCGGGCGGGGGAGGGGAGAGGAGGAGAGGGCTCGGGCTGGTGCGGCTGGGGCGTCCCGCCTGCCCTCGGCCGGCCGGCCTCCCTCCGTGCAGCCCCACGGCTTGTCCTTATCAAACGACCCCGCGGGAGGCCACCACGCCTCTCCTCCTGGCGGGGCTCGTTCGCCCGCCTCACTCACCCCGCCGCAGGGCCCGCTCTCCTTACCCGCTGAGGTGTCCCTCTCCTTGGCCTTTCGAGGACCCTCTGGACCGGGACTCTGTCTTAGCCACCTGCTTCCCCGAGGCAGGCAAGGGCCTAGCCATGAGAGAGAGCCCCAACCCTCTCCGAGACTTGCTGTGTGGCCTTGGGCAGGTGCCTTGCCCTCTCTGAGCCTTGGATCCTCAGGCTGTAAGATGCTGTCCGGAATCCTGGCCCGGCCCGGCCCTGCTCTGGGGGGTGGGGGTGCAATAACCCGGAGGTCCTGAGACCACCATTCACGGTTATGCTACGGAGGAAAACGGACCCGGGAAACCAGTGGGGGAGGCTGGATTGGAACCCCGGTCTGATTCAAAGCCCCCAACAAGGACGTGCGCGCATGCGCGCGCGTGTGTGTGTGATTGGTCCCCGTTGAGACAAGGCCACCAGCTGCCCCCTCACTGTGGGCCCAGCCCCAGCCCTGACCCCACTGGTCCCCGTTGAGACAAGGCCACCAGCTGCCCCCTCACTGTGGGCCCAGCCCCAGCCCTGACCCCGCCCCCGACATGACTGCCCCCCCCCCCCCCCCCCCCCCCCCCCCGCACAGACCTCTCTCTCCTGGCCTTGAGCCTCTCCTCCTCGTACCTGGAAGAGAGAACGTAAAAATGCATCAGACGCGGCCCTCCTCCCCCCCTCGACGTGCTGCCCGGGGACTCCCTTTCCTCTCGGGAACGGAGAAACAATCTCAGGACTGAACTACATGCCGGGCGTCGGAGCCGAGAGACGGCCACAGAGGACAGTCTGATGGTCTTTGTTCCGTCTCCTGCAGCAGCTGGACAAGCCCCCAGCCCCCCACCCCCACGGAGCAGGGAGTACCTGTCTTGCTGGCATATTCCAACATCTGGTAGAAATAACTCAGCAGATTTTTATGTTTTATTTTTTTGCCCTGATTCAGCCCCAGCAACTACACGGCGCCATTAGAGAGCAGCACCATCGCTCACATGACCCCGCGGCAGGGCCGTCCTCTTATAAAAGGGTGGAGAGTCGATATTCTCCAGTTTGAAGGCCAGTTTCAGCCACGACTACTCATTCAGATGTAGCTCAGAAGCAGCCACAGCAGATCTGTCCATGGATGGGTGTGGCTGTGCCGATAAAACTTTATTGGTAAAACAAACTGTGGGCCGTGGCTCAAGGGACCACGTGGCCGCTCACGTGCGGGACCCCAGGGGGAGGGGCGTGGGGCGTGGGGGCAGGGACACTCACACGACAGATGGGACACTCACTGTAGCACGCACTCCGGGATTTGCACGTGTTCCATGGGGATGAGCTGTTCCAGATCTTCTAGGCTGTGCACGTACTGGATCTTGTTGATGAATTTGACGCTGGCAGGAGGAGGAGGAGGGAGAGGTCTGCAGCCCAGGCCCGGAAGGAGCGCCGGCCGGCAGGGGTGCCCCAGCACCTTCCATCAAACCTCTGTCCCTGCCCAGGCTAGCCTCTACCCCCGGCCCTTGTGGGATGGACAGAGCAGCACCCAGGGTCAAGGGCAGGGTCCCTGCTGAGCTTTGTCACCAGCTGCTGCTTTGAACTCCCGGTTACTATTATTTTTTAAAGATTTAATTAAACCCAAGTTTGGTACGATGCAGTATATGCTTTTTTTTTTTTTCAAGGTCAAACAATTTCTCTCAGAAGACTTGGAGAATACAGCCCTACAGAAAATAAAAGTCATCGAGCAACAGTATAAAAAGAAACGTAAGACAGAGCCCAGCATCTACCAAAGTGTGCTACGGAGCTTCCTATCTATTTGTAGGGATGAGATAAAACTTCGGCTTGGCTTTCCCGCGGCCGATGCGAAGGGAGGCACGTGATGAATTACACCGTTCATGGTGTCGGTCAGGGGAAGGCCGCTGGTGACTGATTAGGCGCGACAGACGTTCCCCACGGAGAGTCACCACGTGGCCGTGTGCGGTGGGGGGAGCAGCAGCAACTGCTTTCGTGCAGTTCTAAACACTTTTTAATAAAAAGAGAAACCAACCCGGTTATTTTTGGAGCCCGGGGTCTCTCTCCTGTTGTCACAAGAAGGGCCCGCAGGCAGGGACTGAGCCTCAGACAGGCAAGAATCGTGTCCACACTGCCCGGCCCGGGCACCCCGCCCCCAATCCGGACCCTGGGTCTAGGACCTGGCGCTTTAACCGCCTGAGCTACCCAGGCGCCCCTGTGCTGTTGCTGTAAACCGTTTCCAGTCCCATGTGTTGTTATTAAGGGAGGAACACAGGAAAAACACTAGCAGGCAGCCCTCCCCTAGGGTGGACCGAGCTGATTTGTGAGTAAGGGTTTTAGGGTGTGCAGAGCCCGCACCTGCTGCTCCAAGCGCCAGGCTAGGAATAAGGGCAGAAAGTCCGGCTGCGGCCACCTGGTGCCGCGCTCCTCGGACACGGATGTCCGACTCCCCGTGGTGACAAGGCTCTGTCGGCCTATGGGGCCAGCCTCCTGTCTCACAGGTGGGGGCGGGGGGACCCCCAGAAGGCAGAACTCCACACCGGGGCGAGGGGCAAAGTGTTTACGCTGAGAGGGAGAGGCTTCCCGAGGGTGGACCCTCCCTCAAGCTCATCACACGTCACTGCCTGGGAATGTGGACGTGAAGGGTCTTTTTCTTTCTTTTTAGGTTTATTTACGTAAGCGATCTCTGCGCCCCAGGTGGGGCTCGAACTCACAACCGTGAGGTCGAGAGCTGGACCCGTGCTCCACGGCTCACGCCAGCCGGGCGCTCCTTAAAGGATCTCAGTTTGATTCAATGCTTTGAATCATGGTAAGTTAAATATCGGGTTTATGTGATTAACTGGGGGCGTTTCACACTGATTTTGTTTTACTGGATGTGCACATCGGGGGCTTTACATGGTGCGATAAAGGGTCAACTGGCCCGCTGGGGCGCTCAAGCCCCACCCGCTGCAAAGAAGGAAGCGAGATTCCACGAGACTCCACCGTGGGGCAGGGGGCTAAACCCTGGTGAAAACCTAGGAGAGCAAGGTCCTTCCTCTGTTATCGTCACACATCATCACAGGGACGATTGAGGGCTTTGGCGACCCGCCGGTGGGAGGGGACACCTTTGTCCTTGGCCACCTTCCCTCTGTGTCCTGTCTCGGTGGCAAACGGTAACAGCTCTGCGTTCTGTGAGTCCTTGCAGGGAATCGTCACAGCTGAGGTGCTCTCGAGGGCCACCCAGCATATCCCGTTGGTGACATTATTGTCGGGAGGGGCTCGGACCCTCCTGGCGTCCTCAGGATCCCCGCGCAGACGTTGGGGTGGACGGAGAGGGACTCACTTCTGGGCGGCTGGGGTGGGCTAGTGACCTAGCTGCACGACCCTGGCTGGGTCCTGTGACCCTTCTGAGCCCCAGTTCCCTCGCCCGTGCCATGGGATCGCGACAGCATCAGCCCCTCAGGGGGTGGTTGTAAACGTGAAAAGGTTTCCGGCACTTACTAGGGGAGGGCTGCCTGCTAGTGTTTTTCCTGTGTTCCTCCCTTAATAACAACACATGGGACTGGAAACGGTTTACAGCAACAGCACAGGGGCGCCTGGGTAGCTCAGGCGGTTAAAGCGCCAGGTCCTATTCCCAGGGTCCGGATTGGGGGAGGGATGCCGGCTCAGCGGGGAGCCCGCTTCTCCTTCCCTCTGCCTGATGCTCCCCCTGCTTGTGCGCACGCGCTCTTTCTGATAAATAAAATCTTGAAACAAAAAAGCAATAATACAGTCGGCGCAGAGCAGCTGCCCAACACAGATGACAACAGGGGACGCGCACGACCCGGAGGGGCCGGTGCGGGGGCGGCGGTTACCTGATGAAGGGGCGGGAGATGGCCAGCACGGTGCGGATGAACCAGGACGGGTGCACGATGATGAGCGACTTCAGGTTTTTCCGCAATCTGGGGGGGCAGAGGAAAGGCCCCGGGGAGGGCGGAGCTAACAGGTGCTGCCTCCCCGGTGCTCCCCGCTGACTGCAGGTTTTCCGGGTGGGGGGTCGCGGGCTGTGACCGCGGCCCTGCGCCCCGCCTGTGGACGGCCGCCCTGACGTCTAGTCCCCATCCACCTCCCACTCCCGAACCATCTCCCGGTTCCCACCACCCACTGTGGTCCTCCGCGGGCGGGGGGAGGACCGCGCCGCCTCCCAGGGGACCCCGGGGCGCCCCGCAGCCCGGCGCGCACGGACCTCCTGTCGATCATCTGGTAACACTTCTTCAGCCAGCCGATGCCCGGCATCCTGCGGCGGGGCGTGGCGCCGTTCAGGTAGACGATCATGTAATCCTCGGCCACCAGCAGCTCTAGGCTGCTGATGACGTACCTGCTCACGGGGGTTGGGGGGGGCACGGAGACGGGGGCAGAGTTAGGGAGCCCCCGCCCCCCACAACGCAACCCCTGGGGCACATGCTTGCATGCGCCTGGCCATCCTAGACCCTGCCCCCAACATCAGTGTCCGTGTGCAGAACCATAGCGCATAGAACCACTCTCTACCCTATGGCACGCTTATTAGGCACCACGTGTTTAACAGGCATGAGCTCATCAGTATCTCTGGGAATCCGGACAGTGGGGAGGGGTCTCACAGTCCTGGGTACAGCCCAGGGAACGCGCACCCCCCACTGGACAGCCCAGTGCACAGATGGGAGGGGTCTCCGGCCTGTCCCTGCCTCCACCCTCCCTGAGTGATTTTAGAAAAATCCTTTCCTCTGGCTCAGGGTCTACCTCCCCACCTGTAAGCCAGATGGGGTGGGGTGGGGTGGGGGGAGGGGAGGGCTCCCTGGTTCCTGGGGCCTCTTCCTGCTCTGACCGGTCATCCTCTGAACCAGCCGGCACCCCAGCCCCACCGGGTAAGAAGGGAATCTTCCTAAGAACGCACATAGAAGTGATCGTGATCACGGAGCCCCTTCTGTGACCGGCCAGGACTGGT
This sequence comes from Neogale vison, assembly GCF_020171115.1. NCBI lineage: Eukaryota > Metazoa > Chordata > Mammalia > Carnivora > Mustelidae > Neogale > Neogale vison. The sequence goes on from NC_058096.1 coordinate 221,784,994, forward strand.
GTTGGTGTCTGTCATCCCGCAGTTTCACCCGGGGGTCCCTGGCCCGGTGATCTCAGGTGCTGCCCCTGTAGCCTGAGCAGCCACAGCCCCTCCCCCCAGGCCCTGCTGAGCATGGATTCTGTGTTCCCGTAGGAAGCGCTGGGCCCCCGAGGCTGGGGGTGATGATGGCCCATTCCGGCTGCTGAGGGAACCGTGGGCGTGGGCCGGAGCGGGGTTGGGGGCCACTTACAAGAAGAGGTTCTCCATGATGTAGTGGTAGTCGGGGGAGCTGCTGTCCGGGAGGAAGCAGGCGGCAAACACGATGATGGCGTTGAGACCTTCGCCGTAGTACCCTGGGGAGAGGCGGCCAGGGTGTGGCTGGCGCTCTGAGCTGGACCCTGCTCTAGCCAGGCCCCCACCTCCTCGCCAGCCAGACCCCTTCCCAGAGGGTACAGCTCCGAGTCTCAGCACCTTGGCTGGGGGAGCCAGCAAACCCCTGAGTGCACCCAGCCTGTCCCTGCCTGCCCCGAGTCCCCGCCCCAGAGACTTAACATCCCTACGGCTCAGATGAAGAGACTGAGGTCCACAGAGGGCCTCTGATGACCTGCAGTTGGCTGGCAGGAGCCGGGAGGAGCCCGAGGGCTGCGCTCTCACCTCCGTGGGTCACTACCCTCATGTAGGGCCGGATCATGTGCAGGTCGATTCGGTGTTCCTGTTCTCCGATGATCACCGTCCTCCACAGGCGCCCATTGGCGGCACTGCCGTCCTCCGCTGCACCGTCCCCAAACAGGTCTGCGCTGTCCCCGGGCATGTTCTTGGCGGCAGCCACGGGGGTGTCATCTGGAAGGAGGCCAGGGTGAGCATAAGGGATGCCTGAGTCCAGACCTTTTGTCCTCCTGCCTGGTTCCCTCTCCCCTGCTGCCGGTGGACGTGTGACCCTCATCTTTCTCCCGTGACACTAGGCCATGTGCTTCTCCCTGCCCAGAGGCCCTGCTTGTCCGTTTGCCCCTCCTACTCTCCCTCCATGGCTCAGCCCGAATGCTGCCTCCTCCAGGAAGCCCTCTGGGGCTCCCCCTTGGCTGGCCTTGCAGAATACTCTCTTGGTTTTGAACTCAGAGCCTCCGAACACCCGTAATGCACAGGGAGGTGGGAGCAGTGATGGAAACCCCCAGCACGGGAAGCCCTGTGCTGGGCGTGGCTGAATTCCAGTAAACACCTAAAGAGGTAACACTGGGGGCGCCCGGGGGGCTCCGTCAGTGAAGCGTCTGCCTTCAGCTCGGGTCATGATCCCAAGGTCCTGGGATCAAGCCCCGTATCGGGCTCCCTGCTTAGCGGGGAGCCTGCTTCTCCCTCTGCCTCCGCCCCTCCTTCCTGCTCCTGCTTTCTCTCTCCCCACTGCCCCGCCCCCATCAAAGAAATAAATAAAATCTTTTAAAAATAAACAAACAAACTGGTAACACTAATTCTTCTCCCTCTTGGCACTGCAGAAAACTCGGGGCATCCTGGCTGCTGAGCGGGTCTCCTGGACCCCCCACTCAATGCCGGGGCATTCCCAGTGTGACAGCCCCAGACATTCCCAGACATGGCCCCGTGACCCCTGGGGCAGGACCGCCCCTCAGGCGAGACCCCCGCACCCCTCGCCCTGTCCCAGCCCCTCACCGTACTTCCCTCTTAGCGTCGGCGACCCACAGCGACGAGCTCATGCACGTGTTGTCTAGCGACTGTCCTCCTGCCAGCCGGACGCCACCTCTCCCGCCACATCCCCGCCACCCTCCCGGCCCCTCCGTCGGGACCTGCTCCTGCACAAATTGTCCCCCCACACACCTGTGCCATCGGTGGGAAACCCTTCACTTCGGACTCGGTCCTCGAAGTGAAGGTCCTCGGTCACATTTGAGAACCACGCGAAAGCCACGAAAACCCCGCAAGTCCACCAGAGAAATGCGTGGGGCGTCGCAGCAGGGGACGCACGCTCTGGGCTCTGCTCGGGGAGCCGCGGTTGGTGGCCCCGGCCCAACCCGAGGGCATGGAGGAAGCGGCCCGGGCCTCACCTTCCCACTCCAGCTCGTTGCCGTTCCCCAGAAACTCCAGCGAGTCCGTCTCGTCCGGGGTCTCGATGTCGTCCACGTTGATGTCCAGGTCGTCAGGGGTGTCCAGGAAGTCGTCAGACAGCAGGGAGCCCTCGCTCTGGTCCAGGGAGATGTTGATCTCCGGGGCGACCAGCGTCTTCCGCTTCCGATGAGCTCCGTTGAAGTTCAACGTGTTGGGAGGGGCTGTTGGGAAAACAGGAAAATGAGATGAAATCATTGTCGCTTCTTCTTTCTTTGTCCCCCTCCCCGTCTCCTGACCTGGCGAGAGCTCCGCCCCATCGTGTGGAATGGTGAGAAGTCAGAGGCCATCCTTGGGGGCAGGCAGGGTTCAAGGCTGCAACATTCTACCCTGCACACACGTCGCCTCTCTGGCTGCCGGATGGGACTCAATGCGGGGGGAGTCGGGTCAGGGTCACGTGGACGGCCGCGGACCAGCCCCCGGGGCAGCCTTCCCCGCTCTGGACCCACCAGTATCCACGAGCGCTGTTGCCTCTGGATACGGCAGCAGAGAGCGCCCCCTGTGCTACCTGTTACCTCCCCATGATGTTCATCTTTTTAATGACCAACACGGACCACGCCACGTGGGCCAGGCCCTCTGCGAAGTGCTCTCAGGTTGCAACTTGGCAAGACCCATGTGAGGGGAGTTCTGTTATTACCCCCTTTAGCAGGTGAGCAAACTGAGGCCCGGAGGGGGCGGGTCCTTCCAGATCTCTCCGGAGCTGGTCAGGATGGTCACCATGAGTGGTTTGAGCTGCTTTCTCCTGGACAGTCCTAGCTGGGACTCTGGTCTCCTTGTGAAAATGACGTCCCTCTCCACCCTGGCTGCCTCCCAGGGGTTAGAGCGGATCCCACAGCGAGCTGCGGAGAGCTGGCCCCACGGGGGGGATGGAGGTTACCTTCTGTTCGAGGACAGGGCCCCCGACCCGCAGTCCCCAAGCCAGCCAGAGGGAAAGAGTCTACCTTCCCAGAGACCTTGGGAAGTCACCCCCAGCTTCACTGGTGGACAGCGAGCACGAGGTAAAGGAGCCTGTGGGAGAGCCCACGTTCAGCGGTCCGTGAGTAAATGCACGAGCTTCCTCGCTTTTCTTTTTTCTTTCAATTTCTCCAGCCCTAAGCTGGAAACGGGGCTCCTGCTCCCTGAGCGGGTAGAGCTGCGGGTCACAGCCCGGTGGCAGGGAGCCTGGGGTGTCCACACAACACTCTCCCCCAGCAGGGAAGCTAGGCAGTGGCGATGCCCCCCGCGGGCCTGCAGGAAAGAGCACTGAGCCAAAGAGCGTTGTACTCCAGCCTTAAAATCCAATAGAATTTGCACTTAAAAAAAAAAAAAAAAAGCCTAACAAAGTATGTCCTGCCAAGCTTCGGACTCGCTGGTACGGATGATCCTTTTCTTCCTTCCCATTTCTCCTTTTTGGAATGAGGCTATTTATGCCTGACCTGTCCCATCATCGTATTTTGGAAGTAGAGAAGCTGTTGGGTGTTGCACGTTCACAGCTGAAGAGGGATTTTGTCCCGGGATGAATCACACCTGAGTCTTCTGCCTCTTAACATCCCTCAACTGATTAGATGCAGCCCACCCACATTATGGTGCAATCTGCTTTACTCAGCATTCACTCATCTATGTGTTAATCTCATGAAAAAAGTGACTCTCTGGGGAAACATCTAGAATAATGCTTGACCACATCTCTGGGTACTGTGGCCCAGCCACATAAAATTGGACACATAAAATTAACCAGCACGTCCTCTCCATCTCCTGTACTAAATAAATCTCATCGGCAAAGTCCCTTTAGCCATGCGAGGGCACATTCGCAGATTCCAGGATTAGGATCTGGATATCTTTGGAGGCTCTTATTCAGCCAGCCATACCTAGGAAGGGGGGTATGTTATGACGCAGCCCTCACTGTACAGAAGTAGGAGACAGGGTCGAAAGGGGATGAACCCAAGATCTGGGGATATGACAACAGCAGGCAGAGCCTGGTGCTCAGGTCAGAAGGAGGACTGGTCCTCTAGGGTGCCCCAGAGAACTAGGACAAGCTGGTCCCTGTCTCTGGTTCATAGGCAGATCTGGCTCTTAGTGCTGTGTGCTGTTGGGGATGTGGCTGTCCCTCTCTGGTCAGTCTTTCCTCTGAAAAGTTGGGCGCCATGGTGAGCCACACAGGGGAGATGCAGGCAGAAGGGGGGCCTCCAGCAAGACTCTGAACAGATGGCACGGAGGAGAACACATGTTCAGGGAAGTTCCTCTCGCTACCCTGGACCCCCTATCTCCGAATTCTGGGGTCTGGAACCTCAGAGCCCTGAGCCTTCCTGAGTGCTTAGGGCAACAGAGCCTTCCCAAGACTGACTGTGCTGGGTAACCCCTAGGCACTTTATACATGTCATCTCCTTAAATCCTTACATGCCCCTTTCTGCAGGAAGCTCACTACCTGAATTTAACAGATAAGCACTCAGAGGCACAGAGAGGCTGAGCAACCAGCTCAAGGACACACAGCAACACCACGTGCCAGCTTCGTGACCGGGCCCACACGTCTCTCACCCACACTGGCTGTTTTCCCTCCAGGCCTCTGAGCAGAAGCCGCCCCCCTCCCTGACACTCTGCCTGGGAGGCATGGCCTCTGACCGGCTATAGTCTCAGCCTCAGGCAGAGCGAGATCTGGAAATAGCGCGCCCGCTGCCGCACGCTTGGGGGGACACTTACGGGACGTGTCTTCCGTGGGGCTGCCGAGAGGGTCCATCCCTGTCTCTTCTGGGAGTGGCCTGCAGACCCCGCCGAGCGCAGACATCCGCCACCGGAGCACAGGGAGCAAACAGCGAAGACTCGGTTAGTTCTGGGGAGTCACGGGGACGGAACGTACTGGTCATCGGCCGGAAGATCGTAACACATGAGAGCCGGAGGGCTCCCTTCAGGTCGTCTCGTGGACATCAGGCTGTTCTGTCCTCCTTTTGGAGGCAGAAAGCCAAAACCCAGAAAGAAAGAGGGTCTCATGCAGGGTCACAATGTCTCTTTGGAACAGACGCAGCGCTTTCCGGGGGGGGGGGCACCCTGCCGAGTTGGGTCTCCGACGAATTTTGGCTACTAAATGCGGCAAAAAGCTGTCGAGGAAACACGACCATCAGCCAAAAGAGCTCGCCGTGGTCAGCGCCGGAACGGTTGGAGCGACAGAATACATCTGTCAGATCCGACAGATGGCGTCAGGAGAAGGACACTGGACTCGGGGATCTTCCTCCCCAAACCCATCCCCCCACCCAGGTCCCACCATGAGAAAAGCCCCAGACAAATCCAGGGAAGGGGCTTCCTACCAAACCCCTGCCCCGTCCCCCGCGCCACCATCAAGGGGCGCCCAAAAACCAGGGAAGTCTGAGAAACAGTCCCAGCCCGGAGGAGCCCAAGGAGACGTGACGACTCTGTCACGTGGGAGCCGGGGACAGGGTCCTGAGACGGAAAAGGGACGCTGGGGGAAACTGAGGAAATCGGAATAAATTGTGGAGTTTGCTTACTGAGAACGCATCCATGTGGCTCTATTACTTGTAACAGAGGCAGCCTTCTAACGCAAGACGTGAATCCCAGGACAAGCCAAATACAGAATATATGGAAACTTTCTGTAATATTTTTGCAACTTTTCTGTAATTCCAAAACTTCTTCCCTTTATTCATTTATTTAGAGAGACACTAGGGTTCGGGGGAGGGGCAGAGGGAGGGAAGCAGAGCGCCCGCTACGCGTGGAGCCTGACGCCGGGCTCGACCTTCTGAACCCGGAGACGATAATTTAAACCAAGATCGAGTTAGACTGAGCCACCCAGGTGTCCCTGTAAATCTAAGACCCCTAAAAGGGCAAGTGTTTTTCTTTTTTAAATAATGCCACCAACTATGCATTTGTATCCCTTTAATCCTCGGCTGAGTGTGGATTTGCAAAAGAAGACCTTTTTTAAAGATTTTATTTATTTATTTATTTATTTGAGAGAGAGGCAGAGCGAGCGAGCAGGGGCGTGAGCAGAGGCGAGGGACAAGCAGACCCTGCACTGAGCAGGGAGCCCGACGGGGGGCTCAGTCTCACTTCCCTGAGACCATGACCTGAGCCGAAAGCAGAGGTCGGCCGCTCACCCGACTGAGCCACGCAGGTGCCCCAAAATAAGACCTTTTTTTTTTCCTGTCTGATACCCGGGCCCCTTTGGGGAGCAACAGCTCCCGTGCTGCCGGAGTTTGACCCACACGCTGCGGGTCCTTTGCTCCTGGGAAATACTGGGTTGGAGGCAGGACTTTTGCAAAGCCCAGCGGCTCCAGCAGGCCGTGCTGGCCCGGGGAAGCGCTGCCTCACCTGGGACACTCAGCAGGAGAGTTCCTTCCCTTTGGAGAACCTGTTCCTCTGGGCACGGGGTTGGTTTGCTTCTCCCTCTTCTGCTCGCCTTCCTCCCACTCCTCAAACATCTAGGGTTCCTTGAGCAAACACTACCCCCCCAGGTGCAGGGGGTCTAGGGGGTAAGGGACAGATGGGACCTCGCTCTGTTCGCACGCAGGTCAAACGGCCGCACTGGAAAGTCCCGCAGGAAGGGACGACACGCGACCACACGAAGGCTCACACCCCAGTGTTCACAGCGACGGGAGTCACAGCAGCCAAAACGTGGAAGCACCCCAAATGTCCACTGACAGATGCACAGATACACGTGGTGGGTCCCCCACGCGCGGGCAGGTCACCGGGCCCCAGCAGGAGCGAGGCGCCCCCACGCGCGGCCCTGGGACCCGACCCCGAGCCCACGACGCACAGGGAGGGAACCAGACACAGGAGGCCACGCGGGGTCTGAGCCCATGCGTGTGACACGCCCAGACCAGGCTCCTCCACAGATGGGACGTGAAGGGGGCTTGTGGGGGCTGGGGGCTGGGGGGTGACAAGTGGCTCCCAAGGGGGACAAGGTTTCATTCTGGGGAGGTGGAATGTTCGGGAACTCAGCAGAGGTGAGAGCCGCTGAACATCGTAAATGTACCAAAGGCAACTGAGTTGTGTGCGCACAACTGCTGCTCAGCGGGGCACCTGCTTCTCTCTCTGCCCCTCCCCCTGCTTCTGCTCACGCTCGCTCGCTCTCTCTGTCAAATATTAAATAAAATTTTAAAAAAAGAAGAACAAGCTTGGAATGAGGTCAGAAGAGGCCGACAAAGCAGACACGCCCGAGGCGAGTCCCTGCCGCTCTGGCTGGTCTGCAGCTCCACGGGAGTGACCCACGGAGCCCAGGACCCCAGAGCCCAGAAACACACCTGCCACCTGCCAGCTTTCCCCAGACGGCGCACTGACGGCGGAGGCCCCGCCGCCCTGGAAGACACTTGACTTTGCTGTCGGATCAGAGACGAGCCACACACATTTGGGATTTCTGTCTTTTTTCAGCCACGGCCCTGCCGTCTGTGAGTGGTAACCACGCGCCGGGAGGGGATGGCGGGCAGCGCCCCTGGGTGCTGGCATGTGGTTCCGGCTCCCTACGGGCCTGTCCACCGCCGGCCGGGCGCCCACCGCCGTCTCGGGCTGCGACCCCCGTGCGGGGCGAGCTGGACTCGAACTTACCGCGCGGGCAGGGCGCCCGCGGCGGGCCGGCTGGGGATGTTCACACCCGCTCCTCACAGCACCCCTAGGAGGCACGGAGGAGCCCACTGCGCAGAGGAGGAAACTGAGGCTGGCCTCTGACCTCCCCGACCCCTCCCCGACCCCTCCCCGGGGGGAGGGGAGGAGTTACAACCCGCGGGCGGAGCTGGTGCCAGTCGTTGCTCTCTACCGCCCTCTGGTGCTTGTTCGGCGCACGTGCACCGACCCCAGTGGGGACGTCAGGGAAAAAATCCACCAGCCTGGGAGCCCTCGTCCTGTCCCCCGTCTCCCCCTGCCGGAGGGAAGCGGCACAGTTTTGCAGCCCGGGCTGTCCGTTTCCTATCCGGATGTGATGCAGCCACCCCACCCTGGACAGGTCCACTGTAAACCACACGTCGGCCACAACCTAGCAGAAGGTGGCCCGGTGACAGCGGAAAGGTCAAGGTGGGGAAAGCATCTAGCTGCTTCGTGCAGACGGGGAAACTGAGGCCCCAGGGAGGCGGAGCAGGTGTCTGAGAGAGCCTGGAAGCACACTCCCGCTCTGCCACTCTCCAGGGTGACGCGTGTGGGTGGCACCCTTTCCGCTGAGCCGGTTTTCTGCATCTGTAAAATGGGAACGGAACTAGCCCTTCCTTTCCACTCAACTAACAAAGGCATGTTGGGTGTCGGGGCTCCGGGCTACATCCCCATCCCGAGCAGAGCGAGGACAGACACCCCGGCCAGGCTGCAGGAACAGTGAGTCAATGGACCACCCCAGGGGCTGCTGTCAAGACGCCCGGTAGACGGACATCCCCCATCCTGGGACGCCAAGGGAAAGACACTACGCTGGACAAGGCGGGTCTCCTGCCACCGAAAGACGTCAAAGTCTCCCTGAGGAAGTAGCAGCTTTGACCTCACTACCACCGGCGACCCCAGCCTGCCCTGGGCATTTCAGACACACCGGTCCCCGCAAGCTGTGAGCCGCTGCCTTGGAGTAAGTCATGGCATGGAAAATATATGTCCTCAGGGCGCCGGGGCAGCTCAGTTGGTGAAGCGTCCGGCTCTTGATTTCGACTCAGGTCATGATCCGGGGGCCCTGAGATGGAGTCCCGCGGGGGCCTCCGTGCTCAGCGGGGGGTCTCTCTCTCTCCCTCTGCCCTCGCCCTGCTCCCTCTTTCAAAATAAAGATAAAGATACATATTCATGTGCAAAATAATATAGAAAATGTATAATACATCCTATATATTACATATAAAATATACATATAATTATATATATGATTATATGTATTGCACATAATTGTACATGTAACATAAAAATACAATAATAGTATATGTTAACAAAGAATGGTAAATTAACAAATGCAGTAACACAAATATAAATAATTTCTGTTTTTTTTTTTTTTAAGGTGTTTAACTTATTGATTTGACAGAGAGAAAGCCACAAGTAGGCAGAGAGGCAGGCAGAGGCAGAGGGAGAAGTAGGCTCCCCACCGAGTCGGGAGCCTGATGCAGGACTTGATCCCAGGACCCCGAGATCACGACCTGAGCCGAAGGCAGATGCTTCACTGAGCCACCGAGGTGCCCCAAGTAGTTTCTATATAAATATATAATATGACATGTTATGTAATTATTGTATAACTTTTAACATAAATATGATGAGTAATATAGATCATATATGTAGTAATGTATATCATATATGTAGAAAATGAAAAACTTTGCAGGGACGCTGACAGATACTGGAGGAAAGAAAGAGAACGATGGAGTAAACCAATAGATGAAGGAAGCCGAGGGTGATATTCGACACAAATAAGCGAGAAGAAGGGGGGAGGAAAGGAGGTGCAGTGGTGGGCAGTCAGGGAAGGCATCTTTGAGGAGGTGACTTGAACGGGCCCTGAAAGCAGGAGGCTGGCAGCGTTGGAAGCCCGGGACAAGGACACTCCATTTGGGCAGAGGTTCTGAGGTGGGAATGAGCTTGGAGAGAACAAGGAACAGATCAGAAAGGGGCCAGTGGGGTGGGGGGGGAGGGGCTGGAGGATGGGGGAGGGGGAGGGGTCATGGGGGGAGGGGATAAAGGGGAGGGGAGGGGATGGAGGGCGGCCCGCTCCAGACGTAATTATGGTACAAAGAGGTCATCCTGGATTACCGGGGCCCTAAATCTGGTGAGCGGCGTGTGGATGAGAACCAGGGAATTTGGACGCAGACGCAGGGATGGGGCCATGTGAGGACGAGACAGACTGCGGGGAAGGCCCAGGATTGTAGGCCGCCCAGAAGCTGAGAGAGGCGGGAAGGAGCGTCCCCTTAAAGGAGGCCTTTAAGAGGGAGCAGGGCCTTGGTGACACCTTGACTTTGGATTTCTAGCCTCTAGGACCCAGCTCTGTTGTCCCATGCATCCCGCAGCGTGGAATCCAGATCTCTGACCGGCACCCCTCCAGCCCACGACATCTGGGAGCCCTCCACCCCATTCCTGCCACCTAGCTGGGCTCCGGCGTGGCATGCCCTACCACACCAAGGCCTCCTATGCCCCAGTGCCTTTGCACCTCTCACCCCTCGGTCCAGAGTGCTGCGTCCTGCTTTCTCTGTTGGCCTCCTGCAAGGACGTGCCGTGCCTCTTCCTATCTTGCTTTGGGGAGTCACGGGCCCGGCCCTCAGAGAAGCACCCAGACACACTGGGTGAGGGTACATCTGTGAGTACTGGGGAGGACCAGCGGGAGCACCAGCAATTTGGAGCGTCTCTGTGGCTCAACAGTGCAGACCTCACAGGCGGTTCCTGGCTCAAGTCCACCCTCACATTCCAGCTTCTGGCTTTGGATTTTCATGGCGTGAGACAAGGGAATTGGAGATGAACTTTGACCACGCCCCCCGCCCTGCCTGTGCTCCAGGACTTGGAGGGCATCACGCTTGGGCACTGCTGCCTCAGTCTCCCCTCGGGGGCTGGTGAGCCTCCGTCTCTGCCGGCCCGAGGCCGTTTCTGGTGCGCAACAAACACACAGTCTCTTCCTGGGTGGAGGGAGGCTTTTCCGAGGCTCGAGACTGGGCTGACAATGTTGGGGTCTCACAGCACGACACCCCCAAAGCCCAGCGCAGGGAAACAGAGAGGTCTAAAAGGTTACTCGTTGGCCACTTTGGTGGTTTCTAGATGTCCGGACAGATGTGCCATTGTGCCTTCTCTGTAAGGTCCAACACTCTTGTCTCTTCGTCCCTCTCCAGTTCCCCCCACACACACCACAGCCTCAGGGAGGATCCCCAGGCCTTGGGGGGGCACCACAGCCCCGCCCCCACCCAACTCACACCCCGCAGTCGGGCTGTGTCTTTGCAAAGAGGAGGTAACAGACTAAATCACGTTCCCCGCCCCCACACCCAAATTCACCTACTGAAGGACCAAACCCCAATGTGATTCATTTGGAGTCAGGCCTTTAAGAGGCAGTCAGGTTAAAGGAGCTCACAAAGGGGGCCTTGATGCCATCAGGCTGTGCTTTATAAGAAGGGGGAGCGACAGGAGTGATCTCTCTGCACAGGAGTGAGCACAGAGGAAAGGCCACGGCCAGAGGGCAGCCGTCTACAAGCCCGGAAAAGAGCCCTCACTGAGCCCAACCCTGCCGGGCCCCCTGACCTGACTTCCTGCCTCCAGCAAGGTGCGACCGTAATTATCAGTGGAACGCTGTTTTGTCGGCCTAAGCAGACTGGGACAGAGGAGGAGACCAGAAGCCATGAGCCGGCTCGGCTGGAGCCCAGGACAGAGAAGGGCAGAGCTGAGGAGGGCGCAGAGGTGCTCAGAGACCTCTACCACTTCATGCCCTGAACCTACAGTGGCCACACACGTTTGGGACGGTTGGGGTGTGTGTGTCTGTGTGTGTCGGGCTGGGGGACAGAGAATGCTCTGGCATGGCCCCGGGCAGGGACAGAGAGATACAAACAGGAAGAGGGGCAGAGAGACCAAGGAGGGAGGGAGAGACAGAGAGAGACGCAGAAAGGGGAGAGAGATAGGAGGGAAGGAGAAAGCAAAGGGAGTGTAATTCTAATTGGCAAATCTGGGGAAGAGTCTACAGATATGCCTTACACCATTCTTGTAATTTTTTATTCTAAGTTTAGAACTGTATCAGAATAAAAAATTACAAACAAAACCCATGGCCACTTGCTTGTGGAGGGAAGGGCAGACTGAGGCACCAGTCAGGCATCTGTCCACCCCTGTCCCTGCCTCTCCTTAGCTGTGAGATGCTGGCCAAGATGCCCCCTCAGCTTTCCGTCTATCCCTCAACCTGCTTCCACTGGCCTCAGGGCCTTTGCACACACTGCTCTCTAAGCTTCGAATGCTCAGCCCCTACCCCTAGCCTTCTTCATCCTTCACAGCTTAGGACCAGTGCCCTCCCCCACCTCTCTACTCTCTCCAGCCTGGTCAGACACCCCTGGCCCCCAGGTCTAGGCATTCCCCCAGCTACCAGGATCCCAGCTTCAGTTTTATATTGGTTTTATAAGTTTATAAGTTCACAAGGGAAAAGCATGCTTCTGCCCCAGACTGAATGCCCCACAAGGCTGTCTTGTCTTGTTTGCTGTGTGTCCCCAGTGTCCTGCCCAGGGCCTGGCACACAGTGGGTGCAGAGCCTTACAGAGAATGGAGATACAAAGCAGCGAGCTGCATCCTCTCCGGGCTGCCCTCCGGGGCAGAGGTGAAGAAAGATGGTACAAGGTCATGGTGGCAGGAGGGGCTGTGGGCACGGGGCCAGCCCTCAGCCACCCCGAGCTGGATGACGCCTCCGGGGAGGGATCACTGAGCTGGAAGGAACAGAACTGCGGGCTGTCGGGCACCAGACAGAAGAGCTTCTGTGGTCGGGCACCCGGCTGCCCCAGCAAGGAGCCGCGCTCCCGTCTTGCAGAGCGAGGAAGGCAGATGCCCCGGCTGAGGACTGGCTCCCGCCCCGGGCTGCACAGCGGGGCCACTGTGTCGCAGACACTGGCCCACTGAAGCCCGAGAGGGACCCTCTGCAGCTGGAGAAACTCACTTGAAATTCACATCCGCAGCTGCCCCATTCCTCTAGCAAGGCTTGGGGGGGGGCTGGCTTTTACATGGGGGGAGGGGCAGGGAGCGGGATGAACAAGGCCCCCCTGAGATGGCCCCGTCCGAGGGGGGACTGTGCGCTCCCTGGCCTGCCTCACGTGGAGAGCCCACCCCTGCCGCCTCGTGCCGCGCGCCTCAGCCAGGTCCCCCAACGGCTCTGCGAGCGAGGGATTAACGTCCCTGCTTCACAGACAGGGAAACTGAGGCACAAGGAAGCCTTCAGCCCCTCAGCGGCTGGGATTTTCTGGAGCTGGAGACCTTCTTCCCATGTGCTTTTGCAGGGTGCGCGCGGGCATCTCTTGGGCTCGTCCTTCCCAGAGGGAGGGTTACATTACGAGCTCCTGGGCATCAGCCCCTGCGGTGCACTGTCACGGAAGGACGGAGGCGGGCCGAGGGTCCCGCCATCGGATTAAGGGAGCCTGTGCCAAGCACGTTACCCCACGCCGCCCCGAGGAGCAAACAGAGGGACACGAGGCCTGGTGGCTCACGTGTCTCCGCTCCCTTCCCGCACGGCGTCTTATTCCTGCCCGTGACCGTCCCCCACTTGCGCGATAACTACTGAGCGCCCACCGTGCGCCGGGGTCTGTCCTCTTGCTGCCCTACAACGGCGATCCAACCCAACGCCCCAGCTGTGGGGGGGGTGTCTGGTGGGGGAAACACTACCAACAAGATAATTATGTGACGTGTTTAAGGTATTAGACTTGCCGAGCGTCCTGTGGCTAAGAAGCACCATGTGTGCTTAGTGGCTTACGGCAGCACACATTCGTTCTCGAACGATTCCAGAGGGTGGAGGGAGTCCGAAATCTGCTTCACGGGGCTGAAGGCAAGGTGTGGGCAGGGCCGGTTCCTTCCGGAAGCTCGAAGGGAGAATCTGGGAAAGGTTTGAAAACAGGCTCTCCCTTCGAGCTTCCGGAAGCACCCTCGCGATGACATGGGGACAGCTCAGGGTCGTGTCCCCACTTTGAGGTCCTTAGCTTCATCACGTTTGCAGAGTGACTTTGCCGTGCAAGGGAACATTCCCAGGGCACAGGGATTAGGGTGTGGATGTCTTTGGGGGCTGCTGTTTAGGAAGGAAACCATTCAGGGACGGAGCCACTGGGTGATGAATGGCCCCAAGGGGTCCCCTCCAAGAGGGAGGCTTGTGCGCCGAGATCTGAAGGAAGCAAGGGAAGCATGGTGTCTGGGAAGGGCATTCCAGGCAGAGGGACCAGCCAGTGCGAAGTCTGATAGTCAGCACCAGGAAGGAATGGGAAGGAGCTTCTGGAACTGGAGGGGCGTGAAGGGGATGTGGTGGGGGAGATGGAAAAAGGAGGGGGGCTGAACGTGGATTTTCCCTGGGGAGGGCCTCTGCCCGCAGGGTTTTTTTGTTTTTTAAAGATTTTATTTATTTATTTGACAGAGAGAGATCACAAGTAGGCAGAGAGGCAGGCAGAGAGAGAGAGGGGAAAGCAGGCTCCCTGCTGAGCAGAGAGCCCGATGCGGGACTCGATCCCAGGACCCTGGGATCATGACCGGAGCTGAAGGCAGAGGCTTTAACCCACTGAGCCACCCAGGTGCCCCTGCCCGCAGGGGTTTTAAGCAGGAGTAGGATGAGCTCCCTCTGCCTGCCGCAGGTAAAAAAAATGTGGTAACACCTGGATTCATGGGAACACGTATGAGAATATAACAGTCGTGAGAAGGTTGTCGAAGAATGTTCAGAGCTCTTAAAACAGCGTGGGAATGGGGAGGTTTTGGGGGGCTTTGGTGGAGGTGGCGGGGTGAGGAATCAATCTTAAAAAATTCAGGAAATATTTGTTATGTGCCTGGCCCCATCCACCGGCGGCGTCCTCCGCACCCCAGCTCAGAGCAGCGGTGGGCATCCCCCCACCAAATGCGACAGGTGGGATGTGGAGACAGAGAAGCCGTACCTGGGAAGACCTTCGTCCTGCCATTCTTCCTTCACATCCACGTTTTCCATCCGGAGCGTGGCTTCGGTGGTCCCCATGAGAACCGAGGAGAGGCGCTGACGTGAAGCAGAGATGAACCCTGAAGGCGGCCAAACGGAAGCCTTACTGGACGGTCATCGTACTGACAACCCCCACCCACATGCGGCCCGTCCGATCAACATGCAGAATGTTGCATTCTTCATTACACTGAATCACCGACCAGCCCCAGGAGGTTTCCCCAGGTCCCAGGTGAGAAAACAGAGATGTAGAGAGCTGACGGCCACCACGTGCGTCTGGCATTTGAACCCAGGTGAGGGGCTGAGTCACCAGGTGTCAGCCCACCTCGCTATGAAGCTCGGAAGTCCGTTCTCCTTAGGGCTCATCATCCCTCCCTTACCGTGGATTTAAACTGGGAAGCAATAAATCCAACTAAAATCATTTATACTAAAGTGTTAGTGACTAATATACTTAAACTTCCTCGCGGGGACTCTTTTTTTGTGTCTTTTTAAAGATTTTTTAAAAATTTTATTTATTTATTTGAGAGAGATCGAGCGTAAGAGCGAGAGAGCACAAGCGGGGTGAGAGGCAGAGGGAGAAACGGACCCCCCACCGAGCGGGGAGCCTGATGCGGGGCTCATCCTGGGACTCCAGCATCATGACCTGAGCCGAAGGCAAGTGCTGAACCGACTGAACCACCCTGGGGCCTGGGGCAGATGCTTTCAAATAGGACCGGGTTGACCCCAGCTCCCCCTTCTACCTTCTCCAGGCTACCTGCCCTGCTCCTTTACCCCCAACAAAGAAGCAGGTCTCGACCCCACGACCTCAGGACTAGGGCCTGCAGCGTGGAAAGAGACTGGGGCTGGAAGCTGGGGTCGTAATTCTTACTAAGCACAAGACACAGTTTTGTTTTTTATTTTTCTGAGGAGCTGGGGACCGGGTGGGGAGACAGGCAGCACCCTGAATGGTGACTCCCCCGGTCACCCCTCCCAGCTTCAGCAGCCCCATCTGCAAACCGAAAAGTTGCACTAGAAAGGAGCTTTATGTAATACCTTTTTGAACATAACATTCCAGGATCTTAAACTTGGTCAACTCCATGGGTTCCACGCTTTGAAACCAGTGGCTTCCAATTGCAGATAATGTTGCCCTCGCCCCTTCCCCCAGGAGACACTTGCCAATGTTTACAGGCATTTTGGTGTCCCAGCCTGGGGAGGGGGTTACTGGATCAAGTGCCCGGAGCCCAGGGATGCTGCTCAACACCGCATGGGGCTCAAGATGCACCCCCCTCAGGACCAAGAATGATCCAGTCCCAACCGCCCGTAGATCTGAGATGGAGAAGCCCTGTCTTAATTGCACGTTCGGGAAGGGAACTCGGGCTGGGCTTGACAGTCACTACAGAGGGCTCGCGGTGTCCTTGCCGCCCATCCTCCAAGCAGCTCCTGGGTTCTTACTCGCACACACCAGCACCTAAGCCTTCCCCCCTCCCCCGCCCCGTCCCTGCCCCCCCACTTCCAGTTGCCGAGGCTACCCCCCTGCAGAGCCTACCCCCCTGCAGAGCCGGTGCATGGCTAAGGGTTTGGGCGCGGATAGCAGCCCCCGTGGGCGGGGTCTGCATTCGCGGTTGCGGGTCCGGGTTGGGGTCCGGAGAGGGAAGAGGGAAGGCCCGGCAGGGGGGGAGGGGTAACTAAAATTAGACAGCCCCCCTCCCCCCGCCGCACACACTTGGGTGAGAGTTTCCCACTGGATTCTTGTCACCGTTCTGAATGTCGTCATTCATTCATGGAGGAGGGACAGTAAGACGCAATACGCCAAAAAAATCAAATAAATAAATAAATAAACGAAAAATAAAAATCTCTTCTTATGCCTGGGGCGAGAACAGCCGCCCAGAACCTTGCTGCAGGGGAAAGTTCGGGTCAATGGAAATTCATTTCCTTTCGGGGGAGAGCGAGGTCTCTGCATCTGTTTTCCTTATCCTGAGCCGGGTGTGACCTCAGCCCCCAGGAAGCATAACCCCCCCCCTCCCCAATCCCACCCACGGCCGGGACCCTGGAGCCACACATGCCGGCCCCACGATCCTCTCAATGTGGGGTGTGGTAGGTCCCCGTGGGCCCTGCACACGCCTGTCCTAAGATCCCGACTTCACGTTTGAGGATGGAGAAGGAGGCTCGGCTCGGGCCTGTTGAATTACCGGTGTGTCACATTCAAATTCAGACGGGGAAGGAGGAATCAGGGCTCAGCCTTCTCCCTTCCTCCCCACACCATAGGCAAGCCTCTGTGTACACATCTAGCAAGTCTTTTTTTTTTTTTTTTTTGCCTCCAAATCCGCTCACGGTGTTATAAATAGGGAACGCACAGAGATGGGACGTGTACATCTCGGTCTCTTAGGAAGCGTCCCAGAGAGAGGCTGAGGGTTTTATCAGCCTAATCTCTAAGCACGTCCTGAAAATGGTGCAGTCCTGCGCCGAGCAGGTGCACGGTGGGCACGGCAGGCGGACTGTGGGTGTGTTGCCTGCGGCTGCTTTTCCCCGGCACCGGGAGACATGGCTGTGTGGCCACCCGGAGAATCACAAGACCGCGGCTCCCCGCCCGCTCCCACCCGCCCCACCCGCCAGAAGGGGCTTTGCGGCCGCGGATACCTCGGGACAGACCTCGCCCGGCAGGGCTGCGAGAAAGGAAAGGGGACTCACCTCGGAGGCCTCCGCCGGTTACGCGCAAACAAAGGCGAGCCCGGCGCGGAGGCAGCCGGACACCCCTCGCCTTCGGAGCGCAGTCCGCGGGCCTTCAGAGCATCCGAGGAGGACGCGCGCAGGGGCGGACTCCGCACCCGGGGAAGGTCACCCGAGCAACGTGGCGGCGCAGGTGGGCGCTTTCGTCCGGAGGTGGGGGACGGCTGCAGCGAGCGGGCGGCGGCCCCTCGGCCGGCCGCGCTCGAGGCCCCTGCGGCCGCCGCGGACCGTGCCTCCGAGGTGTTTTCTCCTCGCCAGCTCGCAGCTGGCGGAGGCTCGGCTGCCTTGAGACAGTTAATTATGCTGCTTTTGTGTGCAGGGTGGGTGAGTGGGGGCAGGGCCGACCGAAAAGCACAGCCCCTGCCAGAATCCGGTGCTCCCCATTGGCTGAAAGGGGAGTATTTCCAAGAGCCTCACCAGGGGCAGAAGCGGAAATGATTTCCCGATGGCGCATCACAGGTTTAAAAACAAAACAAGGAACAAACAAACAAATAAATAAATGACGGCGATGGCCTCATTCCCTAGATTAGGAGGGAGGGAGAGAAGGAGGGGAAATAGCTTTAGGACCCCATTCCCTGGGTCTCTAGCCGGCCGCTCCCTGTGGACCGAGCCGCGCGTGCCGAGGACCCAGCTGCGTGCTGGGGAGGCCGAATCCTCCGAGACACACTTACTGGGGCGGGGGTGGGCACCGAGGGAAAGGCGCCCCCTGCAGTTGTGCGCCGCAGGGGCCCTGCCTTGGCGGACCCATGAAGAGTGCAACCTCTGAAATCCGATCAGAAGGGGGTTCGAACCCTGGCTGGGAGGCTAACGAGCTGGGACACAACACGGGGTGAGTGATCTTACCTGCCGGGTCTCAGTTTCCCCATCTCTGAAACTGAAACATCATGGTACTGGCGTTTGGGCATGTCATGAGATGATGTAGGAGAGCGCTTCGCAGGGCACCTGAGAGAGCTTCTCTACGTGGTTTGTGTTGCTGCGTCTATTTTTAGACCCATAGCGGGTTGAGTTGAATGGTGGCCCCCACAAGACGTGGCCATATCCTAATCTCTGGAACCCGTGAATCTGACCTTATTCGGAAAAAAGGGTCTTTGCAGACAGAATTAGGAATCCAGGACTCTCATCTGGAGATGAGGTCCCGTAGATTTACGGTGAATCCCAAATCCAACCACAATTGTCTTTACAACTGCAAACCAAGGAATGCCAAGGATCGCCAGCAACCCCCAGAACCTGGACAGGCATAGAATGGATTCTCCCTCACAGTCTCCAAAAGCAACCAACCCTGTCAGTACCTTGAGTTTCAACTTCTGGCCTCCAGAACTGCCAGAGAATAGATTTCTGTGGTGGGTTTTTTTTTTGGGGGGGGGACCTCCACTTGGTTTCTGATACTTTGTTACAACAGCCCCAGGAAATGAAACAATCCCCCCACCCCAGCCTATTGCCTGGAGCCCATGCCTATTGCTTTTTCACTTCAGTGGTTTTTCACCTGTTCTGTAAACACATCCCACCACAGGGCCTTTGAATAGGCTGTTCCTACTGCCAGGAACACTCATCTTACATTATTCAGGTGTCTGCTCAGAATTAATCTCCTCAGAGAGGACTTCCCCAACCACTACTATCTTGCCCTTTACTCCCTTACCCCATTCTATTGCCCAGTCTGATTTTAGTATATATACATTTTTAAAAAGATTTTTATTTATTTATTTGACAGAGAGAGAGAGATCACAAGGAGACAGAGAGGCAGGCGGGGGGGGGGGGAAGCAGGCTCCCGGCTGAGCAGAGACTCCCCCTCAATGTGGGGCCTGATCCCAGGACCCTGAGATTATGACCTGAGCTGAAGGCAGGAGCTTAAGCCACTGAGCCACCCAGGCGCCCCAAGTATATACATTTTTAAATTGTGGTAGAATACTCATAAAATTGACCATTTTAACCGTTGGGAAGTGTGTAGTTCAGGACATTAAGCACACCCCCGTGGCTGTGCAACTATCCCCACTATCTATTTTGAGAACTTCTTCATCTTCCCGAACTGAAACTCTGTCCCCATTACACTAACTCCCCATCTCCTGGCCCCAAACCCCCACAACCTCTAACCCACTTTCTATCTCTGTGGATTTGCCGGTTCTGGACATATCACATAAATGGAGCCATACACTATGTTCTTTCTTTATGTCTGACCTCTTTGGTTGAGCATAATTTTTCGAGGGTCACCTGCATTGCAGCGTCAGTGCTCTGTTCCTTTGGATGGCTGAAGAGTATATTCCACTGTATACATGAGTCACATTTTGTTTATCCGTTCACCAGCTGATGGACATCGGGGCTGTTTCCACTGTTTGGCCGTTGTGAGTAGTGCTGGTGTGAACGGGGCGTACACAGACTTATCTGGGTCCCTGTTTTCAGTTCCTCAGGTACGTGCCTGGGAGTGGAATTACCAGGATATAGAGTAGGTCTGTGTTTCAGTTACTGAGGAACCTAATTCCTCCCACCCCGCCAACAGCACTTACCGGTATTTGAGATTATTTACTTATTTTCTTTGTTTATTCTCTGACCCCCAGCTAGATTATAAAATTCAAGATAAAAGAGACTTGGTTGGTCTTTTAAAAAATATATTTAATTTATTTATTTGAGAGAGAGAGAACAAGCAGGGGGAGTTGCCGGCAAAAGGAGAAGCAGACTCCCCACTGAGCAGGACCCCGGGATCCCAAGACCCTGGGGAACATGACTGATCCGAAGGCAGACACTTAACCGACTAAGCCACCCAGGTGCCCCTGACTCGGTTGATCTCGTGCACAGCCATGTTCTCTGCAGAGGGCAGCAACACCCAGCATAGAGGAGACTTCTAGGAGATGCAGGTGGAATGTGTGGATGCTGGCTCCCCTCATGGAGGTAAGACAGTTCTGCTCACGTTGCTGCCTCACTCACTGCATCAGGGTCTGTGCTCTCCAAGCCCAAGGCAGAAAGGTGTTGCCCCAGAGCAGGGGAGGAGAGCCAGAGCCTCCTGCCTGAGGAAGTGGAGCTCTGGGAAGAGACACTTTAATGTCAGTTGAATGGGAAATCCAGGCCAGTCTTTGTGCTGGGCACTAGGGTCCAGTGTGTGAATCAGAAAGACTTTGCTTTTGCAGAACTCCCATTTGGGAGAACCAGATGGGCAAAGGAGTCTGGGCTGATTTAGAGGTTTAGTTTGGAGCAGAGTGGCTCAGGGAAGGGTGCATGGGAAGACTTCTCGGGGTGGAGGGTGGGCAGTAATGACGTGGGTTGGGCCCTGAGGAGTGGACAGGAGTGGGAGGGATGAAGAAGCAGGAGAAAGGCATTCTGGACAGATTTACAAAGCAGCGGTCCGACCCTGCGAGAGAGCACAGGGAGCTGTCCGTGGTGCTGTGGCCACGGCCGAGCAGCCGTTGCAGAAACCAGGCTTGGCTCTTCTGGTAAGGTTTATTTTTAATGGTGGTTAAAATACACATACATAACATAAAACTTGCCTTTCTGATCACTTTTAAGTGTCAAATTCAGTGGCATCAATTACATTCACAGTGTGCAACCATCCCCACCAACCAGCTCCAGAACTTTTTCACTTTTCCAAATCGAAACTCTGTCGCCATGAAACACAAACTGCCCCGCACCCGCGGTTCGCCATTCTCTCATAAGTTTCTTTCTTTTCTTTTCCTTTTAAAAAAAGATTTGATTTATTTATTTATTTATTTGACACAGAGAGAACTCAAGCAGGGGGAGTGGGAGAGGGAGAAGCAGACTTCCCACTGAGCCCAACGCAGAGCTCGATCCCAGGACCCCCGGATCATGACCTGAGCCAAAGGCAGACGCTTAACAACTGAGCCGCCCCGCAGGTGCCCCTGTAAGTTTCTTGAGATCAGAGATGTTGCACTTTGTGGTTGTTGTGTCTCAAGTCCCTAGACCAGTGGTTCTCACTGTAGGGCAGGGATTCTGCCCCTAAGGGACATTTGGTGGTGTCTGGGAACATTTTTGGTTATCATGACTTAGGGGATGGAGACGATGCTGGCGTTGGGTGGGTACAGACCAGAGATGCTGCTCCACATCCTACGATGCACACGACAGGCCCCCCACAACGGAGAATTCTCTGGCTCCAAATATCAACAGCATGGGTTGAGCATCCCTGTGCTAGAGAAACACGTGAATCATAGTCTGTTCTCACTGAACGAGGTTGAGGCAATGAAATTGCTGAAGCTCCTTGACTGTCCTTTTCCTGATTTGCAAAGGGGATTAATACAAGGACATTCACGCCCCATTATTAGTTGCTTCTGTATTTGTAAATCTGCCTACTGCCTGAAATTAATCTGTCATGTTTGTAACCTCCAAATCAATACTCCCGGTGTTTTCAGGGTCATTGCACACAACGCAGAGTGGTGAAAACTTCGAGTTCTGGCCGTACATGTTCCCAGCTGGGCTTGAACAAAGCACCATTTTGCCAACTTATTCCAGCCCAGGTTGTAAATGGCCCCTTTCGGGATCCATTTATTACCACGATTTTTGCATTTTTGCCCTTTAGTTGGTGGTTTTGCTGTTTCCAGTGGCCCCCGCATGCAGTGCTGTCTGGTGTTTCTGAGCACAAGAAGGCTGGGGTGCAGCTTACAGAGAAAATATATGTGTTAGTTACACTTTATTCAGGCATGAATTATACTGCTGTTGGCTGTTAACGAATCGACCATGTGTATTAAATAAGGTGTCTTTAGACAGAAGCATACAGAGCACCAGATTATGTGTTGATGAGTTGATGAAAATATTGTGACCAGAGGCTCGCAGGAACCTACCCCAGGCTTTTCCCCAGGGGCCATGCTTCAGCATTCATTCTCGCTGGGTTTGCTGCAACTTTATAAGACAGAGCTGCTGCCAATAATGAGAATCAACTGTATCTACTTCTAAGGGCTACTGTAAGGACCAGATAAGATCGTGCATGCAAAGAATTTAACACTTTTAGTAAATAACATGGTAGGGGGGAGGGAGGGAAAGATATTATGTAATCCAGAGAAAACACTGAAACTTGCTTTTGTATAAAGCATGTAGCCGTCCTTCGCTCCTCAGAGCTGCAGGGATTTGGAGGGACGCCCTGTGTAATTACCACTCTGAACTCTAGCCAGGGCATGGTGGGAGAGTGGCAGTTGCCAGACCCACTCGATTGTTCCTGGTGACCACACACGGTCATGAAGACTCAGGTGGAAGAATGCCATCCACTAAACCACCCATACGGCTTTCCTTGGTACCCTGGGCTTGCCATGGTTTCTGTCCAAGAAGTAACTAGCCCTGTGCCCGCTTCACATCAAGGAGGAAAGGAATAGCACTCCTCTACAGTCGGTACATGTACTGTTTTTTTTTAATTAATTTTTTTAAAATTGGAAGTAATTATAAATTCACATGCACTAAGAAATAACAGAGATCCTGTGTACCCTGTCCCCCCATCTACTCAATGGTAAGGTCTTACACAATTATAGCACAGTCTCACCCTTGCTTTCCATACCGTGGAAGCCAGATGTCCTCAGCACGAGGTCCCTCACGTTGCCCTTGTATGGCGCTTCCACTCCCCATTCTCTCCTTCCCTACCAATCACAAATATGGTCTCCATTTCTGTAATTTCACGTTTCAAGACTTTTATGTAAATGGAATCACGAGAGTATGTAAAGCGCGTAACCTTGTTGCACCGGCCTTTCCGCATAATTCTCCAGGGCTTCATACAAGCCGTGTGCGTCAGGAGTGGACTCCTTTTTCTTGCTAAGTAGCGGTCTCTTCATCTGAAATGTGCAGATCAGGTAAGCCCGTGCAGACGAAAAGCAACTGGTGGCTGCCGGTGGCCGGGAGACTGAAGGGTGACGGCTGATGCAGACGGTTTCTAGCCGGGCCATGCACATGCTCTGGAGTCACGCAGTGGCGATGGGCGTGCAACTGTGCCCAGGGACTAAGACCACTGAGCCGCACGCTTTCGAGTCCAGAGTGCGAACCATTGCACTGAACCGCGCACCGCAGGTGGGTGAACCGCACGGCCCGCGAATGCTGTCTGGGTCAAAAACGAACTCTCCAAGTGACTCACACTTGGCTGTGGTTTCTCCGCCTGCCACGGGAGCCGGGGCGTTCTCTGTAGGGCGTCCCGGGCCCCCACCCACTCCTGCCAGGAGTCACAAAGGCGCCTAGACCCTGCCCGCCCAGTGGCAAACCACTGCCCCGCACGACCACTAATTTAGGGCCAGCAAGTTTTAGGAGCTGAGTGGGCTCTTAGAGGGTGCCCAAGGGACAAGCAGGGCGTAGCCGCATCAGGAGGGCCACCTGCACCCAGCAAGAGCGGTCAGCGCAACCCCCAACCTACCCAAGTAGGACACAAACCAGAAGGATCTCCGCCTCCAGCTCCAGGGGTTGAAGGCTGGGCGGGGCTCCGGGAAGGGGCGGGGCTCGAGGCCGACACGCCGGATGTTGAGCGGCCGGAGGGAAAGAGGGACTACAGGAAGGGGCGGGGCTTGAGGCGGGGGCGGGGCTCGAGGCTGAGTCGGCCGGCAGATGTGCAGTGGGAAGCGAGAGGGCCCGAGCTTCGCGCGGGGTGGGCGGGGCCTGGGGCGCGTGGCGGGGCGCGAGCGGCACGCGGCTCGGGGGCGGGGCTCAGGGACGTCACCGCTGGCGGCCCCGCCCCTTCGCGCCTCGGGTCGGCGCGCGCTCTGTGGAGACGCCAAGATGGCGACAAGCGACTGCTCCGGCTTCGCGTGGGGCGCCGGCCCACAGTACAGGTAACGGCCTCCGCGCCGCCGCGCCGCCGGCCCGACGCGGGCCCGCTCCGGCCCCGGGGAAGCCGCGGGCCGGCGTGTTGGCCGGAACCAGGCGGGACACCGGCTGGGAGGCCTGCGCCAGCCAAGATGGCCGCGCAGCCGGGAGGCCGCGGCTCGGACTGTGTGTCGGAGGGTGAGCTGGCCGGGCGGGGGGGTCCATAGGAGACGGGGCGCTCAGGCCTGAGGGGAGGGCAGCGGCCCCCGAGGCGGGCACACCAGCCCGAGCCTGGGGCGGGGGGACGCTTGGCCGCAGGGGGCCGCGGAGGGGCCGAGGTGGCGGATGGAGAGACCGGGGCCGCGGGGCGGTTCCGGAGGGCGCCTGACTGCGCAGCGCGTGGAGCGGAGGCCGAGGCGGCGGAGGGGGGAGTGGGAGGGGACTTGATCCTTATTTGGAGGACAGACAGGCCCGGGAGGGGACCTGGCAGGGCAGGGGGAGGTGGGGTCGGGGGTACTGACCCCTGACGGCAGCGGGGTTGGCGAAGGAACTCAGGGACGTTGGCGAGGGGGAGGAGGCTTGATGGGGGTCAGGCGGGGACTTGGTGGGGGGGTTCCAGACTCGCCGTTGCTGGGGGAGAGTCCTGGCACCCTATAGGAGGGTGGTGGGCACTAGAGGCTTCCCGGGGAGGGCGATGGGGGCAGAGATAGGAAGCCGCCGAGGGAAGGAGGGATCACCGGGTGGAAGCACGTGGGGTGTGCTGTACCCCCAATGTACAAATACCCCCACGCTGTTCTCCAGGGCCTGTCCTTGGAGCATCTCTGCCATCTCCGTCCTTCCGCCCGACACTCTAGTGCAAGTCCGGGGCAGGGCTGCAGGGCTGGCGTCCGGGGCGGGGCGGGGGTGGGGTGGGGCGGGGAGCGCCATCCTGAACCCGTCCTTCTCCAGCTGTAGTCGGGCTGAACCTCTCGGGCCGGTTTCTCACAGGCCGCGAGGACACGAGGATGCAGACTGCCCATTGCACCGCCGAGACACGAGTGTGGACCGCCCTAGGCACCTCTGCTGCACGTTTCGATTTCAGCTCGTAGAAGACAGATGCGTGGACAGTTAGGGCCGAGCTCTCAGCCCCGGGGCGGTGTGATCTTCGTGTTCTTTCCTCCGGGGTCGCAAGGGGACAGAGCAGGGCTTGGGAAGGAGGGCTGTGGACGGGAGGAGGGCTCCTCGTGTTTTCTGCGCTTGGAGTGGCTTCCGAGGTGGGGTGTTTGGCTAGTCATGGATTTTTGGAGCGGGCCTGCCCTTTCAGCAACACAGTGTTTTTATTTAGCCTTCTTTGTTTGTCCTTGGGGTTACTCTGCTGCTGGTGCTTGGTTGCAGCGGAATCCACTGGGTGGAGGCTGAGAGGCGTGCACTCTCGGGAGGGCTTTACCTTCTGTCCGCTGGCAAGTGCGTCTTTCTTCCTTTTTCTTTCCCGGTGCATTCTTCAGTCCCCATTGGAAAGTCACTTGGATGTCACTGTGTAGTAAGATTACCTTCGGGGGGGGGGGGCGCCTGGGTGGCTCAGGTCATGATCTCAGGGTCCTGGGATCGAGCCCCACATCGGGCTCTCTGCTCAGCAGGGAGCCTGCTTCCTCCTCTCTCTCTCTGCCTACTTGTGATTTCTGTCTGTCAAATAAATAAATAAAATCTTTAAAAAAAAAAAAAAGATTACCTTCCCGGGGAAGGGTGCCGGGGGGGGCTCAGTCAGTCAAGTGTCAGACTTTTCGGTGTGTTCTCAGGTTGTGCTCCCAGGGGCCTGGAGTTGCCCCTCGAGTGGGGGCCACACTCAGCGCAGGATCTGCTTGTTCCTCTTCCTCCCCCTCAGCTTCTGCCCCTGCTCATGCGCTCTCTCTCAGATAAATAAGTTAAATCTTTTTTTTTTTTTAAATGATCTTCCGGAGGAGGAATGGTGTACTTGCACTCTGGAGTAGGTAATTCCTGGGCTTCAGCAGGTGCATCGGACCATTATTTGCAGTAATTACGTACACACTTCAGCCTCGCTGCTGTCTGTGTGCTGATGTCGGGTGACACCGCGTACTCACGTGGAGCGAAGGACGTGAAACTACCCTGAATGAAGTGCCAGACTAGTCTGTGCTTCGGGAGGGTCCCCAGGAACACAGGTTCTTAAGAAAGGAGTGGGGGAGGGTGCCTGGGTGGCTCAGTGGGTTAAGCCTCTGCCTTCTGCTCAGGTCATGGTCCCAGGGTCCTGGGATGAAGCCCCACACTGGGCTCTCCAGTCGGCGGGGGGCCTGCTTCCTTCCTCTCTCTCTGCCTGCCTCTGCCTACTTGTGATCTCTGTCAAATAAATAAAATCTTAAAAAAAAAAAAAGAAAGAAAGAAAGAAATGAGTAGGGGCGTCCGGCTGGCTCCGTCGGAAGATGGGACTCTTGATCTCAGGGTCCTACGTTCAAGCCCTATGTTGGTTGTAAAGACTACTTAAAAAAATAAAATATTAAAAAAATGAAGTAAATTTAGGGGAAACTGAAACATAGGTATCATAGTAAAATAAATTACAGTCTCACAAAACCGTGAAAAGAGATCCTCTGCATTATCTGAATGACTTTAAATAGACATTTTCTTCTGGGGTAAGTGACTTTGCTTGGAACCTTCAGCTGCCTTTAGGGTGTATTCTTTTTTTTTTTTTAAAGATTTTATTTATTTATTTGACAGAGAGAAATCACAAGTAGATGGAGAGGCAGGCAGAGAGAGAGGAAGGGAAGCAGGCTCCCTGCTGAGCAGAGAGCCCGATGTGGGACTCAATCCCAGGACCCTGAGATCATGACCTGAGCCGAAGGCAGCGGCTCAACCCACTGAGCCACCCAGGTGCCCTAGGGTGTATTCTT
Source organism: Neogale vison (assembly GCF_020171115.1). Lineage (NCBI taxonomy): Eukaryota > Metazoa > Chordata > Mammalia > Carnivora > Mustelidae > Neogale > Neogale vison. The sequence goes on from NC_058096.1 coordinate 221,811,889, forward strand.
ATATAATGTGCCATGGGAAGACTAATTAGATGACAGAGTTTGGGACTGCATGCCAACTTTTTGGTAGCATTTGAATAATAGTATTTACAAAGCCCATTTCAGAAATCGTCAAAGTGAAGACAACAGGTTTTTTCTTAGAGGAATTTGGAGTAGGTTTTCTTGGCTTTTTTTTTTTTTTTAAGATTTTATTTATTTGACAGACAGAGATCACAAGTAGGCAGAGAGAGAGGGGGAAGCAGGCTCCCCACTGAGCAGAGAGCCCAATGTGGAGCTCGATCCCAGGACCCTGAGACCATGACCTGAGCCAAAGGCAGAGGCTTTGACCCACTGAGCCACCCAGGCACCCCGGTTCTCTTGGCTTTTAAACTTTTTTTTTTTTTTTTAAGATTCCATTTATTTGTCAGAAAGAGAGGGAGAGACCACGAGTAGTGGGAGAAGCGGGCACCCTGCTGAGCAAGGAGCCGGGTGGGGGACTCGATCCCATGATCCGGGATCACCACCTGAGCCGAAGGCAGACACCCAACCGACTGGCACCCCTTGGCTTTTAAACTTATAACCACAGCCTCGGTTAGGAATATTCCTTATATCACTGTCCTCTGTTAGTGTGGGGTTCTGAACTTTTTGAATTGTTGGTCGGAATTGGATGCACATTCACTCTTGAAGGTATAAGCAAAGTTTATGATTACTTGTTGGTATGATGAGTTGCAATTATTGTATATTATGTGGTCTTTGAATTAAATCTCCTTGGGCTTTTTCAGAGGTAGAGTTAGTGCTGCAGATATCCAGAATGAGGGATTAATCCCATGAGAAAAATTGAATTGGGCAGTGCTTCTCATGAGTCCCAAGTGCAGTTTTCAGTGTGAGCAGTTGGGGAACTCCAGCACGGTTCTGTATGTGTTTAAATCACTTAGGTGATGGAAGCATCTAGAACTCGGAGCTGTATGCTGGAGTGTGGAACAGGACAATCTGGCCTCCCCCGTTCCGTTTCCTTCCCTCTTGGTTCAGCAGTTCTGTGAGGGTCCACCTGCATGGGACATCTGGCTGCTTCTGCCTTCGCACTCTGGTGAAGTCTGAGTGAGGCAGCGGCTGGCTTTGGGGTAATGCTTGATTTCCCGTCAGGTGAAGCTCTCTTCTAATAAGCTTTTGAGACGCTCTCTCTTTTTAAAGATTCATTTACTAGAGAGAGAGAGTGGGGGAGGGACACAGGAAGAGGGAAGAGAGAATCGCTAGCGGATGCCCCATGGAGCACGGAACACAACGCGGGCTCTGTCTCAGGACCCATGAGTTCATGACCTGAGCCGAAACGGCAAGTGGGGACTCTTAACTGACTGTGCCAGCCAGACGCCCCGCCAGCGGCTCCTTTCTCATTGGAACGTCGTTGGTTGAACCGAGCGTTGGTAACTGGACGTCTGTCGTACTTGCTCATGAGAGCCTCACGTTGGCTGTCGAGTCCTGCCTCCCTCTGTCAACACAAGAGGTTCATGTGTTGGACCAGGTGACAGTGGGGGTTTCTCTACCTCTGAAAGCAGCAGGAGAGGGCTGGAACCACACATGACCCTGCGCCAGTCCCCAAACATTGGCTTTCATCCACTGGATTCACAGCAGTAGACGGGCGTGGCCATCGTCGCCCTGGTTGGAAATTCTTTGGCTCGCACTGCTTCTGGGGGGCGCACACAGAATGCTTTCTCTTTGGCTTAGCTGGCGTAATGTCATCAAGATAGCATTTTGAAGCATCTGCCTGACAGGCTAACCTTGTGGCCACCCTCCATGTGGCGACCACGGTCCTTTGCAGAAAGATGCAAGAGTTGCCAGGCGCAGAATCCAGCTCACCCTGGAGGCTCAGGAAATGGCCGTCACCAGCTTCGGGAATCCCTGCCTCGGAACGTGGCGCCGCCCAGTTGGCTCTGCCTTGAGGAGCCAGGCCGGCCCCGATTGAGAGCTGGAGGCTCTTGACTACAGCTTAAAGGAGGTTGCAGATGGGGCTGGGGAGTGAAAGTCTCTGTCATCTTCTCAAGACCCAAGGGTTTAGTTTATCAAACCCTTTTCCAGTACGTTGGAATGTTTTCTGTGGGTTTCTGGATCTGAAATGAGCATTTCTCATGGAGAAGGTAGTAAGACTTTCATAATTCACTTATTGTCATTTTTAAAAGATTTTTTTTATTAATTTAACAGAGAGGGAGAACCAGAGAGTACAAGTAGGGGGAGAGGCAGAGGGAGCGGAAGAAGCAGGCTCCCCACTGAGCAGGGAGTCTGATGCGGGGCTTGATCTCAGGATCCTGGGAACATGACCTGAGCCGAAGGCAGAGGCTTTAACCCACTGAACCACCCAGGTGCCCCTTAAATAAATAAACTTAAAAAAAAATAAAACGTTTTTTAAAATCTGAATTGTTATGAGTATGAGTGTATGTGAAATGTATATTTTGAATATAAAAAGCTCGTGAACCAAAGTGCCAAACGAGACCATCACCGGCTGATCGTGTGAGTGTGTAGCCGTGAGGTCACGCGATCTTACCGACAGATTTAGGCGCGTCCTTCCCGATGAATGTCTCCAGCGACCACAGCAGCAGTGGGCATCAGATCCCCGCACGCCGGCTGAACGCCGAGTGTTCCTCGGCCCTGTGAACCGTCGCACGCGCCTGGAGAACCGCGCCGAGGTCCGGGTGCGCCGCAGCGCAGGGGACCCTTGACGAGAGAGTTCCGGCTGCGGGGTGCTCGGCGGGAGCGACAGTCGGGCTTAGCTTGTGCCACGGGGGCAGTGCCAAGACAAGGGCAGGTCCACGGATAGGCGAAGAGCTTTGTTCTAGGAAGGATCCGGGAGAGAAATGATACCGAGTGAGGTTTCGCACCCACTGTGATTGTGGGAAAATAATTTTTTCCCCTTAGACACTGAATGTGTTTGGTTGTGTGTGTGTGTGTGCGTGTGCGTGTGTGTGTACGTTTTTCTGCCGCGTGTGAGCCGCGGGCAGCGGTGTGTGGTGGAGCTCTCTGAATGCGTCGTTACCTGCTGTAGGTTGCTCAGACAGACCTTCTGAAGCGAGGGCCACGTCCCGGGTCCACGTGTCCTTTCATGGTGAGCCTGCGGGGACAAGCGACAGCATGTCGCTCAGGAGAGCCCTGGTGGGAACCGGCCCTCCTCTGCCCAGTCCCTTCCGTCTCTAGCCCTCGCTGGCCCGGTCTGTCAGGTGACTGAGCGAAACGGTATCAGCGGGTCTTGCCAACCTTGCATTCTAAAATCTGATCTAGACGATGTGCTCCCTGACACCCTGCCGCCCCGAACCAAACACTTAGACCAAGAAACCTCACTGTTGGGACGGTGGCCCTCAGCCTTGCAGCGCGGCGGCGCGCCCTCCCTCTGAGCAGCAGCTTCCAGCTCTGTTAGCGCAGGGCTGCGGCGGCCGGCGAGTCGGCAGTCTGCACCGGGAGCGGGTTTGGGGCTTTTCATTCCTGTTCCCGTCCGTCCCGGGTCGGAAGTTGGCAGCCTGCCCACCGTGTTTGAGTCTCACACCTGCCTTCTTCGGCCTGGGCGGTAGGCTCGTTGCTTGCTTTATTCGCTATAGCTTGCCGGCATTTAAAAATCGGGAGACTTTAAGCAGCTGCCTTCGGCTCAGGTCATGGTCCCGGTGTCCTGGGATCGAGTCCCACATCGGGCTCCTTGCTCCGCGGGGAACCTGCTTCTCCCTCTGACTCTGCCTGCCACTCTGTCTGCCTGTGCTCTCTCTTGCTCGTTCCCTCTCTGACAAATAAATAAATAAAATCTTAAAAAAAAAAAAATCGGGAGACTTTGGGGGGCATGGCTGGCTCAGTCGGAGGAGCATGTGACTCTTGATTTGGGGGTCATGAGTTCGAGCCCCATGTTGGGTGTAGAAATTACTTAAATAAAAAACCTTAAAAAAATAGGGGTGCCTGGGTGGCTGAGTCGGGTAAGTGTCTGCCTTCAGCTGAGGCCATGATGAGCCCCATGTCGGCTCCCTGCTCGGCGGGAAGTCTGCTGCCCCCTCGGGCTGCCGCTCCCCCGCTCCTGCACGCGCGTGCTCTCCGACGAACCCATAAATAAAGTAAAATTAAAAATGGGAGAGTTCAGACGGCGTGCGGGGAATCTGATACCCACACTCAGCGGAAAACCCCGATTTCCAGCCTTACTCAACGTCGGGAGATCTGGCAGTCCCGGCCTGTGCGCGCTGCTGGGCCGCGAGAGCTCCTGCCGAATTGTCCGGCTGTCTCAAGAGAAGACCTGGCGTTCTGCAGGCCAGTACACCGCGGGCAAGGAAGAGTGAGGGGCTCGCTCAAGGCCCAGTGAGCGGAGCAGGACTGAAGCCACCCCGCTGGCCCGTGGCTCTCCCCCTGGTTCCAGGCTTGAGACCTCTGTGACGCCAGCTCCGTGCTCCCGCACAGCCCTCTCGGGCTTCGGCTCTGCTCTCTGCCATCTTGCTGAAAGGAATGTCTCCCTTGAGCCTGCGGGATTTTAAGCCCTGGAGGTGCCCGAGTGCGGACGCGGGAAGGTCCGTGCCACCGCGTGCAGGAAGGATCGATCACTTTCCCGAGAGAAATGCCGCGTCGCACGGGGCCAGCGTAAACCTGCCGTATAACCTTGGCGACTGCTTTTTGGCACCTGCTGTTCCAGCAGGGATTCTGAACCCGGGGCCTGCGAAGCCAGGGTGACTGCAGGCGAAACTGCCGTTTCCAAGGGCTCGGAGGGAAGGAAGTCTCAGCTTGCGCCTGATTGGAAACTGAGAGAAGGCGAGGGGACCAGTGACCTCCCATCAAGGGGAGCCTGAGCTGGGCGGGGTGGTCTCCCTCTGGACGTGTGGCAGCGAGCCTGGGAAGGAGAAGCTGCCTCTCCTGGCCTGGGCTGCTTTTCCCCCAAACGCAAGGCTCGATCCCCCACTCCAAACGCTGGTGTCCTCGCCTGTTTTCGCAGGTCTGAGTGTCTCAGCGGCACGTTTGACACAGGGGCAGGTCACTCTGGGGTGGGCCCCGTGGGGGGTGGAGCAGCATCTGTGGCTGCTGACCCAGCGCCAGCAGCACCCAGTGTTCGCTAGGGGCAACGTCACCCCAGGTGAGAACCCTATGCCAGATTTCCTAGGTTTTGGCAACCGTATGGGCCATGCCTGTGGGAGGTCTTTGCCACGAGCTGTGTTTTGGCTCAGTCAACTCCTAAAACCTCAGTGTGGCAGGTCAGTTGCCAAAATGTCCCTGTCCTTCCTTCCTTGTGTCCTCACCGTTTGCGCTGTGACCTTGCAGCGTTTCCCATCTGGAAGTGACATCTGTTTCCTTGGCCCTTGAGTCTGGGCTTCCTTGTGCTGTGTCTTGCCGACAGACTACTGTGGAAGTGATGCCGCCGTAGACTGCAGTCGGGGCCCCCCAGAATTTCTAACCTAGTCCTGCAGATGATGGTAGCGGAAGGTGGGGCCTCTGGGAGGGGCTTAGGTTATGAGGGTACAGCCCTCATGAAATGGATGAGTCCCCTTATGAGAGAGCCCCCCTCCCCCTGCAACAGAGCTCTGTCACCCTGTCCTCCACCCCGTCCCTCACCAGGCACGGCGCCTGCCGGCACCTTGAGCTTGGACTTGCAGCCTCTAGAGCCTTCGGGAACGCTGCCACATGAAGGATCCCAGGCTGGCCGTGGAGGAGGAGATGCCACAGGGAGGTGGCTGGAGTTGTCCGTCTGCTCGCCAGCCTCCTCCAGCCGGCGACTTCAGAGGCAGCGCAGCCCCGCCTGCAGAATCTTGAGGGAACCGACTGCTTTAAGTGCTGCTTTAACCAGGAATCTGCAAACCTCTTCAGTAACGGGCCAGAGTAAATACTTGCAGCTTTGTGTGTATCGTGTAGTTGGGGGCGGCTTGTCAACAGTAGGAACATACCCCCCACAGTGCGGAGGGTGCTGGTGGAGGGGGTGGGTTCTGGTGAGAGCCCCCTGGCGGGTCGTAGACTGACCGCCTCCCCGCTGTGTCCTTGCGTGGAGGAGGGGGAGGGGAGCAATCCCCTCTTGACTCAAGGGCACTCCTGAAGGCTCCGACCTCCTGACGTCATCTAATCCTAATCCCTCCCAGAGGTTCCACCTCCTAACACTGTCGCACTGAGCTGTAAGGCTTCAACATTGGATTCTGGGAGACGCGGACATTGGTTCCCTAACACCAGGCCATATGGCGTCTGAGCTCCCCCACGCTAGGGCTGCCGCTAGGGCAAAGTCAGCCAGGAATGGTACCCAAACAAGTGGGCGTGGCTATGTGCCATCGAAGCCTTCGTTTTTGACTCTGATCTGTGAATGTCAAATAATTTTCATGTGTCATGAAATAGTTCTTTAATTTTCTCCAGCCATTTGAAAATGGGAAAACCATTTTTTTGCTGTGGGCCTTACAAAAGGAGGCAGTGGGCAGATGTGGCTGTCCCTTGCCAAACCCTGCTTAAAACCCTCCCATTTCTCCCCTTTCCTCCCCACCTGGGCACTGCTGTGCCAGGTCTCTCTTGAGAGCGGGTGTGAGATGCACAGCACATGCCCTCCCCGAGTCCGAGGGGCATCCCACGCTCCATGTCCTCCTGGAGCTCCCTTAGCTGACTTAAAGGGAGGCAGTGCTCTACCGTCCCAGACGATAAACACCAGCAGGTGCTTTTCATGGTGTCCCGAGCCGCCGGTCAGGGTGCGGTGGGTCTCGCGGTCCCTTTCTGGGCCGCCACCACTTTGATCGTTGTTCATCACGCGTTGACTGCCCTCGACTGCCCTGCAAAGCCCTATCTTAAGTGTCTGGAGAGCCCTGAGGAGGAAAGAAGAGATGTGACGGTGAGGAGCAGCCCTTCCCCACCTCCCAAGGCCAGAAGAGGCCTTGCAGTGAAGGGCACCTGGGATTATGGCGGCTGGGGCTGGGTTGTGGCGGCCCCAGCCCCGAGAGAAGGGCTGGTGTGGACATTGACATGGGAGCAAAGCCCAGGGGTGACCAGGAAATGGTGCCGTGTCCTGAGGGACAGAGGATTCGGGGGGTGGCAGGAGGCTAGGCGGTGGGTCGCGGCTCTCAGATGTAAGGCAGAAGCTGGGGTTTACGCTGTAAGCCATGGGGAGTCACCAAGATACCTGCTCATAAGATTTGTCCTGTTTTAGTATGCTAAGGTGCTTTGGGCTGAATTATGCCCCCCCAGCCCCCATTGGGACTGGAGGTAGGGCCTCCAACAAAGTCATTCCGGTTCCATGAGGACACAGCGGTGGGTGAGACAGCCATCCTGGCCCCGTTCTGTGGGCTGTGCTTGGTCTGTGGTCAGTGCTGGGGGAGCCAGGCTGGGCAGGAAGCCGTGAAAGGAGGCCGGCACCAGGAGGTGTGTGTGGAACGTACGTGGCCGGTACCTTGCAGCTTCGCCAGTAACGTTTGGTGGTTTAAAGAGATGCCACGGACCCTTCCCTCCCTTCAAAAGTCGAGGCCCAATCCTCTGCCCTGGGGTGTGGGTTAGATTCGGTAATTCGCTTCTAACTAATGGCGCGTGGCTAAAGTTCTGCCTGGTGACTGGTGTCAGAGTTTGGGTCAAGTCCGGCTTCTGCACCCGACTCCTCGCTTCTCCCCCTGGGAGAAGCCAGTTGCTGTGTCTGAGAACACGCAAGCCGTGCTGGGAATAGCCCGTCTAGGAGGCTCCAAGGCCCCTTGCAAACAACCAGCACCAAACTGCCTTCTGGCTGAGGGAGTGAGCAGGAAGCACAGCCCACCACCCCAGTCAAGCCTTCGGATGCTGCCGGCCTGGCCCCCGCCTTGCTGGTGACCTCGGGAAGAGCGGGAGCCCAGAGCCCAGCCAAGCCACCCCTGTGTTCCTGACCCGCAGAAACCGCGATGGTCAGCATCACTATGCGAAGCCGCAGCAGGGGGATGATGTTGGACGGCAGTACGTAACCAGTGCGCGATGTCCACTAGTGTCCACCAGTAGGAAGCTGGGCAAGGGAATTGTGACCCATTCAAACCCGCCTCTAAGTTCGGGAGGCCCAGCTCGGAAGTGCCAGTGGACCGCGTACCATATGCTTCATAAACCAACACTTCATAAACCAAGCAGGCAGAAAGTTAAATACAATATGTTTTATCTTACCCGCCTTGAGAAATAAACCTTCCCAGAGGCCAAGGTTTTTCTGCTTGGCAAAACATCAGCGATGACTGAATTTCTCTATTATCGTGCGTGTCTGGGCATTCCGTTGAGGGACTAGTGCTGTTTGGTGTCTTAAATAAAATAAATTCATAAATGATTGTATATGCTGTAAACTTTATTTTTAATTTATTTATATTATTTTATTTCAGCGTGAATGCTGTTTGTGTGACCAAGATTTTCCTATGTCATTTGAGTTTGGCTCCTATAATGACCTGAAGCAGGTGACATCAGTGGGCTGACTTGCGTCCTCCCTAAGGCTTAACTGTAGGTGTGCTCACCCCCAAGACCTCACTCGGAATAGGACTGTGCTTGGAGACGGGGTCTTTAAAGAGGCGATGAAGTTAACATGTGGTCACAAAGGTGGGCCCTGATCCGGTATGACTGGCACCCCTGTAACCGGGGGATGGGGACACAGACACGCGTCCAGGGACAACCCTGAGAGGACACGGGAGATGACGGTGTCTACACACCCAGGAGAGACGACTGGGAAGGAACCGGCCCTACCGACTGCCTGATCCTGGACCTCCGGCCTGCACAGCACTGTTGTTGGCGCTGCTCCGTCGCGGGACTTTGTAACGGCAGCCGGAGCCGACCAGCACAGCCCCTTTCCCGATCGGGGTTCCACCTCAGAGCTGCAGAATGCAGGAGATGGTCAGAGAGCCCGAGTCCCTAGAGGGACAGGCCACAGCCGGCGCCATCCCGGGATCCTCAGAGGGACGTGAATTCTTACCTACACAGACGCCTGGGGGCGCGAGGCCTTCCTTTCTGCTCGACTCTCTGTTGAGAAAGGCTGAGCAGGGCTGAGCTAAAAGATCCTGCCTTAAAATGCAGTTACAGCTGGAGTGTCCAAAGCAGGTGTATTTGCATCAAAAACACTGAGCAAATGTAAAACATGGAAAAATCAACATAATTTTTCATGTGTTTCTAAAAAGTTTCTTTTCTTGGGCGCCTGGGTGGCTCAGTGGGTTAAGCGACTGCCTTCGGCTCAGGTCCTGATCCTGGAGTCCTGGGACGGACGGAGCCCCACACCAGGCTCCCTGCTCGGCGGGGAGTCTGCTTCTCCCTCTGCCCCTCCCCCTGCTCACGCGCGCTCTCTCTCTCTCTCATTCTCTCTCTCAAATAAATAAAATCTTTAAAAGTTTCTTTCTTAAAATATTAAAACCTGTCTGTCAAACGGTAAGACAAAATGGGGGCGTGGGGAGGGACTGGTAGTGGTTGTGAGGTTTCTTCTTATTATAGCAAAATGGACATAAAATGTACCGTCTCCAAACACACAGCTCAGCGGCATGAAGCACACTCACCCTGTCCTGCGAACACCCCCACCCTCTGTTTCCAGAACTTTCCATCTCCCCAAAAGGAGTCTCCATCCCCACAAAGCATGGACTCCCCACCTTCTGCTCCAGCCCTGGCTCCCACCACCTCTCTGTGCGGACGGGACTCCTCTGGGGACCTCCTGGCACTGGGGTCTGTGCATGATGTGTCCTTCTGGGTCCGGCTCCGCTCACAGCCCGTTGTCCTCGGGTCCCTCCGCAGCATGGCAGGGTCCGGATTCTTTCTAAGGGCGGATAATCCATTGTGTATGCGTGTATGAGTGTAGACCATACTTCGCTGTCATGTTCTAGAGCAAGAGGTGGGGAGAAGGGTCTCTCCAGGGCCTGAGCAGGAGGCCCTTTAGTCACAAGACAGGGAGGGGGCCTACATGCTTGTATGCTTCTCAGTAAATGTGTGTGTGTGTGTGTGAGAGAGAGAGAGAGAGAGAGAGGGGGGTGGGGACTTCTCGTGCGGCTCATAGGTCTTTCTGTGATGGTGGAAATGCTCCCTCTGTGCTTTCCACCGCGGTCACCACTAGCTACCTGTGGCTCATGAAGCCTGAATTAATTACGATGAAACTGAATGTTGAATCCCACTCCCCAGCCACCAGAGCCACACACTGTAAGTGCATAGGGGCCACACATGGCTGGTGCCACTGTATCGGACCACGTGGCTCTAGAATGTGGGGCTAGGTTTGGGGCCCTCTAGCCCAAGTGAAGGGCAGCATGGGGCACAGCAGAGATAAAAATGAAGGGAACACAAGTGTTTTATGGAGCTGGTGCCTTCCGGCAGCCTGGGGGTGTCGGGGCTGGAGAAGCAGGAGGCGGGGTAGGGGCAGAGTAAGGGCGTAGCTTTATACACAACCTGACGCGGACAAACGACACTGTGTGGCATGAAGACTTACTCCCAGGCAGTAACAGTCACGGCCAACCCCAGACGGGGGCAGCGGGGAAGGAAGGAAGGGAATCTGATGGGGGACGATTCAGTTTTCATTATTTAAAGAAGTTCTGAAGCAAATACAGCAAAATAAGAAGGCTTGGGGCACCCCAGGGTGTGCCCTTGTTAGGTTCTAGGCTCGGAATATTTTTGTAGTAAAGAGGCCTTAATACCGAGGGATTCAGAGAGCCGGCCGGCCGCCTGTTCCACCTGCTTTTGGCCAAGAAAGTCTCTGAGACGGGGAGAAGAGAGCCACGACCGCACGCGCTGCTCCCTGGGGAAATCCGTGGCTCGCACAGTGTGCAGGCCGCTTCCGTCTCACCTGGGAGAGGAAGGATCCTGGGTTGTTGCAGAGTGGACGGCTGGCTTCCCTTTGTGTCGTCATTTCACTGTAGAGCTGCAGATTTCGAGTTGTTCGGACGGCGGCCTTGCACCTGGGAGTGGCCCCTGGGGTCCAGGACGCTGCCTTCGATTGCATCTGGAAAGCTGCTGTAGGTGGGAGCTTCGGGGATGCCCCACCCGCCCTTTCCCAAACACGTGCCCCTGGGGACACCGGTACGCGCCTGGTCCCACCGCTGTTACTCACTGCGCACCTGCTGTGTGCTGGGTACTACTGCAGCGCCCGGAAAGACCTCGGGACACTGCCATCCTGTGCCCCTGTGGCCTTGTGCTGTGGGGGAGGGGATGACTGGGGCCCAGACAGGTTGGCGAGGATCAGGTGGTGCTGGGAAGAAAACTCCAGCGGGGTGAGGGGGACAGGGTGCTGCTGCTGTCCTAGATGGGCTCGGACAGGGCTTGTTGGAGGAGGTGACATTCGAGCAGTGACTTCCAGGAGGGGATGGGGAGCACTGGCGTCAGAGCTGCCATCTCAGAGGCTTGGAGGGTTCTAAGCAGGAGGGCGACACGGGCAGGTGTATGCTGTGCTCTGGTTGCCAGGGGGACGGACATGCCAGGGAGCGGGTGGGTAGGCCCCGGGCTCTGCTGGCCCCCAGCTCCTGCGAGGTACGTTTGCACTTGACTGTGTGGTTGACCCTCGGCATTCTGCTCAGCCTGGAGGGCGCTCCCCTTGTTGTCCCAGATGGGCAGCAAGCCACTCAGAGGGACAGGGCAGCTTGGCTGTCATTGTGTGGCTAGCTTTGGGCCAGAACGTGTGTGAAGGTACCAGGTGTGTGAGCACCGCTGGCTGCGGTCCCTTTGTCCCCAGGCCTGCCTGCCCCAAACCCCATCCACACACCTGGGGTCATCCCGGGTTTGCGGGACCTTCATGGGACCCGTGATGGGGCTAAAAGCTTTGACGGTACCTTCCCAGACAAAGGGACTTTCCCAAGGACCGTCTCCTTGGTGGCTGACACTTAGGAGAGTGAGGGGCGCTTGGGTCGCAAAGATCTGGGTCTGAATCGAGCACTTGACCTGTGTCACTGATCTGCAGAATTTCCACATTCAGAAACAGGACCGACGGACAGACAGACAGACATGGCGACCACTTCACTGTGGCAGTACAGGGAGAATACGCTGGTGTAGACAGAGGCCTCCGTGCCGTGCAGAGCAAGCTGGCAATAAAGCGGGTTCTCGTGACTACGAGTTTGTAGTTTCATGTTCACCGATCTGCATTTTAGTAACTGGGGGACCCCCTCATCCCTCGGTCACAAAATGCCATTCAAGTCCAGCTTCCATTGAAGAACCTTGAAGAACCATTGAAGAGCTTGCTGCCCGCACAGGTGGACTGAGAAGACCAAGGGGCTCAGGCCCTGACTTTGCCACGTCCTGTGCCTCAGTTTCCTCTCCTGCAAACGGGGACAAGGAGGGTCCCTGACGCGTTGTTAGGATGTTGTGTTATTTTGTGAAAAGTGCTGAAACCCCAGCCTGCTCCTGTAGCAAGGTCTTAAGAAACGTCAGTCACAGAAAGAATGGATGCACCATAGGCATCCAGAGCGGCCGAGGCCGCGGGCTGGGGGCCCCTGAGCACATCTGATGTCGCCGGCGTTTGTGTGTGTTTGTGGTTCTAGCACCGGGCCTCCGATGGCCTTTCCCCTCCCCACCTCGGGAGCCAGCCTCTCAACGGGACCCGCTGCTGGAATGGGTCCCGCTGTGACCCCACCGTTTCCCACGGCTGCCCTGCCCCCCAGGCCTGTCCCCCCAGCGGGGTATGGCGGATACCAGCTCCACTCAAGCCCGCCCCAGGAGCCCGCCCCGGCGTCCACCATGGCTCCCTCCTACCAGGTATCAGCCTGGTCTTTCTTTGGCTAGCACCGGATAACATTGAGGGGGCATGTGCAGCGGGCGCCCCGTACAGGCACATAGACGGGGACACGGGCTTATCTCCCTGCCCCGACAGGGAGCAGGGGATGGGCTTGTGCTCATCGGGCATTTCTGGTGCTGATGATGCCAACTTCCCCTCTGCGAGCTCCGGGACTAGAGATCTGGCCGCTGCGTTTCCACTTGGAATTGCCAGCGTGTCCCATGCCAGACATGGTCCACCCCTCCTGAGCCTCTGCCCCCCACCGCTGGGACCCCCTAATGTCAGTGGGTGTACCAGGGGCTGCCCAGCTGGCAAAGCTCACGCTGTCTGGTTCCACCTTCTTCCTACCCCCCTTACTTCTGGGACTCCCCCTCCAGCCCACCCCAGGCTCTCGCACATCCCCAGGGCTGGCCTCTGCTTTTGTCCTCACCTGCCGGTCGTCGTCCTATTCCACGCAACGCCCTGTGTGCCCCTTGGCACGGCACCCAGACCCTCCCTGAGCCCCTGGCCCCATTTGTCCCCCCCGGCCCCCTCTCCTGGCTGCAGCCGCTGTGCTCACAGCCCTCTGCTCCTCCCGCAAGCCCGCCAACCAGCTCCGTGTGGCGGCCCCTGCCTCCCGCTGTCCCTGCCCGGAGCCCCGCCCCCACGTCCGCACCTGCCGCCGGTCCCTGCACTGCTCCTCCGAGGAGCGGTCTCCGAGCTAGGCATTCCACAGAGCGCTTCTGCTCTCAGATGGTAACATTTCCACGAGAGCGGCCACATCTGTGTCACTGGTCACTCTGTCCCCAGCTCCTGAACGGCCCGGTTCAGAGCAGGAGCCCAGGAACCCTGGGGACACACACGCGTGGGGTGAGCGAGGGCACACCCTGCTCTGAGAGGCTCTCCCCCCCCCTCGTGTCGCTCTGGTAACCCCCTCGCAGGACAGTTACAGCTACGGACCTCCGACAGATGCTGGAAGCTACAGTAGCTTCGAGAACAAACAGTATTACCTGCCCGCTGCCAGCCAGCCTCAGCTCACGGCCACGGCCTGCCAGCCAGGTGTGTTTCTGCAAGGAGCCACGGGCTTTACAGGGGGCAGGGAGGGCCCCCCTCCCCGCAAGGTCACACTCCAAAGTTTGCAGATCGGCAGACGGGCTGGGGGTCTCTTCACTGTGCCTGGAAGGCTTGGGTGGGGGTGGGGGTGGGGGAGAGAGGGCGGGAAGGAAAGAAGCAGAACGAAAAGGCGAGCTAACCAGGTTTATTCCGGGAAGGCTTTCCCCACTGGAAGGAGGTGAGTTCTGCTGAGCGCCTGGAGTTTCCGGATGGCAGAGCCTGGGGTTCTGGACTTGCAGGCGGTCGTGGCCAGCAGGGGTCTGGGGAGGCCCCGGGCACAGTTATGGGGCAGGCGTGGCTCCCGCTGTCCGCCTGCGGGTTGTGGTAAAGGGTGGCTTTGCAGAGAGGTTCTGCTTGCCCTCCAGGGACTAAAGGACCTTCTGTCCAGCCCAGTGGAGGGTGCAGCCAAGCGCAGCCCCTACAGCCCGCGGCCACCGCCTCGGCAGGGCAGCCACCCGACGCCCCAGCCTTGAGCTACGCCGGGAACTACACCTACCCGCTGGCGACCGCCGCTCTGCCCATGGCCTCTGTCTCCCCGCTGCCTTCCTGTGCCCCGACCTCCTACAGCCCCACCTCTGCCCCGGACACGGGTAAGAGGCATCACTGTGTACCAGCAGGCACAGGCCGTGCCTCTCGCGACGTCCTCCGAACCAACCCGTCTCCCTATGTCTGGTTTTTCTCTCTGCCTCCTAGGACCTGCCTACCCGAGCTATGAAGCAGCAGTGCACTCGGCAGCCGGTCCTCAGGGTCCCCCACCGCTGTCCCTCCAGCTGCCACCGCCTCCCCAGCTGCCCTTCCCACTCCCCACACCCCCAGGCTCCCTGTGGGGCAGCCCCGGAAGCAGTCTCAGGGCCAGCTCTGCCACCGGCAGCCTCTCTGGAAAGCTTCTGGCGCCTCCCAAGGCGCAGAAAGCCAAGGGTGGCCCCAGGGAGCCCCCACTTCACTACTGTGACATCTGTAAGATCAGCTGTGCTGGTCCCCAGGTCAGCTGCCCTCCACACCTGCTGAGCAGGCCCAGACGACCTTCCTGGGGACTGTGCTGCCCGCCCTAGGCTGGGAGAGCCCCCTTCCCTGACCTGGCTAACCAGACATCAGGGGCATTGCCTGTCCCCAAAGGCCTGTTAGTAAACTAGCAGCGTCCAGGGCACGTCAGGTTTGCCTTTCCTGCGTGCTCGCGGAGGGCAGAGGGGCAGGCACGACACTGCCTGCTGGTGGCAGGAGCGGGGTCTTGGGGCTCCCCTTGCCTGAGCGGGTGGCGGTGGGCTGAGCCTCTTCCTCGGCTCGTGACGGGTGCAGGCACAGCTTATACAGTTCCAGGAGGTGCCTGGGGGGGGGGGGCGCCTCGATGCAGTGCCCCGGGTGGATGGAAGCCAGCGTGTGTGCGCGCGCGTGTGTAATTGGCTAAGGGAGATCCCCCAGCCACCCTCCCAGGTAACTCAGCTCGTCCTCCGGAAAGGACACGAGGTGCAGGACACTAGGGCCTGTCTTCACAGGAATCACGTGCTGGTTTTGTCGTCTTTCTGAGAGAAAGCTGGAACCCGGAGGGGTGCCTAGACCCCAGGATCGCAGGCCATCGGGGTGCGTGGGGAGACCCTGGAAGCCCCCATCCGGCCCCCACTTACCCAGGCGGCCAGGGCCTTTCCTGTCTCCTGCCGTCTCTACAGGCCTCTTGACTGAGCCTCACGCGCGCTTCTCCGCAGTGAGGCTGCGCTCGTTAAAGGGGGTTAGTTTTCTCTGCTCCCGTCTTGGCTTCTCTGCGTGGCTTTTATGCTGCATCTTGGGTTCTCGGTTCCTCTCACGGGTCCAACACCAGCCTCTGCTGATTCTAGAGCCTTCACAACACTGTGTTGCGTGCGTGCGGGATGCTCCCCAGGAAGGGGACACGTGAGTGCTGTGGGAGAGGCCGGAGCCCAGCCCTGCGCTCCCTGTCACCGGAGCAGGTGTCTGAGCTGGTCTCCTCGGGGACAGCTGCAGTGACAGGCTTTGCCCGAGCATGTCCCCACGCCTGCAGTGCACCACAGAAATGTGACCTCTTATTCCCAGCTTTTTGCTGAGGTCTGTAGCACTCTTCAGATTGGAATTTTAAAAAAAATTTTATTTATTTATTTGGCAGAGACAGAGAGATCACAGGTAGGCAGAGAGGCAGGCAGGGAGAGAGGAGGAAGCAGGCTCCCCGCTGAGCAGAGAGCCCGATGCGGGGCTCGATCCCAGGACCCTGAGATCATGATCCGAGCCGAAGGCAGAGGCTTTAACCCACTGAGCCACCCAGGCGTCCCCAGATTGGAATTTTGGTGGAGGATGTTGTAGGTTGCGGGCAGATGGAAGTCACGACTCAGACACGTCCCTGTGTCCCCAGCCCGGCTTCCCCCGTGGCAGCCAGTCTCCCAGCCAGGGTGTTGACCTTGATCGAGGCTCCTTCTTACCCTCAAGTGTGCGGTTTCACTTGTCCCCACGTGCACGTGTGTCTGGTTCGGTGTGCACTCACCCCCCGGGCGGGCTCCTGCTGATGCTGCCACTGTGCCACCACCGCCGGGACCCTGAGACTTTCGAGCACTGACCCACCCACCCCCTGCCCTGCGCCCGCTGCGTGCGAGGGTGTCCGTCCCCGGGCTCCCCGTGGCCCCTGGCAGTCCTGGTGCCTGTTCTCGAGCTATCTGTGTAGGTGGCCTCTCTCAGGACAGCCCGGTTGATCATGTAGCCTCCAGGCCAGCCCTGTGGGGCCAGGGGGAGCCCTCGGAGCTGCAGGAGCACCAGACGGGCCTCTTCCCAACGCGCCCTCTTGGTCTCCCTCTCACACGCTGAACACGTGTTGGCGGCGGGGAGTCCCGGGGCAGGAAGACCGTCGCAAACGGTTCCTCTTACTGTGAGCTTAGGACCCTCTGCTGCACGTACCGTAGGTTATCCCCTGCCACTTGCTGTGGCCTCCGGTGTCAGGGGAAGGCCTGGAGCACGGAACATGGGACCTGGGACTCGAAATGAGACTGTGGTTGGTCAAAGCCGTGGGGTCGAATGGGTGCGCGTGTAGGATGCGGGCTGCCTCCCTCGCGGCTCTAGCGGCAGCTTCCCGTGAGCGTCACTGGTCCGTCCTGCCAGGCTTTTCTCTGCCCCGCGGGCTCTTACCCGGTCTGTGTGTGTGTGTGTGTGTGCGCGCGCGCACATTCTGTGGCTCAGGTCAATGTTCAGAAGTTTCCTGAGTTCCAGTAAGTACTGTCTCCGCCCCCGGTCTGCTCTAGAACCAGCCCGTGTCACTGGCCCGTGTCACCGTGTTGGCCCGAGTCTTGGCATAGTCAGGGCGCGTGGGTTGAGCTGACCCGCTTGGAGCGTGTTCACTGCAGCTGGCCTCGTCTTGAGGGTTCCCGGAGAGGAGCATGGGTGCCACTAAGAGCTTGGTCACCTGCCGGATGCCACCCGGTATTTCGGGCATGGCGGTGCAGCCCACGGGGCCTGCAATGCACGCACCTGCTCTGGCCTGGCCCCTCCGTGTGTCAGCCGCCTTCTGACAAACGTGCCCCGTGCGATTCAGGCAGCGGATGTCCTCGTGTGGTTTCTGAGGTCAGATCCTGAAACGCCAGCATTTTCCTTCCAGGGAGGCCCTGAAGTCAAAGCAGCTCACCCATTTTTAGAGGAAAAAGAAACCTGTGGTCCAGGCTGAGCGTCTGGCCCGGTGACTGGGTTTAACAAAGGGGCACTCGAGCGTCTGCGCGGCCGGTGATGGGAGGCAGGGGCGGTTTGGGTGTCCCTGTGAGTGAACCGTGCAGGCACGTACGTACACACACACACACACACACACACACACACACACACCCGTGCGTCTCTCGCTCTGCCTGCAGACCTACCGTGAGCACCTGGAGGGGCAGAAGCACAAGAAGAAAGCGGCGGCCCAGAAGTCGGGCACCCAGGCCAGTGGCGGCCTGGGCGGGGTGCAGGGGAGGCCGCGCTGCGGGCTCTGTGCCGTGTCGTGCACAGGGGCAGATGCCTACGCCGCTCACATCCGGGGAGCCAGGCACCAGAAGGTAGGAGCCCTCGGGGCCCCACAGCCACGAGGGGGCCACCGCCAATGACAGGAAGCTGTTCCTACGGGGCGCCGGGCCATTGCTTTCCTCCGAAGGGTGTCCCCCTGCCCCCTGGACCATGGTGTGGAGCGGCGTGATGGCCTGAGAAAAGGCAGGGAGACTCCATCTCTGCCCAGGGTCTGCCCTTGCCACGCTCCCGCGGGAACTTCGTAAAAAGCAGCAGCCTTCCCAAAGGGTATTGGTAACCTGCAAGGGACTGCTTGCTTAAGGGGTGTGTGTTGGCGGCAGGAGGAAAGCCTGGTGGGACACCAGCTTTAAGCCACGTAGTTAATGGCAGAAGGATTAGGAAGGGCCCTGTCTCAGGGCCCCACACAGAACCTGCCACGCTCCTTCCTACCCCCCAGGCCTTTGCTCCCCCCCCCCCCGCCTTTGCTCCCCCCTCCCCCCCTAGGCCTTTGCTCCCCCCTCCCCCGTGGCTGGCCCTCCTCCATCTCCCCACTGCAGAGCTGGGCCACCCTCAGATCACCTTCCTAAGGGCCTGTCTTGTCCCCTCCTTCGGCCCAGCCAGAGCAGGCTCTCAAAAGCCTGAGCAAACTCAGAGCCTGCAGGGGCGAGAGCGGCGCCCAGAGGAGGGGAAGCAAGCAGGAGGAGGAGAAGTGGAGGAAGGGGAGGCACGGCCGGGCCTGGCTATTCAGGGGTGCCGACAGGAGAGCTGGGACCCAGGACGCGGGGCGTTCTGGGGTTCTGGGGCCCGGGGAGAACCTGCGGCCAGCCCTGGGCGGGGGCAGGTCTGGGCTGTGAGCGTCAGAGACTTGGAGCCGGGAGACCGTTCTGAGGCGGCTGTCCGTGAAGATGAAGATGCTGCGGCCGTGAGGTGGTCCTTCCGGGAGCGCAGCGCAGCGAACGGGGCCTGGAGGCAGGGAGGGTGTTCTAGCAGGAGCCATGCCTGCGAGCCAAGGGCGGGCTGCTGGGGCCTGGGACGGGACCTGCGCGCTCCCTCCCGCACGTTGCCGCCTGTCCAGCCACCAGATGCTCTTCCTGCCCCTCGCGGAGGTGTGATCGGGCCCTGACTGCGGGGGGGGGGGGTCTGTTCCAGGTCTTGAAGCTACACACGAAGTTGGGCAAGCCCATCCCTGCCATAGAACCCGTGCCCGGGGACTCCAGCTCGGCCCAGGCCACCCGCACCAGCCAGCCGGCCCCGCTCACCGCGGAGAGTCCCCCCGCGGGCTCTGCCAAGCCCACAGCCCCTGCCGGTCCCAGCGCGTGCACCCCGAGCAAGCCAGCACTGACCAAGAGACCGGCGGCTTGGAAGGCCACGAGTGCGGGTACGGGTCACAGCCCAGCGCCACGCCCGGGCTCACTCCTCACGCTGGGATTTCAAAGAAGCGCTGGTCCCCTTCCCTTGTGGCATGTGTGCTAACCATCCCCTCTCTCCAGAGGGCCCAGGCCCTGGATGGAGGCCGGGGTGGGGAGAGGCAGCCCCTCTCTGCCACATTCTGGCTGCCTTTGGGCCATACCCTTAGGAAGCGTGGACAGAGCCCGTGGGGCGGTGGGGGCAGGATTCACATCCCGGTGCTCAGGGTGAACAGAGTGGGCTCCGATGAATTATGTGGGTCTCAGGAAATTGAGGCGGGCTCCTGGGTCCCCCACCTGTGGCCCCACCTCCCCTGGGGGTGGCCTGCCCTGGGGGCGCGGATCGAGGGGCAGCAGCTAGGCCCCATGTAGACATACACTCTGCCGACTGCTTCAGGGCATTGCCCGTTTGCCCTCCGCCACTCTGGAAAGTAGGTTCCCCATTTGCAGAGGGACAAACAGAGGTGAGGCAAGGTCACGTACCTGGTGCTGGGCCACCTCACGCACAGTGGAGGTGGGATTCAGACCCAGGGCCGCCCCAGGCTCTGCTCTCCACCACCAGCTTTGCCCAGGAAGGGGGAGGAGGATTTATTTTAAGTCTCAGTGGCCCTGTGTTTGGAATCACCACACGACACGAACCGCAAACCGAAGAGCGGTGTGGTAACAGAGACCCGTCTCCCCTGGGGGGCCTGCCAAGGGGGCTAGCTTGACCATGACTCTGGGTCCAGCTGGAGGAGTGGGGCGGCCACAGGCTCCTCCGCGAGAGGCCTGCCACCTGGGCCTCCCTGTGGCCGCGTTCAGACGGGCACCAAAAGCTGCGTGGTGGGCTGGAGCTCTCAGCTGAGACCCAGGCTGGCGTGAAAGGGGCCTTTCAGGACAGGGGATCCGACCGCCTGACATCACGAGGGACTAAACGGGGAGCAGGAGACCTCGGTTTGCATCTCATTCCACCCTTCATGCAGGCGGGCGGGAAGCCGGCCCTGGTTTCTGGCTGGCGCAGGTTGTGGGCAGCCCCGCTCTTCCTTCCAGGGCCTTCCAAGCCGCAGGCAGTGGGCAGCAGGGCCCCAGAGGGCAAACGGGCACACCCCGCACCAGATGGGCTTGGAGGTCCACCTGCCCGAGGAGACTCCGCAGAAGCTTCTGGAAGCTGTGCCGCGCAGCCAGTGGGCCCCGGCTACGTGGAAGAGGTAACCGTGCCAGGCTTCCGCTATGTCCCGGGCCGTCGGCGTGCCCCCACTCCCCCTCTGGGCTGTGGTGAGGGACTGCAGCAGGGGTCAGGCTTCAAGATCGCGCCCCGGGTCTCCATCTGAGATGTACGCACCTGTCCACGCGCCGTCCGCGGTGAGCCACGGTGTCTTACGGAACTCACTGGAAGGTCCAGGCACTGGGTTTCAGATCCTAGAAGGCAGGCCTGAGATACATAGAGGCCTGGTATCCCTGGGCATCAGGAGCCCGTGTGCGACCTCCGTGGCCACCGCCCTGGAGCCCGGAGCCTGCAAGGCCTGTCTGGAAGAGCTTCTAGACCCAGATTTGGAAGCCTTCTCCCCGGCCACTTCCCTGCTTCCTGGGCTCCCCTCACTGGCTGAAAGGAAGTGGGCGCGTCAGCACTTCTTCTGGTTGTGTTCAGCCACTTTTGCCCCCCCAGATAAGAGCCCCGCCGGGGAAGCCCTGGCATTTCGTAGTTGAAGTGATGAAGCCTCAGGGGGCACGGCAGGGCCTGTGATGGCTGCAGCCCAGGACAGAGCCGAGGCAGGCGCTCTGTGGACAGGCAGCGGGTGTCTGCACCCCTGGGAGGGGAGTGGGCGGAGGAGCGGGACAGGACAGTGGCCGAGGGCAGCTGGGGCACCGGAGGGTGTGTTGGTGACATGCTTTTGGCTCCCCCAAAGCCCGCTTGGTAGGCGGGACACCAGCGCGCAGGCCTCCCGGGACGGTCCGGTGTCCCCAACGGGACGGGGGCTGTGCCCCTGCCTGGGGAACCGGGCGCTCTGCGTGGGTGGCGGCCGGCTCAGCAGGGCGCTGTGTCTCAGGTGCGCAACGAGGAAGGCAAAGTGGTCCGGTTCCAGTGCAGCCTGTGCGAGTGCAGTGTCGGGAACGCCACCGCCAGGGACACGCACGTGAGGGGCCGGCGGCACCGGCTGCAGTACAAGGTGTGCAGGGCTGGGGGGGGATCTGACCGCCAGGTTTCCTGCACCCCGTCCCACGCCCCTAACAGGAGCTCCGGGTGCTGGGGGCCTGCCCCCATATTCCCTGGAGACCGTGGCAGACCCGGCCCCGCCTGGGATCCCCATGGCGTCTCTCGCCTCCGGACCCACCTGTTGCCGGAGGGTCCCTAAGCACACGGAACAGGCTCACAGATGCAGCCGAGATGGGGTATGGGGGCAACAGGGGAGCCTGGGGGCCAGAGGTCATGCCCCAGGGGCCCCTGCTGCAGCAGGGTGACCGTCCTCTGGGAGCTGTTCCTGCGAGGGGCCCGGGAGACGGGTGCTGAGACCCCCAGCACCAACAGGACCTTGGCTGGGCTGCTCTACTCCCCAGCCGGGGTTGGCTGTGGGCCCTTCGGCCCCGTGGGCTGCACCGGAGGAGGGGCTGAGAGCCGCCTCCCCCGGCCCCGTCTCAGGCTCGCGGGGCGGTGGGACGAGTTGTCGCGTGCACACCCCTCTTCTAGCTACTCCGTTGGGGTGTCACTCACGCGCTACACAGTTCACCCACGTCTCTCGAGTTCCAGAACATTCCATTACCCCAGAGAGAAGCCTCATCCCCATTCGCAGTCACCCCCAGCCCCCGGCCCCCACGAGCCCCCTTCCCAGTCCGCAGACCAGTCTGTTCTGGGCGTGTCACCCGCATGGACTCACACCCTGTGTGGCCTTCTGTGTCTGGTTCCCTTCCTGCGTGTCTGTCCCCTGGGGAGCGCGTGGGGGCCTCGCTCCTGCTCATGGCCGAGGGACACTCCTGTGCGTGGGGGCACACTGTGTATTGGTCCTTCCATCGATGGACACGTGGGCCGTTGGCAAGAGCAAAGGCCCCCTAGACAGCGCTGCGTTCGGGAACGATGAGGGACTCACCGTAAACTACGTTCCACGGGAGAATCTGCGACGCCCTTGAAAATGTGGATCGCTGGGTCTCACCGCGTTTCCGCTGAGTTGGCTTGATTCGAAATACGCGCTTGACGTTGGCTCTACAGCGACCCATCCGTGGCCAGCGAGGGCGTCCACAGTGGGGCTGGATTTCCTTCTTTCCGGGCTGCTGTGTTGCGGCCGCGCCCCCCCGCGGGAGCTCCCTGTTTCGTGGGTCCCTGGAGCGGCCAGGCTCTGGGGGATGGAGCCCCGTTGTGGAGTCAGCCGGCAGGAGGCCGTGGGCGCTGGGGGCTCCTGAGGCTCCTGGCACTTGTCGAAAGGAAGGTCTCCCATCTCACAGCCCTTCCTGCCCTTTCCAGAAAAAAGTGAACCCAGACCTCCCGATCGCAGTGAAGCCCAGCCACAGAGCTCGGAAGCTTCTGGAAGCCAGGCTGAGGAAGCAGAGGCAGCTGAGCAGGCAGCAGCTGGAGGAGATGCGGCGCTGGTATGCGGGGAATTAGGGGTCCCTGCCGGGCTGCCCCCACCCTCCGCTCGCTTTCGGGCTTGAGGACCCAGGAGCTCGCCCCTGCAGTGTGGGCAGGGACACCGCCCTCGGGGGAGACGGTCACGCAGGACAGCACAAGCCCGCAGCCGTGGAGCAGGGCTCTGGGCTCCCGTTCACAGGGAAGCCCCGGGTGTCTGTGCGCCCTGACCCCGGCGTCCCCTGACCACCGGCATATCTGTCACGCCTTCCTCCACCCTCTGGAGCAGTTGGAAAGCGTTTTCCGATGCCGTGTCTGATCGACGGAAGACCTGGGCAGCGTCTGAGCTGGGGAACAAAGCTCAGGACAGACCTGGGGCTGCCGTCACCCGCTCCTTCCCCACCTGTTGCCCTTGGCCTCTGTCCCCCGGGCCCGCATCGCCTCAGTCTCCCTGGGCCATGGTGGGTGTTGGGGCAGGCCCGTGTCATGGGCCCTGGGGGCCCCGTCAGGTGGAGGCAGCGCTCTCTGGTGGTCCTGGAGCCCCAGCCTCGCTCAGCCTCTGGACGAGGCACGCTTCTGATGCGACAAGCCCAGGGGTCCCGCAGCCGCTTCGAGCAGCTTTTCCCCCTGGGTCCCTGCAGGCGCCAGGAGCTGTGCAGGAGGCGACTGGAGGAGGGGCCTCAGGCCCCCGATGAGCAGCCTGGACCCTCTTCGCCCGACCAGCACTCTCCTTCCCTCGCCAGCAGGCCGGGGGCACCGCCCGGCTCACCTCTGGTGGGTGGTGGCCTTGTCCTCGGGCCAGAATGCCTCCCGCTGTGGAGGCCCCACGGGCAGCAGCCTTCTCGGGCCCTCCCTAGAAGGACCCAAATCCCTGACTCCTCCAGGAGCGAGGAACATGGCTCTGAGCCACGACCCCCGAGAGGTGCCCGGGGGTGGGCGCTGGCGGGGCCTGAGGGTCACAGCCCAGCCCTGTCACTGGTCACCAGTAGGAATCCCAGGCCCGGGCCCCGTCACCGGCCACTGGAGTTCCCTTGGCTCCCAGGCCCAGGTCACCACTTCCCTCCGGAGCCCTCGGCATCCGTCCGTGCAGGCTGGGCCCGGGACTGGATGGGAGCCTCCCGTTCCCACCTTGCTGGGGGGAGGCGCCCCGTTGAATTGGCTGCAAAGCTTCTGGCTCCGAAATGGAAGGACGTCACCAAAGGGGAGCCCGCAAGCCCCACGCGGCCCCACATTCTCGCCAGTCCACTGCCTCGTGGGTCCCCGTCCTTCCTTCGCCTGGCTCTCTGCTGCCCCTTGCCTGTCACCCCCAAAGCCAGCCTGACTCTGGGGGCTTCACAGGGCCCCCTGCTGCATGTGCCATGCCTCAGCGGGGCTGACGCTCACCTTGTCCCCTGCGCGCCCGGTGCCCGCGGCCTCGCCGCCTGCTCACGACCAGCCCGCCTTTTCCTGCAGTCCGCACGGCGGCCGGAGTCCAGCGATGACCGGCACGTCCTGTGGAAGCACGCGGCCATCTACCCCACGGAGGAAGAGCTCCTGGCCGTGCAGAAGGCCGTCTCCCACTCGGAGCGCGCCCTCAAGCTGGTGTCCGACGTGCTGGCCGAGGAGAACTCTGGAAGCCCAGTGCACGCGGGCGGTGAGCACAGGTATTGGGGGGTCACTCTCCGTTCCCCAGGCCCCAGGCCGACTGAGCGGGGCAGGGAGGCCCCCCGGGTGGAGGGTTGGGGTTCTGGACAGGACGTGGCTGGCGGGGGGCGAGGCGCCTCACTCTGATCGGCTTTGAGCTCTCCGAGGTCCCTGGGACTTCCCAGCCTGCGGGCAGAACATTCCCCAAATGGACGCTTCCTATCGAAGGTGCATCTAGAAATGTTCCTTGTGAAGGGGGAACCGGGCTGTTTCTCATCTGCGAATGGGAGACCGAGGGTGATTCTCTTCTTCTGAGGGTCAGTGAGGTCCCCGAGTGGGAGAGCCCCTGAGCGCCCGCGTGAGTCACTGTTACAGTCACTGTGGCTGTTGGGGCGCGGAGGCCTCTCCACCTGGGATCTGGACAAAGTCTGTTTTCCAAGTCCTTTCTCTCTGGGTGGCCGCCCTTGTATGATGCTCGAACACGCTGTGCAGCTTACGTCTCAGCCACGCTGGTGGGGACCGTTCTGGGGCACGGACGACCTTGTGTGCCCATCACCCCGGTCGGCCTCCGCTGCTGGCGGAGATCCGTCCTGCTACAGTCCGTGCGCCCCTGCCCCTGCCTGGCACCCCCATCCCGCACTGCCCGTCCCCGGGGCCCCACCTGTGCTGGACAGCGCACGCGTAGGCCAGAGGGGTCCTGCTACGACCCTCCTTTCGCAGCCGGCTGGTGCCACTCAGCTCCTTCTTGTTAGCACAGTGTCTGCGCCCTGGGGGAGCGCACGTGTGCCCTCGGGTGCGAGCTCCCCTGGCCTTCCCTGGGAGAGGGCCCCTCCTCCACCTGCGCGGTCATAGAAGCGGGGGTGCACCCAGCCCCCACCGGCGCCCTCGCGCAAGGTGCAGGGTCCCGTGCCAGCCAGTCGCGGGTGTTGTGTGTGCACGCCCACGGCGCTCAGCCCAGCCCCTGCAGACTCCTGCGGTCCGGTGACCACAGGTCGGCCTCCACGAGGCGCATCCCAGAGCCGCCCCTTCACGGCCCCACACGGCCCCTCCCCAAAACCTCCCGAATGCCGTGTGCTCGGAGAAACAAAACCGGCCTCCTTCCCCCAGCTTTCCCGTGACGTTTCCATCCCATCACGTGTGTGGTGGCGGCCCAGAGGCCAGGAGCTGGCCCCAGAGAGCGCGGGCCCCTGTTCTGACATGAGAGAACCGCGGCACGGTCACGCTGGAGCAGCCCGCACCGGCGCCAGGAAAGCAGGCTCCACCAGGATCAGACTGTGGGTTCGGGGCTGTTTGGTTTCACAGTGGGTGTGAATTGAGATCCAGGTTGATCGATAGCCTCTGAGTGTCCCGTCGGCAGCCCGCCCCCCACTCCCGCCCCCTGCCCTCTGCCCTCCCTGGTCCTTGCCCCAGTCCAGCCGTCTCCCGTCTGCGTGATGCCGGTGACCTCCTGGCCCGGTCCTCTGGGGGGGCACTGGGCTCCAGCACACATGGTGCAGAGGCCGACAAGAAATGCATAAATGGGGGCTCTTCGGGGGCTCCGTGGGTTAAGCATCTGAGTCTTGATCATTTCAGGGTCGTGGGTTCAAACCCCAAAGCTCCTCACGTGCAGCCTACCTAAAAAGAAAAAAGAAAGAGAAATACATAAATGAATTTTAAAACAAAAAAAACCCCAAACCAAAAACAGCTCCTCCTCTCCCCAGGAGTGTCACAAAGCGAGCAGCAGCCACTCCTGGAGCCGCAGGGTGAACGTCCCCAGGCAGAGGGCCCAGCGAGGGAGCAGCCTCATGGGGCTGGAGCACAGGGACCAAGGGAGACTGGGGGTCAGGTTGAGAGAAGCTGGGGTGGCCCCCACCTCCCCCCTGCAGAGGGGCAGCACCGGGAGGGGCCATGGGGCAGAGGCAAGCTCAGGCTCCCACTGCGGCGAGCTGGCCTGGGCTTCAGAAGGGCAAGCAGGGGCCCGGGTCAGGGTGCTGTGGGGCAGGGCCTGAGGGGAGCGGGCAGGTTCCCGGCCAAGGAGCTGAGGTGCGGGGCACAGTGACCTTGGAGACGCTAAGGAGGACACAGAGCCCAGGGCCCCAGCTGGCTGAGACCAGGGGCCACGGGGATGGCCATTGGTGGCCTTCCTCAGAATGTAGATTATCAGGAAGGAGTAAAAACCAGCAGTCCTTACTGGGCATGTGCAACTTGGTGGGCTTGTCCCCAGGGGCGTAGGCCCATTTCACAGATGGGGAAACTGAGGCAGAGGCCCCGCAAGGAGCCTGTGAGCGCAGGAGCAGGGGGACCCTGGTGGCGGCCCCTTCTCCCGACCCCTTTCCCCTACGAGTCTCACACATTTGCTTGTCTTGACAGTGGTGGCTCCCCCTCTGCGCGGGTCCTGAAGGGCGTGATGCGGGTTGGCCTTCTGGCAAAGGGCCTTCTGCTGCGGGGGGACAGGAAGGTGCGGCTGACCCTGCTGTGCTCGCAGAAGCCCACGCGTGCCCTGCTGCAGAGAATCTCGGAGCACCTGCCCCAGCAGCTCCCGGTAAGAGCCGCGTGGCCCAGGCGGCCGCCAGATGGGATGGCCTTGTTTCCAGGTGACTCGAAGAAACAAGAGTTGGGCTGTTGGACCCAGACTGGGTTGTTTTATAGAAAAGTTCCCGAGATAGCGAACTCCGGGGTTCCTTTATAAAGCGAGTCTAGGGTAAAAGAAAGGAGGAAACTTTCCCGTCTCTGCAGATGCCGACTTACCAGTCGTTACAGGGGTGAGTGGAGCTGAGCCCAGCCCTGTGAAGACCCGTTTGGGGACTGTGGGAGAGACCTGGGCTCCTTTTCTCTGGACTGTTCTGGGACGATCTCAGCAGAGACCGTGATTGGCAGTTTCCTGGGGCAGGGGGGGTGGCCGTGCGTTCTCCTTCCTGGTGAGTCTTTTTCTGCATCCCCAGAAAATCCAGCACTGGGGGCCGCACAGACCCAAGTCCCCCCCCCCCAGGGCCCCCACTCTGGTCACGAGCAAGCTGACATCCAATGTGCCACTAGTGAAGAAATGGAAGTCAGATGCCAAGACAGGAGCACTGGCAGGGACAGGGGAGGCACATCAGACAGGATGGGGGGAGCCGCGTGTCCTGATAGGAATGGGGCCCTCTAGGTGGGAGCTAGAGACTGGGGGAGGCCTTGAAAGATGGGGGAGCAGTGGTCCATGTAGAAGGACCTGCATTTGTGGGGGCCTGGATCACACCAGGCCTGAAGGCCATATAGGCAGGTAGGCCTGCGTTTCTCAGGGAAGTGGGAAGGCAGGAGGGTTTTGAGCAGAGGAGTGACACACCCCCACTTGGCTGATTTAAATACCCCTTTTCATGGCTCAGTTGGTTAACCCTGGACTCTTGATATTGGTTCAGGTCATGATCTTGGGGTCAGGGGATGGAGCGCCACGACGGGCTCCATGCTCAATGGGGAGACAGCTTGAGGCTCACTTCCTCTCCCGCCCCTGCTGCTCCTCCCACCCCCACGCTCGCAGATGTGTGCATCAGCTCTTTATTTATTTGAGAGAAAAATCACTAAAAATCGATTTAAATAAATCAGTAAGCACCTGTTTCCTTCGCACGCATGGCACGGTGGTTTCCGCTAGCTACGGCAGGGCTCTGTGTGTGGCTCAGACGCAGCCTCACAAAGGCAGGCCAGGCTGTGGCTGAGCTGCCAGTGCCCCACCCCCCCAGTGGCAGGAAGCATTTCACCCCAGAGTCTGACTTAGGCACCCCCATGCCGGCCAGGTGGGGAAAGATGGCTTAGCCAGGGCAGAGAGCATTTCTAGGGGTGTAGCGACAGCTGCCTAGAGCTCCACGCAGCTCGGGGGCGCCCTGGCCAGGCATCTCAGAGACTTCAAAATAAGGCAAGGTACGCCATAAGGCCTCTCTGAGCAGTGGGCACTGGACCATGTGCCTTGGTTCTAAAGTCTCCTGGAAGGGCCTGCCTGTGAGGGTGACCCCTGAAGGGTACCCCCAGTGAGGGCCGGGGTGTTCCTGGGCCCCTGTGGCAGGTGATGGAGGGGGCCTGGGTCTTGCCTGGAGGCCAATCGCTGAATGGGTTTTCCCCATTCTCCCCTGCTGTGCCCAAATAATAGCTTGTTCCACTGGCAAAGTCACCTTGCTGTTTTCACTTAGCGTCTCTAGGGTTCAACCCCCTGTGCATATTTAAGGAGCCTCATTGCGTTATGTGACTGACGAACATTTCATTGCTGTCCATCCAGAACTTGAGGCACCCCTCTGTGTAGTTGGACATTCAGGTCATTTCCAGTGAGCAGGTAACCTTGTACACATGTGAGAGCTTATTCCAGGAGCAGAATTGCTGGCCAAAGACCTGAGGCCAGATGCTTCTGGTAAATGTTGCCAGATCAGCCTCCACCAGCAGATTATAGATGGCTGGGTTCGCCAGCCCAGCTGTGCCCCCAGACTGCTGATGTCTGTTCTCCCAGGGGACAGTGGTACCTCGTTATAGTTTTAATTGGTTCTCTCTTACCATGGGAGAAATTTGTGTTGTTGCATAAAGAGGGTCATTTCTATTTCTTTTCCTCAAGCTACCTGTTATGTCGCACACCAGTTTATTTTTTTAATTGGATTGCTGGCCTTGTTGTTGATCTGTGGGCGTACTTTACATATGAAGGCCCCTACATACTGGGTTTGTTATCTGTGCACGTTGCTGTGTAGGTGTGCTCCTGCAGGGTCGGGGCTACATGTAAATCCTTTGCCAGTTCCAGGCCCCCAGCACAGGGCCCAGCCCTCGACTGTATCCTTGCTCGTTTACCCGTGGTTCTCAGCTGGGGTGACATGGACTCAGGTTGCATTCGCCCTTCACAGATGGTGACAGAAGACAAGTACGAGGTCTCCTCTGACTCCGAAGACAACATCATCATTTCCTCCTGTGAGGAGCCTGGAATGAGGGTCTCTGTGTCAGTCACCTCGCCCCTGATGCGGGAGGACCCTTCCATGGAACAAGGTGCAGCCAGGCCTGTCTTCCAAACTTGTCATTCTCGAACTTTCTTCACGATTGTTTTGTCTAACATTCTTTAAGTCAGTTCATTTTTGTCACTTAAATTTTTCAAGAGGAGCACCCTTGAACCATTGGTGGAAAAGGTTACCAGTTGTCATAGTTATATATAAAAAAAAAAATACCGGGGATAGAAAAACATTGTTAAATTCTAGTTGAAAGCCCCGTTAGGCTTTGCTCAGACACATGAACAAGGGGCAGACTGGGCACGTGGGGAAATGTGAGTGGTCCGAGGCCGCTGAACGGGGCTGGCCGGAGGGAACCCCCGCTGTGTCCCTCCCCCGGGAGGGTCCAGGGCTGGCTGTCACTGGAAGGGAGCTTCGAAAGCCCCTTCTCGCAGACACACCCCTGCTGGCCCCATCTCAGCCTGAAGGAGGGGTTGGTCCGGGACATTTATGCACAAGGGCCACTCCGTTCCATCGCCTGACCTCTGTCTGTGCTCCAGGGCCTCCTGGAGCAAGGAGGTGGGTGTGCGGTCATGGTAAGGAGGCAGGAGAAGGTGCGTGAGTCGCTCCCAGACTTGGGGCCTTCTCCGTCAACGATGACACCTGTTAGCATCTGACCCACTTTCTCCCTTGCCGTGATGCACTTGGAAGTGCCTGGAAACCTGGCTTCATCCATAGCTTTCCACCTGAACCGTAACTTGCTCACCACGGGACGGCAGAGGGAGAGGATTTGCAGAGAAATAACTTCTCTGGTCCTTGCGGTGTCCTGGAGGAAAGGCAGTCCGGAGCCCTGGACCTTCCAGAGACCCAAGGGCTGGGGCCACACGGCCCAGTGAGGCGGGAGGAGGAGGGGGGAAGGGCGCCGTGCCCACATCCTCTTTCCTCCTAGAGGGAATGCAGGTGCCTCCGCCCGACCCAGGCGACGTCCTGAGCCGGGAGAAGAGCCTCCGGGCGCTGGCCGCCCTCCGCCACGCCAAGTGGTTCCAGGTCAGGGGACAGGGGCGGTGGCATGGGGGCTCTGCCCTGTTGCTCAGGGGAGTGGGCTCGGCATACAGCCGGGAAGGGCAGCCATCTGCACGGCATGTCCCCGGCTGGCCTGTGTCGCCCTGCCCAGCATGAACCGACACTCGTGTCAGGAGCGTGGCCAGAGAGCTCGCGGCTCGGGGCTGGGGCTTCCGCGGCCCCGGATCCACCCGATGGCGGCTACTGGGGGCTCCGATGGGGCCCGTTCGGTCGGTGTGGGGTCTCTTGGGGAAAGGACTCGGCTCCCAGCTGCCACGCTGGAGGCCAGCCGGTCGGTGCCCCCCCCACCCACCGGAGTCCCTCCTGGGCCTGGCTCACAGCCCTGAGCGTCCGCCCTTGTGCCCGGGGCCCCGTACACGTGATTCCCTGACCCGATGCTGTACTTTTTCTCCCAAAGGCTCGTGCCAGCGGCCTGCAGCCGTGCGTGATTGTGCTCAGGGTCCTCCGTGACCTCTGCCGGCGTGTGCCCGCCTGGGGGGCCCTTCCGCACTGGGTAAGGCACCAACGCGGGCCTTGTTTAGCCCGAGACACATGCCCCCCGCTTCCCATGGCTGGGCTGTCCAAGCGCCTGAGCAGCGGCTCCTAGTGCCCCCCTCCCAGCCTCCACTCCCTGCCCCGTGTGCAGCGGGGACAGGGTCTTGACACGAGGTCCATGCTGACACCGAGAGGAGTGGTTTCCCTCTAAGTCTAGAAGCGCCCCCAAGACCATGCGTGTCCCTGCAGGACCCCTCCAGGCAGGGCGGCTCCCTGGGGCGGGGGGCACACCAGAGCAGCTCGGTGGGTCATTGGGATCCCCAGCTAAATGCACGAGGGTCCCAGAGAGCGGTTCTTTTAACCCTTGGGATGCTGGCCCGCGGTGTTTGCATGCCTGGGATTAGCTGAGGAGTCGGAGAAGTGGAGAGCGAGGTCATCTGTGCTCAGCCAGGCCCCGGGGAGGGGAGGCTCCAAGGGTCCCCCTTTGTTGCAGAAATTCAAGGGGGAGTGGCCGTGAGGGAAGGAGCTCGGGGTCCCCTGGAGACCCTGCCCAGCCCATCCTTGCTGCTCTCACTCCGGTTCAGCTCTCCCCCAAGTCACGGTGTCTCTCCTGTCCCCACACTGCCCAGGCCATGGAGCTGCTGGCGGAGAAGGCTCTGAGCAGTGCGTCGGGGCCCCTCAGTCCTGGGGACGGCATGAGGCGTGTCCTGGAGTGTGTGGCCTCAGGGACACTCCTGGCAGGTCAGTCCCCCGGCCGGGGAGCCCAGAGCACGAGAGCGCACTTGGGAGCCCCGTTCAAGGCAGACAGGAGGACTGGCGGACAGACCCACAGGCTCCAGGGGAGGCACGTGGACGCACCCACGGAGGAGAGCGGGGCGTGGGCAGGGGCCCGCCCTGGGGCAGCACGGCCCTGGTTTTCGGGGGGCCCTCCTGTCCTTTCTGGAGCGCCCCGGGAATCTTGGCGAAGGAAAGGGCCGGGGTAATGCGGATAAAGGGCCGCAGGCAGGGGTGTTCACGCCGTGTATTTTCCACCGCCAAGGGGAGACCCCACACCGCCCCGCGGTTGAAATGTTCGATGCAGAAAGGGAGTTCCCGGGTTGTTTCAGTGACGCAGGATGGTAGCAGGCTAAGAGAGTGGAAGCGAAGCAGTGACCCATCCGTGTGGTCACACAGTGTCAGGGGTGCAGGGACCCCGCGGTCGCGGCCGCCTCTCACGGGCTGCTCTCTCCTTTGCTGCTCCCACCGCCCCTGGCCAAGACGGGCCCGGGCTCCAGGATCCCTGCGAGAGAGACCAGAGGGACGCCCTTGGGGCCATGACACGGCAGCAGCGCGAGGACCTCACGGCCAGTGCCCAGGTGGGACAGCAGCCCCGGTGACTCTGCAGGAGTGGGCGCGGGGGGTGGCCCCCTGTCCCCCCCCCGCCCCCCTGCAGCATTGGGCAGCCTGTGGGTGACACGACTACTCCTGGGGGCGGGGGGGGGGGGCCCAGCTCAGGGGGCGGGGGGGCCCAGATCAGGAGGCGGGGGGCCCAGATCAGGGGGCGGGGGGCCCAGCTCGGGGGCGGGGGGGGGGGGCCCAGCTCAGGGGGCGGGGGGGCCCAGCTCAGGGGGCGGGGGGGGGGGCCCAGCTCAGGGGGTGGGGGGCCCAGCTCAGGGCCGCGCACCCGGGGCCCCGCTGGCTGGCACTTTTCCCCTGTGCCCCCCCGAGGCGCCCCCCGAGGCCCACCTGCCCGTGCTGTGCCAACACCCAGCCGTGGCCTCCAGCGCGACTGGCCCGCCAGCCCCGAGCGCCCGGCTGTGGGGTCCCTTTTGTTGCGGGGGTGTTAGCTCTCCCAGCGGCCCGGAACCCAGAGCGGGCCTGACGCTCACGACGCGCCCCAGACCGGAAGCACCAGGTTGCTTGGGATCTGACTGGGCTCTGAGGCAAACGGAAGATGCAGGGTTTGGGGTCCCCGTAGAGGGGCGGGCAGGGGCTGATGCCCCGAGGGGTGACCTGGCAGTGTCCTGCCCTCCGCTGACCCCAGGGAAGCCCCCTACCTCTCTTCTGCGGTCGTGGGAAGCGCCCAGAGCCCAGGCGGCGATGTGGGGTGCCAAGGGGTGGGGGTTGCTGACCCGCTGTCTGCCCCCAGCACGCCCTGCGCTTGCTGGCCTTCCGGCAGATCCACGCGGTCCTGGGCACGGAGCCTCTGCCGCCCCCCAGAAGCCGGCCGGGGCCGCGTTTCCGCAAGAGGCTGCGGGAGGCGAGTGCGGCCCCCGAGGGTGACGTCCAGAGGAAGCAGGGCCGGCCGGGCGAAGAGGGGCCCGCGTGAGCAGCCTCACCCCTGCGTGTGAGTCCCTGGATTCATCCTGACGTCGGACCGTCGTGTTTTCTCCATGGGTTTCTTTAAAAACACTTGTGTTTCAGTCCTCGGTGAAACCCTGTTATCAGGGCGTGAGAGCCACGGGGGGCCGCCCCCTCCCCACCCCGCAGCCCCTGCCTGTGTGGGTTTCCGAAGTGTTTCCTTTGGATCCCGCACTGTTCATGCCCTTGAAATCCTGCCGAAGGGCCTTTCTGGCTGGGGAGGCAGGCCAGGGAGAGCAGGGGGCTGGGGGCCCACCCTGAGGGCACAGCCAGGCCCCCAGCCTAGAGACCCCCCCAGCTGCCAGAGGTCTGCAGGGCCTGAGCTGGGTGGTGTCTCTCCCGCTCTTGGACCCTCAGGGAGGGTGCTGGAGCCCAGCGGTGGTGAGGCCGCGGGCTGGGCGCTCCCCTCGCCCCCCAGAGATGTCCGTGACCCACAGCCTGCCCTGACCCCGTACCGACGAGCGCCTTCTAACACCGCTGTCTGCCACTTTGCATTCAGGCCTGGGCTCTGCCCTCGTTCCCACTCGGGTGCGGCCGATGCAGGCCCAGGGCTGGGCCTGATGGGCGTGGGGGCACCCCCAGCCTCCGCCCCGATGCGGCCAGACTCCCTCTCTGCCGCGGTGTTTTGCCCAGCTGCCGGGTGACCCTGAAGAAGAGCCCATCTGGGCTCCATCGATCCCTTCGGTTCCATTTCTGTGTTTAGGGGATGGCGGGAGCGTGGCTCCGCGTCTCATGTGCTGCTGGAGCCGCCCGAGAGCTCGCAGGGGCGGGGGCAAATAAATCGTGTCTGTTGGCGTGGACTGTGCTCTCTTCCCTCAGGGTGCAGGTACCCCTGCAGGCCCTCCCGCCTCTCTCTCTGAGCCTCGGGGCCACAGGTGTGAGCATTGAGGAGAAGGCCGAGGAGCTGGGCTGCCCGGAGGCTGCACCCCGACATGTGGGTCCCTCGGGCCCTCCCCACACCAGTGTGCCCTGGGGACCCCACCCGAGAAGCAGTCATCTCGCAAGTGCCCCACGGCTGCTCAAGGAACCCATTTTGGCCTGGTCCCTGAAATGAACAGTGGGCCCCTGAGTGGGAAGGTGGGGGGCCTGGAGGGCTTCCCGGAGGAGGAGGTGGTGGTTTAGCTGAATTGGGGTTGGGGGTTTTCCACCAGCAGGGCCCCTATGGAGGGTTCCTTGGAGTTTTCCCAAATGCTCATTGCAAACCTCAGGAGGGAGGGGGCGGTTCACACGGGGAGCTTTGGTCCCAGGCTGAGCCGACAGCTTCAAGCCCCCGAGGTGTCCCCAGGCAATGGCACAGGTGACAGCGCAGAGAGCAGAGAAGAGGAGGCATGGGGAGTGACATGTGTCAGAGCATGGGCTGGTGCACAGACCAGGGCTGAGAGACGCCAGGACCCCCTTCTCAGAGCTGGGCTGGGGACTGTCAGCGCCTCGTGCTGGCGAAGCCTAGCCTTATACTATCCAGGCCGTCATCTGCTGCAAGCCGGAAGCAGCCGGCCCCTGTCTAACCACTGCTGTCTCCTGGGGAGGGCGGGCCGCTCCTCTCTGCCTCTGGAGCCCTGGGCCTCCTTCCTGGGCAGAGGGCCCCGGCCCCCCTGCCTCCTGTGGGCACTCTGACAACACCTAGGAGTTGTCCTGCCCGCAGCCACGGATGGGGCACAGGGGAGGGTCCCGACCTTCTTCACTTCCTGCGGCAGATCTTCACCGCACCCACCCCCCTGCATCTGTCCATGGCTCTGCCATTCAACCAGCTCCCCAGGCTCACCACCACCACCGGGGAGTCCTCCCAGGTTCCTCTGTGCCCCACTTCTGCCTGCCATCACGGTGACCCATCTGCTGCTTCAATCCTCCGGCAGTAGGAGCTCAGGATAAAACCCCAAATTCCGACAAAGCCCCACAAAAGCCCATCTGCCACCCTCTTCCTCCGTAATTCCACTTCAGACCCACCAGCCCCTGCTGTCCTCAGACCAGCCAAACCTGTTCTCGCCCCAGGGCCTTTGCACATGCTGTTCCCGCTACCTGGTAAGCTCTTCCCTGACCTATATGGCCAGCACCGCCTTCCTTCCCTCGGGTCTCAGCCCAGACGTCGCCTCCTCGTAGACTCCTTGAGCACCTCACCCTGTCACGTAACCATGTTCGTCTTCTGCTCACCACACACCACTGGTTGCCATCCATGCGTTCCCTGCCTTCCCCCAGGGATGGGAACTCTGTGGGCAGGGAATGCATCCGCTTCACTCGCTGTGGTATCCCTGGGTCTAGAACCTCCCGAGTACATAGCAGTCACCCAATAAATGTGTGAACTGCTCGAAGCCGCGCTCTGACACCCAGAGAGGAATCTCACTGTCAGAGGAGCGTGCCTCCCGCCTGAGAGGACGCTGTTTGTTGCCATCTTATCCCAGGAGACCGTTGTCATGGTTTGGGCGAGAGGCTTCAGCGAAGGCAGGGGCAACAGGAGGAAGGGGAGGGAGGATGGCCTGGCCCCCAGGGCGAGGACTTGGCGGCCGCGACCATCCCACCTGCACCTCCGTGGAAAGCCGCGCGTCCCCGCTGCTATGACCCGCACGCGGTTCCCAGCAGGGGCAGCTCTGGGAAACCCCGTAACCCACGGTTCGCTGGTCCCCACTCCTGGCTCCTGGGGAAGACAGTATCTTCACCACCGAGTGGTCTAAAACCAACCCTGTTGACAGGGAGTTAAATCTTTCCCCCCCTAGCAACTCCAAAAAAATAAAAATAAAAATCAAGCAGTTGGTTAGCGAAGCCTTGGGTCCAGATGGATGAAGCGTCTGGGGGAACGGAGCTCCCTGCAAGCCCGAAGAGGGGTCGCTTCTGATCTTCCCTCTCCAGCCGGGCCCCCCACCGGCGGAGGACCCGGGAGCGAGCCGCCCCGCGCAGGCGGGCAGGAGACCGGGAGACCTGGGGCCACGGGCCGCTGGCCGGGAGCCCGGTTGCTAGGAGACGGTGAGTGTGGGAGCGGTGACGCGGCCGCGTGGGCGGGGCTGCAGCCGGGCCTGGCGCGCCGCGCAGGACGGAACCGGCGGCCACACGTGCCACCCCGCTCCCGCTCGGAGGGCTGCGGGGAAAGCCCCCCGCGTCCTGGTCTGAAACCCCCCGCTGGCCGAGGCAGCGTCTCCGCAGGCTTGGCTGCTCGGGTTGCCCTGGGGTGGGGGCGGGGGCGCCTCCGAGGTCTCCCTGGACGCCTGTGGCTTGGCTGACCCGGAGACTTGCCGAGCGGACCGGCCAGAGGACGCGGGTCTTTCCTGCGGTGGAGAAGGCGGCCTGGGCGGGGGTGAGGAGCGAGCCAGTGCCCCGTTTGTCCGGCCAGAAAGAAAGCTCTGGGAAATACGAAGGTATTTACAGCGCGATGTCACCGCAGCGGTGTCCCCGCAGGCCACAGGGCGCACGTGCCCCACGTGCCCGTCAGCAGGTGGATGGACACGCTCGGGACAGTCCACCCAGACTCTGGAAGAAAGGAGGGACCCTGACCCCTGCCACGACGCGGAGGGACCCCCGAGGACACGGGGCTCAGCGAGAGGAGCCAGACCCAGAAGGACCCGTCCCTCCCGCAGGTCCCCACTCCCAGGAGGGCCCCAGAGGAGTCGCGTCCACACAGACAGGAGAGGGTGGGAGCGGGGGCTGGGGCAGGGGTGGGGCAGTCTGTGCTTCACTGGACGGAGTCTCCCTGGGGGGGACGGAAAGTTCCGGAAGAGGACGGCGGGGGTGGCCGTGCAGCGGTGCGCCCGAGCTCTCCGCCGCTGAGCCGCGCGCTTGGACGCAACGACGGTAAAGACGCTGAGTTTTACGCCGGCTTTTGCAGTCGAGAGCTCGAGTGCGCTGGGTTTTCCACTACGCAGAAGGCCACGCTTCAGAGGAGTGACCCGGACCAGCCCGAACACCCGCCGTTTCCTTCCTTCCGCTGTCTCCCGCGCTCTCGGGTGCGGAGCGGCTCCCGGGACCGCTGATTCCCGCTGTCCTCCCCTTGACTCTGTCACAACGCGGGTTTCTCGGGGGGTTTCAGTGCGCTCAGATGCTTTGTCCGATGTAATACGTCTGCAGACCTTACAACGTAATTTTTACAATCGTGGCCATGACCGCATAACATAAAGCTGCTTCATTTCACAGTTTACAACTCAGTGGTTTTTGGCGTTTTTGCAGAGGAGTGCAAGCATCACCACTCTCTCATTCCAGAACATTCTGTCACCCAAAAAGAAGCTTCACCCCCATCAGTAGTCACGCTCCCCTCCCCAGCACCCTTCCCGTCGGTGGAGGAGCCTGGTCTGGGCGCGTCGCACCGTGGACTCCCACCCCGTGTGGCCATCTGTGTCTGGTTCCCTCCCTGCGCGTCGTGGGCTCGGGGTCCGTCCCCAGGGCAGCGCATGGGGGCCTCGCTCCTGTCCGCAGCTGATATTCCGTGTGTGGCGGCCACATCTTGTCAGCCCCTCGTTGGCTGACGGACCTTTCGGTTGTTTGTACTTTTTTGGCTACTATGTTGGGATGTAATTTTTTAAAAAGATTTTATTTATTTGAGAGAGAGCGATGGAAAGGAAGCAGGAGCAGGAGGAGCAGAGGGGAAGCAGCTTCCTGCTGAGCAGGGAGCCTGATGCGGGACTTGGTCCCAGGACCCTGGGATCATGGCCTGAGCCCGAGGCAGACGCTTCACCGACAGAGCCACCCGGATGTCCTGGAAGAGATGTAATTTTTGACAGATGTGTAGTATTCCATAAAAGGACGGTACCCGAATCTTAGCCACCCCCTACTGGTGGACACTTAGACTGTTGTCAGATTATAAACACGTTCTTGTACAGTTGGGATTCTGTCTCTCCCATAGATATCCCAAAATGGAACTTCTCGATCTAAGGGCACGAGCGCGTGAAGGCATCTGAAACTCCCGGGGGCAGCATTACGTTCCCCCAGAGCATTGCCGGTCTCCCTCTGGTTAAATGAAGGAGCCCTGTTCTCCGCCCCCAAGCCGGGACTGTGCGTTCTCATTTCCAAAATATCTTCCTTCGCATGGACCGAAGTGTAACGGTTTGGTCTCCTTCTGTGATGTCTTCCCGTCCCACAGCTGTTCTCCCGTCTTCTCGATTACGCAACACGTGATTACGGAACATCTGTCACGCCATTCACGTGGCTTCCGCAGATCTACCCGCGAGAGTGTGGATGCGTGTTCTGTGGCCAGTCCGCAAGCACTCGGTGCCTTCCCTGGGAGGACCCAAAGAACCAGAAGCTGTCACTTCCTGCATGAGGGTGACTCCAGTGACAATGTGGTCCTTGAACATGTGAGCTGTGGGTTGGGGGGCGGGGGTCAGGACAGCTCACTTCGCCTCCCGAGCCTCTGTAAGGCTTAATCAAAACCAGCAGTACCAGCCTTGCAGAGCTGGGGGAGGGCTCAGTAGTGAGATGCCGTTTTGCACACTTGCTGCCCAGAAAGCTTCCGCCTCTGGGACGCAGGTGTGGGGGAGGACAGGTGGAAAGGTGGAAACCGGCGATCGAGATGGAAGTCGCGCATTGGAACAGTGACCCCTTCAGCTTTCAGAGCAGTTGTTGCTGGTGTTTGGGACTCCCGAGACCAGTGTCCCATACTCAACCCAGAGTGAAGCCACCCTAAGGGCAGGGGGTCTCCTACCACCTTTGCAGCACGTGCCTCATAAATTCTAGCTAGTGAGAGACTAACACACAAAAAGAGGAGAAAAGAGTAACTTGTTGGAGGAAGGAGACAGAACAGAAGGAAGCAGCTGGAGAGAACCCTTCTGCAGGGTGTCCTTGGAGAGCTTGTAGAAGACACAGTGGACGGGAAACAGCTCTACATTTGGATTTCGAAAAAAGAACATTCCAGGGGTGCCCAGCTGGCTCAGTCGGAGGGCCGTGTGACTCTTGATCTCGGGGAGGTGAGTTCAAACCCCACGTTGGGTGTGGAGATGACTTTTAAAAAAGAAAGAAGGAAGGAAAAAGAACATTCAAAGAACTAGAAAAAGCCCTTGGAAGTTAAAAACCTGATAGTCAAAATGGAAATGTTGGCAGGCTTGGAAGAAAAAGGAGAACGAGAAGACAAAAGAAAAAAGGCGGGAAGCCCAATATATGACAGAGGACAGACTCCAAAGTGGAAGAAATCACCAGGGACATCATTTGAGAAAGTTTGCTAGGCATGGAAGACATGACAAAGCCCACTAGCTGCCCAGCACAAAAGGTAACAGGAAAAACAAACAAAAAAAAACAAAACCCACACCAGAACCACACTTTGAAAGTGCAGGATGTGGTGAAGGATATTCTACAAGTGTCCAAAGAGAGGGGAACAATGTGACAAGCAGACAATGAGGAAACAGGATAGCTTCGGGTTGTTCAACTGCCCAAGGCTGGAAGCTGGAAGACACAAGACAAGGGGAAGCCACCACCAGCACAGTGTCCTCAGCCAGAGCACCAGTCACACGGGAGAGTGGAGGGAAAAATACCTTCTCTGGCAATGCCTAGAGGTGCACATTCCCAAAACGAGGGCACAAACCAAGAAACAGCGAGATCTGGGCCCCAGAAACAGGAGCAACCCCCTAGGAACCCCCAAGTGCTGAAACAGTGAAGGGCCGGGGGTACAGCCGGGCTGCAGCTGGCCCCGAGTGGAGAAGTTCATTCCGTTGAAAAGCCTGAAGGAAAGAGAGTGACAGAGACACACAAAACAAAGGCAATTACTAACTTCAGGAAAATAACAAAACCAGTCCTAGAAAACAAAAGTGTTCTGTAGTGTTTATTGATCTGCTGCAAACAGTTTACATGAGACTCTGCTATGTGCCAGGCTCCAGAGACAAATGACTGACCAAGTCAGAGACTGTCCTTGCCCTTGCTCATGGAACATATGTTTTGTCAAGGGGGCCAACGCCAGTCCGGAGGGCAATCCACAGGAATGAGTAAGACAGGGTCGCAGGCAGTGGTGTGGGCTCAGATGGCGGGGGGTCGTGATGGGTGGTCAGTAAGGGTCTCTTGGGGGAGCCGGTGAGTGGAGAAGGGCCCATCAGACCATGTCTCCAGTTGCAGAATGAGCGATGCAGCGATTTTCCTCGAAAGAGCGGAATGCTCCTCCACCGAATCCCCAAGTCCCTGGCAGGGAGGAGAAAGCTAAATTTAAAGGTGTTCTAATTGGGGCAGTCTGATCAGGCCATGTGCTCCAGCAGAAGATCCGCTGGGGGCCCAGCAGCTCAGCTGTTCCCACATCTGGCTGCCACTGGCCTGCCTCATCCGCTCTCTAGAAAACTCCTTGGGGGTCTGTCATATGTACGCAACATCTTGCTGGGCAGCGTGTGGGCTGTGGAGCCTGACAGACCCAGGTTAAAACTGAAGCTTGCCACTTCCTGTGTCCTGGGGTGGGAGGAGCCACAGAACTCTCTGAGCCTCAGTTTTCACATCTGTGAAATGGGTACAATGACAGTGTTTCTTTCCCTTCACACATGCCAGTCACTGCTCATTACCCCACCCTTCCCCAATATTCACTGGCTTAAAAAATATGTTCCGAGCATCTCCTGTGTGCCAGGAACGAAGGCCACAGCAATGAATGACACGGTCCCAAATCCCCACCCCTGGAGAGCTGATGTTCTAGCGAGGACGCAGCCAGTAAATGAGAAAAAGAAGTAAAACATGTAGTCTGTTAGACCATCGTAGCTCTCCAGAGCTACAGGGGCAGGGGATAGGAAGTGTCAGCAGGTTGAAATATTCTAGGGTGCTGGGATATTGGGTAGGTCTGGGGAAGTATCCCAAGCAGAAGGCACAACTGATGCAAAGGCCCTGAGGTAGGAACAGGCCTGGGAGCTTTGAGGACGCTTCCTTGACCCCTGCTGTAAAGACTACATTTCCCAGCTTCCCCTGCTACTAAATTTGGCCATGTAGCTAAATTCTACCCAATGAAATGAAGCAAAGATGTCACATGCATCTTCCAGGAAGAGTCCTTAAAGGGACTCTTCTCCCAGCTTCCTGCTTCCCATTGGCTGGAATGCAGATGGGAGGGCTGGAGCTTGAGCAGCCATCCTAGCTCAAGAGACGAAAGTTCCTGTGCTGAGAAAGGCAGAGCCGCAAGACGTCAGGAGCCTTGGTTCCTGACACTGCCCAGGAGTGCATCCCTCAGAGATTAATTTCTATCTAATTCAAGCCTCTAGCACTTGGGGTCTTCCGTCCCTGTGCAGCCAATCCTACTGTCTGATATGTGAAGTGCGTTGTTACACCACTCCCTCTGTTCTTTGCCTGCGTTGAGTCAGTCCACACGCCTGATCAACAGCCCCAGCCAGCTGTGGGACTACAGACTAGCTGCTTTGCCTCTCGGGAACTCAGCCGCTCTAATCCTAAAACGAGAGGATTGGCTCCCACCAGACTACCCGGAGTTAGGAGAAGGGAGTGTTCTACACACCGGAATGGCCAACCTAGAGAAAGGTAGGATGGGAAGAGCAGTGAGATATGAATAAACAAGGACTGACTGGCGTTCAGGAGGGAGAGGAGGGGGGTCCCTCTGGGTTCTTCTGTTGCACGGGATGGAAAATGGCACCGGCAGACCCCGTGGAGGGAAAGCAGGTTTGTCGGCTCTTGGAAGGGGACGCCCAGGAGATCCCACTTCCTAGCTGGGTTCAGGGTGCCCTAATCTGACTCATGAATCCATCTTAGTCTGTTTATTTCATTCTCCCACATGTGGACCCATTTTCAGTATTAGGAATCTTTTTGCTTACGAGTGGCAGAACCCCCTTCGGAAGCAGCCAGAAAGCAACGAGTGGCTTCCAGCCCTAGTCATAGTGTGAACTCGAGGCAGGGCTGCATGCGAGGGTTTTAATTCTTCCTGCAGGATTCTGTTCCTGCTTCTTGTTGAGGCGGGGGGGGGGGGGGGGTGTTTAGGTTTGAAGCCTAGGCCAGGAAGGAGTTCTTGAGACGTCATTGGTGCAAAAAGGTGGTTTTATTAAAGCCCTGGGACAGGACCCCAGGGCAGAAAGAGCCACCCTGGGGCTGTGAGGAGGGACCCATTATATTCTTTCAAGTTGGGAAGGGGTCAGGGATAGTGTAAGCCTCCCAGGTATTTTGGAAACGAGGCTCCGGGATCCTGAGGGTGTAGCTATTGTGGGGAGGGTTGTTTATTACCATTTAGTAAATCCTGAGTCACGAAAACCTTCCAATGTATATCGGTCGGTCTTGGGGGATGCTTGCCAGCCTATATCTTGGGGGGTAGAGATAAAAGAAGTTTCCAAAAGAATTTTTGTATGTTAGAGTAGGCTTATAGGGTCCTGGGGGTTGGGCTAGGATTGACTTTTGCCCTTGGCCAAGTGTCAACATCAAGGCCATTGAGTCCCTAGAGGAATGTCACTCTGCCTCTTTCAAGGACTTGTCAAGGGGCTATAGGTAGTAAGGAAATGTGATGATTTTTCTTCTGCCTTTGTTTCCCCCATCACTGGGCCTGGCCTCCTTCCCAGGCAGGCTGATGGGCTCGGTCCCCCAGACCCGGTCCACAGCCCTCACACAGACACAGGAGAGCTGGTGTCTCCAGCGAGGCATCTCTGTGGGGCGTGGAAGCAGGGTCTGGCTCTGGGAAAGGTGGGGGGCCCCCCGAGAAGGCCCCGTAAACGTGGTGCGCACGGGCGCTGGAGATGCCCTCTGGACAAGGTGGGAGGGCCTTCCCGGCAGAAGGGACAGCCGGCCCCAAAGCACGCACACTCCTGCAGCGGAGAGTTGCCAGACCGTGGCGTGCTTTGTGGGAGCAGAAGGAGACGAGGCCGGGGAAGCTGGCAGCCGAACCGGAAGAGCTCGGGGCGCCGGACCGAGCATTTCAGGCCGCAGGGAGCTATGGAAGGATTTAGAGCTGGGGAGGGCCTCGGTCACATTTTCACCCTTAGCCACGCAGGGGAAGGTGAGTGGTCGCAGGGAGAAAAAGCGGAGGCAGCTGGGGAAGCAGGGAGGGCCTTCTGGGTTCCCAGCCTGCACCAGGCGGGTGGCCTGGGGCATCAGAGAATTTCTGGAGTCAAGTCGACAGGGTAGAAGTCTGGAGGCTGAGGAGCCCGGGACTGGGTCCTCCTGGAGTCCTGTCTGATGGTGTGGCTACCAGCTGGCTTCAGGCTGGTCGAAGGAAGGGGCTTGTCCATAACTCCTGGGAGGAGGAGGAGGAGAAACGGGGGTTACCACCTCTGGGATCTGCAATACCCATTTAGTCTTTGAGATTCCCAGTGGCCAATGCTTTTCATTTTTTTTAAGTGATGATATTCATTAGATTTTTATGTAATGAGTTTACAAAGAATCACAGATATTGCTATCACTTAAATTATTATTTAAGATTGTATTTATTTATTTGACACAGAGAGATCACAAGCAGGCAGAGAGGCAGGCTGAGAGAGAGGGGGAAGCAGGCTCCCCGCTGAGCAGAGACCCCCCCCCATGCGGGGCTCGATCCCAGGACCCTGAGATCATGACCCGAGCCAAAGGCAGAGGCTTAACCTGCTGAGCCACGCAGGTGCCCCGCAAGGGGCCAATTCTTGAATGCTTTCAGGAGTGGGAAGTTCACCCCCTACTGTAGCTCTGACCCAAACACACCAAGAACGCAAACCTATGTCCCCAGAGGCAGGAGCAGCTCCGGGCCCCGTGCCCATATGCTGAGGAGTGTCGGCCCCCCGCACCCCAGGTTAACCCTTGGAGATTTGGGAACCTGGAGCTGACGTCTGTCGCTTTCCATTCTCTGCACCTGTGATTCCTCTTTTCAATTAGCAATAATCGCGCCTCGGATAAACCCCATTGGCTACGATACTGCCACTGCGCAAAGCTGCACCTGGGAGTCCTCTGATCCCTCCTCCTCGGGTAGGGCCTTGCAGAGCGTGGGACAAGGATCTCTGTGGTCCTGGGGAAACCTTAGGTATGACTCAGACACTAAGTATGAATTCACAGGGGGAGGCAAACCAGCCCCTTTCAACCCTCTCCCTGTCTCCCCGACTGCATCAAGGAGAACGTCTCTCCGGGTGCTGGGGCCTTCCCAGGGTCTTACACATAAGGCTCGTGTCCTTGCTGAGCAGAGCAGGCAGGCCTCCATCATAGGACCTCTGTCTGCAGCCTCTGGTCTGAAACTACTGGTGTTACTGGATTTCCTGTGGCCACTTTGATGTTTCTATTTCAGGCAAGTGATGACGGTTTGCCATATATGGTGG
This sequence comes from Neogale vison, assembly GCF_020171115.1. NCBI lineage: Eukaryota > Metazoa > Chordata > Mammalia > Carnivora > Mustelidae > Neogale > Neogale vison. Next base: position 221,856,045 of record NC_058096.1, read on the forward strand.
CCTCTGACCCAACTGAATGCCGGCTGCAGAGTCCCTCAGCCCTGGGTCCACAGCAAGGCCCACAGCTCGGAGGCGTGGCCATACTGGGACTCTCCCACAGCCCAGCCCGGGAACCCTGCTTACTAGAAATCTGCTGGGACATCCTCCCAGTTGCCATCAGCCCCTACGGTGACTTCCACCACCTCAAAGGAAAGAGGTCTTCCCTCCCTCTCCTCCCGCCCACCACCCTCGCTGGGGAGAATGGGAGCTCCTGGGAGGGTCCCCTTCTGGAACTTTCCCTGTGGGCTTATTCTCTTCCGTAGAACAGGAGAGGACAGAGAGGATGGGACGTGCCCTTTGGGTTGAGTCATACAGTGGTGTTGATGGTGGGTTTCAACAACTGTGGAGTCTAGAACCTCAATACATACAATTTCCTAGTTTTCGTTCTAGAATGTTCCATAATAGGGATGTTTTGCAATTCTGCAACTGGGCCTCTGTTCTGAGAAGTCACATGATGCCTTGGAGCCGGACACTTAGTCTTTTGGGCTGACAGAAGATTGAACGGGACTCAGGCTCCCTGGGCGTCCTGGGCCCTCACCCGCCTCCTGACGAGAGCCGCCCTTGTCCAACAGACTCGGCCGGCAGCGGCGGAGCGTTCGCTGGGCTGCGTGCCCTGGGGCCCGTCCGGCGTCCAGCAAATGCTCATCAAACCGTCGTCTGCGGTCGAAGCCCGCGCCGCCGGCCCTAGAACCCCGGGCAGAGCGGGGCTGACCCCGGGCAGGCTCCAGCAGGAGGCCTCCGGTTCCTCAGGTCCCCCTAATGTTGCCGGTGACCCTAACACACCGATGACCAGTGACAATCTTGAGCAATCGCTCCGCGCCAGACGCCAGCACCAACAACCTTCTTGGCCGAGGAGGTGGATGAGAAGGGCATATCGAAGTCCGAAGGGTCCGAGGCATAGTGTGGGCTCTGCGGCTTGCTTATCGCCCCAGACGGGCAACTCACTCTCCCTATTCCCCGCAACTCCTCCGCCCTGTGCGCTGCACCCGCTCCGCTTTCCAAGGCCCCTGTTTCCCAGGGTGGACGGGGTACGCGCCCCGCGGCACGGTGCCAGGGAGCGGCGTGGAGCCGGCGACAGCCCCGGGCCCCCGCCCGGGTAGGGCGGGCCGCGCCGGGGGCCTCAGAGGCGGGGCGGGGAGGGGAGGGGCCGGCGGCGGCGGTGGCGGCGGCGGCGGCGCGCGGAGCAGACCGCAGTGCGGCCGGCGCTAGGACCTGCGGGGGCCTCCTGGGCCGCGGCGCCTCCCGCTCCCCCGCTCCCCCAGCCCTCCTCCCCCCACCCCAAAATGAGGAAACGGAGCAACTTGTTCCAAGTTGTGCAGCCAGGGCTGCCTCGGGGTGCGCAGCCAGCGCGCGGGGGCCCTCCTGGGTGTGGGCGCGGGGCGCGGCCCGGGGGCGCCCCCTGAACAGGTGAGCGCGGTGGCTGGGGGGTGGAGGGGAGGTGGGGGTGAGGGGAGAGACTGCGGGGCAGTGGCGGGGTGTCAGGGGGAACCCCGAGGGCTCCGGGGGCGTCCCGGGCGTGCGGTGGAGAGGCCGGTGTGAGCGCGAGAGTGCGCGTCCGGCGTGCGCGGCGGGTACGCGGCTGGGGTAGCGGGTGGTTAGAGGCGATCGGGCGCAGGGTGGGGGTGTTTTTCTGGGCGCGAGTGTGCGCGTCTGCAAGCTCCCGGGTGTGTGTATGCGCGCGTCCACGTGGAGGGATGTTCGCGTGTGGCCGAGATGCGTGTGCGCGGCCCTGCGTGTAGCTCTGCGTGCGGGGGTGGCCCAGTGGCCGGCGCCCCGCGGCTCCGTGCCCAGGTGTTCAAGTGTGGGTCTCTGTGTGCGCTGGGGGGTGGGGGACAGGTACACACATTTCTGGATGTCTGAGAGTCTGCCCGTGTGTACACATGTGTAGAAGTGTGCACACCTGTCTCCAGGTGAACGTGCTTTTGCTTGCATACCCGCGTGCCTGTGGGTCCCTGTGTCCACCTGTGTCCAAGCCCCATGTGTTTCTGTGTGTGCTCGTGTGTACATGGATCAGTATGCGTGTGAGTACACTTGGGGCTGGGGGTTTATGGGGGTAATACTGGAGGGTCAGAGGCTTATCCCCCTCCACCGTCCCCACTGCCCAGCCACCGGCTGTAGTTAGGGTCCAAGGAGGAGGAAGGGGGTGGACAAGCCCCTTCTGCAGCAGCAGTAAGAGACCGCTTGTCTGTCCTAGGTTGGTGTTGGGACTGGGGGGCATCAGAGAGTTTCTGCGGATGGCCGGAGGAGCCCAGTAGGGCTGCATGCCCCCTCCCCCACCCCTCCCGGCCCCACCCTAGGTTCAGAGATACTTGGGAATGACCTTGAATCACCTTCTGTTTCCTTGCCCTGCCCCTGCCCACTTATCAGAAAAGAGGAAGAGCCAAGCTCAATTAGGTGGCACCACGGTCCCCACCCACTGTGTGGCCACTGGGGCCTGAGCCAGCAGGCACTTCTCCCCTCCCCCCCCCATGGCCACTCACTCTGGGCCCACCTTGTGGCCCCGTTGCCCTTTCGGGACAATGGAGGGGCCGGACTCTATGGTTTCCTTGCTGATGTTCCATGGCTGATAAGGAACTCCTGTGGGTAAAGACCACCTCCCCAGAGAGGCTTTGGGGAGCCACTACCTGGAGCCCCCAATGGGGATGCCCTCCCACCCTTGCCTCCCCCTGGCCTGGGCAGGAAGTGGTTAGTTAGTAATGGCCCTGGGCCCCAGTCTGCCTCAGATTGGGGCTCTCCAGCTACTCTCTGCCCGCCCCCAGGTGAGCCCCCGCTTCCTCCGTGCCTGGCATCCCGCGTTCGTCTTAGCCAGGATGCCAACGGTGAGTACCCCCAACCCAGGCGCTGGGGTCCGGGGCCATGCTCCACCAGGCCCACAGCCGCGGGACCTCATTCCCATGTCGGGGGGCTCTTCTCTGGGACTCAGGCCCCTTCAGCCAGTGCTGCACACTTTTTCACTGTCACCTGATGCGACCTTTCTGTCACCTTTTCTTCCTGACCTTCTGGTTTGGGACCCGGGGTGTTTGAGTGAGATTCCTGCCCTGGCTGCTCCCTCTGGATTCTGTCTCTGCCGGGCTGTCTTTTGCCCAATTTCTACTTCTTTCTCTCCCTGGGCCTCTCCTTCATGCCCCTTTGTCCCTCCCCCACCCCTTCCCCCACCTCTCAGAGGCGCTGGGCCCCAGGCACCCAATGCATCACCAAGTGTGAGCACACGCGCCCCAAGCCGGGAGAGCTGGCCTTCCACAAGGGCGACGTGGTCACCATCCTGGAGGCCTGCGAGGTGAGTGGTGACTGGAGGGCCTGGGCGCGGGCGGTGGGGTGGGTCTCTGCCGGGACCCGCCCCCCCCCCCGTGCCCCCATGCCCCCAGCCCCGACTCCTGGCTCCCTCCCTGCAGAGCAAGAGCTGGTACCGTGCCAAGCACCACGCCAGCGGGCAGGAGGGCCTGCTGGCGGCGGGGGCGCTGCGGGAGCGAGAGGCCCTATCAGCCGACCCCAAGCTCAGTCTCATGCCGTGAGTCTGCGGATGGCCCAGGGTGGGTCTGGGGACGGCCCGGGATGGGCGGCAGGAGGGCTGGGGCGGCCTGGCCCCAGCGTGCCCTCCGGCCCGGCCGCAGGTGGTTCCACGGGAAGATCTCGGGCCACGAGGCCGTGCAGCAGCTGCAGCCGCCCGAGGACGGGCTGTTCCTGGTGCGCGAGTCCGCGCGGCACCCCGGCGACTACGTGCTGTGCGTCAGCTTCGGCCGCGACGTCATCCACTACCGCGTGCTGCACCGCGACGGTCACCTGACCATCGACGAGGCCGTGTGCTTCTGCAACCTCATGGACATGGTGGAGGTGTGGCTGCCGCAGGCCCCGCCCCCTTCCGGCCCCGGGACCCCGCCCCTTCGCCCTGCCCCAGAGCCCCATGGTCTGCACCGTGGAGCCGGAGGGACCCGCACCCCGCAACCCCCTCCGCCCGATTCCGGCAACTGCTGGGCCCGGGACACCCAAAGCTGCCTGCTCAGTCCCAGTGCGGGAAGGAGCGGCTGTTCCCCGCAGACTACCAGCCCTGCAGCTGGTCTGGGTCTCCGGGTCCACCTCTAGGGAGGATCTGGGGTGCTTCCTCTGGGCACCCCCTAGGAACCTCCCTGTCGACACTAAGCCACAGACCACCGCCCCACCTTCCCCAGGATCCTCCTGTTTCCTAGCTTGGATCCTTTCCGTTCCCATGGAAACCAGTCCAACTCCCCGGGTGGGAAGCGAAGCCGTTCTCCCTGGCTCCTGCCCGCCCCACTCAGAGAGCCCCCGCTGGGGAGGGCACAGAAGGCAGGAGTTCCCTGCCAACACCCCCCCCCCCCCCCGCACTACCACCCCCAGTGGAGGGGGGCCAGGCTCACTGCTGCCTCTGCCCCAACCCCACCCCGCAGCACTACAGCAAGGACAAGGGGGCCATCTGCACGAAGCTAGTGAAACCCAAGAGGAAGCAGGGCACCAAGTCGGCAGAGGAGGAGCTGGCCAAAGGTAGGGCCCTCCCCCTCCCCAGGGGGCCCACGGCCAAGGCCACGTTGCATGAGCGTGTTGCTGTGCCGGCACTGTGAGCGAAAGACCTGGGGCAGCCCTCAGGTCAGGCAGGGGCACCCACAGACGCCCACCAGCCCACAAGGAGCGAATTCCCACCCCTGCTGCTGCTTCTGTGTCCCCATCATCCGCCCGGTCGCCTGGGCCAAAGACCTGAACCCCAGCCCCAGCCTGGCCTCAGACCGTCCCACCAGACCACCTCTTCCATGGGACCCCTGCCTCTGGGCCCCCAGAAGTGACTTTCTTCCATGAAAGTCCACCCACGTGGCTCTCCTGCCTTCCAGAACCTTCCCTTGTGGCTGAACCATCTTTCTCCGTTCATCTACAAACCCTTCCTCTTTGCTTGCCTCCTGGTTTTCCTCTCTGGCCTCTCTGCTATCGTGCTTTCTGTTCCCTCCACCTGAAGTGCTCCCCTACCCCCCAATAATGAGATCTTCGATGCTCAAGGCCCCGAGCAATGCCCCCTCCCAAGGCCACTCCTGAACCTGATGATGGTGTCTGTCTCTCCCAGGGAAATCTGGATGATTCGGGGATGGCCTCAAGGGGAGGCTGGTGTCCCTGTCCTTGGCCATGACTAAGAGCTCGTGATTTGGAGGGGGGGCTTTGGGGAGGAAGGGGAAGGGGACCAAAGAACCTACTAGAGGAGAGAGGACGGGAGAACACAGGCATGTTTGAGACAGGGAGTCAGGGAGGCTGGACCCCAGACCCTTTAAAGCACTTTAGAGCACTGGAAGATTCTAGAATATTCTGGAAACGTTGCCCTTTAGAGCAATGGAAGATTCTAGAAGATTCTGGAAACGTTGCCAGAAGATTCCAGAAGCTTTACTGGTCCCCGTGTCTCTTGTATTTTTTGGTGTGTATCCTGGGTGGCCAGAGGTACAGGATTTTAAAGGGAAGAGCCTCTGGATATTTGGAGGGACACAGTGTTCAGGTAGAAGTAAGAAGGGCAGCCCTAAAGGGTTTGTCAACATCGCCCCCTGGACCTGATGGGGCGTTCCTGGAGAGCAAGCCTGGGGTCCCCCCCCCATAACCCCTTTCCTGGGGCAGACAGGCTCTGCTTTCCAGCACTTGACTACAGGGCTGGGAGTGGGGGGGGTCTCAGGCCGTTGCTAGGAGCAGCTGTATGTGTGCCCTGGCTGGAACACAGCCGGGGACCCCACCCGGCTTCTCGCCAGGTGGGGCCCATTCCCCCGTGACCCCCTCTCCCCTCCCCCCCCACAGCTGGCTGGTTACTGAACCTGCAGCATTTGACGCTGGGCGCACGGATTGGAGAGGGTGAGTTTGGAGGTAAGTGGAGGCCTCGGTCAGAGGCTGAAGGGGGGAGGGGGGGGCGTGTTCAGGTTTAGGAATCACTGGGGGGTGAAGTAATTCTTCCCCCGGTTAGCATCTGCTCTGTGAGGGGCTGAGGTCAACTCCAGGAGGTGCTCCGCGGTGGTGCGTGATGCCTTCACCCCTCCAGGCCCTGTGCTTGGACGCCCCTCCTGGGAGCTGTTCCCCTGGAAAGCTCTGGGGCTTACTGAGGTCAGGGGTCGGCTTCCCTTCTCTGTAAAGGGCCCGAGTGCACCTATTCCGGGCGTTTTGGGCCAGACAGTCTGAGTCCGTGTTCAGCTCCGCCTTTGCGGCAGGGAAGCAGACGCAGACACAGGTAGATGAACGGGCAGGGCCGTGTACCAATAAAACTTTATTTGCGGCCTGACACGGGAGCGCCGTGTAATTTTCCTTTGTTGCAAAGTAGTATTCTTCTTTCGATTTTTTCCCCCAAACATTTAAAACACTAAAAACCACCAGAACTTAGGGGCCCTAACCGACTGAGCCGCCCAGGCGTCCCTGAACTTGGGGTCCTGGCAGAAGCGGGGTGCCCTCTGACAGGATAGGATTTGGCCCCCAAGCGGCAAATGCTTCGTGCCTGTCTCCGATCAGCTTGTGGGCATGAAGGGTTTCGGGGCCCGGGGCCCCGCAGCGGTGTTGGGGCGCGTGGGGGTCGGGGTAGGCGGGCATTCCTACGCCCCTTCTCCCCACAGCGGTCCTGCAGGGCGAGTACCTGGGCCAGAAGGTGGCCGTGAAGAATATCAAGTGTGACGTGACCGCCCAGGCCTTCCTGGACGAGACGGCAGTGATGACGTGAGGCGGGGGCGGGGCGGGGCGGGGGCGGGGCGTAGTGCGGGCGGGGACTGGGCCGAGCCCTCACGCCCACCTGCCGGCCCCCCCAGGAAGATGCAGCATAAGAACCTGGTGCGTCTGCTGGGCGTTATCCTGCACCAGGGGCTCTACATCGTCATGGAGCACGTGAGCAAGGTGGGGGTGAGGCCTGAGGTGCCCTCGGGGCCTGGGGGGGGCCGCCGAGCAGCCTCGAGCCCCCCAGGCCCATCTCCCTCCCCCGCAGGGCAACCTGGTGAACTTTCTGCGCACACGGGGCCGGGCCCTCGTGAGCACCCCCCAGCTCCTCCAGTTTTCCTTGTGAGTGGGGCTCCCGGGGCAGGGTGGGGTGGGGGGGCCTCCAAGGTCAAGGGGACACTGAGGCTCGGAGCCACCCCCGCCTCGGGCTCCGCCCCCTCCCCAGGCACGTGGCCGAGGGCATGGAGTACCTGGAGAGCAAGAAGCTGGTGCACCGAGACCTTGCCGCCCGCAACATCCTCATTTCCGAGGACCTGGTGGCCAAGGTCAGCGACTTCGGCCTGGCCAAAGCTGAGCGGAAGGGGCTGGACGCAAGCCGGCTGCCCGTCAAGTGGACGGCGCCGGAGGCTCTCAAACACGGGGTGAGCCCCCCCACCGCCCCTGGGACCCTCAAAGCCCTGGTGTCCCTGCTCTGTGACCCTGGGCACAGCTCTCATTTCCTCTGGACCTCTCTTAAGGGAATGGCTCTGCCACCCCAGTGAGCACTTGACCCACGGTCATCCCCTTTTAACTTACATTTGGCCTCTCCCTTGTGTGAACCCCTCTGGGCCCGGGTTTCCCCATTTCTGAAACAGACAGGCTCTGTCCTGGGCCCGAGAATACCAAGGACCCCTCCCTGCACTGGGTCTGAGTGCCATTTGGCTCAGGGAGGCTCAGAGGGAGTCTGTTGGGAGGAGACCAAAGAGTGAGGGTGAGCCCAGGAGGACTTCCTGGAGGAAGCCGGGGCCCCTCCTCACCCTGATCCTGGGCCCCACAGAAGTTCTCCAGCAAGTCGGATGTCTGGAGTTTCGGGGTGCTTCTGTGGGAGGTGTTCTCATACGGCCGGGCTCCGTACCCCAAGATGGTGAGTGGGGCCTGAGGGGAGGCTCTGGGCTCCTTGTGGGTCTGACGACTGGGGCCCTGACCCCAGCCACGCCATTGTGCCCTCTGCCCACAGTCGCTGAAGGAGGTGTCTGAGGCCGTGGAGAAGGGGTACCGCATGGAGCCCCCCGAGGGCTGTCCGGGCCCCATCCATGCCCTCATGGGCAGCTGCTGGGAGGCTGAGCCTGCCCGCCGGCCGCCCTTCCGGAAACTGGCAGAGAAGCTGGCCCGGGAACTGCGCAGCGCGGGCGCCTCGGCCCCAGTGGGGGGCCAGGATGCGGACAGTGGTCCCTTGCCCCGAGGCCAGGAGCCCTGACGCTGCCCATTGGGGCCTCGGGCCCCAGAGGAGAGAGTGAAGGGCATGGGGTGGGGGCACGGCCAGGCCTGAAGAGGGTCAGGACCGGTGAGCGGCCCGTCTGGCTCGCAGCAGGGACAGGCACCCACAGGGGACTCCAGGCAGCCCGTGGGCACTGCGGACCGGGGAGGCGAGGGGTCAGCCCTCCATAAAGACTGCTTTCCAAGGACAGCCTGTGTCTGAGTCTCTCTGCGGCCCTTGGAGTCCTGCACCCCATGGGACCCCCCTGCCACCATCGCTCAGCCCGGGGCCTTCCGCTTGCCCGGTGTCTACCCACTGAGGGCCCTGCCCAGCCGGGATCTTGCAGCCACCGCAGGGACACAGGTCTCCAGGGATGGAGCATGGAGACCCCCCAGGCCCGTATCACGACCACCCCTGCGGACCTACTTAGGACCATGATTCCTGCTGTGGTACCCCCACGGCCACCGTATTGGGGTGATGCCTCCACCACCTCTGCCTCAGCCCTTGCCCCTCAGGGTGGGCAAGCGGGAGCCCGGGAGGGTCTCACCCTGTGGTGCTCCCAGACCAGTGACTCCGGGGGAGACTGACTGCCAAGTGTGGCCCTGCCCCTGTGTCCACACCCCACACAGAATTTGGGACATGGGCTTGGACCCCCAGGTTCTGAGCCTTGTGGCCCTGACCTGTGGTGACCAACCATCCGACCTGAGAGCATTTCCAGGATGAGGGGGACATTAATGCTACATGTTAGTGCATCTGGTGAGCGGGGGAGGGGGTCCCCCAGCCTGGCTCCAGCAGCCCCTCTATGAGCAGGCATCTTTTTGGGGAGGCAGTGGGGATCTGAAGGCTCACACCAGCCAAGGGCTCTGCGCGCACAGGCTCAGTTACTGCTGTGACTGACCGTCACCCCCAGCTCAACTGGTGTTTCCATCCAGCGAAACTTCTAGGATGCCTCGAGGGGTCTCTGGCCAGGCTGGGGTGGTTCTCACCCCAGAAACCCCCGAAGCTAGGGCTGGGGAGGGATCGCCAGACCACGGCACACCTTCCCCCTTTGGCTGGTCCACCTCCAGCTGAGGCTCGGGGACTTTCACAAGGTCACACTGAACGCCTGTGGTGCCCCCCAGAAGCCTTCCTCACCCACTGGCCTCAGTTTCCCCACCTGCACCTGAAGGGGCTTCGGGATTCTTCCTGGGGGAGAAACAAGGAAGGGAGGCCAGTGGGGCTGAGCGTGGCCTGACCACCCAATCCAGCTGGAGGGGTCGCGTGGCCCCGCCCCACCCCGCCCCGCCCCGCCCCTAATCCTGTCCTCTAAGCTGACGCAGCGTCTGCGCCTTCAGCCCGCGCCGCTAAGCCACCAAAGCCACAGCGCCTAAGGCCCAGATCCCTCTTGCAGCCTCTTAACCCACCCGGGGCCAATTAGCTAATTGGGGCCTGAGAACAGAGCAGCTCCTTAGTAATGAAGCAATTACAGACTTAGGGACCCCCCGCCCCCGCCCCCTACTGCAGGCCTCGTGCCCCCGGCTCCAGAGCCTGGAGCCCACCTCAGGGCTTCAGACAGGGCAGCTGGGCTCACAGGGCCCCGGGGAGCCTTGGGAAGCACCAACCACGCCTCCCGCCTGGGCTGAGGGAGGCTGGGGCCCCCTGCCCGACCTCCCCCACTGCTGGGCGCGGAGGCCCGACGCCCCTTCCTGGCCCTCAGCAGGAGCCACAGCTGGTTCCTCATCCAAGGCCGTTAGTGCGCGCAGGTGGACCCACTCCTCGGGGGGCCTGGCGCCCCGTTCACGGGGTGCCCACAAGCCTGTCTCTCCTTCCTGCGCCCCTCTCCCTACAGAGCCAACACCCAGGCAGGGGCCCTGTCTTCCTCGCATTGCTTCCTGGTCCGTACCCGGGCCTGGGCCTCCTGCCTCCCTCCGCAGAGACAGTCTCCCTCCTGTCCTCCATGTCTCTGAACCCATCAGACACTTTCTTGGCCTCACCTTAGCCCCCCAGCCCCAGATTCCCCTCCTCTTGGGCACCAGGCTCTTTGGGTGGGCGGGGGACGGTTGGGCAAGCCGGCCTCAGGGCCTTCCCCTAGGACCTGCTCTGGCTCTTGGGCCACTGCCTCTGGGACAATCTTGTCATCCCCTGTCCCCAAAATGGGGGCCTGGGTATCACCAGTGCCTCCCTGTTCCCCAGCTTTCTCCCGGAGGATTGTTCCTCTGTCCCCTGTCCCCCATGTCCGTCCTGAGAGCCCTTGCCCTGACCGGGCCTCTAGCTGTCTCCCAGCCTCTCCCGTCTGCCCACAATAGATGCGTCCATCCGAATGCCTCCCGCCCTGCTCCACAACGTTCCGTGGTTCCCTGGTGGCCTCCCCTTCATGCAGAGCTGTGTCTCGCATCTCAGCTTTGGCCTCCACCCCCCCAATTCTGCTGACTTTCTCTAAAAGAGCAACCCTCCCCCCGGTTCCCCCTCCCTCCCCTGCTGGGGTTTTCTCACTGGCCTTGGAAGCACCTGACATGCTCTGTCTTCTTTGCGGATTGTCTGTCTCCTCTACTGGCATGTCAGCGCCAAGATGCGTTCTGTTCACTGCTATGAACAGTACCCAGGATACAGTAAGTGCTCAGTAGCATTCACTGAATGAATGAAGAGTGAACTTCTATTCATTCCTCAAAACCCAGCGCAAATGCCCCCTACTCCCTGGCCAGCTCGGCGTCTGGGGGAGCCAACTGGAACGGCCTTCCCCTGTCGGGACCTTGGCTTCCCCCGCCCCCGTCACCACCTGTGAGTCTGAGAGGAAATTTCTGCGGCCCCAGCTGATGAACATAGTAGCGGCGGACATGGAGCGCCTGCTGTGTGCCAGTCGCCGTGCAATGCTCTCGACTTGGCTTCCCTCCTTGCCCCATGAGAGCCCCATCAGGTAAGTCCTGGTGTCACCCTTCTACAGCTAGGGAAACTGAGGCCCCGAGAAGGGGAGGCCCTTGCTGGTGTCCTGTGAGGGGAAGTGGACCCAGGCCCGTGGCCAGCCCCCCCCCACACCAGCCTTCCTCCCCCGTGCCCGCCCTCTGCAGCTCAGAGCAGCCAGTGCCCGGGCGGGAGGGGCCGCCTCAATTAATCACCTCGCGCTAATCTTCCCCTCGCTGGACCCCAGCCCGCTCCCCGCCCCATCGGGCAGGGCCAGGCCAGCAGCAGACGGGGTGCTGGGCCCGCTGGGGCCAGAGCTGCGTGGATACTGGGGCCGTCGCGGGGCTGCTGGGGGCGGTGAGTACAGGGCAGGTGGGCGCAGTGGCAGCTGGAGGTCCAGAGAGGCCCCACCCCGGGACGGAGGGACAGTGGGGGCAGCCTCCCAGCCTCCTGCCTTCTTGGAGGTCCCAGGCACACAGAGGGATGGAGAGACAGACCCACCAAAGCTGAGCTGTAGGTCGATGGAGGCCATCGGGGAAGGCTCGAGCGGGGAAGGTGGGACTAGAGGTGGAAGGACAGACGCACGGAGAGGAGACGGACGGACGGACTGCAAGAGCATCCTGAGGGCCAGGGGGGCGGGGAGGCGGAAGGAAGGTGCATCTCCCCCCAGGCCCAGCGGATGCCGGGGGCTCCCCTGCCCTCCCCGGCCGGCAGTCCCTGCTGCTGTCTCACCGCCTTCCGTCCTGCTGCCGCCCGGCCAGGTGGGGCGAGGAGAAGCCATGTTCCTGAGCCCCGGCGAGGGGCCGGCGGCGGAGGGTGGGGGGCCGGGCCCGGGCGAGGAGGCCCCCAAGAAGAAGCACCGGAGGAACCGCACGACCTTCACCACGTACCAGCTGCACCAGCTGGAGAGGGCCTTCGAGGCCTCCCACTACCCAGACGTTTACAGCCGCGAGGAGCTGGCGGCCAAGGTGCACCTGCCCGAGGTGCGCGTGCAGGTGAGGGCGGCCACGGGCCCGGGGGGCGGGGCCAGAGCCGCGCTGCGACCCTCCCGGTGTGTAGGCGTGAGCTCTCGAAGCTGGGAAGGCTTCCCAGAGGAGGGGAAGTGGGACTGGGACCTTAGCGTTTGAGTAGGAGTTTTCCAGTTAGAAAGGAGAAAAGGCCGGGGTGCCTGGCTGGCTCGGCTGCTAGAGCACGTGACTCCTGATCCCAAGGTTGTGAGTTCGAGCCCCACACCGGGTGTAGAGATTACGTTAAACTAGAAAGAAAGAAAGGAGAACCGGTGATCTCTAGGCATCCAGGAGTGCGCGCTGAGCTGTGGGACACGTTGCACGGGGGGCACTTCCGGCTGGTGCAGAGCCGGTGGCCGCGGAGGCCGAGCGCGGCCGAGAGCGAGCTCGTCGTGAAGGGCGTCCGCTGCCAAGCTGAGCGGCTTGGACCCGGTGCCCGGGGCCTAGAGAGGCTGCGGAGCCTGAGGGGCTCGGCGGAGTGGCGAGGGCTTCGCTTCGGAAGACTTGGGGCTGATTTGGTGGGAGCTTGGGGGACCCTTCGAGACAGGTAACGGCATGTTGGCACTGCAGGTGGGAGTCAGGCCAGACGGCAGGCAGAACCCTGCAGAGCTGGGAGCCCCGAAGGACACAGCGGGGCGGGGAAGAGAGGGCTGGCTCCTCCTCTCGGGTCCCCAACTGGGAGCACCCCTCTCGCTATCTCCAGGTGTGGTTCCAGAACCGCCGGGCTAAGTGGCGCCGCCAGGAGCGTCTGGAGTCAGGATCCGGGGCTGTGGCAGCCCCAAGGCTCCCCGAGGCCCCAGGACTGCCATTTGCCCGCCCCCCAGCCATGCCACTGCCCCTGGAGCCCTGGCTGGGCCCCGGGCCCCCAGCCGTTCCAGGCCTCCCGCGCCTCCTGGGCCCAGGCCCGGGGCTGCAGTCACCCTTTGGGCCCCATGCCTTTGGTCCAGCCTTCACGGAGGGCTTCCCCCTGGAGGAGGCATCCTTGCGGCTGCTGGCCAAGGAGCACGCACAGGTTCTGGACAGGGCTTGGCCCCCAGCCTGAGTGGGGCCCACCCAGCCCTCTCTTCTCCACCTGTCCATGGCCACCCACGCTGGAGCCCCCATCCCCAGCCGGCCCTGCAGGGAGACGGGCACCGTCTCAGGAACAAGATGGCCTGACCCCAGGCCTCGGTCTCCCCGTCTGCCAGACTGGCGTGGGGTGCACGGTGAGGCTCTGGGACAGCGAGGCCATCGCGAGCTACACTCCTGCACCCACGTCCCCTGCCCGCGTTCGTCCTTCACAGCTGAGCCCCAGCCCTTGGGCCTCCTGCCCGCAGAGAAACCCCCGCTTTCACTCCGTGCGCCCACCGGGGCCCCTCGCTTCACCCCTCACACGGCTGCTTTGTGGGCGAGGAAACCGAGGCCCAGAGAGGCCAGGCTTGCCGACCAGCCTTCCCAGAACTCAGATGGACCCCAGGACAAGGAGGCCACGGAGGGCAAGGAACAGGGTGTGACCAGGCTTGGGACCAGCCTAGCGTCCGCACGACAGGGGACCTCCCCATCGGACGCGGGAGCCGGGGTCAGGACGGAGGGGAGGGGCTCAAGGGCAGAAGCTGCCGGCGACCAGCACCCTGTCTGAGCTCGGTCTGTGAAGGGACCACAGGCTCACTGCTGGGTCCTCACGCCAGCACATACCCGCTGGGGTTCGAGCTGGTCTGCTCAGCTCTGCTCAGCTCACTTGGCATCTGTACGTGAGTCCCATGGCCGCGTGTTCTTTATGTTGTAGCAGCTGGGCCGCTCACCCGTCCAACCGCCCACCATCCGCCCACCATCCGCCCACCCCCCATCCACCCGCCGGCCATGCAGTGCAGACACGCTGGCGAACGGATAAACCCCTGCCCTGGCGGAGCCCCGCCGGAGCCGAGCAGCACACCCGAATAAACACACGTACGCCAAGCGCCCGCTGGCTGTAAGTGCTGAGGGAAAGCAAGACAAGAGGCAATCGAGTGTGGGGCAGGACTGAAGTTTAACAGGGCGGTCGTGGGCCTCTTGGAGGGGACATCGGAGAACTGGAGGAGGTAAAAAGAGTGAGCCATGGGGACACCTGCGGGAAGAGCCACCCAGGCAGAGGGAATGGCACGTCCAAACGCCCTGGGGCAGGACTGGGCCCAGTGAGGGGGAGGAACCACCAGGAGGTCCCTGGGGCTGATCAATGAGCGAGGCGCGGGCAGGGAGGGGACAGGAGGCAGGTCTGGTCAGGCCTTGTGGCCATTACAACAGTTTCTACCCTGAGAGTCCTGGAGCTCCCCGGGCAGGAGGGCTGGGACCTGCTCTGGACGGGCCACCAGGGAGGGCAGGTAATCCGCTTGGCGCGGTCCTCCTAAGCGGATGAGGGCTCCGGGTTTCCTGGGAGGAGTCAGAATTAGCCCCCAGCCCTGCCCACCCCGCTAAACAAGGCAGCACAGAGGGGCCTGGAGGGCCCTGGTCCAGCCCCCCAGGTGGTACCCGCAGCGCGCCACTCCACCCCTGCAATCACACACCCTCTCCGACCCGGCCCTGGAGGCCCTGCCCCTAGTCAGGCAGGACAGAAGTGGGGCCGCCGGGAGCTGGTTCTCACTCGGGCTGTGGGTCAGGTTCCTGGGCTCAATGCAAGACTCCCGATGCACTTCCTGGTGGGGTGGGCGCGGGAGAGGTTGAGCCCCGGGTACGAGTGGGGTGACAGGAAGACGGTGGGTAGACCTAGGTCCCGGGGCTCAAATGGCCAGTGCAGAGAACACGTGACCTTAGTAGGAAGGAGAAGTCCCGTCCCTCTGGCTGGGCCTGCCAAACCAGGAACGGGGTGTCAGCCAGGAGTCCTGGAGCTACCCCCGTCCAGGAACTACCCACCGGGGCGACAAGGACCCAGAGCCAGAGGGAGCGGGCCATCAGGATACCGGAGCCCCCGAGCCCCGCACATCCGAAGGGAGAGCCCGCCCCAGACGTGTCCGTCTCTCTCCCACGGCCGCAGAGTTGGGAACAGCGTTGAGTCCCCTACAAATGAGAGGCTTGTCTAGAAAAGCCTCCCCCTGGAGCCGCAGGCCTGAGGCACCCCTTCACCCCCTGGCCCCCGGGCCTGCCACCCTGCCCACCCGCCCTAGACAGCGCCCTGATCCAGCCTTGCTGTGGGGACCAAATGGGCACCAGCTCAGGGGGCTCCTCGGTCCTCAGAAAACCCCGTTTTCTCCAGGAAGATAAAGTCTCCCGTGGAGGCCAGGTGGAGAAGCCGAGGCGTGCCGCGGGGTCCTCCTCCGGGGCCTGGCGAGGTCCCAGCACTCCGGCCGGCTGGCCACTGGCCCGCTAGAACTTCCGGTTCTTGCTCAGGCGGTTGTGACGCCAGATGTTGTGTTTCCGCAGCAGCCGCCAGTACTCCCGAGTCTCGGGGTCCAGCTCCTCCAGCTTCTTGGGGGGGCCCACGTTCATCTGGAACAGCCTGCCGTAGCATGGGCAGGAATCAGGCAAGGCACAGCCCCAGAGGGCCCCCGACCTGGGGCGCCGTGGGCAGAGGTGGCAGCAGCCTGGGCCCTGCAGCCCAGCCACATGGTGGTGGTGGTGACCTCCCGGGGCATGACCTCCCCACCCCGAGCTGGGGATGCCCTGAGTCTTCTGCCTCCTGGTCACTGTCTGTACTGTCTGCGGGGAACACCTCCCCACCCATTCACTCAAAATTTCTGAACTGTCCCTAATCTTTAAGAATCAGCACAATCAATGGCTTCTATGTCCTGCTACTGGTCCTAGGACCAAGAGCAAAGTCTTCCCTGCATCCCCCGGGGCCCTGCAAGGACCGAGATCCATCACCTCCCCGCCTCATCTCCCTCTATGCTCCGCCTTCACTTCCTGCTGGTCTAACAAACTGGGTGCAGTCCTGCCCCAGGGCCTTTACACTGACTATACCCTCCACCTTTAAAGCTCCTTCCACCCACTGGGGTCTTGAGTCCTGCCTCCCTCCCCCAGGGAGGCCCCACGGAAACTTCAGATTTGATCAGCCAGACCCTCTTTCCCCCCTCACGCGCTCTCTGGGCTCTCCAGCCTGGCTCACTCACCACTCAGGGTACTCTGAGTCTGGCTTCAGGACCACGTCCTGACCCTCCTTGTAGATGTTGACACCCATGGCATGGGTGGTGAGTCGGACAGGGTCTGTGCACACGTCTGGGTCCTTCAGGGCTTCACTGGCCACACCGCCTTTGCCGCCTTTGCCCCCCTTCATGACTGCGGGGTGGGAGAGTCATTTCTGCCAGCTGCGGCCGCGGGAGGCCGGCCTTCCCTTCTGCCCCTCCTACCGCGGGTGCCCCCCACCCCGACTAGACCGTCTGCTGCACCCAAGACGATTTTAAGTGGGACATGGCCTGCATCGAACACTGACGCTTGGAGCGACCGATCACTGCTCTCCAGCTCTGTTCCTCTCACAGAGAAGGGGTGGCACGCGTCCTGAAGCCCCTACCCCTCGTCAGCTCCCTCCTCCCAACAGGGCAGGCCAGGCCATACCCGGGAGGTTTTGCCTTTGTTTCAAGCGCCTAATGCTCAGATGGGCCCCAGTCGTCCTCCAACTTCTAGTGGCGATTTGCTCAAGATCACACAGTGCCGTTAAGGCCACAAACAGGACTGGGACCCAAGTTCATGACAACCCCAGCCCCCAAGCAAGAAAAACACCCCGCACCTGCGCAGTTGAGAGCAATCCCCTCCCAGGGATCTTATACTGCGCCTGTGCACAGCGCTTGCCTCTTTGCGCTTGCGCAATGATTCTAGGAAGCCCCCCCCCCAATCCAGCGCCTGCGCACTATTTCCCCAGTGTCCCAAACTTCTCTCCTCTGGGTCCCTCTCAACCCAGCTCACCCGGTCTCTTGGCATAGCCCCGTATAAGGAGTCTTCCAGGCTCGGCAGGCACCGGGAGCTCCCGGGTCCGCCAGCCGGTCCAGGTCCACGTAGCCCCAAAGAGGCGTCTGGCCGCCATGACGTATGCTGACTGCCGGCACGTGCACTTTTCCGGGAGACGACAGCGGCCAAGGGGTGCTTGGGAGTTGTAGGCTCCTACAGATTTCTGGGAAATGTAGTATTCCAGTCGGGCGTCCACGGTGCCTTCTTTAATCTTTTATAGATACCCTGTTACTGTTAAGAGGGGACTTTCAAAAAGTATTTCATTTACCTATTGCCCTTCTTCCGTTATCACTTTAAGGTCACGCTTTATACATTCCCGATTCTATTTAACGGGCCATTACTGAAAGCCTAAAAGGACCTAATACCTAAGACTCATTATATTTCAGACCTTTTGCCAAATCCGTTCCCAGCGCGATCTCCTTTAGTCCTCACAAGTAGGAGGTAGGTACTATTATTAGCTTCAGCTTCAGGGACGGAAAGTTATACCGGGACGTACCCTCTGCCTCCCAACTGGGAGCGAAACCGGAAGTCCGTCTACAATAGGGTCCGTGCGCTGCTTCCGGTGTCTCTGGGGTCGAAAGAGTCCGCCTCTCACCTTAATACTTCCCGGTCCCATTTCTTCCCATCTGCCATCCATTGGAATAATGCCCACAGCCGTCCATGGCAGGCAGTGATCACTAACCCCAATTTGTAATTGAAGAAAGGGGTCCAGAGGGCAGCCCGACTTCCGCTCGCGTGAAGAGGCCCGGGATTCGAACCCTTGGTTCCGCCACCCAGGGCTCCCGCGCGGCGAGGCTGGCTGGGCGAACTACATTTCCCAGCAGGCTCCGCACACGCGCGCAAGCCCAGTGGGTGCGAGCGCTGCCCGGACAGACCTGGCGGCGCCGGGACCGGGAATCCGGGACCCGCGGCCGCTTGAGGACTGTCCGGCTGGGGACAATCTGGGGGCCTCGAAGTCCGAGGCCACTTCGGTTTAGGAAGTGAGTGCCTCGGTGGGCAGAGCGGGGTCTGGAGGCGGCGGCTGGGGAAGGGGGTCTGAAATCTTGAGGCTGGGGTCCGCGAGGGGACTGGGGGTTTCACTCGTAGCTTTAGGTGGAGTTACGTTTTCAGGCAGGATTCTGAGGTCCGGGTCAGAGTCCGGGGTTGGTCTTGAGCGTGGCCTTGGAGGTTTTGAGACTAGGCTCCGCTTTCTGGAGTCTTGAATCTCTAATATTGAGTCTGGGGTTCTGGATCTAGTCTTAGGCTGAGGTCCTGAGTGCGAGGTATCGGGGACCGGCACCCAGCGCGTTTGTGTAGTCAGGCTGAGTCTCCAGCCTGGGTTACAGGTCGCGCTAGGGGAGACTTGGAAGAACCAAGTCTGGGGGAAGAGGGTCCACGGGTGGGGAGAGGCCTGGGCTGACAGGTCCAGGGGCGTGCTCCCAGGTTCCGAGCCTGTGAAGCCACTCTCTTACCACTGCCTATTTGGCATCTGGATTTCCTCAGCCGTAAATTGGAGACCATAGTGGACCCGTCCTTGCAGGGTATGGTGGGGGCTAGATTCTGTGTTCTACACGGACAGCACCCACCTGGAGCCTGACACCGTGCTGGCACTCGGTTAGTCTTATCTTCGAATCTCTCTTGCAGATGCTGGTCTGAGCCTGGGGTCCAGGCATGGAATTCTTGACAACTTCCCAGTCTCCCGCGGGCCCTCCAGCTATGGACTTGGAGGAGCCCAGGGACACACTTTCACCCTCTCAGGACCTACCCCCCAGCTGTCAGTGGGACCCGGTGCCGAGACGCTCCGGCAGCCTGGGACAGATGGAACTCGATGGGCCAAGTATTGAGGACCTGGTACCCCAGTTTGAGGCTCTGCCTGGTGATCTGGTGGGCTTGTCCCCAGATGGACCTCCCTGCCCTTTGCACATGGCCACGGGCCATGGCCTGGCCTCTGGGGACATTGCTGATGGCCATGGGCTTTTGTCTGCCGAGGCTGGCCGGGACGACCTACTGAGCCTTTTGCACTGCCAGGAATGCCCTCCTTCCCAGTCTTGTCCCAAGGAACCTCCGGACCCTGCCCCTCGCCCACTGCAGCCCCCTGAGGACCCAGACGGAGATACCAGCGCTCCGGAATGGGCGGAGGGAGCTTCTGCCGAGCGGGGTGGCAGCAGGAGCTCCAGCAGCTCCCCGGAACCCTGGCTGGAGACAGTTCCTCTGGTTGCTCCCGAAGAACCACGTGCCAGTACCCAGGTAGAGCCTGTCCTGCCCCCCAGGGGACCTCTGCTGCCAGGAACCAAGCCAGGGCACTCAGTCCTACCCCTCTTCTATCTTCTTCCAGAGCCCCAAGACCCCGGTGCCATACCCTGCCCTCCAGGAGGGTGAGTGTCCCGCCCACCCTGGCCCCAGAGATTTAGCAATTTCAGAATCACCCCAATCAGGCTCCTCCCAAAAACGGCACAAAGCTTCCCAGTAAGGAGTTGCTTCTAGAGAGGCTCTGAGGTTGGTTGAGTAGATTCCAGATGATGTGGGAGAGAATGGTGAGAATGTTCTAGAATGGATGGGGGCAGGAGGGGCAGGCGTGGCATTCATGGCGCTGGGTTTTAGAGCAGGGGCTGGCAAATTACCATCTACGGGTCAGATCCAACCCGCCCGTTTGGGTTTGTCTCATGAGCTAACAGGGGCTTTTATGTCTTTAAGTGGTTGGAGAAAAACAGCATTTCTTGTTGTGTGAAAACGATGTGCAACTCCCATTTCCGTGTCCACAAATAAAGTTTTATTGAGACACAGTCATGCCCATTCATTTACATATTGTCTACGGTGGTTTTCGTGTTACAACGGGCAGGTTGAGTAGTTGCAGGGCAGACCGACTGGCCCACAGAGACAGACTGTCTGCAGTTTGGCCCCCTGCGTAGAAAGTTTGTCACTCTTGGGATGCCTGGATGGCTCAGTCGCTGAAGCGTCCAACTCTTGAGCTCAGCTCAGGTCTTGATCTCCGGGCTGTGGGTTCAAGCCCCGCGTTGGGCTCCTGGCTGGGTGTGGAGGCTCCAGGATGTGCTTTTTTTAAAAAAAAAAAAAAAAAAAAAAGGAAAGAGAGAAAGAAAAAAAATTTGTCAATCTCTGCCCTGAAGACATGGAAAGAAGCAGTTCTGGCCACCTAGAATGTTCTAGGATTTCCCCCCAGACTACCTAGGGCTACAAGTCAAAGAGCAAGTTTTATGGTTGTTGGAAGGTGAAGCTCGTTTGGACTTAGAGTTCCAAGAAGGTGCTGGAATCATGGGTGGAGCAATGACTTACCTTGGGAGTTCCAGAACTTGGCATTTTGCTCCGTGGTTCTAGGTTTAAAAGAACCTGGGTTTGAACGTGTTCTAGAATGGTGAACAGAGCTGTCTAGACTGGGGAGTTTGGTAACCATGGAGTGAATAGAGCTTATCTGCTTACAGTTCTAGACCAGGGGGTGTTCTAGGCCTGTGGACAGGGCTTTCTGATTCCAGAGTAATCAGAAAGTTCTAGAGTCGTGCTATACAATAGAATCATAACGTGAGTGATGTGTGACTTTTTTTAAAAAATTGTATTTAGTGTGAGAGGGAGTGTGTGCTTGTTAGCCGTGAGAGGGGCAGAGGCAGAGGGAAAGGAAAGCCCCAGCCAGGGGCGCCTGGGTGGCTCAGTCAGTTAAGCATCTGCCCTTGGCTCAGATCATGATCTCAGGGTCCTGGGATTGAGCCCCACGTTGGGCTCCCCACTACTCCCTTCCCCTCTGCTGCTCCCTCTGCTTGTGCTCACTCTTTCTCTCTCTCAAATAAACAAATGAGACATTAAAAAAGAAAACCCTGAGCAGACTCCTCACTCAGTGTGGGACCCGATACAGAGCTTGACCCCATGACCCTGATCTCAGATCAGGACCCGAGCCGAAATCAAGAGTCAGATGTTCAACCAGCTGAGCCAGCCAGGTGCCCCTGTGTGTGACTTTGAATTTCCTAGTTATCTGCTTTAACAAAAATAAACACGGGGCACCTGACTAGCTTGGTCAGAGGACGTGGGACTCTTGATCTCACAGTCATGATTTCGAGCCCCATGTTGGGTGTAGAGATTGCTTAAACAAAAAGCAAAAACTTAAAAAAAAAAAAACCACCGGAAAAAGTAATAACATTTTAAGTAACTCAGGCGAGTTAAGGTGTCATTTCCACGTATAATCAGCATCTTAACAATTATTTTACCTTTTTTTTCATACTAAATTTCCCAAATCCAGAAATCCAAAATGCATTTCTGAGTGCATAATCCCTACACGTGTGTGGCCGCTAGCATACTAGGTGGTGTGGTTCTAGAAACCCTGAGTGGACCTGTTTGTTTTTCCAGAATGCTTAGATCCCAAAAGATAGTGGGCAGAAGGGGCTTTAGATAAAACTCACTTCAGGTCATCCAAAGCTGGGGCCTTCACCTGCAGTGCTAAACCAGAAAAGCAACCACTTCTTGTTAGGACATTCTAGAACTGGCTGGTTCTGGATTGCTCAGGAATTACGGAGCCTTGACTGCAGAGTTCCCGTGCAGTGCTGGGCTAGGTTGGTGGAATTCTAGAACTACACGTAGAGTTGCTCTTTTCTGGACTACTCATATCCTCTTGGGCTCGCTGGGGACAGCCGAGGTGTTCCGACCATTTGAGGATGTTCCAGAACCATAGGAAGAGCCAATGGCCGTGATGGCCAGTGCCATTACGATTAGGAAGTTACAGAGTCATGGAGTAGGAAAATTTGGTTCTGGAGGGGTGCTGATTTCTAGACCCTGCAGAATCCTGTGGGGTGGGACCTGTGGAAAAGCTCTGGAACCACGAGGAGCCATTTGGGGTTCTGGATAGTGTGAGAATTTTAGACGTGGGGGAAGTCGTCTCTTCCTGCTCTGATTGGGGAGTTCTGGAACCGTGGAGTTGCCTGCAGTCCTGGGCTGAGAAGGGAGAGTTCTCAAACAGCCAGAAAGCTGACTGGCTCCGGATTGATTCGGGGGATTCCTGAACCTTTGAGAGCAGTGGTCTGTGGTTTTATAAGGTTGCTGGTTTTAGAAATGGGAGTGCCTGGTTCTAGCTGGATGACAGAATTCTAGAAAGCCAGGGTGGAAAGCCAGGAGTGCTGGAGTACTTCCGGGATCTGGCCTCGGTTCTAGACTCCGGGAGGACTCTTGAAACTGCCCCATGGACAGAGTCCGAGCTGGTTGTAGACGGACAAGAGCTCTCTAGATGTCTGGCTCCGGAAGATGAGATGGTTCTAGAACAGTGGGCGGATGCGTGTGGTTCAGGGGGGCTAAACCACGGGGTAGATCTCTGTGCTTCCAGACCCCTGAGGGAGCCGAGACCCAGGGCAGCGCCCGTGGGGTTGCACGGGCGTGGTTGGGAGCTCGCAGGGGCTGACGGTCCTCCACTGTTGCCTTCAGTCCCTGGTCCCTGTGACCACGAAGACCTCCTAGACGGTGTCATATTTGGGGCCAAATACTTGGGCTCCACCCAGCTGGTGTCTGAGCGGAACCCGCCCCCCAGCACACGCATGGCCCAGGCCCGGGAGGCGATGGACCGCGTCAAGGTGAAGCCAGGGCTGGGCAGGTGGGCTTCCCCGGGGCCAGCGGGCGGGTGGATGGATGGGCTGCCGGCCAGGTCCCCCGAGGCCCTCGGAGCCCAGCACAGCAGAGGCTGGGTCTTCGCAGACCTCCACCTCCCCCCGACCCCCCACCCACAGGCCCCCGACGGGGAGACCCAGCCCATGACGGAAGTGGACCTCTTCGTGTCCACCAAGAGGGTCAAGGTTCTGACGGCCGACTCCCAGGTACGGGGCCGGGGCCGGCTGCCGGGGTACGGGGGCCCTGCTGAGGGCCCGCACAGCCCGCCCAGGCCCGGTGTCCCCCCCACTCCAGGAGGCCATGATGGACCACGCCCTGCAGACCATCTCCTACATCGCGGACATCGGCAGCGTGCTGGTGCTCATGGCGCGGCGGCGGCTGGCCCGGCGGCCGGCGTCCCAGGCCCCCAGCCACAAGCTCTACAAGATGCTTTGCCACGTCTTCCACTCCGAAGACGTGAGCAGCCCTGCTCCGGGCGTTCTGGTGGGGGGGTTGGCGTTGGGGGCGGAACTCAGGCTGGCCTCACCCTCTTCCAGAGCCCTCCTGGCCATGCTGTCACTGCAGTGTCCTCCCACTGGTCCCCAGTGCTGGCCGCTGTCTCCCTCCCCACCCCCAAAGTCCCTGGCCCTTCCTGGAAGCCCCGGAGACTGGCGGCCGACCCCTGAACCTTCCCGGCTCCAGGCCCTTCTCCCTCCCCTCCCCTCCCCCCAGAGATTCCCCAAGACAGTGGCTGGTTTCACAGTCCCCAGAAGCCACAGGGGATCCACTGCCGCCTGGGAATCGTGCCCCTGCCACGGGGGCGGGAGGGCTCGGCCCTGAGGACGCCAGAGGGTTTGGGGGACCTGAAGGAGGTGGGTGGGGCACCCCCCAAGAGATGTCACCCATCGGCGTGCAGGCCCAGCTCATTGCTCAGGCCATCGGCCAGGCCTTCTCCGTGGCCTACAGCCAGTTCCTCTGGGAAAGCGGCCTTGACCCCAGCCAGGTGGGCGCCCAGCAGAGCCAGGCCGCGGGCCCCGGCCACCTCCACAACGGGGACCTCGACCACTTCTCCAACAGCGAGAACTGCAGGGAGGTGAGCACACGGAATGGTGGCCCCCCCCCGCCTCCCCCAGGGCAGCCCTCATGCCCCCTCCACCCCGTGTCCCCCCTCCCAGGTGTGCATCGAGAAACGCCGGGGCGAGGGCCTGGGCGTGGCCCTGGTGGAGTCGGGCTGGGGCTCCCTGCTGCCCACGGCTGTCATTGCCAACCTGCTGCACGGGGGCCCCGCTGAGCGCTCGGGGGCCCTCAGCATTGGGGACCGCCTCACCGCCATCAACGGGACCAGCCTGGTGGGGCTGCCCCTGGCCGCCTGCCAGGCCGCTGTCCGCGTGAGTCCACGCCGTGGGGTGGCCGGGGTGTCCTTCCCTGGCGCCATCTGGAAGGGGCAAGGCAGAGTGTGAGGTCCCACCCACCCCAGTGTGCTGGGGAGACAGAGCCTCCGAGAGGGGGCGCTGCTGGTCCAGGGGGACCTTGATAGTGTGAGGGCAGCATATGAACTCAGGCAGTCTAGCTGCAGGGCCAGGAGCCTTCCTCTCCACCATGAGGCTGCCAGTGTGTTCTTGAGCCTTGACCCTTGTTGCCAGCTGGAGAAACTGAGGCCCGGAGCTGGGGAGGACTTCCCATACCGTCCAGCATGTTACTGAGCGAGCGTGGCAGATGTTGCTAGAACCGTGCTCTTGACGGGGAAACTGAGACCGCAGATGTTCTAGAGGATATTCTAGAACCATAGGAAGAGATGGGGAGGGGAGAGGTCACCGCTTGGCCCCAAGGCCTCCTGGCTTGAGTCTGTGTTCTTAACTGCTTCTCGAGGGGTCTTCTAGAATCCAGAGCCTTGACTCTGAAGCTCCATTTCACGAGTGGATAAACTGAGGCCCTGGGGTGCTACAGTGTGCCGAGAGGCCCGACGGCACCCTGGAGGCCCCACTAGGCCAACAGCCCCCGTCCCGCGCAGGAGGTGAAGTCACAGACCTCAGTGACCCTCAGCATCATCCATTGCCCACCGGTCACCACCGCCATCATCCGCCGGCCACACGCCCGCGAGCAGCTGGGCTTCTGCGTGGAGGACGGCATCGTGAGACCCTGGCCCCAGGACGGGGAGGTTGGGGGGCGGAGTGGGGGCTGGTGGCCCTGAGCGCAGCCTCCTGAGCCACCATGGCACCTCTGTCCCCACGCCCTGCAGATCTGCAGTCTGCTCCGGGGCGGCATCGCAGAGCGCGGGGGCGTGCGCGTGGGGCACCGCATCATCGAGATCAACGGGCACAGCGTGGTGGCCACGCCGCACGCCCGCATCATCGAGCTGCTCACCGAGGCCCACACGGAGGTGGGCGGGCAGTGGGCGGGGTGGGGGCGGGGCCTCCTGCCAGCGCGCCGCCCCCCACGAGTCACCACCTCCTCTCTGCCTTCCCCGCCCCCAGGTCCACATCAAAACGATGCCAGCGGCCACCTACCGCCTGCTCACCGGCCAGGAGCAGCCCGTGTACCTGTGAGCAGCTACCAGCGTCCCCTCCCTCCCACCGCCGTGCCTTAGCCCCGGGGGCCCTGGGAGCCCGTCTGTGGAGACTCCCAGGCTTCCCAGTGCCCTGTTGTTTTCTGACGGAAAACATTAAATGCTTAAAAAAAAGGTCTAAATCTTGGCTTGAAGTCTGAGGGGTGGAGAGAAGATAGACAAAACCAACTCTCACTCTGTGTCCTTTCCAAAAACCGCCAGACACCAGTGTTGTGAAAATACTCTATTTATTAAAAAGACTGGCAGAAGGAGGCTGGGTTCTAGGTTTTGAATGGGAAATTGAGTCCCAGCTCTGGGTTTGGGCCAGGCCCCGGGGGGGGGGGGGGGGGCGCGGGGCGGAGGGAGAAGAGAGTATGGGTCAGCCCGGCCACCTGGGAAGGCATCACAGGTCAGTGGCCGGACCCCAGTCATAGCTGTCCTCATCAGAGGATTCCATATCTCGAGCTCGTGTAAACTTTTTCTTCAGGGCTTCCCGCCCATATGTCCTGGGGATCAGGAAACAGGAAAGGCTGTGGGCGGTGGGGAGGCTTGAACTACCCTTACCTGAGGCTGACTCTCTGCTAGGCACAGTGTGTGTGGACAGAGATGAGCCGGACTGTGGATTTAGGGGTCAGCCCTCATTAACGAACTCCTATGTATCCTTCAAAGCCCCATCTCATGTCTTGTCCTTCTGGAAGCTTTCCCACTCCTCTCAGGAAATGGGCCCTGATTACCTGGGGTGGAACTGGCCCTTCTGCTTTTATCTCGCCCACTAGGCTGGGAGCACATGAAAACAGCTTGGTTCCAGGTCCCTTCATCCCCTGAGGCTGTGTCCCAGGAAAAGGGCTGAGGGGCTCCAGTCTGGAGTACAGGAGCTCTTACCGCACACTGTCCTGTCGCCTTTGACTGTGGTGGGGGTGGCTGTCCACCTAGGAGGGGAAGAAAGGAGGTCAGCACTTCCCCCAAAGTGAGGTAAATTGGGATGAAGTGCGCCCCCCTCCCAGCTCCCCACCTTGGCCCAAGCAGTGGGCAGCCTGTGGGCAGGCTCTCCAGCTCACAAAGCCTGCAACTCCTCTCTTAATTTTTAGTGAGAAGATGTGCTGGGATGGGGGTAGGGGAAGACCCTGGCTGAGATCCCCTAGCCTGTCGGCACAGGAGGAGTTGGGTTTTCTGTCTCCAGAATTCCTCAGAGGGCTGCTAAGAGTTCATAATCATGTACAGAAAGTGCTCAGGATAGTGCCTGCCCCATAAGCAAGCTTCCATGGACAGTTGAGCAGGTCGGGTACTGCTCAACTCCTGGGAATACATCATAGATGTTTACATTTTCACATTTAATTAAAGAGGGCCTGGAGGAAGGGGTACCTTTGTCAGATTTACAGAAAGGCACTTTGGGTGCTGAGGCAGCCTCACAAAGAATACTATATGTAAATATTTCTTATTGGTAAGCACCCAAGTCCTATGGGCTAGGACTTGGGTAAGCACATTCAATTTAAACCACCACCTTGTGACGTGGAGACTGTCTGTTCCATTGGATCCCAGATAAGGAAACACCATTGGATCCCAGATAAGGAAACACTGCGGTGAAAACATTTGTTTCAAGTTGTTCAGTGACTCATGGGTTCAAATAGCCTAGGTCTGGGTCTGAGACACTACTGTTTGTTAATATCTTGGGGGGAAACAGGCCCTCCCCCACCCTGCGGTGTGTCTCAGCCACATCCCAAAACCCCTGCCAAGGCCACCCCGGGTCCTTGCTCACCTGGGCCCCTTGGGGACTGGAGGCTCTCCCATGATCCCGCAGGCTCTGGGGCTCATCCGCCAGAACTGGCTCCGAGGACCGGGCCAGAGCTGGCGCTGGGGGACCCTTGTCCACGTCCGTGTGGGGCCCGCCCTCGCCGTCTGTGTAGCCCTCGCCGTCTGTGTAGCCCTCGCCGTCTGTCTCATAGTCGCTGTTGACCCGGCTGTCACAGCTCAGATCCGCGGAGCTGCCCACCAGGCCGCGGTGTGGGAGTTCCAGGTTGTCCTCCGAGGAGTCGTCCAGCTGTGGGGCGGGGCGCCCAGGCTAAGCCAAGACACCCCCCAACCAGCCAGGCCCTCCGTGATCTCAGACCAGATCCCTGACCCCAGACACCAGCCTTCGATCTCAGTCCCAAACCAGGTCATGACCCTGACCTCAGGTCAAAGCTGGACCGCGGACAAGCCCCCACCCCTGACCCGCACCTGGTCCTCCGCGGTCCAGATGGGCCGGGTCTGCTGCTCGTGGATGATGGCCTTGAGCTCCTGGTACCAGGCGTCATTCGTGCCGTGCAGGGGGATGGTGGCTGCGGGGAGGGGGGCATCAGCGCGGCGGAGAGCCTTGCCCCGGCCCCATCGCCTGCCCCGGCTCCCCGGCTCCCAGCCCACCGGTGAAGAGGTGCTCGCTGTGCTTGCGCAGCTCCCGGGCTTGCGCGTAGAGGTGGCGTGAGCTGCGGCGGGACGCGGGCGCCAGCCACTGGCGCAGGGCTTTGAGGGCCCCGCGGCTCTCGGGGGCGCAGAAGACCACGATGGGGTAGTACTGCACGTAGTTGAGGCGTTCGATCGCCGACGGCGTCACGTCCAAGAGCGCATGCTTGTTCTGGGCCCAGGCCACGTGGAGGCGGGGGCGGGGGAGGAGTGGGGCGCGGGTGGAGGAAGAGACCGCCGAGACAGAAACACGGAGACAGAGTGGAGACAGTCAAGAGGCAGGTGAAGAACAGCTCATCAGAGATGCTCCACCTTGACCTCGCCCCGCAGGTCCTGCAGGGCGATGACCCAGGGCTCGCCTGTCCCTCCCAAGCCCCCACATCACAGCACCTCCCCGAGGGGCGCTGCGGGAGTCCCTGCTTACTTTCTCCGCGATCACGCGCACGGTGTCCAGCTTGATGATCTTGGAGGGTCTGTCCGTCCTCAACACACTGTCTGTGGCGGGGAGAGAAGCCGGGGGCTTCGGAAGGGCGGTCACCAGCAGCCCATATGCAAGCCCATATGCAAGCCCACCTGCCCCTCCCCCGCTCAAGAACCCACCCTGGCTCCCCATCGCCGGGAGAGCAAAACGGCCGCAACTCCCCGAGCCTCGCGCCTGACGCTTCACTGCGCTCAGTCTCCCTGCTGACCGCGGCCCACACTGCTACTGACCCACTGGGAAACAGCCTCGGGGACAGAACGTCACTGGCTCAGGGTCACGAAGCCAACAAGGGGCAGGGGGAGGAGCCTGAATTGGGGTCTGTGTTCCAGACACTGCCTTTGCCAGACTTCACCCCAACTCCAGGCCTTTGCTCAGACTGTGGAAGGAGCCTGGTCTCCCATCCCCCATCAGTCCTCCAGGACTTGAGAGGGAGCACTGCTTCCTCCAGGAAGCCCTCTAGCAAAGCCAGGCAGCTGAAGGAGGAGACGCGCCCTGCCCTGGGGCGTGGAGGGGAGGCGGTTTCTTTTTTTTAATTGTTATAAAACGTGCATAACATAAAACGTGCATTACATAAAATGTGCCACCTCAACCCTCCCTAAGCGCACAGCTCGGTGGCACGAAGCTCACTCACGCTATCATCCCCATCCTCCAACTCCAGAACTTTCCATCTCCCCGCACAGAGACACTGTCCCTGTGAAGCACCGACTCCCCAGCCCTGCCCTGGCCCGGCTCCCACCGACTCCTGTCTGTGTGGATGGGACTCCTCTCGCTGAGCCCAGTGTCCTTGGGGTCCCTCCGTGTGGTGGCAGGTGGCAGGGTCCCTTCCTTTCTAAGGCTGGACCATGTTCCCACGTGGGGATGGACCGCGGCGTGTTTACTCATTGGCCCTGGGTCATGTCCACAGTTTGGCCTCCGTGGACAATGCTGCTGGGAACTGGGGGGTGGAGGGGCAGGGAGGGCGGGGCAGGGGTCAGCGTGACCCCTGCCCTTTACTTCTCTCGGGTGTAGACCCAGATGTGGACTCACCGGCTGGGTCAGATGTTGACTCTGTGTTTGACTTTCTGAGGAGCTGCCAACTGTCCTCCCCAGTGGCTGCCCCACTCTGTTCCCTGAGCCACGCACAAGGGCTCCAACTTTCCACATCCTCATGGACACTGGCCATTCATGTTGGCTTTGACACTATGGCCCTCAGGACCCCGGAGCCTCCTCCTGTGGCCAAGTTCCTGTCCCACAGACCCTGTGTCCCAGGTTGCTCTTGGAAAAGCCTCCTGGAAGGCTGCTGAGCCCCGGGGGCAGTGAGAAGGCCAAATGGACACCTCCTGAAACGCTCACACCTCCCTCGGCGGGAACCCCACACCCGGGAACCTCAGCCATGAGCCGCTGTCACAGATACATCTGGTGAGCGCAACAGGCCCCATCCGAGAGATGGGGAAGGGAGGTCTCAGGGAGGGCAAGCCACCAGCTCGGGGCCACCCAGCCACGAGCAGGAAGGGATTTAGGACATTGACTCCCCAGCACTGCTTTGAGCTGACAGGAGCCCGTCTAACGGCCTCTCCCATCAGAGGACCCTCCAGGAGCTCGTTGAGCTGTTGTGTCTGCAAACGCCTCTCCCCCTCCTGTGGGGGCTCCTGGGATCTCAGCCCCATGGGGCTCTGAGCGGAGGCTTTCTGTGTTCAGTGCATGCGCTCTGCAAATGTTTCTTGCTGGACAGCAGCCGCAGGCAGGATGTAAGTCAGCAGGCATGGCTGTCTCCCAATAAAACTTTATTTGTAGATGCTGAGATTCGAAGTTCATTAGCATTTTCACGTGTCACAAAATTTTTCTTTTCACTTCTCTTCAACCATGTAAAATGTGAGTACGGGGCGCCTCAGTGGCTCGCTGGGTTAAGTATCCGACTGGGGATTTTTGGCTCAGGCTGTGATCTGGCAGTTGTGAGATCGAACCCCGCAATGGGTTCCCTGCTCATGGGGGGGTCAGCTTAAGAGTCTCTCTTTCCCTCTGCCCCTCCCCCCTTGCATGTGCACCCACGCAGGTGTGTGCTCTCTCTCTCTCTGTAAAAATAAATAAATCTTTTAAAAAATGTGTAAATACCATTGTTAGTTAGCAGGCCGTATTAAAGCTTAGCTGATGGGCCAGGTTTGGCCCAGGAGCTTTAATCTGCTGACCCGTTACGCTAGCTTGTTTCTGGAGTCGTTAATTTGGGGCCTCCGCAGGGGAGCGTCTCTCTTGTTCAAAGCTGTGTCGGTGGCTCAGTTAATATCTCACCCACAAACGAAGGACCGGGTGGCACGCTGGCTGCCTGCTGAGCTGTGTTAAGGATTCTGAGGCTCTATCTGATTCCGGACATCAGCCCCCAGCATTAGAGGTGTGCGGGCGCCTCGTGTGCTCACATCTCCACGGGCTGCCAACAGCAGCAGCAGCCCGGCCATCAGGCTGCTTTGGCCCCAGCGGCGGGGGAAAGTCTTGTCAAATGACCCCGCCCCCAACAACAAGGCCGCTGTAGGACCTGTGTTCTCACCTGCGATTTCGAACTGGTCAGGCATCTCAGCAGTCAACTTCTGCATCGCGATGTCCGCCACAGGCCCCAGGATCACCACCGGGCGCTTGAAGCTGGCTGAGGGGCAGCGAAATGAAAACAATCAAGGTCCCATGTGTAGTGAAGACTGCTAGATCTAGCCAGGCCCATGGTCGCTCAGCTAAAGACTACATCTCCCAGCGTCCACTGCGGGCAAGGCTAGCCATGTGATGGTACCCTGGCCAATGGGGTGCAAGCACGGTTGATGGACGCTGTTCCGGGTTGTATCCTTCCGGGAAGGATAGGAGCCCTCTTCGCCTACCTGCCTTGCCTGTTACTTAAAAAGAGGCGTCTTGTTTGTGTCTGCAGGGGTCACGTGGGGTCCGTTAGAGCCGCCGAACCTAGCTAACTCAGTGGTCAGCAAACTACAACCCAGGGGCCACGTCCGGCGCACCGCCTGTTTTATGAATAAAGTTTTATTGGAACACGGTCACGCCCGCTCCTTTAGGTATTATCTCTGGCTGTCTTCCTGCAGAGCTGAGTCCTTCTGGTGGACACTACGCAGCCCATAAAGACTAAAACGGTGCATCTCTGACCTTGTACAGGAAGAGCCTGCCAACCCCTGGACCGATGGATGCACCATTTTAGCCAGGAGGAAACTGGCGCAGAGGGCACCCTGACAGGAGAAAGGGGGTAACCAGTACACCCCTTTGTACTGTGACTCTGTTCTTGTTCTCTTTTCCCGGACTCCAGGCCTTTCTCTCTCTCAAAACCTCGATACATTCAGATTTCTAAACATTCTTTGGTCAAAATTAAATTGGTGGCTTTTTATTTTTTAGTCTTTCTCAAAAAAATAAAGTGTTTGTCCTCTCCTGGACGTTGGAGGGGCAACTGCGGAGCAGCTCAGCCCATTCCCATCCCTCTGGCAGATTTTTTTCTTTTAAAGGTCTCTGCACCTGCGATAATTCCTTCTCCCCCACCTCCCCCAAGCTGTGGGCAAGGGCTCGCTTCCCCCGCTGCAATCTGGATGGGCCCGTCTCTGCACCAGCCCAGTGCTCAGAGGAAGGATCTATGATCTACACGCTGCTTTTGTGTGTATTTCCAAATATTTGATTAATTTCTTACGATTTTTAGCTCTTTTTTTGAAATTAACTTTTAAAATATACATAACCTAAAATTTACATTTTACTCTACATTTGAAGGTGTGCAGTTCAGGGGCATTCAGGATATTCACAGGGCTGTGCGGCCACCACGCCTACTTTCAGAATATTCTCATCACCCCATCAGCAGCCACCCCCTCCATCCCCTCCCGAGACCCCATGAGCCCCCTTCCCATCACTGGAGGAGCCTGTTCTCGACGTGTCACGCACGTAGACTCACACGCCCTGTGGCCTTCTGTGTCTGGTTCCCTCCCTGAGCGTCCTAGGCTTGAGGTCTGCCCCCAGGGTGGCGCGCTGGGGCATCTCCCTCCTGCTCAGGCCGAGGGACCTGCCCGCGCGTGGGGGACACGCTGTGTTATATCCCTTGATCTGCTGAGGATTCGGTTGTTTCCAAATCTGGGCTGTTGTGAATCACGCCACTGCGAACATGCGCGTGCACATTTGGGTCTAACACCTGTTTGCCTGGTTGGGTGTCTGTTTGACGCCTGCAGCACCCACGGAATGTGCAGTGCCCCCCCCCACCCCGCTGTGCTGTCTGGTGCCATGTGTGGCTGCGGAGAATTATAACGTGGCTGGACTGAACCAACACGTGCTTTGAGTGCAAAATACACCCCAGATTTCGAGCCCGGTGCACGCACAGAAAAAGATGCGAAGTCTCTCCCTGACAACTTATAATTGTATTATCTATTAAAACGATACTTTGGATACATTAACAAGACACCTTATTTAAACTATCTGTAACCATTTCTTTTTTGATCATATATGTGGCTAATTCGATTGGAAATAGGAATTAAATTTTTTAAAGCAAAGAAGCCCCCTCCTGTTTCCTCGGGCACCCTACAATAACCCCAAATGGGTATTTTTGGTGGGAGGAGAGAGATGAGGATGGGGGCTTCCGAAGAACACGTGGTCCACAAATTCAGACTATCTTAGGAGCCTTCTTCTCGGCCCCACCCCCTGGCCCCGGCCCCGCCCCTGGTTCCCCTCGCCCCTCCCCCCGCCCTGGAAACCCACCTTCTCGCAGCACCACGCGTTCGTAGGGCGGGTAGTGCCCCTGCCTGGTCAGAGCGGACAGGTCCTCGCGGCTCCGATGCGTGGTCTTCTTGGCTCCGCGCCGAAGGCCCCGCAGCCGCCAGAACTCGGCCCGCGCGCTGGAGCCCCCGGAGGCACCCGGCCCGGCCCCCACGGCGCGCTGGGCCTCCTCCAGACTGGCCAGCTGCTCCGCCCTGGGGAGAAGCAGGGGGCTGGTCACCAAGGGCGGCAGAAAAGCAGCCCGGGGACGGTGGGCGGCGAGGCCGTGCCCGTCTGCGGCGGGGCAGCCGAGGCCGAGGGGCTGCGCACCTGCTCTGGTTGGGGATGATGCCCCGCTCCTGCTCCCGGAGGTCGCGCCCCATGCGCACCGCCAGCCAGTGGCCCCCGCGGGCGCGGCTCTGCCCATGGTCGGGGTACAGCGTGTCCAGCACGTGGAAGACGTCCCCGCGGGTGAAGCCCAGGCCCGACGGCGGGCTGGCCTCCAGCTCGAAGTGCGTGCGGATGTAGAAAGAGTCGCCCACTCGGGACTGCACCATTTTCCGGAAGACTGCGGACAGGGGAGGCTCTGTGAGCGCCTGGGGCCGCCCCCGGGCCCCAGCCCTCCGGGCCACACACACACACTCACTGTCCTGCTTCCGCTGTGTCACCAGCGTCACCTCCTCGCCCGGTGGTAGCCCAAGCAGGAACTGCACGGCCTCCTCCCGGGTCAGGTTCCGGAATGGCACATCATTCACCTGCCAGGAAGGGGGCGCGAGATGGCACACAGCCCCAGCCGCCCCCCACTCCCCGCGCCGGGCGTCCCAGCTCCGCCCCTGGACAGAGCCGCCCCTCCCAGGAGGAAGATAGCGGGGACTGGACGTGGGGCCCCGCTGGCAGGGGCGAGGGGGCCCGGGACAAGGAGGACACTCAAGGCGGTTAAGATTATAAAATGGGCGTAAGGAGGTGATGGTTGTAGGGGCAGGAGAGGCACCAGGAAGGCATGACCCCGCTGAGGTGGTGGCCCAGATGAGCCGTGTCCTGGTCAGCAAGGTCGTGATCCGGCCAACAAGGTCATGACGCTGCCAGGGAGGCTTTAAAATGTCCAAATATCCGGGGGGGTGGGGTGTGACCAGCCTTCGGGACGGGCACAGGGGAGGACACACGGGCAGAACAGACCCGGGAACTGCACCCACTGCCGGCGGTCCCCAGTCACCTGCAGAATCTGATCTCCCTCCTGGATGCCCTGTCCATCAGCCGGGCTGCCCTCCTGCACCCCCGACACGAAGATGCCCACGTCATTGCCCCCGGCCAGCCGCAGCCCGATGGTTGTGCCCTTGGGAAAGCGGACCACCCTGGAGTCGGGGCTGTACCTGGGAGGGGAGGCAGAGGCCGGGTCAGGCTGGAGGGGGCAGGGAGGGGGCATGCTGGGCGTCCTTGGGAGAGCCCCCACCCCCTCCGGGCCTCAGTTTCCCAAACGGCGCCATGTGGTAGACGCATCAACAGACTGGGACCAGAAGGCAGGACCATGTGTCCTAGAGAGGTGGCCCCTGGATGTGTGGGCCTTGAGCCAGTGGGCTTTCTTTCTCGGGGACATACCCGCGGTCCTCCACGCTCTGGCTGCTGGACACCCTGTAGATGTCGTAGCTACTTGGCCTCGGGGAGTCTGAAAGGGAACAGCAGTCTCTTTCCAAAGCACACGGACTGGTCCAGCCGCCATCCCGCTGCCGGATGGCCTCCCTACCCTACAGTGCTGTCACTCAGCCCTCCACCCTCCCCAGGGAGCCATCCCTGACCTCTGAGGCCCATGCCAGCCTCTCCTGCCCTCCCTGGCACAGACTTACTGGCTGGGATCAGAAAAACCAGAGGGACGCTCAGAGTCACCACCCTTCCCCATCAGCTCACCTGGTTCTGAGACGGTTCTGGAATCCACCGAATTTTCCCGATGAGGTGGGGGGCTCTCCCTGGAGGGGAACAGACTTGGGGTGAAGTGGGGGTGGACGGACGCTGAGAGGCAACTATCGGAATTCTGACTTCTCTGCACCCGGGTTCAACTCCTGGTCCTGCTCCTTCCCAGCTGGGAGACTACGGGCGCCGCTGCTCTCTCTGGGCCCCGGGGATGGCTATGGCAGCCATGTGAACTAGTTGGGGAGGGGATCACCCACCCCCAAACCCGACAGTCCTAGGGGGCGCTGTGGCTGTAACCCGCAAAGATCACGCATCAGAAGGGACCCGCCAAGCCGCCCCAGCTCTGGAATCTTGGACACCGCATGAGGACGTTTCCTGGCGTTTGGAGCTGCTAGACTTTGGGGCAATTTGTTACACAGCTGCAGATAACAGAGAGACCCCCTGCCTCACAGATGCGGGATGCTTAAGCAGGCTGCCCACTTTCTTATCCCCACCTGTTGGGCACTTAGGTTTTTAAAGATTTTTATTTATTTGGTTGACAGAGAGACACACAGTGAGAGAGGGAACACAGGCAGGGGGAGTGGGAGAGGAAGAAGCAGGCTTTCTGCTGAGCAGGGAGCGTGATGGGGGGCTCGATCCCAGGACCCTGGGATCATGACCTGAGCTGAAGGCAGACACTTAATGACTGAGCCACCCAGATGCCGCTGGGCACTTAAGTTTTTAGGCATTGAGTTGTGTCCCCTCAAAATTCATCTGCTGAAGTCCTAATGCCCCGGCCCATCTCTGCATGGGACAGTCCTTGGAAATAGGGTCGTTGTGGATATAACGAGCAGAAAGCAGGTCCTACCAGTAAGAGCAGGGCGCAAGCACCCTGATCCCTTGTGACTGGTGTCCTTACGAAATGGGGACACTTGGACACAGAGACAGAGGGGCACAGAGGGGAGATGATGTGAAGACGGAGAGGAGGTGGACCCCTCCTAGGGCAGCGGGGAGGGGGGCTACTGGAAGCTACCGGAAGCTAGGAGAGCCCCACCCCCACCCATGAGCCTCCAGAGAGAGCGTGGCCCCACCCACGCCCTCCTGTGATGTCCTAAGCCCTCACGTCTGAGGCACGTTGTCATAGCCACGTTGTCATAGCCGCCAGAGGACACAATGCAAGGTCACGGCCCCCATCCCCATCTGTAATCAACGTCACAAGGAACAGGAGCCTTCTGAACTCCGCACACATCCGTGGCTGTTGTGCCCCGAGAGAAAATCCCTAAAGGTACGTGATGCCTTCTGGAGTCTTCTGGGCTGTGATGTGAAATTCAGTTCCTTCTGCGTTAAAGTCAGGCCATAGCAGGACCAAGAACCCAGAGCCAGTCATGGGGGCAGGGAGGACTATGAGTGGACTGGGGAAGCCTCTTCCAGGCAGGCTGCCAGGTGCAAAAGATGTATGTGCCCATGTTCCCCTCGGGCTCAACCCTTCTGGCCGAGGGGGTACGTACTCGGGAGAGTCGGTTTGGCTGGCGTCCAAACTTCGTCGCACGTGCCGGGGTGGCGGTGGGACATGGGAGGGTGGCGCCTGGGACAGCTCCGAGCCGAGGTCCGAGATGTCTGCAGGGCAGAGCACAACCCCTCAGGCCTCAGTCCACACCTTCCAGACTGGATCCATTTCACAGAGCAAAACATCAAGGCCCCTCACAGCAGAGGGACCCAGACCGAGTAACTCGCCTGCTCTGACTTACTGTGTGGCCTTGGGCAAGTTTCTGTCCCTCTCCTAGCCTCTCAGGAGCTAGGCTCGCCAGTCCCCGCCAGGCTCTGCCCGGCACTCTCTGCCTCCCCTGCCCTCCACTGAACCCCCAGGGCCTGCTTCCGGCCCCTCACCGTCCAGGAGGGAGCTGTCGCTGTTGCTGTCGCTGACGGCCGGTGGGATGTTCACCAGGAACTGCCCTTGGTCCCTGAGCACCAGGAGAGTCAGCTTCCCTTCTGACTTCTCTATCAACCGCCGTGTGTCGCTCAGAGACAGATTCTTGCTGGACACACCATTGATCTAAAAGGGGCCAGGAAGGAAGAAGACGGGAAGGGAGTTAATGCAAAATCGGGGATACCAGAAACAGATAGTCTGTGCAGTGCGGGTTGGGGATGGGTGGTTAGAAACACATAATACCCAAGAATTCACAAGAACAGCCAATCTCTAGAGGAAATAATAGAATTGGATTCTTCCTGCTTCGAGGAGACCATGCCCGGAAGTACCTCCCACAAGAATTCCAGAATCGGCCAATTTTCTGAGGGGCAGGGTGGGCACTAGGGGAAAACTAGAAGCAGGTTGACTCCCCATCTTCCTAGAAGGGGAACTTCTCAGGAGACCCAAGGAACAGTTGTTAGAAACAAGTCTAAATAGGGAACAAGGGAGTAGATAGCCAAAGATACTAGAAGACAATTGTAGGAGGTACTAGAAACAGACATTTAGAGGTGCGTTAGAAACATAATTTGGGGAAGGACTTAAGGTCCTCTCCGGGGTGCTCCGGGAATCCCTTTCCAACATTTCCCCAGTGGTGTGTCTGTTTTCATCTACCCCGGGGATTGTGAGTTTCTCATCCCCCCGCCCCGCTCTGGGTTACCTATTTCTAGCATCTGCCCCAAACCACTAGAAACAGACAATTCCTCCAGGTCACTAGAAACAGGTAACTCTGAAGAGGCTCTTGAAGCAATGCACTGGAAACGGTTTGGAAATCAAACACCAGGAATCACTAGAAACAGGTTTTCAGAAGAGTCTGGAAAGAAACCAGCTCTAAGGCAGAGCCGCGCCTCTAAGCCTGACCTCTGAACCGTCAGCACCGAACACCCAGGACAAGTTCTGGAAGGAGCTCTGTGGCCAGCACCCCCATGGGATTCTGGGAATACTGGAACCCGATATTTGGCCGTGTTAGAGGAGAGAATGGGGGCAGGAGGGAGCCCGCGTTGTCCTCTCTAACCTTTGGGAAACAGGCAACACCCAGGAGGCCCACGGTTCCAGCCAGCTCTGCAGACCTTGTCTGTGGCGGGGTCTCCCTGACCTGTCCCCAACAGGAAGTCTGGGCTCACCTGTAGGATGAGGTCACCTTCCTGCAGCCCACGGTTCCTGGCGGCCAGGCCCGAATCGGTGATGTGCTTGATGAAGATCTGACTGCCCAGGGTGACCCCGAACTCTGTGGGGGGAGGAGGGAAACTGAGGCAGGGCCTGGGGTCTGGGCTGCAGGCTCCTCTCAAGCTCAGACTTCTCACCTGCCCTCAACCCTCCCGCTGGCCTTCCGGGCCACCCACCTGAAGGGAGAGCTCGGGCCTGGCCCCCTCCACGCCACCCTGGGGCTGTTCTGACAACCCACCAGCCAGGACTGTGATGTCAGCACAGAAGGTCACGGCCAGGGGCCTGGGAAGGAACAGCGCCGTGGTCCCCGCTCCCCAGCGCCCTGCTCCATCACCCCACGGATGCTACTAATGACATCACCACCAGGGTTCAGGATGTGACCGTTGCTATTAAAATCCCAGAGTGGGGGACCCCTGGGTGGCTCAGTCGGTGAAGTGTCTGCCTTCGGCTCAGGTCATGGTGTCAGGGTCCCGGGATCGCGCCCCGCTTCGGGCTCCCTGCTCAGTAGGGAGCCTGCTTCTCTCTCTCCTTGCTCTCGTGTTCCCTCTCTCTCTCCCTCTCAAATAAATAAAAGCTTTTAAAAAAAATAATAATGATAAATAAAATTCCAAGGTGGGGGACAGATGTTCTGGGGCCATCTGTCACATCATTACATTTAGAATTCTCAAGTCCCAGAGCTGCCATGGACTCGAGATAGGGTTGGAGGTCACGACCCCGTTGGTGGCACGAAGGGGATTCAGCGATCGTGACGCTCCATCCACGTCCAGTATGTGGACTTCCTGGGGACCGCTCGACATCGTCACAAACCTAGTGGCTTTAAAATGATACCGATCTGCAGTCTCATAGTTCCGGGCTCCTGCCCTTACCTGGCCCGCGCGCTGTCCCCCCAGCTCCCCGCTAGCAGCGCAGGGTCTGCCCGTCTCTGGGACCCCCGCCCTCTGTGTCCCTCTCATGAGGACCTCATGGGGATGCCAGGCCCCCGAGAAACCAGGGTCACCCCCACCTGGGCGGGCGTGATAAGGTCCCCTCTGTCACAGGAGGGGACACATCCACAGGTCGCGGGGTCCAGGCCAGGCACATCGGTGGGGGCCTTTACTTTGCTGACCACAGGCCACGCGGGACGGGGGCCAGCGCGGTGGCGGCGCCCCTCAGTGGGAAGTCTGCACCGTCCGGCCGCCAGCGCGCCCCAGCCGCAGACTCACCTTCGCTTTCTCGCCTCCGCACCAGCACGGATTTCACGGGCCTCATGCGCACGTCCTGCCGCGGCAGCCGCTTGAAGCCGGACACCAGGGCCAGCCCATTGGCCTCAGAGCTCGCCCCGGGGCTCCTGCGCCCGTGGCTACCAGCCCGGCTCCGGCGGCCTGCCCTTGGCCGGCGCGAGCGCTCATCCCAGGAGCGGCCGGAGCCACTGGACGTGTCCCCTTCATAGCCGCGGCCGTGGTCAACCTCGTCGGAGTCCCGATGGCCCCGGCCAGAGGGGCCGGTCTTGGTGGCGGGCAGCTGGATCTTCCGGGGACGCTTCACTGTCTGTTAGGGGAGGAAACGGGGGGCCGGCTCGAGGCTCTGCCCCCATCCACTGGGTGGTCCTGGGGGACCCTGGCCCCCTCTCTGGGCCTCAGCGTCCAAGCTGTGAAATGGGGACAAGAGTCCACTTGCTTATAGAAGCTTACACTCAGATTGCCCCTGGGCTACAGGACCAGGTGGGGCTCAGGCTGGGGGGAGAGGCGGCCCCTGGCCCAGAGGCTGCCCCCCCCGACCCCCCACTCACAATGTTGGCCAACTTCTTGCAGGTCTTGAGTATCTGAATGGCAAAGGTGGAGGTGACACTCTCCATGGAGACCCCATTCACCATGACGATGTGGTCCCCCAACCTGAGGGAGGGGGCTCGGTCTCAGGGAGGAGCCCTCACAGGGGAACCCTCTCCCCAGGCCTTTCCTGGGGGCTCCAGACACTTCCCCCAGTGCCCCACTTTGGGGTGGGCACCCCCAGTTCTGCAAGGCCTGCTTCTAATTGGCTGGGGACCCATGTCTCATAAAGACCTTAATCGTTCTGGGTCTCAGTTTCCTCATCTGTAAAATGGGGCCAATCATAGATGCTTCTATAATAATAAAATGCAACCACAGAACAGGAGCTATGATTATAATGGGTGTCTTCATACCCCTCATTTCTTCTGTGCATCCCCTCTTCCTCTGTCTGGGTTTCAACATCTCTCTTTCTCTCTGAAGCTGTTCCTTGAGTCTGGGCTGAACCAGATCACCCATGAGTCGCTCAGGTCCCTGAGCCATTTCCCCCAACATAACTCCCCAGAGCCTCCTGCCCCCAAAGGCTCAGGACACTGGGTCTCCCTCCAGCCAAAACAGCCTTCCCAGTCCTCTCATTCCAGGAATGCCTGGGGCCACTATGACCCTCAGAGCTACATCGGAGGACTAGAAAGTGCGTTGGGGAGAGGGAGGGCCACATCGCTAACTTGGTCCTGCCACCAGCTCCAAGCCCTGTGTTGCCAGAGCTAGAAGGCAGCAGGCACTGTGCTGGCTCCTTGCTTTGGCCCACACGGGTCCCTCCTCTCAGCCAGCACCCCTGCCGCCTTCCTACTCACCGCAGTCTGCCCTCTGCTGGTCCCCCGGGCAGCACATCAGACACAACCACGGACCCACTAGGCCGGTCTCGGCCACCAGAGATCGCAATGCCAAAGCCTCGCTGGGGGTCCTAAGAGATGAGGAGACGTAGGATGAGCATCTGCTTCCCCTGGGGACAAAGATTCTCCCATCCAGTCAAGCAGCCCCGGACCAATAGGACATTCCTGTTGGTGCCCACACGGGGAGAAGGAGGCCTCACCTTGCAGAGCGTGGCCGTGTGCTGTTCCCAAATGGTCAGCTCCTCCATGTCCAGCACCTGGAAGGAGGGGATGCAAGGTAGGTGTGAGGCCATGGCAGGTCCACTGAAGCACTTGGGGGTCCCCTACCCTGGTTGGGGAGCCCGGGTCTGACACTCCCACCATCCAAGCCTGTGGGCAACTGGCCACCTCTCCAGGGGCCTCAGCTTTTGTATCTGTGAAGTGGGTCTATGTCAGGGTTCTCAGTAGGGACCGCTCTGCCCCCCAGAGGATATCTGGAGACATCTGTGGTCATCATGACTCCAAGAACCGGGCAAGTGGGGGGACAGGGGTGCTGCTCAACCCCCGCAGAGCAGGGCAGTCCCCCGCAGAGAACAATCTGGGCCCAAATATTCATATGCCAAAGCTGAGACCCCGGTTTAAGTGAACCATAATGGTAAGAGCGGAGAAGGCAAATGCCTGGGGGACCGGGTCTGGGGGGACCCACGCCTGCGGGTCAAGCCAGCTCTGCCAGGCAGAGGGCATTTTTTCCGCTCCAGCCCCCCAGGCCTCCTCACTGTTCCTCCTATGCTTGGGGCCTTTGTACACGCCGTTCCTTCCTCCTGAACTCTCTTTCCCCCAGATCTCTGCCTGAGTCCTCCCTTGGCCTCCTGTTCATCTTGGCTCACGTGTTACCTTATTGGGGTGGCCTCCCAACCCCCTTTGGAGAACAATAAGCCCTCCCACTCCACAACAGATCCCCTTAGCCACCCTGCCCCAACAGGGTTTCCCAATTCACACAACCTGGGACCCCTTGACCTTCTCTAGATTTTTTTGCTCTTTCCATCTCCCCTCTCTAGAAAACCAAATCCGGAGGCAGAGATTTTTGTCTGCCTTGTTGGCAGTGGAGTCCTGATTCACAGCAGGGATTCAACAGCTGCTGAAGGAAGGAAGGAAGGAAGGGAGGAAGGGGAGGAAAGAAAAGAAGGACCGGCTTTCCTTGTGCCGAGGACTTTGCATGTCCTATCTCATTTAGTCCACTCACTGAAGGGAGCTTCTATTATCTATTATCCCTATGTTCCAGAGGAGGAAACTGAGGCACAGAGAGGCAAAGTCACCTGCCAAGCCAATAGAGCGGACGGAGGTGGCGGCTGGGGAATGTGGACCTACCAGATCATGGATGGGAAGGCAGAAAGGAGGACCCCCCCCCAATTCAGTGGTTCTATTTCCCTGGGGGCCTGGTAGAAAGGACCTCCCTCCCCAGCCCGGCACCGCAGGTGGGTGATTCTCTCAGCAGAAAATCCCTGCGCTGGCGGCTGCAGCCTGGTTCCCGGGAGAGCAGCATTCCTGGCTCCCAGGGAGAGGGGAGTGGGGCGGAGGAGAGAGGAACAAAGCCCAGGGCGGGGCCTCCCTGGCACTCCAGGCTCTGCTACCTGGAGTGGGAGCGGGAGCAGGAGGGAGAGGGCAGCGCTCACAACCAAGACTCAGCCCCCTTGGCTGGTGGTGGTCCTGGAGCCACTCCCAGCCTTGGCTTCCCCTGCTGTGAAATGGGTTGCCCTCCATCCCCGCTGCCGGTCATTCAGGGCTGAGGCACCCTGGAGCGGGGCTCCGAGGAGCCACAAGCCAAAGGCAGAAAGAGCCTCCGCCCCCTTTCTGCCCCCCTCCCAAGACGCAGCAGGTGTCTCTTTCCTCCTCTGCACATTGATAAGAAAACCTGTTCCGAGGGCTTTACACACACCAACTTGCCCAATCCTGAGGGGCCCTAGGATGTGGCCTCCTCCAAAGGGAGAGGGAAGGACGGCCCAGAGAGGTCCAGTACCACGCCTGAGGTCACACAGCCCACGGCGGACCCAGGCAGCCCGTCCCACACCCCTGCGCCTCGCCACAGACCCCAGCCTTCTTCGGCTTCATTCTTCTTTTCTCCAGAAACTTATTTTTCAAAACAGAATCTTTTTACTTGGCTTTGATTTTGTGCTGAATTTGGCCCCCCGAATTTGGATTTCCTGGCCTTCTTCTGAGAAACAGCCCCAGGGAACCAGGGCCCCCAGGGGACAGGTGCAGGTGGCCCAGGCTTGTCCTGTCTTGCACAGGTTCGTGCCTCCTCGGTTGTCAGAGGCCTTGACTAAAACCCAGAGAGCCAACCCTAGCACCGCCCCCCGGCGCCCCCTCAGCCCAGTTCACCTCCACAGCTTTCCCTGATGGACCCCTGTGCCTAACATACAACCCCAGGATTTGCGCACGGTTAGCCCTTGCCGCTCCGGGTCTCGGCTCCAAAGCTGCCTCCTCAGGGAGCCGGCCCTGGCTAGCCAAATTTCCCTGGCTCCCAATCACTCTTCTGTGTTTTATTATGTTTTATTCATGGCTTCCAAATCGTCTTAAAATATCCTGTGTGATCATCCGTTGGCAAGTTTCTGGTCTTCCCCCCTGGGCTGTGAAGGCTGGGTGAGCCTGTCTCTTTGCACACTCTGGTCATGGCCCTTGGCACCTCTTGCCCTGTGATCAGCCTCTGCTCAGAGCCTTAGCACGAATGGTACTCTCTGGCAAACTCCTATTCAACCTTCACAGCCCCAGTGCCATTGTCTCTTCCCTCAGGAAATGAGTCTTCAATGGCCCCATGCACACATCTCACATCCTTAATTACTGGAATCTGGAATGTCCCTGTGCACTATGTCCCGTACACTCCTCTAGTCTGAGGGCATGCTGGTGGACAGGGCTGGGGGCCCAGGGACCCCAGCATCGTCTCCACAGCACCAGCAAGGAGACAAGAGTTTGGGGGAACGAGTGAACGGTGACAGGAAAGGTCTATTCAGCCAGGAGATCAACCGGTCTGTCGCGAACTCCTAGACCCCTCAGCCAGTGACCCATCGGGGAGAGCTCTGAGGGGGCGAGGCGCACCTGCTTCCCCACCCGCCGAGCCCCAGGCCAGGGACAAACAGCAGAGGGGAGGAGGAGTCGCCCAGAGCGGGCAGGTCAGGTGGTACCAAGTCACACAACCCCAGGCACTAGGCTCGGGGACTGCAGTCCTCTCTCCCCCGCCCCGCCCCCAGCTCCGGGAACAAAGGTGAGGGAGGCGGGAAAGGGGGCCACAAACAGGCCAGTTGGGGGGGCGGGATTCTGGAAGCTGTTTCCCCGCAGCCAAGAAGAAAGCTGGCGGGAACCTTAGGGCTCGAGCAGTGTGGTCTGGGACAGCCATATTTCCCCCCGGGCCTCAGTTTACCCCACTCCCACCCCCGCTCGATCTCCCACCCAGTGCAGACGCCGTGAATCGGTGTAAGCTCCATCCCTGGAGGGCGAGGTCCCCCCAAACAGAGACACGGAGATCCCCTCCCTCCCAGCAGGGAGGCAAAGGGGCATCTCGATCCCTGTCTCTGCCGTCCCAGTATACAGCAAGCGCCCAATACTTGGCGGTTGCTTCTCCAGCAGCTTCCTCGCTTTCACTGAAGCCACCCCAGCCCACAAAAGAAGCGATCGCTGCCGTTCCACTGTGGCTCAAACTTGAGGGGAACACCGCGGGAGCCCGGCGTAAACATCTTCACAAGGCACCCAGCATGTGCCAAGCGCTTAAAGCACATTTTTCTCCTAGGATCCTCCCTTCGCCCTTCTTTTAAAACGGTCACCAATTTTATAGGCGAGGTACAGAGAAGCTTTGTTTCGGGGGCCCAGAGTTATACAGAAAAGTCAGGATTTGAACCCAGGTCTACCTGGTAACGAGGACGACCCTGGGGCAGACAAAGCCCCCAGAGACAGCTTTTGGACACCAGCGGGCGTGAACGCCCCTCGCTGCGCAGCCTCGGGCTAGCCACGCTATTCCTCTGGGCCTCAATTTCCCCATCTGTAAGCTGGGGTGATCTGGGGCCCTGGGTCCAGTTCGCAGCCCCCACTCCGGCTAGATTCCCCTCCCCCTCCCGCCCTCGGCGGGCTACTCGCCTGGAATCTCACGGCCATGGTCCACCCCCGGGACTCTCCAGCGCCCCTGCCCCTGGGCGGCCTTGGAAACGGTCACTCGGTCCCCACCTT
This sequence comes from Neogale vison, assembly GCF_020171115.1. NCBI lineage: Eukaryota > Metazoa > Chordata > Mammalia > Carnivora > Mustelidae > Neogale > Neogale vison. Next base: position 221,900,530 of record NC_058096.1, read on the forward strand.
GGGGTGAGGGAGGAGGCTGGGGAGGCTGGCGGCAGAGTGGCCGGCCCTCGCCCTCCTCCAGCCCGCTCCGCGGCTCCCGGCTGCACCTGCCCCTCTTCCTCCTCCTCGTCCCCTACCGGCCCCGCCCCGGCCCCGACACGCCTCCGGGACGCCGCGGAAGGAGGCCGCCTTTGCCCCTGATCGCGGGATCCAGGCGCCGGGGCGGGCGAGCCAGGCCGGGTTTTCCACCCGGCTGAGCCTCGGCCGGCCGTCGGGGCTGGAGGCCCGCCAGGCAAGGCTGCCGCGAAGACCCGGCAAAAATTCCGCCGCGTTTCCGAACGGAACCTGCGGTTCAACATCCGTGGTCCCGGCCCCTTTCAGGAATCAGGTGGGACCACGGCAGCAGGAGCAGGTTCAGTGCCGGAGACGTCCAGAACGGAGCGCTAGCCTTTCTCGGGGCGCCCCGTCGCCGGGAGCTTTACCCCCATTACATAGAGGAGAAACTGAGGCCTGGTGACGTCAGTGGCAGGGACTTATGATGCACGGAGGGGCGCGGGGGCAGGAAGACCTCCCCTGGGGAAGGTGAGGGAGAGAGGAATCACCTGGGTGGGCGGGGCTGACGGTGGCTCCACCCACACCTTCCTTCCAGCTATATTTACCTGGACACCCAGCTGTCTGGGTGGCACCTCATGCCAAGGTCGAAAGGGCAAATCAAGGCACACGCTTCCCAGCCTCATCCAGTCCGTGCTGGCAGAGAGGAATCCCACCCACGCTGTGGCGCAGAAAGTAGGGAAGAAACGAGGAAACTGGGGAATCAGGAAATGCTTCCCGGAAGAGGGAGCATTGCAGCTGGGATTTTGAAGGTTGGGTAAGAGTTTGCCAAGTGAACAGGATGATATAATACAATCTTTGAGCCCCCCCCCATGATTTCTTACCCCTCCCCATTTCAGTTCTCCCCAAAACACGAGTCCGCAGAGCCCAGCCCGCCAGCATGGGCCTCTAAGCATCTCCAAAGTTCCCCCAAGACGGTAAGCCTTGGCAGAAACCCATCTGAGGACCGACTCCAAACCTCGGGGCTGGAGGGGAGAGCTCCGCTTTTCCCCAATATGATCTTTGGCCACCAGCAGGCGGTACACAAAACCATTTTAGGTAGAACAAGGTCAAACTTTTTTTTTTTTTAAATAGCTGTGTATTTGTTTTAATGAGTCATAGGAAAACATAAGTGAGCTCCCCGCTGACATGCGTCGGTGGGTGTTGGTGGCTGTCAGTGCCCGGGAGTGGCCCGCGTGTGGGGAACACCCCGAGCTCCTGCTTCACTACAGACCTCAGCCCCAGTGTCTATGGACTAAAGGGGTTCAATGTGCAGTAATGAGGCTCCCGGCTCACGTTTATCGAGAGTTTGCTTCGCTGCAATTACACATAATGATGGGCCTTAAGCCCACTATTCCAGCCACCCCCGAGCCGGATCACTTTAAGGACATAAAAATCTGCTTTTCCCCAATCTACTTCATTCTTGCATTCATAGTTTTTATTCAGTCATTAACGCAAGAAAGTGTCTCCTGCTCCACACCAAGTACCTAAGCGGGAACCCAACCCAACTGACTTCCTATCTGAAGTGTCAGTGCTAAATTCAACCAGGAGGGGGCAGTGCGGGCATGGCGTGAGGGAGTGGGGGGAAGGGAGCATGCTTTGGACGGTGGGGTCCCGGAACTAACCCTGGGATGACCCTGCTCCGTCTTTCCGAGTGCCTAGGGGGGAAACTGAGGCTCAGACAGAGAGCCGGGGCTGGACGGAGGTCCCAGAGAGTGGTGGCCGCAGGAGGGGTGAGAGCCTGGGGATGGGGCCCACGGACGGGGCTTGGGGCCGCGTGTACACCAAGGGCTGATGTGACAGACCCAGGAGAGCCAGATATTCGAATCGCCATGTAACATAAATAGAAAGGCTACTGAGACTCGTGAGAGCATCGGAGGGAGACACGACAGGGGCTGGGGGCTCAGGGAGGGGTTCCCCGAGGAATGGCACTCAAAATAAGAACCGAGTTTAGGAGGAGTGCCCTGGATGAGAGGGATCCAAGCAGAGGAACAATTACATCTAAAATAGTTGAGGGACGGGGCGCCTGGGTGGCTCAGTGGGTTAAAGCCTCTGCCTTCGGCTCAGGTCATGATCCCAAGGTCCTGGGATCGAGTTCCGCATCGGGCTCTCTGCTCAGCAGGGAGCCTGCTTCCTCCTCTCCCTCTGCCTGCTTCTCTGCCTACTTCTGATCTGTCTCTCAAATAAATAAATAAAATCTTTAAAAATAAAATAAAATAAAATAGATGAGGGAGGAGCCGTGGAAAGATCTAGGTGTTCCAGGCAGAGGGCACAGCCTGTGCAAAGGCCCTGGGGCAGGACCACGCCTGGCACATTGGAGGAACAGCCAGGAGGCACTGGTGCAGAGTGGGTGGGGGGTAAAGGGATGAGGGAAGGGCAGGAAGAGGATCGAGGAAGGCCATGCAGGGGCTTGGGGGCTCAGGTGAGGACTTGGGCTTTTACCCCCAGGGAGGATGGAGACCTGGAGGGCAGTGGGCACAGTGGGGCGAACCCTGATTTGGGTGATTGCAGGCGCCCCCCCGTGGTCACTGGGGGAGGACAGGCAGTGGGGGGCTAAGGCAGGAGCTGGGTACTAGGGAGGTCAAACCTGGAGGCCCTTGCAAGGTGTGGCTTTAAAACAAACAAACGTGGGCGCCTGGGTGGCTCAGTGGGTTAAGCTTCTGCCTTTGGGTCAGGTCCTGATCTCAGGGTCCTGGGATTGAGCCCCACATCAGGCTCTCTGCTTTGTGGGGAGCCTGCTTCCCCCCCTCTCTCTGCCTGCCTCTCTGCCTACTCGTGATCTCTCTCTCTCAAATAAATAAATAAAATCTTAACAACAACAACAACAAAAAATTTGACCGTGGGGCCCCTGGGTGGCTCAGTCAGTTAAGCATCTGCCTTCAGCTCAGGTCACGATCACAGGGTCCTAGATTCGAGCCCCTCATCAGGCTCCCTGCTCAGCAGGGAGCCTGGTTCTCCCTCTGCTGCTCCCTCTGCTTGTGCTCTCTCTGTCTGTCAAATAAATAAATAAAATATTTAAAAATAAAATAAAATTGACCGAAAAGTTATAAGTACAATTCAGAAAGTCCCTAGAGGACCCTCACCCAGTCTCCTCCGGCACTAACATTTTCCACGACCGCGGTGTACTGTCAGAACTAAGACACCAACATCCTACATCACCATGAACCGAACTGCAGACTGCTCGAACGGGTGCCCACATGCGCTCACACGCGCCTACGCACACACCCAGAATGCTGACGTGGACTTACAGAGGGACAGTAAGCCCACAGGGCAGTCATCAACAGCCTCCATTGGACAAAATTCGTTTGCATTTCTATGGACCTGCCCAGGCCTGGCTTGCTGCCGCCACTGCCAGCGCCCGGTTTCCGCAAACTTACAGGGCGGGGAAACAGTTCCGAGGGCAGGAGAAGGGCAGATAGTTTTAGAGGACACCCCAAAGCCTGGCATTGATTGGATGCTCAATCGCTCTACAAGCACTAGGGAGCCATTGAAAGTTCTTGAGCGAAGGTCGCAGCTTATTAACTGCACATTTATTTATGGGACGATTTTTGGAAGATCTCTTCTTCCCACTGGCCTGCGAGCTCTACCCTCAGAGTATCTCAGGCACCTAGAACAGTGCCTGGTATGCAGGAAGTGCTTAATGAATGAGTAAATAGCTCCTGGGGAGCCACCTAAGGTACTGAGCAGAGGAGAAAGGCCAGTGCTGTGTGCCCTGGGGCGGGGGGGGGGGGGGGGGACACATTCAGAGTGGGGACTGCAGCGGGCCCAGCCACAGAGCCCATAAGGACTGGCAACGTGGGGGTGGCAGTCGTGGGGGAGGCTGTGCTCCTCCCCTGCAGCAGAACCCCCCCCCCAGAGCTCTGTCTTCCTCCTGTGGTGGGGAGGGGGAGGGCCAGGTAGGGGTACGTTCTGAGTCCCCCTCCAGCCACATTCCACATTGCAATCTTCTAGAAGAGTCTACATGCCCCTCCTTACCTTCATTCCCCCTCTATGCCACAGTGGTCTCCTTAAGGTGCCCCGGGACCCCCAACGTTGCCAAGCCCTGGGACATACCTCCACCCTCCTGTGAATGCTGCCCCCCGATGCTGCCCCTACCCCCCCTGCCACCCGGGCATAAGGAATGCACCCGACAAACCCCAAAGGAGCCGCGCTTTCTGCAAAAACCCTGATCATCCCCTCCCGGTAGCGAAGGTCAAGGGACAAGGTCACAGCAGGGAGGAGGCAGAGGAATCCTGACAGCTGAATGGGCTCTTCGGTCCTAAATGGGGCCCCGAGGCAGAAAAGGACATCCCTGCGCTCAGCTCCCGGTGAGGGAGGGTGTTGGTGTCAGTCCTGGCCACAGCACCCTGCGGTCGGAACGTGTTAGTGTTGGAGACCAGGTGAGGGTCATATGGGGACTCTCTGAATTGTATCTACCGCTGTTCCGTCAGTTTTAGATGATTCAAAATAAAATGTTTGCTCTAAAACCACACTTCGCAGGGCCTCTGCCTTTGGCTTCCCTGGTCCTCCTGCTCCTGCCCTCACCCCCACAGTCTGTCATCCCCGCAGTGGCCACCAGAGGGTGCCCGGGAGCTCGCGAGTCCAGTCCCACCCTCCTCTGCCCACAGCCCTCCAGGGCTCCCACCTCCCTGGGTCAAAGCCGATCCTCTGTGTGGCCCCCAAGACCCTGCAGGACCTGCCCGGTCTCCTCCCTGTCCTCCCCTCCTCCCTCTCTTCCCCTCTCCCATTCTGCTGCAGTCACACAGGTCTCCTGGCTGTTCCTCCAACATGCCAGCCCCGGTTCAGCCCCAGGACCTTTGCATGGGCTGTGCCATCTGCCTGGAATGCTCATTCCCCCAAATAGTCACTTCCTTCATGTATCCTCAAACGTCACCTTCACAGCAAGTCTACCCTGATCTTTCTTTTGAGGGTTGTAAAATACCTCATTGACTGTTCCACTCCTGTCCCCGCTGCTTTTCCACATTTCCCTCCCAGTGACACTGACCAGTCTTTAACCCCGGATACAATTTCCTTCCTTATTATATATCCTGTTTCTTGAATGTCTTCCTCTGCCAAAACACAAGCCCACAAGAGCAGGGATCTTCACTGGTCTGGTTCCCTGCTGAATCGCCAAGGCCCAAAAGGGCACCCGACACACAGTAGGTGCTCATTAAAGCAAGTTTGCTCCCTGGGCAGCCTCTCCTCCCAGCGGCATCTCTCACTAACCTCAGCCCATTCCAAAGGGTGTCAGGCTCCTCCCTGAGCAAACACTGCTCCTCTGGCTCAAGGCCAGGCTGAGGAGGAAGAACAGGTACCCATCAGCGGACTTTCGCCAGAACTCAGGGCCATGCGGAAGCCCTGCACCATGGAGGAAGGAATTTTATAAGATGCTGAGCCTGGAGTGTTGGTTGTTGGGGGTGGGGTAGTCAGAGGCAGCCTCCAGACCTCCTGCTCTCCTGTCTGCCTGAAATCCTGACTTTGCTGTGCAGCTGCAGGCAAACAGCTGTCCCTCTCTGAGCCTGAGTTCAACTTCTGTCTATTAGGAAGGAGGATGGGACATGGCAACTAGCTTGGCATTCTGAGTCCTGGTTTGGGGTGGGACCGTTTACCACCCCCCCCCCACCGACTAAGAATCGATTACCTACACTCTCCTTTGCTGCTTTTAGCAGCCCTGGGTCACGCTGACTCGAACTGTACCCATTTTACAGAGTGGAAAATTGAGGTTTTGATAGGCAAAGTGGCTGGTGGCCAGATCTATCTGACTCCGTGGGTTTTCTCTCCAAATCCCAGGCAGGTGGGATTCTCACAGTCCAACTATATCCCCTTCCAATGCCACAGACTCCAGATTTGAAGCCTCTCCACTCCCTGGGAGTGACCCCCAATTCCAGACCTGTTGCATACCCTGAGACTCATGTGCCTGTGCCCCCCTGGCCCCAGAGGGCCCTCTTTGTCCCAGACAAAGAGACTTGAAGTGCAATCAGACACCGGACTGGCCAGGAAGCTTTGTTTTGCGCTTTGGGGAGCAAATGACCCAGAAAAACCTCTTTCCTCTCCACCCTGTCCCCTCTGGGTTCTGAGCTTTTTTGACTTGGGGACCACCCAGCACCTTGCCCACAGGAGGCTCTGCCCATGCCCCGCCCCCCCCCCCCCGCCTTGCTTTTCTCCATTGGCAAGTTTTGCCCAGAGAAGGAATCGAGACAAGTGAGATAAGCCTGCTGTGGGACCCCTCCCTGGCCCCCTGCGGGTCCCAGCAGTGGGGGAGGCACGTGCCACAGCCTGGAAACTTGGGAGTCTCTTCGGGAGTTCCAGGAAGTGCTGCCTCACCTGCCGCCTCCCTACCCAGGCCTCCCCTTCTCGGTTTTGGGGGCTCAGAAGCCAGCCTTTGCCTCTTCTTCCTCCCTGGCACCACCTGGGGCAACAATGACCCTTTTAAGCCTCTGGCTCCAGTGTCCTGGGCAGGTTGCCAGGGACCGTAACTGCCAACCACATAATCCCTTAGAAACTATGTCAAATGCCTGCGCAGGAGTGTCCGTCTCCTGCTTTCCGGGCAGTTGAGGGGAGATGATGGGGGTCCCAGGACCCCGTGGTCAGGGAGCTGGTGCTGCTCTGTGCAGAGCAGGATGGGGAGGGGGGGACTTACCTATCTAGGAGGCAGGATGGCCTCTGGGCAGGCGGCGGCAGCCAGGGCTCGGGTGCCTGGCTGGCATGGGGGTAGGGAGGGGCCCTGAGGTTTGAGCTCTGTCCTCCTCACTTGGGTCCCCAACTTTTCCTCCCCTGTGGAGGCAGCGTTCTGTCCCGTGGCAGGTGGAACCAGCAGGACAAGGTGCACAGCGCCAGAGAGAGACCAGCCGCTGGTTGGGCGTGTGGCTTTGTTGCAAGGTGCTCTCACGTGGGAGCAGCCGGCCTTAACCCCTGCTTGCCCAGAGGCCAGGGACGCTGAGGGACTGACTGCCTTGTTCGTGCCACTGAGTGCCAGGCCCTGGCTTCAGCACAGGGACTGGAACGTACACGCGGGTCCTCGGGAAAACAAGCACGTCTCGGCTCCCCTTCTCGCAGCCCTCCTGGAACCTGGGGCTGACAAGCCCTTCCAGCAGGCGTGCCATCCCACAGATGACTACGGATTCCTGGCTCCTTCCCGCTGGACAGATCTGAGTGCAAATTCTGCCCCAGCTTGGATTCCTGGATTCCTACCCTAGGAGTCCTCAACTGTTACCTTGATGGGAAGCTTCAGGCAAGTTGCTGCATCTCCTCAGTTTTCCCAGTTGAAGAATGGCAAGAATCCACCAGCCTCTGCTTCCTAAGACTGTTTCAGAAGTTGGATAAGTGGATGGGTGTCTGGACGGTGCTTATAGAACCGTGCAGGGTACGAAGTAGGTCCACACCCTCTATCCACTATCCATCCACAGGTCAGAAAGAAGAAGGGGCAGATAGATGTAAGACACACATCGGATCTGGAAGGCTCGGCATGCAAAAAAAGAACGTAAAATAACTCGTTTTTTATTTTGATTCCCACACCTAGAATGTTTTGGGTTAGGTCACATATGTTGTTAAAATTAATCTTACCTGTTCACTTTTCATGCTTCCAAATGTGGTCACAAGGAAAATTAAAAATGACATTTAAACTTTTAAATTTAAACTGGCTTGCATGGTCGTTCTATTGGACAACGGGGGAGCAGGGGCTTAATGCATACTATCCATCACATTCTGTCATCGTTGTATTGCATCTGTGCTCTTATCAAAGTATTTATTAGCACCGAAACTGGTCTGTGTCTCATGCCTGTTTATCTGTCTTCTCTAGGATGTCGCCTCATTGAGGTTATGGATTTTTGTCTTGTTCATTCCTGTGGCCTGGAACAGTATCTGGTACACAGTAGGTGCTCAATAAAAATTTGTGGCCTGAATGAATGCGTGGATGGATGGATGGATGGATGGGTGGGTGGATTATGGGGAGGGGGATGGAAGGACCAGGAGTCCGTCCAGGGACACCTGGCGCTAATGGTAACAGCCGCTAGGGGGCGCCAGAAACCTGGTAACCGGCCCCAGCCAGGCAGCCTCAGTTTCCCAGCCTGCAAAATGGGAATCCAGGAGCAGGATCCCGTGAAAGAATGAAGTAGGAGAATCAGAAGCTGCGACCCCCCCCCCCCGCCTGCGGCCCCACCGGGATCCCTGCCCTTCCTCTCCTTTCCCTGCCCGAACTTTCTGGCCTCCCACAAAGCCAGTTTGGGGTTGTTTTTCCCAATGATGCACGCACTCAGAAGGGTCAAGTTCTCATGCAGGCTTGCTAAAATCAGCAGTGCCCTAGTCACCCCACTATTTCTCCCCTCCCAGAGGCAACCCCCTCCTTAGTGTCTTTTAACTGATGATTTTGACATTCACTTCCGCATGTCTAAATAAGACCAGTTTGGCCACTTTTTTTTTTTTTTTTTTTCAGTTTTAGTGTTGACTTCCTTCCAGGAGACATTCAGAATCAACCTGAAAGTTGGTTTTTGTTTTTTTTTTAAATTTGGTTCCTTTTCATGACCTTATCATTGGCCCAGCCACCCAGCCCTTCTCCAGTTGGAGTCAGTGGTTGTCAAATTCAGGCATCTCAACTGCCTAGAGTAGGGGGGGGGTGTTGCTTGAAACCCAGAATTATAGGTCCCACCTATGGAGTGTCTCATACACAAAGTCTGGGGCTGCCTGAGAATCTGCATTTCTAAACTGCTCCTGGGTAAAGTTGCTGTGGCCAATCCAAGGACCACGCTTTGAGACCCAACCCTCTAACCATTCAAAAAATCGATTTTAAAGGAGGGGTGCCAAGTTGGCTCAGTCAGGGGAGCATGCGACTCTTGATCTCGGGGTTGTGAGTTCGAGGCCCGTGTTGAGTGTAGCGATGACTTAAAAACAAAAATAAAATCTTAAAAAAGAAACAAAACAGATTCAAGATGATTCAGGAGATCCATCGTGGCATATGTCCAAAGGGCTCTTCCTGGAGGCTTTTTGTTATTGTTGGCAAATGATGGTAAAAATGCACACGACATAAAATTTACCACTCTCACCATCTCTAAGTGCACAGCTCAGCGGCACGAAGCACACTCACACTGTCCTGCAGCCACCCCCACCTTCCGTCTCCAGAACTTTCCATCTCCCCACATGGAGACTCTGTCCCCACAAAGCACGAACCCCCACCCCCTGCTCCAGCCCCGGCTCCCACTCTCTCCTCTTTGTGTGGACCGGACTCCTCTGGGGCCCTCCAGGGAGTGGGGTCCTGCGGGAGGTATCCTGCTGGGTCTGGCTCCTTTTCCTGAGCCCAGTGTCCTCAGGGCCCCCCGACATCGTGGCAGGTGTCAGGGTCCCTTCCTTCCTGAGTCTGAATAACATTCCAGTGTGTGGATGGACCACATTTTGTTTCTCTTGCATCCTTTGAATCCCTTAAGTCTTTGGACTCACTCTGTGCTGGCTCCCTTCTAACCGGGTACAGCTAAGCTGGGGGTCCCTTTTGCCACACCCCGAGTCCTGTTCTCCATCCCTTCCCTTTTATTAAAATTTATTTATTTATTTATTCATTTAAAAAAGATTTTATTTATTTATTTATTTGACAGATCACAAGTAGGCAGGGAGGCAGGCAGAGAGAGAGAGAGGAGGAAGCAAGTCACTGCTGAGCAGAGGGCCTGATGTGGGGCTCAATCCCAGGACCCTGGGATCATGCATGAACCTGAGTCGAAGGCAGAGACTTTAGCCCACTGAGCCACCCAGGAGCCCCTTAAATTTATTTTTTAAATTTCTTTTCAGTGTACCAGAATTCATTGTTTATGCACCACACCCAGGGCTCCATGCAACACGTGCCCTCCATAATACCTACTGCCAGGCTCCCCCAACCTCCACCCCATTATCCCTTCCCTTTCTTCATTTGTCTCCTTATTTTGATGGGAAAACATTTCAGAAACATCTTTCTAACCTCTGGGTATGATTGTGACCTGCTCCCTCTTCCTGATTCCCCATCGTCCCACTGCCAAGCACCCCAGAGCCCAGTCTCCTACCTACCTTGCCAGCACCCCAGACAATGGTGAGGGACCAAGTTTCCAGAGTCAGACAGGCTTGGGTGAAAACATTCTAGATCTGTCCCTTACCATATGGAGACCCAAATCCCTTCACTTACCCCCCCCCAGCTGAAATCGTTAGTCATGAACAAAACTAATAATAACTACATTTATTACCCCCTGAATCATGACCTTAGAATTAGTAACCACCAAGCCATATCATCAATAAATTCACCATTAAACTTTAACGATGATGTGAACACAATTATTCTTAATCCAGTTCATAAATACACTGACAGGCAGCATGATTCTTTGTGATTTCCAGCAAGTGACCTCCACGTTCCAAGATCCTGTTTTCTTTGTGTGTAAAACGGGCGTGATGATAGTCCCCATCTGGTTGATCAATTCTATCAAATATTTATTTCCTTCTCGGTGTTATGTTCTATATTAGATACTGGAAAAGTATTATTAGTTAAAAAAAAAAAGGGCAAACAAGGAATAGACCCCTGACTTCTGGAGAGACTGCTCACGGAAGCTTTCACTTCCAGTCTGACATTTAATTACATTGTTACTTGTAGCTTGCCCGTATGTTACACATTGTGTTATGTATTATACATGACGCTTGCACGTTCTCTGTCAACATTATCTCTACGCTGGTAATATCACACTTTTGTCCAGTAATGGTATTAATATGCCTGGACCTTAACCTCACGTACTTTATATACCGTGCTTGCTTGCTAGCACAAATCAAATCTATTTTGGCTTATTACATCACTTATTACGTCATTATAAGGACCACTCATGCCCAAGCACGCACCATACGTAGGTGTCACGGGCGCTCTGATGGTAAGTAGTTGGTTAACTGTAGACGGTGCTTGGGTTTATGACGTGTGACAGTTCCAGCCACAGGATCAGACGACGCGCGCGGCGCTGTCCTTCCACCCCCCGGGCGCGTGGGGGCGCTCGAGACGCGGGGATGCACGCAGGCCCCCCGCTCGGCAACCCCTCCCACCACCGCCCCAGTCCCGGCCGGCTGCGCGCGCTCGCTGCACGCTGGCGCACGCTGGCCCCGCCCCCGGGCCCGCCCCCCGTTCCCCGGGCCCGGCCCCCTCCCTCCGCCCTCCAGCCGGCGGCGGTTGTTGTTCGGCGGCGGCGGCCGCAGCTCGGGTGCAGCCTCCGGCCGCCCGCCGTCCGGCCGGTCCGCGCGCGCGGCCATGGAGCTGGAGGTGCCGGACGAGGCGGAGAGCGCCGAGGCGGGGGCCGTGACCTCGGAGGCGGCCTGGGCCGCGGAGAGCGGGGCGGCGGCAGGTAACGGTGCCGGACCTCCCTCCCTCCCCGCGCCCCGAGTGGGCCCGCCCGGCCTTCCCCCGCCGCGGCCCAGTGGAGCCGCCCGAGCGCCGGAGGGGCGCCGGGACCCGCCGCGGGGAGGCCGGAACGTTCCACTCGGGGGCGCCCGCGGGGGGGGGATGGGACTCCCCGCGCGGGGGGCTCGCGGGGGCGCCGCCCTTCCCGGGGGTACCGGGGGCACGTGCGGGGCCGGAGCTGGGAGGCCGAGCGGCGAGCAGCCCCCCCCTTCGGAGGCGCGTGGGGTGGGGGGTGAGGCCACGCGGTGGGTGGGCGCACTGCCTCCGGCCCGGGGCGCCTGGGAACGGCGTTGCACCGGGTCTTGTCAGCGGGGTCTGCTCTCCGTGTGTGGGACGGTGTAGCACCCCCGTTCTGGGGAGGGGCCATGCTTCCGAGGTGGGCATGGCAGGGGAGGTGATACCGCCCCAGGTGTGCCTCCCCCTTCCTAGACAGTCTGCTGGGGCCGCCCGCTTGCTGGGGTTAGCTCTTGGGATCACCCCTGGGGGCACGTCTTCTGGGTGGTGAAGGGCAGAAGCTGCCAGGGTTGGGGGGGTCTCTGAGGCCATCTGGGCCAGCCTCCTGACTGTCTCACCTGTCTCCGTGGGAGTCACTGGACCCGGCTCCTAGCGCACTGGCCATTCATTGCCTTTCTGGGCCTCAGTTTACCTTCTTATGACAGGAGGGGACTGAGGACAATGACATCTGGGGGTGCCTTCAGAGTCAGGGCTCTCTCTGCAGGCAGGTGGGGGAGAAAGAGGCGCTCCCCCCAGCCTTCTCCCTGGACACTGGAGGGCGACTGTTGGCATGTGGGGGCCCTAATCCTCCCTCACCCTCCAGAACAGCAGGTGTGTGGGGCCAGGTGGCCTGGCCCAACCCCGTGGGCTCTTGGCGGCCCGCTATACCCTGGGCAGAGCCGGGCTGCTGCCCGGAGGAATGGCCCCTTCTCCTCTGAGCTTCCTTCTGGGTCACATTCTCCAGCTTCCAGACAGAAGTTTCCGGATCTGCAGGATCGGCTGCTCTCCTCAGGCAGCCCTCGCTAGCGGAGGCCCTGCAGACACCCACAGATGTCCTCCTTCTCCCCCAGGCCTCCTGAAGCTTCCTTGGCAGGCGGGCTATGCTGTGCGGCTGGGGGTGGGGGGGGGTTGGGCGAAGTATCTGGAGAGAGAGCGCCAGGGCTAGCGAGCTTCCCCCCTGGGCTCTGGAAGCCACTTCTGTCCCTGCTGCCATCTGGAAGTGCTCCGTCGATGACCCGCTTCCTTCGGCCATCCGGTTGCCTCGCCCTTGTTCTTGGCCGGGCCCTTGTGCCCCGGCCTCGCTAGCCTTAGACATGGTTCGGGGACCCAGACACACACTCTGTTTCAGCAGACCCCTGACCTCCACCATCAGCCCTCCGACCAGGGCTGATTAGAGACAAAACAGCCCAAGACTCAGTGACGACGAGGAAGCCACAGAGCAAACATTTGTTTTGTTAAGGGCTCAGATGGGGGCAGATAAGGTCCCAGGCACGTGGGGTTGCTGGTGCTAAGCACTGGGTGTGCGCGACCCAGAAGTTAAGGGTCCAGCCCCGGTGGTCTGTCACCAAGATCCACAGAAATCTGACTCCCCCAGCGAATCATTTATTTCACTCAGTTTAAAGTTAAGAGCTGCTCCCTTTCCAAACTCATTTCTCGGATGTAAATCCCAAGTGTGGGTGATAACCGTCCAGGCTTTTCCTCCTGCCCATAGAAATGTAGAAATCCATAAACACGTCTGCTTCTCCTTCGCCAAGATGGTTCCATGCCCCGCTAGGGGTTCTCCGCGTTGGCATTATTAGTGTTTTGGGCTGGAAAATTCTTTGTGTGGAGGCAGTGTCCTGGGCCCCGGAGGGGACTGAGCGGCATCCCTGGCCCCGCCCATTCAGTGCCAGCAGCACCTCCCCTGAGTTGTGATGACCGTAAATGTCTCCAGACCTCTCTAGTGTCCCCTGGAGACATGGCCACCCTAGGTGACAACCGTTGACCTCACTCTATGCTATCCCATAACTTGGCTGGCTTTTTATCCGCAGGAATCTGAATTTCCCACCCTGGCTGTTGGTATCAGTTACTTTCTTCAGAGGGAGAGAATATGGGGCCATTTTTAAGAGGGGGAGAAGCCCAGTCAAACCACCTGGCTTCCACTCAGTTGCTGCGTGACCTTGAAGGGCAAATGCCTTGACTTTTCGGAGCCTCAGTAGCCCCGTCTGTGAAATGGAGTGATGTGTGTGCCTGCTTGGGGCTGGCGGTGAGGCCTCGCCTGAGCTAGTGTGAGGCAGCATGTGAGAGTGCTTGGGGAACCTTTGGGACAGCCCGTTACTGGTTCAGCCAGCCTCCTGCTGAGGACCATTCTGACTGCTTCTGGAGTCCACCTTTTCCTGTAAACATCCTTGAACTTGGCCCCTAACTGTGGCGCTTGGACTCCTGGCAGTTGAAGTCTCTGCTTTGGAGTGGCTGGGCTGTGGCGAGCAGCTTGAAAATTGTTCTCTGATGCCCACCGGCTTTCCAGAGAGGTCTGGCAGGGGCCGAGAGAGACCCTTGCCCCAGTGTTGCCAACTCTGAATGTTACCAGCCTCCTTGGTTTCGGCCAGTCTGATGGAGATGAAATGATAAACACTATGTGTTTAGAATCTGATTATGTAAATGGTCTGGTCCAGAGAGGGCTGGATGGGGTCCTCTGCCGGTTTTTGGGGGCTTGGATGCATTCACAGGGTCGGCTATTGGGACCTGTGCTCTGCCCCAGGGGTTTTGGCCTGAGCTGAGGTGTGGTTTTCTGAGCCATTTCCCTCCCGTTCTTCCTGCTTCCCTGATACCACAGAACAGTTGGCTTCCCTCCCAGCAGCCCCCCCCGCCCCCTCCCACATCTAATCTGGTGGCAGATTATGCCGGTTTTGTCTTCATAGTGGACCCAGAGTCTGCCTACTTCTTCCTTCTTCTCTGCCCCACCTGGTCTAGTCCCGTCATCCATGGCTGGCCTGGTATCCCATCTCTTCCATGCTCCCAGCAGCTCATTCCAGAAAACTGACTTAGGTCCCACTCTCCTCTGCCAGTAGCCCTCCAGGACACCCACCTTCCTGGGGTAAAAACCTAAGTCCTCCACGAGGCCCATGAGGCCCTGCATGACCTCCCTCTCTCCCCCTCACCCACTCTGCTCCAGCCACATGGGCCCCTTGGCTGTTCCTCCAACACACCAGGCCTGGTCCTGCCCCAGGGCCTTTGCATATGTGCCCTCATCCTTCATATCTATGTTGTTTGCTTCCTTCGCTCTTTGTCCAGTTTCTGCCCAACTATTTCCTTCCTAGTGACGTCTCCCTCAACACTGGCGGGAGAACCAAAAGAGAGAAAGGAAGACGGCGCACCCCGTGCGAAGGTCTGGCGCGCCGGGCTGGGGTGAGGCCTGTCGGCGGAGGCCTCTTCTGTAGTTGTGGGCCAGTGGTCTCCCCTTGGAGGCTGGAATCTCCCAGCTGGAATTCTGTCCTGGATACTGCTTGGTGGAGGGACTCTTTGGACCTCTGATGGTTCAGTCCCTTCTGCGGAGAGGCCTTGGAGCTCAACCACCCATTTCTCATCCCAGGTTTGCCCTTTGCTAGCCGGGGACATGCCGCTTCAGTGTCTCCACCTGTGAGATGGGTGTGATGAGCGTAGACAGACCTGGAAGCTCCGAAGTGCCCCCGGCAGGTAGCCGGCTCCGTGTGGGCACGGGGAGCGTCCCTCCTCGGACAGATGGGGGAGCTCCAGGAGGCCACACGTGGGCCGCTGCTTCCGCACAGATCCTGGCACCGCCGAGGGTCTGCTGTCGGACGCTGTTTGCACGAGGACGTGTGGGTGCCTCTTCCTTTGTCCTCAGACAGTGCTCATTCAGCACTGATCGGGCACCTGCTGGGGGCCAGCGGGGGTCTAGGTGCAGTGAGCCGGGCGGCTCCCTCGCGGCTGTCATGGAGAACAAGTAGACAGACAGGGTCGGGGTCAGCAGCCTGGCCGCTGGGGCCAAGGCCCATCTAGCCCCAGTTTTTTCATCACTAAAATTTTATTCACGGGGCGCCTGGTGGCTTAGTGGGTTAAACCTCTACCTTCAGCTCCGGTCATGATCTCAGGGTCCTGGGATCGAGCCCTGCGTTGGGCTCTCTGCTCAGCGGAGAGCCAGCCTGCTTCTCCTCCTCTCTCTCTGCCTGCCTCTCTGCCTACTTGGGATCTCTGTCTGTCACATAAATAAATAAAATTTAAAAAATTTTTTTTTATTTGCACACAGCCACACCCGCAGACTCACAAACTTGTCGGTGAGCACTTTTGCTTGTGGACCTTACGGCTGGCAGAGTCAGAAATACTCACGGTCTCATGCTTTATGGGAAATGTTTGCCTTCGCCTGGATGAGAGTGTGCTGGTCAGTGGCGGTCACGTAGTGGGGCAAGAAATCAGTGTCGTGGTGTTGCCAGGGGGAAGTGACCTCGGGAGGAAAGCAGCCACGGGTCCAGTGTTCTGGTAGAGGATTTGCCTGTACAAAGGCCCTGAGGTAGGAACGAGTTTGACTCATTTGATCCATGGAAACAAAGTCTGTGTTTTGGGGGCCCTGAAACAGGGCCAGTCATGGGAGGCTGTGGCAGGTGGCTGGCGTGGCCCAGCACTCTGGCCAGTGGATGCGGAAGAAGGGTCCTGGGGCAGGCAGGTGAGCTGTGCTGAGCCGGGCTGGGGGCCTGGATGGAGGCTGTGGGGGGTGGGTTGAGGGGGTTGGGGGAGCTGATGAACCCAGCAGGGATTGGCCTGTGCCCTGGAGCTGGGGGGGTGGCGATGGGGAGGGCCGGGAAGGAGCGTGTTCCAGTGGGCTCATGCTGATGTGGGAGGGGCAGGCAGGGTCTTGACCTTGGTCTTGACCCAGGGCTGACCCTGCCATCGCCTTGGATGCTGTGCCCCTGAGCAGATGAACTTGCTGCTCCCCATCTCACCCCATCTCACGGTGAGGATGGCAGGGTCGCAAGGATTCCGGGGACAGGAGCAGGGGAGGCCCACGCTCACTAGATGAGAGCTGCGTGATGGCCACGTTCATAGCGGGGGAGGCCCAGACCCCAGGGGGTCTCGGGCTCCCAAGCCTTCCTGCTCACACCACCGGCGGCCGTGACTGAGCCACAAGACACCCCTTGTGACGGGGCCGGTTGAGACCCTGCTGGGGATCGCCAGCTGCCATCAGCTGGGCTGTGGGGCCAGAAGCAGCAGGCCGCCCACGTGTGGGGATTACTGCCGTGGGGGATTAGCCACAGGGCCCTGCCCCCGCTCCTCCCCCAGGCCACCCTGGACGGCGTGGAGTTCAGCCTGAGGGGACCCACATGCTTAAGGCAGTGTGACGGCATTTGGGGGACCTAGTTGCTGGCTTGGGTTGGAAAAAGGAACTCCTGACATTGGTCACAGTTGTTTCTGTCTCGTGCAAGCACCACACACTTGTTTCTTGGCCTTTATTCTGGTTGCCTGGGGTTGCCGCTGTAGGTTTAAGAAGTGGGGTGTGCTTAGGACATTCGTGTGCGAAGGACACCCCGAGGTGGGCTTGGGCTGGTCCCCTTCTCATTGCTGGATAATTCACATCCCAGAGTTCCCCCTCTTTTCTGGGAACTGGGTAGTTGTATCTTTCCCGTATTCAACCGGGCTCTTCAGTCTTTTTCTTATTGATTTGTGGAAGCTCTTTACATATGATAAAAGGGTTTTGTTTTTGTTTTTCACTTATGACACAGCGTGAGCAGTCTTTTCCCATCTTCTCTAGCAACGGGGATAGATGTATTCATGTGGTCGAATTTATCAGTCTCTCCTTCTATGGTGTCTCAGTGTGGTGTCACGGCTGGAGAAGGGTTCCCTGTTCCGAGGTTATAATTTTTCTAGTACTTTTGTAGTTTTGCTTAAAAAAAAAAAAAAAAAAAAGGCCTTTAAAGTCTTGCTATATTTGGAATTTGTCCTCACACAAGGTGTTAAGAGAGTTGACTGTTCCATGTCTTTCCAGGTGGCTCAGGGTTGTCCCAACTCCGCTTTCTGGGTAATCTGCTTTCCTCCCTGATTTGAGAAGCCCCCGATCACATACCAGCTTGCTGCACATGCCTGGTCTATTTCTGGACTTTCTGTTCTGTCCCACTCAGCTGCCTGGTTCTTGCAGCAGGCGAGTCTGTAACTACAAGTAATAACATGTTTCCTTTGAGAAAGCAACAGTCAGACCTGCGGTCAGGAAGAAGGGAAGGTTCTCTCTCGCCCCCTCTGTCTCTAGGAGCAGAGAACCGTCATTCCAGGCGGTTTTTTGGGTTCATACCTACCTTTTCTTTTTTAACATCTCATTTTCAAAAATGTCAAGGCCGTAGGAAAAGATGCAGTCGTACGGCTGCGCGAGGCCCTTCGACTCACCAGCTGTGACGCTTCACGGCGTCATGTTATCTCTTTACTGAGGGCGTGTTATCCTGGGTGCGCGTGTGCGTGTGCGCGTGTGAGTGAGGGAGGCGCCGGGGGTCGCCAGCTGCGGACGTGAGGCCCCCCTGTCCTCGCACATCCGTGTAGCCAGTTTCCGTCCTTCTGGCACTTCTGTCCTGGGACGTGGCCGCAAACACGGAGTTCGCGAATGCTGAAGCAGGGCTCCTGCGGGAATGCAGGGTTAGGTCCCCGTGAACCCCTGGTTATGACATTGTGTGTGTGTGTGTGTGTTTCTGTTTAGTAAACTACGCGTTGTTGATCCACTGGCACTGAGCTCGTGGCCGGCGGAAGCTTGTCTAAGGCACATCACGCGCGGTCTTCTGGGCGACCACTGCAGCGCTGGGTGTTAAACAGCAAAAATCCACCAGCAGAAAGCACAAAAAGCTATTTATTTATTTATTTATGAGTTTTTTGTTTTATTTTTTTTTTTTTAATTTCTTTTTTTGCTGGACAGAGAGATCACAAGTAGGCGGGTGGGGGGGGCAGGTTCCCCGCTGAGCAGAGAGCCCAATGCGGGGCTCGATCCCAGGACCCCCAGATCATGACCTGAGCCGAAGCCAGATGCTTAACCCACTGAGCCACCCGGGCACCCCAAAAGCACAAAAATTTAAAACACGCCCCTTAGTAGGCCGCGGAGAGGGCCCTCGTGTGTGGTGCAGGGGATGAAACCGGAAGGCAGAGCGACGTCGGCCAGACACCCAGGTGTGGGTGACAGAATCTTCACTCCCCTGCGTGGCTCTACGGGGGACCGTGCAAGGCTCATGAGTATCGATTTGCGGTGGCTCGTGGCCAGTGGGTGACTGTGCGGGTGCAGGATCTGTGGAGAAGGAGCAGCTCTGTACCCCGACAGCAAGGGTGTCCTCTTCGCTGAATGTGAGGGTCTCGTTTAAGAAGTTTAGCCCCGATCCAGTCCACGGTCCACGGGCAGGATTCACGTTTTATCAGTTAATCCAAAATCGTCCTGTTCCCTTGCTAGGGGTCAGTGCAGGGTCACCCTCCAGCACGCAGGCCGCTGGTCTCCCAGGGCCCGATTAGACGAGACCCCCTCCCAGCTGCCTGCCCCGGCCGCCCCCTGAGCCCTTCCGCCTGAGTCCTCGGAGCGAGCCTCGGCCCTCCGCCTGCCCCTTCGGGAAGCTACCTGATGCCCTCAAGCTTCAGGCCCCGGACTTCGGTGGGAGGCCTGCGCCTGGCCCAGACGTGTGCGTAACCGTGTTTGTGGCAAGGGTGGTCAGAGTTCTGGAATCTTCATTCCCTTTTTCTTGAATGCTGTGGCTTTGGAAAACTGTCTGCTGGCCTAAGTGCCGAGTTCTGGATTAATGGCCACCCCTCCCCCAATCCTTTGCAAGGCTTCCTGTTTACCCCTCTGGAAATGCACTTGCTTTCTGTAGTGAGACTGGGGTGGGGGATCAGGACAGATCTCAGTATGGGGGAAGAAGGGGGGGGGCTGCTGGTCAGGGCTCTCCCCCCCAGACTGCCCCCTGCCTCCAGCCTCGGCACCCCTATGTCCCCTCCAGCCACACCAAATCCTTTCTGTGCTGTTCCTTAAAACCATCCCATCCTGTTCCCACAGGACCTCTGCCTGTGCTCTCTCCCCCTTAGAAGGCCCTCACCCTGCCCTTCCCCCACTGGCTGACGTGTGCTCAGGGACCATCCATGTGGTAGTGTGTGTGGGTGCCTCGGTCCCCTTCTGGCCTAGTGGTGTTCGGTGACACGGATGGCACGTGTTTTGTGTCTCCATTCATCTGCTGTGGACGCTGGGTCGTTTCCACATTTTGTCTGTTGCGGATAGTGTGGCCACGAATGCGCATGGGCAGGTTTTTGTGTGGACGGATGTTGTCGTGGACGTGCTGGGTCGTGTGGAAACTCTAAGTTTAACTGTTTCAAGAACCGCCAGACTTTTCTGCAGCGGCCGCCCCGCTTTCCATTCCCACCAGCTGTGCGTGAGGGCTCTGACCCCTCCGTCCTGGACACTGCGTGCTCCTCTGTGTTTGACTCTAGCTGTCCTGGAGGGCGTCAAGTGCTCTCACTCTGGTTTTGATCTGTGTTTCCCTGGTGATCAGTGATGTGGAGCTCCTTGTGGGCTTGCTGGCTGTCGTACATCTTCTGTGGAGACGTGTCTGTTCAGACCCTTTGGTCATTTTTCATTTGGGCCATTTTTCTTTTCATTGAATTGTAAGTGTTCTTTATGTATTCTAGATACTTTTCCCTTCCCAGATCTCTGATTTGCGAATATTCTGTACCATGCTGTAGGTCATCTCTTCATTTCCTTGGTGGTGTCCTTTGAAGTGCAAACATTTTTTAAAAATATATTTTGTTTAGTTATTTTTATTTTTTATTATTACTATTTTTTAATAGGGTACCATTTAGTAAGTTGGTATCTTTTTTTAAAAATATATATTTTTAAGATTTTATTTAGTTATTTGGCAGAGAATGAGATCACAAGGAGGCAGAAAGGCAGGGAGAGGGGGAAGCGGGCTCCCCGCCGAGCAGAGATCCCGATGCGGGGCTCGATCGCAGATCCCTGGGATCATGACCTGAGCTGAAGGCAGAGGCCTTACCCCACTGAGCCACCCAGGCGCCCCTATTTAATTGTTTTTAAAGCAGGCGCCATGCCCAACGCGGACTTGAATTCATGACCCTGAGATCAAGAGTCACAGCTCCACCCGCTGAGCGGGCCGGGCGCCCCGAAGTCCGAACGATTGGGATTTTGAGGAAGTCTCTGGCTATTTTCCCTTGGCGGCTCGTGCTTCACTTGTCACGTGCACGAAACCACGGCCCGGCCCCTCGCCGCAGAGACTTCGCCCTTTTCTCTCCGAGAGCTTCAGGGCTGCGTCGGTTGCCCCGGTTAGATTCCGCTGGGTTCTGAGCCGCTTCTGCATGTGGGGTCCGGCTTCGTCCCCCGGGCGGGGGACTCCCGCTGTGCCCGCGCCGCCGGCTCCGGCCGTCCTTGCCCCGGGGGTGGCCTCGGCATCCCCGCGGAAATCCGCCGACTGTGGCCTGCACGCCGACTTGGGGGTTCTCACAGACGTATTCGGGACCAGTTCCTGACGTCTCTGTCTGGCTTTACGGCAGGACCCCACCATCTCGGTGACCGCGGCTTCGCGGTCGGTTTTAAAACAGGGAAACGTGAGGGGCGCCCAGGGGGCTCCGTTGGTTCTGTGTCTGACTCGGTTTCGGCTTGGCTTGGCTCTCAGTCCCCGTCGGCTTGGCTCACACCACCGTGTTCCTTTAAATCCCGTATAATACTCCGCCGTGCCCGGGCTGGTCGCTCGTTCTGCTTGCCCGTCAGCTCGCTATCACGCACTTACCGTCTGCCCGGCCTGGAGGGGAGCCCGTCGCCAGTGGAGCCCGGAAGGAGCGCAGGAAGAGGCTGCGCTGGTGGGCGAGGACCCCTGCCCTGTCCCGGGCTCCTGAGCCATGCGGGTGTCACGGATACTCATTCAGGAACCAGATCGGACTCCAGCCCCAGCCTGGCCTCCAGTCGGAGCACCGGCCAAGGTGGATCCCAGGCTTGCCTCCAGGAAGCCCCCAGTCTGGGAAGGGCTGGAGACAGACCCTCGTCGTAACCAGCCGCACGTGGGTCCTTGCGGTGACAATGGCAGCACGGCCTGTCCCATTCCTGTCCTCGTCTCTCCTTACTCTGCTCCAAGCCCATGGGCCTCTGTACTGATTCCCCAACTCTTCAGGCATGGTCCTGCCCCAGGGCCTTTGCACTGGCTCTTCCTTCTGCCTGGGAGGCTCTGCTGGCTCTAGTATGGCGGGTCTTTCCCCATCTCCTTCCCTCCATGTGCTTGGGGCTCAGGCGGGAGCCTGACTGCCTGGAATCACGTTCATCCAGTCCCACTGTTTCCTGGATAAGCTCAGGCCAGTGACCTGGCTGACCTCTTGGAGCCCCGGCTTCCACTTAAATGTAGGCAGCCATAGTGCCAACCTCACGTGGCTGTAGGGAGGGTTTGATGATCCACAGGGGGACCAGACTGGGCTGACCTCTTCGTTACTGTGTCCACGTCCCTGCTACTTCCTGGCCGGTTGCTGGAGCTGACAGGTGCTTCCCATTTGGTGGCTCGGAGACACAAAGCAGGCTGTGCCCAGAGGCTCCTGCTCCCGCATTTGCCTCCTGAGCCGAGCCCTTAATGCCCTGGGCCCAGACCTTGTCGTGACTCTCAGCGTCAGCGCTGGGGAGAAGGGAGCAGGTGCTGGTGGCCGGGTACCGTACTGGGCACAGGCTTCCCTGAGCT
The DNA here is from genome assembly GCF_020171115.1 of Neogale vison. Lineage (NCBI taxonomy): Eukaryota > Metazoa > Chordata > Mammalia > Carnivora > Mustelidae > Neogale > Neogale vison. Next base: position 221,922,625 of record NC_058096.1, read on the forward strand.
GTAGCAGGGAAGTAAGTCGTGACTCCTGCCTCGGGAGGCGCCTGGCCTCTAAGAGAGCAGCCACTGCAGGACCGAAGGAATAAAGAGAAGACTTGAGCTGACCAGGGGTAGGAGTTACCATGGGGATGGAGATTGGCTCAGGGAGCCTGCTTCAGCCAGGCGTGTGGGGAGGGTCTGTCTGAGGAGGACACTTTTGATCTGGACCTGAATGCTGAGATGGGGAAGAGCACCCCAACCAGAGAAGTGAGTGCAAAGGCCCTGGGGCAGGGCCGTGTCTGGCGCATGTGAGAAACAGTAAGGAAGCCATGTGGCAGGAGTGCAGTAAGGGGAGGAAAGGTGGAGGGGAGGGCAAGGGGGCCTTCCATGTACACGTCCCCCAACCCACTCTCCTTGTCTGTACTCAGGAGCCATGGGGAAACCCCAACTTTATCAGGTAGTAATTGCTCTGAAACAAATTACCCCAAAATGCAGTGGCTTTAGACACATTTAGTATCTCACAGCATCTGTGTGTCTGGAAGCCGGGGGTGGCTGAGCGGGGGGGCTCCGGTGTGGGGTCTCCGTTCACGGCGTCTGTGTGTCTGGAACCGGGGGCTCCGGTGTGGGGTCTCCGATCACGGCGTCTGTGTGTCTGGACCCGGGGGGGCTCTGGTGTGGGGTCTCCGATCCAGTTGCAGACGAACCTCCTGCCTCATCTGAAGGCTCGACCAGGGCTGGAGGAGCCGCTCCTGAGCTGCTCCCTCGTGTGGCAGGTGGCAGGTGGCCTCGGTTTCCCAGGCTACTTACCTGTCCTCAGAGCAAGGTGGCCACTTGTCCCCTGGTGCACAGTCCAACAACAAGGGGACACGGCAGTGTCTGACCCATGTTGGGACTCACACGCTCTCGCTTCTGCCATACCCTGTTGGTGACGCCCACGGCTGCTGCAGAAGCACGTGGATGCCAGGGGCCTGGGCCCACCAGAGCCCGTCCTGGAGGCTGCTCCCCCCACTGCGGGCAGCTCGCTTGGCTTCAGAGTCTCCCTCTCTGAGCTGCAGAGCGGGGCCGGCGCGGCCTCTCCCCGCAGGCACGAGCCGGAGCTCGAGGTGAGCCGTCAGTGCACGCCTGACGCAGGGGGACCCTCGAGGTGCGGGGGCTCCTGTGGTAATCCTGGAGCCTGGCGGGCACCAGGGGCCTGGTTCTAGCTTGGCTTGTGTCCACATCCTGGCCCTGCCCCACCCAGCCTCCGTGTAAAATCCGGCCCCTTAGGATTCTGGAAGCCTAGACCCGCCATGCTGGGGAGACTGGCCCACGCTGGGAAGTTATTGCCAGGTCAGAAGAACACCCAGGTCCCCACCGTCTCCCTAGAGCCCGCCCAGCAGACACCCGCACAGGTGACAAGACCCAGGCCGAGGGGCTTCTATCTGAGCAGCCCTGGCTTGCCTCGCTGGCTCCTGGCATTTTAGAATTCAAGTGCAGTGTTGCAGCCCAGCCCTGGCTTCCGGGGAGTAAAAATATATCTGGGAAGGAAACTGGGCCAAGAAACCTCACACGTTGGTCCTGAGACAGCGCGTGCTCTTCTGTTGGGCACCTGCTGGGGGCGGGGCTCCTGCCCTCGGTGCTCAGAGCTGCTCGTCCACAGGCCCCGCCTCCGGTGGAGGTCTATGGTGGCATGTCCCCATTGGCCACCTGGTGTCCCCTTGAGGAGCCCCGCCCCCATGCCTCCACAGGGTGCCGCTGGCTCCAGGGATGGGTGGGGACCCAGGCCTCAGGCTCCTGACCTGGAGGGCCCTGCCTGGGGACTTGACAGGGGACAGGCAGGCGTCCGCCTGGGAGGACAGCAGCAGGGACAGGTGCAGGGGACGGTCCTCAGGCCCCCAGGCGCAGCCAGACTTGAAGCTCACCACGCGTCTTAGGTCAGGGCTCGCAAGCTTTCTGCAAAGGGCCAGATGGTCTCGCTTCTGAGGGTTCGGTTCTGTCCTTGTGCGGAGGCCGCTGTAGATATTCCCGCATGAGTGGGCGTGGCTGCGTGTCAATAAAACTTTATTTATAAACCAGACGGTGGGTTTGGTCTGCAGGGCACAGTTTGCCGGCCTGAGTTATCTTAATGGATATCCCTCCCGCTCGCTCTCTCAAATACAGTCGGAGCCTGGGTGGCTCAGTCAGTTACGGGTCTGCCTTGGGCTCAGGTCCTGCTCTCAGCTCCTGGGATTAATTCCCTGCGGCATCCGGCTCGGCGGGGAGCCTGCTTCTCTCTCTCCCTCTCCAGCCGCCCCTCCCCCTGCTCATGCTCTCTCGCTCTTACTCTCTGTAAATCTTTGGCCCAAATGAATAAATAAAATCTTAAAAAAATAGTCCTCTCCACACACATCTTTGTTCTTCCAGCAGGGCCGGGCCACTGTCCCAGCAGAAAACAGCGTAACGCGCCTCCTCTGAGCCTCAGCCTCCCTCTGAGAAAAGTGATGGGAGGCGTTGCCCAGGACAGGCCTGGTGGGAAGCTCGTGGCCTTGCTGGGCCCTCAGCCCCTCATCAGGCGTCCAGCTCGGGGAGCACGTGAGAGCTCCGTCCCCCCCCCCCCAGGCTCCCAGCGGTGCTTGGCCTCCGCCGCAGCCTCCTCCTTGTAGCCCTCCAGGGTTTCTCACTCTGTGAAGGCAACTGAGGTCAGCTCTGTGCAAGGGAGCCGGTGTGGGAGTCACTGAGGGAGACGGGGGGGGGGGGGGGCGGGGAAGTGGCCCGTCCTCCGGAGCTGTCGGTGACACTGGGCAGAGTGACGGCTGCGTGCCACCGGTTGGCTGAAGGTGGCGCCTGCTCGGGGAGCGCACAGCCCGGAGTGTCTGTGCCTGGGGCAGGGGAGAGTGGTGTAGAGCTCTACCTGCTGGGCCCAGCACACAGGGTGGGGGGTGGGGGGTCGTCACACGGTGACCTGATGGCTGCAGGGGACAGTGAACAGTGTCAGGAAGGAATTACAAATTTTCCCCGGGCCGCGTGCTTGGGAGCACAGTCGGGAGCCGCAGCTGGTCCCTGAGGGTCAGGGAGAGCCGCACGAGGGCTTAGCAAGGAAGTTTCTCGTCCCTCATGAGGACAGGTCAGCTCAGGTGGCCTTGAGCCAGCTGGGAGCCAGCGCTGGCCGGCGGAGAGGGTCTGCAGGCCTCGGGTGCAGGCTCTGCCGCCTTGAATGGGCCCAGCCCTCTGAGCCTCAGTCTCCCCCGCTGGACAGTCGGTCAGGGAGCGCTGCCTTCCGGGAGGGTGAGAGGCTGGGGTGCGGCTTTTGGGGCAGCAGCCCAGCCCTGGGAATGTGTACCCACTGTCGCTCAGCCATGGGGCTGCAGACAGAAGCCGAAGTAGACAGGCTAGTACGCTTGGGTACGTTTGTATCCTGACAGGTTTTACTAGCTAGGGAGCACCGACCCCCGCGTCCTCCCCGCCCCCATCTCCCCCCCAACACACACACAGCGGCTCCGGAGTCCGTCCCAGCACTGCGGACACAGGGCTGGGTCATTACGGGGGGACGTCCCGAGCACACTGGGGGCTGAGTGGCATTCTGGGCCCTACTCCCTCCACGCCAGGAGCCCCCCTAGCGTGACAACCATGGACGTCCCCAGAGGGGGCGGGACTGCCCTGGGTGAGAGCCACCTTTATGTCCCTCCCCCTCCCCGGTCACTGTCCCTGCCTCTGGCGGGTCCCCTCGGGTCCTTCACAGGAGACACTGGCCGATCTGTTTAACCTGCTGGGATCTTCTGCAGGATGCTGTGCTTTTCCCGGTGCTGGAATCTGCTACGCAGCAGACAGACCCTCCGTAGCGCTTTGTCCCCACGGCAGGGCCCGGCCAGCAGGAGGGGGTCGCAGTTTGCCATGAGCTAGTGAGACAGGACGTGAGCTAGTGAGGGAGGACGGGAACGAACAGAATATTCTTTGGGAAGCTGGTTATTAGGGAAATTTTCTAATTCCTTCCTGACACCGTTCATCGTTCCGGGGGCTCAGGGTAAAAACGCAAACCCGTGGGAGAGAAGACAGGACGAGAACAGTCCTGCGAGTCCCACAGCCTGGTCTCGGCTGCCCTCTCTTCCGAAGCTCTCGGCTGTTGCCTAGTCCTGCCGCCGCGAGCCCCACGTGGCTGCCCGGCGCCGCGGCGGCTGTTCCCCTAGGGCTGCGGGCTCAGAGCCGGGATGGGTTTCCCTCATGCGCTGGGCACAGGGGAGCTGGGGAGCCGCGTTTCCCCACGGTGTGTCCAGTCCTCGACAGAGACTTAGATCGGGGACGACCCACACGCAGGACCCGGTTTTCTGCACTTGCTACCTCCATGCGCCATCCGGCGTGGGTGCCCTGCCCTGGGTGTCCCTCCTCTGCAGCCCCTGTCTTGGTGAAGGGCCCACTGTGCGCCTGACCCGGCCTCGGGCTTCGCGTCTTCCCCAGTCCTCCCCTCTCGAGCCGGGGATCTCCTCGTCCTGGCTGTCATCCCTCCGGGGTCCTTCCCAAAGCCAAGCCCACCTCTCCATCCCACTGTCCCCCGCCCAGCTCCACGCGACCTGTGCTTGCTGCGCTCAGACCATGTGCCAGGATTGGGTCCGGATGTGGGGAAGCAGCGTCAGCAAGACGGTCCTGGTCTCTGCTCCACTTGGTAAGGAGCAGGGCAAGAAAGCAGTCAGCTTCCGACAGTGACCCGTGTCAGGAACAAAAAAGACAGGTATGGCAGAGGGCGGGAGGGGGCAGCCCCTCTAGGAGGCCGCACTCAAGCTGAGACTCGAGTGACGGAGGACAGCAGCCAGCGGCAGGGAGATGGGGGGATAGGATAGCGCCTCCGGGCAGGGCACGGTCAGCACAAAGGCCCTGAGGCGGGTGGACGCAGGGATCCCGTGACAGCGCCTCGCACGTCCGAGTTCCGCGTCGGCCGCTGTTTCCCACACGTTCACCCACATTCCTCCGGCAGAATCCACTCAAGTTTGAAAACACCTGGCCGTGCAGGTCAACATTCACCTTTAACCTGGGGGAAAAACTGCATGAGGAAAATTTCCAGCTTTCAGGGAAGCTGAAAGAATGGGCCGGAGGTGGGGGCGGGGGGCGCGCACTGCAAACCACCCGGAGCCCCAGCGTTGGCATGGCGCTGTGTTGACGTGCTGCGTCCGCCCCTTACCTCCCTCCGCGCACCCGGACCCCCACACCCCCTCCCCGCTCTGGGGATCCGGTGCCCCTGGGGGACGTGTGTTCGTGGGGAAGGGCCATTGGCATTCGGCAGATGAAAATTCACCGGCGCGTGAAACCAGGGAGAGGCCGCCTAAAGAGCAGGGGTAGGTGCAAAGGGCAGGAACTCCCAAAGGCCGCCTCCCCCCGGCGGGCCGCTCTGCTGGGGTTCGCGCCGACGGTTGGCCCTTCGGTTCTCTTGGACTTTCTAAACGGTCGTCTTTCTTTCGGATCTCCGTTCCGTCCCTCTGCTTGTCCTGCCGCGCTGGCCGGCAGCCCCACGGCCGCGGCAGCTCCTGGGCGCACCCCTCCCCTTGCGGTGAACGTTGTGTGTTTGCCGTGGGTTTTCGCTTCTTTCTGTGTTTCCAAGTAAAGCAGCCCTCCCCCCCCCATCCGCCCGTTTCTGTCCGTTTCTCTCGTTTCTGATGGTTTTCGTTCGGGAAACTCGGGTTGCACTTTGCTGAGTGGCTTTCTGGATTCTGAGATGGGATCGTAGGCTTTTCACTTTCGACCGGGGGAGTGTCTTGGATCCCTGTTTCGCTGCCTCCCGGATGACGGCCGCAGAGTGAGATCGCGACGTCGCTGGCGTCTGGTCCCCTCTGGCCTCCGTGCGGGGGACGGCGTGACCTCGGCCGCTTGTCCGCTCACTTGCAGCGCTGCCTGCCGGTCGGGGGTCCGGAGAACGTTCTGGTTGGCGCGCATCGTTGGGCAGTGGTTTTGCAACTGAAGGGACTCGTTTCTGAGACCCGTTCACAGAACTGTAAAACTCACTCTCCTGGGGCGCCCGGGTGGCTCAGTCACTTGAGCATCCGACTCCTGATTTGGATCAGGTCAAGATCTCAGGGACGTGGGATCAAGCCCCACATGGGGCTCCACACTCAGCGGGGGTCCCCTTGCGGGTCTCTCTCCCTCTGCTCCTCCCCCAGCTCATGCGCACTCTTGTTCTCTTTTTCTCCAAAATAAATAAATTCACCCTCTTAAAGGACACAATTCCGTGGGTGCTGCTGCATTAGCTATGTCATGCCGTCACTACTGTCTAGTTCCAGAACATTCCGTCACCCAAGAGGAACCCGTCCCCATCAGCCATTCCTGTCCCCCAGCCCCTGTGAGCCCCTTTCCGTCCGTGGAGGAGCCTGGTCTGGGCGTGTCACGCGTGGACTCACACCCGCTGTGACTGTCTGCGTGTGGTTCCCACCCTGAGCGTTGTGGGCTCGGGTCTGTCCCGGGGCAGCGCGGTGGGCGGGGGGGGGTGGGGTGGTGGCTCATTATTTGTAAGATGGAACAATCCAGCGTTTGAATATATTTAATGCTTTTTTTAATGTAAGGCATTGAAGTTGGACGGAGGAGTTAAAGTTCTATTTCTTTTTTCTGTCCCCAAAGAAGCCCTTGGCAGTAGATCCTCATATCCCTTCTAGAAACGCTCTCGGCGCGTCAGTGGGTGCCGGCGTCCGTCAGCCGTGGCCGCACCGCAGACTGCGCAGAGCTCAGTGCCGGAGAACACGGCTGCGAGTCCGCTTGGGATCGTGCCCCTGGGCCGGCCGCGCCCGGGCTCGGTCACGCAGCCGTGGTCAGCAGGCCCCCCGGGACCCAGCAGGCTCCCGCACCCTGGTCCCAGCCCTCAGCTGGGGGCGGCCTGCCTCTCCACGTGGGGTCCCCAGTCTCTGGGCGGCGGGGGCTCAGGGCTCGTAGAGGGCAGAATCGGAGGCCGCCGGCCTTCCCTGCGCCCCACGGTTCCTTGTGGAGCACAGAGTCTCTCGTGGCTGCAGAGAACCAGCTGTCCTCACCCGACCCCGGGAGCCTTTCTTCCTGTTCGGAGGGAGGATTTGCAAGCGTGACTCGTGAGCGTCCTGGCGGGCCGAGGCTGCCCAGGACTGAGGGTTGGCACTGCCCCCCGGGGTTCCCAGCCTCCCCACACCTCCCTGCAGGGCCCTGCTTTGCAGGCCTGTGCCACGGGAGGCCCGAGGCAGCCCGATAGTTCCAGCTGATCAGGGACGAGTTTGCGGCTGGGCCTCAGCACCACTTCCTGGCTTCTCGGGGCTGCTGGCCCTGCCTGCCTTGTCCTTGGGTTCTCTCGGTGGCTCTGAGTCACGCAGAGCCGGCAGCCTTCCTGGGCAGGAGGGACACAGCCCCTGCACAGAGCCGCCAGACCTCATGCCTGCCCACCTGCCGCCCGCGTCTGGCAGAGACGCTGCACTCAGAGAGCTCTGAAGGTGTCTGTCGGGGGTGACCGAGCAGACCAGGTCTCCCTTTGGTGGGAGGTACATAACACAGAGGTACTGGGTGCTGCTCTGTGTCTGGGAGACAGAGAAAGCCAAGGTGAGGAGAGTGACCTCAGAGGGGCCGTTTTGGGCAAAGTGGTTGGGGGACAGCTCGGAGGGGGGTAACATTTGAGTCAGGTCTTGGATGAAGCAAGTATCTTGGGAGTGGTGTTTGGGGGAGGGGGCAAACTGTGCAAAGGCCCTGGGGCAGGACCCAGGCATGTCAGAGGAAGAGTGAGGAGGCCTGTATGGCTGGAGCAGAGTTGGGGAGAGGGAGGTATGGAGGGCAGGGGAGGAGATGGGACAGGTCACGCAAGGCTTGGGGACCCCAGGGAGGACTTGGGGTTTTTCCCCAGGGTGGTGGGAGCCCTAGAGGGCTGTGAGCAGGGGAGGGAGGGACCTGACTCGGGTGCTCACGGGTGCCTTCTTGTGGCCAGTGCAGGGAGGATGGCCTGGGGGCAAGGGCTGGACTGGAGACCAGGGGAGAGGAAAGGGTGTCTGTCTGTCCATCCATCTGTCAGTCAGTCATGACATTAGTAGGTCCGTGCTCCGGGCAGGCCAAGCCCTGAGGGAGGAGGCCCCCTGCCCTGGGGTTGGTGTCATTTTTGCCCAGAAGGACAGGACAGGGTCTGCAGGGTAGGGCAGTGATCTGACGGTGGCGAGGGATGGTGGGCTAGGGAGAGGGGGCCCAGCTCAGGAGCCCTACCCTTGCTCACCCACGGGGGCACAGAAGAGACCAGAGGAAAGCTGCTCAGAGAGGTGGAGGGACTTGCCTGAGGTCACACAGCGGTGGGCCGTAGCGGCTAGCTCAGGGGTTAGGGAGTGGGGGAAGCAGGGGGTCACCCCCTCACCCCGAACTCTCTGGGCCTGGCCGCCCCCTGCCTTCCACCCGGCAGCCGGGAAGCCATGTCCCAGGGCAGGTCTTGGCCCAGCCTGGCCTTCTCTCCCTCCCCAGGCTATTTTTAAAACTTAATTTCCTCAAAACGGGGTGGCTCATTCGGAAGAGAACGGGTCTTGTCTCGGGCTGGGAGGAGCTCACGTTGCCTGCCGTGCCTGGCCTGGCTGGTGGGAGCACGGCTGGGCTGCGGGGCCTCCCCAGCCCGCCCGCCCAGAGCAGCCACCACCCTCTGAAGGTGCTCAAAGCCCTCGAGGGCTCAGGGGTGTTGGAGGGAGCAGCGGGGGTACTTGCGGGCATCAGGCTGTGGTGGGGCACACGGACCCCCACCCCAACCCTAGGCCGGCGTGTAGCCTCGCAAGGCCCCTGCTGGTGTGGGTCCTGGACATCCCAGGTGGGAGGGCGCGTCTCTCCCTTGCCATAGTGTGGATCGGGCAGGAGGAGTGTGGCCATCGTGGGGACCCTGGGTATGAAGCAGGTGACCCTGAGGCATCCCCAGGTGAGGCCGACCCGGGCAGGACTTCTTGACAGACGCTGGGGTTGGCGTGGCCTGGATGTGCAGGGGAGCCGCCAGGCCGCCCTGACAAGCTGGGAGAACTCAGGGGCAGGGTGAATGGTTTGGGGGAGTCCTGGACCGCCCAGGCAGAGAGCCCCAGGGTCAAGGGCTGGGGGCTGCAGAGGTCACAGGTGGGCACGGTTGGTTGAGCTCCAGGGCCCAGAGCCTCCAGGCTGGCCAGGAAGGGGAGGGGACTGCAGGGGCCCCCAAGCCATGTCCAGAATGTTCTGTGTGCTCCACCTCTGGCCTCATTCCATCTCTCTTCCTCCTCCCCCTCCCCCCACACCCCAGATGTAAAACCAACAAATAACAAGTCAGCTTTCTAGCACCTTCCACTGCCTGCTTGTCTTTGGCCAAGCTCAGGATGGGCCCAGGTTCATTCCTGAGTCCAGGGCACCCAGGCTGGGAAGTCCCACAGCCACACTGGCCTGCGGGTGGGCACTTGGGGCCTTGGGCAAGTGACCAGCCTCGGTCTTCCGGCTTTGACCTCTGGCGAGGGTGGCCCCTGGTGGTCCCTGCGACCGTGACCCTGGTATCGGCCAGTCACCCACCCAGCCTGTTCCTCTGGACCATCGCCGGCATCTGGCGGAGGCCCAGGGCAGTGGTGGTTCTGGCTGAAAGAGGACACCCGTCCCCTACCCTGCCTGCCCCAGGCTTACCCCAGGTTCAGGGTCCTCTTGGGTTCGTTTTTTCCATAAGTATCATTCATAAACCATAATTCATACTTTTAAGCTTACAGTTTAGTTTTTAGTGAATTCACAATGCGGTGCAGCTGACCACACTGATTCTAGAACATTCTCATCCCCCAAAGGAAACCCCGTTCCCATCAGCAGTCACTCCCCTGTCCCCAGCGTCTGGCCCGACCTGGTGTTAGAAGTGGAGCGGGTCCCTCCTCTGCGGGGCTGAGACCTGCCCCGGGGTGCCTCCCCCAGTGCCCACGTGGGGTCCTGGGGCCTTGTCCCTCCCCACCCGCTCCGCTCCCGGCCGGCCTCGTCCACTCCCCAGTGGTGGGATGACGCCCCGCCTTGTGTCCAGCCTGGCCCTACCCTGAGCTCTGGACTTGGGGGTCCGGCTGGTCTCACACAGCTCAGCCGCGGGCACCTGACCGTCCCCACACCTGCTCCGGCCTCGACGCGTGTCTCACTGAGGCTGCCCCGCCCTGTTCATCACTTGGGCCCGAGCCTTGGGCTCTTGACTCGCCGGTTTCTTCACTTTGCCTCCAGTGAGCAGAGCCCGTCCGCCCTGGCTTCCCACCTGCGGGAATCTGCCCACTCCTCTCTCTCCCACCCGGACCAGAACCGCCAGAACCTTCCCTCCACCCTGGTTCCCTGCTTCTGCCTTCACCCTCCGCCCCCCAACCCCGCCCAGTCCATCTTCCCCGCAGCGGCCAGCAGAGGGCGCCCGCGAGCAGTGGAGTCAGGTCCTCCCCTCTTCTGCCCACAGCCCTCCAGGGCTCCCACCTCCCTGGGGGAAAGGCCCAAGTCCTCCCTTGGCGACCTGACCCCTCCTCCCAAGTCATCCTCCTGGCTCTCACTCCACCGCGCAGGCCCTTCTCCGGCCCCCACCCCGACTGGGAGCCCTTGAGCGTGCCTATCCTGGTTTTCCCTGCCTTCCTGCCAGCCCCACCCGTGGTAGACCCCCAGGGTTAGGAGCGTCTGTTCCAGCTGTGACACGTTAGCGCATCTGGGTCGGAACCACACACGCTGACTAGCACACACTGGAGGTCGCAAGCCTGAAATGGTCCCACAGGCTGAAACTGCGGCCGGGCAGGGCTGGTCCCCCGCCGGGGCCCCAGGGACACCCGGCTCCTGCCTCCTCCAGGCCCACCCCCCCCACAGGCTCCCCACCAGCAGCACAGGGTCTGCCCGTCTCTGGGACCCCCACTCTCTGCCTCCCTCTCCTGAGGACACCAGGCTCCCTGGGAGCCCAGGGTCACCTCCGGGGCCTTGACTTGCCCCCCTCCCCCGCAAAGCCTGTTATCCGTGGGGAGCGGCTGTCCGCACTCCTTGAACAGATAGTCCTCAGCAGAAGCCTGCATGCCCAGCGAGGACGCTAAGGCTCGGAGAGGTCAGTGGGTGGCTTCACAGGGAGCTGGGATGGGAGGGAAGGGTCCGGACAGACAAACGTACCTGCACCCTCACTGTGAGCCTCTCCCTGTGGCGAGCAGCTCTCCCCAGGGACTGTGTGGACAGGAGCCGACCCCATGGGTTACCTGATATCCCCGCGGCCTGAGTGGGGAGCGCCCACCCGCGGGTGTAGACAGCACTGTGTCAACTCAGCGAGTCGCTTGCCACTGGGGACCTGATGTCTTCGGGGTCGGTGCCCACTTCCCACCTTGCATCCACGCGTCCCTCTGTACGGACGAGGCCGCGGGCACCTGTGTGCAGCAAAGGCAGGGCAGGCCGCCCCTTCTCCGGGCTGAAGCCTCTCCCTTCTCTCCCGCAGGCTTGGCCCAGAAGAAGATGGCCGCGACGGAGGTGAGTGTGCTGTGGCTCTGGGCAGCTCACTGTGCCTCCCTGAGTCCCTCCCTGAGTCTGGCCAGTGTCTTGAGTTGTTTCAGGGAGGGGAGCGGGTGGGACCTGGCCCGGACAGCGAGGGACAGAGGGACAGCAGACCAGGGGCGGATAGGTGGGAAGGAAGCGGGACAAGTGTGTGCCCTGGGCTGCCCTCGCGCTGGGGTAGCGCCGGTGGGGGGTCAGCACTGTCCCTGGTGCTGAAAGGAGCCTGTGGGAGCGTGTCTGTGAGTCCCGCGTTCCCGGAGCCGCTCAGGATGTGCCCCGGTGTGGCATCCCGGTGCCTGTGCCCGGCCGCCAAGCCCTAGGCCTCCATGTCCCCTAGATGCCACCTGGCACGTGGGGTCCTTGTGGGGAAGGCTTTCCTGGAGGGAGCAGCTACAGGGCAGTGGGGAGCCGGTGAGGGCGTGCGCCTTCCCATCGCTGAGGAGAGCCCACCCCCTGGTGGCCGGTGTGCAGAACGCAGGCGGCAGAGCTGAGGGGCGAAGGCGGGGGGTGGGGGTGGGGTGGGGTGGGGTGGCATTAGTGGGGTTGCCCAGACCCTGGCGTGGGGCAGCGGGGCTGTGCGGGTCAGGTGGGTCTGAGCACTGTCAGCTGGAGGCTGGACGGGCAGATGGGCACTGTGGATGGCGGCAGGTGCACGGGCATGTCACCGGCTGTGACACTCCAGCCTCTGGACTGGAGGGGCACCAGCTCTCTCTGCTGGCCAGCCCGGGCCTTGAGCCTGGGCCCCTGTCACCCTCTCCTCTGGGGAGTCGCTCACACAGAACCTCGTCATTCCTGCCATGGCTGTCCCCGTAGGAGGCCCAGGCCAGTGGGACCTCTCCCCTCAGTTCACAGCCAGTCCACCCCAGGGGTCTCGGCTGGGCGACTCCGCCCTAGGGGATACTGTGATGTCTGGGGACATCTGTGCTTGTTGGGACAGGGAAGGCTGCCCTGAGGGGTGGGGCCTTCGGGAATGACCCGGCCCAGTGCCAGCAGTGCCGGGGAGCCCCTGAAGCCAGGCTGCTGCCCCCCGTGCACGCAGAAGGGCTGGGGTTGCCGATCTTCCTGCTTTTCTGGAGGAGCTGGAAGTCGCTGGTCTGGGTGTGGGCCCTTCTGGATGTGCAGGGTTGGGCGGTGTGGCCCCTGCTGGTGACAGCCCGCCCACAGCAGCCTCCGCACCACATGCCTGGTGAGGACACTGACTCAGCCCGTCTGGCTGGGATTTCCAGGGCACACTGGCCCTGCAGCACCTCCTTTGCTGATTTCCTGCTTCCTCTTCTCCAGGCCCCACTGATGACTGGACAGCCGGGTCCCGGCCACGGGAAGAAGCTGGGTCATCGGGGCGTGGACGCCTCTGGCGAAACCACCTACAAGAAGGTTCCCTTCTGCCCTCTGCTGGTTGGGGGGGACTCCCAGCCATCCCGGGGCCCCCACACAGGGTCAGGGATGCTCCGTGCCCGTGTCCAGCTGGAGGCAGATGCTCTCGGGACAGGCCCCTCCAGTCAGGCCCCTGGTCCTTGCTGCCTGTCACGGATATCACAGGCATCGCCGGCAGCCCTGTCTGAGCCTCCGGCCCCTCCGGGCCTGCCGGCTTGTTGGGGGAAGGGGGAAATGCACTTCTTCCTTCCCCCGGAAAGCGAGGCTGAGCTGATGGGAAGCCCGTGGGACGCCAGGCCAGGCGGGGCCCAGGGAGCATTCCTAACGGAGCAGCCAGCCGAGAGGTCATGAGGGCAGCACGAAGTTCGCTGGTTTCTAGCGTGTTCTCAGTGTGTCCAGCTGTCACCACAGTCAGTTCCAGAAGATTTCCGTGAGCCCAGACTCACACCCCGTCCCCATGACCTGTCGCTCCCATCCCCTCCTTCTCAAGTCTGGGCAGGTTTCAGCCCAGGCGCCTGGGTCACATAATGCCAGCAGCCCCAGATGGCCAGTACCGCCATCTCCACACCCAGCTGTGGGTGGGGAAACTGAGGCACAGAACAGCGTTGCTGGCCCAGCACGACAATGCTAATCACCAGGAGGGTGGGTAGAAGGACCCTGGGTTGCAGACATGAAGTCTGGCTGTCATCGTGTGCATGTATGTGCCCCCCCCCAAGAAAATCCTGACGGTAGACCCCGGCTGAGTTGGGACAGTTTTGAGAAGTTGGAACCTTCTGGAACCTTGATGGGAAATGGGCCTCGGGGCTGCATGAGGTGGTATTGGAGTCTCAACCAGGCCACCTCCTTGCTGTGTAGTCGTGTGAGCTCAGGGACAGCCCAGAGGTCAGCGCGTCCGTGACACATACTGGGCAGGGGCCCCGATCTCCTGCCCTGGGGTCTGTCACCCTGGGGGCCGAGGGTCTTGATGCAGTGGGGTTTTCCCGCAGACCACCTCGTCCACCCTGAAGGGAGCCATCCAGCTGGGCATCGGCTACACCGTGGGCAACCTGAGCTCCAAGCCAGAGCGCGACGTGCTCATGCAGGACTTCTACGTCGTGGAGAGCATCTTCTTCCCCAGGTAGGCCCAGGCCCTGCGCTGGGGAGCGGCCGTCGGGTGCTCGGAAGCCTTGCTGTTCTCCGCACTCCCTTCTCTGTGGGAAAGAGCTCGGGCCTCTCCTGCCGTCTTCTTGGCTTGGAGGTCGGACTCCGTATCAGTCATGCGCTTAGCTCTCTGCTGAATCAGAGAGATGCAGCGTAACAGCGATTTTAAGAAAACGTAAAGTTTCTCTTTCTCTCACGTGAAGAACACTGCCGGGCGGTGCAGGGCTGTGAGGCAGCTCCCCGGTGTTGGGGTCCCCTGTCCCCTCTAGGGGCGCTTCCATTCTCACGTGCAGCTTTTCCAGCCAGTGTTGCCAGGTGGCTGCCTGGGATCCTGCCATCACGCCTGCGTTCCACCTGCAGGAGGGAAAGGAGACTGGGAGCACAGGACCTCTGGGGCAGGACCTGGAAATGACGTGTTGTTTCTGCCCCGCCCATGGCATTGGCTGAGCAGTCACGAGAGGCCGGCAGTGGACTTAGCGCGGGAGGGAGTGGATACAGGGATGCTGCCCCAGACCGGCCACGCCCTTTGGCCCCAGGGGAGCTCTGTGCTGGTTGCTGGGTTGCACACTAGGGGAGGCCTCAGGCGCTGCTCTGGGCTCGGGCAGTGGGAGAGGTGCCCACAGCGTCCCTGGCCCTCACCAGCCTCCCTTCTTGCCCCACAGTGAAGGCAGCAACCTCACCCCCGCCCACCACTTCCAGGACTTCAGGTTCAAGACCTACGCCCCCGTCGCCTTCCGCTATTTCCGGGAGCTCTTCGGGATCCGACCTGACGATTACTTGGTGAGAGCCGTGGTCAGCCCGCTACTGCCGTGCCACGGGTTCTGAGAGACACGAGACTCGTGTGTCTGTTACCTCGTGGTTTCCGTGGCTTGGGAATTTGGGTGCGGCTCGCCACACTTTGCCCAGTGTGGCGGTGGAGGGTAGGCTGGGGCCAGAGACTCAGAGGGACCAGCCTCGGGGATAGTCAGCTTCCAAGCCCACGTCTTGGGGGACCCTGCTCCCCGCCCACTGACCGGGGCCTGTTCCTCAGAGCACGAGCGACAGGACTGTCCTGTCACCCCGGCCACATCACAGGTCCTGCCTCCCTTTGAGGGGAGGTAGGTCGCGGGGACCAGCTCAGCATGTGCCCCCAGTTCTGGTGTGGTTTCAGTCTCAGATTAGAAAAATGGAAACCTAGGCCCTCGCCTTTGATCACAACGCATGAGTGGGGCTCCTGGAAGTTACAGGGCGTGTGTAGACGGGGACCGGTCTGCACTTCCGTTGTTCGGCGACTGTCTTCCGGAAACCTCCGCCCCTGCACGGGAGCAGGGCCTTAGCTGCCTGGTCTGCTCTGCCCAGTCCCCCCACCATCTGCCGTCCCTGGGGCCATGGTCTTGCTGATTCTCCCCGTGTGCTGGGACCACCTCAGCTGCGTGCTCCCACTGGGTTCTTGGTCCACGGGAACCTGTGCCCTCAGCCGTGACCTTGTCCTTCCACGGGGAACCAGCCCTCGTTCTGGCCAGGGGTTCTCCAGCTGTCCAGCTGTCCAGTTGCCAAGGTCAAGGTCCAGTCCTCAGACCACAGCGTCCATGGCAGGCTCCATGGCTTCCCCCTCTGACCTTGCCTGTGGTCCCACAACCTTATCGGAGGGAGAACAGCCTGATGGTTCTAGAGTGGAAGTGACCCTAGATTTTGGGTCTCAGGGGTAGAGCGAAGGTCCACGGCATTAGTCGAGCCAGCGACGGGATGGCCGGGGCCCGTTAGCGGCGTGCAGACACCAGCTGGCGGGTGCTGGCCCCAGAGTGGACACACGAAGGCAGCCGAGGTCCTGTCTTGGCCCTGAGTGGGTACTCAGCAGGGGTCCTCTGTCCTCTTTAAGACCTGCCCTGCCGCTGTGACGGGGTGACGAGGCCCCTGGAACCGAGAGGTCCTCCCGCGGTAGGGCTGGGGAGCTCGGGCGCGGCTGGATCGTCCCTGCCTGTCAGCTCTGCCCCCTCGGGGTTCCTATGTCTTCCCGAGGGGCTCCCGGGGGCCACAGGCACTGCCTTGGCTCTAGAGATTTCTGGGGCCATCGTCGCTGCAAGTTTCGTGGGGTCCTGAGTTTCGTGGGGGCATGCCCACTGTCCCTGTTCGTGAGAGCCCTGTGCTGCCCCATGTTAGCTTTAGCTGGGGAAAGCAGGGGGGAGCTGGGGGAGGGGGCATGGGTATTCAATCAGCCTTGGGCCCCAGGTGCCCCCCTGGGCTCTGAGGGAGAAGGGGGCACATCTGGGGTCACCACCCTGGCGGTTAGTGACCTGGCTGGAAGGTCTGTGCATGTCACCCCGGCAGCCTGGGCCGTGTGAGGCCTGACCCCATGCGCGGACCAGGGACACTCCCTGAGGGCAGCTGCTCTTAGCCATATGGTTCTAGAACATTCTCTGCTCCTAGACTTCTGTACAAAGTGCACAATCCCCTCCACTACTCGTTTCTCCCTGCACTTCCCCTCTCCTGCTAGCTGGGGTCGGCTGCAGTGCCTTTGGGGTAGCCATGGGCTCCAGAGGCCGTGGACACCAGCCCCTGTGGGGTCCCTGCCCACCCCTCGCTGCCGTCCTAGGAGCAGGTGGGAGGTGAGGAGGGAGAGCACAGGCAGCTGGGTGTGGGCCTCCGTGATTCCGTGGGGATTGGTGGCTTGTGACTGTGGGTGGGCAGGACTTGCGGCCCCCCTGGGGAGGGGGCGTCCCCGCTTCTCAGCTGTGTCCCCCCACCCACCCGCCGCCATCTGCCAGCCCCCGTGTTACACTTCACCACGGAGGACTGGCACCCTCCGCCCAATGGGGAACATGCTGTGGCCTCTTCCGTGCTGTACACCGGTGGTACTCAGGCCTTGGGGGTGGGGGCTCAAGGGACAGAAACCCACCACAAATACCTTAGACCTGAAAAGCTCTTCATGGACTCACTAGCTGGAAAGGCTCGGGGAGAACAGCCTGTAGGACCTAGCCTTCTAGCTGGGCTGGACACTGTCCTGGGTGCTGGGGACCCTCCGTGATCAGAACCCTTAGAAATCTCTGCGTCCAAGAATGTCCTGCCGGTGGGGAGGATGTGTGGGGCTGCTGGGCAGCAAACCCGGAGGTGAAGCAGATGTCGGTGGGAAGAGAGGTAGGGGTGCCAGGTGCCGGGGGGCTGTGCCCCGAGACAAAGGTTCCCCTTTCTCTGCTGTTCTGGTGCATGGCCTCCGTACTCAAGGTCAGTTTCTGAGCCAGCATGGTGACTGGGGTTCCAGCTCTCACATCAGCATTCCGGGTGGAAGTAGCTGGGATGGAGGGAAGGGCACAAACCCGAGGCGCACCAGCTCTCCCCCACTCAGGGAGCCTTCCCTGAAGCCCCACTCAGAAGCTCCCATAGGCAGCTCCTGAGCCCGAGCCGATGGCTGCGGCCTTACCTAGCTGCGGGGGAGGTTGGGGAGGGAGTGTTGGCCCCATGTGTCAGCCCCCAACATACCCGGGAGTCTGTTGTTCACAGGAGAGGGACTGGGCCCTGGGAGATCAGCACCCAGGCTGCCGGTCAGCCCGGGGTTCGAATCTGTGCTGTGTGGCCTCGGGCACGTCAGTCTCCCTCTCTGAGCCTATTTCTTCATCTGTAAAAGGAGGCTGACACAGGGACCTGTTCCAGAGTTGTCCACTAGCCTCTGGGCCCGTGGGGTGTCAGCGACCCACCTGCCCACTCCCTGCCCCCCCAGTACTCGCTGTGCAACGAGCCACTGATCGAGCTGTCCAACCCTGGTGCCAGCGGCTCCTTGTTCTACGTCACCAGCGATGACGAGTTCATCATCAAGACAGTGATGCACAAGGAGGCCGAGTTCCTGCAGAAGCTGCTGCCCGGCTACTACATGGTGAGCGGCCCTTCCCTCGCCGCTCTCTGGCACGTGGGGCCCAGCAGTCCCCGGGGCACGCCCACCCTCCTCCGAGGGTCGGGAAGCCTTGCTGGGCCACTGAGCCTCGCCCTCAGGACCCCCTCACGCGGCCCCTGTCCCCAGACACGGCAGGCAGGAATGGCCATCCAGGCCCGCGGGGCCTTCCCTAAGAGCCGGGTGGGGTGCAGGGGGCTGGGGGCTGGGCACCTGCTCCGCCCTCGCTCCCCAGGCCCCCCCCAACCCCCCGCCAGCCCTGAGTCACGGATCCCAGAAATCCTGTCTCGTGGGGCTCGTGGAGCTGGTGACTCAGGCGTGGGGGAGGGGGGCCGGGCCACCAGCTGGCATGTCACAAAGGCCCAGCTGCTGGGACGCGTCCCGTTCCCCATGTGACTCACAAGCTGGAAGGCCTCCACGGACCCCCGGGCGGAGGTGGACGCGGGAGCCAGGGTCCTGCTGCCGGCACGGATTGTGGTGGGCTCCGCCTGAGTGCCCACCTGCCCTGCTGGGCCTTCCCGGGCAGCTCTGCGTGGACTGTGCGCCATCTGCGCCTGGGGGGTCTCGTCTGGGGCACGTGACGCTGGGGTGGGCCCCCGGCTCCCCTAGGTCGGGGGTCGGCAGGCTTCCCGTAAAGAGCTGATCAGCCTCTCCCGTCCCAGCTCCGCCCACTGCTGCAGCGGGAGGGCCCCCGAGGGCCTCGAGGGAGCAGACTGGGGTGGCCTGGCGCCCGTGACCTTCACTTACTGACACTGAAACATGAGCTTCAGGGAAACCTCGCGTCCCAAGACGCTAGTTTTCTGTTCTTTGCCCCCCAGTGTTTTATAACACAAAGCTGTTAGCTTGTGGCCTGCGGCAGGAGAACAAGCGGGTGTTTGGACTTGGCCTTTCCCCGGGAGTTTGCCGATCCTTGCCCTGGATGGCGCCCAGAGGCCGGGCCCGCCTGTCACCCCAGGGCGGGCAAGTGGGACAGCTGGTCTGGCCCTGACACCTCGGCCGGGGGCCCTCCTGGAGCCTCTCGTCTGGGAGACACAGATCCCGGCACAGTCTGGGAGACACAGATCCCGGCACACGGCGCTGGACGCTGGGCGGGCCGAGAGAGGGGCTGGCTTCCTGGGGCGGCTCCCAGGTCCTCGCTCTCCTCAGACCCGGGGCCCAGGTGGTCAGGGCGGGCTTCCTGGGGCGGCTCCCAGGCCGCCGCTTTCCTCAGACCCTGCCCCTCCCCCGCCCCCAGAACCTCAACCAGAACCCGAGGACGCTGCTGCCCAAGTTCTACGGGCTGTACTGTGTGCAGTCGGGCGGCAAGAACATCCGCGTGGTGGTCATGAACAACGTTCTGCCGCGGGTCGTCAAGATGCACCTCAAGTTCGACCTCAAGGGCTCCACGTACAAGCGGCGGGCCAGCAAGAAGGAGAAGGAGAAGACCATCCCCACCTACAAGGACCTGGACTTCATCCAGGACATGCCCGAGGGGCTGCTGCTCGATGCGGACACCTTCTCCGCGCTCGTCAAGACGCTGCAGCGGGACTGCCTGGTGAGGCCGTGGGGCTCGCCTCTGCAGGGCTGGGGTGCGGGGCAGGCCCTCAGCCTCCAGCCTCCGTGGTCCCCTCTGGGACATGGGGACGCTGGATGATCGGCCGCCGCGTGAGCACATGTAGGCGGGTCCTTGTGGTCTCCTCCACTCCTGCAGCCCAGGGGGCATCGTGCCTGCTGCTCTAGCGATGAGGGGCATCCCGGGCCTTCCAGAGCCTTCTGCGGCATCCCTGGCCCCTCGGCCCATCACCGCTGGCCCCCCAGGCCTTTTTGAAAACTGTGCCCGATCTCCCCAGACGACCCCGCAGACCTCTCCGGACCTGCTTCCCTATGTCCAGGTGTCAGCGCCCTTGGGGCCAGGAGGGGTCCCGGGCTCCCCAGCTGTCACCGGGCAGGCCAGAGCGCTGACAGGAGGAAGGAAACACCCAGTCCTGACTCGGAGAGGTGGCCCCCCAGGTGCCCTCCGCCCTGGGCGTGGCCCGGCCCCGGCCCCCTTGGTCTCCTCACCACGCGTGAAACGGGGGTCAGGACAGGCCTCCGTGCGGCTCTGGGACGGGGCGGCACAGACCCAGACGCAGCTTGGGACCACACGGAGCCGGGTGTGGGGAGGGGGCGGGGAGCGTGACCTCCTGACCCCGCTCCGGCAGGTGCTGGAGAGCTTCAAGATCATGGACTACAGTCTGCTCCTGGGCGTGCACAACATCGACCAGCAGGAGCGCGAGCGGCAGGCCGAGGGCGCCCAGAGCAGCGCGGACGAGAAGCGGCCGCTGGGCCAGAAGGCGCTCTACTCCACGGCCATGGAGTCCATCCAGGGCGGGGCCGCGCGGGGCGAGGCCATCGAGTCGGACGACACGTAGGTGCCACGGGGCCTTGGCGCGGCGGGAGGCGGGCGGGGGTTGGGGGGGATCTGGCCTGGAGGGCGGGACCTCCGCGGCCGGTTCCTGGTCTGCGCTGGGACCCCCCGGGGGGTCCCACGGGTGGACACACAGACACCGGCTGTGTGACAACCAGGGCCTTCCAGATGAATCTGCCAGTGGATGGAGGCCATTGGCCATCTGTCGGGGGACACGGGCCCCTCCACATTCTGGAGCCCCGAGCGGGTTCAGACACCACTGTCTGCAGCAGACAGTGTTGAAGAAGGTCGTGGCGCTGGGGACCAGGATGCCAGGCCCAGCGCCCCTGGGACAACAGGCCGCGCTGGAGGAGGACGAGGTCGTAGGCTCAGAGACAGCGGGCTGACCCGGTCCTGCCGCGGGGGCTCGAGTTTGGTGGGGAGACAGACTCGTGGGTGCCCCACCCACCCTTCCGGCCCTGTGGACACTGGGCGGGGTTCTGTATGGGGGGTTCCTGGGCCCTGGGGGGACTGAGCAAGCAGCATCCCCGGCCCTCACCCACCTGGTGCCAGGAGGCCCCCCGAAGTCATGAGGACCACAGACGTCCCGGGACACCACCCAGAGCTCGTGGGAGGTGGTCTGGGTGGAAACTTAGGCCATGATCAGGTTCGAGGTTGGCTTCTTGTCCCCATACATTGAACTGCTGGGAACCAATGGGGGGGGGCTGAGAGGGGAAGGGGCCTCACCCCCCATCATCAGCTGGGGAAGCAGGGGTTTGGAGGCGGAAGCAGAAGCAGATGTCCTGGTGCACAGCCGGGGGGGGGTGGGGGCTGCCACTCTAGGCCAGCCGCTTGGGGGCAGGTGGGGAGCAGGCACCAGCCCCCCATGGGGCCAGCCTGGTGGGGCGCCGCCAAGTCCTCGAGGGCTGGCCCGACCTCCCGCCGTCTTGGTGTTTGTAGGGTCTGCGCAGGGCCAGGCAGGGGATGGCAGGGTGCGCAGGTGAGCTCACCAGGGTGTGCAGTGCCGTGAGAGGGGCCTGCGGGGCCTGAGCCTGGCGGGTCGTTGGTGACCTGAGGACAGTCGCTGCCTTGTGTGACCTCACTAACCGCTCTGGGCTGGGCATGGGGGAGCCGAGTGAAACCACTAACCCCCCAGACGGCACCCAGAAGCCCCGGGGTTCTTGCCCGGGCTGGTCGTGCGTGTGCGCGTGCATGGGTGTGCGTGCGCGCGGTGGGGCGGGGCCGGCCTGTCCGCAGCCTCCCGCTGACGGTGGCCGGTCTGAGAGGAGCGGAGATCCGCGGGTCCCAGTGGCGCAGCCCCCGCAGGGAGCGAGTGGGCTGGGGGTCGGGTGCTGAATGCGCTCCCCCCCGCAGGATGGGCGGCATTCCCGCCGTGAACGGCCGCGGCGAGCGTCTGCTGCTGCATATCGGCATCATTGACATTCTGCAGTCCTACAGGTGCGAACCGCCTGCCCCCCACCCTCCCACCCCGCTGCCTTGGCTCCCCGCATCTCCCCCTGCCTGCCCCCACCCGCCTCCCCCTTCCCCCATGCACTCGCTTGCTCCCAGAAGCCATGTGCTCTGCTGTCCAGACTTCCCTTAATCACCATCCGCCCCTGCGAGCCCCCCCCCCACCGAAGGCTCCCAGCTGGCTGCCAGGTCCTAAAGGGAGGCATTTGGTCCCCAGCCCAGTGACACCACCTGCAGGATCTGTGCTAAGAACGTGGTGAGATCTCCTGTCAGCTAGAGGTCGGGGCTGGCATGGGGCCTGGGGGGTCGGGGAGGGTGTCGCCAGCCCATCTTCCATGCAGTCCTGTCTGCTGAGCACCTACTGTGTGCTGTGTGCTGGGGTGAACAGCAAGATGGGGGCGCCCCGTGGCCACGAGGCCCGGCATCCCCGGACAGCTCGTACGATGGGCAGGAAGACACGCTCACGGCCGCAGCCACATGTTGTGTGGTGTCCACGGCGGAGCCCCGGAGCGGACAGCGAGGCCTTACCTGCGGCTCAGAGCCGGGCTGTCGGCAGCCTCATTACCCGTGCTCGTCTCTACGAGGTCTCGGCCGTGAGGGTGGTTTAATTGTTAGTGTTTTGTTAAAGGTTTTATTTATTTATTTGACAGACAGAGATCACAAGTAGGCAGAGAGGCAGACAGAGAGGGGGAAGAAGGCTCCCTGCTGAGCAGAGAGCCTGACGCGGGGGCTCGATCCCAGGACCCTGAGATCATGACCTGAGCCGAAGGCAGAGGCTTTAACCCACTGAGCCCCCCAGGCGCCCCTTACTCGTTAGTGTTTCATTCTGAGAGTAGCGTGTGCCTCCTGCACGGTCCGGACCAGACCGAGGGGGCAGTGTGGGTGCGGCGGTCCCCACTTCCTGTCCACCCCGCACTGGTGACTTCTCCCTGTGTGTCTTCCTTTCCTACGTATGAAACTCGGCTCGTGCCCATCCATCGCTCGTGTTCGCAGCCTGCGTTCCGACCTGGGTAGACCTCTGCCACAGGACGTCCCTCCTGATTTAGAGCAGGATTAAGAAGTTTCTCAAATAGCAAACTAAGGTTTCTGCAGAGGCTCTGAGTGGAGGCAAGGAGGGGAGCTGGCACATGTCAGGCAGCCACAAACCCATCCTGGGGCAGGGTTGTCATGAGAGGGTGTGTGCTGAGGAGAGGACCCTCCCCTGTGGCGGATGAGGGGGTGTCCAGGAAGGCTGCCTGGAGGAGGCACTATTGTCCTCAGCCCAGGTGTGCAGGGACCTCGTTAGAGCCACAGTGCCAGACGATAATTTCAGCTGAGAGGACCAGGGCTCAGCCGAGGCCATGAGGACAGGGGAGGGATGTATTCTGGGAGGCTCTGGTCTCCAGTCCCCCACATGGGGTCAAGCAGTGAAGCCTTTTCACTTCCTCTCCCACAGAAGCAGTGGTAGGAGCTGCCGGCAGGCCAGGATGGGGAACGGAGGGGACAGGAAGAGGGAGGTGGCCTCCGGCTGGTGCCGCAGGCAGCCTCAGTTTCTCTAGACTGGGGCTTCCCACCCGCTCGGTGCTGGGAGCACCCCCTGTCGTGATGACCACAGATGTCCCCAGACACGGCCCAGTGTCTGCCGGAAGTGAGGCACGTGCTCAGCGCTTTCTTCTCTGCAGGTTCATCAAGAAGCTGGAGCACACCTGGAAGGCCCTCGTGCATGATGGGGTGAGTGTCGTTCATGCGTTCCTTAGTCCACAAACACAGCGGTCCCCCGGCGCCGTGACGAGAGACGTGTTCCCTCCTTCCGTTGGGGGCGGCCATGTGAGCCGGCAGTCACGGGCCAAGGGCTCAGGGTCAGGAAGGGAAGACACAGGCAACTGGACCTCCAGTGAGGGCCTCCAGTGAGGGGGTCTGATCTCTACTGGGGAGAGGGACAGAAAGGCTTCTTGGAGGAGAAGAGCTGGAAGCTGAGTTGGAAGGATTCCCCGAAGACAGCCGGACCAGGAGCGTCAGGGGCCAGCTAGACAGAGAACGTTCTGGAAACGTGTTGTGATAGAGAGGAGGTCACCTGGGTCCAATTGCACAACGCTGACCCGTTGCCTCGAGGGCTGAGGACTGCTGCAGCATGTCTCTGCTGCTTGAGAATGAGCTAAAATGCGCCTTTTTCCTGCAACACAGCCAACGCATGGACTTTGGCAGTAGGTTATTTCCAAATATGAAAGACTTTGAGGACCAGCTGCAGGGGAGCAAACAGCCCATTTGGGGGCCCCAGGCACCCCTGGTCCAGCTATGCTGACGAGCTGGCTGGGGCCTTGGATGCATGCCTCTCCTCCCATGGCCACCTGCAGACCAATTCTTACTGAAGTGCTAAGGGCTGTATGTGTTCATGTAGTCTGTAAAAGTCTCCGACACTCCCCTCTGTTTGGGGGCAGGGAGGCTGGGGTCCAGATGGAAGCTTCCAGAAAGTGCACCGAGATGGTCCAGGGGGCAGCCAGTCAGCAGGAAACCCTTTCGTGGCATTAGAAAGCCGCAGCAGAAAGGAGAGTTGCCAAGTCCCCATGAGGCCACATG
The DNA here is from genome assembly GCF_020171115.1 of Neogale vison. Classification (NCBI taxonomy): domain Eukaryota; kingdom Metazoa; phylum Chordata; class Mammalia; order Carnivora; family Mustelidae; genus Neogale; species Neogale vison. The sequence goes on from NC_058096.1 coordinate 221,946,753, forward strand.
TAATCCCCAGAGTAAACTTTGGCTCAGCTCTTGGGGGTCCAGACATTAATCAGAGGAACGTCACAGGCGTGAGCCGTCTGGGGCAGGCAGGGTGACCTGTGGGGTAGAGGCCCAGGTCCTTCTGGGCATGGCCCTCAGCCCCCAGCCCAGGTGGCTGGCCCCGATGGCACTCCAGGCAGAGGAGGGGGCGGGAACTCCATCCCGGTCTTGGCTCCCACACCCTTGGCCAGCACCGGGTCCTGCAGTCCTGCCTCACTGTGGTGAGGATGGGAAATGTAGTGTGCGTTCTGGAGGCCGTGTGTCCCTATGGGATCTGTCACATTACAGCAGGCAGAGGACCCAGGCCATGTCTAGGGACATCTGGAGGACTCCTCTGGTTTCCATGTTTTGCTCTTGATTCGCTTACTTCTCTGCGGTTGCTGTTTTAGTCATGTGGTTCGAAGGATTAAAGGATGGATTTATAAGGAGGAAATGTCCCTCCCAGGCCCCTCCCTGCCAGGTTACCCGCCAGCCCCGGGCCGTGGACCCGTCTCTCAGTCCGACTGCCGCTGTGTGGCCTGGGCTGTCTCACGGGACACGGGGAGCACTGGTGGCGTGGGGACACTCAGCCCTTCCTGCCTGCGGGCCCCCTTCTCTCCCCAGGACACCGTCTCTGTCCACCGGCCCAGCTTCTATGCCGAGCGCTTCTTCAAGTTCATGAGCAACACGGTGTTCCGGAAGAATTCCTGTGAGCTTCCCAGGCCCTCTGGCCAGGAGGGCCCCCAGGGGTGCGGAGCGGGGAGGTGGGGCCGCCAAGAGTGTGGTAAACCCAGAGCCCCTCCTCTGGCCATGTGGCCGTCCGTGGGCCTCGGTCGGGCACTTGGTCCAGAGAACAGGGGAGTCAGGACGCCACTGTCCTGGGGCCCAGCATGGGGCCTGGGACCCGCTGTTTGAGCTTGAGTTCTGGCCCCATCGAGTCCTGCCGCTATGACTTCAAGCGGGGGACACCCTGCTCCATGCCTCAGTTGCCCCATCCGTACAGAGGGCAAGATGTGTTTACCCACATGACAGGTGCATTTGGCCTGTGCCGGTCCTCACCGGGACCACCTGTGGCCTTGCGTCCTCAGCAGGGAAACGTGGCCTCGGGGGACACAGGCAGCCGGCCATCAGCTGGACCGGGCACTGTCAAGGAGGGCACCGGACAGAGGCAGCCCGTGCCCCGTGGGTGTCCCCAGAGGGTCCCCTCTCTGTGCTGGGCCTCAAGTGCCAGAGCCGGGTGCACACCCCAGGCCAAGATCTTATATGCTGCCCGAAAGGATCTTTTCTTCCCACGTGTCTGTCTGCCGTCTGCCCTCGGCTCCCTGTGTGCCCAGAAGACAGCGTGCTTGTCAGCCTCAGTCCCTCTGTGTCCCCAGTGTCCAGCCCGGGGCCCAGCATGCCATGGGTGTTCAGGCAGAGTCGTGGCAGTGGTCTCAGCGTGCACCTTACCATCCCGGTGGGTCCACAGAGACAGCAGGGGCGGGCAGGGCCGATGCCTGGCGTGGGACCTGCTCTCCCAGCCTGGGCCAGGCCTGTGTGGGCGGTGACCCTGCCCAGTCACCTGGAGCCAGCTCGTGGAGCCAGCACGGCTCCACGTCCCCCTGTGTCGAGCCAGTAGCTTGAAACCGATGGCAGTGGGGTCACTGGCATCGCGGAAATGGGCAAACCCCGCGGTTCTGTCTGTGTCTCCCGAGAGTGGGCCGTCATCAGCGTTTTACTTTCTCACTTCTTAGATCCTTCCTGGGTGTCATTCTCACTACGGCCGGGGGGGAGGCCAGCCTCCGGGGATGGGACGGCTGCTCACCAGGCGAACTGAGCACCTACTGCGTGCTTGGCGTTGTGCTGGCCAACCCCGGGGGCCGAGCAGGGAGAGAACCTGGTGATGTTCGCTGACGGGCAAGGCCAGGGGCAGAGGGCGTCAGGGGGTCACCCCCCTTGTCTGACCCTGTTGCTGCAGACGAGGTTGCTGGGGCTCAGAGGGGCTGAGCCACATTGCCCAGGCCACTCATCCTGGACGGGAGCCGGGGCCTTGGTGCCGAGCCCGGCATGGCCCCAGGCCTCCGTTTGCGTGTCTGAAAGTGGAGGCCACGGCCGGCGCGGGCTGCCAGAGGGGGCTTCTGGGACCTCCCGAGGCAGAGCTGGGTAGGACGCAGGACAAGGTTTCCTCTGCAAAGGATGTTGCTTCTTGCCCAGGCTTGAGGGCCGGGCTGGAGGCCGGGCAGTGGGAGCTGTGTACGCGGGCAGCAGGCTTTCATGCAAGGGAGGGATGGGGGCTGGTGGGGCCTGGCCACGGGGCTCCCAGGCTGCCCCAAGTACCAGTCCACGTCTCTCCACAGCCCTGAAGTCCTCACCATCCAAGAAGGGCCGTGGTGCCTTGCTGGCCGTCAAGCCCCTGGGGCCCACTGCTGCCTTCTCAGCCAGCCAGATCCCCAGCGAGCGCGAGGACGCGCAGTATGACCTCCGTGGGGCCCGCAGCTACCCCACGCTAGAGGACGAAGGTGACTGGGCTGGCTGGGGAGAGGGTTCTCTGGGGACAGGAGAGAGAAGGGGTCTGCTGGGGAAAGGTGCTGTCCCTGCGGGGCTGAGAGGGGAGGGCCTTCAGGAAGCAACCCGAAGGGTTCTAGAAGCTGGTGGCTTGGATGGCAGGGTCCTGGGTCCCAGTCACCTCCCTACCCCAGTCCCAGCCCAAGGTCTGTAGTCATCCAGGGAGTGGGCATGGGGAGTGGCTAGGATGGCCACAGGGAGAGCTGAACAAAAGATGCCACCTGAGGAGGTGACCCAGCCCATTGCCAGGTGTCCTGAGACCTAGAGGGAGGAAGCATTTGATGGGGTTGGGTGTGATGGTTTGAAAGATCCCTCCCAGTTCCCCGAATTAAAGAGTCAAAGACTCCTGGCAGGGAGGGGCTGGGGGGAATAGCATCAAGGAAGGGAGAGACTGCACATGCAGAGGCCCTGGGACCGCAAGGGACCTGGTGTGTTGGAGGGACAGCAGGCGGCCTGTGGTTGGAGCAAAGTCAGGGAGGGTGAGGAAAGAGGAAGCGGCTGTTCCTGCAGGACCTCTGGGCTTGAGCAGGGTTTGAACTGCGGTTTGAGAGCAGCGGGTTATGGGAAGCCTCTGTGCCAAGGGTAACTTCGAAGGTATTTGCCCTCTTAAAGCAGTGGAGCAGAACAGAGTGTTGGGTGGCAGGTAGGGCGGGGACCTGGGTGGCTACAGGCGAGGCAGGCTGCAGGTGGAGGCAGAGAGAGGTGTGGCAGGGCTGCCCCAGTGCCCACAGCCCCCGCGCCCCCCGCAGGCCGGCCCGACCTCCTGCCCTGCACGCCGCCATCTTTTGAGGAGGCCACCACCGCCTCCATCGCTACAACCCTGTCCTCCACGTCGCTCTCCATCCCGGAGCGGTCTCCCTCGGAGACATCGGAGCAGCCGCGGTACCGGTGAGGGTGTGGAGGGTCAGCGTCCCTGCGGCGGGGGAGGGACGGGGCAGGAGGCCAAGCCCCCTGATGCAGCTGCTCTGGTCTCGCTCTCCGCAGGCGGCGCACGCAGTCTTCGGGACAGGATGGCCGGTGAGCTGAGACCCCCAGCTTCCCCCCCCCACCGCCCCCCGCAGCCCCAGGACTTGCCCACCCAGAGCCCCGCCTCTCTGACCACTTTCCCGGGCACGGATTTAAGTTAGGCTCTTGAACTGCACAGAATCCTGAGTCACTGGAGTCTTCTCCAAAGTCCACACCCCCGGTGTGTGGGGTATGGGGCAGGCAGAAGACCTGTGCACCTGCTTGTTGATCCTTTTTAATTTTTATGTTTTTAACTAAATTCTTTTTTAAAAATTTTTTAAAGTTTTTAAAATTTATTTTACAGAGAGATTACAAGTAGGCAGAAAGAGGGGGGGAAGCAGGCTCCCCGCTGAGCAGAGAGCCTGATGCGGGGCTCGATCCCAGGACCCTGAGATCATGACCTGAGCTGAAGGCAGAAGCTTTAACCCACTGAGCCACCCAGGCACCCCTGATCCTTTTTTATTAAATATTTTTATTCTAACTGGTACACAGAATATAGCAAAACATCTTCCCTTGCCCCATGCCCATTCCCGTCCCTGGGAGCAACCCCTGGACGGGTTTTTTGTCTTTCTAGAAATACTTTATGAATATATGTGAGAAAACCAACCTACGGGTCTCTTTCTACCTTTCGTCTTGCCACCAGCTTAGCTCGGTACCCCTTGCTTTGGGCACAGAGCAGATGGAGGTCATCCGTGAGCAGGAAGCTCCTGGGGCTCCGTTCCCACAGACTGCCCTCGGGCGCATTTCCATTGTTGCCAATACAACCAACAGTGGTTGCTTCCCTTAGTGTTGGGGCCATTATTCCTGCCATTTGGGAAAAAAAAAATTTATGCATAAAGTACATTTGGCAGAATGCGCTTCCCTCCGTCTTGCTGCCTGCTCCCACCCCAGCGACCTTTCTGCTGCTGGGGGCTGTCACTGGGAGACAGTCTGCCAGACTGCCAGAATGTTCTGACCCACCTACGCCAGGGGCCCGAACATTTGAAAGCCCTGGAACCAGCCCACCCCAGGCCAGGCCCCAGGCCTGTGCCCAGCTACCCCCAGGAGAGTGGGCAGGATCCAGGCCAGCAGTCACTCCCCTGCACCTGCTGGTACCAGTCATAGAATGGCCCCAGGTGGAGAAGCAGTCCCTACCCCTGTGCAGGCCCCAGGTGGGCAGGACAGCCTGAGGGACCAGGGGTGAGCTGGGCCAGCTCAGAGCACGGGTCAGATGCACCCAGAGAGCACCCCATGGAGGCTCCCACTAGGGCTGGAGACCGGCACTGGCCTGGAGCTTCGCTAGCAGCCCTGGGGGACAGAGTTAGGAGAGAGAGTGAAGTGTGGCCTCCCACTGCCTCCAGGCCCCAGGAGGAGACCCACGTGGAGGAGGACCTGCAGCAGATCACGGTGCAGGTGGAGCCCGCGTGCAGCGTTGAGATCGTGGTCCCCAAGGAGGAGGACGCGGGGTGAGTTCCCCATTGCGGGACACGGCCAACGGGCGTCTGCTCTGGTTCCATTGGCTGAGTGCAGTCACGTGGCCACCCGGCAGCAAGGCAGGCTGGGGAATGTAGTCCAGGTTCTGGGCGGGGGTAGGGGGAGAGACTGGGAAGGGAGCCTCCCCCTGGAAAGTGGGGGATGCAGGGCGTGGGAACCCGGCAGTCTGCGCAGGGGCCTGGGGGGGGCTGGGACGGCTGCCTCATCCTGGCCTCAGGTCTCCAGCAGAGCTGCGAGCCATGCGTGCGTCCAGGGGCTCTCACGTACCACCCACTCGGTCCTGACCCCGGGCTTGCGGGAGGCGGCCTCTGGGTCGTCGGGGGCCACCTCTGGACGCAACCCGGTTTGCCGACTGTGTCTTGTTCTGTGTCCTGGTTCGCTGCCGCTCTTCTCAGTGCCTGCCTTCTGGCTCCTGGCTGGTCCCCGCGCGCGGCCTCCGCGGTTCGCGTTCCTTTCTTGTCCCGCGAGCAGCCGCCCTGGGCCCGGCGGTCTTGGGTGCTCCTCCCGTGGGGATCCGCGGCGTCCGTGGGAGGCGGCGCTTTTATCCTGTGGGTGGCTGGGGCCACTGCGCTCGTCGCACTGGGTCTCCTGGGGAGGGGCCAGGGTCGCGCCCCCCCCCCCAGCGCCCAGGCCCCCACAGAGCCCCATGGAGGCCACGGCCCTGGGCACGGGCAGAGACCCTGCTCTAGGGTTTGTCTACGCGCGTCTGAGCTTCCAGCGGTTCGGAGCCTGGCTCCCTGCTAGGAGTCTGTATTCAGTTTTAAGTTGAAGAAAGCAGCCGCTCAAAATGGATGTATATATGAAAACCAGATCAAAGCCTCCGCGGTCAAACATAAATTCATTTTTTTAAGATTTTATTTATTTGAAAGAGAGAGAGAGAACAAGCAGGGGGAGCGGCAGAGGGAGAGGGAGAGGCAGACTCCCCGCTGAGCAGGGAGCCCCAAGTGGGGTTGGATCCACCCGAGCCAAAGCAGACACTTAACTGAGCCCCCCGGGCACCCCAGAATTCCTGTTTTAAGGTCATCGGGCGTGTGGGGGAACCGTGTGTTCCCTGCGGGGGGCCGGAGGGGAGCTGGCTGGGTCTGATGTACTGACGGGCGGCACCCTACTGCGTCTCACCCTTGTCTGGGGTCCCATTCGGGCGGGTGGTTCAGTGTTTGCGCTATGACCAAGTTTCTCTTGCTTCCCTTGGGATTTCTGCTTTACGGGTCTTTAAAATTTCTCTTCGTTCTCAAGACACCTTCCTTAGTGGTCACCACGTGCCCAGCCTGCACCTTGCCGGCAGGGGTAACATCCCAGATAGGTGGGTGTCCCTGCGCACACAGTGGGCTCTGCCACCCGCCTTGTTTTCCCTGTTACTGGGATCCTTGCGGTGTGACTCATTTGGGGGGGCCCCCAAACCAGCCCCCTTCCCTGCGGCTGGAGAGCCACCTTTCTGTGGTTCTAGGTGCCCCCCCCTCCCCGGAGCTGGGCATTTTGCTCGTGAGATGGAAACTGCACCCCAGAACCCAGCCACCTGCTGAGGCCTCGGCCTCGCCTCACCTTCCATCTGGAACCTGTTTCCCCGTCTGCAGCTCAGGACAGCGGCAGCCCCCGGCCCAGGGGACGGTCGCGGGGGAAATTCATGCTGAGCTCTTGAAAGGGCCTGGCATTAGTAAGTGCTCAGTGAAGGTTACAGAGGTTCTGGGCATGGGGGCCAGGGGTCCCTGCTTCGCAGATGAGGATACTGAGGCTGAGCAATGGGAAAGGACCTTCCAGGTCACCCAGGGGGTGAGTGGTGAGGCGGGCACCCACCCAGCGGGGCGTGCCCTCACGCAGGAGTGGGGAGAGGCTCGCACCTGAGCCGGGGGGGCAGAAACTCCCTCCCCTTTGCTGGGGAGGTATTGGGTGGGGGGGAGGTTTGTTTTATTTGGCTTCTCTGTGATGACCTCCCGATGAGAGAGGAGGAGAGGGGCTGGGGCCCCTGATGCTCTTCAGAGCCCCACCCCAGGACTCCTGTGTCCGCGCGTGTCCCCAGGGTGGAGGCTTCCCCAGCCGCTGCCGCTGCGGAAGCAGAAACCACCAGCCAGGCCTCGGAGCCCGCCAGCCAGGCCTCGGACGAGGAGGACGCACCCGCCACAGACATCTACTTCGTAAGTTCCCCACGGCTCCTTCCGTCGCCCGGCCCTCAGCCGGACACCCACTCGCGCGCACACACGCGCACACACACGTGCACACTCACAAGGTACTCTTGTGGACACAGGGCTCTCACTGGTCAACTCATCCACACACTCTTGCACACCCAGTGTGCCCCTGCACGCATTCACACACGCGTACACGGGGTGGGAGCGCCCTGCCCCTTGCCATCCAGGCCGGGCCACTCCGAGGCCAGGGAACTGCCCCGCCCCTCCTCCCCAGGACTCATGACCACCGCCAGGCCACCAGTCAAGGGCCTGGCTCGAGCCGTGCCACCACGTCCCCTTAGGAAACCTCGGGAGTCCTCAAGCTCTGAGCTCCCCGGGATCCCCTCGGTCCTGGGAAGACCCGGGGTCGGCCACCAAGGGCCGCAGACTGTGTGGCTCTTCTTCCCCCCGGGGGCGGGGGCAGCTGGGTGGGGTCTGTTCTCTAGGAGGCGAGGGGACTGTGCGCTTGGCGCTGCCGTCCTCACTGGGCAAGGACTCATGGCTGCTCCGGGAATGGGTGGGGGTCTGTCGCAGCTGGAAGGGGCCCTGCCCCCAGGGACCCAGGACCTCTCTTCCAGGGCAGGGGTCACCTCCCCCACCTTGCATCTCCTGCAGGCAGCCGGGGTAGCTGGGCCGGGAGCTTGGTGTGGGGGTGCAGGGGGGCCAGGGAGCCTGCAGGGTCCATCCGGTGACCCCACCACCACCGCCGGACAGTGGGTCCTGCGGCTGCCTTCCTCGGATGGCCCTGCTCCGGGGTCACATGGCCTTATCCGATGAAGGGGACTGCCTGTCCTCCTCCCCGGCCTTCACTCTTGTTTCTGCCCCCGTGGCCGGGTTGCGGGGGGCCCGATAAGGCTATAAGGCCACTGCTGCCTTACAGGTACCAGCACCCTGCTCTCTGTCTTGGGGCCTCTGTCTGGCCTGGAAGTCACAGGTGCACACACCATGTGTCCCCACACCCGCCGTCAGCTCCCCGTCCCTGGGGGCTTGGTTAGTGTCCCATCCTGTGGATCACTGTGTGAGAGGCCCCAGGGGGCCATGTCCTACGTGTGCGTCTGGGTCCTGACTCTGGAGTGGGCGGCCAGGCCCTGCGGGCAGCAGAGAAGCTAACGGGCCGCGGTGGGATCCCGCCACCCCAAAACTCACCTCCCGCTTGGCCATCTGCTTACCTGCCCCTGCCCAGCGCCCTCCCCACCTAACCACCCGCTGGATTCCTGTTGCCTCATCCTGTCCTCTGTTTGCTTCCTCCCCCGCCCGCCCGGCCCGCCCAGTTCACCGATGGGAGGTACTGGATTTACTCTCCCCGGCATCGCCGACTGCGGGCCGTGACGCTGAGCTCCTCAGGGACTGTAAGTGACCACAGCAGGCGTCCAGGGAGCCCAGCCCCCGTTCCACCACCCGGGGCAGCAGGGAGCTGCAGGTTCTGGCTGTCCCTCGTCCTCTGAGAAGGGACTTGGGGAAAGAATCATCAGGACCGAGGCTGGTCACGTGTCCCCCAGTGATGTCACTCGTCACTTAGGTCCCCCTGAGGTGGGCATTGCTAGGCCTGCAGGCTTACAGCCGGGGCTAAGGGGACCTGGCCGTGGTGGTGGGGTCTGCATCTGACCGCAGCCCCAGCCTGAGTCAGGGACAAGTTGGTGGACACTTGTCCTGTGTTCAGACCTGACTCCCGATGGCTCCCGAAGGGGCTTCTGCCCTTGGGTCAGCAAAGCCTAGCTCTTAACTGCAGGAGAGAGGAGATGTATTTCCATACCCACTTCACAGTGGGGAAACCACGATCTCAGCTTCCCAGGAAGCCCACAAGAGGGCACGGTTTAGAGAAAACATGGGTCTGAATTCCCAAGCTGCCCCTGTGTCTCGCAGACACCCATCTGCCCGTTGTGTTTGGGACTCTGTGTGGAGATCCTGTAGCAGTGGTGTTATCAGAACCCGTTATTGTCCTCATGAGCAATAAATGAGGGGCCCAGAGAGGCCAGGTAAGCTGCCCAGAGCCACACAGTGCTCAAGCAGGCAGAACAGGTTGAACAGAACAGGCCTGGAGCAGGAGTTTCTCTTCTCAAGGTGAGGGACCTTGGAGGCTCACACCCCAACCCCAGATGCCTCTGAGGGTCACTGGGTGTCCAGCTCTGCCAAACAAACCCAAGAAGTGGAAGCCACTTTCCCAGACGTTCCCACCGTGCTGTGTCCCACTGAGACAGGGACGCCACTCCCCTAAGATGATCCAAGAGCTGGGGACACACAGCAGGTCCTGAGGGCCCCTCCCGGGGGGAGCGGCTTATAAAGGTGGCCAGAGAGGGGTTGCTCCCGCCCCCGGGTGTGGGGAGGTGGGAGAAGGAAGGGCGGGCTCTGTCGAGGGCACACAGGAGCAGGGGAGCAGCAAGTGTGCAGGCTGGGTGAGTGCAAGCGGCCTGAGGGCCTGCAGTACTGGGGACATGTGTCTGTGGGTCAGCACGGGATTCTGGGTCCTGCTGCCCGCGATCCCTCCGTCTGTTGGGCTGGCTCTTGCAGAATTCAGCTGGAGACTCTGTTGTCCTAGTTCTGGCCCCAGAAGGGCAGCTACCAGGCTCTACACACGTGCTGTGGCTGCCCCATGCAGGACACTGGGTGTGGGCGGCCCCAGGCAGGCCCCATCCCTGGACTTCCAGGCAGGCTCTGGTTTTTGTGTGCTGTGACCCCTGTGCTGTGAGCAGGGCCCCTGTGCCTTGGTACCGGTCAGTCCGTGGTTGGACGGCCTTCGGGATGTGTGTGGCCCTGGGCCAGGTGCTGAGGCGAGAGTGAGCTGCCCACGACGCCCAGTGGGTCAGGTGCCTTGTGCGGGTGCCGGCAGTCTGGCCCGGGAGGGGGGGTTCTGCAGGGAGAGCTGTAGGAGGGGAAGGGAGGAGCGGGCACAGAGGTGATGAGAGCCGGTGGGGGCCCCAGGGGACAGCCAGGGCAGGGGTCCTGCGTTCACCGGGAGAGCACGGAGGCCGCCTACTGGTGCTAGTCCTTCATGAGGCTTGGATGAAGCCACCCGTGGAAAGGCGAGGCTGGGCATCGCCATCCCACGGAGGAGGGGCAGATCTGGGGGCTCATTAAGTGTGGCCTCCGTGGCTCTAGCCAGGGTGAGTGCCTCCTCAGGCTGCGTACTCCAAACAGAGGCCGGGCAAGGGGGGTAGGTGCACAGGCGGTGAAGACGGGTGGGGGTGGGGGCGGTGATGGGGATCCCGGGGAAAGAGGAAGAATGAGAAGAACGGGGCTGTGGGGGTTCTTGCGGTGAGAACCCCAGGAGGGACAGGTGCTGGAGGAACGTGCGCTCCCTGCCCGCGAGTCTGACCCCAAATGGGGCCCATTTCCCTGATGCAGCTGGAGGAAGAGCAGCCCACCCTCTGGCCGGGCCTCTGTTACTTGCTGTCTGGGTGGCCGCGGCCTCAGTGTAGCCCAGCGGATCTGTGCGCTTGGGCACTAGGAGATGGGCCCCACCCTGCGCCCCCGACTGCCCTCATCACCCAGGCCCCCCAGGGGAGGGTCCTGCGTGCCCTGCTCCGGCCCGCGGCCCCGGTGGCCATCGTGGCCACGCAGCAGGCGGGATCCGAGGCCGCGGTGCCGAGGGCCGAGCAGGAGGGGAGGGGACAGCAAGCGACCCCGCCCCCGCCCGCCCCGCTGCGCCGGGCCCCGCCTGCGCTCCGCGCACCGCTTCCTGCCGCCCACCCCGCGCGCTGCCGCCGCTCCGCCCCGCCGGCCCCAGAGCGGTCCGGGTTGGGGGCGGGCCCGTCCGGGGAGGGCCGCGCGGGGGCCGAGCCGCCTCCTCGCCGTGCGCGTGGGGGTCCGCCTCCTTTATTTCTGTTTCTTCCTTCCTCCCTCTCGCCTGTCTCGCGCCTCCTCGCACCCCTGCTCTTCTGCGCGCTTCCTGCACGCGCGCCCGCCCGCCCAGCCCACCGATGAGAGGAGCTGGGTGTACTCCCCGCTTCACTATAGCGCGCACGCCCGCCCAGCCTCCGACGGCCAGAGCGACACCGTAAGTGCGCCCGCGGCTCGCCGCGCCCGGGCCGGGGTCTCGGGCCGCCCGCGCGGCCGCACCTGCCCCGGGACCGCCGGGGAGACGGAGGCCGGGGGCGCGCGGGCGGGGGCGGGGCGGCGGCGGCGGGGCCGGGGCCCTCCCGGGAGGCCGCGCAGGTTGGGGTGCCGCCAGGCCGCCCCCCGCGTGCTCACCAGCCCCCCCCCCGCCCACTTTGCCTTCCGCAGTAATGTCTATGCAGTCACCGACCCGGAGCCGAGCGCCCGCCGCCGCCGCCGCCGCCCTGGCTGCTTCCCGGAGGCGCTGCCCGCCCGCAGGACCTGGCTTCACCGCCGGCCGCCGCTCCCGTCGACTACCTATGCCTGTGAGACTGTGAACCTCCCTGAGTGTCCGATCACGTATTTATTTTGGGTCCTTACTCTTTGCACAAAGACGGCAGCACAGGTGTGCTTTTTTACAAAAAGATTTTAAAAAACAAAACAAAAAAATGGATGTGTCCGGAAGAACGAAGCGAGTCCACTCTGCCGCACGTCGGGCTTGTTGCTGTGTTTGCGTTTGTCTCCCTGAGGGGACAGGGCCTGCCGGCTCTGGGGACCTGTGCCCCACGGCCTGCTCACCCCGGCTGAAATCCACACTCCGAGGTTGCCTCTCTCCTCTTGGATGGGCTGCCGCCCAGGAGGGAAGGGCCCCCGTGCCCACAGGCACTCCGGGCTCAGGTGTTCCGGGCCAGGCACTGGACGCATGTCCTTGGACGTGGCCAGCCAGTGGTCTGGGGGTGGCCCTCCACCCTGCCGGTGCCCGTGATCTCTCTGCATCTGCTTCCCACCACCTCACCTGCCAGGGGACTTGAGAGGCAGGAAAGGCCAGGAGGCCACCCCTCTCGATGGAGCTCAGGACTGTGGGCCTCTCTGCCCTCCCCACGCCCCCACTTGGTGTCTCGAAGAGAGGGCCCAGGCAGAGGGAGGAGCGCTGGGCCCTCGGGCCAGGGGTGCTTCCGGAGAGCCGGGGCGCTCCGGTAGTCAGGCTGCTCAGATGTCCAGTAAGCGATCCCCCCTCAGGACTGGGATGGGCTTTCTCTGTTTGTTTTACTTGTTTAAGGTGGTGACATGTAAGCAAGTTACAGGAGAGGTGACAAAATTCTTCGTGGAAAAGAAAAATGTTTTTGGTTTGTCATCTTCGACAGGAAGCAACCTCCCCTGGGCTCAGAGACCCTACTCAGTCCAGAGGGGACTATGGGAACTGACAGCCTGGCCGAGCCGGGGTGTGTGTCCTGCCCCCACAGAAATGCCCTCCCACCCCTGGAGAGGTGGCATAGCGGGGATGGTTCCCTCTGCCCGCTCTGCCCTCCTCCCCACTCCCATTGGCCTGCTTGCATGGGAGGAGGGGGAGCTGGCTCAGAGCAGAAGCTGCAGCCGGAAGAATTTCTTCCAGCCCCTGCCTTCCTGGTGGAGAACCCACGGATCAGGAGTTTGATTTTCCGAGTCCCTCTTCTGGGTCCCTCGCCTGCTCTCACCTCCTCCCGGCCCCCCGCACAGCTCATTTTGTGTGCCTGGAGGGAGCCTGTGGGGCTCGCTGCTGTCTGTCCAGGCTGGCCAGGGACGTGCCACGTGGGGCCCGGGGAAGGCAGCCGTGAGAGGAGCCATCGGAACAAGGCTGTGGATGTCCCAAATCAGAAGCAAAATGACATCTCCATCTTGTCGAAAGGGGCTTCGACCAGATGGTAGGAAGCGTCCTCACCCGATTTCAGACGGCTGTCTGTCTGCATGCCCTGAGTCGCCAGTCCGTCCCACCCCTTCCCGCCGAGGAGGTGGCCGCTGAGCAGGCGGAGGTCCAGAGGTGCGTCTCAGGCCTTGATGACTGACAGGGACAACTGTGTCACCCAAAAGCTGGCACTGGAGTCCCCGCTCAGGCCCCCAAGGCCAGATAGTCAGGCACGTTGCGAGTTCTGTCGGAGATGACCGGAGGCGTGCACACATTCCTGGCACAGTGAGCCCGTGCCTGGCGCACCTGCAGCCACTCAGAGCTTGAGGAGCAAGGACGGGAGCTCTGCTGGCTCCCTCGGGCTCTCCGGAGCGAATCACGGAACAGAGGCATCGCTGGGATGCTGACTTGCCAGAGAAGTCTGCAAGCCTCCCGGATATCATGACGTTTCTATTTTTGTGCTAGTTGCTGAGACCCCTTGGGGGACCCGTTTTGTGTGGGTGGCATTCTTGGTCCCTTTTCAGAGAACTGTCACATGGATGCCAACGTGGTCTGCAGACTGTGCCGATGGGAGTTGTTGGTTTATTATTTGGGGGGGTCAGGGGTCAGAAGACAAGACTTTATTTATAATGTGTAGCAAATCCATGGCCTTTCCCAGGCTCCCCCCCTCCATCCCCCCACCAAGGAAGGCTCTGGACCCACTCAGCTGTCGCCCACCCCCAGCATAGAAATCTAAATTCCTTCGTGGCGACACCTTGTCTCCCTCCTGGTGCGTCTCAGATGGCATCTCGGAGACCCTAGGATTGCTGAGCTGTGAAAACGAAAGTTCCGAGACTGACAAGCTGCAGCTTCCCGGGAGCCCCCACCAGCCTCCATTGTCCACCTGCCCTCGCCCCTCCCTCCACCACTCGGCTCAGTGCAATAGTCCCCTTCCAGTGGGGTCCCTTGCCATGGTACTGTCGCTGCAGCCCCTCAGTCCGCACCCTGGGCCAGCGCCCTCCACCGCCTTTTCTCTGGTGGCTCAGTTGCATCGCCTGCCCCCCCCGCCCCCCCCCATGTCGTTTTTATGGTCGAACTGATTTCCAAACAACAAAACTGCAAACCTTGTGTGTCTTAATTCTCTCCGGGGGTTCCGTGTGCTCAGCCTCCGTGGTCTGGTGTGTGACAATCTGGAGCGCGGCCTCATCGGGCACAGAATGCCGTCTCTCAAACCCAGAGCTGTGGGCACCTCTGTAACCGTGCACCCCGCTGGCCCCAGTAACATATGCAGCCTCGGGCCCCTTCCCCCTCCCCACTGCCCTTCTCCTTTTTACGTTGAAGAGTTCTCTCTAATAAAATCGGGTAATAAGCATCAACCTTCTTTCTCTTTGCCTCTGTGCGTTCCGGGGGTCTGCTTGGGAATTTAAGGACTGAATGAGGGCAGAAAGAAACCTTGGTCAGATTTAAAATAACAACAGTGGAACCCAATGCCTTGATAGCTGTGGCTACCTCCAGGTTCCAGTTGAGTTCAGAAAACGTTGAATGATCTCTGACATCAGTGCAGCCCGGCTCGAAAGAACACTGCCCAGACTTTGTATTGGTTTTGCCAGAGTTGCTCAAAGTGAGTAAAGTGTGGACCCCTTTTAAGGGGCAAACGCTTCTCCGGGATTTCCGACTGGAGAAACGCTGCTTTGACAGTGACGTCCCATCCTGAAGCTGGCCCCTGGAAACGCGGTTTTGTCGTGATGCGGAACAGCACAGCCCCTTTACAGGCCGGCCATGCAGAGATGATCTGGAGTGTGCTTACCGTCCCACGCTCACCTGCCCGTGCTCTCATCCGTACGTTTGGGTCTTGAAAACCACAGGGCCCACCCCACCTGTCTGTTTATCCACATCCCATGACAAGCTGGCTTGTTATGAACGGCTGCAGAGAAGGTCCTCAGAGATCCGTCCGTGCCACTGGGGCCTCCGCACCAAGCAGCGGGCGCACCTAACCTTCAGGGTGAGGTCGTGAAGTGTATGCTCAAACACTTGAAGAGCTTGAACTGGAACATGAAGTACCATCCTCTGGGGTGGGCTGGGGGAGCTTTGAACAGCGACTCTGGGATCTTCCAGCTCTACCCGCTGTGGTCCTTCCTGGCCACCAGCCCAGCAGGGACTCCACATAACTACCAGCACCCCCCCTTCCTGCTTAAAAACCCTCCCGTGACTCCCCAGCACCCGCAGAACAGAGCTGAACCACCCAGTTCAGATCCCAGTTCCATGTTGCCTCAGTGGGGCTGGGGGGAGGGGACTGTTTATTAAAGTGACTTTCCATCTCTGGGTCTCAGTTTCCCCATCTTTGCGGGCGATGTAGCATGGTGGTGACTCTGAAAGGCTGTCCAGCCTCAAGGCTATTCAGTCTCCCACCTGGCTTCCGAGCGCCGCCTTTTTGAGCGGCCTGGACTCGAACCCACGATCTCAAAGTTTCACCGCCTTCCTGCACCGGCCCAGAGACCTCCGCCGCGCTGGTCGCCTCTCGTTAGCCCCGCCCCAAGGCCCCGCCTCCTCCTGATCCCGCCTTGTGGGCCCCGCCCACGCCGGCTCCACTTCCCCTGGAACCCGCTTCTTCTGGGTCACGCCTCCCCAGGCTCCGCCCCACTCGCTGTTCCTGGTTCTCTCTTGCTCCGCCCACAGCCCTTAGGGCCCCCTCTCCTAGGCGCAAAGACCGACATGGGGCTGCCCCTAGTACTGCCTGGAGGCCGAGGCCCCAATTCTGGAGACGAGAGCCAGGCCGGAGTCCGTCACACGGGCCACGTTTGAGGGCAGTGGAGAGGCTGCGGGCGTCGGAGCCCCTGCGGGATGGGGCAGCGAGACGGGTTTCCTTCTCCCGGCTCAGGCGCGGATGGGGCAGCCCGGCGCGCGCCGCAGGGGAGGAAGGCCCCCGGCGCGGGCCCCGGATATTTGTGTCAGCGCTGCCGCCACGGTCTCAGCTGATGGGTCGGGATACACGCTCGCGCTCGCGGTCGGCTGGTCGTAGGGGCCGCAGGCAACGGAGCGGGAGTCGGAGCCGAAGTCGGAGCGGGAGCCATGGGCGGCGAAACCGCCGGCGCCGGGACGACGAAGTACGGCGCAGGCGGAGGAGGCAGAGCCGGGAGCGCAGGTAGGATGGCTGCGTGAACGGCGCTGGGGATCCGGCTCCCGGTCCGAGAAGGCTTCCTGGAGAAGGGGACGTCGGCTGAGAGTCGCCGTTAGGCAGCGAGGAGAGGGAGAGGCGCTCCAGGCAGGGTACCCGGTGGTTGAGGGGCAGTAGAGGAGCGTAGTGAGCGAGGCGGGGCGGAGGGGAAGTTAGAGAGGAGGTCGGGGCGGTGAGAAGAAAGCGGATCGTGCAGTTCTGTGTACCGCGGGGCAGGATTTGGCCGCTCTTCGGAGGGAAGTAGGAAGCCAAGGGAGGATATTGAGTGATGTAGTCTGGCTTACCTGTGGAACTTCTTCCGGTTTTCGCGTGGGGAAGGGACTGAGGAGGTTGGCAGGAGTGACAACAGACAGGAGGAGGATGGTACGGTTGTCTAGGCAACAGATGGTGGTGGCGTTCAGAGCAGAGAGGCAGTGGGAGGCGCAGTGGGGAAAGGGCAGATTTGAGAGGGATTTTCTTTCTAAGTAGGGGCGACAACACCTGCTATTGGAAGTGGGAGTCAGAGGAAGGAGCTTTTGGTGACAGGTGGCTGGCCTGGGTTGACTCCTAGGACCTGGGTCTCAGCTTCGCCACGGCCCATGGTCATGTCGTTTCGGACACCTGTCCAGGCTTGGCTTGAGTCTGCTCCAGCACGGAGGGAGCAGACAGTGCCAGGGACGGTCTTCCAGACCTAGGTCCCTGTGCCGACTCAGCCCCTAACTGGCGGTGACCCTCTGGCCAGTCCCTGACCCCCTGTGGTCCAAGTTTGCTCCTCTGTGTACTCATGACCTCCCTGGGGCTTCTCCTGGCACATCGTCTCCCACCCTGTCAGCCTGTTCACACCGTGGCCACAGTGGCTGTAGTTGATTGCCCTCTGTGTTTGAGAAAGGGATCATTGCAACCCAGGACTTCCAAGAAGTTATAAGAAGCAAAACGGAAATAACACAGACGTGGTTTAAACCATGGCTTGGCAGCCTGCAGCCTGTGAGCCGAGAATGGTTTTAATGTGGTTTTTTTTTTAAAGATTTCGTTCATGTATGAGAGCATGCAGACACGCATGCATGAGCATGAGGGAAGGGCAAAGGGAGAAGCAGGCCCCCCGCTGAGCAGGGACACCCCCCCTCCGATGCGGGACGCTATCCCAGGACCCTGAGATCATGACTTAAGTTGAAGGCAAACACTTAGCCAGCTGAGCCACCCAGGCGCCCCTGGTTTTTACATTTTTAGTCGGTGAGGGGAAAAGTCAGAAGAGGAATGGTATTTCCTGATGTGTCAAAATTTTATGAGATTCTTGAATGCGTCCCAAGTTTTGATGTGCGGACGTGAAAGCTTATTGGGGTCTGGCCATGCCCAGCTTTTCCCACCTGTTCAGAGCCGCTTTTGCTCAGCAGCGGCGGAGCGGCACGGCAGGCTCACGTCCTCGGCCGTCTGGCTCTGTACAGGGCGAGCTGGCTGGCTCTGCGGTGAGCCCCTGGCCCACTGTTTTCCGCGTGGGTTCACGTACAGCAGCAGTCTGTGGTCATCCGCGCATCTTTTGTATCTGCTGTTTTCCTGATGTTTGAGTTACTGTAATCAGCCGTCCTGGATGTGTAATTTGAGTTGGCAGTGTTAGTGAAAGTTGGGTCAAAGGTATAGCCTGCAAACAGAGACTCCAGAATAATTGGTTTCCATGGTATAGGTTTTTTGACGTTAGCTCAACAGGTGGAACACTTAACGAAATACAGAGACTTGTTCCTCTACACATTCGAAGGGCCCTGAGCGTTACAGAATCCGTCCTTATGGCTCGTGCGTTCCGTTGCCAGCTCACAGTGGTTTTGCCTGGCGTTTCAGTCCTGCGCATCTTGCTCCATTTCACTCTTGCCCATCCTGTGCGACCTTGTCCTATAAGTTCCCTCTTGTCACCTTGAACAGATCAGGTCCTCTGGTTTCTACATTTATAGCTGCGGCACCACCAGGCCACAGCCTACCTCCCTGCCCTCACTCCCTCCCTCACGCCCCCTCATTCTCACTTTCCACCTGGGCCTCCTGCTGCTGCTTTTTTTTTTTTTTTAAAGATTTATTTATTTATTTATTTGACAGAGAGAGAGAGAGAGAGATATCACAAGTAGGCAGAGAGGCAGGCAGAGAGAGAGAGGAAGGGAAGCAGGCTCCCTGCTGAGCAGAGAGCCCGATGTGGGACTCGATCCCAGGACCCTGAGATCATGACCTGAGCCGAAGGCAGCGGCTAAACCCACTGAGCCACACAGGCGCCCCCCTCCTGCTGCTTCTTGAACGTGCCACATAAATTCCTGCCCCAGGGCCTTTGCCCTAGCTATGCCCTCTTCATGGAGCACTCTCTCCCTGTAGCTTCCTCCCCATTTCCTCCAGAGTTGCCTCCTCAGATCTCCATCTCCTAATGCTAAGTCACTCTGCACTATGTTGTGTCACGCTGTGTGTTTATTTGTTGATGGGAGCCTCTCAAAGGCAGGGACCGTGAGTATCACTGCTCGTGACTGCCGGGTCCCCAGAACCTACAACCTTCCCCGGCACAGCAGATGCTATGGAAACATCTGTCACACGAAAGACTGGCAGGCAGTAAGCAGACCTGTGATTCCTTCCACAGGTCAGATTCGGAGGAAGAAAGGTGGCAGCGGCGAAAGAGGCAGAGCCCGAGCCCGCTGCCGCCGCGCTGGCGCTCACAGGACCGGTCCTCTCAGTCCGACTCCGATGACGGGCGGCAGGAGCAGCAGCGGGGCCGATGGGCCCGCCGGCGGCGGACGCGCTCTTGGTCCCCCGGCTCCTCGGCCTCCAGCTCGGCTTCCCCAGCCCGCTCCCAGAGCCCTCGGGAGGCGGCGGCGGCCCTGAGCCAACAGCAGAGCTTGCAGGAGCGGCTGCGGCTGCGGGAGGAGCGGAAGCAGCAGGAGGAGCTGATGAAGGCCTTCGAGACCCCCGAGGAGAAGCGGGCCCGGCGGCTGGCCAAGAAGGAGGCCAAGGAGCGGAAGAAGCGGGAGAAGATGGGCTGGGGGGAGGAGTACATGGGCTACACCAACACCGACAACCCCTTCGGCGACAACAACCTCCTGGGCACCTTCATCTGGAACAAGGTGAGCCGTCGCGGTGCGCCCTTGCGCCTCTCGTGGTTTTGCCGCGTGCGCCTGTCGTGGTGTCCGTTTTAGGACATGGGAGTCGGCGCTCAGCACGCGCTCCCGGGCGCTGCTTGGCTGCTAAGAGTTTAAGGATTTCATTCGTGTATGAATCATCTACGTGCGCGTGTGTCCTCCCGGCCGCCGGCTTTTCCTGCGGAAACGTTCCTGTCGGCCAAAATCGCAGGGGCTGCGCCCAGAATATGGGGCTCGGCTCACCGTGGCTGGAGAGCAGGTTCTCGGCACCTCACGCCCGAGACAGCATCCCAGCGAACAGGTGCTCGGTCACCTCGATGCTGACGTCTCGCTCCCGGGTCACTCACCACTAGCGGCGGTCCCATGCCCAGGACTGAAAGCTGCAGGTTTTGTTGCCCCGCTGTGGAGGTCAGCTGTCGGCAGGGTCCCGCTCCCTCCAGAGGCTCTAGAGAGTTCCCTCCTACCTTCAGCTGCTGGTGGCTGCTGGGGACTCTTGGCTTGTGGCTGCTTCACCCCAGCCTGTGTTGTCCTCGTCACATGGCCATCTTGCCCGTGTGTCCCCCTTTCTTTCTTGTAAGGTCACTGGCCATTGGTTTAGAGCCCAGCCTCTCCCCCTGTGACCTTGTCTTAACTCATTCCATCTGCAGAGACCCCGTTTCCACGTAAAATCCCCTTCCCGGGTTCCGAGGTTGGGACAGCGCCTCCCCTTTCCAGAGGACACGGTGTAACTCTAACACGTCCCCTGTTCGCTGCGGGGAGGTGGGTGGCCTGGGGTGGCGAGAGCAGCCGGGCACGGCCGGACGCCGTGGCGTTTTCCATTCACCACGTGCCCTCGGACCTTTGTCTAGAACACACCGAGCCCATGCCGCCTTCCCGTGGTCCCGCAGGCCCCCTCCTTGCACCTCATTGGCTCGCCTGTCCTGTGCACTTGCCGGTGCTGGGGGTCGTGGGGGCCAGCCCTGCGTCAGGGAGCTGGAGAGACGGAGCCCCTGTGGAGCCCGCAGCCTCCTGGGGGAGAGACTGTAAATAAGCAGAAGAGCCAAGTGCGCGGAGGCGGGAAGGCGGGAAGGCGGACAGGCGTCGGGCTGCCGCGGCTGTGGCTTGAACTGGGCAGGCCCAGAAAGGTCTTGCTGCGGAGCAAACATCTAAACAGTCTGGTTCCTAATGTGCGATTCCTGCCAGACTGAGCCCCACGGGGCAGTCTCTGTCCCCAGAGCTGGCGCATGGTCAGCTGTCCGCGCGTGTCGGTGTCGAATGAGTGGGTTCGGGGTGGTTTATACACACGTGCTTGGGCATTTCCCCACCAAGTCTTTCTTGGAGCCCATGCTGGCTTTGGGGAATTCACCAGGGAGAGCGTCATCAGCCCCTCCGGTGATAAGCATGTGGGGGCTCGGCCCCCGCTCAGCCCCGAGGCCTCTCTAGACAGGCCCATGGTTTGGGCGGCATCGCACGTCTGTCCCCTCTTCCCGGGGCCGCTGGCCGGCAGCGTGGGCAGCCCCCAGCAGGAGCGGTCACGCGCGCTCTGCGCACCTCGACTCTCCCTCACGCGGCCTCATCTGCGGCAGGCCACCGAGTTGCTGGCCCGTGGTCCCCTGCTCACGGGTGGCCGAGCGTGACCAGAACCAAGGCTGCCTGGCTCCCCGCCGTGCCCGTTGCTTTTCTGTGTGGCTGTAGGTGACAGGCACGATCACCGTTAACACGGCGGCCTGGGCTGAGGCTGGGGAGACCAAGGAGCAGCCCAGGCGTCCAGAGGCGGCCCCGAGCCGGGCAGGCTCGTGTCCCACCAGAGGCACGTTTTCCTGGGCCCCGGGGTGTCCTCACACAGCCCGGGGGGCCCGGATGGGGCGGGGGAGCACTCATCTGTGTGTGCAGGCTTAGCGCCCACGCAGGCAGGGACTGTGGGGGCTGTCCAGGGGCCTGAGGGGTCTCCAGCCCCGTGCCCCGAGCACCCTCCACCAGACGAGGACACACACAGGGAGGAGCCATCTGCTGTGATGTGCGGTGGCCCCAGAGCTGCCCTGGGCAAGTGTGCCTTGAGTCCGTCTCCTTCCTTCGCTGTCCTGCCTCCGCCCACACACGATGCACGTCTGAGCTGCTGGGGGCTTCTACCACCCCCCACCACCCCAAGCTGGCCCAGCAGGGCTTCTGTGTGAACCAGGGCGAGCGGTCCCCGGAAGCCCCCTGGGGCGGGCGGCTGCTTCCCCTCTGCATAGCAGCGCGCGCCTCACCCATGCTGGAGGCCGCTCCGGAGCGCTGCATTCTCTCGTGTCCAGTCTGGGGGCACTAAGGGGGGCAGCGTGTTCGGCGGTGGTCTGCGAGGCGCGGCCGTGGGCAGCTTACTTCTCTCATCTCGTCTCCAGAGACACCGCCCAGGCTGCTGGGTCGCGATGGGGATCTTGTAGGGGCGCCTGGGAAGGGGGGAGGCATCTGCGCTCAGTGGGCGTGTGCTTGGCGCTTCCAGGCCCTGGAGAAGAAGGGGATCAGCCACCTGGAGGAGAAGGAGCTGAAGGAGCGGAACAAGAGAATCCAAGAGGACAACCGCCTAGAGCTGCAGAAGGTGGAGTTGCCCTTGGCCTGTCTCCGCGGGGTCCAGAGCCCTTCCCTCGCGAGGGCCTGAAGGTCAGGGGAGACCTAATTGGCTTACACAGAAAGCCCAGGGGAACTGGCTGGCTTCAGGCACAGCTGGATCCAGGGCTTTGGGCAGTGCCTTCCGCAAGCTGTCTCCCTCCACCTCTCCGTTCTGCTGACCCCTGGGCTCTACTCTCACTTCCTTCATGGGCACCAGAGTGCCCCTGGCTGCTGCAGGCAGCTCTGTCTCCCGCAGAAGGACTCTTCCTCTGTCTTAGGGTCTGTGTGAAGCTTCTGGCCTCCCTGACCAATCCAAGCCCGGGGCCGGTGGGCTGGGGCTGCGCCTGGGTCATCTCCCCATCACCCAAGAGAGTACAGGGCAGGACCCACGAGACCCCCCTGCTGGCGGTTCTGGCCTGACTCTACCCCCCCACCCCTCCCCGGCGCCCCCAGGTGAAGCAGCTGCGGCTGGAGCGGGAGCGCGAGAAGGCCATGCGGGAGCAGGAGCTGGAGATGCTGCAGCGGGAGAAGGAGGCGGAGCACTTCAAGACGTGGGAGGAGCAGGAGGACAACTTCCACCTGCAGCAGGCCAAGCTGCGGTACGCGCCGCAGACACGCTGCTGCCTCCGCCACCCCCCGCCCTCATGGGCCCAAATACGGGGGCCCCATGTGCCCCAGGGCCTTTGTACATGCTCTTTCCCGTGCCTGGAGCCTTCCACTCTGGCTGGTCCCCCTTTCCCTTCAGGTCTCCCCCGATCACCTCAGAGAGTCCCTCCCTCGAGCCCGTCTCCCCTGTCGAGTCGCGTGCGAAGGAGACATCTGAGCGGTCTCTGCCGTGCGTAGTGCTGCTGCACCAGCGTCAGGTGCTAGACCCCGAGCTGGTGTCGTCCTCTATCTCCGCCCCCAGCTCCCGGAGTGTCTGCTCATCAGGCCCCGTCACACATGGACTCAGGAGCGCCTGAGGCCACACAGCGGGCGTCTGAGCCCCAAGCCTGGCGTGTGTGCCCGGGGAACCCGTTCTGGCCTCTCTGTCCTGCCGCCTTCTGGCCGCACCAGCCCCCAGGGCTCAGACCTGCCTGGTTCCAGGCACCCTCGGGTTGGACCAGCCTCAGCCTCTGATGCGCCTCTCCACGGTGTAGCACTGAGGCTTTCATTGCCCGCCCCGGCAGCCCGTCCACTGGGAGGGGGTGTCCCACCCGCCCCTCCGCGTTTCCCCGCCCTGCTCCGCTTCCAGTGGCTGCTCTTCACCTGCCGCGTTTGCCGGGCTCCGGGCTTGGGTCTGTCACCTGTCTCGCTCCTGTGCCTGGTACCCCCTCTTCCAGGAAGACTTCTTTGACCACCACGGCTGCAGGCCTGGCCCCTCCCCCAGCTCCCACACAGGCCCCTTCTCCAAGGCAGGGTCTTCAGGAGGGGCCAGCGTGCACCCTGGGCTCAGACGCAACTTCCCTGCTCCCTGGCAGCTCCAAGATCCGCATCCGGGACGGGCGGGCTAAGCCCATCGACCTGCTGGCCAAGTACATCAGCGCCGAGGACGATGACCTGGCCGTGGAGATGCACGAGCCGTACACCTTCCTCAACGGCCTCACCGTGGCAGACATGGAGGACCTGCTGGAGGACATCCAGGTACCGGCCGGCCCCGCCGCTTGCGTCCGGGCTCCCGGAGCAGCCCTTGGCCGCGCTCAGCCCCCTGCACATCCCTCCCCAGGTGTACATGGAGCTGGAGCAGGGCAAGAACGCGGACTTCTGGCGGGACATGACCACCATCACGGAGGACGAGATCGCCAAGCTCCGCAAGCTGGAGGCCTCGGGCAAGGGCCCCGGTAACCCAGGGCTGGGGCAGGGGAGCCAGAAAGTGCCCGGCGGGCTCTTGGGCACATGGGGCTGTGTCTGCAGGGAGCTGCCTTGGTCCAGTGCTCCCTGCCTGTCTTGGTTTCCCCATGTAGGGTGTCCCTTGCTCTCTGGAGGCCTCTCCGGGAGCCACCAGGGGGCAGCAGCAGGTGCTCCGGACCGTGAGTAGGTGGGGGCTGAGCCCACGGGGCCCCACCGGCTTCCTTTAACCCCTCGTCAGCCGCCCGCTTTCCTGGGAGTGGCGCCCGCGGGGGTTGTTTGTTTGGGTGTCAAGTTTTTGCTGGAGGCTGGGTGTGTTTGAGCGACACTGGGGCTCAGGTCTGCCCGTCTGGGAAGTCAGACCCTTCCGTCTGATGCTCCCTGTCACTCACTCTCTTTCCCCGGAGGCGGCCTCACACATGAGCTCTAAGGGAGTGAGCCCTGGAGCCGGGTTTCTCGTACTTTCTCAGGCAGACATGGGCCCCCGCCCGTCCTGCGTCATGAGCACCCCAAGTCGGGACAGCCGCAGGTGTCCCCAGACGTCCCCTGGTGTCCCCTGGGGACAGACTCGCCCTGGGTGAGAAGCACTGGTCCCGAGGCTTTCACCGAGTGCATTTCTGCCCCTCGAGGCCACCGCTTCAACAGCGCCCGGTTCCCGGGGCCTCATGGGCTGTCCTAGGCCCCGCCGTCGTCAGGCCTGGTGGTGGCCGAGGACACGCGTTCTTCCCTCCCCCAGGCCTATTTGCTCAGAGGGGGTGGGGGGCTGGTTTCCTCTTCTTAGGAAAGGGAGGAGTGTCTTTCGTCATCTCTGTAAGTGGTGATTTGTTTTCCTGCGTCCTTGTCCTCTCGGCAGGACACGTCCTGTAGTGATTTCAGGAGAAAGAAAAGGAAATTCTTTGCTCTCAGAGATGTATGAGGAGGCATTTCCTTTGGTGGCAGTGGCCTGGGTCTAGAACTCTGCTCCCAAGGGCGCTGACCAGGGCAGGTGTGGCCCTGAGTGCGGATCCAGCCCACCAGGCAGCTCGGCGACCTCCTGGGAGCACAGTTGTCCCTTTTGTCCCCTGGGGATGACAAGACACCTTCAGGAGTGCCAGGCGGGAAGCAGCAAGGAAGTGGTTGTCATGCCCCGGAAGCCAAGCCGGCCCCTGTGCCCGGGGGTATCGCACTCGTGGCCGCTCGTGGCCGCCACAGACCCCAGGCCTTCTCGGCCCCCTTTCTCCTTGTCCCTGTGTCCTCTGTGTCCCTCGCCCCCGCCTCCCGCGGCTTCCCTTCACTCTGTTGTGCTGGAGCTGTTCTTTCTGGGACCCCCCATCTTCCTTTCTTGTGCTCTGTGCCCTCGTCTCGGCGGGGCGCATCCTCCAGGAGTGTCTGGCGGAAAGCAGGAAGTTCTTGGACGTCACGCGCAGCAGGAAATGGGTTTCGCCTCCCCTGTGGCTGCGGGCAGCAGGGCCCCGGCTAGAACTCCGGGGATAGGGCCTTCTTCAGACGCCGAACACCTGACCCCGCTCCACCGCAGCCGGGGAAGATGAGGGCCGCCTCTTGCGTGTCCCCCTTTGCGCAGCTCCCCCGTCCCGAGTCCCCGGGTCTCTGGCCGGCTGCCGCTGCGCTGGGCTCCCTTGCTGGTCGCCCCCTTGCGTGGCCGCTTCTCTTCTCCCAGGGATGGCCGAGGCCCCCGTCTGCTTTCCCTCCTCGCCTGCTACAGCAGGGGTCCCAGCGGGCTCTGGCTGTCCTCAGAGACGAGCTTGCTTTTTCACGTCTCCCTTCAGCGTGGTTTCCGAGAGGTCCCTGCTCCTCTGTTCGGGAGACCCGCCAGACACCGTGCGTCCTCTTTACAAATCCAGTTGGGCTTATTTTTCTTTCTCCTGTCGGTAATTGGGAAGTTCCAACTGTGTGATGAGAGTGGGCGTCTGCGGCGGGCCCCCCACTACCTTTCGCTGTGGGCGCTTCCCATGGTGCTGCCCTGTCTGCTGAGCACTGTCCCAGAGCGTCCCCGGTCAGCGCGCTGGAGCCACTCCAGCCCCCGTCAGGAGCCAGCCGGGCCTCGTGCGTTCGGGACCCAGGACCTGGCTTTCTTCAAGCCGGGTGGCAGAGAGGGGCTCCTGCGGGGGCCGCACTGGCGGTTGCTGGCTGGGTGGGTTGTCAGTTCCATGTGTGTGAATGCGGGACGCGGCCCCGTGGGCAGGTGGGAGTGGTCGCTGAATTCAGTCCTGGTCCCGTAATGTTTCTGTGCCTGTCGCAGAGTCTGGGACCGCCTGGGGACCCGCAGCTGTCCGGCAGGGGGTTTGGGTCTCTAGGTGCTGATTCCCGTGCTGGTTGGTTAGAGGGACTTGGGTCCTCTGGGACCGTGTCTGACGAGCTGCGACCCTGTGTCCAGTGGGAGGGCTGCCAAAGCTCGTTGTTGAACAGGGGCTTGTGTTGCTCGTGCACCCCTGCATTCGTCAGCAGCTGCACATCAGCTGCGGGCCCAGCTCAGTGCCAGGGAGGCAGCGTTCCGAAGCCCCACGAGGTCCCTGCCCTGGGGAAGCCACAAATCAGGCTTCCAGGCCAAGGGGAGCAGTTTGGGAGGCAAAATGGACCAGGAGGATCATGTTGCTGGTGGGAAGCGACACATGTGCAAAGGCCCTGTGGCAGGGCTTGGTGTCTGCTGACCAGTAAGGAAGCTGGTGTGTCAGAGCAGGTAGAGTCAGGCTACGCCCATCCCTGTTCTCAGGGACCTCTCCATCCAAGGGCACAGGACATGTCCCTGGGCTCGCAGCCCGTGACGGATGCAGGACAGGGGGACACGCTTGCCTTGGGGCAGTGTTAGGATTTTGCAGAGCCCAGGAAATGACCAACTCCCCTTACTGAGGGAAGAGCCAAGCCCAGAAATGGTGACCCACTTCCCCAAGGTCATCAGCCAAGGCTGACAGAGCAGGGTCTGAGTTCCCCGGGGTTGGGCGGTGAGGTGCTTCCTCTTTGCTGTTGCGGTGCGGGTGGGGGTGGCAGGCCGGGGGTGGCAGGCCGAGGCGCTCCGACTTGGCCAGAGGGTCCGACCAGGGAGAGGCTGGAAACACCTGCCTGGCTCCCCTGATCCGTGGAATCAGAACCATCCCCGGGGAAGGTCCGTGGCCCAGAGTACCCGTCACGTGTTAGAAGGATTCAGCCAGAGGCGGGGGTGGCCGGGAGGAGGCAGGACCCGAGGAAGAGCAGTGTGGGCAAAGGGCAGGGTCTGGCCCCTGCCCCGAGCTGAGCGCCCCGTCCCCCGCAGGGGAGCGGCGAGAGGGAGTCAACGCCTCGGTCAGCTCCGACGTGCAGTCAGTCTTCAAGGGCAAGACGTACGGCCAGCTGCGGGTCATCTTCCAGGGCATCGAGGGCAAAATCCGGGCCGGGGGCCCCAACCTGGACATGGGCTACTGGGAGAGCCTCCTGCAGCAGCTCCGCGCCCACATGGCACGGGCCAGGTCAGCACCGCCCGGCCCTGCAGGGATCGGGGGCCCGGTGGGGCTTGGGGGGCCCGGCCTCCAGCAGCATCTGCCCCTGACTCCCGGGGTCAGCAGACACCACGCAGGCCCTGAGGCCACCCCCGCCTCCTGCCCACCCCACACCCTCTGTGTACAAATTCTCTGCGAGTTTGGCCGCTCTGTGTAAACACAGCGCCTGTCTGCCGCGAACCAGGCGAGGCGGCTCCGCGTTCATTCCCCCCTGCCCGCCTCTCGGGTCCTGTTCAGCCCCGGCTTGGTGGCTCCCAGGGCACACGTGTCCCCGCTGTGGGACCCCTCCCTTCCCAGCCCTGGAGGGCTTCCCAGACCCAGCTCCCGGCAGGGTCTGTGACCTGAGTCCTGTTTTCTCGTTGCTGAAGCGCGGCCCCCAGCGGCCCCCCCTCTGCGGCCATAGACCTCTGCAGCCCCCAGCACCCTCTGTGCTCCGCAGCCTGGAGTGTGAGGACACGGCCTGGGCAGGCGCCGCTGGTCGCTCTCCCTGGCTCCCAGGACCCTTGCCTTGAAAGGGGGTCAGGACGAGGGCTGGGGCGGGGGGTGACCGCCGGGCGGTGTTGCAGGCTCCGGGAGCGGCACCAGGACGTGCTGCGACAGAAGCTGTACAAGCTGAAGCAGGAGCAGGGCGTGGAG
This sequence comes from Neogale vison, assembly GCF_020171115.1. Taxonomy (NCBI): domain Eukaryota; kingdom Metazoa; phylum Chordata; class Mammalia; order Carnivora; family Mustelidae; genus Neogale; species Neogale vison. Next base: position 221,974,382 of record NC_058096.1, read on the forward strand.
AGCGAGCCCCTCTTCCCCATCCTCAAGCAGGAGCCCCCGTCACCTGGCCACAGGTACGTCACCCGGCTACAGGTACGCGGCCTCCTGTCCCCACGCCCCTCCTCAGCCAAGGACCTTGTGGGGGCCCCGGGCCGCCTGGTCCCCAACCTGCTGCCGTCGGGCCCAGCCCAGCCCTCTCCCTTCCGCAGCCTGGAGCCCGAGGACCCAGCGCCCACCCCGCCCGGGCCCTCGTCAGAGGGCGGCTCCGGGGATCCTGAGGCCGAAGGGGCGGCGCCCGCGGAGGGTGAGGCAGACGGGGAGGCGGTGCTCATGGAGGAGGACCTGATCCAGCAGAGCCTGGACGACTACGACGCGGGCAAGTACAGCCCCCGGCTGCTCACGGCGCATGAGCTGCCGCTGGACGCGCACGTGCTGGAGCCCGACGAGGACGCGCAGCGGCTGCAGCTGTCCCGCCAGCAGCTCCAGGTCACAGGTGCGGCCGGGGGACCCACGCTGTCTCCCCCTGGGGGCGGGGGCGGGGCAGGGGGGGGGCGGGGACAGGGCCCTCCCCCCACCCCCAGCCCCGCTCACTGTGCCCGGCCGGCAGGCGACGCCAGCGAGAGCGCGGAGGACATCTTCTTCCGGCGGGCCAAGGAGGGCATGGGCCAGGACGAGGCGCAGTTCAGCGTGGAGATGCCGCTGACGGGCAAGGCCTACCTGTGGGCCGACAAGTACCGGCCGCGCAAGCCGCGCTTCTTCAACCGCGTGCACACGGGCTTCGAGTGGAACAAGTACAACCAGACGCACTACGACTTCGACAACCCGCCGCCCAAGATCGTGCAGGGCTACAAGTTCAACATCTTCTACCCCGACCTCATCGACAAGCGCTCCACGCCCGAGTACTTCCTGGAGGCGTGCGCCGACAACAAGGACTTCGCCACGCTGCGCTTCCACGCGGGGCCGCCCTACGAGGACATCGCCTTCAAGATCGTCAGCCGCGAGTGGGAGTACTCGCACCGCCACGGCTTCCGCTGCCAGTTCGCCAACGGCATCTTCCAGCTCTGGTTCCACTTCAAGCGCTACCGCTACCGCCGGTGACCGCGGGGCCCCTCCTGGCCGCTGCTGCCCCCGCCGGGCCGGCCGGGCGGGACCTTCCCCTCTCCTGGAGGTGGGGGGTGGGGGGGAGTCCCGGAGAACCTGCCCCGGAGCACTGAGTGGGCAGGGACCCGCGTCCAGGGCTGACCCCTGCCCCTGGCCCTTGCCCGGGCTGGCCTGGTGCTGCCACGGGTCCGTGTCCCCCACTCGCCCCGGGTGGGCATGCACAACCCCTCTGCCATCGCGTCCAGCAGCCCAGGACCCGCGGAGATGCTTTCCGTGTGAGGCGCCAGCACCCCTACCTGGCCTGGGTGCTCCCCCGTGTCCCTCCAGCTGCGTTCCTGGAGGCCGCCGCCCGGCCGGCCCGAGACTGCCCTGGCTTCCTGCGGGTGGCCGAGCTCGGCTGCGGGGCTGACAGGTGCGGCCCCCCCACACCCACGCGCGGCCCCAGGACCGTGGCTTCTGACACCTGGTTCCAGAGACGGTTCCCGCCCGAAGGGGGGGACCCCCGGCGCCGGCTCCCCTGAGGGCCGCACCCACGTGCCCTTTTCCGTCTGGAAACATTTTAGGTTGTTTCTCTAAAATGACTTTTTTTAGGTGGGGGGAAATGTCTTATTTTCATTGAATAATTTCAACTCATGAAGTTGCATGTTTTTTTAATAAACACTTTATTTTAGAATATTTCCAGAGTTCGGGAAATGCTGCGCAGATGGTCTGGAGTCCCAGGCCCTGCCGCCACAGGCGGTCACATTGTCCCGTCCTCTGTGGGTGCAGGACACAGCACAGCCGGGGCGAGAAGACCTTTAACCGCAGCGCTTAAAACTCGGCCGTGGCCGTCCCTCGGGAAGCCTCCTGCTGTCCGCAGGTGTCCTGGGCTTTGCCTGCCCGCGGCCTCCTGTCCCCCTGGGGGTGCCCGGCCGGCTCGAGCACAGGGGCTGGGGGCTGAGGAGCTGCTGTCCCAGGCCAGGGGATGGCGGTCTGCGGTCACGTGGACGGGAGCTCTGGGCCAGGAAGGGGGGCGGGGACGCTGCTCGGCCCCCCACAGTGCCTAGGCCGCCCTCCTGACAGGGAACCGTCCGGCCCGGTGTCCGTGGCCCAGACTGACCGTCCCCGGGCCCCCGGGCGCCCCCAGCCCTGTGTTAGTCCTATTCCAGGAGCACCTGGCGCAGCCCGGCCTCTCCTTTGTCCTGCCCCACCTCACGCACCCACAGCAGCAGCGGGGACGTGGGTCTGGTCGAGGAGCCTCCGAGCCGGGAGCCGGGGCGGCAGCTGGCCCACCCACAGCAGCCCGGTGCGGGGCAGGATGGAGCACGTCCTGCCCCTGCCCCACCCTGACGCACGTCGCTCGTCCATCTCTGACTACCTTCGAGTCTTGCGTGTGTCTGCACAGTTGGTTCCAGGTGACCTCTGGGCCGCTGCGCTGTCACTGCACACAGAGCAGGCCCCCGGGTGCGGGCCTGAGTCTGGGGCACACCCAGGAGGCCCTTCAGCGTAGCCCGGCACTTGGTCACAGGCTGGGTAAGGTGGCGGCTGTGTCCCGGCACCGTCCAGCTCTACGCAACGTCGTCTGTGTCCTTTTGGGGCTTCTGAGGCTTGCAGAGACCCACATCTTCAAGCCTAGAGAGTGGTGGTCGGGTTAGAGCCTGCAGCCGGGGAATCCCACCTCCCAGCTCGCCGCCGGAGTCCAGCCTCAGTTTCTCCACCTGCTCCCAGGAGAGTCCCAACTCCGTTTCTGCAGTCCCCGCAGGGTGTGGACCCCAAGGGAGGGGTGGCTTGCCAGGTGCATGGTTTTTTTTGTTGTTGTTTTCTTTTTTTAAAGATTTTACTTATTTATTTGACAGACAGAGATCACAAGTAGGCAGGCAGAGAGAGAGGAGGAAGCAGGCTCCCCGCCGAGCAGAGAGCCCGATGCGGGGCTCGATCCCAGAACCCTGGGATCCCAGAACCCGAGCCGAAGGCAGCAGCTTAACCCACTGAGCCCCCCAGGCGCCCCTCACCAGGTGCATGTTTAAGCCGGGATACCCGGTCTGAAGGGCGGAGGCTGGGCCCAGACACCCCAGACCAAGGGGTTAGGCTGCAGCAGGGGGAGGCATTGGGTCTCAGGGGCCCAGAAGTCACGCGGAAGGCTTCCCAGAGATGGGGCGCAGGAGCCAGACTGGGCGAGGCAGCGCAGGGCTGCTGGGCAGAGGACAGGCCCGCGGGTGCTCCCGGGGAAGGGGGCCCGCGGGGTGACAGCAAGCCCAGGGGCTGGACTCTTCCCAGTGCCCTGGGGAGCCAGAGAGGGCAGGTGATCCGGACAGGGCTGTGAGCTGGGGTCAGGGGCGACCCTTGAGGCAGAATGGAGGCACCCCTTGGCGCCCACCCTCCTGACCCAGGGTCCACCCAGTGCCTTAAGCTGCCCCCAACCCCCACCCCATCCTTTTCCTGCCCTGGGCTGCGGAGGCTAAGAATAGATCCTCCCTGCTTGGCCCCCACCGGAAACCAGCCCCGGGGGGCGCATCCTGAGCCTGGCCTCTGTTCTCACCATCTGGTCCTCCCAAGCCTGAGCGGACTGCGAGGGGCGGGGCTGGGAGGGAGGCCCGGAGGTGCCGGAAGCCAGAGCTGTGTGCAAATCTCACCCACATGTGGCCTTAGATGCCTCATTTCCTCCCTCTGGACCTCAGTTTCCCCTTCTTCTTTTTTTTTTTTTTTAAGATTCTATGTGGGTTTTTTTTTTAATCTTAAGAGTGAGTTTATTTATTTGACAGAGATCACAAGCAGGCAGAGAGGCAGGCAGAGAGAGAGGGGGACGCAGGCTCCCCGCTGAGCAGAGAGCCCGATGTGGGGCTCGATCCCAGGACCCTGGGACCATGACCTGAGCCGAAGGCAGCGGCTTTAACCCACTGAGCCACCCAGGCGCCCCACGATTCTGTGTTTTCACGTGCTCCCCACACACGGAACATGGGCTGAGATTCACAGCCCCGAGATCAGGAGTCTCGTGCTCTACCGACGGAGCCGGCCGGGCGCCCCTCAGGTTCCCACAATGCCTTGCAGCGTTGCGGTGCTGCCCAGACTCAGCGCGGGGCAAGTGCCCCTCTCTGACGCCTGCTGTGGCCCGTTCCCAGAAAGGACGCTGGTGCCTGTTATCTCGGGCAGAGGAAGTGGGAAGGGAGCCGTGTCCCTCAAGTCCCCCCACATCTGGAGCTCAGCTCCACATCCTCTTTCCACCCCATCTGCCTTCTCGCAATTTCCCAAAGCCTCATGCTCCCTTTCCTCCCCAAAGTTTTAAACATAATTTCTGCCACGACCGCGTGTCTCTGATCCCTGGCACTCCTATTCATCCTACAAAGCCCAGTTCTCACCTTCGTCCCCCAGGATGCCTTCCTGGCTCATCTCTGGGCCACCCTAAGCCCTCTTACTTCCTCTGGCCCCCGGCCTGGCCGCAGGGGGCTGGACTCTGTCCAACTCTGTCTCTCCAGCAGGAGGGCATCCTCAAGGGCAGATCTGATGCAGAATTGTCCCACCACGTGGACTAAGACACGGAGTTGCTCTTGAAGAGGTTTTGGCAGGGGTGGTGGGCGGGGTGAGATTGCTTGGGAGAACGCGGCTTTACGCAAGCGGGGCCTTGGAGCCAGGGCTCTGGCAGATGCATAGGAGCTGGGGAGACCCCACACCACGGAGGAGAAGTCAGAGTTAACCTCTGAATCCTCCACACCTCAGACACTGGGCCAGGACGGGAGAGGCCATCCGGAAGGACGCTGGGGATGCTGGCTGTGCGCTGGGTCCTAGAGGCCGGAAGGATGGTGGGGTGGGGAGCCAGAAGAGGGGTGTCGGGACACGCAAGGCAGAGCCGGAGAGAGCAGAAAAGCACGTCCTCACTCAGAGCCAGACCTTGCGTGTCCTTCCAAGCTCCCGAGGACTGGCTGGGGCAGGGCCAAGGCAAACCAGCCAACCCTGACCCAATGCAGGCCCTAACTTGGGGCCAGTGAGGCCCAGGGTCACCCCTTCACACCCAAATCCTGCTGTCCACGTGGCTTCAAAGGCTGACCTCAGCTACTGGACCCTCTTCACCCGCTGGAGGCCTAACCTGGCTTTTCTCCAGCCACACCCAGCCTGGTAACCCGCTGCTTCTGTGGCTGATGAGACCCTGGCCCAGAGCCCTGGGTCTGGGGGTCTTCAAGGAAGCCTACCCTGCCTGTGCCAAGCCCCGCTCCCGGTTCCCTGGGCTCACTCTCACTCCCTCCCCGAATGACTGGCTGGGGCTTCCTTCTGCACCCAGCACGGGGGTTGGGGACTTGGGGACGGAGGGGGATGGGGACTGACCTCCTCACCCGCCCGCAGGGAGCTGTCTGGGGGCTTCCCTTCCTCCTCCAGCCCCACTGCCATCTCCAAGCCTTTGACCTCAGGGGACCCCCTTCCTGGAATCCCAGAACCTCCACCAGGGCCTGCGGACCTGCTGGGGGCGGGGTGGGGTGTGGAAGGGGAAGGCTGTCTCCTTAGGGCGCCCACAGAGCTGCTCCCTGAGTGTTGGCGCTCCTCCCCTCTAAGCACACCCTACATCTATTAGATACCTACTGTGTGCCAGGCCCCAGCCCATCAGTTCCCCAGTTTGGAGCTCTGGGCCCCTGGGCGGGGGTCTGGAAGCCTCCCGGGCCGGTTCCGCCCGCCGCCCCGCCCCTCCCCGGCTGCCCTTGGGTGCTGCCCAGATGGTGAATAATTCGGGGCCTGGCTCTGGCGGCCCCGGGCCAAAGGCTCCCGTGTGGGCGCCGACCACCCCGGCCACCCGCATCCCTTTCCCTGAGCCCAGGAGCACGTGCCCACTCCCCCAGGCGGTTGCGCGGGTTTCCGGGCGGGCTGGGGTTGCCCACTGACCCCCATCAGCCGGGCCGGGCCACAGGGGCGTGGCCAGTGCAGGGGGAGGGGCCCGTAAAGACGGACGGAGAGACAGAGACAAGGACAGACAAGGCGCCGGCTGCGGATCGGAGCCCCGGACCGGGGCTATTTTTAGCCCCCGCGGATCCCCCTTTCGGGCCCCGAGGGCTAGTAGCCCCTCCTCCAGCCCCGGCGGACCTCACGCACCCCGGCGGCCGGAGCTGCCGCGCCCTCCATCTGTGCCCTGCTGGGACGTGAAAGGCCGGGGGTCCTCTGGGCGGCCCGCCCCTGGCCGTGCCTCGGTTTCCCCGGGGGCTCCGGGAGGCCGGACCGCCCTGCTCCCCGCTCCGCCCTCCCCGGCCTGGACCCGGCGCCGGCCAGCGCACGGGGCTCCGCGACAGGCGCGACCCCCGCGCGTCCCACCGGTCACCGTCTCCAGGTGAGGCCGGGCAGCCAGGTTAGGGGCGGGGCGTGAGAGCGGGCGGGAGTGTCCCGCGGAGGCCCGCCCCGCTGTGGGTGGGTCCCCGCGCCGGCCGGGCCGCCAGGTGCGGGTGTCGGGGCGGGGGCGTTGTTGAGACCCGGTCTGTGCCCCGAGGGGGTGGTCGCGCCCCCACTGTCCGCCCTGGGCCCGTCCCAGCGTGGCTGAGGGTGTGCTGTGGGTGCGTTGCCCTGGGTGGGCGCCGAGCCGCTCAGGGTCCTCCGATGTGGCAGGAAGGGTGCGAGGCGCTGGGTGCGCCCGTGTGTCTGGGCGGGCGCAGCGGAGGGTCTCCGCGCAGGTCTGCAGCGTCTGTCCAACTCGGTGTCCATCGCTCGGTGTCCATCCGTCCCCACGGCCAAAGGCCTAGGGCTTGTCCCCTCACCAGGCACCACACCTGCCCTCCTGTGCGTCCCCCACACCAGCCGCTGAGTGGTGAGCCCTGAGGGCACCCATTGTACAGATGAGGGAATGAGGCTCCCAGGGCGGAGCTGGAATGACCGTGGAGGCGCCCCCCCAACCCCACACCCTCTGAGGTGGGAGCCGGTCCGTGTCACAAACAGGAAAAGTTCCCGGAAATTAAGCCTTGTGGTGTGGGGAGGGGAGACAAGGGCAGGCCTGGGGACTGACAGGGGCCCTACCCGTAAGTGTGCGTCTGTGGAAGGGTCCTGGTCCATGGGCGTGTAAGGCTGCCCAGGCATGGGCTGGCCTGGCCCCCGCAGCTTTACGCCAAAGGGCGGCGGCCTTCACTTGGCCAGAGCTTGGAGGACTCAGCAGACATAAAGGGGGCCACCTCGGGGCTGTCCCCTGCACACACGGCCAGCCCGCAGCACCCCAGGAGCCTGCAAAGCTCTCCAGGCATGGGGTGGGGGCGCGGAGGGCCATGGGGACAGGTCAGACCTGGGTAGATCAGCCAGAATACCAGTAGGGGACTTTGTGTCCCCGTTTTCTGCATTTCGCAGAAGGGGGGGACACTGAGGCTTGGCAGTGTTGGCCTGCAGCTTGGCGGTGGCAGATCAGGGACTCCAGTCCGAGCTGGGGGGAGGGCATCTTCGCCCCTGCAGGGTGTCTGGATGGGCCTGGAGACAGGCGGCCCGGCAAGCTGGGGGATGAAGTGTTGAGCGGGAGACGGATGTGTTGAGAGCCGGCTAGCTCCGGAGCCGGAGGAGAGCAGGGCCGGCAGCCGCCAGCAGGCAGGGGAGGGGCCTGGCGCTTGGGAACCAGGGATCGCATTCCACTGGCGGCTGGGCTTGGGAGGGCCCAGCCTGGTGTCTGTGCCTCTGGGGCAGGATGGAGCCGTCCACCCCCGCCCCGCCGTGGCCCAGCCTTACCCAGGTGGACTGATGTCCTCCAAGAAGGTTCCAGGAGCTGAGATGGAAGTTCTGAATCCCAGGACCCAGCCTTGTTCCCGTCAAGGTTCTAGAACCTCGGCCACTTGGAATTCTGGACTTGAGGCCTCCTGAGTTCCAGAACCAGGAACTTGTTAGAATGCCAGACAAAGCCCAAACCTCCCTGCTCTTGGGCCATGGAAGCCTGGGTTTCTGCAGCAAATCTGGGGTGGGAATCGGCGTCCGTGCCTCCCACGAGGCACAGAGAGGGAGGCGTATTCCCCCAGGGGCCACACAGACTGATTCTGGACTTCGCACTGCGTAGACAGTCTCCTGCAGGGGAGGGCCTGCCATGCCTCCCAGCCAACTTCGGAGGGGAAAGGAGGCCTTGCCAGGGTTCCCTACGGGCCTGGCCTGCGTGCCTAGGGAACTTGAGACGGCAGCTATCACCTGAACCTGTTGGGGGGAAGGGGGGAGTGGAAACCACCGGCTGTGCCCAGAGAGAGTCATGCCAGTTTCCAGCCTCCCCCACGGCCAAGGGCTCTGGGTCATAGGTCTGTTCCCAGACAGGGGAGACGTGAGGCCTGAGGCCGTCTCAGGGTATGTGGCCCCAGGGCGAATGAGAAGTGCCTGAGCTCCCACCCAGGGTGGTGCCGTGAAACCCCAGGAGGAGCTGGTAGTCCCTCCAGGCTGAGGTCGGGTTAGGGCCGCAGGCACAGCCCAAGTCCCCAGAAAGGTTCAGGAACAGTGTGTGTGTAGCAGCTCTCGAGGGAGCGAGTGCCCCGTCCTAAGAGGACTCCAAATGTAGGCCAAGTCTGTGACTGCAGAGAGCACGCCCCCTGCTCTGCAGTGGAGGGTAAGGGCGTGATCACTGTGAACAGCCCCTGCGCAGCCGCCCACCTCTCTCTGGACCCCGTTTTCCCACCGCAGCACCCCCCCAACCAAAGTGGCCGTGGCCGTGGCCTTGGCTCTGGGCCTGGGAGCCAAGCTCAGTGCGGTTGCCAGGGACTGGATAATTCATGAGCAGCGATAGGGAGTCGCTGAGCAGAGGGGCCAGGCCAGCACACCAGTTAGCAGGACGGGGAGCCAGGGCAGGCGCGAAGTGAGCGCCCACAGGGCTCTAAGCCCTGTACCCAGCTTAGCTCACTCCTGTCTGCCCATTCTACAGGAAGGGAACTGGGAGCTCCCAGCAGGGGCCTGTGACGGGGTTCATGGCAACACCCGGATTCAAATCTGGCCAGACCCGCTTTCTAGAAAATTCCAGCCCTTAGAGCAAATTGTGGTGTTGGGGACTTTCCACACCAGGGTTCCCTCCGGCCGGCAGGCCTGCGAATTATTTACACGGGCTTGCCCACAGCAAGGCCTGGATTTACATCAGATCAACTCAGGCCGGGCTGTGGGGCCTAGGAGGAGAGATTCGGCCTCTCTGGCGCCTCTATCTTTCCCTTCTGCAAAATGGGGGTCACGGAAGGAGCTTTCTGAGTTCTAACTGCCCGCCGGCCCTACGTCCTGCCCACGCCCACCCACCTTCGTCCCCTCTGCCCTCCCCCCAGGGCAGCCTCACTGGCCACACAGGGGGACCTGCGGTGTAGACCCAGGGCAGGAACCCAGGGACCCGCCAGTTAGGCCCCAGCGCCCCCAGTGGCCTCTCTGGTGTGTCCTTCTCAGCACTGGGAGCCGTTCTCTGGATGGTCTCTTGCTTCGCTTCTGCGTGACATCTCCACGTCTGGTCTGTCCATCCACACTCGCGGCAGCTAGGCCCGGCGTCTCCAACGTCCTCCCGCAGCCCCAGAGGGTAACAGGTCCCTCTCGCTGCCATTTTTAGCTCGTCCCCAGGGAGTCTGTCGCTCCAGATGAGCTGGGTTTTTCTGTTTTTGTTCCCAGAATGGAACTAGATTTCTGGATTTATTTCTTCATTATAAAAACAATGCCACAGGGCGCCTGGGGGCTCAGCCGTTGAGCTTCTGCCTTTGGCTTGGGTCATGATCCCAGGGCCCTGGGATCGAGCCCCGCATGGGTCTCTCTGCCCTGCGGGAAGCCTGCTTCTGCCTTCTCCCACTCCCCCTGCTTGTGTTCCCTCTCTCGCTGTGTCTCCCTCTGTCAAATAAATAAATAAAATCTTTTTTTCTTTTAAATGCCATGAGAACGGGGTGTGGGGGGAACCCACACGATCCCACCATGGGCAAGACAGCGTTTTCCAAAAACGCCGGAGGTGTCAGGCCTCCCACGTACGTGCAGGTGCAGTGGTGACCTCAGAGCCGGTGGCCTCAGGCCACCCACCTGCCGCCCTCCTCACCTCGCACACATCCCGTCTCCCAGCGGCTGAAATCTGCCCCGGGTTCTGCAGTCGCCTGAGGGCTCAGCCGGGTGACGAGCCAGCGGGGCCACGGAGCCCAGGGCGAAGAGACCGTTTGCCTGGGCTCACGCAGGGGCCGCCAGGATGGTGGTTCCCGCCCACAGCTCCTTGGTTCTTCTCTGTGACTCAGAAAAGACTCCCGGTGTTGTGCTCCAGGGGCCGCAGAGCAGACCGCACGGGTCCTCACCCTGGTGGGTCACTGAGTCTGGGGAGGGCCAGAGCTGGTGGCAGTAGCGGTGGGAGCCATGGCACCGGCGCTCTTAGTAATAGTAAGACTGCGTGGGGAGTGAGAGGAGCCAGGACAGGCTTCTTGAAAGAGGGGATATTTGACGTGGGGTATTGAAGATGGTGTAGGAGTTCACCAGGCCCCCTCCAGTGAAAATGCACCATGACTCACCAGCAAATCTTCTCTCTGCTCCCCCAGGCGTGCCTGAGCCAGCGCCAGCTCTCCCCACCCGCTGCGTCGGCCCGATGGGGTGGTGACCCTCCGCTCCCCGCCGCGGCGCCATGTGGCCCAATGGCACCTCTCTGGGGCCCTGTTTCCGGCCCACCAACATCACCCTGGAGGAGCGGCGCCTGATCGCCTCGCCCTGGTTCGCGGCCTCCTTCTGCGTGGTGGGCCTGGCGTCCAACCTGCTGGCCCTGAGCGTGCTGGCGGGGGCGCGGCAGGGCGGCTCACAGGCGCGCTCCTCCTTCCTCACCTTCCTCTGCGGCCTGGTGCTCACCGACTTCCTGGGGCTGCTGGTCACCGGCGCCATCGTGGTGTCCCAGCACGCCGTCCTGTTCGACTGGCGCGCCACGGACCCCAGCTGCCGCCTCTGCCAGTTCATGGGCGTCATCATGGTCTTTTTCGGCCTCTGCCCGCTGCTGCTGGGGGCCGCCATGGCCTCGGAGCGCTACCTGGGCATCACCCGGCCCTTCTCGCGGCCCGCGGGGGCCTCGCAGCGCCGGGCCTGGGCCACGGTGGGGCTGGTGTGGGCGTCGGCGCTGGCGCTGGGCCTGCTGCCCGTGCTGGGCGTCGGCCGCTACACGGTGCAGTACCCGGGCTCCTGGTGCTTCCTCACGCTCGGCGCCCAGCCCGGGGACGTGGCCTTCGGGCTGCTCTTCACCCTCCTCGGCAGCCTCTCGGTGGGGCTGTCCTTCCTGCTCAACACGATCAGCGTGGCCACCCTGTGCCACGTCTACCACGGGCGGGCGGCCACCCAGCAGCGGCCGCGGGACTGCGAGGTGGAGATGATGGCTCAGCTGACGGGCATCATGGTGGTGGCCAGTATCTGCTGGATGCCGCTGCTGGTGAGTGCGGCCGGGGGCCCTGCCCGGGGCTCCCGCCACCCTCGGTGGCTTTGCTGACTACCTTTAGAGATCGTGTTTATTTGGGAGGGAGAGAGCACAAGCAAGAGCCCGGGGAGGGCCAGAGGGTGGGGGAGAAGCAGACTCCCTGCTGAGCAGCGAGCCCAACGCGGGGCTCGATCCCAGGACCCCGGGATCACGACCTGAGCCGAAGGCAGAGGCTTCACCGACGGAGCCTCCCAGGTGCCCCTCCACAGGGGACTTAAATCCTCAGGTTCTCATCCACCCCAGAAAATGTGGGCACAGACCCCAGTGTTCGAATGTCCTTGCTTGAGGAGCTCATGAACGAGACACAGACGACCCCCAGCTGGGGTCAGGACTGGGTTGCCCGGGGAGGGACTCCCATGTTCTATCTGGGGTATCAGAGGAAGTTTCCCAGAGAAGGGGTATTGGAGCTAGGGTTTTGAAGGATACATAGGAGTTTACCTACTAAACAAGAAAAAGGAATTCTAGGTAATATCACTGAATCATCAAACATTTCCCAAGTCTACTAGCTCTGAAACCGGGCTCTGGCCAGATTTTCTGACTCGGGGGAAAGCTTGGCTGAAGTCCTTCCACTGTCAGTGTGGTTCCCATTTGGGGTGGTATTTTTTTTCCATTTCTGATTTGATCAGGACATGTCTGGAGTCTGAAGTCAGACACTTGGTGTCCAACTCATGCCCAGCAAGGACTTGCTATGTGACTCTGGTTCTGGGCTCCCCCTCCTCCAGCCTTGGTGATCAGGGGGATTAAAGAGCGTCTGCCTTTCCGAGTTACAGTGAGACAGAAATGAGCCCATTAATCATTTGCCCCTTCTGCAAACATTTCATGAGTGACTCCTATGTTCCAGGCTCTAGTCCAGACACTGAAGACGCAGCAGAGAACAGAAGTGACAGAGATACTTCTTGGAACTCTTGCCAGTGGGGAAGGCGGGCCATAAACCTTGTGTATGGATTCAGGAAGGGGTCGATAGTAGGAAGTGAAAAGAGCTAGAACAAAAACCAAACCTGCAGGGGTGCCTGGTGGGCTCAACTGTTGGAGAGTGTGACTCTTTAGTTCAGGGTTGTGAGTTTGAGCCCCTGCTGAGTGTAGAGACGACAAAAATAAAATCTTAGGGGGAAAAAAAGACCCTGCAAATGGAAAGATCACAAATTTGTTTTTTTGCTTTTGCTTTGTCTTTTTTGCTTTGCTGAGAATTTTTTACAAATGTAAGTGGTCGGAGGAAAACCGCAAAGAAAGGAGCATCACATTTTGACATTTTGTGACACGTGACAATGACACGGAATTCCAATTTCCGCATCCAGAAATAAAGTCCTGTTAGAACATAGCCACACCCGCGTGCTTCCTCATTGCTCGGAAGCTGCAGAGCCTAGCTGTGGCCGAGACTGTGTTTACAAAAGTTATTACACCGTCCTTGAAGAAGAAGTGTGCCACCAAGGGGCCCCAGGAGTCATTTAACAATTCAAGGAGAGTCTGTCTAGAATGCCTTCCTGAGTTTTATTTAGCAGTGATACTCTTACCCATGCTTCAGAGCCCCCGCTGGAATGGTTCAGAGCAGAGCAGGGCCCATTCTGGATGTCCCAAGAGATTGGGCCCGATGGTGGTCGGGACCTCTCAGTGAAGGTGACATTTAAGCAAAGACAAGGTGGAGGTGAAGAAGTGAACTATGTGGAGATCTGGCCGGGGGGGAAGCATTCCAGGAAGAGGGCATAGCACATGCAAAGGCCCTGGGGCAGGACCCTGCCTGGCATGTTAGAAGATCAGTGAGGAGGAACAGAGTGGGTGCAGGGGAGAAACGGAGGAGGGGAGGTCGGAGAGGGGACCAGGGGGGACTGCAGGGAGGACTTGGGCTTCTCCCCCAGGGAGATGGGAGCCCTGGAGGGCTGTGGACAGAGGAAGACCTGACTCGGGTGCTGCCCGATAAATATGAAGGGTAATATCCGTGAGAACAGGCCTGGGAAGGGCACCTCAGGGCAGGACAAGAGCATATTTTCCAGCCAGAAGCAGCATTCTGTGGCTGCTGCTCCCGTGGGATTCCATCGGTGCCAGCAGCTGGGACCCACCCCAGGAACTGGCTCCTTGCTGGCTCTCTGCTTCCCTCCCCTGCGCGAGGTGCACACACATGTCACCTCCCAGGACCCTGACCTCCAGCAGACACGTCCATGCTGCTGCGCCTTGCTCTCCTCCCGGCCACCCAGCCTCCAGTCTCTTGGGATGCCCAGAATGGGCTCTGACCCGCTCTGAACCATTGGAGCTGAGGCTTTGAAGCACGAATAGGAGTTCACTCACTGGGCATAAGGGGAAAGGTGTCCCTTCCCTTAGGTAGAATCACTGAATCATTAAACAACTACTAAAACAACAACAACTCCTGAGTCCCCTTTGTGGGGAAACTTTTCCATAAAGGGCCATAGGTAAATATTTAAACATGGCCTCTGTCACAGATACTCAGCTCTGCTGTCCCAACCGGATGGGAAAGCAGCCACCGGAAACAAATGGGCGTGGCTGGGTGGGCAGGACAGGGAGCCCGATGCGGGGCTCGATCCCAGGACCCAGGGATCATGACCTGAGCCGAAGGCAGATGAAAGCAGACGATTAACCAACTGAGCCACCGGAGTGTCCCCCAAAGATCTTAAATCATCTCTGCCCCACGTGGGGTTTGAACTCACAACCCCAAGATCAAGAATTACACGGTCCACAGACTGAGCCAGCCAAGTGCCCCAGTATGCATATTTCACCATAATAACTTACTTTAATGTAATAACTTATATGAATTATAATTATGCTTAATATGAATTTTAATTATAGTTATAAAATATACATTATGACTATCACATTGTATTATAATTTATGTTTAATTATATAAATTATAGTTATATAATTATAATTGTAATATTCTGTAATTTTAAATACCATATAATATATACCTCTAGTATATTAGTATAATGATAATTTACAATGTGAATTACTAAATAATTCCTTTTTCCATATTTGTAAATAACTTACATTACATATATATCATACTAAACATAAATTTCAATAGTGACAAAACATATTTAAATAATTCAATATACAAATTTAATATAGAATTATTTCGTGTAAAACTATGTCATAAATTATATAAATTTTTTTTAATTATATAAATTTTAATATAAAATAAAGTTATTTAAAATAAAACATACAGGGGCCCCCTGGGTGGCTCAGGGGGTGAAGCCTCTGCCTTCCGCTCAGCTCATGCCGCGAAGTCCTGGGATCGAGCCCCGCATCAGGCTTCCTGCTCCGCGGGGGAGCCTGCCTCTTTCTCTCTCTCTTGTGAATAAATAAATAAAATCTTTAAAAAATAATAAGCTAAATAGAACACAGAATATAAAAACTAAGAATCTGGGGTGCCGTGGGAAAGTTTCATCCTGACTAGAATGGGAGGGGGTTTCAGGGCCCGGCGAGGCGGGCCGGCTCCGGGACTCCCTCCCACCCGCGCCCGGAGACGCGCAGGAAGCTGCAGCTCAGAGAGGCCGGGCAGCCCTCCCCGGGTCACACAGCAAGGCAGGGACAGGACGGCGAGGGTCTCGCGGGTGGGCGTGGGCCGCGGGGCAGGGGCTGGCGGCCCCGCTAACTGCTCTGACCCCCCGCAGGTCTTCATCGCCCAGACGGTGCTGCGCAGCCCGCCCGCCATGAGCCCCAGCGGGCAGCTGTCGCGGGCCACCGAAAAGCAGCTGCTCATTTACCTGCGCGTGGCCACCTGGAACCAGATCCTCGACCCCTGGGTGTACATCCTCTTCCGCCGGGCCGTGATCCGCCGCCTCCACCCTCGCCTCAGCGCCCGGCCCAGGTCGCTGTCCCTGCAGCCGCAGCTCACCCAGAGACGCCCGGTGCCCTAGAGCCGGTCCGCTGTCGGGGGGAGGGCTCCCCCAGCTGGCGCGTCCCTCGCGAGGACACAGCAGCCTGTCCTGGGGATCCGGCAGCCCGGAGTCTCAGAAGGACCAAGCCTTGGAGTGGCAGGATTGTGGGCTGTTCTTGCGCAGCCTTGGAGACCCCCTAACGCTCCCCGATGCCCCTTTCCCGTCCCCCTCCCGGCCCCAGGAAGGGTGATGTCAGGTCAGGGGATGTCCGAGGAAAGGAGACTTACAAGCCTCCCTTCCAGCAATCCTCCGCGAATGGGGGACTCCGACCCCTGACGATGACCTGCTTTCTGGGGTACGGTTGATCCCCTTGGACACCCCAACCCACGAAGGCTCTGCTTAGGAAATACTGAGTGTGCACGGGTGAGACCCCTCCCTTGCCAAAATATATCACGGCCCCCTCGGCCGTACTTTCCCTCGGATCTGAAGTCATCAGTCTTTAAAGTTTGTGCATTGGATCGCGTTGGACCACGTGCCCACGGCAGCCAGAGCAGAGCTGGGGGCGGGGGGCGGAGGGGGTGCCTGTTTCGTTCGCTCAACACTGAAGGTGCCCAGGGCCTCGAGCAAACGCACCTGGCCCATAGTAGGTGCTCAGTAAACATCGGTTGAAGGGACAGATGATTGAGGCTTTGCAGAGCGCAAGGTCCGTGCAGGCCGGCTTCGCACTTAGTAAAGGGCTTGGCACAGAGCAGCGGCTTAGAAAACATCTGGTGAAGTCAGGTGCGCCCGCTCCAAACCCATGCCTGCCCCTTTGTCCTCTTTGTGAACTCCCCCAAAAACGACACACCCAGCTGCAGGGGTGGGAGAGGTGCCTTTATTCCCCATGAGCCCTCAAGGTACATGAGGACACAATTGCCCCCTGATCCCCATTTCTCTGCCTCCTGCCCACATGCCCCCCCCACACGCACGCACACCCAGCTTTCCACTCCACAGACCTGGGATCTGCTTACACCGCCCAGAGCCAGGCCCAAGTGAAACTAAAGTCCCTGTTTCCACTCTTCCTCCTCCCCCAACACCTACCTGCTGGGGGAATGAGGTCACCTGCTGCCTCCAGGGGACCCAGCTTGGAGGGACAGGAGACAGGACTGTGGGGGGATTATGGGAGCCAAAACTGTGTTGCCCTCAAGCTACAGCTCCCCATGGTGGCGGAGGGGCTCTAACCCCATAGGAGCAGACCTTGACTCCTTGAGTGTGGGGGAGGGGACAGGCTTCTGGGCTAGGGACTCAGGGGGCTGGGAGCCTCGGGAGCCGAACTAGTGAGGATAGATCTGGTGGGTGGGGTGGACTTCTGGGGTCCTTGCTGGGGCTTGGGGAAGAGGGCTGGTTTCTGGGGGGCTGAGGGGATCCGTGGCTGTGGGGCTAGGTGGAAAGTTGGTGGGCTTCGGCCCAGGCTGCTGTTGGCCTGCGTTCCATGTACCAGATCATGGGGCTGGGGCTGGGGCTGAGCGACTGTGCTAGGGGCCAGAGTCAGTACTCTGGGCGGTGGGCCTGGGGGCTGATGTTGGGCTGGGGGAGTGAGATCAGCTTGGGCTCTAGGGTCAAGGCCAGAGGTCTGTAGGTGGAGTCCATTTCTAGAGCTGAGCTGGATCTTTGAGCTGGTCTGGGTTCTGGGGCTAGACTGGGCTCCAGAAACAGGCTGGGTTCTGGAACTAAGGTAAGTTCCAGAGCTGGGCTGAGTTCTTGTACTGCTCTGGGTCCCAGAGTTGGGCTGGATCTCAGGGCTGAGCTGAATTCTTGCCCTAGGCTGGGTCTCTGAGGTGGACTGGGTCTCAGGATTGAGCTGGGTTCCAGAACTAATCAGGGTTCTGGAGCTGGGTTGGGTTTCAGAGCTGAGCTGAATCTCAGAGGAAAACTGCATTCTTGAGCTGAGCTGGGCTCCACAGCTGGGTTGATTTCTTGTGCTGCTCTGGGTCACAGAGCTGGCCTGGGTTCCAGAACTACTCTGGGTTCTGGAGCTGGGTTGAGTTCCAGAAAGAGGCTGTATTCTAGAACTGAGGTGAATTCCAGAGCTGGGTTGAATGTTGCCCAACATTCTTGACCTGGGCTGGCTTCCAGAGATGGGCTGTGTCTCTGAGCTGAACTCAATCCCGTGACCGAGCTGGGTCTCAGATTTGAGCAGGGTCTCAGGACTGGACAGAGTTCTGGAGCTGAGCTGGGCTCCAGAGCTGGGTTGAATTCTTGCACTGCTCTGGGTCCCAGAGCTGGGCTGCGTCTTGGAGCTTAGCTGGATTCCAGAACTGGTCTGGGTTCTGGAGCTGGACTGGGTTCCAGAAACAGGCTGGGTTCTAGAATTAAGGTAAATTCCAGAGCTGAGCTGAGTTCCTGAACTGCTCTGGGTTCCAGAGTTGGGCTGGGTCTCAGGGCTGAGCTGAATCCTGGAGCTGGGCTGAAATCTTGCACTGGGCTGGGTCTCTGAAGTGGGCTGGATCTCAGGCCTGAGCTGGGTTCCAGAACTTGTCAGGGTTCTAGAGCTGGGTTGGGTTTCAGAAACAGGTTGTGTTCTGGAATCACTCTGGGTTTCCAGGTTGGGCTGGGTTTCTGGGCTGGAGTGAATCCTGGAGCTTGCCTGAGTTCCAGAGCCGGTCTGCTTCCCAAAGTCCAGCTCAACACCAGAACTGCCTTGGGCTGTGGCCTGCAGCTGGTGTCTAGAGCTTGATAGCATTTCCGAGGTACGCTGAGTCCCAGAGATTGACTGAGCTCCCAGACAAGTCTGGGTCCCGGAGCTGGGTCCGCTTTCAGAGCTAGACAGAATTGTGGGGCTTAAGTCTGTTGCTGTCTCTGTCTGGGTCCCGAGGCTAGGCCGGATTCCGGAGTTTAGCTGGATTCTGGAGCTCAGTGGGCTCTCAGCAGCCGACTGTGGTTGGCAGCTGGATGGGGTTTCAGACCCAGTCCGTGCCTCAGAATGGAGCGGAGTTCTGGAGCTGGGTGGACTGCCTGAGCTGGACCGAGCTCTGGAAATGCTCCCGGTCTTGAAACCGGTCTGGGTCCCAGAGTTCGATGGTATTCTAGAGCTGGTCTGCGCTCTGCAGGGAGAGCGGGGCTTGGCATCCAGCCGAGCTCTGGAGGCGGGCCTTGCCTCAGAAGTGGATGGGGTGTCAGAGCTTGCCTGAATTCGGGAGTTGGGCCTGGTAGTAGCCCGAGACTGGGGTCTGGAACTGGGCTCGGTCTCTGAGCTGGACTCATCGCTGGAACCGGACCAGGCCCCAGGATGCTGGTGAGTACTCGAGGGCAGCTGGGTTGCAGAACAGGGCTGGGATCTGGGTCTGGACTGAGCTGCAGCAAGCTTCTGGGCTCGTGAGCAGGGCTGGGTTTGGGAGCCGTCTTCCAGTCCTGAGCCTGGGTGGCTACTGTTGCTGGATTGTTTCTTGAGTCTGATCTGGGCTCCAGAACTAACGGGAGTTCCTGAGCTAGACGGGGCATCTAGGTACGGCTGTGTCATGCGACTGTCTTGAGCTCCCCCATCAGGTTGAGTTTTATGGCAGGGCTTGGACACAGATCTGGGCTGGCTTCCGGAACTGGGATCGATCTCCGAACCGGGCTGTGTCTTAAAACTTGTCTGGGACCCAGACCTTAACTTGGTTTCTGAGCTTGGTCTAGCTTCAGAGCTATCTTGGGTTCCAGGGAAGGGCTGGGTTTCGGGGCTGCGTTGGGTCTCAGAACTGAATTGCCTTCTAGCGATGAACTTTGTCTCAGGGTTGGCCCGAGGTCTAGAACAGGGCTTGGTCTCAGAGCTGGGCTTGGTTTTAGAGCAAGACTTGGCCTCAGAGCTGAGACTTGACCTCTCAGAACTGGTAGGGGTTCTAGCAGGAAGCTGGGTCCCAGAGCCTGCCTGGTCTCTAGAGCAGGGCTGGGTCTCAGATCCGGGCTGGGCCCTGGGGCCGAGCTGGGCTTCAGGAACGGGCCGGGCGGGCTGGGGTGGGGGGCTGGGTTCTGGGCTGGGGCTGCGCTCGGCCCTGGGGCAGACTAGCCACAGGCCTCCCTGGCCTCGCCGATGGCGGCCCACACCTCCACCACAAACTCGTCCGGGAAGGCGAACTCGCCCAAGACGGAATCTAAATGGTGCGCGAACTCCTGGACGCTCCGCGTCTTCTTGGACGTGTCCACCATGGTGGCTGCTGCGGCGGAGCAGGAGGGAAGGCGGGTGAGGGGGCTCCTCGGGCCTCGACTCCTCCCGGTGGGCTACCCTCCCCGCCAGGGTCCACCCGGCTTACCCTGGCCCCTTACCCAGCTCTGGGTCCCGAATGCCCATGTAGCTCTCCAGCAGGTCGTCCACTCTCCGCGACGCCTCCTCCTCGAACTCGCTGGGCTGGGGTGGGGGGGCAGGGCCCAGCAGAGAAGGTCAAAGCCT
Organism: Neogale vison; assembly: GCF_020171115.1. Taxonomy (NCBI): domain Eukaryota; kingdom Metazoa; phylum Chordata; class Mammalia; order Carnivora; family Mustelidae; genus Neogale; species Neogale vison. The sequence continues at coordinate 221,994,039 of NC_058096.1, forward strand.
GGGATCCCTCCGGCCCAGCCCCTCCGCAGGCCCCGCCCCTGTGCCGCCGCTCCTGTCCTGCCTCCCCACGAGGCCCCATCTCGCAGGGAGGGGAGCGGCTTGACGAAGGAGAGGTTCTTACCCGCGGTCCCACTGAGTCAGCCGAGCGCTCGGTGCAGAGCCCCCGAAGGCTCCCGTCCCCCTCACTCACCATTTCCTCCACTGTGGCAGCCCCCCCAGAACGAAGACGCAGGGTCTCCCTCCCACTGGCCATTTTTGCTTCCGTGGGACATTTGCTGCCGCGGCTCCTCTGGCCGATCATATCTGGAAGGGACAGAGCCAGGGGAGGGGCACGTGTTCTGGGCGGGTCCGCATCTGTGTAAGTGCTCCCAAGCTGCCAGCAGAGCCTTTCTAGAACCTTCTTGCCCTTCAAAGCCCTCCTTACGTCCAGGGGTTAATCCTCAGAGACCCTGCTTGAGAATTCTTGCTTCCTCCAAATCTCCCTCCTTTTTTAAAATTTTATTTATTTTAGATTTTTTTTTTTTTTTATTCATTTGACAGAGAGAGACACAGCAAGAGAGGGAGCAGAAGCAGGGGGAGTGGGAGAGGGAGAAGCAGGCTTCCCACCAAGCAGGGAACCCGATGCAGGGCTCCATCCCAGGACCCCAGGATCACGACCTGAGCCCAAGGCAGATGGCTAACGACCAAACCTCCAAGGCGCTCCTCTTTTTATTTTTATTTTTAATTTTTTAAAGATTATTTCTATATTTATTTGATAAAGAGAGAGAGATCACAAGTAAGCAGAGAGGCAGGCAGAGAGAGGGGGAAGCAGGCTCCCCGCCTAGCAAAGAGCCCGATGTAGGGCTCGATCCCAGGACCCTGAGAGCATGACCCGAGCCGAAGGCAGAGGCTTTAATCCACTGAGCCACCCAGGCGCCCCCCTCCTTTTAAAATGACTTTCTAGAAAGGACTGCTTGAGACCCTCCTGTAGCCAGAGGATCCATCTAGAAAAGACTGTCTAGAACTCATCCATCTAACGTTTGGGCACGGCTCTCAGCGTCCACTGCTGTGCTAAAGGGCAGATCTGGAACCCCACCCTGACCCCTTCTCCCTGGGACCTCCCTCCAGATGTGCCTGGGTGCTTCTAGAACCTCTGGCTGGAGAACAACACAGCTCAAAGGGCCAGTCCATAATGAAATAAGAAGGTGGTGCCGGAATGGAAAGCAGTGTGTTGATTTCTTCCTTGAGAAAGTCTTGGCTATTAAAAAAAACACCCCTGCCCGTTAAACACGAAGCCTGCATTCTAACGCAGGGGCTCTCGACCCCAGGGGCAGGGGCGAGTAATTTCACCCCCAGGTGACCTTGACCATATCTGCAGGCATTTTGGTTGTTACAACCTAAGGGTTGCCATCGGCATCTGCTGGGTCAAAGCCAGGGGCGATGCCCAACATCTTACTGTGCCCACGGTGGCCCCACTTCAGGGAATGAGCTGGGCCAGATGTCCCAGTGCTGAACTGGGGAAAACCTCCTGGAGAGCAAGTCCTTTACCCCATGCATGGACAGCTCACAGACCTCTCTTTGGAAAGCATTGTTCTACAGGCAACTGGGCGGCTCCGTCCGTTAAGCATCTGCCTTCTGCTCACCTTGTGATCCTGGGGTCCTGGGATCAAGCCCCACATCGGGCTCCCTGCTCAGTGGGGAGTCTGCTTCTCCCTCTGCCCCTCCCCTGCTCATGCTGAATCTCTCTCAAATAAATAAATAAATAAATTTTTAAAATACGGTTCTAGAACACACCTGGAAAAACCTTCTCTAGAACCACAGCCAAAATAGGTCCAGATGCCTCCTTCTCCGATCCTGATCTTTCCAAACCCGCCTGCCCCCACCCCCGGATGGAGTCTGACAATCTAGAAACTACCTACCTATTCCTGACACAGTGCCAGAAGCCCCCGTCATGGCGCCAGAAGCATCTAGAACCTTCCATCCTGTCCCATTCCCCCCCACATACGCCCGTGCTCCACTGTACTGGCATCCAGAGAACCCGCTTCTGGAAGAGCTCCTAAACACCACCCCACCTGCCCCCTGGACCCCAGGTGGCCCTCACCGAAGGCTCTCTTGGGCTGCACCAGGCGCAGGGTGAAAGGCTGGGACTTGGGCAGCTCCCGGAGCATCTTGGCTACCTCGTAGTGGCGGCAGCCGACGATGGAGTGGTCGTTGATGGCCTCGATGCTGTCGCCTACGCACACAGCCTGGACCCGGTTGATGATGCTGCCCTCCTTGATCCTCTGCGGGGACCTAGAGTCACTCACGGGACCAGCCCAGCCGCCGCCCCTCGGCTTCCCAGAGCCCAGGTTAGACCGGAGAGGGGCAGCGCCTCGTTCCAGGTCTCCGAGCACCCAAGAAGTCACCCGCCCTCCCTTGAGCACCTTAATGAAGGCGTAGCCGGCCCCGTTGTCCGTGATGGTCAGTCCCAGGGCGTCTTCGGTCTTAGTGACCTCTACCTCCTTGGTCTCGCCGCGCACATGGGCAAAGATAAAGTCCTCCAGCCCTATCTGGCCACCCAGGAGTTTCTGCATGTCCACTTTGTGGCTGTTTAGGGTACAGAATAAGATCTGTCCCAAGGGGAGGGGGAGTCCAGAATTAATGACAAAGCTCATTGCCCTCTGTGCAGACAACCAGGGTGATGGGTTCGGCAGCCCGAGAGGGAAACCGAGGCACAAAGAGGCATGAAACGTGTCTGGTCACCCACCCACCAGGATCCCAGTCCTCGGGGAAAAGGCTCCACGCGAGACCAGGATGGGGCGGGTGGCGGGCAAGAGGGAGTCTGAGACCCCCCTAACCAGGAGCAGGGTGATAAGGGGGTTGTGGGCGGAAGAGACCCCTCCTCCATCCCCAGTCTTTCAGTTTTTTAACCAGTTGGTGTCCTGACACTCCAGCCCAACTTTTCCAGTCGATTCTGAATCTACTGGCGCCCCCTGGGGGCTGCGAGTCACACAGCCCTGCCGCCCAGCCCCTGACCCTTGGGGCCTCCGACTTCACACCTGGAAGGCGGCTGCCTGGAACCCGTGCCCCAGCGGCGCCCAGGAGCCTGGGACGCGCTTCCCCTTCCCCGAGGGCTGGGATCCATTTCCAGCCGGTTCAGCGCAGTGGCTCCTGGACCGCCTGGGGACCCACTAACCCTAACCCGGGCTCCTCTTTTGCGCAGGGCGCGAAGAGGGTCTCTAGGCTATGGGCACCCCAGGATCTGAGGGGTGTGTCTTTGAGGTCCGGCGATCGGACCCCCTCCATCCGAGGAGGGGGAATCCGGATCCCCCGGTCCCTGGCTCCAGGCTCCACCCTATCCCCGGTCGGACCGGTGCGCCTCCCCCGCTGGCGCGGGGTGGGGTGGCGGGGGTTCGGGGGTCCTCACCTCTGTGGGCGCGATCCCGAAGGCCTCGGCGATCTTGGCGTAGAGCTCGCGGACGTTGGTGAAGCCTTCGATCTTGCCCGTGGGGCTGCCGTGCGCCAGCTGCGTGCGGAAGACCAGGCGGGGACGGGCGCGGGGCGCGGCTGGGGGCTCCGCGGGCGAGGGCGGGGGCGCGGCCGGGCGAGGAGCCTCTGCGCCCCGGGTCTCCTGGGCCCCGGCGCTCTCCATGGCCGGAGGAGCTGGCCACCCCGGCCACCGCCACCGCCGTCGCCGCCGGATCCGCCGCTTCCTGCAGCCTCCCCTCCCCCGGTCTAGGGCGCGACAGTCGAGCCGCCGGGGTAAGGGGATCCGGGAACCCGAGCCGCCCGGGAAGGCGACACCGCGGGCTGCGGAGGGGGGTCCGGCCCCAGGTGTCCGGGCCTTGCCAGCGCCAGCTGCGCGCTCCCAGGGGACCCCAGGCAGCCCTCCGGGTCCTGGGCTGCAGACTGGGGAAAAACAGGGATCACCGATGAGGATGAACACAGCTGAGTGTGCCTAGTGCTCACTGTCCTCTATCTAGGTGCTTATTTAATCCTTGCAACAACCCTGGAAGGGGGCAGGACAGGTACCCTGGGATAACCTCAGCCACATCCTTCCATTGCTCCCTCCTGGGGTGTGTGGGTGGGGGGAGTCCTCCCTGAGGCCCACCAGGCCCTGCACAACCTGCCCCATCCCCTCCCTCTCCTCCCTTCCTCCCCATCTCCCCATCACTCCCCCTGCTTCATATATACTGGCCCCTTTGCCTTTTTTTCTAATGCCAGGCTGTGTCCTGCCCCAGGGCCTTTGCACATGTGTTCTTTCTGCCTGAAAGTCATTTCCCAGTCATCCATGTGGTTCCCTCCCACACCTCCCTCAGCTACTTGCTCAAATGTTACTTCCTCCCTCCACCTCTCAGTCTCTTCCCAGATTTTCTCCCTGGTATCGAGCACTACTGGAGAGAGCAGCTGTTCATCTTGTATCCTGGCTGTCCCCAGGACTAGAATGTCAGCTGTAAGAGGGCAGGGGCTCTGGTCCCCCCCACCCCGCGTATCCTGGGGCCCCGTGCCTGGCAGACAGCAGGCGCTCAGGCGATCTTTGGTGAGGAAATGAATAAACCCCCAGGTTACAGATGAAGAAAGAGGGAAGGGGGCTGTGGGCACCAGGAAGTATCAATAAAGATTCCCTGGGACCACAGCATGGAGGCAGCCAACAACAAGAATTTTGGCTCTGGGGGGCATCTGGGTGGCTCCATGGTTTGGTTCCACGTCTGCCTTTGGCTCAGGTCATGATCCCCGGGTCCTGGGATGGAGCTTGGTGTGGGTCTCCCTGCTCAGTGGGGAGCCTGCTTGTCCCTCTGCCTGCTGCTCCCCCTGCTTGTGTTCTCTCTCTCACTCGCTCTCTCCGATAAATCTTTATTAAAAAAAAAAAAAAAAAAAACAACTTGGCTCCTATAATACAGAGCAATGGAATGCCGTATAGTGGTTGCAGGGAGGGGTGTCCCGCCTTGGGAGAATCTCGGAAACCAAGCGCTAATGGAAAGGGCCAAGTTGTAGAAGGCTTTGGACACTGTAAGAAAACATCGTGTCAAGTTTAAAAGTCTGGATGTTATGACATCGATGAGCCTTGAACACGGCGCTCGGGGAGGGAACCAGACCCAGAAGGCCGCCCTGGGTGTGAGCCCACGTGTGTGACAGGCCCGGAACAGGCTCCTCCGTGGACGGGAAGTGGATTCGTTTCTGCCCGGGGCTGAGGGAGGTGGGAGGGTTGGTGACTGCTAAGGGGTACAGGGCTGCTCTTTGGGGGGATGGGAATGTTCTGGAATGAGATTGCACTGATGGTTGCACAACTCTGTAGATACACTAGAAACCACAGAATTGTACACTTCACAACCTTTACAAACTGAAGGAGAAAACCAAACCCCACCAAAACGGTACTATTTTGGGAAGATAGGCTTATGTGCTAAAAGTTACAGAAAGGCTTGCCTGAAAAACTCTAAATTTGGAACAGGGGTACCTGTGCCGGGAAGGGGGGGGACAAGGGAGCTGGGGTGGGGAGGTGAGAGTATCTGGTTATAGTGGTCTCCTGGGGTGGCCGTGGGTCTTCAAACAACAGGGATTTACTCTCTTGTTTCCAGGGGCCCGAAGTGTGATGTCAGCTCGTCAGCAAGACCGTGCTCCCTCCACGACCTCGGCAGAGGCCTGCCCTGCCTGGCCTCCCTTCTGGTGGCGGCTGGCCCTCCTGGGCGCTGTTTGGCAGCTTTCATTGTTCCCATTTCTGCCTCTGTGGTCACTTGGCTGTCTCCTGTGTCTGCTTTCGCATCTTTGTCTTCTTATAAGGCACCAGTCACATTGGATCAGGGGCGCACCCTACTCCCGATGACCTCATCCCTACTAATTATATCCGCAGCGACCCTGTTTCCAAATAAGGTCACATTCTGAGAACTGGGGTTTAGGGCCTCAGCATATCTTTCGAGGGGACATGATTCAACATCCCGTTTGTCAAATTATTCTCCAAAAATTTTAAGATGGCTTGAATGCTGCATTGCACAGAAAGTCACGGAGAGCATTCCTGCGAAGCCCAGTGCGAAACGTCCCCGGACCAGCGGTTCCGCGCTGGGAATACAGCTTGCAGAACTGAGAGCCGCGGTTCCAACGGCCGCACGTGCGTCACACTAGCCTCCCGGGTGCCCAAACCACCAGAACATCCATCCGCAGAGAAGGAGTAATAGAATGTGGTCCATCCACGCATCGGAGTATTAGTCACAAAAAAGGAGCGAGGCGCCCACGCGCTGCCCTGGGGATGGACCCCAAGCCCACAACACTCAGGGAGGGAACCAGACACAGCCACACAGGTGTGAATCCACGAGTGTGACCCGCCCAGACCAGGTTCCTCCAGACAGAAGGGGGGGGGGTCAGTGGTTGCCAGGCTCTGGTGGAGGGCGGGCCTGGGACACCCAGCAGGGGCGTCTTGGGGGCCTTGGGCACATCTTCTAGCCCACCTCCCACCCTCCCCAAAAAACACTGACAAGCTTGGAAATTCAAATTCCACTTTCTTTATTTAAAAAGTCCAGATTGAGCAAAGGCAGAGGCTGCCTTGGCAAGGGTCCCTCGGCTGGATGAGGGGAGGCGGTCAGTACCAGCCGCCCCTAATTCTGGGGTGCAGGCCACAAGCAGAGGGCCCCACCTCGAGTATGAGAGCAGGTCCCTGCAGCGTGCCTGCCTCAGGGTAGGGGGGAGCCTGCAGTGAGCACCTCTGGGGGTCCCAGCATGACAGGTGTGGGGTTTTATACCTTGTCCCGGGGCCGGTCCAGGAGAGCCAGTGTAGCAGGTATAACCCTCCCCACCCTGAGCATGCCAGCAGCTACAGGTTCCCTTGTGTCTTGGGTTCCGCAGCCCCTGTGGTGCTCCCATGTCCCTGTAGTGTTGTGCAAAGGGAGCGGACCTTGCTGGGCCCCAGGGCTCTGGGTTCTAGGCGTTTCATGTACAGCAGGTGATTTTTCTGGGGTCAGGCTGCTGGGGGAATCGAAAGCTAGAGGGATGCTGTAGAAATTTAATTTTGGGGGGCTGGAGCCCCCAAGGTGCAGGATTGGGCATGGCCCCAAAAGGTGGACCCCCAATCCTCCTCCATGGGGTGGGGAAGAGGCCGTGACCAAAGGCAGTCTTCTCTGGATCCGTGGGGCCGCGGACACCCTCATAGGTGCTCACTATGACAGGAGAGAAGGGGGGCTCGTGATGGGGAGCACATCCGGCCCAGCAGCATTCATAAAGTCCCCTGGGACCGGCACCCCCCAGCGGTCCGGCCACTGGCCACCCGCAGCAAATAAGTCCCATGGTAGATCGCGTATGGGGGGTGCCCTCGGAATAAGATCCCGCAGCCCGATCCCACCCAGCCGGCAGCGCCCCGAGTCCCGGAACCCCATTGGAAGGCGAAATCCAGTCATTTCCGCGGGGCCCAAGGCAGGTCTAGCCCCAAGTGACCCCCCAACCCCCGCGCAGGGCGGCCCCACGCGGGCCGCGCAGAGCCCCGGGGGTGACCCGCCGTGGCACACACCTGGCGACCTGGGCCAGGATCTCCTTGATGCGGACGATGAGCTTCTCGTGCTGGGCGGGGTCGCGCTCGATGGCGCCGTGCAACCGGGCCATGTAGAAGTCCAGGGTGCCGAGAGTGGGCGTCTCGCCCGTGCCTGGAGGAGGACAGGGGGCGGTCACCCGAGCCAAGCGGCGGAGTCGACGCGGCCAGGGCCCCACAGAAGCAGAGGTCAGAGGAGCGGGGTGGGTCTCCAAGGCCAGGGTCCCTGGGAGGGGGCCAGAGGCGAGGCGCCTCGGCGGCATTGGATGGGGCGGAAGATGGCAAGTGGTGAGGGCGAGGCCCGGGGCGGGGTGGGGGGTGGCGCGGGGGGGTCCGCTTACAAATTGGGAGGAAATAGCCAAGGTCAGCTGAGGCCAGAGCGCGGAAGGCCAAGGAGTAGGGTCATGGGCAGTGCCGGCGAGGGCAGGGGTCTGCGAGGGCGGGCGTGTGCTCAGCTCACGCCCGGGAGGGGCCATTGGGGCGGGGCTGGCCGGGGTGTGTGCGCTCCCGCCTCGGCCTCGGAGCGGCTGGGGGCGGGACCGGGAAGTGGAGCCGGCGGGGCGGAGCTCGCCCGACACCGGGTACGGGGCGAATGGGCGGGGCCTCGGCGCTCGGGGGCGGGGCCTCCGCACCTGGCACCGGCAGCGAGGCGAAGCTGGCGGTGAGCGCTTGGCGCACGGCCTGGAGCTGCTGCTGCAGGGCCAGCGTCCGCCGCTCCTCCAGCGCCAGCTCCTGCTCCAGGCGCTCCCGCGCGCTGCTCATGCTCTGCGTGTGCCTCTGCAGCACCGCGTTCTGCTCCTCGAAGGCCACGTTCATCTTGCGCAGGCGCCGCAGCTCTGCCTCCCGCGCTGCGGCGTGGGGGAGCCGGGTCAGAGCCTGGCGCGTCCCCCCCACCCCCCGCCGACCTTGCCTTAGCTGTGTCCCCCACCCCCGCCCCACCCCCGCCCCACCCCGCGCCAGGCCGGCTGTCACCGCTCTGCCTCCAGCTCCGGGGGGCGGGGCGGGACGGGGGCGGGGCGGCGGAGAGGTGGGCGCCTCTGCTTTTTCCAGTGGTCACCCCCCACCCCCCGGCCACCATCTCCGGCCTTGGCACCCGCTTCCCCAGGAACCCCTAGTCAGTGCTCACCTTTGTTTTGGTCCAAGAACTCTTCAGTGAAGATGGGGACGTCGAAGGTGGAGAAGCCATCACAGTCCCCACCCTGGGACAACAGGACAGGTGACAAATTTGGGGGGGGCGCCAAAACCCCTCCGGGACGTCCCTCAAGCTTGGGAGGGATTCCTCCGGTCAGCTGGGTTGAAGTCCTTTAACAACACCCCACGACGTGCAAGCGGCCCCACCTTTGCTGGCACGCCTGGAGGAGGGGCACTCGCCTGCGCCCACGAGTCAGGGGCTCACGTGGGGGGTGGGGTTGGGGGCGCTCATGACCTCCAGACCTTTCTCGCCCAGCCGTGGTCCTTGCAGGAGGAGGACTTACCTTGTGTCCATTTAAGAGGGTATTCATGAGCCCAGAGCCCGAGTCTTCTGGTGGGGGAGGGAGGAGGGCACGGTCAGCCCGCCTGGTGGGTCTCCTCTGAGCGCACATAGTGCTTTTCGAGGGCCCTCCCCTCTGCCTGGGATACCCTACCTCCCCAGTTAGCCCTACTCGTCCTGGGGCACTCTCATGCCTCGGCCCCCCAGTGTCTGTGTGTCCCCAGGTCAGCACTCAGTCTGGTTAGGGGAGTCCCACGGAGGAGGGCGGCTGGGTCCACCTGGGGCCACCTGTCTGTGAGCCTGCGCCCAGCTGCCTGGGGGCTGGGTCCCTTCCCACCTTTCTTGATCTTCTTTTCCTGGATCTTCTCCGTGCACATCTTGTAGGCTTCTGACTGCTGGTAGGCGCGCAGCTCCTTCATGTACTGCTGCTTCTCCCGCTCCGCCTCGTCCAGGTACCGCTGGTGGGGCAGTGGGGAGGCTCGGCCCGGCCCAGGGGCAGGGGCGGCGGGCCTCCGCCACCAACACCCCATCTGGCTCACTGTGCACCACCTTCCGGTAGCTCCCTACTGGCCTTGGAGACAAAACCTGCCTCCTCGGCCCACAGCTCAGGGCCCTCCCCCCAAACTCCCGCTGTTCTAACCTCTCCCTGTTGTCTGACCGCAGGCGCCCATTTCCAGGCTGGACTGAACCCCCTGCCCCCCCCCCCCCCGCACCCATTTCGCTTGCTGAAATCCCACTTAGAGGGCACAGACTACTGCTCTGTTTTGCTTCCTTGAGACCTTTGCAATTTTAAGTTAATGACCAGGACCTGAAAACCGGAAGATAGCCCATAAAAACCCGGCCCCCAGCCCTACTTCCTCACACCTATCCACGTTGATTCTTAAGTTTTACGTTGATTCTTGCCTATTGCTGGCCTCCCCTGGCTTCAGCCTGCTGGGGAGGGCCCACGAGTGGTCAGTTCTCCAGGCTGGAGCAAGGACCCTCCACATTCTGTCCTTTGGGGGATGTAGCTGCAGGGCAGTGTCCGAGTGGGTCGGGCCAAGGTCAGTGGTCCTGGGGCAGCCCCGGCCTTGCACACCTGCTTCTCGGCCGGCTGCAGCTTGCTCCACTCGGCACCCAGCATCTTGGTGATCTCGGGAAAGGGCAGATCTGGGTGGCGCGTGCGAATCTGCTCACGCCGCTCGTTCAGGAAGCGCACGTAGCCGGTGACCGGTGCCTTGGGCCCATTTGGCAGGATCTTCTTCCGCTTCTTGCCCTTGGGCCAGCCGCGCTTCTTCACCGGCTGCAGAACCGGACCGCGCCATTGGGAAGGGCCTGGAGGGCTGGGAGAGGGCTAGAGGGGGTGGGCGGGGCCTATCCAGGAAACAGGGCCGGGAAGGCCTGTAGGTATGGCTTGGTCAAGGCCCAGGATTGGGAGAGGGCGGGGTTACGAGGTCCGGGGCGCAGGTCATCCGGGACCGGGTTAAGCCCCGCTTGTGGGCGTGGCCTCTGGCGTGGGCGCCGCCTCTCTGTTGGAGGAAGGACCCACAGGACCACGGGAAGGTGCCTCCCACAGGGTAGTAGGCGGAGCTGGTATTGGGCGATGGGCGGAGCCTGGGCTTAGTGGCAGAGGATCCCTTGGGGGCGTGGCATGTGGCGGGACCTCACCATCCGGAGGAAAATCTGGACTGTGGGCGGGGCCACAGCGAATTCAAATCTAGCCCGGGGTGGGGCTTCCAGGCTACGGGCGAGTCCTTGAGCCTCCCCCACCACCTCGCAGGGACTAGGGACTCACCTCTTCCTCGTGGGACCCCTTCTCGCCGGCCCGTGGGCCCTCGCCGCGCTCTTGCTTGACAGCCACCACGAAGCCCCCATGCTGCCCCGGAGCCTTGCCGCCCGCCGGCCTGGAGCCGCAGGACGCCAGGGTCACCCCCATCCTCACCTCCATCCCCGACCGCGGAGCTGGCACGGAGGGGGCCTGAGTCCTGGGAGGGGGAGTCTGCGGGGATCATTAACCCGCGGGACGGGGCCGGAGCACTAGGGGGGCCGTAGGGACCTCTGGGAGGAACTGAGCCGGGGAGTGGCGGGGAAAGAGGCCGGTGGGGACGCAAGGGGGAGGTCCTGCCCCGGCAGTGTGGGGGGAGTCAAGACCCCGGGGGGCGCGGGGCGAGGAGCTCCGACAGGGCGGGCGGGGGCTGGGCTGCAGCCCCGAGTGGGCTGGGGGAGGGGATGTCGCACTCACGCGGCGGCCGCGCCGGGCTGCTTGGAGCCGTGGGACATGGCCGCTCCCGGCCCCACCTGGAAGGCAGACGCGTGGCCGAGTGAGGGGCGCCCGAGCCGCCGACGGGGTGGCCCGGCGGGGGAGCTCCGGAATGCCGGGCCCGGGGTGTTTGGGGGGGCCGGATCCAGGGGCGGGGAGGCCCTCGAGGGCGGCCGCCCCGGGGATCCTTTGTTGGGCGATCGCCCCCCGGAAGGGCCGGCCCACTCTCCCCCGGTCCGGGAGGGGCCCCTCCCCGGCCCCAGGCCCCCCCCTTGCCCCCACCCCCTCGCAGGGCCCCGAGTTCCGCGGCTGTTTTCACCTCCAAAGAAACTTTCCCGGACCTCTCTGCTGCTGCGCCGCTCCAACCAACCGCCCCGAGCCCGCCCCTGCCTCTCGCCCCGCCCCCGGCATGCTAATACGGCCTCCGCGAGCGTTCGGATTGGGTGTAATCTTTCCCTGACCTCCCAACCGACACCGACAGCTGGCCATACACTGAGCACATCGGACCCGCCATGGCCTTAGGTTATCATCTCTTCTCAACCTCGGTTGTCAGGCTTCAGAACCTAGACCTTATCTCCACTCACTCCCCAGAGGTGAACGTGATGCAAAAATGAGAACTCCTCCTTCCCCATGCCCAGAATCCTTGTAGTTGACATGTTGTCCAATGCTCAGTGTAGGAGAAACCAGCGTGCCCTGGTGGCCCCGCCCTTGCTTGAGGGCCCCGTTGGGCACAAACACGCATTGTGACCCTCAGTGTGTGCCCTGTCCTCAAGTAAGGCCTCTGAGTGGCTGGATCAAGAGCCCGCATATGGGGCTTACCATGTCCCTAGGCCCCGGATATTAACCAGATGTCAGGTTGTCCACATGCCCCTCCCTAGGGCTCTGCTCTGGAATCCCTCTTTTGGTGGTACACCTGAGGTAAAAAACAAAACAAAACAAAACAAAACAAAAACAAAAAAACCAGAAAGGACTCCACCATCCCAAAGAATGAACCCAAACTCTTGGAGTCTGGCCAAATTCCTGAGAGGGAATCTCGTTCATGGCCCATGGGGCCACCCCGTCATTTCACAGATAACGTTAGACACAAAATCCAGTGACAAAAGCCTGAGCAAGCGCCTTGCGGTTAAGGTCTCCCCGCCCCAGGACAAGGTGGGACCTGTCTCAGTGTCTTGCAAACCTGGCGTGGAAGTCGGCCATCTATTCACTGAATTTAGGGCCCCCGGCCCCGCGCTGTGCCTAGCCCTGCTGTGAGTCGGCGCGGGCTGCTCTCCCCCTGGGGGCTCTGCTTTCCCCTGTGCTATGGAGACCTTGCACCATGTTTAGGACGGGGAGGCTGGGATGCTGCGGAACTGAGCTCCAGAACTGGGCCGAAAGCATTTGGGAAGAGGAAGCGAGACAAGAAGGCTTCAAGGAGCTCGTGAAGATGTAGGGGCGGCAGGCTTTACTCTGGGATTTGAGGGGCCGCTCGTGCCCCCCACCTCACCGCGGCAGTGTGGTCTTAGGGTCTGAACTGGGACTTCCTCTACTCTCAGGGTGACAGTTGGGGTCACTGAATGCTCACGATGTCCTATTAGACCCCAAACGACTTGCCCACATCAGCACTCTGCCCTCATTTCCCTTCTCTGCCTCTTTGATATTCCTCAAATACAGATACTTCCATTTCATCTCTCTCTCACACACACACACACACACACACACACACCCCGCCCCTGGGCCTTTGCACTTCTTGTGCCCTTTCCTTCTGATTACCTGCCTGGCCCATTGCTTAATCTCCTTCAGATCTTTGCTCGAATGTCACCTTCTCAATGAGGTTTACCCTGTACACCCTGTCTTAATTTTTCTCCATATGTTTGTCTCCTCTGTTAAAAATTTTTTAAATTTCATTTATTTAAGTAATCTCTACCTCCAGTGTGGGGACTTGAGCTCCCTACCCTGAGATCAAGACTCACATGCTCTGTATGACCGAGCCAGCCAGGCACCACTAAAGCACATTTGGCGGAATAGATTTGAAGATGTCCTTGGCTCTGTCGAGGGACTCATGGACAGGACAGCATTCCACGCAGCAAGTAGACGGGCGCTACAAAGAGCACTACAAAATGGAAGGTTATATGGGATGGAAGAAGGGGCAAGGACGTTCTTAGCAAGAGAGAAGAAAGGATTGTTCCTCCTTGAAAGGTCACCTTCCCTTAGCAGCGGGGAGAGCAGGAGGTCTAATCAACACAGATTCTCTCCTTTTCCTTTGGGGTGGAGAGGGAAAGCTCCCGGCTGACCCATCAAGACTTCACGTCTCTGGGGGAGGTCGAAGCTGCAGTTACTCGGTATTAAGCCCGGCTTTGGTGATGTGGCCTAAGTGGCTGTTTTATGGGCCCGTGGTTTTTAACTCCGAAGCTCCTAGAGCAGCACATCTAGGAGCTGCTCAACCAGATTTGCTGAATAAACAAATGAGGAACTACAGTAAATATCTCAGAGGCAAGGGCTTTGGAAAACAGCTAAGCAGTTCCTCAAAACCTAGAACATGAAGTTACCATGCGATCCAGAAATCCCGTGCCTAGGGATATACCCAAGAGACCCAAGAACATGTGTCCATGCAGGAACTTGCGCACGGATGTTCACAGCTGGCACGATTCACAACGGCCAAAAAGAAATAACCCAAATGCCCATCTGTGGATGAGCAGATAGAGAGAATGTGGTCCATTCAGCTACTGGAATGTTAGTGGCCATAAAAAGCAATACATTAAGGGCGCCTGGCTGGCTGGGTTGGAGCAGCCCTGGATTCTTGGTATCCCAGTCATGAGTTTGAGCCCCATGTTAAGGGTAGAGATCACGAAGATAAATAAACTTAAAAAAGGGAAAAGGACTAAATTGCTGATTCATGCTGCAACAGGGGTGAATCTTGAAGACATGAGGCTCTGTGAAAGATGCGAGTCACAAAAGAACCACAAGTGTGTGGCTCTGTTCACATGAAAGGTCCTGAACAGGCAAATCCATTGAGACAGCAAATGAGCAGTTGCCTGGGGCTCGGGAATTCGTGCTGACGGTGGATGGGGAGAGACCCAGATGGGCTGGGAGTTTCCTTCTGAGTAATCAAAGTGTTCTAAGGTTCTAATGTTGCATAACTGTAAATATATGAAAGGCCTCAGGGGGCGCCTGGGTGGCTCAGCGGGTTAAGTGTCTGCCTTTGGCTCAGGTCAAGATCCTGGGGTCCTGAGATCGGCCTGATGTCGAGCTCCCTGCTCAAGAGTGAGTCTGTTTCTCCCTCTTCCTCTTTCTCTCCCCCATCCCCAGCTTGTTATCTCTCTCTTTCTCAAATAAATAGATAAAATCTTAAAAAAAAAAACAAAACATCTCAGAATTGCACACTTTACTTTTTTTATTTTTTTAAGACATCTATTTATTGGGGCGCCTGGGTGGCTCAGTGGGTTAAAGCCTCTCTGCCTTCAGCTCAGGTCATTATCCCAGAGTCTTGGGATCAAGCCCCGCATCGGGCTCTCTGCTCAGCGGGGAGCCTGCTTCTTCCTCTCTCTCTGACTGCTTGTGATCTCTGTCAAATAACTACATAAAATCTTAAAAAAAAAAAAGATATCTATTTACTTATTTGACAGAGAGAGAGCTCACAAGCAGGCAGAGAGGCCTGCGGAGAGAGAGGAGGAAGCAGGCTCCCCGCTGAGCAGAGATCCCAGGATCCCAGGACCCTGGGATCATGACCTGAGCCGAAGGCAGAGGCTTTAACCCATTGAGCCACCCAGGTGCTCCAGAGCTGCACCCTTTAAATGGGTACATTGTATGGTATGTGAGTTCAGTCTCAATACACCTGTTTCTGTAAGAGGCAGCCCAGGGCTAGGAATCTTGACAGACCCAGATTGCAGACCCCGCTCCGCTGCTCGCGGGACACACCACCCTCGCCTGGGCTTGCAATCTTTTTTTTTTTTTTTTTTTTAAAGATTTTATTTACTTATCAGAGAGAGAGAGGGAGAGCGAGCACAGGCAGACAGAGAGGCAGGCAGAGGCAGAGGGAGAAGCAGGCTCCCTGCTGAGCAAGGAGCCCGATGTGGGACTCCATCCCAGGACGCTGGGATCATGACCTGAGCCGAAGGCAGCTGCTTAACCAACTGAGCCACCCAAAACACTGTAGGTGAGAAGTCCCCCAGGAAGGTCGGGCAAGCCCTCCCCTCCAAGCCCCGCCTCTTTGGCTTGATTGACAAGGGTTGCGCTAGAACCTGTCCTCCCCGCTCCCAAGTTCCCGCACGCAAGAGAAACCCAGGGGTCTCCCCATACATTAAAAAGAAAGGAAGTGTTTTGAGGTTGATTATATATATATTGATTATATATATATATATTTGTGTTAAAGAGAGAGCGAGAGGTGGAGCAGGGGAGGAGGAGAGGGAGAGGGAGAGAATCTCTAGCGGACTCCGCACAGAGTGGGATCCCAGGACCCCAATATTATGACCTGAGCCAAAACCCAGAGTTCCACACTTGACTGATCGAGGCATTCAGGAGCTCCTGAGGTTGATTTTGAGAGCAATTTGCAGCTCCTTGACATCAAGAAAAGTATCTTGCTGAGCGGTTAGTCTCTACAAAGAATAAAAGCGTCTTCGGTCCACACAGCCCGTACATGCCCGCACCCCGCGCAAGCCACTATAAGGAGCAGCATTTATACCATTTGACTTTATATCCTTCGTGCATTTAACAGCAGATCCTTTCTGCCCTGAAGTTTTAAAGCCTTTTCTTTTTTCTTTTTTTTCAAGTAGGCTCCACACCCAATGTGGGGCTTGAACTCATGGCTCCAAGAGCAAGCGTCACCAACTCCACACACTGAACCAGCCAGGTGCCCCTTGTTTTTTCTCAGCAGCATTAAGTTCTCTCCATACCTAGATCTCAGTGGGGGCGCCTGGGTGGTTCAGTTGGTTGTGTGACCAGCTCCTGGCTCCAGCTTAGCTCATGATCTCAGGGTCATGATCTCAGGGTTATGATCTCAGGATCATGAGATTGAGCCTGGTGAAGGGCTCCGCACCCACCATGGAATCTGCTTGGGATTCTCTCCCTTTGCCTCTCCCTCTGCCCCTCTCCCGAACTGCATGATCTCTCTCTCTCTCAAATCAATAAAATCTTAAAAAATAAATAAATAAAAGCCAGCCCTCCCTAATGACCCCAGCTGTCTAAAGTCGTCAATTTCGTGTTCTTTTCTTTGCATCATTTCTGTGCCTCCCTGGGAAATTTTGTCCAGCAGGAAGCCAGGTACAGAATCCCAACTGGCAGTCGCAGAAGTACAAGATTCATGAAGGATGGCCTAAACGTTCGCTTTTGAAATTGTTATTATGCAAATATTCCACTTCTTCCTAAAACTCTTCCTACACACAGGAACTCAGAGCTGGTTCCTTCTGCGGGCCTAGGGGAGAATCCGCCCCAGGAGCTCCCAGCTTGGGGGGGGGGGTTGCTGGCCCTGCCAGGTGTTGCTTGGCTGGTCCCAGGGTCACCCCAATCTCTCTGCCTTCATTGTCCCTTGGCTTCTCCCCGAGTGTGTGCGGCCAGCTTTCCCCTTGTGCTGAGTCCATGGGCGACTGTCCCAGGTGCCGTTGTCTTGACCCACCACCTCTGCTATGACCGTATTTCCAAATGTTGAATTGCAAGGTCCTGGGGGTTAGGACTTTCACCATCGCCTGCTTTTCCAGGAGAGGTCGGAGGACACGGAATGACTGGGTTGTAGCTGTGCCTCCCGCTGAAGTATGTGATTCTTATTCTCGACAGGAGGTAGTTTAACCCCCAGGAAGAATCAGGATGCAGTTGGCGCTCCGGGGACACCCCAACTCTCCTCTGGCTCTTTTAGGGACAGATGGGGTCCCTGGGAGGGGCGATGGAGGGCTGAGGACACAGCAGGGAAGCAGGGATCGCAATTGCCCCCCAAAAGGGGGGCTGGGCAGGGGCATCAGGCCCCTGAGGACGGGGCACCCCCGGCTGCTGCAGGACCCTCACAAGGTCAGGGAGGTGCCCTGAGCCCTACATGTGTGACTTGAGCCATCGACCAAAACTGTGCCCCACTCAGCCCCTCCGGAAAGTGGGACCATAACTGTGTCTGACCTCAGGAGGTCGTGGGGAGGGTTTAAGGAGCTTGACTGATGTTCTCCCTTAGAACCAGGGTCAGTGCCACTGGGAGTGGTAGCTGGCTTGGTCAGGGCAGCTGCAGACCCCGTTCAGAGAATTTTCTAGTACAGTGGCTGCCGCCCAGGGTAGTTCAGGGGACACTGGACAATGCGCAGAAACATGTTTGGTTGTGACGACTCAAGGTGAGGGGAGGGCGTGCCCCTGGCTTCTGAAGTTGGAGGCCTGGGGGCTGTGATGCCCAGGACAGCCCCCCACCCCAGAGAACGAGCCGATGCCTGTGTCAAGCCCTCCCAGGCTGGCAAACCCCTATCCGCAGGCCGAACCCGCACCTGCCTCATCTCCTGTAGGCCCCCATGTGACCCTCTTCAGCACGGCTGCTCTGTGCCCACTTCACAGAAAGGGAAACTGACGCTTGCCGGCTTGCCCGGGACCACCTGGGTTTGACTCACAGCCACCCGGGGATCTAAGCCAAGTTCCTGGCTGCTTTTCCCAGGTTTCCCAGGTTTCTAAGAACTCTCCCTCCCCTTCCCTCCACCCAGCGCCCCCCTCCTCCCAGCCTGGTCTGAGAGAAGATCAAAGTGAACCCCCCACCCCCACCCCCACCCCCACGCCCCCGCCTTCCCACCTGCCGCTGGACTGGAGCCACCAGGACATCCGATCCCCAGCAGGGGCTGGGGCAGTTGGGATGCTCTGGGGACATCAAAGTCTGTCCTGGATCTCTCGGGACCCCAAGCCTGTCTCTCTCCTGTTCCTGAGGGCAGGCACTCATCTCTCCTTTCTCACATCCTCTCTCATGGCAGGACGTTCTCTGATCCTCCCCGCAAATCTCACCCCTGCTCTCCCAGGGGCGGGCGTGCTCCGTGCTGCTGTCCCAACCCCCGGGGCCCAGGCCTGCTTCGGAATGGACAGCCCCCATCCCCACCCCCGCCTGACTTCTTACCGGAGTTTCCCAGCTCTCCCTCCCAAGCCTTCCACGGCTCCCCAGGGACCTGGAGGTAACGTCCAGACTCTGCCGGCCATTCAGCCAGCCCTCCCGTGTCTGGTGTCTGACCCCTCCGGCGCCAGCACCCACCGAGGAGGGGCCGCGGCCAGCTCTGTCCCCACTTCTGACTGACTGGGGCTTCACAGTCTCTGGGGCTCCTGCACTGCTCAGCGTGAGGGCCAGATTTGCTGGGTGAGGGAGTCCAGGGGGGAAGGAAGGAAGGAAGGAGGGAAGGACGCAGGTCAGAGGCAGCCTGCCCCCCCCACCCCCAGGCGGGAAGACCCCGAGATATGCTGGTGTTTCTGCCAACCCCCCCCCACTGTGCTGGGTCTGCCCGAGGGATGTCCCCTGTGGGTTCCAGACCCCTGCGGGGGGGCTGGGAAGAGTAAACACGGGGCACCTTTCCTCCTCAGGTGGGCCCTCCCCTGCCCGAGAATAAAGAACTCAGAGATGCTGCCCATCACGAGGGGAGCCCAGTTTGGATCCTGAATCTGCCTCTTGTTCGCCGCGTGCCCTCCGGCAAGGGACTTCTGTAAGAGCCTGTTTTTCTCTGCAAAATGGGCAAGTAGCGGTGTAAGGTCCCCCAGGGACGCGGCCTGAAAGGAGAAGAGAAATGCGAACACAAAGCTTAGGTGAGGGGTGTCCGGCTGGCTCCGATGCGCAGCGTGTGTGACTCTTGATCTCAGGGTCGCAAGTTGGACCCCACCTCGGGGGTAGAGAGGACTGAAATCAATAAATAAGAACTTTAAAAGAATGTTAAAGAAATATAGGCAAGTATTTTTAAACGGCGTGTAGAGCTGAGGCAAGAATTTCTTTATGTCACTTTCACTGCCCCAGAGAAAGGGAGCGGGAGCACGCCCAGCAGGGAGGAAAGAATTGAGATTCTTGTCTCTCCTTATCTCCTCCGAGGCAGTGACCCCTTATCTCCCCGCTCCCCAGCCAGGTTATCATGACCCCGCCCACACCCATTTTTCAGGCTCCTTTTCATTAAAAAAGTGGGCTTTGGGGTGGGTGGTCTGCATCCATGTGGATGTCTGGGCTGAGACCCCGTTGGGCTGTTTGAGCCACTGCTTCTTTTAGTGGGTTCCTGTTTCCCAGTTCCTGCTTGCTCTTTTCAACCTCTCTCCGTGCCCGCCACACAATCCTTGTACAGGTATTTCTTGAGCTCCTGTGTGTGTAACTGATCAGCCCCTGCCTTCATGGGGATCATAGTTCCAGGGGGGACAGGGTCACAGCTAGGGTTGGCGGGGGAGAGCAGATATCAAGATTGTGATGGGGGGCAGCCCAGAGTACTGTATGACTTACACGGGAGGAGGGGGTAATGAGAAAACTCTGGCTGAGACTGTTAAGAGCTAACAATTACCAAAAAAAAAAAAAAAAAAAAAAGCTAGCAATTTTATCAGGTTTTTATTTTAATTTTTTAAAAATTAAAAAACCAAAAATTTAAAAAATTATTTATTGGACACAGAGAGAAAGATCACAAGTAGGCAGAGAGGCAGGCAGAGAGAAAGGGGGAAGCAGGTTCCCCACCCAGCAGAGAGCCCGATGTGGGGCTCGATCCCAGGACCCTGAGATCATGACCTGAGCCGAAGGCAGCGGCTTAACCCACTGAGCCACCCAGGTGCCCCTGTATCACTTTTTTAAAAAAATAAGATTTTATTTTTAAAGGACTCTCTCACCCAATGTTGGGCTGGAACTCAGGACCCTGAGATCAAGAGTCGCACCCTCTATGGGCCCAGCTCCCAGGCGCCCCGTGTGACTTGTAGTAGTGCACATTATACCCATTCTAGATCTGGGAAGACTGAGACCCCACACAGTTAAAGGACTTGTCTGAGCTGGACCAGCTAGGAGGGAGTGGGGCTGGATCTGGACCCCAAGCTTCCGGCTCGGGAGTGCAGGTGTTTAACCGCTGGTGGAGGAGGCGCCCAGGGGTGGGGGACGACTGCGCGCAGGGCGAGGAGGAACTTGAAACCGCTGGTGCCCCAGTGGTGGGCGGACCGTTGGAGGAGAGTGGGGAGGGGTTCTGAGCGCAGGCCTCGGGTGGTGTCGCCTGCACCTGACTCACTGCGCCCCCGAGCGCGCCCTGCCCGCTCTCCGGGCCTGTTGGTCGCCTGTGAAATGGGAGACAGTCGCTCCGCGTCCCTCCCGGCTTGGGTGAGCACACCCACGTGGGGCGTTTGGCACAGTCCGCGATCATTAAATCCCAGCTGGGGTTGTTATGATGATTACCCCCATTATTATCCTTAATAACTAATTAATTGGAACTAATGCGTCCTCTCCGCGTCCGACTGGGTTTCTCCGGGCCGGGAAGGTACCAGGTACCGGACCCCGAGGAGTGGCAGCTCGGGCTCGGAATCCCCCCCCACCTCCTCCGCCCCCAGCCCACCCCGCAAGCCCGCAGCCCACCTCGTCCTCCCCCGTCCACAGAGTAGGCCCCATAAAGCTGCAGGCCGGCCGGGGTGACGCGGGCCCGAAGGCAGGAGTCTGGGTGTGGGCGCCCTTGCGTCGCCCCCGAGCTCGTGAGGGTCCCGCTAACGCCAAGCGGAGCCGTCGGGCGCTAGGACCGTCTCCTCCCGCCCGCGCCCCTAGGCCACGCCCCCCGCCCGATTATTGGCTCTCGGGCCCCGGTGCGCGGCCCCGATTGGTGGAGGCGGCCGCCAGCATTCCCCGCCCCGCCCCGCCCGGGCCTTAGTCTGGGTTCGCGGCCCTGCGGCCGCAGGCGCGCTCGGCCGGGCGGGCTTGGGCGGTGGCGCGGGGACAGGCGGGCGCGGTCGGCTCGCGCGCCGGGGTCCGTCTGTCGCGCGCCAGACCGCCCGGCCCGGGTGCGGAGCGCGGCCATGGGCCCGGGGCCCCCGGCGGCCGGAGCGGGGGCGCCGCCGCAGTCCCTGTCGCTGGCCGCGCGGCTGAGCTACGCCGTGGGCCACTTCCTCAACGACCTGTGCGCGTCCATGTGGTTCACCTACCTGCTGCTCTACCTGCACTCGGTGCGCGCCTACAGCTCGCGCGGCGCCGGCCTGCTGCTGCTGCTCGGCCAGGTGGCCGACGGGCTGTGCACGCCCCTCGTGGGCTACGAGGCCGACCGCGCCGCCGGCCGCTGCGTCCGCTGCGGCCCCCGAAAGGCCTGGCATCTGGTCGGTAAGTCGCGGCCGAGCCTCCTCCCTGCGACTGCCTGACCCCAGGCTTGAGCCTCCCCTCTCCGACTGCCTGTCTCCCCCCGGGACCTTCGCGTTCCGCTTTTGCCTGCCTGCCCCGGGCCCTGAACCTTCCCCCTCTGCCTGCCTGCCCCTGGCCTGAGCCTCCCCGCTCTGCCTGCCTGCCCCTGGCCTGAGCCTCCCCGCTCTGCCTGCCTGCCAGCCCTACTGCCTGAACCTCCCTGTTCGGCTGCTCTGTACCTTTCTATTGCCCCATCCTTGACCTCCTCCATCTGTCTGCTTAACGGCTCTGGACTCCTTCTGTCTGCCACCTGACCACTCATGTGACCTTCCAGTGGCACTTCCCTTTGTTTTTCTGTCTGACTCCCATGGGCATCCCAAGCCCTCTCTGGATTGGGTATGACTGCTGACGCCCCCGCTGTCAGTTGGCCTGGTCCGGCTGGGCTTTTCCATATGTCTGTGTGGGTGACCACCCAGGACAGCTCTGAGTGAGGGGCAGCCTGCTTGGAGCCCCTGCCGTCAGTCTGCCCGTGTCTCCAGTGCCCTCCTGCCTGCCCTCGGCTCCATCACAGGCAACCTGGTGCTTGGGCAGTTTAGGGGAGCTGCGCTAGGGAGCCCAGGCTTGGGGGCCAGGTAAGACCCAAGAGGCAGGGGTCTCCGTGTGTCTGGCTGAGGGGTGGGATCTGCGAAGCTAACACAGGGTCAACCCGTGTTCTGGGGGAGCCGTCAGAACACCTCCGCTGCTGCGGGGAGGAGGCAGGTGCCCCGGGAGCCAGGGTGTCCTGCCCAGTGCGCACCCTTGATAAGGCCTGCCTCCCAGCGCCCCTTCTCTGCCGCCACGGATCCTGGGCCTGGGAGATGAGCCCCAGCCACTTTCTCTGCCATTCCTGCTGGCAGGAGTGCCTGCCGCATCCTGGCGTCGGGGGCCGGCTGGGCATTTCGGGAGGCAGGCCTCGGAATCCTGCCCAGTCCTGTGAATTTTGGGTAGCAGCTTTCTAGAAGGTCGGAGGGGCTGACTGATGGGGGCAGAGACTGGGGAGGCAGTGATCCGCCCTGGGCTCGGTGGGGCAGAGGGCGTTTTTGCAAAGGTGCGGTGGACTTCCAAGTGGCCGGATGTCAGGTTTCTTGGGCACCGGGTCCCTTGAGACTGTAGCCGCCAGGGAGGGAAGCCGGGAGAGAGAGCCTGGCGATCACCTCCTCTGGAAAAACAGATGTGAAAGCTGCCCCCCTTTGGACTGATGTGGGGTGACTTACAGAGCTGCGCCCAGTCCTCAGGGCACTTTTGCTCGTAATAGATAAACTCATGGACAGACACACAGCATAGCTCCGCGGCCTGATAGGTGAGAGAGCCAGGCAGTCTTTTCTCTGGGCCGGGCCGGGGAGACTGACCTCCGCTGAGGGGATGGAGCCAGCTGTGGGAAGGGAGCGGGGCAGCGCACACTGCCCGTGCCCCCAGGCTTGATGGTGTGCCTCTCTCATCCATGGGAGGGTCTTCCTGACCCTGCAGGGAGAATCCGAGTCAGCAAGCAGAGGCAGGAGATAGGCACCCTTGTAGATAAAGAACTGAAGGCTTCGTATTTATGTAAAACAGGCCTGGGGGAAAGGGGCCCCCACCGGCCTCCAAGACCTCCACTGCACCCTGTCTCCACCTCGGGGGGAGCATGTGGGGAGCTCCAGGAGGATCTGTGGAGAGAGGAAGCTGGGGCAGCCCCTCTTGGCCTGATGAGGTGGCTGGAGTGAAAATCATCTTGGAAACGGGGCTCACATCTTTCTTTTGCTCCCAAGTCTATGGGTTCACTTTTCCCCTTAGCAGACCCTTTGGGCTTCCCTGCTCTAGCCCAGAGAGGACCCTTAGAGCCACACATGGATTTTCCTGTGGGATCCGGGCTGGAGCATGTGGCTGGAGTGGGTTTCACAAAGGAGAAGTGGAGGTCTGAGGAAGAGGACATTGGCTTTGGGGTTTTGACGGATGAGTAAGAGTGTAGGAGCGTGTGTGTCAGGGGGGCGTGCCAGCCTGTTGAAACAGCTGTGTAAGTGTGACCTAGCCCAGCTTCGAAGGAAGCTGCTGAGGCAGGAAGTGGCTGAGAGCCATAGGAGTTCCCGCTTTTCTACGTTAACCCTTGGTTCTCATGCTGGCTTTGGGAGGCGGGTATTTCAACGTCCATACTTTCTGGGAACTGCAGCCCAGGAGGCACAGTCGCTTGCCCGAGGTCCCCTGGCCAGGCAATGGTTAACCTGGCCTGGCCAGCTTCGGGGTGGATTCTGGCCAGAGCAGCACATTCTTCTGATCAGAGTCTACATAGTTTGTGCCTGGCCCCGAGGCGCCCCTGGGGCGTCCAGACAGGAGCTCCGGATGCTCCTCCCAGACTCCAGTTCCAGGGAAATCGCAAGGAAGGGTGCTTTTGCTTTCATTTCTCCATGCCAGGACTATGGAGGCGGCCCTAAGGTCTGGGGCATGAGGTCCAGAGCCTGGAGGGAGGAGGGAAGGTCAGCTGCCAGGCCCAGGAGGGAATGGGGGGGTTGCTGAGCTGGGCCTGGCCTGGCAGAGGGAAGGAGCATGGCTCAGGGCCCAGGGGCTCACACACTGAACCTGTGTCCCCATCTGGAAAGTGGGGAGAATAGTAACACCCACCTCTTGGGCCTGTAAGTGGACGACACTAGTATAATCATTCACTTGTCCAAAAGGTAGGCGCCAGGCTCTGTGCTGGTGGCCCGGGCCCCAGAAGTGACCTCGGGAGACTTACCGCCCACCCTCCCAGCGCCCGTCTGGTGGGGGAGGCAGGCAGGAAGCAAGTGGAGACAAAAGAGTCCCTGTGTATACTAAGGCATGTGAGAAGAAAGCCATGTCCAGACTGTGTCCGCACAGGGAGGGGACTGCTGGGGACTGCGGTGGTCAGGGAGGGCTTTTCTGAGGGGGTAGCATTTGGGTCGGGTCCTGAGGCATGCGAGGATGTGAGGGGAGCAGAGGACACATAGCTGGTGCAAAGGCCCTGGGGCAGGACTGAACCTGTGTGGCTGGAGCGGGGGTGGGGGTGGAGGGGCAGGTCGTGCAGGGCCTGTTGGCTGCCCCCACAGACTCGGGCTTCTTCTGAGATATCGGGTTTTTCCAGGAAGAGAACCCCCGCCCCCATGAGCTGGTAGACACTGGGGCTCAGGGAGGGCAGGGTCCACCGTAGCCTGACCCAGCGTCACCTGGCCTCCTGACTGCCTGGAGTGCGGTGGAACGCTTGGCAGGAGCTGGGGGGCGGGCGGAGGTCCAGGCGGGAGGTGGGAAGGGAAGGTGCGCGCATAAACGGCGGGTTTGTGGTGTTTGTGGCGTCGCTGGTATTTGTGGCGGGCAGCGCTCCAGGGGACCCCACAGGTGTTCTGTGCTTCCGTGTCCCCACCTGTCACCAAGGCAGCACCCTGGGGACGCTGATGCTGGCAGGGGGAAGCCCCGTTCTTGTCCTTTCATAGGTCCTGGCCCTGCCTTGTACTTGGAGCACGTGACCTCGGGAACACGACGGCCCGCGGTGTGCCTCAGTTTCCACGTCAGACACTGGGGGCCCCGCTGTCCTCTTGGGCTGCGTGACCTCGAGGCCACCCCAGGTCTCTCTGCCTCGGTTTCCTCATTTGTCACGGGAACCATGGCCTCACCCCCGCTTTGGGACCGTGGGAGGGTCCCCGCCGGTGAGGCCCTGGAGTGTGACCGCCCCCTCCCTCTGCTCACCCACAGGCACCGTCTGTGTCCTGCTGTCCTTCCCCTTCATCTTCAGCCCGTGCCTGGGCTGCGGGGCCGCCACGCCGGAGTGGGCCGCCCTCCTCTACTATGGGCCCTTCGTGGTGGTCTTCCAGTTCGGCTGGGCGGCCACGCAGATCGCCCACCTCAGCCTCATCCCAGAGCTCGCCACCAGTGACCACGAGAAGGTGGAGCTCACGGCCCTCAGGTACGGCCTCCACCCAGCCCTCAGTCCCGGCCCGAAGCGGGAGCCCTTCCGTGCTTGGGCTCAGCCGCGGCGCCCCGGGACGCTGCACCCCCAGCTCCGCCCCAGCTCCCGGGCCTGCCGGGTGGTGTGTTGATCAGCTGTTGCCGCAGTAATGCACGGCCCCAAGCTGGCGGCCTTAGACAGCGTGCCCGTGCGGCTCGTGGTTTCTGTGGGTTATGAGTCTGGCTCAGATCAGCTGTATTCTCTTTTTTCCAAGATTTATTAGAGGGTGGGGGGAGGGGCAGAGACGCGGAGCCCGACACGGGGCTCGATCTTGTGATCTTGAGGCATGACCAGAGCAGAAACCCAAGTCTGATGCTGCCTGCTCTGTCTGGAGGCTCCCATCAGGGCACCCGTTAGGGCTGGGGTCTTAGCGGAGGCTTAGGTTTTCCTAAGGATCTCCTGATGAGGTCTGGCTCACCCAGGACCAACTCCTTTAATGTGAGCTGTAGAATCCCTTTACCTATACCTTTATTCACAGGTCTCCTCCCGTGGGGGAGGGGTTGGACCGGGTGGGACCAGGTCATCTTAGAATTCTGCTTGCCTGGCGTGGAGAGGGTCAGCCTGTTTCCTTGCTTGAGGCACAGACAGGAAGTTCTCCTGGAGAGAATCTAGGAGCACTTATGGAGTGCTGGCTGTGTACAGGAGCATTTCTGGGCCCTTCACGTGGATTTCCACCTTTAATCCTCCTGGCAATCGTCACAGACCCCCTTGCGGGCTTGAGCAGAGTGTCCCCCTGCGGGACGGCGTGCGGTAGGGAA
Organism: Neogale vison; assembly: GCF_020171115.1. NCBI lineage: Eukaryota > Metazoa > Chordata > Mammalia > Carnivora > Mustelidae > Neogale > Neogale vison. Next base: position 222,020,176 of record NC_058096.1, read on the forward strand.
GGGGAAGAGTGGGTCGAGTTCCGGAAGGGCTCGCACAGACGGCTGGAGCTCCAGGAGAGGCCCTGGGGGAGGGGTGCCTGCTACACGTGTGCTCTGCGGCTCTGGTCGTGGTGGCATCTTCACGGGGGGGCCTTGCCGCCCCCACTGCGGCCCGCTGAGCCCGTGCTGCCCAGCCTGGCGTCCTCCCAGCCCTGCCTCTGGGTTCTGCATTACGGCACAGGCACAGCCCGGCGGGGCCAGTGACACCCCTCGGGCCCCGGCCGGTGGCGCCGAGACCAGGCTCCGGGGCACGCTTTCCCGCCAGCCGTGTAGCCTCTTCACTTTGATCTCTGGGGTCTTGTGCTCACTTTCAGAAAGGGAAACTGAGTCCTGGCATGTGATCCAGAGGCTCTGCCCCCACCCGCCAGCCCCTGGAGGGACACTCAGATACTTCTAGACCACAGAGCCCCAGCCCTGTCGGGGCCCAGGGTCCGGGAACCAGGAATTCCAAATCCTGGCTTCCGAGTGCCCCTGGCCGGGGCGGCTGGGCTGTCCGCGTGGCGTTGTGGGGCCACTGTCAGTCATCAGATAACGTGCCGCTGGGGCTCTCCGGGGCCACCCTGTGTTTGGGGGCTGAATGCTCCGCCAGCCGGAGATGCCCCGGGTCCCGTGCCGAAGCCTCCCCCGCCCCCGCCAGGTACGCCTTCACCGTGGCGGCCAACATCGCCGTGTACGGGGCCGCCTGGCTCCTGCTGCACCTGCAGGGCTCCCCGAGCACGGAGGCGGCCCGCGACGTCTCCGACCAGCTGGGGGTCCAGGACGTGCAGGTGTTCCAGGTGAGCGGGGCCCAGGCCGGACACCCCCGCGGCCCTGACCCCGGGGGCTCAGGCCGAGAGCGCTGCCGCTGACCCCTCTCCCGCCCGGCCTCCAGAACCTCTCCCTGTTGGTGATAGGAGTCGGAGCCGTCTTCTCGCTTCTGTTCCACCTGGGCACCCGGGAGGGGCGCCGGGCCCCGGCGGAGGCGCCGGACGAGCACAGCCCGCTGCTGGCCCCCACGACTGCCCGGCCCCTGCTGCTCTGGAAACACTGGCTCCGGGAGCCGGCCTTCTACCAGGTGTGCCGCTGGCCGGGGAGGGGGACGGCGGACACGGGGGCAGACAGTCCCTTTGCGGTCCTCCGGTGGCCACGGCCTGCCCTGCCCGCTGGCCAGGCGGTCACCGCGAGTGGCTCAGGCGCCGCCGCAGGGCTCCCTGGGCCCCCCCGATCCCCGCTGACGCGCGCCCCCGGCTCGCCTGCCGCAGGTGGGTCTGCTGTACATGAGCACGAGGCTCATCGTGAACCTGTCCCAGACCTACATAGCCATGTACCTCACCTACTCCCTCAACCTGCCCAAGGTGAGCTGGGGGGCGGGCCCGGGCCCAGCGCGCCCCGTGCCCCGCCGAGTCCCCCAGCCCGCCGAGCCCACGCTGCTCTGCCCCCGCAGAAGTTCATCGCCACCATCCCGCTGCTGATGTACGTCAGCGGCTTCTGCTCCTCCTTCCTCATGAAGCCGGTCAACAGGAGCATCGGGAGGAACGTGAGTGGCCGGGGCGGGAGGGGGGGGGCCAGAAGTGCAGGCTCCGGACCGGGGCTGTCCCGCGTCTGGCTCCCGCGGGGCTCGGGGCTGCGGTGCTCTTGGACTCGGTGCTGCCCGGGGCAGTGGAGCGCCGGCCGGTGTGGCCAAGAGACGCCGCCCGTCACCATGTTTGATTTTAACGGCCCAGCGGCACCTGGCGTTAGTGCCCGGGCCTCCGGGTCCCCCGGGACCCGAGCGAGGGCACCGCGGGACAGTCCAGCCGGACGCCCTCCCCGTGGCGGCCGGCTGAGGAGCACGCGGACCGGCGGCTCTGACGCCCGCCCCGCTGCCCCCGCAGCTGACCTACTTTGCGGGGCTCCTGGCGATCCTGGCCTTCGCCGCCTGGGTGGCGCTGGCGGACAGGCTGGGCGTGGCCGTGTACGCGGCGGCCGCGCTGCTGGGCATGGGCTGTGCCACCATCCTCGTCACCTCGCTGGCCATGACGGCCGACCTCATCGGCCCCCACACGGTGAGGCGGAGCGGCGGGAGGGGGCGGGGGCTGGGGTCCGGGCCGCGGATGCTGAGCCCCCGCTCTTGTATCCCAGCACAGCGGAGCCTTCGTGTACGGGGCCATGAGCTTCTCGGATAAAGTGGCCAACGGGCTGGCCGTCATGGCCATCCAGAGCCTGTACCCCTGCTCGTGAGTGCCGCTCGTTTGTTCACAGGGGAGCGTGCCGGGGCTGCGCGCCCGTCAGGCCCTGCCCCGGGTCTGGGGGTTTGGCCCGGACAGAGGACAGCGCGCGGGCGGGCCTCGCACACTGGGGCCCCACTTGTTCCTGACCTGGGGCACCCCGCCAGCTGCTGTACGCCGGGGACACGGCGTCCGGATGTACCGGGGCAGTGGGAGTGGGCAGGGCCGGGCAGAGCCGGGATCTGCTCAGACCCTCAGAACCTAGTTCTAGACCCAGATGGTTCTAGACCACTGAGTGGAGACTCGTAGAAGCCTGGGGTCTGGGAACAAAAGCCCATCTGCTCCTCTGTCCCCAGGGGCCTGGGGGCAACACCAGCTACTTTCATAAGCACAGAACCTTGTGACCCAAACCAGTGGCGAGGGGGTGTAGGAAACACCACTTACGGAGACCAGTCTGGGGCAAGAGGTCAGGGAGAGCTTCCTTGAGGAGGTGACATTGGACCTGAGACCTGTCAGGGAGTTCCAAGCAAATGGGGAGGAACCACCCTACCAAGGTCCTGTGGCAGGACCGGGCTCGGTGTCGGAGGAAAGCGTGTGGGGAAGGCCCGCGCGGTTGGAGCACGGAGGGGATGGGGCAGGTGTGCAGGGCCTCGGGGGCCCCGGGGACGGTGGTGGTCCAGGCAGGTGGTGGTGATGGGGCCGGACCCGCATGAGACAGAGGAGAGGAGAGGAGGGGCAGATGTGGGTAGGGGCGGGGGTGGAGGGGGATCCCCCGGTTCTGGTGGCCCAGTAGCTGAGCGGGAGGTCCACGCTGGAGGGTCCAGACAGAGGGTGACGCCCCCGCCTCTCCCCTCCCCCACAGCTTGGAGATCTGCTGCAGGGCCTGCATGGGCTTCTACCGCTGGGTGATGGTGGCCGCCACGGGCGGCGTAGGCGTGGCCGCTACCCTCTGTCTGTGCAGCCTCTTCCTCTGGCCCATCCGCCTGCGGAGCTGTGAGTCCGAGCTGCGCCCCACCCCCAGGGACCAGGGGCTGGCGGGGTAGGCCCACAGCAGCCCCCCCGCACTGACTGCACCCCCGCCCCCTTGTTCTGCAGGGGACCCTGGAGCCCAGCCCTGATGCCACACGCGCCTCAGTCGCCGTCCTGTGAACGTGAACTCGGTTCCAGGCCCCGCGGAGGCCGGGAGCAGCCCTCCCTCCGTGCTGTCCCTCCCTGCCATCCCTGCCCCCACCCTTGCTGGCTGCGGGGAGGTGGGGGGGACGGTCAGGATCCCAGACATGGAGGTGAGCCCTCTGGGATCCAGGCGCGCGCCTGGCTCACCCCTCACCCCGGGCTCGGCTGTGGTTTCCTACGTGCCGCCAGGTCCCCTCGGCCATGGTGCGGTCCCTGGGCCTGACGGGAACCTCAGGCGGGGGTGGGGAGGAGCAAGTCCCATGCCCTGCGCCCAGGCTGCTGCTGGCCACGAATAAAGAGCCACCCGTGGGTGAGGGCCGTGGCCTCAGCTGTGTCCCCGGAGTCCAGAGTGGGGAGAGGGCCGCTGAGACGCCCTGAGTCGGCCTGCCTCTGGCCCAAGTTTGGGTCACCGGGGTGTTGGCAGGTGGCTGGACCACGCAGGGTCCCCAGGGTCCCCGAAGGTGGAGGGGTGCACCGAGGGGGCTGCAGAGGGTGGCGTGGGCAGCATGAACTTTATCAGCGGATGGGTGTGTACACGGGTGGGGGCCGCTGGTTGGTGGAGGGGCGGTAGGGTTCCAGGTCCCACTGCCTGTGGCTCTGCGTGGTGTAGCGCGGGCGCTGGGGCGCCGACAGGAGCGGCACGTAGTCAGACCCCTGCCATGGCGGCTCCGTCTGGTACTGGTGCCTGGTGACCACTGTGGGGCCAGGACCCAGGTCACCTCCTGTCCCCGGCCACTCTGAACCCCAGCCGAGGTGGCCTTGGTCCCCCCGACCGCCTCCGCTCCTCACCGTATTCCTTGCCCCGGAAGGGTCTGTCTGTCCACAGCGCGCTCCCCCACCGCGTGCTGGGGACCCTGTACTGGGCAGGGAGGACGGGGTCGTACCAGGCGGTCTCCCGGAGGCGCTGGGTGTAGGCTGTTGGGGGAAGGGGCGGGGTAGGTCATCTGTGGCCCTGGCCCTCCCCTTGGGGCTGGGAGGGGTGGGGGTGGGTGGGGCAGGCCGGGCCAAGCACTCACCGGAGGGCATGCTTCGCTCCCGGTGGCTGTGACAGCCGTGCCAGCGGGCATAGGCCTCCCGGTATGGGCTGTCCAGGGCCCGCGGGAGCGTGTACCAGGCTTCCCGAGACTCAGAGTTGGTCAGGCCGGTGTACCACGGCTGGCCCGCGGCGTCACGTCCCATGGGGGCGTACTTCCAGCGCACTGCCTGCCTGATGGCCGGTGTCCAGCGGGGACCCTCCAGGGACAGATAGTCATCGCTGGGGGGGTGAGGGCAGCGGAGGCTGAGCCTGGGGGCCTCCCCTGCCCCACACTGCCGGCACGTGCAGCCCTGGCCCTGGCAGGCAGAGGAGTGCGGGCACGGAGTCCTGTGGCCTGCTTCCCTCCAACCCCCACCCCCGAGCCCCGCATTAAACTTCTCCTTGGTCAGCACTTCTGGTCCATCCCCCAGGGACCCGGGGTGGCGGGGGAGCGTGCGCCCACAGCAGGAGGCCTCTGCTGCCAGACCCGTCCTAGGCAGGGCACTAGGACGGCCTCCCGAGGAGGCAGCAGCTGTCCAGGGCCGGTGGGCGTCCAGAGGCCCTGGGGCAGCCAGGACCAGTGTAGGGAACGGGACCGCGGTGCAGAGATGGGAGTGCCTGGTGGTGCAGTCGGGGGAGCGTGAGTTTGAGCCCCGTGCTGGGTGTGGAGAGAACTCGGAAATAAAACCTGAAAATCAAGTCGCTGTGTGGTGCTGTTAAAACTGACACGGAAAACCCCAGAAGTGGCAAGGAAAGCTGAGAAGTGAAAGACACCCCCAGAGCTGCTCAAGCCGCAGGGACCTCGTCGGGCAGAAACCTCACTGGCCGTTCCTCTCCCGGAAGGCCTGCCGGGAGCACCACCGCCCTGCAGAGGGTCCAGCAGGGCCTTCGCCCCGGCGGTTGGGGCCGCTGCTGACCACAGGCTCTTTGGACCTGTGCCTTGCGTGGCCCAGAGATCACGGAAAACTGGAAACCCACACGTCTCCCTGAGGGCGAGGTGAGCGTGGAAGGTTCTGGAACATGGGTCTTGGGAACCTGACACACACTGGCTTTGCCAAGCGCCCACAATCCTGGGTCCCGTCCTAGCAAAGGGAATACTTCTGAGCCCCGACGTGCACAGCATTTGTGAAATGCAAGGCCGCCAGTCTACTGGGATAGTGGAAGGTGGGCCTCTGGGAGCAGCAGGTCAGACCTGGAAGAAACCCCAGTCGATGCCTGCTCGGTCCACGATCCAGAGCCTTCCTGCCCTTTAAGAGAGCGCACGTGTGCCCCCGGCCCCCGCACCCCACCCCGGAGCGGGCACTGCACAGGACGGACGTGTGGCGGTGTGGCCCAGGGGCACACCCCGGTCTTCCTACAGCTGCACAGCCCCCCGCTTGGTGCCTTAGCCAGTCCGCCGGGGTGAGAGAGCTCCCCAAATCCACGCCCTCCTGGTCTCAAGCACCCCCCTGGGGATCTCAGCAGACACTGTTGCTAAGCTGTGCGCCTCAGGCTGGGCTGGCCCTCGTGTGGGGCCTGGTGTCCTTGGAAGGGGAGCCTGGACACAGAGAAGGCCATGTGACACCGGGGCAGAGATCGAGGTGACCTGTCCTCAGGGGGTGCCGAGGACAGCCAGAAAGGCGCTAGAACAGGAGGCCCAGCAGAGCTGCTCCCTCAGGCCCCGGAAGGAACCAGCCCTGCAGACCCCCTTGATCTCTGGCTTCCGGCTTCCAGACCCGGGAGAGAGTGGATCTCGGTGGTTTAGGGTCACAGAAGCCCGGCCTGGCTCTGTGAGACCCGCTGCGGGCGACTCCTGGGGAGACCCAGTCAGCTCCGGGCTGTGCCCGTGCCCGTGCCCGCAGCGGACCCCCGGCCGGCGGTGCTCACGCACACCCTGCTCTGGCCGCAGGCGGGGAGGGCAGTACCAGGGCAGGCGGGGGCAGGAGGTGTGGGGAGCAGCCGGTCAGGACGGGGTCAGGACGGGGCAAGGTGAGGGTAGAGCACCGAGGTGCCTGGACTGAAGAGGAAACACGAGAAGCCAGACCGAATGCCTCGAGGCCTGGGACACAGAGGCGGCACGTGGGGCCGTGGGGGGCACTCACCTGAACAGAGGTGCTGGGAAATCTGTTTCGAGGGTCCCCCGGGGGACATAGGGCCGGGCAGCCTCCCGCCGCAGGGTCTGCATGTCTGCCTCTGGGTCCCCAGGGGCTCATGCCTAGAAGGCCTGTGGGGCCATTGTTGACAGCGACAAAGGCTACCCTCGGTGTCCCGGCAACAGTACTGGCCAGCGCTGGTCCCCGTCCAGACCGCCCCCCCCCCCAGCAGAGGCCTGCCGCAGGTGCCAGGCAGGGGCTCCCACCTCTTCCCCTTCAGGCCCCTCAGAACAGCCCACCGGGGGCGCCCCGGGCCGCTCCCTTGGGCACACCCTTCCAGGAGCTCCGGCTGGGACCCCACATTCCCAGCCGCCCCTTCTCTGCTTCTGGGATACGTTCGGAGCTGGACGTGCGGGCACACGCCGCAGCTCGGCTCGCAGCCCTCAGCTGCACGAGGGACACACGGACCACGGTCCCTCAGGCGCGGGAGCGTCCTGTGGCCACGAGCAGCACCAAGGCGCCCCCACACACAGCCCCAGGGACGGACCCCGCGCCCACGGCGCACAGGGAGGGAACCAGACACAGGAGGCCCCACGGTGTAAATCCATTTATGTGACACGCCCAGACCAGGCTCCTCCACGGACGGGAAGGGGCTCGCGGGGGGCCAAGGGCTGGGAGGGTGAGCGGGGAGTGACGGCGGACGGGGTTGCTTTTGGGGTCATGGAACGTTCACAGACGGTGGCAGCACAACCTCACAAACGTACTAAAAATCGCTGAATTACACGCGTTAAGATGGTAAACTGTGTGTTCCGTGTATTTCATCGCAGTAACGAGGAACAAGAACACCCAGACCTGCCCACCCCTCGCTTGCACCTGCTCCTGGTGGCCTGGGCCACGTCTCCTCCAGGCCCTGTGCTGGGTCTCACGGCCACCCGCTTCCTTCCCTCTCAGCCACACACACCCAGGGCTCCCGCCGCCTCCCGTCTTCCCCGCAGCCCCCAGCCGGCAGCCCCTGCCCGTGCCTCCCCCACGCCGCACCGGAGCCTCCGCCACCAGCGCCACCCGCACCAGGGGCTCCCTGCTCTCCAGGCCCGTCTGGGGCTCGGGGTTCCAGGGTGCCCTTCCCCAGGGCCTCCCGCCACCTGCCCCCGGTCCCACCACACGTGCTCCTCGCTGCCCACCACAACCAGCTGTGCCGCAGTCGGGGCTCTGGTCCCCGCTGCCCCGGACAGGGCTCCTCATCTGCAGGCAGGGACCTCGGGGCTGGCGAGCTGCTCACTGTAGGGGGCTCGCCCAGCTTCTCAGGAGCCCCTGACCTGCCACGTCCTGCTGGAGTCCCCACTCCTCTGGCCTGGCTTTTCCTCCAGGCCCGACTCTCTGCTCCCCTCAACCGCTTCCAAGGCCCTCTCTTCTACAGCCCTCACGGCGTCGTCGGCCCCGTTCCTGCTGCCCCCCCATGGCTGTGCCTCACCCCCCACTACCACTAATCCCCTTTCCCTTCCCTTACGAAAGCTACATTCAAGGATCCACAGAAACAAATCTTGCCTCCCGTGTGAGATGCTGGGCCAGCGAGGGCACCCATCGGCCTCAGTCTCCCTGGCGGTCAGGGGAGGAGGCAGCAACGCCTAGCCCGCCCGAGAGCTGCTGCGGGGCCCCTCAACCCAGCACCCCCGTCCTCATCTGCTCGCTCCCCTGCCCCAGCCCACCCCCTGCCCCACCGCAGCCGGCCTTGTGCACGCACGGACTGCACTCCTGCCCTCTCCCCCTCCAGAGGGCAACCAGGCAGTTCCTTCCCCACAGCAGGGCCACACCCTCGCTGGGCCACAAGGACTGGCCATACCCCTGTCCTCAGCCCCAGGGGACTCTGAATTTGGGGTTACCGGCACCTCCTGCGGACGGCCTGTGAGTCTCTCCATAACCAGCTCCCCCAGGGCGAGCCGCCTGCCCCCTGCGTGCGACAACTGGACACCCCAGCTGGGGACCAGCCGGCCAGCCAGCCAGGGCAGGAACCCACAACTGGTCGAATGACGACGATGCTGTGTCACAAGAAACAGGGCTCGCCCTGCACTAGGCGCCCCTCCGTCCCCTGCCCTGCCCTCAGCCCCAGGCAGACCCGCGCCCCGCCATCCCAACTCCCTGGTGCGGGGCCGAGCGGGGGCGGCCCCACGGGCACCGCAGCTCCCGGGCTCCTGCAACTGCCCAAGGTGAGCGCGGGGCTGAGTCAGGCCTGGTTTCTTAAACACTCCCACAAAACTAAGAAGTCGACCCATCAAAACACACACATCTATGTACACGGTCCCTCGTCTGCCCCGCGGCAGGCAGATGTGGCTCAGGGCCCGGGAGGCGGGCGCCCACCACTCCCCACCGGTTCAGGCGGGCTCCGCTGAGAGCGGTGAGCGCCGCCCCCCACGGTGGGTAGTGGGTGAGCCACTGCTGCCCCCTCCAGCCTTAAACTTTCCTGGGACCAAGCTGCAAAGACACAGAAGCAAATCCAAAGAGCCACAAGTACGTATATACACGTGCATACACACAGCCAACGGAGCGGAGGCACAAGGCCATGGGGACCTGGAGGGGCTCTGCCCCACCCCATCCACTCTGCAGCGCCTGGGAGCCGAGGGGGCGCGGGGGGGGGGCGCTGCTGACGCCCTGACCACACCCAGGCCCTCCCTTCCTCATTCCCGGGCTCCTGGTCTGGAGATGAGGCAGGAGGGGACGGGCCCATGTGCAGCTGGACACAGACCAGAGAACCATAGGGTGGGCTGGGGGAGGCTCAGGAAGTTTCTGGAAGGACCTATGGGTGCCTCCTCCCTGGCTGCCCCAATGGCATAGACGGACAGGACTCGATGGGGTGGCCTGGGGGAAGGGGAACGGGCTGCGGAGCAGGAGCCAGACGCCCAGAGGACACAGCCTCTGGGGTCGAGTCTGCCCTTGGGTCACCCTGACCGGCCGCCCAGCAGGCCACAAACACCCGAGTCCGGCTTGGGGATGAAACAGGGCCGTGACCCCGTCAGCAACAAGGACGGTGCGGGATCAGGGCACGCACAACGCAGCGAGCAGCCCTGACTCGTTCTCCTCAGACAACAAGTCCGGCTGCTGATGGCCGCCTTCGGCCCGGACACTGCCCGGGGCCCGCTCCAGATGTGGCGCCATGTCCCCGAGAGAAGTCAGCGGCACGGACGCCGGGGCAAGGGCAGCCGTGTTGACTGCAGAGAAACCCGTCAGATGTCTGTCCCTCTGCTCCGTGGGCCGACCCCGGCCGTCCGCCCGGCCCCAGCGGACCGGCCTGGCGTCCCGCCGTCTGTCCCGCAGGCGTGAGTGGCGATGGCAGCGGCGAGCACGTACTTCTCGGAGGAGCACGCGGCCCCGGCGATGCCGCGGCGGACGGAGACGGAAGCAGGCTGGGTCCCAGGAGGCGTCCATCGTGCTCCCAGCAGAGCAGCCCAACAGATGGTCCCCGCCGGGGCCCCCTCTCCTGCTGGGGCCCGGCCACGTCCCCGCCCCAAACACCAGCTGCCAGGGTTCGCAATCAGGCTTTAATGAGAATCTTCGGGGTCCTCCAGGCCCGACTCCCCGCCCGCCCCGGCTGCGTCCTCTGGGGACTGTGTGCTGGGGAGGGGAGGGTCCATGCACGCTGACGAGAGGTGGGACTCTGCCGACCCGGACGGTGAGGCCCGAGACTTTACCGGATCCTGGTGAAGAGGTTGAGGACTGACACAGACTCCTGCGGGGCACACGGGACAGAGCGCTCAGCCGCAGCCCCTGCGGCGGCCTCCCCGGTGATCGAGGGCCGCTGGGCCAGACCACTGGGGCCGGGCCCCCGGCAGCACCAGCGCGAGAAGGGACTTCTGCCTGGAGGGCATGCAAGGCTTCGGGCCAGGGGAGCCTGTGGGCACCGTGCCCAGCACCCTGAGGCGTGTAGGGGAGCGAGGCTCTGAGCACCTTGGGCCATATGGCCTGGGCTGTGTGGCCATACGGGAGCAGAAAGGGGACATGGGGGGTCCCAGAGGAGACCAGAGCTGACGGGGTAAACGGGGCTGGCCGGGTGACTCGTCGGGGGGGGGCCCGGGACGCGTGGGGGGACGCGCGTGGGGGATGCGCGTGGGGGAACATCTGGCACTGATACCGACCCACTTTACCTTTGTCGAACGGGTTTTGCTAAAGACGTTCCAGAACCGCAGGGTTTCGTCCCCAGCACCAGTGACTATGGCCTCTCCGTCAGGGGACATGGCCTGAGGAAGCAGACAGACCCCCCCCCTTGGCCTTATGCCCCCTAGGCAGCCCTACTCGGACAGAGCTGCTTGGATGCGGCCAAGGGCCGGGGGGCCGGGGGGCATGGTGGGGCAGGCCCCATGGAGGCCGCTGGCCTGTATGGGGAAGACCTGAGGTGGGCTGGCAGAGCCACGGTTAGAGCATCGTGGTGAGGACACACGGCCGCCCCCCACCTGCCTCAAGGACAGACACACTGCTCCGTACACTCAGATAAATGATGTGTGGGTTTAAGCACACAACGTTTTCTTCCGCAAAGAAAAAAAACCGAGCACATCTGGAGAGAGGGATCCTTTCTCCGAGCCAGCGCGCATGGCAGTCCGGTGAAACGTTCAGGGACCAGCGAGCGCCGGGACCCAGTTACCGGCGGAGGCTCTCTGTGCGCGCGCGGACACACGGCTGAGCGGAGGAAGGCCAGGGGACACGGAGGCACGGGCTGCACACCGCCTCTCGGGGGCACGGGGCAGTGGTGTTCTTCCAGACCCCGGGCGGGGCACACTCACCAGGTACAGGACCCTGTAGGAGTGCCCGGTCAGCTTCGCCACCTGCGTCAGGGACGGGTACTTCCAGACCAGGATCTGGTTCTGTGAGTAGCCGTGCGTGCTCACCTGGGGGGGGCAGAGAGGGTGTTGCCGGGACTCAGGCCCCCCCTTCTGCAAGCCTGGGGCTCAGACGCGAGCGGTGCAGCGCACCCACCCCAGGAGGCATCTCGGGCTTGCCAGGCAAGGCACAGAGGCCGCGCGTGACGGCCCTTGCTCCCCGCGCTCCAGGAAACAGCCGACTGAGCTCCCGGAGCGGAGCCCTGGGCTCTGAAGGCCTTCCGGCACCGAGGCAGGAGGCGTGCGCGTGGCCCCGTACTCACCAGCTCGTTGGCGTGCTTGGACCAGGCCAGGTTGCACACCTGCGAGCCCGTGTCGATGCACTGCAGCGGCTGCCCTGTGAGCGTGTTCCAGAAGCGGATGCAGCGGTCGGCCGTGCCGCCGCCGGACGCCAGAAGCCCGTGCTGGTGCGGGGACCAGGCGATGGCCTTCACGGCCGCCAGGTGCTCCGTGTACTGCTGCACGGGGCTCAGGCTCGAGTGGTTCCAGACCAGCAGCTGTGGGGGCAGAGGCCGTGAGGCCCCTGACTCCGCCCAGCACCCCGCCCCGCCGCGGCAGCACCCGCATCGCCGTTCCCTGCGGTGGAAGGCACAGCCTGAGCCATGAGAGCAGGGGCCCCAGGGCACCTACCTTGTTGTCGTTGCCCCCTGAGGCGAGGAGCTGGTGGTCCGTGGACCACTTGAGTCCACACACCTCCTGCCGGTGGCCCTGTAGCCGCCGCTCGGCCTGCAGGGGCGGCGTCCGGATGTCCCTCTGCAGGATCATGCGGTCGCGGCTCCCGGATGACAGCTGGTCAGCGTTCCAGGCCAGCGCCCCTGTGGGCCGGGCAGAGGGCAAGGGAGGCTGAGGCCTGGCCCCCCAGGAATCACACTTGTCCCCCAGGGACCGGGTGGCTCCTCACCGACGCGGGCCGTGTGGCCCTCCAGCATGGACAGCTTCTTTCCCGCAGCCGCGTCCCAGATCTGCACGAAGCCCTTGTGCGTGCCGACGGCCACCAGGTTCCCCTAGGACCGATCACACAGGGAAGGGAGTGGGCGTCAGGCGCTGACTCTCCTCTCCCTCCAGGGGAGGTGCCACTTCTCTGCGAGTCCCTCTGGGCCAGGAGGACGGCCATCCTCAGAACCCGCTGGGAAAATGGCCACACAAGCACTCTACCGACGCGCCAAGCATCCGTGTGCTTCCGCGTGTGGCTTCCGTGCCAGCTGCGGCAGTGAGGAGGGCAGTCTGCAGGGGACCATGTCTGGCCTCGTATCTCTGGGGAGGAGTAACCATCTCGACCAGGCTGGGGACAGGCAGGAGTGCCGAGGCCGTTCCCCGAGCTTAGACCAAGTGTCCGCCAAGCTGGGGCCCGGCCCTCGTGGGTCTCTGGAGACCCCGCAGCATGGTGTAGGCCCCCCCCACCCCGCGAGACCGGGTCACATCTCCCCCGTGCCAGCCCTGCCTAGCTGGGGTCCGGGATCACGTACTGACCCGTTCAGACCAGCCCACAGATGTCACCGAGTCCCCTTCCACGGAGAGGTCGCAGAGCCGGGTCACCTGGGGGAGAGGGGAAGCGGCTGGTGTGAGCGGACGCGCTGCCCGCCTGGCCTCCGAGGCCCGCCCCATCCGTTCATCCCCGTCTGTCCCCGTTCATTCGCTCCGGGACACCTCAGGTCCGTGCCCAAGGGTGTGGAGACTGAGAGCCGGGGCTCAGGAGGCTGCACGCTGGGAGGGACACACACCAGCATGGAGACGACAGTGTGCACAGAGCCCGGACCAGGGGATGGGGCTGGGGGAGCTCGCGGGACCAGGGCGCCGTGCGGCAGGCACAGGCCACAGGCTGCCAGGAGCACAGGGGCAGCCCTTTCTGAGGCGGCTTCACGTGCCTCGTTTGGAACCCGTCTGCGTTTTATTCCCGAAGACGGCCCGCCCCAAGCTCACCAGCGTCCTGCCTAGCAGGCCCTGAACCCTGGCACTCCTCGGGTGGCCCCCTCAGCAGGGCCGGGGAGCTCGGTCCCGCGGCCCCCACGCCCGCCCCCACGCGCGCAGCGGGGCCACCTGGCTGGTGCAGGCGCTCCACAGGTACACGCAGGTGCCCAGCCCCACGCTGAGCACATTGAGGGACGACCAGTCCACCAGGTTCAGGTAGAAGTCGTCCTGCAGCTCCGGGGCGTCCAGGACCTTGAAGGGGATCTTGGAGATCTTGCGGGTGGGTTTCCGCGGCGACCGCAGCAGCTTCTGACTGCAGGGAGGGAGAGCCGCCCCCCCGCCCTCAAGCAGCCGCAGTCTCCTCTCCCCTGCAGCCCTACACGCCCCCTCCCCGCCCGACGGGTCGCAGGGTCGCGTCCGCTCATCTGGCTCATCTGGCCCCGCTTTCTGCCGCCCACGTGATCCCAAGGCTACGGACAACCCCGCGGCCGTCTCCCTGGGCTCTGACAGCCACACCAGGCCCTCCGCCTAGCACCTCCTCAGGCACCTTCCCTGACTTCCCTGCTGGGCCTAAAGCCGCTGAGCCTGCAGAGTGTCCCCAGCGCGGGAGGCCCCCTGAGCCTCTCCTGCACCCCGAGCACAGGTCTTGGACCAACCCTGCCTCCCAGGCGGCACGTGGCTGCCAGCCCAGCCCTGTCCCAGCCCCATCCCTGTGCACAGGCCCAGACTCACCTCTTGTTGCTGACTGGGGACAAGGAGTAGGGAGACACGTCATTGCCATCGTCAGGGCTGGCGCGCTTGGTGCTGAGGGAATACTGGAGGCGGGGTTGGGGGGGGGACCCAGTGAGCACAGCCTCAGCCCGAGCTCAGGGAGCTCCCGCCCGAAGCCCCGGCGCCCCCCACGCTGCTGGAGGCCGGGCAGGCATGCAGGGTGTGCACAGAACCCGGATGAGCTCTGGGGAGAGGGATTCCGAAAAGTAAACCAGGCCTCAGGCCTGAGGCATTGTCTGGACAGTGACTTGCCTGTGTTAGCCTCCCCACTGTCCCCACGGCCACCAGCCCCCTGGCCATCTCTCGGGAGACCCAAGCCAGGCTCTTCTAGTTCTTGCCGGGGCCACCCTGAGGTTCGGGACCGTGCACTTGGCCCCTGCCCCAGCTCTGCCTTCACGGCAGCAAGAGAGCAAAGCCTTGGCTCGTGGCATGGGGCCACGTGTCTGCCCGGCTGGGTGCAGGAGGGCCGAGCGGGGACCGAGCCAGGACCGAGCCAGGTGGCCCGGCGTGGGCCGCGGGTGGGGAGGGGCCGCAGGCTCACCGTGAACAGGCCCTTCTTCTCAGGCGTGGAAGGCTGCAGCCTGCGGTCCTCTGTCTGCGGGTCCTGGACCTTCTCGATGCCGGCTCCCAGCAGCTCGTTCTTCAGCAAGGCAGAGTAGGCTAGGCCGTCTGCGGACAGCAGGCTCCGTGAGCCACGGAGGGGCAGGGGGGTCGGGGGGATGGACGTGGGGGCAGAGGTGCGGGTGGCCTGACTCCTGACCTTTGCCGTTGTCTGAGGTGGCATCCTTGGCTTTCCGGTTTTGGCTGGGGGACTTCTCATTCTCCTGCGGGAGAGGGGTGGGGGGAGGCAGGGGCAGCTGGAGCGAGCCTCCGGGGCCCCTGCTCCCCCCGGCCCCAGCCCCGGCCGCCGCCCTCTGGGCAGCCCCTCACATTGATCCTGTGGAAATTCACGCTCCAGTTGGCACCGGCCCTGGAGGGGATGAAGCGGTCCCCGTGCTTGCTGGGAGAGGACACGGGAGAGTTGGCCGGCGTCAGGGTTCGCCGCATCTCGGCGACCTGCAAGGATGGTAGGCGGCGCAGGTGCCTCAGAGCCCGCCGCGCGCAGGGCCGAGGCCGGCTTCCCTGCACTTGGCCTCTGGTCACTGAGCCAGGGCATCGGTTCTAGAAATCCGGGTGGCAGCAGTGAGCCGGTGAGCGAGCCACGGGCTGGGGCTGGCCTCCCTGTTCCTGTCCCCCAAAAGGACACGCTGAAGCTCTAACCCGGCACCGGGATATGACCTTACTCAGACGCAGCATCTTCGCAGGTATAAGCCAGTTAAGATGGCCACGCTGGAGTGGGACAGGCCCCAAGTCCATGCCCGTGTCCTCCTAAGAGCCAGAGATGCTGACACACAGCGAAGGGGACACGAAGACAAGGCAGAGACGGGGGGGCTGGCCCTGAAACCAGGGACTGCCGGCCACACCAGGAGTCCTAGGAAGGACTCCCCCACAGGGCCCCCAGAAGGAGCGTGGCCCCGAGACACCAGGGGCTGAGGCCTCGACAGCCTGCGGAGCTTGGAGAGCGCAGAGAGGAGCAGCGAGCACGGCCTGCGACGCGTCAGGAGCCCGGGACACAGGCAGCATGGCGGACCGGCTGGGGTACAGGGAAGAGGCACCCCCAAACCTGCTGGCTTCCAGCAGATAAGGACCGGGCTCCCTCATGCCACCATCACACCTGTGCGTGGTCAGGGCAGTCCACAGGTCTGAGACACTGGGCCCCTTGCCTCCCTCTCTGGAAACGGAGAGCACCTCCCCCGTCCCCCTCCTCAGCCCTGAGTGTGGCCCCACGGGAACAGGGGTCGGGAAGCTTGATGGTCCATGAGGTTCCAGCAGCAGGAAGGGCCGGGAAGCGGGAGGAGGGGAACTCCCTGGTGTGGCTGTGCCCCTCCCCCGCCCAACACCCCCACCCCCCTCCGTCCTCTAGGAGGTGGAGCCAGGGGCTCACCGCAGTCCCCGCCCCAAGCCCCGCATGGAGCCAGGCCAGTGCCAAGCCAGTGCCAGGCCCGTGCTGGCTGCGGTGGGGCGCCGGGAACTCACGCCGGGCATGGTGTTCTCATTCTGAACGACGATCTGCCGGAGGAGACGCCGCTCGTAGTCCTGGTCCATGGCGACACAGGGCAGGCCCAGCCCGCCGGCCGAGGTCAGCTGGCCAAGGTCAGCCTGGGGCAGGAAGGGCAAGACCAGGATCAGCACCACTGGCAGCAGCCCCTGCCACTGTCTGGTGGCCGCGGGGAACTCCGCGGTGACGGCCGGGACCCCCACCACGTGGAGGGCCTCCCTCCGAGACACTGAGGTAGGGGCCTGGTGCACCCACAGGCTATGGAGGCCCCAGGGGGTTGGGACGGGGAGGACCGGGGCTCTCCCCCGGCCTTTGTCCTGGTTAGTGCAAGTCTCTCTTCTGTCTCTGGGTCATGGAGCTCGCCCCATGGCCACCCCTCCAAGCCATGCAGCCCACCACGCCACGCTGCTTCCTGCTTCAGACCCTCTGAGGCCACAAGCTGCCCCCCCGACCACACCCAGCCCTGAGATGGGGGGCTGGAAGGTCTCAAGTGGTCCCAGCACGGGTTCCTCCCTGAACAGGGAAGCCTCTGTGTCCCAGAGCAAGACTGGGGTGGGGGGCACAGTCCTTACCCTGCTGGCCTGTGTGCACAGCGGGCGGGGCTCAACAGCGCCACGTGGCAGAGCTCACACCCACTTCCCACTGTGCTCAACTCCGCTGGGAAGACTTCTCTCAGAAGACTTCTCGGAAGAGGAGTGAGAAGAGAGGAGGCAGCCGAAGAATGTTCTAGAAGGAGGAGCACATGGAGGGAAGAAAGGGCTGAGCGCTGTCCAGCAGAAGGGGGAGCCGGCGGCCACCTCCGGGAGGAGGGTGCTCCTCACCACCGGGCCACAGGCCAGCCCCCTGCAGCGACTGCTTCCAGAAACCACTGCGCAACGTTTGCCAGCCGTGCCTCCCCTGGGGGCTGTGCAGAGCCTCGAGGAGGCCGGAGCAAGGATGTGGGGGACAGAGCCCAGCACAGGGACTGCTCAGAGGATGAGAGCTTCCTGCGGCGCCCACTTCCAGCCGGACTCCCTAAGTCAGCGTCCCCACTACTCCGGCGGGAGGCCTGCGGCCATGACAGGGAAGGACCAACTGAAAAGCAGAAACCGGCCCAAAGCTCGAAGTTTATGAGTTCTGAAGTGCAGCACCCTGCGGAGGTCCACAGCTGCGCTTAAGGAAAAAATCACAGTAAGAGACACGCACATAAGACGGAGCGTCGGGGGCACCTGGGGAGGGGGCTCAGGGGGCTGAGCCTCTGCCTTTGGCTCAAGTCATGGTCTCAGGGTCCCGAGATCGAGCCCCGCATCGGACTCTCTGCTCAGCGGGGAGGCTGCTTCCCCCTCTCTCTGCCTGCTTCTCTGCCTGTTTGTGATCTCTGTCTGTCAAATAAAATCTTAAAAACAAAACAAAACAAAAAACCACATAGCATCAGCACAGCTTTAAGCACACAGGTCTGTGGAGTCAAGCACTCACGTTGTGCTGTGAACACCCTGGGCTCCAGAGCGAGCTCCAGAACCTTCTCACCCTCCCAAACTGAGACTCTGTCCCCACGAAGCACAGGCCCCACCACGAGCCCACGAGCTTGTGTGTGTGTGTGTGTGTCTCTCTCTCTCTCTCACACACACATACACACACAGCCCGGGGACCCAGGAATTCCACTTCTAGGTATGTGTCAAGGAGGAAAGGCAGACCCATACCCAGCCAAGCCCTCCCGCATCCGCACTGGCATGACTCTGGACAGCCGAGGAGACAGGCTCCCAAGTGTCCACCCCCAGAGAAGGACAAACCCAGTGCAGTCCTTCCACACGCTGAAACATCTCTCGGCGTTGAAAAGAA
Source organism: Neogale vison (assembly GCF_020171115.1). Lineage (NCBI taxonomy): Eukaryota > Metazoa > Chordata > Mammalia > Carnivora > Mustelidae > Neogale > Neogale vison. The sequence continues at coordinate 222,038,121 of NC_058096.1, forward strand.
AGGGCCGTCTGACCCCTGCGACACCACAAGCACACCTGGAAGACCCCACGCTCAGGGAGAGAAGCCAACCCGGGAGCCATCCTGTGGGATCCCACTCACGGGGGCTCCCCAGACAGTCCTGTCCACAGAGACAGAGGGCAGACCAGAGAGAACACCTGCCCTTGCAAAGACACCGGAGGGCGGCCGGATGGCTCAGTTAAGCGTCTGCCTTCGGCTCAGGTCATGATCCCGGGGTCAGGGGATCGAGTCCTGTATGGGGCGCCCTGCTCAGCGGGGAGCCAATGCTTCTCCCTCTTCTTCTCCTCTCCCTTGCTCTCAAATAAATAAAGAAAATCTTCAAAGAAAGACACCTGAGGAGAGTACTAGTGTCGTGTCACCTGGGAAGGGACAGACCTGGGGGTCCACCACTCACCACTCACTCCAGCTGGGGCCACCCAAGAAGATATCCAGGCCAACCTGCCTGAGCCCCACTTTCGACATCCCCAGATGGCCTCTCTGTGGGCTCCCGGGCCTGTGGTGGAGAGACCGGGTACAGCACGTGGCTGAAGGACCAGCATGAGCCCAGAGTCCTTGACCCTCACCTGCCACGAGGGGACACAGAGCGCTGGCCTGGTGCAGTCCAGGCCCAAAGCCAGACACTCAGCCAAAAACCAACCAGCTGGAGTAGACTTGGAGGAACAGGCGTGCGGCCACTGGTCGCCACGGTGAGCTCCACCCCGGGCACCATGCTCACACGCACGTGAACCCACGACGGCGGGGTCGGGGCAGCAAGGCCCTGGGTCACGTAGGGGTACGGACAGGGGCTCCTGCCCAGAGGCCTGACGTGGGTGCCCACCAGCCCCCAGGGGCCTGGGGTTCCTGAGCTCCCCCAGCCCCATCATCCCCACAGGGCCACACAGCAGGCCTCCTGCTTTGAGTGAAGCGGGGTCGAGGCCCTCCCTCTGGGGTTTACCTAGGGGAGCAGCCACCCTCTTCTCGGCAATCGCCCCCCACCCCGCATGGACACTGTATGCCCCGGCAGAGGTACCCGGACTGGTTCAGCCCATTTGTCACAGAGTCCGGAAGTGGGCTCTGCCCCTCTAGCCTCCCTCACCTCTCTGGGGGCGAGGCCCCTTCCCATCTAGCTCCCAGTCCACCTACTGGCCCGCCTCAGTATGCACCGTGTGTGCCGTCACCACAGGGACGACTCCTGGGCCGTGTGGCCACACGAGTTTGTGTCCAGGCTGGAGATGCCCACTCAGAGGACTGGGGTCCCCCCCCCCCCGCCCCGTGAGCCTGGGCCACATGCAAACCAGGGCTGAGCTCCAGGAGGCCAGCGACTGCTGTGAGAACCAAGACTCCCCCCGGGGGTGGGGTGTGTCAGGGAAGGAAGAGGACAGGGACACAAAGAGCAGCGCTAATGGCTCCGTTCTGCTAAGTTCTGCCCTCCTGGGTACTCTGCCAGAGTCGGGCCAGTCAGCGGTCCTCTCCACCGCACAGATGAAGCCGGCCGAGGCAGCGGACGTCTCCGGCCCGTGTGCGAAGTCAACCCTGGCCTGCCCTGATGGAAGTCGTTTGCCGCCGCCCAGGCAGTGAGCCCTGGGGGGGCCAGGTGAAGGCCATGTTCAGTCCCAATGCTCAAGAGATGTCCCCCCCTGCTCTCCCCACGCAGGGCTGCTCAGGGATGGTGGGGCTCTGGGGGGCACGAGGGCTTTAGCAGCGGTCACCCTGTGGGCTGCGGGCTCTAAACCTCTCAGCCCAGGTGAACGTGGAAACCAGAGCCCCCTATTCACAGAGCAAGGCCACCACGCCTGTATCCCCAGGTGACTCCCCGGAAGCTGGCGAGGCTGATGTGCTGCACGGACGGCAGGGCCCAAGAGAAACCAAAAGTGTCCGCAAGACAAGACAGACCACAGATGCTTTTATTTAAAAAGACGAGACAAGTGGGGGGGGGTGGGGGGCTGTGACACCGGCCAGCCATGGGAGGTGGCGGGCGCGCCCATGGCCACCCCGGCGCGGCTGGAGGGCAGCAGGACCCCAGCGCCGAGCCCTGCGCTCCCAGGCCGGCTGATGCCCCCCGCCGCCCCCGAGAACAGAGCAGCAGGCACACCGGCTTTTGGCAGGAGCTGAAACCCGACTTCCGAGGAAGGCAATTTGGCAGTCGCCTTCCAAATTTAAAACACACGTCCTCTCCCATGCGGCATCTCTGCTTCTAAGAATCCGCCCGTAACAGCCCCGCGTGTGCAAAGCCACGTGTACAAGGACGCTCGTGCAGGCCGCGTGTGCAGCAGAAGGCGAGGGCCGACGCAGTGGCGTGAGGCTCCGGTCCCCACGCGGGCATAGAGCAGCGGCCAGGGCGGCAGGAGGGCCAGCGGGCCCCACACACTGAGCGCAGCTCCGAGCCAACAAGCCACTTTCGGAGGGAGAAGCCAGCGGCAAGGGGCAGCGCAGAGAGGAAAAGGGGCTGCGGGAAGGGAGAGGAAGGTGCGCGCTTCCCAGGGCGAGCTTGCGCTTCTTGGATCCCCGCTGCGGCCCAGGGGCGGGGCACCCCGCCTTGGGCTGCCTTCACTGCACACTTGAGAACTTCCTAAGGAAACCCTGAGAGCCTGTGGCGACTCCCGTCAGCGAGCAGTCCAGAGCATGGACTGTCCCAGGCTGCAGCGAGCGCCCCCCGGGCCCAAGCTCGCCCTGCTGACGGGCAGGCTGGCGTCCAGGTCACGTGAGGAGGGCCGGAGTCCTCGGCCACTCGCTGCCACTGTCCCCTCCACTGGGTACCGCACTGGCAGACTTGCCCTCCCACTAAGCCAACCCTTACGAAGGGGGTCTCCTCTTCTGCCAACGTGGCCCCCAGGATGAGGAGCCCGGAGACCCACCCCAGGCCACTGCCTCACACAAGCTTCCAACCCCCAAGCCCCCTCTTCTGGGAGACGGGCAGCACCCCAGTCACCTCAGAGGACAATGATGAGGTCCCCACACAGTGAAAGCTGGTCTGCACGGGTCAGAGGTCGCCGAACACCCAGGGCTGCCCTCCCGCGCACTGGCCGTGTTCCGCTCCTCGCCCACCCAGGGCCCCGATTCCCCCCGGCGGTCACGGAGCGGAGCCCAGCTCCTCTGCAGCCCCCCGCTAGCCCCGAGCTCCCCCAGCCCCGCCGTGTGCTGCTCACGCGGCTTCCGCCCGCAAGTGCTCAGCAAGGATGCTCTCACTCCAGGTACCACCCAGCGGTTCTCTCCGGGGCCATCCTGCCCCTCCGGGGACACTGGGCGGTATCTGGGGACACGTGTGGCTGTCGTGACTGGGGTGCTCCTGGCACTGAGGGGTGGGGTCTGGGCCGCGGCTCAGCCACCCACAGTGCTGGGAACATGCCCCCACTGAGAGCAGGTCTGGCCAGAATGTTCCCAGTGCCCTGGGGCAGACCCGCTGGAGGCCAGCAGATGAGGGAGACGACGGAGCACAGGCCGCGCCCGGTGCGAGCAAGGACCAATGACACAGCGCACACCGTCTCCCAGCCCCCTGGAGTGGGGGTGCACGGCAAGGGCAGTGGCCCGGACACACGACGGTCTCCCCTCCAGGCCCGGGGGCAGCGCAGCAGGCGCCACAGCTCCTCCCAAGTTCGCGCTGGGCCCCGGGCCCCTGGGCCGGAGCACGCTGCTTCCAGGAGCGCTCACCAAATTTCAAGTCCTTCAAGGTCCTGCCCATCTGAAAAACCAGTCCCTCCTGGTTCTGACGTTGTACGGCTTCCCAGCAAAAGCCGAAGGAAGGAAACAGGCCCACAACAGGGCTCTCGCGACTCGGGGTCTCGAGGGTGAGGACGGTCTGCGTGTGGCCGCCTAGGAAACGGGTGACACCGAGGCCCTCCCTGTTGTGACGACCGCAGAGGTCCTGGAACCACCCCGGCGTCCCCCAGCAGAACCGTGCTGGGTGAGGGTAAGTCCAGCTTCTGCGGGGGAAGCCTCACGTGCCAGCGGGTGGCGGTCGGGGGCACCTGCTACCCACACGGTAGAGGAGCCTGCGGACACCAGCTGCCCCCTCCCATGTGCGCCCAGTCCCCCCGGCGAACCTGGCCCCGTGGGACAGGGATGGCAGCGGGCAACGCCGTTCCGGGTCCCGGACTTGCGTCTGCCCCCAGGGGCAATGCCATCGCGAGCTCACACAGGAGGAAGCTGCGGGGATCCTCCCCGGGAAATCCAGCTCCGGCGCCTACGCTGCCTCTCCTGCCCGCGGCCGCTCAGATCACGACGCTCCCTCAGTGGGGAGGGTCCCCAGCCCCAGCACCCGAGGACCAGCCATCAAAGACCGAAGGCCTGCTCTGGAGTGGGGAGTCAGGTCGCATGGTCGGTTCCAGGGGGACCACCCGCCCGTGAGAACTAGGCTCCTACGCGGCTGGGGGCTCCCTGGGCACCGTCACCCAGGCACGGGCCTCCGCGGGGCCCCTGAAATCTCCAGCACGCGTGCCCGTCCAGAGGCCCTCAGGCGGGGGCTGCAGGAGACCCGGAGAGTCAGAGGAAGGGAGGGCATCCTGCGGGCCCTGGGCGTGTTCTACTCAGCCATCCTCTAAGACGCTGGGGAAGTACCACACGAGGAAGACCCAACTAGAAAACGGGGAGTTGTCCAATTTTCTGCTCACGTGGGAACCTCTGGCTTTGCTGCCTCTGCCTTGGCTCAGCCCCCCACCCCCACCCCACACCGCACAGTCCTGGAAAGATCTACTGGAGAAAGGGGGGGCTTCAGAGGAGGACACCCCCGGCCTGAGCCTCTGCTTCCGCTCCCACTGGCCTGGCAGCCCTGGCCAAGCACCTGGAGACGCGGCCTTCACAGCGACCAAACTGGGTCTGACCCAGAGGAGAGGCTGAAGTGGCGGCGGCCCCGTGTGCTCAGGGACAGGTGCACCAGACTCCGGCTGGGCCTGCTCCCTGCCCCTCGCCACCCCGCCCACCCCCCAGGGCCTGCCCCTCCCCCAGAGGAGGGAAGACTTTGGTCAGTAAAAGATGGGGCTCCGGGGCGGAAGGCCTGGCCGTGGTCCCCAGACATGGACTAGATCGCAGGCTCCCGGGCTGCCAAGAGCTGGGGCACAGAACGGGGACCTCAGACCATGAACTCCCGCCCCTCAACAGTGGAGGGAGCGCGATGTGCTAGTGGTCCCTCTCCTTGTGCGGCAGCAAAAGGCAGGCCTGGGAGAGCTAGAATCAAAAGGGACCGCGCCTGACACAGGACGGGAGATGATAGACCTCCCCCCGGGGGCCGGTATGAATCAGCACGAGGGCCCAGTTATTTCTGGGGAGGCCCGGGCCAGGGCCCCTGAGGAGCGTGTTCCAGCACGCCTGACCTCCCTCTGTGCAGAGAGGCCCCAGGGTTCATCAGCATGGGTTCATCCTGCGCCCCAGGCCTGGCGGGCTTTCTGGACCAAAGGCTCCCCTTTCTAGCCTGTGACAATGGCCCCGGGAGACATGGCCAGCTCCCCAGGAGAGCACAGCTGCGCCAAGCCCCAGAAATATGCCCAAGGTGAGGCCACTCGTCTCCCAGCTCTGCTGGGCGCTGCTAGGTGCCCATTCTCCAGTAAGATGGGGTGAGACATCCAGCCCCTGAGCGCATTAGGGTCCACACCAGGCAGAGGACGCAACCCGCCCTCCCCCGCAAAGAAAGGATGACTTGGCAACAGCCCCAAGCGATTTATGCTCGCGTACGTGTTTGCAGCTATGGCTTATGTCAGAGCACCTGACCACAGGCTGGACAGGCCTTAAAGAGGTTCAGGGCGAGCCTCCTCACAGGTAGCCTTGAGCATCACGAAGTGCTTCCTCGATTATGTCTCTCCATGGATTCCCACCTCTGGGTCTCCGGTGGGGGCAGAAGAAAACCCTAAAACCTAGTACGTTTAGGGCAAGGACCCCCAACCCCACCTGCTGGCACTGGGGCCACATCACTCTCCGTAGGGGGCTATCATGAGCACGGCCGGGGGCTGAGAAGCATCCCTGGCCCCCACCCCCAACGCCAGAACACGCACCGACAAGCACAAATATCCCCAGACACGGCCCGCAGCGAACTCCAAGCCCTCGGGACTCCTCAGGGGGGAGAAGCGGTTTCCCTCAGGCCCAAGACACCAGTGCTGACCCGTCTCTTACCGTTCAGCCTCCCGTTAAGTGCAGACAGACAGACAGACAGCTCCCAGCAGCCGTCAGCCCCTCCCCTTGCCCCCTCAGCCTCCCCCTTGCCCCCTCCGCCCCAGCCCGCCTCCGCGTCTTTCCCCTTCTTGTAGGACCCCGTGCAAATACAGCCGGGCCCTTCCCGCACAAACCCACCGTTCCTTCCTCTGGGCAGAGCAGGAGCGAAAAGGCAAGGGATCTGGTAGGAGCAGCTGCTGCCCTAGAGAACCACCCAGAGGCTCAGGGAGGCTGGGTGTGAGAGCTTGCTGGGGGCAGGAAGAGGGACAGGGAAGGCTGACTGTTCTGGGCTGCGTCCTGGGGTGGACGGCAGGACAGGGGGACCGGGAGTGGCAGGAGTTGTGCCTCTAGGCACCGAAGGTGGCGTCCCGCAGAGACTGGGCAGAGCACCGGGGAGCAGGGGGACCAAGGGGACCAGACTGTGCCTGCCCAGGCCAGGTGAGGAAGCGGGCGGTCCTGAGAGCACGGGGGATGGAGACGAGGGCCCACGTGAGGCCAGGGCGGGAAAGGCTCAAGGAAAGAGTGACCTCTCCTGGGCTAACTCAGCCCGGACGCCTGCAGGACACCCAGACAACTGGCCACGTGGGCCTGGAGCTCCAGAGCCAGCCTTGGCACCAGCAGCAAATGAGGACAGGAAGTGAAGTGTGCCCGCCAAGAAGGTGTGCAGAGAGCAAAGCCGCATCTGAGTTCAGATCAAACACGAGGGTCACCACGCGAGAACCTGTGCTCAACTGTTCGCGGCGGCTCTGGTCCCCGCGGGAGAAAGGTGGTGACAGCCGAAGCGTCCGCCACCTGGGGAGGGGACACACACGTGTCCCCCACGTGCGGGAGCATCCGGCGGCCGCCAGCAGGAGCGAGGCCCCCACGTGCTGCCCCGGGAAGAGACCCCGAGCTCACAGCGCTCAGGGAGGGACCCGGACACAGACGGGCACATGGGATGGGAGTCCAGGCATGTGACACGCCCAGACCAGACTCGCCCTGACAGAAAAAATGGGGCAGTGGTTACTGGGGCTGGGGAGGGTGCAGGACTGATGGGTAAAGGGAAGAAGGTTTGTTTGGAGTGATGAGAATGTTCTGGAATTACGGTGATAGACACAAAGGCTGAAAAGCACTGCATTGTATACTTTAAATCGGTAAATCACATGACATGGCAATTCTATCCAAATCGATCTGTTACCAACAAAGATTCAACAAATAAGGAAAAGCAGGGCCAGTAAAAAAGGCTGCTCGCTGGCGGGGAGGTGGAGGAAGCCCGAGGAGAGTGGAATCCACAGTCCACTTTTCGGGGGCCGGGGGTCATCCGTTCGGCACGACGACGGTCGAGGACCAAACCAGTTGCGCCCGCTGGGATGCGCCGTGTGCGCCTGTTCCGGTCTCAAGCAAGGAAGCCAGGCAGGAGAAAGCAGTCGTGCCCAGGACCCAAGGATGCACGGTGGCTGGGGGCACAAGTGTCCGGAACGCTAGTGCCGCACGACAAGGAGCTCTGTGTGCGAGTCCCGGAGCTCGACAGAAGGACGTAGCTGCAGGACACGCCCAGCTCCAAACCGCCCGCCACCTGCGGCCACTTTGCCAGCACTAAGCTCGGGCAGGCGGAGTGAGGGGTGGCCAGGGCAGTGACCAGTGGCCCTGACAAGGGGGAGGCTACTGGGGCCGGCGATGGATCAGAAACTGGACGGCGGGAAGCTTCGGGGCGGAAGAGGGGCAGCTCAATATTCCTTCCCAGCTCTGAAGGCCACCCGCTCCCTGTGCCAACTCCCAGGATGGCCTAGGTGGACCCTACCCTCTGGCTGTCCCCACCCGTTAGCTCCCACTCCAGCCAGTGTTCTTGAGCTCCAGCCTTACGGGGCACGGAGCAGGCTCTGGGGACAGAGTCCCCGCCCTCACAGGGCTCTCGGGCTCAACTGCAGTCCCTCCACACCGCGACTACTTGGGGACATCCCGAGCACGGCAGGGCAGGGCAGCCGCATCCCTGACCCCACCCACTCGATGCCAGGAGGGCCCACAGGCGTGATCACCACAGATGTGCCCAGACAGCACCCACGTCTCCGCGGAGAACCTCTAGAAGGGAGGGGCGACGGCAGCACCATTTCACTGGTTCCTAAAAGACCGAGTCCCTTGATCCTGACGCCCAACCTGAAGGTCCAGGATTCACCCTCCGAACAGAACCATCTGGGACCCTCTCATCCTGCTCAGTGCCACCAAGCCAAAGGTCCCCACAACCAGCCCCACTCTGGTCCCCAAACCTGCCAGGCCAGAGGCCCCAACAAGCAGTCCTGGGAGACTTTGCTGAAACAGAGCCTCGTGCGAGTGGAGGCAGACCGGCTTCTGGAAACTCGTCGCCTCCCCATCTGCTTCTGGGCACTTCCCCCCTAGCCCCACTGCCACTGCCACCGGCTGGGCCACGGGGGTCTGAGATTTCCCCCGGAAAACAGTCACAGGGGGTGGGGGGTGCTCCAAAACGGCCAGCATGGCTGGCTCCCTGGACACTGCCCACCACCCAGCAAAGCACCCGTCCTTTGAACCAAGAGCTGTCCAAGGGCCAGAAGCCCAGTTTTCAGAGGCGACGAGCCCAGAATGCTCAACAAAACCCTCCCGGAACAGTGGAACCTTGTTCCCTCCGCAAGTGGCCCTGACAGCCAGCACACCTGCCTGCTCTGGGGCCTGAAGTCACGGCAGTCCAGTGGTTTCTGTTGGAACAGGAGGGGCGTGTGACCTCCCAGGCTGAGACGGCCCACGAGAAATCCGGCACAAACAACAGCCTAGAACACGTTCTAGGGGACAATGCACCACTCTGGGGGCTGTCCCCAGAAGATCCCATCAGCCTCTAGTGTGCAACCCCCCCCCACCGCCATCGTCTGCCAGGAGGGACCACCCAACCTCCTGCGTTTTGAAGACCCCCTCACCTGCCCCCAATCTGGGGTAGGGGGAGCAGCTGTTTTTGGTAAATGCTCCCCATTTCAAGCATAGTAAGAAACTGGGGGGGGGGGCGAGGGCGTGGTGCAGCCTCACCAGCAGGAGGCATGAGGTCATCAGGCTGTGGACTGGAGGGAAGGGGGGGCTCGTGCCCAGCATGACAGGCGCCTGAAAGAGGGGCGGATTTCGCGGGGAAAAGAACAGAGAAGAACAAAACAGGTCTAGGCTAGACAGCTGCAGAGCCGAGGGTCTCCGGCTCGGCGCTGGGGGCGAGTCTAGACAGAGCAGACCCAACCCGCTGGGGAGCACGCTGAGATGGGGAGAAGCAGCCCACCCCTGGGGGCTCCGCTGGCGGCGGGGGGCTTCCAGGAAGAGGCGGGATGTTGTGGGGCAGGCGGGTGGCTGCGCAGAGCCAGGCCCTGTCCGAGTTCGGTAGGGTCAGGGCCCACACGGAGAGCTGGACACGGAGGGCCGGCAGCTGGAAAGGGTCAAGCCGGGAGGCCGGGGGAGCAGAAGGCCGTGGGGGCTGGGAGCGAGGCGGGTCATGCGCCCCAACAGCAATGCCCAAGTGCTTCTGGGTGCCAGGAACCCCGAGGGGCGCCCACACCGACAGGGTCCCCACACCTGCGTCGACTCGCCGCGGGGGCCCGTTCCAGCCCCGCCGCGTCGTGACAGCCATGGGGGGCAGGCTCGACCGCGCAGGGCCTGCGCCGGGATGGCCCCAATTTGGAAGGCGGGCTCGAGAGGCCAGAGATGAGGCGCCGAGCTGGGAGGGGGTCGGCTCGGGCCCGTGTCTAGCGGACCGCGGACGCGAGCCGCGGCGCAGGTCTCGGGCGGCCGCTGGCTCGGGCTGCGGCGCTCCCGCAGGGCCGGGTTTGGGGGTGAAGACGGGAGGGAGGTGCGGAGGTCACCCCGGGCCTAGCTCGGCAGGGGGGCGGGCTCAGGGGGGCTGGCCGGCTCCCGGGGGGCCCGAGCGTGGGGGCCGCCAGCCCGGGGTCGGGCGGTGGGAAGGCCCGCGCCGCCGTCAGGCCCCGGCCCGGCTCGGGGGGTCGCGGCTCGGGCCCGGGGGGCGGGTCCCCAGACCCCGCCGCCTCACCTGGCTCGCTCCGGTCGCCCGCTGGCTGCGCCGACCCCGCCTCTCCCGGCGCCGCGCCGCAACGGCCTCAGCCGCCCGCAGCTCCACTGGTCCGGCCGCGGCCGCCGCGGACGGGACCCCGGCCTCCGCGATCCTTAATATGGCGGCGGTCGCTGTTCCGCGGCCTCCCGGAGCCCTCCTCCGCCGCGCGCGCTCCCGCGGCCAGCCACGCCCCCGCGCCGGCGCGCTGCGTGCGGCCGCTCCGCCCCGCCCCCGCGCGTGCGGGCCTCCCGCGGGGGCCGCGCCCCGCCCCGCCCACCCTGCACGACTGCGCCTGCGCGCGTCGGGCATCTCGGGAGGACGTGACGTCGCCCGTGATTCGAATCAATACAGGAAGCGCGGCGACACGCGTTGCCACGGGCGACCGAGGCCCGCGGGGGTCCTCGGGGGCTGGCGGAGCCCGTTGCGTGGGATCTGCGGGAATGGCTCCGCTTCGTTTACGACGTGGTTCTCCACAGGGGACGGTGCCAGGCCCGAGTCCTCACGGGCGGGCCCGCACCCCGTGAGGGCGGTGACGCTGCGTGGTCAGGCGCGGGTGCGCGCAGCGGCCGGTGCCCGACCGGCCCGGAACGACCGCACCGCCCGCGGCGGGACCTCCGGCCGGCCGGCCCAGGTTACCGCGCTCCCACCCCGTGCTCGCCCGGGCCCTGGCCGTCTCGGCCCCACGCCGCCACCCCCGTGGGCGGAGGATCCGGAGTCTTCCAAAGGGCAAGGGGAGGACGGGCCGAGCAGCCGCGCACGGGGGCTCGCCACCGTGGCGCGCCGGGAAAGGCGAGTCGAAGCCAGCGAGCGGCCCCTTCACGGCCGCCTGGGCGCCCTGAGGCAAGGGCGGGAGGCAGGGCGAGTGCGGGGGGCCGCGGGGCCGCGGCGCGGGTGGGGTGGGACGTGGGCAGCCGCGGTGCCGACGGTGCGGCCGCCCCGCAGAGGCTCGGTCCCCCGCGGGCTTCCCGGCGACGCGGGCGAGTCCCCTCCTGCGCGCCCGTCTGCCCGGGAGAGCCGAAGCCGGGTCCGCCGAACCGTCCGCACACGGAGGCCCAGAGCACGGGTCACAGTAACCGAGCCGATGGGGGGGGCCGACGGCGCGGGGGTCTGCTAGCGGGGGTCGCGCGGGCCGAGGGCCGTCTGTCCGCGTCGCGGCGCCCCGGCTGGCGGGGAGAAGGCGCGGGGCGCCCCGTGGACGGCCTCGGCGGAGTAATAAAACCAGGAAGGATGGGTCCCTAACGCGGCCCATCGGGGACACGTGGGCGAAGGCTTGAAGGAAAGAAAGAGACCGTGGTGCCCGGCACTTAGGCGACGCACCTGTACCTGACTTCAGTGAGCCCCGCCCACAGCGCGGAACCTGGCGTCATCCAATAAACACAGAGCCCGAGCCACAGAAGTAGATTTTAAATTTTCCTGTTAGCCGCATTTTAAAAAATACAAAGAAACCAGTGTCATTAATTTTAATATATTTAATTAACTTAATGTGTCCAAAGTAGTTCCATTTCTACGTTTTATCAGAATCAACAGTTACCCGTGAGATACTGTTTGTTCCTTTGCTCACAATGTCTTAAAACCCAGGATGTGTGCACTCACAGCCCATCTGTTTGGTGCTAATTGTCATTGTTAAACCTTGATCTCTACAATGTATAAAATTGACAGTGGGACAAGTAAATTCACGTACAAGCCTGCTTCACACGTTTCCAACAACTGGATCAAGTATCAGATTTTTCCACCTCTATTTAAATTAAAAATTTTTTTAAAAAAATATTTTACTTATTTGAGAGAGAGTGCACACAAGCTGGGGGAGCAGCAGAGGGAGAGGGAGAAGCAGACTCCCCGCTGAGCAGGGAGCCTGACTCAGGAGTCAATCCTGGGACCCTGAGGTCATGACCTGAGCCAAAGGCAGATGCTTCACCGACTGAGCCCCTCAGGTGCCCCTAAATTAAATTTTGAAAATTAAAGTCACTTCTGTAGCTACACTGGCCACCTGTTAAATGCTCCATAGCCCCCAGCCCCTCTGGCTAGTAGCTATCCTACTGAACGGTGCAGATATAGAATATGTTTGTCGTAGAAAATTATACTGAACAAAGAAGGTGCAGAGCAGTGCCTGGCACAGGACGGATCAATAAACATCAGATGAGCGGGGCGCCCGGCCGCATCAGTCAGTACAGCACAAGACTCCTGATCTTGGGGTCGTGAGTTTGAGCCCCATGTGGGGTGTGGAGATTACTTAAAAATACATATATAAAATCTTTTTTAAAAAAGTTTAAAAAAATCTTTAAAATCAAACAAATGTCAAATGAAGAAACTTCTTGAAAATCTACCCTTCCAGACAAGGTCCAATCATCCTTCCTCGGACCCACCACCAGATTCAATAACCGTGTCTGGGGGGCGTCTGGGTGGCTCAGTGGGTTAAGCCTCTGCCTTCAGCTAAGGTCATGATCTCAGGGTCCTGGGACCAAGCCCCGCATCGGGCTCTCTGCTCAGCGGGGAGCCTGCTTCTCTCTCTCTCTCTGCCTGCCTCTCTGCCTACTTGTGATCTCTCTGTCAAATAAATAAAATCTTTAAAGAAAAAAAAAATAACCGTGTTTGCTCGTTGCTGCTTCTCACTCCACACAGCATTCCAGCTCCAATGGAAGAGCGAAGCTAAAGGGAACAATTCAGATGCTGTATTTTCTTTTCTTTTCTTTTTAGATTTTATTTATTTGACAGACAAAGATCTCAAGTAGGCAGAGAGGCAGGCAGAGAGAGGAGGAAGCAGGCTCCCTGCTGAGCAGAGAGCCCGATGTGGGGCTCAATCCCAGGACCCTGGGATCATGACCTGAGCCGAAGGCAGAGGTTTAACCCACTGAGCCACCCAGGCGCCCCTTTTGTTTTCTTTTTTTTAAGATTTTATTTATTTGACAGAGATCACAAGTAGGCAGAGAGGGAGGAAACAGGTTCCCGCTGAGCAGAGAGCCCAACGTGGGGCTTGATCCGGGGACCCTGAGATCATGACCTGAGCTGAAGGCAGAGGTTTAACCCACTGAGCCACCCAGGCGCCTCTACACGTCGATTTTTAAAAAGAAAAAATCGAAAAAAAATAGGCCTCTCTGCCTACTTGTGATCTTTCTCTCTGTCAAATAAATAAAATCTTACCAAAAAAAGCCTTAAAATATTGCTGATTTACGTGCTGAGGTTTGGGGCCACCCTTTGATTTGGGGCTCACCTGCCCCACGACTGAACAAACCCTTTCTCTGGTTCCTCTTGGGGAGGGCATCATGGAATTCCTACTTAATTCGAGTATTTATTTATTTAAACAAGTATTTTGTTTTTGTTTAGAGAGAAGGCACGCGCCGAAGCGGGGGAGGCGCGAAGGGAGAGGGAGAAGCAGGTTCCCCTGCTGAGCAGGGGATTCCCATGATGTGGGACTCGATCCCAGGACCCCCGGGATCACAACTTGAGCCGAAGGCAGATGCTTTGCTGAGTGAGCCACCAAGGGGCTCCCAATTTTTTTTTTTTTTTTAAAGCAGAGGTTCCTATTTTTTTTTTTAAAGATTTTATTTATTTATTTGTCAGAGACAGAGGGAGAGAAAGCGGGCGAGCACAGGCAGACAGAGGCAGGCAGAGGCAGAGGGAGAAGCAGGCTCCCTGCCGAGCAAGGAGCCCTATGTGGGACTCGATCCCAGGACCCTGGGATCATGACCTGAGCCGAAGGCAGCGGCTTAACCCACTGAGCCACCCAGGTGTCCCGAGGTTCTTATTTTTGACAAACCAGAAATCCAGAGGGTTGAGAGCCCCGGGAAACATTCCATGAGTCAGTACTGAGCTCGGTCCTGGGCACTGAAAACTGGCCGTGCAGGAGCCCAGATGAATTCTCTCACTCAGCCTGCGTTGGGGGCAGTGCGGGGCCGACCCCCGACCTGACATCAGAAGCATGACAAAGGCTTATGGGTTCCACTGTGTCCCTCAAAAAACGGCGTGTTGAAGTCCAACCCCCCCGTCCCTGGGAATGGACCCTTACTTGGAAAGTGGGGTCTCTGCAGTCAGCAAGTTAGGACAAGGTTATACGCCCCGGTGTGGTGGCGTGCTTGCAAGAGGGACATCTGGACACAGACGTAGCGGAAGAGGAGAGGGCCACATGGGGACGAGGCGGACCCTGGAGAGGTGTGTGCACAAGCCAAGGAAGCTGGAGGAGACAGGGGGACCCTGCCCCAGAGGCTTGGGGGCACAGGGTGCCGCTGACACTTTGAGCTTGGACTTGCTCAGGTGTAAAGGAATCGCAGCACGGAAGGTGTGGGGGGTCTGCGTTTAGCACAGATGCCTCTCCTGCTATCAGCCTGTCAACAGGTCTGGAGGTTCGAGATTCCAAGTTCCTGACCTACAGGCGTCTCGCTTTGGGGCGTGGCTTCCCATATCTGCTTCCTGCACCCCTGGGTCTATCTCCTTCCCCCAGCACATCCTGGGGGCCAGTCACACCTGGCACTCTGCCTGGGAGCCTTCCAGAGTCAACACCACGCCCGGCCCCTGGTGAGGCCATGCTCGAATCAGCATGAGTCACAAAACATGGTGGAGATGGTGTCCTTGCTGGCCAGCCAAGGTCACCGCAAAGTCTGTCGGAGTCAACTCTCGAACACAAAGGAAGCAAAGAAGAAAATAGTACTGGGGACACCTGGCTGGCTCAGTTGGTAGACCATGTGATTCTTGAGCTTGGGGTTGTGAGTTCAAGCATCACGCTGGGTGTGAAGAATACTTAAAAAAAAATTTTTTTTTAAAGATTTTATGTATTTATTTATTTGAGGGAGAGAGCACAAGCAGGGGTGGGGGGTGGCAGAGGCAGAGGAGAAGCAGACTCCCCGCTGAGCAGGAAGCCTGCCACCATGGAGCTCGATCCCAGGACCCTGGGATCACCACAACCTGAGCAGAAGGCAGACGCTTCCCTGACTGAGCCACCCAGGGACCCCCGCACATATTTCTTTCTTTTTTTTTTTTTTTTAAAAAAAGATTTTGTTTTGTTTTATTTATTTGACAGACAGAGATCACAAGTAGGCAGAGAGGCAGGCAGAGAGAGAGGAGGAAGCAGGCTCCCTGCTGAGCAGAGAGCTTGATATGGGGTTCGATCCCAGGACCTTGGGATCATGACCTGAGCGGAAGGCAGAGGCTTAACCCACTGAGCCACCCAGGTGCCCCCCCGCCCCCTGCGCACATTTCTTAAATAAGAGATGGTACGCCGAATCCATTGCTGTCTGCCTTTGGAAATGGGAACATCCCGCCACAGGGGCACACCTGCCTCCTCCCCTGTGCTCTCCGCCTGGCCCAAGAAGCAAGAGGAAGCCAAGAGCAGGACCAGGGTGGCCAGGCGAAACCTGTCCCCTCGTGCAGGCTGTTTGCTCCCTCTGAAGGGGCCACCGACCCGGACCCGAACAAGTGTCAAGGTAAATACCATGGTAAAAGATCCCAAGTAGCCCAGGGAGGTACAGGATTGAAAGTACTTTGGGTAAGTGCTTGGGTGCTTTTCCAACTCGCTGCCCGTATGTAATTTACATACATCGCTCCATTTGCACAAACGACATCACATGATTCTGCTTCTCCGGTTTTACTCTGGAGGTCAGCCTTGGACTGTCCTCCCGTACCACAGGTGGGTCTTCCCATCCGAGCGTCGGATTGCTAACGGATACGTGCACCACTGTCTAAGCTTCACCCCTGCAGACAGGTACTCCTTAAATATTTACCTGGGGCGTCTCGGGGCTGGGGACCCACTTAGGCCGTGCAGGAGCCCGTGGGTGCTGACTACAGAAGTCACGGCCAGCAGCGGCATGCTTGGTGCACGGCGGGGAGATTTACGCTAGGGGAACGGTAGACGCTATAGATGAGGGCTTCATCGTTATTTTCCGGATCTCCGCGGCACCACCACACCGCCGTCCCAACCCCGCGACAGCGCAGACAAAACCGCTGCTCTTATTCCAGTGGAGAAAACAGGCCATGAACTAATTAAGAAAAGGGTACGGGGAACTATAGATGCTATGGAGGAAAAGAAAACAGGGAACGGCACACAGGGACATTGGGAGTGAGGTTATGATTTCAACCCAAGTGCTCAGGCAAGCCTCGGTGAGAGGGGAGGTACCTGGAGGGAAAAAGGTTCCAGGTAAACAGCGCATGCAGAAGTCCTGGGGCAGGATTGGGCCTGGCCCTTGCAAGAACACCGAGGAGGCCTGATTGGCTGGAGCAGAGGGTGCCACGGGGGACCGGGCAGGGCCGGTTAAGGGCCCTGGGGAGGACTTGGGCTCCACACCCTCCGCCCACGCGGGGAGGGCAGCCCTGAGTGCTCCCCAGCTCCCTCTGGCGGCCGCTGCGGAGAGGGCGGACGAAGGGAAGGGAAATGGGGGTGGGGGGGAGGTGCAGAGGGGATTGTGCGGGTCCAGGCAGGTGGTGATGGTGACTGGGGGCACAGGAGGGAGGAGATGTGGACAGATCTGGGGCCAATTTTAAACGGATCCAACCCGGATGTTTTTAGGCTGAGCCCCTGAATGAGCGTTCTCACTTCCTGTGGGAACAGCTTTGGGAGGTAATGTGGGGAATCCTGAGGGCACGCTATGTTTGGGGTTCCTTGCCAATATCCAAGTGGAGACATAGGGGGGCAGCTAGACCCCACATCTGGAGCCCAGGAGAGGGCTGGGCATCACCCTGCTGTAGACATGGGGCGGTGGGGGCAGGGGGCTTGGGGGGGGGCAGTGGATGAGCTGAACTGGGGAGGGGGGAGGGAGGGATGAGGCTCCAGGGCCCAGCCTGGGCATGGGGGAGGGGTGGCAGAGGAGCCTGGTCCCTGAGGAGCTCCCAGGAGGCTGGGGGCTGGCCAGAGGAGACCCCACGGTGAGGGGGAGGAGAAAGAGACTGTGACAGGTCTGGGGACAGGAGAGCAGAGCCTCCTGCAGCAGTGGGGGAGGCGAGCCATGGGTGGCAGTCAGGGTTTGAGTCTTCTGGGCCTCTTGCTGGAGAGAAGCAGAAAGTGGGCAGGAGAACCTGGCGATGCCATGAGGTCAGGAAGGCTGTCGGTTCATTTTCCCTTGTTTTTAAGAAATTCCTACTGGTCTTTGCGCTGGGCACAGGTACATCTGATGAGAGCAGGGAGGGTGGTTGGTGCGCCCGTGGGCAAGGTGCCCGGGACACTGAGGTAGTGCGGAATGTGTGTCCCAGGCCCTGGGCTCCAGCCCCTTTTAAAAGTCTGTAACTTCCCCGGGGAGCCTGGGTAGCTCAGTCGGTTGGGTGACTGACTCCTGGCTTCAGCTCAGGTCGTGAACTTGGGGTCGCAGGATCGACTAAGTGCCCAGCACGAAGTCGGCTTGGGGCTCTCTCTCTGCCTCTCCCCCCGACTCTCTCTAAAATAAATAAAAATGAAGTTTTAAAAAAGCCTGTAACTTCCGGAGAGGCAAGGGCCAGAGGAAGGCCTTCCCACGGCACCTGCACTCGCCAACCAGGCCGGGGCCGTGGGCTCCCTGGTGGCTTTAGGATGGGGCTAGCAGTGGAGGCACTTCCGGCCACATCCTTGACCCTGGAGGAGAGGGAATCGCCAACGGCCACCGGCTGAATCAACCTTGTGGCACACGGAGCCTCCATAAAACCCCTGAGGGGTTCAGAAAGCTGCGGGTGGGTGAGCGCACCCAGTAGCGGAGGGGCTGTGCCCCAGCCTCCGCGGGAGGAAGCCCCCGGACCCAGGACACTTCGTCTAGCTGCTTGTGACATTTTTTCTATGGAGCGAGCAAGTCAAGGGCCTTCCTGCGCTCTGGGAGCTGCGCCAGCAAATCGCCGGTGGGGAAGGGACCCGGGGGGTCTGCATGAATTCGGGCAGTGAGCGGCAGAACTGCGTCGAACTGCAGGACACCCACGGAGACCCCGTGCGCCTGGTGTCAGAAGGGCCGGGGGCACAAGGCTCGGTGTGGCGGACCCAGCTCAGGATCATGGTGCCCAAGGACCCCTGCTCTGGGCACCTACGCCCTCGTGTGACCCATCAGGGATGTCGCCGGCCGGCAGACAGCAGCAGGTGAATGTGTCCCACGTGAGCTTAGGCTCTATGGTCACGCCCATTTTATGACCGTAAAACTGGGTGTTCCACGTCGCACTGGACAATGAGGCAGGTAGCCGGGATGGGGACCGACGCCTGGGCTCTTAGCCATACCACGAAACCCCCACAGGGCTGGGTGAGAATGAGGGAGGGGGGAAGGCCAGGCTGGGGGCTGTTTCCCCCAGCCCCCGGGGGAGTGAGCTGGCTGGAGAGGAAACCAGAGCATGGGCCTGGAGCTCTGTGAACACCCCAACCCCCTCCCCGAGACGGTCCTTGACATGAGCCTGCTACAGAGCCCCCCACATTTTCTGAGAGTCACGCCTTGGCCAAAATAATTTAATAGTTCATTTGGACCCTGGGGTCTGCTTGTCCCTCCCCAGCCCCCGAGCCCCTAACAACCTCCCTACCCTGCCTAGTCCCAGAGGGGAGTCAGAGGCCCCAGGGGCAACCCTTGGAAGCCCCAACCTCTGCCCAGGCCCAGTGGGGTTGGGTTTGCCCACAGCGCCTTTCAGGGCACCCGGATCCTCGAGAGGCTGGGTAAGGGCAACCCTAATCCCAACACCCCCTCAGACTCCTGCTCCCATGGCGACACCCCAACCCTATAACCAGAAACCTGGGTGTGCAGCCCTGTGCCAGGCCCCCCTCCATGGGGGACACGGGACACCTCA
The DNA here is from genome assembly GCF_020171115.1 of Neogale vison. Taxonomy (NCBI): domain Eukaryota; kingdom Metazoa; phylum Chordata; class Mammalia; order Carnivora; family Mustelidae; genus Neogale; species Neogale vison. Next base: position 222,056,992 of record NC_058096.1, read on the forward strand.
GGCTGGCCTTGGGGGAGTCAGGATGCAAAAGCAGCCAGATCGGGCCAAGCAGACAGCTGGGGGGACGGGAAGCCGGACGCAGTCGCGCAAGCTCACGTGCCGAGCCCCGCAGGGCAGGCGGGCGGCTCTAGGAGGGGGCTGCCCGCAGCTGCTCCAGCCCGTCGGCGTACTGGAAGGCTGACCCGGTCTCATACTCGTACATGTCCAGGGCCACCTCGCAGCTCTCCCGCACCACGCGCTCCGGGTCGGCCACGTGGGCCCGCAGGGCGGCCAGACAGGCGGGCCGGGCGATGGCTCCCAGGGCCTCGGCGCACTCATGCCGCACCATGGGGTTCTCGGCCCGCTGGGCCAGGGTCGCCGTCAGCTGGGGCACGGCTGCCTCGTGCTGCAGCTGGCCCAGGACGTAGCCGATCTCGTGGCGGAAGAGGGCGCTGCCGCACTGCAGGCCTGCGGGCACGAAGGACCAGGAGAGGTGGACAGGGGGCTCCCTGTGCCCAGAACACCCCACCCCAGCCCCGGTGGTCAGTGCGGCTCGGGGGGAGGGACCGGCAGCCAGAGCGGCAGGAGAAGCCGGAGAGAGCAGCGCCGGGTAACAAGCTCCCGCCAACAGCACTGGGAACACAGCTCTGCCCTCCGCAAGGCCAGACGGGGCAGGTGTGGCCTTCCCGGGCCCAAGGTCCCCTGATAGCTGCTCCCACCTCTCCCTGAGCCTATGTTACGCTCTCGAGTGGTTAATGAGGAAACCATCAGGGGCACAAGACAGGTCATGCTTTACGCTGATGGGGAAACCACCACCAGGAGGGGCGCCGTGACTGCCCAGGACCAGAGGACCCTGAGGCCGGGCCAGGGCTCAAGCCCACCTGCCTGCCTGTGGCCCCCACTCCCAAGCACCACCCTGCCCCGCTGTGTTCCTGCCCGGCAGCCCCTGGGACCCCCACCCCGCGGCCCAGGGGCCAGCCGAGCAGCCGGCATCTCCCTGCCAAACAGAAGTTCTGGGAGCGCAGAGGACTCCGAGCCCTCTGCGGGCACACCCCGGGCAGGGGGCACAGGGGACCGCCACTGTCCGGGGAGAGGCCTGCAGAGAGCTCCCTGCAGAGCTGGGATGAGGGCGACTCAAGTCACAGCAGCAGAAACGGGCCCAGGAAGCCGGAGCCGCGCTGCCAGGGGCCGCCTCCCACGTCCGCGGCTCGCCAACCGCCGTCTGCCCAGGCAAGTCCCCGGCCTTTCCGGCCTCGGCTTCCCGCGGAGAGCTGGAGGGAAGGCTGCCCGCCCGCAGGGCCCAGGACGCACATTCCCTGGTCACTCCGCTGCTCCGTTTCGCAGATGCAGCTCCTAAGCACCCCCCGGCGCCCTGCCCGTGACCCCCGCCCCCAACTCACCCTCGGCCAGCGCCAAGGCGGCCTCCTCGCCGCCGGCATCCCGCAGGGCGAACATGGCTCGGTAGCGGTCGAAGAGGGGCCGGGCCTCGTCCAGCAGCACCTCCCGCAGCCGCCCCACGTCGCGTTCCTCGGCGGGAGGAGCGGGGTCCACGGACAGGTAGGGCCCTGCGGCCGCCGGCTGCCCGCCGTGCTGCTGCAGCCACTCCAGCCGCCGGACGGCCAGCTGGCACGTCTCCGCCACCTGCGGGGACAGGGGTGCCCGGTGGACATGGGGACCCCCTCCCCCACCCTCGGGGGCTCTAGTCATTCTGGCCGGAGAGAAACCCGCAGGGACTTGTGGGACGAGGGCGCGACAGGAGCGGAGGCCGCTGCGGGTGGAGGCGGCGGCGCGGAGTCCCTCCCTCGGGACCCTGCGGAGGGCGAGGCCAGGCCTGACTGCTCGGCCCCCGAGAGGCGGCGAGAACCTGGGGCTCTGTCCTTGAGGTCATTAGGAAACGTGAGCGCTTTAGGTCTGAGGTTAGGAGACCTCGGCTCTTGGGGCCGAGAGGAGTCTGGGGCTGAGGGCTGGCGGCGAGAAGCAGCAGGTGGACACACACGTCCGCCCGGAAACCCGCACGCAGCCCGCAGCAGCATGGTTCAGGGGGCCGGGAAGGGGGAACAACCCAAATGTCCGTCAGCGGGACAAGATGTGGGCCCGGGAGTATCAGCCGGAACGGGGGCGAGGGCCCCCCATGCAGCCCCGGGGCGGACCCCGAGCCCACGATGCGCAGGGAGGGAACCAGACACAGGAGGCCACACGGGTGTGAGTCCGCGTGTGACACATCCAGACCAGGCTCCTCCACGGATGGGAACGGGGGCTCGTGGGGACCGTGGATGGGGAGGGGATGGGGAGTGACCGCTGATGGGGATGGGGATTCTTTTGTGGCAATGGAATGTTCTGGAATTAGGAGAGGGTGGCACACCCCTGTGGACGCTCTAGAAACCACCAAAGCATACCCGTTCAGAGGGCGAACTTCATGTTATGAGTTCTATCTCAGCAAGGCTGTCCGCTGGAGAAGGAAGGGAGGCAGGCAGCGGGGAGACTGGGCGAGGCCAGGTGGCTCAGCCGGGCAGGGCATCGGTTTGGTTTTGCCGAGCAGGGCAGTGGCCCACGACCACCTGGCTGTCGCCCTGTTGACCAGGACCCCGGCACAGCGATCGCCCTGGCAACCAGACACAGGGGGAGGCTGGTCCAGGCGGGGGGAGGGGGTATTGGGGGCAGGGGTCAGGCCACGGTACCTCGATGACAGGGTCGGAGGAGTACTGCTTCAGGACCTCCAGAACGTCGGGGTTCCCGATGGCCCCCAGGGCCTCGCCTGAGAAGAACCACATACACAGCTCACAGTTGCTTGGAAAATGCTGCAGATGGGTTGGGGTGCGGTGCGGATGGGGGGGCCGGGGGGGAACCAGCAACACCACCTCCTTTGTGTCCCCCCGCCCCCCAGCTTTGCTTATATCTGTGACCCACGCACTGGAGCCGGAGCACGGAACCGGGCTCCCTCTCCTGCTGCCGCTCCCCTGCTTGTGCGCACTCACTCTCTGTCAAATAAATAAAATCTTTCAAAATAAAGGAGAGGGAGAAGCAGGCTCCCCGCTGAGCAGAGAGCCCAATTCGGGGCTCAATCCCAGGACCCTGGGATTATCACCTGAGCCAAAGGCAGACATTTAACCCACTGAGCCACCCAGGTGCCCTGTTTTCACGTTGTTAAATGTCTTTACAGGCGCCCGACGGGCTCAGTCGGGAGAGCACGCGACTCTTGGGGTCCTGAGTTCGAGCCCCATGTCAGGTAAAGAGAAGACTGCAAATAAAATCTTGAAAAAAACAATATATATATATATATATAAATATATATATAATATATTAAAATATATATATATATATTTTAAATCAAAGGGATATTTCCTGCCGTGTGAAACTTCCATGGAATTCAAACCCGGAGCGTCCACAGAGCCCACAGAGTCCCACCAGCACGTGGCCCTGCCTCTCTGCGGACGGCAGTTTACGGCGACTTAATCACTAGGGCAGAGGTGAGTCTTGGCAACAGAGACTGTCCGGCCCACGGACACTTTGCCACCTGCCCTTTCCAGGCAAAGGCCGCCAAGCCCTGCTCTAGATCGCGTGGGAGGGAGAGGGGGGCACACGAGGCAGAAGGGACGGGGCAGGGGAGGGGGTGAAGGTCCGGCGCCCCCGCCCTGGCCACTCACCGGCCTCGTGGCGCACCATGGGCTCCTGTCGGGTGTCCCGCAGCACGTCCAGCAGCACGGGGATGGCCCGGGGGTCCTGCATCTGGCCCAGGCAGTATGCCAGCTCATGCTTGAGCAGGGCGGAGTCGTCGCCAAAGGCCCGGCTGATCCAGGCGACGGCTCCGGGACCCCCGAGCCCGCGGAGGGTGAAGAGCGCCCGGAAGCGGGCCTGCAGGGGCTGCTGGGGGTCCGCCAGCGTCCGGCCGATGGCCTCCACTTCCTGCTCTGTCACCATGGCGCGCCGCGCCCTCCTGCCCACGGGCCTTCCGCAGCCCCACGTGAGCTGAAAGCAGGGGCTCCCGGGCGCCAGAACCTACGGGCAGAAAGCCAGGAGCCTGGGTGAGGTGTTCTTTTTTTTTTTTTTTTAAAGATTTATTTATTTATTTGACAGAGAGATCACAAGTAAGCAGAGAGGCAGGCAGGGGGGAGGGGGAAGCAGGCTCCCCGCTGAGCAGAGAGCCCGATGTGGGGCTCGATCCCAGGACCCTGGGATCATGATCTGAGCTGAAGGCAGAGGTTTAACCCAGGCACCCCCGAGTGGGGTGTTCTTCATCCACTGGTGGATTAGTTCATTGAAGAGCTCGGACCCAGGTGGGGCGGGCGTCTGGGCTGAAGGCCTGGCTTGGCCCGGCCGCCTGCTGCGTGGCCTCCGACTTGCTACATCCCCTCCCTGGCCCTCTCGCCTGTGCGTCAGCAATGACTTCTGCTGTCCTGCCCTCCACACGGTCACAGGATGGGCTGTGGGGCCCCCACAGCCCCCGCTCCCTGCGGCCCCTCCCGCGCCAAAGAGGCTTGACCGGTGCGAGCCGCCGGGTGTGGAAGCAGTGACGGGCCGCCTTCTGAGAGCGGGTCACGCGGGACGCGGCGGCGTCCTCCTTGCTCTATGTGGGGCCCCACGAGGGGAGGGACCGAGGCCTCTGGCCCCCAGCCACGTGAGAACGGGCAGCTGAGGGCAGCTCCTCCAGCCCCTGTCCAGCCTCCAGCCGAGACAGTCCCAGCAGTGTCCCGACTGCGACCTCACGAGAGAGCGGACCTGGAAGCTCCTGGTGACCAGGCGCAGATCCCACACACTGTGGGAGAGCGTGTCTGCTGTGGCTCAGAGCTGCTAACTGTGGGGCAACTCGCTACATGACAGGTAACTGAGGCACGAATGCTTTCCGCACATGAACTGGACCACTGCACAATCCTCCTACAGCACCTCGTTATTCCAAACTCCCTCACGGTCCCGAAGGCCCTGCCCTGACCCCTGCCAGCCCTCTCCTCTCCTCCCCCTCTACCCCCTGCCCCTTGCTCATTCAGCTCCAGCCACATAGGCCTCCTGGCTGTTCCTCCAACATACCAGGCCTACCCCAGGACCTTTGCATGAGCTGTTCTCGTCCTCAGGAACACTCCTCCCCAAATGCCTACCCCGCCATGCTCACCCTCTCACTTTTCGGGTCTCAAATGTCACCTTCTCAGGGAAGCCTTCCCTGATTACAGTCATCCCTATTATTCTTTTCCCTTGTTCTACTTTTCTTCAGAGCTCTTACCCCTACGACATACCATATAGGACATTTACCAGCTCAGCTGCCTACAGTGGGTCTTACCCTTCATCAGAACTCTGAAGGCAGGGACCGAGACTATCTTCGTTGCCACTATATTCCCAGCACTTAGTAGGCATTCAATAAAAACCAGTCCTACTGGTAACAGCAGCTGACGTGCACAGAGGACCTACTATGTGCCGGACCCCTCTGCTAAGCCACTCACACTCATAAACTCATTTACCTCTCCCCATAAACCTCTGAGATGGGCACCAGGCTTGTCCTCTTTTTACAGGCAAGAATGCAGACATGCAGGTTAGTAACTCGCTTACAAGCTGAGCAAGGAGTCATAAATCCAGGGAGCTGGGCTCCACAGTCAAGCTCTAGGCCACAAATGCTAGGTTGAGTGGACGGACGGAGACAAAATGACACAGCCTGGGCTGGGAGGAGGGGCGCCATCTCTGTCCTCTGGACCAGCGAAGACCTGGGGGACGCTTTGTAAAGCATGCCGTGGCACGCCGTAGACCCTGGCTCCCTGCAGCGCCAGCACCGGGCTTCAGGAGGGAGGGAAATCTGCCTGAGGAATCCAGGGAGAGCACCAGAAACCACAGAAGCCAGGAGTGAGTGAGCCGGCCAGGCATCAGGGGCCCCGAGCTTGGACTCTGCTACACGGATGAGCGGCGACTTGCGTGGGGTCACACGGCACGCCAAGGGCAAATAGGGCCCAGGACTCCTGACTCCCGGGCTCTTTAGGATCACCTTCAAGACACGCAGAAAAGGCCCTTCATCGCCTACCCAGCCCCAGAGTCCTTAGATTCCTGGGAATGGGGGGAAATCTGGCTGACAGGGCAGCTCCAGCTATGGGATCTGCTGCAGATCTCCAGGGTAAGACCCGGACTGGGGCAAGTCTCTGTGCTTGGTTTCTGCATTTGGAAGAAAACTATAAATAGCTCACAAGTTGGATTTCCTTCTAGTCTCTGCTCAGATATTCATTGTGGAGGCAGGAACTCTCAGAGCACCCGGCTGTAGCCACGTAAGCCCTCTCTGTGCCACACTCCCCTTCGGCTTCCCTGCGCATTTAACAGCACCCGGTGTTCGGGGTATTTCACTGATCAGTTTCTTACTCTAGAAAATCAGTGCCTGGAGGACAGGACCTTATATATATAATTAAAGAGAAATCTGGGGGCACCTGGGTGGCTCAGTTGGTGAAGCATCTGGCTTCGGCTCAGGTCTTGATCCCAGAGCCCTGGGATTGAGCCCTGTATGGGGCTCCCTGTTCAGTGGAGAGCCTGCTTCTCTCTATCTCCCCACTAGTGCATGTGTGCCCTCTCTGTCACATAAATAAACAAAATTTTTTTAAAAAATAAAGAAATCACATGTACATACGTACACACACACACACACACACACACAGGTATCTATGCTATTTTGTGCACTGCTGTGTCCTTAAGGCCTAGCCTGGGATCTGTCCCCATGGCAGGAAGTGCCCAAATGGTCTTTGAGTGAACTGAACACCCACTGCATTCACAAGGTGGGTAGAAGGGGCACCTGGACCTCACAGTTACTGTGAGTGATGGTGTGCTCACGGAGGGGTGCCTGGCTGGCTCAGTCCATGGAGCATTTGACACTCGAACTTAAGGTTGTGAGTTCGAGCCCCACATTGCGTGTGATGACTTAAAAAAAGATGACTTAAAAACTAAAATCTTTAAAAAAGAAAGAAAGAAAAAAGCGTGTTCACGGAGCACCTAGTATTCACTCGACAAACCAGAGCTAGTATTAAATGTTCCTGCCGAGAGCCCCAAACCTACCTCTCTGTACCAAGGAGGGCTCCCCTAGCCTCCTGGAAGCCCACGGCTCATACCTTTAGTACGTTCTTCAGTGGGAAGCAGGGCAAGGGTATGGGCGTGGGGTTGAAGGGATCAGCCCCTAACCAAAGCAGAATCTGGAATCCGCTCACTCCTATAAAAGCCTCTTGATGAGCAAGTAAGGGACGGAGAAAGAGGAGACCGGGCTCCTTGACCTCCCGCCCCCACCCGAGACCTGTCTAAACTAAGAATTCCCAACAAAAACATCTTTGGGAACCAACTCTCCCCCAGAAAGGGGTCGTCCCAACACAGGGTTCCCCCAGGGATGCTCGCAGGATCCCTCCCCTTGGAAGAGACCCCGAGTTACCGGATGCCTCAAGATCTGTCTACGCGGGCCCCCAACTACTGGATCCCTCGTACCGCTGGTTCTCCCAAAACTCGAGAAAGAGATCACCCCTTCCGACACGCGCTGGCTCCCGGGGTCCCCCCAACCTGCGGATCCAATCCCCGGCGAAACAGGGTCCCCAGAACCTGGGAAAAGAGCTCGCCGGGACTCGAAACCCCTCAGGAGGATGCCCCCCTCGATCCCCCCGACCAATCAATCCTAGAGACGGGACCTCCCCACGAGGCGTCCCCCCCACCGTACCTGCCCGCCTGGCCCAGGCCACGCACCGTGCTCCCTGCCGCCGAAACGCCCAAACGCGCTCCGGGAGGACCAGGCCGCCGAGTCCACCCGCTCTCACCGCCGCTACCTTCAATTCACCAACCGCAACGCTCGCGGCGCCCTCTGGGGGCCGCCATTTTCTCGCCCACGTGACCGGGATGGCCGGCACCAACGCAGCGCTGGGGGGGTGTCCAGCCAGAGACTCCGCGGCAGGAGGGAGGTCTGGAAGCACGAGTCGGCATCGGTGTCTAAGCTCACAGCTTAGACCCCTTAGACGGCGTCTAAGGGAGTCCCTCAGGGAAGGGAAGGGCAACGTCCACTCTTTCTGCTGAAGGCATTCCCTCCCACTCTCTCCCCCCCCCAGGTACGTGAAAATGGTTTATGCCAATTCAGTCCGGAGCCCGGCGCGGAGCAGGCGCCGCGGTCCTGGGGCGTGGTCGAGTTCGGGGGGCGTGGCCGACGGCGTCAGGTGCCTGGACTCCAGCGGGGGAAGGGAGGACGCCGGTCCTTGTTTTCCGACCCGATGGAGTCGTTCGTTCATCGTTCACTTAACAAATAGTTAATGGGGGCTGAGGACGAGACAGCCTGCCATCCTTACCCTCGAAAACCTCACAACCTGGTTGTCTGAGGGAGTCAGACAAGCAATAAATACGGAAAATAGACGGCAGGTGGTGACACCTGGTAAGCCGTGGAGTTCAAGGGCGATGTGAAGTCTCAGGAGGCGTGGCCAGGGGCTCAGGTGGTGACGTGCGAGTAGACACCTGGCAGGAGCGGGGAAGAGCCCTGGGGATGGCTGGGGGAGAGACACCAGGCTTAAGAAGGACTCGGCTTCTACTCCGACGCGGAGTACATCAGGGAAGCACGCGTGAGAAGTGATCTAACTTCGGAAAGTGGAAAAGAAGCACCGGTCGCAACAGTGTTTGTAATGGCAAGGAAAAAAATCGGAAAAAATAGTAAAGTGTAGCCCCTCTTATGCCTCGGGGTTCGGGGTGTCCAGCCCCGCTCATTCACCTGGACCGGCGCAGTCCCTTCCAGCCTGCCTTCCTGGCTGCGGCCCTCACCCCTCAGCGTCTGTCATCTCCGCAGCGGCCACCAGAGGCCACCTGTGGGCAAGTGAGCCAGGCCCCGCCCTCCTCTGCCCACAGCCCTCCAGGGCTACCTTCTCGGTCAGGATAAAAGCTCAAATTCTCCCCTGCCCCCCAAGGCCCTGCGTGACTTGCCAAGTTGTGAGTTCGAGCAGGAAGTGCCCAATCTGTATTTGAGTGAACTGAACACCCGCTGCACACCAGCCATGGTACGAAGCTCTTCATACACAGGGTAAATCCGCATCATTCCTAACGTGGTTGGATGCTGCAGGAGGTGGGGCAGCCTCCCTGACCTCTCCTCCCTCTCGCCTTGTTGCTCACTCTGCTCCAGGCACACAGGCCTCCTTGCTCTTCTCCAACACACCAGGCTCAGTCCTTCCCCAGGGCCTTTGCAGGTGCTGTGCCCTCTGCCTGGACTCTTCTTCCCTCTGATACTCCCATACCTACTTCCCTTCCTCCTCTGGGTCTCTGCTCACATGTATTTCCATGTGACACCCTTGGACACCCTATTTTAAGCTTGAACTCCCCTCTTAGTAGTCCCAACCCTTAGACCTTGGTACTGCCACCCCAATACTACTTTTTTTTTAGATTTTATTTATTTATGTTAGAAAGAGAGTGTGTGCACACACATATGCACACATGTGCGTAAGCAGGGCAGTGGGGAAGGGGCAGAGGGAAAGGGAGAGAAGTAGACTCCCTGCTGAGTGCGGAACCTGACTTCTTCCTCAATCCCATGACCCAGGATCATGACCTGAGCTGAAATCGTGAGTCAGAAGCCCAACCGACTGAGCCACCCCAGTAACACTCTTCACTTTCTAACCCAATACATCACTTACTCTAAGATCATCTTGAATGTCATCTCCATGAAGGTAGGGATTTTCCCAGGAGATCAAACTGCTTAAGCAAAGGCCCTGGGGTAGGGATGGATATGCAAAGTAGCCGAATGGGGGGGCGCTGGGCGGAAGCGATTTGCGCTGTGATTAATCCAGGCAGATGGTGGCCTTGGAGGAGCCCCAATCCTCTTACCCAAAGCCCCTAAATACTTCCGCAACGCGGGTCACCTCCGGGCCTCTCCTGCTCTGGGTGGCCATCATGTCAGGGCCGGCGGTTGAGGAGGGGATGGAGGGCTGGAGCCCGGCCCCACCGCTGTATGAGGAGTACCGCCCACCACCTCTGGATACCATCCGCCTGCCCAGGTATGCGCTGTACCTGCTGCTGGCGGCGTTCCTGGTGGTGGCCGTGGCCTATGCCATTGTGGGGCATCTCATCAAGGACCTCGCCCATGACCTGGCCGGTGGGTGAGCTGCTGTCTGCCATGAGCCCGGCTTGGGACAGTGTTGGGCCACTCTCGGGTGTGTGTGGGGGCACTCCAGGGCCCCTCGCAGCAGGGGAGGGGACAGAAGGTGGATGAGCCCCCGGGAGGTTCCTCACCAGTGTGCTATTGCAGACTGGGCCTTTGGCCCGAAGCCAGACCAGGAGGACGCCCCCCGGGAGCTGCGCTCGAGCCTGGAGGGCGAGGATCTGGAGGAGCTTGACCTCCAGCTGGCCCTGGCCTGGCGGGGTGATGAGGACCCTGCCGGGGGTGGCGATACGGCCCCTGCAGAAGCCCCTGCCCCCGCTCCCCGCCGCTCTTCCATTGCCTTCAAGGACCCGCCTGCTCGGAGCTCCTTCTGGAGGCTGGGCTGAGCCGGGCCCTGCCCTCTGGCCCCGGGACCTGGGTTTGAACCCCTTTGGGAGTTGTGTGGACGGGATTTGTGCACGCGGGATCCCTTGCTCCCCTGAGCAGCCGGACTTGGCAGAGAACGTTGTCTTTCTTGGCTGGCGGGTTCCCGTGGTGGATCCCTGGGACTCTCTGCACTCCTGCGCACCCCGGCCCGGTAGCCCCAGAGCCTGATTCCGCCCAACCTCTGCTCGATTTTCAAAGAGTAACAGTGGTAACCGAGGCCTTCGTCTGTCCCTGCTCTTGTGCTCAGTGACCCTTTTCCACGCATTACGCTGTTTAATCCCCACTGGCCAGGACTTTTCACTTCCACTTACCAGGTGGGAACATGGAGGCACAAAGCCCGGAGATGACTTGCTTGGAGCAGAGCGAACTTTTTGCAGAAAGAGGCCAGTTCCACGACCTGCCTTCGAAGGAAAGCAGAAGCCCCGGGATGGGGTTCTGGCCCTGCTCCACCGAATCTGCCCCAGTCCCATCCCCCACCTCCTCCCTTAGACCCCCCCGCTCTGCTGCTCTACCTACTAGACCTGTTGGTCTCTGGGGGGGTGGGTCCCAGCTTCCCAGCTAACGTGAGAGCTCCTGGAGGACAGTGCCTGAGGCTTCCTCCCTCCCCTCTGAGGGGGGCACAGGACTGGGCACAGGGTCAGAGCTTCACAGGCGCCACTTGGGGGTTTGAGATGGGCTCGCTTTGGGCAGCTGCCTGAGCTCCACCGCTCCTGATGGCCCATTGAGCAATGATGATAGCCAGACCTCAAAGTGGAGGGAGTCCCCAGGTATGCATAGGTGCTCCTTCAAGGTGTGTGCAGTAATGCTGGCACCCGAGGACCCTGCAGAGCGGGAGGGGGATCCCCCCGCTCCGGTGTAGGGGCTTCCTGCCACGTGCCTGGGCCATGGCTGTCCGGTGGCAGCTGGGGTAGGGCACTCCTTCTCCTGGGCAGGGTTCCCTATCTAATCAGCCAGGGACCAAGGTTGATGGACTGGAGAGCCTGGAGCCTGAGTCATCAGCTACCTGGGTGTCCCATTCTCCCACCATCAAGGCGTGGCTGGGCTTGGAGATGGATAGTGGGCACGTGGCTGTCACTTCTTGTCCCTGTGCTCATCCCAGTATTGGCTGTGGGTCCCCAGGGGTCCGGCAGCCAGGACGTGGCCATATAAGCTGGTGGTAGGGGGGGAAGACCCCAGCGCCAGCTGTTTCTGCGTGATGTCCGTTCTCCTGGCCTCCTTGGCCTTCTCTGCAAAACGGGGACGGAGACACCTTGTGGGGTGTTCAGAGAAGGAAACATAACGGCGCCTGGTGGCCCTGAGCCCAGGCGCATCTCAGCCTGGCTGCTGCAGCACGGAGCCTGGGGGACCTGGAGGCTGGGCCCTGGGGCAGGCACAGGGTGGAGGGGCCGGACTCCTGCGTTAATTGTTATACCAGGTCCAGAGTCTGACCTGCAGGTCTGGACCAGCCCCGCCCCTAGGCCTGCCTGCTGCTTTATCAGGGGCTGGGCGCCTCACCCAGCCAACCTTGACCGTGCACGGCCGCGGCGGCTCTTCCATGACCATGGAGACCCTGGAGGTCCCTCTCCTACTCAGCGCCCTGCTCCTGTCACCTGCAGAAGCTCAGCAGGGTAGGACCTGATCTGGACCTGGTGGGGCGGTCAGCGGGGGACAGGGGTGGGGAGACTCCTGGGAGGAACTCACCTATAGGCTCACCGTCTCCCCATTTTTCATGATGAGCAACCAAGACCTCTGAAAGGAGGGCCAGGCAGAGGAGGAATGGGGCCAGACCCCTCTTGGAGCCCCCCCCCATCCCACACTCCCTCGGGGCCTCTCCCCCCATCCGTGAGATGCTCCCAGGCCCCTCCTGTTCTCTAGAACGGGTCTCTGACACCCAGCACCCCATCCGCATTCCCCAGCACCCTTCCCCCTCCCCTTCTGGGGGGGTCAGACCCCTGGCCTGGCGCCAGCTCTGAGTCCCACCTGCTCTACCTCCGGACAGCCTCGCAGTACCGCCCGAAGCCCTGGCTGGTGGGCCTGGCTGCCGTCGTGGGGTTCCTGTTTATCGTCTTCGTCCTCATGCTGGTTAATCGCATCTGGTGCTCCAAAAAGAGGTGGGAGCCCCTCTCCCCACTCCCCACAGCCACTGTCCCTGTCCTCCTCTTCTCCCCAAAGTGCTGGGCATCTCTCCTGCTTCCTGACTCTCTCTGGTCCCCTCCCTCCTGCCTCCCCATTTCCCTGCTCCTGCTCAGACAGGCCTCACAGCCTCACAGTCTGGGACAGCCGTGCAGCCCAGACACCCTGCTTTGTGGGGTTCATGTGCCCCAGCCAGGGGAGACTCTGAAGGCGACCTCCTGCCCTTCACTCACCTTCACCCCCGGTCTCTTGCAGAGCTGAGGATGAGGAGTTCGCATTCGGTATGGAGTCCAACCCCTATCAGGACACAGCCCTGAGGTACTGCCTGTGTGAGTGCGTGTGGGTGTGTGCAGGGCTAGGGGGTTTGTGGGAGCCCTTCGGGGGGTGAGGAGAGATGGGTGTGCACAGATGACCTCTTTCTGTTCTTGAACTCCTCAAACACATTTCTGCCCCAGGACCTTTGTACACACTATTCTCACTGATTGGAACAGCCTTTCCTGTATCTTCTGGCTGGCTCCTCCTTCAGTCCCTGTTCAGATATTTCCTCCTCGAAGAAGGCCACCCTGGCTACCAGCCTGCCTGACACTGTGCCCCACAGCTGTGCGTTCTTTGCACTAACCACCAGCTGAAATTATCTTAGTCATTACACCCTTTCTTGACGCTAGCTGGTAGTTTCCAACAGATGAATAGAGCATAGCTTTGGTCCTAGCTGTGTTCCCAGGGCTCAGCATGGGACTTGGCACACAGTAGGCCTGTTAAACAAGACCGGGGTGTCAGATTGAGTAGGTGTCTGTGCACGAGCATGCGATCTGGGATGGGTGACTCTCCTGGACTCCGTGTTTTCTATGGTCCCGACTGGTTCCAGACATGATTCTGGTCGAAGGCTCAGGGAGGAGGCAGGGCTGGGGGCCCTTTTCGTGTAATATCCCAGCTTGGGCAAAGTTGGGGGTTGGGAATAGGAGTGCAGGAGATGGGAGGAAGCCAACCTGACCAGAAGATTCTCAGCCAAGCCCAAGATGTATTTTGAGGGAGAGATGCAATCCCAATTGTTTGCTTTGTCTGAGACCCAGTGCAGGGCCTATGAAATGTGATTCTCATTCCCAGGATGTGCTGGAGGTTCTTGAACCCACCCGAGCTCCCGTGTTGGTAGTTTTCTCCCTGCCCACTCATCCCTCCATCCATCCATCCACCCACCACCCATCCACCCACCCACCCACTCATCCATCCATCCACCCATCCATCCATCCATCCACCCACCCACCCACTCATCCATCCATCCATCCATCCACCCACCCACCCACTCATCCATCCATCCATCCACCCATCCATCCATCCACCCACCCACCCACTCATCCATCCATCCATCCACCCATCCATCCATCCACCCATCCATCCATCTACCCACCCACCTACCCATGCCTCACTTTCCAACCATCCATCATTCACCATCACTCTCCCTACCCAGTAACCCATTGATCCATTCATCTTTTGTACATTGCCATTCGCCCACCCACTTATACTCCCATCCATTGATCCGTCCTTCTCTTCTTCTTCCTGCTCATTCACTCATCTTCCTATTCACTTGCTCGTCTCTCCATGCAGCTGTCCATTCACCTAACCACTTACCTGCCCATCGCCCATCCATCCATCCACCCGCCCACCCAACCATCCATCCATTCATTCCCTTACCCGCCCATCTACCTCCTCACCCACCCGTCCATCCACCGATCCACTTCCCGCACCCAAGAGCCCAATGATCTATCCATCCATCCACGCTTCCACACTCCTGTCCAACCAGCCATCCGCCCCTCATTCTTTCTCTAATTAACCTCCCACGCTGTGTATCTATTCAACCCTCCACTGCAACCTTCTGGTCACTTCTCTACCTTATCTACCTATTCATCCATCTTCCCACCCATCTCCATCCACCTGTCCATCCATGGGGTGGTTGAGTCTTAGTTTCTGCCTTTGTGAAATGGAACTAGCGAGGCTTCCTCTGTTTTGAGGACTGCTTTGAGAATTCAGCAACGGTGCAGAACACCTGGCCCAGGTAGGTGCCAGTTAAATGGGAGTGACTGTTTCTCATTGTGGTCTGGGCCCTTTGTATCCCTACAGTGAAGAAGGCAAGAGGGAGAGGAAAGGGGAGATGAAGGACCAGAAGGGCAAGACGGCTGAGAAAGAAGGAGAAACGAACTCAGGGCTGGAGCTGGAGGAGAAGGAGACCGGAGATTATGGGAAGGTCGCGAACACAGCCATGTGAAGAGTCGACTCTCGCTTCCTCCAGGCAGCTGCCCAGAGATGCCCCTTCCATACCATGTAAGCAATGGCCCAGATGTGAAACCACCATAATAACTCCATGTAGAATCGAGAGCACCCAGTGAAGAGGCGTGGGACGTGCCCTGCCCTGCCAGGGAGGGCTCCGTGTGCGCATGTGTGGGCTCTTTCTGACTTGTCCCCCTAGTGATTCTTCTTGCACTTGGACCGCGTTCTTGGCTGTGGAGAAACCCCCAAGCCCTTACCATCTCATGGCTCCCCCTACTTCTCCCCCTGCCTGATTTTTTTTCCCTCTCCCTGCTGTCTGTTGGCCAGAACCTCCTCCTGCCCCACTCAGCCTCGGGGACCAACACCGGGTAGGGGTTGCTTTTCCGAGACCTGCATTAAAGAATTGATAAGAGCCGTTCAGAAGGGTTCCTGTTGTCTCTTGGGCTCAGCTTCCCCCTGGGGGAGGCAGATTTTGGGGTTGGGGTCAATGCTCGTGCAGGTATGGGAGAGCAGGCTGCACGGTGCCCAGATGCTGCCCCTGCCCCCCCCACCCCGGCCCTCTCCCTGCAATCTTGATTTTGCTCCCTGAGCCCTGGACTTTGAGCCCTAAGAGCACCATATCCTAGGGAATTCTCACTGCCCCACCCCTCGGCTGGGGGTCATGTGACCCCATTCCCGGGAACTGGGTAGGGGAGGGTGTGTGCCCCAGCGCTCTGAGTTCCCCTGGGAAGGGGCAAGTACTTTCTCCTCCCAGTTTCCAACCTCCCCTTTCACCTCACTTTCTCCGGGCCCTGGACCTTGCCCTGGATGTTAACTATTTCTTAGTAAGGACCTTGACGAAGACGCATCCGGGCTTGGTTCTGGGGCTGGTCGCTGGGGTTGCTGGTAGGATGTAACCAAGGCTGCTAGAACACTTCCAGAATCGTCCACCAGGGGGTGCAAAAAATAAATAAAATCAAGATAATACAGGCCCTTAGAGATGCTCCCGGGGAGCCCCGGGCATCGCCGTCCTCTGCCTCCATCAGTGCACAATGAGTCCCGTTTCCCAGCTGAAAATGGGGAGGCGTAGAAAGAGGGACGCCACCGGCCAGGTCTCGCGGGCTGCCGTTGGCAGAGCTGGGATGAAGGCCAGGCGGCCCGCATGGTGAGGGGGTTTATAGGCTCTTTATAGGCTGAGGTTGGGTTTGGAGGTTAATGCCCTAGGATGGGAGAGGGTTGGAGCGCTGGGGGGGGCCGTTCCTGGCTGTGAATCCTAGCTGGGAGCACGGTGTCCCTCTGGAATGCTGTGTGGCCCCGGCAAGTTAGCCCCTCATCTGCACCCTGAGGACAAGAGTTAGGAGGCTTGAAGCAGCTTCCAGGGCTCAAGAGCCACGGCAAGGCCTGGAGCACCGTAGGCGCTCAGGAGATGCGTCCCCACCTTTCCTGAGCCTCTCCCGTAGCTCTGGCTGTGGGGGGAGGAGGCCAAGGGGGACCTTAGGGAGACAAGGTGCTGGGATGCCTTGGACGCCGGATCCCTCCCCAGCAGACCCAGAACCCCGGGAAGGGGGCCCCATCCCCCCACTTCCTGCAGCACTGGCCACACCCTGCCCTGGGGTGTCCCGGGCAGGCCACTTCCTCTTCTAATGGGGTGGCATCCCCAGAACCCGCTGGCTAGAGGCGAGGACAGACGGACAAGGATGGACAGATTCCGGGTGACCGCTGGCCCAGTCTCCCTTCTGACGGCTCTGGTCCTGCAGCCGGTTCAGGCCCAACCCTGCTGTAAGGCCTCGGGAGGGAGAGGAGGTGGGAAGGGAGCTCCCCCCACCCCTCCCCATTTCCCCCCCCTGCCCCCCCCGCATGGCCCAGCTGCTGACCCTGCCCCATCCTGCCCGCAGTTGCCCAGAGGAAGCCGTGGCTGGTGGGGCTGGGGGCCATGCTGGCCACCCTCTTCCTCCTCTTCATCCTCACAGTGGTCTACGCCATCTGGTGCAGCCAGTCCCGTGACAGGTGGGCCCTGCTCCTGCCCTGCTCCTGCCTGAGTCCCTCCCCTGTGGAACCCGAGGGGCTCAGAGCCCCTTCCCTCCCCCTTGTCCTTGCAGAGTGTCCCAGGAGGCAGGGCAGGGCCCCGGGGGGAATTCTTTGATTCAGAACCCAGGGAGCCTCATAGAACCTCACTGCCTTCCCTCCTGACTCTCTGCCTGAAAAGCAAGGGGGCTTCCCTGAGTCCCCAGGGCTCTCGTGTGTGTCAGATGGGATCCATAAGGTCCTCATCACCTCCCTTCAAACCCCACACATTTATCCGTCCCTCCGTCCGGTCCTGTGTGTGTGTCCATCCCGCTGTCTGCACCTCCATCCACCTTCCCCCCACCCTGCATCCGCACGTCCATCTGTCCATCCGTCTACCCATCCACTCATTCGCCTAGCCGTCCACGGATCGGCCTGTCTCCCTGGCTCTCTGCCAGTTCCCTCACCCACGGTCCTGAGACCCAGGAGGCCAGGGCGGCCGGATGTGAAGAGCCAGGTTCGGGCTCCCGGAGCTCCTGCGTGGGCTCCCGAGCGTGCTTCTTGTTCAAACAGCACCGGTGCCCTAACCTGTCTGAGCTCAGCTCAGCTTCTGCACGGTGGGAGCCACAGGAGTGCAGGCTCAGAGGTTCAGGGGGGATCGTGAGGCCTGGACACGAAATTCTTATGATGTGGGGTTTTCTGGACCCTTGTTTCCGCAGCAAGAAAGAGAAGGAAGAGGGGGCTGTGAGAGAAGAGGAGAAAGAAGCCGAGGGCAACGGGGGGCTGGAGCTGGAGGAGAAAGGGGGGGCCTCCAAACCGCGAGAGAGTGGAGAGCTCCTCTGAATGAAGGCTTCCCACCTGCCTCCTCCAGGCAGGCCTCCCAGAGATGCCCAATGCCTGTTCTGCACCCTACAAGCAAAGAGCTGGTCCTGGGGCCAGTGAAATGATCCCATGTGGGGTTCAGATGAAGTGTCCCTGAATGAGGAGGGCTCAGGTCCCGCCCCAGTTCCCCCCTCTTTGCATTTGCCTGGGCCTTTATACATCCGCTTCCCCAAGCCCCTTCTCAGGGGTAAGAGGGACGGTGGGAGGAAACTGCAAAGGCCCTGCAGTGTTTGTGGGTCCCAGATCGGGCCCAGCTGTCCCGCTGAGTGGGCCTAGCACATGGCGGTGTCCTGGGAGAGGAGGCTCCCCCCTCTGGGCACTGATTTGCTGGTCACTGTCTGCAAGCTGTTCCTGGGTGCGGGTGCTGAGGTTGGGAGGGAACGCAGCGTCCTCCCCCCACCCCCGGACAGCTCCCCGTAAGGCTTGAACTCCCAGCGTCCTTGCTGTGCAGCCTCAGCGTGTAACCTAACCTCTCTGCGCCTAAGCTTCTTGTGCAGTAAAAGGGTGCGGGGAGTAACCTGATCCTTTATAAATTGTCACGAGGATTAAACGAAACAGTGTCCATGAAAATCCGGAGCCCGGAGCCCGGAGCCCCGAAGGTGTCTAATAAATGTCAGCTTTTCGGGAGGCTGACGTGGTGGGGATGCGGCCGGCGCGTGGGAGGCTCCCGCTCCGGGTTCGGGGATCTGGAAGGGCACCGGGGGCGTGTGCAGACCGCGTCCCCGCGCCCCTCCGCCTCTCGTCCCTGCGGGGGGCGCGGGTTCGGGTTCCGAGGAGGGGTGCAGAGGGTCCGGGCGGGAGGCGGCGCCGCGGCCGCGGGGGAGGGGGAGTAGGCGGGGCTGTGCGGCTCCGCCCTCTCCGCGGGGTCGGGGGCCCGACTTCTCCCCTAGGGGCGTCTGGAAGTTGTGGGGTCGTGTGGCTGTCACAAGCCTGCACCCCTTTAATGGCCTGGAGTCGGGGGCCCAGGGCGGCGAGCGGCCTGCGGTGCGGGACCGCCCCCGAGCCCAGAGCGGCCTCACTCGGGCGCCGGCGTCTGCGGAACACGGAGGCTGCCCGCGCGGTGGAGGCCCGGCTGCCCCCCGCCCCGCGCCGGCCGAGCCCCGCCCACCGGCCGGAGGGCGCCGGCTGACCCCTACCCCCACCCCGGCCGAGCCCCCGACCCCGAGCCCCCACAACAGGCTGAGCCTTCACGCCGCCAAAGAAGCTCGTGCTGGCGCCCCCTTTCCGGCTGCGGGGAGCGGCTGGCCCGGGGGCGGGGAATGGGGCGCAGGTGGCTGCGGGCCCCTCCCCCCGAGACCCGGCTCCGGGGCCAGAGCCTCGCCCGTCCACGAGGGGGCGCCAGAACCTCGCTGCTGAGGCGGAAGCGCCCAGCCCTGTCGGGGTTAGGACGCGGGAAGGGGACGCGAGGGATCTGGGGGGCCTCGGACCGCCCCGCCCCCGTCCCGACGACTGGCGTCTGTTCCTGCCTGGGCGGCGGCGTGGGGCCGCGCATCGGCGTGCAGTGGAGGGCACTGTGCCTGCTGGTCCTTCTGTCTTGTCTCCCGGTTCATGGGGAAAAAGCCCAAGTCCTCCCCGAGACCCCCAAGACCCTGCAGGACCGGCCCGTTTCCTCCGTGTCCTTCCCTCTTCCCTGGGCACCTCACAGTGCTGCAGTCACGCGGGCCTCCTGACTCTTCATCCAACAAGCCAGGCAGCGTCCTGCCCCAGGGCCTTTGCACAGACTGTGTCCTCTTCCTGAAACACTCATCTGTCAGATTTCCAGGGGGCTGTGTCCCTTCTATTCATCTCTGTTTAAATGTTAACTCCTTACGCGAGACCCACTCTCTTTTCCCTTACTTTACTTCTTTGGCACTTACCTCCTCTAAAATATACATATATATTTTAAAGGTTTCATTTATTTATTTATTTGACAGAGATCACAAGTAGGCAGAGAGAGAGGGGGAAGCAGGCTCCCCGCAGAGCAGAGAGCCCAATGCGATGCATGCGGGGCTCCATCCCAGGACTCTGAGGCCATGACCTGAGCCGAAGGCAGTGGTTTAACCCGTTGAGCCCCCAGGCGCCCCTCCTCTGTTACGTATCTTACTTATTCTTATTGTTTACCATGCATCTTCCCATCTTGGAACTTTAAGAGCTATGAAGGCAGGTTATTTTGGGCATTTTGTTCCCTGCTGTGTCCCCAATACTTGGTACTCACAGATGCTCAGGAAATCTTTGCTGAATGAATGGGACTTTGCCAGGTGGAAAAGAGGGAAAGTGTTCTGTGCATTGACAGAGCGCTGACTGTGTGCCAGGTTTTGTCCTTGGAGCCAGGGAGGGGGGTAGGGTTTCCCGGCACAGAGCAGGTGCTGCACAGATGCCCGTGGGGTTTGTTGACTGAAGACCCTGGGGGAGATCTGAGGCTGGTCGGGGAGGAAGCTAGACTGGGGAAAGGTGTGTGGGCCTCCTGGAGGAAGAGGATGTCCTTGTGGGACCTGAAGGGTCTGCCTAGAGTGGGGAGGCAGTGATGAGCAAAAGAACAACAGGAACCAAGGTTCAGGGCTGTGAAACAGACCAGTGTAGGGGCAGGGAGACCACAGGCCACCAGGAGCATTGCAGGAAGGACATGGGCCCTGAGCTCACCGACGTCAGCATGGAAAGTGTGTCCCTCCCATGGGCCTTACGGACACGGATGTGGGTCCAGATTGCTCTGTGCGGGCGCCCTGGGTGCCTGGCCCCAGCCCTCAGTGCCAGGAGCCTCCCCACAATCAACAAATGTCCCTAGGCACTGTGGAGGGTCCCTGGAGGCTGCTGGACAGAGGCCACGGTCTCAGTCGCTGCCCGATCGTCCCGCAGCCCCAGCCCCTTCCCTTCCCTCTCACACAGAACCCAAAAGGCACAGAAAGGAGGACCCAGGACAGTCAGCGAGAGTTGAAGCATAGCTTGTTTAATTTTTATACATTTTTTTCTTCCTTCTTTTGTCTTTTTTTTTTTTTTTTTGCTTTTTATTGAATCTTTTATGGAATCCCCCCTTGTTTCATTTTTTTTTCATTTTTTTTTTTGCATAGGGAAACAAACAAACAAAATAATAACAGCCAGAGTCACTTTCTGTAAATGGTACGTAGGTAGGCGCATCTGCAAAAACCGAATGACTGCGTAATATACAAGGTTATGACCGGAATATGCTGCAGGCGGCGGCGGCGGCGGGCGAGGGGGAAGTTGGCCGGTCTGCCAGCCGTCCTGGGTCCCCGTCCCGGAGGGGAAGGGAGCCGCGGGCGGCAGACCCAGCCGGGACCTTCTCCCGACCTGGGTTCACGAGCATGGGGTGTGTGTGTGTGCGTGTGTGTGTGTGTGTGTGTGAGAGAGAGAGATCCGGTGTGTGTGGCAAGCAGGAAGCGAGAGACAGAGTAAACTATCCTGGTAATATCAGTAAAATACAAAATGGGGGGGGGGGCTCAAAAAATATCTCGGAGGGAAAAGAAAATGAAAATGAAAAGCAACACCACCAAAAAGTTTTTCAGAGAGAAAGATAGGAAGGAAGGAAAGAAAAGGAAAAGGAAAAGAAGAGCAAAGAACAAGGAAACTCAGGGGGTCTCTGTCCTTCCTCTGCCCTGTGCGCTCTTGTCCTTCAGACCCTCTCGTCTTCCCCCATGTAGGGTCCTGGGGGTGGGAGGGCAGGAAGCTGGGGGCAGAGGCCAGGGCCCCCCGGATTTGAAGGGACTTTGGTTTTGGAGGCCTGGCTGGGACCCAAAGTGGGAGGATGGGGTGGGGAGTGGACTTCAGGGGCTCCCAACCCGAGGGGGCTGGGACAGCTCCCATCCCCTTCCCGGGGGTCCCCTTCTAGCCAGGAGGTGTGAGTAGAGGGCTACGGGGAGGGCAGAAGCTTGTGGTGCGTGACTTCCTTCCGGCCCCGAGCCCTGACTCCTGTTGGATCCTACTGCCTCTTTTCTGAGGCCTGGGGGGGGGACCCCTGGGGAACAGGGGAGGAGAACCCCAAAACCACACCAGCAGACATGTGAGGCACTGCTTGGGAAAAGTCTTGTTTTGGTATCGCTGGCAACAAGTCCCGCTGGCACAGCTTTGGGTCTGGCCCCCCTGCCTCGCTGGGGGGCAGGGGGATGGATGGAGGGATGGATGGGGGGGCGGGTCAGTGTGGAGGTGCGGGCCTCAGGGGTCCGGAGGGGCAGAAGCGGGGGAAAAATGGGGGCCCGCGGAGGAAGCTGGATGTAAGGACGGGTCTCTGGAACCTGCCTCCCAACAGCCTCCACAAAGAAAAGGAGAAACCAGGGTCTCAGAGAGGGAATCCAGATCAAAATAAAAAGTAGCCATTGTAGAACCTGTATTATGAGAAAAAACTCCAAAAATTATATATATTTATATATATGCGTGTGTGTGTACAGAATAGCCCTAAACTGGGGGGGGGTCAGAGTACCGTGGGAGGGGCCAGAGTGGGGAGCGGCGCCTCGCGGGGGACAGGAGCTACTGCTCCCAGCCCCAGGCTCCCACCTAACTGGCCGCCGTCCCCGGGGACAGAAGGTTCCAGAGCAGAGACGGGGATGTGTGGGGCTGAGGCTGGACTTGTCTGCTGCTTGGGGGGTGCAGACACCCCCCAGGTCTCCTTCGGGGTTCCTCTTGGGTCTGATTGTCTAGCTCAGGGTCAGGGGTTGGGGGTGCTCTGGCTTGGAACTTGGCAGGAGCCTTGGGGCCCCAGACCCCCTTCTCCGCAGCGGGACGGGACTGGGTCTTCCCGCCCGTCCACACCTCCTTTTACACCCTCTTCGGGAGCCCGTGGCCTCATGCCAGAGAGGCGTGAGGGCGACGGGCATACATCTAGGAGGCCTCTCTGTTCTCCTCGGCACGGCTGGAGCCCAGGGTCAGGCTGGGGGGCCACCCACGGGCAGGGAAGGACCACGGGTGGTGGGGGCAGCAGGCGTGGGAGGGGACGGGGCTCGAGAACATGTTTCACACACGTGAAAAACCACACAGGGCCCAGCGGCCCCTCCCCGTGTCTGCAGCACCAGCCCCACTGCGAGCTGGGGAAGGGGTCTGGCCTGGTCCCTGTGTCTCCGCCTTACTCTGCCTTCCGCTTTCCCGGGGGATGGGGTGGGGGACACACGGGCCCAGGACCGCACTACCGACTCAGCGGGGCACACAACTGGGGACGGGCTGCGGAGGGATGACGCGGCCCCCGCGAAGACCCTTGGGGAGGGGTCCCGGGTGGGACACTTCCTCCCCTCCCCTGGGTGTCTGCTCCCCAATTCTGGGGGAGAGGGGAAAGGGATAAAACCCAGAAATCTACCGCATGAAACATGACACACAGGGCCTTGCGCTCTCGGATTAAAGGACAAATCACGGCCATGGCCACTGAGAGTGTGACCTGCCCCCTGCCCCTGACGTGTGGAGGCATCTTTTTAAAGGAAGGCATGGGATGAGTGTCTGATGGTGGATGGAAGTTGGGCTGGCCCACGGGGCTCCTCCCTGCTCCGGGGGCAGCCATCTGCCTACTGAGTCCCCACAGGAGATGGGGGGTGCCGGGGGGCCGGAGCTTAAAGGGCCCAGCCCTCGGACACCCCACTAACCGGCTGCTACTGTCTCAGCTTTGGTCGAGTAAAAAGCAAAGGAAATTGGGAGAGAGAAGGAAAAAAAAAAAAAGAACAAAAGCCAAACCAACCAACAACAACGGAGAAAGGAAGGAAAAGAGGATGTGGAATTAAGGACAAGACAACCGTGGGACAGCCACCAGACAGAGCGGCCTGCCCAGGGCTCGTCCCCGCGCCCGCGGGCCGCCGGCCGGGCCTGGGGTGGCCAAGCTAGGCCTACAGGGACAGACAGACAGATATTGCATATATTGGGTTTGGCTTCTGTTTTCTGTTTGTTTCATCCCAGATAACCGACCCCTCTCCCCCCCCCCCCCCCCGGCCCCTCACAGCTGGAAGACAGAGTGGGTGCTGGGGCAGGAGGGGAGCGCCGCCCCAGGACGGTCTCCAGGGATGGGGGGGTGGCTGGGGAGTCCTTTGGCAAGAAGGAAGAGGGGGTGGGAGGAGAAGGAAGGGAGCCTGGGGGGGCGGCAATGTGACCCTGAGCCAGGGGGACGCCAGCCTGCGGGAAAGGGAAGGCAGGACGGCCACCCTGTGGGGCCAGGGCTCACCCCTGAGGTCCGCCCGCTGCTGTGGGCGGGGGCCTCGGAAGGGACTCCTCTGGAGCCCAGGGGTGGGGCTGGGGGCGGCAGAGCACCAGGGCGCGCCCCCGACTGCAGCGGGAGGCGTGGCGACGGGGGGGGGGGAAGAGGGGGCGGGGACAGGGCCGGCCACTGTTCTGTGGATAGCTTTTCTAAGCGTGGGATTTTCCTTTTTTTCTGCTTTTAATTCTTATTTTTTTTATTTTTATTTTATTTTTTACAAATAGAAATACATCCCCCTTCGGTTTTTATTTTTTATTTCATGTCATTGTTTCGTCTTCTTGTCTTGGAACTACACGAGCAGAGCATGCGGCTATCTGTGCGCTGATATTGTTTAAAGGTAATACTTATTCTCGGAAGGCAAGGCACATCATGTGGTAGAAAATTTCGTGCAAATTAGGAAACATGGAGTTTTTTTTAAGGTTTTTTTTTGTATCTTTTTTTTTTAAAGAGGAGGGGGGTAGTGTTGGGGGGGGAAGGGCGGGGGGAGGGGGATAGAGCCAGGTACGATTTGCCATGCAGGGTCAGCCGCAGCGAGCTGGCCTCAGGAGCCAGGTCACAGGAATCCCCGACGAAGCACCATGCAAAGTTAGGTAGCTGGGGGCCGTCAGACGCCCTCCCCTACCCTGCCTACCCGCACCCTAAGGTTCCCGGCGGAGAAGCTTCCGGATACCCCAGCTGCACGACCCACCCCCTCCTGCCCTCCCGGAGAGCGGCCCATGCTTTGGTCCCCAACAGCTACCCCATAGAGGGGGGCCCTGGGGACAGACGGACGGACCAAGGGTTCTCGAATGCCTCTGGACAATGGGAGGGGGCTGGGTGGGGAAGGGTCTTTCTCTTGATGGTTGAGTGGGTTTGCCAAGCCCCTTGGGCTGGTTTGGGAGGAAAGTCCAGTTTCTGGGGAGGCTGGGGGGAGGCTGGCCAGGCCTGGGGAACCACGAGAGGGCCAGGGGCGCCAGGCTGGGAGCAGATGAGGTGGAGGCCCAGCCCAGGGCGATGGCTTTGGCCCAGGCCAGGGGGTCGGGGGTCGTGGTGGGGAAGGTCTTCCCCAGGCCCAGGCGTGGAGGAGGCCGGTTGGGACTCAGATGGATGGGGTGGGAGGGGTCCCTGTGTTCGGGCCTCATGACCCGAGAACACCTAACACCCCCTTCCAGACTCCCCCACCCAAGATGGCCATCCTGGGGGGATTGTGGGGATGGGGCCAGGGAACCAGGGTTGGGGGGCACCCGGGGTCCCTAGCTTAGTGTTTTTGGAGCGGCTCAACGGAAAACGTTTAGCAGATGGGAGGTCCCCCACATGGCCACAGGGGACCCCCCCCAGGTGCCGACCCCCCTGCCCCAGACAGAAGCCCCCGACCCCCCCACCCGGGCTCGTGCGCACCGTGGGTGCCCGGAGGCCCGGCTCTGATGCAACACCGCGGCTGTGCCCCACTTCGGCGGGGGGGAAAGATGAAAGTGCAAACCATGGCCCCCCTTTGGGCTGGGAGGCGCCAGGGAGGGGTGTCGCTCCAGGATGTAAGGCACTGGCAGAGGAGGCAAGGGAGGGCCCGCTGGCTTCCCCAGATCCCACCCCGTGCCTGAGCACGGCAGGGTTGAGGAGTCTAGATCTGCCCTTCGGGCCACCTGTGGGGGGGTCCCCATCTCTCTAGCTCTGAGGGGAGCACAGCAGTGAGGGTCAGCGACTGGAGGTGGCTGAGTCGGGGGAGGGAACGGAAGGGGCCTGCGGCCACTTCCCATTCCAGCTGGACAAAGGGGGGCGGGCGGTGGGAATCAGGCACTTAAACCACTTGCTCCCACCTCCCACCTCCGTGGGCTAAGCGGGGAGCAGGGGGGTCCTTCCGTCCCAGGGCTCGGGCGGATGGAGGCTCCGGACAGGGTGTCCCCTTCCCCGGGAGCTCTGAGCCTCTCCAGGCCGCCCCCCAGCCCCTTCCTCGGAAAGTGCATTTCTTACAGTGTGTGCAACGTGGGTCCCTTCCCAGGGGTGGGGTGGGGGGTGCAGGGCCGGCGGCGGGATGCGGGGTGGGGGCCTCCTCTGCCGGGGGTGGAGCTGGGGGGCAATTGCATAGAGACTTTTCTTCCCAAACAGGGTAGGCGCGCGGCTGTGAGCCCAAGTCCGAGCCGGGCTGGCGGGGGCCAGGTGGGGAGGTCCCTCGGCCGGGGACGCCCCTGACAACGCTCCCGCCGCGTCCCAGTGCCCTGGCGACACCCAGGGTCTCCCCACAACCCTCTTCTGCCCCTGTCGTCTCCCCGCCCACCCGGGCCTCCACATCGGCCTCTGCTGCCTGCCACCCGCACCCCCCCACAAGGACCCCCCCCCAAGCACCCGTCTCCCCACTCGGCAGACACCGTGGCAGAGGCCCGGCGGGTGTCCCGGCGGCGGGGGCACAGGGAGAGGTGGCCTTGCTGGGTGTCCTGCCCGGGGTGCGGGCCCCGGGCCGGGGCACTGGGCCGCGCTCACCTGTTCCGGGGCGGAG
Organism: Neogale vison; assembly: GCF_020171115.1. NCBI lineage: Eukaryota > Metazoa > Chordata > Mammalia > Carnivora > Mustelidae > Neogale > Neogale vison. The sequence goes on from NC_058096.1 coordinate 222,083,320, forward strand.
GCGGGGGGGCGGGCGCCCGCCCTCGGAGAGCAGCAGCGGAGATGAGTGAGGGCGGGGGACGGCGCCGGCGCGGCGAGCGGCCTCGGAGCGGACCGGACCGGCGGCGGGGCCTGGCCCTCGGGTCCGGCCGCGGCGTCCCCAGAGTTCTGAGGGGCGGCCGTCTCTACTGTTCGCCGTCTCGGATGGGTGGGTTTATTTTCATGGTGGTTTTTTTTTTCCGTTTGTCTTTTCTTTGTCGTTGTGGTTGTTGGTGGGGTTTTTGTTTTTGTTTTGCCTTTTTTCCTTTTTGCTTGTTTCCCTCCTGCGTGTGTGTGTCTGTTCTGTCTTTCCGGCCAGGCTGGGAGTCGGCAGGGTCGTCTCGCTCGCTCTAACTTTCCACTGAAAACGTGGGCCGGGGCCGGCAGTGCGGCCCCCTGGGATTCCCGCGACGAAGGAGCAGGGCGTGGGAAGAAATCTTTCTTATCCCAGATACCAGGACTGGGTGCCCAATGGGGACACACGGAGAGAGGAGAGAGAGAGAGAGAGAGAGAGAGAAATGGGGGTCAGGCTCCCACTATGGACCGGACTGGCCACTGCCCGGTGCACCTGCCTCCCCGGGACCCCTGTCTCCCGTGTCCCAGACGTGTCATAACCTGCTAGGGGACCCCGGACAAGGCTGCTGGATGAAACGCAGGGTGCCCAGTGACACCCGATCTCTGGAAAACCCCAGAGAAAACACATTTGCGGAGCAACTTCTGGTCTATACTTACGCTGCACCAATTTTTTGAAACTTATTTTTATCACTTGTTTGTCTGGGATTTAAATCTATGGGAGCCTCCTGGGGTTCTGCTTACAAGTGGGTCTCTGTGCCTCGGTGTCCCGAGTCTACAAAGTGGGGAGAGGCTGTGGCTCTGACCCGGTTTCCCTCTGCACCCCGAATCTGTACCAAGTACCACACCGTCCAGGCGACCGGAGCTGTTCACTTTGTTTTTGACAAATGTTCTCCCATTTAACGATCCCCCCGCCAGAGTCCCCACAAAGGAGGGACTATGCCTCCAGCCATCCTGTTTCAAAGAAGAAAATATGGGGCGCCTGGGTGGCTCAGTGGGTTAAGCCGCTGCCTTCGGCTCAGGTCATGATCTCAGGGTCCTGGGATCGAGTCCCACATCGGGCTCTCTGCTCAGCAGGGAGCCTGCTTCCTCCTCTCTCTCTCTGCCTGCCTCTCTGCCTACTTGTGATCTGTCTCTGTCAAATAAATAAATAAAATCTTAAAAAAAAAAAAAAAGAAGAAAATATGGACTCAGAGAAGTCAAGGAATTTGCCCAGGGCCACCAGCGCGGGGGCACCAGAGGGGAATTCCAACTCGGGCCTGCGTGGCTCTGGCCCTTGCCTGGCCCCCACCTGGCCCTGGAGAGATCATGACCTCCACTTTCCATGGGGCGGGGGAGTAGCGGTGGGGGTGGGGGTGGGAGGGACTGGGGCACCGGCTCAGGGACGGTTCCAGCCTGGGTCTCTACAGGGAAGCCACAGAACAGCCCTTTCTGGAAAAGCATCCAATCCACCTGCGGGAGGCCGGCCCGGGGAGCCCCCCCCACCCCGCAACTGAGGCTGCCGCAGCGTCGTCCCTCACCCCTGCTATCAATCAGTTGTGCTTTCCATCCGGGCTGTCCCTGTGGGCCATCCCAGTGACCTGGCGCCCTGGCTCCCAGCCCCCCACCTCCAGCCAAGTTCAAGTTCATCTTGGCCATTACCTCATGTCTGGTTTCTGTTGGCAACCAGACAGACTCTGGGCGTGACCCTCCCCCATGGTGGCCTCCCCTCAGCCCTTCCTCCTTCCTCCCTCCCAGGCCTCTGGTCCCAGTAACTTAAAATCCCCCCCTGGGCTGGGGTGCCGGTGGTGGGGGAGGTCCCGGCTCTGGGCTCCCCCGGCCTGGCTGGAGCCACCAGTGTGCCTCCAGCATGTGGCTTAGCCCCTCTGGTCCCGGCTTACTCGTCTACTGGGTGGGTGTCATGTGCTTCTGGGCAGAAAGGATCCTGGTACAAAATATCAGCAAGGCCCCGGGGGGGGGGTCCCCATCACAGCGGAGAGTGGGCGGAGGTGTATGGGCCCATGGAGCCCCACTCTGGGGACCAAAGTGATGGACGGCTCAGGACTTGGGGGGGTTGGTGGGGGGAGATGAAGAAGGCAGGTAACTGACCAAGGGGGAGAGGCACTGATGGGGAGAAGGGGATGTTGATCAAGGGGAGGGGTACTAGTCTGGGAAGGGAAACTAACCGGGGTATAGAGGCAATGCTCAGGGAGAGGGATGATGATGGGGGAGGGGCACTGTTGAGAGAGGGGCCGTTGATGGGGAAGAGGACATGGGCTGGGGGAGGGCACTGATGTGGGGGGAGAGGAAGACCGAAGATGGACAGGTGTGTGGGGGGAGAAGCTGCTGGAGGCTGGGGGGGTGGAGCTGGGGGCTGTCGGGAGACAGGAAAGCCAACATCCCAGGAATAATGACGGCGGAGGCAGAAGTGCTGACTGGGTCAGAAATGAGAGGCCTCGAAGCTAAGAGCCCTTTGCATCAGGCTCCAGGAGCGGGCAGCACGGCCTCATGGTCTCCTCCCTTCCCTTAAGGGTCTGCAGGGGGCAGGGAGCAGGCGCCTGACCCACTAGGGAACTGGGGCACCCTTAGTCCAGGGGCCAGGGGTGCAGCTGGCGGCAGGGGCTCCCCCGGAGTGGCAGTCCCCGCTCACCCAGGTTGGGGCCTCACCTTGCCCACAGCCCAGGCCCCCTCGGGAGCCTCTCACCCAGCTGGCATCTCCCTTCCATGTCCTGTGGGCTCCAGCAACACCAGCCCCAGAAAGTTCTTTCTCATTTCCAGACCCAGCTGTGCCCCTCCCTCACTTAAAATCCTTCCATGGCTCCCCACAGCCCTGAGGATGAAGCGCACCTTCAGGATGTTTTTCCAGCATTTCCAGCCTTTGTCAGTGCCAAGCCCCTGCCTGGGCACCCCTGTCCTGCTCTCCTGCTGGCCAGCCTTCGTAGGGGCTCCAATCCCTCCCTCCCCAGGCAGGGCGCGAGGTGCCTCTCCCTGAGCTTCCTCCACACCAGCTGGGGCCCACTGGCCAAGGGGCGGCCACGAGAAGCAGAGAACCAAAGTATGCCCTGGCCTGCCTCGGTTTCCCTCCTCTTCCAGAACATCTGCTGGAAGGCAGACGTTGAGCATGGGGAGGTGAGGGGCTGGGAGCCCGGAGAAGAGTTAAGCAGGCAAGGCGTCCCCCAGCCACTTCGGTTTCCCAAGCAGATGGGATATTCCCAGCCTCTAGGGGCAGGCGAGGAACCACGGGCTCCGGAGTCCTGGGGAGCGGGGGTGTCCATGCTGGGACTGACAGAGGGTGGCCACGGGGTCCCCAAAACCCAACGTGCAGAGTCCTGGAGTCGCCCCAGCTTGCTGAGGGCCCCTGACCAAGGGGTTCCTGTCTAGATCCTAGCCAGAGCTCTGCCGAGGCAGAGTACTCAGTATTCGGAGGGGGCAAGGGTATGTGGGGCCGTCTCTTTGCCCCCGGGTGCCCTTTCTAAAGAAAACCGGTCCTGAAGGAGCGCTCCCTGGGAGGTGTCTGAGGCCAGAGGATGAGACAGAGGTTCAGAGTGGGTAAAGCAGAGCCAGGTGTGAGCCCCGGCCTCCCAACCCCAGCATCACTGCTGAGGCCCCGGCAGGGAGGGCGGGCAACGGCTTCCCCGTACACTCTAGCCCCTGCCAGCTGCCAGCAGCGGCCTGGTCTGCCCAGGAGGGTCCCCAGCTGATTCTGGTCTTAGCTAAGGACAGGTCCAAGCCACCTCTCCACCTCCTTCCCAACCCCTGCCCATGCCCTGTGGCAGGAAACGCACCCCCCCCAGGACTGGAGGGACCACATGCGGCCTCGGGGCCCACAGACACATAGGCTCTGCGACCCCGGCAGTCTGGAGATGCTGGGAGCCCCGGCTGCTCGCTCTGCACATCCGGGCATTGGGGTCCTGCAGCGCCTGGCTGACAACCTCCCACACCCTCCCCGACACATACTGCGAAGCAGGGACTCTGGGCTCCAGACCCCACCCCCGGGCACCACCTGCCTACAGATGCCAGCCAGCAGCGGCGCGGACTCAGACCCCAACCCCCGGAAGCTGAGAGCCACGCATCTTAGCTCTGGACCATCAGGGCTCTGCTCTCCCCTCCTGCGTGGCCTCAGGCAACCCGCTCTTCCTCTCTGAGGCCCCGGGTCTGGTCTTCCGCTCCCCACACCACCACCCTGCGGCACACTCGGCCCCATGGGGCACACTCAGCCTCAGCTCCCCTCTCCACATCAGAGACCACAGCCCCGGCGGCGCAGGCTCTACTGGGGGACCCCGTCCCCCGCCTGCCTCCATTTCCCTGGCTGCCGCCAGAGTCCTTGAGTCCGCGGCTACCCTCGGTCCCCCTTTCTCATGCCCCCTCTGGCCAGCAGCATGGAAGGGGACGAAGGCTGGGGGCTGCAAGCTTGGGCGGACGTGCTGTGTGATCCTGGGCAGATCCCCTCGCCTCTGCGGGCCTCAGTCTTCCCATCTGTACAAATGGGCCTGGGGTGGTACCAGCCCCGGCCTCGTGGCAGCTCGGCCATGAGGTTCTCCCCGTTGGGAAACGGCAAGCGGGGCTGGAGGCTGTACCACGTCCCTGGGCGCGGGCTCGAGGCCCTGGGAGGGTACGGGCAGCTGGACCCCCTACCACGCACAACGGCCACTGTGCCAGGGGTACAGCCGGAGTGGCGTGGGACCAGCAGGCCGGCCTCTCCCTGCGCCCCCAGGCGGGGCCCTCTGCCCCGCCCCGCCCCGCGCCCCCCCAGCCGGCCTCTCGGCCCCTACCTGTGCCTGATAAATGCCCGCTGGATCCCTTGGTCCTAATCCCACAAAGGAACGGTTTGCAGGGGACGTGCCGGGCGTAGAGTAGGCTGCGGGGAGAGAGACCGAGAGCCCGTTAGCAAAGGGGGCTGTGCGGGAGCACCCAGAGAGAGTGGCCGCTGCCCAGGGTCACACAGCCGGCCTCCACACCCCGCACCCGGCGTCTCCAAACCTGCCGCCCTCCCCGGCCGCTCCGGGCGCCCCGGAGAGCCCACAGCGCCGGGCCCTGGGGCCCCGCAGGCGGGGCATCTGCTGATGGAAGGTGCGAGATGAGATCCAGAACCAGAGAGCGACCGTGCGTTACTCAGGGCCGTCTGCTCCCACGGCCTGCACCCCGTGCGGGGCGTGTGCGTCACGGAGGGCGCGTCACTGACTCCTCCTCCTCTCGGAGGCCGCACGGGCAAGGCTGGGTGTTTGTGGGCACACGCGCACACACGTTTATAGTTACGCTCACGTTTAGAGTTGTGTCTTCCTCCCCCCAGCTACGTGCCGCTGGTGAGGGAATAATTCCCAGCCCGAGGCTGCCGGGGAGGTTGGGGGCCTGGGACAGGCTGGGCCCAGGGTGGCGGGAGGGTCCCTGCGTGGGATCGGCCAAGCTGCCTGGGCCCCTAGAGCCGGGTGCGGAAGGAGGAGAGGGAGTTCACGGCCCGGTCCTGTGGAGCTGCAGAGGCCTCTACCTAGCAAGCGTGACGGCTGGTCCCATTTTACAGATGAGAGTGGTCAGGGCAGGGGGTACCCGGGCCAGTACTCTCTGCTCCCTGTCTGGCGTGGCGGTGAATGTTCTCCCCGGTCTCCCTCCTCCCCTCGCTCCCCGCCAGCCGACTGGGTACCCTGCAACCTTGCTATTTTACGTCTGAGAAAACAGGAGGCTCAGAGGGCAAGGACACTTCCGTGAAGACAGACAGGGACTGAGCTTCAGAGACGGGATTTAAACCCGGCGCCTACACCACATCTGGCACAGAGAAAGCCCTTCCACTCCTGCAGCTGCCCTGGGTCCTGGCTGGCCCCGGATGGTGGGGAGAGGGGCGCGCCTGCGGGGCCCCCCGTACCCCGGCCAGGTGTGGCGAGAGAGATGCTCGGAGTGTGACGGGCAGACTGAGAGGTCTGGGGTTTCGGAGATCACCTGCTTGGGTCAGCAACTGAGACGGCGTGGCGGGGACGGCCCAGAGTAGGGAGCGCGGAGGAGCATGCATGGCCCCCCGAGCCTGCACTGGGGTTCAGGGAGAGCCACTCCTGATGGGGGTGGACTCCAGGACTGCGATTTTCAGAGCCACTTCCCAGCCTGGAGCAGCCCTGGCCTGGGGGGTGCAGGAGGACCAGCAAATGGTCATCTGGAACCACATCCAAAGGATGGAAAGTTCTAGAAGGCGAGGCAGTCAACTCAAGGCCTTCTAAGGTCAGGTGAGCAGGTGGGGACTATCCCATCCAGAGGCGTGGCCCAGCCTGGGTCACCAGCAGGAACGGAGCCCGTCGGAGCTGCGTTTTTTTTGTTGACAACCCACAACTCTGAAATATTCTCGTGAACTGTCCTGACTCTAAGACAACAACAAATTCTCATTTTCCACCAACAAAGGGCATCTGGGGGCCACCTCTGCCCCCAAGGCCACCAGTCCGAGCTCTTTACCTACTGCCACCTGCCTGCTGCACGGAGGAGGGCGGAGGGGCCGGGAGCGGGCACGCAGGGACCCCAGACGCCCCTCTGGTCCTCTCCTGCCATTCCCTAGGGCTGCCTTGGCCCCAAGTGGGCCCGACCACATGGCCCCCGGGGCCTCTATCCGGGGACCCACCAAACTCACCGGTACCCCGCGGGCCGGGCCTGAACCCCTGACCCCAGCAGTCGGGGAGGGGGGAGGAGGGGGCCCCTCAGGGACGCCCGCCCTGCCACGGGCACCGCTTCCCGAGTGCTTACAGGGCGAGGTCGGCGACGTGCTTCCTCCCTCGGAGGTGGGTTTGGTGGCGGGGGGGAGCGCCAGCCGCGGGAGCCCAGGGGGCGGGGGTACCAGCATCTGAGCAGAAAGGCAGTGACTGGACATTTTGAGCTGACCACTTCCATTTAACTGGGAGGAACAGAGAGACAGGTGGTTAAGGCGGCGGGCGCCCCCTCTGCCTCGGGCGGCCAGCGACGGCCCTGCCGGGGGAGGGCCGGGCTTGGCGTGACCGGGCGAGTTTGGTGGGTACCGCTGCCGCCCCCTCGCCTGGCCCCGTAGGCTTCTAGAAGCATCCTGGGACCCTGTGTCTCCTCCTGAAGCCACTCTTGACCCATCTGTTCCTTCCACGAGACGCCACCTAGACCTGACCGGGGTCTGACCCCACGGGTGGGGCTGTACACTCCCCTCGTCCACCTTGCCCACAGCTCCAAAATGCAGAGGGCTCTGAACCCCGAAAGCTAGTCTGGAGAAGACGGGCCTGCGCCAAGGCCCCAGACCGTGTGTGACTCGGGGGGCAAACTGTGTGCTGTCCGTTCCGGCACCTGGAACAGACTTCGTGCCGACCTGGCCCGGCTCCCAGCACTTCAGGCAGGGCAACGCGGCCCCGCCGTCCACAAAACCATTTAAGACGGGGGTTGCCTGACGGAGGGCCCCCCGGGGAGGTCCCCTGGAGCCCCGTGTGGGCAGAGGGGAGGCCCAAGCCCCCCAGACTCACCGGTCCAGGCTGCTGGCTGGCTGGGTCACAGGCCAGCGACACGAGATCTTTGAGCGGGTCCTGGGGGTTGAGGTGAGGCGGGTAGCGGATGGCCGTGTGCGGGAAGTAGGTGGAGGCCGTCTGGGGCAGGATGGAGGTCGTGGGGAAGTGCAGGGCAGAGGACGGGTGAGGGCTCCGGGCGATCCCTGCGGAGAGCGGGAGGGCGGTCGGTGCAGGCTCCGGCTGGGGACACGGTCTCTGAGACGGGGTCTGCGCGAGCCCCCAACAGAGCAAGTCCCGGCTTCACGCGCTCAAGCTTGGGTAGCTCTACCATACGCCCAGGGGTTTCTGGTATCACCATTTTTTAAAGCAGATTCCACACCCAGCATGGGACCCCACACGGGGCTTGAACTCACGACCCTGAGATCAAGGCCTGAACGGAGATCGAGTGTCGGACACGGAACCAGTGGAGCCCCCCAGGCGCCCCGGTTCCGTCTGGTTTTGAGACAGGACATGGAGGCTCTCTGAGGTTAGGTTCCCTGTCCCAGACCAAGTAGCCGGCAGGCGGCAGACCCAGGGCTGCCCCACAGCCCGCCCCAGGGCTCAGCCCGCTCTCTGTAGACAGTGTACTGGTTTCTAGCACATTCTCTGGGCAACCAGTATGACAGTTCCTTTTAGGACACTCTCATCATCCTGAAAAGCAACCCTGTCCCCATCAGCGGTCACCCCCTGTCCCCTCCCCAACAACCATGAGTCCCCACCGGCCCCCATCCTGTCCGTGGAGGAGCCTGGTCTGGGCATGTCCCATGCGTGGACTCACACCCCGTGCGGTATGGCCTTCTGTGTCTGGTTCCCTTCCCAAGCGTCGTAGGCTCGGGGTCCGCCCGTGAGGGCGCCTCAATCCTGCTCGCGGTGAGCAACGGGCCTGCGTCGACCTTGCGTCCTTTTCTGCTCCTAAAGCACCCAGTATCTCCTCGTGTGTTCACTCTCCTTCTAGAACATTTCCGTCCCCCCCAAAGGCAGCCCTGCTTCCGTGACCACTCCCTCCCCCTCCTCTCTCCGGCTGCCAGGGAACAGTGTGGACTTCTGGCTTCTCGGGCCCCAGGTCCTGCTGCAGCTACCGGGCTCTGCCCACCACCGCCTGGGAGCCGCCGCAGACGGCGTGTCCACGGGTGGACGCGGCCAGGCCGCCACGGAACCCGCATGCGCGTCTGCCCTCGTGGGGCACCAGAGCATCATCATCGGGAAAACCGGCTCCCCGGCGACATTCAAGCCCTCGATCTAGCTCATTTGGTCCTAAACACAGTCCCCTGTACCCCCTGGGTGGCCTTCATGTGGCCTGGCCTGTGTCCACCCTCTGCTGGGATCTCCCGACCCTATGCGGGCTGAGCGTAAGATAAAGCGAGCAGGCGGAGGGGCCAGCCCAGCCCAGAGCTCCTTCTGGAACAGACGGGGACACTGAGGCCCGAGAGGCGGATCAGGGCCAGGCGCCCCGAACCCTGGCACCTCCAGGTGTTCTTGCCTGGCCGGGAGGCGATGGCAATAGGACTCATGTTCAGAGGGCCCGAGGGACGTCCCTGGCCGCGAGGGACCTGGTCGGAGGGGCCGCCGCGTGCTCACCGCTGTGCACGGCGATGACAGGCCGGTGGTGCTGGGTGAAGCTGGAGAGGCGAGGGGAGTCCTGGGGAGACGGGCTGTGGAAAGGTGACTTGTCCATCTCCGTCTTCTTCACCGGCGACGAGATGCCTGCGTGGGGGGAGGCCGAAGGTCACAGGGCCGCGGGCAGACGGAGCCCAGCACCCCGGGGGGCGAGGGCCCGGGAGCCCACTGTCCGGGGGCGGGGGGGCGGGAAACCGGGGCTCCGAGCACAGAGGGGGTGGTCGCCCAGGGTCACGTGGGCCGTGGAGCGAGGAGCCTGGGGCCCATGGAGGGCTGCGGACATCAGGCCTGGCCCCCGCCTTCTCTCCTGGACACAGGCAGGTCCGCTCGGGGCTGCCCCGACCCCCTGGGCCACCAGGGCCCTGGACAGAAGGCCACAGGGTCCCTCGGGAAGGTCCACCCTCACTGCAGAGGATGAGGACAGAATTTCCTGCGGGGCCATCGTGAGGGGCAAGGGAGACGGGACGCGACAGCTGTCAGACAGGGCCTGGCACCCGCCCGGCCCGCAGCCCCAGCACAGGGGCCTCACCGTCTCCCCAGGGCACCGGGGGGCCCTCCAGAAACAGGTGAGCCCCCTGCACCCCCACCCCTGCCATCGCCCAGATGTGTAGGCAGAAGGTGATAAGGGCAGAGTCCCAGGCCCGGCTCCACCCCTGCGACCAGAATCTCAAGGGGCAGAGTCTGCAGACAGATATGCTCAGAAATGATTTTTAAGAATATTACTCAGAGTGACACGTACCCACAGAGACCCAGAGTGGACTCAGGCATGTTGGGGTGCGCCTTCCCTCTCACCGAGCACTGCGGACGTAGGGGCCGGCCATCCCGGGGGGGCTTCCCGCCTGCTGCAGGCCAGATAGCATCCTTGCCACCCCCCAGCAGCCCCCACAGTGTGGCAAGCACACACTCGGTCCGGGCTAAGTCGCCCTGGCGGGAGCCACTCAATCTCCGGGATATCCGGTCACATAGGCCCCCCAGCCCCCGCCTGCGCTGTGTTCCCTTGGCCACGCCGCGGGGTCCTGCCTCTGGTGGTCCTTCCCACAGCCATGCTGGTGGTGACCAGCTCTGGGAACCAGCGCCCCCCTCCACAGCCACAGGGGCAGCCCGGAGGTTCCGCTGTTACAACCCCGCTCACTAGACGGGCACGCACGCGGTGCGGGGAGCACGTGAGCCCCGGGACCTGCGTCGGTGGGCCTGGACGCTGGGCAGCCAAGATTTCCCAGGGAACCGCTCTGCCCCGAACAGCCACCAGCTGGCCCCGTCACTCTCTGGGAGGGGCCAAGGGGGCGCTGAGCATTGTCCCCAGTCCCAACACCTCGGAGCCAGGAGCCCCTTCCCAGAGCAGGAGCAGCAACAGCCCTGTCCTGATGTCCGCCTGGGGTCCCTGGGGGCAGAGTGGGCAGGGCACGTCTGGTACCGCTCCCAGCAGCCCCGGGCAGGGCTCCCAGGAGTCACCCTCACTCCACAGATGGGGACCCTGGCTCAAGGCCACCAAGCTGAGAAGTGGTGGAATTGACTCCGACCTGCACTAGCCACGCTCTGCACCCCTCCTGCCCCTGCCGCAGCTTGATGAGAGGAGGGAAGCCCCCACCACGTGACAGAGAGAGCAGGGAGTCGCCTGCCTCACCCGTACCATAACTGAATGTGTGTGTGGGGGGATGCCCCTGGCAGGACGGCCCCAGGAGCAGCAGGAACCAAGCAGTCTGGAGGGTGCCCCTTTCTGGCCCTCAGAGGTGCGTAATCAGGGAAGGCCTCGGGAGGGGGTGGCCAGGAGGAGGAAAGGCACTCCTAACCTGGGCACCGAAAGGGCAAAGGCCTGAGAGGTGGGGCTGTGGGGATGCTGGGGGGGGGGCGGGCTGTCAGCTGAGCCCTGCCCTTGTGGCCAGAGCAGAGGAAGGGAGAGAGTGCTCTAATCAGCTTAGCCCTCTTAATGAGCAGCTAATTGGGGGCTGTCTAGACAGGAAGCTGGAGGAAGCCAGGAGGAGGAGAAAATGGGGGAGGGGGGAAGAGATGGGAAGGAGAGGAGAGGGAGGAGGGGCAGAGGAGGGAGGAGAGAGAGGAAGAGGGTGGAGGGAGGGCAGAAGGGGGAGGGGGGGAGGAGGAAGGGGAAGAGGAGGGGGGAGGATGGGAATCTATCTTCCCCACCAGGCTGGAAGCATCTACAGGGCCCGAGGCACCCACACAGCGGGGGTTTATACTGAGGGCCTCGAAGGAGGGAGCCAGTTTGCCATCACCGGAGGCGACCGAGGCTAGAGGGGACAGATCCCCACATTCCCCTCCGGCCCTGTACACAGCAAAAGCGGGTGTGGGCTCCTCCCCATCCTGCCCCACGGCTGCCACTTCATGCTCAAGGCAGGAAGTTCAGACCAAGCTCCACTGACTCTTACAAACATTTCCTTCCTTTTAATGTTTTTGGGTTTTTTTTGGTGTTTCCTGCATTGAAAGCTAGCTTTTTGACTTCCACCCCTTCACTTTTTCTCATCCACAGACTCAAGGCTATAATTTTTCCTCTCGGGGCTGCGGTGGCTACATCACAGAGGCTGTCCTCTGCCTCTAAACAGCATGTTCACATGTAGACCGTCTAGCTAATCAGAGCCAACGAAGAGTGCTTTCAGCTTCCAATCAGTAAATGGCGGGGCAGAAGTTAACGGTCTCCTCAGTATCCGCTGTACCCTTCTTCCTTAGTAGCAGAACCCTTAAATTTGAGATGGGCACATACTTGTTGAAAATGACATCTCCTAGTCCCTTGGAGCACAGTGTGGCCATACCACCAACTCAGGGGCACAGAGATAAACAAAGGAGGTTAAGTGCATTTTCTGAGCATTATTCTTAAAGGCCAAGGACATGCTCAGACTTGACCCTTCTTCTTTCCTGCTGGCTGGAAAACAGACATGATGGCTGGAGCTCCAGCAGCTGTATTGGACCATGAGGTGGGAACGAAAATCACATTCACTGGAGCATGAGGCAGGAGGAGCCCAAGTCCTGCACACGATACACGTCCAGCGTTGCTGATGGCTGAACATTTACTTTCGAGAGAAAGTAATTCTCATTTCTCACAAACTTAAAGCCTTATTAAACTCAAGATTTTAACAGAGGCAAACCTGACAGAAACAGGGAATGCACAGAGAGAGCGAGTCACAGAGCCACTCTGACCCATAAATCAGAGTGTATAAAGAGCAGATCCTCCCAAAGTTAGGTAGCTGTTCTGAGAGCCAGCCCAAGCGAAGAGCAAGGACTCTCGGGGCTCCAATGCTACACCCAGATGTCTTAGAGACCGACTCCTAGAGATGAAAATTTTATAAAGACACAAACAACGAACTGTGCCCCCGGCAATTACCCTGTACTTTAAGAAAGTGGCTTTAAGCACGTGCCTCCTTCCGCCTCCAGGAGAGAACAGTTAGCTCATCAATCCCACTTGGGACACAAGGAAACGGGGGCTCAGAGAAGTCGAGTCACCTGCCCAAAGTTACACAGCCCAGACAGCGAGCCAGCGGTCCAGCAGCCTGTCAAACCCCGGTCTCTCTGCCGTCCAAACCTGCTCTAACGATCCCGTTAACTACCTTCCAGGAATCCTGCAGGTGCGACGGACACTCTGCATAGACGGAGTTTTAAAGACAAGCAGGCCCTCGGGGGACAGGAGACAAGCAAGCCACTCTTCGGGTTTCGCGGGTGCGCAGGCTGTGCCAGGTTCGTTTTAGGGACACCAGATGCGTTACCTCACGTCACCCCCACGACAACCGCGGGCGGGGCTGCAGGCACGAACCACCCCATTTCGCAGAGCAGGAGACCGAGGCTCAGCGCAGAGGCTGCCCAGCGCCCAGGTCGGCGATCCCAGGCTACTCCGTGGCTCGAGCCCCCATGACGCGCAAGGGTCGGGACGCGGCGGGGCTTCCGAAATCTGCGGCGCGGGTCCCGCGGAGGCTGCGCGCGTCGCCAGGGACGCCGAGCCCGGGGAGAGGCAGGCGCGGGGGCCGCCCTGCGCCCCAGGTCGCGACAATCCCCGAGGCCGGCGCGCTGCAGAGCAGAGGCCGGACTCCTCAGAGGAGAGCCGCGGCGCAGACGGGGACCCCCGGGGAGGGAAAGCCGCGCAAGGGCCCTGGGGAGCCGACGGCCCCGCCGCCCCGAACGGGAGCCCACGCAGGCAGCAGCGCGACAGGCGGACACGAGGGCGCCGGGGGAAGAGCGACGGGGCCCCGAGGGCGCGGCACTCCCTCGCGGGGATGCGAGCTCCCCAGGAACACGCGGACCCAGGCAGAGGGGCCCCCCTTGACGACGGTCTGTGGCCGACCCCGGGGGGCAGCGCCCTGCTCATCGGAAGCGCTGCCGAGTCCACTGCGGAAGCCGCGGAGACGGGCCCCACGGGGATGAAGCCTTACCGGGCAGCGCACACGCTCCGCTCTCCCCGTCTCAGCGGAACCAAAGAGCTCGGGAACGACAGCCCGGACTCCCAGCGGCGAACCGCCCGCGCGACTACAATTCCCAGGAGGCTCCGCGGCTCCACACCCCGAGCCTTCCCGCACCCGGGGGCCCGCGCAGTGCCTGCCGGAATATGTAGTCCCCGCCGCCGTAAGGCCGTCCCCGAGGCCGGCTCCGCCCCCGCCGCCAGCCCCACCTCCTTCCATGTCCTCAGTCCAGTTGCGGCTGCTACTCGTGGGAGAGCTGGGCGAGGTGTAGTAATCGCCGCCGGGGCTCGTGTCCACGTCTTCCTCCATCGAGCCCGATTTGTGCCGCTTGCTCCTAAAGGGTGAGGGAAGGAGAGAGCAAGCCGGTGACCACGGACACCCCAGGGTGCCGGGCCGGCGGCGCTGACTTCCGGGCCCTGGAGGGCAGGTCGAGCGGGGTACTCTCGCGAGACTTCGCGGGAGCCGCGTGAACACCTGCCTCCACCTGCCTCCACCTGCCCATTGCGCGGACGGGACGCGCGCGGCCGGGGACGGTGAGGGGCTCCGGCCGGGCAGGGGCTCGGGCCCGGCAGGCGGCGAGCTAGCGAACTGCGGACGGAAACCCCGGAGGCCTGGCCCGTCACGGGGCCTGCCGTAGACCTCAGAACACCGCGGCCGGACCACGGTCCCATTTTACAGATGGGGAAGCCCGCGCAGACGGTGTGACCTGCTCCAGGTTGCAGAGCGAGACCCGGTGTCTGCCTTCCGGTGGGCTCTCAAGGGCCGGGCTCACGGGTCTCAAGGCTGGGGAGACGCTGCCTGGAGCGTCGGGGCTGGGGAAAGCAGCTCTTGGGGCTGGGTTTTGAAGGATCAGTAGGAGTTTACCACGTGGCCCTTGAAAGCAGGCACTGCTGGGAGAGGAATGAGCCATGGGGGGGGGTCAGATGGGCGTGGGGGAGGGTTCGTTGAATGCCCCCAAGGCAATGCACGTACCCGCTGGAGGAAGTGCTGGGTAGGGTTCTTCTCATGCCTGTGCTGGCTGGATTCAGGTCATAGGCCAGATGCCCCTGGAGCTCCCCCAGGGAGAAGTTGGGTCCTGTCCCAGTCACCACGGGGGCTGCGGAGGGCAAGAAAGAGCAGAGTGAGAGATGGCGCAAGGTCCAGGGCTGCCCTGTGCCCTGGAGGGTGCCGAGAGCCATTTGGGGGCCTGCCAGTCCCAAAGGGAACCCCTTCCCTGATCGGCGTGGTTCCTAATTTGGCTGAAACTGTCCTTATCCTATGGATCAGAAGAGCAAAGCCTGCAAGAGAGGCCAGGGGCACGCTGCGAGGCAGAGCCGGAGCTGCGGGCCAAGCTTCCGAGTGCTCCCTGAGGCCGGGCTCTGCTGACGGACAGGGAGGACGATGGTCGGGGTGAAGGTGGGACAGTGCCCAGGACTCCCCGGGGTGGAATTCAGTCGGGGTGTCCCAGGAGTAGGTCCCCAGCAGGTCCATTGGGAAAGTAAGGGAACAGGAGGCAGAGAGAGGAGGGGGACGGGGCCCTTTGGGATCTCCTCCTGGAGGGGTTGGGAGGCCCCAGGAAAGGACACAGGGGCAGAAGGTTTTCCAGCACCCTCCATCCAGCATGTGGAGACTGTTAACTGGGAAGGAGCTTGTGGCCCTGACCTTGGACTCTAGGAGGGCCTGGATGCCACCCTTCCTAGGAACCTTGGCTTGGTGACAGGGGAGTGGGGCAGGGATGGGCTCCTCGCCTCTCCCTGAGACCCTTTCTCTCTCAGAGCCACACCCCCCAAAGCCCCTTCTCCTTCTCCAGCGCCCCTCCCCTGTGGGGGTCCCTCCCCCTCTGGATCCCAGCACAGGGTGGGCGGGGACACTCACTCCGGGACACTTGGATGAGCTCCGTGACACTGAACACACCGGAGGTGACAAAGCTCTCCTGGAAATCCGTGGTGTCTGGAACAGGGAGAAAACGGGGCTCACTGGATCTGTTTCCTTCTTCAACACGCCAGGCACTGGAGAGGTCGCCTTGTCTACCCCCTGCAGCCCCGCGGCAAGACGGAGGTAGAAGCTGGATCCGGGTTCGAATCTCGGCTCTGCTGTCCAGATCTGATCTTGGGCAAGTCACTGCCCATCCCTGAGCCTCCCTGCTCCCTAATCTCGGAAGTGGAGGCCGCACACCCCGCCACCAGGAGGGGCTGGACTGCTTTCTTCCCGTCACTCCTTACAACACGCGATGCCCCATCTTCTTACCCCTCCCCCTCCAAACTGGGAGCTCTGTGATGTTCTGTGTGCCCGGGTCCCACAGTGTCCCTAGCGCCCAGACCAGAGCCAGGCCAGCAGCAGCGGCCCAGAACCAAAGGCTGAATGGAGGGTCCCCCTGCAGCAGTTAAAAATCCCCAGTGTCCCCAGAACCACTTCTGCCTAATGTCAGAGGAAGAGGGACCCGCCTCTCCGGTGTGGGGTGGCCAGGACTCATTTTATGGGTTTGGAAACAGGTTGGCTCCCAGAGGGCGGGAGGCCTGGCTGACCTCAGACAGCTGGGAAGCCTGTTGTGCCCCCAGAGGTCCACTCGGGCAGGACTCAACTTGACAAGCACTGACCAAGTGCCTTCAGTGTCCAGTTCCAAGCTAGGCGCTGTGGACACTGTGGGAACGAGGCAGACACAGTGGCGTGCTCTCCTGGGACTCCCTGTCCAGTGTGGGCAGTGGAAACCACGTGACTTCAGTAAGGCACAAAACCCTGTATGTAAATGTGCACAGAGCCGTGGTTTACGACAGCCCCAACTGGAAACAATCCATCAGCATACTAACGGAGCCACAAAACTTGGCCCATCCACACGGGGAGCGTCCCTTGGCCGCGAGCAGGAGTGAGGCGCCCCACATGCCGCATGGGGACGGACCCCAAGCCCGTGACGCTCAGGGAGGGAACCACATGGGGTGTGAGTCCACACGTGTGACACGTCCAGAACAGGCTCCTCCATGGACAGGAAGGGGGTTCGTGAGGGCTGGGGGGAGGGAAGGGGTTGCTTTTCAGGTGATGGAATGTTCTGGAACTAGACGGTGATGATTGCACAACAGCGCGAATGCACTTAATGCCACTAACTGTGCATTTGCTGTTACGTGAATTTAACCACAATAAAAGTAAGTTTAGGATCATGAAGTCCAAGGTACCACATGTTGTGCGGTGGTGGGCGGGCAGGGCTGGGGGGCCTGCTGGAAAGGGGAGCTGCTTTACACAAAGGACTCTCAGGAGGCCTTGCTGTGGGTGACATGTTACCAAGACCTCCAGGTAGGGGTGGATAAGAGGAGCGGATGCATTAAAATTGAGGAAATGGCAAGAACGGCAATTGTTGGTGGCCATGATTGGAGTGATCTTAAACGTGCTGTTTTGCTGCCTCCCCGGGCGCCACGATATTCCCACCAGTGGCCC
Organism: Neogale vison; assembly: GCF_020171115.1. Lineage (NCBI taxonomy): Eukaryota > Metazoa > Chordata > Mammalia > Carnivora > Mustelidae > Neogale > Neogale vison. The sequence goes on from NC_058096.1 coordinate 222,100,282, forward strand.
ATGCAAAGGCCCTGCGGTTGGAGGCCAACAGGGCTGGAGTGAAAGGAGCCAGGGAGGGTGGTCAGAGTGGGGACCCCACCAGCAGGTGGGCAGCTCTAAGCTTTTTGGGGTGGTGACAGCAGTTCTTCTCCAGGCCCCCAGGGGGCAGCACGGGCCACAGGGAGCTGACCTTGGTGCCCAGCTTCCCCCCTGCTGTGGGAGACCCAAACCCTGGCCCGTCCAGAAACTGCAGCCTCCCTGGTTAGGAGCTTTGCAAACACCATTTCTTGTGCAATTACTAATTTCCCAGCCCCATGCTGGGGGGCTCAGGGCCACAACATCCCTGGGAGGACAGGGTGAAGGCCCCCCAGTGTCCAGGGGAAGTGGCCATGGCCATTTCCTGCCACCCAGCTGGCCAGCTGGTGTCAGCACGCCCCTCCGCCTTCCCCACACCGGGGTTTCCTGTTTGTGCAGCACTCGCCCTGCTCCATCTCCTGGGGACTCCCTGGCGGGTGGGAGGAAGTGCTTTCCTCTGCCAGACGCTGGAGCTCCCCATGGGACCAGGCCAAGCGCCGCTGCCCCCGCCCGCCGTGAACATCTGGCTTGGAGGCAGGCGCCTGGAGATCACAGGAGGCCAAGGAGGACTCAGGGTCACAGACGCCCAGGGGTGAGCAGCCTGGGGGGCTGTGAACCTCCTGGAACCATCCGGCCTCCCCAGGCTGGTCCTTCCTACAGCGGTGTCCTCACCCACAGGCTCTTTCTTCCATTCTTCCTTCCTTCCTTCCTTCCTTCCTTCCTTCCTTCCTTCCTTTTCATCCCTCCTCCCTCCTTGTCCCCCATATGCCACCTCTCTAGTTTCTCTTTCTCTCCGCTTCTTCCCTCCCTTTCTCTTTTTCTTTCTGCAAATATTTACTGAACACCTGTTGTGTACCAGGTCCTATTTGAGGCTCTGAGGACACAATAGGGATCAGAACAGACAAAAGCCTCTGCCCTCAAGGAGGTGACGCTGCATTAGGAGAGAGACACACGTGTGCGGTCACTAAGCAACTAAGCAAATACATATGCAATCACTAACTTCCTCAGAAGGAAATAAAACAGAAGGTGGCCATTGAGAGTGGCTACAGCTGCTTGAGGTCAGATCTCTCTGGGAGGGAAGCATGTGAGGTGAGACTCAGGAGATCCAGAGAGAGAGACAGAGAGAGCGCACAGTTAGCTGTCCAAATAGCAAGCAAAGCACATGCAAAGGCCCTGAGGCAGGGACTGGACCTGGATGTTGGAGGAACAGCCAGGAGGCCCATGTGGCTGGAGCAGAAAGAGTGAGGGGGAGGCAGGGTGGAGGGGAGGGCAGGGAGGGTAGAGGGACAGGTCCTGCAGGTCCTTAGGGGTCAGGGAAGGACTTTTACCCCCAGGGAGGTGAGAACCCTCACAGCTGTGAGCAGAGGAAGGCAGGACCTGACCCAGGTGCTCACAGGTGCTCTCTGGCTACTTCAGGGAGGACAGAAGCCAGGCGGCCAGGGTGGAGGCGGCCGCTCTGGTCCAGGGGGCAACCATGGGAGCAGACCAGAGCAGAAGCCGGGCCTCAGCAGCTTCTGAATCCTTTCTGTTCCCTGGGGCTCTGCTCCCAGCCCTGCCTGAGGCCCTCCCACTTCCCACCAACAAAGACATCTGTTAAATGTCTCATGGGACTGCAGGGCCCCCCGGGGCCCCTCTTGTGGGGTGAGCACCTCAGGGACCAGACGCTGGGAGCTGAGGGTCATGGGTTCCCACCCCATCTTCCTGGGTGCCCCAGGAAGGCCCTTTAACCTCTCTGAGCCTCAGCTTTCCCATCTACACAATGGATCAACAGTGGCACCTGTCCAGGGTATGGCTGTGGCGAATGAGCCCAGGAATGTCTGTGAGGTGCCCATGCAGGGCCATGCAGGGCCACACAGAGCACACGGGGTCCTCCCGCCCACCCTACGCCGTCCCCAGACTCACCCAGTGTGATGGGCTTGCTGTCCTCCTGGTCGGAGCCCATCCCTGCCCGGGGACTGCCGCTCTGCTCCGCGTCTGCAGAGAGAAGGGGGAAGAGGTGGTGACACTGCAGGAAACCCCACCCCAGGGGGAGAGGTGACACCCGTGCTGGGGCCAGGCTGGGTAGTGTCGTGGAAAAGTGGTCCCCGATGTGCCTGGGCCCTGGGATCTCCGCTTGGCCCCTTCCCTTGGCTGCTGCCTACGGGGTCAGGGCGTCCAGAGGGTCCCCTCGGCAGCAGAACCCGTGTGCAGGGCCTGGCTCAGTGGCAGACTGGAGATCTTCCCCTCCCTGAGCCTGTTTCCTCATCTCTGAAATGAAAGGAGCTCAATTCCTAATCGTGAGGGTAACTCACTCACCTGGCCTTCACCCAGGAGGCAGGAGCTATGGTTATGCCCATTTTACAGATGGGGAAACTGAGGGCCAAAGAGATGAGTCCTTGAGCCCTCCAGCCGCCCACCCCCACTCGGCCTCTGCCTTTGAGGTCCTGGGGGTCTAGCCCTTGGTCTTGGGTTGTCACGCAGGGGCCCCCAGGAGGGGGCAGAGGGGCTTCCCCCTGCAGCTACTCTACCCCCCGCCGACCCCCCTGGCTTGGGGGCTCCCTCCCACCCTGGCGCCCGCCTCTCCATCTTATCTAAAAATAATCAGGCTCCTTGGCAGACGGGCGAAGCAGACAGACGCTGAGCTCAGCATTATCAGCTCCGGCGGACTGGATGGCGAGCAGCGCCAACCCCCCTCTGCACTCCCTCCACGTCCACCCAGGACCGAGGCAGGGGCTGGGGGGTGCCCATGGTCAAGCCCAGCCAGATGGAACCCCTGGCCCTACCTATTCGTCTCTCAGGTCAAAGACCAAGGTGGTGGGAATCACCATCAAAGGCCAAAGAAAGAGAATCAGCCCCTTCCACCTGCTGCATTCCAAAGCCAGACCCAATTGCTGTGTGACCTCAGGCAAGTTGCTGAACTGTTCTGAGCCTCAGTTCTCTCTTCAAATGGGTGCAAGCACCAAGAGGCAGGAAAGAGAGACTGCCGAGAACTGGCTCCCTGGGGCTGTCCGCGCGTTGTTATTATTGCTGGTGTCATGTTTCAACGCCGAACACCACCGTCAATGTGATGCTTCACTGTTCCCATTTGAGACGTTCCCTTAAATGCCTGAGAGCCACACATCTGGTGTCGTCATTGGACCCATCTTACAGACAAGGAAAACTGAGGTTGAAACAATGAAGGAGCGCCCACTTCTCCTTAAGGAGGTTGATCTGCATTAGTTTGCATACACGCCCAGACATCCCCGTGCCGCCGTGCCTGACACGTCTGGCTTCTGGGCTCGGATGCTGGGTGCCCATCCCAGCTCCGGGAGCCTCGGCGGCGAGGGTGGGGCCCGCAGCAACCCCGGGGGGCCGTGCTGATGCCTTCCAAAGCAGCCATGAGCCCTCACCCTTTGCCCGGTGGCTTTGCACACACTGTGCGTTGAGCACCTCCGGGCTGCCCAGACTGGCGGGGCCCTAAACGGCACCAGAGCGAGGACCCGTGCCTCGGTTTTCCCACCCACGACAGGAACGGTTGAGGGCAGCCACAGTCGTGACCCACTGGGCCGGGCACGGCTGGGCAGCGGCTGACGGGAGTGTGCCCGGCTCGGCCCCACGCCCTGTGGCTGCTCCCGGGCTGGGCAGCCAGTGGCCCCTTGGCGCCGGCCACTCCTGCTTGGACGGCCATGCGGCTGGGCACGGGTGACCCCGGCGTTGGGAAGAGCCCAGCCTGGGCAGCCGGCCGTCGGGCTGCGGGCCTCGGGCACAGGACCCTCTTGCGGAACGGACGCCCATGTGGACTCAGCAGGCGGCAGTGCCCGCCTGGCACGCGGGTGCTGTTCCCCGAGCGCCGCCCACAAGCCAGCGCCGGGGGATCAGGGCGCTGGGGCTGAGACTCACCGCCCCCTGAGCCTCACTCTCCTCATCCGGCAAGTGGGCGCAACTCCAGCTCCTCTGTCAGAGGCTGCGCTGAACCAGAGGGTGGTCATGGGGGCAACATGCAGGCTCACTCGGTGGGGGCTCACCGTCAGCACCTCAGCAATCGGAAGGGGGCGTCTTATTACCACCAGTGCGATTTCCCCCGTTTACGCTCCGGGCGCTGGTACTTTGCACCCACCGAGAGCCTTGGCCCTGGGCTACTTATCCCCGTGCTCATTCACTCTGTGACCTTGACCGCGACCATGCGACCTCTCTGAGCCTCCGCTTCCTCACAGTAAAAGGGGGAAGACAGGAAAACCCACGCCCCGGCTTCGTCAGGGTGCCCAGTCAGCTAATAAGACGTGCGAAAGGGTTGGCATGGACTGACATTCAAAAAAAATGGTGGTTTGGGGAGCGGCCGAAAACAACGGTGTTCTTAATTTTGGTCTCTAAGGGTTCGTTGCTGGCACGGAGAACGGGGCCCGGGTTTGTGTGTCCATCTTGTATCCCGCAGCCCCACTGGACACACTCGGTAGTTCGAGGAGATATGTATAGGTTTCCTTGGAATTTTCGTAGCCCAGGGCCATCATGTCCTTGACAAGCACATGCTGCTTTCTCTCTTCCTTCCTCTCCTCTGTATGCCTCCGATTTCCTTTTCTTGCCTTATTGCTCTGGCGAGGACCTCCAGCACAGTACCAAGGGCTGAGAGCAAGAGTGCCTTCTTGCTTCTGATGGGGGGGGGGGGCTCCCAGGTCTCTCACCACTGAGTGCGAAGGTAGGCGTGGCTCTCTGCTGACCCCTTCACTGGGCCACAGGGGTTCTCTTCTCTCCCTAGAGTGCCAGGAGCTTTTTTTTTTTTAATGAAATAAGTGTAGTTTCTAAACAATGATGCTGTAATTATGTGCTGTCTTGTTAAATTTTTTAAATTTAGTTTTTAGATTGTGCTTCAAGATACATAGCATACACTTTACCATTTAAACCATTTCTAAGGGCCACCCGGGCGGCTCAGTCACTGAGCGTCTGCCTTCAGCTCAGGTCATGATCCAGGGTCCTGGGATCGAGCCCCGCATCGGGATCCCTGCTCGGTGGGAAGCCTGCTTCTCCCTCTCCCACTCCCCCTGCTTGTGCTCCCTCTCTCGCTGTCTCTCTCTCCCTGTCAGGTAAATGGATAAAATCTTAAAAAAAAAAAAAATTCTAAGTGCACAGCTCAGTGGCATGAAGCAAGCTTGTCCCATGCTGCGGCCACGCCCACCCTCCGTCTCCAGAACTTTCCATCTGTCCCCACAAAGCACAGACTCCCCACCCCCCGCCCCAGCCCCCGGCTCCCACCCTCTCCTTTCTGTGTGGACGGGACTCCTCTGAGGACCTCCTGGGAGTGGGGTCCTGCAGGATGGGTCCTTCTGGGTCTGGCCGCTCTCGCTGAGCCCCGTGTCTTCGGGGTCCCTCCGCGTGTGGCAGGGGTCAGAATGTCCTTCCTTTTAATGATGCCATCTTATTTTTTTAATTACCTCTCCCCTTCAGAATCTTTCTCATCCATCTGCGGGCCGTTTGCGTGTCATTCGGCTCCTGCACGCAGCCATCCAGCACGGAGGCCACTAGCCACGTGTGACTTGAAATTCACACCCACTAAACTGAAACTGAGTTAGAACTTCCAGACTTCAGTGGCACGGGTCACCTCTCCATGCTCAATGGCCCACGAGCCTGCCGGTGACCGAACCGGACGGCGCCGAATGTTGCCATCTGCACAGAAAGTTCCACCGGGCTGAGGGCCCCTGGAGGTTTCCATGAAAATTCCAGAGCAAAGGGGCACCGGTAAGCCCTCCTGCCCCATCTCCGCACACAACCAGACCAAAAATGCACTCTCCTCAGGTCTGAACAGATGTGCCCAGAAAGCACAATGTCGAAAGGACAGCTGGTGTCTGATGCCCCAGGACGCCCCAGGCCCCAGGCCCCAGGCTAGGAGCTTTCACGAGCTGAGTTTCACTGGGTGAAAAATTTCCGGCACCATTGGATTCAACCCGCCTGGCCAGTGAGTTTGGTAAACTGAGGCGCACCTCAGAAAGTCTATACCCCAAAGCTGATGTCAAGTTAAAGAAACTGTGTGCCTAGCACTGAGTACCTTTGCTGCTCAGGGCAGTATCTGGGGACGTCCCTAGGTCGCCATGACAATGGGGGTGCTCCTGGCACCGAGTGAGTGGAGCCAGGGATGCTGCTCAGTGCCCCTCCCCACCCAGTTCCCAGGACGCCCCTGCCCCTGCGGAGAACGACCAGCCCAGAGCCAGCAATGCCAAGAGGGGAGACCCTGGTCTGGACACACCCATTTTCAGTGGGGGTGAAAGCGCTTTTGGCGGGGGGGGGGTGGAGGAGCTAGACAATTTTGCTCTTTTGTGTATAAAGCATGAAAACATGGGGCGCCTGGGTGGCTCAGTGGGTTAAGCTGCTGCCTTCGGCTCAGGTCATGATCTCGGGGTCCTGGGATCGAGTCCCACATCGGGCCTCTCTGCTCAGCAGGGAGCCTGCTTCCCTCTATCTCCCTCTCTGCCTGCCTCTCTGTCTGCTTGTGATTTCTCTCTGTCAAATAAATAAATAAAATCTTTTAAAAAAAAAAGCATGAAAACATGAATATAAATACGGCACCAGAATAGATATGTACCTGTGATATCAAACCTTCACGGGGTGCAGGGATTAAAGGAAAAAATGTCTACAAAGGATCTGCTGGGGCGGCAATGATAAAAAGAGGGGGTACGTTTTCTACCCTAGGGAATTTTTAAAGGACTGTAAAAGGAGAAAGGAGAGTATGTGACAGAAACTGGATGAGACCTGCCGGGTCGTAAATATTGACCCTCTGGGCCTTTACTGAAAGTCGGCTGACTTCCCGCTGTGTGTCGTCCGGCAAGTTCTTGACATCTCTGAGCATCCTTTCCCTCATGCCTAAACTGGATGTGAACCACATGACACTTATTCCTTTCCTTTTGAAAGGAGCTGATTGCTGGGCACCTCCTGGGGGACACAGCAGTGACCAAGATGGACAAAAGGCCTTGCCCTCGTGGCACTCATGTCCTGAGGGGGGAGCGACAGGCCATGACTAAGTGAGCAAATACGCCAGGAGGAGAACCTCAGGCTGTGCAGAGTGCAAGGGAGGCCAAACCACCGGGAGGGAGAGGGGCTTAGGCCAGAGCTCCTGGGAGGGCTGATAAGGCCACTCTGCATGAAATGGTCCATTCCGGTAGTTAATACTTAGTGAGTCATTTCTTTGACTATACTGGGCCGCCATGTTTCACTTCCACTGACTTATTTAATCAGCAAAACTCCCCCGGGGGGACAACATGGATGGAGCTGGAGAGCAGAACAGTGAGGGAAGTAAGTCAGAGCAAGGGCATTATCATAGGATCTCATCCATGTGGAATTGAAGAAATAAACAAGCCAGTGGTGGGGGTGGGGAAGAGGCAGAAAGCAGAGAACGGACTGTGGACTGTAGAGGACGAACGGGTGGTCACCAGAGGGGACGGGGTGGGGGGTGGGGATGAGCACGGGGTCGCGTGTGGACTGCTGACTCACCATGTATTGTATCCCTGAAACTGGGGTGAACTCACCCAACACAGTACATTAACTAGATCAGAATTAAAATTAAAAACTTGTTTTAAAAGTCTACCCTGACTAAAAAAACAACAAACAAACAAAAAAACCCAACTTCCCTGGGAGGGACATTCAATTCTCGTCCCCATTTGCCAGAGAGGGAAACTGAGGCACAAGATAGCTTGGAAGCAGGCTCCTCGTCGTTTCCCGTGCTGCTGACAAGGTGAGGCCTGGCGGAGGCCCTGTTCCAGGAGTCCCCTCTCTTGTCGATGGTTTGCAGTGATCCTGGGGGTCCGGACCTGGGTCTCTGACCCATCAGATAAAGCCCCTGGCTGGGGGTCGCATCTCAGCAGAGCCCCCAGACCCTACTGTACAGGCCAGTGGTACCACCTGCCTCGCAGGGTTGGCTCCCCACGTGCCAGACGACCCCCCACACGCCAGACATCAGGTGATATGGCTGACACCCTAGAACGGCAGTGGATGGAGTTACTCAGAGAGGGTGAGCAAGTTACCCAAGGCCACACAGCAAGACTGGTTTTATCTCTCTTCTCTTAGAAACACATATATGCAAACATCTTGTTGGGTTTCAGACCACATCCACCGCTAGCTTTAAAATGCTGTTTGCTTGTGTTGTGAGTTTCCTCAGGACCTGGTCGACTTCCCCACCGCCCTGAGCACACGGTTCCCATGGTCCACTTCCGACCCGGCCTTCCCACTTGGCACTCAGTGTTGCTAAGAAGGTCTTCTCCACACGAGGAAAACACAAGACGTGTCTCCTGTGTGAAAACTGAAGCAGAACATGGCCAGGCAGAGAGAGAGGAGGAAGCAGGCTCCCTGCTGAGGAGAGAGCCCAATGCGGGGCTCGATCCCAGGACCCTGGGATCATGACCTGAGCCGAAGGCAGAGGCTTTAACCCACTGAGCCACCCAGGCACCCCTTTCCAGAGCTTTTAAAACACACTGGAGGCCTGAGGGAGGGCGGGCAGCTCCCAGGCCAGGCTGGTCTCGGGCGCCTCACGGAGGCCAGAGATGCACGCAGTCAGTCCTGGCCGCGGTGTGTGACCTGGCACTAGTCACATCTCCCCACTCTGAGCCTTGGTTTCCCCGTCTATGAAGGGAATATTCTCAAAGGGCTGCCTTCCTGCACGGGCACGTGGTGGAAACCTGAGGCACTCTGGAAAAGGAAGGGCCCATCGCAGACAAGGGGTTTGGTGACTGTATTTTTCCAAACTCAGAATTTAAATGAACTGAGTCCTTCCTTTGCCAACCGCCCTCCAGGGCTCCCCTCTCCTGCGTGCCCTCACCCTGTCCCCCAGGCCCTGCAAGACCTCCCCTGTTGCCCACTCTGCTCCAGCCACACGGGCCTCTCTGGCTGGTCTTCCAACACGCCAGGCAGCCACTGTCCCCAGGACCTTTGCATGGGCTGTATCCTCTGCCTGGAACTCTGTTCCTTTAGCATCTACATGGCCAACCCTCTCCCATCATCCGGGGACCTTCCTCAAGGGCCTCCTTCTCCACGACACACACGAGGCACTTTGGCTCCCACAGGAAACAGTTAACCACACTCATGCGTGTCGAAGGGACACTCTGGCCACCGACTGCAGCCGTATTGCAAGCGAGCCCCTGCGCTGGCCTGGGCCCCGTTCTCCCGATATCCTGGGTCTGCAGGCATTCACGTGCGGCCAGAACGTCACCACCTCCTGGAGGTTTTTGCTCAAACAAACACATGACCGTGGTGACAGTCGAAATGTACACTGGAACCCACTGACGGAGTGTACAAACTGTTCTTTCCTGTCCATGGCCGTGAGCCCAAATTTGGTCTGTCCCAGCCCGGGACAAAGGCGCCGCCGGGCCTCCGGTCCCGCCCTTCCCGCCCCGGGAGCACCCACCCCTTGGCACCAGACATCTCCCTTCAACCTGGTGGCTCCGACTTCCGCCGCTCCACAGACATTTAGCGATCCCTTACTACTCGCCAGGCGTTGGCGGGGGCGAGGATGGCAGCGCGCCAAGGGAGGGAGAGACAGGCAGGAAGTGAACACACAGAGGAAGATGGAGATAATTTTGCCCGGTTCTATGTTCCAGCGAGGCCAGAAAGCTGGGTGAGGGGACAGAGAGTGGCTCTGGGGGAGACTTTCGACACAGATGTCAGGCGGGGCCTCTAGGAGGGGGCCTCAGCCACGGCGTCCTAGGAGTCAGGCAGAGGCACAGCAAGTGCCAAGGCCCTGGGGCAGGAATAAACCTAGGATGTCTGAGGCCATGTGGCTCCAATGTGGTGAGCCCAGGGGAGAGAGCTGGGCCGCGCAGGCCACGTGGCTGCTGTGAGAGGCTCGGGCCCGATTCTCGCGTGCCACGTGGAGTGATGTGACTTCAGCTCTGGTAGGTTCAACAGCACCACCAGCCAGGAGGCTGAGCAAAAGCCGGGAGCTTGGAGTGTGGCAGCGGGAATGTGAGATGGGGCAGCCACTCCCTCGGAAAGTTAAACACAGAGTCCCCACATGACCCAGCAATTCCACTGCCGCACGTCTACCCCAGAGAGGGACTCATGGCCGCCACAGGTGGATGTCACGCCAGTGTCCTCAGTGTGTGGACACACACAGCTCGGCCCGTCCCCACACGGGAACACGGGCCAGCCTCAGAAAGGAAGGGACCCTGACCCCTGCCATCATGCAGAGGGACCCTGAGGACACGGGCTTCAGCGAGAGCAGCCAGACCCGGAAGGACCCGTCCCGCAGGACCCCACTCCCGGGAGGGCCCCAGAGGAGTCCCGTCCACACAGACCAGAGAGGACAGGGTGGGAGCCGGGGCTGGGGTGAGGTGGGCAGTCCGTGCTTTGTGGGGACAGAGTCTCCGTGTGGGGGGATGGAAGTTTCTGGAGACGGGGGGTGGGGGTGTGGGAGTCAGCGGGCTGCGCTCTCGGGGGTCTTGCGCTCCGGGCCGCGCCCTCCCGCCTCGGGCCGGAGCCAGGGAGGAGGCGGGAGCCGAGTCTGGGGGGGACCCTCTCCCGGGAGCCCCGCCCTCCCCGCCAACTCCGCTGCGCCCGCCAGGCGCCCCCCACTTGGGGTCCCCCGCTGAGCCCCGCGCGCCAGCTCCGCCCCCAGCCGCGGGCGGGGTGGGGGGGGGAGATCGGCGGGCGGGGGTCCCGCAACCGCGGGCTGTGTTGGGGGGGGCTCCCCGCCTCGGGCCCCTCCCCTGGGCGGCCCTCGCCCCCCGCCCCCCCCAGACCTTGCAACTTTCGCCGGGAGCCCACGCACCACCCCAAAAACTCCCCGGGCGAAAACGAAAGTGGGGGCGGCGACGTACCATGGCGCTGCTGCGAGGAGGCGAGGCCGGCGCCGGAGCGAGCGCGCTCGGTCCCCGGCGAGGGGGGGCCGGAGGCGGCGGGAGGAGGCGGCGAGGGAGGGCGCGCGGGGGAGGGAGCGAGCGCGCGAGGGAGGGGGCGCGCCGCGCCCGCCCCCCCGGCCCGCAGGACCCTCCCCTCGGCCCGCCCTCCCCCCGGCCCCGCGCGCCGCCCGCGCCTCAGGCCGCTCCGCGCCCCGGCCCCGGCTGCGGCGGCTCCCGCTGCGGCTCCATCCCCGGCCCGGCCCGCGCGAGGGGAGGCCGAGCAAGCGGCGGCCGCGGCGGGTCGTGGGGCCCAGGTCGGGCTGGCTGCGGAGGAAGCGGATCCACCTTCGCCGCGGCGCGCGCGCGCTCACACACACACACACACACACACGCGCAGAGGGCTCAGGGACACTCGCGGCCCGGGCCTCCTCGACTCCGACGCGGACACACAACGCACACCGACGCGCGCAGACCCACACAGTCGCGCTTGCAGCGTGTTCCAGACACACACAGCCTGCGGGCTCCTCCAGACACACGGGGCCCACGCTCACAGCCAAGGGACGCACACCTCCTGCAGGATGCCACGAACACAGACACACAGCCTGCGGGTGTCACCCAGGCAGACACTCGGGGACTCACAGATTCACAGCCTGGGGGGTGTCACCCAGACAACCACAGCCTCCACGCTGTTACATACACAGACTCCCAGCCTGCAGGGTGTCACCTGGACACTCACGCAGATGGACAATCCTAGAAAGACACTCCAGACCTCGGACAGACCTGCACACGGACCCCCAGGACCCCTCCCCCAGGCGATCGCGCCAGCCACCCGGGCCCGTGAGTGCAGGTGTCCCGCAGTCACGCAGTCACAACAAGCACGCCTAGCGGGGAGACGGGACAGATGGGGACACAGACAGAGACTCGGACACCGAGGGCGACAGACCTGGGGGGCGGGGGTCCCCTGGGGGTCCCTCAGGGGCTCCAGCGGGGCGGGGAGCGGGGAGAGCGCGCTGTGGCTTCACAGGTGGGGGTGAGCGGGCGCCCTTTCCCCGGGTCAGGATTAATGGAGGTGCCTCTGCAGCGGGGGGAGGGGCGGGGCCGAAGAGGGTCAGCTACCCCACCCCCCCCCGCCCCTGCCGCGCCGGCCACGGTGAGATGGGACGCGGTGCCGCAGCGCCCCCCCCCACCCCTGAGCGCTCTCCCGCAGTCCCCCTCCTCCCGCAGCCGCAGAGCAGGCGCCGCCCCCTCCCCCCCCTTCCCCGCTCTGCGTCTGGCGCAGCTGGGGGACGACGGGAGGGGTCTTGCCCGAGCCCGGCGGGTGGAGGAGATTCTGTTATCGTCCTACTGTCTGTGTTTCTCTCAGCCTGCGACCCTGGTTCCCCTCACTGGCGCTCCAGGACTCAGGGACCCCTTTGGAGAAGCGGTTCCTAGCTCCCCCGGGGAGGACGCCTGGGGTTAGCGTGGGGGCCGGTGGCATCTCAGGCCAAGAATCAGGCCCTGGACCGCCCTTCTGGAGCCATGGAGTACTCTGGGGGCTTCTGGAAGTTGATCTGCAGTTCTGTGTGCACTGCTGGGCGTCCCAGAGGCTGGGAGATCTCGGACAAATAAGATGTGACAGCAGGCCTGCCTGCCACAGTAGGTGCTCAGTAAGTCTGGGCAGAGCTGATCACACCCGCTCGCTCTCCCCGCTTCCCAGAAGGGACAACTGAGGCCCAGAGAGGGGGGCCTTATCTTCCGCGGGTCAACCAGCATGTTGAAAGCCTGAGGACCCTAACCCCAGCTCCTTCTCCAGGGCTCTCTGCTGCTGGGAGGGGAAGGCTCTGCAGGTGGCCTTTTCCTCTCACAAACCTGAAGCCAGAGGAAGTAGGGCGGCTGTGGTGAGGGAAGGATTAAGTGGATAGAGACCCCTTCCCCCACCCTCTCTTTTACTCCCTCCCTCTTTCCACCCGCCCCCCCCATCTCTAAGCTGCCTCTGTTAATCCCCAGGTTGAAGCCTCCGCCCCTCCCTCTTAGAGACCTGGGAGGAGGGGGGGGGGAATGGGCTGATAGCTGCCAGACCCCAGGAACTGGGGTCCAGAGGACAGCCGGGGGCGGGGGAGGACAGAAGCAGCCCCCACCCATCATTTTTCCCAGAGGCCACCCCTGGGTTGCGGGAACAGTGCTTTAGGGAGCCGTTCTGTTACCCTTCCCAGCAACCCTATGAAATGGGTGCTGTTAACATTCCACCCCCATTTCATGAATGGAGAAACTGAGGCCCAGAGAGGTATAAACAAGTGCCCAAGGTCACCCAGCTGGTCTGGAGGACACTGTCCTGACTGACCATAATTTTCGCTTCTTTTGTGATCTGAATAGGCCGAGAATCTCTCCAGTCATCAACTCCTGTTGCCTGAGTTTCTGCCTCTGCAGAACAAGCACCCCGCCCCCCCCTTCCCAGCCCCTTTCCTCCAGATGTGTTGGCCCAGAGTTCTTTGACTCCATTACATTCCTGGGAGACAGACCGAGTAGTAAATGTACGAAACGTATCTAACCTTACAGAGACCGAAGAAAGGATAACAACACTTAAGAAAATACCATGCTCTGGCACTCATCAAATTAGGTAAAGTTTTTACATTGATAAAAACTAGTGCTGGTGAGGATGCGGTGAAACAGGCAATTTCATAACGTGCTTGGAGGTGAACTGGGAAAGTGGGTTGGCATGCATAGCAGAGGCCCAAGACAAGTTCAGGCCTTGCGGTCCAGCTTCTGGGAGTCTCTCTAACTTAACATGAGGATGCCCCTGGAGATGTCCCCCGCCCTATGTTTGTGCTAATTGCTCCAAAACTGTGTTTCACAGCCCTTTTATTCATGATACTCCCTCTTGACTTTTTCTTTCCTGGTCCCCTCTCATGAATTTTATACCACGTTTATACTGCATTTTTGTTTTTATACTCTCTGTATATCTCTGTTTCTTACATTAGGAGAGTACGATTTTATGCAATCCATTTTTGCCCATGTTGAGCAGGCGCGTTACCAGTCGTGATGTCGCCTTTTGATGAAATGTGATACGGTCCTTTAAAAAGAATGAAATTCCATTAAGAACTGGACAACCGCTCTAAAGGAAAAGTGTGCAGAAGGAATGAACAGGCATACTGTGAATGAGGAGACAGGAGTGACCAGCAAGGGAATAAGGCTGTCCAACCTCCTTAAGGATCAAGGGAATGCATGGTCAGGCCATAACAAGGCCCAAGTCCCCCAGTTCATCGCCATCAACTAAAAATGTCTGGCAGGGCACTTGGGTGGCTCAGTGGGTCAAGCCTCTGCCTTCGGCTCAGGTCATGATCTCAGGGTCCTGGGATAGAGCCCCGCATTGGGCTCTCTGCTCAGCGGGGAGCCTGTTTCCTCTCTGCCTGCCTCTCTGCCTACTTGTGGTCTCTCTCTGTCGAATAAATAAATAAAATCTTTTAAAAAAATAAAAATAATAAAAATAAAAATGTCCAGCAATACCAAATGTCAACAAGGCTGTGGACACACAGAGCATTTCCACACTCCGTTCGCTCTGGAAAAGAGACGGATGTGAATCACAGCTCTGGCCATCCACAAGCCACGTACCATGGCCTTTCCTCTCCCAGAGACATATCCACAAGAAACCTTCGCTTGTTGCTTCAGGAAGTATGCCCTCACAACAGTCTTCGCTGCACCGAAGGAAGGCAAAGACCCAGAAACCACCTGAACGCCCATTGCCAAGAGAATGGAGAGACGCATTGTGGGAAATTCACCTACTGACATATTAATCAGGGGTCCGGCGGTGTCCTCAGCCACAGGTGAACAGTATGGAAGGACGAAGCCACAGGACATCCAGTGGGAAAGGAGTCTCCAGTGTTACATGACAGAGCATGTAACGGAGCATGACGACCTCCTTATGAAGTTAGAGTACTGAAATGAAATGATATTTTTGGGGGTGGGGGAATAACAATTGAGATACACTTATTTTTAAGCAGGGGGAAAGGATGAATTCCAGACTGGGGAGTGGGGTCCCTTTCAGAGGGAGAAGCCACACAGCAGGACAGGGTTATTGCCAAAATTCTCCGCATCCAGGGGGTGCTGACTTGGTGGGTATTTGTTCTATTAGCCAAGTTTAACTACGGGTACATGGAACAATGCTGAGAGTAAGTTGTGAGTCAGACTGGGGCTCAACTCCTGCCCACATCTACAGCCCAAACAACAGGCTGAGCCATTAGCTCAGAGGAGTGTGAGAGAGACCGACGGGCGTCCCACGGCGGGGTTGGCGGGGGGTAGAGGGTGTCCTTCTAGTCGGCTCCCAGCTGCGTCCCTGACCCTGACAACAGTTCCTGGTACATAGTGCGTGCTCCGTGAATCTTTGTTCCGTGAATGAAAGCCTCAGAGGGACCCAAGGCTTTGTAGAATCCCATTTTAAAAGCATATCACTGGGGCACCTGGGTGCCCCAGTCGTTAACCGTCCGACACTCCTTGCTTTTGGCTAGGGTCATGAGCTCAGGGTTGCGAGATCGAGCCCCACATGGGGCTCCGTGCTGGGCGTGAGGCCTGCTTAAGATTCTCTTTCCCCGGCGCCTGGGTGGCTCAGTGGGTTAAGCCTCTGCCTTCGGCTCAGGTCATGGTCTCAGGTCATGATCTCAGGGTCCTGGGATCGAGCCCTGCACCGGGCTCTCTGCTTCACAGGGAGCCTGCTTCCTCCTCTCTCTCTCTCTGCCTGCCTCTCTGTCTGCTTGTGATCTCTGTCTGTCAAATAAATAAATAAAATGTTTTAAAAAAAGATTCTCTTTCCCTCTCCCTTTGCCCTCCCTGACTCCCACTCTAAAAAGAAAAGAAAAGAAAAAGCCAAATCACATGTATATGAGTATATAATATATTGACATGCACTATGTATTACATATGTATACAAAACTCATGTATTATTTACATAGTGTATTTATATAAAATGTCTATGGTTCAAATATGTTATGTAGAATACATACGTATGTATGCAACATATCTTAGGTGAAATGTAAATGCATTTGAAACTATTATGTATTGTTATCTATTCTATAATCCATTTCATATATTATGTATGTGTGTCTATTAAATATGTTAATTAAATAATTAAACATATTTAAAGGAATCACACACACCTCCCCCGCACCCCCGGGTTACTCAATCACAGCCCCAGCGTGAGCGGATATCCAAGATGCTTTGTTAGGGGTGGGGAAAAAATGAAAAGCCAGATCCCTGAATGATGAAGCCGTCCTTTATGCCAGATCAGAGCCAGAGCCTTGGGGGGGCCACGCAGCGGGTACCCCCGCCCCCCTACCCGGCCTGTGGGGCAGGAGCCGTGCCTAGCCCCATTCTGCAGTTGTAGGAACTGAGACCCAGAGAGTTACTGATTACCCAAAGCTCCCTTCTACTCACCCCTGCCCCCAGGAGCACAGAGGCCGCCCCAGACAATAAGTAAGCCCAGGGGCGCGGCCATGTGGTCTGGCTTCTCTCTCTCTGCAGCACTATTTGGAGGTTCAACCATCTGTCACATACCCCAACCGCTCACGTCTTTCTCTCGTGGGCCGGCGTTCCACGGTGCAGGGGGAGGTCACAGCTTGCTCACCCGGCTCACCTGCCCACGGGGGTCCGCAGTGTCTCCGCACTGTCACGGTTTCGGGAAGCTGCTGGACCCACGGGGAGCAAGGCCTTGTGAGTGCTCCCTTGCACTCCTCCCGGTGCACGCCTGGGAGTGGAACGGTCCCGGGCTGGGGCGTTGGGGCGGAAGTGCGCACACCGCGGTAAGCTTTCCTTTCTCCTGGGTTAAGACCCCGGGGTAGGATGCTGGATCCTGTGGTGGCCTGCCCGCGTCTGGCTTGTTAAGAACTTGCCAAACTGTTTCCCATGGTGGTGGCACTGCCCACCAGCAGGGACGGGGGTTGCTCGCCACCCCACCTGGGGCAGCTGAGCTGGAGCAGAGAAGCAGAGGGGACCTTTCAGACGGGGCAAATGAAGGGGGAAAGGAGCAATGGGGGGCTAGGTGGCAGGCAAGATGACAGATGGCACCGAGCAGGGGCTGATTTTGCAGAACCCTGCTGGCCATGCCCTCCAGGTCCCCATGAAAGAAGCCGCGGCCTGTCTGGGGCACAGCCCCTGTGCCTGGATTGCAACGAGGGACTGTTGCTTCCCCACCTGGCGGGCAAGGCCCATTCTCCTGATGCTGGGATTCTAGGGCCTGCCCTTGGGAGGCCCATGTGGGGTTTCCAGCGTCAAACCTCACGTTGGCCCTAAGTAACCTCCATATGTATACTGTATAGGGTGGGGGAGGGGCAGCGTGCCAGGGAACAGCCAGAACCTTCCAATCCTGTCTGCCTTTGATACAAGGATTTGGCTTCTGGCTCTTTACCTCAAGGAACCAGGACAGCAGTCAAGGTACAGACAGGAGTCACCGCCTGGGTTTGAATCCTGCCCGTGTGCCCCTGGGCCAGTCACGGCAACCCTCTGAGCCTCCGTGTTCCCATCTGTGAAGCCGGAGGATCACAGTAGCGGCACAAGGACTAAATAGGTTCCTATTTGCAAGGTGCCTGGACTGGACCCAGCATGCAGCAAATTATAGGGGAGTGTCTGACTCGTGAGACCAAAGCCAGCTGGAGGTGTGAGGCTGTGTGACACCAAGCTCTGCCTCAGCAACGGGGAATAACCGGAGTGCCCAGCGGTGGGGGGCTGTAGAGGAAATTCCGCAGGACGGGGGAGTCAGGCAGGCTTCCCAGAATTGTCAGTGGTGTGGGGAAAATGCTGGTGATGTGACATTTAACCCACTGAGCCACCCAGGCGCCCCGGTGATGTGACATTTAAAGGAGGAAAAGTAGCATGCGATTTTTGTACAAATCACGTATTTCATAACAATAGCAAGTACAAGTTTCCTAAGCTCATTCTGTGCCCTGCGCTGTTTAAAGTTACTCAGGGGTCAAAAACTTCCGTAAAGAGCCAGAGACTAAATATGTCCGACTTTGCCAACCAGACGCACCGACTCAGCTTGGCCCTTGTAGCTTGAAAGACAAAAGCCACCAAGGATGGCATATCAACCGTTGGGCCGTGTACCAATAAAACTTTATTTATGAATACCAGACCGTAAATTTCACATAATTTGCACATGTCACAAAACCTTATTCTTTCGCTTTCTTCCAACCGTTTAAGAATGTAAAAATAATTCTTAGCCCGTGTCGCACACAAAAACATCTGGCCCCTGGAATGTAGTTTGCTGATCCCGGCATTCGCTCATGGCTACTGCCCCATGTGAAAGATAACTGTCATCATTCTCATTGTACAGATGAGGAAACTGGGACACAGAGAGGTTGAGAGACCTGCCCAAGGGCACACAGCCCATAGGTAGGAAACATGGGAGTTAGAGCTGGGCAGTCTGGTCACAAGGGCCATCTGCCTACCCCCCAGTCTTAGCTTCTGGCTGTTAGCTGTGGAAGGGGGTAGGAGAGGGGAAAGGTGGAGGGGGGAACAGACCAGGAGAAAAGAGATTACAATCGCAACAATGGTGTTAGCTGATTTTTTCTTCTAAACTCTCATTTTCTATGTTGCAGTAGGAGGTGTTCCTATAATGGAGGGGAGGAGGATTCACACTTTGCAACGGAACCCAGTGTCCCCATTTTGCAGAACTTTCTCAGCCCTCGGAGGTTCCCCCTCGCAAAGTCTCGTCATCCCCCCGCCAATCTGCCGGAACCCTGGAGGTTCGCCTCTGCAGCTGTCATTACCCCCATTTTATAGATGAGGAAATTGAGGCCCACAGGTGGCCTTGGGGCTCTAATAAGAACCCTCATTGTGTAGGCAGCCATTTCCGGCTATTAACCCATTTAGTGCCCAAACAGCCCTTGGTGGCAGGCAGGGGAGCCCTGATTAGTATGTTTGGTACAAGAGGCATCTCTCAGGCCAGGAGAAGGAAATGACTTGCCCAGGGTCACACGGTGGGGACGCTGGTGACCAGGTCTGCTGGAGTCCTGTTCCCTCGGGGAGGCAGGGATGGCCCTGTGCGCTCCGTGTCAAAGTTCTCAGTGCGGGAGCCCATCACCCACTTAGGGGTCTCCACTGGGACCCCCACTGCCTGGGACCCCTTTCTCAAGGCTCTCCTCTCTCCGGTGTCTGTCTCCAGGACTGGGGGCCAGACCTGAGATCTCCGTATTTTCAGCCTGGCTGTTGCCGACCCTTACACTCGTCTACATTTTGGACTGGGCCCGGCACAAGCTAGATCCTCAGAGCCGAAATGAGGGTGAGGCACTTATCAGGGGGCTATGACGTTGCATCCAGTCCTCAAGATGGCTAACCTCTGGACACAATCTTGTTAAGAATCAAAATGGTCACGTTTCAATGAAGACAGGTCAGAATTACTGATCGGTGGTTTTTGGCCTCAGGCTCGCACCTAGCACCCCTCAGCCCTGGAGGTCCGGGGGGCTGGAAGACCAGACCCCAGGGGGCTTGGAGGGGTGCCCTGCGGTGGACGGGAAGGCAGCCCGGGCAGAGGGAAGAGTCCAAGCAAAGGTATGGAGGCAGCTGAGTCTGTTGAGTAACCAGTGGGAGGGGGGGTTACAGCAGCTGGGGGGGGGCTTGAAGGTCATGTCCACTGTCCTTTGAGGAGGCTGCCCCCTTTTCTGCAAAATGCAGGGATGCGTGTGGATGATGAGAGCCTCCAAACTCCCTTCCTACCACCCCCACTCCCAGCCGCCAAGCGCAAGGCCAGGAGTGTGATTTTCAGGGTGAGCCCAGCCTAGGCTTCGTTCCAATCCCTTCTTCCTGCCAAAGGTTCTCTCGCCTCCTTTTGATTCTGTTGGGGGAAAAAAAAAAAACCCTTCCCCCCCCCACCAACCGCTGCCGGGAGGAATCTGACCTGGCAGAGGGCCCGGGTCTCCGCCCTCCCCCAAGCTGTCCTCTGCCAAGTGCAACGTGGCCAAACCAGGGGACCCTCTGCCGATGGTATCCCCCACCCTGGGCACAGAGGCGTGGAGGAGCTCCCTGCCTCAGTTTCCCTCCAGGAAGGCAGCACAACTGCTCCAGGGACCCCCTGGCCCCCTCCAGGGCTCAGCTCCTCACCCCCCCCAACTCCTCCTCCCCGACCTAACACCATCTGTTCATCATTGAGAACCTCCGCGCTGGGGTTTTGTTGGCAGAGAGATTCTGGAGCTGCGGGCCAGGAGCCCTGGGCCCAAAGTGGAGGAGGAGAGGGCTGGCTCAGGCCTCAGCCACCTGATCCCCTGGGTCCAAGCCGGGCTTCTGGGCAGGGTGGGCTTTCGAGACCCCCACCCTTGTCTACACACACCCACACAGACCCATGTGCTCTGTTCCCCAGGAGCCAGGCTGGATACTTCTGACACGGGCCACAACCAAGGCCCAGCTAACGGCTTAGCCAAGCCTCGCAGGCCGCAGAACCTCCCCACAAACCCAAGCCGGAGGCCGCCTCGGTTCCTCCCCCACCTCTAATTCAAACAGGAATCCCGTGGTGCTAGACAAGGGGGCCGGAGCCTGCCAGCATATGGGGGTCCTGTCCAGCCTCTCGAGGCACAGAGTGGGGGGACCCTGCCTGGTTTTCTGTGCCACGCCTGCTTCTCCCTCTTGTAGACCAATAAACCCCTGGAGTTCCCCTGGGGCTGGGGGTGGGGCAGGACCGGAAGGGGCACAGATACTGACTGGAGCGTGAGATGGGGGGAACAAGGATAGTTCCAGTCATCGTTCACGAATCCATTCAACATTTGTTGTACGCTTGCTGCGTGCCAAGGGCCGCTCTGGGCCCTGAGGATGAAGCAGGGACCAAAAAGTCAACACTTCTGCCCTCGTGGAGCTGACGGTCCAATGGCGGGAGACAGACGGTGTGCAAGTTGGAGAAGTGGAATGAGAAGGGCTGAGGGGTGGTATGCCCCAGGAAAAACCCTGCTGGGGGAGAGAGGGAGGGGAAGTGGGGGTCAGGCTTGGGGGTGCACTTTGAAGGAGCTGAGATGTTGGGAGGTGGAGGAGGCGGCGGCAGGTGGATGTCTGGGCGGAGAGGGTTCCAGAGGGAACTGTCCATGCAAAGGTCCTGGGGCACGAATGGGCCTGGCACGTTGGAGGAACAGCCAGGAGGCCAATGTGGCTGGAACAGAGTGAGTGAGGTGGTGAGAGGGACAGGGAGGTAGGTCGAGCAGGGTCTTGGGGGCCGTGGGGAGGACTTGGGCTTTTACCCCCAGCGGGCTGGGAGCCCTGGAGGGCGTTGGCAAGGAAGGGCGGGACCTGACTCAAGGACTCAGGAGCGCCCTCTGGTGGCCGCTTCAGGGAGGACGGGCTGTGGGAGGCGAGGGCGGGAGCCTAGGGACCCGGATCCACCGGACTGCACTGCTCCAGGTGGGCGACGACGAGGGCTGGAGCAGATGAAGGCTGCGCTCCTACTATGTGCCAGCCCCCCTCACTTGAGCCTCTCTTCACGTCAGCTCCCCAAACAGGCATTATTACTTTCCCTTCTGATGGATGAGGAGATTATGGCCCAGAGACGGAAAGGCCTTTGCCGCAAATCCCACAGGGCCTAGGTGGCGCATCCTATCTACAGTCTAAAGCCTTCCCCACAGCCAGCAGGCCCTGCAGGGAGACCTGCCCCGTCCCCTCCCTGTCCTCCACCCTCTCTCTCTGCCCGCCGGCCTCCTTCACTCTGCTCCAGCCGCAGGGGTCGTCTGGCTGTTCCTCCAACACGTCCTGCCGGGAGCTGCCCCAGGATCTTTGCACGTGCTGTGCCCTCTGCTGGGACCCGCTCTCCCTCTATTGTGGAGTATGAATGACTTAATGAACTTTTAAAACATCACAGATGAGGTTTGCCAGTGCTCCCTCCAACCAATCCTCAGTGGCCCCGTATTAGGAAGCCCTAGCAGAAGGACAGTTGTAAGGGACCGGCCCCGGGGGATGTGGGGGACCTAAGGGACCCGCCCCCAAGGCTTTCACCGCGCCAGTGGGCTCCCCCGGGGGTGTGGCCTGACTCGCTGGGGCCTTCTCATTGGCCAGGACGTAGCCAGCTTCTCCCCATAGGCCACGCAGCGGGGCGCAGGCTCCGCCCGGGCCCCGCCTCTCCCCCTGCCAGCCTGTGCCTGGGATTCCAGCCTCTGTCCTGCCGCCCGCTTCCGAGTTGCCTTTTCTTTCCCGGCGGTGCCCGCGGGCCGAGGCGGTGGCCCTGCCCAGGCATGCCGCCCTCCGATGTTGCAACGGTGGCATGCCCTGGGCTCCTCCTGCCAGTTCCTGGAACCCAGGCATGGCCGGGGTGCTGATGCCCACCCCTCCCCAGGTGCGCCCAGAGTCGCGCGCGCGGCGGGGACGCCCCAGGCTGCAGGCGGGCTTGCTCCTCCCCGGGTGCGGCGCGGCCCCTCTCGGAACCCAGCCGCCCTGCCCCGCTGCTCCGGGCGCTAACGAAGCCAGAGAGCAGTGGTTTCCGAGGGGGCGGTGCTGCCCCCCCCACCCAGGACTGGGCCATCTCTGGCTGTCACAACACGGGTGCTCCAGGCTGGATTAGGAGGGGGCTAGGGATGCTGCTGCCCCCCCCAACCCCAACCACGGCCTCTGGGGCCGCCCCGCAGCGACCCTGCGGGAGGTCAGACCGGCGGAGCAGGGGAGCGCGTGCAGGAGTGGCCTAGCCTTTAGGAGACAGGAAAACACCGCAAGCGAGAAAGGCGCTGCCTGATTATTTACTCAACGAGCACTGGCTGCTGCCAGGGAGCCCGGGTCTCCTGTCGTCAGAGCTCTGGGAGGGACAGACGAGGATTGTCGCGCACCTACTACGTGCGTGCTGGGCACCGCGCCCGCCTCTTCTGCCCTGGAGCCCGTCTCACACCCTCCAGCACAACCTATTTCAGTTGTGCAAACAGCCTGAAGCCAATTTAGGAGCCCTCCAGGCCAGGTTCTGCCTGGGGTTCGGTCCCCTCCCTGGTGACCACTGTCCTCCCCTCTGCCCCCCACCCCTGCCCGGCGCTACGCAAGAGCATGGCCCCTATTGCTTGCCCGGGAGAGCGCCCGCGTTCGACCCCCAAGGGCCCGTCCCCAGCGGCCGCTGCCAGCATCTGCTCTCATCAGTCAGCCTGGGCTCTGGTGGGTGTTGAATGCTTTGGGTGGCACCGAGCGGTGTAGACAGACTCACTTACTCATACCATAACAGGAATATCAATGGTGAATATTGCCAAAAGCCTGCTGGACGCCAGACCTGGAGCTAAATCCTTTACATGATCTACCGCACGGACCCCATTTTGCAGATGGGGAGCTAGGGCCCAGCCAGGCAGGCATCTGTTCTGGGGCTCTGCGGCCTCCTACGACACAGGGGTTCCCACGTCACCTCTGACTTGCCCCGGGCCCTGCGGGGCCCCATGATGGGACACCCAGAGGCTGCGGGTCTGCCCGGGCCTCTGTCGAGCTGGGCTCCCGCAGCCTCTCCGCATCCCTTCCCAAAGGTGGGACGTACTGCTGGTGCCGTGCCCAGGGCCTCAGGGTTCTACTCCGTGGCCCTCCGAACAGCTGGGAGGGGGAGCCAAGCAGCAAGACAGACGGCAGTGAGACACCTGCCAGCACATCCTGGGTTTGCAGATCCGTGGAGCAGGAGATGTACCCAAATTTTCTCCCTCTGTGGACACATTTCACGCCCTTGAAGGTGGAGCAGGTTAGTGAGGCCACTTTGGGGAGAAATAAGGAGACTGCGGCCCAGGCAGGTGCAGCCCCTCGCCGGCGGGGGTTGGGACTCCTGGCAGCCCTGGGAGTGGGGCCCTGAATTCCTTGGGATTCTGCAGACGTTGGAGTTTGGAGTTGGGCTGAGCTGCTTTTGCATTTGGTTGCTGTGTGGGACAGAGCTCGGGCTGCTCCGGGCCAGCTGCAAGGCCGAGCGGCCCGCTGCCAGAGTCAAGCCCAGACCTCCGTGGAGGAGACGGGGAGAGGCCTCCGCCCAGCCCCTTCGCACCTGGGTGTGGGCACCTGGGTGTGGGCCCGGGCACCGCCTGGCAGGGCAGAGCCTGCCCGCACACGCCAGCCCCGGGCCCAGCCTCCCGAGGCCCGCGCGCACCTTCAGAGGGAGGAACGGAGGCCTAAGCGTGCCAGAAACTCACAGGTGGGAGCCACAGAAGACATGGGGCCCGGGGACCCTGCCTCCACGTGTCCCCATTACTGCCCAGATTGGGGATCCCCCTGTGGCGGGAACTTGGGCGAGTAGCTTCTGTGTTCCTGGCCTCAGTTTCCCCATCTGTCCAACAGGAACTCGCTAACAAGCCTGGCAGGGCTTGCCGCAGGGGAGAGAGAATGATCTGCTTCTGGGCCGAAATGTGGGGTGGTGGTTGCCATTGGGGTTTCTGGCCCCACAGAACCCCCCCCCCAAGGCCTCTCTCCCTGACTCCAATCCCATGCCCAGGGTGATCAGGGCTTGGGAGGGTCAAACCCCAGCTTCGTGTGGGTTTGGGCAGGCTGCTCAATAGCCTGATCGCTCCGTGCCTGTTTCCCCATCTGCAAAACGGGTCCAGCCACATGAAGACTGTGGCCATCCCTCTTGGCAGGACTGGGCTGGTGGCCTCCACATTCCCTTCTGCAAGCTGGGGGACAATTTCTGCTTCTCTCCACCTGCAAAGGGGGCTCCTTGCCCTTTGCCCTTTACCCTCCAGCGGCAAGGAGAAGGCAGCGAGCCAGCAAGTGACCTCCCAGCCAGGTGGCAGAAGGGAGCAGGGTGATCCACGGGCACGAGGTGGCTGTGCCCCTGGGGGGGGTCTCCTTGTTCTGCCACTGTGGGACCGGGGAGGGGGTGGGGGGGCGGGTGGCGGGCACCCAAGGTGGGTCAGTAACGGCAGGAAGTGGGTTAAAGAGGGAGAGAGTCGTTGGCACAGTGATTTCCGGCTGCTGAGGGGCGGGGCAGCAGGGTGGGGGGCGGGCACCCGGACACCGCCACCCACGCCCCGCCCGTCCCATCTGTCCAAGGCGGGAAATGCAGGGTCAAAGCTTACTGTCTTGGGGCCACCGGGCAGGGCAGGGCTTTGAATCCGGCCAACTGGGGCTGGACACCCTCCATCCCTCCTGGAGGAGTGAAGGCAGCCGACTTAGTTCCTCAGCTCCCAGCCCTGCCTTTGACTGGCCACGTGAACCAGCCTCTGTTTGCCCATCTGTCCAGTGGGCCCGGCCTATCTATTTACTTGGGTATCTGTCCTAACTTTCTTCTTGTTAGCACACTCCTGTCTGCCTCCGCCCATTCTAAACCCTTTCTGTGAATTTCTCAGGGACCTCGGAGGTAAAAGGGGACACTTTCACGATCCCCCCTTTATAGACAGGGACACTGAGTGGCAAAGGGTCCAGGACGGCCCAGCTGGTAAAGGAGCTGAGATCCGAACCCGGACCGCCCTGTCCAGACAGCCCAGTACTCACACTTGGGGGTTTCATATTGGCCTCCCCATTCCGCAGATGGAAACCACAAGTCTTAGAGAGGGCCCCTAGGGCTGGGGGCCCCCAAGGTGGGTGTGGGCGGCATCCACACTTCTCGAGGTTCATAATGAGTGGAGAACCAGCACTGAGTAAGCACCTATGGTTTGCCAGGCCTGCTCCCTCCTTTCAACCACCAGGAGGTCGACACTTTCGGGACTCCCATTTTCCGGAGGAGGAAGAAACTGAGGCACATAGACATGGCCAGGGTCAGAGCAGGGCCAGAGCCTGACCTCGGTGCCCTGGCTCTGGTCCCTCATGCTCCCGTCTCTCAGACACGCTCGCCCAGACCACCAGAGGCTGCCCCTCAAACCAGGCAGGTCACATCTTTGGGGGGGGCCAAGGCCCCAACTTGGATTTCCAGGGAGAGATAACAGGGTGGCCGGGGCTCGGGGAAGGGCCGGTCAGGCTGCAGACCCTCCTCCTTGAAGAGGCCAAGCCCGAACCACCCACCTGCAGCCCCGGGAACAGGACGATGGAGGGGGGGCAGATGGGGGGGCCAGAGAGGGGGCAGGTGGGGGGATGGATGGGGGCCTGCAAGAATTAAACAAACAAAGTGAGAGGCCGGTTTACTTGATCTCTAGTACGAGGTGTCCTCTTGAGGCAGGATCAGGCGCTGGCGTTCCCCAGCAGCCCTGGGGGTGGGTGGCTGGCACCCGGCTCCGGCCCTGCCCACCGCCGCCCACCTTGGCCCTGGCTCGGGAAGCTCCGGGTGGAGGGCGGGGCGCAGCTGGGAGGGCGCCCGCTCCGCCTGGGAGGGGGTGGGGCCCCGGAGGCTGGCTCCCGGCTGATCCGCTCCCAGCCCGGCCTGCCAAGCTAGAGAGGGCCCTTGCACAGACCCGAGACCTCGCTTTGTCCTCCGGGAAATGGGCTCGAGGGATGACTCGTCCGAAGCACGGTACACAGTCAGCGCTAAATAATCGCGTGCCTTGGAAGGCTGTGGGCACGGGGATGCATTGAGAGGGTGACCGGGGCGGCCATCACGACCCGAACAACGCTAGACCGTTCCTGGCTGCCCCGCGGTGCTCAGTGCTCCTGGACATTTTGCCCTCGTCCCTCCCCCTACCCCGAATGTCCCCTCCACGAAGGCAGGTGCCTTCAGGGTCCAGAACAGGACCTGCTCCCCTAGAGGGCCCTGCCCGGGTCTGGGAAGCGGGTGGCTGAAACGCTGGTGTGTGTTGGCCACTTAGTGCCACAGGCCGCACCGTGCCCTGGGGGGACACGACTGTCCCAGAGTCTCCTGGAGAGGTGGCGGGGGCGGTCTCACAGCTCCCCTTTCCCCGAGGAGAGAACCAAGCCTCAGGAAGTGGGGAGGCCCCCAGCTCAAGCTCAAGTTTAACCCCAGAGCCTCTCGATGTTCAGGCTCCTGGCCCCGTCGCTTACTTCCTGCTCCAGGACACAGGTGCACCGGGAGCGAGGTGCGGGGAGCCACGGGGCAGCCGGGGGTGCCCGGGGCTGCTCTGCGCCCTCCCACCAGGCCCGGCCCAGCCCAGGTGTGGGGGACTGTTGCCACACGGCCCCCCTGCCACAGGACACGGGGCATGTGGGTGCATCGGAGGCAATGGAGGACGTGCAAATGGGAGTCCCACAGCCCCCGCCTGCGGCGGCCGGGCCGGGGACCAAGCCCGTGCACCCCACTTCCCGAGGGCACACAGCAGCCGCTCGGCGGGCGCAGCTGCTTTTCCAGTCACCGTTACTCAGCTCAGGGATCTGGGAGAAAGGTCACCGCCTCCCCTCTGCCAGCCCCCGGAGCCGGACTGGGCCGGGAAGCGACCAGAAGCCCTGCGGCCCCGACTCGGAGCCTGGCCAGGGCTGCCCCCCAGCCGGTGTCTGGCGTCCCTGGAGGCGTGGGGGAGGGGACGGGAGAGGCTCCCTGACCCCAGATATGCCCCTGATGGTCCCACGGGCTGCCCCTCTCTCTCCAGCACTCCACCCCGCAGGCCATGTGGTCCCACCTCGGCCACCGTCTCCAGACCCTGATAGGAAAGTCACGGCAGCCTGGGGTGGGGGGGAGTGGCAGCTTCTGGGGCCCTCCGCGCGGCCCGCACGGAACCAGACAGCAGGAAAGGCAGTAGGCGGGAAAGGCTCCTGCCCCAAACCCTATTTCCTCCAGGGGCAGTGGCCGGATTCCCCTTGGCATCTGCGCGGGCCCAGGGCAAGCCCCCGGCAGGCACAGGGGCGCCTCTCGCCTCCAGCTCAGCTCAGAGCTTGGCTGCATCCGGCTGAGACCTGCGCCCAAGGACGTCCCTGGGGCTCCTGCTTCGCTCTGTGAGTGGGTGGGTGCCCTGAGTTCCACTTTACAGGGGAGCCCAGAGGTGCAACCATGGGCCTCCCTAGTCTCCTTGATTTCAATCCTGCCCCACATCCCCTCCCATCCCTAAAATGCCTCTTACATCCTCAATGGCTCCTCATTGCCCTTCAGATAGAATCAAGTCTTTTTTTCCAGGGGCCCACAAGGCCCCTGCCCTCCTGTCCTCACTCTCTCCCTGTAGCTCACTCTGCTCCAGCCACATGGGCCTCCTGGCTGCTCTTCCAACATATCCGGCCTGGTCCTGCCCCAGGGCCTTTGCACAGGCTGTGTCCTCTGCCTGGAACACCTTCCCCAATGCTACCCTCTTCTCATCTTTCAGGAACATTCTCTCCTGCCCGCCCTTCCCCCCGCTGGCCGCTTGTCTGATGTTATCCTATCTGTTTACATGTCTGTGCACATCTGTCTTGGTCACTGTTGGATCTCCAGTGCCTGGAACAGGGCTCGGTACCTAGTAGGAGCTCAATAAACATTTATTTCACTAATAAAGTTTTATTGGTACACGGCCGTACACACTCACTTCGTGTCCTCTGTGGCTGCTTTTGTGTTGCAAGGCAGCGCTGAGTGGTCCCAAAGGACACCGTCCAGCGCACGAAGCCGAAAAAACTGACTGTCTAGCCCTCTACACAGTTTGCAGCTCCTGCTTTAGAGTAATGGTGAGACGTCAAACCGATGAGATCCCTCGGCCCTGTCCCGGCTTCCAGGCTGCCTCACCCCTCCCGCTCCACCAGCACGACTCTGGCAGCACTCTCCCTCCCCAAGCCTCAGTTTCTCCATCTGTCACCTGCAGAGTATGGGAGTCTGGCCGCCTGACAGATGTCCCCCTAAGCGGGGGCCACCTGGGTTAAGGACTTATACGGGAAAGTTCCTAGGAGGAACTGGAGGGGCAGAGCTCGGGAACCAGAAGGGGTTTCTTAAGTAGAACTTGCGACATGTGTGTGCATTTGACAATAAAGGGAAGGATTCCCGTCCCGCGACAGGTGCTCCGAACAGAACGGGGAGTGAGCTGGCCGGGCGCACACGAACGTTCACGGCAGCTTCACCACTGGGAACCCAGCCCCCCCCCGCCAAAACACTCGTATTTTGGAACCCTGAAGGAGACAGGGTCTTCCCAGAGGTAAGCAAGCTAACAGCATGGTCGCTGGAGGGACCCCCAGTCCAACAGGCCTGGTGTGTTCATCAGTGAGAAATGTGGACAGAGATGTACACACAAGAGGAACACCACAGAGCGGGGGGACTCCAAGGTGGACAAGCCGAGCAGAGAGGACGGAGGCAGACCCTTTCTGACGCCCCTCACAAGATGAACCCCTCCCACTCCTGCCCGGGTTCTGGCAAACGCCTGTCTAGCTGCACACCTGTTTTGTAGATAGTGATCCCTGATTTATAATCAGCTGACTTTAAGTAAGGGAGCCAGATGGCGGCGATGAGGGTGGGCCTCACCCAATCAGTTGCAGAACTTAAGCGCCGTCGCTGAGGTTTCCTCGGAAAGGAGTTCAGCCGCACAGACCATAACAGAAAGCCTGCCTGAGTTCCCAGCTTCCCAGCCGGCCCTACACGTTTTGGAGACCACAACATTGATTCTTACCTGAATTTACAGCATGCTTGCCTATCCCACAAATTTTGGACTCTCCAGCTGCTGCAGCCCATTGAGACAACTTCTTAAAATAAATATCTTTATCTCTTTATGTCCATATCTCCATGTCCGTTTCTATCCATCCACAGGAGACACGCACGCACGCACCCACCCTGCCGGTCGGGTTTCTCTGCAGAGCCCCGGCCCATACACGGCCCACCCCTGGCTTTTATAAATAAAGTTTTATTGGCGCATGGCCACACCCACTCACTTACGTAGCCCTTTCCGACGCAAATTACGTCTACGTGTAAACCACAAGAAGATGCATTTTTCAAGGACACGTAGAAGTAGAAAAGACACACTGGACACTGGAGACATCTGTGTGCGCAGGGAAGGTAACGGACTGAAGGATCAAAATGGGGAAAAGGGGAAAGCGGACGGAGATGCACGCGTAAAGCAAACAACGAAAAGGGAGGAACAGGAGAAGGAAAACCACCCAAACTGCAAGGGGCCGAGCCGAGCAGGAAGGCGGGTCTCCCAGTCCTGTGCTGCCCTCTCGCGGGGACTGCGAGCACTGCAGCCTTCCTTGCTTGTCTTGGTTGCGCCAAAACAGCCGGAGGGGGACCTTGCTGGAAGCTGCAGTGGGCCATTGCAGGATGCTCGGCGGTTTTTCAAGATTGTGGTTAAATAGACATTATCTGTAATTTACCCTATTAACCATTTTTAAGTGCACAGCTCAGGGGCGTCACTCACACCGTCGTGCAACAATTCCCACCATCCTTTTCCAGAACCTTCCATCTCCCCACAAGGAGACTCTGTCCCCGTGAAGCACGGACTCTCCACCCCCTGCCCCAGTCCCGGCTCCCACCCTCTCCTCTCTGTCTGTGCGGAAGGGACTCCTCCAGAGACCTCCTGGGAGTGGGGTCCTGCGGGACGGGTCCTTCTGGGTCTGGCTCCTCTTGCTGAGCCCGGTGTCCTCGGGGTCCCTCTGCGTGTGGCAGGGGTCAGGGTCCCTTTCCTTTTATGGCTGGATTCCATTGAATGGATAGGCCACATTTTCTTTATCCATTTATCCATCAATGGACGCTTGCCTTCCTTCCAACTTTTGGAGGTGGCAAGCAACGCTACTGTGAACAGGGGTGTACAAGTCTCTTCAAGCCCCTTCCTTTGATTTTTGGGGAGAAAGACCCATAAGTGAAATGGCTGGGTCGTATAGTCATTCTATTCTTAATGTTCTGAGGACGGGCCATACCCGGTTTCTTTCAGTTAGTCTCCCCTTGAGACTTGTTCTTGTTAATTCCCGTTTCTTGGCACTATAAATGAGATTGGGAGGACTACCCTCGCCTACACAGATTTGCAGATATTTAAGATGTATTACAAGAAGTGGAAATGGTGTTCAAAGGTGTTTGCCCTGAACATTTTGGCAGATGTTGCCAAGTTACCTCTAAAAGGCGTATGTTCTCACACATGGTACACAAAAGAGCTTGCTTTCTGATTGATCCTTTGGGTTGGATCATTCTTTGTGGAGGGGGAGGCCCTCTGTGCACTGCAGCGTATCGAGAAACATCCCTAACCTCCCCCTACTAGATGCCAATGGTCCCCTCCCCTGAGTTATAACAATAAAAAATGTCTCCAGACATTGCTGAGTATCCCCTGGGGTTGCAATCAGTCCTGGTTGAGAATCAGCGCCCTGAGCGCAGACAAGTAGTGTACAAGAAGACTTTCACTCTTCTCAATCAGAATGGTAGATATCCCTTCGTTGTTTTAATGTGAATGTCTCTTCCTATGAATAAAGTTAAACATCTTTTCCTCTTTTGTCCATTTTCTGTGATGGTCTGTTCATGTCCTTCGCACTTTTTTCCCCAGTTAATCTTATCTTATTGATTTGTAGATGCTCTTTACATATTTGTGGTCTGGTAAATAATCTTTTGCAAGTATGTTTCAGATATTTCTCTCACGTTTCTTTGTTTTCTGGACTAGTTGCTGTGCGTAAAATTTTAAATGTTATGTAATGAAACTTAAATCTTTGTTTTATGGTCTCTGGGGCTTTCTTCTTGCTTAGAAAGGCCTTCACACTCTGATTCCATAAACCATTTCTCCCATATTTTCTCCTAGCATTTTATGTTTTAATTTAAAACAAATTTTTTAAAAGAAGATTTTATTTACGTATTTCAGAGAGTCAGTGAGAGAGGGACCACAAGCGGGGGAGTGGGAGAGAGGGAAGCAGGCTTCCCACTGATTAGGAAGTCCATGTAGGGCTCGATCCCAGGACCCTGAGATCATGACCAGAGCGGAAGGCAGAGGCTCAAAAACCGAACCACCCAGGTGCCTCTTATGTTTTAATTTTTAAATAGCTAACTCTTTGACCCATTTGTGATGCATATTGTGAGTGATAAGGTATAGGGAAGCAATTTATGCCCCCCCCACAACAGTGGCTAAAATGTCGCCCTACCCACAGGAGCCCTGTGAAGCAGCTCCAATAGCAGAGCCAGGAAAACCAGAGCAAAACCCCTCATAATTCAGTATCAGATAAGAAACGAAAGCATACCATTAAGAAAGATGTTTGCATTAAGGGAGTCAGGTGAAGAGTATATGGGACCTCTCTGTGCTACCTTTGCAACTTTTCTCTCGATCCAAAATTCTTCCAAAATAAAACATATGAGGTTTTTTCTTTCCTTAAAAATTTGAAGAATCTGTCATTTCTCCACCAAATGGAAAAGCCCCCAAATGTGTTGGGGTCTATTTCTGCTCCTTGGATCTGCCTTGCTCCATATATAACCAATTCTTAAAAACAGAAAGTTAAAATAACCAGAGCGGAATCCATGACGTACTATTTAAAAATAAGCCTTAAGTCAGCCAGGGCAGGGGGAAACGGAGGTGCCGCGCTGCGAGATCGGAGCTCAAGCAACCGTTTTGTCCCATGTTGCTTGTATGATATTCATTCATTCCTTTGTTCATTTACCCAATAATAAACATTTATTTATAATAAACATCTATTCAGCATCTGCCATGTGCCACGCCCAGTGCTGAACACTGGGGGCCCAGAGAGGACCACAGCGGAAGTCAAGTGGGGGATACCAAATTACACAAAATTACAAATCTCAAAGTGTGCTTATTTCGATCATGAGAATGATGGGAGCGGGGTCAGAGACAGAACGACAGAGGAAAGAGACAAAACCAACTTGGACAATGGGATCTGGAACAGCGGGCACAGCCTGTGCAAAGGCCCAGGGGCAGGTCCTGACTGGACTGTTGGAGGAATAGCCAGGTGGCCCGTGTGGCTGGAGCAGAGTGGCTGAGGCATGACCGGGAAGAGAGGAGGGCAGGGAGGGGGCGGGGTGGGTCGTGCAGGTCCTTGGGGTCTCAGGGAAGACTTGGGCTTTTACCCAGAATGAGGCGGGAGCCCTGGAGGGCTACCGGCAGAGGCCCGTTCCTGACGCAGGGGCTCACAGACGCCCTCTGGTGGCCGCTGTGGGGAGGCAGGACTGTGGGGACAGCGCGGCAGCAGGAGGTGGGTAGAAGGGAGGGGCGGCGGGGTGCCCAGAGTAGAAGAGATTGTGTTGGTCCGGGCCAACGGGCAGGGTATGGGGCCTCAGTGACCCCACCCCTAAAATGGGATTGCTAGGGTTTGGGGACCGAACTCCGTCTGTTACCCAGCACATAATAAATGCTCGGCACACACCAGCGGGCTTTTAATAGTTCGCTTAATCCTCTTGACAGCCTTATGAAGAAGGGATTATTATTATCCTGGCTTCCAGGTGAGGAGAGTGCGGCACAGAGAGGGAAGTGACTTGCCCAAGGACACACAGCAGACCAGTGACAAAGTGGAGTCCTTGCTCTTAATCCTTGCATATCCAAAAGATAAAATCATGGAGTAAACCAACTGGAAGAGTGCACCTAGTCTAGGAGGGCTTCCTGGAGGTGGCGACATGAACCTGAGACCTAAAAGACGAGCTGGAGTTACCCAGACAAAACGGGGGAGAAAGAGCCGGTCAGCAGGGGGTATTGCCTGGCCAAGATCCTGAAAGAGGGCCTGTGGGGATGCGGGGACCCAGCGGAGTCCATCCCTAGAGCCCAGGGACATGTAAGGCCCTGACCCTCTCCCCGCCCCGCCCTCAACTACAACCACCATATGGCTCTTTCCCCCTCCCCAGTCTCTTTCCAGAGACCACCCCTCCCTCTCCCTTTCAGATTGGGTGGCTTGGCTCTGACCCCCTCCCCCAGCCACCTCCAGCTGGTAACAATCCCCAGAAAGGGCTCATTAAGTGGCCCAGCTGAGGCCGCCGATCACCGGCGCACAGGCACTATTTTAATTTTCCACTGATTTGCCTGCGGTGGGCCCCCCAGAGCTGAGCCGTGTGTGTGTGTGTGTGTGTGTGTGTGTGTGTGTGGACGGGAACATCAAATCCCAGAGCCGATTATAGGGAGTGAGGGCAGAGCGAAGGGCTTGAATGGGAGGGCCTCACTCAGAGACAACTGGGGGGCAGGGAGCAACTGCTCTTGTTTCTGGGACCCTGAGTCTCCCTACCCTGCCCAAACTGGGGGCTTCCTAGAGCTGTGCTGACCCTTCGCCCTTCGCTTACGACAACCACTTGTCTGTAGCTTCCGACCACCCAGCCAGCCGGCCAGCCGGCCCTCGGTCTATCCACCGGACCCTCTACCCATCCTCCCTCCCTCTCTCCATCCATTCCCCCATCAACCATCAGTCCACCCATCCATCCCTTCCTCTATCTACCCACACATCTGTCCATCCGTCCATCCATCCGTCCATCCATCCCTTCCTCTATCTACCCATCCATCCGTCCATCCATCCGTCCATCCATCCGTCCATCCATCCATCCATCCATCCGTCCATCCATCCGTCCACCCACCCGTCCATCCACCCACCCATCCATCCAACCATCCAACCATCCAACCATCCATCCATCCATCATCCGTCCATCCATCTGTCCATCTATCCGTCCATCCATCCGTCCATCCATCCATCCATCCGTCCACCCACCCGTCCATCCATCCGTCCATCCATCCACCCATCCGTCCATCCATCCACCCACCCATCCGTCCATCCATCCGTCTATCCGTCCGTCCATCCATCCACCCACCCATCCGTCCATCCATCCATCTATCCATCCGTCCATCCATCCATCCATCCATCCGTCCATCCGTCCATCCATCCGTCCACCCACCCGTCCATCCACCCACCCATCCATCCAACCATCCATCCATCCGTCCGTCCATCTATCCGTCCGTCCATCTGTCTGTCCATCCGTCCATCCTCCCTCCCTCCCTGGGCTCACTCCTCCTTTCCTCCATGCCTCTGCCAAGCAATTATTGATCACAAAGGATGGACCAGGCACTACTTGAAGCCCCAGGAGGCTTCTGCACACCTTACTCCACATTCTCCCAGCCCCGAGGGTTCCCCCAGGGTCCCTAGACCTCCTCAAACCGCTTCTCCTCTAGCGTCCCCGTGTCATGGTCGGTTCCACCGTCATCCCCCATCTCTGGGGCAGGAATCTGAGCATCGACCTTGCCTCTTCCCTCCCTGTCACTCTCCATGGACTGTTAGTTCCCAGGTTCTGTGCATTCTCCCGCCTGGGGTCCCTCCAGCTGGGGGATCTCTCCCTTGTCCATTCCGTGGCCCTGACTTTGGCTCGGGTCTTCCTTTCTCCTATCCAGATCATGGCTTCCATGGTCCCCATTTCAAATCCCACCCCTGCCTTAGATCTGGCCGTGTTGCTCCCTGCTCAGACACCTCCCATGGCTCCCTAGTGCCCTGGAAAGAAAGCCCCTGCTCTACAACTCAGCATTCAGAATCCACACCGCTCTCGCCTCCCGCCCCTACCTCACCCTTTCCCTACGGTGCCCGGCACATTCCCACCACCACACCTTTGTCTGAGAGGGTCCTTCTGCCAGAAACGCCCTGCCTGCCATCTCTTCGTGGTCAAAGTCTTAGCATCCTGCTAGGCCTGGCTCAAATACCGCCTTTAACAGGGACCCCCTGACCAGGGGCCTCTCCCCTCCTCCCTGAGTTTCTATCGAAGGACCAGGTGCCTCCCTCTGCCCTTCAGGGAATTCCCTTTGGAGGCTGTGAGGCCACAAAGCGCCAAGGTGACCGAAAGCACCGTGTCGCGGCTCACAAGCAAGTAGCGTGGGACGAGGGCAAGGCACAGACCCCCGGGCAAGGCAGCCCAGCCTCCCAGAAGAACACCCATTCCCGAAAGGCAGAGCCAGACGCTGACCTCCCTGCTTGCTCTGAACCACCACATGCCCTGGTCACTTTCCTCGACCCCATACAGTGACTGTCCGGTTCCGGGCCTCGGTTTCCCCACCCGTAAGATGGTGATCACAGCCGTTCCTTCTTCCTAGGCTTAGCCGGAGGACTAAGATGGCAGGTGGGGGCTCCGCCGGCCGTGGCGCCGACTGGCTGCTGTCTTGCTGCCTCTGTTCAGGGCTGTGAGTTTATGGGCGGGCTGCTCTGTGACCTTGGGGAGGGTGCCGACCCTCTCCAGGCTGCGGCTCTCCCTTCTCTGATGATTTCTAGAATGAGCGGTGCCCCAGGTCTATCCGCCTCCCCGAGGGGCAGGCGCGGGGACCCCCGGGGGAGAGTCTGAATGCTGCGCTTGTCTGCCCTGGAGAAGCAAGGAGGAAGGGGAGTCCAGGTGGCATCCGAGGAAGGACTTCTAGAAGCTGGAGAAGTGCTGGGAGCTGGCAGGTGGGGGCTGATGGCCGCCACCCGGTTTCAGGTTCATGTCCGGCTGAATTGGGGGCCTGGCTGGGTGGCGTTTGCTGCCTTCATTCACCCACACAGTCGGCTCATTCATTCACTGAGCAAGGCTGTCCTGACCCCTTCCCTAGGGGCCAGCCATGGAACCCTAGCTCCGGCCAGGTGGTCTGGGTTCGAATCCCAGCAATGCCTCTCCTCAGCTCTGTGGACGCATCCCTTCATGGCTCTGTGCCTCAGTTTCCCCATCCATAAAGTGGGGGGCACCGTGGTACCCAGACACGGATGATAGCTTCACCGTCGGTGTCCAGCGATGCTGGGGTCCGCCCCCCACCCTGCTCCTGCCTTCTGTGTCTCCCCGACTCTCTTCTCTGGGGCTCCCCGCCCTTTCCCTCCCCGCTGCCGACATTCCCGGCCCGGGCGCTCCGGGAAACATTCCGTGGTTTGCAGCAGACTGTCCGGCTCCTCGGCGCCTCAGATGTGGGCAGAGTGGGCGGCGGCCAGGCGGGCGCAGGCTGGGGACTGGGGAGACTGTGCACCCCCCCGACCCCCCACCCCAGCGCCGGGCACACGGTGGGGGGAGATGGCAGGCAGCACTCACAGACAGGCAGATGGGGGAGGCCCTCTTCTGCTTAGAGCCCTCCCAGGGCTCCCTAGTGCCCTTTGAGTAAAGCCCAGCCTCCCCCTCCACCCCACCAGACCCACAAGGCCTGCGCGACCTACCCCGACGCCTCCTTGCCCTCCCTCTTCACTCTGCTCTAGCACATGGACCTCCTCACCACCTCCTCACCACCACCCCCAACGCACCAGACTCGGTCCTGCCCCAGGGCCTTTGCACGTGCTGTGCTCTCCATCACTCAGACTGTAATGCTGCCTCCTCAGAGAGGCCTGCCCTGCCCACCCGGCTTCTGTGACCCTCTTCCCAAGTCCTGTAGCCCTCCTCCCCAGTTGAAAGTCTCATGCATTTATTCCCTTTCTCTCTTACTGTTTCCTGGCCTGGACTGAAAGCCCCGGAAAGGCGGGGCTGGGGAGTCCTGGTGCTCGGTGGCCGGCGGCCGGAGCGCACACTCACTGAAAAGGCAGCGAGGCCACGGAAGTCTTCTTGGACTCTGACCACAGTCTCTCCTGCTGTAGCTACTTGAGTACCACCCGCACCCTGGGCACAGCCCTTCACAGTTTGCAAGACACCTCCTGGGCCGTCAGCTGACCGGATTTCCTGCAGAATGCCGTCAGGAGGAGGCCCCATTCTTCGCGGCCCGCCCTGCCGTGCAGAGGAGGACACGGAGGCAGGGAGGTGGCGAGCTTTGTTCTTGGACCAGAGGAACCAAGACGCGGTGAACGCGGCTGCACGGGGACCTCGGAGGGCCTGACACACTCCTGACTCCTCCATAAAAATCAAAGTATTAAACATGATTGTTACACACCCAGGCCGGTCCATGACCTTATAGTTATTGTTACCGTGTGTACTGTTTCTCTCTGGTTGCACCAGAAGTTAAAACGACAACATTTTCTAGGGCCCTGAGCATCTCTGGAGCCCAGGCACTGGGCCTTCTCTGGCTACGGAGACACTGAGGCTCCCTGGGACTTGGGGGCCAAGGCTGGAATCCCTCCGCCTTCTGGTCCCATATGTTAAATGTTGCCTGGAGCCCCTCAGCCATGTTGGGGTCTTTGATGTTCTGAGCATAAAGGGACCTCTTCGGAACCATCTGGCCCACTCTGCTTCTGAGAGTGGAATTCCCACCAGTCGAAGCTTGGTTGCCTCCCATCTTGGATGCCTCATTACCTTTCACCTGGGTAGAAGAAAGTCTTTACCGCAGTGGAGCTGAGAGGTCAAGTTCTGCCCTCCGGGCCACACGGACCCTCCCGCCAGCCCTCCTTGACTTCCTGTGCCCAAGAGTGGCCCGGCCTGTGGATTTCAGACCCGTCTGGGGTCTGGCTGTCCCAGCTCTTGTGTTTGGGGGCCGCTCATGGGTGGAGCTCAGGCTGAGCTCGTTTGAGGGATCCCAAATGACACCGCTTATGGCTGAGTCCAGAGGAAGGTTTGGGAGAACATGGCGAATTTGATGGAATTTGCCCAGTTTCTTGTGTTTCAGGCTGAAGCCCAGACACTCTGTCTTTCCCTGCAGGCCGATGAGCCCTTGCTTCCTACTCTTCAGGATATGCCCCAGTGTGACACCTGGATCCAAACCTCCCCTGTACTGGGGCTCCTACCTCTATTGATAAGACCTCAAGCTTGCACAGAAATGTGTCTCGTGCTGC
Source organism: Neogale vison (assembly GCF_020171115.1). Lineage (NCBI taxonomy): Eukaryota > Metazoa > Chordata > Mammalia > Carnivora > Mustelidae > Neogale > Neogale vison. The sequence goes on from NC_058096.1 coordinate 222,138,387, forward strand.
CAGTTCTGTGTGACTTTCCCCTGACGCTGGAGATGGGCGATGGCGACTCGCCATCCTCCCCTCTGACATCGAGACACACGCCTCCTCCCCTTCAACCCGGGTCTGCCCTCCACTGGCCATGGGACTCCATTATCTGCGTTTTCAAGTTAATTGTCAAGTTCCCGCCATTCTTCCTCCCACCCCTAGGCCCCCATCATCACCGGCCTGATTGCCGCCCTAGGCTCCCCCTGGTCTCTCTGGCTGCCACGTCAGCCTCAGACGATCCCTTCTCCCCACAGAAGCCCAAGGGAGCTCTAAAAAATGTAAAACAGGCCTCCTCCGCCCACAGTCCTCTAGGGCACCCAGCTCCCTGGGGTGGAAGCCCAAGCCCTCTGCACAGTTCCCAAGGTCCTGCACAACTTGCCCTCCCCTCCCCTTCCTCTCCCCCTCATTCATGCTGCTCCAGCCACATGGGCCTCCTTGCTGTTCCTCCAACAGGCCAGGCCCAGTGCTGCCCCAGGGCCTTTGCACAGGCTGTTCCTGCTGCCTGGAACGCCATTCCCCTTCTCTTCAAATGACTTCTGTCTCATTCAGACCTCATCAGCTCTCAGCTCAAATATCACTTCCTCAGTGAAGCCCTCCTAGGTTGCCCAGTCTTCTTCAAAGCCTCCAGATCCTTACAACCCTCTCCACATTCATGGTTGCCTTACTTTGTGCCCTGATACTTTCATTTTGTCTCCCCCACTGGAACATCAGCCCAGAGAGGACAGGGATCTTGGCCTGACTCACTGCCGTGTCCCCGGCCGGTGAACAGGGCTGGAGACACAGTAGGTATTCAGTAAATGTTGGCTGAAAATGAGGAATGAAACAGGAAACCAGCATATGACCCTCCGCAGCAACGCGGGGAAAATCTGTCCCTGTGGATCCCAAGATGGCGACACTGACATGAGGAAACAAATCCGACTGCCCCCAACCCAACCAAGTCAGATGAACCCGAGAGGTGGCAGGTATGGGGGGTCGTGGTAGGTCATGGGGTGTCATCCCCTTCACCCCACCCCCAGTCCGACCTCCTCAGGGACCAGCAGAGCTCTGGCAGAACAGCCGCAGACCTTCAGGCCCCAAACCATTTTTCCAGTGGGCAACCCGAGGGCCAGAGAGGGTAAGCCACTGACCCAAGGTCACAGAGCACGCCCAGGTCCAAACCCGGGTCTGTAGGATCTACAACTGTTGAGAGAAGTGCTCAGGGTCTGACTATGGGACATGAGCCAGCCCCGGAGGGATGCAGGGACGGGTCCCAGTGAGGCAGACAATGGCGTGTTGGCCTCTACTGTGCTCATGCTGGCTCCAAGAGCGTCAGACCCTTCCAGCAGGAGCCTCCGCTGCCCACCCTGCCCCATCTGCGGGATCCTAGCTGGGGGAACTTGACCACACTCCCTGGAAGCTTCTGGAAGGGTGCTCAGTTTTAAGGGTGGATGCTGCAGGGTGTCCACTCTCTCCCTGGGGTCAGGGGGAACAGAAACAGGCAGAGAGCCCTGGCCAGCCAGCTCATCTGCCCCCCCCCACGCCTTCCCCAGCCTTCCCTGCGCCGGAACTGCCCGCCACAGGCCCCGGGGGCGACAGGAGTCAAGGCCAGGCCACCTCAAGGTCTCCGGCCTGCCGACCTGCCAAGAGGACACGGCCCGCGGTGCCCTCCCGGGCCACGCCACCGGCACCCTCCGTGCAGCCCCGGACAGGCTTCCAGGTGGAAGTCCCGGGAGTGCTGTCCTCTCCCGCGTCTGGCCTCAGTTTCCCCCCTCGTGACCACCGCTCCCCGTCTTGCAAACGGCCCGGGAAGGATGGCACAGCCGCAGCTCTGCCTGGCCCTCCGCCCCGGTGCCCAGGGGTCCCCGAGTCCGAGAGGCCGGAGCGCGAGCGCCGGGTCCCCGGCCTCCCCCGCACGCCGGCCGCCCCACTCACCATCCACCACATCTTGGCCGTCACGTCGTAGCAGAGCTGCCATTTGACCGAGGTCTCTCCTGGCTTGCTGGACACGGGGGGCCCGGGCACCTCCATGTTCGGCCGGGGGCGCGGGCGGCCGGGGCGCCTCACTCGGAGCGCAGCGTGGGCCGGGCCGGCCACCGGGCGTGCGGGTCTGGGCAACGGGCTCCCATGGCCCCCGGCAGGGCCCTCCTGGGGGGAGCGTCGAAGGGGGTCCCGCGGCTCAGCTGGGGAGCGCGCGCTGCGGGGAGCGCCGGGCAGGGCGGGAGGGGTGCGGAGGCGCTAATCTGAGACTCGCCGCCGGGCCATCCCCGCCGAGGGGCCACCCACAGCCCCAGGAGGCCTTCGCAGGCCGTGCGCGTGTGTGTGCGCGCGCGTGTGGCGGCGACCAGCCCGAGCGTGGATTTGTGAATGAGGCTGTGATTGGGAATGTCCCCCCGCCCACCCCCGGAAGGAGTGTGGCTTGTCCGGGCGGCCCCCCGCCTCTCTGCCTCCCCATCGGCTCCATCCTCCTTCGGGGAGGGGCACCTGGGGCCAGAGGGCGCTGGGGTCCTGCAGCCCTAGGCCCACCCACCCCCTCCCCATCCCAGTGGCCCTGGGAACAGGCCCAAGGCCTGAGGCAGTGGGCCGGCCCACGGTAAGGTTTGAGAGGTTGGAAGTGTGGGAAGAGGGTAGGACTCCGGGGCCCTGGACCTGGGGACGAGGAGATGGGTGCTGAGCTCCGGCTGTGGGGCTCGCAGAGGAGGGGCTGCCCCTCTCCGGGCTCCAGGCTCCGGGTCTGGAAAAGGGCAGAGATTCACTGAGGATGGGGGCGGGGGGGCGGAGACAAAATCCCAGAGCCCATAGGAGGGGCTGTTACTGTCATTTTATTTTCCATTTTCCCTTCCTTCTCCCAACCTCTGAGAAGAGGCAACTCAGGGAGATTCTCTCCAGGTCATCGTCTATTCATTGCTGTGCATTTATGGAGCGCCGTGTGTATGCCCAATCTCAATGAGAAGGTCCCCGCTCTGTGTGGGTCAAATGTCCTGGCCTTGCACCGGTGGTAGGAGGGACGGAAGGTAGGTAGCAGGAAGGACGGCCAGGTGAGGGCTGCCCACGGGCTCTGAAATGGCCGGGAGGGGGTCTGGCTAGAAAGCAGTTGGCTTTGGGTTTTCACGTGACCTTGCAGTTGGACGAGTAGGAGCGAGCAGAGGAGGCAAGATCTGCTGAGCCCCCGGTGGTGGACACGCAGGGCAGCACAGGGGGAACATGGCTGCCCAGGCTCACCGTCTCCGCTTTGTCCTCCAACGACCAGGACCACGCTTCCTTAAATGGGGCTCTGACCACTCTCACCTGCCTGCAGCCCTCCATGGTTCCCAGTGTCCCCCGGTTAAGGCCCTGGGGACGTAAGGGCCTGGCTTCCCTGCATTCCCTCTGCCTGGCACACCCTTCATTCTTTTATCACCTGGGGACTCTTACGCATCCTTCAAAACCCAGCCCAACATTCCGCTCTTCCCTCTAAGGGTGACAGAGTCAGGGAGAGACAAAAAGAGAGACAGAGATACAGAGACAAGGGGAGGACAGAGATGGAAAGAGAGAGAGTGAGAGTCAGTGAGAGAGAGAGAGAGAGAGAGCCCGCCCTGTCCACTGTCTGGGTCAGACATTTAACTCCCACCCCGAGGGGCACCCCGAGGGGCTTGGATCATCAGCCACACTTTGCTCCACCAGAAGACACCCATGTGATCCACACTTTCCCAGGCCCAGGCCCCCGCTCTGAGCGCACAGGATTGAGAATATCTGTGTCCCGCTTGGGGGCCCGTGGAGGACAGGACCAGGAGCTGAGCCCTCACGGGGACTCCCGCATCACCCCGCACGGGGCTGTTACTGACCACTCACGACGCGCCAGGTGTGCGATCACCTGTCCAAGAGCTACGGCGGGGGGGGGGGGTGTGCAGTACTTTGATTGTTCTTCTTTTACAGAGGGGAAACTGAGGCTCTGAGAAGTCCAGTCAGGAGCCTAGGGACACGTGGCAGGTAGAACTCACCTCTGAGATGTGGGAGGGCCGGGTATCCGCCCCATCCCCGATTTCCCTCATCTCCTTGAGGTCTCCGCACCCATGTCCCCTCCAAAGGGAGGCTCCCTCTGACCCCCGTGTTTAAAATTACTGCCCTCCCGGCTTTGTTTGCTCTTTATCACGATTATTTATTTCCTGTCTGCATCCCCCGCGGAGGGTCCGCCTGCGGAGGGTCAGCTCTGGGCGGGCAGCATACTTTCCACAGTCTTCTTCACTGCTTTGGTCCCAGGTGTCTGGAAGCTCGCCTGGCACAGAATGGGCGCTCAGTAATATATCTGTTGAATGGGTGAGTGAACGAATAAATAACGGGGCCAGGGTTTTGCAAACAATGGCATTTCCTGCTGACTTTCACAAAAGGCATTTTCATCTTGCCGCAAGAGATCCAGGTCCGGCAAGTGGGATGGGGAGGGGCAAGGAGCCGGGCACCCGCTCACAGGGGCTGAGCGAGGCCGCCCCTCGGCCTCAGCCGCCTCACCCAGCCGAGGCTGGCACAGCCCAGCCCAGCGGACGCGGTTCGCCCACATGGAGGCCCCCGCCCGTAACTATAATTTGCCTCAGTACCTTGTGGTCGTAGGAGACAATTACCCCACAGATGTGCGGTCGGAGTAAGGCATTCAGACGGCGGGTCAGAGCCCGGGCCTTGGCGGAAGGCAGATGTGGGAGGCAATCTTCAAACAAGAAGGGAGGGAGAGAGACACAGAGACAAAGAGACAGAGGGAGAGGTGGGGGACGGGGAGAGACAGAGACGGCGGAGAGACAAACTGAACAGAGAAAGACACTAACACAAGGACAGACCAAGAAAGGCCAGGAGACCAGCCACGCCCCATCTGATGGGCCAGGCAGGAGGCTGCTGGGTCACACACCCCACACTCCCAGCCCCCTGGGGCCTGGCTGGTCAGCTAGTGTTCACTCAGGGAGACTGAGACCCCTGAGAACCAGCCCAAAGCCTCAGCCACAGCTGAGCTAGGCCAGGGCCTGGAACCCCGTGAGTCCCCCCACTTCCTGTCCTCTAATACCAAGGGCAGAGGGCCCAGGTCCCCAAATCTTTGCCCACTCCGTGCCTCAGTTTCCCCAGACGCCGAATGAGCAGGCTAGATTAGGGAGGCCCCATTCAGCCTTCAGTGACTCACCCTCTCCATTTTGTGCGTGTATCACCAGACATTTTTCTTTCGATCACACTGTTTAAGTAAAAAGACTGAGATGTATTTAAATAGAAAAGTATAGGGACGCCTGGGTGGCTCAGTTGTGTAAGCAGCTGCCTTCGGCTCAGGTCATGAGCGTCCTGGGATCGAGTCCCACATCGGGCTCCTTGCTCGGCAGGGAGCCTTCTTCTCCCTCTGCCTCTGCCTGCCTCTCTGTCTGCCTGTGCTCGCTCTCTCTCCCTCTCTCTGACAAATAAATAAAATATTTATAAATAAATAAATAGAAAAGTATAGCTCACCACTCTGGCTGCCATGAGTCAAGGTCAGCAGTGAAGATAAATGCACCAGATACTGCAATCTAACCCTAACCCTGACCCTGACCCTGACCCTAACCCTAAAGCTTGCTCTATTTGTTAAAAAGTTAACCAAATATTAAAGAGGTTTTACAGATGGGTTAAGAGCATCCCAGAGCTGTGGGTAGACCAAAAGACCTAGTACACATCTTCAGAATCCCAGAAGAAGAAAAAGAGGCAGAAGAATATCTTAAGGGAGAATGGCCAATAATTTTCAAAAATTAAAGACATTAAATCACAGATTCCAAAGTTTAGAAAATAGCAAACACAATAAAGATCCCCCCAACACATACTCAGATATTTCATATTCAAAACGCATAAAATTAAAGATACAGAGAAAAATTTTGAAGGAGGATGAGGACAAAGAGACATGTCCCGTACAGAGGACCGACAGTAAGATTCACCACAGGCCTCTCATCTGAGCATGGGCAGGCAAGAAGGCAATGGAGGGATATCTTGAGGACGGGAAAAGACTGCCAACTCCGAATTTTATACCCAATGAAAGTATCACTTAAAAATGAAGGCGAAAGGAAGAGTTTTCAGCAAACAAATGCTGAAAAAAATTTCATGATTAGCAAGACACCCACTTTAAATAAAAAGACAGATGAAGTTAAAGGATGGGGGAAATGTACAAGAGAACATGAAATTCAAATATTCTGGAGTGGATACATTAAAAGTAGATAAAACAGACACTGGGGCAAGGTGGATATGCCAGTAATGGGCTCCGTGGGCTGATCCAGAAAGTGTGTGCATCTAAGCACCTACAATCAGCAAACTATCTAAGAACGGGCAGTTAAAATGTAAGAAATAAAAACAGAGCTTAAAGGAGAAATTGGCCAGTCTACAATTATACTTGGAGACCTCCACACTGTTCCCTTAGAAATTGATAAGGAAAAGGAGACAGGACGTCTGCAAGTCTCCAGAAGAGCTAGATAACACTGTCCACCAGCTTGAAATGACATGTACAGAACTCACCATCCAGCAACAGAGTATGCATCCTTTCCAAGTTCACATGGAACATTCCCCATGAGAGACCATATTCTTTTACATGCTTATTTATATTCATGTGTCTCTCTCATAGGGGGACCATATCCCCTGTGAGACACCATAGGCTGTGAAATGAACCTTAATAAATTTAAGAGAATTCAAGTCACCCACATTATATTCTCAGACCATAACAAAATTAAACTCTGTATGAATATCAAAGAGACATGTGAAAAGAATTTCTAAATATTTGGAAATTAAACAACCAACTTCTTAATAACCCAGATCAAAGAGGAAAGCATAAAACATAAGAAAATACTTTTAATTCAATGAAAAGGAAAAAGCAATATATTAAAGTTTATGAGATGCCACTAAAACAGGACTTAGGTGAAAAATTACAGCATTAAATGCTTATATGATAGCTTGTATGACTGCTTAGTGCCATTAAGCTGTATGCCTAAAAATGGTTTCAATGATAAATTTTATGTTACATTCATTTTACCACAATTGGAGGAAAAAACACAAGAGGGAGGAAAGTAACCGAACCACGGGAGTGACCATCACCTTTGCCGTACTCTCGTGGTTATGGCACTCAAGGGCTGGAAGGACCCAAGGTGGGTATCTGCGAAATCAGCTGCCCACAGCGCTCTTCTCTGTGCAGGACAGACTTCTTTTTTTTTTTTTTTTTAAGATTTTATTTATTTATTTGACAGACAGAGATCACAAGTAGGCAGAGAGGCAGGCAGAGAGTGGGGGGGAAGCAGGCTCCCTGCTGAGCAGAGAGCCCGATGCGACGCGGGGGTCGATCCCAGGACCCCACGATCATGACCTGAGGGGAAGGCAGAGGCTTTAGCCCACTGAGCCACCCCGGCTCCTCAGCTCAGGACCCCTTCCCTGACTCTTGGCCCCATAGGATCTTCCCCTCGGGTTGCCAGCTGATTTCATCCTTCACAACCGCATGGCTTAACTCTCGCTCATGCCTTCCTGTAGCCAGGGCCCTTGTTCTGGCCCTCGACCCTCATCCTTCCAGGCCCCACCCAAATGCCTCCTTCTGTGGAATGAGACCTTCCATGACCACCAGAAGTCTGCCCGCAAAACCCTTCCCTTCCTTGAGTCTTAATTTCCCCATCCGTAAAATGGGTCTGATGACGTTTTCTTTACAGCTTTGCTAGAAGAGCCAATGCGGTGTCGGATGCCTCCCGGCCAGGGCTCTGGACAGGAGCCATCCATTCACTGATCCATCGGACTTCTGCTGAGCACATGCTGTGATGCTAGATCCTGTTCGGAGCCCTGGGGAGCATAGCAAGACCAAGGCAGGCCCCAGTCCTGCCCTCGGGGTGCTCACAGTATGCTGGGGGAAATAAATATTCAATCAATATATATATTAACATATAAACTAAATATTAATATGTAATCAGTTATCTAAATATAAATTAAATGTTAGTACACATGTAATTAAAATAAATAAATAAATAAATATTTTTTAAAAATTTATTTATTTGAGAGAGGGTGTGCATGGGCACAGAAGTGGGGGGAGGGACAGAGGTAGAGAATCCTCACGCTTCCAGCTGAGCACTCAGTCCTACAAAGGGCTGGGTCCCATGACCATGAGACCAGTACCTGAGCTGAAAGCAAGAATCAGAGGCCCAACCGACTTTGCCACCCAGGCGCCATAATATATTCACATTCAAATGACAAAGGTGACAAATTCTGATGAGGGGAACTCTGGGGAACTCTGGCCTCATTATTATTATAAGGAATTATAAGCCACATCATTGTTTGCCTGGAAGCCAGCATGAGCCTTCTCTTTTAACTTAGCTCCTCTTGCACTGTGTTTACCACACAGCAGCCAGGGAAAGACCTGAAAACGCAGATGTGCTTGACTCAGCTCTCCCTTGGGTAAAATCCTCCTATGGTTCCTTACTGCCTTCAAGATAAAGACCAGTTTCATCAGCGGGTCTCCAGAGACTGTGACATCACTAGTCAGCCCCCTGGTAAATTCCCCCACCTTTGCTCCTCCAAGGCTACCTCTGTGTGTGAAAAGAAGGAGAGAATAATTTGCAGGTGAGTATCTGGAGGAAGAGCGTTCCAGGTAGGGGACACAGCCTGTGCAAAGGTCCTGGGGCAGAACCTGCCTGGAGTGTTGGAGAAACAATGAGGAGGTCCATGTGGCTGGAACAGAGTGAGGGGGAGAGAAGGAAGGACGGGAGGGGACAGGGATAGGTCCTGCAGGGTCTTGGAGACCTCAGGATAGCCTTGGGCTTTTACTATCCCAGGGAGGTGGGAGTTCTGGAGGGCTTTTGGCAGAGGAGGGCGGGACCTGATTGGGGTGATCACGGTCGCCCTCTGGTGGCCGCAGTAGGACGGACAGACTGGGGTGGGGGCGGGTAAGAGCATTAGCAGGGTTTGGGGCGGAAGGGACTTCGCTGGTCCGGGCAGGGGCGAGGGGGCGGTGACGGAGGCTGGACCACGTGGAGGTAGAGAAGGGGAGAGAAGTGGACAGGTTTGGGAAAGAATTTTGAAAGCAGCGGTGACAGGACTTGCTTATAGATTAGATGTGGAGAGAGCAAGCCAGGAAGAAGTCAAAGATAACATGGAGTATTTGGCCCCCGCCCCTGGAAGGATGGCACTGCCATGTGCTGAGATGGGGACGACATGGAGGAGCGGAATTCGGGACCAGACACCGTTCCGTCCTGAAGAACGTCCCCTTGGAGATGTCAGGTGGATTCTTGGATCATTGGAGGGTTTGGTGGGGGGCAGCCAGGCAGAGAAAGAGTAGGCCCTTGGATGAGGGCCTGGGGTTCTTTCTGGATCCTGTCCCCAGCAGGCGCTCCGCAGTCCCCGCAGCGGCACAGGACCCTCCAGCCATCCTGGCCCTGGATCTGTCCACGACCCCCGGTGCTGAAGTTCTAGCTGCGCGCTGCAAACCCGCGGCTGGAGTCAAGTACTTGCTAGGGACTGAGCGCTCGAATCCTATCCCTGGACTTCACCTGGGACGGCAATGCTCCTTCGGTGCTGTTGGTCTGAGCCGGTTTCTAATTCGGGCCCACGCCAACCTGCATTGTATAGACCTCCAAAGAGAGGCAGGTGTTTGTCACTCTAAGTTCCAGACTCCCTTCTCTATAGGTCGTCACTGTCCCTTTAAGGATTACTTAATGCATCACTCACTCAGGCTCAAAAGACTGGCCCGAGTCCCGGATGAGGATTGGTTGATGAGCTCATGAATATGTATATTACCCACAGCCCCCCTCCCTCTGGTAGGCTCAGGAAAGAGAGGGGGCGGAGAGAAGGCGGGGCTGGGGGCGGGGCGCCGTGCTGGAAGCCCCCACGCGGTATTTTGTGCATTTTGATTCCTGCGGGGCCTCCAGTCCCTACCCAGTGTGCTGCATACAGCAGGTGCTCAATAAATCCTGTCGACGCACGGATCCAGTAGGAGTGATGTCTGCGTTTTCGCTTTTCTGATTCGGGAGGAGGATCTGTCTTGTCTTAGTCGTATCACATTAAAATGGCCGCGGCTTTTATGTGCATTAATTAATCTCCCGTAGTCCTGCATGGTGCATATACCCTCACGAGCCCCTTTTTACAGGTGAGGAAACTGAAGTTTGGAGAGAGAGAGGCTGCCGAGGGCAAGCAGGCCTCGACTCCCCCAGCAGGTCCTGGGAACCAGAGGTGGGCGTGCCAGTCCACGTCCTCGGGGCCCGCGCGCCCCATGTCACCCTAGTTTGCCCGCCATGCACCCTGTTGGCGTCCTCTGCAGCTCTGAGGCCAAGCGGGCCGACGGACCCCTGTTCGTCCCTAGGACCTGGCTAATCCCTCGCTCTCCGCTTTGGCCGGTGCTGTTCTCTGTGCTCGGAGCATCACGTGTGCCGCGGGCCCAGCCCAGCATCTTAGGATCCGGGGCGGGAGGGAGAGCCAAGGTCGGGCAGCCGGACCACATTCAGCCTGCAAAGGAGCAGGGCCAGACCGCAGGTGGGGCTGACCCCAATGGCTTTGAGGGACAAGCTAAGAAATTTGGGCAGGGTAGCTTTGGAATCCAAGCAGAGAGCCCGGAGGTCCCTTCACCACCTCCCGCAGCTCCCAGAGCAGTGCGCGGCACACAGGGCGTGCTCAATAGATGCTTGTACCCTTTCGAGATGAGGACTCCAGTCCTGAACGGAGGCGTGGGTCTTTGCTGCCCCCTGCTGGTGTCCGGCAGTGAAGCCTTTGGAAAGGAAACTCAAAGGGATCGATTTTGACACTTGTGTATGTCTGACTCCAGGCTTTCTAAATATTAACTCGTCCTCCCCACAACCGCCCTCAAAACCGGGTGCCCGGTTAGCTTCATTTTACAGAGTGGGGACACTGAGAGATCTGAGCCAAGGGACCGGCCTCTGTTCGGACAATCGTCATAACTGGGATTCAAACCCTAGGCTGAAGACCTCCAGACTTAACTATTGTGCTCTTGGGACATTCAGCCAACAGCCGCTATGTGCTGGGCTCTGGGGAGTAGTGAAGGAGATAAAACCTGCAGGCCTCCATGGCATGCTGATTAGGGAACCGTGCCCGGCAGGTAACGTGCCCAATGACCAGCCGTTCGTTTTGGCACATTCTGGACTGGCTTCCCTTACAATTCAATCATCTGCGTGACTTTGAGAATCAGGTTGCCCAGTTCTTTGGAAACTCTTGCGGGGATCTGGACTGGGTCGAAGTTCCCTTTAAGATTGGGAGTCTTAACCTTAGTGGCTTAAACCATTCATTATCTGAGCTTCTGTGGGTCAGGAATCTGAGAGTGCTTAGCTGGGTTTTCTGTCTGCTTCCGGGCCTCTCCTGGGCTGCACTCAAGGGCTTGGCTGGGCAGGGTCTTATCGGAAGGCTCGATGGGGGAAAGACCCCCTTCCAAACTTGTGTGGTTGTTGGTGGGACTCAGCTCCTCGCTGGGATCTGGACTTTGCCATGTGGAGCAGTCCTGTGAAATGTTGGCACTTTTCCCCAAATGCTGCCCATACCTGCCTTTTCCATTCTTGCATCTTTACAAAATGTATTTAAAATGATTTTTTAACTTCTTAAATGATGCTTGACTGTATTCAGCTTGTGAAGATCGCAAGTGAGACTCAACTGTTCATCCTCTAGCCCCCCAGTTCCTCACTCCCCCAAAGTGTCCTCCTTCAGCATCCTGGTGGAATCGCTTCTAGTCCTCCTCATCCTTATGATCATAAACGCGCCTCCCACCCCAGCCCAGCCTTCAGATGAGGCAGCCCTAGGGGGGCCTATGGGCTGACCACAATCTCATGAGAGACCCCCATCCAGGACCGCCTGGCTACGTCTTCTCCTGTGGTCTGATTCCTGACCACAGAAACCACAAGATAACCAATGCGTGTTGCTTTAAGCTACTAATTTGGATGCATTTGTTATACAGCAATTACTAACCAATACGCCCTACATGTTACTTAGCCTACCCCACGCCGGATTAATGCCAACATCACAGCAGGGCTCAGCTTTGTCATGCACACTCCTGTTCACTCCATGGAGACACCCAGTCAGGACTACTGTATTGTAAGGGTGTACAGTACAAAAGTTCAACAGCTCGGAGTTACATTTAAATGCTTCACTTGGGGGGCGCCTGGGTGGCTCAGTGGGTTGAGCCTCTGCCTTCGGCTCAGGTCATGAACTCAGGGTCCTGGGATCAAGCCCCACATCGGGCTCTCTGCTCAGCGGGGATCCTGCTTCCCCCTCTCTCTCTGCCTGCCTCCCTGCCTACTTGTGATCTCTGTCTGTCAAATAAATAAATAAAATCTTTTTTTAAAAAACTTCATTTGGAGTATTACAAATAGTAACTTGAACTACAGTCTAATACATTTGACTTTTAGCCACTACATAGTACAGGGAAGCAGGTGAGAGCCAGCCAGAGGGCCAGAGTTCCCTTCCTGTGGAGCTGCCTCAGGCAGGCACTTAGCCTCTCTGGGCCTCGGTTTAGTAGTAACTGCTAGACCAGGGCGGGGCTCTCATCAGGACCTCGCTAAGAGGGTGGTGGTAGGTTACATGAGTTGAGTCGCAGAAAACACCGCACCGCACCCCTGCCCCACCCCATGCTGTCCCCAGGAACTTTGTGCAGCGGTGGATGTGAAGCTCTGGAGCCACTGAAATGGGGGTTCATTTGGCCAAGGAAGTGAATTTATAATTTCGTAGATCGATTTAACTGTCAACAGCCACATGCGGTCCGTGTATGACTCGGGCTTGAAACAATGCATGGCAAACCATAGGTGCTTAATAAATGCTTGGTAGGAATATTTCCCTGCCACATTATCTTCCAGCGTGCTGATCTGCATCCTAGCAGTAGCACAGAGCAGAGAGGTCACCCTGGTGTCCTTCTCCAACGCCAGTCTGATGATGTCTGTCCCCTGCTCAAAGCCCTCCGGGGACTTCTCATTGTCCTTAAGATAATGGCCCAGATTGGTTAACCTCATTGCAGTTACAACTTTTAGCACACTTTGGAATTACTTTTTCCTGCAGGGCTGGGTTTTTGCCCATCTTCCTCCTTGCCTGGGGCCTTGGGAGATTGGGGACAAGGTCTGGCACTTGGTAGTTGCTTAATCACCAGAGGCCCTCTGTAGTACCCTACACCTCTGTAGGGCCTACACCCTACATCTTCTTCTCCAGCCAGTGCTACGTTTTAGCTGGCCATCCAACCTCCACAACATCTCAACCTCTGAGCCTTCGGCCAGGCTGTTCCTTCCATCCGGAAAACCCTTCCAGGCGGACTCAGACTCAGCTTTCCAGCTCCCACCCCAACTGGCCTCATTCTGCCTGAGGGGCTGGAGCAAGGTGCTTGCTGTCTCTGGGCCTCAGTTTCCTGAATCGCAAAATGGGATGAGTTATTGATAAGACTAAAAGATGTGGCTGTGGCCCAGGGGTCCACGGGGGATTAAGTGGCTCCCGGATGAGTGGCTGGTATCAGCATTGGCGTGGCGGTCCCCACCATTCAGAGCCCCGCCCAGCCAGACCCTGCTCAGGGGGCCAGTGTCTCCAGCCCCAGGTCTAATTTTTTTTTTTTAAGAACTTCAAGGCCCCCTCATGAGCTGCACGCAGGGTCATTTTTCAGCCGCAGTCATGTCACGTCTCCAGGGTCACCTCCTTCATGCCTCACCTCTTCGGGACACTGCTGGGTCCTCAGCTACTTCAGGTCCAATGGGGGACTCCGTCCTGCGACAGCAGCATGGGTGGGGGTGCAGAGAACGCGGGGGCTCCATCGGCAGCCCGGCAGCCCCGCCCCCACCCCCGCCCCAGAAAACGCGGGCAGGTGCTCACACAAACACACCTGAGTAAAGTGGCGCGATTTGCAACGGCCAAAAGCTAGCGACACCCGAAATGTGTGGGGATGGATGAATGCAAACACAAAACGTGGTCCAGGCCCCCACGCACACGTCCCGCGGCCACCAACGGGGGGCGAGGCCCCCGGGTGGGGGTCGCAACCCCAGCCCACGACGCGCAGGGAAGGAACCAGACACAGGAGGTCACGCGGGGTGGGAGTCCACGCGTGTGACACGTCCAGACCAGGCTCCTGCACGGACACGAAGGGGCTCGTGGGGAGTGGGCGGGGTGGGGGGGCGGAGGTGAGGGCTCATGGGGATGGGGTTGCTTTTGCTTTTGCGGGTCTGAATGTCCTGGAATTAAGCACACGTGGTGTCTGCACTACCTTGTAAATGTATTTAATGCCTCTGGATTGTACCTTTTAAAATGGTGATAATGAGGAATTTCATGTTCCGTGAATTTTACCTCGAATTAAAGAAAATGCATCTTTTAGAGCGTCTTTCTCCTCTGGGGGCCACCTCCGTGAGGACAGAGACGAGAGCCACCGGGGACGGGCACACAGGAGGAGGTGGGTGGGTGTTTGGGGAATGGATGAGCGAGTGAACGCAGCGCCACAGGCACCTGCTCTCCTGGAGAAGGACAAGTCCCATCGCCTCTGCTTCTGGACGTCTCAGAGGGAGTCTCGGTGTAGAAATATTCCCAGAATATCTCCTCCTGCATCCCCTAACCTGAAATCCGGGTTCTTCTCTTGCCCAGGCAACTCAGTGGGGCCAGACACGCTCTATCCACGAGAGGCGGCGAATAAGGGAGGACCCGGTCCTTTAGCAAGTAAAACTTTTATTAAATAAACTTTCAGTTTCTCCAGACCAAAGAGAGGCATTTGGACATTGAAATGATGGTTGCAGCTTCTCACCTGAACACGCCACAGTGACAAGGACCTCTCCAGCCAGAAATCCAAACCAAGTCAACCCAAAGTTCCCTCTAAGTCCCTTTCTTGTCTTCCTTTTCTGTGTGTGTGTGTGTATGTGTATTTATGTGTGTGTGTGTGTGTGTGTGTGTGGCGGTTTGTCTCCAAAAGTCGGTTTGCAAGTTGAAACTTCATGAAATTACTCGTAGCAGAAATAAAGTACATCGTACAAATCACGCAGGTCTTCGATGTGGAGTATAAAAATGGTATTTACAGCCAGTAAACATGGGCCAGAGGGACACACGCCACTGCACACCCACACGCACTCCCAAGCAGGCCCAGCGGAGGGCTTGGCGGGTGCCGGGGACACGCACGAGGCCCCCTCGTGGCCCCTGGGCACGCGCACGCAGACGCACGGGACACAGGCACGCTAGAGTGTCTTGGAACAATTATCAAACTCTGGAATATCGAAACAAGTTGGTCATTAAGACTTTTTTTTTCTTTTCTTTTTTTTTTTTTTTTTTGCAATGTGTTCTTTTTTGTTTTTTTTTGTTTTGTTTTTGTTTTTGTTTTTTTTTCTGGGTCAGTCGACACATTTTGGTAGAAACAAAAGGGAATGCTGTTCTTTTTTTTTTTTTTTCTTTACAAATTTCTTTTTCTTGAGCTTATTACGTTCTTCGGCGCCTCACTTGGCAAGAGGCCCCAGTGACGTCCAACGAACTTGACTCTGTGCTTCAAAGTGGGTTTTCACGGTTTGAGTAGCTATACAGAGATGCCCCGAAAGGACTTCCCTCCCCGCCCCGACTAGGAAACAAAAATCCAGTCATCTGATTTTTTTTTCCCCATTTTGTTCTCTTTTCTTCTTTGTATCTGCTCAGAAAGACCAAAATTAAAAAAAAAAATTATCTGTAGAGGTATTTCTGGTAAAGGGGTGCTGGGACGGTGCAGGTTGGCTTGTCCAACGCGCTTGGCAATCTTGGTCATGAGATCGTGAACTCCAGGCTGGTGATCCGAAGGCAGGGAGGGTGGCTGCCTGCCCTGGGGAGGGGGCAGGAGGGGCGGGGGGCGCCCCGGCCCCTGTCTGCCCCTGACGGAAAGCTAAGGGCTATTGGTCACATGAGTAAGGCTATGACGGGGTGGGGGGGTGGAGAAGGTGGGGGGGTCTCTTTTGTGCCTACGTCGGGGAAGGCAGGGCCCTGGGGTGAGGGAGGGGTTGGGGGTCCGGAAGCTGCAGCTAAGACCAGGGACACTTGAGCTGGCTGAGCCCAAAGGCCTGCAAGAGCCGTCGGCAGCAGGGGCCCAAAGTCCTGGAGGTGTATCGCGTTGGCGGCTGATTCCCAGTGCTTCTCGGCGCCCTGGTCTGACATGACAGCGGGAGATGGGGAGACACTGGGCGGCCCGGTCATCCTCAGCCCTTCTTATGTCCCTGCTGAGTGACCGGGCCAGGGTCACCATCTCTTGGATGGAAGGAAGTTGGAAAAGTTTGGTCCCATGATCTATACTCAAAAAATATATATACTGTCTATAGCTCTATATATATATGCATATATATATATAGGAAAAGTTGTGATTTAGTTTGGGGAGCCACCAAGGAGGGGGCAGTGAACCTCCTGGCCCCCAACTCAGAAGCCCCCTCCCCCCAGCACTGGGGCAGATCACAAAGCCCCCTCCCCGCTCCATGTGGCCTTTGCAGTGTTTCACATTAAGGGGGGTGGGCAAGGGAGACGGGAGAGGAGAGGGAGGGCTGGTGTCCAAACTCGGTTGTAATTTACGGGAAAGTCCGGGATCGGTTGGAAGCGGGAAGCCCTCCTGGGGTGGGAAGGCCCCTCACCTGGCGGAGAAGGGAGGGGCGTTAGGGTGCGGTGATGGGGGGCCTACGACATCGCCTCCCACCTACACCCCCTGCCCTGGCCAGGCTGGGTTCTGGGAACCCAAGGGCCCCTGTCCTTTCACAGAGAGTCCATTTCCAGATCCGGAGGCCAACAAACCGCCTGGGAAGGGACTTGGGGCCACTGAGCCCATTTCCTCCCGGAACCCGGGGCCAAGAGTTGGGTTTATTCTGGTCTCCCCTGCCCCCTCGCTGCCACTGAAGCTCCACAGGGGCAGCTCCGCCCCCAAGCCCCGCCCCGTGTCAGGTCATTCACCACTGCGGTGTGGCCCCAAGCGCCTAGCGCTTAGTAGGTGCTCAGTAAGGACTTGCTGTCCCAGAGCGTTCAGGTGCAGGGGGCATTAGTCGCCTGATCCCGTGACCAGATACCCGCGAATCTGGGGGTGCTGACTTGACAGTTGGAAAAGCATGCCCAGCCTCTAACTGAGCACCTACTTGGCGCCAGACCCCAGGCGCGGCGCTTTGATGACCACGGCGCTTGTGATGGAGAAAAGAAAACCGAAATGAATGATCAAGAGCTTTCCAGGTGGCGGGTCCTGGGCTTGGTGGGGAAAACACCGCATCCCCAAGCGGATCCTCCCTGTCTTGGGAGGCGACTTCCACGAACCCATTCCACAGATGAGGCTCGTCAAGGCTTGCGGTCAGTTACGTTTCCCCACTGGCCCCTTAGGCTCACTGTTCCTTCCCCCGAGAAGGTGTTTAGTTGTTGATAAAGTTGTTCTCTCTGATGGCAAAATCCACTCTTGGGGGTGTGTCTGGGGGTACCTTTTTCGGGGGTGGGGCAGGCTGGTGAGCAGGGCAAACATTCCGCTTTCTCACCAGCCCACAGAGCAGGAATTACGCCAGAGAAGAGTTACGACCCCGGCCCAGCTGCGAGACTCACAGGTCAGGACAGAAGACCCTCCCCACAGCCCACCCCACCCCACACCAAACCTGGCCTCTCAGGCGAACTTCTATTCATCCTTCAAAGCCTTCTGGAAGGATTCCCCAACCACCCCCGGACCCTAGTTCCACCTTCTGTCCCAGCCCCAACCGAAGGGGGGATGGGGGTGATCTAGTCTAGCTCTGTCCACAGCGACCCAAGCTGGGGACCCCTCATGGCCTCCAGCAGCATCCCCGGGGGGCTGGGGAGGGCTCAGAGAATGAGGGGGTGTTTGGCCAAAACGGGGTAGGGGTGGGGGTGGGGGTGGGTGGGGCCGCCTGGCGGCTCACCTGGGCCAGGCCCGCAGCCTCCGGGCGGCTGTGGGCGCGGTCAGTAGGGGTGTCCCGGGTCTTTGGGCCGCTTCAGCTGCACCTTGAGCCTCTTCATGCCGATCTGAAAGCCGTTCATGGCCTGGATGGCGGTCTGCGCGCTGGCCGGGTTGTCAAAGCTCACGAAGCCTGCGGAGACCGGGGCGGACCCGCCATGGTGGGCAACGCGGGCGTCCTCCGCTTCCTGCAGTGCTGCGGCCCCGGCATCCCGGCTCGCGGGGTCCTGGGGGTGGGGGGGTGCGCTCGCAGGGGCAAGTGGGCCCGGGGAGGCAGGAGGGCGCGCCAGGGCACGCACAGCAGCCCGGCGCCTGGCTCTGACACCCTCTGGACTTGCATGCCTCCGGGGACGGGGTGCTTGCTTCCTTACCCGGGGTCTGCTCTGCGGAGACGTCCCACAGGTGGAGGGAACAGGTGAGGCCCATGGGGGGGGTCCCATGAGGGCCACATTCTCCCTCCCTCCCCATCCTGGCTGCCTGCCTCCTTCCAGGCCCTGGATGCTAACCCTTTGCCCTCCCGACACTGCTGTCCACCTGGGATCTTGACTGTGGATCAGAGACTGTCTCCACGTGAGCCTCCTTGTGTGGCCTCTCTCTGTTCCTCTCGCCCTCTTCCTCTCTCTGCCTGTTATCTCTGTTTCTGTCTCTGTCTCTCTACCCCCATATCCCCCGAGACCCTGCCCCACGCCCCACAGGCCATCAGGAACATCCTTCTCGGCCACTCCTCAACCTTCCACCAGCCCCAACTCCCTCCACCTGCCACCCCGGGCCACCTGGCCCTACTCCTGCCCCTCACCTCTCGGTCTTCGCAGGCTTCCTGGGAGGGTGTGGAGGCCCCAGGGGCCGGGAGCCCTTTGGGGTGAGGGACTGCATGCCCAAGTATTTGAGGTGGGGATCCCCGAGCTCTGGGGG
The DNA here is from genome assembly GCF_020171115.1 of Neogale vison. Lineage (NCBI taxonomy): Eukaryota > Metazoa > Chordata > Mammalia > Carnivora > Mustelidae > Neogale > Neogale vison. The sequence goes on from NC_058096.1 coordinate 222,157,117, forward strand.
AGAGGCTGGGTGGGGGTTCAGGTGGAGAGATAGTGGGGGCAGGGTTGATCGGTCCTGCAGAGGCCCACTGGGGAGCCAGGGGGGAAGGTGGAGGTGGGGGGCATAAGGTCTTCACGTCTACCAGCTGCCCTAACACCTGTCCCCCGCTACACTGATCAGGAAACCGAGGCTCAGGGAAGGCACAGGACTCCTCACTGTTGAGAGGGATTGAGTGGGTTTTTCCCCACACGCCGCCTTCTTCGTACCGCAAGTGGGATGCTGAGGAGGGGCCTGGGCACTGGCAGAGGACCCTGATCCAAGTGACCTCAAGTGCGCTGTTTGACCGCCCTGTGCCTCTCCTTCCTCCCTGGGTAAAATGGGGCCGCTCTTGCCTTTCATGGCTGGATACTGAGTATATACAGAACGCCCTGGCTAAATAGGCAAGACTTGGCCTTTGGAATACAACAGAGTGAGATTAAGAGTCCACATTTCAGAGTCAAACGGACTGGTTCCGATCTGGGTTCTGCCTCTTTGCTGCTGTGTGAACTTGGGAGGCCAAGGCCCTGTAGGACTGCCCTGTCCCCTCCCTGGCCTTCCCTCCTCCCACCTTCCCCCTCTCTCTGCTCCAGCCACGAGGGCCTCCTGGCTGGCCCTCCAACACACCAGGCACAGCTCTGCCCCAGGACCTTTGCATGTGTTGCTCCCTCTGCCCGGAACCCTGTACCCCAGACATCCTGGGGCTGGGAAATCTCAACGTTTGGGTCTCAGCTGAAACATTACGTCCAGCACACCGGCTTCTGGGTCCTTAGGAGCAGATGGTGACGGTGTTCTTCCCGCCATTCATAACCCCCTGACCGACGCCCTGCCTTGTTTATTTCCACCTCCCACCCGTAAGCCTGTGTTTTTCAACTCCGCAGTCACTGGCCAGGGGCGGTCATTTAGATCTGGATTCCTTAAAACTAAAACTTTTATCTCTTTCTCTATCTCTGTCTCTCTACCCCATCTCCCCCGCATCCTGCCCTGCTCCCCCCAGGCCATCAGAAACATCCTGCCGGTTGAACTGCCCCTCTCGAGGTGCCTGGCAGCCACGCGGTGCTCATAGCTCAGACAGCAGAGGCGAGAAGAACATCTCCGCCAGTGGAGAAAATTCTGTTGGGCAGTGCGGCAAGACTGCAAGCTTTGGAGGGCAGGAATTTTGTTGCCTTCCTTTGCTGCCCTGTACCAGCACCCAGCAGCGTGCCTGGCACACAGCAGGTGCTTAATAAGTGCTCACTCTAACTTCTAAATGTGATTCTCTTGGACCACACCTGTCTCCTAGCTGACCACGCCAACCACGCCCTCCCACGTCCGTGTTCCTGGCAGCACGCGGATCAGGGGGACAGGGCTGGCCAGCAGGAAGGGGTGCCCGAAGCAGGTACTCACCAAAACATTTGCTCTGGTTGGTGGCCCGATCCATAAACACCTTGGAGGAGATGATATTGCCGAAGGGCAGGAACATCTGCGTCAGCTCCGTGTCTCCAAACTCCTGGGGGAGGTGGTAGATAAACAGGTTACAGCCTTCGGGACCTGCAGGTAGGGGAGAGAAAGACATAAAGCCCCCAAGGAGAGGAGGCGGACCCCCCCCGGGGGGGAGGGGCGCGGGACCGGAGCCCACCTCTGGCATCTCCAGCTGTTGGGGGAGGGCGCCTGTGACACCAGGAAGCAGGCGCGGGGGAGGGGAGGCAGGGTGTGCTTACCCTGGCCTTTCTAATCCCACACTTGGGTACCCTGAACCTCTGATTATCCTCATGCCCCAGACAATTTACAAAACTCAGATGGTCCCTCCCCGCAAAACTGACATAAATCCCTCAATGCCAGACCAGGTAGTCCCCAAATTCCAGACAACCGGAAACCCCGGAAAAAAATCCTTAAACCCGGAAACGCCAGACCATTTATGACAGTGGATGCATTGTATGTGGGGTATGCGGACACTCTGTATATCTCTGCACTAATTCTGTAAATCTACAACTGGTTTTAAAATACGATGTTCATGTCTTACAAGTCCGATGATCACAGAATAAGACAAGTCATTCCCCAGTCCCAAATCCCACATATCGAGATAGTCTTCAAAACCGTGGATAATCCTCCAAGCCTTGAATAATTTTCAGGACTCAGATGACACACATAAAAAACCCTCAATTAAGATTAAAAAAATTCTGTAGCCCCCAAGCCACCTGGTAATTTTATTACATTTTTATTTATTTTTAAGTAGGCTCCACGCCCAGTGTAGGGCTTCAACTCAGAACTCCTGAGATGGAGAGTTGTGTCCTCCACTGACTGAGCCGGCCAGGCAGCCCTCCCTGCCCCCCCTCCACGTCCCCCCCTGGGAATTTTAAAATGATATACTACACCAACCAAGAATAACTTCTTAAAGGCACAGCTAACTCTCAAAACCATCCCCTCCCCAAAGAATCCCCAATGGAGAGGTTACGTAACAGCTACAAATAACAGTGGAATTTTAAAACCTTCATTATCTGAAGCCATGAACAGCCAACAAACCTGCCCCTCATCCCCAACGAACAGATGACCTTCGCCCATGTCCCCCAAAACCACGAACCCCCAAACCACCAAAAATCCCCCTCGGTCCCGAAGTGAGTATTCTCCATCCCAGGAAATAAAGATCCGGGATTGCCCACGGACATCCAACCCTCATCTTCCTGGTTGGGACCACCGTCCCAAGAACGCTTGTTTTGAAAATGCAAGCGAGTTGCAACGTGATCGTCGTGACTGATGTGGACGGCGTGATCTCGACCGCGGCACAAATGTTACAGCCGCCAGAGCGCGACCCCATCTCCGAGAAACACGGGGTGAAGGCGGAAAGCCGCACCCAGCTGAGGGGACCCCGTGAGAAGACAACGCACGCGCACACACTCCCCACAGCACACAGCGGGACCGCCGACCACTCCCTCGGCTCCCCACGGGTGTCTGAGCCACGCGCATCCCCCTCTGACTTCAGACACGTCTCTCCCCGCGCGTGACCGCAGCCGCACCCGCACCCGCAACCCTTCCCTCAGTGCCACGTCCACGTGCAAGCTTGAGGTCTTTGCCGGGATAAAGGGCCATCCTGACCGTATTTTTTTAACCTGCCCGTGGGCATGACACGGTCTCCCATTTTTATCAGGGCTCTATCTTGTCTTTTGCTTTGACGTGGGGCGGACAAAGGTCTAGAATGGTGCGAGCGGGAGTCTTGTACATTGTCCCTCGAGGTGGGGACTCTCCAAAATGCTCGTGACAGCAGGGCTGATCACCACTGCCCTAGCTCTGACCGCCTCAGCCCTGGTGGAGGGAAGTGGGAGCAGGGAGCAGGGAGGGAGACACCCAAGTCCAAGCCATGCACAGAACAGTGACCCGAGGCAGCTGGGCCCTCTCCGAAGCCGGTGCTGGCCCACCTTGGGGGGGGGGTGCGGGGGTGTCGGGAGGTCGCGGAAAGCCGCACTGGAGCTACCAGCACTGTCAAATCCTCATGCCCGCCGGCTGTGACTTGACCCACTGAGCCCCCAGAGGAATAAAATCTGACGGAGGACAGAGCAGCGGCTGGTTGGCCCAGCTGGGGACCCTTCAGCCTCGAGTTCGTCTCCAAAGCTCAGCTCGTTTCCTGGCAGTGGCCCCCTGCCACGGGTCAAGGGCAAGGGCCAAGTGGGGCAGAGCCTCAAAGAACTCAGTTTGCAGGCCAGGACATCCCCAGTGCTCCCCAGCCATGGGGCCAGTGGGTCACCTCTCCCCGACCCCTATAGCTGGATGGACAAGCGAAAGGGCCTTCCTGGTGCTGAGCCACACTGTGGGTCAGGACCGGCCTTGCCTCCTTCCCAGTAGCGCCTCTTGACCCAGATGGTCGCTCCTGTTGCAGAGGAGGAAACTGAGGCACGGGCAGTGAGTGTTTTCCTTACCATGCACAGCCACAACTCGGTGGATCTGAATCCTGGTCTGTCCGACCCCAGAATCTAACTCCTTCCTCCTTCCACTTTACTGGGGAGCCTCCGTTCACCCGAGATATCCCACCACCACCCGCCGCCCGCGCCCGACCTCAAGATGAGCGTCCTTCCCCAAAATTCAGAGGCTCGTCCGGTCCTAGGGAGGGTGGCTGGTGGTGGCTGGGTCACCCCTAGTCCCGCTAGTCCTATGGTTCCAACTTTCCAGAGGAGCGAGCCGAGGCTCCGAGAGGGTGATGAGGTTCCCCCAGAGCACGAACCCAGGTCTGTCTGGCCCGCAGGCCGTGCTCTTGGCCGCGGTTCCCCGAGGTCCCGCGCCACGCCAGGCCAGGCCAGGCCAGGCCAGGCCAGGGGTCCTGGAGGTCGAGGGGGCGGTCAGAGGGCGGGGCTGGCGCCCAGGGGAGGTCGCGGCCCCCTCACCTTCTCGCTGCTGCTGCTGCAGGAGGGGCGGCGGCTGGGGGACGCTGTGCGCGATGGGCGTGATGGCCGCGGTGGGGTACATGGCTGCGGAGACCGGGAGCGAGACAGGGCGGAGGCGGGTGTGAGGCCGGTGGGCGGCGCGGGGAGGGCGGGGGCGGGGCCACGTTGGTCTTGGGAGGGAGGCGGGGCGTGCCCGCGGCGGAGGGCGGGCCTAGGGGAGGGGCCAAGGCACAGGGAAGAGTGAGGAGGAGCCATGGCTCGAGGGGGTGGGGCCAACGTCTGGAATCAGGGAGGGGGAGTGACCACAGCAGAGGGCGGGCCTGAAGGAGGGGCCAAGGCCGCACAAGATCAGAGCGGGTGGGGCCAGAGTGTGAGGGGCAGGGCCAAGGCTGAGGGCAGGGCCCTGGAGGACTCGGGACCGGATATGAGGGGCGGGACCAGACGCTGCGAGGGCCGAGGAGGGGTGGGGCCAAAACCTGGGAAAGGGCAGGGCCAGAAGTAGGAGGCGTGGCTAGGTACAAGAGAGAAGGCCAAACGAAAGGGCGGCCCCTGGGAGGCGGGGCCAAAAGCGGGGTGCTACCAGGGGGCGTGGCCAGACGGGAAGGAAGGCGGGACCGAGGGGCGGGGCCACGCCCGAGAGTGGGCCGGACTGCCCGCGTACCTGTGTACTGCTGGACTCCGGAGAAGGCGGGATGGAGGGTCTCGGCTACCGTCGGGCTCTGAGCTGCGGGGCAGACGGAAGGGCTGAGTGGGACGGGGGCGGCAGATCTTCCATCCACCCCTGATCCTTAGCGCCCCGAAGGAGAGCAACAAACATCCGCCCAGCTTCACCTCTGCATAAACGTTTTACAGGTATGGTCCCCATTTTACAGGTAGGAAAACTGAGGTTCAGAGAGGTGAAGCAACCGGCGCAGGGCCACTCAGATAGGAAATGGTAGACGTCGAACAGGGCTCCAGAGAGGTTTAACCCCATCTCTCTGTCCCCAGCCGGACCCCCTCGCTCTTCCCCTTTATTCTCCGGATTCTCCAGGACTTCAGGCTTCTGCTCCTGACCACCCACCACCCCCATCCATTTCCCTCTCTCCCACCCCAAGCCTCACTCATCAGACACCCCGCGGATCCCCCACGTGGCTGTGACCTCCTGACTGCTCACAGGGCAGGAAGTAAGGGGAGGAGAGAGGTTGTCCAGACCACTAGAGCTGCTGCATCAGGGGGAAATTTCAGCAAAAAGATTCAGCTCGAACGGAGAGAGGTTACTACAGGATGGGTGTGTGTGTGTGGGGGTGACCATAAAGGGGTCACAGGAATGAATCACCCCCCGGAGATGGAGCATTGTGGTGGTGGTTACACAAATCTCTGCCGGTGAGAACATGGCACAGACCCCCCCCCACACACACACGAGTGCACACACAACGTGGTACAGTGTCCATAAGGTGTCCAGCTCCTGTCGAGGTCATTGTACTGTACCAGTGTCAGCCTCCTGGTTTCGACAATGTGCTTTGTTATGTCAGCTGTTAGCATGGGTGGCGGGCTGGGCTGGAGGGACCAGGACCTCTCCGTACTACTGAAACTCTCTGTGAGTTCCAGTCATTTCAAAATAAAAACAAATTCTCCTCAATGGTGGATATGCAGATGACTTACTTCACCCAAGCAAGGTGTTGGAGGAGGCTTGCCTGGGGACTGAGGTACAGGATGGGGAGAACTGGGACCTCGGCTCTGCAAAGGCAGGGCCCAGCCGAATCCAGTGCATGGCGAATACTGCATGGCTGGATGTAGGAGTGGATATGGGTCCTGATATCTTCCTCAACAGTGACAGTTAATATTAAGATTGATGGTGCTGTTCTTGGTACAGACAGCGCGCTAAGCATTCAACGTGCTAATTTCATCAGTGCAAACTCCTGAGATGACTGATGGCATCAGACCCATTTCCCGGGTAAGGACACTGAGGTCCAGGGACTCACAGAGACCACCAGGGACAACCGAACTGAAACTTGACCCCAGATATGTCTGGATATAAAGTTCCCATGTTTTAACCACCCTGCTATAGTCTCTTTCTCTGTGCCCACTGCTCATGTCTGTTGAGCTGACAGTCCCTCTGGTTCCCAGGGACCATGGCATGGGAATGCCTGCTTGTCCCAGAGACACCCTCCCCACCCTCCCACCCCCCCCATAGGTCCCAGGGGACCACTCCAGTTACCTGGGTAGGGCACAAGGCCATTGGCATACACGGTCTCTAGGGCAGGGTGCCCCCCAGGGAAGGGCACAACCCCTGCGAAGCCATTGGTGATGGGAGCCACGAGCCCAGGCACGGCAGTGGTGCCAAGCAGCGGGGGTGAGTGCAGTCCTGCAGAACGGAGGAGCACCATGGGGAGCCTGAGCCTGGCCCTGGCCCTGGCCCTGCCCTGCCCACCCATCCTTAGGCCCCTGGCAGACTCTCACCAGAGGCAGGGGCGATGGGCGTGGCAGGCAGCCCGTTAAGGCTGACGGCGCCAATCTGCTGGATGTGGCAGGGTGAGAAGGCCACGCCGGGGCTCAGGTAGCTGCCCGACGTGGACAGGACCGTTGTCTGCTGCTGCATGAGCTGGGGGTGGAAAGGGAGTCAGTGTGCACAATGCGGGTGGCACCTGCCCTGAGGTCATGATTCGTGGGAGGAGGCCTGGTCCTCAAGTGACTTGAGTAGGGGAGGGGGTCAGCCCGGTTCTCTTGGCTCAGGCTGGGGTCAGGGCTTAGCTAGGAATTGGGGCTCAGTGTGGGATCAAGGCTTTGTCTAGGATCAAGGCTGAGTCAGGAATTTGGACTCGGTCTGGGATTGGGGATCAGCCAACACTGAGCTCAGCCAGGGCTGGGTCTCAGTGTGAAGTCAGCCTCGATTTAGAGGCTCCTTTTGGCTTGGAGGCTCCGCCTAGATTTAGGGCCTAAGCATGGAGTCGTTTCAGCCCAGAGTTGGGGTTCAGCTTGGGCCTCAGTTCATGCCTGGGGGCTCAGCTGGGGTCGGGGGGCTCAGGAATCAGCCTGGATCTGGGGACTCAACCATGACCAGGATAGGACCATGAGTCAGAGAGTAGGAAGAGACAGAAAGATGAGCAGAGAGGCAGAACCCCCAACAGAGCATGCATGGAGAGAGAGAGACTGAGCCGGACCCCCCCGAGTGGTGTGGGGAGCCCTGCTGGAGACGGAAGTGCAGCCGCTGTGGTCACTCACAGCCTGGGCGTAGGCACTGTAGGGGCTGAAGGGCAGGGTGAGGGACGGCGTCAGGATGCCCAGCTGCCCCACCATCTGCTGCATGCGCCGCAGGGTCCGCTCCTTGTCCGTGTCGGCGAACTTGACCACCAGGCTGGAGGAGGCACCCTGCAGGGGCAGCGGCAAGCAAGGAGGGAAAGAAGGAGGGAGGTAGCCAGGACTTTGGGATTCGTGGAACCACGCCAGCTCTGGCCCTTGGGGGAGCACAGCAGCCAGTCCTACCCGTGGGCGCCGAGCTGCAGGACACGGACCTCACAGCGAGAACAGCTCAGAGATCAGCATCCTGGGTCTCGCACTTGACCGTGTACAGCTGCCTGTGGGCACAGGTGGGGCCTCCCCGCCCAGGGGGCCGCGTCTGGGACCCAGTAGAGGACCCTGACTATCAGCCACGCTCTCAAAAATGGAGAGTCCAACTGGTGGGACCCGGGTGAAGGACCCTAGAGCTGTCACTCACACCTGAGGACAGGTGAGACCCCAACCCGAGAAGGGACATGCCCCCTTTGCTGGAGAGCTCGCTCCCAGATGCGCCCCATCACTGGTCAGCTGCGAGCGTGGGAGAAAGCCTGACCTCCTGGTGAGCCCGAATCCTGCCTCCAGGGGCTACGACTGAGGCCCGAGTGCCCAGCATGGGAGGCCTGGAGGCTCTGACGCTGCCCTGCTCCTCACTCCCATTTGAGTGCAGCTAAGAGGGGGGATGGTTCTCTAGGGCTTGTACCCTCTGTGGCAGATCCGGCCTTTTCTGTACCGCGACTGTGGCTCCTGGCCCCTCCCCCAGGGGGCGGGGCTACTCCCAGCGCGGAGCCTGTCCTCCTCCGCCTCTCCCCGCCTCTCCGCGCCGCAGGCCTGCCCCCTACCCATCCCCGCTCTGGCCCAGGGGACATTTCCAACCGACCTGGCCCCTTCCCTGCGCTGTCAAAACCTTCCATGGCTCCTCATGACCCCGAGAACCCCGTGCTCCTCGGCCGAGGGCTGCAGCCCCTCCCGCCCTCTCCCCTGCACCTCTGCGCGCCCCACCTCCATCCTTGTTGTCACAGCCCCCCGCCCCACGTTCCCCTGCTGGCCTTCACAAAGCCACACCACCCCTCAGGTCCCGCCCTCCAGGACACCCTCTTGTACACTCATACACACATGCACACACACTCACACAAACTCACTCAGACACGAAGAGTCCGAAATGTGTGCACACATTTGCACGCACCACGCACGTCACACAGTTGCATACACACACTCACACGGTGCGCTCAGGGGCCCATATCACACGTGTACACATGCAATCACATACACGCATATTCACACACACCCCCGCCCATCCACACACTTACATACGTGCCCTCACAGATGCCCACAGAAGCGTGCTGCGCTCGTTCCCGCCACATCAGCCAGGCAGACCCACACACTCACGTGCACTCAGTACACACATGTATAAACACACATGTGCACACACCTACACGCACGCTGCACAAGCCACTCACACAAACACACCCGTTCGACACACTGACACGTGCAGCAGCACACGCGTATCCATATTCTCACATACACACACCTCATTTGCACGTTAAGTCACCTGCTAACAACCACACACACTCACATGTCCTCTCTTACACACACACGCAGCCACACACTGGCAGTACCTCCAGGCACACTCCCACACGGACCTGCTCACACACGCGTGTGCTCCACACATGCACAACCGCACACTCACCTGCATACCTGTGCCCACACCACCATCAGGGACTCCGCCTCTCTCTCCGCCTGTGCCTTACTGATGAACAGCAAGTGGCTACGGGATGGCGGGAATGGTAGAGAGAGGTTTTGTCCCTGTCCCCTCCCCCCTTCCGCACGCCCAGCTCCGTGGCCCAGGGCGGTCCCTACTCACCGGCATGGTCTGGCTGCCGTGCAGGGCATGGATGGCTGCCTGGGCCTCGGTGTGGGAGGAGAACTTCACAAAGGCACAGCCTGGCCCAAGAGAAGGAGCACGCGTGAGGGGTAATAGGGTCTTTCTGGGTGGGGAGGGGCCACAGGTTAGGGGACTGGGAGCCCCGGGCGGCGGGTCAGACGGTCAGAACAGCCAGCCAGCCAGTCATGTGTTCAGACAGACAGCTGGACAATAAGGGATCAGGCAATAAGAAGAGCACACAGAGTATGATGTCAGCCCGGTGGCCTCTCATTCGCTCAGAAAGCCACCAGCTTCACAGGTGTTGGTGGCTCGCATGGCCGGACAGGCACTGTGAGGCAGTGTGCAGTCCGGGGGAGGGGCAGGTCCTGCCCCCTAGAACAAGTGAAGGGCACGGGCTTAGGGAACAGCCCCCAGCCACCAGCCGCTGACATGGTGAGATCCAGTTGTAATCAGATATGCAGAGAGAAGGTGACAAACGTTCAGACAGAGGCACTGAGATTCAGTCCTCTGGGCGCATTCAGGCACAGATACATTCAGACCTAGACACGCAGGCCCATGTGACCAGAGTTGGAAAGATGGGGACAGAAAATAAATAAATAAATACCAGACAGGTCAGACCCAGCCGGCTGGCCACACAGGAAGAAATCAGAAATCACGCAGCCAAGGCAGCCAGGGACCATGAGACACAGGCAAATTCGGACACAGAGTCATAGGAGAGGCTACTAGACGTAGTTCCAGACGGGCATATTGTGGAAGAGCCAGGCAGACTGGGGGTGGGGTAGGACAATGGAATGTTCTAGAATTGGAGCGTGGCAATGGTTGCACAATTTCTTGAACATACTGGAAAGCACTTAGCTGTACGCTTGCAAAAGGTAGATTTTACAGTATGTAAATATCAATTAGAAAAGAAAAGAAGGGTTCCTGGCTGGCTCAGTCAGCAGAGTATGCTACTCTTGATCTTCGAGTCGTGAGTTTGAGCCCCACATTTGGTGTAGAGATGATTAAATAAACTTTAAAAAACATTTAGAAATAAAAATAATTAAAGAGAGAGAGAGAGACAAGCAACTAGGGACCACGGGATACATTCTGTCCTTAGAAGATAAAAAGTTTCCAGGGCCAGAGATAGGCAAGGCAACAGTTGGTGCCTGACAGGTGAACCCCAAAAGGTAGGACAGGTAGACAGACAAAGACCTCCAGACACACGAAGAGCTAGGCAGAAATAGTCATTTAGACACTAAGGCAGAAAAGGTCAGAGACTAAAGACGCAGGTGGAGTGATGCCCTTCGCAGGCACAGTCACGTGGGCAGACAGGGAAACAGGTCTCTGCGGACCATGAAAGTCTTTTCCAGATGCTCAGCCAGGATCACACAGACGGTCTACGCGAAACTGTCCCACAGTTAGGTGGGCACAGGCGGAGCGCCGGTCGGACCAGGCGGGAAAGGACAGTCTCCGCCCACACAGCCCACGCCTCCCGGAGCCAACCCCGCCTTCTCAATAGGCCCCGCCCGCCCCCGGAAGCCAAACCCCGCCCCCACGTGCCCCGCCCCTCCCCAGAAGCTAGTCCCGCCTTCTCAAGCGCCTGGCCCCACCCCGGGAGTCAACCCCGCCCCCCCGTTCCCGCCCTGCCCGAGAAGCAAACCCCACCTCTCAAGGTCCCTGCAGGGTCCCCAGGAGCCAAACCCGCCTGCTTGCTTGCTGCTTGCTTGCTTTTTTAAAAAAAAATATTTTATTTATTTGTTTGAGAGAGAGACAGAGTGAGAAAGACCATGAGCGGGGAGGTCAGAGGGAGAAGCAGACTGGAGCTGGGAGCCCGATGCGGGACTAGATCCCAGGACTCCGGGATCATGACCTGAGCCAAGGCAGGCGGCCAACCAACTGAGCCACCAGGTGCCCCCCAAACCCACTTTTTTTTTTTTTTAATTTGACAGACAGAGATCACAAGTAGGCAGAGAGGCAGGCAGAGAGAGGAGGAAACAGGCTCCCTGCCGAGCAGAGAGCCCGATGAGGGGCTCGATCCCAGGACCCTGGGATCACGACCTGAGCCGAAGGCAGAGGCTTTAACCCACTGAGCCACCCAGGCGCCCCTACCCCCAAACCCACTTTCTCAAGTGCTCGGCCGCACGTCCAGGAGCCAAACCCACCCTCCCACGTGGCCCGCCCCGCCCCAGAAGCCAACCTCACCTTCTCAAGTGTCTGGCCCCACCCCCAGGAGTCAGCTCCGCCCACCCACGTGCCAGGCCCCTCTCCCAGGAGCCAACCCCGCCCGCCCATGTGCCCCGCCCCGCCCCAGAAGCCCATCTGGTTTTCTCAAGAGACAAACCCGCCCTCCCCTATCCCCAGGCCGCCCCCAGAAGCCAACCCCACCTTCTCGAGGGCCCGGCCCCGCCCCCAGAAGCCGAACCCCCACCCCCGTCCCACGTGCCCCGCCCCACCCCAGGAGGCAATCCCGCCTTCTCAAGCGCCGGGCCTCGCTCCGGGAACCAAACCCCGCCCCGCCCCAGGCCCCTCCCCCAGGAGCCAAACCCCTCCTCCCCCGCGCCCAGCCCCGCCCCCGGGCCATCCCCGCCCCCGGCCGGTCACCTTTGCTGCTGCCGTCAGGCCCGCGCAGCACGGTGCATTCGTCGATGACCCCAAAGGGCTGGAACAGCCGCAGCACGTCCTCCTCCGACTGCTGCTTGTTCAGCATCCCCACGAACAGCTTCCGGTCTCCTGTGGGCGGAGACACCCCCTCAGCCGCGTCCTGGCCTCCGGGAATTTCTCGGTCCCTCCGGCAGAATGGAGGCAGCAGGGCGTGGGGGGAGCACGGCTGGCCCCTGCTCTGCCTGCGTGTGGGAGGACACAGCCGCGCGCTTCCCTGCTCTGGGCCTCTCCATCCTCCCACGTGCCATGCTCGGCTCATCTCCAAGCCTTGGCTCACGCGGCGCCCCCCTCCTGGACGCCCTCCCTTCAACCCTTCAGGGCCTCCGACCGCTTCCCGGCTCCCACCCTCCGGGCGGAGAGGTCTCTCTCCTCGCTCGCGGAGAGCCCACACAGTACTAGTGTACGAACTGCCTGGCCTGGGTCCCTGTCTGTCTGTCTGCCATCTAGATTTCCCAGTGGGGGTGAGCGCTGATGGCCCCTTTACCCTCAGCAGGGGCCAGGCAGTCAATGTCTGTTGAATGAGTGAAGGCACCTGTGCGCACAGGACCAGGGGCGGGAAGCCTGGAGCCCCCATCTGCTGGGGTGGGGGTGGGGGTCTGGCTGGAGGCCTGGCTGGCCAGCCTCTCCCGTATGAGGCCCGAGAGTCCTGCTCCCTCTGGAAACTGGGCTGCTCCCCTGTAATCAGGAACATGGCAGCTTCATCTCCCAGGGATGGTGAGCTGGGTTACTATGGAAACCTGTTCTCTGGCAGCTGTCACTCATGGGGATGGAAGAGAGGCATAGACGCAGAGAGACTGAGAGTCAGGGAAAGAGACAGATGAGAGAGAGAGAGAGAGAGAGACAGGGAGAAACACAGAGACAGAGACAGTCAGAGAGAGAGACAGTAAGAGACAAAGAGAGACACATAAAGAGAGAGAACCAGAGAGACAGAAGGAGAAAAGATGGGCGAGAAAGAGGTATGGAGAGGGAGAAGAGAAGTTGAGACAGAGAGAGACAGAAAGACAGACAGAAGGAGGAGGAGGAGGAGAAGAAGAAGAAGAGGAATTATTAAGAGTGAGAGAGAGAAGAGAAGAGACGGAGACATGCAGACCACCCCCCACACACCCCGTCCCAATCCCTGACCTACACGAGCAGCCTGCTTGGAGACTATGAAAACAGGTCCCAGCCCAGATGGGCTGTACCAGGCTCCTACACATACTCAGGAGTCCTAACCGCCCTGCCCCACACACCACCCCCAAGGCTGGATGCTCCGCCTCAGCCCCCAATCCACCTGAAGTGGGGAGGGGGTAGGAAAATCTCCAAGAACGGCTAGACTTGGGTGCCACTGGGGACAGCCAAGCATACTCCTATGGTCACATCCCCAACACAGTCCAGACCTACGCAGACGCCAGGCCTTCAGCCCACATACCCACACGCCCAGCCCGGAACAGTCAGGCACTCACAATTCTACCCACACGCCCACGCCCAGGCCAGGCGTGCACACAGGCCGGCAGGAAGCCCCACCACATAAGCCACAGAAACACACGTGCACATGCGCCCTGCTCACACACATCTGCATACAGGCGTGCCAAGGTATGCATGCTCACATATACACAAACACGCACGTGCACACACACACAGTAATCCCCCTGAGGGGTCCCTTCAGGGATCCCAGCCCCTCTGCCTCAGAAGACCCCCAGTATTGCACCCCACGGGGAGTGGGGCATTTTAAGATCTAGGGACAAGCAACTGGACCTAGCCACCTGCCCCCCCCACTCCTTCACTCCTAGGCCTGTGGCACTGTGGTTTGGAAGAGGGGACACACCCCCCCTGCTCTCCTGCGCCTACTCTAGCCAGGAGACTCTGCCTCTCCCACCACAATGAGGTATGTGAGACTAGAGGGGACAGCTACAGCCTTCTGATCAGGGGTCCTCCCCTTCCCCCATTCTTCTGCCACCTCCCAGCCTGGTGGCCACGGAGAGATGACAACTACCTCCGCGGCTTTCGCTGTCCGCCGGCTTCACCTGGATTGGCCGCGCCATCTGTGGAGAGAGAGGGGAGGAGGAGGTCGAGGCTGACAGTGGGGACATCAGGGGTGAGGGCTTCACCTGAGCTCTGCCAGGCACCCTGCCCACCTCCCCGAGGCACAGCATCCCACCAACTTCCAGCAGCAAACCAGTCAAACAAGTGACACATGGTCCCACCGACGGGGCTTTGCTCATTGCTGTCTGGAAAACTCTTACTTTACCTTCAAAACCGTTCACAATATTTCTTGCTGTAGGAAGCCTCTTTGCCTTCCCAGGTGTAGTAGGCTCTTTGCAAAGATGTCCAACACCTCTAGTCTCTGCATATTTGACTTTGCAGTTTTTCTCACAAAAAACTGGAGCCTGTTTCCCCACCTTTCTGTATCTGGACTTGGCTTTGTGACTTGCTCTGACCCGTGGAAGTTCATGGAAAGGAAGTGGTGGGAGTTCCAGGCTCTGGCCTTGAGAGACTTTGCAGCTTCCTCTTTTGGAAAGCTGACATTGGGACAAGCCCAGGTGACAAGCCCAAGCAGAACAGGAAGAAAGACCTCATGCCCTGAGAGGCCCCACTGCCAAACAGCACATGGGAGTGAGGCTGGCCAGTCCTAGCTCATCCCGGCAAGCCCTGTCCACCACTGCATGAATGAACCCAGGGGAAACCAGCAGAAGAGCCACCCAGCTGAGCCCAGGCTGAGCTTACTAACCTGCAGAATCAACAAATAAAATGGTTGAGTGTTTGTCACCCAGCAGTAACCGATAAGAGGGCTCTTTGAGCCCTGGGTGCGAGGACTGTCCTACCTGAGTGGACCAGCTTTCAATCTGGACTCCTTGTTCTGAACACTTCTGTTCTCCAACCCCCCGCCCCCCCCAGCACTGAAAATGATGTTTAATGGAAGAAATCCTCCTCTAATCCCCACCCCCAAACTGACCCGGCCATAGGGGTGAGCTAACGTGGGTATTTGAGAAAAACTCAAGGGATGTGGGAAATGCGTGACATTGCTTCTCCACTGGTTTGAGAACAGAATCTCTCTCCAAGCCTTGCGGCTCCTGGTGAACTCCTATTCATCCTTCAAAACCCAGCTCAAATGTCCCCAAGCAGGCCATCTTTCCACCCCGCTGGGTTCCTTCTTCCCTCTGCCTCAGGGCAGGAAGTGTCTACATCTTGCTTTCTCAGAGCAGGCAGTTCTCTCCACACCAGGCAGGGAGAATCCGAGAGGCTTGCCAAATTGAACTGACCAGAAAGAAGTGGCCGGCACACGCCAGCATGGAAGTGTGGCTGGGATGTCTGTGCCCGACCTGGGGTTGGAACGAGGGCCCACCCCAGACCCCCTCCCAGGTCAGACCATCCCCATGGCCATTCAGAAAAGGTGCTTGAGTATGTCAGCTTTCTAGACGCTGTACAGACACCCAGCAAGCTCCAGAGAGAGGCTCAGTTTTCACCAGGCTTTACAGATGTCAACATCAAGGCCCAGACTCTTTGTCCAAGGTCATGGTGGACGAGTCAAGGCACTAAGCCTTCCTAGACTTAAAATTTTAAGGATCTTTCTACCCAGTCCTATGAGTAGAGACCCCTCTCCGACTCTGAACCCCCAAATCTCCTTCTCCTTGTCTTTGACCCTATCTCAGTTCTGAGCCTCCCCACGCCATCGGAGGCCCGTCCCTCACTCTGCGCCCTCTTTCCCTGAGCCCCCGCCCCCTCCATCTCTCCAGCTTCCCTACCCCACCCGCGCCCCTCCCATTCTGAGTGTTTGTTCCCCAGCTCCTAATGGGCTGCCTCAATCTGAACTCAGCCTTGGGAGCCCCAGAAGCAGAGAGGCCTTCCGGCGTCCCCGATTCCTGCCACCCAGCCACACCTTCAGAGGGACCCAGACCACCTGCGAAAGACCAAACCACATCTCCCTTCCCCCACCACGTGTGCACACACACGCACACGCACACGCCCCCTCTCCACCTGGGTACCACACCCAGCTAGCTGGAGGCAGGAGCGGGGATTATTTTAACCAGACGGGACCATTTCTGGGCTGGGGGCAGACTGAGGTTGTGAAGGGAGGTGGGAGGAGCGGGGGCACCTGAGCTCCGGCCTCCGGTTCGCCCCCACCCCTCCCGCCCCGCCTCCGCTGGCCCTCACCTCCTCCCTCCTCCCAGCACCTTGGGCAGATGAGGATGGGGTTGCCATGGCAACGCTGATTCACCACACGGAAGCTGGCAATTGTTGTTGCCATGGAAACCGCCTCTTAGGGGCGAGCCCAGCTCCTGCCTTGCACAAAAGAGATATTTAAATATAATCTTCTGGAGATGGATGAGCTGAGGGAGGGAGCGAGGGAGGGGGCCACGGGGAGGGAACCTGTCCCCATCACCGCACCCTCCACCCCCGCCCCATTCTCGCGGCCTGGGTCCCTGCGCCCCATCTCCCCCGCCCGCTGCCGAGCCTGGGACCTTCCGCCTCCTCCTGGGAGACCCCTTCCCCCTCCCGGGTCAGCTCGGGCTCGGGCCGAGAGTCCCGGTGCGGTCCCGAGAAGCCAGGCGGGCAGTCCCCTCCTCCCCAGTCTCCCGCTCCAAAGCCGAGGCTCGGAGGCCTGGCCATCCGCACCCGGCGGCCCGCCTTACCCACCGGCCTGGAGACGCGCGCCAGGCTGGCCTCCACGTGCCGCCGCCCGCCCGGCCGGCCCTGGGCGCACAGGCGCGCACACGCCGCACGCACGCACCGGCCCCGCGCCTCGCTCCCCGCGCCCGAGCCCGACGCCCAGGCGGGCGCAGTCGATCCGCCCGCCAGAGGCCGGGAGGAGGCGTGCGGCGCGGGGCGCTGGGGGGGGGGCTGGGGGGGGGAGGGAAGCTGGGTCTCCCCACACCCACCCCTCCTGTCGCCCCTGCCCGCCCATCTGGCTCTGCCCACCTCCTTCCGGCTCCCTCTCTCCATCTGTCCCACCGAGGTCTCTGCCTAGTGCCCTTCCTCCCTCCTGCACCTTCCCTGACTCCCCACGGTTGCATCCCTTCCCTGCCCCCTCCCTTCCTCCTTTCATTTATTCAAGAACATTCCTGGTGTGCCCCGTGCTGAGTAATTTTGCAGCCCCAAGGAGGACCCTCTCATCTGGAAGGAGGGGAGACAGAGGCAGATACAGACACTCCCAGACCTAAGCAATCAGGATTGAGGCAGAGGTGGGGACAACCCCCTGGGAAACCGTAGAGCATAGAGCAGTGGAGAGCCAAAGGCTATGCTGGGGCTTCAGTGAAGATGGAAAGTCTGTAGAGGGTTTTGAAGTATGAGTAAGAGTTTGGTGGGGGGCGTAGTTTCTCACGTTGGAGGAATACCTACCTCCACCGACTCATTTAATCTCTAAACAACTTCATGAGATGGAAGCCTTCTTACTCTACAGATGGGCAAATCAGAAAGGGAACGGAGAAAATCAAAGCAGAGGCCCAATCTCCTGGTTTCCTCCAGGTCCAGCCAACCCTCCAGCCAAGGGGCCTGTGGGCCGGGGCTCTGGGGGAGCGTCTGTGTCTTTGGGGTGGGCATGCTTTAGGTAGATGAGACCCAGTCCTTGCTCTGTCCCCCAACCTTTGCTGGGTGACTTCAACCAAGCCACGCACCATCAAGAAACCAGGGTCCCTCATGTCTGAACTATGTATTATTACAGATGGGGAAACCGAGGCCACTGGGGGAGGGATGGCAGGAGGTGTCTCCGGAGGTCAGGCTGGGGTCCCAAAGATGGTCCTTTAGAAGATGCAAAGTTGTGCCTTTAGAGGACGTGGGGGCCCAGTAGAGGCCCCCGCTAGGTCGTTTCCCGGTGGAAGGGAGGAGGAGAAAGCAAGGTGATGCCTGGCCACTATTGCAGCCTCCCCTCCACCTGCAGCCCCAGTGCCTAACCCAGCCTCCCTGCCAAACAGACCACGCGGCTGTCCGGCTCTAGGTGCCTCTGTGGCTCCTTCTGGCCTGGGGGTGGCTTCCCAGCCTTCCTCCCCACTGGCCCCGAGTCCTGCAGGCTCCACGTGTCTGGGACAGTTCCTTCCTTCATTCATTCCTTCGTTCGTTCAGCATGGATTTTCCAAGCTCCCACAGCGAGCTCAGCAACGCGCCTTGTCCCCTCACAGGAGCCTCAAAGCCCTTCCGCAATCCCATTTCACAGATGAAGAAACTGAGGCCTGGGAGGGTCAGAGCCCTGGACATTTGGCACCAGAGTCAGGTCATGGGACATGGGAGGGGGTCTTGCAAGGGGGCCACTTCAGAAATCCCTGTGCACATAGAAAGGGTTTTCAGGAGGGGTCTGTGGGGGGACCCCCAGACAGACAGACAAACTTAGCCCTTTCTGGGGTGCAGGGCAGACGCCAGATCCAGGATGTCCTTTGCCCCTCAAGACCCTCCCGAAGAAAGAGACAGTACCCGCGCTAACGGCACAGCCTCTCAGAGACAGGGCTGGACCGGCCACCTGCCCCCCGCCTCACTGTCCCCACGGGCCTGTGTCATCTCCAGGAACCTCATCCTGGGGTCTGACAGCCCCACAAAAAGCCTCTGCTGCAATCTGAGTCCTCTGCTCAGCGTGGATTCCAGGGGCCTGCGGTCCGTTCTGGGTTCTATTCTGGGATTCTGTTATTCAATTTAGGATCCTATTCCAGAATGCCGAGATTTGATTAAACCACATCCCCCACGGACGCCGCTGTCACACTCAGACATGGGAGCTGGAACTCGCTTCAGAAGCAGCATTTGTGGAGGGGGCTTGCCTGTTCCCTGCCCGGGGGGGGGGGCACGGAGCCAGCAGATGACCCAGCTCACCCTCCCCTCCTGGTTTAGAGATAAAAAGACGCAGGTGTCCACTCCACCCTGTCCCCCCCAACACACACAGGCACTTGGGTTTTTGAGGGGAGGCAGGGGACAGGAAGGATGGTGGCTGCCTTGGCCCCCTAACTCCCCCGGGGTCCCTGTGCGGGTGTGTGGGGGCACATGAGCCGCCTGGGGTGGGGGCTCTTCCCACACGGGGCTCCCCTCATGCTGCTGCTGGTCCGTCTTCTGGTGGAGATGCCTGGGGGGGCTGCGCTCAGACATCCCTGCTCCGATGCGGCTGACATGCACAGGGACTCCCCCCCCCCCAGCAGCCCACCCCCCGGCACTCTTGCCGCCAGCCGCGAACGAGGCTCTGAGTGTGCTGATGGCAGATCTGTGCGTCCCCTCGGGGTCGGGGGGGGGGAGAGGAGGCTCCCCCGCAAGTCCGACCCCTTCACTAGGCAGGGGGGCATCAGCTCCAGAAGCCGAAGGCACGCGTACTCGGGGTGGGAGCTCCCGGCTGCGGCCGGAGGAAGCGTGGCACGTGCCCACCAGACACAAAGCGCAGACGAGGGTCTCTGTCTGTCACGGCAAAAGCTGGAAAGGACGCGGGTGTCCACCAACGGGAGGACGGACAAGTCAACGGCGGCTTCGTGCGGTGAAATGCCAGCCAGCCGTGAGAAGGCACCCGCGGCTGGGGCGCGGCACCACAGGGGATGCCGACCCTCTACAGCGTCGCGCTAAGTGAAAGAAAAATGCAGACGGTAAAGACTCCGTGTACTGTGGGTCCGTCCACCGTGGGGAAAGAGCAAGTGGGGAAGAGCAGCCCAGGGTTTCAGAGATCTGGTCGTAAGTGCAGAGAACGTGAAAATCAGGGGTCAGTTACCACAGAGGTCAGGACGGTGACAGCACAGGCTTGGGGACGTGGCAGGGACGGTTTCTGGGTATTGTTGACAATTCCTCCCCCTCCGCCTCTCCAGTCATGAGCTGGTATCAAACTGAGACTCACAATCTAGACATAATAAGATGACACTGAATCGTGTTCCTGGGTCTAGAACATTCTAGGTCTGCACCAAGATGGTAGTGGATCCGTGGTCTAGAACATTCTACACCTGTGCTATCCAAGACAGTGACTGACTCCTAGTTTAGGACATTCTAGGTCTGAACTCACCAATACAGTAGGTGACCCCCCAGTCTAGAACATTTGATATCTGCGGTCTAACACAGTAGCTGACCCCTGATCTAGAACATTCTAGATTTGAGGTGTCCAGTGTGGTAGCCATGAGCCACATGTGGCGGTTTAAGTTTAAATTTAACTCAAACAGCATTAGAAATTGTTCCTGAGGGGACGCCTGGGGGGCTCAGTCCATGAAGTGCTTGCCTTCAGCTCAGGTCATGATCCTGAGGTCCTGGGATCGAGCCCCATGTCTGGCTCCCTGCTCAGTGGGGAGTCTGCTTGTCCCTCTGACCCTCCCCCTGCTCAAGTTTTTCCTGAATCACACTTGCCACATTTCAAAGGCTCAGTAGCCACACTAATCTAGCGGCCACCACCAAATTGGACAGCAGAGACAGAACATTCCATCACTCTGGAAAATTCTATCGGACAGCAATGGCCTAGAATGGGGATCTGCCAACTCCATTCTGGGCCTCTGTTTGTTTCTGTAAAGTTTTACTGACACACAGCCACACTTATCCATTTCTGCATTGTTTGTGGTTTCTTTTATGTGATGCCACAGAGGGCCTAGAGCCCATGAGGCCAAAAATGGTCCCTCTCTGACCCTTTACAGAAGAAGTTTGCCGACTCTCGGCTTCGAACCTTTTTGTGGGATACTGTCCTACATGGTGGCTACCAGCGCATGTGGACATCAAGCTCTTGAAATGTGGCTTGTGTGACCGAGGAACAGAATTTTAAATTTTGTTTAGGGGCGCCTGGGTGGCTCAGTGGGTTAGAGCCTCTGCCTTCGGCTCGGGTCATGATCCCAGGGTGCTGGGATCCCTGCTCGACAGGGAGTCTGCTTCTCTCTCTCTCTCTGCCTACTTGTGATCTCTGTCTGTCAAATAAAATCTTTTTAAAAATTTTTGGTTAATTATAATTAATGTAAATATAAACTTACATGTAAAAGCTGATTTCTGACTCCATTCTTGGAAAATCTCTTAAGTATTTTAGAGCAAGCAGGTGTGTGGACCTGCTTCTTCAACTCTCCGTTTTATAGAACGTAAACAGCAAAGGCAGATCGAGCATTTCTGATCACAACTGACCGTCCGAATTGAGATGGACGGAGGGGTGGGCCCACCTCCGAGGGACAAAGGGATGTGAGCTCTCCTTAACTACGCCGACTGCCTGCTGCACTGATGATATCTTGGAGAGGTGTTGGGTTTAGAGGAAATCTAGCATGACAATTAATTTCACCTGTTTCTTTTTAATTTTTCGCTGTTGCTCCTAGAAAAGTGGGAATGCCACTTGTGGCTTGTGTTCTATGTCCCTTAGCATTTGCTCTAGAACATTCACCAGCTCCCTATTCTCCTGACCATTGGACGCCAGGCACCTCTCCCAGTCATGACAATCACAAATGTCCCCAGATGTCGCCCAGGGTCCTGTGGGGTGCAGAATCGCCCCCCGGGGTTGGGACCCCCTTGTGACCTGATGTGAACTCCTCCATGAGACAATGGAGGCTTTCGTGCGTTCCTGCACTCAAAAATGTGACTGGCAGCCTCCCAGTCTCGGCACACGCGGTCCCCACGCTACCCCCACCTCCATCTGCCACAGCTTCCCCATCTCTCCAGACATGGCGCAAACGCTCCGTCCTGCAAGAAGATGTCTTGTTTACCCGTCACCAAGTCCTCGGCAGTGGGCCGGGCCCCGTGCTTCCCCCTGGGTCCCCTCCCCGAGATGTTCCCCCCAGCTGCCTCATACCCACTGTTCATTCTGTGGCTTGAACGGGGAGCCCCCTAAAACATGTCCAAGTCCTAACGCCCCAGAACCTGTGAATGGGACTATATTTGGAACAGATGTCCTTACAGATGTCAGTAAGTCATGGATCTCGAGATGGGGTCATCCTGGATTTCGGGTGAGCCCTAAACCCAGGGACAGTTGTCCTTATAGGAGAAAGGCAGAGGGAGAGCGGAGACATATAGACACACGATTGCCGAGGCTGATGCCTCTATGAGCTGGAGATCAAGGACTACGGAGCTCCTGGAAGCTGGAGACATGCGGAGCAGAGTCCCCCCCAGAAACTCTGGAGGGAGCACGGCCCTGTTGACACCTTGATTTCAGACCTCGGGTCCCGGAATTGAGAGAGCGTAAGTCCATCGCGCTAAGCCCCCTAGTGCGCGGCCCCCCATTCACTCCTGCCCAGGAACCCTCGATCCCAAGGCATCGCAAACCCCAGGCCTCTACCTCCACCATCCCTGCCCCAGTCGCTTCCTGGGCAACCACATCGCCCTGCTGCCCCTCTGAGCCCCGCTCCCTGCGCGGAGCGGTGTCCCCAAGCACGCTGTCTGAACAGAACCTGCATCCAGAGCCTGAAAATCCCTCTGAGCGTCCCCCTGCTCCTCGGTTCCCTGTTGCTCCCATCACCGGATGCCCTCTCGCTGGGCCCCACGCCGGCCACAGAGCAGGTGCCCAGTGCGTGTCTGCTGGACGCACCACTGGGTGCTGACGACTCAGCCCAGCGTTTGCCCTGGAGCGGCCCCCGATCGCGGCTGCTGGTGGAGCCCAGAGCCCATCTTTGTCCCCAACACGGAGGGAGCCGGGGCTCAGGTCAGAGCAAGGGAGGCTGGCTTTGGGTCTCAGAGACTCCTTCAGAAAAATCATGTTAGAGCTGTTAGCACATCTCCGTGAGGGTAGGGATTGTTCCGGACAGAAGGGTCAGAGCTTCCAGCCCAAATCTGATCACACGCACACACATGCACGCACGCATGCACGCACAGGTCCAGTGGACGCAGAAGGACTGGGTGCCCGCGCAGGGTCTGCGGTCAGATCCCCGTTCCACTGTTTGCCAGCCGCCGACCTGGGACAGCACCCACGACAGCACTGGTTTGTTCCTCTAAGTGCCCGACACCCCCGGGGCCCTGGCGCCTGGAGACCCAGGCCTGCTGAGCATCTTCCTTGCGTCCCGGGGGGACCCGGCTGACCTCTGGACGGCGACATCAGGAGAGACTCGGAGCCAGGCGGTTCGGCAAACTCACTCTCTAATTCCTGCCCCGGGGCCCCTGAGATAACTCATGCCTGATGTGGGATAATTGTTCGGCTCGGGTCATGCTGGCACCACGTCCATGGGAGGGAGAACTGTGAATTCTCAGATGTCACCTCCTCAGTGAAGACTTCCTTGACTACGTTCTCTACAGTTTCCTCTCTCCACTCGCCCCTGTTATACTCTTCCAGCGCGGAAGATCAGAGAGGTTGAGTCACTGGCTCATGGACACACAGCAAGGATTGCCGGGGACTGAGCAAGGAGTCCACGGATGTGGCCGCCACGGCACTCTACCGCTCTGGTCTCCACTGCACGCCCCCCTCACCCAAAGAGGAGCACCTTATTCTTCACTATGAGGCTGAGGCCAACCCCAGGACCATTTTCGGTGCTTTCAGCGTCGAGCCAACCCCTGCCATGACCTCATGTTGCCGGCAGGTGCACCCCGATTACCCAGCTAACCATGCTGCACACGTATTCTCAGCATTTGTGGCTGCAGATGCCACCCAAGCCGCCCCCAAAAGCCTTTGATGCTGAAGAGTCCCCGAGAAGCCCAGAGGGAAGGGTGGGCACCCCCAGAGGTCATGGGGTGCCATGGATCTCACTGTGGTTCCTTCAATTTCCATCTCGAGGCACTGCCTGGGCTCAGTTGGTTCAGGGGGACCACCTTCCCTTCACCAGGGACAGGGACCTCCTGCCCTCCCCAGGAAGGCAGGGCTGACAAGGACAGCCAGCAGGGACAGAGCCTGGGCCAGCCCTGTATGACCTGCCTGGTCCCCTCCCTACACTCCCCTCCCCTCTTGCTCCCTCTTGCTCCCTCTGCTCTAGCCACACAGGCCTCCTCGCTGCTCCTCCAACACTCCAGGCACAGTCCTGCCTCAGGGCCTTTGCACGGCTATTTCATTTGCCTGCTAATGCTTCTTCATCCTTCAGGTCTCAGCACAACGACACTAACGTGCAGGGCCAGGTGCCCTTGTGCCGTGTGCAACGTACACGACCCCACACAACCACTCTGGTGGGGAGTACCAAGCATAGCATGCAGTAGGCACTCAGTAAATGCTCTCTCTGATGCTCGCTTCTGTCTGTCTGCACCTTGTACCTCTTTCTGAGTCCAGAGGCAGTGGGCTCCGCCGCTGATCCCAGGAAGGGCCTCAGCCTTCCCCAGGCTGAGAGCAGACCCCCTCCCAGACAGCACCCCAGACTCACCCCGGGCAAGGTCTTCTGTTCGTGCAGGGCAGTCTGAGCTTTGATGGCGGAGTCCCTGGCACAATAGGTGAGAAAGGCACAGCCTGGAAAGGAAAGACACGGGGGTGTTACGAGAAGGGGATGTGTAGACCCGTGTTCACAGTCACATTGATCCCAAAGGCCAGAGGGTGGAAACACCCCAAATGTCCTTCAGTGGAGGAAGGATAAACACAACCTGTCCTTCTGTCCCCACGCAGGAACATGGTCCAGCCTCAGGAAGGGAGGGACCCTGTCTCCTGCCACAACACAGAGGACCCCGAGGACACGGGGCTCAGCGAGAGCAGCCAGACCCAGGTCTCATCCTGCAGGACCCCACTCCCCGGAGGGCCCCAGAGGAGTCCCCTCCGCACAGACAGTGAGGAGAGGGTGGGAGCCGGGGCTGCAGCAGGGGTGGGGAGTCCGAGCTTCATGGGGACAGAGTCTCCGTGTGGGGACATGGAAAGTTCTGGAGACGGAGGGTGGGGGTGGTCGCAGGACAGTGTGAGTGTGCTTCATGCCACCGAGCTATGGGACGCCTGGGTGGCTCAGTGGGTTAAGCATCTGCCTTCTGTCAGGTCATGGTCTCAGGGACCAGGGATGGAGCCTCACATCCAGCTCTCTGCTCAGCGGGGAGCCTGCTTCCCCCCCTCCCTCTCCCCTCCACCCACTTCCCCCGCTCACACTCTCTGTCTCAAATAAATAAATAAATAAATTCTTTTTAAAAAAAAATCTGAAAAAAAATGCCACTGAGCTGTGCAGAGATGGTTAATATGATAAATTTAATGTAATGTGTATCTCACCACAATAAAAAAAAATTGGAAAAGAAGGAAAAAATGGTTAGGATGGTGGATTTTATGTTCTTTTTACTAGAGGTTAAAAACAAAGAGAGCAGCCTACTTTTTTGGGGGGCCAACAGCAGACGTGCAGTCTCCCACCCCCCCCCCCAAACCGGTGAGATAGGGAAGGGGAGGGAGGAGCCCCAGCTGTTAATTAAATCGTGGCTGAGGCTAGATGAAGAGATACTGGGAAGGCGGGTGAGGTGTGGCGGGGGCAGGGGGACAGCTGCTGCCTCAGGGAGGGGGTGGGGAGGGCACCAGCCGCCCCAAAGCTGCAGATGAGGGGCACCATGGCTCTGCCGAGACCGGTTTCGTGGCCTCGGATGGGGCGCCTCTTTTCTCTGGGCCTTCGTTGCCCCCATGAGCGAGGACGGTCTGAGCGCGGGGGGGGGGGGGGGGGGGGGGGCAAGGGGCGGCGAGGGGAGCTAGCGGGAGTGTGGCAGTGGCCAAGCGCAGAGCCAATCAGGAGAGGGAGGGGAGGGCAGGCCAGCCTTGAAGTGGTGTTTGACTGGGACGTCTTGGGGTGGGGGTGGGAGGGGCGGTGGGGGTGAGTTGGGGGGTGGGTTGCGAAGCATGAGGACCACAGAGACAGAGACATTGAGAGAGACAGAAGCAAGGAGAGAGAAGTCTCCAGAGACAGGCCGATGAGATCAAAGGTGTTGGAAAGACGCTTGCCGGAGGCCGGTGGGGGGGACTGGGGGGGCTGTGCGTGGGATGCAGGCGGGAGTCAGGTCCCCTTGGATGGACGCAGGGGACCAGGCCTCAGCCCTGGGCTTTGCCTCTAACCTCTGGGGGCCTCATTTTCATCGTTGGCCATTCTGATGCTGTTGGACCCTGTGCCCGCCCCGCCCCCCACCTCCCTCCCTCTGCCTCCCCCTCCCCTCAGGACCCCCTGCGGACCCCTGCGCAGAAGCCCTGGGAACAGCTTTGTGGTGCCCATTCTCGCTCCAGACGGGAGCTAATTAAAGCCGTTTCCTTCCTTCTGGGATGCCTCACCGATCCGCCACTCCCACAGGCCGCCGGTTGCTGGGGAGGGGTCTGCCGCAGGCCTGACAGGCTCCCTGGGAGCCCTGGGGAGGAGGGCACCAGGCAGAGCGGAGGATGGTTTCTAGCACTTAAAAGACATTTGTTGTGAGGATGTAAAATGGTGCGGCCCCTGTGGGGCTGTTTGGCGGCTCCTCAAAAAAAGTTAAACATAGAATTACCATAGGATCCAGCAATTCCACTTCCGGGTCTGTCCCCGAAAGGACTGAAACCAGGGACTCGAAGAGATATCTTGAACAGACACTGCACACACTCACGGCGGCGTTGTTCACAACGGTCGGACGTGGAACAACGCAGTGTCCATCGATGGATGCACCGATGGCAAGATGTGGTCCGTTCATACACTGGAATATTATTCTGCCTTAAAAAGCGGGGAATTCTGACCCGTGTCACCACGTGGATGAACCTTGAGGGTGTTATGTTCGGTGTAATAAGCCAGACCCAGAAGGACACGTCCCGCAGGACCCCACGCCCAGGAGGTCCCCCAGAGGAGTCCCGTCCACGCAGACACAGAGGAGATGGTGGAACCCGGGGCTGGGGTTAGGGGGTGGGGAGTCCATGATTCGTGGGAACAGAGTGTCCGTCTGGGGAGATGGAAAGTTCTGGAGACAGAGGGTGGGGGTGGCTGCAGGATGGGGGAGTGTGTTTAATGCCACTGAGGTGTGCACTTAAAAATAGTTCGGATGGGGGGAGGGCGGGAGGCGCCTGGGTGGCTCAGTCAGTTAAATGTCCGACTCATCTTGGCTCAGGTCATGATCTCAGGGTCGTGAGACAGAGCCGCCCCCCATACAGGGCTCCTGGCTTAGCGGGGAGTCTGCTTGAGATTCTCTCTCTCCCTCTGTCCCTCCCCCACCCCACCCCACCCCACCCCACTCTCTGTCTAAAAATCAATAAATCTTTAAAAAATGGTTAAGATGGTGAATTTAGTGTTATGTGTGTTTTACCGCAATAAAAAATCATCACTGGGATATATTAAAAACATACCCCCCCAAAATTGCAGAATACGGTAAGTGTACAATGCAGCAAGTAATTACAAAATCATGTAACCATCTCCCAGGTCAAGGAATAGAACATGGCAGCCACCAGAAACCCCAGTGCCTCGCATCCCGTGACAGACCCCTCCATCCCCTCGAGGTGACTGCTAGACTGGCTTTCGTAATAGCCACGCCATTGCTTTTCATTACGGCTCCCGCCCCGTGTGGGTCTCTCCTCAGTGTAGCTGAGTACTTCCTGCTTTCGAACTTACGTAAAGGGAATCAGAGCGTATGTACACTTTGTGCCTGGCTTCCGCTACTCCACAACAGGTGGCTATGGGAATCAGGGGTTAATTCCTTTTCGTAGCTGTGTAATATTTTCTCCTGTGAATATACTGCAAGTTGGCCATCTGTACTCTCGTGGGCGGGCATCTGGGCTGTCCCCCGTTAGAGGCTATCATGAACAAAGCTGCTTTGGGACACTCTTGTACGGGTGCTTTGATGCACAAAGACATATCCGGGAACGGATCTGCAGGTTATAAGGTAGGCTTATGTTTAGCTTTAAAGGATTCCTTCGAACAGTTTTCCAAAGTGGGTTGTACCAAAGAATTCTCCAATCAACGGGTCTGGCAATATTAATGCTCATTTTCACCAACGCTTTTTAAACGTTAGGCATTACGGTGGGCGTATCACTGTATTTCATTGAGACGTAACATACATTGCCATAGTTATTAACAAAGCCGGGCACCTTGGTGCACTGTAGGAATTCTCTATGTGCTGTGTAAATCAAGAATACTTCGTATTCTTTTATGGCTCTATCCGATGCACACATCTTCCCCCCATCTATGGCTGGTCTGTCTACTCTTTTTTTTTTTTTTTTTTTTTTTGGTGTCTCTGTTGTCTGAATTTAATCCCCCAAGGTCTTCAGGGAAAGGACAGGTGCTAAGACAACTAATCTAGGGCCGGAAAGAAATTAGGCAGAGCCAAGAAATTGGACTGCGGGGAGATGTGAGATAGAGACAAAACCCTTCTCCTTGGGCCCATTCTTGCCTGCGAGGCCTCATTTGCAGAACACGGAGTGCGCTGGTCCTGGGAGGCTAGGACAGGACCCCCAGGCCACCTTCTGGGCCATGTGCCTCTGGGTGCAGAGAATGTCTTCCGCCAGAGGGACGCAACTGTGTGCGCTGTCCCCGGTGCTGAAACGCTCGCTTGTTGTCCTGACCCGCTCTCTTCCCCATGTCTCCGTTTCTCTTTTCTAATTGGGGAAAATGTGGGATGTTCACCGCTTTCTGGGGAAACACAGCCTTGATTCTCAGTTTCTGTTAGGGCTGAATTGGATCTCCCTCCCCCAAATTCATCTGTTGCTTTCCTAACCCCTCAGGACCTCAGAATGGGACCTTATTTGGAAAACGAGCCATTGCAGATGTAGAGTTAAGGTGAGGTCGTAGGTTAGGAGGACCAGCCCCAGCGCCGTAGGGCTAGTGTCTTTTAAAAAGGAGGACATCTGGGCACCGAGACACACATTCAGGGGGAAGCCCATGGGATTACGAAGGCAGAAATCCGGGTAATGTATTCACAAGCCCAGGGACAGTAAGGACCTCCAGGGACAGTAAGGACCTCCAGGGACAGTAAGGACCTCCAGGGACAGTAAGGACTTCCAACAAACCACTACAGGCTGGGAGACACCGGAGCCAGGTTCTCCCTCCATATCAGAAGGAACCAGCTCAAGCCACACTTTCATCTCAGACTTCTGGCTCCCCGGACGGTGAGCAAACATGGTTCTGTTTTTGAAGCCCTCTGGTTTGTGGTGCATTTTCTCAGCAGCCCTAGCCAACGAATACCATCCCCAACCAGAACAGACTTTGACTGGTATTAATAAAGTTCCCGGGCTTCTAATACTAATAAACTTGTACTCAGTAATGACTCACTCAGTCCTCATAACAACCCCACAGAGTAGCTGCTAGTATTGTCTTCATTTTACAGATGCGGGTCTGGGGCACGGAGTGGGCAAGTGACTTGCCCAGGGTCACACAGGTGGTAAGCGTGGGCTCACTCAGGCTCCACACTGGGGTACACTGCCTGGAGCTTGCATCTTTTAAAAAATTTACCCAGGGCCTAGGGGAAGATCTCAGGTCCCTGACTCACCCCTCCCCAAAAGGAGTTTTAAAATAGTGCCAGGATCAAATGCTGGATCGAGGGCCACGGACGCCAGTTTACTTGTTCAAGGTCTGTTTGCGGCATCCTAGTCTCAGAGAGACTTTGGAGGGAAGCCACAACCCAACCAAAGCCTACACTGGGTGACCCTCTCATCTCAGTTTTAGTCCTGGCCACCCCTACCCACACATCAGCCTCCCCAATGACAAGGCGACCAGGCCTGGTGTCCAGTAGCCCCTCCCCTGCTGGCCAAGCCCTGGGGTCCTTCCCAGAATGCTCAGCACCTGACCGTCCCTTCACACCCACACCCATTGTCCAAGCCTGGACCAGGACGGACCTGGGGTGGGGGGCTGTCAATGCCCACAGATCTCTCTAGGCCCAAAGACAGAGCAGGGACCAAGATGGGGGAATCATTGGGGAACAAGAGTATGTATGTATGAAAGTTTCCTAATAACTACATCTGTGTCATCACAGCTCCCTTGGGAGGCAGGGAGCTCCCCGTCTATAGAGGTAAGCAGCAGGGGCTCCCCAGAGAGGAAACTTCTTGGCCAGAGAATCCTGAGATACCTTCCTCATGCTAAGATCCTCTGCTCTCTGGTCTGAGATCAGAGCTTTTGGGATTTCATGACTCAAAGTTGGAATGACGATAATAATAGTCAGTGTCCACGGAGCACCTCATCCTACAGGGCATGTCACCGCGATCAACCCTCAGTGCTCAGACTAGCCCAAGAGAACGGCATTGTTGTGTTTATTATTATTATTATTATTTTAAAGGTTTATTTATTTAGAGAGAGTGAGCACAGGGTGGGGGAGGGGCAGAGGGAGAGAGAATCCCAAGCAGACTTCCTGCTGAGCATGGAGCCCAGCATGGGGCTCGATCCCACGACCCTGAGATCACGACCTGAGCTGAAACCAAGAGTCAGACGCTCAACCGACTGAGCCACCCAGGGGACCCGGTATTTTATTTATGATTATTTCCGTTTTACAGGTAAGGAAACTCAGACAGCAGCCGCCAGGGTAACACAGTGACGGGGCCAGAGGCCAGATCGGAAACCCAGAGAACTAAGTCCAGTCTGTTCCTCCTCGACCTCTAGCTTCTCCCTTTTATAAAGACAGTAGTAGTGGTGACAATGGCTCCTTCACAGAGCACCGGGACAGGGTGGCCACTCTCCTGGGGCTGGGCTCCAGCCCCTTGCCCCCACCCCTCCTTGCAGGAACCTGGCAGGGCAGGTTACACACAGTAGTGGCGGGGGGGGGGGGAGCCTTGCCTAAGACGCACAGCAGGAAAGGGCAGAGCTGGAGTTGG
This sequence comes from Neogale vison, assembly GCF_020171115.1. NCBI lineage: Eukaryota > Metazoa > Chordata > Mammalia > Carnivora > Mustelidae > Neogale > Neogale vison. The sequence continues at coordinate 222,187,748 of NC_058096.1, forward strand.
AGCCCGGGGCATCTGACATCGGGTTTCACTCCCATCCACTGCACTGAGAGGCTTTGATCTCCAGGGTGTGCATGTGGAGCGGCAGGGGCTCCCAATTCTGCCATCTTCCCTGAAATTCACTCAAAACCTTGGATAGGTTAAGACAAAGGTGGCCTTAAGAGCATCGATGAAAAGATAACGTCCGTATCTGCATGACCCCATTGCCCAGGGCTCTCCCGCCCGCCCACAAGGACACTCCTCTATCTAGCCCGGGAGATGCTGCTTCGGGGGCCGGGGGACAAAGGTGGCCATGGTCCCTCTGTAGCACCGGTCTCTGTTCACCCTGGGCTCTGGGGACAACGTCCTCATTAACGGGCAATCCTAAGACTCGGAGGTTGGGAAGAGGCATGTGTGGTCAGCCTGGGGCAGCAGAGGGTGGGACAAAGGGCTAGGGGAAGCCCAGAGGACTGGGAATGGCTCTGTCTGGCGTCCAGGGTGTAGGGAGCAGGCTGGGGAGTGCGGCAGGTGTCGAGAGACGCTGCTGGGGGGCGAGGAGCATAAACAGGGCCCCAAGGACTTTGAGCGGCAGGTGAGGAGAATGAACTGAGTTGAAGGCAGTGGGGAGCCCCAGAAGATGTGCGGGCAGGGGAGGGCACCGGGGTGTGTGCTGGGAAGATCTGGGGCCAGCCTGGAGGAGGGCCTGGAGCGCAGGCCAGAGGCTAGAGGTCAGGGGAGGGGAAGACTGAGCTGCGGCCTTGGAGGCAGAGAGGAAAGGTGGGTGGGACACTCCGAGGGGGCCTCTGGGGGGCGAGGGGCTGGGGGTGGAGGTAAGGCGGAAGGCCAGGGCCATCCCTGGGAGGGTGCAGCAGATTGTATGGTGGCCCTCCAGGAAAGATAGCGTACGTCCCAGACCCTGTGCGTGGGACCTCATTTGGAAAAAGGGACTGAGTCCATGTAATTAGAGATCCTGAGATGAGATCCATCCTGGATAACAAGGTGCACCCCAGATCCGATGACAAATGTCCTTGTAAGAGACAAGAGGCGACACAGAGAGTAGACACCACGTGAAGACGGGGGCACAGACGGAGGGACGCGGCCACAAGCTAAGCGGAGCCTGGAGCCCCTGGAAGCTGAAGGAGGCAGGAAGAGCTGTGCCCCGGAGCCTCAGGAGGGAGCACAGCCCCTTGATCTCGACCTCCTGGCCTCGAGGACTGGGCGAGAAGTCGGCTGTTTCAAGCCAAGTTTGTGGTCGTTTGTGACCGGCGCCCCAGGAGGCTCACAGAGACGGAGGCCCAGCAGGAAGAGCAGTTTGGAAGAAAGATGCAGAATCTGGTTTGGGTCCTCAGACCTAACTGGGGGATTGGGGGACATCAGGGGAAGGACCGGCCCCCCCAGGACTGGCTAAAAGTCCCCCAAATGGCCCAGCAAGGCAGTACCCACAGAGCAGAGCCAAGCCCTGGGTCAGACGCCACAGCCTCAGGTGAAACCCCCCTTCTAAACTGGCGGGTGTCTGTATCCCGCGTTACAGCTGCAGCAAACCCAGATCAGAGAGGCTTGGGAATTTTCCTGAGGTCACACAGCAAGTCACAAACAAGGCCTAGAACTGAATCCAACCTGGGGGTAGGCAAAGGGCTTCTGAGGTCTCAGAAAATCCCAGAGTGAGGGGGACTACTTGAGTGGCCTAAACAAAAACCGTTTTTAAAGTTTTTCCCTTCTTAGTAGTCACGGTGGTTATTTTCATGCCCAAGTGTAGGATTTCTGTCACTTCTGGGGAGCCGGGCAGGTCTGGGAACTGGCCACGTCCCCCGGCACCCCGCGCTCGGGCTCTCAGCCACCACCCGGAGCTCGCCACGCCCTGGTTCGCACACCCCCACCTTCATCTCTGTCCCCATTCTTCCTCCTCCACCCCCGCAGCCCAGCCCCAGTGTCCCTTCCAGAGGTGGGGGTCAGGCACCCCTGCAGCTCTCCCCAGGCTGTGTGGGTCTCTAACTGCCCATCAGGAGTTACTGTCCCACTGGATTCGGAGTCCCTGAGCTGAGCGTGGGAACCAGGTGAGCCGGCCACCGACGTGTCCCCAGGGCCCAGCCCTGGGTCCAGCATGCTGTGTGCTCAGCAGAATTTGGCCGCAGCTCACGGCCTCCATGCTGATAGAGCACCCATCCACGCCCTCCTGGACCTGCGGGGCCCCTCCGCCCCCATCTCCCTGAGGGCACCGATGCCACCCTCCGCCCCACAACCGGCCCTCCTCCCAGGGGCCACCAGAGGGCGCCTGTGAGCCCCTCCTCGGCCCACAGCCCTCCAGGGCTCCTACCTTCCTGGGGTACAAGCCCAAGTACTCCCCACACAGTCCCTAATGCCCCACATGACCTGCTTTGTCCCCTCCCTGTCCTCCCCTCCTCCCTCTATCCCCCTAGCCCACTCTGCCCCAGACACACACACCGCCTCTGCTCTTCCGACACGCCAGGCCCTCCTGCCCCAGGACCTTTGCACGGGCTATTCCAGAATGCACTCTGCCAGATCTCTGCACAGTTCATTCCCTTCCTTTAGATCTTGCCTCGAATGTCACCACCTTAGTGAGGCCTCCTTTGAGCACCCTGTGTAAGGTTATGGCCCTCCATCGCCCCCTCCCCCAGCTCTATTTTTCCGGTGCCCTCATTACCAACTGCACGACGCATGCAGGTTTCCCTCACTATCCAGAAGTTGAGCGTTCCTGCAAAACCTTCCGACAGCCTAAATGGCATACAGCAAGGAAGCAACCACCATTAATTTACCTGGAAAACTTCTTAAACATTCCCAGACTCAAAAAATAACCTCTTAGGCTTTTCAGATACTTCAGAACACATCTCGCTAATGGATGTACAAAATGACGAGATAACGCACAGATGCTCACACAATTCAGAGCCCTGGAGACTGATTCATGGATGCCCAGTGTGGTCCTGGGGAAGGAGCCCAGTGGGGTGGAGTTCACTGCCGGGGTAGGGGAGAGGGGAGCATTGCCTCTGGGACAGCTCCCTGCAAAACCAGTGCATAAAAACAAAAATCCCCTTCAGGTTTCCTTCGGTTACCAAAAAGAGGTACTCACAGAGGCCTTTTGTAGGTTTTTACATGTTTGATTCGGGGGCTGGTGGGGGGGTACTTAGATATCACCCAGCACACAGTAGGTGCTCAATGGACACTTCTTGGCTGAATGCTTGCATTTTCAAGCTGACCTGCTGATATCAAGGCACCTCTTTGAGGGCAGGGACATTTGATTGCGTTCATCCCTCCCCTTTCTTAACATGCGTGGCACGGACTTATTTAACATTTCCTGAGCACCTACGATGCACCAGCTGTACAGTGGAAACAGACGACGGAAAGACTCCCTAGTTTACTGCTGATTGCCAGCATCTCCTGCTTCCCTCCCAGCAAGGACGCGACCACAGCTAGTTGTGCGAACCCTCCTCCCAAATCCCTGGGGCCCCCAAGCCCCTGCCCCCCCAGGTGCCCCATGTTCTTGGTCTTTAACCTTGGCTCTGTGATCTAGCCCGGCCCAGGGCCGCTGTCCACTGTGTGATCTTGGGTCACTTAACTTCTCTGAGGCTCCACTAAGAGCTACAGAAGACACTCCCCTGTGCGGTGGGGTCACCCTCCACCAGCCCCCTGCCCCTGGACGCCCTCTCCGCTCCCCTCCATCCTCTCAGCCCTGGGCTGTCCCCACTTGCTGACAAGAGCCCAGCGGACAGGCTCCCTCCCGCACGCATCCCCCTCCCCTCAGGTACAAACTCAGGGGCTCCCGCTCCTGGACCCCTCCGGCCAGTGCAGCAGCTCAGGGGGCACCTCCCCGCTCCCTGCCTGGACTCCTTAGCTGCCACTGCTGACTCCTCCTGTGCCCCAGACTTACGCAGTGGGGCTTCCCAGGCCTCGACAGGACATGCACCCCCAGTCTCCTGCCCACAGCCGTCTTGATTTCTCTCACAGACTGTCCCCACTGCTCCGCCACGGGACCCTCCGTCTGTACACCCACCCACCCACCTGTGCGTCCATCCATTTTCCCACCTGCTATGTTCCAGGCACAGTTCTAGGCCTGGGGGACATAGCGGTGAACACAAAAGGCAAAAAACTCCGTCCTAATGGAGTTTGCAGTCTCGGGGTGGGGGTGGGGTGGAGAAAGGCAAAATCACGTGAGAAGCAAAATCTATGATCTGCGTTATGTCAGAAGTCTTCATTTTCACAGGGAAAAGAGGAAGGCAGGGAGGCAGGGTTTGGAGTGGGGACGGTGGCTGTGCTTATAAATCACGTCTGCAGGAAGGCGGCTCCCAGAAGGTGAGGGTTGAAGGGCAAGAGGAAGGCGGATGCGGATGCGAGTATCTGCGGGGAGGAGCCTTAGTCAAGGAGGTGACCCCTGAGCCCGGACCTGGAGGAAGAGATTGAGGAGCCCTGCAGAGCTTTGGGAAAACAGCATCCCGGTAACAGGGATGGCTCATGCAAAGGCCCTGGGGCAGGACTGGCTTGGTGCGTTGGACAAAAGGCAAGGAGGCCTGTGTGTCTGGAGCAGAGTGGGTGAGACGGAGAGAGGGAGGCGAGGAGGGCAGGGAGGGGCAGGGCAGGTCATGCAGGGTCTTGGGGGCTGCAGAGAGGACTCTGGTCACTCTGGAACAGGGCCATCCCTGACACTGTGGGGGCGCTGAACAGCCTCCCTGGTCCCCACCCACTAGACGCTGGGAGCGCCCCCAGTTGTGACAACCACAGACGTCCTGAGCATCACCCAGTGTCCCCTGGGGGCACCACTGTCTCAGGTGAGAACCACTTTGCTAGATCCCTTCCTCTTCCTCACCTCCCCCACCAAGAGCTGCTGATTTGACCCTTTAACTATGTCTCCCCAGGACCTTCAGGTCAAAGCCAAGATTGCCGGCCTCTGCAGCCCTTCCCGGCCTCACCCCTGCTACCTTCCGGACTCTTCTCTCATTCCCTCCGCCGCCCTTCCCCCCCGGATCCACTTGTAACTCCCCAGACACGCAGCCTCCAGGCCTCAGGTGCCCGATCCTGGAATTCCAGCCCCTCCCCCATAGCCCTGCTCTCCCCAAATCACTGTAGAATACACATAGCATAACTTGACCGTCTTAACCATGTCTAAGCGCACACTCACCTGGTCCTGTGACCACCCCCACCCTCCGGCTCCAGAACCTTCCATCTCCCCCCACGGAGACTCTGTCCCCACAAAGCAGGGACACACCACCCCTGCCCCAGCCCCGGCCCCCACCACCTCCTCTCTGTCCGTGTGGACGGGACTCCTCTGGGGCCCTCCTGGGAGTGGGGTCCTGCGGGACGGGTCCTTCCGGGTCTGGTTCCTTTCGTTGCGTCCCGTGTCCTCGGGGTCCCTCCGCGTCATGGCAGGGCTGAGGGTCCCCCCCTTCCTAAGGCTGACCGTGTTCCCACGTGGGGACGGCCGCGCCCCGTGTATCGGTTCATCCATCGGCGGACACGGGCTGTTTTGCACGCGCGGCCGCCGCGAACTGTGCCGGGAACAGCCGTGGCAAACAGCGCTCGGAGACCTTCAGTCCTTCTGGGTCTGTGCGAGCTGTCGGCTCCTACGGCAACGGGTGTCCGTGTTTTGAGGAACTGCCAGACCCTCTTCCCCAGCACCGGCCCAGCGCGCGTCCCCAGCCGTGCGTGAGGGCTCTGGTCTGTCCACACCCTGGCGGTCACTCCTGTCTGCTCTGTTTTCAGACGCTGCCCCGGGGGGGGGCGGGCTGGCGCCTCCTTGTGCGGCTGGCACGCGTTCCCGCAGCACCTTCAACCCCAGCTCGTCCGCTCCGCCCGCCCCCCGCACACACCACCACCCCCAGGGCCCGCACAGACGTCTGTCCGACGCCCAGAGCCGTGGGCGCCCTCGGACACAGAGCGGGGGAGGTCGGGGGTGAAGAGAGGAGCCCGCAGCCCCGACCGTGCGTGGGCCTCGGGGCTGTCTCCTCCCCTCCCTGGGCCTCCATCTCCCACTGTGGTGAGGTTGCTCTGGCCCCCCCCCCCCAGCCGCCATGGGTGTCCCTCACCTGCTGCTTCCCCCGAGCAGAGGGCCGGGGACAAGAACGGCCTCTCCCAGCTTTCCCACGCTTACCCTGCCCGCGCCGCCGGGCAATCCACCATCCTCAGGAGGCCCTCAGAGGGGCTGGGGCAACGACAAGGCTGGCAGAAAGCTCTCTCTGCTCCAAGACCCTCTGTGCCTTAGCTACCCCATCTGGAAAAGGCAGATTCTGAGCTCCCTAAGGGGCCCTGTCTTTTCCCTGCTCACCGCCTTCAAGGGCTCCCACCTCATTCAGGGTAAAACCCACCATCCGAGCGTCCACAGGCCCACAGTCCCTCCCAGCGCAACTGGCCCTGACCCCTCCTCCCTCCCTCCCCTCACTGTCTCTGCTCCAGCCACATTGGCCTTCTCGCTTCTCCTCCGACAGGGCAAACTCATTCTGACCTCAGGGCCTTTGCATGTGCTGTTTCTGGTCCTGGAATGCCTTTCCCTTGGCTTCAGAACCACAGCTTCCTCATCTGTCATTCAGATGAGAGGCAAGAGAGGCAAGGTTCGCTGTCACCTCCAACACATCCTACTCGATCTCCTTCGTGGCAGCGCAGTCCAATCGAAACCTCACTGATTTGCGTCCCCATTTGTTACCAGTCCCTCCTCTGCCTGGGATTGCTTTGCATCCCCAGAGCCCAGCGCAGTGCCTGACACACAACAGAGACTTGACAGACAATCGTTGACCGTACGACCGCCTGGCCCTGTATCGAGGACCCCTACAACGCGAAGGACATTACTCAGACTCATTATACGAATCACATGACACAGGCGAACTCTAGTTTCTACAACCTAGTCTGGAAGACAGCTGTCAACATTGCTTCTCTTTTACAAACGAGGAAGCTGCGGCTCAGAAAAGGTGAGGTGGCTTGTCTAAGATCCCCCAGAAGCAACAAAGCAGAGACAGGAACAGAAACCAAGCCTGTCCGACTGCAAACCTGACGGGTCATCCCCACCCATCATGTGAGGAGGAAGGTGGGTGTTAGGTATCCATCGTCCACACACGCATCCACCCGTCCATCTGTCCATCCACCCACCCTCTGTCTACCCATCCGTCCTCCCATCCATCATCCATCCATCCATCCATCCATCTATCCGTCCATCCTCCATCCATCCATCATCTGTCCATCCATCTGTCTGTCCGTCCACCCATCCGTCCATCCATCCATCCATCCATCCATCATCTGTCCATCCATCCATCCGTCCGTCCACCCACCCGTCCATCCACCCACCATCTGTCTACCCATCCGTCCTTCCATCCATCATCTGTCCATCCATCTATCCGTCCATCATCCATCCATCCATCATCTGTCCATCCATCTGTCTGTCCGTCCACCCATCCGTCCATCCATCCATCCATCCATCCATCATCTGTCCATCCATCCATCCGTCCGTCCACCCACCCGTCCATCCACCCACCATCTGTCTACCCATCCGTCCTTCCATCCATCATCTGTCCATCCATCTATCCGTCCATCCTCCATCCATCCATCATCTGTCCATCCATCTGTCTGTCCGTCCACCCATCCGTCCATCCATCCATCCATCCATCCATCATCTGTCCATCCATCCATCCGTCCGTCCACCCACCCGTCCATCCACCCACCATCTGTCTACCCATCCGTCCTTCCATCCATCATCTGTCCATCCATCTATCCGTCCATCATCCATCCATCCATCATCTGTCCATCCATCCATCCACTCACTCATCATCTGTCTATCCATCTGTCCTTCCATCCATCATCTGTCCGTCCATCCGCCCATCCACCCACACACCCATCCATCAGTCCATTCCGGCTTCCACTCTCCTACCTGTTCTTTCACCTCCCGATCCGCTCATACATCCGCCAACACATCGCCACCCATCCACGCACGCGTCCATCCACGCCGGGGCCGGTCTACTCGCTGACCCGTCCGTCTATCCGGATCGCAGGTGGCCTACCCGCCCGGGCCGCCCGCTCCCCACCGGCCCATCCTCTCACTCCGCCGCGCCCTCATCCATCCACATGTTCACTTCCAAACGGCAAATGAGACACAGTCCTTGCCCTCCTAGGGCATAGGTATCAGTGACGACCCCCAGGACCCCAGGCCAACAGGACGTTGCCAGGTCGGTGTCTTCCAAACCTAGTAGCCCCTTCCTCTGGCACTGGTTGCCTTTGGCCCAAGGACCGCCAGCCTCCCTCGACGACCTTTACCCTGAGTCTAACCCTCCACACTCACACCTCTGTCCCTGCCGCCTTCCCTCCTCTTCCACAGTGGGCCAAGCCTCGGTCCGGGAGGTTGCGACGCCCGATACATTGCTGTGTGACTCGGGGCTGAGTGCCACTGCCCTCCGAGCCCCCGTTCCTCACGTGACCCGTGGGGGGGAGGGGAGCTTGATTTTTCTGAGGACACGAGTCTGCTTCTTTGCACTCCTCGGCCCCCACAGTGCGGGTCCGCCCCAAGGGGAAGCTTCCTCTCTTTTCATCCAGGTGTGCAGGAAGTCAGCGTATCCTGAATGAGGCTGTGTGTGAGGCCAGGAAGAGGCCGGCTATGGCAGGTAAAGACACATGAAGCGCCCTTTCCACACAAGTCCGACTTCCTCCCCTGCTCTACGTTTGTCCATGGCTCCCCAGTGCCCTCCGTCTGGGCTCACGGGCCCTGCAGGCCTTGCTACTCTCTGGCCTCGTCTCCCACGCCTCACCTAATGCTTTCTGTGCTCCACACGCCCAGGCCCCTGTAAGCCCGGCTGCCTCTGCCCACAGGCACGAGGGCAGGGACGGCCGCCCAGCGCACCCTCTGCTGTGTCTCACGCGCATCGCTGGGCCTGGGACACAGTAAGCGCTTCTGTGAATGAACAAATGAGATGTTTCCGCACCGCACCAACTCCTATTCGTCTTTCAAAGACCCTAAAGCCCACAGCAGAGCCCCCGATTCCCTGTCCCGTCCCCCCACGCTGCCTCCCTGTCTCTGCCCCGGCCCTGACCATCGGCTCTAGACGCTCACGGCCAGCTCTGTCCTGGCATCAGAGGGCCTTCATCCTGCCTCACCCAGGACGAGACAAGGCCCCGGAGGTTTTCAGGAAGTGTTGGCTGGATGAATGAATGAATGAATGAATGCACAGGCACCTGAGTGAGTGCGGCCTTCCTGAGCGTCCCTGACGGCCAGGTTCTCATCTGCCAGGGTCAGGGGTGAGAGAGAAAGACATGAGCCCGTGCCAGACCCAGCTCCTGGGCCCACCCCCAATGCCAGAGCCTCTCAGAAGAGCCCTGCCAGGTAAGTCCCATGTCAGAAGGGGAAGCTGAGACTCCGAGGACCCCTTCCTGCTTTCCCTGCCAGGGCAAAACCTCCGCCCCTCTCCCACCAGAAGTTTCCAGAGTTAACACTGCTCTGGGCCTTTACACATGCTGTTGTCTGTGCCAGGAACACCTGTCCCCTTCAACAGATCCTTCTCACCCTACAGGTGTCAGCTGGTTCACATGATGAGCCCAGCCTGGTGCCAAAAGGCTTAACTGCCTACCATTCTGGTCCTCAGCATCCCCGCCCTCTGAGGTGGGGAGGCCCGCAGCTCTCCCCTTCCTGTAGGGGACAACATCGTCTGCCAGTAAGATGCACGGAAACCAGACTCATCTCAATGCCAAACTTGGAATGGCTCGTTCACACTGACCACCTCCTCCAGGAAGCCCTCCTGGTCTCCATACCTGCAGGAACCAGGGCTCCTCTGGTTTCTCCCTGGAGGCGCGTGTTTCCACCATCACAACCCTAACAGCAATGCCTTTGACCTCCTCGGTCCTCACTGTGTCCTCCTGCCAGGCTGGGATCTGAAGGCAGGTCAGGTCTTGGGGGACATTTCTATCTGTGTTGTTCGACTTCGTATCCTGGGTCTAGAACGGGGCCCGGTGCTCAGTAAATGTTGGTTATATGGGTCGATGGAGACGTGGGTCTCATTCACTCCATCGTGAATCCCAAACCGATTCCTGTTCCCCCAGATTCCCACGTCCCCACAAACGCGGCACACAGTAGGTGCTCAGTCAAGGCTCTCTGCCTGAAGGAGGGCAGAAGTGATGCCACAGTCACAGCCTGGAAGGCCCCCAGGGCCTCCTAAAAGCCTGTTAAATCAGGGAAGGATGGGCGGCTGGGGAAACTGAGTCACGGAGGCAGGGCATGCCTAGCCCGGACTCGGGCCCCCCCGCAACCCCCATGTGCCCTCTCAGCTCGCCATGTCCTCCCTCGGGGGCCCCCGCCAGGCAGCCCTCCGTCTCCCGTCTCCCGTCTCCCGGGGCTGGGCTCTCACGCCTCAGAGCTCGGCGTGCTCCAGCCGCCCCTCCTGCCGCCAGCCCAGCAGCTGGTGCTCCCATGGAAACCACAGGCCTCCACCGGGCCCCCCACCTGCAGCGGCCCCCCTCTCGCAACCTCCGCTTTAAGACAAATATTGTCATTAAAATGCAAATGCATATACGATTACCATAAATGGGGGGCTGGAGGCGGCCGAGCCCCTATGGCGGGCTGGGGCCAGGGTAGGCACGGATGCTTGGCCCCCCTCGGGAGAGAGGGACCGCGTGGCCACACCAGGCACCTCCGTGAGTCCCCTCTGAGGGCGCCGTCCCCTGGCTGGGACCTGGTGGGGGGACATGGGGACACTGGCCCGTGGGAGACCCCCACCCGCCCACCCCGCTCCTGGCCTGAGCTCTTGGTGAGGCACAGGTCTGAGTGGAGAAGCGGCCTTGCTCCCTCCACGCTGCCCCTTCTCCTTGGTTCTCCCTGCCTCCCCCTGCCTCTCCCTGGCTGTGTGTGGGGAGGGGTCCTCCCCTGCCCCTGTTCCTCTCAGTCTCTGTGTCTCCTTCTCTCCTTCTGCTCTGAGTCTCTCTCTGTCTCTCCTTCTGTCTCTGAATCTCTGTTTTTCTGTCTCTCTGTCTCCATCCCTTTCTCTCTTAAAAACAAAACAAGCCAGCGCCCAAGGGCCTGCCCTCTTTCTGAGGACTGTATCCTTCCCATCCTCCCCCGACCCCCTACCCTGCCACATTCCCAGAGCCCAGGGCCTGGCTGGACCATCCCCTGGTCTCAGCGGGGGACCCAGCACACGGTCCCTGAGGCATCCGGGTGCCTCCCGTCACAGCCCCTTCCCACCCAACACCATCTTGGAGGGCCCTGACTTGGCTTGGGGGGACCTGTCACCCCTCCATCACACAGACAGACTTTTGTGTTCCCTGGGCTGGAGGGAGACGGGGGTGGGGGGGGACAGCGGGGGACCCAGCTCCCGGCCCCTGCGAGCCTCAGTTTCCCTTCCACGTGAAAGGCGCTGATGCTCACAGCCCACCTCAGGGGTGACCCCTTCCGCGGGCGCTGAACCGGCCTGGGCGTGACAGTTAAGGATGAGATGACCCATAGAAGGAGGGTGACGAGGACAACGCTGGGTGGCCCTTGCTGCATGGGGAGCGGTGGCACGGGGACCCACCTCACCCTCTCTGGCCCTCCTGCGTCCCTGCTGCCCCTCGTCATGGGATCCCCCAGCATTCAGGAGCCCAGAAGGCTGGGGGGGGTCCCCTCCCTTCTCCCCCGCTACGACCACACCCCCAAGCCCACTCCTCTCAGCAGGACAGCAGGTGTCCTGTGCCCTGTTGGTTCCCCAGAACGAAACCAGATCACCCCCATTTCCCATTCATCATTCCACCTCCCTTTGGCTGAGACCCAGAGAGGGGCAGCCACGGGCCACAGGTCCCACAGCAGAGCCCCAAACGCGGTGGGTCCTCGAGACCCCCTCACCTCCAGCTTGCCCCCCCCAGCCCCTTCCCACAGGTGAGGCCCAGCCAGGCCCAGCACAGGTGGGATCAGGAAAGAGATTCATCCTTGACCCGCGGGCGTCGGGGAGTGGATGTGAGGACAGGTCCCCTGCCCTAGCCACAGGCCCTCCATCCAGGACCCCTGGGACGTGGAGGGTAACAGGCAGGTGTCTGTCAGGGGACACACTGTTGCCTAATTTTCCCCCACCTGAGAAGGCCCCTGAGGTGTCCCTAATCCAAGAATTTCCAGTCAGAAAAACATAACCGCACATTCAAGGGGCCTTGCTCTGTGACAGTGGGGGAAACCGAGGCTCTGGCCACAGTCGCTCTTTTCTTGCTGGCCAGGGGGCGGGGGGGGGGCACCAGGGGAGACTTAAAAAATGAGGAAAGGGGAAAGAAAGGAAGGATCACCCCGTGTGGCCATCTCCAGCCCTCTGTGGGCTTCCTCGATCCAGAGCTCACCGACAGCCTTTCAGCCCAACATTCGGGGGCCGTGCGGACACCCCCTCCAGTCTCCATCAGAATCTTTCTAGAAATGGGCCCTCCAGGCATACTCAGGGTAGGGGCTTGAGGAAAGAGCCCTCACGCAGCCGTGGACCCCTGAGCGTGACTCATGGAGGAATGGAAACCCCCACCCTGCTAGTTCACGTAGAAGAATTGGATTTTCCAAGCCCGATATTTTTTTCTTTTCTTTTCTTTGCTTTCTTTCTTTCTTTCTTTCTTTCTTTTTTTTTTTTGGTGATGGTTGGATTTGAAAAAAGGTGGGGGATGGGATGGGTTTCTTTTCTCCCCTAAGATACCAGCTGGAGGGTCTAGCTACAGTGACGGGCCCTCGCTCCACCCCACCGGACTCTCCCCATGGCCTGCCCGGCCCGATCCATCCATCCATCCATCCATCCATCCATCCATCCAACAAACACGTATCCACGCTTCCCATGCCTGCAACAGAGAGGAGGACAGAGACAAGCAGGGTCGGAAATAGGTCATGGGTCCTGGCCCATCCCCAAGGCACCTCCAGGGTCTTGTCAAGGGTGTGCACAAAGCCTACACCGTCCCCACCCTGGGTCGCCAACATCTTCACAGGAGAGCCGTCAAAGCTACCGTAATTCAGACAGCGGGCCCATGATTGGAGCCCAGGGCTGGGGCCCCAGTCCCCGGGCCCCTCCCCCTCGCACCCCATCGGAAAGAGAGTCAGGTGGGAAGGAGGTGGGCAGGCCTCCCCACCCCTCCTGCCTCCCCCACTGGGCTCCCAGGTCGCCCACGCCTCCCTGTCCACCCTGGGATCTGGGCTCTGCCAGATGGACGGTCCAGGCTCATCGTCTTTGGCCTCAGACCTCAACACATTGCTAACAGGCTAGGCCAGTTTTAACTTGAGCCAAAGGTGGAGGCAGGGAGGGGGAGGGCAGAGAAATGGAGGGGGGACACTGATCCAAACAGAGAGGATGGGCAGGGGGAGGGCACACCATAGCGTTTTAACCACCCAAGGCTGGGGAGGCTGGCGCCCCAGCACCCCCACCCCCGCTTCACTCAGCTCCTGATACCCCCACCCCGCTTTCTTTGTAGTTACCGATTAGCCCGGGGTCCTGGGCATCCGTGTTCCCTGCGGCTGGCCGGACCTGCCCCACTGGCCTGGCTTTGTGAAAATGACCAAAGCAATGGAGTCCAGAGGTGCAAACTTTCCCGACGGGGCCTGGGGAGGCCCAATGAATGGGGTGGGGGGGGCGAGGAGGGGGGGGCGATGTTCAGGCAGCTGCCCCAGCAAAGGGGCAGGAAAGAGTGGATGAGGGAGGGAGGAAGGGGTGGGGGTCCAGGGGGAATGGGAGGGAGAGGCAGAGAGAGAGAGAGAGAGAGAAGGATGTTGGGGGGGGGAGAGGATGGGAGGTAGAGGGAGATGGAGAGGAGAGAAAAGGAAAGAGAGAGGGAGAGGGAGAGAGAGGATGCCGGAAGGTGGGGAGGGAGGGAGAGGGGGCGGAGGAGGGGAGGGGGCCAGCTCGAATCTGTCAGCTGCACCCCCAGAGGGGGGAGGAGGGGTGGGTGGAAAAGGGGGGGGGAATGATGCCGTGGCAGAGGCGAGCAGAGGGAGGAGGTGAGGAGAGGAGGGCTGGGGGAGAGAAGATGCCGGAAGGTGGGGTGGGGAGGCCGACGGAGGGGAGGGGGAGGGAGGGGAGGGGAGGGAGGGGGCCGGGGCGCCCACCTTTGTGCATGCCCGTGTAGGGGTCTTTGAGCACCGTGAGCTCGTAGATGCGGCCGAACTGCTCGAAGAGCGGCTTGAGGTCCTTCTCGTCCAGGTTGCGCGGGATCTGGCCCACGAAGAGCTTGATGGCGTCCAGGTCCTTCATGCCGTCGGGCTGCCCCCCGGGGGGCTCGGGCCCGCTGCTGCCCACGGGCGAGGGCCGCGTCTGCAGGAGCTGCTGCTGCTGCCGGCGCGCCTCGCTCTCCGTCAGGCGGGCCATGGCGGGCGCAGGCGGGCGGCGGGCGCGGGACCGAGCCGGCGGCGGCGGCGGCGGCGGCGGCGGCGGGCGGCGGGCGGACTCGCAGCTGGAGCGACGGACGCCGCCTCCCGCCTCCCTCCCGCCCGGTCCCCGCGCCCTCCTCCCTCCTCCGCGCGCCCGCTCGCTCCAGCATCAGGACCACAAAAGGGCGGCTCCGCAGCGGCCCCTGGCGGCCGGAGCGCGCCTCGCCGCGGCGGCGCCCCCCGCCCCCCGCCCCCCGCGTGCCGGGCGCCCCGCGCGGGCGGGGACACCGAGGGCAGGGCGGACCCGGCTTCCAGGGCGCCGCTCCTCCCGCCGCCGAGGACAGGAAAAACCACTCAGCGTGGCGCGCAGCTCTCCAGGGTGCCTGCCTGGCCTTGACCGGGCCGTCCTTGGCCCTTCTGAGCCTGTAGCAGTACAGGAGGTACTGATAGGACCAGCGACAAAACCCAGAAGGAAGCCTCTGCTCACACCGTGTGCCGGGCACGGTGCTCAGTGCCTTCAGGTTTATAACTCACTGGGTAGAAAGAGCCATCCTCGCCCCGGGTTTCGGCGGCAAAACCCGTGCGCGCACAAACACTCAACACAAAAACAGAAAACAAACAAACGAAAAGAGACTGCAACCCTGTGTCCCCACCAACAGCAACCAGAACTAACGCTCTTTCTGACACTTGCTATGTGCACGCACCATTCAAAATAGATCAAACGATGTTGACCCATTGGGTCCAACTGCTCAGAGATTATCCTGTTATCCTACCTTAAAACTCTCCAAAGATGTCCCCAAATTAAAGCCCGAATCCTCCCCAAAGCCCCTGTAGGGCCTGACCCCTCCACTCCCTGCTCTCCCACCTCCCTCTCTTCCCCTCCCTTACTCCGCCCCAGTCACACGGGTCTCCTCTCTTCCTCCAGCACACCATGTACGTTCTGCCCCAGGGCCTTTGCATGGGCTGTGCCATTTTCCTGGAATGCCATCTCCCATGGCATGGTGCATGGCGGGCTCACTCGTTGGATCCTCACCACTTTCCCTATCCGTCTTATCTAAAATCACTCAGCCATCATCATCTCCTTTCTCTGGCTTGCTTTTTCCTCCATGGCATGCATACCCCTTTTAACTTAATTCTAATGTGCTACACACTTCTTTACTAATTAACCATATAGCTCTTTCCAGGTGTCAGACTTTATGCTAGGTGCCCAACACGTAGGGACTCATCCAATCCACACAACCCCCTGGGTGGGTGCAAATAAACAGACGCTTACAGACGTGTTTGGTCAGTGAAGCGTGGGATACTTGATCTTGGGATCATGAGTTCAAGTCCCATGTTGAGGGTAGAGATTACGTTAAAAAAAAAATCTTTAAAAAACACTTAATGCAGGGGATCCTGGGTGGCTCAGTTGGTTAAGCATCTGACTCTTGGTCTCGACTCAGGTCATGATCTTAGGGTCCTGGGATAGAGACCCACGTCGGGCTCTGTGCCCGGCTTGAAATTCTCTCTCCCTCTGCCCTCCTCCTGCTTGTGAGCTCTCTCTAGAGTGAATACATAAATCTTTTTTAAAAGCCTTTCTAAAAAAATAAATAAAAAGCACTTAAGGTGCTATTTAAAAGATCAAAATGCAAAAAATTACAATGAACAGGATACCATAATTTTTGAAAAGATTTTATTTATTTTTTTGATAAAGATCACAAGTAGGCAGAGAGGGGGGGGGGCAGCTGGCTCCCTGCTGAGCAGAGAGCCCGATGCGGGACTCGATCCCAGGACCCTGGGATCATGACCTGAGCTGAAGGCAGAGGCTTTAACCCACTGAGTCACCCAGGCGCCCCCAGGATACCATAATTTTAAATAAACACAGAATTAGTATTACTGAGTTTTCTCATTGCTCAGCATGGCACTGTTACTGGTCCTGGTTTTAATTTTTAATTTGTTTTATTTTTATTTTAAATTAAAAATTCTGTTTTAAAACAAAGACAGGACCCGTCACAATGCCAAGGTGAGCCAAAACGGAAACTCGGGATCACTGGTTCTATTTAAAGGGTTGACATTTTGTTCAATTATGGATTTGCTGGTCATCCGTGTAGACTTTTTAAAATTGCATTAAAATAATCTTTATCTTGATGACTGGGTTTTTTGGAGCCCCCCTCCCCCGCCCCCACGCTTAAGCTTTTTCCCCGCGTGAGCTCACCCTGGTCCCTCCAGCACAATCCTCAGAGCAACCAAATGTAGGAGGGGGGTACTGTTTCTATACCCACTCTACAGAGGGGGAAACTGAGGCTCAGAAAGGTCCAGTCACACAGAGAGGACTGGGATTTGAGCACAGCCAGCTGACTCTGGAGCCCACCCGCTTCCCACGATCCCACACCATCTCCTTCACCCTAAGGGTGGCTAAGCCTTGCTTTCCTCATTTGCCAAGTGACACCAAGGAGTGAACAGGGGGCTGTCCCTGCATGGATCCCGTGAGCTAACTGGTGAGGCTTCATGTAGTGCCTGGGACATTCTTAGCACTCAGGGAACGGCTGTTTTCATAATCATCGCCAGTAGCCCCTGTTCAACCGCAGACAGAAGCAGGACGTCAGGGACGGGGCAGGACATCAGGGTTGGCTGAGAGGCAGAGGTGGGGTGGGGTGGGGTGGCGGTGAGTCAGGGGTCCTCCTACGGCATCCCACCCCTCGGCCCTGCCCAGCCCCTGGTTCTCGGCTCAGCCCTAGGACCGGCTGGTGGAGCGGGGCTGGAGACAGGTTCTGTCTCCATGGAGACCAGAGCGCGGCGCCCGAAGCCCTGCGGGCCTCTGATGTGCCAGGAGAGTTGGTAAAAAGGACAAAAATTAAACCCAGCAGGCACCCTGTGAGCTAAAGATGCATTTTCCTCTTGCTTCTACCCACAATGAACTGGTGTGGGGAGGGAAGGGGCTGGAGAGAGCCCAGACCAGCTCCCGGCCGGCCCTGGGGAGCTTAAACTCAGCCACCCACCTTCCGAGACACGCGCGCCCCCAGAGTTCACCCCCTTCCCGGGGCGGACGCAGCTCAGCCCCGGGCAGGGCGGGAAGAGCAGCCGGTGCGTCTGCAGTCCCCACGGCCGCTTCTCTGACTTGCTTCCAGCCGCGGTGCAGGGGGAACGTGGTCGCCATCGGCGTCATGGCAGGGGTCCCGCCGGTGGGGACAACACTGGGGAAGCATCACAGGAGCACAGCCTGCCGCGGGGGGGGGGGGGAGCTCCCAGCAAATCCCTCGGCTCGCTTGTCTTCAGGGCCCGTCCACGCCGCGGCCAGTGTCTCTTCCACCAGGAGGATGGACACATTGTGGATGCCTGGGCTGCTGGGAGCGTGGGTATCTGTTCAAGTCCCTGCAATCAGCTTTTTTAGAAGATTCTATTTGTTTGTTTGTTTAGAGAGCGAGCGGAGGAGGGAGCACGGGGAGGGCAGGGGGAGGGCGGGAGAGCATCTCAAGCAGACGCCCCGCAGAGCGTGGAGCCCGATGCCGGGCGCGATCTCACGAGCCTGAGATCGTCATCTGAATCGAAACCAAGCGCTGGACAGCCCAACCGAATGAGCCACCCAGTGTCTCTCACCAGCTCTTTAAATACAAACCAAAACAAAGCAAACTTACATAAATTGATCTTAAAGGCTGGGGCGCCTGGGGGACTCAGCGGGTGAAGCCTCTGCCTTCGGCTCAGGTCATGATCTCAGGGTGCTGCGTTCGAGCCCCGCAGCGGGCTCCCTGTGCAGCGGGGAGACTGCTTCTCCCTCTGCCCCTCCCTCTGCTTGTGCTCGCTCTCTCTCCCAACAAATGAAAAAACCTTTACAAAATTCATCTTGAAGGCAAAACTACGTTGCTGCCTTAAAAGGGAATGAGGTTGAGCAGATCTATGAGATATTAGAAAACTATACTCATCCGTGGGTTTATTTTATTTTATCCGTGGGTTTATTTTTATTTATTTTTTTAAAAGATTTTATTTATTTATTTGACAGAGATCACAAGCAGGCAGAGGCAGGCAGAGAGAGAGGGCGAAGCAGGCTCCCTGCTGAGCAGAGAGCCCGATGTGGGGCTCGATCCCAGGACCCTGGGACCATGACCTGAGCTGAAGGCAGAGACTTTAACTCACTGAGCCACCCAGGCGCCCCTCATCTATGGGTTTAAACAGGACGGGGATGCTCTTGCTCCTGGTTCAGAAGGGCGACCAGCAGGCATCAGAGGCACGAAAGACCCACTGGCTCCTGAGAGACTTTCTCCTGACTTCAGCGGAACGGCCGTGAGCTGGAAGTTCTCACACTAGAGTCTTTCCATCAGCCCCGCCCCCCATCACGGTTGGAGTCCCACCTTTTGGGAAACCCCGGTTGAGGGGACAGTGCTCTAAGCCTAGCGGAAGGTGCTCTGTGCTGTGTGGCCTTGGGTGACGCCCTGTGCTCTCTGTGCCCCGCGGCATCATCCGTACGCTGTGGGGAGGGGCAGGGACGGTCCTGCCCAGCGGAGCTATGAGGCTCCCGTGATACCGGGGACGGGCAGTGGACTCAGCCCCAGCCCCAAAATAACCCTCAACCTCGAAATAACCAAGAAACACCGAGTTTTTAGACTCTCTTCAAACTCACTTAAATCCCAGTTCTTGCCCCCAGTCCTTCCCCTGGCTGGCGGGAAGCCCTGGGGACGGACATTCTTGTGTCAAGACCTCCTCGTCGGGACGCCCGGGTGGCTCAGTGAGTTAAGCCACGGCCTTAGGCTCAGGTCATGATCCCACGGTCCTGAGATTGAGCCCCGCATCCGGTCCTTGCTCAGCATGGAGCCTGCTTCCCCCCCTGCCTCTGCCTGCTTGTGCTCTCTCTCTCTCATTCTCTCTTTGACAAATAAAATCTTTAAAAAAAAAAAAACCTCCTCGTCCCCAAACATGCAGGAGGTGGCCCTGAGCACTGCCCCCAGCCCCTGCGTGGACCCTGAGAACTCCCCCACGTCGGATTCGGGACCCGTCACTCAGCACCCAGCAGCGTGCACTTTGCAAACCGTAAGGAGACGTCAAGAGGGGGCTGGAAGGCGCCGCAGTAGCTTTCTAAGGGGCGGAGAGCAAAGCCCACAGGAAAACCCCGATGCCAGGCAGGAGGGGGACACCTGCTCACCTTGCATCAGCTGGCCAGGGCCGCGTGGCCGCCTACGGCAGACTCAGTGGCCGGAAACACGTTCACGGTCTCACGGCTTCCCTGGGCCAGTCCCTGGAGCACAGCGAGCCCCTGGGCGCTCTTCCGAGTCTCACGAAGCTGCAGTCGAGCGGGTCGGCCGGGCGGCGTTCGGAACGGGAGACCCTCGTCCAAGCTCCGGGGCTGCCGTTCCCACTGAGTCGCCCAGCTGCGTCCTCACCACGCGGCCCCCTCTCCGGGCAGCGCCGGGGCCAGCAGGCGACGCGCAGAGAATGTCCATGTGCCCATCTGCGCATCCTGCCGGCAGTGTGGAGCCGGAGCCTGCTGAGGCCTGGGGCTCTGCATTCCCAACGAGCCTCCAGGGAGAGGCCTCAGGCCTGGGGCGATATCTGCGCTGTTCCCGTCTGGACTTTTCACCGGATGTGGGCATGAAGAGGGCTGAGCCCCAGGAGGAGGAATGAGAAATGGCTCCTTGTCCTTTCTGGGTACCTGCCCAGCCCCGTCCCCGTCCCCTGCTGCCAACATCCCGGCTTTCTGCTGGTGGGGAAATAGCCAGTCCGCAGGCAGGGGCACGGCGTGCGGGTGACAGGCAGCCTCACCTTGTCCCGTTGGACCCCAATGCCCTTCGGTCCCGCCCCCTCCACACCCCCAGCACCCCCAACCCCCCCCCCAGTGGGCCACAGACCCTGGGTCCAGGGGTGGCCACTTGCCGCACCGGGCCGCTGAATTCTCCCGCTGGGAATCTGAGTGTGAGAGCAGGAGGAGCCCTTTATGGGGCCGCGCGCGCGCTGGGCTGAACCTGGGAGTCATCGATGTTGGGTTGGTTTGTTTTTCTTTTTTTCCAAGTCAGAATGAGAAAGATGGATAATAAACTCTCTTTTCTGAATGAGCCTGCCCCAGTGTGTTCCTGGACTGGTCATCGGAACCACGCGGCTCGGAACCGTAGGATCCTGTGCCTGCAAGGGTCCACGACGGCAAATCCGATGCGGCTGCTGGGGGGTGGAGGTGGGGACAGGGCGTCCCTTGGGGTGATGGAAGATTCTGGAATTAGGGCTGAGGGAGGCGCGACTCTGTGAGTATACTACACACCACTGCGATGTACCCTTGACATGGGTGAATTTTACGGTCGGTGATTCGGTCTTTATGACACCGTTTTGTTTTGAATTTAACCTAAAAGCCAGCCCTGTCTCCCATTTGCCGTTTGACCTCAGGGCAAGACACTCCCCGGGCTTGAATTTCTCTTTTGTCCTCTGTAAACTGGAAACACAAGTGGGCATTTAATCCAGCAGGTAAACGTAGGAGGGACGGAGGGAGAAGCGACCCGGCTTGTCAGCCATCAGAGGATCTCGGTTTCGGGCGGGCATCCCCAGCAGCTGGGTCCTTGGAGGGGCACGGCCCCCCCCATTGCCTGGCCACAAAGGGGACGACGGTTACTCCCCGGTGAGGAAATCCCAGATGCCACATCATCCCCGCCGTCGCGGTTCATGCCCTGGGAATGACACGGCATCTGGGCTGCGGACTCGCCCCCACAGAAGCTGACCCCAATCGTGTGGGCACACCGGGACACTCAGCCTGTGGTCACTGTACATTGTACCTGGCCAGGACCCCTAAAAGGGTCCTGATCGTAAGACACAAAGACAGGGGAACATTCCAGGGTAGAGGAGTGTAAAGAGACAAGACCCAGAACGCAGACGTGATTCGGAACGTTCTTTCCCACGGAGGACGCTGCTGGGGACAACCACCAGCGCTTGTCTGTCATTAATCTGTGTCCACTTCTTGAGCTGGGCGAGGGCTCTGTGAGGAGGGAGGCGCGCCCTGCAGTGAAGGAAATGCCCCGGGACAAATTTAGGAGTGAACCCGGTGGGGACAGACAGGGAAAGGGAAAAAGGGACGACACAGAGGTGACACGTTCGCGTTCCCAGAGCACACGAAGAGGTTAAAGAGCTCTTCGTGGCATTCCCGGAACGTTTCCTGAATCTGAAATTATGGCCAAATAACAAATTAGGAAACAGGGTTTTTTCTTAAAGCCCCGGGTGGCGTCCCCATCTGTCCCTCGAGAGCCCGCCTGGTTTGAGCCCCTCTCCCTGCTCCTCCCGGAGGTCTCCGGTCTGGGGGCAGGTGCCAGGCGTGGACGCAGGATGCCCCTTGTGTCCTGGGCCACCGGTGGAGACATTTCTGCGCCCCCTTGGAGCCACGCGTCCTTGAGCGACCCCTGCCACCCCTCCTGGAGGGATCAGAGCGGCTCTCGGAAGCCAGGAGTGTGTGTTCTTGCCAAAGGACCAGAGGTCCACTCTGCTCTCTGGCAGTGGCCGGTCCCTCCACAATGAAAGAGAGGAAAACCGGAGCGCAGATGGGGGATCACAGGCTGTTCCTGGAAAGAGCTGGGTGGCAAACATTTTGGGTTTGGCAGGGCACAGGGTCCCTACTGCTCAGCTCACCAGCAGCTGCAGGGGAGACATAACCAGGTGGGCGGGCCACGTGCCAATAAAACTTTATTTAGAACCACAAGCAGCAGGCTGGACCAGGCCTGGGGCCCTCCCGCTGCTCCGAAAGGCCCCTGTGAAGGACTGTGTGGCGGAAGTTGGGGAAAGCTGTGTGTCCGTCAGCAGGAAATTGGGTGAGTAACTCCAGGCACCTTCTGGGGACAGAATACCATTCGGTGGCAGAAAGGGTGGTGTATATAAGGAAAACTATAAAAGCCAAGTTAATACAAACCGAGGACAGTATGATGTTTATGCAAAATGTTTAAACCATACACAGAATAGTCCTGAATACGGTCCGTGTGTTCCTAAGGATGAATGTAAAAACGGTCTTTTAAATATTTATTTTATTTCTTTATAATTTTTAAAATATTTTATTTATTTGACAGACAGAGATCACCAGCGGGCAGAGAGGCAGGCAGAGAGAGAGGAGGAAGCAGGCTCCCTGCAGAGCAGAGAGCCTGACGCGGGGCTCGATCCCAGGATCCTGAGATCATGACCTGAGCTGAAGGCAGAGGCTTTAACCCACTGAGCCACCCAGGCACCCCTAAATTTTTATTTTTAAAAAAACACGTTAAGTCCTCTCGACCCGCAACGTGGGCCTCAAGCTTACAACCCCGAGATCAAGAGACCCACGCCCCACCGGCTGAGCCAGCCAGACACCCCTAAAAGTGTTTTTAAACAACAAAAAAGGGGCCCCTGGTCCCTTTTCAGTCGGTTCGGTGTCCAATTCTTGATCTCAGCTCAGGTCTTGATCTTAAGGTCATGAGTTCAAGCCCCACACTGGAGAGTATGGGGGGAAAAAAAGGAACAGAAAAGACAGAGATGGAGAACAGTGTCTCTGGGGAGAGAGAGAGGGGGGGTCTGGAAGGAAGCTCACTTTTGTTTTATCGCCTTAAAACACAGACCCCTGGGGAGAGGTCAAAGCCACCCCCTTGGGGTCCTCATGGAGGCCAAGGGGCCCTTGCTGGAGCACACCTTGGCCCAAGTCATTGGCTGCCGCTGCCCAGGGCTGATGACATTGAAGTTGAAGCTTACCGGCCCTCATCTTCCTAACTGTCCAGGAGCCACTGACCTTTCCAAATGCAAGTCAGGCCACATGGCTCCTCCCCTTGGCCTACCTCCTCCCCACAGTTCCCCATCACATTGGGTGAGAGGCAAACGCCCTGCCAGTTCCCGCCAGCCACTGCGTGGCCCTCCCCTCTCCCGACTCCCTCTCTCCCTATGGCTCACTTGGCTCCAGCTAAACCCACGAGGCACAGTCCTGCCCCAGGGCCTTTGCACAGGCTATGCCCAATGCTTAGACCACTATCCCTAATTTCCACATGGCTTAATCCCTGTCATTCCAATTTCACTCAAAAGCCTCCTGAAAGAATCTCACTGTCCACACCCCATCTGTTTTCACTTGCTCCCCGTCTCCCCCAGTGGACAGTGAGGCCCCCCCACGTATCCCCAGGCCCAGCATGGCCCCTGGCATGGGGCAGGGGGAGGCAAAGGGCAGCAAGGCAACAACTGTTCGAGTGTGACTGGGCCGTTGCCCGCCCCGGGGTGTTGACGGAACCGCGTGTTCTCGCAGGACACGACACCCCCACACGCATGCCTCTCGCGACACGCCCGCCTCGCCTGCAAAACGCCGTCTCGGTCCAAACGTGGGTTTGGACGGCGTGGGGCCACCTGTCCCGGACCTTTTACAGGACGGCCCGGGGATGGTTTCCTCCTCCTGACTGGTTTGGTAACTCTCTCTAGCTGCTTCAGGGACCCGGCAGGTCACACACGGGCCGACCGACGGCTCGTGCCACGGCGAAGGCGGACTCGGGCTCTGGACAGCCAGTGCGAAGGCTCAGCCGTACCCAGAACCACGCGGGAGCCCTGCTCTCCAGATGAGATCCCGCACACCCACCGGCGCTGAGCAGCCGGACGGAAAAAGCCCAGCCGGGGTCCCCGGTGGCTTGTTTTCCTGGCGTCAGTCAGTCAGGGGAACTTTCTGGGTAAAAAGGAAACCTCTGTGTATGTTAACACAAGCAGATCTCGGCTGGTTTTCCCTCCAAAACTTGGGGAGATTGACGCAGGGGGCCAACACTGCCTTCCAGCCCAGGGGGTCAGAAGGGAAATGGCCTGAGTAGAGGTGGCTGTGACCCCAGGGGTGGGGGACCCAAGCCGCCCCGCCCCAGGCCCCAGTCGGCGCACCTTGGTCACGCAGCGCGCTCTGGGAATGCAGAGGCTGCCCACCTCCCCCAGCGGCCAGCCCGGCCCTCAGCCTGCAGCGCGGTCACTGGCGTCCTCCCCGCGGCGGCCACCGGAGGGCGCCCGTGAGCACCCCGCAGGGGGAGCGTCGCACAGCTCACCTCCGGGGTCTCCCCACCGCCCCCCGGAAACCCCAGCAAACCCCGAGACCATGCGTGGTCTGTCCTCCCCCGCACCCAGAACGGTAAGCACCGAGGACAGACCTTTCCTTGTTCTGAGTGTCACAGAGCCGGACACACGGTCACTGCCGGAGGACTGACAGATCAGGGTGACCCCGAGAGGGATAAGCCCCGGATGGGGTCCTCCCCGTGCAGCGGGCAGGCAGTGGGGGCTCCCAGGCCTGGAGCGGAGCGCCGGGCCCCGGACACCCCCTCCACCAACCTTGAGTGACCGCGCCCTGGCCACGACCTCCCTGGAGCCTGGTTTGCGGCTGGGACGGGCCTCTGCACAGCCTGCTGACCCCCTCCTGGGTGGAAAGCGTTCCCCCAAGTCCATCTCCGCAGGAACGTCAGTGCGTGACCTGACCAGGAAGGAGGGTCTGCGGGTGCGACGAGGGGAGGTCGCGGAGCTGCCACGGGTGGGCCCGACACCATGCCGGGGCCCCTACCAGCGAGACACAGGCTGCCTCGCAGAACGTGGAGGCGGAGGCGGGAGCCGAGTGCGCCGAGAAGCCCCCACGGCCTCGGGAGGAAGCAGGCCTGCGCGCTCCCTGACCCCCGACTTCTGGCCTCCCGCACTGGGAGCAGCACCGTCTGCGGCCCGGCGCGGTGCCAGGGGCCGACGAGCTGGTCTGCACCCCCATCTGGCAGCTGGGGGGCAGGAGGGGCTGGGAACAGCCAGAACCTGAGCGCCAGCCCCGGACAGGACACGCGAGGCTCATCATTCGATATGGCTTTATTTTCTGATCGTCCAAGTGTCCCACACCCGGCCGGAGCCGAAGGACACCCACTCGCCAGCAGCCCGCACGGGGGGCCACGAGCCTACACCAGTCCCCGCGTCCTGCCCGCCAGAGGTGGCCGGGCTGGCTGGGCACTCAGTAAACAGTCTGGGGGAAGACGGGCCACCCAGCAGGGCAGAGAAAGCGACACAGGCAGGAAAGGCTGTGGCTCCCGTGCCGGCCGCTCCCCTGGCCTGGGGAGCCGGGACGCGGCCCTACCAGGGAGGGGGCTTGCCGAAGGCAGGAGGCTCAGGATGGAAACGGAGACGCAGCCCCCAGGAGCCTGTCCCCCACAGCGAGCTGGCTTCTGAGGGTTGGCTGGGTACGCATGGGGGGATCTAGTCCCCCTGCTCCTCCCTGGAGGCTCAGGCAGGGGCCCAACCCCCTTCTCCCTCACCCTGAACCCCCGGCACAGAACACCTAATTGATTATATTGCTAATGAATCCGTTCGCCTGGGTCTCCCTGAGATCAGTCTCAGCAGCGCTCGACGGCCCCTCCGTACCCCTTCCCTTCCAAGGAGCCTGACTTGTGGGGTTCACGCCTGACCTTCCTCCCCAGGTCCCAGGCCCCGGGAAGGGCAGCCCTGTGGGGCCCGCAGCTGCACCTTCTCCAGCACAGGCTCTCCCTTGACCCCAAGCCTGGACACCCTCCTGGTGGCCCAGAACACACCCTCCTTTCTGTGGATGAGGAGGCGGAGGCCCAGTGAGCCCGAGGTAAGGGACAAGAGGGGTGGGGCCTTCTCTCTCCTCCAGGGCCGCCTCCTGCCCCAGGGGCTCCGAAGATACCCAGGTTCCTGGGGGACAGGCCCCAGCTCCCCGGGGCCCGGCGGGGCGGGGGCAGCAGGCGGCAAGAAGCACACACGAAGGCGAACGGCACAGGAGCCGGACCGGGAGGCCGCGGGTCTTCAGGGCACCAGTGTCCACTAGGGCTCAAGGGAGTCACGTTCCAAGGCTGCACCCTGAGGCGGCTGCCCTCGGCCCAGGCCAGTGTGGCGGAACGCGGTGCTTCCGAGGGAGGGGCCGGAACCTGGGGTCCTTCTTCAGACAGGACGAGCACCCGCGTCACCAGAGCAGGGTCGGGGCGGGGTGGCGGGCAGACCAGGGCCGGCGAAGGCGGGCCCCTGCCCCGCAGCCTGCGGTTCCCGCTCAGCATCATGGCCAAGAGGAGGGACGTGGAGGACGTGCGGGGGCATCTCCTCGGCCATCCTGCGGCCAGCGAGCCCCGATCAGGGGCAGCGGGGCCGGGAGCTCATCCGCGTACTTGTCCCCAAGTCCAAGGCCCGGGCCCGGGCCCTCCAACAAAAGCTCCTCCGAGGGAGTTCGAGGACAAAAAAGAGAAAGAACCCCCAGGTCCTCAAGAGCAACACAGAAAAGCTCTGTAATTCAGGGCCTCGGCCGCGGAGCCCGGGGTGCAGCCCTGGCCTCCTGCCGGCCGGGAGCGGGGAGGGGCGGCAGGCAGGGGCTCGGCGCCGGCGAGGGGCCACGTCACTGCGTCTTGGCCTTCACGAGCAGTCTCTGAACTGTTTTGTACAGGAGGTCGAAGTGCTGGGGGCAGCGGGGAGGCTCCCGTGAGGCCGGGGCCCCGCCACCGTGAGGAAGGCCCAAGTGCCACCGGGGGGGTCGTCTGCTTCTGGGCAGGGTTAGGGCCGAGGACTTGCCTGGCCTGGTCGACCCCCCGGCAGGGGCCCCGCCTCCCACCTGAGCCTCTACTCAGCAGTGCTCACCTGGACCGCCGTGTAGGCCATCCCGAGGTAGGCGCCGATGCAGACGGCCAGGAGCAGGTCGAAGATGGCGGGCTTGACCCTGGGGGAAGCGGGGCACCAGAGAGTCGGGGGAGGGTCTGCCGCTGGACCACGTGTCCTGGGCCGTGACCCGGGGCACCACTCACCTGTAGGCGTTCATCACCTGCTTCAGCTGGTCATAGAAGACGAACTCGGGGTCCCTGCGAAGACAGCGCGCTCACCCGGCTGCCCCGCGGCCCGCCACAGCCCCCAGACGTCCCACCAGCCCAGGATTGGGAGGCCGCGCGCGTGCCCATCTGTGTGCATGCACGCCCATCTGTGCGCACGCACGAGGCTACGCGGACCCTCCTGGGGCAAGGGCTGGCCTCTACTCCCTGTTGCTTTTTTTGGGTGTCAAATGGTACTCGTTAAAAATGGAATAGGGGTCGCCGGGGTGGCTCAGTCAGTTGGGTGTCCGACTCTTGGTTTCTGCTCCGGTCACGATCACAGGGTTGTGAGATCGAGCCCTCCATCAGGCTCCATGCTCAGTGTGGCGCCTGCTTGAGATTCTCTCTCCCTCTGCCTTGCCCCTCCCCCACCGTGTGCATGTACACTCTCGAGACAAATAAAATCTTTTTTAAAAAAAAGGACTAGTGTCACTGTGTGAGAGTCTAGTGGTCCACAGAACGTTACTACCGAGGGGAGATGGTCAGCATCTGGGTATCGAGACCCTGGCTCCACAGCTGGGGGTCCACTCTGAACCTCAGTTTCTTCTTCTGTCCGAGAGTCCTGTCTCCCAGGCACACCATGAGTAGGGAGAAGGCAGAGGGCCAGCAAGGCGTCCCCAAGCAGTGTGGGCTATCTCCCATCTGTGCACACCTGCAGGTTCCCGCCCTACCACGAGGCCCTGCGGCGCTAGCTCGGCCCGTGGTGGGAGGGGCATAGGCCAGATGAGGGACCCAGGCACAGAAGGACCAGAGAGCGGGTGGTTTAGGGCTGCCCGATGAAACGCAGGATGTTGGTTACGTGTGGATTTCAGATGAAAGACAACTGGCTCCTGGCGTAAGTATATCCCAAATGCTACATGAGATATACTTACACTAAGAACACACTCATTTCCGTGGAACTCCCGTTTAATTGGATCCCCGTACTTCCCATTTTACTCTTCGTCCTCTGCTTTCACCAGCTCGACCTTGCCCCTTGGGGGGCCGGCCGCGCGGCCACGGGGTGCTGGCCAGGGCAGCGGCGGACTCACCGCTTGTCGGCCTTGATGTGGTGCGGCTTGACCTCCTTCAGGTAGCGGCTCAGGTAGTGCTCGAGCGTGCTGAGGAACGTGCCGTCCTTGTCCACGAGCTGCGCGGCCCGCGGCTGGTTGGTGAGCCAGTCCATCACCGAGTCCAGCTGCTCCTGCTGGATCTGCTGCGGGGGGCGCCGAGGTCACGGGAGCCACCCCCCCGCCGCCCCTGCCGCCCCGCCCCGCCCGGCCCCCGCCGTTACCATCTGCTCCGTGAAGACCGGCATGTCTGGGGGGGTCCCCTGTGGAGAGAGAAGGGGCGGCCCTGAGTCCGACCCTCGGGCTGGGGGGCGCCGGAGCCGGGGGGCGCGGGGGGCACCTCACCTTCTCCGTCAGGTTGTAAATGACGCGGGTCAGGGCCTCCGCGATGAGCCTGGTGTTGCGGGTCAGCGTCTTGGAGTCGACCCGGGACCTTAGCACAGGGGTGGGAAAAACGCACGTGGGCATCTGGAACCCGCGGCCGCCAAGCTCACCGGAAGAGCACAGCCGTGTCTCCAACGACAACAGGAGACGGGCCGCGGCCTGCTCGGGGGGCGCCCGCCCTGCGTCTGCTGGAAGGACCGCGGCCCTGGGCCTGCTTTCTCGCTGCGGATGCGGGGGTGGCTGGGGGACCCCCGTCCACCGTTGTCGCAGGCAGGGCTGAGGTGATGCCGCGGGGGCGAACGGCACTACCCACGCTCACCCCGACCGACCCAGAACCCAGGAACGGGGCCTGATTTGGAAGCCAGGCGTCCTCGGACGTGGCGAGTGCCCGAGCACACAGCTCCACGTGGGACGGCGGATGTCCTCATGCGAAAGGCGGAGACCATCTGTGACCGCGGGAGCAGACTGGGGGACCACAGGCCAGGGGTCACCCAGTATAGCTGGCGACATGCAAACCCAGAAAAGGGGCTTGGGTGCAGAACAGAGCCGGCCACTGGTTGCTGCCGGGAGCAGGTGAGGGGGGCTGGACCGCCGGGGGGGAGCCGGGGGAGCGCTCTCCTCGGCTCTCACTCCCTCCACCCTGGAACGCGCTTCTCCAGGGCCATGCCCCTCAGCATCACCTCCTCCAGGAAGCCTCCCTGATGCCCCAGGAATGGTCCACAGCCCTGCCCACAGCTGCTCTCTCTCTGGGCCTCGCCTGGAGCCAGGCAGCGCCTCCTCCAGGCCGACCTGCTCACCCCCCAGCAGACACATGCCAGGAGCTGCGCCAGGCCCAAGGGGGGCCAGAGAGTGCACATGGCCAGACCGGCCCAGCCCCAGCCCCATGGCCACCATAAACCCTGGCCCTGCGGAGCGCTGACACACCACTGGGAGACACGGACGGGAAATGAAATCCTCCACTGGCAGAAGCCAGAGGAGCCCAGCATCTTGACGAGAGCTAACGCGAGGAAGGAGAGGTGGGGCGGGCTCCGAGGAGGTGTGAGGAGACGGGGCACCTTTCCAGGCCTCCGCGTGGCCGTGCAAAGGCCCAGGGGCAGGAACCACAGCCTCTGAGCCACAGGGCAGACCGCAGTGCTCGGCGTCTGAGGGTCCCAGGTGGGGTCTGGATATCACGTGTGGGGGCCAGAAGACCCCAAACCTCTCCCACGTGCCCCCCGTCCCTAGTAAGGGGGGGCTCCGTCACCCGACCCCAGCTGCCCCGTCACTGGGCTCAGGCCCGCCGTCCTCCCCGCCACCCACATTCCACGTCTGCTCCTTCCAGTGTCTGTCCACGCCGCGGCGCCGCAGAGACCCCCGTGGTGGCGGACAGAGGGGAGGCCCGGGCCGCGCTCACCTCACGTCCATGATGCTGCTGCGCTGGCCGTCGCGGTGGCTCTCCAGGTGGGACAGGGTGAAGGCGGGCAGCCGGCGGATGGCGAAGCGCTCGTGCTCCCAGGCCAGGATGTCCTCCGCCAGGTTGATCTTCTTGTGCACCATGGAGAACCGGACCTCCGGGAACTGGTGGGCCGCCACCTGCGTGCGGGGGCCGTCAGGCTGGCGCTCGGCCCCGCGGTCCCGCCCCGGCTCGGCTCGCGCATGCTCACGGGGCCCTGATAGCCGGGAGTGTCCGAGCCCTGGATCCCACCGCGGCCCCGGGCCGGGCTGCGGCGGGAAGGCACCTACCGCCTCCAGCTCGCGCAGGAAGGCGTGCTGCAGCGTCCCCTCCCGCGGCGGCTTGGACACGTGCAGGTGCAGCCGGTCTCCGCGGCCCACGGTGTCCAGGCACAGCACGAAGGCCACGTTGTCCTGGAGCAGACTGGAGTCTGTAGGGCGGCAGCGATGGTCGGGACGGGCGGGGAGCAAGGACCCTGGCACCCCGTCCCCCCAGCTCCCCCGGGGGCCGCTCACCCGTGTGGTCCAGGTTGTCCTCCAGCCACCGCTTCGTGCCCTGGTAGTTGAACTTGCCCCCTCCAGAAGCAAAGAAGAGAAGGTTGTACCTGGCGTGGGGGCAGCAGGGGGTCGGCGGTGAAGGAGAGGAACCAGGACCCCGGCGAGCAGGCGGTCCCCCCCAGGTACTGAATCCCGACCAGCCCCCAGAGCAGGGTCTCCCCGTCCCAGCATGGCTGACTCTCTGGGCGGTGGGGCCGCACCCCTGCCCCCCACTCCCTCGGAGCCAGGAGCGCCCCCAGAGTGGCGACCACAGATGCCCCCAGACAGGACCCTGTGGGCCTGCGGGACAGGATCTGGGCAGGGCTCAGCTCCAGGCCCATGGGGGAGGGGGCCTCAGCACAGACCCTGTTACTCCAGGGTGCCCGACCCCAGCAGGCAGCAGCCCCTCCCACTGCAGCCCCTCCCGCCGGCCGTACGCCGCGTGCGTGCGCTTGTAGGTGTAGAGCCTGGAGAAGAGGCGGGCGAGCTCCAGCAGCACGGAGATGCCGCTCCCGTTCGAGTCCGCACC
Organism: Neogale vison; assembly: GCF_020171115.1. NCBI lineage: Eukaryota > Metazoa > Chordata > Mammalia > Carnivora > Mustelidae > Neogale > Neogale vison. Next base: position 222,218,654 of record NC_058096.1, read on the forward strand.
ATGCGACAGCCACTGCGGGCGGGAGACAAGGCCAGTGGTGAGCCCCAGGTCCGGCCCGGCCCCTTGCGGTCCCCATCGCGGCAGCCAGAGTGGGCCCGGACAGCCCCGCCTCGCCACCGGACGGCTCCTGGCTCCGCTCCCACCCCCAGGAGGACGGCACCCCGTGTTGCAGGGCTGAGCCCCCAGGGCCCGGGCCCTTCCAGCTCCCCTGCTGGCTCCCCAGCACTCTGCCCCGGGGCCCTGGAGCCCAGGGGGGCCGTCTCCGTCTGGAGTCAGCGCCTGCCCCAGGAGCACGGCACGCCCATACCACTGCGAGGGGGGTCGGAGCAGGTTCCCTCCACTGGGACAGACCCCGACCCATCCAGCTCCTATGATCTGAACGTGCCCAACCACGTGATAAGGGGACCTTGGAACCCTCCCAAGGTCATGGTCCACATGCCAACATATCCCACATCGACGTATTAAAATTCAGGGGCGTGCACGGGGGGGGGGGAGGGGGACCAGACAGGAGGCCACACGAGTGTGAGTCCACGCGTGACACGCCCCGACCAGGCTCCTCCAGGGACGGGAAGGGGACCGCGGATGCGGTGTGACTTCTGATGGGGACAGGGATTCGTTCAGGGGAGACGGAACCTTCAGGAAGTCAGTGACCATGGCTGCACAACTCTGAGTGTCCCACTAAACTACGCGGTTTAAAGGAACAATTTAAATGTTACAGGGCGCCTGGGTGGCTCGGTGGGTTAAGCCTCTGCCTTCGGCTCAGGTCATAATCTCAGGGTCCTGGGATCGAGCCCCGCTTCGGGCTCTCTGCTCAGCGGGGAGCCTGCTTCCTCCTCTCTCTGCCTCTCTGCCTGCTTGTGATCTCTGTCTGTCTAATAAATAAATAAAATCTTAAAAAAAAAAAAAATACTCTGTGGTAGGAGGCAGAGATTGGGACGAATCATCTCGAAGGGCTGCCGGTCAGGCGGGCGGGAGAGGAGGACCGGGCTGAGCCTTCTGCGCAGACCGCTGAGGCCCTGGCCTCCCAGGCGGGGTAGCGCTTGGGACAGACGCACTGTGGGCCCCTGGTCAGGACCTCAGGCCGCTATTGGCAACCTCTTTGCTCAGGTGGTTTTACTTCCAAAGCAAGACCTTCCTGAGGAAGAGCAGACACCGTTCACGCTCTGGCGTGAGCCCTAACCTCACCGTGGCGGGGCTCGGAGAGCATGGCCCACAGGAGGCAGGTTCGCGAGGCTGACCCTTCGCGGTGTCTGGAACTGGACTGCGGGCTCCGGCCAGCCTCGCTGCGGGGGGGCTCGGGTCCCTGGACCGTCTGTGCAGACGCGAGGTTCGGGCTGAGCACCTGCTCCCCTCCCCACGTCGGGCAGACGGGCCTGCGAGACCGACCCTGCAGAGAACCCGGCGCTGGGTCTCTGCCAGCCCCTGGAGACCGTAACCACACACACACGGTGCGGTCTCGTTTGGAGGGAACTAAGCGTGTCTGGTGGGACACCCCGAGGGAGAGGTCTGGGAGCTCCCGCCTGTGTCCCCCCCCCGCCCCCCCCCACCCAAGGTGAGCTCATTTTGCTTCCTGTCCTCTGCCCTCTGTCTGTACAAACAAGGGCCGTGGGGACGACCATCTGCTGGGCCCTGGGGTCCTCCCGGTACATCCCTGCACCTGGGCCTGGGGACGGACAGGGACACCTGGTCTCGATCCGCGGCCCGGCCACCTATCTGCCGTGGGACTCTGGCCACAGGAGCTGCCTCAGATTAGCCTGTTTCTGCTTCAGGAGAACTCCCGGCCCCGGGGCCCTCCGAGGTTCGGCCAGAGCTGCACGGGGAGGGCGGGCGCTCGCATACGTACAGGGGCCACTCCGAAGGCATCGTAGTGGGCCACGATGACGATGGTCGGAAGGTCTTCTCCGCCTAGCCCAGTCAGCCGCCCCTGCGGAGACACAGTCTGTGAAGGGGCTGCCGGCCGGGGCCCCGGAGGCCAGAAGCAGCCCGGGCCAGGCTCACAGGTAGGGCAGTGCTCCCGACTTTGCGGACTGTCATGGACGATACATGAACGAATAGCTGTGCCCACGTGTCCGTAAAACTTTATTTGCAGAAATGGTCTAGAGGGCCGTGGCCTGCTGCCCCACCCGGAGCCCAGCCCGTCCTTCAGGACGGAGCCGCAGGCCCCCGAGGGTGCTGGCAGGAGCGCTCTGCAGGTGAGGCCAGCTGCCAGGACGGGACGTGGCCACAGTCCAGGTCCCGGCGCCCATGGCCCAGCTGGAGTCTCTTCACATAGGGACTGGCCCTCGCTAAAGTCACGTGTGGGACAAGCGAAAACGACCTCCCGTCGGCAATGCCTCGGCCTCCCCCGTCTGAGAGCTACTCGCAGGGGGGGGCCCACAGCGCGGCCCAGGGGTCTGTGCCGGCGCATGGCTGAGGCCATCTTCCTGTCTCCCATCGGAGGGCGAGCTCTGCGAAGGCCTTGGCCGTGTCAGAGGGAAGGTGCAAGCTCTCTCCGCTACCGCCGGAGACCCGGGACCACATGCTGGCTGCGGATCCTAGCGCGAGACTGTGGACGCGCGAGGCGCGGGCCACACCGCTGCCTCTAGGGGCTCGGGGCCCCTTTCCCAACAGGTAGGCCAAGGCTAGGGCTGGCCAGGTGGCCTGACGGGGCCCAGAGAAGCAGGGGCCAGCCCAGCACCCCCACCTGCGTGCTAACAGCAGGGACGGCGGAGGGCTCAAGCGGAGCAGGGGTTTCCAGAAGTGAACGCCAAGGCAGCCAGGCTGGCAGCTGACGCAGACCCTCTCGTGGCGAGGAGGGTCCCCTGGAGCCAAGCCGGCTCCGGCTGCTACTGACTCCAGCCGACCAGGCCAGCTGCGGCTCGGCCCGACCCAACCTTCAGGAGCCTGACTACGAGGCCTCTGGTCCCTGGGGCCTTCCCTGCCCAGACCACCCCAGTCCCTCACACGGCAGGAAGAGAAGGATTCCTCCTAGTTTCACTGACTGTGTAGATGCTGCGGTGGCCTCCCCACATCCTGGATGGGCCCGTCCAGCTGCACTGACCCGCCCGCCCTCCTCCTGCACCCGGTCTGTGCAGGGCAGCCCAGGAAACCCTGGGCCGGGCACGGTCCTCGCTGCCATAGGCCTGCAGCCTGGACGTCCCCGAGGGCCCCTGCGCATGCCGGACGGGGCCGCTAGGGGACGGGGCTGCTAGGGGAAGGCACCTACTGTCCTGCCAGAGCCCTTCTCCGCTGTGTCTCAGTGCCTGTTTGCTGCCCTCGGACTCCCCACCTGCCAGTGAGGCCTTCACAGAACGAGGGGCACGTTGCCCGCTGCCGCCGCCGGCACACGGGGCAGCTCAGAAGGCGCCCACGGAGAGGCGGACTCAGTCCCGCACAGGGAGGCTGCGAGCCTGGGTCTGCCCAAGTCCCACCTGCGCCGACACCAGGTGGGGGCAGGGCAGCCGGCACCATGGGGCGTGAGCCACCGGGCCGGGGTCCTGCTCGCTCCCTGACGCGCGCTCGCGGAGGGTCCCCGTGCTCCAGAACCCTGGGTAGGCTCCAAGGACACGACGGAGGCCGCGACGTGCGGTCCCAGAGCCTCCGGACTCGGGCTGGCGGCAAAGAAACGGACGACACGCGGCTTCCCGACGTGGGTGGGACCATCACTCGAGAGACTGAAGCCACAGCAGGTGCAGCGCAGGGCTCCGGCCCCAGGCGTGGACAAAGGCCTCGCTGGAGGGCTCCCACAGGGCAGGCCGCCCCCGCTCCAGACTCGGGCACAAGGCACGAGCAGGCGGGCGGGCCGCCACCGAGCCCTCGCCCCTCGCCCCCTCGCCCCCTCGCCCTGCGCCTCCATGGCCGGGGAGACCCCCTCACCGGTGTGCGGACACGACAGACGCGAGGACAGCTCGGAGCAGACACTGCCCGCCCCACGGCGTTCCACCCTCGCCCTCCCCCGCCCAGGGTGCACCCCACCACCGGCCTGCTGTCCGCCCCCCTCCCCAGGTGCACAGGGGAGAGAGAGCCGCAGAGTCGGGGACACCTGTGCCCTGGACGCTAGTTACACCACCACCGGGCGTGAGGACAGGCCCGACTCCTTCACGTCTGGCTTGCGGCTTGAACCGGCTACTTCCCCACCCAGAGCTCGGCTCCCTCCGCCATCAGCAGAGCTCTGAACAACAGGGGGTGTGCGGCCCCAGAAAGTTCCTAGGAATGCAACACTGGGGACGCTGTAACATGACGAGAAGGGGCAGCCGCCGTGCGAGGGAGACCTCTCTGCAAGGCAGGGACCACCGGCGCAAAGGCCCTGAGGCAGGACGAGGAGGCTTGATGTGCGGCGGGGGCTGGTGGGAGACTGGACCGATGTCCCGATCAAAGGTTCCCCCCGGGGGGAGGCGTGGGAGTCAACTCAGGGAGCCCGGAGCCCCCCTCCCCAGGTCTCCGTGTGGCAGGCAGGGCCGGCACTCACCTCCACACTGGTGATGAGCCAGTCACTCACGGCCTTGCTCTGCACCCCGCTAGTGACCATCTGGAAGCCGTTGGCCGTGGCGGTGTGGAGCAGCACTGAGGACAGGTGGGGGAGGTCAGCCCGTGGGGCTTCCTGGGCCCGAGCCGGCCTCCCCGCGGCCCCCATGCCTCAGACGGTAGGGGTGCGGCCTAAGCCCCCCTGTATACATATGTGACCCCGTGACCTGGAGCACAACTTGAGACCGTGCCCGGGGAAGGGCCCGGCGTCCAGCGCGAGAGCTGCTGAGCCACCGCGCAGCCCCAGGCCGGCCGGCAGGGGAGACTCCGAGCGCCGCCCTCCTGTGCCGCCCGCCGCTCTGGGGCGTTTCTTCGACTGCTTCCGCTAGAGCATTCCCCACAGCCACCCACCCCTGCGCCAAGCTCCTGGACGTCCCCAGTCCCCGGAGCAGAAGAAACCTGTGTTCTCCTCTCCCCGAGGACACGGCTGCCCCACCCGACGGGCTCCAGCATGACGGGGACGCCCTGTCCTCAGCAGGTAGAACAGACAAAACCCACCTGATGCCCACAGGTTCGACAAGCCAGAGGCCGGCGGGGACAGCCCTCCCTCCAAACGAGCATTTCCCAAGCTGCTGTTTGCATGCAGTCAGCAGCGGTGGGGGACAGGGGGCCGGAAACCGCACAGCCTCGGCTGCAGCCCTGAGACAGGGGCGTGGTGGGCCGGGGTCGGGCCCGCTGACCCGCACGGCTGGGTACTGCGCCAAGTGCTCGCAGGGAGAGGGGGCCCCGGAAGCGGCCTGGCGTGGCCACAGCCCGCCCGCTCCTGCAGCCCGGGCCTACCTTCGGCGGCGGAGGCAGAGCCCTGGGCGGCGGACGCGGCCTGCGTCTGCTCGTAGATGGACAGCAAGGCCTCGTCCTCCACAGCGAAGTAGACGGGGACCACGGTCTCCATGGCCAGCATCTCCGGCTCGGTCTCCATGAATTGCTGGGGAAGAGATACCCGTTTAGGGGGCTCCGAGGCTGGGCGAGAGGCTGCCCAGGGGCCTGTCCCCAGGGTGCGGGCACACCTCCTCCGCAGTTGGCCAGCAGGGCCAGGATTGTGCTGGAGAACAGGACGGAAGGGGGGCCGAGGGTACAAAGAGGACGAGGACGGAGGGACGGGTGAGGCGGCAATGCCCACGGGCCCCCGGGCGGGACCCATCAGGGAACGAGCAGGTCGGGAGATCGGGCGAGGGCCCAGCCAGGTCGGGGTCAGATCTGGTGTCCCCGTGGGCTGCTCCCAGCCCCACCACCCGTCACACCCGTCGCTGTGGGCGGATGACAGACGCCGGCACCCTGGTCTGATGGCAGGGACCCCCACCACCGATGGGCACACGGTGCCCGGCACTGAACAGGACGTCGGTGAGCATGAAGTCCCCTCTACCACCCGCCACCTGCTCGTCGGCCACAGCGTCTTCAACTGAGCTGACTCCCGGGTCCTGTCAGGACACCCTCTGCCCCGGGCACTGTGACCATCGGGCAGGTCACTCTGTGGGGCGTCCTGGGTGCTGGGGGAACTGAGCAGCGCCCCCCAGCCCCACCCGCTGGATGCCAGGAGCTCCCCAACCCCTGTGCGCACAGATGTGCCCAGACACAGCCCAGTGACCCTCGGGGACAGGATCCGTCTGGACAGGAGGGGGCGATGACCAGAGGTGAGCCGGCACCATCCCACCTCCTGAAGGGAAGAGGAGGTGCAGGGCCGCACCCAGGGCCTCCGACCACCCCCAGCCCAGCGCCCTTCCTCCGGCCGCAGGCGGGGCGGACACTCACCCGGATGACGTCCTGCGGCACAGCGGCCATGGCCCGCGGCAGGATGATGACCACGGCGCCGGCCGACTGCCGCAGGGCCTTCTGGTACCGCCCGTAGGAGAAGTCCAGCAGCCGCATGAGCACGCAGCGGCGGCTCAGCACGTCCGCGTCGATCGTGCGGGCCTCCGTGTTGAGCACTGCGTTCCGCGTGCCTGCGGGAGGGCAGGGAGGGCCTCCCTCAGTGGGGCACCGGGACCCCCAGCCGAAGACCACCACGTCCACCACGGCCAGCCCCTCACTGCCTAGCGGTGCGGGGTCCACTCCAACCCTGGGGAGTCGCGACCCCCTCCCCGGGCACTGTGGGGGTCCGGGCAGCATCCCCCACGTGCTTGGTCCCACTGGCAGCTCTCCCCGGTGCGACTACCACAGATGTCCCCAGACGTCACCCAGGGTCCCCTGGGATAGTATCACCCCGGGCGGGAGCCCCTGCTCCACATCCAAGAGCCCTGCCCCACCTCTCTTCCCACGGCTGAAGAAAGCTCCAGAAAATCAGGAAGAGAGCTCCAGCCGGAGTTCCTGGGGAACCAGACCCCGCCCCCACCCGAAGAGAAGTGGGGACTCAGAACCAGGTTGGTGCACTTTCTGACGGCCAGCGCGGACCTCCCCCCGACACAGGGCACCCCAGCGCGGACGTCAGACGCGGGACGGAGGAGCCACGCCATCGACTGCTTCCCATCGGCGCTGGCACGTGGCTGACCCTGAGGGCCATCTGTCCCCGTTCGCTGCCGGGAAAGCGGGCCCAGCCAGCTCCCAGGGTCCCGGCGCTCAGCTGCCAGAAATCCCAGCTTTAACATCCAGTCACCCAAATGGCAAAGGTAAGCCACGACTCCAAATGCCTCAAAAGCTGCAGGCCGACCCGGGACGCACGAAACAAGCGAACCACGAGGCCCGTCGGAAGGACACGGCCCCCGGCCCCCGCCCCCCGCCATGGGGCCTGCAGTTTGGGATGCGGACAACCAGCCCTCAAAAGAAAGACGCAGGGGTGCCTGGGTGGCTCCGTGGGTTAAGCCGCTGCCTTCGGCTCAGGTCATGATCTCAGGGTCCTGGGATCGAGTCCCACATCGGGCTCTCTGCTCAGCAGGGAGCCTGCTTCCTCCTCTCTCTCTGCCTGCCTCTCTGTCTACTTGTGATTTCTCTCTGTCAAATAAATAAATAAAATCTTTAAAAAAAAAAAAAAAAAAGAAAGACGCAGAGAAGCGGTCCCACTCCCTGACAGGAGCTCGGCCGGCGGTCCTGGAGGTCAAGGCTGTAGGGGGGAGGCATCGCCCGTCCACATAGATGAGGACCTACACAAGGTCACTAGGGGCCCCCTCAGCTCCCCGCCTCTGCTTTCCAGAAAGGTGCCAGGTAGGTGGGAGCGTGGCCAGCTTCCAAGGGAGCGTGGTGTGGGGCAGGGGCAGGGGCAGGCCATCTCAGGAGCGGGGGAGCAAGGGTGGGCCACGGGTCCCAGGGCTGGAGGGGGTAGTCCCTGCCTCTACCCTCCCAGCCCTCCAGAGGCCTCTTCTCTGAGGCCACGGCCGTGAGAGCCCCAGGAGGGCTGAGCAGGGAGAGTGCAGCAGACCTTCAGGCCGTCCTTGAAGCTCCTGGAATGCCGGGAAGGCCGCTCCCCGGGCCCCACCTGTCCCGCCGCTCAGCGTCCCCGGGGCGCTCCCGACCAGCAGGGGGGTGTGGACAGGGAGGGCCACCTGTAGAGCCTACTGTGCGTGTCCCCCGCCGGGTGCCCCTGCAGGGCTGGAATGCCGCCTCTGCTGTCCAGAGGGAGGAAGCCAAGGAAAGGCAAGGGGGAGGGCAGAGCTGGGTGGACGTGGGTCCCCTCAGGGCTGAGACCCTCTCGTGCTGCTGGAAAGCTGCAGCGTGCGCCCCGTCCGGACAGGAGGAGGCAGGCTTGGCAGACGCCACAGGGGAGGGCACCAGGCACCCGGACGGAAGTCACCGCTTCTCTCCACAGGACCAGACCTGAGCAGGGGTGGCGAGCTGCTCCGCCGAGGGCCAGAAGGTCGACCCTCTCACCTTGCTGGCCACACGGGCTTGGTCTCAACGGCCTGAGACGCAGGCCAGACAGTGGGAGAGGCCACGAACCAGCAAAGCTTTACTCACAAAAACGGGGGGACAAGGCGGACGCGGGCGCTGGGGGACCCTGTGTTAGCCCAGGGGATCTGGTGAGACCGTGAGGAGCTGCCACTCTGTGCAGCCCGGTCACCCGGGAGGGCCAGAGTCTGCCGGGCGGAGGCGGGAGCGCTGAGGTCACACCCCATGGCCTTGCACCCGCGGATTACCCTGGCCCCGCTCACCCCGCGGCACAGAGCACACCCTCCCCTTCCCAGCAGCCAGTCAGCCTGCATTTCTCAAGAGGAGTGAACAGGAAGTTAGGAAAGAAGAGAGACCCAGAGCAGGGGTTGCACCAGGGGGCGGGGAGCCTGCAGGCACCGAGAGGGGAGCCCGCACCCGCGGTGACCCAGCAGAGCTGCTCTCGGGGACAACGCCGTCCGGGAGACGCCCGGGCCCCCCTGAGCCCCACTAGGGGCCCCCGCCTCCAACCACCCACCTCCCCCATGGGCAACGGCACCCCCTCGGCTTCTCCCCAGGTGAACGTGCCTGCTGTGCCTGGCCGGGGCCGGGAGGTGTGAGCTGCACGTGGAGAGCCGGGCCATCGCCAGCCCTTGGCTGGGGCAGGTGGCCCTCCGCCCCCAGGCCCTGTGCGCGCCCCCAGAGCCCAAGGTCTCCACAGACGCCGCGCGCGAGCAAGGGACGGGGGCGCGCAGGCGAACATGTCAAGTCACAGAAAGGAATGGGAGGGCACCCCAGGGTTGGGGACAACGGACCCAGGGAAGGGAGGACAAGGAAGAGAAAGCAGTACGGAAACCAGCTCGGATCCCGAGAAATGGGTTATCTCAAGTCCCGGGACCTGGGCCTTGGGGAGGGCGATTCCTCTGGGAAACCCACAAAGGTCTAGACCAGGACAGCAGCCGCTGGCCACACCGGGCGACTTCAGCTCGTCACAACCATCCAGCACTCGAAACTCCCCCCATCCCGCCTTGCCCGGGCCACAGCTCAAGTGCCCAGGGCCCCCTGCGGCTTCCAGGTCCCACATCAGCACACATCCACCACCCCAGAAAGTTCCACCAGACGGCGCCGGTAAAGACCCTCACCCAGGAGAACGGGAAACACCCCGTGAAAACGGGCCCACGACATCGGGGTCTCCTGGTCTTCCCTCCCACCCCTCCAGAGCCTCAGGTTCAAGGCCATCACTCACCCACGGTTGGCATGTGGCACTGCGGGCACGCAGGGCCGGGTGGGTCACTGTGGGGGGCGTCCTGGGCGCTGTGGCATCTCCGGCTCCCACCCACTCAACGCCAGGACCCACGCCCCGACTTGTGACAACCACGAAGTCGTCACCCAGTGACCGACCACGGGGTTGACAACCACTGCTCTAAACAGCAACGGCCTTTGGGGTGAAGAGGGATGTGAGGGGAGGTCTGGACCTGCTCCAGGGACTGGGGCTCCCCAAGGACTTGGCTGGGGGTCCACAGGGCTCAGGCTGAGCCTGAGATGTTCTAACAGGAGGGCCCAGTCCAAGAGCAGATGGGCTCGGAGCGGGAACCGGGGACCAGGGACCGAGGAGGGGGCTCCCTTCTCGCAGGGACATGAGGCCGCAAGCTGGAAAAGCCGGAGGCCGGCAGGTCCGCCAACACCAGATACAGCTCCGGGCGTTCAGAATCCAGGCACAGGGGCTGGGATCAGGACCTCGACAGCAGATGGGACTGGAGGGGACAGCAAGGATCCGTGCTGGATCCAGGCCCGGGGGGGCTGAGGGAGAGGAGAGCAAGGGCCAGAGACCATCCAGGACTCCCAGAGAGAGGGAGCACGCGGGGACCCGGAGGCCGAGACCAGGGGGTGGGTGTGCACAGAAGGAAAGGTCGACACGCAGGGTCCGAGGACCCCCAAGAGCCCACAGGCACGGGGACTAAAATGGGTTACGGGTGCCTGGCTCGTGAGCTGGGCCCGGAGGGCAGGGAGCCTGGAAAGGTGGGCCTTGGCGGGAGCCAGGCCCGGTGAGCGATCAGAGCTCTGAGCCCCCCGCCGCGGAACACGGGCACTGAACAGAATGGCCCGGGGTGCCCCTGGGGGCCGAGGACGGTCAGGGCTGGCGGGACCTGCCCACCGGCTGCCTCCGCCTGGCAGGAACTAAGCGAGGAGGCTTGCCTCCAGCCGGGCTCGCCGAGGGGGAGCTCGGGGCTCGGGGGCACGACCCGGCGAGGACGGACCCCGGTGGCGCGCGGGAAGGGGGTCTGGGCAGTGCGCCTCTGGCCCGGCTGGGCATCGGACAGAGGGGACGAGGCCCGGAGCAGAGCGGGAGCGTGGCCTGGGGGTCGGAGCGCGGGGATCCGGGGCGCGCTGCCCTGTCCGGCGCGGGGGCTGCGGGGTCCGCGCCGGGGGCGCCGAGAGCCGGGCGCGTCGCGGGGCGCAAGCACGCAGGTGACTCGGCGGGGCTCGGCCGGGCTGCAGCCGGGCCGGCGGGCGCGGCGCGTCCCGGGGCCCGCGGGGGCCGGCCGCACGCACCGTAGGGCTGGCCCTGCAGGTCGTACTGCTGCATGCGGTAGACGGTGAACTCGTGCGCCGCGTCGGCCGCGGGCAGCGGCGGCGCCACGAGCAGCAGCACGGCGGGCAGGAAGACGATGAAGCCGAGCGGCAGGCACGACGCCTTCAGCATGTTCTCCAGCACCTCGCCCGCTTCTTCCAGCATCCTGGCCGGCGGCGGGGCCGCGCGGGGCGGCGGCGGGCACGGGACGGCGGCGGCGGCGGCGGCTCCCGCGGACTCACCTCAGCATGGGTAGCCGCCGGGGTCCTGCGGGCGCCGCGCCGGGGTCCTGCGGGCACCGCCACGGGCAGCCCCACCCGCCGCGCTGCCTCCCGGGAGTCGTAGTCCTCCGGGCGCGCGCGGTGCCTCCTGGGAGTGGTAGGCCCGCTGGGTTACCTCCCTGTGGAGGACGCTGTGAAGTACCGTATGGCTAAACCTGAGGATGAAGTTTGACGTAACACGCGAGTCAGAAAAATACGGAGACTTTAAGGCAACTATTTGAAGTGGAACTTTCTCAAAAGCTGTCTTTGTGGCGGGGGGGGGGGGGTGCGCGAGAGGTGGAGGCAGGACGTAACCTTGCGACCCGGAAGGAAGTTGGAATGAGAGCCGAGTGGGGCCAGCCTGGGGCGCGCAATCTCCTGGGAATTGTAGTCCGGTGGCGCGGCGCAGGGCCTCATGGGAGCTGTAGTCTTCCTGGCCGAAGTCAGAAATCCCTTAAAACTCCCAAGGAACATAGATGCTGAACTCCACGAGGACAAAGACTTTTGTCTGCTTCCTGCGTTCGTGTATCCCCAGAACCCAGTGCGAGGCCTGGCACGCAGTGAGTGGGTTGTAGCGTTTTTGGAAGAATGAATGAAAGAAGAATAAAGAAATCATGATAGACGTTTCCTAAAGGGATGGCGCGGTGGGTTATGGGACTTGTAGTCTGGCGCGTGGCGTTGGGGAAAGGGTTGGTGATCGGCTTCCTTATACCCGTGTATACCTAAGGCTCACTCGTATTTGGGGCATACGCATAGGAAGAAATAAATTTCGTTGCTCATCAGAAATGCAAATTTAACTGGGGGTCCCAAACTTCTATTTTCGAATCTGGCAACCCAAGAACCCGCTGTGTTCTGCCCAGGGGTCGGAAGGAGCGTCAGTAACGCACCCCCATCCTCCCGATGGGAAGACTGAGGCCACGGCGTGCAGAACGCGAAAACCCTGGTGAGCTGACGTCCAGCCTCCAATACGGCCGCCTCCCTTCTGTCTCCGGTGCGAGGTGGCGCTGACTTGCAGCATTTTGGATTCAGGTCCCTGTGCCTCCCCCGTCCCCGGCTGTGTGACCTTGGGCAGATGGCTGCACCTCTCAGAGCTCCGTTTCCCCAGCTGGTGCATAGGATGACAAATAATCCCACACCCTCCATAACCCCTTACTGAAATGACCTCTGGCTGCTTGTCACCCCCAGCAGAGTGCGACCTTTGTGGGAGCAGGTAGCAAGCTGTGGACAGGCGCAACCGCTGCACGGAGGAGAGCCTGGCAGACGGTGAATGAGTGAGGGAGACAAAGGAGAAGCAAGCCCACCCCTCCGAGTCCTGTCTCGCCCAGGGAGCTCCTGGGCCCGGGGGAGTCAGGGGTGGCCTGGCAGGGTGTGGGGGGGGAAGGACCAGAACTCATTCTGGCCCGTGTTCTCTTCACACCTGTTCCTTCTGCCCGCACACCGGTTCTTCCAGGTCGGGCTATGAGCGCACAAGGTCTGCACACGCTCACCTGGAGACAGCCCGAGAAAGGAGCCCGACCTGGCTCAGCTCACAGGGTGCGGGCCCTAAAGCTGCTCGTGCTTCCTCCTCCCCGGAGGCCAAGTTCTTCTGTCTGGAGAGCGGAGAGATTCAATGAATCCCTAACAGGCAGGGATGAAGAAGTCACCAGCCTGCCGCGGCCACCTTGAATCCCAGTGCTGCCCCTTCCTTGCTGTGTGACCTTGGGTCAGTTACCTAATCTCCCTGGTCCTCAGTCTCTCCATCTGTAAAAGGGAGTTAATAGCGGTATCTTCCTCCTAGCGGATTACAGAGGAGGAAACGAGTTAATACCGAAGCGATGGGAGCCGTCCCACCAGCAGGAGTCAGGATTCTGGGGACAGTTGTGCTGCTGTCAGGGAGGGGGGCTGGGGACTGGAAGAAGGAGAGGAAGAGATTTCTAAGGTTTGTAGGGAGGCATGCTGTTGGGTCCAGTTCTCCCAGAGCTCTGGCTGCAGTCGTGACCCAGAAACTGCCACGGTGTCCATCCTCGTGGAGCATTTAGTCTAGGGGAAGAGGGGGAGGAGTGGCCAGAAGTGAGCAGGGCGGCCATCAGTGCGGGATGGGCAGGCAGCTGTGCGAGCCGAGAAGAAACGTCAGGAGGAGAAGATCAGGGAAGACTTCCTGGAGGAGGTGATGCCAAAGCCCAGACCCGAAGAAAGGGCGGGGGGCAGGCAAGTTAGGACTGAGGGTAGGGACATGCCAGGCAAGGGCGCTATGGTGGGGACAACAAAGCAAGTGCAAAGGCCCCCAGCTGGGCAGGCCCAGCGAATAGTTCAACTCACTCCGAAGAGAGCCTGTGAGAGCAGGGGGGGCAGCCGGGCCCGCGCACACAGGCCCAGAGCACAGGCTGAGCACTTCAGGGTGGCCCAGGCTCTACTGACCCCCCGATTCCACCGAGTCCCTGCCCTGCCTGGTGCTGTCACAGATAAACATGATGACAGGAATCAGGAAAACAAAAATATCCCAATTTATTGTGTACCTGGACACGTGCTTGGAGCTTTATCCAAACTTCTCGGATGATGGACATGTCCCGCGTCTACACTAGCCGAGACAGTGGTCGCAAGCCCCAGGTCACTAAACATTATGGGCTGGATCGTGTCCCCTCAGAGTTCACATGTTGAAATCCTCCGCATGGGACGGGGTTTGGAGGCAGGGTCCTTACGAGGTGATCAAGCTAAAAAGGAGTTCCTTAGGGTAGGCCTGGCATCCTTCTAGAACGGTGGCATTCGGGCACAGATACCCAGGGAGGGCACCACATGAAGGCATGAAGGCGGCAGTTGGGATGGCACTTCCTGGGGCCACGAGCCTCCGAGGACGCCCGCAGAATCCAGGAGAGTGGGGGGCACAGGCTGTACCTCGGAGCTTCAGGTGCACCAGCCCCGCGGGCACCTCGGTGTCAGACTTCCAGCCTCCAGGACCACGAGAGGACCCTTTTCTGCCCAGCCACCTGTTCTGTGGCTCTGAGATGTGGCGCCTCCAGCCGACCAATGCACCAAGAAGGTGAGTGTTTTGTATTTCATTTCGTTTTCCGGCGTCGTGAGCAGCCACACGTGGCTGGTGGCTGCGGGATCGGCCAGCATGGCGAGCAGCTCTGGGCCGGTGCGCCCTCGTCACGCAGAGAAGCCCAGGCTCAGAGAAGAGAGGCCCTGTGCCTAAGTGGCAGGCCAGGTGCTGCCCCCTGAGCCCGGGCAAGACTTACAGGCACTGGCTTGCCTGGAAGGAAGGAGAGAGAGCGAGCTGTCCACCAGGAGAGGTGGCCATGCGCGCAGGGCTCATCCCTGTGCCGTCCGGTATGGTCACCATGAGGGCCACGGGCCATTTAAGCGTGACCAAAACTCAAAGTTCACCTCGACAGTCACACCGGCCACTTGTCAAGCACACCGCAGCCTCCGGGGCTCCCGAGGGGGACAGCATCTACCATCGTCAGAAGTTGGACATGCAGGACGCCATGTGCCACGGCGGGTGCTGAGTGTGTGCCCACAGCCTCGGGCTACGCGGTCCATCCCCGATCCGCCCATTTCACAGGAGGGGAGATTGAGGCAGTTAGCGCTAAAGGGAACAGGAGAGGAGCGGCAAGATCCCCTGAGGCCAGGGGGCCAGGCGGCTGCGACTCTGTCACCCCCAGATGGGGCCCCTGATAGGGCAGAGGCCAGAGATGGGGAAGCGGCCGCAGGGGCCCCAGATGAGCAGAGGGGGAGGGGAAGGGGAAGTGGGCGAGAGGGGTGGGGACCCACCTGGCAGCCCCCAGCAGCTCTCACACACGTGTGCACACACAGACGCGCCCCAGTCTGTGCCCACCTCCCTCCCTCCTTCTCCCTTTCTCTCTCTCCCTCTGTCTCTCTTGCACACACACACTCGCCCACACCCTGCCGCGGCCCCGCACAACCACACCCCCAGTCCCCACAGAACCACAGCCCCCGGCCACGGGTCCCTGTGCTTGCACGTGTCCAGCCGACCCACCGCCCCACACCGTCGCCCCCGAAGCCCACAGGTGAATAGGAGGGAGGCTGGGACAAACCGTTGTTGAACTTCCGTGTTGCCGGGCTGTCCAGCCCCACCGCCCCCGAGGCTGGGCAGGGACTGAGACTCCCCAGAATCACAAGGGAGCTGGGGTGGGGGGAGGGGGCGTTCATCGCAAACCCACTCACCCCCACTCCAGACCCCTCCCCGTTCCCACGAGCAGCCGCCTCCTCCAGGGAGACCTCCAGGGAGACCTCTGTGGGCCCAGGCGCTGTGAGGGGGACCGTGGAGCCTCGGGACCCACCGCCAGCTGGAGACCCTTTTTCCTGCCTCCCCCGGGGAGCCCCCCCACCCCCGCTCCACCTCAGACGCTCCGCACGCTGGAGATGCTGGTCAGGGGCTCTCGCATCCGGAAGCTGAGCGACCGCGAGCCCCGAAAGCTGTCGCGGGGCCTGAGCGAGCTGTCCGTGGTGGAGGCCGCGGAGTGGGCCTCGCCCACCTGGGCCAGGCAGTCCCGGGGCCCCCGCAGGCCCAGCCGGAGGCAGCCGCAGCAGAGGAAGGCCAGCACGGCCTGGCACACCTCCCTGCTGCGGAAGGAGTAGATGACGGGGTTCACGGCCGAGTTGAGCACGGCCAGCGCCAGGATCCAGTCCATGCCGCGCAGGTACTGCTGCGCCCAGTCGGTGGAGCTGAACACGTCGGCCAGCAGCAGGCCGAAGAGCGGGCCCCAGCACAGCATGAAGGCCACCAGGATCATGAGCACCGTCTTGAGCAGCCGGCGGGCCTTGCGGCGGGCCGGGGAGCGCGGCGCCTTCTGGCCGTTGGCGCGCACCACGCGGAAGATGGCCCCGTAGAGCGCGGTGACGGCCGCCAGGATGCAGGCGAAGACGCCCACGCAGAAGAGGATGTAGGCCTTGGAGTAGAGCGGCAGGAGGCTGGAGCAGCGCGCGAAGGCGCACACGCAGTTCCAGCCCAGCAGCGGCAGCAGCCCCAGCAGGCCGGCCAGCAGCCAGCACAGCCCGATGAGGCCGTACACGCGGCCGCGCTTGCTGGCCCCGCGCTCGGCCACCGGCCGCACCATGGTGGCGAAGCGCTCGGCCGCGGTGAACAGGAGGCTGAAGGTGGACGCGGCCAGCGCCATGAAGAGCAGCCCCTCGCGCAGGAACCAGTGCGCCGGGCGCAGGCGGAAGGTGCGCGCGCCCGACAGCAGCACGTTGGCCAGGTACGCGACGCCGGCCAGCAGGTCGCTGAGCGTGATGTTGACCAGGCAGTAGTAGACCCAGCGCCGCGAGCGCATGTGCGTCGCGATGGCCACCAGCACCACCAGGTTCTCCAGCACCACCAGGCAGCTCACGGCCACGAAGACCCCCCGCAGGACCCCCAGGCTCGCCTCCTCGGGGCCCCCCCGCCCGGCCAGCCGGCCCGAGTGGTTGTAGTGCAAGACGATGAGCCGGCTGTGCCCGCTGGCCGCCAGCTGCTGGCAGGACTCGGGGGCCCCTGGCGGGGACCCCGTGCTGTTCATGGCGGTCCCCTGGGGCAGACTGAGGCCCCCGGGGTGGCTGGGGCCCGGGGCAGGGTGGAGCCGCCCGCCACCGCCCGCCGCCTGCCCGGCCTTGGTTTCCTGTTGTTTCGAATTTCCTGTTATGTTCAAGGTACCCCCCAGGCTGGGGTGAGGCCGTGGACAGGGAGGGGCATCCCAACCGTCGGTGGCTCCCACCCAGGCTCCACCCGGCTCCCACCAAGGAACCGTGTCTCTGCCTCCTTGTGGTCCTAGAAAGCCCAGGGAGGGGTGGGGGCACCAGTGGGGCTGGGAAATGGGTCCCCCCTCCCCGGGGCGCTCGCCACCGTTCCCTGGGCTGGGCAACTCCCTCGCCCCCACAAGCCACCCTCTCCAGGCCCCAGCTGCTCTCCTGGACGGCTCCAAGCCTGCCTGGCACACAGTAGGTGCTTAATAAGTGTGTTAAGTGACGGCACACACGCGAGCACCTCATTGGAAGCATAGGTGCCTCCCGTTTCATTCCCAGGATGGACCAGCCGCGTGTCTGTGCGCAGAAGAGGAGGCTGAGGCCTGGAGACTTGGTACCAGTGGTCTCCAGTGGGAGGCAAACACCTGCACAGGGACCCACGTAGGTCTTGGCCAGGACCCTCTTTACTGGGGTGGCCTGCCCTGCCTCCGAGCTGGTTCTGCTAGAGCAGAGCTGCTGTGGACACCCCCCCCCATAATTCCCCCCCCCCTCAAGACAACCCCTCACCTCTGGAGGGGGAGGGGCTCATAGAAAAAATGGGAACTCACTCCCCCCATGCCTATCTGGGGATCTGAGGACTGGAGCTGGGAGGGGAGGGTGCCCGGGGGGGAGGGGTGAGAGTAGAGCCCGTGCTCAGGAGTCTGTGTGGGGGAGGCACAGGGGCCCCATGAGGGGCTCCAGGATCCCCATCAGGGGCAGGGCAGTCAGGGGACTGGGGCTGAGGGCAGCCCAGCTGCCTGTGGCCGCCAAGCAACAGCCCTCCCTTTGCTCACTGGTCAGCCCTGGGAACAGCACAGTTACAGGGAACCACTGGCCGGTGCTGCCTGGCAGAAGCCATCGCGTCTTGTTACTGGGGGTGACCAGGCAGAAGCAGGGACCTGAAGACGAGGCTGTGGGGACAAGGGCTACCCAGGCAGTGGGGCTGTGAGGCTGCAGCAGGGGGGCAAGCAGCCACGTCTCTCTCAAGTACCACCCTGCAGGGCTGAGAACTGTGCCTTGGTCTCAACTTCACAAGGAACCACCCAGTCGGCGCATTTGAAGAGGGACACAGTGTGTTCTGAGGCTGATCCTGGACCCTGAAATGGTACCTGATCCCAGACTGAGCCCTGATCCCAGACTGATCCCTGATCCCTGACTGAACCCTGATCCCTGACTGAGCCCTGTTCCCAGACTGAGCCCTGATCCCTGACTGAACCTTGATCCCAGACTGAGCCCTGATCCCAGACTGAGCTCTGATCCCAGACTGAGCTCTGATCCCAGACTGAGCCCTGATCCCAGACTGAGCCCTGAGTCCAGGCTGAATCCTGATCCTGGACTGAGCCCTGACCCCAGACTGAGCCCTGATCCCAGACTGAGCCCTGATTACTGACTGAGCCCTGAGCCCAGGCTGAGCTCTGATCCTAGACTGAGCCCTGATTCCTGGCTGAAACTTGACCTTGGCTGAGTGTGTGGCTATAGATCAGCCACAACTCTGATCCAAGACCCTGACTGAGACCTGGCCCTGGACTGACCCCTGAGCCCAGGCTGAGCCCTGGTTCTAACTGAGCCTCAAGCCCCACTCCAGCTGCATCCCTGACTCTAGGCTCAGAGCAAATTCAGGACTAAAGTAAATGTAATGAGAGAACAGAGTGTGACTAGCAAGGCCAAGTCATCCAGCAATGATGCCATGAGTTACCTGCTGCCTGGCGGAAGGCCCTGTGCGTATTTTACCTTATTTGATCTCACAATTACCCCACGCTACAGAAGAGAAACCCCCCTCTCTAGAAGCCTGCCCCGGGACAGCTCTGACCATGCACAAGCACGCCTCCAAAAGGTTAGTCGTTGTTGTTTGTAAATGCAAAATATCAGAAGCAGCCCGAGCGTCCGCACACAGGGGAGACACTGACCAGCCACGCGCACCACAGCGTGGAGTACCACACACAGCCACGAAAAAGAGTGGATCAGATCTCCCTCCATGTCGTATTGTTAAGTGGGGGAAAATACGAAAAGGTATATGTGATAAGCTGCCTTCTATGAAACAAAGAAGGGGGAAAGAAATATATACACAGGGGCACCTAGGTGGCTCAGTGGGTTGGGGCCTCTGCCTTCAGCTCAGGTCATGATCCTGGGATCGAGCCCCACGTCGGGCTCTCTGCTCAGCGGGGAGCCTGCTTCCTCCTCTCTCTGCCTACTTGAGATCTCTGTCAAATAAATAAATAATAATAAAAAAATCTTTAAAAAAAAAAGAAATATATACACAGCTGCTTGTTTTCTCGAGAGAAACACAGGAAAGATAAACCAGGAAGCAGCGAGATCGGTTCCCTCTGGGGGTAGTAGAGGGAGCGGAAAGGGGATGACCGCCTCTGGACATCGCTGCTCGCGTGATTTTCAAACTCTGTTTTTGCTCTCTGTATTCTACAATAAAATTAAATCCACAAGGTGCGGGGAGGAAAGGTCGAGAATGGGTCATAAACCGAAAACAGAGGAACCGAACTGTGTTTCAGATGAAAACCACAACCACACAGAAATGGAGGAGAAGGAGCCCATGCAACTCTGGCCACGCACTTGTTCTAAAGACCAAAGGAACTACAGAAAAAGAAATATGAACTTTGTGTTGTCGGCTTGTTTTCAGGAGGGGTAGAGGTGTAGTGATTCTGAAACTCTCGTGTGTATTATGGGACGAGCAAAGTAGCAAGTGTACGGATCTTACTAAGAACCGGGTCCCTTGGCGGCACCTGGGTGGTTCAGTGGGTTAAGCCGCTGCCTTCGGCTCAAGTCATGATCCCAGGTCCTGGGATCGAGCCCCACATCGGGCTCTCTGCTCAGCGGGGAGCCTGCTTCCTCCCCAACCCCTCCTGTCTCTCTGCCTACTTGTGATCTGTGTTTGTCAAATAAATAAATAAAATCTTTAAAAAAAAAATCCGGGTCCACGCTGGGCAGGAAACATGATGTAAATTCGGAATGGGAGCACACATCACTCGACCCCATGGCAAGTATCATCAGCGTGGGCCCATGATTCAAACAAAAATCTGTTGCATCACTCTGTGTGCTGAGACAAGCCAGGAACAACAGGCATAGTTCTCCTGCACCCAGATCTCAGGTTCTAAACACCACCTTTGGGGCTCCTGGGAGAGATGGATGATTCCAGGACCGGGGCAGGCAGGGGGCCTGATGGGCCTGGAACATCTTGGTGTGCCAGAGAGTCAGGAAGTGCCCTGAGAAGGACAGGGACTGGTCAGAGACACAGGAGCCAGCCTGGCGGGGCAGCTGCTGGCTAAGCCTAGAGCCGTGTGGGCATCAATACTGAGTGACCGTAAGGTTGGAGAGACGGGAAGTGGTGGTTGTGCGCTGCAGGGGGGCAGGGGGGATCATCGGTGTTTGCTGGGGACAGAGGTCAGGTTTACAAGATGAAAACAGCCCTGGAGGGGGGCGGGAGGGGGATGGTGTATGACATTATGGACGTGTTTAATGCCACTGACTGAAAATGCTTAAAATGGTGCATTTTATGTAAAGTGCATTTTACCACAATAAAATAAATTAGTTGGCAAAAATAGAACATTCTTTCTGTATGACTCAGCAATCGCACTCCGGGGCAACCCCCAGTAAGCCAACGGTCATCATTTTGTGGCCGGGACAGAGTGACCGGCCCAGGCAACGGTCAGTGCTGGGGGTTAAGTTACCGGGTAGAAGTTGGTTGAGGAGCATGGTCTTTGGGTAATCGCAAAGTGTCTTCCAATGGGTTCCTTTTTTTTTTTTTTAATTTTTAATTTTAATTTTAATTTTTTAAAAGATTTTATTTATTTATTTGACAGAAGGAAATCACAAGTAGGCAGAGGCAGGCAGAGAGAGAGAGGGGGAGGCAGCTGAGCAGAGAGCCCGATGCGGGACTCGATCCCAGGACCCCGAGATCATGACCCGAGCCGAAGGCAGAGGCTTTAACTCACTGAGCCACCCAGGCACCCCTATTCTTAATTTTTAAAAAATATTTTATTTATTTATTTGACAGAGAGAGACACAGCGAGAGAGAGAACACAAGCAGGGGAAGTGGGAGAGGGAGAAGCGGGCTTCCCACCGAGCAGGGAGCCCGATGTCGGGCTCCATCCCAAGACCCTGAGATCATGACCCCAGCTGAAGGCAGATGCTTAACAACTGAGCCACCCAGGCGCCCCAATATTTAATTTTTTTTTTTAAATAGGCTCTGTGCCCAGTGTGGAACCCAACACAGGGCTTGAACCCACGACCCTGAGATCAAGAGTCAGTCCCTTAACCCACTAAACCACTCAGGCGCCCCCTACAGATCACTTTTGAGTTAGAAAGAGGAAACTGTCTTTTTGGGGAAGCCCAGTGAAGATGGTGTTTACATCACTAGGACTGTGATAAATGGGCATCCTGGGCGGGAAAGGGGGGGGTTGCTGCTGGGATGTTCCCACGGGAAGTGTGTATCCCCCATCTGACCGAGGAAATCAGCCCCCAGACCCACCCTGAGGCACATCCCACAGAATAAGTGGCCTGCACCCTTCCAAAGGTCGAGGTCAAGAAAAGTCAAGAAAGACAAAGGAGCACTGCTGCGTGTCAAGTCTGGGATGGAAGGGGACCCCCTTGCCCCCTGACCCCAGCCGCTACGGGGCCCGGAGTTAAGTGCGGGAGTGAACCGGGACGGGACTCGAGCGTGGGGGGAAGGTGCCAGAAAACACGGTGTCAGGACGACTGATGGGATTTTCACTTGGGCTATAAGCTGTATATAAGCGAGATTGCCTGAACTTGACCATCGTCCTTTGCTTACATAGCAGAAGGTGTTTGTTCATGGAAATGCACGGTGTTTTCCAGTGAAGGTTGGTGATGTCTCCAACGCACTCTCAAATTACTTAGAAAAATGGAGAAAAAGGAGGTGGTTTCCTATAGAATATAGTGTATGCTTTTAGATCATGCTTATAGGCAGAGACAAAGCAAAAGGTTAACCCCGGGTGGATCCAGCTCTAGGATCTAGATTTCCTTTCTGAAAAGGGATAAATAGTAAATATTTTGTGCTTTGCGGGCCAGACTGTCTCTGTCACAGTTACTCAACTCTGCTGTCATAGCGGAAGCTGCGGGGGACAGTATGTAAACGAATTAGCGCTGTGCCGGTAACACTTTATTTGCAAAAAACAGGCTTGGCGCAGGTGGTTTGTCCATCCCCGACCTAGATGAGGGGCACACGGAAGTTCATTGTAATCGTTTTGCAACTTCCTTCCTAGCTTTGTGATCAGATTGTGGTCCCTAAATATCGCCTCCCAAGAAGCAGGGCTCCTTGGAGAAATGGCGGGGTCCGGGGCCAGGGCAGGGTGAGCCCACAGCATGCCTCGGGGCTAGAACATGAACTCTGGAGTCTGGCGGGGGCATGTCAGAAGGACTGAGGGGCCCACCTGCTGTCATAGAGCAGGACAGTCACCGTCGTAACCGTTATAACCGTCTTGGAGTGCACGGCTCCGTGGCGTGAAGCACTGTCAACACCCCCACCCTCCATCTCCAGAACTTTCCATCCCCCCACATGGAAACTCTGTCCCCATGAAGCACGGACTCCCCACCCCTGCCCCAGCCCCGGCTCCCACCCTCTCCTCTCTGTCTGTGCGGAGGGGACTCCTCTGGGGCCCTCCCGGGAGTGGGGACCTGCAGGACGGGTCCTTCTGGGTCTGGCTGCTCTCGCTGAGCCCCCTGTCCTTGGAGTCTCTCCGCATCACGGCAGGAGTCCGGGTCCCTTCCTTTCTGAGGCTGGATCGTGTTCCCGCGTGGGGACAGACTGCGCGGGGTTTGTCCTTCCTCCCCAGGTAGACACTCGAGCTGCTCCAACCTCTCGGTGTGCAACGTGGGTGTGCAAGCAGCTCTTCAAGACCCTGCTTTCAATCCTTTCAAGTGTGTGTGTTTTTTTTAATAGAACAGTTCCAGGCAAAAGATGCAGAGAAAATGAAAGCATTAGGATATCACCATTTTTGCGGTCCCAAATGATGTCTCTGAAGAACGTTCCCCAATGGCTGCTAAGACCCTCAAGAGAAAGGCTCGTGGGCGAATTTGTAATCGATGAATCAGACTGATGCCCCCTAAACCCAGGGATCAATTTAAACACAGAAGACAGAGAGAATGAGCTGGATGTTCCACTGTGTGTCTCCTGGAGAGGGGCAGAGACGCAGGGACCGGCGCCGAGAGAACCAAGCAGAGGTTCAGTGTGGAGGCTCGCAGGCCCCCCTGGGAGTCCCGTTTCCAAACAGGTGAGTTTGCAGGGGTTACGGGGGAATGAGGAACACATCTGTTGACACTGCGGCTGCCCCTTGCCCCATCCGGAGGCTGGGAAGTTCTACGGGACAAATGACCTGGGTGGGTTCTTCAACAGAGAAATGACCAAGAAGAAAAGGTAGGGGGCTGCTTCCCGAGGAAGAGAGTTACAGCAGCTAATGCCACGTGCGGGCTTGGTTTGTGAGCAAACGTCTGTGACTTGAGCCCATCAGTGACGAGGGACCCTGTCATCGTGGACCCAGGGAGGGGTCAGTACTGGCCTAGAAGGGCTGGGTCTCTGGCCTGGCTTCGTGGCCAACTTCCCCTTTAGGGATCTGTGCAAATGTTTTTAATTTCTTAATACAGCAATCATGAATACGTAATGAGCCCAGTCTGGGTTTCATTGATCTTTTCTACCAACATGTGCTGAGCCCACAAACGTCCACATGCGGCCCTGACTCTCCTCCCTGCTTTTGTAGGTTTGATATCTTCCATGATTTAAAAAAAAGGGTTTTCAAAAGAGTTGGAGGACTCCTCGGCCAGGTGACCGAGGTCCACAGAGGTGGCAGGCTGACGATGCGGCAGAAATGGCCTTCTGCTTCGGTGGCCCTAAAACCCGTAACCTGAGCCCAATCGAGAGAAGAATGCCAGGCAAACCTTCACCAAGGGACTGTCCAGGAGATATGGTCACGTCCTAACCCCCGGGATGTGGGGATGTGATTTTCTGTGGAAACAGGGTCTTTGCAGACGTCATCAAGTTAAGATGAGGTCATTGGGGTGGGCGCCCATTCAGTATGACTGGTGGCCCTATAAGGGACGAGAATGTGGACACAGATACAGACGCACACAAGAGAGGGGTCCACGCGAAGATGGAGGCTGTGATGGAGGGACAAGTCCACAAGCCAAGGGGTGCCTGGAGCTCCCCGGGAGCAGGGAGCAGGGAGGGGCCCTCCCAGCCACAATTTTTACTTCTGCTCTCCAGAGCTGACAGACCCAGTTTACTTTGTTCTAGAAGCTGGGGGAACAAATGCAGTCCCAGACCAGCGTGCTTTAGAACGCCCAGGATCAGCAAAAACAGGGGAAGTCGGGAGCTTTGGTCTACCCGCTAGACTGGCTGCTCCCCGGTTCATGAATCTCGGGGAAAAAGCCAGGAATTTCTCTAAAACTCACAAACGAGGCAAGTCTGAGAAACTGCCATAGCTCAGAGATGCCTCAGGTTGCGTGGTGTCCCGGCAGGGGTCCTGGGACAGGAAAAGGACACGAGGGGGAAACTGAGGAAATCTGAATCTCGGGGGGACTTCAGTTCATGGCGTGTCAATGTCGGGTCATGGATGATCAAGAAAAGGTGCGTGTGAAGGTCGATGTTTGTAACAGGGAAACGCGCCATTTCACGGGGGGACACTTCTCCTTTCACATTTTTCTCTGTAAATAGGACTATTCTGAAAAATAGTATATACTTTTAAAAATAATAAAAAAAAAGAGGTTCTTGGGTGACTCAGTGGGCAAGCCTCTGCCTTTGGTTCAGGTCATGGTCTCAGGGTCCTGGGATTGAGCCCCAAATCGGAGCCCGCGCTCTCTGCTCAGCGGGGAGCCTGCTTCCCCCCGCCTACTCCGCTCCCTGCCTGCCTCTCTGCCTACTTGTGATCTCTGTCAAATAAATACCTAATGTCTTTTAAAAAAATAAATAAATGAAAGTTTAAAAAAAAAAAAAAGCGTGCAAAGAATCAGTATCTTGATGTCACCAAACCACAGGCGGGAGCCTCGGTCAAACGACTGCATGTCTCTGTGTGGGTCTCCCCGCTGACAACAGAGGTGGGCTGAGGACTCTGGGGCACCGTGGTCTGCGGCAAGTGGGACCATCTCCGTCCGCATCTCCACCTTCATCAGAGGTGGATGGTGGCTCCTGGAATTCGGGGTGAGCAGCAACGCGGCTGGGCTCCAACGCCAGCCCCCATCGCACCCTCCCTACCGCCCCAGGCCGGGCAGAGATGCGACGCCACCTCCACGCTCCAAGCGCGTGGGTCCCGCACCAAGGACGTGCCCTGCACGGGTGGATGGACTCCGGCAACTTGTCCCCACCTTCTCCACGCGGCTACCCCACCTGGGACAGGCGCCCTGAGAAGGGGCCGTGCAGTGAGACCCAGGACGCCCCCAAGAAATCACAGGTGTCCGGCCTGTCCTGTTTTTAATGTCTCGCAGGGGCCCCGCTGGGGGGTGGGGGGGGAATAAATAGAGAAAGGTCGTGAGACGCAGCGCCGGGCCCCCAGCCTGGGAAGTGGGGGAAGCGCGTGGGCCTCGGCCTCCCTGGTCTGTAAACAGGGCGAGACACGCTTGGAGGCACAGACTCTGGAAGGAGCAGCGTTTTCGGGGTCTCTCTTCCCGCCGGGGACAGGGAAGTCCCCGCGCTCTCCGGACTCAGGCCGGCAGGCGCCGCCTCCCGTCCGCCAGGGGGCGCCAGACTCCGTCCCTGGGACCGAAGTCGCCCCCCCGCCCCGCCCCACGCCGCCGCCCCCAACACCGGGCTGGCGCGTCGCCTCCGTGGGGTCCCCGGCCTCCGCCCCGGGGAGACCCTACCCAGGGCAGGGCCCCCTCACTCTGCCTCCGCCCTGCCGTCCCAGGCGGCCCGTGTGCTCCCTCTCCCGGGAGGTAAACGGAGGCAAGGGAGGGCCTGGGGAGGGCCGGGAAAGGGGCAGGCGGCGACCGGCCTTCGACCCGCGACCCACTCGCCGCCCGCACCTGGGGCTGAGCGACGGGGGCATCCGGGCTCCGCGAGCCCCAGGCCGCCCGCAGGTCCCGCCCGCCACGCGCGGGCGAGCCCGGGGGCAGCGGCGCCTGGGTCACAGCAGGTTGATCTCGTCCAGGTAGCGGGCCAGGACCGAGTCCCGCACGTCCTTGAAGACCTTGCGGATGTTCTGCGTGTCCGTGGCGCACGTGTAGTGGCTGAAGAGGCGCCGGGAGCGCGGCCCCCTCCTGCTCCCGTCCGCGCCGTCCACGCAGCCCGCGTACATGCCGGTGTACATGTCCAGGATGAACCTCTTGGCTGCCTCCGCGTCCTGCTTCGGGCCTGCGGGGAGAGGAGTGGCCAGTCAGGGTTCGCGGTCCGCGGCGCGGGCCGGACTCTCCCTCATCAGGGCGGCAGGGCCGGCAAGGACGACGCAGCACGGCGCAGGCGGGCGCCATCTTTGGTCTTTCTACAGGGTCACATGACCATCAGGTCCAGCCAATGGGAGCTTCAAGAATGGACTCAGTTGTGACACATGACCTGGGATGAACCAATAAGACTGGGCTCTGGGACTTTGGGCAGAACCGTGTTAAAGAAAGAAGCTCACGTGTCTGGGTTTGCAACTGAGGGGCTGGGAACCTGGAGCTGCGGACAAAGGTCTCTCTGAGAGGGGCAGATGGGTAAACCGAGGCCAGGAGAAGGGGAGGGATGGCCACCCTGGGGAGGCTGCTGACATGCTCAGCCTCTCTGTGTCTGTCTGCGTCTTTGTCTCAAGCCAGAGCCCACGGCCTGGCTCTGCTACTTCCTAGTTGGGTTGCCTTATTCAGTCGTCCCCGCAACTGCTGCGAGCCTCAGTTCCCTCACTTTTAAAATGGGGATCCCAACCGTCCCCAGCCGCCCAGAGTTGTGAGGATTCAATGCAGTCCTGTAGAGGGCTCTGTACTCAATAATGAGAAAGTTGTTGGCATTCTTCCAGAAAGTTAGGATCCCCAGCGGGTAAGTCTGCTGGCTCCTGATCCAGACTGCCTGGGTTCGAATCTTGCCTCTGCCACTCCCCGGCTGTGTGGCTTTTGGCAAGTGTTTGCACCTCCTTGTGCCTCGGTTTCCCCACCTCTACGTGGTGAGAAGAAGGAATTCTGCTGCACTAGGTGCTTCCAATGGGGTTTGATACGTGAGCTGTTGTTATAATCACAGATGTTATTTAGTACAGAAGAGGGAAGGACTGAGTGCCAGAAGTTGGGAAAGAGTTCTCCAGCCTATGGCTGGGAGAAAAAGGTGAGTCATGAAGGTTTCCTTTGATGTGAAAGAAATAATCCTTCAAAACTCTCCACTTTCTCCACATCCCCAAACTCTCCTGGTCGTGTCTGTCATGCTGGAATAAGCTGACATCTGTCTCCCAGGCCCCCAAATCTGATTGGCTGATTGGTCTGATTGGCTGAGAGGGGCTCCCGTGGGCTCTGAGACCTGACAAGGCCAAAGGTCACACCCATGGTGATGTCACCAAGTTTATAGCGGCATCTGCCATGGTTGCCTGTGTATTGGGGTGACTAGCATTCCCCCAAATCCCTGTCCACCCAGAACCTCAGAGCATGACCTTATTTGGAAATACGGTCTTCGGTTGTCATTAGTTAGCCCGCCATGGCGTCATACTGGATTGCGGTGGGCCTGGTAGCCCATGACTGGCGTCCATATAAGAAGAGGAAACACACACACACACACACACGGCCGCGTGACGGCTGAGGCCAATTGGAACGCTGTGTCTCTAAGTCAAGGAACCCCAAGGATTGCAGGCAGCCCCAGAAGCTAGGGGAGATGCCTAGCTCAGATGTCCCCTCAGAGCCTCCAGAAGGAACCAGTCCTGCTGACGTCTTGATTTCGCACTTCCGGCCTCATTACCTGAGGGGGATACACTTCGGTGGTTTCCTGCCACCTGGTTTTTGGCCCCAGAAAATGAAGCCAGCTTGTCTCCAGGATCAGCCATCACTCCCCTCCCTGTACGTGGGTGCCATCTGGCCATCGAGAAGGGAGTCTCTTTGGCTCCTTTTGAGTATGATCTGGCCCCAGTGACTTGGTTGACCAATAGAGTGAGGCATCTCTTGCCATCTGAGACTTCTGAGGCTCCCCCCTGCCAACCCCCTGAGGTTGGAGTCTGGTCACCCCAAAACAGTCATGCTGTGAGCAAGCCCAAGGTTCATGAAAGGACCTGGATTAGGAGACACCAGATGGGGCCAGGTAGGCATGTAGAGGGAGACGGGGGGAGAAAGAGAGAGCAGGAGAGGGAAGGACGGGGAGGCAGGGAGGAAGAGGGCATAGAGGGATCAGACATACAGTGTTGGAAGTCGAAGGGGTATCTCGCTCGCGGCCACCTCAGCTGATGCCAGGCGCATCAAGGATGAGCCCACCCGCCTCAACCCTTCCCAAGTTCCTGCAGCGCAAAAACTTGAGTGATGTCAAAGGGCTATGTTAAGCCCCGATTTAGCGGGCGGTTTGTCGCTCAGCTGGGGTACTTCCACAAGTCCCTTCACAGTGGCCCTCCAAGGAGAGTTCGAGCCCATTCACCCCTTCCTGGGACGCACCCAAACCCCACTTGCCCTCTCTTTAGAATATAACCTGTTCCTGCCCAGGGTAGGGTTATAGTCCTGATTCACGCACCCTCGCCAAGACACGACCGTTGCTACGGGTACCGCGTGTGAGACGGTTGCCGTATCAATGAAAACTGAGCCCTGTGCCTTGGAAGGACTTGTCCAAAGGTCAGGCACTGGTTTCTTTTTGCATCTTCTATCTTAGATAGAGATGACTACGAAAGATTAAAAAAAAAAAAAGAAATCTCCAAGGTCTAGGCTGATTCTGGAAATAGTTGTTGCCACCTTTCAGGTGTGGCTTATGACAATGAACTCTACGGCAGACCGACACAAGAGATCTATGACACCCGCCTCCTTAGAGGCCCCTGTTTGAAGGCACCGCATCAAGAATGATGGCAGCTGTCACTTTCTCCCCATCCTGTAGAGGGGGGCACTGAGACTCAGGACTTGGGTCTGGACCTCAGGTCTGTCCCATCACATATGAAACTCCACTGACTCTAGCCGAGGTAGAGTCTGAACCAGCATTTGTCTTGGGAGCTGCTTTCGGGAGATGAAGGGTATAGAAAGTTCTAGAACCACTCACCCTGGAAACTGGGGAAGTAGGTGGCCAGGTGGGAGGTGGGGATCTTCTCCTCGAGGATGTCAGTTTTGTTGAGGAAGAGGATGACAGATGTGCTTTTGAACCAGGGCAGTTCCAGGATGGTGCCGAACAGGGCCAGGCTCTCCTTCATTCGGTTCTGGGTCGGGGGAACAGGTAAGTTATTACTCCAGTGGCCAGCTTGGCCCACAGAGGAGCACTCCTCCCCATGGGGAGGTGGGGCTGTCAGCCTAACGTCCAAGAACTTGGGGCTCCCCAGCTCCTGCGTGGGTCAGAGGGGCTGTGCCCATGCTTTTGTGTGCCTCTACTGGCTTGACTAGTGTCCCCACCAAGTTCATTTCCCTCTAGAACTTCAGAATGGGACCTTATTTGGAAATAGGGGTTTTCTAAGATGTAATTAGTTGAGAACAAGTCACAGTAGATTGTCACCTCCCATGACAGAGGTCCTTATAAAGAGGGGACATTTGGACAGAGATACATGGGGCTAAGACCATGTGACCACAGAGGCAGAGATGGGGTGTCGTGTCTCCAGGCCAAGGGACACCAAGGACAGCCAGCGACCCCCAGAAGTAGGGAGAGCTGGGGACAGAGTCTCCCTCACAGGCTCGGAAGAATCAGCTGACATGCCCATCTGGGGTTTGTGGCCTCCAGCCCTGGGACAGGAGATGTCTCTCTGTGGCTCCAGCCCTCAGGCTGTCACACTTTGTCACGGCAGCCCCAGCAAACCAGGACATGGCAGGGGTGGGGGTGGGGCGTGCTGCATTCGACCAAGATTTATAGCAGAATGACCTCAAGTTTATTCTGTTGCATTTGGTCTAACAGTCAAAATTTTAGCATCGACCCTTGGATTCCCGAGACTGGGTGTGTGAAACTTTAACCCCTAAAAGCGCAAATGTCTGAAGCGAGCCAGGTCCTAATGAGGAGAAGGGTTCACAAAGGAGCAATGCCCAGCCTTTCTGAATAAAAGCAGGACGCTCTCCCTGGGGCATGACCCATTTTCCCAGGCCAGCTGCATTGTGCTTCCTGGGGCCATGTCTCAGGATGAGAGAGAGAGAGAGAGAGAGTCCGGGGTGTTTATGGATCTGTATCTTAGACTCCATATTCTGACCACGGAAGAGTGGCGGTGGGGTGTTTTGCTCAGCTCCACATCCCGAGCCAGCAGGAGGCAGCGCATCCTGCACCCGCGGTGGCCCTCACCTCCTGGTTGTTCTCCTCCAGACACTGGTCGTATTCACTCAGCGAGGCCAGGTAGATGAGGGCGATCACGTTCTCGAAGCAGTGGATCCACTTCTTGCGTTCTGACTTCTGGCCCCCGACGTCCACAATCCTGCCAAGGATCACCCCCATCAGACCTCATCAGGACCCCCTGCCATGGCACCCTGGACCCCAGGCACATCTGGGGCGTGTCAAGATCCATATTTAATAGCAGCAGGAATGAGGGCCAGGCTCCGGGCCAATGCCTCTGCTGTGTGAGTGCATTTCAGCCCCGTGGGGCAGGTGTTACTCTTGGGTCATTTACACATGGAGAAACTGAGGCATGGGAGGGAAGACTTTGCTGAGCTTCTGTGCTGGGATGCCTGATTTCCACCCCGTGGCAGAAGACAGCAGGCCAGACACATCCAGGGTCTGCCCTGGTTCTGGCAGGTGACCTGGAACCAACTGCAGAATAGTCCAGGACTCAGTTTCCCCATCTGTGACGTGTGCACTGTTCTGTCGGGACCAACACCATCCTGTCTGTGTGTGGCCCAGGACAAGGGCCCAGACTCCACCTCCACACACCGCAACAAAAGCCTGAGCCCTCCCGTCTTCCTCTTCTCTCCTCTAAGAAATGTGGGTCACTGATAACAAGGCTTGCGTCATTTTCCCAGGGACGGGACTGTTACCCAGGCAGCCAACAGGAAATGCCAGAAGCCCCAGAGCAAGAAGGGACTTGCCCCTTTGTATGGAAAACCGGGCTGGTGCCTGTGGTGCCTGTGGCTCCCTGAGTCCAAACCAAACCCTCTTGGCCCTCTTGGGACTCCCTGAAAGCTCAGAGCGGAACGAGGGGTGCATTGGCTGAGAGCAGGGCTCTGGGGATGGAGACGGGTGTGAGGGATGCCATTGCCAGCCTCCCGTCTCGGAGTCTCAGCTTCCTCTGAGCCCTCACTCCACGGGTTAGCTCTGTCCTTGGCCTAAGAACACACTCAAGGCTTCCCCCCTGAAAATCAGCACCTCAGCGCGGGCTCTCCTGGGAGCTTCCCCAACCTCTATTTTCATTCCTAAACTTTGACCAATTCTTCCACCCACATGCCCACCCCCCCACCCATCCGTGCGTCTGTCCAACCACCCACCGTCTGTCATCCATCACCCGCGCACCCCTCCATCCTTCCATCCAGCCGTCCGCCCATTCATTCGCCCACGCACCCACCTCGGCACACCTGCACGCACAGACACTCCCCCGTCCGTCCACCCGTTCGCGTTCCATCTGTCCATTCATCCCCCCACATTCATCAACTTCCACTCTAATCTTGAGCTGATCACCACTAGCAAAGCAGGAGAATCAAGCTCCTCCCCTGGCCTTCTGCGGCTCTCCCTCAGGGGAGGAGGCCGACAGCAAACGGAAAATGATGAACCATCCTTGTAAAGACTATGAAAAGGCCAAAAGAGCATGTTTGAGGGGTCCATCCGGGGAAGCGTGGGAGTCAACATGGGGGAAGTGAACACAACCCCTGTGTCCGGCCCCCCCTCTGCGCCCTGCACAGCTCCCCGCCAGGAGCCCCCGGACACCGAGCTTGCCGAGATCATCAATCCCAGAAGCCACTTCTCTCAGCGTACTCTTCCTGACCTTGCCTTAGTCTTTGACACTGGCCATCATTCTGCCTGGATAAGCCCCTGTTGCACTGGCTGCTTATACCTCCACCTTCCAGCTAAGGCCTGTGTGTGTCCAGCCACCTGCCAGATGCACCAGACTCCTCAGACCCTAGTGCCCCAAATGACTTCATTGTCTAATCGAATTCCTCCATGCTGCTGCCACCACCATGGACCAACATTGACCCCATCACCTTGATTTTCAGATTCTTCCACTCATCTAGTCCTGCCCCTTCCACATGCAAGACGATTTTTGCACCACCCCTTCAATACCATCCCATGCCCGCTGCGCTTGCCCTTACCAGCCCTTCCTGCTTGGATCATGGTTCCTGCCCCCTCCTGCGTCTCCTGACCTCCATTCTCACCCCCCAAGAGGATCACCCTCTGAGCTTCCCCAGCCCTGAATCAATCCCTCTGGAGTACCACTGACCACAAAGTCGCTGTTCCCCCTAGCCAGCAGCCCTTCAAGATTTATCCTAATGATCTCCTACTCATCCTTCAATGCCCTAATACCAATGTCCTCTCCTTAGGAAAACCTGCCCTCCGAGAGCTCTGGTTGCCCCACTCTGGGATCTTCCAGCCTCAGACTTGGCTGTAAGGGGGCTGAGGGTGTCTAGATCTGGCTCTGCCCCCTTCAGCCTGGAAAGCCCTTGAGGACTGGGACCAGGAAACTCCTCTTCATCCTTCAGGGCCCCAGTTCCTTTGCCCTCCCATAGGAAACTTTTCCCAACTCTGGGCTGTGAGCTCACCGCAGGTTGGTCTTCTGCACGGAGAAGCAGTACTCATTGATGCCAGTGGTAGGCATGCGGCTTCGGAGCACGTCCTGGGCTGTGGGGATGTAGCCCTCCTCAGTGATGCGCTCCAGGTGGGACAGGTAGCTGTGGAGGGAGGAGCCCTGAGGCCCAGTCTTGCAGCCTTAGTTTGTTTCTCAGACCCCCCACCCAAAGCCCAGTGAGGCCCCTGCTCAGGGAGGGGCCAGGATCTCTGGCTCTGCATGTGGCCCAGAGCATCACCCTGACCTGGAGGAGCATCGGGAAGAAGCAGTTTTACCCTCAAGCTGAAAATCAGCATGACCTCAAGGACAGTATGAACTCAAGAACAGTCTCACTTGGCGGGGGGAGGGGGAAGTCACCTTCGGGGAGCTGTCACCCAGTGAATCTGTCCCAAGAAAAGTCTCAACTGTCAAATCACCCTAGAAGCTCAACATCGTACTCAGGACAGTGTCACTGTGTGATGATGAGCAGTGTCACCCCAGGAATGAGGTCACCGCTGGTCAGTGTCCCCCTGAACGACATCACTCTGGAGGAAGACCGTCCACAGCCAGCCCACCCCACAGCATGTCCCACAGCCGGAGCCCACCAGCCTGGAGCCTGACTGTCCAAGAGCGATCCCCGGGAGGAGATCCTCACTGGCTGCATCCCAGCTGAGCCCTGCCCCCCACACCCGCCGCCCGCAGCCCCACACTCACTACACACCCGCCGCCCGCAGCCCCACACTCACTACACCGCCGAATCAAGCAGGTGGAACTCTCGGCGGCGCTCGTAGCACGCCCGGATGCCGGCGTCGCTCCACAGCCACTGCATGGCCACGGCGTAGTGCTTCTCGAAAGTGGTCACCTTGTAGGGGTCCTGGCTCATGACCACACCGGCATAGTGCTGGGGAGGGAAGCACAGGGAACTTCAGGACAGCCTGGCAGGGCAGGGTCACACACATCCCTGCAAGTCACTGCCTCTCTCTGCTAGGGAGC
The DNA here is from genome assembly GCF_020171115.1 of Neogale vison. Lineage (NCBI taxonomy): Eukaryota > Metazoa > Chordata > Mammalia > Carnivora > Mustelidae > Neogale > Neogale vison. The sequence goes on from NC_058096.1 coordinate 222,252,226, forward strand.
CCCCCACACCCACACTGCAGTCCTGCTCCACCCCTCTGCTCTGCTCCGCACCTGTGTGTCCCCGGACAGAGGGCAGAGAGGCAGCAGAGAACACAGTGGGGACATCAGTTCTAGTTCTTGGATGCCTAGGGGGCAAGTTGCTACGGGACCCCCCACCACAGACCAGGTAGTGCAATGAAGCCCTGTGGCCAGGTCTCTCGGGGAGATGGAGGCACGCGCAGCCCGAGCTGCCTGCCCAGCAGCCCTGCGTGTTTCCCCTTCTTCCTCCCAGCAACCTCCACTCCATCTCTCCTCCTTTCTTTCTAGCAGGAGGGCGTCCGTGCCTCTCAGACTTCCTGTGTTGGCCTGTGCATGTGCGGGTGTGTGCGCTGGTTTGTGCACACACATGGGTGTATGTGCATGTGGGCTTGTAGATGCCTGTGAATCTGCATGTGTGTGGTTGTGCATCTGGGCACATGCATGTGAACTGTGTGTTCCTCCGAGAGTGGGAATGTAACTCAGATTTCCACAATCTCTAATTAACACCATATTGAGGTCCTTGCCAGTGCTATACAACAGGAAAAAAAAAAAAAAAAGGAAAGGTATCAGGTTTGGGAAGGAATATGTTATGCTGTGGTTATTCACAAGTAACATGACTATAGGTAGAAAATCCCAAACAGCCTAGAGATGAGCTGTCAGAATAAACAAGTTAACTTAGCAAGGTCCCTGAATGTGAGATCAATAAACAAAAATCAAACGGGTGGCTGTATATTAACCATTAACCAGTGGAAATTTTTAAAAATGTAAATCTCATTTACATGTTAGTTAGTTAGTTCTGAAAGATATCAAATACTGAGGAATAAATCTAACAGCAGATGTGAAAGCCCTCTACACTGAAATATAGAAAACATGGCTAAGAAAAATTTAAGAGAGCTAAATAATCGGAGGGCTGTGTCATGTTCATGGATTGAAAAACTCAGCATTTTTGAAAGCTTCCAGTTCTCCCCAGATTAATCTACAGATTCCATGCAATTCTACTAAAACCCCAGAAAGATGTGAAGGGGTGTGTGTGTGTGTGTGTGTCTGTAAAAACTGAAAAGGTAATTCTAAACTTTATGTAGAAATGCAAAAGGGCCTGGAGTAGCCCACACAATTCTGGAGAAGAACAAAGTGGCAGGATTTACACTAGCAGGCTCGAAACCTAGATATTAGGAAGCTACAATTGTTAACATGAAGTGATAGTCACTCAAAGGTACATAAAAAGACCAATGGAACAGAACAGTGAGCATTAGTGGGTCCAGGTACATTTGAACACCTGATTCATCACAAAGATAAGACTGTGGTACAGTGGGAAAAGCATAAGAGGTATTAGCATGATTGAATATCTGTCCTGGGGGAAGCAAGGCAAGGGGGGGTGAAAGAAAAGCAACATAATCCCTGCCTCACACCCTACCCCAAAATCAATTTCAGGTGCAATGTAAATCTAGATATGAAACAACAAAGCCCCCTTTAAAAGACAGCAATAGAGAGTTTTATCATGACCTTGGGGTAGAAAAACATCTCAGTCTGGCTTCAACCTCCCTCCCCCACGAACAACACATTATTAACCAGAAGACTGACACGCTTCATTCAAATTAAGAGCTATTCATCCAGACACCATGAAAATGCAAGGAACGGATGGGGAGAAAATATTTGCAAAATACATAACAAAGTTCTCATATCCAGAACACACAAAGAATATGCTACAAATCAGTAAGAAAAAAAACTGATATTCAAAAAAAAAGGAAAGAAAGAAAAAAAATCGGCAAAACTAAAAACAAAAACAAAAATGGGCAAAAGTTTTGAACAGGTGCTTCACAAAAATGGAATATCCAAATGTCCAACACACATATGAAATGGTGTGCAACCGCCTTATTAACCAGGGAAATGCAAATCAGAACCACAATCAAAGATGACCAAGAACGCACCAGAATGGCTACAACGAGGGGACAGCATCAGGTGTTGGCTAGGATTTGGGGCAAGCAGAACTCTTTACACACTCCTGCTTGGAGACAGTTTGGTGTCTCCTCCTGATCTAATCCACTTTCTGACCCACATCGACTTCTATGCAGATACCCAACAGAAATGCACAGGTTTTCATAAACTATATATGGTGGAAAGGAAAAAACCACAAGTATACCCCCAACGATGGAGGAATTACAGATGCGCTGCACTGTGCAGTGCCAGAAGCCAGACATGGCAGAACCTTCCATCTAATTCCATGTAGGAGAAGTTCAAAAATAGGTGAGATGCTGATGGAAGACGGGATAGTGGTTAGCCCTGGGAGGGGGGTTGGGTAGCGATGTTGGGAAGGGGCCTCTCTTCTCCTTCTCGCCCCAGGCAGTGGTTACACACGTGTCTTTGCTTTGTGATGATTCACTGAGCTCACCATCGGGCTTCTCTGGCACGTGTGTTTTATCTCAATAAAAACATTATTCTGTAAAGCAAAGCGGTGTAACCAAAGGTGGTGGGGTGGATAGCAGGTGCTGATCTTTGGTCTTCCACTTGTGGACTGTGAAAATTTAGCCAAGTGTCTCCCCTCCTTGAGCCTCCTGTTTTGCATCGAGGAGATGGGGACGATGGCTCCCAGCCGGAAGGGGTTTCCTGCTTACTGTGCCCTACTACATTCCAGGCACATTTTGAGAGCTTTCATCACTTTTAATAGACCACATTCTTTTACCAGGTGCTACCAGCCCCATTTGGTCTCCCAAAGTCCTTGGACCAGCTCAAATTCAAAATCAGAAGCTTTCTGGTTCGAGAAAGGTGAGGTCATGTCACACCTGTCGGGATGGCTATTATGAAAAGCAAACAAAGGACAGGGCTGGTGTGGATGTGGAGAAGCTGGAGCCCTTGTGCCCCACTGGGGGAAATGCAGACTGGTGGAGCCGCTGTGGAAAACAGCATGGAGCTTCCTCCAAAAAATCAAAATAGAACTACCCCGGGATCCCGCAACTCCACTTCCGAGTGTTTGACCAAAATAATTGAAATCAGGATCTTGGAAAGATATGAGCATGCCCCGTGTTTCCTGTAGCCCCATTCCCAGCTGCCAAGGTGTAGAAACGACCTAAGTGTCCACCAGCAGGTGAATGGATAACGGAAACGTGGTGCGCGCACCCACACACATGCACACGCGCACGCACTCACATGCACATGAGCGTGCACACACACACACACACATCGGAATATTACACGGCCTTACAAAAGAAGGGGATTCTGCATTAGGTAACCGGTCGAAAGAATGTGGGGGCATCACGTTAAGGGAAATAAGTTGGTCACAAAAGGACAAACACTGCAGGGCCCCCACTCACATGAGGCGTCTAGAAAAGGCAACCCCCATGGATGCAGAGAGCAGAATAGGGCTGCGGAGGTGGGATTTGGGGAGCTGCCGTCCAAGGGGCACGACGTTGTAGTTAGGCAAGGTGAATATGTCCCAGGGATCTGCCGTCACCAGCCCTGCCTGCTGCACATGGAGATCGGTTACAAGGGCAGAGCTCGTGGGGAGCGTCACCGAATAAAATTTAATGAGAAAGGGATGTGACATGTGCGTGCGCAGCGGCCCTCCCGCAGCAGGACAGGCAGGACTCAGTCCAACATTCCTCTGGTGAAATAGGGGCTGGTTCAGGACTCCCGCCCTGGCCATCGCGGGGGCCAGAGATGACCGAGCCGGAGGGTCCACGGGGGAGGCAGGAGAGGGGAGCCACTGCCAAGTCACCTGGGATGCACGGAAGACCCCCAGGAAATTGCTGGATGAACCCAACATGATCTGGGGGCCCAAAGGACTCGGCCATGCCCCACATGCTGACCTGGGGATCTGAGGGGACGTGGTCCTGACCTGGAGGATCCGAGGGGACACAGTCCTGACCTGTGGGGGCCTGAGGGGACACAATCCTGACCTGAGGAGTCTGAGGGGACACGGTCCTGGACTTTGGGGTCTGAGGGTGCACTCCTGCCCTGGGGGTCCTAGTGGATACAGCCTGGGTTTGGGAGTCTCCAGGGACGTGGTCCCATCCTGAGGTCCAGGGCCCCCTCCCGCCCCCGCCAGCTTGAAACCCAGGAGGGGGGGCCCCAGGATGCTCACGCTGCTCTCAGGCCTGCTGAACGGGATCTGCAGCCGGTCCATGGCCTCGATCATGGCCCGCATGGAGACGAAGATGTTCTGGTAGACGAGGGGCCGGAAGCCCTTGCGGTCCTCCTCCGAGTAGCCCGCCCCGTGGATGATCCGCATCTGCTTGATGAACGTGCTCTTCCCGCTCTCGCCGGGCCCTGGGGAGGCAGACGGGCAGCTCAGCCTTGGGGCTCCCGCCGCGCTCCCCGCCTCCCCCATGCCTTCACGGCCCCAATCCTGGCTTGGCCAGGGCCGCGCTCTGCGACCCGGGACCATGGCCTTCACCTTCCGGGCCTCAGGCTCCCCCGCTGTAAGCCGGGGTTTGCGACAGACCCTGCCCGCCAGCTCCCAGGAAAGGAGTTCACTGTGAGGGGCTCCCGGGGGTGGGGGGGGCAGCGAACTATCCTGCGGGCCGGGGCTCCCGGGGGTGGGGGGCAGCGAACTATCCTGCGGGCCGTCTGTTTCTGCGTGGCCGGCTTTGAAACCTCGGACGCTTTTTACGGTTATAGTTTTTAAATTTTTAAATGATGGAAAGGAATTTTTTTGAAAAAGTCTATTTTGTCACATACAGAAATGATGTGAAATTCGTGGGTCAGTGTCCACAAATAAAGTTTTATTGGCACACAGTCGTGCCCGTGTGCATACAAACGATCTATGGCTGTGTCCTCGATACAGGTAGATGGGCCGTCCGGCCCCCGGGACTGAGAATATGTACTGTCTGCTTGTACACGAAAATTCGTGGAGCCCTGGCTTACATGATGCCTAGACAGTGCGAGCTAGGTCAGCCTAGGGTTCACTGTTAGCAGCAGTCAATGCCCTGACTACAGTACGAATCACTATTATTACTATTTGCTGTAATTCTGGGGGCAGAAACTTTAATGAAGGAAATAGAATAGAATAAATCGTGTTTAGCTGATTCTAGCTGAATGTCAGAGAAGGCCTCTCAGGGGAGGTAATTTGTAGAATTGAGATCTGAAGTCTGGGAAGCTTGCTCTTGTGCCAAAATGTGGAGGAAAGGCACATCATGCGGAGGGCGCAGCCCGTGCAAAGGCCCTGGGGCAGAATCAGGCCTGGTAGTCTGGAGGAACAGAGAAGAGGCCATTTGGCTGGGGCAGAATGGGGGAGGGAGAAAGAGGGAGAGGGGGAGGGCAGGGAGGGAAGGGGACTGGTGGTGCAGGGCCTGGGGACCAGGAGAGGACTTGGACTTTGACCCCAGGGAGGTAGGAGCCCTGGAGGGTGGTGGGGTGTGGAACACCTGACCCAGGTAGCAAGGATAGACTGTGGCGGGCAAGACAGGCCGGACCCAGGTGGAGAGAAGGGCACATCTGAGAGCTCTTCGGGGGACAGACTCAACAAGACCTTGCTCAGGGATCAGAGGGTCCTTGTAGGGCCGACTGCACGATTCACGGGCCAGGTGCGAGAAGAGGCCCTTCTGAGCCCAGAGCGCTGTGGGCCCACCCTGGTCCCACACCCAGAAAGCCAGCCCTGGGCTTGCGACAGCGTCACTAGGATCTCCAACAGCCTGGGCTGGAAAGTCAGACACACAAGGCTCAACCCCGCCGCTGTCCGAGCTCTGGACCCTCGCTCCCGGTGTGCCTCTGTTTCCTCTTTTGTGCAGTGAGTGTGACAGCCAGGCAGGGCACGTGGTACCAGGAGGTCCCGCCAACACCTTCCTGCCCTGCCCAGCTCCTGGGGGACACTGGCGGTGGGTCCTTCCAGGGACAGGATGGCGGACTGGAAGGAGGAACAGGAAGCAGCAGAAAAGGAAGGGGTGGTCTGGTTGGAGCCCAGAAAGAGGAAACGGAGCAGAGGGAGCAGAGGGAGGTGTGGGGGGGGGAGGTTTTGTCTTGCATCAGCCCCCCAGAAGCTCTGTACCCCCACATATCTGAGGGCAACAAGGGCAGGCTGGGAGAAACCGGTATCTGTTAAGTCCACGGGACTCGAGGTCCAAGAGAAAGACCAGCTTTTCTCTTGCCCTGAGGGACACCAGCAGGGAAAGGGGAGAGCAGCTGCGCCGTGGGTCGGGTGTGCGGGCTGGGCTGGTGCCAGCCTCCGCCGTCACCTGCTCCTGGTCCTTGCTGCTTGGCGGGGGGACCCAAGCCCGTCAAGTATTTAGGGGTAAAAAGCCGTCAGGCCTGCCACTTACTTGCAAGCAGTTCCGGGGGAGACATGAGTACGGATTATTAAAAACGTGAATACATAATAAAACAAATTGTAGATACGATAATGCCTTGTCTAAAGGAGGGCCATACACACATGTCTGGTCACGCAGAGTGTGTGCACATTGAGAGGGGGACCGAGGCCATTCGGTAAAAGGCCAACATTTGCAGAAGAATCGGGCGCCCCTTTTCCACGAGGTTTGAACGTGTCTCAAATTGCAAAGCGAAGGGGGTGGAAAGCTTTCGTGCAGCGTGAGCTGGAGGTGCTGGAGGCGACCGGGGAGCGGAAAGTGGCCCCGTCGGAAAACCAGTGACGTTCTCGGCCGTGACAAGCGTGCTGCCCTCTCCGCTACGCGAGCGCGAGGGGAAGCCGTTTAGGAGTCGACAGAAACTGTCTGCCCTACCTTTGCCATTTTCCTGTACCTCTAAAATTATTCCAAAATAAGGCGTTTCCCCGCTCCCCGAGCACCCGAGCAGCCCACGCCACGGGTCCACGGGCTGAAACTGTCCAGCGCGGAGCCACACGGGTCTGAGGATCACGGGGTGTCTTGGGTTCTACGAAGGGAGGCGTCCAGCTCAGCCAATGTCCCTGCGGGGCAGCGTGGGAGTAACGCAGCCCTGAGCCCAGCACGCACCGCCGCACCAGAGCCTCCCCGACCGGAGGACGGCTCTTGGCTCCCTGTTCGTGTGGGGAAACGGAGTCCCAGGTGGGCTCATGGGCCTGTTGTGGGCCATGCAGCCGACGGTGGCCGAGCTGGGACGCAAACCTCACTCCACCTGAGCCCAGAGCCCCTGGGTTTTAAGTGGGACACCGGGAAGTTCCCATCACGATAATCACGGCGAGCGTCCGCCCGGCCCTGGGCCAAAGCCACCTGCGCCCGTCCTCGGTCAGTCCTCTCGCGACCTCACTGGCTTACCATCTGCAGAAGACGCCCAAGGGTCAGAGAGGGGAGGTGATTTTCCTAGGGCCACACAGCCAGCAGCAGACTTAAGCCCTAACCGCTCTTAAACCAACAAAACGGGGTGCGGCCCGCCAGCCAGGTGAGGTGTCACCCCAGTGTCAGACGACATCATCAGAGTATCAGGTGACATCATCCGGCTTGGGGGGCCTCGGTCTCCCCCGGGGGGTGCGGAGAGCAATCCCAGGCCTCACAAAGCAACAGCTAACTTGATGTTTCTCTCTTCTCCTCTGGTTTGTTAAAGGGAAAAAAAAATCCTGGTCACCACCCGCACCACAGATCCTGTGACTCATGAATGGGTCACAGACAGAAAACTCCAGCCGGTGGAAACCCCTCTTTGCAGCCCAGGACCGTCCTGAAGCCACGAAGGGTGCCGGGACTGCTCAGCCCCAGGCTCCCGGGCGGCTTCGGGAAAGCCCCTGGTGGGGCGGGGGGAGGGGGGCGCAGGGACAGCTCTGCCCACCTGGCGGGCCAGAAGGGAAGTGGCTGCTTCCTTCTGGGGACGGATGAGGAAGTGGAACCTCGCAGACACCGGGAAGAGCTGTGCCAACCCTGGTCATCACGAGACACCCGTGCGGCTCCTTCCCTAGGGGGTGGCAGCTCCAGGAAACGGGGCCTCGGGGGCTCGGGGAGTCAGGTCTGGGCAGCTGGAGGGCCGGCGGCTCAGCGTCCATGTCCAACTCAGGCTCAGGCTGGCTGCCGATCCCAGACCGATCCTGTCACCTCCCTGGGCCTCAGTTTCCCCATCCGTCACTGAGGAATCAGGGCTTTTCTCTCCAGGGGGCACGTTCGCAGGGAGGTCAAGTGCATGGGCTTTGGACCCAGAATTCTAGGTTCTGACCCAGGCTGCGTGACCTTGGGCTCACTGCGTCACCTCTCTGAGCCTCAGTTTCCCCATCTTATCTACCTCCGGCGCTGCGGACAGAGCCAGCTCCTCCGATGGCTTCGTTCGCTCTGATGCGCCTCACTCCCCAACACGTCAATGGCTCCCTGTCAGGGACAGGCTCCTGGCCCCTCAGCCTGCTTCCTCAAAAAGATCAACCACCTCCAGGAAAAAATAACTTTTGGATTCAATTCCTGTTTTCAAGAAGGGAGGGGGGTGTGGAGGCCACCCTCAGGGCTGGGGATGGGGGGCAGGTCAGGATCACAGACCACAGGGCCACCAGCAGCTCATGGGACGCGGACAACCTCCCCTCCCCCCACCTGACTCCAGCAGAAGGGGCTTCCTGAGTGGGGCTGGCTGGGCAGCGGTCTGAGCTGTGGGGGCCGGGGACCTCTCCTCCCCAGGTCTGGCACAGCTCTGGGGATCATCGCCCTGACACAGGACTCACCCATTCCCTTATTCATTTATAAAGTTTACTCTGAGCATCCGCTCTCTGTCGGGGTCACCGTGCTCCTGGGCCGGAAGCTGGGGACCAGGGAATGAACGAGAGAGACACGGTCCCCACCTTCGTGCTGTTTGCTGTGTCCCTGGCGAGACAGACCATGGAAAACAGTGAACCAGTCTAAGAGAGGGTCAGTGAGCGGGTGCTGGGAAGAAAGATCACATGGATCAAGTGGAGGAAAGAGAAGGGTTGGGGGCCTTTGTAGCGGGTGAGTCCGGGAAGACTTCCCGGAGGAGGCGACGCATGGGCCATGCTGCCTGGAGTGAGTGCACCAGCCGTGCAGAGGTGTTCTGCTTCCAGAAGAACAGCACGTGCAAAGGCCCTCAGGTTCGGGCATGTGAACTTCAGGTGTGCAAGGACAAGCTCACCGGCGCTGATAAGCCCGAGCCTGATGGACGGAGGGAAAGCAGGCAGACAGCACCGAAGAGAGGGCACCGCCCCAAAGGCTCACGGCCTGGAAGGGATGATGATGGGTTTGGTGGACAACTGAACGCCCGTAACTTCGACAGCTTCGAAGAAACGGGCAAGGCATTTAAAAGGCATTGACAACCAAAACTCACTCAAGAAGAAATAGCCTACCTAGCCCTAATCATATTATTATTAAAAGGTAATCAATCACACATCACGTACCATACCTACCATTACTGGAACAGCCTACCCGGGCTGAAGAAATCCGAGACAGCTATTAAAGCAATTAAATTCCTAATTAAAAGCTTCCAGGCTCAGACAGCCTCATTGGCGATTTTACCAACATTGAACGAAAACAAAATAGTCCATGAAAAAAAGCAAAGAACCCAAGTGGTCACCCACGGGTTACAGGAGGGAGAAGCAGGAGCTGGGGTCCGAGAGGCCACGGGGCCGGAGGCTGGACCTGAATGGCCAGCTGCCTTGGAAAACTAAATTGCCTTTTACCAGAACTACGTATAAGCCTAGACTGAGAAGGGCCTGAAGCAGGTGCCGTCCCGGGGTCCCATGGCTCTACCGCTCCGGGCCCCGCCCACTGAGCCAGGAAAGAGCGAGGCCACCGCACAGACGGCCAGCCTCCTGGCCCGGGGCCGGCCGGCCAGCCCCCCTGACTCCGGGACACCCCACACCTGCCCAGCCCACCCCCCTCCCGTCCCTGCTAGGGCTCAGGATGTCCCGCGCAGGGTTAGGCCTGTGGGGAGCGGACACGTGAGCTGGACGAGACCGCGAGCTCTCCCGGGCCTCCCTTCCAACGTGCCAGCCCTGTCACTCCTCCCTTCTACCCTGTTTTCTCCTCCTCCTCCTCACTCTTCTTGCTGCGGAAATTATTTTGTCTGTTTGTTGGTGTCTGGGCTAACATCAGTCTCCCTCGTGGCAAGAGATGAGGTCCACGGCGGCTGGGACATTGCCCCTGCCCGTGGCTGCTGTGCCCCAAGAGTCACTCACTGTCTCTTGAATGAACGAATGAACGAAGAGTCCATCAGTCCGTCAGTCCGTCAGAGCCCACTGGCAGTGCTGGGCCCAGGGCACTCGGCGGATAGTCAAGCCCTCCGTGGGGCAGGCCCGCGGCCGGGGAGAGGGCGGGAGGGCCTGAGTAGACGCAGCCGCCGGGAGGGCCTGGGCGGGCTGCAGCGCGGAGCTCATGGCTCCCTCCCCCCCCACACACCGAGGCCGCCGGAGCCGGTAGGGCGGGCTGGGCCTGCTGCCCCGGAGGCCACCTCCACTGCAGCACCTGCCCCTCGAGGTGGCCGGACCCGGATGTCTCTGTGCCTCTGCCTCCTCGTTCCCAGACGCTCCCGGCCTGGTGGGGGGTCTGGTCGGCACCGTGTCCCCGTCCCGGTCCCGATCCCTGTCCCGGTCCGGTCCCCGCCCTGCTCACCCAGCAGCAAGAGCTTCAGCTCCCCACGGTCCCGTTTCTTCTGCTCCAGGAGGATCCTGTTGATCTCCTGGTCGATGCGGGCGGCCGCCTTCTCATCCTCCGTCAGGCACCACGGGCAGCAGCGCCAGGTCAGCGAGCGGGCCATGGCGGGGGTCTCAGCGGGCACGAGGCCGCATGGCCCCGGCCCCCGAGGTAGGGCGCCCCGCCCAGCCGGCCCTGGAGAGGGCTCTTGGCAGTGGCCCGTGGGGGGGGGGGCACCCCTAGAGACCCCTGACGTCCCGGCCTTGGGCACCGGGCGCCCTGAGCGGCGAGGCCTGAGTGCCCGGCACAGGCGGGTGGGGGCAGGAGGAGGAGCCCGGGAAGGTGTGGAGGCTCAGGGCTCCCCGCCCATCTCCAGACCTGCCTGCCCGGCCCTGCCAAACTGGTTGAGGGTGGGTGCCCCCGGGGAGGGCGGGCTGCCTGCGAGGGAAGGACCGGACCGCAGTCTGCCTCCCGCAGCGCCCGCTGGGTCCTCCTTCCTCATTCTGGAGGAGGCGTGGACTCCATCCTCCCTGGCCTCTGACGCCGCCTCCAGGCTGGCCCCAGGTCCACCCCTTCTTCCCCTCCTCCGAGCCAATTAGGAGAGATCATCAGAACGCCAATAACGATATTTTTTGAAAAGCGGTGAAGGCTGGGGGCTCCCATGTGCGGGGGTTCCTGTTACCCGCCCGTGTGCGGATAAGCGAACTGGGGCCCGGGGTCAGGAAGTGACCTGCGGGGGCAGCCCCCGAGGCAGCGGCGGAAGGACACCCGGGCCTGGGAGCGGGTGAGGCCCCAGGCTCTAGACGCTGACCAAGCAGCCCTGGGGAGGGGCCCTTCCTTCTTCCTGAGGACATTTATTGACCGCCTACTGTGTGCCAGGCACCGTTGTATGCAGGACAGGGAACAAAAGGACAAAATCTGCGGCCTCCCCCCCCTAACATCCTAGATAGAGACCCAGACAAAACCCAACCCAGTTCTCAGACATATTCTAGCCTGTCGTCGGATGGTGCTAGGCTCTGAACAAGAAATAAAGCAGAGCAGGCAGAGGGTAGGGGATGTTGGGGTGCTGGGGCTGGGGCTGGGGGCGTTAAATAGGGGGTTAAGGAAGGTCACCTTCACCAGATGACCTGCGGCACTAGGAGAAGGAGCTGGACAGGCAGCCTGGGCACAGGGGGACCTTGGGAATCTAAGCCATGCAGGGAGAGTTCAGGGATTCTCCCAACAAGGGCATGGGGCCACTAGAAGCAGGACAGTGACACAGGGGGAGGGGGGAGTACACAGCTGCTTCCTGGACGGACACTCACAGCAAAAGGGGAGGTCTTGGGTTGTCTCCAATCCCAGAAATCTTTGGGTGCAGCATCCCCTTTGAGAAGTTCTAGAAAGCTCTAGAAAGTTGGTGAAAACCCCTGCCCCCAGAGATATCGGGAGCCTCTGGACACCTCTCAGATGGCGGCAGCAAGGCTCAGAGAGGGTGAGTCAAGCGCCTGGATCACACAGCAGCCGCCGACAGCCCTACCCCCCCGCCCGGCCGGCGAGATCATGCGGTTTTCTCTGCTGTTGATTCATAACGAATGGCAGATGGGAAGTTCGATAGGGGCCCCCAATGGGTCACCGGGGTGCTAGGCGCTGCCCTGCTCACCCGCCCTCCCGCCCACAACCGGATGGCTGTGAGGAGAGGTGCTCCCTGAGGCAGGAGGCCTGAGCAACTGATTTCCCAGTCTTGTGGCAGATGAAGAAAAGCAGAAATAAGTCTGAGCCAGGCAGCGCTGGGAGGGCCGCGGAACAGAAAGAACCAGCTTGGCAAAACTGGGAGACCCGGCTGAGTCACCGACACAGGAGCAGGAGCGGAGGAAAGTGCCAGGTGCAGGACACGGAGGGCCCCCTGGCCCCCCACTGAGTGTTTCCCAAAGGGACACCAGTCCCCCACATGTCACAACAGGACCAGGCTGTGGGGCCTTGGCTTACCATCCTCCGTGGCTCCCAGGGGCTTCAGAGGAAACGACCCAACTCCTCCAACCACCCCAGTCCCTCTGCCAGCCAGAGGCCTGGCCTCTGTGAATCTCTCCAGCTTGAAAAGAAATCTCCCTTCCGGTCCCTTAACACAGGCGAGCTGCTTCCTTTCCCCCACGAAGGCCGCCGTTCAGGGTGTCTGTCACGTTCTGGTTCATTCGGGAATTGTGTACATGTTTTTAAGACACACACAGACACTCACAATGCGTAAAACATGAATGTACCATCTAATAAACTGTTGTGAAACGGACAGCCACGTGATCGGCACCCAGGAGAAGGTGAAGGATGTCATCAGCTCCAGGAGTGTGCCCAGATGTTCCTTCCTTCTGCCCAACGGCCCTCACGGCCCCGACTTCCATGGCACCCTGTGGCCAAGGAAGACTTTTTGGTAATAAGATTTCTCTTGTCCTTCATTTCTAAAATCGACATGGCACTGTATTCACTTTCTTGGGTGTGCAGTCCTAGGAGTTTCGACTAAGGTCAGAGTATGGGAATTATCACCTGCACAGTGGCCAGAATGTGGTTCCAGCCCCTGAAAATCTCCCTCTGGGTACCCCCTCCTGGGTCATCAGACCCTCACCCTGGGGCCCCAGCCCCCAGAAACCACTGATCTTCGTGGCCATGATGTTTAAAATATTTTTCAGGCTGTCGTATCAAGGCAAGCCTGGTCTTAGGTAGCTCTTCAGGTTGGGTTCTCTCCCTTAACGTTTGAGATTCCAAGCGTCTAGGACCCCTAGCTCCTGCAAGCGGGGCGTGGGGCACCTCCCAGCGAGGTTTACGCGCAGAAGACGGCGCAATCTCTCCCGTGCGGAATGATGAAGACGGCTACGACAAACACTGTGCTCGTTTCTCCAGGATAAATCCCTCGAGGTAGGATTTGGGGGCCCAGGGTCTGCACCGCACCGCTCAGGGCTTCCCAAAGCCGCCGCACCACTGCGCGCGGCCCGCTGGGAAGGAGGACACGCCTGGTTGCTCGGCGTCCTCTTCAACACGCCGTGGGGCGCGCACGTTTCATTCTAGCGCTTCTAAGACATGCGCGATGGCGTCTCCTTGGGGAGTTCATCTACCGGACCAGCTAACGGTGTGTAGGCCCCATCCGTGCATCCTCCTGGGGGAAGGATCTAGTCGTGTAATGTACTGTTTCTTTTGTGCGTTGTTGTCTTATGACTGTGTCTGGAGAGTTTCTGTATGGTCTGGATACAAGTCCTTTATTGGGTATGCCGTCGGCAAATATTTCCTCCCGGTTGGCGGGTGGGCTTTTCATCCCCTTAACCCTGTCTTTAGTGGAGCAAACTTTTCAATTTCTATGTTGTTCAAGGTACCCATTTTTTAAACTCTGTGGATCATGCTTTTGGTGTTTTTTCTGAGAACTCTTCCCCAAACCCAAGGCCATGAAGATGTTCTCTGTTCTTTCCTTCTGGGAGTTTTACCATTTTACACATAAAATTAATTAATTAATTAATTAAATTTTAATATTTTATTTATTTGAGAGAGAGGGAGAGCCTGAGCAGGGAGGAGAGGGAAAAGCAGGTTCCCCGTGCAGGAGCCCAGTGCGGGACTTGACCCCAGGACCCTGGAATCATGACCTAAGCTGAAGGCAGTCACTTGACCCACGGAGCCACCCAGGTGCCCCTACAGGTGACATTTGGATCTATGATCCTCCTGCTCATTTTTGTGTAGGTCAAGGTTCTTCCTCTTCTCCCCCTCTTGCTTCCCTCCTCTCCTTCCTCCCATACCCCCTCCCCCTCCCTCTCTGCCCTGCCTGTTGTCCCTCCTCTGCCCTCCCTTCTCCCTCCCTCTCCCTCCTCCTTCCCCTCTTCCTCTCCCTCCTCCTCTTTCTCCTCTTCTCCTCCCCCCCCACCTCTTTCTACACTACTTCTTCTTTTCCTCCTCCTCCTCCCCTTCCTCCTGGTTAAATTCCAGCTTGGGGCTGCCCTGAGGAACCAGCAGTGGGCACTTGGCACACACCATCTGATGACCGTCCTCCATCTGACTTTCTGGGGGTAAATATCTACGTGTGGCAGGGCTAGGTTATGAGATATTTCCCAGATACTATCTTTTTTTTTAAGATTTTTAAAAAATTTATTTGTCAGATATATAGAGAGCGAGCACAGGCAGAGCAGCAGGCAGAGGCAGAGGGAGAAGCAGGCTCCCTGCCGAGCAAGGAGCTCCATGTGGGACTCGATCCCAGAACGCTGGGATCATGACCCAAGCCAAAGGCAGCTGATTAACCAACTGAGCCCCCTGCCGCCCTCCCAGATACTATCTTTTGCCAAAGTGCATGCACCGATTTGCACTCCCACTGGCTCTGGTGAGTTTTCATGGGCTGCACTTACTCCCTCTCTCTCTCCTTTATTCATAGACAACATACTCCTCGCTGCTTCTCTGGTATTAAAAATGTCCTTTCTGCTTGGGGCACATGGGTGGCTCGGTTGGGCGGCCAACTCTTGGGTTTCGGCTCAGGTCATGATCTCAGGGTCCTGGAATCAAGGCCCATGTGGGACTCTGTACTCAGTAGAGAGTCCGCTTGGGATTCTCTCTCCCTCTCCTTCTGCCCCTGCCCCCACCTTGTGCTCCCTCTCCCTCTCAAATAAATAATGTTTTTCAAATGTCTTTTCTGGGGGTGCCTGGGTGGCTCAGTGGGTTAAGCCTCTGCCTTCTGCTCAGGTCATGATCTCAGGGTCCTGGGATCGAGCCCCACATCAGACTCTCTGTTCAGCAGGGAGCCTGCTTCCCCCTCTCTCTCTGCCTGCCTCTGCCTACTTGTGATCTCTGATTCCGTGTCAAAAAAATAAATAAAATCTTAAAAAAAAAAAAAAAGTCTTGGGACGCCTGGGAGGCTTAGTTGGTTAAGCAGCTGCCTTCGGCTCAGGTCATGATCCCAGCGTCCTGGGATCGAGTCCCACATCGGGCTCCTTGCTTGGCAGGGAGCCTGCTTCTCCCTCTGCCTGCCATTCTGCCTGCCTGTGCTCGCTCTCTCTCCCTCTCTCTCTCTCTGATAAATAAATAAAATCTTTGAAGGAAAAAAAAAGTCTTTTCTGCTTAATGAGGAATGAGATATTTACACCATTTCCAAGTACCTCCCACTCCTCCGATGCTGGGTGTATGGCCCCTGAGGGCCATGGCTGTCCGTCCCTGGACCCTGTCCTTGGCCACAGCTGAGGTCATGCGCCGCCGAGGTGGCCCAGAGGCAACCTGGGATACCAGGTTTTCAGTGGATGAATCATTTCTTTGGAGGAGGCAAGAAGTCTTCATCCAGTGGCCCCACTGCTAGTTTTACACTTTAAAGACAGGTTCTCGCACACCTGTGCTCCTGGAAGCATCCTTCCCAGCAGCCCAGGTGTCCGTCCACCGGCCGGCAGGGCAGGCTTCGTGGGCGTGGGAACGCGGCTCCGCAGGCCTCTCGCCTTGAAATTCTCCTGATGGCTCGACAAAGGCCCCGCGCGGCCCTTGAGCCCCGACCTGCGCCAGGCGGGACAGCCGCGGCTGGTGCGCAAGTCTCGCAACCGCGGGCCAGCCGTCAGGGCAGGCGGCTGACCCCTCCGTGCCTCGGTTTCCCTGCGGGAGCGGAGGAGAGGCCCTCCCCGGAAGGACGCGGCCAGGCTGCAGGTGGGCGGGGAAGACCGGAGGCTGGCGAGCGGCGCCTGCCGGCCGCGGGGGGCATGACGTCCAGGTGCGCGGACGCCCGGGCAGGGCCTCCTCCGCCTCCCCGCCGCCCACTGCCCGGATCCTGCCCCGTCCTCTGCCTGCACCGGGTCAGCCCCCACCGCGCCCTCAGGACCAGCGCGGACCCCTTCGCCCGGGATCGCTGGCTCCCGCCCTCGCCCTCGCCCCCGGTCCGGCTTCCCCGCAGCGGCCACCAGAGGGCGCCCACGAGCTCCCGAGTCAGGTTCCCGCACCCCTGCTCTGCCCACACCCAAGGCTCCCCACCTCCTGGAGCCCAAGTCCTTCCCCTGTGACCCCCGAGGCTCTGCACGACCTGCTCCTGCCCTCTCCGTCCGCCCTCCCCTCCTCCCTCTCTAGCCCTCGCTCACTCTGCTCCAGACACACAGGGCCCCTGGCTGTGTATGCCCAATGTTGCCCCAGGACCTTTGCATAGGTTATGCCCTGTACCTGGAATGCCCTGTCCTCATGTCACTATTGTTGCCCATCCTGCCCTCCTACTCTACTTTTCTTCATAGACTAAGCCCTGGTGCTAAGTGCCGGCCACGACACGAAGGGACCCGAGGACACTGTTGAGTGAGAGGACCCCGACACAGGACACATCCCGCGGGACCCCACTCCCAGGAGGGCCCCAGAGGAGTCCCGTTCGCACAGAGAGGAGACTGTGGGAGCCGGGACTAAGGCAGGGGTGGGGAGTCCGGGCTTCGTGGGGACAGAGTCTCCATGAGGGGAGATGGAAGGTTCTGGAGACGGAGGCTGGGGGTGTGGGAGTGCTTCACACCGCTGGGCAGTGCACTTAGAGACGGTTAAGGTGGTGAATTCTAGGTTATGTGTACTCACCATTTTTTAAGAAGGAAAAAGGCCCGAGAGAAGATCGCCGAGACGGACCCAACCTCCTCATTTTACGTAAGTAAATACAGAATGTCCAGGACGCAGGCTCCTCGGCCCGGGACCCCCAGTCAGGAGGCACGTCTGGCCAGATGCTCCAGCCCCACAGTCCAGACGAATGAACCGGAAGTCGGGGCCAAGTCACAGAACCTCAGAGCAGGGGGCCCTGGAGCCCGAGCCCGAGCCCAGGGCGGGAGGCACATCCCAGGGCCGCTGTGGCGGCCGCACCCATGAGCTCACACAGCAGCCGGCCGCGCGGGGGCCAGGCAAGACCCTCCAGAGCTCGGGCGCCCCTGCAGTGCCCACCGCCCGCCTGCTATGGCCAGTGAGAGGAAATAAGCCAGAGGGGGCCACAGCATTTAGGAACAAAATTTATTCCAATTTAAAACAGAATTCATTTCAGGAGAAAGATATGAAAAGTCAATTTCCATCCGCTCTCTCTGGATTAAGGGGTCAGGGCCCCGACGCGCTGAGCGGAGCCTGCTGCCCCGCCCCCGCCCCGCCCTTCCATGGCAGCCTTGGCCCCGGGAGGTTGGCACTGAGCTAATGGGCCTGTCCGCCAGCGCGCACAACAGTACATGCATTTCAAATGACAAAAGGTTTAAAAACAGTATTTTTATATAATATTCTTCTTTAAAATAGGTTAAGGTTGAAACCGTCTGAAATCAGGACTGTATAATATACAAGTATAACCAGAGGGGGCCAGCGGCGGTTGCTCGGGGGCACTGGCACCAGGCTGTCTCTTGGGCGAGCGGGGGATGGGGGACCAGGGCCCCTCTGCTGGGACCTGACACAGTCCGGGAGGGGGATGGAGCTCCCCAGGGAGGAAAACGAGAAAAATAAATCCCACACAATGGGCGAGGGAGGGGCCCGGGCCACCCAGGCTCCACTGGCACTGGCACAGAGTGGGTCTCCGAGCCTCTATGGCACACAGCAGTGTCCCCGTTCTCCAGCCCTGGGCCCTCGGAGTTCCAGAAGCGCAGGGCGGGGGTGGCGCGGCGGTCCAGCCAGACTTTGGCTCTGGGGTGCTTGGCACGCTGCTCCCTCCAGGAAGAAGGAATACTTTGGCCCAGTCACACCCTGCGCCCCCGAGACCCAATCCACCTCCCTTGTGATCTGGGCCCGAGAGGTGCTGAGACCTCCAGGTGCCCACCCTGCGAGGCCCCCCGATGTCCCTGGGCAGGCCCCACCCCAGCAGCACCCAGGGCACACGCTGTGGACTTTGGCACGCCCCCTCCCGGGCAGGACTGTCCCCAGAGAGGGCTGATCACTAGGAATGTCGCCGCCCCACCCTGCAGAAGCTGCCTGCAGTCGCCGCCAGCCCCCTCCTTCCTGTGACAGCATCAGGAGAGTGCAGGGAGCGAGGCCAGGCCTGGCGTCCTGGCGTCCGGCTTGCTGTTGCTTCTCCTGTGGGCGGGCGGCCCGGACCAGATTGGGGGGGAGCAAGGCATCACTGGCAGCTCGTTCCCGCTACGTTGTGCAAATCAAAACAAAACAAAACCCACAAAAAACACTGTAGTGCTCAGTCTGCGTCAGATAAAAACGCATCCCCCCAAACACAGCCCCCGCTTGTTCCCACCCTCCGAGCCCCTCAGAAGGAGGGGGCCCAGGCAAGGCAGCCCGTGGCTCTGGCTCAGTGCGTGGCCATGGCTGTGGCCAGGCCTGGAAGCCACGCGGGGCCGCGGCACCAGCAGCCGCCAGCCCTCCACGGCTCCAGGCAAAGTGCGCGTCGTGCTCGCCTCCCGGGGGCCGGGGGCTCGGGGGGGGGGCAGAAGTGGGAGCAAGGGTTTGCGCCGGAGGCCGCGCCTGGGAACCGCGGGCAAGTCCCTTCTCTGCCGCTCGGGGACTGACCTGAGAATATTCTGAAAGAGCCCCCCGCCCCCACTGCTTCCAAGTTAGCTTCAAAACAGAACACATCGAAACCGACTCCCAGTCCGGCTCCCTGGGCGCAGCAGGGTGCCCACGGCCCCTCGGCGGTGTCTGGACAGCAGCCTTTGGGGCCCCAGGGGAGCCCCCCAGGCCCCCGGACGTCTCCTTAACCATGGAGCCTACGCGCTGCCTTCATCTCCTCACCCAAAAAAAAAAGGTTAGGCACTTCCCAGGGCGGGCAGCGGAGGGCGCCGCCCACCCCCACTTCTTGGAGTCCAGGACGTCAATAACTTAGGGAGCGAGAGAAAGAGAAGTCACAGTCCTGGGGCCTCGGGGTGAAGGCCAGGAGCGAGGGGAGGGCGGGCAGGTGGCTCTGTCCCCGCGGAGCGCTGGGGTGGGGTGGGGGGGCCGCCGGCCCGGGGCGCGGCCTGCAGGGGGGCGCCGCACTCCTGGGCCTCTGCTCCGCCGGTCTTGTCTCTTTCTTTTCCTTCTTTTTCTTTTTTTCTTTTTTTTTTTTTTTAATAGAAAAAAGCGAGCCACGAGTCAAGGCCAGGAAAAGGCGGCCTCGCCGCTGACACAGGTGAGAAGGTGCACGAGGTGTATAGAAAGAAAGACGTAGGTCCCCTGATAACTGTGAAATAAAAACCCTTTGTTAAAAATATGCAAACGAAATCAACTCTTCCGGAGCAGAGCCGGCGGCCGGCGGCCGAGCTGTCCCCGCGGCGGCGGCTCAGACCAGGTTGTACTCCTTCAGGTTCAGCTGCAGGATGGTGTCCTTGACCGCCGCGAACACGAAGCGGATGTTCTCCGTGTCGGTGGCGCAGGTGAAGTGGGAGTAGATGATCTTGTCGCTGTCCGGGTTCAGGTCCACAAACATCTTCAGGATGAACTCCCGGGCGGCCTGCGCGTCCCGCTGTGGCCCTGGGGAGGCGGAGGCAGGGGCGGGTGAGCGAGGCCGGCCTGCACCCGCCGGGAGGTCACAGACACGCACAGGGCGCAGACGGATAGCTGGGCGCACGCAGAGACACCCACCGGGCACGGACAGACACAGGGACAGACACCTGCACGGCGAGGACTGACACCCGCGGTCTACGGCCACTCGCCGAGCACGGACAGGGCACTGGCCAAGCAGGGGCGTCGCCTCCTGCCCCCTCAGTGGGAGCCCCGGGGCTGACGGCCAGGCCCAGAGGGGAGCTGCTGTCCCCCGAGGCAGCTGCTCCGCCACCGCCGGCCGGCCTCCCCCCGGGGGCCCTCGGCCTCTCAGCCGGCAGCTGCCCACAGACACCCCTGACCACCTCCAAACTGCCACGAGCTTCCTGCCCAGCCCCACGTCCCCCCACTGCTTCCCCCCCAACACCCACACCCCAAGACGCACGGGTGCCCACACGCGGGCACATACGGAGCCACGTGCCCCTGCTGCCCTGGCCTTGCGCACACAGCCATCGGGCCACGGGCATGTCCCTGAGGCTCTGGACTGGCCAGGCCCGGACTGCCCTAGAGTCCCTTGTCATTTCCCCGTCCTGCTTGTGGGGAGGCAGCCGCGGCGAGGCCACACAGCAAGGGTGCCGGAGAGGGAGCTGGGGATGGTCCCTGCTGTTCTGGCTTCTCTTAGAGCTCAGACTAACTCAGAGGGGAAGAGGGTCCTGGGTCTCCCCCTCATTCCCAGGACCTCATTCCCCCCCACTCAGGCCCCGGGCAAGCAGGGACCTGGGAGCAGAGTGGCCCCGTGCACCCCTCCGGCGGCTGTGTCCACGAAGCTGCACCCCTGGGAACACAAAGACCTTCCGCTCACCGAGGCTGGGTGGGGGGCGGCACTGAGGTGCGGAGGAACACGGAGGCTCTCCAGCCCCCACTGGCCGTGCCACCAGCCTCCACCAGGGCCCGCATCCCCAAATCACCGACACACGAGGCCCAGAGAGCACCGGGGGCGGCGAGCCCGGCCCCGCCCCGGCCCCCGCGGCCCGCCGCTCACCGTCGAACTCGGGGAAGTAGTCGACCAGGTGGGAGTGCAAGATCTTGTCCTCCAGCAGGTCCTTCTTATTGAGGAACAGGATGACAGAGGAGTTCTGGAACCAGGGGTAGGTGATGATGGTCCGAAACAGGGCTTTGCTCTCCTCCATGCGGTTCTGCAGGAGGAAGTCGTGAGCATGACGGGCGCCCGGGCCGCAGGGTGGGGACGGGAGAACGGGGGACAGCGGGGACGGGGGGACGGGGGACGTGGGGACGGTGGGGACAGCGGGGACGGGGGACGTGGGGACGGTGGGGACAGCGGGGACGAGGGGACGAGGGGACGAGGGGACGAGGGGACGGGGGGACGAGGGGACGAGGGGACGGGGGGACGGGGGGACGGGGGCCTTACCTCGTTGTCCGACTCCACCAGCACCTGGTCGTATTCACTCAGGGCCACGAGGAACATGATGGACGTCACGTTCTCGAAGCAGTGGATCCACTTCCTCCGCTCAGACCGTTGTCCCCCCACATCCACCATCCTGCAGGAAACGGGGGGGCTCAGCACCGCTGTCCCCCCAACCAAACCCTGCCACCAACGAGGCCGGCGTCTGCTAGAGCCTGGAAGGCCCCCGAGTCTGTGAGAACCGGCAGAGCCCCCAGGAGAGCCCCTGCGCCCGCATGTGCCAGAGCCAGGAGGACACGCCGCCCCCAGCAGCTGCACCTGACGGAGGAGTCACAGGACGGGGAGCCTGGGAACCCGGGCGCTTACAGGGACCAGATACAGGCCAACCCTCGGACCCGAGGTCCCACATCTGGAGACCCAACCCCTCGCCTGGGCTACATGCACAACCGTCGGCCAAGCACCGTCCGTGGAACGCAGCAGAACGAGACAAACCAAAGACACCCGCAGGCCGGTCCCGCCTCGCCACTGAGGAGGTGGCCCCTGGAGCGACACGCTTCCCCTGCTGCCAGGAGCAACAGCAGGTCACAGCTCCCGCTGGCACGAAAAGCACATGCCATCTGACAGTCCGGAGGCTGGGCTCCCGGGCAGAGGGGGCAGCCGGGGGACGGGAGCCACACAGACATGGGGCAGGGGCTTGCCGCCTGCTACGGGAGAGTTCCTCGGCTTTCTACGATGAGGAAAGACGCTACTTTTTAAAAGATGCCAAGAGCAGGCAAGCAGAGTGGCCCACAGGAGGCAGGGGTCCCCCCAGCCAGGCCCTGCCAAGGGTGGGGGGATGGTGGACATCAGGGTCGCGCGGGGCACAGCCAACACCAGTGCGGCTGCCTGGCGGGGCTTGCCCCGAGGAGACTCCACCAAGCACAGGCGGACGGTGGGCGTGCCAGGACACCGAAGGGACAGCAGGGTGGTGACAGGAGAGGGTGGTGACGGGCCAAGGGCCCCATGTGAGGCCTCAAGGACCGCAGCAGCTGTGGCCGGTCTGGGGCATGCCACGGGGGCAGACAGGCACCGGGCCCAAGGCCTTTCTGGGCCACATGTCTCTCCAATTAAGGTCCCCTGCCCGGGACCAGATTCATCTCCTCACATGGCCAGGGCAGCTGGGCCATGACCCAATCCCGCTCCGGTCAGGGGACCCTATGGGCGCCCAGCTAAGAAAGGGACTGGCCGGCAAGGGACTGGCAGTGGCAGAGGGTGTGGACCCACGACAGAGCCAAGTGCAGACCGGGGAGGGGCAGCAGGGAAATCCCGCCGGGAGGCGGTGACACGCACAGCCTGAGCTCACAGAGGGGAAGGGCGGGGGCCGGGCACTCCGGGCAGAGGACCAGCAGGCAGAGGCAGCGCCGCAGTCAGGGGGAGGCCCGGGGGAGAGCCCACACGGGGACCGGGAGCGTGCTCGGCCCAAGCCCCAGCCTATGCCCCACAGGCCTCAGCTCCGAATTCAGAGGTGGCAGCCCCACCAAGGACCCAATTAGACAAGAAAGAAAACCCAAACCCTGAACCCTCACCAGGAAAACGCACATCAGACCCGCATAGGGCGGGGGCGTAGGGCTTCCGAGGCTCCTGGGACTCACACAGGGATCTGGCAGAGGCCCAGCCGGTGAGGGAGGGTGCAGAGGGCCAGAGGGGCACCCGGCTCTCTCCCGGCAGGTCCCTGTCGGGGGGGGGGGTGTCTCAGGCCAAAGGCTCCTCAGTGCTCTCCAGAGCCGGCGCTCCGAGGCCGCAGGGCAGAAGGCCATGGCCAGCGACAGCTGCCACAGCTGCCCACCCCTCTGGGACCCCTGCTCCAGGAGCACCAACTCCTTCCCCAGCGGGAGCCTAAGCAGGGAAGCGGGGGCACCGTGATGGGGAGCTGCGGGGCCCTCCCGGCAGGCAGACAGGACCTGCCCCACCTGGGCCTCGGGGCACCGGGCTGAAACCTTTCCTCCAAACTCAGTGCCCCCAGAACCCGGGCCGAGTCCCCACGATGTCATCAGTTCAAGGACACCAGGCTAGAGTGGGGTGGCCCTGCAATCACCAGAGGGAATTCCGGACATGGACACACAAGGACAGGCCGTGTGACCGCGGGGGCAGGGATGGGGCAAGGGACATGGAGGACGGCTGACGACCTCGGGGAGCCGGGAGATGTCCCCTCACCGCCTCAGAAGGAACCGGCCCCGCCCACGCCCTGATCCTCGGCTTGTGACGCTGGGACCACAGAGATGCCTGTGGCTTCAAGACACCCATCCGTGGTCATCCGTGCTGGCCCCAGGCGACACGCTCGCCCTTACCATCCAGCGGCTCCGTGGCCTCACTGCATGGCGGGGCCCGTGTCCTCGAGGATGGCCCCAGGTCTACCCAGGCCACACCCCCTGCCAGGATGGGGCCCCATTCTGCCCACATGCCAGGAACCCCCCATGGGCCCAGGAGCCGGAGTCTGGAACCGCCCGTCACCTGGCTCCGCACAGGTCCCCAGGCCCCTCCACCACCTGAGACACCCGCAGCTCCGGCCCAAGTCCAGACCCCTGCCCCACCGACACACACCGGCGCCCTGCCCCAGCCACAGGCCCGTCACAGAGGCCCCCCAGAAGGCCCTCCCCTCCAGGCTGGCTCTGGCCAGAACAGCCACGGCCCTTACCGCTTCCGGGACATGGCTCACTGCAAAACCTGGCGACATTCATGAGTCTATC
The DNA here is from genome assembly GCF_020171115.1 of Neogale vison. Classification (NCBI taxonomy): domain Eukaryota; kingdom Metazoa; phylum Chordata; class Mammalia; order Carnivora; family Mustelidae; genus Neogale; species Neogale vison. Next base: position 222,276,225 of record NC_058096.1, read on the forward strand.
TCTCGTCCTGGTTCGGAAGCTCCCCGAGAGCAAAGACCGAGACCCAGCGAACCTGTCGTGGTCCCCACCGCAGGTGCAAACAGCCACCACCGTGGCGCACGGCACCCACGGCAGCCCCGGCGCACAGACCCCGCGCACGGCCACCCCGGCACATGGACCCCCCGCGCACGGCCACCAGGCCACAGGTACCTGAAGATGATGTTCTCCAGGTCGAAAGGGTACTCGATGATACCAGTGGTGGGCACACGGACCCGAAGCACGTCTTGCTGGGTGGGCAGGTAGCCCGAGGTGGCAATGCGGTCTACGTCGGCCAGGTAGCTGCGACACAGAAGGCACCGGTTTGCGCGGGCTGGCAGGCAAGGCAGGGGATTGAGGGGGACAGCCTGGCCACTGTGGTCCCTGAGCAGCAGGAAGGGGCCCAGTGCTGAGCCTCACCAGCAGGGGCGGAACAGCCCGGGGCACTCGGGACAAGGCAGACCCGGGACCCTGCAGAGGCCTCCCCGCCCCGCCCCGGCTCTCATGGGACAGAAGTCAGGCTGGCTCCGGGGGACCCCCACGGGGCTACCCCAGGACAGCCGCGGCGGCGGGAGAAAGGGGACTGGCCGGGCGGCCGGGCTGCAGCCTCGCTTCTCCAGATGAACGTCCCTGCTCCAGCACCGGCGCGGGCCCAGGGAGGGGCTCACCAACGCCGGGAAGCGCGCCCGGCCCTCGGGCCCCCACGGCCACTCACTACTTGGCGGAGTCGGAGAGCTGGTACTCCCGCCGGCGGTCGTAGCACTCCTGGATGCCGGGGTCGTCCCACAGGGTCTTGATGGCGTGCACGTAGCGGTGCTCGAACGTCGTCACCTTCTCCACGTCCACCTCGCGGATCAAGAGCGCGTTGGCCTGCGGGGCAGGAGGGAGAGCCGTGGCTCGCCGGCGCCCGGGCCCCACGGGGCGCCCCACCAAGCGGGGACCGCCGCCCCAGAGAAGCACGGACACACGTGGGCACCGAGCAAGGGGGAGCCGCAGGGGCCGTCCCTCAGTGGGCGGTCCCCGTGCCAGAGCCCGGGAGAGAGGGGGCTCCTGGCACCAGGCCGCGTGCTGTGTGCCCCACACGTGTGCCCCAGCGTGAGGGCAGCAGGCGGCCTGGGAGCAACCACGTAGACGAAGAAGCAGACTCCGCGAAAAGTGACCGAGGGTCAGACCCAAACCAAAACAGGCAGAGCAATGAACCCACCCCCCGCAGCAGCCCCCCGCCCCGTTTCGCAGGTGAGGCGACGGGACCACCTCCGGTGTCTGTCGGGCCTGCACCCCCACCCCCGGCACACGGCTCCTCACACCCCAGCGGCCTCTGAAGGGAGTGGGGGCGGGGCGGGGCGCTGACCGGGGAACCTCCGGGGCTCGAGAATCGGGAGACCCCGCTTGTCCACGTGCCTGTCGGGACAGGGCGGCCCGGCCCACACAGCCGGCCACAGTGGAGGGTCTGGGGAGACACACCTGGGCAGAAGCCCAAGTGGGGAGTGGGGGAGCCCTAGCCCGCGCTCTGAAAGCCGGGAGAGATGCCCCGCACCGGTGCCTGCGGCCGTGGCCTCCAGCCCTCGCCTGCCCCACAGTCTGGAGCTGCAAAGGCCAACGCTGGCCCAGGAAGACGCCCCCAGCTGTCGACGTGTGACAGCCTCAAACATGCCAGGGGACAGTGCCTTCAGCTTTGTGGCTCCATCTCCGTCCCTGTACCCAAAGCCATCAGGGACGACACGTCAAGGAGCAGGCACCGTGTGCAGCAACAAAACCGCACGAACCCAAAGAGGTGCCGTGGGCGACCGCTGCTAGCCACAGAGGGACACGGATGGTCCACACACCGGCCTGCGGTCGGACACTGCGGCGGACCCCAGCTGAGCACACCACCCAAACCCCGCCCCAGAGGGCCGCCCACCCAACACCGGGCCCCGCTGGGGGTCCCTGGTCATCTGTGACCTGGGGACAGAAGGAGGAAGGTGCCAAGTGGAAACGTAGCAGCGGCCTGGCTGACGGCCCTTCTTAAGCCTGAAAGCGAACGGATTCACTGAACGCGCCCGGTGTAAGTACAGACTCCCGTGCCTCACGTCAGCCCAGGGCAAACCTCCAGGGCTGACCAAGAAACCCCCAAAATCAGACCTACAAAAGCCAAGCCAAGAGGGGCCGCCGGCGAGAGCCCACTGCCGCCCGGCCGGGGGCACGCTGCATGGAGGAGCCGGCGGCTCCGCGCGAGGGCGGACACCCCACTGCCCCGTGAGTCCCCGTCTCCCGGGGACACGGCCGGGGCAGTGACGACAGGTGTGCACACAGACGCTGCACGTGAGCGTCACCGCGGCAGCCGTCCAGGAGCCAGACGCGGAAACCCGGCGCCCGTCCGCGGGCGAGCGGATGTGCACAGCACGTCCACCCGCACACGGAGCGTGACGCAGCCCTCGGGCGCCGGACCGACAGACGTGTGAGAACAGCCGGAGCAGGAGCGAGGCCCCCGCACAGCCCCGAGGACGGACCCCGAGGCCACGACATGCAGGAAGGGGACCAGACACAGGAGGCCACATGGGGTGTGAGTCCACGCGTGTGACACGCCCTGACCAGGCCCCTCCATGGACAGGAAGGGGCTCATGGGGGCTGGGGGAGGGACGCTGACAGCTAACGGGGACCCAGGTGCCTGGTGGTGATGGAATGTTCTGGAACTAGACAGAGGTGACGGCTGCACAGCTGTGTGTGTCAGAAAGCCGTGAACTACACACTACGGGGAGACCTGCCCCGTGAGTGACTCTGGTCTCGAGGAGCCGTTACTCTGGAAACAGGAGGGGAGAGGCCCTGCCCACCGGGAGGCACACGGGGCAGACACGGCGCGGTGGGGAAGGCAGGGGCCAGCGGGCGGGCGAGGGTAGGGCGGCCCCCAGGCCTCACCTTGTTCTGCTCGTACTTGTACAGGATCTTCAGGGTCTCCATGGCGCGGATCATGGCCTGCATGGCCGTGAAGATGTTCTGGTACACGAGCTTGGTGAAGCCGCGCTTGTCCTCCTCCGAGTAGCCCGCCCCGTGGATGATCCGCATCTGCTTGATGAACGTGCTCTTCCCGCTCTCGCCGGTGCCTGCGGACAGGGCCGTGTGAGCACCAGGCCGGAGCCCGCCCCCACCCCCTCGCGAAGCAGGGTCACTGGGGTCGGTGCCCGGGGACTTGGCGCTTAGGGGGCCGTGGGGCACCCTTGGCCAGCAGCGGCCGCTTGGCAAGGGGAGTCCCCACTGCAACCTGGTCACACCCCAAAGCGTACGGCCCTTAGACCCAGCGGGAAACCGAGGCCCAGCGTGGGCAGGGGGTGTCTGCAGGGCACCCAGCACCGAGGTGCGGAGCAGGCGGGTACCCCAGGCGTCCGGCCCGGTCACACGGCAGACGACGGGCCTCCACACGCACTCAGCGCCCCAGAGGCCGCCGTGAGGCACAGCCGTGCGTCTCCGCCAGGCACCACGGCCTCCTTGACCAGTCAGGCCCACCGGCCCCATAGGACCGGCCCACTCCCACGGTGGACGGCACGTCCAGTCAGACAACGTCTCTGTGGACCCCAACCACACTCCTCATCCGGGGCCCCATGAGGGTCACCTGCACTTTGGGACAAGAGTTTAGTGTCTGCACGGAAGCCAGGGTGGTCTGAGGACAGAATCTGTCCCTCCCCGTTAGCTGAGACCTCACAGCCCCACCCACCCGGACGAGTGCTAGGCCCGCAGTCCACGCACGGAGGCCCCCAGCTACCCCCGAGCCCGGCGTCTGCTCCCTCCCGTCCGCCGGTGCACACGGTGTCGGACCCCCTCCCTCTGCAGGCGTGAGGGGTGCGGGGCTCACCGGGCTCTTCCAGGCCGCACGCTGACCCCCACCTCAGCCTCGAGGGGTCGGAGGATCGGCCGACAGGCAGGAAGACCACCCGGAAAGTGGCCACCCAGCCACTGTGCCCTCAGCCCAGCCCCGCCGGCGCCTTGAGCCGCGCGCTCTGTTCCACTCCCGCGCCCGCTCAGTGCGGCCCAGCGGCCCCTCCTGCGGCGGCCTCTCCCCACCCCCCTCCCCAGTCCAGGGGCCAAGCGGCACAGGGTCCTCCATGGCACACACCTGGGCCCCAGGTGGAGACGGACCCCCTGCGGGCGGGCGGGCCGGACTCCTCGACTTGCTTCCAGCTGGCAGAGCGGGACAGACGACGGCAGTCGCTTCTTAGACTGGGTCACAAGACGCACCGCGGCTTGCGCCACGCTGTCCAGCACCACGGGCAGAGGGGGATGGGAAAGGGCAGCCGCCAGGCCGTGAGGACTGGAGCAGCGCTGGGGGGGACAGGGGCCGCGGCTACTGCAACCTCGTGAGGGACCCGGAGCCCGGGTGGCCCAGACCCCGGACCCTCGGAGACTGTCCGCCGCGGGAGGCCACGCTGGGGAGCAAAGTGACAGCGGAGGGGAGACAACGTCCAATGTCCAAGCGCGCGTGGCCTCCGACGGCCGCCCGGACCCCCCGCTCACAGGCTCAGAAGCCCCCGCCTCCCCACCTGCTGCCGAGGCTTCCTTCCACCCCGTGCCCCCATCAGCCCCGTGGCTGCCCGCGTCCCTGTACGGCCTGGGCGGGATCCCCCGTGCGGCCGCTGCCGGCTCCCACACCCGTGACGTGGACAGCACTCCGGAAGGCCCCGGCGCCCCGCGGGCAGGCAGCCCTCCCAGGCCCCTGGAGTTGTGACCGTGGCCCGAGGGGGGAGCCTGTCTGCAGGCATCTGCCGCTGGCCTGCTCGAATGACCACGGCCTCTGGGACAGACCAGTTCCGTGGGCCCCACGTGTCCCCCTGTCCTGCAGCCGGGAGACACTCGGCCCACACCCGAGGGACCGACCACACTCGGGGAGACCTGAGCCCCAGGGGCCTGGGCCGTGGTGCCCGTGCCTCTCTGGTGCTTTCACCAACTGCCTCGGGGCCTTCCCGGGCTAAGCACGATGACCGCGGGTCCATCATCAAGGAAGGCGGCTGCCTTCGCGCCGTCCCGGCCGTCCTACTTCAGACGACTCACCTCTGCTCTCCAGGTGACACAGGACACCTGCTCACTCTGACCGACACCCCTGAGTTCCAGGGACAAGAAGAAGTGGAAGGGGCGTGCACAAGACCCCACGTATCCCCAGAGGGACCCACGCTGTGGGGACGCCAGGAATGCAATTTCCAATGCAGTTTCCTCTTGACCCGGGTCTGTGCCCCTGGGTCTGTCCCTCTTGGCGCTGCGGACCCCAGGCACAGTCATTCTTCTGGGAGTGCGGCGGAATGTCCTGGGTACTGCGGGGGGCTGAGCAGCGTCCCCAGCCCCAGCCCAGGACGCCAGGAGCACCGCTGGTGTGCCAAACACAGACCTTCCCAGACACCGTCCAGGGTCCTCTGCGAGGCAGGATGGCCGAGGGTTCGAACTCGTTTTCGACAAAACTCTGTTACAGAAAGGAAACCGCCCCGCCGGTCCATCAGGCCGCGTCCCTCGCAGACAACGGCCGAACAGATGCACACGTGCGAGCCAAACCACGAGACGCAGCCCACGGGTCAGGCCGAAGGGGAGACGAGGCAGGTCCCAGGCGGAGGCCACTCGCCACTGGGAAACGCAGGCCACGGCTCTCGCCACGGGGGGTGGGGAAGACCCACCGAAGAGGGTCTGCGAGCACGTCTGGTGAGAAAGGGACTGGCCTCACCCCTGCTTTTCAAAAAGGAACTGGGAGGCACCACTGGTTAAGCTCGACTCTTGGTTTCGGCTCAGGTTGTGATCTCAGGGTCAAAGATCGAGCCCCACGTCGGGCTCTGAGCTCCGGGTGGTCAGCCTGGGCTTCTGTCCCTCCGTCCGCCCCTCGCCCTCACGTGCGTGAGCTGCTCTCTCAGAAAAACAAACCTTGGAGACAGAAGCAGCCCCCGTTGCACCGCTCCAGGGGCAGTGCACGCCCGCGGAGGGCTCACGCACACGCATGCAGTGGTGTCGGTCAGCGTGACGCCTGCCCCGGGACCCCGGAGGCCATGGAAGGTGTGGGAGGCACGTCTGTGAAGCGGCCCCCGGTCTGGCCAGAGAGTGGGTCAAAGGAAAACGGGCGTCTGGGGCACTCCCCTAAAACTGAAGCCTGAAATGCGGGATCAGCCTCTGGAGATGTCAGTGGGTCCTGGACAGGGGGCATGGCCGAGGTCACCCGGCGTCTGGTCTGCAAAGGCCCCCACGCGGCAGAGTAGCCACAGCAAAGACCACCGCCACGGCTGGCCTGCAGAAGAACCAAAACACAGACACACGGCGCGGCCGTGGGAGGTGACGGGTGTGCGGCCTGACCTAACGGAGGTGACCGTCCCCCGGTTCCTCCACGTATCCAATCAGCGGATCACACCCCACCAACTCGCACGATACTCATGTCAATCAAATGTCGATCAAGCAGGAAGGGAAGGAGGAAGCCAGCGGGCACACCAGGCACCCTGTCTCCATCGGATCAGTGACCCCGCCCGGGGCAGCCACCACTCTGCGGGGAAGGACAGAGAAGGGAGGGTGTGGAGGGGGCGGAGGCAGGGAGGCGCCACCCTGGGAGGAGAGAAGCGCATCTCACGGTGGGTACGCTCCGGACCCACGTCAAGGCCGGGTGCACTGGCGTGGCGGGCAAGGGGGCCCTCCACCCTGGCACAGGCCAGGCCTGCTGCCCACGAGGCGCTGGGCCATCGCAGCGTCCGGGAGGGAGGGAGACAAGGAGACTGGGCTCAGCGCAAGGCTGAGTCGGCCAGAGCAACCCAGTTAGTTTTCCAGATGCCCTGCTTCCCGGGCCAGCTGAACCACGGCCATATCAGTCATCTGGGAGCTGGGACTCAGGCCTGTGACAGGATCCCTGGCCCCGGGAACCGCCGCACACGTGACCCAGTGTCCACCTGCCCAGAAGGGTCTCGGGGCAAGGCCTGCCTGGACATTATGGCCGGGCCCCCCAGCAAGCAGCCGCTCACCCGGCCCCTGGGGCCCGGCCACCCCTGCCCTCCTCGCCTCCCGTTGGATTCTCTCCTACAGACACGCCTGGGGCCCTGGCCCTCCGCCTCCGACTCAACCTGCCTGACCCTCGGTCATGCTCCCCCGCAGAGACCTGGTCCCACGTGCCCTTCCGGCTCAGAGCCCTCGACGGCTGCCCAGCAAGTAGAAAAGCAAGGCTCCAGCTGAGGTACGGGAGGCTCCCAAGCCCGAGGCTCACTGTGCGCACAGGCCCCGGCCCCGCCGGCGCAGCTGCCCCGGGCGCACGAGCTCCTGAACTGTGCGCCCGGCCCACACCGACGTCCACGCCAGCACATGTGTGGCCGTCAGAGCAGCGTTCCCAGAGCCCGAGACGTGGCGTCGGCCCAGAGGTCCCAGTCCAGGCAGATGGTCACAGCAGTGGCCCAGCCGTACCGCGGGGCGCTGCTCAGCCCCGAAAAGGAGCCCCGTGGACACAAGCGACAGCCGGATGGGGCCCAGGGGCCTCTGCCACGCGGGAGGGCGTGGAGGACACGCTGCTGGGGGCCCGGGACGGGGATGGTGTGGAGAGAAGGGGGACAGGAGGGTCCCTGCCGTGGAGGGACGCATGCACCGGGACGAGGGGTGAAACCGCAGCCCCTCCCCGGAGGGAACCGTGGGGCTCCAGGTCCCGGCTGTGCACATCCCACCGGCGGGCTGCCTGGCGTTCACAGACACGTCCACGACCCCACCCGACCAGGAAACAGCCTTCCCGGCATGACAGGCGCCTCCTGCATAGAAACTCAAGCTCCCGCCTCCAAGAAGCCCCCCAGCAGCCGGCACCGCACCTGATCCTTCTCCAGAGGACGCCAGCCCAGCCGCCCCTCCGTGAGGTCTGCTCCTCCCGGTGTGCACACTGGGCTGGGGCTCTGCTCACAGCCCCCGCCCCCGGCCCCTAGCACGGGCCGGCTCATGGAAGGCACAGCACGAGTGTTTTATGAATGAGTGGAATGAACTTGGTCCCAGCCCAACATGCCCGCTCGTCAAGCATCCCCCATGGGGCCTCCGCTACCCTGCGCCGGGCAGGGGACTCGATGGGCCGTCACCTCCCAGAGCAGGGCCCTAGCACACAGCCCAGCCTGGCGCCTGCCCCGCGGGGTCAGTGGGACACAGCAGGGACAGGGAGCCTGTGGACGCCCTCCGGGCACGCTCTGATACATCACCCTCAGGAGGGCCAAGGCTGACCTGTGCCCAGAAGAGACCAGCTGACGAAGAGGGAGGAAAGCAGAAATCCACTGTCCCACCCTCTCCAGGGTGGGGGGGCTGCTGGGGAGAAGGAGTCTGAACCCAAGCCCCAGGCGGGCAGGGAAGGGACTCCGGACGCCAAGGGCCGGGGCCTCTAGGGCAGGAAGCTTGTCTCATCCAGGGGCTTGTCTCATCTCCCTGAGACTCAAAGTAAGCCATGGAGCCCTGGGCCCCAGGGGCAGGCAGCCAGGCTGCCCATGACTGTGGGGTGTGGGCAGTGAAGCCAGTAGCCGCCAGGACCACGGAGAGACCAATGAGAGCCCCCTGGGGACCTGGGACTCCTGAAATCCAACAGGGACCTTGAGTTGTCTGGACAGGCCTGAGATCACAGACGGGACCCAGACCTCTACCTGGGGGGACGGAGAAAATGGAAACCTCCAACGGCTGAGGATGGTGGTTCCCGGCAACTCCCTGGTCACAGCCCCTACGCACTCATTCATTCGGTGACGGAGCTGTCACGGCACCCGGCACCGCCTCTGCGGAGGTGCAGGAACCGAAATGCAGAAAGGGTGGGCAGCTTGGCTGAGGTCACGCCACCAGTGACCTCGACACGGAGCCACCTGGCCCGGGTGCTTGGCGGAGCACCCCTCTGGCGGCAGCGGCTCCTGAGAGAGCACAGGTGCCGGGGGCAGCACCCCCCAGGAGGGAGGGGCGCTGGACACCCGGGCCGTGTCAGCGGGGGGCTTCCACCTTGACAGCGGCCGCCCTCCGGGTAGGCCACGACGCCTACTGTAACCAAGGCCCAAATGTGGGAGTGGCTGTCCCTGCTGGTTTGGGTGGGCGTCCTTCACTTGGCCCATGTCTTCTGAGCCCCCACTTTTGTCCCCAGGTTCCTAGTGCCGCCCTTCCCGGGGCACCCAGGCAGCCGGGATACTGTGACCACCACCCCCCGCCCCCGGCCCGGCCCAGCCCCCCATCCACCCAGCTGAGGCGTGGGGACAGAGCTCACGACTCCTCCTCGGAGGCGTAGCTGAGGGACAGAGAGCAAGACCACAGCGAAGGAGAGACCCTCGGGAGCCCCGCCGGCCCCCCGTCCGCTCCCGCCCGCTGCTCCCGACTCGAAGGCCCGAGCTCCCACCCGGCCCACTGGAGGGGTTTACGCTGCCCCCCCACCCCGCCCCGCACACGGCACCACCAGCGCCAGCAGCCGGAAACCGTACGGAGGAAGGGCATCCAGACTCCCTCACCTCTGCCGACCAAGCTCGAGACCGGAGGCCCTGCTCAGGCACCGAGGGCTCTGCTGGCCAGGGCGGACCATCCCGGGGGAACCCCCTACCCCGTCTGACCCTCGCAATCATCCTGGAAGGTCACCGGGATTCTCTCCATGTCACGGGAGTCAGACCGGAGCAGACACCGCATTCCAGCACTTTCTGGCTCGGCCCTGATGGGGCATAATGCCTCCCAGGGCAGTCGTGGTGGCTTTCGCAAGGGGCTGCCACTAGCAGTGACCAGACAAAACAGCTCCCTCTACCTGCTGAGTGCCCGCCGTGGCCCACGGGCGTCCGTGGCACCATCTCACTTAGCCCCACGACCGTCTTTCGGGCCCAGGGCGCCATCCCACGGGATGGACGGGGAAGCAAGGCTGGCAGACACAGCCTCGCCCCAGAGCGAGTGCCCCCGAACTGCTCCGAGCCGGCTCCACGGGGAGCCCTCAAAGCCAGCCCCCACCCCCCCCCACGGCAGGAGGGCCTCACGAGGAAGGCGGCTGGAAGCTGTGTCCCCAGCGTCCCCGTCTGCTGACATCAGAGCAGAGTGCTGCACGCATGGTGGCAACGGGCACGCGTCCGGGCGGGCTGCGGGCGGGGGCAGCGGCGGTCCACGTCACTCCCACCCCACTTCCCTGGGGGCTTCCAGTCCCACTAGCTAATCGGTCACCGATGGCTCTGGCCTGGGGGCCAGGCTGGCGGGGACCCGGAAGCGGGGAACCGCGGCAGGAACCAGCAGGAGCCCTGCAGCAGATGAGCAGGGGACCACGAAGACGGTCAGACGCCCTCCGGAGGACAGACACACGGCCCCCCAGGACGACAGGGAGACCCGGGAGCACAGCAACTACAAACCCCTGTGAGTGGGGCCACAAACTCCCCGAACCAGCGAGCCTGGGGGCTGGGGTCCCGCCTCTGGGAGCAGCCTGAGTCCCGCCATCCCCCCCACCGAGGAGCGCCCCTCGTCTCCCCCCAGCTGTCGGGGCCCCGGGCAAGCAGGCCACCGAGGCCGCACGTCCTCAGTTGACAGGCCACCACCGGCCGGGACAGCAGCAGCCAGCAGGGCACCCGCGCGGCGACCACTCCTCCCGCTGCCCGATGGCCATCAGGCTCTGGCCACCCCGCCCACCCGGGGCTGAACTTTGCACCCTGCGCCGTCTGGGACGGAGAGGGACAAACACCACCCTCCCTCCTCCCCGAGTGCTCCTGGAAGCTCTGTCTGGCTTCACTGCTGCGCCCAGACACCCGGGGCCGCCCGCCGCAATGCCCGGGGCCACGACGCCGGGCTGCTCAGAGCAGGGCTCCACCGCAAAAATACGAAAGTGAAACCTTCTGCGGTCGAGTATCCAAGACAGAATGCTTCCTCACGGCCCACCGCAGCGACCCGCCCACCAGCGGTCCCCGGCACGCAGGGAGGGGGCAGAGCAGGGAAGCACGGCCAGATCACTGTGCCAGCGGGAGTTCGGAGGCTGGGCCGGCGCCGGCAGCCCCAGCGACCCCAGCGACCCCAGCGGCAGGACACACCCGGCAGCTGAGCCCAGGGGGGCCCCACGCTAGCTGACCTCTACCAGGCCCCACGGCAAGGCGGGGAGAGAGCTGTGGGCGGGCACCGGCATCTCCGGGTTCACGCAGGGAAACCGAGGGAGGAGGAGACCTCAGGGCAATTCTGCGACACTTCCAGACACTGTCCCCAAAGAAAGAGGACCATTTGGACAAAAAAAAAAAAAAAAAAACCAAAATTTAAATTCAGGGGCACACGGCACATCCCGGGGGAGGTCACGGTCCTACCACAGCCCAGGGGTAACCCAAGGGGGCACAAGAGGCTCCCCGAGGGGGCTTCCCGCTCTCCCGGGCAGCAGGAGATGCAGCCCCGACCCCTCTGCCCAGAGCCAGCCGCCGCGCGCCCCTCCGGCCTCCCAGCACTGGGAGGCGCGCCCTTCCCACCGCGGCCACCACACCCCACGCCAGATTCCGGGCCTTCTCGCTGCGCTCTGGGGGCCGGCGCAGCCGACAGGAAGCCTGTGGAGCGGACCGCCCTGCTTTATTTAGAAGTCCCAGAGCCGCCGGCGCGGCCGGGCCAGCGCGCTGCCCCCGCAGTAACACGGTGTCCATGAAGACCAGTTTTCAGACAGGAAGCCTGCCTGCCCTAAGGAACAGAGAAGGCGCCTCCTCCGTGGTTTCCTACCAAGCGACAGACCCACGACAGCAAAAGCCTCGCCCGGCAGAGGTCACAGGAGGCAGAAGCCAGCCAGGCCGGCCTGGGACCCCTGTCCAGGAGCTCCTCACCGGGTCTGCGGCCCCCCGCTCCCCAATCTCGAGTTCTCTTCCATAAAATGGGGGAACGGTAGCTAGTTCTCAGGACCGCAGATCCCGGGGCCTGGCAGGGCGCACTCGCTGCCCGGCCGTGCCCTCAACTCCCGTCCCCAAGCAGACAAAAGCCGAGCAAGACGCCGCCTGGACAACAGCACCTACGGAGCTGGACGCCCGCCTTCTACATGTTCACACGCACAGTGCGAACCCCGTGCACACACACACGCGTGCACACACACGGCTTTGCACACACACGCCCGTGCCCACTCTGTAAGCAGGAAACAGCCGACAAGACAACGTGCACGGTCTACACCCCAGCTCTACAAAGCGCACCTGAGACCCTGTACTCCCGCGGGACACTGGCTGGCGGGGTGGGGTGGGGTGGACAGGTCCCAGACGGGGGCGATTCTGTCTCCAGGGCACTCCAGGCAGTACCGGGGATGTCTGTGGCTGTCACCACCGTGGGTGCTCCTGGCGTCCAGTGGGTCGGGCCAGGGATGCTGCTCAGCCCCCCACCCAGCCTTCACGCCCATCTTCCGGTCGCAGACCCCCACTTTGGACCTGCAAGCTCACTCCTTCCTCCTCTTCCCACCGGCCCCCCCCATACCCAAAACAATCCCCTGAAACGGGGGCATGACTCCCCACAGCGCAGGCTGGCAGGGAGAGGGCCGGGTGCCTCTCCAGGGTCACAGGGCAGCGGCAGTGCGGGACCAGAGACAGGTGCTGCCGTCCACACCCCGCCCCCAGGCAGGCACTGGACCCTTTGGGCAGGTGGCCCCGCTGGGTCTCCCAGTCCAGGGAGACTGGAGACACACACCAAGGCTGCAGGAGCGTGAGCCATGCACTGCTCCCGGAACCCCATGTCCATCCAAACCTCGGGGGCTCAGGACAAGTGCCGGGGCATCCAGAGGCTCACAGGCCCCCAGGAAAAGGCCCTCTGACAGTATCCTTAACACGCCAATCACTTCTCCGGTCCCCTTCCCATAATAAAGTCCGCGTCATGCTGCAAAACCAGCCACAGCCACGCCAGCCTCCCCAGAGGCCCCCAGAACCCACGGCAAGTCTCCTCCAAACTCGGAGCTGACTCTCTGCCTGGATTGTCTGCAAAGCTGGCGTATTTTATAGTCTTTGGGTAAACTGAACGCGTCTGTTTAAAAAAAACACACAAAACAAGGAAGATATTTCATCAAACGGAGGGCCCAGGAGGGCCGCTGCAGGCAGGAGGAGCAAGGCATTCCCGCCAAGACCAGCGGCCGCCCACGAGGCCACGGACACGGCTCGTTCACCGGCAGACTCGGCTCTGGGTGGTCCCCACCCCCCCAGCACAGCCCTCTGAGCCAGCGCCTCCTCCCCCCTGGGCCCGTCCACGCTCCCTCTGAGGGCGAGCAAGCACTTCCAGCCTTCCCTGCACTGCGGGAACCGAGCAGAGCTCAGGAGAAGAGCAGGGCGAGGGTTTCTGTTTTGTAAACGACCTTCCTGCCTTGGGCAGTACAGTCCTTCAACAACCCTCCTCTGGGCGACAGCACTTTGCCAGCAGCTGGGCCGACGTGCTCCCTACAACAGGTGTGCCCTGGGGAGACGGAGACTGGGACCCTGGTGACCGGGACAGGAATCTTCCCCAGGACGGGGAGGACCCGGCAGAGGGGCTCCCCGCAAGACGAAAGGAATGGGTTTGGAGAAGGGTGATGAGCTGGCCGGCTCTGAGGACCCCCACCCAAAACGGGAGCCCTGAGGGAAGGAAGGGCTGTCCTCTCCCGCAGATGGTGTGCCCCGATGAGGAGGGGATGGGGTGCTCCAGGGGGACAGACCCTGCGTGTGCGAACAGCGCTCCACCTGCTGGGAAGAACCAAGGCGAGATCCTGGGAGGTGAGGGGTACGGCTAATGGACTGCAGCCCAGAGGTCTGGCCCTGAGCAGATGCAGGGTCAGCGAGAAGGGAACAACCCGCAGCCCACGGAGGAAGGGCCGGCTCTGCACGGGCAAGGGGCTTGCAGGCTGAGAAGTGGCATAGGACCGGCGCTCCAGGGTTCTGGGGAGCCCCCACCCCCGACAGTGGGGGCAGGGGTCCTCGGTGGAAGGTGCCGGGGCCCTAATCTGGGCAAGAGGGGCAGGGCCGTCCCCACGAGGACCTGGACGCCTGATGTGCACAGAGAAGCCGGGCTGGCTGGCCCCGGGGGACTCCGGAAGCCCCACACGGGCAGCGCAGGCACGGCTGACCCTGGAGGCTCCCGGGCTGACCTGCGCGGCACCGGCAGGGCCGACCCCCGCCGCACACCTCCCCCAGGGACCGGGGCTGGCGGTGGACAGCGCGGGCGGGGGCCGGCCCCCCGGAGCCCGGCGCGCGCTGCGGACGGCGCGGGCAGGGAGCGGCCCGGGCGGCGGGCAGCACGGCGGGGGCGGCCGCGCCCGGCCCGCGCCGACACCCGCGCCCGGCCCGCGGGACCCCGGCAGGCTCGGCCGCACTCACCGAGCAGCAGCAGCTTCAGCTCGCGCCGGGCGTCGCGCTTGTCCCGCCGCAGCTGCTTCTCGATCTCGGCGTTGATCCGCTTGGACTCCTTCACCTCATCGCTGAGGCAGCACGCCATCATGGACTCCAGAGTCATCGTCCCGGCCCCGGCCGCCCGCCGGCCGCCCCCGCCGCCGCCGCCCCCCGGCCCGGGCCTGGCCCGGAGCCGCCCCGGCCGCGCCCGCCTGGCCCTCGGCGTTCGGCCCCCGGGCCGGCCGGTCCACCTCGGCCGCCTGCGAGCGCCGGTCCCCGCCTGGCCGCGCACTCCCGCCCCGCCGCCCTGCGCCCGCGCCCGCGCCCGCGCCGCCGCCGCCAAACCGCAGCCGCCGCGACCAAGCGACAGCGCCGCACAACCTAACCCGCGCCCGGACAGCGCCGACGGGCGGGCGGCGCGGCCAATGGGAGGGGCCGGCGGCCCGCGCGCCCGCGGCGGGGGCGGGACTAGCGGCGGCGCGGGGCGGGGCGACGCGCGGGCGAGGCGGGGCGCGGCGCGGCGGGCGCGCCCGCGGGTTAGGTTGCGCCGACGTGGGAAGGGGGACGCGCAGCCGGGAGCCGGGCGGGGCCGCCCGGGATTGTGGGAATGTGGCGGACTCGGCGGGCCGGCTCGGCGGCGCTCGGCTCCGCTCGGCCCCGCTCGGGTCCCTCGGCCCCGGACCGAGAGGTGTGGACCCCGCCGCGGCAGTAGCGGGACCGGGGGACCTCGCACTTCCCTCCCCCGGGAGGCGCTGGGGCATCAGCCCTCAAGGTCTCCGGGGAGGCGCCCTGGCATGGCCAGACCGGAAATGAACCTTCCTCTTGTCCGTTAAGCATTAAGGGAACGCCTCCTGTATACCGGGCCAGAGTCCAGCATTAATGCAGCACCTGCTATATACCAGATGTGGCCCAGGCGTTAAGGAGTGAACTACCAGACACGGCCAAAGCCTTAGGGAGTGCCTACTGTAAACCCTGCATGGGCCAGGCATTAGTGCAGTGCCTGCTGGGTTCCAGGCGGGGAACAAGCATTAATGAGGTGCCTACTTTATACCAAGCCCCGCTTTAAGCCCTTTAAACCAGCCCTACTACCCGGCTGATTTTATTGGAACGTCGCCAAGCCCTTCCCTGTGCACACGGAGCCCGAGGCTTTCACCCGGTACCCGCCCAGCCGTGCGGTTTCAACAGCCCTAAACCACTTGCCATCTGGCCTCGCACAGAAAGCGACCTAGAGCAAGGTTCAGACACAGAGAAGGCACAGAGAAGGTGCTCAATCAATGCGTTTTGAATGACGGAAAGAGAATAAGAGAGCCTGCAGTGTTCCTAGGACAGCAAACCCATTCTACAGACAAATAAGCTGAGGTTCCCCTGGGCACTGTTCTCTGCTATGGCCCCTCTCCCAGCCCTGACCCGGTGGGACACCCCCCCACACCTGGCCGTGCCCAGACCCCATCACACACCTTCCGGGCTGCACCTGCTGTTCTTGCCTATCTTGAGATAGGAGGTAAGAGGAGGGTCAAAGTCTCCATTTATTAGTTGAGCGGGGGTGTGCGAAGATTCGCTCCTTGAAGCTTTCATCTCTGGGGCTTGCATCTGCCCCTTGCTGGACACACAGCCAGGGCACGGGGGGTGGGGGCGTGGGACTCCCCCCCCACAAACAGAAGCTCCACGTGTTGAGGGCCGTTCTTAGTGACCAGCAGGCCATGAGCTCCAAGAGGGCAGCGACTGTGAGGGTCCAGGTCACGAAGGGGTCCTCTGCCCCTCTGCAGCGACACCCCCGAGCACCAGGTCCAAGATGGAGGGAGGCAAACAGAACCCCTCACCCCTCGTGCAAGTCCCACGCATGCAGGGGACTTTGTCCATCTCCTTCTCTGCGGTGTCCCCGGCCCTAACACGGCACCTGGCAAATACTCCGTATTTGTGCTCTGTGAACATTCCCGAAACCAGAGAAGGAGCCCAGCTGTCTTGCATGCTTCTCTTTCTCTGGAAAAGAAGTAATCACTGTACTTTCTTCCCTTCTGTGCTCCTGGTCTTGCTGCGGTCGGCCTCCTCCTTGTCCAGGGCCTAAACCTCACCACAGACTCCTTTTTTTTTTTTTTTAAAGATTTTATTTATTTATTTGACAGAGAGAGATTACAAGTAGACAGAGAGGCAGGCAGAGAGAGAGAGAGGGAAGCAGGCTCCCTGCTGAGCAGAGAGCCCAATGCGGGACTCGATCCCAGGACCCTGAGATCATGACCTGAGCCGAAGGCAGCGGCTTAACCCACTGAGCCACCCAGGCGCCCCCCACAGACTCCTTTTGCTGCTTACTCTGGGTCCGTCTGTAGGTGGCCGGCTCACCTTTCCCAGGCCTGTGTCCCCACCTGCCAAGTGGGGCATAATATTAGCTCTTGCTGAGAGAGCTACAGTAAATAACCAAGGAGGAGGTTCTTGAGTAGTAGAAGTTTAATGTTTGCTTCAATGTATCAGTCCTAAGGGATGGTGGTAGATAACCTCTAGACTGACCCACAGGGAGACCCGCTTCCCGGTATTCATGGCCAACCCCTCTCCCCCCAGCCTGCCCAGCTACGATGTGGATTGAATGTAGTGATTTACTTCTGAAACAACTATGAAAGATAGGACTTCAACGATTGGGTGACCAAATATTTCTGGGTTCCGGGGGGCTCCTGGGGGGCTCCGTCGGTGAAGCGTCTGCCTTTGGCTCAGGTCCTGATCCCAGGGTCCTGGGATAGAGCCCCGCATCGGGCTTCCTGCTCAGTGGGGAGTCTGCTTCTCCCTCTGCCTGCCGCTCCCCCTGCTGGTACACTCTCTGTCTCCCTCTATCAAATAAATAATTAAGTAAAAATAAAATCTTGAAATTAAAAAAATAAAACAAAATTCTGGAAAAATGTGGATTTCACTACGGAAATCCACACTGACTAAAAGCAGGTTTCTGGTTGCCTGGGGATGGGAATGGGGACGGGCAGGGGCACAAGGGAACGTTCTAGGGTGATGCAAGTGTTTTCCCCGTTTTGACTATGCCAGTGGTGGCACGGGAGTCGACACAGGGCGGAACCCCACTGACGGTGGCTCTTACACATGAGCAAATCATTGCACGTCAGTTACACCTTTATAAAGCTGCAGAAACAAGAAAATGTCCGAAGAGGTGGTACTTGGAGAGTACACAGTAGGTGCTTAATAGATGCTTACGTGTTTACAAGAATCCTGAGGCAGGAGCAGGCAGGAGCATGGGGCTGTGGCAACATGGGCAGGGAGAGCCGTTGCATTTTCATTCACGCCACCCTCTCCCGCCTCAGCTCTGCCCTGGACACTGGGAGGAGGAAGTGGGAGAGGCGGCAGGGAGCAGATCCACAGGGGCTGGGGGGGCTTGGGGGACTGGGGGGTGTCTCCTCCTTCTCATCCACTTGCTGCATGCCTACCACGGGGCCAGGAGCTGGGCAGGCACCAGGAAGGCCCCGATGGGTAAGATACGGAAACAAGGTCTGCGGAGAGATGGTGAACCGGCCCAGGGCCCAGCCAGTGGCTAAATGCTGACTTTGGCTTCCCCACCCAGAGGCCCAGGGAGACAAAGTCCGAGGCTGCCCCACCTTGATGGCTGCGAGGCCCTGCCTTCCGGGCTCCCTGCAGCCTCCTGGCCTCATCTGTCCTTGGAAGTTGGCCTCTCATGCCTTGAGGAGTTCAATTTTATGAGGGGTCCAGAGGCTGGGGAGCAGGCCGTCTCCTGGCACGGAGCAAAGGTGAGGGGGCCCAGGCGGGGGCAGGCAGTTTGCTGGGGCCCCCCAGGCTCCCTGTGCCAGCCCTGGGATTGGGCGACAGGTGTTCCCGCACCCCAGTGCCTGACCTTCTCCAGGGCTCGATGCTGACTTTCTATGAACGAAATCATCCGGATCACGTGGACACTTGGTATCTGAGGAGCCTGCGGGAGCCTGGTATCCTTGTCCTGCCGTGCCCTCGGCAGCGTCCCCAACCCGCTATCATGGAGACTACTGCTTTGTTTACTTTTTCTCTCCCCCCCCCCACCAAAGATAATGCCTGAAATAAAGACTGAACTAAACACTGAGGGGTGCTGCGTCTGTGGGTGCTCCCAGCACCCAACCCTGGGCCGGGGCCGTGCCAGGCACGCAGGGCACCTGCACAGCTCCGTAAACCTGAGTTTGTGCTCTTTAACAAAGAAAGACATTCAGAGGGCCCAGGGGCACTTAGGAAAAAGCAAATTAAAACCACAATGAGATGCCACCTCCCAGAAAGGCTAAGCCGCAAAGTGCATGCTCTCCACTTTCTCTGGAGAAGAAAAAACCCCTGCCCTTTCCAAAAGGCCGAGACCATCCTAAGCGCCGCAGAGAATAGGAGGGAACGGGAAATCCCATCGGCAGCGGGCAGACGTGCAAGGTGGTAGAGCCACGTGGGAAACGGCTGGGTAGGATCTCAAAAGGTGGACCCCTGACCTATCAAGGGATCGAACTGGTTCGTTCCTCAATTTGCCAGCGACAGATGTAAACACATCTGTCCCTACAAACACTTGCCCAAGGATCCTCAGGGCAGTCCCACGTTAAGTGGTCAGCGAATGAGAGTCAGACTGTCCGTCCCATCCCTGCGGGCTGTGGGACACTCGGGAAGCGGCTGTCCTTCTCAGAGTCTGTTTCTTCTTCTGTTAGCATTGCAGGGGGTGGGGGGGGGGTGATAAGAATTTCCACCTACAGATAAGCACGTGAAAAGGAGCTCTGCCCCCTGTAAACACCCCATAAATGCTGGTTTGTGTGATTAAAAAAAAAATGATACCCAATATCATTTGTTATCAGGGAAATAAAAATCAGGACCGCACTGAGACACCATTCCACACCCCCCAGGGGAGCTATAATCAAAAAGACAGATAGCGCCAAGTGCTGACGAGGACGTGGAGAAACCGAGTCCTTGTGCACCTGCTGGTGGGGCTGGAAAAAGGTGAGCTCACGGGGGAAACAATTCGGTCGATCTGCAGGAGTAATGCGCGATTAGCGTCCCACCAGCAACGCTGGCTCTAGGCATCTATCGGCAAGGGTCGAAAGCAAACAGAATTGTGCACACGTGTGTCCCCAACAATGCGATTCATATGGGCCCCAAGTGTCCAGCAAAGGGTGAGCACCTCAACACTGAGTTCCCCGTGCGTGGGCACGCCCCCTCTGCTGGGAGCAGGAGCGAGGCCCCCACGCACGGCCCCAGGGACGGACCCCGAGCCCACGACGCCCGTGACACGCCCAGACCGGGCTCCTCCATGGACGGGAAGGGGGTTCGTGGCGGCCAGGGGCTGGGGAGGGGATGGCTAATGCGGACGGGGCTGCTTTTTCAGGCGATAGAATGTGCTGGAATTATTGGTAATGGTTGCACAACATAGTAAATATACCAAAACCCACTGAATTGTACTATTTAAAATGGTGAATTTTGGAACAGCTTGGGGGCTCCATTGGTGAACTGGCTGCCTTCAGCTCAGGTCGGGATCCCGGGGTCCTGAGATGGGCTCCTTGCTCAGCAGGGAGCCTGCTTCTCCCTCTGCCTGCCCCTCCCCCCCGCTTGTTCAGGCACGTGCTCTCTCTCTCTCTCTCTGACAAATAAATAAAATCTTTAAAAATAAAATAAAATGGTGAATTTTATGGTCCGTAAGCTATATTAAACAATAGCTTAAAAACAGATACATATACAAATCAGTGGTGAAAAGAAAACCTCCCACACGGCCTCACACACAGAAGGCAATAAATGCTCACGATTACCATTACGATGGGCTGGATGAACAGAGTGGAGCCGGTTTTTAATTCTACCATCATTTATTAAGCACCTGCTGTGAGCTGGGTGCTGGGGACACAAATCCAGGCCCTCAGGGAGCTGGCTTGCTTTCTCTCGCTCTCCTTTTAAGATTTTATTCATTTATTTATTTGACAGAGAGAGACACAGCGAGAGAGGGCACACAGGCAGGGGGAGTGGGAGAGGGAGAAGCAGGCTTCTCTTGGAGCAGGGAACCCGATCCTGGGCTCAATCTTAGGACCCTGAGATTATGACCCGAGTCGAAGGCAGACGCTTAATGACTGAGCCACCCAGGCGCCCAGGGGCTGGCTTTCTTAGTGGAGACACACAGATAATAAACATAAATAATTAAAAATACAGTCTATCCTTGGACACAGTCTATCCTTGGGATTAGGGAAGGGTTCTCTGAGGAAGCAAGCAAGGCACGAGTATATCTAGCAGAAGAGCATTCTAGTAGCAGAAAGAGCCAGTGCAAAGGTCCTGGGGCAGGACTGGACCTGGAGTGTTGGAGAAAGCGTGAGGGGGCCCCTGTGGGTGGAGCACAGTGAACAAGGGGGAGAGAAGTAGGAGGGGAGGGCAGGGAGGGGCCCAGGTAAGTCCTGTAGGGTCTTGGGAGCCTCAGGGAGGGTTTGGCTTTCACCCAAGGGGGTGGGAGCCCTGGAGGGCTGTAGACACAGAAGGGTGGAACCGGAGTCAGAGGCCCACAGGCGCCCTCTGGTGGCTGCTGCTGCTGCAGGGAAGATGGACACCATGGTGGCGGAGAGTGGGATCAGGATAGACTCCGCTGCTGGTACAGGCTGGTGAGGATGAGGCTGGACCAGGACGAGACCTGGGCACGACGGGAAGTGGACTGGTCAGTAATGGCCCGGATTCTGCAGCCACAGTTTCTGGACCCACATCTCAGCTCCATGACCTTGAGCCATGACCTTGAGACCTCAATCTCTCTCCATTTCCTTTTTGGTAAAACAGAGCAGTTACCTATCTCAGGAGATTTAATTTATGCAAAACGCTTAAAACAAGGCCTGGTCCACAGTAAACAGGCTGCAAGTGTTGTTTCTGTTCCAATAATAATAATGATCGTGATTGTAACCACTCATAATGTCAGCGGTACAGCTGTCACCCCAGGACCTGGTTCACACTGACCCCTCCTCCCTCAATTTGCCTCCTGGGGAAACTTCAACGACCATTTCCAGGCAAATTCCTGGAGGACAAAGACCAGAGCTTTGTCCTTTTCATGTCCCCAGCTCTCAATTCTGGGCCAGTATCGGGAAGGAGGCACGGCAGGAAGGGATGTGTCCCCTGACTCTTGCAAGCAGAGCCCTGCCTGCCCCTACCGGACCCCACCTGGGTCCCTTTCTATCCTGGATCTTTCCACACAAACTTCCTCCCTAGTTCAGAGGCTGCTCAGAGGGACTAGCAAACTCCTACTCATCCTTCAAAACCTCGGCTCAAAAGCTTGGCAGAAACTTATCCCCTCCCCATGGACTCCCTAAACCCCAGACCCTCCCTCCACCTCAGTCCTGCATGACCAAGCTCCAGAGAATGTTACCACCCTAGCATCCCCCAGAAACTCCCCTCCTAGCCTCTTTCCTCTCAATTAGACTGAACTTACTACAGTCCCCACAAACTCTCCATACAGGCTCATACTTTGAGCATTTGCATATGCTATTCCATCTGCCGGGAACATCCCCTTCACCCTTCCTGCTTTGCCAACATCCAATAGCTCCTTTTCCACATCTTCTCCTCCAGGCAGGCTTCCCTCCCTACCCCTGCACACAGAACCCAATCTTCCGCTCCTGAGGATCCCAGCCCCAAGTCCCACCCTCTGCTCCAGCCCCCACCCTGCAGAGCTGGGAGCATCTGTGACTGACTAGGGTTTCTCCATAGCTAGAAGTGGCGAACTTCTATTTACCCTTCAAAACCCCAACTTGAATGTACACACCTCTGCATCATCTTTGCCAGTCTCCTTCTGACAATTGTTTCATTCTTTCCGTGGAATCTCTCCAGCCTCAGGGGTGGCACATCGGGCTCCACGCTGGCATGGAGTCTGCTTGGGATCCTCTGCCTCTCCCTGCCTCCTGCTTACTCACTAACAAGTAAAATCTTCAAAAAAAAAAAAAAAAAAGGACACGATTAATTTAATCTAGGATCCTTTTGTAGGAGGGCGGTATTTAGAGCCCAACTTCTGGGTACTAAGGGTGCTCATTGGTCCTGGAGTATCTCTCCCAAGGCTGTCTCAGTGAACAGAACTGG
Organism: Neogale vison; assembly: GCF_020171115.1. Classification (NCBI taxonomy): domain Eukaryota; kingdom Metazoa; phylum Chordata; class Mammalia; order Carnivora; family Mustelidae; genus Neogale; species Neogale vison. Next base: position 222,298,484 of record NC_058096.1, read on the forward strand.
AGAACACATCATTGGAAATAAATGTATACAGAGCTGGTCCTCATTATTCATATATTGTATGCTTGCAAATTTGCCTACTCACTACCTTTTATTGGCAGCCCTAAAATCACTACTCAAGGCACTTCTCAGTCACCTGCAGGTGTGCACAGAGAGGCAAAGAGCAGCAGCTGCCCCACGTGCATATTCCTACCTGGGGTGGGCAAAGGTGACACTCTGCCTTCTTGCTTTTTTCTTTTTCTTTTTTTCTTTCTTTTTCTTTTTTTTTTTTTAAGATTTTATTTATTTATTTGTCAGAGAAAGAGAGAGAGCACAAGCAGGGGGAGCGGCAGGCAGAGGGAGAAGCAGAATCCCCGCCAAGCAGGGAGCGGATGCCAGACTCTATCCCAGGACCTCAGGATCATGACCTGAGCTGAAGGCAGGCGCTTCACCTGCAGAGCCCCCCAGGCACCCCTGCCACCTTGTTTTTCCAGTTCAGACTGTAAACCAGCCTCCTTTTCATGGTGCTGAGTGCCACACTGTTTGCCTTTTTGTGCTTTTTGTGGATGATTTTGCTCCCATGCTAGCTGGTGTCCCTAAGCTCCAGAAGGCTGTGACTTGTCTTACAGAGAAAGTGCCACCCTAGGACAAGCTCCATTCATGGAGAGCAACCGCGCTGTTGGCCGCGGGTTCAGGGTTAAGAACGCACAACCCACATTAAATAGGGACTCTTGAAACAGACGCACACATGACCCAAGGTTCCATATCGATGGGCTGATGAAGTGTTGGGACCAGAGGCTCATCGGAAGCACACCCCAAACCTCCTTCTGGAGCCCTTCTTCCACACTCACTTATTCTGTGTGGGCAGCGGCTGGACTTGGCCGCCAATCACAAGCACGGACCCTACTTACCTCTTGTCTGGCTATGGGACGCCCCAAAACAATTGCTAAGCACCCACCAACCTCCCACCGCCGTGTGCATCAGAATCAACACTGCGCTTCCGGGATAACCGTGGCTCATCGCAGAGCACAGTCGTCTGGCCCTGCCCCATTCTCCAGGGAGGGAAACTGAGGCACGGAGGGGGGACATGGGCCTGGCCCGGCATCCGTCCCCAGCCAGCTGGCCGGCCTGGGAGCTCTCCAGGGTGTGACTGCAAAGGCGTTTGGTGCTGGGCTTCCTTAGGACTCCTTATCTGTGACCCCTACAAGTCACCCAGGTTCACGCGCGGGCGGGGCGGCGCGCAGATAAGGACAGACGCTTGCGCCCTGGGCAGGCAGGTGCCGCAAGCTTCCCTGGAGCTCTCCCGCCGGTCGCCTTCCCCACAGCCGCATCTCGTCCTGCGGACCGCCGCGGGCGGCGGCCGGTCTTCCCTTCTTGCCCGAGAATTAGGCCCGCGAGGGGCTCCCGCGGAGTGGGCGCAGGGGTGGGCGCAGTGCAGCCTCGGGAGCACCGCTGGACTGAGCCTGGAAAATCTACTGGACGCCTAGTTACAGGGCGACTCCAGATAAGCAGTGAATAATGCTTTCGAGTAAGAACATCCCTTGCTCATTTAACCGGGTCCCCCGTAGTCCATCTGGCAGCCAGAAGCCCAGGCAAAGTCCTTGCCCCGCCGGCACCCCTCTCCAGCCGCGCCCCAGCCGCACCCCAACCCCAGCCCCTCCCTCGAACCAGCCCGAGTCCTACACAGCTCTTTTCCCCTACCCAAGAAGGGTTTGGGCTTCTTCTTTGTGATAGTTTTTCTTAATACTGTTAAGTTATAGTAAAATATACATAACATAAAACTTACCACTTTAGGGGCGCCTGGGGGGCTCAGTCGTTAGGCATCTGCCTTGGGCTCTGGTCATGATCCCAGGATTCTGGGATGACCCAGCATAGGGCTCCTTGCTCGGCAGAAGGCCTGCTTCTCCCTCTCTCTCTCCCCCTGCTGTGTTCCCGCTCTTGCTCTCTCTCTCTCTCTGACAAATAAATAAAATAAAATCTTTAAAAAAACAAAACAAAACACCAAAACTTACCACTTTAACCATCTCTAAGTGCACAGCTCAGCGGCGGGAAGCTCCCTCACACCGTCCTGTGACCACCCCCACCCTCCGTCTCCAGAACTTTCCATCCCCCCACACGGAGACTCTGTCCCCACAAAGCACAGACTGCCCCAGTCCTGGCTCCCACCCTCTGCTGTCTGTGTGGACGACACTCCTCTGGGGCCCTCCCGGGAGTGGGGTCCTGCGGGATGAGACCTTCTGGGCCTGGCTGCTCTCGCTGAGCCCGTGTCCTTGAGGTCCCTCCACGTCATGGCAGGGGTCAGGGTCCCTTTCTGAGGCTGGACCTGCGTGGGATGCACCCGCCGTGTGTGTCCATCTACCTGTCGACGGAAACATGGTTTGCTTCCGCCTCTCGGCTGTTGTGAGTCATGCTGTGGTGAACACAGGTGTGCAAATATGTCTTCAAGTCCCCGCTTTCTTGTGGGTAGATGCCCGGACCGGAGCTGCCGGGTCAGACCGTCAACTCTGTTTACTCTTTCGAGAGACCGACCACCAGACAGTTTTCCCCAGCGCCGCGTGGTTTTCCATCCCCGGGACTCTGGGTCCTCACCAACCCTTCATCCTTTCTGTTTTTTATTATATTACTATTATTACTATTTCTCTAGCTGCCCTAGTGGGTACGAGGTGGGATCACTAGCGTGAGGACTCATGGTAGTGAACATCTTCTCGTGTGCTTCTCGGACGTGAGTAATCCCTCTGGAGGAAAGTTCTTCGCGTGCATTTTAACCGGGTTAGCCCGACTTGCTGTCGAGCCTCACGAATGGGTCACGGGGCAGCCAGCGTGCAAGACATGTCCACGCGGTCGCCCCATCACGCCGGCCTCTCCTGCAGTCAGAGAGCTTCCGGCCTGGGCTCCCCGTTGGGGTCCCAGCCTGTACGCCGAGCCGTACGTCGTTTTTGTCCATCTGCTGGTCAGGGGATATACGTCGTGAGTCGAGAGCCACCATTTCTCTTTGAAATGACATAGACGAGAAAGCACCCACAGGGCGTCGAGCATCACCAGGGCCAGCGGCGTCTCCTGTAACTCTTCCTGGGGTGACCCATGTGCTGAAATGTACGCCCCGCGTGAGTGCCCATAGGCGTGTATATATGTGTGTGCACATTTTTAAAAGATTTGATTTATTTGAGAGAGAGAGAGAGAAAGAGAGAGAGCACGAGAGGGGAGAAGGTCAGAGGGAGAAGCAGACTCCCCAGGGAGCTGGGACCCAATGCAGGACCCGATGTGGGACTCGATGCGGTACTCGATCCGGGACTCCAGGATCATGACCAGAGCCGAAGGCAGCCGCTTAACCAACTGAGCCACCCGGTGCCCCTGCGTGAACACATTTTTAACTGAGTGGAGAGGGCCTGGCCGAGAACAGCTTGGAGGCTCCCCGCCCCCCAGCTTCTTCTTGAAGAACTTAATCCTCCCGCGTCTGATGGGGTGACTCACTCAAATGGTGATTCTCTGCAGAGACAGTCAGCGATGTTGGTGACCTTCTGACCTCCTGATTCTGCCCGCTGGGGACTCTGGGGCCACCGTGTCCAGGAACATCCACGGTCATCACGACTGGGGTGCTCCAGGCATCCGGTGGGGGGGCGGACGATGCTCGGCCCTCCCCAATGCCCACCCCAGGGCCCAAGGGGATGTCCAGCCCCAGGGTCCAAGTGCAGAGGGGAGTCCCGGGGACCAGACTGCCTGCAGCATGGAGCCCCCGGACCAGGCTTGCGCCAGACCGGGAGGCTCCGGTCGCTGTGCCACGCTGCCCCCGTGTGGACAGTCATGCACACGCCGCCTGCGCGGCCTGACCTGGGGAGGGTCTCCCCGCCCCGCTGCCCCAACTTTTCTCCCTGGATGGAAATAATCCAGCTCCAGGCTGTCTGTCCCACATGCTGGGCTCTTGTGTCCGCCAAGCCCTTGCAATGTGGCCAGGGCAACTGAGGAACTGAGCTTTTAATTTCTTTTTTTTTCTTTTTAAGATTTTATTTATTTGAGACAGAGAGAGACAGAGGGACAGAGAGACAGAGAGCAGGAGCAGCGGGGAGGAGCACGAGAGAGAAGCAGACACTCTGCTGAGCGGGGAGCTGGACACAGGACTCCATCCCAGGACCCCGGGATCCTGACCTGAGCTGCAGGTAGATGCTTAGCGACTGAGCCCCGCAGGCGCCCCTGAGTTCTTAATTTCTTGTCATTGCCATTCATGGACGTTTAAGGGCTAACAGCCGGCGGTGGGGGGAGGGCTGTGGGGACCCAAGCAGACAGAAAGCGGACGTTCGCCCCTGGGCAGCAGGGGTCCACGTGTGCGTGTGGCTGTGGCGTCCCGGAGTGGCAGACACGCGTGCGTTTGGACCCATGTGTTGGAATTCTTCTCTATTTTGCGCGCCCCGGAACCAGACCGTGTTCTGAGCACTGAACTGCCATCACCTCAAGTCTCCACTCAGATAAGGCCCGACAACACGCCCATTTTATAGAAGGAGAAACTGAGTGTCAGAGAGAACAGCAGCCCAAGTGCTCCTGCCGTGGGTCTAACCCCAGCTAAGGGACCCTCAGGCTTATTTCGTTCCATCCCGCGACGTTCCGGAGCTACGGGGATGACTCCCGTTTAGCAGAGGGGAGACTGGGGCCCACTCGCTGGGCAGACAGAAGGCCCGCGGGACGGGCGCCGGGCGGCGTGGTCGGAAGAGTGGGTGACTCTTGATCTCGGGGTTGTGAGTTGGACCCCCATGTTAAGGGTAGAAGTGACTTAAAAATAATTTTTTTTTTTTTTTAAAGAAAAGAAAGAAAAAACAGTGCCAGAGGGAGGATTTCCCACCAGTCTATTAACCATGGCGCTACCTGCCTCCCGGGAATGGTCGCAGGGCCCTGGGGAAGGTCGCGGGGTGGGGGTGGGGGGGTACACAATGGGACGGAGAACGAGGCCGACTGGCGTGGGAACCTCGCCTCTGTCAGTTCCTGGCTGTGTGACCTTACGGAGGCGTCTTGCCCTCTCTGAGCTGCTGGGCCTCCTCAACTGTAACCATGCGCTCCTGGGGCTATTCTGGGGATTAAATCAGATAACTTGTTGTCTTAGTTTGCTGGCCAGCATAACCCAGGCTGGGTGGTTTAAACAACCAACATCTGTTTCCTCTTGGTTCTGGAGGACAAGGAGCCCGGAGGGCCGTTGCCTTTTCGCTGTGTGCTCACATGGAGGGGTCCCTCATCCCCTTCCCAGGGCGCTAATCGCCACCGGTCCCCAGCCTCATGCCCTCATCTGAACCTCAGCACCTCTCAAAGGCCCGACCTCCAAGTACCAGCCGCCCGGGGGCAGGGCTTCCACATAAGCCCGTGGTGGGGGACACAATTCACGACACAGCGCGTGTACGGCTGACCATGCTCCACAGGCATCAGAGGCTGGTGGGCCTGGCACAGTAACTGAGGTTCTAATCCTGACTCTTCCATTTACCAGTCGCGTGCTCTGCGGCCCGTGAGTCAAATTCTCTGGGCCTCTGGGTCTCGGTTTCCTCAGCTGCAGAATGGGAGAGAAGACTGTGCCCACCTCGAGCACTTGGAACAACACTGCGGGCACTTACGTGGGCACTTACGATGGAGGGCGTGTTCACGGGCTGGGGGTGGGTGGAGGGCATCTGGGCACCAGGGAGCCAGGACTGGGGCACTGGGTCCTGCGGGAGAGGCACTGGCTTCTCACCCACTAGATAGCTGAGAAAGAAGCCCAGAGAGGGACAGACCCTTATCCAGAGCCACACAACCCACCAGTCGCAAAGCTGCGGGTGGCCCTTGCCCGTGGTGTCTTTGGGGAGGCAGAAAGGCCCTTTGGAGGGCAGGGCAGGTGGGCAGCCACGCCTCCTGCTCCCCGCAATCCCCGCATGTCCCCATAGGTACCCAGAGACCAGGCCCCTGGCAGCAGCCTCCTAATCGCTGTGCCTAATTACCCCACAGCCCCGGGGAAATGCTGGGAACACCTTTTAAAGGCTCTTAAGCACCCCAAGAGCAGCTCCCGGCCCTGCCTACGCCTGGCTCCCGAGGGTGCCCCCAGAAGCTCCAGGGAAAGGCGGAGGCACGAAAACAAAGCCCAGTCATTGTCAAGGGCAGCCGGGCTGGTGGCAGCTGCCCTAGAGGCTTCGGTGCCCCCCACCGCCCCCAACCAGGTGGGGTGGCCCCCAGCTGGGCCACACTCTCCCCGAGCCTCTACTGCTCTCATGTGCAAAACGGGTTACTAGTGAGTGAATTAACACACGGAGGGGAAGTTGAGAGCGGCTCCCGGCACGCAGGAGACCCAGGCCCCACGTGTCATTAGGACTGTCCTCTGTCTGTCTGTCCCTGCCTGGCAACTGTCGTCTGTCTGTCCCTGCCAGCCACCTGCCTCTTGACGGCCACTCAGGGCCTCCCAGCACCGCGCTGAATCTCCATGACCCTGGCCCCTTCCCTGTACCCTGTGGCCCACCCCCCCAGCAACCCGCTCCCCTCTGCTCTCTGGGCGCTCTTCCTGCCGGCCCAGCAGGTCCACGAGGCAGTGCCCGGGGCTCATGAGAATTTAGGGGCCTATGAAAACGCTTTCATTTCCTCCAGAATCGGAGGCAACAATGAAGACGGTAATCATGAGTCTATCATCACACATCCGCCCTGGGTTGCTTCCGTGTATATTCCGATGCTGTCATGAAACACCATCTTTAATGTATTTTGTGGGGGAAGGGACCCGTGGAAGTCCTGATGGCCCCGCTCCCTGCGTCCTGCTCCCCTGGAAGCAGCCAGAGGGAGGTTTCGAAAGCCAAAGGGACGGTGTTGCCCTCATGACACCTGAAAACCTTCTGTGGCTCCCCAGCAGCCTCCAAAAGAATGCAGTGTCCAAGCTCCTGAGTGGCCTGTCCCCTCCTCTCCTGTCAACCCCATCTCCTCCTCTCTCTGGCCCCCCGCCCACTCCTCTCCAGGCCCTCCTGCTGCCCCTGGGCCTTGGCATGAGCCATCTCTTCCAACCAATCACTTGCCACCTACGTAACCCCCACGCCCTTCATTTTGGGGGAAGCACTCCCCACCAACCTCCAGCCCACAGCCAAGGTCAGTTCCATCGTCATAAACTCTCCTGGAAAGAAGCCCCCGCCCCACGGCCTCCTTCGCTCAGTTGCCATTTGGCTCTCCCTAGAGCCCCAAGGACCCCACCCCAGTGCCGCCGATCCCTCTCTGGGGCGCACACCAGGCTGCGGGAGGGCCGAACAGCGTCCAGGGCCCCACCCCTGTCGTGCCAGGAGCCCTGACCAGGGGGACAACCACAGAGGTCCCCAGATGTTGCCAAACGTGTCCTGCAGGCAGAACCCCCTGGGGACTGAGTTTTCCACCGACCTCAACGGCCACAGGCACCTTGATCATGGACTCTCCAGGCTCCAAGTGGTGAGAAATCAGTTTAGGGCCGTGGCACTCGGTTACGGCTGGGGATGTGGGGGGGTAGGGGGGTGGGGGAGGCGGCCCAGGCTGACCGAGACTCAGCCTGCTTTGCTGCGAGGCCTCATCCTGAGGAAGATGATCTTCTATCGATCAAGACTCACTGAGCACCTACTGTGTGACAGGCTCTGTGCGGGGAATGAAAAAGCTTTAACCCCCCCGCTTGGGGAGCTGACCTTGTGGAGGAGAAAGTAAACACATACAGGAAAATGTCAAGACAGAGCTAGCTGTTCCTATCAAGAAATATACAGACAGGGGACTGAATGCAAGTCAGGCTATTTTAGGGAGGATCACGGCAGCCTGCGTGAGGAGGTGTGGGTGCCGGAGGTGATCTCAAGAGGAAGAGGCTCCCAGGTAGCAGGAACAGCTGGTGCAAAGGCCCTGGGGCAGGACTGTACCTGGTGGGCTGGAGGAACAGCGAAGGGATCCGAGTGGCTGGAACAGAGTGAGCGAGGCAGAGAAAGGCAGGAGGGGAAGGCAGGGAGGGGACGGGCCATGTGCTGAGGGGCATTGGGGACCACAGGGAGAACTTTGGGTCTCGCTGTAGGTACATCAGGGCGCTCTCTTCAGCAACACACACACTAACACCGGACTGATACAGGGAAGATCAGCAGGGCCCTTGCCCAGGAATGTCACGCAGATGCATGAAATGTTCCACATTTTTAAAAATTTAAGTCAAGGGACGCCTGGGTGGCTCAGTGGGTTGGACAACTGCCTTCGGCTCAGGTCATGATCTTGGAGTCCCGGGATCGAGTCCCGCATCGGGCTCCCAGCTCCACAGGGAGTCTGCTTCTCTCTCTGACCTTCTCCTTGCTCAGGCTCTCTCTCACTGTCTCTCTCTCAAATAAATAAATAAAATCTTTAAAAAAAATTTTAAGTCAAAAAAAAATTTTAAGCCAAAAATTATAGGTTTCTTTATTTTTCACTAAACGGCCCATTGCGATACATGGTATAATGAAATGGACGGAATAAATATTCATTTAGTTTTCCCTCCATGAGAATCTCACAGCAAGATCAGTTATTTGGTCAAAAGGAAAGAAAGTAATGAAACCTAGGAGGGGATCCAGGGAGGGACACCACCTCGTCTCTGTTCCAAACTCTCCCTCGGAGCCTTGTCCCCCTGCCGGAGAAGGGGTGAGACTACGGAAAGGAGGGAAGGAGTCATCCTGGGGCTGTGCAGTAGGACTGCAGTGATCAGTGGGAACTCGCTGTTCCTAAGACAGACAGTGAGGGACAGAGGGACGGCCAGCGGGTAATAGATAATACAGTAAGTGGCCGGTGGCCGGAGAGATGGTCCTTAACCACGTGATGGACAACAGATAAAATCAAAAGATGCCTGACAGATTGACAGGTAGGTCGTCGAGGGAGGAGAACGGGAGCCTGTGGACCCGTTAACTCCCCTCTGCTCCCCGGAGACGTCCGGGAACAGCAAATCCCCGAAGTCTGAGCTCACCCAGCTCCCCGTTCTTGGTGCTCGGTTTCCACATACCGTTCTGCAATGAAGGCAAGCAGGCTCTTGGAGAGAGGGCCCAGACCAGGAGCAGAGCGGGAGCGACAAGCAGGGCTCAGAGAGTGGACCGCAGATCCCATGACCCAGTGGGGACAGAGTCGGGGACAACTTGATTCTTGGTGTATTTGTGAAGCTGGACCCACTGGGGTCCAGGGGGTCGCTCATGGATCTGAACAGTTTACCTGCTTTTGGTACTTAGTTAACGTTAAAGGGGCACCTGGGTGGCTTATCAGTGAAGCCTCTTCAGCGGGGAGCCTGCTTCCCCCGCTCCCTCTGCTGCTCCCCACTCTCTCTCTGCCAAATAACTAACTAACTAAAATCTTTTAAAAAATAAATAAAATTTTGAAATTTTGTTCATCATGGACATTTCTTCATTAACTTTGAATTGTTCAGATATTGCCGGAGGCAAGTCAAACTGCAATGAGCTACCTACACCCACCAAAATGGTTATTGTATTTTCTTTTAAGAGGACAACAGGGGCACCTCAGTGGGTTACGCCTCTGCCATCTGCTCAGGTCATGATCTCAGGGTCCTGGGATCGAGCCCCGCATCAGGCTCTCTGCTCAGCGGGGAGCCTGCTTCCCCCTCTCTCTGCCTGCCTCTCTGCCTACTTGTGATCTCTGTCTGTCAAATAAATAAATAAAAGCCTTTAGAAAAATTAAAAAATTAAAATAAAAGAGGACAACAGGGGCACCTGGGTGGCTCAGTTGGTCAAGCATCTGCCTTTGGCTGAGATCATGATCCCGGGGTCCTGGGATTAAGCCCCGCATCCAGCTTCCTGCTTAGTGGGGAGCCTGCTTCTCCCTCTCCCACTCCCCCTGCTTTTGGTTTCTCTCTCTCTCTCTCTCTCACAAATAAGTAAATAAAATATTTATGTTATTTTATACATATTATTTATATATTTTTATATGTATACCCTATTATATGTTAAATATATATTTTTAAAATATTTATATTTATTTTTTAAAAAATAAAAATAAAACACGGGGCACCTGGGTGGCTCCCTTGGTTAAGCGACTGCCTTCTGCCCAGTTCGTGATTTCAGGGTTCTGGGATCTAGCCCGGCATTGGGCCCCCTGCTCAGAGGGGAGCCTGCTTCTCCCTCTCTCTGCGGCTCCCCCTGCTTGTGCTTTTTTACTCTCTCTGTCAAATAAATAAATAAATAAACCATTTTTTAAAAATAAAAAAATAAATAAAAACAAAGAGGACAACAGCAAGTGTTGGCAAAGATGTGGAGAAATCTAACCCTGCCTGCCAGCCTGGGGGGCGGAGTAGGGCGGGAGACGGGCCACCCTGCGGGAAACAGGTGAGCCGGGCCTCACTATTGAAAGCAGAATTACCATGGCGACCCAGCAATCCCACTTCTCCATGTATAGCCAAGAGAAATGAAATGATTCATCCCCGCAAAGACAGAAGCAAACAGCCACAGGATTCACAGGACCCCAAAGTGGGAACGGCCCCAGTGTCCATCAGCTGGTGGATGGACAAGCCTGGCCTGTGCACCCCCGCGGAGGAGGTCTCTCCGCCGGAAGCAGAGGGAGTGGGAGACGTGGGAAGCAGACACAGGAGGCCACACGGGGTGTGAGTCCACGCGTGTGACACGTCCAGGCTCCTCCACGGACAGGAAGGGGGCTTGTGGGGGCTGGGGGCTGGGGAGGGGATGGCTGATGGGGATGGAGCTTCTTTTTGGGGTGACGGAATGTTCTGGAACTAGGTAGAGATGATCACTGCACAACATGGTGAATGGATTAAATGTCTCTAATGGTGAATTTTATGGATATTGTACCACAATCCAGAAAAATAGATTGTCCTAAAATAGTGTGTTTCATGGAAAGAGATTTTTGGTGTCCCCTTAAACTTTATACCTGAAGGAAGTTCCTCACCAGGAAGGGCACTTACCCTAGTCCCAGCCCTGCCAGAATTAAGTCGGGAAGTCACAAGGAGGCCTCACGGAAGGAACTGGCCAAAACACATTCGGAGATGCCTATTGGAACAAAGGAAGTCACCCATGCAAAGGCCCTGGGGCAGGACGAGGCCTGGCGTGTTGGAGGCACAGTGGAGGCCCGGCTAGAGCAGAGTGAGTGAGGGAGGACGAAGAGGAGAGGAAAATAGGGAGAGGATGAACCAGCTGAAGCAGGGTCCTGGGGGCTTTTATCCCAGGGAGGTCGGAGTCCTGGAGAGCTACAGGCCAAGGACAGACCGGACTTGAGTCAAGTTTTTAAGGCCTGTTAGCTCTGCAGGGGGAGGAATTTTCTTCCTCCCTAGTCAGCGCCCTAAACCTCCACTTAGAACCCTACTTGGTACCCGGAAGGTGCAGCAGATCCTTAGGGAGGGAGGGAAGGAGGAAGAGCTCCACCACGTGGGCGTGGGGAGGGAGGGGGAAGCACGGGGTGGGGTGGGCGACTCACACCGTCCCCAGCCAGGGCTGCGGCAGGCCAGAGGCTCAAACCCAGAGCCCAGACAGCTGAGGCCCCTGCCCCACCAGGCCCACCAGAGGGAGGTCCCCAGCCGAGCCGCCGGTGGCCACCTGTTTCCTCCCCAGCCTGTGATTAATGACGCTGCAGTCCATCCATCACGCACCAGCCAGTGCCTGGCTCTGCCCCGGAGCCTGTGGGGCCCAGCGCTCATTTGTAAGCAGGCTGCAAGCCTGGTCTCAGACGGTTGGATCCATGAGACAGATCCCCGCCCCGCCTTGCTCCCAGATAGGGCTCTGGAAGCAGGATGCAGGCCCGGAGTCGGGGGTGGCGGGAGCCGAGGGGCATGCTGCCGGACACAGTAAGGTCCTCGGAAGCCCCAAACCCCCCATATTAATTATGTAGTCAAGACCGTTCGGTCCTGGGCCGTGGCACTCTCCCTGCCTTGCCCTCACCCACCGCGCCTCCCCGCAGTGGCCCAGCGGGGCCTAGCCCCTCTCCTGAACCCTAGTGCGGGGCGTCCTACCCCTCGCCCCGCCTCCTGCCTTGCCTTCCTCCGTTTTGGCAACCAGCAGCGCCTTTTGCCTGGCAGACCCTCGGTGCTGCTCTAAGCCAGGGCTTCTCAGATGGGGGGGAGTTGGCCCCCAGGGACACTCAGCGACGTCTGCACTGTCAAGACTGGGCTCCGTGCCAGGAGCAGGGTGGGGGTGGGGGTGCTGGGGATGCGGCTCAACACCCCAAGTGCCCAGGATGGGCCCTCACAGAGAAAGAGCGGGGCCAGAATGCCAAATGTGCAGAGGCTGACTGAGACACTCTGCTCTAAAACCTTCCATGGCTCCCTAGTGCCTTCCACGCAAAAAGCCAACGTCTCAGTCCAGAATGCAGGGTCCTGCTTCCTCCAGCCGCCTGGCCCTCATACCGACATACCCCACTATGCCCCGGCTTCATGCCCTACCTGGAGGAGCTGCATCACCCAGGGCTAAAGACCCAAGGACCCGACTTTTTTTTTTTTTTTAAGATTTTATTTATTTATTTGACATAAAGAGAGTACAAGCAGGAGGAGCAGCGGAGGCAGAGGGAGAAGCAGACCCCCCCTAGCTGAGCAGGGAGCCCGATGTGGGGACTCAATCCCAGGACCCTGGGATCGTGACCTGAGCCGAAGGCAGCCGCCCAACTGACTGAGCTCCCCAGTCACCCGAACCTGACTTTTACATCCTGGCCCTGTCACCTTCCAGCTCTGTGATTTTGGCCAGGTCTTTACCTTGTGGCACTTTCCTTTCCCTGTCTTTCAAACGGTCCAAATACCTACGGTTAAAATCCTTAAAGCAGAGCCCGGGACGTAGTCAAGTCATGTGAGGTTGATTGGTTGAATCCTACTCATGGTCCGGGACACAATTCTGGGCCTTGTCTGCCTGCAGAAAGGCCCAGCCCTGACCCCACATTAGGCGGGCAGGGGGCGGGGGCAGTCTCTTGTGTCGGGCTCCGCCACTGCCAGCCTCGCCTGGGGTCTGCGAAAATGGGAGTGTTTGGTCCCCAAATAGCTAAATACTACATCAGGCTCAGACACAGGCTGAAAAAGGGTGTCCCAGGAGAAAGGGCATGTGGCATGGGGACTCATGCTGTCCCACAGGACCTGAACTCTGTTTAATACTCTTGTCAACATCTCAAAATTCCTTGGGGCGCCTGGGTAGCTCAGTGGGTTGAGCTGCTGCCTTTGGCTCAGATCATGATCTCAGGGTCTTGGGATCGAGTCCCACATCAGGCTCTCTGCTCAGCAGGGAGCCTGCTTCTCTCTCTCTCTATCTGGCTGCCTGCCTCTCTGTCTACTGTGATCTCTCTCTGTCAAATGAATAAATAAAATCTTTTAAAACAAACAAACAAACAAAATCTCAAAATTCCTAAATTCCTAATAACTTTCCAACAGGAGACCCTGAATTTTCATTTTGCCTTGCCCCAAAATTTGATAGCCCATCGGCTTCAGGGACTCTGGTACAATTTGCGGGGCCTACATGTTCCGAACCCAATAGGAATACTGAAGAACTTTCCAAAAAGGTTTTCCTTTCTTTTCTTATGGCATCGGGATGAGGGGGACCCACATTTTCCTTCTTATCTTTGCCCCCATCAAGTGCCATCTTCACTTAACACACTGATATTCTGCTCATAGTGATTTTTTATTTTTTGTAGGAATTTTTATTTTAAAAAAATCCAAGTAGCATTTATCTGGAAGGGTTTTGTTTGGGGGGGGGCGGGGGATAGGAGGAACCTTAAATTTTGCATATCTCATTCCTGTGCGGGCCTTTCATCTGCCCAGGAAGGGTGTCTGGGGTCCTAACTCTCTGTTTTGCAGTTCGGAAAACCCAAGGCCCAAAGAAGTCATACACACGCGGCGGAACTGATAATGATGGCGATGGTGGTGGTAATTAAGAGATTGCCTTTAGCCTTTGCCGGGTTAACTGCACATTCCTTCACCAGCTTCTTTGGGGCCTGCGCTCCACATGGCAGCAAGACAGATCCTATCAAAATCCCAGCTGGGCCGGCCCTGTCCAGGGCTTCCGCTTCTCTGCCTCTCTGGGAGTAAAAGCCCAAGTCTCCCCCCACTCCCCAAAGCCCTACGTCATTGCTCATGCCCCTGGCACCAGCCACAGAATTCACTGGGCCCAATGGAGGACAAAACCGCCAGACCCCTTGTTCAAAAACTAAGGAATTTCCAGCCCACAAGGGCAGGTCATGAACCCAAGCACAGGCCCTTCTGAGTGCAGGCCCCCTGGGCCAAGGCATGAAGCTGCTGGCCCTGGTTCCCCGAGCTACCTCAGGGCCCTTGCACTTGCTATCTCTGCTTCCTTGACTAAGCCTCCCCTGCCCCCACCCCTGCAGGGGCTCTCTCTCACCTTCAGGTCCAGGAGGCCTCTTGGCCTCTTGACCTCTGTGCTGCCTCATTTGCCCCAGAGCCGTTACCACCCGCTGACCTGCCAGGGATTTCGGCCTGTGCATTTGTGTGTCTCCTGTCATCTCGGCCCCGGTGGTGGCGCTGGGACTTTATACCCCCCACCCCCATGCCACCCCCAGGTCTTGGGGCAGGGCCTGGCACACAGTAGGCGCTCAATCCATGCGTGTCGAAGGGCCGGCGCCCACGAGGTCGGCGGGGTTACCGCGGCCTTTCTGCAGGAGAGGAAACCGAGGCTCGGAGAGAAAACAGCCGGCGAGCCAAGGTTACAGAGCATGTCCCTGGCACGCGTCCAGGTCGCGCCATGACTGAGTCGTCGGTTTCGATGGGGGCGGCCGGGCCCTTTTTCTGCCGGATGGGGAAACCGAGGCCCGGCGGCGGCCCGGGCCCACCCCGCCGAGAGGGGCCGCGGCCCCGGGGCGGGGCGCGCCGTGCCCAAGGTCACCGCGCCGGCCGGCGGGGGAGGCGGGCTGGGTGGGGATCCGCAGGCCTCCCCGGGCGCGCGCCCCCCTCGGCGGCGCGCACGGGGCCCGGGAAGCAGCAGCGGCGGCGGCGGCGGCGGCGGCGGCAGCAGGTGGAGCCGGAGCCTCCGCGCAGCCGAGGCCGCGGCCACTGCCGGCGTCGCCGCCATTAGACAATAGGAGCGGCGGCCGGGCGTGCGGGGAGGCGGGCGGCGGGGAGGGGCGGGGAGGGGCGCCGGGCGCGCAGGAAGCGGGGCCCGGGGCGCGCCGGGGCCGGGCGCGCGGGGAGGGGGCGCAGGAAGCGGGCGAGGCCGGGCGCGGGAGGCGGCGGCGGCGGCCCCGGGAGCTGCCGATCGGCGCCGGGACAAAGGCGCGGCCGCCCGGCGCCCCGGGCCTCCCGAGCCGGGGCGCACAGCCGGGGCGCAGCCCGCGCCCCCCGCCGCGACTGACATGATGTTTCCACAAAGCAGGCATTCGGTAAGCGGGGCCCGCCGGCCCGGCGCCCCCACCCCCCACCCCCAGGTCCGGGCCCGGCATCCCCCTTAGGTCCGCGCCTGGCACCCCCAGTTCTCGTGCGGGCCATTCCTCCCCGTCCCCCGCCCGGGTCCGGGCCCCGCGCACCTCCCCCAGGTCGGCGCCTGGCACCCCGGTTCCCAGCCGGGCCACCCCCCCCCCACTCCCGCCGGCTCCCTACTCGGCGCCTCCCCCAACTCCTGGGCCGGGTCCCCTCCAGCTCCCGGCCCAGCGCTACTCCCCCGCCCCCACCACCCGGGCTCTCCCCCACCGACGCCCCGTAGGTCCCGGTCCCTCTCCCAGCTCGCGACCCGGATTCGCCCCCTAGTTCCCAGGCCCCGTCCCCTCCAGCTCCGGGCCCGGATTCCCCTTCCCCCCAGCCCCTGGGGCATGCTTACCCCCCCCACCCCAGCCAGGCCGGGCCTCGGGCGGCCTTGGCCTCGGGCCTGGGGCACCCGGGGAGCCCCACCGGGCACCTTGAGCACCGCAGCTGGTTTTGGGGCCTGGGAGTGGGGGGAGATCCGAGGCGCACCCCTCCCGGAAGAGCGCGGTCGGGAAGAAGGGTGCTGGGAATCTGGGGTGGAGGCCCCCCCGGGTAATTTGGGGGCGCTGGGAGAGGATCCTTCCCCAAGGCGACTTTGCAGGGAGGCCTTGCGCCCCCACCAACTTGGGGAGGGGGTCTCTAGGACGCCTTCTCCCCCCTCGCAGAGGCACTTGGGCTTCTCCCCCCCCCCCGCGCTCTGGAGGGGCGGTAGAGGGCGCACGCTGCCCCCCACCAAGGGCGGACCTTAAAACGCACCCCCACAGCCTGGGGGTGGCGGGGAACGAGGCGGCTCTGGGCGCACCCACCCCCTCGCCTTCCCCCGGGAGAGGCGGGGGCAGGAAGCGAGGGCGGGGGCCGCGCCAGGGGCTGTAAACACGGGCCCGGGAAGTGGGGCGAGAGGGGGGGCCGCGCTGCAGCTGCGCCGACTGGCCGCAGCCTTGGGGGTCGCCCCGCCCCGCCTGGCCCTGACCGGGGCCGCTCCCCCGCCCCGCAGGGCTCGTCTCACCTACCCCAGCAACTCAAATTCACCACCTCGGACTCCTGCGACCGCATCAAAGACGAGTTTCAGCTGCTGCAGGCTCAGTACCACAGGTGAGCAGGGGCCCAGAGACCCCGCAGGGGGGATGGTGGGCGGCCCACCCCCCAGGCCTGGAGGGGAGGTTGTGGCCACAGCTACATACTCATATCTGAAAAAAACGTAGGTAGAGAGTGTCCTATTATGTGGTAGGCCTTGCCGTGAGCACGTTCTAATGTTAAACTCGCATAGACCTCAAGACAGCCCATTTTACAGGTAAGAACACTGAGGCGCAAAAAGTTACAATTATTTGCCCAGAGACTCAGCTGTCTGTGTGGCTTCAGAGTTCCTCTCCCCAGCCCACCACCCCCCCAGCCCCCCTTGGTTAAAAGACCTCCCAAGAAGTTGGGGAATGGATGGACCTTTCACGTCCCACCCCCAAAAGAAAACCCTCTGTAGCCTGTTCAAACCTTTCTGCTTAGTTTTGGAGAAGGAATTCCTGGCGTCCTAACAGATTCTCAAAGGCGGCTCTTCCTCCATAATTTAAGGTTCTCACATTGTAAAGGGCTTGCCACGTGCCAGAGCTGAGGGGAAGGACCTGGTATTATTTTCATCTCACCATTTAAGACATTTAAGCCCAGAGAGGTTAGAGATTTTCTGGGGGCTGCACAGCAGAGAAGGGGCCGACTCAGGTTTGCAGCCAATCTCTGGGTTGAAGAATGCAGATTCTCAAGGCTCTGTTACAGAGTCGGGGGGCTGTGCCTGGGAATCAGAAGGGAGTCCTTGGTCACGGTCACAATTCCCCACCGGGCCTTGGGCCCTCTTGGGACCTCAGTTTGCCAACACCAGAGTGTTCCAAGAAGGATCCTGGGTTTTCTCCTGAGAAGAGAAATAACAAGATACAGATTTATAGATAAATTTTCAAAAACCCCACCTTTTGGGGGGTACTGGCTGTGCTCCCCACGCCCTAAATACTGGACCAACATCCTCTTGTCCTGTTAGTGTGCCTGTTCTTCAGACAGGGAAACTGAGGCACAGGCAGTTGAAAGGCCCCATGAACTTTATTCTGGTCCCCTGGTTGGTTGGGGACTTGGCTTGGCGAACTTAGCTCTTCTGAGCCCCTCTAGGGGATGCTTCCCTCCCAGCCTGGCCCAGGCCCATCTCAGTGAGCACTGGCGCTGGTGCAGTCCCGTAGCTCCGGGTCAGAGTGCTGTCCTGTGCTGGGTGACTTTGGGGAAGCCAGACACCCTCTCTGAACTTTGGGGTCTCCATCCACTGGGCCTGGGTTTCTCTGGTACAGTGAGGGGTCCTGCCGCGTTGGGGGCACACCCAAGATTTGCCAGACCCTCAAGAAGCGCCAGAAATTCAGAGTTTGGGCTGAAATTGCCTGATTGGGGTTTTGCTTGGTTTTGTTTTGTTTTTGGTTGTTTTTTTTGTTTTGTTTTGTTTTTTGCTAATAGTGTCAACAAATAGCGTTTTTTAAAGAAAATGAGAGAAAACAAACTCACGGTGTGGGGGGGTCCACAGCAACAGAAACTATGGCTCACCTCTGACTCTGGGCATACAAGTCAGCTTGGTGTAGTGAAGCGTCAGGCCCCTAGGAGGACTTTAGGACCAAGCATTTATTGGGTGCTTACTGTATACCAGGCATCGTTCCAGAAGATTTTTTCGTCCTTTTTTTTTTTTTTTTTAAAGATTTTATTATTTGACAGAGAGGGAACACAAGCAGGGGGAGTGAGAGAGAGAGAAGGCTTCCTGCTGAGCAGGGAGCCCCACTCGGGGCTTGATCCCAGTACCCTGGAATCATGACCTGAGCCAGAGGCAGAGGCTTAACAACTGATCTGCCCAGGCGTCCCCAGATTTTCTTGTCTTAATCCATTTCCTTCTCACCACCCCACCCTGGGAGGTTGGTACTTCGGGATGCAGAGACCAGGGCACAGAGAGGTAGAGGGGTTTGCTTAGAGCCACATAGCATCAAGGGGTCTGGGCTGACCTTTGAATCCAGTGCACCTGGCTTGAGTCCGTGCTGTCAGCTTTCTAGGTCTTTCTCTGCCCTTCTCCTTGGGGACGGGGTGGGTAGGCTTTGAGAAATGGCCTAAGCTCATCCCTGCCTGAGAGAGGCCTGCGGCTCTCAACAGTGGGAATTTTTACCCCCTAGTGCAATCAAGGCTCACGAGACGGACCAGACCCCCTTGGAGAGTCCTTGGTGAATCCGACCCAGAGCCCAGCCTTCCACCCTCCACCCTCTCCCTACTTCTGTGGTTTCCGTTCTTTCCTCCCTGGCTGGATAGTTTTCCCCAGGGATTGGGACTGTGGCCTCCGAAGCCAGCTTTCTGGCTGTGTGACCTTGAGCTAATTACTCAGCCTCTCTGGGCATCCATTGCATCATCGGGAAATGAGGGTGACACCAATATTACTGATCTCATCGAGTCTCCGGACAGGGAAGAGTTTTCTTTGAGTCCCTGGCTGAACCGGAGTCTGCCTGTTCTAGGAAGCCTGAGCCGCGCCCCCCAGCCCCCTCGCATCGCCAAAGTTCTGTGCCTCCCCCCCACCCCACCCCCCCCCGCTCCGCACAACGGGCCCCTGGTCCCTCTCCCCTTGTTCTTTTTCAGCCTCAAGCTGGAATGTGACAAGCTGGCCAGCGAGAAGTCAGAGATGCAGCGTCATTATGTGATGGTAAGCTGGGCTCCCGTGGGGAGGGGAGGGGAGACCCCTGACCCTCCTGCAGCCCTGGCAGCTGCCTGAACCCTGGCCACCTCCTGTGGGATGGACAAGGCTGCGGGGTCTGTTCTCCATTCAGCTGGGCCCCTGGGGCCTGGCCGAGGCCGTCTTGCTGGCCTGGCCGCCGGCCCAGGCAGTGGCCCAGGTGCCAAACCACCGGGTTGCAGCCCGGGCCTGCCAGGTCCCCCGGCTGTCCTTGGCAGCAGAGGAGGCAGCCGCTGTGTAAGCCAAAGCCAGGAACTGACTGGGGGAGCAGCCGGATCCTTCCCTGCCCCCACAGTTCGGGCATCCCAGCCCTTAACCCCTCCTTGCCCGAGCTTCAGAAGGAGGACTCCTGGGGGTTGGGGGGGCATCGGGCAGAAAGCGGACGTCCTTTGAGGTTGGAGGGAGGGAAGGGGTGACACCCGCATTCTTTGCTTGACATCTGAGACCCTGCCTGTGAGCCATACCAGAATCCCCTGCTGGGATTTCTACCCACCAGGTGGCAGGTCTACAGCAAAAAGCCCCTGCCTCAGTCCAGCCCAGAGCCCAGCTCTCCCAGGCTGCGGGGGAGGCAGAGCCAGACGCCGACCCTCCTAGCTCTGGAGGGCTGGGGCTAGGACAGAGAGAGCAACCCAGGATGGGTGTGTTCGGCGGAGGGAACTGCCCAGGAGGCTGCATGGAGGATGGGGCACTGAGGCTAGGGTCTTGAAGAATGAGTAGGAGCTTGCTGGGCAGAGGAGAAGAAACCATAGAAAGTCCTGGGAATGAACTTGGCTTCCCCAGCCCCACCTCCAGGGATGATGGGGAGCCATGAGGGGCTTTCGAGGAGGAGAGGAGGCACGGTCAGATCTAGGGCGTGGGGGGGTGGGGGCGCTACTGACCCCAGAGCCAGACCCCGCAGGCTTCGTTTATCCTGGTTATTTATATCCAGGAAGGCAAACTTCCCCGGAGTCTGGGGCCACCCGCAGACAAGACACATAAAGATAAAAGATTAGGAGTCCTGGAATGTATGTGTGTTGGAGAGGGGGCTGGATAGTTATTCCAGAAACCAGGGAACCAGGCCTGGCTGGGGCCCCGAAGCCCCCCACATGCAGCCCCGCCAGGTGCCCGGGCTCCTGCTCCAGGTGTGGGGGACTCCCGCTTGCCCTCCTGCTCCCGCCCTCCGGGCATGTGTGTCTCTGTCCCTCTGTCACACAGCCCAGTCTTCGCCCACCCCCATTTCTCTTTCTCTGTCTCTCTACCACGCAGTACTATGAGATGTCCTACGGCTTGAACATTGAGATGCACAAGCAGGTACGCTCCCCCCACCCCCTGCAACTCCAGACAGGTGGGCCCGGCCCCTTGGCCGTGCCCCAAGTCCAGTCAGGCCTCTACACCTGATCCTGTGACCTTCCCAGCCCCTCCCCCTGTTCCTTCTCAGGCCTCCCTGGGAGGTTTCTCCCTCCCTGAGGTGGGGGGCCAAGACCTTTCCTACCCACTACTCCCCTTGCTGGCAGTGGTGGGGGGGACATGCCAGCTCCCGGATTGCTTCTCTCCCTTCGGCCTTCCTTTGCCTGCCGCCCCCCCGCCCCGCCGGCAAGCTGCCCTCTTAGCTGTGGGGCTGAGAGCTGGCCTCGGACCCCACCTTGGCTGCTGACCCAGTGCCCGTGGGCTCCGGGTGTTGGTCTGACCCTGGGCTGAGTTGGCCTCCTCGGAGGAAGCACCTCACAGGCCTCTCGGGGCAGGTCTGCACCTGCCCCCGCTGCGGCCCTGGGCTGAGGCCCGTGTGTGTATGTGTGTGTGTGTGTGTGTGTGTTACAGGCTGAAATCGTCAAGAGGCTGAATGGGATTTGTGCCCAGGTCCTACCCTACCTTTCCCAAGAGGTGAGTGGCGCCCTGGGGCTGCCAGGAGGAGGAGGTAGCTGGACCGTGAACTTGCCCCAGGGCCTGTCTCCCCCCTTCACCGCCCCCCAGCAGCTTCTGGATGCCCGCGGCACACAGCTCCACTCTGTGGACCTTCCAGACACAGAAGAATCCCCAGGCTGGAGAAACCCCAGGGTTCAGGGCGCTGGAGGGAGGGGCCTCACTCTGCTGTAGAGTTCCCGGCCTGAGTGAGTCATTCCATGGGTAAAAATGTCGGATATGCCCAAGACAGTACTGAGATTTTTTTTTCCCCCTTCTGGATTCTGCCTTTTACCCTCCCGAGGTTTGCCTGCCAGGCCCTGTGAGCTGCCTTAGGCCAGAAACCAGAGGCCAGGTGTGTCGGGAGGGCGCTCAGCTCGTGTCTGCAGACAGACAGACAGACACGTGCAGGTGCAACACAGACCGCGGGGACACACATGTGCCCTGGGGAACCACGTGCCGAGCTTTGCTTTTGTTTTTTTTGGGATTTTGAGTCTTGGTGTGAGGTCCACTCTGCATTCCCCGCTCTGCCATTCCTGCCCTCCGCCAGGTTTCCTGTCTGTTATTCATCGTTTCCTCTTTAATCCCTGACTTTATCTTGGGGTCCTTGCGGGTGACCTGCATGCCCAGAAGGACACTATGAAAACCCTAGAGGAGGAGGTTCTTGGGGCCCTGAAGACCTAGACTTGTGCTTTCCTTTCATGACAGGGGCTTCCTGGAAGGCAAGGCGAAAAGGGAGATTGGCAGAGTCCGGCATCTGAGGGCAGGAGAGATGGACTCATAGGGAGGGCTGGGGTGTGGGCAGCAGATTGCTCCAGGAGGGACTGTCCTGAACCTAGACTCTTACCCTGTACTGCCAGAATCCACTGTGCCTTCCCCAGTTGTAGTAGGAGAGGAGCTTAGATTAGCAAATCTCAGCACAATCTGTAAGCTCTTAGGATCAAGACTTCCCTGTACAGTTGGCCAGGTTGTGCACTGTACATTTACTTCTTTGTACTTGGCATTGAATAGGTCATGGTCCAGGGTTTCTCTCAGACTCGCACAATGGCGTTTTCTTAAGTATCTGGCACCAGTCCCTCTGAGTCTTCTGCGAATCTGGCTAGTGGCTGGAGGGAGGGGTTTTCTGGTGGGATGGAAAGCCACAGTGCGGGGCGGGGGGTGCCTTCCCCTGGGCTCTGTGCCTCAAACCCTCACAGAGATCAGGGCATATAGCTCCTGGCTCCTCTCTTTACCCCATCTCCCCTCTAGCACCAGCAGCAGGTCTTGGGAGCCATCGAGAGGGCTAAGCAGGTCACCGCTCCTGAGCTGAACTCCATCATCCGGGTATGTCTGCGTCTTGGGTCTTGGGTCTTGGGTCTTGGGTGGGAGGCCCAGGCAGCTCATGCTTCCCTTCCGTGTGCCCTGCAGCAGCAGCTCCAAGCCCATCAGCTGTCCCAGCTTCAGGCTCTGGCCTTGCCCCTGACCCCACTGCCCGTGGGGCTGCAGCCGCCCTCGCTGCCCGCGGTCAGCGCTGGCACCGGCCTCCTCTCGCTGTCCGCGCTGGGCTCCCAGGCCCACCTCTCCAAGGAAGACAAGAATGGGCACGACGGGGACACCCACCAGGAGGATGACGGCGAGAAGTCGGATTAGCGGGCGGTGGGGACAGGGAGGGTGGGGGGGACAGAGGGGAGACAGACACGGAGAGAGAGGGATGTTTAGTGCAAGACACAGTGTAGCTCGGGTTCGGCCGAACTTGGTAGTATTTATGGTAGCCGCCTGCTGGGGTCCTAGCCCTGCCCGCGCGCCACCCCTAGCTTCGCTCACACCCCCAGCTCCCGGCCTCCCCCACTCCTCTCCTTTCTCCTCTCCGCCCTCCCTCATCCTCCTCCCCTGCAGCCTGAGTGGGTGAATGCCCGCTCATTCCACACAGGAGGCCAGCTGAGGCCTGGAGGCACAAAGGGGAGGCCAGGTCAGAAGATAGCAAAGCCTCAAGAAGCCCAGCACCTCTGCACAGCCCTGTTCCGCAAAAGTGCACCTGACCGCAGGGCCGCCAGGCCCCTCAGGGCACACGCCCCCCAGCCTCCCACCCTGGCACTGCATGCAAACACCACTGCTAGCTGCCCCTTCCCGCCCCGCACCCCACGCCCCTCCCCACTCACCTCCTCCGCTAGTTCCAGAGCCCACGCCCACCTGTCCTCTCCCGGAGAGGGGGCGGAGACAGTGAGCCTAGCCAGGAGCAGGGGTGGGGGTGGCGGGCGGGCGGGCGTCCCAGAATTCCCTTTCTCCCCTCCCCGAATAAAGATGAGGGTACTCAAGTTGTCTTGGTTTTTATTTTATTTTTTTTCCCCTTTTTCCAGTATACTAGCTTGTCTTTTAAGAAAAGGGATATTAAAAAAAAAAGAAAAAAAGACAGAAAAATGTTTAAAAAAAAAAACAAGCAACACCCACACCTGTGTCTGTATATAGCCTCTTAGACTGTCAGCTTTTGTTGTGTTCAGTCGTTTGATCGCTGCGGAGAGAAGGGAGAATGCTGTATGGAGGGTGGGCTTAGCTGTGCCTTTCAAATAAAGATGTGAGAAGGTTGGTTTGCCTTGTTCCTGCCTCTGTGTTGCGGGCGGCCGCGCGGTGCCCCCTTCCCAGGGGAGGAGGGGGCTTCCCTGTGTCTGAGCTGCTCCTCACAGGACTGGATAGTGAGATCCTCCCCGCCCCCCGCGGGAGTCCGCCTTGCCAGCGTGTTTTATCTCCCCAACTTGATGGGCAGACCAGAAAGGGTCTCGTGGAGGCTCCAGGTCACACAGCCAGCCAGGGCCAGGTGCGCGCCGCGGAGCAGAGCTGATCTCTGCTCGCCAGGCCAGAGGGCTCCCAAGTGGCTTTCTCTTTCCTTAGAAGGTTTTAACACTGCAGAATCCATCCGAATCTGAGAACACAGACACCCCCACCACCCCCCCCAGCTGAACCTGACCCTCGGAGGACCTCTTGGTGGTCTCCCTGCCACAGCCCAGCTGGGCCACCTGGGGGAGCCAGAAGGAAAGGAGAGTCCCCCAGTGAGCCTGGCACTGGGCCAAGATGCCTCAGGCTGCCCACCAGGACGCGGGGCCAGGCTGAGAATGAGGCCCAACAATCTGGGATTCCTTACCCCAAGGACCTGGGCACCTGGGGACTTCTGCTAAAGTCAAGAAATTCTCACCTGCCCCCCCCCCCATCTAGTGGCTTCTCAAGGTGGACCCAGGGCACAGGGCTGTGGGGATGGAGTGCTTCCCTCTGGGGAAATGGTTCACAGGGGAAGAGGAGGGGGTGCCGACACGGCAACCCTAGCTCTAAAAAGGCCCGTGTGATGGGGTCCCTCCCTGCCTAGCCCTTATCCTTGGGCCAAAAACCAGAACTCACCCAGGACAGTCGGAGTCAAAACTCACCGCCAACTGTCACACCCTCTTGGAAGGCTGTTTGGCACCAGCGCTTCCCCTCCTGGGTCCACCCCCCAGAGCCACCGTCCGGTCCTCCACAAAGGCACGGGACAAGGGAGCTCAGAGCTGCTGTCTCTCCTGACTACCTCCCACCAGAAACCACCCACCACCCATCAACAGCAGAATGGCAGGCCTGGAAAACACTACGCAGCCACCAAACAGAGGGAGGTCCCGCTCTGCCTAACACCCGGGGCTCGCCATCCTGCCCACGGCTCGCTGACCCAGAGAAGCCAGGGACGAAAGCGCACCTGCTGAGGGATTCCATTTATATAAGGAACAAAATCAAGCCCAAGAGCCCAATAGTGTCAGGTGTCATGGGGTCACCCTTGGAGAGGGAGGGGGAGGGGCAGAGGGGGCTTCTCACCGGGCTGTTTCGGGGCCGGTGAGTGTGTTGTTCAGTCTTTAATCATCTGGTGGTTCACTTGCAATGTGCGCCCTCTTTGGTGTGTTATATTTCACAATTTAAAAATCCTACAAAGTGGATTTGGGGGGTGTCCACGGCAGTGGTCCTGCTTCTCACTCCTCCAATGACTCCAGACCGAAACATCTTGCTGTTCCTTGCTTGGAGGGCCTTGCATATGCTGTTCCCTCTATCTGGAACAGTGTTCTCTCTCTCTCTCTTTTTTCCCCCTCCCCAGGGTAGTAAGCTTCCAAGACTTCCAGATGTCACTTCCCTCAACTTCTCCCCAGACCCTACCCCAAAGCAGGGGTCCGTGATCCCTCCACCTGGGTCCCGTATGTCACGTGATGGCTGCAGGCACCGGGCCTCCAAACTCGATTTATTTTATTTTTTTTAAAGACTCTATTTATTTATTTGACAGATCACAAGCAGGCAGAGAGGCAGGCAGGGGGCAGGCGGGAAGCAGGCTCCCGGACAAGCAGAGAGCCCGATGTGGGCCCATGCGGGGCCCATGTGGGGCCCATGCGGGACAGATGCAGCGCTCCAACCCAGGACCCTGGGATCATGACCTGAACCCAAGGACGATGCCCAACGACTGAGCCACCCAGCTGCCTCTCCAGCCTCGATTTAAATTCTGGCTCTTGACCTCTCTGGATCTTGGATTCCCTATCTGTAAAATGGGTATGATCTCAGAACAAACCATTGTTATGAAGACCAAATTACTTAAGCCACGGAAATGCTCCTAGCACGTTCATTCATTCATTCATTCATTGGGACCACCTCTGAGCCCCAGGGACACAGAAGACAGAAATTCCTGCCCTCTGGCTGGAATAGACAGATAACTAGGAAAATCCAGAATGCCTCAGCACTCGTGTTGATAGACAGCAGGCAGAGAAGGGATGGGGAGTGTTGGCTGCATTTTTTTTTTTTTAATTTCCTCATAGAAGCAACTCAATAAATGTTAGCAAATTTATTGAGGGCAGACCTGAGTTTGTACCCGTCTCAGACCCTAACTAGTGATTTGAGGCAAGTGAAGTCACTTGTCTGATCTGTTTCTGGGAAATTGTTCCCGGGAATTAGCAGGAAGCGTGCGAGGGCTCACAAGCTGTCAGCTGATGTTATTACTGATGTTGCTGGGAGAGGAAGGGCGCCGTGGGTGGGTGGGTGGGTGGGGGTCACAAAACCGACACCCCTAAACCAAGGTGAAGGGGCGCCCTGCCCAGCCGCGAAGGGTGTGTGACCTGAGGGGTCTTCCTGTGGGCCTCGGAGCCCCTCCCCCCCAATCCCGCCTGCTGGGTCGGGTTGGCTCCCCCGAGGGTCCAGGAGCCCCCGGTGGGACATGGGGACCAGAAGGTCCTGGGGGCGCGCGATCGCGGCGGCGGAGCCAGGGCGGGCGGAGGCGCTGCCTCGGGAGCCCCCTCCCCGCCGCGGCCTCCCGCGCTTAACGACCGCGCCGCCGGCGACCTCGGCTAATTGATCCGCTAATGGGCCCCGCGCCGCGGCCGCGCCTAATGAGGCGGGAGGAGGGGGCGGAGGGGGCGGTGGGGAGAGCGCAGGGGAGGGGGTTCGGGGGAGCAGTGCGGAGAGGAGGAGGGGGCGGCGGGAGAGAATGCAGGGGGAGTGGGGCGAGGAGGGAGGGGTGGGGGGCTAGGCGGGGAGGAGGGGGAGCGGGAGGAGGAGGAGAGGGAGGGGTGGGGGGGGAGGAGAGAACGGAAGGCTGGTGGAGGTTGGGCGGAGGGGAGGGGAGAAGAGGAGGGGGAGAGAAGGGAGGGAAGGGACGGGAGGGGGTTCAAGGAAGAAGAGGAGGGGAAAGGAGATAAGAGGGGCCGGGAGGAGGGTGAGGGCGGGAGGAGGAGGGAAGGTGGTGCGCGGGAGAGACTGGGAGACGGGGGGGCGGGGACCAAGAGGGAGGGGCCGAGACGCTGGAGGAGGGGCCCAGGGAGGAGAGGGGGGAGGGGCGAAGCCCCCAGGTCTTGGGGCATAGGACCTGCGGAGAGGGGAGCCGTGGGGATGGGACGAACCCCCATTCTGACTACCTCAGCCCCACTCTGGCACCATCCCTTCAGGGGGTCCTCCCCTTCTCCTTCCTCTCCGCTTTGGAGAGTCTTTCTAGCAGGGGGATCTGGGCGCCTCAGGGGTGTGAGCCCCCCCATTTCCTGCCCATACAATGGTCCCAACATCCTCAGTGCCCCACAGTCCCCTGTGGTCTGAGCTGGACCCAGCCCCCGGCCCGTACACCTCTCGGCATGTCCATAGACCCCGAGGTCTGAGCACCCCAGCCCCAGAGAGCCAGCCCTCTTCCTCCTCCTCCTTCTCCTTCTGGTTTGAGCTGGAACTCCCCGCATGACGCACCGAATGGCCACAGTCCAGGCTGGCCAGGGACACCTGCTGCCTTCCTCCTTCCTGAGTTCTCTGGGGGTTGGCAGCTTGGACACAGTCTTGAGGGAGAAGCAGAAAGGAACCGGGCGGCCACCGATGGTGGAGTCTGGGACCTGGAGATGACGTCACTCTGCCCATTTTGCAGACAACAAAACTGCGGCAAATTGCCAAGGCCACAAAACAGGGCAGAGCCACGGCAGGTCCCCTGGCCGCCACTGAAGGCGCTCCTGGCCCTACTGAGGAGCAACCAGAAATAGGAAGGCCAGGCGGGTCCTAAGGGTAACGGAAATCATCAACAGCTATGCTTTGAACCTCTGTTCAGCACCGGCCTTGGCTAAGGGTTTGGAGTAGTCTCTGTTAATTCCCTTATTATTATTTTTTGGACATTTATGTATTTATTGTTATTTAAATTTACGCCCAATGTGGGGCTTGAACCCATCACCCCAGAGATCAAGAGTCACATGCTCTTCTGACGAGCCAGCCAGGTGCCCCATCCCTCAATTATTTCTTGAAAATAGCTGTGAAGGAAGGACCGTTTTACAGATGAAGAAACTGATGCTTGAGGCAGGTAATGCCTTGCCCAAGAGCACACAACCAGGAGCCTGGGTCCCCATGTAGGGAGGCCCGAACGACAGGGTCCAGGATCTTGGCCAGTCAAGAGAAAGAGGAAGCTTCTAGAGCCAGTGCTGGAAGGGAGGGCTTCAAGGCTAGGGGTGGCAGGCTGGTGAGGGTACAGCAGGCAGGGGCAGGGCTGAGGAGGGTGTGAGAGGTAGACAGGGGTGCTCCTTGAGGAACTGCCCCCCCCTTTGTGGAGGCCTTCATCCTAACCATTCTTGGCCTCTTTCCTGTGCCTGGGGGTGACCAAGCCTGACAGGACCTCAGGGCCTTTCCCTCTGCCTGGAACACACTGTTCCCAGCGCCGCACACTCGTTGCCATGACCAGCACCAGCACACCCTGCTGCCAGCTCTTCCTTCCCAGCATCAACCACCGCACACGACTTAAGTCAACACATAGTCCCTTGTTCTCCCCCACCCCCATGTGAGCTCCATGACAAAAGGGATTTGGTCTGATTTGGTCATTAGGGAAATCTCCAGGTTTAGCAACCCCCCATCCCCGCTCCACCACCCCCCCCCGCCCGCACACAGTAGGTGTTCAGTGAGGATTTAGGGAGCAAGAGACAAGATGGCAGAGGAAAAGGCCCCTGGGAGCCATGGCAGGTGTTGGAGGGGAAGAGGGGCACACCCAGGGACACGGAGGGGCCTGGAGGGGAGACCGAGGCAGTGGCTGAGGAGGACTCCTTGTGCATTTAGCTGCTTTCTGACAGCAGGAGCTGCAGGAGAGCCCACGCACCCAGCCCTGCCCGCCAGGGACCCCCTCCCGCTGCTCCCCCGGCCCCCGCCAGGGTCCCTCTCAGTATCTTCGCTCTTCTGTGTGTCTCCGCCCTTGGCTCTGGGTGTCCTAGAGTCTCAGTCTCCCCGTCTCTCTCTCCCACCCGCCCCGCCTCCCCCACCGTCCTCGAGGTCTTTCCAGATCTCTCTCTCCTCCCTATCTCTCCCTCCTACTCTCCCCGTGTGCCCCCCGCTCTGTGCCCCCTCCCCGCCATCCCCGCCTGGAAGCCGCCCCTGCCCTTGATTCCCCCCCAACCCCCCGCCTCTCAGCTCAGGCCTCTCCCACCCACCCCTGCCCCTGGGCCAAGGAGCTGGGCGCCAGCCAGACCTGGAAGCCCGCCCCTCCCCCGCCCTTGACCCTCCGCCCCCCTCCCACCCCTTCTCCCCCGCGCGTCCGCCCCTTCCTTCTCCGCCCCCTTCACCCTTCCCCTCCCTCCCACCCACCCTCCGCCTTCTCTTCTTCCTCCCCCTCCTCCCCTCGTCCCCCGCGCTGCCTCTTCCCCGCACCCCCCTCTCTCCTCCTCCCCTCCCCTCCCCGCCTCCCGATCCCGGCCCCGGGGAGGGGCGGGGCTCGCGCTCCCTTTGCCCTGCCGGGCCGGACTGGGCCTGTCTGGTTAGGAGAGGACGCGGCCCGCCCGGTTCCCGCTGGGTTTCCCGGCCTCGGGGGCGGGCCGCCAGGCACTAGGTCTGGCCAACCTGGGCGGCGCGGAAGGGGATGGCCTCGGGGCCCCCGAACTGCAGCCGCGGTGAGCGCACCCCAAGCACCCGTGCTGTGTGACCTTGGGCAGGCCCTTAAGCGTCTCTGGGCTCGGCTGCCTCTACTCTACTGGCTCTGAAGCCAGACCGACTGGCCACCAGCCTTTATTGGAGGCCTGCTGTGTACCAGGCCCTGCGGTGGCTGCCCAGGGACCCGGGACAGAGGTCCTCTTGACCCTCATGGAACCCACAGCGTCTAGGGAAGGCAGATAACAAACGGCAAATAAGAAAATTTCAAAGAAGAGCCAAATGCTACAAAGAAAAATCCAGCGGGGGCAGGAGACAAGAGAATGGCAGGGGCCTCTCTCCGCGGAGCTGAGACCCAGATGACAGGAGCCCGCCCGGGAAGACTGGTAGGGGGAGGGAGGGGGGGGCTTCCGGCAGGGAGGAGGGTGAGGGCAAGAGCCCAGAGGCAGCTGGCAGGTTCGCATCCCCTACTTTGCAGTCCTGTTGTGAGCGTCAGACACTAGGTCAAGGGAATTACCCCGGCGGCCCAGCGATCATGGCCTCAGGAGGCCGTGCAGTTAGCCCCTTTGCAAGATGAGAACACTGAGGCCCGTGAAAGGTCTCACAGCAAACCAGCGACTGGAAAAGCAAGATCCAAAATGCCCACACAGTCTGTTCCACACGCACACATCTGTGCAAGGCCTACTGAGGACTGGGCTGATCTGGGGTCCAGCCAGGAACCCCCCTCCCCCGCCACACCAAGAGTAGGGAAGGAGGCAGGGCTCACGGGCATACAGGCGCCAGGCGAGGCCAGGACTTGGGATGGATTTGAACCCAGGCCTTCAAGGCAAGTATGACCTCGGGTGGCCAAGGGTCCCTGCAAGCTATGTTAGCAGTGGAGCCCCTCCCTAAGCTTGCCTCTTCGTCCTCCCCACAAATACAGAGGGGGGCAGGCCCTGTGCGGGGCCTGGGCCGACCATGAAATAAGCAGTAAGTGTTCGGAGGGGGACGAGGCTTTACCGAAGGAAATCAAATGAGAGAGGCTGACCAAGTAGGAAAGTTGAGGGCTGCTATACGGCCAGCCAGACCAGGCCTCACTAGGACGTGACGTTCGAGCCAGGGCTGGAAGGAGGGGAAGAGTCGGCCACGGTCCAGGCAGAGGAAACAGTCCATACTAAGGTCCCCGGGGCAAGACCCTGCCTGGTGTGTTAGAGGAACAAGTGAGAGGCCGGAGCGACTGGAGGGGCATGAGGGAGGAGATGAGGACGGGCAGCGGACTGGGGCCCGATCATGCAGACCAAGTGGGGAGCTGCAGAGGAAGGATGGGGTCTGATCGTATATATTTATTTTGAAATAAAGAAATATAAATGTGTGTGTATTTACTTTTTTTTAAATGATTTTTATAGATTTTTCTTTATTTATTTGATAGACAGAGAGAGATCACAAGTAGGCAGAGAGGCAGGCAGAGAGAGAGGGGGAAGCAGGCTCCCTGCTGAGCAGAGAGCCCGATGCCCGGCTCGATCCCAGGATGCTGAGATCATGACCTGAGCCGAAGGCAGCGGCTTAACCCACTGAGCCACCCAGGTGCCCCTGTATTTACTTTTTTTAAAGTAAATCTGTATGCCCAACATGGGGCTTGAACTCAGGACCCTGAGATTAAGAAGAGTCACATACTCGACTCTACTGACTGAGCTATTTTAGTGAGTGGTCAGAGTTGAGGGAGGACGGGAGAGTGCAGCGCAGAGTCCCCCTGTGAGGTGTGAAGCTGGGGTGGGAGAGAGGGCCTTTGCGCCATAATGGCCTGACAGTGGGACAGTGGATACCCCCCGTGGAGCGTTTATTAGGAGTCTTTAAATACTTGCTCAGCCTTCACTTCTGGAAGATTCTGTCCTCAACCATCATTCTGCCCAGTAGGGGCCCAGGTGGATTCCTGTGACCCCTTCTTTTCTCTCCTGAGAGCCACCCTTGCCAAGTAGGAGAAAGGGCCTCTCAGGTCATGGACGTGTCCACCTCCCCCAACTTCACAGCCTGGCCTGGTCAGAGGTCCCCCCTGAAAGGCAAGGAGGAGTCAGGGCCCAGGACTCCTCCATCCCAGGGGAGGAATTAACGTTGAGTCTCCTTTGGGTTAGGGAGGTGTAAATGAACGGCTCAAAGGAGGCAACTCCTATGCGCTCTGCAGAACCCCAGCCTCAACACCTCCATTGGCCATCCAGGAAACCTTCCCAACCTCCCCAGCAGGGACCTCACTTCTGCTCTGTATCTGCCCCTGCCAGCAGTCCTGGCCCCTCCCTCCACCTCAGCCCTGACTACAGGGGGCGGAGAGGGTGCTGCCTGGTCTCCCCTGCTTTTCCAAACTTGGGGAACCCCTCCTTGAATCTCCAGCATGGCCTAGCCTGGCTGCGTGACTGCCGAGAGCATGGGTTTCCCGAACAAGGCTTGTCCCGCCATCTCTCTACACTGGTGAGTAAACTGAGGCCCAGAGAGAAGCCCGCAAGGGTCTTAAGGTCACGGTGGGGGGCGCTAGAAGCCCGGGGAGGGCTCCCCATGTTCCCAGGTGGAAGGAAACGTGTGTGACTCTTCTGACGGGGGCTCGCCGCCAACCTTGGCAGGAACAGAGGCTCAGAGGTCACCTGAGAGCCCTGGCCAGCAGGAGGGGACAGGCCTGGCTGGTGGCCCAGCAGCTCGGCTGGGGCCGGGGGGCCGGGGCGGGGGGAGCGGTAGGCAGAGGTTGGCGAAGTCGGAAGCCAAAGGCTTGGCCTCCCCGAGGGAGCCGCTTTCCCGGCCCGGGTCGGATCAATGGGCTGTAATTATACCGCGCCGGGCCCGGAGCCGGCGGGGAGGGAGCGGGAGCTGGCAGGCGAGAGGCGGCGGGCGGGGGAGCGCGGGCCGGGAGAGGTACCCACGTTACTTTGATTGACAGCCCCGGCGGACGCAGCGCGGGAGCTTCTGGGGCTCGTAGTCTTTCCGAGAACTCCGCTCTCGCCCCTCTCCCGTCTGCGCTCGGGGAAACTGAGGCACAGGAACCCGCGCCTCCCTCCCTTCCGCCTACACGTCGGCTCGTCCCTCCCCGCTCCGACCCGGGGACGGAAACTGACGCGTGCTGGGGGGCCTCCAGTCCCGGGTGCGAGTCTCCGCCCCTCCCGGGGGGTGGGATTGTCCAGCGTGATTGAAGGCTGCCTCGGTTTACCTATCTGTAAAATGGGGCGAAGGGCGCCCGGTCGGCCCCGCCTGCTGGCCGAGCTTTCGCAAAGTGGCGTAGCGGACAAGGGGCTCTTGCATTTAAAGAGAGACCCGCCCGGCTCAAGGGGTGGCTCGCTCCTCGGGGTTTTCGGATACTAATCGGACTGGACCCCCTCCCACCCCCCGCCAACGAGACAGAGTTCTGGCGTCCACGAGGCTCTCAGCGTCTCGGAGCTGGGGGTGGGGGGGCGGCACACTCTCCAGACCGCGCTGGCCGCCTTCTGATTGGCCTAGCCCATCCTAGCGCCTCCTGTCATTGGTTGCGGGTTTCTTGCTCCCCATTGGTCATCGGCCTCCGTGACGTCACAGACCCATGTGGGTGCGCCGCGGGAGGATTGGCTGGCGCACCCAGCCAACCACCGCGGAGAAAGGAATTTCCACAGTAGCCGAGGCGGCGAGGCTGATTTAAGGTGGTCTGAGCAATCCGGAGTCCCAGCGCTGCTTCTCAGATTTTTCCTTTAAAAAAAAAACCCAAAAACCAAAAAAAAAAACCCACATCATAAAAGCCCAGCCAGGAACCGGGGCTGAGCCTTTCTGTACAGTGGGAGGAGAGAGATCAGAAGCTAAGCCCCTTCCCCCACGTTGCAGCTTCCTCCTGGGTGGGGCAGGTGGGGAAACTGAGGCCGAGAGATGTGGGGCGCGAAGTCCTGGCGGGCAGCCAAGTTAGCTGGGCGAGGCCTTCTCGGGGGTCATGAGAAGGTTGTGATAGCCTGCCCGGGCTGTGACTCGCCCCTGCGGGTCGTTCATCGCCTCTGTCTGGCTGTGTGGGGCATTTCGGCGGGGACTCTCTTCTCAGGGCCTCCCTCCGCTGAGTCTCCCCAAATTCTCAAAGCTGCTCCCAAAGCCCGTGCTCAGTGCAAAGCGTGTCCTCCTTCCCGTCATCTCTTTCACACACACACACAGAAACGATCCTGTGTGTGTGTGTGTGTGTGTGTGTGTGTGGTCTTGTGGCTTCTCAGGCAATCCACAAATCTGTATTTACTGCCCCCCCCACGCCCCCCCCCGGGGGAGGGGGTATATGCCTGGTGGAAACACCTAAAGCCTGTTGGGTAAAGGTCGCCTCCTCCAGGAAGCCTTCTCTGGACTCACCAGGCAGAGTCCCTGTCCCCCTCCAGGTGCTCGCTCTGTCCTGGAGCCTACGGCCCAGTGCCCTGGGCCTGGGCCTGGGCCTGGGCCTGAGTCTGCAACCCTGCCCCCAGGCCCCCAGCCTCGGGGTGGGCCCTGTCTAGGAGCCCAGCATCTATCAGCAGGAGATGGGTTGGAGAGTAACTTCCTGCTGGAACAGCCTTGCTCCCTGCACGGAGAGGGAGAGACTCCTGGAGGAGATGCCTGCCGGAGAGGCTTCCGGGCTGGGCCTTGAAGAAATGGCTTTTCTCCAGGCAGAGAGGAGCAGGAGGGAACTCCAGGAAGAGGTAACTTGCAAGCAGAAGCCCAGAAGCGGGAGAGAACACGGAGCAGGTGGTGTGACTCGTGCAGCGGGAGCAGGGACAGTATGGGAGCAGGTGCAGGGAGGCCAGGCCAGGCCAGGCCAGGCCAGGCGGTGCAGGGCAACTGATGCTAGCCCCGGGTGTCTGAGGGTTTGTCCCAAGGGGCCATAGGGAACCATGGCAAGGTTTTAGGTGGGGGAGGGCCAGACTCACAAAAGATGGCAAAAGTCAAAGCTGTGTGGATGGGGGAGCTTGTTAGTTTGAACTCAGAGGGGAGAGCCAGGAGAGCTGGCACGGCCCAGAGCGGGGCACTGTGCGGATAGGGAGCAGGGGTGCAGGGCGGGTGAGGAGGCCAGAAGAGGCCAGGTTGGTGGAGGTATTGGGGTAGCAGGATGGACGGGGTGAGGAACAGGTCTGAGAGGAGGTGCTCCATGCAGCGACCTGGGGACATCCTGGGGAGGCATGGCACTTCGTGGAAAAGTTTTGGAATTAGGACTTCACAGACCCCCCTCCCCTCCCCCCCCCACCGGAACCTGGACTTCCTGGCATTTTAGAGCCTGGACACTCTCATTTCTTAGAAGTTCCCAGCAGGAGTGTGGCCAGTGATTTCCAGCTTTATCGGATCAGCTGCTTCTTCTCCCCTGGCACGCATGGCGCATGGCCTGTTCGTTTATTGAGCACATACTGTATGCAAGGCTCTGCAAGAGACAGGTTCTGCCTGCACACAGCCTAGCAAGGGAGACAAATATCAAATAGGACAACCCACAGAGAAACGGGATCATGCCAAAAGGAAAGGAAACAAACTCTGGTGGGACCTAGAAGGAGAGAAAACAGGATGCAGTGTTTTGAGAAGCAGTAGGTGCGATGAGGGAGCCCCCCCTTAAACGGTCGGCCAAGAGGGGGCTTTCTTAGGAGGTGACATTTAAGCTGAGACTTGAAGGACGTGAGGCAGAGGGAACAGTCAATGCAAAGATCCTGAAGCAGACTCCTATCCGGGCAGTTGGGAAAACGGTGAAGAGGCCAGAGTATTTGAAGCAGAAGGGAGGCGGGCAAAGGTGAAGGCTGTTGCAACAGGGGAGGGAAGGACAGGGAGGGGGTTTGCCCAGGGAAAAGGGAAGAATCTGGATTTTAGTTTGATGGCCATAGGGAGCCTCTGAATACTCCAGTACACACACACACACACACACACACACACTCTCTCACATCCTTGTCCTCAGGATGCCTCTTTTCTCTCCCTGCCCTCGCATCCTTCAGGTCTCTCCCAGGGGGCAGCTCCCAGACACCCCAGATAAGCAGCTCCTGTCCTGCCCCCAAACTCTTCTTTCCTACATGCACAGAGTTGCCTGATGAGCAGGTCCTGATCTTGTCTGGTCCCCAGAGCGCAGAGGAGGCAGGAATGGGTTCTTCGCGCACCTTAATATTCCTGGTACCTGGAAGGATGCCTAGCGTATAATAGATGTTCCATAAACATCCAGTGGCTGGGAGGCGATGTGGTTCAGCCCAGTAGGGTTTCCTACACTTTTGTGCCCTCACCCTACAGACCCAGATGCAGGCATTACTACTCAAGGCAGGGGTTCTCTCTGCTGTGTTCTCTGCTGCGCCACGGCTGTCTAGAGCTCTAGCTGGTCCCTAGGAGGTGCTCAATACATGCTTGTTGATTGACTTAACAATGGACCTGCGTTTTTTTATGAGCAAGATGGGAAGGAGAACGTCCCACCGGCAAGCTGAGCGTAAAAAACGCTCCCTGGACATCAGTGGTCTAAGGTGGGAGTGGAGCCCCGGCCTCGGAGACCGCAGTCTGATGGCAGGCGTTCAGTTGGCCGTTGTCAACGGGAATTCTGTTTTCTAGGCGCTCACAGTCCAAGAGGGGAGACAGCCCAGTCCGCTGGTGGTGGCAAGGGGAGCCCCAAGTCCAGTCTCTGGGAGTTTGCTCTGTGCGGGGCCAGGCCGAGGGCTGCTCAGGTACCATCGCATCTAAAAATGGCCCCATGTCTCTGCCATTGTACAGATGAGAATACTGAGACCCCAGGGGGCTAGGGCTCCGGAGCCGCCTCAGGTGTCCGCACCGGGCTCCTCCCGGTCCCCTGGGAGGCAGGTTTCCGGGCCTCCTCGGATCTTCAGGGCTTAGCCCGCTCCCTCAGAAAGGCCATTCTGACCCCAGCTGCCCCCACCCCATCACGCTGCTCCCCACAGCGGGCCCCAGGTATTTCTACGCTTCCTCGGTTCTCTTTGGGGCCCTTTTCGGGAGGGAGGGGGCGGCGACGGGGGAGGGGGAGGAGCCGAGCGCGAGCCTCAGTTTCCCCACCGGGCGCCGGCCGGGGTGGAGGGGCGGAACGGGTTTCCGGGGGCGCCAGCCGGAGGCGGCGGGGGCGCAGCGGGCGGGCCGGGTGGGCGGGCCGGGGGCGGCGGCGCCACCTTAAGGCGGCTCTGCCCGCGGCTCCCGGCCGAGCCCCGCCGGAGGGAGGCGGCTCCGCGCGGGGCCCGCCGCCCGCGCCTCCGCCGACACCCGGCCGCGGCTCGCGCGACCTTCCGCGCCGGCCCCGTGCGCCCCCCGCCCGGCCCGCGCCCCTCGCGTCCCCGCCCCCCGCGCGCGCTCGGGGGGGCGCGGGCGCTCCGGGGTCCCGGCCCCGCGCCGCCGCGCCCCCTCCTTTCTCCGGGCGGCCCCCCGGCTCTCCCCACGCAGCCCCGCCACCTCCTCGCCACCCCCCCAGTACCCCCCCTCGGGATCATCGGGCCACGGCGGCGCGGGGGGGCCTCCGGATCGGCAGGATGTACCCCCAGGGGAGGCACCCGGTGAGTGGGGGGCCCGGGCTGCGCCGGGCGGGGGCGCGGGCGCCCGGGAGCTCAGACCCCAACGTACCCCCCAGACCCCGCTTCAGTCCGGCCAGCCCTTCAAGTTCTCGATCTTGGAGATCTGCGACCGCATCAAAGAGGAATTTCAGTTTCTTCAGGCTCAGTACCACAGGTGAGGGGGGGCGGGGGCGCCCCGCCCCGGGGGGCCCGGGAGCTCACCTGGGAGCCCCGGGGAGAGGGGCCGGCCTCTGGGGGCCCCCGGGGGCGCAGCCAGGAGGGGGCGGGGCCTCCAGGGAGCGGGGAGGAGGGACCCCCCCCCCAGGAGGGAGGGA
The DNA here is from genome assembly GCF_020171115.1 of Neogale vison. Classification (NCBI taxonomy): domain Eukaryota; kingdom Metazoa; phylum Chordata; class Mammalia; order Carnivora; family Mustelidae; genus Neogale; species Neogale vison. The sequence goes on from NC_058096.1 coordinate 222,335,501, forward strand.
CGGCTTCCAGGTGGAAGGCAGGTGAGGTGCATGGGGACACTCAGTACTGGGACACTTTGAGCCTGAGAAGGGGCGGGAAGGGACTGGGACCAGGAGGTGGGGTGACGATAGGGAAGTGGGGAGAGGGGAAAGAGCCAAACCCATCACTTTGGAAAGTGGCCCAGAGGGGGTGTCCCTGTGTCCTTCACAGGGTGGGGTGTGGTGGGGGCAGGGTGGCCATAGAGGCAGGGCCAAGTGGGACCCCATGCCCCATCTCCTTCCCAGCCTCAAGCTGGAATGCGAGAAGCTGGCCAGTGAGAAGACAGAAATGCAGCGACATTATGTCATGGTGAGGGGTTCATCATTGCCAGGACTGGGCAGTGGGGAGGGGGGGCTCAGCCGTGAGTAAAAGCGGGAGGGGTGTGAATCCCACTCCCGGCCTCATTTTCCGGGTCTGTGAATGGGGCTGGTTGGGATTCCAGGCTGCCTTTATGCTGGCCTTCCCAACCCGTACAAACAATGAGACGAGGATGTCCTCTCTCTCCGTGGGCATCTTTGAGGGCCCAGGGTCTCTGGGCACCTCCTCCTGTCCCCCTCCCTGCTTCCTCCCCTGGTCTTCCCCTCTGGGCTCCCATGGGGCTGGGAGGTTCTGTGCCCTTCTGTGATTCCCTGAGCCTGGGGACTCCTGGAAGACCCAGCGTTGGACTGGCCCTGTAGACATTCCCAATTGGCTTTTCCTTTGCAGTACTATGAGATGTCCTACGGACTCAACATTGAAATGCACAAACAGGTAACGGTGTTAGGGGGTCAGAGTGTCCAGTAGGAAGGGCGAGGGTCTTGGAGGTCCCTTTCAGCTCAGGGAGTCTGATGTTTGGAGATAGATCCTGATGGTCTGAGGTGGAACTCAAGCTTCTGTTGGTGCTTTGAAGGATGTCACATGGGCCCAGATGCTCTGAGGTTCTGAGATTCTTGTCAGTTTCTGTGTGGGATTCAAGGTTCTAAGTTAGACCAGGAGGTCCTGAAGTGGACTCCAGCTGTTCAAGATCAACCCTGAGATGGGGCGCCCGGATGGTTCAGCCGGTTAAGCATCCGACTCTTTGATTCTCAGCTCAGACCTTAATCTTAGGGTCTTGAGTTCAAGGCCCACATTGCGTTCCACACCCAGCACAGAGCCTCCTTAAAAAAAAAAAAAGATTAACCCCAAGAACCTGACATTGACCTCAAGTTTCTCTGAGACAGGAGCCCTGAAAGATTGGGAGGTTGATGGACTCTTAGATTCTGTCCCTTAGGATATCAGAATGGTGGGTAGAGCCTAAAACAAGGTGGCTTCCGGGTGGGTGGGAAGGGGAGTGGGTGGGCTGAGAGTGTGGGCTGCCTGGGGGGTGCCTTTCTGGGTACATGTGGGCTCTGTTGGCCCTGGTGTGGGCCGGAGAGGGGTGATCTGGCAGGAGTAGGGTGTGGTCGCGTGGGTCCATGAAGTAGACCTCCTTACAGGGCCCCGACTGGTGGTCAGGTGCTAGGGCCCAATCTCCGCCCTCCCTGTGGGAACTCAAACCCAGTCCAGCACCCCTCCAACCCAAGCACAAGCAAAGCTGCCCCCCCACACAGCTCAGTATGCCATACCTGTCCCCTTCCCCACCCCACTTCTCTCTGTTCGGTACCCCTGGCCCAGACCCAGTCCCCGGTGAAAGCTACAAGTAAAACCGCATTGTCTCCACTCCACTCCCTATTCCGACACCAAACACGTGCGTTTCTGCACACCGACCGGTTCTCCAGCTCCCACACCAGCAGATGTCCAGCCTGATTGGGACCCTGTGTGCCTGGTCAGCACAGACCCCAGCTTCAGGGCTCAGTCCCACTGGCCTGGCCTGTTTCAGATACCAAGCAAAAGTCTGGGTCTCTGGCCCAAACTTCTGACCACCCAACTCTGTGTAAATTGAGGGTTCCCATAATCCCCACCTTGGGCTCAGTCATTTGCCCAAACAGTCCCCAGAACTCAGGAAAGCAGTTGACTTACTAGGTTACCCGCTTATTAGACCAGACGGAGCTCAGCCAGACGGAAGAGGGCAGAGGCCAGGCCTGGGTCGCACAGCGTCCGTGGCCTCCCTGGGGGCGTCCCCCTCCTAGCACCTCTATACTTGGACCGGCCCAAAGCTCTCCACCAACTCTGTTAGGGGTTTTTATGGTGGTCTCACTGCATAGGCCTGAAATCCTCGGCCACTGGTGATGAACTCCATCCCTCTAGTAAAAGCAGGTATGGCTGAAAGGGGGTTACTGAGAACAGCAAATGACGCCCTCCCCCCACCAGGTCCCTTACCCATCACAGAAATCCCAAGAGTTTTAGGGGCTCTTCGCCGGGAACTGGGGACAAAGAGCGAAAGACGGATTCCTTCTTATGAACCCACCACCACAAAGCCCCTCCCCTAGGGTGGTGCGCTGGGGGGTCTCTGCCTGGTTGTGGCCCCAGGTTGCAGAGGAGGCCCAGAGAGAGCCTGTGCCCAGGAGAGACGGCCTGGGAGGGCCACTCCTTTGTTCATGATGACCCCCAGGCCCCTCTGAGTGGGGCGGCTGTGTGGCTGCTTCCCGGGAATCTGTTGATTGAGTCTGGCGGCTGGTGGATCTGTCTCCGCCTTCCGGCTCACGGCTGCCCTGGACATCTGCTCAGTAGACCGCTTGCTTCCTCGGCAACCCCTTGGTCTGCCCCGAGCCTCTGCCTCTTCGGCTGCTGCGTCCCCCGTTTGCACCTGCTGGTGACGGCCCCCTACCTCCTGGCTTTACCAAGACTTCTTATGTCTGGAGTGGAGGGTCTGGACTGAGGGTCCCCCCTCCAAGCTTGCTCCCCACTGTTTCCTGCCAGGCCGAGATCGTGAAACGCCTCAGTGGTATCTGTGCTCAGATTATCCCCTTCCTGACCCAGGAGGTGAGTGGGCCCTGCTGGGGCAGAGGGGAGCTGGAGGCTTGGAGGAGGGCGGCCGGCTCAGAGTGGTGGGCAGTGGTTCCACTGGGTGGCCCGGGGGAGGGGAGCACTGGGCTGGAGCAGGGGGCTTCAGGGACCGAGGGGGCTGGTGGCTGAGGGTGAGGAGTCCAGCCCTGCCGCCAGGCCTCCTGGGTCCCATTCCTGGCTGTGTGCCCTTGGCTGCTTGCCTTGTCTATGCCTTTGTGGAGATGTTTACACAAATGAACACAGCAGGGTGATAGCTAAGTAAGCACCCGGTAAAAAGTTAGCCCTTCTGGGTGCTCAGTGAAAGCAGCTCGTCACCAAAGGACAAGTACTGACCACTTCCTCCCCCAGGAAGTCCCTGGAGGAGACCCATGGTCCATAGAGACAGAGAGGAGATGGTGGGAGCCGGAACTGAGGGAGGAGACGGGGAGTCAGTGTTTTGGGGGGACAGAGTCTCCATTTGGGGAGGTGGAAAGTTCTGGAGATGGAGGGTTGGGGTGGTCACAAGACAGTGCGAGTCTGCTTCATGCCGCTGAGCTGTGGCCTTAGAGACGGTGACAGTGACAGTGACGACTCTTAAATATCCATAACCACAATAATAATTTAAAAAAGATAGAGCCGTGGCAGGTGACGTAATAAAGCAGTATGAACACCTCCCTGAATCTTAAAAAAAATGTTAGTCCTTGTAAGAATTCAAGTACCTGCCAGCCTCAGGACCTTTGCACCAGCTGTCCCTGCTTCTGTCTGGAGCATTCTCTCCGTGAGAGGTGTGAGGCCAGGTTCTACTGCAAGAGGGATAACTGGGGGGGGGGGGCTTCGTTGTGATGGGGAACAGATGCTTATCGCACTTTGGACCCCACTGAATCTGAGATTTTTCTGGAAGCTTGGGATGGAGGGATATCCCGGCTAGACTGAGACTGTAGAGACGATGTCTGAGGCCAAGGGTAGGGACAGGGCGGCTGTGTGAGAACGGCAACATGGGGACAAAGGAGGATGAAAAGACCAGGAAGTGAATAAAGACACACACGTGTGCTCTGGCGACTCCATTCTAGGCCAGAAGTCAGCAAACCGTAGTCCGAGGGCCAAATCCCACCCTCTGTCTGTTTTGTAAATAAAGTTTTATTGGTACACCATCATGCCCACTCCTGTGCGTGATCTCTGGGGCAGCGTTCCCCATCAAATGGCAGATAGAAAAATCGGGGACAGGCTTGCAATGCTGAAGTACCTAGTCTGGGACCCTTCAGAGAAAGTTGACCAACTCTCGGCCTAGACACACTTACACACGGGTGTGCCACACACCGCAGCTTCCTGGTAGCCTCTGGCAGGTCCTCGGTAGGGACAACCCAAATCCTCGGCCTCGGGAGTGTGCGTGAACAGTCGTAGGTCGTGTGTTCCCACGGCAGCTGCCAGCCACGTGTGGGCCCTCGTTATACATTCGTCTGTATTTCGATTTCAATATAGTAAGTTTCTGCGGACATTTGTATTAAATTAAATGAAACGTTTCGTTCTTCACTTGCACTGGCCACATTTCCAGTGCTCAGTGGCCACATGTGGCCGGTGGCTCCCTTACCCAGCAACGCAGGTCGGGCACCGTTTGTCACTGCTCCAGGTGGGGAGAGGCAGGAAGGACGACAGGATGGGCAGAGGCACCCGGGGCTCTCGGGGCGGCCCGTTTCTTCTCTTCGACCCGGGTCCTTTAGCTGGTGCTGATTTAGACCACGGTTCTTTGCCGGGGGCGCGGCTGCCCCCGGGCGCGCTGGGCAGTGTCCGAGACGAGGGTATGGAGTGGGTGGGGGCTGGGGATGCTGCTCGGCCCCCCACAGCACCCGGGACACCCCCCCCAGAGAACGACCCCGCGTCCACAGTGCCCAGGGACGTCCTGATCCTTCGGCCCTGACTTAGACTGACTGGTTTTCGCTGCCCTGTACATGCTTTCTTTGTCTCTGTGTTTGACTCACGACTTAAAATGGAAAAGGAGAGAGAGGGGAGAGAGACACCGAGTGCTGGGGACAAGGATGGGGGCAAGCAGGCGAGCTGGGGGTCAGAGGGCTCTGCCTGGGAGGCCGGGGGCGGTCAGCAGACGGGGAGTCCGAGCACCCCCTTCCTGGTACCCCCCCCAGCATCAGCAGCAGGTGCTACAGGCCGTGGAGCGGGCCAAGCAGGTGACTGTGGGGGAGCTGAACAGCCTCATCGGGGTGAGTGCCCCCTGCCCTTCCCCTGCCCTGGGGACACCCCACCCCCAGGGCCCTGGCACCCAGTAGGTGCTCAAGCTGGGGGTGCCGGGTGGGCAGCCGGCCCGGGCTCTGGCCTCCCCGGAGACTCTGGGGCGCAGACTCTGCGGGCTCTGGGCTGCCCCCGAGGCCAGGGGCACTGCTGGGCTGCGGCCTGGCCCCGGCCCACCCCTCCTCTCTCCAGCAGCAGCAGCTCCAGCCGCTGTCCCACCATGCTCCCCCTGTGCCCCTCACCCCTCGCCCTGCTGGCCTGGTGGGCAGCAGCGCCACGGGGCTGCTGGCCCTGTCCGGAGCACTGGCCGCCCAGGCTCAGCTGGCTGCGGCCGCCAAGGAGGACCGGGCAGGTGGGGAGGCCGAGGGACCCAGAGGTAAGCGGGCAGCACAGAGTGGCAGGGGCTGGGGGACAAGGGTGGGGAGGGGGACTGGCAGGCCACCCCATCCAGAGCACCGGACGCACCGAAGCGTGAGGGAGTGAATGCTAGGGCCTGCGACCCCAAGCGGCTGTGTGTTCTCGGGACAGTTACCACCCGTCTCTGGGCATCTATCTGGAGGGTTGGGGGCGAGGAACAACCCACTGCTTTGCCAGGGTGTTGGAAAGAGAAGGGAGGTTCTGAGCGGGGGGAGAAGGCTCTAGAAGCTCTGGAGGGGTGCGCCCTGTGGCACCACGGGCTATGAAACCCTCGTCTAATCTTCTCTCTCTCTGCCTCCCCTGCAACCTGCCAGTGGAGAGAGCCCCGAGCAGGGTAAGTTGAGGGCGGCGGGGAACTTGGGGGATCTTCGCTTTGTACGGCACGTGGCTGAAGCCGGTGGTTCTGAGCTGATGGGGGGCTGGCAGCAGACCCGCGCCGGGTCTCAGCTGGGCCGCCGGAGCCTCGCGGTTGTGCGAGCGGCCCCTCAGGCCAGAGTGTTACGGATCGAGTTTTCCAGCTCCAGTCTTTTCTTGCAATGAATAATCGAATGCGGGCGGGCGGTGGCATCCCCGCAGCCGTCCCTCCGGTAATGTGTCGGTCCTCCCTCCGGGAGTATCTGCCGGACTGCTGCCCGGTAGAGCCAGTGAGCCCCGTGTGTCATTTTTTAAAAAACTGTTTAATTTTGGAACAATTATAAATGCACAGGAGGTTGCGAAGAAAAGTCCCTTGGCCCAGCGCCCCCCGCGGTGCGGTTTCCTATAAAACGCAGCATCCGGTGCAGGAAACCGCACGCGGTGCAGGCCCCGCAACCGACTCGGCTTCCCGCGTCCTGCGGCCGGCGCTGTTCTGGTGCGCGAGCGCCGGGCGGGTCTACGCAGTTGCGTGACAACCGAGTTTGCGCCTGCAGTTTTCCAGGAGCCCGGTTTAAAAAAGGCAGAGGCTGTGGACTCGGAGTCTGTTCCGAGTCTGTTAACACAGCGCGTGTCCAGGCCGTCTCAGCCGCCGCGGTCGGCGCGCACCGGTTCTTGCCCGCGCGGGTCACGCTCTTTTCGTGGTGCCGAAGCTCCAAGATCCGAACGCATTTGCGCGCAGAGCTCGTCCCGGCCTGCGCCCGCGCCCGGCCCGCACCGCCCTCCGTGGTGCCCGCCACCGCCGTGAGTCCGCCCTCCGACGGTCCCATTTCGCAGATGCGGAGCTGGAGGCCCAGATCTGGAGAACCGCGGTGGGGACGCTCCGTCTGGGCTGCGCCCGGAGATGGGCGTCTGCCCCTCTCTCTGTTACATGTAAAACGCATGTTCGCACATGTTCAAGTCCGAGACAGGAGGTAGCAGTCTGTGCCCCGGGGGCCTGCTCCTTGGACAGACTGTGCCGCAGACCAGGCCTCCCTCTCTCACGGCGATAGCGTGCGGTGGACATCCCAGGAACCAATCACTTCTGCAAAGACCCTGTTTTCAGATAAGGCCCCATCTCGAGCTTCTGGCTGGACATGTAACTGTGGGGGATGCTGCCCAACCCAGGAAAGGGACCGTGGCTCCCCCCTACCCCCCATCCAAGTCCCCTTTTCCTAAAACGACTCCTGTCCTCAATTTGAAGGGCTGCTTCTCCCCGCTGTCAGGTGTGCCCCACAGGAAAGAGCGGATGTCAAATGAGACATGCCCCCGGGGACACCAGGCCCTTTATGGGGACATCTGTGGCTCTTGCGACTCGGGGAGCAGCGGGCATCGAGAGGATGGCGGGGGGCGAGATGCTGCCCAGCCCCCCAGCGTGCCAGTGGCGGCCCCACAAGGCCGAGGCAAGAGACCCTGGTGTGCGATCTGGGTTTCTGTGTCCGCACACACGGGCTGGTCCTCCAGAGAGCCCGGGGGGCACTCGCGGCGGGCCGGGCGCTGGCTTAGGTCGGCGGCTCGCTGGCTCTTCCCAGCAGCCCTGAAGCAGGCTCTGCTCCCATCCGCATTTCACAGCCGAAGACACGATGCAGACCGGTGTGGGCGCTCGCGCGGGGTCTCAGAGAAAGGCCAAGGCCGCGGCCACACGCCGTGCTTGCTTTGTTTCAGTGATACGTGTGGCCAGCTTTCCACGTTGCCACGTCTCAACGTTCTTTCTTTTTAAAAAGATTTTATTTATTCATTTGACAGAGAAAGAGAGAGTGAGAGAGGGAACACAAGCAGGGGGAGCGGGAGAGGGAGAAGCAGGCTTCCCGCCGATCAGGGAGCCCGATGCGGGGCTCGATCCCAGGACCCTGGAATCATGACCTGAGCCCCAGGCGGACCCTCAATGCCTGAGCCACCCAGGCGCCTTTCTTTCTTTCCTTCTTTCTTTTTAACATTTTATTTATTTGAGATTTATTTCTTTATTTTTTTTTTTTTAAGATTTTATTTTTATTTATTTGAGAGAGAGAGACAGTGAGAGAGAATGAGCGAGGAGAAGGTCAGAGAGCGAAGCAGACTCCCCATGGAGCTGGGAGCCCGATGTGGGACTCGATCCCGGGACTCCAGGATCACGCCCTGAGCCGGAGGCAGTCGTTCAACCAACTGCGCCACCCAGGCGTCCCAAGATTTATTTCTTTATTATCAGAGATCGTATTGTTGGCGTGTGTGGGCTGGCTTTGAGTCCTGTCTCGGCCCCTAATTCACTGTACAGCCCTGTCTTCCCTTAGGCTGAGTTTCCCCGTCTGTACCACGCGATTAACCATCGATTGCCCACAAGCTTGCTGGGGGCAATGTTGTTGGGGACCCCCAGTCTTGGCTCAGCCAGGATGGAGTCTGGGGCCCCAGGAGCCTGAGCCTTTGTCCCACCCAGCTCTGTCTCTGCAGAGCGCATCCCCGTCACCCCCTGGGAGTGTGGTGGAAGAGGAACGACCCGGCGGCCCGGGGGGCAGTGGGAAGCAGCGACCTGAGGACAAGGATCTCTCGGGACCTTACGTAAGTGGGGGGGCAAGCAGAAGACTGGGGTGGGCCCCAAGTCTGGCTCCTCAGAGCCTCCCAGAGCCCAGCTCACTCTGCAGCCTTCCATAGCGCCCCATTGCCCGGGGAAGCCCTGTGGGGCCGGGCCCAGCTCTGGGTGCTGTGTCTCCGGAGCCTCGGGACCGGGCATCGGGACCGGGCGTCCGTTTAACCCCCTCCTGGCTTTGGCTCAGCTGGTCCACGGTTCCCCCTCCCCCTGCCTCTCTGTGAGGCCCAGAGTGCTCTCGGCTGCAGGGGGCTGTCCCGGGCCCGGACCCCCTCCCTCACTGGAGGAGCACGGCACCTGTAGTTTCTGCCTCTAGCACCCAGGGGCCCGGCTGAAATGTGGGGGCCAGGACTGCGGCTGGCGAGGAGACACTTATCCCATCGGTAGGGACAGCCTCACCCTGGTCCCCGCCGCCTGTCAGGCCGTCTCGGCCAGAGCTGCCTTTGGTCTTCCACCATCAGAACAGCTTGTTCCATGTGTCAGCAACGCATTCTGTCTTAGAGAAGAGAACTGGGGATGGCTGGGGGATGGCTGGGGGATGGCTGGGGGATGGCTGGGGATGGCTGGGGGATGGCTGGGGATGGCTGGGGGCCGTTAAAGGAACAGGCCTGCTGGGAAGATGCGGCCTTCAGGCGGGCTTTGGTCTTCCCCGGCTTCTGAGCTAGACCAGAGGGCGGCCCCAGACAGCACTGTTTCTCCCAAGGGCGGTGGGGAGCAGCCGCAGAAGGAGGTGCAATAGATGTGGGGACAGGTGTTAAGAAAATCCCTCCAGGGCAAGCTTGGAGGGCTTCCTGGAGAGGGCAAGGCTGAAGGCCGGGCGAAAGGAGGGGTGAGGTCTCTGGAGGATGGGTAGACAAGACAGACCATCCTGACAGGACTGGATGAGTCCTGGTCTCTGGCTTTCCCCTCCCTGCACGAGCAGGAAACTGAGACCCAGGGAGGGCTGGGGGGCGCTCAGGGCCCTGCAGCAAGTCTTGGGTACGCAGCTCCATCCCCTCGTTTTTCTCCACGAGGGACACCCCCCCCCCGTCCCCTCCTTCCCACCTCCCCGCTGCACCTGAGCAAATGGCAGCCTTCTTCCTGAACCAAGCCCATGGGCCTCCGAAGCCCCGGACTCCTGGTCAGACGGGGGAGCTGGCCCTGTGTACACCCCCGCCCCCGAGAATGAGTCAGAGGCTGGGAGGCAGGGGAGGCAGGGGCACGGCCAGAGTAAGCTCCCCTCCGCCCCATACCCCTCCAGGAGAGCGACGAAGACAAGAGTGACTACAACCTGGTGGTGGACGAGGTGAGTCGGGCCGACCTCTGACTTCCGGGACTCGGAGGTTGGGGCACAGCGAGCGGTCGGTTTTCCTGAGTGCTGGGGGGCCTGGGGGAAGGAGGGGTCCTGCCCCCCTCCCGCCATGGATGAGGGATGAGGGTGGCATGGGAGAAGGGGAGTAGGAGATGGGGGACACCTCAGGCCAACCTCCTCTCCATAGTGCAGGTGGGGAAACTAAGGCCCAGAGGACCCTGGGGATGGGCAGCAGAAGTAACTTTAAGCCCTGGCTCACTGTGCGGCTGGGGGAGTGTGCCCCCTCCTGTGGTCTCACTTTTCCCCATCTGTTCGAGGCGGGTGACGAAAGCAAGTCCTGACGTAGCCGTGACTCTGTGTGCTTATGGGCTGGGAACTATCAGTCCCATTTTACAGATGAGTAAAGTAAGGCACGGAGCCAGGGGAATCATAATCCTCTCAAGGTGGACCGTAGGTGCCCAGTCTGGAGTGTGGGATGGGGTTTGGGAGGGGTATAGAGAGGGGCTCTCCTCCTTCACCCACTTCATCTCCACTTAACGTCACCTCGTCGAACCCAGGACCAACCCTCGGAGCCCCCCAGCCCAGCTACCACTCCATGTGGAAAGGCACCCATCTGCGTCCCTGCCCGTCGGGACCTCGTGGACAGTCCGGCGTCCTTGGCCTCCAGCCTCGGCTCCCCACTCCCCAGAGCCAAGGAGCTTGTCCTGGTAAGGAGCAGGGGAGGCCTTGAAACTCACTTTGTTCATCCTGGGGACCTGGAAACAGATGCCACCACGCAGGATACGGAGCGGACAGAAAGCAGCCTGGCTCAGGTTCTTTGCCACCTTCTGAAACACTGCGTCTCCTCTGAGTGTATTTCCCAAGTGGACTGGCTCTGTGGGTAGGAAGAGACACTCACCGTCTGGTAGAGAAGCCAGGCATCTCTCGCCAGAACTAGGAAGCCCCCTGGAGATGAACACAGGGAGCTGGAGGAGGGAGGCTCTCACGAGGGCCACCCCAGCCCCCCAAGTGTTAAAGTCTTTGCCAGGCGCTGGAGACACACCAGCCCCACCTGAGCTGTCGTCCCTGTCCCCAGAGGCAAGAGGATCACTATGGGAACAATCTTGTCCGTGCCAGCTGTAGGACGCCCCCTCCCAAAGAGCTCCCCCAGCCACATTCATAGTCCGTTTGTCCCACCTCCTCCCTCCCCCAAATCTTCCCCAGACCCCTGCCCTGCACTTACCCAGACAGTGTGTCGGTTTCTAGGCCTCCCCTCCCAGCAGGTTGCTATGGCAACCGCAGAGGCTGGGGCTCCCGAGGCATCTTCGGTGACCTCCTCCACTCCAGGAGACCAGAGGGGGAGGGGCAGCTCTCTTCTCCCAGAGAAGCGCCCCCCCCCCAAGGCCTCCCTGTCCCACGTGGTCGCCACCCACACCCCATCATGGGCGTGCGCCTGTGGCGGGTACAAAATGTGGGATTGTCTAGTGGAAAGAGGGGACAAGGATGGGAAGTTCTTGAAAGGCCAAGGAGGTGCAGCAGAAAGAGGGCAGGGGGGGCTGGTCCCTGAAGGCCGGCTTCCCCTCCAGAGCCACAGCTGCAGGGGGTGGGGAGGGGTGGGGTGGGAGGAGGCACACCCCAACCCTTGGACCCTTGGGAGCAGGTGAGGGGCCGGGCACCTGTACTGGGTGCTGGTCCTTCATCCGGGAGCTCATCTGCCCCTGGGAGTTTCCCATTCCTTGTCCCCAGAGGACGGGACAACCTCCTGACTTCCTGTCCCCCTCTCCCTGCAGGCGTGCCCCTGCTCAAGGCCAGTCTACACCCGCACTCCTAACCGGGTATCTTATTATACAGGAGCACAGCCTGGCCGCAGGTGCCGGCTCCCCTCCCCGGCCTGTGCGCAGCCCCGTGGGCAGATGCCCGCCCCTTCCGCTCACACGTGCCCCTGGTGCTCCCGTGTGCAGACCCTCGCGTGTCCCCGTGTTCAGGGGACCAGCGGAGGGGCCCGCGCCCCTGAAACCGCAGAGGGGCGCTGCTTGGCGCCCTGGCCTAGCGCGGATACCCCCGTTCTCTCCTCTCACCTAGTTTCCCACCCCCTCGTGGGCTGCCGGGTGCCGGGTGCCAGGGGGTGATCGGTCCTGACCTTTCTCCCCAGAACGACCTTCCCGCCAGCACTCCTGCCCCCAAGTCCTGCGACTCCTCCCCGCCCCAGGATGCATCCACCCCCGGGCCCAGCTCAGCCGGGCACCTCCGCCAGCTCGCTGCCAAGCCAGCGCCTTGCACGGACAGTGTTGGTGAGTGTCTGCTGGGGCCTGTCAGAACGGGTCTCTTCTAACGGGGGTGGAGGGGTTGTTCTAGAAGATGGTAGGGAGTGGGGGAAGCAGGAGGTTTGAATCCAGCTCGGGCCTGGCCTTGGCCCTTTCCATGCCTCTGAGCCCAACGCTGACTCCCTCTGGACCTCTTTCTCCTTACGGTCTTGGGTTAACGGGGGGGGGAAACTGAGGCCTAGAGGGGAAGTGATTTACTCAAGAGCTTTAGCCTAGTGAGGCCTGGCAAGACGGGCTTCGGAGTCAGGCAGCCTTGGGGTTGAGGCCAGCTTTGGCTACTCAGCAGCTGTGTGACCGTGGGCAAGTGGCTTAACCTTTCTGAGCTTCAGGTTCCCCATCGTTAATGTTGGGACGACAGTGTTCCCCTTTTCTGTCTTATGGCTAGGCCCTGTGCTGGTCCTGGGGTCCCAAAAAGAAACCCGCCCTGGAGCCTGCCCTCGAGATGCTCCCAGATGGTGGGGAAGGAGACCCAGACCCCAAAACTGGCCGTCCTGTGTGATCGTGGCTAGGGTAGAGGGAGGGAACCAGCATGGGCAAGGTTAGAGGGGAGGGGTGAGGTGAGGAGGCTCAGTGATGTTCTTGAGATATGGTTGGACATTGGGTCTAGGTTGTTGGCTTTTTAAAAATTTTTTTAAAGATTCTATTTATTTATTTGACAGAGAGAGAGACAGTTAGAGAGGGCACACAAGCAGGGGGAGTGAGAGAGGGAGAAGCAGGCCCCCTGCTGAGCAGGGAGCCCGACGCGGGGCTCGATCCCAGGACCCTGAGATCGTGACCTAAGCCAAAGGCAGACACCTAACAACTGAGCCACCCAGGCACCCCTGGATCTAGGTTTTGAAGGGTGAGTAGGAGTTTAGCCGCTGAGGAAGGAAAGGGGACAGCATGTCAGCCAGAGGGTATTCCCAAACATCTGGAAACATGAGAGGCTGTGGTGGATGCCGGACCAGAGCACCGCAGCCCCGAATGACCAGCCAAGGCTGTGGAAGGCGGGATCTGGGCCCGAGGTGTCTGAAGACCTTTGTCTCTTCTCACTCAGCCCTGCGGAGCCCCCTCACGCTGTCTAGTCCCTTCACCACGTCCTTCAGCCTGAGCTCCCACAGCGCCCTTAACGGGGACCTCTCTGTGCCCAGCTCCTACGTCAGCCTCCACCTGTCCCCCCAGGTCAGCGGCTCTGTAGTGTATGGACGGTCCCCCATGGTGAGTCCTTGGCGTGGGGGCACCAGGAGGTAGCAGCAGTGTGCAGGGGCTGGGGGCCAGGACTAGAAACCACTTACGTAAGGAGAGACAAGGGAATAGGGAAAGGGATGGGAGTCTGGCTTAGCAAGTCAATGTGCATGTGGGGAGGTGATCTGAGGGTCTCAGTAGCCCACAAGCTTAATACAGAGAAGCACCTATAACCGGCAGAGGCAACAGTGAGTATGCCGCCTTCTAAGGAGCAGAGAGCCCCAGCCACAGGGCTGAGGGTCCCATTCTGGGTCCTTATGACTCTGCGGTTCTAGGATTCCCTGGGCAGACTTTGGGGTTCCCGCAAGTGAAAGCCTCCGCTCTCCTAGCTGCAGTGTGGGTGGAGGACAGGGCATCTCTGGCCTCTTGAGGAGGGGCCCATGAACAGATTGGGGATCCTCTGATAAACGGAGAAGTATGGCAGGTGAGCTTGGGGAAAGGCACAGGTGGGCTGGAGTCCCCTGACCCGTGACGCCCCCTCTGGCATTTTGGCAGATGGCATTTGAGTGTCACCCGCATCTCCGAGGGTCCTCAGTCTCCTCCTCCCTGCCCACTATCCCTGGTGGAAAGCCGTGAGTATTGGTTCGGGGGCCCCCATTGTGGGGTGGGGGCTGGGGTTCCCCGTTGGCCTCTCCGGAAGGTCTCTTTGAGCATTTGAGCAGCTCCCTGGAGAGAGAGAGGCGTGTAACAAACAAAATGGAGACCACTCTTTCTCAGCTGGAGGGGAGGGATTTTGTGCTCCCCGCCCCCACCCCCACCCCCCACCCCAGCCCAGGACATTTGGCACTTCTGGTGATATTTGTGGTTGCCACACCCACGACTGACCCCTAGTGGGTGGGGGCTGAGGGTACGGCTGCCCACCCTGCAGTGCGTGGACCCAGGGATGGACCCAGCCCTGGGTACCCAGAACTTTCTGCCGCGGTGGGAATGCTCTGGACGTACAGCTGTCCAGTGATCTACAGTGATCGCCATCGCTGCCGGCCACCTGTGGCTCTTGCCATGGAGGAACTGAAGTTGTAAATGTACTGACATCTGATTGGCCGCTGTAGCTGGTGGCTACCCCTGGGTCCCATTCTCTGGAGCTCTCCCGGCATCTTCCTGGGTCCCCTCTACGCAGCGCTTACTCTGCACTGGGTGGGACGCCGGGCGAGGGCTAGCCCCCCCCCCTACACCTTGTACCGCGCTGTCGGTTCAGCGGTGATCACGGGGCTCCTTCCCCAAAGGCACCGGGGCACCGGGCAGGGGGAGGGAGGCGGGGGCGAGGGCGCGGCGGGCGGCCGCTCCCCCGCGTCACGGCCGTCCTCCTGCTCCTGGGGCGCAGGGCCTACTCCTTCCACGTGTCCGCCGACGGGCAGATGCAGCCGGTGCCCTTCCCCTCGGACGCGCTGGTGGGCGCGGGCATCCCGCGGCACGCGCGGCAGCTGCACACGCTGGCGCACGGCGAGGTGGTCTGCGCCGTCACCATCAGCGGCTCCACGCAGCACGTGTACACGGGCGGCAAGGGCTGCGTCAAAGTGTGGGACGTGGGGCAGCCGGGCGCCAAGACCCCGGTGGCGCAGCTCGACTGCCTGGTGAGGGCCGGGCCCGCCGCCTGGGGGCGGGGCTTGGCTGCCGGAGGGGCGGGGCTTGTCCGATGGGGGCGGAGCCCGGGAGTCTGCTGGGACGGGGGCGTGGCTCATCCGGCGGAGGCGGGGCTCGCGGGCCAGACCCGGGCGGGACTCGCAGCCTCGGAGAACCTACCTGGCGCTGGCCGCCAGGAGGCCGGGCGGGAGGGCCAGGCCTACACCCTCGGCTGTCTTCCGTCCCAGAACCGGGACAACTACATTCGCTCCTGCAAGCTGCTGCCCGACGGCCGGAGTCTGATCGTGGGCGGCGAGGCCAGCACCTTGTCCATCTGGGACCTGGCGGCACCCACCCCGCGCATCAAGGCAGAGCTGACTTCCTCCGCTCCCGCCTGCTACGCCCTGGCGGTCAGCCCCGACGCCAAGGTCTGCTTTTCCTGCTGCAGCGACGGCAACATCGTGGTCTGGGACCTGCAGAACCAGACCATGGTCAGGTGGGCGTCGTGACCCCTCCTCCCCCCACACACACCCGCCTTGGCTTGTACACTGTGGGGGGCAGACGAGTGGCCTGGGAGGGCCCCGCTCCTCCAAAGACCCTGGCCCTTCTCCCTGCAGGCAGTTCCAGGGCCACACCGACGGCGCCAGCTGCATCGATATTTCCGACTATGGCACTCGGCTCTGGACCGGGGGTCTGGACAACACGGTGCGCTGCTGGGACCTGCGGGAGGGCCGCCAGCTGCAGCAGCACGACTTCAGCTCCCAGGTGCTGCAGTGGGTTGGCTGGGAGGCCATAGAAGTTTCAGGAATCTGGAGACCCCTCCTCCCCACCCAAGGCACTCACTTCCACAGGCCGAGTGGGGCCAAAGGCTTGCTGTCTGTCCTTCGGACAGATCCACAGGCCTTCCCCTTAAATTCTCCAGAGACAGAGGGAAGCACAAAGGCACTGATTTTTAAGCTGTGGGCCTACTAAGACCCTCAGATCGCTTTCCCAGATGCTTGTGCCAAGCCACTCCCCCATTCCTTCCTTTCTCCTCCTGGCCTTCAATCTCTTGGCCCTACCAAGAGTGTCTGACCGCTCCTGGGGCTCGCCATAGGGAAGCCACTGATTGGGGGGACAGATAGAGGTTGACATGGGAGTTGGGCAGAGAGGTCTCTGTTGAGGGCATCGTGGGAGTCCAGGCTGAACGATGTGGTGAAGGAGCCAGACAGAACCAGAGGGCTCCTCAGGACTGAGCAGTCACCCAGAGCCTCTCTCCCCCTGCCTTGGGGGCAGGGCGTGAGCTTGTTGGCTTGACATTTAAGGCCTCCACGCTCTGGTCTCAGGCACAGCATGCCCTGCCACACCTCGACCTCTCCTCTGACAGCTGGTTCCCTCTAGCTGACATGCGTTCCTGTTCCTTTTGCCAAATGGGTGAGCTCCTACTCATCCTTCAAAACCCATCTCCATTTTGCCCCCTTCCTTGAAGACTGGGGGTAGCTAACTCCCAAACTCCTTTGGTTCTACCTTCTCTTCTCTTCAGCTTGAAAGTGCTTTGATAAGGAAGTTGGGGTACATATCTGTCCCTTATCCCCGAGACTTAGATGGGTGGTTCTTTGGGGATCCCATGCTGAGTGTCTCCCATCCCGTGGGGTCCCCTGTCTTTTTTTTTTTTTTTTTTGACAGAGATCACTAGTAAGCAGAGAGGCGGTGGGGTGGGGGTGGGGGGGAAGCAGGTGGGACTTGATCCCAAGACCCTGAGATGACCTGAGCTGAAGGCAGAGGCTTAACCCACGGAGCCACCCAGGTGCCCCGCCCCCTGTCTTTATACAGGAACACGTCTATGTGGCCAGGAAAGAACTTATAAGCGCTCCCAGTCTTCTCTCTGCTCTCAGTTTATGATTCTTCCCACAAGTGTCCTCTCAGTAAGACTTTGAGAAGTTTCTGGGGGGAACAGGGCCTTATAACCTCCCTGTGCCTCACTCGGCCTTGGGCACAGCAGGGTGAGGCCACTGAGCCCTTTCAGATCAAAGTCAGAGGATGCGTTGGCAGGTGGGGAGAGCTCCAAGCTGGGAGTCCGAAGGCCCGGATCCTTCACGGATCCATGACCTTGAGCTTGCTGGGGTCTCAGCTTGCTTCCACCATCTGCTCACGGGGGCGCGGGGGGCGGGGGGGACATGACTGTCCTCGCCCGGCTTCATGCTCTCCCCGCTTCCCTCCCTCCCAGAGCTGTTGTGCGTTCGGAGCGGATAATGGATGTGAGGCCCCAGGGTTCCGTGTAATTCTGATTAATATTAATGATTCGACATGCAGTTGCCTGCTGCGTTCCAGGCCCTGGGCCAGCTGCCTCTCCGTGCGGGGCTGCGGCAGGAGAGCGCCGGACCTCTCCCCTCCCCTCCTGGGCGTCCTCCACCATCTGAAGGGGGTTCTGATCTCCCCTCTTCCCTCTGCACCCCCCAGATCTTCTCCCTGGGCCACTGCCCCAACCAGGACTGGCTGGCCGTGGGCATGGAGAGCAGCAACGTGGAGGTTTTGCACGTCCGCAAGCCCGAGAAGTACCAGCTGCACCTCCACGAGAGCTGCGTGCTCGCCCTCAAATTTGCCTCCTGCGGTGGGTCTTCAGGCTTGGGCAGGGCTCCAGGGCGCTGGGGCGGGCTTGCCAACACCAGCACACCACAGACAGCCCACACGGCCAAACGCAGGATGCCGGTGGGATTTGAGTCTTAGCAGATCATTTGTTAGTGTAAGTTTTTCCCAAGTATTGCACTTGTTTGTTCGCACAAATAGATCCTAAACGGTGCGTGAGATATACTTACACTTGGGAAAAAAAAAAAGCCAAACGATTTTTAGTGTAAGAATGTCCCGAGGATTGCCCTGGACACGCACATACGCTAAAAATAAATAATAAATCGTAAGATACGGCGCATCTGTACTGAAAGCGATTTATGATTTTTTTTTCGGAGATTTAAGCGTAACCGGACATCCCAGATTTTATCCGGCTGACCTCTCCTGGGGGCTCCCCCTTCCCAAAGGCCAGGTGGAGCCCCGGGGGGCCCAGTGTTCCCGTGCCAGAAACGAGCCCAGCGGGCTCGGCCAGCCCGCGTTGTCTTCAACACCCCCGCCTCCCCTCCCCAGGGCGCTGGTTTGTGAGCACCGGGAAGGACAACCTGCTGAACGCCTGGAGGACGCCGTACGGGGCCAGCATTTTCCAGGTAGCGCAGCGCCGGGCGGGCGGGCGGGCGGGCAGCGCCGGGCAGGTCGCCACGGGCCTGGGGCCCCAGGGTGGCCTCACTGGGGGGGCACACCGGAGGACTTCCCCGGGTCCTCCCATCCCTCCTCCCCCGCCAACCCCGGCCAGCAGGCACTAAAGCAGGGTCTGCACACTGGCCCGCGGGCGGTATCTGCCTGCGGCCCGGGTTCTTTTTCTGTTTTTAATTATTTGTGTACTTAATTTTTTAAGATGTAAAATTTGTCATCTTGGCCATTTCAAGTGTACTGTTGAGTGGTACTAAGTGCGTAGGCACTGTCCTGCAGCCACCCCCACTGCCCGTTTCCAGAACCTTCCATCTCCCCACATGGAGACTCTGTCCCGACTAAGCTCGGACTCCCCACCCCGCCCCAGCCCCGGCTCCCACCCTGTCCTCTCTGGTCTGTGTGGACGGGACTCCTCTGGGGCCCTCCTGGGAGTGGGGTCCTGCGGGACGGGTCCTTCTGGGTCTGGCTGCTCTCGCTGAGCCCGTGTCCCCGGGGTCCCTCCGCGTGATGGCAGGAGTCAGGGTCCTTCCCTTCCCGAGGCTGGACGGTATTCCCGCCAGGGGACGGACCTAGCGGTGTTTATCTGTCTACCTGTCGATGGAAACGAGCACTTGTGGGCTCAAACCTGTCCACATCCTCACCGACACTTGTTAGTGAGTCTTTTTTGGTCCCAGCTATCCTAGTAGGTACGGGGGGACTTCTACCTTTTTTAAGGGCAGGAAAACAAAAGGGGAATCATGTGACACAGATTTGGCCTCTGGACTTGCTGGCTAGAGATGGATCTGGACCAGCCTGAGAACTTCGTGCTGGGCCCTTTACAGGGAAGGTTTGGCGCTGCTGGTCATTGTGCCGTGAGCCCGTGAGCCTTATTGGCCCTCTGCAGTGCCGTGTGGCCGCAAGCCCGCTGCGCACGCTCTCTGAGCTTCCTCCAAAGGGCAGGGCCGCAGTTCCACTCCTCTCGGGGTCAAGAACAGGGAGGTCCTGCCCTTCCCAGGAGCACGGTCACCTTTCCAGAGGCTCAATGCTAGTGGACCTTCTTCTGGAAACATGTGTCACCTTCCTTTCCCCCAACTGGGAGAGTCCTGGCGCCCCACCATGGGCTCCCGTGTCCCGTCTTGGCCCGGCTCATCCTCCCCTTACCCCGTCACCCTGCCTCTTCCCTCTGAACATTGTGCAGGGCCCCGTCTCACCTCCCCCTTCTCGCCCTCTCCCCGTCCCTGCCCACAGTCCAAGGAATCTTCCTCCGTGCTGAGCTGTGACATCTCCGGAAATAACAAGTACATTGTGACAGGCTCAGGGGACAAGAAGGCCACAGTGTATGAGGTGGTCTACTGAGACCCCTGCCATCTCCCGGCACCCCTGGCCCGGCTTCTGGGGAAGGGGCATCCTGGACAGAGACCCCGACACCCCGTCTCCATTCATACCTGTGAGTGCTAAGTCCCATCTGCCTTCTGGCCGACTCCCTCCCACCTTCCCTTGCTGGACGTGGGGCTGGATGGGCAGGTGGACTTTGGGGAAATAAATGTATTTATCACAACTGCCTTTCTATCTTGGGCTGGAGAGCCAGCGACTGTGACTTTTCTCGCGCACCGTTCCTGGGGAGGGGTGAGTGGCTGCGGGCCAGTGGCTTTCCTCCTCTCCGCCTCCCGTTCCTTTCCTGGATGATGAAGGAGCCGCTCCTGCCTCAAACAGCGCGGGGTGCACCGTGAGCAGCCGGCGTGGTGCAGGGCAGCACGGCTTAAGGGACACCCGCGGACCTCTGTGGCTGAACACCACGGACCCTGATCGCTCACTCTTGTCCCCGGGCTGGTGGGGCTCGGCTCCCAGTAGACACCCGGGGCTCCAGGATGGTGGGCTTTCTGCCATCATGACATACAGTTTGGGGGTCCAGTGTCACAGGGAGAGGAAGTCACACGGGCGCTCGGGGCTCTGGCCCGAGAGAGAGCTGCCTGGGTCTCTTACCGGCCGCTCTCTGGACAGAGTCCTCCCAAGACGCTGCACACGTACAAGGGGCTGCGGAACATAGGGGACCACGTGGCTCTTGGGGTGCTTGCCTTGGAGACCCCCGGGTGATTCCAGGCCCACCCTGAGGGGCTGAGTGAAGCCCACGGTCCCAGAGGAGGGGATGGTGAGAGCTGACCCGGAGAACGGCCATTTGTGGGGGTCATGCAGGTCTGTGTAGGAACAGGGAGCGGCATGTGCAAGGGCTTGGAGATGAGGACTGCGACCGGGTGGAAACCAGGGGGACCGAGTACTCCTCCTCCTGGAACGAGGCCTCCAGCCCAGGCTGAAGCAGCCTACGGGAGTGGCCAGCCTGGGGGCACGGTCAGGTCAGCATCAGCGGGAGGCCAGGAGCCAGCAGGGACAGGGAGGGGTGGGGGGGTGGCCAGTGGGGGTGGGGTAGGGGGCGGGGTCGGGGCGCAGGACAGAGCCATATACTGGGGTCTGTATTCTGGAAGCTCCCATGAGCCTGGGCCGCCGTGGAGGGGCTGGGTGTGAAGCCAGGATGCTGCTGGGAACCTCCCAGACGGAGATGGGAGATGGTGGGGACCCCAGGGGAAACAAGTCGCACCCGGGTGGAGTTTTGGAGACACTCTTTGGGGAGAGGGTAGTTCTCTGGGTAAGGAAAGCAGAGCGGTGGGCACCTCCTGGGACGCCCCCCTGGAGGGGCAGGTAAGCAAAGGTGTGAGAGCCGCCAAGGCGGAGAGGCTGGATGAGAAGCTGTTGGCGACCCTCCCCCGCAGGGCACTGCCGACATGGGACCCGTCACTCTCGGGGCGGGGGCATCCCGTGCACTGGGGGGCCAAGCAGCACCCCCTAAAGTCATGACCACCAGTGTCCACGGACGTTGCCACATGTCCCCCCTGAGGGATGGGTTCACCCCCAGGTGAGATGCACCGAGGTATCCTGGGAAGGGGGGACCCCATCCCTGGATCAGAAACCCCCTCTCTGGGAAGTGGGACAGGGAAATCGGTGCACGTGCACCCCCACTCCCAACAGGGGTCCGCAGCTTGAGGAGAGTCTCTGTGCCTGTGGGCTCCGGGCTGGGCTGCAAACCGCTACAGGATGGGCGGGCGGCAGGAAAGGACGCACCCAGACCCACTCTGCTTCTTCCAATTGCTTTACTACCCGTGCAGTGGGGAAGAGACCACCCCCCACCCCTCCACCTTGTTGGCGGAAAAGGACAAAAAAAAAAAAAGAAAAAGGGGGTCCTGAGTCAGGACGACAGGGCCAGGCTCCTCAGTAGGTGATCTGGTACACCGAGGCGTGGTCCTCTGACCCCGTGACGACCAGGCGGTTGTTGGGGGACACATCACAGCACAGGATGGAGGAGGTTTCGGGCACCTGGGAAGGTGGAGGGCCAGGATGAGCTGAGGGGAGCTCACCCACCCCTGCCCCTACCCTCTGCCCTGCAGCTCAAGCCCGGTCCGTCTCAGGAGCCCTGCACCCAGCACCCGGAGCTGAGCACTACCCCCCTGCCCCGCGTCTGGCCCGCGGTGGTACCTGGAACACCACGGTCCCCCTGGGCATGCCATAGATGCTGACTAGGTCATCCGTCCCAACGCTCACCCACCACTGGCCTGGGAGGGGGAGGAGGGGACAGGGTTGTGGGAAATCTGGCAGCTGTGGGCAGGGCCTCTGGGGACCTGGGGCCCAGAGGGAGACCCCACCTCTCTCACGCCCCCGTGGAGAGCATCACTGAGTGGTTTCTGCTGATGAAGGGCAAGGGGGGCTCAGGGAGGGTGGGGCAGGACCCCAGGGGAGGCTGGGGGCCACAGGGGACTCCCCCGCCCCCTCCCAGCCACTCACCGAATGGGGAAAACTTGAGACCCAGTATGGTGCCGTCCTTACAGCCCACCATGTGCTTCTGGCCCCCTCGGGTGGGCTGTAGCCACTGTTGGCCACTGGCTGTGCCCACCAGCACCCAGTCTTCCTGGGGACTGGGGGACAGGCTCATTATCTGGGGGGGGGGGCAGCAGGGAAGAGGCGGGTCAGGTCCCGGCCGGGCCTGGGAGGTGGTAGGGGCACAGGGACCCACCCTGGGGGCTGACCTCAGGCCAGCTTCCTGGCTTCCTGGCCCTGACAAGCAACTTCACACCTCTGGGCCTCAGTTTGCTCATCTGTAAAGTGGGTTGGTCCTCTCTGCCTTAAGGGGTATCGCAGAGACTAAATGGGGCTATGGGCACCCAGTACAGAGCATAGACACATCTAACGTTATCGGGGCCCGGGGGGAGGACATTCCTCCTGCCCCATTCCTGCCAGCACCGATCAGACGTGGGGTCCCACTACCTCCCTCCTCCCAACATCCACCTCCTCTCTAGCCCAAGGCCCAGCCCAGCCCACACACCTGAGACTCGAATTGGTATTCCAGGGGCTCCCCAGGGGTCCTCAGGTCCCAGCACCGCAGGCAGGTGTCCAGCCCTCCCGTCCAGATGTTCTGGTCTTTGACAGCAATGCTCTTGGTTCCGTTTGGGGGCCCCGGCAGGTCCCTGGCCAGAAGGGGTACTGGCAAGGGGGCAGGGCCGAGGCTCTGGGCCTGGGCCCCAGGAGCACCACTCAGCCACTCACACCCCGGTGACCGACGGGGAAGCGGCGGCCACAGTCTGAACTCAGGCCTCCCACTCTCTCAAACGCAAACCGAAGCAGTCAGGGGCTTTTAGCCTTCGGACCGCTGCATCCCTGCTCGGGGCCGGGGGTCGGAAGGGGCTTTTTGGGATGAACCCACACACCCCTGGGCCTCACCTGACAATGCTCTGGTCCCGCAAGTCCCAGATCCTGACTGTGCCGTCGGTGAAGCCCGCGAAGGCCAGGGTGGCCTCGGGGCCGGAGGCCAGGGCCTGGCAGGTGAGGCCTGCGCAGGGCAGCTCGCTGCTCACACGCAGGGAGGGCGCGGTCAGGTCCCACACGCTCACGCCGGCCAGGTCGTGGCCACCCGTCAGCAGGGTCGTGCTGGTCGGGGACAGCAGGCAGGTGCGCAGGTAGGCCTGGGGGGTCTGGGGCGGGACGGGGGCAGGTGACCGTCCTCTGCGGTGGCCGGGGCTCTCCCGGCTCCCACGAGCTCTGCCCCAGAGCCAGCCCCTCCCCTACCTGTACACGCAGGTGGCTCTCGGGGTGCCGGTCCTCCAGCCCCCCGCCCACCAGGCTCCACACTTTGACGCCGCCGCGGCCGCAGGTGAACGCGTGTCGCGTGCAGCTGCTGACGGCCGTGGCGAGCACCGGCTCCCCGTGCTTTAGCGTCCGCATCTTCTCCGCTCTGCGCGGGATGGCCGCCTTCTGGGATTGCCAGGGCAGGGCATCTGGTCTCTTCCACGTGTCCTCGAAATCCTCAGGGTCCCAGCATCTTGGGAGGGGAGGCCTCAGGGTCACCAGCCTGCCTGTGAGTCTCTTTGCCCGCAGGGGCCCCTCCACCAAGCCTGAGCAGCTTCATTCTTCAGAAGTGGGGTTTTCACTCAGGCTCGGCTTCCCAACTACACTGACGTCCCCCCGGGGAAGCCCCTTCGAAGATTCTCCCTCTCCTAGAACCAAACATCACCGCCTTCCACCTAGAACGCTTTGCTCTGTCCTAGCAAACTCCTACTCATCTGTCAAGACCCTAACCATTATGCCCGTTCCCTCCAGGAAAGCCTTCTCATCCCCCGGGGCTCCGCCAGCCTCCAGCCACATGCTTGGGATGGTCTGGATCTCCCTCAACACCCTCTTTCTGTAGGAGTTCTCTCCTCAAATCCCTGGAACCCAGAGCTAGTCATGTGGGGAGAGACGGTGACGCCGGCCTGACTGTAAGTAGCCCCCTCAGCTCTGGGTACCGAGGACAGTAGCAGGGCGGTGGGGTAGAGAGAAGACACACTCTCCCTGTCCCCTCTGCCAGGGACGGAGGTACAGGACAGCAGGGACAACACAGAGACTCACATGGGCTTCAGGAACCGGTAGGCTCTCCCAGCAGGCGCCTGCGGTGGGACCGGGATCATGCGGAGCCGTGTCAGCTCCCACCGCCCCAGCCCTCTCAGCCTTCATGGAGGCTGCAGCTGGGGAAGGGGCCTCACCTGGGCCACGCGGAGGGACAGCGTCCCCTCAGTGTCCAGGCCTGGCAGGCTTGGCTCTGCGCTCTCTTCTCCCAAGCCCTCGGGGGAGCTGGGCGAGGGCTCGGGTGGGCTGGGCACTGGGTGGAGACAAGGCAGATGAGTGGCAGGTGCAGGCTTCTGGGGGCAGGCTCCGCCCCCCCACCCCGTGCCCCCTCACGGCTCTGGGGTTACCCAAAGCATCTCGGCTCCGTGGTGGTTCCAGTCCTGAGTCCTGTGGTCCTGCGTCCTGGCTCTCCTGCCCAAGGGAATTGGGGCGATCGGTTCAGATCAAGTTCAGTTCAGTCTTTTTTTTTTTTTTTTAAAGATTTTATTTATTTATTTGACAGAGATCACAAGCAGGCAGAGAGGCAGGCAGAGGGAGAGTGGGGGGAGCGGGCTCCCCACAGAGCAGAGAGCCTGATGCAGGGCTTGATCCCAGGACCCTGAGATCATGACCTGAGCCAAAGGCAGAAGCTTAACCCACGGAGCCACCCAGGCGCCCCAGTTCAGTTGTCTTAGACCTGGAAAACCTTGGGGAGGCCCAGGCAGTATAGATAAGACTCTTAAGACTTGTCAACAGCCCCAAGTCCCATCTTGGGCACTGGCCTGAGTCCTCTCTGGGCACCTGGGACGGAGGACAGAAGCCGTGGACAACCTTGCAGGAACCCGGACACCCCAACCTGAGGATCCCCGCCTCGGGGTACCAGTTACTCACCAGGCCTGGCAACTGCTCTGTCGCTGGGACGGGGTGGGGCAGGGGGAAGAGTAGGACAACATGATTCAGTGGTGCTGTCCCCAGGCTGTCCCCAGGCCACCCCCATCCCCCACCCCCAAGGAGACTCACTTCTGCGGTGCTGGTCCGTCTTGTGGGTCCCTGTAAAGATCTGCCAGAGCTGCTCGGTCAGAACGTCCTGCCAAAACCGGGGTTCGGGGTCCCAGGGGGACTGCGTGTCCGGCATGGGGGACCCGGCGCCTGCTCTGGAGGGCTGCCTCAGCCAGTCTGAGGACCTCACGGCCAGGATGTCTTCGAAGGGTGGCCCCTGGAGCCCGGAGGGCTGTGGGGTCTCGGCCTCTGGATGCAGGGAAGCCTCGGGGCTGGCCTGTCCCACAAAGTGCAGGGTTGCCAGGGGACGGGAGGCTGGGCCTCGGAGCCGGTCCCCTTCCTCCTCCAGGGCCCAGGCACCCACCTCCGCAGGCTGGAAGCCCAGGGCCTGGCTCCAGGTCTCCACTGTCCGCAGGAAGCTCTCCGTCTGGATGGGGAAGGGGAGGGGGGGGACACATCCCAGCTAAGCCTTTGTTACGAGGCCTGAGCGCTCCTCGACCAGCAAGCCGGCCTCCCAGTGTGTGAACTGGGGACACACCACACGGCCTGCCTCGAAGGTTCTGGGGGTGGATTCACGAGGATGCGGAGCCTACAGCCCGTTAGCTCTTCATACTCAGAACTCCGCAGCCGAACCCTGAAGGCCGGCCATCACCCTCAAGGGGTAGAAGGCGGGGTCCCATGTGGGTTCCCTCCAGTTGCTTTTCTTAGGGGGTTTGAAGACCAAAGCCTTGGAGCGCCAGAGTGGCTCGGTCGGTGGAGCCTCTGCCTTCGGCTCAGGTCACGATCCTGGGGTCCTGGGATGAGCCTCGTGGTGTCTGGCTCCCTGCTCAGCGGGGGGCCTGCTGCTCCCTCTGGCCCTCCCCCCACTCATGTTCTGTCTCTCAGATAAATAAACAAAATTGTTAAAAAGAAAGAAAGCAAGCAAAAGCTTCAACACCCCTCTGCTTAAAATGGCTTCGAGAAGCAAAGTCGTCGGTACCTGTGTTGCTCTGTGTGCAGACGACTGCACTTGCTTAGGTGTCGGGAGCACACTCAGAAACCAGCGATCACCTCTCGGGGAGGAGGGCCAGTAGCAGGCCAATAGGGGACCCCGTGGGAGGGTCACAGCTCTTTATTTTATACTTAAAAATCAGGCCACACAGGGCGCCTGGGTGGCTCAGTGGGTTAAGCCGCTGCCTTCGGCTCAGGTCATGATCTCAGGATCCTGGGATCGAGTCCCGCATCGGGCTCTCTGCTCAGCAGGGAGCCTGCTTCCCTTCCTCTCTCTCTGCCTGCCTCTCTGCTTACTTGTGATCTCTCTCTGTCAAATAAATAAATAAACTCTTAAAAAAAAATAAGGCGCCTGGGTGGCTCAGTGGGTTAAGCCGCTGCCTTCGGCTCAGGTCATGATCTCAGGGTCCTGGGATCGAGCCCCGCATCGGGCTCTCTGCTCAGCAGGGAGCCTGCTTCCCTCTCTCTCTCTCTCTGCCTGCCTCTCTGCCTACTTGTGATCTCTCTCTGTCAAATAAATAAATAAAATCTTTTAAAAAAAAAAAAAATGCCGCGTCTCCAGCCCCACTCAAGTGCTCAACGGCCACGTCGGCCCAGGGGCCGCCCACATGGACGGCACAGGCGCCAAGAGCACAGGTGCCCAGCGCGTGCCCGGCGGCCGGGCGGAGGGTGGGGTCGGCGACGTGGGAGCCTCCTGGCCAGTGTCCCCAGAAATCCAGAGCAGAGAGACCGAGCTCCGTCTGGGTCTGATGAGCAGCCGTGTGGGGACGCGCATGCGCAACTCTACTTAGTGAGCGCGGAACGTTCTAGGCCTGTCTAACGCGGTAGCTGCTGGCTTCGCGTGGCTGGGGAGCACGCCAAACGTGCTGGTTTGAAGGTCAACTTCAGTCTAGATAACACACGTGTCCCATGGCCACCGGAGATCTACGCGCCCCAAGCATCGCCCTTGGGCCTCAAGGAAGCACGCCCCTCGGTGGTGGACCCCAGGAAGCTCCCCAGAGTGGTCCCACCCAAGGCAATCTCCCCAGGCCTGGGGAGAACATCCCGATTCACAATGCACAAGAAAGAAGGAAGGAAGCAATGCGGCCTGAGGGCCTGCTGCGGTGGGTCCCAGCTTCCGGGAACTCCTGGCGTTCCCATTTTGCAGAGGAGAAAACAGAGGCCCACGGTAGCAAAGCCAGTTTCCCCAAGTCAGGAGGACCTGGGGCCAGGCCGTGTTTCCCGCAGCCTGGGCAGGCAGGCAGAATGGCGAGGGAAGAGGGGCCGGGCAGCGGGACCCCCCTCCTGAGCCCACGGCTGGGGGGGGGGGGCAGCCTCCTGGGGCAGCCGGTGATGGGTTCCCCAGCTGGGCCTCCCAGCAGCACAGACCCAGGGGAGCCTTCCCCGACCCGCCCTGGCTCGTTAATGCGCAATTTACTAGCACTTGAACGCACTCAGCATGAAAAGCGCTGCTCCCTCCTGCCTGCCGGCTGGCTGGCCCTCCCCGGGGAGCGCGCAGAGCAGGCAGGGCCACGGAAGGCTGCTGGGATTTTAAATGCACGGCAGGGAGGCTGGGAAAACGAGGAGCTGAGACAGAGGCGAGAGGACAGAGGGGAGTCTCGGCGGGTTGAACAGCGGCTATCTGGGGCAAGACCCACCCCTCCGCACACCCCTGAGCCCCCAATCTCCTCTGTTCTCACCACCAGCTCCTCACCTAGATGGTCCTGTTCTCCTGCCCTGCCCAGACTCTCTCCTCCAGAGGGCGCCCATGAACACAAGTCAGGTCCCCCGCCCCCAGCCCTAGCCCTCAGGACTCCTAGCTCCCTGGTGGAAAAGCCCAAGTCCGCTCCAGCGCCCCCATGATGCCAGGGCACCTGCCCTGTCCCCTCCTCACTGCTCCCACCACAGGGGCCTCCTCTCTGTCCCTCCAGCACAGCAGGTGCTGTCGTGCCCCAGGACTGTTGCACGGGCTGTGCCCTCTGTCCATTCTGCGCCTCCCATCCCAGCGAGCTGCCGCCCTCTGATCCTTCCAGAGTTTGCTCAGATGTCACCTTCTCGGCAGGGCTTGCACTCACACCCCTTCCCCCGTGTCCCCCGAGGCTGCCAGAACCCACGCCCGCACCTTGTCCGGCCCTCACCATCTGACACTTCTGTTTACCAAGCTCCTGTCACCCCAAGGGCAGAGGTTCGCCTGTGTCCTTCTCCGCGGTTTCCCTGGCGCCTACAACGGCCCTTGGCAGGGAGGGAACGGCTAGAGGACTTCTGAATGGATAACCGTGTTCTGGTTGCTTCCTGGCCCCCCTCACTCTGGATCCGTCTCTCCCGGCTCCCCGCGCTGCCCACCCTGGGCCCTGCTGAGCTGCACACACGGCCCTGGCCTTCCGCCAGTCACATCTGGCACAGACAGAGAGTCCTGCCAGCGCCCGGGAGAAAGGGGCCAGGTGGCGGGAGGACAGGCAGGACGGCAAGACGTGCTTCAGCTCGGGCAAGGCGCCCCGTGCCGGGAGACGGCCCCCCCCGACCCAGGCCCGTGCAGACCTGCCTCCCCACCAACCCCGCTCACGTGGGAGATGCCCTCGAGAACACTCGGTTGCCCGGAAGGCCGTCATCCGGGTGCGCCTGGCACATGACAGGCCCTCCCGGCGGAAGCAACGGACGCGAAAAAGTGCTGGAAAGGGCCCTGGCTTCAGCTGAGCCACACGGGGAGCTGGGAGCGGGCCAGGAAGGCAGACACTCCTGGGGTTGGGGGGACGGGGACAGGCGATCCAGGGATCCCTGGGGCATCCCAGGTCAGGTCCTGCCCCCCTCTGCCCTTAGCCCTCCAGGGTTCCCACTTCCTTAGGGGTAAAAAGGCCTCCCCAGTGTCCCCACAAGGGTCCCCACAACCAGGCCTGGTCGTGACCTCTCGCCCGATTTTTCCCTGCTTTTCAAGGAAGGGGAGCCGTACCCGTCCTTGGGTCCTGGTGATCCACTTACCTGCTTGTGATGCTCCTGGAGACCCTGCCGGATCTTCTGGAGCTGCAAGGGAACAGCAGGGATGGCACCGGGAGCTGGGGTGGGGGGGCGATGGAGGGGGACAAGGGGAAGGAGTCGCATGCCGGGCATGCTTCTCCCCAACTGTGTGACCCTGGGCAAGCCACTCGCCCTCTCTGGTCACTACGCTCATCAGCTGGAATATCCCCTACCACACAGAGTGAAAGCTAATCAGAGAGACCCTTGTTTCAATTCAATTCTCAATGTGAAGTTCAAAGGCTCCCCATAACCACCAGGGCCCTGCACCCATGCCCTGTCCTCTCCCTGCCCTCCCCTCCTTCCTCTGCTCCAGCCACAGGGACCTCCTTGCTCATTTCTCCAACACACCCAGGCCCAGTCCTGCCCCAGGGCCTTTGCACAGGCTGTGCCCTCGGCCTGGAATACCCTCCCTTCCTAGCTCTCTCAGAGATGGTAGAACCTCCTCACCTTCCCTATCTCCCTGTCAACATCACCTCTTCCAGGAAGCCCTTCCTAGACTCATGTCCATCTCCCCATCTTCTGTCTTCTTCACAGTGGTTACATTTTGTGAATCCTCTTTCTCCACTTACTTGTCTCTCTCTTCCCCCTAGCGGTGCCCTGTCTATGGGGCTGGCCCCTAGTCAAGTGTGGCTATTTAAATTTAATCGAGTTAAAAATTTAGTCCCCTGCAAGTTCTCAGTAGCCACATGGGCCAGCGGGTGCCATATTGGGCACAGTTGATCTAGAACATTCTCATCACTGCAGAAAGTTCTAGAAGACAGCCCCACATGGGCACCTACACTCCTCCTGAGCAGGGACCCCCGCTACCTATGGTTCTGTGATGAGCCGTCAGGCAAAGAAATGCTTCCCGTAAATACAGAATTTCTAACTTTTGCAGCAAGGTTAGCACTCAAGAGGAAAAAGGCTCTCGAAGAAGCTAGACTGCGTGGGTGACCTCGCACGCCCAGAGGAAGCAGAACCGAGTCGAGGAAAGGGTGTCCCCAAACCCCCCTCCCAAGGCCTGAGGAAGCAGCCCCTCCAGGCTGTCTGGGGGCTGCTCACCGCCAAGTTCACGCTCTCCACCTGCGCGGCCAGGTGAGGGGGGAACCTGGGGGGAAGAGAACCCAGCGGAGCTCTCAGGAGGCCTCCTGGGAGCCAGCCCCGCCGCCGCCCGGCCCGGCCAGCACCCCCTTCACAATTAGGCAAGTGCAGGGTTTTTAAACATATAATCAGTGCAAGTAAATTCACGCTGAACAAGGACAACTCGGAAATGTAAATGAAGGCCAGGAGGGTACTGGTGGCTTTCCTTTCGCTTTGGGCTCCCCCATTCCTAGTTCTGTCTTTCCGGCCAGGGGCTTCTGGCCAACCCCCACCCACCCCGAGGGACCAGAGGGGAGGCTCTCCCTCCCTCTGTGGGCCACAGGGGGACCTCCAGTCCCCGAGAGTCGCCCTCACCTGGGGAACTCGTGCAAGAGCTGATCCAGGACAGCCCGACAGCTCAGCTCAGAAGGAGCCTGGGAAGGTGACGAGGGAGGCGATCCGCAACCCCCCCACCTCCGCCTCCCAACTCCCACCCTCCGGCCACACCTCCAACCAGCCCCCCCAGGGGGTGCGCTGGGACCTCCTGAAACCTGAAGGGACTTAAGTCCCCAAGGAGTAGCCTCCGTTTTGCCTCTTGGCCTCAAGTCTCAAATCCGGACTCTCTGGAGAGCCCTAGAGAGAAAGAAGCTGGCCCGGCCCGGCCCCAACTATTGAAAAGGGTCATCTGGGCAGGAGAGGGGCTTCTGCTTGCAAAATACTAGCAAGGACAATGTGGTCATGTGTTTTAACACCTGGGTGATGAGAGGCAGGTTTAATTTAAAAAGAAAGTGCCCTGGCACCTGTCAGTAGGTGTGGTGGGTTGGAGCCCTGCAGCCAAAGGCCTGGCCACCTGCCTGCGTCCTTCCATCAGCAGGAGAGCGAGGTTTGAGCCCAGCTTCCAGGCTCATACCCCCCACCACAGGGGTTAATGACCTCCTCACCAGAGTTCCTGGGGGCCCCATCATCCCTGGAGGGTGCTTCTGGGGGCTAGGATGGCCCCAAGAGGTCATTTTCAGGCAGGGGGCCCAAGGACTCTAAAATAACAAGAAGAGATGCAGGTCCTGAGAGCAGAAATCTGGGCAGCCAGGGACAGAATCAGTCCCACCCCCCCAATCCCCCCCCCCCCCAATCTCCCCCAGTCCCCCTCCAGGACCCAGTCCCGGATGCCCACCCCCTCCCTGACCTCTAGCACCCCACTGGGTGCCCTATATACCCTCTGTTCCTTTGTCAAACTCTGGTGCCTCTGGCTGCCCCAGCTAGTAGTGGGCTCCGGGGAGGTCATTCTATGATGTGGAAGGAGACGTGACAAGACTCACACCCCCTGCCAGGAACTGTCACCGCTGGGGGACCCCAGGTTAGGACGCCAAAACTCAACCTTGGTTTTGAGACAATTTCCTAAAGCATGGATGAAGATCACTGGGAAGGGTTTTGAAGGATGAGTAAGAGTTGGCCAGGTGACTTAGGAGGAATTTCCAGACAGGAGGAAAGAGACCTCTCTCCACCCCGTCACTCCTGCGCTAAGCCCCTTCTTTGCTTCGCTTCTCCCCTCCACGGCCTTCCAGCCTCCTCCCGCGCCTGGGGGGACGCTGGGGTCCTCCAGGAGACCCGCCTGCCTACTCACCTCCCTTAGAATGGAGGCCCAGGACAGCGAGGAGGAAACCGCGAAGGGTCAGCGGAGTTCAGGCCCAGAACGAAAGCCCCTCCACACCTCCCCTCCTCCCGGGGACCCTTTGACCCGTCGGGCCCCGCCCCGGCCAGCCCCGACCCCGCCCTCGCCCGCCCCGGCCCCGCCCCGCCCCGCCGCCACCTGCGCCACGAGGACGATCAATGAAAGAGCAGCAGCTGCACGTGGGCTCGGACTCCGCGGGCGGCCGCTGCAGGCACCGGCCAATCGCGAGGCCGCTTACCCACGTGGACCGCGGGCTCTTTCGCTGATTGGTCGTCTCTCCCCAGCCGCCGGCCGGGCTGTCAATCAGGGCGCCCGACGCCCGCGCTTAACCCTTGCGGTACCGCTGTGGGGAAGAGCAGCGTGCACAGCCAAAGGCACTTTGGGGTCCAGACTGGGGCGAGGATATGGAGAAGGGCTTGGGGCTTGGGGTCCGAGGGTGCAACCTGGGAAGGGGCTGGGCGGCGTGTAGTTGCATTGTTTAGTGAAAAGCTGGACCGTTTTTTAACGTTGTGGGAGCCGCTTAGAGCTAGGGGTGGGGCTGGGCCTCTGGGCAGAAACCTTAGCCCTCATTCCAGTGCTTCCACAGGAAGCTCAAAGGAAGCTTCAAGCCCCTGTAGTGGGGAAAACTTAGCATCTCCCTTTCATCGACAACAAGCCTGGGGCTCTGGATTTCTGTCAGGTGAATTCTCCCAGCTGTCCCCCAAGCCCAGGATCCCAGAACCAAATGCAGGGACTGCAGAGGCCTTGAAACTGGCACAGCTCATCCAGGCTCAAGGCCAGGGTTGGAAGGGGTGGTGGGTATTCCAGGCCTGGGGAGGATAGAAAGAGAAGGGGCTGGGGTTGTAGGAGGGTGTCCTGGGATTCTAGACTTGTGCTCTGCCCCGGCTTGCAATGCCTACCTGCCCACCGCAGGGCCTTTGCACTAACCATTCCCTCCTCTACCAGGAATAGTCTCCCCCTGACAGCCACTGGCTTGCTCCCCCCTGCTCAGAGGTCACCACTTCTGAAGGCCTCCCCTCACATCCCTTTTAAAAATGAAATTCCACTACCCCGCCTCTCCCTTACTTAATTTTTCTCCAAACACGGTTTGAGTTGGCCCTAATCTTGTTGTAAGTCCTGCTGTGTTCAGAATTCACCTGGGGAGGGAGGCTGGGGTGAGAGCCACGGGAGGAAGAGGATGCTCTGTTTGCCCCTCTTCTGTGCTTTGTCTGGGGAGGGGCGCACGGCCGGTTCAGGTCTCGGGATGCAGTCCCCAGAGGTTCTCATATAAACACACAACTGGGGTTTTGCGGCCAGTCTATGGAGGGCAAAGTGAGGGCTGCTGTGTGTGAGCCACAAAAAAAAAAAAAAAAAAAAAAGAAAGAAAGAAAGGTTTTCACCCACGATCCCTCCACTGGCCCTTAATTGAAGCGTATTTTATTTATGAGACGGTCTGCTAATTGCCTCCCTCTGTGCACTTGGCTCTCTTCCTCCCGTGGTTGCTGGGTACACCAGCTTATCCACGGCGGCCTCACCCAGTATCCGCTGGGTACCTGTGGCTATTTAAATTAAAACAAATGAAAAGGAAACAGAATTAAAAACTCAGGTCCTTGGGCTGGGGATGACCATCCCCACGGGAGAGTGCAGATCTAGAACATTCCCACGCCGGCAGAAAGT
This sequence comes from Neogale vison, assembly GCF_020171115.1. Taxonomy (NCBI): domain Eukaryota; kingdom Metazoa; phylum Chordata; class Mammalia; order Carnivora; family Mustelidae; genus Neogale; species Neogale vison. The sequence continues at coordinate 222,368,870 of NC_058096.1, forward strand.
TCCAGCAGACGGGACAGGTCTGAGGTCTAGGTCCGCGCACAAGTCAGAAGCATTTTCCTGAGCCCTCTGGAAGGGCTGAGGGCACAGCCGAAAGGAGGGGAGGCAGCAAAGATTTCCTTCTTGGCTTTTGAGTTGTGGCCTTGGAGGCCCCAGGTCTGGAAGAGAAGGGTTTGCATTTCCAAAGCTGTGGAATTCCCTGGCAGGCCCTGGCGACCTCAGACCAGGCCCCCGGAGGCCTAGGGTTACTTGGGTTGGGTGCAGGCCAGGCGAAGGCTCAAGGGAAAGCCCCGGGGTACAGAAGGGGCCATGCAGTGACCACAGGGTGGTGGTGGCAGCAGGGAAGGGGTGACCATTTTCCATCCCCTGACACCCCTGTTCTCTCCCCCATCCCCAGGACATGCCAGTGGCCCCCCGGCCCCCGGTAGACAAGTGACAGAGGAGAAGCAGCAGGTGCAGAAAGCCTGTAAGCAGAAGGACCCTGGTGTCCAGTCAGTGGGTGAATGACCGAGAGGAAAGACCGTGGTCGCGCCGGGTGATGGGTACTGGATGGTGGGGTGGCCCTCAGCCACCCCGCCCTCAGAGGCCGCTGGAATGCCCTTGAACTTAGACTTGGCCCCAGGAAAAGTGAATTTATTGAATTACCCAGAATTGACCGAAGTTTGCCTTCTGCCATCTGGTGGAGAGAGGCTCGTGTTCATTTCCGGGGCTGCTTTGACAAATGACCGCATGCCAGTGGCTTCAAACGGCGCGGAAATCTATTCTGTTGTGATCCGGAGGCCAGAAGCCCAAGCGCCGGCTCTGCTCCCTCCGCAGGCTCCCGGGAGGATTCCTCCGGTTGGGGGTGGGGGCACCAATCCCTGGTGTCCCTCGGCCTCTAGACACGTCCCTCCAGTCCTGGGTCTTCCCCCGGTGTGTGTCTGGTGTCCAAAGTCCCTTCTGCAAGTAGGACACCAGTCCCCGGACTTTGGGCCGCCTTGCTCCATCCAGTACCACCTCAACCCTAGCAATTTCACCTGAAATCATCCTATTTCCAAGTAAGGTCACATTCCCACGTACTGGGAAATTAGGACCCAAGCAGACCTTTTTGAAGGGCACCATTCTACTCTCGACAGGCTCAGAAGAAAAATGGAATAGATGCACCCCCCCCCATCTGCCATGAATCTGGACAGCTTAACTCACCTCCCGGGGTCACAGAGCGACTAGGAGGCTAAGCTAGGATTTGAACCCGGGTCATCTGGCTGTGGGATGTACCCTCGTAACCCTGACGCCATAATGCCCAGATCTAAGTAGGTTCCTGCCATCGAACGGCCCACGTCGCAGCACGAGGTGGGGGATCGCCACCCCGGAGGACCCAAGCTCGGAGGAAGGTGCATCCGTCCCGCAAGCGGCCTTTTGGATCCCCGGACCCAGCTGTCACTTCTGGAGATGCCCAGATGTATTAGGTAGCCACCGTGGCATCACAAAGTGTCCCCAAAGTTAGTGGCTTCAAGGAAAAGCCCTGATCCCGTCTCCCAGGGTTTCTGGTGGTCAGGAATCCGGGCGTGGCTTTGCTGGGTCACTTCTGGGGGCGCTGACCAGCTGCTGTCTGCACGTCAGCTGCTCTGTCCCCCTTCCCGGCGAATGCGTTCTGCCAGCCAGAAGCGGATTTGAAAATCTCAGTGAGAGCCTGTCCAGGGTCACTGTCTCCTGGGGCGTCTCTGACCGTACTCACCACCTAGTGGGTTTTTGTTTTTCTCACCAGCCGGTGCTTTGTTGTTGTACTTGATTCTTCTTTCTCCTGTGTGTGTGTGTGTGTGTGTGCGCACACGCGTGTGCGTGTCGCTGCTGGGTGGGTGACACACGCACCCATTCAGGGGCCTTTCTCCTGCTTATTTTCCCCAAATGTCTGTGTCTCAGTTGTGGGGTCCAACGCGGCTTTCGCCTCCCCGCTCCCCGGAACCCGCACACTTCTGACACGCTTCCCCATCGGGGCTGGGCAGGGGGTGGTGACCAGGGTGTCCTCTGACCTGCGAGCACGTAGCTCTTTGTCCTATCCGTGTTCCAATTCACACTTTGCCTCGAAGGGAGCCTTCCCCTGGGACCCGGGGCAGAGACAGGTGCCCTGGACGAGGCGCCAGCGTCCCGGCTTCCGACCGTCGCCCATCCAGCCAGTTCGGGTCCGGTCAGGACCAGGAGTGACCGGGGCCCCGGGCTGCGGCTGGCTTCCCAGCGGACTCGCAGCGGCCCGTGTTCATCCCAGCGATGTCATCCCAAGGCAGGCAGTGGCCTTGACCCCAAGGGAGCCCCCAAGGCAGGGAGAGGCCGCAGAAGCCTATCCTGAGGGTCCAGCGCATCGCCTCCGGAGGTGGGCAGCGGGGAGGACGGATCCCCCGCTCGACCCGCGCCCAGGCCGCTTCGGGGTCGAACCTGTGGTCTCCGGCTCCCTCTGCTGGCGACATCTTGAATTACAGCGCCGTCGCCGCGTCCTTTCCCGACCGTGGGGTCACCTGTTTCACCACGCGCCCTGCGCTGGCGCAGGATCTTTAGTAAATTTGTCCGGTGGCACAACCATCACCACAGCCGAATCTTGGAACATCCCCATCACCTCGGACGTGTCCCTCCGGTCCGTTATGAATCACCCCCCAGCTTCCTCTCCCTGGATAATCTCTTTTTCTAGAAACGTCGCACACATAGGCTTCTAAGTGTGAGTCTTTCGTGTCCGGCTTCCCCTGGGAGGAGGTTTGCCTGTTTGCAGTTTGGGCGGCGGCGGACACAGCCGTGGCGGACGTCCACGCAGGTCTGTGTGTGGGAAGGGGTGGATGCCTGTGTGTCCCTGGGGTCGATGCCTCGCCGTGGAGCCGCGAGGTGTGGTGTGGCAGCGGGTCTGTCCACTGTCTTCTGGGGCTTCCAGGCTTTTCCCCAAAGTGGCAGCACCGTGTTGCCGTCCCACCAGCTGTGTATGAGGCGTGACTTGCTCCACGGCTCTCACTGGGGAAACTTCTGAATGAGGGGATTCCCCGTGGCAGGACCCTCGTCCTTCTCAGAAGCGTCTCCTGGTGGCCAGCTGGTCCTCACCGGGCCCCGGGCTCCCTGCTGCAAGCCGGAGCTTCGCTTCTGCCCGTCCGCTGACACTGGACGCCGGTGGGTTTGGGATGTCCCGGCCCTGCGTCCCTGCGGTGGGTGAGGACCTCTCCTTCCCGGGGCTCCCTCTGCCTATCCATCTTTCCGGTGTCACTGTCTACTGATACTTTTTTTAAAACGTCCCTCCAGGGGCGCCTGGATGGCTCAGTGGGTTAAAGCCTCTGCCTTTGGCACGGGTCATGATCCCGGGGTCCTGGGATCGAGCCCCACATCGGGCTCTCTGCTCAGCGGGGAGCCTGCTTCCCTTCCTCTCTCTCTGCCTGCCTCTCTGCCTACCTGTGATCTCTGTCTGTCAAATAAATAAATAAAATCTTTAAAAAAAAAAAAAGTCCCTCCAAAGAACTGCACGGATGCATTGCTTCTAAGCACAAAACAGACCCAAAGATTTCAAACGGAAAATGACCGTCCCGGCCTCTGTGTCCTCGGGGGGGCTCCCTGGCCTCAGCCGCTCATGCCACAGTCGTGGTTCTCCAGCTGGCGGGCACCACGATGGCCTGGGGGGTTGTTGAAGCACAGACCACTGCGCTCCAGCCCCCAGAGCTCCTGATGTAGGGGGTCTGCCATAGGGCCAGGAACCCACATTTTTAGGACGCTCCTTGGAGACGCCGAGCGGCAGGTGCAGAGACCAGTGGAGAGCCCCGCTCTCCGAGGCTTGGCCACGAGGGCCCGAGGAGCTCCACGTGGTGATGGCTTTGCTCCGTCACACCGAACCCTGTCTCCCCGACCGCCTCCCTCCCTTACCATCGAGTTTAGTTACGTGGACCGTGGACCATGGGCACTGATGTTCCCGTGACCATAAACACCGTGACCCGTAAACACCGCCGTGTTTTGGGCTCTACAGTTCAGGGGGCTGTAGCGATGTGCTGACGGAACCGGGGACATGGGCGTCTCATTTTCTTTGAGTTGATTAAAGTTTAGGGGCGCCTGGGTGGCTCAGTCCTTAAGCGTCTGCCTTCACCTCAGGTCATGATCTCAGGATCCTGGGATGGAGCCCTGCATGGGGCTCCCTGCCCAGCAGGAAGCCTGCTTCTCCCTCTCCCACTCCCCTTGCTTGTGTTCCCTCTCTCACTGTCTCTGTTTGTCAAATAAAGAAAATCTAAAATAAATAAATAAACAAATTAATTTTAAAAGTTTATATTTTATTTTTTTTTAATATTTTATTTCTTTATTTGACAGAGAGAGATCCCCAGCAGGCAGAGAGGCAGGCAGAGAGAGAGAGGAGGAAGCAGGCTCCCCGCTGAGCAGAGAGCCCGATGCAGGGCTCGATTCCAGGACCCTGAGATCATGACCTGAGCTGAAGGCAGAGGCTTAACCCACTGAGCCACCCTGGCGCTCCAAAAGTTTAGATTTTAAAAAGGACCCTGAATTAGGGTGGCTCAGGGTCCCGGCATGCCCGGCAGGGTGTACGGGGCCAACCAGGACCAGGCGGTCACCCCAAACATATAGGAAAATGTTTCCGTTTGGAACAGTTCGGGTATGCAATTCTAACTGTCTGCCGGTGGGTTTCATGACATCTGAACGCAGATCAAGGATTTGTAGAGACGATTAAGTGTCTGAATCGAGTGTGTGATGCACTGGGGATTTCAAAGACTTTGTACCCAAAAAAAGGGTAAAATACTCACGAGTATTTTTTCATACTGATTATGTTTGAAAGGAAACTATTTCAGACCAATTGGGTGAAATATACTGTTAAAGTTAATTTTACTCTTTTCTTTTTTTGTTTAAAATTTTTTTTTAAAGATTTTTATTTATTTATTTATTTGACAGACAGAGATCACAAGCAGGCAGAGAGGCAGGCGGGAGGTGGGGGGTAAGCAGGCTCCCTGCCGAGCAGAGAGCCTGATGCGGGGCTCGATCCCAGGACTCTGGGATTGTGACCTGAGCTGAAGGCAGGGGCTTTAACCCACTGAGCCACCCAGGCGCCCCTACTTTTTTCTTTTAAAAAAGTGTGTCTAGAAAAAAATTTTGAAAGATTTTCCTTATTCCCATTAGAGGTAGATGGAGAGAGAGCGAGAGCAGGAGCAGGCGGGGAGAGAGACAAGCGGTCTTTGCACTGAGCACAGAGCCCCACAATGGGCTCGATCCCGGGACCCTGAGATCCTGACCTGAGCCGAAACCAAGAGCCACGTGCTGAACCCAGAGCCAGCCAGGCACCCCTAGGGGATTTTACGTTGCATGTGTAGCTCACAGCGCACTTTCCTGGGACGCCGCTGCTCCAGGGGGCAGATTTCCAGCCTCCTCTTCCTCTGTTTTGCTCATGATCGGTTTCATAAGAAACTCGTTGAGCTGTAATTCCCACACCGTGCAATTGACCTAGTTAGCCTAAAATTCAGTATTTTTTTTAGTACATTCGCAGGGTTGTGCAACACACCACACCACCATCCACTCTAGAACATTCCCTCACCCCAAAAAGAAACCTGTCTCCATCAGTAGTCACCAACCCCCTGAGCCCCGGCCCCCACAAGCCCCTCCCACCCGCGGAGGAGCCTGGTCTGGGCGTGTCACACGTGTGGACTCACACCCCGTGTGGCCTCCTGTGTCTGGTCCCCTCCCTGCGCGTCGCGGGCTCGGGGTCCCTCCCGGGGCCGCGCGGGGGCCTCCCCCTGCTCCTGGGCAGGGACGTTCTCCTTCACCACTTCACAGACACGTGGGGGCTCACTTCAGGGTTCAGTTGCCTTTTTCTTCCTTTTTCCTTCTCCTGACAATATAATCCTTTAAAAAAAAAGATTTTATTTATTTATTTGACAGAGAGAGACAGCGAGAGAGAGAGAGAGAGAACACAGGCAGGGGGAGTGGTACGGGGAGAAGCAGATCCACGGAGCCGAGAGCCTGATGCAGGGCTCAATCCCAGGACCCCCGGATCTTGATCTGAGCTGAAGGCAGAGGCTTAGCCATCTGAGCCCCCCGGGCGCCCGTCCTTACAATATAGTCTTAAGAAACAGCCATTTTTCTTTTTTAAAGATTTTATTTATTTATTTGACAGAGATCACAAGCAGGCAGAGAGGCAGGCGGAGAGAGGGGGAAGCAGGTTCCCCGCTGAGCAGAGAGCCCGATGCAGGGCTCGATCCCAGGACCCTGAGACCATGACCTGAGCCAAAGCAGAGGCTTAACCCACTGAGCCACCCAGGTGTCCCCCATTTTTTTAATGGCTTCTAATTCATCGTTCTTCATTTTGTGGATGGTCCCATGGCCTAAGGGTTGCCCGGATTTCAAGCGGGTTTCTCTGCTTTTCCGACACCCCAGCATTCTTCTGAGCACCTGCTGGCTGGCAGGCAGGACTGGAGGGTCCAGGCTCCTGTTCCTCTGCCACCCCAGCCCTGGGACCCTCTCTGTAAACATACAGATTTCTGAGCCCCAGCCCAGCAGATGGGGGAGCAGGGGAAATTAGGGATTCTTCGGAGAGTGAGGGTCTTTTTAGAAAGCTTCCTGCTGGGAGAGGGTGGCCTGAGAGCCCGGAGGGAGGGGGAGTGAATATAAAGGGTGTTCTGGGAGACCCTTGTGGTGTCCCGAGTGTTCTGGATCTTGGCTGTGGCTGCATGAAGCTACCTGGTTCGGTAAGTGTATGGAGCTTACACACACACACACACGCACACTCACACACACACACACACACACACACACACTGGAAGGGTCGCATCAATGTCAATACCCTGGCTGGGACGCTGAACTCTACTTTTGCAAAATGTGACCACTAGAGAGAAAGTGAACACGCTTCCGTACAACTGCAGGTGAATCGCCATTCTCCCCGTACAACCTTCAGGCAAAAAGAGACACACTACGGGGATCCATGGTGCCGCCATGGGCGTGCCCATACCCCGGAGAGGCTGGAGCTGTGGGCTGCAGCTTCGGAGCAGCGACCTTGTGCAGTGAAATGAATGACTTTCCCTGCTCTCATCCTACCAGCCCTACAGAAAAAAAGGTGAGGCTAGCATTGGGCATGAAAAAGAAAAAGGAGTGGGTCCAGGTGACTCGGAGAAATGGCTTTCTTCGGGACCTGCGGTTTTCAACGGCAGAGAAACCATTCTAAAATTCCTGGAAGGAAAACCTTTTATTTTCTTGAAAACCAGCAGTGAAGCCAAGGACAGGCCAAAAAATGGAAGAAAACGGTTGCAAACAATTAGAATCGCTTCTCCCTTTTTCTCTGACCGTTCACTGGCTAGCTACATGCTTGTGCGTGTGTGCATGTGTGTGTGCACGTGCGTGTGTATACACACACAAATTAGGGGCAGCCCCCTCTTAACTCTGCGCTTACATTGCAACCTGTGCCCCTTTATCCTGAAATGCTTCTGCGGGAAGTTTTGAGGGTGAGGGGCGCCCTCTTGTGGTCACACTTTTTCTCCGCAGAAAGACTTTCTTCTGGGTTCTAGATACAATCACTTTGTCGGTCTGTGTTTTGCCAGTATTTTCTCCTTGTTGCCGCTTGCCTCCTCGTTTGCTTCGGAGCGTTGTTCAAAGCGCAAATACTTAAAATGCTAACGACCCCCTTGATCTTTTCTTTGTGTGTGTTTGTCACATTTCGGGGACTACCTTAGAGGTATCGGCCGGGCCCCAGATCACGAGGATTTCCCTTCTGGGTTTTCTTGGAGATGTTTCGAGTTCCTGAGTTTCCACTCCTGCTCTCAGGTCTACGCTTGGCTGAGAAGCGATTGCACGCACTGTATTACCGCGAACTCACCGATTGTGAGTAGACAGGCCCGTTCTTAAAAGGAAGCCCTGGAAGAATTTTCAAGTCGCCTTAAATGGAGCCTGTTAATTTAACGCAGTTGTAACCAGCTGTCCCCCGCACATCTCAGCTGCCAGTGTAGCCCATTGGAGCTTCTCCAGTCCCTGAGATGGCGGCTCACAGCCAGGAGCTGCCCACAGAGTCCCCAGGCCTGCCCCAGCCCCCAACCCCCAGCAGAAGCATCCAGCCTGGAATCTGGAAAAGGCTGGGGCTGGTCCCCAAAAGAGGGAGCTGGGAATGTGGGGAGGGTGTGGGGAGGGTGGGGGCTTCCCTGGGAGAGATGGTGATGTAGGAACAACATTAGGGTTCGAAGCCAAGGGCCTCAAAAGAATTCTTGAGACTTTTGGGTGTAAAAAGGTGGTTTTATTAAAGCACAGGACACGACCCGAGGGCAGAAAGCACAGCACAGGGGTCATGAGGAGGGCCCCATGAGAGGGGGTTAGGGAGAGCATCAGTCTCTAAGGAATTTTGGAAGCCAGGTTTCCAGGTCCCTGAGGGGGCTGTTGTTGGGAAAGGGTCATTTACTGTCTAGTGAGACCTTAGTCATGAGACCCTTCAGATGCGTATGGATGGGCCATACGCTTGGGGGGTGATTGCCAACACATACGGGGGATTTAAAGATAAAGGAAGTTTCCAAAGGAAAAAAAATTAAAACATTTATTTGACAGAGAGAGCGAGAGCGAGAGAGAGCACAAACAGGGGGAGGAGAGGGAAAGGGAGAAGCGGGCTCCCCGCCCAGCACGGAGCTCTGTGTGGGTTCCGTCGCCCTGGGATCATCACCTGAGCTGAAGGCAGCCCCTCCTGTGCCCCTGAGGAAGCAGACTTGCGGGATCCTGGGGTCAGGCTAGGACTACCGCCTGCTCTTAGCAGAGTGTCAAGGTTGAGGCAGTCGTGTCCCTGGAGGAGTGTCACTGTTTCAAGGGCTTGGCAAGGGGCTTAGAGAGCAAGGAATCTGGTCATTGTTGTTCTGCCTTTGTTTCCCACCCCAGTGGGAGCCGGAGAGTGGCGCAGGGCCCAGGCGCAGCAGAAGGCGTGGGCGCTGCCCTCCCTCCCATGTGCACTGGGGCATGTTCTTGTGTTTATTACCCGCGCTCTTCATGGACGCGGTTACCGTGTCTGTCCCCGCAGCGGTGACCTCAGACGGGGGTCACCGTGTCTGTCCCCCAGCAGCGACCTCAGATGCGGTTGCCGTGTCTCTCCCCTCAGTGGCGACCTCAGACACGGTCACTGTATCTCTCCCCCTCCCCCCGCGGCGACCTCGGACGGGGTCACCGTGTCTGTCCCCCAGCAGCGACCTCAGACGGGCGCGGGCAGGGATCGTCGTGTCCGCTCTGCACTTGCCCCGGCGCAGGGGCGGGACGGACGCCTCCCGGCACCCGCTGGGGCAGCCGCGAGCTGTCCTCGAGGCCGCCCCGACGACCCGACACCCGCGGCGCATGCGGGACGAGGCCGCGCCCGCCGGGAAGAAATCGGCGCGCAGAGAAATGCACAGAGCAGGACCCAGCTCTGGGGAAACCGGAGGCGCCCCCGGAGAAAAGGCGCAGCGGCGCCGACGCATCCTCACAGCCGCACGCCGGAGCCGAAAGTGCGGGGAAACGAGCGTTCACGATACTGCGGGAAGGTTCAGTGGCCACGCCCCGACCACGCCCCTGGGCCGGGTTCCGGGGGAGGGAGGCGGGCCCAGTCTTAACCACGCCCCAAGTGTCATTCTGGCTTCAGACCTGCCCGAAGGGGGCGGATCCAGGGACTGGACCCAGTCGCGTTCCAGAGGGCGGGGGGAACTACCATCTCTCTGCTCGCCGATTGGAGGATGCATCTCTCCCCGCCCATCACTGAGGCTCCACCAATCCCGATACCCACTTGCTTCCTTTTCCGCTCCCGGCAGCCTTGGAACCGGTAGCGGAAGCGTCGGCCGGGCCGCGGGAAGGGGTGGCTGTTGCCCTTCGCCCGGGACGTCCGCCTTTCCCAGGGGTCCACGGCGGGGCCCGGCCCCGTGCCTGCTCGACAGCCGAGGCTGGGTAAAAGGGCGAGCCCAGCCCGGTTGGAGGGCCCTGGGACGGGGCGGGGCGCTCCCCGGCCCCCGGGACGCTGGGGCCCGGCCAGGCTGCGGGAAGGGCGGGTACGGGGGCTGCAGCCCGGCCTCGGGGGTTCGCAGCGGTCCCTGCGTCCGGCAGGCTGACGAGTGCTGCGTCAGGCGCCGGTTGCTGTCGGTACGTCCGCGCGCGATCGCGGGCATCGTCGTGTTCCAGTCCTGGAGCCCTGACTTCGGTAGCGGGGGGACGCGCGCTCGTGACCGGGGCTTCGGCCAAGTGAAGGTCGGACGAGCCAGGGCCTCCCACCCGAGGACGACGCCACCCCCGGCGACGTTTGACAGCGTGGGAAGACACTGCGGGGCTGACCCCTGGCTTACAGGGGTGCTGCTGGCGCGGGGGGGTGCGGGCTGGGGCTCAGCGCGGTCCCCGGAGACGCTGTGTGCGCGCGTCCTGTTGGTGGGAGTACTGTGTCTCCTGGAGAAAGGGTTGTGCAGATCCGGGTCATTTCCTGGGTCTCAAGGAGGCAGCCAGACTGTTAGTGCAGTCGCTGTTCCACGAAATAATTTTCAAACACAAGTGCGGAGGTGGTACGTGGTTTTAACAGGTACTGTGTTTGCTACAGGTGTTTGTACAGATAACCTGCATAGAAAGCAAACCAGGAACAGTACTGGTGTTCCCCGGCCTCCCTGCCGGGAACCATTCCTATTTTTTTTCTTTTTAATATTTTATTTATATTTATATTCTATTAAATTATATTAAATATATATTTATATTTTTATATTTATGTATTTTTAAATATTTATTTACTTGAAAGAGAGATCACAAGTAGGCAGAGAGGCAGGCAGAGAGAGAGGGGAAGCAGGCTCGGCGCTGAGCAGAGCTGGACGCGGGCCTGGATCCTGAGCCGAAGGCGGAGGCTTAACCCTCTGAGCCAGCCAGGCGCGCCGGGAGGGAGCCATTCTAATTCGGCATGTACCCACCCTTTTAGTCCATGTTTGTGTAGGGTCATTTTTTTCCCTGCGTGTGTGTATGTGCCCCTATACAGGGTAATTTTTTTTTTTTATTTTTCTTAACTACTATAATGGAATCCTATATCCATCATCAGCTTTTTTTCATTTCCTTCAATGGGATTTTTCGGATTTAGTGTTTTTTGTTTTTTAGTTTAAATTCAGTTAGTTAACAGATAGTGTATGACTAGTTTCAGAGGTGGAGGTCAAGGATTCTTCCGTCTCCTACAATACCCAGTGAGCCCTCCTTAATGTCCATCCGATTTAGTGTTGATAATACATCAGGGTTTCTCAAACTCATTGCCTCTCTGGCCCCCGCCCTCCAGATACCAGTAGCAGTCCCACTGGTGACAACCAGAATTGTCTCCAGATGTTGCCAGTGTCCCTGGAGGGCAAACTCACACGAGGTCGAGTCCCAGCCGTGCACGGAGGTGTGGTTAGGTCCTTACCCCTGCCCTATGCACGACATGACTTATTTAACTGTTGTCTTGGTGGTGGTGTTTCAGTCTGTTTTTTCAGCATTTTGCTTTTGCTCATAACTGCCCGTCCTTGCTCCGGAATCCTGCCAGAGGGGTCCAGGCAAGGAACGGACCAGTTTGGCGACTCTAATTGGGAAGCTGCATGCTTACAAGTCTCGATTTCTCTGGAACGCTCACGTGACTTGAGTAGCCGTTTGAGAATATTCCTCTTGAGAACAGTGGGGCAAAGTGCAGCCCCACATGGTGTCGTGTGAAAACCAGGACTCCTTATCCACCAGTCGGGCCCCTGCAAAGCCACTCAAACCCCCAGTTGTTTGTATGGATTTTCAGAGTGTGGCACACACGACTCCGTGTTCTTTCAGCCCTAGGACACGATTAGTGTGTACATTGTAAATTCAGTGTCAACTGCCAGACTGTCCTTGGAGCGGCCTGCAGGGCCTGGGAAGAGCTGTTTTACCCGATGTTGGCCAAGACTTGGAAGTACCGTCACTCTCGACTTCATGGTCACCTGGAAGGGTTGACTCAGTGGTCACTGGGGTGGCTGTTTGAATTATTCACTGAAGCCCCTGTCTCTTTGGAAGCTGCCTTCTTTGGCAAGATTCCCTGGCCGGGTTTTGCAGAACTCACTTGTCAAGATTTGCTGCTTCTGTCATTTTTGGGCACGCTTATTTTTTCCAGTGATTTCTCAGAATTCATTCTTGCAAGTCTCTGTGTTCCCTGCAAGCTGTGATTTTTGTGGTGTTTTCTTTCAGCAGTGTGTGCTGTCCCACGTGGTAGCCACAGGAGGCCATTTCAAAAAATGGCATTTTTATTTCAAGAGTTCAGTGTATTTTTTTTTTTAACGGCTTTACTGAAATATGAAGTGTAACATTCAGTGGCTTTTAGCATTCACAGAATTCCACAACCATGGCCACAACTTTAGAATATTTTCATCACTTCCAAAAGAAGCTCTGTACCCTTTAGCTACTTCCACCCTCTCTCCCTGTCCCCCAACCCCAGCCCTAAGCGACTACGCATCTATTTTCTGTGCAGAGATTTCCCTCTTTGGGATATTTTGTGTGAAGAGTCATACAATACGTGATCTTCTGTGATCGGCTTCTTTCATAAGCTTTTCAAGGTTTATCCACACTGTAGCATGGATCAGTGTTTTTTTTTTTTTTTTCTTTTTTAGACTGCATGACAGGGCGCCTGGGTGGCTCAGTCGGTGAAGCATCTGCCTTCGGCTCAGGTCCTGGGCTCGAGTCCTGCGTCAGCCTCCCTGCTCAGTGGGAAATCTGCTGCTCCCTTTCCCTCTGCCCTCCCCGCTTGTGCTCCCCTCCCTGCTCAGGCTTCTCTCGCTGTCTCTCTCAAAGAAATAAATAAAGTATTAAAAAAAAAATACTGGATGATATTCCAGGGCATGGTTGGACCATATTTTTTTCATGCCCTCACCTGCCAGTGGACATGCTGACTGCTACCTTTTGGCTGTTGTGAGCAATGCTACTGCGAACATTTGTGTACAAGTATCCTTCTGAGCTTTCAGTTCCTTTGTTAGATGCTGTTGACGAAGCAGCAGGACCGGAATGGAGTCGCTTGTGCCAAGCCCACGTCATCAAACGGGCGTAACAGCTGACAGAACCACAGTTCAGCCTCACCCAGGAACGCAAGCTCCACCCGGCAGCTGGGAGTCTCCTGGCTGAGTGAACTTTCTGATAGGCCCTGGAAGGCGACCTTACCTGAAACCAGATCCACTCTGCTAGTAACTTCTTGTGTCTCTTCCCTTTTCCATGAAAACCTCCCATTTTGTACAGCTCTCCAGAGCCCCTTTCTATTTGCTAAGATGACAGGTTGCCTCATTCAGGAGTCATTAAATAAGGCCAATAAAAGCTTTAAAACTTACACAGATAACTTGTGTTTTTCAACAATACCTAGGAGTGGAATGTCTGGGTCATCTGGAAACTGTTTCTTTGTATGAGGAGCCGCAGGTCCCTGTTTCCCAGAGCTGTACTGTTTCTCATTCGCACTAACAGTGAAGATTCTGATTTTCCATATCATTGTGGATACTTGTTACTTTTTTATTCTAACCATCCTAATGGATGGCAAAGTGATATATCTACGTGTGGGTTTCTTTTTTAAAGATTTTATTTACTTACTTGAGAGAGAAGAGAGAGATCACAGAGGGAGAGGGAGAAGCCAACTCCCATTTGAGCAGGGAGCCCATTGTGGGGCTTGATCCTAGGACCCTGAGATCATGACCTGAGCTGAAGGCAGAGGACCAACTGTCTGAGCCACCCAGGTGTCCTCTCTTTGTGGTTTTCCTGGTGGCTGATGATGTACAGCATCTTTTCATGTGCTGATGGGCCCTCTGTATATCCTGGGAGAAATGTCATTCACATCCTTTGCCTCTTCTGATTGGATGACTTATCTTTCTATTACTAATTGTGGGAGTTCTTTATGTATATTAGAAATAATTCCCTTGTCAGGAATATAATTTGCAAATATTTGCTTCTGGTCTGTGGATTGTCTTTTCGCTTTCTTGAATATGTAAACCTATCCCCAGGCCTGCCCCCAGCCTCTCCTCCAGCACTGTGCGCCAGCCCCCCAGGCACCAGACGCATCCTGCCTAGAACCAGGAAGAGGCTGGGGCTGGTCCTCAGAGGGGGAAGTGGGGAATGTGTAGGGGGAGGGAGGCTATGGTAGGGGCTTCCCTGGGAGTGAAGGGACTCACAGCTGTGTGAGACCAGGGGGAGGCCGCCGAAGGGATGGGCCCTCACAGTCCCTGCCTGTTCACATTGGGATATATTATTTATTACATATGCTATTTCTTAATACGGTTTTTTGGTGGTTGTTGCTCCCCACTGGAATCTAAGAAGGATGAAGGCAAGGATTTCTGTGGCCATTTACTCTGTGCCCCAGTGCAGAGAACAGTCTGGGTCATAGAAAATGCTTAATGAGAACAGTTGACCCTTGAACAACCTGGGTTTGAACTGTGTAGGTCCGCTTATATGCAGATTTTTTAAATAAACATTGTGCGGAAGTAAAAATGTATTTTCCTTATGATATTAATGTTTTTTCTCTATCTTACTTTATTGTAAGGATACGGTTTATAATCATATAGCATACCAAATATGTGTTCATCGGCCTTTTCTGTTATCAGTAAGGTTTCTGGTCAACAGTGGGCCATAATTAGTTAAATTTTGGGGAAGCCAAAAATGACACATTTTCAACTGGGCAGGACGTCAGAGCCCCTAACCCCCATGTTGCTCAAGGGTCAAGTGTATTTACTAAAGGAATATGTATACTCAATTTTTTTAAAGATTTTATTTATTTATTTGACAAGGAGGTAGAGAGGCAAGCAGAGAGAGAGGGGGAAGCAGGCTCCCCGCTGAGCAGAGAGCCTGATGCGGGGCTGGATCCCAGGACCCTGAGATCATGACCTGAGCTGAAGGCAGAGGCTTAACCCACCGAGCCACCCAGGTGCCCCTGTATACTCATTTTTGAGTAACATTTTCAGTAACAGCGTCGTTAGGAATGGTTCTGCGGGTATTCGGATTGAGAGGGACTTTTTTTTTTTTTTTTTTTAAAGATTATTTATTTATTTATTTGACAGAGAGAGATCACAAGCAGGCAGAGAGGCAGGCAGAGAGAGGAGGAAGCAGGCTCCCTGCTCGCAGGCTCCCTGCTGAGCAGAGAGCCCGATGCGGGCCTCGATCCCAGGACCCTGAGATCATGACCTGAGCTGAAGGCAGCGGCTTAACCACTGAGCCACCCAGGTGCCCGAGAGGGACTTTTTATTGGCAATGGATTGCCACCCCAAAATCCATTAACTCTAAAAGGATACCTCCGTGGTGGTTTGGGCAGATTGGCGTATTGTACTATTTATTAAGAAAAGTTAATTGCAGGGGCGCCTGGGTGGCTCAGCGGGTTAAGCCTCTGCCTTCAGCTCAGGTTATGATCCCAGGGTCCTGGGATTGATCCCCGCATTGGGCTCTCTGCTCAGCTTCCCCCTCCCACTCTGCCTGCCTCTCTGCCTACTTGTGATCTCTCTCTCTCTAATCAATAAATAAAATCTTTCTTTTAAAAAGTAAAAAAAATAAAGAGGAAAAGTTAATTGCAGAAATAGTGTGTATGAAATAATCTCACTTGCATTTAAAAACAATCAAAAGGCCACGGGAATAGTTCTCAAGACGAGTCACCTATTCCTGAGACACGCCCATAGCCACGCCTGGGGAGGAGCCAGGCCACAAGCTACGCCCACAGCGTGGTCTAGCCGCGCCCACGGGCTGTTTGTTTACCCAGACCTAGATGTCAGGATTCGGTCCTGAGCCCCTCAGCGTTCCTGGTGGGCGGGGAGTAGAGTGTTTCCGCCCGTGATTGGAGGACGCGGCCCGGCCCGCCCCGCCCAGCTCTGAGGTTCTGCCTATCCCGATCCCCGGAAGCCTCTCTCCTTTGGACCCCGGAGCCGGAAGTGACGGCGGCCGCTCGAGGCTCCGGTGTCCCGCGGCCACGGGCTCGGGCGCGCGGGCGGTCCCGGCAGAGCCCGGTCGGAGGCTGGGGCGGGCTTTCATGGCACCGGGACGGGTCTTTTTGGCGGCGAGCCCGGCGCAGCCCCGCGGAGGAGGCGCGGGAGGCCGGGGGCTCTCGGCCCGGGCGGGTGCGTCCCTTGCGCGTCCGCGTACCGGCCCGGGCGCAGGGGACCGCGGAGAAGACGTGGCGGCCGCCGAAGTCCCGGCGACCCGCAGGCGCCTCCGCCGGAACCGGAAAGCGCTTCAGACGGGAGGGGAGCAGCGGGAGCGGGGCCGTTTCCGGGGCGTGCTCAGCCGAGCCCCGCGGAGGCCGGTGCGGGGCGAGGGTCCGGGGCTGGGGACGCGCTCGGGGCCCCGTGTCCTATGGGCCTGGCCGAGCCCGAACGCTGTGGGGGAGACGAGGCATAGCGCGGAGCCCGCGGGGCGCGCCGTGCGACCCCGGCGTGGAGGCTCTCGGTTAGGCAGGGAGCCTGATGCGGGACTCGATCCCGATCCCGGGACCCTGGGAGAAGGCAGATGCTGAACCGACTGAGCCCGCCAGGCCCCTCAATAGACTTTATTTTTTAGAGTGGTTTTAGATTTCTAGAAAATTCGATCAGAAAGTACTGCTTTCCCACCCGCCCTCCCCTGCCTTCCCTCTGTCGTGAACATCCGCACTCCCGGTAGCTCGTTCCCAGGGGTGCCGAGCCGATACCGATAGGTTATTAACTGAAGCCCTGTGGACGTTTGGGTTCGGGCAGATGGGTGACGTGTCTCCACCACTGCTGTATCCGAGTGGTTTGCCCTCCACGTCCCCGCCCTCCGCCTGTCCACGTGTCCCTTCCTTCCCATGAGCCCCACGGCCACCAATCTTCGTGCGGTCTCCCTAGTTTCGCAGAGCTGGGATCGTAGGATTGGCCTTTCTTAGTCGCATGCGCTTCAGATTCCTGCGTGTCTTTTCATGGCTTGGTAGTTTGTTCCTTTTCGGGGCCGAATAATATTCCCCGACCCGCCCGTCCCACAGTTCTTTATCCATGCACCTAGCAAGGGGCGTCTCGACCGTTCCAGGGTTTGGCAGCGAGGCACAAAGCTGCGGTCTGCGGCCCTGTGCGAGGCTTCTGTGCGGACACGCGCTCCGCTCCTTTGGTGAGGAGCACGAGGGCAGGGTCTCGGGGGAAGAGCCTGTCGGGTCCTCTGGGAAGTCATGGGAGTGACTGCGGAGTGGCTGACCAGCTTAGGCTTGTCTCCTCCTCCTCGCTGGCGCTTGGGGACGCTGGCATCTGGATGGGGGGCTGGTGGCTCTTTGTTGCTTTCATCCCCGTCCCTGACGGCATGGGAGGGGGGGCATCTCTCTGTGTGTCTTTCGCCTTCCTGCGTCTTGGGGGAGGAGTCTGTTCGGATCCTCTGCCTGCTGATGGAGTCCGTTTTCCTGTTGCTGACCCTTAAGGATTCTCCGTGTGTTTTTAGTCCGCGTCCCGTATCAGCAGGTACATCTGGTGTGCATTCCCTCCAGCCTCCGGCCTGCCTTTCCTCTCTCCACCAGTGCCCATCCCACAGACCTGGAGGTTTTGAGTGAATTCGGGCCTTCAGTTCTGTCTCCTGGACCGTGGGGGCGGGGGCAGGTGCAGGAGGCCCGGCTGGGCTGCTGGGGCGGGGGCAGGGCTTGGATCGCACTGGGGGCGCAGCTGGCAGTCGGCTTTTCAGGGGGTCTGTGTAAGTGGGGAAGGCAGGGCAGGCTGGAGGGGCAAGGGAGTCAGCTAGGGGTTCTGGGTCGGCAGACGCAGGGTCTGAGCACGGGAAGGCCCACGGACCGGGGTGGCGTGCAGCAAGGGGAGCTCAGCCCTCCCTCGGATCCAGGGCTCCCGGGGCCACACTCCCTCTGAAGCTCCAGGGGGGTCCTTCCTGCCCCTCCTCGCTCCTGGGTCTGATAAGGACAGGGGGCACCAGATAGAGACCCGCCCTCTCCAGGGTGATGTCCTCCTTACCGGTGACCTCTGCAGAGACTCTGGTTCCGGGGAAGGTCACGGGCTCACACAGCAGAAGCTTAGCAGGTGCACCTCCCGTTTCACACCGCGGAGGGGAGACCCTTGCCGGTGATGACGAGGGGGGCAGGCATGGAGGACGGAGCACGGGGCCCTCCCTGTCGGGGACGGTGGGACCCTGGATGTTGCAGGTTTGGGGGTGGGATTCCGGGCCAGAGGGAGGAGTGGAGGGGACGGGGAGGGTATGTGACAGAGGACAGACAGGAAGTGGGTCAGGCAGCCGGGAGGGGCTGCTCCAGGAGAGCAGCAGAAGCAGGGTTGGGGGAGACTTTGCCGATGGGTCAGGACCAGGTCTCCTGAGCCCCGAGGGTGGCGGCCTTGTGCTCCTGGCAGACCTGAGGCAGGTGAGGGTCCCCGGAATGGAGGCTGGAGGTGGGGGTGGCGTTGAAGCCCCTCCTCGGTCTCCTCCCTTTGTCCTCCCATCAGGGCTCTCCCACAGTCACTTAGGGGGCCTGGGCCCAATTCCCACGTTTGAGGCGAGCAGCTCTCAGCCCGCACGGGTCCGTGTCCTCTTCCCCAGGTTCCATTAATTTATCCCGAACTCAGAGAAGCACGTTTCCCAGTCAGCTCAAGGCTGTGAATCAGCAGCCGCGTGACGAGATGAGCTGCGTAGGGCGAGGTCCCACACAATGGCACTTCTGTCCCCGCGGAGGTGGCTTGGCAGCAGGGGGGAGCATCCTGGCTCCCATGGGGGAAAGCTGTCGAAATAGAAATGC
This sequence comes from Neogale vison, assembly GCF_020171115.1. Taxonomy (NCBI): domain Eukaryota; kingdom Metazoa; phylum Chordata; class Mammalia; order Carnivora; family Mustelidae; genus Neogale; species Neogale vison. The sequence goes on from NC_058096.1 coordinate 222,387,474, forward strand.
CAAAAACCCGTCATCCCGGCTTTTCCTGGAGGCTTCGTTGCATAGTCCTGATTGACTAAGTCTCAGGGCTTTGGTGGCCTCACGACTCCCACCCTGGCCCCCTCCAGGTTGAGGAAAGTTCTGGCAGCCGACCCCATCCTCAGGTGACAGAGGGGCTTTCCAAAAAAGCAGCTCATTAGCGTAACAAGACAACACCGTCAAACTTCTAGGAAATTCCAAGGGCTTTAGGAGCTGTGGGCCACCGGCCACGGACAAGACCACATATATATGAGGGGTATGTTTTGGTCCCCTGACGAATAAAATGCATATATATGTATTTTTTTTTAATTTATTTATTTGACAGAGAAAGATCACAAGGAGGCAGAGAGGCAGGCAGAGAGAGAGAGAGGAGGAAGCAGGCTCTCTGCTGAGCAGAGAGCCGGATGTGCGACTCGATCCCAGGACCCTGAGATCTTGACCTGAGCCGAAGGCAGTGGCTTAATCCACTGAGCCACCCAGGCGCCCCATATATATGTATTTTTAAGTGTATTTATTTTATTTAAGTTCTCTCTATACCCATTGTGGTGCTTGAACTCAGGACCCCAGGACCATGACCTGAGCTGAAGGCAGATGCTTCCCCAACTGAGCCACCAGGCATCCCACAACGCCTGTTTCTTACGAATCAGGATCCCATGCGTGCGTGTGGACTCCCTGATTGGCCGCGCTGCGTTGACCCAGTGTGTGGTCCCGATGGAATTTATTCTTCTCTCTGGCCTTTTGCAACCTGAAGCTCTCGTCGCTTTGATCCTGTCATACCCACACTTGGTAACTGCTGTGGCCCGAAGGTCTGTGTCCCCCCAGATCCCCGTGTTGAATTGTGACCCCCAGGGGGACGGTGTCGGGAGGGTGGGGCCCCAGGAAGGGCATTAACACCTGGTAAGCGATCCCAGAGAGCTCCCTCACCGGCCACCGCACGGCCATGGGCATCAACTAGGAAGCGGACCCTCAGCAGACGAGGCCACCCGAGCCTTGATCTCGGACTCCCAACCTCCCAACAGTCTGTCCGAAGCCCCCCGTCTGCAGCATTCTGTGATAGTGGCCGGAGAGGACTGAGACAGGACCCACCTCTCCGATGGGGAAAGTCCGTGTGCTCGTCTGCCCCACGTGGAGCTGCTGCAGGAGGCAGAGCTGAGCCCGGTGGCCGGATGGACCTGGACTTGCGCCCCCACCTTGCGCCCCCACCTGGGCTGTGCCGCTTGCTCTTGAACCCAAATCCTAGTCTCCCCTTTGCAGGGCGTACGGGCTCAGTTGTGTCCCCCACAATTCCTATGTGGAAGCCCTCACCCCCCAGGACCCTGGAGTGTGGCCTTACTTGGAGAAGGGGTCTGTAGAGAGAGATTACAGTACAACGAGGCAGTTCCTGTGGGCTCTCATCTGATCGGACCGGTGTCCTTAGGAGACAAAGAGGTTAGGGTACACCTTGACTCCCAGGGCAGGGGTGCACAGAGGCATGGGAGGGGCCGTCTGCCAGCCAGTGGGGACCTCCGGAAAACCAGCCCCGTCCACACCTTGGACTCCGGGCCTCCAGAACCATGACACGTGTCTGCTGTTGAAGTTGTTCTGTCCATGGGATTCTGTGTTGGTGGCCCAGGCTGACCACTTGTACTGGCTTATTACGGAAGTTGAAGGTGCCCGCCCGTGCCCGGTTGCCACCCCGTGGCCTCACGGCCGCTCCGCGAGGTGCCTCATTACAAGCCTGGGCTCCACTTTTCACATTAAACCTGCTTCCCCGGGCTGGGGACGGCTCTGAGGTTGGGTCTGATTGGCGGCCGGTAGATCAGTGTTACACACAGAACTCCAGAAAGCACACGCCCCAGAGGGGCCGCAGGACGATGGGGACATCCCGGCGTCGCCACTGTCCAGCCCTGCAGCGATCCGGCTGCTGACGTCCCCAGATGGGTGCCCAGAGCGGGTCCCTGGGCTTGGTGGTGTGGGCGTGTAGGCATCGTCCCGGCACGGGGTGGGGGGTGCTTCGTGGTCACGTCAGGCTGGCTGGACGAAAGCCCCAGGGCCCCGCTGGCTGGTGTCTGACATGCGGAGGGAGTTATTTTTCGGGGGGGGGGGCAATCCCAGAGCCCCACTCCTGAGTTCATTGGCCTCCTGGCCTAGTCAGCAGCCAGTTCACTCTGAGCTAATCTGCCAAATGGGGACGTTGTGATCCCTTCATGGGCTGTGCAAGCCCTGAGTGTGGTGGCCTTGAGGGCTAGGGGGGCCTGGGACCCCCTCTCCCTGCCCGTCCCCGGGCCCTGCCCGCACAGCGCCTTGTGCTTCCGCACGGAGGGAACGCAGGAGATGGACGGTTGCCGGTCACAGGTGAGGGCAAAATCAACCCCTCCTTCCTTGAAAGGACCTTCTTTTCCTCCAAAGATGCAGGTGCCTCCTTCCGAGGCCTGGAGATGGGCAGCCAGCCAGGGCTGGGCCCCACTTCCCTCCCGTCTTGGAGCCGCACGGCAGTGGAAGGACTGCTCTGCCCGGACATGGAGGGTCTCGCTCAGTCTTGTCCCTGCCCACGTGCTGGGCCACGTCCTGGTGGGGAACCCAGACGGGAGCCCAGGGGCCTCCATGGCTGGAGCGTTGCCTCGAGGCCCCCAGTGTCCTCGGCCCCTGGGGGACCCAGACAGGTCTGGATGCAGCTGGTCGAGCCCCTGGCTGAGGCAGAGTGCCACATTCGGTTTCCTAGCAGGTGTCAGAGCAAGCTTTATTCATTTTATTTTTTAAAATATTTTATGCCTGTATTATCAGAGAGAGCATGCACATGGGCCAGGGAGAAGGGGCACAGGGAGAGGGAATCCCCAGCAGACTCCATGCCACATGGGGCTCGATCTCACATCCCTGAGACCGTGACCTGAGCTGAGATCAAGAGCCACTCAGGCGCCCAGAGCCTAGAGAGACCACGCAGGGAAGGCTCTGAGGCCCGTGGGGTGTGGCAGGACTGGGTGTCCTCCCCGGAACCCCCCCCCCGGTGGAGTTGCTGGGCTCTTTCCAGGCAGCCTCTCCATAGGAGAGCGTAGGAGATCCGCAGGAACCCAGCACCGCCTGGTAAGGCCGTCCTCGCCCCATGTCACCCAGACCACGGTCTCTCCGCGCTGGTACTGCCCACACCAATGCCAGCAGCCCCCCAGGAGCGACAACCACGAGTGTCTCCTGGGGCCAGGCTTACCCCGTGAGAACAGCTGCCACGATTCTCACAGGCAGGGGCCAGGGTGAGGAGCTCAGGGGCGATAGCCCAGGGTCCTGTCCTTAGGGAAGCACAGGGCACAGCGTCCTCCTGACGCTGGGGCCCCGTGTGAACCACGAGCTGTGTCCGTATGGGCGTGGCCCCTCCCTGCCGCTCCAAAGTCAGACTTGCCCTTACCTGGTCCCTGGAATCCAGGGTTTCAGCCCCAGGTTGGGGAAGGATGTGGGATTTCTTGCCGTGGCCTCCCATATCCCACATCTTCCCACAGGATCGGGGCACCAGTGCCTCTGACCTCCCGGGGTCTCCGAGAAGAGCAGAGGACATGGGGGAGGAACTGTCCGTGGCGCCCGGGCAGGTGAGCACTCCTGGACTGCACGCACCGGCCAGGCTCTTTGCTGTCCCCACTTAGGAAGACACCTGTCCTGTTGGATCAGGGCTCCCCCATCTGACCTCCCTCTGTCACCTCCCTAAAAGCCCATCTGCAAATAGAGCCATGCTGGGGTCGGGACTTGAATAAGGGAATGTCGTCACTCCGTCTCTGACTTCTATGCAGAAAGAACCGTTTCCCGAAGGGCCGCACCGTTTATACACTCACAGCAGCCGTGTGCAATGTGCTCCAGCCTCTCCGTGTCCTGGTCAGCACTTGTTATCATCAGTCTTTTTGATAATACCCTTCCCAGGGGGTGTGAAGGAGTGTGTTATAATTTTGCATTTCCCTAATGAAAAATGGTGAGCGTTTCTTCATCTGCTTATTAGCAATTTGTATGTCTTCTGAGGAGACATATCTATTAACATCTAGTGCCCATTTTTCATTTATTTTGGTCTTTTTATTTTTAAAAAGTTTTTGAAGATTCATTTGAGAGAGAGAGAGAGAAAGCACATGAGCTGAGGGAGGGGCAGAGGGAGAGAATCTCAGGCAGACGCCCTGCTGAGCGTGGAGCCCGACATAGGGCTGGACCCCACGACCCTGAGATCATGACCTGAGCCGAAACCAAGAGTTGGACACCCAACTGACCGGACCGTCCATGCACCCCTGTTTGGGTCTTTTTATTGTTAAGTGTTGTTACTTTTTTCTAAGACCATAAGTATATATTTTTTGGTCCACTTTATTTTAGAGTGGAAGAAACAACTTAAAATCAAGGAGGCAGGGGCGCCTGGCTGGCTCAGGCAGTAGAGCTTGGGACTCTTGATCTCGGGGTCACGAGTTTGAGACCCATGTTGGGTGCAGAGTTTGCTTAGGAAAGAAAAAGTCAAGGAGCCAACTTCTAAACAGGATATTCTTGGAAAAAAGTTGTTCGGTGGCGTGCAAATGGTAAGATTCACCTTGGGTCAGGTCCTTGTCCTTTGCTGTTGGAGAAGTCAGTACCAGAAGTTAGGAGAGAAGCCAAGGAGCAGGAGAGACGTGTGAGAAACATGGCTTTGTTCAAGAGGTGTCGAATCTCAGGAGAAAGTCTGTGAAAAGCATGAACTGGGAGGAAACAAACACAAACATTTCCAGTCAGAGGCCAGCTGGCAACTCCTTCTGGCTTGCTGCTGCATGTTTTCTGGGGTACAGCCCCAGAAAACTTGGCTGTGTCCCGCACCCTGAGATCAGCCACAGACAGTCCACGCGGACAGACCTGGCTGTGTCCCAACACAACTTGGACCAAAGCGGGCTGTGGGTCGGATTTGGCCTGCAGGCCAGCCTTTGACCTAACGCAGAGGTCTTTTTCCGAGTTCGCCACAAGCGAGCATCTCCACAACATTCCTTGGACTGAATGAATCTTCGGAAGAGAAATCAGGAGTAAACAGTGACCCCAAGGCCACGCCCTGGGATAGTCAGGAATGTGTTGATTCCTCCTGGTGAACCACCCACACACCCAGGGTTGGGGAGCTTTGCCCCAGGGCACAGGCAGGGTTCAGGCCCCCGGTGCCCCAGCAACAGCTGGGTGGGGGCCCCGCAACCACCATTCCTCCCTCGTCAGCAGGTGCCGCGGGGGCCCGTGGGGCATGGGGAGCCCCTGAAGGAGCCCGGATCTCTTGAGAGCCGGTCACCACACACCCCTCGGCACAAACGTGCTCAGGGGACTGAGCCACCAGGCAGCCCCGTTTTCCACTTTTAATGCCACATCCTGCATTGACCCCACTCTCTCTGTGCTGAGGCCACAAGGCTGTCCCATTGTGGTCTCATCCGTTGTTGTGCACAGAGTCCTGGTCCACAGGAGTACACAGGCATTGTGAGACACCATCTGTTCTCATCGTCTCCCTCGGACTCATTGGTGAGCGAGGGACCCCCCACCCCAAGGTCACGGGGACAACCAACATGCAGCACCCAGCACCGGGCAGATGAGACCCGAAGTCATTTATTCGTCACATGGACCCAGAGTCTGGGAGCAGGACCTCACAGGCCCCTTGGGCCACACAGGGGATGCACTTGGGGACAGAGTGACCACAGGGGCTGCGGGAGGTGGGCTTCGCAGGGACAAGGCAGTGGTGGCCCTGGTTCCTGGGGAGAATGAATTTGGCTCTCAGAATGATTCTGAGGCTGCAGGGGGAGAAGCAGGAGCTGTGACCCACCCCTGGGGAGGGGGCTTGGGGCTGGGGAACTTGGAGGCGGGAACAGAGTTGGGGCCTGGGCCCCTGCTCGCGGCCGAGTTACGTTCCCGCGGGCGGTGGCCGTGCTGTGTACCTTCCTTCATGCCTTCAGCGTGGGAATCCCGCCGCAGCGGACACTGGCGAGCATCTGTTGAAACCCCGTTTCCAGCTGCTGTGGGTGTGCACCTACCCCTGCGATCGCGGGGTCACAGGGTCATTTTAGGTCCAAGCGCTGGAGGAGCCACCGCACGTTTCCGCAGCGCTGCGCCCCTTCCCGCTTCCGCCAGCCCCCGGTGACCATTCCGGTCCCTCCTCGATGCGCGCTCCCGGCCCTTGATTTTCCGGATTCTGATGGTGCCGCATCTGGGGCCCCTCAGGGGTCACCAGTGACACACCGGGACAGCTTGTCCACAGCACACCTCTTACATGCAAACCAGCCAGTCGAGCCCGCGCCCCTCCCCCTCCTCTCTGGGGCTTTCGCCGCGGCCACGGTCCCGGTCCCCCGCTGCTACAGCCCAGACTGGCTGCCCTTATGCAGGCTAGCCCGCCCTCAGCCTGCACCCCTGCCTCGCCTCTCTCTTCCCGAGGGAACCACAGTGAACGCTCTTGCCCGCACTTCCCCCCTTTCTCCCTGTCTCCCAATAGCCGCAGGTGCTCCCCTTGCGTGGCCACGTGTGGCCGGCAGCCGCGAGGGACAGATGACCTTCTCTTGGTAAGTTTGTGCGGGACAGCAGGTGAGCCGATCGGGGCAGCGATGGTTCCTCAGGCATAGACTGTTGATTCGTAGGTCCCACACCTGACAGTGATGTCACATTCTGTGTCAACAGAGGAGCAGGCTCCCCCCTGAGCAGGAAGCTGGAGGTGGGACTCGATCCCAGGACCCCAGGATCACGCCCAGACCCAAAGGCAGCCGCTCAACTGACTGAGCTACCCAGGCGCCCCTCTAATCTCTCCTTGTAAGATCACCCATCGGATGGGCGGAGGGCCCACCCTATGACCTCACTGTACCTTAATTACCTCTTTATTTTTCTTTTAATTTTTAAAAAAGATTTTATTTACTTATTTGACAGAGAGCACAGGCAGGGGGAGTAGCAGAGGGAGAGGGAGAGGGAGAAGCAGGCTCCTCGATCAGCAAGGACCCCGATGCCAGGCTTGATCCAGGGATCACGACCTGAGCCAAAGGCAGATGCTCAACCGACTGAGCCCCCCAGCAGCCCCATGAATTACCTCTTTGAAGACCCTGTCCCCAAGTAATTGTCACATTTTTGAGGTCCTGGAGGTCAGGACTTCCACATATAAGTAGAAGGTGGGACACAATTCATTCCCATAACACTATACTAAAGCTAAGACTTAGAGAAGTGCACACCCACAAATTGAAAGCAATTGTAGAGTCTAATATTTAGAGAATAAGAAGCCAGATAACACGTGGCTTGTGTTCGATCTTGGTTAGGACGACCATCCCTAGAGAATATTTTGGGGATAATTAAATATAGATTTAGACTAGATATAAAGAAATGATCATTTTTTTTTAAAGATTTTATTTATTTATTTGACAGAGAGAGATCACAAGTAGGCAGAGAGGCAGGCAGAGAGAAAGAGAGAGGAGGAAGCAGGCTCCCTGCTGAGCAGAGAGCCCGATGCGGGGCTTGATCCCAGGACCCTGAGATCATGATCTGAGCCAAAGGCAGAGGCTTAATCCACTGAGCCACCCAGGCGCCCCGAAATGATCATTTTCTTAATGATGATAATGAAGTGTTGTCTATGTAGTTTTTTTTAGTGTTTTTTTTTTTTTTTTTTAACTTGACAAAAAGAGAGAGAGTGAGCCAGAAATCACAAGCGGGGGAGTGGCAGAGGATGAGGGAGAAGCAAGCTGTCCATTGAGCAGGGAGCCCCATGTGGGACTCGATCCCAGGACCCTGGGATCATGACCTGAGCTGGAGGCAGATGTTTAACTAAGCCACCCGGGTGCCCCCATCTCCCAGTTTTGATTTCACACTTAGTCTGGAAGAGGTTCTCAAGCCTCCGTGGGTCCCTTGGCATTTACTTTGTTTATAGGTATAAGGGCAAATCACATCCAGAGGGAGACTTTTCATTCTCTCTTTTAAAAGTAAGGAAACGGATTTCTCCCTCCTCCTCTCCTCCCGTTTTTTGTTTTGTTTTGTTGTTGTTGTTTTAGCATTTTCTTTAGAAAACTTGTGTTTATGAAACCCTATATGTCCTTTGAAATGTAAGTAAACCTCGGGAAAATCCAGGAGTCTTTGCTGGGAGCTATCACTTCGCAATGCAATCATCAAGGTGGGGGTTTCCTCCAGTTTGTAGGGAGGGTGGGAGCCTAACCTGCTGTGGGAACCCCTCTCTCAGTTGCAAAACTACCTGTCATAAAGATAAGTTTGTTGTTGTTGTTGTTGTTTTAAAAGATTTTATTTACTTATTTATTTGACAGAGAGAGAGATCACAAGTAGGCAGAGAGGCTCTCAGAGAGAGGGAAGCAGGCTCCCGCCGAGCAGAGAGCCCGATGCGGGGTCGATCCCAGGACCCTAAGATCATGACCTGAGCTGAAGGCAGAGGCTTAACCCACTGAGTCACCCAGGTGCCCAGAAGTTGTTTTTTTTCCCCTTTGCATAAAGCTGATTAATACCAAGGGTCACCCAACTCCCAGGTGGCTTGAGGAGGCACGATTGTATGACCAAGGCTGTTGGTTTCTGTCCTGTTAAGACTGGTGATGCTCAGCTTGAGACCATGTATGTCATGGCTTGCCTCTGCTTGGCTATGTAAGTGAAAGAGATTTCTTTGTCTTTGCAATCTCTTAGAGGACTGCCTTGGACGCAGGTCATATTCTGGTTTAGTGCTGATTCAGAAATAAAACTTTTTCCTTTCTCTCCTGGCTTTGTGAGGGATTTTCCAGGTTGGCAGGAGGTTCTGTATTCAATTATATTTCCCCAACAGAGAGCAATATTTGAGTAGGCAGAGTCTGGAAATAAGCCCAGCATATATTTGGAGAGAACTGGTTGACCAATTTCTATCCATTTTCACCCCTTTAGAAGATCACAAAAGTCACTAAGATGAGAAGCTGTAGGATTTACTTTTAATTGAATCAAAAAAGCAAAGCCTATTGCAATGTGTTTACGGTGTTACTTTTTTATAACAAAGAAAACAAAACTGGTAAGTGAACTCGTTCCTTTTTACATAAACACTGACCCGATGTACAAGAAACCCAATTGCTGATACTCCCAGCAAGTCTTAGGTTTCTAAGTCTGTCTATGTGACACTACAAATAGTATATAATTCAAATGTGATTTATTTTTAACTGGAAGTCCTTTTTCTATATGGGAAATCATTCTCAAACATGTTCCTCTTTTTACAAAAGAAACAACAGGACCCAAATGGAGTCACTGGTGCCCAGTTCCCTCTCAGCACACCGACACTTAACACCCAACCAAACTGCAGGTTTGGCTTCTTCCAGTCACCGTGATTGCCTGGTCAGCACCAGTGAGATAATCCGCCAGACAGACCCGCTTTCCCCCCAAAGGAAGGTGGCCTTGCCCGAAACAATCCAGCTGTTGCTAGAAACTTCTTTTTCCCCATCCCCTTCTGCCTATAAAAGCTTTCTATTACATAGCTCCTTGGAGCTCCTTTCCATCCGCCAAGACGGGAGGTCGCCTGACTCGTGAATCATTAAATAAAGCCAATTACATATTCAAATGTTCTCAGATGAATTTCGTTTTTAACGCTCAGAACACTCATTTTTATGGAAGTGAATGACAGCTTTCTGCAAAACAGAGAAAACGAAATTTTATAATTGCGTTTGTAGGTAGGACGGTCAAGGACACGGGAGTTGATACCTTCTCTGTCCAAAACTGGGGGATCTACTTTGAAACGGGCGGTCCTGTTAAACGCTGCTGGGGGTCTATTGAGAGTTTCCGGTCCCACATAAATGATTTCAGCTTTTACTGTTTTTAAATCTGTTGAAATAGGCATTCGATTGCCTTCAAGATATCACAGCCTTTTATGCTGCAGAATTCTCTAAGGATACACCCAGAAACGAACCCCAAAAACATTTCCTTGTATGGTGTGAAGATTTAAAATCACGAGGGCATCCCTAAAAGAGTCCCGCAAAAAAAAAAAAAAAAAAGTCGGAAGGACACGGAGGAGGCCGGGTCTACGCACACGTCGCGTTCCAACGCTCAGAACACCGTGAACTTTTCACTTTCGCCGACGGCCACCGCGGGGCTCCGGGAACGCGCCTCCCTCCCGGGACTGAAATAGACACATTGTAGCGCCCGTTCGCCCGGCAGCCAATCGCGGGCCCGACGGGCGGCGCGCGCTCCGCCAGCGCCAATCGCGATCCTTTCAAAACAACTTATGTAACCGCGTGGTCTCGCCGGCTCCAGCCCGCGCTTCGGGGTCGCACCCGCGTCTCCCAGACTGCAGGGCCCCAGAACCCCCCAAACGCTTTCAGGGCCTTCCAGTCTTGCGGTCCTGGCTGTAACGGGGAAAAGGCACATCTGATCCCAAATTCTGGGGTCCCGTGCCAGACTGCAGAGCCGGGGTCCCACCTCCCCGGGGTGGGCGGAGGAGGGGGCGGTTTGCTGACCTCAGGCCCCAGAGGTGGGGACCAGAAGCGAGCTCGGGGACCCCCAACCCCCACGGCTGTCAACCCGCCGGCCCCGCCCAGCGCGCAGTGACGTCACCAGCGAGGATCTTTGTTCTTGAACAAAAGGCCCACCTGAACGCTGACCTTGCCCCCAGGCCAACCCTTGACCCTAGGGTTCAGCAGCCCCTCCGGTCCGTCCCCTCCCGTCCCGGCTCCCAACGAGGGGGGCTCGCGGGTACACGGAGTCAGGACTCCAAGGTCCAGGGGGAAGACGCAGGCGCCGGCAGGTCCGAGCGCGGGGAGCGGGTTCGGCTCCGAGCCCACGCCAGGAGGCCACGTGTGTCCGAACGGCTTGTCACTCAGGACGCAGGGGGCAGGGTCTGGGAGGATTGTCCAGTCAGGGGCTGCAGGGGCGGTGCCGAGGCGCGGAAGCCTAGTGGGTGGTTAACCGCAAGCCAGTCGCGTGTCCACCGCTCCTCGGCGGCCCCGGCGGCCGTGCGCACCTGCCCCGCGCGGCTGCTCGCGTCCCGGCGTCCTCGGTCTCGTAGGCCCCGGTCGCGCAGCCGCGGGCTGGGCGCAGGGAGAGCCCCAAGCGGGAGTGCGAGATGGTGAGTGCGCGGGTTCGGGCGGAGCCCGGAGAGGCCGCTGTGAGCCGGCCCCAACCGGCTGGAGGTGGCCGCGGCCGGGCGGCCCCGCGCCTGGGGGTCGCGACCCGAGTCGGTGCTCTCAGCGGGGGTGGGGCCGCAGCGTCCTGTCACCTCCCCCGGCCCCGAGCCGTGTCCTCCCGTGGGTGGGGGTCCGAGGGGGGTGGGGGGACCCCGCGCAGACGGCAAGGGCTGGGGGCGGCCGGGGCCCCCCATGACAGGTGCCACATCCGTGCTCGGTTAAGGGCGCTGCCGAGCAGTGGCTCCGTTCGGTGATGCCCGGGGGCGGCGTGCCATCCGGGGGCGGACGGGGCTGGGGAGCTGCGCGAGGCCCGGTGGGAGCGGGAAGCGGTGACAGGGGGAAGCGGGGGGTGGGGTGGGCAGGTCACCAGGTGCCCTTGGCGGGGTGGCCGGGGTCGAGCCGCCGGAGGACCTGGCTGCTGCTGACCAGCTCGTTCCTGATGGACGGGTTTAAGATTCCTTTGCTGGGAGAGGCCGAAACTGCCGCTCAGTTGACTCTTGGCTGGGTGACCGGGCGCTGAGTGCGAGGGACTCCATTTGGGGTCTGTCGTCTTGTTTTTAACACTCCAAAGACTGCTGCAGCAGAGACGGGTCTGGGGGACCCTCCAGCACCTGCGGTCCGAGAGAGACAGGGCTTTGCTCTAAGAGTAGCAGAGGCGGGAAGGTGGTTCCCGGGAAGGGAAGGGAAGGGAAGGTCCCCCTGTGCTCCGAGCTTCCTCCGCCCCGGTGGGCCGGGGCTTGTTCTGCTTCTCAGAACCTGTTGGGGCCAGGTGGGGATGGGGAGGTAAAGGGGTCAGGTGCGGGCAGGAAAGGCACAGTGCTGGGCAGCTGGTCACACCGGTGTCCAGTGAAACATTCGAATTTAGGGAGGAGAGACTTGTATTGAGAAGAATGGGCGAAGGCTGGGGGGCGGGCACTGTGGGGCAGGGGTCAGGGGCTACCTCCCTGCGACCACCGCTGTGAGCAGAAGACCTGCCAGACCAGCGTCTCAAGAGCTGTGTAGGAGGTTTCTTTTCCAGAGAGGAGTAAGGAAGCGCAGGCATGGCCAGGCCTGGTGCCGACCTGGGGCTCCCTGAGGCCAGCCTGTCCACGGGAGGGGCTGTCCGTGGCTCAGGCAGGCGGCAGCCCACGTTCAGGGTCCGGAGCTAGGAGAGAAGCCAGAGCAGCCCTGGAACAGCGAGCACTTTGTGACCACGGGTCCGTGGGGACCAGCCGCAGAGCGAATCGTGGGTGCGGCCGAGAGTGTGGATTTGGGGGGTCTGTGGCCGGCCCTGGGGCGGATGAACAAGGGGGACTTGCCGTGAGTCCTGGCTTGGTGGAAGGGGGAAGGGGCCCTTTTTGCAGCCTGCCCTTTCCCACACCCCCCAGAGTGGGGGAGGGCATGCCTTTCACCTCCAGGATGTTTGCCCAGGAGCTCCGGGCTCAGGGAGAGCCTGCCTGTCACTGAGCCCCGTGGCCGCACTGTCCCTGTCGAGCTCGGCGTGGACAGCTCGTTCTCAGGCAGCCTTACGTGCAGCAGGTGGAGGAATGCTTTCTGCCTCCTTGCTTCCCCTTGAGCGGGGAGGGTGGTCAGTGGGTCACGCCTTCCTTTTCCTGCGGGCTCTCGTGTTATTCTGGGGCTTATCCAGAGAATGTCCCCTCGGGGGAAAAGTGTCTCAGTCCAGGAAGTGTCCCTGTTCATCAGGTTTGGGGGGAAGATGCAGGGGGTTCCCCACCTTCATGCCAGGTGGGTAGAGGCATGGATTAAAGGATTCATCCAGGTGCTAGTGAGTGTTCCCACAGGGTCCAGAGTTGGGACACTGTGTGATCCTGACCCATTTCTGGTTAATAGCTGACGGTCAGATGCAGAAAAATTCTGGGAACTGAGATGTGACGAGTTCTGACATATGATTTGTTATCATGAGGATAAAATTAAAGAATAACTGTTTTGTGAAAAACGTGACACATTCAACTCCTGTAAAACCATAAACGTGCCCTGGAACGTCCCTTCCCATTTTATTCTTGAGCACGGGGTGGAAGGGGGGATTCTGCACGTTGTCGTTCACACTCTGGGTTGGGGTCTTTGTCTTATTTCAATACTCAGGGTGCTGGAAGCAGGTGCCGCACCTGGGCTGGGGCAAGCCGCACCTGAAGCTGGGCCTGGTGGGAGGTAGGGAAGGGGCAGTGGGGTCTTGCTCCCCTGCAGGAGGCTCCAGCCCCAGGACCCCTGCAGAAGGAGCTGTTGATGCTGGGAGGAGCCACAGAGCTTGGAACAGGAGGGGCACCTGCAGCCGTGTGGGCCGAGCTGGGGGCGCCCAGGGGCTGGGCCCCGAGAGTCAGTTTAGCATCAGCCATGGAGTTGAATTTGTGGAAACGGAGGAAGTCTGTGAAGGGCAGGGAAGGCTCTTAGGGTTCAAGTGCTTTTGGAAGGGTTGATGAAGGCAGAGCCTGTAGGGGTCAGAACCGAACTCTGAGGGTTTCCTCCCTGGTGAGAATTGGGGCCCTGGAGGAGGGGCCGTCTCCACATGGATGGGGGAGGGCAGGGTGTGTGGAGCTGCAGGATTCTGTCCCCTGGGGCTCAGGGTCCCCTCCCTGTGTCCCTGGCAGCGGCCATCCTGGGCTACTGTCAGCAGCGAGAGCTGGTCCCCATCACCAGACCGGGCCTGACCCTCTGCTGCGGGGTTTCCGGTGCCGCGTGGGGACAGCAGCCCCTGCTCTGAGCCGCTCACCCGTGCTGCTCCTCCCGGGTGTGTCCTGGGGAGGCTCTTGCTGCCCAGTCAGGCCAGCGTGGGCGACCCTTCTGTCCTTGCCGTGTGTGCAGTGGGCTCTTACGTTCTCGACTGTGGGCGAGTCGGGGCCTTGGGGGGTGGGCGGTCCCCCTGTTCATCCCCGGCCGGTGTGGGCACCGCAGCTGCAGTCGTCTGACTAAGTGTAAACACTGACACGCGGGGGGGCTGGCGCTGTTGCTGGCAGGACGTGCGTCACCCGTCGGGCCTGTCCCCTGGTCCCCTGGCCCCCGGAGCTCTCCGGCTCGGCTCTGTCCAGCTCGGGGCGGACCTGGGATCTGCTTCGGGCCACACGTCAGTCGCTCTGATGCCCGCTGGGCTGGACACTCCGGGGTTCCCCTTCTAGGGCAGCGTCACCTGCCACCGCGCATCTGTGGGTTTCTTCCGTCTCCTTCACACTCCGTGGACGTCCGTGTGGTCTCATTTCCGTGTGTTGCTCGTGTTCTGTCCAGCTCAGGAGTCCGCGTGTCTCTCCATGCCCCTGTGTTCAGTACACTTGTGCGTGTCGCCCCCCCCCCCCCCCCGTGCAAACCACCCTCGGGTCTCTGTGCTGTGAGAAACCCCTTCCGTCGCTGTGGTCACACGCACCCCTGCGGGCACTTCCCCTGGTGCAGTCCCCTTGTTTCGGGGATGTGGAATCCACAAGGCTAGGCTCTGGTCCGTGCACATGTCAAGGGAAACTATCCCTTGTTCCGCCCCACGTAAACAGTCTTCAAGGCCCCGTGTCCACATGTCCCCGTGGCCGCCCTGCCCCCACAGCTCCTGCTGTTCCCTTCCCCAAACCAGGGGCCTGTGCATACATTCTGCTGCTTCCCCACAGGCCGTGTGTCCGTCCTCTGTCAGTGCCAACGGTCTGATCACTCATTAAAAATAAAGCTGTCGGTTACTTTACCCGCAAACTGGATTTATTCTGCCGTTGCGGGAACTGCACTTGGGAGAGTGTAAGGTCGCAAAACCACAGGCTCTTTGAAGGACAGAGGGGAGGAGGGCTCTGTGCAGAGGAGAGGGGGAGGGGTGGCTGTGGAAACACAGAGATCTGGGAGGAAACTGGGAATGGGAAGCCCCGTGTGGGGGGTGGGCTCATGGGCTGGGTGGCACTGGGAGGTGGAGGCAGGTCTCCTCCCCGGGGACCACGGATCCCAGGGAAAGTCGCGTGGGCTTGCAGGGTGCTGAGCTTCCTGCTGGGCCCCCGGTGGGGAGCACGGTGGGACCCGAGGGCACCCCTGCTGGCGCCATGACTGTCGCCTCTGCACGCAGAATGTGGAACTTGGTGGGGGTGCTGGGGGTCCCGATGTGTCCTCTGCATCCAGGACCCCTTCCCTGCAGTGTGGCCATTCTAGGGTTGGAGGCAGATCCTGACGGGGGCCCTTCTGGCAAGATTGGAGAGCACCTGGAGGTGTCTTTTCGGGGGACAAAATCTCCCGGTGCCCGGGTCTCCCTGCAGTCTTGCCCCTGGGCAGGTGCTGCGGAGACGGCGCTCCCAGAGCACGGTGGGTCTTGGCAGGAGAAGCCATCGGTCCTTCCAACCAAGGGTGTAAGGAGGGAGGCCGAGCGGCCTGACTGTCCTATGAGGTCTCGGTGCTGGGAGTGCAGGGGCTCCGGGGGAGGGTGTGAGGTTCAGAAGGACCGACCGCTGGCCTTCCGGACTCGGGGTGTGGGGGGATCTCACCACAGTGTGTCCGCTGCTTCTCCGTAGTGACACGAGTGTGTTCCACGAAGCCCCGGGACTGTGGGTGTTGCACAGTGACTGTGTGGACCCGGCCAAACCCGGCTGGTCACGTGGGCACCCTGATCCCGGTGACAGAGCTGTCCCCCTGGGAGGGACAGTGTTTCCTCAGAACTGCAGGCCCAGGACACGCGCTGGCCTGTCTACACCAGAAGGCTGGGTGCAGTGAGGAAACGTGTAAGCCGTGGCTAAAACCTACTCCTATCCTGCCGGAGGGAGCCCTGTGACCTCCGTCCACGCAGACAGGCGTCCGGGGACCAGGCACGCGGTGGGACCTGGCAGGTGCGTTCTTCGTGGCTTTGGGAACATTCGGCACTAGGATTGGTTACGGAGCAGCAACCGTGTTGTTTCAGGCCTGTGGGTTCACAAGGTCCAGTGGTGACTCGGGGACTGTGGAGTCCCTGCTGGGGCCGATGGTTTTTGCGTCCAAACCAGCCTGGACTAAGGGACACTCGATCTCCAGGGTTCCGTGTCCTCCTCTGAGCCGGTCGTTGGGTGTCTCACACGTCACTGCGGGAGAACAGATGTTTGCCTGAGGTTTCCTAGAGAAGCATTTCATTTTCTGCTGGTTATCGTTTGTGTGTTTCAGAGCGGGGAGAGCGAGTGGGGGCCTGGAGTGGGGGGGGGTGGGGAGGGGCAGAAGGGGGGGAGGGAGAAGCTGAAGCTCATTCCACGCTCAGCACAGAGCCCGACGCTCAGATCGTGACCTGGGCTGCAGTCAGGAGTCGGGACGTTTCAGGGACTGAGCCCCCCAGGTGCCCCTGGAGGCGGGACCGTCCTGATGGCAGAGCAGACAGGTCAAGTTCAGCATCTGGTGAGTGTGGGACTCCGGCGCCATTTTCAGTTGATCCCACTGGAGGCAGGAGCACCTTGAGGTCTCTGCGGTATTCAAGGTCATGAGCTCCCTGACGGGCGTGCGGACCCCGGGTGGGACACGTGTGCTCTTGCACGCGGTGAGGGGACAGAGCCCGGGGGACGTGCAGATGTCGCTCCAGGTTGAGCCGAAGGAGCTGCTCAGGGCCTTCTGGGGACGAGTCGTCACGTGCCCAGCACGATCTGTGCCGTTTGCAGCTTTCATTTATTTAGTCTTCATTTTAATGTGTGTATTCGTTTATGTAAGTAATCCCTGTGCCCACAAACTCGCCACCCCGAGACCAGAGCCACACAGTCCGAGCCAGCCAGGCGCCCCTGCTGCTTTCAGTGTTTAAATCCCAAGCATCTGGAAACCATGGAAACTGCCTCCATGAGGTGCTTCGTGCAGGTGATTTGGAGCTCAGCGGGGGAGCTGTGGGCGGCAGCGGTCCCCAGAGGCTCACGTGGGTCGACCCATACTGACTGTTCCCGGATCAGATGCTCCGTGTGCGGGTCCCGAGTGTGAGAAAGTGCACTCCTTTAGGGACGTCATGGCCTTTGGAGGCCAAAAGCTGTCGCAGGTGGATTGTGTCTTCCTGAGAAGGGGTCTGGGAAGGGGCGGGGAAGGAAATCATCGAGTGCTGGAACACCATCGAGCCCTCGGAAACTTGCCCTCACTCAGACTGGCTTTCAAGATTCGAGAAAAGTCAGAACGACTATGCAGCCCTGGGCCTCAGAGCCCGGCTGCCTTTCCGATCCTTTGGAGGAAGCCGGGCCTGCGGCCTTCGAACCCGAGTAGGAAAGACGCACTGTGTGGTTCTCTTGCATTGAAACTGGGCTTTTAGGGGCGCCTGGGTGGCTCAGTGGGTTAAAACTCTGCCTGCCTTCGGTTGGGGCCCTGGTCCCAGGGTCCTGGGATCCTGACCGGCATGTGGCTCTCTGCTCAGCGGGGAGTCTGCTCGGCTCCCAGCACTCTCTGCCTGCTTGTGATCTGTCTGTCCAATAAATAAAATCTTAAAAAAGAAAAAAGAAAGAAACAGGACTCTCAGTGCAAGGGGGGCAGTAGGTGTGGGGGCAGCAAGCCGCGGGCCCAGGGGTGACTGAACCAGCGGAAGGGGCGCTTCCTTCCCGCCGCAGTGTTGGAGTCGCCCCGGCCGCTTCCAGAACCGCTTTCCCGTCTGGGGGAGCCACGGCCTGCAGGATCCCTTCCGAGGGAGGAGAGCGCGAGCGAGCCGTGGTGCGGGAGGTCGGGGAGATGCTGTCTGTGTCCCAGGGTCCTGATGAGGGGGCGGGGCTCCGCCGGGGACCGGTTGCGGTTCCAAGGGACCCCCGCGGTGGGGGCGGTGGGGGCTCCGGAGCCGGGGCTGCTGGGGAGCGGGGCTTGGGCACCGAGTGTGGCTCGGGGTCCGGGAGGACGGAGGGGCCCGTCCCCATCCGCAGAGCGCTTCCTCCAAGCCCGTCAGGAAGGACTTGGGGGACAGCCCCGCGGCCGAGGTCCCCGTGGGAATGGGGGGATGGGAACGGCTGGGAGGAGGGCTCCGGGGCTCCGGGGCTCGGGCGTCCAGGCGGCCTCAGCCTTTCTCAGCGGTTCTGGCTCTCGGCGGCGACCGTGCGGACCCGCGGGCCGCTGGCGATCTCGGGCCTTCGGTGGCGCCGGCGACCGTGCGGAGCCTCCGCTGTGCGTCCTCCTCGCCGGCCGGAGCGAGCTGGACGCCAGAGGAACCGCCGGCGCGGGCCGCGGGGTCCCGTCCCCTCCCCTGCGCTGAGTCCCCGGGCGACCCGGCTCAGCCGTCCGCCCCGCCTGGCGGGGGGCCGCGCGGGAGGAAGACCCGAGTCCCGCGCACTCGCCGCGGTCCCCTGTGCTCGGCCCGCAGGGGCCCGGCTCCCGGGGGCGACCGGCCGCGGGTCCCGCAGCGCCAGGGCCGCCAGGGCCGCCAGGGCCGCGGCTGTGGCTGCTCCGAAGGGGTTTCCGGCGCGTGTGGCGGTGTCGTTGCCGACGTGAGGCGTCTGTCCCTCTCCCCGGTCGGGGTCGCCCCACGCGTGGCCGGGCCCGCGCCCACGCGCCCGCACCCACGGGAGACTTGGTGTGAGTCTGGGGACCCGCTGGGCCAGTCGAAAAGCCGCGTCACGTGCTTCGGCAGCTCGCGGGGGTCTCCGTCCCTCGGGACACTGTCCCTCAGCGCAGGGGACAGGAGGCGTTGGGGGTTCGAGCTTGAGAAGCCTCCTCTCTGGCGACGCGGTGTCGGCGCGCCGAGGTCAGCAGGGACCCGGGACCCGGTCAGCGCAGCGAAGGTCAGCGGCGTTTCCAGGCCGGTGGTTGGGGCGGGCCGCGGTGCAGGGGACTGCGCGGGTCTGTGGCCCCCGGAGCCGCCGAGAAGACGCGTCCGAGGCCGTTTGTCTTCCTTCGTCGTTTGCCTCAGTTCCTTCCAAGCGGTCTTGGGTAAGGAGGGTCCCTCGGCTTCCTGAAGATCGGGGAGTCTCAAGGGACCGGTAACATGCGTATCAGATTCTGTGTTTTGGAATCACGACCTGCAGATTTATTGACCAGTAAGACAATTTTGGGAGGTTGAGATCGGAAGTTCCCCATAAGGGCCGTGGTAGTTCTCACATCCGTTCGTGTGGTTCAGTTGTTAGCAGCGCATCTGAGGAGAGACTGTGGTTTTGGTTTTGTTTTTGGAGAAGGCGCTGGCTGGCCGGAGTGGAGGAGGGGAGGGGCGGAGGGAGAGGAAGAATGTCAGGTGGACTCCAGGCCCTGCACTGAGCCTCACCAGGGCTCAGTCTCTTGACCTCAGCCAAAGTCAGGAGTCAGCTGATCAGCTGAACCGCCCAGATGTCCCGCCGCTGTGGTTTGGGAACCTGGAAGTGGCCAGGGTCCCCGTTGCACGCCCTCTCACAGCACTGTGGTGACTGGAATCCATTTTTGCAGGTTTTCTCTAGACCAAAATAAGAATTTCTAATCCCAGGTTTCTTTTTATGTATTTTTTAAAAGATTTTTTTGAAAGATTTTATTTATTTGACAGAGATCACAAGTGGGCAGAGAGAGGGGGAAGCAGTCTCCCTGCTGAGCAGAGAGCCCGATGTGGGGCTCGATCCCACGAGCCTGGGATCATGACCTGAGCCGAAGGCAGTGGCTTTAACCCACTGAGCCCCCCAGGCGCCCCTAATCCCTGTTTCTTCAGGAGTAGCCTCCTTACAGAAGAAGTCAGAGCAGAGGCCGGCGCTCTGCCAGCAGGCACAGATCCCAGAGGAGCAGCCGGCCCTGAAACGGAGCTGGAACGCAAGCCAGTGAGTCGTCAGAGACGGGGCGCCCCTAACACAGGTCCCCGCAGGCCCTGTAGAGCGCAGACAGGCTGCGGGGCCCTGATCCCAGGACAAAACCGACCCTCCCGCTCAGGGTCGGGGAGAAGGCAGCGAGCGCAGCGGGCTCTGTGGGACCCACACCTGTTTGCCCAGCAGGTGGGACGTGGGGTCTTCTCGGGGCCCATACATGATCACCGGGGAACTTGACCCTAAAAATAAAACTGCCAGTTACTTTTCAGCAAAACTGGGTTCATCTGGGAATAGCGAAGAATCATAATAGGGGACACAGAAGCCACGACCAAACCACAGGCAGGTCCGCAAAGGAAAGGAGAACTGCACTCTCAGAGAGAAGGGACGTGGGCGGGCTGTTCCAAAGACCGTGTCCGTGGGAGCAGGTTGGGTTCCACGTGTCCTGGCTTCTCATTGGCTGAGTTGTGACTGTCTCTCACAGTCTGTGTCACCCTTGGCCGCAAGAACGACAACCAGCCTGGCATGGTGTTAATGCTTCGTCTCTTTATTTCGACAACTTTCTTAGCTTATATGTGTCAGGGTGACCAATAAGGGGCCAAACAATGGGGAGAGCCAATGAGAGTCCTGTTACTATGCTGATTAAATTTGAAACAGCCAATGACTATGTCCTTTAGGTGGGCTTCACCAGAAAGTTCGGTGTTCACTTGCAGCTATTTTGCTGGCAGTGAGCCAAGCGCGACCGTGTAATGGCGGGGACTTTCCCGGCCGGAGGCGGTCCCGAACAGTCTGGGCTGTGTCTCTCATTGGCTGAGCTGTGACCATCTCATTGACATGCTCTGTTTCTCATTGGCTGGGCTCTAACTGTCTCTCATTGGCTAAGCTTTGACCATCTCATTGACATGCTCTGTTTCTCATTGGCTGGGCTCTAACTGTCTCTCATTGGCTGAGCTGTGACCATCTCATTGGTTGCGCTGTTACCAGGGCAGGAGGAAATCTTCCTCCGTGGTCTTCCTGGGACCGCAGTGTACTTCACATGTAGACTCGCAAGGTGCTTGCCTGAAGTTTGGGGATTGAGAACTCCCCCTGCTGGCCTCCGCCCTCACTTCTAAGGAGTTTTTCTTGTATTTTCGTATTAATATACTTTAACAGCCTTGACTTCCGTTAGGTAAAATCCCGCCAGCTTGTTCTACAAGGCACCTCCGCTATTCTTAGACACTGTCCCTTACCGTTCAGTAGAGAAGTCGTGCCTGGCTGGCTCAGACGGTCGCGGGGTTGTAAGTTGCAGCTGCGTTGGGCATAGAGATGACTTAAATGTTTAACAAAAATGAAAAAAGTAGTAGTGTGTTTTAAGTTCAAACAGAACAGAAATGAACAAATCCCATAAAAGTACCCCCAGACAAACCTGGTTGTACATTCAGTGAAATTTTCTTAAAACTCTTGACCTTTTGAGAGACTTGACATCATGGTCTCAGTTTGGTGTCTGTCCATTTATTTCCGTATGCTGTGTGTCATTGAATAACTTTTTGTAGGTTTTCTGTTAAGTCAATGTATATCCTCCACTGGACATATTTTCAGACATAAGGACAATTAGCTAGGTAGTCGTTAAAAAGCTTAATGTTAAAAAGCCTCTTTTGGGGGGGCGCCTGGGTGGCTCAGACAGTTTAACGACTGCCTTTGGCTCAGGTCATGATCTCAGGGTCCCGGGATTGTGCCCAACGTCAGGCTCCGACTCAGTAGAGCGTCTGCTTTTCCGTCTCCCTGTGCCCTTCCCACACAGAGTTGTGCTCTTCTCTCTCTCAAATAAATCAATAAGTCTTTTAAAAAGTCTCTTTTTAATATTTAATTTTCAACTGTTTGTTTCTGGTGATTAAGTGCACACTGAGATTTGTGAGTTTGCATTCTAGAAACTTACTAAGCATCTGATTGTATGATTACCTTTCTAGTCTTTTTGGACATGACCTGCATAATCATTTGACTTAGGAGTAAATTTTTCAGTTACAGTATTTCTTCAGCTAAAACTACATCATTAGTTTTCTCTACAAGTGATTGAAAAAATCAAACATGTACAACATTTCCACAGTAGAGAGATGTCTGTGTCTGTCTTTCCTAGTTAGCTGCTGAGGGTGAGAAGTACGTTTGGATGCTTGAAAAGACCTGAAAGAGGGGCGCCTCAGTGGCTCAGTGGGTTAAGCCTCTGCCTTTGGCTCAGGTCATGATCTCAGGGTCCTGGGATCGAGCCCTGCATCGGGCTCTCTGCTCAACAGGGAGTCGGCTTCCTTTCTCTACCTGCCTTTCTGCCTACTTGTGATCTCTCTCTCTGTCAAATAAATAAATAAAATCTTTAAAAACACAGAGGAGAAGATAAAGAGGGAGTTATTAAACTCATTATCCCTAACAATGCAGAGTGACGTGTGAAGGGGTCTTTCGCTCCCATCCCGCTGTATGCAGCAGAGACACGTGTGAAACAGGACTCGGCCTTCCTGTCAGATGCGTTCGGCAGACTGTTTTCTAGATTGGGCTGTCCCACACTCTGGGAAAGCTCTCCTGAGCACGCGTGTGTTGACCCAAACGAGAAAAGTGTAGACACATATCTGTTTACTGGGGAGAAGCAGTCCACCGTTGAAGACTCAGAAGGAACCATAAGGAGGTTTATATGCAAAGGCCAGCTGCTGGTTCACTTTCTCTGTAGCAATCTGTGCTCCAGGGATGACGAGAAAGACAAGATGAGGCTTTCCGTAACACGAGAGCTCCGTTACTCCGAGACCCGGAAAATACAGTGGAATGATTGTTCACTTCGTGTTTGCTCCATTGAGACGCGTGACGGAAATGGACGCGACCGGTCTCTGAAAACTACAATAAGATCTTGTCAGTTAATACTGGTTATCTGTTCTTCTCCGTATTGGTACATTTTCAGAGCTCAGCAGGCTTTGCAAAAAATGCAAGTAGAGTGACGTGTTCTCCTTGTATTAAGGCAGATCTGTGAAAGTAATCTAATACAGTCACATCTCTTTGCGAACCGTGTGCTCTCAACTGAGAAATGACCCACGCTGTTTGGCAGGAAGCCCCCTCCAGGCCAGGAAAGGATCCTGAGAGATGCTGAGCTCGGTTTACTCGTGGTCTCCCTTTCCTTGTCTCCAGGCCCGATGACATTCCTCGCCTTCAGTGCCAGCTGTGTGTATGGGCTGGTGAGACGAGGAAGCACATGAAGTCGCTCCTGGTTCCTGATCCAGGGCCCCTAAAAAACCCTTGTCCTTGCTGGGGCGTAGGAGCATCTTCTGTTGCATCAGGTGACTCTGGGTGGGCTCCTGGCTGGCTCCGGGGGGGGGGGGCTGGTCCCCGGGAAGATCCGCCGTGATTAGAAGCTGGAACTTCTGTCCTGCCCCATTCCCTGGAGGAGGGGAAGGGCTGAAAGTGGGGTTAATGGTCCATCAGGCCAACGAGGTGAAGCCTCCATAGAAATCCCAGTAGAAGGGGGTTTGTAAACGTGGGGTGCGGAAAGGGTGGGGCACCCAGAGAGCGTATGGACACGCCTTTCCCATCCCTCCCCCTGTGCGTCTGTTTTCCTGGCTGCTCCTCTGTATCCTTCCCTACAGTGGAAAGCATAAGGAAGTGTTTCCCTGAGTTCTGGGAGCCCCTCCAGCAAGTTACTGGGACAAAGGAGGGGGCACGGGAACCTGCTCTCCTGCCCGTCAGTCAGAAGTGCGGGTGATGGCAGCCCTGTGCCTGTGTCTGAACCGGGTGTGTGTTTGGGATGGGGACAGTCTTGTGGGGCCGAGCACTGACTTGTGGGATCCGCCCCTGACTCCAGGTCGGTAGCCTCAGGGTGAGTGTCCAGGTACAGCCCTCGGCTGGCGTCACGCGGGACCCTGTGGGCCTAGGTGACAGAGATGACAGAAGGACAGCGTTCTCTGGGGGGGTGGAGGAGACACAGAGGGAAGAGACACGGGGGGAGGCGCAGGTGTGGGCAGCAGGAGGACAGACAGGCGTGGGTGTCGCTCTGCAAGGCCGTGTCCCATCAACACGCCCATTCTTGGGGCTCTCAGGGCTGACCCCTTCCCTTCGCTGGCACACGGTGCTGCAGTTTTGTAAGTTGTGCTCGTCTCGTTTCTGACCCGGTGGGCTCTGATGGTCCCGCTTTGGAATGTCGCAGGATCCGTGGGACGGTGCTTCTCCGGGAACCGTCCTTGCCGGATGCAAACACTACGTAGGTGGTGGCTGGCCTCATCTGTATGTTCTTGGAATTTTGTCTGTAGGACTCTGGGATTTCTAAACTCTGCGCCCAACACCTGCTGATGATGGAGTCTGCCTTTTCGTTTTCATTTTATTTTTAATCTTTTTATTTATTTTATTTTATTTATTTATTTGACAGAGATCACAAGTAGGCAGAGAGGCAGGCAGAGGGAGAGGAGGAAGCAGGCTCCCTACCGGGAAGAGAGCCTGATGCGGGGTGTGATCCCAGGACCTTGGGCTCATGACCTGCGCGGAGGGCAGAGGCTTTAACCCACGGAGCCACCCAGGCGCTCCTGCCTTTTTGTTTTTAAATCTTTCTTGTTTTCTGTTGCCGCACCGGCCGGGCCGTCACGGGTGTGGAATTGTACCCACGACTCCTCAGCTGCTTGTTCCCGATCTCCGAGGGAGCTGGTCGCGTAGGGAATCGGCTCTCGCTTCCGTTCAGACACCGCTTCTTCCTCATGGTGCTTGTTTCCATCTGGTCTCCGAGTCAGCTGTGTCCACGCACGGGGACGTGAGACAGGCATGTCCTCAGCGGGTATAGACTGGAAGCCTGTGGTTCGTTTGTCTTGTTTCCGCTAGAGGCGCAGATTATGTTCATGAAGAGTCAGTATCGAATCCATTTCTAGAAGAGAACAGACTTGGTTTTGTCTTCTAATGTTATCTGTACATTTACGTGTAAGATTTCCTTCTAAACAGGAAGAAAATCTCATACATAAGATTTGCCTTTATATTTGTGAATGTTGCCTTTCAAAACTGTGTGAATTGTCCTTTTCCCATCTTGCTAATGCTTTGTGATCCCTTTCTACATTTGGGAATCACCAATGTTTAAATGCTTGGTACCGGAGTGCCTGGGTGGCTCAGTGGGTTAAAGCCTCTGCGTTTGGCTCAGGTCATGGTTTCAGGGTCCTGGGATCGAGCCCCGCATCGGGCTCTCTGCTCAGCGGGGAGCCTGCTTCCCCCTCTCTCTCTGCCTGCCTCTCTGCCTACCTGTGATCTCTGTCAAATAAATAAATAAAAATCTTGAAAAAAATAAATAATAAATGCTTGGTACCTGCCCTATGCACTGTTTGAGATGCCTTTCAAGTGTGGGGATATTTGAATCTACTAATTTCGCTTCTTTAATGACATCCTTAGATATTCTGTTACCTTGCGTCACCTAGGTATATTACCAATTTGTATAAAATTATTCCTTTATTCTGAAACATCTTTCGTTGTGGGGAACCTGGGTGGCTCAATCGGTTAAGCATCCAACGCTTGATCTGAGCTCAGGTCTTGATCTCAGGGTCGTGAGTTCTAGCCCTGCATCAGTCTCCGTGCTGGGCATGGTGCCTACTTAAAAATCAGGACGTTGGGCAGCTCAGTCGATTGAGCATCTGACTCTCGGTTTTGGCTCAGGTTGCGATCTTGGGGTTGCAGGACTGGGCTCTGCACGCAGCAGGGAGTCTGCTTCTCCCTCTCGCTCTGCTCCTCCCCTACTTGTTCGCTCTCTCAAATACATTAAAAAAAAAAATTTTAAAAATCTTTCTCCACAGCTAGTTTATAATATCTCCTAAGTCTGCTTAATCTCTGAAGTTGTAATTTTGTTCCTTTTTCATACTTTTTACTTGACTAAATTCTATCATTTTTGAGTAAAATTGCCAAAAGATTAAGGAGGATATATTTTTAGCTTTTACGACTTTTTTTTTTTAAGAGAGAGCACATGTGAGTAGGGGGAGGGCAGGTGACAGGGCAGAATCTCAAGCAGACTCTGTACTGATCACAGAGCCCCATGCAGGGCTCGATCTCATGACCCTGAAATCAAGATCTGAGCCGAAATCAAGAGCTGGACACTTAACTGGCTGAGCCACGTAGGTGCCCCTCTATGACAACTTTTTAAAAATAGCTCTAACTGAGGTGTGGGTCACAAACCGTGATGTTTATCTGTTTAAAGGATAAAGTTCTACAGTATTTATTGTATTTACAGAATTATTCAACCATTTTCACACTCATTTTCAAGTATTTTAATAATTCCATAAAACAAAGTCCATTGGAGCAACTGGGTTTGGAAGTATTGTTGCTTCCCATTGGCTGAGTTGTATCTGTCTCATTGGCTGGGCTGTTGCCATGTGGGGAAATAATCTTTCTTCTGTTGTCATAGTAAAGTGGTGTCCATGGGCAGTGGCAGGTCCTTCTCTTGCTGTTGCTTCTGCAGTTGATCAGGAGTGGTAGGCTGTGGGGGCTCTAACTGCTGGCTTGGACTCCATCCTCCTCCTCCTCCTCCTCCTCCTCCCTCCTTCCTTCTTCCTCCTTCTCCTTCTTCTGCTTTTTAAAAAAATATTTACTATTTTAGAGAAGGAGAGCATGAACGGGGGGAGGAGCACAGGGAGAGGGAAAGAGAACTCCCAGGCAGACTCCCTGCTGAGTGTGGAGCCTGACGTGGGGGTTGATTGTGACCTGAGTTGAAACCAAGAGTCAGACGCTTAACTGACTGAGCCACCCAGGTGCCCCTCCTGACTCCATTCTTAGCAAGATTTCCCTGTATTTTTTACATTTCCCCTTTTTGGTAGAGGCCTTTTCTGAAATGCATCATTGATTATGAGTCTGTTTTCCATTTTTAGTGGTTTTGTTTCTTGGTGCCAGGAAAGAGCTTTCCTGGTAGTGATGTCCCACGTCCTAGGGAAAGTACACGGCAGTTGAAAACCGGTTAAGGCTGTATTTGAATAACAAGACACCTTAGAAGGGAGGAGTCCGAGGCACTCACCTCCAGTCCCTGTTTATCAAGATGGTAAGCACTGGAGATGATCTCCTCGTTGGAAACATCAGTTTTATAACGTTTTGACAGATGACAACTGTGAAAGCAAAAGTAACATGAAAATCCAAAATGTATGACGGTTCTAAGCCAGGATTCTAGGTCTGAAAGTAGCCAATTGAATATTGGCAGTTTTCAGACTTTGGGAAATTTTTTTTTTAATTTTATTTATTTATTTGACAGATCACAAGCAGGCAGAGAGTGAGAGGGAAGCAGGCTCCCCGCTGAGCAGAGAGCCCGATGTGGGGCTTGATCCCAGGACCCTGAGATCATGACCTGAACTGAAGGCAGAGGCTTTAACCCACTGAGCCACCCAGGCACCCCAGGGGGGAAATTTTTTTATTCTGTTGGTAAAAACCTGGAGTCACGTATTCCTCCTGGAATTTGCATTAGGAACTGAGTCAGTAGCATGTGGGGCTTAGGAAGAACAGGATGCCAAGGGTTAACAATGGTATTGCTTGCTCAAAGGTTCTAGACAAACCTCTATCTTTGGCCATTGGGTTTTCTCCCAGGTAAAAAGAGGCCATTTCAGGGACTAGTGTGTGGGATGCTGGGTCTCTGAGGCTTGTAATTTTCTGTTATGGGCCTGATGCCTTCAAAGGACTTCTTTATTTATAGGGTATTCATTCATTCTGGAAAGACACTTTGAGAGATCTATTTTATTTTTTAAAAGATTTTTCTTTTTATTTATTTGACAGATCACAAGTAAGCAGAGAGGCAGGCAGAGAGGGAGGGGAAGCAGGCTCCCCCACTGAGCAGACAGCCTGATGCGGGGCTCGATCTCAGGACCCTGAGATCATGACCTGAGGTGAAAGCAGAGGCTTAACCCACTGAGCCACCCTGGCATCCCTGAGAGATCTATTTTAATCTTGATGGGAGGCACACTGTGGACCCTGCCAGTATGAGTTGAGGTTTTTGCCCAGGAAGAGGATGTAGGTGATCCAATCAAGACAAATGATCCGTTTCTCCAGACTTTACTATTGTGTGTCAGAGATGGAGCAGATGAAAGATGTGGAAGGGTCATTTATTTTCTTTGCTTTTATGTTGATTACTGTTACCAAATTCTAGAATTATTTCCCTTTTCTGGGACAGAGACACTTACTTAAAAAATATCTGCCCAATGAAATGAATGGGGCATAAGATCTAAGTAGAAAATGGTGTGTCTCTCAAAGGACCTAAACAGAAGGGAGTGGGTTCAGACACAGGAATCGGTTGAGGTTCGTTAGGGACCTCTTTGTACTTTATACTTTGTACTATAGTCCTCCTAGGTGGGGAGTCCTGTACAGCAAGGGGCTGGGCACGTGTCAACAAGGACAGAGATTCGTTCCCAGTGTGGGGAGTGGTTTCTTTGAGCTGATTACAAGGGAAGACTGGGAAGGGTCCCTGTGGTCCCCTGCAGCTCGATCATTGGGAGGGAGGAGGACTTTGGAAAGCCTGGCTGCAGGGAAGCAGATGTGGGAGCACTTAAGTTGGTAACAATCTTTTTTCCATTGCCCTGGTCCTCTGCAAAAATAGGATAAATGAGTCAGGTTTTGGTTTTGTTTCGGAACCTCCATTTGCCAGAATTGAGAATTAGGAATTCCAGTGGTCTTGAGGCCCCTGACTGGCTCAATGAGTAGAGCTTGCAGTTGATCTCAGGGTCGTGAGTTCGAGCCCCACCTTGGGCACAGAGCCTACTTTTAAAAAAAGGCTAATTTAAAAAAAGAGAATTTTAGCAGTTTTTCTTTTAGGTGACTCATCTAGGATGAGTGTGAATGGTTTGTCAAATTTACCTGCAGTGGACATATTTTCACATTCTAGCCTGGTCTTTATGATTAAAGGGAAAAGATACTTGTTCTGGTCTTTAATAAACATTGACTTAAATGCTACCTGGGTGGATTCCACACCTACAGGAAGACCAGAATTTTCTTTAAAGACAATTTGGAGTTGGTTTGTAATCGTCCTGGAAAGGCTGATGATCATGTAATGATAACTTTTAAAGTAAACCTGCTGGGAACACCTGGGTGGCTCAGTTGGTTAAGTGTGACCTGCCAGTTACTGTACTAGCAAAAATGGGTTTACTTGGAAATAGCAGAGATTTACAAGTCTTTTTTTTTTTTTTTAAGATTTTATTTCTTTGTCAGGGGGAGGGGGGTGAGAGGCAGGCTCCTGCTGGGCAGGGTGCCCAATTTGGGACTTGATCTCAGGACTCTGGGATCATGACCTGCGCAAAAGGCATTGCTCAGTGGACTGAGCCACCCCGGCGCCCCGAGATTTGCAGTTCTGTTATGTAGGGAGGACCTCTCTTCTATCGAGGAGAAGGGCTTATTAGGAGGGGCTGTCCCACATGACATCCACTGGAGCAACTTGGGGTTCTAGCCCTAGTGTCTTCTCACAGGGTGGGCTGTGACTGCCTCTCATTGGCTGGGCTGTTGCCAGGGGAGGAGAAAACTTTCCTTCCTTTGTCCTGCTGGGGCAGTCATGTGTCCAAGATTGTCTCTTGCTATTGAGTGCAGTGGAGGTACTGGTGGGAGCTCCCGCTATGGGCTTCTAATTTCACTGGAGTCATGTCTCCGTTATTCATTTTCAGAGAGTTGGTGGGCTCTCGGGTGGTTTTCACTTGCTGGCTGTTACGAATCAAGCTGCTGAAGAGTGTGTGGAAATAGTGTTGGTGCTCGACTTCACTTGTCTTGGGTAGATCGATAGTAGGAGTGGGATTGCTATATTGCACGGTGACTGGACGGTCATCATTTTGAGGACACGCCGGACTCCTCCGGGTTGTGCCATTTTGCATCCCCAGCAGCAGAAATGCATGAGAAGGGCACCTGGGTGGCTCAGTTGGTGGAGCATCTGCCTTTGGCTCGGGTAGTGGTCCTGGGGTCCTGGGATCGAGTCCTCTTGTTGGGCTCCTGGGATCCAGTTCCACATTGGGCTCCCTGCTTGGCCGGGAGCCTACTTCTCTCTCCACCTGCTGCTCCCCCTGCTTGTGCTCTCTCTCTCAAACGAAGAGAGTCCCCCTTTCTCAGGTCCTCACCAGCACTTAACTTGTTTCTTTATAGCCATTCTAGCGGGTCTGAAGGGGTATCTGCTTATAACTTGACATCCATTTCCCTGATAACAGACATCTAGCATCTTTTCCGGAACCTGTTGGCCGCTGGCATATCTTCTTAGAAAGGTACCTGCTCATATTCATTCCCCATGATTTGATCGTATTATTTTTCTTTATATTATTGTTTTTTATTTTTCATGGGGTCATATGGATTTTTAAAACATATTTAAAGTACAGGAGTTACCAGGTGTGTGATAAGCAAACCCCAGTTATAACCACAGTTGAAGGAGAATTGATCTTCTTATTAAGTGATGTGGGTGGCATATGGGATTTTGTTTTTCCCTTAAGTTTTGAGAACATAGGTTTTGTTTGGATGATCTCAGATCTTTTGAAAGAAATGATTTTTAAACTCCATTCCATGAGTGCGGTGTCATCTCTTGTTGCTCTGACAGCGTGGATCAGCCTCATTTTCTTTATCTGTTAAGGTCACCCTGGGCTCTGTTACCATCCGTCTCTCAGGGGCTCCTCTTTCTGGCGCCCTTCTGCTTGCGTTCTGGGCACCGGGGTATATGGTCGAGGCCCCGCTGATTTCCGTGACTCTTCAGGAACTGGAACTCCTCTTATGCACTACGTGTGCCAGGCCCCTGGGCCCTGTGTCCCTGCTCACTGTCCACCTAACCCAGGGACAGGGTGGCATCTGCCTCTGCCGGGATGGAGGGGACTGTGCTAGGCTCCGTGACCTCGTTGCCCTCCAGCGAGAGCAGCACTGGAATCCGTGTCTTCACAGCATCCTGACATCTGGTTCCAGTTCTTGGGGCTGACAAGGCAGTAATCGTCCTTGCGCAAGTCAAAGATGTGCCGTCCAGTTTCCATGTGCTCTGAACGAGTATTTCATTTTTCATTCTTTCCCATGCAAGTGTCCTCAGATCTGCTCATTTTCAGTACAAACAGCCTATATTTGGGTGTGTGTACGTCTGTATGAGCTGTCGTCATTGCCCTCTGCTTCAGGGTCCCAGCCCTTCCGGTCATTGAGGGCACTGCTATGGGTGTATTTGTGTGTTGTCACTTCCCGCATGGGTGTGACTTCGGTCCTAGCGTGGGATGTGGTTCCCTAAGTGTCGCCCCCACATCCTCCCACACACACGGGTGAG
This sequence comes from Neogale vison, assembly GCF_020171115.1. Lineage (NCBI taxonomy): Eukaryota > Metazoa > Chordata > Mammalia > Carnivora > Mustelidae > Neogale > Neogale vison. The sequence continues at coordinate 222,418,337 of NC_058096.1, forward strand.
GAGGGAGCGTTGCTGCAACAGAACATGTGGATGTTCCAGGACGCGGTGGTCTTTGACGATGTAGCTGTGAACTTCACCCCGGAAGAGTGGGCTTTGCTGGATCATGGTCAGAGGCAGCTCTACAGAGATGTGATGCTGGAGACCTGCAGGAACCTGGCCTCCCTGGGTAAGCGTGGCTCCTCCCGTCTCTAGCCTTGTAGCCAATGAGTGTTTCTTACAAGTGTCTGATCTTCCTGGGGCCGAGGAATGGGAATATGATCTGGAAGAGACAGACGTTGTCCAGGCCTTTATGGAAACCACTGAGGGTCACATACCTTTTCCATGAAAACAAATCATGTGTTAAATTGACTATTGCTGCAATCACAGTCTGAGACTCCCTAATTTTATCAGTGTGAGGATGGGCTCCTTTGTGGTTTTCAGTTCTGCGAAGGATGCGCTGTGGTTCACACCCATTTCTCCCAGTAATCATGCTGCAGTTAACCTCGCACTTTGTCCGATTCGGTGACCTTGAAGACCAGATTAACAGCCCATCTACCAGACTGCTTGTGGCCCTTCAAATCCCCCTCCTGCTGGGCTGTTGTGGGGGGCTGGGCGGCAGCCACACCCACCGTCCGACCTCCCAGGGGCAGCTGGGGCAGTCAGGCAGGCTCCCCCGATGGCCTCGGTGCCTTCAGAACAGTCCAGCACCCTCAGTCGGACCAGGTTCTGGAGAAGGGAACGGCATTTGCGCATGTCCGTTAGAAACGTGTCTCCGTCCTTGTTCTGAGAAGGGTGATTTTGTCATTCCCCTGCTCTCCCTGTCGGACATTCATCCATCCTCGCCCACGGGGCAGGCCTTTCTGTGTTCTTACAGAGGTAGTGTGTGCATGTGAGGATTTTGCCCAGTTCCTTCCTACTTTACTTTTCCAATAATACTATCTCCACATTAGTCACCATCGATTTTAAAGCATTTCCGCATAAACAGGCTGCCTTTTCATATGCTTTTCCTCTTACTGCCAAAGTCCCAAAGCACTTAGGTCCTTAGAATTTTTCTGTGGTCACATGTTCATTCTTCCTGATGAACTTCATTTACATTTGGGATCAGTATGGGAAGAGCAATCCCCAAATGGTCTGTTTTCTGAATTTTCTTTACCTTTAAATATCAGGTCATTCCCAAGAAATTAAATTGTGCTTCCGATTCTTGCAGACTGTTGCACTCAAGTTAACCCTTTTGGATCAGGGACTCAGCTGAATATTTTGGAGAATGAACTATCCAGTGAAGATAAAATAGTAACATTTACAAGAAATGATTCCTGGGCTGTTTTTGGAGAAAACTGGGTATTTCATCACATTGGAGATCAGTCCCAATCCCAGGAGAGGTGTTTGAGGTAAGTGCCTCTCTCTCCCGTAGGAGAAAGGGGGATCTTGGCAAATTGTTAGAATAATTTGAAATTAAAGAAGGCATGGAGTTAGAAACCTAGCTCAACAGTTGCGTAGTCAGAATTACACAAGTTCTTCATAAATGTGATGTAGTATTGATGAGCAGATATGTAATTCAGCTCCAGACATTTATCAGGAAAACCAACTTATAAGAAAGTTGACGGTGGGGCACCTGGATGGCTCAGTGGGTTAAGCCTCTGCCTTCAGGTCAGGTCATGACCCAGGGTCCTGGGATTGAGCCCCACGTCAGGCTTTCTGCTCAGCGGGGAGCCTGCTTCCCCTTCTCTCTCTGCCTGCCTCTCTGCCTACTTGTGATGTCTGTTAAATAAATAAAATCTTAAAACAAAAAAAAAGAAAGAAAGAATGTTTGACAGTTATGGCTATTACTGGGCCCTTATTCTGAGCATTTGGCTTCTTCTACAGCATAGCAGTGTAGACCATGACAGAAACATGCCCATTCCTTGGAAGTGGTCATTATGTATCAAGTAATCACTAATATGGATCAGTAGGTAATTAATAAAGAGATCAGTTAAAATGATTATTCCGTAACAGTGTGCCTTCCCTTTTTGAACAGAAGTCATCTGCCGGAGCGGGTCTGTGAAAGCATTAAAGATGATCGACGTGGAGAAACCAGAAGGCAGATGACAAGTCTTCCCGTGCGTGAGGATCGTCCTACTGGAGACAGGTCCTGTCGCTGCGCCAAGTGTAGAGAAGCCTTCACAGATGGTTCTTTCCCTGAGAATCCACTAAGATCCCACCCTGGACACAAACCTAGTCCCCGTGAGGAATGTGGGCCGGCCTGCAGCTGTGTCTCTTGCCCCAGCCCTCACGTGGACACAGGCCTTGTAGAGAAACCTTATGAACCTCCGGACACTGGGGGAGCATCGAAGAGAGACTTGAAGAGTCGCGGTAGTAAACAATCTTTAGAGTGCAAGAAATGTGGAAAAACTTTCACTTGCAGGTCGTCCTTTCGGGGTCACGTGAAGGGTCACTGTGGACAGAGAGTTCATGCGTGTGACGTGTGCGGGAAAGCCTTCATGTATCAGTCCTACCTTACACGTCACGTGAGAACTCACACTGGGGAGAGACCCTATGAATGTGTGGAGTGTGGGAAAGCCTACAGTTGCCTCTCATATTTTCGAGAACATGTGAGAACGCACAGTGGAGAGAAACCCTATGAATGTAAGCAGTGTGGGAAGACGTTCAAGTATCCCGCGTCCTTGCAAGGACACATGATGACACACACTGGAGAGAGACCGTATCTCTGTCAGCAATGTGGGAAAGCCTTCAGTTGTCCCAAATACTTCAGGAGACACGTGAGAACGCACAGTGGACTGAAACCCTATGAATGTACGTTATGTGGGAAAGCCTACAGTTGTTCTTTATCCCTTCGAGAACATGTCAGAACTCACAGTGAAGAGAGACCCTACGAATGTCAGCAGTGTGGGAAGGCCTTCAGACATCCTCGGTATTTCCAAAGACACGTGAGGATGCACAGTGGCGTGAAACCCTATGAGTGTAAGGAGTGTGGGAAAGCGTACAGTAGCTCCACATCGCTGCAGGAACACGTGAGGACACACACCGGGGAGAGGCCCTTCGAGTGTCCACAGTGCGGGAAGGCCTTCACTCGTCACTCCTCCCTTCAAGGACACGTGAGGGCACACAGTTTGGAGAAACGTTACGAGTGTGCCCAATGCGGGAAGGCCTTCCGTTGGTCCTCGTCCTTACAGAAACACGTGAGGACACATAGTGAAGAGAAACCCTATGAATGTCAGCAGTGTGGCAAAGCCTTCTGGTACCCGGCCAACCTGAGAGCCCACCTGAAGACACACACTGAGGAGAGACCCTACGAGTGTCCACACTGTGGGAAGGCCTTCAGCTGTCACTCCTCTCTTCAGGTACACGTGCGAAAGCACAGCGGGGTGAAACCCTATGAATGTAAGGAGTGCGGGAAGGCCTTCTGGTATCCCGTGAACCTGCGGGCACACGTGAGGACGCACACTGGAGAGAGACCCTATGAATGTAAGGAGTGTGGGAAGGCCTACAGGTGCCCCGCAAACCTGCGGGTCCACGTGAGGACGCACACTGGGGAGCGACCGTATGAATGTCAGCAGTGCGGGAAGGCCTTCAGGTACCCGGCCAACCTGCGAGCCCACGTGAGGACGCACACTGGGGAGCGACCCTACGAGTGTCAGCAGTGTGGGAAGGCCTTCAGGTACCCGACCAACCTGCGAGCCCACGTGAGGACGCACACTGGGGAGAAACTCTGAATGGAAGGACTGTGGGAAAGCCTTCATTTGTCCTTAAGACCTTGTATATCCAATCAGACACACTGGAGGAAGCCTTATGAATGTAAAGACTGGTGGGAAAACTTTAGGTATAGTTCCTCGTATATTTTGTACATAAAAACTCAGGGCTGGACAGCGGTCTCTATTTGTTATAAACCTGGTTGTGCCTTGTAAGTGCCTCGTCCCTAACAGGGATCCCCGTCATATTTATTTCCACTGCATGTTGCCAAGAGGAACCCCTGAGATAAAATATCCCTCTCTGTGCCCTTTGTATGAGATCTATTTTGTTACTTCACACATGAAAATTGTAGAGTTCTATAAAATTTCTCATTTCCGTGACAATGTCTTTGGGCCCCAGGGGTGACAAGTGATGTGTATTTATTTCTCACCCTCTCTTGTGGATACTGGAAATTCCGGCTCTGTATCTACCCTTTCTTTCAGTCTTCATGATTGAATGACGTATCTTCACATTTGCTTATTGCCGCTGTACACTACACCTCTGCGCCCCACAGAAATTAGTAAATGTGCAGGGATGTTGAGAGAGGACAGTCTCCTCCAGTTATGTTCCTATTTCGGCCTCTGCTGATCGCCCTTCATCTTGGTTGTTCATTAGTCATGATGCATTAAGAAAAGAAACCCTGTGGCGTGAAGATGAAAGCTGGCTTCTGGTTGGTTCTACTGAGTTCCGTTGTGAGCGTGGTGAGGTGGGAGACCATGAGTTTCCCAGAGTCCTTCTCTCTGTGGTTCTGAGGTGAAGGCCGTGAGGAAAGAAACTGTGTGACGAAGCCATGCTTTTCCGGCAGGAAACAGAGATGCGTGGGGACCCACATGGGCTTGGGTCACAGCGCATCTTCTCGATTACTGATTTGTCGTCTGGAACAGCCTCCAACCTGACACAGGTTTGACATCAGTTTTTGTTCGGTAGCACACTCCAGAGACTCCTCCATGAACTCTCCTCTGATGGACCAGCTCGGTTTTCAGGTCCAGATGGTTCCTTGCGCTGCCCTGTGGCTCCTTGTGTCCGTGAGGCCACCTCTTCAGGCCATCGTGTGTAGGGGTCTCTCTCATCCTGGCACCGTTCATCTCCCGTGCTGTTTCTACCACATGATTTCTGTGGTAAGCATCCTGTCCCTCTCAGGGTAGATCTGTGTCCTGCCTCCCCCTGACAGAATTAATGCTGCAGCCTCAGATGCGGGGAACCTCCTTCCCTTGTTGCACTGTAGAGAGGCTCCAGTAACCCTGTATTTCTTCCTTCTGGATGTTTCTATAATTGGAATAAGCACTTGTGAGTGTATGGCAGTTTGTGGCTCTCTGTGGCTTCCCCCCTCTCTCTGCCTGCCTCTCTGCCTACTTGTGATCTCTGTCAAATAAATAAAAATTTAAAAAAAAATCCCGTTCGTCAGGATTAACTTTTTCTTCTGATTGTGTCCATTTAACAAAAAACGAAAACCTATTCTGGGTTAACAGGACAAGTACAGTTGACATTTCCCTTCTGGTGTGTGTTTCTTCAATACCCAGGCAGCAGCTATCACTGTCTCATTAAAATGACTTACTCCTGAGGCGCCTGGGTGGCTCAGTGGGTTAAGCCTCTGCCTTCAGCTCAAGTCATGGTTGCAGGGTCCTGGGATCGAGCCCCGCATTGGGCTCTCTGCTCAGCGGGGAGCCTGCTCCCTCCACCCCCCGCTTGCTTTTCTGCCTACTTGTGATCTCGGTCTGTCAAGTAAATAAGTAAAATCTTCAAAATAAAATAAAATGACTTACTTCTGAGGCACCTGGGTGTTGCAGTCTGTTCAGTTCCGATTCTTGGTTTCAGCTAGGGTCGTGATCTCAGGGTTGTGGGATCAAGCCCTGAGTTGGGCTCCACAGCAAGCACGGAGTCTCTGAAAATCACTTCCTCTCCCTCTGCTCCTCCCCCACCCCATGCGCTCTCTCTGTCTCTCAAATAACTATTTTGAAAAGATTATTGACTCCCAGTGGTGATATCCTTAATGCTGCCTATGTAATGTCTCTGACAAAGAACAGCAGGAGTCATGGTCTCACAGCTCAAGAGCGTGGGAGAGGGAGCCCGACACATGCATCTTCCCTACTTGTCAACAACTGAACAAACCACATTTGTGATGAGGGGAGTCGTAGTTGTGGGAATGACTTTACGACTTGGTGCTCCAGGCATAACCACCTTGAGGAAATTCCTAATTTCTGGAGATGCTGCTTCTCAGTGTTTGTTGTCCAAATAGCTCTGAGGCGTTTACGTAAAGTCCATACTAGAATGGAAACGTCCTTCCTCCTCATGCCTTTTGCTGGGAATTGTGCTGAATTGTGCTGAGCAAGACGTTTCTTCCCATGGTGGATGGGTAAGTGGTTGGTCATACTTCACCCAGTGGCGTGTCCTTGTATTAATTGCGGTGGAGGAAAGCTGGGCCGGGCCTTGCTCTTTCCTTGAGGCCGCTCGTTTTCCTGTTGATCTGCCCCAGGTTGACACAGCTCAGTTCCTGTCTCCCATCAGCTGGCCTCCGATGCCCTCTGGCCCTGGGCATGGCACAAGTATGCTTGTATTTTGGGTGGAGCTGGTTGGGCTTCATGTCCGAGGGGTTGCGTAACGTGAGTAGCCCCCCCGGGACTAGGGGAAGGAAACGTACAGCAATGTGGTAGTGTGGATGGACAACAAGGATTCCGTACAGTCTTTGCAGAGAGGAGTGCTTCTAGTTATTCCAGCCACTGTCGGAATGGGCTTTCCTCTCCTGGGCTCAGTTCGCCAGGATGGCCAGTGATCGTGTGGATCCCACGCACTAATAAGGGTTGATACAGCTGCACCGAGCTATATCGGTGATAATTTGACTTCTTCTTTGCCGATTTGGATGCCTTTAATTTCCTTTTGTTGTCTGATTGCTGAGGCTAGGACTTCTAGTACTATGTTGAATAGCAGTGGTGATAATGGACATCCCTGCCGTGTTCCTGACCTTAGCAGAAAAGCTTTCATGGAAACAAATGATAATGAAAATACAACGGTTCAAAATCTGTGGGACACAACAAAGGCAGTCCTGAGAGGAAAATATATAGCGGTACAAGCTTTTCTCAAGAAACAAGAAAGGTCTCATGTACACAACCTAACCCTACACCTAAAGGAGCTGGAGAAAGAACAAGAAAGAAACCCTAAGCCCAGCAGGAGAAGAGAAATCATAAAGATCAGAGCAGAAATCAATGAAATAGAAACCAAAAAAACAATAGAACAAATCAACGAAACTAGGAGCTGGTTCTTTGAAAGAATTAATAAAATTGATAAACCCCTGGCCAGACTTATCAAAAAGAAAAGATAAAGGACCCAAATAAATAAAATTATGAATGAAAGAGGAGAGATCACAACTAACACCAAAGAAATACAAACTATTATAAGAACATACTATGAGCAACTCTACGCCAACAAATTTGACAATCTGGAAGAAATGGATGCATTCCTAGAAACATATAAACTACCACAATTGAACCAGGAAGAAATAGAAAGCCTGAACAGACCCATAACTAGTAAGGAGATTGAAACAGTCATTAAAAATCTCCAAACAAACAAAAGCCCAGGGCCAGACGGCCTCCCGGGGGAATTCTACCAAACATTTAAAGAAGAACTAATTCCTATTCTCCTGAAACTGTTCCAAAAAATAGAAATGGAAGGAAAACTTCCAAATTCATTTTATGAGGCCAGCATCACCTTGATCCCAAAACCAGACAAGGATCCCATCAAAAAAGAGAGCTATAGATCAATATCCTTGATGAACACAGATGCGAAAATTCTCACCAAAATACTAGCCAATAGGATTCAACAGTATATTCTTTTTTTTTTTTTTAAATTGGATTTATTTACTTTTTTTGTTTGTTTTATCTTTCATATATTTACACAGTTCAAAATGATATTCACAGCATCTTCTAAATTTTGGCCAATGAGAGAGATCATAAGTAGGCAGAGGCAGGCAGAGAGAGAGGGGGAAGGCAGGCTCCACGCTGAGCAGAGAGCCCGACGCGGGGCTCGATCCCAGGACCCTGAGATCATGACCTGAGCCGAAGGCAGAGGCTTAACCCCCTGAGCCACCCAGGTGCCTGTGATCATTTGTTCTTTTTTTTTTTAAATTTTATTTATTTGACAGAAATCACAAGTAGGCAGAGAGGCAGGCAGAGAGAGAGAGAGAGAGGAGAAAACAGGCTCCCTGCGGAGCAGAGAGCCCAACGTAGAATCATATGGTATTTGTGTCTCATGGGTTTATTTCACGTAGGATAATGTCCTCAAGAGCCATCTGTCGCACTACACATTGCAATTTCCTTCCTTTTTAAGTTTGAAAAACAGCCCATTAAGTGTATGGCCTCCATCTGGCTTCTCTGTTCATCCATCAGTGGACATGTGAGTTGCTTGCACATTTTAGCTATTGTGGATAACGCCAATATGAACACGCGTGTACCAACATCTCTTCAAGATTCTGCTCTTAGTTCTGTTGGGTATATACCCAGAAGTGGAATTGCTGGATAAGACGGTAATTCTATTTTACATTTTTCAGCAACTACCATAGTATTTTGCACAGTGGCTTTCCCATTTTATCAACAGTGTACAAGGGTTCGTTTCTCCACATCCTCAACATTTGTTTCTAGTTTGCTTTTAGAAGCAACCCCATTGTGTTTGAAGTGGTATGATATTGTAGTTTTAATTTGCATTTCCCTAATGATTAATGATGTTTTTTTAAAAAAATTTTATTTACTTATTTGACAGATCACAAGCAGGCAGAGAGGCAGACAGAGAGAGGGGAGGGGGGAAGCAGGCTCCCTGCTGAGCAGAGAGCCTGATGTGGGGCTCGACCCCAGGACCCTGAGATCATGACCTGAATCAAAGGCAGAGGCTTAACCCACTGAGCCACCCAGGCACCCCATGATGTCATTTTTTTAAAAGATTTTATTTATTTATTTGACAGAGATCATAAGTAGGCAGAGAGGCAGGCAGAGAGAGAGGAGGAAGCAGGCTCCCTGCTGAGCAGAGAGCCCGATGCGGGGCTCGATCCCAGAACCCTGGGATCATGACCTGAGCCGAAGGCAGAGGCTTTAACCCATTGAAAAACATGTCATGTGTTTTTTAATGTGCTTATTGGACACGTATGTATATTCTCTAGAGAATGTCTTTTGAAGTCCTTTGTTAATGTTGAATTAGGTTTGGGTTTTTGGGTTGTTGCATTTTAGATGTTCTTATCCTGGGTATTAGTCTCATCAAATATGTGGATTTTTCAGCTATTTTCTCTCATTCTGTGGGTTGACATTTTACTATGTTGATACTGTCTTAGATGTACAGAATTTTCAAATTTTCATGAACCCAAATTGGTCTATTTTTTCTCTTTTTTAAAGATTTATTTGGCAGAGAGCACAAGCAGGGGGAGCAGCAAGCTCCCCGCTGAGCAGGAAGCCCAATGTGGAACTCGATCTTAGGACCCTGAAATCATGACCTGAGCTGAAAGCAGACGCTTAACCGTCTAAGCTACCCAGGTGCCCCTATTTTTCTTTTGTTACTTGTGACTTTGGCGTTATAGTTAAGAAATCACTGCCACATCCAATGTTACAAAGCTTTTCTTCTGTTTCCTTCTAAGAGTTTTATTGTTTTAGGGCTTACATGTAGGTTGTTGATCCATCTTGAATAATGTCTGAATATGTTATTAGGTGAGGATTCCACTTCATCTTTTCCATGGGGATGTCCAGTTCCCCAAGCACCATTTATCGAAAGACTGTCCTTTCCCCACTGAATAATCTTGGCACACTTACCAAAATCAGTTGACCAGGGGCGCCTGGGTGGCTTAGTCAGTGACGTGTCTGCCTTCAGCTCAGATCATGATCCCAGGGTCCTGGGATTTAGCCCCACATCGGGCCCTCTGCTCAGCAGGAAGCCTGCTTTTTCTTCGCTCTCTGCCTGTTGCTCCCCCTGCTTGTTCACAGGATCTGACAAATAAATAAAAATCTAAAAGAAAAGAAAAAAAAAAACCAAACAACTGTATTTAAACCTTGCACATATGATGTGTTTCCATTATTAGATCTTTTTTTTCAGCAATGATTTGTAGTTTTGCCTTGTATGAGTCTTTTGCCTCATTGGTTAAGTCCTGAATATTTTATTCATTTTGATGCTATTTTAGTTAGAATTGGTTTGTAATTTTCTTTTCCTATTGTTTATTGTATTTAGAAGTGAAACAAATTTGTGTTACCTTTTTATCCTGATACTTTGTTAAACTCGTTTATTTTTAATGGTTTTGTGTGCGTAAATGGACTCTTTAGAATTTTCTGTATGTAAGATGTACAGATATAATTTTTATTCCTTTCCAAAGCTGGATGCTTATTTGTTTTCTTTGCCTAATTACTCTGGGTATAACTTCTGTACCATGTTACATGGGAGTGGTGAAAGTCATTCTTATTCCTGATCTTAGAGAAAAAGGGCTTTCAGTCTCACCACGGAGTGTAATGTTCTCTGTGGGATTTTCATATATGGATTTTATAGTATTGAGGTCGTTCCCTTCTACTCTTAGCTGATGGAGTGTTACAAAAGGAAGTTGGATTTCATCATGTGCTGCTTCTGCATCAGTTTAAGGTAAAAATTCGATTTCTTACCTTCATTCTGTTAATGTGCATTGCATGGATTTATTTTTGTATGCTGAGCCATTCTTGCATTCCAGTAGTAAATCCCACTTCATCGTGGTGTGCGGGCCTTTCAGTTTGCTGCTGAATTCTATCTGCTAGTATTTTGCTGGCGAGTTTTACACACAAATTCTTATGGGCTACTGGTGTGTAGTTTTGTTTCCTTGTCGAATCCTTGGCTTTTCTATCAGGATGCTTGTCTCATAGCTTAAAAGGTGTTCTTTTCTCTTCAATTTTTTGGGGGAAAATTTTGTTAAGTATTAATATTCTTCTTTAAATTGTTTGGTACAATTCACCAGTAAAGCCATCAGGTTCAGGACTTTTCTTTGGGAGGGTTTTGATCACTTATTCAATTTCTTTATTAGTATAGGTGTTTGGATTTTCTGTTGCTTCATGACTGATTCTCAGCAGGTTTTGTGTTTTTAGGAATTTGCCTGTTCCATCTCGGTGTCCAATTTGTTGATGTACATTTCTTCATGTTCTTTTGTAGTCCTTTCTGCTTCTGTAGCCTCAGTAGCAATGTCCTCACTGCCTTTTGGATTTTAATAATTTGAGTCTTCTCTTTCTTAGTCCGCCTAGCTAAATGTTTGTCAGTTTTGTTGATCTGAAAGAACCAAGTTTTAATTTTTTTCTCTTTAATTTTCTCTATTATTTTTCTATTTTACTTTTCATTTATCTCTGCTCTAATCTTTATTATTTCCTTCCTTCTCCTAGGTTTTGATTTGCTTCTTCTTGCTCCACTTCTTAGGTTGTGAAGTCAGATTGCTGAATTGAAGTCTTATTTTTTCTTGTTTTTTAATATAAGTATCTGTAGATTACAAATTCTCCCTTAGCAATGCTGTTGCTACACTCTGTATGTTTTGGTATTATTTTCCTTTTCATTTCTCTCAAGTACCTTTAAATTCCCCTTGGGATGCCTTTTTTCGTGTGCTTGATTACTTTAAAGTACAATAATTACTGTTACTGTCCAAGAAAAGGCACTGCTGCTGAGGGGAACCATATGCTGTTAAGGTTGACGATAAGGTTAAGGTTTGTGACATTAAAAAGTTACCACATCCGTCCATGCACGTCTCTGAATTTGAAAAAGGTGGTAACAATTTGAAATACTTGAAAAACTAAAATAATGAGAAAATAATAATGTTTCAAAGAGTATTTAAGTTGAAACTGGAGAATGAGTAGTGTTTATGTTCTCCCCACGTATGTTTCTCTTTGGTGTTTTACAAAGAAAGTGGTCAGGCTGGGGTGTACAAGAGAACCAGTAGTGGGGGACTGAGGGACATTGGGTGGCTGAGCACATGATGTACCTTTGTGATAGCCTTGGTAGTTCTGACACTGTTGTATGTGACTGTGCATGTGTTGAGCTGTGTGGCTCTGGGGATTGCTGTGGCTTGTGACATGGATCCTGCCACTGTTTCCAGCCTTAGAGACCTGCTCCCTAATGGGCCAGGTGTGCATCTCCCATGGTGCTTCTCAGGAGGAGGACACATCTGTTCTTGAGGTGGGAACTTCAGAGCTGGGAGAGATCTCAGGACAGCTGCTGGAGAGACACACTGCTGGTGCCCAAGGATAAGGATGCCCCAAACAGGGTCTCACTGGTTAGACTGGCTGGTCTTTTGTCTTGTAGCTACAGCATTCCCAAAGTACAGGACTCAGAACATGGTCACAATTGTTGCCAAGATTTCTCACAGGGAAAGGATAAGAGGAATAGGCCCGTGGGCCCACGCTGGGAAAGCAAGACACAAGCCCCCACTCTCAGCCAGACCTTTCCTGTGGAAGGGCTGTATGGAAGAGGAATAAAAGCATTTCCACACAAAAATGTTTTCCTACCGCTTTCCCAGACACATCCCATTTGAGATAAAATGTTAAGTCTTCAAAAACAGATTTGCACAACCTTTCATTCATTTTGTCCTGATGTGGCCCAGAGATGACGATGTTTCTGGAAATGTGTCCATCACCTTTGTACAGCGTCTGCTCCAGGAGAAAGGGGAGGGAAGGCGGCTCAGGCTGCCAGGAAGCAGAGCACAACTCTGTAGGGGGTCAACACCATGAGCCCGATGTCAGGAGTGGGTGGAGAGGCCACTGTGCCTGAGCTGTGCCCTCCCCAGATGAACCGCTTTGGGTGGGAATTACAAGTCAGCAATACAACAGTCTGTATCAGATGACTGCAGTACTGTCTGTCTATGATAATTGTAAACGTTAAACGTTTATGTCCATTTACTCCATCCATCCTGGTGCAAGGGGCACAAACAAAGACTGCTAAACCCACTTTTCTTAATCACTGAAAATTTACTCAGACCCCTAGTAGTAAAGTCAGCATTTACAGTGTTAACATTATAGTCGCCAATCAAGATCCCGGCTGGAATGCAAGAGAGGCCAGTGGAGTGGCCCACTGCAGCCAGAGCTGGTCACGAATGCAGCCTGCAATTCTGCTACCAGGATGTTCAAACACCCACACCCACACCCATGTGCAAAGCACTGGAAAGCCCTGCTCTGTGATGGCCATTTAGTCATAAGCGCATACCGCGTGGCCTAAACCTTTTAACCATCAAGAAATGAAGCTTGAAGCATATTCCTACCTCCACTCCCCATGGTTCTTATTATAATTGGAAGACACACCTTAGTTCACAGAACCTAGAAGGACAAGGTTTATTACTCGCAAGTCCTGGGAAGTACACAGTACACCTGGGGCCACGCAGCAAGGCTGTAAGAGTGAATGCAGACCTACTGTTCTGCCTATTTTGGGGTCAAGGGTTTTGCAGGTTGACTCTTTAGTAGGAACTTCACTGGTGGAGGGTGGCCTGCTTCTGTACCGGATGGTTCTGCCGGTAACTGCAGTCTACAGCCAACTATGTTTAGTCCACATGGAGGTCTTTGACACAGAAGCCGCAGCAGTCCAACGCTGTCAGGTGCTACGTTATAATCTTACGCTCACTGTCACGCACTTATACTACAATACACTATATGAGAGTTAAACTCTGCGTCACATAAAAGCACACTTCACATTACCGTAGCACTACCAAGAAAGAAAATGGTTTTAACTGAAAAACCTGGCAAAAAAACAGAACACTTTTCAAACTTCCACATCCTCGCTGAAGGAGGACTTAAGAGTTCTTACATGAGCACTTATTTGTCAAAGAACCGGAAATTCACTATTTAGGGGTCCAGTGTTAAATGAGGTAATGAAAAACACAATACCATGTTTATAACTTCTGTATTTCCTTCCAGAGTATAATACATGAATTAGTGCAAGATATTTTAACATTACTTACAATTACCGAATCTCTCTCTAGAAAGCCTGGCCTAACAAACATTCTTCCAATGTTACATGCATTTCTGGGGCTGCTACCCAGTGTGCATCCTCATGTGGTTTCGAAAGGATGAGGGCCACTTGAAGGCTTTCCCACATTGTTTACATTTATGGGGTTTCTCTCCAGTGTGCATCCTCACATGCTTTTGTAATGATGAGGACCAACTAAAGGCTTTCCCACATTGTGCACACTCATAAGGCTTCTCTCCAGTGTGAGTCCGCACGTGGCCTTGGAAGGATCTGGAAGAAGTGAAGGCTCTCCCACAATTCTCACATTTATACAGTTTCTCCTCAGTGTGTCTTCTTACATGTTCTCGAAAGGTTGAGGGCCAAATGAAGGCTTTTCCACACTGTTTACACTCATAAGGTTTCTCCCCAGTGTGGGTTCTCATGTGCCCCTGGAAGGACTTGGGGGAACTGAAAGCTTTCCCACAGAACTCACAGTTATACAGCTTCTCCCCAGTGTGCACCCTCAGATGTACTCGGAAGGTTTCAGGCCAACTGAAGACTTTCCCACATTCCTTACACTCATAGGGCTTCTCTCCAGTGTGTGTCTTTTCATGTCGTTGGAAAGACTGGGGATAACTGAAGGTTTTCCCACACTGTCTGCACTTATAGGGCTTCTCTCCGGTGTGTGTTAACATGTGTCTTCGAAAGGTAGAAGGATAAATGAAGGCTTTCCCACATTCCTTACACTTATGTGGCTTCTCCCCAGTGTGGGTTCTCACGTGTCTAGTGAGACTGGCAAACCCGTGGAAGGCTTTGCCGCATTGCTTGCATTCATAAGTTTTCTCTGCTGTGTGACTCTTTTTATGTTGAGCAAGGGAGTACGGGTGTCGAAAAGTTTTCCCACATAACTTACATTCATAGGGCTTCTCCCCAGTGTGTGTTATCATGTGCCTTTGAAAGACAGAGGGATAAATAAAGACTTTCCCACATTCCTTACACTTGTATGGCTTTTCTCCAGTGTGAGTTCGCACATGCCCAGTGAAACTGGAGAACTCATGGAAGGTTTTCCCACACTGCCTGCATTCATAGGTTTTCCCTGAAGTGTGAATCTTCATATGTTGAGTGAGAGAGTAAGAATGGTGGAAGGCTTTTCTGCATAACTTACATTCATAGGGCCTCTCCTCTGTGTGTGTTACCACGTGTCTTTGAAAGATTGAGGGATAAATGAAGGCTTTCCCACATTCCTTACACTTATATGGCTTTTCCCCAGTGTGTGTTTTCACGTGTCTAGTAAGACTGGAGAACTCTTGGAAGGTTTTCCCACACTGCTTGCATTCATAGTTTCTCTCCGGAGTGTGCATCCAGATATGCTGTGTGAGAGAATAGAAATAAGGAAAGGTTTTCCCACATAATTTACATCCATAGGGCTTCTCTCCAGTGTGAGTTCTCAGGCATGTGCCACAAATGCAAGCCTCCTGGTGTTCCTGACACAGGTGTGGTTTTTGTCCACAGTGAGATCTGACGTGCCTTTTAAGGGAAGAAAGATGCATGAAGCCTTTCCCACACTTGGTGCATTCATAGAGTTTTACTCCTGTGGAAATATTCTTGCAGAAATTAAAATGAGGAAGCTGGCTGCAAGTTTCTCTGTGCTGATTTCTTTCTTTACTTTCACAGAATCTCTCTGTTGCAGGATTTCTGTTAGAAGTCAGAAACAGTTTATCAATATTATGTTTATTAATGATTTGTTATTAGCAACTAGTAAGTATTAGAACCAGATGGCTAACTGCATTCTAGTATCCAGAAGGTTTTCTACCCTCTTCAGATTGTCTTAAAGTTAACTAAATGCCCTAGAAGCGACCTCTGTCATGTTCACTGTTCATACTGTTTATCATGTATGGGGTCTTCCTAAAAGAGTGTCTAACTGAGGGGTGCCTGGGTGGATCAGTGAGTTAAGCCTCTGCCTTTGGCTCAGGTCATGATGCCAGGGCCCTGGGATTGAGCCCCACATTGGGCTCTCTGCTCTGCAGGGAGCCTGCTTCCTCCTCTCGCTCTCCCTGCCTTTCTGCCTACTTGTGATCTCTGTCTGTCAAATAAATAAAATATTTTTTAAAAAAAGTGTCTAACTGAGGTATGCTTCAAACACTTGATGTCGCCGTCAAGTTTTTTTTTTTTTTTAAAGATTTTATTTATTCATTTGACAGAGAGAGATCACAAGTAGGCAGAGAGGCAGGCAGAGAGAGAGAGGAGGAAGCAGGCTCCCCGCCGAGCAGAAAGCCCGATGCGGGACTCGATCCCAGGACCCCGAGATCATGACCCGAGCCGAAGGCAGCGCCGTCAAGTTTTTAAAAACCTTCCTAGAGGGCGCCTGGGTGGCTCAGTGGGTTGGGCCGCTACCTTCGGCTCAGGTCATGATCTCAGAGTCCTGGGATCGAGTCCCGCATCGGGCTCTCTGCTCAGCAGGGAGCCTGCTTCCTCCTCTCTCTCTCTGCCTGCCTCTCTGCCTACTTGTGATCTCTCTGTCAAATAAATAAATAAAATCTTAAAAAAAAAAAACAAAAACAAAAACAAAAAAAAAACAAAACCTTCCTAGAATCTGAAATAGATTTGGGGGCACCTGGTTGGCTCAGTCAGTTAACTGTCTGCTGTCAGCTCAGGTCATGATCTCAGGGTCCTGGGATCAAGCCCTGTGTCATGCTTCATCCTCTCCCTCTGTCCCTCTCCCACCCCCTTGTCCTCTCTAAAATAGATTTGGAGCTTGGTTTTTAGTTTTTTTAATCTCATGACATACCAAAACTCTGTCCTAGGATTAATACTGCTTTACCTTATGAACACATCTCACCTCTGATGTCTTGCATGGTTTCCATGTTGCTCTTTAGTGCTGTCATCTTCCCAATTTTTTTCTAAAATGTAGGCACAAGAATGATTTCTTGTGAATTTTGCCATTTTCTGTTCAATAGATTTTTTTTTTTCAAGCGTATCCTGTTGAGAAACCAACCCACTGGCTTTAAACAGTGTTTCATAATCTGAAACAAAAAGGTGAATGAACATATTAAAGGAGGAAGGAACTTATGAGTAAAGAAAGACTGAGGACTTTAGTGCTTTCAGCACTTCACCAGTGGCAGGCAGGAGGGGCCAGAGGGGTTGGCAATTTACTAACTATCAAGTTTGCCAAGAAACTTCTCTGTGAACCAAAACAACAGATGAAGCCAGTCCCCCACTATCAATAAGCCAAGGAAGCTTCAAGTCTGAACCAAGACAAAAATAAGTTTAATGTACACATTCCCACTGCCATGGAGACATTACTATATTGCAGGTCCGAGATGGCTGTGACCATGTCTGTTTTTACTTTCCAGTGCATTCCTTTTCCACATTTCAAATTGTGGGAAAGCACCGACAAGAGATACTTGTTTACTAAATGACAAAGTGAAGGCCTGCCGCCATTCTTACCCACTGAGACCAGATTCTGGAAAGTTTCCAGCATCACATCTCTATAGAGGTTCCTCTGCATAGAATCCAGCAAGGCCCACTCCTCCAGGGTGAAGTCCACTGCCACATCCTCAAAGACCACCAAGTCCTGAAACATACAAATGTGTGCAAGAGGAAGGTGAGTCTGAAAGCACTGGGAAACTAAATCAGTTCGTAGGAAGTTGAAATCCAACCCTCTGGTCTCTCAATATGTGCTCAGACTCCAACAGGCTTAAGTGCACCACTAAGGAGTCAACCATGACACAACATTTATCATGACTGCTCTCATCTTACAAATAGCTTCGGGTCTCATTGAACAAGCAGACCAGAGCACACCTAGTTGAATCTCACCCAACTCTGGCCAAGGTCCAAACTGCCCCGCTGCAGGCAGGGAGAGCCTCCGTAAATGACTGAACTGAGGGACAGAGCAGCCAAAACACAACAGTCAGTGCATGCAGCACATACCAGAGACAATTCCTGAAACACCAGCCCCTAAACATTATATGACTCTTCATAAAGCCATTACTCTCAGAAGCAGGAAACGTTAAGAGGCTTTCCTAATACACAGAAGAAGACAGAAACCTAGACAAAATGCCAACACAGAGAAATTGACCCCAAAAGAAAGAACATGAAAAGGTCATGGTAAGGGATCTAATTGAAACAGATACAAGTAATATGCTTGATGTTGAATTTAAAACAACAATCATAAAGGATACGTCGGGCTTGAGAAAAGCATGGAAGACATCAGGGAGACACCACAGATATAAAAGAGCTAAAGATAGGCTGGGGATGCCTGGGTGGCTCAGTCATTGAGCGTCTGCCTTTGGCTCAGGTCATGATCCCAGTCCTGGGTTTGAATCTCGAATTAGGCTCCCTGCTCAGCAGGAAGCCTGATTCTCCCTCTCCCACTCCCCCTGCTTGTGTTCCTTCTCTTGCTGTGTCTGTCAAATAAATTAAATCTTTAAAAAAAAAACCAACAACCCAACAATGTGAGATTTGACAAATCAAGTGGATGTAATGACCACAAAAATGGAAGAAACTAAGGAATGAATAATTTACCTAGAAGATAAAATTATTTATTTTTTTAAAAGACTTTATCTATTTATCTGACAGACAGAGATCACAAGTAGACAGAGAGGCAGGCAGAGAGAGAGAGAAGCAGGCTTCCCACTGAGCAGAGCCCGATGTGCAGCTCGATCCCAGGATCCTGGGATCAAGACCCGAGCTGAAGGCAGAGGCTTTAACCCACTGAGCCACCCAGGTGTCCCTAGGAGATAAAATTATTTAAAATAATGAAGCTGTACACAATAGAGAAAGAATAATGGATCATGAAAGCAGACTTAGGGAACTCAGTGACTCCATCAAACAAAATAACATTCATATCATAAGAGTCCCAGAAAAAGAGAGAGAAAAAGAAACAAAAGTTATGGGAAGAAATAATAGCTGAAAACTTCCCTAAGCTGGGTAAGGAAACAGACATCCAAATACAGGACGTACAGAGAACTCCCATCAAAATAAACAAAAGTAGGCTAACACCAAGACATATTGTATTTAAGTTTGTAAAATACAATGATAAAGAAAAAATCCTAAAAGCATCAAGAGAAAGGAAGTCCCTGACTTCCAAGGGAGCACAAATAAGGACAGCAGCTACCTCTCCACAGAAACGGGGGAAGCCGAAAGGGAGCGGCAAGATATATTCAATGTGCTGAATGGGAAAAACCGGCAGCTCAGAATACCCAATGCAGCAAAGCTATCATTCAGAATAGGAGAGAGAAAGAATTGGCCAAAAAAACAAAAACTAAAGGAGTTCATGACCACTAAACAAGCCCTGCAAGAAGTATTAACGAGGACTTATTTGGAAGGGGAAAACAGACCCA
This sequence comes from Neogale vison, assembly GCF_020171115.1. NCBI lineage: Eukaryota > Metazoa > Chordata > Mammalia > Carnivora > Mustelidae > Neogale > Neogale vison. Next base: position 222,437,284 of record NC_058096.1, read on the forward strand.
AAGTAACAAAGACTAGGAAAAAAAAAAACAACTCCAGAAACAATGATAAAACAATTAATTAAATGGCATTAAATGTATACCGATCAATAATTATGCTGAATGTAAGTGGACTAATGGCTCTAATCAAAGACAGGGTGTCACTATGGTTAAAAAAAACAAAACCCTGGGCACCTGGGTGGCTCAGTCATTAAGCATCTGCCTTCAGCTCAGGTCATGATCCTGGGGTAATGGGATTGAGCCCCTCATCGGGCTCCCTGCTCAGTGGGGAGCCTGATACTCCCTCTCTCACTCCCCTTGCTCGAGTCCCCTCTATCACTGTGTCTCTGTCAAATAAATAAATAATTAAAAAAAAAAAACCCTCCATATGCTGCCTATGAGAGACTAATTTTAGACCTAAAGAGACCTGCAAATTGAAAGTGAGAGGATGGAGAAAAAATTTATCATGCTAACAACATCAAAAGAAAGCCAGAGTAGCAATACCTGTATCAGACAAACTAGGTTTTAAAGCAAAGACTTAACAAGAGATAAAGAAGGGCACTATGTCATAATAAAGGGGAGTACCCAATGAGAAGATCTAACAATTGTAAATATTTATGCTCTCAACTTGGGAGGACCTAAATATATAAAACAATTAATAACAAACTTAAAAGAACTCATTGATAATAGTACAATAATAGTACGCAACTTTAACATCCCCATTTACAGAAATGGACAGATCACCTAAGCAGAAAATCAATAAGGAAGCAATGGCTCTGAATGACACAGTGGACCAGATGGACTTAACAGATATGCTCAGAACATTTCAACCTAAAGTAGCAGGATATGCATTCCTTTTGAGTGTACATGCAACATTCATCAGGCAGGTCACACACTGGGTCACATATCAGGCCTCAACAATTGCAAAAAGACTGAGATCATACCAAGCATATTTTATGAACACAACACTTGAACACTATGTTCAAGTTTCAACACTATGAAACTTGAAGTCAACCACAAGAAAAAAATTGGAAAGACCACAAATACATGGAGATTAAAGAACATCCTACTAAAGAATGAATGGGTCAACCAGGAAATTAAAGAAAAAAACTTTAAAAATCCACGGAAACAAAATTGAGATGCAGCAGAAGTGGTCATAAGAGGAAAGTCTGTAGCGATACAGCCCTACTTCAAGAAGCAAGAAAAATCTCAGAGAAAAACAACCTAATCTTACACCTAAAGGACCTAGAAAAGAACCACAAATGAAGCCTAAAGCTAGCAGAAAAAGGGAAATAAAAAAGACTAGAGCAGAAATAAATAATAGAGAAACTAAAAAAACCAAAAAACAAGAAACAAAACAAACAGTGCAAAGGTTCAATGAAACCAGGAGCTGGTTCTCTGAAAAAACTAACGAAATTGATAAACCCCTAGTCAGACATATTATAAAGAAAAGAGAGGAGCACCCGGGTGGCTCAGTCATTAAGCATCTGCCTTCCACTCAGGTCATGATCCCAGGGTCCTGGGATCAAGCCCTGCATTGGGCTCCCTCTCTTGCTGTGTCTCTGTCAAATGAGTAAATAAAACCTTTAAAAAAAGAGAAAGGACTCAAGTAAATAAAATCACAAATGAGAGAAAAGAAGTAACAGCACAGAAATATAAACAATTATGAAAATATTATGACAAATTATATGCCACCAAATTGGACAATCTGGAAGAAATGGGTAAATTCCTAAAAACATATGAACTACCAAAACTGAAACAGGAGGAAATAGAAAACTTGAACAGACCCATAACCAGCAAAGAAATTGAATCACTAATCAAAAAATCTCACAACAAAGAAAAGTCCAGGGCCAGGTGGCCTCCCAGGTGAATGCTACCAAACATTTAAAGAAGAGTTAATACCCATTCTTCCCAAACTGGTCCAAAAAAAAAAAAAAAAAGAAAAAAGAAAAAGAAAGAAATGGAAAGAAAACGTTCTACAAGGCCAGCATCACCCTGATTCCAAAACCAGACAAAGATTCCACTAAAAAAGAGAACTACAGGCCAAATCCCGGATGAACAAGATTGCAAACATTTTTCTTGGGGGGGGGGATGCAAAAATTCTTAACAAAATACTAGCAAATCAAATTTAACACTACTAAAAGAATCATTCACTGCAATCAAGTGGGATTTGTTCCTGGGCTGCAAGAGTGGTTCAATATTCAGAACTCAGTCAACATGATACACGACATTAATAAAAGAAAGAATAAGAACCATATGATCCTCTCAACAGAGGCAGAAAAAGCATTTGAGGGGCGCCTGGGTGTCTCAGTGGGTTAAAACCTCTGCCTTCAGCTTGGGTCATGATCTCAGGGTCCTGGGATTGAGCCCCACATCGGGCTCTCTGCTCAGCAGGGAGTCTGATTCTCCCTCTCTTTGCCTGCCTCTCTGCCTACTTGTGATCTCTGTCAAATAAATAAATAAAAATAAAATCTTTAAAAAAAAAAAAAGAAAAGCACTTGACAAAATACAGCATTCATTCATTCAAGATAAAATCCTTCAACCAAGTAGGGTCAGAGGGAACATACCTCAACATAATAAAGGCCATATATGAAAAACCCACAGCTAATATCATCCTCAATGGGGAAAGTCTCACCGCTTTTCTTCTACAGTTGGGAACAAGGCAGGGGATGTCTACTCTCACCCCTGTAATTTAACATGGTATTGGAAGTTCTAGCCTAAGCAGTCAGACATCAAAAAGAAATAAAAGGCATCCAAATTGGCAAGAAAAAAGTAAAATTTTCACTATTTCCAGATGACGTGATACTCTATACAGAAAATCCAAAAAACTCCACCAAAATATTGCTAGAATTGATACATAAAATTCAGTAAAATCGCAGGAAACAAAATCAGTGTACAGAAATGTATTGCATTTCTATACACCAATACTGAGGCATCAGAAATCAAGAGTATATCCCATTTACAATTGCAACAAAAATCAAAAGATACTGAGGAATAAATCTAACCAAAGAGGTAAAAGATCTGTACTCTGAAAACTCTAAAACAGTGATGAAAGAAATTGAAGATGACATAAAGAAATGGAACATGGATTAGAAGAACAAACATTACTAAAATGTCTATACTACCCAAAGCAATCTACACATTTAATGCAATTCCTATCAAAATATCACCAGCATTTTTCACAGAGCTAGAACAAATACTGCTAAAATCTGGGGACGCCTGGGTGGCGCAGTTGGTTAAACGACTGCCTCCGGCTCAGGGCGTGATCCTGGAGTCCCGGGATCAAGTCCCACATCAGGCTCCCAGCTCCATGGGGAGTCTGTTTCGCTCTCTGACCTTCTCCTCGCTCATTCTCTCTCTCACTGTCTCTCTCTCTCAAATAAATAAAATAAAATCTTTAAAAAAAAAAAAGAAAAATAACAAATACTGCTAAAATCTGTATGGAACCACAAAAGACCCCAAACAGCCAAAGCAATCCTGAAAAGGAAAGGAAAAGCTGGAGGCATCGTAATTCCATACTTTAAGCTGTATTACAAAGCAGTAGTCATCACAACAGTATGATAGTGGCACAAAAATAGACACATAGATCAATGGAACAGAACAGAAAATCCAGAAATGAACCCACAGCTATCTTGTTAACTAATCCTCAACAAAGCAAGAAAGAATATCCAATGGAGAAAAAACAGCCTCTTCAAAAAATGCTGTTGGAAAAACTGGACAGCAACATGCAGAAGAATGAATCTAGACCACTTTTGTATACCACACACAAAAATAAAGTCAAAATGGATGAAAAACCTAAATGTGAGACAGGAAACCATCAAAATCCTAGAGAAGAACACAGCCAGCAACCTCTGACCTCAGCCGCAACTACTTTTTTCTAGATATGTCTCCTGAGGCAAGGGAAACACAAGCAAAAATAAACTATTGGAAGTTCATTAAGATAAAATGCTTCTGCACAGCAAAGGAACAATCAATAAAACTAACAGGCAACCTCCGGAATGGGAGAAGATACCTGCAAATGATTTAACTGATGAAGAAAAGGTTAGTATCCCAAGTATATAAAGAACTTACCAAACTCAACACCCAGAAGATAAATAATCCAGTTTAAAAAAATGGGCAGAAGACATGAATAGAAATTTTTCCAAAGGAGACATACAGATAAATGCCTAACAGACACATGAAGACATGCTCAACATCACTCATCAGGAAATGCAAGTCGAAAGGATAATGAGTTATCACCTTCCAGCTGTCAGAATGGGTGAAATTAACACAGGAGACAAGTGTTGGCGAGGATGTGGAGAAGGGGGGCACCCTTATACTGCTGGTGGGAAGGCAAGCTGCTGCAGCCACTCTGGAAAACAGTACGTAGGTTCCTTAAAAAACTAAAAATAGAACTACCCTATGACCTAGCAATTGCACTAGATATTTACCCAAAGGATACAAAAATACGGATTTGAAGGGATACATGCACTCCAATGTTTATAGCAGCATTATCAACAATATCCAAATTATGGAAAGGACATAAATATCCATCAACAGATGAATGGATAAAAAAGCTGTGATACACACACACACACACACACACACACACACACACAAATGGAATATTGCTTAGGAATAAAGAATCAAATCTTGCCATTTGCAACAACATGGATGGAGCTAGAGTATTATGCTAAGCAAAATAAGTCAGTCGAAGAAAAACAAATACCATATGATTTCACTCATGTGGAATTAAAGAAAAAAACAAACAGGTGAACATGGGGTGGGGGGAAGAACAACAAACCAGGAAGCAGACTCTTAAGTGCAGAGAATAAACTGATGGTTACCAGAGACAGGGGGAGGGTGGGGGTAGGGGTGGGAGAAACAGATGATGGGTATTAAGTAGGACACTTGTGATGAGCACTGGGTATTGTAAGTGATGAATCACTAAATTATACACTTGAAACTAATATTACACTGTATGTTAACAGGAATTTTAATTAAAAAAAAAAAAACTGGGGCACCTGGGTGGCTCAGTGGGTTAAGCCGCTGCCTTCGGCTCAGGTCATGATCTCAGGGTCCTGGGATCGAGTCCCGCATCGGGCTCTCTGCTCTGCAGGGAGCCTGCTTCCCCCTCTCTCTCTCTCTGCCTGCCTCTCTGCCTACTTGTAATCTCTCTCTGTCAAATAAATAAATAAAATCTTTAAAAAAAAAAAACTGATTGCAATTTTTTCCAGAAGGAAAGTTGAATCCACATGAAAAAGTAAAGAAAATTGGCAAAGATAATGACATAAATGCGTATTTTTTAAAAGATTTTATTTATTTATTTGACAGAGAGAGAGATCACAAGTAGGCAGAGAGAGAGAGGAGGGAGCAGGCTCCCCGCTGAGCAGAGAGCCCGATGTGGGACTCGATCCCAGGACCCCGAGATCATGACCTGAGCCGAAGGCAGCGGCTTAAACCACTGAGCAACCCAGGCACCCATAAATGCGTATTTTTCTGCTTCATTTTCTTAACTGATTCCAAAGGCAATGATGTAAAATAGTGTTAAAATGCACTGTTGGGTATATAAAACTTAGGGCGTAAAATATTTGTAAACTAATTTCTAATAACAGCACAAAGGAGGTGGGTAGGAATAAAACTGTAATGGAAGAGGGATGGAAGTGATTCGAGATGATAAAGCATTAATTAAAGCATGCATTGTTGGCTTTGCAACATTAATTTGTAATATACAGGGAAATAATGCCTTATAAAGGGGGGGAATAAAACTACATTGGAGCACAAGTTCTGTACTGCACTGGGATTAAGCAATCATAAATCTGAAGCTAATTGATTAGGGGTATTTTGTAACCCTAAAGCAACCAATTTAAAGATCTTTTAAAAAAATACTTAAAAATGGGGCACCTGGGTTGCTCAGTGGGTTAAAGCCTCTGCCTTTGGCTCAGGTCATGGTCTCAGGGTCTTGGGATCGAGCCCCACATCGGGCTCTCTGCTCAGCAGGGAGCCTGCTTCCTCCTCTCTCTCTGCCTGCCTCTCTGCCTACTTGTAACCTCTGTCAAATGAATAAATAAAATCTTTTAAAAATACTTAAAAATGTAATTAAACAAATTGAAATGCTTTACTGGAAAATATTAATGCAAAACAAAGTAGTAGAGAAATATAGCAACAAAGGCACCAGACAGGGACACCTGGGTGGCTCAATCCGTTAAGCCTCTGCCTTCGGTTCAGGTCACAATCCCAGGGTCCTGGGTTCAAGTGCTGCAGGAAGTCTGCTTCTCCCTCTGCCTGCTGCTCACCCTGCTTGTGTTCTCTCTCCGCCTCTCTCTGACAAATAAATAAAATCCTTAAGGGTGCCTGGGTGACTCAGTGGGTTAAGCGTCTGCCTTTGGCTCGGGTCATGATCTCAGGGTCCTGGGATTGAGCCCCACATTGGCCTCTCTGTGGCTTCCCCCCTCTCTCTGCCTGCCTCTCTGCCTACTTGTGATCTCTCCCTCTCTGTGTCAAATAAATAAACAAAATCTTTTAAAAAATAAATATTTAAAAACAAAAACAAAACAAAGGCACAAGACAGCCACAATGATGCTAACAGTGTGAACGGATCACACAACCCAACAAAAGGCAGAGGTGGTCAGAGTGTACCATGACACATGACCTAACTAAATTCTCTCTCTACTGGTGATACTCTGCTTTGCACCTGAAGTAACCTGCCACCGTATACCTGCACGCCGTATACCACTTCCAGGACTGGGGGTGATAAATTCTACTTCAGTTCTCCTGCAGACTTTTGCAGAACCAGGACTCTTCAGAAACCCTAGGGCTCCCCATAACAAATGCGAATTAACAGTATCACAGCTGGCACCACAGACAGAATGGATTGGGTCATGCTTCTAATCACCCATGGGGAATGCCAAATGGCATTATCGCCTGCCTCGGCCAATGGGGACTGTAAATGCAGCAGGGTGTCAGCTGCAGCAGGGAACAGAGGGCCTTCACTGATCATTAGGAATATGCTCAATCCTGGGGTCATTAGTCTACCACCGACCCCACTCTGAAGTAGTCTATCTGCCAGGTTAAAACTGGGTGGCAATGAATGAACTTCAACTGACTATGGAATTTTAGATTTGTAGATTCTCACCACTTATTCTCCCATTCCCAACGTTACAGAGATGACAGATGACATCCCAGAGGCTCAAGGCCCCTGTTTTGCTGTCCTAGATTTACCCAACATATTTTATTCCTGAAGGGGTTCAGGTCAAATCTCCCCAAAACATGTTACTTTGGCATGTGGACTATTTTGAAAGGAAAGCAGTTGAGATCCTGCAGGTTCAAGAGAAACTTTTGTCCCTCCCGTAACTACCTAGGAAAACCCAAGTTGGGGGTCTTTCCCGGAATAAGAGTTATTACCAGAGATAAATTTTATCTGATTGACCCATCTGTATGGCAGGGCAAATGTCTGATTAACAAACATCTGATCTTCTTATGGGCCTGTGAACTGCCCTCCTCCCTTTGAAGCCCCAGGTCCCTATCCCATTCCTATGCTCAGGATGGTGTAGATACCTCATTTTCCCTGTCTCTGAACTTCTCTTGTATGCTGGGTTCCAATGTTACAAAATTAAATTTGATTTCCTCTTATTAATTGATCTCATGTCAATGTATTTCTAAGACTGGCAGAAGAACCTTTAAGAGTACAGAAAAAATTTTCCTCCCCAGCACCTTTGGCGAGCCCACCAGGGGGCCTCACCAGCTAGACACGGCTCTCAGCCCAAAGCTGTTGCAGTAGGAAGAGCCTGGAATGTCTGACAAGAGTTGGCAAAAAGTAGGAATTACATCAGAGTCTTGGATGTCCATCTGCACAGTCCTGTGGAAGCAGTGGTGAGAGGCCGCCCCTTCTTTTTTCTTTTCTAAATTTAGATTAGCAGGAGAAAATATTAGTGAAATGGGTTCCCTGAGTTTAGCAACTCTAGTGGTCCTTTTTCTCTCAAAGACGGTCATACTTTGTTGTGTTGTTTGTCGTAAGAAAGGAAACCATCCGGCAGAACACAGCATCCAAGCCTGCTGTTCGAGCCAGTGTCACAGGCCAGTGAGTTCATAGTACCCCCCAGACCAGTATCTTTTTAGACAAATGTGGCTTTGCGTTAACATGCACATGAGGTAAAGGCTGTTGCTAAGGAACAGGTGGAAGCCAAATCCACAAAATTATTGGGCACAAGCAGGAAGGTGTTCATGTGGCTCTGAAAGACCCAAGGCTTCGCTAAAGCTGTTAATGTGCACATAAGAACTCATCTTGTTCTGTATCCTGAGAACATGGCTTTGTGACCTGTAACAACATGCACTCTGGTCCCCACCATCTGGAAGGTGCACTTCCTGGGGTACACCTTGGGGTCCAGTTGAACAGGCTGGGGTTGCAAACAGACTTTTTATTTGGCAATGCCAACTCTCAGGGGGAAATGTCATAAAATGTCCCAGTCCATCATGGGTCTTTGTCATTTCATTCTTCATCACTCTGTGGGTGAGCACCTGCCCAGCATCGCAGCTTAGGGGGTTTGTGACTGGAGGTGTCTCATGTTCTCATGGGAAATCGGACTGCACCATCCTTTTTTTTTTTTTTTAAATCCATTTGACAGACAGAGATCACAGGTAGGCACAGAGGCAGGCAGAGAGAGGAGGAAGCAGGCTCTCCACTGAGCAGAGAGCCCAATGCGGGGCTCGATCCCAGGACCCTGGGATCATGACCTGAGCCAAAGGCAGAGGCTTAACCCACTGAGCCACCCTGGCACCCCTCGGACTACACCATCCTTACTGCCTAAGCAGTGAAGGTCTCTGCTTTCTTAGACCATCTCTGGGAGTGACCCTTCTGGATCTCAGGAGCACTGAATATCTCATAGTCTCCTGTGTGAGTCCTCATTGGTCCCCAGAAAGGCTTAATGGTCTGAATTGCTATTGATGATCCTACATACACATCAACGGCCAGACGATGGATCCTTTGAATTAGCTATATCTGAGAGAAGATCAGAAAAATTTAGAGTTGTCATCCTAAACCATTTATTTATCGGCCCCTGTGGAGAGTCCTAGCACAAAGAAATGTAACGACTAGCCTTAGGGACTCCCTTAACAAGTTAAAAGAACAGAGATTAGAACAAAAATTAATCTCAGTGTAAACTCCCCTTCTCAAAATCCGGCCCCATCTGCCTGTTTTAGGTTCCCTTCACCAGCCTACGGTATGCAGGTGCTCATGTAAATGCTGGAAGTCAAAAGTGCTTGGACAGACAGGGGGTGCCAGCTTCTGGTCTTCCAGAGTAATGTTCTTTGTGGAACTATCCTAGGCCCCCAGCCAAAGAACTCTTGTCCCTTGGACAGCAGATCTCTTCAGCAGATTATACCAAATTTAGAGAATCAGAAAGATGAGTGGCTATTCACAAATCCCCTCCCCACCATCACAGAGAAAACAGATGACCAGAATTTCTCCTAGGCTTTCCCACAAATGGCCAGCTGAAGGAGGATGTGTAGGGACAGGTAGGAGAGGAAAATGAGGTTCCTTATGACCCCTCCTTTCCAATTCCATACCCTCTGGTTACTGATCCTTTCTCTCCCAGGGACTGCTCTTGCTTTCTTGCTTGGCTTACTCTGTCTGCCTGACTGGGACACGGATGTTGTCAGTTCTTCCTTATAGCTATCTTTGGAGTGACTCTCTATCTTGGGAAGGTAATATTCTTTGCATCCTCCTTGGGAGGGGGGCCAGGTTATTCAATACTGCCAGTAGTGTTCACTGCTTCTCTTGGCTGAAAATTGACAAGATACTCAAAAGAATTTGTTTTTAAGTAGCTCTTAAGTCAAAAATTTGGCCACATTGGAAGCTGCCCTTTGAGCCTGAGAGGAAGGTAGGGTTTCTCTCCTAAGCTAAAGTAAAACTAGGTACCCAGAGGGGAAGAACTGAATTGAAGATAATGCAGCTAGAAGGGTAGATAAACCTATGATATCATTTAAGTTGCAAAGCAACCTTTAAAACCTTTTCACAACTAGAAAATGACCCAGAATTGTTCAGAAACAAGTAAAAGACCTTCAACCTATCCTTTTGACCAATCTCAAAACCTGCTCTCTCTATCTCAAAAGGCTTGTACAGTATTGTCCTGAGAAACCAAAGTCCTTGGAGAAAACTGAGTACTTGCTCTGTGCCTCTGTCATGTAGACTTCCCACCCACATCTTCTCTAGGATCTAAGGGCCAGTCCCTTAAATACAAACTTCAGGGAGATGTTTCTCATCACAGAAAAGGAGAGAGAGAAAGAGAGAGGAATTAGAAACTGGGACAAATGAAACCTCTTCTCCACTAATCGTGGGTACGTAAGGTCTCTGTCTGCATCTGTTCCTATATGCCTCTAGGTGTGCTGTGTGGTATTTTTCTACTTCTGGATGGTATTGCCGAAATTAACTTGTGGAAGAGCTCTGTGAGACCAAGCCAGAGAAGTTAAGTATCTTACTTAGGCCACACAGCTTTTTATTATTTTATTTTATTTTTAAAAGATATTATTTACTTTTGAGAGAGAGAGAGAGAGAGAGAGGAGACAAACAGGTTGGGGACAGAAAGAGAGAGAAGGAGACTCCCCAGTGAGCAGGGAGCCCGATGTGGGGCTCAATCCCAGGACCCTGGGATCATCACCTGAGCTGAAGGCAGAGGCTTAACAGACTGAACCACCGAGGTACCCCCAGACTGAATCTTTTCAATATGAAAAGCTAAGTTTTGCTAATAACCATATAACCTTTGGGTTTGCTTTTTTTTTTTTTTTTTTTAAGATTTTATTTATTTATTTATTTTTGACAGACAGAGATCACACGTAGGCAGAGGCAGGCAGAGAGAGGAAGAGAAGCAGGCCTCCTGCTGAGCAGAGAGCCCGATGCAGGGCTCGATCCCAGGACCCTGGGATCATGACCTGAGCTGAATGCAGTGGCTTTAACCCACTGAGCCCCCCAGGCGCCCCTGGGTTTGCCCTTTTAGTCTTTTATTGTCACATTGTTTCATAACCAAAGTGATTTTCACAGTGGCCCTATTTGACCAAGGGCTTTAAAATCCTTTTGATGTTTCTGACAAACTTCCCCAATCAAATTCTAAATGAAGCTTCCTGATCTGGAAGAAAACTAGGGATTTTCCCTGAAAGATCCCTAGAATATTCCAGAGGATTTGTTATGTTAAACTAATTAGGCTTGCTGGATACATTAAATCACACAGGAAACTGTCGAGTAAGGAATACCAAACCTTCTTTAGGCTGTATTTGTGTGGATACATCAATGTTGTAAAAAGCATATGAAATTACCAGAAATCTAGTATGTCCTGGTATGTTATCACTTGCAATTCTACTTACTTAAGTGTTTAGTGTTACAGAAATAACCAAATCTCTGTGTCCGCTACATTAGACTGAATTCTAGTCAGATCCATGGCCATTTTTGAGTCTTTTGTCGTTTACAGCTACCGTTTGGCTCTGATTTTGCAAAAGCACTTCATTTTCAAGGAGATTCATGGAGAGGACTTTTCACAAGACAGGTTTCCGATAACCTCAGGATCACAGAACTGAACTGTGTGAGCATCACTGGGACTGGCGGGAAAGCCAGATTCAAACAGAACAAGAATGACGTGGGACTGAAAGACCAGAGAAGGAGAATTACAGGTTTTATGCCTTTGTTTGAAACAATACTGTTTAATGCTTGCTATTCCAGATAGAAACCTTCTCTTAAGCTAAAATACATCTCTGCAAACAAATACTATCACCAACTAGACCCCAAGACCTGACACCTCCACTGCCCACCAGCTTGAACTCACTAGCTTCCTTACGTTCTTTTTGGCGTATTTCTTCACTCAGACAAATGAAACCCCAATCTACTGGTCAAGTGGTAGTGACCGCCCTGTTAAGACCTCCGGTGGGCCCAGACCAGGCTGAGCTAGACCACTCCCACTGGCACAGATGGATCAGAGAGTGACCTCTGCAGTGCCCAAGAATTACCTTCACCTCGTTAGAATTTCAAAATCTCCACCCGAGGAGGAGCACCAGCCTCATTTACATAACACACAATGTACGTATGGGCATGTGGCCTTAGGATGCAAACACACCCTGCCTGTTTCTACATATGATTTTCCTATTGAAATATCCACCCAAAGGGCACCTGGGTGGCTCAGTCGGTTTAGCATCTGCCTTCAGCTCAGGTCATGATCCCAGGCTCCCGGGACTGAGCCCCACATCAGGCTCCCTGCTCAGCGGAAAGCCTGCTTCTCCCTCTCCCTGTATGCATCCCACTCACCCCTTTGTGTGCTCGCTCTCAAATAAACAAATAAATAAAATCTTTAAAAAAAATCCACCCGTGGGGCACTTGGGTGGCTCAGTGGGTTAAAGTCTCTGCCTTTGGCTCAGGTCATAATCCCAGGGTCCTGGGATCGAGCCCCATATCAGGCTCTCTGCTCCGTGGATAGCCTGCTTCCTCCTCTCTTTGTCTCTGCCTGCCTCTCAGCCTACTTGTGATCTCTGTCAAATAAATTAATAAAATCTTAAAAAAAAAAAATCCACCCTAACCCTAAACAAAAGGAACTCATCCACCCTTGCTCAGGGAGTCACAGATTTGGAAATTATTCCCTGTGACCTCCTTATTTGCCACAAATAGTTTCCTTTGTGCAGAAATTACCTGCTGCAGTTTCTACAGGTGAGTCACCAACAAGCAAAATCATGTTGCAAACTGGGTGACCGAGATGGGACTGTTGTCCTTCTCAGGTTCTGCTCTCCAGTTCCCTGGTTTCACATCAGTTTAATTACAATACAGAAAAAAAATGTTTTTCTCCCCATCTAATCCCCCAGAACTTGGAAACTTAATGAGTATAGTTGGCCCTGAATAATGTAGGGATTAGGGGCACCAACCCTCTGCATGGTTAAAAATCGATATACATCTTTGACTCCCTTAAAACTTAACTACTACAAGCCTACTGTGGGCCAAAAGCCTGACCAATAAGAAATAATCGATTAACATATATTAAGTTTTATATGTATTATATACTGTATTCTTATGGTCAACTATGTTCAAGAAAAAAAAATATTTTTAAGATTTTATTTATTCAACAGACAGCGAGAGATCACAAGTAGGCAGAGAGGCAGGCAGAGAGAGAGGGGGAAAGCAGGCTCCCCGCCGAGCAGAGAGCCCAATGTAGGGCTCGATCCCAGGACCCTGAGATCATGACCTGAGCTGAAGGCAGAGGCCTAACTCATTGAGCCACCCAGGCGCCCCAAGAAAATATTTTTAATGAAATAATAAGAAAAAACTTAAAGTATCATTTATCTATTTCTTAAAATATCCATATATGTGGACCCAAGCAGTCCTAACTTGTGTTGTTCGAAGGGACAACTCTGTTTGCATTTTCATGACAATATATTTGCGTAACTTCAGTCAGAATCTGCTCTCCTTGTAGCAGGGCACAGCTGGAAACATTTGTTATACTGTCGAGGCTGGAATGGAAGGTCATATTGGAGAGAGACCCGCATATGTTCGGATGTGACCAGACCAGTCCACTACGATTCGTTTTATGGAATCACTGGAGTCACCTGGAAACGGCAGCCTGAGCCCTCGCTCCCAGGGTTCCCAGGTTTCTTTCCAGGTCCCCTGCCGGCACGAGCAGAAACCTCAGGATATTCTGGAGACCTCAAGAAGAGAGGAATTCACCGGAATTTATATGTATTGCAGGCAAAGTGTGATGGAAACTCCTTGGTATGGCTTCTTAGCTTTGAGCAGCTTTTAAAATTTTCAGTGTGAGACTCCTTAAGAAAAGATCAACAAAGCAGATTTAAAGGAGTCTATATGGTCCGTCACTAAGCTTTCTCCACTTATGTAAATAATCCGGCTAAGTTTATTGAAACTAGACTTGGTTTATAAGTTAGTCCTGTTGTAGTTATGTGACAGCAATGCACCTTTGTGGATATTAGATTCTAGTTCTAAGTAATTGTTTTTGACCATTTGTTATTTACAAGAAACAAACTGAATTTGTTGACCTGAATTCTTTAGCTTTCTTCAAAAGAAAACGTGCAAAAATAAAATCTACTGACTTAGAGATGCATACACTGATACCTGCCCGGACAGAGGAGGCCTGTCTTTGGAGTCATTTCAAGGGGGATGTCTGGCGTGAGGGCTTCCACCAGGTCCTGGCTTGCGTGTCCTTTAGAATATTTAGGTCGCTGTGCCATCGCCTATGCATTTTATATACAAACACTGTATTTTACAATTAAGTGCAATGAAATCAGTTATGACATCACAATGCCACAATAAAGGAAAAATGTCAAAATATCTGAACAGATAAAGGAAGATGTATCCTATTCAACATGAATCCAAATAGAAACTCTTAGCAAGGGCACCTGGGTGGCTCAGTCAGTTAAGCCTCTGCCTTCGGCTCAGGTCATGATCCCAGGGTCCTGGGATCGAGTCCCACATCGGGCTCCTTGCTGGGCGGGGAGCTGCTTCTCCCTCTGCCTCTGCTGCTCCCCCCGTTTGTGCTCGCTCGCTCGCTCTCTCTCTGACAAATAAATAAATAAATACATAAATAAAATCTTTAAAAAAAAAAAAAGTACACGCGAAGAGTACAGAGTGCAAACTTTTCCCAATTAATCTTGGTGAAAAGGAGTCCCATGACCTCACTCCTAGGTGACAGCCCATCCAGAGCCACCAGAGGGGAAAAAATATGTCAGAATTATAAGCAAAAATGTTGCCTATATTCAGAGCTAAAAGTATTATGCAAGAGTCATAGGAACTAGAAGATGAGCAGAAAATCAGATTTTTGTTAAGCTTCCAGAATACAAGCACAATACAAAAATAAATCGCATCCACTTGAATCATGAGCAGCAGCAATTTAAAAGAAACTTTAGACAATGGGGGGAGGCGAGGACGGCGCTGAAGAAGGAGGACATTAGGCTCACCTCATCCTAGGAATACAACCAGAGACCTGTTAGGTCATCCTGAGTGCCCCGGCAATCGACGGGAGCGCTACCAAACAAACTCCACAACTGAAGGCAGAAAAGCGGCCACGCGGGACAAGGCAGCAGGTGCGGGGCCACGGCTGGGAGAGACCACGGCCGCTACGGTGGGGAGGGAACCTCTGCCACCAAGCACAAGAGACAGACGAGCATCAGGAGGAACGCGCAAGGAACATGAGTCCCCGTAACAATTAGGTTGGAAAGTGAATCACAAGTGGCTCCAAATTCCGTGAGTTCTTGCAACCAGTGGGGCTAAAGCTCGGAGTGTAGGGACGCCGGGCTCTGCCTCCAGCTCAGGTCCTGGTCCCAGTGTCCTGGATCACGTCCTGAATCCGGCTCCCTGCTCAGGGGGGAGTCTGCTTCTCTCGCTCCCTCTGCCTCTCCCCCTACTTATACACACACTCTCTCTCTCTCTGACAAATAAAATCTTAAAAAAATAAAACCTGGATTTTAAGGGTCAGCATGCTTGGCTCTGCGAGAGCGCAGAGGACATTGGTGCCGACCTTGGAGGAAAGACAGACCACAGACCTGCAGCCCGGACAGGCATCTGAAGGGCACGTGGGAAACACAGCAGGAGGTTCCATGCTCATCAGGGAGCACATCCCAGGGGGCCTGGGTGGCTCAGGGGGTTAAGCCGCTGCCATCGGCTCAGGTCATGCTCTCAGGGTCCTGGGATCGAGCCCCGCATCGGGCTCTCTGCTCAGCGGGAAGCCTGCTTCCCACCCCGCTCTGCCTGCCTCTCTGCCTATTTGTGATCTCTGTCTGTCAAATAAATTTAAAAAATCTTAAAAAGAAAAAATAGGAGCACGTCCCAGAGCGGCAACATTCACCGAGAGACACGTCCAAGAACAAAGGAACTGGCTGGCGTCACTTCCCTCTGCTGTCCCTCTGCATAAGCACAGGGCCACCTGCGGGAACCAGCACAGGGCGGACATGTGCGACCTCCCTTCCTTACACCAAGTCTCACACGCTGTGCCCTGGTGGAACCGCCATTCCGTCATGCTTCCCCCAGGCGCAGGGCAGCGGGACCCCCTGCCCCAGAAGTCCAGCCCAAACCCCAGCTCATCCCTCATCGACGAACTTGAGTTTTGTGGAGCCTTGGTTCCAGCAGCCGTGGTGACAAGGCTCCTGTCACGAGCAGAGCAGAGCACACCTACTTGAAACATAGCACATTCCGGCCCGGGACCAAACACTGCCCGTGGCGGTCAAAGAG
The DNA here is from genome assembly GCF_020171115.1 of Neogale vison. NCBI lineage: Eukaryota > Metazoa > Chordata > Mammalia > Carnivora > Mustelidae > Neogale > Neogale vison. Next base: position 222,453,443 of record NC_058096.1, read on the forward strand.
GGCCTCTCGGATGACTGTCCTGAAGGGGAAAGCAGCCAGGACAACACAGCAGGGCACACGCCTCGGAGACTGGAGACAGGACCTCCTTTTCACAGAGCCATTTCCCTCAAAAACAGCCGATACAGCTGATGCAGAAACAGGCAGAGACTTAGACCAAACTGAAACACAGGAATTTGTCCCAAACGAAAGAACAGGACAAGACCATGGCCAGAGATCTAAGCGGAACAGACAGAAGCAACACGCCTGACGGAGCAAGTAGAAGGACTCAGCGCAGGGACAGTCACTGGACTTGAGAGAAGAGTGAAGCGCATCAGCGAGAAGGTCAACACGGAAATCAGGACCTTAGAGCAGGGATAACGGGCTCCATCAACACAACAAGAAACAGGCCTGACGGAATGAGCGGCAGCCGGGATGCAGCAGAGGAACGGATTAGTGACCAGACGACAGAGAAACAGAAAGCAACCGGACTGAACAGAAGAGAATTATGAAAAATGGGGACAGACTTCAGGATCCCATCCAACATGACAACACTCGTACTATAGGAGTCCCAGAGGAAGAAGAGAGAAGGGGGAGCAGAGAATACATGTGACGCAGCACCCGGAAACTTCTGTCATCTGAGGAAGGAAACAGGCAGACCCAGGAGGCACAGAGAACCCCCCACAAAATGAACGAAAGCAAGTCCACACCAAGGCACACTGTAATTAAAGCAACAAGATCTAGTTATTAAGAAAAACTATTAAGAACAGCAAGACAAACGAAGACCGTCACATACAAAGGAAAGGCAAGACATGGTCAAAGGGCTGAGTTGGCAAAACCTGCAGCCACGGATCCTCCATGCAGCGAGGCTATCATGCAGAAGAGAAGAAGAAATAACGTTGCCCAGACAAACTAAAGGAGTTCATGAACACTAAACCAGTCCTGGAAGGAATATTAAAAGGGACTTTTTGAGAGAAAAGGACTGAGCAAAAATGACAATATGAAGGTGGGAGACACAAGCAGCAAAAACGAGTATTTCTGCAAAACATCAGAACTCACAAAATAAAAGGATGTAAAATATGGGACCATATACCTAAAATGTGGGGAGGAGAGGTGTTGGGTTTTGCCAGGAAACCCTGAGGTGGTGAATGAAAAGATCAGTCCAGATACCTTAGCTGGGGAAAGGAGAGGGCATGGGAACCAGACAGTCTAGTGGCGAAAGGTCCCCAAGCCAATGCTGTCTCCATCTTTATTGTGAATGTCATCAAAACAACAAGGGAATAAGGGAAACAAGAATGTGAAACTATAATAATCAGGACAGTGGCATAGGGAGTATCGTGTGAACAGAATGAGCTATGCTCAGGATGGGTGTGCAGATAGGGAACGTGCGGGCGTAAATGTTTCTCCTAAGTCAAGCATTTAGTCCCTGGGTGAGTGCACCAAGCCGCAGTGAGGACCTGGCTCTTTTCAGCCCAGAAGCCTTGAAGGGGCCCGGTTTTGTGGACACCCCCTTGCTTTCCAGCTAGTCTCACCCAGGGAGGCATGTGTTTATTAAGTCTTATCAAGCCAGGCATTATGAACTTCCACAGAGAGGAGTAAAGAATGGGTCCAAACTCAAACTATGAGGAAGACATTACATACAAACCTAACGGAAGCCACAAATCAAAATCTACTAATAAATATGCGAAGAATAAAAAGAAAGAAATCCAAGTATGTCACTAAAGAAAACCAGCAAGCCATGAAAGAAAAGATCAGAAAAAAGTCTTCAGAAACAACTACAAAACAAGTAATAAAATGGCAATAAATACATATCTATCAAAAATTCCTTTGTGGGATGCCTGGGTGGCTCAGTCGGTTCACCCTCTGCCTTCAGCTCAGGTCACGATCCCACCAGGGTCCTCAGATCAAGTCCCGCATCATGCACCCCGTTCAGTGGGAAGCCTGCTTCTCCCTCTCCCTCTGAGGTTCCCCCTGCTTGTGCTCTCTCTCTCTCTCTCTCTCCCTCTCTCTGTGTGTCAAATAAATAAATAAAATCTTAAAAAAATAATAATGTGAGGAAAACAGAAGCATTCACAAATACATGGAAATTAAGCAACACATCTTTTTGGAAAAAAAAAATTCCAGAATATACATTAATTCTTTATTTTTTTATTTTTTAAAAGGTTTTATTTATTTGACAGAGAGGGACACAGCAAGAGAGGGAACAGAAACAGGGGGAGTGGGAGGGAGAAGCAGACTCCCCGTGGAGCAGGGAGCCCAATGTACCCTTGTTTCTTAAAAATAAAAATAAAAAATAAAAAATAAAAAAAATATTTTATTTATTTATTTAAAACAGAGAATGACGGGGCGGGGGGGGCAGGTCAGAGGGAGAAGTAGACTCCCTGCTGAGCAGGAAGCCTGATGCAGGACTTGATCCTGGGACTCTACGATCACGAACTGAGTCAAAGACTGTCGCTTAACTAACTAAGCCACCCAGGTGCCCCTACACATTATTCCTAAGTACACATGTAACATTCTCCAGAACGGATCACATATTAGCCCCCAAAACAAGCCTCAACAAATTCAAGACTGATAGCATATCATGCATCCTTTCTGACCACACTGCTATTAGTCAGCTACAAGAAGAAACCTGGAAATACCACAAATATATGGAGGTTAAATAACTCAACAGTAAACAATGAATGGGTTAAACAGGAAATAAAAGAAGAAATAAAGCACATGGAAACAAATGAAAATAAAAACACAATGTTTCAAAACTTCTGGAACAGAGCAAAAGTGATTCTAAGACGGATGTCTATACCAATACAGGCCGACCTCAAGAAGCAAGAAAGACCTCAGAAAAGAACAATCTAACTTTACAAATAAAGGACCTGGAAAAAGAACAACAAACAAAACCTAAAACCAGCAGAAGGAAGAAATAATAAAGATTAGAGCAGTAGGGAAAATTAAAGCAGAAATTACTGACATATAAGCTTAAAAAACAATAGAACACATTAATGAAAGCAGGAGCTAGTCCTTTGAAAAAAATCAATAAAATTGATAGGCCTGTAGCCGAACCCATGGGGGAAAAAACAAACAAACAAACAAACAAACAAACCAAAACCAAACCCAAATAAATAAAGTCACAAATGAGAGAGAAGAAATGACAAACACCACAAAAATACAATTATAAGAGAATATTGTGAAAAATTACACGCCAACAAATTGGACAACCTAGAAGAAATGGATAAATTCCTAGAAACATATAAACAACCAAAACTGAGGGGCGCCTGGGTGGCTCAGTGGGTTAAGCCGCTGCCTTCGGCTCAGGTCATGATCCCAGGGTCCTGGGATCGAGCCCCACATCGGGCTCTCTGCTCAGCAGGGAGCCTGCTTCCTCCTCTCTCTCTCTGCCTCTCTGCCTGCTTATGATCTCTGTCTGTCAAATAAATAAATAAAATCTTAAAAAAAAAAAACTGAAACAGGAAGAAATAGAAAACTTGAACAGACCCATAACAAGCAAAGAAACTGCATCAGTAATAAAAAATCTCCCAACAAACAAAAGCCCAGGACCAGATGGCTTCACAGGCAAATTCTACCCAACATTTAAAGAAGAAGTAATACCTACTCTTCTCAAACTATTCCAAAAAATAGAAGAGGAAGGAAAACTTCACCCTATGAGGCCAGCATTAACCTGACACTAAAATCAAATAACGACACCACAAAAAAGAAGAACTACAGGCCAGTATCTCTGACGAACATAGAAGCAAAAATTCTCAACAAAATACTAGCAAACAGAATCCAACAAAACATTTTAAAAAATCATTCACCATGGGCGTCTGGGTGGTCCAGTCATTCAGCAGCTGCCTCTCGCTCAGGTCATGATCCCGGGGTCCTGGGATTGAGGCCCACATTGGGCTCCCTGCTCGGCGGGAAGCCTGCTTCTCCCTCTGCTGCTCCCCCTGCTTGTGTTCCCCTCTCTCTGTGTCTCTCTGTCAAGTAAGTAAATAAAATCTTTTTAAAAAATCATTCACCACGATCAAGTAGGATTTATGCCAGGGTTGTAAGGGTAGTTCAATACTCACAAATCAATCAAGATGATGTATCACAATAATAAGAGAAAGGACAAGAACTGTATGGTCACCTCAACAGATAGGGAAAAGCATTTACCAAAGTACAACAACGATTCATGATAAAAATCCTCAACAAAGTGGGTTTAGAGAGAAGATACCTCAACATAATAAAGGCCATATATGAAAAACCCACAGGGGTGGCTGGGTGGCTCAGTCAGCAGGGCATTTACCTATGACTCTGATAGTGATCTCAGGGTCCTGGGACCAAGCCCCCGCATTTGGCTCCCTGCTCAGCAGGGAATTTGCTTCTCCCTCTCCTTCTGCCCCTACTCCCTGCCCCTGCTCACACTCTCACACACCCTTTCCAATGAATAAATAAATAAAATCTTAAAAGAAAAAAAAAACCAACCCAACCCACAGATAATATCATTCTCAATGGGGAAGAAGTAAGAGCTTTTTCTCAAAGATCAGGAACATGACAAGAATGTCCACTCTCACTTTTTTTCAACATAGTAGCAGATGTCCTAGACACAGCGATCAGACAACAGAAAGAAATATGAGGCATCCATCATTAAGGAAGAAGTAAAACTTTCACTGTCTGCAGAAGGCATGATCTTCTACACAATAAACCTAAAAGACTCCTCCAAAAAACTGCTAGAACTGATAAGCAATTTCAGTGAAGTGGCAGGAGACAAAATCAATGTAAAGAAATCTGCCGCATTCCCATATAGCAAAAACGAACAGCAGAAAGAAATTAAGAAAATTATCCCATTCACACTTTCAACAAAATAGTTAAGATATGTACAATCCATAAGAATAACCCTAACCAAAGAGGTAGAAGACCTGCACTCTGAGAACTGTAAAATACCGAGGAAAGACATTGAAAACAATGCAAAGAAATGGAAAGACATTCCCTGCTATGCACTGGAAAAACAAATATTGTTCCAGCATCTATCCTGCCCAGAGCAATCTACACACTTAATGCAATCCCTAACAAAATACCAAGGGCATTTTTCACAGAGCTAGGAACAACAACCTTAAAATTTCAGTGGAACCACAAAGGACTCCCAATAGCCAAAGAAATGTTTAAAAAGAGGCAAAGCTAGAGGTCTCACAATTCTGGACTTGACATTGTGTGACAAGACTGAAGTAATCAAGGGCGCCTGGGTGGCTCATTGGATTAAGCCGCTGCCTTCGGCTCAGGTCATGATCTCAGGGTCCTGGGATCGAGTCCCGCATCGGGCTCTCTGCTCAGCAGGGAGCCTGCTTCCTCCTCTCTCTCTCTGCCTGCCTCTCTGCCTACTTGTAACCTCTCTCTGTCAAATAAATAAAATAAAATAAAATCTTTTTTTTTAAAAAAAAAGACTGAAGTAATCAAAACAGTGTGGTACACACACACAGACAAATAGATCAAAGAACACAATGGAAACTCCAGAAATGAAACCACAATTATATAGTGAATTCATCTTCGACAAAGCAGGAAAGAATATCCAGTGGGAAAAAGATGGTCTCTTGAAGAAATGGTGTTGGGAAAACTGGACAGCCACATGTGTAAGAAAGAAACTGGGCCACTTTCTCACACCACACACAAACATAAATTCAAAACTGATTAAAGACCTAATGTGAGACCTGAAACCATAAAAATCCTAGAGAAGATAGGCAAGAATTTCTGACATCAGCCACAGCAACTTTCTTCTAGGGATGTCTCTGGAGGCAAGGGAAATAATAGCAAAAATAAACTCTTGGGACTACATCCAAATAAAGGCTTTGGCACAGCAAAGGAAACAATCCAACAAAACTAATGGCAACCTACAGAATGGGAGAATGTATTTGCAAATGACACATCCAGTAAAAAGTTAGTATCCAAAGCATATAAGGGAGTTATAAAACTCAACATCCAAAAAACAATCCAACTAAAAAAATGGGCAGGGTGCTGGGTGGCTCAGTCGGTAAAGCCCCCAACTACTGATTTTGGCTCAGATCACGGTCCCAGGGTCACTGAGATCGAGCCCCGCATCCCCTTCAAGCTGGGCATGGTGCCTGCTTAAGATTCTCTCTCCCTCTCCCCACCCCCGCTCACACACACTCTCAGTAATTAAAAATGGACAGAAGACATGAACAATTCCTGCAAAGACGATCTACAGATAGCCAAGAGACACGTGGAAAGAGGCTCAACATCCCTCATCATCATGGAAATAGAAATCAAAACACCTGTCAGAATATAAATCACCTGTCAGAATGGCAAAAGTCAGTAACACAGGAAACAGCAGGTGTTGGCGAGGATGCGGAGGAAGGGGAACCCTCATGCACTGTTGCTGGGAGTGCAAGCTCATGCAGCTACTCCAGAAACAGCATGGAGTTTTCTCAAAAAGTTAAAAACAGAGCTACCCTATGACCCAGCAATGGCACTACTAGGTATCTACCCCCAAATACAAAAACACTAATTCAAAGGGATATATGCACTCTGATTGTCTACTGCAGCATTATTTTCAAGAGCCAAGATACAGAAAAAGTTCAAGTATCCATCAACTGATAAGTGGATAAAGAAGATGTGGCATATTTATACAATGGAATATTACTCACCCATGAAAAAGAATGAAACCTTGTCATTTGCAACAATATGGATGAAGCTAGAAAATATTACACTAACTGAAATAAGTCAGAGGAAGGCAAATACCGTATGACCTCAGTTGTGTGGAATTTAAGAAACAAAACAAAACAAAACAGAGGGGTGCCTGGGTGGCTCAGTGGGTTAAGCCTCTGCCCTTGGCTCAGGTCATGATCTCAGGGTCCAGGGATCAAGCCCCACATCGGGCTCTCTGCTCAGCAGGGAGCCTGCTTCCCCCCTCTCTCTGCCTGCCTCTTTGCCTACTTGTGATCTGTCTGTCAAATAAATAAACAAAATCTTTAAAAAAAATGAAAAATTTTAGAGTCTAACCTAGAATATATGTAACTAATTTTAATGACAATTTTCAATTTATTACACATTTTTAAAGTCCTCAAGCATGTCTGTGTGGTAAGAGAAAATATACATATTGGTCTCTGCCCCAGGTTCTTAGCAGAGCTCCTGAAATCCTTATAAATTTTGGAGTCATAAGAGCAACTTTTATGCTTATGAGGTGCCTGGGTGTCTCGGGGATGGGTGCTGGTTGCCAGAAAGACCAAGCCACGCCCCAAGCTGGGAGTTCTCAGCCCTTCTCAGCCCCCACCACACCCCTCCAGTCTCAGGAGAGGGTCTGGGCTCAGAATTAACCATGGACTACGCCTGGGTGAGGACACCTCTAAAATCCCAGCAGGATGGGGTGCAGAACCTTCTGTGCTCAGGACCCTCCCCTACGTGTACCTCTTCATCTGGCTGTTCACCTGTACCGTGAATCATATTCCTTCATAAACTGGTAACTGCTGAGTGTTTGGTCCCTAAGGTCTGTGAGCAGCTCCAGCAACTTAATCCAAGGAGGGGGTCATGGGAAGCTCTGACCTGTAGCCAAGTGGGACAGCTGTGGGGGACCTGAGGCTCTAGGAACAGCAACAGGCTCATGGATGGGGACTGAACCCCAGCTTCTGGGGTCTGATGCTGCCAGAATTGAGTTGGACTGTAGGACCCCAGGCTCCAGCTGCAGACTGGGGAAACAGCTGCATAGCCAATGACCAGAAGTGTCAGAACTGAAGTTTTCTGTGTCAAAATGGAAAGATGTAGGAGAACCAGAGAGGCTTTCCAGATACAGTGTCTGGTAAAAACAGAAAAGGATCCTAAAGAAAACGTTCTAACATGCTCCTGGGTGACAGGAGAATGCAAAGGCAGAAATGGAAGAGTGGCATGTGTTCTCTGGAAGAAAACCGCCCGCCGTGCATCAACCCCAGACTTTTCATGACGTTCCACGAAATCCCAAACCAGGCTGGGTTTTGGTTTTGAACGTATGAAAAACTATGTCAAAAAATTGAAATTGAAGGCAAGTGTCTATGAATAGCCAAGTTTTCTGTGGAACAAGGGGGAAGAGACTTTCCCTAAAACACATCACGGCATGTGAGGAACAACGGAATGCGGCAGGAGGTATGCAAGAGCAGAGAGAGGGACCAGTGGGCCGGAAGCCACTGAGCCAGGTTTGCCTGCTGAGGGCCCAAGGCTCCAACCCAGCAAGCTCTGGCCAGTCCCCCGCAGGCACTGCCCAGCCCTGGCAGGCTCCTCCCAGTCCCCATAAGTACCGCCCACTCCCATCAGGCTCTGCCTAGCCACCCCCCCCCCCTCCACTTTCCTGGCAAGCTCTAACCCACCAGGCTCTGCCCAGTCCTGGCAGGTCCTGCCCAGTCGTGCAGGCACCGCCCACTCCAGGAAGGCTCCGCCCAGTCCCAACCAGACACTGCCCACTCCTGGCCTCTGCCCCAGCAGACACTGCTCAGTCTTGGCGGGCTCTGCCCAATGGTGGATATGCTGGACACCTTCACACAGGAGGTGGTGCCAAAGGTTATCTATGGGGGATGATCAATGTCTTTCATACCAACTTCATACAGAAAAAACAATTTAATGCAGATTTTATAAGCAGAACACTTGCAGAAGGAGGTAACACAAATGTTCTAGGACTTGCTATTACCAAGTTTTCTAATATAAAGGGAAAAAGAATAAGTTACAACGGAAAGCACTGTCAATCACGATTCTCTTAAAATTCAGAGGAGTCCATTCAGCAGCACTGAATAGAGTGAAAAGGAAAACCAGCCTCCAGGAGCAAATGCCTGCACTGCCTAAAAATGACAAAGGACTCGTGTCCAGAGTACATAAAGACCCATAAATCAATACACACACTAGAGGTGGGAACATGGCAGGAGACTTCCACGCAAGCTGGAAGCCCGCATGCTCAGCCTCAATTACAGGAATTCAGAATTAGTGCATCCTAAGGGGGAGACTCTGGCTCACACATTAGATGGACAAAAATACCTCCGGCATTTCGAGGTGCCAACGGCACACAGGATTAAACTGCATGCAGGCCCGCATCATTTCCTAGGAAACTGAAGCTAGCCATAATCTACAACCCACAATTCTTCTCTCCAGTGTAGAAACACTGAGTTGCATTTCGCACTTGGAAACAAAAGTAAGAATGAAGTAGCAGTGACCAATCAAGAACCGCGCATGAGATACCCCGAGGCCCGTGTAAGGCCCAGGAAGGCGGAGTGAACTCTGGGACCCACGCGGCAGACGCCTACGGCAGCGACCCAGACCAGGGCTGCGGAGCCCCACGGCAGCCACCTCGGTCATGACCACACCAGCCCCGTCCCCTTGAGCAATTTCAGCAGAGCCACAGTCAAGCCCTCCCCGCTGGGTGAGGAAAACGGAGCGAGAGCTGTGAAGGCAAAGCAGCAGAACAGGAGTCCTGGGGCAGCACCCTGGGAGCTGCTCACACCAGATGGGGAGCATCTTACCCTGCAAACGCGGCACCGAAGTCTGCCGGGCTCGCCAGCACTGGCGTCCCCGGCAAGAAGGCGGGGAACCCCCTGCATCTTCCCCCCAAACCTGATGAACAGGGACACTTCCTGGACTGAGACACTTTTCCCCCGAGGGGACATTCTCTGGATAAGCCCCAGAATAACACGAGAGCCCGCAGGAAAAGGAAGGCGTGACCCACTGACCACCCTCCCCGCTCAAGGGGAAGCAAGGAGGCAGAAAGCATTCCGTTTTTTTCCACCTGCTGCACGTAAGGCTGCCTGAGAACGAGCTGTCCACGCCGAGCTCGACAGGGACAGTGCGGCCACGGGGCTCAGTGACAGGCAGGCTCTCCCTGAGCCCGGAGCTCCTGGGCAAACATCCTGGAGGTGAAAGGCATGCCCTCCCCCACTCTGGGGGGTGTGGGAAACGGCAGGCTGCAAAAAGGGCCCCTTCCCCTTCCACCAAGCCAGGACTCACGGCAAGTCCCCCTTGTTCATCCGCCCCAGGGCCGGCCACAGACCCCCCCAAATCCACACTCTCGGCCGCACCCACGATTCGCTCTGCGGCTGGTCCCCACGGACCCGTGGTCACAAAGTGCTTGCTGTTCCAGGGCTGCTCTGGCTTCTCTCCTAGCTCCGGACCCTGAACGTGGGCTGCCGCCTGCCTGAGCCACGGACAGCCCCTCCCGTGGACAGGCTGGCCTCAGGGAGCCCCAGGTCGGCACCAGGCCTGGCCATGCCTGCGCTTCCTTACTCCTCTCTGGAAAAGAAACCCCCTCCTACACAGCTCTTGAGACGCTGGTCTGGCGGGTCTTCTGCTCACAGCGGTGGTCGCAGGGAGGTAGCCCCTGCCCCCAGCCCCACAGCGCCCGCCCCCCAGCCTTCGCCCTCATTCTTCTCAATACAAGTCTCTCCTCCCTAAATTCGAATGTTTCACTGGACACCGGTGTGACCAACTGCCCAGCACTGTCCCTTTCCTGCCCGCACACACTTGACCCAGGCTACTGTCCTCCCCAAAGGCCCCGGGCTGCAGGGGGGCACTGGGGCATGCACAGAGCTGGTGAAAAAAGCCCTGGGCCCCTGAGCCACGAGGCCTTCCTTCCGCGCGGGGCCGATCCTGACCCTGGGCTTTCCTGCTCAGCCGCTGGACACAGAAAAGTACAGCTCTGGCTGTAGGTCCCTGGAGACTCTGGAGGATGTGTGACATCGGACCTTGTCTCCGCTGGAACTTCTCTGCAACCAAGTGCCTCAGCCAAGCCCGTATTTGAGTTCACCTCCCAGGTCCACCATGGGTCCCCCGACCCTGATTCCTTTACGGCCCCGTGGGGAGTGGTCCCGCCTCCCTCCATCAGGCAGGGACTCAGGTACTCACAGGATTCCCAGCACGCTGGGATGAGACAGGAGGTCGGAACCCCACCCCGACGCCAGACAGACACCTGGATGGGACGCCGGGACCCACACAGGACGCCGGTACCCCCACCCCGCGGCCCAAGGCAGAGACTCGGGATGGGACCCTTGGGCCCACTCGCGGGGATGCGACAGGACGCGGGAAAACACAACACGGCCCACCGCGGGTTATCGGGTGGGACCACAGGCCTCTCACGAGGAGAGGGGACAGGACGCCGGGACCCCCAACCCTGGCCCACGATAGAGACTCTGGTCGGGGCCAGCGGGACACCGACGAGGAGGGGGGACAGGACGCCGGAAGCCCACCCTGCGGCCGAGGGCGGAGACTCCGGACGGGACCCCCAGGGCCTGGAGACCGAGACCCACCGCCACTTGCGGCCGGATGCAGCCCCTGCCCGTGTCGCCCGGGCCCGCGACTCACCATCTCGGGGCTCCGCTCCGTGCTCTCCAGGACGCCTCCACGCGGCACTGCAGCCGGGTCAAGTGGGCGCTGCGCGCGCCGCACACCTGGGCCGGCTCCGGGCCACTGAGCAGCAGCCCGCGGCGCGCGCAGACACGCGTCCAAGAGGGCGGGGTCCCGCCCGCCAGGCCCGATTGGACAGTTTCCGGAGGCTGGGCCTTTCACCGCGATCCACGCCCCCGCGCTCCGATTGGGCGTTGATCCATATCCTGCAAAGTGACTGGATAGGAATACAGCGACCGCCCCGCGGCCCTGATTGGACATTGCTCCGAACTCCGCGAGTTCGCACCGTGACAGGACAGCCTGCGGCTCTTCCCGTTCTGATTGGTCGTAGTCTAGGCTCCATTCCCCCCCCCCCCCATGGTCCCTAATTGGGCAGAAGTCCGAGGCCCCGCCTCCCGGATCCAGATTGAGGCTTGCTGTGCGCGGTCGTCCCACCCGCCTGCCCCGAGGTTGACTCCCCGCGCAGTGCGACCCCGGCCGGCTGACCCGCCTGCGACCTCCTCCCGCACCGGGAGTCTAACTCCGTTTCCCCGCGGATCCTTCCTTGTGCGACGCCCCCATCAGGAATGCGACAGAACAGAACCGTCTGTGGTCGGCACCGGGGTGAGGGGACGTGCACCTGTCCTCGGTATTCAAGCACAACGCCGGAGCCAGTGACGTCACCGTGGAAGGCGAGGCCTTCCTGGGTTGGGGCCTGAGCTGCGACCCCGCGAGGCCCCGCCCTCCACTCTCTCAGGGATCCCGCGGCCCAAGCAGGCAGGGCCGCAGCCGGGACACGTTGGAAGACGGGTGTGCGTGTTGTATCCTGCCAGGAAGGTCACGGCAGGTCCAGTCTGCAGCCGGTCCCTGCGAACGTGGACTGTAGGGCGCTGTCGCCTTTGTTAGGTCGGGACGTGGTACAGCGGGGACAGACACCGGACACCCAGTTTGACTCTGAAAGGTGGGAGCGCGGGGCACCGAGCTGCGGACTCCTGATTGCGGCCCAGGTCACGATCTCAGGGTCAGGTGGCCTCCGGATCCTGCTCGTCCCTGTCCCGCCCCCTCGGCCACTCCCCGCCCTCACTACTCTCGCTCGCTCTCAGATAAATAAAATCTTGAAAAAAAAAAAAAAAAAGAAGGAAAGGAAAAAAGGCATGAGCTTTTTTCCTGGGAATTGTGTCTTCCTTTTTCAAACAAACTTGACAGAACAGCCAGGACACGATGCCTCGTGGCCGCCGCCGAGCAACTTTGTTTCTACAGATTAGACTCCTCTGTATCCTCACGGAAACGGACTCTCACCCCCGCCGGCCGTCTCAGGTGTTTCCGCGGCGCCCTGTACTTCTGCCAGGCCCTCGCAGCGCGTCACGTGACCCTCCGTTCCCTTCTGTGGGTGACAGTTCTAGGTCTGCGTCCCCGCTGCACTCTGTTCGTCTGTCCGCGCCGGCGGTCCTGGAGCGGTAACCCACGTCCGCGGGTGTTGAACAGCTTCTCACCTCACATTCATGCACACGTGTCTGCTTCCATTTAGGTAGGACGGGGATACTTGGGTCACATTTTAATTCCGTGATAAACTTCTTGAGGAACCACCACACTTTTCCCAACATCGGCTGCCCCCTTCACATTACCACCAGCCATGCGCAGGGGGTCCCAATTGCCCACATCCTCGATGAGACTTGGTTTCTGAATTCTGGATCCTAGCCCTCCCAGTGAGTGGAAAGAGGTATCCCCTCATGGTTTTGACTTGTGTTTCCCTTAATGGGGAGGGTGCTTTACTGCGTTTATGGGCCATCGCTACAAAGAAAACTTGGCAAGTTTTCCTTCAGTGCTTAACTGCATTGTTTGAGTTTTTCTATGCACGTAGGAATTCTTTGTGTATTCTGGATACTAAAATCCTATGTATGTTATTTGTGGATCTGTTCTCCCATTATTGGGGTGTCCTTCAATCTCTTGTTAGCGACCTTTGATACCCAAAATATTTTAATCTTGCAGAAACCTAATTTACCTACTTTTCCTTGTGTTGCTTGTGGTTTTCCTTTCCCATTTAAGACCTTACTGAATGCAAATTCATGAAGATTTCTCCCTGTGTTTCTTTCACTCTTGGGTTTCCCAGGACAGCTTCTTTAGGGCTGGGGATACTGTGCAGAGTTGTCTAAGGCCTGGAACTGAGATGCATTTGATAAAGCACATGTCCCTAGATAATCGTTCGTTATGAAAGGCCAGGAACTTAAAGGGGTTTCTATTTTAACTGATGACCTTTGATTTCTATGTGAATATACTTCTATGCTCCCACCCTTTCATCATTATCTTACAACATGGTGAGTATTTAATGCTTGATCATATTAGGGTAAGTCCCTTCACTTCATTATTCAAAAAGAATGGCTATTTTCTCACATTTGTTCTTATTTATAGAATTATACAATTGGATTTATGAAGTTCCAGGGGGAAAATTGGTTATAATATTGGTGGAATTCTATTAAAATGATTCAGCTCTCTGGTAATTATACACATCATGGCAACATTGATTAATTGTTTCTTAGAATATGCACCAGAATTGCATTTGTTTTGGTCTTTTTCGATGTCAGTGAATATAACTGCACAATGTTCACATTAGGTTCTCTTCCTTCATAAGATTTACTTGAATAACTTTTTTTTAAAAAGATTTTATTTATTTATTTGACAGACAGAGATCACAAGCAGGCAGAGGAGGAAGCAGGCTCCCCCCTGAGCAGAGAGCCCGATGTGGGGCTCGATCCCAGGACTCTGGGATCATTACCTGAGCTGAAGGCAGAAGCCTTAACCCACTGAGCCACCCAGGGGCCCCTGAATAACTTACTTTAACTTTGATACATGTCATCCTTTAAATACTATCTTTTTGATAGTGATTAGAAATGGAAGGACATCCTGAGCACATCCTTGAAACCTGTTAATTATTTTTTCTCTTTGATGACTGTGAAAGCTTGAGGTTCTATGTACACATTGGCTTTGGCTGTGAAACAGGATAAGGTCCTTTCGTCCACTGTAATTTACACCCACATTGTCCTGGTTTTGGCTGGGAGATCTGCGATCCTGCTGAAGGGGACCGGAGTGATGGGTATTCATGATGTACATACAATTCTACTGAGCAAGTGACTCTAAGCACATTTAAGAATGCATTCTTGCATAAACTGCATTTTGGAGATGCCCTTCAAGAGAACTGGATAACTTCCTTTATCTCTACCCTCCCCTACCCTGATACATGTGAACAATCAGCCTCGAAGCGAATGGCTCACTGATACACCCCTGAAGCGTCTCTTAACTAAGGTTTTACTAGACGGTAATAAATGACCTTTTCCTAACCACAGCTAGCCCCTCAAGGACCTGGGAAACTTGGTAACAAATTCTTTAGACAGATGTGCTATCCCTAAGTCCCTCCCAACTTGAAAGTCTGTCATCAGGCAGTCCTCACACACCTAGGGCAGCTCTTTCTGCCCACGGCTCCTATCACCATGCTTTATAAACCACTCTCTGCACTGAAGACATTTCAAGAATTCTCTCTCGACCACAGTTCACATCTTTCTGGCACTGAAATATGGGGCTTGATTCTTCTCACCTGGACTCCAAGCCTCAGAGCAAACTTGGCTTGCAAATTCCTTCCCTTCCTTTATTTCCATTTCAGCGACTTTTCAAGGAGTTGGTCCATTGCTCAGGCTGCAATCCTGTAGCCCACGGCTACTGTTGGGGCAGGGAAAGCCTGCCTCTTGGCTAGAAGTTAGTGCCAGGGCTGGAATGGTTTGATGCCCTCTCTTTATTCCTGTCCTTAAACAAAGTTGTCTGTCTTGGGCACCAGACAGCCAAGTAAGTCACCATGACAGCTGCCGATCTTAAGAGTCCCGTGTGAGGCTTCCTCCTCGTTGGTCTACTGTGATCCCTTCACATCCTTCGTCTAGCTGCTTTGGGCCATGAGACCTTTGCTCAAAACTGGACAAAATCAGTAACCGATTGAATTCAAACCCAACCAGGAGGTTTCCTAGGGAAGTTTGCTGTAAAGACTATGTGTGTTGAAAGGTCGCTTAGAACATCATGGATTTGGGACGCCTGGGTGGCTCAGTTGGTTAAGCAGCTGCCTTTGGCTCAGGTCATGATCCCAGCGTCCTGGGATCGAGTCCCACAATGGGCTCCTTGCTCGGCGGGGAGCCTGCTTCTCCCTCCGCCTCCGTCTGCCAGTGCTCTCTCTCTCTCTCTGACAAATAAATAAAATCTTAAAAAAAAAAAAAAAAAGAACATCATGGATTTCTGTATTGTTTTTCACAACATCCCCTACTGCTTCTGTGAGGGTAATACCAGTATCCGAGCAACACATGATTGCTTGAACAGCTGGCAATGGGAATGGGTCCCCCAACAATCGTGTAACTCAAGGAACACCATGACCTATTGTGCACGGATGAGATGGTAAAATCACTCCTGAAGCTAGGGGGTGCCCTCCTCCATGCGGCTGACTGCGGACTGATGGACATAATGGGTAGCCTCACTACGCGTATGATGGGACTGGCTGATGCACTTGGGGATGCCCTATGTCTGGGACAAGTCTTCTACCACTTCCCAGTGACTCCTCATTATTAGGATATTGTTAAGGCTAGATCTCAAACAAAGAGGGCTTTGATGGTTTTAACCCTTAGCCACAATTTGCCCCAGGAACTGCCTCTAGTGATAGAAAATGGCAAGTAGAGCCTTTAGCCAAGCCGACAGCAGCCACGTTAAGCAAACCCGGGTACACACTAGATGGAATACACCGAACCGGAATTAATAGCTATGGCTTACCCCACAATGGAACAGTTAAGCCAAAAGGCAATTCTACGCTGGGGAAAAAAGGAAACAGTGACAACACATGAACCAACAGCACACAGCCGTTACAGAGGCTACCATCAGAAGTTTGCTCACAAGTCAGTGTTTAGGCCACGGATGGGTTCACTACTGAGTGGACAAGGAGGCCCAGAATTACATGGCTGGCTCCTAACAGAGCCCAATGGCTGTATGGCTCTAACCTTAACCATGGCTTCCCCCAGGCCGGATAGACCATTGCACTCTGGGTTTGGCCTGGATGGACAGACCCAGTATTAAAACCATTATCAACCCAGCCAACCTTTCACGTTGAAAACAACGGTGGACACGTGCTGTGTTTCACTGGTATGACCACCTAGCGTCCACCTTTACTCCTCTTTAGGACGAAGGGTTTTGTTTTGCACAAGGAAGCTCTTCATAGCAGTCAAAGCCCTAAATGTCACTCAAATAGCATTTCCCTATTAAAGGCTGAAGGAACACAACTGTGCAGAGCGCGTGTGCGACACAGAATGCAGGGGATGCTTTAGCTGCTGCACAAGGTGGATGTTGTGCTGTGACAGAAACAGAATGCTGTGTACACATGCCGGCGTGTCCCAGTAGTATTTCAGGGGTCCCACCTGACCTGAATATTCAACTGGGCCCTTGAACCATCCGTCTCTTTCTTTTAGCGATGGCTGAACTCGAAACTATAAGATTTTTGGTCAACAATAAAACCACTCTTATTTGGGCTTCTGCCTCTTCTTCCTTTTGTTCCAATAAGTACACTTTGCTCTTTTCTACCACGACTCTCCACCTGGTGCCAAGACCCCTTCAGCGCTGTAAGGTCAAGCCAGCAGATGATCCTCTCCACTAGGGCAGATCCGTACTTGTGGTCTCCGTCTGATGCAGCTGCCACTGCCTTCTTAAATGCTCTCTCTATATGTAAGTCCCTGGCGTCCACAGGTGGGGACACCTCTACAACCCCACGGAGCCGGAAGACGTCACAGAAGACCTTCTATCGGCGGCAACTGTAAGATTTAAGGGTCACAACTGCTCAGGGGGAAGTGATGTGGAGAATTAATGCAAGAGAAAAATCCAATTTCCTGGCAACCTACAAACAAGTCCTTGAGACGGCCAGGCTGACTTTCCTCTAGGAACTCACTGCCTTGATGTTCATACTTTGCTACGGGCAAAAAGCAACCTTAGCTCAACGTTAGCCCTACTTCCATGATCCTGTTAACTTCCTTGAAGATATAAATATTCTTCAGAAACTCCCTTCAACTCTACCCCCCAAGATGTATATTAACAATCATTCTCCAATCCTAAGGCTCACTGATACAAAACCAAAAGGTCTCAAGACTAAGCTTTTACTAGATAGCAATAAATGCATTTTGCTAGTAACAGCCAGTCCCTCAAGGTCCTTAAAACGTTGATACCAAATTTCTTAGAGACTGATGCTAGCCATAAGTGCCCCTCAACTTGAAAAAAGATATAACCGGCCAACTCCTGCCAACCCCAGGGCAGACTGCCCCGTCCCTGGTTCCTGTCCCCGTGCTTTGATAAAACTACCTTCTTTGCACCAAAGACGATTCCAAGTTCATTCTTGACCATCAGCCTCCAGACCCATCTCTCTGGACCTGAGCTGGCCTTCAGACCAACTGCTTTTGAACCTGACCTGTTCCTGTTGAAAAAGTGGGTTTTAGGACTTTCTTTTTGTTCTAAAGAAACGGGATCCCAGACATCAAAATGCTTTGAGGGTATCCCTCTGTCCCATCTTGTGGCGTCCTCTAGTGTTATATTTACAAAAACCACCTCTCCTCACATGCGCTTCTAACTAAATGGACTAACTACACAAGAACGTAGAACATCAATAGTCCTTATGGGGAACTTCTGATCTCCCCAAATTGACCCTTATCAAAATGCAATTTAACAGCCATGACTACAGCTGTCAAAACCAGATCCAATGCCTGCTTCAATGGCTATTTGCGAGATTTCCAAACGCTATCAGGACCTAATGGTGCTTCTCTGCAAAACACCATTTCTAAATTCACAGAGGTGAGCCACTGAAAGCTATCAAAATGGCCTTTGATCCTCTTGTCCCCACCTCCCCCATCTTCTTTGTCTCCAAAGCTGCCACCACCTGGTGTTCAGACCAGTCCTCCAGTGGCCTCCTCCTCTTTTCCATCTACCCAATCCTCATCTCCTATGAACCCACCCCCCACTTCTAATTCTTTCTCTGAAGGTCCCTTTTCCTCAGATGCTCTCCCCAATCCTTCCTATCCTGAACCTGTTAAAACAGGCCCATTTGGGGGTCCAAGGAACCTCAATTCCCTGCATTCAAGACTGAACTATGAGCCACAGTTAGCATTTCCCAATGTGGCTGAGGATCCCCAGAGGTGTGGTGAACAGTTATTCAAATTTATTTCTAGGAATTACTTCACATGCTTGTTGGTGAGGGCCAGGCCAAACACTGGTTGACTCTGGCCCGGTAGGAACATCTTAAGAAGTATTAAGGGAACAGCATGTTTCTGCAGGGACACTAGAACATTTGCTGGAAATACTTCTGAGTAATTCTAGTATCTTCCCTCAAGTCCGCTGAGTGGAACAAAATTCATACTTGCACACAAAAACCTGATGGGCCTTTTCAGGATGATTAAAACTGACTTCAAATTGTTTTTAAAGAAAATTAAAAAAAAATGTATTTGACAGAGAGAGATCACAAGTAGGTAGAAAGAGAGGAGGAAGCAGGCTCCCTGCAGAACAGAGCGCCGGATGTGGGACTTGACCCCAGGACCCCGAGATCATGACCTGAGCCAAAGGCAGAGAGAGAGACCAAACCCACTGAGCCACCCAGGCGCCCCTTTCTTTTTTTCCCCTCAATTTTCAGTTGCGACATGTGAAACAGTTATGAAACCAGTACATTCTGCGATTACGACGAGGAGCCAGGATACTGGAGAAAGCCTATTACACACGTAAGGGCTGCAGACACCTGGATCCTTCCAGCTGGCCGTCCCAACATTCCCTGCATTCCCAGACCAGGGCTCTAAGGAACAACAGGGGCTGTTCCCAGGGGCCCATTTTAAACAACTGGTGGGACCATCTGCACATTGGGAGGAGTCTCTGCCCTTGACACCAGAACTACCCTCCTGAGGGCCAACTCCCTCACACAAAACCCCTGCCTACAAGGACTAAACAGCTCCAACAGTGGGCCCTCTTAAAAACATCTCCACAGGTCTCTTCCTGCCTCTCAGCCTCTTCTTCTCGGGGCCCGTGGAGAGTTACTCACCTTCTTCCCCTCTGTTGCTTCTCCTCTCTTCATGTGTGCACCTGACATTCCTTAGAAAAATAAATGCCAGAATCTGGTTCCCTCAAAATGGGCCCATAATTCCAGAACTGGGCAGCAGTGATCAAAACAATCAACCAGGAGAAGCGAACGACCTCCTGGCCTCTTCTGCACGTTCCGTCTCTGATGGCGCCATGGGGTCTGTTCCTACTGGATCTGCTACCTTGTTCTTTACGGGCAACACGTTCAGCTGAGATTGGCAGAACCCACAGTACGCCTCATAAAGATAAAACTGTATTTTTCAAAATCTCTTGGGAGAATGAGACAATAGTCTATAAAGATGCACTTCAGGCATCAAGCCCATGATAGAAGATTTAAGCATTAGTGTCTCATGATCTCCCAGCACTACTCCGTGTAACACGGTCTTCCTGGTGAGAAAACCCAATGGCTGGCAACGGACATCTATCCCGGACCTCTCAGCAATTAAGTAACATGTTCCTGCCTCCACACTGTTGTTTCTAACCCCACAGGCCACTGACATCCATTGCCACTAGAGGGAACTTTTCATCGTAACTCACCTATGCACTGGATTTGGGATTCCAGCTGGTAAGTGTAGTGAGTTTGGCTTTCACTTGGATAACACCCATAGACAGTCATGCCACAGGGAACCGCAGAATCTTCTGTACTTTCCATGGACACCTAAGGCAGCTCTGGATGGCGGACAATCTTCTGCGTCTCTACTTTGGCACACTATGGAGACAATTTCATTCTCTGCCTTTCAATGGAAGGCATCATCTACTTGTTGAAACTTTGAGTTTTAAGGGGACATAAAATCTCAAATTAAAGTTTGCTCAAACTCAAGATAAACACGTAGGGTATCTGATCTTGGAACCAGACCACACTGGGATCCAGACAAAACCCCTCATCCTTAATGCAAACACATCATGTTTTGATGTTTCTAAGGAAGAAAGATTGTTTTCATAGTTTACTGGTAGGTATTTTAAAAAGCATGAAGGTAGTAAACATTATCTTGCGTGTGCTACTGGGAATCCTTTCTCTTTGTAAGATGTTATTTGATGACTACTTATTTTACATGATCTCTACATAGACTGTGGTGATCTAACCCACAATACCAAGACTAAGAGTTCCACAATCCATCGACCTAGTAGTCCAAGCACCCTGCAAATTCTTTTGAAGGTCTGAGACAGCAATACTATCCCATTTGATGTCCAACAAAACAGGGTGAGTTACACTCTCTCCTTTTGCCAAGGGCAAAACCACAAATACTAGTCCAACTGGTATGCTACTGGGGTACCTCAGGATTGTGGAATATTATGGAGACCATGAAATGTTGTTACATCCAATGTCAATACAACTGAAGAGCCTCCCATGCCTAAAATCTATGATATGCTGTATTTTGGCAGGAGTTCTGGCTATTATTGGCACTGGGCACACCAGATTTTGGCGCCTGGGGTCCAGAAGAACGCACCTCACTGATATTTCCACCACCATCACTGACCGCAGGAAAAGCAAAGCAAAACAAAACAAAACAAGCAATCCTGAGCAAAGGTCAAAAGCACATTCTTAGAAGTCATATTTGGAACAAAATCAACCAAAGACACAAAAAATAACCCTCAGAAGATAAAAACAAGATAAAAATTTAACAACTGCTCAATAAAAGGAGAGAGCTTCTGTGAAAATATGTATTGCAATAATGAAGATAGAAAATATAGAGGCGATTCAGGGTCAAGATATTCTGGTTATTAACAACAGAGAACAGAAAAGAACTTTCAACAATCAAAAAGTCTCAGGTGATGATCATAGATTGGGAAATTTTTGGAATATGAACTTCAAGTTTTTTTCTAAAATTATATAAAGTTGTACACACACCCCCCTCCCATACACACGTTCTTATCAACGTGAGTTTAAATGATATTGTAATGGAAAAGAACCGTGTTTTATATAACCCGGTAATTACTTCAAGTCTGAGACAACAAGTGCATGTCGTACAGATGCAGAAGACAAAAGACACTTAGCACCATGAGTGTTCGTATCAGAAACACGAACTAGAAATTAGACACTTTGCATCTCTATCATGGAGGAGGCACTTGCAAAAAGAAAGCCATGTTTGTAACAATGAAATGATTTCTGTCCTGCCACAATTGTCATGAACAAAATACATGACGTTCCATACAGGAAGCGTTCCCCAAACTGTGTCCATTCGGGTTTGTCTCCAGTATATTGGCTCTCATTTAAAAAACTATTTTAGGGAGATTAAATGCTTTCCCGCAGTGTCTGTGCTCCCAGATTGAGGAAATACTGGAAGGTTTCACCATGGTTCTTAATTTCACAGGGTTTCACATCACTGTGCTCTCACAAGCATCCCCGAAGATTAGAGGGATGCCTGAAGGCTTTCCCACAGCATGGACATTCACACAATTCCCGTCTAGTGAGTGCCATCACAGATAGTGGCAATTCTGTGTGATACTGGAAGGTCTTAGCAGAGACCGTAGATTCACAAAAGGTCACCGCCCACTGTGATTCCTCACGTGTTCCTGAAAGGAGTAGTGACCAGTGAAGTTCTCTCCCCAGTGTGTTTCTTCATATGCCCTCGAAGGGATGAGGGAAACTTGTATGCTTTCCCACACTGCTTGCATTCATAGGGTTTAACTGTGTTGTGCGTTTTCAAATGATCTTGAAAACACTGAGGCCAACTGAACGCTTTCCCACACTCTGTACACTTAAAAGGTCTCTCCCCAGTGTGTGTCCGCCTGTGTGCTTCCAGGTGCGATGGACTCCTGAAGGCTTTGCCACAGTGGTGACATACATAGGGTCTCTTCCTAGTGTGTGTCCTCATATGTACCCGCAAGGATGCAGCACAGGTGAAGGCTTTCCCACACTGCTGGCATTTACAGGGTCTTTCCCCACTGTGTGTCCTCATATGAGCTCGGAGGTTTCCAGGAGTGGTGAAGGCTTTCCCACACTGCTCACATTTACAGGGTCTTTCCCCACTGTGTGTCCTCATATGAGCTCGGAGGTATCTAGGAGAGGTGAAGGCTTTCCCACACTGCTCACATTTGCAAGGTCGCTCTCCACTATGCGTCCTCACATGAACTCGCAGGTTTCCAGGAGTTGTGAAGGCTTTCCCACACTGCTCACATTTACAGGGTCTTTCCTCAGTGTGTGTCCTCCTATGTACTTTCAGGCTTCCAGGAGTCGAGAAGGTTTTCCCACACTGCTGACACTTGCAGGGGCTTTCATCATTGTGTGTCCTCATATGCGCTTGAAGGTTTGCAGGAGACTTAAAGGCTTTCCCACACAGCTCACATTTGAAAGGTCTTTCCCGAGTGTGTGTCCTCATATGTACCTGTAGGTCTCTGTGCCACCCGAAGTCTCTTCCACACTCCTTACATTCATAGGGTTTCAGGATACCGTGTGTGGCCATGTGACGTTCGAAAGGTCGATGCTTTCTGAAAGTTTCACCACACTCCTTACATTCCAAGTGTCCACCCTCGGTGTGCCTTCTCGCAGTATGTAGTACAAGAGTGTGGTGACGAATGAAGGCTTTTCCACAGTGCTGACACTTATAGGGTCTCTCTCCAGTGTGCTTCCACATGTGTTCTCGCAGGCATGAGTTATACCTGAAGGTCTTCCCACACTGCTGACATTCATACGGTCTCTCCCCCGTGTGTGTGACCATATGTTCCCGCAGTTTTCCAAGGTATCTGAAGGTTTTCCCACACTGCTGACATTCATAGGGTCTCTCCCCAGTGTGCGTCCTCATATGGACGCGCAGGTTTGTGTGATCCCGGAAGTAACTGCCACACCGGTTACATTCATAGGGTTTCACGGTACTGTGGGTGATTGTGTGAAGTTTAAAAGGTTCAGACTTCCGATAAGTTTTCCCACACTCCTTACATTCGTAGGGTCTATCCCCAGTATGGGTCCTCATATGGACTCCAAGGGCTGTGTGATATCTAAAGAGTCTGCCACACTCCTTACACTCATAGGATTTCATGACATTGTGTGTGGTCATGTGATGTTCAAAAGGCAGATGCTTCCTGAAACTTTGCCCGCACTCCTTACATTCCAAGGTTCTGTCCTTTTCATGTTTTCTCATGTGTGCTTCAAGGGAGTAGTCACCAGGGAAGGCATTCCCACATTGCTGACATTTACAGGGTTTTTCCCGAGTGTATGTCCTCACATGTCCTTGCAGACTTGAAACAGACCCAAAGGCTTCTCCACACTTCACACATTCATAGGGTCTCTCCCCAGTGTGAGTTCTCATGTGACGTGTAAGGTAGGACTGATACATGAAGAGTTTCCCGCACACGTCACAAACATGGACTCTCTGTCCACAGTGATCCTTCACATGACCCCAAAAGCATGACCTGCAAATAAAACTTTTTCCACATTTCTTGCACTCTAAATATTGTTTACTACCGCGACTCTTCAAGTCTCTCTTCGATGCTCCCCCCGTGTCCTGAGGTTCATAAGGTTTCTCTACAAGGCCTGTGTCCACGTGAGGGCTGGGGCAAGAGACACAGCTGCAGGCCGGCCCACATTCCTCACAGGGACTAGGTTTGTGTCCAGGGTGGGATCTTAGTGGATTATCAGGGAAAGAACCATCTGTGAAGGCTTCTCTACACTTGGCGCAGTGACAGGACCTGTCTCCAGTAGGACGATCCTCACGCACGGGAAGACTTGTCATCTGCCTTCTGGTTTCTCCACGTCGATCATCTTCACTGCTTTCACAGACCCGCTCCGGCAGATGACTTCTGTTCAAAAAGGGAAGGCACTGTTACGGAATAATCATTTGAACTGATCTCTTTATTGATTACCTACTGATCCATATTAGTGATTACTTGACTACATAATGGCCGTCTGCAGTGAACGGCTGTGTTTGTGGCACGGTCTCCATGGTAACAGTGAAACAGGCTTAATGTACTGGCTGAAGACGGAAATACTGTCCGAACACGCTAGGTTTCTCGGATGTCATTTTTCTCACCATTATTTCCAACTGAATGAGTTTTCAGATGTTCAGTATCTAGAATGCATTCATTAAAACTTCTTCATGTGAAAGTTTGGATCATACGATTATTGAGGTGTGCTCTCAGCGACCCTTTGATTTCAAGTTAGTCTCACCGTCCGCCCTGAGCCCCTCCTTCCCCTGTATGAGTGTGACTCACCTCAAACGCCTTTCCTTGGTTTGGGTCTGATCTCCACCATTAGGAAATTTCCAGTCTGCTCCAAAGACAGAGCACGAATCATTTCTTGCACATAAGACGGTCTCGCCTTCACTGGGGAGCTCATTCTGCAGAACATTCCGCTGAGTCCTTGATGCACTCCTTTCATCCTGACTTGTACCAACTGCAAAAATTAGGAGCAAAGTTCAATTTCTTGGGATGTTTGAAGGTAAGAAACAGGCCATAAGTCGATTTCTAGTCATACACTGATCCCGAAATGGAAACGAGGTTCATCAGGAAGAACAGACAAGTAACCAAAGAAAAATCCTCAGGACCCTAGTGATTTGGGACTTTGGCAATAAGAGGAAAAGTGTATGTAGGGCAGCCTGTTTACTCAGAAATACTTCAAAATCAATGGCGACTAATGTGGAGGGAAGTATTATCAGAAAAGTAAAGTAGAAAGGAACTGGGCAAGATCCATAGCTTCACACCCTACTTCTACCAAGGAACACAGAAAGGCTTGCCACGTGGGCGAGGATGGATGAAATGTGTGACAGGAGGCCAGGGCAATGACAAAATCGCCCTTCTCAGAACAAGGACGGGTCACGTTTCTAACGGACATGCGCGAATGCCGTTCCCTTCTCCCTTCTCCGACTGAGGGAGGGCTGCTGGACCGTTCTGAAGGCACCGAGGCCATCGGGGGAGCCTGCCTGACTGCCCCAGCTGCCACTGGGAGGTCGGACGGTGGGTGTGGCTGCCGAGAGCTCCCCAAGAACAGCCTAGCAGGGGGGAGGATTTGAAGGGCCACAAGCAGTCTGGAAGATGGGCTCTTTATTCTTCGAGTTCACTGATGATGGTTAAGTGTGGACTTTTTCTTCTTCTTCTTGCTGGAAGCATACTGACCGTTCATTTTATGGTCAGTTCCCAACACGGTGTTTCAACAACCATCCGCATTACAAAATTCTTGCCACATTAAGTGTAATTAAAATCTGTCACTATGGAAAACTAATACAATATTATGACTGTATTCCCTCTGCTGTACTTTCCATTCCCACATTTAGTTTGTGTGTGTGTGTGTGTGTGTGTGTGTGTTCCAATATTCACTGTTTATACACCACACCCAGGGCCCCATGCAATAGTGCCATCCTTCGTTCATTCCCACCTTCGGTAAGTGCGGCTCTGGACCGCTCAATCGCCTTCATCTATTTCTCCTCTCCCTCCGTACCCTCCAGTGGCACAAACGCCAATTTCTTCTTGATAGTTTTAAGTCTGTCTATTTGCTGTTGTTTGTTCATTCACTTTGTTATTTAGATTCCACACATAAGTTAAATATGGTGTTTGTCTTTCTGACTTATTTACTTGGAAGAAAACCCTCTGGTTCCATCCACATATTCACAAATGGGAAGACGTCATCCTTCTTCCACGGCCGGGTAATCATCCCTTATATGCATTTTCCACATGTTCATTATCCAATGCACCCATCGACGGATGTGCGGGTTCCTTCCGTATTTGAGTATTGCAACTAACACTACGATGAACATTAATGTTTTCTCTGTGGTTAAATATCCAGAAGCAGATTTACAAACGATATGGTCCTTCTGTGGTGTTCTGTAGAAACTCTGTACTGCTTTCCACGCGGGCTACACCAGTTTACCTTCCCACCAGCAAAGAGGAGTTTCCTTTTCTCCGCATTCTCACCAGCACCTGTTATCCTGTGATCCTTGTCCTTCTCCTACAGCCAACCTGGCTGCCTTGAGGTGGTATCTCACTGCCGATTCGATTTTGACTTCCCTGATGATTTTCTTTTAAAGAGTTTATTTATTTATTTGACAGAGAGAGAGATCACAAGTAGGCAGAGAGGCAGGCAGGGAGAAAGGGGGAAGAAGGCTCCCCGCTGAGCAGAGAGCCTGATGTGGGGCTCGATCCCAGGACACCGAGATCATGACCTGAGCCGAAGACAGCGGTTTAACCCACTGATCCCCCAGGCACTCAGTCCACATCTCTCTTATCAGCTTGTGCTGCTCAGAACAAAGATGTTCCATCATCCACTCATTGTTCTTTGCCTCCGGGTATTTTGTGATTCCTCCCTGACCTTCTCTGTTGACCCACTGGTGTTAGTAGCGTGCTGTTTGGCCTCAATATATTTTGCTTATTTTTATTCTTATTTATTTTTTTGGTAAAGATTTTTAAAATTTATCTGTCAGAGTGAGTAGAGAGGGGGCACACACAGGGGAAGCCACAGGCAGAGGGAGAAACAGGCTCCCCCCTGAGCATTTGACCGTGACCCACGTGGGAGGCAGACGTTTGACCAACTGAGCCAGCCAGGCATCCCAAGCTGCTTCCTGTTCTTAGTATTGACTTGTAATTTCATGCTGCCATTCTTCAAAAGCATGCCTCCTAAGATCACAGTCTTCATAAATTTACTGAGACTCGTTTTGTGGTCTAACACTCAAACTATCCTGGAGAATGTTCTGTGTGCCCTTGAAAAGAATGCATGTTCTGCCATTTGGAATGGAAAGTTCACTATGTCCCCCTGGTGCGATGTCACTGGAATCCACTCTTTACTGATTTTCAGTCTGGGCGTTTTATGCAGGTATGTTAGTGGAGTGTTAAATCCTCCCACAACTATTTACTATTGTCACTTTCTGCCTCTATTTCTCCTAATATTTGCTTTGTATATTTAAGCGTTCCCATTGGTTCCCATTATATTCAACTGTTCAACTGGTCTTGTCTAATCTGTCTCTCGTCATGTCATGGCAGTCTCTGTCTTGTCACAGTCTTCGATGTGACGCCTACTGTATCTCATGTAAGTATTTGAGCTCTACTTTTTAGCCCACTCCTATTTGCGTGGAGAATCTCTTTTAGTCCACTTGACTTTCAGTCCATATTGTGTCTCCCTTTTAGGCAGACGAAACATGGGTTCTTTTTTTTTTAATCATTCAGTCAGTGTAGGTCTTTTGATTGGAGCATCTAGTCCATCTACATTGAAAGTAATTACGCAGAAACATGTACTTCTTGTAGTTTGTTAAATGCTTCTTTTTACAATTTAAGATTTACTTGAGAGAGTGAGAGAGAGCACGAGGGAGCAGAAGTTCGGTGAGGGACAGAGAGAAAAGGAGATGACTGCACTCTGAGCAGAGAGCCCGTATGTGGGGCTGGATCCCTGGACCCTGAAATCATGACCTGAACCAAAAGCAGATGCTTACCTGACTAAGCCACCCAGGTGTCCCTATAGCCTTTCTTTTTTTTTTTTTAAAGAAATATGTACGCCCAATGTGGGGCTCAGGCTCATGACCCTAAGACCAAGAGGCCAACGCTCTACCAGCTAACCAGCCAGGCTCCACATATTTCATATCTGGTCCTCTCTACCTATGCATAAACCTCAAGATACAAATGATTTCACTACTTGTGTGTTTTAACCATCAGAATGGCTTTCAAAGTGACCTGTCTACTAATCTGATGTTTCCAGCTACCAGCAAATTCTTATATCCTTTCATAATTTTCCTGCTTTTATTTACCACCTTTTCTTTTCCACTTAAAAAATAAGTTTTCTTTCCCACTAAAAGCAGCACATCATGATTCTTGTAGGGCCGATTTAATGGTGGGACGTCTGGATGATCAGTGATTTGAGCATGCAACTCTTGATTTTGGTTCAGGTCATGATCTCAGGGTCTTGAGATCACGCTGCACATCAGGCCCCACACTTGGTGTGGATCCCACTGAGATTCTCTCTCTTCCTCGCCCTCCGCCCGCCACCCTCCTTGTGCGTGTGCGCTCTCTCTCCTCATATAAATAAATAAAATATTTTTTTTTAAAGATGGTTGCCTGGTGATGAAATTCTTTACTTATTGTTTGTTGGGACACCCTTTTATCTCTTTCAATTCTGAGTGATGGACTTCCTGAGTAGAATATCCTCGGTTGTGGGGTTTTTCCTTTCAGCACTCTGAATGTATGATGCCACTTCCCACTGGGTGCCATTTCTCTCCTGAATAATCAGCTAACAGCCTTATGGAGTTTTCCTTGTAGTTTAGAGTTTCTCCAGCTGGTTTCAGATAATCTCTTCATATTTCCTTTTTTCTCCATTTTATTGTAAATGTGGGTGTGGACCTCCTTTTGTTCTTCCCATTTGGCCCTGCTGAACCTCCCAGACCTGAGTATCTGTTCCATGCCCAGATCTGAGAACGCCTCACCCACAGTTTCTTCAGAGAAGTTTCTGCTCTTTTCTCTGTTCTCCTCCATAGACCCCCATGATGCAAATGTTCTCATCACTGCTGTGCTCAACAGGTCCCTGAACTTAATACGTCAGTTACTCATTTCTCACCATTACTGTAATTCTGCTGTTTGGCTTGGTTGCTTCTTACGTTCCCTCACCTTCCAGATCGCGGGGAGCTGCTGGGCCTCCTCCAATGTGCTATGGATCCCCTTAGTGTATTCCTCACGTCGGTTATGGCGTTTCTTAGCTGTGATTGGTTCTCGTTTATATTTTCTATCTCCTTGTTGTAGTTCTCACCGTGTCCAGCCACTCTTCTCTCAAGCCTGGGCGGTATCTACATGACCACTACCTTGAATTCTTCTATCTGGTAGATGACTTATCTCTCTATGATTTAGGTCATTTTCAGTGCTTTTATCCTGTTATTTTCTTTGCAACAAATTCCTCTGTCTTCTCCCCGAGCTGGCAGGTATTAAGTCAGTCAGCTACATCTCCCGGTCCTCAGACTAGTGGCCTTTCCAGAAGACACGCTACGGTGCCCTCCACCACAGCATACCCCGGCCACCAGGACCAGCTGCTCCAGGAGTGTCCTGCTGTGGGCCCTGTGTGGCCGCCTGTCACGGCTGAGACCCAGCTGCTACATGACACTGTGTGGGGCTCGCACCCCTGCATGGCTGGCTGAGAAGTCCTGCTGTAGCCTTGCTGGGGCACTGATGAATGGGGGTCACCCTCAATATGTCTGTGTGCAACAATGCGTGGGGACTGCACAGGTGGGCAGTACTGGGCAGCTGAGAGGCCAGGGGACCAAAGGCCTGAATGCGGCCAATGCAGGCTTCCTGGTCGCTGTGGTTAGCACCTTTGATCACGGGACAGGAATCGTGCTGGAGAGGCGGCCATCATACCTGGGGCTGCCTGATGGGGTGGCAGGACAGGAGTCCCAATGGGGAAGACATCAGTCCCAAGGGAGGCTGCCACCAAGGGTGGCTGGACAGAAGCTACTTTGAACGGGTACCTCCAGGACAGGCGGGATAGACGGGGTGGGTGAGTGGGAACCAGTGCCGAGTGGGGGAACCAGTATAAGCAATGCACATGTGACGGGTCAGAACTGGCTCCCAGATGCCTGCTGGCTATCCCGGGGGACGGGCTGCAAGACAAATGACACCCGTCAACATGTCAGTCCCTAGACGGCTCTCTGGGCCTCCAGTGTGTGCCCTGAAATTAGGCAATGAATCTTCACACATAACCCAGGGACATTTCAACATGCAGCTGTGTGCTCGGGATTCTCCTACTCTGGCATCTTCGCTCCTCATTAAGTGAGGGTTTAACTGGAGTGACGTCACCGAGCCCGACTGGTAGTGACCCCCATGTAACTTTCATAGGAATGAAAAGTACACAGCAGCGCTCCCTGCCCTAACGGGACCCTGGAGGCCACATTCGCGTTTAGAAAAGCAGGGAGTCTCAGACTTGGATCAAGACTAAGGAAGAGCTGATGTAACACAGCAAACTTTCACCAAAAGTTATGTGACCGTCGGTAGTTTCCATGAAGGCTTCGGCCACGTCCATCTCTTCCCCATCGTATTCCCATTCCTCGGCCCCAGGAAGATCACACACTTCTAAGAAGCACCCGTTCCCTACAACTCTAGGGACGGGAGGAGCCACGCTTACCAAGGGAGGCCAGGTTCCTGCAGGTCTCCAGCATCACATCCCTGTAGAGCTGCCTCTGACCACGATCCAGCAAAGCCCACTCTTCCCGGGTGAAGTTCACAGCCACATCCGCAAAGACCACCGCATCCTGGAATATCCACAGGTTCTGTTATAGCAACGATCCGTCCTCACCCATGTGTGTGGGAGGATGTGGGGGCGACACTTAGGGAACCACATCCCACGCTAGGACCGAAGTCACACCCATGCGGGAAGTGACAACACGCAAACACATCCACGGCAGTGCCCTCAGTGATGGGAAGTGCTGGGACCCCGAAGCAGAGGGCGATGACGACAGCTCATACAGACGTACATACACCCAAATATAGGCTATTTGTACTGAAAATGAGCAGATCTGAGGACACTTGTATTGTAAAGAATGAAAAATCAGACAACACATTTCTGACTTGTTCAAAGACAATTACTGCCTTGTCAGCCCCAAGAAGTGGAACCAGATGTCAGGATGTTGTGAACACACAGATTCCAGTGCTGCTTTCACTAGAAGGCAACAAGGTCAAGGTCAAGGAGCCTAGCACAGTCCCCTCTATCCCGGCAGAGGCAGACGCCACCCTGTCCCTGGGTTAGGTGGACAGTGAGCAGGGACACAGGGCCCAGGGGCCTGGCACACGTAGTGCATAAGAGGAGTTCCAGTTCCTGAAGAGTCACGGAAATCAGCGGGGCCTCGACCATATACCCCGGTGCCCAGAACGCAAGCAGAAGGGCGCCAGAAAGAGGAGCCCCTGAGAGACGGATGGTAACAGAGCCCAGGGTGACTTTAACAGAAGGGGGGGGGGGACATAATGTAGTGGCCGCTTTCCAGCAATAAGCTCGGGCAATGGAAACATAAGCATCAAAGCAAACGGCGCACAGCGACCACAGCTGAATGCTACCCGGCTCATGAAGTCACTACCGGGAAATGGGCAGAGGCCCTAAGCAAGCAGCAGACTTCCTCCAACCAGGGACAGTTACCCAAACAGGGAAGAGTCCATAGGATCACATACTCCCTCATGGTCCCCCGATTCTCGCCCCTCGGCACCACCTCGAGGCAGACACTGTCCTCCGCTGTCCCGTGTGCTGCTCCCCTGTGGGGTCCTCAATAAACTTCTATCTCCGGGGTCTGTCTCGGGGAATTCTTCCCCACCCATGCCACAGCTCCACGGGATCAGGCCGCCCTAGTTTGGCGTCCGTCATGGGGGCCACTTTGCTCTGACACTGTATCCCCAGAGTCTTTAAGAATTTTGTGGCAGTTTCCCTCGGTGACGATCTCCAGCTGGGACTGTTCCATGAGAACACCGAGAGGCCCAAGGAGTGCCCTACGGATTGCGTTGGCCAAAACAAGTAAGGGATTTCCCCCCTTACCCCTTTCCTCCCTCTTTCTCGTCCTTCGGCTGGTCTAACCCTAGTACTCCACAGACAACAGAAGGTCGTGGGCTGTGCGTGCCCGTGTGGGCAAAGGACCCCGTTCCTATTCTCTCCCACTACATCACCTGAGCCCTCCACTCCCAACACGCGGCGCAGGTGGCAACAGCAGCTCCTGCAAAGTGACTCTGCAGGGGGAATGTACTTTCCCAGACCCTCTGCTGAGGCCTCCTGACTCTCAGCAGCTTCGCTTGGAGACCAACCCCTTAATTTCTTTGTTCCCTTACATTCAGCCGCCATTTGATCTAGAGCCAAACACGCTCCTATGTGTCCCAACGGGGAGTCCTCTCCTTGTATGTCTCGGTTTGGCCACCTGGTGTGTGGCTCCGGCCACTGCCGCCAACGACGCAGCGGGGCTTACTACCGCCATCCGCTGCAACCCCTCCTCGGTGGGACAGGCCTCTGGGCATCAGCAGCAGGTCTGTCCCATGATAGGAAATAAAACGGCCGGTTCAGGGAGCACAACTGCAGTCATAAGCCTTGTGAACACACTGAAAACCAAAACCCCATGATCGCTTCGACGGACCCAGGACGCCATCTGACGAAACCACGACCCTGTCTTAACAAGAGAACTCAACCAACCAGGAACAAAGGGGAACGGCCTCGCCCTGGTAAGGGGCAGCAGGGAAAAGCCCACACCTAACAACTGAGCAGCCACGGCTCCCAGGAGGATCTGCCAGCGGCCGACAGCTTCAGGAGATGCTGGACGGTAGCCGTCAGGGGACGGACGCGGCCCTGCAAGCCGACCCCCTTCAGACCCACTAGAACAGCTACGAGGTCTCGCAGGCGCGAGCCGGGGAGGAGGCGAGGAAGGGCAGCTGTCACCATCTCTGCTGCTGGGATCGCCGAACGGTGCGTGCGGCCGCCTGGGAAGAGTCAAAGTGGTGAGCGTCGAGTCACCGCGCACGACAGCGACCACCTGCCCACGACAAGGGCGGGCGCGCGCCAACACCAGCTCGCGCTCGCACGCGCTCAGCAGCCGACCCCACAGCCAGCAAGGAAACCCGCGCAGCAGCCCGTCCACTCCCCGGAAACGAGTGACGGACACACGACTAAGATGGAGTCCGGAGTCCGCAGAGAAAGCTCCCGAACCCTCGCTCAGGGCCCGCTGCGGAGCAACGGGCGGAGACGCGCGCCGCCAAATCCGTCCTGCACCCGCGGAAGGAAGATTGTTTCTCCGCGTGGCAACAGTCCAGCCAATGAGAGACACTCACGGCTCAGCCAATGAGAGACACTCACGGCTCAGCCAATGAGAAGCCACAACACATGGACCAACCAGGTTGCTCCAATGGATGCTCTGTGTGGCGGCCCCTCCCGTGCCCCACCCCCTACACTTGGAAGAAGGAGCCGCTCCCAATCTTTCCCAGCCTTGCCTGTGCTTTTGCTGGGGGCTTCCTTGTACCCTATTATGATTCTCTGATATTCCCACATAAACCCATTTTTCTTTAAGACTTTTAAATTTTTTAATTTAATTTCTTTTTCATTAATTACTAATTTATTTGTATTCATATTCATATTTATTTATACATTTATTTGTCATTATTCCTTACCTATGGATCTATGAGTGCAGAGGGAATCTCAAGCAGACCATGTACTAAGCACAGAACAAGGCTCAATTTCAAGACATCAAGATCATGACCTGAGCCAAAATCAAAAGTTGGACACTAAGCCACTGAACCACCTACTTCCCCCCACCCCATAACACAATCTTTCCTGTAAAAAGAAGTGATGGTTTTATTGGCAATGTCAGTGTGACGTGCTGATCACAAATGGACCCCAAGAAGACACTGACCACTGAGCACGCAAGTGTGGGTCCCACAGAGCCCACGGTGCTGCTTTCTCTTGGACCCCGGGCCGGAGGTTGGAGGGTCAGTTCTGTCTTGGGATCAGAGGTCGGTGCCCTGTCTGCGGCAGGCAGGGTCTGCTGCGGACCTGTGCCAAGGCTTATTCGTTCTCAGAAGACGTCATTCAGCTTTTGTTCCTTTTGTTTTGTGCAACGCACGGAAATGAGACCGCACGGACGTCCACAGAGCGTGAAGGAAGCAGACGCGCGGGTGACAGGGGACAGCACGCGGGAAACCCAGGGGAATCCCAGGATGACAGAGTCCACCCCAGTACGGATTAGAGCGACTGCTTTGTGACGCCCAGCAGATCCCAGGTCCTCCCGGGGCTGGACAGAGCCGAGCCAGAGAGCTCCCGGGGCTGGGTGACAGGCATCCGCCCGGATGGACGCCGCAGCCACACTCACTGGTCAATTTTAAGGTCCGGAGACCGACACCGCCAGCGACCCCCCCCCCCATGTGTCAGTGTTTACTCCGGTTTACGCTTAGTCAGAATGACTGCAGCTGCGGTGCCCACACCGGCCGGGGATGAACGTGGGGACCGCCCACCCCCCAAGGCCCCGACCCGCCCACACTCGAAAACATAAGAGCCCACTGCACATGACAAGGGCAGAAGTCGTGTCGCCCACGCTGGACCCACTGGGTAGCAAGAGCCTCCCCAGGACACACTCGGGAGGAGTAGCACGGGTGAGCGGCTCAGAGCAGGGGCTGCTGTCCCCACGCAGCACCAGAAACCCACCTCAGCCCGCCCTCTGCAGAGGAGGACAAGCTGTCCCCAGGGAAAGATCCATCACCCTGCCTCCCGGAGCGGATGCTTTGGAAGCCCTTTCCTGAGACCTTGCCTCGGCCAATCCATAGTTCTTTTGGGAGGGGTGGGGGGATATTTCAACCTGGTGCCCTTTCTGACTCACCAAAGAGTGACACCCGGATGGATGGGTTACAGGTCCACAGTGGGTCCCCCTGTGAGCTCAGAGGGTCGGGGGCGGCCCGAACGAGGTCCTTTTTAAGCCCCTGGCAACATTCTCCCCTCCAAGTAGGGCTGCCTCCAACTACCATCCCACCACCTCCCAGTCTGTCCGAATCACAAAGAAATGGAAAAAAAAAAACATACCAGAATAACAAAAGACAAAAAAACCCTCCTTCCTTAAAAGTTTTAGGAGCACAAAGGGCACACGGAGACCAACAGTGTCCCCCAGGCCTGGAAAGAGCCAAAGGCTATCAGAGACAATGAATCTCTCCTTGAGGCACGGAAAGTACGCAAAGGCCCGCGGTCCGTCCCCAGGTCCCAGCCCCAGGCCCCTGCAGGGCGCACCGGCTCTCAGAGGAGGCCCTTCGCCCCCTCCCCGGTCCCAACAGCGACCTCCGCGGCGGGATCCTGTCCGCGGCTCCGCCCCCGGCCCCCAGGCAAGCCCTGGCTCCGTCACCCGGGACGCCGGAACACGTTCGAACTGCTCTGGGCCACCCCACGCCGCCTCCGCGGGGACTGGGTGTCCGGAGCCGACAGGCGGTCCGAGCCGGGTCCCCAGCCGGAAGCGAGGGGCCGGGACGGCGAAGCCAAAACCACACTCGCACCGCCTGTGCTGCCGGCGGGACACAGGGGCACCGGGGGTCACCGCCTCTGCAGAAGGATTTCAGCAAAACGTCCCCAAATCACGCAGTGAACTGCAGCGCGTCTGTCACGGTCTCGGCAAAGAGGCGGCTTAGACACACGCCCACGGGTGTCCGCCCCGAACACGGACCGAACCGTGGCCGGATGCGCGGCCGCGGCCCGACGGGCACCGCTCGGCGCGCCCCGTGCCCGTTCCGACGGACCCGCCGGAGCCCCGGGCCCCTACATGCAGCCGAAGTCCCTCAGAACCCCTAACGGTACCACCGCGCGGCAGCCCGCTCCGGTCCCGCGTCCTCTCGGCGGCTGCACACCCTTCTTCGGGCCCGTCGTCCCCGAAGTGACCGGACCGAGAAGCGCAGGCTCCGCAGGAAGCGAAACCCACCGCGGCCGTCCGGGGCGGCTCAGCCCCGCGCGCGCTCGTCCCGGCCCGAGTGAGAGACCCCCACCCCCACCCCGGGGGAGCGCACGGATGTCCCGCCCGGAGGGGTCCTCTGCGCGCCCGCTGCCCGGTCGGCGCCCCCCGTCGCCCCGCGGGGCCGCACAGCGTCCGGAGCCCCAGGCCTGCCCGCCCCGCGCCGGCCTCGCTCCGGCTCCACGCGCCCAGCACGCAGGTGCGGCCCGACCGCGAGGGGAGCGCCCCGCCGCGGCCGCTCCAGCTTCGCTCTGGCCGGCGGGACCCACGGTGCGGGCCCCGCGCTCACCATCTCGGCGTCCGGCTCCCGAACCTCCCGGCGTCCGTCCCGCCCCGCAGACCCACACGTGCGCCGCTCCACGAGGGTGAGCACCGCCCGCTGCCCTCCTGAGCCACACCTACCAGGTCCGGGGTCCTCCCTCGGGCCTGATTGGACGGGATACAGTCCCGGCGCTCCGATTGGGCGATGCTTCGGGTCCTGCGACCGGATTGCACAGGGATTCGAAGTTACCTCCTCCCGACCCTGATTGGACATTTCTCCGGGACGCGAGCTCGCCGCGCCGTGGTAGGACAGCCTGCGGCCCTTCACCTTCTGATTGGGCGGCACTCCAGGCACCGCCCCTGGGGACCCACACCCGGCTGCGCTACCAGGCCCCGCCTCCCGCATCCTGACTGACAGGCCGGCGCTCCGCACGTGTCTCACATGCCTGCGGGGAGTCGGCTCCCAACCCGGCTGACTCCCGCCCGCCGACCAGCCTGCGCCCTCCTTCCGCCCCCGGAATCCGACACAGTCTCCACGCGGAGCCTCCCCCGTGCAGCGCCCAATCGGGACGCGGCGGAACGGAGCTGTCCGTGGTCCCCGCCTGGGCAAGGGGACGGAGCCCCTGTCCCGCGTGCTGGAGCGCAGTCCCGGAGCCGGTGCCGTCACGGGGGGCGGGGGGGTCCGGCCTCCGGGATCTCCGCCCGGCGCCGGTTCCCAGCGTCTGGATTCCAGCCATCCCGGCGGGGAAGGGGCATCTCGTGGTGGTTTTGGCTCGCGTCGCGGTCGATCGTGACGCCGAGCATCATCGCGTGCGTTACTGGAAGCTGTACTGTCGGTGGGGCACAGCCTTGCGCGGGTGACGCGGCATGGAGACTGAGCACAGTTAAGGCGTCTCTATAAAGAGCTGGTGGGTGGGCGAGGGGACCCCCTCACCTTGCTGCAGCCCCACAGAGGCCTTTCTCCTAAGTTCCCTTTACTTTGGGAAGCAGCTGTCTACCAAGCTGGGAGAACCCGCCTTTGTTGGGGTCTCTGCCCCGCGACTACCGGGGGTGGGGGGGCTGGTTTCAGATTACAGCCAGGAAGCTCCCAACCGGGCTCCAGAACAACAAGCGCAGTGAACTGGAGGCCTCCCTCCGGGGCTGATCCCTGACCGGCCCCCGCCCTGCAGGACACCCGGCCCTCCTGTCGTGTGTCCCCCCCACTTCCCGGCTGGCTCAAGAGCCCTTCCGCTCTGGACAAAGGGTCACTCCATGGGGAACCGGATTCTGAAATTCCTGTGCCCGCAGTAGGTTTGTTTCCAAAGGGCTTTTCATATGTTAGGACTTACGGATCCTGGAGGTCTCACTAAAGTCAACCTAAGATTGCTTTTTGCCTCTAGCAAAGCATCAACATTGGGGCGCCCAGGGGCTCAGTGGTTTAAGCCTTTGCTTTCGGCTCAGCTCATGATCTCTGGGTTCTGGCTTCGAGCCCCGCATGGGACTCTCTGCTCAGCAGAGGCGGCTTCCCCCTCTGCCCCTCCACTCACGCTCTCACTTTCTCAAATAAATAATTTTTTTAAGCATTAAGGGGAGGGCAGTACTGAGTTCTTGGAGGAAGGTCACGCTCCACCTGCCTCGGGCATTTCCGAGCGGCTGCGGGGGACAAGGGCGCGTCCCCTTCTCTGCATCTCTTCTGCCTTTGTGTTCCTCATCGTTAACCACCGGCCTCCAAAGCTCTTCGGGCCCAGGGGTCCCGTCCCCGGGCTATAAGAAAAACACCATTTTGCACCAAAAATGTCTCAAGAATTCTTTCTTGGCCATTTGCTCATGTCCCCCCCCATCCCGGGGGTTTCCCACCCTGAGTCCCTGTCCCTCCCGCCCCTCCGGGGACGACTCCCGCGCACTCCTGTCCTGCTGAATGTTCCGCCGTCACCACCTGAGGACTGGGGTTTCAGGTTGACTCGTGAACTCAGGAAAAGAGCCCAGTGACACGAGGGAGCCTGTTCCGTGGCCCCTCAGCCTGGTCCGTCTTGCTGGTGTCCCAGGGCCTCCCCACATCCCACGCTCCCACCCCCAGTCCCCCCCCTCCACGCATCCACCCCAGCTCTTGGCAGCACTGCGCTCTCTCGACCACTTTCCCTTCTTGCGGGGGTTCTGGCTGCGACCGTCATTCTTGGTTTCGTCTCCAAGGGCGAACGGTTAAGAGTCGGCCCCATCCTGGAGGAAAGCGCTGCGCAGTCGGGGCTGGTGACTGACGGGGGAGCGGGAGGCAGGTAAGGGCAGGAGGCGGACGCCCCCGCCCCGACGCGGGACTCCCTCCCGGGGTAAGTGTGACATTCCTCAGGCATTCCTGCCTGCCCCAGAACGGAGGGAGGGGGAAACCCATGGTTAGCAGGCAGAGATCTCCGTCCTGCAAGACGAGTCTCCCGTCAGCTTACCCAGCTCTTAGGGGCTTACCAGGGAGGAGCATTCCTACCCGCAGCCCCGAAACTCCCCGAGACCCAGAGATTTGGTTTCCTGGCGCCCCAGCCTCACCCTCCCCTCCGCGGTGATGTGGGAAACAAAAGGAGAAGGGAATGCAAGTAAAATTCACTTTCTTTATAGTCTGCAGCCCATTGACCAGTACTGGAGAGAAGCAGATTATTATAACCTTCCTCCGGAAAGCGGCCAAGTGCCTTCACGTTCACGTCTCACTAGAAGGACAGGCCACCGCAGCTGGACCACAGCCAGGCTTCCAGAATCCCCTGAGTCGCCTTTAGCATATCAAAGTCCGTTCGGAAACCTCGCTTTCTCCCAACCTCCCCCCAAAGGCCCAAGTGTATAATCCTCTCTCCCGCTTAACAATGCTGTGCTTCCTGCCCTTGGGTCCTGTGCCCCAGCTTTAACAAAACACCGGTTTACCCCAAGACCTCTCAAGAATTCTTTCAGCCCAGGACCCCAACAACACTTCAAGCCACATCAATAATGTTCACATTTACCAAGAAATGCTGATAGAATCTGTGATTTGACGCTCTACCATTATGTGTATGTTTTATTATGTATAGGTTTTATTAGACAGTAATAAATAGCTAGCCCCCTCAGGGTCCTAGAAACCTTGCTCCCAATTTCCTTAGAGACTCACTCTATCCTTAACCCCCTCCCAACTTGAAGTGTATAATGGGCCCCTCCTCATGATCCCAGTGCCCCTCTTTCTGCCCTCGGGTCTTGTCCCAGGGCTTTAATAAAACCACGTTTCTTTTTAAATATTTTATTTATTTATTTGACAGAGACAGATCACAAGTAGGCAGAGAGGCAGGCGGAGAGAGAGGGGGAAGCAGGGCTTGATCCCAGAATCCTGAGAACATAACCTGAGCCGAAGGCAGAGGCTTAACCCACTGGGCCACCCAGGAACCAAAGACATCTTTGCACCAAAAACGTCTCAAGAATTCTTCCTCGGCTGTGGGCTTCGAATCCTAATAGTGTCCTTCCAACATCATTATGTAAGGTCCCACCGCCTTGTTCTTTAGGAACTTCCTGGTATTCCTGGGTACTTGTTCTGCCATGGAAATTTTAGAGAGTTTTTGTAAAGTACCAAAAATCCCTACTGGCATTTTGCTGAAATTTAATGAAAACTATACATCTATTTGTTTAGAACTGATATCAGGGTGATGAAGTTCTAGAATCTGGGTGAGGTCAGGCAGGGCGAGGTCTGGAGCTGACGGCTAAGAAAGAATTCTTAAGTCTCTGGTGCAAAAAGGTGGTTTATTAAAGCACGGGGACAGGACCCATGGGCAGGAGGAGCCCCGGGGATGTGAAGAGTGGTCTATTATATACTTGTAAGTTGGGGAGGGGATTAGGGATGGCGTAAGTCTGTAAGTTTTGGAAGCAAGGATTCGTGAGACCCTTTAGATGTCTATCAGTGGGCCATATGCTCGGGAATGATTGTGGACGCTATCTTGGAGGTTTAGAGATAGTTTTCAAAGGAATTGTTAAAGTAGATTTACAGGATTGTGGTTGGGGGTCGGGGTCGGTCAGGCTAGGATTGCCCTTTGCCCTTAGCAAAGCCTTAAGGTGAGGGTAGTTGAGTCCCTTAAGGTGAGGGTAGGAGAGTCCCTCTGCCTGTTTTAAGGGCTTGTCAGTAGGTAAGGAAATTTAATAATTTTTCTTCTGCCTCTGTTTCCCACATTAATGGCAGCACCGAGTTCTCTTTTCTAAGAGCATTATTCATGTTTCTCTCCCTCTCGCTCTCTTTTTTCAGTTGGCTTTGATGTCAGGCATGATGATGTGGGAAACAAAGGCAGAAGAGAAATTATTACATTTCCTTACTACCTGCAGCCCCTGGACAAGTCCTTGAAACAGGCAGGGTGACGTTCCACTAGGGACTCAACAGCCTGGATGTTGACACTTCGCTTAGGACAAAAGGCAATCTTAGCCCGATCTCCAGGATCCTGCAAGTCTACCTTAACATGTAAAATTTCCTTTGGGAACTTCTTTATTTCTGCTCCCCAAGATACATGTTGGCAATCATCCCCCAAGCATCCGACCCACCATCAATACGCATCTGAAAGGTCTCATGACTCAGGTTTTATTAGTAAGAAATGATCCTTTCCCAGCAACGGCTAGCCCCCTCAAGGTCCTGGAAAACTTGCCTCCAAAATTTCTTCAAGAATTATGCTCTCCCCAACCCCCTCCCTTGAAACTATATAATGGACACCCCCCTCCTGGCCCCAGTGCAGCTCCGTCTGCCCAAGGGTGCTGTTCCCTGTGTTTTAATAGAACCACCTTATTGCACCAAAGACATCTCAAGAATTCCTCCTGAAAGATCCCCCCGGGGCTCCAAGCACCCCGGAATGGACCCCTTCTCAGGAGGAGACCCCCGGACCCAAAAACCGAGCCGAGTCCACTGGTCAGATGCAAACAGCACGAGGTTTATTGAGTTGACACAGGTACCTGCGGGCGGTCAAGTCTTAGGAGGACTCGCGCGCCAGCCCTTTGTTCAGGGCCTTTTTATGGGGTTTGGGGAAGCGAAAGCATACGTACAGAAGCATAAGCATGGTTACAAAGTTTTCATTGGCTGGTTTGAATGTAAAGGCATACTTGGCGCGCGGGAATACCCCTGATTGGTTCGCTCAGCATCCTTCATTTACATAGTGGGAAGTTACTTTCATTGGTCGTTAACAAAAGGGAAACAGACAGTATTGGCTAGATTTCAATCCTTCATTAGCATGTAGACTGATCATCGGCATTGGCCAGACTACAATCCCTTATTAGCATGTAGACTGACCTTTCAACATTCCTTGTAGTATCTTATCACTTTTTACAACATGGGAGGATTGTTTAAGGGAGTGGGAGAAGGGGGTGTTGGCTAAGCAAAGAGAAGGGGGAAGGAGGGGGAAAGGGAGGGAGAAAACCCTTTTCACTCCTTGGCTGTTGGCTTCAAACCCTACCATCTTTCCTATATCATCTGGTGACCGTGAAGGGACTTTTGAGTCTTTTCATCTGGACTCTGAGCCTTGGTGCAAACTTGGCGAGTACTTTCTCTCCTCTTCCCTACTTTCATTCCAGGGGATCTTCAAGAAGCACGTACTTCCTGGAACACACCCGTATGGGCTGCTCAGGCTGCGGTCCTCTAGCCTGTGGCTACCCCACCAGGGAGGAGAAAGTCTGCCTTTTGCCTGAAGTTAGTACTTGGCGGGAATGGTAATAGGATACCTAGCACTCTCTTTGTTCCTGTCCTTATACAACGTTGTTGTCTTGGGCACGGGACAGCCACCTAAGTCACCAGGACGGTGGGTAATCTTAACTCCCGTGTGAGGTTTCCTCCTGATTGGTTTAATGGGATCCCCTTCACAGCCCTGGTCTGGCCACATCTCGACAAGGGAAGCCCCTGGGAGCTGGCCAAAACCAGTACCTGATTGACTGACAACCCAACCAGGATATTTCCCATGGAAGTTTGCGGTGAAGACTTCCGAGAATGTCGGGGCGCCTGGGTGGCTCAGTGGGTTAAGCCTCTGCCTTCCGCTCAGGTCATGATCTCAGGGTCCTGGGATCCAGCCCTGCATGGATCGATCGGCCTCTCTGCTCAGCAGGGAGCCTGCTTCCTCCTCTCTCCCTCTCTGCCTGCCTCTCTGCCTACTTGTGATCTGTCTGCCAAATAAATAAATAAATAAATAAATCTTAAAAAAAAAGACTTCCGAGAATGTCGATTAGACCATGACAGATTTCTGTCTTTACTACTGTCCATCAACATCCTCTGCCAACTACTTACATTAAGTCTTAAACTTAAATTAAAATGGGGTCATTTCCCCTTGTAAAACTTTTCTAGTGTTCTCCAGGGGTGAAAAATGCCAGGCAATAGCACAACTTTCAGGGGATGGGACAGCATGACAGTATTTCAGCCCATTTACCAAGCACCCATCTGTAGCCTAGGATGTGGTGGGAAAATGGAGAGAGCCCAGCATCCCTCCGGCAGGGTCTTTTATGACAGGAGTGCCTTCTTGGTAAGGCAGGATGGTGATCAATAGTGACTTTTCATTTGAGGGTCACCTCTGGTTGCTTTTGACACATGGAACATTTGCCATACCCTGCATGGGTGCCACTAGGGAGACACGGGGGAGTGTCTGGTAATTTTTGGTAAAGGACTTTTTCTACTTTCCCAGGAGCATGGCCTCAGTAGGCTTCTTCTTCAGTCCCCAAGGACTGTCCCTTGGGATGCCTTTTCAACCACTGGAAATAATTCAGACTGCAAAATTGAGGAAAGGATTGGTCTGCAACGCTGCTGGCCGCAGCGGGATCTGTCAGCTAGATCGCTTCTGCAGGAAACCGGGCAGAATGTGTTTGACCGAATGTGTCTGCAGTAAATCCCTCCCGACATAAGGGATGATAATGACCTAAATCAGCCTCCTCCAAACCAACCCAGGTTCCTGGAGGAAACACGGGCCGTGCCCAGCAAAGGGGACGCTGACTCACTCTCTCACTGTTCCACCTCCCAACAGATGTGGGGGTTTCTCCCTCACTCATTTCCTGGGCCAGTGGCTACAGCTGGAGCTTGCTGGTTTGCCTATCTCAGGGAGGGGACTTTAAGGATTATTCCCAGGCAGCTGCTGAAACTCCCTTTGTTTCAGGGGAAATTCCTTGTCTTTGGCCTGACGTGGACTGCCTACCCCCTAACCCCCCTTATTGGCAGGAAAACATGGCGTCTGCTCCTCTGTTGGGGATGATGAGCTCTAAAACAGGGAACCCTTTCTCTGCCTTCTGGCAGCACTTGGCCTCTTCTGCCTTCCTCTCCCCCTCCTCCAGTTTCTGAACCACTTGGTGTGTGGCCTGCATAACTGGCTTTGGTACCATCCTTGGTGCCCT
This sequence comes from Neogale vison, assembly GCF_020171115.1. Taxonomy (NCBI): domain Eukaryota; kingdom Metazoa; phylum Chordata; class Mammalia; order Carnivora; family Mustelidae; genus Neogale; species Neogale vison. The sequence goes on from NC_058096.1 coordinate 222,496,771, forward strand.
TGCTGTCAAGGGACACCTAAGACCACCCACTCCAGATTTCCCCACCAGTGTCTCAGGTAAACATTAATAATGGGGAGGATCCAGGTGGAACATAATTCAATATTTAAACCAAGTTACGTTTGTTGGTTTAATTTCTGTCTTTAAAGTTATCAGTCATACATGTGAAACTTTTATTCCGTCGAGGTTTGTGGAGGGCCAAATAAGCTTACATTATCTCTGTTTCAACGTGTTAGCAAAAAGACAAATAAAACAACGGTTAGTTGTCCATCTCGTCCAAGTTTTCATGGGTAATTTTTAAGATAGCTTTCAGAGTCTTTGGGAGCCTGAAGGTTTAAAGTTTTGCTTGGATGATAAATGGGACTGAATTCATTGGAGATTGGGGTCTTTTCCGAGCAGGATATGGTGCTAAAGGTTTGCGCTTTTGACTTCGTACTGTAAAGAAACTAAGAATATTTGTGTCTGTTAGTAAACATGCTTTATGCTCTGCTGTTTCATAAAACGTCATCTAAAGAATTCTGGTGCAACAGTTTGCAATTGGTTACTACTCAGCACTGGAGACCAAGGCCTTTCTAAGAATGAAAAATTCTGCCGAATGTAATTAAGATTGATGGGAATAAGAAAAACAACCGTATGTGTCAGAAAGGTAGAAGGAAGGAGTGGGAAAGCATTTTCGTTGAAGGCTAAAGAAGGAAATTTTGTCCTAAAACAGACTGGTTGTTTGGAGGAATGGCTTGGGACAAAATCTGAATGCAAACGAGACTTGTAGAAGATTTGTGATGGGAAAACTTGGGAAAGGATTTTCATGTGTTGTCAGGATGGACCAAGTTTGAGATGAATGGAATGTGAGGTACACTGGTACAAGACACAAAAGTCTGCTTTCTCTGAGTTAAAAAGACAAGTTTTCTTGAACTGTTGGTCTGCTCTTGGTAAGAAAATGTACACAGTTGTTTTCTCTTTGTCTATCCAGAAAACCCAGTTTCTGTGTTTTGCCTTTATCAGATCCTTGATGATCCATAATCCTATTTAGGTCCAGGCTTTAAAGCTTTCAAAGGTTTTAACAAACTTCCTCAAGATTTAAATTGTAAATGAGGTTCATTGACTAATTAGGCTTGTTTGTTTGCTCAGTTACTTTCTGGTATAAGGTCATCATATGGAAAAGAAAGGCAGAAGAAAAGTTATTAAATTTCCTTACTATGTTACACTATCCCTAGCCCCCTCCCAACTTAAACATGTTACAGGATTTTCTTCTCCGTCGTTGGGTACCCTTGGTTCTTCGTCATACTGCTCTGAAGAAGGAAGAGGTAGACAGGATAGAGCGTGGGACGCAAAGAAAGGGGTTTGTTGTTGTTATTGTTTTGGGTTTTATTTATTTGACAGAAGCAAGGCAGGCACAAGCAGGCAGAGTGTCCGGGAGAGCTGAGCAGACAGCCAGATAAGGGCCTCAGTTCAAGGACCCTGGGAGCATGACCCAAGTGGAAGGCAGATGCTGAATCAGCTGAGCTGCCCAGGCACCAAGCGAGTACGTTTATGGCGTGTTAGCACAAACTCCCGAGGAGGGAGGGGAATCAAGAAGGTTGCCACTAGAGTTTCTAAGTCTAGGGATTTTTATGGCTTGTTGACAGACTGATTCCTTCCAGGGTAGTATAAAATCCTTTTGCAAGGGGGGGTGGGAGGCTTGTCCCTGCCTGCCTGCCTTTCAACTATCTTTCATCAAAAATATGTAATGGGGGCACCTGGGTGGCTCCGTCGTTCAGCATCTGCCTTTGGCTCAGGTCATGGTCCCAAGTGCCTGGGATCAAGTCCCACTTCGGGCTCCCTGCTCCGTGGGAAGGCTGTCTCCTTCTCCGACACCCCACTCTAACCCCACTTGCGTTCCCCCTCTCTCTGTGTCTCTGTCAAATAAATTTTAAAAAATCATTTTTTTAAGTCTCTCTTTTTTTAAAAAGATTTTATTTATTTATTTGACAGAGAGAGAGATCACAAGAAGGCAGAGAGGCAGGCAGAGAGAGAGGAGGAAGCGGGCTCCTTGCTGAGCAGAGAGCCCTATGGGAGGCTTGATCCCAAGACCCTGAGACCATGACCTGAAAACTGAAGGCAGAGGCTTTAACCACTGAGCCACCCAGGGGCCCCAATAAATAAAATCATAAAAAAAAATATATATATATATATATATGGACCACTCTTCATGACCTAGGACAGATCCTTCTGCCCATGGGTCCTGTCCCCATGCTTTATTAATAAAGCCACCTTTTTGTACCAAAGACATCACAGTAATACTTTCTTGGCCGTTGGCTTCGAACCCTAATGTTCTTTCCTACACCAATCATCACTTGATATTCTGATTATTATTTTTTATTAACATATAATGTTTTATTTAACATATAATGTATTATTACATACATAATGTATACAATGCATTTCATAGCACTCACCACAGCACATACCCTCCCCAATGTCCATAACCCAGCCACACGATCCCTACTCCCCAACCCAACAGCAACCTTCTGATTATCGAAGTGTTATCTGTCACAGAAATAACTAAATTTCCTTGTCAGTTGCATCATAATGAACTCTCATATCAGATCATTAACAATGTCCGTTTCTGAGTTTTTTTCATTGTTCTTATTGTCTTGCAATATGAGTTTCACCTTCAAGGAGGTTCAAAGGAGTTTTAGGACAAATACAGGTGTTCAATATCTTTAAGATCATAACACTGAAATGGTAAGAATTTCCAGAACTAGCTAAAAAATGGTGCATTCAAATTAAACAAGACTAAGTAACAGGGGACTAACTGAAGTAGAAAGGTGATTACAGTTTTGTGAGTTTTGTTTGAAACATTTCTGCTTCTCTACTGTTCGCTCCTCCAGATTAAGGGCACTTTCTCTTATGATATCTGTAACTTACAGAAATGGGATAAAGTATTGATTTGTGAACAAATTGAAGCATTCAGCTTTTTTCTCTACCTGAACCCTCTGAAATTCAAAAGGTCTCAGCAGGGGCGCCTGGGTGGCTCAGTGGGTTAGAGCCTCTGCTTTCGGCTCAGGTCATGGTCCCAGGGTCCTGGGATCGAGCCCCACGTCGGGCTCTCTGCTCAGCGGGGAGCCTGCTTCCCCCTGCCTCTCAGCCTACTTGTGATCTCTCTCTGTCAAATAAATAAATAAAATCTTGGGCGCCTGGGTGGCTCAGTGGGTTAAGCCTCTGCCTTCAGCTCAGGTCATGATCTCAGGGTCCTGGGATCGAGTCCCGCATCGGGCTCTCTGCTCAGCGAGGAGCCTGCTTCCCTATCTCTCTCTCTCTGCCTGCCTCTCCATCTACTTGTAATTTCTCTCTGTCAAATTAATAAATAAAATCTTTAAATAAATAAATAAATAAATAAATAAATAAAATCTTAAAAAAAAAAAAGTTTTCAGCAAGTATTCTTTCTTCCTTGGCATTCAGAGTCATTTGCATAAGCTCAATAAGCTTCTGTTCTCCTTGTAACAGGACAGCATTGGAAAAATTGTTATTTTACCAAGGCTTTGACTGGGATGTCATATTTGAGAAACAGGCATGGCCTCAGATACAGCCAAACAGCTTTGAGGAACTAAGGTTGACTTTGTGAACCGTGGAGCCATAAAGCCCCTTGGAAATGTTGGTCTGATACCTTGCTTACTGAATTCCCAGCAGCCTCCCCAGGTGAGTAAAGCAGGAACCGCAGGATACTTTGGGGACCTCAAGATGAGGAATTTGCCCACATCTACAGGGATTACAGGCATGTCTGATGGCAAGTACTTGGGTTGGCTTCTGGCCTGGAAAGGCTACCAAAAACTCAATCTAGATTCCTTATAAAAACTTCCAGCAAAGCAGATTCTAAAAGATGATCATTCTTGCTGAGCATATATAGATAATTAAGCCAAGTCTGTTAAAACTGGACTTGTTTAGTAAAACTAAATAGTCTTGATTTGGCTATCTCTGGAAATAAGACTTATTTTAGAGAGAAAAATTATGTTTCAATAACACGTCTTTGTGGATGTTAAATTCTAGTTCTGATTGTCTTTATTTTATTTTTTAATGATTTTATTTATTTATTTGAGAGAGAGAGAGAGCATAAGAGGGGAGAAGGTTAGAGGGAGAAGCAGACTCCCTGCGGAGCTGGGATCCTGATGTGGGACTCCATTCCCGGACTCCCGGATCATGACCTGAGCTGAAGGCAGTTGTTTAACCAACTGAGCTGCCCAGGCGCCCTTCTGATTGTCTTTAAATGTTTGTTGTTCATCTAAGCTAGACAACTTCAGGTAAACTTCAGAGAAATTGCCACAATAGCTCATAAAGGCAGTCTTTGTGCTTTCTGTTCTGAAACAGGACCCCATGGGCATAGGATTGTTTAAAAAACTGGGAAATGGGATTGATTCCCCCAACAACTGTGTAAGTCAGCTTTTATCTTGACCGATTCTGTGTGGCTGGGATGACAAAATCGTTCTCTAAAAGCCAGACCATACCCCACTCCATAGGGCTCACTGTGGACTTGTGGAGATCATGGATGACCCCACTTTTCTGATGACTGGAGTTGATATACTTGGGGAAGCCATTACCTCTTAAGACAAATCTCCCATTTGTCAGCGATTCCTTATAATTATTATTATTATATTAGGATATTGTTAATATGGTTAATATTACAATATTAGGATATTGTTAAGGCTGGACCTCAGGCAAAAAGGCTTCCTGATGGTTTCATCCCGCATAGTCATATTTATCCTAGAAGCCACCCCTATGGAGGTACAATTACAAACACAGGATTTAGCCAAGCACACAGCAGCCCTGCTGGTTCAAGGAGCCTCCAGGCTCGCTACAGGACAGTCAGGTTCAGAGTGTCTGACCAAAAGCCAACAGCAGATGAGGGGAGGCTGACTTACTAAGTACCGGACTATGCTTACAGTTAGGACTGAAATAGACTTGACACCTGTCAAACTTTAAACCCAGCTACCCTATACCCAGACCCGACCATCGTACTTCTGGAGAGTGTGACCGCTCAGTCGTATCTGATCTTGTTTATTCTAGTCAACCAGATTTAAAAGAATTCCCTATTGAGAGACGCCTGGGTGGCTCAGTCGGTTGAGCATCTGCCTTCAACTCAGGTCATAATCCCATGGTCGTGGGATCGAGCCCCTCATTGGGCTCCTTGCTCAGCAGGAAGCCTGCTTCTCCCTCTCTCTGCCTGTGATTTCTCTCTGTGTCAAATAAATAAATAAAATCTTAAAAAAAAAAAAAGACCCCCTATTCAAAATACAGATGACAGTTGGTTTACTGATGACAATAGTTTCATGGAAAAAGGAATAAGAAAAACTGGGTATGCTACAGTGTGCGTTTGTGTTTGGCAATTGCCAAAGCCTTAAAAACTAGTATTTGTACTGACCCCAAACGTGCTTTCCTAGTCTCACATGCCCACAGAACAATCTGAGAGAAAAGAGGATTATTATGAAGCCGTAACTCCCCCATCAAATATGGGCCTGAAATTAAGGAGATGGCTATAAGTCACCTCAAAGGACATCGAAGAATATGACCTTAGAATCGAAAGGAAACAATTTGGTAGACCAGGCAGCCAAGCAGGGAGCTCAAAATAAACTAGTATTAAAACTTTTACCAGTCTTAACTCTAATAAAATCCATCAGTTCAGTAAACTCAGACCAAGAAATGCACAAGACTGGCTTGTTAATGATGAGGGAAAAAACTTTATATCCAAAAATAACCAATGAAAGGTAATATAGGGTTTACACCAGGTTGCTGAATGGGGTAACAAGGCCAGGGAGGCGACAGAAAAACAAAAAACACTTTGGTAAGAGAAATCGTCCCTAGATTTGGATTCCCTTGGTCCCTACAAAGTGACAACAGACCGTCTTTCATTACAGAAATTCAAAAGATGGCCCTCCAAAACTGAACCACCCTGAACATCTTTTTTTTTTTTTTTTTAAGATTTTATTTATTTACTTGACAGAGATCACAAGCAGGCGGAGAGGCAGGCAGATAGAGAGGGGGAAGCAGGGTCCCCGCTGAGCAGAGAGCCTGATGCAGTGCTCCATCCCAGGACCCTAGGATCATGACCTGAGCTGAAGGCAGATGCTTCAACCCACTGAGCCACCCAGGCACCCCCCTGGACATCTTGAATGTAGTTAAAGGGGACCCAGAATTAAATGACTGTCTCCTCAGGGGTGCCTGGGCGGCTCAGTGGGTTAAAGCCTCTGCCTTCAGCTCAGGTCATGATCCCAGGGTCCTGCGTTTGAGCCCCGCATCGGGCTCTCTGCTCAGTGGGGAGCCTGTCTCCCCCTCTCTCTCTGCCTGCATCTCTGCCTACGTGTGATCTCTCTGTCAAATAAATAAAATCTTTTTTAAAAAAATGACTGTCTCCTCAATGACCCAGTGGCTGTGTGGCTCTAACTTGTGTCCCTGGTTTCCCCCAGGCTGGAGAGGCCGTTGTACTCTGGGTTTTGCCTGGATGCATGGATGCATTATTAAAACCAGAACCAATCCAATCAACCTGTAAAATTAAAACTGTAGAGTTATTCTTAGGAAATGCATCGTAGGGGCACTTGGGTGGCTCAGTGGGTTGAGCCTACACCTTTGATCTCATGATCAAAGGGTCCTGGGATCAAGGCCCGCATCGGGTTCCCTGCTCAGCGGGGAGCTTGCTTCCCTCCCTCCCTCTCTGCCTGCCTCTCTGTCTACTTGTGATCTCTCTGTCAAATAAATAAATAAAATCTTTTAAAAAAGAAAGAAAGAAAGAAAGAAAGAAAGAAAGAAAGAATGTAACCCTCAGTTGCCCTCCCTGCACCTGGTGATCGCCGGCACAAACTTCCCAGTCCTCCCGCATCCCATGACTGCCTCCCTGCGGGGCGAAGTAAGCAGGGGAGAGTGCACTCCCACTATGCGGCATCCAGGTAGTTGCCATCCCTTCGTAGTCCTTTCCCATGCTTCGCTGCCTCTATCCTTGCTTTCCTGATAAAACATAAAACAAAACCTATGTGCAGAATTCAGCGACTGCTGCGCTCCCTTGCAGAGACGGGCCCTGCATGGCTGCTCAGATCCGTGTCTGAAAACTTGATTTCAGGGCATGACGGCAAAAACCATGGTGGATGTGTTCCATGTCTCACTGGCATGGCCACCGAACATCCCTTCTTGTTCCCTCTCTGGGACTGGAAGATGTTGTTTGGCACATGGAAGGTCTTATTAATTACGTGGCCAACGCCCTAAGCGATACTCTACAACAGAGAATGGCATTAGATGCTGCAGCGGCTGCACTAGGGAGAGCTTACGCGAGCGCAGAAACAGAAGGCTGTACAGACATGCCAGATGACCACAGAATATTTCTGGTTAAACTCCTGGACTGGGAGATTTTCTTGCTATCAAAGGACTCTTGTTTGGGCTTCTTTTTCTTTTTGTTACACTAGTCATGTTTGCTGTTTTCTCCCTTGTCTCTCTACTTGGTGCCGAGCCTCCCTCACTGCCCCGACTTCAAGCCAACAGACAATCCTGTCCGCTCCGGAAGATCCACACGTGCGGTCTCCCTTGGATTCCTCTGCCTCTGCCTTTCGCAACTCCTCTATCTGTAGAAGCCCCAAATGACAACGTTCTCCCACAGTTAGGGGCACCTCCATCCCCCTATTCAGCAGGAAGACATTACAGAAGATAAAACCTTCCACCCCCAACAACCTTAAAGATTCAAGGGTCAAAACTGTTCAAGGGCGAATGAGGTGGGAAACAAAGCCAGAAGGGAAATCATTACATTTCCTTACTACTTACAGCTCCTTGACAAGTCCCTGAAACAGGCAGAGTGACATTCCTCAAGGGACTCAGCCGCCTCGATGTTGACACTTTGCTAAGGGCAAAAGGCAATCTTAGCTCAATCTCCAGGATCCTCCTGGAAGTCTATATATATATATATATATATTTTTTTTTTTAAGATTTTATTTATTTATTTGACAGAGAGAAATCACAAGTAGGCAGAGAGGCAGGCAGAGAGAGAGAGGGGGAAGCAGGCTCCCTGCTGAGCAGAGAGCCCGATGCGGGACTCGATCCCAGGACCCTGAGATCATGACCTGAGCCGAAGGCAGCGGCTTAACCCACTGAGCCACCCAGGCGCCCCTGTAAGTCTATTTTAACATATAAAAATTCCTTTGGAAGCTTCCTTTACTTCTGTTCCCTAAATACATGTTGGCAATCATCCCCCAAGCATATGGCCACTGATATACATCTGAAGGGTCTCATGACTAAGGTTTTAATAGACAGTAATAAGTGACCCTTTCCCAGCAACAGCTAGCTCCCTCAAGGTCCTAGAAACCTTGCCTCCAAAATTTCTTAGGGACTCATGCTATCCCCAGCGCCTCCCAAGCAGAAACTATGTAACCAGCCCCTCCTCATGGCCCCGTGCAGCTCTTCCTGCCCAAGGGTCCTGTCCTCAAGCTTCCACAGGACCACCGTGTTGCACCAAAGACACCTCATCCTTCTCTCTTGGCTGTTGTCTTCGAACCCTAACATCTCTCCTACATCAGAGAAAATCTTTATTATCCCATTATCCTTTTTTACATGACTCATTAGAATACGTTATGGATTTAATTGTGTTCACCCCCAAAATTTGAAGCTCTGTTCCCCAGACCCTTGGAATGTGCATGTATTTGGAGAGAGGGCCTTGAATGCGGGATTACATTAAAACAGGCCATTAGGGTTGGCCCTAATCCAATGTGACTTGTGTACTTATAAAAAGAGGAGATAAGGACAGACCCACACAGAAAGATGACCACGTAATAGCCATCTCTAAGCCAAGGACAGGTCTCAGAAGAAACTACCCCTATGGATACCTTGATCTCGGACTTCCAGACCCCAGGACTGTGAAGAGATAAATTTCTGCTCTTATGCCACCTAGGACTGTGTTATTTTGTTATGGCAGGAGCCCTGACAAGCTGAGACAGAGTACGTTTAGCATGTCATTATACCCAGGCATACTTCATGGTATTTTCCTTTGCTTTATTGCACTTTACGGAACTATGTATTCACAAATGCAAGTTTTGTGGCAACCCTGTGTCCAGCACGTCAGCTGGTGCCATTTTTTTTCTAACAGCATTTGGTCACTTCATGTCTCCGTGTCACATTTTGGCGATTCTCACTATTTCAAACGTTTCCATTACTCTTAACGTTTGAATTGTGCGATCTCATGATACAAATGGAATGGATGAGGAGCTGCTTCTTACGGATGAGCAAAGAAGGTTCTTGAGGTGGAAACTGCTCCCGGGAAGATGCTACAAAGGCTGAGGACTTAGAACCTTATGTAAACTTGGTGGCTAAAGCAGCACCAGGGTTTGAGAGGACTGACTCCAATTCTGGAGGGTCTACTGTGGGCAAAAGGCTACCACACTGCATGGTATGCTACACAGAATCATTCATGAGAGGAAGAGTCCAGCGATGTGGCAAACGTCGTGGTCTTATTATACTAAACTGCCACCCCCACACCCATCTTCCGCAGCCAACCACATCAAGAAAAGACCCTCTGCGGATGCTGGCGGGGGTAGGGGGTGTGGTGCTCAGTCAGTTAAGCGGCTGCCTTCAGCTCAGGTCATGACCCCAGGGCTCTGGAATCGAGGGTTGGGCTCCTTGCTCAGCGGGGAGCCTGATTCTCCCTCTGCCTCTGCCTGCTGCTCTGCCTCCTTGTGCTTTCTCTCTCTCTCCTGCCAGACAGATAAATAAATAAATAAATAAACCTTTAAAAAAAAAAAAGAAGAAAGTCCCTCTGGCAGCAAAAAGATAATGACTTGCTGAATGCTCAGATTACGGTTAACATTTTTAGTAGTAAGGTATTTTGAATTAACATATATATTGTTTTACACATAATACTATTGCACTTAACAGTACAGTCTAGTGTAACTGCTATATGTACAGTGAAACTAAAAAATTAACTCACTTTATTGCAATATTTGCTTTATTGGGGTGGTCTGGAACTGAACCTGCAATATGTTTGAGGTATGCCTGAACAGTTATTGCCTAACTACTTCTGCTAATGATAAGATATTAATTTTTTTTAATAAAGCCTATGCCCAGTGTAGGGCTTAAATTCACAACCCCAAGATCAAGAGGCACATGCTCTACCAACTGAGCCATCCATGTACCCCAGATATAAAAACTATTTTGAAAGGGTTCCCACTGGGAAGATTCACAAAATTTTGAGTATCAAAACCAACAATGAAAGCAAAAGCCTATTGAGTAATGCAAGAAACCAGGAGCCAAACACCAATGGGAATAAATAAATAAATAAAGGTGAAAAGGGAAAATTTGTTTTCTACACACTAGAAAGCAAATTAAAGAATGGAAAAAAAAATAACGGTGTTAGAACAATCCCTTCACACACGTCATACTCATACTCATAATGGATTCAGGTAAGTGCCGTCAATAAATACTGAAAAGTTTGAAAAGAGCCACCCGACAGGCTCAGTCAATGGAGCGTGGGACTCTTGATCTCAGAATGTCACGCTGAAGCTCCATGTTGGGTGTAGAGACAACTTAAAGATAAAATCTTAAAAAAAAAAAAGTTTGAGGTGCGCCTGGGTGGCTCAGTGGGTTAAAGCCTCTGCCTTCAGCTCAGGTCATGATCTCAGGATCCTGGGATTGAGCCCCACATCGAGCTCTGGGCTGGGTGGGGAGCCTGATTCCCCTCTTTCTGCCTGCCTCTCTGCCTACTTGTGATCTCCGTCTGTCAAATAAATAAATAAGTAAAATCTCAGGTTATGAAAATCTTTTAAAAAAAGAAAAAAAAAAAAGGCATGAGATTATGGTCTGGGAATTGTACCTTCCTTTTTCAAACAAACTTAAGGCCAGAACAGCCAGGAAACCATGCCTCGTGGCTGCCGCCGAGCAACTTCGTTTCTACAGATTAGACTCCTCTGTATCTTCACGGAAACGGACTCTCACCCCGGCCGGCCGTCTCAGGTGTTTCCGCGGCGCCCTGTACTTCTGCGATGCCCTCGCAGCACATCACGTGTCCCTGCTTCATTCCGTTTTGTGGGTGACAATCCTTGGTCTGTGTCCGCGCTACACTCTGTTCGTCCGTCCACGCCGGCGGGCCTGGAGCGGTAACCCACGTCCGCGGGTGTTGAACAGCTTCTCACCTCGCATTCATGCACACATGTCTGCTTCCATTTAGGTAGGACGGGAATACTTGGGTCACATTTAATTTCCTAGGACAGCTTGTGTAGGGCTGGAGATACTCCTCAGAGTTGTCTAAGGCCTGGAACTGAGATGCATTTGATAACGCACATGTCCCTAGATAATCGTTCATCGTGAAAGGCCATGAACTGAAAGGCAAAGGTGTTTCTATTTTAACTGATGACCTTTGATTTCTATGTGAATATACTTCTACGCTCCCACCCTTTCATCATTATCTTACAACATGGTGAGTGTTTAATGCTTGATCATATTAGGGTAAGTCCCTTCACTTCATTATTCAAAAAGAATGGCTATTTTCTCACATTTGTTCTTATTTATAGAATTGTACAATGGGATTTATTAAGTTCCAGGGGGGAAATTGGTTATAATATTGGTGGAATTCTATTAAAATGATTCAGCTCTCTGGTAATTATACACATCATGGCAACACTGATTAATCGTTTCTTAGAGTATGCACCAGATTTGCATTTGTTTTGGTCTTTTTTGATGTCGGTGAATATAAAACCACACAAACCACACAATGTTCACATTAGGTTCTCTCCCTTCATAAGATTTACTTTGATACCTGAATAACTTATTTTAACTTTTATACATGTCACCCTTTAAATATTATCTTTTCGATAGTGATTAGAAATGGAAGGACATCCTGAGCACATTCTGGGAACCTGTTAATTATCTTTTCTCTTTGATGACTATGAAAGCTTGAGGTTCTATGTACACATTGGCTTTGGCTATGAAACAGGATAAGGTCCTTTCCTTCACTGTAATTTTGCACCCACATGTCCTGGTTTTGGCTGGGAGATCTACAATCCTGCTGAAGGGGACCGGAGTGATGGGTATTCATGATGTACATACAATTCTACTGAGCAAGTGACTCTAAGCACATTTACGTATGCATTCTTGCATACTGCATTTTGGAGATGCCCTTCAAGAGGACTGGAGAGTTGTCATGCGTTCCTAAATTGGTAAGTGTATTTGTCATAGTATGAACACTGAATACTATCAGACACTTTTCTTCTGCCTACTGAGATAATTTTAGATAGATTATTTGAAGTGTGGCATTGGGGAGCACCTGGGTGGCTCAGTCAGTGATTGAGTGGACACTCAATCAAGTGTCCAACTCTTGATTTCGGCTCAGGTCACAATCTCAGATCTGTGAGACTGAGCCCGGTGTTGGGTTCCAAGCTCCTTGTGGAGTCTTTTAGAGATTCTCTCTTTTTATCTCTCATCCTGCCCCTCCCCCCTCATAATAAATAACTTTTAAACATACATTAAAACTACAAAAATAATATAAAATGGAGCATGGAGGTAAGTTAGATTCATCCATCCCATAACATGCTCCTGTAAATTCGACACACAGGGAAATCCACGAAATGTACATCTGACAGAAATATAACAAAAGAAACATCCATGACATCACAACACGAACAAGAACGAGGCAGTGACACCCCCATCCTACGTGGACTGATGTCCTGTCAGAAGACACGCCCTGTCCCCTGCAGACTCCAGTAACTCAGCTGCAATCACGTCCTTTCCCTTTGGTTCCTTATTTTCATCACCTGTGTGCACACTGGTTCTGTTCTCTACTGCATGTAAAAAGGAGTCAAAAGGTTCATATCAGTTTCACCAAACGAGCCACCCAGGTGCCCCTCCTATCATTGTATCAAAATTCCTTTGTTCAAATATGCTTGGTCTTCCCTACCTTACCCTCCACTCAATTGTATTCAGCTGCCCTTCTAAGACCCAACTCTTTTTCTGGATTGATTCAGCTGCTTGCAGCTGGGATGCCTGGGTGGCTCAGTGGGTTAAGCCTCTGCCTTTGGCTCAGGTCATGGTTTCAGGGTCCTGGGATGGTGCCCCGAATCGTGCTCTCTGCTCAGCGGGGATCCTGCTCCCCCCCCATCTCTCTGCCTACTTGTGATCTCTGTCAAATAAATAAAATCTTTAAAAAAAAATGCTTGCAGCTATCTTAATGACTCCACATTTTTTTGCTTGTAAAAGCCATGTTGGTAGTAAGTTACTTCTCGAATTAGTTTTGAATTGGAGTGAAATCAATGAGTGTTGTGAAGAGCTTATCCTCTCCTTTGATGTGCACTATCTCACTGCCATCTCGGAGGGCTCCAAGGAGCTCTCCTGCCACTCCACCAAAACCTTCTCAACGTGTGAAGACCTCCATCGCAGCTGATGCCTCTCCATCGTGGCAGTTTTTCTCCAACAAAATAATGAGGTCTCCCTTGATTCACTCTCTCTCTCTCTCTCAGCCCCACCTCCAAGCAAGGAAATTCTGATGGCTCTAACTTCAAATTGTACCTGGGGTCCAACCTCCACATCAACGCCACTCCTAACAACTCAGTCTGATCCACCGCCATGGCTACATCACCATCCTAGTCCCTGTTGTCACGGTAACAGAGGGATCCCGTGAGGCTGCCTCCTCAGCTCATCTTGAGGGTCCAGGCCACCCACCACCAAAGTCAGTCTTCTTGGCCTCTGCTGTTCCTCCGCCCCCTCTCACTGTGCTCCCATTGTCCTTCGGATATCCAAGGCACCTTCCCTCCTTGAGAACCGCGTTTATCTCCCGGGGCTGCCATAACCAAGTGCCACATACTGGGTGGCAGAAATGACAGATGTTTGTTGTTTCACAACTGAGGAAGCTGCAAGCCGGAGATCAAGTTGTCTGCAAGGTTGGTTCCTGCTGGAGGCTCTGTCCCAGCTTCTAGTGGCCGCCAACAGTCCTTTGCACTCTCAGACAGGTGGACGCATCATGCCCCTCCCTGCTTCTGTCTCACGTGGTCTGACCCTGTCTTCAGTGCAGATCTCTGTGTCTAAATTTCCCACTTTTATAAGGATACCCGTCACTGGCTCTAGACCTACCCTAATCCCATATGGTCTCATCTGCATTACTTGTGCGTTCACTTTATTTCTAGGTGAGGGTGTATTCTGAGGTTCCACTGGACACGAAATGTGGGGGGTACAATACTGAACCCAGAGCATGTGTATGCCTGTACTTCGTATGTCTTATCAATTTGGGAATCAAGCAGTAGTGTTAACTGAAATCATTCCTGTTTTGCTCCTCATCCTTCCAACGTCATCTGCATGTGTGTCTCTGACATATACATGCATATTTTGGACTATATACACATGTGTATTTCTGAAATAGATATATTATCTCCAAGTACATTTTCCTTTCATCTCTTCACTGGACTCCATATTTTCATGCTACCTTGAAAGGTCAACAATAATTACAGTTCTGCTGACTTGTGCTATTTCATGGTTGGTAAGGCCCGCAGGCACATTTCTGAGAATTCCCATCTTGATGATTCTAGGTTGACCATTCACCAGTGGCCTAACTTGCATGAGTATTTAAAGTACACCGATGATGCCCTAGACTCCGGCTGGGGTCGCCATCCACATGAACTGATCCACGGGAGCTGGCTGGGCAAGAGTGGAGTCCACTGTTCTGATGAACAGCCTGTCAATCAGGCTTGTACCCACCAGACGCCAACCTTTTCCCTTCTGTCTTCTTTGCTGTCCTGCCTTCCACTTCCATCTCCAAAATCTCCCCATCGAGGATGGGATTCTAGAGTCTATCATCAGCAATCCACAGCTCTGGGTTCCCAACTTCCGCCCCACTGTGACCACCAACCAGGCCACCAATTTAGACTGTCATGCTTGTGGATTTCTTCTGGGAACTCAACTGCCTCAATGTTAATACTCTGGCAAGAACAAAAGGCAAGCTTGGCTTAACGTTACTCCAACCTCCCAGATCCCATAGGTCTGCTTTAACATACAAAAATTCCTCAGGAAACGTCCTTTATCTCTACCCTCCCCTACCCTAAGATACATGTGAACAATCAGCCTCCAAGAGAATGGCTCACTGATACACACCTGAAGCATCTCTTAACTAAGGTTTTACTAGACGGTAATAAATGACCTTTTCCTAACCACAGCTAGCCCCTCAAGCACCTGGGAAACTTGGTAACAAATTCCTTAGACAGATGTGCTATCCCTAAGTCCCTCCCAACTTGAAAGTCTGCCATCAGGCAGCCTCACACCCCTAGGGCAGCTCTTTCTGCCCATGGCTCCTATCACCATGCTTTATAAACCACTCTCTGCACTGAAGACATCTCAAGAATTCTCTCTAGACCACAGTTCACATCTTTCACATCTTTCTGGCACTGAACTATGGGGCTTGATTCTTCTCACCTGCACTCCAAGCCTCAGAGCAAACTTGGCTTGCAAATTCCTTCCCTTCCTTTACTTCCATTTCAGCGACTTTTCAAGGAGTTGGTCCATTGCTCAGGCTGAAATCCTGTAGCCCACGGCTACTGTTGGGGCGGGGAAAGCCTGCCTCTTGGCTAGAAGTTAGTGCCAGGGCTGGAATGGTTTGATGCCCTCTCTTTATTCCTGTCCTTAAACAAAGTTGTCTGTCTTGGGCACCAGACAGCCAAGTAAGTCACCATGACAGCTGCCGATCTTAAGACTCCCGTGTGAGGCTTCCTCCTCGTTGGTCTACTGTGATCCCTTCACATCCTTCGTCTAGCTGCTTTTGGCCATGAGACCTTTGCTCAGAACTGGACAAAACCAGTAACTGATTGAATTCAAACCCAACCAGGAGGTTTCCTAGGGAAGTTTGCTGTAAAGACTACGTGTGTTGAAAGGTCGCTTAGAGGGGGCGCCTGGGTGGCTCAGTGGGTTAAGCCGCTGCCTTCGGCTCAGGTCATGATCTCAGGGTCCTGGGATCGAGTCCCGCATCGGGCTCTCTGCTCAGCGGGGAGCCTGCTTCCCGCTCTCTCTCTCTCTCTCCCTGCCTCTCCATCTACTTGTGATTTCTGTCTGTCAAATAAATAAATAAAATCTTTAAAAAAAAAAAAAAAAAGAAAGGTCGCTTAGAACATCATGGATTTGGGACGCCTGGGTGGCTCAGTTGGTTAAGCAGCTGCCTTTGGCTCAGGTCATGATCCCAGCGTCCTAGGATCGAGTCCCACATCGGGCTCCTTGCTCGGTGGGGAGCCTGCTTCTCCCTCCGCCTCTGCCTGCCAGTGCTCTCTCTCTCTCTGACAAATAAATAAAATCTTAAAAAAAAAAAAAAAGAACATCATGGATTTGTGTCTTCTGTTTTTCACAACATCCCCTACTGCTTCTGTGAGGGTAATACCAGTATCCGAGCAACACATGATTGCTTGAACAGCTGGCAATACGAATGGGTCCCCCAACAATCGTGTAACTCAAGGAACACCATGACCTATTGTGCATGGGTAAGATGGTAAAATCACTCCTGAAGCTAGGGGGTGCCCCCCTCCATGCGGCTGACTGCGGACTGATGGACATAATGGGTAGCCTCACTACGCGTATGATGGGACTGGCTGATGCACTTGGGGATGCCCTATGTCTGGGACAAGTCTTCTACCACTTCCCACTGACTCCTCATTATTAGGATATTGTTAAGGCTAGATCTCAAACAAAGAGGGCTTTGATGGTTTTAACCCTTAGCCACAATTTGCCCCAGGAACTGCCTCTAGTGATAGAAAATGGCAAGTAGAGCCTTTAGCCAAGCCGACAGCAGCCACGTTAAGCAAACCCGGGTACACACTAGATGGAATACACCGAACCGGAATTAATAGCTATGGCTTACCCCACAATGGAACAGTTAAGCCAAAAGGCAATTCTACGCTGGGGAAAAAAGGAAACAGTGACAACACATGAACCAACAGCACACAGCCGTTACAGAGGCTACCATCAGAAGTTTGCTCACAAGTCAGTGTTTAGGCCACGGATGGGTTCACTACTGAGTGGACAAGGAGGCCCAGAATTACATGGCTGGCTCCTAACAGAGCCCAATGGCTGTATGGCTCTAACCTTAACCATGGCTTCCCCCAGGCCGGATAGACCATTGCACTCTGGGTTTTGCCTGGATGGACAGACCCACTTTAAAACCATTATCAACCCAGCCAACCTTTCACGTTGAAAACAATGGTGGACACATGCTGTGTTTCACTGGTATGACCACCTAGCGTCCACTTTTACTCCTCTTTAGGACGAAGGGTTTTGTTTTGCACAAGGAAGCTCTTCATAGCAGTCAAAGCCCTAAATGACACTCAAATAGCATTTCCCTATTAAAGGCTGAAGGAACACAACTGTGCAGAGCGCGTGTGCGACACAGAATGCAGGGGATGCTTTAGCTGCTGCACAAGGTGGATGTTGTGCTGTGACAGAAACAGAATGCTGTGTACACATGCCGGCGTGTCCCAGTAGTATTTCAGGGGTCCCACCTGACCTGAATATTCAACGGGGCCCTTGAACCATCCGTCTCTTTCTTTTAGCGATGGCTGAACTCGAAACTATAAGATTTTTGGTCAACAATAAAACCACTCTTATTTGGGCTTCTGCCTCTTCTTCCTTTTGTTCCAATAAGTACACTTTGCTCTTTTCTACCACGACTCTCCACCTGGTGCCAAGACCCCTTCAGCGCTGTAAGGTCAAGCCAGCAGATGATCCTCTCCACTAGGGCAGATCCGTACTTGTGGTCTCCGTCTGATGCAGCTGCCACTGCCTTCTTAAATGCTCTCTCTATATGTAAGTCCCTGGCGTCCACAGGTGGGGACACCTCTACAACCCCACGGAGCCGGAAGACGTCACAGAAGACCTTCTATCGGCGGCAACTGTAAGATTTAAGGGTCACAACTGCTCAGGGGGAAGTGATGTGGAGAATTAATGCAAGAGAAAAATCCAATTTCCTGGCAACCTACAAACAAGTCCTTGAGACGGCCAGGCTGACTTTCCTCTAGGAACTCACTGCCTTGATGTTCATACTTTGCTACGGGCAAAAAGCAACCTTAGCTCAACGTTAGCCCTACTTCCATGATCCTGTTAACTTCCTTGAAGATATAAATATTCTTCAGAAACTCCCTTCAACTCTACCCCCCAAGATGTATATTAACAATCATTCTCCAATCCTAAGGCTCACTGATACAAAACCAAAAGGTCTCAAGACTAAGCTTTTACTAGATAGCAATAATGCATTTTGCTGGTAACAGCCAGTCCCTCAAGGTCCTTAAAACGTTGATACCAAATTTCTTAGAGACTGATGCTAGCCATAAGTACACCTCAACTTGAAAAGATATAACCGGCCAACTCCTGCCAACCCCAGGGCAGACTGCCCCGTCCCTGGTTCCTGTCCCCGTGCTTTGATAAAACTACCTTCTTTGCACCAAAGACGATTCCAAGTTCATTCTTGACCATCAGCCTCCAGACCCATCTCTCTGGACCTGAGCTGGCCTTCAGACTAACTGCTTTTGAACCTGACCTGTTCCTGTTGAAAAAGTGGGTTTTAGGACTTTCTTTTTGTTCTAAAGAAATGGGATCCCAGACATCAAAATGCTTTGAGGGTATCCCTCTGTCCCATCTTGTGGCGTCCTCTAGTGTTATATTTACAAAAACCACCTCTCCTCACATGCGCTTCTAACTAAATGGACTAACTACACAAGAACGTAGAACATCAATAGTCCTTATGGGGAACTTCTGATCTCCCCAAATTGACCCTTATCAAAATGCAATTTAACAGCCATGACTACAGCTGTCAAAACCAGATCCAATGCCTGCTTCAATGGCTATTTGCGAGATTTCCAAACGCTATCAGGACCTAATGGTGCTTCTCTGCAAAACACCATTTCTAAATTCACAGAGGTGAGCCACTGAAAGCTATCAAAATGGCTTTTGATCCTCTTGTCCCCACCTCCCCCATCTTCTTTGTCTCCAAAGCTGCCACCACCTGGTGTTCAGACCAGTCCTCCAGTGGCCTCCTCCTCTTTTTCCTCTACCCAATCCTCATCTCCTATGAACCCACCCCCCACTTCTAATTCTTTCTCTGAAGGTCCCTTTTCCTCAGATGCTCTCCCCAATCCTTCCTATCCTGAACCTGTTAAAACAGGCCCATTTGGGGGTCCAAGGAACCTCAATTCCCTGCATTCAAGACTGAACCATGAGCCACAGTTAGCATTTCCCAATGTGGCTGAGGATCCCCAGAGGTATGGTGAACAGTTATTCAAATTTATTTCTAGGAATTACTTCACATGCTTGTTGGTGAGGGCCAGGCCAAACACTGGTTGACTCTGGCCCGGTAGGAACATCTTAAGAAGTATTAAGGGAACAGCATGTTTCTGCAGGGACACTAGAACACTTGCTGGAAATACTACTGAGCAATTCTACTATCTTCCCTCAAGCCCGCTGAGTGGAACAAAATTCAGACTTGCACACAAAAACCTGATGGGCCTATTCAGGATGATTAAAACTGACTTCAAATTGTTTTTAAAGAAAATTTTAAAAAAATGTATTTGACAGAGAGAGATCACAAGTAGGTAGAAAGAGAGGAGGAAGCAGGCTCCCTGCAGAGCAGAGCACCGGATGTGGGACTTGACCCCAGGACCCCGAGATCATGACCTGAGCCAAAGGCAGAGAGAGAGACCAAACTCACTGAGCCACCCAGGCGCCCCTTTCTTTTTTTCTCCTCAATTTTCAGTTGCGACATGTGAAACAGTTATGAAACCAGTACGTTCTGCGATTACGACAAGGAGCCAGGATACTGGAGGAAGCCTGTTACACACGTAAGGGCTGCAGACACCTGGATCCTTCCAGCTGGCCGTCCCAACATTCCCTGCATTCCCAGACCAGGGCTCTAAGGAACTACGGGGGCTGTTCCCAGGGGTCCCTTTTAAACAACTGGTGAGACCATCTGCACATTGGGAGGAGTCTCTGCCCTTGACACCAGAACTACCCTCCTGGGGGCCAACTCCCTCACACAAAACCCCTGCCTACAAGGACTAAACAGCTCCAACAGTGGGCCCTCTTAAAAACATCTCCACAGGTCTCTTCCTGCCTCTCAGCCTCTTCCTCTCGGGGCCCGTGGAGAGATACTCACCTTCTTCCCCTCTGTTGCTTCTCCTCTCTTCATGTGTGCACCTGACATTCCTTAGAAAAATGCCAGGGGCGCCTGGGTGGCTCAGTGGGTTAAAGCTGCTGCCTTCGGCTCAGGTCATGATACCAGGGGCCTGGGATCGAGCCCCACGTCGGGCTCTCTGCTCCGCGGGAAGCCTGCTTCCTTCCCTCTCTATCTCTGCCTGCCTCCTTGCCTACTTGTGATTCCTCTCTCTCCGTCAAATAAATAAAAAATCTTTAAAAAAAAAAAAAAAGAAAAAGAAAAATAAATGCCAGAATCTGGTTCCCTCAAAATGGGCCCATAATTCCAGAACTGGGCAGCAGTGATCAAAACAATCAACCAGGAGAAGCGAACGACCTCCTGGCCTCTTCTGCACGTTCCGTCTCTGATGGCGCCATGGGGTCTGTTCCTACTGGATCTGCTACCTTGTTCTTTACGGGCAACACGTTCAGCTGAGATTGGCAGAACCCACAGTACGCCTCATAAAGATAAAACTGTATTTTTCAAAATCTCTTGGGAGAATGAGACAATAGTCTATAAAGATGCACTTCAGGCATCAAGCCCATGATAGAAGATTTAAGCATTAGTGTCTCATGATCTCCCAGCACTACTCCGTGTAACACGGTCTTCCTGGTGAGAAAACCCAATGGCTGGCAACGGACATCTATCCCGGACCTCTCGGCAATTAAGTAACATGTTCCTGCCTCCACACTGTTGTTTCTAACCCCACAGGCCACTGACATCCATTGCCACTAGAGGGAATTTTTCATCGTAACTCACCTATGCACTGGATTTGGGATTCCAGCTGGTAAGTGTAGCGAGTTTTTGCTTCCACTTGGATAACACCCACAGACAGTCATGCCACAGGGAACCGCAGAATCTTCTGTACTTTCCATGGACCCCTAAGGTAACTCTGGATGGCGGACAATCTGCATCTTTATATTGGCACACTATGGAGACAATTTCATTCTCTGCCTTTCAATGGAAGGCATCATCTACTTGTTGAAACTTTGAGTTTTAAAGGGACATAAAGTCTCAAAAAATTAAAGTTTGCTCAAACTCAAGATAAACACGTAGGGTATCTGATCTTGGAACCAGACCACACTGGGATCCAGGCAAAACCCCTCATCCTTAATGCAGACACATCAGGTTTTGAGTTCCGGTGACATTACGTGTCACTCTTCTAAGGAAAAAAGACTTTTTTCACAGTTTTCTGGTGGGTATTTTAAAAAGCATGAATGTAGTAAACATTATCTTGGGTGTGCTTCTGGGAATCCTTTCCCTTTGTAAGATGTTATTTGATGACTACTTATTTTACATGATCTGTACACAGAATGTGGGGCTCTAATCCACAACGCCAAGATGAGAGAGAGTTCCACGATCCACAGACCTAGTCGTCCAAGCACCCTGCAAATTCTTTTGAAGGTCTGAGACAGCAATACTATCCCGTTTGATGTCCACCCCAACAGGGTGAGTTACACTCTCTCTTTTTGCCAAGGGTAAATCCACAAACACTAGTCCAATTGGTATGCGACTGGGGTACTTCAGGACTGTGGAATATTATGGAAACCATGAAATGTTGTTACATCCAATGTCAATAAAACGAAGAGGCTCCCATGCCTATAATGTACGTTATGCTGTATTTTGGCAGGAGTTCTGGCTGCTATTACTGGCACTGTGCACGCCAGACTGGCTCGGAGGTTAAGAAGAAAGCACTTCATAGATATTCCCACCACCATCGCTAGTTGCGGGGAAAAAAACAAGCAATCCTGAGCATTGGTCAAAAGGCACATTCTTCCAAGTCATATTGGAATAAAATAAACCAAAGACACCAACAATAACTCTCAGAAGAGATAAAAACAACACAAAATATGTAACAATAATCTTTTTTTTATTTCTCTTCAATAAAAGGAGAAAATTTAGGTGAAAATATGTGTTTCAATAATGAAGACTGAAAATACAGAGGTGATTCAGTCAGGAAATTCCACTATTAGCAACAGAAAACAGAAAAGAACTTTCAACAATCAAAAAGTCTCATGTGATGATCACAGATTGGGAAGTGTTTGGAATATGAACTTCAAGTTTTTTTTTTCCTTTTTTCTAGAATTATATAAAGTTGTACACATACACACCCCTCCCACAAACACATTCTTATCAACCTGAGTGTAAAAGACATTGTAATGGGAGGAAAAAAAAAACCAAATATGTTTTACATAACCAGGTGATTACTTCAAGTCTGACACAACAAAGTGCATGTCGTACCGATGTAGAGGACAAAAGTCACTCACCACGAGTGTTTGTATCAGCAACAGGAACTAGAAATTAAGACACTTCGCATCTCTATCATGGAAGAGGCACTTGCAAAAAAAAAAAAAAAAGTTTGTAACAACGAAATGATTTCTGTCCTGCCACAACTGTCATGAACAAAATACATGACGTTCTATACGGGAAGTGTTCCCCAAACTGTGTCCATTCGCCTTTGTCTCCAGTATATTGGCTCTCATTTAAAAAATGATTTTAGGGAGATTAAACGCTTTCCCACAGTGTCTGTGCTCCCAGATTGAGGAAATACTGGAAGGTCTTTCCATGGTTCTTAACTTCACAGGGTTTCACATCACTGTGCTCTTACAAGCATCCCCGAAGATTAGAGGGACACCTGAAGGCTTTCCCACAGCGTGGACATTCACACAATTCCCGTCTAGTGAGTGCCATCACAGATACTTGCAGTTCTGTGTGACAGTGGAAGGTCTTACCAGAGACCGTAGATTCACAAAAGGTCACCGTCCACTGTGATTCCTCACGTGTTCCTGAAAGGAGTAGTGACCAGTGAAGTTCTCTCTGTGAGTGAAGTTCTCTCAGTGAGGCCGACTGAACGCTTTCCCACTCTCTACACTTAAAAGGTCTCTCCCCTGTGTGCACGTTGTGTGCTTCTAGGCGCAATGGACTCCTGAAGGCTTTGCTACAGTGGTGACACTCGTAGGTTTCCAGGAGAGGTGAAGACTTTCCCACACTGCTGACATGTTCAAGGTCGTTCTCTACTGTGCGTCCTCATATGAGCTCGCAGGTGTCCAGGAGTCGAGAAGGTTTTCCCACACTGCTGACACTTGCAGGGGTTTTCACCAGTGTGTGTCCTCATATGTGCTCGAAGGTTTGCAGGAGACTTAAAGGCTTTCTCACACAGCTCACATTTGAAGGGTCTTTCCCCAGTGTGTGTCCTCGTATGTACCTGGAGGTCTCTGTGGCACCTGAAGGCTGAGCCACACTCCTTACATTCATAGGGTTTCAGGATACCGTGTGTGGCCATGTGACATTTGAAAGGTTGATGCTTTCTGAAAGTTTCACCACACTCCTTACATTCCAAGTTTCCATCCTCGGTGTGCCTTCTCGCAGTATGTAGTACAAGTGTGTAGTGGCGAATGAAGGTTCTTTCACAGTGCTGACACTTATAGGGTCTCTCTCCAGTGTGCTTCCGCATGTGTTCTCGCAGGCCTGAGTTATACTTGAAGGCCATCCCACACTGCTGACATTCATACCGTCTCTCCCCCGTGTGTGTTGGCATATGTTCCCGCAGATTTCCACGATATCTGAAGGCCTTCCCACACTGCTGACATTCATAGGGTCTCTCCCCAGTGTGCGTCCTCATATGGATTCGCAGGTCTGTGTTATCCCGGAAGGATCTGCCACACCGGTTACATTCATAGGGTTTCACGGTACTGTGGGAGGCCATGTGACGATTAAAATGTCCACACTTCTGGAAAGTTTTCCCACACTCTACACATTCATAGGGTCTCTCCCCAGTGTGAGTAATCATGTGACATGTAAGGTAGGACTGATACATGAAGACTTTCCCGCACACGTCACACGCATGAACTCTCTGTCCACAGTGACCCTTCACGTGACCCCGAAGGGACGACCTGCAAGTGAAAGTTTTTCCACATTTCTTGCACTTTAAAGATTGTTTACTACCGCGACTCTTCAAGTCTCTCTTCGATGCTCCCCCAGTGTCCGGAGGTTCATAAGGTTTCTCTCCAAGGCCTGTGTCCACGTGAGGGCTGGGGCAAGAGACACAGCTGCAGGCCGGCCCACATTCCTCACGGGGACTAGGTTTGTGTCCAGGGTGGGATCTTAGTGGATTCTCAGGGAAAGAACCATCGGTGAAGGCGTCTCTACACTTGGCGCAGCGACAGGACCTGTCTCCAGTAGGACGATCCTCACGCACGGGAAGACTTGTCATCTGCCTTCTGGTTTCTCCATGTCGATCATCTTCACTGCTTTCACAGACCCGCTCCGGCAGATGACTTCTGTTCAAAATGGGAAGGCACACTGTTACGGAATAATCATTTTAACTGATCTCTTTATTAATTACCTACTGATCCATATTAGTGATTACTTGACTACATAATGGCCGTCTGCAGTGAACGGCTGTGTTTGTGGCACTGTCTCCATGGTAACAGTGAAACAAGCTTAATGTACTGGCTGAAGACGGAAATACTGTCCGAACACGCTAGGTTTCTCGGATGTCATTTTTCTCACCATTATTTCCAACTGAATGAATTTTCAGATGTTCAGTATCTAGAATGCATTCATTAAAACTTCTTCGTGTGAAAGTTTGGATCATACGATTATTGAGGTGTGCTCTCAGCGGCCCTTTGATTTCAAGTTAGTCTCACCGTCCGCCCTGAGCCCCTCCTTCCCCTGTATGAGTGTGACTCACCTCAAACGCCTTTCCTTGGTTTGGGTCTGATCTCCACCATTAGGAAATTTCCAGTCTGCTCCAAAGACAGAGCACGAATCATTTCTTGCACATAAGACGGTCTCGCCTTCACTGGGGAGCTCATTCTGCAGAACATTCCGCTGAGTCCTTGATGCACTCCTTTCATCCTGACTTGTACCAACTGCAAAAATTAGGAGCAAAGTTCAATTTCTTGGGATGTTTGAAGGTAAGAAAACAGGCCATAAGTCGATTTCTAGTCATACACTGATCCCGAAATGGAAACGAGGTTCATCAGGAAGAACAGACAAGTAACCAAAGAAAAATCCTCAGGACCCTAGTGATTTGGGACTTTGGCAATAAGAGGAAAAGTGTATGTAGGGCAGCCTGTTTACTCAGAAATACTTCAAAATCCATGGCGACTAATGTGGAGGGAAGTATTATCAGAAAAGTAAAGTAGAAAGGAACTGGGCAAGATCCATAGCTTCACACCCTACTTCTACCAAGGAACACAGAAAGGCTTGCCACGTGGGCGAGGATGGATGAAATGTGTGACAGGAGGCCAGGGCAATGACAAAATCGCCCTTCTCAGAACAAGGACGGGTCACGTTTCTAACGGACATGCGCGAATGCCGTTCCCTTCTCCCTTCTCCGACTGAGGGAGGGCTGCTGGACCGTTCTGAAGGCACCGAGGCCATCGGGGGAGCCTGCCTGACTGCCCTAGCTGCCACAGGGGGGTCGGACGGTGGGTGTGGCTGCCGAGAGCTCCCCGAGAACAGCCCAGCAGGGGGGAGGATTTGAAGGGCCACAAGCAGTCTGGAAGATGGGCTCTTTATTCTTCGAGTTCACTGATGATGGTTAAGTGTGGACTTTTTCTTCTTCTTCTTGCTGGAAGTATATTGACCGTTCATTTTATGGTCAGTTCCCAACACGGTGTTTCAACAACCATCCGCATTACAAAATTCTTGCCACATTAAGTGTAATTAAAATCTGTCACTATGGAAAACTAATACAATATTATGACTGTATTCCCTCTGCTGTACTTTCCATTCCCACATTTAGGTTTTTTTTTTGTGTGTGTGTGTGTGTGTGTGTGTGTTCCAATATTCACTGTTTATACACCACACCCAGGGCCCCACGCAATAGTGTCCTCCTTCATTCATTCACACCTTCGGTAAGTGCGGCTCTGGACCGCTCAATCACCTTCATCTATTTCTCCTCTCCCTCCATACCCTCCAGTGGCACAAACGCCAATTTCTTCTTGATAGTTTTAAGTCTGTCTATTTCCTGTTGTTTGTTCATTCACTTTGTTATTTAGATTCATAAGTTAAATATGGTGTTTGTCTTTCTGACTTATTTACTTGGAAGAAAACCCTCGGTTCCATCCACATATTCACAAATGGGAAGACGTCATCCTTCTTCCACGGCCGGGTAATCGTCCCTTATATGCATTTTCCACATGTTCATTATACAATGCACCCGTCGACGGATGTGTGGGATCCTTCCGTATCTTGAGTATTGCAACTAACACTACGATGAACATTAATGTTTTCTCTGTGGTTAAATATCCAGAAGCAGATTTACAAATGATATGGTCCTTCTGTGGTGTTCTGTAGAAACTCTGTACTGCTTTCCACGCGGGCTGCACCAGTTTACCTTCCCACCAGCAAAGAGGAGTTTCCTTTTCTCCGCATTCTCACCAGCACCTGTTATCCTGTGATCCTTGTCCTTCTCCTACAGCCAACTTGGCTGCCTTGAGGTGGTATCTCACTGCTGATTCAGTTTGGACTTCCCTGATGATTTTCTTTTAAAGATTTTATTTATTTATTTGACAGAGAGAGAGATCACAAGTAGGCAGAGAGGCAGGCAGGGAGAAAGGGGGAAGCAGGCTCCCCGCCAAGCAGAGAGTCTGATGTGGGACTCGATCCCAGGACACCAAGATCATGACCTGAGCCGAAGACAGAGGTTTAACCCACTGATCCCCCAGGCGCCCAGTCCACATCTCTCTTACTAGCTTGTGCTGCTCGGGACAAAGATGTTCCATCTTCCCCTCGTTGTTCTTTGGCTCCAAGTATTTTGTGATTCCTCCCTGACCTTCTCTGTTGACCCACTGGTGTAAGTAGCATGCTGTTTGGCCTCAACATGTATTTGCTTATTTTTATTTTTTTGGTAAAGATTTGTTTTTAAAGATTTTATTTATTTGACAGAGAGAGATCACAAGTAGGCAGAGAGGCAGGCAGAGTGAGAGGGAGGAAGCAGGCTCACGGCTGAACAGTGAACCCCACATGGGACTTGATCCCAGAACCCCGGGAACATGACCTGAGCCGAAGGCAGAGGCTTCAACCAACTGAGCCAACCAGGTGCCCCTGATAAACATTTTTTAAATTTATCTGTCAGAGTGAGAAGAGAGGGGGCACAAGCAGGGGAAGCCACAGGCAGAGGAGAAGCAGGCTCCCCACTGAGCATGGGACCGTGACCCACGTGGGAGGCAGACGTTTGACCAACTGAGCCAGCCAGGCATCCCAAGCTGCTTCCTGTTCTTAGTATTGACTTGTAATTTCATGCTGCCATTCTTCAAAAGCATGCCTCCTAAGATCACAGTCTTCATAAATTTACTGAGACTCGTTTTGTGGTCTAACACTCAAACTATCCTGGAGAATGTTCTGTGTGCCCTTGAAAAGAATGCATGTTCTGCCATTTGGAATGGAAAGTTCACTATGTCCCCCTGGTGCGATGTCACTGGAATCCACTCTTTACTGATTTTCAGTCTGGGCGTTCTATGCAGGCATGTTAGTGGAGTGTTAAATCCTCCTACAATTATTTACTATTGTCACTTTCTGACTCTATGTCTCCTAATATTTGCTTTGTATATTTAAGCGTTCCCATTGGGTGCAGAGATATATTCAACTGTTCAACTGGTCTTGTCTAATCTGTTTATCGTCATGTCATGGCAGTCTCTGTCTTGTCACAGTCTTCGTTGTGACGCCTACTGTATCTCATGTAAGTATTCGAGCTCTAGCTTCTACCCCCCTTCTATTTGCGTGGAGAATCTATTTTAGTCCACTTGACTTTCAGGTCATACTGAGTCTCCCTTTTAGGCAGAGGACACGTCGGTTCTTTTCTTTATCATTGAGTCAATGTATGTCTTCTGATTGGAGCGTCTAGTCTGTCCACATTGAAAGGAATTACTGAGAAGCATGTACTTCTTCCTAGTTTGTTAAATGTTTGTTTGTTTTTGTTTTATTTAAGATTTACTTATTTGAGAGAGAGTGAGAGAGAGAGCACCCGAGAGCAGCGGCTGGGTGAGGGACAGAGGGAAAAGGAGTTGACTACACTCTGAGCAAAGAGCCGACCTGAGCCAGAAGCTCTGAGCCACTTCCCACTGGCCCTGGGACTTCTCCTGAATAATCAGCTAACAGCCTTAGGGAGTTTTCCTTGTAGTTTAGAGTTTCTCCAGCTGGTTTCAGATAATCTCTTCATATTTCCTTTTTTCTCCATTTTATTGTAAATGCGGGTGTGGACCTTCTTTTGTTCTTCCCATTTGGCCCTGCTGAACCTCCCAGACCTGAGTATCTGTTCCATGCCCAGATCTGAGAACGCCTCACCCACAGTTTCTTCAGAGAAGGTTCTGCTCTTTTCTCTGTTCTCCTCCATAGACCCCCATGATGCAAATGTTGTCATCACTGTTGTGCTCAACAGGCCCGTGAACTTAATACGTCAGTTACTCATTTCTCACCATTACTGTAATTCTGCTCTTCGGCTTGGTTGCTTCTTACGTTCCCTCACCTTCCAGATCGCGGGGAGCTGCTGGGCCTCCTCCAATGTGCTATGGATCCCCCTAGTGTATTCTTCACGTCAGTTATGGCGTTTCTTAGCTGTGATTGGTTCTCGTTTATACTTTCTATCTCCTTGTTGTAGTTCTCACCGTGTCCAGCCACTCTTCTCTCAAGCCTGGGCGGTATCTACATGACCACTACCTTGAATTCTTCTATCTGGTAGATGACTTATCTCTCTATGATTTAGGTCATTTTCAGTGCTTTTATCCTGTTATTTTCTTTGCAACAAATTCCTCTGTCTTCTCCCCGTGCTGGCAGGTATTAAGTCAGTCAGCTACATCTCCCGGTCCTCAGACTAGTGGCCTTTCCAGAAGACACGCTACGGTGCCCTCCACCACAGCATACCCCAGCCACCAGGACAGCTGCTCCAGGAGTGTCCTGCTGTGAGCCCTGTGTGGCCGCCTGTCACGGCTGAGACCCAGCTGCTACATGACACTGTGTGGGGCTCGCACCCCTGCATGGCTGGCTGAGAAGTCCTGCTGTAGCCTTGCTGGGGCACTGATGAATGGGGGTCACCCTCAATATGTCTGTGTGCAACAATGCGTGGGGACTGCACAGGTGGGCAGTACTGGGCAGCTGAGAGGCCAGGGGACCAAAGGCCTGAATGCGGCCAATGCAGGCTCCCTGGTCGCTGTGGTTAGCTCCTTCACTCCCTGGGACAGAAATCATGATGGAGAGGTGCGCATCACACCGCGGGCTGCCTGATGGGGTGGCAGGACAGGAGTCCCAATGGGGAAGACATCAGTCCCAAGGGAGGCTGCCACCAAGGGTGACTGGACAGGAGCTACTTTGGACGGGCACCTCCAGGACAGGTGGGTTAGACAGGGTGGGTGAGTGGGAACCAGTGCCGAGTGGGGGAACCAGTATAAGGAATGCACATGTGACGGGTCAGAACTGGCTCCCAGATGCCGCTGGCTATTTCCGGGGACGGGCTGCAAGACAAATGACACCCGTCAACACGTCAGTCCCTAGACGGCTCTCTGGGCCTCCAGTGTGTGCCCTGAAATTGGGCAATGAATCTTCACACATAAAGCAGGGACATTTCAACATGCAGATCTGTGCTCCGTCCCGAGCCAACTGCAACAGTGTGCTCTCTGTCAGTTGTCTATAGCCCTCCATCCTTCCTGCATGGGCCAGCCAAAGGACTAAAGAGAGAAAGAGGCAGGAAAGGGGTAAGAGGGGAAATCCCTCACCCTTTTGGGCAAAGGCAGTCCGTAAGGCTCCCCTTTGATCTCTGGACATTCTCAAGGAACAGTCCCATCGCCCCACTGATGTTTTAGCTCCCAAACTTAAGACCCACTGATTTTCAAAGACAGGTGTCCCAGGCCCTGGTCTTTGCACTGTGGTTCCCAGGGCCAAGATGCCTGGTGTAGGGACTCATTTCCTTGCTTCTATCTACCTGGGAGATGAGCCCATCGGTTTTCCACGTAGCTGCACTGGGGCTGGGTTTCCAACCACATCTCTGCCCCACCTACCCTCTCCCATGAGGACTTCTCACCGGGACTAGCTGCAAAAGATCTGTTCTGGCGGCCTTCAGATCATTTTCAGACTGAGTCAGAACACAAGCAGCTCTTGCCTCAGTGTGTCCAGCAGAGCTGGTGAGCTCGGGATTCTCCTACTCTGGCATCTTCCCTCTCGTTAAGTCAGGGTTTAACTGGAGTGACGTCACCGAGCCTGACAGGTAGCGACCCCCATGTAACTTTCTTAGGAGTGAAAAGTACACTCCCTGCCCTAACGGGACCCTGGAGACCACATTCGCGTTTAGAAAAGCAGGGAGTCTCAGACTTGGATCAAGACTAAAGAAGAGTCGATTTAACACATGAAACTCTGTTTTTACCAAAAGGTTATGTGACCCTCGGTAGTTTCCAAGAAGGCTTGGACCACGTCTGTCTCTCCTCCAGCATATTCCCATTCCTCAGCCCCAGGAAGATCAGACACTTCTAAGAAGCACCCGTTCCCTACAACTCTAGAGACGGGAGGAGCCACGCTTACCCAGGGAGGCCAGGTTCCTCCAGGTCTCCAGCATCACGTCTCTGTAGAGCTGCCTCTGATCACCATCCAGCAAAGCCCACTCTTCCCGGGTGAAGTTCACAGCCACATCCTCAAAGACCACCGCGTCCTGGAACATCCACGTGTTCTGTTGTAGCAACGCTCCGTCCTCACCCATGTGTGTGGGAGGATGTGGGGGCGACACTTAGGGAACCACATCCCACGCTAGGACCGAAGTCACACCCATGCGGGAAGTGACAACACACAAATACACCCATAGCAGTGCCCTCAGTGACCGGAAGGGCTGGGACCCTGAAGCAGAGGGCAATGACGACAGCTCATACAGACGTACACACACCCAAATATAGGCTGTTTGTACTGAAAATGAGCAGATCTGAGGACACTTGCATGGGAAAGAATGAAAAATGAAATACTCGTTCAGAGCACACGGAAACTGGACGGCACATCTTTGACTTGCGCAAGGACGATTACTGCCTTGTCAGCCCCAAGAACTGGAACCAGATGTCAGGATGCTGTGAAGACACGGATTCCAGTGCTGCTCTCGCTGGAGGGCAACGAGGTCACGGAGCCTAGCACAGTCCCCTCCATCCCGGCAGAGGCAGATGCCACCCTGTCCCTGGGTTAGGTGGACAGTGAGCAGGGACACAGGGCCCAGGGGCCTGGCACACGTAGTGCATAAGAGGAGTTCCAGTTCCTGAAGAGTCACGGAAATCAGCGGGGCCTCGGCCATATACCCCGGTGCCCAGAACGCAAGCAGAAGGGCGCCAGAAAGAGGAGCCCCTGAGAGACGGATGGTAACAGAGCCCAGGGTGACCTTAACAGAAGGGGGGGACATAATGTAGGGGCCGCTTTCCAGCAATAAGCTCGGGTAATGGAAACATAAGCATCAAAGCAAACGGCGCACAGCGACCACAGCTGAATGCTACCCGGCTCATGAAGTCACTACCGGGAAATGGGCAGAGGCCCTAAGCAAGCAGCAGACTTCCTCCAACCAGGGACAGTTACCCAAACAGGGAAGAGTCCATAGGATCACATACTCCCTCATGGTCCCCCGATTCTCGCCCCTCGGCACCACCTTGAGGCAGACACTGTCCTCCGCTGTCCCGTGTGCTGCTCCCCTGTGGGGTCCTCAATATACTTCTATCTCCGGGGTCTGTCTCGGGGAATTCTTCCCCACCCATGCCACAGCGCCACGGGATCAGGCCACCCTAGTTTGGCGTCCGTCATGGGGGCCACTTTGCTCTGACACTGTATCCCCAGAGTCTTTAAGAATTTTGTGGGAGCTTCCCTCGGTGACGATCTCCAGCTGGGACTGTTCCTTGAGATCATCCAGAGGCCCAAGGAGTGCCCTACGGACTGCGTTGCCCAAAAGGGTGAAAGATATCCCCCCTTACCCCTTTCCTCCCTCTTTCTCTTTTTAGTCCTTCGGCTGGTCTAACCCTAGTACTCCACAAAAAACAGAAGGTCGTGGGCTGTGAGTGCCCATGTGGGCAAAGGACCCCGTTCCTATTCTCTCCCACTACATCACCTGAGCCCTCCACTCCCAACACGCGGCGCAGGTGGCAACAGCAGCTCCTGCAAAGTGACTCTGCAGGGGGAATGTACTTTCCCAGACCCTCTCCTGAGGCCTCCTGACTCTCAGCAGCTTCGCTTGGAGACAAACCCCTTAATTTCTTTGTTCCCTTACATTCAGCCGCCATTTGATCTAGAGCCAAACACGCTCCTATGTGTCCCAACGGGGAGTCCTCTCCTTGTATGACCCGGTTTGGCCACCTGGTGTGTGGCTCCGGCCACTGCCGCCAACGATGCAGCGGGGCTTACTACCGCCATCCGCTGCAACCCCTCCTCGGTGGGACAGGCCTCTGGGCATCGGCAGCAGGTCTGTCCCATGATAGGAAATAAAACGGCCGGTTCAGGGAGCACAACTGCAGTCATAAGCCTTGTGAACAGAATGAAAACCAAAACCCCATGATCGCTTCGACGGACCCAGGACGCCATCTGACGAAACCACGACCCTGTCTTAACAAGAGAACTCAACCAACCAGGAACAAAGGGGAACGGCCTCGCCCTGGTAAGGGGCAGCAGGGAAAAGCCCACACCTAACAACTGAGCAGCCACGGCTCCCAGGAGGATCTGCCAGCGGCCGACAGCTTCAGGAGATGCTGGACGGTAGCCGTCAGGGGACGGACGCGGCCCTGCAAGCCGACCCCCTTCAGACCCACTAGAACAGCTACGAGGTCTCGCAGGCGCGAGCCGGGGAGGAGGCGAGGAAGGGCAGCTGTCACCATCTCTGCTGCTGGGAACGCCGAACGGTGCGGCCGCCTGGGAAGAGTCAAAGTGGTGAGCGTCGAGTCACCGCGCACGACAGCGACCACCTGCCCACGACAAGGGCGGGCGCGCGCCAACACCAGCTCGCGCTCGCACGCGCTCAGCAGCCGACCCCACAGCCAGCAAGGAAACCCGCGCAGCAGCCCGTCCACTCCCCGGAAACGAGTGACGGACACACGACTAAGATGGAGTCCGGAGTCCGCAGAGAAAGCTCCCGAACCCTGGCTCAGGGCCCGCTGCGGAGCAACGGGCGGAGACGCGCGCAGCCAAGTCCGTCCTGCACCAGCGGAAGGAAGATTGTTTCTCCGCGTGGCAACAGTCCAGCCAATGAGAGACACTCACGGCTCAGCCAATGAGAAGCCACAACACATGGACCAACCAGGTTGCTCCAATGGATGCTCTGTGTGACGGCCCCTCCCGTGCCCCACCCCCTGCTCTTGGAAGAAGGAGCCGCTCCCTTTCTTTCCCAGCCTTGCCTGTGCTTTTGCTGGGGGCTTCCTTGTACCCTATTACGATTCTCTGATATTCCCACATAAACCCATTTTTCTTTAAGACTTTTAAATTTTTTAATTTAATTTCTTTTTCATTAATTACTAATTTATTTGTATTCATATTTATTTATACATTTATTTGTCATTATTCCTTACCTATGGATCTATGAGTGCAGAGGGAATCTCCAGCAGACCATGTACTAAGCACAGAACAAGGCTCAATTTCAAGACATCAAGATCATGACCTGAGCCAAAATCAAAAGTTGGACACTAAGCCACTGAACCACCTACTTCCCCCCACCCCATAACACAATCTTTCCTGTAAAAAGAAGTGATGGTTTTATTGTTAATGTCAGTGTGACTTGCTGATCACAAATGGACCCCAAGAAGACACTGACCACTGAGCACGCAAGTGTGGGTCCCACAGAGCCCACGGTGCTGCTTTCTCTTGGACCCCGGGCCGGAGGTTGGAGGGTCAGTTCTGTCTTGGGATCAGAGGTCGGTGCCCTGTCTGCGGCAGGCAGGGTCTGCTGCGGACCTGTGCCAAGGCTTATTCGTTCTCAGAAGACGTCATTCAGCTTTTGTTCCTTTTGTTTTGTGCAACGCACGGAAATGAGACCGCACGGACGTCCACAGAGCGTGAAGGAAGCAGACGCGCGGGTGACAGGGGACAGCACGCGGGAAACCCAGGGGAATCCCAGGATGACAGAGTCCACCCCAGTACGGATTAGAGCGACTGCTTTGTGACGCCCAGCAGATCCCAGGTCCTCCCGGGGCTGGACAGAGCCGAGCCAGAGAGCTCCCGGGGCTGGGTGACAGGCATCCGCCCGGATGGACGCCGCAGCCACACTCACTGGTCAATTTTAAGGTCCGGCCACCGACACCGCCAGCGACCCCCCCCCCATGTGTCAGTGTTTACTCCGGTTTACTCTTAGAATGACTGCAGCTGCGGTGCCCACACCAGCCGGGGATGAACGTGGGGACCGCCCACCCCCCAAGGCCCCGACCCGCCCACACTCGAAAACATAAGAGCCCACTGCACATGACAAGGGCAGAAGTCGTGTCGCCCACGCTGGACCCACTGGGTAGCAAGAGCCTCCCCAGGACACACTCGGGAGGAGTAGCACGGGTGAGCGGCTCAGAGCAGGGGCTGCTGTCCCCACGCAGCACCAGAAACCCACCTCAGCCCGCCCTCTGCAGAGGAGGACAAGCTGTCCCCAGGGAAAGATCCATCACCCTGCCTCCCGGAGCGGATGCTTTGGAAGCCCTTTCCTGAGACCTTGCCTCGGCCAATCCATAGTTCTTTTGGGAGGGGTGGGGGGATATTTCAACCTGGTGCCCTTTCTGACTCACCAAAGAGTGACCACCCGGATGGATGGGTTACAGGTCCACAGTGGGTCCCCCTGTGAGCTCAGAGGGTCGGGGGCGGCCCGAACGAGGTCCTTTTTAAGCCCCTGGCAACATTCTCCCCTCCAAGTAGGGCTGCCTCCAACTACCATCCCACCACCTCCCAGTCTGTCCGAATCACAAAGAAATGGAAAAAAAACATACCAGAATAACAAAAGACAAAAAAACCCTCCTTCCTTAAAAGTTTTAGGAGCACAAAGGGCACACGGAGACCAACAGTGTCCCCCAGGCCTGGAAAGAGCCAAAGGCTATCAGAGACAATGAATCTCTCCTTGAGGCACGGAAAGTACGCAAAGGCCCGCGGTCCGTCCCCAGGTCCCAGCCCCAGGCCCCCTGCAGGGCGCACCGGCTCTCAGAGGAGGCCCTTCGCCCCCTTCCCGGTCCCAACAGCGACCTCCGCGGCGGGATCCTGTCCGCGGCTCCGCCCCCGGCCCCCAGGCAAGCCCTGGCTCCGTCACCCGGGACGCAGGAACACGTTCGAACTGCTCTGGGCCACCCCACGCCGCCTCCGCGGGGACTGGGTGTCCGGAGCCGACAGGCGGTCCGAGCCGGGTCCCCAGC
Organism: Neogale vison; assembly: GCF_020171115.1. Lineage (NCBI taxonomy): Eukaryota > Metazoa > Chordata > Mammalia > Carnivora > Mustelidae > Neogale > Neogale vison. The sequence continues at coordinate 222,532,231 of NC_058096.1, forward strand.
CGGAAGCGAGGGGCCGGGACGGCGAAGCCAAAACCACACTCGCACCGCCTGTGCTGCCGGCGGGACACAGGGGCACCGGGGGTCACCGCCTCTGCAGAAGGATTTCAGCAAAACGTCCCCAAATCACGCAGTGAACTGCAGCGCGTCTGTCACGGTCTCGGTAAAGAGGCGGCTTAGACACACGCCCACGGGTGTCCGCCCCGAACACGGACCGAACCGTGGCCGGATGCGCGGCCGCGGCCCGACGGGCACCGCTCGGCGCGCCCCGTGCCCGTTCCGACGGACCCGCCGGAGCCCCGGGCCCCTACATGCAGCCGAAGTCCCTCAGAACCCCTAACGGTACCACGGCGCGGCAGCCCGCTCCGGTCCCGCGTCCTCTCGGCGGCTGCACACCCTTCGTCGGGCCCGTCGTCCCCGAAGTGACCGGACCGAGAAGCGCAGGCTCCGCAGGAAGCGAAACCCACCGCGGCCGTCCGGGGCGGCCCAGCCCCGCGCGCGCTCGTCCCGGCCCGAGTGAGAGACCCCCACCCCCACCCCGGGGGAGCGCACGGAAGTCCCGCCCGGAGGGGTCCTCTGCGCGCCCGCTGCCCGGTCGGCGCCCCCCGTCCCCCCGCGGGGCCCCACAGCGTCCGGAGCCCCAGGCCTGCCCGCCCCGCGCCGGCCTCGCTCCGGCTCCACCCGCCCAGCACGCAGGTGCGGCCCGACCGGGAGGGGAGCGCCCCGCCGCGGCCGCTCCTGCTTCGCTCTGGCCGGCGGGACCCACGCTGCGGGCCCCGCGCTCACCATCTCGGCGTCCGGCTGCGGAAGCCCCCGGCGTCCAGACGCGCAGACCCACACGTGCGCCGCTCCACGCCGGTGAGCACCGCCCGCTGCCCCCCGGAGCCACACCTACCAGGACCTCCCTCAGGCCTCATTGGGCGGGTTACAGGCCCCGCGCTCCGATTGGGCGATGCTTCGGGTCCTGCGACCGGATTGCACAGGGATTCGAAGTTACCTCCCCCCGACCCTGATTGGACATTTCTCCGGGACGCGAGCTCGCCGCGCCGTGGTAGGACAGCCTGCGGCCCTTCACCTTCGGATTGGGCGGCACTCCAGGCACCGCCCCTGGGGACCCACACCCGGCTGCGCTACCAGGCCCCGCCTCCCGCATCCTGACTGACAGGCCGGCGCTCCGCACGTGTCTCACATGCCTGCGGGGAGTCGGTTCCCAACCCGGCTGACTCCCGCCCGCCTACCCGCCTGCGCCCTCCTTCCGCCCCCGGAATCCGACACAGTCTCCCCGCGGAGCCTCCCCCGTGCGGCGCCCAATCGGGACGCGGCGGAACGGAGCTGTCCGTGGTCCCCCCCTGGGCGAGGGGATGGAGCCCCTGTCCCGCCTGCTGGAGCGCAGTCCGGGAGCCGGTGCCGTCACGGGGGGCGGGGGGGTCCGGCCTCCGGGATCTCCGCCCGGCGCCGGTTCCCAGCGTCTGGATTCCAGCCATCCCGGCGGGGAAGGGGCATCTCGTGGTGGTTTTGGCTCGCGTCGCGGTCGATCGTGACGCCGAGCATCATCGCGTGCGCCACCGGCAGCTGTACTGTCGGTGGGGTCGGCGCGCCTTCAGCCAGGCGGTGTCGGGTCTTGTTCTCCGATCCAAGGACTGTTTGTGGATTCCGGTGAACAGTATGTCACCGTCTCTGTGATTTACAAACATGTTCCCCCCTTCTCTGGGTGTCTTATCCCTCCCAGGTAATGTCCTTGGATGGACAACGGATTCATTCTACTGTCACTCGTGACAGGCAGACGTCAGGCCACCTCCTATCCGGTGGGCGGGCGACCTCCTTACCAACTCCTGTCCTTGCTGCGCGCTCAGAGACTGGGTAGGTGGCCTTGCTGCCAGTGGGGAGAAGGACCTGGGTTCAGTTAGGATGCCAGAGGGGCAGGGCCCTGGGAGGGCAGGCCTCAGGTCTCTCACCAAGAGGGTTCTTGTCTTTGTGCAAGAAATTCAAGGGCAAGGGCGCCTGGGTGGCTGTTGTTAAGCGTCTGCCTTCCGCTCAGGTCATGATCCCAGGGTCCTGAGATTGAGCCCCCGCATCAGGCCCCTAGCTCCACAGGGAGCCTGCTTCTCCCTCTCCAAGTCCCCATGTTGTGTTCCCTCTCTAACTCTCTGTCAAATAAATAAATAAAATCTTAAAAAAAAAAAATCCAAGGGCAAGCCATTTAGAGAAAGGGACAAGGAGTTACTAAGTATACAGGTGAGAAAGGAGGTGGTCTCTCCTCGCAGGGGGGAAGGGGACTCCCTTAGCCTCTAACCAAAGGCTTTATAACTGGTGGTTTTGGGTTTTTTGTTGTTGTTGTTGTTGTTGTTTGTTTTTAGATATATTTATTTACTGAGGGAAAGGGCAGAAGGAGAGGGAGAGAGACTCTCAAGTGGACTCAATCAAGTGATTGCAGAGGCCTACATGGGGCTCCATCCCCAGACCCTGAGATCATGACCTGAGGCACCCAGGTCCCCTGTTGTATTTTTGTTTTGTTTTGTTTTGTTTCAATGAGGTAACCCTACAGGGAGGAGCTTCCCCTTTTACTTTGGGTTCATCATTTACATTGAGGTGAGTTTTTCCTTTGTCTTAGAGTTGGGGACAAACCTACCAGGAACCACTTGGAGCATTTGCAGGCTTTCTGGCTTTCACTGCTGTAGCCAGTGGGGTCCAGTCCTTCTCCTTGACTTCAATCTCGTGACTCTTTTCATGACCTGATGACTTTTATATTAAGGGTTAGCCTAAAACCAAAATGGCTTTACGTTGGTCAACTTGTCTTCTGGGTGTCCCTCCCTTACCTCTTGCTCAGGTACAGTGGGCCTTCCAAGACCATCCACCCCCCCCCCAAAACCCTGCAGGCTGGTGGCCTTCTGGTCCCTCGGATGCCATCTGGCCAAGAATTAGGGCGTGGACCCCTGGGGAAAGTGGGGACCTGTCTGGATACCGGGACCCCAACCCCACAGCCAAGGGTGGGAGCTGGGTTGGGGTCCCTAAGGGTATTGGGAGACCCAGTATACAACCCATTCAGGTGGGAACCAGCCCCTCCCAGGCAACTCCCACCCCTACCCCACCCATGCACTCACCATCTCACTGGCTTCTCCCAGGAGGGCCCCAAGGGCAGGTGCACATGAAGGCGAGACCCTCCCAAAGCCAGACAGGAGCCTGGGAGCGCTCCCTCTTGGATGGTGCCTGGGCCCCTGCACCCTGACGGATCTGCTCTCCCCTGCCAGAACCTGTGACCCGGCAGAGCTTCGCACCGCAACCTCACATCTCCTGATGGGGTGGCCATCGAGCACTGGAGCTGGGTCCCTCCTCCCAGACTGGGATATCCTGACTCAGTTTCCCCATGGAGCTTCCCCTTGTCAGCTGGGACAGAGGGGACAGGTCTGAACGGTACAGGAGGGCCTGGGGACTTCACGTGTTGGGAGTCAGTGTGGGAATGAGGTCTTCATGGCTCCGTGTCCTTCCTCTAAGAACAGAGACACTCAGCGGTGACGTACCACATGCAAGGCAGGGCCCGGCTGCTTTGACTTGTGACCTTTGATATACTGAGGCCTGGCCCTGCCCCCTGCACCTCTGGAGCTTGACCAAGTGTTCCCTGCAACCCATTTCTTACCACACAGTTCTCAGGCTCTCTCCACACAGGAGTCCTGAAGTTTGGGTCCCCTCCAACACCGAGGAAACACTGGGACTGGGACCCAGCGCCGGGCCTGTGAGGTAGGAAAGATGTTAGGTTTCGAAGCCGACAGCCAAGAAAGAATTCTTGAGATGTCTTTGGTGCAAAAAGGTGGTTTTATTCAAGTACAGGGAACAGGACCCTTGGGCAGAAGGAGCTGCACTGGAGCCATGAGGAGTGGCCCATTACATCCATGCAAGTTGGTCCGGTGTTAGGGAGAGCATATGTCTGGAAGGAATTCTGGAAGCAAGGTTTCCAGAATCTAGAGGGTGTAGCTGTTGTTGGGAAAGGTCCCTCATTACCGTTTTATAAACCCTGAGTCATGAAACCCTTCAAATGTGTATCAGTGGGTTACTCGGTCGTATGCTTGTGGGATGAATGCCAACATGTATCTTGGGGAATAGACAGGAAGTTTCCAAAGGAATTTTTATACCTTAAAGTAGACTTACAGGGGTCAGGGGGGTCAGGCTAGGATTGCCTTCTGCCCTTAGCATAGTTTCAACATCAAAGCCGTTGAGACCCTAGAGGAATGTCACTCTGCTTGTTTAAGGGACCTGTCATCGGGCTGTAAGTAGTAAGGAAATGTAATGGTTTCTCTTCCACCTTTGTTTCCCACATCAGTCCGTTTCTCCCGAGAATGAGAACACCTTGACCACAGGAGGCCCTGTCCAGTCCAGCCACGCTGGCCCTGTACTCCTCTGGGTGCCCCCATCAGTCCGACTTCCCCTTCTACGTGGAAGAGAAAAGCCCCTTCCTGTCTGATTTGAGATGTTTGTACCTCTTGGATCGGTTTATTGTCACTCGAGTCAAGTTTCTCCTTATACCAAATCCAGATCTGTTCGCTGTTAGACAAACATGCATTTACCTCGGGAACCCACTGCCTCTGGAGAGCTTGGTGCCCCTGGCAGTTGGGACTATTTAAGAAGCAAAATTCGGGGCGCCTGGGTGGCTCAGTGGGTTACACATCTGCCTTCAGCTCAGGTCCTGGGATCGAGCCCCACAACAGGCTCCTTGCACGGCGGGGAGCCTGCTTGTCCTTCCGCCTGCCGCTCCCCCTGCTTGTGCTCCATCACTCTCTCGGACAAATAAATAAGTAAAATCTTTTAACAAGCCGGGGTCGGGGGGTGAGGCGAATGGGTCTTGGCAGGTCACCTTCCTTTCTGGGATGGCAGGGATCTACCAGCTGGATAAGAGCAGCTCATTCCTGATGGTTGGGTTTTTGATTCCATTTCTGGGAGAGGCCAAAATGGCAATGAAGTCGTGGTTTGGGGACCGGGCGCGGAGTGAGTGACTCCATTCTGGTCTTGTCTTAGTTTTAGCAGCACCCAGGCCCGGGAGCAGGAAGTCTTTGGACAACCGCTGTCATGAGATGTACTTAAAACTTTCAAGTGGACACTATATACTGGAAAGAAATGTATTTCAGATCGCTTTTTGAGCGTGTCCCTAAAAGAGTTTTAAGTAGAAAGGGTATGCTCTCCCTGTTAGGTGGGCTGCCGCCATGGGGGCAAAGAATGGTCCAGAGAGGAGAGAAACACGGAAGAGTTGATTCATTCTGCAAGGGAGGACTGGGGCCCGACAGCTCAAGAAACGTCGGCCCGAGTTCCTGTCCACCCGGGCCAGGCCCTTCCTGCGTGTGACGGGCCTGCAGCTGTGTCCATGCGGGGGGTGGCGGGTATGGAGGGGGGTCCCAGGGCAGAGCAGGAGGCAGCAGTTTCCCCGGGGCTCTGTCCAGGGGTCCTCTGGGCAGCAGGTGTGCTCACGTTAGAGAAGAGTATGTTGTGTAGTTGGGGTCTACTCCCTGAGAATGGCGGGCACCGTGACCTAGGAAAACAGAGTTAGGGACGCGGCCGACCCCTGACAGTCTGGCCTGTAAGCAGGGCTAGGGGGGCAGAGGGGACTTGAACTGGATTCCTTTCCCAGCGCCTTCACCACATGTGGTGACATCGCTGGTGATGTGTTTCTTCTTAAACAAAGATGTTGGGGGAATCATCATAAAGACATGACCTTAAAAAACAAAAGACATGACCTCCAGATGTCCCAAGACCTTGACGCAGACGCCCAGAGCCTCATCCCCTTCCCCTGTCCTTGCCGTGTGGGCTGTGCTTGCCTTCTGGGCTCCCAGAGGCTGTCCAGAGGGCACAGCCTTGCCTGGGTGACGCGGCATGGAGACTGAGCACAGTTAAGGCGTCTCTATAAAGAGCTGGTGGGTGGGCGAGGGGACCCCCTCACCTTGCTGCAGCCCCACAGACGCCTTTCTGGTAAGTTCCCTTTACTTTGGGAAGCAGCTGTCTACCAAGCTGGGAGAACCCGCCTTTGTTGGGGTCTCTGCCCCGCGACTACCGGGGGTGGGGGGGCTGGTTTCAGATTACAGCCAGGAAGCTCCCAACGGGGCTCCAGAACAAGCGCAGTGAACTGGAGGCCTCCCTCCGGGGCTGATCCCTGACCGGCCCCCGCCCTGCAGGACACCCGGCCCTCCTGTCGTGTGTCCCCCCCACTTCCGGGCTGGCCCAAGAGCCCTTCCGCTCTGGACAAAGGGTCACTCCATGGGGAACCGGATTCTGAAACTCCTGTGCCTGCAGTAGGTTTGTTTCCAAAGGGCTTTTCATATGTTAGGACTTACGGATCCTGGAGGTCTCACTAAAGTCAACCTAAGATTGCTTTTTGCCTCTAGCAAAGCATCAACATTGGGGCGCACAAGGGCTCAGTGGTTTAAGCCTTTGCTTTCGGCTCAGCTCATGATCTCTGGGTTCTGGCTTCGAGCCCCGCGTGGGACTCTCTGCTCAGCAGAGGCGGCTTCCCCCTCTGCCCCTCCACTCACGCTCTCACTTTCTCAAATAAATAATCTTTTTTAAGCATTAAGGGGAGGGCAGTACTGAGTTCTTGGAGGAAGGTCACGCTCCACCTGCCTCGGGCATTTCCGAGCGGCTGCGGGGGACAAGGGCGCGTCCCCTTCTCTGCATCTCTTCTGCCTTTGTGTTCCTCATCGTTAACCACCGGCCTCCAAAGCTCTTCGGGCCCAGGGGTCCCGTCCCCGGGCTATAAGAAAAACACCATTTTGCACCAAAAATGTCTCAAGAATTCTTTCTTGGCCATTTGCTCATGTCCCCCCCCATCCCGGGGGTTTCCCACCCTGAGTCCCTGTCCCTCCCGCCCCTCCGGGGACGACTCCCGCGCACTCCTGTCCTGCTGAATGTTCCGCCGTCACCACCTGAGGACTGGGGTTTCAGGTTGACTCGTGAACTCAGGAAAAGAGCCCAGTGACACGAGGGAGCCTGTTCCGTGGCCCCTCAGCCTGGTCCGTCTTGCTGGTGTCCCAGGGCCTCCCCACATCCCACGCTCCCACCCCCAGTCTCCCCCCTCCACGCATCCACCCCAGCTCCTGGCAGCACTGCGCTCTCTCGACCACTTTCCCTTCTTGCGGGGGCTCTGGCTGCGACCGTCATTCTTGGTTTCGTCTCCAAGGGCGAACGGTTAAGAGTCGGCCCCATCCTGGAGGAAAGCGCTGCGCAGTCGGGGCTGGTGACTGACGGGGGAGCGGGAGGCAGGTAAGGGCAGGAAGCGGACGCCCCCGCCCCGACGCGGGACTCCCTCCCGGGGTAAGTGTGACATTCCTCAGGCATTCCTGCCTGCCCCAGAACGGAGGGAGGGGGAAACCCATGGTTAGCAGGCAGAGATCTCCGTCCTGCAAGACGAGTCTCCCGGCAGCTTACCCAGCTCTTAGGGGCTTACCAGGGAGGAGCATTCCTACCCGCAGCCCCGTAACTCCCCGAGACCCAGAGATTTGGTTTCCTGGCGCCCCAGCCTCACCCTCCCCTCCGCGGTGATGTGGGAAACAAAAGCAGAAGGGAATGCAAGTAAAATTCACTTTCTTTATAGCCTGCAGCCCATTTGATGAAGTTCTCGAACCTAGGTGAGGTTCGGTGGGGTGAGGTTCGGAGCCGACGGCTAAAGAAAGAATTCTTAAGACGTCTCTGGTGCAAAAAGGTGGTTTATTAGAGCACGGGGACAGGACCCGTGGGCAGGCGGAGATGCGGCTGCCCCGAGTTGTTAGGGTAGGCGTGTTATATACCTTGCGGTTGGGGGGAGGTGGTGAAGGGATGGGAGATTCCGACAGAGCTCTCACGTGCTAAGGTGGGCCTACAAGGTGCCGGGGGGAGTCCTTGCCCTTATGGCTTGATCAATGTCGTTTTTAGGTCAGGCATTATCATCAAGATAGTTGGGAGATTCTTAGTGGGGTATTATGACCCTGCTGTCATTCACATTCCCTTCTACCTCAGTCTCCTCCAGTTTATGGTGGGGAGGGGGACATTAGGGCTTCAGGACATGAGAGTTATCTGCCTCTGGAAATTTGTGCTATTGATAAGGTAACCTCCCTGTTTAGATCTCTAGGATACCTGTAGAGCAAGGGAGATTCCTGTTCTGCAGGATTGCGATCCCTGCAAGTTACCTATTTATCGTTTTATGGCAGTCAGGGGTGCTTGAGGAATGCTACACATATGGAGGGGAGCGGGTGAAGAGGGGGTGCAAGGCGCCAGCTTCTGCTCTGTCCTCAGCCAGCCTCCTGCTCCCTCATCATTCCCCCCTGAACAATTTTGACCCTTAAATCTTTAAGGTGGTTGAAGGTGGAAGGTCTCATCTTCTGTAACTTCTTCCTGCTGAATAGGGGCGTAGAGCTGTCCCTACCTGCTCGGGTCAATATTGATCAGGATAGGAACGTATAAGGGATTTACAAAAGGTGGAGGCAGCTGAGTCCAGTGCTGACAGTGAAGAAGTATCTTTGCGCGTGGTAAGGATCATCTGCCATGGTGAAGTCATTGCAGCAATGGAGTCTCGGCACCAAGTAGAGAAACATTGAACAAAGCAACATATTAAGGTTAATAAGGCGATAAGAATGAGAAACCCGAAAAGGAGAGTTGGCCATAGTCCTTCTCCAAACCATTAAGCTAACCAATTACTGAGAGAGAGAGAAGGATCTTGAAGAGCATCCTATCTTTTATTAGTCCTGTGACATTTTTTGATAGTCTGGGATGTACACACAACATTCTGTCTTGATAATTGCGCGTGTGCCTCCCTGGGCTGCTGTCAGGACATCTAGGGCCATCCTATTCTTTAGGACTGCCTTGCGTATTTGTGAAACTTCAGTATTAATTAGGGAGATGCTGTTTAGTGAATCATTGAGTGCCTTTGTAGTATATTTGTTAAGGGCTTCTACATGCCACATGACATCCTCTAGTCCCGCAGATGGAACAAAAATGGATGCTAAGTGATCATACCATTTAAAAACAGATCGCGTCCATCTTTGTTTCAAGTTGGGGAGATTAGCTAGAGTTGTAATGGTTTTAGTAACGCGCCCATGAATCCAGGCAAATCCTAAAGTACAGCGACCTATCCATCCTGGAGGAAGCCAGGGCCACAGGTTGGTTCCACATATCCAGTGGGTTCCGTTTGGAGCTGGCCACCTAATGCCAGGTGGCCTTGCCCAGTCAGTAGCAAACAAGTCAGTAGCCTGGAGTATTATTACTTGGGAACACATCTCTAGTGATTGCCACCCCAGATGTCGTGTTATTTGCCCAAGTACCGCCCGTATGATTCCTTTGTTCCCAGCATAAAACTGCCTTTTGACTGAGCCGTCCAATCGTGGGTGTAAGCCACAGATATGCATCTCAGATTTGATATATACCATCCTTAGTATAGCGATAAGGAGGGTTCCGTAACTTAGGCCCTAGCCGGTGAGTATTATCTTGTGGGCTTGTTAGATCAGTTAGGATTTTAATAGTTTGAGAATATGAAAAACTCTGATTATGTCCTGGTGAATCCCATGTTTTACTGATCATGGGCCAGGAAGAAACATTTCAATTAGTAATAGATTCATCCCGGTACGTACTGTCTCCATCTACCATATCTGAAATATACTTTTGCAGAGAATGCCAATCAGTGCCCTGTAAAGGGGAGACCCACCAGGGTAACCCAGACGTACTTGAGGTAGGCAAAATTCCACATATCTAAAAATTTGTCGATTTTGTAGTTCTGCAAAATGCTGTGCCCAAGGAATTGTTGCAAGGTGGCATTTGTGTGAAATCAAGTTGCCAGTCCTCTCCTGGATAGGATCTATGCCTCTGGACTGGTTTTAAGAGAGGTGGGGGGGGCGAGCTGCACCCTCCGGATTTACTTGGGCACAGATACTACAGGATTGACACACCTGTTTTATTGTGGTTGTTAAATTTACTCCATCAAATATATTTTTGATTAAATGTTTTAAAGCATCTTTGCTCCAATGAGTAGCCTGGTGCAAGCCCTGTATTATTTTCCATTGACTAATCTTAGGTATAAAGAATTTTCCCTCATCGTCAACAAGCCAGTCTTGTGCATTTTTAGTATACCCTCGCTCCTGAGCAATATGAATTTCTTGGTCTGAATAGACTGGAGTTATGGACTCCATTGGAGTCAAGACTGGTCTAAGGCTCAATATCTGTTTACCCTTTGCTGCCTCTTTGGCTGCATGGTCTGCTAGATTGTTTCCCTTAGATTCTAAGGTCATATCCTTTTGATGTCCTTTGATGTGAATCACTGCTACCTCCTTAGGCAAGTGTACAGCCTCAAGAAGGGCTGTGATCTCAGCCCATATTTGATTGGGGAGTTATGGCTTGATAGCAATCCCCTTTCCTTCCAAATAGCTCCATGGGCATGTAGTACCAGGAAAGCATATTTGGAGTCAGTATAAATGTTAATTCTTAGGCCTTCTGCCAATTGAAGGGCACGAGTAAGTGCTACTATTTCCGCTTTTCGGGCAGAAGTATTTACTGGAAGGGGTTTTGCCTCGATTGTTTTAACCAAACTAACTATAGCATATCCAGCTCTTTTTTCTCCCTTATCCATAAAGCTGCTGCCATCAGTAAACCAGTTATCATCCGCATTTTCAATAGGGGAGTCCTTTAAATCCAGCCTACTAGAATAGACTGAAAGATCCCCCTAGGGCTCCAAGCACCCCGGAATGGACCCCTTCTCAGGAGGAGACCCCCGGACCCAAAAACCAAGCCGAGTCCACTGATCAGATGCAAACAGCACGAGGTTTATTGAGTTGACACAGGTACCTGCGGGCGATCAAGTCTTAGGAAGACTCGCGCACCAGCCCTTTGTTCAGGGCCTTTTTATGGGGTTCGGGGAAGCGAGCGCATACGTACAGAAGCAGAAACATAGTTACAAGGTTCTTATTGGCTGGTTTGAATGTAAGGCATACTCGGTGTTTGTAGATTGGCTTTGAAGGACCCCGGCGAGCGAAGAGAAAGGTGGGGAGGGGGAGTGAGGAGGGGGAGTGGACCTTATTACTCAGCAGAGAAACATCCTGCCTACGTGACTAGGCCCACGTACCTAGGCGACCCCCCTTGCCTACATGACTATGCACATAAGGTATCCTGTTTAAACAGGAGACCAGTATCACCCCCTAAAAGCCAAGCGGTTACAGAAGGGCAAGAGAGCGGTTAAACAATTAACTGGGGGAAGGGTCGAACAGGGGAAGGGCGAAGCCAAACGATTACAGAAAAGCCAAGAAGCAGTTAATCAATGGCTGGGGGGGGTGTCTATATGCGGAGTCTTTCATTCCTCCCTTTTTTTTATCATGGATAGAATCTTATATCCATTTGCTCTGGTCCTGTACCAGGTCAGTTTGGGATCTGGTCTGTCGAATTAGCTGATATTGCTGTGTCACCAGTGGTTTCGCAGCCCCAATAGCGACAATAAAAGTGGGATGTCCCACTACAGTAGGTCCACTCTCTGGGTCTGTGAAACCCGGGGCATAAGTGTTCTTAACATACTTTGTTGACTTCAGTCCCCATAGCTTCCCCAAGGATTTAACCCGAGTCGCCCCCGGGGGGGGGATGGTTGTGAAGGCGGCTTTTGTAGGTCAAAGTAATTTTCTACGTCCTAATTGGCTGGAGTTCCCATTGCTAGCTTGCAGATGTTAGGGTGTACTAGCTGCAGGGCTTGCAGATGGGCTTGAGGAACTGAGTTATGTGTCTTTGGAAATTGGGCTATTGATAAGGTAACTTCTTTGTTGTAAATCTTAAGGACATTTGCAAACAAAGGGAGACTCCTGCCTTACAAGACTGTGATCTCTGCAATATAAACATTTGTTCTTTTTTCAGGGCAGTCAGGGGTGCCTGTGAAATGTCATACATATTACCAAGGGGAGGGGTGGAGAGGGGGTGCAAGGCGCCAGCCCCTGCTCCCTCTTCAGCCAGCCTCCTGAACAATTTTGACCCTTAAATCTTTAAGGTGGTTGAAGGTGGAAGGTCTTATCTTCTGTAACTTCTTCCTGCTGAATAGGGGCGTAGAGCTGTCCCTACCTACTCAGGTCAACATTGATCAGTGGAGGAATGTATAGGGGAGTTACGAAAGGCGGAGGCAGCTGAATCCAGTGCTGACAGTGAAAAAGTATCATTGCGCATGGTAAGGATCATCTGTCGTGGTGAAGTCATTGCAGCGATGGAGTCTCGGCACCAAGTAGAGAAATAGCGAACAAAGCAACATATTAAGGTTAATAAGGCGATAAGAATGAGAAGCCCGAAAAGGAGATTTGGCCGCAGTCCTCCTCCAAACCAGTAAGCTAACCAATTGCTGAGAGAGAGAGAAGGATCTTGTAGAGCCTTAATCTGGGCATTTATATTCTTTATTAATCCTGTGACATTTTTGTGATAGTCTGGGATGTACATACAACATTCTGTCTTGATAATTGCACATATGCCACATGACATCCTCTAGTCCCAAAGATGGAACAAAAATGGATGCTAAGTGATCATACCATTTAAAAATAGATCGCATCCATCTTTGTTTTAAGTTGGGGAGATTAGCTGGGGTTGTAATGGTTTTAGTAATGCGCCCATGAATCCAGGCAAATCCTAAGGTACAGTGACCTATCCACCCTGGAGGAAGCCAGGGCCACAGGTTTGTTTCACATATCCAGTGGGTTCTGTTTGGAGCTGGCCATCTAATGCCAGGTCACCTTGTCCAGTTAATAGCCTGGAGTACTATTATTTGGTAACACATTTCTAATGATAGCCGTCCCAGATATCGTGTGTTATTTGCCCAAATATCACTCGTATGATTTCTTTGTTCCCAGCATAAAACTGCCTTCTGACTGAGCCGTCCAATTGTGGGTGTAAGCCACAGATATGCATCCCAGATTTGATATACACCATCCTTAGTAAGTTAAGGAGGGTTTTGTAACTTAGGCTCATATTTGATTGGGGAGTTATGGCTTGATAGCAATCCCCTTTCCTTCCAAATAGCTCCATGGGCATGTAGTACCAGGAAGGCATATTTGGAGTCAGTATAAATATTAATTCTTAGGCTTTGGCAATTGGAAAGTGCTAGTGAGCACTACAGTATACCTAGCTTTTCTTATTCTTTTTATGAAAACTACTGTTATCAGAAAACCAAGTGTCATTCCTATTTTTAACAGGGGCATCTTAAATCCGGCCAAATAGAGTAAGCAAGATCAATAACCTCTGAACAGTTTTGCTCTATAGAGAAAGAAGAACAGTGGTCAGGTTCAGGCATACAGGTAACTAGGTTTAAACTTTGACAAGTTTTAAGTATTATTTCTGGCATATCTGTAAGTATAGCCCAGTATTTAATAAGTCGGCCTCCATCATCTATTAGTGGCCTTTGGCTTCTAAGACAAATCTGGGCCTGATGTAAAGTCATCACTGTCAGGGACTGTCCCATCGTGAGCTTTGAGGCTCTTTTATGAGGGCTGTTCTAGGTTTCACTAAAGCATCTATTTGCAATTGCACCTCAACAGAGGTGGCCTCTAGGATAAATATGACAAAGGGATGAAACCAATAAGAAGACCTTTGAGTGGTCCAGCCTTAACAATATCCTGATTACGGAGGATCACTGGCAAGTGAGAAAACTTGTCAAGAGATAAGGGGAGGCCCCCATGCATCATCCGATCTAATTATAAAGAAAGTGGGGTCATCCATTATTTTCACAAGTCCATAGTTAATCCTATGGAGTGTGATAGGCTGGCTTTGAGGCAATTTCATTATCCCAGCCACACACAAGGTGTTAGTTAAGTTATACAATTGTAGGGGAATCAATCCCATTTTTCCAGTTGTTTAATCATGTGCCAGGGGGTTCTGCTAATATCCCCATAAAATAAGATCGACTAAAGGAGCTATTGTACAACTTCTCTGAAGTTTACCTCAAATTGTTTAGCTTAGGTAAACAAACATTTAAAGACAATCAAATCTAGAATTTAACATCCATAAAGGTGTGTTACTAAAACATAATTTTTCTCTCTAAAATAAAAACCTCATTTCCAGAGATAGCCAAATCAGGACTAAATCACTTGTGAAACAAGTCCAGTTTTAACAAACTTGGCCCATTATTTACATAAGCTCAGCAAGAACAGTTGAGTGTGATCATATAGATCTTTAGAATCTGCTTTGCTGGAACTTCTTATAAGGAATCTCTAGGTTGAACTTCTAGTAGCCTCTCCAGGCCAGAAGCCAAGCCACGTACTTGCCATCAGGCATGCCTGCAATACCTGTCGATTTGGGCATATGCCTCTTCATGAGATTCTGCAGCTACCAAGGAGTGACATTCTTTACTCACCTGGTGAGGCTTCTGGGAACTCTGTAAGCAAGGTATCAGGCCAATAGTCCCAAGGGGCTTTATGGCTCCAGGTTTCATAAAGTCAACCTTAGTTCCTTAAAGCTGTCTGGTCATATCTGAGTCTATGCATGTCTTTCTCAACTATGACATTCCAGTCAAAGCCTTGGTAAAATAACCAGTTTCCAATGCTGTCCTGTTACAAAGAGAACAGATTCTTATTGAACTTATGCAAATGACTGATTGCCATGGAAGAAAGAATACTTACTGAGACCTTTTGGTTTCAGAGGGTTTAGATTAGAGAGAAAAGTTGAATGCCTTGAGCACTTTTACATCTCTGTGAGTTACAGATAACTTAAGAAAAAGTATCCCTAGTCTGGAAGAGCAAACATTAGAGAACCAGCAATGTCTAAAACAAGACAAAACATTAAGAGACACAACATTATAATCTTGTAGTTCATTTAGTCCCATGTTACTAAATCTGGTGAATGCAGCTTTAGTTAGTTCTGGAAATTCTTACCCATTTCAGTTTTAGGATTTTCAAGTATATCAAATATCTATTTGTCCTGAAAGTCCTTTATATGAATCTCCTTTAAGATAAAACTCATTTTACAAGAGAATTAAAACAATTACAAATGACAAAAACTCGGAATGTATACGGTTAGAGCTGAAGAGACGGGAGTTTACAATTTAGCTGCAAGGAAATCAGGTTACTTCTGTGATACATAACATTTCCATAATTACAATATCAAGCGATGATCTCTCAAAACCTTAAAACTTTAGGGAGTGCATAGAATCTCTAGAATAGTTATAGTATTTTCCCAAATGTAACCCAAGGTTTATCATTGGTTCAGTAGTACTTCATGAGCAACTTCGCATATCAAGGAAAAGCCTGAGTTAAAGAGATTTACAACTTAAATTTTGTCAACATTTGTCAAAATCTTAGAAAGTTTTGAAGCACATGCCTAAATATAATTAGGGATGTTAAACACGTGATAAAACAAAACATAGAGACTGGGTTTTCTGGGCTGGCAAAGAGAAAACCATTTACATTCTCTTATCTGATCAATTAATCTAAGAAAACTTTGTCCTTTTAAACAAAGAAAACCAGCTTTTTTTTTTTTTTATACTAGTGTCTTTTCCTTTTTAATTTTATTTCTAAGTGTGCAGTCTTAAGATAGGAGTTTTCTGGGTTTTTCTCCCATCATGAATGATGTCGCAGACAAAGGAGGGGGATCTTTTCCCTGCTGTCCTGCTCGCATTCCTCACAGGAACTTAGGAGCGTTTTAGCTAAGGCCTGTCCGAATAAACCCTAGACCAGGCTACTCCGTGGAGTAGATGACCGTTCTGCCATATGACGCCCTGCGAGACTCAGGGTGCAGCCCACTCAGACTCCGTAGCCGAAGCAGTGAAGCCATACAGACAGATTTACACAGTCAGGCACTCTTCAGATTCAAACAGGTTGGATACCCTCCCTTTTGGGTATCTCTGGCTAATGGGAGGTGATCAATCTCCCTTTTTACTCTTTACAGATTAGAGTGAATTTCTATGGTTACAGGCAATGGAGGATGGCAACCGGGTGTTTTCGCAGTCTCTCAAGGTTGGGCTGCTTTCTTAATCTCTCAAGGCCAAATGGCCCTTATACTTGGAAGTATAATCTATGTGGAGGCAGGTCAGGAGAGTATTAAATCACCTTGGAGGCTGTTTTTCTTTTTTTAGTCTGTCCTGACCATATCTAAAATTCCTTTTCTGAAGATTTCCCTTCACAAACCTTTTACATCTTTCCTTTGCATTCAGGTTTTGTCCCAAGCCATTTTCTTTCAAACAACCATTTTATTGAGGACAAAATTACCTTCCCTAACCTTCAACAAAATGTATTCCCATTCCTTAAATCTTTTTTACATATCACCTACTTTTTTATAGAGTTTTCCTTATTTCCATCAGTTTTAGTTACACTAAGCAGAATTTTGTATTGTTAGAAACACCTTTAGTTATTAGCCATTTGTGAACTGTTACAACAGAATTCTTCAGGTGGCAAATTTATGAATCAGTTAAGTGGAAAACAAGTTTACCAGCAGATTTAAATACTCTTAGTTTCTTTGCAGTTAAGAAGTCAAAAGCACAAATCTACATCCAGTAATTAACGACTTAGCCTTTTATCCTGTTTGGTTAAGATATAGATGTCCACAATTCAATTCCGTTTGTCATCCAAGCAAAACTTTAAAACTTTCAGGTTACCAAAGACTTTGAAAGCTACTTCAGCAATTACCCATTAAAACTTTGAGACAGACAATTAACCATCAGTTTAGTCATTTCTTTGCTAACATATTTTAACAAGTAACACAAGCTTATTTGACCTTCAGTAAACTTCCAAGTTTCACATTTACTACTGTTAACTTAAAAGACAGGTCTTATCTTAATTAAACCAACAAACTTAACTTAGTTCCAATAGTGATTTACATTCCACCTGGGCCCACTCCACTTTGAATGTTTACCTGAGACATGCATGGGAAGATCTGGAGTGGGGGTGTTAGGTCCAGGGGGTGCTCTTTTTGCTCCTTGACAGTGGAGAGAGGAGCCATGGTGCATGATCTAGAGGCTAGTCATGCAGGCTGCACGCACGTTGGTGCAGAAACATGATAAGGGGGAAACAGAGGAAAACAAAGTGCTGCCAGGAGGCAGAGAAAGGATTCCCGGTTTTGGAGCTCATAAGCCCCAACAGAGGAGCAGATGCCATGCTTTCCCACCAGCAAGGGGGGAGGGGTTAAGCAGTCCAAGTCGGGCCAGAGAACACAGGGAAACTTCCCCGAAACAAAGAGAGTTTCGGCAGCTGCTTGGGAATATTCCTTATGGTCTCTGTCTCGAGTTAGACCAACCCCAGTTGGTTCCAGTTATAGCCATTAACATGGGAAGTGAGTGAGGGAGAAACCCCCACATCTATTAGGAGAAACTCAGAATCTCTCCAGTGACCTAAAGTGAGACTTAAGGGGGTGGTAAGTGTTTGCCCCATTTTAGAGTCAAAGAAAACACCAAGGACAATAAGTAAGACACACAAAACAGTTAACAAGAAGGACGCTGCGCGATTTCGGTACAAAACCGAAAGCAAAAACTCAAGCGGAGATCCCGGGGGTCCGGATTCCCCCTCTCCAACCAAGGCCACGTATCTCTCTGATACAGGCTGAGCTCCAAATGCCCCGCTGCCCCGGGGCATAGATGTCCCGAAGGACTCAAATGTCCCGCCCGGCGGGACTACAAACGCCTCTGGAACGTCTTCCAGGGCTGCGAGGGAGAAGTCCGAGCCCGTCAGCTCCTTCTGGCCCTCGCCAAATACAAATGGATCCGATCGAACCCCAAACCAAACGCTGTGCGCAAATTCACAAGTAACAGGTTCAGACGCAGCCACAGACGCAACGAACAGACACAACGAATAAAGTGCTGGCCAGCTTACCTCCTGACAGTGGGTCGGTGGTCCTTGGGTGGGGGGTCTCGTATCCCAGGACGAGCCCCCAAATGAAAGATCCCCCTAGGGCTCCAAGCACCCCGGAATGGACCCCTTCTCAGGAGGAGACCCCCGGACCCAAAAACCGAGCCGAGTCCACTGATCAGATGCAAACAGCACGAGGTTTATAGAGTTGACACAGGTACCTGCGGGCGATCAAGTCTTAGGAAGACTCGCGCGCCAGCCCTTTGTTCAGGGCCTTTTTATGGGGTTTGGGGAAGCGAGCGCATACGTACAGAAGCAGAAACATAGTTACAAGGTTCTTATTGGCTGGTTTGAATGTAAGGCATACTCGGTGTTTGTAGATTGGCTTTGAAGGACCCCGGCGCGCGAAGAGAAAGGTGGGGAGGGGGAGTGAGGAGGGGGAGTTGGACCTTATTACTCAGCAGAGAAACATCCTGCCTACGTGACTAGGCCCACGTACCTAGGCGACCCCCTTGCCTACATGACTATGCGCATAAGGTATCCTGTTTAAACAGGAGACCAGTATCACCCCCTAAAAGCCAAGCGGTTACAGAAGGGCAAGAGAGCGGTTAAACAATTAACTGGGGGAAGGGTCTAACAGGGGAAGGGCGAAGCCAAACGATTACAGAAAAGCCAAGAAGCAGTTAGTTAATCAATGGCTGGGGGGGGGTGTCTATATGCGGAGTCTTTCAAGACAAGATCAACAATCTCTGAGCAGTTATGTTCTATGGAAGCAGGATGGTCAGGTACAGGCTTCAGAGATGCTGGGTTTAAAGTTTGACAGGTTTTAAGTACTACTTCAGGTGTATCTAAGAGCATAGCCTGGTATTTAGTAAGGGGGCCTCCTGTCATCCATTGGTGACCCTTGGTTTCTAAGACACTCTGGACCTGATGCGGAGTCATCACTGTCAGGGACTGTCCCATCGTGAGCTTTGAGGCTCTTTTATGAGGGCTGTTCTAGGTTTCGCTAAAGCATCTATTTGCAATTGCACCTCAACAGAGGTGGCCTCTAGGATAAATATGACTAAGGGATGAAACCAATAAGAAGACCTTTGAATGGTCCAGGCTTAACAATATCCTGACTACAGAGGATCACTGGCAAGTGAGAAAACTTGTCAAGAGATAAGGGGAGTTCCCCATGCATCATCCAATCCACTCATAATGAAAGTGGGGTCATCCATTATCTCCATAAGTCCATAGTTAATCCTATGGAGTGCGATAGGCTGGCTTTTAGGCAATTTCATTATTCCAGCCACACACAAGGTGTTAGTTAAGTTATACAATTGTAGGGGAATCAATCCCATTTTCCAGTTGTTTAATCATGTGCCACGGGGTTCTGCTAATATCCCCACAAAATAAGATCGACTAAAGAAGCTATTGTACAACTTCTCTGAAGTTTACCTCAAATTGTTTAGCTTAGGTAAACAAACATTTAAAGACAACCAGGTCTAGAATTTAACATCCATAAAGGTGTGTTACTAAAACATAATTTTTCTCTCTAAAATAACCCTCATTTACAGAGATAGCCAAATCAGGCCTAATTCACTTGTGAAACAAGTCCAGTTTTAACAGACTTGGCCTAATTATTTACATAAGCTCAGCAAGAACAGTGAGTGTGATCAATAGATCTTTTAGAATCTGCTTTGCTGGAACTTTTTATAAGGAATCTCTAGGTTGAACTTTTAGTAGCCGCTCCAGGCCAGAAGCCAAGCCCTGTACTTGCCATCAGGTGTGCCTGCAATACCTGACGATTTGGGCGAATTCCTCTTCTGAGACTGCACCTACCAAGGAGTGACATTCTTTACTCACCTGGTGAGGCTGCTGGGAACTCTGTAAGCAAGGTATCAGGCCAACAGTCCCAAGGGGCTTAATGGCTCCAGGTTTCATAAAGTCAACCTTAGTTCCTTTAAACTGTCTGGTCATATCTGAGTCTTTTCAAATATGACATCCCAGTCAAAGCCTTGGTAAAATAACCAGTTTCCAATAGTGTCCTGTTACAAGGAGAACAGATTCTTATTGAACTTATGCAAATGACTGATTGCCATGGAAGAAAGAATACTTAACTGAGACCTTTTGGTTTCAGAGGGTTCAGATAAAGAGAAAAGTTGAATGCTTTGACTCGTTTACAAAGGAGCACTTTTACATCTCTATGAGTTACTGATAACTAGGAGGAAGTATCCCTAGTCTGGAAGAGCAAACATTAGAAAGAACCAGCAATGTTTAAAGTAAGACAAAACATTAAGAGACACAACACTATAATCTTTTAGTTCATTTAGTTCCATGTTACTAAATCTGGTGAATGCAGCTTTAGTTAGTTTTGGAAATTCTTACCCATTTCAGTTTTAGGATTTTCAAGTATATCAAATATCTGTATTTATCCTGAAAGTCCTTTATATGAATCTCCTTGAAGATAAAACTCATTTTACAAGAGAATTAAAACAATTATAAATGACAAAAATTCAGAATGGATATGGTTAGAGCTAAAGAGACACGGGAGTTTACAATTTAGCTGCAAGGAAATCAGGTTACTTCTGTGACACATAACATTTCCATAATTACAATATCAAGTGATGATCTCTCAAAACATTAAAACTTTAGGAAGTGCATAGATCTCTAGAAGAGTTATAGCATTTTCCCAAATGTAATCCAAGGTTTATCATTGGTTCAGTAGTATTTCATGAGCAACTTCGCATATCAAGGAAAAGCCTGAGTTAAAGAGATTTACAATTTAAATCTTGTCAACATTTGCTAAAATCTTAGAAAGTTTTAAAACACATGCCTAAATATAATTAGGGATGTTAAACACCTGAAAAAAAATATATAGGAACTGAATTTTCTGGGCAGGCAAAGAGAAAACCATTTACATTTTCTTAACAGCAGATCAATTGATCTAAGAAAACATTGTCCTTTTGAACAGAGACAATTTCAGTCTTGTACCAATGTACCTTTAAAACCCATTCATTTCAATCTTAGTCCATTCTTGACCATAGCTAAAATTCCTTTTCTGAAGATTTCCCTTCACAAACCTTCTACAACTTTCCTTTGCATTCAGGTTTTGTCCCAAGCCATTTCCTTCCAAATAACCATCTCGTTTAGGACAAAATTTATCTTCCCTTACCTTCAACAAAATGTATTCCCATTCCTTAAATCTTTCTTAAATATCTCCTACTTTCCTACATACAGTTTCCCTTATTTCTATCAGTCTTAGTTACACTAAGCAGAACTTTGTATTCTTAGAAATACCTTTAGTTATTAGCCATTTGTGAACTGTTACAACAGAATTCTTCAGGTGGCAAATTTATGAATCAGTTAAGTGCAAAACACGTTTACCAACAGATTTAAATACTCTTAGTTTCTTTGCAGTTAAGAAGTCAAAAACCCAATCCTACATCCAGTAATTAACGACTTAGCATTTTATCCTGTTTGGTTAAGATATAGATGTCCACAATTCAATTCCATTTGTCATCCAAGCAAAACTTTAAAACTTTCAGGTTACCAAAGACTTTGAAAGCTACTTCAGCAATTACCCATTAGAACTTTGAGACAGACAATTGACCATCAGTAGTTATTTCTTTGCTAACAAATTTTAACAAGTAACACAAGCTTATTTGACCTTCAGTAAACTTCCAAGTTTTTACTACTGTTAACTTAAAAGACAGGTCTTATCTTAATTAAACCAACAAACTTAACTTAGTTCCAATAGTGATTTACGTTCCACCTGGGCCCACTCCACTTTGAATGTTTACCTGAGACATGCATGGGAAGATCTGGAGTGGGGGTGTTAGGTTCAGGGGGTGCTCTTCTTGCTCCTTCACAGTGGAGAGAGAAGGAGCCGTGGTGCGTGATCTAGAGGCTAGTCATGCAGGCTGCACGCACGTTGGTGCAGAAACACGAGAAGGGGGAAACAGAGGAAACAAAGTGCTGCGAGGAGGCAGAGAAAGGATTCCCGGTTTTAGAGCTCATAAGCCCCAACAGAGGAGCAGACGCCATGCTTTCCCACCAGCAAGGGGGGAAGGGTTAAGCAGTCCAAGTCAGGCCAGAGAACACAGGGAAACTTCCCCGAAACAAAGAGAGTTTCGGCAGCTGCTTGGGAATATTCCTTATGGTCTCTGTCTCGAGTTAGACCAACCCCAGTTGGCTCCAGTTATAGCCATTAACACGGGAAGTAAGTGAGGAAGAAGCCCCCACATCTATTAGGAGAAACAGAGAGACAGTCAGAGTCCCTTTTGCTAGGGATGGCCCAGCAACCTGGGTTTACTAGAAGAAGGCTTATTTACGTAATTATCATTGAATATATCAGGAGAAAGTTTACTAGCTGACTCACTTGGGCAAACACATTCCACAAAAGCCCCTTATTTGGGGTCCTGGTGCAGAGCAATGAAGGCCTCGGTATGAGCGGTGAAGGTATCCTAGGTCCATTTGCCCTGTTTCCTGCAGAGGAGATCTAACTGATAGATCTTACTGAGGCCATGCAGTGTTACAGGAGCTCAGTCCTTTCCCAAGTGTTGCAATCCAAATTATTTCCAGTGGGTTAAAAGGCACCCCAAGGTAGAGTCCTTGGGAACTAAAGAAACCTACTGAGGCCATGCTCCCAGAAATGTCCATTACCAAATCCCCCCTGACTCCTGGGTGGCGTCCCACGCAGGATATGTCAGAGGTTCCTGTGTGTCAAAAGCGACCAGAGGCGTCCCTCAAGATATCGCTATTGATCACCATCCTGCCTTCCCCGGGAAGGCATCCCTGCCATAAAAGGCCCTGGAGGGGTGCCGGCGTCCCTCCACTTCCCCATCGCATCCTAGGCTACAGATGGGTGCCTGGTGAATGGACTAGGAACCTGTACCATGTCTATCCTGAAGGCTGCATACTGTTTTGCCATATTAACCCATGGAAATACTAGAAAAGTTTGGCAAGGGGAAATTACCCAATTTCATAACTTTAGGCAGTTTGTAGAAGACACTGACAAGAAGCAGTAAAGACTGAAATCCATCATGGTCTATGCGACATTCCAACACATGTGGTCTTTACAGCCAACTTCCCTAGGAAACGGTCCCCGGTTGCGTTTTAATTCAATCGGGTACTGGTTTCGACCGGCTCCCAGTGGAGGTCTCGCGCCCAGAAGTGGCTAGACCAGGGATGTGGAGGGGATCACATAAGATCAATCAGGAGGAAACCTCACACGGGAGTCTTTAAGATTGGCAGCCGTCCTGGTGACTTAGGTGGCTGTCCCGTGCCCAAGAGAGACAACTTTCTATAAGAACAGGAATAAAGAGAGGCCATCAAGTTTCTGGGTCTTACTGCCATTCCGGCCAGGGTACTAACTTACAGCCAAAAGGCAGATGCTCTCCTCCCCGTAGAGTAGCCATGGGCTAGAGGATTGCAGCCTGAGCAATTGACGTGCAAGTGTTCCAATAAGACACACTCCTTGAAAGGCCCTGGAATGAGAGTAAAGGGAACGGAGAGAAAGTACTCACCAATTTTGCACCGAAGCTCAGAGTCCAAATGTAAAGACTCACAAACCTCCTGGCTGGCTCGCCAAAAATGATGAAGTTCTCGAACCTAGGTGAGGTTCGGTGGGGTGAGGTTCGGAGCCGACGGCTAAAGAAAGAATTCTTAAGACGTCTGTGGTGCAAAAAGGTGGTTTATTAGAGCACGGGGACAGGACCCGTGGGCAGGCGGAGATGCGGCTGCCCCGAGTTGTTAGGGTAGGCGTGTTATATACCTTGCGGTTGGGGGGAGGTGGTGAAGGGATGGGAGATTTCGACAGAGCTCTCACGTGCTAAGGTGGGCCTACAAGGTGCGGGGGGAGTCCTTGCCCTTATGGCTTGATCAGTGTCGTTTTTAGGTCAGGCATTAACATCAACATAGTTGGGAGATTCTTAGTGGGGTATTATGACCCTGCTGTCATTCACATTCCCTTCTACCTCAGTCTCCTCCAGTTTATGGTGGGGAGGGGGACATTAGGGCTTCAGGACATGAGAGTTATCTGCCTCTGGAAATTTGTGCTATTGATAAGGTAACCTCCCTGTTTAGATCTCTAGGATACCTGTAGAGCAAGGGAGATTCCTGTTCTGCAGGACTGCGATCCCTGCAAGTTAACTATTTATCGTTTTATGGCAGTCAGGGGTGCCTGAGGAATGCTACACCTATGGAGGGGAGCGGGTGAAGAGGGGGTGCAAGGCGCCAGCTTCTACTCTGTCCTCAGCCAGCCTCCTGCTCCCTCATCACATTGACCAGTACTGGAGAGAAGCAGATTATTATAACCTTCCTCCGGAAAGCGGCCAAGTACCTTCACGTTCACGTCTCACTAGAAGGACAGGCCACCGCAGCTGGACCACAGCCAGGCTTCCAGAATCCCCTGAGTCACCTTTAGCATATCAAAGTCCGTTCGGAAACCTCGCTTTCTCCCAACCTCCCCCAAAACGCCCAACTGTATAATCCTCTCTCCCGCTTAACAATGCGGTGCTTCCTGCCCTTGGGTCCTGTGCCCCAGCTTTAACAAAACACCGGTTTACCCCAAGACCTCTCAAGAATTCTTTCAGCCCAGGACCCCAACAACACTTCAAGCCACATCAATAATGTTCACATTTACCAAGAAATGCTGATAGAATCTGTGATTTGACGCTCTACCATTATGTGTATGTTTTATTATGTATAGGTTTTATTAGACAGTAATAAATAGCTAGCCCCCTCAGGGTCCTAGAAACCTTGCTCCCAATTTCCTTAGAGACTCACTCTATCCTTAACCCCCTCCCAACTTGAAGTGTATAATGGGCCCCTCCTCATGATCCCAGTGCCCCTCTTTCTGCCCTCGGGTCTTGTCCCAGGGCTTTAATAAAACCACGTTTCTTTTTAAATATTTTATTTATTTATTTGACAGAGACAGATCACAAGTAGGCAGAGAGGCAGGCGGAGAGAGAGGGGGAAGCAGGGCTTGATCCCAGAATCCTGAGAACATAACCTGAGCCGAAGGCAGAGGCTTAACCCACTGGGCCACCCAGGAACCAAAGACATCTTTGCACCAAAAACGTCTCAAGAATTCTTCCTCGGCTGTGGGCTTCGAATCCTAATAGTGTCCTTCCAACATCATTATGTAAGGTCCCACCGCCTTGTTCTTTAGGAACTTCCTGGTATTCCTGGGTACTTGTTCTGCCATGGAAATTTTAGAGAGTTTTTGTAAAGTACCAAAAATCCCTACTGGCATTTTGCTGAAATTTAATGAAAACTATACATCTATTTGTTTAGAACTGATGTCAGGGTGATGAAGTTCTAGAATCTGGGTGAGGTCAGGCAGGGCGAGGTCTGGAGCTGACGGCTAAGAAAGAATTCTTAAGTCTCTGGTGCAAAAAGGTGGTTTATTAAAGCACGGGGACAGGACCCATGGGCAGGAGGAGCCCCGGGGATGTGAAGAGTGGTCTATTATATACTTGTAAGTTGGGGAGGGGATTAGGGATGGCGTAAGTCTGTAAGTTTTGGAAGCAAGGATTCGTGAGACCCTTTAGATGTCTATCAGTGGGCCATATGCTCGGGAATGATTGTGGACGCTATCTTGGAGGTTTAGAGATAGTTTTCAAAGGAATTGTTAAAGTAGATTTACAGGATTGTGGTTGGGGCTCGGGGGTCGGTCAGGCTAGGATTGCCCTTTGCCCTTAGCAAAGCCTTAAGGTGAGGGTAGTTGAGTCCCTTAAGGTGAGGGTAGGAGAGTCCCTCTGCCTGTTTTAAGGGCTTGTCAGTAGGTAAGGAAATTTAATAATTTTTCTTCTGCCTCTGTTTCCCACATTAATGGCAGCACCGAGTTCTCTTTTCTAAGAGCATTATTCATGTTTCTCTCCCTCTCGCTCTCTTTTTTCAGTTGGCTTTGATGTCAGGCATGATGATGTGGGAAACAAAGGCAGAAGAGAAATTATTACATTTCCTTACTACCTGCAGCCCCTGGACAAGTCCTTGAAACAGGCAGAGTGACGTTCCACTAGGGACTCAACAGCCTGGATGTTGACACTTCGCTTAGGACAAAAGGCAATCTTAGCCCGATCTCCAGGATCCTGCAAGTCTACCTTAACATGTAAAATTTCCTTTGGGAACTTCTTTATTTCTGCTCCCCAAGATACATGTTGGCAATCATCCCCCAAGCATCCGACCCACCATCAATACGCATCTGAAAGGTCTCATGACTCAGGTTTTATTAGTAAGAAATGATCCTTTCCCAGCAACGGCTAGCCCCCTCAAGGTCCTGGAAAACTTGCCTCCAAAATTTCTTCAAGAATTATGCTCTCCCCAACCCCCTCCCTTGAAACTATATAATGGACACCCCCCTCCTGGCCCCAGTGCAGCTCCGTCTGCCCAAGGGTCCTGTTCCCTGTGTTTTAATAGAACCACCTTATTGCACCAAAGACATCTCAAGAATTCCTCCTGAAAGATCCCCCCGGGGCTCCAAGCACCCCGGAATGGACCCCTTCTCAGGAGGAGACCCCCGGACCCAAAAACCGAGCCGAGTCCACTGGTCAGATGCAAACAGCACGAGGTTTATTGAGTTGACACAGGTACCTGCGGGCGGTCAAGTCTTAGGAGGACTCGCGCGCCAGCCCTTTGTTCAGGGCCTTTTTATGGGGTTTGGGGAAGCGAAAGCATACGTACAGAAGTGGAAGCATGGTTACAAAGTTTTCATTGGCTGGTTTGAATGTAAAGGCATACTTGGCGCGCGGGAATACCCCTGATTGGTTCGCTCAGCATCCTTCATTTACATAGTGGGAAGTTACTTTCATTGGTCGTTAACAAAAGGGAAACAGACAGTATTGGCTAGATTTCAATCCTTCATTAGCATGTAGACTGACCATCGGCATTGGCCAGACTACAATCCCTTATTAGCATGTAGACTGACCTTTCAACATTCCTTGTAGTATCTTATCACTTTTTACAACATGGGAGGATTGTTTAAGGGAGTGGGAGAAGGGGGTGTTGGCTAAGCAAAGAGAAGGGGGAAGGAGGGGGAAAGGGAGGGAGAAAACCCTTTTCACTCCTTGGCTGTTGGCTTCAAACCCTACCATCTTTCCTATATCATCTGGTGACCGTGAAGGGACTTTTGAGTCTTTTCATCTGGACTCTGAGCCTTGGTGCAAACTTGGCGAGTACTTTCTCTCCTCTTCCCTACTTTCATTCCAGGGGATCTTCAAGAAGCACGTACTTCCTGGAACACACCCGTATGGGCTGCTCAGGCTGCGGTCCTCTAGCCTGTGGCTACCCCACCAGGGAGGAGAAAGTCTGCCTTTTGCCTGAAGTTAGTACTTGGCGGGAATGGTAATAGGATACCTAGCACTCTCTTTGTTCCTGTCCTTATACAACGTTGTTGTCTTGGGCACGGGACAGCCACCTAAGTCACCAGGACGGTGGGTAATCTTAACTCCCGTGTGAGGTTTCCTCCTGATTGGTTTAATGGGATCCCCTTCACAGCCCTGGTCTGGCCACATCTCGACAAGGGAAGCCCCTGGGAGCTGGCCAAAACCAGTACCTGATTGACTGACAACCCAACCAGGATATTTCCCATGGAAGTTTGCGGTGAAGACTTCCGAGAATGTCGGGGCGCCTGGGTGGCTCAGTGGGTTAAGCCTCTGCCTTCCGCTCAGGTCATGATCTCAGGGTCCTGGGATCCAGCCCTGCATGGATCGATCGGCCTCTCTGCTCAGCAGGGAGCCTGCTTCCTCCTCTCTCCCTCTCTGCCTGCCTCTCTGCCTACTTGTGATCTGTCTGCCAAATAAATAAATAAATAAATAAATCTTAAAAAAAAAGACTTCCGAGAATGTCGATTAGACCATGACAGATTTCTGTCTTTACTACTGTCCATCAACATCCTCTGCCAACTACTTACATTAAGTCTTAAACTTAAATTAAAATGGGGTCATTTCCCCTTGTAAAACTTTTCTAGTGTTCTCCAGGGGTGAAAAATGCCAGGCAATAGCACAACTTTCAGGGGATGGGACAGCATGACAGTATTTCAGCCCATTTACCAAGCACCCATCTGTAGCCTAGGATGTGGTGGGAAAATGGAGAGAGCCCAGCATCCCTCCGGCAGGGTCTTTTATGACAGGAGTGCCTTCTTGGTAAGGCAGGATGGTGATCAATAGTGACTTTTCATTTGAGGGTCACCTCTGGTTGCTTTTGACACATGGAACATTTGCCATACCCTGCATGGGTGCCACTAGGGAGACACGGGGGAGTGTCTGGTAATTTTTGGTAAAGGACTTTTTCTACTTTCCCAGGAGCATGGCCTCAGTAGGCTTCTTCTTCAGTCCCCAAGGACTGTCCCTTGGGATGCCTTTTCAACCACTGGAAATAATTCAGACTGCAAAATTGAGGAAAGGATTGGTCTGCAACGCTGCTGGCCGCAGCGGGATCTGTCAGCTAGATCGCTTCTGCAGGAAACCGGGCAGAATGTGTTTGACCGAATGTGTCTGCAGTAAATCCCTCCCGACATAAGGGATGATAATGACCTAAATCAGCCTCCTCCAAACCAACCCAGGTTCCTGGAGGAAACACGGGCCGTGCCCAGCAAAGGGGACGCTGACTCACTCTCTCACTGTTCCACCTCCCAACAGATGTGGGGGTTTCTCCCTCACTCATTTCCTGGGCCAGTGGCTACAGCTGGAGCTTGCTGGTTTGCCTATCTCAGGGAGGGGACTTTAAGGATTGTTCCCAAGCAGCTGCTGAAACTCCCTTTGTTTCAGGGGAAATTCCTTGTCTTTGGCCTGACGTGGACTGCCTACCCCCTAACCCCCCTTATTGGCAGGAAAACATGGCGTCTGCTCCTCTGTTGGGGATGATGAGCTCTAAAACAGGGAACCCTTTCTCTGCCTTCTGGCAGCACTTGGCCTCTTCTGCCTTCCTCTCCCCCTCCTCCAGTTTCTGAACCACTTGGTGTGTGGCCTGCATAACTGGCTTTGGTACCATCCTTGGTGCCCTTGCTGTCAAGGGACACCTAAGACCACCCACTCCAGATTTCCCCACCAGTGTCTCAGGTAAACATTAATAATGGGGAGGATCCAGGTGGAACATAATTCAATATTTAAACCAAGTTACGTTTGTTGGTTTAATTTCTCTCTTTAAAGTTATCAGTTGAAGGGTTTTCTCCCTCCCTTTCCCCCTCCTTCCCCCTTCTCTATGCTTAGCCAACACCCCCTTCTCCCACTCCCTTAAACATTCCTCCCATGTTGTAAAAAGTGATAAGATACTACAAGGAATGTTGAAAGGTCAGTCTACATGCAAATAAGGGATTGTAGTCTGGCCAATGCCGATGGTCAGTCTACATGCTAATGAAGGATTGAAATCTAGCCAATACTGTCTGTTTCCCTTTTGTTAACGACCAATGAAAGTAACTTCCCACTATGTAAATGAAGGATGCTGAGCGAACCAATCAGGGGTATTCCCGCGCGCCAAGTATGCCTTTACATTCAAACCAGCCAATGAAAACTTTGTAACCATGCTTCCGCTTCTGTACGTATGCTTTCGCTTCCCCAAACCCCATAAAAAGGCCCTGAACTAAGGGCTGGTGCGCGAGTCCTCCTAAGACTTGACCGCCCGCAGGTACCTGTGTCAACTCTATAAACCTCGTGCTGTTTGCATCTGACCAGTGGACTCGGCTCGGTTTTTGGGTCCGGGGGTCTCCTCCTGAGAAGGGGTCCATTCCGGGGTGCTTGGAGCCCCGGGGGGATCTTTCATTTGGGGGCTCGTCCTGGGATACGAGACCCCCCACCCAAGGACCACCGACCCACTGTCAGGAGGTAAGCTGGCCAGCACTTTATTCGTTGTGTCTGTTCGTTGCGTCTGTGGCTGCGTCTGAACCTGTTACTTGTGAATTTGCGCACGCGTTTGGTTTGGGGTTCGATCGGATCCATTTGTATTTGGCGGGGGCCAGAAGGAGCTGACGGGCTCGGACTTCTCCCTCGCAGCCCTGGAAGACGTTCCAGAGGCGTTTGTAGTCCCGCCAGGCGGGACATGTGGGTCCTTCGGGACATTTGGGCCCCGGGGCAGCGGGGCATTTGGAGCTCAGCCTGTATCAGAGAGATACGTGGCCTTGGTTGGAGAGGGGGAATCCGGACCCCCGGGATCTCCGCTTGAGTTTTTGCTTTAGGTTTTGAACCGAAATCGCGCAGCGTCCTTCTTGTTAACTGTTTTGTGTGTCTTACTTATTGTCCTTGGTGTTTTCATTGACTCTAAAATGGGGCAAACACTTACCACCCCCTTAAGTCTCACTTTAGGTCACTGGAGAGATTCTGAGTTTCTCCTAATAGATGTGGGGGTTTCTCCCTCACTCACTTCCCATGTTAATGGCTATAACTGGAACCAACTGGGGTTGGTCTAACTCGAGACAGAGACCATAAGGAATATTCCCGAGCAGCTGCCGAAACTCTCTTTGTTTCGGGGAAGTTTCCCTGTGTTCTCTGGCCCGACTTGGACTGCTTAACCCCTCCCCCTTGCTGGTGGGAAAGCATGGCATCTGCTCCTCTGTTGGGGCTTATGAGCTCCAAAACCGGGAATCCTTTCTCTGCCTCCTAGCAGCACTTTGTTTTCCTCTGTTTCCCCCTTATCGTGTTTCTGCACCAACGTGCGTGCAGCCTGCATGACTAGCCTCTAGATCATGCACCATGGCTCCTCTCTCCACTGTCAAGGAGCAAAAAGAGCACCCCCTGGACCTAAAACCCCCACTCCAGATCTTCCCATGCATGTCTCAGGTAAACATTCAAAGTGGAGTGGGCCCAGGTGAAACGTAAATCACTATTGGAACTAAGTTAAGTTTGTTGGTTTAATTAAGATAAGACCTGTCTTTTAAGTTAACAGTAGTAAATGGTGTCAGAATAAGCTTGTGTTATTTATTAAAATTTGTTAGCAAAGAAATGACTAAACTGATGGTTAATTGTCTGTCCCAAAGTTCTAATGGGTAATTGCTGAAGTAGCTTTCAAAGTCTTTGGTAACCTGAAAGTTTTAAAGTTTTGCTTGGATGACAAACGGAATTGAATTGTGGACATCTATATCTTAACCAAACAGGATAAAAGGCTAAGTCGTTAATTACTGGATGCAGGTTTGTGCTTTTGACTTCTTAACTGCAAAGAAACTAAGAGTATTTAAATCTGCTGGTAAACTTGTTTTCCACTTAACTGATTCATAAATTTGCCACCTGAAGAATTCTGTTGTAACAGTTCACAAATGGCTAATAACTAAAGGTGTTTCTAAGAATACAAAGTTCTGCTTAGTGTAACTAAGACTGATGGAAATAAAGGGAAACTCTGTATGTAGGAAAGTAGGAGATATGTAAGAAAGATTTAAGGAATGGGAATACATTTTGTTGAAGGTAAGGGAAGATAAATTTTGTCCTAAATGAGATGGTTGTTTGGAAGGAAATGGCTTGGGACAAAACCTGAATGCAAAGGAAAGTTGTAGAAGGTTTGTGAAGGGAAATCTTGAGAAAAGGAATTTTAGCTATGGTCAAGAATGGACTAAGATTGAAATGGATGGGTTTTAAAGTTACATTGGTACACGACTGAAATTGTCTCTGTTCAAAAGGACAGTGTTTTCTTAGATTAATTGATCTGCTGTTATAAGAATGTAAATGGTTTCCTCTTTGCCTGCCCAGAAAACTCAGTTCCTATGTTTTGTTTTATCAGGTGTTTAACATCCCTAATTATATTTAGGCATGTGCTTCAAAACTTTATAAGATTTTAGCAAATGTTGACAAGATTTAAGTTGTAAATCTCTTTAACTCAGGCTTTTCCTTGGTATGCGAAGTTGCTCATGAAGTACTACTGAACCAATGATAAACCTTGGGTTACATTTGGGAAAATACTATAACTATTCTAGAGATTCTACGCACTTCCTAAAGTTTTAACATTTGGAGAGATCACCGCTTGATATTGTAATTAGGGAAATGTTATGTCTCACAGAAGTAACCTGATTTCCTTGCAGCTAAATTGTAAACTCCCGTGTCTCTTCAGCTCTAACCATATCCATTCCGAGTTTTTGTCATTTATAATTGTTTTAATTCTCTCGTAAAATGAGTTTTATCTTCAAGGAGATTCATATAAAGGACTTTCAGGACAAATACAGATATTCGATATACCTGAAAATCCTAAAACTGAAATGGGTAAGAATTTCCAAAACTAACTAAAAGTGCATTCACCAGAATTAGTAACATGGAACTAAATGAACTAAAAGATTATAGTGTTGTGTCTCTTAATGTTTTGTCTTACTTTAGACATTGCTGGTTCTCTCTAATGTTTGCTCTTCCAGACTAGGGATACTTCCTCCTAGTTATCTGTAACTTATAGAGATGTAAAAGTGCTCATTTGTAAAAGTGCTCAAAGCATTCAACCTTTTCTCTCTATCTGAACCCTCTGAAACCAAAAGGTCTCAGTTAAGTATTCTTTCTTCCATGGCAATCAGTCATTTGCATAAGTTCAATAAGAATCTGTTCTCCTTGTAACAGGACACTATTGGAAACTGGTTATTTTACCAAGGCTTTGACTGGGATGTCATATTTGAAAAGACTCAGATATGACCAGACAGTTTAAAGGAACTAAGGTTGACTTTATGAAACCTGGAGCCATAAAGCCCCTTGGGACTGTTGGCCTGATACCTTGCTTACAGAGTTCCCAGCAGCCTCACCAGGTGAGTAAAGAATGTCACTCCTTGGTAGGTGCAGTCTCAGAAGAGGAATTCGCCCAAATCGACAGGTATTGCAGGCATGCCTGATGGCAAGTACAGGGCTTGGCTTCTGGCCTGGAGAGGCTACTAAAAGTTCAACCTAGAGATTCCTTATAAAAAGTCCCAGCAAAGCAGATTCTAGAAGATCTATTGATCACACTCACTGTTCTTGCTGAGCTTATGTAAATAATTAGGCCAAGTCTGTTAAAACTGGACTTGTTTCACAAGTGAATTAGGCCTGATTTGGCTATCTCTGTAAATGAGGGTTATTTTAGAGAGAAAAATTATGTTTTAGTAACACACCTTTATGGATGTTAAATTCTAGATTTGATTGTCTTTAAATGTTTGTTTACCTAAGCTAAATAATTTGAGGTAAACTTCAGAGAAGTTGTACAATAGCTCCTTTAGTCGATCTTATTTTGAGGGGATATTAGCAGACCCCACGGCACATGATTAAACAACTGGAAAATGGGATTGATTCCCCTACAATTTTATAACTAACACCTTGTGTGTGGCTGGGATAATGAAATTGCCTAAAAGCCAGCCTATCGCACTCCATAGGATTAACTATGGACTTATGGAGATAATGGATGACCCCACTTTCTTTATGAGTGGATTGGATGATGCATGGGGAACTCCCCTTATCTCTTGACAAGTTTTCTCGCTTGCCAGTGATCCTCTGTAATCAGGATATTGTTAAGGCTGGACCACTCAAAGGTCTTCTTATTGGTTTCATCCCTTAGTCATATTTATCCTAGAGGCTACCTCTGTTGAGGTGCAATTGCAAACAGATGCTTTAGCGAAACCTAGAATAGCCCTCCTCATAAAAGAGCCTCAAAGCTCACTATGGGACAGTCCCTGACTGTAATGACTTCACATCAGGTCCAGATTTGTCTTAGAAGCCAAAGGCCACCAATGTATGGCAGAGGCCGACTTATTAAATACTGGGCTACACTAACAGATATGCCAAAAATAATACTTAAAATTTGTCAAACTTTAAACCTAGTTACCTGTCTCTACTTGGTGCCGAGACTCCATCGCGGCAATGATTTCACCACAACAGATGATCCTTACCACGCGCAATGATACTTTTTCACTGTCAGCGCTGGATTCAGCTGCCTCCGCCTTTCGTAACTCCCCTATACATTCCTCCACTGATCAATGTTGACCTGAGTAGGTAGGGACAGCTCTACGCCCCTATTCAGCAGGAAGAAGTTACAGAAGATAAGACCTTCCACCTTCAACCACCTTAAAGATTTAAGGGTCAAAATTGTTCAGGAGGCTGGCTGAGGAGGGAGCAGGGGCTGGCGCCTTGCACCCCCTCTCCACCCACTCCCCTTGGTAATATGTATGACATTTCACAGGCACCCCTAACTGCCCTGAAAGAAGAACAAATGTTTATATTGCAGAGATCACAGTCTTGTAAGGCAGGAGTCTCCCTTTGTTTGCAAATGTCCTTGAGATTTGCAACAAAGAAGTTACCTTACAAAACAGAAGAGACTTAGACCTACTGTTCCTAAAAGAGGGTGGCCTTTGTGCTGCTCTCAGAGAAGAATGCTGTTTTTTTGCCGACCAGACTGAAGTAGTAACAGAAACTCCAGACAAATTGAAGAAAAGGCTAAATAAGCGTAAAAGAGACTTTGAATCCCAACAGTCTTGGTATAAAGGAGTTTGAAATCGTTCACCCTGGTTTACTTCCCTAATAACCTCCTTCGGGCCATGCATCATTAACAGAATAACCCAATTCGTAAAGGATAGATTGTCGCTTGTCCAAACCATGGTATTAACCCAACAATATTATGCAATAGGGCAGCGGGAGATTAGCCCCTAGTAAAGTAAAAGATTTTACTCGGGCCAAAAAGAAAATGGGGGAATGAAAAGGGTTTTCTCCCTCCCTTTCCCCCTCCTTCCCCCTTCTCTTTGCTTAGCCAACACCCCCTTCTCCCACTCCCTTAAACATTCCTCCCATGTTGTAAAAAGTGATAAGATACTACAAGGAATGTTGAAAGGTCAGTCTACATGCAAATAAGGGATTGTAGTCTGACCAATGCCTATGGTCAGTCTACATGCTAATGAAGGATTGAAATCTAGCCAATACTGTCTGTTTCCCTTTTGTTAACGACCAATGAAAGTAACTTCCCACTATGTAAATGAAGGATGCTGAGCGAACCAATCAGGGGTATTCCCGCGCGCCAAGTATGCCTTTACATTCAAACCAGCCAATGAAAACTTTGTAACCATGCTTCCGCTTCTGTACGTATGCTTTCGCTTCCCCAAACCCCATAAAAAGGCCCTGAACTAAGGGCTGGTGCGCGAGTCCTCCTAAGACTTGACCGCCCGCAGGTACCTGTGTCTACTCAATAAACCTCGTGCTGTTTGCATCTGACCAGTGGACTCGGCTCGGTTTTTGGGTCCGGGGGTCTCCTCCTGAGAAGGGGTCCATTCCGGGGTGCTTGGAGCCCCGGGGGGATCTTTCACAGGCATACATGTGAAACTTTTATTCCGTCGAGGTTTGTGGAGGGCCAAATAAGCTTACATTATCTCTGTTTCAACGTGTTAGCAAAAAGACAAATAAAACAACGGTTAGTTGTCCATCTCGTCCAAGTTTTCATGGGTAATTTTTAAGATAGCTTTCAGAGTCTTTGGGAGCCTGAAGGTTTAAAGTTTTGCTTGGATGATAAATGGGACTGAATTCATTGGAGATTGGGGTCTTTTCCGAGCAGGATATGGTGCTAAAGGTTTGCGCTTTTGACTTCGTACTGTAAAGAAACTAAGAATATTTGTGTCTGTTAGTAAACATGCTTTATGCTCTGCTGTTTCATAAAACGTCATCTAAAGAATTCTGGTGCAACAGTTTGCAATTGGTTACTACTCAGCACTGGAGACCAAGGCCTTTCTAAGAATGAAAAATTCTGCCGAATGTAATTAAGATTGATGGGAATAAGAAAAACAACCATATGTGTCAGAAAGGTAGAAGGAAGGAGTGGGAAAGCATTTTCGTTGAAGGCTAAAGAAGGAAATTTTGTCCTAAAACAGACTGGTTGTTTGGAGGAATGGCTTGGGACAAAATCTGAATGCAAACGAGACTTGTAGAAGATTTGTGATGGGAAAACTTGGGAAAGGATTTTCATGTGTTGTCAGGATGGACCAAGTTTGAGATGAATGGAATGTGAGGTACACTGGTACAAGACACAAAAGTCTGCTTTCTCTGAGTTAAAAAGACAAGTTTTCTTGAACTGTTGGTCTGCTCTTGGTAAGAAAATGTACACAGTTGTTTTCTCTTTGTCTATCCAGAAAACCGAGTTTCTGTGTTTTGCCTTTATCAGATCCTTGATGATCCATAATCCTATTTAGGTCCAGGCTTTAAAGCTTTCAAAGGTTTTAACAAACTTCCTCAAGATTTAAATTGTAAATGAGGTTCATTGACTAATTAGGCTTGTTTGTTTGCTCTGTTACTTTCTGCTATAAGGTCATCATATGGAAAAGAAAGGCAGAAGAAAAATTATTAAATTTCCTTACTATGTTACACTATCCCTAGCCCCCTCCCAACTTAAACATGTTACAGGATTTTCTTCTCCGTCGTTGGGTACCCTTGGTTCTTCGTCATGCTGCTCTGAAGAAGGAAGAGGTAGACCGGATAGAGCGTGGGAGGGGTTTGTTGTTGTTATTGTTTTGGGTTTTATTTATTTGACAGAAGCAAGGCAGGCACAAGCAGGCAGAGTGTCCGGGAGAGCTGAGCAGACAGCCAGATAAGGGCCTCAGTTCAAGGACCCTGGGAGCATGACCCAAGTGGAAGGCAGACGCTGAATCAGCTGAGCTGCCCAGGCACCAAGCGAGTACGTTTATGGAGTGTTAGCACAAACTCCCGAGGAGGGAGGGGAATCAAGAAGGTTGCCACTAGAGTTTCTAAGTCTAGGGATTTTTATGGCTTGTTGACAGACTGATTCCTTCCAGGGTAGTATAAAATCCTTTTGCAAGGGGGGGTGGGAGGCTTGTCCCTGCCTGCCTGCCTTTCAACTATCTTTCATCAAAAATATGTAATGGGGGCACCTGGGTGGCTCCGTCGTTCAGCGTCTGCCTTTGGCTCAGGTCATGGTCCCAAGTGCCTGGGATCAAGTCCCACTTCGGGCTCCCTGCTCCGTGGGAAGGCTGTCTCCTTCTCCGACACCCCACTCTAACCCCACTTGCGTTCCCCCTCTCTCTGTGTCTCTGTCAAATAAATTTTAAAAAATCATTTTTTTAAGTCTCTCTTTTTTTAAAAAGATTTTATTTATTTATTTGACAGAGAGAGAGATCACAAGAAGGCAGAGAGGCAGGCAGAGAGAGAGGAGGAAGCAGGCTCCTTGCTGAGCAGAGAGCCCTATGGGAGGCTTGATCCCAAGACCCTGAGACCATGACCTGAAAACTGAAGGCAGAGGCTTTAACCACTGAGCCACCCAGGGGCCCCAATAAATAAAATCATAAAAAAAATATATATATATATATATGGACCACTCTTCATGACCTAGGACAGATCCTTCTGCCCATGGGTCCTGTCCCCATGCTTTATTAATAAAGCCACCTTTTTGTACCAAAGACATCACAGTAATACTTTCTTGGCCGTTGGCTTCGAACCCTAATGTTCTTTCCTACACCAATCATCACTTGATATTCTGATTATTATTTTTTATTAACATATAATGTTTTATTTAACATATAATGTATTATTACATACATAATGTATACAATGCATTTCATAGCACTCACCACAGCACATACCCTCCCCAATGTCCATAACCCAGCCACACGATCCCTACTCCCCAACCCAACAGCAACCTTCTGATTATCGAAGTGTTATCTGTCACAGAAATAACTAAATTTCCTTGTCAGTTGCATCATAATGAACTCTCATATCAGATCATTAACAATGTCCGTTTCTGAGTTTTTTTCATTGTTCTTATTGTCTTGCAATATGAGTTTCACCTTCAAGGAGGTTCAAAGGAGTTTTAGGACAAATACAGGTGTTCAATATCTTTAAGATCATAACACTGAAATGGTAAGAATTTCCAGAACTAGCTAAAAAATGGTGCATTCAAATTAAACAAGACTAAGTAACAGGGGACTAACTGAAGTAGAAAGGTGATTACAGTTTTGTGAGTTTTGTTTGAAACATTTCTGCTTCTCTACTGTTCGCTCCTCCAGATTAAGGGCACTTTCTCTTATGATATCTGTAACTTACAGAAATGGGATAAAGTATTGATTTGTGAACAAATTGAAGCATTCAGCTTTTTTCTCTACCTGAACCCTCTGAAATTCAAAAGGTCTCAGCAGGGGCGCCTGGGTGGCTCAGTGGGTTAGAGCCTCTGCTTTCGGCTCAGGTCATGGTCCCAGGGTCCTGGGATCGAGCCCCACGTCGGGCTCTCTGCTCAGCGGGGAGCCTGCTTCCCCCTGCCTCTCAGCCTACTTGTGATCTCTCTCTGTCAAATAAATAAATAAAATCTTGGGCGCCTGGGTGGCTCAGTGGGTTAAGCCTCTGCCTTCGGCTCAGGTCATGATCTCAGGGTCCTGGGATCGAGTCCCGCATCGGGCTCTCTGCTCAGCGAGGAGCCTGCTTCCCTATCTCTCTCTCTCTGCCTGCCTCTCCATCTACTTGTAATTTCTCTCTGTCAAATTAATAAATAAAATCTTTAAATAAATAAATAAATAAATAAAATCTTAAAAAAAAAAAAAGGTCTCAGCAAGTATTCTTTCTTCCTTGGCATTCAGAGTCATTTGCATAAGCTCAATAAGCTTCTGTTCTCCTTGTAACAGGACAGCATTGGAAAAATTGTTATTTTACCAAGGCTTTGACTGGGATGTCATATTTGAGAAACAGGCATGGCCTCAGATACAGCCAAACAGCTTTGAGGAACTAAGGTTGACTTTGTGAACCGTGGAGCCATAAAGCCCCTTGGAAATGTTGGTCTGATACCTTGCTTACTGAATTCCCAGCAGCCTCCCCAGGTGAGTAAAGCAGGAACCGCAGGATACTTTGGGGACCTCAAGATGAGGAATTTGCCCACATCTACAGGGATTACAGGCATGTCTGATGGCAAGTACTTGGGTTGGCTTCTGGCCTGGAAAGGCTACCAAAAACTCAATCTAGATTCCTTATAAAAACTTCCAGCAAAGCAGATTCTAAAAGATGATCATTCTTGCTGAGCATATATAGATAATTAAGCCAAGTCTGTTAAAACTGGACTTGTTTAGTAAAACTAAATAGTCTTGATTTGGCTATCTCTGGAAATAAGACTTATTTTAGAGAGAAAAATTATGTTTCAATAACACGTCTTTGTGGATGTTAAATTCTAGTTCTGATTGTCTTTATTTTATTTTTTAATGATTTTATTTATTTATTTGAGAGAGAGAGAGAGCATAAGAGGGGAGAAGGTTAGAGGGAGAAGCAGACTCCCTGCGGAGCTGGGATCCTGATGTGGGACTCCATTCCCGGACTCCCGGATCATGACCTGAGCTGAAGGCAGTTGTTTAACCAACTGAGCTGCCCAGGCGCCCTTCTGATTGTCTTTAAATGTTTGTTGTTCATCTAAGCTAGACAACTTCAGGTAAACTTCAGAGAAATTGCCACAATAGCTCATAAAGGCAGTCTTTGTGCTTTCTGTTCTGAAACAGGACCCCATGGGCATAGGATTGTTTAAAAAACTGGGAAATGGGATTGATTCCCCCAACAACTGTGTAAGTCAGCTTTTATCTTGACCGATTCTGTGTGGCTGGGATGACAAAATCGTTCTCTAAAAGCCAGACCATACCCCACTCCATAGGGCTCACTGTGGACTTGTGGAGATCATGGATGACCCCACTTTTCTGATGACTGGAGTTGATATACTTGGGGAAGCCATTACCTCTTAAGACAAATCTCCCATTTGTCAGCGATTCCTTATAATTATTATTATTATATTAGGATATTGTTAATATGGTTAATATTACAATATTAGGATATTGTTAAGGCTGGACCTCAGGCAAAAAGGCTTCCTGATGGTTTCATCCCGCATAGTCATATTTATCCTAGAAGCCACCCCTATGGAGGTACAATTACAAACACAGGATTTAGCCAAGCACACAGCAGCCCTGCTGGTTCAAGGAGCCTCCAGGCTCGCTACAGGACAGTCAGGTTCAGAGTGTCTGACCAAAAGCCAACAGCAGATGAGGGGAGGCTGACTTACTAAGTACCGGACTATGCTTACAGTTAGGACTGAAATAGACTTGACACCTGTCAAACTTTAAACCCAGCTACCCTATACCCAGACCCGACCATCGTACTTCTGGAGAGTGTGACCGCTCAGTCGTATCTGATCTTGTTTATTCTAGTCAACCAGATTTAAAAGAATTCCCTATTGAGAGACGCCTGGGTGGCTCAGTCGGTTGAGCATCTGCCTTCAACTCAGGTCATAATCCCATGGTCGTGGGATCGAGCCCCTCATTGGGCTCCTTGCTCAGCAGGAAGCCTGCTTCTCCCTCTCTCTGCCTGTGATTTCTCTCTGTGTCAAATAAATAAATAAAATCTTAAAAAAAAAAAAAGACCCCCCCTATTGAAAATACAGATGACAGTTGGTTTACTGATGACAATAGTTTCATGGAAAAAGGAATAAGAACAACTGGGTATGCTACAGTGTGCGTTTGTGTTTGGCAATTGCCAAAGCCTTAAAAACTAGTATTTGTACTGACCCCAAACGTGCTTTCCTAGTCTCACATGCCCACAGAACAATCTGAGAGAAAAGAGGATTATTATGAAGCCGTAACTCCCCCATCAAATATGGGCCTGAAATTAAGGAGATGGCTATAAGTCACCTCAAAGGACAGCGAAGAATATGACCTTAGAATCAAAAGGAAACAATTTGGTAGACCAGGCAGCCAAGCAGGGAGCTCAAAATAAACTAGTATTAAAACTTTTACCAGTCTTAACTCTAATAAAATCCATCAGTTCAGTAAACTCAGACCAAGAAATGCACAAGACTGGCTTGTTAATGATGAGGGAAAAAACTTTATATCCAAAAATAACCAATGAAAGGTAATATAGGGTTTACACCAGGTTACTGATCGGGGTAACAAGGCCAGGGAGGCGACAGAAAAACAAAAAACACTTTGGTAAGAGAAATCGTCCCTAGATTTGGATTCCCTTGGTCCCTACAAAGTGACAACAGACCGTCTTTCATTACAGAAATTCAAAAGATGGCCCTCCAAAACTGAACCACCCTGAACATCTTTTTTTTTTTTTTTTTAAGATTTTATTTATTTACTTGACAGAGATCACAAGCAGGTGGAGAGGCAGGCAGATAGAGAGGGGGAAGCAGGGTCCCCGCTGAGCAGAGAGCCTGATGCAGTGCTCCATCCCAGGACCCTAGGATCATGACCTGAGCTGAAGGCAGATGCTTCAATCCACTGAGCCACCCAGGCACCCCCCTGGACATCTTGAATGTAGTTAAAGGGGACCCAGAATTAAATGACTGTCTCCTCAGGGGTGCCTGGGCGGCTCAGTGGGTTAAAGCCTCTGCCTTCAGCTCAGGTCATGATCCCAGGGTCCTGCGTTTGAGCCCCGCATCGGGCTCTCTGCTCAGTGGGGAGCCTGTCTCCCCCTCTCTCTCTGCCTGCATCTCTGCCTACGTGTGATCTCTCTGTCAAATAAATAAAATCTTTTTAAAAAAATGACTGTCTCCTCAATGACCCAGTGGCTGTGTGGCTCTAACTTGTGTCCCTGGTTTCCCCCAGGCTGGAGAGGCCATTGTACTCTGGGTTTTGCCTGGATGCATGGATGCATTATTAAAACCAGAACCAATCCAATCAACCTGTAAAATTAAAACTGTAGAGTTATTCTTAGGAAATGCACCGTAGGGGCACTCGGGTGGCTCAGTGGGTTGAGCCTACACCTTTGATCTCATGATCAAAGGGTCCTGGGATCAAGGCCCGCATCGGGTTCCCTGCTCAGCGGGGAGCTTGCTTCCCTCCCTCCCTCTCTGCCTGCCTCTCTGTCTACTTGTGATCTCTCTGTCAAATAAATAAATAAAATCTTTAAAAAAGAAAGAAAGAAAGAAAGAAAGAATGTAACCCTCAGTTGCCCTCCCTGCACCTGGTGATCGCCGGCACAAACTTCCCAGTCCTCCCGCATCCCATGACTGCCTCCCTGCGGGGCGAAGTAAGCAGGGGAGAGTGCAGTCCCACTATGCGGCATCGAGGTAGTTGCCATCCCTTCGTAGTCCTTTCCCATGCTTCGCTGCCTCTATCCTTGCTTTCCTGATAAAACATAAAACAAAACCTATGTGCAGAATTCAGCGACTGCTGCGCTCCCTTGCAGAGACGGGCCCTGCATGGCTGCTCAGATCCGTGTCTGAAAACTTGATTTCAGGGCATGACGGCAAAAACCATGGTGGATGTGTTCCATGTCTCACTGGCATGGCCACCGAACATCCCTTCTTGTTCCCTCTCTGGGACTGGAAGATGTTGTTTGGCACATGGAAGGTCTTATTAATTACGTGGCCAACGCCCTAAGCGATACTCTACAACAGAGAATGGCATTAGATGCTGCAGCGGCTGCACTAGGGAGAGCTTACGCGAGCGCAGAAACAGAAGGCTGTACAGACATGCCAGATGACCACAGAATATTTCTGGTTAAACTCCTGGACTGGGAGATTTTCTTGCTACCAAAGGACTCTTGTTTGGGCTTCTTTTTCTTTTTGTTACACTAGTCATGTTTGCTGTTTTCTCCCTTGTCTCTCTACTTGGTGCCGAGCCTCCCTCACTGCCCCGACTTCAAGCCAACAGACAATCCTGTCCGCTCCGGAAGATCCACACGTGCGGTCTCCCTTGGATTCCTCTGCCTCTGCCTTTCGCAACTCCTCTAATCTGTAGAAGCCCCAAATGACAATGTTCTCCCACAGTTAGGGGCACCTCCATCCCCCCCTATTCAGCAGGAAGACATTACAGAAGATAAAACCTTCCACCCCCAACAACCTTAAAGATTCAAGGGTCAAAACTGTTCAAGGGCGAATGACGTGGGAAACAAAGCCAGAAGAGAAATCATTACATTTCCTTACTACTTACAGCTCCTTGACAAGTCCCTGAAACAGGCAGAGTGACATTCCTCAAGGGACTCAGCCCCCTGGATGTTGACACTTTGCTAAGGGCAAAAGGCAATCTTAGCTCAATCTCCAGGATCCTCCTGGAAGTCTATATATATATATATATATATTTTTTTTTTTAAGATTTTATTTATTTATTTGACAGAGAGAAATCACAAGTAGGCAGAGAGGCAGGCAGAGGTGGGGGGGAAGCATGCTCCCTCCTGAGCAGAGAGCCCGATGCGGGACTTGATCCCAGGACCCTGAGATCATGACCTGAGCCGAAGGCAGCGGCTTAACCCACTGAGCCACCCAGGCGCCCCTGTAAGTCTATTTTAACATACAAAAATTCCTTTGGAAGCTTCCTTTACTTCTGTTCCCTAAATACATGTTGGCAATCATCCCCCAAGCATATGGCCACCGATATACATCTGAAGGGTCTCATGACTAAGGTTTTAATAGACAGTAATAAGTGACCCTTTCCCAGCAACAGCTAGCTCCCTCAAGGTCCTAGAAACCTTGCCTCCAAAATTTCTTAGCGACTCATGCTATCCCCAGCGCCTCCCAAGCAGAAACTATGTAACCAGCCCCTCCTCATGGCCCCGTGCAGCTCTTTCTACCCAAGGGTCCTGTCCTCAAGCTTCCACAGAACCACCGTGTTGCACCAAAGACACCTCATCCTTCTCTCTTGGCTGTTGTCTTCAAACCCTAACATATCTCCTACATCAAAGAAAATCTTTATTATCCCATTATCCTTTTTTACATGACTCATTAGAATACGTTATGGATTTAATTGTGTTCACCCCCAAAATTTGAAGCTCTGTTCCCCAGACCCTTGGAATGTGCATGTATTTGGAGAGAGGGCCTTGAATGCGGGATTACATTAAAACAGGCCATTAGGGTTGGCCCTAATCCAATGTGACTTGTGTACTTATAAAAAGAGGAGATAAGGACAGACCCACACAGAAAGATGACCACGTAATAGCCATCTCTAAGCCAAGGACAGGTCTCAGAAGAAACTACCCCTATGGATACCTTGATCTCGGACTTCCAGACCCCAGGACTGTGAAGAGATAAATTTCTGCTCTTATGCCACCTAGGACTGTGTTATTTTGTTATGGAAGGAGCCCTGACAAGCTGAGACAGAGTACGTTTAGCATGTCATTATACCCAGGCATACTTCATGGTATTTTCCTTTGCTTTATTGCACTTTACGGAACTATGTATTCACAAATGCAAGTTTTGTGGCAACCCTGTGTCCAGCACGTCAGCTGGTGCCATTTTTTTTCTAACAGCATTTGGTCACTTCATGTCTCCGTGTCACATTTTGGCGATTCTCACTATTTCAAACGTTTCCATTACTCTTAACGTTTGAATTGTGCGATCTCATGATACAAATGGAATGGATGAGGAGCTGCTTCTTACGGATGAGCAAAGAAGGTTCTTGAGATGGAAACTGCTCCCGGGAAGATGCTACAAAGGCTGAGGACTTAAAACCTTATGTAAACTTGGTGGCTAAAGCAGCACCAGGGTTTGAGAGGACTGACTCCAATTCTGGAGGGTCTACTGTGGGCAAAAGGCTACCACACTGCATGGTATGCTACACAGAATCATTCATGAGAGGAAGAGTCCAGCGATGTGGCAAACGTCGTGGTCTTATTATACTAAACTGCCACCCCCACACCCATCTTCCGCAGCCAACCACATCAAGAAAAGACCCTCTGCGGATGCTGGCGGGGGTAGGGGGTGTGGTGCTCAGTCAGTTAAGCGGCTGCCTTCAGCTCAGGTCATGACCCCAGGGCTCTGGAATCGAGGGTTGGGCTCCTTGCTCAGCGGGGAGCCTGATTCTCCCTCTGCCTCTGCCTGCTGCTCTGCCTCCTTGTGCTTTCTCTCTCTCTCCTGCCAGACAGATAAATAAATAAATAAATAAACCTTTAAAAAAAAAAAAAAAAAGAAGAAAGCCCCTCTGGCAGCGAAAAGATAATGACTTGCTGAATGCTCAGATTACGGTTAACATTTTTAGTAGTAAGGTATTTTGAATTAACATATATATTGTTTTACACATAATACTATTGCACACTTAACAGTACAGTCTAGTGTAACTGCTATATGTACAGGGAAACTAAAAAATTAACTCACTTTATTGCAATATTTGCTTTATTGGGGTGGTCTGGAACTGAACCTGCAATATGTTTGAGGTATGCCTGAACAGTTATTGCCTAACTACT
This sequence comes from Neogale vison, assembly GCF_020171115.1. Taxonomy (NCBI): domain Eukaryota; kingdom Metazoa; phylum Chordata; class Mammalia; order Carnivora; family Mustelidae; genus Neogale; species Neogale vison. Next base: position 222,576,998 of record NC_058096.1, read on the forward strand.
TCTGCTAATGATAAGATATTAATTTTTTTTAATAAAGCCTATGCCCAGTGTAGGGCTTAAATTCACAACCCCAAGATCAAGAGGCACATGCTCTACCAACTGAGCCATCCATGTACCCCAGATATAAAAACTATTTTGAAAGGGTTCCCACTGGGAAGATTCACAAAATTTTGAGTATCAAAACCAACAATGAAAGCAAAAGCCTATTGAGTAATGCAAGAAACCAGGAGCCAAACACCAATGGGAATAAATAAGTAAATAAAGGTGAAAAGGGAAAATTTGTTTTCTACACACTAGAAAGCAAATTAAAGAATGGAAAAAAAAATAACGGTGTTAGAACAATCCCTTCACACACGTCATACTCATACTCATAATGGATTCAGGTAAGTGCCGTCAATAAATACTGAAAGGTTTGAAAAGAGCCACCCGACAGGCTCAGTCAATGGAGCGTGGGACTCGATCTCAGAATGTCACGCTGAAGCTCCATGTTGGGTGTAGAGACAACTTAAAGATAAAATCTTAAAAAAAAAAAAAGTTTGAGGTGCGCCTGGGTGGCTCAGTGGGTTAAAGCCTCTGCCTTCAGCTCAGGTCATGATCTCAGGGTCCTGGGATTGATCCCCACATCGAGCTCTGGGCTGGGTGGGGAGCCTGCTTCCCCTCTTTCTGCCTGCCTCTCTGCCTACTTGTGATCTCCGTCTGTCAAATAAATAAATAAGTAAAATCTCAGGTTATTAAAATCTTTTAAAAAAAGAAAAAAAGAAGGCATGAGATTATGGTCTGGGAATTGTACCTTCCTTTTTCAAACAAACTTAAGGCCAGAACAGCCAGGAAACCATGCCTCGTGGCTGCCGCCGAGCAACTTCGTTTCTACAGATTAGACTCCTCTTTATCTTCACGGAAACGGACTCTCACCCCGGCCGGCTGTCTCTGGTGTTTCCGCGGCGCCCTGTACTTCTGCGATGCCCTCGCAGCACATCACGTGTCCCTGCTTCATTCCTTTTTGTGGGTGACAATCCTTGGTCTGTGTCCGCGCTACACTCTGCTCGTCCGTCCACGCCGGCGGGCCTGGAGCGGTAACCCACGTCCGCGGGTGTTGAACAGCTTCTCACCTCGCATTCATGCACACATGTCTGCTTCCATTTAGGTAGGACGGGAATACTTGGGTCACATTTAATTTCCTAGGACAGCTTGTGTAGGGCTGGAGATACTCCTCAGAGTTGTCTAAGGCCTGGAACTGAGATGCATTTGATAACGCACATGTCCCTAGATAATCGTTCATCGTGAAAGGCCATGAACTGAAAGGCAAAGGTGTTTCTATTTTAACTGATGACCTTTGATTTCTATGTGAATATACTTCTACGCTCCCACCCTTTCATCATTATCTTACAACATGGTGAGTGTTTAATGCTTGATCATATTAGGGTAAGTCCCTTCACTTCATTATTCAAAAAGAATGGCTATTTTCTCACATTTGTTCTTATTTATAGAATTGTACAATGGGATTTATGAAGTTCCAGGGGGGAAATTGGTTATAATATTGGTGGAATTCTATTAAAATGATTCAGCTCTCTGGTAATTATACACATCATGGCAACACTGATTAATCGTTTCTTAGAATATGCACCAGATTTGCCTTTGTTTTGGTCTTTTTCGATGTCGGTGAATATAAAACCACACAAACCACACAATGTTCACATTAGGTTCTCTCCCTTCATAAGATTTACTTTGATACCTGAATAACTTATTTTAACTTTTATACATGTCACCCTTTAAATATTATCTTTTCGATAGTGATTAGAAATGGAAGGACATCCTGAGCACATTCTGGGAACCTGTTAATTATCTTTTCTCTTTGATGACTATGAAAGCTTGAGGTTCTATGTACACATTGGCTTTGGCTATGAAACAGGATAAGGTCCTTTCCTTCACTGTAATTTTACACCCACATGTCCTGGTTTTGGCTGGGAGATCTACAATCCTGCTGAAGGGGACCGGAGCGATGGGTATTCATGATGTACATACAATTCTACTGAGCAAGTGACTCTAAGCACATTTACGTATGCATTCTTGCATACTGCATTTTGGAGATGCCCTTCAAGAGGACTGGAGAGTTGTCATGCGTTCCTAAATTGGTAAGTGTATTTGTCATAGTATGAACACTGAATACTATCAGACACTTTTCTTCTGCCTACTGAGATAATTTTAGATAGATTATTTGAAGTGTGGCATTGGGGAGCACCTGGGTGGCTCAGTCAGTGATTGAGTGGACACTCAATCAAGTGTCCAACTCTTGATTTCGGCTCAGGTCACAATCTCAGATCTGTGAGACTGAGCCCGGTGTTGGGTTCCAAGCTCCTTGTGGAGTCTTTTAGAGATTCTCTCTTTTTATCTCTCATCCTGCCCCTCTCCCCTCATAATAAATAACTTTTAAACATACATTAAAACTACAAAAATAATATAAAATGGAGCATGGAGGTAAGTTAGATTCATTCATCCCATAACATGCTCCTGTAAATTCGACACACAGGGAAATCCACGAAATGTACATCTGACAGAAATATAACAAAAGAAACATCCATGACATCACAACACGAACAAGAACGAGGCAGCGACACCCCCATCCTACGTGGACTGATGTCCTGTCAGAAGACACGCCCTGTCCCCTGCAGACTCCAGTAACTCAGCTGCAATCACGTCCTTTCCCTTTGGTTCCTTATTTTCATCACCTGTGTGCACACTGGTTCTGTTCTCTACTGCATGTAAAAAGGAGTCAAAAGGTTCATATCAGTTTCACCAACCGAGCCACCCAGGTGCCCCTCCTATCATTGTATCAAAACTCCTTTGTTCAAATACGCTTGGTCTTCCCTACCTCACCCTCTACTCAGTTGTATTTAGCTGCCCTTCTAAGACCCAACTCTTTTTCTGGATTGATTCAGCTGCTTGCAGCTGGGATGCCTGGGTGGCTCAGTGGGTTAAGCCTCTGCCTTTGGCTCAGGTCATGGTCTCAGGGTCCTGGGATGGTGCCCCGAATCATGCTCTCTGCTCCGCGGGGAGCCTGCTTCCCCCCCATCTCTCTGCCTACTTGTGATCTCTGTCAAATAAATAAAATCTTTTTAAAAAATGCTTGCAGCTATCTTAATGACTCCACATTTTTTTGCTTGTAAAAGCCATGTTGGGGGCGCCTGGGTGGCTCAGTGGGTTAAGCTGCTGTCTTCGGCTCAGGTCATGATCTCAGGGTCCTGGGATGAGTCCCGCATCGGGCTCTCTGCTCAGCAGGGAGCCTGCTTCCCTCTCTCTCTCTCTGCCTGCCTCTCTGCCTACTTGTGATCTCTGTCTGTCAAATAAATAAATAAAATCATTTTAAAAAAAAAAGCCATGTTGGTAGTAAGTTACTTCTCGACTTAGTTTTGAATTGGAGTGAAATCAATGAGCATTGTGAAGAGCTTATCCTCTCCTTTGATGTGCACTATCTCACTGCCATCTCGGAGGGCTCCTAGGAGCTCTCCTGCCACTTCACCGAAACCTTCTTAATGTGTGAAGACCTCCATCGCAGCTGATGCCTCTCCATCGTGGCAGTTTTTCTCCAACAAAATAATGAGGTCTCCCTTGATTCACTCTCTCTCTCTCTCAGCCCCACCTCCAAGCAAGGAAATTCTGATGGCTCTAACTTCAAATTGTACCTGGGGTCCAACCTCCACATCAACGCCACTCCTAACAACTCAGTCTGATCCACCGCCATGGCTACATCACCATCCTAGTCCCTGTTGTCACGGTAACAGAGGGATCCCGTGAGGCTGCCTCCTCAGCTCATCTTGAGGGTCCAGGCCACCCACCACCAAAGTCAGTCTTCTTGGCCTCTGCTGTTCCTCCGCCCCCTCTCACTGTGCTCCCATTGTCCTTCGGATATCCAAGGCACCTTCGCTCCTTGAGAACCGCGTTTATCTCCCGGGGCTGCCATAACCAAGTGCCACATACTGGGTGGCAGAAATGACAGATGTTTGTTGTTTCACAACTGAGGAAGCTGCAAGCCGGAGATCAAGTTGTCTGCAAGGTTGGTTCCTGCTGGAGGCTCTGTCCCAGCTTCTAGTGGCCGCTGACAGTCCTTTGCACTCTCAGACAGGTGGACGCATCATGCCCCTCCCTGCTTCTGTCTCACGTGGTCTGACCCTGTCTTCAGTGCAGATCTCTGTGTCTAAATTTCCCACTTTTATAAGGATACCCGCCATGGCTCTAGGCCTACCCTAATCCCATATGGTCTCATCTGCATTACCTGTGCGTTCACTTTATTTCTAGGTTAGGGTGTATTCTGAGGTTCCACTGGACACGAAATGTGGGGGGTACAATACTGAACCCAGAGCATGTGTATGCCTGTACTTCGTATGTCTTATCAATTTGGGTATCAAGCAGTAGTGTTAACTGAAATCATTCCTGTTTTGCTCCTCATCCTTCCAACGTCATCTGCATGTGTGTCTCTGACATATACATGCATGTTTTGGACTATATACACATGTGTATTTCTGAAATAGATATATTATCTCCAAGTACATTTTCCTTTCATCTCTTCACTGGACTCCATATTTTCATGCTATCTTGAAAGGTCAACAATAATTACAGTTCTGCTGACTTGTGCTATTTCATGGTCGGTAAGGCCCGCAGGCACATTTCTGAGAATTCCCATCTTGATGATTCTAGGTTGACCATTCACCAGTGGCCTAACTTGCATGAGTATTTAAAGTACACCGATGATGCCCTAGACTCCGGCTGGGGTCGCCATCCACATGAACTGATCCACGGGAGCTGGCTGGGCAAGAGTGGAGTCCACTGTTCTGATGAACAGCCTGTCAATCAGGCTTGTACCCACCAGACGCCAACCTTTTCCCTTCTGTCTTCTTTGCTGTCCTGCCTTCCACTTCCATCTCCAAAATCTCCCCATCGAGGATGGGATTCTAGAGTCTATCATCAGCAATCCACAGCTCTGGGTTCCCAACTCCCGCCCCACTGTGACCACCAACCAGGCCACCAATTTAGACTGTCATGCTTGTGGATTTCTTCTGGGAACTCAACTGCCTCAATGTTAATACTCTGGCAAGAACAAAAGGCAAGCTTGGCTTAACGTTACTCCAACCTCCCAGATCCCATAGGTCTGCTTTAACATACAAAAATTCCTCAGGAAACTTCCTTTATCTCTACCCTCCCCTACCCTAAGATACATGTGAACAATCAGCCTCCAAGAGAATGGCTCACTGATACACACCTGAAGCATCTCTTAACTAAGGTTTTACTAGACGGTAATAAATGACCTTTTCCTAACCACAGCTAGCCCCTCAAGCACCTGGGAAACTTGGTAACAAATTCCTTAGACAGATGTGCTATCCCTAAGTCCCTCCCAACTTGAAAGTCTGCCATCAGGCAGCCTCACAGCCCTAGGGCAGCTCATTCTGCCCACGGCTCCTATCACCATGCTTTATAAACCACTCTCTGCACTGAAGACATCTCAAGAATTCTCTCTAGACCACAGTTCACATCTTTCTGGCACTGAACTATGGGGCTTGATTCTTCTCACCTGCACTCCAAGCCTCAGAGCAAACTTGGCTTGCAAATTCCTTCCCTTCCTTTACTTCCATTTCAGCGACTTTTCAAGGAGTTGGTCCATTGCTCAGGCTGAAATCCTGTAGCCCACGGCTACTGTTGGGGCGGGGAAAGCCTGCCTCTTGGCTAGAAGTTAGTGCCAGGGCTGGAATGGTTTGATGCCCTCTCTTTATTCCTGTCCTTAAACAAAGTTGTCTGTCTTGGGCACCAGACAGCCAAGTAAGTCACCATGACAGCTGCCGATCTTAAGACTCCCGTGTGAGGCTTCCTCCTCGTTGGTCTACTGTGATCCCTTCACATCCTTCGTCTAGCTGCTTTTGGCCATGAGACCTTTGCTCAGAACTGGACAAAACCAGTAACTGATTGAATTCCAACCCAACCAGGAGGTTTCCTAGGAAGTTTGCTGTAAAGACTACGTGTGTTGAAAGGTCACTAAGAGGGGGCGCCTGGGTGGCTCAGTGGGTTAAGCCACTGCCTTCGGCTCAGGTCATGATCTCAGGGTCCTGGGATCGAGTCCCCCATCGGGCTCTCTGCTCAGCGGGGAGCCTGCTTCCCTCTCTCTCTCTCTGCCTGCCTCTCCATCTACTTGTGATTTCTGTCTGTCAAATAAATAAATAAAATCTTTAAAAAAAAAAAAAAAAAAAAGAAAGGTCGCTTAGAACATCATGGATTTGCGACGCCTGGGTGGCTCAGTTGGTTAAGCAGCTGCCTTTGGCTCAGGTCATGATCCCAGTGTCCTAGGATCGAGTCCCACATCGGGCTCCTTGCTCGGCGGGGAGCCTGCTTCTCCCTCTGCCTCTGCCTGCCAGTGCTCTCTCTCTCTCTCTGACAAATAAATAAAATCTTAAAAAAAAAAAAAGAACATCATGGATTTGTGTCTTCTGTTTTTCACAACATCCCCTACTGCTTCTGTGAGGGTAATACCAGTATCCGAGCAACACATGATTGCTTGAACAGCTGGCAATAGGAATGGGTCCCCCAACAATCGTATAACTCAAGGAACACCATGACCTATTGTGCATGGGTAAGATGGTAAAATCACTCCTGAAGCTAGGGGGTGCCCCCCTCCATGCGGCTGACTGCGGACTGATGGACATAATGGGTAGCCTCACTACGCGTATGATGGGACTGGCTGATGCACTTGGGGATGCCCTATGTCTGGGACAAGTCTTCTACCACTTCCCAGTGACTCCTCATTATTAGGATATTGTTAAGGCTAGATCTCAAACAAAGAGGGCTTTGATGGTTTTAACCCTTAGCCACAATTTGCCCCAGGAACTGCCTCTAGTGATAGATAATGGCAAGTAGAGCCTTTAGCCAAGCCGACAGCAGCCACGTTAAGGAAACCCGGGTACACACTAGATGGAATACACGGAACCGGAATTAATAGCTATGGCTTACCCCACAATGGAACAGTTAAGCCAAAAGGCAATTCTACGCTGGGGAAAAAAGGAAACAGTGACAACACATGAACCAACAGCACACAGCCGTTACAGAGGCTACCATCAGAAGTTTGCTCACAAGTCAGTGTTTAGGCCACGGATGGGTTCACTACTGAGTGGACAAGGAGGCCCAGAATTACATGGCTGGCTCCTAACAGAGCCCAATGGCTGTATGGCTCTAACCTTAACCATGGCTTCCCCCAGGCCGGATAGACCATTGCACTCTGGGTTTTGCCTGGATGGACAGACCCAGTATTAAAACCATTATCAACCCAGCCAACCTTTCACGTTGAAAACAACGGTGGACACATGCTGTGTTTCACTGGTATGACCACCTAGCGTCCACCTTTACTCCTCTTTAGGACGAAGGGTTTTGTTTTGCACAAGGAAGCTCTTCATAGCAGTCAAAGCCCTAAATGACACTCTAATAGCATTTCCCTATTAAAGGCTGAAGGAGCACAACTGTGTAGAGCGCGTGTGCGACACAGAATGCAGGGGATGCTTTAGCTGCTGCACAAGGTGGATGTTGTGCTGTGACAGAAACAGAATGCTGTGTACACATGCCGGGGTGTCCCAGTAGTATTTCAGGGGTCCCACCTGACCTGAATATTCAACGGGGCCCTTGAACCATCCCTCTCTTTCTTTTAGCGATGGCTGAACTCGAAACTATAAGATTTTTGGTCAACAATAAAACCACTCTTATTTGGGCTTCTGCCTCTTCTTCCTTTTGTTCCAATAAGTACACTTTGCTCTTTTCTACCACGACTCTCCACCTGGTGCCAAGACCCTTTCAGCGCTGTAAGGTCAAGCCAGCAGATGATCCTCTCCACTAGGGCAGATCCGTACTTGTGGTCTCCGTCTGATGCAGCTGTCACTGCCTTCTTAAATGCTCTCTCTATATGTAAGTCCATGGCGTCCACAGGTGGGGACACCTCTACAACCCCACGGAGCCGGAAGACGTCACAGAAGACCTTCTATCGGCGGCAATTGTAAGATTTAAGGGTCACAACTGCTCAGGGGGAAGTGATGTGGAGAATTAATGCAAGAGAAAAATCCAATTTCCTGGCAACCTACAAACAAGTCCTTGAGACGGCCAGGCTGACTTTCCTCTAGGAACTCACTGCCTTGATGTTCATACTTTGCTACGGGCAAAAAGCAACCTTAGCTCAACGTTAGCCCTACTTCCATGATCCTGTTAACTTCCTTGAAGATATAAATATTCTTCAGAAACTCCCTTCAACTCTACCCCCCAAGATGTATATTAACAATCATTCTCCAATCCTAAGGCTCACTGATACAAAACCAAAAGGTCTCAAGACTAAGCTTTTACTAGATAGCAATAAATGCATTTTGCTAGTAACAGCCAGTCCCTCAAGGTCCTTAAAACGTTGATACCAAATTTCTTAGAGACTGATGCTAGCCATAAGTGCCCCTCAACTTGAAAAGATATAACCGGCCAACTCCTGCCAACCCCAGGGCAGACTGCCCCGTCCCTGGTTCCTGTCCCCGTGCTTTGATAAAACTACCTTCTTTGCACCAAAGACGATTCCAAGTTCATTCTTGACCATCAGCCTCCAGACCCATCTCTCTGGACCTGAGCTGGCCTTCAGACCAACTGCTTTTGAACCTGACCTGTTCCTGTTGAAAAAGTGGGTTTTAGGACTTTCTTTTTGTTCTAAAGAAACGGGATCCCAGACATCAAAATGCTTTGAGGGTATCCCTCTGTCCCATCTTGTGGCGTCCTCTAGTGTTATATTTACAAAAACCACCTCTCCTCACATGCGCTTCTAACTAAATGGACTAACTACACAAGAACGTAGAACATCAATAGTCCTTATGGGGAACTTCTGATCTCCCCAAATTGACCCTTATCAAAATGCAATTTAACAGCCATGACTACAGCTGTCAAAACCAGATCCAATGCCTGCTTCAATGGCTATTTGCGAGATTTCCAAACGCTATCAGGACCTAATGGTGCTTCTCTGCAAAACACCATTTCTAAATTCACAGAGGTGAGCCACTGAAAGCTATCAAAATGGCTTTTGATCCTCTTGTCCCCACCTCCCCCATCTTCTTTGTCTCCAAAGCTGCCACCACCTGGTGTTGAGACCAGTCCTCCAGTGGCCTCCTCCTCTTTTTCCTCTACCCTATCCTCATCTCCTATGAACCCACCCCCCACTTCTAATTCTTTCTCTGAAGGTCCCTTTTCCTCAGATGCTCTCCCCAATCCTTCCTATCCTGAACCTGTTAAAACAGGCCCATTTGGGGGTCCAAGGAACCTCAATTCCCTGCATTCAAGACTGAACCATGAGCCACAGTTAGCATTTCCCAATGTGGCTGAGGATCCCCAGAGGTATGGTGAACAGTTATTCAAATTTATTTCTAGGAATTACTTCACATGCTTGTTGGTGAGGGCCAGGCCAAACACTGGTTGACTCTGGCCCGGTAGGAACATCTTAAGAAGTATTAAGGGAACAGCATGTTTCTGCAGGGACACTAGAACACTTGCTGGAAATACTACTGAGCAATTCTACTATCTTCCCTCAAGCCCGCTGAGTGGAACAAAATTCAGACTTGCACACAAAAACCTGATGGGCCTATTCAGGATGATTAAAACTGACTTCAAATTGTTTTTAAAGAAAATTAAAAAAAAATGTATTTGACAGAGAGAGATCACAAGTAGGTAGAAAGAGAGGAGGAAGCAGGCTCCCTGCAGAGCAGAGCACCGGATGTGGGACTTGACCCCAGGACCCCGAGATCATGACCTGAGCCAAAGGCAGAGAGAGAGACCAAACCCACTGAGCCACCCAGGGGCCCCTTTCTTTTTTTCCCCTCAATTTTCAGTTGCGACATGTGAAACAGTTATGAAACCAGTACGTTCTGCGATTACGACAAGGAGCCAGGATACTGGAGGAAGCCTGTTACACACGTAAGGGCTGCAGACACCTGGATCCTTCCAGCTGGCCGTCCCAACATTCCCTGCATTCCCAGACCAGGGCTCTAAGGAACTACGGGGGCTGTTCCCAGGGGTCCCTTTTAAACAACTGGTGAGACCATCTGCACATTGGGAGGAGTCTCTGCCCTTGACACCAGAACTACCCTCCTGAGGGCCAACTCCCTCACACAAAACCCCTGCCTACAAGGACTAAACAGCTCCAACAGTGGGCCCTCTTAAAAACATCTCCTGGGTGGCTCAGTTGGTTGGACGACTGCCTTCGGCTCGGGGCGTGATCCTGGAGTCCCGGCATCGAGTCCCACATCAGGCTCCCAGCTCCATGGGGAGTCTGCTTCGCTCTCTGACCTTCTCCTCGCTCATGCTCTCTCTCACTGTCTCTCTCTCTCAAATAAATAAATAAAATCTTAAAAAAAAAAAAACAAAAAAAAATACAAAAAAAAACCATCTCCACAGGTCTCTTCCTGCCTCTCAGCCTCTTCCTCTCGGGGCCCGTGGAGAGATACTCACCTTCTTCCCCTCTGTTGCTTCTCCTCTCTTCATGTGTGCACCAGACATTCCTTAGAAAAATAAATGCCAGGGGCGCCTGGGTGGCTCAGTGGGTTAAAGCTGCTGCCTTCGGCTCAGGTCATGATACCAGGGGCCTGGGATCGAGCCCCACGTCGGGCTCTCTGCTCCGTGGGAAGCCTGCTTCCTTCCCTCTCTATCTCTGCCTGCCTCTCTGCCTACTTGTGATTCCTCTCTCTCCGTCAAATAAATAAAAAATCTTAAAAAAAAAAACAAAAGAAAAAGAAAAATAAATGCCAGAATCTGGTTCCCTCAAAATGGGCCCATAATTCCAGAACTGGGCAGCAGTATTCAAAACAATCAACCAGGAGAAGCGAACGACCTCCTGGCGTCTTCTGCACGTTCCGTCTCTGATGGCGCCATGGGGTCTGTTCCTACTGGACCTGCTACCTTGTTCTTTACGGGCAACACGTTCAGCTGAGATTGGCAGAACCCACAGTACGCCTCATAAAGATAAAACTGTATTTTTCAAAATCTCTTGGGAGAATGAGACAATAGTCTATAAAGATGCACTTCAGGCATCAAGCCCATGATAGAAGATTTAAGCATTAGTGTCTCATGATCTCCCAGCACTACTCCGTGTAACACAGTCTTCCTGGTGAGAAAACCCAATGGCTGGCAACGGACATCTATCCCGGACCTCTCAGCAATTAAGTAACATGTTCCTGCCTCCACACTGTTGTTTCTAACCCCACAGGCCACTGACATCCATTGCCACTAGAGGGAATTTTTCATCGTAACTCACCTATGCACTGGATTTGGGATTCCAGCTGGTAAGTGTAGCGAGTTTTTGCTTCCACTTGGATAACACCCACAACATGCCACAGGGAACCGCAGAATCTTCTGTACTTTCTATGGACCCCTAAGGTAACTCTGGATGGCGGACAATCTGCATCTTTATATTGGCACACTATGGAGACAATTTCATTCTCTGCCTTTCAACGGAAGGCATCATCTACTTGTTGAAACTTTGAGTTTTAAAGGGACATAAAGTCTCAAAAAATTAAAGTTTGCTCAAACTCATGATAAACACGTAGGGTATCTGATCTTGGAATCAGACCACACTGGGATCCAGGCAAAACCCCTCATCCTTAATGCAGACACATCAGGTTTTGAGTTCCGGTGACATTACGTGTCACTCTTCTAAGGAAAAAAGACTTTTTTCACAGTTTTCTGGTGGGTATTTTAAAAAGCATGAATGTAGTAAACATTATCTTGGGTGTGCTTCTGGGAATCCTTTCTCTTTGTAAGATGTTATTTGATGACTACTTATTTTACATGATCTCTACACAGAATGCGGGGCTCTAACCCACAACGCCAAGATGAGAGAGAGTTCCACGATCCACAGACCTAGTCGTCCAAGCACCCTGCAAATTCTTTTGAAGGTCTGAGACAGCAATACTATCCCGTTTGATGTCCACCCCAACAGGGTGAGTTACACTCTCTCTTTTTGCCAAGGGTAAATCCACAAACACTAGTCCAATTGGTATGCGACTGGGGTACTTCAGGACTGTGGAATATTATGGAAACCATGAAATGTTGTTACATCCAATGTCAATAAAACGAAGAGGCTCCCATGCCTATAATGTACGTTATGCTGTATTTTGGCAGGAGTTCTGGCTGCTATTACTGGCACTGTGCACGCCAGACTGGCTCGGAGGTTAAGAAGAAAGCACTTCATAGATATTCCCACCACCATCGCTAGTTGCGGGGAAAAAAACAAGCAATCCTGAGCATTGGTCAAAAGGCACATTCTTCCAAGTCATATTGGAACAAAATAAACCAAAGACACCAACAATAACTCTCAGAAGAGATAAAAACAACACAAAATATGTAACAATAATCTTTTTTTTTATTTCTCTTCAATAAAAGGAGAAAATTTAGGTGAAAATATGTGTTTCAATAATGAAGACTGAAAATACAGAGGTGATTCAGTCAGGAAATTCCACTATTAGCAATAGAAAACAGAAAAGAACTTTCAACAATCAAAAAGTCTCATGTGATGATCACAGATTGGGAAGTGTTTGGAATATGAACTTCAAGTTTTTTTTTCCTTTTTTCTAGAATTATATAAAGTTGTACACATACACACCCCTCCCACAAACACATTCTTATCAACCTGAGTGTAAAAGACATTGTAATGGGAGGAAAAAAAAAACCAAATATGTTTTACATAACCAGGTGATTACTTCAAGTCTGACACAACAAAGTTCATGTCGTACCGATGTAGAGGACAAAAGTCACTCACCACGAGTGTTTGTATCAGCAACAGGAACTAGAAATTAAGACACTTCGCATCTCTATCATGGAAGAGGCACTTGCAAAAAAAAAAAAAAAGTTTGTAACAATGAAATGATTTCTGTCCTGCCACAACTGTCATGAACAAAATACATGACGTTCTATACGGGAAGTGTTCCCCAAACTGTGTCCATTCGGGTTTGTCTCCAGTATATTGGCTCTCATTTAAAAAATGATTTTAGGGAGATTAAACGCTTTCCCACAGTGTCTGTGCTCCCAGATTGAGGAAATACTGGAAGGTCTTTCCATGGTTCTTAACTTCACAGGGTTTCACATCACTGTGCTCTTACAAGCATCCCCGAAGATTAGAGGGACACCTGAAGGCTTTCCCACAGCGTGGACATTCACACAATTCCCGTCTAGTGAGTGCCATCACAGATACTTGCAGTTCTGTGTGACAGTGGAAGGTCTTACCAGAGACCGTAGATTCACAAAAGGTCACCGTCCACTGTGATTCCTCACGTGTTCCTGAAAGGAGTAGTGACCAGTGAAGTTCTCTCTGTGAGTGAAGTTCTCTCAGTGAGGCCGACTGAACGCTTTCCCACTCTCTACACTTAAAAGGTCTCTCCCCTGTGTCCACGTTGTGTGCTTCTAGGCGCAATGGACTCCTGAAGGCTTTGCTACAGTGGTGACACTCGTAGGTTTCCAGGAGAGGTGAAGACTTTCCCACACTGCTGACATGTTCAAGGTCGTTCTCTACTGTGCGTCCTCATATGAGCTCGCAGGTGTCCAGGAGTCGAGAAGGTTTTCCCACACTGCTGACACTTGCAGGGGTTTTCACCAGTGTGTGTCCTCATATGTGCTCGAAGGTTTGCAGGAGACTTAAAGGCTTTCCCACACAGCTCACATTTGAAGGGTCTTTCCCCAGTGTGTGTCCTCGTATGTACCTGGAGGTCTCTGTGGCACCTGAAGGCTGAGCCACACTCTTTACATTCATAGGGATTCAGGATACCGTGTGTGGCCATGTGACATTTGAAAGGTTGATGCTTTCTGAAAGTTTCACCACACTCCTTACATTCCAAGTTTCCATCCTCGGTGTGCCTTCTCGCAGTATGTAGTACAAGTGTGTAGTGACGAATGAAGGTTCTTTCACAGTGCTGACACTTATAGGGTCTCTCTCCAGTGTGCTTCCGCATGTGTTCTCGCAGGCCTGAGTTATACTTGAAGGCCATCCCACACTGCTGACATTCATACCGTCTCTCCCCCGTGTGTGTTGGCATATGTTCCCGCAGATTTCCAAGATATCTGAAGGCCTTCCCACACTGCTGACATTCATAGGGTCTCTCCCCAGTGTGCGTCCTCATATGGATTCGCAGGTCTGTGTTATCCCGGAAGGATCTGCCACACCGGTTACATTCACAGGGTTTCACGGTACTGTGGGAGGCCATGTGACGATTAAAATGTCCACTCTTCTGGAAAGTTTTCCCACACTCTACACATTCATAGGGTCTCTCCCCAGTGTGAGTAATCATGTGACATGTAAGGTAGGACTGATACATGAAGACTTTCCCGCACACGTCACACGCATGAACTCTCTGTCCACAGTGACCCTTCACGTGACCCCGAAAGGACGACCTGCAAGTGAAAGTTTTTCCACATTTCTTGCACTTTAAAGATTGTTTACAACCGCGACTTTTCAAGTCTCTCTTCGATGCTCCCCCAGTGTCCGGAGGTTCATAAGGTTTCTCTCCAAGGCCTGTGTCCACGTGAGGGCTGGGGCAAGAGACACAGCTGCAGGCCGGCCCACATTCCTCACGGGGACTAGGTTTGTGTCCAGGGTGGGATCTTAGTGGATTCTCAGGGAAAGAACCATCGGTGAAGGCGTCTCTACACTTGGCGCAGCGACAGGACCTGTCTCCAGTAGGACGATCCTCACGCACGGGAAGACTTGTCATCTGCCTTCTGGTTTCTCCACGTCGATCATCTTCACTGCTTTCACAGACCCGCTCCGGCAGATGACTTCTGTTCAAAATGGGAAGGCACACTGTTACGGAATAATCATTTTAACTGATCTCTTTATTAATTACCTACTGATCCATATTAGTGATTACTTGACTACATAATGGCCGTCTGCAGTGAACGGCTGTGTTTGTGGCACTGTCTCCATGGTAACAGTGAAACAAGCTTAATGTACTGGCTGAAGACGGAAATACTGTCCGAACACGCTAGGTTTCTCGGATGTCATTTTTCTCACCATTATTTCCAACTGAATGAGTTTTCAGATGTTCAGTATCTAGAATGCATTCATTAAAACTTCTTCGTGTGAAAGTTTGGATCATACGATTATTGAGTTGTGCTCTCAGCGACCCTTTGATTTCAAGTTAGTCTCACCGTCCGCCCTGAGCCCCTCCTTCCCCTGTATGAGTGTGACTCACCTCAAACGCCTTTCCTTGGTTTGGGTCTGATCTCCACCATTAGGAAATTTCCAGTCTGCTCCAAAGACAGAGCACGAATCATTTCTTGCACATAAGACGGTCTCGCCTTCACTGGGGAGCTCATTCTGCAGAACATTCCGCTGAGTCCTTGATGCACTCCTTTCATCCTGACTTGTACCAACTGCAAAAATTAGGAGCAAAGTTCAATTTCTTGGGATGTTTGAAGGTAAGAAAACAGGCCATAAGTCGATTTCTAGTCATACACTGATCCCGAAATGGAAACGAGGTTCATCAGGAAGAACTGACAAGTAACCAAAGAAAAATCCTCAGGACCCTAGTGATTTGGGACTTTGGCAATAAGAGGAAAAGTGTATGTAGGGCAGCCTGTTTACTCAGAAATACTTCAAAATCCATGGCGACTAATGTGGAGGGAAGTATTATCAGAAAAGTAAAGTAGAAAGGAACTGGGCAAGATCCATAGCTTCACACCCTACTTCTACCAAGGAACACAGAAAGGCTTGCCACGTGGGCGAGGATGGATGAAATGTGTGACAGGAGGCCAGGGCAATGACAAAATCGCCTTTCTCAGAACAAGGACGGGTCACGTTTCTAACGGACATGCGCGAATGCCGTTCCCTTCTCCCTTCTCCGACTGAGGGAGGGCTGCTGGACCGTTCTGAAGGCACCGAGGCCATCGGGGGAGCCTGCCTGACTGCCCCAGCTGCCACTGGGGGGTCGGACGGTGGGTGTGGCTGCCGAGAGCCCCCCAGAACAGCCCAGCAGGGGGGAGGATTTGAAGGGCCACAAGCAGTCTGGAAGATGGGCTCTTTATTCTTTGAGTTCACTGATGATGGTTAAGTGTGGACTTTTTCTTCTTCTTCTTGCTGGAAGTATATTGACCGTTCATTTTATGGTCAGGTCCCAATACGGTGTTTCAACAACCATCCGCATTACAAAATTCTTGCCACATTAAGTGTAATTAAAATCTGTCACTATGGAAAACTAATACAATATTATGACTGTATTCCCTCTGCTGTACTTTCCATTCCCACATTTAGTTTGTGTGTGTGTGTGTGTGTTCCAATATTCACTGTTTATACACCACACCCAGGGCCCCACGCAATAGTGTCCTCCTTCATTCATTCACACCTTCGGTAAGTGCGGCTCTGGACCGCTCAATCACCTTCATCTATTTCTCCTCTCCCTCCGTACCCTCCAGTGGCACAAACGCCAATTTCTTCTTGATAGTTTTAAGTCTGTCTATTTCCTGTTGTTTGTTCATTCACTTTGTTATTTAGATTCCACACATAAGTTAAATATGGTGTTTGTCTTTCTGACTTATTTACTTGGAAGAAAACCCTCTGGTTCCATCCACATATTCACAAATGGGAAGACGTCATCCTTCTTCCACGGCCGGGTAATCGTCCCTTATATGCATTTTCCACATGTTCATTATCCAATGCACCCGTCGACAGATGTGCGGGTTCCTTCCGTATCTTGAGTATTGCAACTAACACTACGATGAACATTAATGTTTTCTCTGTGGTTAAATATCCAGAAGCAGATTTACAAACGATATGGTCCTTCTGTGGTGTTCTGTAGAAACTCTGTACTGCTTTCCACGCGGGCTGCACCAGTTTACCTTCCCACCAGCAAAGAGGAGTTTCCTTTTCTCCGCATTCTCACCAGCACCTGTTATCCTGTGATCCTTGTCCTTCTCCTACATCCAACCTGGCTGCCTTGAGGTGGTATCTCACTGCTGATTCAGTTTGGACTTCCCTGATGATTTTCTTTTAAAGATTTTATTTATTTATTTGACAGAGAGAGAGGTCACAAGTAGGCAGAGAGGCAGGCAGGGAGAAAGGGGGAAGCAGGCTCCCCGCCAAGCAGAGAGTCTGATGTGGGACTCGATCCCAGGACACCGAGATCATGACCTGAGCCGAAGACAGAGGTTTAACCCACTGATCCCCCCAGGCGCCCAGTCCACATCTCTTACTAGCTTGTGCTGCTCGGGACAAAGATGTTCCATCTTCCCCTCGTTGTTCTTTGGCTCCAAGTATTTTGTGATTCCTCCCTGACCTTCTCTGTTGACCCACTGGTGTAAGTAGCATGCTGTTTGGCCTCAACATGTATTTGCTTATTTTTATTTTTTTGGTAAACATTTGTTTTTAAAGATTTTATTTATTTGACAGACAGAGATCACAAGTAGGCAGAGAGGCAGGCAGAGCGAGAGGGAGGAAGCAGGCTCATGGCTGAACAGTGAACCCCACATGGGACTTGATCCCAGAACCCCGGGAACATGACCTGAGCTGAAGGCAGAGGCTTCAACCAACTGAGCCAACCAGGCGCCCCTGATAAACATTTTTTAAATTTATCTGTCAGAGTGAGAAGAGAGGGGGCACAAGCAGGGGAAGCCACAGGCAGAGGGAGAAGCAGGCTCCCCACTGAGCATGGGACCGTGACCCACGTGGGAGGCAGACGTTTGACTAACTGAGACAGCCAGGCATCCCAAGCTGCTTCCTGTTCTTAGTATTGACTTGTAATTTCATGCTGCCATTCTTCAAAAGCATGCCTCCTAAGATCACAGTCTTCATAAATTTACTGAGACTCGTTTTGTGGTCTAACACACAAACTATCCTGGAGAATGTTCTGTGTGCCCTTGAAAAGAATGCATGTTCTGCCATTTGGAATGGAAAGTTCACTATGTCCCCCTGGTGCGATGTCACTGGAATCCACTCTTTACTGATTTTCAGTCTGGGCGTTTTATACAGGTATGTTAGTGGAGTGTTAAATCCTCCTACAATTATTTACTATTGTCACTTTCTGACTCTATGTCTCCTAATATTTGCTTTGTATATTTAAGCGTTCCCATTGGGTGCAGAGATATATTCAACTGTTCAACTGGTCTTGTCTAATCTGTTTATCGTCATGTCATGGCAGTCTCTGTCTTGTCACAGTCTTCGTTGTGACGCCAACTGTATCTCATGTAAGTATTCGAGCTCTAGCTTCTACCCCCCTTCTATTTGCGTGGAGAATCTATTTTAGTCCACTTGACTTTCAGGTCATATTGTGTCTCCCTTTTAGGCAGAGGACACGTCGGTTCTTTTCTTTATCATTCAGTCAATGTATGTCTTCTGATTGGAGCGTCTAGTCTGTCTACATTGAAAGGAATTACTGAGAAGCATGTACTTCTTCCTAGTTTGTTAAATGTTTGTTTGTTTTTGTTTTATTTAAGATTTACTTATTTGAGAGAGAGTGAGAGAGAGAGCACCCGAGAGCAGCGGCTGGGTGAGGGACAGAGGGAAAAGGAGTTGACTACACTCTGAGCAAAGAGCCGACCTGAGCCAGAAGCTCTGAGCCACTTCCCACTGGCCCTGGGACTTCTCCTGAATAATCAGCTAACAGCCTTAGGGAGTTTTCCGTGTAGTTTAGAGTTTCTCCAGCTGGTTTCAGATAATCTCTTCATATTTCCTTTTTTCTCCATTTTATTGTAAATGCGGGTGTGGACCTTCTTTTGTTCTTCCCATTTGGCCCTGCTGAACCTCCCAGACCTGAGTATCTGTTCCATGCCCAGATCTGAGAACGCCTCACCCACAGTTTCTTCAGAGAAGGTTCTGCTCTTTTCTCTGTTCTCCTCCATAGACCCCCATGATGCAAATGTTGTCATCACTGTTGTGCTCAACAGGCCCGTGAACTTAATACGTCAGTTACTCATTTCTCACCATTACTGTAATTCTGCTCTTCGGCTTGGTTGCTTCTTACGTTCCCTCACCTTCCAGATCGCGGGGAGCTGCTGGGCCTCCTCCAATGTGCTATGGATCCCCCTAGTGTATTCTTCACGTCAGTTATGGCGTTTCTTAGCTGTGATTGGTTCTCGTTTATACTTTCTATCTCCTTGTTGTAGTTCTCACCGTGTCCAGCCACTCTTCTCTCAAGCCTGGGCGGTATCTACATGACCACTACCTTGAATTCTTCTATCTGGTAGATGACTTATCTCTCTATGATTTAGGTCATTTTCAGTGCTTTTATCCTGTTATTTTCTTTGCAACAAATTCCTCTGTCTTCTCCCCGTGCTGGCCCGTTAAGTCAGTCAGCTACATCTCCCGGTCCTCAGACTAGTGGCCTTTCCAGAAGACACGCTATGGTGCCCTCCATCAAGCATACCCCGGCCACCAGGACCAGCTGCTCCAGGAGTGTCCTGCTGTGGGCCCTGTGTGGCCGCCTGTCACGGCTGAGACCCAGCTGCTACATGACACTGTGTGGGGCTCGCACCCCTGCATGGCTGGCTGAGAAGTCCTGCTGTAGCCTTGCTGGGGCACTGATGAATGGGGGTCACCCTCAATATGTCTGTGTGCAACAATGCGTGGGGACTGCAGAGGTGGACAGTAGTGGGCAGCTGAGAGGCCAGGGGACCAAAGGCCTGAATGCGGCCAATACAGGCTCCCTGGTCGCTGTGGTTAGCACCTTCACTCCCTGGGACAGAAATCATGATGGAGAGGTGCGCATCACACCGGGGGTTGCCTGATGGGGTGGCAGGACAGGAGTCCCAATGGGGAAGACATCAGTCCCAAGGGAGGCTGCCACCAAGGGTGACTGGACAGGAGGTACTTTGGACGGGTACCTCCAGGACAGGTGGGTTAGACAGGGTGGGTGAGTGGGAACCAGTGCCGAGTGGGGGAACCAGTATAAGGAATGCACATGTGACGGGTCAGAACTGGCTCCCAGATGTCGCTGGCTATCCCGGGGGATGGGCTGCAAGACAAATGACACCCGTCAACACGTCAGTCCCTAGACGGCTCTCTGGGCCTCCAGTGTGTGCCCTGAAATTGGGCAATGAATCTTCACACATAAAGCAGGGACATTTCAACATGCAGATCTGTGCTCCGTCCCGAGCCAACTGCAACAGTGTGCTCTCTGTCAGTTGTCTATAGCCCTCCATCCTTCCTGCATGGGCCAGCCAAAGGACTAAAGAGAGAAAGAGGCAGGAAAGGGGTAAGAGGGGAAATCCCTCACCCTTTTGGGCAAAGGCAGTCCGTAAGGCTCCCTTTGATCTCTGGACATTCTCAAGGAACAGTCCCATCGCCCCACTGATGTTTTAGCTCCCAAACTTAAGACCCACTGATTTTCAAAGACAGGTGTCCCAGGCCCTGGTCTTTGCACTGTGGTTCCCAGGGCCAAGATGCCTGGTGTAGGGACTCATTTCCTTGCTTCTATCTACCTGGGAGATGAGCCCATCCGGTTTTCCACGTAGCTGCACTGGGGCTGGGTTTCCAACCACATCTCTGCCCCACCTACCCTCTCCCATGAGGACTTCTCACCGGGACTAGCTGCAAAAGATCTGTTCTGGCGGCCTTCAGATCATTTTCAGACTGAGTCAGAACACAAGCAGCTCTTGCCTCAGTGTGTCCAGCAGAGCTGGTGAGCTCGGGATTCTCCTACTCTGGCATCTTCCCTCTCGTTAAGTCAGGGTTTAACTGGAGTGACGTCACCGAGCCTGACAGGTAGCGACCCCCATGTAACTTTCTTAGGAGTGAAAAGTACACTCCCTGCCCTAACGGGACCCTGGAGACCACATTCGCGTTTAGAAAAGCAGGGAGTCTCAGACTTGGATCAAGACTAAAGAAGAGTCGATTTAACACATGAAACTCTGTTTTTACCAAAAGGTTATGTGACCCTCGGTAGTTTCCAAGAAGGCTTGGACCACGTCTGTCTCTCCTCCAGCATATTCCCATTCCTCAGCCCCAGGAAGATCAGACACTTCTAAGAAGCACCCGTTCCCTACAACTCTAGAGACGGGAGGAGCCACGCTTACCAAGGGAGGCCAGGTTCCTGCAGGTCTCCAGCATCACGTCTCTGTAGAGCTGCCTCTGACCACGATCCAGCAAAGCCCACTCTTCCCGGGTGAAGTTCACAGCCACATCCTCAAAGACCACCGCGTCCTGGAACATCCACGTGTTCTGTTGTAGCAACGCTCCCTCCTCACCCATGTGTGTGGGAGGATGTGGGGGCGACACTTAGGGAACCACATCCCACGCTAGGACCGAAGTCACACCCATGCGGGAAGTGACAACACACAAATACACCCATAGCAGTGCCCTCAGTGACCGGAAGGGCTGGGACCCTGAAGCAGAGGGCAATGACGACAGCTCATACAGACGTACACACACCCAAATATAGGCTGTTTGTACTGAAAATGAGCAGATCTGAGGACACTTGCATGGGAAAGAATGAAAAATGAAATACTCGTTCAGAGCACACGGAAACTGGACGGCACATCTTTGACTTGCGCAAGGACGATTACTGCCTTGTCAGCCCCAAGAACTGGAACCAGATGTCAGGATGCTGTGAAGACACGGATTCCAGTGCTGCTCTCGCTGGAGGGCAACGAGGTCACGGAGCCTAGCACAGTCCCCTCCATCCCGGCAGAGGCAGATGCCACCCTGTCCCTGGGTTAGGTGGACAGTGAGCAGGGACACAGGGCTCAGGGGCCTGGCACACGTAGTGCATAAGAGGAGTTCCAGTTCCTGAAGAGTCACGGAAATCAGCGGGGCCTCGACCATATACCCCGGTGCCCAGAACGCAAGCAGAAGGGCGCCAGAAAGAGGAGCCCCTGAGAGACGGATGGTAACAGAGCCCAGGGTGACCTTAACAGAAGGGGGGGACATAATGTAGGGGCCGCTTTCCAGCAATAAGCTCGGGCAATGGAAACATAAGCATCAAAGCAAACGGCGCACAGCGACCACAGCTGAATGCTACCCGGCTCATGAAGTCACTACCGGGAAATGGGCAGAGGCCCTAAGCAAGCAGCAGACTTCCTCCAACCAGGGAGAGTTACCCAAACAGGGAAGAGTCCATAGGATCGCATACTCCCTCATGGTCCCCGCTGATTCTCGCCCCTCGGCACCACCTCGAGGCAGATACTGTCCTCCGCTGTCCCGTGTGCTGCTCCCCTGTGGGGTCCTCAATATACTTCTATCTCCGGGGTCTACCTCGGGGAATTCTTCCCCACCCATGCCACAGCGCCACGGGATCAGGCCACCCTAGTTTGGCGTCCGTCATGGGGGCCACTTTGCTCTGACACTGTATCCCCAGAGTCTTTAAGAATTTTGTGGGAGCTTCCCTCGGTGACGATCTCCAGCTGGGACTGTTCCTTGAGAACACCCAGAGGCCCAAGGAGTGCCCTACGGACTGCGTTGGCCCAAACAGGGAAGGGATTTCCCCCCTTACCCCTTTCCTCCCTCTTTCTCGTCCTTCGGCTGGTCTAACCCTAGTACTCCACAGACAACAGAAGGTCGTGGGCTGTGCGTGCCCGTGTGGGCAAAGGACCCCGTTCCTATTCTCTCCCACTACATCCCCTGAGCCCTCCACTCCCAACACGCGGCGCAGGTGGCAACAGCAGCTCCTGCAAAGTGACTCCGCAGGGGGAATGTACTTTCCCAGACCCTCTCCTGAGGCCTCCTGACTCTCAGCAGCTTCGCTTGGAGACCAACCCCTTAATTTCTTTGTTCCCTTACATTCAGCCGCCATTTGATCTAGAGCCAAACACGCTCCTATGTGTCCCAACGGGGAGTCCTCTCCTTGTATGACCCGGTTTGGCCACCTGGTGTGTGGCTCCGGCCACTGCCGCCAACGACGCAGCGGGGCTTACTACCGCCATCCGCTGCAACCCCTCCTCGGTGGGACAGGCCTCTGGGCATCGGCAGCAGGTCTGTCCCATGATAGGAAATAAAACGGCCGGTTCAGGGAGCACAACTGCAGTCATAAGCCTTGTGAACAGAATGAAAACCAAAACCCCATGATCGCTTCGACGGACCCAGGACGCCATCTGACGAAACCACGACCCTGTCTTAACAAGAGAACTCAACCAACCAGGAACAAAGGGGAACGGCCTCGCCCTGGTAAGGGGCAGCAGGGAAAAGCCCACACCTAACAACTGAGCAGCCACGGCTCCCAGGAGGATCTGCCAGCGGCCGACAGCTTCAGGAGATGCTGGACGGTAGCCGTCAGGGGACGGACGCGGCCCTGCAAGCCGACCCCCTTCAGACCCACTAGAACAGCTACGAGGTCTCGCAGGCGCGAGCCGGGGAGGAGGCGAGGAAGGGCAGCTGTCACCATCTCTGCTGCTGGGATCGCCGAACGGTGCGTGCGGCCGCCTGGGAAGAGTCAAAGTGGTGAGCGTCGAGTCACCGCGCACGACAGCGACCACCTGCCCACGACAAGGGCGGGCGCGCGCCAACACCAGCTCGCGCTCGCACGCGCTCAGCAGCCGACCCCACAGCCAGCAAGGAAACCCGCGCAGCAGCCCGTCCACTCCCCGGAAACGAGTGACGGACACACGACTAAGATGGAGTCCGGAGTCCGCAGAGAAAGCTCCCGAACCCTCGCTCAGGGCCCGCTGCGGAGCAACGGGGGGAGACGCGCGCCGCCAAGTCCGTCCTGCACCGGCGGAAGGAAGATTGTTTCTCCGCGTGGCAACAGTCCAGCCAATGAGAGACACTCACGGCTCAGCCAATGAGAGACACTCACGGCTCAGCCAATGAGAAGCCACAACACATGGACCAACCAGGTTGCTCCAATGGATGCTCTGTGTGACGGCCCCTCCCGTGCCCCGCCCTGCTCTTCGAAGAAGGAGCCGCTCCCTTTCTTTCCCAGCCTTGCCTGTGCTTTTGCTGGGGGCTTCCTTGTACCCTATTACGATTCTCTGATATTCCCAGATAAACCCATTTTTCTTTAAGATTTAAAAAAATTTTTTTAAAAGATTTTATTTATGTATTTATTTGACAGACAGAGATCACAAGTAGGCAGAGAGGCAGGCAGAGAGAGAGGAGGGAAGCAGGTTCCCCACCAAGCAGAGAGCCCGATGCGAGGCTGGATCCCAGGACCCTGAGACAATTACTTGAGTCACATGCCAAGGCTTAACCCACTGAGCCACCCAGGTGCCCTGAGATTTAAAAAATTTTTTATTTAATTTGTTTTTCATTTAATATGTTTTTATTTATTACTAATTATTTGTTAATATTGTTAATATTTATTTATACATTTATTTGTCATTATTTCGTGCCTATGGATCTATGAGCGCAGAGGGAATCTCCAGCAGACCATGTACTAAGCACAGAACAAGGCTCAATTTCAAGACGTCAAGATCATGACCTGAGCCAAAATCAAAAGTTGGACACTAAGCCACTGAACCACCTACTTCCCCCCACCCCATAACACAATCTTTCCTGTAAAAAGAAGTGATGGTTTTATTGTTAATGTCAGTGTGACTTGCCGATCACAAATGGACCCCAAGAAGACACTGACCACTGAGCACGCAAGTGTGGGTCCCACAGAGCCCACGGTGCTGCTTTCTCTCGGACCCGGGTGGGAGGCTGAAGGGTCAGTTTTGTCCTGGGATCAGAGGTCGGTGCCCTGTCTGTGCCAGGCAGGGTCTACTGGGGACCTGCGCTGGGGGCTTGTTCGTTCTCAGAAGACTCATTCGGCTTTGGTTCCAGCTCCTTTTCAGTACTGGGCTCTTCCTCTTAGATCAGTGCCGGATGGAAACAGGCTGGCCTTCCTTCTGATTTCTTCTGTAACAAGCCTACTCCTACATAGAAACCATGTTTAGAAATTCCGTAGTCTAGAGAAAACCACCAGGAAATGGATTCCAGTCATCAAAGCGCCATGACAGGGCAAGTAAGGGGGACCCTGGCCAGTTTGTTTTCAACACCGCTATTCCCCCAGGGGCGCCGGGGTGGCTCAGTGGATTAAGCCTCTGCCTTCGGCTCAGGTCATGATCTCAGGGTCCTGGGATTGAGCCCCGCATCGGGCTCTCTGCTCAGCAAGGAGCCGGCATCCCCCGCCCTCTGCCTGCCTCTCTGCCTCCTTGTGATCTCTGTATGTCAAATAAATAAATAAAATCTTTAAAACAAACAAACCAACAAGTAAAAACAACCCAAAAAAAAACCCCCACAGTCCCTCCACACATGCATTTCTTTCTTTTTCTTTTCTTTTTTAAAAATATTTGTCTCTATTTTTGAAGTGCTTTCAGATTCCTGATAGGATTTTCGGTGGGATTATTTTTTCTTTCTTCTTCTTCTTCTTTTTTTTTTTTAAAGATTTTAATTATTTATTTGACAGACATATCACAAGTAGGCAGAGAGACACGCAGAGAGAGAGAGGGAGAGGAGGAAGCAGGTTCTCCGCTGAGCAGAGAGCCCAACGTGGGGCTCGATCCCAGGACCGTGATCATTACCTGAGCTGAAGGCAGAGGCTTAACCTACTGAGCCACCCAGATGCCCCCACACATGCACTTTTAACAAGATGAGCCAACTGAACCAAATGTAATTCAGAACTAAAATGGCCTTAGGGTGTTTGGGTGGCCCATTGGTTAAGGGTCCTACTCTAGGTTTTGGCTCAGGTCAGGACTTCATGCGTCTTGAGATGCAGCATATTCCCCGCCTCCGCCACCTCAGCACGTGGCCGGATTGTGGATTCTCACCTCTGCCCTACCTTGATCCATTGCTCTCTCAAATAATAAATAAATTTAAAAAAAAAAGGAAAGGAAAGAAGGAAGAAGAGAAAGGAAAGGAAAGGAAGGAAGAAAAAAAGGAAGGAAGGGAGAGAGAAAGTAAGAGGGAGCTGCAAGGGCTTTTTAGGGGAACTTCCGATCTCAACCTCCCAAACTTGTCTTACTGGTCATTAAATCTGCAGGTCGTGACTCCAAAACACAGAATCTGATACGCATGTTACGGGTCCCTTGAGACTCCCCGATCTTCAGGAAGCCGAGGGACCCTCCTTACCCAAGACCGCTTGGAAGGAACTGAGGCAAACGACGAAGGAAGACAAACGGCCTTGGACGCGTCTTCTCGGCGGCTCCGGCGGCCACAGACCCGCGCAGTCCCCTGCACCGCGGCCCGCCCCAACCACCGGCCTGGAAACGCCGCTGACCTTCGCTGCGCTGACCGGGTCCCGGGTCCCTGCTGACCTCGGCGCGCCGACACCGCGTCGCCAGAGAGGAGGCTTCTCAAGCTCGAACCCCCAACGCCTCCTGTCCCCTGCGCTGAGGGACAGTGTCCCGAGGGACGGAGACCCCCGCGAGCTGCCGAAGCACGTGACGCGGCTTTTCGACTGGCCCAGCGGGTCCCCAGACTCACACCAAGTCTCCCGTGGGCGCGGGCGCGGGCCCGGCCACGCGTGGGGCGACCCCGACCGGGGAGAGGGACAGACGCCTCACGTCGGCAACGACACCGCCACACGCGCCGGAAACCCCTTCGGAGCAGCCACAGCCGCGGCCCTGGCGGCCCTGGCGCTGCGGGACCCGCGGCCGGTCGCCCCCGGGAGCCGGGCCCCTGCGGGCCGAGCACAGGGGACCGCGGCGAGTGCGCGGGACTCGGGTCTTCCTCCCGCGCGGCCCCCCCGCCAGGCGGGGCGGACGGCTGAGCCGGGTCGCCCGGGGACTCAGCGCAGGGGAGGGGACGGGACCCCGCGGCCCGCGCCGGCGGTTCCTCTGGCGTCGAGCTCGCTCCGGCCGGCGAGGAGGACGCACAGCGGAGGCTCCGCACGGTCGCCGGCGCCACCGAAGGCCCGAGATCGCCAGCGGCCCGCGGGTCCGCACGGTCGCCGCCGAGAGCCAGAACCGCTGAGAAAGGCTGAGGCCGCCTGGACGCCCGAGCCCCGGAGCCCCGGAGCCCTCCTCCCAGCCGTTCCCATCCCCCCATTCCCACGGGGGCCTCGGCCGCGGGGCTGTCCCCCAAGTCCCTCCGCTCTGCGGATGGGGACGGGCCCCTCCGTCCTCCCGGACCCCGATCCTTGTCTGTCAAATAAATAAATAAAATGTGAGAAAAATAAATAAGGAAGTAAGTAAGTAAATAAATAAATAATAAAAACTAAGGAAATACTTCATAAAAAAAAGAAGAAAGAAGATGAAGATAAAATAAATGAAAGTTGCAAACGGCTCAGATCGTGCTGGGTACGTGAGGATTTGTCCTGGGAAAGCCCTGAGCAGCAACTTTGGCTTAACCTGGAGCGACATCTGCACGTCCCCTGGGCTCTGTCCCCTCACCGCCTGCAAGAGCACACGTGTCCCACCCGGGGTCCGCACGCCCGTCAGGGAGCTCATGACCTTGAATACCGCAGAGACCTCGAGGTGCTCCTGCCTCCAGTGGGATCAACTGAAAATGGCGCCGGAGTCCCACACTCACCAGATGCTGAACTTGACCTGTCTGCTCTGCCATCAGGACGGTCCCGCCTCCAGGGGCACCTGGGGGGCTCAGTCCCTGAAACGTCCCAACTCCTGACTGCAGCCCAGGTCACGATCTGAGCGTCGGGCTCTGTGCTGAGCGTGGAATGAGCTTCAGCTTCTCCCTCCCCCCCTTCTGCCCCTCCCCACACCCCCCCACTCCAGGCCCCCACTCGCTCTCCCTGCTCTGAAACACACAAACGATAACCAGCAGAAAATGAAATGCTTCTCTAGGAAACCTCAGGCAAACATCTGTTCTCCCGCAGTGACGTGTGAGACACCCAACGACCGGCTCAGAGGAGGACACGGAACCCTGGAGATCGAGTGTCCCTTAGTCCAGGCTGGTTTGGACGCAAAAACCATCGGCCCCAGCAGGGACTCCACAGTCCCCGAGTCACCACTGGACCTTGTGAACCCACAGGCCTGAAACAACACGGTTGCTGCTCCGTAACCAATCCTAGTGCCGAATGTTCCCAAAGCCACGAAGAACGCACCTGCCAGGTCCCACCGCGTGCCTGGTCCCCGGACGCCTGTCTGCGTGGACGGAGGTCACAGGGCTCCCTCCGGCGGGATAGGAGTAGGTTTTAGCCACGGCTTACACGTTTCCTCACTGCACCCAGCCTTCTGGTGTAGACAGGCCAGCGCGTGTCCTGGGCCTGCAGTTCTGAGGAAACACTGTCCCTCCCAGGGGGACAGCTCTCACTGTCACCGGGATCGGGGTGCCCACGTGACCAGCCAGGGGCCTCACCAGCTCTGCTGAGTTTGGCCAGGTCCACGCAGTCACTGTGCAACACCCACAGTCCCGGGGCTTCGTGGAACACACTCGTGTCACTACGGAGAAGCAGCGGACACACTGTGGTGAGATCCCCCCACACCCCGAGTCCGGAAGGCCAGCGGTCGGTCCTTCTGAACCTCACACCCTCCCCCGGAGCCCCTGCACTCCCAGCACCGAGACCTCATAGGACAGTCAGGCCGCTCGGCCTCCCTCCTTACACCCTTGGTTGGAAGGACCGATGGCTTCTCCTGCCAAGACCCACCGTGCTCTGGGAGCGCCGTCTCCGCAGCACCTGCACCCGGAGATTTCGTCCCCCGAGAAGACACCTCCAGGTTCTCTCCAATCTCATGGGCAGGGCCCCCTTCAGGATCTACCCTGACCCTCAAGCGGCCACACTGCAGGGAAGGGGTCCTGGATGCGAGGGACACATGGGGACCCACTGCACCCCTGCCCGGCCCTGCATACCACGTGCGAAGATGACAGTAATGGGGCCAACAGGGGCGCCCTCGGGTTGGGCCCTCATCTGCACCGGGGACCCAGGAGGAAGCTCAGCACCTGCCCCTCCACACAACTTTCCCTCGGACCCACGACTTGCCCTGGGACCCAAAGAGGAGACCCGCGTCCATCTCCCGGCGCCACCCAGCCCATGAGCCCACCCCCCACGGGGCTTCTCACCCCCCACGGGGCTTCCCACCCCCACACGGGAATTCCCACCCCCAGTTTCCTCCCAAATCTCTGTGTTCCCACAGCCACCCCTCCCCCTCTCCTCTGCACAGAGCCCTCCGCCTGTGGTTTCGCGACCTTCCACGCTCCCAAGTGCAGTTCCCGCAACTGGAGAGTAAATCCAGTTTGGGGGTAAAGTAATCGACAGCTTTACTTTTAACGAGTGATCAGAAGCGTTGGCAGTGACAGAGGACGGACACACGGCCCGTCGGAAAAGAGCGGAACACACGCATAGGCCTTGGATTTGAGGAAGGGGCATCAGGTGGGGCGGGGCTGGGGCAGCCACGGGGAGGCGTGGACACGGGGCACTGAAGACTGCTTACGTGCAGGGGAACAAGGGACGGTTTCCCTTGACACATACACGAACCAGAGCCCAGTCCCGCGCATTGCACATCCCCGAAACAAGGGGACCACAGTGGGGGAAGCGCCCGCAGGGTTGCGTGTGACCGCAGCGACGGAAGGGGTCTCTCACAGCACAGAAGAAGGGTGGTCTGTGCGGGGGGGACGCGGACGTGCAAGTGTGCTAAACACGCGAGGAGCCCATTCATGCGGACACAGAGAGACACGCGAATCCCTGAGCATGACAGGACACAGGCAACGCACGGACATGAGACCGCACGGATGTCCACAGAGCGTGAAGGAAGCTGAAGAAACCCACAGATGCACAGGTCAAAGGTGACACTGCCCTAGAAGGGTAACCCCACGATGACAGTGTCCTCCCCAGCAGGGATCAGAGCGACCGCCGTGTGATTCCCCAGCAGATCCTAGGTCCGCCCTGAGCTGGACACAGCCTAGCCAGAGAGCTCCCGGGGCCGGGTGACTGACATCTGTCCCGACGGGTGACACATGCACCACTCTGGCATTTGCTGGCCGCCACTGACAGCGCCAGCCCCGCCCCCCCCCCCCACGTCAGTGTTTACTCCGGTTTACACTTAGACTGACTGCAGTTGCGGTGCCCGCACCCGGCCGGGATGAATGTGGGGCCCGCCTGATCCCCAAGGCCCAACTTGCCCACACTCGAGAATGGAAGAGCCCACTGCACACACAGCAAGGACAGAAGTCGTGTCGCCCACGCTGGCCTCACTGGGCAGCAAGAGCCTCCCCAGGACACACTCGGGAGGAGCAGCAAGGGAGAGTGGCTCAGAGCAGGGGCTGCTGTCCCCATGAGGCACTGGAAACCCACCTCAGCCCACCCTCTACAGAGGAGGACAAGGCGTCCCAAGGGAATGACCCATCCACCTTGCCTCCCGGATCGGACGCTTTGGAAGCCCTTCCCTGAGACCTTGCCTCGGCCAATCCATAGTTCTCTCAGGGGGACATCTCAACCTGGTGTCGATTCTGACTCACCAAGGAGTGACACCCGTTTGGATGGGTTACAGGTCCATGGTGGGTCCCTCTGTGAGCTCAGAGGGTCGGTGGCGGCCAGAAAGAGGTCATTTTTAGGCCCCCAGCTACTTTTGTTAGGGCTGATTTAATGTTAAGACCGGTTTAATTGTAGGGCCTGCTTAGCCAGAGCAACTCCATATTGCCTTGGTAGCCATGGTGTTGTTTATACCCACAGATTTCATTCCAGGAATAAATGCCCCAGTACTTCCTAGTATTGGTTCTGGGTATCGATTCCAGGACTAAACACCTTAATAATAGGAGCCACGTACCTTGAGGTCTGCGGTTCTGCTCTATAAAACCAGCCTGTGAGATCGGGACGGGGCCGCTCTCTTCGGCGGCGGCCCTGGCCGGTCAATCGGACTTCTAATGCTTGGCATAAGACAAAGCTTTGCATAACTTTCACTTTGTCTCAAGCCTTGTCTCCCTGGCCGGTCAGTCTGACTTCTAATGCTTGGCACAGAACAAAGCTTTGTGTAACTTTCACTTTGTCTCGGTGTCATTCCTGATAAGGGACCCCAACATCTGGGGGCTCGTCCAAGATCAAACGATGAGTACTGGCCAGCATCAGAATATCTGGGAAAGGCCTCCAGAGGTAAGATCTCAAGACCCCATTCTTCAGGATCCTGTCTGTCTGGTTGCGGAGCTCCAGGAGTGTAGCCCACCGGGGAGAAGCTGGACGCACCATTGCTCCCCAGGGCTGGAGTGGATTCGGGGATGCCGCATCCCTCCACTGGTAGATCGCCGGGGATTCGAGTCCCCCTAGGCGGTCAGGAGACTTGCTAGAGGGTTTGAGTCCCCCTAGGTGTTCAGGGGGCCAAGAAAATCCCCATCAGCTGCAGGTTGTAGGTTCTGAGTTAGGATTACATCTTGCACACCCTTAGACTTGATACTGGTCAGGGAAGGGCCGCTGGGTCTGCGGTTGTCTTTGTCTTGTCTTTTGTTGTCTGTTCTGTTATTTGTTATGTTTAAAGAAATGGGACTCCCTTTGTTTCCGGGAAAGTCCCGGTCTTCTCCAGCCAGACATGGACTGCCTAACCCCTCCCCCCTTGCTGGCAGGAAAGCAGGGTATCTGCTCCTCTATTGAAGCTGATGAGCTCTAAAACTGGAAACCCTTCCTCTGCCTTCTGGCGGCACTTTGTTCTTCTGTCTCCCCCTTCTGTTTCTGCACCAACTTGGGTGCGGCCTGCATGAGTGGCCTCTAGACCATCCTTGGTGCTTCCTGCACCACGGCTCCTTCCCTCTTCGCTGTCAAGGAGCAAGAAGAGCAGCCCCTGGACTTAATACCTCCCACTCCAGATCTTCCCACCCGTGTCTCAGGTAAACATTCAAAGTGGAGTGGGTCCAGGGGGAACGTAAATCAGTATTTAAACTAAGTTAACTTTGTTGGTTTAATTAAGATCCCCATGTCTTTAAAGTTAACAGCAGTAAACTGTTAACTGAAAGTTTACTGAAAGTCAAGTAAGCTCATGTTATTTGTTAAAATCTGTTAGCAAAGAAATAACTGAACTGATGGTTAATTGTCTGTCTCAAAGTTTTAATGAGTAATTGTTAAAACAGCTTTCAAAGTCTTTGGTAACCTGAAAGTTTAAAGCTTTTTAAAGCTTTGGTTGGATGACAAATGAAACTAAATTATGGATATCTACAATCTTAATCAAATGGGATAAAATACTAAAGCATTAATTACTGGAACTAGGTTTGTGTTTTTGACCTCTTACTGCAAAAAAACTAAGACTATTTAAATCTGTTGGTAAATATGTTTTGTGCTTATCTGATTCATAAATTTGCCATATAAAAATTCTGTTATAACAGTTCACAATTGGTTAATACTTAGCTATCACTAGGGACTGAAGTGTTTCTATGACTATAAAATTCTGCTAACTGTAAGACTGATGGAAATAAAGGAAGCAACTCTGTATGTAAAAAAGTAGTAGATACATAAAAAAGATAAGAAATGGGAAGACATTTTGTTAAAGATAAAAGGTAATTTTGTCCTAAATGAGATGGTTGTTTGAAAGAAGATGGCTTTGGTCCAAACCTAAATGCAAAAAAAGTTACACAAGGTTTGTGAAGAAAATCTTCAGAAAAGAAATTTTGGGTATGGTCAGGACGGGCTAAGATCAAAATGAATTTTAAAATGTAGCACACCAGAGTGGCAAATACACATGAAATGACTCCATGTATTCTAGACTACCAAAAGAGAAATGCCGTAAGATTTTTATTAAAAGTTTTAATGTTGTCTGAAAAAGCAGAGGGAAGGCAGTTGACTGGAACTGATAGTAAGTTTAGAAAAACTGTACACACACAAAGAAAGAGGGCCTAAGATAGTAGTAGTTTTGTCTTAAAGTGAAAATGTCTGGTTGTACCAGAACATGAAAAGAGATAATAAAAATGAAACTTGAGGGTATACAGTAAGTTGTAGGCGGCTTGGGGAAAGTTACTTTTATTTGCCATGGTTTATGGGTTTGAAAGAAAACAATGAAATATGTTGAAAATTTGACCATATTAGATCGGTTTTGATGGCTTTATTCACAAGAAGGAAAAAAAGACTAATAAATATTTTCCTGTAAAATGTTTCTGCTCAAATAAGTCATAATATTTAAAAAAGGAAGACTAAAGCCCTGTGTCATGGCAAATCTACATTGGTAATCCACTCAATTAAAAGTTGACTATTGGGGCGCCTGGGTGGCTCAGTGGGTTAAGCCGCTGCCTTCGCCTCAGGTCATGATCTCAGGGTCCTGGGATCGAGCCCCACATCGGGCTCTCTGCTCAGCGGGGAGCCTGCTTCCCTCTCTCTCTCCCTGCCTGCCTCTCTGTCTACTTGTGATTTCTCTCAGTCAAATAAATAAATAAAATCTTAAAAAAAAAGTTGACTATTATGTGAATTAAAAAGACACTAGTATAAAAAGTCTGCTTTCTCTCTGTTCAAAAAAACGAAGTTTTCTTAGCGTAACTGATCTGCCGTTAAGAAGAGAATGTAAATGGTTTTCTCTTTGCCTGCGCAGAGAAACCAGTTTCTATGTTTTGTTTTATCAGATCTTAAACATCTGTAATCCTATTTAAGCATTGCTTTGAAACTTAGATTTTAGGGGCGCCTGGGTGGCTCAGTGGTTTAAAGCCTCTGCTTTCGGCTCAGGTCATGATCCCAGAGTCTTGGAATCAAGCCCCACATCGGGCTCTCTGCTCGGAGGGGAGCCTGCTTCCCCTTCTCTCTCTGCCTGCCTCTCTCCCTACTTGTGATCTCTCTCTCTGTCAAATAAATAAATAAAATCTTTTTTAAAAAACTTAGATTTTAGCAACTGTCAATAAGATTTAAATTACAAATGAGACCTCTTTTTAATATTTTATTTTATTTATTTGACAGAGAGAGATCACAAGTAGGCAAAGAGGCAGGCAGAGAGAGAGAGAGAGAGGAGGAAGCAGGCTCCCTGCTGAGCAGAGAGCCCGATGCGGGACTCAATCCCAGGACCCCGAGATCATGACCCGAGCCGAAGGCAGTGGCTTAACCCACTGAGCCACCCAGGCGCCCCCAAATGAGACCTCTTTGACTCATAAGGCTTTTCCTTGGTATGTTAAGTTACTCATGAAGTACTACTAAACCAATGATAAACCTTGGGTTACATTTAGGTAAATGCTATAACTATTATAGAAATGCTATGCATTTCCTTAATAAGGTCATCACTTGATATTGTAATTATTGAAATGTTGTGTGTCACAGAAGTCACCTGATTTTCTTGCCCGTTAAATTGTCAACTCTCAATCTCCTCAGCTCTTTAACCATATCTATTCTGAGTTTTTGTCACTTATAATTGTTTTAATTCTTTTGTAAAGTAAGTTTTACCTTAAAGGAGATTCATATAAAGGACTTCCAGTACAAATACAGGTATTTTTTGTTAAAAAAAATCCTGGGCGCCTGGGTTGCTCAGTGGGTTAAGCTGCTGCCTTCGGCTCAGCTTAATAAATAAAATCTTTAAAAACTTCCTTTAAAAAAAAAAATCCTAAAACTGAAATGGATAAAAAATTCCAGAACTAAGTAGAGGCTGCATCCAGACTAAACCAGAATTAGTAACATGGGAGTAAATGAACCAAAAGATTATAATGTTGTAACTGTTATTTTAAACATTGCTGGTTCTCTAATGTTTGCTCTTCCAGACTAAGAAAACCTTTTTCTTTTTTTTTTTAAATATCTTATTTATTTATTTGACAGAGAAAGATCACAAGTAGGCAGAGAGGCAGGCAGAGAGAGAGGGAAGCAGGCTTCCTGCTGAACAGAGAGCCTGATGTGGGACTCGATCCCAGGACCCTGAGATCATGACCTGAGCTGAAGGCAGTGGTTTAACCCAGTGAGCCACCCGGGTGCCCAGAAAACCTTTTTCTTAAGTTATCTGTGACTTACAGAAATGTAAAAATATTTACTTGTAAACAAATCAAAGTATTCGACTTTTCTCTCTATCTGAACCCTCTGAAGCTCCAAAGGTCTCAGCAAGTATTCCTTCTTCCATGGCAATCGGTCATTTGCACAAGTTCAATAAGAATCTGTTCTCCTGTAACAGGACACCATTGAAAACAGTGGGTATTTTACCAAGGCTCTGAATGGAATGTCAGATATACCCAAACAGCTTAAAGTACTTAGGTTGACTTTATAAAACCTGGAGTCATAAAGCCCCTTGAAACTGTTGGCCTGATACCCTGATTACAAATTTCCCAGCAGCCTCACCAGGTGAGTAAAGAGTGTCACTTCCTGGCAGGTGCAGGAACCTCGGGATACTTTGGGTACTTTCGGAAGAGGAATTCGCCCAAACTGACAGGTATTACAGGCATGTCTGATGACAAGTATGTGCCTTGGCTTCTGGCCTGGAAAAGCTACTAAAAAGTTCAATCTAGAGATTCCTTATAAAAAGTTCCAGCAAAGCTGATTCTAAAAGATCTGTATAATCACTCACCATTCTTGCTGAGCTTATATAAATAATTAGGCCAAGTTTGTTAAACTGGACTTGTTTTTCAAATAAATTAGTCCTGATTTGGCTATCTCTGGAAACGAGGGTTATTTTAGAAAGAAAAATTATGTTTCAGTAACACACCTCTGTGGATATTAAGTTCTAGATTTTATTGTCTTTAAATGTTTGTTTACCTAAGCCAAACAACTTGAGGGAAACTTCAGAGAAGTTGCACAATAGTTCGTTTAGACGACCTTGCCTACTATTCTGTAGGAATAACAACAGAACCCATTGGACACAAACATATGTTAGTTTTTATGAATACCTTTTCAGGCTGGGTAGAGGCTTTTTCCCACCAAACATGAGATGGCAGGAATAGTAGCCAAAAAGCTGCTAAAAAAATAATTCCTAGGTTTGGGCTGCCTCCCACGATTGGGTCAGACAACGGCCCTGCATTTGTGAGTTCAGTCTCACAGGCATTGGCCAAGGCTGTGGGCACTGACTGGAAACAACACTGTGTCTACCAGCCCCAGAGCTCCGGACAAGTAAAAAAAATAAACCGGACTTCTAAAAAAACCTTGACACAGTTAACTGTGCAGAGTGCCGGTGGGTGGGTGGGTCTCCTTCCCTTTGCCCTCCTCGGGGCGCGAAGTACACCCTGCTTAAACAAGGTGACCCCATCTGAAATAATGTTCGGGAGACACCCCCCCACACACACTCTGCTCACGGCTACAAGAGGCTGCCCTAGCGGAAATGACTGATCAGTCCGTACTCCAGTCACTGCGGGCGCTACCGTCTGTCTTAAAAAGAGCCACGCAGGGATCGGACTGCCCACACCGAGATGGAGACGGAGATAAAACCGCATCCTTACCAACCCAGAGACTTGGTTTGGATGCACCGCCACCAAGTGAAGAACTTGGAACCTCGCTGGAAGGGACCATTCCCTGTCATCCTGACCACCCCCACGGCAATAAAAGTAGAAGACATCAGGGCCTGGATTCACACGTCATGTCAAACGAACCGAAAGCAAGGAAGGACACCCCCCCAGAAATGGGAGCCACTGCCGGTGGACCCCACCGAGTGTGGACTAAAACTAAGACTCAAAAGGGTTTCATAACTTGGTCACTTTTAACCCTGTTCCTACTCAGCAGCAGCCAGGGGACACCTCATCGGCCTCAAACAGCCCAATGGACCATAACAGTCCCTACCGTCTTCACTAACTTCCTTAAGGCTGAAAGGACCTCTTCCCCCTTCCCCTTGCTTAAACAACCCTCCTTTGCTTTAACGGCCCTATGGCTAAAAAAAGGCAACAACGTGTTGCAAAAGCGATAAGTAAACTTGCAAAAGATATGCTGGGAGACCAGCCTCCTAGCCACGTTCACCTAGTCGCGTAGGCAGGATGCTTCTCTGCTGAGTAATGAAGACCTTGTATCCCCCTCCCGCGCGCGCCAACTATGCCTTTACATTCAAACCAGCCAATGAGAACCTTGGAACTATGCTTCTGCTTCTGTACAAATGCTTCCGCTTCCCCAAACCCCATAAAAAGGCCCTGAACAAAGGGCTGGCGCGCGAGTCCTCTTAAGACTTGATCGCCCGCAGGTACCTGTGTCAACTCTATAAACCTCGTGCTGTTTGCGTCTGATCTGTGGTCTCGGCTCGGTTTTTGGGTCCCGGGGTCTCCTCCTGAGGAGAGGTCCATTCCAGGGTGCTTAAACCCGGGGGGGATCTTTCATTTGGGGGCTCGTCCCGGGATTCGAGACCCCCACCCAGGGACCACCGACCCACTGTCAGGAGGTAAGCTGGCCAGCGCTATATTCGTTGTGTCTGTGGTTGTGGTTGGACCTGTTACTTGTAATTTTGCGCACGCGTTTGGTTTGGGGTTCGATCGGATCCATTTGTATTTGGCGAGGGCCAGAAGGAGCTGACGGGCTCGGACTTCTCCCTCGCAGCCCTGGAAGACGTTCCAGAGGCGTTTGTAGTCCCACCAGGCGGGACATTTGGGTCCTTCGGGACATCTATGCCCCGGGGCAGTGGGGCATTTGGAGCTCGGCTGGTGTCGGAGGGACACGCGGCCTTGGTTGGAGAGGGGGAATCCGGACCCCCGGGATCTCCGCTTGAGTTTTTGCTTTCGGTTTTGCGCCGAAACCGCGCAGCGCGTTTGTTTGTTTGGTGTCTGAGTCTAGTTTTTGTCTCTGTGATAATAACCTTTTTTGTTCTTGAAATTATGGGACAGACAGTGACTACCCCCTTAAGTCTCACCCTAAGCCACTGGAGCGACGTCCGGGACCGGGCAAACAACCAGTCGGTGGAAATATGGAAAAAGAAATGGGTTACCTTCTGTTCCTCCGAATGGCCCACTTTCAATGTAGGATGGCCACGCGATGGCACCTTTAACCTTGATATTATTTCTCAGGTGGAAGCCAAAGTTTTCAGCCCTGGACCCCATGGACACCCCGATCAGGTGCCCTACATTGTCACCTGGAGGGCTCTGGCTTCAGACCCCCCGCTTTGGGTCCAGCCCTTTGTTCCCCTTCCTAAACCCTGCTCTTCCCCTATCACCCCCACCGCCCCGCCTCCCCTAGAAGAGCAATTGTCCCATCCCCAACCCACTCCTCCTCCACCCACTTCTACTTCCTCTTCTCTTTACCCCACCGTCACCCCGCTCCAAGACAAGTCCCCAAAACCCCGCAAGCCTGCTCCCGTTTTGCCTCCAGACACTGGGTCCCCTCTTATCGACCTGTTAACAGAAGAACCTCCTCCATACCCGGAGGCTGCAACAGAAGAGCGAGAGCCTAGTTCTCTGGCGTCACCCATTGCGGGGCGACTCAGGGATCGACGTGTGCAGCCTCCAAGTCAAGCCTCCCAGGCTTTCCCTTTGAGGGAGGGTCCAAATGGTCGGCCACAGTATTGGCCCTTTACTGCTTCCGACCTTTATAACTGGAAGCAACATAACCCCCCCTTCTCTAAGGATCCCGTCGCCCTGACTAACTTGATTGAATCTATTCTAGTTACCCATCAGCCCACTTGGGATGATTGTCAACAGCTGTTGCAGACTCTGCTGACCTCGGAGGAAAAGCAGAGAGTCCTCCTGGAAGCCCGAAAGAACGTACCGGGCGATGATGGGCGACCAACCCAGTTGCCCAATGAGATCGACACAGCCTTTCCCTTAACCCGCCCAAATTGGGATTTCGCCACACCTGCAGGTAGGGAGCACCTTCGTCTCTATCGCCAGTTGCTCATAGCGGGTCTCCGAGCAGCCACGAGACGGCCCACTAATTTGGCTCAGGTTAAGCAAGTAATACAGGGGAAGGAAGAAATGCCTTCTGCCTTTCTAGAAAGACTTAAGGAGGCTTATAGAATGTACACCCCGTATGACCCTGATGATGAAGGGCAAGCAACTAGTGTATCGATGTCCTTTATCTGGCAGTCAAGCCCTGACATTAGGAGCAAATTACAGAGATTAGAAGGGCTACAGGGGTATACGCTGTCTGACTTATTAAAAGAGGCAGAAAAGGTGTTCAATAAGAGAGAAACTCCAGAAGAGAAAGAGGAGAGAATGTGGTTAAGAATGAAAGAGGACACTGGGCACGAGAGTGTCCCAAGAACCCCAAGAATCTCAGAGGACCCCTGACGCCCAAACCACTGACTTCCCTACTGACGTTGGAAGACTAGGGAGGTCGGGGCCAGGAGCTCCCCCCTGAGCCCAGGATAACTTTAAGCGTCGGGGGACAGCCAGTTACCTTCCTAGTAGACACCGGGGCCCAGCATTCAGTCCTAACCCAGACTCTAGGACCACTCAGCAACCGAACTGCTTGGGTACAAGGAGCAACTGGAGGAAAGAACTATCGGTGGACCACGGAACACAGGGTCCAGCTGGCTACCGGTAAGGTGACGCATTCATTTTTACACATACCCGATCGCCCCTACCCGTTACTGGGAAGAGACCTTCTAACCAAATTAAAGGCCCAAATCCACTTCAACCCGGAAGGGGCGGCGATAACAGGCCCCAACGGGGGACCCTTACAGGTACTAACCCTCCATTTGGAGGAAGAATATAGACTATATGAACCTGAACAACCCCCAGAGGTCCAAAATGGAGCCTGGCTAAAAGAATTCCCTACGGCCTGGGCGGAAACGGGGGGCATGGGAATGGCTCATCAACAACCCCCTCTCTTAATCCAACTCAAGGCAACAGCCACCCCAGTGTCAATAAAGCAATACCCAATGTCTCATGAAGCCCGTCAAGGCATAAGGCCCCATATTAAGAGACTTCTCGATCAAGGAATCCTAATTCCCTGCCGGTCACCTTGGAATACACCTCTCTTACCAGTAAAAAAAAACCGGCACAGGAGATTACCGGCCAGTACAGGATCTGAGGGAAGTCAACAAAAGAGTTGAGGACATACATCCCTCCGTGCCCAATCCATGTAATCTACTGAGCACCCTGCCCCCTTCCCATGGATGGTATACGGTGCTAGATTTGAAAGATGCCTTTTTCTGCTTAAGACTACATCCGGTGAGCCAACCACTCTTCGCCTTTGAGTGGAGGGACCCAGATCTTGGGCTCTCAGGACAGTTAACTTGGACCCGGCTTCCCCAGGGTTTCAAGAACAGTCCCACTCTGTTTGACGAGGCGCTGCACAGAGACTTAGCTGATTTCCGGGTGCAGCATCCCTCCCTGGTACTTCTTCAATATGTCGATGATCTCCTCTTGGCTGCTAACACCAAGGAAAACTGCCTGAACGGCACTAAAGCCCTCTTACGGGTACTGGGACAGTTAGGGTACCGAGCCTCAGCTAAAAAGGCCCAGATATGCCAAAAACAAGTCACCTACTTGGGAGACCAGCTGAGGGAAGGACAGAGATGGCTCACTGAGGCACGAAAGCAGACTATCCTCCGCATTTCCACACCCACCACCCCACGACAGCTAAGGGAATTTCTGGGAACTGCTGGATTTTGCCGCCTGTGGATCCCTGGGTTTGCGGAAATGGCAGCCCCCTTATACCCCCTCACTAAGCAAGGGGCTCGGTTCCATTGGGGCGAGGAGCAGCAACAGGCCTTTTCCAACTTCAAAAAGGCTTTACTAGAATCCCCAGCCCTGGGACTCCCAGATGTGACTAAGGCCTTCGAACTGTTCATAGATGAAAAACAGGGCTATGCCAAGGGAGTACTAACCCAAAGGCTAGGGCCTTGGAAGCGCCCGGTGGCCTACCTGTCAAAGAAGTTAGACCCTGTGGCCGCTGGTTGGCCACCCTGTCTGCGAATGGTGGCTGCCATCGCCATCCTAGTCAAGGACGCGGGCAAGCTAACTTTGGGCCAGTCACTGACCATCTTGGCCCCCCATGCGGTTGAAGCCTTGGTCAAGCAGCCCCCAGACAGGTGGCTCTCCAATGCTCGCCTGACTCATCATCAGGCCATGCTCCTGGACACTGATCGTGTACAGTTCGGGCCTGTGGTGGCGCTCAACCCTGCCACCCTACTCCCCTTACCCGAGGCAATGGAAACACATGATTGCCTCCCGATTCTGGCTGAAGCCCATGGCACCCGAAAGGATCTGACGGACCAGCCCCTTATGGGAGCGGATTACACCTGGTATACAGATGGCAGTAGTTTCCTGCACAATGGCGAGCGAAGAGCGGGAGCTGCAGTGACAAGTGAGACAGAGGTAATCTGGTCCAAGACGCTATCCCCTGGGACATCAGCTCAGCGGGCGGAACTCATCGCCCTGACCCAGGCTCTACAGATGGCAGAAGGTAAGAAACTAAACGTTTATACCGACAGCCGCTATGCCTTTGCTACGGCCCACGTGCATGGTGAAATCTATCGGAGGACCTCCGAGGGAAAAGAAATTAAAAATAAACCTGAAATACTGGCTCTGCTCAAAGCTCTGTTCCTGCCCCAAAGGTTGAGCATTATGCATTGCCCGGGCCACCAAAAGGATAATAGCCCGGTGGCAAAGGGAAACCAGCTGGCAGATCAAGCTGCTAAGGAAGCTGCCCTGGGGGAAAAAGAGACTGGGCCCATTCTCACTCTGAGCACACGGCCCCCACAGGGAAATAATAAACCTATGGAGTACAGTTCTGAAGATCAGGAGCTGCTAAAGAAAATGGGGGCTACATGGGACCCGAGAGAAGGGGCATACATCATGAATGAAAAAGTTGTTATGCCCACTTCGTATTCTCACCACATAGTCCAATCCTTGCACTCACTGACCCATCTGAGCGAAAACAAAATAAAAACCCTCCTAAGTAATGAACACCAACCGTATTTGTTACTAAACCAAGACAAGGTGTTGCAATCCATAATTAAAAATTGCTTAGTCTGCGCACAAGTAAATGCCAGGAAAACTTATGCTGCCCCTGGAGTGCGCGTTCGAGGACATTGCCCTGGTGTTCACTGGGAAATCGACTTCACGGAAGTAAAACCTGGACTCTATGGCTACAGGTATTTGTTAGTTTTTGTAGACACTTTTTCAGGATGGGTAGAAGCCTTCCCCACCAAGCACGAGACTTCGAATGTGGTCACCAAGAAACTACTTGAAGAAATCTTCCCCAGGTATGGGATACCCCAGGTATTGGGCACCGACAATGGTCCAGCCTTCGTCTCCCAGGTAAGTCAGAAGGTGGCCAAGTTATTGGGGATTAATTGGAAATTGCATTGTGCATATAGACCCCAGAGCTCAGGGCAGGTAGAGAGAATGAATAGAACAATCAAGGAGACTTTAACTAAATTAACGCTTGCAACTGGCTCTAGGGACTGGGTCCTCCTCCTGCCTCTGGCCCTATATAGGGCCAGGAATACCCCCAGGCCCCTAGGGTTAACTCTTTTTGAAATATTATATGGGGCCCCACCCCCTATTGTAAACCTTTTCAATCCTATTGATCCTCATGTTTCTTCTCTTGCCGATCGCGCTACCCTACAAGCCCACCTCCAGGCACTCCAGATCGTTCAGAAAGAGGTCTGGAGGGCACTGGCTGCAGCTTACCGGGAGCAGCTAGAAAATCCAACTGTGCCACATCAATTCCAGATCGGCGACTCTGTCTGGGTCCGCAGGCATCAGACAAGAGCCTTGAGCCCCGATGGAAGGGACCCTACACCGTTCTCTTAACCACCCCGACGGCGTTAAAGGTCGACGGCATCACAGCTCGGATCCACGCCTCCCATGTAAAGGCGGCTTCTCCGGAACCAGACGACCCGGCAAAACCCGATCTCAAGGAAAAATGGAAAGTTCAGCGCACTCAAAATCCACTAAAGATAAGACTCGTGCGACCCTAGCACTGACTATTCTTGCTCTGGGTATTTCGAGTTCCCAAGGGTCCCCTCACTCGGTAAAACAGCTCACTTGGCAGATCCTGTCACAAACAGGGGAGGTAATTTGGGAGACCTCTCAGCAGCATGCCCCCTACACATGGTGGCCATCCCTTACCCCTGATTTTTGCCAACTAGCGGCAGGGCTTGAAACCTGGGACATCCCAGATAAGAGCCACAACGACTTAAATGTTTCAAACTTACCTTGCCCAACAAAAATGCGCTATTACGGGTGTGCCTGTCCCAATTTTCGCTGTGCATTAGGCCAAAATGATTTCTACGTTTGTCCTAAGGACGGCAGAAGTCGGGCCCAGGCCTATAAGTGTGGAGGATATCAAGAATATTTTTGTGCCTCATGGGGCTGTGAAACCACTGGCGATGCGTACTGGAATCCCACCTCATCATGGGATCTCATAACAGTTAAGCGTGGGTTCAGGAAATCATGGTGCCCCACCACGGACACCGGAGGGCCGATGGCAGGTGGACTATCCTTACCACTAAACATAAGCTTTACTAAAAAGGGAAAAGAGTTTTTGGACTGGACTTCTGGTCGCACTTGGGGTCTGCGATGGTACCTAAATTATGCAGACAAGGGAGTTACTTTCAAAATTCAAGACCCACAGACCCGCCCAGTGGGCCCGAACCCAGTACTCCCCGCCCTGAGGGCGTCCAACTCTCCCCGGTCGAGAATCTCCAGACCAGCAGCTAGCGGTATAAAGATTCCTAGGCCAGCAGTCAAAGGTACCCCAGTCCCTGCAACTCCCACAGCTGTGCAAACCAGGAAGACCCCAGAAATACCCAAGACAGAAGATAGGCTCATTAACCTAGTTAGAGGAGCCTATCAGGCTCTTGACCTCTCTAGCCCTGAGAGGGCAAGCAATTGCTGGCTATGTCTTAATCCAAGCCCTCCATACTATGAGGGCATAGCCCTCTCCGCTAATTACACTAACTCTACCGCCCCCAGCCCTATATGTCTTGCCCAAGACCATAGCCTAACCCTCTCACAAGTTTCAGGAGCAGGACTATGTATAGGCACCCCGCCTCACCATGTTCAGAGAACACTTTGTAATTCGACCCATAAAATATGGGCTAGCTCCTATTAT
This sequence comes from Neogale vison, assembly GCF_020171115.1. Taxonomy (NCBI): domain Eukaryota; kingdom Metazoa; phylum Chordata; class Mammalia; order Carnivora; family Mustelidae; genus Neogale; species Neogale vison. The sequence goes on from NC_058096.1 coordinate 222,620,671, forward strand.
TTGATCCCACCCAATGGAACCTATTGGGCGTGTAGCACCGGCTTAACCCCTTGTGTGTCTGCTGCAGCCTTGAATCAGACCACTGACTATTGTGTGTTGGTACAACTGTGGCCCCGAATAACCTACCACACAGATGAACTGGTCCTCAGTTATCATGAGTGGAGTGATCTTAGCCGAGTGAGGTGTGAGCCTGCCACCCTAATCACCCTAGCTATGTTGATAGGGGTAGGAGGCATTGCAGCCGGGGTCGGTACCGGGGCAACCGCCCTGGTCCGAACAGATTGTTGGGCTGGCAGGAAGGGCTACTAAAGATGGCGAAAAGTTCCCGCCACAGAACCTGAGCTCGGACAGGAGAACAAAGGCCCAAGCAGGAATCTGAGACCCCCGCCCCGGGCTCCTGTGGACCAATGGGATCCCGATGAGCAAGCGAGATATCCAAATAAGGGAAACTTCCAAAAGACCCCTGAGCTTCCTTCAAGACCCCTTAAAAGCCCCCTCCTCCCTGCCTTGGGCGCGACTTCCGCCACTCTGCTTTCCAGAGTCGCGGAACCTCGCCCGAGGGTGCCCACCTCCTCCCGGTGCAACTTTCTCGGCTCCCCTTCTCCTGAGCCCTGAAACTTCGCTGGAGAGCGTTTTTAATAAATCTTGCACCCACTTTGCCTGGTGTTGTGTTTATCTCGCCGGAAAAAACTTTACATTTGGTGCCGAAACCCGGGAAGGAGATTGAGCCCCCACACAGTGGGGAGGCTCTCTCCTTTCCCTGGCCGAACTGGACCTGCCTTTCCGAACGCCACTTCTGAAGCTGTGGTGAGTTTCCCCTGATTCCGCGCCTCCTTCCGGAAAGCCCTGCCCTAATCGCGGCCGCGTCAGGGCGGACCCCGCCGGTCACCAGGTGACCTCCGTGACTCCGAGAGGCTAGGAGACGTCCTAACCTCTACGGCAGTCGACACAGGTTTTCCACAACCCAGTGGTGGACGAGGGGACGCCTTCCTCCAACCCTCGGGCTGCCCGGCAACAAATCGTGGGGACCCCCCAATCCAAATTCGACCCTAAAACATCCCGGGGGTGTTTTAGGCCTGCTGGCCAATCTTAAAACCCTGGAACTGGACCAGGACCTGTGAAAACGACGTTACTGTACTGTCGCTTGGCCACAATACCGATTAGACAATCAGTCCCAATGGCCTCCGGAAGGCACGTTTAACTATCAGATTTTCATGGACCTAAATAACCTCGGCAGACACCAAGGCAAATAGGTCAAGGTCCCTTATGTCCAGGTTTTCTGGACTCTGCACTCTCGCCCCTTCCTCTGCTCTCACTGCTCCACCTCTCAGGTCCTCTTGGCCCGCTCCCCTCCCCCTACCCTGCTACCCACTGCTCCCAAAGACTCAGACCTCTCCTCCCTGTCTCCTCTCTCTGAACCCCCGGAGAGCTTCACCCACCCACCAACAAGAGGGGCCCCTGGTTCCTCCTCCTCCTCCTCCTTACCGCGATCCCTTACCCCAAGGTTCCTTAAGTTCAGGATTTCTGAACCGGCGCCCTCGTCTACCCCCTCCCCCTCTCCTTCCCCACTCCTTTCGGAACTCTTGACAAATTTATCTGCAGTAAACGGGAAACTCCAATCAAAGTTTACTGAAGGTCAAATAGACTCTTGTTATTTGTTAAAATCTGCTAGCAAAGAGATGCCTAGAACTGATGGTTAATTGTGTGTCTCGGAGTTTTAATGTGTAATTCTTAAGGTAGCTTTCAAAGTCTTTGGTAACCTTTAACAGAATGGGATAAAATACCAGAGCGCTGGTCACTGGAACTAGGTTTACGCTTTTGAAATCTGTTGGTAAACATCTTTTGTGCTTAATTGAATTCTGTTGTAACAGCCCTGGGGCTACTGTTTGAGCTAGATCCTTTCATAACGAATGGGAGGGGAGACTGATCACCTCCCATTAGCTAGAGATACCCAAAGAGGAGGGTGTCCAATATGTTTGAATCTGAAGAGTGCCTGACTGCATGAATGTGTCTGTATGGCTCCATCCGCACTAGGGCTCAAAAGCCCCCCCCCCAGTTAGTCTGCCCCCTAAGGGAGTTGCGGGAGTTGAAGAAGTTGTTCGAGTTCATGCGCCCTTCTCTCTACAAGACCTTTCCCAAATTGAGAAACGTTTGGGCTCCTTTTCGGCCAATCCTGATAACTATATTAAAGAATTCCAATATCTGGCCCAAGCCTATGACCTCACCTGGCATGATTTACATGTGGTCCAGACCACCACCCTCACCACAGAGGAGAGGGAAGGCATCCAGGCTGCTGCCCAGGAACACACAGATCAGGTCCAGCTCACTGATGCTGCCATGCCAGTTGGAGCCCAGGCAGTCCCAGCTGTAGAACCAGGTTGGCATTATCAGGATGGCCAAGATGGCCACTGGCGCCAAGACCGCATGGTCCAATGTCTCATAGCCGGCATGCGGGCAGCCTCTAATAAGGCCGTTAATTATGACAAGATTAGGGAGATTGTCCAGGCCCCTGATGAAAACCCCGCTATGTTTCTTAACCGATTGACTGAGGCCTTAACCCAGTACACTCGCTTGGACCCTGCCTCTCCTGCAGGGAACACGGTACTGGCTACTCGTTTTATCTCTCAATCGGCGCCGGATATACGGAGAAAGTTAAAGAAGGCTGAGGAGGGCCCTCAGACCCCCATTTCTGACTTGGTGAAAATGGCATTTAAGGTTTTTAATTCCCGTGAGGCGGCGGCTGAGCTTAAACGACAAGCCAGACTCCAGCAAAAGGTTCAGTTGCAGACCCAAGCCTTGGTACTAGCCCTGCGGCCAGCCGGCTCTGGGAGCCAGCAGAGAGGGGCAACCAACCGCACCCCCCCCGGGGGCCTATTTCGAATGCGGAGCTGAGGGACATTGGGCTCGCCAGTGCCCCAATCCAAAGCCGCCAACTCGACCTGGCCCTCAATGCCATTTGATGGGCCACTGGAAATCCGACTGCCCTAACCTCGGGGTATCTTCGGCGCCTCAACGTGGGGGACCCCCGAGACAGTAAGTCCGGCCTTTCAACTGCTTGGATTGGAGGATGACTGACGAAGCCCAGACTCGGCCACCCCTCTCACCCAGGCCAAGCCCAGGGTTATGCTCCAGGTAGTGGGTAAGTCCATCTCCTTTTTGCTGGACATGGGGGCTACCTACTCTGTTCTGCCTTCCTACTCGGTACTTACTCGAACCTCACCAATTACTGTTATGGGGATTGATGGGACCTCCTCCAATCCTAGGGTGACCCTTCCCCTTACCTGTAGCCTGGATGGGTTCCCCTTCCCCCACTCGTTCCTATGATTCCTTCCTGCCCGGTCCCTCTACTGGGTAGGGACAATTCTCCAGAAACTAAGGGCAACTATCTGCTTCTCCCCTTCCTCCCCTCTATCCACCTCAACCTGTCTCATCCTACACCTCTCCACTCCTCGACCCTCACTCCAGATGACCTACCTGCTGTAGATCCTCAGGTGTGGGACATCTCAGAGCCCATCATTGCTTCCCACCTTACCCCGGTTAAAGTACAGCTTAAGGATAACTCTAAGTTTCCCTCTTGAGCTTAGTTTCCTATTTCCTTAGCCCACCGCCGGGGCCTGAAACCTATCACAGAACGGCTTTAACGTCAGGGACTCCTGATCCCCATCATTTCCCCCTGTAACACCCCATCCTCCCAGTATGCAAGCCCTCAGGGGCTTATCGACTGGTACCAGACCTTAGGCTTATCAACGAGGCCGTGCCCCTACACTCTATTGTCTCGCATTCCCCAAACACCTCTCACTTTACTGTACTGGATCTAAAAGACACCTTTTTCACTATCCCCCTGCACCCTGATTCTTATTTTCTCTTTGCCTTCACCTGGGAGGATCCCGACAGGCACGCTTCTGGACAACTAACTTGGACTGTTCTACCCCAGGGGTTCAGGGACAGCCCTCACATTTTCGGCCAGGATTTGACTACAGACTTAGAGCAGTGAGTCCTTAAGACCAGTACTCTACTACAATATGTGAATGACCTCCTCCTCTGTAGCCCCTCCCTCTTGGTCTCCCAAGACGACACCTCCACCCTACTTAACTTTCGGGGGGGGCAAGGGATATCAAGTCACCCCCTCTATCAAATCATGGTCTACTCTCCGCCGACTCACAGACCTTAGCCACCGATCCCTGGCCCATCTGACTCCTCCTCGTCTCCAGCTATTCCATCTGCTATTCCTAGAAAACTCGCATCTCTCTCTCTCTCTCTACCTCCCCCCTGCTTAAACCCTGCAACTTTACTGCCTACACCCTTGCCAGATAAGGGGTGGATTTACATTCAGGACAGGATTGCCCTGCTAGGCAATCTGGCTCACACCCTAATTACTAATGAAAGACTCCGCATATAGACACCCCCCCCCAGCCATTGATTAACGAACTGCTTCTTGGCTTTTCTGTAATCGTTTGGCTTCGCCCTTCCCCTGTTAGACCCTTCCCCAAGTTAATTGTTTAACCGCTCTCTTGCCTTTCTGTAACCGCTTGGCTTTTAGGGGGTGATACTGGTCTCCTGTTTAAACAGGATACCTTATGTGCATAGTCATGTAGGCAAGGGGGGTCGCCTAAGTATGTGGACCTAGTCACGTAGGCAGGATGTTTCTCTGCTAAGTAATAAGGTCCACTCCCCCTCCTCACTCCCCCTCCCCACCTTTCTCTTCGCGCGCCGGGGTCCTTCAAAGCCAATCTACAAACACCGAGTATGCCTTACATTCAAACCAGCCAATAAGAACCTTGTAACTATGTTTCTGCTTCTGTACGTATGCGCTCACTTCCCAAACCCCATAAAAAGGCCCTAAACAAAGGGCTGGCGCGCGAGTCTTCCTAAGACTTGATCGCCCGCAGGTACCTGTTGACACAACTCAATAAACCTCGTGCTGTTTGCATCTGATCAGTGGACTCGGCTTGGTTTTTGGGTCCGGGGGTCTCCTCCTGAGAAGGGGTCCATTCCGGGGTGCTTGGAGCCCCGGGGGGGGGATCTTTCATTTGGGGGCTCGTCCGGGATACGAGACCCCCCACCCAAGGACCACCGACCCACTGTCAGGAGGTAAGCTGGCCAGCACTTTATTCGTTGTGCCTGTTCGTTGCGTCTGTGGCTGCGTCTGAACCTGTTACTTGTGAATTTGCGCATGCGTTTGGTTTGGGGTTCGATCGGATCCATTTGTATTTGGCGAGGGCCAGAAGGAGCTGACGGGCTCGGACGTCTCCCTCGCAGCCCTGGAAGATGTTCCAGAGGCGTTTGTAGTCCCGCCGGGCGGGACATTTGAGTCCTTCGGGACATCTATGCCCCGGGGCAGCGGGGCATTTGGAGCTCAGCCTGTATCAGAGAGATACGTGGCCTTGGTTGGAGAGGGGGAATCCGGACCCCCGGGATCTCCGCTTGAGTTTTTGCTTTCGGTTTTGTACCGAAATCGCGCAGCGTCCTTCTTGTTAACTGTTTTGTGTGTCTTACTTATTGTCCTTGGTGTTTTCTTTGACTCTAAAATGGGGCAAACACTTACCACCCCCTTAAGTCTCACTTTAGGTCACTGGAGAGATTCTGAGTTTCTCCTAATAGATGTGGGGGTTTCTCCCTCACTCACTTCCCATGCTAATGGCTATAACTGGAACCAACTGGGGTTGGTCTAACTCGAGACAGAGACCATAAGGAATATTCCCAAGCAGCTGCCGAAACTCTCTTTGTTTCGGGGAAGTTTCCCTGTGTTCTCTGGCCCGACTTGGACTGCTTAACCCCTCCCCCCTTGCTGGTGGGAAAGCATGGCATCTGCTCCTCTGTTGGGGCAAAGAAATGACTAAACTGATGGTTAATTGTCTTTCTCAAAGTTCTAATGGGTAATTGCTGAAGTAGCTTTCAAAGTCTTTGGTAACCTGAAAGTTTTAAAGTTTTGCTTGGGTGACAAATGGAATTAAATTGTGGACATCTAGGTCTTAAAGGATAAAATGCTAAGTCATTAATTACTGGATGTAGGTTTGTGCTTTTGACTTCTTACTGCAAAGAAACTAAGAGTATTTAAATCTGTTGGTAAACGTGTTTTGCACTTAACTGTTTCATAAATTTGACATCTGAAGAATTCTGTTGTAACAGTTCACAGTTGGTTAATACTTAGTCTTAACTAGAGATTAAGGGGTTTCTAAGACTATCAAATTCTGCTTAGTGTAACTAAGACTGATGAAAATAAGGAAAACTCTATAAAAAAGTAGGTGATATGTAAAAAAAGATTTAAGAAATGGGAATACATTTTGTTGAAGGTTAGGGAAGGTAATTTTGTCCTCAATAAAATGGTTGTTTGAAAGAAAATGACTTGGGACAAAACCTAAATGCAAAGGAAAAATGTAAAAGGTTTGTGAAGGGAAATCTTCAAAAAAAGGAATTTTAGATATGGCCAGGACAGACTAAAAAAAGAAAAACAGCCTCCAAGGTGATTTAATACTCTCCTGACCTGCCTCCACATAGATTATACTTCCAAGTATAAGGGCCATTTGGCCTTGAGAGATTAAGAAAGCAGCCCAACCTTGAGAGACTGCGAAAACACCCGGTTGCCATCCTCCATTGCCTGTAACCATAGAAATTCACTCTAATCTGTAAAGAGTAAAAAGGGAGGGTATCCAACCTGTTTGAATCTGAAGAGTGCCTGACTGTGTAAATCTGTCTGTACGGCTTCACTGCTTCGGCTACGGAGTCTGAGTGGGCTGCACCCTGAGTCTCACAGGGCGTCATATGGCAGAACGGTCATCTACTCCACGGAGTAGCCTGGTCTGGGGTTTATTCGGACAGGCCTTAGCTAAAACGCTCCTAAGTTCCTGTGAGGGATGCGAGCAGGACAGCAGGGGAAAGATCCCCCTCCTTTGTCTGCGACATCATTCATGATGGAAAAAATAAACCCAAAAAACTCCTATCTTAAGACTGCACACTTAGAAATAAAATTAAAAAGGAAAAGACACTGGTATTAAAAAAAAAAAAAAAGCTGGTTTTCTTTGTTTAAAAGGACAAAGTTTTCTTAGATTAATTGATCAGATAAGAGAATGTAAATGGTTTTCTCTTTGCCAGCCCAGAAAACCCAGTTTCTATGTTTTGTTTTATCACGTGTTTAACATCCCTAATTATATTTAGGCATGTGCTTTAAAACTTTATAAGATTTTAGCAAATGTTGACAAGATTTAAGTTGTAAATCTCTTTAACTCAGGCTTTTCCTTGGTATGCGAAGTTGCTCATGAAATACTACTGAACCAATGATAAACCTTGGCTTACAATTGGGAAAATGCTGTAACTCTTCTAGAGATTCTACGCACTTCTAAAGTTTTAAGGTTTTGAGAGATCATCGCTTGATATTATAATTATGGAAATGTTACGTGTCACAGAAGTAACCTGATTTCCTTGCAGCTAAATTGTAAACTCCCGTCTCTTCAGCTCTAACCATATGCATTCCGAGTTTTTGTCATTTATAATTGTTTTAATTATCTTATTTTTAATGAGTTTTATCTTCAAGGAGATTCATATAAAGGACTTCCAGGATAAATACAGATATTTGATATATTTGAAAATCCTAAAACTGAAATGGGTAAGAATTCCCAAAACTAACTAAAGGTGCATTCACCAGAATTAGTAACATGGAACTAAATGAACTAAAAGATTATAGTGTTGTGTCTCTTAATGTTTTGTCTTACTTTAAACATTGCTGGTTCTTTCTAATGTTTGCTCTTCCAGACTAGGGATACTTCCTCCTAGTTATCAGTAACTCATAGAGATGTAAAAGTGCTCCTTTGTAAACGAGTCAAAGCATTCAACTTTTCTCTCTATCTGAACCCTCTGAAACCAAAAGGTCTCAGTTAAGTATTCTTTCTTCCATGGCAATCAGTCATTTGCATAAGTTCAATAAGAATCTGTTCTCTTTGTAACAGGACAGCATTGGAAACTGGTTATTTTACCAAGGCTTTGACTGGGATGTCATATTTGATAAGACTCAGATATGACCAGACAGTTTAAAGGAACTAAGGTTGACTTTATGAAACCTGGAGCCATAAAGCCCCTTGGGACTGTTGGCCTGATACCTTGCTTACAGAGTTCCCAGCAGCCTCACCAGGTGAGTAAAGAATGTCACTCCTTGGTAGGTGCAGTCTCAGAAGAGGAATTCGCCCAAATCGACAGGTATTGCAGGCACACCTGATGGCAAGTACAGGGCTTGGCTTCTGGCCCGGAGAGGCTACTAAAAGTTCAACCTAGAGATTCCTTATAAGAAGTTCCAGCAAAGCAGATTCTAAAAGATTTATTGATCACACTCACTGTTCTTGCTGAGCTTATGTAAATAATTAGGCCAAGTCTGTTAAAACTGGACTTGTTTCACAAGTGAATTAGGCCTGATTTGGCTATCTCTGTAAATGAGGGTTATTTTAGAGAGAAAAATTATGTTTTAGTAACACACCTTTATGGATGTTAAATTCTAGATTTGATTGTCTTTAAATGTTTGTTTACCTAAGCTAAACAATTTGAGGTAAACTTCAGAGAAGTTACACAATAGCTTCTTTAGTTGATCTTTTATTATTTTGTGGGGATATTAGCAGAACCCCGTGGCACATGATTAAACAACTGGAAAATGGAATTGATTCCCCTATAATTGTATAACTTAACTAACACCTTGTGTGTGGCTGGGATAATAAAATTGCCTAAAGGCCAGCCTACTGCACTCCATAGGATTAACTATGGACTTATAGAGATAATGGATGACCCCACTTTCTTTATGATTAGATCGGATGATGCATGGGGGCCTCCCCTTATCTCTTGACAAGTTTTCTCACTTGCCAGTGATCCTCCGTAATCAGGATATTGTTAAGGCTGGACCACTCAAAGGTCTTCTTATTGGTTTCATCCCTTAGTCATATTTATCCTAGAGGCCACCTCTGTTGAAGTGCAATTGCAAACAGATGCTTTAGCAAAACTTAAAACAGCCCCTAACTAATGAGTTCACATCAGGTCCAGATTTTTCTTAGAATTCAAAGGCCACCAAAGAATGATTAAGGCTGACTAATTAAATACTGGGCTATACTTACAGATATGCTGGATAAATGACAGTTTACTGATGACAATAGTTTTCATAAAAAAAAAAATAAGAAAAGCTAGGTATACTGTAGTGTTCACTAGCACTTTGCAATTGCCAAAGCCTAAGAATAAACATTAACATTGACTCCAAATATGCCTTCCTGGTACTACATGCCCATGGAGCTATTTGGAAGAAAAGGGGATTGCTGTCAATCCATAACTCCCCAATCAAATATGGGTCTAAGTTACAAGACCCTTCTTATGGCTATACTAAGGATGACGTATATCAGATCTGGGATACATATTTGTGGTTCACACCCACGATTGGACGGCTCAGTCAAAAGGCAGTTTTATGCTGGCAACAAAAGAATCATACGAGTGGTACTTGGGCAAATAACACACGATATCTGGGATAGCTATCATTAAAAATGTGTTCCCAAGTAATAGTACTCCAGGCCACTGACTGGTTTGCTACTGACTGGGCAAGGCGACCTGGCATTAGATGATCAGCTCCTTATGGAACCCACTGGATCTGTGGAACCAACCTGTGGCCCTGGCTTCCTCCAGGGTGGATAGGTCGCTGTACTTTAGGATTTGCCTGGATTCATGGGCGCGTTACTAAGACCATTACAACTCCAGCTAATCTCCCCAACTTGAAACAAAGGTGGATGCGATCTGTTTTTAAATGGTATGATCACTTAGCATCCATTTTTGTTCCATCTGCAGGACTAGAGGATGTCATGTGGTATGTAGAAGCCCTTAATAGATACACTACAAAAGCGCTCAATGATTCTCTAAATGGCATCTCCCTCCTTAATACCGAAGTCTCACAAATACGCAAGGCAGTCCTACAAAATAGGATGGCCCTAGATGTCCTGACAGCAGCACAGGGTGGCACTTGTGCAATTATCAAGACAGAATGTTGTGTGTACATCCCAGACTATCACAAAAATGTCACAGGACTAATAAAAGATAGGATGCTCTTCAATATCCTTCTCTCTCTCTCAGTAATTGGTTAGCTTAATGGTTTGGAGAAGTTCTATGGCCAAATCTTCTTTTTGGGCTTCTCATTCTTATTGCCTTATTAACCTTAATATGTTGCTTTGTTCGATGTTTCTCTACTTGGTGCCGAGACTCCATTGCTGCAATGACTTCACCACGACAGATGATCCTTACCACGCGCAAGGATACTTCTTCACTGTCCGCGCTGGATTCAGCTGCCTCCACCTTTCGTAACTCCCCTATACATTCCTCCACTGATCAATGTTGACCTGAGTAGGTAGGGACAGCTCTACGCCCCTATTCAGCAGGAAGAAGTTACAAAAGATAAGACCTTCCACCTTCAACCACCTTAAAGATTTAAGGGTCAAAATTGTTCAGGAGGCTGGCTGAAGAGGGAGCAGGGGCTGGCGCCTTGCACCCCCTTCTCCACCCCTCCCCTTGGTAATATGTATGACATTTCACAGGCACCCCTGACTGCCCTGAAAAAAGAACAAATGTTTATATTGCAGAGATCACAGTCTTGTAAGGCAGGAGTCTCCCTTTGTTTGCAAATGTCCTTAAGATTTACAACAAAGAAGTTACCTTATCAATAGCCCAATTTCCAAAGACACATAACTCAGTTCCTCAAGCCCATCTGCAAGCCCTGCAGCTAGTACACCCTAACATCTGCAAGCTAGCAATGGGAACTCCAGCCAATTAGGACGTAGAAAATTACTTTGACCTACAAAAGCCGCCTTCACAACCATCCCCCCCGGGGGCGACTCGGGTTAAATCCTTGGGGAAGCTATGGGGACTGAAGTCAACAAAGTATGTTAAGAACACTTACCTTCTATGTATGCCCCGGGTTTCACAGACCCAGAGAGTGGACCTACTGTAGTGGGACATCCCACTTTTATTGTCGCTATTGGGGCTGCGAAACCACTGGTGACACAGCAATATCAGCTAATTCGACAAGACCAGATCCCAAACTGACCTGGTACAGGACCAGAGCGAATGGATATAAGATTCTATCCATAAAAAAAAAAGGGGGGGGGGGAATGAAAGACTCCGCATATAGACACCCCCCCCAGCCATTGATTAACGAACTGCTTCTTGGCTTTTCTGTAATCGTTTGGCTTCGCCCTTCCCCTGTTAGACCCTTCCCCAAGTTAATTGTTTAACCGCTCTCTTGCCTTTCTGTAACCGCTTGGCTTTTAGGGGGTGATACTGGTCTCCTGTTTAAACAGGATACCTTATGTGCATAGTCATGTAGGCAAGGGGGGTCGCCTAAGTATGTGGACCTAGTCACGTAGGCAGGATGTTTCTCTGCTAAGTAATAAGGTCCACTCCCCCTCCTCACTCCCCCTCCCCACCTTTCTCTTCGCGCGCCGGGGTCCTTCAAAGCCAATCTACAAACACCGAGTATGCCTTACATTCAAACCAGCCAATAAGAACCTTGTAACTATGTTTCTGCTTCTGTACGTATGCGCTCGCTTCCCCAAACCCCATAAAAAGGCCCTAAACAAAGGGCTGGCGCGCGAGTCTTCCTAAGACTTGATCGCCCGCAGGTACCTGTTGACACAACTCAATAAACCTCGTGCTGTTTGCATCTGATCAGTGGACTCGGCTTGGTTTTTGGGTCCGGGGGTCTCCTCCTGAGAAGGGGTCCATTCCGGGGTGCTTGGAGCCCCGGGGGGGATCTTTCACTAAAATCCACCTATCCCTCCATATTGGCCCAAAGGCTCTCCACCAATTTCTTCAGCCATTGTTCTACCATCCTTCCTTATCTAAAATAATTGGAAGTTGTTCACAGGGCTTGCAAAACCTGTTCCTCCGTGAATTCACAAGGATGAATCCGCAGACCAGGGCCTAACCATCAGCTCCGAGGTCATCAGCCAGGGGAAGACTGGCAACTGGACTTCACTCACATGCCTCGCCATAAAACCTATCGCCACCTATTAACCTTGGTTGATACATTCACAGGCTGGATGGAACCAGCGGACATGGTGTCTCCAATACTCATCGAGCACATCATCCCGAGGTTCGGATTGCCCCGGACCCTCCAGTTGGACAACGGACCCGCCTTCATCTCCAGTGTAACCCAACAGGTAGCTGAGAGCCTCAACATAACCTGGACACTTCACATCCCGTACCACCCGCAGTCATCGGTAAGGTAGAAAAGGCCGACAGGCTGCTCAAAGCCCAACTCACCAAACCTACCCTAGAAACCCTTTCTTTCCTGGCCTACACTTCTGCCTAGGGCTCTCACCAGACTCCTGGCTACGCCCTGCGGGCCTTTGGGCTTAAGCCCATTTGAATTCCTACACGGCTGGCCCTTTCTAATAAATCATAGCCTTCCGGCCATTTCCCCGCCTCTTTTATCCTATCTACCTTACCTCACTCTACATTGTAGGGATACCCCTCCCTGTTGACTGGCCACTCCCCAACTTCAGGGCCACAAATAATACGGTCCATATTGGCCCTATCGGGGAATCATACCTATTATTAATGTGTCCTCCCCCCTTACCACAGCAGCTGCCATATCAATAACTCCTCCCTCCTGTACTGTACTTCCTCAGGAATATTTCTCTCGTGCCCTCAGGGAACCTATCGCTGCCTGACCACTAATGACTCCCTGGGCTGTATATTCATTCTACTATCTTCTTCTACCACCATCTACTCTGAATCCCAGTTGCTATCCATCCTATTCCCCCAACACCGTGCAGGAAGGGCTGCCTTCCTCCCATTCGTAACGGCAGGAGTAGCCACAAGGGTGGCAACTGGAACAGCGGGGATAGGGACTTCCATAGACTTTCTTGACCAACTCTCCCAAGCCCTGAATGATGACACGGAATGGGTTGCTGACTCCCTCACAGTCCTACAGATGCAAATCACCAGCCTGGCAGCCTTAGCGCTACAGAACAGACGGGCCTTAGACCTTCTGACCGCCGAAAAAGGGGGGACCTGCCTATTCTTAAATGAAGAATGTTGTTACTTTGTTAACCAATCAGGTATAGTTCCCTCCAGGATCAAAGAACTCAGGGATCGGATCCAAGCACGGCAGCAAGACATGTCCTCCTGGGGCCTGGACCCCTACAACTGGGTAACCTGGCTCCTCCCTCTGGTGGGACCTGTATGCATAATCCTCCTCCTAATCTCAGTTGCTCCCTGTCTTTTCCGATACTTGCAGGGCAGCTTACAAGAACTTGCCCGAGTGTTTCTCAATCAAGTCCTCCTCCAGCCCTACTCTGGCCTGCGCACTTCCGACTACCCCTATGACGACGCCCCCTGTCAGCAGGAAGTAGCCAGAACCCAGTCGACGCCCCTGACACCATTATATTAAGCAAAAGGTCGGAATGTTGGGCTGGCAGGAAGGGCTACTAAAGATGGCGAAAAGTTCCCGCCACAGAACCTGAGCTCGGACAGGAGAACAAAGGCCCAAGCAGGAATCTGAGACCCCCGCCCCGGGCTCCTGTGGACCAATGGGATCCCGATGAGCAAGCGAGATATCCAAATAAGGGAAACTTCCAAAAGACCCCTGAGCTTCCTTCAAGACCCCTTAAAAGCCCCCTCCTCCCTCCCTTGGGCGCGACTTCTGCCACTCTGCTTTCCAGAGTCGCGGAACCTCGCCCGAGGGTGCCCACCTCCTCCCGGTGCATCTTTCTCGGCTCCCCTTCTCCTGAGCCCTGAAACTTCGCTGGAGAGCGTTTTTAATAAATCTTGCACCCACTTTGCCTGGTGTTGTGTTTATCTCGCCGGAAAAAACTTTACACAGATCAATACCTACTTTTACATCATGCTATGAATGAAGATCTTAGGGCCTTAGAGCAATCCGTACGAGCCCTCAAGGAATCCCTAACCTCCTTGTCAGAGGTGGTGTTACAAAACAGAAGAGGCTTAGACTTAATTGTTCCTTAAGGAGTGTGGCCTATGTGCTGCTCTCAAAGAAGAATGCTGTTTTTTTTGCCGACCAGACTGGAGTAGTAACAGAAACTTTAGACAAATTAAAGGAAAGGCTAGATAAGCGTAAAAGAGACTTTGAATCCCAACAGTCTTGGTATTGTAAGACCCGCGGATCCCCTTACCCAAGAATTCAACACTGCCACAGGATGCAATCAGCAAGAGGTTCTTTATTGTAGCCCAGGCGCCTGCGGGTGGTCAGCAGCTCCTGATAGCTGAGCACCCCAGGCTGGGGTGGTGCAGGATTTTTATGGACAGATTCAAACAAGTTTTGGATGGGGCAGAGCTGATTGGCTTACAATCTGAACATTTAGAAAAGGCATACTTGGTGTTTGCGGATTGGCTTTGGAGGACCCCCGCGAGCGAAGAAAAAGGCGGGGAGGGGGAGTGACGAGGGGGAGTTGGACCTTATTACTCAGCAGAGAAACATCCTGCCTACGTGACTAGGCCCACGTACCTAGGCGACCCCCTTGCCTACGTGACTATGCGCATAAGGTATCCTGTTTAAACAGGAGACCAGTATCACCCCCTAAAAGCCAAGCGGTTACAGAAAGACAAGAGAGCGGTTAAACAATTAACTGGGGGAAGGGCGAGCGATTACAGAAAAGCCAAGAAGCAGTTAGTTAATCAATGGCTGGGGGTGGGGGTGTCTATATGAGGAGTCTTTCAGTATGAAGGAATTTGGAATCGTTCACCCTGGTTTACTTCCCTAATAACCTCCTTAATAGGACCCTTAATACTCTTGATGTCAATTCTAACCTTCGGGCCATGCATCATTAACAGGTTAACCCAATTCATAAAAGATAGACTGTCACTTGTCCAAGCCATGGTATTAACCCAACAATATCATGCTGTAGGACAGTGAGATACTAGTCCCCCATAAAGTAAAAGATTTTACCCGGGCCACAAAGAAAATGGGGGAATGAAAGGACCTCTTCCCCCTTCCCCTTGCTAAAACAACCCTCCTTTGCTTTAACGGCCCTATGGCTAAAAAAAGGCAACAACATGTTGCAAAAGCGATAAGTAAACTTGCAAAAGATATGCTGGGAGACCAGCCTCCTAGCCACGTTCGCCTAGTCACGTAGGCAGGATGCTTCTCTGCTGAGTAATGAAGACCTTGTATCCCCCTCCCGCGCGCGCCAAGTATGCCTTTACATTCAAACCAGCCAATGAGAACCTTGGAACTATGCTTCTGCTTCTGTACGAATGCTTCCGCTTCCCGAAACCCCATAAAAAGGCCCTGAACAAAGGGCTGGCGTGCGAGTCCTCTTAAGACTTGATCGCCCGCAGGTACCTGTGACTACTCTATAAACCTCGTGCTGTTTGCATCTGATCTGTGGTCTCAGCTCGGTTTTTGGGTCCCGGGGTCTCCTCCTGAGGAGAGGTCCATTCCGGGGTGCTTAAACCCGGGGGGGATCTTTCAAGGCCCCCACCAGAGCCTGCTTTGCTTGCAGTTCAGGAGTCGTCAAGGAATTGACTAACCTCCAAAGAAAAGGGGGGAAATGTTATGGTTGATATAATGTTAAAACCTGTTTAACTAGTAGGGCCTGCTTGGCCAGAGCGACTCCATATTGCCTAGGTAGCCATGGTGTTGTTTATACCCACAGATTTCATTCCAGAATAAGCGCCCCAGTACTTCCTGGTATCGGTTCCAGGTATGATTCCGGGCGTAAGCGCCCTAAAAATAGAAGCCACGTACTTTGAGGTCTGCGGTTCTGCTCTATAAAGCCAGCCTGTGGGATCGGGACGGGGTCGCTCTCTTCGGAGGCGGCCCTGACCGGTCAGTCTGACTTCTAATGCCTGACATAGAGCAAAGTTTTGCATAACTTTCACTCCATCTCAGTCTCGTTCCTTAGATAACGGACGCCAACACTTTCTCCCCTTCAAGCAGGGGAGCACCTCCCAGTCTGTCGGAATCACAAAGAAACGGAAAAACAAAAAACAAACCAGAACAAAAAAGAACTCCTTCCTTAAAAGTTTTAGGAGCACAAAGGGCACACGGAGACCAACAGTGTCCCCCAGGCCTGGAAAGAGCCAAAGGCTATCAGAGACAATGAATCTCTCCTTGAGGCACGGAAAGTACGCAAAGGCCCGCGGTCCGTCCCCAGGTCCCAGCCCCAGGCCCCCTGCAGGGCGCACCGGCTCTCAGAGGAGGCCCTTCGCCCCCTCCCCGCTCCCAACAGCGACCTCCGCGGCGGGATCCTGTCCGCGGCTCCGCCCCCGGCCCCCAGGCAAGCCCTGGCTCCGTCACCCGGGACGCAGGAACACGTTCGAACTGCTCTGGGCCACCCCACGCCGCCTCCGCGGGGACTGGGTGTCCGGAGCCGACAGGCGGTCCGAGCCGGGTCCCCAGCCGGAAGCGAGGGGCCGGGACGGCGAAGCCAAAACCACACTCGCACCGCCTGTGCTGCCGGCGGGACACAGGGGCACCGGGGGTCACCGCCTCTGCAGAAGGATTTCAGCAAAACGTCCCCAAATCACGCAGTGAACTGCAGCGCGTCTGTCACGGTCTCGGCAAAGAGGCGGCTTAGACACACGCCCACGGGTGTCCGCCCCGAACACGGACCGAACCGTGGCCGGATGCGCGGCCGCGGCCCGACGGGCACCGCTCGGCGCGCCCCGTGCCCGTTCCGACGGACCCGCCGGAGCCCCGGGCCCCTACATGCAGCCGAAGTCCCTCAGAACCCCTAACGGTACCACGGCGCGGCAGCCCGCTCCGGTCCCGCGTCCTCTCGGCGGCTGCACACCCTTCGTCGGGCCCGTCGTCCCCGAAGTGACCGGACCGAGAAGCGCAGGCTCCGCAGCAAGCGAAACCCACCGCGGCCGTCCGGGGCGGCTCAGCCCCGCGCGCGCTCGTCCCGGCCGAGTGAGAGACCCCCACCCCCACCCCCACCCCGGGGGAGCGCACGGAAGTCCCGCCCGGAGGGGTCCTCTGCGCGCCCGCTGCCCGGTCGGCGCCCCCCGTCCCCCCGCGGGGCCCCACAGCGTCCGGAGCCCCAGGCCTGCCCGCCCCGCGCCGGCCTCGCTCCGGCTCCACCCGCCCAGCACGCAGGTGCGGCCCGACCGGGAGGGGAGCGCCCCGCCGCGGCCGCTCCTGCTTCGCTGTGGCCGGCGGGACCCACGCTGCGGGCCCCGCGCTCACCATCTCGGCGTCCCGCTGCGGAAGCCCCCGGCGTCCGTTCTGCCCCGCAGACCCACACGTGCGCCGCTCCACGCCGGTGAGCACCGCCCGCTGCCCCCCGGAGCCACACCTACCAGGACCTCCCTCAGGCCTCATTGGGCGGGTTACAGGCCCCGCGCTCCGATTGGGCGATACTTCCGGCCCTGCGACCTGATTGCACGAGGATTCGGAGTTACCGCCCCCCAACTCTGAATGGACATTCCTCCGGGACGCGAGCTCGTCACGCCGTGATAGGACAGCCTGCGGCCCTTTTCCTTCTGATTGGGCGGCACTCCAAGCACCGCCCCTGGGATCCAAGACCCCGCAGCGCTCCCAGGCCCCGCCTTCCGCATCCTGACTGACAGGCCGGCGCTCCACACGTGTCTCACCTGCCTGCCGGAAGTCGGTTACCAACCCGGCTGACGCCCGCCCGCCGACCCGCCTGCGCCCTCCTTTCGCCCCCGGAATCCGACACAGTCTCCCCGCGGAGCCTCCCCGTGCGGCGCCCGATCGGGACGCGGCGGAACGGAGCTGTCCGTGGTCACCGCTTGGGCGAGGGGATGGAGCCCCTGTCCCGCGTGCTGGAGCGCAGCCCGGGAGCCGGTGCGATCACGGGGGGGGGAGGGGAGGAGGGTCAGGCCTCCGGGGTCTCGCCGGGGCCCGTTTCCCCGCGTCTGGATTCCAGCCCGGCGGGGAAGGGGCATCTCGTGGTGGTTTTGGCTCGCGTCGCGGTCGATCGTGACGCCGAGCATCATCCCGTGCGTTAGCGGAAGCTGTAATGTCGGTGGGGTCGGCGCGCCTTCAGCCAGGCCGTGTGGGGTCTTGCTCTCCGATCCAAGGACTGTTTGTGGATTCCGGTGAACAGTATCTCACCGTCTCTGTGATTTACAAACATGTTCCCCCCTTCTCTGGGTGTCTTATCCCTCCCAGGTAATGTCCTTGGATGGACAACGGATTCATTCTACTGTCACTCGTGACAGGCAGACGTCAGGCCACCTCCTATCCGGTGGGCGGGCGACCTCCTTACCAACTCCTGTCCTTGCTGCGCGCTCAGAGACTGGGTAGGTGGCCTTGCTGCCAGTGGGGAGAAGGACCTGGGTTCAGTTAGGATGCCAGAGGGGCAGGGCCCTGGGAGGGCAGGCCTCAGGTCTCTCACCAAGAGGGTTCTTGCCTTTGTGCAAGAAATTCAAGGGCAAGGGCCCCAGGGTGGCTCAGTTGTTAAGCGTCTGCCTTCCGCTCAGGTCATGATCCCGGTGTTCTGGGATTGAGCCCCGCATCAAGCCCCTTGCACCCTGCAAGCCTGCTTCTCCCTTTCCCCCTCCCCATGCTTGTGTTCCCTCTCTAACACTCTGTCAAATAAAAAAATAAAATCTTTTTTAAAAAATTCAAAGGCTACCTGTACCCCGGGGGATAAAAATATATTATATAGTTTATAAAAAATAAAGAAATTTAAAAAAAATTCAAAGGCAAGCAATTTAGAGAAAGGGACAAGGATTTACCAAGTATACAGGTGAGAAAGGAGATGGTCTCTCCACGCAGGGGGGAAAGGGGACTCCCTTAGCCTCTAACCAAAGGCTTTATAAGTGTTGTTTTTTGTTTGTTTGTTTGTTTTTAAGATACATTTATTTACTGAGGGAAAGGGCAGAAAGAGAGGGAGAGAGACTCTCAAGCGGATTCCCCGGTGATTGCAGAGGCCTACATGGGGCTCCATCCCAAGACCCTGAGACCATGACCTGAGGCACCCAGGTTCCCTTGTTTTGTTTTGTTTCAATGAGGTAACCCTACAGGGAGGAGCTTCCCCTTTTACTTTGGGTTCATCATTTACATTGAGGTGAGTTTTTCCTTTGTCTTAGAGTTGGGGACAAACCTACAAGGAACGACTTGGAGCATTTGCAGGCTTTCTGGCTTTCACTGCTGTAGCCAGTGGGGTCCGGTCCTTCTCCTTGACTCCAATCTTGTGACTCTTTTCATGACCTGATGACTTTTATATTAAGGGTTAGCCTTAAACCAAAATGGCTTTACGTTGGTCAACTTGTCTTCTGGGTGTCCCTCCCTTACCTCTTGCTCAGGTACAGCGGGTCCTACCAAGACCGCCCCGCCCCCCCACCAAACCATGGCTGCAGAGCTGGTGGCCCTCTGGTCCCTCGGATGCCATCTGGCCAAGGATTAGGGTGTGGCCCCATGGGGAAAGTGGGGACCTGATTGGATACTGGGACCCCAACCCCACAGCCAAGGGTGGGAGCTGGGTTGGGGGCCCCTAAAGGTATTGGGAGACCAAGTATACAACCCATAAGGGTGGGAACCAGCCCCTCCCAGGCAACCCCTACGCCCCCCGCCTCACCATGCACTCACCGTCTCACTGCCTTCCCCCAGGAGGACCCCAAGGGCAGGTGCACATGAAGGCGAGACCCTCCCAAAGCCAGACAGGAGCCTGGGAGCGCTCCCTCTTGGATGGTGCCTGGGCCCCTGCACCCTGACGGATCTGCTCTCCCCTGCCAGAACCTGTGACCCGGCAGAGCTTCGCACCGCAACCTCACATCTCCTGATGGGGTGGCCATCGAGCACTGGAGCTGGGTCCCTCCTCCCAGACTGGGATCTCCTGACTCAGTTTCCCCACGGAGCTTCCCCTTGTCCAGAGCTGGGAGAGAGGGGACAGGTCTGAACGGGACGGGAGGGCCTGGGGACTTCACGTGTTGGGAGTCAGTGTGGGAATGAGGTCTTCATGGCTCCGTGTCCTTCCTCTAAGAACAGAGACACTCAGCGGTGACGTCACCACATGCAAGGCAGGGCCCGGCTGCTTTGACTTGTGACCTTTGATATACTGAGGCCTGGCCCTGCCCCCTGCACCTCTGGAGCTTGACCAAGTGTTCCCTGCAACCCATTTCTTACCACACAGTTCTCAGGCTCTCTCCACACAGGAGTCCTGAAGTTTGGGTCCCCTCCAACACCGAGGAAACACTGGGACTGGGACCCAGCGCCGGGCCTGTGAGGTAGGAAAGATGTTAGGTTTCGAAGCCGACAGCCAAGAAAGAATTCTTGAGATGTCTTTGGTGCAAAAAGGTGGTTTTATTCAAGTACAGGGAACAGGACCCTTGGGCAGAAGGAGCTGAACTGGAGCCATGAGGAGTGGCCCATTACATCCATGCAAGTTGGTCCGGTGTTAGGGAGAGCGTATGTCTGGAAGGAATTCTGGAAGCAAGGTTTCCAGAATCTAGAGGGTGTAGCTGTTGTTGGGAAAGGTCCCTCATTACCGTTTTATAAACCCTGAGTCATGAAACCCTTCAAATGTGTATCAGTGGGCTGGTCGGTCGTATGCTTGTGGGATGAATGCCAACATGTATCTTGGGGAATAGAAAGAAAGGAAGTTTCCAAAGGAATTTTTATACCTTAAAGTAGACTTACAGGACCCTGGGGGGTCAGGCTAGGATTGCCTTCTGCCCTTAGCATAGTATCAACATCAAAGCCGTTGAGTCCCTAGAGGAATGTCACTCTGCTTGTTTAAGGGACCTGTCATCGGGCTGTAAGTAGTAAGGAAATGTAATGATTTCTCTTCCGCCTTTGTTTCCCACATCAGTCCGTTTCTCCCGAAAATGAGAACACCTTGACCACAGGAGGCCCTGTCCAGTCCAGCCACGCTGGCCCTGTACTCCTCTGGGCGCCCCCATCAGTCCGACTTCCCCTTCTACGTGGAAGAGAAAAGCCCCTTACTGTCTGATTTGAGATGTTTGTACCTCTTGGATCGGTTTATTGTCACTCGAGTCAAGTTTCTCCTTATACCAAATCCAGATCTGTTCGCTATTAGACAGACATGCATTTACCTCGGGAACCCACTGCCTCTGGAGAGCTTGGTGCCCCTGGGAGTTGGGACTATTTAAGAAGCAAAATTCGGGGCGCCTGGGTGGCTCAGTGGGTTACACATCTGCCTTCAGCTCAGGTCCTGGGATCGAGCCCCACAACAGGCTCCTTGCTCGGCGGGGAGCCTGCTTGTCCTTCTGCCTGCCGCTCCCCCTGCTTGTGCTCCATCACTCTCTCGGACAAATAAATAAGTAAAATCTTTTAACAAGCCGGGGTCGGGGGGTGAGGCGAATGGGTCTTGGCAGGTCACCTTCCTTTCTGGGATGGCAGGGATCTACCAGCTGGATAAGAGCAGCTCATTCCTGACGGTTGGGTTTATGATTCCATTTCTGGGAGAGGCCAAAATGGCAATGAAGTCGTGGTTTGGGGACCGGGCACGGAGTGAGTGACTCCATTCTGGTCTTGTCTTAGTTTTAGCAGCACCCAGGCCCGGGAGCAGGAAGTCTTTGGACAACCGCTGTCATGAGATGTACTTAAAACTTTCAAGTGGACACTATATACTGGAAAGAAATGTATTTCAGATCGCTTTTTGAGCGTGTCCCTAAAAGAGTTTTAAGTAGAAAGGGTATGCTCTCCCTGTTAGGTGGGCTGCCCCCAAGGGGCAAAGAATGGTCCAGAGAGGAGAGAAACACGGAAGAGTTGATTCATTCTGCAAGGGAGGACAGGGGCCCGACAGCTCAAGAAACGTCGGCCCGAGTTCCTGTCCACCCGGGCCAGGCCCTTCCTGCGTGTGACGGGCCTGCAGCTGTGTCCATGCGGGGGGTGGCGGGTACGGAGGGGGGTCCCAGGGCAGAGCAGGAGGCAGCGGTTTCCCCGGGGCTTTGTCCAGGGCTCCTCTGGGCAGCAGGTGTGCTCACGTTAGAGAAGAGTATGTTGTGTAGTTGGGGTCTACTCCCTGAGAATGGTGGGCACCGTGACCTAGGAAAACAGAGTTAGGGACGTGGCAGACCCCCGACAGTCTGGCCTGTAAGCACGGCTAGGGGGGCAGAGGGGACTTGAACTGGATTCCTTTCCCAGCGCCTTCACCACATGTGGTGACATCGCTGGTGATGTGTTTCTTCTTAAACAAAGATGTTGGGGGAATCATCATAAAGACATGACCTTAAAAAAAAAAAAAGACATGACTTCCAGGGGTGCCTGGGGGCTCAGTGGTTAAGCTTCTGCTTTCGGCTCATGTCATGATCTCGGGGTCCTGGGACCTTGGGTCTCCCTGCTCAGTGGGGAGTACGCTTCTCACTCTCCCTTTGCCCCTCTCCACTGCTTTGGCACTCTCTCTCTCCCTCTCTCTCTCTCAAATAAATAAGGAAAATCTTAAAAGAGAAAATGTAAAAACAAAAGACATGACCTCCAGATGTCCCAAGACCTTGACGCAGACGCCCAGAGCCTCATCCCCTTCCCCTGTCCTTGCCGTGTGGGCTGTGCTTGCCTTCTGGGCTCCCAGAGGCTGTCCAGAGGGCACAGCCTTGCCTGGGTGACGCGGCATGGAGACTGAGCACAGTTAAGGCGTCTCTATAAAGAGCTGGTGGGTGGGCGAGGGGACCCCCTCACCTTGCTGCAGCCCCACAGACGCCTTTCTCGTAAGTTCCCTTTACTTTGGGAAGCAGCTGTCTACCAAGCTGGGAGGACCCGCCTTTCTTGGGGTCTCTGCCCCGCGACTACGGGGGGGGGGGGGGGGGAGGGGCTGGTTTCAGATTACAGCCAGGAAGCTCCCAACCGGGCTCCAGAACAACAAGCGCAGTGAACTGGAGGCCTCCCTCTGGGGCTGATCCCTGACCGGCCCCCGCCCTGCAGGACACCCGGCCCTCCTGTCTCTGCCCGGCTGGCCCAAGGGCCCCTCCGCTCTGGACATAGGGTCACTCCATGGGGAACCGGATTCTGAAATTCCTGTGCCCACGGAGTAAGGCTTCCTGAACCCAGGTGGACCACTACCCCTCTCCCAAACCTGTTTTCGGCTCTTTTCGGATATACAGACTCAAGTGGAAGTGCGGGGCTGTGGGATGCAAACCTGCCTCCATAGTGCGCGGAGGGTGCTGTGACGGATGTCCCACTCAGAAATGTAGTAGATACTTCGTTTAGTTTCATAAAAGTGGGTAACGTCCTTTAGACTGGGCCGCCACATCCGTGAATGGACGCAGGCTGGCGTCAGTGTCCGGGCAGTGAGGACAGAAGCAGAACAACGTTCGCTCGCAGCCCAGAAGCCTGCCCCGTATATAGCCCACGTCGTTCCGGTAAGGATCCAACACGAGCTCGTTGCTACACTTTTAAAGGGTCTCCTGATGACCTGTGCATCTCCAACTGACCCCTAAGCTCCACAGTTAACATCCAACTGAGTGATAAGCACCAGCAAAATCTTACGAAAGCAGTTTTAGGAGTAGAAATTCCAAGAAGGCATTCAGGATCTGAGACTCCCTGCACGTCCCCTCCCCCTCCACTAAGCCGACAACCAGCAGCTTCCCGCAGCTGAGGCAGCGCTTTCTGCCCACGGATCCTGTCCCTGTGCTAATATGAAAGCTCCTTTAGCACCAAACATTCCTTAAGAATTCTTTCTCTTTTTAAAAAGATTTTATTTATTTATTTATTTGACAGACAGAGAGAGAGAGATCATAAGCAAGCAGAGCAGCAGGTGAGGGTTGGGGGGGGGGGAAGCAGGCGCCCCGCCAAGCAGAGAGCCTGATGCGGGGCTCGATCCCAGGACCCTGAGACCATGACCTGAGCTGAAGGCAGAGGCTTAACCCACTGAGCCACCCAGATGCCTCTCAAGAATTCTTTCTTGACCGTTGGCTCACGGCCCCACATCATTCTGGCACGTGACGTGGGGCTTGTGCTCTCAGTGGCTTCGAGCCTGGTGCACACTTGGTGAGTTGCTCCCTCTTTTCTTTTACTTTCCTTCCGGGGGCTCTTCAGAGAGTAGGGTCTCACGGAAACATGCAGTCCTCTATGGGGAGCAGAAAGGCCACCTTCGGGCTGGGGTTAGTACCCTGCCTGGGAATGAGAAGACCCAGAAACTTGATGCCTTCTCTGTGTTCCTCCTGTCCTCATACAGAGCTGTCTGTCTGGAGCACAGGACAGCCACCTAAGCCACGCGGACACCTCCAATCTTAAGACTCCCACGGAAGGAGGCTTCCTCATTGGGCTCCTGTGATGCCCCGCACGTCTCGGGTCTAGCCGCTTCTGGCCATGGGGCCTCCCCTGAGAGGCAGCCGAAACCAGCACTGGACTGAACTGAACCCCCAGTGCGGGCGGCTTCCTAGGGAAGACGGCTGTCAGGACGACCCGAGTCGGAACACTGCGTAGACCGCGATGGTCTCCTTCCTGTTTTTCATCAGTGCCCGCTACTGACTACTTAATGCCAACACTGGGTAATTTCCCCTTGTAGAACTTTTCTGGTTTTTTCCTTGGGTTCAAAATGGCAGGTTCTTGGTGGCCGGGTTTTTCCGTCTGTCCGCCGGCCCCCGTGGTGTAGCGCAGAATGCGGTGGAGAAGCAGAGAGACGCCTCGGGTCCGTCTGTGAGCAGGACGCCCTGGGCGTGTCTGGCCCGGGAGGCCACGGGAACTCGGGGGGCCTCTTGATAACGGACCTTCTCTCAGTCCCCACAGAGCGCCCTTGGGACGCCTTTTAGCCCGCTGGAAACGCTCGCATGGCAAGGGCTGGTCTCCGTAACACTGCAGGGCCCCACGAGCAGACGCTCGGCTGTCTGAGCGGAGGAGCTTGGCTCGGGGGATGCTTTTACTC
Organism: Neogale vison; assembly: GCF_020171115.1. NCBI lineage: Eukaryota > Metazoa > Chordata > Mammalia > Carnivora > Mustelidae > Neogale > Neogale vison. The sequence goes on from NC_058096.1 coordinate 222,645,438, forward strand.
GGCCCTCTGGGCTTTTGGGCGCCTCACCTCTTCCGCCCCTCCGGCCCCTCCGGCTGGGACGCCACCCGGGTACAGCCCGCAGGACTGGCTCCACACCAGGCTGGGCCTCCTACCCCTTCCCTCGCCTTCGAGAAGCCTAGGGCACCCCTTCCTGGGCTCACGTTCCCCAAATTCAGCTTTCCCCACTGGGGCCGCAGGTAAAAACGGACAATGGGGAGCACACTGATGGACACCGAGTTAAGTTTCTTAGTTTAAGGTACACATGTCTGTAGAGTCCTTGGTATTAGACAGAAAACTCACTCTACCAAGGTTTACTAACACTCCCATAGGCTCACATCACCTCTGCTGTGATTAGTCAGCGGAAAGATGACTCGAAAGCATGGGCAATTTCGTCCATCACATAAAGTTCTCATGGGTGACTGTTAAAGTAGATTTCAAAGTCTTTGTTAACCTGAAACCTTGAAGTTTTGCCACATTAGACGTCAAATTGGGTTAAATTGACTGGATATCGGCCTTTTCCAAATAAGATAAAATACTAAAGCACTGATTATTTGAATGCAGGTTTGTATTTGGCTTCTTATCATAGAGAACCCGAGTGTACTCGGGTCTGTAAGTAAATACGCTTTGTGCTTGACTGAAAGGTTGTACTATGGAAAACGTATGTTTTTTTTTTTCCTTAAAGATTTTATTTATTTATTTGACAGAGAGAGATCACAAGTAGGCAGAGAGGCAGGCAGAGAGAGAGAGTGGAGGAAGCAGGCTCCCTGCTGAGCAGAGAGCCCGACGCGGGGCTCAATCCCAGGGCCCTAGGATCATGACCTGAGCCGAAGGCAGACGCCTTAACCCACTGAGCCACTCAGGTACCCCGGAACACGTATGTTTTTATGAGACTGACGCACTGCCTACTGCGCTAAGAAGGCACTAAAGTGTATGTTTCTAGAAATTAGGAAGTGTGTTTATAAATTTGCCATCTGAAGAATTCTGGTTTAACCCACTGCTCACAACTGGTTAGTTTTCACCAGAACTAAGGTTTCCAAGAGTTAAAGTTCTAATACATGTAATTAAGCCTGGTGGAAATGATGAGGAAAACAATGCTGGACGTAGGAAAGCAGATGTGTAGGAAAGGTATAGGAAACCGGAATCCATTTTATTGAGGGAAAAAGAAAGTAACTTGGTCCTAAAATGAGACTGGTTGTTTGGAGAGAAAATGCATAGGACAAAATCCAATTGAAAAAGAAAGCTGTAGCAGGTTTGTGAAGGGAAAGCTTTGGAAAAGAATTGTAAATAAAGAAGATGTGGTCCGTATATACAATGGAATATTAGGCCTCCATCAGAAAGGCCGAACACCCAACTTTTGCATCCGCATGGACGGGCCTGGAGGAGACGATGCTCGGTGAGAGAAGTCAGGCAGAGAGAGTCAATGATCCTATGGTTTCACTCACTTGTGGAGCACAGGGAATAGCATGGAGGACAGAAGGAAGGGAAAAATGAGGGGGGGAATCGGTGGGGGGGACGAACCATGAGAGACTGTGGATTCCAAGAAACAAACTGAGGGTTTTAGCAAGGAGGGGGTGGGGGGTTGGGTGAGCCTGGTGGGGGGTACTAAGGAGGGCGCGGTTTGCACGGAGTGCTCGGTGTTCTATGTAAACAACGAACCTTGGGACACCGCATCAAAAACTAACGATGAGCCGGATGGTGACGAATGCAACATAATAAGAAATAAAAACAACAAAAAAAGAATTTTATGTGTGGTCAGGACTAAGGTTGAAATGATGGATACTAAAAGTACACTGCTCTAGGGACGCCTGCGTGGCTCGGTGGGTTAAGCAACTGCCTTCTGCTCGGGTCCTGATCCCGGGTCCTGGGATTGAATCTCACATCAGGATCGTCTCCCTGCAGCTCCCCTGCTTGTGTGCTCTCCCTCTCTCTCTCTGACAAGTAAATAAAATCCTTTTAAAAAAAAGAATGAAAATTAGTAACATAGGACTGAATGAAATGAGGAAGATGATAAAATATTCCTTTGTGAATAAATTGAAACATTCAATTTTGTCCCTGCTTGAGCCCTCCAGAACTCAGAAACGCTCAGTATTATATTCTACTGTCGTCATTATATTATATATGATTTTGGTATAATCATTTGCATAAGTTCTATGAGAATCTGTGCGCTTTGCAGCAGGACAGCCTTGGAAACACTGGTCATCTTACCGTGGATATGTCATATTTGAGAGAGGCATGACCAGGCAGCTTTCGGGAACTAAAATGGACTTTTTGAAGCCAGTCAAGCCCCTCGGAAATACTGGCCTGATGTTTTGCTGACAAGTTCCCAGCAGCCTTACCAGCTGAGCCAGGAGCGTGACTTCCCGGCGGGCCTGGGAAACGTCGGGATACACGGCTGGGCTCGGGAAGAGGGATTCACCTGCATCCGTAGGAATCGCAGGCAAGTCTGACGACAGGTATTTGGCTTCTGGCCTCAAGAGGCCATCAAAAGTTTACTCTAGAGATTCCTTATAAAAGGTTCCAGCAGGGGCACCTGGGTGGCTCAGTGGGTTAAGCCACTGCCTTCGGCTCAGGTCATGATCTCAGGGTTCTGGGATCAAGTCCCGCATCGGGCTCTCTGCTCAGCAGGGAGCCTGCTCCCCTTCCTCTCTCTGCCTGCCTCTCTGCCTACTTGTGATCTCTGTCTGTCAAATAAATAAATAAAATCTTAAAAAAAAAAAGTTCCAGCAGAGCAAGTTTTTTTAAAAAACTCATATGATCGGGGCGACTAGGTAGCTCAGCCAGTGAAGCCTCTGGGTCATGACTTCAGGGTCCTGGGCTCGAGCCCCGCATCGGGCTCCCTGCTCCATGGGGCGTCTGCTTCTTCTGCCTGCCGCTCCCCTGCTGGTGCTCTCTCTGTCTCCGACGAATAAAATCTTTTTAAAAAAAATCATTAAAAACTAAAACCTCCCTTTCACCTAAAGTCCTGGATTTTATTTATTTATTTTTTTAAGGTTTTCTTTATTCATTTTACAGAGAGAGTGAGCACAAGCAGGGAGAGCAGCAGGCAGAGAGAGGGGGAGGCAGGCTCCCTGCTGAGCCAGGAGCCAGATGTGGGACCCGATCCCAGGAACCCCGGGATCACGACCTGAGCCGAAGGCAGCTACTTAAGGAACTAAGTCACCCAGGCATCCCTAAAGTCCTGGACTTTAAAGCTGGAAAGCCTGAGGTCAGCTTCAGACAGACTGCCCCAATAGATCCTGGGTAGACCGTCTCCATGCTTTCTACTCTGTAGGGATAAAAACAGGACCCCAGGGGCACAGGGTTCTTTCAACAGCTGGAACATGGGCAGGACTCCCCAACAAGTGCATAACCTTGACCAGTTCTGTGCGGCTGGCATGACCAAACCACAAGCAGAGGGCTTCTTAATGGTTTTATCCCGTAGCCCTGTTTGTCCTGGGAGCTGCCTCGATTGGTGTAAAACCACGAGCCAAGCAAACTATAGCTACCCTTAACCAAACCCCACACGCAGTCACCCACAAATTCGGAAAGTGGCCCCCCAAGAGCTAACGACCTTGGATGTCCGGACTGCAAGTCAAAGAGAAAGTCATTAGGCTCCGAGGAGGACGAATGCTGCGTGGATTTCCCGGATGGTTCTGCTACGGCATCCGCCGTTCTAGCAGATGTGCGCACTGTACCTGGAGCGTGACTCAGTTTCACAAGGGCGCAACATCACGCAGCGCTACAGCACCAGTGTTCATGTTGGACCTGTGGCTTAGTTTCCCCTTAAATGGGTTTCTCTACTACAAGGCACAGACCGCATTATTTGTGCCAATACTGGACCCACAGGATACGTTACGTCAATGCCGGCACATACAGAAATAGTATTTCTGTTACTAAAAAAGAATGTTTCTTGGTGGCCCACGGTAAATGTTACAGGGGACTCGCGTGTCGTTAGAAGCCTTTCTCTTATTCTCAAGCCATCAGAATCATAACTTAGGGTGCCAAGCCACAGGTGGACTCCTAACAATGGACGAGATCGTGTTCCAGGGCGGCGACCCTCTCACATCTTTCTTCATCAGCGGGTTTAGAGAAGATGGCATATGGCACATGGAGGCCCTTGATGCATACACAAATGAAGACTTGAAAGACTCTCAGAATAGCATTACATTATTAAACATTAACATTACCCAAATGCATGAAGCAATTCTGCAAAATAGAATGACATTAGGGGTCTTAACAGCAACGCAAGGAGGAACACGTGGCATTGTTGAAGCTGTGTGTTGGTGCCTCGGTGGCTCAGTGGTTAAGCATCTGCCTTTGGCTCAGGTCATGATCCCAGGGTCCTGGGACGGAGCCCTGCTTCTGCTCCCTGCTCGGCGGGGAGCCTGCTTCTCCCTCTCCCACTCCCCCTGCTGCATTCCCTCTCTTGCTGGCTCTCTCTCTGTCAAATAAATAAAATCTTTTAAAAAAAATAAGTAAAGCTGTACGTGTCATCTACATTCCAGATTATAACAAAATTATAACAAAAATATAATTTACAGATATGAATAATCAAATTGCTGCTCCTACCCTACAGTGTCTCTTACTAACTGGTTACATTGCTGGTCAGGAGGCGGCCGCCGCCCACTCTAAAGGGTCTTCTTACCGCCCCTCCTGTTTTTATTACAATGTCAATCCTATATATATGTTGTCTCTTTCCCTTTGTTCTCTCCCAGGGTCAGATGACCTCAGCTCAGGTCATGATCCCAGGGTCCTGGGATTGAGCCCCGTGTTGGACTCTCTGCTCAGCAGGGTACCTGCTTCCTCCCCTCTCTCTCTCTGTCTGCCTCTCTGCCTACTTGTGATCTCTCTCTCTCTCTCTGTCAAATAAATTAAAAAATAAAATAAAAAGAATTTCTGTAAGCTAAAGAGGACCTATGAGATATTGGGGGACTTGCCATGATCAAGTTAAGATGGTTTTTCCCTCTAGTAAAGCATCAACATTAAGATAGTTGGGAATTTCCTTCTAGAAGTTAGGTTATTGGTAAGAATGCTTTTTCCTTGTAAATCACTGAGACATTTGTAAACTGAGGACGGTGATCTCTGTTAGTTAACCATTTGGTTTTCCTTCCGTTAGTTTCGGGGCAGCCGGAGTGCCTGAGGGATGTCACACAGATCTTCCCTGCGAAGGGAAGATGGTTTGTGGGGTGCTGGTTTGTGGGATGTTGGCTTGTGCCTTGTTCTCAGCTCACCTTCTGTTCCCTCATCAAAGGGACATCTCTATACCCCGTTGGCCTGAAGAAGTCATAAACGATGAGCCCTTAACCCTTCAACAACCTTAAAGATTTAAGGACTGAAAATTGGTCAGGGGGGAAATGATGAGGGATAGAAGCAAAAAAGTGTTTGCCTTCACCCAGGAGGCTGACCTAGAGCCTGCATCATTCTGATAAGATCAAATATGCAGTGGTTGCCCCATTCTCTTGTGATCTGGTAACTAACTGCCTGCACATCTCACCTAGAGTTAATACTGAACTGAGAATCTCGCCAAGTAGGTTTGAGTAGAAATTCAAAGAGGACATACACGATCTAACATTCCCTGAACGCCCCCCACCCCCGCATCCTTGAGCACTAAGCATATAACTGATGTGATGTGGGGTCTGGGAGTGAAAGGGGAAGAAAGAGTTCTTGAGATGTTTCTGGTGCAGAAAGGTGTTTTTATTAAAGCACAGAGATAGGACCCGTGGGCAGGAAGAGCTGCAGAGATTTTCAGGAGTGACTGATTATGCACTTTATCTTTTTATTTTAAAAGATTTTATTTATTTATTTGAGAGAAAGAGCACAACGGAGAAAAGGATGAGCAAGGGAAGGGACAGAGGGAGAAGCAGAATCCCCACAGAGCAGGGAGCCCAATGTGGGACTCGATTCCAGGACCCTGAGATCAGGACCTGAGCCAAAGACAGACACTTAACCCACTGAGCCCCCCAGGTGCCCTGATTATGTACTTTTTAGTTAGTGGGGTTTAGGGATAGCGTAGGTCTCTACGAAATTTGGAAGAAAGTCTTCCAGGATGCTGGGAGGCTAGCTGACATTAAGGTAAGGCTATTTACTATGATCTAGTAAAACACGAGTTACGAGACCCTTCAGATGTTCATCAGTGGGCTGTATGTTTGGAGGATGACTGCTAACATATATGTTTTGAGGGGCATGGGGGGGTCATACAGAGTACAGATAAAGTAAGTTTCCAAAGGGCTTTTCATATGTTAGGACTTACAGGATCCTGGAAGTCTGACTAATGTCAAGCTAAGATTGCTTTTTGCCTCTAGCAAAGCATCAACACTGGGGGGCCTGGGAGGCTCAGTGGGTTAAGCCTCTGCCTTCGGCTCAGGTCGTGATCTCGGGGTCCTGGGTTCAAGCCCTGCATCGGGCTCTCTGCTCAGCAGGGAGTCTGCTTCTCCCTCTGCCCCTCCACTCACGCTCTCACTTTCTCAAATAAATACTTTTTTTTAAAGCATTAACGTGAAGGCAGTTGTGAGTTCCTTGAGGAATGTCATACTCCACCCGCCTCAGGTATTTCTGGATGGCTGCAGGGTGCACGTGATGAAGTTCTAGAACACAGGTGAGATTCGGTGGGGTGAGGTCCGGAGCCATGTCTATACTGCCTAGAGCAATCTATACTTTTAATGCCATTCCGATCAAAATTCCACCGGCATTCTTCAAAGAGCTGGAGCAAATAATCCTAAAATTTGTATGGAATCAGAAGAGACCCCGAATCACTAAGGAAATGTTGAAAAACAAAAATAAAGCTGGCGGCATCACCTTACCTGATTTCAAGCTTTACTACAAAGCTGTGATCACCAAGACAGCATGGTACTGGCATAAAAACAGACACATAGACCAGTGGAACAGAGTACAGAGCCCAGATATGGACCCTCAACTCTATGGTCAATTAATCTTCGACAAAACAGGAAAAAATATACAGTGGAAAAAAGACAGTCTCTTCAATAAATGGTGCTGGGAAAACTGGACAGCTATATGTAGAAGAATGAAACTTGACCATTCTCTTACACCGTACACAAAGATCAACTCAAAATGGATAAAAGACCTCAACGTGAGACAGGAATCCATCAGAATCCTACAGGAGAACATAGGCAGTAATCTCTTTGATATCAGCCACAGCAACTTCTTTCAAGATACGTCTCCAAAGGCAAAGGAAACAAAAGCGAAAATAAACTTCTGGGACTTCATCAAAATCAAAAGCTTCTGCGCAGCAAAGGAAACAGTCAAAAAAACAAAGAGGCAACCCACGGAATGGGAGAAGATATTTGCGAATGACAGTACAGACAAAAGGTTGATATCCAGGATCTATAATGAACTCCTCAAACTCAACCCACACGAAACAGGCAAACACATCAAAAAATGGGCAGAAGATATGAACAGACACTTCTCCAATCAAGAAATACAAATGGCTATCAGACACATGAAAAAATGCTCATCATCATTAGCCCTCAGGGAGATTCAAATTAAAACCACATTGAGATATCACCTTACACCAGTTAGAATGGCCAAAATTAACAAAACAGGAAACAACATGTGTTGGAGAGGATGTGGAGAAAGGGGAACCCTCTTACACTGTTGGTGGGAATGCAAGTTGGTGCAGCCTCTTTGGAGAACAGTGTGGAGATTCCTCAAGAAATTAAAAATAGAGCTTCCCTATGACCCTGCAATTGCACTCCTGGGTATTTACCCCAAAGACACAGATGTCGTGAAAAGAAGGGCCATCTGTACCCCAATGTTTATAGCAGCAATGGCCACAGTCGCCAAACTATGGAAAGAACCAAGATGCCCTTCAACGGATGAATGGATAAGGAAGATGTGGACCATATACACTATGGAGTATTATGCCTCCATCAGAAAGGATGAATACCCAACTTCGAGGACAGGATCCATGGGCAGGAAGAGCTGATGCCCCGGGGATGTGAGGAGTGCTCTATTATATACTTGTAAATTGGGGAGGGGATTAGGGATGATCTAAGTCTCTAAGGAATTTTGGAAGCAAGGTTTCTAGGACCTTGAAGGGCTAGCTATTGTCTGGGGAAAAGGTTATTCATTACCAGTAATGAAACCTTTTCGTGAGACCCTTTAGATGTCTATCTGTGGGCCATATGCTTGGGAATGATTGTCAACACTATCTTGGAGGTTTAGAGATAAAGGTTCCTAAAGGAATTGTTAATGTAGACACTTACTGGATCCTGGCTGGGGATAGGGGGTCGGTCAGGCTAGGATTGTACTTTGCCCTTAGCAAAGCCTTAAGATGGCAGTCACCCTGCCTGTTTTAAGGACTTGTCAGTAGGTAAGGAAATTTAATAATTATTCTTCTGCCTCTGTGTCCCACATCATTCCCCCCTGAACAATTTTTTTAAAAGATTTTATTTATTTATTTGACAGAGAGAGATCACAAGTAGGCATAGAGGCAGAGAGAGAGAGAGGAAGGAAAGCAGGCTCCCTAATGAGCAAAGAGTCCGATGCGGAGCTGGATCCCAGGATTCTGGGATCATGACCTGAGCCAAAAGCAGAGGCCTTAACCCACTGAGCCACCCAGACGCCTCTCCCCCTGAACAATTTTGACCCTTAAATCTTTAAGGTAGTTGAAGGTGGAAGGTCTCATCTTCTGTAACTTCTTCCTGCTGAATAGGGGCATAGAGCTGTCCCTACCTACTCGGGTCAACATCGATCAGTCGAGGAATGTGTACGGGAGTTACGAAAGATGTGTGGTAAGGATCATCTGTCGTCGTGAAGTCATTGCAGCAATGGAGTATTGGCAGCAAGTAGAGAAATACTGAGCAAGGCAACACATTAAGATTAATAAGGCTATAAGAATGAGAAGTCCAAAAATGGGATTTTTAATTGTTGGCCATAGTCCTCCTTTAAACCAGGAACTTAACCAATCACTGAGAGAGAGAGAGAGAGAGAGAGAGAGAGAATGATCCTGTAGAGCCTCAATCTGGGTATTCATATCTTTTATTAGTCCTGTGACATTTTTGTGATATTCTGGGATGTACACACAACATTCTGCTTTGATAATTGCACATGTGCCACCCTGTGCTGCTGTCCAGACATCTAAGGCCATTTTATTTTGTAGGATTGCCTTGTACATCTGTGACTTTGATATCAAGTAAGGAGATGCTATTTAGTGAATCAGAGTGCCTTTGCAGTATATTTATTAAAGGCTTCTACATGCCAAATGACATCCTCTAGTTCCACAGATGGAGTAAAAATGGATTTTAAGTGATTATACCATTTAAAAACAGATCATGTCCATCTTTGCTTTAAATTGGGGAGATTAGCTGGAGTAGTGATGGTTTTAGTAATGCACCCATGAATCCAGACAAATCCTAAGGTACAGTGACCTATCCACCCTGGAGGTTGCCAGGGCCACAGGTTAGATCCACATATCCAGTGGATTCCATTTGGAGCTGGCCATCTAATGCCACGTCGCCTTATCCAATAAGTAGCAAACTAGTCAGTAGCCTGGAGTACTATTATTTGAGAACACATTTCTAATGATAGCCGTCCTAGATGTCGTGTGTTATTTGCCCAAGTATCATATGTATGATCTCTTTGTTCCCAGCATAAGACTGCCTTTTGACTGAGCTGTCCAATAGTGGGTGTGAGCCACAAATATGTATCCCAGATTGGATATATGCCATCCTCAGGATAGCGATAAGGAGGGTTTTGTAGCTTAGGCCCTAGTTGCTGGGTATTAATTTGTGGGCTTATAAGGTCAATTAGGATTTTCATAGTTTGAGAGTATGAAAAAGTTTGGTTATGTCCTGGTGAACTCCATGTTTCACTGATCATGGGCCAGGAAGAAACATCTTGATTAGTGATAGATTTATCCTGGTATATAATGTCTCCATATATTATATCTGAAATATAATCCTGCAGAGAATGCCAATCAGTGCCCTATAAAGGGGAAACCCACTAGGGTAACCTGGACGTACTTGACATAGGCAAAATTCCACATATCCAACAATCTGCTTGGTTTTGTAGTTCAGCATAATGCTGTGCCCACTGTAGAAAGGAATTGTCAGTTAAGATAGGTGAAAGGAAGACAAAGAGGATATACACAACCTTCATTTTTGTTTGAAGAGAAGTTTGAGGTCTTCTGTGGGCTCAGAGTTAAGAAGGCACGTTAATTTACTCACTGGGTTCCTTTACCTGCTTCCTTAGCTGTATGGTCTGCTAAATTGTTTCCTTTAGATTCTAAGGTCATATCCTTTTTTTTTTTTTTTAATTCCCCAGAAGTGCTTCTTTTTTTTTTTTCAAGATTTTATTTATTTGACAGAGAGAGGTCACAAGTAGGCAGAGAGGCAGACAGAGAGAGAGGAGGAAGCAGGCTCCCTGCTGAGCAGAGAGCCGACGCGGGACTCGATCCTAGGACCCTGAGATCATGACCTGAGCCGAAGGCAGCGGCTCAACCCACTGAGCCACCCAGGCGCCCCTAAGGTCATATCCTTTTAATGTCCTTTGATGTGAATCACCGCTACCTCCTTGGGCAGGTGTACAGGCGCAAGAAGGGTTATGATCTCAGGCCCATATTTGATTGGGGAGCTATGGCTTGACAGCAATCCCCTTTCCTTCCAAATAGCTCCATGGACATGTAGTACCAGGAAGGCATATTTGGAGTCAGTATTAATGTGTACTTTTAAGGCTTTGGCAATCGCAAAATGCTAGTGAGCACTATGGCATACAGCTTTTCTTATTCTTTTTATGAAAACTATTGTCATCAGTAAACCAACTGTCATTTGTATTTTTCATAGGAGCATCTTAAATTTGGCCAACTAGAGTAAACAAGACCAATAACCTCTGAACAGTTTTGCCCTGTAGAGAAAGAAGCACCATGGTCAACTTGAGGCATACGGGTAACTAGGTTTAAAGTTTGACAAGTTTTAAGTATTATTTCTGGCATATCTGTAAGTGTAGCCCAGTATTTAATAAGTCTGCCTCCCTCATCCATTGGTGGCCTTTGGTATCTAAGACAAATCTGGACCTGATATGAAGTCATTACAGTCAGGGACAGTCCCATAGTGAGCTTTGAGGCTCTTTCTATGAATAGGACTATTCTATGCTTAGCTAAATTATTTGTGTGCAATTACACCTCAACAGAGGTGGCTTCTAGGATAAATATGACTAAGGGATGAAACTATTAAGAAGCCCTTCGAGTGGTTCAGCCTTAACAGTATTCTGAATACAGAGGATCACTGGCAAGTGGGATAAAACTTGTCAAGAGATAAGGGGAGTCCCACATGCATCATCCAATCCAATCATGAAGAAAGTGGGGTCATCCATTATCTCCACAAGTCCATAGTTAATCCTATGGAGTGCGGTATGCTGGCTTTTAGGCAATTTCATTATTCCATCTACACATAAGGTGATAGTTAAGTTATACAATTGTTGGGGAATCAATCCCATTTTTCCAGTTGTTTAATCATGTGCCATGGGGTCTTGTTATTATCCCCACAGAATAAAAAGCAAGAAGTGTAAGGGCCTATTTAGCCAGAGCGATTTCATCTTGGTTAAACAGTGATTTTGTTGTTTATGCAGTAGAACTTAAACTGACACTGTCCCCCTCCCCACAGGGGAACTTACTTAAAACCAAGTCCGGGAAACCAGTAGAATGTGGTCAACCAGTCCCTGATAACAGAGCCCAAATACAAGGGTGGGTCAGGTCAGGTGGAAACAAAAGCCCAAATGCAGGGATGACTCGGGTCAGGTGGAAACATCCAATCAGTGGGGCACCCATACTCTCTCCCTAGCTACCAAGGAGTGTGGGCCCCGCCTTTTGGGCGCCTTTTGGGCCAATTCTGGCCAAGGTGATAGGCTAGTTCATATAGATCCTATGGGGTGAACTGTAACTCAATTGGCCACCCATGTGTGACCTAGCATGACTGTGCAGCTTTCTCTGTGTGTTGCAATCTCTTTGGCCCTCTGTGTGTGGCCAGGATCAACCACATGGCCTTTGCTCTATAAAAGTTAGTCTGTGAGGCTGGGAGGGGTTGCCCTCTCTGTAAGAGGTGGCCCCCAACGGTCGGGTTGATTCTCAATGCTTGGCTCAAAATAAAGCTTTGCTTGACCTTTGCTTTGTATCAGTCTTGCTTCTTTGATAACGGACCTATCATATGGGGGCTCCTCTGGGATCAAACAAGGAGATCTGAGCCAGCATCAGAATTTCTGGGTAAAGGCTCCAGAGGTAAGATCTCAATATTTTATACTGTGAGATCCGGTCTGTCTGTCTGGTTGAGGAGCTCCAGGGTATAGCCCACTGGGGAGAAGCTGGACACAGCATTGTTCCCCAGGGCTGGAGTGGATGCAGGGATGCCCCGTCCTTCTTCTAGTAGGTCACCAGGGGGTTCAAGTCCCCCTAGGCGGTCAGGGGACTGAGAAAATTCCCACCAACAAGTGTTTGTAGCGGACTGAAAAAATCCCCACTGGCCAGTGGGTCTGTGGTTGGCTTTGTCTTGTCTTTTTGTTGTCTGTTGAGTTGGTTGTTCTGTTGAAGAAATGGGGCAAGGAGAGAGTAAGGGAATCTGACTTTCATCTCTCTGTTCCTCCTAATAGATGTGGGACTTCTCCCTTACTCATTTCTTGTGTTAATGCCTATAACTGGAGCCACTATGGTTAGTCTAACTTGAGACAGAGTCTTTAAGGAATATTCCCAAGCAGCTGCCAAAACTCCCTTTGTTTCAGGGAAATTCCTTGCCTTCTTTGGCCCAACGTGGACTGCCAGCCCCTCCCTCTTGCTGGTGGGAAAGCATGGCATCTGCTCCTCTGCTGTAGCTGATGAGCTCTAAAACTGGGGTCATTTTCTTTGCCTTCTGGTGGCACTTCGTTCTTCTGTCTCCCCGTTCTGTTTATGCACTGACTTGGGTGCAGCCTGCATAACTGGCCTCTAAACCATCCTTGGTGCTTCCTACACCATGGCTTCTTCTCTCTTCACTGTCAGGAAACAAGAGCACGCCCTTGACCTAACACCCTCCCACTCCGGACCTTCCTACCTGTATCAAAGGTAAACATTCAAAGTGGAGTGGGCTCAGATGGAATGTAAATCAGTATTTGAACTACGTTATGTTTGTTGGTTTAATTAGGATGAACATGTCTTTTGAGTTAGCAGCAATAAATGTGAAACTTCAATCAAAGTTTACTGAGGGTCAAATAAGCTCGTATTATTTGCTGAAATCTGTTAGCAAAGAGATGACTAAAACTGATGGTTAATTGTCTGTCTCAAAGTTTTAATGGGTGATAAAGTAGTTTTCAAAGTTTTTGGTAACCTGAAACTTTAAAGTTTTGCTTGGATAACCCATGGAATTGAATTTCTTGGACATCTAGGTCTTAACCAAGACCTGGCTGCCGGAACTAGGTTTGTGCTTTTGAAATCTGCTGGTGAACATGTTCTGTGCTTAACTGATTCATAAATTTGCCTTCTAAGAATTCTGTTGTAACAGTTCATAACTGGTTAATATTTAGTCTTCATTAGAGATTGAGATGTTTCTAATGTAAATGGGGGGTGCTTGGGTGACTCAGTGAGTTAAAGCCTCTGCTTCAGCTCAGGTCATGATCCCAGGGTCCTGGGATCGAACCCCTCATCGGGCTCTCTGCTCAGCAGGGAGCCTGCTTCCCCCACCTCTCTCTGACTGCCTCTCTGCTTGCTTGTGATCTCTGTCTGTCAAATAAATAAAATCTTAAAAAAAAAAAGAAAATGTAAATGGTTTTCTCTTTGCTTGCCCAGAATTGTAAATGAGATCTCTTTGACTCATAAGGCTTTTCCTTGATAGGCTAAGTTACCCAGGAAGTACTACTAAACCACTGATAAACCTTGGGTTACATTTGGGTAAATGCTGTAACTACCCTAGAGGTTCTATACATTTCTTAAAGTTTCAATGTTTTGATACGGTCATCACTTGATATTTAACCATATCTATTCTGAGTTCTTGTCATTTGTAATTGCTTTAATTCTCTTGTCAAATAAATCCTGCTGAAAGGAAATTCATATGGGAGACTTTCAGGACAAATACAGGTCTTTGATATGTTGAAATCCTGGAACTGAAATGGGTAAGAATTTCCAGAAGTCAAGTCTGCATTCGGACTAAACCAGAATTAGCAACATGGGACTACATGAACTGAAAGATTGTAATGTTATGCCTCTTAATGTTTTGCCTTATTTTAAACATTATTGGTTCTGTAATGTTTGCTCTTCCAGACTAGGAAAACTTTTTCTTAAGGTATCTGTAACTTACAGAGATGTAAAAGTATTCATTTGTAAACAAATCAAGGCATTCAACTTTTCTATCTGAACTTTCTGAAACTCAGAAGGTCTCAGCAAATATTCTTTCTTCCACAGCAACCAGTCATTTGCGTAAGTTCCATAAGAATCTGTTCTCCTTGTAACAGGACACCATTGGAAACACTGCTTATTTTACCAAGGCTTTGACTGGAATGTCATATTTGAAAAAGACTCAGATATGACTGGACAGTTTAAAGGAACTAAGGCTGACTTTGTAAAACCTGGAGCCGTAAAGCCCTTTGAAACTGTTGGCCTGATACCTTGCTTACAGAGTTTGCAGCAGCCTCAACAGGTGAGTAAAGAATGTCACTTCCTGGCAGGTGCAGGAACCTCAGGAAGAGGAATTCACCCAAATCAACAGGTATTGGAGGCATGTCTGATGGCAAGTATGTGGCTTGGCTTCTGGCCTGGAGAGCCTACTAAAAGTTCAATCTAGAGATTCCTTATAAGAAGTTCCAGCATAGCAGATTCCAAAAGATCTGTATAATCACTCACTGTTCTTGCTGAGCTTATGCAGGTAATTAGGCCAAGTTTAAATAAATTAGTCCTGATTTGGCTATCTCTACAAATGAGGGTTATTTTAGAGAGAAAAAATTATGTTTTAATAACACACCTTTATGGATGTTAAATTCTAGATTTGGTTGTCCTTAAATGTTTGTTTACCTAAGCTAGACAACGTGAGATAAACTTCAGAGAAGTTGCACAATAGCTCCTTTAGACGATCTTGCCTTTGCCAGTCAGTCAGCCCCAGATATAGGAGGAAACTTCAGAAAATTGAAGGATTTTAAGGGAAGAATCTGACTGAGTTAGTGGGAATAGCAGAAATAGCCACTGAGGACTATGAGTCATGCTTGCAGGGGACGAGAGCTCTCTTACAGACTCTGCAGGGAAAAGGATATCGGGTGTCGGGACGCCTGGGTGGCTCAGCTGGTTAAGCAGCTGCCTTCGGCTCAGGTCATGATCCCAGCGTCCTGGGATCGAGTCCCACATCGGGCTCCTTGCTCGGCAGGGAGCCTGCTCCTCCCTCTGCCTCTGCCTGCCATTCTGTCTGCCTGTGCTCGCTCTCTCTCCCTCTCTCTCTCTGATAAATAAATAAAATCTTTAGAAAAAAAAAAGGAATCGGGTGTCAGCAAAGAAAGCACAGCTTTGTCAGAGCCACACAACTTATTTAGGCTTTGATCTCCACGAGAGATTTTCTTGGGACAGTGGGCCACTGTAGGCTGTGGATACCGTGGTTCGTGGAGATGGCCTGACCTCTCTTCGAACTAAGGGAGGGCTCACTAGACCGGACAGCTGAGGCAGAAGGAGCATTTCGAGAATTACAAACAGCCTTACTGAGTGCCCCAGCATTCATCATCCCAGATGTTACCAAGCCCTTCCTCTTGTATGTGGATGAAAAAGCAGGGGTGGCCAAAGGAGTTTTGACTCAGACTATGGGGCCTTGGCAAAGGCCAGTAGCCTATCTTAGCAAGGAACTAGATCCAGTAGTGGCTGGGATCCCCCCTTACTTCCACATAATTGCTGCCACAGCCCTCCTGGTCAAGGATGCAAGTAATTGATTTTGGGTCAAAATCTCATCTTGACCACTATCCACGCTATTGAGGGCCTTCTCCAACTCCACCAGACCGGTGGATCACAAACACCCGAGTGATGGGTTATCAGGCCCTTCTCCTCAATGAACCGAAAGTGACTTTCCGGCCCCCGGTGGTGCTAAATCCAGCCACGTTGCTGCCAGAGGAGCTGGCTGACCACCCACACGACTGCGGGAAGGTCCTAACCCAGGTCGCAGGAATAAGGCCGCATCTCAGAGACACTCCCCTCCCAGATGTGGAGATGACTCTGTTCACAGAGGGGAGTAGCTACATGGTCAATGGAAAGACGTATGCGGGGGCTGGGGTGGTTTTTCCTAAGCAGGAACTCTGGACGGCGGCCCTGCCACATGGAACCTCAGAGCAAAAAATGGAGCTGATTGCACTCACCAAGGCACTGCAGATGGCCAAGGGTAAGACCGCCAACATCTATGCGGACAGCAGATACGCCTTTGCTACTCTCCATATACATGGGCCTATTTATAAAGAAAGGGGCCTATTAACAGCAGAAGGAAACCAATTACCAAATCGAGCCACGAAGCAAGCAGCCCAAGAAACAGCACAAGAGCCGGTCACACTCCCTCTCCAGTCCTACCAGAAAAACCAAATTATTCAGAGGAAGATTTAAGGTATTTACAGAAATGGACTAAATTAGACTATAAAGGGGACTGGGCTAACACTAGAACAGGAAAGTTGATTTTTCCTTGAAGTCTAGGAAAAAATTAGTAAGCCAAATACATCAAGGCACTCATTTGCAGACATGCAAGCTTAAGGAGCTTATGGGCAAGCAATTCCAGGTTTCTAAATTAGGGCGTATGGCTCAGGATGTGGTTGATAGATGTGTTCAATGTCAGGCAGTCAATGCAGGAGGAACTAGAATGGAAGAGGGAAAAGAGAAAGAGGTAAGGAACCAGGAATTTATTGGAAAATAGATTTTACAGAGATGAAACTGCGAAAATATGGATGTGGATACCTGTTCAGGCTGGGTAGAGGCTTTTCCCGCCAAACATGAGATGTCAGGAGAGGTAGCCAAAAAGCAACTAGAAGAAATAATTCCTAGGTTTGGGCTGTCTCTCACGATCGGGTCAGACAATGGCCCTGCATTTTTGAGTTCAGTCTCGCAAGCATTGGCCAAGGCTGTGAACACTAGTTGGAGGCTACATTGTGCCTACTGGCCCCAGAGCTCTGGGCAAGTAGAGAGAATGAAATGGACTCTTTTATATATATATATATATATATATATATATATATATATATATATATATATAAATATATATATATATATTTTAAAGATTTTATTTATTTATTTGACAGAGAGAGATCACAGGTAGGCAGAGAGGCAGGCAGAGAGAGAGAGAGAGAGGAGGAAGCAGGCTCCCTGCTGAGCAGAGAGCCCGATGCGGGACTCGATCCCAGGACCCTGAGATCATGACCTGAGCCGAAGGCAGCGGCTTAATCCACTGAGCCACCCAGGCGCCCTGAAATGGACTCTTTTAAAGAGACCTTGGCAGGGCTAATTCTGGAGACTGGCAATGGATGGGTGGATCTCCTTCCTTTTGCCCTCCTCGGGGCGTGATGTACACCCTGCTTAAATAAGGTGACCATTTGAAATACTGTTCGGGAGACACCCGCCCCCCCCCCCGCTCTGCCCTCAGCTACCAGAGGTTGCCCTAGCAGAAATGACTGAACAGTCTGTACTCCAGTCACTGCAGGCATTGCAGTCTGTCTTGGAAGGCGCCTTCGAGGGATCCGAACTGCCGACACTGGGATGGAGACGGAGGTGGAGACACATCCTTGCCAACCCGGAACGTGGTTTGGATGAGCCACCACCAAATGGTAGGCTTGGAGCCTCGCAGGAAGGGACCATTTGCTGTCATCCCGACCACCCCCACAGCGGTGGAAGTTAACGGCGTTGGGGCCTGGATTCGCACAGCTTGCATCAAGCAAGCCAAGGATGAGGACACCCCCCCAGGGATGGATGCCGCTACCAGTGAACCCCCCCCCAATCGTGGACTAAAGCTAAGACTTGAAAACAATGAGTTCATTGAGTCATTGTTGCTCCTATTGGTATAGTATAGGTAGGAAATATAGACAATTGCAAAATAAAGGAGGGCTTGACATACCATTTCTAGAAAAGGGGGGCTTTGCATAGCCCAAGAAGAGGAACGCTGTTTCTGGGTAAATCACACTGGAGTCATTAAAGAGTCAGGCAGATTTGGCTGAAAAGTCAAGGATTTGACTAATCTCCAAAGAAAAAGGGGGAATGTAAGGGTCTATTTAGCCAGAGTGATTCCATCCAGTTAAACAGTGATTTTCTGTTTATGCAGTAAAACTTAAAGTGACCCTGCCCCCACCCCCCCACTCAGGGAACTTACATAAAAGCAAGTCCGGGAAACCAGTCCCAGATAATAAAGCCCAAATACAAGGGCAGGTCAGGTCAGGTGGAGATAACAGCCCAAATGCAGGGATGACTCGGGTCAGGTGGAGACCTCCACTCAGTGGGGCGCCCATACTCTCTCCCTAGCTACCAAGGAGTGTGGGCCCCGCCTTTGGGGCACCTTTTGGGCTAATTCTGACCAAGGTGATAGGTTAGTTCAAATAGCTCCTATGGGGTGAATTGTAACTCAATTGGCCACCCATGTGTGACCTAGCATGACTGTGCAGCTTTCTCTGTGTGTTGCAATCTCTTTGACCATCTGTGTGTGGCCAGGCTCAACCACATGGCCTGTGCTCTATAAAAGTTAGTCTGTGAGGCTGGGAGGGATCGCCCTCTCTGTAAGAGGTGGCCCCGAACGGTTGGTTTGATTCTTGATGCTTAGCATGAAATAAAGCTTTGCTTGACTTTGCTTTGTATCAGTCTTGCTTCTTTGATCACGACCTATCATTGGGGGACCTTTCAGGCAGAGAGGCAGGCAGAGAGAGAGGGGGAAGCAGGGCTCAAGCCCAGAACCCTGAGATCATAACCTGAGCCGAAGGCAGAGGCTTAACCCATTGAGCCAAGCAGGAGCCCCTTCTGCACCAAAGATGTCTCAAGAATTCTTTCTTGGCTGTGAGCTTCAAATCCTAATAGTGTCCTTCCAACATCATTATGTAAGGTCCCACCACCTTGTTCTTTAGGAACTTCCTGGTATTCCTGGGTACTTGTTCTGCCATGGAAATTTTAGAGAGTTTTTGTAAAGTACCAAAAATCCCTACCAGCATTTTATTTAGCATTTTGCTGAAATTTAATGAAAACTATACATCTATTTGTTTAGAACTGATATCATGGTGATGAAGTTCAAGAATCTAGGTGAGGTCAGGCGGGAAGAGGTCCAGCGCCGATGCCTAAGAAAGAATCCTTAAGTCTCTGGTGCAAAAAAAGTGTTTTATTAAAGCATGGGGACAGGACCCATGGGCAGGAGGAGCTGCTGCCCCAGGGATGTGAGCAGTGCTCTATTATATACTTGTAAGTTGGGGAGGGGATTAGGGATGGCGTAAGTCTGTAAGGAGTTTTGGAAGCAAGGTTTCTAGGACCTTGAGGGGCTAGCGGTTGTCTGGGCAAAAGGTTATTCATTACCAGTAATAAAACCTTTTCGTGAGACCCTTTAGATGTCTATCTGTGGGCCATATGCTCAGGAATGATTGTCAACATTACCTTGGAGGTTCAGAGATAGTTTCCAAAGGAATTGTTAATGTAGACTTACAGGATCCTGCTTGGGGGCAGGGGTCGGTCAGGCTAGGACTGTCCTTTGCCCTTAGCAAAGCCATAACTCTGCCTATTTTAAGGGCTTGTCAGTAGGTAAGGAAATTTAATAATTTTTCTTCTGCCTCTGTTTCCCACATTAATGGCAGCACCGAGTTCTCTTTTCTAAGAGCATTATTCATGTTTCTCTCCCTCTCTCTTTTTTCAGTTGGCTTTGATGTCAGGCATGATGATGTGGGAAACAAAGGCAGAAGAGAAATTATTACATTTCCTTACTACCTGCAGCCCCTGGACAAGTCCTTGAAACAGGCAGAGTGACGTTCCTCTAGGGACTCAACAGCCTCGACATTGACACTTTGCTTAGGGCAAAAGGCAATCTTAGCCGGATCTCCAGGATTCTGTAAGTCTACCTTAACATATAAAATTTCCTTTGGGAACTTTATTTCTGCCCCTTGGGAATGTTGGTCTGATATACCCTGCTTACAGAACTCCCAGGGGAGTGAAGAATTTCCCCTCCTGGCAGGTGCAGGAACCTCGGGATACAGTGGGGACCTTGAGAGGAGGAATTCACACAAATCTACAGGTATTTACAGACATTTCCGATGGCAAGTACCTGGCCTGGTTTCTGGCATAAAAGGATACTAAAACTTCAACCTAGAGATCCCCTATAAAAGTTCCAGCAAAGTGGATTTTAAAGACCTATATGGCCAATCACCATTCTTACTGAGCGTAATAATCAGGCCAAACTTGTTAAACCTGGAGTTGTTTTGCAAGGGAGTTAGTCTTGATTTGGCTAATCATCAATCTCGAAATAAGGCCGATTTTACAGAGTAAAGAAAAACTGTGTTTTAATAGCACACCTTTACAGACGTTAAATTCTAGTTCTGTCTCTGAATGCTTGTTATTTGCCTAAGCTAGACAACTTGAGACGAATTTAAGGAAAAAACCCACAACAGTGCATGACCAGAGTATCTTCTCGCTATTCTGTGAGGGTTAATACCAGTACCGGAGCAACACATGACTGTTTGAACAGCTGGAAATTGGAACGGGCCCCCAACAATCGTGTAATTCAAGGAACACCATGACCTATTCCATGTGGTTGGGATGGCAAAATCACTCCTGAAGCCAGAGTGTGCCCTGCTCCACGTGGCTGACCGCGGACTGATGGACATCATGGGTGGCCTCACTATGCGTATGATGGGACGGGTGCCCTCTGTCTGGGACAAGTCTTCTCCCACTTCCCAGTGACTCCTCATTATTAGGATACTACTGTTAAGGCTAGATCTCAAACAAAGAGGGCTTCTTAGTTGTTTAACCCTTAGCCATGATTTGCCCCAGGAACTGCCTCTAGTGATAGAAAATGGCAAGTAGAGCCTTTAGCCAAGCCTACAGCAGCCACGTTACGCACACCCGGGTACACACTAGATGGACTACACCGATCTGGGATTAATAGCTATGGCTTACCCCACAATGGGACTGTTAAGCCAAAAGGCAACTCTACTGGGGAAAAAAGGAAACAGTGATAACATGTGTACCCGCAGCACACAGCAGTTACAGAAGCTACCATCAGAAGATTGCTCATAAGTCTGTGTTCCCTAGGCCACGGATGGGTTCGCTACTGACTGGACAGGAAGGCCCAGAATTACATGGCTGGCTCCTAACAGGGCCAAATGGCTGGGTGGCTCTAACCTTAGCCATGGCTCCTCCCAGGCCGGATAGACCATTGCACTCTGGGTTTGGCCTGGAAGCACAAACCCAGTATTAACACCATTACCAAACCAGACAACCTTCCACGATGAAAACAACGGTGGACACGTGCTGTGTTTCACTGGTATGACCACCTAGCGTCCACCTTTACTCCTCTTTAGGACGAAGGGTTTTGTTTTGCACAAGGAAGCTCTTCATAGCAGTCAAAGCCCTAAATGACACTCGAATAGCATTTCCCTATTAAAGACGGAAGGAACACACTGTGCAGAGCGCGTGTGCGACACAGAATGCAGGGGATGCTTTAGCTGCTGCACAAGGTGGATGTTGTGCTGTGACAGAAACAGAATGCTGTGTACACATGCCGGCGTGTCCCAGTAGTATTTCTGGGGTCCCACCTGACCTGAATATTCAACTAGGCCCTTGAACTATCCCTCTCTTTCCTTTAGTGATGGCTGAACTCAGGAGTATAACATTTTTGGTCACCGATGAAACCACTCCTATTTGGGCTTCTGCCTCTTCTTCATTTTGTTACAGTAAGTACGCTTTCCTCTTTTCTACCACGACTCTCCACCTGGTGCCAAGACCCCTTCAGTGCTGTTAGGTCAAGCCAGCAGATGATCCTCTCCACTAGGGCAGATCCATTCCTGTGGTCTCCCTCCGATGCAGCTGCCTCTGCCTTCTTAAAAGCTCTCTCCATATGTAAGTCCCTCGCCAAGTGAATGGGGTCCATAGGTGGGGACACCTCTACAACTCCATAGAGCGGGAAGAAGTTACAGAAGACCTTCCATCGTCGGCAACTGTAAGATTTAAGGGTCACAACTGCTCCGGGGGAAGTGATGTGGAGAAATAATGCAAGAGAAAAATCCAATTTCCTGGCAACCTACAAACAAGTCCTTGAGACGGTCAGACTGACATTCTTCTAGGAACTCACTGCCTCGATGTTCATACTTTGCTAAGGGCAAAAGGCAACCTTAGCTCAACGTTAGCCCTACTTCCACAATCCGGTTAACCTCCTTTAAGATATAAAAATTCCTCAGGAAACTCCCTTCAACTCTACCCCCGAAGACATGTATTAACAATCACCCTCCAACATATGGCTCACTGATACACACTTAAAGGTCTCAAGACCAAGCTTTTACTACACAGCAATAAATGCCTTTTACTACTAAAAGCCAGTCCCTCAAGGTCCTTAAAACGTTGGTAACAAACTCCTTAGAGACTGATGCTATCTATAAGTGCACCTCAACTTGAAAATATGTAACTGGCCACTCCTCCCAACCCAGGGCAGCTTGCCCCGTCCCGGGCTCCTGTCCCCGTGATTTGATAAAAGCACTCTTTTCACCAAAGATGATTCCAAATTCATTCTTGACCATCAGCTTCCAGACCCCATCTCTCTGGACCGGAGCTGGCCTTCAGACCAACTCCTTTTGAAACTGACCCATTCCTGTTGAAATTCCTGTTAGGAATTTCTTTTTGTTCTAAAGAAAAGGCTTAGAAATGGGATCCCAGACATCAAAATGCTTTGAGGGTATCCCTCTGTCCCATTTGTGGAATCCTCTGGTGTTACATTTACAAAAACTACCTCTCCTCACATGCGCTTCTAACTAAATGGACTAACTTCACAGGAATTTAGAACATCAATGGTCCATATGGAGAACTTTTGATCTCCCCAAATTGACCCTTATCAAAATACAATTTAACAGCCATGACTACAGCTGTCAAAATCAGATAGAATGGCTGCTTCAGTGGCTATTTGGGAGATTTCCAAACGCTACCAGGACCTAATGGTGCTTCTCTGCAAAACACCATTTCTAAATTCACAGAGGCAAGCCACTGAAAGGTATCAAAATGGCTTTTGATCCTCTTTGTCCCTCCCCCATCTTCTTTGTCTCCAATGCTGCCACCACCTGGTGTTCACAGTCTGTGTTACCTGGTGTAACATAGTCTTCCTGGTGAGAAAACCCAATGGTTGGCAACGGACATCTATCCCGGACCTCTCAGCAATTAAGTAACATGTTCCTGCCTCCACACTGTTGTTTCTAACCCCACGGACCACTGACATCCATTGCCACTAGAGGGAATTTTTCATCATAACTCACTTATGCACTGGATTTGGGATTCCAGCTGGTAAGTGTAGCAAGTTTTTGCTTTCACTTGGATAATACCCACAGACAGTCATGCCGCAGGGAACCCCAGAGTCTTCTGTACTTTCCATGGACCCCTAAGGCAGCTCTGGATGGTGGACAATCTTCTTCATCTCTTCTTTGTCACACTATGGAGACAATTTCATTTTCTGCCTTTCAATGGAAGGCATCATCTACTTGTTGAAACTTTGAGTTTTAAAGGGACATAAAGTCTCAAAAAATTAAAGTTTGCTCAAACTCAAGATAAACACGTAGGGTATCTGATCTTGGAACCAGACCACACTGGGATCCAGACAAAACCCCTCATCCTTAATGCAGACACGGTTTTGAGTCCCGGTGACATTACGTGTCACTCTTCTAAGGAAAAAAGACTGTTTTCATAGTTTACTAGTGGGTATTTTAAAAAGCATGAACGTAGTAAACATTATCTCGGGTGTGCTTCTGGGAATCCTTTTTCTTTGTAAGATGTTATTTGATGATTACTTATTTTACATGATCTCTACACAGAATGTGGGGCTCTAACCCACAATGGCAAGACTCAGAGTTCCACGATCCACCGACCTAGTCGTCCAAGCACCCTGCAAATTCTTTTGAAGGTCTGAGACAGCAATACTATCTCGTTTGATGTCCAACCCAACAGGGTGAGTTACACTCTCTCCTTTTACCAAGGGTAAAACCACAAACACTAGTCCAATTGATATGCGACTGGGGTACTTCAGGACTGTGGAATATTATGGAAACCATGAAATGTTGTTACATCCAATGTCAAAAAAACGAAGAGGCTCCCATGCCTAAAATGAATGTTATGCTGTATTTTGGCAGGAGTTCTGGCTGCTATTACTGGCACTGTGCACACCAGACTTTGGCTCCTGAGGGTAAGAAGAAAGCACTTCATAGATATTCCCACCACCATCGCTAGTTGCAGGGAAAAAAAAACAAGCAATCCTGAGCAATGTTCAAAAGGCACATTCTTCCAAGTCATATTGGAACAAAAACAACCAAAGACACCAACAATAACTCTCAGAAGAGGTAAAAACAACATAAAAAATTTAACAACTGCTCAATAAAAGGAGAAAACTTATGTGAAAACATGTGTTTCAATAATGAAGACTGAAAATACAGAGTTGATTCAGAGTCAGGAAATTCCAGTATTAGCAACAGAAAAGAACTTTCAACAATCAAAAAGTCTTATATGATGATCGGAGATTGGGAAATTTTTGGAATATGAACTTCAAGTTTTTTTCCAAAATTATGTGAAGTTGTATGCACACACCCCTCCCACAGACACGTTCTTATCAACCTGAGTCTAAAAGACATTGTAATGGAAAAGAAATGTGTTTTACCTAACAAGGTGATTACTTCAAGTCTGAGACAACAAAGTGCATGTTGTACAGATGTAGAGGACAAAGGACACTTAGCACCATGAGTGTTCGTATCAGCAACAGGAACTAGAAATTAAGACACTTCGCATCTCTATCATGGAGGAGGCACTTGCAAAAACAAAGCCATGTTTGTAACAATGAAATGATTTCTGTCCTGCCACAACTGTCACGAACAAAATACATGAAGTTCTATAGGGGAAGTGTTCCCCAAATTGTGTCCATTCGGGTTTGTCTCCAGTAAATTGGTTCTCATTTAACAAACGATTTTCCCAGTGTCTGTGCTCCCAGATTGAGGAAATACTGGAAGGTTTTTCCATGGTTCTTAACTTCTTAGGGTTTCACGTCAGTGTGCTCTCACAAGCATCCTTGAAGATTAGAGGGACACCTGAAGGCTTTCCCACAGCGTGGACATTCACACAATTCTCGTCTACTGTCATCACATATACTTGCAGTTCTACGCAATACTGGAAGGTCTTACCAGAGACCGTAGGTTCACAAAAGGTCACCGTCCACTGTGATTCCTCACGTGTTCCTTAAGGGAGTAGTGACCAGTGAAGTTCTCTCCCCAGTGTGTTTCTTCATATGCCCTCGAAGGGATGAGGGAAACTTGTATGCTTTCCCACACTGCTTGCATTCATAGGATTTAACTGTATTGTGTGTTTTCAAATGATCCTGAAAACACTGAGGCCGACTGAACGCTTTCCCACACTCTGTACACTTAAAAGGTCTCTCCCCAGTGTGTGTCCGCCTGTGTGCTTCCAGGTGAGATGGACTCCTGAAGACTTTGCCACAGTGGTGACATTCATAAAGTCTCTTCCTAGTGTGTGTCTTCATATGTACCCGCAAGGATGCAGCACGGGTGAAGGCTTTCCCACACTGCTGGCATTTACAGGGTCTTTCCCCACTGTGTGTCCTCATATGTACCCGCAAGGACGCAGCACGGGTGAAGGCTTTCCCACACTGCTGGCATTTACAGGGTCTTTCCCCACTGTGTGTCCTCATATGAGCTCGTAGGTTTCCAGGAGTGGTGAAGGCTTTCCCACACTGCTGACATTTACAAGGTCGTTCTCCACTGTGTGTCCTCTTATGAGCTCGCAGGTTTCCAGGACTTAGGAAAGCCTTCCCACACTGCTCACATTTACAGGGTCTTTCCCCAGTGTGTGTCCTCATATGTACTTGCAGGTTTCCATGAGTCGAGAAGGTTTTCCCACACTGCTGACACTTGCAGGGCCTTTCACCAGTGTGTGTCCTTGTATGTCCTCGAAGGTTTGCGAGAGACTTAAAGGCTTTTCCACACAGCTCACATATGAAGGGTCTTTCCCCAGTGTGTACCCTCGTATGTACCTGTAGGTCTCTGTGCCACCTGAAGTCTCTTCCACACTCCTTACATTCATAGGGTTTCAGGATACCGTGTGTGGCCATGTGACGTTCGAAAGGTTGATGCTTTCTGAAAGTTTCACCACACTCCTTACATTCCAAGTGTCCACCCTTGGTGTGCCTTCTCACAGTATGTAGTACAAGAGTGTGGTGACGAATGAAGGCTTTTCCACAGTGCTGACACTTATAGGGTCTCTCTCCAGTGTGCTTCCACATGTGTTCTCGCAGGCATGAGTTATACCTGAAGGTCTTCCCACACTGCTGACATTCATACAGTCTCTCCCCCGTGTGTGTTGTCGTATGTTCCCGCAGATTTCCACGATATCTGAAGGTTTTCCCACACTGCTGACATTCATAGGGTCTCTCCCCAGTGTGCGTCCTCATATGGATGCGCAGGTTTGTGTGATCCCGGAAGGATCTGCCACACCGGTTACATTCATAGGCTTTCATGGTACTGTGGGTGATCGTGTGATGTTTAAAATGTTCACACTTCTGGAAAGTTTTCCCACACTCCTTACATTCGTAGGGTCTATCCCCAGTATGGGTCCTCATATGGACTCCAAGGGCTGTGTGATATCTAAAGAGTCTGCCACACTCCTTACACTCATAGGGTTTCATGACATTGTGTGTGGCCATGTGATGTTCAAAAAGCAGATGCTTCCTGAAACTTTGCCCGCACTCCTTACATTCCAAGGCTCTGTCCTCTTCGTGTCTTCTCATGTGTGCTTCAAGGGAGTAGTCACCAGGGAAGGCTTTCCCACATTGCTGACATTTACAGGGTTTTTCCCGAGTGTATGTCCTCACATGTCTTTGCAGACTTGAAGCAGACCCAAAGGCTTCTCCACACTTCACACATTCATAGGGTCTCTCCCCACTGTGAGTTCTCATGTGACGTGTAAGGTAGGACTGATACATGAAGACTTTCCCACACACGTCACACGCATGAACTCTCTGTCCACAGTGACCCCTTATGTGACCCCGAAAGGACGACCTGCAAGTGAAAGTTTTTCCACATTTCTTGCACTCTAAAGATTGTTTACTACCGCGACTCTTGAAGTCTCTCTTCGATGCTCCCCCCGTGTCCTGAGGTTCATAAGGTTTCTCTACAAGGCCTGGGTCCACGTGAGGGCTGGGGCAAGAGACACAGCTGCAGGCCGGCCCACATTCCTCACGGGGACTAGGTTTGTGTCCAGGGTGGGATCTTAGTGGATTCTCAGGGAAAGAACCATCTGTGAAGGCTTCTCTACACTTGGCGCAGTGACAGGACCTGTCTCCAGTAGGACAATCCTCACGCACAGTAAGACTTGTCATCTGCCTTCTGGTTTCTCCACATCGATAATCTTCACTGCTTTCACAGACCCGCTCCGGCAGATGACTTCTGTTCAAAAAGGGAAGGCACACTGTTACAGAATAATCATTTTAACTGATCTCTTTATTAATTACCTACTGATCCATATTAATGATTACTTGACTACATAATGGTCGTCTGCAGTGAACGGCTGTGTTTGTGGCACTGTCTCCATGGTAACAGTGAAACAAGCTTAATGTACTGGCTGAAGACGGAAATACTGTCCGAACACGCTAGGTTTCTCAGATGTCATTTTTCTCACCATTATTTCCAACTGAATGAGTTTTCAGATGTTCAGTATCTAGAATGCATTCATTAAAACTTCTTTGTGTGAAAGTTTGGATCATATGATTATTGAGGTGTGCTCTCAGCGACCCTTTGATTTCAAGTTAGTCTCACCGTCCGCCCTGAGCCCCTCCTTCCCCTGTATGAGTGTGACTCACCTCAAACACCTTTCCTCGGTTTGGGTCTCATCTCCACCGTTAGGAAATTTCCAGTTTTCTCCAAAAACAGAGAACGAATCATTTCTTGCACATAAGACGGTCTCGCCTTCACTGGGGAGCTCATTCTGCAGAACATTCCGCTGAGTCCTTGATGCACTCCTTTCATCCTGACTTGTACCAACTGCAAAAATTAGGAGCATAATTTAATTTCTTGGGAATGATCTGTTGTTTGAAGGTAAAAAAACAGACCATATGTCGATTTCTAGTCATACACTGATCCCGAAATGGAAACGAGGTTCATCAGGAAGAACAGACAAGTAACCAAAGAAAAATCCTCAGAACCCTAGTGATTTGGGACTTTGGCAATAAGAGGAAAGGTGTATGTAGGGCAGCCTGTTTACTCAGAAATACTTCAAAATCCATGGTGACTAATGTGGAGGGAAGTATTATCAGAAAAGTAGAAAGGTAGAAAAGTAGAAAGGAACTGGACAAGATACACACATCCACACCCTACTTCTAAAAGAATAGAAAAAGGCTTGCCATGTGGATGAGGATGGATGAAATGTCCGACAGGGAGTGGAGGTGAATGACAAAATCACCCTTCTCAGAAGAAGGACGGAGTCACATTTCTAACAGACATGTGCAAATGCTATTCCCTTCCCTAGAACCTGGTCCGGCTGAGGGCTGCTGGACTATTCTGAAGGCACCGAGGCCATCGGGGGAGCCTGCCTGACTGCCCCAGCTGCCACTGGGAGGTCGGACGGTGGGTGTGGCTGCCGAGAGTTCCCCGAGAACAGCCCAGCAGGGGGGAGGATTTGAAGGGCCACAAGCAGTCTGGAAGATGGGCTCTTTATTCTTCGAGTTCACTAATGATGGTTAAGTGTGGACTTTTTCTTCTTCTTCTTGTTGGAAGCATAGTGACTGTTCATTTTATTGTCAGGTGCCCAACACGGTATTTCAACAATCATACATGTTACAAAATGCTCGCCACAGTATTATTAAAATCTGTCAGTATGGAATACTAATACAATATTATGACCACATTCCACTTCCTGTACTTTCCATTCCCACATTTAGTGTGTGTGTGTGTGTGTGTGTGTGTGTTCCAAATTAACTGTTTATTCACCACACCCAGGGCCCCATGCAATAGTGTCCTCCTTCATTCATTCCCACCTTCGGTAAGTGCGGCTCTGGACCACTCAATCACCTTCATCTATTTCTCCTCTCCCTCCGTACCCTCCAGTGGCACAAACACCAATTTCTTCTTGATAGTTTTAAGTCTGTTTCTACTTCCTGTTATTTGTTCATTCACTTTGTTATTTAGATTCCACACATAAGTTAAATATGGTGTTTGTCTTTCTGACTTATTTACTTGGAAGAAAACCCTCTGGTTCCATCCACATATTCACAAATGGGAAGACGTCATCCTTCTTCCACGGCCGGGTAATCGTCCCTTATATGCATTTTTCACATGTTCATTATCCAATGCACCCGTCGACGGATGTGTGGGTTCCTTCCGTATCTTGAGTATTGCAACTAACACTACGATAAATGTTAGTGTTTTTGGTATGGGTAAATGCCCAGAAGTAGAATTACGGACTATATGGTCCTTCTGTGGTGTTCTGTAGAAACTCTGTACTGCTTTCCACGCGGGCTGCACCAGTTTACCTTCCCCCCAGCAAAGAGGAGTTTCCTTTTCTCCGCATTCTCACCAGCACCTGTTATCCTGTGATCCTTGTCCTTCTCCTACAGCCAACCTGGCTGCCTTGAGGTGGTATCTCACTGCTGATTCAGTTTGGACTTCCCTTTTATGTATTTATTCGACAGAGAGAGAGATCACAAGTAGGCAGAGAGAAAGGGGGAAGCAGGTTCCCCACTGAACAGAGAGCCCAATGCAGGGCTCAATCCCAGGACCCTGAGACCATGACCTGGGCTGAAGGCAGAGGCTTACCCCACTGATCCCCCCAGGCGCCCAGTCCACATCTCTCACCCAGCTTGTGCTGCTCGGGACAAAGATGTTCCATCATCCACTCATTATTCTTTGGCTCTGGTATTTTGTGATTCCTCCCTGACCTTCTCTGTTGACCCACTGGTGTTAGTAGCGTGCTGTTTGGCCTCAGCATGTTTGAGCTTATTTTTATTTTTTTGGTAAAGTTTTTTTTAAGTTATCTGTCAGAGTGAGTAGAGAGGGGGCACAAGCAGGGGAAGGAACTGGCAGAGGGAGAAGCAGGCTCCCCACCGAGCATGGGCCCGTGACCCACGTGGGAAGCAGACCTTTCACCAACTGAGCCAGCCAGGCATCCCAAGCTTCTTGCTTTTATTATTGACTTGTAATTTCATGCTGCCATTCTTCAAAAACATGCCTCCTAAGATCACAGTCTTCATAAATTTACTGAGACTTGTTTTGTGGTCTAACACACAAACTATCCTGGAGAATGTTCTGTGTGCCCTTGAAAAGAATGCATGTTCTGCCATTTGGAATGGAATGTTCACTATGTCCCCCTGGTGCGATGTCACTGGAATCCACTCTTTACTGATTTTCAGTCTGGGCGTTCTATGCAGGCATGTTAGTGGAGTGTTAAATCTTCCTACAATTATTTACTACTGTCATTTTCTGCCTTTATTTCTCTTAAGATACGCTTTCTATATTTAGGTGTTCCAATTGGGTACAAAGATATATTCTATGCACACATATATACACACAATTAAATATGTATCAATTAAATCTGTGATGTATGTATCACAGATATATACTGCTCTTGTCCAATTTGCTTATCATGTCATGGCAATCTCTGTCTCGTCACAGTCTCCGTTGTGACCCATCCTGTATCTCATGTAAGTATTCGAGCTCTACTTTTTACCCCCCTTCTATTTGCGTGGAGAATCTATTTTAGTCCACTTGCCTTTCAGTCCATATTGTGTCTCCCTTTTAGGCAGACTACAGATGGGTTTTTATAATCACTGAGTCAATATATGTCTTTTGATTGGAGCATTTAGTTAATCTACATTGAAAGTAAATAATGAGAAGCATGTACTTCTTTCTAGCTTGTTAAATGCCTTTTTTATAAGTTTAAGATTTATATATTTGAGAGAGAGAGCACGAGGGAGCAGGAGTTTGGTGAGGGACAGAGGGAAAAGGAGATGACTGCACTCTGAGCAGAGAGCCTGATGTGGGATTGGAGCCCTGGACCTTGAAATCATGACGTAAGCCAAAAGCAGATGCTTACCTGACTAAGCCACCCAAGTGTCCCCACAGCCTACCTGTCTTTCTTTCTTTAAAAGAAATATGTACGCCCAATGAGGGGCTCAGACTCATGACCCTGAGACCAAGAGGCCAACGCTCTACCAGCTAAAAATAAGCCAGCCAGGCTCCCTATATTTCACATCTGGTCCTCTGTGTCTATGGATAAACTTCAAGATACAAATGATTTCACTACTTGTGTGTTTTAGCCATCATAATAGCTTTCTAAGTGACTTGTCTACTAATCTTATGTTTCCAACTACCAGCAAATTCTTATATCCTTTCATAATTTTCATGCTTTTACTTATCGCCTTTTCTTTTCTACTTAAAAAAAGTTTTCTTTTCCACTAAAAGCAGCACATCATGATTTCTTGTAGGGCTGATTTAATACTAATGAAGAATCAATTTAACACATGAAACTGTTTTCACAGAAAAGGTATGTGACCCTCAGTAGTTTCTATGAAGGCCTGGACCACGTCTGTCTCCTTTGCAGCGTATTCCCAGTCCTCAGACCAAGGAAGATCAGACACTCATTCCCTACAACTCAAGAGATGGGGTGGAGCCACGCTTACCCAGGGAGGCCAGGTTCCTGCAGGTCTCCAGCATCACATCTCTGTAGAGCTGCCTCTGACCACCATCCAGCAAAGCCCACTCTTCCGGGGTGAAGTTCACAGCCACATCTGCAAACACCACTGCGTCCTGGAACAGCCACATGTTCTGTTGTAGCAACGCTCCCTCCTCACCCATGTGTGTGGGAGGATGTGGGGGTGACACACGGGAAACCGCACCCCACCCTAGGACCCAAGTCACACCCATGCGGGAAGTGACAACACACAAATACACCCATGGCAGTGCCCTCAGTGACCGGAAGGGCTGGGAGTCCATAGGATCACATACTCCCTCATGGTCCCCCCTGATTCTCATCCCTCGGCACCACCTCGAGGCAAACACTCTCTTCTGCTGTCCCGTGTGCTGCTCCCCTGTGGGGTCCTCAATAAACTTCTATCTCCGGGGTCTGTCTCGGGGAATTCTTCCCCACCCATGCCACAGCTCCACGGGATCAGGCCACCCTAGTTTGGCATCTGTCATGGGGGCCACTTTGCTCTGACACTGTATCCCCAGAGTCTTTAAGAATTTTGTGGGAGCTTCCCTCGGTGACGATCTCCAGCTGGGACTGTTCCTTGAGAACACCCAGAGGCCCAAGGAGTGCCCTACGGACTGCGTTGCCCAAAAGGGTGAGAGATTTCCCCCCTTACCCCTTTCCTCCCTCTTTCTCTTTCTAGTCCTTCGGCTGGTCTAACCCTAGTACTCCACAGACAACAGAAGGTCGTGGGCTGTGCGTGCCCGTGTGGGCAAAGGACCCCATTCCTATTCTCTCCCACTACATCACCTGAGCCCTCCACTCCCAACACGCGGCGCAGGTGGCAACAGCAGCTCCTGCAAAGTGACTCCGCAGGGGGAATGTACTTTCCCAGACCCTCTGCTGAGGCCTCCTGACTCTCAGCAGCTTCGCTTGGAGACCAACCCCTTAATTTCTTTGTTCCCTTACATTCAGCCGCCATTTGATCTAGAGCCAAACACGCTCCTATGTGTCCCAACGGGGAGTCCTCTCCTTGTATGACCCGGTTTGGCCACCTGGTGTGTGGCTCCGGCCACTGCCGCCAACGACGCAGCGGGGCTTACTCCCGCCATCCGCTGCAACCCCTCCTCGGTGGGACAGGCCTCTGGGCATCAGCAGCAGGTCTGTCCCATGATAGGAAATAAAACGGCCGGTTCAGGGAGCACAACTGCAGTCATAAGCCTTGTGAACAGAATGAAAACCAAAACCCCATGATCGCTTCGACGGACCCAGGACGCCATCTGACGAAACCACGACCCTGTCTTAACAAGAGAACTCAACCAACCAGGAACAAAGGGGAACGGCCTCGCCCTGGTAAGGGGCAGCAGGGAAAAGCCCACACCTAACAACTGAGCAGCCACGGCTCCCAGGAGGATCTGCCAGCGGCCGACAGCTTCAGGAGATGCTGGACGGTAGCCGTCAGGGGACGGACGCGGCCCTGCAAGCCGACCCCCTTCAGACCCACTAGAACAGCTACGAGGTCTCGCAGGCGCGAGCCGGGGAGGAGGCGAGGAAGGGCAGCTGTCACCATCTCTGCTGCTGGGAACGCCGAACGGTGCGGCCGCCTGGGAAGAGTCAAAGTGGTGAGCGTCGAGTCACCGCGCACGACAGCGACCACCTGCCCACGACAAGGGCGGGCGCGCGCCAACACCAGCTCGCGCTCGCACGCGCTCAGCAGCCGACCCCACAGCCAGCAAGGAAACCCGCGCAGCAGCCCGTCCACTCCCCGGAAACGAGTGACGGACACACGACTAAGATGGAGTCCGGAGTCCGCAGAGAAAGCTCCCGAACCCTGGCTCAGGGCCCGCTGCGGAGCAACGGGCGGAGACGCGTGCCGCCAAGTCCGTCCTGCACCAGCGGAAGGAAGATTGTTTCTCCGCGTGGCAACAGTCCAGCCAATGAGAGACACTCACGGCTCAGCCAATGAGAGACACTCACGGCTCAGCCAATGAGAAGCCACAACACATGGACCAACCAGGTTGCTCCAATGGATGCTCTGTGTGGCGGCCCCTCCCGTGCCCCCCCCCCCTGCTCTTTGAAGATGGAGCCGCTCCCTTTCTTTCCCAGCCTTGCCTGTGCTTTTGCTGGGGGCTTCCTTGTACCCTATTAGGATTCTCTGATATTCCCAGATAAACCCATTTTTCTTTAAGACTTTTAAATTTTTTAATTTAATTTGTTTTTCATTTATTACTAATTTATTATTTATTCATATTCATATATATTTATACATTTATTTATCATTATTTCTTACGTATGTATCTATGAGCGCAGAGGGAATCTCAAGCAGACCGTGTACTAAGCAGAGAACAAGGCTCAATTTCAAGACGTCAAGATCATGACCTGAGCCAAAATCAAGAGTCGGACACTAAGCCACTGAACCACCTACTTCCCCCCACCCCATAACTCAATTTTTCCTGTAAAAAGAAGTGAAGGTTTTATTGTTAATGTCAGTGTGACTTGCTGATCACAAATGGACCCCAAGAAGACACCGACCACCGAGAACATGCAAGTGTGGGTCCCACAGAGCCCATGGTGCTGCTTTCTCTCCAACCCCCAGCCCGATACTGGCAGGATCAGAGGTCGGTGCCCTGTCTGCACCAGGCAGGGTCTGCTGGGAACCTGTACTGGTGGCTTGTTCGTTCTCAGAAGACTAATTCGGCTTTGGTTCAGCTCCTTTTCAGAACTGGGCTCTTCCTCTTGGATCACTGCCAGATGGAAACAGGCTGGCCTTCCGTCTGATTTCTTCTGTAACAAGCCTACTCCTTCGTAGAAACCATGTTTAGAAATTCCGTAGTCTAGAGAAAATCACCAGGAAATGGATTCCAGTCATCAAAGCGCCATGACAGGGCAACTAAGGGGGACCCTAGCCAGCTTGTTTTCAACACCACCATTCCCCCAGGGGCACTTGGGTGGCTCAGTGGTTTACGCCTCTGCCTTCGACTCAGGTCATGATCTCAGGGTCCTAGGATGGAGCCCCGCATCGGGCTCTCTGCTCAGCAGGGAGCCTGCTTTCCCCCCCTACCCTGCCTGCCTCTCTGCCTGCTTATGATCTCTGTCAAATAAACAAATAATATCTTTAAAACAAACAAACCAACAAGTAAAAACAAACCAAAAAAAAGCCCCACAGTCCCTCCACACATGCATTTCTAAGAAAATGAACCAAGTGAACCAAATGTAATTCAGAACTAAAATGGCCTTAGGGTGTTTGGGTGGCCCATCCGTTAAGGGTCCTACTCTTGGTTTCGGCTCAGGTCATGTTCTCATGGGTCCTTAGACCCTGTGCTCTGCGCTCAGCAGGTGGCTGGCTTGCAGATTCTCACTTCTGTCCTTCCTTAATCCATTGCTCTCTCAAATAATAAATAAATTTTTGAAAAGAAAAGAAAGGAAAGGAAGGAAGAAAAAAAGAAGGAAGGGAGAGAGTAAGAGGGAGCTACAAGGGCTTTTACGGGGAAATTCCAAACTCAATCTCCCAAACTGGTCTCAGCGATCATTAAATCTGCAGTTTCCTCCCAGATCTCTGTTTCCACAGCCGAGCCCTCCACCTCTCTGCCCTCCAAACGGCCTGTGGTTTCGCGACCTTACACGCTCCCAAGAGCAATTCCCGCAGCTGCAGAGTAAATCCAGTTTGGGGGCAAAGTAACCGACAGCTTTATTTTTAATGAGTGATCAGACCGTTGGCACTGACAGAGGACGGACACACGGCCTGTGGGGAAGCAGCAGAATGTATGCACAGGCCCCAGATTAGGGGAAGGGGCAGCCCCGTGGATACGGGGCATTGAAGACTGCTTCTGTGCGGGGGGAACAAGGGATGGTTTCCCTGACACGTGCACGACCAGAGCCCAGTCATGCGGATTCCACGTCCGCACAGAAGCACCCGTAGGGTTGCGTGTGACCGCAGCGATGGTAGGGGTTTCTCACGGCGCAGAAGGAGGTTGGTTTGCGCCGGGGGGATGGGGACGCGCAAGTGTACTGAACACGGGAGGAGCCCAAGCACGCAGACACGGAGAGACACGCGAACCCCTGAGCTGGACAGAATACAAAGGAAGGAAGCAGACGCGCGGGTGACAGATGACAGCATGCGGGAAATGCTGCCCTAGAAGGGGAACCCCAGGATGACAGTGTCCACCCCAGCACGGATCAGAGCGACAGCCGTGTGATGCCCAGCAGATCCCTGGTCCTCCCCGAGCTGCACAGAGCCAAGCCGGAGAGCTCCCGGGGCCGGGTGACAGGCATCCGCCTGGATGGACGCCGCAGCCGCATTCACTGGTCAATTTTAACGTCCTGCCACCGACACCGCCAGCCACCACCACCACCCCAGCTCCGTGTGTCAGTGTTTACTCCGGTTTACACTTAGTCAGATGACTGCAGCCGCGGTGCCCACACCGGCCGGGGATGAACGTGGGGACCGCCCACCCCCCAAGGCCCCAACTCGCCCACACTCCAGAACGTAAGAACCCACTGCACACACCGCAGGACAGAAGTCCTGTTGCCCACGCTGGCCCCACTGGTCAGCAAGAGCCTCCCAGGACACACTCGGGAGGAGCAGCACGGGTGAGCGGCTCAGAGCAGGGGCTGCTGTCCCCACGCAGCACCAGAAACCCACTTCAGCCCGCCCTCTGCAGAGGAGGACAAGCTGTCCCCAGGGAAAGATCCATGCACCCTGCCTCCCGGAGCAGACGCTTTGGAAGCCCTTCCCTGAGACCTTGCTCGGCCAATCCACAGTTCCCTCAAGGGAAAGGGGGGGGCATCTCAACCTGGTGTCCTGTCTGATTCACCAAGGAGTGACACCAGGTTGGATGGTTTTAAGGGCCTACTTAATCAGAGAAAGCCCTTTTGTTGTTTATGCAGTAAACTTAGATTGACTCCACTCCTCCCAGAGGAACTTACTTGCAAAGCCCAGATACAAGGGCGGGTCAGTCAGGTAGAGATGGGCAATCAGTGGGGCACGCATATATCTACTAGGGTGAATTGTAATTCAATTGGCTGCCCGTGTGTGATGTAAGGTGACTGTGCAGTTTTCTCTGTGTTTTGCAATCTCATTGGCCATCTGTGCATAGCCCGGCTAAAGTACCTCTATAGAAGTCAGTCTGTGAAGCAGGAAGGGGTCGCCTCTTTGCACGAGTCAGCCCTGACTGGTCAGGTTGATTCTCCATGCTTGGCATGAAATAAAGCTTTGCTTAACCCTTGCTTTGTATCAGTCTCGCTCCTTTGATCACGGACCCTAACAGGTTACAGGTCCACCGCGGGTCCCCCTGTGAGCTCAGAGGGTTGGGGGCGGCCAGAAAGAGGTCCTTTTTAGGCCCCCGTTGCCATTCTCCCCTCCAAGCAGGGCTGCCTCCAACTACCCTCCTGCCACCTCCCAGTCTGTTGGAATCACAAAGAAATGGAAAACAAAAAAACAAACCAGAACAACAACAATAAAAAAAACCCTCCTTCCTTAAAAGTTTTAGGAGCACAAAGGGCACCCAGAGACCAACAGTGTCCCCCAGGCCTGGAAAGACCCAAAGGCTATCAGAGAGAATGAATCTCTCCTTGAGGCACGGAAAGTACGCAAAGGCCCGCGGTCCGTCCCCAGGTCCCAGCCCCAGGCCCCCTGCAGGGCGCACCGGCTCTCAGAGGAGGCCCTTCGCCCCCTCCCCGGTCCCAACAGCGACCTCCGCGGCGGGATCCTGTCCGCGGCTCCGCCCCCGGCCCCCAGGCAAGCCCTGGCTCCGTCACCCGGGACGCCGGAACACGTTCGAACTGCTCTGGGCCACCCCACGCCGCCTCCGCGGGGACTGGGTGTCCGGAGCCGACAGGCGGTCCGAGCCGGGTCCCCAGCCGGAAGCGAGGGGCCGGGACGGCGAAGCCAAAACCACACTCGCACCGCCTGTGCTGCCGGCGGGACACAGGGGCACCGGGGGTCACCGCCTCTGCAGAAGGATTTCAGCAAAACGTCCCCAAATCACGCAGTGAACTGCAGCGCGTCTGTCACGGTCTCGGCAAAGAGGCGGCTTAGACACACGCCCACGGGTGTCCGCCCCGAACACGGACCGAACCGTGGCCGGATGCGCGGCCGCGGCCCGACGGGCACCGCTCGGCGCGCCCCGTGCCCGTTCCGACGGACCCGCCGGAGCCCCGGGCCCCTACATGCAGCCGAAGTCCCTCAGAACCCCTAACGGTACCACGGCGCGGCAGCCCGCTCCGGTCCCGCGTCCTCTCGGCGGCTGCACACCCTTCGTCGGGCCCGTCGTCCCCGAAGTGACCGGACCGAGAAGCGCAGGCTCCGCAGCAAGCGAAACCCACCGCGGCCGTCCGGGGCGGCCCAGCCCCGCGCGCGCTCGTCCCGGCCGAGTGAGAGACCCCCACCCCCACCCCGGGGGAGCGCACGGAAGTCCCGCCCGGAGGGGTCCTCTGCGCGCCCGCTGACCGGTCGGCGCCCCCCGTCCCCCCGCGGGGCCGCACAGCGTCCGGAGCCCCAGGCCTGCCCGCCCCGCGCCGGCCTCGCTCCGGCTCCACGCGCCCAGCACGCAGGTGCGGCCCGACCGGGAGGGGAGCGCCCCGCCGCGGCCGCTCCTGCTTCGCTGTGGCCGGCGGGACCCACGCTGCCGGCCCCGCGCTCACCATCTCGGCGTCCCGCTGCGGAAGCCCCCGGCGTCCAGACGCGCAGACCCACACGTGCGCCGCTCCACGCCGGTGAGCACCGCCCGCTGCCCCCCTGAGCCACACCTACCAGGTCCGGGGTCCTCCCTCGGGCCTGATTGGGCGGGTTACAGGCCCCGCGCTCCGATTGGGCGATATTTCCGGCCCTGCGACCTGATTGCACGAGGATTCGGAGTTACCGCCCCCCAACTCTGACTGGACATTCCTCCGTGACCCGAGCTCCTCACGCCGTGGTAGGACAGCCTGCGGCCCTTCACCTTCTGATTGGGCGGCACTCCAGGCACCGCCCCTGGGGTCCAGGACCCCTACGCGCTCCCAGGCCCCGCCTCCCGCATCCTGACTGACAGGCTGGTGCTCCACAAGTGTCTCACCTGCCTGCGGGGAGTCGGCTCCCAACCCCGCGGACTCCAGCCCGCCGACCGGCCTGCGCCCTCCTTCCGCCCCAGAATCCGACGCAGTCTCCCCGCGGAGCCTCCCCCGTGCGGCGCCCAATCGGGACGCGGCGGAACGGAGCTGTCCGTGGTCCCCGCCTGGGCGGGGGACGGAGCACCTGTCCTGCGTGCTGGAGCGCAGCCCGGGAGCCGGTGCGATCACGGGGGGGGGGGGGGGGGGGGGGGGGCGGCGGGGGGGAGGGTCAGGCCTCCGGGATCTCCGCCTGGCGCCGGTTCCCAGCGTCTGGATTCCAGCCATCCCGGCGGGGAAGGGGCATCTCGTGGTGGTTTTGGCTCGCGTCGCGGTCGATCGTGACGCCGAGCATCATCCCGTGCGTTAGCGGAAGCTGTCATGTCGGTGGGGTCGGCGCGCCTTCAGCCAGGCCGTGTTGGGTCTTAAGATGTACTTAAGGCTTTCAAGTGGTCATTTATACTGGAAAGACATGTATTTTAGATCGCTTTTTGAACGTGTACCTAAAAGACTTTTAAGTATAAAAGTATGCTATCCCTCTTAGGTGAGCCATCACCATGGGTGGCAATTGTCTAGAGAGGAGAGAACACGGAAGAGTTTATTCTTTCTGCAAGGGAGGAGAGGGGCCAGACATCTTGAGAAATGTCTGCCCGAGTTCCTGTCCACCTAGGCCAGGCCCTTCCTGGGTGTGACGGGACTGCAGCTGTGTCCATGGGAGGGGAGGGGCAGGTGTGGATGGGGGTCATGGGTAGAGCAGGAAGGGGCGGTTTCCCCGGGGCTCTGTCCAGGGCTCCTCTGGGAAGCAGGTGTGCTTCCCAGAGGAGAGTATGTTTTGTAGTTGGGGTCTACTCCCTGAGAATGGCAGACACTGTGACCTAGGAAAACAGAGTTAGGGACTGTAAGGGCCTATTTAGCCAGAGGGATTCCATCTGGTTAAACAGTGATTTTGTTGTTTATGCAGTAAATCTTAAACTGACCCTGCCCCCTCACCCATGGGAATTTACTTAAAAGCAAATTGTCACTGTTCTTGCTGAGCTTATGTAAATAATTAGGCCAAATTTGTTAAAACTAGACTTATTTGAAAAATGAGTCATTTCATTTTTCAAATAAATTAGTCCTGACTTGGCTATCTCTGAAAATGAGGGTTATTTTAGAGGGAAAAGTTATGTTTTAATAACACACCCTTATGGGTGTTAAATTCTAGATTTGGTTGTCTTTAAATGTTTGCTTACCTAGCTAGACAACTTGAGGTAAACTTCAAAGAAGTTGCACAACAGCTCCTTTAGACGATCTTGCCTTTGCCAGTCAGCCCCAGATATAAGAAGGAAACTTCGGAAAGTTGAAGGATTTGAAGGGAAGAATCGTACTGAGTTAGTGGGAATAGCAGAAATAGCCGCTGAGCACTACGAGTCATGCTGGCAGGGGACCAGAGCTCTCTTACAGACTCTGCAGGGGAAAGGGGATCGGGTGTCAGCAAAGAAAGCACAGCTCTGTCAGAGCCTCACCACTTGTTTAGGCTCTGATCTTCATGAGAGATTGTGTTCACTGTCTGAGTCCAGGGAACAGGTGATCACCCCATACCCCCGCTCCACCACGCCCCGACAAGTGAGGGAGTTTCTTGGGACGGCGGGCTACTGCAGGCCATGGATACCATGGTTCACGGAGAGTGCCTGACATCTCTACGAACTGACTAAGGGAGGACTCACTATGGTAGAGTGGACAGCTGAGGCAGAAGGAGCATTTTGGAAATTACATACAGCCTTACTGTGTGCCCAACATTGGTCATCCCAATGATGTTACCAAGCCCTTCCTCTTGTATGTGGATGAAAAGGCAGGGGTGGCCAAAGGAGTTTTGACTCAGACTATGGGGCCTTGGCAAAGGCCAGTAGCCTATCTTAGCAAGAAACTAGATCCAGTAGTGGCTGGGATCCCCCCTTACCTCCACATAATTGCTGCCATGACCCTCCTGGTCAAGGATGCAAGTAATTGATTTTGGGTCAAAATCTCATCTTGACCACCATCCACGCTATTGAGGGCCTTCTCCGGACTCTACCAGACCAATGGATGACAAACGCCCGAGTGACGGGTTATCAGGCCCTTCTCCTCAATGAACTGAAAGTGACTTTCTGGCCCCTGGTGGTGCTAAATCCAGCCACGTTGCTGCCAGAGGAGCTGGCTGACCACCCACACGACTGCGGGAAGGTCCTAACCCAGGTCGCAGGAATAAGGCCAGATCTCGGGGACACTCCCCTCCCAGATGTGGAGATGACTCTGTTCACAGAGGGGAGCAGCTACATGGTCGATGGAAAGAGGTATGTGGGGGCTGCAGTGGTTTCTCCTGAGCAGGAACTCTGGACGGCGGCCCTGCCACACGGAAACTCGGCACAAAAAACGGAGCTGATTGCACTCACCAAGGCACTGCAGATGGCCAAGGGTAAGACCGCCAACATGTATATGGATGATAGGCTGGGTAGAGGCTTTTTCTGAAAAACATGAGATGGCAGCAATAGTAGCCAAAAAGCTACTAGAGGTTTGGGTTACCTCTCATGATTGGGTCAGACAACAGCCCTGCATTTGTGAGTTCAGTCTCGCAGGCATTGGCCAAGGCCGTGGGCACTAATTGGAAAATACACTGTGCCTACTGGCCACAGATCTCTGGACAAGTAGAGAGAATGAACCAGACTCTCAAAGAGACTTTGGCAGAGCTAATTCTGGAGATTGGCGATGGATGGGTGGCTCTCCTTCCTTTCACCCTCCTCGGGGCACGATGTACACCCTGCTTAAACAAGGTGACCCCATTTGAAATAATGTTTGGGAGGCCCCACTCCCCCACTCTGCCCTCGGCTACAAGAGGCTGCTCTAGCAGATATGACTGATCAGTCTGTAGTCCAGTCACTGCAGCCATTGCAGTCTGTCTTAAAAAGAACCCACGCGTGGGGCACCTGGGTGGCTCAGTGGGTTAAAGCCTCTGCCTTCAGCTCAGGTCATGATCCCAGGGTCCTGGGATCAAGCCCCGCATCGGGCTCTCTGCTCAGCAGGGAGCCTGCTTCCTCCCCTCTCTCTCTCTGCCTCCCTCTCTGCCTACTTGTGATCTCTTTCTCTCTCTCTCTCTCTGTCAAATAAATTAAAAAATAAAATAAAATAAAAAGAATTTCTGTAAGCTAAAGAGGACCTATGAGATATTGGGGGCCTTGCCATGATCAAGTTAAGATGGTTTTTCCCTCTAGTAAAGCATCAACATTAAGATGGTTGGGAATTTCCTTCTAGAAGTTAGGTTATTGGTAAGAATGCTTTTTCCTTGTAAATCACTGAGACATTTGTAAACTGAGGACGGTGATCTCTGTTAGTTAAATAAAATCTAAAAAACAACAACAAAAAAGAACCCACACAGGGATATGAACTGCCCACACTGAGACAGAGACAGAGGGGGAACCACATCCTTACCAACCCAGGGACTTGATTTGGATATGTCACCACCAAGTGGGAAACTTGGAGCCTCGCTGGGAGGGACCATTTACTGTCATCCTGACTACCCCCACAGCGGTGGAAGTTGAGGCATCGGGGCCTGGATTCGCACAAATCACGTCAAATGAGCCAAGGACAAGGATGCCCCCCAGAGATGGATACCGCTGCTGATGGACCCCGCCAATCGTGGACTAAAGCTAAGACTCAGAACAATGAGTTCACTGAGTTTATTGTTGCGCCTATTATTAAAGTATAGGTGGGAAATATAGGCAATTAGGGCTTCACATACTATTTCTAGAAAAAGGGGGGCTCTGCATAGCCTTAGGAGAGGAATGCTGTTTCTGGGTAAATCACACTGGAGTCATTAAAAAGAATCTGACAGCCATTAAAAAGAGGACATAGAACTGGCTGAAAAGTCAAAGATTTGACTAATCTCCAAAGAAAAGGGGGGAATGTAAGGGTCTATTTAGCCAGAGCGATTCCATCGAGTTAAACAGTGATTTTGTAGTTTATGCAGTAAAACTTAAACTGACCCTGCCCCCCCCTCGGGGAACTTACTTAAAAACAAGTCCCAGAAACCAGTCCCAGGTAACCAAGCCCAAATACAAGGGGGGGTCAGGCCAGGTGGAGGTATCCAATCAGTGGGGGCACCTACTGTCTCCCTAGCTACCAAGGACTATGGGCCCCACCCTGTGGGGGCCTTTTGGGCGCCAATTCTGACCAAGGTGATAGACTAGTTCAAATATCTACTATAGGGCAAATTGTAATTCAATTGGTCACTTATGCGTGACCTAGCAGGACTGTGCAGCTTTCTCTGTGTGACAATCTCATTGGCCACCTGTGCGTGGCCAGGCCCAATCACATGGCCTTTGCCCTTAAAAGCTAGTCTGTAGGGGCACCTGGGTGGCTCAGTGGGTTAAAGCCTCTGCCTTCAGCTCAGGTCATGATCTCAGGGTCCTGGGATCGAGCCCCACATCGGGCTCTCTGCTCAGCGGGGAGTCTGCTCCCTCCTCTCTCTCCACTTGCCTCTCTGCCTACTTGTGATCTGTCTGTCAAATAAATAAATGAAATCTTTAAAAAAAAAAAAAAGGCGCTAGTCTGTAAGGCAGAGAGGAGTCGTCTCTTTGAAGAGATGGCCCCAAACAGTCAGTTTGATTCTCAATGCTTGGCTCAAAATAAAGCTTTGCTTGACCTTCACTGTATCAGTCTCACTCTTTTAATCACGGACCCAGTATTGGGGGACCTTTCAATCCCAGCACTCAGGGCTCACACGCATTTGACCAGCCCAGAAAAGGGTCAAGTGCCCACAGCAGGCAGCCCAGGGTTCCCCCGCTGCCCCCCGTAAGGAATTCCCAAGGAGCATCCGGCAGACTTGCTGGAAAGAGGCACTCACACTGCAGAACCCTGACGGCGCACGGGCCCGCCTGCACCCACCTGAGCTCGTGTCCATGACCCTTTGGTATCCAAGAGCCTGCGACCCAACAGCCAAGCGGGCAGTGACCACGGTCACGCTGTGCAGTAGGCTTCTGCCGGGAGAGGGCTCCTCACCCCCTCACATTGGGGGGTTCCTGCATGGTTCCCCCAATTTCCACCAGGAGCCTGGAGGCAAAAGGCTGCCCCTGCACTCCCACTCAGTCGTAGGGTTCTCTGCCAGGCTCCTAGGTGGGCTCCCGCCACCGGGCCTGCGTCCTCTCCCGCCGCGTTCGCAGCCCACCGTACTCACCGCATCCCGCAGCTGAAAGCCAAGGTCCCTCCAACTCCGGCATTCCGGTTTCCGGGCTATGCGTGAGGACTTCTGGGACCCAGGAGCCAACTGGAAGCTGGTAGCGTGGCGGCGGGACTCACTGGCGGGCTCCTCCGGCACCCGCGCCCACCCAGACATCCACTGCGCATTCTCTGCCTCCCCGAAGCCCGAAGGCGGGTCTCAGCTCCACTACAGCCGAGGTTCTCCGCGGGGGAGCCTGCGCCTGCGTACTCCGCCAACCCGGAACTCCCAGGTGTCTCCGCGGCCCCAGTGCGACGGCTTCCGCGCTGCATGTCGGGAACTCTGAGGAGGCTCTTACTCTGTACTACATTTCCCCGGAGGACGTGGGATCCGCCGTCGCTCGCGGTCAGGAAGTGAATACCGTCTGCAGCGGGAAGGGTTTTGCAGATTCCGCCTGGAGCTCGGGTTTGGAGCCCCAGAAACCCGTGGCGTTCAGGGCGCGCATGCGCGACGTGCCTGGGCCAGTAGGTGAGAACAGGAAGGAGACAGTGGGACTGCGGGCGTGAGGGCGTGCGCATGCGCATGGCTGTGGGCGTGGCGCCCTCCTGGGTATGGTGCGCACGTGCTAGGGTTGAGGCTCTGACCAGTTCGAAGGCGAGGATGCCAGGCTGCGGGTAGGGTGCTGAGTTTCCTGGGGAGCCGTTGCTCCGGAGAAAGAATATGAGTCGCTGCGTCTCGCTCTTTCCTCGGACTCTCGTTGCAGCCATGTGGAGTTTCTGCGG
Source organism: Neogale vison (assembly GCF_020171115.1). Classification (NCBI taxonomy): domain Eukaryota; kingdom Metazoa; phylum Chordata; class Mammalia; order Carnivora; family Mustelidae; genus Neogale; species Neogale vison. The sequence goes on from NC_058096.1 coordinate 222,690,265, forward strand.
TGATGAACGGCGGAGCACCTCCAGTGTACATCAGGAGCGAAAATTTGCAGCAGCGCGGATCAGGGTCGGGTTTGACCCCTGGATGTCAGGTGCTCTGAACTGAGTTGCAGATGGCTTCAGGACAGGACCGAATGTGTATGCCCACCGCCAGGCCAAATGCCTCCACCCCTGCACCCCCTGAGGATCCGTGAGAATGCTCTGGAATTACTTTTGAATCTTAAACCACAGCATTCCCTGAGTTTTGGCCCCTAGAGCAATGGTGTGAATCCTGAGACCTATTGCTGGTTCCCTCTCACTTCCCTCAGGTAGTGTGACTCAGGTGTGGACAGTGTGACCCTGGAGTGTGTTCTAATTCAGGCAAGTCCCAAGAAAGGCCTGGTGGGTCACAAGTCTCTAGGAGGTGGAGAGCACTGTTATTACTCGCCGAAGAATAAAGATGTGGGTGGGTTTAAATTTTCCTTTAGTTAATAAGATATTTTTGCTTCTTTGTTTTCTAATAATTTATTTAAAAAGAATAAAACTGGCCATTTTAAGTATAGTTCTGTGGTTTTTCATAAATTCATACTTTTACTACCATAGTCAATATACAGAACACTCCATTCTCCCAAGAAAACAAAATTTGTAGACAAACTTCCCCCAACTCTTACTCCTCTGATCTATTTTAGTTCCTTATACCTTTACTTTTTCCAGAATGTCATAAAAATGTAGTCTTTTGAATACTGTATTCATTTAGAAAATATTTTATATATTTATTTTGAGAGAGAGAGAAGAAGCAGCGGGAGGGGCAGAAGGAGAGGGCAAAGAAGACTCCTCACTGAGCAGGGAGCTCAAGCTGGGGATCGATCCAGGACCCTGGGATTATGACCTGAGCTGAAGGCAGACACTTAACCAACTGAGCCATCCGGGTGCCCCTTCAATCCTGTGTTTAAAATTTAATGTTACATTTTGAAAATTGTGTACTCGTCCTCCAGAATTGGGAGATTTCAAATTTCCAACAGTGGCCAGTACAGGTGGTAGCACACATTACGCCTAAAAGATAGAGAGGCTCCATTATCATTGTGCACCATTATTGGGTGCATAAGCTTACACAGGACCCTGCTTACATGCCTGACTTCTGTCACTTGTACTACTGGAAGGACGTTGGGAGAAGTGACCAAATGAGGTAATAAGGATCATGCAATAACACTAATCTCTGCTGTGCTGTGAAAACAAGAGTTGACATGAGAAACGGATGAAGACTGGACTTCATTTGCCTCTTAATTAAATGCAGTGCTGTTATGTTTTTCTTTCCTAATATGTATTGGAAGTCTAAGCATGCGGAAAGAATACCTGTAACAAGCAAAATGGACATTTTGGGCTTTGTGGATTATTAAAACAAAAGCCTACAAGTTCTCCTGCTATAGATGGTTATTAAAACTTTCCTTAGGGGTAAAAAAAAATTAATTAAAAAAAAAAAAACTTTCCCTAGGGGTGCCTGGGTGGCTCAGTTAGTTAAGAGTCTGCCTTCGGCTCAGATCTTGATCCTAGCATCCTAGAATCGAGCTCTGAGTTGGACTCCCTGCTCAGCAGGGCGTCTGCTTCCTCCTGTCTCTGCTTTTGCATGCACGCTAGTGCTTTTACTCTCTCTCTCTTTCTCAAATAAATAAAATCCTTTTAAAAGTTCCCTATGTGAGGTTGTCTAATAAATTTGGATGTCACTCAAAAGGATACCCCTAGTCTGCAGCTTACTTCACTTATTCTTTGGGTAGTTTTCCCTTTTACCACGCATACCTCTTCTCCTTGCTTCTGTTAGGAAATTGCAGTGGACCTGCATAGATATCGCTCTGCTCATTGAGGGGTTAGAACTGTATGGATAACCATAAGTTTCCCTAAATTACGAGGAACTCTGATTTTCTGCAGAACTAATGTCAGTCAATGTGTAGGAGCCCCAAAATGATATTACGAAATATATGAGGCCATTTCAAAATATTTCACAAGGATGTTAAATACAAACATCTATACACTGTGCTTCCAATTCATAGGAACCGTCTGATCCCAAATATCCATGTCCAGTCTCATAAACATATATGACATGCCTAAAATGCTTAACCATTGCAAAGTTGTGGCTAAACTGCATCTTCACTTTTATGGGAAATAATTACTATTAATTCCACGAGTGGGGAATTATTTCTATATTACAGCCCACTATTTATGAACACTTTTGAATAGTTCCAGAAAGGGTCTAAGGCATATTAGGTGGGGTAAGTATACATGAATCAATGATATTCCCATTCACTGAGGTCTCTTTTTTTTTTTTTAAGATTTTTATTTATTTATTTGAGAGAGACAGTGAGAGAGAGCATGAGCGAGGAGAAGGTCAGAGAGCGAAGCAGACTCCCCATGGAGCTGGGAGCCTGATGTGGGACTTCACTGAGGTCTCTATCCTTCATTATTATCCCCTTTTATCTGCCTTGTCATGGTTTATATTTTACTTCACTCCACTTTTATATTATCTAATGGACTTTTTAAAATACTGTCTCAACAGAATATTTTTTTATCATTTGCTAGACTTATTTACTATTTAATTGCTTAAACTATTGAGTTTTTACTATTATGAATAAGAAATTATATTGACAAAACTGCAGCAGTATACAAAATAAAATTTTCTAGCATGAAAAATGTCTAGATTTGAATGCACCTGGTAATATTGACTCAGAATGTATAATTCCTAAATTCACAGCCACAAAGTTGATTTGACAGGTGATAGTTGCAATGTTTTAATAATTTTCCATAATTTTTAAAGGATTTTATTTATTTATTTGACAAACAGAGATCATAAGTAGGGAGAGAGGCAGGCAGAGAGAGAGGGGGAAGCAGGCTCCCCGCTGAGCAGAGAGCCTGATGCAGGGCTCGATCCCAGGACCTGAGATCATGACCTGAGCTAAAGGCAGTCGCTTAACCTACTGAGACACCCAGGCGCCCCAAGTCTCCATAAATTAAAGAGTAAAGTAAATTAGTATACATTTGAAAACACAGTTAATAGGATATTTTTCAGAAATATTTTATACATTTATAAAGTACATAACTCATATGAAAACAGTTAATAGACTATTTCTCAGAAACACAGCATTTGTTCAACCAAAAAAGTAAACATTGTGTCCAACCACACATACTCAATCTTAATAACAACATATCCAGAGGGGTTGTATTCAGTGCTGAGTAACAGAAAACCCACACTGTCTGCCCAATATGTCAGTAGTGCTTGTTTATTTCACAGGAATACTGGGTAAGTGTAGCTGCTCAATGACGCTACAGGGAAACACCGCCCCGTATGTTGTTATGGATGCTCCATTGCATCTGTTCTAGTTGGAATCAGAAACACAGAAGCATAAGAAATAATAAGAGAATGAGGTGTTCACCATATGAATCATATGTTATTCGAATATGTTAAGATCTAGAGAAAAGAGGTCAGAGCATTAGGTAATATCAACAGCCGTGACATCCTAACCAGTGGCGTGGTGAACAGTATAGGGCTTTTGGGAAAATATAAGCTGTGGACATCTAACCACGGAGGTACCTCCGTGATGGGAAAGCTGGTAGGGTGTCTGTGAAAGGCCACCCCTCTGACAAAATGGAATTCATGCAGTTGCTATGTATTTTGAGGATACTTTTTTTTTTTAGATTTTTATTTATTTATTTGACAGAGAGAGATCACAAGCAGGCAGAGAGGCAGGCAGAGAGAGAGAGGAGGAAGCAGGCTCCCCGCCGAGCAGAGAGCCCGATGCGGGACTCGATCCCAGGACCCTGAGATCATGATCTGAGCCAAAGGCAGCGGCCTAACCCACTGAGCCACCCAGGCGCCCCTTGAGGATACTTTTGATTGGCAAGACTAGCAATCAGGAAAATATGCTGCAGATGGTGCCCACCAAGTCCCCATGCATCTCTCTATCTCCTTATGTGGTGGTGGCTCAATAAACTGAAAATTGCTTCTTCCAAATCTCATGCAAGCTGGGCTCTTATGGAATTCTATCATGGAACCATATAGAGAAGGCCTCTTGGGAAATGTAGTTTCTAGCCTTACCTATGTTGACAGAACACAATCCAGCAGAACCATCTACACCTCTAGATTTCATTCTCTTCTTAACTGAAACATATTGTCAACTTCCTAACCAGAAACCAGGACAAAGAGCATATCGCAGCAGATGGAAATAATAGTTCATATGACATTATATTCTTTCAAGACCACTGCATACTTACAAATTTCTGCCAATTTATATAATTACAAAATTGGAACCAAGCAAAATGGAATAATGAAACTCTGGCAAAAAAAAAAGGTGCTGAGAATACATACCTTATGTAAACAAAGAAGTGCCAACTTTAAAAGTCATAGTTTCTCTCAGGATGAGAATACGATAGAATATATGTAATGGGAAAGTGATACCCAATTTGGAACACACTGGGCCAGTAAGAAAATCTAAACAAATATCAATGTTACATTAGCCTAAAGGCTCCACACTTACAGAACGATTTAAAAATATAATATAAAATTAGAGGTCCCATTAAGGATGAGATACTGAGTAATACCATCTTTGTAACTTTTGCACGATTTTTCTTCTGGTGTGGATTTTCCAAACTGTTTTAGACGAGTTAATTTGCATCAGGTTTTCTCACGTTACTTACAAGGTTTTTTTTGTTGTTGTTGACTGTGAGTTCTCTCATGACTATGAAAGGATTGGGGGCAACTGAAAGTTTTCCCACATTTTTCACAGGTATGAGGTCTCTCTCCAGTCTGCATCCTTACTGTTTTAGAAGGATGAGGGCCATTTGAAGGCTTTTCCACATTGCTTACAATTACAGGCTTCTCTCCACTGTGTTTTTTGACATGTTTGTGTAAAGATGAGGACCAACCAAATGCTTTCCCACATTTTTCACACTTAAAGGGTTTTTCCTTAGTCTTCATTCTTATATTTTTGGAAGAATGAGGGCCAACTGAAAGTTTTCCCACATGGCTTGCATTTATGGGTTTCTCTCCAATGTGCTTTCTGTTATGTTTGTGCAAGGACGAAGACCAACCAAATGTTTTCCCACACTTTTCACACTTATAGGGTTTCTCTCCAGTCTGCATTCTTACATTTTTGGAAGGATGGGGGCCAGCGGAAGGCCTTCCCACAGTGTTTGCATTTGCAGGTTTCTCCTCGGTGTGCATTCTGACATGTTTATGTAAGGATGAGGGCCAACCAAATGCTTTCCCACACTTTTCACATTTATAGGGTTTCTCTCCATTGTGAATTCTCACATGTCTCTGAAAGGATGTGAGCCAACAGTAGCCTTTCCCACACTGCTTACATTCATAAGGTTTCTCTCCAGTGTGCATTATCATATGTACTCGAAAGGATTTGGGACAGCTAAAGCCTTTTCCACACTGCTTACATTCATAGGGTTTCCCACCATTATGCATCATCACATGTACTCGAAAGGATTTAGGGCAACTGAAGGCTTTTCCACATTGCTTACACACATAGGGTTTCTCTCCAGTGTGACTCCTTATATGTCCAGTGAGGGAATGGGAACGAATAAATGTTTTCCCACAAAGCTGACATGCATAGGGTTTCTCTCCACTGTGAGTTTTCACATGATTCCTTAGGTATGAAGAACAACTGAACGGTTTCCCACATTCCTCACATTGGTAAAGTTTGCATCCAGTGTGACTCCTTTTGTGCCTCTTAAGGGATGAACGATGCCTGAAGACTTTTCCACACTGACTGCATTCATACAGTTTTACTCCACTGGAAGTTTTCTTGTACAGCTTAGTATTTGGAGGATGGCTGACAATTTCTCCACATGTATCACCTTTGCTACTTTCACAGAGTCTCTCCACTATATGACTTCTGCTAAAAAAAAATGGGGGGACATTGTTAATGTTTTGTATATTCATAACTATTAATATTTGTTAATGAGTGCTAGGATTATATTTCTACCATTTTCTATATATATATATGTAGGCTTTCTTTTTTTAAGAGTTTATCGGCTTATTTGAGAGAGAGAGAGAGAGAGAGAGAGTACCATGGCAGGGAAGGGCAGAGAGAAAAAGAAAAGGAGGCTACCCACTGAGCAGGGAGCCTGATGCAAAGCTCAATCCCAGGACCCTGGGATTACGATCTGAGTTGAAGGCAGATGCTTAACCCACTGAGCCACCCAGGTACCCCATAAATACAGGTCTTCTGTCATGTTTGAATTATTTCAAAGTGGAAAAAACTAGCTGCTTTGGGAATGGGATTAAGCACAGCCTAGTACTACAACAGTGTTTCTCACATACGGTTCCCTGATCATTGTTTCCCACTGAATTATCTTTCCAATGCTCAATGTCTGAGTCACATGAAGAAAAAAAAGGAAGGAATGATTTGTGAATAAACAAATCTGGAGCAAGTTTTATCAGTTTTTTTTTTATTATTTCATGAAATAGTAAGATTCTCTACTGGACTATTGTGTTTTCTCCAAAGTGCAACTCACCTCAAATATCTTCCCTCATTGTTGTGTTTATCTTCAATGCACTGGTCTTCCCAATTTTCTCCAAAAAGGGAGGTCCAGAAATCATTTTTTGTGAATCTTGCTATTTTCTGTTCATTGGATAATTTTTCTCCAAAACTATCCTGCTGAGAAATGGACCCAGTGGTTTTAAATTGAGTCTCATCATCTAAAACAAAACAGTGAACAAATCTTATCAGGAAGGCACCTGAGAGCAAAGAAATACATTCAGTTTAGCTGTTTCAAAACTTCATTATTAAGAGGCAGCAGAGGGGAGCACCTGGCTGGCTCAGCGGGTTAAGTCGCTGCCTTCGGCTCAGGTCGTGATCCCAGGGTCCTGGGATTGAGTCCCGAATCAGCCTCTCTGCTCAGCAAGGAGCCTGCTTCCCTCTCTCTCTCTGCCTGCCTCTCTGCCCACTTATAATCTCTCTCTCTGTCAAATAAATAAAGTCCTTTAAAAAAAAATAATGCACTAGAGGCCAAAATGGAGGCAATTTATATCTTAATTTTTTAAGAGATTTTATTTATTTATTTGACAGAGAAAGCACACATGCACAAGAAGGGGGAGCATCAGGTAGAGGAAAAGAGAGAAGCAGGCCCCTGCAGATCAGAGAGCCTGAGGCGGGACTTGATCCCAGGGCCATAACATGACCTGAGTCGAAAGCAGACATGTAACCAAGTGAGCCACCTGGGTGCCTCTGGAGGCAATTTAAAGATTTTATTTATTTATTTGACAGAGAGAGATCACAAGTAGGCAGACAGGCAGGCAGAGAGAGAGGAGGAAGCAGGCTCCCTGCTGAGCAGAGAGCCCGACGCGGGACTCGATCCCAGGACCCTGAGATCATGACCTGAGCCGAAGGCAGTGGCTTAACCCACTGAGCCACCCAGGAGCCCCTGGAGGCAATTTCATATGCACAGAAAACCCACAAGACTTCAAACAACAAACTTCTCCACACCCACAAAGTGACTCATGAATATATACCCAGACTGACGACACTGAAGGACCCTAACTATTTCAAAGAAGATAGATAGAAAAATACAGGTTAATACGTAGATTTTTACTGTCACAGAGAAACTGTTAGATTCTACATCCATGATAGCTGTGATCAAGCCTGTTTTATTTATCAATGTGTACTCCTTTTTAGTCCAAATCTTGAAATAGGCTTAATGAATACATACTTAGTCTCTAAATAATTAAGTGAAGGATGAATACCTCCTTACCTACTGAGACCAGGTTCCTGAAGGTCTCCAGCATCACATCTCTGTAGATCTTCCTCTGAGAAGGATTCAGCAGAGCCCACTCCTCTTGGGTGAAGTCCACAACCACATCCTCGAAAACCACTGAGTCCTACAACAAACCACATAATCGTAGGAAAGCGGGTGACATGGACAACACAGGGAAAGTGGACTCAAATTCACCAGAAGTTCAAACAAGATTCACTGGTCTCCCCACATCTAATCTATGTCCACACTCATTTTCTGTATCATAATCTTTTCTTTTTAAATATTTTATTTATTTACTTATTTGAGAGAGAGAGAGAGTGCATACAAGAGAGCATGAGCAGGGCAGCGGGGGCGGGGGGGAGCAGCAGAGGGAAAGGGAGAAGCAGACTCCCAGCTAGCAGGGAGCCCAACATCCTACTTGATCCTAGGACCCTGAGATCATGACCTGAGCCAATGGCAGACACTTAACTGACCTGAGCCACCCAGGTACCCTCTGTATCATACTCCTTTTTTTAAAAAAAATTTTATTTATTTATTTGACAGAGAAAGACACAGCAAGAGAAGGAACACAACCAGGGGGAATGGGAGAGGGAGAGCAGGCTTCCCGCTAACTGAGCCTGATATGGGGCTCGATCCCAGGACTCTGGAATCATGACCTGGGCCAAAGACAGACACTTAACGACTGAGCCCCCTAGGCGCCCACTTTTGTATCATCGTCTTAAGACATTAATACATTGAACTTATCTCTCTCTCCATTTTTACTGTGGCCTTCCTGTGTGATCCCTGCCTTTTCACAGAGTACTACTTAGCCAGAGCGAGCCATTTTGTTGTTTAGGCAGTAAACTTGGATTGAACCTGCCCCTTCCCCGCAAGAGGAAAGCGCTCAGACCTAGAACTGGTGAAATAGGACTGGCCGGCCCCTGACAACGGAGCCCGCATACAGGGACGTGTCCGGCCAGCTGGAAACGTCCAATCAGTGAAAGCGCACGTATGACCTCCCTGCCCGGCAAGGAGGAGCCAGGCCAGCTGGAAACGTCCAGTCAAGGGAAAGCGCACGTATGACCTGCCAAGGAGTGTGAGCCCCGCCTTTTGGGCACCAGGCAAAGCTGCCGATTCCAGCCAAGGTCATAGGCTGAATTAAGTAACTATCATGGGGTGAATTGTAATTCAGTTGGCCACCTATGTGTGGCCAGGCTCAACCCCATGGCCTTTACTCTATAAAAGTTAGTCTGTGAGACTGGGAGGGGTCGCCTCTTTGCAAGAGCTGGCCCTGGCCAGTCAGCTTGATTCTCGATGCTTGGCGTGAAATAAAGCTTTGCTTGACCTTCGCTCTGTATCAATCTCATCCTTTTGTGACGGACCCTTTCAGCTGAGCCACCCAGATGCCCCTCAAATAATAGATCTTTAAAAAAAATAAAATTAAGAAAATGAAAAGGCAAACCACAATTTGAGATAAAGATATTTACAACATATACAAATATAAAAATGTGTGCAGAGTAAAAATGAAGGGTCAAACAAATGAATAAAAAATAGGAAAATGATTAAACATGTACCACAAAAGATGGAAGAACATATACGAAAAAAGAGTCGGGGCGCCTGGGTGGCTCAGTGGGTTAAGTCTCTGCCTTCGGCTCAGGTCATGATCTCAGGGGCCTGGGATCGAGCCCCTCATCGGGCTCTCTGCTCAGCGGGGAGCCTGCTTCCTCCTCTCTCTCTGCCTGCCTCTCTGCCTGCTTGTGATCTCCATCTTTCAAATAAAAAAATAAAATATTTTTTTTTAAAAAAAGAGTCAACCTCATTGGTAATGAGCTAAATAAAATCTCAAACAGATCCCATTTCAAGCCAAGAAGGGGAGAAATCACGAAACTGGATAATCTCAGGTGTTAAAGGTCACATAGAAGAAGTAAGCAGTTATGTGTGCATGTTTGCAGAATCAACTGATACACTTAATTGGATGTGGCATAAATTTGAGCTTGGCTATGATCTACAATGAAGAGATTTTCCTCCAGTATGGGGCAAATGTACTACACATATGACCTTGGGCACTGAAACAAGACTCCATAGAAGTGGCATTTTTCACAAAAGCCAAAGACAAACTTGAAAAACCCAAGCCCCGCAAGCACTGGAATGGAAGAACAAATTGAAAGAATACGGCTTTTGGAGAGAAGCACGCACGAAACAGACCGAGGCACAGAACCATAGGAAAGCCTTTTCGGTGCAATTCTGTTAATTGCCCAAAGAAGTAAAATGAAGCAGAACACTGCTTAGTAAAAAAAATCACAATAGGTAAAGGTATGAAGATCAAGCAAAGAAACAATCAGTGGTCATCGGTGGGACAAGACGGTGGTGTGTTCGGGGAGGGTCATGTCGGGAGACTTACAGCTACCCACGGCCTATTTAGGAATCCAGGTGGCGAATTCACAGCTGTTCACACTGTGGCTGAGTTTGGATGTCCCACACACCTGTATATGCTCTCTAAATGTGGCAGATTTCACCATAAAAGTTAAAGCATTAATCAAGGTTGGAAAATAACACTTGTATGTTTGCTTACCGTGTAATATGAGAAAAAGTCAGTCCTGATTAACAAACCTGGGTAGAAGAATATTCAGTGCAGATCGAGTGCCTAATTAGAGGGAACTGGTTGCTTAAATTTGAAAATCAAAGATATCTGATGTTATATGAAAAGGTCTGCAGGACCATCACATGAGCAAAAGTACGTTGCCTCGTGTACATCATACTACTTTCCTATAACAAAAGAAATGTGTTTGCACTTCTGTTTCATTTTGCTGAAAGAAACACTGAAAAAAATGCACAAGAAAGGGGCCCCTGGGTGGCTCAGTTGGTTAAGCCGCTGCCTTCGGCTCAGGTCATGATCCCAGTGTCCTGGGATCGAGTCCCACATCGGGCTCCTTGCTTGGCAGGGAGCCAGCTTCTCCCTCTGCCTCTGCCTGCCTCTCTGCCTGCTTGTGTGCTCGCTCTCGCTCTCTCTCTCTTTGACAAATAAATACAATCTTTTAAAAAAAACGCACAAGAAATTATTCAAACTGGTTGTCTGAGGGTGGCTGGGGTAGGGCTGGCACGGGCCAGGATATGCTGGCAGGAAGTTGTCCTCTGTTAGATTTGCAATGTTTTGCAGGGTTTTTAAACCTTTATGTACATTATTTAACTTCACATAAAGAGAAATCTATATAAGTTATATTTTTGCTTTTTTAAAAAACCACTTATTTATTTACTTATTTATTTTAGACACAGAGGGACAGCACTCAAAGGGGATGGAGAGAGAGAATTCCAAGCACACTCCACACTGAGCACAGAGCCCGACACAGGACTCAATCCCATGACCCTAAGATCATGACCTGAGCCAAAACCTAGAGTTTGACGTTCAACTGACGGAGCCCACCCCCACCCCCGCACCACGCTCCTGTATTTTGCTTTTTAACACTTTTTCTTTTTATTTGGGAACCATTTTTCCCTGTGGTTTTAAGATTTAATCCTGTGAGGGGTGCCTGGGTGACTCAGTGGGTTAAAGCCTCTGCCTTCAGCTCAGGTCTCAGGGTCCTGGGATTGAGCCCCGCATCGGGCTCTCTGCTCAGTGGGGAGCCTGCTTCCCTTCCTCTCTCTCTGACTACATCTCTGCCTACTTGTATTCTGTCAGTCAAATAAAAAAAATCTTTTTTAAAAAATTTAATCCTGTGAAAATGAATAAAGGTAAGCCTCAGTAACACAGACTTGGAAGAAAAGATAATAATAATTAATGAAAAAAGAAAGAAGGAAAGCCCAAAAAGGAAAAAAAGAAAATCAGATGGAGCTGGCCAGCCCAAAGGGGGAGCCCATTCCACCTCGATTGCAAGAAGGACTTCTCGTTACACACTCGGGCAGCAGACCCTACGGGGAAGGGTGGTCATCACAGCTCCTGGCAGGAAGAGATGTCCAAGGCGTCCCCCAGAAGAAGCCGACTACCCCCAGGCCATCTGGCAGGCTCAGTCAGTACAGCCTGACACTCTGGATCTCAGGGTTATGCGCCCGAGCCCCACATTGGGTGTAGAGCCTACTATCAAACATTTTTTAAAATAAAATAAAAAAATAAGAATGGAGAATCCTTTTTCTAAAAAAAGATTTTATTTATTTATTTGACAGGCAGAGGTCACAAGCAGGCAGAGAGGCAGGGAGAGAGAGGGGGGAAGAAGGCTCCCCGTCGAGGAGAGAGCCCGATGTGGGGCTCGATTCCAGGACTCTGAGATCATGACCTGAGTCGAAGAAAGAGGCTTAACCAACTGAGAAACCCAGGCTCCCCTTTTAAAAAGATTTTATTTATTTATTTATTTGACAGAGAAACACACAGTGAGACCAAGTACACAAGCAGGGGGAATGGGAGAGGGGGAAGAAGGCTCCCCACTGAGCAGGAAGCCTGACGTGGGGATCAATCCCAGGACCCTGGGATCACGACCCCAGCCAAAGGCAGACACTTAACCGACTGAGCCACCCACGTGCCCCTGAAGACAGAGGCTTTAACCCACTGAGCCACCCAGGTGCCCCAGAATGGAGAATCCTTTAAAAAAGAGAGAGAGAGAGAAAAGAAATTGACTAGCCCTATAATTCAACAAGAAAAACTGTCATCAGAACTCAGAGAAATTCTCATCCCCCTTTGTGCAGTGGGCTTTTGTCCAAGCAAGCCATCCAAACTTCTTCCTTCTATAAAAAATAATGTTTCTCTCCTTTGTTTGTTGGACATGCCTATGGTGTTGCTGTAGCTTGTATGTCCCAAATTACAATTCTCTGCTAGTTCTGAATAAACCCACTTTTGCTGGTAAAGTGACATTCATTTTTAAGGTTAACAGCTCCCTGAAAACTAAAGTTTATGACAGTGTAAACCGTGAAATGTAAAATATCTCAAACATCTTTACAACTAAAATGATAGGTGACATAGTCATTGTTTCCACTCTATCTCAAACTGGGGAGTATTTTTTCTTTTAAAAAAATATTTATTTATTTGAGACAGAGAAGAGTGAGTGAGGGGGGCAGATGCGGACAGAGAGAATCTCAAGCAGACTCCGTGCTGAGCTGGGAGCCTGACTTAGAGCCGGAGGCGGGACTCAGTCTCATGACCCTGAGATTATGACCTGAGCTGCCACCAGGACTCAGACTGCACCCCCAAGGAGCCCCTCAATGTGGGGAGTATTTTCAAAAATGTGTAGGATACTTCACATGTTAGGGGTTTGGACCTAACCCATTCAACACACTATGATTTTCAAGGATTTGCATATCCAAAGCTAACTTTCCTCATATCGGTTAAAATAAAGACCATCTTAGGAATAGTACATTTTAAATTTCATAACTCTATAGAGACAATCACATATAAAAAATTATGGGAAAAGTGAAAAATTAACCTGAGTTTAAATACAGCCATCTCCTATCTGGACATCTTACCGAAAAAGGAAGAAAAATGTATGCTTCCAGAATTCTCTTGTCTTCTATTTTATCTCTCAGTCCACTTCTGCTCACCCAAGAAAATAAAAGTCTTACACACTCAAACAGGGACATGAAAAGGCCAAACGCTTAGGGAGGCTGGAGTTATGCGGCGGCAACATTTGACACAGGAACCAGAATGAGAGAAAACCAAACATTTCCATCAGCTCAGATAAAGCCACTCACTCATCCGCTGCTCGCCACGAAAACGCACCATATTCAGAAGGTGACAACGTTCACAGGCTTGGGGTCCAGGGCCTCACTGCAGAAAGACCAGCCTTCTGCCGGCCAGGCCCCCGAGTCGGAGGAGAGGGAGACCTGAGCAGACACACGGATGGACGCTGAGTCCCACACGCCCTCTTCTCCGCACCGAGCCGGTGGAAATGCTCCCTCTCAGGGCTTCAGTTCTCTGTAGCCAGGAAACTCTTGGCTGGAGTCAGTCTAAGTCTCTGCCCCAAATGAACTTGCACATTCATAATTCTTTCTCTAGAAGACAGACCCGGGAAGAGTCTTTCCCTAAGTCTGACCTTGACAGGCTTTCTCAGTGCGCACACACTTGGCTCTGAGGGCACCGCCCCCGTATGTGGCCGCCCCAAATGTATTATTTAGAACCAGGAGGGGAAGTGGCAAGTACGACCTCAGAAAGGGCATCCCCGCCAGCCACACACACACATTTTTCAGTGCCCTGCAACTTTCCTTAGGCACACACACTCCTCCTCCAGATGGCGTGGGCAGCCTGAGACGCAGGCACAGAAGAGCCTCTCCAGAAAGAAACGATTTCATTGCCTCCTTCTGCTGTCGTGGCCGGCCTTACTTAGTTTGGAGTCACTGGGCACGACCCTATCCCCACCCGACCTCTCGTCGGGATTTAGCATGAGTCTCTGAGGTCTAATAATACCAGACAAAATAGAATTATTCTATTCTGCTGAAGAGAATTTTTGGTGAGTCTTTGTAATTCACCAGTTCATATGCCAAACGTTTTGTGTGTGGAAATGCATTCGTTTGTACACTTCCATCACGGGAGAGAGGGTTTCTCTGTTTCTCTTAGATTCTTTCCCCCAGTAGCATCCTCAAGGCTAAGCTCCGGAATTCCATTTGTCGTCACCAGAAAGAAAACAACAGATGTGAGAAACTTAACCACACACGCTCCAGGAGAGAAAAAAAAAAGACACAAAAAGAATTTTTGACAAACGCAATATTAAGACTGGATCTTTTCAATTTTTTTTTCCTGAAATTGACCCCTCCCTTGTTACTTTGCAAATATTTTATCTAACCTTTCAAAGTCTGTTAGTAAAGTGTATTTCGCATTTACTGAAAAACCTGGGGCTTGAATAACCAAATAAATCTTTTCAAGGTGACAAACCCAGGGAGGGGCAGCGCAGAACGGGAACACAGCCACCGATGACTCAAGGGTCAGGCGCGGCCACCCTCCCACGTGGGCCTTGCACCCGTCGCCACCTGTTCTCCGAGATGCTCCCGGAGCGCCCTCCCAGCACCCCGGAGCGCCCTGGCGCCTGCCCCACGGCAGGTCTCCGGCACATTCTGCTTTGCAGGTTGCCGCCCGGGCAGACCGGGTGGGTCTTCTCTGTCCTTGGCTTTTGCCTCCTTCACCCTGAGAACCCGGAGGGCAGGAAACCTTCCTCTACCCCTCGGTAGCCGCATCTGCGCGCCTGACCACTAAAGTCCCTCCAGGAAATGAGAACTGGACGGTCACTTAGGGATCAAGGACCTGCCAGGGGATCGCTCCGAGCCCAGGGCCCTAAGCGTGTCTCCCCAGACTCCTCGCCTGCGCCCCACGGCTGTCCTCTGGGGGGAAACGACCGGGGGCTGAGACCCCCCCCCACGCCCGGGCGGGGGCAGCTGCGCTCGTCTGGTCACCCCGGCACTCTGAGAACCCAGACCCATGCGTGGAGGGGACGGGACGCCGGGACCTCACCCCGCGGCCAAGGGCGGAAACTCGGGTCAGCACCTGGATGGGGTGGGAGAGGGGGAGGAACCCGGGCCACCCCCAGCCGGCACCGGCCTGTTCGAACCAGCCTCTCCCGGTGTCGGCGCGACCCCACGCACTCACCATCTCTCAGCGCCGCTCCTGGCTCTGCCGGCGTCCTCCGTGTGACCGCCCGGCGCGCGCAGGCGAGAGCGGCGCGGACCGAAGACACCTGCCGCCGCGGGGGGAAGGCGCACACCAATGCCTCGCGCCGGCCGGGAGGCCGGGAGCGCGCCCGCCCCCTGCTCTGACTGGACAGTGCTCCCGGCCCTCGGACCCTGATTGGGCAGTGCTCGAACCCCGCCCCGGCCCTCCTAATAGGGTGGCCCAACACCCCAGGGCCCCGGATGGGACGATCCCGCACGAGTGGAACAGGGGGCAGGCCTCTTCCGGCTGTCACAAGAGGGACATTTGTCTCCAAGTAGAAGTAGCTCTAATTCCTTGAGGACTTGGGGGTCTTCCCGCAGCTCCGTGGCACCGCCTGTTTCCAGACTCCTTTTCCCCATGGAGCAACACATCTTTGTCCAGAGAGGGGTGGGGGGTACCCGAGGCTGGCTGGGCTGGGACAAGACGGGACGGCCCAGGAGGGCCTGGTGTCCTCCGGGAGTCGGAGGTTGGCTTGGGACGGGAGGGTGACCCAAGGGTCTGTCTCTCTAAGAACACAGACTTTGACAGTGACTTCACCACGTGTAGTGCAGGGTCTGGATTCGTTTTGATGTTTGGCGGCTGACACAGCTGAGGCCGCGTCTACGCTGCCCCACCCCACTCACCCGCTGCTTCAGATCAGGGAGGTCCAGCCAACGAGTTGCTGGGAGCTCACGGGAAATCGGAACCCTGCAGCCTAAATCTGGGCTTAGAACAACCACAAGTTACCAGATGTGTGTATTAGAATGCTCAGGTTCACATTTTACACTAAAAGGAAATTAATCGCAGATCCGTGTTTTAGTGTATCGCTGGAGACTTTGAAATGTGAACGGCTATGATATCCCTCGGGCCACTTAACTCTTAGAAGAAAAGAGCAAAAGCTTAAAATAAACTTGGAATGGACCCAGAAATTTAATATGCATAACAGATTGAGTCAAAATTCCTAGTGCATTTAATATATGCTTCCCTGTGAAGAAAATATTTGCCAGTTTAAGAGCTGGTGGAAGGAAACGCTATTGCATATTTTCTTTATGAAGTTGAAAAAATTTGTGTTTTATGGTTTTTAAAAAGGATTGTTCACTTTCATAAAAATTAGTGCTCAGAGACATAGCATGTAGAAAAGAGGGTTCTCATTAAAAATATATTGCTCAGGGCGCCTGGGTAGCTCAGTCCATTAAGCGTCTGCCTTTGGCTCAGGTCACGATCTCTGGGTCCTGGGATCCAGTCCCACACGGGGCCCCGCAGCTCACGTGGCTCCCGGCTCAGCAGGGAGCCTGCTTCTCCCTCTCCCTCTGGCTGCTGCTCCTCTCTGCTGCTCTCTGTCAGATAAAGAAAAATCTCCAAAAAACACATTACTCATTTGATTTATAATGTATAAAAATAAAACATGGTTAATATGTTTATTATTTATAAATGAACAAGTTTTTTAAAGACTTATTTGAGAAAGAGATAGCACTCATTGGGAGGGGCAGAGGGAGAGGGAGAGAGGATCTCAAGCAGAGGTGGAGTGTGCGGAGGGGTGTGAGATCGTGACCTGAGCTGAAACCAAGAATCCCACACTTAACTGACTGCACCAGCCAGGGGCCCCTGAATGAACACAAAGTTTAACAGAATCAGCCTGCGATTTAGAGATCTGCCTTAAAACTCTCTCCTAGCACATCCTCTAGCATCATGTCCTTTGCCCCCTCCAAATTTCAATTTTATCAGTTTTCATACATACAGAGTTTATGTAAAGAGAAGCAATTTCAAGTACATTGTTTCTTCCCTTAGGCATACAAAGGTAACCTGGCTTACACACTAATACGTGCTCGATTCTCTTCAGTTGGAAATAAATTCCTGCAGCTGTGAAGTTAAACCTGTGATGGTTTAATTTCATATAACCTGTTCTTTTTAGAGACTGGGCCCATCATCAATCTCCTGGACTCAAATGAATACAGAGGCAAGTTAAATGGACCCAGTTAAAAGGCTTGTGAATAGTTCCAAAATGACTGAAATAAAAACTAGATAGCTGGTCTCTTCTCTCCTAGGATAAAATAGTATTTTTAAATTGTACTTTTTTTCACATGTAAAACTCTTTAAATTTTTATAGTGTGCTATCTCATACTTTGAAAACATTGCATAAATGTCTCAACTTAAGTATTAAATATTAAGTATGTCCTATCTTAAGTATTAATATTGCATGAACTCTGGAGATTGGACATGATCCTCAATAGACTTTGGGCAGGTATTAGACTCCCAATGCGTCCTCCTTTCTTCCTTTCCCTTCCACCCCCGGCGTGACCAGTATTGTGAATTTTAAGGTTATTCTTCATAGATTTGCCATCTATTGTTCAGCACTAAGTAATGTTTCAACTCTGCCTTTTTTTCTTTCTTTTTTTTTTTTAGCTTTTCATGAAAGGGCATTAAAGAATTACCCCGAATATGGTCATCACTCGTTGGTTTGCCTTCTGTTTTCACACCCACAGGCTTCTGAGGCTGGGGGTCACCCAATTTACTTATCCATTCTGGTGTTTATACTTCTGGGGCTGTTTCAAGTTTCTTTTCCCCTTGTGAACAACACTGCTCCTATTTCAATTTCAAAATGACCATGCATAATACATTTTCTATATTGGAGAAAAATTACTTAGTTGGAGACTATGGATAATTTCAAATTTATATGAAATGTATGAATTGACTCTCCCACAGTTCTGGTTTTGTTTGTTTTTTTTTTTGTAGGTTTAATTTCTCATTCTCTTCCTTTGTAGCGTACTCTTTTCTCTTATATAAGAAAACTCTCCATATTCTGAAGTCATAAAAACTTGCTGTAACTTCCAGGAGTGTTCCAGCTTCCTCCTTCACAGGTAAATCTTCAAGAAGTAGATTATCATCCATGGGGTTGACAGAAGAGTCGTTATAGAATAACCACTGGTTCTGTCCATGTGTTAATGTAGCCGTAACTTCTACCGCTGTGCAGCGATGCCTGCCGCATCTCCTTGGTAAAATCTATTTGTATTTTATAACATGGGGACATTTTTATCCCTGAAATGAGCTCCAGTCCTTGACAAGTATCTAAGAAATTAGAATTATACTGTGCAATATTCCATTCATGACTTATTCCTTACTCCAAACTGAGTTTTCTAGGTCATTATTAAGCTCACAGTCATGGTTTCATGGACACACATATGTGTCCCGACTTACTCCTGTCTGAATGTTATTGTGTTTCAGTTATTCTCAACAAACCTAAAAAGCTGGCTTGGTCCCAACCTTTCTATTTCCTGTAGCATCAAACTCAACAAAGATAACTGCGAGGCCTTCTAGTTTCCCACACGTGAGGGTTTCTGATACAGTAATTTCGTCCCCCCCGCCGGAGGTCAGCAGAACCCGCCTGCAAACGAGGGCCGGGCCGGCCGTTCCGCCGTCACACACGGGCTGGGCCCACCGGGGAGCACGTGCGCGGACACGAGAGCGCCCGCCGCCAGGGCCCCGGACGCTGCGTCCCGGCGCTCACCGCAGAACCCACACCGCCGCGCCGCACGGGAACGCCACGGAGCATCGTCGCACGTCCGGCTCCGCGCACACCCGTCGTCGTGGAGCCGCAGCCGCCGGGAGCGGGGCAGACCCGCCGTTCTCGCGCCCGACGCACCGGCAGGAGCCCCCAAACCCCCAAACCCCGCGCGGGTGCCCCCGCCGCACAGGGGTGCTCCGGGGCCCTCCCTGCCCCTCAGAACCGCGGAACGGACTCCGGGCCCCGAGGGTCGGCAGCCGGACGCACCGCAGCGAGGAGGCAGAGGCCGGCCCCCGGCGCCGGGCGGCGGACAGCTCCGCCGGGGAGCCGCCTCGACCCGCACGCGGGCTCCTCCGAAGCCACCCCCGCCGGCAGTGCCCCCGCCCCCCGCCGCGGGGCCGCCTTTCCGCGTCGGGCGACGCCGCCCGAGCGCAGGGGCACAAGATGGCGGAGGCCTCCGAGCTGGGGCCACCAGGAGAAGCGCCACCGATCGGGACGTCGTGGCCCTCGGCGCGTCAGAGCTGGAGCTGGAGCAGTGCGCGGCCAGACCCGCCCACTCCCGTCCGCACTCCCGCCCCGAACCCGCGCACCCTCCGGCGGTCTCCGCACGCAGAGTGGGTCCGCCCGCGCGCCGGCTCCGACCAGCTCCCAGGGGCCTCCAGCACGCAGGGGTGGACGCAGGCCCGTGCTGCATGCTGGGAAAAGTGAGTGCTCGGACTCCCCGCCTCTGAGGCGGCCTCTTTTCAGAACTACATTTCCCACAGGCCAGCGGGCTGGGTTCCGCGCCGTGGGGACGCCACGCAGGACGAAGGGCGCATGCGCCCCAGCTGGCTTCTCAGAACACTTGTGCTGGAGCCCACGGGTAAGGCGGACGCGGATGTGGGCGGTCGTCGTCTGGGAGACTCTGAGTGTCAGACCTGAGGTGGGAGACAAGTCGCGTGGGTGACTGGAACAAAGGGTGTGAGTGCCTGTAGGCGTCTTTGTGACCTGACAGGCGGTTTTGAGACCCTGAGGCGTGTGACTGTGCTTGTGGGTCGTGAGCAGATGTGTATGTGGCCGCGTGTCCTGCTTCCGCCTCACGGCCGCGTGGGGCTGCCACGGCCTTCCCAGGGATGTCGGAGTCCGTAATGGCGCTTCCCAGCAAGAAGGCAGCGGACTGACTTGACGGCCCGTGTGGAGCGGGAAAGTCAGGGTGCCAGTGCCCGAGGATTAGGACTCCCCATGGCGGGGTCCGCCCCAGGGAACAACTGAGAGGTCCACCTTTGGGCTCCAGAACCGGAGCTTTGCTGATGGTCTGACCCCAAGAACCCGGTGTAAAATCAGAGATTCCAGAGGAGGTCTTCACTGCCCTCCGGGTATGTGTGTGAGGGGGAGGGCCCTAGGCTTGTTCTCTAACTACTGACCACTCCCCAAAAGGGCCTGGTAAGGCGCATATCCTTCCCACGTTCCGTCAGTTCTTCCCAACGTGACGGAAACAAGTCTTGCTGTAAACTCATATATCAAGATGGGGGACAGTTCTAAATCTCCTCGTAGCGTATGGTGGTGGTTTGTTCGTAATCCAGTTTCAATATATGTACATCCACATGCATTATTTTAAGTGTAGTTCTGTCAGTTTTCCAAATGCACACTTGTAATTCAGTCAACAGTCAAGATGCAGAACACTTAATCACCACCCCAAAAATTCATGGTGCCCATTTGTAGTCAGTACCCACCACCACCCTTAATCCCTAATCTGTTCTAAATGGAACACTATGTTGCCTTTTCAGTCCTGTGTGTAAGTTCTAATGTCATATGTGTAAAATTGTACATACTTTACAGAATATGGTGAATTTTAAGTTTTTTAATAATACCAGAATGGTGGTGGCCTATATTAGCACTCAAAGTGACAGATTTCATTATGATCAGGAGCCATGTGAGATCAGAAAAGACTGCTGCCTTGCTTAACTTTCTCCATTTGCATGATGACAGAGATGATGTGGGTTGCTGAGGGGTCAAATGAGATACTAATGACTATCAAATCACACTAATTTCTGCAGCACTGTGAAACCATAAATTAACATGGAGAAATGGACAGGTTTGACTTCATTTGTTCTTTATTCAAGCAAAATGCTGTTGCAATTTTTCCTCCTCCCTAACGTGCTAGAAATATATCCATATGGAAATAACACCTGTAAAAAGTAGAAGGGACACATCTCCAAGGGCAAGAAAAACAAATGCAAAAATGAACTACGGGGACTTCATCAAGATAAAAAACTTTTGCACAGCAAAGGAAACAGTCAACAAAACTACAAGGCAACCTGTGAAATGGGAGAAGATATTTACAAATGCCTGATCAGATAAAGGGCTGGAATCCAAAATCTATAAAGAACTTATTAAACTGAACACCAAAAAAATAAATAATCCAGTCAAGAAATGGGCGGAAGATATGAACAGGTGTTTCTCCAAAGAAGACATACAAATGGCCAACAGATACATGAAAAAATGCTTAACATCAGTTGGCATCAGGGAAACACAAATCAAAATCACAATGAGATTCCACCTCACACCAGTCAAAATGGCTAAAATGAACAACTCAGGAAAACAGATGTTGGAGAGGTTGTGAAGAAAAGCAAACCCTTTGAGACTGTTGATGGGAGTGCAAACTGGTACAGCCACTCTGGAAAGCAGTATGGAGGTTCCTCAAAAAGATAAAAATAGACATACCCTGTGACCCAGCAATTTTACTACTAGGTATTTTTTTTAAAGATTTTATTTATTTATTTGACAGAGAGAGATCACAAGTAGGCAGAGAGGCAGGCAGAGGGAGAGGAGGAAGCAGGCTCCCTGCTGAGCAGAGAGCCTGATGCGGGACTCGATCCCAGGACCGTGAGATCATGACCTGAGCCAAAGGCAGTGGCTTAACCCACTGAGCCACCCAGGCGCCCACTACTAGGTATTTATCCAAAGAATACAAACACAGTGATTCCAAGGAGGACATGTACCCCCAATGTATATACTGGCAATGTCCACATAGACAAAATATGGAAAGAGCCCAGATGTCCACTGATAGGTGAATAGATAAAGGGGTGTGTGTGTGTGTGCGCGTGTGTGTGTATGCAATGGAATATTACTCAGCCATCAAAAAGAATGATATCTTGCCATTTGCAATGACCTGTACATGAATGGAACTAGAGGGTATTATGCTAAGCGAAGTAAATCATTCAGAGAATGACAACTACCTTGTGATTTCACTCATGTGTGGAATTTTTTTAAAAGATTTTATTTATTTATTTGACAGACAGAGATCACAAGTAGGCAGAGAGGCAGGCAGAGAGAGAGAGGGGAGGAAGCACACCTCCCGCTCAGCAGAGAGCCCGATGTGGGGCTCGATCCCAGGACTCTGGGATCATAACCTGAGCCGAAGGCAGAGGCATTAACCCACTGAGCCACCCAGGTGCTCCCATATGTGGAATTTAAGAACCAAAACATATGAACATAGCTTTGGAAGGGAAAGAAGAATAAAATAAGATGAAAATTGAGAGGGAGGAAACCCCTAAGAGATGCTGAACTCTAAGAAACAAACTGAGGTTTGCTGGAAGGAAGGTGGATGGGAGGAAGAGACAACTGGGTGATTGGCATTAAGGGGACACTTGATGTAATGAGCACTGGGTGTTACATGCAACTGATAAATCACTAAATTCCATCAATGAAACTAATACCCAAAAAAAAGTAGAATGGGGCTTTTAGATTTTATGGATCATTAAAGCAAAAACCTTCCACCTTCTCCTCCTATAAAAAGGATTAAAAACTTCCCTGCTTGAGGGGCGCCTGGGTGGCTCAATGGGTTAAAGCCTCTGCCTTCGGGTCAGGTAATGATCCCAGCGTCCTGGGATCGAGCCCCGCATCGGGCTCTCTGCTCAGCAGGGAGCCTGCTTCCTCCATCCCTCTCTGCCTGCCTCTCTGCCTACTTGTGATCTCTGTCTGTCAAATAAATAAAATCTTTTTTAAAAATTTCCCTGCTTGAGAATATCAAATATACCCTTTTTACTAAATTGGAGTACTACTCAAAATGGTACCCTCTGTAGCTCATCTTAATTTTTCACGGATAACTGCTCATAACTTACCTTGCTTCTGCCAGAAGATTACAACTGGCTTGCATTAATTAACTATACTCATAAGAAGGTAGAAATGTGCAGACAACCATCATGTTTAATCAAATTAAGTGCAAACCTATGGCTTTTTGGGGTACAAACTGTGTGAATCTGTCTATAGTAGAAGCAAAAATATTTTAAGTACATAATATAATATACCTTTTTTTCCACACAAGAACATTAAACACCCACACACTATACTCCAAATCACTGGGAAGAATCTGGCCCCAAATACCCATGTCTGAATTCATGGAAACATATCACATGCCCTAAAAAGTTAACCACTACAGACATTAAGCTGAACCATGCCTATACCTTTATTTTTATGGAGAATCATTACAGTTAACTACGTGAATGCAGGACTTCCCACTATTTACAAACAACCTTAAGTAGTTCCTGAAACAATGCTGATTAAGGACATACTAGATGATGGAAATATGCATATGCATGATGACAGCTTCACTCAGTGAGTTTCTTCAAGATTTTATTTATTTTAGAGATAAAGAGAGCATGAGCAGGGGGGGAGGCAGAGGGAAAGGGAGAAGCAGGCTCACTGCTGAGCAGAGAGCCCATTGTGGGGCTCAATCCCAGGACCCTGAGATCATGACCTGAGCTTAACAACTGAGCCACCCAGGTGCCCCTCACTGAATTGAATTTCTTACCTATACACTAAAAACTACCCACTAGACTCCCTGTGTTCTCTGTTATCTCTTATCATTGTTTCTTCACCTCACAAGCCTCTTTTAAGCCTGTGTTTTACCATTTAACCATTACTTTTCCCCACAGAAACATAAGTACCAGGACTGCAGCAACCAGCATGTATTTCATGCCTCTTCCTTCAATGTAAGACAACACAGACTACATTGCTTACTTAGACCACAGTTGCTTAAATGCTGAGTGTAGAGGGCCTGGCATAAATGGATGCTCAACATTAGCATCAAGTAAAAAATATGGTCTCCGAGCAATAAGAGCCTGAAACCTGATTATGCCTTTGTCTCTTGTGATCTCTGATAATTTATGTAAACTTCTATTTCTCAGTTAACTCATGAAAGGACATAATAAATACCTTAACTTACAGAGTTTGCTGAGGATTAACTTAATTTCTATATATCAAATGAGTTACTCTAATGACAAATACTATAACCCGTGTCTGGTGCACATTTCAGTATATACATAAGCAGCCCAGACAACCCAGAGTTGGCCTGGCACTCTGCTAGGCCTACTTTTCTGTCATTGAAAATTAACAGTTTCACACAACACTGTCATTAGACAGTGCCTTTTGGTGACCAGGATGGATCAAGGAAGAAAAAAAAAAGCACTCTAAACAAGTCCATAAAAAGTAAAACACACACACACAACAACAACAAAACAAACAAACCAAAAACACAGGGCACCTGAGTGGCTCAGTCAGTTAAGCATTTGCTTTTGGCTTGGGTCATCCTGGGATCAACCCTCACATGGGGCTCCTTGCTCAGCGGGAGCCTGCTTCTCCCTCTCCCTCTGCTGCTGCTCCCCCTGCTTGCATTCTCTCTCTCTCTCTGTCTCTCTCTCTCTCTCTCCTCGTTCTGTCAAATAAAAAAGAGAAAGTCCAAGAACTCCCCTCTTCCTAATACGACTGACTGCTGCTTCTTTAACAATTAGTGTTATAACCATTCCATTCTTCTTGTCTTCTAGATAACAATTAAGATTTCCAATGATAAAATTACATTCAGCTCCTGATAGCATCCACTAGAGAGCAAATCTCGACTTCCTTGAACATAAACCAAATCAAGTAATACAAGAAGTCATATAATAAGTCTTTTTGAGCACTGGTTTAACCCACAATCATTAATGGTGTGTTCCTAGAACTCATTACATCCAACATCTTTTACTACAGATGTGATACTGGTCTTTCTCTAGCGGGCACTGACAAAACCATTAATTTTTCACTGTTCTTAATAAGTTATCTTAATGACAAAAAGTTGAAGTACATAAAAATAAAATTTATCTGAAATAAGAATGCTTAAATATTTATGCACCTGGTAATACTGACTGAAAAATTATAATGCTTAATTTGACAAAACTACAAAAATCTTCGACAAAAATGTTAGCAAATTAAACCCAGCACCATCTTTAAAAGATTATACACCAATACCAAGTGGGATTTATCCCAGGAATGAATTATTGGCTTAACATTGAAAATTAATATAATATACCATATCTACATCATAAATGTTAAAAACCACATAATCTCAGCGGACATGGAAAAGCACTTTTGATGAAATCTAATACTCCTTTATGATAAAAGCACTCAGTAAACTAAGTGAATTCAGTCATCTAAGACTAGAAGGGATCTTCCTCAATCTGATTTAAAAAAAAAAAAAATCCCAAACTAACATGATATCTAATACTGAAAGACAGAATGATTTTCCTCCAGCATCAGAATCAAGAAAAACATGTCTGTTCTTGCCACTTGTATTCACCATTGTAATGAACGTTCTAGCCAGAGAAGACAGGCAAGAAAATAAAGGTCATCCAGATTAGAAAGGAAGAATTAAGTCGCCTGGGTGGCTCAGTGGGTTAAGGCCTCTGCCTTCGGCTCAGGTCATTATCTCAGGGTCCTGGGATTGAGCCCCGCATCAGGCTGTCTGCTCAGCAGGGAGCCTGCTTCCCCCTCTCTCTCTTCCTGCCTCTCTGCCTCCTTGTGATCTCTGTCAAATAGATAAAATCTTTTTTAAAAAGGAAGAATTAAAACTCTATTTGCAGATAGCATGATCGTGTGCATAGAAAATCTTGTACACTAAAATCATTAGAACTGATAAACAACTTCAGCAAGGTTTCCAGATACAAGACCAAAAGGCAAAAGTTAATTGTACTTTTGTACCTTTGTAAATCAAATGAAAAAGAATACAGGGTCTAGAAATAAACATTCATATTTAAAGGCAACTAATTTCTTACAAAAGTGTCAAACTAGTTCAATAAAGCAAGTGTAGTCTTTTCAACAAATGGTGTGGGATTAGATATCCATATATAAAAACAAAACAAAAACTCTTATTCCCTTGCCTCACACTGTTCACAAAATATTAACTCAAAATTTATAATAGATCTAAATGCAAGACAGATACCATGAAACTTCTGGATGAAACAAAAGAATTTCTTTTTGACCTTGTTTAGGCAAAAATTTTCTAACAGATGACACCAAAATCAAGATTGAATAAAATTAAAAAGTTGGAACTTACTCAAATTTAAACTACTTTCCCAAAGACACCATTAAAAATAGCAAAAAACAAACAAACAAAAAAAAAACAAGCCACAGACACCAATAAAATATTTTCAAATCATGTAGCTCAGAAAACACTTGTGTCCAGAATACATGAAGAATTTTGGCAAAGCAATGAGAAATACCCCAATAAAAAGTGTGAACTTATTTAGAAATAGGGTCCTTACAGATGTAATCAAGTTAAGAAGTCAATTAGAGTGGGTCCTAATTCAATGTGAATTGTGTCCTTATACAGTGAGGATAATATATGAAGAGAAAGACACCCAGGGAAACTGCCTTGTGATGATGGAGGCAGAGGTTGGAGTGATGGAGCTCAAGGCAGGAAATGCCTAGGATTGAGGGTTTCCACCAGAGGCTAGGAAGGGACAAGGAACAATTCTACACAGTGTCAGAAGAAGCATGGCCCTGCTAACACATGATTTCAGGCATGTAGCTTCCAAAGCTATGAAAATATATTTAAGCCACCTAATTCGATGGTCTGCCCTATATTCTGGAAATACATGCTTTCTTTTTCAAGTAACCCTTCACAAGAGTTTCGAATGCTCCGGTAATGGTCATCAAGGCTGGCTTACATCACAAAATAAATCACTTCCTTTTTGAGATTTTGAGGCTGATCCAGGAATAGGGCATGAGCACAGAAAGTGGGAGCACAAGTGAGCTTTACTTAGGCAATACTCTGTCAAGTTTGCTTCTAGGGAAAGCCCCTCACAGCATGAGGCCATCCAAAGGCAATGGCAAAGGAGCTACTACCCAGAAGGAAGAAAACTCCAGGGAAGAGGGGGAATCAAGAGACTTCTATGTTTGGGCGACATCCCTTTATAGCCCAGATAGAAGTCTTTGGATCACAGACATCCAAAGGGTGGCAGCAGCCTGGATCTTTTATAGCTACAGGGATTACCCTATTTATGGCCAGCAGCTGTTGGGCAGAGTTTTGTGGGGTATGAAAAGTAAGCAGGCTCTAAATAGCTAAAAACCTGCTTATTTGAGCTATGTTTAAAACAATCAGATATGTAAAAATTTGAGTTTGGCACCAGTGGGCTTTTGAGCCATTGATTTGCAATGAAGAAATAAACCACAAAGGGCCAATACACAGCGATCATCTTTGTCGCATGTATACAACATTGCCAGAGTCTACGTGCATCCTGTTGGAAATACTCAAATACTATCTAAATTATTCTCCTCAAAATATCAGACCTGAATGGTCAAACCTGTAGATCTAACTTGCAATTATCCGCAAATAATAGGAACAGAAGATGTTAAAGATCAGCATGCAGATGCAATTAGAAGACACGTATGAAAATTTCTACATGATTTATTATATTCAAAAATTACATTAATAAGAAAAATATATGCTAAGGAAACTGTAGATTGGATATAAAGGAGATAGTAAATTGAAATGTATGGTTTTTACTTACAAAGGGAAGTTTTGGTACAGTCTCTATAATTATGCTGTCTAAAGCAATCCCTTTCCTAAAAGGATATTTGGATAGTGTGGTAGATTTTTCAGTCCCCTGTAAAACAATCTAGTTATGTCCTCTTGGTAACAAAACCATAATTTTTCCTCCACTTTGATCCATGGCACTTACTTAAGTCAATACTAAGATCAACAAATATTATAGGAGAAACCCTGAAACATGCTTGTGCACTTGGCATTCCTCTTTTCCTCTAGTAACTCATCATGAAGAACCTTGGCTGAGCTGGTTGCTATCCATTCAGTTTCAGCCCCAGAATGGACATACTTAGATCAGAGCCACCACTTGTCACAACCCACCCAAGCCGGACCTATGAACATGAAAATAAGTGCTTACTTCAGCATATAATAAGGAAAATATGACTGGTAGTTATTTACACAGTTATAATAAATTACAAATTATAAAATTTGCACAATTAACAAGATGTCAGCAAACATATGCCATTTATTATGTACTGTAGAAGGTCAGAGAATGAAAAGAATTTAGACAAACAACAAAGGATCAAGAAAGTCTTCAGGGTGTCTGGTTAGCTCAGTTGGTTAAGCGTCTGCCTTCAGCTCAGGTCATGATCCCAGGGTCCTGGGATCCAGTCCTGCATCAGGCTTCCTGCTCAGCAGAGAGCCTGCTTCTCCCTATACCCCTCCCCCCATTATGATCTCTCTCTCTCTCTCTCTTTTTCTCTCAAATAAATAATAAAAATCTTTTTTAAAAAAATCTTTCATGCATGAATGGTTAGCGATGCTTGCATCTCCTTTTTTTATGGAAATAAGATGATATGAATTTTAAATATTTGGAAAGAAAATGTTGTTAAAATAATGATACAAAATTAAACCAATTCTTCAAAGACTGAAAAAATTCAAACTGAAATGTAAATTATTTATACTCCTGCCACATAACAATTTATCCTCCGTGTTCTACAGGTAAAAACAAGCAACAGGAGGCCATTCTGTCACTGTATTATCTTATATACCCTTTGGGGATCCATTTCAGTGCCATCTTTTCATTTAGTTTTACACAATTATCACAATCTAAAATATTCCATCATATGTCAATTATCATTCAAGAGTTTATCTGAACCACTGTTGGTGTTAGAATCTTGTAGTAAAAATCAACATATTTGGAAGGAAATCGGTGTGAAAAATTCTAGGAAGGTCCAAATTACTGCCAGCAAGGGCTACACTGTTAATGTAGGATTAAGCGCTCTACAGAATGCTGGAATTCATGAAAACCTACAAAAAATTATTGTGAAGCTTTCTCTTTTTAAATATCTCATCAGAATGTATTATTACAGTAAGTATTTGCCTCTTAAATACAAGTGACTTTTAACCATCTGTGCTGTGTATTTGGGTTTCCATAAACTCGACTGTGGAAAAACCCAGAGAAACACTATAGCCATGCAGTAATACATATGGACAATAACAGAATCTCCTGCCCAGAGAAACCACGATTCAAACACCTGAACTCTCCTAGATATACGCACGTGCTGCAGTGACCTACAAAATCACAGAAACTGTCACTGGGACATAAACGTGGACACATCCCAGCAGATACACTCAAGACACCCAGGAAAGATGATGTCTCCGGAGAAAGTAATCCACTCCCAGGGATCCAGAGCCAGACCTTCTGCAACCACCCACCCAACAGCTCTCTTCTAATTACTTACAAGTAATCAACATCAGCTACTTTATATATTTTACTTAGATCTCTCCTGCTGCAATGGGAACTTCACACTTCCTGAACCTGTGCAGTAAGGGGAAAAACCTCTCTCCCTAAGAACCACAAGACAGGAGAGGCGCGTGGGTGGTTCAGTTGGTTAAGCACCTGCCTTCCGCTCAGGTCATGATCCTAGGGTCTGGGGACTGAACACTGGGCATAGGACTCCCTGTTCAGCCTGGAGCCTGTTTCTCCCTCTCCCTTTGCCCCTCCCATGCACGTGTTCGCTAATAAATAAATACAATCTTAAAGGAAAAAAAAAAAAAAACACAAGACAGGAACCTGAGTAAGAAGTGTCAGGGACCTGATACGGCAGGGTTTATGACGGTCCAGCCCCCACTCTCCCCAATCTCCCCCAGCCCCGCTGCTTTGGGATTCTTTGAGAAACCTACTCATCATTCCTTTGGGCTTTTGTCATCGCTTTCCAAATGGAAGCTCAGTGAGGGCAGCAGTGGTGTCGATCTTGCAGACTGGCAGCCATCCCGTCCCGCACGGCAGTCCTCCCAGCAGTCCTCCCCTCTGCTGGTTTCATTGTGCCCCCACACCCTGCTCCATCCACACTGGTGGCCCTGGCAGCATCCCCAAGACTCTGACAGTGGACGCCTCGGGGTCTTGGGAGCTCAGGAGCTCATCCCACCCGTCTCCCAGCCATAGAGGTATCCTGCAGAACTGAGCCGGTACTACGCGCTGAAGCCTAAGCGGTGAGGACTCCACCTCCCCTTCCCGTATACAGCATTTTCTGGGCGTCCGCCCCGCCCACACGCGCCTGCGTACTTCTGTACTTCCGCATAGGCTGCAATCCCAGGTGTCTCAGAGGCACGTTTCTCAGTGGGGCCCGCTGCATGCTGGGAGGACTCTGAAGGGTGGGTCTCTGGGCATCTGCCGAGTCTCTTCCGGAGACCTCCATTTCCCACAGGCAACTGGGGCTAAGACCATGCAGAACGCAGGTGCAGGCATTGGTGGAAATGTGCATGTGCTTTGGAGAGGTGTGCTGGGGTCTCAGATGGGCGGTGGGTAGGCGGGTGCTGAGCTGAGGTGTTGCCTATGCGGCGCAGGCAATTCCGGAATTCTGCGCAGGTGAGTGAGGGACAGCAGGTGTGAGTGAGCGTGCACCTACGTGGGGGTCCTGACAAAACATCCGTGACCTCACTGAAAGCAAACGCAACGGACTTAGGGAGCGCTGAGCACATGTTCCTGTGGGAGTGGGGGCAGCTGTGGCCATGGGGCATGTGGCCTTGACACCTGGGTTCTGCTGGTCTCTCAGCCCAGTGGGGCTGCCATGACTTCCCAACAGAAGTGCGGAGCCCCGATGACATCCATCTGCGAGAAGACCCAGGATGGGGCTTGTGCACCCTTAGGGCTGGATGGCCTGCAGACAGGCCCTTGAAAGACTTGATGATGACGCCGAGGACAAGGATGTCCCCACGCAGGATTTCCGTAGGGGGACACCTTGATGTTGCAGACCACAGCATTCTCAAACATCTGACTTGGAGGAACCTGGTATAAACACGGATTCCAGGAGCACTTGTGCTTCTATCTAGTTGTGAGTGTGAAATGAGGGCAAACGTGTTCACTGTGGGTGTTTCCTAACTTCAGTCTGAGTTCCAAGAAAGGTGTCTTGGTCCAAGTCCATACTCAGTTCTTCGCTTCTTAAGAATGACTCCAAAATAGTTCAGGGGAGGGTGGGAGGTGTGTAGATCTATGCTTGTAATTTAGATTTTCCCTTTGCAAATCAAAGTTTTTGCTGTTTTTCTATTATTTTTAATATACATGCACTAAAACTATTTAAAGTGTAGTTCTGAGTTCTCATAAATGCAGAGATATCAACAAAGAATACACCATCACTCTCAAAACACAGGTGCCCACTTATTCTCAAATCCCCCACTCCTAGCCATTGATCTTAGTTCCCTATAGCTGTCTTTTCCATGTCTCATAAAAGGGATGCTTGTATAGCTTTAGGAGTCTTTTTTTTTGAAAATTTGATGCCATTGTTCTAAAACTCAGCAATTACACCTGGCTTCCACTGTTTTAAATCTGTGACAATTCCCAGCCAAGATTAAGCACAGATAACCTTTAAACTTGGCTTTCCATTTTTAAGACCTATTTTCAGTTTGGGCAACTCTGTGCTCCCATATTTTACTGTCTTCATCTGTGTGAGAGGAGGGACTGATGGAGTGGCAGGGTAAAATGAGATACAAATGATTATCACATCACATTAAACTGTGAAATGTTTAGAAGTGAGGTGCTATGAAAATAGGAGCGCATGTAGGAAATGATTAGAGATTGTACACTCTTTAATAAAATAAGGTACTACATTTCTTCCTCTTCCCTAGCAAATGCTGGAAGTCTGCACAGATGGAAATGATACCTGGAAAAGTAAACGGAGCTGCTGGAGTGCGGATCGTTAAAACAAAAGCTTCCACCCTCTCTTCCTTTAAATGTTAATATCTTCCCCATCTGAAGATGTCAAATGTATCTTCCTTCCTATTATATGTCACTCAGATTGCGAAGCTCACCTCCAAACCACAGAAATGATTAAACATTCCCCTCGTCCCAAAGTAAGACTTTCACTATTTGCAGATGACATGATATTATATAGAAAACCAAAAGACTCCACCAAAAAACTGCTAGAAATGATAAATTCAGTAAAGTTGTGGGGCCCAAAACTGATGTACAGAAATCGGTTGCATTTCTACACAGCATTAATGAAAAAGCAGAAAGAGAAATATAAGAAAATAATCTCATTTACAATTGAACCAAAAATAGCAAGACACTTAAGGAATAAATCTAATCAAAAAGGTGAAAGGCCTGTACTCTGAAAACTCTAAAACACTGATGACAAAGAAATGGAAAGACACTCCATGCTCATGGACTGGAATAATTGTGAAATGTCTGCTACCCAAAAGTAATGCACACATTTAATGCAATCCTTATCAAAATGCCACCAGCATTCTACACAGAACTAGAACAAACAATTGTTTGTGTGTAACAAACAATTTGTGTAGAATTGCAAAAGACCCTGAATAGCCAGAGCAATCTTGAAAAAGAGAAGCAAAGCTGGAGGTATCAGAATTTGACTTCAAGTCATATTACAAAGCTACAGTAATCAAAAGAGTATGGTACTGGCATAAAAATAGACACATAAATCAACAAAATAGAAAGCCCAGAAATGGACTCACAGCTATATGGCCAACTAGTCTTCAATAAAGCAGGAAAGAATATCCAATGAGGAAAAGATGGTCTCTTCAACAAATGGTGTTGGGAAAACTGGATAGCCACATGCAAAAGAAAGAAACTGGACCACTTTCTTACACCATATACAAACATAAATTCAAAATGGATTAAAGACCTAAATGTGAGACCTGAAACGATAAAAACCCTAGAAGAACACAGGCAGTAACCTCTTTGACATTGGCCCTAGCAATATTTTTCTAGATATGTCTCTAGAAACAAGGAAAACAAAAGCAAAAATAAACTGTTGGGGGTACATCAAAATTAAAACCTTCTGCACAGCAAAGAAAACAATCAACAAAACTAAAAGGCAACCTACGGTATGACAGAAAATATTTGTAAATAACATATCTGATAAAGGATTAGTATCTAAAATACATAAAGAACATACAAAACTCAACAATCCAATTTAAAAATGGGCAGAACACATGAACAGACATTTCTCCAAAGAAGACATAAAGATGACCAACTGACATGAAAAGAAGCTCATCACTTACTATCAGGAAAATGCAAATCAAAACTACAATGAGGTATCACCTCACACCTGTCAGAATGGCTAAAATCAACAACACAAGAAACAAGTATTGGTGAGGATGTGAAGAAATGGAACACTCCGGCACATTCCATATTGGTGGGAATGCAAACTGGTGCAGCCACTGTGGAAAACAGTGTGGAGATTCCTCAAAAAGTTAAAAACAGAGGCGCCTGGGTGTCTCAGTGGGTTAAGCCTCTGCCTTCGGCTCAGGTCATGATCGCAGGGTCCTGGGATCGAGCCCCACACTGGGCTCTCTGCTCACTGGGGAGCCTGCTTTGCCCCCTCTCTCTACCTGCCTCTCTGCCTACTTGTGATTTCTGTCAAATAAATAAAATCTTTTTTTAAAAACGTTAAAAACAGAATTACCTTATGGACTAGCAATCACAGTACTAGGTATTTGCCCAAAGAATACAAAAACACTAATTCAAAAGGATACACGCACCCCTACGTTTATAGCAGCATTATTGACAATAGCCAAGATGTGTGAGGCGAACGTGGTAACCACTACACTACGGAAACGACAATAGCCAAGATGTGGAAGCAGGCTTAGTATCTACTGATTGATGAATGGAAAAAGAAGATATGGTGTGTGTGTGTGTGTGTGTGTGTGTGTGTGTGTGTATACACACACATACATATACATATACATATGTACATATGTGTAGACATAATGGGTTGTTCAGCCATAAAAAAGAATGAAATCTTGCCATTTGCAACAAGGATGGAACTAGAGAGTATAATGCTAAGTTAAGTAAGAGAAAGACAAATGCCATATGATTTCACTCATAGGTGGAATTTAGGAAACAAAAGCAGAAAAAAAGGAGAAATCAAGAAACAGACTCTTAATTATGGAAAACTGCTGGTGACCAGAGGGGCGCGGATGGGGGATGAGTTAAACAGGTGATGGGGATAACGAAGTGCACTTGTGATGAGCACAGGGTGACGTATGGAAGTGCTGAATCACTACACTGTACACCTGAAACTAACGTAACACTGTATGTAAACTGTTGGAATTAAAACCCTTTCAAATAATTCCCCTCTTCAGGAGGGATGGGGTATTGGGTGATGGGATTAAGGAAGGCACTTGATGTAATCAGTATTGGTGTTATATTCAACTGACGAATCACTAAATCCTACCCCTGAAACTAATAATATACTATATGTTAACTAAACTAAATTTAAATAAAAATTTAAAAAAAATTCCCCCCTTCTCAGGGTGCCTGTGTGGCTCACTCAGTTGAATGTCCAACTCTTTGTTTTGGCTCAGGTCATGATCTCAGGGGTCATGGGTCAAGCCCTGCAGCAGGCTCTGTGCTCAGGGCATAGTCTGCTTGTCTCTCCCCCTACCCCAACTGGTACTCTCTCTTGAATAAGTAAACTCTTTTTAAAAATCCCATCTTCTCAATAATGACTGACTGCTGCTTTACCAATTTCAATTAGCTAAATCCAATTATTTCTGCCTTCAACAATCACCAAACACAAGCCCAAATCTGAAAATCTATCCTTCCAAACAGCCTCTGGCTAATATATCCTACTGCCCTTCAGGTGTTCATTCAAACTGCTTGAATTCAAGGCATCCAATTTTCATTGACTACAAGCGTGTTCTCAGCAGTCTGGGTCATAAAGTTTTGACAAAACAATTATTTAAGGTTTTATTAACAACGAATAAGAAATCACTTTAATAACATGTTTATGTAACAATAAAAAGAAAATATACATGACAAAATACCTTAAGTTGTATGCACCTGGAAATACAGACTTGGAACATATAATGCTTAATAAAATCACAGTTGAGGGTGCCTGGGTGGCTCAGTGGATTAAGCCTCTGCCTTTGGCTCAGGTCATGATCCCAGGGGCCTGGGATCGAGTCCTGCATCGGGCTCTCTGCTCACCAGGGAACCTGCTTCTCCTCCTCTCTGTCTGTCTCTCTGCCTACTTATGATCTCTCTCTCTCTCTCTGTCAAATAAATAAATAAAACTTTTAAAAAAATCACAGTTGATTTGGAATCCATAATTGCAATGGAATTTCTTAAATCTGTTCTCGCAGCACACGATAAAGAGGGTAACATTTGGTAGTGTTATGGGTTGAACTGTCCACCAAAATCTGTACGTTGAAGTCCTAGTCCCAGTACTTAGAATGTGACCTTATTTAGAAACAGTGCTATCACAGATATAAGGAGAGGCAGAGATATCGAAATCAGGTGAGCCCTAACTTGCTGTGTGTGGCCCCTATAAAAAGAATGCCACGGGAAGAGATAAACATGCATGCATGCAGAAAGCAATGGGAAGATGAGTTACGTTGCCACAAGCCAATGAAGTTAGGAGAGGCCTGGAACAGATCCTTCCCTAGCACCTTAAGAGGGAGCAGGGTCCGGCCAATACTCTGATTTTGGACTTCTACCTTCCGAATTGTCAGACCAAAATTTCTGTTGCCCTAAGTCACTCAGTTGTAGTCCTTTATTACTGCGGCCCTTAGGAAAGTAATACAGTAAATACATGAGTGATGTGAAAATGCAAGACAGAACTACAAATGGTTTTCCTTGAAAATAAAATATATACTGTGTTTGACGACATAAAAAAACATAATAGTTAAGCCCATACGAAGGAACAACATTCAGCTCTCCCAAAATCTAATACATGAAGGTTCTTTTCGTCGCACAAAGGACTAAATGAGCACACTTGAAAACGCAACAGGTTAGCAAAGTCTCAGCGCTGTTTGGCTCTGTAGCAGCACTGTAGCTTTCGTGGCAGAAACAGGACCACAGAGTCACTAAAAGTACTGAAAATAAGGTGTTCACTAGAAAAATTAGACCTTATACACGAAAGGGAAAATCTAGAGAAAAGGGGGATCATAGCACCTGAGAAGAGCACTAAACTTGAGTCAGAATGAGTGGACTAGAGAACACATCAGAGTTGGCAGGAATATCCAAATTGTGAGTGCAAGACCATACAAGTGGATCCTTGATACACAGCTCATGGAGATACTCATGGAAGCCTACAAAACTCTGAAGAAAATGGGACTCAAGCACACGGCATTTTTTTTCATGATACCCTTGACTGGCAGGGCCAAGATCAGGAAAACGGGCTGAGGTCCAAAGCCCTTTTGCATCTCTCACACTTTAACGTGCCTCTAAACACAGAAATGGCTTCTTCACTTCTGTTTTCCAAATCCCATGCCAAGTTAGGCTACTGGTAAATTTGACCACATATTCATAAAGGGAAGGGAAATGTGGTTCCCAACGTTCCCACATTGACAACACAACCCAGAGGACCCACCTCCAATTCTGTATCTTATAGCTCAAGGTCACAGAGTAGCTCTTCAGTAAAAGCCTACTGTCCAATTTCCAGTCACAAGCAAGGACAAAGAGCAAAGAGAAAGGGTTGAAAATAACAATTTCCAGGAGACTATGCTTTTGAAGAACTCTGAATAAAAAATTTCTGCAAATTGTTTGTAAAAAAAAAAAAAAAAAAGCAGTAAGTTTCCTCTGGCCAAAATACATAGATTCTCAGTAAGGCATAAACTGTATAAGAGGTGATATCCAGTATCTGCCACATTAACTCAGTGAGAAAATCCCAACAAATACGAAACCCCTTCAAGAATTAAAGAGCAAAGAAATTAAAACTACTTACATAATAAAAACACACTTCAAATCCCCATGAGTCCAAAAGCCGTAAAGATAGAAGGTTTATTTATGGAAATGTAGGGAAGAAACACCACCTGCAAAATTTTGAATGACAGCTCAGAATACTTGGAGAGCTAGTTCTCCCCTAACTGTTCATCTGTAAAAGAACTGGAGATACACGGCCCATAGGTCCACTCTGATGAGGTTGTCACAAAGGCGGTACCATATTTACAGCCTGGGTAAGATTTCTCTCCAGGTGTGGATTTCCTGATGCATGAGGCATGAATTCATCGGCGGGAGAGTTTCCCGCATCCCCGAAGTAGTGTCTCTCAGTGGTGTGTATCCTCATGTGTCTTCTTAAGGACGAGGAACAACTGAAGGCTTTCCCACACTCCTTACATTCATAAGGTTTCTCTCCAGTGTGGACTCGCATATGTATTGGCAGAGACGAGGGCCATTTGAAGACTTTCCCACATTCCTTACACTCGTAGGGTTTCTCCGCAGTGTGTGTCCTCACGTGCTGCTGCAAGAGTTCAGGCCAGCTGAAAGCTTTGCCACACTGCTTGCACTCGTAGAGTTTCTCTGCGGTGTGCCTCCTCATATGTTTTTGTAAGGACAGGTGGCAAAAGAACGCTTTCCCACATAGCTTGCACTGATACGGTTTGTCTCCAGGATGCATTCTCACGTGTTCCCGAAAGCAAGCTGACAAATTGAAGGCTTTCCCACACTGTTTGCATTCATAGGGTTTCTCCCTCATGTGTGTCCTCATGTGTCTTCTTAAGGATATGGGCCAGTTGAAAGTCTTCCCGCACTGACTGCATTCGTAAGGTTTCTCTCCGGTGTGCACTCTCATGTGTCCTCGGAAGGACGAGGGATGGCTGAATGCTTTCCCACACTGGCTACATTCGTAGGGTTTCTCTCCACCGTGAGTCCTCTCATGTCTTCGGAAGGACTGGGGATAAATGAAGGTTTTCCCACATTGCTTGCATGCGTAGGGTTTCTCTCCAGTGTGAATCCTTTCGTGTCTCCGGAAGGACTGCAGGTAAATAAAGGTTTTCCCACACTGTTTACATTCATAGGGCTTCTCCCCCGTGTGCGTTATCATGTGCCTTCGAAATGCGGAGGAGTAACTGAAGGCTTCTCCACATTCCTTACATTTGTGGGGTGTCTCCCCCGTGTGTGAGATCATGTGCCTTCGAAACGTTGAGGAATAGCTGAAGGCTTCCCCACATTCCTTACACTTATAGGGCTTCTCTCCCGTGTGTGTTATCATGTGCCTTCGAAAAGTTGAAGAATAACTGAAAGCTTTCCCACATTCCTTACATTTATAGGGTTTCTCTCCTGTGTGAGTTCTCACATGACTGCTAAGACTGGAAAAGTCGATGAAGGCTTTCCCACACTGTTGACACTCGTAAGTCTTCTCGGCAGTATGAATCCTTATGTGCCGGTTGAGGGACGAAGTACGAGGAAAGGTTTTTCCACATAATTTACATGCATAGGTTCTGTCTCCGTTGTGGGTCCTCGCATGCATTCGCAGGTGTGACCGACAACTATAGGCCCGCCCGCACTCTGGACACTGATACGGTTTGTGCCCAGTGTGCACGGCGACGTGGCTCTTGAGGGAGGAATGATGCACAGAGACTTTTCCGTACGCACCAGACTCATACGCTTTCACTCCAGCAACAGCCTTCTGATACAGATTACCACTTGGAATCCGAATGGAGCCTTCCCCACATGGATTGTTACTTTCAGAGAGTTTCTCCACCACATGATTTCTGTGAAGAATGAGAAGCAGGTTAACACAACTGTTTGATTAATGATTTCTTGCTATTTACAAGTAAGTATTTGGATCACATTTTCATCAATTTCAGTGGATGTATAGGCTTTCTACCCTACCTGATGAGGCAAAATAAACGGATATCGCAGAAAAAGATTCAACCACAGGAATTACGAAAACCGTGTTTCTTCAATGTGGCTTTTCCTCCTAATTGTTTTCAACTGAACTATGTTTTTAACCCTCAACATCAACATCGTATTTAAGGAAATCTTTCTCTACAAGTCCTGTAAGTAAACAGATTTGATCTAGGCTCCTGTAGGGGTTTCCTTTGCTTTTTCAATCTCATGACATACCGAGAACACACCCGGAACATCACTTTCTCTTGTGAGCACAACTCACCTCAGATGTCTCCCCTGCTTTGTGTGCTGATCTTCAGTGCTAAGTTCTTCCCAAATTTTCCCTAAAACAGAGGCCCAGGAATCATTTCTGGTGAACTCTGCTATTTTATGTTCCTTGGACAGTTTATTCCCATAAACATCCTGCTGAGAAACTGACCCACTGGCTTTAAATTGAGTGTCATCATCTGAAAGCAAAAAGGGAACAAGGTTTAAAGAGAGAAGGAACCTGTCGGTCAAAATTGCACTGAGGAGGTTTTTAGCTGGGTCAGGACCTCCCCAATAGCAAGTACAAGGGGTCAAGGTGGTAAGCAATCTCATAAGCACAGAATTCTCACATGATTAAATAAACGTCACCAGGCTCCTTAATGACCCATGAAATCTATATTCACTGATGACACACAGGGAGCCATACAGATAGATTCTCCTTCTCGTGAAGAAACTACCAGATTCTAGCTCTCTGGTGGTTGTGACCCTGTCTTATGACTACTATACTCCCTTTCCACAGTCCAAATCTTTTTTTTTTTTTTTTAAGATTTTATTTATGTGACAGAGAGAGACACAGCAAGAGTGGGAACACAAGCAGAGGGAATGGGAGAGGGAGAAACAGGCCGCCGCAGAGCAGGGAGTGTGATGCAAGGGTTGAACCCAGGACCCTGGGATCAGGACCTGAGCCAAAGGTAGACGCTTAAGGACTGAGCCACCCAGGTGCCCTTCCACAGTTCAAATCTTGAAAAAGGCTTGATGTGCACAAAATGCCTGTTCTCTAAGTGACTAAGTAAAGGAATGAGGTCATTCTTACCCACTGAGGCCAGGTTTTTCAAGTTTTCCAGCATCACCTCTCTGTAGAGCTTCCTCTGAGCAGAATCCAGCAACGCCCACTCCTCCAAGGTGAAGTCCACGGCCACATCCTCAAAGACCACTGAGTCCTACAACACCCAAGAGATGTGCAGAAGGAAAGTTGAGACTCACTGAGCAACCAGATTCGATTCACAGGGAATTCAGATAAGACTCTGTGGTCACCTAAAATCCACTCCATGACTCACTCACCAGATCTCTTACTCTGTCCACACTCACGTCCTCACAAATTTAATAGCTCCACCACCCACGGAACCGATCTTTACACTTTTACGGCGACCAAATCAAGTCTCATTCTTCTTTAACCAAAGGTTTCAGACCACATTGAGAAATCACAGAAATGCTCTGCCCATGAAACTAAAGTTTGCATTTTAAGACCCATGGATCTCATGACACGAACTACTTTGACTCCTTCCCTATTACGCATGACATCACTACGCGCCATGTCAAGCCCCAGGTCAAACCTAGGTGAGGTTTTATGAAATAAGCACAAACTGAAGGACTGGGAACTTTTCCTTCCATTCTCCTCACTAAACCCGAGAGGCTTATTGGGATCCACCTACAGCAGAGGCCAGCTAACTACATCATCTTACAGAAGTCCAGGCCATACGCAGACCGTTTCTGCTGGCTCAATGATAAAATTCCTTTGGAAGAAGTCTTGTTAATATATTTGTGTAATACAGGAATGGGATGGAAAGTTATTGAGAGGTCAGAGCTCAGGAAAGAGGACACAGATGTGAACACTCCGATGCATGCATTCCCTACACTCCCAACTCTCTGTGCACCTGCCCTACACACGTGTGTGCACGCGCACGCACACACACACACACACAGAGCAAATGTAATATGAGGACAAAACAGCTCTTTCCACCAGAACCATGGAAGAGTATTCTTGCTGACCTTGAGAATAAGGTTAAAATTCCCACCCTGCAAAGGAGTAAACTGAAGTCAAAAATACCTGGCACTGAGTTTGCCCAAGATTATAAAATACATTAAGGATTAGGCAGTGCCTTCCCACACAGGAACCCCTCCCTCATATCAAGTTCCAGCGAGA
The DNA here is from genome assembly GCF_020171115.1 of Neogale vison. Taxonomy (NCBI): domain Eukaryota; kingdom Metazoa; phylum Chordata; class Mammalia; order Carnivora; family Mustelidae; genus Neogale; species Neogale vison. The sequence continues at coordinate 222,731,121 of NC_058096.1, forward strand.
AGCCGCACCCCCCCACACATCATCCTGCAGGCCATACTCTCAATTTCTCTCCTTTCCGTGTCCCTCCCCTGTTGGGCACATGAGCATGTCAGCCCTCCCCCCTGCTCCCCGAAGAACACAGGAACCACTGAACTGCATTCTTTCTTTAAACACTGGTTGGGTTTTTTTGTTTGTTTGTTTTAATTCCTTAACCCATGGACATCCATGAGCAGCCAATACTGTCATTCAACGTTCTGATGCCAAAATCTACCTATTCAATGGAGTAGGAAATAGGAAAGTAGGAAATCACAAGGAAACCCCTATCACTAGCCCAGAGACCAACGGGAGGTTCCCAAGTCGGCTGATCCGTGCTCCCTCCATGACTCCCCTCATCTACTGTCCAGACCGCGTGTCCTCCCCGGCCTGAGCTCTATCCTTAGACAGGACTCCCGGCAAGGCTGGTATCTGGGAGCCTGGATTTCAGGCTTCATAGCACCCTGACTGATATCACCCAGTGTCTAAACCTCTGTGCCCATGACATTGTGAATACTGAACCTGCCTTCCTTCTGGAAGTGTGGAGCAGGCGCCCCAGGCACCAAGTGTCTACTGAGCCCCCCCAGCAGACAACATTCCATGTGTTCCCATGACTCGTGGCTGGGTGACTCTGGGTGACTCCGCCTGCAAAGAACTCTTAAAAACTGATGCTTGGGGGTGCCTGGGTGGCTCAGTGGGTTAAGCCGCTGCCTTCGGCTCAGGTCATGATCTCAGGGTCCTGGGATCGAGTCCCGCATCGGGCTCTCTGCTCAACGGGGGGCCTGCTTCCCTTCCTCTCTCTCTGCCTGCCTCTCTGCCTACTTGTGATCTCTCTGTGTCAAATAAATAAATAAAATCTTTAAAAAAAAAAAAAACTGACGCTTGGTTTTCCTCGGGGCTTTCTCCATATCCTCCCTTGTTCCCTAAATCATGGGGATCTGACCAACAGGACACAAGGGTGGTCTTGGAGACACCGATCACAGCTGGCATCGGAGGTGGAATTTGCTAGAACACCCCGACTCGCTGCAACATAGCAAAAGCACTGTTTGGGAAGAGGAGGGGGACCAGGGAGGAGATGGCAGAGATCTGGTGCCCCAGGGGGTAGAAGTCACCTGTTGGGGGGGAAGGGGGCAAGCAGCCGAGCTGCTGTGAAGCAAGAGCTGACGTGAGGTAAAAATGGCGGAAACAGACCCAGGAGGCCTGGCGCTGGATCCACCGGCTGCTTCCGGCCATGCTCTCTGAGCAAGAGAAGAGAAAGCACAGCTTTGGTGATGTCTTTGGTTTTTGTTCATTCCTCCAGGCAGGAAGGGGCCCCCCAGGTTACCAAGGTAAAAGACGGATGAGCAAAAAACATATATATACATATATATATGAAAAGTAAAACATATATATACATATATATATGAAAAGTTTGCATTGCGTTGGGAGAAAAAAAGTTAAATCAGTTTCTAGAGCTGGAGCAAAACCTGGGGTAAACCAAGGTCCTAGTGGGCAGGGACCCTCTACCCTTTCTTCCCCGTGGTTGCCGCCGGGCTGCCATGCCCTCCCGTAGGCATCTGAGCCGGGATCCTCCTTGGCAGCTGAGATGTCATCCCCGTAAATGCTGATTTAACCCCAGGGCCTCACTGTGGCTTCAACTGTCTCCCAAAAAGGTCTCCCTCGGGACCTGTGAATGTGGCCTTCCTTGGAAAAAGGATCTCTGCGTGTGTAACCAAGTGAGGACGAGGCCCTTGGGATAGGCCCCAACCCAAGCTGCCTGGCGGCCGTCTCAGAAAACGCCGCGTGAGGCCGGAGACACGCAGGAAAGCGGCCACGCAGAGGGGCTGCAGAGATGGGAGACGCAGGCATGAACAGAGGACGGGAGCCACCGAACCTTCGAGCCCCAAGGCGCAGGTGCACAGTCCTCCTGCCCCCTTGATTTTGGACTTCTCGCCTCCCAAACTCTGAGAGCAAGTTTTTAAGCCACGCTGTGCACGGCAATGTGTTACGGGAACCGTTCAAAAGGAACACAGGCTTTAATGAACTTGTGATTAGAACAAAGGGGAAGGGGATTTTTTTTTCCCCTTAAAATGGTTCTCCTTTGTGGCTATCGCACCTGCGCGTAGATACAAGCTGACACAGGTGTACGTGTGTGATTTCGTAAACGCCAGAGGGACCATCCCCGTGGGTAGAGAGAAAAGGTACTGACAGGACCCGGCCTGCTTGCCTGGTGCCACCGGTACAGGGGGTGGGATTTAAACTCGAAGCCTTAGAAACAAGCTGGGTCTCTGCAGCAAATGACTTATTTATTTATTTATTTTTAACGGAGTTTTTACCTCCTGGAGGTTCAAAACAGGAGGGAAACAATGAAGAGACAAGCAATTCCCACCCGGAGATACACTCTGGGAACTTTAAGAGCAAGTCTTCAGCTCATCCAAGAGCAATTGTGAAACCCCGATTCTGCTGACCGTCGGACTGACGACCGCCCAGCTGTGGCTCGTGTGGACGCCGACCCGGGACAGCAGGGGCTTAGAACACAACTCGGAACCCAACTTTCTGACCGTGCGGTATCTGGGCTTTGCTGCTGCTAAGAAAGGCCCCAGTGATCCGGGGAGCGCTGATCCCCAACTGCCTGAACTTGACGGTAAGCTCACGCCCCCCGGGGCCCACCGCGGGCTGCTTCCACCTCCGCGCACACCGTACTGACCCGGACGGGACTCTGACTCTGGGAAGACGGCGGAGTTGGGACACTTGGCTGAGGTCCTCGGTGATGAAAATGTCGGGGTGGTCCAGCTGGATCTCTCACAGCGGCCAGTGAGGAGGGCCTCGTTCTCCGATGAGACCATCCGAAATCGAGCCCTTCGGTCTGCTTCCTTCTGCGCACGTCACCCCCGATGCCATCCACACTGGCGAGGTGGGCCAACGAGTGACGTGGGCACCAAGGGGTCTGACCCTGACCGCCACAGGCAGTCCCTCCAAGCGAGGACCAGACTGAGTTACTTAAAACCGGCCACCGTGGGGGCCTGCTGACCGGGCTGCCTCACGCACATCCCACAGGACACCCTCTTACCCGCGGGAGACGCTCGGGCCGGCTGCAACCTCCAGCCAGAGCTGTGCCCTATGGGAACGGACACCAGTGAAATACAGAAACAGTGATGACGAGGCCCCCTAACATTCTAAGACCTTTACCTTTCTGGTTAATGGGATTTATTGAACGGGGCAAGTCCAGGACCCCTTTAACTGTACAATCAAAATCAATACCTAGCTTGGTCTCACCCAGCTACAAAGGGCACTGCAGGTGATGATGTTGCTGTAAGGTCTTGTCCAAGGGCCAAAGGCACAGGGCTGTTCAGAAGTGACACCTGAACAGGCCTGAGGGTCCTTATCCTTACGAGGTCCCGCTTCCAAGGTTGGCCTTTGGCTGGTTCACAGGGACGTGGGTTTGGGGAGGCTTCCCACCACGCTGCTAGGTGAGGCCCCTTGTGTCTTTTTCTGCAAACCATGTCTTGTGCTGAAGACCAGCTTTCCTTCTGAGAGTCTGGAACCCTGGGCCGTGCTGCACAGAGGGGCTTTCCAGGACCAGCCCCCATTAAAAGACCTGCTGAGTCTCTCAGTAGCTTCCCTCGTAGAACACTGCCCACGTGCGGTCATGCCCGGCTGCAGGGAGAACTCAGCATAGCCTGCGTGATGCCACCGGAGGGGACCCTTGGAGCTCTGCCCCTGGTCTCCGCAGGACATTTCCCGTCTGCTGACTGTGCCCTGTACCCTCGCGCTGTCATAATCAGAGCCGTGAACACAACTCCATGCTGGGTCCCAGAGTCCTCCTAACGCACCTCTGAACTGAAAGATATTCAAGACTGCTGAACTGTTCATTCAACTGTTCGAGACCGAATGTTTCTGTGCCCCCCAAAATTCATGTTAAATGCTAACTTCAATGTGACGGGCCTGGGAGGTGGGGCCTCTGGGAAGGGATCAGGCCACGAGGGCGCAGCGCTCAGGAATGGGACGAGTGCCCTCCCGAGGGCGCCCTCGCTCCGTCCGCCACAGGAAGGCACAGTGAGGAGCCGGCTGTCCGTGAACCAGAAGGAAGGGCCTCACCAGACACCAAATCTGCAGCATTTTTGTTCTAGCAACCCCCACAGACGGAGGAGACAGGGACGCCCAACACACCCAGCTCGAAACCATCAAATACTTGATCACAATATTAATTTTTTAAATATGCATTGAGGGGGCGCCAGGGTGGCTCAGTCATAAGCGTCTACCTTAGGCTCAGGTCATGGTCCTGGGATCGAGCCCCGCACCGGGCTCCCTGCTCAGCGGGGAACCTGCCTCCCTCCCTCCCTCCTCCTGCCACTCTGCCTGCTTGTGCTGTCTGCCAAATAAGTAAATAAAATCTCTCTATATATATTTTTAAGATTTTATTTATTTATTTGACAGAGAGAAATCACAAGTAGATGGAGAGGCAGGCAGAGAGAGAGGAGGAAGCAGGCTCCCCTGCTGAGCAGAGAGCCCGATGCGGGACTTGATCCCAGGACCCTGAGATCATGACCTGAGCCGAAGGCAGTGGCTTAACCCACTGAGCCACCCAGGCGCCCCAAGTAAAATCTATATTAAAAATGAGCACTGAGAACCCAAAATATGCAAGACTTTGCAAAAAAGCTTTGCGCACATTCGTTTATGTGTGCCTAGGGATTCTGCAAAGCAGATACGTACACCGGTTCAGAGCAGAGGGAACGCAGAACACAGTCCTTGAACACCTGCACTTGGACCCACACCTTACGGTGGTTTTGCTATTGTGACGGCGTCCCCCGCGGTGGTAAGAAGAGAGGTGGCCGTCTGCAGGGCCGTGTGGACAGCCCTCGTCCACGTACACCCTCGCGCTCCTGCTCCCAGCAAAGCCGAGTCTCACGCAGGACTGCTCTGTTTGAGGGTCTGACTTCTAGCTCTTTCGTGGGCCAAAACAGGCTGCAGGTCACACAGGTCCTCGTACCGGCACAGAACACAACAAAGATTCTGAACTCTGTGTATTTAAATTCTCTCCGAGGAAAATGATAAATAAGGAAATCAAACATAAGTACTATGGAAAATGTGCCCCAGTAAAGGCACCAGGGGGTCTGTATATACATACGTGTGTGTCTGTGCGTTTATCCGTCTGTGTCGTTGCTGACACAGACACAAACAAGTGACCCACTGCAGGGCCGAGTAAAGGAGAGCAGAAAGTAGCCGTGTAGGTCACACTGCAAATGGGTGTCTAAGTGCTCAGAAACACACGTGAGTGCACACGTGTAACAACACACCCGCGTGCAGGGAAGTGCACAGGCAGAACTACAAACACGCAGATCAGCCCCTGCGGACTCCACACGCCAGCTACCTCCCGAGAGGGACGGGCCCTGCCCCAGGCATCACGTCAAGTGGGGTTTCTGGTGTGAAAGGTCTGCATCCAGGGTCGGATTTCATCTCACAGAGGATTGCTTTGCAAGGTGTCAACCGTACCGAGGTCATAAGCATGTTCCTGTGCTGATGCTTTATTATAAAATAAAAAACACTGAAATCAATTTATATGATTAACCTGTAATCATCCTAAGAGTTGCCAAAAACATGTTTTATAAAATTCAACAGTCATACACTAAAAATCTTACCGTCGGGAAACAATGGTAACACACATAACACACATAACTGATAAAGGAAAACCAAGAAAAGACACGGAACAAAGACTGTATAAATGGTATGAAGCTCACGATTTCCCTGAAAATAATTCGGGAGAAATCAGGCTTGTCCAGCACTTCAGTGTTAGACAACGTTATCCTAGAGATCCGATCAGCCCCAGCAGGAAACAAGGAAGGCACAGTACCAGAAACGAAACACCTGCCTTGGTGCCTAATTCTGAAACCTGTATATACAGGATGACGTCACGGAGTAGATCTTTAGTAAGAATTCAGGATAAAACTTCAGGATAAACCCAATTTTATTATTGAATCTTCTAAAATAAATTTTTATTAAAATTTATTGTACATAAATTGAAAAAAATTTTTAATAAATAGATTATTTATTTATTTGACTGAGAGCGCAGTCAAAGCGGACTCCACGCAGAGCAAGGGGCCGATGCGGGGCTCTGACCGCAGGACCCTGGGAGCGCAAGCCAGAGGCAGACTGAGCCACCAGACCCCCTTCCTCGCCTCATTCACAGCCACAGGAAGTTGGGAAACCATTTTTAAGAAGCTAACGCGTTCCACGGTACAAACCAAACCCTATCAGGATTAAATAAGTAAAACCAAGGCCACGGAAGAACTGGAAGGAAACCCCTGCATACCGCGAGGTAACCGCGCAAGAAAACCAACGCAGAGAAGATGCACAGTCGGGGGGGGGGGGCTGTCACTAAGACAGCAACCCCCCCAGCCGGACCTCGGCCTTCCAGAAAACTCCTCCACGGCCACCGGCCAGTGCAGCGGCGCCTGAAGCCCGGGGTCGCCGAGGGGAGCGGACCTGGCTGCCCGACCTCACGAGGCCCCACGTCGCGGCGGCGAACACACTGGCGACTCGGCCACCGACGGCCCCCCCCGCCGCCCCCCCTCCGGCTCTGGCCACCCAGGGCCGACCCCGCGCGCTCAGGGCAAGGGTCCACTGGCCCGCGGCCGCGTCGGGAGGGACGCGCGCTCTCCGGGTCGTCCTCGTCCCCAGCCGGCTGTCCCGGGCCGCACGCGCCGCTACGGGGGGACTGACCCGCAGACTCGCTCCGCGCGGGGACGCTGTGAAAACGCCTCACAACCGGCATTCAAGACCTTTCCTCCGCTTCGGAGACCCGCGCTCCGTTCGCTGGACGCGCGGGCCGGCTCCGCACCCCCGACGCCGCGCTCAGGGAGCTTCTCGAGGGGCGCAGCCGGACGCGCGTCCGCGGGGTCTCCCGTCCGCGGGGTCTCGCCCCCGAAGTGCCCCCGGACCAAGGGCGCCGCCCACCCCCCGCGCGCGCCGTGCAGGAGGCCGCCAGGGCCCCGGGCGCAGCGTCCCGCCGGACTCTGGTTCCGGGAGAGAGAACCGGGGTCCCCTGGGGCCGAGGGCCTGCGAGCGGGTCCCCCGAGCCCAGGGCCCTGCAGGTCTCCGCGCGCTCCTCGCCCGCCCCCACGCCCCGAGGCTGTCCTCGCGGAGGAGCCGGCCCGGGACTGAGTCCCCGAGGCCCCAGCCGAGGGCGGAGGCTGGGGTCGGGACCCCCGGGGGCGGGGACCCCCGGGCCCGCGGCCGCAGGAAGCCGGTTCTGGCCGGTGGGAGCCAGACCCTCCCGGTCTCGGCCCGGGCCGCGCTCACTCACCATCTCCGGCCCGGCTCCGGGCTTCCGGGCGTCCCTCCCCCGGGCCGGGCAGGTGAGAGCGGCGCGCCCGGGACACCTGGGGCCGCGCGGAGCAGGTGCGCTGGAGCGCCCTGGCCGGCCCAGAGCCACGTCCACGCGGCCGCCAGCGCGCCCACCCCCGCGCCTGATTGGACGGAAATCGGGGACCTCCCTTTCCCCGGGCCTCTGACTGGATAGTTTTCCGAAACCCGCCTCTGGGGCCCCTGATTGGGCAGGGGTCCGGATCCAAGCCCTTGATTGGCTAGCTCTCCGGGCACCACCCAGGAGCCCCGGATTGTTCTCCGAGAACCGCCCCTGTCGCCCTGATTGGACAGTTCTCTAAGACCACGCCTCTGCGCCTGAGTGACAGGCCGCCCGTACACACGCGGCTGACCCGCCCCTCCGGACGCGCGCTCCCCGCGGACCCCCTTCCCGGCGCGGCGGGTCCGGCGTTTCCCCGCTCCTCGGCGCTCAGCCCGCGTCCTTCTGCTGGGCCGGGCGGTCCCGACTCAGTGTCCCCGCGGAGCGCCCCTTGTCGGAGCCGGGACGAGAACGGACGGGACCGGAAGGCCTGGGGTCGAGGTCACCGTGGCCCCGCGCTCTTTGTGGAAGAACAAAGACCCGCCACGGTGACGTCACCGCGTGGGAGGCCGGGGAGCGCGGGGGCTGCGGCGACCTTTGACCCGGAGGCCCCGCCCCTGCCCGACCCCCGGCTGGAGGTCGCTAACCCGGTCCGCGGCCCCGGGCTCGGAAGGGTTGGGGCGGGGCGGCCCTGAGGTCCGCGGGGCCGCGCTCTGCGGGGCGGACCGGGTCTGAGGCGTCCCCGGGGCTTGCAGTGTGAAGTGCCGGGTGCCCCGAAGGCCACGAATTCCTGTTTCCACCGAGAAACGGCGAAGTGGTTTGTGGGACGCCTTGGGACGGCCCTGAAAACCCCTAATTCCTTAAGGGGTGCGGCCGGACCGCCGAGGGGCTCGGGCCGCTCGCGCCGCGCCCAGATTCCGGCGTCGCCTCTTCCTTCACGAACAGTGTTTTTGGAAAGATTATGGAATGAATTTAATAAACTTGAAAATAATGATGATCTACTTTTTTGCTTAACATGGATTAATAACGAATACTAAGCTTCCAGAAACCACTAGATTCAGAAGTCTGCCCTAGGCCTGGGTCCGGGATTGGACCTCCAGCTCCGGTCCGCCCGCCGCCTGTTCAGATAAACGTCCCGTAAGCAGCCCTCACGGAGGCCGTGCGGGCCGCGGGGGCTCAGGTCCGGGTCTCAGGGTCCTGGGATCGAGCCCCGCATCCGGGTCTCTGCTCAGCAGGGAGCCTGCTTCCCCCTCTCCGCCTGCCTCTCTGCCTGCTTGTGATCTCTGTCAAATAAATAAAACTTTTTTAAAAAAATAAATAAAATCTTAAAAAAAAATAAAGGACATGTCATTTCATTTATTAAGGTGAAAAATGAAGCTGGTCTGTGAATTCTTGCAAAATGTTCACTGCAACCAGAGAAAACGGAAAAAACTAGAAGTGTGAGTCAAGGTAGGGTGTGATTCACAGATTGAGTCTCAAAGCTGCCAGCAGTGACAGGGACAAGAAGGGGCAAGACCCCGTCTCCCTCCTGCAGCCTCTTCGGTGAGCAAGTTCTACTGTCAGGGGAGTCTACACAGCAGACCCGGTTCGCAGGATTTCCAACCCACTTCCACCCCATGTCATAAAGCAAAGTGGGAAAGCTGTGGCGGGCAGCCTGAAGGCATTCTAACAGTGCACACACCCTAATCACAGGGACTGGAATACTTCACCTCCTGTGGCAAAAGGGACTTTGCGAAGTGATTAACGCTCCAAGGTAAGGGTGACCTGCGTTCCTGGGGGTCCCAGGGTCCTCACAAGGGCCTCACAAGAGGGAGGCAAAGGGCGGGAGTCCTGAGAGATGGGCAGACCCCATGCTCCTGGCAGGGAGGACAGAGGGGGATGGTGGGGGCAAGGAGTTTGAGTGGCTTCCAGAGACCAGAAAAGATAAGGGAACACATTCTCTATTAGGCTCTCCGAAAAGAACATAGCCTCGCCAGCACTTTGGTTTTGGACCTCTGACCTCCAGAACTTTTAAAGAAATCAGCTGTTTTAAGTCACTGAATGTGTGATTTGTTAGAGCCATGCCAGGAAGCTCACACTGTGGGTCCGAACCAGAGGCAAACGGCTCTGGTCGCGCACCAAGAATGCCTCTCGCCAACCTCATTTTTCCTGGGACCATGCTCAACTTTCCAGGCGCTCCTTCAACCCGACTCTGCTCCTACAACCCACCCAGCATGGAGTGACCCCGCAGGTTTTCGGAGAACATGGTCTTGGCGTTGGAAATGTAGCACTTTGTAGACAGATGATATTCTGGCGAGAAGTTCGGCCCATGTAAGCATCCTTCTGTGAGACGTCAGGAGGCCTGGTGTTCTGCATTCCTCCCAAGAGCGTGTGTTAGTGAGAATCCCAACCCCGGGAGAAGGGGGGGGTTGGAAATCGTCCTGCAACATTTCCACAGAACATGCAGCAACTTGCTGAACACTCGTGTTATCTACCGCTGCACGGTACTAAACCCCACCGGTTTTCTCAGACCACAGCACGGTGAAAGCAGAAACTGAATAAAGATGGTGAAATCTACAGGAAGCCCACAGAAAACAGTGCACTCCGTGGTGAAAGACTGGACGCGTTTCCCTACCAGCTGGAACAAAGCAAGGACGTCTGTTCTCAACACACCTGTTCAGCCCTGGACTAAAGCACTGAGCCAGTGCAATCAGACAAGAAAAAGAATTTGTTTTTAAGAAGATAGAGAAGGGTATTGAAATACCCAAAAGTTTAAAAATATATATACTTTTTCTCAAAATACTTTTGAGTCAGAGAAATCAAAATGAACATTGTAAATACGTTTTTAAGTAGGCTCCACGCCCAACGTAGGGCTTGAACTCCCGACTCTGAGATCAAGAGTTGCACGCTCTACTGACCGAGCCGGCCAGACACCCTTGTACATTTGTATATTGTTAAATACATGAAAACAAAGCTGAGCATCAGCCTCTGGGTAAATCACTGCCCTTGGGTGCCCCAGACTCACATCTCCAACCAAGTGTCAGGTTCTCAGAAGGCCCTGGGGTTGGTCCCTCTCGTATCCTCTACCACAGCAGCGTCCTAAGTCCCCCAGAGCACTACCGAAATCCATAATGATTTATGTAGCGTGTGTAGTTAGCTGTTTCATGCGCATCCCGGCCCCTCGCTCCATCCCGGGCCTGGCTACACAGTGACCCAGGCTCGCGGCAAAATAAAAACGTAGCGGGGGAGGGGATCCTTTGTTCGAAGTTATTAAGACTAACACAGCGGACACAGCAGAGTATCCAACCGACTGCAGAACCTTTCTGAGAGACACACTGGGCGACTGCATGTGTCCCCACCCACGAGGCTACCCCGCCTCCACCCTACGGGGCATATGGGCAGGAGGGCAGACCCCTCATCTTTCTTACGCACGGCCGCCTGGCACACGGAGTTCAGGTTCTCTCCAAATAATTGTTGCAGGCAGCGAGAGATCGAGACCGAAAAACTGCACCCGGGACACCCCCTCTGCTGGTCCTCAGGACGGGAGGAAAGTGAGACGCTGCCCCAGATGACACACCGTGCCCCAGCACACATTCCGCGTCCGGCTCAAGACCGTCCACAGACCCTTCAAGAAACATCCATCGGCCCAGTAGGCTCTACCCAGATTCCAGATGAGGGATCTCCACTGTGGAGAAAGGCAACACCGCCACTGTGATCGGGTTTCACTTAGCTGGAACCCGACCACCCTCCCCAGCTCCCCAGAGAGGGAAGATTCAGAGGGAAGTCAGGGGGCTCCCAGGGTAGAGTTTAGAAAACACAGCCCCCCGCGCCCCTGCGCCCAAATGGGGCACACACCTTGCCCAGCTGTTCAGGTTCAGATCCTGGCTCTGCCACGTTCCAGTCGTCTGACTTTGGACAAGTTACCTTATTTCTGTTTCCCCTTCTGTCATGTAGCGACGTGAACAGCTCCCACCTCACGGCCTTGCTCAGATTAAACGAGGAACCACGTGTACGAGCTGGATGAGGCTGGAAACAGAGCAAGCAAGCGACCAGTGAACGTTGACACCGATGCACACTAGAGCTCGTGGTCCCCACTCCGGCAGGTCCACCTCACAGCGGGGACCGCTCCCAGGCCACCCTAGGCTGCTCCACTTCCCCGTCCCAGGACCTACTGCACTGCATCCGCCCCAGCGTGGCGGCCACGGTCCTCCCTGACGGGTCAAAGAAACTTGACATCCCTCGGGGTCGTCTGATTTCGACTGACTGTCAAGACCGTTGCAGCACTACCAAACGGAAGGGCAGAAGGTGGAAAAATCACACACGATTGGGTAATTCTGACAGACAAATTCTGCTCCTTCCTCCGCATCCCTGTCCGGCCTCTGTGCCCTCGCACACACATCCTGACCTCCCTGGACAGAAGCGCACACACCATTTTGCACGCTTCATTTTCCACGTGGCACCCGAAGCTCTTTCTGTGTTGGCGCACATTCTGCTTCGCCGTAGCAGGGCACGAAACGAGGTAGGACTGAGCTGCGGGGCCAACAGGGGCAGGACGACGACGTAAAATATTGAAACAAAAATACTCATTTTCAAACAAAAGCGGAAACACCGTATCTTTAGTTTCAACAACTGAATCAATGCGACAATTCGCAGCAAAATGGCATTGCCTGTTAGCGTTCACGTGCATCGGTGCTCTCCAAAACGTCAGGCACCGGGCACGGCGCGGGGTTTATTTTCCCCAGTAAAGGTCCCCTTCTCAGATCTGGACCTCCCTGCTTCTCCTCAAGAACGTGGCCTATGCCTGCTTCCTTTCAAGGAGAACATCAGACGGGCAAAACCCATCCCCGCTTCCGTAGTGGACGGCTACGAGTCACTTCACAGAGCAGCACGCGTTCTCTAAAATCCAAGAAGGCGGCCGCTCTGATAGAAAGCTTTCCCGCAGTCAATGATTTTGTAGGTTTTCTGACTAGTGTGAGTTTTCTGGTGGGTGATGAGGGAGGAGCTCTGGCTGAACGCCTTCCCACACTCGGGACAGCTGTACGGTTTCTCTCCAGTGTGAGTTCTCTCGTGCCTCACGAGGGAAGACCGCTGGCTGAAGGCTCTCCCGCACTGAGTACATTCATAGGGGTTCTCACCGGTGTGCGTGCGCTCGTGTTGGTTGAGCGAGGAACGATCACTGAAGGCCTTTCCACACTCGTTACACTCGTAGGGCTTCTCACCAGTGTGCGTCCTCTTGTGCAAGATCAGGTAAGAACTCTGGCAGAAGGATTTTCCGCAGTCCTTGCATTTGTAGGGCTTCTCCCCGGTGTGAATCCTCTGGTGCTGGGTAAGAGACGAAATCCTGTTGAAGGCTTTCCCACAGTCACTGCACGCGTAGGGCTTCTCTCCAGTGTGAGTTCTCAGGTGCCGCGTGAGGGTTGAGCTGTGCGTAAAGGCTCTCCCGCACTCCTGACATTCATAGGGTCTCTCCCCAGTATGTATTCTCTGATGCTCACTCAGGGAATGCCTCCGATTAAACATTTTCCCGCACTGGTAGCATTCATAGGGTTTCCCCGCCGCGTTGTGGGTCGTAAGAGCCATACTATGATTAAATGACTCCCCACTTTCTGGGTACACACAAGTTCCCGTCCTTTCGTGCTGAGCAAGGGCACTGTCTGGGCTGATGTCTTTTCTGTATTCATTCCCTTCACGGGGCCTCCGGTCTGAACATCCCACCCGATGATGTTTTAAGAATGGATCGGCTACCAAACTCTCAATATCAAGATCACGGTCACGGAAACGACCTCCTCTAAAACCTCCTTGTGATAAAACAAGGTCTGAGCTCGTGCTACAGGTTTCCCCAAACGCGTGCCAGGCAGTGGCCTCCTTTGCAGCAGATGCCTCCGCCTGGGCGTACGCCATTTGCCTCAGAAGCTGGCGGGGGTCTTCGTGGTTCTTCTCAAGTTGACCACATTCCCAGTCTTCTCTGGGGAGCTCTCTGGCATCCATGCCACCGTCTGGTTCTTCCTCCAAAACCACCTTCTTGTAAACTGACTCTTGGCTTTTCAGACTAGTATCCAAATCTGAAATAAATTGAGGTGGGGAGAGGGAAGAAACTCTGACTTAATAACAGTGGGACAAACGTACTTCCAACATATGCAAGGCACATGTGAATTCATGTTCAAATATCGGCACTCAGCAGGGAAAACAGGAGAAGATCCTAAGGACAGGAAGCAGGGTAAGAAGCAGGACAATGATGAAAAACGGGAGAAAAATGTACATATAGTAGGAATGGCTCTCTAAAGGAGGGAGAAGGGGAACGGCAGAGGGAAAGAATCCGCAAGAAAGCAGAGAGGGAAGAGGCCTAACGAGAAACACAGGTGGTAGAGCTTCACGACAGAACTGGGCCGTCTCCTCTCCGCACCCACAGCGGGAGGCAGAAGCTAGTGCACAGGGCAAGGTTGCTGGAGATGAAGCGAAGGCATCTGAGAAAGTGCAAGCAAAGACCTCAATCTTCTCCTGACAGAGTCCGGGCCTCTGTGGAGAGATCTCGGACCGTCCCCAAGATGTCACCCCCAGTCAATGGCACATACCTGCCTGGCTCTCACCTGAACAGGAGGTTTGGGGAGTTCCTCGTGCCCCCATCCACACGGCTTCTCCTGGTTCCCGGTGGAAAGGCACCACTGGTAGAAAGAGTGGACACCCCACCGCTGGGGAAGGGCTGGTGGCCCGAGAGGCTTGTGCTGGGGAAAGTGTGCTGTCCCCATCGTCAACGCCTGTATCGGAACTCTGGTTCTGCAACGCTCCTGCGGGACACAAGAGTACACTGGAGAGGGGACGTGTGGACCCAGCTGGAGATCTTATTTTCCTAATTAAAAACCTGTGGCTGTTACAGTTCCCTGAGAAAGATCTACAAGCGGCCAGCAAGCACATGAAAAGATGTTTGACATCCTCAGCCATGAGGGAAATACAAATCAAAACCACAGGGAGACACCACTTCACACCTAGGGGGACGGGTACGATTATTTTTAAAAGCAAAAGCAGGGGGCCTGGGTGGCTCAGCGGGTTAAAGCCTCTGCCTTCAGCTCAGGTCGTGATCCTAGGGTCCTGGGATCGAGCCCCGCATCCAAATCCGACTCTCTGCTCAGCAGGGAGCCTGCTTCCTCCTCTCTCTCTGCCTGACTCTCTGCCTACTTGTGATCTCTGTCTGTCAAATAAATAAATAAATAAAATCTTAAAAAAAATAAAAAGCAAAAGGAGAAAGTAAGTCTCAGAGAGCATGTGGAGAAATCGGAATCCCTGCACTTGGCCGGTTGGACGGTGCTGTGGAAAACAGCTGGAGGGTCCTAGAGGAAGTAAACATAGAATCACCACCTGACCCAGCAATTCCGCTCCTCGGCATGGACCCCAGGGAGCTGAACGCAGGGAACTGAAGTGCTATTTGCCCACCCATGTTCACGGCGGCCGAAAAGTCAAAACAACCCAGGTGTCCATCTATGGACAAGCAGATAAATAAAATATGGTCCATTCCCAGGCGGGAACATGGTCCAGCCTCAGGAAGGGACCCTGACCCCTGCCACGGTGCCGAGGGACCCGAGGACACGGGGCTCAAGTGAGAGGAGCCAGACCCAGGAGGACATATCCCGCAGGTCCCCACTCCCAGGAGTCCCCAGAGGAGTCCTGTCCACACAGACAGAGAGGAAAGGGTGGGGGGGGGGCTGGGGGGTGGTCACCGCCTAGTGAGTATGGGGCTTCTCGTTCAGGTGAGGAAAAGGTTCTGGAAAGGGCACTGACGGTTATACAACGTCCTGAGTATAATTACTGCCGCTGAACTGTACACCTGAAAATGGACGAAGAAGGCAGATCTTATGTTCTACGTAATTTTACCACAAAGAAATTTTTTAATGATGACTCTGTAGCCAAGAGGACTCGGGACATTATCTCTGCCTAAGGGGCCTGATGCGTCTCAGCAGCACGGACGATCCTACACCAGAGAAATGTGGCCATTCTGTGTGTGGAAGAGACCGGTGCACCATGAGCCCCACGGGCACAGGAGCCACCGCCGCAGTGTGCACCCCACAAACCCCGCTTCCCAACCCACTCCCCACCCAGCGTGGACGCGGAGCGAGCGTGCACAAAGCCGCGGGAGAACTCGCGCTGTGGTCTCACCCAGGGCGGCCAGGTGGGCGCAGGTGTCCAGCATCACCTCTCTGTAGAGCTGTCTCTGCACAGAACCCAGCATCGCCCACTCCTCGCGGGAGAAGTCCACGGCCACATCCGCCCAGGACAGCGACTCCTGAAACAGCACAGCAGTTCCGCTCAAGAATGGCCCCTCCACCCGTGTGCACAGCCGCCGCGCAGAGGGAAGCGGCCCACCTGGAAGGGGCGGCAGCCCAGGGTCAGACTCCACCAGTGCACGGGCAGGACTGGAACCTGTGGCCTATCGGTTGTTCTTGTTTTTAAGATTTTTTATTTATTTGTCAGAGACAGAGAGAGAGACCACAGGCAGGGGGAGTGGCAGGGAGAGGGGAAGCAGGCTCCCCGCGGAGCAGGGAGACCCCACACCAGGCTTCATCCTTGATCCCACGACCCTGGGATCATGACCTGAGCGGAAGGCACGAGCTGGACATTTGATGGACTGAGCCACCTGGGTACCCCAGTGTTCAATGTTTCTGTTTCTTCCACCCAGAAGGAAGTCAGGACACAGGACCACAGAAGTTAGATAAAGTGGGGGCTCCCGGGAGGCTCAGTGGGTCAAGTGTCCCGCTCTTGATGTCTGCTCAGGTCACAAACCCCGGGTTGTGGGATCAAGGATCGAGTACCACACTGGGCTTCCCCACTCCAAGTGGAGTCTACTGGAGATCGTCTCCCTCTCCCTCTGCTCCTGCTCTGCGTGCACTCGGCTCTCTCAAATAAATAAAATCTTCTTCAAAAACTTTAGGTCAAGTAGGAAAAAACAGGCCTTTTCAGGCCAGCAGCTGCTGCTGCAACCTCCCCAGGGCACCCCCCTACATCCCCCCTGCCCTCTTCCCGGACGGCTCTCAGGTTAAGCCTGCACCTGCTGAACTCAGTGCAAGGCTTTGAGTCAATCTGTGATTAAATAAAAAGGGAAACTTTTTTTAAAAAAAGATGTTATTTATTTATTTGACAGAGAGATCACAAGCAGGCAGAGAGAGAGAGGAGGAAGCAGGCTCCCCGCCAAGCAGAGAGCCCGATGCGGGGCTCGATCCCAGGACCCTGAGATCATGACCTGAGCCAAAGGCAGAGGCTTAACCCACGGAGCCACCCAGGCGCCCAGGAAACGGTTTTAATGGCTTCGAACTTCGTGGCTAATATGTACAGGTGTACAATTAAAAATGAGTGTGAAATATCACTTCCTGGTTTTTAAATATATTTGTTTTTTTAAAGATTTTATTCATTTATTTGACAGAGATCACAAGTAGGCCCAGAGGCAGGCAGAGAGAGGAGGAAGCAGGCTCCCCGCTGAACAGAGAGCCCAATGTGGGGCTCGATCCCAGGACCCTGGGATCATGACCTGAGCTGAAGGCAGAGGCTTAACCCACTGAGCCACCCAGGTGCCCCTATTAAATATATTTATAATAAATAAATATTATTTATTTAAAATTATGATAAATAAAAATGTATATATTATTGTAATTCCCCAATGAATCACCTCAGACAGGGAAGATGGGAAAAGGTCCCCGTGGGACACAGGTTCGTGGCTTCTTGCTGCCTGGTGAGGTTAAAATGGAAGCTCTTTAAATACTAAAAACAAGTCTCCGTGACTCGTGATTTTTATGACTTATATCTATGGGAGAGCAACGTGGAAAGAGAGATGATCCCAGCTGGAGAAGTACCATTGGGGTTTTAAAGACGCAGGTCTGAGCTGCTAAGGGGTTTATGATCCCGCGTGGCCTGGACAGACCAGGACCCCCCAGCCTGACCACCCAGGTCTGAGCAGCTCCGTTTACGTGCACGTGGAGACAAGAAAAGAAGGGCCACTGTCTGGCCCTGGGGCAGCTCCGCTTTGCTGCTGCCAAGGGACAAGCCGCTGGCTGTCTGCGGCCCTGACCTCACAGATCCTGGGGCCAGCACCGGCTCCAAGCTGAAACCTCACAGTGTCCCCAGGGACTCTGCCTGCCTCAAGGGCAGCCAGGCTGGCCTGAAAGCAGGTGTGCCTGCGATGACCAGGACTTCGATGTGGGGGGCCAGAGCACACTGAGGCCCTCTCCCCAGGTGCCCCAACCGGACAACGTCACAGATACTGACTGGACATCAGGGTTACTCACAAACGTCCACAGGAAAGGACTTGTTCTCTGAGGGACCACCTGAACCCAAGTGGCCAGTCTGCTCTGTATTTCTGACGCAGACATGGATCACGTTCCCAAAGCTATGACTTAGGGGACAGGGACCCTGCCTACCGCTCCCCACAGATGTGCTGTCCCAGCTGGTGGTGGCCTCCGTTCCCCGTCTCTCTCTCTCTCTCTCCTGAGGCTCGTGCCCTAACAGGCGGCTTCCCATCAAGTGCAGCTGTCCCCAGGCTCTAAAAGGCTGATCCAGCCTTAGAAAGGAAGGGACCTTGACCCCTGCCACGATGCGCAGGGACCCAGAGGCTCACGGGCAGTGCTCCCTCGCTTCCCACATAGCAAGACATGCAGATCCAGTAGGAGCGCTTCCCCTGGACGCCCAGGACATCGTCAGGGCCGGACGAAGCCCCCACTCACCTGGAGTCTGGGGGACTGGTACCCAGTAGCCATTCTCTTCTCCTGGGAAAGCAACTTCCAGAGCCCGCAGAGCTGTGGGAGGAGAAGAGAATGTGAGGCCCAGGCCCAGGTCTGTCCCCAGCCCCCAAATCCTGGACCCGGGGATCTCTGCAGGTGTCCCCCAGCACAGAGTGTGGTCAACAGAAGCCAGGACAGAGACCATGGGCCTTCACGGCTTCTTAACCCAGGCTCGGACAGAGACCGAAGGTCTTGGAAGCTTATGAAATGCACCCATTCCATTGCAAAGCAGTCTGTGTCAATGTCCTGGGGCTACTGAAAGAGAAGACCCCACACTGTAAGGCTTACGACCACAAGTTGGATCAAGGTCTCAGGGCTGTGCCGCCTCCAACAGCTCCCAAAGAGGGTCCTTCCTGCCTACTCCAGGTTCTGGGCATGCCAGCTGGCCCTGGGCTTGTGGCCACGTCCCTACAGTCTCTGCCTCTGTGGTCACGTGGCTGTCTCTCGGTTCTGTGTCTCTCTTCTTAACAGGACACCAAGTCCTTGGATTAGGCCCACCTACTCCAATATGACCTCAGCTTCACTAACAACATCTGCAAAGATCCTATTTCCAAATAAGCTCACATCCTAAGGTTCCGGGGGACACGAGCTCTGCGGAGGACACCATTCAACCCGGCGGGACCACCCAGGCTCAAACTCGGGATGGCTCAGTTCCGAAGCCCACAGGCACCCGGGCCCCGGGCACGTCTCAGATTTGTGCAGCCTTCCCGCAGCCCGTCCGGCTCCCCGGACCCTCTCCCCGAAATATATTGCTGTATATATGGCCCAACCAAAGCTGGGTCACCCTGAGCCCTCCTTTCAGCCAGGCTATGGCATCTGGGCTTCTGAGTTCGGGTCTGCGTCACCCAGTTTTAGCAGGAGCCCCTGCCCTGTGTCCGATCCTCCTGGAGCCGCTGGCTAGTCTCTCTAAACCCCAGCCAGGTCGGGGGGGGGGCGGCCACCCAGCCTGTCTGCATCACCAGCCCCATCACTTTGGTTTGGCCAGAGCCCCCGGCCCCGATGTGTCCTCTTGGCGACTGCGCACCCGCTGACCCCTCCTGCTCCCTTGCCACAAACCCCCGCTTGGCCACGCTGCGTCAGGGACAGAGCCCAGTCCCACCCGGAGGTCCCTGCCCCCTGCCACGGGGCCTGAACAGGTGGTTTCCAGCGTGCTGAGTGCCCAGCGCAGGCCCTCAGTGACGACATCCTAAAGTGGTCCCCACTGAGTCCCCCCCCCACCACAGGAGAGCGGCCTGCCCCCTCTGGGTGACGTCACACACGCGTAAGGGTGAAATTCTCACACACACTCACGAGGAAGGAATGGGAGCCATTGACTGGACACTTGGGAGGGGCTCGATCTGGATTCCCGGATGAAAACTTCAAAAAAACCCGCCTGCCCCCCATTAGCAGAAAATCACCCCAGGAACACCCCAGTAGCAGACAAGAACACTCCCTGCAGACAAGACCGTCACACTCCGCACACACTCCGTCCCTGGGGAGACTCCAAGGACAGGCGGGACGTCGGTCATGCCTCTGAGCACGTGGTTTAACACCCGTGTGAACCGTCCATGCCCGTCCTCCAGGAGGCGGAGCCTCGCCTCCCTCCAACCCCGCCCTCGGTGTGGGTCTCTCAGTGACTTGCTCCCAGCAAACACTGTGGGTCAGGGAGGACACGGTAACCTCACTACCCGAGAAACCGGTCAGAACCCCAGCCCCCCCCACCGAACCTCACTACCCGAGAAACTGGTGAACCCCAGCCCCCTCCCCCACCGAGCTGGGCGATCAAGGCTGGAGTCACCAGCGACGCGGCGTGGCCATCAGGTATCCCCGTCCCCACAAACCGTGACCCCAGTGACCCCACAAACTCAACCCATGGGACCGCCTGCGAACACCGGGCCATGCTTGTCCAAAGCATCGAGGTCACGAAAGACAAGAAAAGTGTGAGAAACGGCCACAGACTGGAGGAGCCTGAGAAGACGAGGCGATGTCACCAAAGGTCCTATAGGGCCCTGGATGGGGTCCCCGGGCCACGAGAAAGACGGTGGTGGGGCATCTGGGGAAATCGGGGAAAGTCTGTGCCCTAGATCACAGAGCAGAAGCAGCGTCCATCTCTTGGGTGGCTGACTTTTTTTAATCATGTGGGGCAAGAACACCTAACGTGGGATTCCTCCTCAGGCTGGGCCTCCGAGGTCTGGGGCAACCCCGCGCCCAGCAAGCCCGGGGGCCGTTCTCCCCACGGCAGCTGTTCGCTTCCTGTCCCCATGCCTCGGGGGCGGCTGCCCGAGCTCCGTACTGCAGGGTTACCGCGGTCTGCGGTCTGCGGTCAGCGATGATGACTCCCGGGCCGCTCGGATGCCGGCCTGCGTTTATCGGCAATAAGGTATTTTTAACTTAGGGCACGCACGTGGTATTTTTGGACGTCACGTGACTGCACACCCAACGGACAGACTCCGGGACAGTGTAAACATAAGTCGTATATGCGCCGGGAAACCAAACAACGCACGTGACTCGCTCTGTCGTGGGTGGCCCAGAACCAAACACGCCACGTCTCCAACGCAGGTCTGTATGCACGTGTCTGTCGTTCGGGGCTACACGGCGTCCCCTCCAAATTCGTACCTTTAAGTGCCAACCCCAGGACCTCAGAGGGTGACTGTCTTTCAAGATATGGCTTGTAAACAGGTAATTAAGTAAAAATGAGGTCTTTAGGAATGGGCCCTGGTCCCATAAAACTGGTGTCCTTATAAGAAGAGTGGACCGGGGGGCGCCTGGGGGGCTCAGTGGGTCAAGCCTCTGCCTTCGGCTCAGGTCATGATCCTGGGTCCTGGGATCGAGCCCCGCATCGGGCTCCTGGCTCCGTGGGGCGCCTGCTTCTGCTTCTCCTTCTGACGCCCCCCCTGCTTGTGCCCTCTCTCTCCCCCTCAAAACGAATAAATGAAACCTCTTTTTTAAGAAAGAAGAAAAAGAAGAGAGGATTAGGACACAGACAGACACACAGGGCAGGGGAGAAGACGGCTGTCGGACGCCAAGGAGAGAGACTTCGGAATGAAATCAGCCCTGTCGATACCTCGACCTTGGGCCTCCCGCCAGGACAGGGAGAGAACCGCGCTCCGTGGCGAGCCCAGGCCCCGCACACCGGTGCTTCGTGCTTTTAAGCCTTCGCGGCGGGCCGGGTCTGTACCAACCCGCTGGCAGCGATCCCGGCTGCGAGACAGGCCGGTGGGGGGAAGCTGGTGATGGGTACGGGGGCCTCGGTCCCGTCTCTGCAACATGCTCCGAGTCAGCCATTAATTCACAACTAACCCTTGCACACAAACAGCACCCTCCCCCCAGAAAGGACTTCAGACGAGACCCCTCACACGATCGAAGAAGCCGGGCCGAGAGCCAGCCCGAGGGGAAGCTGTGGGAAGGCCCGGGGGACCCCGCGTGCCATCTGCTGGCCGCTTCCGTAGACCCCAAGTCCCTTCCAAGGACAGAGCTCCAGGAAAGACACTCCTGCCAGGGCGGTACCCAGAGGACTGAGCAGCACACGGAAAGATGCCCAAGGCCGCGAGTCATCGGGGAGACACAGACCCAACGGCCCCGGCAGGACGACTAGCGTCGGAAAGGCAAGAGCAGGGGTCGGGGAGGTCGGGGAGAGATGGAGACCCCGGCACCACTGCTGGGCACGGACAATGGGGCCGCCGCCGTGGAAGACAGTCCGGCGGTTCCCTAGATGGTCAAACGCGGTTAACACGGGACCCAGGGATCCCACTCCGGCTCTCGGCCCGAGAGAAACGGAAGCACACGTCCACACACACTTGTTCACAGACGTCCACGGCGGCGAGACTCACAGTGGCCCAAAGGTCTGTCAGCGGATGAACGGGGTGCTCTGTCCACACAGCGGATTGCTAGTCAGCCTTAAAAACAACCGTAGCCCCGACAGGTGCTGTGTGGACGGACCCCGGGCCCACGACGCGCAGGGAGGGGACCAGACACAGGAGGCCCCACGGGGTGTGAGTCCACACGTGTGACACGCCCAGACCAGGCCCCTCCACGGATGGGAAGCAGATTCGTTTTTGCCAGAACAGGGCTGGGAGGTACCGGCTCACAGGTTTCTCGGGGGATGATGAAATGTTCCAGAATCAGACCCGGTGATCGCCCAGCGCTGTGCACAGACTATACGTCCCCGAACCGCACACCCGAAATGAACGACCCGTCAGGTACACGGGTCGATCTAAATAAAGCTATTACAAAAGACACTA
Source organism: Neogale vison (assembly GCF_020171115.1). Lineage (NCBI taxonomy): Eukaryota > Metazoa > Chordata > Mammalia > Carnivora > Mustelidae > Neogale > Neogale vison. Next base: position 222,753,473 of record NC_058096.1, read on the forward strand.
ACAGGCCTGACAAAAGAGAAAAGCTTGTCAGCAGTTAAATACGTATGACGGTGTCTGTGGAACACACGTGTCACAGCCGGCAAGGGGACGGAGAGCTGGGGAGGACACACCCCAAGGGCACCACAGAGGACTGCGGCAAGGCCCGGAGCTGGTTAAGCTGTCCAGGAGGACAGGATCCGCGACGCTAACTTCTTTACCAACCATTTATGAACTTGACCTGAGACAAAGGAGAACAGAAGCTGGAAACCTTAACGGGGGCGGCAGAGAGGATGAGCCACGGAATTCCCAGAGAGCAGACTCACTGGGCCTGCCTGGTCTGGGGGGCGGGGCAGGGGCCGGGGCGGCCGCACCCCCGGTGAGTCTCCGGCAGGACACACGCGCTCTGCCCCAGCAGGCACTGCCGAGGGAACACGGCCCCGCCCTGCGTCAGGTCCTCTGTACGACGGGGTCAGGCCTGACCCTCCTGGACGCGGGAAGGTGACCTTCTTTGCAAACAGGAAATTTGATGCGGTGACGAAGTCGTCCTGGAGTCGAGCGGGCCCTGATGCACGGGGATGGACGGTGTCCTTGGAGGAGACACAGACACACAGGGACGAGGCCATGCGGCAACGGACACAGAGACGAGGGACAGCTCCTAGCCAAGGGACACCCAGCGCTCCTCAGAAGCTAGGGGAGGAGGGAGCGTCCTCCCCTCCGTCCCCCGGAGGGAGCGGGCTCTGCGGACCCTTGACTTCGGACTCCGGCCTCCAGAATGCGTGAGCAGAGGTTCCTGCTGCCTTGGCCACGCAGGCCGGGATGCAGCCGCCGAGGACACGGAGGACACCGACAAACGCCAGCGGCGGGACAGGCAGGGCTCCTGGTCCCCGCCTCAGCTTCACGCGGGGCCGAACGCCCCTACCTCCCCATCCCCCACACTGCGTGCGTGGGGTTCCGTCTTGGCTCTGGGGACTCTGACTGCGGCTCCCGGAAAGGGGCCCGGGTCCCCAGCACCCCCCAGCCCTCCCCAGCCCAATCCACCGCCGCCCTCCCGCGGTTCCAAGATCCTCCTCCTCGGGGTGCGCATTAGGGGCGTGGCTAAGGTCAGGGCACCGGTGGTCGCCAAGGCCCTGACCTCACCCACGCCATGCCAGGAACCCCCCCCAGGGCGACAAGGACACATGTTCCCGGGTATCACCCCCAGTCCCAGAAGACATCCCCTGGATTCGGGGACTCCACCCGCCCCAAGACGCCGTGTGCCATCCTGAGCGGCTCTCCGGTGGCCCTGGGACGCTGGACACCCTGAGGGCAGTGGGAGCGGGGAGGAGGGGACACGGGCCCTGGCAGTGGGGCTCCCTGCTTCGCGCTGTCTGACCCGCTGAGAACGTTATTCTGCTGAGCTGTAAGCGGGATCAGACTCGGCTCGTTCCCCTGGGCGCTGTGGACACTGGGGTCGCGGCACTCTCTGGGGCAGGGCCGCCCGCGCTGCGGGTCCGAGCAGCACCCCGGTCGGTGCCAGGCGCTCCGCTCCCCTGCACGACAGCCACCACGTCCCCAGACACTGCCCCGGGGGCCGGGGACAGGCAGAGTGGCCCCGGGAGACCCCGGCTCCGCACGACGTCCGGGCGTCCCAGCCCCGCTCCGCCGTCAGGAGCAAACAGGTTCACGGCGTTTCGCTTCAAGTCCGGCCTGACCCGCTGTCGCCCCCCCAGCAGCGCGCGCCCCCGGGGTCTCGCACGCGGGCTCCCCGCGGGGGAAGGTTCTGGGAGCTGGGCGACCTTGCCCACGGTCCCGGCCGCCTCCCGGGAACGCCGAGGCCCCGTGCCCGGACCCCCGCCCGGACCCCGCCCAGACCCCCGCCGGGACCCCCGCACACCTGGCGCCGGGCGCTGCTGGCCAGGAAAGCGGCTGCCCGGCCCCGGGGCGGGCGCAGGTGCCACAGGGCGCGCAGCGCTCGGACGCCACCGGCTCCCACCCCGGCCCTCCACGCAGACGCGGTCCCCACGCCACCCCCGCCCGCTAACTCCCTCGGGCTGCGCCCCCTGCCCCGCCGGGTTAACTCACGCTCCGCGGCTGCCGCCCCCGCCGCCCCCGCCGTGCGCCCAGGCGGACTCCGCAGTGCGCCTGCGCCGCACACGGCTGGGAACTACAAGTCCCAGGAGCCGCGGGGGTGGAGCAAGGGTCCATCGTCCCTCTGGGGGCAACGAGAGGACTCACAGCGCCCTCTGCGGGTGGGCGGTGTCTCCGCAGGACGGAGAGGCTTCTTCGAGCCCCTGCGCACAGCGGCAGACGCGTCCCGGACTGAGCCGGTCCCTAAATGAGGGAGAAATTGCGAGTCCTGTATTTAGCACGATGCCTGAGGCATAAAGATTTGCCTATTTATTAACAAGATGTGTAATCCAATTTTTACTTGGCAAAACTGTTCTGATGACATTTATTAGTAATACTGACAGGTTGATTTGTTATTAATAATACGTTGAAATAATAAAAAGACGATAATTAATGTTAACGTATCATAGATTCATACTATATAGTGTTATGATTGGCTGTGCTACTCTGTATAATACAGTAAAATAGAACCACCTACTGATAAAATATCAATAAATTATACAAATATTTGATGAATTAACCATTTTAAAAATTACGGTAATGATTATTGGCCCAAGCCATGACATGTATTATACGTCTTTCTGTATACTATTGTTCTCCAAATTTTCATTTAAATTCTGGTTAGTTGCAGTACAGTGTAATACTGGTTTCTGGAGCAGAAGTCAGCGACTCTCGTCACTTACCTACAACACCCCGTGCCCATCACAGGTTCGTCCTTGATGCCCATCACCCACTCAGCCCCTCCCCCGCCCACCTCCCTCCATCAACCTTCAGTTTGTTCTGTATGGCTAAGAGTCTCCTGTGGTTTGCTTCCCCTTCTTTTTTATTTCTTCCTAGATGCTTATTTTTTGTTTCCTAAATTCCACATGTGCGTGAAATCCTACGGTAATTGTCTTTCTCTGATTTATTTTGCTCAGCGTAGTACACTTTAGCTCCATCCACGTTGTCGCAAATAGCAAGGTCTCGCGTGTCGCCGGCCGAGTCATACTCCGCTGTGCATACATCCCACCGTCTTCCTCCGTGCTCACTTGACGCACATCCGGACTCTCCCCATAGTGCGGCAGCAGTAGGCAACGCTGCAGTGTACGTATGCCTTTGAAGTAGTGTTTTTGTATTCTTTGGGTAAATACCTAGTCCTGCCGTTGCTGGAGGGCAGGGCAGTTGTTTCCACCTTCTGAGGACGCTCCAGGCCGCTGTCCAGGGGGAGGGCTGCGGCCCCTTTCTCTTTCCCACTCTTCCCCTCTCTATGCAACACCCAAGCCCTGTGCTGTGTATCTTTTCTTTACAGAAGAGATGGGGTCCCCTGAAATGCAGAGATGTTGACAAAGCGTCCTGATCGCCAGGTGCAGGCACAGGATTAGGATCTTTTCTCCAGGGCTCCATCTTACTTGTCCCAAGCCTGAACTGCGAATCGAGTCTTGAGGTGGTTTAACCAGAATCAGCATCAGGAAGAAGGTCCCATGGTTGGATGAATTTGTGTCCCATGTGGCCCAGACCAACCCGTCAATAAGCATAGAGTGTGTTAGGACTGAATATTCGCGCCCCCTCCAACTCACAAGTGCACGGCTGATCCCCAGGGTGATATTAGGAAGCGGGGCCTCTGAGAGGTGGTTATTAGGGGGAGCCGCCACCGAGGGCTAGTTCCCTTACAAAAGAACCCCAGAAGAGCTCCCTCGCCCCTCCCGCCATGGGAGGACACGGAAGGAGGAAGTCAGCTATCTGCGGCCGGGAAGGGGCTCTCACCTGCTGGTGTGGGCGCCCCGAGCCTGAACTTCCAGCCTCTGGCACTGTTGGTGACCATTCGTTGCAGCGGCCTGAGCAGACTACGACAATGTGACAAATAATTCTCAAGTCTCTTTTCCAGTCTGGCTTTTCCGGGATTAGCTCGTGGCATAGCAGATGCACTGCCTAGACCCCCCCTTTAGGACTTGAGGACCTACTCCTCCCTGTAGCCCCCCAGGCTGCCGCTAGCCATCCTAGGCTTTCGGTCTTGCTCACGGAAAAACAACAGCTGTGTGTTGAGGGGTTTACAGTGAACGTAAAAGTAAACAGCACGACAATAACGGGCTCTAAACGGAGAAATGGAAGTACGGCGAGACTCTTACACATGGGGTCCTACAACATCACACGAAGGCAAACTGTAACAGGTTAGCTGCATACTCGAAACCCTAACACAGCTAACAAATTAAGTATCAAAACAGAGTGATAATAAACCAACAAGAAAATAGGAGAGAATAATAAAAAATACTCAGTTACTCCAAAGGAAGGCAGGAGAGGGGAAGGCTGGACTGAAGTGATTAGCATGTAACCACCAAGGCGAGGGACTCCGAGTTACCCGTACTGAAAATCGCACTAATTGTTACTGGTTTAAATACCTGAATTTAAAAATCAGAGATTGTCAGATAAGAAAGACCCAAAAATATTCTGGCTACAAGAAATACACTTTATTTTTTTTAATTTTGTTAAATATTTTATTTATTTATTTTACAGAGAGAGATCACAAGCAGGCAGAGAGACAGGCAGAGAGGGGGAAGCAGGTTTCCCCCTGAGCAGAGAGCCTGATGCGGGGCTCGATCCCAGGACTCTGAGATCATGACCTGAGCCAAAGGCCGAGGCTTTAACCCACTGAGCCACCCAGGCACCCAAGAAATACAGTTTAAATATAAAGACCAAATAGGTTAAAAAGAACAGGAAACTGAGACATACGACATGCTAATACTAGTCAACAGAAGGTAAAAGTAGCTGTATTTCCATCAAAGCTGGTGTCAGAACAAAGAATATTACCATAAAAAATACTACCAAATAAATTTTACCAAAATATTACCCAAAAAAGGTCATTTTATAACCATAAAAGTGTCAAATAAATCAAAAGGACATAACAATCTGAAGTATTTATGCAAATGTTAACAGAGCTTCAAACTACCCGAAGCAGAAAATGGGTAGAACTGCAAGGAAAACCAGAAAAGCCCAGAGTCCCAGCTGGAGAGGACTTTATTCCGGTAGGAGCCAGGGCTTCCGGGGATACAGAGGATGATTCACGTTCAGGAATCGAGTTATGCGGTTGTGGGGGCTGGCAGGTCCGAGATCTGCACGGAACGCTGGAGACCCAGGGAAGGGTGGACAGTGCGGCTCCAGACCACGGGCCGTCTGAAGGCGTGATTCCTTCTTTCTTAGAGCTCAGTCCTTCCCGCTAAGGCTTTCAACAGATTGAATGAGGCCCCCCACAGTGCAGAGGGTAAGCTGTCTCAGAGTCGAGGGATTTAAACGTTAATCACCCCTAAAAATGACCCCCACTGTGGGCCACCTGGATGGCTCAGTCGGTTAAGTGTCTGACTCCCGATTTCCACTCGGGGTCGGGAGTCCTAGCCCCATGCGGGGCTCTGCGCTCAGCGGGGAGTCTGTTTGGGATTCTCTTCCTCTGCCCCTCCCCGTGCACAATCCTTCTCTCTTTCTCTCTCCCAGGTAATCTTTAATAAAATAAAAATTACCTCCACAGCAACATCGGGACTGATGTTTGACCAAACGATGGGTACCGTCACCCAGCCAAGGGGACAGGTAAAATGAATCATCACACCTGTCTCTCAGTGGTCGGTAGAACAAGCAGAACATCAACAAAGGAGGTTTAAGCAACCGCACCGGCAGCCTTGACTGGACTTTGCTGTTTAGGAGACCCTCTGCCCAACATCAGCCAAACACACATTCGCCCCAAATGTGCACGGAGCAGATGTGGAGACGGATTAAATTCTGGGCCATAAACTTTTTTTTTTTTTTAAAGAAAAAGAGAGTGGGGGCAGAGGACAGAGGGAGAGGGAGACAGAGAATCCCAACACGAGGTTCAATCGTGAGCTCAGGTTCAAACCTCAGCTGAAATCAGAAGCTGGATGCTTAACTGACTGAGCTACCCAGGAGATCCTAAAAAAATTTTTGATACATTCAAAGGATCCAAGTCATACAAAATACGTGATTGGTCCGTGACGTATCCCGCACCGTGTTCTCCCTCATGTTGCTTCCGCTGAGGGACCCCACTTTTCTCTTCCCCTTCAGATCACGGGCCTTCTGACCTGCCCTGAGGGACCGGGGCCGGTTTCCATCTCTGCATCAGGCGGCCTCCAGGGGCGCTGCTCAGGCCCAGGCATGGTCGTGGTGGTGCCTTTTTGGCCAGACCTGGGTGGGGCTGTTTGTCCTGGAAGGTGTGACAGGGGAGCGGCTCCTCTGGGATCTGGAAGAGGAGGACCCTTCTGCCCTGCTGTGTGGAGAGGCCGCCGACCGCCGGCGATCCCAGCCTTCCTGAGAATGGACTTTCCAGCGTCGCTGGAACAGGCATGACCACGGCTTCCGGAACACCAGCTCTCTGACAAGCCTCAGCGCAGCGGGGTTGCACACGGTCGCCGCACCGAGGGGTGGCTCGCAGCCGCGCAGGATGGGTTTCACCACCCGGGGAAAGACCCCGTGCTTGATGCTTTCCAAGGGACTCTTGTCTCCACACACCAGAGCCACGAAGTTCCTGGTTTCTCGCGTTTATACGGACGGTTAACCGTGGTGAATACTCAGATGTCCTCCTCAGAACACCGGTGGTCCGATTTCAAGCGCTCACCCCCAAGACCCACCCGCAAGGCTGGGAGGGGCGCCCACACCAGGAGTCCTTGGAGGACACGTACCTGTTTCTTGGATGGTGGCCTGTCGGGCTCCAGCGACCATGCCAGGTGTGCCATGGCCCATGCCCCACGTGAGAAGCTTCTCGTCCAACCAGAAATGGGGTCTTGAGGGCAACTCGAAGAGGGTGATGTGGTCCCTACCATGACTGCGTCCGCAGCCTTTAGAGCGTTGGAACCTGCAGACCCTCACAGACACCGGCGGCAACATGTCCCCAGGAGGACAAAGGGGGCTCGGTTTCCACGGACTGGTGTTTTCCCAGGAGTCGTGGGGCATCTGTGCTTGTATTTTCTAGGCAAGGACGATGAGCGCTTCGGGCAGGAATGGCTGTGAAGCGGACGGTGCCTCTGGGTGCGGAGCCAGTAGGATGCCCTTCCCGGCCGTGACGCCTTTTGCTGGTGGCGGAAGGACCCAAGCCCCACTTCGTGCAACCACACTCAAAAGCTCACGCACGCGCTTACTAAGCTTGAGGACTTTCAGGGTCACTGATGGCTCCTTTCTTTGTACAGATGAAGACACTGGTTCTTCTTCTTTTTCTTTTTTAAGTAATGTCCGCTCTCCAACATGGGGCTCAAACTCCACCACGAGATCGAGTTTCGGGCTCCACTGAGCCAGCCAGGCGCCCCAAGACATTGCTTCTTCAAGATTTTATTTGACAGAGAGCGAGAGAACCAGCAGGGGAGCCGTGGGCAGAGGGAGAAGCAGACTCCCCTCTAGCAGGGAGCCCGACACGGGGCTCGATGCCAGGACCCCAGGATCATGACCCACGCTGAAGGCCGACGATTAACGACTGAGTCCCCCAGACACCCCTCAACAGACCGTCTTCTTAAACTAAACTGCGAACGTGCAGGTACACTAGGGCTAGACTGGGGATCACGTTAAGTGAACACCCCCTACGTTTGAATTATGTATTTTGTTCAAATTTAACTATTTCTCCGTTGGTGGGTATTTGAGTTATCTTCAACCTCCCGTTACTATAAGTAACGCTACGACCAACGTTCCCCATACAACTCAACCAAATGTGCGTGTGCGTCACTCAGACCCCAGATTTGGAATCTGGGGGTGCGTGTATCTACATCTCAAATTTTGATAGATAACCTCAAATTGTTCTCCACTAGGACTTTGCCAGCTCACTATCCCCATCCTGATGCCGCTTTGCAAAATGCTTCCACTCGGATGGGCTCTTATTGCGGGATCTCATTACACATTTTCATGCTACCGACACGTCCTGTGCTTTCGAAGTACGATTTTCATTATCCCCAAACGGGGCTCCCCACAATCTCCCGATATATGAGCTCACAAGCAGGGCTCCTAGTCTGTGTCGACAAAGCTGTGCGGCTGTACAACAGTGCGGGCCTCGGGCCGCAGCCGGTTTGGGCCTGTTCGGGAAACTGGTCCTAGAGCGCCCACGCGCGGGAGTCGAGAGCTTGTAGAATTCAGGCCCTGCTTCCGCTTCAGGACCCTCCCCGGATGCATCATTCTGGGGCAGTTTGTCCAGGTCGTCAATAAAATATCCAGTGTTGTTTGACTTTCGTCTGTGGCTACGAGTAACAGGGCTCCAGGCTCAACCACGCTGCTGCGGGGAAGGTGTACTGCGCTCATGAGAGGAAGGACGTCGGCGGCCGGGACGGGCTGGATCAGGCGTCCATCTGCCTCACCCGTGGTCCTTCTTGGGGACCTCCTGAGGCGGCTGGTGGCCCTACGTGGAAGGAGCCCTGTCCGGGACCTCGGGTTGGAGGCCCAGGCGCCCTGAGCAGACACACGCTCTAAGGGAAGCGGGGCACAGACGGGCCAGGACGGGAACCACAGCCTTCCCGCCCGAGGTGCCGTGGCCGGTTTCCTGTGCGGTCACCTGCTGTCCCACCGCAGGCGTCGGCCCTGTGTGGCTATCGAGCTGGTCTGTGCTGAGATGTGCTACGGCCGGAAACAGATACAGGATTCTGAAGGCTTCATTTAAAGAAAAAAAAAAAGTCCATACAATGTCTCCTTAATGGGTTTTCCTATTGTTAACACCTTGAAATATTCTGGACACGTTGGGTTAAGTAGGATTTATTATGGACATAAACTTCATCTGTTCCTGGGGCGCCTGCGTGGCTGAGTTGGTAAAGCCTCTGCCTTCGGCTCAGGTCATGGTCTCGGGGTCCTGGGATCGAGCCCCGCGTCGGACTCTCTGCTCAGCAGGGGGCCTGCTTCCCCCTCTGTCCCTGCTCCCCTTTTCTCTCTCCAGTAAATAAAATCATTAAAAAAACAAAAAAACAAAAACCAACTTTATCTGTTCCATTTGCTTGGCCAGTAGATTTGAATACCGCATTTCTTTTACGCTTGCCCAGGAGGTGCAGACACGTTCCGGTGCATTCTGAGCCTCCAGCGGCCACGTGTGGCAAGGCCCTGCTGCCCCGTGGGCGAATCCGGTACTGCCGTCCGCCTGCGGGTTTCATTCATTCTGCAAACGGCGAATTCCCACGGGTGACGCAGCCTCGGCTCAGAAAGGCCACGCGCAGGCCGGCAGGACATACTGCAGATACGAGCAGCCTTTCACGTTTAGATCGAGGATCCATTTTAGGTTCACTTTTGTGCAGAGTGTGAGCCGGCCGGTCAGGGCTCGGTGTTGAGCGCCTGCGGGCCCGCCGACTTGCAGAGAAGCCCCGGGTGCAGTCACAGGCGCCACGCGCGGCTCTGCTCCCAGACGTGTTCCTGCTGCTGCCAGGTGGCTCTGTCCCGCCCTGGGCTGGCCGTCCTCCTCGGCCTCTCCAGCTTCTTTGAATTGTAACACAGATTTCAGAATCGTCGATTCGTTTCTACAAAAAAAAGTCTGCCGCAATTTTACCTGGGAGCGTAGGGTCTGTGAACCTCCAGTGGGGGGAACAGGGGTCTCCCGAGCCCCTCTCCTCCGTGCGCGAGCCACGGCCCCTCTGCTCTCCCCTCCCTCCGCAGGAGGCCGCAGCTTCAGGGCAGAGCCGCTGCCGTCCCTGCGCTTCTACGTGTTTAACGTCCGACGCTGTCACAAACAGTCGTCTTTCGCCCACGTAGACGCCTCCGGTTCCAAGCGCTTCTGCTAGCACAGACAGGGTAGGAGGGTCACCGAAGACACACGACAGCAAGGAAGTGTGCCGAGCGGCTGGACGTGGTTCGCCACAAGGGAGGAGAAACGTAAACTCACCACGGGAGCCCGCAGCCGCCTCCCGGAAGGGCCAAAACCCACTTCTAGAGAGTTGAGCGCCTGCGTCCGCCAGAAGGCAGGCCCAGGAATGTCCGCCTGTTTTACTCCTGACAGCCCCGGACCGGACCCAGCCGCTGGACCAGCTGAACAAACGCACACCCAGACGACACCCCAGCACAGCAACAATGAGGGCCCCACGGGGACGCCTCCCGGAACACGAGCCTCAGCACCAGAACCCAGACGAGCCGCAGGGAGGACACGCTGTGGGAACCGAGAGCACGGGCCGCGTGCGCAGGGACAGGCCGGGTGAAAGCGTGAGGGGACCGGCCAGGGCGGGGGCGGGGGCACACGCCACAAGCAGGTCGTCCTGACCGTGCTGGTGCTCTCGTGGGGACACACCAGCAACAAAACTTCAAATATGTGATTTTCATGGAGATTTTACCTCCACGAAGCTGTTAACCACAAACACGCACAGCCCCCTGCAGACGGGGCTGCTGTCCCGAGACGCGCACAGAAGCCCGCGGGAGGCTGGAGCCCGACTGGCCACAGGCTGGGGCCGGTCCCGTTCTCGGGGCTCCGGGACGGTGAGGACCGCCGAGTCCCTCCCAGACCAGAGCCAACACGACCCTCCCCAGGATCCGCGGTGCCCGCCCACCCCGACTACCTCGACGCCCCGTCGGAGGCCCCCACGGTCCTCGGAGGCCGAGAGGCCAGTCTGTTTTGGCAACCCCAGCTTCAGCCGCCACGTATCTCGGGGGTCAGCAGGGCCAGGACCAAGGACAGACGCTGTGGGTTGCAGGTGACAGAGAACCACTCAAAGTGGCTGGAACAGAATAGGGAACCCCAGTTCATCGGGGCAAAGCCATGGGGGAGCGGCCCCCCTCATGGCTCTGGTCCCCCACGCCCCCGCCGGGTCACCAACCCTCACAGAACTTCCATCCCCGGCTTCAACACGAGTCAGGGCGCTGGCAGCACCAGCCCAAGGAGGCCCCTTGTCACAGTGAACCACACTCCGGCTGGAGAGACGAGCCGCAGGGCCTGCCCTAGTCAGGGGCCCGGGGGCCCCTCTGGGATGGAGTGGTCCCCCACCTCCTGCACCGCGGGCTGGCAAGCCCGGGGAGGTCTGGGCTGTGGGAGAAGTAGTACCGCACCAGCCCGGGCCCCGCACGCGGCCAAGATTAGCCGGGCGTCCTGCGTCACATGCGCTCCCACCTAACCTGGGCTGAAGTCCCCCCGGGGCCCCACTACCCCCCAAGCCAAGCCTGAGACTCGATGCAGGATCCACGTGGGACTTCCCAGAACGAGAAAGTCGTGCTCACCACCAAGGCCGCAGCAGGCCGGGTCCTGCCAGGCTGTTGGGGGGGGGTTCACCCAGGAAGCAGGGGACACTGGCCCAGTCCTGAGATGCGCCAGCTGTGACAGCCCCGAGGGAAGGAGTCCCACAACAGCCCATCAGCTCCTCCAGGGTGAAGCTGCTCGAGGCCACCAGCCAGGATGCCACAGCTCTCCAGACCATCCCCAACCAAACCCAAGAGCAGGTGCGAGGCCTGCGTTGCAGACCCCTGAGCCCCACAGCCCTCAGCAAGGCAGTCCAAGGGTGCTAAGCAGGCCTTGCACGGCAACCCCCATCTTCCCAAGCCCACCTGCCCACTTGGGCACACGGGAGGCCTGTGGCTCCCTCCCCATCCCCAGCCCCCCACGGCCCGGTGCACCGCTGGGGATGCCAGTGCCACACCCGGACTTCGCACAAGCACCAGGTCTTGGCTGTCTCGGGGCTCGGCACAGGGAGAGGCCAGGAGAGCCCCAGCCCCTTGACATGACCACCGCTAGACGAGGCCCCTGAGGGAGGCCCAGGTGTGGCCCCTGCTGGTTGTCTCTGCTCCTTCTAGGACCTCCGTGGTTGAAGTATGCGCAACAGCTGCCTTGGAGGGCCAGCGCCGTCCCCCGCACCGGGGGCGCTCTGGGCCCCGTCCCCGCCCCCTCAGATACAGAGGCAGGAGCAGGATGGGAGCCAGGCCTGCCTATGGGCAGCCGCCGCAGCCAACGAACCCGGAGCTGGCGAGCCCGCCAGACGAGGGGGGACGAGGGGGCAGACCTCCCGCCGAGGTGCCAGCCCGACAGGCGAGGCCGCCTGCCTCGGGGAGGAGGACAGGAAGCCCCGTAGCCGCTCACTCCGCGGATCACGGATCGGTCCCTCAGAGCAGGGGAAGCCACAGGACTGGTGGGGACAATCCCAGGGCAGGGGGCAGGGCTCCCGAGGAGCACAAAGACCAAGAAACAGAGAACACATGGGATGGCCCAGACCAAACAAAGGGGGAGACCGACCCGTGCTGCTCAAGAACCCCTCTGAGCCACCACCGCTGCCAGAAATATCCCGAGGCGTTCGGAAGAACTACCAGGACACCCAGGAGGGCCGCGCGTCCCCCAGGCCCGGAGGGAGCGGAGCCAAAAGGACCACACGTGCCTTAGTCTTCAAGGTCACATGGCCCAGAAAGGTCACGGCCTGGCACCCAGCAGCTGCGCCCATTAATCAGAAACCGTCAAATCACAAAGCTCTAGGTCTGGCCAAGGGGCCGAGACAGGAGCTGTGCCCAGCGGGCCCGAGGGCGGGCGGCCGCTTGCGGCCTGCTCCCGCCATCCCAGCTGCTGGGGCACAGGCGGGCGGTTGTGGCCTCCCCGCTTCCAGAACAGCTGAGCCTGGTCCGACACGGGCCGGGGCTGTGCGGGAGCGGGGAGGAGGGCAGGACACAGGTCCCTGCTGGTAAGCGGCGCCACACGCCGGTCCTGCGGCTCCCACCAGCAGCCGCACCCCTGCGCGCAGTCTGGCAGCTCAGCTGGCCCCCGGGGACCCCGACCTGTCCCATCCAGGCCACGCCAGCACAGAGCCGCCATCGACGGTCCGCGTCCCCAGCCTGACGCTGACTGCCAAGAAGTCCAGGGTGTACCGAGTGCGCCCGCACGTCCCCCCCGTGCAGCCACCGACAGGGCAGAACGGACAAGAGTCAGAGACCAGACCAACAGTCTCTCTTCTCTTTCCTTTTTTTTTTTTTTTTTTTTAATGGCTGCATTTCAAGAACCACCATCTTTCCACTCACAAAACTTCCCGAGAGAGGGATGGATTAGTGCAACGGGGCTTGACGGGACACAGAGCTTTCCAGGCCTCTCGAGGATAAGAGCCCATCAGCCCAGGCCGGCCGCCAAGGTGGGGAGGGGGTGGCCTGTGGAGACCAGCCAGGAGGAACGGACAGGGAGGACGGACACCCCATCTGCTCACCCTGTCCCGACCCCCCACCTGGAGCTGCGGGCCACCCCGTGCCCCGTCCGGGAGCTAAGGCAACAGGATGGCAGGAGCCGGGGCCGGGGCCGGCAGCGCCTGGGGCGTCAGCAGGCCGGCGGCTCGCTGCTGTCCACCTGCAGCCCTTTGCTCAGGAGGAAGGCATCCTGCTTGGGGTCTCGGCCCAGGAAGAGCTTCAGCATGATGCTAGCGTCCTGGGAGCCGCCGGGCCGCAGGATGCAGCTTCTGTAGTCCATGCCGACCTGCTAGGGACACGGTGGGGGCGTCAGTCCTCGGGCACCCCCGCTCCCACCACGAGTGGGCTCGGGGGTGCCTGGTCAGCGTCAGAGAGAACATGCGTGCACAAGCACATGCGTGTCCACAACTGTGTGCACGGTACACACACAAGCACGCGTGTGCGGGAACCCCATCCACTCCCAACTCCTCAAGGCCCTTCACGTCACAGACTGAAGCCCTGGCCGAGCCGAGCTTCTGCGGTGACAGAACCAGGCCTGGAAAGCCGGCTAAGCCCCCAGCCCCAGGAGGGTCCAGGATGGCAAACCTCAGAGAGGAGGGAGGGCCCATCTCCAGCACCTCGCAAAGACCAGCAGGTGCCTCAGCCCCCCTCCCCCGGTCCCGCGCAGCCGGGAACAGCGCCGAGAGGTCCCCTGCTCCCTCTGCAGAGAGGCCCCGTCCCACGGCGTGGCCGGCCGGCCCTCACCTTGCCGTTGAGGACGCCCTCCTGCTTGAACCGCGTGTGGAACATGTCCATGGAGTACACCTCGCTCCACAGGTAGCCGTAGTACTGGGCATCATAGCCGCCTGCCAGGTGGCCGAAGGTGGCAGGCATGTTGGTTCCTGGGACAGACGTGGTATGGCTCTCACCGCGGCCCGTCTATCCCCCGCCCCCTCAGGGCCCCTTGCCAGGAGAAGGGGACCTCAAACCAGCCCGGCCAGAGACGACCCACACACCCAGGAGGAGACGAACTGCCCCGACACGTGTAGAAAGCAGGAACTTTCTAGAAACATAGCTGTGCCCGCTCTCTGCTGACACGTAAGAGTTCGCACAGAAGATAAACCAAGACAGGCCGTGCCGCAGAGACTACACGCTGCCGAGCTTTTTGAAAGGGACGTTCAGGTGCTTGTAGGATAAAACAGAGCCGCACCACCCTCGCTGGAATCCCAATTCCTCTCACACGTGCTAATCCAAGCGCGAACAGTGACGCAGCAGGACGGACAGCACGGCCTGACCTACTCTCTCCGACCAGGGCAATGAGCCCCCGGTCTCTGCAGCGCTCCCAGGCCTGTTCCGGAGCAGGGCGTGGGGGGCACAGGGTGCGGGAGCTCCGCGGCCGGCGGGGGGAGCAGCAGCGCCCAGCCCGGGCGCCAGGACAGACGGCGAGGAAGGACGGAGCGCGCACACCCACCAGCGGCCCGCCACACGCTGGCAGGCCCAGGAGCACAGAGCGAGGGGGCCAGAGGCCGTCCGCTTCCTCCCAGGCCTCAGCTGCCATCTGTAAACGGGCCTGACTAGATCCTTCTGACTCGACGAAGGGCCACGACCCTGACCCCCCCAGAAGGGCGGGCCCACCGCGGGCAGCTACCTGACGTGGCTGGGACCCCGAGGATCTCCCGGCAGAGGCGGGCGTACTCCTCCGCGGGGTCTGCGGCTGTCTGGGTGTGCAGGGCCTGGTCCACCTTGGCCAGGACGATCTGGCGCAGGTTGAAGAGACCTGACGGGTGGGGGGAAGGAGACAGGGAGGCCGGCCCTGAGCTCCCACACCAGCAGCGCAGAACCCCGTGAAGGCAGGCACCAGGCTCCCCCCTCCCCAGCCTCAGCGCCGAGGACGCCCCCGGGCCGAAGGGCGCCTCCCGCGGGCACCTGTGTTGGCCTGCCGGGACTTGATGAGCTTCTCCAGCAGCTCCTGGGGGATGGCGCCGCCGGTCTTGTAGTGCTGGGACATCCTGAGCAGCGGCTCCTTCTCCCACACCCAGTTCTCCAGCATCTGCGAAGGGGCCTCCACGAAGTCCCGCTCCACATGCGTCCCGCTAAACATGGCAAACTCCGCCTGTGGGGGCGGGCAGAGCTGCAGGGAGGGCTGGACCCTGCCGGGCCCACTCCTAGCCACCGGCCTTGCCCGGGCACACAGCGCTCTCCGGACGGGCACAGCTGGGCCAGCAGACAGCAGGCTGCCCGAGGCCCCGATGCCTGGGGACGGGACAGGAGAGGATCCTGGGGGATGACAGCCATCCCGGCCCAGGACACACGGGGACGGGGAGCACAGCCACTCCTGGCTGGCCACCTACGTTCCCTTCGTCCATCTACAAGGCCAACATTCTCAAAAAGCCCTAGACCCTCCAGAAAAAAGTCCCAGGCCCCAAAAGGCACGGGCCTGGAGGTGATGGAGCTCCACGGCTGTGTTGGAGGCTCGATGTGCTGACTCTGCTTTCACGTCAGAAATTTCCCTCAAGTCCTGCGAGAATCCGCTCTGGCAGCCACTAAGCCAAAGGAGCAGCCCTGACCTTGGGCAAGTTCCTTCAGGGCCCAGAGGGAGGCAGGGGAACTGGGGGAGCGGGCGCGCTGGGCCTCGTTACCCACAGACCCTATTTGTGACTCTTGCTAGGTGCTACAATTTCTAACCCCAAAAACAACACCTGCAGCCCGTGGTGGTCATTTAACCCTCTGCCGCTGGGCTTCAGCTCTGCCTC
The DNA here is from genome assembly GCF_020171115.1 of Neogale vison. Taxonomy (NCBI): domain Eukaryota; kingdom Metazoa; phylum Chordata; class Mammalia; order Carnivora; family Mustelidae; genus Neogale; species Neogale vison. The sequence goes on from NC_058096.1 coordinate 222,769,354, forward strand.
TAACCGGGTCTTTCCATGCTCTGCTGACAGCTCCCCCATCTCTGTGTTTTTCCGGTAGGCGACTGGGCTGTTTAAATGGATCCCCACAGGGCTGCCTGGGGGCCCAACAGTGAAGCACCCGCCTTTGGCGGTCATGATCTCAGCGTCCTGGGATGGAGCCCGCGTTGATAGGGAGCCTCTTGTCCCCGCTCTGTCCCCACTCCTGTGTGCGCTCTCTGTCTCTCAAGTAAACAAGATCTTCAGAAATGAGTAAATAGAACGGACCCCCACTGCCACGCTGACGGGCCCTCCGGCTTTCCCGAGAACACGACGGCCGTGATGCAGCACAGCACAGTCGGACGCGTGAGCTACGGCGCGGAGGGCTCAGAGTTCAGTGCAACGAGCCAGCAGGACAAATCAGACACCCGACACGGGGACCTAACCCTGCGCTCCCGCAGGAGCCCTGCTTCAGGATCCACAAATTCTGTGCTCGCAGCCACTTCACAGAACTGCAAATACTGGGGCGCCTGGGTGGCTCCGTGGGTTAAAGCTTCCGCCTTCGGCTTGGATCATGATCTCAGGGTGCTGGGATCGAGCCCCGCATCAGGCTCCCTGCTCGGCGGGGAGCCTGCTTCCCCCTCTCTCTCCACCTGCCTCTCTGCCTACTTGTGATCTCTGTCAAATAAATAAAGTCTTTAAAAAAAATAAAAGAAATAAAAATAAAAGAAGAGCTGCGAATCTCTGTGACTGTGTATCTGGAAAGGCCTGAAGGAAACAAGGAAGCCATGGGACTCACTGCAGAAGGGGGACAAGCCCGTGAGCCCCCAGCGCCGGGCGGGGAGAGCCGAGGGGAGCTCGAACAGGAGCCGGCAGCCGGGGCACACGGTCCACAGGGCTGCACAGCCACGGTCCCGCCCTGAGGAGCCGCTGGCCGCCGAGCACCAACCCTCACCCCGCAGACAACAGCCGGCGCAGCAGACAAGGGACGAAGGGGAAGAGCTGAAGCCACAACTTCCCGAAAATCAGGAGAACGTGACCCTTCAACAAGACACACAGAGTGCATCCATGCAGGAAGCAGGCGGGGCACTGCACACGAAGGTCAAATCCTCTGCTCAAAACGTGCTTCTCAGTGCATCCCCCATGTGGGCACAGGCCTTGGCCCCCAGCAGGAGCGAGGCCCCCACACGCCGTCCCACGGACGGACCCTGAGGTCATGACGTGCAGGGAGGGAACCAGAGACAGGAGGCCACACGGGGTAGGAGTCCACGGGTGCAACACCCCAGGCCAGGCCCCTCCACGGACGGGAAGGGGGCTCGTGGGGGCATGGGGACAACTAAGTGGTTTGAGGCTCTTTCCAGTCACGGAGACGTTCCACAACGCTGGGGCAGCAGCGACGGCTACGTAACTGGGTGAACCGATCGTCACTGAAACATCCAACTTAAAAGGCTCCCTGGCGCGGCCCTAACACGACGGCCAGCGTCCTCATGAGAGACGGGGACACAGACACCCCGAGGGACGGCCGTGTGAGGACGTGAGGAGACCGTCGGCTCCACGCCAAGAACGGCCTTGGAAGGGCCTGGTGCAGCTGACACCCAGACCGCAGACCCCCACCCCCAGCCCCCCGGGGACGCACTTCCATCCGCAAGCCAGCCGTCCGCAGGGCTCGGCGACGGCAGCTGGCACAGGACAGCACCACCACGGCCGCAGTGACCCCGGCGGTGTGCTCCGTGCAGCGTGGAGGCCGCCTGCAGACGCCGCCGCCAGCACGGCCGCCCGAAGCCCACCTGAGAGCACAGCTGGTGCATCACGTGCCCGAACTCGTGGAAGTAGGTCTCCACCTCGTCGTGCTGCAGCAGCGAGGGCGCGTCCGGGGTGGGCTTGGTGAAGTTGGCCACCATGGCCGCGATGGCGATCTGGCGGCTCCCGTCGTGCCGCAGGCAGCCTGGCTGCAGGCCGAAGCAGGCCGCGTGCCCGTACTTCCCCTCCCTGGGGACGGAGGCAGGGTTGGGCCGGGATCTGCTCCACGTGCTGCCCGGCCCAGAGGGCGCCCGACCCCAAGAGAGTCCCGGCTCCGCCAGCCCGATTCTGCACCCCTTCGACCATCCAGCAGCCAAGGCGGCTGGACGCACAGAGTGGCTCGAACCTGCTTCTCGGGAGCAAGTGCCCGGGAGCCGGGGGCCTGCCCCACGCTCCTCTGAGCCCCTCGGCAGGAACCTCCCAGGCACTGTCCTCCCCAGACGGCGAGCACCCCCAGCCCCTCACCTGAGTCTGCGCTGCAGCAGCCCCACAACCCATTTCACGGAGGGGGACGCGAGGCTCAGAGGCCCGCCGCCCGGCTCCCACACACCTTGGGTAGAGGTCGAGGTAGAACTTGCCGATGAGCCTCCCGGAGGCCGAGTCCCGCACAGAGTACAGCTTCACGTCTTCGTGCCACACCGCGGCGCTCTCCTCCAGGTGGAAGGTGAGGCCCAGCAGCTCCTGGTAGATGCCGAGCAGGCCCTCGGTGACCACGTGCATGGGGAAGTACTCCTTGAGCAGGTTCTGGTCCACGCTGTAGCGCGTCTCCTCCACCTGGTTCATGTAGTAGCGCATGTCCCAGGCGTTGATGCGCCCGTCGAAGTCCAGGCCCCGCCTCTCGCACTCGGCCTTCTTCAGCTCCAGGATCACGGCCCTCTCCTGCTCCCCGAGGGGCTTCAGCTTCTGGGCCAGCTCATCTGGGGAGGGCAGAGGGGAAGGCTAGGCACCTCCCCGCGGCGGCTCCCCCACCAGCCCCCGTCCGCGGCATGACGGCCTCACAGCCTTGGGCCCCCGCACCCCGCCTGGCAGGCCTGGCTGCTGGAACGACCCAGACCGACATCGCCATCGCCCCGCAGCAGCTGCGGATGGGGGCGGGTGCAGGGAGAGGGTGGGGGGTGCCAGGGCATGACAGATGCGTCAGCTCAGTCCCCTACCCCGGGCAGGAAGGGACGGCAACACTGGGGACAGCTGCCCAGAGCTCACACCAGGAGGCAGAAGAGTGGGAGTGGACACAGGCTCACCCCAGAACCCTACACTCAGCCATCCGGTTAGAGCCCCTTGAGGCTGAACCGGGGTCAGGGAGGTGTCAGGACCCCCACAGGGCGGACACAATGGGGCGCTCAGAAGCCTCATCCACGCAGCCAAGAATACCCCGAGCCCCACTCCGGGAACGCACGGCGGGAAACTGGGTGCGGCACGGGGTTACCTAGGAAAGTGGCCACCACCTGGCTGTTCTTAGCCATGTTCATCTCCAGGACGTAGTCGGCGTGTGTGCTGAACCCCAGCAGGCTGGACTTCTGGGCCCGAAGGGTCACCAGCTCTCTGAGGATGGCACAGTTCTCCTGGAAGCAACCAGCAGCCGCTCGTGGGCGCCCGGCCCACCCTCTCCCACTTGAGCCCCACGGCCAGCACGGTTCTAGAACGCCAGACGCAGCCGGCTGCGGCTCACTTCCCTCCCCCTTCCCACGGACTAAGTGGCTGTGACTGCCCTGGCTCTGCCCGTAACACACACATCTCCGGAAGCCCTCGGGTCCCTTTTGGACCCAGAAAGGGTGTGAGGGGTTTGAAGACCGCGAGTGGAGAGTGAGGCGGACCAGGGGAACCTCAGGGGCACTGTGCGGGGGCGCTCAGCCCCGTCTGCTGGAGACACTGAACAGGAGAAGTGAGGTCACCTCACGGCGCGGACACACACACAGCGTCTATGTGGGAATGGAGGTCTGTGCGCTGGAGACGCGCCCCCGGCCGCAGTTAGAGGGCCCAGGCCGCCACATGAGACACAGAAAAGGGGAGGGCACATCTCCAGAGCCCACTCAAGCCCCGCAACGCCACCGGTGGAGGAAGATGACCAAAGCTACGGCGTGGGAGCAGTGGACGGTCACACAGACACAGGACTGGGTTGGGGAAGGGATGAGACCCTGAGCTGTGGCCTGGGCCCAGAGCCAGACCCGGCATGGAAGTCTCAGAGGAGCAGGCTGAGCTCGCCCGGGGCTTGCCGACCCCCGAGCCCAGCAGGCACCGCGCAGACAGGACAGGCCCAGTGACCTCCAGGCCCCACCTTCCCACCTGCTTGCAGCGACAGTTGAAGGCCTCCTCCACCTTCCTCCTGGTCTCGGGCACGTGGCACTTCTTCAGGAGAGGAAAATAATGTGGGTACTTGAGGGTGACTTTCAACTTGTCATCCCCAATCTTCTCCAGAGAGTTCAAAAAGTCCTCCGGCAGGCCTCCTGCAGGAACAGGAAACCGTCGCTGCCACAGGCCCGAGACGCTGCCGGGCCCGGGCGGCTGGGGCGGGATGGCGGGCTTCCCCTCCACGCGAGCGGTTAGGGCTGGGAGCCTGCGAGAACAGGACGCCAGGCCCGGCCTCCCCAACCTGACGGGGAGCTGCCGTCCTTCCCACCAGGGCTCCCAGCGAGGAAAAGCTCCCCGCAGCTCAACCCCTGACGCGGGGCTTCCAGGAACCGCAGCCCCTCCCCTCACGCCTCCTCCAACAGCACCATCGGCAGAGGACATGTGCCGCCCTCGGCCTCGGGATGGCCGCTCTTCTGCCACGGCCCCCACCTGGCGCCCTGCCCTTGAACCATCCCCCGGAGACAGATCCGGGTGCGTCACTGCAGACGGAAAATCTCCAGGGGCCCCCGGCTCCCACCTGGCCCACAGCACCTTCCAAGGGCAGCTCACTCGGGCCCACCCCCTCAGTCCAGCGGGGGAGGAACGCCATGCGGCAGGGTGGGCAGAGGCTCAGGCCCGCTGCGCGTGTGCACATGCGTGTGCGTGTGTGCGTGTGCACAGACACCCATTTCCTGACTCTGCGACGGGGCCTGGGAACAAGCCCGACAGCCGCCCACGTTTCTCAGGAGCAGACGGGCCGGGCGAGGACAAAACGGGCCTGGGACCCAATTCCCAGAGAGGCGCTCGCGGGGTAACAGGGACACTTCGCGCTGCAGAGGCCCGAGGTAGAAGTGGGGCGAGCTGAGCACCCAAACAGGGACAGCAGCGGCCCACAGCCCCAGGGTAACCGCCGTCCTCCGTCCACACCGATGCTGCAGATAAACCCGCTCTGGGGGGGGGCGGTTCCGACCCGAGAGACCCGCACACGAACGCATGAGGAATGACAGGGTCAGAAACGCGGTGGCGGGAGCCTCACCCAGCGGGGTCAGTGAGGAACCGCAGCCCAGGGCCCCCCGGGGAGCCGCTGACGGGGGAGCAGCCGCACCTCCAGGGAGGCCTCGGGCAGAGAAGCCCCTCACCGAGCGCCTGAACCTCGGGGTGGGGGGAGGGGGACAGAGAGAGATCCGCTGTCCGAGGCTGTAAGCAGACACCGCCTCTCCGTCCGGCAAGCCGAGGAAAATCCACACGCGCCCCACGCTTGCGGTCACTGCCCCCCCGCCTCCGAGGCCAGCTAGCCCTGCTCCCCAGGCCCGGGGTGGCCAGCTGCCCCCACGCGAGGCCAGGCTGAGACGGCGAGGCCCCTCGGGCCAGACAAATGGGCGGAAGAGCCGGCCCCCGCGAGGAGGTGGGCGAGCAAACTCGTCTGCCGAGATCGAGACCCGGGACCCTCCTCTGGCCAGGACGCCTGGCCGCCTGTCCTTACACGGGAGCCGTGTGGGGGGACTTGCCGCCCGAGGCCCAGGCAGGGAAGGGAATGAACCAGAACAAAGGGCAGCAAAGTGCACACCCCATTCAGGAACACCCGCCACTGCGTGCCCCTCGGCAAGCAAGCTGCCCTAGGAGGCCTCCAGGGGTGGGGGGCCTGGCAGCGAGGCCTGGCACGGCCACCCACCAGGCAGCTGCAAGGTCACGGCCACGACACCCCAGTACCTGACACGGGACTGGCAGGGCTCATACAGGCAGCAGCATGACCGCTGGCCTGAGCTTTTCGGAAGTGTCCACATCAGGGGAGGGGACGCTCCCGTGAATGGCTGAGGGGCGGATCGTCAGGACAGGAGCCCAAAGAGTCACCCGACTCCATGTGACGGGCGCTCCAGGAGTGGACCCGACAGGGGAGAGGAGCACAGGCAGTGTCCTCGACGGCGCGGCAGGGGCCGTGGGCCATGTTCCCTCTGAGGCGGCTCTCCGCGCCTGGCCGCCCTCCCCGGCTGCCTTCCTCGGCACGAGGCGTGCCCCTGGGGAAGGCCCGCAGCCCACGGACGCCTCTCCCACCGCGGGAATAACACAGGCGTGGCACCGTCCTCGCGAAGGACAGACAGCACCCCGTCAGTGCGGCGGGGACAGCCGAGGACACGGGGCTTCCCACAGTATGAAGTTTTTCCAAACGTAACAGTTGGGCCAAGCGAAGAAGAGAGTAAAAATCAGAAAAGACGTCTCGGCCCCAACCTTCGGGAATTCCCGCCTACAGCCGGGTTCGGGAACAACGATCACCCGGATTCAGTCGCTCCGACCCTCTCACGAGACCGAGACAGGACCAGCAGCAGGCGGGGGCGCGGGTCCCGAAGGGGAAACCGGCCGGCTCAGCCGCCTAACCCAGCGCCCCCGGCACTGCTCGAGGAAGGACCCAGAAACGCAGATTCCAAGCGCTGACTGCTCCAAGTGAAGAAACCCCCTCGCCCAGGACGGTGGGACACAAATGTCCCCGCACTTCGGAAGCCTGTGGGTGGTGGCCGCAGCCCGTGAGGGTCCTGAGACCTCGAGTCAGCCCCCCGCCCCCCGCCCCCCCCCACCAGTACCCAGCTCCTCGCGCGTGAGTGGCAGGAAGGTCGTGTCCTCGTTCAGGTTCTTGTTGAAGTCGATGCACAGAAGACTCAGCTTCTTCTTGATGCTCTTGATTTTCTGCAGGGAGGAGCACAGCTGTGAGGGGAGCACCGCCGCGGGGCGGGGGCCCCCAGGGGCAGAAGAGACAGGCGAGGTGGGAGGAGGGGATGGGGAAGACACAGACGTCCGGTTCTAACACCCGTCGGCACGGTGCCGACAGCACAGACAGCGGCCTCCACGCTGAGCGGCCCTGGCGACCCCGGGGACCACAGGCTAGCGTCCCCATCTGTGACGCATCCCCCGCCAAGAGCGCTCTGGACCCTACCGCCTTCCAGTCCACAGCCGAGGCTTTCGGACGTTCTGACAGAGCAGCAGGGCTAGGCCTCAACATGGGAACTACTGATGGGGCCCCAAGGTCAGCCGCCGTCCCCTCCAGGGCGGCCTAGAGCAGAGCCCACCCCTCGGTGGGACAACGGCTGCTCTGCACCAGCAGGGGACGGGCGGGGGCGGGTTCACGGGGAACGCGGGGCTCCGCAGGTAAGACCCTGGCCGGAATCAGCCCACACAGGCAGACTGGGCCTCGCCAGCCACAACCCTGCGCCGGGCACTGCCCTCACTGCCCACCCCCGCCGTGGCAGCCGTGCCAGTTACGGCTCTGAGACGCGGCAGGGAGACGGCACGTGCCCTCCGGGGTCCCCACGCGGCCCGCTGCCCTGGCTCCATGCCGGGCTCCCTGTGTCCCATCCGGCACGGGGGCTCTCAAGGCACCGTCTGTGCAGCCCACCGCCCGCCTGTGCACACACGCCAGACTTTAAACAACCCTGAAGAGGCCGGAGCTTCAGGAACCGTGGGGCCCCCGGCCGGCTCAGTCAGGGCAGCCCCGTGACTCTGGGTTGGGGTCGCGAGTTCAAGCCCTGAGTTAGGTGCGGAGTCTGCTTTATACAAACGAAAACGACAGCTGTGCTTCCGCCGCTCTGGCGGACGGTGGCCCTGGCAGCCACTGGAGTGGGTGCCGCGCCGGGCTCTGGGCCGACTCCTGCCGTGCAATCGGACTCAAGTCCCACTGGTCCTGCTTTTTGTGGTTTTGCTTTTGTGGTTTTGCTTTCTTAATTCTTACGGGGGTGCCTGGGTGGCTCAGGTGTCCAACTCCTGGTTTCGATGCAGGCCGTGACCTCAAGGTCCAGGGATCGAGCCCCACATCGGGCTCCCCGCTCAGCAGGGGGTCTGCTTGAGATTCTCTCTCCCTGCACCGCCCTGCTTTACGTGCACACAAACTCTCTGCAGCAATGATATACAGTAATAAAAAAAAAAACCCGCGTTAAAAACGTTTCCATTCTTATGTAATCTCTACACCCAACGTGGGGCTCGATCCCACGACCCCAAGACCAGGAGTCGCACGCCGCACCACACACGTCAGCCGGAGCCCCTCCCCGCCGTTGGTTTTAACCACACACGCGCCTCATCTCTCAGAGTCCTGGTTTCTGCAACCACAAGGCAGATGTGCTGGACTAATCGGAAAACCGTCCTTCTAAGTGACAAGAGGGACGGTCACTAAGCTCTGGGTGCAGACCTCGTGTCGGCATTAACTGTGTCTTCCACTTCCGGTGTCCTGGTGCTTTCCCACCCGGGGGCTCACTGACCCTGGGGAACTGTCTTCTCCAAGGGGTGGCCACCCGAAGGGCACCTCGTGTTTGCAGACCAGCCAGCCCAGAGCCCGCAGCCCAGCCGTCTCCCTCATGTGGCTGCCCGGTGCCCGGAGAAAACGGGGAGGGAGTGGGACACACGGAGACCCTCCGTGATTAACCGCAGGACAGGGGCAGGCACGGCCCTGCTCGCCCGCTGATCTAGGCCAGCGTGCAGGAGACGCCTCTGTGAGGCCGGGCTTATGACAGGCGACCCTGTCATTCCTGGCGCACAGCTCCTAAAGCCGTGGAGTTTCTCCTGTGGTAACAAGACACTATAATAAATTGCCCAAGCGACAGGAGTGTGGACCATCCTGCTCCTTATCCCCAGCCCCTTCCGACCGCACTCTGGGCACGTTAACAAGACAACTCTGGAACGCCCCCGAGGACGGGGCGGTGAGGCGCCTCCTGCCCGCGCTGGGCGGGGAGGTCCCCCGCTTGCAGGGTCCGGCAGTCACCGACGGGGTCATCAGTCACGCCCACGCAACAAGGCCCCCACAGAACTCCCAAAGGACAGGCTTCTGGCAGGGCACACAGGAAGGGCAGCGCTCCGTGCCTCTCCCCCGGCCTTGCTGTGCCACGTTATACCCTTTACGTAAGTAACAGTGAGCAAGCGTCTCCTGGGTTGCGTGAGCTGCTCTAGCTAACGGTGTGAACGCGGGGAAAATGTGGTGGGAACCTCTGAGCCACACGGCGGTCGTTCAGAAGTAGAGAGAACAGCCTGGATTTGGGACCGCAGTGTCATGTCGGCGCCGTCTCGAGGGGCCAAGCCCTGAGGCTGTGGGACCTGACACTACCGCCAGGTAGATGGTGTCCGACACAGGCTGCCCGCGGGACACCCGGCTGTGTCCCAGGGAGCCACGTGCGGTATCAGGGGAAGCCACGCTGCCGCGGCAGAGCTCAGAGAGCAGGAGGCCCCGCCGGCGCGAGCTCCTCCTCGATGCCATGGCGCCCGAGTCACGGAGAGGAGCAGGGGAGCTGTGCCCCTGCACCGCGCCCACTCTCCGTGGCCTAGGGAGTGCCACGCTCTCGGGAAAGCCACACCGTGACCCGGGAGAACCCGGAGCAGGGTGGGTGCAGAGGCAGAGCTGCTCCACACAGAACCCCCCTCCCAGAACTCAGGCAGCAGGGGTGGGCACCCAGCCCAAGGATGGGCCCTCGGAGGCCGCTCACACGGGCCGGCACTCACCTGCTGAGTCTCCTCGGGCAGGTGCAGCCCGTTCCTCCTGCCCAGCTTGATCAGTCGCTCCAGGTACCGCATGGCCTCTGGCCTCAGCGAGTCCTTCTGCACTTTCTCCTAGAGCAAGACAACCACAGTCCCGTGTGGGACGGAACACGGACGTACTGCCAGAGGCCAGTGAGGGGGCGGGAGACCGGGGCGCCGTGCGAACCTCCCCGCAGAACGCGAGACGGTGTGGCTGCTGGGGACAGCAGCTACGACCGCCACCCGACCGGGCAAGGGCTCTCCTGGGCGTCCATCCCGGAGACACAAAGACTCATGCTCACACGAAACCTGCCCACGAGCGCCTGCTTCCTGGGAACAGCCCAAACACACACCGGCCTGGAGCGCCTCCCACGGGTGACTGGTCGGATGCGAATGGGAGCAGAGGGCGACCTCCAGGCCGCCACCCTGGCTGCGATGGTGACCGGTTTTGCAAAGCATTATGCTGGGGAAACCAGGCCAAGCACAGGCAGGCTCCCAGTTCTCTTACGACCCCACGCACATCTATGAAGGTCTCGACACAGGATCCTACTCGCACGTCCACGGACGCCCACCCGGGCCTGTGCCCGAGCCCGCCGGGGTGCTCCCCTGACCGAGGGGACACGGGCACTAAGGGAACGGACGGAAGCGCGCCTGTGCACCCCCACGGCTCACCCCGACACCAGCCCTGCGGAGCAGCCGGCGGGGTCAGGACGATGGAAACACGTGGTGCGCGCGGAAGGCTTACGATGTCCTAGACGCTCTAGGCTCTACTGTTTGTGTTCCTCTGCGTTTCTCCGTGTCATTCTCTCGGGTTTCTCTACCGCAGTCAAAGGCAATACGGAACCTACCGCCTCACCCATTCTTTTTTTTTTTTTTTTTTTTTAAAGATTTTATTTATTTATTTGACAGACAGAGATCACAAGCAGGCAGAGAGGCAGGCAGAGAGAGAGGAGGAAGCAGGCTCCCTGCCGAGCAGAGAGCCCGATGCGGGGCTCGATCCCAGGAACCTGAGATCATGACCTGAGCCGAAGGCAGCGGCTTAACCCACTGAACCACCCAGGCGCCCCCGCCTCAGCCATTCTTAAATGCTCGGTTCAGCGGCCCAAAGCGCGTCTCCACTGTCGCGCAGGGACCCCCACCCGCCACCCCGGGGGACCCTCACTCTCCACCTCCTGAAGCCTGAGGAACACCGCGATCAGGTCTGCAGCGGCTCCGACCCGGCAGTGCCCATCCAGACGCCGCTCTGTGCCCGCTGTCTCCCCGGCGCGTGCCGGGCGCCTCGCCGCAGCCTCACCTGCAGCCAGACGACCCTCTGGTACACGTCGCGCCTCATGCTCATCTCCACGTCGAACTCGGACAGCCTCTTGTCCGCCTCTGTGCTGGCCGTCCGGATGTCCTTCGAGGGAGACACGTGCTGCGGGAAGTCCAGGATATTCCTCTGAACTGAAGCGGGGAGAGAACAGCGTGAAGACGGGCCCCGGCAGAAACCGGCCAGTACCGACCTCGGCCCCATCAGGCACGCGGCTCAGGCGCACCCGCCGATCTGTTCTGCGAAACGCCCTCCACGCCGGGCCCCGGGCAGGGAGCTGAAGGGAAGAAAGGGGCAAGGGGCCCGGTCATCCACGCCCGCAGGGATCTCACAGTCCGGCGGAAAGACCCAACTCCCGAACTCCAAGGGAAGGGCCATAACAGAGAAGTATGACAGGATCCAGAAGAGCCACGGCCGCCGCTGGCAGCATTCTAAACTCATCAACAACTTTCTAACTTAAGAGCACATTTGCATCTCGTCAAATAGAGGAAGCGGGGGCGGTGGTGAGAGCGTAAGCTTTAACCGTCACCGCCTGACCCGGCAACGCACCGCTAGGTGCCGACACGCCGTCACAGGAAAATCACACGCGCTCACAGCAGGACCGGGAACGACCCACGTGTCCGCTGACCGGGGAAGGACACACACAACGCGGTCCCCACGCACGGGAGCGTCCACGGCCGCCAGCAGGAGGGAGGCGCCCCCTGCACAGCCCCGGGGACGGACCCCGAGCCCACGACACTCAGGCAGGGAACCAGACACGGAAACCCACACCGGGTGTGAGTCCACACGTGTGACCCGCCCAGACGAGGCTCTCCCACGGACGGGCAGGGATCTAATGGGGGCCGGAGGCTGGGGAGGGGGTGGATGACAGCTGATGGGGACAGGAGCTCGCTTTGGGTCATGCAATATTCTAGGATTAGAACTTGGTGACGGCTGGACTACTCTGAATATAAAAACCATTGAACTGTATGCTTTCAACAAATTCCATGACATATAAAATCAGATCCCAACTGAGCACTTAGTTTGGAAAGGCATACACTCTGCACTGAAAACACCTGCATTCAAGCCACGACCTGGTCGCTCCCGTGGCCCCAGGGCAGACCTGTTGCCCCCGCCTAAGAGAGGACAGTGAAAAGGACAGAAACAGCACCTTTCCCTCTGGGATTTACAGGCTCACGAGCGCACGTGACTGTACCAAGTGTGACAAGAGAACAGGGTAGTGTGAGATCAAAGCAAGCGGCCGGTGTGAGCAGAGGGGGCGCAGGAAGGGGCCCTGTGATCACAGAGGAGCCCAACATCGGCAAAGCAGCGGGTGCATGAAGCTGCGGGACGGGCGTGTGTGGGCGCACACAAGTGCACGCGGCCGGGCACACGCGAACTCCGAGGAGCTGAGTTGCACCAAAAGCAACATCAAGGACTCTGGCCTTTGTCCGGAGGGCAGCGGGACACTGAGCAGCTGGCCGAGGGGAATGCCATGATTCAACTCTAGTTCCCTTCGCTATTCCTCGGGGGAGTGGGTGCCGCCGGCTCAGGTGATGATCCCAGGGTCCTGGGATCGAGTCCCATATCGGGCTTCCTGCTCAGCGGGGGTCTGCTCCTCCCTCTGCCTCTTCCGTCATGCACACATGCACAAGTGTACCCTCTCTCCCTGTCTCTCAAATAAATAAAAGCTTTAAAAATAAAATAAAATTCCTTGGGCTACGGCAGGGAGCCAGAAGGAAAGGCTGTGGAGGCGAAGCTGGTGTTCAGCAGGGGTGCGGTCGACAGGCAGAGAGCAGCGTCTTGCATTTGCTGAGAGCCTCTCCGGAAAGGCGCAGCACCTGAAGGCAGCGCGGAAACCCCCAGCGCCCGGCCCACAGCACACGGAGGCTTCGGGAGAAGCCCCAGGAGAGACTCTCAAAGGCTCCCTGAAGGACTTCTGCTAGAGACCCAGGGGCAAGGTTTCCTCAGCTCAGCACTCTCTGCTTTAAGACCGTCTCGGCCTTTTGTCCCCACACTGTCAACCTCCACAGAGGGGCCCAGGGGAAGCAACAGCACATCGATCTCACTGAGTGCCTCGGCCCTCACAAGGGGGCCAACAGACCCCAAGGAGGAGAGAAGGATCCAGTCGGGTGGCGGTGAAAACACCAGGTTTCAGGTGTTCTCAGGTGGCATCAGGTTTCCCAAAGCGGAGTGGGGAGAAGAAAAGCAAAGGGGGCCAAGTTGAGTCGCCCGGAGAGAAAGCCGGTGTCTCCCCGGACACAGAAAGGAGCAAGGAGTGGCTCTGGGTTCGAGGCTGACACATGAGCTGGCTCCTGGCACGTGAGCCGTCAGCCACGCTGTCCTGCTCTGGCCCCTCGGATGACATAGCCCAGGACAGCCAAGTACGCCAGGCTGCGCAGCAGGGCATGCGGGGGAACCCGTGCCCCCCGGGCTGCCTCTTGCCCAGCAGGTGCCTTTAGCGCCACACACACCCCCACCCCCCCACCCCGTCAGCTCCTCCAGCCATCACCGCCCCCCTGGGGATGAGGAGGCCTCGCTCATGGCCAGGGTCCAGGAGCTCCAAGGCCTGAGGTGCGTCGGCTCCCCTGCCTGGATCCTGACCCGGATTACCTGTGTAGGACACCTCCACATCAGCCAGCGCCTTGAGGGTACTCTCGTAGGACACGTCTTCAAACTTCTGCGCGCCCACCTGGTCATACACGCGCTTAGTTTGCTCGATGAGCTCCACAGTGAGCTCCCCTATTTGCTGGGCGCTCAGGTCCCATCTTAGGTAGTTCTCCACGGAGCACGGGGCCGCTGTGTCCAGGGCGCCTCCTGCACAGGCTGGACAGAGAAGACAGAGCCCCACACTGAACGTGTCTGCTTCAAGGTGGAATTAGGGTTCAACTAAGAAAGGGCTGGAGGACAAGGACAGGAGCATGGCTTCCCCACGCAAGGGCTTTGTGGGGGACGCGCAGAATGACCGACCCCTTAAAGCAGAAGCTCTTGCATCCCAGGAGACACAAACTCGGCTGTGGTCTCTGAGGACGCCTGAGCTTGTTGCAACTGCAGAGCGAGCTATGCATGGAGTCGGGGGTGGACGGGGATTCTGCCCAACACCCCCTCGGCTCCAGGACACCCCAGGATGGCCCAGCCCCAACGTCAGCAGGGCGGGGTAGGTACGCGGAAGACACCTTCCTCTGAGTTAACTCGATTGATCACGGGGGGCTACCCCCGACATCCCCTGACGTAACATGACGTTTATACCAGGTTACTTTCCTCAAACAAAGGAAATTATCAATTACTAAAACACCCCTGGCCTCAAGAGTTTTTGGACGAGAGACTGTGGTCTGTACAAACAACGGTCCCTTAAACGGCTGTGCGGTGTTCAGGGTAAAGATGTTTTACTTTCACTCCCTCACGGATGTGCAGTTCTGGGTCCTCTGTGGCCCCCGCCGTACAGATGGAGGTCCTGAGATTTGGAGAATTCAAGTCTCACACCGTGACCCCACGCCAGCAAGGGGCAGAGGTGGGATTCAAACCCGTGCAGTCTGACCTGGGCTTCAACCCTGTGAACCAGCAGAACATGTGCACCCCCACCTCTGCACGAATCCAGTTGTCAGAGCTTCCTGCTCGGTTTCCAGGGCCCCACCCCGCTTCAACCCTTACTGGAAGTCTATACAAGGGGTTAGCAAAAGACGACCTGTTTTTGTACAGCTCACAGGGTCAAAATGCTGTGGCAGGAGACCGAGTATGTGACCCGACAAGCCTAAACTAGCCAGCCCTCTACCGCCCCTGGTCTACACCACTCAGACTCTACTGGGTCCTGCCCAGCAGGTCTAGACAGCTGGCCTGTGCCTAGATACACCCTCTTTCTTCAAGGAATATCCCAGGCCTTCCCATGGGCTAACCCCTCTGCCCTGAGCCCCAAGCCATGGACTCTTCGTCCCATGTTCCTTTCTCAGATGTCCCAATGGCATCCCTGCAGCACCTGGGCGTCTCACATGGCTACGGCTGCCCTGAATCACTTGAACTAACAAACACAGGCTTGTGTGACCGCCCCCCACCCCAGCAGAGTATGGAATGCAGAGCAAGCAGAAGCTGCTCCGGGAAACACCCACTTGAGCCTCGTTTCCCCTCCGGCACAGCAGGGAGTTGGGCAGGGCCCCGGCGGTCCTAAACCCCCTGCCTTTTGGTGAACGCCACCAAAGAGGGACAGGATCTCTGCAGGGCCCTGCGGGCTGGGACAGGCGCTCGGCGTCTCTAGGGCAGGGTTTGTTAATGACTAGGCACGTCTGTGGCTGGGTCACTGTCTGGGGTGGGGGTCCACCCTGGGCACTGTGGGGTACTGAACAGCACACCTGATGCCCACCCACTCGACGTCAGGAGCACCCGCAGCCATCCCCAGACACCGCCCAGTGTCCCCTGCCGGCGCAATCACGCAGGCTGAGGACCTCCGACATACACCAAGTGGGAAAAAGAAGGGCTCTTGAGCCAGGACAGGCCGGACGTTCTGGCCCACGGACTGCCGCGAGCTCAGGGATAAAGGGTGTCTGTGTTACACGTGGTGGTAAACCAGGGCTCCAGAAGCGGACAAGGCAGGAGACGCGGTAAGCCCAGAGCGGCCCGCAAAATGGCCCGCAAAATCTCCGGGAGGAGCCGGGACCTGAAAGACTGGAGCAGACCGATTATCCGCGGGGTTTCCGCTGCCGCCTCAGCGCCGGGTCCCAGGCGAACAACCTGCCCCAAACAAGACAGGCAAGATTCCCGCCCTCCTGAGGCCCGAGTAACCCTAATTACGACCCTCATTAAGGCAATCAGCATGACGGTCGGCTGGACAAGGGGGGGGCGGTCAGCAAGAGAAACTCAGGGGGCACCCAGCAACCCACAGCGACCCGGGCCACTTTCTGAACACAGGACGCCCATCCCGTCGCTCGCGTAACGAAAACCCTTTCACGACGCCCCCGGCCCCTAAAATAAAAGGGACTCCCAGGTGCGTTCTGCCTCCCCGCCTTTGCCCTCGCAGTTCCCGCCGCCCGCAGGCCCGCTGCTTCTCCCCCTGGGTCCGGGCTCACTCGGGCCGCCTCCTCCGAGAAGCCCCTCAAGGGCCGCCCTCTCGGGCGAAGCGCCGTCAGCCCACCCCCGACCCTCGCTGCTGGAACGCCCGGCTCCGGCTCCGAACGCCGCCTGGAACGCACGGTGTCCCCCGGAGTCCCCCGGCGTCCGCCCTCGGGGCCCGACGCGCGCTCGGCTGAAGCCGCGCACACGGAGCGGCCGAACGATGAAGCGCTGGGAAAGCGGGTTCCTTCATTCGCCCGCCGAGGGGCCGGGGTCCCGGGGTCGCCGACCCATTCCCCCCACCCAGGCCCCCGCCCCTCGAGGGCCACCGGGCTCGGCTCCTAGGCCCGAATCCCCGGGAGGCGCGAGGGTGCAGGGGACGCCCGGGGCCGCTGAGCGGGGCCGCTCCGAGAGGCAGCCGGTACCTGCCGGGGGCTTCATGGCGGGCGGGTGTGCACCGTCGGCCCCTCCCTCCACCGGGTCCACTTCGCGCTGCCTCAGCTGCCGCCGCCGGCCGCCTCCGCCCGCTCCGGGTCCGCAGCAGCCGGGACCGAGGCGCCCGCCGCCCGCGCGCCCGCTGAATGCTGGGAGGGCGCGTGCGCCGAAGGAGAGGGCGCATGCGCGCCCCAGCTCCGCCCACACCCCCGAGGCGGTGCTTTGGCAGGCTCACGTACTCTACGCCTTCGCTGGATCCCTCCCTGCCCCTGATTGGTTCTGGCGGCGAGAGGGCGGAACCTTCGAGGGCCGTTTCCATGGGAACCACACACCGTAAGCACCGAAGCCGGGGTGCTTGCGGTTCTTTTTGCCCAGACTTTTGTGCCAGGTCTTCCAGCTCCCGTATTCGTTTGTGCTCGCCCCCTTTCTACAGCTATAACTGTGTATTTGGCTAGTTGTGCAGATTTTCTCCCGCACCTGAGTTAGTGGCCAGATTCGGGCGCTTTTTGTAGATTATCCCAACGAACCAACGAACATCCTGCCCAGCTTCTGGCTTGGAACGAATAGAGGCGGGACACATACATCAGCAGAATCCGGTGAATCCCCTAAATTAAGGGCAGTTCTTTTTAAAAGTCGGGGTGGCTCAGTGGGTTGGGCCGCTGCCTTCGGCTCATGTCATGATCTCGGGGTCCTGGGATCGAGTCCCGCATCGAGCTCTCTGCTCAGCGGGGAGCCTGCTTCCCTCTCTCTCTCTGCCTGCCTTTCCATCTACTTGTGATTTCTCTCTGTCAAATAAATAAATAAAAATCTTTAAAAAAAAAAAAGTCGAGAAAGCTTCAGTAAATGAATCCAGGACTTCAAACAACAGGTGTTTTTGAACCCGTGCAGTATCCTAACCTATAACTATTGTCGTCTGTTAAAACAAAATCTTGCACTAAGGCGTCCTTCCTTCCAGGTAGGAAAATTTCCTAGAGCTAAAGTGGCCAAAAACCCCACTCCCCTATTTCTGCAAAAGAAATTAAAGAACTCCCGGCTTCAAACATGCCTGTGTTTTGGGGCACCTGGGTGGCTCAGTGGGTTAAAGCCTCTGCCTTCAGCTCAGATCATGATCTCAGGGTCCTGGGATGGAGACCCGCATCAGGCTCTCTGCTCGTTGGGGTGCCTGCTCCCCCCGCCCCCTCTGCCTGCCTCTCCGCCTACTTGTAATCTCTGTCAAATAAATAAAGAAAATCTTTTTTAAAATATGCCTGTGTTTTAAATAGGGTAAAAGGGGGCCCTTGAGTGGCTCAGTCCTTAAGCATCTGCCTTCAGCTCAGGTCATGACCCCGGGGTCCTGGAATCAAGCCCCACAGCAGGCTCCCTGCGCAGCGAGGAGTCCCCCTGCTTGTGTTTCCTCTCTCACTGTGTCTGACTCTCTCAAATAAATAAACAAAATCTTAAAAAAATAAATAGAAAAATTAATTAGGAGAACACTACTTGCCCCTTCAACACTAACGGTGACCAGTTGTGAGTCTTCAGTTTCGCCGTTTTCCATTCCCCGAGTTTGTTCCTCATCCTCCAAACCCACCTCTACCAGGTAGATCTTTCCTAACCATTCCCCCCGCCCTCTTGCCTCCCCAGTCATAATCCCAGCACGCCATTTTTGTCTTTATAGCGCTCGCCATCCGGTGGAAAGGGTTAGTTTACGTCCCAGTTTACTACGTCCCAGTTGACGAGTTTGCAGCTCGTCAACGCCAGCACAAGGGAACGGGAGCAAACACTCCCCTGGTTTCTACAGTTGGTTTGCAGTACGTATTTGTTGGCTACTAGGCACCTGCTGTAAACAAAGATGTTCCCTTACGTCCCATGCGTTGAATGACTGAGAGAATGCGTTTGTGGGACGACGGGTGGGTGAGTAAATGCAAAAGATTGTGGGAACCGCTCGCTCCCCTGCACACAGCGCCTGCGCGGCTCCAGGAGCCAGCTACCCAAACACCGCAACACCACGTGGCCGGCTCGGTGCCACGTGACCGGCCCTGCCGACCTTCCGGAGTCCGCCACTGTCCCACCATGCACCGCTCCGTTCCCGCCCGAGAGGGGAACTCCGCCCTGACTTCCGGCCTCCGTTCGGTCGCAGAGGTCAGTTGCCCTAACGACCAGCTCGCCCCCACCTCTAAGTTACGTCACTTCTCCCCACGCCCGCCTCGATCATTAACGCGCTTGCGCAGAAGAAAACACCACGGGAGCCGGCTCGTTCCGCGCAGGCGTCGCGGCCGGAGGCGGAGCCGGGCAGCGCCGCGGTGCGCAGGCGCAGCCGTCGGTGGGTCGGCGTTCGGCCGCCTGAGAGGTGAGTCGTAGCGGGGTCCGGCGCTAAGCGGGGTGGGCCGGGGGGTCCGCGGCTCGGAACTCCCGGGCTTCCAGGGCCCGTAAAGACAGGTTGGTCTGGGGCGAGGATCCCGCGATCCACTGGCTGCTGTGAGTGGGCGGCGCGAAGGGGAAACTGAGGCAGGGTGACGTCGGGCAGGCCTTCGCCGGCCCTGGTCATCCTACCCTGGACCCCAGGCCCGGGAGATGCTGGTCACAGGCCCGTGGGTGGACAGCAGGAGTCGGAAGTGCCCCGCTAGCAGTGAGGGTGTCTTCTGCTTCCCGGAAACACAGTCCCTTTGAATGGGGACCCCGTTCGTGGGGCGCGGGTCGGGGTCCTTTCCCAGCGCCGCCACTCTCCACCTGGCCAGCCTCTTGGCTCCCCGGAGCCTCAGTTTCCCCCGCAGTAAGATGGGCGTCATCACGGTCCCTGCCTGATTGGTTGGGGTGGGGGGTGAGGGGTGGCGGTCTTGGGAAGATGAAAACCACAAGGGCCAGCGCGGAGTGAGAGCTTGGTGGGGTCAGCGGTGGTTCGGCCTTTCCCAGCCCGGGGCTTCTGTCGGTTGTGCTGGCGGCGGGAAGGGGCCGGGCGAGGACCGGCTGCACCCCTCTCCTGGCTGCTTGAGCTGGGGCTCGTCGCTTCCCTCTCCGAGCAGCGCGTTTCTTGTGCAGCGGGGACCCCAGAAGAACGTGCTTCCTAGGCTCCCTGCGAGGTTAATGAGCAGGTCATGCTCTGCTCAGGTTCCTGCTGCTTGTTAAGAGTTTGCTGGAGAATGGCTGGTGTATTAGGTGCCAGAAAATGTGTCAGTCTGCACCCCTTAGGCGGGACGATGTCCCCGTTCCCTTTGGTTTTCTGTGTCTGGTTGGGCTGTCTGCTTTTCCCCTTCCCAGACCAGTGGTTTTGTCGCCCTGGAGGATGCAGGGCAATGTCTGGGGGTCATTTGTTGTTGCCACAACTGGGTGTGCTCCTGGCAGCAAGTGGGTGGGGCGCAGGGATGCCGCCTAACACCCTGGGGTGCCCCGGACTTCCCCACGGGGAACCGTCACAGTGTCCACAGCGGGGAGTTAAACCTTCCCCCGGACCAGTGTTTCTCCACCAGCCTGAGCGGCACACAAGGGGGTGGGGTATGAACTCACGAGATCACGTGAAGGTTTTGCAGGGAGAGGAAAGGGCGCTTCGGAATTTAAGCTCTGGAATCTGACTGCTGGGATCAGAGTTCCTGGTTTGGGTCTTCTAGGCTGGATGATCTCGGGTAGCCCCCCTATCTTTCAGAGCCTCAGTTTTTCCTCCTGTACAATGGGGATGGGCGCAAACAACCCAGGGGCTCGCTGGCTGTGAGCAGGCCCAATCCAGCTGCAGCCTGTTTCTGTAAGCGAAGTGGGGGGTGGGGCGGTCCGTCACAAAACTTGGGACAGCTTTTGCCCAAGAACAAAGGTGCGTGGTTTCCACAGGAGCCCTGTGGCCCTTTTCAGAAAGTGATCGCGGACCCCTTCTGAGGGCTGCGCTGAGCGCAGGGCCGGGAAAGTGCTCAACACGCCAAGGGTTTCACCTGCGGTTCACCATCGGTCTTTGAGGACGGGCGAGCGGCTGTAAGTGGGGTCGCCTCCACCCCAGACTGCGAGATTACATTGTCTTACTTACTTTGTCCCCCCCCCCTTTTTTTTTTTTTTTTGGCCAAGACCCAGCACTGGCCTCTGTGGGAGATGCTCAGCAAGGGGGTTGTAGGAATGAAGGCAGTTGTCGGTAGGCAGGCAAGGCCCGGGGTTTGTTGTCTCCTCTGGGCTTCCCTGGGAACTTGGTCAGGGGCTCTGGGTTTGACAGGGACCTCACCGTTTACCAGGAGCGTACGGATCAGACACTGCTGAGTGTGAGGGTGACCGCGAGGATGTCTGTCCCGTGCTCACAGTCTGGGTGAGGCCGGGGGTCAGACGACAGACGGGTTTAAAGCCGTCTGGGCCAGCGATAAGGCTGGTGCTTGGACTTCGCTGGGCAAAGAGGGCGTCTAGCTCTGAGATATTCGCAGCTCGGTGTTGTGGGGAATCCAGAGTTTCCAGGTGGGCCACAGGAACGGTGAGCGGCTGGGTCTGAGTGCAGACACTGAGGGTTTGGGGAAGGGCTTCCCATGTGCATTCGTGAAGTTTCAGGAGCTTTTGATGGTCTTCAAGGATGCAGGACATTCTGGTGGCGTTTTAGAAGGCAGGCTGTGCCGAGGGAGGCGGGCTCAAGCCTTGGGACAGCCCTTGCTTGGACACCGGGCTGTGCTGGGACCAGAGAGGGCACCGGGGCGCTGGCTTCGCACGCTGCTGTTTGTGGGCCGAGCTCTGGGTGCAGGCTGGAGGCAGGCAGCCCTCAGCAGTGGGCTCTCCACCGTCCAGGGTGGAAAAACACGCGTTTTTTTCCCCCCTTGACCTGCTCTGGGCAGGCAAATAAAAGAAGTAGAAGTTGTTGTTATTTTTAAAATGAGGAAATCGGGGCGCCTGGGTGGCTCAGTGGGTGAAGCCTCTGCCTTCGGCTCAGGTCATGATCTCAGGGTCCTGGGATCGAGCCCCTCATCGGGCTCTCTGCTCGACAGGGAGCCTGCTTCCTCCTCTCTTTGCCTGCCTCTCCGCCTACTTGTGACCTCTGTCAAATAAATAAATAAAATGTTTAGAAAAATAAAATAAAATGAAATGAGGAAATGAGAAGGTGGACTGAGAGCCGGGAGGGACCGTGAAGACCACCGGAGGAGCTGGCCCCGGGACACACCCCCACCCCCCAGGCTCGCCTGGCACTTCGGCGGTGCTGGGAGCTCATAAAGCCCTCACTGTTCAGAGAGGAGGCCTTCTCGGAGACTTTTGTCCGGCAGCCAAAGCCCTACAAGTTGGGATTGTTCTGCGGGCTCTGGGTGCCTGGTAGGAGACCAGGAGAAGTGCTGTCCCCGTGTTTTGTTGGGCACCACTTTGTGGGGAGCGGGAGGTGCTTCATCTCAAAGCCACGCGTGGGTAAGACCCGCAGACTGTCGCACAAGGAAGCAACGTTGTGTGGAGCCCGTGTCGGACGGCGTGCGGGCTCCTCCTCGTGCCTTGGGGACCTTCCTCGGCTGAGGACCCGGGCTTCCTTGGCTGCAGGGCCCAAGCCCAAAATGTGCAAACAGAAGGTTTTCAGAAAGCTTACAGCAAAGTTCTTTGGCCAGAAAAAAAAATCTCGCTTCTGCTGATTTAGAGCCTTTATTTTTCCCACTTGGAGTTTCAGTGATTTTCAGCTGGGTGGTTTGGCCATGTCTGGGGACATCTGTGGTTGTTACCGCTGTGGAGGGGGTGCTCCTGGCATTGAAGGGGTGTGGCCGGGGATGCTGAACCCCACGGTGCTCAGGACGCCCCCAGTGAGAGTGACCTGCCCCTAATGTTAGGGCCAAGCGGAAGAGACCCTGCCTTGATGATTTGGGAAAGTACTGAGTCTGGTGCCTGCTCACTCTGGACACCAGAGTAAATCCCCCGGGGTCAGAGGGTACAAACCAGGGCGACCCTGGCGTCTGCGAGTCACCCCCTCCCTCCTTCCCACTCAGTGTGTGTATTTCAATGTGTGTAGTGTCCCAGAACCTCAGGAGTCACGTGGCTACAGAACTCAGACACTCCTGGGGGTCAGTGGAACCCCTTGACCTGAGGGGTATTACCCCGAGGAGATTCTGTCCCTTACCTTGGGCACAGAGGACAGAGACCAGGGATGCTGTTACCACTCGGCACTGCACAGGACAGCTGCCCCGCCAGCAAAGAACATTCCAGCCCCTGGTGTTGATAGTGCCGCGGTAGAGAGCCCTGCATGGGGCGGTGAATTCTTCTAACAGCTGGTAAGGACGCCCTTGTTAACCCATTTTGTGGAAGAGGAAAGTGAGGGTATTGGCTGGGACTCTTTCAGATGGGACAAAGAGCATTCCTTTGCTTAGGGTGGGGAAGGTGAAGTGGAACGGGCCTCAGACAGAAATGGCTGTACCTGTGACATGACTCCAGGCCCTGGTCCTCCCAGGCAGATCCGGCCTCCGTGGCCTGGCATCCGTACGCCAGGCCCAGGGCAGGCTCCCAGGGGCTCCGACTAAACAGTGAGTCGCATTGGAGGGGCCAGCACTTGAAAGAAGACCAAGGAACAGACCAGGAGAAGCCCAGGAAGGAGGCAGTGAGAGCTTATGCCAGGGAAATCAGACCACGGTGCTTCAAGTCTGTTGGGAGCAGGGGATCCTCTCGTGCAAAGGCTCTGAGGCTCCAGGGGCTGGGGGCATGGGAAGGACTGGAAGTATGCCAGAAAGGAGCGTGACTGGGTCTTTAGGTTTTCGAACCCTTGCCTGCCTAAGCCTCAGGAGTCTCACACCCTGCCCTCCCCGCCCCCTCTCACCTGCCAGACCAGGAGGGTAGGAAGCATCTGCTGAAGACCAGGTTTCCTTTCTCAGTCCGCTCTTGAGCAAGCGCCCGGCACCATCAGGACTCGCATCCGTTCCCTGGGAGGGGAGACTGAGTCCCGTCCTGGCATACACACCTGTGACTGCATAAAGCCCAGAATGAGTGACCCGTGGGAATGGAGGGGACGCACCCCCAGAAGTGGTGCCTGGAGCCCGGAGGTGGGATGTAGCCACTCATGTGACTTAAGAACTCAAGATTCGATCCCCAGCAGGCAGCTGCCCAGACGTGACCCTCGGGGCCTGACTTAGAACACAGCACGCGAAGGGCCTGGGACCGTTCGTCTGAAGGGGAGGACCTCAGACTTCGAAAACAAAAGGAAACAAAATTCTAATTATGTTAAGATATGCATAACATATTTAGCGTTTTCATAACCTTTTTTTTTTTTTTAAAGGTTTTTCTTTCTTTTTTTGATAGAGAGAGACAGTGAGAGACGGAACAACAAGCAGGGGGAGTGGGGGAGGGAGAAGCAGGCTGCCCACTGAGCAGGGAGCCCGGCATGGGGCTCGATCCCAGCACCCTGGGATCATGACCTGAGTTGAAGGCAGACGCTCAGTGACTGAGCCCCCCAGACACCCTTAACCGTCCCTAAGCACACAGCTCGGCGGCCCCTCCACCCTCCATCTCCAGAACTGTCCCTCCCCCCACCCGGAGACTCTGTCCCCACGAAGCACGGACTCCCCATCCCCGGCTCCCACGCTCTCCTCTCTGAGCGGACGGGACTCCTCTGGGGTCCTGCGGGACGGGTCCTTCTGGGTCTGGCCGCTCTCGCCGAGCCCGGTGTCCTCGGGGTCCCTCCGCTTGGTGACAGGGTGAGGGTCCCTCCCTTCCTGAGGCTGGACCGTGTTCCCGCGTGTGGACGGACCGCGCTGTGTTGATCCATTCGCCCGTGGCGGACGCCAGGGTCGCGTCTGCCCGTCAGCTGCTGTGAGTAATGCCGCTGCCGAAACAAACATGGAAACAGTCCGACGTGTTAGTCATTTCTTCTTAGGTGGAGGTGAGCAGGCTGACTGGTTTGCTCTCTAGACTTCTCAGCTGGGGACCAGGACTCATCTTCTGGGGCTTGATTTCCCCCAGAATGAATGGGTTGAGGCGGTTGGTCGCTGTGGGCCCCTCTCTCGCCCCTGAGGTCCTCGGTCTGGGACCGGCCGGCCTCCACGCACCGGCCTGTCCTGATCCCAGACCTTCCAGTTCTAGGGAGTCTCCGGCCTCGGGCGCGTGCCAGGTTAGTGTGTCCAGAAATGGGGAGCTCGTTACCATCCTCACAGAACTTTACTTTCTTCACCAGCTTTACAGGATACAGGTGTTCTGAGGTATAACTCACGGACCCTAAAGTTCAGTAGACTCTGGTATATATTCATAGTGCTGTGTAACTGCCCCCTTTCTGAAAGTCAAGAACATTCCATCACCCCAAAAGGAAACTCTATCCCCATCAGCCATCATTTCCCCCCTCCCCCAGCCTCCGGCCCCCACGAGCCCCCTTCCCGTGCACGGATGTGCTTGTTCTGGACGTGTCCCACGCGTGGACTCCCGCCCTGTGGCCTGTGTCTGACCCCCTCTCCTTAAGAGGCAGCTGTGGATGGACGTAGATTCCCGGGATCCGGAGCCCGAGCTCTCTGTGCACGGCCGGCACCGAGTGTCTCGCCTGCCCTTGCCCGGTGGCCCCCCATCCCCGCGCTGGCACCGTCTGCACGTGGAGAGCCGGGGGCCGCGTGACGGACTCTTCCCCGCTTTGTTTAGCCATAGTGCCCGATAACAGGTTCATGAGAAGGTGGGCAGGAGGTCTGCTCCTTGCTTTCTATGGGGCACAGGCCGTTCCCCCCCGGAGGTGTTTTGGGGAGACTGAGGTGCTTCCTGCTGCGGGTTATGGCTGTGCACGTGGACCTGAGCGGCCTCGGCCCCTCCTCCCAGATCCCTGTCCCCAGCCTGTTGCCTTTCGGCGGGAGCGGCCGCGGAGGTCATGGTGTGGCAGGGGTGAGACGGTGTCGTGACGGGCAGGACCCATCAGAGACCCTCGGGTAGCAGACCCCTCACGCCTGCAACGTTCCAGAGCAGGGCTCTCCCCTGGGCTCTGCTGACGCTAGAGCAGGATAGTTTTCCATTGTGTGAACATTCTGGGAGCCGGGGCTGAGCAGCAGGCCCTCGCCGCCCAGTGCCAGGGGTACCAGAGACGCCCAGACATGGCCCAGAGTCCCTGAGGCAGGACCACTCCTGGCCTGGGAGTGCGGCACACGGCAGAGGGATCAGGAGAGGCCCTCGGACGGCCTGCAAGGGGCTCCGTGCCTCTGGGCCCCCTTGGTCTGCTCTGGGCCCCTCCTCCCCTGACCCCAGCTGTCTCGTGCCCTCCCACCCCCATGACCTTGTTCCTCAGTCTGAGTGCAAAAGCCAGTGGGACTGGGGCTGGGTTGTGCACCGCTAAAACGGGGTTCGGAGACCTCCAGGACTAGCTTGTGGGCCAGCTCTCAGCAGCCCTGGGAGCCCCCTGGTGCCGCTGCGTCTGTAAAGGGTGGTGGTGGCCAAGGCCGCGGGGCCTTCTCTAGAAGAAGGAGGCAGGGTGGCTGGGCGTGCTCCTCCACCCGGGGAGCCTCGCGTCTCAGCTGTGAGACGGGTCATAACCGTTTCCCTCACTTGTGCTGCAGGTAGACTGGGCCAGGCACTTCGAGTGGGTTCCTCGGGGCCAAGGCCGGCGCAGGCCTGGTGAGCTGGGACCCGGCGGTCTGGGGGGGGGCCTGGAATGGCAGGTGCCATGGGCACTGTCTCCGCAACACCCATGCCCCCCGTCTGCACGCCTCACACCCTTGGCTTGGGTCTGCAGATCCTGAAAACCGGAGGCGTGGTCCCTTCCTGTCTCAAGATGGATAACAAGAAGCGCCTGGCCTATGCCATCATCCGGTTCCTGCACCACCAGCTGCGGCACGGGGGGCTCTCGTCCGACGCCCAGGAGAGCTTGGAAGGTACGTGTGGGCCGCCGCACGGAGCCAGGCCCAGCCTCCTGCGGGTGTTCCAGTCATCTCCCCATGCTTCATCGAGGGGTGGTTCCAGAACATTCTTCTCACCCCTTGAGTGCGACTCCCCTGATGAGAGGAGAAAGGCTCTCTCCCAAAAGAGGGTGGAAGCCGCTGGGGCTGGGGCGTGAGGAGCCCAGGCCGGGCGGGCACTTGAGCGGCCCTCTGCCCAGATGCCGCCACCAGCCCCTTGGTGTCCAGCTGGCTCCGCCCACGGGCGATAGGGTGGGAGGTGGCGTTTTGGCTTCTGCCACGTGCCAGGCCTTAACCTGGGTTTCGTCGGGGAGGGACTCCCTCTGAGCCCCAAAGTCCCAAAGTCTGGGCTGCGTCCAGAAGAAAATGCATATGTCCCGTTCACAGTTGCAATCCAGTGCCTGGAGACCGCTTTTGGGGTGACCGTGGAAGACCATGACCTTGCTCTCCCTCAGACCCTCCCGGAAATATTTGAAGCAGCCGCCGCGGGCAAGGTGAGTCTCTGGGCTTCCCAGAGCAGTAGTCACAGCGAGCAGGGGCCGGGGGGCTCCGCAGCACCTGTGCAGGGCCCTGTTTCCCCCGGACCAGCACCGTGGAGCGGGGTTCCCGGCTCGCGGACGGGGCAGTAGGGAGCTTGCCCGCAGCCACCCTGGCCCCAGGTTCCCTCCCTCAGAGCTCAGCTGCCCTCTCGGGCGGCCCTGAGCAGAAGGGAGGCCAGGGGTGTGGGGTGTGGGGGAGTCAGGCGGTCGGGTGGCCCGCCACCCCTCAAGCAGCTCAACATTTTGGGGCCAGGAGGTGCCGCAGGATCTGAGGAGCCCCGAGCGAACCCCACCTTCAGAGGAGGACTCGGCTGAGGCAGAGCGCCTCAAAACAGAAGGTGAGACAAGACGGTCGCATCGGCACCGGGCCCCTCACCCGCCTGGCCTGCGGGGATGGCGGGGGCGGGCTGGCACCCGGGGCGGCGGCAGCTGTAGCGGGGAGCCGTGCGTGAAAACCCGCGCAGCACACAGCTCTGGGAGACGGGGGCCGCCGAGTGCACGGGGTGAGGATGTGCGGAGAGCAGGGCCCGCCCGCATGGCCCGCGGGGATGTGGCTGGGCCAGTAGTCACCGTGGAAGGCATTCTGACAGTTCCCAGTGGTCACACTGGGCACGTGGCCCGGCCGCCCCCCTCCCAAGTATGGGCCCAGGAGAAATGCGCTGTGTCCACAGCAGCCAAAAGGTAGACCAGCCCAAATACCCATAAGCAGGTTAAAAAGATAAACAAAGAGTGACCTGTGCATACTCTGGAGTGTCCCTTGGCCACAAACAGGCAAGATGCCCCCACGCTCTGCCCCAGGGACGGACCCCGAACCCACGACGCGCAGGGAGGGAACCAGACACAGGAGGCCACATGGGGTGTGAGTCCACACGTGTGACACGCCCAGACGAGGCTCCTCCACAGACACAGAAATGAGTTAGTGTGTATCAGAGGCTGGGGGGGGTGGGCGGGTGGCTGCTGATAGGGTCACCAGTGCTTTTTGAGGGCGATAGAATGTTCTGGAATTAGATTATGGTGATGGACACCTGTGAATATTTAAAAACCACTGAGTTGTACACTTGGAAAATGTGCGTTTTAGGTTATTTGAATTGCACTTCGTGAAACTTGGTTACTTCCAAGGAGCGAAAGTGACTGTATTAGAGGCTTATGTCTTCAAATGTCGCAACCAAAGCAGGGACAGTTGTCAGAGTGCCATGTCAGGTCAGGCCAGAACCCGCAAGATGCCAGACGCAAACCCCATCGTCCTCGTCTCCACCCGCCCACCCCCCACCTGAGCCTGCGTCTGAGTGTTGCAGCCTGGCCCCCAAAGTCTTCTCACCCCGTCAGAGAAACCCCCGGAGAGCCGCCCTGAGCCCTCGGGCCTGACGGGAACAGCGGGGCGTACGCTGTTTTCTTTTTCTCTTTAGGAAACGAGCAGATGAAAGTGGAGAACTTCGAAGCCGCCGTGCACTTCTACGGCAAAGCCATCGAGCTGAACCCGGCCAACGCGGTCTATTTCTGCAACAGGTGCTGGCTGGGTGCGCTCGGGAGGGCGCTCGTGCCGGCGCTTACTGATCCCTCGGCCGGAGCCCCAGGGCAGCGGCGGGTGGCCAGCCCGGGTCCACAGGAGCTGAGCACAGCATCAGATTAAAATCGGGGCAGCCTTCTGCACAGATGCTGCGGCAAGGAAATAAGCCAGACCACGCGTGACATCTCGCGCCCACGGTCATGGCAGCATAGCCGTGGGAAGCCGCGTCTGGCTGGTCCTTTCTCTTTTTTTTTTCTTTTTAAGATTTTATTTATTTAACAGAGGGAGACAGTGAGAGAGGGGACACAAGCAGGAGGAGTGGGAGAGGGGAAGCAGATTTCCCCACGGAGCAGGGAGCCCAACACAGGACTCGATCCCAGGACCCCGGGATCATGACCTGAGCCGAAGGCAGACACTCCACAGCAGAGCCCCCCCAGGCGCCCCGGCTCGTCGTTTTACAGGGAAAGCTGCCTCCGCTCTGCCCTGGCCCCCAGGACGGACCGTCGTGCTGACGAGGCCGATTCTGGGATGCGAAGTAGACGCAGGGTCGCACTCCAGGGCACCGGCCCCGGGAGCCGACAGTGGGGGGGGGGGCCGGGGGCGCCGCACGCCGTGCACTGTTGCGAAGCCAGAGCTGCTTGTCACTGTAGTTTCTTGCTTTTGACTCTTGGGGGCAGTGACGTGAATGGGTTGGCAGGAAAGTCGCACGTGTGGTCCCGGGAACCCCACACGCCCTCCGCCGGCCTAGCCGCTCGGTGTTTCTACCTGATGCCTTTCTGCGCTTCAGAATGTGGGGAAACGCCAAGTGCGGTGTTAAAACCTGAAACGGTCCGAGAAGCCGTCTGGCGTGAGAGGAGACCCCGAGAGCGGGGGCGGGGCTCGCGCGGGGTCACTTAGTGTCTCCCAACAGATGGTTCCTGACCTAGAGGGGGCGCCGGCTCCCGACGGTGGGCGGAGCCGGGGTGCTGGGCCCATGGACTCGGGGTTCAGATCCCGGTCCCGTCACAGCATCGTCGAGCCAAGCAGCTCGGCCTCCAGCCTCAGTTTCCCCCGGAGGCTGGCGCAGCCCCCAGCACAGGTGCTCCACGGACGGAAGCCCTGGGCAGCCCTGTGCCCCACCCCCTCCACCCCCACCCGACGGACGGGGCGGCCTAGGCGCCTCCCCAAAAGGCTCCTCCTTGGCAGCGAGCAAGCCCCGCCCTGCTTTGTGTCCCCAGAGCCGCGGCCTACAGCAAACTGGGGAACTACACTGGGGCTGTGCAGGACTGCGAGCGGGCCATCTGCATAGACCCGTCCTACAGCAAAGCTTACGGCAGGATGGGGTGAGTGCCCCAGGGGGAGGGACCGCCCCCCACTCCCCACCACCTGCCGACGTGCCGTCCTGAGCCTCTGCGTAGACAGAGTCCGGACTCGGCCCCATTCACGTGTCCTGAATCTGGGCCTCCCCTCCTCCCGACCCAGCTGCTGGATCAGTCCCATGGCTCGCTCCCCGGTGCTCCTGAGTTTTGCTGGAATGCACTTGTGCGTTCTCGTAGAGGATGCAGACGAAGGGCTTCACAGGAGGGTCCAGGAGGGTGGGAGTTCTGTCCCCGTAGAATGGGGTGCGATGCCTTCACCAGCAGGGACAATCTCCATATCTCATGGTTCAGTTTTATTCTCCAGCCGTCTCCCCTCCCGGGAGTGTGGGGGTCACAGGATCCAAATCCCAGATCTGGTCTTCCTGGCCGCCAGCCCCAGGTCACCGCATGAGCATAAACTCAGGTGTGATCAGAGGGGCTCGTTAGGAAACCAGGAGGGCCTGTGACCTGGGAGGGTCCAGACTTGAGGAGTTCTGTGCCAGGAACAGGCCACGTGCAACCACCGTGCCCTCTGCCTCTGCGCCCCTCCTCTGGGCTGTCCCGTTTTGTGGGTCCTCTCGGGCGCTAGCCCTTGTGCCTTTGCGTTCTTTCCACACGTCCATCCTCTGCCCCTGGGGCCTTCTCAGGCCGTCGCCAGCAGACGCCAGGCCGCGGCGGGCAGCCTCCCGGGCCCTCCCCACGCGCTGCCGTCTCTCCCGCAGCCTCGCGCTCTCCAGCTTGAACAAGCACACCGAGGCTGTGGCCTACTACAAGAAGGCCTTGGAGCTGGATCCTGACAACGAGACCTACAAGTCGAACCTCAAGATAGCCGAGCTGAAGTTGAGGGAGACGCCGAGTCCCGTGAGCGGCCCCGGGAAGGGAGCGGGTGGGAGCCGAGAGGTGTGGGCCGGCTTCCGGGCTTAGGACAGACGAGGACCCCATCGGAGTCCGGGGCAGTCGGGCTGGGGGTGTGGGCCGTGGACTGGTGGGGGATTATTCTCTGGGAACTTCTCGCCCCGAGGGCCCTCCAGGCTCTGCGGGGGCCCAAGATGTCCGAGCCTCACGCGGTACTTTTCCCAAGCAATCAACCCCGGGACACGTGCCTCGGACGTGGTGGTGTCTGGCCGTGAGGCCCAGCTGCTGGGTCAGAGGACATCTGAGCCGAGGCCTCTCGGGATCCCAGCCGCCCCCCCAGGGGATCGTCCGTCTCCGATCGGGGGCTGGTGTCGTGGTCCTGTGATCACTCACCAGGGCTCTTCTCGTCCCCACAGACAGGAGGCGTCGGCAGCTTTGACATCGCTGGCCTGCTCAACAACCCCAGCTTCATGAGCATGGTAACCTGCACTCCCGCCTCCCCTGGGGCCTGGGCCCGCGCCTGTGTCCACTTGTGTACGCCTGCCTTGGGCCAGGGCTGCCCCCGCTGGGGCGGTGACCGGGGTGCTGTGGGCAGAGCAGCATCCCAGCCCCACCCCCTCGCGCTGGGAGCAGCCCCCGTGTGGCGGCCACAGATGGCCCCGGACAGCACCCCGTGTCCCAGGGGCAGCACCACCCCCTAAGGAGACCCCGACTTAAGGCTGGAAGCACTAATTCTGTGCGGGGCTGGTCCCCACACGGGCGTGTCCACGGTGGGGCTCCCTCACCGCGCCTCAGGGCCCAGGGTCTCCACTAGAGAGAGATCCCCGCGGGGCAACCAGGGGCTGCGGCCGCCTCCATCGGTGGGGGCGGCACCTTGTCCGCAGGCCGGCCGGGCACCGCCGGGGGCTGGCGCAGTGTGCACGAGCCCACCGCGGGGCAGGAGGACTCAGTCTGGCCGTGGCCACGGCTCTTGATCTCCTGAACCCGGAGTCGGCGACCAGCCGGGTTCTGGAGTCATGTTGGGGCACGACTGCCGCCGTCCGTCGGTGGCGACCCGGGTGGGTGGTCGGGGCAGAGCCTGGGCCACAGAGCCGAGAACCTCAGCTCCAGCCCGTCGTGGAGGTGAGCCACGCCGGGCAGGCCGCTCCTAAAATGGGTCCTAGAGAGGGACAAGGTCCGAGCAGGATCAAAGCGGTGAACCGTGGGCGGGCGGATGTCGGGAGGGCGTCGAGCGGGCCCCGCGAGCATGCTGTGTGCTGGCGCGCGCCGCGTCTGACGACGTGTTCTTTCCTCAGGCGTCCAACCTAATGAACAACCCGCAGGTCCAGCAGCTGTAAGTGACCGCCGTCTTCCTTGGGGTCTGGGGTCACATTTATTTTTTATTGCGACAGGATGCGCGTAACAGAGTTTGGCCATTTTAGCCATTTTAGGGTTTACAGTACAGCGGCGTTAAGTACGTTCACCTGTGCAACCGTCACCATTTCATGCCAGAACATTCCATCACCCCATAAAGAGTCCCTGTCCCCATTAGAGGCACCGTCCTACCTCCCCAGCCCCCGGTCCCCGTGAACGAGCCCCCTTCCCGTCCGTGGAGGAGCCTGGTCTGGGCGTGTCACATGTGTGGACTCCCACCCCGTGTGGCCGTCTGCATCTGGTTCTCTCCCTGCGTGTCGGGAGCTGTTCTGGGTCCACACCCAGGAGCAGGATGGCCGGGTACGCGGTGATTCTGTTTTACTTACTGAAGAACTGCCGAACTGCCAGGCTGTGGTCAAACCTTAAAGCCCAGCTTCTCTGCAGCACCGCTGCTGTCGGGGCAGGGCACCCTCTGGACATCCGGGGCACCGTGGGGGCAGCCCAGCATCCCCAGACGTGGCCCCGTGGCCCCTGGTTGAAGACCCCTGTTTCTAAGCCGAAAACAAAGGCTGTTCTTGAGTGAGCTGGTGGAGTTCACGTTAGCCGCCATCAGAGAGGGGTGGGCCGGCCTGGCGCTGGGCCCCCGGGGGCTGCTGGCCAGTAACACAGCTGCTCGCAGGTGGCGGGGCAGGGCCCGGCGGGAGTGGGCCGGCCAGGCTGGCCGTCTTATCGTGGGCTCCCCCTGCAGCATGTCCGGCATGATTTCGGGCGGCCACAACCCGCTGGGGACTCCCGGCACCAGCCCCTCACAGAACGACCTGGCCAGTCTCATCCAGGCGTGAGTAGACCTGCTTCGTGGGGCCCGAGGTGGGGTGGGGGAGTGGGCGGGGCTCCACCCACGAGCATAAGAACCAAGGTGCTGTGTCCCTGAGCTCGCTCTCGGGCCCCGTGTCCTCCAGTGAGTAGTCCTACTACCTGTGAGGGCACACGCCTGGGACGTGGCCAGAAGGGTGCCCTGAGCTTCTGGGTAAGCCTGGGCCCGGCCCTCCCGCAGCGGCCAGCAGTTCGCCCAGCAGATGCAGCAGCAGAACCCAGAGTTGATAGAACAGCTCCGGAGTCAGATCCGGAGTCGGACCCCCAGTGCCAGCAACGACGACCAGCAGGAGTGACCGCCCACGTGAGTCCCCGTGGGCCACGGAGCGGGGAAAACCCCTTTTTGACAGCCCTGGGTCCATGAGGTGGGGAGGGTCTCCGTGGTGGGGGTGTCTGGGATCCTCAGGTCCCTTTCCAGGTGTTTTCCACTCACATCCTGTTCCTTCCCAGCGAGAGTCTGTGGGTGGGCCGGTCACTCAGGTGGGTCTTGTGCAGACGAGGGCTGCCAGGGCTCCGTGTCACAGCAGCGGCCAGAGCGCCGGCAGGCCGCAGTTGTGTGGGAAGCCCCGGGGCAGCCGCGGCCATGCCAGCCAGCTCCCTGGGAGGGCGGCGGACAGCCCCGCCCTGCCCGGCACTGCCCGGGGCTCACCTGGGTGTGTGTGTGTTTGCTGGAAGCAGCTGTTACGGCAGGATTGCTAGAAAACAGACTGGGGGGTCCCTGTGGCCATGGCTGGCTCGGGGCCACCCCCCTCCCCGGGGCTGCTAGACTCCCCCTGTGCCCAGGAGACCTCGTCGCTGACTGGGATTTTCTGTTAAAAATTGCAAAGGACGGGGCACCTGGCAGGCTGAGTCTGTGGAGGTGCAGTTCTTGATCTTGGGGTCATGAGTTCGAGCCCGCGCTGGTGTACAGGTTACTAAAAAATAAAAAGTTGAAGAGGTTATAAATGCCAAAACCATCGAGCAGCCAGGAAAGTAACTCCGACCTCCCCACCGGCAGCATCGAACGTTAATTATTTGAGCTCGTGTTTCTTCCTTTTTCTCCCCCAAAGCATTCTTAAAGAGGGAAAAAAAACCTAGGTGGGATCCGTTTTGCATTTGTTCTACATCGTGACTTGACCTGCAAAACGCCTTTGCCAGCGTTCCCGCGTTCTCAGCCGCAGAGCCTGCAGGGATGTCCTGTCTGCGCTGACTCGCGGCCCTCCTGTCTCCTCCCCCAGCCCTCCCGGTGCCGCCAGCTCCTTCCCACCGACCCGAGGCCGTCTCGCATTTTCCGTCTTCTCCCCTTGGACCACCCGAGAGAGAAAAAGAAACCGAAACCGGACCTGCATGTTAAGATGGATTTTTGTTACTCCCTCCGCCGTCCCCTCCCTGTTTGTAGTCTCCCGCGGCCCCTAGACCCTTCTCGAAACAGAGCCAGCAAGCTGTGAACGCAGACCAGCACTGATCTCTCCCAGGCCCCTGAAAACTCCGTCGTGGAAGTGTCTTCCAGACCGCCCCGGGCTGGGGGCGCCCTCGAGCCGCTCTCCAGGAAGCTGCCCGTGTTGTGTGGAGCCGCGTCGGGGACACCCATGGCTCCCAGAGCTGCTTTCTGCGGCCCGGGGTCGGTCTGCAGAGGAGACGTGAGAAGCCAATTCTGAGTCGACCTTGGCCTCCCCAGCCGCGCCCTGCTCGAATGCGCTCACTGCCAGCCGTGGTCTGGGCGCCAGTGGCCGCCCTGCCCCTCAGACCGTGGGTTCTCGTTTGAGGAGCTCTTCAGACGCATTTTCCTAAAAGATGATTTCTGTGACCTTGCACCCCTGTTGGGAGCGGTGGTGGGACCGTCCTGGGGTGCACGGCACCAGGTACTGGGACTTGGCTTCCAGTCAAGCATTTGGATGGACACGTGTCTCATCTCTGATCCTCTTGTCCCAGGACTCCTGACCGACTGACCCCAAGCCCGTCCCCAGCTGAGTGTCCAGCCCACTGCCCTTCTGTCCATAGACGATCCTGCCAGCAGGCATGTCGGGTCCCTGGCAGGCTTTCCTGTCCTGTTCAGGGCTGGGGGGCCAGCAGGGGTCCCTGGTGCCCCCCATACCCGCCTCGGCCTGACATCGGCAGACAGCCGTCCGAGCTGCTCCCAGCGGGGCAGGAGTGCCAGCCATGGCCGGACAGCCCGCCTGGGACACGGGGCCACTGCGGATGTGCCCACGGCTTCCACTCGGGCAGGATGGGGGGAGGGCAGGTCTGCGGGCACCAGCGTTGGCATCTGGATTGTGTGAGGTTCCCCCATGGTCCGGGCCGTCTGCAGGGTAGACCCAGTACGTGTGTGTTGTAGGTAACTAGTGGGAAGACGGGCCACTGCCAGCCACCCGTGGTCCCACGTCTGGCGAGATTGTCCTAACTTGAGTGCTAGCCACGG
Source organism: Neogale vison (assembly GCF_020171115.1). Taxonomy (NCBI): domain Eukaryota; kingdom Metazoa; phylum Chordata; class Mammalia; order Carnivora; family Mustelidae; genus Neogale; species Neogale vison. The sequence continues at coordinate 222,804,319 of NC_058096.1, forward strand.
TGACAAAAAACGTGTGGGGAATAAACAGGCATCACGACCTCTGTTCCACTCTGCCGTGACCTTTCGCGCCACCCCTGCCCTCCTGCCCCAAGCTCCCAGAAACCCCCAGCCTCGAGTGCCCGCCTCAGGCCCACACCAGGGGTCAGTCGTGTCGACGGCTGACTTCCTGTGCCGGGTCACGGATGATTCCAGAAACAGCAGATCCCGCGCGGCTCCTGTATTGTCTCTGCTGCGCCTTCGCTTCCTAACTCGCGTGCTCCGGGGGCCAGCCCGGACCCCCGGCATCGCGGGCAGAGCCATGAGGGCACCTCACTCTCCCCGGGATAACCCCCGGGGCCCCTCTTTGTACCTGTCGTGCGTGAGCGGGGTGGTCACCTGCAGTCCGGGAAACAAGCTTCCCAGGGTTGGGGCTGTCCCAGGGACGGGGGAGCCAGGTCCTGATGCTGGGGACGTCTGGCCGTCACAAACTACGGCCGTCAGGATCAGGTACTCCTGGCGTCCGGTAGGTGGGGGTTAGGGGACGCGGCTCAGTCCCTGCAAGGCCAGTCTCCATTCTCCAGAGTCCACCCAGCCCACCCCCCCCCCACCCCCTTCCCGTCTGCTCTGCACTCAGCATGTGCTGCCCACAGGATGCTGACGGCCTGTTGGGAGAGCGCACTGGGGGGGCACGGGGGCGTGAGCCCTGTGTTCCAGAAACTTCTACAGGTGCGTTCTAGGTCTCCCCAGATCCTCTCACTCCATCCGGTGTGTCCGTCACTGAGCAGCCCTGCCGAGCCGCTGCCCCACACCCAGCCTAAGTGTTCAGGAAAGACCCAGAAACTTCCTGTTGGAACCCCTGCCAGAGTGGGAGGGGGAGAAAAGGAGCAGCTGTCAACATGTCCTCCGAGAAGCTGGCGGCTGCTCCGTGTGACTTGACGAGACGTGTGTCACGGGTAATGAGTGCTCGATCCCACACGAGGTAGAAATAGGGTCTTTCTGAATATTCCTGTCAGAGGCACGTTAAGAGGAAGAGCAGCAATTAAACACGGAGGTAGCAGGAGTCGTGACTTGGAGAACGCTTGCGGGAGGAGGCTGAGCCTTGAAAGGCAGCTGCTGTCACCGTAGATGGAACCCACGGCCCCCACACCCCGTGCATGGCCGTGCGTGGTGACCAGGCCCTGGACCGCGAGCCCCACCCGGATTAAGTCCCAGGATGCTGAGGAAGAAAGCAAGCAAGGGGTGTCCCCGGCTGTCAGTTATGCCCAAGGGGCCTGGGCTGTGTCCAGGGGCCATTGGGGGTTGTCACAGCCAGAGGGACTCCTGGCATCAGGAAGCTGGGGCCGGGGAGCTGCTCAGCCCCCCGCAGCGCCCACCCCACGGTGTTGCCGGCACCCGGTGGGCCCTAGAGAGGTGTCCCATACGGACACCCCGACCCGCTCTGCCACAAGCAGGAACGATCTCGCCCGCTCCCGGCAGCAGAGACTTTGCCCCAGGCTGGGTAACTTGAAAACCCCACACCGCGGGGGCTTTCCCAGCGCGCCCCTCCACCCCCACCCCTCCATACGGAAAACCGGCTCTTTCCAAGGGGCCCTCCTCTGGGAGGCGCTGGGACCAGCAGGTGGCGCAGCCGTGCCCCGGCCTCCCGGACGCGTGGGTCCTCGGCATCAGGACCAGAAAGAACAAAACCGCCTGGTCTCGTCCCAGGGGTCAGGCCTGTGCTTTTAGAGCTGGCTGTCCTCCCAGAACTCTAAGTCTCAGGCAAGGATGTCGGGCTCCGCGCCACACCGACGGGGCCACCAGCCTGGGGTCGGAGAATGGGAGCCCCTTCTGGGGTGACAGCCACGATTCTGCTCCGCGCTCGGCTGCTGGAAGCTCCTGTAGACTTGGGGCGGGGGGAGCTGCGTTCTTCCCTCTCTCCTTACCACGCTTCTTACACTCTTCATCAAAGCGTAAATTCACACGCGTAAGTGCACAGAGCGCGAGCAGGGGCGGGGTGAGGGTCCGCAAAGGCAGCACCATCGTTGGCGCCTGGACCAAGAGCCGAGCCCGCCCTGCAACCCTCATCGTGTGTGCCCGCCCCCATTGCCGCCTTCAAGGGGAACACTCCCCCAGTGATTAGTGCCATGGGGCGGTTGTGCCTGGTTTTGATATAGATAAAATGGAATCTAAGGTGGGGGAAGGTAAAATTACAAAAATCATAGAAGAGAATTTAGAATATGATTCTAGGTAGGCAGATTTTCTTAAAAAGCCCAGCACTGTGATAATCTTACGCGTCCACTTGGCCAGGCCACAGTACCCAGGTACTTGGTCAAACGCTAGTCTGAATGTTGCTGGGAAGGTATTTTTTTAGACGAGAGCAACATTTAAACGAGCTGGTCTGGAGTAGAACGTGAGTCCTCCGGGTGCGGGTGGGCCTCACCTAACCACCTGAAGGCATTCAGAGGAAAGACAGGTCCCTAGAGGAAATTCTCAAGGGAATTCAGCCTCTACATGGCCTTAGGACTCAAGCTACAGTGTCAACTCTCCCTTGGGTCTCCAGCCTGGCTGAATGGATGAGGCCATTTGCAATACATATTTATATATTATATATATAATATTTATTTATTATATATATTATATATTATGTATAAATATATAATATATTTATTTATTTATTTCACAAAAATATACTCCTACAAATCCATGAGAAAAATACGACCCGGGGCACCTGGGAGGCTTGGTGGGTCAAGCCTCTGCCTTCGGCTCAGGTCAGGATCTCAGGGTCCTGGGATCGAGCCCCACATCCGGCTCTCTGCTCCCAGGGAGCCTGCTTCCTCCCTCTCTCTCTGCCTGCCTCTCTGCCTATTTGTGATCTCTTTCTCTCTCATCAAATAAACTTTAATTTTTTTTAAGTTTTTATTTATTCATTTAACAAAGGGAGAGTCCAAAGCAGGGAGAGCAGCAGGCAGAGTGGAAGGGAGACGCAGGCTCTCTGCTGAGGCAGGAGCCAGATGTGGGACTTGATCCCAGGACCCTAGGATCACGACCTGAGCCAAAGGCAGCTGCTTAACAAACTGAGCCACCCAGTGAGCCACCCTCTCCTCAAATAAATTTTTTAAAAGGATTTTATTTATTTCTTTGACAGACAGAGATCACAAGTAGGCAGAGAGGCAGGCAGAGAGAGAGGAGGAAGCAGGCTCCCTGCTGAGCAGAGAGCCCAATGCGGGGCTCGATCCCAGGACCCTGGAATCATGACCTGAGCCGAAGGCAGAGGCTTTAACCCACTGAGCCACCCAGGCGCCCCAACTCAAATAAATTTTTAAAATATTTTTTAAAAATAGGACCCAATTTTTTAAAGAACTTTTTAAAAAACATTTTATTTATTCATTTGACAGAGCAGGAGTAAGGTGAGTGGCAGGCAGAGGGAGAGGAGGAAGCAGGCTCCCCACTGAGCAGGGAGCCCAATGTGGGGCTCGATCCCAGGACCCTGGGATCATGACCCCAGCAGAAGGCAGAGGCTTAAGTTGCTTAACAGACTGGGCCACCCAGGCGCCTGAACCAAATTTTTTAAATGGGCAAAACAGGCCTTCCAAAAAACCAGGATATGCAGTTAGCCAGTCATCAATGTCATTAGATATCTGAGGAACATGATTAAAACCATAATGTAGGGCGCCTGGGTGGCTCAGTGGGTTAAGCCGCTGCCTTCGGCTCAGGTCATGATCTCAGGGTCCTGGGATCGAGTCCCGCATCGGGCTCTCTGCTCAGCAGGGAGCCTGCTTCCTCTTCTTTCTCTCTCTGCCTGCCTCTCTGCCTACTTGTGATCTCTCCCTGTCAAATAAATCTTTTTTTAAAAAAATAAAATAAAATAAAACCATGATGTAAGGCAAATAGAGCAGAACGGTTAGAATGAACAAAGCAAGTGCTGTCATCACAGAGATGCATCAGGAGCACCCCAGTGCGGGGGTGTGCCAGGAGGACCCCAGGGCCAGCAAACAGTCGTCCCCACGGCCGCATGGGTGGCAGGGGTGGGAGATTCCAGAGCCCTCTCCCAGGGTGTTCCACAGGACACACTTATTTCCAACAAACAAGACAGGACCATGCACATGTGGTGTGGTCTCCGGGGACGGGCAGAGACCCAGTGCCCGGGTTCTCTGTGGGGGTTGGTCTCGCGGGCTCCTCTGCCCAGCTTGGGCCGGGAACCTCGACTCGACTCGGGGAGGGGAGCAGGTGCTCAGCCCAAGCCTCACGTCCACACGGATGGTTCAGGGACCCGAGCCCCCCAGCAGCGAGTCTGGCCGGAGCCCACAGTCCAGTCCCAAACGCCGTGGAGGGCCAGCCTCGCGAGCCGGCCTTAGACTGCTGTTTTAACTCTTCTTCTGCACCAAAGGGGGAAAACCAGCTCCATTAAGTCCTAAAACCAAGGGTTTGCATCCCCTGGGACCCCGACTACAATACCCGCTGTGGACGTGCGCCCAACAGCAACACGTAAGAACGACCACCCAGAGGCAGAGGCGTGTTCAGAGCAGACCTAAGCAAGAGCCAACACCAGAAAGTACCAAATGAACCACTGTGCCAAAGGCTAGGTGCTCAGGAGTCAGGGCGCGAAGCAGCAGGAGGGAACCCGCAGGGGAGCAGGTCATGGTCACTCTTGACTGTGAGGGTGGTTTCACAGGTATGTTACACATACGTCAAAACTCACCAAGTTGCACACTTTAATATGTATCATTCCTTGTATTATGTCAATTAGCCTCAATAAAGCTGTTAAAATGGTTTTACTTCCAATTTCTGTGATGTTTGTTCCCCTGTATATGTGTTCTCCTGTGGATAACTTATTCATCCCCCTTCCCATTCTTGTTCTAGCACGTTTGTTCTCTATCACGTGCCCTGTCTTCTCTTGTCAGCATTTCCTTCTGCTCCATCTTGTTTCTTTTTTTTTTTTTAAGATTTTATTTATTTATTTGACAGAGACACAGTGAGAGTGGGAACACAAGCAGGGGGAGCAGGAGAGGGAGACGTGGGTTCCCCGGTGAGCAGGGAGCCCGATGTGGGGCTCGATCCCAGGACTCTGGGACCATGACATGAGCCAAAGGCAGACACCCAACAACTGAGCCACCCAGGCGCCCCCCGTTTCTTGTTTCCTAAACCCATTCATAGTGTCTTCCACTAGAGGATATTTTTGAAGTAGACAATGCAGTCAGATGTGTCCGTTTTTTCCCTATGGTGCCCTGAAGATACCTGCTCGTACACAGGTCCTAGAGCCTAGGAAGTGTTCAAAAATGCGTGCTTCTCCGAGCAGCCTCATTCTCTAGACAACTATGGATAAATACTGCACATCACGAATTCTTCTGTAGGAAGGTGTCACCCTGCGGGCTTTTACCTGGTGTGCACTTATTATAAACCATCTTTTTTTGTTGTTGTGAATTATGGAAGCCAGGAAAAGACTCTCTATAATAACAAAGTGTCTAATAAGAACGAAGAGGCACCCCATATTGTGTGCCTACGATGAGGAAGGCAGAAATCAGCATTAAACATTAAGAACTCACAGACAGGTCACACTTAACCTCTGCAAAGCCCCGCTCGGTCTACCAGCACCTCCGATACCTGCACCTCCTCCAGTCCCTCCTGTTTTAGCGAACAATGCCAGAATCCACCTAACTGCTCAAACCCGAGAACTAGAAGTTACCCTGACCCCTCCTACTCCTGCAACCTGCCCAGGAGAACCAGCGCCGCGTCCTCTCAATCCTGGTTCCGCCGACTCCCTGCCAGAGCCCTTATCTAAACTAGTGTCTGGCCTCGCCCAGATGACTCTTCACTGGTCTCCTGCTTCCACTCCTGCTTCCCCCACAATTCAGTCTCTACACAGACGTCAGAGTCACCGTAAGAGATAAATCGGATCACAGGCTTCCCCTGCTTAACCCCCTTCAGTGAATCTCGCTGCCCTCACGGTAACACGCAAACTCCTGAACGTGGCCCGTGGGACTGTCCCGCATCTCTCCCCTCCCTGTCGCTTGCTAACATTCAGCCAGCCCAGCCTTCCAGTTCCTCCGGCGTGGCGGGTTCTTTTCCATCGTTACGTCAGCTGTGCTCTGCTGCTCCTACTTCTCCCTCGCTTCCTGGCTGGGCTCACACAAATCTCTCTTCCTCTTCAGAGCTTTTCGTACAGTCTGGGTCTTCAGCCGCAGGGTCTCTCAAAATGTACAGTCGAGGTGTCCCCTGGGCAGCAGCCATCTGATGGCATGCCCAGGCCGCGACCCCTTCCAAGACCACCCATGTTGTCGTCGGCAGGATTCCACTCCCCAAAGGGTCTCGGGCGGGAGGTCTTAGTCCCTTGCGGACTACTGGCTGGAGGTCATCCCCAGTTCCTTAGCGCGTGGGCCTCTCCAACATCTCAGCTTCCTTCTTCAAGGCAGGCAGGAGAGGTGGTAGGAAGACAGAAGTCAGTCTTTTGTTTGTTTTTTTACTCCATTAGTAATTTTTTTTAAAAATTGTGGTGAGACGGGGCACCTGGGTGGCTCAGTGGGTTAAAGCCTCTGCCTTCGGCTCAGGTCATGATCCCAGGGTCCTGGGATCGAGCCCCGCATCGGGCTCTCCGCTCGGTGGGAAGCCTGCTTCCTCCTCTCTCTCTGCCTGTCTCTCTCTGCCTACTTGTGATCTCTGTCTGTCAAATAAATAAAATCTTAAAAAAAATGTGGTGAGATATACATAAAGTTGAACTTACCATTTTAACAACTTCAAGTGCACGGCTCAGCGGCATGAAGCACAGTCACCCTGTCCAGCAGCCACCTCGACCCTCTGTTTGTGGCACTTCCCATCTCCCCCCACACGGAAACTCTGTCCCCACGAAGCACAGACTCTTCATCCCCACCCCAGCCCCGGCTCCCACCCTTTCCTCTCTGTGTGGGCAGGACTCCTCTGGGGCTCTCCTGGGAGTGGGGTCCTGCGGGACGGGTCCTTCTGGGTCTGGCTTCTCTCGCTGAACCCTGTGTCCCCGGGGTCCCTCCACATCACAGTATTCCCTACCTCATTCCTCACAGCTCTCTCCACAACTGGGCCATAGTAGGCTGTCAATAAGATTTTAGTTAACAAATGAATACATTCTTTTCATAACTCTGGTTGCTTTTAGAGGACACGGAACAAATTTTTTTTTAAGATTTTATCTATCCATTTGAGAGAGAGAGCATTCGTGAGCAGGAGGGAGAGGCAGAGGGAGAGGGAGAAGGAGAAGGAGACCCCCACTAAGCAGGGAGCCTGATGTGTTACTCAGTCCCAGGACCCGGGATCATAACCTTAGCCGAAGGTGACTGACTGAGTCACCCAGGTACCGCTAGCTTTTTTTTTTTTTTAAGATTTTATTTATTTATTTGACAGAGATCACAGTAGACAGAGAGGCAGGCAGAGAAGAGGAGGAATCAGGCCTCCTTGCTGAGCAGAGAGGCCGATGCGGGGCTCAATCCCAGGACTCTGGGATCATGACCCGAGCCAAAGGCAGAGGCTTTAACCCACTGAGACACCCATGTGCACTTTTTTTTTTTAATGGTACCTTCTCTTGTCTAAATAGCATCAACGGTTTTCAGCCTTCGTCCTCCTTGACGCCTTGGCTGCGTTAACACAGTTACCAGCTGGTGCGTGCAACACGGCGGATCTGTCACATCTCGGATCAAAACTCTGCGATTGCTCCTTATTTCCCTCCAAAGCCTTTTGCCACCTACCTCCTCTTCTCTCCAGCCGCACCTCCCGGGGTCCCTGCCTTGGCCACACGGACTCGCTGGCACACACCTGCCCCGGCCCGGACGCTCCGTCCCTTGCATGTGGAAGGTCTGGCCTCCACGTGCCCACCGGACCGACTTGTCCCCGTCCGTCTTCGCTCGCACCCCTCCGTCTCGACGAGGCCTGTCGGAGCACTTCCTTAAAGCGGCAGCCCACACGCAGCACCTCCGGTAGCCCTTGTGGGTCCCGCGATCCCAGAGCCCGGGGTCGGACCCCGCTCGGTGTCCTTCTCTCCTGCGGCTGGTCCGACCGTGTGAGCCCCGGAAGGGCGGAAAGGGAGCTCTTTACTGGCTCGCACAGGAGCGACACACCGTAGGCAGGGGTGCTGAGCAGATGAATCTGCGACTTAAGCTGGCGGGGACGCCCTGGAGGGACCGTCTCCCGGGGGAACGGTCTCGCGACGCCGGCCAAGCCTCCCAGCGGACGGCATTCAGCACCAGGCGCTCCTGGACAGCTCTGGGGGCCAAGTGCTCTCGGAACCTTTCCCCCACGGTCTAAGTTTCCTACCGGAGCCACCTGCTGGCCGTACCTACCGCTCAGCAAGAGGAAACTACTTTCCCGTGCCGGTAGGAGGGGTGGGGTCTCAGGATGAGTGGCGGCCGCAGCAGCCAATGGCACGGCGCGCTAGGCCCGTGTCGCTCGGGGTAGCCAATGGACAGGGGCGTGGGCAGCCGCGCGCGGAGCCGGGGAGGAACAGGACCGTGGCTGTGGGGTCGAGACCGCGCGGCGGTTGAGCGGCGGCGGCGGCGGCGGGCGGGCGAGGGCCCGGCGGAGGTGCGTGCGGGCGGGGCCCGGGGCTGGGCGCCGGGGCGGGGCGGTTGGTCCGGCGGGCTCGGCCGCCCGTTCCCGAGGCCCGGCGCCGGCTCCCGGCTCGGTCTGCGCTGACCGGGCTCCGGGCCCCCGGCCGAGCGCGAGGCTCCCTCTCGGGCGGGGCCCGCTGGGCGCCGCGGTCCGCGGGCGTCGCGTGCCCCGGTGCACCCAGGAGGCGCCCACTAGGTGCGGGGCGAGGAGCGAGCGCGCGCGCGCGGCCCGGTGTGGAGAGCGCGCCGGCCGCCGCCGCCGCACGGGCCGGGCTTCGGGGCACCGGCGGGTGTTGGCGGCGGCAGCGGCGCGCCCGGCCGGGGCAGGACGGACGTCCGTGCCCCGCGGAGCTCGCGGCCTCGAGCGCGGCGCTCGCTGGCGCGGGGGCGCGGAGTTCGGGGCTTTCCCGGCGCGCGAGTGACGCGGGAGCCCGTGCCAGGCCGGAGGCGGGAGGCGCCCGCGCGGGGACCTGAAGACCCCGCCGAGTGGGGCGTGGGGGCGAGAGCCGGGTCCGGGGACGCAGGACGGCGGAGCCGCCCGGGGCCCTCCCGCAGCGGAGCGGTGTCCAGGGTGAAATCCGCCCCGCCGCGGCTGCCTGAGGGGCACCGGCTTCAGCGCACCCGTGGGCCTGCAGCGTCCCTGGGCCTCTGCTCCGCCCAGGCCGCCTGGTGGGTACGAGGCCTACGGCTTAGGACAGAGGTCGGGGGAGGCCCTTCAAGGGGTCCTGGAGGCAGTGACCCCAAAAGACAAGACCTCATCAGGAGGTCGGGGGAAGGAGTATTCCAGGCCACGAAAACAACCTGTGCAAAGGCCCTGAGGCAGGAACGGGCTGGACATACTCCAGGACCGCAGAGGCTGGGGTCGGGGTGGGGCGAAGCAGGGGCTGGCGGTGCAGAGCCTTCTACACAGGCCGTGGAAGGGCAGTGGGGAACCAGTGGGGCGGCACCACCCAGTAGAACATTCCGCAACAGTGGAAGGGCTCTCTGTCCATGCCGGCCGGTGCGGTCCTCCTACACCTGTGTGGCCGCTGGGCACTTGAGGTGTGACCGAGAAGCTGGATTTTGCCTTTAGTGTAATTGTAGTTGATTTAAGCAGACACGCAGGGCTCGTGACTGCGTACCGGACAGCACGGCCGTGGGGAATGTTCCGCAGGAGGCCGCGAGCTGGGCCAGGCTGGACCGAATGAAGTGTGGGGGCAGGGGCGGTGATGGGCTTGGTCGCTAGAGCTGCTTGGATAATCCAACAGCTGACGTGGTTGCCCTTGGCGTTTACAGTGGCTGGACGGAGGCATGAGCCCGCGGCTACGTGGTGGGGCCCGGTAGCACGCCGTTGGACGGGAGTGCGCGCCCACACATGGTGTGGCCCCGCGGTCACCAGAACAGCCCGGGCCGCCAGCATGACGAAGCTGTTGGTGGCCAAAATCCTCTGCATGGTGGGCGTGTTCTTGTTCATGCTGCTGGGCTCCCTGCTCCCCGTGAAGATCATCCAGACGGATTTTGAGAAGGCCCATCGCTCCAAAAAGATCCTCTCGCTCTGCAACACCTTTGGAGGTGGGGTCTTTCTGGCCACGTGCTTCAATGCTCTCCTGCCGGCCGTGAGGGAGAAGGTAAGGGCTCCCTGGGGGCCACCACAGCCCATGGCACCTTATGACCCAGGGTCTCTGATGCGTTTTCAGTGAGGCTGCCGAGCTTGGCCATAGCCGTGACCGTGCAGGAGCGACCGGAAATGGATTTGCTGTGTGACCGCTAGTCAGTTGCTTCCCTTCCCTGGGCCTTACCTGGCAGACAGGGGCTGGAACGAGACCTGGGCTTCCCGGCTGGGTAGCCCCTATCTTGCCCTGTAGCTGCCAGTCCGGGCCTCTCCTCCGGCAGCTGCTGCGGCTTAACCAGCAATAACAAATTTCGCAGCTTAATGCGCACATGTTGGTTACGCTGCGGTTTCTCTGGGTCGGGGCTGGACAGGGCTTGGCTGGGCCCCCGCTCCACACCCCCGCCAGGCGACATTCCAGGTCTCCAGGGGCAGGGGTTGCATCTCAGGGTCCAAGCTCACGTGGTGGTGGGCAAAGTCAGTTCCTTCCCTCTCGTCAGATGGGGGCCTTGTTTCTCCGTGGCTGAGGGCTGCCCTCAGCCCCTTCCAGGTGGGCCCCCCGACATAGCCACTGGCGCCATCAGCAGGTGCCTGCACTTCTGACATGTTTCTGTTGTTTCCGCTGCCCACCTTGCGTTCCTTCACGACCCAGCGTGGGAGCTCACGCAGTCGGCATCCCTGGGGGTGAGATCTCAGAGTCCTCCCTCAGGCCGTCTGCACCCCAGGGCCACGTCCAGCCCTACTGCCCCGACCCCTTTGCTGCATCCTCGCCCCGTCACCACACTCCTGCCTCGGGCTGTGGCTGCTGCGATGGCCTTGCTCCTCCCCAGCCCCTCCAGTGCATGTGGCCTCCTATGGTCCTCCCCAAACCCCTCCAGGCTGCACCGCTGCCCACACCTGAGCCTGGGTGGTTCTGCCCCCTGCCCCCCGGCGCCCGGCCAGGCTCAGCTACAGCTGCTGGCTTGGTCACCCTGCAGATGGCAGCATCAAAAGCTGTGGCCTCTGCGTGTCTGCCTTGTCTCTCTCGATCTGGTGATCTGATCTGACTGTTCCTCCAGGGGCGGGGCCGTTAGTGTTTCTCGGGGTGGGGGGGTTCCCGGGCAGAGCACCGGCAGGCCTCCCGGAGATGCCTAGCAAATGAAGTGCTCTGTCTACAAAACACAGCCTTCTGCAGCCGGGGTTCCCATGTGGGGGTGACTGTGCCCCAAAACCCAGGACCCAAAGCAGGGGTGACTGTGCCCCGAAACCCAGGACCCAAAGCGGGGGTGACTGTGCCCCGAAACCCAGGCTGTGAGTACGCTGGAGGAGCCGTCCAGACTGCTGCCGGCCAGTTCTGCAGCCCCTGGGGGTGTGCACGCACCGTTAGGAGTGCAGGGAAAATGAGCCCAGCCCAGAGGAGCCCACCTACCGCCTGGCCGGACGGCACAGCGCTGTGCCGGACCGAGCGGCAGCCCCTCGCCTTGCCTGTCTGGTTGAGCTTCAGTGAAGTAAATGAGACATGAGTCTACATGCCGGTCCTGGGCCACGTGGCCGTGTGTAAGGTCCCCCTGGGCCACATGTGGCCGGGGGCTTCGGTATCAGATTGCACTTCTGGACAGCACTGGCTGGCAGGGTCTCCCTGGCTGGGGGCATGCGCGAAGTCGTCTTCACGCAGGAAGACCTGGGAAGCAGCCCGCCCGCTGTCCTGTGGCAGCAGACCCCACACAGGCCTCAGGGCTGCAGAGGCTGGGCAATGGCACAGTGAAGCAGAGTGTGTCCTGCGCCATCTCCCTGCTTCTGGAGGGTTCTTGGCAATCCGTGGCGTCCCTTGACTTACAGGTACATGACCTCAGTCTCTGCCTCTGGGTCAGCTGCCCGCCTCCCGAGTGTCTCTCTGTGTCCCCTCCTTTTTGTCTCATAAGGACACCGTTACTGGGGTAAGAGCCCATCCTAAGTCAGGATGCTCTGTCTCGTCTCCAGACCCTTAGCTTAGGTAGGATTTCCCCGGGGGCCGCCACAGCAAAACACCTCAGACGTTTGCCGTCTGTCCCTGTGGAGGCCACAGGTCCGGGAGGCAGGTGCTAGCAGGCCTGGGTTCCCCTGAGGCCTGTCTCCTTGCCGCCTCTTCACGTGCTGCTCCCTGCGAGGACTCCGGTCCTAGTGGGCCACGGACCACCCTAGTGGCCGCAGTCCACTGACTCGCCTTTTCAAGGACCCTCCCTCTAAGGAGGGTTGGTTCTGCAGTTCCAGACGTTCAGACCTTGGAATATAGGACTGTTTGGTGAGGACCCAGTTCAGCCCGTTGCACTTTCATTACGTCTGCGGAGACCTCTCTTCCATCAGGTCACATTGTGAGCTTCCGAGTGGGCGGGCCTTTAGGGACCGCACTTCAGCCCGATACAGCGTGATTCATCATATTTGGCTGATTTAACCCCCAAGTGCCCTCTGTAATGGAGTTTTTGGTGTTTTTTTTTCCCGAACCCAACAAGGGTGAGCCCACCTGCTCCTATTTTTTTAGCTTCCTGTGTGAAGTGCACATTTCTGTGCTGTGCTAAGTGAACAGTGGTAGCTCCCACACCCTGTTGCGTTGGCGGCCAGACGCCAGGCCGCCCGCTCTGAACCCCCTCTCCCTCCGTCCCCCTTCTTGTGTATCTTCCGCTCCAGCTGCAGAAAGTCCTGAGTCTCGGGCACATCAGCACCGACTACCCGCTGGCCGAGACCATCGCGATGCTGGGTTTCTTCGTGACCGTCTTCCTGGAGCAGGTCATCTTGACCTTCCGCAAGGAGAAGCCGTCCTTCATCGACCTGGAGACCTTCAACGCCGGCTCGGACGCGGGCAGTGACTCGGAGTACGAGAGCCCCTTCATGGGCGGCGCGCGGGGCCACGCGCTCTACGCGGAGCCGCACGCGCACGCGCACGGGCTGAGCGTCCAGGAGCTGTCGCGCTCCAGCCCGCTGCGGCTCCTGAGCCTGGTGTTCGCGCTGTCCGCGCACTCCATCTTCGAGGGCCTGGCCCTGGGCCTGCAGGAGGACGGGGAGAAGGTGGTGAGCCTGTTCGTGGGGGTGGCCATCCACGAGACGCTGGTGGCCGTAGCCCTGGGCATCAGCATGGCCAGGAGCGCCATGGTCCTGAGGGACGCGGCCAAGCTGGCCGTCACCGTCAGCGCCATGATCCCCCTGGGCATCGGCATCGGCCTGGGCATCGAGAGTGCCCGGGGGGTGCCCAGCAGCGTGGCCTCGGTGCTGCTGCAGGGCCTGGCGGGCGGCACCTTCCTCTTTGTCACCTTCTTCGAGATCCTGGCCAAGGAGCTGGAGGAGAAGAGCGACCGTCTGCTCAAAGTCCTCTTCCTGGTGCTGGGCTACGCCGTCCTGGCCGGCATGGTCTTCCTCAAGTGGTGAACGGCCCGTCGCCCGCCCGCCGGACGCAGGCGCCCCCCCAGCCCCCTCCCCCCAAGCGGGGGAGCACAGGCCCCCAGCGGCCACCTGTGCCCAGAGGGGCTGCGCCCTGGATCCAACACCCTCAGCCCGGGGCACAGCGACTACGTTTAAAAATACTTCTCTTAAAATTATTTCACAAAGCTGTGTGGCTTTGGGTCATGCCCGTCACGCCCCGGCATGGAGAGCCGAGGACGCCCGCAGGGGGCGGGGCGCGCAGCCCGCTGGGCTTGGGCTGGGACCCTGCCCTCCCCCCCACTCCTGCCTGTGGACAGGACAGGACCCCGGCTGCTCCGGGCCACCGAGCCCATCCAGAGGCTGGAGACTCCTGGCCTCCTCCCCCAGCTGACTCTGCCGTGGGCCGTCACACAGCGTCACACAGGGTCACACAGGAGAGCTCTAACTCCTGCCACTGAGCCAGTGCCTCCAGGGGGACGACGGGTGGGCTGCCAGGCACCTCAGCACTTCCCTCTTCTGCTTTGCCCCCCACACACACACACTTGGGGGACCCGAAAGGTGCGCAGGCTGGGGTCCAGGGGCAGCTGGGCCGTTGGTTCTCAGCCCGCCATCCCCGGGGCTGTGGGGCAGGGGCCACGCTGTGAATCACCCCCCCGTCCTGTGCCCCCCACCGCAGACACACTGACGGTGCCAGAAGCTGCCTCAGGGGCGCAGGAGCACAGGGCGCGTGTGGCGCTGGCCCCAACCCTGCGCACCGGCTCCCTGGTGACCTTCTGTTCAACTCACCTGTTGTCTCAGCAACCCCCACGCGGGCCTCCAGGGATGGGAGGCTGTGCCGAGAGCCTTTCCCGGGGGATTTTGCCATCAGGAGTGCTCCAGGGGGAGTGTGGGCTGGTGGCCTGGGCTGGGCGGTGGCAGCCGCAGCCTCTCCAGCTCCGTCAGGGACGCTCGGCCGTAGCGTAGCAGGCATGAGGGCCCAGGTGCACGCGCCTTCCCAGTGCCCTGAGTCCCTTCCTCTGCCTCGCTCCAGGCCTGCAGGGTCCCCCAAGCACAGGCCCCTTCTGATCCGGGCCCTGGGCTTGGTGGGGCTTCTGGTCCCCGGCTCCAGCCCTGTGGGCACCCCTGGGGGCTGCTGCTGGTGCTCAGCCCCTCCCAGCACAAGCAACCAACCTTTGCCAGCACCCCGGCCTTGTGCAGTTCTGCTACAAGAGGCCAGGAGAGCGGGGATGTGTGTCTGAGGGCCTGTCACTGCAGAACTCTCAGGCCTGTTGCCGGAAACTTCTGTCTGGCTTGTCCTGGGAACCCATCTCCAAACCCTACATGGCCTGACCCTGTCCCCGTGCTGGGAAGGCGACCCGCATGGGTGTGGGGACACTATCCTTTCCATTGTGTCCTAAAGCCAGTGGCGTCAGCCTTGGCATGCCCCCCCCCCCGGTCACTCCACCCAGGAGGTGGAAGTTTCTACCCACTCAGCCTCTTCCCCGACCGGGCAGGTCACCATGGGGCCACCAGGTTGTGAGCCTGCCTTCATCTGGGCCAGGGTCGTCTCTGCTCCTGGGACCCCTGCTCCAGACTCCCTGTGGCTTCCAAAAGCACACGCACCACAGGGTCCCTCCCCTGCTGCCAGCCCTCAGCAGCCTGGGGATCTGGCCGGGGGCACCCCAGCCGAACCACCTCCTGTCGCCCCCACTGATGTCTCCAAGGCCCTGTCCCCCTCACGCTGAGCACACTCCCTGACCAGTGGGCCCGGGAAGGGCAGTACCACACCAGCAAGGAGCCTTGGGTCATAGGAAGACCCAGGGTTCCCTCTGCGGGCCCCTCAGACCTCACCACCTCAGATTCTCTCCATCTGCTGGGCCGTGGCTGCTCCCGGCTGACGTGCTCTCCCTAGGGTCCCACCGGCTCCAGCAAGCTGTTTGCAGGACCCCGGAGGACGCTGGGACCCTGAGAGGTTTGAGGGGGCTGTGTTGGAGAAGATGCAGGCTGCCGCAGCAGCCCCCCCAGGCCCCTCCTGACTACCCCTCCTGTCTTCTGTGGCCAGCGGAGCAAGGGTCAGCCCTGGGACCTGCTTCCAGAAGCTGCCGCAGTTGGCCAGCAGTGGGGGTGACCGTGTCTTGGTTCTGGTCAGTTTTCCCTACATTGCGTGCGGATCAGACCATCTCTGCCCTGAGCTAAGAACAGTGGCTGTTTTGCCTCCAACTGAAGCCCGGAGGAGAGCGCCCACTCCCGCGGTTTCCTGGGCTCTGGTGGCCAGGTCCGGCCTAGACAAGGCTCTTCTGAGGCCTGCGCTGGCTCCATCCCCGCCACCCGGGCAGGAGCAGCTCTCCCGTGGCTAAGGCTGCGGCTGATCACCAGCTGGCCCCAGACCAGCCCCTGCACAAAACTGGACAGGAGTCTCAGAAGGCCATCCGTGTGCAACCTGGTGACACTGAGGAAATGCCATGTCGCCTGCTGCTGCAGAGGTCCCTGTCTTTGGGAGGTCTTCTGCTCACTCCGCGGTTCCCAGTAGGGGGGATCCCCTAGGGCGCTCCAGGCGGTGTCTGAGGATGGCCGTGGTGGTCACACTGGGGTGTCACTACTCTGATTCATGGGAAGGGACAGTGGGTTCCATGCAGAGGCTGGTTGGCGCTGAGATCCTGTGTGCGTGTCGGAGACAGAGGAGGGGGCGCTCGGCAAGGGCCAGAGCTGCAGCCAGAAGCCAGGGTGCCCAGCGAGCGCTCCAAGCCAAGCCCTCCGCACAGAACACCGAGCAGCAGCTCCGCCAGCACGGACGTGGCGGGTCAAGGCCAGCCACACCCACCCACTCCGCCTAGCTTCTCCCCTCCCCCACTGGGGGTCCTGGGCGGGCAGGAGGAGGGGTGCCTGGGCTGGGGACACCATTGAGAGCTCTGCCGGGAGGAGAGTTACCCCGGGACTGTCTCCCGTCATCAGCCAAGGCCACCAGAGCGTCTTCCTCCAGCAGGAGGTCGCTGGCCCAGGCCTCAGCCCTCCCAGGTCTGCTCTGCACGGGGGTTCAGGGCACGGGCACCAGCTGGATGGAGTCAGCCATATTCCCCTCCTTGATCTGGAGACAAAGGGGGAAATTACGAGGCGGCACCCAGGCCTCGTGGATTGAATCAACCTTAATAACAGTGTGTCGGGGTTTCTGTTGTCTGCTGTTTGCGTCTCTGGTGCACAAGTTATTAGCGTGGGGCGGGGAGGCGGTGCGCTGGTTCCCGCCTGCCTGCATCTCCAGCCCCCAGCAGCAGGCAGGGGAGGGGGATGGTGTCTCCCAGCCCACGGTGGGCTCAGACCTGCTCTGGCCACCAGCTCTGGGCCTGCCGGGAAAAGAGGCGGCATCCCACCTGTCCTAGCCCGTGCCCACCCTCCGGGGAAAAGCCAGTGACCAGCCCATCTGACCTTCCCAGAGCCGGAGCTGCTCTCTGGGTCATCAGGATGCGCTCCGTGCCGCCCTGAAGGCCTCTGTGGCTCCCAAGGCAGGAGCACAGGCCTGGCTGGCTGCTGTGCTCCGATGGAGGCCTGAGGCCATTGCTGTGTGCCCAGCCTGGCTGGGGAGAACCTGCTGGGCAGGTGGGCACTTCCGAGCGCCTGCTTCCTTGGTACGGGGCAGGCCTGGCCAATGGACTGCTTTAGACCGAGGTAAACAGCCACCACAGTTGTCAGGCCCCTCCCTGCAGGGACCATCTGGGCCTCGATCTGAGCACGGTCAGGCCCGCATCACGGCTGACAAGCTAGAACAGGGTCTCCATCTCAGCACCATAGGCGTTTTGGGCTGTCTCTCCAGGTGCAGGCTGGGAGCCGCATTCTGGCTGGGGGCGGGGCTGCAGGATCTGCATGGCCACCCAGCCCCCAAACGGTGCTGATGCTGCTGGTCTGCGGACACGTTTGAGATCCACTGTCCGGCTCCAGGTCTCTCCTGCCAGCACCACCGACACCAGACTGTCCCGGGCACAGTGCCAGGGAGGGGAGGGGGTTGGGGGAGGTGAGCGGCATCCCTGGACCCTGCCCACGGGATGCCAGGAGCACCCCAGTTGTGACCACCACAATTGTCTGCTGACAAGTGTCCCGGAGTCACCCAAGGGTGAGGCCCACTGCCCTAAGATGCATGGCAGTTCGCCTGGTAACGGGGGAGAGACGACCTGTCAATGTGAAATGCAGCGTCAGCCACCAGTAAGTGCCCCAAAGACAGAAGAAGCAGAGCGAAGGGACAGAGCCAGGGAAAAATGCAAACGATTTTTCGCAACGTGGTCAGGGAGGAAATCCCTGGGGACCACACGAGTCCCACGAAGATGGGGAAAGAGCTTTTCTGGTGGGGCGGGGGTGGGGGCAGCAAAGGCCGTGAGTCTTTCTGCAAGTTGTGGTCCTTTTTTCCCTACTGTTCACACCCGCCCTGATGGTCTGTGAAGACGGCCAAGGGTCATAGGGCTTTCTCCTGCCCGCAGTGAAGATTTCAGTGGGCCCCTGCCCGAGAGGCCGTGGTAACAGCCGCACCTCGTGCTTCGGGACAAGCTCCAGGCTGCCTCCATCCGGCTCCGCAGGTGGCTTCAGCGAAGGGCACACGTCTTTCCCCCAGGGCTGGGGGCCAGCTCCTGCAGAGGCCGGCAGGCAAAATTCAGGCTTGGGAATGCCAGCCTGTTCATTTTCCAAGGCAGACTGGGTTTGGACAAATGATTTTATTTCCAAATGTTGCAGCCAAACTTAAAAACAAAGTGGACCACGTCTAGAGGCCGGGACCCTCGGCCTCTGCTTTGCCGAACGGTCACATTAATCCCGGGAGCACAGAGAGTGAGCAGAGAATGCAACGCAGCCATCTTCCTACAGCTCGCTGGGGCTGGAACTCCGGTCAGCCGCACTGCCGGGAGTGTGTGTGTGCGAGGTTTGGGGGTAAGCAAGGCTAGTGCGGCTCCCCCTTCCCAGAGCTTTGGGGCAGGGAAAAGTCCCATAGGCTGCCAGGCCAGGTGAAGAGTTGGGACTTGGCCCACAAACGGTTGTCCCTTGTCGTGGAGGTGATTTCTGCAGGACAGGGACAGTCGGCCAGGGATAGGCAGAAGGCTGGGTGGTGGCTTCAGAGCCCCATGGACCTGAGTTCCGGCCCCAGTGAGCTCTAGGCAAGGGTCACCTGCTATCCTAGTTTGGGGTGCTCCAGTGGGGGCTTGGGCCCCCGGACAGAGCACAGAGGGGACTCAGGCCTGTCCTCCTCTGGCTCACAAGGCCAAGAGCCTGGCCCAGGAGCTATAAATAGCAGCCGCAGAGTGGAGCTGCCGCCTGTGCCCACGCTCCTACGCATGAGTCAGCCTGGCCTGGCCCGGGCAGGCGCCCGGAGGAGCCGGAGAGCTGGCCAGAGGCTGGGGGCCCGGCCCAAGTGCAGTCCGGTCACTCGGACCAAGGCAGGCCGGCCGCTGGAATGGGAGGGAGTGGGGCTGTCGCCTCAAGGCACCTGTGTGCCTGGCAGCCCCTCGAAGATGGACGTCCCCCTGATTGCTCCCTACAACCCGAAAGGTGAGGAGGCATTCACAGATGGGGAAACTGAGACTCAGAAGGGCACTTGGCTGGACATGGCAACCCAGACCAGAAGTTATTATCTATGGATCGAGCTGCCTCCGTGTCTGGTTGAGGGCACCCCAAGATGAGGGGCTGGGGCCAGACGGTCCTCTGAGGCGCCCCAGGGGGCCAGTGACAGGACAGAGCAGGAGAGACGTGTGCCCAGGGAATAGTTCCAAGCAGCCTGTAGGGACCAGGAGGAGAGCTCAAGTGAGAAGCTGGATTTGACCCCGGGGTGAAGGGAGCCAACGCAGCATTAGAGCTCAGGAGGCCGGTGGTGGAGGCTGGGCACTGGATGCTGGGGGGAAGGAGGGCAGGAGGGGCGATCCTGGGAGACCAAGAAGGAGGCAGGCGGGGCTGTCTAGGTGGGAGGGGCCTGTGGGCAAAGTGCAGGGCTGGGTCCGGGAGAAATGGGGACCACCAAGCCCCGGAAGCAGGGCTAAGCTCAGGGCCCAGCTCCGTGGGAGGCAGGTGGTCTTGGGGGCAGTGCCTGTGTTTCCAAGGGAACAGGAAGCGGCCACCTCAGTCAGAGACATGGAGATGGTGGGCCAATGAGAATCGAGACAGTAAGGGCTGACCATCTGCTCACACATGACGGGGAGCTCACTACCTACAAAGACCGTTTATCCTCTGATTGCTCTGACCCCAGAAAGTCCCTTCTTGCGGGAACTTAGTGTCAGCCTACCCCCATCAAGGAGCATTTTATTCCAACAGGCTTTTGGGAGCCTGGGTCCGTCTTACGTCCACCCCTAATCCCACTGATGTGCCAAAAGTCCAGTCTCCTCCGAGATGAGCCTCTGCCTCCCTCTAGTCCTTCAGGAGGGAGTGGTGGTATCTTGTAGCCTTAAACGTGGGCACGCAGACACTTCAAACAGGCACTTCCCAAGGCAAACATCCATTCTCAGAGACAACTCCTATTGGAAGAGAGATATTTTCCGACCCCAAACCCCAAACCCCGCGCCACCCCTGCCCCATTGTTCACCCCCACCTTCAGATGCTAGCCCAGACTTAGAACTGTGCTCTCCCCCTGCGTGGGCTGCCTTAGGGGCACCAACCCATTCCTAGTGCTCTCCTCACTTCTCTCCTGGCACCCCTCTCCCACCCTTGCCCAGGCTGAGCTTCTAGGATGGGGGAGTGGTCTCCAGGCGCACTCCCGCTGCCTGCGAGGCCCCTGGGGCCACCGCTGCGCTCTCATACGTCTCTTTATCCGTGGATCATGTCTTCATCCCAGCAAATACCCCACGCCGGTGAGGGACCCTGGCTGGCCCAGACCCCACCAGCGCCCCGGCCCTCAGCTGCAGTTCGGCCAGCAGATCCTTCCCTTTGCTCCCCAGGGTGACCCTGGGGCGCGGGGCTCCCTAAGAGGCAGTCAGACCCCACCCCGCCCCCCGCCTGGCGAACCCCTGGGGCGCGGGCAAGAGCGCGTGTGCTCCGGGCGGGGGTCGACGCGGCGGTGACCTTGGCCGGGCGCGGGTCCCCGGGGAGGGGCGGAGCGCGGCGCCCGGCGGGCGGGGACGGGCGGGGACGGGCGCGGGCGCGGCGGCGGCGGCGGCGGCGGCGGCGGCGGCGGCGGCAGCTCGGGCGGGCGGGCGGCGGGCGCGCGGGGGGCGGCGGCGCCCGAGCGGACACGAGCCGGCCAGCAAGCAGCCGCGGCGGCGCCGCAGGACGAGCGCCCAGGTAGGCGGCCGGGGCGGGGGACGGGGCTCCGGGCCCTGCCGCACCCCACCCGCGAGGCCCGTAGGGCCCTCTCCCCGCGCGCCCCTCCTTTGTCCGAGCCCCACCCTCGCGGCCGCGGGGCCAGGCCCTCCCGCTCCCGGCGCCACCCCCGCCGGCCCGGACCCCTCCTCAGTCCGTGGAGCCCCCGCCGCGCCGCGCTCGGCGCGCCCACCTTGGACAGCTCCCCCCGGGCGCCCTCCCGCCCCCGCGGTCCTGGCCGCGCGCCCCTCCGCCAAGCCAGCCCCTCCCCCAGGCCCGCCGCAGCCCCTTCTGGGTGGGTCGGTCCCGCTCAGTCGGAGCCCCCTCCGTAGGGATCAGGGGGGTCCTGGGCCCGTCTTCCCGCGGAGCACCCGCTCAGCCTCCTGCCTCTGGGCCGAGCCAAGCCCCTCACCCAGGAACCCCTCCCTTGGCCCTTCCCCCACCACTGAGAACCTCCGCTGGCCCAGGGGAGCGGGGGCTGGTCCCCTGAGTGTGCCTCCCCTCCCTCAGGCCACCTGCCATCCAGCCCCTCATTCGGCAGGTAGTCCCTAGGTCAGACCCCTCCCCCATTCAGTTAAGCAGTGTGTGAGTGTGTGAGTGTGTGTCCTGTGCCCTCCCCTGGGTGGAGACCTGCTCTTCCGGGCCCAGGGAGGGTCAGGTGGGGCTACCTTGCATAGGAGGAGGACCCTGGGCTGTGTAGCCAGCTGGGGCCCAATTCAAGTCCTCCTCTGCTCTGCCACCTCCTGCTCCGTGACCTTGAGCTGGGGCCTCCCCCCTTGGAGCCTCAGAGCCTGCGACCCCATACCCCCACCCCACAGGAAGTGAGGGTGGGAGTCAGGCAGCGCCAGGTAGGTACCCAGCATGCATGTGAGGGTTAGGGAATGGGGGCTCCTGGTCCAGGGACTGCGGCCCCAGCAGGGCCCCTCCTGCAGGACGGGCCTGGAGTCCTGCCTGGGGGTCTGGGTCCCCAGCCAGCCGTGGCGGTGCCTGGCTGTACACCCTCGTGCCCCCTCTCAGGGTGCCCACCCAGGAAAGGGCAGTACCTGCAGAGGGGGCCGGCACCCCTCCCTACCCCCCCACCCCAGCTTCCTCCCAATGCTGAGAGTTGCCATGCGTGTCGCCAAGGTGCCTAGTGAGGTACGAGGAGTTAGTACTGGTAAGCGTGGCCGCGTGTGCCTGGCGCGGAAGTGGGGGGTGAGTCCGCTGTTCCTTGGATCGTCCTGTCTGCTTCTGGGAAGCCGGGTGCTTTGGTCGCTTCAGAACCTGCCTTCACACCCCACTGCCAGCCAAGTGCCTGTACCCTGAGCCCTCGGGCCTGATGGTCACGATGGTCCGTCTTTACCGGGGGCCCCCGGTGCCAGGAGCCCGGCTCTGGGCTTTCTCCAGCTTCTGCACCGCTTGTCCCAGCAACTCGTGGAGCAGGCGCTGTGACAAAACCCAGGCTCGGGGACCCCGATCCACCTGCCCTGGCTCTCACCTTCGGCTTCACACTGCCGAGTCTTCTACCCCACACGCACCCGAGGGAGGTAACCTAGTCCAGGCGAAACCTCGTGTCTCCTCCCTCCCACTGTGGACCTACCTCCATAGAGATGGCCAGGAAGGACACAGATGCTGGAGACCGGCCTTCTGCGGCCCCACCCCAAGCCCAGGCCTCTTCCCCCACCGGCAGCATTTCAGGAATTGCTGTGCTGTGTGACCTCGGGAGACCACTGGACCTCTCTGAGTACAGGTGCAGAGAGAGAGGCTAGGAGGATGTCCTTTAGGAAGGTCTGTTCCTCCAGAAACTAACAGACCTTGAACCAGAGCCGTGGCAGGCCAGACTGGTTTGGGGGCACAGTGCAGGAAGTGGGGACTTTTCTCATTGGGTCCAGGCTTCATTTTCTCACCTCTGACCTGGGCTGCTGTCAGAAATCAGTGCCCTGATTTGCAAATTATGGCTTTTGGACTTCCAGTATCACGATCGCACTTACGGGATGGGAGGGGGAGGAGGCGTATGTACGGTGCGAGTTCCCAGGGCCGTGGCCCTGGGCCACCAGGTTTGTCCCTTCTGGGCCCAAGAGCACAGGCATGCTAAAGACTTCCCACCACGTGGCCCCCATGAGGTTTGAGAACCTCTGGGCTGAGGGAAAAACAGGAAGCCTGGGGTTGCTGGAGAGAGGCGCCATTCACAGAGGAGAACTCTGAGGCTCAGGGTGGCAATGCATAGCCTTGCCTAGGTCACAGACCAGGTCTGCCGGCTTCCAAGAGCCCGTGGGTACAGTGGGAAGAAGAGAGGCCAGTGCAGCCTGGGAGGGAGGCATGCAGGTGAGGAAAGGAGTCAGTGCCCCCCACGGTGGCATCTCTACTCCCCTTCCAGCCCAGAGTCCCCGGGGAACCAGCCTGGGCCCCAGATTCTGTCGGGGCGGGGAAGCAAGCAAAGGGGGCTGGCTCCAGGGCTCCACACAGGGCAGAATTGCGAAGTCAGCCAGATCAACCAAAGGGTTCTCCGCAGGACGCAGGAGGGATGCCTTGTCCCCTGAGAAGCTGCACCCCCGCCCCGCGGGGGCCCAGAGCTGTCCCCTCTCGCCTGTGGCCTTTTGTGCCTGACACTCCTCTCTGTACAGGGTTGGTCCGGGGTTCTAGCGGCTGGCACGAACCCTCCCGGCCCTGCCTGACCCCCTGCCACCGCGTGGAAGATGCCTGAGCAGAGCAACGACTACCGGGTGGTGGTGTTCGGGGCGGGCGGCGTGGGCAAGAGCTCGCTGGTGCTGCGCTTCGTGAAGGGCACCTTCCGGGACACCTACATCCCCACCATCGAGGACACCTACCGGCAGGTGATCAGCTGCGACAAGAGCGTGTGCACGCTGCAGATCACCGACACCACGGGCAGCCACCAGTTCCCGGCCATGCAGCGGCTGTCCATCTCCAAGGGCCACGCCTTCATCCTGGTCTACTCCATCACCAGCAAGCAGTCGCTGGAGGAGCTGGGGCCCATCTACAAGCTCATCGTGCAGATCAAGGGCAGCGTCGAGGACATCCCCGTCATGCTGGTGGGCAACAAGTGCGACGAGACGCAGCGGGAGGTGGACACCCGCGAGGCTCAGGCCGTGGCCCAGGAGTGGAAGTGCGCCTTCATGGAGACGTCGGCCAAGATGAACTACAACGTGAAGGAGCTTTTCCAGGAGCTGCTCACGCTGGAGACTCGCCGGAACATGAGCCTGAACATCGACGGCAAGCGCTCCAGCAAACAGAAGAGGACAGACCGCGTCAAGGGCAAATGCGTCCTCATGTGAGCCCAGAAGGCCCGCCGCCAGCCGGCTCATGCCTCCCCCACCGCCCCTGCGCCCCCTCCTCCGGCCCCTCCCCCTCCGCTCCCGCCTCGGATCCTCCCGGCCCTCCTCCCCGCCTTCTCTCTCCTTCTCATCTCTTCCACTTCTTTTCCTTCACCCAGCACCTCTGTGGGGGACACCGAGGCAGGTCTGGGGCTCCAACCCGGCCCTGCCGCATGGCTCTGCCTCCCACCCCCACCCCCCCAAGCCTGTCTGCACCCCCCCCAAAGCCAAGTGCTGGAGGTGGCCCCCTGGATCCGCACATGAGAAAATGGGGAAGCTGGATGTCCCCGCTGGGGCCGAGGATGCCGGGTCTTCCCTGTCTCTGCCCGTCTCTGTCTCTTTCCCGTGGGTGCCCCAAGCCAGACCTTTGTCTCCCCCATCAGATCACTGTGACCTTGCTGGGGAGGGGGAGCGGAAATGCACATGGACCTGAGTTTGCTCTCCCCGTTTTGGTGTTTGACACACGCTGCCCCTGCTCCATTCCTCGTGACCTCTGGCCTGTGCCCCCACCCCAGGTCCCAGAACAGTCCTCACCCCTGTCCCCACAGCCTCGGTGAGGGGGAGGGGCTTGCGGGATGGGTCTCAGGCCACCAGGCAATAACCACAGAGCCTGCCACGGTGCCGGGTCAGCCTGGAACCCCACTCCTCGCCCTGCCTGGGGGACCCGGGGTGCACCCAGGGGAGGCCTGGGACTGGCCCATGGCCACAGCACAACTCAAGGGGACCATCCAGAGTGAATATGGGGGCCTCCCCAGAGATTGGCACAGCCTGTCACCTGTGAGCCTCAGGCAGGGGCCCATGGGGTGCTGGGGAGGGGGTCCCCAGGACCCCATCCAGGGGCAGGCAGCTGGACCCAGCACCAGCAGGATCAGAGGGAATCCAGGCAGAGCTCTGTCCAGCCCACTGCCTCCCGCCAACTGTGCCCCAGAGAGGGGGGCTCTGCCCGGGAAGGTGTGTGTCTATGAGATTCTGAGTGCTCTCTGCGAGTGTCCGGATAACCACGCGCGTGGGACCCTGATGTGTAGGACCAGCGGGAAGGGGAGCTGCAGGCCTGGGGTGCGGAGGTGACCCCGGGCTGGTGTGTTTGTACCATGTGGTATGCACAGGGAGACGGCTTAAGTCTAAGATGTGTGCGTGTGCGTGTGCGTGTGCGTGTCTGTCATTCGGATGGTATGTCTATGTCCCGGCCTCTCTGTGATAGTGGTGTAGGCTCTATGTAGGGGTGGGCAGTGTGGTGTGGACAGGTCTGGCTCTTTGTGTCGATGGGAACCTTCGTACCAGCATTCAGTGGGATTGTAAGTGGTCGTGCTTTGGGGAGTGGGTGAAGTGATTTCCAGGACCACATCTGTAAGCCTGTCTGCTCCGTCTGAGGAACACTAAGCCCGTTCGATGTGGTAGCGAGGATGCTCTCAGCTCCAACTCTGTATCGTCAGCTGGTGGCGCCTACCACGACACCCACCGCCAGAAACAGCACGCGTCGGTCGCCTCTGTGGGTCGGGAGTGCAGGCACGGTTTCCCGGAGACTTCCGCTTGGATCTCCGAGGCTGCGATCCCCGTGCGGGCTGGCCGCGGTCTCATCGGAAGGCCTGACCGGGGACCGATCTGCTCCCAAGCTCTCGTGGCTGTCAGCGGCATTCCGTTTTCTGCAGTTTCAGGCCCTAGGGGCTCTGCTGCTCTCTAGACGCCCCGGAGCGCCACCCGCGGCCCCCTTGCCACCTGGGTCTCTCCCGGGGGTTGCTCACCGCTGGGCATCCTGGGGCGTGACGGGGCTGTGTGTGCTTGCTTGTGTGTTCTTAGGACTGCCCTGCGTGTGTGCATGTGCTAGAAAGACCATGTCGCGGTCCGGTGGACTGTTTGTGGGTAAGAGGGGCCGTTTCTGTCCATCTTAGTGGCTGTGCGTTTGGTCCTGTCTGTGTTTGTGTGACTCTGCAAATGTTTACTGGGCACACTGTGTAGAGAGGGAGGGAATGTGTGTGTGCAAGTGTGTGTGTCACGGCCTGGCACGGGGACGGCCCCCTGGAAGAGCTGGTAGCAACCTGCCTGAGCACAGCGGAGCCCCCCCACCCTGCGGCGGGTCCAGGGTCCACCAGCAACTGGTGTTGCTCCCTTCCCCACCCCGGGAGCGTTTCCTGGGCCTTGCTGGGCAGGGGTCTGCAGCCCTTTCTCAGGGACACACCCTGATAGCACAATCTCCCTGGGGCCCCGCCCACCTCCAGGCCTCTCCCCCGCCCCAGGCCATGGTCCCCTGGGGAGAAGGGGCTCCTGCCGCAGGAGGGACCCGAGAGCCCATCCTGCCTGGGCACCCCTGGTTCTGGGGACCCTGCCAGGCCATGCTTGCTGTGACTCCACCCCTGCCCCTTCTCCCCCCGCATGTGGGTGCCCCCTGCCCCCCATTGTGGGGTCTGTGTAGCATTTGCTCTAGAAATAGTCTTCCTGCAATAAAGAAGTGGATCCTGCATCTCCTGTCAGTGCCCTTTCTTTGGCTTCAGGGAGGGCAGCCCACCAGCTGCAGAAGAGAAACATGAAGGAGAGGGAGGCGAGGGGTGGGGGTGGGAGTCAGGGATGGGGTGAGGGAAGGGGACAAAGAAAGCTGCTATGGGAAGAGCTTGAACAGATCAGCACTTCTTCTGGTGACCCCCCCCCCCAACAGGAGACCTTACGGGCCCTGCTGAGCCCATTAGTGCAGTCAGATGCCAGATGCCGGGAGTGAGCGGGAGCTACGAGCCCCCTTTAACCTGGGGAGGAACCTGTAGGGCCTCAGCTTCCCCATCAGCTAAATGGTGGCTTGGAGTTTGCAAACTTAAAAGCAGGGGCAGGATGAGGGTGAGGAGAGTGAGGCACTCACCAGGGACACAAAACTTAAATGGGGGACACCAAAAACTCACATTTTTTAAAAAAAGATTTTATTTATTTATTTGACAGACAGAGATCACAAGCAGGCAGAGAGGCAGGCAGAGAGAGAGGAGGAAGCAGGTCCCCGCGGAGCAGAGAGCCTGATGCGCGCCTCGATCCCAGGACCCTGAAATCATGACCTGAGCCAAAGGCAGAGGCTTAACCCACTGAGCCACCCAGGCACCCCGAAGTGTCATTATTTTTAAATGGTAACAATGGATTTACATTTTTAAAGGATTTGGGGGCCATATTCCACCTGTGGGCCAGCAGTTTGTGACCCTTATTTGGGGAACAATTCCATCTTTACAAAAAGATGGGGGCTGGGGAGTGAGATGCTGGCTCCCAGGGTCCTGGTTTTCTCTGTGCACTGCAGGGGATTACAGGGATGACGGGAGCCCTAGGGGTGCTCAGCTGGGAGGCCAGAGGCTCAGATCACAGAGTATCAGTATACTGCACCAAGTTCTAGGAGTCCTGGCATCTGGTGGTTTCATCTTTTTATAAGAAATCCTCCCCTCCCTGACTGTCAGTTTTTTTGGAGACATACCATACATTTTCCAACATCACCAGGGGAGCTTTTTAAAGATATGCATTCCAGGGTTCCATGGGATTCTGGATCATTCAGTCTGGGTGAGGGCCAAGGAACATGCTTTTTCACTTTTCTAAATCATTTTTTAAAAAGATTTTATTTATTCATGAGAGAGAGCATGAGCAGAGGCGGGATATAGAGAGTGGAAGTAGCAGACTCCCCACTGAGCAAGGAACCAGATGTGGGGCGGATCCCAAGACCCTGAGATCATGACCTGAGCCGAAGGCAGAGGTTTAACCCACTGAGCCACCCAGGTCCCCCATGAACCTGGTTTTTTTTAGATCCAGGCCCAGGAATTAGGAAATTGAGAAACGCTGGAAATTATGAGACAGGCTTGGGCAAATGACCTTGGGTTTAACCTCTCTGAGACTCAATTACCACCTCTGTAAAATGGGGACAATGTAATTTCACCTCTTAAACTTATGCAGAAGGTTCAAAATAATGGGGAAGTTGTTATTGCCCCGCAGGTCAAGCGATCTATGAGGCAGGGATATACTTCTCCCGAAAGTGAGGCCCAGGAGCTAGGCTTTTGGATTCCAATCGCGAATCGCCTCGCACCCCATTGACGTCACCTAGTCACCTCTGGAAATCCGCTCGTCACTGGCGGCGGAGTCCACCATAGAGGGCCTATTTGCATATCAGCATAGCTCCGCCTCCCTCAACGCGGTCCCCGCTCGCGGGTGGTTAGCGGCGCTGCCACTCAGCGCTCCGCCCCTTGCCCCGCCCACGCCACTAGCCCCGCCCCCTCGCCTGGGTGCAGCCTACCCCGCTGCCTGCCCCATGCCCCGCCCCGGCCGGAGCCTCCCGCCGTCGGGGCTCCTGATTGGCCGCGCTGGCTGCCAGTGCCCGTCCCCCGCGCTCCGGCCCCGCCCCGCGGAGGGAGCGGGCGCTTGCCGGCGAGGCTGCGGGTTCGGCTGCGCGGCGGGGCTGAGGCGGCCGCGGCGGCCGGAGCGCAGGTAAGGGCGCGTGCACCCGTGGGCCGGGCCGGGGTCTGCCGCCCCCGCCTCGGGCGGGGGGAGCAGGGGCGCGGCCCCGGCGGAGAGCAGGCCGGGGCGGCCCGGGGAAGGAGCCCTGGGAGGGCTCCGATTTGGCTGCGGACCGAGTTGGGGGTCGGAGTCAGCGAGGAAGGGGCTGGGGCCGGGGGTCCGGTCCAGTGTTGGGGGTCGCGGTCATCGAGGAAGGGGCTGTGGGGGGGTCCGCCGGAGTTGGGGATCGCGGTCAGAGAGGAAGGGTCTGTGGGGGGCTCCGGTCCTGTGTTGGGGGTCGCGGTCAGCGAGGAAGGGGCTGTGGGGGGGTCCGCCGGAGTTGGGGGTCGCGGTCAGAGAGGAAGGGTCTGTCGGGGGCTCCGGTCCTGTGTTGGGGGTCGCGGTCAGCGAGGAAGGGGCTGTGGGGGGGTCCGCCGGAGTTGGGGGTCGCGCTCAGTGAGGAAAGGGCTGTGGCCCGCGGGTCCGCGGGAGTTGTGGGTCCTGGTCAGTGAGGAAGAGGCTGGGTCCAGGGTCTGGTCTAGAGTTGGGGGTCGCGGTCAGTGAGGAAGGGGCTGGGGCTGCAGGTCTGGTCCAGAGTTGAGGGTGACGGTCAGTGAAGGAGGGACTGTGGAGGGGGGGGCGCCAGGGATCGGGGCAGGGGAAGGGGGTCCGCTGGAGTTGTGGATCGTGGTCAGTGAGAAGGGGCTGAGTCCGGGGTCCGGTCCAGACTTGGGGGTCTCGGTCAGTGAAGGAGGGGCTGTGGTGGGGGGCGGGGCAGGGGGATGGGGTGGGGGGAGGGGTTCCGCTGGAGTTGGGCCTCCGGGTCAGTGAGGAAGGGGCGGGGGCTGGGGATCCAGACTGGAGTTGGGGGTCAGAGGGGGAAGGGGACTGGGGCTGTAGTTGGGGTCTGAGTCAGATTGGGGTGGAGGTCTGGGGAGGGTGGGGGTGAGTT
This sequence comes from Neogale vison, assembly GCF_020171115.1. NCBI lineage: Eukaryota > Metazoa > Chordata > Mammalia > Carnivora > Mustelidae > Neogale > Neogale vison. The sequence goes on from NC_058096.1 coordinate 222,833,746, forward strand.
GAAAGTGGACGTGAGCTGGGGAGGGAGCTTCGTTGGGAGTTGGGGGTCGCAGGCAGGGGGGAAGGAGACTGAGGTGTGCAGCCAGGGGTGGAGCTGGGGACCTGGGGGAGTGACTGAGGCCACCCCAGGGAGGGAGAGCAGAGAAAGGGGGCACAGTGCTTGGGAGGGCCAGGCCCCTCTCTGCTGGGGTTAGGGTTGGGGTCTGAGGCCCGTGGTGATGGAGGGCTCTGAAACCTGGTGCTGGGGTTTTGGGGGAGGACAAGGAGTCAGGAGGAAGTGGGGGGTCTTGGTTAGAAGTCAGTTACAAGGATTGTAGAGGCTTTGGGGGGCTAACCATTCGGTGCAGAAACCCCTGGGCTCCCGTGAGCTGGAGGACAAGGGGGTCCGACATACAGGGGAGGTCAGCTTCTAGGACGCAGGGTGTAAGCAGAACGGGTCCTGGCGGTGACCGAGTTTTTCAGGAATTTCTGGGCTCGGGAACGAGGAACCAAGCTGGGAGTTTGCAGGATGATGGTATTGAGGGATGTGGGTGGCGCTTTGTGTTTTGGGGCGAGTGGGGGCTGCTGGGGGCTGGACAGTGGGTGGGGAGGACAGGCGTGATGAACAGCGGCTCCAGGGCTCGAGGGCCACGACTGTTGCTGGGTGTCGGGATGCAGGGATGCCCAGGTCACAAACTTGGCGAGGTCGCGGGCCGAGGTCTTGCGGAAACAAAGGGTGTGGTGGGCTGCGCAGGGCGTGCTGGGCCTCGGGCCGCCTGGGAGTTGACTTTGCTGCCCCGCGAAACGGAGCCCGGAGTCGGAAAGCAGTAGCGGGCCCCTCACGGGACTGCCGGGGGTCAGACGAGGGAATGCACGCACCCAGCGCTCCTGGCACATGGCAGGGGGACGTGAGACGCTGATAATAATGTTCTAAATTAAGGGTTTTTTTTGGGAGGGGGAAGGTGGGTGGGTAGAATTACTGGGTTGTCACAGAGGGAGGGGCAGGGGAGGGAAGGCATCAGCTGGAGCTTGACTGCGGTGCTGTAGCCTTGGGGTACGCAGAGCACCCCTGGAGCTGTAAAAAAGAATCTCGGGGGGTGGGGAGTCCCTATCGTTAAAAGTAAGGAGAAAGTGGAAAGGAGGAAGGGTCTGAAACTAGGAGATTCTGAAGGTTTTTCCAGAAACGGCACATCTGCTTAAGAGAAGGTTGCATGCATGGGTCATTGTGGTTTCGGTGTACCCCCAGGAGCCATTGCAGTGTGTACCCCAAAGGGGACCACCGGGCCGCAGTTACACAGTCGTTGCGTGTATGAACTCCGACAGCCGGTGCTCACATGACGGAGCCGGGTCTCCGCTTGGCACTGCTGACGTTGGGGAGGGGTCGCAGTCTGTGGGGTGTCCTGGGCCCTGGTGGGGGGTGGCGCTGAGCTGCTTCCCTGGCCCCACCCACTCCATGCCAGCAGCTCCCAAATTCATGACGGCCACAGCCGTCCGCGGATACTGCCTGGCGTCCCCTCGGTGCAGAGTCACCCCACGAGAGACCCCCTGTTTTAGGCTAAACGAGGTTATGCTCCCCTCCGCAGACCACATCTCCTCTTTGACCCTTAGCAATGCGGCCGTTTATACCTGGGGTGGCCCTGTAAGTCATCGGGTGCTGGGATTTGAGAGGAAAAATGCTTCCCGAGGAGCTTAGCAATGCTGGCTTCTCTCTCGGTGGGTCTTCGTGTGGCTTCTGAACACGCATTACAGGGGTTGCACGCACGGGATGAACCGCTAAGTCACAAGCCCTGGGAGATGCCGAGGTTTCGGGGTTGTTTCCCCGTTTTTAACCGAGCGCACGAGTTTGCAGAGATGCCGAGGTCGTGTGGGCGATTCCTGGTCTTTACTTAGAAAGTGTGCAGTGACCGATGCCGTCCTCTGCCTTCGTCCGCTGCCCGCTGCCCGGGGCCTGGGTTTGAAGGGAAGGACGACGGGGTATGAATTGCCCGACGCAGGCTCAGCTTCGTGCTTACTGAACGGGCGCGTTATTTGTGTACGCCGCGTAGTAGAGTAAAAAGCTGCTGCTTCTGTTCAAGGTGTTGTTACAAAATTTCTCATTTGCATCTGGAAACCAAGAAGAGTCCTTAACATGGCATTTACTAGGTCATTCCCATTCTCGAAGCCCTTTGTAGTTTCCTACAAAAGGGCCGTTGTGTGTGGCCTCCAGGGCTCTGGAAGTTTCTGGAGCTTTCTAGAGAGGACGGTTACCAGGACAGGTTGCTGGGTACTGAGACAGAGTTACCCCCGCCCTCCTTTGTGCCCCGCAGTAGCGGCCAGCAGGTGACTGCCCGCCGGGACCTCTGTTCAGGACGGTTTCTCTGGTGCCCACCGGACGCCCGCGTGCTCGGGTCCGTGGTGGCTGGCGTCTGCGGTTCCGGGGGCCTCCCTGCGCTTCCTGCTGTCCTTGCCCACGGTTCTGGACCTGGCCTCCAGCCTGGCCTCTTGCTCTCCAGGCTCCAGAGGAAAAACCGTGGCGTATGTCACCCAGCACACCTTGGGGACCAGTTGGGGGAGCTGCAAAGACGGAGTGGCCTGTCCTCGGGAGCTGGGGGTGGTGGTGGTGGCCCCCACCCTCCTCGTCCACCCTGCCAGCTGGCACGCAGGGCGGCTTTGGGCAGCTCTGAGACTCTTCCAGAAACGGCTACTACTTTTCCTTGAGAACCTAGCAGAGGGGAGGATCTTACTGCTGTTCATTCTTTTCAATAGAAGTACAGTTTCCGTGTCGTAAGATTCAGCCATTTTAAGCACAGAGTTCAGTTTTGGGGGGAAGTTACAGAGTTCAGTTTTGGGGGGCAGGCTACGGAGCTGTGCAGCCAACCGCATGAACCTTTGGAGCCTCCCGTCACTCATACAGGATCCCTATAACCATTAACCATCACTCCCTGGTCTCCCCGCCCGGGGCCCCTTCCCGTCCACAGAGGACCCTGGTCTGGGCGTGTCACACGCGTGGACTCACACCCCGTGGAGCCTTCTGTGTCTGGGTCGCTCCCTGAGCGTCGTGGGCTCGGGGTCCGCCCCCGGGGCCGTGCGTGGGGGCCTCGCTCCTGTTCCTGGGTGAGTAATAGCCCACCCCGTGAACAGACACACTTGCTCTCCCCCTTCCCCTGGCTGGACTCTGGGTTGCCCCCCCCCCATTTTGGCAGCAAACAATCGAGCTGCTGTTTAAGTGGCTCTTTCCTGGCACTTGGTGGCCTGTTGAACTGAAGCTTGGGGGCAGCCTGGGGGTCAGCCCTCCAGGTCCTGCCCGTCTCTTTTCCGCTTGAGTTAAGTGCTTCGTGGTCTCCGGCCGCCACGCATCCTAGCAGGTGGGTGGCCTTGCGGTCCGCCAGAATCTGCTCTGTGTGGCACGGTGTGTATGTCATGGCCCTGCTTCCTCTTCCAACTCATCACCCACTTGACAGAATTGAAATGCCCCAGGCGGCCTGGGTGGCATCACGGGAGTTGGCCCCACCTCACCTTTCCCCAGTGACCTTCACTTTGCCTGCAGAAACCCGCCCCTCCTGCCCCTCCCTGTCACCCGCTCAGCACAGGCCCCCTTTCCTGGATGGTGCGGTTTGCTGGCTCCTTTGTCTGAAGCCTGCCTTCCTTCCTTCCTTCCTTCCTCTCCCCAACAAAGGCTGCTTGTGTGCCTATTTTAAGCGTCAGAGCGGGTGCCAGGCACCGGGAGTGCCACGTGAATGAGATGCTTGTGTGCATGCGTGGGGAGGCGTGGAGATGGGGGACCCAGGGCCGTTCTGTCCCTGGCCTGGCTCTCTGAGTGGGGGTCCCTGGGGATGTTGGAGACAGGCCCAGGCCTGGGTATCCTGTGAGCTCCACAGGTGCTGCGAGAAGGGAGGTCTTCCGGGGGTGGAGAGATGGGGACGTGGGGACCCTGTGTGTAGGACAGGCCAGGGATGAGCTTCGCGCCGACAGGTTTGCCGGGGGACAGGTGGGGGTGCAGAGTACCCCTCGTGCAAGCCCCAAGGCGGGGCCGAATCTTCGATGTCGTTTCACTCAGGTCTCCCCTGCGGCACTGCTAACGCTTGGGTCAGCTTCCTCCCTGTGGGGCCATCCTCGGCACTGCTGGGGGCCGAGCAGCCCCCCGAGCCCACCCCCTCCGTGCCAGGAGCACCCCAGTCATGACAGACACAGGTGTCCCCAGACGCTGCCCAGTGTCCCCTGGGGACACAATCAACCCCGACTGGGAATATTTCAAATAAGATTTTATGAGTCTGTGATTGCATTAAAGTGAAAAGGTATGTTTGGGTTTTTTTCATAGACTGTTTTTAAGAGCAGTTTCAGGTTCATAACAACATTGAGCAGAAGGGATTTCGCATATACCCCAGGTCCCCCCTGCCAGGCTCCTGCATTATCAACGTCCCCGTGAAAGCGGGACATTTGTTACAGTCAGTGAACCTACACGGACACGTCATGACCCCCTAGTGTCTGTAGGTGACATTGAGACTCGCCGTTGGTATGGTCCGCGGGTTTGGGCAGATGTATAAAGTCACGTGTCCACCATTATGGTGTCACAGAGGATAGTTTCACGGCCCTAAACAATCTTCTGTGCCCCAGCAATTCGTCCCTCCCATGTCGGCCCTTCTCTTTATGGCCAAGGGGTAAGAGTGGCTTCGTACCCCTGAGTACCTGCTGGGGCAGATGGGACTCTAGGCTGTGGCGTTTTCTGTGAATTATTGTTCCCTGTTCTCCCTCCAGGAAATCGTAGGGAAAAGGGATTCGAGCCTCATATGCAATTGTACACGTCCGACTAGCCACGTTCCAAAAAACGAAATAGGTGAAACCAATTTTAATGAGACACTTTACATAACCCGTTGTATCCAAGACACTGGCGTTTCCGTGCGTCATCGGTGCGACAAAGGTGTGAGTGAGCTCTGACCCCTTTCTTTCGTGTGACGTCTTCAAGATCCGGTGTGCACTCTGCACCCCCAGAGTTGGACATCTCATGACGAGCCCCATTTCCGGTGCTCAGGGCCCCATACTGGACCTCACAGGTGTAGGAAGTGATTCGGGAAGTTTTAGGAGATTAGACCTCTAAAGGCACATGAGTGTAGCTTAGCATTGGGATATGTGGGTGGTTTTTAGAGCTACTGAGTGTGTGCGGTTGAGAATATGGATCGAAAGTCTCAGAAAGTCAGTTCCAGCAGAGCCCCCTGGACTGCCCCGTTCGGGAGGCAGCAAACCATGGCCCCCGGGCCAAAGCCAGCTCACCGTCTGTTTCCATGTGGCCCTTGGGCTGAGAATGGTTTTTACACTTGAAGTGGTTTCAAAAAAGAAACTCAAAGGAAGCAAGCTGTATCACGACGTATGAAAATGATACAGGATTCGGGTTTTACCGTCCACCGATAAAGTTTTATTGTCACGGAGGCACGCACGTTCGTTGACATGCTGCCTCCAGTGACTTTCAGGCTATAACACCGGAGGCCGTGTAGCTTGCAAAGCCAAGAATGCCAGTTCTCTGGCCCCTCCAGAAGAAGTCAGTCGGCCTTGCTGGCCTAACGGGCGGACTTACAGATCAGGGAATGGCCCTGGTTTCGTGGGTTCATGGCAGTGCTGGGACTTGAACTTGGGATCTCATAGTTCACCTTTATCCGTTCCTTTTAGCCCGGTCGTGGGAGAGCAGATGACGCTTCACACCAGAGAGTCGCCTCTGGTGCAGTCTTGCTGGGAGCTTGCACCGCCACAGCCTCCCGGTTGAGCAGAGGTTAACGATGTGGGGACAGACGCGTAGGGTGATTTTTCCCCATCGCAGCGTGCCATACTTAGTGAGACTGATTATTTATTCTCTTTAGCGTCACGAGACGTAACAGCCGATCTTAGAAATAACGGCCTCTTAGATTTGATGAACCGTGGCGTCCGAGAGCTCCAAATAGCACCCGTTAGAGAATGCCGGTTATGTTTATTACCACGTTGCTTACAGACGCACGCACGTAAAACTGCATATGGATGGCTCGTGCTCAGGGCTTTTAGCTGTAAACCAAAAAAGCGTATCGAGTGCGTGCAAGAGCAGCGCCGCGAAGCAGTGGTCTTCCAAACGCGCCATCCGACGGGCAGTTCTGACGTCAGGCAGGGGGCGGTTGTTTTAGAACGATGTCCAGGAGCGACACTTTGCCCGGAGCCAGGCTTGAACACCCAGCGGGTCGCCGAGAATTCCGTCATCTGGAGCCGAGGACGGGTCTCTGTTCCACGCCCGCCGAGCTCAGAAACGCCGGGGCCTTCAGGCTGGACGCTGGCAAGCGTGCCTCCTTCAGGTAGGCTGAGTTTGAAATATTCGAGGCTACGGGGAGAGACGGGGGTTTGTTTTGTTTTCTTTGCCTTTGTCTCTTGCTGCTCTGGGGAGGCACGGGTGTTTCAGTTGGCAGCGAGAGGCCGCTGGGAGGAAATGGGGTTGGGGGGCTCTGTGGGTGGCCGGATGCTCCCTGTTGCTTGAGGAACAGATTGGCGCCCCGTCTTCTCTCTCTCTGTGTCTCACGGGAGGGTTCCTGGGGCCCCTCAGCTCTGTGTAAAGGAAACAAAGGCATGCCCACAGCCTTCACAGGCCTCTGACCACTGTCTGTGGGTTTGGGGCTCAGGAGGACAGGGGACCTTGGCCCCAGCCGTGCCCGGTCCCCGCCCTCTCGGCTCCCAGTCCCCTCCCGAGAAGTGAGCCAGCTGAGGGCCCGAGAGGGCCTCTGAGAAAGATCGTACGCTGCGTGCTGAGACTTGTTTTTTTTCCTTCGATAACATTTTGACTCTGGGCTAATTTTAGATGTCAGAAAAGTCGCGAAGGCGGTGCAGAGAGTTCCCACGTGCCCCTCAGACCGCTGCGCTAGCTAGCGTCCTGTCTTCCCCCGGCACCTGCGCTGCCCTCGGAAGTTAACCTGTGCACATTGCTCTCAGCCGAAGCCCACACTCTGTCCGGATTTCTCCGCATTCCCTCTCACGTCCTTCTCTGCCCTAGGACCCCACGTGGCACTCAGGCCTCGGGGCTGAGACAGCCTCTCTGACCTTCCTTGCCTTTTGTGCCTGGACAGTCTTGAGTTCACCTGGTTAGGAAGTTTGCACGGCGACCCCCAGTCTGGGTTTGTCCGATGTTTCCTTGTGATCAGACCAGGGTTACAGGTTTTGGGGCAGAGTGCACAGTGCTGAGGACCCCCTCGGCATATCACACCAGCGGCCTCTGATGCCGCAGAACATCACTGATGGTGTTGACCTTGGCCCCCCGTCACAGGTCGTGTCTGCCCACCTGCCAGGTGCTCAGAGGCCTGGATGCGCGTCCTTCCTTGTGCAGAGGGAGCCCGGGAGCCCGGGACACCTCACTCTCCCATACTGGGTTCCCCATCCTCTGTCCTGCCAGCTGTGCCATCCGTCCTCACCGGGGCCCTCCCGCACCCTCTGCGGGCTGAGCCGGAGATCATCCGGGGGAGTTAGAAATCGTCTCATGTGCTGTGGCCGTGGACACTGCAGAGAGCTGGGGAGAGCCCTCCCCCTTCTGACCTGAGACTCGTGGGTCCCTCCTGCCCCAAACCTGTGCACTGGGTCCCCCTGCCTGTGACGGAGACAGGCGTAAGCCGGCCCTGAGCGTCTGTCACAGCTCTGCACCAGTGCCCCATTTTAATAAAAGGGAGGGGAGCTTTAGATCTGGGGGCAGAGTTGGGACCCATGCGGCCCAAGGCCAGAAACTGTCTGTGGCCCTGGTGCTCCCGCCTTCCCAGCCGGTCAGCCTGAGCCCAGAGGGACACGGTGGGTCTCATTCACGTGTCGATGCGGCTTCCAGGAAAGCCGAGCATTGCTGGAAAGCAGGCTCTTTTGTGGGGAGGTGTTCGCGTGTCCTTTGAAAGTGGAGCTGGGCAGCGGCGGGGGAGTCACCCCGCAGGAAGGACGGGCTCCCTCCAGCCGCCCGTGCCGCCGCCCGGGGCAGTGAGCTGCCCGGCTGCACCGAGGCCTTTGGCTCAGCGGCCCCGTGATGCTCAGCCACCGGCCACGGGATGGGGCCAGGTGCTGGGGTGTGGCCGTCCCCCGAGTGCCCCCTGCCTCCAGGGGGAGGGGACCTGTCAGCTGTGGAGCATCTGTCACACACCAGACATGTCCCCATTTACTTCTCCCTCCACCTCTGCTCAGTGCAGCTCCAGACTCCCACCTCGCTCCCCGCAAGCATTTCTTTCTTTCTTTTTTTTTTTTTAAGGATCTTTTTTTGTTTGTTTTTTTTTTGAAAGATTTTATTTATTTATTTGACAGACAGAGATCACAAGCAGGCAGAGAGGCAGGCAGAGAGAGAGAGGAGGAAGCAGGCTCCCTGCCAAGCAGAGAGCCCGATGCGGGACTCGATCCCAGGACCCTGAGATCATGACCTGAGCTGAAGGCAGAGGCTTTAACCCACTGAGCCCCCTAGGCACTTCCCCGCACCCATTTTGCCCGGATTACCCATAACATCAAATTCACCTTCTTAACCATTTCTTTCTCTCTTTAAAAAAAAAAAAAAAAAAAAAATTATTTATTTTAGAGAGAAAGCACGTGAGCTGAGGGCAGGAGAAGGGGCAGAGGGAGGGAAACTCAAGCAGACAGACACCCTCCCCCCCGCCCTCCCGGGAGCCCAACACAGCGCTCAGCCCTACAGCCCGAGATCATGACCTGAGCTGAAAGCAAGAGTGGGACCCCCCACCGGCCGAGCCAGCCGCGTCCCCTTAACCGTCACGGAGCGCACGGCTCAGCGGCGGGAAGCACACTCACCCCGCCTGCAGCCACCCCACCTCGTCTCCAGAACCTTCCATCTCCCCACGCGGAGACTGTCCCCACAAAGCACGGACCCCCCCACCCCCGCCCCCGGCCCCCAGCGCCCACGAGCCCCCTTCCCGTCCGGCGCCCACGAGCCCCCTTCCCGTCCATGGAGGCGCTTGTGCAGACCCGCAGAACCACGCGCCGTGGGGGCGTCCGTGTCTGGGCCGTCCCTGAGCGTCGTCGTGGGCTCCGGGTCCGTCCACGTTCAGATCTAATGGCCGAGCGGCATTCCGTTGTCTGAATACGTCCCGTTGTCTGTCCTGGGCTTGCGTCTACCTCGGCCGTGGCGAGTGTGATGCCGGGAACGTGCGTGCGGGCTCCTGCGTGGACAGACCCTCCCCGCTGCTGGGGATGCCCCGGAGGGCACCCCGGGCCTGCCGTCATCTGTTAGGAAGCTTGTCCTTGGGGCTTCTCTGCCTGCTGGGGCTTCTGTCCATTCGTGGCTGCTCCCCGCTCAGCCCTGGGGCAGGATTCGAGTTCCTCTGGCTGATTCCATTCAGCGGCTCCCCTCCCCCATCCTCGTTTCTGCCTGGGAGCCTCGGCTGGCAGGTCCCGGCGCCAGCCCGCTCGGGGCAGCCGTCTCAGCACGGCTGAATTTTCTCCCTGGTGCCCCTGGGGTCTCGGCCCCGTTTCCCTGGCCTGGAATGCCCTCTGCGCAGGCCCGCTCTGTCGCTGTCCGCCTGCCCCTCGTGGGGCCGTGGGGCCGCCTCTCTGCCTCGCCCCCGCTCTCACCTACCCCCCTGCGTCCAGTGTTCTCCAGTGCCCGACGCTCTGAGCCTGCAGGACTCCCAGCCACCCCTGTCTGCAGTCACCCGGCCCCGTGTCCTTTACACCATGCTTCCATTTTGTTGGTTGGCGTCTCCCGCCCTCCCTCCCTCCCCCCTTCTCCTGCTCCAGGTCAAGGTGACTTGCCGGCTGCTCTGGTCTCACTCCCCGCTGTATGCGGCGATTTCCGTCCTGGGCTGCACTGACCCCCAGAGCAACTCCCCGAGGTGCCCGTCTGGGTGCCTGTCTTCCGAGGAGTATGCCGAGGTTCGGAATCGGGGACCCCAGGCCCAGGGCTCCCCCTTCATAGCTCTTCCTGTTTGCCCCGCCTGCATCTTGAGGAGGATTTTTCTGTCTCGGGGATGGACCGCCACGCTTTCCTCTAGTGTGGAGCCGGCTCCCGGGTACCGGCTTCCTGGTAGCAAAAATAATTGGTCATCTTGGTATTCGGCCAACTCTTGATCTCAGGATCTTGAATTCAAGCCCCATATGGAGCATGGAGCCTACTTAAAATAAACATTGTAAACAGATTTAAAAATTACTGGTCTCACGTGAAAAGTGCTCACTGTGGTTTAGCTGTCAGGGAAATGCGAATCAGAACCAGCACGAGACAGCGCGCCACCCCACCAGCACGGCCAGAGTCCGACAGACGGGTACGCGGGAGCGCTGTCAAGGATGAGGAGAACTTGGGCCCCACAGGGCTGGGGAAGCACGAGGGGCGGCTGCTCTGGAAGACGCTTGGGTGGTTCCTGAGAAAAGTTAATCGCGGGGCATCCGTCTGACCCAGGGATTCCACTCCTGGGTGTCCACCCAAGAGAAATGGGAACCTGTGTCCACACCAGAACCAGCCCACCGTGTCCATAGCAGCCGGACTCACAATAGCCTCCGAGTGGAAACAACCCAAGGGTCCATGGACAGGCAAAGGGATACACACAGTGGGTCCCCCACACAGGGGAGCATCCCCCAGCCATGGGCAGGAGCAAGGCACCCTGGGGACGGACCCCGAGCCCACGACGCGCAGGAAGGGGACCAGACACAGAAGGCCACACGGGGTATGAGTCCACACGTGTGACACGGCCAGACCAGGCTCCTCCATGGATGGGAAGGGGGCTCACGGGGGCCGGGGGCTGGGAAGGGGTGGGGAGTGACACTGATGGGGACAAGGTTTCCTTTTGGGGTGATGGAATGTTCTGGAACTAGCTAGAGATGATGGTTGCACTACTCTGTGAATATACCAGATACCACGGAAACGTACGCTTCGGTTAACATCATAAATTTTCTATTGTGCGTATTTTATCAACCCCTCCCAAAACGCCTCTTGGTCTAAGTGGTCATATTTCAGAGGAGGCGACGGTTGAGGCGGGGGCATGGCCCTGTGTTCTTCCTGAAAAGGGTTTTCTCCCTCCCTTTCCCCCTCCTTCCCCCTTCTCTTTGCTTAGCCAACACCCCCTTCTCCCACTCCCTTAAACATTCCTCCCATGTTGTAAAAAGTGATAAGATACTACAAGGAATGTTGAAAGGTCAGTCTACATGCAAATAAGGGATTGTAGTCTGGCCAATGCCGATGGTCAGTCTACATGCTAATGAAGGATTGAAATCTAGCCAATACTGTCTGTTTCCCTTTTGTTAACGACCAATGAAAGTAACTTCCCACTATGTAAATGAAGGATGCTGAGCGAACCAATCAGGGGTATTCCCGCGCGCCAAGTATGCCTTTACATTCAAACCAGCCAATGAAAACTTTGTAACCATGCTTCCACTTCTGTACGTATGCTTTCGCTTCCCCAAACCCCATAAAAAGGCCCTGAACTAAGGGCTGGCGCGCGAGTCCTCCTAAGACTTGACCGCCCGCAGGTACCTGTGTCTACTCAATAAACCTCGTGCTGTTTGCATCTGACCAGTGGACTCGGCTCGGTTTTTGGGTCCGGGGGTCTCCTCCTGAGAAGGGTCCATTCCGGGGTGCTTGGAGCCCCGGGGGGATCTTTCATTCCGAGAGCCCCTCCCCTCCCTCCGCCTTAGGTCAAGCACGGTGGAGCTGTGAGCCCAGACACGTGCTCATTTCTAGCTTCCTGTGAGTCTGGCACAAGGACGTGAATTCCCCTGCGTCTGGGGCTGCTGAGCCATCACACCCTTGACTGAGGTCTTGTCAGCCCTGGGCCTAAAGCAGCCACGTGTGCAGCTTAGGTTGGGAGGGCAGGAAGGTGCTCTCGGGTCTCTGGGATAGGGCGGTCAATAAGGTTGACGTGTGGCCCCGTCGAGGAGGAGGTGAAAGCCTGGGAATTACGGGACTTTCTGGAACCTTCCTGAACGTGGAGGGCATGACGGCTTCCTGAGGCTTCGGGGTTGGCGTTGCTGTTCAGCCCTGGGTGACTCTGTCCCCGTGTGATTGGAATCGCTCCGTTTCTGATTCCACGCGGGCACAGAGGAATCACCCGCAGGATCGTCCGCAGGGCTGGGCCGGTGTGGTGGTCCCCGTTCTGTTCACATCGTGACTGTAGCATCTCTGATACTGACAACCGCCCCGCAGGCATCGGGCCCGTTCCCGGTAGCCAGGGGGCAGAAGCCACGGTGGTTGGACTCATTTGGGAGCCACACAGACCGTCTTGGGATGCCACTGGTCCCTGGTTGTTGAAGAAGGTGCGGCCGAGGCTGCATAGCCCCCGGCCAAATACAGGAGTGGGATTCTTTTGTGGCGGGTGTGGACCTGACACCAGAGGCCACTCTGGGAGCTGAGGCTCCTAGCGGTGAGCCCCCACGCAACAAGGTGGGGTCAGAGGGTAAGTGCGGAGGGAGCTACTTGCTGCCGAGGCCCCTGCCAGGCTGGATTCCTTTTTTCTTTTTTTTTTTTTTTAAAGGTTTTATTCATTTATTTGACAGACAGAGATCACAAGCAGGCAGAGAGACAGGCAGAGAGAGAGAGGAGGAAGCAGGCTCCCCGCTGAGCAGAGAGCCCGACGTGGGACTCGATCCCAGGACCCTGAGATCATGACCTGAGCCGAAGACAGTGGCTTAACCCACTGAGCCACCCAGGCGCCCCAGGCTGGATTCCTATCTCTGTGTTGCAGAAGGGGAAACTGAGGCACATCATCCTCCACCCCCCCGACCCCAGGTCAGGGCGCTCGTGGGAGCAGAGGAAGGAGTTGGTCTCGCTTCTGCACGACAGGTGATGTGGGGTATGCGGAGCGTGGCCAGGTTGCCGGAAGCCCCCGATGGACAGCTCACCGGGCGGTGACCGTGCCGTGCCCGAGTGGGTGCGTTCCGTGGTTTCTCCATTGTCACGGTTCCGCCTCCGTGCCTGAGCCCAGTAGGGGATGGTGTGCGGCTGAGACACGCGGGGCCATGGCAGCCCCCACCAGGGCCCGGCCCTCTGGTGCCTCACATCCAGCGCACATGCGCGTTTTGCTGTGGAGTCACGTTGGGGTCAGCTGCAGCCACCACCCCCTCTCCACGCAGAGCCACACACCAGAGACTGGACCCCAGGCTCACCGTTTTCCAAAGGCTGCTGACCTCACAGAGGCCCTGGTGGTCAGATGCTGGAGGCTGAGGATTAGGAATTCTGGATGCGACGGGGGGGTCGTGGTGTCCCGGAGAAGGTTTGTGGACAGTGGCACCAGCAGGCCACACTGGTTCTGTGGCAGGTGGCGGCCTGTCTCCGCTCTTGCTCCAGGAGCGGGCCGCCGGGCTGCCCCTCACCACGGTCACTTTGCGAGGATCGGGGCTAACCCCCAGCTGGAGTGCGGGGCCCAGAGCTAACTAATTGGGGCCAGCCCCATGCTGGGGCCCCTTACACCCCCAGCCCCCAGAAAAATTAAAAAGACCCGAAGCATTCATTGAGCTCCCCCTCCGTGCCGGACGCCCTCGTGGCCGCTGAGGTTGTCCATTTGACCCTTAAACCAGGTGGCTCCCTCCTGGAGGATGGTCCGGCCCCGAGTTCCCACAGTACTGGGGCGACAGAACCTGCCTCACACCTTCCAGGTGGGTGCCCTCGTCCCCAGCGCCCCGGGCCGGAAAGCAGGTATACGGCCTGCCATCGGTCACAGGACGAGGACACAGGGACCACAGCGTCGAAGAAAAACCCAACCAACTCCCAAGCCCTCGCCAGCTTCCTGGGGGCTCTCCCTCCGCGACTCCTCGCCTGCAGATGGGGGAGAGAACCCAGCTGCCCGCGGTGCCGATGAGGCGGGATGGTGTGTGCGCCCCCGGCTCTGCAGGGTTTGGGGCGGCTCGTTAACCTTGCGGGTGGGATCCCTCTCTGCACTCCGGCCCTCCGCCGGGTGCTTCTCCCGATGCGCAGCCCGGGGCCAGGGTCTCGCCTCAGCACTGCTGCCACTGGGGAGGGCCCAGGCTGAGCAGCAAGCCCAGCCCCCACCCACTCAATGCCTGAGCTGGGACACCGCACACAGTGTCCCCTGGGGGCAGGACCGCCCCTTGTTGTTTGGAAAGGGATCAAAGCCAGAGGAAACGTGCTGCTGTGGGCTTTGCAGTTGACAGAGGGACCCTCGGGGCTCACAGCTGGGCCTGGAGTGCTCGGAGCCGCACAGGTGGGCCCTGTGGCCGTGAGCCTCCCTGCCGTTCCCTAGGGAAGCTCTCTGTGGCGTCCATGCAAATGTAATTAAGCGCCGGTTTTCCCTCTGTGGTGATGACACAGATTTGGCGCTGTAATAAAGATGAAGGGGGGGTCCCTTTAGCTCTGAGGCCCAGACCGAGCAGTGGCACCCCCATCCCTCTCCCCGCACTGCTGAATCAGGGCAGGTCACCCTGGGGGGGCGTCCTGGGCCCTGGGGGAGCCGAGCAGCGTCCCTGGTCCCACCCCTTCGATGCCAGGAACATCGCGTTGTGACAACCACAGACGTCCCCGGACATGGCCTAATGTCCCCTGGGGGCAGAATTGTCCCACTTTTGCCACTGAGAGCTGTGTGCAAGGAATAATGTGTTTTTCCTGTGTTTGTCTCATGCCCTGTAGGACCCCGGGGAAGCGCTTTTCCAGAGGTTCTTTACCCATCGACACCCGCACAGGAACCCGTTCAGGTCACGCCTGTCCTTTAGAGCTGTCCTCCTCGGGAGTGGGGCCATGCACTCTGTGTTTTCTGGTCCCTAAGCAGCCTCGTCTGCTTCTTCACCTCTGAGCAACCTCTCCTCCTCCTTGCCGGCCAGCATTTCCTGGTCTTTGCAGTTACCGGTTTTCACTGGGCAGCGCTGAACATGCCATATTCCTCCCTTCCTCGGGGTCCCTGAGCCTTGGCATTCCATGAAAGCCACACTCCGTCTTCTGTGACGGCTCAGGGGTTTAATTACCGCCCCCCCCCGCCCCCGGAGTGGAGAGAACCTTTCGTTTCCACAGTGCATCTTTCCCCGAGAATGTGATCTGTTTTGGTTCATTTACGAACACATCCAACTGTTAGGGTGGTTGGCACAGTTGGAAATCTGTTTGGAGAATATAAAGCAGTTTGCAACCCCATCGCCTTTCCCATGTGTTAAAACATTACCAATCCCAAGTGTGTCAAAATCTGGATTTTTGTCTATTCTGGTCTCCGCCGGAGGGGGAGGCGTTCCAGCAGTTCCGTTTTAAGGAAAGTAGTATGATATATATAATGTATAGTGTTATTTCCTGAGCCGGTTTTTCGTTTTGGTGGGATACAACAGAACGGCTTTCAGACTCCGTAATGTGCAAAAACCGCCTGAGCGCAAAGCTCCGGGTATGGAGCATCGGCTGAGGAAATCTGTTTTCCTCACCACCCCCAGATTTCGCCTCGAAGCCGGTGTCCTCTGCGCGACCATCACCTTGGGAGCATCTAGTTCTGACGCGCCGCAGCGCGTGCTTCCCAGAGTGGGCCGCGCTGCCCCCGTGCTTCCAGACACTCACGTTTGTAGGTTTCAGAATTTTATCCTTTTCCCCCCAAAGGTTTTATTTTAGAGAGAGAGTGTGCGCCTGCGTGGCTGGCGGGAGGCGGGGCAGAGGGCGAGAACGCCCGGCAGACGCCGCGGTGAGCCTGGAGGAGCCTGACTTGCAGCTCAGTCCCGCCCCCCGGGAGGCGGTGACCGGAGCCAGCATCACGGGCCGGACTCCCAGCCGACAGAGCCACCCAGGCGCCCCCGCGTTTTTATCTTTGGAGGGAAGATCCGAATCCGGCACACAGCCCGTATTTATCTGCTCCGGCTGTGTGCGAAGTCACTACCGACTTAGCGGCCGCAGTGCTTACTGTCTCCCCGTTGCCGTGGGCCAGGGCTCCCAGTGCGGCGTGGCTGGCTCCCCGGCCAGGGTCTCTCGGGCCACAGTCAGACTCTGGGCCTGGGCCGTGGCCTTGTCTCTGCTGGGACAGGCTCTGCCGTTAAGCCCACGCATGGGGCTGCTGACCTGGTGACGTTTCTCGCTGGCTGCTCCCCGGCGCCGCTCTCCGGGGTTCCGGCTGCTGGAGGCTGGAAGCAAGCCACAGGGGCCGCCTCCACGCAGGGGCAGGAGCCCACGCAAGACGGGGGAGCAGGACTTGGGGGTCACTGGGAGGCCGCCCGAGAGCCTCCCGCCCAGCCGGAGGCCCCTCAGGGGTGAGTAAGGTGGACGGCCCGGCAGGAGCAGGCTGATTTGGGTTGAGTGGGAGATGTCATTGCTGAGTTGTGGGACCGTATTTCCCAGGTACGGGGTTTTCGCTCTCTCCGGAGGGGATTTCCGAGGATGCTTCCAGGAATGCCAGGAGATGGCGTATCGCTTTGAAATAGTTTCCCAGGGTGGCTGTTTGAAGGGAAGCACCAATGACTTAATTCTGTCAAGGGGGTTCATTACCCACCTTACATCACCTTGCTGGGATCCCCTCGTTTGTTAGTGGGGAATTAGAGACCAGCCTTTGCGCACGAAGGAGGTGAGGACGGAATGGGAGAGAGGGAACCATATTCCTGGATCTGGAGTCCCTCCAGGTATGGCCTGCATCGGGGCTTATCCTCTATGCTGCTCACTGCTGTGTGACTTCGGCAAGTCCCTTCACCTCTCTGAGCCTCATCTTGTCGGCAACGTGGAGATGTTGAACCTCAGGTTACAGGGTTGTTCTAAGGATTAGGGACTATGTCTAGAAAGTCTGATAAATGCAATATGGTATCCTAGGTGGGCTTCTAGAACAGATAAGAGCCATTAGGGGAAAAGCTCGTGAAATCTGAATAAACCGTGGGCGGTTGTTAGTAACGCAGCGGTGCCGTGGTCCTGATTGTAACCCGTGTGCCTCGGTTGTGTGCGTTGTCAGCGTTGAGGGAAGCTGGTGGGGGACGCAGGAACCATCTGTACTGTCTTGACAACTCCCTGCAAATCTGAACATGTTCCAAAGTTAAAAAGTGTACTCAAAAACACAGTTAAGATTTTATTTTTCACCTTTATTATAGGTGAGCAGTCATACAAAATAATACCACCGTTGACGAGGGTGTGTGTGGACAGGGGGACGGTATAAACACGGAGTCGTCTCTGTCACAATAACTTAGTAGCGTATTTTCAAGAACCTTAAAAATACCGAATGCTCTCTGATCCCATAATGCCCTCTCTAGAAATGGAGACTAAGAAAGTAATTAGAGATGGGCATAACGAGGTTCCCTTGAGCGTTACTTGTAAAGCAGAAATTGGGAACAGTGTAAATGCCCAGGTAGTAAGGAACTGGGTCCATCAGTAAATGATGTAAATATATGGACAGTCATTTAAAAAAACCCTGTTTTCAAAAAACACGTAGGAAATGGCAGTGATTGGGTCCTGTGGGTGGATGCGTCCAGGGGGGTCGGACCTTACCTCCCGTCATGATCCTGGGGCTTGGGATTGAACCCCCGCGGCCTGCTCGGTGGGGAGCTTGGTTCCCCTCTCCCTCTGCTCCTCCTGGCTCGTGCTCTCTCTCTCCTGCTTTCTTGCTCTGTATCTCTCAAATAAATAAATAAAACCTTTTTTATTTATTTTTATTTATTTTTTTCAAAGATTTTATTTATTTATTTGACAGACAGAGATCACAAGTAGGCAGAGAGGCAGGCAGAGAGAGAGGGGAGGAAGCAGGCTCCCCGCTGAGCAGAGAGCCCGATGCGGGACTCGATCCCAGGACCCTGGGATCATGACCTGAGCAGAAGGCAGAGGCTTAATCCACTGAGCCCCCCAGGCACACACCCCCCTTTTTTAAGGTTTTATTTTTAAGTAACCTCTACACCCAACATGGGGCTTGAATTCATGACCCTGAGATCAAGAGTCACATGTTCTACTGACTGAGCCACCCAGAGACCCCCATGGAACAGACTTTATTTTATTTAAGATTTTATTAATTTGAGAGAGAAGGAGAGAGCACACAAAAGCAGGGGGAGGAAGAAGCAGACTCCCTGCTGAGCGGGGAGCCCAACATGAGGCTTGATCCCAAGAGCCTGGAATCATGACCTGAGCCCCCCAGGTGCCCCTGGAACAGACTTGAAAACGTGGGTTGGGCTGTGCACTTGAATGGAAATCTGTCCTCATGTTTCCTGTGGAGGAGTCCACAGCTGCCACTTTGTTTGATTTCATAGCTTGGGTGCCATCTCCCATCCCCAGCTGTAGCTCTTCCTGTCTTACGTATTGGTCTGCATTGGTGGTTGCCTTTGTTTTTCCTCCTTGTCTTGAGGCTTTCTCAGGTTTCTCCTTTCTCTGCCTCCTTTCTCCGGGGAAGTAATCTTTAACATATCAGTTTCTTCAGTGATTTCTTTAAATTAGACTTTCCATGCATCTGGGTTTCTCAACCTAGGCACTATTGACCTCTTGCTCTAGATAATTAATGTAATCAAATCCCCAGTTAGTAGAAGTAATTTTTGAATGATCAATTATGCTCATGGTAAAAAAAATTTCAAATTATATGTAAAGGCATAAAACACCCACCCCTCAGTCCTACTCACCTTTTAACTACTAACAGTTCGGGGGTTTTCTTCTAGAATATTTTTCCTTTTGCATATCCAAGTACATGTGCAAATGCATGTTTTCAAGAAGGTGTAGCTCAGATGACTTGTGCGGGCTGATGTACTGGTCCGCAGTGCTCAGTTCCCACCAGTGCCTTGGGTCTCTCACAGAGTTAGCACGTGGAGGTCTGGGTGTCTGAGGAGCGTTACTCCTTCCCTGTCCATCAGGGGCTCACCTCTTTGGCACTGTGGACGTTGGGGCTGAGTCATTGTTTGTGGGCCATTCGGGCTCTGGGGAGGTTGAGCAACATCCCTGGCCCTACCCTTTCCCTGCCCCGAGCACTCCAGTGTCTCCAATGGGGGATGCACTGGGTTACACCAGACCTCTCCCTTCGGGAACTTTAGAGTTAAACCCGAGTTTGAATTCTTCCTTTTCCTCTTAACTGGCTTTTGGCAACATTCTGTGTTTTGTTTGGCTTAAAAGAAAAACCCCAAACAAGCAAACATTTTCCTACACGAACTAGAAAAGGAGTCATTCCAGACCTTCCAGCCTTATTGGTGTGAGGGTGAAGTGACATCCAGATCCCCAGGCCCCAGCTCAGAGGGCAGCTGCGGTCACTGTTACCACTCGGGCGTGGTGCCCACCGATGCAGTTTCGAGGCCCCCTGTGGCAGGGAGGCTGCTGGGGGCCGGGATCTTGGTGCCCCTCTGCGCCATGAAGAGCTGGTCTCATGTCCCCCCAGGAGCTCCCCGCCTTCTAAGCATGTTTGCCTTTGCTCTACCTCTTGGGTCTGCTGGTTCACAGACTGAACCCTGTCCTCACGCCTGGGAGCTTGACCATTCCAGCACTGTCTGAGGACAAGTCTGTTGAGTTTGGAAGACCCGTTGAGCCTTTAACAGCAAGTTATAAGGCAATCGTGAACATTCTGCCGTGTGTTACAGCAACACACCTAGTTTGCACTTTGCAAACTTTTTTTTTTTTCTTTTTTTCCCACTCCGCCCCTTCATTTGCAAACTTTTCTTTAAAATAAACTTCCATGGTGCAGTTTTGAATTTACAGAAAAGTGGGGCGCCGGGGTGGCTCAGTGGGTTGAATGAAGCCTCTGCCTTCGGCTCGGGTCACGGTCCCGGAGTCCTGGGATCGAGCCCCGCATCGGGCTCTCTGCTCGGCGGGGAGCCTGCTTCCCCCTCACTCTCTGCCTGCCTCTGCCTACTTGTGATCTCTCTTTCTCTGTCAAATAGATAAATATTAAAAAAAAAAAAAGAATTTACAGAAAAGTGCAAAAATAATAGAGAGTTCCCATGTCGCCCACACCCAGGGTCCCATACGCCAGTGCGGAGCATTTGGCACAATTATTGAACCAACATCAACACGTTATGATTAGCCGAAGTCCGTACTTAGATTTCCTTTTTCTTTCCCGTCTCCCAGAAAATGTCCCCTTTCTGCCCCAGGATCCCACGTGACATTTAGTTGTCACATTTTCTTAGGCCCTTTTGGGCTGAGACAGTTTCTCTGACTTTCCTTGTCTTTGAAGCCTGGCTGGCCACGCAGAGGACAGGTCAGGAGCTTAGTGGAGCGTCCCAGATCTGTGTCTGTCTGTGTTCACTCGCAGCTGGACTTGGGTTGTGGTTTTGGGTAAGAATGCACAGAGGGGCTCGTGCCGTCCACGGTGTTGACCTCGATCCTCTGGCTGAGCCAGACCCCAGGGGCTTTAAACTTTGGGTTCCTGCCAACATTTAAAAATCAGGAGATTTTGTAGTGAAAGACCTCCCAGTTCTTCGGGGCGCTGGGAAGAGCTGACGACGTCAGGCGCTTCCCACGTGGTGACAGCGCGAACGAAGTATTCTCCCTGCAGGACCCCACCTTGTCTCCACCTGCCTGCTCTGGGGCCCGCCACACGTGTGACCCCGGGATGGGCTGCTGGAGCATGGCACACTCCACCCCCCACCCCCGCCGAGGCCCCCCTCCCTTGGTGGGGACCGTCCCCGTCCCCGTGACAGCTCACTCCCACACACCGCCCCGCGGGAGGCAGCTGTAAGTCAGAAAAGCGCGGTGGAATGCAGGGGAGGGAAAGTCACCTGGGAACGCCTGGTGGTCCGTGTGAAGGACACGGCTGGCCGCTGCTGGCCCTGTGGGGCTCAGAGCTGCTGGCATCTGGGGCAGATGGGGAGGTGGCCTCGGGCTTCAGGGTCCACCACGCCTGGGTCTCGGACTTCTGGCTCCAGAGGTGGGAGAACAGAGGTCCTTGCGGGTTTAAGCCGCCTGGTCTGTGGTTGTTTATTATGGCCCCCCCGGGAAACGCATACCGTCGGCGAGGCTCGGATCAGGAGGGACACGAGCTTTAGGAAACAGACGGAGTCCCAGGGACCACATGTGTGGGACTTGCTGGGGGGGACCGTTTCGCCGTCTCAGGGTTGCTGCACCGGAGTTGCGGTTTTCTGGCCCCTGCGAGCCCCTCTGGTTCACTCAGCCTCCGAGTGTTGGCTGGGGTCAGGTCCAGTGCGTCCGTGACTTGACTTTCAGAGACCAAGCAGTTGAATCTGGGGACATTTTTCATGGTCACGGCTGCAGTGGTCCTGGCGTTGAGTGGGTGGGGCCAGGGATGGCGCCCAGCCCTCCAGAGTGCCCGCCCCCCCAGAGTGACCTGCCCTCAGTGCCCACAGTGCTGGAGGGGGAAAGTGTGGAGCAAGGTGACCTTCAGATTCCAGAACATTCAGTGGGTCTCAGCCCTGGGACGCAGAGCCGTGCTGAGGCAGCTGGAGCTCCAGGAAGATGAGCTTATCCTCACTCAGCACATTTGACCCTCTGGGGGCCACAGGGCTGACCTGCAGAGTTAGGCGAGCAGCGGAGCTCGGAGCAGAAGCCTCCCCTGCGTCCCATGTGACAGCAGGGTCGAGGTGACAGCACCGCCCACACGACGGGGCCCCGAAGGCAGATGGGCTGGCGGCCCGCTGCCCCTCACCTGACAGTCCCCGCACACCTACCATGACCCGCTCCCGGGAAGGTGGATCGGGAGGGGCCGCCCTCTCTTCTGGCCTCCGAGGGGAGCACGGGGCCGGCACCCTGGGCCAGAACCAAGCAGAAGCAGCCAGGTTTGCTCCACTTCCTGGGAGGCTGCCTGTGTTGTGTGCGTTCCTTCCGCAGAACATTCCCTGCACACGTAGACTGACAGTCTGCACAGGAAGCTGTGCAGGGCCTTGATGTGGTGAGGTAGGATCTCTCCGTGTCTGCAGACTTTCTGGGACCCGAGGGTAGGTATTTTCAGCTTTGCAGGCCAGCGGTCCTGCTTGCAGTTACCGGGTTCTGCCTTTGTAGGTACAGGTGTGCCATAGATGGTGTATCAGTTAATGGACATGGCTGTGTTTGAATAAAACTTTATTAACAGCGCAAGTGGTGGGCCGGATTTGGCCTCCCGTCCCCGATACAGCAGCATTGCCTCCTTCCCAGCTCAGAGACCCCTCCTTCTTAAATGTGGTACTTGACACCTGACTCCCTTTCTTCTTCTCAGGCAGGTTTCATCTCCTCTCCGAGCCTCTGTTTCCCCATCTGTAGAGCGGGGATGATGGCACTCCTTATGGGTTGTGTGTAGATTGTTAGGTATTGTAGGATGGTCGTTCTCATCTGGGGTGATTCTGCTGATAGGGGACGCCGGGTGACGTCTGGGGACGTCTATGGTCGTCACAACCAGGGGTGCTCCTAGCATGGAGGGGCGGGGCCAGGGCTTCTGCTCAGCCCCCACAGCACCTGGGACGCCCCTGCGGAGAATGAACCAGCCCTGAATGTCTGTGGGCCCACGAAGGGAGAGACCCAGGTGCAGAGGGAAGTGTCTAATAAGGTCACTTGCAAAGACCAGGATGCACGATCTCTTACTTGTCTTTCTTCTGGTCAGGCACCACTTTCTTCACAGCCTCCCTCTGATTTTCCAGAATTCTCCGTCCTTAAAACCTTTGCCCTCCTCCAGGCCCCGGGCGCTGGGTGCCCGCTCAGCAGGCCTCCTGAGTGAACGTGGCCCGGGGCCGGGGTTGGCCCGGGATGTCGCAGAGGCTTGCTCCAGCCGGACCCGTGGTGTCCCTGCTGTGGCTGCCCCGGGGTGGCGGGGGCGAGGGGTTGGGGGGACGGGGGTGGGGACTGCTCAGCCACCTGTCTTCCGCCGCCCCCTGTTCCTGTCATCAGAGCACGCTTCCCCTGTTGATTAGCATATCCTGTTTTTAGCGTCTTTTTCTTGTGGGTTTTATATAATCGTGTCATTATTAGGAGCTGTCACAGGGAGTTCGTGTGCCCTCAGTCACACTCTGAAGCGGCAGGAGCTAATTGCCCGTCGTCACTCACTTCTGTTCTCTCTTTCAGTAAACTTTGATTTTAGAAGAGCTTGAGATCCCCAGAGCGATGGAGCAGGCAGCAGAGCTCCTGCAGGCCGCACCCAGGTGCCCCGCGGGCGCCGTCTTCCCCCCGGGCGGGACCTTTGTCCCAGATAGAGACCCAGGGTTGGTGTGGCGTTATTAACTGAACTCCATACCTCGGATTCCTCGACTTTCCCCCTCATTCCCTTTTGCTGCCCCAGAATCTCATCCAGGACCCCACGTGACGTTCCCGTGTCAAGTCTCAGACCCCGCTGGGCTGTGGCAGTTTCTCAGACCTTCCATGCCCACGAACCGTGTCCCGCTCCGGGTCGGGGGCGGGGGTGGCGTCCTGCGCGCTGTTACCGATGGCGATTTTGCTCACCAGGTCTGGACGTTCCCGGTGCCCTTTGCAGCCAAGGCTTAGCCAGTCGATAAAAGTGAGGTACTTACGACCAGGTTGGGGGATGGATTTTTCTCAAGGTGGTGGGAAAGCAACCACCCTCTTAGGAACTTAAAAGGGGCAGCTCTGCATCGGTGAGTGCTCTGTGTTGAGGGACGGTCCGAGATCATTTTCTGGGTGACGGTCTGGGGCGGCATGGAGCTTCTCCGTGTGACCCACGCAGGGTCTGGTTTGGGGATGAGATCGGGACTTTCTCTCCGCAGTGGTGCCTGACCATGAGTATCCGTGGCTGAAATAGTGCCGTGTTTTAACAGACTGTCTTCTGTGCCGGGGGTCGCAAGTGGCAGCCTGTGCGCTGGACCCAGGCCTCCTGCTTTTGTAAATAAAGTTTTATTGGCACATGGCCGCACCTGTTTGTCTGCTGGGGCCAGGTCGAGTAGAGAGAGCGACAGAGAACGCCTGCCTCCCAACGCCAAAGTCCTGGCCATCTGGCCCTTCGAGGGAGCGCTTTGCTGGGCCTCGGTCTTGTCAACAAAGCCGGTACCTCAAGTTCTGCGTGATGAAGGAGTTGTGGCGTGTGACTTCTCTGCCACGTCTTACAGAACGCAGAAGCTCCCGTGAGAGCACAGTTGTGCGCTCTCTGGGGTGCGGGACGCTGATGGAACAGTCTTATAGATGTTCAGCTGTTTATTTTTATTTATTTATTCTTTGTGAGATTTTATTTATTTATTGGACAGACAGAGATCACAAGCAGGCAGAGAGGCAGGCAGAGAGAGAGGGGGAAGCAGGCTCCCCACAGAGCAGGGAGCCCGACGCGGGGCTCGATCCCAGGACCCTGGGATCATGACCTGAGCCGGAGGCAGACACTTCACCGACAGAGCCCCCCAGGCGCCCCAGATTTTCTTCTGTTTAATCTGGAAAGTACTCTTGGAGTCGGTGCTCCCACCATCTCCGTGTCACAGATTTGGAAACTGAGGCGCAGGGGAGGCCATGAGCTGGGACCCGGGGCAGACAGTGCACCAGAGCGCTGCCTGCTGGATGTGAGGGTGTGTGTCCCCACCCACCCCTTCCATGGGACTGTCAGCATTTTAATTCCGAGAGGAAAAAGAAATCTGTTTCTACGTATTGTCTTCTCTGTCTCTGTCTCTGTCTCTCTCTCTGTCTCTCTGTCTCTCTCGGTCAGACATTGGTCCTCTCCCAAATCCCAGATCAACCGCGTGTCTCTCCGTATCACAATTCCAGATGGAGGTTGGATGACCTCACACAGGGGAGCGGTCCTGCCCCGTGTCCGGGGACATCTGTGGTCATCATAGCCGGGGGCTCCTGGCATCAAGGGAGTGGGGGACAGGGGCGCTGCTCGGCCCCCACTGCACCCAGGACACCTGGGCAGAGAATGACCCGGCCGTGGTAGCTGTGCCAGATTCTGGGGGGAGAAGACCCTGTATTAATTACTTGGGGAAAAAATTGACTCCCGATTCCTGCCCACATGTGAGAGCAGAGTAAACCCCAGTGGTCCTGGTGGGAACCAGGTGACCCGCAGCCTGGGCCATGTGGGGGAGGCGGAGAGGACCTCCCAGGCACCTGGGACCCAAGATCACAAGGTGGAGGCGCTCACTGCGCCTTCTGCCTTCTTGTCCTTGGCTCCTGGAGACCTTTAACCCTGGGGCCAAGCAAACTGGACCTCGAGCCCTGTCTGATCAGGGGCGTGACAGCGCCTGCCCAGGGTCTGTCCTGGTGGAGCCTGCCATCAGCCATCAGCCGTCAGCCGTCAGCCGTCGCCTCCCCTCTGGGTGCCTCCCCACCATTCCGGCCCCCAGGCTTCTCCTCCCCCTTCATTTGCAATCAGAGCCTCGTCAGGGTGACAAATTTAGACGGTTGCTGTGGTGACGAGAGAAGGCTGGGCTGACGGCTGCCCTGCCTGAAGGACGGCTCGGCATTGCCACACGCAGCCTGCCGGCCGCCGGCGCTCCCACCGCACCCCGTGGTCATCAGCTGGTGGTGTCGAGGGGGCCGATGCCCCGCTCCCACCCACCCATTTCCCAGACAAGTGAACTGTATCCCAGGCAGGGGGAGATCAGCCCTCTGCTCCCTGCCTCTGCAGTGTCCTCGCGGCCCCTCTCAACAGGGGGCCTTGGGGGCCGCAGGGGCCGCGGGGGATATGGAGCGCCTCCCGACTGGGGTGCTCTCTCGGCCTGAGCCAGCGGCTCGTGGGGTGCTGCTCAGTGCCCCCCATAGCGCCGGGGAGGCCCCGTGGAGAGTCAGCCGAGCTGCGGGGGAGGGAGAGACCCTGCTTCGGAGGGAAGCAGGTAAAGGCGGTGGCTTTGTTCAGTTTCGATGCCGCCCTTTACGTTGTGATAATTCGTGAAATCCCAAGGATTTCATTTCTTCAGCCCTGGGGTTAGGCGGCTTCCCCCTCGCTGAAGTTCTCGTGTCCCACTGGGGTCCTGTGGGGTCCTCCCCAGATGACCGGGCAGGTAGACACTGGGGAAACACGGAAATGAAAAGTCCCGGCTGCTCAGAGCTCACGCTTAGAAACCTGCGACGGGGCGCCGGGTGGCTCAGGGGGTGAAGCCGCTGCCTTCTGCTCTGGTTGTGATCTCAGGGTCCTGGGATCGAGTCCCGCGTCGGGCTCTCTGCTCAGCGGGGAGTCTGCTTCCCTCTCTTTCTCTCTCTCTGCCTGCCTCTCTGCCTCCTTGTGATCTCTGTCTGTCAAATAAATAAATAAAATCTTTAAAAAAAAAAAAAAGAAAGAAAGAAACCTGGGACGGCCGGCTGGAGGTCTGGGAGAAGACGCCCCATGCGTCGGTGGCCCGGCGGTGGCCCGGCCCTGGCATTAGACCCTGAGGGTATCGGGGCCCGGGTGTGCTGCGCAGTGACGTCGGCTCGGCGCGTCTCGTAGACATCAGCTCATCACCTCATCACCGGCCACAATATGCTCCGGGTTGGCCAGACGGGATTTGGGAGTAATCCGAGGGCGGTGCGGTGGGACTGATTGTATTAGGGCTCTGATCCGCTCTGGTCCCCCGCCTGAGGCGCGGCGCTCGTGGAGGTGAATCCAGGCTGATCCTCCCCGAACTGTATCGTTAACAACCCTCGAAAGGGCTTTGGGGGGACAAGTAGGAAATGTGTTTGGCCGGGACGGACCCCCCGTTCTCTCGGGGTCTGGTTCTCCGGGCTCGTGGGAGGGATCCCAGGGGCGTGTGAGCGCTCAGCGATCATCCGGTCTCAGATGGGCTCCCCCTCCCCTCCCGCCCCCTTCCTCCTTTCTAAAACCAGAATTCTAATTTGTGTCTTCAAGACCCTCTCTTCATAGACTGCTTTTTAGTGTAGCGTTAGGTTTACGGAAAAACCGAGCGGAAAACAGAGTCCCCGCACAGCCCGCGCCCTCTGCACTTCTCCCCTTGGCTGACGTGCATAGTGTGGCCGCTTGGTTGTCATCGATGAGCCAAGATTGATACGTGACCGTGACCGTTAACCCAAGTCCCAGGTGGCATTCCTGCACAGTCTTTGCCGCACCCTCCCCTGCCCGGGACGCGCAGAACAGGGTTCTACCCAAAAAGGGATTTACCCGCCAAGGGGGGACAGGGCCCTCAGAGGGGGCAGCGGCTCAGGAGCTACTGTGTCCATCCAGCAGGGCACAGAACCTCACACAGAAGCTTCCGGAAGCTGTGGTGCAGGCTGTTGAGCAGAGCTCCTCCTCCTTCCCTGCAGGGGCTCTGTGGTCATGTGACTGGGGTTGTCCTGGCATCCAGCGGGTGGGACAGGCTGCTCAGTCCCCCCACGGCGACCAGGATGACCCTCCCCCCCCAGAGAATGACCCACCAGAGCATGGGGGGACTGAATTCTAGAGGGAGGGACAGTAGCGTTTGCACACAGCAGGGCTGGGCCCGCGCTCTGGAGAAGTCCCTCTGGTCGAGCTCTGATGGGGCGAAGTGGGTTGCGACGTGCCTTCCTCCCGGAGGAGCTGTCCCGTGCCGGCGGGGGCTGGGTCCTCCGTCCCGTAACCCGGACACGCTGGCGGTGGGCTCTGAGGGGTGCAGCCCAGCGCGACTCCCCGCTCCGGGGCTGCCCAGTCATCTCCCCTCGCATCCGGTTCTCGGCCCTGCTTCCGACAGTGTCAAATCTCCAGCGTTGGCCGCTAAGGGTCCCGCTGCCCGTGTCCCCCAGTCACCGTTCGCAGGCCCCAGAACAACACAGGCAGTAGAAACCACCAGGAAGTTTCTGGTGGGAGCTCCGGGAGCATCCGGGCTTGTGATCCGCGCGCCTCGTTTCCCTCTGCCATGGACAGAGGAGGTCACCGAGAGCGGCTGCCTGACGGGGCTCGCTCCAGCCACGCCTGCGCGCACCGGCCCCTGCGTGGGTCCCACGGCCTGTGGCAGGGTTCCGGCCTCTCCCATGTCCTAGGCGAGCCCTGGGGGGACCTGGCCCATGTCACCGGGCTCTGTGGGGGCCTCCTGGTCTCCCCCGGCTACCCTGGCTCTGCAGGCCTTCCCTCAGCACCGACTGGGGGTCAGGAAACCCTGGGGTCATGGCACACGTGCTGTGTTCAGGGGGTGCGCTGAAGCGCGGCGGCCGGCAGAACAGGTGCGGCCCCTGCACGGCGGGGTCTCCCCTCTCCCGGGACGCTGGACCGGACCCCGCGATGCTGGCAATGCTAGCGGGCCTGGGGGCTCCTCGGGGGCCGGGAATGGTGTCCTGGGGTTAGTGCAGAACTGGCTGCACCACCCGCCGCACGACCTTGCAGATATCCTAAAAGCCACTGAATTGGACACTTGAAAAGGGTGAATGAAGGTCATGGTTGGTGAGTTCGATCTCCATGGAAAAGAGAGGAAAAGAGAAAGGAAGCGTGTGGCCAAGAGGAAGGTCCCAGGTTGTAAAGTGCTGTCCAGGACAAACGTCCTTCCGATGTGGCCACCCCGATGGCTACTGTTGGAAACTGCCTGTTTCCAGGTGTGATTTATCTCTCCCTTGGCACCGGGCCCTTTCCTCCAGAGCTTCCTCTGTGTGTCTGAGGTCTGTGTCCTGCACCTCCCCGGCCGTACCTCGGGCTCGGGTCTGCGTGGGGTCGGCAGGCTCTGCCGTCATTCTCTTCATGTTTGGCACTAATATTTGAACGAGGGATCTCGGTTTCACTTGGCTGCCGGCGCTGCACAGGCCGAAGCAGGTCCCGATGCAGAGCCCCAGCTCCTGTCCCTCTGCTGGCCGTCCCGGAGGGCTTGTGGTTCCCTCTGGTGGGAGAGTGAAAGTCCAGCCCTTTGGCTTGGGTGAAGGTCACAGGCACGGCCGGGCACGAGTGGGTTCATCTCGTAGCCTGTGGTCTCGTGAGCCCTGGGTCAGAGCTGCAGGGGTGCGTTGCTCACGCTGGCCTAGGCCAAGCGCAGCCAAGGTGGGGGCATCTGCGTGGGCACCCGTTTGTTCAAGTTCAAGTGCGGGGCTGGTGTTCCGGGGCTGAGGGGGGGGTGTTTGCAGGGGATACATGGAAGGCTTAGGGTCCGTGCCACCATGTTCACAGTGGCCAGAAGGTGGGGACACCCAAGGGTCCTGTCAGTAACGTGTCCCTCACGCACTGGCCCAGGGACGGACCCCGAGCCCGTGGTGCTCAGGGAGGGAACCAGACACGGAAGGCCCCACGGGGTGTGAGTCCACGTGCGTGACACGCCCAGACCAGGCTCCTCCACAGACAGGAAGGGGGCTCACGGGGGCCGGGGCTTAGGGGAGGCTGGGGGGTGACGGCGGACGGGGATGGGGTTGCTTTAGGCGTGACGGAAAGCCCTGAAGTGGCTAGCGGTGATGGTCGCACAACGTTGAAAATACTCAAAAGCACTTGATTGCGCAGCCTCTGTGCGGGGGGAGAAGCCTGTCTCAGCAAGCCGGTCTAGAAAACCTTGCCTGTCCCTCGGCCAGTCGCGCGAGCGTCCCCTGGTTGTGCAAGGACTCACCCCGGGGGCAGCTGGGCGCAGGGTGCCCGGCACCCCTTCGGCACTAGGTTTGCCACGTCTTGTGTCTTTAATTGACTGAGAAATAAAAACTCGAAGCCTCATGTGCATAGATGGCCCCTGCAGGGCTGAGGCAAGTCTCAGCCTCTGGGGTGGGGGTGGGGGGCGGGCACTGGCCATGCAGGAGGCCCCGTGGCCCGCAGCAGCTCCCCCACCCCCCAGGGCGCCTGCGGACCGAGGTGTTCCTGAGCCCATGGCGCCACCTGCAGGCGACAGTGGGGATTTCAGTTCTCCGTCCCGGTTGACAACAGAGTGGCCGGGACTCCTGGAGAGGGAACCAGCCTTTAAATCTTCGCGTTGAGTCGTTTTAAAAAATACATTTATTTATGTGAGAGAGAGAAAGCGCGTGGGGAAGGGGCAGAGGGAGAGAGAGAGAGTTCCAAGCCGACTCCTCTCTGAGCGCAGCGCCGGACGCGGGACTCAGTCCCACGACCCCAAGGTCATGACCTGATCTGAAACCGAGAGTCGGAAGCTTCACCGACTGAGCCACCCGGGTGCCCCCGAATTGAGTTATTTTTAAACGACATTTTAATTTTAAAATGATTTTAGGTTTTCAGGGGAGTTTCAAGGAGAGCTCCTGTCTGCCCACTGCCCAGCCTGCCCCGAGTGGCCGCGCCTTCCGGCCCGCGGTGCGCTCGTGGCGACCCACAGACCCAGCTCCACCCCGCTCGCCTTCAGCGGTTTGCTCCCAGTGTCCTTCTGCTGCCCTGGGACCCCGTCCCGGGCCCCACCTTGCATTTGCTCCTCGGGCCTCCTTAGGCCGACCCCGGTGACTTAGGGGGTGCCCTGGGGTGGCGCTTGACTCCGTTCCCGCCTCTTCCTCGCAGAGTGACCGCGAGGGTCAAGCGATGTGGCCGAACAGCTTTACAGAGCACGAAAGGTCACGCGATCGCCCGACCCTTCCATCCACTGAGTTTGGAGCCTTTGGAAAATTCAGCAGGGACGACCTTGCAAACTTCTCACAGACCTTTCTGGCGAGTTGCCTTCTTGCGTCCCCCTTCTACACCGGGGGCCTGGCCCCGAGGCTGGCGGGCGGCCGAAAGACAGGCCCCCCAGAGGGGTCTTGAGGACGGTCTGACCTTGAGGGCGAGACCCTCGTTCGTTGCCACCCCCAGGGGACACGGGTGTCGGAGCAAATGTTGCCGCACTGAAGGGCTCCGTTTTTCTTCCAGGGAGCGGACGTGCGGTTCCCGAGCCTCGGCGGTGAAGACAGCGCAGCCCCGGGCACAGGTCAGTGTGCGGTTTCCTTCTCCGCCATCGGCGTGAACGCGGGTTCGGTTGGCCGTCCTGGGCCTGGGCGAAAGGGAAGGGCTTGGCGTGGTGTGGAAGGTAGCCCATCCCGAGCCACTGCCGGGCGCAGAACCAAGTCCCTGGACATGACGGGGTCCTCAAACCTGGTGCCCGTCCTGGCGACTAGGAGGCACTGTGCGGCCTCAGGAGGCCCCTGCGCTGAGCTCGGAGGCCCTCTGAGCTCGGGCCGGCTGTTGGTCTCATGCCCCATGGGTGTTGAGCGGCTTTTACCCTTCACTGAGCCGAGGGAGGCCACAGCGGCCTGCGGTGGCCCCAGGCTCCCCTTCCGCCTGCCCACGAAGGACTCTGCCGCTGCCGTGCGGTGTTCTCTGTCCGGTGGTCTTCAGAGTGAATTTGAGTGTCCAGCAGGAGCTCTGACGGAGCTTTGACCGCTGTTGTGTTTCATTCACCGGCACGTGTGAGGGACGTTGGAACGTTGGACGGGTGTCTTCATAATGCTGGACGTTCCCAAACTGTGTGTGCGCGTGTTTAAATGAGAAAACGTTAGAAGAGGAGGCAGACCCTGGAGAAGCACATCCCATAGGTCTGTCTCTGCGCAGTTTCTAAGAAAAGGCCCGTCTGCAGGGACTGGAAGGTGCTTGCTGGCCACCAGGGCCTGAGGGGGGAATAGGGACTTGCTGTGAGTGTGCGCCGGGAACTGCATGTGGGGGGGTGGCTAGTGCCCTCGCCAGGGACTCCTGGACTCCTGGTCTTGTGTGCGCCCAGCGGGCGGATTCTAGGGCCTGTCACGTGCACCTCAGTCAGGTGCAGAGGATGTGGTTTGGTTTCGCTCAGGAGAGACGCCGTCCTTGGGGACAGAGGCCAGGAGCCAGGATGGGAGCCCCGGGCTGGGTGTGACGCGTGGGTACCCAGCGGATCCCCTACAGATGATCTTCCATGTGGCATCCATGTCTGAGTTGCCAGACAGAGGGGTGTCTGGAGACCACCAGCAGCCGGCTGGGTGAGGTGGACGGACGTCCCGTAGAAGGGACAATGCAGGCAAAGGAGAAGCAAGGCCGCTAGGGCCCCCACCTGGTGACGGCGTGCCGGCATCTTGGTGAGCGTTCTCCCCCATCCTTCTGTGAGTTCCGTCCACACGCGGGATTCTGGATAAATAGGATCTGCTCTTTAACGTGCTCCTTCTGCCTGCTGGGCCGCTTTCCTTGTCAGGAAGCCTGTGTTTCCCTTACCTCTCCCGATGCCGGCTCAGCGTCTCACATCACAGGCAAATGGTTCGTCACTCCTTTTAAAATAATTTTACAGTGGCTTTAATTGGTTCGTAGGGATGTTTATTTTCCTGTTTTTCCCTCTCTCTTTTTACATTCTGTGATGAATGTGTTCGCGCAAGCGTTGTGCGTCCTGGGCCGGCTGTCGTCGGGGGTGAACTCCCGCACGTAGGTTTGCCGTGCGTGGGAGAGAGGGAGAGAATCGGGGTGCCCTGGTTTCCCCTCCGACAGCCGCTTGCCCTGTGCAAGTGCCCGGTCTCCAGGGCCGTCTCCCCGGCTGTCTGAGCAGCCGGGCACGTCCAGTGCTGCTGGTCAGGCTGCGGGATTTCTGCATTCTCCCAGCCGTGCCTTCGGTAAGCAGGTGCCGCCGCGGACTGCCCCGGTGTGGGTCTGTCCCCGTCATCGGTGACCTTCTTCAGCTCTTCACACATGGTGCTTGAACTCTCCGTCTTTCTCTGCGTGGACACGGGCTGGTGTCCGTCCCCCGGCTGTGAAGACTTCTCTGAGCCGGTCATTCCCCTGTCCTCACCGGGGGCTTTCTCCTACAGACCGAGGGCACTGGCGCTCGCCTTTGGGCTTTCTTTGGTGTTTCCCCAAATTTCAAGATGCTGGAGAGCGACAAACCTGTGTTTTGTTCCGATGGCGTCTCTTACATTTCAGTCCCGGAACCGGACTCCCTGAGGGTCTGACCCCACGCCGTGCGGGCTGGGGTGGGGGACGCTGCGCAGCGTGGCGAGGGGCGGGCACTGGTGGAGGGGCGCGCGGTGGCTCGGTGAGCCGGTGCATGGTGGGCGGGCCTGGCAGGGGATCTCCTGCAGGGACTCCTCGGAGGGCGACTACCAGGCTTTGCTCACTGGTCCCTCGAGGACCACCTCCTGCTTGTCGGGCGCTGCGGGAGGTGTCTGTGGCGGACAGACAAGCAGAGCCCGGCCAGGGTTTCCCACCTCCAAGCAGCCGGGTGTCGCTAAGCAAAGGCCACCGCCGCCTGCCCCGGAGGCGGTGGCGGAAGCAGCCGAATGGTGAGCAGGAGTTTGGGGGCATTGGCTCCCGGGATGCCGGGCAGGGGTTTCTGGCTGGGGTGCTGCCGTTCCCCCTCGTGGCCACGAGGGGGCAGAGAAGGCCCGCGGGCCGGGCTTGAGCCGGGTGCGTGGAGGTGGGGCAGGTGCGGGCAGGGACGGCGGGCCTGGGGTGTTTCCAGCCGTCTGCCCCTCTGTCCTGGAGTGCCGTGACTACCCTGCCCCGTCCAACAGGATGTTGCAGCCCCGGGAGTCCCCTGGCCACCCTGTCCCAGGCCCCTTCAGATCCCACCCGGACTGGGACCAGCATCGGATGGCTGGCCCCTTCCACTGGGGGGAGGGAAGCGCTGACTTTGGCGACCTTGGGGGCGCAGGGGACCTGGACCTGGGCGCAGCCCTGTGGTCCGAGCAGAGGCCGTGGCGCAGAAGCGAAGGCCCCGGATGGGGGGTGGGCAGCCTGGCGGCGGCAGCCCCACCTCGAAGACTGAGTCTTGCTTCTGGAGCCTTCCCTCCTCCCTCTTCTGGAGCAGCGGCTGCTGGCTCCCGCCCACGCGGCCCTTCCTTCAGCGGCTCACCTGGATGGACAGCACCAGTCCTCAGAAGCCCCGCCGGGGTCTCCAGGGCCTGGACTCTGGCCGTGTCGCCCTGCGGCCCGTGTGGCCTAGCGTCGGTCCCTGTCACACCTTCTCGTGGGAGCTTGCTGCACAGGGACGCCCTCCCACAGACTTTGTCCCCCGCCAGCAGGGGTTTCTGGGTGAGTGCCCGGGCTAGGCCTGTGGCCCAGGCAGTGAACTGAACTGGCGAAACCCTTGGCTCCCACAGAGCTGACGTCCGAGCAGGGACTGGGGGCCACTGCGAGTGCCCCCGCCTCAGCTCTGCTGGCATCAGGCCTGTCACTCTCTGGGGTCAGTGTCCCACGTGTTGTTGGGGGGGGCGGCCCCGTCAGCCCCACCCACCCGCCGCCAGGAGCTCTTCCCTCCATGGTGAAAACAACCACAGATGTCCCCAGACTTGGCCCGGGGTCCCCCGGGGGCAGGACGAGGACCGTGCGCTAATGGCTTCTGTCACATTGTGTCTGTAATGGGGATCCTGGCCCCTGGGTGGGTCTTCCCACTGCCTGGAAACTCGAGGGGCTAATGCTCGCCTCCCGGAACAGCCAGCCCGTGTCCTCCCGCCTGGCAGCTGCCCGGGACAGCTCAGCCGCCCCGTCCCCCGAGGGCACTGGCCTTTCAGCCTGGGAGTCACCTGGGCTCCCGTGTTCCGGCCCTTGCCCGGTGCTAGCCACGTGGATGAGACATTGTCTTTGAGCTGAATCCGGTGCCCAGAGCTGCAATGTCTGGCACGGTGGCACGAAAACTGGCAGCCCTGAACCCCCGGAATGGGGCCACCGGGGAAATGAGATTCTGTGCAGGCCAGGTTACATCTGTGATTCTTCACTGAGGGCGATGCTGCCCCCCCAGGGACACTGGGCGGTGTCCGGGGACATCTGTGGTCGTCATACGGCAGGGGCAGCTCCGAGCCGGTGGGGCCAGGGATGCTGCTCAGCCCCCACTGTGCCTGGGACTCCCCAGCAGAGTGGCCTGCCCCCCACGTCCCTGCTGCCGGGGGAGGGGGAGGACATGCACTTCCCGGGAGTCTTGCTCCTGGCAGAGTGTGCAGAAGAGCTCCTTGACCTTCAACAGCAGAGTGTTGTTCTGAGGGCTCCTTGCTCTCCTGGGAGCTGCGGGGCGTCTGCAGAAAGCTCCGCTGAGCCTTCTGTCTCCGGCGTGGCCCTCCTGTGGAGCCAAGTCCAGCCCGCCCGCCCACCCGCCCCTCAGAGCGCTGCTCTCCCCCGGGTCCCTCGGCTCGGCTCCGGCTTCAGGTCTGTCCCAGGCGTGTGGAAATGCGCCGTATTATCAGTTTTCCTGTGGACAAGCTGTTCTCCTGCAGGATCTGCCAAGATCCACGGTCAGAACCTTAAAACCTTCTGCTCGCGAAAGGTCACAGGGCTGCCGCCGCCTTCCAACAGAAAACACGTACAGAACATCCGTGACTGGGGGCCCTGCCGCAGCCCACGGTGCCCAAAACCCTCTCCCTGCAGGCGCTCACCCAGGGGCCACGCGGCCACGTCGTGGGGGGTCTGTGGCCATCATGATCGGGTGGGTGGGGCCAGGGAGGCTGCTTGCCCCCCACCCCAGTACCCAGGATGTCCCTCCAAGAGTGACCTGCCCCAAAGTCCACCAGGGTGAGAGGAGGAATCCCCACTGCCTGGGAGTCTAGCCCCCAAGGGGAGTCAAGGTCACACTGTCTTGTCCACGTGCACCACTGCCTGGTTTCCACCCACACCGTCTCCTGGACCCTGTGGGCCAGGGTGTGCTGGAAAGTTCTGTCTCACGGGCTGGCTAGTGCTACCACTACCTGAATTCACCGCCGGACAGTCAGGACCCCGGTGGGCTCACGTGGAGGATTGCTGGCACAGGGGCCCCCTCTGTGGGGCCACTAGGACTGGAGCAGCCCGGTGGCCACACAGGGGCGGAGACCACACCTCGTGGGCACAGGGATGTTGCTGGGCAACTGCTCACACGTCAGCCTCCCTCGGGCAGAGCATGGCGCACATGCGCCCGTCGTGGTCACCCAGCTGCAGCCTCTTGACTCGAAACACAGGGTGACAGTCACGGATGATAGGAAGGTGGGGGCAGGGGGACAGGAGCCACGTGGTGGGCAGCGGGGTCCCTGCGTCTTCCCAGGGCCCACTCTCAGCCTGATTCCCTTGGAGCTGGTGGGTTGGAACCTCCTCATTTCCTTCCCTCCCTCTTCGTGTTCTCAGTCCACAAACGTCTGTGTGCCGGGGCCCCGCCGGGCTGACCTGCTCGTCGCTGCTGGCAGAAGCCCCGGGGCAGGACAGAGCGCACAGAGTCCTCGGGACAGAGCGGGTACGCAGCACAGGGCCCAGGCATAGCCTGGAGGGGCCTGCTGGGGCGTGCTCAGCAGCGGGAGGCAGGGAGGGACCCGAGGGCCCGAGAGCTCCTGCCGGGCACCCAGTGCGGGCCCATGGTCGCTGGGGCCCGCCTCTAGCGGCCCCAGACAGAATCACCGGTGGTCTCTAATCGTCATCGGTGCCCCCGTGTGCCGATAACCGGACAGGAGGCCTTTGGAGGGCGACGCTGTGGCCTCTAGTAGGACCCGTCTTGGTCTTCGGGCACAGTTCCTGGCTCGCTGCTCCCCAGACTTGTGACAGTCTGAGCGAGAGGAGCGTCCCCTGCGTGCCCTGTACGTGACTGACCGACGGTGGCCGGGACGCCCCGGGGTGCTCTGCTCGCCGTCTCGCAGAGCGTGTGGTGGGTGACTGCACTCACGCAGCACCCTGGTTCGGCCCCTGGTTCAGCCCCTGGTTCTGCAGGTCAGCAGTGTAGACGCTGTGGCAGCTGCTGTATCCCCTGGTTCGGACCCTGGTTCGGCCCCTGGTTCGGCTCCTGGTTCGGCTCCTGGTTCTGCAGGTCAGCAGTGTAGACGCTGTGGCAGCTGCTGTATCCAGAGCCTCACCGGGCTCGGCCAGAGCCGAGTGCTCATCGAGGCGCGGCAGAGAAAGAAGCCGCCTCCACCATCGCTCCGGCCGTCGGCAGGACTCAGCTTCTTTGTGTTGCTGGCGGCCAGCCAGGGGCCACCCTGAGCTCTTAGGGGCCACTCTCGGGTCCTGTCGTAGCTGTGTGGTGGCTTCCTCACACTCCCAGCCTCTGGCTTCAGGGAGGTCCCCGACCCTTTGACGGGCTCACCTGATGAGGTCAGGCCCACCCGCGTCCTTTTTGATTAACTCGGAGTTGACCGATGTGGAGGCGTAATCCGTCGTTCAGACCCCTTCTTCCATACCAGTCGTCTACGCGGGGCATGGCATCTCATCCTGCTCCCAGGCCCCGTCCACACCCAGGGTTCGTCCGCACGGCGCCCTCGGCAAAGAGCAGGGATCCAGTCGGCCACAAAGGGGTGGAAGGGAGCAGAGTCCGAGCACAGCCAGGCCTGAGCTGGGGCACACAGCGGCGTCTGCGTCCTCCTCCTCCCACTTCCAGCCCCTCCTTGCCGGGGGCGTGGCCGGGACTCAAGGGTCAGGGCTGGGGGGACAGAGGGTTTGGGGAATGCACGGCCTGCTTGTCCCACTTACACCTAAACGGACCCAGGACTCCACCCAATGTTTTAAAAACCCGTATTTTGGAATAATTACAGATTTCTAGGAAGTTGCAAGCTCTCCCACGGCACGGTCCTGCGCGCCCTCCGTCCAGCTGCCCCCAGTGGGGGCAGCTGTGGTCACTAGAGTGCAAAACCAGGCATTCAGCACAGGGACCGTGTGGGCCGCAGTTCCCTCGGGTGGGCCGCACGTGCGAATTCAGCCCTGCCCCGCCGAGGAGTGTACAGGACCGTCGGGCCCATAAGGCGGACGCCCATAAGGCGGCCGGAGTTCCTCTCCCGCGTGTGTGCAGACCGGGGCGTGTGCCTCAGGGGCGCCGCATGCCCCGCCCAGTGTTCCAGGCCATGCTCTCTCCCCCACCCCCTTCAGGGGGGCCTTGCCCGCCCCTCTTCAGGCTGTCGGAGCCTGCGGCGGGTCCATTTGCAGAAGGGAAGAGGCCCTCGTGGGTCAGAAGGCTCAGGTTCAAGTCCAGGTGTGCCTCCCAGAGGCACGCACACCCACACCTTCCTGAGCATGGAGGCCTGGCCCTGAGCCCACTGCCGGCCTGGCTTCCTCAGGACGGCCGCAAATGACTGTGAGGGACTCTAGGTCCTTCCAGGGAAGAGACCCTGTCCTCATCGCCCCCGTCTGTCCTGCCCGGCCCCTGGCGACCGACCGCGATACCCCGGCTTGAACGAGGCCTTCCTTCGCTTCGCCCGGCGTCCTCGGCTCTCTTCTCCACGCCTCGCATAGTCTGCCGCGTAGGAGCTGCTCCGTGGTGCGGGGCTCTGTGTTTCTCCCTCCGCACGGTACCGACCGTAGCCGTGCGGGCCCCGTCGTCCAAGGTGGTGCCCCAGCCGGGTGCCCGCTGCTGTCCACGCCCCGTCTGGTCCCTGCTCCTTGGGTGCAGGGAAACTGGGAGCAGACGGGATGCCACTCTCGCCGTTAGGCTGATGGGAAACGGCAACGGGGATTTTGCAGATACAGGAAGACCCCTAATCGGTTGACTCTGGGTTCATCAGAAGAGACAGTGCCTGGGTGGGCCTGGCCTAATCAGGCCAGCTCTTGAAAGAGACCAGAAGCTTATCCTGAGTACTGAATACTGAGGTTCATGGGTGCGGGGGGCTGAAGGACGGGGACAGGGAGTTCGTGTTGACCAGTGGTTCGGGCGTGCAAAGTGAAAAAGTTGTAGACGTCCATCGCATGTGGACACAGATGTCTTAATGCTAACGAGTGGTTCTTATGAAAACGGGGAGATGGTTGTGTGCTTGTTACCGGAAGAGCGAGACACACGGAGGAGCAGGAGCAGACGCTGCCGCCGCGAAGCCAGCAGTCATGTCACAAGTGCTTGGAGCAGTGCCCGTCCGGGAGCCAGCTCGGAGGGGGCCGGGTCCCGCCGCGGCACGTGCACGCTCAGCCCCACCGGCAAGCCCATGGCGGGGGGCCCGTCGTGTCTGTGTCACAGACGAGAAAACAGTGGCAGAGGAGCTGAGTGACTTGCCCGGGGCCACATGGTCGTGTTTTATGACGTTCAGGTCCGCTGCGTCCATCCCCGGGGCCGGACCGGAGGCTCCACCGGGTCAGGCATCTCGCCCGACTGCTCGCGGGTTCTTCGTGCGTGTGTGGACGAAGGAGAGACGGCTCCAGCCTGGTCCTCACCTGATCTCCGGCCCCGAGAGGGGGGTCGGACCGGGCCCGGTGACACGTCGGGGACCGGGCACAGAGCCCGGGAGAAGTAATGATCCCATGCGGCTTCCTCGGCAGAGTCATCAATCACCGGAGCTGAGCCCGGGGCTCATTAGCTTCCTGAGCGCGACGTGCTGTCCCCGGCTCCTGACTCATGTTCCCGCTCGTCCAGACCTCTGCTCCCGGCCGAGGCGGGCTCTCGGAGCCGGGCGCCCTCCAGCCCACGTGGGGCTCGCAGAGCCAGGAGCAGCCGAGGAACAGAGAGCGAGGCCTGGCAGCGCTCCCAGCGGGTGTTTCTGGCACTGGGCTGCCCGCTCTGGGCACGAGAACAGGCACATGGAGTTCGCGGGCAGCACCCGGGGTGCCAGCTGCGGTCACACCGGCTCGTCCCCCTGGCAAACCATTAGCCAGGCCAGCTGGCTCCCTGGGCACCGCAGACACCGGCCTGCGCCTTGGGCACTGCGGGTGGGGGTCAGGCAGGATCCTGGCCCCACCCACTTGCTGCCAGGAGCTCCCCCCGCCCCAGTCATGACAGCCACAGATGTCCCTATGTCACCAGTGTCCCCTGGGGCAGGACTGCCCTGGGCAAGACCCTAATTGAGCAAACTGACGGTGACAGTCCTGCTAGAGAGTGAGAGCAGGTGCTCAGGGAGGCCTTCCTGGAGGAAGTGACGTCTGAGTTGAGGTTGGCGATGCCCTGGAGCTGACTGGGGGCGGAGGACCTTCCAGGTACACAGCAATGGATGCTGGTGCCAGGCCTGGGGGCACAAGCTGAGGGAGGGGAGGCAAGGAGGCCCGGAGCAGAGTTCATGCATTATCCCGAGGGTTCCAGCCCCTGCCCCCTCCCCGTGGCAATGAGGAGCTGCCCTTGTTTTCCAGATTAGGAAACCAGAGAAGGCGACGGTGCCCGGTCCTCCCCACCCTAGCGGTGGTGGGTAGAGTCCTGTGGGCTTCAGGCCAGCCCGGGGGGCTGGGGGTGGGGTGGGTGCTGGAGCCGGGCCCAGGAAGCTCAGCCCCTCCCAGCTCCGAGACCCTCGGTCAGGCAGGCACCTGCCCCCACCCTCAGTTTCCCTTTGGTGCAGCTGACACCCAGGGTCGTTGCTAGGAGTCGAGGGAACCCGCTCCCCAGGCCGGGGCTCTG
Source organism: Neogale vison (assembly GCF_020171115.1). Taxonomy (NCBI): domain Eukaryota; kingdom Metazoa; phylum Chordata; class Mammalia; order Carnivora; family Mustelidae; genus Neogale; species Neogale vison. The sequence continues at coordinate 222,873,387 of NC_058096.1, forward strand.
GGTGAACTGGCAGCAGCACGTCCCTTAGCCTGTGGTCACTAGAGGTGACCTCCCCAGGCCCTTCCTCTTTGGACTCTGCCTCTTGAGTTCGTCCGGCTTCTCTGGATCTGAGGAGACGTGGGCACTGAGGGAGAGGCCCCAGGCCCTTCGGCAGGTGGGCGGCGAGCCCTGGACCCGGGCTCCCGTCCTGGTGCCCTTCCCTCTAATGGAGGATGAGAAAGAAGGAACCACGTGGACAGAGCGCGCCCCTGCCCGACAGCTGCGCCCCCGCGAGAGGAACGGACGGGGTCCACCCTCAGCGGGCCTGGCCTGCGTCCATGAGGGAGGACGGCAGCCGGGCGCTCGTCCGTGTCCCGAGCTGACCTTGTTTTCCCGTGCTCGGGGCAGGAACGGCCCGGCCCACGGAGTGGACCTCTCCAGGCCTGGGACACCTGGGACACGGGCGGGCCGGGCCGGGCCGGTGGGGGGGTCTGGGTTTCCCGGCCCGCCGCCCGCGCTCCCCTTCCTGGCTCCTACTGGGAAGGTCGGCAGAGGTGGTCCCTGCACCCTTCAGGGATCCAGCTGCTCTGCCGCCTCCGGGAGGGAGCCCAGCGGAGAGGGCGCTGGGACAGCCACCTGCACCACGAGGCCGCCGGGGCCACTCGATGTACCGGCCGTGTGGCTCCGCGCGTGCCAAAACCAGGACAGAGACGGCCTCCTGAGCGTTTGGAGCACCTTCTTTCATTCTCTCTCTGGTAGTAAAATACACATAAAATTCATGACTTGAACCATTTCTAAGCGCACAGCTCAGCGGCAGGAAGCTCACACCCCCACCCTCCGTCTCCAGAACCTTCCATCCCCCCCCCACGGAGACTCTGTCCCCACGAAGCACGGACTCCCCACCCCCGCTCCAGCCCCGACTCCCACCCCCTCCTCTCTGTCTGTGGGACGGGACTCCTCTGGGGCCCTCCTGGGAGTGGGGTCCTGCGGGACGGGTCCTTCTGGGTCTGGCTGCTGTCTGTGAGCCTGGTGTCCTCGGGGTCCCTCCGCGTGTGGCAGGGTCAGGGTCTCCCTGCCGCTTCCTGAGGCTGCACCGTGTTCCCGCCCATGGACCAGCCACACTAACCCGTCAGTGGACGTGTGAGTCGTTTCCACGTTTTTGTTGGCTGTTGTGAATGTGCTGCTGGGAACACGGGGGTGCGAATGCCTGTTTGAGTCGCTGCTTTCACTTCTTTTGGGGAAAAATAATCTGTTTGTCTTGGTTTGACAGCCCACCCCAGCCTGCAGCTCCCCTGCCCGCCCCTCGAGACATGGGGAGCCCAGTTGGAGCTGCAGAATCCAAGATGTGGTTTCTCCTTCCCCGGCCCTCGTTTGCACTCCCACACCCCTAGAAAGGAAAATAGACATTTTGCCCAAATAAAGATGCCGTGGGGTGCAGGTTCCCAAGGTGCGCGTGGTGCGGGACGAGAATGCCATGTCCCTCCCCTGTGCTCTCGGCCTCCTGCCTGGAAGCAACCCTGTCACCGGCTTCTGGGTCTTCTCTGGATGTGCTCCGCCTTCCAGGCACCTTTTCTGACCCTGGATTTTGCAAGGTGAAGTCACGCACCCCTCGGGAGCACTAACGTGAAGCCACTAAAAGGCTCGGGGGCAGTCCGGTGGCCCGGCCAGGCTCCAGGTGCCTCACATGCCAGGTGCCGCCGCGGCGGGCCCGCCCATCAGCGCCCAGGCCCAGGCCTCTGCACGGTGGGTGTTTGATGACGGTAACGTGCCCCCGTGCTAGGGGCTGGATGTTTGTGTCCCCCAGATTCCCGCCATACCAGCGGGCTGGTCTGGGAGGTGATGGGTGTTAGGCGACGTCACGAGGGTGGGGCCCCACGGTGGGCTCAGCGTCCTGGTGGGGTGACGAGGAGCGGTCAGGGCGCTCTGTCCCAGACACACTGGGCGGTGGGGGGAGGGGGAGTCCGCACCAGGGACCGACCTGTGGCCCCATGATCTCAGACTTCTGCCTCCCGAACCATGAGAAGTGATGCCTGGGCGCTAGGGCGCCCTGTCTGTGCTGTTCCGTGAGAACGGCCAGAGTGCTCCAATTCCGCCCGTCAGAATATTTTTCTAAAAAAAAAGAAAGAGAAAGGCACCACCGGCAGTCACCCGAGGCGGGGTCCCCTTCCGATCCTCACGGCGGTTTCTGGCACGCGGGGCCAGTGGAGCTGCCTCCTGTGGGCAAAAGGGGAGATCGGAGAGGCACGAGCCCGTGTCCTGGGGTCACTGTAACAAGACTGAAGACCAGGGGCCCGAGAACCACGGGACCTCTTTCTCCCACATTCTGGGGTCAGAAGTCCGGGGTCGAGGTGTGGGGGGGCCCTGCTCCCGCCGCAGTCTCCAGGGGAGGGTCCTTCTGACGCTCCCAGCTCCGGGGTGGGGGTGGGCGCAGCACCTTGGGGCTTGTGGCCCTGTCCCTGCAGGCTCAGCCTCGCCCCTTTTATCTTATCTCTATCTTATCTCTATCCTTATCTCTTTTGATAAGGACAACGCTGCTCGGGTCAGGGCCCCCCAGTCCTGCACGGTCTCATTTTAACGTAACTAGTCAGACCCACAGAGATCGTCTGTCTCTTGCAATAAGGTCACTACAGAGCCTGCTCCCACGGACGGGGCCGCCTAAACCACGACTGTGACCTCAGGGTCCTGGAGCCGGGAGGTCGGAGAGCAGGGTGTCTCCTGAGGCCGCTCTCCTGGCCTCCCTTCCCCGTGTCCTCACCCGGCTGCCCCTCTGTGCGCGTCGGTGTCTCACCCTGCCCTTCTGCAGGGGTGCAGTCAGACCGGACTCGGGCCACCCTTGTGACCTTATTTAAATTAATCACATCTTTAAAGGCCGCGTCTCCAAGTGTAGTCCCAGTGGGGGGTTGGGCTTCAACATGGGAATCTGGGGACACCGCTCAGCTTATCAGTCACCTTCTAAGGTTCCCGGGGACACGCTATTCAATCCACCGGGGGAGGTGGGGGCTGAGCTCAGGCCTCCATCAGGGAGGCTGTGCGGGAGGCAAGTGGGGGTCGGGTCTCCCTAGGAGGAGACCCCATCGCTCTGCAGAGTGGCACAGAGTTGTCTCTGTGTGCGAGTCACTTAGCTGAGCTGTGGTCTGACCTTCGGGGAACCCTGCCAGGAATAGAGGCTTCACCCCCATCCTTCACCCCCCCGCTTTTTTTAAAAAGATTTTGTTTATTTGATAGAGACAGAGATCACAAGCAGGCAGAGAGGCAGGCAGAGAGAGGGGGAAGCAGGCTCCCCGCCGAGCAGAGAGCCCAATGCGGGACTCGATCCCAGGACCCTGAGATCATGACCTGAGCCGAAGGCAGAGGCTTTAACGCACTGAGCCCCCCAGGTGCCCCTCTATCACGATCCCTTTTATAAATGAAGGTGGGCACAACGGGGAGAGATTGCCCAGGGGTGCAGAGCACCCTGAGCACGGCCCACAACCTCCACCCTGCAGGTGGGTTCTGTGCCCAGCACCGGCTTCCCAGCCGGGGGTGCCGACAGCCCGAGGAAGCCCACAGGGCCCCCGAGGTGGCAGACACAAGGGCCTGGGAGCCCTCCGACCCCTGGGACGTCCCCTCGAAATCTCTGCTTTTGCTTTCATCTATTTGTTGCTAAAAGGGTTTTCTTAAGAGCTTCTGCACACAGCACGGGCTCCCGGATCCCGACCGCGCTCTCCCGCCCCAGCTGGCCACGTGCCCCTTTTTGTTTGCTTTTAACAGCTCGAAAGTGTCGCGTTCTTGCTTGCGAGCTCTCTCGTTGGCTTGGATGGAAAACAATTTGGACTTTTCCCTTCTGTGGGTCATGTTGATCCGGCGGCTCAGCGGCCCCTGGGGGTGGGCCCGGCTCTGGGGGGTCAGGGGAGTGGGGGAGCCCCGTCCCTGTCTGTGGCCGGATCCCAGGGCAGTGAGAGCGGGACCCGGCGTGTGTGGATGAAACGGGGCGTCCAGGAGCCAAAGTACAGGCCTGTGAGCTCTGTGTTCTTAACTCGACCGGCGTAAAAAGAATGTTTTTAGAATAGCTTTGTTGAGACATAATCCCCTCGCTGTACGGGTCACCCTCTTCGAGTGTGTGATTGGGTGGGTTTTAGTACATTTACATGTTGTGCAACCATTTCATTATCTCATTCCAGAACATTCCATCACGGCAGAGGGAAACCCTGCCCCCTCAGCGGTCCTTACCCCTCTGTCCCCGGCCCCCGGCCCCCACGAGCCCCTTCCCGTCCGTGGAGGGGCCTGGTCCGGACGTGTCGCACGCGTGGACTCACACCCCACGCCGCCTCCTGTGTCTGGTCCCTTCCCTGCGCCCTGTGGGCTCGGGCCGTCCCGGGGCGGCGCGTGGTTCTCTGCCCCGGCTTCAGGACGGAGAGTCTCAAAGGCTCAGGTCCTGAGGGCTCCAAGGACGTTTGTTTTATGCAGGTTTTATTCACCGGAAGTCACTAGACAAGGAATCAAAGCTGTGAAGTGATTTAATAAATATTTATTAATTCACTTAGAAACAAGAAAGTGCTAAGTGACTTTTTTTTTTTTTAAACAGAAAGTAACCACGGTTTGAAAAACAAGCAGATTTGGGGAGAAAGTGGCAAGGGGGACCCCGGAGTTGGGCCTGACCTAGGAGCAGACCACAGAGCAGGACGGCCATGCCCAGTGCGGGTCCCGGCGGCAAAGGGGGGGCGGCGCGAGGGACCCAGTGGCTTCTGCGTCCGGCGTGGCCGTGTTGCCTTCCAGCCGCGACAGCCGCGCCCTGGGAGAGAAGATGCTCCCGTGGGCGGCGCCGGGGCGAGGCGGACGGGACTCTGGCTGCTGTCCTGCGACTTCGCTGCAAATCCCAGATTATTCCGGACGGAAACTTTGTTTGCAAACATGGGGCGAACACAAACAAACAAACACGGGACAGAAACGAGAGGAAGTACGGTCCAGGGCTGTGGCCTCAGGGAGGGGAGGGTGGGGGGCATGTGTCCTGGGGCCGGGCGTCCCTACAGGAGGAGCCGAGGGGGCAGAAGAGGGAACCAGAGGCCACGCCAGTCGGCGAGTCCTGACCCAATGCCAGTCACGCACCAGAGACAGTCGTGGTTGCCGGACCTGGGATGGCTGGGGGCGGGGGGCGGGGGCGGGGATCCAGGGAGGTCTCTAAGGAGGGGACGTCCATGCAGACCCCGAGGGACAGGGAGGAGCACTGCAGGCAGAAGGGGGACTGAGCCGGGTCTGGCTGGGCAGCAACGGTCATGAGACTCGGCCAGGTGCCCTGGGGATGGCCCTCCGCTGGGGCTGGTCCCTGCTTTGACAGGCTAAGGGGGGGCCAAGGCTCCCGGCCCCCGAGACAGGGTCAGGGCCGCCGCGCGGGGGGTCAGCTCTGCCTCCCTGGAGGGGCCCAATTCCTGGTCCAGGCCAGCGGTTCTCAGCGAAAGTCATTTCTGCCCGGGGCACAGCGGATAGGGTCTGGGGACATCTGTGGTTGTCCCAACCGAGGGGCTCCTGGCATCGAGGGGGTGGGGCCGGGCACGTGCTCTGCTCCCGCAGTGCCTACCTAGCATGTCCCCGCGGGAGCAGCCCAGAAACTCCCTCACCTACCAGCCATGCTACGGGTTACAGGTCCTGCGGGCCCCTCGTGCCCAAACCACGGGGAATGCAGACTGTTAAACGGGGTGGCCCTCCGGGCGCAGGGGCCTGGACTGCCGGGTCAGCCACGTGGTGGCCGTCAGGAGAGGGGTGGGCTCCCCCTGCAGGGCCCTCTGGCCGTCTGTGAGCAGTCCGGTCCTCCCCCTGGGGCGAGGCCCTGCTGCCGGCCTTGGCCACTGTCCACTCTACTTCCCAGGCTTCTGTGTGTGTGTGCTGCCCTGGGCTGACCAGAAGGAGGTTGGGAACACTGTCCTGTCCCAGGTCACGGCTCTGGACCTCGGCTTCATGCCACTGGCTGTAAGAGAACCCTGGGGTCAATATCAGCAAAGCCCCGTCCCCCCAGACAGGCCCTGCCCTGCCTGGCGGCTGTAGGCTTGCCCCTTCTCTCCCCTTCCCAGCCAGAGTGCTCCTGATGTGCAGATGGCTTATATGACCCGAGTTTAGGGGAGGGACCCTGGGCTCACCCTGGTTTGTACCCTCTGACCTCTGGGCCTTTGCATTGGTGTCTAGTATGAGCAGACATCAGACTCAATTCTTCCCAAACACTGAACGCAGGGCGTCTGCCTCTCAGCACTGTGGACGTCCAGGGCCGTCCTGGACACTGTCCCCAACCGCACCCACTCGGTCTCAGGAGCACCCACAGTGTGACCACCACAGATGTCCTCTGAGGATAGTCAGCCCAGGTGAGAGCCACCCCTGGTCCCGGCCCTTTGACGAGGGAGGCAGGGAGCCCCGCCCCTGGGGCCGGGCTGGGTCGCTTTCCCAGCACCGCTGCAATGCCAGGAAGGCTGCTGGACCCAGGAGCCTCTGCGGGCTCTGGGCCAGGGTGCAGGGGGGCTGGGAGCTCTGCTTTCCAAGGACCGGACAGCCAGAAATGTGTCTGTGTTGAGAGCTCCGCACATGCCAGCCCAGGACCCGGGACGGCCCCTGGCTCCTCCCTGTGCTCCTCAACCACGTCCCCTTCGGTCACGGGCCCCTGAAGGCGGGTCTGACCGGCCACTCCCAAAGTCGGGTCCACCAGACGGAGCCAGGGGGTCTCGTGGGGGTGGTTCTGCCTCCAGGACACCCAGTGATGGAGGGACATCTGGGGCCATCCCACCTGGGAACTGGGGGTGGTCCTGGCATTGAGGGGTGGGGCCCCGGCAGCTGCTCAACCCCCGCAGTGCCCAGATGCCCCCGGAGAATGCTGCAGCGCAGGGGCCTCCCGCCAGCCCCGAGATGAGGGTCAGGCCCCTCTGCTCTGTGGTGGGTGGGGAGTCACGGGGACACGGGGTCACTTGCTGTCCGTGGGAATGCCTTCTGGTCTGGTGAGCAGTGGGGGGGCAGGCCAGTGTGAGCTGGGAGCCTGTGTGAGCGGGGGTGCGGTGGGGTGGGGTGGGGTGGGGGGCGGGCCTGTGAGCGGGAGAGGGGCATGTGAGCAGGGCCCCGGGGGAGTGGGGTAGGCTGTGTGAGCAGGGGCCCGGCTGAATGGGGAGCCCCCGGGAGCGGGGGAGCGGGAGCCGCTGTCCTCGGCAGGAGCCGGGTGGGGGCGTGGTGCTGAGACCCTGTGGCCTTTTCTCAGGGCCCTTCCGCAGCAGCTGAGGAACCTGCTGCATCCATCTGGCAGGATGTCAGCAGGCTGCCCCGTGGCGGTGGCCTCCGTGGCTGTGTGCCTGGGGCTTCCAGGAAGCTCGCCTACACCCGGGAGGGAGCCGGGGGATAGGCGGGGGGGGGGGCACCCTTTCCAGCAAGCTCCGGGCGGGGCTGGGGACAGGCCGAGAGGTCAGCTCCCGCGAATCTGTCCCGTACCCAGAAGCAGTCGTAGGTCCCACTTCCCGGCCACCACCTAGGCCGGCTGAGTCAGGGCTGTGTCACATGGAGGAAAGAAAGGCCGGCTCGCGGCAGGCACAGGCCGCCCCAGAAGCTTGTCGGGTCATGTGACCCCCCGGGCAGCATGCCCCCCCCCCATGTCCTGAGGACTAGAGCCAGACGCCTCAGTGTCCGCTCACCCGCCCCCCCTTCCCAGACACTTGCAAGAGCAGCCCCGGGGGCCGCCCTCCCTCCAGATGCCCACACCCCTGCCCTTGTCTTCAGGATCTGTGCTCTGAGGCAAGTCCCTTTCCAGCCAGACCTCTTTTCTTCGGCTCATCTCGGAAGCCCCCCTCCCCTCCCCACTGCGCCTGGTCCTTCTGAGCTGCCCCCCTGGTCCCCCGCTGCCTCCAGGTGAAGCCATCTGTTTTCCTGGATGACGTGTGCGCATGTGTCTGCCCTGCTAGGACGTGGGGTCCGTCCAGCTTTGCCGGGATCGGGGTGGCGAATTCTCCGTAAAGGGCCCGCTCGTGAGTATTTTCGGCTCTGTGGGCCAGACTGTCTCTGTCGAGACGACTCAGTTGTGCCCTAGGAAAGGAACGGGCCGTGTGCCAAATAAAACTTTATTTACAAAGACACGCACCCCCTCCCCCCGCCGTGGTTTGCCTCCCTCTGAGTCAGAGGGTTTCCCACAGGGACCCGTCATGGTGCCACCACATGCGACGCTGAGTTGTCTTCGAGGCAAACTTCCAAACTGAGGCTTTCTGTCGGGTGATTATGGAACCCCGAAGTCCTCGGGGTCGATGGGATCCCTTCACACAGGGGGCTCTCCTGGGGCCATGTTCGATGATGTGTGTGGCTGTCACAACGGGGGACACTAAAGGAGGGGGGCCAGGGCAGCTGCGCGGCACCCCCCAGTGCCCAGGATGCCCCGCAGGGAACAGCTGCCCCCACGTCCGCGGAGCCGGTGCAGGGTGCCTGCGTTCACGCCCGCTGGGCTGAAGCGCACGGCGGCTCCCGCGTGCTCCCGTGCCGGGCGGCCCACCTGTGGCAGGGTCTGGCCTGCCAGCACCCTCCCGTGTTCCTTACGATGACCCCCCGCCCCGTCACAGCCACCAGACTGTGGCCAATGCCGTGACAACAGCGGGGGAAACTGAGGCTCGGAGCCAGGCCCGCAGCCCCGTGCTCTCTCCGGCTCCTTTTCCTCAGCGCGGGCTCTGCTCACGGGTCTTCAGAGCGCTCCGGTCACGTTGTGTCCGCTCAGGGCAGCCCCTGAGCTGGCGCCGGTGACCCCGCCACGAAGACCTCAGCAGGGCCCTGCCTGCCTGGTGTAACCACACTCCGGGGTGCCCTGTAAGGGCGGGAGGCAGGAGCCCCCCATTTCTCAAGGGTCTCCATGCGGCCAGGCCCGTGCTGCTGCGAGGCAAGGCGGTGCACCTCGGCTCACGGGCCGCGTCTGCGGGTAAACACGGGGTTACCTGCGTCCACACCCAAGGGGAAAAAACAGGGGCACAGATGGAAGCCTGCACACGTGTGTGCAACAGCAGCACAGGTCCCTGGCCCCACCCTCTCAAGGCCAGGGACAGGCATGAGGCAGGAACAACCCCAGTGTCCCCCACGTGTGGCCCCAGAGACGGACCCCGAGCCCACGACGCGCAGGGAGGGAACCAGACACAGGAGGCCACACGAGGTTTGAGTCCACGCGTGTGACGCGCCCAGACCAGGCTCCTCCACGGACGGGAAGGGGGCTCGTGGGGGCTGGGGGCTGGAGGAGTGATGGCCGATGGGGATGAGTTTCCTTTTGGGGAGATGGAACGTTCGGGAACTAGACAGAGATGTGGGTTGCACAGATGCCGCAGCGTAACATGGTAGCTTTTCTGTTACGTGTGTTTTAACCCCCCGAACCTTGTGCAGGGACCCCCAGAACCATCTGGTGTCTGGGAGCCGGCTTGCGGGCAAGCCTTCCCACCTCCTTGGCTCTCGCCGGCTCCCGGTCTCCCAGGCCTGGTTCCCTCACCTCCCGGGGACCCTGGGGTGTGCCCAGGGGACGTGGCTCCGCAGGTGGTCTTTGGGCCGCTGCTTTAGAAGTCGCTGTGCCCGCAGCCTTCTGCCCACCCCTCGGTGCCCGTGGCGGGAGTCTCAGTCCAGCAGCGGACCCCCCTCCCCCCGCCTGGATCTGAGTTCACCGGCCTCGCCCAGGGTCTCAGCACTTCAGGGCAGCTCATTCACTCGTCCCCGGGCACTGTGGGGGGTTCAGCAGCATCCCTGGCCCCACCCCCTCGAGGCCAGGGACAGCCCCAGGTTTCCACAGACATTGTCCCATGTCCCCAGGGGGCAGGAGCACCCCAGACTGGGCCCAGGCTTCGAAGCAGACGCCTGGGAGCTGGGCACGTCCAGACCCAGCCTGGGGGAGGGGAGGCCCCGCACCCACAGCCCACAGATGCGGTCCACGGCCCACCAAAGGGTGTTGATTTTAATTTCTTTTCAAATCAGTGGACAGGGGGCACCTGGGTGGGTCGGCTGGTTGGGCGTCTGCCTTTGGCTCGGGTCATGATCTCAGGGTCTTGGGACCGAGCCCCGCATGGGTCCCTCCTCAGTGGGGAGCCTCCTCCTCCCTCTGTGCCTCCTCCCGCTGGCTCGTGCTCTCTCTTGCTCTCAAATAAATAAAATCTTTAAAAATACAATAAAATCCGTGAACGAAAGGTGACTAACATATTAGTGAACGTTGAGTCACAAACCCCCTGGTTTACATTCACCTTTACACAGATGGAGTTCTAGAACATCAAGGACCCTATCGCCGTGGGGTGGGAGGGGCCACGGAGGCAAGCGTGACACCCCCCGCCAAAGCCCCCGCGTGTTTCTGCGGTGCTGCTAGAAGGGGGAGGAGCCTGCTTAAGGACCTTGGAAACAAAATCCAGAAGCGGACTTTTGGGGCAACAGGTGAGCCCTGCTGGTGGGCTGTCCCTCCTGGGAGAAACCCGCCTCCACCCCTGTCCCCGTGGACCTAGCGAGTGCCTGTGCTCCTGTCCCAGGCACAGGGGCCTCTGCCCGGGCCGCGCCTTGCCCGGGGCCGAGCAGGAGGGGTCTCCTCCAGCCCTCATTACCGTGCTCCCCCAACACCACCCAGCCCTGATGGGGGGCTCCTCCCAGCGGGGAGGACAGGGGGCTGCCTGGATCGTTACAGCTTCAAAGAAGGGACGTTTGGTCCCAATCAAACAAACCACAACAGTGATCACCCATCCCCGAGTTTCGGACCGGGATGACTGCATTCGGGGTCACAGGGTCCCATGTGGAGGCATCTGGGGTCCGGATCGGGTGCTCCTAGCATCCAGGGGTTGTGGGCCAGGGATGCCCAACCACCCACAGTGCCCGGGACGCCCCCAGAAGAGAGTAACCTGCCGCCGTGTCAGCGGTGCCAGGATGGGGGGGACCCTGCATTCCTTACTGTGGGGGAATAAGTCCCTGCTCACACTAGACGTGCAACAAACCCCAAGGGTCCACCATAGAAACCAGTGTCTGAGTCACCCCCACCGAGTGTACACGGCATCCTGGGACCTCAGGAGTCCGGTGGTCGCAGAGCGCAGACTCCTGGGGTCAGCGGAAGCCCTGACCCGGGGGTCTCCCCCTGCTGCAAATACGTGCAGGCTTTGTGTGGCCTCCCCCTTCATTCAGCGGCCCCAGGAGGGCCTGGACCCCACACCCGGACCCCTTGACGGGCTGCGGTCCTGTGCCGCCGTGGCCACCAGGTGGCAGCACAGCCCACCCCACCGGCTCGTGCCTCTGGCTCCGGTTCCTGCAGCCCAGAAACACCGCCTCAGTCTAGACACCCGCCGGCGGAATTCCTGTCCCCTTGAGTCAGTCTGTGCAGAGACGTGCGTGATCCCGATTCCCAGTCATCGTCTCCCACGGCATTGTCGGGGCTCCCGCCAGGGGCCAGCTCACTGGACGGAGTGGCTTCCTCTGGGACCGGGCGGGGGGTGGGGGCCCGGCAGGGAGAGGGGACCCGCCCTGCGTTGCTTTCACACCAGCATGAAATGCCACCAGGGCCCGGGATGTCCTGGGCCGCCCGCCTGGCTCTGGCTTTGAGTGTCTGTCTTCCCCGGCCTTTTGGGAACAGAGTATCATGAGCGCTTAGGAGACAGGTGCGCACACCCTGGGCCCCATGTCTCGGCCTCCTGGGGGGGCTGTCCGCCGCGCTATTGCTGAAACAACGGGAACGTATCCTCTGCCAGCTCTGGGGTCCGAGGTGTCCCACGGTGGCTCCTGCTGAGGGAGAGCCCCTCCCAGCCTCCCCCGCCTCACACCGGTGTCACTGGTGGTCTCGGCGTGCCCTGGCCCGTAGAAGCATCCCCCGCATCTTGGTCCCGTTTTCACCCCGCCTGTCTGGGTCCACAGGTCCCCTTTTTATAAGGGCACCCAGCGGGGCTTTGGGCGCACCCGACTCCAGACTGACCTCACCTCAACTAAGTACGCCTGCGACCACCCCGTTTCCAGAGAACTTCCCGTTCTGGGCTGGGAAGGAGCACCGTGGCACCTCCGGCTCGCTGTCTGGGGGCCGGAAGCCCCCCCGGGCCGAGCAGCGGGAGAGGGCCGGGTGCAGGGCGGACGCAGACCTGGCCGGTGGCGCGGACCGGGCTGGGCCGGGGGACAATCCTGCCCGTGCCATCTGCAGAATGAATCCTTTCCTAAGAAAGCGCAGACCTGCTTCCTCGAAGCCCCACCGGTGGCAGCGTGGCCAAAAGCTCCCCGAGGGGGCCCTGCCGAGTCGTGGGCCGGCCAGTGGCCTCCTCCCCTCCCCTCCACACGCCGCAGGACTGTTCCCGCACGTGTCCAGAGGGACACGGACCCGCACCAGCATAGCGCCTCCTGCTGCGCGCGTTTGGGGGGCCTAAGGCTGAGCAGAGGTTTCCACTGAAAACCTGCCCTCCCGGCAGCAGAGGCATTGTCACAAGCTCGCGTCCTCGTCAGGGAAACAGGCTGAGAAGAGGAACGCAACGGCCCCCACCCACCCCCTCCACCTCGGGACCAACAGACAACGCCTCGTTTCCTGCAGGGCCTTCCGGGTTGTGCCGGCCCCTTCCTGGTCTTGGGCTGGGGCCGCGTGTGGACAGCCTGAGACCACAGTGAGAACCTCGGGGACCAAGTAAATAGCAATTTGACATGAAAGAGAACATTTGTGTCAGCATCAGCTCACTGCAGCTTGTCCGAATGTGATTTTTTTTTTAAGATTTTTATTTATTTATTGGACAGACTGAGATCACAAGTAGGCAGAGAGGCAGGCAGAGGGGAGGGGAAGCAGGCTCTCTGCTTGGCAGGGAGCTCGATCCCAGAACCCTGAGATCAGGACCTGAGCCAAAGGCAGAAGCTTTAACCCACTGAGCCACCCAGGCGCCCCTCGAAAGTGATTTTATGTGAAAGTGGACATTTTAACAGAACACCGTCTGTTACTTGCACTAATAATTCAACGTCCTCGAGGACATCCAGGACGAACCAGATCAGAGTGAGGACCGAGTGTGGGCGGGGGCGGGCGGCCGGGTCCTCCTCGAGGCTCAGGCTCCAGCGTGGCTGACCTTCCCGCCGGGACGCTGGATATCAGCGTGTGATTCGTGCCGGGTTTGGTGCGTTTGCTCTTTGACAGCAGAGCATCAAAACACACGCCCCCTCCACAGCTGGGTCTTGGCGTCCCTCTGGTTTCTGGCCCGGCTCTCATCGCTGCCTGCAGGATCCGCACGGCCGTGACCTGAGGGCGGGCAGACCCGCCTGTCGGACACACGCGCACCTCCATGCCCGGCGGCTGCCCCGCAGGGACGCCGGGCGGGTGCGGGGTGCAACTCCAGGCCTGCTCGGGGCCCCGGCGGGACGGCAGAGCCACAGACAGAGCCCGCTGGCCCTGCAGCTCCAGGCCTAGGAGGTCCCCGGAGAAGCTGCCGGGCTGCACGAGGAAGGACGCACACGCGTGTTCCCAGCGGCACAGTTCACCAGGGCCAGAACGGGGAGACGATCACGGGGCCACCATGCACGACCCGTTCACCTGCACACGGGAGTGTCCCCAGCCACCAGCAGGAGCGAGGCCCCCACTCACGGCCCTGGGGACGGACCCCGAGCCCGCGATGCGCAGGGAGGGAACCAGACAGAGGAGGCCCGACGGGGTGTGAGTCCACGCGTGCGACGCGCCCAGACCAGGCCCCTCCACAGACGGGAAGGGGGCTCCTGGGGCTGGGGGCGGGGCATGCAGGTGGGGACGGGGCTGCTTTTGGGGCGATGGAATGTTCTGGAACTGGTAGAGGTGTCGGTGGCACAACTCTGTGAATGCCGTCAGTGCCGCTGAGGTGTTCCCTGTGCAGTGGCTCGTTTCATTTCATGCGACTCTCATCTGAATTTCTTTAAAAATTGGGCAGGGGCGCCTGGGTGGATGTTAGCATCTCACGCGTGATCTCGGCATAGGTCTTGATCTCAGGGTCGTGAGTTCGAGCCCCCTGTTGGGCTCCACGCTGGGTGTGGAGCTTAGTTTAAAAAATAAATAAATAAGAATTTGAAAAGTTCTTAAGTCGGAAGAAGGAAGTGTGGCTTTTGATCAGGCCCACGGATTTCAGCGTGTTCCCAGGCCTGGGGCCATCTGACGGCGGCCTTGGTGCTGGCCGAGACCGTGCCCCAAACCGCAGACCCAGGGTTGCCGTGGGCTGCACTTTTGCTCACCCCTGGAGGGACTGTGGGGCTCGCCGTCACGGCTCTCCGCAGGAGGAGGAGATGCCGGGGGTGGCCTGGAGCTCCTCGGCCGGGATGGCAGGTGGAAACGCGGGGAGCTCTGCCAGGGTCCCGGCTCTGGGCTCTGGGGTGTGTGCAAGACAGCACGGGTGTGCCTGCTCCTGGGGACACCCGACCTGGCCACCTGTCTCGCAGCACAGACCGAGATCTCGTGCTTTGCAGGATCTCCGTGCCCCTGTGTGCGTGTGTGTGCGTGTATGTGAGTGTGCGTGTGTGTGTGCGCAAGTGTGTGCACCTGCAGAAAGCCTGCCGGGCCCGTCTGCCGTCCCAGCCTCGCGTCCTCCGTGCAGGGTGTCAGGGTTTCTGTTTCTCCCAGGGCAGTTGCGCGCGCGTGTGTGTGTGTGTGTGTGTGGGCGGGGCCTGTGCTGAATCACGCTAGTCTCTTGTTTCGGGTTTTCCTCCCCCTTAGCACCCCTCCTAAGCCCCACCCACCCGCCACCTGCAATCGCTATGACTGTGTCACTCCGTGTGGTTTGCTCTGTGTCACCGAGAGCCCTCCGCCAGGCGGTGCCTGACCTTTCTTCTCAAATGCCATGTGAGCGGTGAGCCCCTCCGGGAGGCGTCCCAGACCCCCGCCAGCTCTCCGGGTGCTCTCTGGCCGCGGGCCCGGAGGGGGCTGGGGGTGCTGCTGTCGCTGCGGCTCTGGGTTTCGCTAACCCTGGGGCTGCTCCCCAGGAAGCGGGTCACGTGTGTTGGGTGGGGACACTCCCCGCGCCGGCTCTGCTGTTTCAGTGCAGCAGGAAGGGGGCGCTCCCAGCGGGGTCGCTGGGGCCTGCCCGGGCCCCCGCGGGAACCGGACTCCAGGCGGATTTTATTTCCCAACTTCATTTTAACAAACGCTGCTGCCTTTGACTGTTTTTAACACCGAGGACACATGGGCTGACGCCCACGGAGAGTGTGGGGCAGCGGCCGCTGTCACAGTGTTGTTCAGTCCGGGCCTTCCCATCTTTGCCCGTGGACGTCCACAGCTGCCTTCCCGGCTCCTCACCCGGTGTGCCCGGCTGCGGGGCACGGGAGGTCTTCCTGTGTGCCCGCCGGGCCCTGAAGGACTCAGTGCTTGGGGAAGAAAGACCCCCAGACGGCTGCGGGTCCTCAACCCGTGGAACCTGGGATGTGGCCCCTGGTAGGATGCGTTTGCAGGTGTGACTTTGCGACGGGGGGATTTTCCCAGCGTGCCCTAAATGCAGTCAACAAGTGTGCTTACGAGACGGAGGCAGGAGGAGATTTGACACTCGGGGGAGGCCACGTGACCACAGGCAGTGACCGGGGATGCGGCCCAAGCCACGGGGCGCCTGGGCCCCCAGGAGCTGGCGGACACAGGAAGGACCCTCCCCTGAAGGGAGCGTGGCCCCACCACATCTTGACCTCAGCCCCTGCTTGGGCTCTGGCCGTGACAACTGCAGAGACGAACGTCCGCTCTCTAAGCCACCAGGGCTGTGTGATTTGTTACAGGAGCTGCAGGAGCGCGTCTGGGCTGCATAAGGGGTTTGCGTTTCCGTAGCTGTACCTCATGCACCTCCAGAATTCAGCTGCTCTCCTGGGACCTTGTGGCCCACTGTTTCTGGGGCGCAGGGACCCACCGCGAATGGTGCTCTCCCCTCGTTGTCCTGTGTCTCTGGGAAAAGCATCCGGACAGGCCACACTTCGTCCCTGAATGCAGGGTACCCCTTGGGTGTGACATGGGGGGGTGTGTGGAGAGGTTTCCACACCACGGCTCGGAGGCACGGGGCCAAGAACTTGCAGCCGCTCAAAACAGGGGCCTTTGACTATTGTGTTCAGTTCCCGCACCTGTGAAGTGGAGCAGCCGAGACATCTGAGCTCCCCCGAGCCCGTGCCCTGTGCAGAACTCAGAACCCTGTGCACAGGGAGGACGGGCAAACCGACATCACCCTCCGAAACACTGCAGCTGCTCCGGCCTGGATTTGTTCTGTCCCCGCTCTGGGCTCTGGAAACACGGCTCTACGCTTGCGTTTCCGAGCCCGGGACCGTCCGGCACTCGCAGCCCAGGGAGCCGCCAGCATCCACATCCAGCCGCTTGGAGTGGGAAGAACAGAGGACGCCTTCCAACCTCAACTCTGCCCCTTGGTGCCCGGCTTCTCCCTCTTCCGAAACGAGGAGGGTGGGCTGTGCACCGACCCTCCTGGAGCGTATGGCCGGCCCTGTGCCTTCACCCCTGCAGACACCCTGGGCCCTCCCTGTCTCGGCTCTGCTACGCCCAGCGCCCGCCCCAGAGCCCAGGGTCTGGGCCCCGCCTCGGTCCGGCCGCTCCCTACGTGCCCTGCATCTGGCTCTGGCTTCTCTTGCCCTCGACCCCTCCCGGTTGTTCAACACCACGCTGGCTATAAAAGGCCATTCTGATCGAGGAAAGAGGAGGACACGGGTGGCCTGCTGCCCAGACCGAGATCGGCCTCTGCTTCTGCCTCGCAGCCCAGTGTCTGGGATTAATTTAGGTTCCCAGAATCCCGTCGGAGGCGGCACATGCCGTTAGGATCGCGTAGTGGTCCTTGCTCAGCTGCTCTGGGCGGGCCTGGGGTGTCCCCACGCTCGCCCGCCCGCCCGCTCCGTGGGCTCTTTGCAGAGTGTGCTTTCCTGCCAGCAGCTTCCCCCCTGCAGAACGGAGGCAGCATCTGCGCGAGGGAGTAGAGGGCGCAGGTGGCTTGAAGTCAGGGTGTGGGAAATTTAACCCCCGGTCAGATGCGTGTCGTGTCTCTGGGCCCAGCAGGCTTCCTTCCCGGCAGGTCTCCGAGATGCTCCCGGCAGCTCCTGGAGGCAGTGCTAGGGCCAGGGGGGGTTCCCAGCGCCCTTTCTCTTCCTGGACAGAATCTCGCACTGGGATGGTGCTGTCGGCTGCCCTGGCTGCCCAGCCTTGGGGACGCGGCGAGGAAGAGGCCCCCAGCCCCTGCCCCAGAGAGCAGGGGCGGCAGATGGGCCAGGCACCCGTGTGGTCCGATCACAGAGGTCACCACGATCATTTTCAAGGGTGGAAACAGGTCCTGGGGCCGGGCCGTTTAGGAGTCACTCCGGCTGCGCCCGCCCTGTCCCATAGGTGCGGAGCCAGGGAATCCGCCTGGACTGGGTTTCCCCAGATCCCCCCGCCCGTGAGCAGCGGGGACTCCGTGGCCTGACCCGGCCTGCGGGCTCTCAGCTGCTGGGAGACAACTTCTCTCATTACGGCTTTGAAACGATGAGCACTGAGATAAGGCGGGACACGGGGGTGGGTGGGCGAGGGTCGGGCCACCCTCGCCCTGTGAGCCCAACGCCCCCGGCACCGCTTGCCCTCCCGGGAGGGGACAGCCTGCTCTCCCTCCCCCTGCTCACGGAAGCAGATGGCTGGTAGAGGGTCACGTTATTACAAGTAGTGAGAGCGGGGACACTAGTCCCACCCTGCACGGCTCCTCGCCGCCACGGGCTCTGCAGTGGGGCGGGCCGGGGGCCACTGTCTGGCTCTGGGCGCGGACCCGCTCTTGCGGTCCCGGACTGGTCGGGGGGGAGTCAGACCCTGCTCTGGGTACAAACTTGTCTTGTGTTTGGTTTTTGGGGGGTGTGGGGTTTTTGTTTTTGTTTTGTTTTGTTTTTTAAGATTTTATTTATTTATCAGAGAGAGAGGGAGAGAGAGCACGCACAGGCAGGCAGAGAGGCAGAGGCAGAGGCAGAGGGAGAAGCAGGCTCCCTGCCAAGGAAGGAGCCCGATGTGGGACTCGATCCCAGGACGCTGAGATCATGACCTGAGCCGAAGGCAGCTGCTCAACCAACTGAGCCACCCAGGCGTCCCTGTGGGGTTTTTTTTTAAAGGATTTTGCTTATTAACGAGAGAGCACGGACCCGCCAGTGGGGGGCGGGGCAGACGCAGAGGGAGAAGCAGGCTCCCGGCCGAGCAGGGAGCCCGATGCGGGGCTCCATCCCAGCACTCTGGGATCAGGACCGGAGCCGAAGGCAGACGCTTCACGACCGCGCCCCCCAGGTTCTGGGTTTAGCGGAGCTCACCATCCCTGATTCTGGGACGCTCCGCGGGCCGGAGAGAACACTCTTCTTCCCCCCGGGCGCCCTGGGCTGCCTCTGGTGGCAGCCACCTGCGTTTCTGTGAGTCGGAACATTCCTAAAGGGTGAGCTCCAGCCGCGGCTCGTGAGCACAGAAGCCGGTTTGGAAGGCCTGGAACCCCAAGAGCAGGCCTGTGTTCCGCTCAGGCCCTGCCTCGCTCCTGTCCGTCTGGTTCTTGCTGACGTTCTTCCAGCCGTGGGCCCCGATCGAGGGGGACGTGGACGGAGAAGGGCACGTGGACCGCTCGCGTGCGCGTCAGCAGGACTAACCTGCAGAGCCGTGTCTCGTTCACCGTCTGTCCGTCCCTCGCCCGGTGTCCTGCAGCGTGGGCCTCTCCGGGAGCTGTCACGACGCGGGGGGGCTCTGACGTGGCTGGGGGCCGCAAGGCTGGGGAGGGGCCCCCGAGCGACCTCTCAGGAGATGTAGTATATGCTTCTCGGACTGAACCAAACGACACTTGCTTGCTCTGAGGTCGTGTGTTCTAGGCCAGGGCTCACCGAGGGGACACGGGTGGCATCCGGGCTCGTGTGGGGTCGTCACGTCTGGGGTGGTCCTGGCATTGAGAACGTGGGGCCCGGAATGCTGCCAACCCCCACGGCGCCTGGGATGCCCCACCGCAGAGAATGACCCAGCGCCAGAGGCCCACAGTGCCTGGGGGAGAGGCGTATTCTAGAAAGTTCCTTCCCCATGGGGTCTGAGATCCGCAGGGGAGGCCTGGTGGTCCCACTGCCACTCAGCCTGGAGGTCCTTGCTCCTTGGTCTTTCAGGCAGGGAGTTCCTTGTTGTTCGGGGCTCCCAGGAGCCCCCCCTTGGTGGCAGACCCTTCGTACCAGGATACCCATGTTGCCTTCCAACTTGGACGTGTTACAGGCCTCAGTCGAGTTCCGAGAGGTGCCCAAGCTTCCCCAACTTTGGGGAACCCGGGGAGATGGGACAGCTGCACATGGCGCCGCCTCGGGGGCCGTCCACTCAGCTCCCACCTTCTGCGTCCTGGAGGCTGGCAGGGCCACGCTTTCTCCCCCGGAAACCCCCGAAACGCCCCCAGAGACCAGCCTGCTTTGTTGGATTCGTCGAGGAAGGGGTGGGCCACTGCCCTATTTGTTTTGCTGAAACCGAAACCTCAGATCTTCGTGTGAATGTTCATGAGGACAGATATTCCCCAGGTCCGCGAGGGAGAGTGCAATGCCCCCGAGGTCAGCTCGGGACAGCAGGCAGGCGGGCGGCCGTCCCGCAAGGCGCCGCGTGGCGGTTCTGCCCCAGAGGGACGCCCGGAAGGCGCGCTCCACCGCACAGCCGGCCCGCGCCGGAGCCCCGCGGCCTCGGTCTTGCCGGCCAAGCGGGGCACCCCACTTCCTGCCGCGCCCCCTCCCTCCCTGCAGCCCCTTCCCCACCCGCACCCAGTGGAAATTACGCTGGAAACCCAGCTTCCCGTTTCTGGAGAGGTTTCTAGAAACTAGACTTCTTTCCAGCTTGGAGTGATGTGACCTTTTAGTTCAGCTTCGATTTTTTCCCCCTTCTCGATAAAGAGAGAATACAGAAGCGATACCAGCTCTGGGTAAGGCCGGGCTTTCTCAGCCTTGTTCTCTCTCTCCTGACCGGCCCCCTCGGGGACTTTCTTTTCCTGGTCGCTCATCGGAAAACACACAGCTGGCGGCGGGGGAAAACGCATGGCGCCCCGAGTTCGTGCGGCATTTCTGAAACCTCAGCTGTGGCCTGTCAGAGGCGGCTCACGACTGGGGAGAAGTGAGGTCCCCGAAATCAAAAAGCCGAGAAGAAGAGGCTGTGTGCACGAGAGCCGTGGCAGGTGAAGGGCGCAGGGGTGCCGCGGGTCCGTCCACGGGTGTCTGTACCCGCGGCCCCCGT
Organism: Neogale vison; assembly: GCF_020171115.1. Lineage (NCBI taxonomy): Eukaryota > Metazoa > Chordata > Mammalia > Carnivora > Mustelidae > Neogale > Neogale vison. Next base: position 222,893,467 of record NC_058096.1, read on the forward strand.
CACTCTGGAAGAGGAAAGCCATCGTCATCCCCCGAGAGTCAGATCTGGGATCTTGCCCCGGCCGGGGATGCGTTCATAAATGCACGTAACAGTGTGGGCACCTCTCCCCAGATCCAGCCCGCACCGAGGTGTGGGCGAGGTGGACAGCCGTCCAGTCCGGCGCGGGCCACAAGCTGTCCTGATGAGTCTGAGGCTAGTTTCTTGGTTTTCCTGCGTCCCGGCTTCCCCGCTCATGCTAAGGAATGACAGGCGTGTTTGGGCACTGGACCAAGACCCGTTCGTGGCCGGTGGTGAGCACTGCATTGGGGAACTTACAGAAGTGCCAAGTCAGAGGCCCGGCGAGAGCGTGTGCCCCGCACAGGCCAGTCTGTGCCCCGCACAGGCCAGCGTCCTCCCCACTCCTGTGTCCGCCCCGAGACTTTCTTGCAGGCTTTTCCCCGGGCACGTGCCGCCATGCGGAGGTGGGTGTGTTGACCTGCGCTTCAGCTCGGTGCCCCGGGTGGCCTGGCTTGGGAGCATGGCCCTTCACAGCGGCTCAGCTTCCGGTAGGTTCCCCAGATGTGTGGGGCCATGTTTTATGCTGACTTCTCCGCTCCGGGTTCCGAGCCACTTAGGGCGAGAATAGGGCTCTGGCTGCCGTGCTCCGAGAAGCCCCAAAGACCCAGACGGAGGCAGACCCGAGGTGTTTCTGCACCTCTGCACGGCTGGGCCAGTGTCCATCTGGGTCCTTCCAGGCCTGGCCTTTTAAACAATACATGTGGCTTCTTTTTATTGTAAGACACACACAACATGGACATTCAGCATCGTAACCATCTCTAAGCGCACGGCTCTGCAGCCCGAAGCACCCTCTCGCTGTGCTGCTGCCACCCCCAGCCTCCGTCTCCAGAACTTCCCATCCCCCACACGGAGACTCTGTCCCCACCAAGCACGGACTCCCCACCCCCTGCCCCAGCCCCGGCTCCCACCCCCTCCTCTCTGTCTGTGTGGACGGACTCCTCCGGGGCCCTCCTGGGAGTGGGGTCCTGCGGGACGGGTCCTTCCGGGTCTGGCTGCTCTCACTGTGCCCCGTGTCCTCCGGGTCCCACCGCGTGGTGTCAGGGGTCACTTTCCTTTCAGAGGCCGGGCTGTAGTCTAGAGCGTGGGCGGGCCGCACGGTGTTTACTCATTGATCTGTCAACACACCCTTGGCTGCTTCCACCTTTTGGCTGCCGGGAACGTGGCAGTGTAAGGGCTTGTTCAAGTTCCTGCTCTCCCTTCTCTCAGGTACGCCCACCCAGACGTGGCATTTCGGGACCCTATGGTAACTTCATGCTTACATTTTTGAGGACGCTCCACACTGTTTTGCGCAGCGACTGCGCCATTGTCTGTTCCACCTGCCACGCACGGGGTCCTCCGGGTCCTCGTGGGTCAGTTATCTCCGCTCCTGGCTTTGTGTTTTTATACGCCGCGTCCTGATGGGTGGGGCGTGGTACCCCCTGTGGTCCCGACTTGCATTCTCCGACCGTAGTGACGTGACCGTCTTTTCTTGTGCTTCCCGGCGGTCCGTAGGTCTTCCTTGGAGAAACGTCTGTGTGGTGTTCAATTTTAATCAGACTGCTGCTCGTTTGATAGTAGGAATTCTTTATGTATCGTACATATTAATCCCTTACCAGATAAATGATTTGTAAACAATTTCTCCTGTTCCTTGGGCTGCCTTTTGCTCTATTGAAAATTCCCTCTGATGCACAGACCTTTCTTCGTTTGGGGGGCGCCAGCGTGGCGCAGTCTGTTAAGTGTCCGACTCTTGATTTTGGCTCAGGTCGTGATCTCAGGGTTGTGGGATCGAGCCCCGCATGAGGCTCTCTGCTCGGCATGGAGCCTGCTTAGGATTCTCGCTCTGCTCCTTCTGCCCTCCCCCAGCCCCTGCTCACTCTCTCACACTCTCTTTAAAAAAAAAAAAAAAAGTTGTTAATTTTAATGAAGTTCAATTTATTTTTTTTCTGTTTCCTGTCCTTCCGGTGTCATTTCCATGAAGTACACGCTTTGCTTTTCATGTACCGGGGCGAAAAGAGTACTTTGTGTCTGCGGTTTTTCTCCCCAGAGTCCATCACCCAAGTCTAATTATGTGAGAAAAGCATCAGACAGACCCTGCTTGAGGGACTGCCTACAGAATTCCTAGCCAGGCCTCCTCGAAACTGTCCAGGTCGTGAAACCAGGAAAATCTGAGAAACTGTCTCAGCCCCGAGAGACCCAGGGGGGCACGGCAGCTGTACCATCTGGCTTCTCCCGAGACGCAGAACCAACAGGGTGTGGAAAGAAGGGATTGGTCCAGGCTGTTAGGGAGGCTGAGAAGGCCCAGGAGCGCAGTTGGCCGCCTGGAGATCCTACCGGACGGACGGAGTGAGTCCCAGTCTGAGTCTGAGTCCGAAATGCAGGACAAGGCCGATGTCCCAGCTGGACGGTCGGATAGAGACATGTTCTCACGGACGCTGCCTCTTGCCGTGTTCAGGCCCTCGGCGGGGTGGAGAGGCCCAGCTTCACGGGGAGGGCGGCCTGTGTGCCTCAGGCCGCGGACTCGCCGGGGTGCCTCCCGGACATGCCACTCGAGCAGACGCATAGGACCAGCCATCGCCGCACGAGCAGCGGACAGGGGTCCTGTGCAGTCCTGCGGGAGACGAGGACCTTGGGGAAGTAGTAAGGAAATCCGGACAGTGTGGGTTGTCCGTGTCTGTGCCGGCCCAGGGAGGACAGCTCTAGCCCGCCGCGCCGGGACTCGGCAGCAGGAGCCACGAGAGGTGGGTGGGGGGCTCCCGGCCGGCCTCTCCGTTCTTCCAGCCTGAGCGGATTCTGAAAGCCAGACCTTGTGTTTTGTTTCTCAACTGATGACTGACAGACAGGGGCGCGAAGAGACACGCAAGTGCCACGCACGGCCTCGCGGGCTCCCGGTTTCGACACACGAGCCTGAGAAGGCCCGTTCGACCGTCAGGGCCCACTGACGCAGGCTGGGAGCGGGTGACAGTGCTCTTGCGGATGTGGGGTGTACGAGGGGCGTTGTGGTTCCCAGTGGGGGGTGAAAAGCGCAAGCGGAGGAGAGATGAAGAGTAACAGGGTCCCGGGGTGCCGGGCCGGCTCGGGCGGGGCGGGCGTGGGTGTGCGGCTCCCGGACTCGGGGTGCTGAGCTCTGGAAGAAACCCACGAGTCGGAAGGAGGCAGCAGAGATGACGTTTCTCCCTTCAGTGCCGGCGCTGCTGTCCAGCCCGGGCTGCTGCAGAGCGAGGTCCGCCGCGGGCCGTGCAGGCGGTGCTGGAGCGCGGAGGCCCGGCCCCTGGATGTGCCCTGGGGTGTGCCAAGCACCCCGCCACACCCCGCGTGCCTCGCCGGCCGCTCCGGGAAAGAAAGCGGGGCAGGACGGAGGCGGGGAAGCGCGCCAGCCCCCGGCGGAGGCACGGAGGAGTGCGCCTCACCAACGCAGGAGAAGGGCAGAGGCTTGGTTATTTCTGACTCGTGCCTCAGCCGCTCCCACAGGCTCTCGGCAGACACGCTGGGCGGGGCGCTCCCGCGGGCTCCGGGGACCAGGGTTGCTAGGTTACCCGGAGCAGCGGGAAGGCGAGGAGTGATGTGCTTATCCCTGCGTTCAGCTTTGCAAACGTAAATGGGTATTGACATTTACGAAGGATAAGAATAGTGTGGGACGGCCGTGTGCAAGCCCTGGATTCTGCTTGCCTTTCTGCTGGCGGTCCTGCGCGTGTCTGTGGTTGGGGGTGGGCGGATGCAGACAGGACGGTGGATGGAGGGACGGACAGGGCAAGTGGACGGATGGATGGAATCAGACAGACAGAACAGTGGATGGATGGACGGACGCAGACAGACGGGGCAGGTGGGTGGACGGACGGATGCAGACAGCGGCTCTGCGGGCATGCGGTTCACGTAACCCCCATTGCTGAGCCTGTTTCCTCACCCATAAAATATGTGGAAATGATTTTGTGCTGGACAGAGCGAACCTGAACGCCGACGTCCTCTCCTTCCCCTGGTCTGTTCGTCCCACGGAGCTTCATTTAAAAACCGACGCACTCAGAAAAGTCCATTTGGATTAACGGCCCAACCTCTTGATAATGTTGTTGCCTCTCGTTTATTTTCTAACACCTTATTGAGACAAAATTTACCCATTATACGCTTCACCTATTTTCAGTGTAGAATTGAACAGTTTTTAGCGTATTTGCAGAGATCGCAACCATCACCCACATCTAATTCCAGAACATTCCATCACCCCAAAGGGCACCTTGCGCCCATTAGCAGTCACTTCTCTACCCTCCCCCCATCCCTGGGCCCCGCGAGTCCATGGAGGAGCCTGGTCTGGGCGTGTCACACGCGTGGACTCACACCCCGTGTGGCCTCCTGTGTCTCGTCCCCTCCCTGAGCCTCGTGGGTTCGGGGTCCATCCCTGGGGGAGCACGTGTGAAGTGGTGTTTTAAATGACACGGACATCACACAGCCATGGCACAGGGCCCAGGGGCACCAGATCCATGGCCCAGCCCCAAGAGGAGGGGGCAGTTGGAAAAATAGAGTCAGGGTCAGGGTGGGGAGGTCAGGAGCAGGCCCAAGACGATAAGGAGCTGTGAGGAAGGGGACCCGGGAGCCGGCCGGCCCTGGGGACAGCACGGGGCCCCAGTGTCCGAGTGCAGCAACCAGGCAGAAGAAAGGTACCGTGAACCCAAGGGGGCCTGGAGGAAAGGACGTCCGCTGCAGCCGTCGGGGGTGACCAGCCCCCGAGAGCGCTAGACCCCGAGTCGGGTTCCCAGGACGCGGCCGCCGAGGACAGGTGCACCAGCCGGCCGTCTGGAACGCAGGTCAGAGGAGGATGGAAGAGAAATACGGCCCCAGACAGGGCAGCGTTCCCAGCCGTCCCCTGTCCCCACCCCGTTCCCAGGAGGAACAGGCCCTCTGACCATCCTGGGCAGCTGTTGACAAGAAAGAAAAATGCAAAAAGTGAGTCTTGACGTGCTTTGTGAGGTCTGCCTACGACCTGTCCCTGTGCCGAGAGCCCGTGCGGCGTGATCTCCGTGCCGCCATCCAGTCCGACGCCGGACTCCTGCCACCCGGCAGCCCCTCACGCGTCCCGGTCACGCTGCGGGACGGCCGGGGCCCTGCACGTCTGCTCGGTTCCCAGGCAGCCTGCTGGGCGCCGTGTGGCTGCTGTGCGTCTGTGCCCCGGCCGCCCGGGTGGTGGCGTCTGCCGCGCACACGTGCTTCTCCGGCCTCCTCTCCCCTCTGGACCCCGTTGACGTCCTCCCTCCCCCCGGACCAGCCGCCCTGGCCAGGACGTCCGGCAGGATGCCGAGCGCCAGGCACCCCTGCCCCCCCCCCGGCTCTGCAGGCCGTCGTCGTGGGCACGCGCGTGCCTGTGGCTTCCGGGGAGGCCCTTGGTCAGGTTGTGGAAGTTCCCTTCTGTCCTCAGCTTGTGACGGGGGTGTAGAGGTTGGTCAACTCTTTGCTGCGTCCGTGGGCTTTGTCTGCTGTCCTGCTCACGCAACGTGGTGTGGCGTGTGGACCCAGCGCCCGTGTTAAACCAGCTGAGCACTCCAGGACACACCGCCGGTGCCCGTGGACACCTCTGCAGGTGCCACAGGCCCGGCTTGCTGTGCCTTGTCAAGGAGCGGGGATGCGGGGTCAGTGTGGTGGGGAAGGGCTAGCCACGGGGTGGGGGGCGCTGGGGGACGGCGGCGGTGGGACACGAACCCGCCCTCCCGCCAGGTCGCCTGAGACACACCCAGATGGTCCTAAGCTCTGTGCCTGCGTGTTCCTGCACCGGTTCAGCGGCGATTAACTATGCACACGTCCTTCCCGTCGGGGGAGGCCGGGCGAGGGACCCTGTACGGTTGTTCCTTTATTTGTAACCTCTTAGAAATCGATAATGATTTCAAAATGTGAAAAAAACAATTTTTTAAATAGAAATTAGAAGCAAAAAGGTGGTGGGGAGCTGAGTGGAAGAGCCTGGCCACCCCCAGGCAGTCTGAGCAGATCCCGTGGCGGGCCCTGGGCCGGCGCGGGGTCCCGTGGACAGTGCTGCGGGGGCAGAGCGTGGGGCAGAGCCCCGGAGCCTCCTTCCTCTGGGCCCTGCAGGACTGGAGAGATGATGTTCGCGCCATCGGTCCTGCGTCATGTCTGGTCACTTACCAGCGGGCCGGCGGCCACTTCATCACGTCCAGAGCCCTGGAGAGCCCCCCCCACCCCCAGCGGGGCTGTAGCCCCTCGCTTTTCAACGTGAGTCCAAAAGGGAGGAGGCATCGGTGGATTTGAGGGCTAATGTGTCCGTCCCTTCCACACCCCTGCACCTCCTAAGCCCTGTTCGCCTTTTATTTTTTTATTTTTTATTTTAAAAGATTTTATTTATTTATTAGACAGAGATCACAAGTAGGCAGAGAGGCAGGCAGAGAGAGAGGGGGAAGCCGACTCCCCACTGAGCAGAGAGCCCGATGCGGGACTCGATCCCAGGACCCCAGGATCATGACCTGAGCTGAAGGCAGAGGCTTTAACCCACTGAGCCCCCCAGGTGCCCCCGCACCCTGTTCTCCTTTTAAAAGTCACCTCCTAAAAAAAAAAAAAAAAAGTCACCTCCTGACCCTCCCAAAGGGAAATCAGGACCCTATAGGCTCATTCATGACTTTCTGCACTTTTGATTCAAGCCTGTTATCCTGGTGTCTAATTCTGTTTGTGGGTCACACACTTCGCTCCGGCGCTGGGAGCTTCACCAGGAAGGGGCGGGTCTGTTCCTCGTGCCCGTCCGGGCCGCCGCTCTGTGAACGCGTCTGAGGGGCAAGGCCTCGCCAGCGTCCTCTTCACCAGGGTCTGGCGGTCCCTGTCCGCTGTGGGCTCCTGCTTCAGAGGGCGGAGGCTGGAGAGGACCTGAATCCTGATTCCCCAAGCAGGGTGCGGCCCGCCTCCCCGAGCCGGGCGGATGCCTTAGCTCATCCTGGCTGTTCCTACTTGGGGCTTAAGGCAGGCTCACCCCCCGCCCCACCCCTGCGCTGCAGGGACGGCCTGTCATCGTCTGGGGACTTCCGGGGTGCTGGGGGGAGGGCTGAGCAGCATCCCAAACCATCGTCCTCGGAACCAGGAGCGTGCCAGTCATGGCCACCTCTGACGTCCCCAGACATCACCTATGTCCCCCGGGTGAGGGGGAAGGAATTGTCCCCGGTTGAGAATCACTAACCCACAGCAAGGAGATCCTCCTGGTGGACGATGTCTTGTTTAAAGGAAAATGGGGCAGAGCCGGACGGGCTGACCGTCGGGTCAGGAGGCTGAAGGTGCGGCTCTGTGAGAGGAAGGAGCCCGGAGGACACGGCCGCTCGAAGGCCAGCGGCAGCAGGGAGCACGGTGGTCCCCGCCGAAAGCGCGCCTGAGAAGTGCCTCGAATCTTGATACAAGAGGGACGGTGACCTCCCGCGCCCTCAAGAGCCGACAGCCCACCCTGGGGTCCGCTCCCTCCGGGAGGGCCGGCTCCCTGGAAGGGCCGGGCGGACAGCAAGTGTCTCTTCGGGGACCGGTCTCTCTGTTGCAGATTCAGCCCAGCCCGTGGCCTCTGTGTCTGCCCGTGTCCCGTGTCCCCGCAAACAAAACTGCTCACGAAAGCGGCCGTGGCCGGTCTGGCCGCGCACTCGCGGACCTCAGCGGGATCTGTGGCCGGCCTCGTCGGTCCTGGGAACGAGCACTCTGAGGAGAACCGTCGGACTCTCTCCTCTTGCCAAGTGTGGGGGAACACGCCGCGAGACCGGAGGCTTCCGGAAGCTCCGGCGGGCGGCCTGTGCTGGGACCGTCCGAGGGCGTCAGGGACTCGCCGGCGGGTTGCTGCCCGCGGCCGACGTGGCGGGCCACCTTTGCTGCCCCCTTTGCTGCGGGGTGGGGGGACCCCACCGTGGCCCCGTGCCAGGATTCGGAAATGGGGGCTGTTGCCTGGACGTGTCTTCCCTCCTAAGCGTACACGCAGCAAACGGAGCTTCCGCAGAGGCGAGGGTCCGTGGGTCAAGTGGGTGCTGGCCCGGGGGCAGCTGCACGGCTCAACACGGTGGCGGGGGGGGCCACTGGGAGGAGGGTCGAGGGGCAACCCGCTTTCCTTCCACGGGACTCTGCAGCGAGGGTCCCTGTCCTTGTCTGGGGGGTGGGATCTGCCCTCTGAGCTCTCTGGGAGGGAAGACCAGCAAACAGCTCCCCAGAGACCAGCTCCGCGGCAGCCCCTCCCTGCCTCCCAGTCTCCTCGTGACCTCGGTTCCCTCCGAGCCCGGAGCCCGGGCGGAGAGCCCAGCGGCAGCTCCCCACGCCGACGTGGTTCATCCCGACAGTGACCCTGTTCGCAGGGGCGAGGACTGGCCATCACCTAGCAGCCCCCGGGGCACTGGGCTACACCTGGGGACCCCGTGGTTGTCGGGACTGGGGGAGCTCCTGGCATTAAGAGACGGGAGCCAGGAACGCTGCTCCGCCCCCACAGCGCCTGGGACGCCCCCGGAGAACGGCCCTGCCCTGTGTCCCTATTGCAGGGGGAGCCCAGGCTACCGCAGGGACTTGGGGGCCAGGCTCAGGTCTCGGGGAGGTGGCGGTGGGGGAGGCCCGAGGCGGGACCCCTCCAGATGGGTGACGGGAAGTGGGCGAGGGGCACGCGGGAGGGAGGCTCGGGGGGCGCATGTCGGAGAACCTGGCTCAGGAGTGGAACGGCAGTACTGGAGAGGACGTGTGCGCCTGTGCGTGCGTGTGCACAGATGCGCGTGGCCACAGAGGCTCTCTCCGTCGACAGTCGCCCGTCAGTCACCTGTGTCACCTGTGGACACGGCCTCGCCCCGTCACCTGCCCGCTCACCTCCGCACACGCGCCTCACCTTTGCCAGTGACTTGCGGGCGTTGCGCCCCTGCCCGAGTACCCCTGGGCGAGAACAGGGAGGCCGCCACGCTGTCCCTCGGCTGTGCTGTCAGAGCTGGCCGCTGCCGTGTGCTCCTGACCCAGAGCCCGGTGGGCTGCGGTGCTGCACACGCGCGTGCCCTTGGCCGCCGTTCTCGCCTCGTGGAATGTCCCCCTCTGGACAGGTTGCTCTGCCCGTGGCCCAGAGAGGCCGAGGACACTCCTGCGTAGAGGACAGCTGATCAGCACAGAGAGGACCACGTGAGGCAGAGTCCCCACCATCTGCTGTGTCTGCGTCCCCGGGACCGCCATGGCAGAGCCGCCACGCACGGGGCGGCCAGAACCACGCAGATCTGTCCTCCCTCGGCCCCGGGGGCCAGCCGTCCGACTCCCAGGGCCGTGCTCCCTCCGAGCCTCCCGCAGAGGGTCGGTGCCTTGGCTGGTGAGAACACCCCTCACGTCTGTCTCTGTGCCCCCATGGCCTTGTCTGCGTGTCTCCGTGTCCAAACTCCCTTCTCTTCTAAAGACACTGTCACACTGGCTTAGATGCCCTGCTTGCACAGTCTCTCACTGGCTTGATTACATCTGCAACGACCCTCTTTCCGAGGAAGGTCACGTCGTGTGTTTGGAGGCGCACTTTAACCCACGGCCTATCTGGTACCATCAGGGGACCCTTTTGGGGGCACAGGACACTCACCCCGAAGATGAGGACCTATCAGTGCCCGAAGGGGATGGACGTGTAGGAAGAGGCAGTGTCCTCCTCCCTGGGGCCCGTCCTGCAGCAGGGTACACGAGGCACAAGCCAGGACCCCCCTGCCCAGAATGGCCCCCTGGCCGCGCTCCGGCTCTCAGACCTCCTTCCCCACGGGAAGCAGGGGACACACCGCACTGACCCCGCAGGATGCACTCGACCAGTCAGGTCATCTTAGAGTGAGCCCTCTTGTTCTGGATGGTTTGGGGTTTACCGGGAGTTGTGAAGCCAGCTGTGAGTGCCGTCTGCCGCCCGCCGCCCTGCAGCCGGCGGGGTCGACCCCCCCGGGGTCGGCCTGGACGTGACCAGGGCACAGCGTTACAGACACGAAACCCACGTCGGTGCGTCAGCCTCCACGGTGATTCCCGTGTCGCCAGCCCTGCCCTCACTCTGCCCCCTGCACCCGGGGCCCGCTGGCCACTCGCTTCTCCGCCCCATCTCTGTAGGCTGTAGGGCCCTCTGGGTTGTGACAGGCTCTGACGTTCCTCGCTTTTCGATCCAGACGATTCGGGGGAGAACTGGCCAGGAATTTTGTAGAACACTTCCCCGCTGGGGTTTGATGTTTTTCTCTCGGTCAGACTGGGGTGATGGGTTTTGGGGAGGAAGATCCCCGAGGGACGTGCCCTTCTCCTGACTCCGTGTCGGGTTGTGCCGTCCCCGTGACTTGTCACCATGCTTGACCTTGGTGCCCAGGCTGACACGACGTTGAGGTCATGTTCTGTTGGATCCAAATATAGCACTTGGTCTGAGTTCCCGCTGAGGGCTGTGTGCGTCCTGTCTGTCCCTTTCCCATTTGAGGAAATGGAGTCTCAGAGACCAAGGCTCTCGGCCGGCGGATGTCTAGACCAGGACGCATGCCCAGGCCGGCCCGTCTCCTCCCCGCCCTGTCCCCGTCCCTCGGCCTCCCCTCGGCTCGTGGGTCCGTGGTCACTGGCAGCACGTCACGCACCCTGGCTCACAGCTTCGGGGACCAGACCGGCCGCCCCAGGTACCTCCTGAGTGCGGCCCTTGCTTTGGATTTATGGGCCCGCGGAGCAGATGGGGACATCATCAGAGCAGGGAAGGCGCTCCGGAAGGTGGAGATGCCGGCCGCCCCGCCCCGCCCCGCCGGCTGCACCCTCGGGGGCCCGGCCGCTGCAGTGTGGGCCCCGCTGGGCTCGGGCTCCCACCCCGCCCCCCCCTCTGGACCCTGGCCGGACCCCACCCCGTCCACAGTGTGTGTGTAGGGGCAAAAGGTCGGGGCTTTTCAGAAATAGCTCTTGTTTCCTATTTATAAAACGGACACACACTCGTCTTCAATTTGTTTTCCCAGGAAGCACAGCGGGTCTAAAGAAAGGGTGAGCTGCGTTCTACGCTCTTGGAGGACGAATTCTGTGGCCTGTGTCCACCGTTCCCGTTTTTTTCAAAATGAGGACGTTCACCTGGGGATGCCCCTGGAGTAGCTCCTACACTGATTCCCATGTTTGCCCTGGTCGCAAACTTACCGGAAAGTTGCAGGAACCGTGTGAGGAACCCCATGTGCCCTTTGCACGCCGGGCTGCGGGCGTTTCCAGCTGACCTGTTTGCTCTCTCCCGCCCTGTGTGTCCATGTGCGTGTGTGTGCGCGCGTTCCTGTTGTGTGTGCACGGGGTGTGTACCTACCGGCGCAGAGAGCGACGCTTGTGGCGGACGCAGGGACGGGGTCGCCAGCGCACACGTGACCGAGCGTGTGTGCGCACGTTCATTTTCTCTGAGCCGCTGGAGAGTAACCTGCCGACATTGGTGCCCCCACCCCCGCGCCCGTCAGTCTTCCAACAGGGATTACTGAGGGCAAGGGCGGTCTCCCCCCTCACCCCAGGGCAGTTAGAGGAATCGGGAAGGTCCGCGTCCGAGTTCTGTCCCTTGACGCGCCACGTTCCTGGGCATACCCCCTCCAGGGCCCCTCATTGCGTCCAGGGACCCGGCTTGTTGGTGTCCTTGGATCAGAGGCTGAAAGAACCCTTTTCCTCGAGTCGTCGATAACGTTCGGATACTGCTGAGTGTGCGTTTTTCACTCACGGTCATTTGTCATGCTTTTTGTGGGTCGCTGACGTCCGTTGTGAACTGTCCATTTTTTAAATCTTGAGATGCTTTTTTACTTGCAGAAGAAGTGCAGAAACAGGGCGCCTGGGGGGCTCAGTGGGTTAAGCGTCTGCCTTCAGCTTGGGTCATGGTCCCAGGGTCCTGGGGATTGAGTCCCACGTCAGGCTCCCTGCTTCTCCCTCTCCCACTCCCCCTGCTGTGTTCTCTCTCTCTTTTTGTTTTCTCTCTGCCAAATAAATAAAGAGAATCTATAAAAGTTTTTTTTAAAGATTTTATTTATTTATTTGACAGAGAGAGATCACAGTAGGCAGAGAGGCAGGCAGAGAGAGAGGAGGAAGCAGGCTCCCCGCTGAGCAGAGAGCCCGATGTGGGGCTCGATCCCAGGACCCTGAGATCATGACCTGAGCCGAAGGCAGCGGCTTAACCCACTGAGCCACCCAGGGCCCCTAAAAGTTTTTTTTTTTTAAGTGCAGAAACAATGCAAAGAATTCCCATACACCCTCCCCCCGGCTTCCTCTCGCTCAGCGTCTTCCATAACCACCAAACGTGTCAGGAACCAACTTTCCTGCAATACTGTTGACCAAAGCCCAGAACTGATGCAAATGTCACCAGTTACACCGCCAGCGAGCTTTTTCTGTCCTCCACACTATTCAGGATCTCACATTCATTAAGTGGTTTGTGGACCTCTTATTGATTGACTGGAGATCTTTCTATATGAAGGACCTCCACATTTTTGGCACTTGCTCCTGGGGTGAAGCATTTCTCATTTTGCCTTTTCACTTTGCTGTGGTCAATAAGAATCCCATAGACCAAAGATCTCGCCCCCACAGGAGACTGTAAATGAGTCTCCTAGAACGGTCCTGCGGTCCTGTGTTCAGTAGAGCGTCACAGAACCGACAATGGGCACCCGGCAGGGCACAGACCACCTACAGGGCCCTCCCCCACCTGCTCCCACACATCCGTGGGTCCCCCGGGCAGGCTGTGTGACCAGCCACGTGGCGCCTTTGAAAACCTCAGTACTCACCCCACAGAGTTGTGGCCGCCGTGGGCAGAGCGGCTTCTGGTACCAAACCGTGCTTCGCTCTGACCCCACTTCTGCTGAGTGGTGAGGAGTGAGTGCGGCTCCGCCAGGCCGCGGGGGTGGGGGGGCGTCTCCCGGTTTCTACCCTCCGCGGCGGGTGCCCCGCGGCAGGAAACCTTGTGCGCGCAGGGTGGGGCGCCGAGCCGGGGAGCGTGGCCGCCGTGTTTGGGGAACTCGGGACGAGTGACACGGCCTCCCACCCCCCCCAGCTGTCCTGGGGGATTCGCACGTGAGGACGTTGACACCTGGCCCCCAGGCCCGCTCTGCCACCAAGACTGTCCTTTTGTTGTTTTGCCTCTTGTCTCCTAACCGGGGACTTTCTGTCCTTCAGAAGACCTCTGCTGGGGGCAGGTTGGAGCCAAACCGCAGATTAACGGCTTGTCAGGCTGGGATTGCCCAAGACGGCACCCGCTGTGCGGGCCACGGAACACGCAGCCCGTGTCCGCTCGTCCTTTTGCCTGGAGAGGGGCCAGAGGGGCGAGAAGACAGGTGAGCCCCAAGAGGCTCAGGGATGTGTCCTGCCTTGTCCCTCCATCCAACAAGGGGCCCAAGGGGTCATGGGCGCAGGACCAGAGGCAGGGGTGGTGGGGAAGGGACATTCGGCCCTGATCTCCTGCACACGTAACCCCCCACGGACCCTTCGTGGCTCATTTGAGTGTCTGCTTAGGGTGGGCGCTTGGTTCTGCAGACTGCTTAAAACCTAATACAGCCTAGTGGAGTGGCCAAGGAGGAAACGGTGCTGAGGCAGCCTGTCCAGGGAAAAGCAAGGCCAGGAAGGCTTCCTGGAGGAGGCGGTGGCTGAACTGAGTTTGAAAGAGAGGCAGCCTGGAGACTGTCAGCAGCAGGCTGGTGGGTGAGCTCGGGGCAGAGCGGGGGATCCAAGAATATGAGGAATTACCAAAACCTGGGGCGTGGGTCACACGGGCGATTACAACATCCTGATTTTAAACACAGGTAGTCATTTTAAAGATCCTTCTTAGAATGGTGTATGTGCATCCACTCTGGTCCCCAAAGACATCCTTGTCCTGGAAGACCTGCGGACGTGTCCCCTCACGCGACAGAGGGGACCTCGTCAAGGTCCCCCTGGGTCAGGGGGACCATCCCTGCCCACGAGGGGTTTGGCCCCGGGAGGCCCATTTTGGACTCCTGGCCTCCGGCGTGGTACGGAACAGCTTGGTGCGGAGTGAAGCCGCTGAGCGGGTCTTTTGTTCCGACAGTTACTGGACAGTAGGGATTTATACCCCTGTTGTTTGCCTCTTTGATGCCTAGAAAAGTACGCTTTGCCTTCCCACCTCACTTCTCCAGTGCGTGGCCTATTGTCCTATCCTCCAGTGTCCCGAGGAGGTGACCAGAGGCAAACCTGCCTGTGTCCCCCACCTTGTTACCCTGAACACTTCCAGACTTGAGGCCAATGCTCCCAGCACTTTGCAGCTGAAGCCGCTCTGCGCTCAGGTCTCAGAGGCCCTGAGCCCTGCTGTCTCTCTCCTGCCAGCGAGTCGGCCGGTCCCCTCCACGCCTTCCCGACATCCATTCTCTGACGGTCCCACTGTCCCTTGTCTCCCGGCCCACCCAGTTCCCAGAACCAGCCCGATGGCCGGTGTGGGGGAGCTGGGGCCCTTTGGGGTCCCGGATGAGCCACTGGCCAGGGCTCTGAGGGCCTGTCCAGCCCACCGCTGTGCAGGACGGGGCGCCCCACGGCCAGAGATGGTGGCCGGCGCTGCTGGGAGGGGGCTCCTTTGCTCTTGCTAAACTCCCTGAAGTTTCGGAACGCCGTGGAGTCCCACAGGATGTGTCAGGGGTGTGTGGGTGGCCACCAACCCGGCCTGTGCACCTAGACCCGTGCAGGCGGGAGCAGGAACCCGGAGTCCGCCATGGTGGGCGGGTGAGGGCCACAGCTGGGGAGGGGACAGTCTGCATTCTCAGGATGTTTTCCCTTTTAGCCTCTCTCCGGCCATTTCCTGGCCCCTTGCAGACCAGTGATGCTGGCCCCTGGCCAGGGCCGGTTGTTTTCCACAGAGGGGGAGGGGAGGGGAGGGTCAGTCTGGGATCCACACCCCACGACCCGGGAAGCAGGAGACACGGGTTCCAGCCCCGCTCCACCCCTTTCCAGCCGTGTGACTTGGAAATCCTTTGCAGCGGTGTTTCTGCACCTGACTCTGCTGACGTTGGGGCCGGCTGATTCTGGGACCCGGGGGGCTGCTGCACACCTCCCCGGGCCCAGGACGCCCCCCCCAAAATGAGCTGGCCTGATGTCAGCCGTGCTGAGGTGGCCCGTAGGGACAGCAAGCAATGCTTCTTTGCTGGGTCCTCCGGGTTCCGCAGTAATGGGGTCTGGGGCCTCCAGCAGTGGGCCAAGCCCCGGGGCCCCTCGCCAGCCCTGTGGCCCCGCAAGGTGACTAACTTGGGTATGCACCCCAGCACAGCTAGGTGTTGACAGCACAGCTGTCCTTTCTTGGAGACTTGAACTAAGGGTCAGGAAGAGACTCAGTCCAATAGGAAAAACAAATCGTTTTATAAAGCTGAGTCTGGGGCGAGTGCGGGGGGCTGCCTCTCCGAGGGCCCGCGTGGCCTCCAGCGCGTCCCGGCAAATCTCGGAGCCCCTCGTTGACAGCCCACATCTTCCTGCCACACCATGGTGCTGCACGCAGACCCCGCGACGCTTCCTGTAGGAAACCTTTGCCTTTCTTTCCAGATTTATTCATAATGACAGGTGCACAGTGTACCTAATACCTCCACGTGTGAATTCTACATGTCGATGACACACGTACTGGCCCGTACTGGTACCGCCGGAAGGGCCTCCCCCCTTTAGGGACGCGCGGGCAGGCGTCTCCCCACTGAGAGCCCCAGCACCTCAGCAGACCGTCCTCAGGTCCCAGGGCCACGGTCTCAGGCACCTCGGAGACTTGATTCCACGGTCTGCACCCTCACTGCGGGCTCCGTGCCTCGGGTAAACTCCTATCGCTGCATGTGGGCAAGACCGCCTCCGGCCTGGGGAACATGGTAAAGGTCACA
The DNA here is from genome assembly GCF_020171115.1 of Neogale vison. Taxonomy (NCBI): domain Eukaryota; kingdom Metazoa; phylum Chordata; class Mammalia; order Carnivora; family Mustelidae; genus Neogale; species Neogale vison. Next base: position 222,909,237 of record NC_058096.1, read on the forward strand.
GACGCGCCGTGAGCTTGTTAGGTCACATAACGCCCACTCAGCAGCCCCTAAGTCACACTGTCTCCCCTGCTGGCTGTGAAGAAGCAAGCTGCCACGTTAGGAGGGGTCCTGCAGGGGGCCGCGTGGCTAGGACCCCAGGGTGGCCGCTGGGCACGGAGCCAGCCTAAGGCGGGGACCCCACTCCCGCAGCCACGAGGAGGCGATTGTACCAGCAACCCGCCCGAGCAGAGACGGGCCGTCCTCCTCGGGCTCCTGGGGAGACAGCAACCTCAGCCGGCCTTGGGGGCCTCGGGGCAGGGACCCCCCCACGGAGACACTCGGTGGGGAGTGTGTGAAGCAGCTTGGAAAACACCCGCTGGCCGGGGCCCAGCCTGCAGCCCTGAGACTAGAATCCGCGAGCTCAGAGCACACCAGTGCCGGGTGGCGGAGGCTCGCCGGCAGCCCCTGTTAGCCCGTCCCCCTCCCTGGCGGCCCCTTCCCCCGGGGGCTGGGGGTGACAGCCAAGGGTAGGGGGTTTCTTTGTGGGGTGACGGGAGTGTTCTGACATTAAGCGTGGGGATGGCTGGGCAGACATTTCAGATGGGCCAAGTGTGGGGTGTGTGAATTGTGGCTCCGTGAAGCCATGTCGGAGCCCTGCCCACGGCGCAGGTAAGCGTCAGGTCTCCGTCCTTGCACGGTGAGGGCTTGAGCTGTTCTTGGAGGGGACTGAGCTCCCCAGCGCTGGAGATATGCAAGGGGCCGTTGTGAGCAGCAGCTGCACTCGCCCCAGGAGGGGGGCAGGAAGGAAGCAAGGGTCACATGGGGGGCGGCGAGCTGGCTTCCTGCCCGTTGGGTGAGCTGCCAGCGCCCACCCCAGGGGCCCCCCGTCACCCGAAGCTCACAGGGCCAGGCAGCAAGGCTGCTGCATGTGGGCCCGTGAGGGGCACCCCACCTCCGCCCTCGGACCCCAGACCTCAGACAGGGGTCAACATCCCCACAGACAGCAAGCCCAGAGTGGGTCAGATAGTGTCCCCACCAGTTTCCGTCCACCCGGAACCTCTGAATTGACCTTGTCGGAAAAGAGAGTCTTTGCAGATGTGTGGGAGGGAAGGACGGAGACGCGCCATCCTGGGGAGGCGTTCCTGCAAGAAGCAGCCAGTCTGGACGCACAGATGTGCAGGGTAGGGAAGACCAGGGGTCGCCTGGAGCCTCGGGAGGGAGAGGGGTCAGGGACGGCGGGGAGAGCCGGGCTAGCCGCGGGGTGTGGCCGGAGGGGGCCCAGCAGGAGGCTGACACTGCCCGCCTTCAGGCCTTGTGTGCAGCGGCCACCGTGGTTGGGTGAAGGACTGACCTTGTCCAGAAACAGAGCCCACACGTAGTGTCTGCTGACCTCTGACAAAGGAGCAGAGACCGTTCAGGCGGTGTGGGCCCGGCCTGACGTCCCCGTGCCAGAAGATGGGTCCAGAGAGGACTCGGTCCGGAGTCTGCTCTCCAGGACCGTGAGAGTGAGTGTCCGCTCCCTGGAGCTCCGGCCTGTGGTCCTGGGTGGCGGCTGCCCCGGGAGCGCACAGACGGGGCCCCTGCCTGTGAGGTGCGGGGGCACCCCCGCTGGCCCAGCTGCTGAGCAGGACACAGGGCTCTGGCAGGGATGTTCCCCGGACCGGGGAAGCCCCCCTTAGGGGTCGGGGGCCTCGCCCTAGGAGGAGGAAGTCGGTGGCACGCGACCAGCCCACCCTTGCCCTCAGCAGACCCTGGGCCACGGTGGCCGTTATCCTGTGGTGTGGGCGAGACCAGGTCTAACCAGGCGTCTGCCGGCAGGTTCCGGACGGCTCTGCCGGCTCCAGGTCCCCTTCTAGAAGGCAGGCTGATGGTCCCAGGCTCCCAGGACGGGACAGGGCCCCGTGCGGCAGGCCCCCCGCAGGTGCGGGCGCTGGCGGTCTCAGACCCCCGGCAGTGGGGGCCGGACGAGGCCCGGCTTGTGCACCGTCGCCCCGTCGTCTGCCAGAGCCGGCCGTCTCTTCCGAGGTTTGGGGCTTCGTGTGGGGGTGGCTCGTGCACTGCCTTGGCTGTTTTTGTTCTGGGGTCGGGCCCGCTTATTCCTGAAAACCCTCCTAGTACATCCCGCCTGCCGCCGAGACTTTTCTCAGGGGCCGTCTCTGTCCGTGGCTCCTGGCAGGGGCCGGGGGCTTCCAAGCGCTTGTGGTGCGAGTCTCTCCTCCACGCCCAAGTTCCGAGGGCCGCCGAGAGCCCGTCGTGAAGAGAGAAAGGCCGAGGCTCCAAGGGCTGCTCCAGGCACCCGCTGGCCCTCCCAGGGGTGGCTGTGGGGGGCAAACTTCCGTCCCGACTGGAGGCCCGGTCAGGCTCTGCGTGGCCCGCGTGGACTCTGCTCCAAGTTCCTGGGCGGGGGGGTTCTAGTATCGGTTCTCAAAAGGGGGTGGCCTGGTCCCAGGGCCTCTGGATGGTGTCGGGGATGGCTGTGGGCATGGAGGGGGAGGGGCTGGGGACACCTGGCCCCCCGCCGTGCCCAGGACCTCCCAGATGTCCGCAGCGGTCTGTATCAGCGGAGGACCCGTCACTTTACAGACGTTCGTGCAAGAGTCAGGACAGGGACGAGCCGTTGCTGCCCCGACTTAGAGCATTGTTTAGTGGGTTCCACGAGGCTCTCCGTGCCACGGTTCTCCCGTTGATGAGCTGTGCTTCCGTGTGGGTTAGTTGTAGTGTGTGTGTGCGCGTGCACGCATGTGTGTAAATGGGTAAGTATACGTGTGCGTAGGCACGCATGCACACCGTGTGTGTCGGAGTATCTGGGTGTGATTCACCTTCGGAGGCCTGGACGGCATCGTGAAGCACGGTTTCCAGAAAGGCTTGTACACGCCCGCTTGCGGGGTCCTCGTGAGCAGAGGCCGCCCTTCCTTCGCCGCTGCACGTCGGGGCAGCCCCCCGCCGACGCCTTCAGGGAGCCCCACCACGCGGTTCTCGGAGGCTCTCGGAGGCTCTGGTGTGCTCTCGGGAGCCGGACCCCAAGCACCAGAGGCCCCGAGGGGAGAGGGTACCTCTGTGTCTGGCCTCGGCCTTGCTGCCGCTTGAGAGAGCAGACGCGCCCCATTTACCCGATCTCGGGTCCTGCTCCCCCCGTCCACGGCCCTGCTCTTCGGTTTGGGTGCGGAAGGGCTGCCCTGAACCTCCGTCGTCCCTGACCCCAGCCACGCAGATTCCTCCCCTCCCGTCACGGCCGAGGCCCATGTGTGTTGGGGTGTCTCCTTGGGGCTTAGGGCCCCCTCGTCCCCCCTGCTCTGCGGCTCCGCCTCGCCGTGAAGCCTGCAGGCTGTATCCGTCTCTTTTGAAGTCAGCAGACCACGTGCATGGAACGTTCCAGGCTGATCCACCGATCTTTTCCCCCGCGCTGTCGTGACGTGTGTCGAGCGTCTTCACGGGGAGGGACCGCCCAAGTCAAAACGAGGCCCTGTCAGTCCCTTCTACCCCGGACGCACCACTGCAGCCTGGAAACCCTTCCACGCCCCGGTAAGGGGCCCGGACTGTCCGCGCAGCGGACTCGCCCGCGTTCAGCACAGCCTGGCTTCGGCCCGGACCCCTATCGACTCCCCCATCGACTCCACCCCGACCACCCGCGTCCCGGCCCAGACCCCAGGCACCGGCCCCACGTGGGCCTCCCAAAGGCCTCCAGCCCCACCCTGTGCCCTGTCGCGGGCACCGTCTACTCAAGCAGGCTCCCTGCTTAATTCCTTCATTAAGAAAAGTGAGCTGTCGCTCATGGCCAGAAACTCACGCATTCGAAGTATCCATTTCCGTGTTTTGGGTCCATTCGCAAGGTTGTGCACGTATATCGCCATTATTTGATTCCAGAATACTTTCATCATCCCCAAAATAACCCCACGCCCCATTCCTCCCTCCCCTGACCCCCACGAACCCCCTTCCCGTCCCTGGAGGAGCCTGGTCTGGGCGTGTCACATGCGCGGACTCACACCCGTGTGGCCGACTGTGCCTGGTTCCCTCCCTGCGCGTCGTGGGCTCGGGGCCGGTCCCTGGGGTAGCCCGTGGGGGGCCTCACTCCTGCTGGCGGTCGAGTGATGTTCCGTTGTGTGTGTGTGTGTGTGTGTGTGCGCGCGCACACGTGCATGTGTGTAATCTGTCCATTCACTGGGTGGTGGACGTTAGGTTGTGTCTGTGCGTGGTCTATCATACATAATGTTCCTGTGGACATTCGTGCACACGTTTTTGTGTGGACGCATGTTTTAATCTCTTTGGGGTAGATGCCTAGAAACAGAACTTCTGGGTGATAGAAACTGCATTTTAACCTTACGAGGAGCTGCCATTTCTTTACTTCAGAGTCTGTTCATCCCTCCGGGTCAGGGCTCTGCAAACTGCCGCCGGCAAACCAACCTGGCCCTCTGCCCGTCGTTGCAAATAAAGTTTTACTGGCACACGGCACACCCATTATGTGTTGTTTACGGCAGCAACTGGGTTGAATCGTTGGAACGGTGATAATGTGTCCCACAAAACCAAAAATATTTACTATTTGGCCTTTTACAGAAAAAAAAAATGTTTGTAACTCACCACTTTATCCATACACTGTAACCAGCTGTTTGTGTACCTCTACTCTGCACCCCAACACACACACAGTCCCCTTAGGGCAGGAGTTTAATTTTTTGTTTCTTTATTTCTGTTTCTTGCTGTCATTAAACACTTGCACATAATCTCCACCCTCACCATCGGGGGGCACTAAACGCAGCGCTCCTCCAGGTCCTCATTTTCCTGCGGGGACTGGAACGGATCACTGGCCTCACTCGGGGGTCCCGCCCTCCGCTGAGCTGGAGAGTCGGCTGGGACCCCTCGGGCGGGATACATCTGGACCATCCACCTGGGGCGGGATGTGACATCTGTGTACCTTGAAGCCCCGGGTGATGCTGTGGTCTGAGAGCCTGGTGTTCGGTTCCTGATCCTACATGTCTGCACTTTGCATGGATTTCGTCCTGAGGGAAGGAACCACCAGACCCTTCCTCCTGTGCAAACCGCCCAGAGGTGGGGGTGTTGTTGTGCTGGGGCAGGGGTGTGCAGTGTATGTTTCCTCGTTTCCCCCAAGTGCCCGGAGTCTGTCAGTCCAGTGAGGGGGGGACCCTTCTCTCTTGGGGTCCTGGCATGTCAAGCTGCAGAGAGACAGAACTCCTACAGCCAAGTCCTTTTTTTCTTTTTTTAATGACCAATGTGTCCTTTCCTTGGGGCGGCGGCAACAAATAACCCAGACTTGGTGCTTAGAACAGAAATCGATGCTCTCGGCTTCTGAAGGTAGAAGCCCCCAGGCAAGGTGTCACAGAGCCCTGCTCCCTGTGGAGGGTCCGTCTTGCCTCCCCCACCCCGCGGGGCTCCAGCCCCCGGCCCTGCAGTGTGTGCCTCCGTGGCCCCATGGCCTCCCACTGTGTGTCTGAGAATCAGACCCCCCCAATCTCGGAGGAGGACACCCGGTGTGGGATGCGAGGCCAGCCCTCAATCCAGGATGACCTTTCACGTCCTTGTCCGCAAAGATCCTTTTACCAAATGAGGCCACGCGGTGAGCTTCCAGGAGAACGTGAGTCTGGGGGACAGTCTCCATCCCACTGCAACAGCAGACATTATTTTCGTCTTGCCGAGAACTGCCCGTCCTTTAGAGGAGCCGGAACAGTCCGTGCACAGAACTGCCCTCCCTACTCCGCAGCCCGTCCTTTGGTTTCGTCCTGCCACCGCCCCCCCAGCACCGCCTGCCTGTGTTTCTCCGTGACTGGTGCCATGCGTGTGTGTGTGTGTGTGTGCGTGTGCGCACGCGCACGCGCCCATGCACACTTGCATAAGCGCCCCCCATCCTTCTCAGACCAGGGAAGGGGGTGGGTAGAAATGTCCAGATCAGCTGACGGTTACCTTGGTGACGGTCTTGCCGAATTCGTGGTACCATATGTCCATTATCTCAGGGCAAATAAATATTTAAAAAGTAAGGTCGGCGGTCATGTTAAAAATTCCTTGTCAGGATGAAGACGGTGGAGTGGTTCAGAGACGCGCACTCAGTAATCCGCGCGGTGGTGCTGGGGGGACGCAGGTGGAGGCAACCCTGCCCCCAGGGGACGCAGAGCCGGGTCTGGGGACATCTGTGGCTGTCTGTCGGGACTCGATGCTCCTGGTGTGGGGGCGTGGAGGGGGTGGGGCCGGGGGATGCTGCCGGGGACGCCCCCCCAGAGAGTGACTCTGCTGTGTCATAGGCGGGGGTGGGGAGGACCCCGTCCTAGATACTGAGAGTAAGCGTCGCTTTCAGCTGAACATACGTGAGGTTTACTTCTTGGTCATGTTAAAACAAACAAAGAAAGGCAGTGGGTGTGCCTCCCTGCACTGTGACAGGTGGGGACCATGCTGCCGGACGGAAGGACAGACCGAGACCCCAGGGGCACGAGGGCAGCTGCCGCGGGGTGTCTAGTGCCTGACGGTCACGGTCAACTCCTATCCGAGTCTTCCGAGCCTGCTGGATGTTACGGGCAGGACCCGAGCGGGCGGAGGCCGTGGATGGTAGCCGTGAGCCCGGTTTCGTTCCGAGAAGCAGAACCCAGAGACACTTCTGAGAGGTGCCCAGGCGGGGGCTTGCCCGCCGGCTCCCCAGAAGAGCTGTCGCAGTCGAGAAGCAGCACTACCCGTTCGTTTCGCTGCCCGGGGCAGCTTCCTGTGCGGGGCGGTTTGCTCGGCATTTCCGAGACCTACCGAGGAGAAGGACAGACAGACGACCTGTCTGTAGTCCTTCTAGGGGAGGCCCCGGCGTTGGGAGCTGGAAGGGCAAGGGAGAGGCAGCGGCACCCAGAGGCAAAGCCGCAGACCGGGGCCAGGGTCCATGTGGGCACGGAGAGCCGCAGGGCCCGCTTGCATCCGTGGCTGCAAAGTGACCCAGACCAGCGGCCCCCGCACCCGCCGGGTCATTCTCCGGCGGGAGGGGGGGGTGTTCCAGGCACAGTGGATGCCAAGCAGCATCCCGGGGCCCCGCCTGCTTTGTGCCCAGACGTCCCACTCGTGACAGATGCAGACGTCCCCAGACACGGCCCACTGTGCCACAGGGCAGGATCGCCCCAGGGGAGCCCCCCTGCCCCAGCGACCCCCTCCACACACGCACACACACACACGCGTGCACACGTGCAGGCATGAGAGCCTCCACCCACTCCGGCACAGAAAGAAGGGCCTTGCTCGTGGAAAAGCGCGGAGTCAGTCAGCCAGGCATTCTGGAATGTTCCTCCCTCCCGGCCACCAGGCGAGCCACAGGCAGCGCATCTCTGCAGGGCAAGGGGGGCCGCGCTGCAAGTGCCCACTCCTTTCTCGGGAGCGTAGAGGAGAGAAGAGAAAATCGTCTCATGACGCGCGGGGAGCCGTGGGGAGACGAGTCGTGCCCTCCCCAACCCCGCGCGGCCCTCAGCGGCAGCTGCCACAGCCCTGTGACCCGTCAGCTTGACCCAGGCGCGTTGGTCGCGACCCTGGGGGCCCCCGCCCCCACCCCCACCCCCACCCCCGCCCCCCCGAGTCACTGCGGTTACACAGGGATTTTAGCAGTTAGGCAAAGCCGAGAAAGGACTGTGCGGACAGAGCGGTGCTCAGCGCAGACGGGCAGACGGGCAGACGGCCGAGGCCTGGCCTGCTGGGAGGGCCCCACCCCCAGGGCTGCCTCCCACCCCACCCTGTCCAGCCCGGCCAGCGGAGGCTCCGTCTCCCCACGGGGCTCTCACTCAGACTGTCCCCACCGGGCCCGGGGCCACGTCTGGGGGCGTCTGTGGTCCTCGCGACGGGGGCTGTTCTTGGCATCGAGGGGGTGGGGCCGCGATGCTGCTTGGCGCCCGCGGTGCCCGGGACGCCCCTGCCGGAGTGACCCGGCTCCAAATGTTGGGCCACGAGGGAGACCCCACGTTATCTGAAAAAGCAGTGAAGTCTGGTCCCTGCTCACGCTGGACACGAGAGTAAATCCCCGGGGTCAGAGGGTACAAACCAGGGCGACCCCAGCGTCTGTGAGTCGCCCCCACTCAGCGTGTGTCGTGAGGCGCGTGCAGTGTCCCAGGACCTCTGGAGCCCGATGGCTGCCGAACGCAGTCTCCTGGGGGTCAGTGGGACCTCCTGACCCAGGGGGTCTCACCTAGGAGCGAGTCTGCTCCCCAGGGGACACAGGTGGTGCCTGGGGACATTTTTGGTTGTTTCAGCCCCAGCAAGTGCTCCCGGCGTGGAGCGGGTGGGGGCCAGGGATGCCGTCCAGGCGGCAGAGAGTGGTCGGCCCCGGGAGGCCCCGGGAGAGCCCCGCTTTAGAGAAAACCACCCAGCTGCCTCCTGCCTGCGTCCGAGGCGCTGGGGCCTCCCCCGCCAGGCCGTGGGGAAGGTTTCCACCCGATGTCAGCTCCCCGCCCCCTGCCTGTGGTGTTCGCCCCCCGGAGCCCAGGGCGGTGGAGAAAGACCCGTGTGGCCGGGAGTGGCCGTGGCAGCACGACCCTTTGTGTGAGTGGAAAAACCCGTTGCCTTGTGGAAAGAGCTAGTGTTTGCAGAGGAAGGGGCCGGCTCTCAAGAGCATGAGAGATGGTGGGAGCTGGAGGGAAAGCGCGGGGCCTGCTGTAGCCCAGGGATGGGGGCTTCTGCTGACCCCCCAGGACAAGCCCACAGCAGAATCAGCCCCAAGGGCCAGCGCCACGCCCCTCACCCCAAACTTGAGGGTCTAGCTGCCTTCTTTTCCAGTTGTGGTGGTCCCGGCAGCTGCAGGGTCCCCTGGGGGACCCAAACGAAGGCATCTGCCTGGCCTCCGTAGCCTGGAGCTTCCTCAGACACACAGGAGGCCGGTGCTGGCCACGGCCATGCAGCTGGGCGGGACACTCGCCTCTCCCTTGTGGCCGTGCTTGCCAGGAAGCAGGAAAGGGGAGCCTCCCCGGTGGTCCATTCTCAGGCAGCTGAGGCAACATGGGGTGTGGCTTGGCTCTCAGTCTCGGACTCACCCTGACGGCTGGACACGGTGGCCCCCAAGGATGGTCCTGCCGTGTGGGCGTCCAGTACCAGAGGGAGACTGAGCTCTGTCCGGGGTTCCACCCAGAGCAGGGGTTCCGCTTCCTGGAAAACAAGAGCTCCAAAGTGCCGTCCCCCAGTGTGATCCCAGGACTTCCTGGCCTTCCTGTCGGCCTGCTGGCCCTCGGCGGCCAGCCTCAGATCCCGCGCCTTCCTGTGCCCGGGTACCCGTCCCCTCCGCCGCCCGGGGTTAATCGGTTCGTCCGGAGTCTGCGTTTTCCACCTCTCCCTCTTCGGTCCCGGCACGTGGCTTCCAGCAGAGTAGAAAACCAGACGTGGAAAAACACCAGGCGTGACGTTTCAAGGCTCGGTTCCTGAGCGTTTTGTTTTTCTGATACTGGTGTGTCCGTTGTGCTGCGGAACGGGGGTAGTGCGGGTCCCAGAGGAACGCTCGGTGCCCCCGCCCTGCCCCTGGGAAACACGGGTGTCTCGCCCCACGGGCTGGGTTGTGGAGAGTAAAGCAGACTCTTCAGAACCCCAGCCCAGGCGCTCGGGAGGCCGCGGCAGGTTCCGTTCACACGCCACGTTTTTGGCGACAGTGAAGTCTTTCCCCAAGAAAAGCGGGAGACGGTTAAGTCAAAACCACTGAACCGGGCTCCTGTCTCTCTGTCTCTCCCTTCTCTTTGGGGGGAAAGCGGTGCTCTTTGGAAAAACGGGGGAAGGTAGGTAGCATTCTACCTTACTTCATGAGTTAGGAATCTGTTGTTTTTTAGAAAAAGGACCAAGCACCCCACCGTGCTCGGTGCGCACAGGACACACGGGGTGTCGCGTCGCCGTGGAAAGAGCTCCGGGCCCGTAGCCAGGAAACCCGCGTGCGGACCCCAGGCCGGCCTCTGCCGGCTCCATCCCACTCGGCGGATTCCTTTCATCTCTGCCACGGACGTGACATCCCCGGCTTCCCAAGAATGTTGCAGAGATGCAGCGAGGCCTGGGTCTAAGCTCGCACCACCCTGGGGCTGGAATGGGTCTCTGGCAGATGCGAGGGGGCCCTGAGCCGGGGGTGGGGGGCACGTGTGCGCTTCCCGCTGCCTCGGCTGCTGCCTGTGCTGGCCTTGGTCGTTCTCGGTGTCCCCCCGCCCCCAGCGCCCCCAGCCCCTTCCAGCTCCAGGCGGCAGGTGGTGACATGGCCCTCGTTCCCCGTCCTGTGATGTGCACCGCGTCTCTGCTGCTCTACGTCGGGCGGCGGACGGGTCACAGCACCGTCTGTCTCTTCAAAGAACCGGCTTCGGCTCTCGTGGACGTTCCTGCGGTACTTCTAGTCTGTTCCGTCTGTCTCCACTCCGTGTTTGTGACCCTCCTCCCCCTGCCAGCTTCGGGTTTCCCGGGTATTTCCCGTCCTCGGTCGGGAAGTCAGGTCGTGGACCGGAGAGCGTCCTCCTGTCTTCACAAAGCCCCCTGGTTTAGAGGTCAGTCTCATCCAGAAAGAGCCTCCCGGAATCATCCAGAATAATGCTTGACCACACGCCAGGGCGTTCCGTGGCCCAGCCTTGCAGACGTGGAAAGCTCGCCGGCTCCTGGCCTCCCAAGCGGCACAGCCACTTGCCCAGCTGCATGGCCTCTCAGAGCCCTCGGGGCCGATAGCCGGTGAGCGGATGAACAAAACATGTCAACGTCCCTCGGCCCTGAGCAGGAGCGAGGCCCCCACGCGCTGCCCTGGGGACGGACCCTGAGCCCACGACGCGCAGGGAGGGAACCAGACACAGGAGGCCCCACGGGGTGTGACACGCCCAGAACAGGCCCCTCCACGGACGGGAAGGGGGCTCGTGGGGGCCGGGGGAGGACAAGTGTTGGGGACAGGGTTGCTTTGGAGTAAAGGAATGTTCTAGAACTCGATGGAGTGCGGTGGTTGCACAACACTGTGAATATATTTAATCCCGCCGAACTGCACACTTGAAAATGGTCAAAACTGGGGCACCCGGCCAGCTCGGTCAGTAGAGCACACGGCTCTTGGTCTGGAGGTCGTGAGTTCGAGCCTACATGGGGTGTGGAGCGTACTTAATTTTCTAAAACTGGTTAAAACAAGTGTTGTGTTAACATATACATTTTACCATATGTTTGCACTTTAAAAACCGACAATGTAATATACCAAAAAGCACTGAAGTGTATATTTTAAATGGTGAGTGGTGCGGTTTCTGAGGGGTGTGGGGAGGGGACGGGGAAGACCCAGCAGGCCCAGCGTGCTGTGGAGGGTGTCCCGGTGCAGGAAGCGGGGCTGTCTCCCGCTCCGTCCCCCCGTGCCTAGGCCGAGGGCACGGCGGACAGGTCTTCCCAGACGCCTGAAGCAGCAGGTGTGAGCGCCGAGACGCAGAACGGAGCCTGGCTCCCGCCTGCTCCCTGCCTCGGCGGGGCGGGCGGGAAAGAGCCTGTGTCCCTCCCGGGGCAGGCGGGGGACCCGTGTGGGCGCCGGCAGGAGCCCCCGGGGCCACGAGCAGCAGGGAACGAGGCAGGACTGGGCCCGGCGAGCTGTCTGACGGGCCGGGGAGTCCCGGACCGCTGGGCACCTCCGCTGCTCCCGGGGAGGTCCGCTGGCGTTCCAGGAAGCGAAGAGCCGGGCCCGGTGACACGTGTTCGTTTCAGGTGGTCTTTGGCCTGGAACTGATCAGCGGACCTCCTCGCTGGCTGGCGTGGCTCCTTCTCGGACTCGGCAGGGCTCCCTCCTGACTCTGTCCCCCGCCTGCTGGGTGGCCCCGGACTTGCTCCCCAAACAGGACGCAGAGCCGCTCCTTCTGGGAGCGTGATTTTCGCCAGGGATCTTGGGGTCAGGAGGGCGACGTTATGATTATGTCGCATTCTTCCTGTATTCTGTGTAGGTATTTGTGTAGCCAGGAGGGTCTGTTTTAGGAGCAGAAGGCGCAGTTGGCATGACATCCTGGGACGAGTCGGGGGATGTCCTGGCAGGCACATCGGCTGTCTTCCCGCCGATGTCTCTGGGATCTCTAGTCACCCCTCCGCTGTCCTGGTTAGTGACACTGCGGGACAAATGACCCCGTCTCCACCGTGTGTTCTCCCGCGGTGTCTGGGGGTCAGGAATCTGGGTGCAGCCCGACGGCATCGTCTGCCCCGGGTGCCCATCGTCTGACACCGCCGTGCAGGTGTCAGCTTGCAGCCTCACTGGAGACGGGGAGACCCTGCCCCTGAGTCCCCCCGGGTGCCGGCGAGCTCATTCCCCTGCAGCTGTGGGGCTGTGTGCTGGGGTGCCTGCTGCCCGTCACCGGGGCTGTCGTCGGCTCTGGGGGCTCGTCCACCGCTCCGTCCATCCTGGGCTTCCTACACATAGCCGTACCTGGCCACGCCAGCAAGGAAGAGTTCGCGGGGGTGGGGGCGGGGCCGACGTCAGGAGTCTCCACGGGAGAACCCGCGAGGTCACGCTCCCGCATCCTGGGCGCTCTCCACGTGCTGCGCGCCGTCCGTCCGGGGTCCTGCGGAGACCCTGCCCGCGGCAGCCACGGTTCCCCTTCCAGCCAGGAGACTCGGCACGGCCCGGGCGGCCCCGGGCTTGGCTGCCTTCCTACAGTAACAAGAAAAGGCGTCATGGAATTTGGACGGTTGAGAAAGGGGATGTCAGCGTGAGCAGAACCAGACACTTGATCTCATTGTTAGAAATTCCGCACGGGTCATCGAAACCTCATCTTGGGGCAGAGGCCATTGGGAGTGGAGATTAACTCACTCCCAGAAGAGGTTTCCCACAAATCCGGCGCTGGCACCCGGCGCCCCAAGGCCAGCCGCGGCACCCGCGGGCACCCAGGCCCTCCGGTCCCTCCCTCTGATCTCCGGGTCCCAGGGCTGCCGTGGTGTCGTCCCCCCTGGACGGTTTCCTGCGCGACACCAAACCCCGGCTCCTGGCACCACAGACGTGGTGTGGCTCCGTGCTCCCGGTCCATGACCCCCACCCCACAACGAGCCTGTGGTCCAGCAGCCCCGTGGCCGAGGCCTCTCGAAGCCCTCCCCTGTGCCCACACGGGCCGGAAATGGCATCCTGGGCCGGGCCTCTCGCTTCTCTGTATTTTTACTCTGTTCCGGGTCACGCTTCCATCCAGACCACGTGGGTTAGCACTCAGCGGGGGAGGGGGCTCCACGCAGACGTCCCAGTGCTTTGCTGCGGTGCAGAGAGAGGCCCCCCCGGCCCTCCTGTCTGCACCGCGTGGACATCTGGGGCCCCTCCGGAGCTCCGGCCTGCCTAGACACCGAGGGTGCGCAGTGTGCGGCGGCAACACGTGCTGGGGGCCACGCTCCTCCTGTGACTCCGGTGGGCCCAGCACAGCACACGGGTTTCATGGGAAAGATGCCTTGTAGGGTCGAATATCCCCAGGCCGGGGTCTCCTTGCCGGCACAGCAGCCCGGGGGTGGGGCGCTCCCTGCAGGGCCTTCCGGGCACTGGGGGTGCTGAGCAGCATCCCTGGCCCCACCCCTCCACGCCAGGAGCCCCCTACTTGGGATGACCACAGACAGAGCCACCCCGGTGACACCCGCTGCAGACCCTGCGTGCCCCAGAGTCTCCGTCTCACTCTCGGAGGGCCGCTCGTCCCTGTTCTTCACGGTTAACGTGAAAAATGCCCTCGTGACAGCTTAGGAAGGGGTCCCCTGGGTCTGCTTTGTCCCGGACTTCCCAGCCACAGCAAGAGGTGGGGAGGGACATCCCCGGGGACTTCACAGATGCGGGGTGACCCGTTGTGGTGGCCAGCGGCCCAGTGGCCAAGAGTAAGGGGCCGGCACAGACGGCCCAGGTCCGAGGCCCGTCCTCCTCCGCGTGTGCCTAGACAGGCCGCCCCCTTCTGCAGAGCGGAGAGGAGTGGAGGTGCCCAGGAGCCCCCATCTTGGTCCATGGAACCTGTGACTATGACGTCTGCCATGGCAGAGGGCACCTTGAAGTGGGGAGCAAGTCACAGCCCCCAAGGTGGGGGTGACCCTGGGTTCCCGGGAGGCCCGGCATCCCCACGAGGTCGTCACAAGAAGGAGGCAGAGGGCGGGGGTCTCAGAGACGGGCAGACCCCGCGCTGCCGGCGGGGAGGACGGAGTGGGGCCGCAGGGCAGGGAAAGGCAGAAGCCGGATCTCCTTGGGGCCCTGGAGGGACCAGCCCTGCCCGTGCCAGGGTTGTAGCCCTGGGAGGCTCGTGTCCGATTTCTCCAAAATCGTTAGATAATATGTGTGTGTGGCTTTAAGCCACCAGGTTGGTGATCATCTGTCACAGTGACCACAGGGGACGCATAAAGGGCCCACGGAACGTCCACGGGGCTGTGGACAGCCCGAGAAGGGGTCTGGGCCAGACTGGCTGTGCGCCTTCTCAGAGGGGATGACGTTCCCAGGGCTTCACTGGGGACGTAGGAGCTCCTCGGGTGCACAGGGAGGAGGACCCGCCTGAACCAAGGTGGGAAGGCTGGGTCTGTCCTACCCGCCTCCCCAGGCCTCCTGCCCCTCACGGGGCCTGGGTGACGGCATTTCCTCAGTGCTCAGGAGCGCTCCGCGTGCCGGCGCAGCCCCCCGGCTTGCAAACCCTCACATGACTGCAGTCACCCCCGGTGACAGAGGGAGCCTTCTCCTCTGCTCCCGCACAGCCACAGCGTCAGCCTTGGTCACCGCCCGCGCCCACGAGCCGGCTCATTCTTGGGCTCGGCGCCCGCAGCCCCCAGTGGCACCGGCGTGCCCTGCAGCGCTGTTGTCCCCTCGCATGTGGGGACTCATTCATTGCCGAGTCCCAGCCCTTTCTAAATATAGCTGCCCCGGGGACCGACGCAGCCCACACACAAAAGGACCAGGCTGACAGGCAGAGTCACGAGACGCTGCTTTCCAAGGGGTCCGTGGCTTCTCTTGGGAAACGTCCACCTAGCGGAATCCCGCCGCAGCTTCCCCGCCCCCCACCCGCCAAAAGGTCACGGATGCGCAAAGGCTCAGAGGAGGCCCTCACGTGGCCGGCCCGCCCCACACCAGGGGGTGACCGTGACGCTGCAGGCCGCGGGCAGGGGTGGGGGGACCCAGTGCTTGGAGCCTCAGAGGTGGGCGGCGGAGGCCGGGGTCGGGGGTCAGAGAGGCTCTGCGTCTGCCCAGTACTGAAGTGCAAACGCCCACTCGGCTCCCGGGGCTCTCGGAGATCCCCGCTGCCGCGTGACCCTGCTGCGGGCGGGGGCTGACCCCAGCCCAGCATCTGGGGACTCCTGGAGGCACTTGCCCCTCCCTCTGAGTTTCTCACCTGATGTCCAGACCGTGCTGTCCTCTCCGTGGGCACGTTTCTCCAGAGTCCCGCACAGGGTCCCTCCCCCTGCCCCCGACGCTGCCGACAATGTGGGCAGGTCACTCTGCGGGGGCGTCCCGAGCCCTCGGGGTGGGGGGTCAGCAGCAGCCCTGCCCCCACCCCCTCGGTGCCAGGAGCACCCCCGCTGTGAGGACCACAGCCGTCCCCGGACACCACCCCATGGCCCCTGGGGGCACGGTCACACCTGGCTGGGGGTCCCTGTTCTAGGCCTCACGCCGTGTGGGCCTTGACCAAGGGAGTGGGCCGCCCTCTCCCCCTCTTCTGTCTCCCTCTGTTTGGGTTTGGGATTTCTTCCCTCGTGGACATCAGTACCGTCTCTCCTTCCGCACACGGTGTGCCCAGGAACAGTCCTGTCCTGGCACGGGGGTGGGGGGCTGCGTGCCCCCTCCCGGCATCGTTCCCCCACCCCGCTTCCCCCAGAATCTGGCTGCAGGTTCGTGTCTCCTGGGTTTGGGTTTTTTCTTCCCATTTAACGGTTGGCAGGGGCGGGAGTCTCCCTGTCCGTCCCCAGGAGAGACAAGTTCAGAAACTTTGTGAGCCGTAAAATTGCTGGTTCCGGAGGTTTTAAAGCAGACTTTAAAGCTGTTTCTGTTCTCCCCGAAGATGAGGGGTCACTGTGCCGCCTGCCCCTGCCCTCCCAGCCCCTGCAGCCCCACGGGCCCCCACCCCATCCCAGCCCGCCCCAGGCTCTCCGAGCTGGTTGTCTCCAGGCCTGGCCGTCCCGGGATGAGAGAAGGCGCGCTTGTGCCCCTGCGTAGCAGAGCCGCGCGGGAGGCAGGGGCCGCTGACGGACGCTGTGGGAAGCCGCTCCGGGCCTGCGTCTCCCGGCGGGGAAGGAGAAGGCTGGCAGGAGTCACGACCACGGCCCGCCGAGCCTGCGTCCTCGCTCAGCGGTCAGTAGCAGATGCCCGCTGGGACCGTCCCGGCCCACGTCGTGCACAGAGCGTGCGAGAAGGAAGCCAGCCCCACAGCCGGGGGACCCTGCTCCGGCCTCGCCCCGGCCTGTGGACCGGCTCTGCGCTGTGTGACAGACTGTCCCCAGCAAGCTGGCTCCCCGGTCTGGAAGTCAGAGATCCGGCACAGTGTGGCTGGTTTCCTGGCTCGGGGTGTCACCGGGCCGAAGTCAGAATGTCTCCTCCAGAGCTTGGGGTCGTCTGTGCCCATTCACAGGGCTCCGGAATGCAGGCCTGTGCCCCTGCAGGGCTGGGGTCCCACTTCCGGCTGGCTGTCAGCTCCTCGCGGCCACCCCCATGCCCTGCCCCAGGCTCTCCATCTTCGAAGCCGGCAACACAGATCTCTCTGCGCCGCATCCCTTTCACGCTTCAGAGAGTTTCTCCTCCTTGGGACGTCTGGGTGGCTCCGTGCGTGAAGCATCTGCCTTCGGCTGAGGTCACGATCCCAGGCCTCCGGGATCGAGTCCTACATCGGGCTCCCTGCTTCTCCTCTGCCTGCCGCTCCCCCCGACGTGAGCTCTCGCGCTTTCTCACAAGTAAATAAATAAAATCTTAAAAAGGAAATCGTTTCTCCTCCCTTTTAAGGGCTCCCCTAATTGAATCAGGCCCGCCAAGCGCGATCTCCCTCTCTTGAAGCCGCAGCTGCCACAGGGCAGGGCCTCTCCCCGGAGCGAGACCAAGTCTTCTGCTGGGGTCCCAGCCACACTGAAGGCCCGGGGCTCCTGCGTGGTCACTGGGGGCCGTCATGGAGGGATGCCCCCCACCCTGTTCCATCTCTCCAGCAGGCAAACACAGCCCCTGGCTCTGAGGAGGGCTGCCCAGAGCTGCCGTGACGGAGGCAGCCCTGGGGGGAGCACTCGCCGGGGAGCCCTCCCTGTCTGAGGTCGGGCTTGTTGACGCATCTTGTCCCGGGTCAGCGGCCCCTGCTGCTTACAGAAGGAGGGTCTGTGAGGGAGACACGGGAGGGTTGCGCAGCCCAGACCCCCTCCTTTTAAACGGGGGGGGGTGGGTGGGCCAGGAAGGGTCCTTCAGGCCACCAGAACCCAGAGCCGACGAGCCTCTCCTCGAAGGCCCTTCCCTCCTGCCGCTGCCCCGCCAGACACATTTTTCACATTCTTTTCCTGCTACGCAGCCCAGCCCGCCAACTTTCAGAAGCCTCCACTGGCATCACATTCTAACTCTTCTGGTAAAGAGCCGGCCCGGGCCGCTGGGGTGCGGGCTCCGGGATCGGGCTGGGAGTGGCGCCCTCCCCAGCTATGAGAGCTATGTGCGGAATTCGGAGGGATCGCAGGCATTTTTGTCTGGCTGTCTTTGCTTCCTGTGCAGCGGGAAAGCACCTCCAAGGGCGGAGCCAGCACCCGGACTGAGCCGCGGGGCTGCACCCGCTCCCTGGAGGGGACCGCAGCCCGGGCACGTGCCGGGAAGGCAGGGAGCCCCGCAAGACCCCCGTCTGCACCTTGGCTCTGCATGCCACCGCTCTGAGGTCCGGCCTGTGCGCCCTCGTGCTTGGGGGCGGCCCAGGGTCCCTGCTTGCGGTGCGTCCCCCGTGGGCGGTCCAGACACAGTCCCGCTGAGCACCCTGGCGCGACGCAGGGCCCCCGTGACCTCTCAGAGCACCCGCTCCTCCGTCTGACTCACCGAGACGGAAGCCGCAGCCCACCCAGCCCCGTCGGGGAGCTGGGGAGACAGAAATCCGATCCTGGGAAGCCCTCTCAGGGGTCCTCCCTGGGGTGCCGAGGCGACAGGCCTTCCAAGGAGCGCAGGGATTTCCCCAACTCCCCCGGGCAGCGCTGTGGGAAGCTGGCAGGGGAACGCGCTCTCGTCCGCGGGAAAACATTCCCAGGACTCAGGGTCCCAGCTTCGCCTACATGCCGCTGGACGGGAAGCGCAAAGCTAAGACATTTTGTCATTAACGCCTACTCAGGGTTCTCTCGGAGCCCCCCAGCACCCCAGGCCCCCGACATCTGCAGTGTTCTGTAGCACAGACAGCGGCCTGTCCTTCCACGAAGGAAGAAGCAGCCTGGAGGCTCCCGGACCAGTGTGGGTGCCGAGCACCTCGACCTGTAGAGCCTCAGACCCGGGAGCACCGTAGGTCCTACTCCCCAAGGAGTCTGCCAAGTACACGGGGCCATGGAGAAGTCATGGCCTCTGGCCCCGACCTCAAAGCTTGGCTCTGGGGGCAGGGGGAGCAGGCACGGCAGGGGACAGGACAGTGCAGCGGGGGGGGGGGGTGGCCGGGGTGGGGGGTGGCCGGGCAGCCCCTGGGGCTGGTCTCCCCGTGAGTCCTAGTCTGGGGATTGCGTCCGAACCCTGGTCCAACTTCCACTAGCCACGTGGTCTCAGGACGGTTATTAAGGTGCAAACGTCTGAGCCTCCGGAATCGTGAACCTCCCCGTCCTGCGGGAGGTCTGGCAAGCCGACACAGCACGGGCTTGGGTTTCGACAGCAGCAAGATGAGGTCTTGCCTTTTCCTTCTTGTCTTTGTAAAAAATGTTTGCTTAAAAACGTGACCCTGCACACGTGCCGGAGCGTCCCCCGGCCACCAGCAGGAGCGAGGGGTCCCCACGCGCGGCCCCGGCGCCCCTCAGCAGCTGCCAGCTCCCTTTCTCCTGGGTGGGTGAGTCAGGGGCCACAGCAGAGGGTATTTTGGAGGAAGACATGGACCCCATGCCCAAGGAGCTGGCAGCCCTCGGGACAGGCAGGAGCACTGACCCCCCCCCCCGGGCACACAGCACCCACACCCAGGGACTGGGGTCAGGGGTCAGATGGCGGAAGGAGAGAACTCCGTGGGTCTCTCGCTCTGGCCCTGGCCAGACGCAAGTGCGTGTGCGTAGCTTCCACACGATAGAAGTGACCCCTGGAACAGAATAGCAGAACACAAGGGGGCACCCTAAAACGTTCAAGGTCGAGGTACAGAACAGCGGCTGAAAACCTGGCAGGAGGGGAAGGGAGCTGGAGCTGGCGAGGGGCGCCGGGGCCTTTCCGGGGGCTTCCGCTCCCTGTCGCGTTTCCCAGGAGAACTCGCGAGTTACTTCGTCAAGCCCTACCCCGGTTTTTCACTCCTTCACGCATCCCCTCCCTCCCGTCAGGGCTCCTGTTTCTCTGACGTCCCCCGGAACGAGGCAGGTCTGCCGGGGAGGCTGTCTGTTCTGTGGGTCTGGAAGCGTCTGTATTGCACCTGAGGGCCTGAACGCGCACTTCACCGGGTCTGGGGTCTTGCCGGGGTCCGCCTGGTTGTGGGTCCTTTTCCGTCCGGCGGTGTGTGTTTTCCTGCTTGCTCTGTGATTAACCGGTTTTATTAAGGCGTGATTCACCGTCAGCGAGAGGAACAGACCTTCCGTACACAGCGGGGCGAGTTTTGACAAACGTACACCCGTGAACGCCAACACCTCGCTCGGGACGTAGAGCGTTTCCGCCGTCGGGCTTCTGATGGCCTGAATACTTCTGAGCCTCACACACGCGGCCGCTCTCCTCCGTGGGCTGTTTCTGTCCTCGTGCCGTCCCGTTTCACGGCACGAGTTAGCGCGGTTTGCTTCCTCACGGTCCCGTCGGCGGCGCTCGGCTCCTTCCAGCTCTGCTGTCGTGAGTCAAGACGTGAACATCCCGTACGAGTCCTTCGCTGGACGTCTGCTTCTGTGGGTCTTGGGGAGGTCCCTAAGAGCAGAATTGCTGGGTCACAGGTGAGGCATGGCGTTCACCTGTTAAGAAACCGCCGACCCATTCCCCAATGGTTGTACCGTTGAACACTCCCTTCAGGAACGTGTGAAACTTCCAGCATTTCCGCGCCGTCCCCGGTATTGACAGTTGCCGATCTTTTCCGCTTTCGCCCGCCGAGTGCTCGGGAAGCAGCCGCCCATTCCAGTGTCCATTCGTGTCTCCCTGACGACTCACCAGGGAGCACCTTCGCGCCGGCTTCCTGGCTATTTCTCGGTCAGTGCCTAAGACGTTTATCCCGCCCGAGGTTCTAGGACCTCTTGAATCTGTGGCTGGAAGTAGTATTTCGTGGACTCCTCGGTTTGGAGAAACGGTCTCTTGTTACCGCTTCAGGGATGACTCCTGCTCCTTCCCGGGCCCCGGGTGCGCGTGTTACTCCTTCTTCTCTTACCTTCTCTTCCGTCTTTCTTTCCCCTCTGCCTCTCTGTGCTTCGTCCTGGGTGTTCTCCCCGGAACTGTCCTCCAGCTCACCCACTTTCACCGTAGTTGTCTTTAACGATGCCATTCTCTCCACTGAGTTCTTGGGCTTGAGACGTTGGCGTCACGCTTATGTCCGCCGGTTCTTCTGTAGTGTCCAGGGCTGCTGAAATTCCAGTCTCGCCTGTTTATCTCCTTGGACGTAATTAACACAATTACTGTAAAGCATCTGCCAGCTCCAGGGTCGGGAGCCCCTGTGAGCTGTTCGTCTTGCCTGTTATTCCTCTTGGGTTTTGTTTGTGGGCTCTTACCTCCTTGTACACCTGGTTATTACTAGTTGTGAGCTAGACACTGCGCTTGCCGACTTGTTTGTGGAGATCATTTGAATCCTAAGATGATGTTGTTTTCCACCAGAGAAGCTGTCCTTTACTCATGCCCGGCGTTTAGGGCTGCCCGAAACCTGGGATCACCTCCGTCCAGTTCGAGGTCTGAGTTTAGGTGTCTTTCCGCTGCGGTCGCTTTAAGGGTGTACCCATATCCCTCTGTGTGTGTGATAATCACGGGGACCCCATCACTTTGCATGATTGTTTGGGAAAAGCTAAGGTAATGTCACCCATGGTAAAAGTGACAGTGAAATTAAATTCCATCTAAAACGCAGTCTCGTCAAATGCTGCCATGTGTTCAAGAAGACCCCACGCGGCGTCTGCCGTGTTGCCCCACGTCGCCCTGTCCGAGTTCTTCTCCTGCCTGGACCGCACTGCTCTGCTCTCCCAGTTTGTTCCGGGGGAGTTCGCCCAGCACGCGCCCTTCGGAGGGCCCCAGAGGTCAGTCTCTGCATCGCCAGCCTTGCAAGCTGATGGAAGCACCACTCGGCCTCTTAGCAAACCTTCCATCCTGGGAAAGTGACCCCAAAAGCCAGACTCCCGGGCTTCCCTCCTCCCCCAGACGGTAGCTATAAATTCTTTGCTAATAACCCTCCAGCGCCCTCGAGCACATGCGCCTGGGTTCTTTCCAGCTTCCTGGTTGCCCTCAGCAGGCGAGCCTGTCCACGTTAGCGTCCCACTGTGGTGTAAGCCAGGATCGGCAGACAGAGGACTTTACTCAAAGTCCAAGGGACTTGGTCGGCAGAAGCCAGGAGTGCGGATCATCTGGGTCTTAGAACCAGTGGGTGACCAATAGGGATTCCCTTCTCAGCTTTTTGCAGCTGCCTTATTCTCCAGTGGAGGAAGCTGAGACCCAGGTCAGGGCAGAGCTGGCCCGTGAACCCGCTTCGAGACACGCCTGTTGCACCTTCAGGAGCTGGCGGCTGCCTTTGCCCTTGGAACGAGGTGCTGGGAAATCAGTCCCATTTCTCCCTGAGACCTGACAGCTCTGGGGGCTCCGCAGGAGGGCTTTGCAGCTGGGGGTCCCCAGAGGCCCCGGTGCCTCCGATCACGCTCCCACCTGTCCTACCGAGCCCCCCGGGCATCTGAGGGGTGTGACCACCGCGGGACAGCGGCTCCGTGGGGACCAGGATTTCTCAATAGTTTGCAGCAAACCGGCCCTGCCACCTCTGCTGGGCACGGGCTGTGCAGGACGCCCTGTCTTCGCTTCCGTCTCTAGCAGCTGTGTTTACAGTTAGCAGTTGGCACAGGTGCCTCCCAGAGGGTCTCCTCCGTGGCTGCCAGCCTCTGGGCACCTCTGTTCCTTGGCACTGGAACTTGGGGACCTGGAGGTGTGCCAGGCCCGGCCGGGGAGGGCCTGACACTCTGAGCACTGCAGAGTCTGCTGGAGCTCAGAGAGGGGCGGTAGCTTCCCCGCAGCCACACAGCTTCGAGGTCTGCGGAATGCGGGCGTGCCGCGTCCCATCGGCTTTGCCCCTCCCTGGCACCTGCGGCCTCACTGCCTGGCAAGTGGCTGGTGAGTTCAAGGGGCAGCTTGTCCTGGGGCACTTGCCGTCACGGGAGGTCGTCGGATGCTAAGAAAATTAAACCGCTTTTGAAACAAGCTTCTATTTTCGTTTATTACATTTCAGTCCCAGAGAAACTTTACGTTTTGCCCAAAGGAGCCTCTCTTAGCTACAGTTTCTTCCCATAAAGGACTTAGATCCTGGCCCCAGGGGACACGGGGCAGTGTCTGGGGCCATCTGCAGCCGTCACAGTGGGGGTGGGGGTGCTCTTGGCGCTGAGCGGGTGGGGCAGGGGAATGATCTCAGAGAACCATCTGGCCCCGGGGTCCACGGCATGGAGCGGGAAGAGACTCTGCCCCCCCACCCCCCACTGCTGGCCGAGCGTGTTTACGACGTGATGAACACGAGCAGCTTTGCAGACCGGAGCCCAGACCGGACGCTCTTTTTCACGTGCATCTGCCCATCCACCCACTCAGCAAACATTTATTCCAACCCTCGTGTGCCCCGTGGGGCTCACAGCAGTGTGGGGCCGGCCTGCAGGCGGGCGGGCGGCCCGGCTCCCTGAGGAGCTCGGGAGGAAGGGGCTGGACACTGGGTCAGGGATGGGGGCCAGACCCTCCCGGAGAGAAGGGCGGGGGCAGAAATCCGTCCTGCAGAGAAAGGAGCCGTGGGAGGGCTGGGGACCCCTGAGCGGGCATCGGGCAGCCTCGGCGTCTCGACCTCGTGATGTCCCGTGGTCGCGTAGGTCACCATCGGGGGAGAAGGGCACACGGGGCTATACTATTTTTGCAATCCCTGTCGGATTATTTCAAAGTGCAAACGAGTGCAGTGACTTTGGAAACTGCTTGGAAAATATTTAACTTGTAAAGTTAAACTGACACCTGCCTGCGCAGCTGGAAGTCTCACGCCCGGGCGTCCCCCAGGAGGACCGGGAGCACGGGCTCCACGGACCCTGGGCACGAGCGTGTCGCGGCATTCTTCACGGTCTCCTGCGCCCTGACGTGGCCCGGTTGGCGAAAGGGCCAACAGGCCCCGCTGTGTCCCGGGTGGGCTGTGGGCTACTCCACAGCCCCGAACAGGAGCCGCGTGCCCGCGGGCCCCACGACGCGGCGACCCACCAGGCCATCGGCCGAGGGAGCAAGGCCAGACCGGCTCGCGGGCCTGTGTTTGCAGACTCCTGGACCGAGGCTGCAGGGGCTGGCTGCAAACGCAGCAGCACAGGGCGCGTCCCAGGGGGACAGTCTGGATCTGGAGGGTGGTGTCGGCTGGCTGACGGAATGTGTGTGAAACCTCGCCGACTGTGTGCCCAAAAGGACAAATTTCCCTGTATGCAGATTGTCCCTGGACGGACACCCTTCACTGAAGGACGTCATGAGGATAATTGCTGACGAGATTGTCCCTCGGGGGCGCCCGGCGGGCTCGGAGGGTGGAGCGCGGGACTCCCCATCGCGGGGTCGTGAGTTCAAGTCCCGCGTTGAGCACGGAGCCTACTTAAAATTGTCACTTTGAGGTTCCCTGTCTGCCTTTACCCATGCGTATCTTTTTTTTTAAGATTTTATTTATTTATTTGACAGACAGAGATCACAAGCAGGCAGAGAGGCAGAGAGAGAGGGAAGCAGGCGCCCCGCCAAGCAGAGAGCCCAGTGCGGGGCTCGATCCCAGGACCCTGAGATCAGGACCTGATCTGAAGGCAGAGGCTTAACCCACTGAGCCACCCAGATGCCCCTTCACTTCGGTTTTTATCGGTTAAATCACTTCTTACCTGAATTGCTTCCGTGAGTCCTTGTGCGGCAGCTCCGGGGGGCCCGGCCCGCGTGTGATTAACGCCTTATGGGGCTGCCCGTCAGCTTCCGCGTTGCCGTGGCCTTGGCCGGGTCGGTGGTGGCCTTGGTTTCCAGTCCAGTTAGTACTTGTCCTGAAGTTCTACCCATTTCCAGAAGATCAGAGCTGCTGGCCTTCTCCGTTCTTTCTGTTGCTTCAGTGCTAGAACCTGTCCAGGACTGAGGTTAAGCACCCGGGACAGCTTCACGGATCTGTGCGTATTTCCTTCCCGACAAGGAAGGACAAGGCCGGTCAGTGGCTCCCATGCCAGGCCGGCTCTGCTCCCTGGGGACACGGGACGACGTCTGGGGGTGTCTGCGGACGTCTGGACCGGGGGTGCTTCTGGCATGGAGGGGTGGGGTCAGGGACACCCCGTCAGACGCCACTCTGTTTCCCCATGTGGCCATGTCCACAGCCCACCGTGGAAGACACGCTGCCCCTCCCCATGACTTGTGTGACCTTGTGTGCACTGGAGCCTACTGTGTAAGGGCAGATCTGTTCCTTCCAGGGGTGCCTACCCCCTCATCGTGAGGCCACAGCGTCCAACGTACCCCAGGGTGGGGGCCTCCGCTGTCCTTCCTGCCACACACGCCCACGAGAGAGTCTCACACGGGAGCCCCTAGGCTCGGCTTCCCAGCAGGGGTGGGTCGTCCCCCGAACTGTACCCTGGGCACCTAGCAGGGGCAGGACCGGGAGTCAGGGCCAGGACAGACAGCCCAGCCCGCGCCCTCCTGTCCCCACGCTGGGCTCCCTCCTGTCCCCTGGCCCACTCCCTCCTGTCCCCCAGGGCCTGAGCAGGTCCGACCAGGTTGGGCGCCGTCATGTGCTGCTTGTGGACTGGCACCGAGCGAGGAATGTGCCGGGGCTGACTCAGCGCCTCCGCCTCTTGTGTCGGGCCACGGCTGGGCCGTGAGTCAGTGACGGGCTATGACCCCCGCCAGGACAAGGCTGAGTCGGCCGCGTGCACGGCCGTGACGCAACCAGCGTCTGGTCCCCGCGTCTCAGCACACTCGGGCACACATGCACACACGTCTGTATGCGGTGCACATGCACACACGTCTGTATGCGGACACGCGTGTGCACGCTCACACACACGCACACCCACTGCACACGCACACGCATGCACACACTCGTGGGCATGCCCATCCCCTGCCATCCCAGAGGGAGCCTTTCGGGACGTGCATGGAACAGGAGGCCAGCCACACTGCGGGGCTCCGTGCTTCCGAGGGAGGCCAGGCTGGGGGTGGCCTCAGGGGTGCGGGGGTCCTGGGATCCCGGTGGACGCTTCTGAGTGTGGATGCCCAGCAGGCGTCCCGGGCCTTCCAAAGAAAACACGCCACGGGGCCAGCCCGTTTCTTATCCCAACGCGTCTATATTTAGCGCTGAGTAATTTAGGTATTTGTAAGCCCAACCAAGGGCCGTTTTCCCTGAGCTGGATGTTTTGTGGCTGCTTTGAAGCTCTCTGCTGAATCAGAGCCTTCTGGAAACCCACACGTGGGCTCTGTGCTCCCAGAACAGGCCTTTTCTGGCCCAGAAGGGGGCTGGATGTCTGCCGGAAGGGGCAAGGAGCCAGGCGGCGTGGAGGGGTCTTTCTCGTGAGACGTCTGCGGAGGTCACCTTGGATTCTCACGCACTTGTAACAAATCAGAGACGGTCCACGTGTCACTCGCTCCGTTTCTGCAACGGTAGCATCCTGTGCACGTACGGCCGGTATCACAACCAGAACGTCCACACGATACCGTCCACTGCCTTACTGTGTTGCTGCAGTCCCACGTGTGTGCGTGTGTGGAACTGTGCAAGGTTGTCACACGTGCGGGCTGTGAGCCTCCTGCCCCCTCAAGGAGTCCACGTTTCCAGTGCCACAAGGAGCCCCTCCTGCCCAGGCCCACGTCCCCCCCGAACCGTGAAACTGTCCCCCGTCCCGACAATTCTGTCATCTCAGATCTGTTCTGTAAATGGAACCGCACGTCCTGTGACCTTTGGTGATTGGCTTTTTTCACTCAGTCTAACTGCCTGGAGACCCCCCCCAAGGTATTATGTGTATCGGTGGCCCTTTTTAAATTATTATTATTGCTAAATAGAAAATATTTTGAAAATCTGAAATCTGGGTCACCGGGCTGGCTCAGTCGAAGCGCGTGTGACTCTTGATCTCAGAGCCGTGAGCTCAAGCCCCACAGTGGGTGTAGACACGACTGAAATAAATAATTAAACCGGAAGGAGGGAGGGGGGAAGAGAGGCGGGTGGGAAGAAGGGGAAACAGCGGGAGGGAGGGAGGGAGGAAAGAAAACGGACAGAGGGAGGGACAGAGGGACGGAGGCTGAAAGCTGCGTTTACTGGCGTGCGGCCCCCTGGCTCCGGCGACCCCGAGCAGACCGTGCCCGCTGCTCGTTCCTGCAAAGTGTCTCCCCCGACTCCTGACCGTGGGCCCTGTGTCTGCACAGACGCCCGCGCGGGTCCTCCGGGAGCCTCCTCAGCCTGGACGCTGAAGACACTGAGCGGGTCGTGCCCGGGCGGTGGAGGGGGGGGTCCCGGGCATGGTGGGGGTTGAGCAGGAGCCTGCCCCGCCCCGGTACCAGGAGCGCCCCTGGTCGTGGGATCCCGAGATCCCGACGCGCTCGGCCCGGTGTCCTTGGAGGACGCGCTCCGCCGTCGGAACCGCTCTGCCAGAGGCCCCAGATGAAGACTGCGGGGAAAGTCGCACCTTTGCCGCCCAAGCAACGGGGAAAGTGTGCACAGCTGAATTATGAAACTACGCGAACGCCGCTCGTCCGGTGCTGGTGTGAACGCGGGGGGCCCGGCCACTCTGGAAGACAGCTTGGCGTCTTCTCTGAAAATTGAACCCGAAGTCCCATCCCTCAGCGTTGATCTCAGAGACAAACCCTTGGGTTTGCGCAGAAGTCTGCGCATAATTTGGGGCAGCTGAGGGCCCAAAACGGGAATTGGGCCAGACTGACCTTCTGCCGGCGAACCACGGGGCTGCCGCCGCTCTGGGCAGGGGACCTTGACCTTCCGCAGGTGAGCTGCGTCCACCCCGGGGGACCACCGCTCTGCAGGGAGCTAGCCACGCGCACGGCAGTCTGGGTGCCTCTCCTGGGTGCCCCACGGTGATCCCGTCGGGGAAAGCCAGTCCGGGAAGGTTATGGTCGTACAGTTCCACTTACGCACCGCTCCTGAAATGACGGAAGTTTGGAGAAGGAAACCACATCGGTGGTCGCCAGGGCCAGGGGTGGGGGCGCGGGCGCGGAGGGACGCCCGTGTCCTCTGTGCCTGCGTCCCTGTGCCTTGTGATTTTGTAAGACGTCGTCATCGGGGAACCGGGCACAGGGATCTGTCATTCCCTGCCACTGCGTGGGAGTCAACGGGCACCTCCAGATTTTAAAGTCATGAAAAAATAGATCCATAAAAATACTTGGGAAGGAAAATCGGTCACCCTCAAACACTAGCAAAGCCGGAATCATTGGTGCAGCAAAAGGTTGGTCTTCTCGCTGGGCGAGCAGGTGCGGAGGCCCCCGACCGGCCCCGAACCCCTGAGACGTGACAGCCGCTTCCTGAAGCTTGTCGGGGCGCGAGCACCGCTGGGTGCCACCTGGTCATCGAAGCCGCAGGCACCCCCATCGCTGAGCAGCGGCCCTCGGAGAATTCACGGAAGGGCTGCTCAGGGTCGAGAAGAGGGTTTCTCTGCAGTCGCTTACCTGCTGTGAGTGGGGGCTGTGAGCCACCCTCAAGGAAGTTGTCGCGGGGTGAATAGCGTCCCCCCAAACTCACGTCCACCAGAACCTCAGAATGGGTCTTTACAGACGCAGGTAGTTAGGAAGACCAGGTCACGGCTGAGGGTGTCCCGGTGAGAAGGTCACGTGAGGCAGAGGTCGACCAGGCAGAGGTCGAGTGATGTGGCCGCACCAGCCGCTGGAGGAAGAGCCTCCCCAGACCCTCGCGGGGGGCGCCCAGCCCTGCCCCCGCCTGGACCTCCGACCTCTGAGCCAGAATGTGGGAGAACGGATTCCTGCTGTGCTCAGCTCCCTAGTCTGTGCCGTTTGGCCTCTCCGGGACATCAGAAAGCTCGGGGAAACCCCGCCAAACCAAGTGGGCTCCCTGGTCGACGGGTGACATGAATCCCCCCTCCCGCCCCCAGAAGCCTCTCCCGTGCGGGAGGCGGCCTCCTGTGGGGGCCCCGGTCACGGCTGGGCCTGGCGAGGGAAGTCGGAGGCAGGGACCCTCGCAGACAGGAGCCGGGGCCTCCCCCTGCGTCCAGCCGCGCTCAGCAGGGTTCTGACAGGGCAGGCCATCCTCCGGGCAAACGAGCCTCGGGATGAAAGACGGGGAGCCAGACCCGGGACCCACAGCACACGGGGCCTCCCGGGTGACCCGCCATGGTCCAGAGCTGGGGCGTCTCCCAGATGACTCTGAGTCCGCCGGGGGACTTGGGCCGTGTCCGGACACATCTGTGGCTGTCACAACTGGGACATCATGGCCTCGAAGGGTGGGGACCCAAGATGTGCCTGGGACGCCCCCAGACTGTGACCCTGCCCGGGGCCAGTGGTGCTGCGGGGCACGGAGCAGGGCAGGGATCACAGAACGTGCCCCATGAGTCCCTCATTCTGAGTCACCCCCGTGTCAGTGCTGGGGTTTGGTCGACGGCCCTGAAAGGCTTGGTGGTCCCACCTGGGGAGCACTTACCCCACTAGCACGGGGGGCCATGGAGACGCCTCGGCTGGGCCTCCCACCACCCCCCACCCCAGGGACATGGGCATGGGGGCTCAGGTGGAGGCTTCTGGGTTGGGGGGAGCGTCCTCTGGCCGCGGGGCCGGGGCTTCACGAGCCAGCTGACATCCGTCTGCTCCCCCCGCAGCTCTCTGGACAGCGGGGCCGGCGCTGATGGCCCACGATGTCAGCCACTAACAACGTAGCCCAGGCCCGGAAGCTGGTGGAGCAGCTGCGCATCGAAGCCGGCATCGAGCGCATCAAGGTGAGCTGGGCGGACGGGTGGAGGGCGGGGAGACCCCTGGCGCGGGCCCTGCCCCAGAGCGGGCACTGCCTTTCCGGGAGCTGGGCGGCCTTGGCCCCCCCCGCCGCCCCGCAACCTCTCTGAGCCTCCGTTTCCTCAGTGGAAAGACCCAGCTGATACAAAGTCTGTGCGGGGTGGGGGGGTGCCCGAGGCAAGGCTGAGCCCACCCCCAGCCCTGGGGGTCCTTCCCTCAAGAGCCGCGGCCCAGAGAAGGGAGGACCCCGGGCTCCGTGCCGGCTTCTTTCTTCACTTCTGCGTTGTTTGGATTTTTTGAAATAAGTGTGTTTGCTTTTTATGCTAAAAAAAGAAAAAGGACAAGCAGTTCCTGCTCACAGACACTTAACCCTTCAGCGACTAGAGACCCACACCAGAGCGTGTTCTAGTTGGGCCCCAGCTCTGCAGACTCAGTCTTTCCAAAAAGGGCCGGCAGCCTGGGTGTGGCCTCTCCCGGGAGAAAGACGCTGCCTTTTCATCACACCCGAGGGCACAGGCCAGGAGGACAGGTGTTGAGAGAGGCAGGGGTTTTATAAGGAACTGGCTCACAGACCAGGGGGGCCAGCAAGTCCAAAATCTGCAGGGCAGACCGGAGACCCAGGCCAGGGTTGACGCAGCCGCTCAAGTCCCCTGGAGGCAAACTTTGTCACCTCTGGAGGCCTTCAACTGATGGCACGTGGCCCACCCATTTACATGTTAATCTCCTATAAGAATGACCTTCCCAGTGACATCTCCACTCGGGTCCTCTGACCTGGCCGAGTGGACGCATAAAACCGGACATCGGCGGCGCGGGGCTGTTCAGACGGATTCTCTGCGCACCTGCCACTCTACTGAGTCAACGTCCTGCTGCCGCGGAAGTTCAGCAGCGGCGGCCCAGCCCCAGACCGACTGACACCTGCCTGTCAGCCCCGCGGGCGGGGTGGGGGGCTCCCGCAGCCCCCCAGTTGGGGAGGCAGCTCCCGGGAGGGTCTGAACGTTCCAGAGCCCTGAGCATTCAAAGCATTCCTTCGGGCTGGAGAAAGAGAAAGGCTTGAAGGCGCGGTTGCCGCGGTTTGCCAGCGGAGAGCGGGATTCATTCCGGCCCGTTGGATGTGCTGGAGGCGTCCTGCCGCCCTTGAACGCGGAGGAGGGAGCAGGACGGGACCCACCCTCCCACTGCGGCCCCGCCTAAGGCTTTCCATCCCCAAACCAGCGACCAGAACCGCAAACATGGGCGCATCTGAAAAGCCGGCAGGGCCAGGGCCTGGCAAGGGGCAGCGAGGCGGGCATGGGGGGCCCGGCCCTCTGGGCAGAGCTTTCCTGTTGATGCGGGGGCGTGAGCGGGGGGTCATGGAGGCTATTTTTGTCATTTTCGAGGGTTGCTTTCCAAATACAGCTCTAGAAACCAAGCTCATCCGCGGCAGCGGCCCTGGGAGCACCCGCGGGCTCGGGACAGTGGCAACTGTCAGGTTCTGTGGGTAGGAGTGTCCCCAGGATGAACCTCGAGACCAGCCTGCAGACGGGGCAGCCCTGGGGATGAGGTTGGGCAGCCCTGGCTTTCAGGGGTGCAGCGCCCCAGACCACAGAGCCCGAGGAGAGTCCTCACTCCTGCCTGTTCTCCCCGGTCACACCCGCTCCTGGCACGTGGGGAAGCAGGCTCCCCTGACCGTTCCCGCCACAGGGAGGAGACCCAGGGGCCCAGGATCCCTGAACCCCAGTGCCCAGCCCCCAGCACTGCTGGGGAGAGTGGAGTGGGACGGTGCCCACCACAGCCCCAGATGCACACCCTAGAAGGTGGGGTGCAGGGCTGGGCTGTGCCCGCTGCTGTGACGAAGCACCCCTTTCCCCCATCAGCTTTCCCAGGGCCTGAGTGGCCCTCCCTGCACCTGCCCCCTCCTCTTCTGGGGACCCTGAGGCAAGTGCCCCAGGTGTCCGCTCCCTTGCCCAGGTCACTGCACCCAGCCAGCTCAGGGGCCAGCAAAGGAAGGCCCAGGAATTGGTGTTGGGGTCCCTCCGATGCTGGGCTGACTCCTCCTGTGCCTCCTGTCTTGGGTGGGAATGGAGTCTCGGTCTGAGTCCTAAAGAGGGCGCCGTCTCTCTCTCTCGCCCGCGGTGATAACACACTCGTTTGTGCAACCACCGCCTGCCTCACCCTGTTCCAGAACATTCCATCTCCCCAAAAGGAGCCCGTCCCCATCAACAGTCCCCCCCCAGCCCCCACGAGCCCCCGTCCCGTCTGGAGAGGAGCCTGGTCGGGACGTGTCAGACGCGTGGACTCACACCCCGTGGGGCCGCCAGGGTCTGGCCTGCGCGTCGTGGGGGCCGTCCCGGGGCAACGCGTGGGGGCCTCGCTCCTGCCGGGGCCGGGGATGCTCCCGCGTGTGGGTGGACAGGCCGGGTGTATCTGTCCCCGTGGGTGGACGCTGGGCTGTTCCCGCCTCGGCTGCGGTGGACGCGCGCGGGGCAGCCCGTCTGACCCGTCCTCTCTGGTCCTTGTGCCCACGCGCAGGTGTCCAAGGCCTCGTCGGAGCTCATGAGCTACTGTGAGCAGCACGCCCGGAGCGACCCCCTGCTGGTGGGAGTCCCCGCCTCCGAGAACCCCTTTAAGGACAAGAAGCCTTGTATTATCCTGTAGCCGCGTCTCCGGGCGTCCCTCCCTCCGGCTCCCTCGGCTCGGGTGCCGACCCCTGCGCCGGCAAGCGAGCCATCTCCAGTCCCGAAACGCTCGGTCCCCAAGAGAGGCGAGCAGCCGCCACCATGGACGCGGCAAAATGTGTCCTCCGGGTCTAGCTGGAGTTTCAAGCCCAGCAGCGCTGTCCTGTCCGGGCCCCGTGGGGAGACGCCGGGGAGCCGCGGCCCGCGGGGAGCCGCAGAAATGCCCGAGTGACGCGTTGACGGCGTCCGGAGGCTCTGGGCCGCCATCGGGATAGTGGCCGGGCCGGGTGGGGGAAGGAGACGGGGCACCCGGCGAGGCTGCTGCGTTTGCGCTGCTTCTCCCCGAGCCGCCCCAGGTCAGGGGTGCACGGAGGGCCCCGTACACGGCTCGGGAACCGCGTCTCCTCTCCACTGAGCCCAGAGCCCGCAGCTCCACGTCACGGGGAAGGCGCCCCCAGATGGTAGGGGCCGGGAGGGGGGCTCTGTCTGTGCAGTGCGCCCCGCGTGGCCTCATGTCCCCCTGCGCCGTGGCACCGGCGTGGCATCGGTGTGGCACGTGGCCCCCGACAGCCCCGCCGTGGCCCCCAGCCCTTCGCGGGGACCCCAGCCCTCAGGGAGGCGGGTCTCCAGGCCCCTGCCCGGCTCCCGGGAGCGGCCGCCTGCGTCGCGGCCCATTTTGAGAGCCCGCGGCGAGGCGGGCAGCGCGAACCATCTGTGTTCGGCCCTTCCGGGCGGCCGTGTTGTGTTCTGTTGTGCTTTCTGCTTTTGCCCGTGGCCGTGGCCACTTTGCAGACGGGAGGGCGGCCTGGGGAGGCCCTGCCTCGTAGGTCAGAAGGCGTCCGGTCCCGGAAGCAGCCATGGCCCCCGGGGGTGAGATGCCTAACCCGCTCGCCTGCCCTTCCGCGACTTTTCTTCAGTCGCTTGGCCCCTGTGACCACCGGCACGGTTCCAGGAGCAGGAGGCGGAGGGAGGGCCCGAGCACAGCCATCCCCCACCTGCCCCACCCTTGCACCCCTGCATACCGCCCCCCGGAGGGTCCTCCCCTTACAGGCCGGGGCCAGGGCCTCGTGCTGACCTCAAGGCTCCTGCTCCCCACCCCCCAGCCCTGCAAGTGCCAAGGCCCAGACCCCAGCAGCGCTAAGGTTTGGGGATGGGGGGGACGTGTCCCCATGCGGGCTGGCTCCCCAGGGCGCAGGCTGTAGGGTCCAGCCTTGCTCCCCGGCTCCCAGCTCTCTCCGGCCGGTCCGGGAGCACCAGGGGTTTTGGGGAGCCCAGTGTCTCCAAACCTGCCGTTGGACGGGGAAGCTGCGAGGGCCCGATGCCCTGGCCACCTTTCACTGGGCGGAAGCCAGCCTCCTACCATCCCCAGCTGAGCAAGGAGACAGAGCAGAAGCTGTCCTCGGCGGGTAGGCCAGGGCCCCAGGGATCCGCCCCGAGACACCAGACCGGGGAGGCGGTTGGCCGAGCAAAGCCTGTCTGGGCCCCTTCTGTGAAAGCCTTAATCCCTGGAGCCCGTCCTTCCCCTGCGTTCCCAGCACTCCGGGCTGGTCCTCGGGCCGCGGGTCCCCAGCGAGGACGGGAGGCCCTGGTCTCAGTCCACCCCCTCCCTACTGGCTTTGTCCCGCTCGGCCTTATCGCGTGTCCCCAGCCCGCGGCCCAGGTGCGGTTGAACAGTCAGGGAGCCCCACAGCCAGCGGCACCCCCAGCCCTGGAGTGAACCCCAACTCAAGTCAGAGCCCCCCGGGCTGAGGGGTGGGGGTAAACCAGCCCCAGAGAGGGTGAGGACGGGCGCGCCCCCAGCCCCGGCCACCACACCCGCCCAGCTGCCTCCCCCAGGGGCTGGCGGGGACCTCGACCCCGGGAGGCGGCCGTCCCCACCGTGGGTGTCCTTCTAGCTCCTGTTTTCCTTCTAGAGTAAGTCTCCGTGTCCCTAGTGTAGACCTCAAGCGCCCAAGCCTTCCCTGGGCGCGTCCCGCATGAACACATCGTGTGCCGGGCGTCAGCCGGAGCCAGCAGAGCTGGCGCCATGGGCCTGGGGGAGACCCACGGCATAGGGGAGACGTGAAGGGCACCGTCCCCAACACACCGAGTCTGGGGGTCCCCAGGGGGCTGGCAGGTGGGGCGCCTCCCCTCCCCTCCCCCACACCAGGAAGGAGCTAGAACGTGCACCCTTCCCCACGGGTGACCCCCAGGCCAAGACCCCTGGCCTGGGGGATGTGAACCGCGGGCGGCGGAAGGTGCCGTCCTGCCTGCGACTCTGGCGTCCGTTGCCCGAGCGCTGGGCCTCCGGGCAGCTCCCCCGGCTCTGCACGGCCCCACTGAGCGCGGGGGCCCGGGAAAGGCCGTCAGCCTGCCCCGAGGGCAAGGGACCAGGGGCAGTTTCCCGGCCAAGGTGAGGCCACCAAAGGTCACGCTGGTCCTCCAAGAACACCTACAAAAAGCCAGCCTGCCACGGAATCCCCGGAGAAGCAGCCGTATGTCGGGCCCTTGCCCGCTTCCTTCTCAGTCCGTGGAAACCATTGCCAAACGTTGCAAAGACCGGTTCTGGTTTGCAGAAGCCATCCGTGGCTCTAACAGGTTCTACCCCATCTCCTTTGGGATGTTCAGTGGCTTTTATTTCTGATTTTTTTTTTTTTTAAAAAGGGAAAAAAATTCCTGGTGCACCACACCCACTTTCTTGCAGTGTTTTAATGTTGTGTGGAATCGTTAATACAGAGTGACTGATCCCCGGCACCAAGGCTCCCTGGTCCTCTCTCCGTGCCACCGCCTGTGGGGGCTGGGGTCGGGCGGGAGGGCGGGCTGGGCACGGTTGACGGGCTGCCCCCCACGCGTGCACCCCTTGCTGCTAGGAGGGGGCTGCGTGGATGGAACGTGGCTTCGGGCAGCCCCACAAGGTGGCCCTCAGCCTCCATGGGCCTTCAATTTGCAGCGAGAAAACCTTGGAGAGGGGCTCCTGGGGGCTCCGTCAGTGAAGTGTCTGCCTCCGGCTCAGGTCATGATCTCAGTCCTGGGATCGAGCCCCACATCGGGCTCTCTGCTCGGCGGGGAGCCTGCTTCCTCCTCTCTCTCTGCTCCTGCTTCCTGCTCGTTCTCTCTCTCTTCTTCTCTCTCAAATAAATTTAAAACGAAAACTTCAGGCTGCCCTGCGTGAGGTTCAGCACGCCTGAGCCCTGTGCCCCGGCTCGGGGTGGCCTCCGTCCAGCATGGGCCGCCCTCGTCGGGAAAGTGCCTCGCTCTCCTGAGAGCTCGGAGTGCCCCAGGCCCGGTGCCCCCACCGTCCAGTCCACCCAGCGGCCACGCTCGGCCCCCAGAGACCCCAGCGGAGAAGGCGAGTGGGTGGTGGTCCCGACTCACACCGGACTGTGGAGGGAGTTCAAGCTTAGTAACAAATCTGTCCACGAAAGATGCTGACCTCCCGGCAGAGAACTTTGTGTAAAACATTTACAGACCCAGCTTCATAAAAATTATCCTCTTTGCGTCCGAGAGCATAAGATCGGAAATGAGTTGAAAAACCCAAACACAGACTTGCCCCCGGTGCACCATCCCCACGTGTGGGGCCCACAGCAGCCGCTCACAGCACGGGGAAGGGGCCACTAGCCGATGAAGGGCACACACAGCGTGGCCCGTCCCCACATGGGAACACGATCCAGCCCCAGCGAGAGCGGCCAGACCCAGAAGGACCGTCCCGCAGGTCCCCACTCCCAGGAGGGCCCAGAGGAGTCCCGTCTACATGGACAGAGGAGGGGGTGGGAGCCGGGGCAGGGGTGGGGGGTGGGGAGTCCGTGCTTCATGGGGACGGAGTCTCCGTGTGGGGGGATGGAGAGTTCTGGAGACGGGGGTGGGGTGGCTGCAGGACGGGGCCGGTGTGTGGGCGGCCTGGCCTCAGAGCGGCTGCTGGCGGCGACAGGCCAGCCCCGGACGAGGCCTGGCGGCTCTGCTCCGGGCCCGCACGTGAGAGGGATGCGGCACGCGTCCACAGAAGGCCCCGGGGGTGTTCAGCGCTGCCTCTGTCATAACACTCCAATCCCAAAGCCTCCTGGCCTTTGAACATGCCCTTTTTTTGGAAATAGGCCATGGTGGCTGCAGAACACGCGGGAGCCGTTCGTGCCTTGAATCCACTCAGCAGGTTAGGGACCTGCTGCCCCCAGGCCAGTGGCCCGGCAGCCTGCCTGGGGCCCCCGGGCACATGAGGGCGTCCTGGGAGGCCGGGGCACCGGCCGCCGGCTCAGGAGCAGGACCCGGGGACGCGCACACCCCCCCTGCCCAGAGCCCGTGGCTGTCAGCCCCCAGGGGGTCAGGAGTCCTGCAGGAACACGGAGTCAAACACCTGCAGATGGGGGGGGCTGGGCTCCCCGGGGCGTGGCGGCCTCACAGGCCCCCCCCAGCGGCGTCCCCAAAGCCATGAGGGGCAGGAGTCACGCGGCAGAGGCCAGGGTGAGAGGGCCGTGCGCGGGGTCCCCAGCCCTGGGAGCTTCTGGAACAGGCACCACCACGAGACCGCGAACGGATCGGGGGGCCGGGGAAGGGCGGAAGCACGAGGGGGTGAACACAGGCGACCTTAGGGCAGGGACGCGACCCCGCAGGACACGGACACGGTGCACTGCGCCTCCAAAAAGGTTGAAGGAGGGCCGGAGGCCACACTGAGCCCCCACTGGGAGTGGAGGTCCCCGACACGGGCTTCTGATCTTCACTGGGCTTATTTCCCACCGTCAGGCTCGCAAACACCCCTTTGTTTGGGGAGGGGAGAGTGAGGCAGTTCAGGAGGAAGCCACGGGTGACCTGCACAGGCACCCCAGGGCCCTCCCCGTTTCCTGAGCCTCGGGCTTGCACACTCCCATCCGGGGGCCCCTCCTTCCCAGAGAGAGTGGGTGTCAGGGCTTCGGGGGGCCGCTGTGGTGAAGGACCAGGCCCCGGGTGGCTCGAACCACAGGATTTACACTCTCGACCTCGGGAGGCTCCGGGGACGACCCTCCCCACCTCCTGCAGCTCCAGGGGCTCTTGGTGGTCCTTGGGGTCTCTAGGCTGGGAGCATCACCTCCTCTCTCCACCTTGTGGCCACCAGGCCCCCTGTGTGTCTCCCGGTGTCCCTCTTCCTGGAGGGACCCCAGCCCCTGGGTGCAGGCCCCCCCCACTCCAGCAGGACCGCATCCTAATGAACATCATCAGCAAAGACCCCATCTCCAAGGATAGTCAAATGGCAGGGTTCCAGGTGGGCAAGAATTTGGGGAAGGGACACTGGTCAACCCAGTGTGGCAGATTCTTCTAGATGATTGTGCGGGGCTGCGGAAACATCTCCGTGTGTTCCCAGCAAGCGCACGTCACTGATTCGCTCACTACAGTCCCGGGGTCCAGCGTGAGGCCAGCAGACCCACACGTTATCACGGCACAAAGGAGGGGACGGGGCTCCAGCGGGGGTTGGGGGGGACGGCGGGTCAGGAAAGGCTTTGGAGAGGGGCTCCAGCTAGGCTACCATGGTGGGCTGAACTGTGTCCCCCCGCAAACTCTATGTTCAAGCCCTGCCCCCCTGAGACACCCCCCCCCCCGCCTTTGAACATGCCCTTTTTTTGGAAATAGGCCATTTGCAGAGGAGCCAGGGCTGGACTGGGCCCTGGGCCCTACATCCAGTGACCGGGTCTGCGCAGCAGAAAGGAGGGAGGTTGGGGTCCCTAAGCCCAGGGAGACCGGCGAGAGGCTGGAGCTGGACACTGAGTCAGAGCCAGAAACCCA
Source organism: Neogale vison (assembly GCF_020171115.1). Classification (NCBI taxonomy): domain Eukaryota; kingdom Metazoa; phylum Chordata; class Mammalia; order Carnivora; family Mustelidae; genus Neogale; species Neogale vison. The sequence continues at coordinate 222,946,668 of NC_058096.1, forward strand.
GCGCCGACCACAGAGGCAGCAAGTTCACAACGATACTCGGCGTGTTCGCTCCACGAGCACCGGTACCACGTCCAACCCATGACGTGGGGAAGACGGCCGATTTGGAGTCACGAAGCCTCTCAGTGGGGCCAGCTGAATGGTTTGGCTCAAAATGAAGAATTTCGAGATGGTGCTAGGAGAGCGTTGGACCACGCGCCAGCGAGCTCGGGCCCCAGGGGCGCGCAGGACCCCCGGGCACGGCCAGCCCCCCTCCCAGTCCCGGAGCTCCGGAGAGCGCCTGTCCAGGGCCTCGAACCCTCCTTGCATCCCCAACCAACTTCTCGAGAAATGCACAAAAGACACGATGCTCCCGATTCTACTGCACAAAACCTCCGCTCCAGAGAGAAAGAAATCCTGTGTCCCGTTCAAGCCAACGGACATTTCATTTATGAAATTAAGAGGCTAATCTTGAACTCGGGATCACGTCTTAGCGATGTCTGTGTGCATCTCCGAAAATGACCTCAGAGCCTCTTCTGGGCTTTGATGGTCGCCCCAAGAGCAGGTGGAAGGGGAAGGCACAGACGGACAGGGTTGAAAAACCGCCGTCGCTTTGCAAATAGCAACCGTATGTTTTCTTCTATGATTGCTTTATCCTGTCCCGGGATTTCCTCCTCCTCTTCTTTCAAATTTTTTTTATTGATTTTCAGTCATCTCTGCACCCAGCATGGGGCTCGAACTGCACGCCCCCGAGATCCACACGCTCTCCAACTGCGCCAGCCGGGTCCCCCCCACTTCTTCTTCTAAAGATACATTTTTTTAAAAATCCCAACAAGTGGAGACAGCCCCGCTCCCCTGTGACCTTGAGCAAGTCCCTCGAACCACTGGCGCTGGGTTTCAGGGTTGAAAGCGAGGCCAGAAGCGCCACATGAGACCTTCTGGGAGGTCCTTCGTCATCGCCAAGGGCTCAACGCACCTCGAAGACAGAAGCCTTCGCAGCAGTGACACTGCGTCCAAGTACCGGAACCGAGAACTGCAGGAGCCGTGAGGGCCCTGCAGCGGTTCTGGAACGTTCTTTCGTTTCCGTGATTTCCAGTTCCTTGCTCTGTAAACGGCAGCGAGGGACACAAGCGCACAGACGCAGTCCCCCCTGCCGGACCCCGGGCTGGGGTCTCTGGGAAGCGGACTGAGCCTTGTTCGGGAGCTTTCCCGGAGAGGACTCCTGGGATCAGAGCGTCACGGAGGGCCGGGAGGGGCCTCGCCCTGCCCCAGCGGGGCTGTGCAGCCCAACCAGCCTGTCCAAACGGTCTCTCGTTGAGTCCACGTCCATTAGGACCTGCTGTTGCCCCAGGCGGCCGGTGGATTGCCGTGACCTTGGGCAGGGCAGCCGTGACCCCTGGCGGCGCTGGCAGCCTGGCAATCCCCGCCAACATCCCCGGGAGCCAGCTCGTCCCTCCTCCATGGCCACCAGCCTCGCCCCTCTTTCCTCGGACTCTAACGTTCTTCCCCACGTACACCTTTGCCACCAACAGAGAAACCTCCGGAAACTCCCTGATGCAAAGGAGAGGAGGACGAGAGCCGCACGCAGCCTGCCCGCTGCACGCATCTTGTCCCCGAACTTTGTGTCCGTCCCAAATTAAGGGGTGAGTGACAACGCTAACCGGCGGTCAGGACCTGGGCCACGAAGCCTGACCCGCCGGCCTGCCCGCCCTCCCGCCCCCATGGGGTTCCAATCAGGGGTGCGGGAGGAAGCAGCAAGGGCTCCCAGGGCTCCGGGTGGGGCTCCCCCTGGGTGGCCACGGCGGCCCCAGCGCTCCCGGCAGCGCACGTGTGGTGGCTGCGCAGAGCCAGCTCGAAGCCCCCGGTGGAAAGAGCAACGTGCGAGGCCTCGCTGGCGGGCCTGCCCGAAAAATGTGGCCCTCTTTCTGGCCAGGATGCCTCCCTCTGGGAAGCACTCCAAGCCCACGGCTGAGAAGGACATTTTTCCTCTGGTCAGAACACAGTCTGTCCGCGCCCGGGAGCGGGACAGGCGGGCGAGGAGGAGCCTGGGCTAGCCAGCAGGTGTCGGGGTCTCAGTCCCCACCAGCACCCCCATCCCTCCTGTGCCCCTGGATCCCGCAGGGGGTCTCATCCCTGTGTCCTCCCTCTACTCTTCTGTGAGCAGAACAGGTCGTCCTGGATGAAGCCGCGTGCGGATCCTGGGGCAGGAAGTGGGCACACGCCCCCCTCTAGAGTGTCCCGGCCGGGCAGAAGGTGGGTTCCTACTCTAGGGGACACCCAGGAAAAGCCCTGTGTCTCCTGCCCCCTGGGTCAGCTTGTCTGCAACCCGGTCCCGAAGCCTCAGGAGACTCCGGGGAGGTCCCGAGTTTGCAAACACTCGTGGCCTCGCCATCCGGGCCAGCTGGAGGTGCGTCCGCAAGGGAGGGGCGCTCAGACTGAGACCATCTGGGCAGGAGCACGGGGTCAGAGCTCACGGTCGCCCACCTGCTGGAACAGGGAACACGGTTTCGGGGTGCACTGAAGCCAAACCCAACCCTCGGGTCACGGAACTGCTCCACCAGCAACACCTGCCCCCCCCGGAGCGCCCCCCCCATCCCCGCCAGCCCGACTGTCCGCCAGCCGGGTCCTGGCTGCCCCTGGAACGGAGGGAGAGGAAACGCCCCGCACGTCTGGTCTTTCCCGCCCGCACACCGGGAAGCCCGCTCTCCATGGGTTCTCTGAGGCGGTTTTCAGAACACACCCCCGGGGCAGGAGAGCAGCGGCGGACCCCGGCCCCGGGCTGTGGCACCCCGGTGTCCCCTTGACTGTTTCCGGAGGGGATCCCAAAGCATTCCGGCGACAGGCACCCGGGTGGGACTGGCAAGGCAGGCCCAGCAGCCTGGCGGAGAGAGCCGGCCAGCAGGGCACGGCGCCGCAGCTCGGGGTCCTCCTCGGTAGCACGAGCACAGTTGGGGGCCCCGAGGTCCTTGTGAAGCTACAGGATGGGCGTCAAGGACAGTCAGCGAGGGACACCGGCTGTCGGCCTCCAGATGCTGCGGGGCCCTGCACGGCACAGGCGACAGCCGTCTCTTCCGACGCCGGCCAGCATTTCCTGCTGCAGGCGGACGCGCGCTCGGGGTCCTGGCCTGGGCCTTCTCTCGGCAGGCAGTGGGCACACCGCCCTGCTTGGAGAGACGCGGGCTCCCAGAAGTGAGCTGCAGCGCGGGAAAATAAGCAATAAACGGAAAGACCGCACCGGCCATCGGGGCTGCCGAGGTTTAAGGCGACGCAAGGGGAATGGGCTCCCCGGGGGCGGGTCCCCGCAGGGTGGGGCTGCGGAGACTGAGGGGCGCGCCTCCACCACGGACCCTAGAGAGCGGCGGGGACTGGGGTCCAGGGGACCATGTCCCTGGGGGATGGTGTTGGGGGATGGGGACAGTGTCCCAGGAGGGCCAGTGTCTGGGGGGCAGTGTCTTGAGGGAGACCTGTAACCCCGGGGGGGTGATATCAGGGGAAGAGGAGCAGGTATGTGGGTGTGGTATAGCGTGTCCTGGGGGACACTGTGGGGTGCAGTGTCCCAGAAGAAGCCTTGTCTCAGGGTGGGGGGCATGGTGTCTTGGGGGGGTGGTTTCTGGGGGGCAGTGTCCCCAGGTGACCCTGTGTCCCAAGGAGTGGGGCAGTGTCTGGGGGACAGTGTCTGGGTGACAATGTCCCTGGGGGCTCCATGTTGCAGCGTGGGGGGACCATGTCCAGGGGCACTGTCCCTCGAGGGTGTGTGTCTGAGGTGAGGCGCAGGGGAGGCGTGGGGGGGGCGTGGCATTCGGGGCGTGGTGTCTGGGTGATGATGTCCCTGGGAGGACCCCGTGTCCCTGGGTGAGGGGGCGCTGTCCGGGGTGGGGGGAGTTCCCCGTGTCCGGAGTGGGGGGCGCTGTCCCGGGGATCCCCGTATCTGGAGTGGGGGGCGCTGTCCCGGGGGTCCCCGTGTCTGGAGTGGGGGGCGCTGTCCCGGGAGTCCCCGTGTCCGGGGTGAGGGGGCGCTGACCCGGGAGTCCCCGTGTCCGGGGCGAGGGGGCGCTGACCCGGGCGCCGGCCAGGCCTCAGGAGCCCGCTAGCGAGCGGAGCTGACGTCCCCTAGGCCGGCGCGGCCCGTCCCGCCTCAGGTCTGCGCGCCCGCGAGGCCCCGGGAGGAAGGGCCCTTTCTCCGAAGAGGCGCGGCTACCTGCCCCCCCCTGCCGGGCCGGGTCGGGCGGGTCCTGCGAGGGGTCCCGGCGGGCAAGCGACCACCCTCCCGGCTTCGTGCTCCTCGACGCTCCTCTCCTGCGAGGCTGCGCAGAAGGCGCCAAGGCCGGGGGGGGGGGGCGGGAGGGGCGGGGGGCGCGGGCCCCGAAGAGGCACGGGCTCTGATTGGCTGAACGTCTCACCACGAGGGCAGGATGCGCTTGTGCAGGCCTGGGGGCGGAGCTTCCCGCATGGGCACGCCCACCCCCACAGCTATAAAAGCCCGGCTTCTGGTTGGGCGCATCCCGGACCGACGCCTGCTCTCCGCACTGCGGGCTTGGGTGGTCTGAACACGTTGCAGCTCGTTTGCCACCGCTGATGAGTCCTTCCGTGACAAACTGTAACTTGTAGCCTAGCCACACACACCAATCCTTTACAGCTTTTTTAACTTATTCTTTCAGTGTCAGGATGACTTAACTCTTCAATGAGACGTATTATTACACGGGACATATTTATACCAAAAAGTTATTTGTTGTTTATCTAAAATTCAAATTTGGGATGCCTGGGTGGCTCAGCAGGTGAGACATGTCTGCCTTTGGCTCAGGTCATGATCCCAGGGTCCTGGGATGGAGCCCCGCATGGGCCTCCCTGCTCAGCGGGGAGCCTGCTTCCCCACGCCCCTCCCATCCCCCACCTGCCTCTCTGCCTACTTGTGATCTCTGTCTGTCAAATAAATAAATAAAATCTTTAAAAAAGTAAAAAACAAAACTAAGTTCAAATTTAACTGGGCATCTTACTTTTTTTTTTTTTTGGCATCTTACATTTTATCTATAACCCTATTCATAATATTTGCTCATCATTGTGACCATCTGATCAGTGTGGCCATGGACCCCAGACTGTGGACCCCAGGTCAGGCACGGGTCAGCTTTTGTCCCTGTCCATCCTTGCCAACCAAGATCTGACAAAAGTCGCTGCCTGCATGTTTTCCCCAAAGATAGCCACATCCTAATGCCCAGCACCTGTATATGTTTTCCAGACTTGGCAAATGGGATTAATTAATGATCTAATTAATATCCTGGATTGGGGGGGTATTGCTGGCAATGCCACCACAGGGTTCCTTATCAGAGAGAGGCAGGAGGGTCTGAGGCAGAGAGAAGAAGTGATGGGACGCTGGGAGCCCAGAGAAGGTCCACGTAATGCAGGACCATGAACCAAGGGATAGCAGGGCACCCTCGGATTCTTGCCTGGAGCCTCCAGAAGGATCGCAGGCTGGCGGAAACCGGGACCCCAAGACGACTGGTTTCTGACTTCTGACCTCCAGAACTGGAAGAGAAGAAATCTGTGTTGCTGTAAGCCTCTGTGTTTGCGGTGACTTACTACAGCAGCCGTAGGAAATTCACTCGATGCCCAACAAATACTTGCTGAATGAGCAAAAGAATGCCGGAAAGCATGCAGAAGGCAGCTGTGGAATATGCTATGGGTCAGAGCCAGGAGAGTCAGGAGACCACACTGGCCTCCGTGTGTCACCAGGCATGAGACCCTTGGCCATGAAATCATGCCAGAGCCTTGGTTTCCCTGTCTGTAGCATGGGGTCCCTCCTGCCAGCATCAAGGACCGTGAGGAGTCAGGAGATGGCTGGAGAGTGGTCTTAAAGTATGGAGTTAGCTAGAACCCAAAACTTCCCTCTCGCCTCCAGCCAGGCTCTGGAGCCACCTGCTGCATCTCCTGCCAGGATCGTGTTCTAGAATTCCATCTCCATTATTACTCCATTTTCCTGGGGGTGGCAGCTGAGGTGCAGAGGGGGGAGGTCATCATCCCAAGGTCGCCCAGCTCTTAAGGAGTGAAGTGTGGACGGAGATGAAAACATCAGGGAGTAGCCTAAGATGTGGTCCACCCTGCGTCGTCTCTGTGCCTCAGTTTACCCTCACCAAGCAGATCTTCCTCTGCGGGACGCAGAGCCCCCAGGCGGGGCAGACCCGTCACACACTGAAAGGAGGTGAAAGGTCAGAGACTGGGGAGCCCCGCCCTGCCCTGGAGATGGAATTCAGCGGAGGCCTGTCATGGATTCCTGGAGGCCAGAATGTCCGGCTCACCTGGAACGTGGGGAACGCCCTTGACAGCTCCCCCTCCCTCCGCAGCCAGGAAACATGGGGGGAGGGGGGTCTCCCCGCCCCAAGTCTGCCCCAAGGAGATGCCCTTCTGGGGGCCGGGGGCTGTGTGTCCTTGTGTGCCCTTTACAGTTGACGCAGGCCTTGGGTCAGTAGGGAGGAGGAGGAGGAGGGCCCCAGGGAGGAGGCGGGCGGCCAGTCTGGGTGGAGGAATCCCCAAACCGGCTAAAAATAGCCAGGGAAATTATTCCAACACCTTCTCAAAATAGAAAGCAGCCTCCCAGCCCAACAAAAGGCAGGGGCAACTGGGGGATGGGGGTTGTGTTGAGGAAAGGCGGCCTCGGGCAACCCTTCCCCCACCCCCAAGGCTATCTATCCCCGGCCAGGCTCTTTCTCCCCCGCCGCCCTCCCCAGCGCCGGCTGTGCCCCGGGGTCTGGAAGGTGGGGACGCCCAGGAGGGGTGGGGACCCTGCAAAGGGGATCCTCCCATCCCCAAGCCCCCACTCCCGTCCTGGCCCAGTGGCCGCTGACCCGGGAACTGGGAGGGCCCGCCACTCTGGCTAAAAATAGCCCTCCTCTCCGCCCAAGCTATTTTTAGTCCATTGGCCCCGGCCTCAGCACAAAGGCAGCCACCGGTGGGCACACCCCGCCGGGCAGCCGGGGGGCGAGGTGGGGGGGAGCCCTGGCCCGGACGTGGGCACCGCCTCTGGCCACCGCAGCGGCCAGAGCTGGGGAGAGACCAGCAGTGTGGACAGGTCTGGCCCGAGCGGCCGACCGGCCGGGTGGCGCCGGGGCGCCCGCAGGCCCTCCGCGAGCCCTCTCGCTGCAGGAGAGCCAGGCCGCCGCGCCCCTGCGGGTCCGGAGCCCCGAAGGCGCTGGGCCCTCCCTCTGGAGGGGGGCGGGGGCTCTCGGGTCCCTGAGGGGGCACTGCGACAGCGGCCGCGCTGAGCGCCTGACGGAAGCGGCACGGGCGACCGCCCGCGGGCCTCAGTGTCCGCATCTGCGAAACGGGGGCCGCGAGCGCGCGCGGGGCCCGGACTCCCTTGCCCCCCGCGCCCTCTCCCGCCCGCGCCGCTCCAGAAGCGCAGGCGCTGATGTCATCCCCGGCCAGTCCGGCCTCCCGGCGCCGCGGCCGTCACGGGCGTTCCTGCGCCAGGGAATCCCGGCCCCCGCGCGGAGCCCCCGTGGAAACCCGTGACGCCAGCGCCGCCGCCGCAGCTCTTCCGGCGGCGCCCGGGCAGGGGCGGGGCGGGGCGGGGCGTGCTCGGGCGCGGGGCCCACCCCCACGCGGCCCGGGACGCGCGCGCGCGCACACGCTCCACCGGCGCGCGGGGCCCGGCCGCCCGCAGGGACGGCGGCTCCCCGCGGGGCACGATCGCGCGTGGAAGGCGCGGCGGGCGAGCGCGCACCGCCCCGGCGGGAGGGGGTGGGAAGCCAGGCCACACTGCAGGGCCAGCGTGCGACGCCAGGGTGGAGGAAAGGAGCGGGGCGCGCGCCCTGGACACACGCGCGCGCGCACACACACGGTGCTGGGGGCGCACACACACACAGACACACACGGTGCCGGGGGCCCTGGCCTGTGGGCGTGGGGCCGCAGCGATGACTCCGAGCCCGTTCCCTGTCTCCCCGCCAGTCTGGGAGCTAATTACTGTGAGGACGAGACGGGCTGGCTGGAAAGATGAACAAATCCCAGTGTGTCTGCAGCACGTCTGGGTCTGCGGGCCCCACCAGCGTCTGCTCCCGGGTGCGGGGCGTGGCGGGCGTGCGGCCCTGCGTGCGTGGGGGAGCCCTGGGCGTCTGCGCGGCCCCGCAGGGCCTGTGCAGGGTGGTGGGTGCGGCGCCCCTGCTGTCTGCAGGGGGGGAGCGGTGAGACAGATCAGTGGGAGCGTCTACTCTGCTTATGCATAAAGTGCATCTAATCATAGTGCTCACTCCGAGATTATGAGGAGTCCGTGAGTCCATGGACTGAGGTGTGTGCTCATCACAGGGCCCAGGAGCCCCCAACCCCCACCCCGGTACCCGGGATAAGCGAAAACTTAGGCCCACACCACAGCCCGGGGTGAGCGTTCCTGGAGGCTTCATCCCTAATTACCTGAGAACTACCCCGCCGGCCATGCCCAGCGGAAGGGTAGACCGAGGGCCGCCGCCCCCACCATGGAGCAGGAGTGGGCAGTACACAGGGACTGACCCTGACAAGCCTAAAGGGAGGGAGGGGACCAGACATCGAAGGCCGCCGGAGTGTGAGTGCACGTGCCTGAGCCGTCCAGGGTGGGCACAGCCACCGACAGGACCGGAGCTGGTGGGTTAGGATTAAGGGAGGGGGTGGGGAGTGACCGCGGATGGAAACAAAGCTTCTTTTGGAGGAGATACAAATATTTTGTAATCAGATAGAGGGGATGCCTGCGCAACTCCGTGAAAACACTAAAAACGCTAGAATTACACTCTTCAAACGAGTGAATTTTGTAGTATGTGGATTGCAGCTTTTTTTTTTTTTTTTTTTAAGGAACAAACTGTTTACATATGCAACCCCGGAGGCAACCCTGTGGAAGCCCATCGCGCAGTATAAGGACCAGCCTGGGGAAGTTGCAGTTGGGGTGATCCTGTCTTTATGACTTTCTGGAAAGGCAGAACTGGGAGCACAGAGCAGCCCCCTGGGGGCAGGGGCTGGTGCAGGGGAGAGCCGGCTGACCAGGGGCAGCAGGCGGCTTCTGGGCCCCGCGCCTACTGTAAATCTTGACGGCATGAGGACTCACAATCGCGTCTGTTTGTTGGGACTGACGGGATTGTACACCTAAAAGGTATGACTGTACTACTTGTGAACGATGCCTCAGTGAACCCAGCGTTCAAAACACACATGTGAGGTGTTTAGAAAAAACACTCGGCGTGTAGTAGACACAACAGACCACGGCTTGTTACTACAGTTGCGGGGACCGGGCCTGCAGGCGCAGCCCAGAGCCTGTGCCACTGACGGGGCCTGGATCTGCAGCTTGGAGGCTGGGACACCTAGAGGGCCCGGCGGTACCTCTGCAACACACACACGCAGAGACCATCCAAAAGCATGCACATGGGTATGCATGAATGTGTGTGAGCACACCCAAGCACACGTGTGTACATGCATACAAAACACACATGCATAGAAACACTCGCGTGCCCGTGCACATACGACGTTCACACATGCGCACACACTTACACGTGTGCGTGCAAACACACATGCATGTGTACACCTACACAACCCCATGTCCATGCACACAGACACAAATACCCACATACAGCTATGCACACCGACACACACGCACATACACCCCGATACACCCAGAAATATGTGCAGGGGCACACACTAAACACACGTGGGCTCACGCCTACACACATTCACTCACACTCTCGCAGGCAGGGCAGGGGCCCCAGGCGCCCCATCTGAAGGCTGGGAAGAGGGCATCTGCGCCGGGAAGGAGCCAACTCATGTCTGCCCGTCCCAGATTGGGTCTCTCTGAACTGCGTGTGGGTGTTTCGGGGCCTCCCTCCTCTCTGTCTCCAGGACACAGACAGCCCCCCCCACAAGCCTCCTCCTCCCTGTGCAGTCCCCCACCTTCCTGTCCCCACCCCAGCAAGCAACCGTGGGAATCTCCTGGTTTTGGCTGCAAAAGGATGAGAAGAAAAGGGCCCCCCCACCCCCAGACCAAGCATCTGCTTCTCATAGTCTGCCCCTCCCCTCCCCCACTCCACAGTACCGCCCTCCCGTCTCCCAGCCTCAGTTTCCCGGGATGTGAAATGAAAAGATCGTTTCTGGGAATATCCAGGAGCCCCTCGGCAAGTCCCCCAGCCTGCACGGCTCTGGCCCTGCCAACTCAGGCTGCATGTTTTCTGGAACCTTCTGCAGGCAACACCCTAAGCCCTTAGGAGAACCTCAGATGGTGGGAACTGCAGGCCCCGGGACCACCTAATAACACAGGTGTTTGGAGAGTGGGGCACGAGGCTCACCGTGGCCTGAGGAATCCCTTGAAACTGAGGGGTGAACGCCCGGTGGCCTGGGGAGGGGAGGTCAGGAGCCTGAGGTAGCTGGATGGACAGTGCAGACAGACAGTAGGGAGGCTCAAAACGGCGTGCATACCCGCGAGGCCTGCGCGTGTCCGCCTGGCTCTGGTTTCTGCGGTGAATGAATGGAAGCGGACTCCACTGTTTCCTGATCAACGGGCATGGCCATGGCAGGCAAGTGTGAGCTGAACTCATCCCCACTGCGGGTCTGGAATGTCTAACATCTTTTTGTTGCTCCTGGATGTACAGGTCCCCAGTGCATCTAGATGCTCCGTACATAGTTGCAAAGTGACGCTTCCCTTCATCTGGTGGCTCACTCTGCAAATATCCACCGAGCGCCAGCCAGCTGGCACGTGTGACAAGGGAGCCCTGAGTGAATCAGAAAAGTATCTCAGTCCTGTGGAGCCCAAGGGTGAAAACGGATCCCCAGAGCCATTGCTGCGTTCTGTGGCTCCCGTGTGACCTACGAGTGCAGGCTGGTGTGCGTGCACAACCACGCGCCTTTGTATACGGGGTGCAAAGTTAGCACAGGCCTGGCCCACGCACGCAGGAGTGTGTGCACAGGCGCGCATGCGCAGTCCGGGGCCTGGCTCCTCCTTGGCATTGCCTGCCCGCCCCGCCCATCTGCCGAGAGTGCCCGGGGCCAGGTGGGGCCGGGCGCGCCGGAAACCTCTCCCAGCTGCTGTGCCCAGTTTCAGGGAAGCCACCCGCTGGCAGCCTGCCACAGAGCCCGCCTGCCCTTGCACCTGCCCCCTAGGCTTCCAGGAAGGTCCCAGGAGGCCCTGCCTCCAACCCTGCATGACTGAGTCCTCCCCGCAGACCCACACAGTGCAGGGGGGTGTCCAACCCACTTCCTCCCACAGGGTCAGAGCCCCTGGCAGTCAGAGCCAGAAGAGATTCAAACAGCAGAGTCTGTGCAGATGGGGTGAACTGAAGCATATACCCCAAGGACGCCTGGAGAAGGTCTCAGCTCTCGGTGGGCGCCCCGAATGCTGCTCGCCCTAAATCCACTGGTGTGAGCGGTCTGCACAGGGAGCATTTGAACTTGGAACAGGTTGCACGCTTGTGATGATCACACAGGGTGCACCCGAACACAGGTGTGCATGCATTAGGATTTTGTACTCACATGTGGGTACCTGCACAGATGAGAGTATTTGAAAACTGGGGACTTCTTCACAAATGGGTATCCGCGAGCGTGTCTGTGCCTGCGCACAGCTGGTTCCTGCACACACCCTGGTGCCACGCACAGTAGGTATTTGCACGCATGAAGACATCCTCTCGCTGTGGGTATTTGTATGCAGACGGGGGTCTGCACACATGGGAATTTTCACGCAGGAGAGGGACTGCACACGGTGGGTCTTGCACACAGTAGGTCCTGCACGGGTGGAAGTCTGCGCGTGCGCGCTGGCACGTAGGTGCGAGTCCGCACACGGTGGGCTGTTCAGACAGTGTTCTGCACACCGTAGGCGCCCCCACCCCGCCCCGGTCAGGGGACTGCACACAGTAGGCCTTGCTGCTGGAGGGTCGGTGGCGGTGCGGCCCGTGCTGCTGAGCACGCACCCGGTCCCTGCGCCGCCACGGCCCGGCTGCCCACTCCCGCGCCCGGCCCGGCAGGTCAGGCGGCTCCAGCGGGGCGTGGGGCGGCCAGCGGGGCAGGGAGGCTATTCCGGGCGCTGGCGCGGTGCCCGGGCCCTGCGCGCCAGGCCGCCCGGGGAAGGCGCCGCTCACAAAAGGAGGGTCTGTGCAGACGCCCCGCCCTCGGCCCGGCCGCCCGCCGCCAGGGACTGGGGGAGGGAGACGCCGCCGGGACGGCCGCCGGCGCAGACCCCCCCACCCCCCACCCCCGGGGCGGCCGCAGACACCGCGCCTGGCGGGCACCAGCGGGAGGCTGGCACCGCCGGGCGCGGGAGGGGGTCGGCGGCAAGCGCGGGGGCTCCCGTGCGCACCAGCAGCGCTCCCAGGGCGCGCACGAAGGGGGCTCTGGAGAGGGTCGGGGCCCCTGACGTGGGGAAACTAGAGGGACAGGCCCCTGCACTTCGCCCACTCGGGGATTTCTCTGGCTCTCGCACACCCGCCTCTGTCTCCAATTATCCAGTTTTAAGTACCGAGGAAGCCGGGACTCCTGCCTGCTGGGTCGGGAGGGGCGTCTGGGGCCAGGGTCAGCGCCCCTCTCCACCCCCAGAGTGTCTGGCGGGAGGGTGGGGTGGAGGGAAGGCGTGGTCAGGGTTCTCAAGGCCGAGCTTTTTACAAAGCGCTTCTGCGCATTAAATGGTTTCACCTCGCCACGTGGGAGGGCGGTTAGACTTTCCCTTTTATGGATGGGGAAACTGAGTCACGCTCAATGCGCGCCCCGCGGGTAGACGGGAAGCCGCCGAGAGCCCACTGGAGTCCAAAGCTGTGCGGCTGCCCCCTCCTCCTTCCCCCTCGCAGCGGCCCGAGGGGAATTTATGGCGCGCCTGCTGTGTACGCCGCGGCGCACGTCCCCCCACGCGTGCACGCAGGCTCCCGCTCCGACAGTGTGTGCTCACGCACCGGGGGAGAGCAGCCCCGTGTGCACGAGGGTCTTCTGCTGGGCCTGCGGCGCCCCCAGACACCCCTCATCCCACCCCACCCCAGCCCCAGAGCCTGGGAAACTCCGGCGCCTGGGAGGAGGGGGTAGGGTGGGAAAGAGGAGGCAGGAACAATGCAGGGAAGGGGCAGGGAGGGGCTTCTCCAGATGGAGCTTCTGTGTGTCTGTAAGTGTGTCGGCCGCAGGTCCTTGGGGGAGGGGGTGGCACCGGCGCTGTGCATCAAGCTGGTGGTTCCGGGTCTCCCGAGGCCACCGCCAGGAATCGTGGGTCCCTGGCACACTTGACCTTCACCAGTCGGGACTGGCGGCACTCAGGTCTCTCCAGGCCTGTCATTCCCAGATTGTCCCCTTCCAACAGATAAAGCCATGCCGTTGGATCGCCTCCGCACCCTCCAGCGTGCCCAGTCTCGAGTTTGGCGCACCGGGACCTTGAAAAATCTAGGAGAAAGGCCACGCCTCTTGCCTGGGCTTCTGGGTCAGGAGAGAACCTTTGGGAAGGATGAGGCACCAGGCAGGATGCCCCGGGCAGGTGGGGACTGTGGGGCTGGTAAATGCAGGCAGTGGTTCCAGAGGGAAGGGAAAAGGTAAAGGCAGGGAGGGACAGGCCAGAGTCCTGCCCTGACCCCTGGGAGGAAAGAGGGAAATATTTCAGAAGCCAGGAAGGCCCTGGCTTCCTTCTGGTGCTTTCCTAGAAGAGGGGTATCATCTCGGCAAGAACACGCCCCCGGCCCTCCCCGAGACGTCTTACCTACTGGTGGAAGGAGCCAGAGGGAAGCTGAGCCCATGAAATGCGGGGCACCTTGCTGGGGGAGAACCGCTGTGCAGGGAGGCTACCTGAGTGCCCGTGAGCTCCCCAGCGGTCACCTGGGGTGACTCTCAGCCTTGCCGTGGGGGAGGCAGGAGGGACCCTAGGACGCGTTTGGAGTCTGTGAAAAGAACTCCCCTCCGCTCCCTGCTCTGCTGTGAAGAGAGCCAGCTAAAGAGGGGTGTGTGCCGGCATGTGTGCCCGTGTACACACATCTGTGAACGGGAGACCCGGGTCGCAAGGGTCTGCGAGTGACTGGGAGGACATCATGGGTATTTCTGTGCAGGGGGCCGGGGTCACGGGGTGAACTGTTGAAGCCCTGACCCCTGGCACCCGGCGATGGGATCGTATCTGCAGGCAGGTTGTTTGCAGACGGTGGAGGGGCTTCTGAAGGCGGGTCTGACCCCGTACATCTGGCGTCCTCCAAGAAGGTGTCCCTGGGACACGGAGCTGCACATACATGGAGGCGGCCACAAGGACGGGGGCGGAGGGGGGACACACCCAAATCCCAGGCACACCTGAGGCCACCAGAAGCAAGAGGCCTGGAAAGATCCTTCCTCAGAGCCGCAGAAGGATGCCGTCAGCTCACATCTGCGGCGTCCAGAAGCAGAAGCCAGGCCGTTTCTGCTGTGGAGCCCCCATGCCCACCCCCGACCCACTTCCAGCAGCCCCGGCACACTCCTGCAGTGGGCTAGCCTGAGGTCAAGAACAAGGCATGTGTGTGTGTGTGTGTGTGTGTGTGTGTGTGTGTGTGTCCACGCCCATCTGCCCGTCTGAGGATCTCAGTGTGTGCTGTTTGCGTGTGCAAGCACACACGCGTGCGTCTGCATGCACCTGCGGCCATCCGGGGCCACAGCGGAGCACAGACAGTCCCCTGGCCGCCAGCCACATCAGCTGCCTCCCCCAGAGCTCACCCCCTGAGCCCCCTTCTCAGCCCGAGGCAGAGCCATGTGGCAGAATCAGCAGCTCCTGCAGCTGGGGGGGGCGTCTGGGTCTAATGGCAAAACCCCAGATGGTCAGGAGTTCCGGGCGCCCACGACTCACAGGACAGACACCTCGTTCATGTAGAAAGACTCCCATAAACAGTGGCCTACGACTCAGACTCACTCACGTAACAATAGCTGCCTCTTCTGGAAGGCTCCCTGCCGTTCTAAATGCCCCACATACTTCGCTAGCTAATGCTCACAACAGCCCCAGAGGTGGGCACTGCTATTAGTGTCCCCATTGCGCAGATAAGGAGACTGAGCCTGCAGGGATGAAGCAAGCTGCCCCGGGCACACAGCCGGCCGCCCCCACAGGGCCCGCTTCCAGCTTCCCTGCCACGGGCGGTGTCCCTGGTTCCGGCCAGGACCTAGCACCTGGCAGGCCGGCGTGTGTCCCTCAGGAACAACAAAACAGTCTGTCCCAGAGAAGGAGGTCACCATCAGTGGGTCAATCTCGGCACATAACTCAGGAGTCTTTGTGCCGAGGATTTCCGAAGTGCCAGGATCCCAAGCAGGGTGAAATGTGTCCTTACCCACAGGCGGGTGCTGGGAAGTCGGAGGGCTGAGTTGGAGACGGGAGACAGGCTCTCGGGGGTCCTGTGTGGCGAGATTCCCCAAAGATGGGGCATGCGACACGGAAGCAGACAAGGCTGACTCAGCGTCCGCTGGGGGAGGGGTCGCAGGAAGGGCTCAGGACAGAGCGGTCCGGTCTGCGCGTGCACGAGGCAGAGCTTGGAGGACAGGTGGCGAGCAGGGCCTGGGCGGGAGGCGTAGTGCCAAGCCCCAGCGGGTGCTTGATGACGTCAGCACCGTCCTGTGTCCTTGTCTACACAGAAGGGTGCACACGTGGGACAACAGACGTGGGGCAAGCGACCCGAGTTTGATGGTGACACACACACCACGGATGAACCCCCAAATATGCAAGGATCACGCACCGTCGGGAGTGCGGCCCCGTTTCTGTGGGACGTGCCAAACCACGCAAAGCCACAGAGAAACACAGTGGCTTCATGGGTGCCAGGAGCTGGGGGGAGGGGCTGGGGAGGGACCACGCATAAGGACAGAGCTGCTTCTGGAGTGATGGAATGTTCTGGAACTGGACAGGGGTGATAACCGCCGAAATCCATGTAGTGTGCTAAAAAAAACACTAAATCACACTGTAAGGGGGGTACATTTTATGGTCTGTAAACTATATCTCAATTACATTCAAATAAAAATATAAACAGATATAAAAGCCTAGCTCGGCATCACACAGGCCTTGGCTTGGTCCCTGATCAGACCATCACCCAGCCGTGTGACCCCAGCTCTCCAACCCCAGCTGTGTGACCGCGGGCAAGTGGCTGCATGTCTCTGAGCCCTTGTGCTCCCTTCCTGTGAAAAGCAGATGAAGATAGGAGCTACCGGGCAGAGCTGCTTTGAGGAGATAACAGGGCAGAAGCTGGCCTGGCCGTGTCAGCTGTTCTAACACTGAGCTCAACCTTGCTGCCGGCTCTGGCCCTGTTCCTCGTAGGCCCCTGCTCGTCCGCAAGTCCAGGGCTATGTTACGTGTTTCAGGACATGCCCCCCAGGCCAGCCCCCTTCTCCGGGCACGGAGGATGCAGGTACTGGCTTGACTCCTACAAACTGTTAAGGCCCCAGGGCCAGAGATGACATCTGTGTTTACACAGCTATCAACATGCATGTAACCCGGGCCCGGGTCCACTGGGCGGGTGTGCGAACACACGCAAACTGTCTTGTGGACGTGGGGCTCAGAGAAGCTAAGCGACTTGCCTAAGGGGGTGGCGTGAAGCCGGACCTGCAGCCTCAGGCCCGGGAGCGCCTGGGTGGGGGCCCAGCGGGTGACAGCGTGTCTGGGCTCTGGGGTCTGGGGAGCTGGGTGCACGCGTAGCCGCATGGGGGGGTGCGTGTGTGCGTGTCTCAGGGCCACGGGTGTAGGCATGGACAGAGGTGAGTGCGGGCACCCCGAGGTGAACCTGCACCCCATCCCCTGGGTCCACATGCACCTTCCTGCTGATGTCGTGGCACCTCTCGTCTCCCCGGCCCCCAGCGGTGGGAGCCCAGGGGTCACCGGCAGAGGTGACCTGGGCAGCTTCTCTTTGGTGTGAATTGTGCAGGAGAGGTGTCCTGGGGACAGTGCCATCCATGTCCTCACCCTCAGCCCGCGTTTTCCCCACGGGCTGACTAGCTTGTCAGTGACAACTGAAGACGGTGGCCAGTCTGTGGCTCCCCCTCGCTGGGCCTCGTCTCTTCTGGAACCCGGACTCTGTCCTGCTAAAGCACCACCAGCACCAGGGGCAGGAGCGGGCCAACCGCTGCCTCCACCCTGCGCTTGCACAGGGCAGTGCCCAGAGAGCTGGGGTCTGAATCCCAGGCCTTGGGTTCCTCTCTCTCTCCCCTTCCTGGGAGGTCACACCCCTCCTAGCCTTCATTCCTCACCTGCAAAGGAAAGGAACCAAATATCTGAAGCTGAAGTCAAACCCAGAGTGGGAAAAGGAGAGGCACTCGAGCCTGAGACAGAAGCAAATATCGGCCATTCCATGCCTACCGCGATCCCCAATTCCGTTCACAAGCAAAACTGTCCTGCCCCTTCCTTGCATTGAGTTCCGAAAATATTGCTTAAAAATCGTCTTCAGTTTGCTGAGTTCGGAGCACCCGCTTTCTCAGATTCTGCGTGCAAGCCTCGCCTCCTCTCAGCTCTGGTAACTCACAGGGTGGAGTACGGAGATGATTCTAGAAAGGCACGGGGCGGAGGAATAGTGCTGGGACAGCAGCGATCATGGCCAATCCTTCTGTGTTCCACGTGGGAAGACCTAATCTAAAAAATACTAACCTTGTCAACAGTCTAGGAGGTAGACAGCATTCTTACCCCAATTTTCGGGCAGTGGGACGGAGGCACAGAGAAGTTAGGGGACCAGCCCAACGTTACACGGCTGGGGTGCCCCCCATGCCTTGTGTGTCCTTGGGGCTCAGGAGCCGGGGTCTTCCCCTACTGGACAGAGGACCTACAGACATCACAAGCCCCTCTGGAAGGTCAGAATCAAGATAAGGACAGAGCCTCCCCCCACACACACACACAGAGCAGAGCCACTACGTTGGGGGTAAGCCTGCCCCCAGAGGAGCCAAGGCAACACCAAAAGCTAACCCTTGTCCTGGCTCCTCCTTTCCCATTAAGCCCCTCCCCCTGGGGTGGGGTGGTCCCTTCAGCCTCTGCCATCCTCCCCAGGTTCCCTCCCCCCTGGGCTCTGTCTCAAGGATTCAAGCTCCCCATCTCCCCTCACCCCACCTCGGAGTCCCCCACCTCCCTCCTCACCTCCCCCTTTCCCACCCCTGGGGCTCCTTCCTCCTCCCTCTCCTCCCCACCCCGTACAGGGGTCCTTTCTGAGACCCCAATCCGCCCCCCCCCCGTTCCTCCACACCTTGCACCCCCCAACACCCCAAACCCTCTCCTCTTCAAACTACCCCCTCCACCCCTGAGGGCTCTGGCCCCTGCCTCTACTAAGCATCTCCCTCCCCCTGACCTCTAGGGGATCCCTTCCGTTGCTCCCCACGCGGGTCCCCACTGAGGGCTCCATCTCGGGGTTTCCTTCCCCCTTCGGGGATCCCGTCTCCCCACTTCGTCTCTCCCCTTACTCGCACCCCCCAGGAGGAATCCCCCCCCTTCTCCTCTCCCTCTGGGACTTCCCCCTCCACCTCTCCCACCCCCCCATCCTCCCCGGCGGGGCTCTCCCTAGCCCCGTGACTCCCCGGGGACCGCCGGGGTTTTCCTCCCGCGCCCACGTAGGGCTCCGTGGAAAGGTTGCGGCCTGCGGCGCAGCCCGCCCCGTCCCCCTCCTAGCAGGGCGCAGGGACACGCTGCCGCCCAGACGCCGCAAGCCCACCCCGCAGGCCTGGGGCGGGAAGACTGAGGCGAGGTGGGGCGGGCAGGCGCGAGCCCCGGCGCCCAGCCCCGGGGGTAGGGGAGTCACCGTGCCTGCAGCTTCGGGAGAACCGGGAGGTGGCGGGTCCTGGCCCTGGCCGGACGGTTTCGGTTTAGAGGCAAAGCAGAGCCCGGGGCCAAGCCCAGCTGGGCTGGGAGCATGACTTCCGCGGGTTTTTTGCTTGTTGATCTTAGTTTGGGGAAAGAAAAACTTTTTTTCCTGTAGTGCAGTGAGGAAGCCTGTCCCGGGAGGGGGAACGCATGGGTGCGGTGGAAGGCCCCTCCCTGGGGGTTGTCCGGAGGAGCTCTCCCTGCAAGCCCAGCCCTGCCAAGGCCGCTGGGAGCCCGGAGCCCTGTCCAGGTGCCCTCCTGACCTCTCCGGACCTGGGGCTGGTGCGGCTGGGAGGCGGGGGGCTGCAGCCTGCTTCCCAGGGTGCGTCTCTCTAGGCCCGGAGCTCGGGGCTGGCTCCAGCACGGCCCGAAACAGCTGCAGCACAGCAGCCAGGTTTCGTAATAAACCGGTCTTTTAATTGCTATGGGGCAGGAGCAGGGAGGATTAAAAAAAAAAAAAAAAAAAGAGGCCAAGGTTTGTTGGCGAGGTTGGCGCCAGCTGCAGAGAGAAGAGGTACTGTTTCTGCAGGGGAGCCCGGCCGCTCGCCGCGACTTAGGTAACACTTCCTGGTGAGCCTGCGGAGGAGGCTTGGGGGGCAGTGCTGCTGGGGCGCAAGGGGGGGCGCAGAGGTCCTGGTCTCAGAGGTGGCAAAAACACAAGAACCCAGAAGCTTTAGAAGTTTATTACAAGGTCATTGTAGAAGTAAAAATATATGTATCTGTAAGCTTTCGAGCTCTCTCAGTGGTTCAAGTAACAAGTGCAAGTAACAAAATAGATGGTCCTTGACGTTTGCAAACTGGGAGTTCATGGGTACAGAGCAAGGTCAGCCCCAGCTCCCAAGTCCCGGAGTCTCGTCCTGGCAAGGGCGCAGACCCTCGCGCCCACGAGTCCCATGCAGATGGCAGCGCCGGTCTCAAGAAGGGTGGGGACGCCGTGGGTCTCACTCCACCCGAGTGTGGAGTCCGGGCCCTCCACTGTGGGGGCAGCCGCGGCTCCCCCACTCCAACTGCTCTGTCGCAGAGCCTGAGCTCCAGCTTCCCCTCTCCTGCTGGCCCGGGTCCCCCTCTTCTCCTCTCACGGGGGCCCCAGCAGGTGCTGCTCCCGGCTCCCCGCCCTGGGGGCGGCTGCGCGCTCCCCTCTTCTCCGATGATTCTGCCCCCACGGTCTCACACGTTGGGTTGTTTTGGGGGGTTGTTCTGGGGGGGAGGGATCAAATATTTATTTTATTTTTATTTTTGGTAGGAACCCAGCAGGTTCCGATGCTGGGAAGGGTCTCAGCGCTCCTGGAGGGAGATGTAGGGAACCCACTGGTTGTTCCCTCGGCTCTCTTCACAGTAACTGGCGACCTCCACCAGGCCGTGGCTTTTCCAGGCATCTGTGTGAGGGTTCTGCGGCGGGGGGAAAGAAGGGGTTCAGTGGGAGCCCCAGGAGTGGGCAGGGAGCCTCCCTCTCCCAGGGCCCCTCTGGGGAAAACAGGCCAGCTCAAAATAGCTCCCCATGGAAGGAGGGCCAGCCGGGGCTGCCCACGGGACGTTCCTAGCGTGGCTGAGGGCTGAGCTGGGGCGAGGCTGGCGGCTCAACTTTGTTGACAAACAGACCCCAGGTGCCCGGGCAGGGTGGGGCACGTCCCAGGCCCAACTCACCGTGACCAGGAGGCAGTGCAGGTCTCGGGGCTCGGCGGTGCCCTGGGCCTCCGCTGGCTCGCCCAACAGCTGGGCCAGACGCTGCATGCCTGACACCCGGACAATGTTAATGTCGTTGTCACAGCAAAAGGACTGGATGAGCGTGAAGTGGATCTGCAGGGCGATGTCATCCTCCTCCTCCTCATCAATGGCCAGAAGGCACAGGACCACACTGTCAGGGTCCCTAAGGGGGCCAGAGGAAGGAGATGGGTCAGCTGGGGGCTGAGGAAAGGCCACTGAGGGCAAGGGAGTTTCGAAAAGCAAAGAGAAACCGAAGGCGCGGAAGGGATCGCATGTGCATGCAGCGGGGAGGCGAGGTGGGGAGACGCACGTTTTGAGATATCTGGGGAGAAGCGCTGGAGCAAATATGGTGGTGGGCACTTGCAAACGCCGCAGTCAGGATCCTGCAACCCACCTCCCAAAGCAAGCACAGAGGCCCTCGCTCCACAGCGGGACGCGTGGGGGGAAATCCTAGCCCTGCGCGAGAGAGGGGTGCAGCAGGGGGGTGCAGAGCGGAGGGGGTCCCCACCCGCGCCCAGTCCGGGGACGGTGTGTGACTCACACATTCATCAACTTGGCTGACTCGTACACCCCCACGGTGAGGCGGTCCTGGCACTGCGCGGCCACCAGCAGCTCCTCCACCGCGGCGCTCACGGTCTGCATCCTGGGGTCAGGAGAGAAGGAGGGTCAGCGCTCCGCCGGGCCGGCCACCGATCGATCGGGACCCCGCCCGGCCCGGCTGACCTCAGGGGGCCACAGCCCGGGCTACTTACTTCTGCGCCGCGTTGTCGCACGCCACGAGCTCTTCCAACGTCATGTTGCAGTTATAATCCACAGTGGAAAGCAGCCCAGACAGTCCCAAGCGAGAAAACGCAAAATCCGAGGCCGCAAAGCCCAAAACCTTCCCACGGAGCCCGAGCGCTCGTTCAAGACCTTCGGAAGACAGCGAAATCCTCCCCCAAAGAAGGGGGCGGAAAAGGCAAAATCCTCAGCAAGAGTAATCCGCACCGCTGCGAGGACACGGATCGCGTCCGCGGCTTCGGCGATCTGAGCCCGCGGCCGCGGGCGCGGACTTTTATAGACTCGCGGCCAGAGGCGTGGCCTAAGCGGGGCTTCCGCCCCTCCTATTGGCGCGCCAACAAAGGCGAGAGAAAGGCCCGCAGCGGTTGGCCGACGCGGGCAGGGGGCGGAGCGCCGCGCAGGGGGGGCGCCCACGTGGGGGCGAGAGCCGGGAGGAGGGCGCGGGGAGGGGCGGCGGGGAGCGTGAGTGCCAGAAAAGAAAAAAAAAAGCAGAAGTTTTCCTCCTGATTTCCCGGCAGCTGCACCGCGTTTCGGGGCGCGCGCGGGATTTCCAGCGCGCAAGGCCGGCGCGGACTCTCGGGGTGGGGGGTGGCCTGGAATCCCCTCCTGGTCCCGGGAGAGTCCCCGGCCCGCGCCTTTCCCAAGTTCTGCTGAGGGCCTGCAGGAGGAGGGGGCCCAGTTAGCAGTCCGATCCCTCCCAGGCGGTGTGTGTGCGGGGGAGGGGGTGGCTGACTGCGGGGACCCCAAACGCTGAGTGACTTAACCTCTCCGGGACCCTGTGTCCCAACCTAATGGCCCCGCGACGCCGGCCTCACCGGTTTGGAGGGAGCGTTAAGTGCAGTTAAGAGGTACACAGTGATCGATAGACGGCGGCGGTCGCAGGAGGCCGCTTGGAGGCCCCCCCAAAACTGCGAGCTGCGAAGGCGGCCTCTGTGTCACCTGCCCCAGGAGAATGCGTCCCGGCCGCATGGAGTTGCAGGAAGCATGACATAAAATGAGGGGTACACAGTAAGCGTTCAATAAATGTCAGCCGGCGGTAGCGGCCGCCGCCTCGAGGTCCGCAGAAGTAAGGGCTGCACAGCCCCAGGCACTCTAGGGACCAGACGGTCGCCCCCTCCTCACCCCCCGCGAGTTTCAGGGTGGAGCGCGCGTGGGAGGCGCAGGTGGCGGGGCCGCGGCCCGCCCCGCGCCCCCTGGCGGTGACTCGCGCTTCACCCTCCGACCGGCCTCCGCACCTGACCGCGCAGAGACGCCGGCGGCCGAGGAAGCCCGGGCCGGACAGTGCGTGCTTGCGCTGCGCGCGGCCACATGGCGTCCACGGGCAGGGACGGTGGCCGCTCTGACTCCTCCTTCCGGATGGACGCTGGTATACACCGAGCGCGTACCGCGCACCGGGCTCCCGGCATCGCGGTTCATTTCTTTGTCGAAGACCCAAGAAGCAGGGTCCATACTTATCTGCATTAGACGAAAGGGGAAACTGAGGCTTGGGGAGACCACCACGCCCCCAAGCCACTGGCCATTGGTGTTGAAGCCACACGTGTGCGACAAGCAGGGCCGCACTCAGGGGCTGCCGCCGGCCTCCCGGTCTCCCGGGGAAGGCAGTTCACGAGCCTGGCTGGCAGGCCAGCGTGGGATGGCCTCCCACGGGCGATCGGGGGCTCCCGGCTGACTCACAGCTGCGTCCCCTCCCCCGCCAGCCTGGGGTCTGGCCTCAGCCCCGCGGCTCGGTTCCCCCGACTCCCGGGCCCGCGGTCCGGCTGACGCATCGCGCCGCCTCCGCGCCGCCCACCGTGGGGGCGCGAAATGTCCCGGGAGCTGAGAGGCGTTCTGGCGCCACCTGGTGGCCACATCGGTCTTTGCGCCCGGCGCGCCGGAAGGGACGGACGGGGGAAGGGGGAGGGGGAGGAGAGGAGAGGGCGAGGAATCAGGACTGGAGGGACAGTTACAACATTTTGGATACACAGTATCTTACACGTGCAACACATAGCTTCACAGACGCCGTGTCTTTTAAAAATGAAAAAGACCGACTACCGCTCGGGTGCGCCTGGCTTATCTCTTACTGCGGCAGAATTCATTGTGACCGTTTGTAAACGTGCCATTCGGCGGCGATCAGACTGTTCTCCCCGCTGTGAAACCGTCATCACTATGTAGATCCAAAACTCTGCACCCACTCAGCAGGAACCCGGACCCTGGCACCCACCATTCTGCTCTCTGTCTCTGTGGCTTGCCTGTTTTAGGTGCCTCCTATAAATGCAATCAGACCATGTGTGTCCTTCTGTGCCTGGCTCGTTTCACGGAGCACAAGGTCCTTAAGGTTCATCTACATTGTAGCAGGAGTCCGGATTTCCTTCCTTTTTTTTTTTTTTTCTTTTTTTCTTTTTAGTAAACTCCAGCCCCAGGTGGGGTTGGTCTCACCACCCCTAGATCAAGAGTCACATGCTCTATGAACTGAGCCAAGAGTCACATGCTCTATGAACTGAGCCATCCAGGTGCCCCAGGATATCCTTACTTTCTTTTTTAAGACTTTATTTATTTACTTATTTATTAGAACGAGAGAGAGAGCAAGCACAAGCAGGGGGACGATCAGAGGGAGAGGGACGAGGAGACCCCACACTCAGGGAGACTCTGACAGGGGGGTAATCCAATGAGCGCCAGTGAAATCGGGATTGGCCGCTGGACCAGCTGAGCCTGCCAGGCGCCCCTTAACGCTGGGTGATTCTGCAGGGTCTGGTCCCACCACAGTTTGCTTATCCATTCATCCACTGATGGACACTTGAGTTGCTTCCGCCTTTTGGCTGTTCTGGATGCCTGTTGTCATCAGTAAAGTCTTTTTTGTTGTTGTTGTTTTAAGATTTTATTTATTTATTTGACAGAGATCACAAGTAGGCAGGGAGCCAGGCAGAGAGAGAGAGGAGGAAGCAGGCTCCCTGCTGAGCAGAGAGCCAGATGCAGGGCTCGATCCCAGGACCCTGGGACCATGACGTGAGCCGAAGGCAGAGATTTAACCCACTGAGCTACCCAGGCCCCCAATAAAATCCTTTTTTTAAAAAGTGAGGCCCTTAAAAAAAAAAGAGACTCTTTGTCTCAAGAATCAATAAATGCAACCACATTTTTAAAAGATTTTATGTATTTATTTGTCAGAGAGAGAGAGTGAGCACAAGCAGAGGGAGCAGCAGGCAGAGGGAGAAGCGGGCTCCCTGCTGAGCTGGGAACCCCAGGACCCTGGGATCACGACCTGAGCCCAAGACAGATGCTTAACCAACTGAGCCATCCACGCCCCCCTGGAACCCCATTTTTTGTAATGTTGCATTGGTTGAAGGTACTAATAAGACCGAACTTTTATCAGGTGCTTACTACGCGCTGGGCATTTGGTAAGCAGTCTCTCTGCTGGGGGCTCACTCTACGTTCCCTCCCCACTAAGTGGCACTTCGCAGCTCGGCCAAGTTCACAGAGGAAGGAATAGAGACTTGGAAAGACAGTGTTATTCGTTCAAGGGCACAGAGCTCAGAGTTCCCTGAGGATATCTCCAGATACTCCAAATATCCCAAGACCCCAGAGGTTAGGATTGGATGTTTGGAGCCTCCAGAGAAAGGACAGGGAGCGGTGGTAGGCACAGGGGGATGGAGGAAACCAGACTGGGAAGGAGACAAAACAGCGGGAGTGCGGAAGGATGAGTGGGTGTTTTCCTGGTGAAGACGTGAGGAGGCCTGCCAGGCAGAGGATCCAGCCTGGCGGTTCAGGAAGAGGCTGATTCCTAGGAAGGGTCTGGACATGGGATTCTTTGAAGCTCTGCTTTGCTCTGACTAAGAGGGCAGGCGCTAGGGGGCAGAGAGCATTAACATTCTGGGGCGCAAAATTTAAGGGAGCAACAAAAAAAACTCAGTCACCAGGATGGCTAATCTTTTTTCTCTCATTTTAAAAATTGAGATCTGGGGCGCCTGGGTGGCTCAGTGGTTTGGGCCTCTGCCTTCAGCTCAGGTCATGATTTCGGGGTGCTGGGATGGAGCCCCACATCGGGCTCTCTGCTCAGCGGAGAGCCTGCTTCCCCCTCTCTCTCTGCCTGCCTCTCTGCCTACTTGTGATCTCTCTCTGTCTATCAAATAAATAAATAAATAATCTTTAAAAATTGAGATCTAATTCTCATACCACAAAACTCGCCCTCTTGGGCGCCTGGGTGGCTCAGTAGGTTGAGCTGCTGCCTTCGGCTCAGGTCATGATCTCAGGATCCTGGGATCCAGCCCCGCATTGGGCTCTCTGCTCGGCAGGGAGCCTGCTTCCCCCTCTCTCTCTCTGCCCGCCTCTCTGCCTACTTGTGATCTCTGTCTGTCAAATAAACAAATAAAAAAACAAAAACAAAAAAACTCGCCCTCTGACAGTGTCCAGCTCAGTGCGTTTTGCACCGTGAGAAGCTAGAGTGGCTATTACCTCTGGTCCAGAATGAGAGAAACGTTTCAATACCATAGTTTGACTCCAACGACTGCTCCCCAATGTCCGGGCTGGGTGGATGGTAAAATGCCGCGTCTAGGCAGGATCATTTATGGGAGACCCAGCCAAAAGGGAAAAACCAGCATGATTGATCTGCCCTGATTGAAAATTTTGATTCAATGTATCCATGGATTTCTTTCTTTTTTTCCATTTGCTTTACTTTGTTAAAAGCATCAAAATCTCACTGCTCATCCTGAGTTTCTGCCTCACCCAGGTCCAGGCCCTGCTTCTTGGGACCCGGCCTTTAAACCCTCCCTCACCGCCCTCTAACCCCAACCCCCCCACCCCCGCCCCCGCCGTGAAAATCTGGGAGCCAGGGGGTTGCTCTTCGTGGATGAAGGAACAAAGCAAGGAGGTTGTGGGGTGTCAGCCTGCTGGGGGGGGGGAATCCAGGCTCGAATGCCTCAGGAGGGAAGGCAGGCCTGGGGTGGATGTGGGGACAGGGGGGCCGCCTGGAGGCCTCCATCGTTACAGGAGGTGTTAGGGTTCCCTGCGCTGAGGCCCCGACCTCCCGTGGGTCGGTACTTGGAGGCGGGGCCTCGGGGGGCGGTCCTGAGGGCGGAGCCCCGCGGTGGGCTAGTGGCCTTATAAGGAGAGGAAGAGAGATCGGCACTTCCCATACCATGTGAGGGCGTGGTGAGGACGTGGGGACTGCAGGGGGTGAGGCCTACCCTGCCCGGGGCCTAATCCCCCGCTTCCAACTTCCAGGACCTCGAGTGACTGTGGCTCAAGCCCCCCTAGCCTACGGGGTTTTGTTATGGTGGCCTGAGCTGAGCCGGAGGGGGTGCGAGGGGCGTGGGGCATGGACAGAGCCTCCCAAACGGCCGATGGAAGGGATGGGATGACCAAGGAGGCTTCTGATTGCTCGGCTTTGAATCCCAGCCTTCTTCCTGTCCCGCTGTGGGCCCTTGGGTGCGCCAGTCCCCTGCTCCACTCCAGTGCCTCAGTTTCCCTCTCTGCTAACGGATATCATAGCACCATCCAGGATTGTTCTGAGCACCGAACGAATTCCTTCTGGCCCACACTTAGAAGAGGGCTCCTTGAGCGCTGCAACTTCCTCTAACTTTTAGGCACTGATTGAAGGCCCAAGGGATGCTGATATGGTGCCGGGGGCGGGCACCCCACTTTGGGTGGAGAGGTCAGGGGAGATGTCACTTGAGCTGAGACCTGAGTGACATAAAGCAGCCAGGCTGGGGAAGCATGAAGCAGGGGTGCTTCTAGCACAACACGTGCAAACGTCCTGGGGTGGGGCTGTGCCTGGAATGTTTGTGGAGCCCCCAGGAGGCCCGGGTGGCTGGAGCAGAGTTAGTGAGGGGCAGAGGTGGGGGAGATGCGATCAGAGAGGTGGGCCTTGGGATCTGTGGTGGGGGTGGGGGTGGGGCATCTGGATGTGCCAGGAAGTCTCTGGCAAGTTTGAAGGAGAAGAGCTGGCCTCTGACATCATGGGTTTGTTTGTTTTTTTTTTTTTTTTTTTTGCAGAGATGAACAAGATGTGATTCCTGTCCCTAAGGAGAGGCTTCCGGGTGGATGTGAGTCATCCTCTGAAGCTGGAGGTGTTGGTAAGACAGGACAGGCTGCAAGGAGGTGGGGTTGATCCTGCAGGTGGTGGAGGTGACAAGGGCAGGGGTCAGGAGGTGAGGAGGCCAGGCAGGTTTGGGGACTGCTGAAGAGGAGGGAGGGCGGGGTGGAGAGGGGTGGGCTGGCCGGCAGCAGGTGGCCTGGACGCCTGCCAGCTGCGACATCCTAGGGAGGGGTTGAGGGGGTTGTGCTCTGAGGTCACATTCACCTGGATCGAACCCCATCTGCACCCCTGTTGCATCCTTGACTTGAGGACTTAACCTCTAACTCCCACTTTTCGGGGAAGGATCCGGCTAGTGAAAGGGTTGCCTAGAAGATGTGTGGCACACAGGAAGCCCTCCTCGTACCCCTGCCCTGCCCTGCCCTGCCGGGGTGACCTGGCAATCCACCGGTGGCCACCCTCTCCCTCCCCGAATCCCATGTCCCCCAGCTGGCCCCCTGCTGCTGTGCTCAGGTCCCTCCTCTGGTCGCCCTCCCCAGATGAAGCACCACCGGGAACCCTTCCTGCTGCCCTTTGAATGTGCGGAACGTGGTCTTGCACCCAGACTTTGCCCGTTCCTTTCCCTGGAACCCCCTTCCAGCCCCCGGTCATCTTGCCCCTGCCCCCCTCTCAGCAGGACTTCCCCTGACCCCCCAAGATGTTTCACACACCCCTCCCTGGTGCATTCCATGCCCCCCTTTTTCTTCTTAGCAGTTAGTGCCCTGGAACACGCTACGTATCTTCCTTTCCCGACGTCATTGTTACTGCGCCCTAACGTGGGCTCCGCGCCCCGCAGTGTTTCCCGTGCACAGCAGGTGCTCAGTAAAGCTGAGCCGGTTGCAGGGTTGCGGGGCTCCCGTCACTACTGAAGGGAGAAGTGAGATGTCGTGTTCCGCGCAGAGGTCTCACAGGACCGCGGACTGTCCGAGACCGTCACCAACGCTGCCTCGTTGGCTGGAGGGCTGGTACTTCTCCAGTGCTTAGCCAATCGCTTGGCTGGAGGGCACAGTCCCCAGAGACCTCTCTCAACTCGGACCCCAGGGGCGAGCTGGGGCGGGGGTAGGGGTGGGCCGTGACCCCCAGAACCTCGGGAGAGTGC
The DNA here is from genome assembly GCF_020171115.1 of Neogale vison. Lineage (NCBI taxonomy): Eukaryota > Metazoa > Chordata > Mammalia > Carnivora > Mustelidae > Neogale > Neogale vison. The sequence goes on from NC_058096.1 coordinate 222,974,988, forward strand.
CGGCTTCACACCCATAGTGTAGCTGTCTCTGGGGCACCACAAACAAATACACCGTCCTGGGCAGCTTCAAAGGACATCGGTCTCTTCTCCCCGCATTCTGGAGAGCAGAGGTCCAAGGTCAAGGTGGCCACTGGACTGTGGAAGTTTCCAGGGAGAATCTGTCCTGGGCCCCTCTGGTGGTGCTGGTTCTCCTTGGCTCCCACCTGCCCCTGTCTGGACCTGCACTTCTCCCTGAGTGCCTCTGTGTCTTCACAAGGACCCCAGGTACCGGCCTCGGGGCCCCCCTGAATCCCAGTGACCTCCTCTTAATTTAACCAATTGTATCTGCAAAGACCCTATTCCCAAATGAGGTCCCACTCATGGGTTCCAAGTGGGCAGGAGTTTGCGGTGGGGAGACACCATTTGCTCCAACAGCCAGCAAAGATTCGGGGCTGGAGGAGAGCCAGACGCGCAGGCAGGCCGGGTGGGGTGGGGGTCCCCTCCGCTCCCCGGCCCGCAGCGGCTAACTCCTCAACTCCAGCTCCGGGGCAGATCTCCAATCCCTTCCCTCCGGCCTCCGGGGGCACCACCCGCGAGCCTGCTCCTAACATTTGTGGGACCCAGAGCAAGAATTCGGGGGGCACACCCGAAACCCACCTCTCAGGTTCAACAGTCTGTGCACCAAATAAGAAAATGCCGCCCAAGCGTGTTCTGTCCTCCCATCGGGACAGACGCTCTGGGGATGAGAGACGCGTGTCAGGACCGTCAGCTTCACAGTCACGGGGACGGTTACAATAGGAAACACAGGTGATAACCAGGGCTGGGGAGGATGTGGAGACATTGGGACCCTCGCACGCGCAGGCGCTGGTAGGAACGGGAAGTAGTGCAGCCACCGTGGAAAAGTCTGGTAGGGGCGCCTGGGGGGCTCAGCGGGTTAAGCCTCTGCCTTTGGCTTAGGTCCTGATCTCAGGGTCCTGGGATCGAGTCCCTGCATCGGGCTCTCTGCTCAGCGGGGAGCCTGCTTCCCCACCTCTCTCCGCCTGCCTCTCCGCCTGCCTCTCCTTGTGATCTCTCTCTGTCAAATGAATGAATAAAATCCTTTAAAAAAAGAAAAGTAGAGTCTAGGAGCTCCTGCAAGGGGTGAGTGTGGAATTACCATCTGACCTGACCAGTCCACCCTGGAGAGCTGACAGCCGTGTCTGCACAAAAGCCTACTTACAAGTGTTAGTAGCAGCAGCGTTTGTGACGTCCAAGACGGGGCATCAACCCAGACGTCCATCAGCTGATGACGGGTGAAAACGTGGTCATTCACCCACACCCCAGAATTCAGTCACCCACGAACAGGGGCAAGACGTCTATGTGCTGCCCCAGGGACGGACTCCAAGTCTGCGACGCTCAGGGAGGGAACCCACACAGGGTGTGAGTCCATGCGTGTGACATGCTCAGACCGGGCTCCTCCACGGACAGGAAGGGGACTCGTGGGGGCCGGGGGCTGGGGGAAGGGAAGGAATGGGGCCTCTTTTGGGGTTGATAGAATGTTCGAAGGTTGATTGTGATGAATATAGTACAGCTGTGAATATGGGAAAAAAACAACAACCACTGAACTGTGCCCTTGAGGGTGTGAATTGTATGGTATGTTAATGACATCTCAATAAAGTTGTCAGGAAAACAGAAAAGCCCAGCAGCGGTGCCTGGACATTCTTCCCGCTGGCGGATCCCATTTCCCCCTCCCCTTCAGCACATCTGGGCTGCATCTGTGACTCGCTGACCGCTGGGGCACGAGGGAAGGGGCCCTACCCGTGGCAGGCCTAACTTTCAAGAGGCCTGGAGCTCCTGTCCGGTTCTCGGGGGCTCCTGGGATCCCATCTAAGAAGTCCCACTGGCCGCAGCCCCGGGGACGTGTGACCACACAGAAGGGGAGAGAGGCTGCCTGAGGCCCCAGCCCGGCCCACCTGCGAGTTAGACGCCACCAGTGACTCCCGTCAGCCCTGCATGGGACAGAAGAGCCACTCGGCTGAGCCCCATTCCCAGCTCCCAGGACTGTGAGTGGTAATAAAGTCTGGGGGCCGCTGGTTACACGGAGATAGCCCAGGACTCACCCCTTCAAACCTTCCCGGCAAGCCTGCTTCACAGTTAAAGCTCTCCATTCCTCGCGGCTCTGCCCCGGCCCCGGGGGCATGGAGAGAGCCAACCCAGGTCCCTGCCGCCTGCCTCTGTTTCTCTCCCGGCAGTTTGTTCGCTGTGAGAAGGGTCCTCGCCTGCACACAGGTGGCAGCTCAGCGCGCCCACCCTCTCCCTCTCCCCCCGCAGAAACCGGCCAGCTGCCCTTTGCTACCGGAGTCCGGGGAGTGTGCCCTTGGGAGGCTGCCTGAGAGGGTGAGATCCACCCGGAGCCGGAAACAGGTGATTCTGAGTCCTGGGCATTGGGGTGAAGTGTAGAAGAGGAGGTGTAGGGAGAGGTCCGGAAAGGGACACGGGCCAGGTCTAACTGCACCACCGGCCACCACCCGGGCTGCTGCAGACCCTGCCCCGGGGGCTTTCCCAGCCTCCGCGTCACCTGCGCTGGCCGGTGCTGAGCCGCCGTGTGTGGCTACTGAGCCCTTAAAATATGGCTGGTGTGACTGAGAAACGCCTTTATTTTTTTAAGTTTTATTTTTTTAAGTAATCTCTACACCCAACATAGTTCAAATGCATGACCCTGAGATCAAGAGACGCATGTTCTCCCAACTGAGCTGCCCAACCATCCTGAAACCAAATTTTATTTTATTTTTATTTAATTTTTTAAGAAACATACATCCCATTTTTTTTTAAAAGATTTTTGCTTGTTTGTTTATTTGACAGACAGGGATCACAAGGAGGCAGAGAGGCAGGCAGAGAGAGAGGGGGAAGCAGGTTTCCCGCTGAGCAGAGAGCATGATGCGGGGCTCGATCCCATTACCCGGAGATCAGGACCTGAGCCGAAGGCAGAGGCTTTAACTCACTGAGCCACCCAGGCGCCCCTATTCTTTTTTTTTTTTTTTAATTGACATATAATTGACATATAACCATTGTGTAACCTTAATGTGTACAATGTGTGTTGATCTGATACATTTAAATATCCCCACGTGATTAGCACCAGAGTTTACTTAGCAGCTCTGTGAGGTCACACGACTAGCATTCCTCTTTTGTGGTGGGATAGTCTGTTTCTACTGGGACCACATTGCTCTGCATAGCAGTCCCAAGGAGGCTTTTTCTTTTTTACTTATTTATTTTTCATTTTTGAAAGCTGAAATCTATCAAACACAGAAACACCATCTATAACTTGTATGTCTGGCATATAGAATAGAACCTTCACAACCAGCAAGCTTACAAAATCAAATATGACCACCGTGTTAAAGCCCCACTGTCTCCACCTGTCCCCACGTGCCACCTCCGTCGCCAGACAAAACCACTGTGTCTGCTTTTCCTTCCAATTCTATTGCCTTTGTAGGACCCCTAAATGACACATCGGCCAGGTCAGCCAGGTTCGGAATTCTCATAAACATGGTAGAATAGTGTTGGATTTCTTCTGCGCTTTGCTTTCTTTGCACGATCTTACGTCTGGGAGGCCATTCTGTGGCTGGGTGTTCCCCAAGGCACGTTCCTCTTCACTGCTATATAATATTCCATAGCATAAATATACAGGGACCTGTGGGTCCATTGTTTGATGGATATTTGGGTTGTTTTTGGGTTTGGGTTCCCTATTACGACAAGCAGTGAGGGTTTCAAAATCCAAACGAGATCCTCTCTTATGGGATGAGGACTTGAGACAGCCCTCGGACAACAGCCTGTAAGACCCTGACACTCTCAGGCCTATAGACTGCAAGGACTTGAGTCCTTCCATCAACAGTGCGAACCAGCTGGAAGGGCATTTTGGTGAAGCCCTGGCCAGAGGGCCCAGCTAAACTGCATTCAGATTCCTGAGCCCTGGAAACGGAGAGAAGAAATGGGAGTTGCTTTAAGTGTCTGCATTTGGGGCTACCTGTTACGCAGCAGTAGCTAGCTACTACGCCAATGTCTGATTACATGTTCGTCTCCCTCTTTAATATCTGTCCCCGAAGCCACTTAAAAGCTTCAAGTTGAGCAAAAATAAAATGGCTGCACTAAGCTTCGGTGAAGCTTGATTTTAAAGTAAGCTTTTCGGAGCGCCTGGGTGGCTCAGTGGGTTAAAGCCTCTGCCTTCAGCTCAGGTCATGATCCCAGGGTCCTGGGATCGAGCCCTGCATCGGGATCTCTGCTCAGCAGGGAGCCTTCTTCTTCTTCTCTCTTTGCCTGCCTCTCTGCCTACTTGTGATCTCTGTCAAGTAAGTAAATAAAATCATTAACAAAAAAATAAAATAAAGTAAGCTTTTCCTCTCTTCTGCAAACCTCCCTTCCTCCCTTCTTATTCTTCTGTTTCAGGAACTCAGAACTGCCACTAAAACGGCTGATAGCACAAACCCAATTCCTGCTAGATCCTGTGCTTCCCTGCAAAACGCCCCAGCGCCTTCCTTGGGAGGGCCCAAGGTTTCCACCAGCTGTAGGCTCCTTTGCCTGGCATTGCAATAAAGTTATCATCCCTCTTTATCCCAAACTCTTGGCTTAGTGTTATTATGGTGGCCCGAAGCTCCAAGGTTGATTTTGGACATCTCCACCTGCTGGAAGGTCCCCCCCCCCCACCGTGCCCTGACCTGCAGGCCTAGACTCAGTGCTGGCCTGGTCCCATTCCACGGGAGGCTTTCTCTCCACACGCTCAGACCAGGAGGTTGACCTCCTCCTTCTCTCTGAGTCCTGGCTCAAATGTCAGCTTCTCCAAGTCAAAGCCCAGCCTTCTGCAGAGGGACCCACCCGATTTTAAAATGCATCCCCACATACCCCACTGACCCCCAAACCCCTTCACCTTGTTTCCCCCCATTTCCCGTCTTCCCATACGCCATGTCATTTGCTTATTTGTGCTGCGTGTGTCTGTGTCCTGTCTCTCAGCTCCCCCCGCTCCCCGTGCCCCCGAGAAGGGATCTTTGTTGGGGCCGAATTGCCCCAGCGCCAGTGCCTGGCTGGGGGAGAAGTTCGCCGAGCAGTCTCTAATGCAGTCCGCTCCCTAAACCCAGGGCTGCCTGCCAGCCTCCGCGACCCCCTTCCCGCCCAGCTTCCACCTGCGATTATAGGTTCCAGCCCCCCAGGTCCCCGAAGTCGGCTCCTAGACTCCAGGGTTAGCGCAGGGCTCTGGAACCAGGGGTCCGGACGCCCCAGTCCCCTCCGGGCTCGGGAATACGCCGCGCCGCCCAGCCAGGCTCCGGCGTTCGGCCCTTCCCCGGGCTCCGGAATCCCGGCCCCACAGATCCAGGCTCCGGAATTCAGGATCCGGGTTCTCGAGCCGGGCCCGGAGCCAGGGGCAGCCGTTGCACGGAGGTTTTTGAAAGATGAGGCGCCAAACCCTGCGCGGGGCGAGCGCGGCGGCGGGAGGGGCGCGGAGCGCACGGCCGGGACGGGGCCTGGCGGGCTGCACGGTGCGGGCGCGGACCCTCCTACCCCGTACCCGCACCCCCGTCCCCAGAGCAGAAGTCACCAGGGGCCGGCGGGTGGGGGGTTCGCGTCCTGCCTGCGCCCCGCCCCGCCCCGCCGGGGGTCCCGTGCCTTAGTTTCCCCCGCCGGCCTTGCCCCGGAGCGTCCTGCTGCGTGCCTGGCGGGGGCAGCCGGCGCAGGGGGCAGCCCAGCCTCGCGGGGCGGCGGGAGGGGGGAGCCCGGACCTCCGGCTCCGCAGAGGAGGGGGGCGGGGGCCTGGCAGCTGCGGTCCCCGCCCCGCCCGTCCAGCGCCAAAATTTGAAAATTGCGGTCACCTCCCAAACCGCGCGGGGAAGGGGGAGCCCAGGGCCCCACCCACGGGAAGCGCAGGGCTTTCTGGGACTTGGAGTCCAGCCCCCGGGGGTCCCGCGTGTTTGGGGGGGCGCTACGGGCACCCGAGCCCCGCCCAGCGCCAAGGGGTCGGAGTGGGGAGTAGGGGCCAGACTCGTTCTACACACGCGAGGGCTGAGGCCCAGGCCTGTCCGTGCAACCGCCGGGAGGGGACTGGCCTCCTGGCCCGGGAAAGACCGGGAGGCGAAGAGGGCCGAGAGCCGTTCGGGGTGGGGTGGGACCCTGCAGGGCCCTGAGCGGGGTGGGGGGTGGGAGGGAAGTACGGCCAGGACTCTGGGCAGCGGTCAGCTCAGTGGAGCTCTGGTGAGGAGGGGGCTGCAGCTAGGTCTGGGGGCGGGGAGCGCTGGCAAGGTGACCCCATGCCACCCTCAAACCGCAGTCACTTTCCTCCCGCAACAGCCCTGCCCCCTGCAGTATCACAGATTCGTTCTCCGCTTTAAGTGCCCTCGCATCCTACATCCTGCCACCGTCTCTTCTGTTTGAATGAGGGCACAGGCATACCGGGTTTCAAGGGCAAGGTCACTTTTTTTTTTTTTTAAGATTTTGTTTATTTATTTGTCAGGCAGAGATCACAAGTAGGCAGAGAGGCAGGCAGAGAGAGAGGAGGAAGCAGGCTCCCCGCTGAGCAGAGAGCCGGATGCAGGGCTTGATTCCAGGACCCTGAGACCATGACCTGAGCCGAAGGCAGAGGCTTTAACCGGCTGAGCCACCCAGGCGTCCCATCAATCGCAAGGTCACTTTTGAGAAGGCAGCACAGTGACGGTCTAGCTGGGGACTGTTCCTGCCTGGGTTCTAAGGTGGGGCCCTTGGCTTCTGGTGAGAGGGGAATACAGAGTGAGTTTCAGGTGTTGAAGACAGGTGAGCATCCCGGCCCTCCGAGGGCTGGAAGGGCAATCACGTTCTCCGTGTGACATTTGCAGGAGTCCCCAAGCGAGGCCGTTTCAGCCCAATTCCCCAAGGTGGGATGTCTGGGAAGGAGGAGTTCTCCCAGCAAGTTCCAGGGTGAGGGGAAGGAAGTGGTTCTCCACTGGGGTCGATGACAGGGGGAAGTGACTAGACATTTGGTTATTCGGACTGGAGTGGGGCAGCGGTGCTGCTGGCATCAGGTGGAGGCTGGGGCGCCCAGAGGTGGTCCTCCACATCCTGCCCCACCACAGAGAACAACGGCCGGGGCCGGGTGCCGGGAGCGGCCGTATAGATTCCCCTCCGCCGGGTGTCTTACAAAAGTGGGATCGGGTAGTATGTGGCCCTTTGCGCCTGGCTTCTTTCAATGAGGTGTTTCTTTTCTTTTCTTAAACTGACGTGTGGTTGACATGTTACGTTGTGGAAGTTGCAGGTGCACGACCTGCTGATCTGAGGTTTGTGTACATGGTTGAAATGATCACAGTAGGTGTGGCTGGTATCCGTCAACGCACATAGTTACTTTCCGACCTACAATACAGTGTTATTAACTATAGCCACTGCGCTGTGCCTTATATCCCCGGGACTTACTTATTTTATAAGTGGAAGTTTGTGTCTTTTGACGGCTTCGCCTGTGTTGCCCACCTCCCACCTCTCCACCGGCAACCTCCAGCAACCTGTTCTCTGCATCTGCGAGCTCAGTTATTTTTTTCTAAGTTAATTAATTTTCTTTTTTTCGTAATCTCTACAGCCAAGCTGGGGGCTTGGACTCACAGTGCTGGAGTCGTATGCTCTTCCGGCTGAGCCAGCCTGGAGCCGCTGTGAGCTGTTATTTATCTTATCTTACCATTATTTTGTTTTGATCGTACCTGTAAGTGACATCCCCGAGCGTGTTTGCAAGGTCCCTTCACCTTTCATTTTAATAGGACTCCAAGGAGGGAGGGAGATTGTACAAGTGGGGAAGGTGGGCACTGGAAAGAAGCCCGCTGTCCCTCGGGGGCGAGCTGGGAGTTGCAGGTCCGGGGCCCTGGCCCTGAATGCGGGCGGTTTCAGAACAGCAATGCACAGAGCTGGAAGCCCGCTGGAGGCGAGAGGAACCTTGCCGGCGCGGGAAACTACAGCTCCCGGCTTGCCCCGCGCAGCCGCGACAGACTACAAGTCCCAGGCTGCTCCGCGGCGGCGGGCGCCGGGCGCCATCTTGGTCGGCGGCGCGGATTGAATGAGCCCGCCGCGCCGCGGCCGCCGTCCCGAGCCGCGCGGGCCCCGAGCCGCCGCCGCCGCCGCCGCCGCCACCGCCGCCGCCGCCATGGCCACGCCGCTGCCCGGCCGCGGGGGCGGGCCCGCCACGCCGCTGTCGCCCACGCGCCTGTCGCGGCTGCAGGAGAAGGAGGAGCTGCGCGAGCTCAATGACCGCCTGGCGCACTACATCGACCGTGTCCGCGCGCTCGAGCTCGAGAACGACCGGCTGCTGCTCAAGATCTCCGAGAGGGAGGAGGTGACCACGCGCGAGGTGGGCGCGCGGCCGGGGCTCCGGCCTCGGAGGGTCCCCGGGGCTTCCCGTGCGCGAGAGGGGAGGCCGGGCAGGCCCCGCCCACCGGGGGGGGTCCCCGGGGTTTCGGGGGGGCCCTAGGGGCGCACGCGGGGCTGGGCCTCTGCCTCTGAGGGTACCCGGGGGGCTTCGGGGACCTCCCGTGGGTGAGGCTCGGAGGCCGGGCGGGCCCTGCCCACAGAGGGGGTCCTCAGAGGTCTCGGGGTGGGGGGGGCCCAGGCGAGTGGTGCAGACTGGGGCAGTCTCGGAGTGCGGAGCCCGAGGGATTTTTCGGGGACCTCGGAGCGAGGAGGGCGCACCCTGGAGCAGGCCCCGCCCACCGAAGTTTCCCTGGGCTTTTCGGGGAACCTGTGAGCGAGGGGTGCGCCCTGGGACAAGCCCCGCCCGCCGAGGGGCCCCCAGAGGGGTTCGTGAGCCCACCGAGTGAGGAGCGCGGTCTGGGGTAGACCCGTCCTCTGAGGGATCCCCCAAGGGACCGGGGGCCCCCTGTGCGACTGGTGGATGGGGGGCAGGCCCGAGCCCTGAGTGGTCGGGGGGCATCTGGGGATCCCTTGGCCCGAGAGGGTGTGAGCCAGAGAAAGCCCCGCCCCTGAGGGAGAGGCGGAGAGTCTCCGGGCGACGTTAGGGTGTCCTGGCGTCCCGGGAGGAAATCTGGTGGGGTTCTGTGGTCTCAGAGGAGCCCGAGTTCAAGCTCTCAGAAGGGACCCCGAGGAGGGGTGGAGAGTCTCTGGGGGGGCCCACGGTGCTCTTCTCTGCGGAACTCTGCAGGGGTCCTGCGATGAATTCGGGGGTGTTGAGGGACTGGGGAGGTGGTTAGGCTCTAGGCTCCATCTCTTACTGGAACCTGGGGTGGGTGGGCACGTGAGGGGAGGGGGTCCGAGGCCTCGGGGTCCCATGGGAAATTTGAGAGGTTCTCACTTGGGGCCTGGGGCACCCACTTGGCGAATGGGCTGGAGCCTGGTGGGGGTGGAGAGATGTCTGGTTTTGGGGACTTAGCAGGAAGTTTGGGGTTCCAGGTGGGTCCCAGGGCTTCACTGCAGACTGAGGGAGAAGGGGCTGGGTAACCCCCACCCTCGAGGGGCATGGGAGGGCCTGTGTCTGGGGGTCCTGGGTGGGTTCTTTCCTTGCTTGGGGACTGTGGCTCCAGCCCAACTCTCCCCAGCTTCCCAGGGGCCCCAGGCTCTTTTCTCACTTGGCTGGACCCCTGCTGGCCCCTTTCCAAACCCAAGTGTGATTGCGGGGAATCAGGATGGCCTGTGGGAGAGTGCTCACCTTGTGGTTCCCCCTGAGGGCCCCCTAGGAGAGCCAGGCCCCTATCCTGACCGTGGGCCATGTGACAGTCTTGTGGGGGTCATTTTTGGGAGCCACTTACCCTTTGGGTGACCCCAGGCAAGTCATTTAAACTCCCCGGGTCTCAGTGCGTCTTCTGTAAAATGGAGATGACAGCCCCCCTTTTGTTCTAGCTGGCTGGCCAGGCCTGTTAATGTGCGTTCTGTAGACTAAAGGATGGGCACCCCGGGGAACCGTGGGTTCTGTTGCCCCTGTTTAACAGTAGCCAGGACGGGAACGGCTCAGAAAGTGGCCTGGGTGACGTCGGGGAGGAAGAAGTTTCCCGGGAAGGTGGTGCTGTCGGTGTTGCGGGAGTGGGTGGGGGACTGGATTCGAGCTCTGATGCTCACTCGTGCAAAGGCCTTTCAGTCTGTGTGACCTTGGGCAGGTTTTGTCATCAATCCCATGAGCTAGAATTGTCTGCAGCCCCCCACCAGGTGGCCACCTTCCAGGGGGTCCGGTTCCTGCCTGCTGGGGTGCCTTGTCTTTCTCCTGTGCTTGCATGGGCCCCCTGCAGGTGCGGTGAATGGCAGGCAGCCCTCTGAGGGTGATGGGCCTGGTGGGCCCACGGCATGGGAGCCCCGGGGCGCTGGGTGGGTGCTGTACCTAGAGCTCCAGCAGGAGAGCCTGGGGAACCGGATCTCTCTGGTCTGGGGAGGGGCCGTTCCCTTCCCAGCTGGAGACGTGAGGGCTCCCGGTCTCTGAGGGCTCCTGGGAACAAAGGATGTGTTGCCACCGGTGGTAAACCTGCCCCACTGTGGCTCAGGGGTAGGCCTGGGGCTCCGGGTGTCCCCGGGCTGAGGGCCAGGTTACCGGCTGGAGCTGACGACTTGCCACCAGCAGGTTCTCCTGGAGCCTCCAGCTGCCCCTGTGGCCAGGTGATGAGTGCCCCTGGGAACTGGGCAGTGGCGGGAGCTGGCGCCGGGGGAAGGAGGGGCGCTGGGGCAGTGGGCGTGCGGTGTGTGTGTGTCAGGGCGCTGTCACAGGCTTTCAGAGCAACCTGGTAGTGGCCTTGGCTACAGTGGGGCCCAGGCTGGAGGGGCCCTGCGAGGTGGGTGGGCAGAAGCGGGGGGGGGGGGGGCTGGGACTGGACGGTGGCTCCAGGAGGGATGTGGGCGGAGCTGGGTGCCTGGTTCCCCCAGGAGGACGGTGGTCATCATGCTGGGGCGCTCCTGGCACGGAGTGGGCGGGGGAAGGGGTACTGCTCACTCCCATCCCCGCCCAGTGCTCAGGATGACCCCGTCGCCGAGATGTTCCAACCCAAATCCCATTAGGAGAAGCCACTTAAGGAGCCCTTTGAAGATGCCTGTTACCGTGTCCTGAGCGTGCCGCAAGCCTGTAACAAAATCTGGACAGTGGAGGTGCATGACGGACGACGGAAGCTTCCAAGCCCTTGTCGCCCTCCCGCACGTGCCGCATACAGGTCCTGCGGCCACTCTGTGCTGAAGAGCCACGTGCCCGTGTCCCCGGAGGGCTTCCGGAAGGGCTGGGGCCAGGCTCGATTTCTGTTCGAGCGAGGTCTTGGGTGCTGGCCGGGAGAGGCAGTTCTCCAAGGAGCCTCCCCACTTGGGTGTTAAGTTCCTTCGACCTTCGGTTTCTTTTCTCTCACCTGCCCAGGTGTCCTGTTGCTGCTGGGGGGTGGGGGCGGGTAGGGGGGCCCCCCGGGTGGACCCTGGGAGCAGGGGCGCGGCGTGGCGAGCTAGGGGGGAGAAAGTAGTCCAATGGGCTGTCTGTGTCTGGGGATTTCCTGCAGATCCATGGTTCTTGGCTGGGAAGGGTTCATCCCCCGGAGAGGCAGGAACAGGGAAAGGCCACCTCGGGTTATCTGGACACCCCGCCCCCGCCATGCTCCCCCTCCCTGGCCAACACATGCTAACACATTTGTTCATTCCTGGCACTTGAATAATGCCGTAACAGACAAAACAAAAGGCCCCAGCCGTGGGTCTCAGCTGTGGCCGGGCTTCTGCAGGGGCCGTCACAGGGGCCGGGGGCCGGGCCTGCCAGCAGAGCACCTGTTGGGGCTCTGGGAGACTGTGTGTGTCGTGTGTGTCGTGTGTGTCCTCCGCAAGAGTTCTGAACCGTCCGAGGGCCGCAGAGCGGGGTTGGCCGGTGCTCTGTGCAGAGGGCCGGAGTCTGCGTTTCCAGCTCTGTGCGCTGGAAGTCTGCACCGTGGCTACCCCACTCAGCAGTGGGAGTGGAAGCTGCCGCAGACACTAGATGCAGCAACGGCCAGGCCGTGTGCCAATAAAACTTTATTTACACACCCTGAATTCCTGTCATCGGCCTGGGGCGCAAAATCTCTCTCTCGTTTCCTTCCCCCTCAGCCACCGACTGCCGTGGAAACTACTCCGGGCTGCGGGCCGGACCGCGGAGGGCGGGGTGGGTTTGCCGCGGCCGAGCCCGGCCCGGCTGCGGGGGCGCCCCGGGAAGGCGAGGCCCGAGCGCCGCGCGGCGGGAACCTAGTGCTCGCGCCCGCGCTTCTCGCCGGACCGAGCGCTGCAGGACGGAGCCCGCCGGGCGCCCCAGAACCTGGGACTTGAGCCAGGACACTTGAGGTGACTGCGAGAGCGCGGCCTCAGAGCCCAGAGCAGTCAGGACGGGCGAATCCAGGGGCGCCCAGAAGTCTCCGGCGCGGGGACAAACGACACGATGTATTTTTACTCTACTCGTCAGGCCTGTATCGGACTCACACGAAAATGGCCAAGGACGCGCAGGGTCCCGTGTCCCCCAGCACAGTTCCGTTAGCGTCTCACGCTCCTGTCTCTGTCACAGTGGTTTTACCAGTCTTGACGCTGTAGCGACATCATGGGCTAACACCCGTGCTGTTCGGATGTCCTCAGTTTCCCCCGCTCCTCTGGCCCGGGACGCCCTGGGGACCTCACAGTGCTCAGCTGTCACGTCTCCTCGGGCCCCTCTGGACCGAGCGCGTTTCTGAGATTCCCAGGCGTCGATGTCCCCCGGTAGCCATGAGGAGCGCTGGTCAGGAGTTTGGGGTCAGTCTGGTGTTTCCTCATGGTTAGGCCGGCAGTGGGCCCAATGATATTTTAATGGTACGTTTAAAAAATTAAAATCCGGGGGCGCCTGGGTGGCTCAGTGGGTGAAGCCTCTGCCTTCGCCTTCGGCTCAGGTCATGATCCCAGGGTCCTGGGATCAAGCCCCGCATCGGGCTCTCTGCTCTGCGGGGAACCTGCTTCCTCCTCTCTCTCTGCCTGCCTCTGCCTACTTGTGGTGTCTGTCAGATAAATAAAGAAAAAATCTTTAAAAAGAAAAAAAATTAAAATCCGTGGCGCACCGGGCTGGCTCGGTCCGTGGCGTGTGTGACTCCCGGTCTCAGAACTGTGAGTCTGACCCCGTGTTGGGGGTAGAGTTTACTTAAAAAAAAATTAAAGGTCGTGCAAAAACCCCACTGGGAATGAAGTATCAAGAACTTCTCCACTGCTGGCTTTTCCTGCCCTATGCCCCAACCTGGCTCAGGGCTTGGTGGCCTTCGTGACTGTCGTTGGTCACTCGTCATCCCGGGACCCCTGCCTGGTGAGGGGAAGGTGTGAGAGAAAGGGTGGGGCTCGGGGCCGGGGACCTTGTGCGTGCCCTCCCTCAGGCTTAGGAGAGTTCTGGAAGGTGAGATGGCAGGAGGCAGAGCAAGGACACACGGTAAACCCAGGCTCGCTTGGAGACAGGAGCGGTCACTTTTGTGAACTGAGCTTGATTCCAGAATCCAGTTCCCAGAGGTGCAAACATCCGGCGTGGCCACAGGCGACCAGCTCTGTGCGGGGGAGGAGCCTTGCTGTCCTGGGGTGGGTGGTGGCCGCAGCCAGGGGACAGGAGGGGGAGGTTGTCTCTGCTCCCCCATCGCGTGTCCTCGTCTTGGAACCGCCCCCAGTGGACATCCTCTGCCCTGCACGTGATGGGTCCGCAGAGACCAGTTGCCTGTTCCATGCCTCAGCTTCCCCATCTGTGAGATAGGGCCAGGAGCCCACATCCCGTCTCACCTGTGGGATTAAGTGACTGGGAGCTGCTGTCTTGAGGCCCAGGACGCCCAGGCCAGTGGGGGGGAGGCTCAGACTGGCTGTGAAAACCCCAACTCTTCTGAAGCGTCCCCCCGCCCCCGGAGGCCCCTTGTCCCTGGGCAGCGGGATGCGCTTACCTGACCGTGCGCCAGGTCGTCGGCCTTCCTGTGGGAGGAGGGGTCCCGGCCCCCCCGCCCCCCCTCCTGCTGGCGTGTGGTTTCGTGGGAGGGACGTGGTGCCACTTCGGGCGGCGGCTGTGTCGTCCTCTGTCCGCTCTCTGCGCCTGCAGGTCCCCGAGCCCCGCGGCTGGTGCGTGGGGAGAGGCGCACAGCCGTCCCCTCCGACGTTGCCGCTTTCCCAAAAGCAGCCCCGTCCCCATCGGTCGTCACCCTCAGCCCTCCTCAGCACCCCTGAGTCCCCTTCCCGTCCGTGGGGGAGCCTGGTCTGGGCGTGTCACACGCGTGGACTCACACCCCACGTGCCCTTCTGTGTCTGGTTCCCTCCCTGGGCGTCGTGGGCTCGGGGCCGTCCCCGGGGCAGTGCGTGGGGCCCCGCTGCTGCTGGTGGCCGGGGACGCTCGTGCGTGTGGGGACGCACTGTGTGCACCTGCTGGTCGGCGGGAGCACGTCGGCTCGTTTATACCTCCCGGCCGCGGGGGGCTGAGCTGCGAACACGCAGCTTCGTGTGCACGCGCGTGTTGCTTCTCCGGGCATGGAGGTCCCAGCTGTGGGGTCGCTGGGTTCCAGGGTCCGCTGCCCACCTGGCTGCCCGGCGCCGGGCCCGTTTCCCACTCCTGCCCCGCCGCCCGCGGGGCCTGAGGTTTCCGGGTGTTGCCGCCAGCGTTTATTACTCTTTGTCTCTTTGACTGTGGCCGCCCTAGGGGGACCGAGGGGCCCTCTCACGGCCCTAGTTTGGTTCCACATGTTTTTAACACCCGTGCCTGGCCCTCTGCGTGCAGACGCGGGGGAAGGTTGGGAGCGAGAAGGCGGCGAGAAGCGTGAGCTGTGTGCGCCGCCGGCGGGGGACCCGGGATCCGGAGAGCTCGGGCGGCTGGGGTGCCCCTGGGGTGGGGGTGGGGGGCCTCGGGAGGAGCCGTGTCCAGGCCGGGAGGGCCCGCTGTCGGTGGGGAAGGGGGTCTGTCCTTGACCTGGGCCTGGCTGCCACCCCGCAGGTGAGCGGCATCAAGACGCTGTACGAGTCGGAGCTGGCGGACGCCCGCCGGGTGCTGGACGAGACGGCGCGGGAGCGGGCCCGGCTGCAGATCGAGCTGGGGAAGCTGAAGGCGGAGCTGGAGGAGGCCAACAAGGGGTAGGCGTGCGGCCCTCGGGCACCCCGGACACCATCGTGCGGGTCGGGCGGGCTGGCCGCTGGCAGGGGCGTGCTCTGTGGCCCGGGCCTCCAGCCGGCCCTTCACACCACCTTTGGTCCCCCAGATCACTCAGCCCAGGGACGCTTTTAAACCTGAGTGGCTGGGGCGCCTGGGAGGCTCAGCGGGTTAAAGCCTCTGCCTTCGGCTCGGGTCATGATCTCGGGGTCCTGGGATCGAGCCCCGCATCGGGCTCTCTGCTACACGGGGAGCCTGCTTCCTCCTCTCTCTCTGCCTCTCTGCTTACTTGTGGTCTGTGTCAAATAAATAAATAAAATCTTTAAGAAATAAAAAATAAAAAATAGACCTGAATGGCTCCCCCAATTCCCTCAGAGAAAGGACGGCCCCGGGCCACGCAGCCCAGCCTCCCCTCTCCGCCCTGAGTTTGGGAGCCCCTGGTGTGCTACCCCCTCCCCACCGCCAGGCCGCGGGCCCCCACAGACCTTGGCGCGCTGCCTCACGTGTGGCGTGGGGACCCTCATCCTCCAAGGCTCCTGTGGGACCGTGGGGCCACCCGCCTCCGTACCCCCCGCATCCGGGCTGCGGTCCCCGCTGGGCCGGGCCGGCAGCCTTCGGACCGGGCCTTTTCTCTTCCGAAGTGCTGCGTCTTCTCCGGCTGCTCCTGAGACAGGCCCGTGCGCACGGCGTGGCCAGCCAGGTGCTGTGGCGGGGACGGCACCAGACTAGTACTGGGGAGAGGACACCACGACGCCACGACGACCCCAGGCGGCCACACGTGACCAGGGCTGGACTGTCACTGTCCCCGCCTCAGTGTGTGTGTGTGTGGGGGCGGTGGCAAACTGGGCCAGGCTTGTCCAGGGTCCCTCAGGTTGGCAGTGACCTGGACCGAGGCCTGGCTCCCAAGTGTCCGTTCACAGTCCCGGCTGCCGACAGAGTCACCTTCACGTTTGTGGGATGTTTTCCTTCTCCTCCGTTTTTGGGTGTGGGCAGTTTTATGTGTCTAGGAAAATGAGTGGAAAGGCCGGAGTTTCCAAAGTCTCTGCTCTGGTCTCCCCACCCAGTAGCGGGCGAGCTCCGCCGTGACCCACACGCGGCACCAGGTAGCGTCACTCACCGGAGCCTGAGTCGACATTAGGCTGCCCTCCCAGCGGGAGGTGCCTTCCACGAGCTCGGACACCTGCGTCACTAAGACGCGGCCGCCCTTACGGCTTCGCTGCCCCAAAAATCCTGTGTTCGCCCGCCCTGTCCCGTCCCGGCCACCGCGGTCTTGCCTTTCCAGAACGTCCTAGACTCGTACCCCCACGGTGTGTGGCCTCAGCCCAGCTGCTCTGGCTCAGGGATGTGCCGTGGGGTCCCTCCGTGGAGAGCCACTGGAGCGGAAGCGCGCGCGGTGTGGCCCCGCGGGGTCCGGAGCCTGGTCCTCGGCCAGGGAGTGATGCTAGACCCAGGGTAGACTGTAGCCCACCGGTTTCATAGGATTTTTTTGTTTTTTTGGAGATTTTTTGTTTTTTGAAGATTGTATTCATTTATTTGAATGAATGATCCCAGAACCCTGAGATCATGACCTGAGCCGAAGACAGAGGCTTTAACCCACTGAGCCCCCCAGGTGACCCATCGTAGGTTTTTTAATTAAAAAAGGATTTGTGCTTCTTGGGGAAGATGGAGGGAATTCCAGAGTCCGCACTGCTTTCCCTGTGGCCCCTGAGGATTCCAGAAGCCTCCACATGCCTGGGACTCTGGGGGTGGCTCCTTGTCTAGGCCGAGAAGTCTTGATTTTTCCGGCTTTGTGGTCCCAGGTGCTCACTGGCGAGAAAGTGGAAAATGCACGCTAGTTTAAGGAGAAAAGTAAAAGTCTGCAGCAGGCTTCCCCCAAACAGACTGGGCGGCCGGTGTGAGCACCCACACGGCCTTCCGTAAACTCACAGTGGATGCCAGAGACACCGGCAGAGTTGGGCTTTGGAGGCCACAAGCCTCTCGTGGATGTCCCCCCAGACTCATCAGATGTCGTCCATGCTGGGATTCTGTCCCAGCCACCGGGATGTTCCCGCATCCGGAACAGGTTCACCAGGGGAGCCGTGGCTGAGAGAGGCCGGTCCCATTGCTAGCACTGTGACCGCTTCTGTCCGCCGCTTCCCTCGGCCTGGTGCTGGGCGCGGCGGGCGGCAGACAGGACACAAGGAGCGGCCGGTGCAGCGGGGCAGGCGGTAGGGATTCTTCACGTCTGGGCCGTCACCTTCAGTGGAGGCCCCTGCTCCGCTGGGAAGGCCTCCTGTCTGGCGGCCGCTCTCTGGCCAGCAGAGGCGGCAAGTGCCAGGCTCCGTTCCCTCACTTCCTGTCCCGCCGCAGGAGCCCTTCCTGAGCAGGGAGCCGGCCACACTTAGGCCAAGTGGGTTCTCTTCCTAACCCGTTTATCAGCACACCCTGGAGAGGACAGGAGCGTGGGTGGCTGCGTGGAGGACCCGACTGATAGGTCAGATGCTCCCACACAACCCTCCAGGACTGGCCCACAGATGAGGAAGCCGCGTTCATCTTGATGCTCAGGAGACATGGCCCGTGGGAGGCCCTGGCGCCCCTGCTTTCTGGGCCGTTCTGTGTAGTTTGGCAGAATGCGAATGTTGGATAAAGGTGTTTAGAGATTTTCCGCATCAAGGTGGCTGGTTCACCCCGGCAGGAGAGCGTGTGTTGGGCTTATTTGGTCAAGCCCCACGATGGGTTTAGAGATTATTCAAATGAACTTAAAAAAAAAATTTTTTTTCCACATCACCTGATGCCTCTGTTCCTGTCACCCTGGCTTTGTGGCTGATCTTAAACTTGCCAGGTACACCTGACCCCAGGGCCTTTGCACTTCTGCTTCCTCTTCCTGAGTGCTCCTCTCCTGGAAATAACGGATCTGGTTTGTTCTTTTTTTTTTTTTTTCCAAATATTTTATTTATTTATTTGACAGAGAGAATGATCACAAGTAGGCAGAGAGGCAGGCGGGGGGGGTGGGAAGCAGGCTCCCCGCTGAGCAGGGAGACCGATGCGGGGCTCGATCCCAGGACCCTGAGACCATGACCTGAGCCAAAGGCAGAAGCTTAACCAACTGAGCCACCCAGGCGCCCCTTGATCTGGCTCGTTCTTAATGCTCCCCTCATCCAGATCTGTTTCCAGGGCGACCCCAGGCAGGGCTGTACACCTTGAAAGTTGGGTTCCCACGTGGCTCGTGCTCCTCCCTCACGTCCCTCCCCCTTCTCTGCCCTCCTGATGCGGGTTCGTGGGCTTCACTGTCAGCTCCACCCATGAGAAAGTTCCGCACCAGGAGAGCCCGCTGCTCCCAGGCGCATCTCTGGCGCGAGCGGGGCCGTCCCCGCAGAGCGGGCTCTCGGTGACGGGTTCAGACGAGGAGCTCATTTTCCCAAAGCCCTGCAGAAGCTGCTCCGGGGGCTTAGGGTTTCAGTCCCGCCATGAGCAGGAGAGCCAGGATCATGTGGCATAAGCTCAGGGGTGAGGACTGCGGGGACCCCCAAGACCCTCATGGAGGATGGTCAGAGGCGCGGCTGGAGCTCTGTGTCCCACGGCTGCTGCTGAAGACACAGCAGCTTGGCGGCCGAAGCCACGGGTCCCTATGCCATCCCCCCGCCCCCGCCTCGTGCAGCCGAAGCTGCATCCCCAGCAGTTCTCACTGGGTGTGCGGTTGGGGGGCTGGCCCCAGGGATGCTGCTTGCCCCCCATAGCGCCCCTGTGTGAGCAGCACTTGGGGGAGACTGTCCCCTTGCTGGGGACGGCTCCCTCGGCTCCTGGGTGGGGGGTGGCATGCATTCAGCTCCTGGAAGGTGGCGAATTTCTTTGAGAAACGACCAGGAGCCCCAGGCCCCAGGCCCCAGGCCCGTGCTGCAGACAGCTGGGCATTAAAGAATCTGTTTGCCTCTTTAATGTCGGAGAAATTGTCTCCTGGGGCGTCAGCTGAACCTGCTTGGAGAAGCGTATTAAGTTTACGAGCGAGATCAACTTTTCAAAGGGCAGCATTTTAACCTGCAACTTTACTAAATTATATGTTTTTTTAAACATCGTTCTCCCCTACGTGATCCCCCCCATGTCTAAAAAATGACATTAAAGGGGCACCTGGGTGGCTCAATGGGTGAAGCCTTTGCCATGGTCTCAGGGTCCGGGGATCGAGCCCTGCGTCGGGCTCTCTGCTCAGCGGGGAGCCTGCTTCTCCCTCTCTCTCTGCATCTCTGCCTGCTTGTGATCTGTCAAAAAAAATAAAAAGTGACATTAAATTAAAAGTGACATTAGCTCTTTCCTTGAGGTCTTTTTGAGTGCTGTACTTGTCAGCTGGTGGAGTCCTGATGTGCAGAGCGGGTCTGAGGAAGGGACGCCTTTTGTGCCGGCGGCCCAGGCCCTGTTCCCTCGGAAGGTGCCCGTGGCTCAGAGGCCGGAGGGAGCCGGTCCTGGGGCTTCTGGCGCTGCCAGAGGCCCTCATTGCCCCCCGACAGCTCGCCCCGCCTGCTCCTGGCTAACGCCCGCCCTTGACTCACAGCTCCAAGAAGAGGGAGGGCGAGCTTGCGGTGGCTCAGGGCCGCGTGAAGGATCTGGAGTCCTTGTTCCACCGGAGTGAGGCAGAGCTGGCCGCCGCCCTCAGCGAGAAGCGTGGCCTGGAGAGCGACGTGGCCGAGCTGCGGGCCCAGCTGGCTAAGGTGGGTTTCCAGCAGCCCCAGTGGCGAGTACCGGGGTCTGGGGCGGTGGCCGGACGTCCTGTCGTGGGGGAGTGGCCCAGGGCCAGGATGCCGGTGGCCGCCGGTCCCCAAGCCCTTGACACTCCCTACTGGGAGTGCGTGCGTGCGTGCGTGTGCATGTGTGTGTCAGGGGATCTCTGGGCCCCAAGAGGCCACACGGTGCGGCAGACAGACTGTCTGTCGCCTCAGCTTCTGTCCTGTGTCCCAGGCGGAGGACGGTCACGCGGTGGCCAAAAAGCAGCTGGAGAAGGAGACGCTGATGCGCGTGGACCTGGAGAACCGCTGCCAGAGTCTGCAGGAGGAGCTCCACTTCCGCAAGAACGTCTTCGAGGAGGTGGGTCTGCGGGCGGCGGGCGCCCCGCGTGGCGGTGGCGGCGTCCTGCCCCCTCCTGGAGCACAGGACCCCGATCCGGGGAGGGTCCTGCTGCCTCTCCCAGCCCCGGGGGCGGGGGCTCTAGGTGCCCCCCAGGCTTGTGGCCGCATCCCTCCATGTGTGCCTCCGTCTTCACGTGCTTCCTGTCTCTCGTGAGGACACTTGTCATTGGTTTAGGACCCACCGGCACGATCCAGAAGCTCTGATTTGGAGACTCTGACAGATTCCATCTCCAAAGCCCCCCTTTCCAAATAAGATCACACTCCCGCTTCCGGGGATTAGGACACGGACACATCTTTTGGGGTGCCGCCTTGAACACCCGGCAGACCCTCTCTGTGAAAGGGCAGGGGAGGGCCCATCTGCGTCCCTTGCTTCCTCCCCTCAAACTCGGAATCCCTGGCCCCAGGCTCTGGGGTATGGTGGGCCCACCTGCCCTCCTGGCAGCTAGAGCTGGGGTTTCTGTGTCTCCTGGGACGGGATGTGGCATCGGGGCCCCTCCCTGCTCAGCATCACAGAGCTCTTTGTCCTGTCACGGCCCAGAACGGAACCCTGGGGCTGCAGCTGCCTGCACTCAGTGCCCCGGGGGCAGGCGGGGGGGGCTGGCGGGACGATGCCCATAGAGCTGAGGAGTGGGCTCCAGCTCCAGCCTGGGCCCCTGAGAGCCAGGGCCAGGACAGCTAGGGGGGAGCCCCTGCGGGAAGCCCTGAAGGCATCCGCTGGAGACCCTGAGGCTTTGAGGGGGTCGGAACTTGTGCGGAAGGATCCCAGGAAGAGAGCCATGCGGGGACCTGTGAGGGGAGCCCGCAGGACACCCTGGAAGGGCTCCTGGTGGGGCTCCCTGAGGCGGGTGGCCAGGAGCTCCTGGCGGGGAGCCCCCATGGGGGCTGCCGTGAAGGTGGGTGTCCTGGTCCTGTGTTCCCCGAGGTTCACGGCTTCTTTGAGAACAGGACCGACTTCCTTGAGAAGCAGTCCTCTTGGTCTTCCAAGCTGATGGCACAGAGGGAGTGACGGCCGGCCGTGCGGAGCGCGTTTCCCCTCCCCTCGGAGCCCGAGGCTGGGGGACGGCGCCCTCCGCCCGCAGCTGTGTCTGGGGCCGCTGTGCTCCGGGGCCGGCCTCCTGCTGGGTTCAGTGCCGCTGTGGTGTGCGGCCGCGGTCCTGAGGCCTGGGTCTCTGTGTTTCTGTCCCCAGGTACCTGGGATGGGCTCAGCAGGAATTCTTACTTTAAGATTTTATTCGTGGAGTTATTGAGGCGGTGAGAGGAGGAGTGCCTGAGCGCGCAGGGGGAGAGGCAGAGGGGGCGGGAGCGGGAGAGAGTCTCAGGTTGGGCCCCCGAGTGCACAGCTGGACGTGGGGCCGGATCCCACCACCGAGGTCATGATGTGAGCGGACACCAGAGTCGGTGCCCGCCTGCGTGAGCCCCCAGGAGCCCTTGTCGGGAGTTCCTGTAACAGCAGCTTTATTGGAACGTTCCTGTTCTACGGAACTTGTAAGGTGTACAGTTCGGCCGGCTTCCAGAACTGCGCAGACTTCATCTCTAACTCTAGACTGTTCTGTCGGCCCCCAAGCAACCCGGTCCGGTCAGCCGTCAACCCCCCTCCTCCCAGCGGCTCGATCCCCCTTCCCGTCCTGGTCTGGGCGGGTCACCGCGTAGACTCACACCCCGTGCGTCCTTCTGTGTCTGCTTCCCTCCCTGCGGCCTTGGGCTTGGGGCCGTCCGCGGGCAGCGCATGGGGGCGCCTGGCCCCCGGTTGCGGCCGTAGTGCCCCTGGGGGGGGGGCACGTTTTATTTATCTGCTTGCCGGTGGGGGATGCCGGGCCGGGTCCGTTCTGGTGGCCGCGACTCTGCAGCGGGTCGGGGCTCTGGGCACCCACGTGGACGTGGGGCTCGGGGAGGGGGGAGACTCGGGGTCGCGGAGGCGGGGCCGGGGCCCGGGGCGGGGCGCTGACGGCCGCCCCCGCGCAGGAGGTGCGGGAGACGCGGCGGCGGCACGAGCGCCGCCTGGTGGAGGTGGACAGCAGCCGGCAGCAGGAGTACGACTTCAAGATGGCGCAGGCGCTGGACGAGCTGCGCAGCCAGCACGACGAGCAGGTGCGCCGGTACAAGCTGGAGCTGGAGCAGACCTACCAGGCCAAGGTGCGGGCGGCGGGCCCGGCGGGGGGCGGCGGGGGGCGGCGGGGGCTCCCTGCCCGCGGCCGGCCCCTCACACCTCTGCCCGGGCCCGTCCAGCTCGACAGCGCCAAGCTGAGCTCCGACCAGAACGACAAGGCGGCCAGCGCCGCCCGGGAGGAGCTGCAGGAGGCGCGCGTGCGGCTCGAGTCCCTCAGCTACCAGCTGTCTGGCCTCCAGAAGCAGGTGACTCCCGGCGTCGGGTGTAGACGAGCCGGAACGGCAGCGTGGGGGACGCAGCGCCCCTTCCCTCCGCGGGGCTGTAGGGCCCACCGGCCTCCGGAGCCCCCTGGCCCCACCCCACCAAGGCCTCCTGCCCGCCGTCGGTGGCCGCCCGCGTCCGCAGCAGGCGGGGAAGAGCCCCGCAGCCCGGTGCGCTTCTCTGCCTGACCCGCAGAGGCCGGCCTGACCTGGCTGCCCGGACCCCCCCGCCCGCCAGGCCAGTGCCGCAGAGGACCGGATTCGCGAGCTCGAGGAGACCATGGCTGGGGAGCGGGACAAGTTCCGCAAGATGCTGGACGCCAAGGAGCAGGAGATGACCGAGATGCGGGACGTGATGCAGCAGCAGCTGGCCGAGTACCAGGAGCTGCTCGACGTCAAGCTGGCGCTGGACATGGAGATCAGCGCCTACCGCAAGCTCCTGGAGGGCGAGGAGGAGAGGTGGGCGTGCCCTCGAGGGGGCGGGGCCGGGTGGGAGGGGCGGGGGCGGGGCCGGGCGAGAAGCGCCCCGTCCCCCCCTCAACGGGCTAGCGAGTGTGTCGGGCCGGCGGTCCCCTCCGCCCCACAGGCTGAAGCTGACCCCCAGCCCATCGTCGCGGATCGCCGTGTCACGGGCCACGTCGAGCAGCAGCAGCAGCAGCGTGTCCACGGCCGGGCGCTCGGGCCGCAGCAAGCGCAAGCGGCTGGAGGCGGAGGAGTCGCCGGGCGCGGGCTCGAGCGGCATCGGCACCGGCACGGGCAGCAGCAGCAGCAGCAGCAGCAGCTTCCACCTGGCGCAGCAGGCCTCGGCCTCGGGCGGCGTCAGCATCGACGAGATCGACCTGGAGGGCAGGTTCGTGCAGCTGAAGAACAGCTCGGACAAGGTGAGGGGCGTCCCGGGCTGCGGCGCGGAGCTGGGGGCGCCCTCCCCGAGCCGTGCATCAGGCGCGGTGTCCCCTGTGCCAGGACCAGTCTCTGGGGAACTGGAGGATCAAGAGGCAGATCCTGGAGGGGGAGGAGATCTCCTACAAGTTCACGCCCAAGTACGTGCTGCGCGCCGGCCAGACGGTCACGGTAGGTGGCTGTGGGAGGGCCGGCGGTGCGGGCTGGGATGTGGGGGGTTCTTGGGAAGCAGGCAGTGCTGTGGGATGGGGTGGCTGGCCCCGAGAACAGCTGTGTCTTGTCACTGGCCACCTGTGTGCCGTTGTGCCCTTGGACTGTCCCTGGAGCCCTGGGGTGACCTGTCAGCCTCCCACAGTGGGAGAGGGTCTGGGCTGTCTGGGCTGGCGGGCGCTGGCAGAGACAGAAGATCACGGGTGTGGACCCCTGAGGCTGATGGGCCTCTGCTCGCTGCTCAGCCTGTGTTTGCGGACAGGAGTCCTTGGGCACCGGACCAGTGTCCCCTGTACACTGTCAACTGTCCTCTCTCAGCGGGACCCAGGGGGGAGGGACCGGGAACTAACTGGTGCCAAGTACTGGGCCCAGAGCCAGCACTGATGGGGAGACCCTCCTGTGTCCCCAGGTGTGGGCAGCTGGTGCGGGAGTGGCCCACAGCCCCCCCTCGACGCTGGTGTGGAAGAGCCAGGACAGCTGGGGCGTGGGCGAGAGCTTCCGGACCGTCCTGGTCAACGCCGACGGGGAGGTAGGTGCCCGCGCCTTGTTGGGGGCCACCGTCTCCTTGCCCTGGGGTCCCTCTTGGAGGCGCCCGGCCTCACCCTCACTACACCACAGGCCGGGTGCAGTAGGGTGCGCAGGCCAGGGAGCGCGCGATCTGGGGGTCGGCGGGATGTGGCTCTCGGCCAGAGCGTCCCGCCTGCCCGTCACCGAGACAGGTGGCCCCTGCTGCCCAAGGGGTCGAGTGTTCGCGGACTTTCTCTTGCGCAGGAGGTGGCCATGAGAACCGTGAAGCAGTCCTCGGTGGTGCGGGAGACGGAGAACGGGGAGGGAGAGGAGGAGGCCGCGGAGTTTGGCGAGGAGGATCTTTTCCATCAACAGGTAGAGGCCCCCGGGTGGCACACGTGGACGCACCCTCGGCGCACACGTGCACGCCTGCCTGCCGGGTCCCCAGGGCCATGCTGCCCGCCCGCTGCTTGGCCACCGCCCAGGCCTCCCCCACCAGCCGACCCCAGACCACACCGCCCGCTGCCAGAGACGGCCTGTTGGGGGACTGCCCTTGCCTCCTGGCTCTTGCCCTTGTGCGGACCTCAGGGTTGTGGCCCGGGGCCCCCAGGAGTGGGGTGTTGAACCCCGAACACTGCCAGGTGGCACCGGTGTAGCCCCGAGCGGGCTCTGAGGCCACTGCTCCTCCTGCCTGGGATCCCCAGGCTTCAGTGATGGGTTTGTGGCGGGGGCTCCTGAGGCCTGGGGCCGGCTGCAGCCCCTCTGCGTGGTATGACTGGTGTCTGACCTTTAAGTTGTGACGGCCTGTGTGTTCGGAACAGAAGCAAGGCAGACGTGGAAGGTTCTGGAACAGGGACAGTTGAGGGTCAAGCTGCTGGCCCCATCAGCTTGCCGGGAGCCAGTGTCCCAGGGGTGGGAGCTGCGTGGCCCAGTGGGCTCGCGCGCTCCACTTAGGCTGCCGGCCTTTCTTTCCAGGGGGACCCCAGGACCACCTCGAGAGGCTGCCGCGTGATGTGAACGGGACGCGCCTCATCACTTGTCTTTACCCAGAGCCACTGAAAACTATTTTTCTATCATTGGCTGTCTTTACTCCTTGATACATTTCTAGAGGGTTTCTAAGCGTACTGCCAGAACGCGGGGTGGGTCTCTGGGGTCTTTCCTGCGGGTGGGCTCCCTTAGACACTTCTCATCGCCACTGGTCATTTTTTTGGTGCCCCATTTCACCATTTGGTTGAATTCGAGGCCAGGGACGGAATGGCTGACAGGGGTTGGGTGTGGAGGCCGGAAGACTGGGCCGGGCTGGGCTCAGGGACTGCTGTCCCTCTGCCTCCCCCACACGCTGGCTGCTGGGGCCCGCCCTGTGGCCTCGAGGGCACGGAGATCAGAGCTGCCGTGTCCAGTGAAGCTCCTTAAGAGCCCAGTCCAGAAGCCAGGTTCTGACCTGGGGGGCAGCAGGCACATCCCCTGTGGCATTCGGGTGGCCCGGGCGCAGGTGTGGCAGGGGCCTGGGTGCGGGTTTTGGCTGCTTGGCCTGGGCTTGGGGGCTTTGGTGTACTTCTGGGATTCTGGTGTGATGGAGAGCTGCCGCAGGCCACACCGGGGCACTCGGCTGTGGGCCACCTTTTCCCTTCCTGGCTGTCTGGCCCTTGGGTTTCTGGAGCTTTCTGTAGTGCAGTTCCTAAGCTTGCAGGACCACGAGGCAGGAGAGAGAGCTGGAAACCCAGGGAACAGGGACAGCTCCGTTTGGAGACTTGTCACCAGGTAATGGCCAGGGGACAGGTGGAAGGGGTAGTGGGATCACCTGGGAAGCAAGTGTCCCCCGGGTCTCAAAGCCACTGTCCACAGGGCACAGCCACTTCCTGCCCTCCCTCAGTGAAGAGGGGGACTTGACGGTGAGCCACTGGGCCACCGCAAGCTGTTCTCCCACTCTGTGCCTTGTGCATGGGGCTGAGTCCTGACCCCCACACTGTCCCGTACGCTGTGTGTGTGTCTTGCTGTCTGTCCTAGCTTCCGTGGCGACCTTCTCGCTGAAATGCTGTTTCTCAGAGGCCAGTGCCGGCTGATTCCACAGGACGGCTCCACGACCCCCCACCCAGCTCCCGGCTGCCATGCCGCCTCGGTGGTCCCTCACCGTGTGTACCCCTCCCACACAGATACACAGAAGTTATTTTTTTAATGGATATTTATTTTTTTACATTGGTCAGTACTCAGATTGCCGGATCCCGCTTCAGGCCTCATGCCAGAGCCCCCCCCAGGGGCTGGAGTTGAGGGGGGCCATCTCGGTGACTTCTGAGGCCCCAGACGGCAAATTCCTTCAGAAAGCGCAGCTCAAGTCTTAAAGACGTCATACTGAGCCACGGAGGCAGCTGCCCCCAGAAGGCAGCCCGTTTACAAGCAGCCTGCGTCCGGCCCTTCCCAGCTCCACCGACGCCGCCCTAGGTCCGCAGCAAGCCTGCCTCCCGCCTCAGCGGTCGGTCTCCCGTCCCTGGGAACCTGCTTGTGGCCCGAGGGTCAAGGCTTCTGCACCGAGAATCTGGCCACAGCCCCTTGCTTGAGGTCTAGTTCTTTCCATGGCTGCCCGGTACCCAGGCCCGAGGTCGGTCTTTCTCGTGGACGGAAACGGCTCACCACCATTCCCCGCCTTTCTGGGGGGCCCTGGGGAGCTCGCCCCGCCCCGCCCCACGCAGGACCTTTCCCAGGAGAGCCGCAGGCTGTGCATCCCCCAGCCCCATCCCGCCTGGCCCACTGCGGGCCTGGACTGCAGAGGCAGAGGCCTCGGGAGCGTGGGGCCGGGGTCGTGCAGGCAGTGCGGAGGGGGGGCCTGACGGGCTCGGGGGGCGGGGTTCGCCGGTGAGCCGTGCAGGGTCCCGGGCGTCTGCACCGGCCTGGGAAGCAGCTCGTAGTTGTCCGCATCCTTAGGTTTAAGCCGCTTTAAAGGACGCGGGGACGGTTCCCTGGACCTGGCCCCCCGCGGCCCGGCCCCGGCGCGCCCCGCGGGAGCACCAGCACGACCTGCGGGGGTGGGCCGGGGCCGGCCGGCGTCCGTGAACTTGCATGCCAAACGTGTGGTCCTTCCTTTCTCCCGTGTTTGTAATACGCGTTTTACGACCGGACACTTTTGTACAACACGCCAATAAACATTTGGTTTTACTGCTGCCCCCGCGTCCGCTCTGACCAAGCTGCCCCGGCCCCGCAAGAGACGGGCGTCTGACACCACCGCGGGCCAGCCACCGCCTCGGCTCGCGTGACGCGCTTGCCGGCCCGCGCGCATGCGCAGCACCCCCTGCACGGCGAGCAGGGGCTGACCTACTGGCTCGCGTAAATATCCCGCTCTGCGAGGCTACCCGCACCCCGCGCTTGCGCGCACGGGTGGAGGGCGCACGGCCTTGTGGTAGTTGTAGTCCGGCTCCTCTACCAGCACACCTGGACTCCATTTCCCGTGGTGCCCGGGGCGGCCGACTTCCGGCGTGGGTACGGGTCGGCGCACGCGGTCACGGTTCGGTTGACTTTGCGGAGCCATGGAGGGTGGCTTCGGCTCCGATTTCGGGAGCTCCGGCGGCGGCAAGCTGGACCCGGGGCTCATCATGGAGCAGGTGAAGGTGCAGATCGCCGTGGCTAACGCGCAGGAGCTGCTGCAGGTCCGGGGTCGGGCCGGGGCGGGAGTCCAGGGCGGTGGGGTCCGCTGGGGGCGGCTGTCGCGTCTGAGCTCGCGTGTCCCCACAGAGGATGACGGACAAGTGCTTCCGGAAGTGCATCGGGAAGCCTGGGGGCTCCCTGGACAACTCGGAACAGGTGAGACCGGCGGGGCCGCGGGCAGGCCGCTGCGCGTGCGCGTGCGCATGCGCGGGCAGTCGCACGGAGGATCTCTGCGCGTGCGCAGCCCGCTGTCCGGGGGCGGGGGCGGGGGCGGGGGCGGGGGCCGGGGCGCGGGCCGGGGCCGGGGCGCGGGCCGGGGCCGGAGCTGAGCCGCGCCCCTCCCTGCCTGCAGAAGTGCATCGCCATGTGCATGGACCGCTACATGGACGCCTGGAACACCGTGTCCCGCGCCTACAACTCGCGGCTGCAGCGAGAACGAGCCAACATGTGACCCCGGCGCGCCGCGCCCGGCCCTCATCCCCCGTTCCGTTTCCATAAATGCCCTTTGCGAAGCGGGGCCGCTCGTGCGTCCTTCCTGCCCGTGTTTCTGCGGAGGAGACCGGCGCCGCGGCGCTCGGGACGCTGCTCCCCTCCCGCCTGCCAGCGAGCGCGGCGTGGGTCGGGGGGGCCTGGGACTGCGCCAAGTGCCGGCAGCCCGCCCCGTGCTTTGGGCGGAGAATCCGCATGTGGACCCCGGGGGGGTGGGGGCAGGGAGAACCCGGGCGGTCCGCCCTGCATGGGGGTCTCTGCCGGAGCGGGTAGCGCGTGTTCCTGGGCGCCCCGCTAGCCTGAGCCTCTTCCTCCCGACCCCCCACCCCGCCTCCCCTCTGCGCGGCTGGGCTTTCGCGATGACCGGGAACACGGTGCTTGCGCCAAGGGGACCTTGGAAGACGAGGCTAGCCAGCTCCCTCCCCAGCTGCGGCGCCGCCAAAGCCCTGGAGGGTGGTCCTCGCCCCAGGAGGCCTCGCTGGCCCTCCTGACATCCTTCCTCCCACCCCGGGCCTGGCTGAGGGGCGGGCAGGGGTTCCTTGCTGGGTCATGGAGGTGCTGAGCCGGCAGGCTTGGGACGAGGGGCTGTTTATTGCAACAAAATACGCAGTGAGACCACCCGGTTATCCGCAGCCCCTCACCTCCCGCTCGCGCCCCAGACTCCCCTCCTCGGGCAGAGGGGTGGGTCAGCTGCTTCCTGCTGCCTTCACCTCTCTTGTCCATCGGCCGGTCACTCCTGGATGTTCTGCCCGATCCAGCCTCTCACAGCAGCAACCCGGGTGTAGACACCGGGGAAGTGGGGCCGTCCACAGCCGTAACCCCAGCTGGTGACCCCAGTTAGCACCCACCTGCCAGAGGGCTCCCTGCAGGCCAGGGGTCCCCCAGCGTCACCCTGGAGGAGAGGAAAGGCCTTAGAGCAGCCCAGCACCTCCCCCACCGCAGCACTTGGGCCAGGGCCCCTTTCCCTGGGAGCCTCCTAGTTCCTGGGAAGTGGGTTCTGTTAGAACCACCCCCTCCTTTGGCTGGCAGACCGTTCTGGACACTGGGCCTTGGTCCCGGGCTGCCCCTGCAGGGCCTAGGAGCAGGATGCCCAATAAACGGTGGTGCACTGAGAATTTGAGGCCGGGATCGGTGCCCTACTTGGCGGGCTGCAGAAGCGGGCGCTGGAGGGTGGCACCTGGCTAGTAGGGCCTGCGGCGGTGACCCCGTGCGCTCACCGAGCAGCTGTCCACGCCGCCCTGCGGGAAGCCGGCGCACAACATACGGCTGCTGATCTGCACCGGGTAGAAGCGGCGGCACGTCTGCTCGCTGAGGAGACGCACAGCCGCCTTCTGCAGCTGCCGCGCCATCGAGCCTGCGGGCGACACGGAGCCGATGGGCCAGGGGCGTGCTCGACGCCTCCCGGGTCGTGGGATTGGGCGCGGGGCGGCCGCACCTACCTCCCTCGCGCACGGAGCCCCAGCCGGTGATGACGCAGCGCGCGCCGTCGGGGGGCCGCAGCGTGGGCTCGGGCAGGCAGATGGGGCGCACGAGACGGCTGCGGCGCACGGGCCCCGCCAGCTCGAGCAGCGCCACGTCGTAGTCGAGCGTGTAGAGATTGTAGAAGGGGTGCTTGAAGATGCGCGCCACGCGCTCCAGCTGCCCCTCGGCGCCGCTCAGGAACGGGGTGCCCAGGAAGGCCGCCCACTGCTTGGGGTCCCCGTAGCTGCGGGGTGCAGAGGACAGGCGTTGGCTGGAGCCCCCACCCGCTCCCACGCACTAACGGGACCCCACAAGCTGTATCTGGGGGTCTTACATGCCCACCCCCTTGGACCCTGACCCCCGGAGGTGCACGGTGCCCCCTTCCGCTGGCTGTTCCCCTGGAGGATAGGGGCTGTAGCCCTGTGCACCCTACAGAGTGCCCTGCCCCTTTAGGTCTGGTGCCAAGTCCCAGTGGGGTAGGAGCCAGGGGTAGGAGGGCCCAAAGGTTCCCCAGAGACTCCCCTGCCCCACTGTGTCCCCACAGGCCTGACCCCAGCTGTTGGGAGAGGCTGTGCCCAGGGTTTGGTGGGGGTCCGGCTCGAGGTGGTGTCTGCGCAGGGGAGGGCTGTATGAAGGGGGAAATGGCCGGGGGCAGCGGGTGCCCGAGGGGGGGGGTGCCTCATGGCCGAGGCACGGAGGGGTGACTCCCAAAGTGAAAGTCCGCCCCATGGGCCGGCCGGACTCACACGTCAAAGCAGTGCGCGGCGGACAGCAGCCACCTCTCTGCCACCAGGACGGCCCCGCAGCGGTGCTCCCGGCGCCGCAGCCACAGGCTCACCTGCCACGGCCACTCCCCCCGGCCCGCGGCGCTGCCGCCCACGATCCTGGTCATCGCTGACATGGGCGCCAGGCCACAGTCTGCAGGGGAGTCGGGAGACTGCTCAGCACGGCTCAGACCCCGCCTCCCACAGTGCACATGCCTAGGCAAAGGGTTGGGGGTCCTGCCCTGGGTAACCCCCCCCCCCCGCCCCCCGGGTGCTTGGTTCTGCAAATGCGCCCTCTCCGGATGCTTCTGCAGGAACATCTGGGAAGCATTTAAGCTGGCCTCCCTGGCTGAAGGTCCGGCCCGCGCTCCTCTCCCCACGCATCTCCGTGAGCTGGGAGCCAGGTTCCCTGCGCCTCTGCACACCCTCAGCTGTTGCCCCGCAGGCCCCTGCCCTGTCCCTGCAGCTCCTGTGCTGCCCGGTCTCCCTGGATGCCCTCCCCGGTTCTCCTTCCCAGGCTACTGACACCCGCCCTGACCCCAGAACAAGGCGCGCTCAGAGCACAGCAGCAGAGAGAACAACGCGGTGGTTCCAGGAGGTGCTGCAAGAGCCCGTCGCCACTGTGGGGGCAGCGGGGACCTGCCTGGTCATTCCCACAGGGAATCCTCCTCCTCCAGAACGGCCCCCCTGCCCCAGCCTGCTTTCCCACTCCCCACGTGCCTGCCCTACCCCCAGCCGGAGCCGGAAGGGAAGAAGGAGGAGACGAGAGGCCGCCAGTGCGTTCCCTCTCAGTGCCGAGGGCCCCACCAAGAAGCCTGGAGCATCGGATGGAAACGGCTCCTTTCTGGAAATGCTGCCCCCCACGGAACAAGGCAGCCACGTGTGCCATTTCCAGGGGCTTCCTGCCCTCTTCTGGACCCCAGGCTAAGAACCTGCGGGCTGTAGCTATGGGAACGTTAGTCACCGAGCCTAGAGGCCAGACACGCCTGCTCTCGGAGCGGCTCTGCTGGAGACTGCGCTGCCGTCCGACCCGCAGCACCTGCCTCGGGGAGTCTGTGGCGGGCAGGGGGTGGGGGTGCTGCCCCTCTGGCTGGGCACGCTGGTCCCAGGGCTGCTAGCTTTCCAGCCCACGTGCAGAGCCTCAGGGGGCCTGGACCAGACGCTCTGCCTCCACTGTGCAGCTCCCCAGAAAACCCCTTGCAGACCCTCGGCCCGCGGTGGACTGTACCCCTAGCCAAGCAAGCCGCTTCCAACCTCCTCTATGCACCCAGACCCCGCAGCGGCCCGCCTCTTCCTGGGGCTCTGATGGCGCGCGGGCTGCCCTGAGGCAGGAGCGCATCAGCCTGATTCGTGCGGACTGCAGGCCTGGGCAGCCCCAGCTCCTCGGGCCTGGACAGCGGACACGTGCGGCACGTGTCCCGAGGAGGACAGCCTCGGGGACGCATCCTAATGGTTGGGACGGGCCAGAGGGCGACGACCCGTGTGTCACGGCTACCGTCACACACACGCCCTGAACACAAGGATGACGGGGACCTAGGGAGGTCAGGAGGGGACACCGATGGAGGACAGAGGGGATGGCTGGGGGTCAGTCTCTGCAGGGAGGCGCTGAGAATGCTGGGGCTGGGGGCACGGAACAGCCGGGGCCCCTGGGAAGCTCATGAATAAGCGGCGAATCGGGGCAGCACCAGACCAGCGGCCCGTGCTGAGCACCTGCTCTGGGGGCGGCTCCCAGAAGCACGTCCGGTCCCGGCGACCCGCCGCCCCACCTGAATGAAGCCAGACCAGACACCGTCCCTCCGCTTCCGGGTGAGCGCGGAGAGCTCGTGTCTGCCGCGGCCGGGCGGGGGCCGTGCGCACGGAGGAGCCGAGCCAAGGGGCTCTTGCTGGGGCCTTCCTGCTGCTCCGGCCCCCGGCCCCCACCCCGCGCTGCCTCCCCTTTCTCTAGAGAGCCCCGTGTTTAGCAAAAACACTTGCTTCCCTCTGAGTCCTGCTCGGGTGACCGTCCCATCTCTCAGGAGCGAGGCTGGGCGGGAGGAGCGGGCTGGTCGCTAACACGGGGGTCCACTACGTGTCCCGCAGAAGCCAGGCCTGGTTCTCCCCTTAGTTCCCCCGCAGCCAGCGCCCGTGGGCAGGTCTCGGCCCGACCTCCGTGAAACGGGCTGTATCTGATGGGTTTTATCGGGGCCCGCAAACATGTTTCATGCACTTCCGCTTAATACTCAATAAAGCCTGACTCGGCACTTGAGAAGCTCAGAGATCTCCCGGGCGCGGTGTCGGTCAGCGTCCTGCGGGCCAGCTGGGCCGAGCAGGGCTGCGCCTCAGCCAGGCGTCCCCCGAGGCCCCGCGTGGGAGCCTGTGGGCTCGGCTTGTTCTCCTCACTCCTGCTGCCATCGTCCTGCGCGTCTGGTTCCCCAGGCACCCCAGACTTAGCACGGGGCCGCACACGGGAGGGTTTTGTGAACACTGGTTGGACGGACAGAGTGGTGGGGACCCTCCCGCCAAGGCTGTCGGACCAGGGCCTGTGTCCCTGGCTTTCAGGGCCTGTCGTGGGCTGACTCGTGTCCTCCAGAATCCCACAACGAAGTCGGAGACCCCGGGAGCTTAGGATGGGACATGGGGACGCAGGTCTTTAAAGAGATCATGAACTCAGAACAAGGTCCCAGGCGGGCCGTGACATAACGAGGACACGAGACAGACACAGAGGGACAAGCCCGTGGAGAGAGGACAGCGTCTGCGCAGACTTCTGAGCTCCGGCACCGGGAGAGAATCATGTCTGCTGTTGTCACAACGGACGCAGGACCCTGCTACCCACATGTCCCTCCGTCCCTCCTGCTACCTGGTGGCTGGAAGCCCACGGTGGTGCCGGGGGCACTTGGCAGCGGTGTCTGTCCCTCTGCAGTGGTGCTCGCGGGGGTGGCAGTCCTGCTGGTGGGTCGGCTGGTTGTCGGGCTGGTGGGCCGCAGGGTGGCCCGGCTGGCCAGGACCCCTGGGACCGTGGGGCCAGCCACCGTCCTGGAGGAAGGTCTGGTGGCGGGCGGGGGTCCCGTGGTGGGCAGGCGAGGACTGGGCGGGGGGCCCGAGGACATGGTGTCCAGGATCCAGCCCTTCAGCCTGGTGACGCGAGTGTACACGCCCGGCCTCCTGGCCTGAGCGCAGCCGACCCCCCAGCTCACGATCCCGGCCAGGTAAAACACGCCGGGGGCCTCCTCGCAGGCCAGGGGTCCTCCCGAATCGCCCTGCAGGGGAAGGGAGGAGGGGGAGGGTGGGAGGCAGCCCACAGCCAAGCTGCACGCCCGGCGCAGACACGGTGACGGAGGTGGGGAAACCGAGGGGAGGGCTGGCTGTGGCCGCGGCCCGCGGCGCCCTCTCCGCTCCCGGCTCTGCCAGGCGCTCCCGTTCCCGTGTCACCGCGGTGGGGCCCAGGACACCCGCTTCAGCCCCACCCCGCCTGGGAGACGCTGGTCCGGTCGCTTCTCTCTGAGTTCCAGCGGTTCCGGCTTTTGTTTGGGAGACGTAAAGAGAAATGCAGAAAACTAAACAGACGATCACGGTCACGGGCGTTCCCGCCGCCTGGAATGAACCGCTGCTCGCTCCTGCCGGCCTCGCTCCTGCCGGCCTCGCTCCTGCCGGCCGCGCTCCTGCCGCCGCTGAAGGAGGCGCACCAGTGACTCGGGGCTTTTCTCCAAGAACCTGGGACCTCGCGCAAGGCTCGGGCCGCGTCTTCCCAGAGCTGTCGGGAGGGTCTCTCTCGGCCCCCGCCCCACTCTGCCCGCAGCCCAGACCGTGGGGGCAGCGACGCCGGGTGACTTCCAAAGTAAGGTCAGGCAAATGCTGGCCCCGACTACTTGGTCCTGGAAGCCCACCGCTGCCTTTGGAGGGTTCTGGGCGGAGACCCCGTGGGGAGGCCGCATGCAGGGTGCCGTGGAGACCCTCGCCCACAGCCACATCCCCGCAGCGCCGGGGGATGCACCTTCCACGGCTCCTGGCCATCAGCCTCGGAGCCGCCCCCGCGGAGGCCGCCCCGCGTGGATACCACGCTCGGAAGCGGGCGCCGCGTGGGGGGGGGAAGCCGGGGATCCCCAGCCCCCGGGGAGAGCCCGACGGCCCGCGGCTGGGGCTAGGACTCCGCCCGTTCTCTCCTGGCGCCTTCACGTCGCTGCTCCTGGCGGTACGCACGTTCCCCCCCTTCTCCTTTATCAGAATCATGCCGCCCCGCCGTGTGGAACTTTGCCGCACGGCAGCCGCTGCTGGGACCGGCCTGGAGCTGCGCGGCGTGTGGGGAAAACGGGGGGAAGCGGGTGTTCGGGCGCCGGGTCTTCCCGGCCGTCCGTGCGCTGCTGTTCTGTCCGTTCAGACCTCCTTTTCCTCGGGGTCCCATGATTTCCTCCCTGAAGACCCTGAACACCATCTAGAGTTTCCTTCTGGACACCAGACGGCTGCTGTTCCCACGGTCCGTGGGACCCCTCGCCCAGGCCGCGGACGTTTGCTGGAAGCTCTTGACCCCGCGGACGCCCTCGTTCAAGCCGGGCGGCGATGCTCGCGAGTCGCCATCTCTGCACCGGATGCGCGTGTTTCCGGCGTCTACGGTCTTCTGCTCGGGTGTCAGTCATGTTCCCGCGGGTCACGTTTCTGTCTACGAATGTCATCTCTCCTTCCTTCCTTCCCTCCTGACTCCCTGGGTGAGGCCAGACGCGCCGGCAACAGCAGGCGGCCGTGTCGGAGGAAAGCTGCTTCGCCACCGAGCTCGCCGTCTGCGGTAGTTTCCGTTCTCCGGCTCTCATCCGGCTGCGACTGTTTAAAATGTAACTAGAGATGGTGGCTAAGAACTACCAAGCGCCGGGGCACCTGGGTGGCGCCGACTCTTGGTGCGGCTTGGGGCCAGCGGTCGGGACTGCGGGATCGAGCCCCGCACGGGGCTCCGCGTTCAGCAGTCCACGTGAGAGTCTCCCTCTGTGCCCCCCAAATACGTACATCTTTTAAGTAGTCAATAAATTATTTTTAATTTATTAGATCAATCTCTCTAAAATAAGTCCTTTCAAAAAATTATCGAATGCCGGTGCGCCTGGTCGGCTCAGTGGGTTAAGCCTCTACCTTCAGCTCAGGTCATGATCCCAGGGTCCTGGGATCGAGTCCCGCATCGGGCTCTGCTCAGCAGGGAGCCTGCTTCCCTTCCTCTCTCTCTGCCTGCCTCTCTGCCTGCTTGTGATCTCTGTCAAATAAATAAATAAAATCTTTAAAAAAAAAATTATCGAATGCCTTTCTCTGGGGCTGTGGAGACGCCGCCGTTTCTCCCCTCCAGTCCACGGGGGTGATGACCGAGTACGGGTTCCCCCGCGTCCGACCAGCCTTCTTAGGAGACCGACGCACCGTGGCTGATTCGTTTTCCTTTTAGCACATTCTTAATCTGCCAACGTCTACCGAGGGTTTTGCACTGGCGTTTCTAGGTAAGACTGGTCTGTAATCTCTCAGCCGTGGACGAGGTCCGGCCCACGCCACAGCCCGCACCGGCTTCGCCTCCCGGGAGCACACGATCGCGGTGTCTGAGCTTCCTGCGCCTCGAGCACGCACTCGGACCGTGCTCGGAAAGGGCATTTCTCTGAACCACCGTGAAAGACACCTGGGTTCTCGGAAGGGTTTCCCCGTTCGCGGTGTCCCCTGACAGTTCCTTCCCTGCTGTCTGTGTCCCCCGTCGAGCGCTGTGGAAACCTGGACGGGAGCGAGGGGGAGGGGCGGGCCGGGCGGAAGGGAGCGGGCACCTGCTCAGCCGCTCACCTGGCACGAGTCGACCTTGCCCTCCAGGAAGCCTGCGCAGAGCATCCGGTCCGTGAGGGAGAAGTTGTAGAGGGCGCTGCAGGCCTTCTGGTCGATGATGCCCACGGACGCTCTCTGCAGAATGTCAGGCTTCGTAGCTGCGAGAGGAGAGCCCCCCAGACACGGTTTAGCCGGCAGCACCCCGAGAGGCGGCGCCATCCCCGGCCCGTGGACGAACCCGCAGGGCTGCAGGGATTCCTGCCAAGTCACCGGGTGAGAAGGAAGCTGACCCTGGCCCTCCTCGTGCCCGAGACCCTCCCCGCCGCCCCCTGCACTCTCCCCAGCGCCGCAGGCCTGCAGGGAGGCCGTTCTGAGGCTTCGGAGCCGCCACGAACTGGGGGAGCTCGGGGCGCTCAGAAGGGCCCAGCACCAGGGAGCCCAGGTTCTTGCGGCAGGAAAGCCCCGGGACGGCCATAAGCGAGTGGGCAGGGCCGTGGGCAGGCGTCCGTGGGCCCCGGAGGATGGGGGAGGTGAGGGGTCTGCAGACAAGACCGGGAGCTCACCATTGCCCTCCTGCGTGCTGCCCCAGCCGGAGACCACGCAGCGGCGGCCCACGGGGAACTTCTGGATGGCCAGCGGCAGGCACACCGGCTGGATGAACGGGTTGAAACCCAGGGGCCTGGCCAGCTCCAGCACGGCCACGTCGAAGTCCAGGATGCCGGGGTTGTACTGGGGGTGCAGCACCGCCCTCCTGAGCCCCACCTTCACCGGGGTGCCGCCAATGCCCGCGAGGGACGCGGTGCCCAGCTGGGCCCGCACCAGCTCCACCCTCGTGCTGCCGACAGGGGCCGCTCAGACACCCGCCGGCACCCCCGCTGTCCCCAGGGAGCTGGGCGGCACCCCCGGTCTGGGCTGGGCACCAGGAGGACAGAGGGCCCATGCGGCTGCTCCCCCAAAGCACCCGAGCTGGGGGCCAGGCAAGGCAGGAAGCCCTTCCCTTGGGCTGTGACGACAGTGAGTGGCTCCCCGTGCTCTAGGGGCGTCAAGCACGGATGCCGGGAGCCCGGGGGGAGGGGCCCTCATCCCCTCCGCTACTTAGCCCCCCTCTGTCCCCAGAGGCCAGTTCCGCAGACTCTCCTCCCGAGAAGGCCCCCAGAACCCCTCCTTCTCCTGCTCCCCCTGTGTTCTGGCTGGACGAGCCCAGGGCCACCCCAGTGCACAGGGGCAGGAACTGCCAGGGACACCTGGCCATGGAGGGGACGGGCCTTACTGGTTGAAGCAGTGGGCAGCCGACAGCAGCCAGCGGTCGCCCACCACGGTCGCGCCGCAGAAATGCCGGGAACCTTCCTTCAGGCTGACCTGCCAGGGCACCTCCCCAGAGGCGGCCCCCAGCCCACCCACGATCCGTGTGGGTTTCTCCATGGCCGGCCTGGCCCCGCACTCTGCCAGGGACGAGAGAAGAGGGTCTCAGCATCGCAGCCTGCCCAGTGGGAGCACAGGGGCTCGGACACCAGAGCGCTGCTGATCCGTTAGACGGATGAAGAAACTGAGGCCTAATGGTGGCCTCCGGTCTTGCAGCAAGGACGTGGCACGGCGGGCGCAGGTGGGCTCCGGAGAAGATACGGTATAGAGTGTCTTCAAGCCCACCAGACACAGACCTGCGGCCCGAGATCGGGCTGACAGGCTCCCTGCGGGGACCCGGGGAACTGGGCGCTGCGGAATCTGGGGACGGGCGGGGGTAGCTGACACTTAAACGAAGCAGGGCTCTACCAGGCTCCGCATCGCGGGTCTGGGGGACCACGAAGGCGGACCAGCATCTCGTCTGGGTACCTGGAGACCAGAGAAGACAGACACAGACCACTGTGTCCAGAAACCCCATCTCTGCAGCTCGGCCCCAGGCCATAACTGGGGCAGCTTCCCGGGGCCGAAGACACAGGGGCCCCGGGTGAGAATGCGGGTGTGACTGTCCCTGAGCGGCGCTGGGGAGGCCCCAGGATCCTCGCGGTGGGGAAGAAAGCAGGCCCAGGCCCAGCCGCGACTCTGTGTAAACCCGGAGCACGGAGTGAGCCGAGCCCACCGGCCCCTGGGAGGGAGCGGACCGCCGGTCGCCAGTCACCAGTGCGGAGGCCGCGAGGGCTGGGGGCAGGGCGGGGCGGGCTGCTGTGTGGAGGGCGCGGAGCTTCAGGTGGAAAGTTCTGGAGACTTGCCGCACAAGGTGAAGATACGTAAGGCTACCGACCTAGACGTGCAAGAAGCTCAGGACGGCCCGTTTTAGGTGTTTGACGCGGCAGTTAAGGATCAAATGAAAATTAAAAACCAGATAAGCGGAGTTGTTCCTCTCCTGGAAAAGGAGCACGCAAACGTGTGCAGGGAAATTTGAGGAAAAAGGAGAGAAACGCAGATTCTCGGATGTTCAAACGTCCGTGTGTGTGCATGTGTATGTGTGTGGTGTGTCTGGAAGGGCCCCCGAGGGAGCAGCTCAAAGTCACCAGCCCCCGACTGCCCCGGGAGGACATCCCATGGGCGTCCCCGTGCGCTGCCGGGCTTGGCCGCGCAGTCTGAAGGACCCGGCGCGCCTTCGCCCGTGCCCACGGCAGACATCACTAGCCCATCCCCCTCTGCTCCCCAGTACGGATCGACCCACCCCTGCAGGGAGTGGACGCCGACGGCCGCCTGCGTCCCCAGCAAATACCTTGTGGCTTAGAGGCGGTCACCAGATCAGAAGGCGCCGTGCTGGAATCCCGTGTGGGTCTGGCAGGGGTGTGGACCACCGGGCTCTCGGGACTGGTGGGCCAGGCCCTGCTGGGGGTGGCAGAGGCGGGAGCCACGGTGGGGGCCAGAGGCTCACTCGCCGTGGTGATGGCCTCCAGGATCCAGTCCCGCAGCCTGGTCACACGGGCGTAGACCCCGGGACGCCGGGCTTCGGCACAGCCAATGCCCCAGCTTACAACGCCGGCCAGGAAGAACCTGCCCGAGGGCTCCTCGCAGACCAGGGGGCCTCCTGAGTCACCCTAGAGACAAAGGGACGCCTTCGGGGGGGGTCGGGCTCCAGGCCGCAGCCAGCCCCGATCCCAGGCCTGCGGAGTCGGACTTCTGAGAGGTCCCTGGGCGCGAGTTCAGGGAGCAGAGCTCGGCCGACAGGCCACGTCAGAACCTGCTTTCTCTTCTGTAAAAGCTCAAGGGGCTAGGATTACTTCCAGCTCCACCGCGGGCAGTTAAAGACCCACCCCAGATCAACACCCGGCCGTCTCCGTAGCCCACCAGATGCTGGCGATGTGAGCGCCTGCGAGACAGACCGGACAGGAAGGCCACTGCACTTCCCCAAGGGCCTGCTCCGCGCTTGTGCCCCTGTCCTGCTGTCCCTCCCTCTCCCTCCGCTGTGGCTTCCTGGCCACCGGCAGCGACCTGCCCCACCTTCCCCCCACCTGCTGAGATGAGACCAAGGGCACGAGCTAAAACGAAGGCCGTCCGCAGCCGCGCTCAGAGTCTGGGAGAGGACGTCTGGGCGGTGGACGGGGCCTGGGGCAGGTGGGGCAGGCGGGGGCCGCAGGCTCACCTGGCAGGAGTCCACCTTCCCGTCCAGGTAGCCGGCACACACCATCCTGTCGGTGAGCGAGTGCCCGTACAGGCTGGCACACAGGCCCTGGTCCAGCAGCTCCACAGTGGCTTTCTGCAGCGTTTCTGGCTTCACCACTGCCCGGGACGGGGGGAGACCGGCAGCATGAGCCCGGGGGCCACAGGCTACGTCCGTGCCGACGCCGCGGCCCCTGCTGAAGGGCACCTGCTGCAGCAGCCGCTCAGAAACCGGAGGCGGCCACGGGCTACAAGCGCTCTGCGGTAATCTGCGGGCCCAGACGGCGAGGAGGCGTCCGACCGGACACCTCGTCTCCCTCTGGAGCCCCTCACCCAGCCCTGCAGCTCTTCTTGTGCTACTTTGCAGAAAGCTCTCCTCAGCCCGACCCTGGCTGATTTACGGTTCATCTCTGCTAAATGTGAAATCGTTATGTTGCCCCTCAAATCTTCCGGGGTGCCCTCCCCAGCTCCAATGAGAAGTCCAAGTCTGACTACCGACCCCAGGGCCTTTGCATATGCCACTCTAGCTGCCTAGAATGTTGTCCCTACAGAAGCTGCCTGTCTTCCTCCCTCATCTCCTTCCTCAAGAAGCCCCTCCTGACCGCCTCTTTACCCCCACCCCACCCTACCTTACTTTCCTCTGCTGTCTTTGTCCCCATCTACCATCTTTAGGACCTACTTCCCTCTAGAGCTGTGCTGTCCAGAACGGGCTACACGTGGCTACTTAAACACAGATCTAAATGTGTTCAAAGGAAATAAAGCGTAACCTCGTTTCTGAGCCGTACGGGCCACACTGCAGGGGCTGGTGGTTCCTGCCGCACGCGGCACAAGCTTAGGAAAGCACAGCCACCCCAAGGCAAGTGCTCTTGCATGGCGCTGGTCTGGGCTGAGCCCCACACAGGGAGGCTCTCTGCTCTGCTCCCGGTTGGGCCCCGGACCAGTGCTTCGTGAGCTGGGGAGGTTGTAATGTGTCTGGATCATCTCCCTCCTCATGGGGTTCACGTGGCCAACACCTTCCCTTCCCAGAAGGTGTAAGAATCACCAGCACTTTCCTTCCTTTTAGGTCAGGTAGATAGGGACCCGGGAAAATCCCAGAAGGCAGGCAGCGAGCCGGGCGAGGGAGGTCAGCCGCGCCGGGTCCCCAGAGCCTTCACACAGGGCAGAGCTGCTCCGAACATCGGGGGCCCCAGGAGCCTCCACTCCTGTGCGCTGTCCATGGAACCCCGCACGGCCACTGAGCTGGCCCCTGGCTCGTGGCTACCGTGTCGGCCGGTTTGCTCTGGAATGCTCTAGACGGCCTCAGCCGCAGCACGTTCCACGAGGATGGGCAGGCTCGCTGCAGGTCGCCCTCCCCTCCCACGGCTCTGCCTCCTCCACCAGCTTGGAGCTGGGGCGTCTGTCCGGGGGCCTTCCCTACAGCGGTCCCCCAGCCCATCTCGGGTTCCCCACGACATCCCGCCACGGGACACTCGGCTCTCTCCCAAGGCCATCCCATTCTGTGCAGTCACTGCAAAGCCCGGTTCAGTGAGCAGGAAGCAAGGCTCGTGGGGCTCACGGAAGCGGTTCCTATGAGCCTCTGGTCCCCACGTTTTCATGAACCAATACGGAACCTCGTGTTACGCGGCTTCTGCCTAAATGCACCCTCGTTGACGCACACCGTGGGGTCGCCCACCTGCAGGCGGGCCACCACTCGGCCACACGCGCTGAAGGCGGCTGACGCACGCACGTTTCTGCACAGACGCGCCCCAGCCCCCTTGCGCTCCAGACGCTGGCAAGCACCCACCTCTCCTCCAGGGGCCCTTTCAGAAATCGCCCTTGGAAGCACAAAGATGCAAAGGGCAGAGCTTTCTGGTCTGAGCTGGAACAGTAAGGGGCACGAAGCCCCGTGGGCCTCGGCCGCAAGCACGCTCCTTGTGCACCCCGTGACCCCCAAGGGCGCCGCAAGGACGCATCTGGGGCTGTGAGCGCACCTCACTGAGCAGGGCGCTCGGAGCACAGAACCCTGGGACCTGGGGGCTGGCCCAGCCGCGGGAGCACGGCACTTACGGAAGTCCTCCCGCAGGTAGCCCCAGCCGGAGATCAGGCACTTCCTGCGGGGCGGGAAGACGTGCGTGGCGGCGGGCAGGCACACGGGTTGGACGCGTCTGCCGAAGGCCAAGGGCCCGTCCAGCTGCAGCACCGCCACGTCGAAGTCGGCCGTGTCCGGGTTGTACAGCGGGTGCGGGGTGATGCGGGCCACGCGCGCCCGCACCGTGCCGGGCTCCACGCCGCTCAGGTATGTCGTGCCCGCGTAGGCCACCCACTCTCTCGGGTCCTGGAATCTGCAGGACAGACAGACCACGGCTCAGGGGCCCACCCACGGGACAGGTGGCCGTGGGAGGTGCAGGAGGCACCAACCCCGGGGGAGCCCCGAAGCCCAGTCATCACCACCGATGTTTCCACGCAAGCTTGTCTAGAACAAGCAGACGCAGAAGAAATCCGGCCGGCGCCGACGGTCGACACCCCGCAAGCACAGATCCGGGGACGAAATGCTAAGGGGGCGCCAAGACCACAGACCGGCTGGAAAACAACCAAAGGGACGCTGAAGGCTCCGGTGAACGAAGCCGGGACATCTGACCGAAGCCGGGTGGGCCCGGCCCGGCTCCACACCCCGCCTCGCCCTCCCCGAGCCCCAGCCTGCCGGGTCGGCGCTCGATTTCACGAGTGCATATTCCATTCACTGATTTTCGTCTTTGCGCTCATTTTGGTATTTCCTGCCACGTGACATGAAATGGGACTCGTCACCATGGCGGTTTCTGGCGACCCTGTACGTTTTCCCTCCCTGGCGAGTGCCTTGCTCCCCTCACCCTCATCCCGGCCGCACGAGGCACCTCGAGGGCCCCACAGCCAGGCGCCGGAGCAGCACAGCCCCCGGCGGAACCCGGGGCCAGGCTCCGCGTCACAGAGCCTGCCCCGCTTGCCCACCCTCGCGCCGTATCCCCCTAATGTTCCGCTCCGCTCTAGGCCAAAGCTCTCGCTGCTTTAAAAATGGCTCAAATGGAAAAAAAAAAAAAAAATGGCTCAAATGGTAAATTTACATTATCTGGATTAGAGTAAAAAAGAAAAAACGACGATGGCTGGAACAGGCCCTCGGGACGGCCGGGGCGAGTCGGATGTGGACGGGACGCTGGTGGACGGCATCACGGGCGTGCGGGGCCCGTCCCCCATCCCTGCAGACTCGAGCAGCAGAGTTGGGGGGGACGCCTCGTGGTCACAGGGGACAGCGTCAGATGGTTTGGCCAAGAAAGGCGCCCACACGTCTGTGCGCACAGGCCCAGCTCCGGCCCAGGCCGCAGGCGGCAGCGCTGACCCAGCAGAACGAGGCCACGCGCCGAGATCCGGGAGGAGGTAACACAGGCGCCGCCAGGACCGTTTCCTCCTCTTCTGTCTGCCTTGATGGTGTCGAAACAACACGTGGGGGGAAGGAGACTTCAAGGGGGAAACGCCCAGCTCCTACTGCCCTGAGCTGACCCTGTCTCTGGCCTCTCTCGCCCGCACCGTCACCCCGAGGCAGACAGCAGGACACACTCGGGGCTCTCCAGCACCCCACGGGAGAGGCCACGGTCTCTGGGAGGAGCTGGGCTGCCGCTGCCCTGCCCGTTCCGCAGGACCCCCCAGACCACAGCTACCAAACAGCAATCCTGGGGCAGAGACTTCTAGAACCTTCTCCCACCTCTGACCAGCTCATTAAACATTCTGGCCATCCCCAACAACACACCACAACCCAGTTCAAAAGTGGATAAGGGACACGAACAAGCATTTCTCTGAAGGAGACCTACAGAAGGACGCTCCCTGTCACTCGGTGTCAGGGCAGGCAAATCATGACCACGGTGCGTGCCCGCCGGACGGCTCAAGTCAAAACGGCAACACGTGCTGGCAGGGCCTGGAGCCGGAGCCTCCCGCACGGCTGGCCGCGACGGGAAATGGTGCGGCCCCCAGGGGTAGAGGCTCCTCAAGGGTTAAACACGGAATTACCCGATGACCCAGCAACCCCACTTCTTGGTCTGTACCCGGGAGACCTGAAAGCACCTGAAGACAGACCCGCACGGCCCCGCCCGCAGCCGCAGGCCCACCGGAGCGGCCGCTGGGAACGACCCACGCTGCCGCCAGAAGAGCGGACAGCGCGCGGCACGTAACGGAGCGTCGCTGCCCGGACGGAAGAAGAAAGGAGGAACCCTGACCCCTGCCACTCGCGGAGGGACCCCGAGGACACGGAGCTCCTCGAGAGCGGCCAGACCCAGGACCCATCCCGCAGGACCCGACTCCCGGGAGGAGAGGAGAGGGTGGGAGCCGGGGCAGGGGTGGGGAGTGCTCCGTGGGGATGGAGTCGCCACAGGAGGAGATGGAAGGTTCTGGAGTCGGAGGGCGGGGGTGGCTGCAGGACCGCCTGAGGGAGCTTCCTGCCGCTGAACTGTACTGGTTAGCGCGGTACATTCACGTTACGTGTGTCTCACCATGATTTCAAAACTTAAATAACAAGAACACATTCAGATTCAACAACAAAAAATAAAGGAGAAGAAGAAAGCTCCCGGAGGTTCTGAGAACGCCAGGAAAGAGGGTGCCCCCGAGCGGGAAGGAAGAGGGGACCAAGGGGCCCGGGCTCACTCGTTGAAGCAGTGGGCCGCAGACACCAGCCACCGCGCCCCGACGACGGCGGCCCCGCAGAAGTGCTCGTTGTTCTCTCGAAGGCTGACTTGCCACGGGAACTCCCCGGGGGACGCCTCCACGCCGCCCACGATCCGGCCGGCCGTCTTCCAGCCCGGCTGCAGCCCGCAGTCTGCAAGACAGAGGTCACCAACCAGGAGCCGCAGGAGGTGACTGCGGCTGTGACTGTGCTCCCAGCGCCCCCCGTGGAACCTCTCGTTCAGACGTGTCCTAGATTCCCGGCACTGGGCTTTGCCGACTCCCTCAGGGTCTCCCCGCCCCTCCTCTGCCCCATCTCCCCAGCTGCCCGACAGATGTCGGACCCCCAAAGGCTGCACGAACCGGGCAGTGGCAGAGAACACCGACCGGGACCCCGCGCTCCGCCCCGCACAGCTGTCCGGCAGCTGTCACCTTGCCACGTTACGTCACATGCTCATGACCACAGCCGGGTCGGGGGGGACTCACGCTTCTGAGTCGATGCGGGGATGTGCCAACTCAGAAACCAAAGGGTCAGCTCCTTGCTTTCTTGTGTTCCTCCCTGCCTGG
This sequence comes from Neogale vison, assembly GCF_020171115.1. Taxonomy (NCBI): domain Eukaryota; kingdom Metazoa; phylum Chordata; class Mammalia; order Carnivora; family Mustelidae; genus Neogale; species Neogale vison. The sequence continues at coordinate 223,019,966 of NC_058096.1, forward strand.
GGCATTTTCCTCCTCCTCCTCCTGCCAGGGGCCCCTGCTTCTGGGGTCTCCACCGCAGCCCACGTGGCCACACAGTGACCCTGAACTCGGCAGCCCCGGCCTCTCCAAACACTCTCATTTCAAAGAAAGTCTGGCCCTTGACCATCTCCTGGGGGGGGCACCTCTACGCCCTTGGAATACTGAGTGCTAACAGCGGCTTTGTCCTGGGGCAGTAGGTCACGCAGGAAGTTTACCCTACAGCGGGACTGACTGATGGCCTGGGGCCATGCGGGGGCCACGAGGCAGCCGCCTGGTGTCTGCAGCAGCGGTGAACTGTTACCCGCTGAGTTGTGATCCGCGAGAAGGTGAAGTTTTAACACTCGGTACTGGTGAATGTTTCTTTGGAAACAGGCCGTCACAGATGACCCAGGGAAGACCAAGTCACAAGTGACGGCCTAAACCAATGACTAGTGTCCTCGGGAAAGGGGAAATTTGGACTCGGGCACCCGGGGAGAACGCTGTGGGAACACGACAGAGGCTGGGGGACCCTTCTACAAGCCGACAAGTGCCAGGCATCCCACAAACCCCAGAAGCTGGGCGAGAAGCAGGACCCCGATTCTCCACCAGCTCAGGAGGAACCAGACCCTCGGACACCGTGAACTCGGGCCCCCAGCCTCCCGCAATCCGTTCATGGCCCTTGGTCCCGCCAGCTCTGGGACTCTCCTCCATAAAGCGAGCTGTGCCGGGGCTACATGGCCGGGGGAGCAACCCCCAGGACAGACCCTGGACACCGAGGCTCTGCGAGCCGCCTGCTCGGAAGCACCATGTGTGCGGTCACGTGCTGCCGCCGCGAGTCAGCTCAGGGCGGTCCCCCCCGCGCCACCGGGAGGACAGCTGGACGCTGGCTCGCTCCTGCTCCCGCGCACACTCGGCCTGTGCGCCTTTCCTGCGAGGACCTTTTCACAGGAAGACGCAGTCGCCGTCATCGAGCACCCGAGTTCTGTGACAGCTTTCGGTGACCGCGGCCCCCGGGGGAGCCCGGTGGACCCCGGCCACAGCCCCCACAGAGCACCCTCACAGCCAGGGGCCACACGCAGCCGGTGTCCCCTTCATCGTGGGTTTGCCAGTTCCAAAATTCTCATACGTCCTCTCTTTGGGAAATCACGGTCTCAGCTGGCTTTGCCCACGTCCACGTCCTTTGGCGGAGGCGGAGTTTTATAACTATGACGTCACAGGCCTGACGCGGTTACTTCCTGTTGCTACTGGTCACGAGTGGGGCTTTCTGCCTTTTCTCTTCTTTTTTTTTTTAATTTTATTTATTTATTTGACAGAGATCACAAGCAGGCAGAGAGGCAGGCAGAGAGGAGGAAGCAGGCTCTCTGCTGAGCAAAAAGCCCAGTGTGGGGCTCGATCCCAGGATGCTGGGATCACGACCTGAGCTGCAGGCAGAGGCTTCACCCACTGAGCCCCCCAGGCGCCCTGGCCTTTTCTCTTCTAACCTGTTGAACTTGCACCAAGCAAAGCAATGGCTTTCGTGCGCTGGTGTCCGTCTCACTCCCTCTGGGGGAACCGACCTTCCAGCCGCTGCTCAGTCGACGCATCCATCGGCTGACACAGTCACGCCCGCTGTTAGGACCGCTGTCCCCCTTCCTCTCCACGCCTGCGCTGCGGCTCTACCCCAGCGCCTGGGCTAGCATTGCTAGAAAACGTCGCGTACCCTTGCCGCACTCCAACCGCAAGACTCCCTGCTCAAATCCCACTGCCTGTGGGACAGAGCCCCAGTTCCTGTGGCTTCCACAGTTCGGGAGCACCTGACTGTGCCGCCACGTGCCCCCCTGCGCGCTTCTCAGCCAACCCCAGGGACTCCCGCGCCCAGGGGCCCACAGGTATCGTGCGCAGTGGGCCAGAGAGCAGAGCCAGCCGCTGACCCTGGAAAGGGGACACGGCCCAGAGACCGGCCCGACCGGACACTGACCACACTGAGCCTCGTCAGATCTGTCCGAGCAGTCCGCTCTGTCATCGCACTCCGGGTTCTCTTTGGTCACACACTGGCCGTTCCGGCAGGAAAAGGCATTCCCAGGACAGCGACCTGAGGGCAGAGAAGAACCCACGGGTTAGGTTCTGCCTCCCGACTCTGTCTCTCCTGGCTGCAGCAAGAGGTCTACTCAGAGCCTCTAGAGCATGGAAAACATCTCTTTTTTTACTTTTTCAGCCCTGAACATTCCTGAAATAATTTTCTCAGCATCGGTACAGAGACGAAACACAAGAATGCCGGCCAGCAGGAAGGCGAGGGCTATGCAGCGTGTTTTCCAGCGCCCTCGCTCTTGTAGAGCAAAACACAGACGAAACTGGACTTCTCCAGTTGCAGTAAATACGTACAACATAAAATCTACCGTGCTAACCATTTCAAGTTCCCAGTTCACACTTCGGGGCTGTTCCTCGTGGGGGCTGCGCAGCAGTCCCGGTCCTGCCCACTGGGCGCCAGGAGGCCCCAGTGCTTAGAACCACAGAAGTCTCCGGACTCTGCCCAGCATCCCCTGGGGCCTGGATCACCCCTAGTTGTACGGCAAGTGCCTCTCTTCTTTTTTTCCAAACTGTCTGTTTTTGTCTTTTAACGGCAGATTTCCACTGCTTTTCAAAAAAAATCGTTAATGTTTTCTCTCCCTCGTGTCTGGCCGTGTGTAATTCAGTGTCTCCTCTTTAAACCCTTTGCCCACACAGGACTGGGAACCCGTCCCCTCCGGCCCCCTGGAGGAGGCTGGTGCGCAAAAGCAGCATTTACTGCGTTCGAGGGACTCCTCTGTGTACTGGAGAGAAGTCCGGGAAACCTTTCGCAAGCCTGCAATCAGACCAACTCTGCCGAGGCGGGGAGCTCCTCGGGAGAGGGTAAGACGTACCTGACTTCAAGTCTCTTTCCGTCACGGGCCCTTCCCGGCTTCCTGCGGGGAAAGAGACAAGAGCTGTGCGCGCGTTCAGGGAGCTCTGTGGCTCTTTGAGAACGCCGGACTGCAAAGACGAGAGCTGCTCCGCCTACTAAGGGGGCCACCGAAACTGTAAGTTAAATCAACTGAAGTTAAATCCAATGGAACAGTCTCTTGCCCGGCCTCACTGGCTGCATGACGCGCTCAAGAGCACCTGGGGCTGGGGGTCCCCTCTGTGGGCCACACAGGCAGGAAACTGAGGAGAATCCAGCCGGCGTTGGTGGAGCGGTTACCAGGACTCAGCGAGCACGTCCCGGCTGGTGGGGAAGGACCATCCTGTCCTGCAGGGCAGGCAGGTCAGTGCAATCGGTGTTTAACCGGACGACACGCCGAGCTCGTGTCTGCTCCCAGGTCGCGATGCGCGCGTCCTCAGACGTTATGCGGTTCTGGACCACGACGGGAATCTGCATCATCAGATTTGGGGGCGTAATCGCGTTTACTCTTATACCTACACCAGGGTCGCCAAGCAATGGCTACGGGCCAAACGCAGCCCGTTTGATTCTGCAGATACAGTTTTGCCAATACACGGCTGTGCCCGTTGCTTTGTGCCCGTCTGGAACCGTCCTGTTAGAGCAGAGCCGACCGGTCTCAGCAGAGGTCCCGAGGGCGGCAGAGGCAGGAGCGTTCACACTCTGCCCCCGGCCGCGGTCACCGGCTCTGTGCTGCCCAGAGTAAAGCGCCCTGGGGGCGTCCGCTGGTCATCGGAGGGAGCAACCCTTGAAAGCCTGAAGTTCGATGCAACTTTCAGCTTCCTCTCCCACAGCCGCCTCCTAACCCTTCCAGCGTCCGCCGCCTACTTGCCTGTGAGCTCGGCGGACAGGATGGCGCTGTGGGCGGCCAGGGGGATGCCCCGGCCCCGCAGCCGCGCCCGGAGTCCCTGCCGCAGCAGCTCCTCCTCCAGGCCCAGACTCAGGGACCGCAGGCCTCGCAGCAGGAAGTGCAGCCGGAAATGCACGAAGACACTGGAATTCCCATCCCTGCAGGGAGAGAGAAGCCCGTGGACGGGGGGGCTCCGCTGGAATCTTCTGGAATGTCCCGGAGCCAGCGGGGTCCCTCCCCCGGAGGCGGCCCTGACTCACCAGTAGCCCAGCACAGTGCAGCCCACACAGCCGGCCTCCAGCTCCGTGTCCTGAAAGCTGCTTGTGAACTGCGACAGAAAGGGGAGCGGCACACGCTGAGGCCACGGGGCAGACGCGCCCCACGGGACCTGCCGTGTGCGCAGAGCCAGAGCGCGCGGGACAGCGCCCCTTCTCCCGGTCCGCGCACCGGTCCCAGAGCTGCAGACCTTGGAACTGTCTGGATGAGAACAGCGGCCGATCGGCAGACGCACGCACAAGACATGGTCCGTCCACAGAAAGAGCGACGCCCCCTGGGCTGCCCCCGGGACGGACCCCGAGCCCACGCCACGCAGGGAGGGAACCAGGCGCAGGAGGCCACACGGGGTGCGGGTGCGAGGCCCCGCGTGAGACACGCCCAGACCAGGCCCCTCCCCACCCGGGAGGGGGGCTCGTGGGGGCGGAGGGCGGGGAGGGGGGTGATGGCCGACGGGGACCGGGTTGCTTTGGGAGTGATGGAGTGTCCTGGAACCAGACAGAGGTAATGGTTGCACGATTTTGTGACTACACTAAGTGCCACTGAATTGTTCACTTTAAAGATGGTTAACTTGGGGGCTCCTGGCTGGCTCAGTCGGTAGAGCATCTGACTTTTATTTTTGAGGATTTACTTATTAATGTGGCAGAGGCAGCAAGCAGAAGCAGGAGGAGCGGCCGAGGGAGAAGCGGGCTCCCCGGTGAGCAGGGAGCCCCAGGACCCTGCGATCATGACCCGAGCTGAAGCAGGTGCTTAACCCACTGAGCCACCCAGGGGCCCCGAGCATCTGACTCTTGATTTCGGGGTTCTGAGTTCGAACCCCACCTTGGGCGCAGAGATCACTTAAATAAAGAAACTTTTAACAAGCGGTTAATTTATGTGAATTTTACACCAAGAAAAGCCTACTTTGTGCCAACAGATGCTACTGGAACTTGCTTATCCTTCGTGTTCTGTTCAAGTGACCACTATCCACTTCTCCGGGGACAGTGTCGGCTTGGCAGCAAGAGGCACCGCCCTCGGAGCTGGCGTGGCTCGTGCTCCAGGTGCTGCCCCAGCAGCGCCCAGGCGGGGGGTTCCTACGTCCCCCCGGCACCTCATGGGACCTCCACCGAGGGCGACAGGACATCCCGCTCTACCTGCTCTCCCAGTGGAGTTACCAAGAGCGGCCCCATGCACGGTCAGTGTTCCGGCGTGGCTGTTAAAGCTGGCCGCCGGCCTGCTCCCGATGACCGCAGTACACGGTTCTCCCTCCCAAAACTCCCTCCAACCTCTTTCTCTCACTTCCGCTCTCCAGTCCGCGTCCCTGCAGCCCGCACTCAGGCCGGCTGGCCCGCACGCAGCCCACGGACTGCAGCGGGTGCTCTCTGCTGCCCCGGCCACCGGCCCACCACTGGCCGCACTGGCTACGGCGCTTCTGAAACACGGCTGGTACCACAGAGGAACTGGTTTTTACATTTCCATGAACTCATGCTTCAACTCTACAGCAGAGGGGCGCCTGGGGGGCTCAGTGGGTTGAGCCTCTGCCTTCAGCTCAGGTCATGGTCTCAGGGTCCTGGGATGGAGCCCCACATCAGGCTCTCTGCTCCACGGGGAGCCTGCTTCCCCCTCTCTCTCTCTGCCTGCCTCTCTGCCTGCTTGTGATCTCTGTCTGTCAAATGAATAAATAAAATCTTAAAACAATAAAATAAAAAAATATAGCTTTCTCTTTAATCCCTACTTTACCGATGTCAGTGACACAGAACGATAATATTCCAGATGCTCTGAGTTACATAAAAAAATTGTTAAAATTAAATTTACCTTTTCCCCCTAACATAGCTGCTAGAAAATCTTAAATTACGCACCGGGCTTGCGTTCTATTTCTTTTGGTCACTGCTTCAGGGTGTGGGGCTGACACCGGCAACCCGACACCCATGGGCCGAACTCACATCATCGCCTGTGCGTACAGCTCACAGACTCGGAATGGTGTTCCCGTCCCCAAAGGATTGGAGAAAAATCAAAAGAAAAGGAAGATCTCGCTCGGGTCACGAGGAGGCTGGCTGAAGGGTGTGCTTCAGGGCCCACAAATCAGGCGTCAGCCGTCCCTGGCACTTCTCCGGCTGCCTCAGGCCAAGCCAAGTCGCCCAGTCACTGGGTCGGAGGGTCTGGCCCCACGAAGCCCACGACCTTGCCCGTCTGGCCTTGGAGGAAAAGCGCGTCGGCCCGGATGTGGACGGCGGGACTCTGCAAGGCCGCCCTGCTTCCTCATCCTACCTCCCAGCCTGGCGGAGGGGCCTCCTTTCACACGGCGGCTCCGCCGGGGACCCTGCAACTCCGCCCAGCAGGAGGTTGGAACCTGTCCCATGGAGATGTAACCCCCCACCCCCCGGCCGCACAACGCACCGGGCGGGTCTCAGGGCTTCCCGGGGTTGTGCCGCCATCACCGCAGCCCAGTTTTGAACAATCCACCGGCCTGAAAGCAGCCCCGTCTCCCCCAGCGGTCTCCCCCTCCCCAGCCCCGGCCCCTCGAGCCTCCTGCCCGTCTGCGGACGAGCCTGCTTGGGACGTGTCACACGCACAGACTCACACCCTGTGGGGCCTTCTGTGTCTGGGTCCCTCCCTGAGTGCCATGGGCTCGGGGTCTGTCCCCAGGGCCGCGCATGGGGCTTCACCCCTGCTGGCAGCTGGGGACGCTCCCCTGCGTGGGGACCTCCCTGTGCTGACGCAGCACCCGCCGATGGGCATTTGGGCGTTTCCACTTTCTGGCTCTTGTGAGTGCTGCTGCGCGCGTGTGGACATGGGCGTGCGGGCTTTCTGTGTGGGCGTGAACTCTACTTCCCTCAGGTGGGCACGACACACAGACCGGCTGGGCCCCGCAGAAACCCTGTTTGACCCACCGACCGCCTGCCTCCTTCCGCAGCGGCTGCCCTCTTTCAAGATCCCACCAGCCCCGTGTGTGGCTTCTGATCCCGCCACTGGACTTCCACGTACAACATTTCCGCGCGGCTCGGGGCCCAGCAGGGGCCAGTCCCCACCGATGCCACACTCCCCGTGTGCCAGTGCCCACCAGCGCCAGGGACAGCGGCCGCATCCTATTCCTCCCACGTGCCCTCATCCCTGCCCGGGCGTCCCCCCGCTCGGCTCTGCTGGTGCGGTCACAGCCCCCGGCCGCCCTCACCAGCCTCTCCAGCGTGGACGTCAGCGCGCGGTAGTAGTCGGAGGTGGTCTGCTGCAAGCTGCCGGCATACCGGACCCCTCGGAGCTCGGCCGTGTGCTCCACGTCCACACCCTGTGTAGAGAGGGAGGCTGCGGACGAGACCAGGGCCCCGTGAGAGAGCCCCACTTCGGGGTCAGGGTGCAGTTAAGTCAGCCTCCCAGGCCCCCTGCCACCGGGGCATCACCCCAACCGCGGGTGGGCCGACCTCCCCGGAGGCCCTGAGTGATCACCCTCAGTGCCTCTCCCACCCCCAGCCCGTGTTCCGGCTGGGATACGGACTCTACGCTCACCACCTGAAGGCGCCCGGTGTCCCCCAGTTTTTTGAGGACAGGACAAGCTCCTTCTCACCCCTGTCTCTCCACCAGGTGTGCCTGGCTCAGGGCCTGAAGCTGGTTTTAGCCAAAAGTGGCCGAGATGGCCTCCGGAGACCCTACCTCCCGTCTGGAGCAATTCCCACCAGATGCCACAGGGGCCTGACCACAGCCCCGGCCCCACGATGCCACCCCGCGAGAGAACACGGGTTTCCAATTGTCGGAAACACCGTGTCAAAAGTACGCAGCCGCGAAGGCTCAGACCCAGGAGCACGGGTGGGTGGGGAGGGGCAGAGCGGCTGCGGAGGAGCCGGCCCGAGGCAGGGATCCCGCGGGAGGGCTGTGTGGCTCGGGCGGGGAGCCCGGCACCAGCGCGGACGTGTCCAACCGCAGGCCACACGCCTGCCGACGTCCGCCCCGCGCCCCTGCTGCGCGTCACAAGGAGCACACGGCAGGCAAGACTAGGAGCTACGCGAAGTTTAAAAACAAACGACACAGTAGCGACTGCGGAAAACGTGTCGAAATATGTTAGAACTCACAGAAAGACACGCTAACCAAAAGAAGGACCATAACCAGGACGTCAGAACAGTGAAAGCAGCGGCCACCTTGACCCTGCAAGCTGGGCCCCACTCCCACGTGCGGCGACTGCGTGTCCGTCCGGCGGTAGGTGCTGGGGTCCCCGTTTCCTTAAACATGCGCTCGGAGCCAATCCCGCACGCAGCTTGTTTTCTCGCTGGGGACACGACGGAAGAAACGAGCACCCGCTGTGCGGACCGGGGTGTCCGCGCCCCACGCCCCCCTCAGCCGCTCCTTCCCCCCTCTTGCCTCGCTACACCCGACCTGGCTCTGGAATTCACAGCCCAAGGTCAAGAGCCGCTCGCTCACCCGACCGAGCCCGCCGGGCGCCCGCGCACGAGCCCGTGTTCCCTCTGAAATGCTGACTGACCCGCGGAAACTCCGACGCGTGCCCGACGCCCAGCTTCCCCCGGGCTGGCGTCCCCAGCTCAAGTCGAGAGCTGGGTGGGGATACGTTTTCATTTTAATTGAAGAAAAGTTTAAAAAGTGTGTGTTTCTTAAAGCCTGCCTCAGTTTCAGGGGTCCCAGGGGCCGCGTTTCTGCTGTTGTTCACGTGTGTGCTCCCGGGATGCCCGCGCCGCCCGCCGCGAGGACACGCAGCCTGGGGCACACCCAGAGCGCCGACCCTCCTGCACCTGCACCCGCCGCCGCTAGACGGCTCCGCCAGGCCCGCCCGGCGCAGGGCACTCGGGACACGGGGCAGTCGGGCCGCTCCGGTGACACCCGGTCTCCAACACCGAACACAGATCACAGAAGCCCACGCGGGGTTCCCAGCTTACTGTTTCGCCACAGGACAACCTTTTCTCCCAAACTGCCACTTCCTATCACTATTTCGAGGCGGCAAGGTGACCTTCACACCCCAGGGGAAGCTGCGGGAAGCCCACCAGCTCAGAACAGGCCTGCTCCGGGTCAGGGCCGCCCGGCGAGCTTCCTGTGATGACAGAATGTTCTAGACACGCACCGTCCAGGCGGTGTCCTCCATGAGCTGCCCGTGCAGGTGGCCGGTGGGGACGGGGAACGGACTCTGTTTTCAAGGATGCTGCACGCTGGGCGCAGAGTAACTCACTACCCTGAGACAATCCCCGCCAGGAACTGACTCGTAAACACTATTTCGTGTTAACTAACGACTTTTGCGGCAACCAGCCCCCGGGGCTCAGCGCTGCCATCCCCGGGCACACAGCGGCTGACACCACGGGAAGAGCTGCCCTTTGTGGTGGGGAGAAATGACAATGGCTCGCGGTCTCACACGGAACGTCCGTAGAAACATGACGGGGGACCCCTGGGTGTCTCAGTCGTTAACCAGGTCATGATCCCGGGGTTCTGGGATCGAGCCCCGCATCAGGCTCCCCGGAGCAGGGAGCCTGCTTCCCCCTCTGCCTGCGCCCTCCCTGCTTGTGCCCTCGTATTCTCTCTCTCTCTTACTTACTCTCTGGTAAATAAATAAAATCTTTAAAAAAAAAAAAAGAATATATATATATATATATAGAGAGAGAGAGAGAGAGAGAGAGAGAGAAGCATGTGGGGGAATCTAGAACACTCGGTGGAAGGAGTGGCAAGTCCCCCAAGAGCATGCAGGACCTGCTGTTCCCTCACGAATTCTCACAAGACAGCAGGAGAGCTCAACCCCGTTAACGCGTGCCTGTGGAGACCTGCGGGGCCGCGAGCCACAGAGACGTGGCAGGAAGACCCAGGGACGCCGTGGCCAGCCGCGGTGACCCGTTTTGTGCTTTAGAACAAGAGACACTGTGGGTGGATCCACAGGTTCAAAATCAGAAGCCGCCGAAGGCCATCTGGTGACAAACCACCCCCGTGCCGGCCAGTGGGCTGTCCCTCCCCGGAGGTGACCCGGGGGCGGACCCCCCCCAGAAAAACTGATGCACACAGACGGATAGGATTTCCTTTCTTGCTATGCGGCGCCTCTCCCTTCTGCTTCTAACGTGGGCGTCTCTAGATCATTCTGCCGGGTGAACCGTACAAAACCATGGCCTCTCTATACCGTGCGTCCCAAGCTGCCGCCACACCCAGCGCAGAGCCTGATGCAGGACCGGATCCCCAAACCCTGACGTCGAGACCTGAGCTGAAATCCAGAGTCGGAGCTCAACACTGAGCCACCCAGACGCCCCACTGTTCGTTCTTTACGCTTCAGAAAGTACAAGAGCTTCTCAAATTCCTCAATACTTAAAAAAGTTCATTTCGCTGTCCCCATTTGTCTCCTTTTTCACCCCGTGGTGAAAACTTCCTGGGAGAGCCCGGTCCGTGGGAGACGCGAATGCCCGGTGGCCCCTGCATGCACCCACCTGCCCCCCACAGCCAACCAGTGCACACCAGGCCCCAGCTCCTGGCCTGCCTGACTTTTCTCCTGGTGACCTGAGGGCCAGCCTTCAAGTCCACGCCTGCACGCTCAGGCCTCGGGTCCTGGAGTCAGAGCATGGGTACCGCTGAGCCACTCAACATCTTTGTGCACGTCGCCCAGCGTGTGAACCCGTGCGAGTTCACAGCCACTTACCCACGAGGACCGCCAGGGTGACCATGACAAGGCTAGTGGCCACCACAGCGGAGAGGGTCACACGGCGGCACGTGGCACTGGGAGCTGAGACGTCCTTTGCTGGCCCAGGCACAAGCTGTAGGTCACCAGCGGTGGGCTCCATGGCTCCTGGACACGGGGAAGGTGACCTGGATCCCAGCAGGAGAAGGACGGAAACACAGGGTCAGAGCTGGAGGACGCTTCTTGTCCCCTAAGCAAGGGTTTCCCTCGTGCCCGTCTCCCTGGCGACACATGGGTTCAGGGACGCCTGGGTGGCTCAGTTGGGGGAGCCTGTGCCGTCAGCTCGGGTGGGATCCAGCCCCGCACGCAGCCTGCTTCTCCCTCTGCCCACGGCCCCTGCCTGAGCTCTCTCCCTGTCTCAGCCTCTCTGACAAATAAACAAGTAAATAAAATCTTTAAAAAAAACAAACAAACCCAAGAACAAAAGAAGCACAACATGGGTTCACGGGAGCTGGCTGGGCCTGTGCATGGGGCTCTGCGCGGGCCCCTGGGGTGGCGGCCTCGGAGGGAGGGCGGCTTTCCTGCGACGCTTGTAACGAATAGCCACAAACCCGGGCTGAGAAGGAACCAGATTTATTGCTGAGCAGTTCGGGGCTCCAAGTCCTAAAACCCCGGCTCGGGCAGGGCTGGCCCCCCGGGGCCCAGGGAGACCCGGCTCCTGCCCTTCCCTGGCCCGCGGCCCCCCATCCTCCCCGCCGGCAGCGCGGGTTCTGCCCGCCTCCGGGACCCCCGCCCTCTGCCTCCCTCTCATGAGGACCTGGCGAGGACGCCGGGCGCCCCGGGAACCCAGGGTCACCCCCGGCTCGCGGCCCTGACGAGGTCCTCTGCCGCGGGAGGGGACACGTCCGCAGGTCGAGGACGGGGACGGGCACGCCCTGGGCCGCCGTTCGGCCTGACCACGCAGAAGCCGCGGGCACCGAGCGAACGAGACGGAGCCCGGCCCGGCACTAGCTCGGGGTCCCGCCTCGTCCTTCGTGGCCCTGCGTGGCCACCCGCGGCCGCCAGCATCCCCTCGGAGGGACAGGCCGCTGCCTCCTCCGCTGCCCGCTTGCCGGACACTGGCCTCGCTCGGGCGCCGGACACTGGCCTCGCTCGGGCCTCGGCACCTAAGGGCCCGGAAGCAGCCATGTGCTCCTCGCGCCCCTTCGTGGCAGTCTCGCGAGAGACTTAGATGGGGACCCACTAGGCCGGGCCTCGATCGCAGTCTCGCGAGAGACTCCGCGGAGGCCGCCCCTGGATCATGGTCCCGCGAGACACCTCGCCGGGACTCCACTAGGCTGGGCCTGAGGCAGTCTCGCGAGAGACCCAAGCCGGGGGTCTCACTAGGCCAGACCGTGGTCGCAGTCTCGCGAGAGACGCCGCGAGGACCCAGGAGGCCTTGCCACCAGCCTGCACCCCGGGCTCCGAGGCCGTGTGGGTCGCGAGCAGCTCCTGCGCCTGCGCTCGCGGGGGAAGGCGCGCGGCGTCCGGGTGTCAGCGGCGCAGAGTGCGGCCCGCCGCCCACCTTCTCTCCAGGGATGCGCTATCCGGACCCACATCCAGGCTGCGGCTCTCCCGCCACCCCCCTCTCTGCGCGGGCCTCGCGGGGCGCAGAGCGGCTTCGGGGGCGCCCGGGGACGCTCAGGTTCCCGAGGAGCAGAGCATCCTTCTGGGGTAAGTGTGTCCCCGGCCTGGTCACTTCCCCGCGGCGCCTGGCTCGGGCCCAGCGCTCTTCTAGGTGTTGCTCTGACGCCGGTTTTTAGATCGGACTAACCTCCTTTTCCCTTTCTTACTAAAGTCTTCCTTAGCTGAGGGGGCGGGGACAGCACAGAGCGGGGCGGTGGGGGTGGGGGTGGGAGCAGGCGCCCCGCTGGGCAGGGACCCCCCCCCAACCCCAGATGGGGCTCGATCCCAGGACCCGGGGATCAGGACCGGAGCCAAGGCGGACGCTTCCCCGACTGAGCCCCCCGGCGTCCCCAGATGTGATTAACTTTCAAACTAGTAGAGGTTGAGTCAGCAGATGACCGTCGGGGCTGCGGGTGGGCCGCATGCCATCCGTTGACGGCCTTCAGAGGAGGGGACGGGGCTGGCGCTGCAGTATCTGCTCCGCCCTGGGTCTCCAGTCCGAGCGCGGGTTTCCGACTCCCCGCCCCGTGGCCTGTGAGCCGGTTCCTTAAACGCGTCTCCCTGCCTGCTGGCTGTGTGTCTGTAGAGAACCTCCCGAACACAGCCCTTCACGCGTCTTGTGCAACATCGGGGCCATCCTCATACTAAGAAAACAGGCATTTGCTGTTCATTTGGAATTCAGATTTACGTGCTGGGTGTTCGTTGTTAAGTCTGGAGCCCAGTGCGGGGGCCCAGCCGAGGCATCCCCTCCTCAAGGGAGCGTGTCCCTGCTGGGAATGGCCAGTCCCTGCCTCACCGCCTCCCTCCCGAGCGGATGAGAAAGGGGAGATGCGCGGGGGTGGCGGGGAGTGGAGCTGTGTAACACTTACCCCTTTATTCTTACACTTGAGCTACAGGGCCCCCTGAGGAGCCAGGGAATCTCCAAGAATCGCTTGATGAAATGTTTTAGGGACAAAGACACCAAGATTCACCTCTGCGATTAGGGCTGGAAACTCAACTTTAGTGTGTGAGCTCATTGACACGCCCCCGGCCAGACACACACACACACACTATATTCATTCAGCCCAGCTGCCCTTGCTACCGGCACCCCCCCCCCCAAGCCCGTGGGTTTTCTAAGGATGCCTGTGTTCTCCGAATTGTCCTGTCATCACTGTCATTACACCGCAGAAGGGGCCCGGTGCTGTTTAGCATCGAATATAGAAGCACTATTCATTCAGCTTCCCGCCCGTCTGATGTTTATGACAGACCAGGCCTAGATGCTCTGTCCTGAGTACCCAGCCCTGAATGAGGTAGATGAGATTCGCTGCACTCAGAGAGCTTAAACCTCAGTGGCAGGGACCCAGATAAATTAAAATTACAGCTGCAATTCAGGTTTGAAAATCAAGATGTGTCCATGGGGTTTTGAGTCTATAAAAAGGAGCTTTGATCTAGCCGGGGGTGGGGGGGGTGCGGAGGCGGTCAGGAAGGGCTTCCTGGGGGAGGGATGTGTTATCTGAGTTCTGAAGGATAAGCAGGAACTCAGTAAGTGGCCATGGAAGGAGCAGATTTCCCCACAGCAAGGACAGAATGCATAACGCTCTGTAGCAGGAGGAGGGAAAGTGGGGGCCAGCGCAGAGAGAGGGAGTCCGTCAGCTGTGGCCACCACACATTACCACAGACAACGCAGCTTACAGCACTTTCTGTGTGCAGAATCCTGGCACATCTCAGCTGGGTCCTCACGGTCTCACTAGGCAGCAAGTTACGTGTTACTCGGGCCACATTCTCATCCGGAGGCTCAGCTGGGGAAGGACCCACTGCTGAATTCCCTGTTGTTGCCAGAATTTGTGTCCCTGTGTTATGGGGCTGAGGCCCCCCACTTCCTTGCTGCCTGTTGGCCAGGGGCTGGTCTGAACTCACAGGCCCCTGACCACACGGCAGCCCCTCGGTCGAGGCCAGCAGAGGAGACTCACTGCAGTGTGCTGGGCTGGAGTTCTACAGAATGTCAGGCCACAGTGGGAACCACGTGGGCTCTAGTGCGGCCTAATCAAGGGAGTGACCATGGCGTCATCTTCAGCGGTTCTTCTCACTTGGGAGGAAGGGCTAATACCGGTCATTTGTGCCAGGGCAGAGGTCTTAGGAACTTCTTGGAATTCTGCCTACCACAGTAATCACGAGGAGGGGCAGTCTGAGATGTGCACAGAGGTAAGCAGGGTGCAGAGCTCCCTGGAGTTTGAGAAGGAGAGACTGCACAAATGAAGTCAGTCTTAGAAAGTAGCTGGGAACTTTCCAGAACTGCCCTAAGACCTGAATCTTCAGATTTGAAAGGCACAGTGCCAAGCATTACAGATAAATCCTCAGAGTAAATCTACAGAATAAGAACAGCGACAAGATTATAGAAGTAACTAGGTAGTCAAGACAGGCCACCCACAAAGGAATTCTGGTTAAGAGCACCAGCCGATGTCGGAACAGAAATCAGAGGTGAGGGAATACTGTCTTCAAAGTGCTTGGTGGGAATAGGGTCCATCGCGATCATCTATCCAAACCCACCTGGCCGGGAAAAAGACCAAAGTGCAGACATTTGCAGGAAGACCGAGAAACTTGGCACTAACAGACCCGCGCTGAAAACACTACTAAAGGGTGTGCTGAGGAAGAATAAAATCGGATTCGGAAGGAAGAGGAGAGACACAAGCATCACCGTGAGCCCAGAGACCGGCGAGCGTGGAGAAACACCTGAAGAGCCGTCTGTAAAATAACGATCGTGACGACTTGGAGTGCACGAGCCCAAGGCCGAACCAGCAAGAAGACGGAGGGATGGGTACAGTTGAAAGACTCCAAGGCTCGGAGGGAAGAGGCGAGATTAGTGATGAAGTTCAGCCTTCGTGACTTGAAGCACGAGCACGCGTGGTAGAATTTTAAGAGCATCTTCAGTAATAGAACGGAAATCGATGGCTTCCAGAAAGTAGAGCGAGAAAGATACAAAATGCAGGAGAAGGGGAGGAAAGTACAAATATTCTAAACTTAAAAGAATTTGTGAGCTTAGATTTGCTGTTGTTGTTTTAAGCCAGGTAGGTGTTTTTAGCGTTGTTTTTTTTTTTTTTTTTTGGTAAAAAACACAAGGCACAAAATGGAAGAGAGAAAAATCTAAACTCTTGTGTACCTGGTACCAAAACTCAGCATTAGACAGGTTGACTTAATGGATCTATATTCCGTATTTTAGGAGATAAACTTACATTTTTAGGCACACACGAAATATTTACGAAAGTTAACCACGCACCTAACCACAAAGCAAATGTCAATGAAACCCACAAATTCTACCCTCAGTGTACATGTCTCACAAAGTGCAGCTTAATTAGATAGCTGGAACTAATGAAATTTAATTGAAAATCTAAAATTACTTCTAGCATATTAATGATTCCAAGAAGAAATCATAGCCAATTAAATCAACTATTTCGCTGAGATCAAGAGTCGGACACTTAACTGATGAGCCACCCAGATTCCCCTAAATAAACCTATTTAGAACTGAACAATAGGGAATGCTTCATAACAAAATACTGGATGCAGCCAAAGCTGTCCTTAGCGGTCACCGTCAGTGTTACATCAAGCCACGTGTTGGACAGGTGCCAGCTAAAACGCTATGGTCCCCAGCATCTGACTGGCCCTACCTGGAAAACACAGATCGCCGGCCTCAGCCCACACACAGCATCCACCGCATGGAGGTCAGCGGCTGGAGTCCTGGTGTCCTTGGAAGAGAAGGCCACGTTTGGGGTTTTACTGTCCCAAGCAAGACCCCTTCTATGTCCCCATGGCCCATGGGGTACTCATGGGGCCACCATGCTAGCTTTCTTTTTAAAATTTTTCTTGAAGTCTCGAGAAGGCCAGTCTTGCCAGAAGAGTGCCAAGGGGGAATTCAAGGGGACAAAGAGCTTGTTAAAACGATGTGTAGGCAAAATTTAGGATTGCTCAAAAAGAAAGGCCAGACTTGGCCTCCGTTCCTGGGAGATGAGCTCTTGGAGGCTAAAATCAGCCATGTGGGCAACCAGTGAATCAGTCAACGAGTCAGTCACGACTATGCAGTGGAACCCCAGTAAAAACCATGAACCCCAAAACTGGAAGTTAGGGGGCCATCTGGATTGGTGATACTCCATGCGTGTCGTCCCACATGTCCCAGGAACAACAGCCCCTCACTGCCCGGGGGAGGGCAGTGGAAGCGCCATGTTGGTGTTCTCCTGGTGCCATGGGCTAATGTCTGTGTGCCCCCAGAATCCGTATGCTGAAACCCTACTCCCCAAGGTGATGGTATTAGGAGGTGGGGGCTCCGGGAGGGGATAAGGTCATAGGGTGCAGCCCCCATGAATGGGAAGAGCGTCCTTCAAGAGTGGCTCCAGAGAGCTCCCCGTTCCGTGTGAGGACGTGGGGAGAACACGGCCATCCGTTAACCAGGAAGCAGGCTCTCTCCAGACATGGAAGCTGCCGGTGCCTCGAACTTGGACTTCCAGCCTCCAGAGCCATGAGAGATAAATAGGCGTTGTTCATCAGCTACTGAGGCAGTGGTGTCCTGCAGAGCCGCCTGCGTGGCCTGAGACAGCCACCTCCTGCCGTGTGCTCCTCTCCCTGGTCTTAATCGGCCGTGTTAATCCCTGTGAACTGCGACTGCAACTGTAACAGCTTTTAGTGAGTTCTGGGTTGTTCTAGGGAGTTGTCACAGCCACGAGTCGCGTGGGGGGGTCTCCCTGCGAGTCTCCTGGGGCTGCCGGAATGGGGCTCTACCAACTGACGGGCACGAACAGCAGCGACTGATTGTCTCCCGGCTCTGGAGGTCAGAATCCGAGATTCAAGGTGGCAGCAGGGCTGGTTCCTTCCGGGGCCAAGAAGGGGAACCTGCCCCCCGCTCTCTCCTAGATCTTGCGGGTCACAGCAATCGTGGGGACCCTTGGCCTGTAGGAGCGTCATCTCAGCCCTGCCTCCGTCTTCACAGGACGTACTCCCTGTGTGGGTCTGTCCAAGTGTCCCATTTTATAAGGACACCCGTCGTCTAGGGCCAGGACCCACCCTCGTGACCTCATTTTAATTTGATCACCTCTGTAAAGGCCGTATTTCCAAACAACAGTTCTGGGATATTGGGGGTGCGGACTTCAGCATGAAGTTTGAGGGGACACAGTTCAGTGCAGAACACCCCAGCACTTGCACACGGCATCAGACGTGGGGGCAGGCTTAGCCTCTGACTTCACCGTTGGCCATACACTCCTCACAAAGGAGGAATTGAAGAGGGAGAGCTTGTACGCCCCTCAGGAGGGCTGTTGTCCTGAACCAGAGCTGATGAGGATGTGGAGTCAGAAGTCTCGTGGGGGGACACCTGGGTGGCTCAGTGGCTTAAGCTGCTGCCTTCAGCTCAGGTCATGATCCCAGGGTCTTGGGATCGAGTCCCGCATCGGGCTCCTTGTTGGGCAGGGAGCCTGCTTCTCTCTCTGCCTCTGCCTGCCTCTCTGCCTGCTTGTGTGTACTCTCTCTTTCTCTCTCTCTGAAAAATAAATTTTTAAAAAAAGTAAAATAAAAAAGTCTTGTAGGAACAGAAAATGGGGGCAGTCGCAGGGGAAAACGGGTTTGGTGGCTCCTCAAGCAGTGAAATACAATGACCATGTGGATTACATAGAATTACCCACTCTGTGGGAACTGGGAGCAGGGTCGCCAGGCTCTCGCACAGGTCACCGGCAGCATCCACAATGGCCAGGAGGCAGAGACACCCCAAGTGTCTATCAGTGGGTGGAGGATAAACACACCGTGGTCCGTCCCCACGCGGATCACAGTCCAGCCCGCCCCCTGCCACGATGCGGGGGGACCCTGAGGACACGGAGCTCAGTGAGAGCAGCCAGACCCAGAAGGACCCGGGAGAGGGAGAGAGAGAGAGGACGCACATGTGCCACAAACTGGAGGAGGTGCGGAGGAAGCCAAGAGCCGTGGGGAACAGCAGGACATACTTGAGCTGTTTCCATGCAGAAACATCCAGAACATGCGGAGCCAGGAGCCCGCCTCTGAGAAACAGGGGGACTTGGGCCGAGCCGCCTGCTGGCTGCTCCTCCGAGTCCCGAGGAGCCCTGGGCTGGACGCACACCAGCGCATTCGCGCCCCGGCACGACCCCCACGCGGCCTCCTCCAAGGGCAGGAAACCTCATCCAGCAGCTGGCAGGCATGGTGAAGGGCAGATAAAAATCAGGCTACAAAATCTGCCTTTGAACCAAGCAAGGCCCCAAAAAGGCAGTGACTGTTTGGTCCAAACAATCCAACTGTGTCCCTGGGCACTTCGCAGAAACGGCATTTTGCTTAGACCCTGTGGCAGGCAGAATAATGGCCCAAAGATGTCCATATCCTCGTCCCGTGGACCTTGGATGTCACCTCACATTAAAGGGACCTTGTAGGTGGGACCTTGTCAAGGCCCCCGAGGTGGGGGTGACCCTGGGTTCCCAGGAGGCCCGGCCCCCCCACGAGGTCATCACAAGAGGGAGGCAGAGGGTGGGGGTCCCACAGATGGCCAGACCCTGCACTGCTGGCAGAGAGGATGGAGGGGGACCACAGGCCAAGAAAAGGCAGGAGCTGGGTGTCCTTGGGGCCTGGGGGCGACCAGTCCCGCCTACATCTGGTAGATCTGAGTTGTTACAGCAGCAGCAGGAAGCTAATAGGGGCTTTTGTGGGCAATGCTGACCCAGGAGAGAGCCGTTGATTCCGGACATTGGGCATCTTGGTAGGAAAGAACCCTGAAGTCAGGACCTGCCCGTCCCCCAGCGTGCTCTCTAGTCAGCTGGAAGGAATGCTGGTCATCGGAAGACTAACGCACATGCAGCTCTAGCCAGACTAGTTCTATGCCCCCCGGGAAGCTAGTTCACCTCTTCAGGCCTAGTTATGGCCTGTGATCAGCTTTATCCCTTGAGTTCTCAGTTCAATGTGGGGTGGCAACATCATCTTTGTCTTCCCAGATTCCTTTCTTTGGGGAGGGCTCACCCCACTCCTGTCGCCCACCCACCTGGCCACCAGACCTGCCAGTCACGGCTCTCGTGCCCACCCCCATCTGTGCCAGGCCACACTGAACCCCGCCTGTCAGTCACAGTGCCCGCCCCCTCACTCCAGTCAGCAGTTGGTCCACGGGGTCGAACTTTCTTCCCTGACTTCCAGCTCTATGAAGCTGCCCTTTTTCTACAGAAACAACGGGACGTGATCAGTTTCACACAGTTCGGCTAATAACGCGAGGGAACAAGTGTCCTTCCCAGTGGCGGCCCTCGGCGCCATCCTGACCGCCAGCGGAAGGAGGGTGAGGTCAACGCCCCGAAAGGCAGGGACCGGGCGGGTGTGAGGGGCACAGGCAGGGAAGAATTTCCGAGGACAGGACAGACCAGCTCTTCCGGAGGCCAGGCCTTCCGGACTGCCCAGGCGAAGGAGGCGGTCTTTGCTTGAACGGCTGCAGGGTGGGGTTGTCGGCCTTCCAAGATCAAGATCTGGGGCTCATGGACAGACCGAAACTGCTCGGTGGCTTCTACGAGGACACGCTCCTCGCCCACCTCTTCAGCTGCGGCTCAGTAAGACAAGAAGCTAGTCAACACGGCGTCAGGGGGGCTGGAGTTCCAGCTGTTTCCAGCTGCCCCCACGTCGGGGCGCCCCTCCCGCACGGCCTTCGCTGACTCACGGACATGCGGCCTCACCCAGCCGGTGGTCCCGAGAGGAAACGCCTTCCTCAGCTCCTCTTCCGAGATCCGAGATCCGACGAGGAGCTCCCTGGAGGCCGCAGGAGTGATAGAACGTCTCCCGGGAGGTCTTTGTGTTCTCAGGCGCTGGCTCCCTTGCTGGGCAGATCTCGTCGGGACCGTGGCAGTGGCCACAAAGCAAAGCATGTCGAGGCATTTGGCGTGCCCGTGCCGGAGTCCGTGCCGAAGCTCCTTGTCACCACTGTCTGCACACCCTCTCCCGCCCCATTCTCCACGGCTCCTTTCTCTGCTGCTGCCCCGAGGGGGGTCCACAGCACCAGTGATCACTTATCCACCAGCAACCCCTACATGGAAGTTTCCAGTTCGTGTCTCTCCTGGAGCTTCAGGTGGGAACAGACACCTGGATCTCTCCACCCGCACCTCAGCGTGTCCCACATGGGATGTGTCTTCTCCCAGCAAAGCCGCCCACTCCTCCCTGCCCGGAGCTCTGGGACCACCTCTCCCAGAGCCGCTCTAGAACAGCACCCCACCCCACCTCCCATCACTTCCTCTTCCTCCTCTCCTGCAGCCCCACTCAGCCGTTCCTGCTTCCCTGGGCCAGCGATGCTCTGGCTAACTCCAGGCCTGCCCCAGACGACTCCTCTTTCATGCAGTTCGAGGGATCTGCCTAGACCAGGGGATCTCACCAGGTGATTCTGCCTCCAGGGCACGCTGAGCAGATGTTGGGGGTGTTTGTGGCTGTCCCAGCTGAGGGTGCTCTCGGCATTGAAGGGGTGGGCGTCCGAGGTGCTGCTCACCACCCCTTCACACACACTGCCCAGGAGACCCCCACAGAGAGGGACCAGATGTCTGCAGTGCCCAGGGGAAGAGACGCTGGTCCGTACAAATATGATGGCGCTACTGCCTTGCCTTTCAGTAGCTCCTTCCCTCCCTCAGCACCAAGTTCAGAGTCGTGGCCCTGACTCTCCTGCCCAACTCATCACTCGCTTCCCCCTTCTCCCACCTCTAGCCGTTCCATGTTTATTCTGCTCCCAAAGGAATCCTGACACTTGATACAACACGGAGGGACCCTGAGGACACGGGGCTCAGGGAGAGGAGCCAGACCCAGGATGACACATCCCACAGGACCCCACTCCCAGGAGGGCCCCAGAGGAGTCCCATCCCCGCAGAGAGGAGATGGCAGGTGGTGGGGCGTCTTTGCAAATAGTCGACACAGACAAGGCATTTGTTGCTTGGGTGAAAAGCGGCAATTTTGGCAACAAATTGTCGGTGCGCTTATGTTAACTTTGCAAAAAGCTGGCTGCAGACCCCCAGAAGCGGCCTCTCCGGATCGCTTCATCCTCCACGGAATGTTGAGAGACAACAGCGGAAGGCCGATGGGTCACGGGCTAATGAGCGGTCATAAAGCCAAGGCACTTTAAAACTCCACTTTCCCCCAAACACCCGTATCCCTAAGTAGAAGTTATCTCCTGACTGAGATACAAAGTTCATTTAGGACTTAGAAAAAATGTCAGCCAAAACCAAAGTCTGCCCCTTTCGATGTAGCTTTCCCTTTTCACTAAGATGGAACGGAGACAGCCTGTCTCAGACAAGGGGGCGGTCTACTGGAGAGCGAGCGTGAAGGTACGGAAGGTTCCAGAAGACCCTTCATGCCCTGACTCTCAGATTACAAAATGTCTTCTAGAATTTGTTTTATTTTGTGTTTTGCAAAGATTGGGGGTGGGAGAGAATGGACGACAAAAGCCGAGTGCAAAGAGGGAAGATCGCTGATTAAGAGAGAATAAGAGCAAACACAAGACGGCGACCGCTGGCTCTCACAGTGACCTTGAGCTAAGAGAAAGCCCCGGACAGGATGAGGCAGAGCTTATTTTTCTGCAAGAAATGTAGGAGGATAAGTTACCACCTGTGCTCAAGAGACACATGAGAACACCGCAGACCAATCTAGAGAACGAGTGTGCAGTTATAAAATAAGAGAAAGGAGCAGGCCAGAGACGCGCTGTCCCCAGTTACGGGAACTGTCCGCAGAAGGTCCACGAAGAGCTGACACCGGCTGTTAGATCTGCAGCGTGCTCCGAGATAGAGGGAAGGAAGAGCCAGAGTCTCCAGAGCACAGGACAGAAGCCCAGAGCACGCAGAGCTGAGCTGGGAGCTCTGACCACCAGCATCTCCCACTAGAGCCTGGGGCTTGACCGGCCTCCAGCTCGGAGGACGTACACCGCTGCCCGCACAGCCTCTGGCTCGGGTCGGAGGCGCAAAGCCCGACAGCCCTCCCAGGTCAGCGGTGATGGGGCGACACTTGAGCGAGTGACTCCCGTGTGGGGTGACCAGTCATCTCAGGTCACCTGGGACTGTTGTAGTTAGAAGCTGAAATCAGGACATCTGGTCAGCCTACCCCCCACCCCCACCCCACCCGCCATCCTCATCTGCCAGGAAGGCTCTGGAGCCATTCGGGGCTTCCCAAGGGAAGGCAGAGCAAGAAGATGTGAGCTGAGCCATAGTGGGAACAAGGCAGGGACAACCACCGCCAGCCTCCCAGGGATGCTACGGAGAGCCTCGGCTTAGGGCCAACGTGTCCTTAATGCCACTCTAACCCTTGCCAGTGACTGCTTCCAAAAGGAGGGCATGAGCCGTGGGTACACAGCCTTCAGGGCAAAAACCCAGCCCAAGGTGTAGGGTGAAGCGATCGGGTACTGGCTTCAGGGGCAAAGTTTAAGCAGGGGCACCTGGAACTTTAGTTGAGATGAGTATTTTACCCAACATTTTAAAAATATAAACATCATCAAAAAAGTCCGGGAACAACTAGATATCGACGTTGCACGCAAGAGAGGACCCGCTTAACACGCACCCGACCATCTCCACCCTACCCAACACCCAGCCCTGGCACGGGCTGTCTTTGTTAAAAGCAAAAAAATATTTTGCTTGTTGGAAAACCCTTTGCATTCACTCGATCTTTCCAGGATATCATACCACAACATTGCTTCCCACCATCACTCAGTGTCCTCTGGCCTGGCCTCAGTCTGGGTTTGGCTTTCTTCCCCTGCATGAATTTACTTATTGTTAGTCACCTCCGTTTGTTTTCTTTTTTTCAAGAATCTATTTATTTGACAGAAATCACAAGCAGGCAGAGAGGCAAGGAGAGAGAGAGGAGGAAGCAGGCTCCCCGCTGAGCAGAGAGCCCGATGCGGGGCTCGATCCCAGGACCCTGGGATCATGACCTGAACTGAAGGCAGAGGCTTTAACCCACTGAGCCACCCAGGCGGCCTCCCTTTTGTCTTCTATTTTTGTGTAGCAGTGACTAATTTTTCTTTCTTTCTTTTTTTTTTTTTAATTTTAAATAGACCAGTTAAAGATTTAATGAGCATTTTCACGGCCTGCCTGCAAGTCATGCCCTCCCCTCTGTGATGCCATCCGGTCTTGTGGTTTTAATAACCTCCCTGACCTGCCCCAGCTCCGGGCCACACTCTTCTGACCTGCACACTCGGTCCAGCTGGCTACTGGGAGCTCCTGGGTGACCCCACGGGCCCTCACCTCCTGGTGTTCCCAGCCCTGGGCAGTATCATCTCCCCGAGTGTGTGACTTGCTTCTACCTGTTTGAATGCTGCAGGGGTGACAGGCTGTCCCTGTTGTGACTCTATTGTGTGATGTAGGACTCTGTCTCAGCGGACTGGAGCTAGCAATCCCCTCGCTGGTTGGTGAAGTACGTGGCCATGCAGGACAAGCCTGTGTGGCCTGTGGGAGCTGAGGGTGACCGCCACCTACCAGGCCACCAAAGCCACACCCTCCCTCATCTGCCAATGAATGAGTTTGGAAGTCGGCCCTTCCACAGTCTGGCTCTCAGTGGAGAACACAGCCCAGCCAGTGTTCTGATGGCAGCCTCGTGTGACCCTGGGCATGGGGTGCAGCTAAGCTGTCCCCGGACTCCGGACCCTCAGAAACTGGAAGGTGTGAAGTGGGCGTGGTCTCAAGCTACCACATTTGTGATGATTTATGAGCACGACCCAGTGGCTGGCAAGCTGCTCAGATCAGATGGTACCCATAGCTTTCCCGGCCCCCCCTCCGCCTGCTTCTCCCGCAGCCGTGTCTGTGATCACTCGGACCGAAACCCCTGGGGTCCCCATGACCCCGTTCCACAGCGGCCATCAGTCTGCCTGGACGTGGTGTCAGCCCTGCCCCCAGGATATCTAACGCTGGGCGACTTCTGCCATGCTTGCCCTGTGCTCAACAGAGCACCACCCACGTCTCCTCACCGAGCTGGCTGTCTCCATCCTCGGCAGCTGAAAGCAGACTCAGGCCATGACCCACCTCTGCTCAGTCCTGCCCGTAGCTTTCCCCGAGGGCAGGATGCCTGCAGGACCTGATCCCACCCACCCTCTTCGGTCTGTCCTCAGCTCCTCCTCCTTCCTCCCTCCCTTGCCCCAGCCACAGGGCCTCCTCACGGCTCCTCAAAAAATCCTGCCCCAGGGCCTTTGCATCTGCTGTGCCTGCTGCCTGCCATGCTTATCTACATCGTCATGGCACATGCCTCCGTCCCCCTCCACATCCCCACTTGATCTGTTTTCTCCCGGATTGTGCTGCCCCCACGGGAACCAACTGCAGGATGGTTTCCGCCAAGATGCTGAGCCTGGACTTCCCTGCGTCCCTTTGGGAGAAGTGCAAGCCAGGGAGAGAAAACTGGCTCATTCTCTTCAGTCTTTAACTCCGTCCTGCCCGAGAGGACAGTCCTCTTACTCCACACTCTGGCCTCACAGCAGCGGCTGGGATGTCGCTCCTCGGGAGAGGGAAAATCGGCTGGGAAAAATGCCACAGATACGTAAGCAGCATTTTCCACATGGCAGGCGCTGTGCTGAACCACTGATTTATTACCCCTTCCGCTGGGACCGCCGGTGCCTTGATGGGAGAAGTAGGGAATTGGCCCCAGGCCACAGGACGTGGCAACTTCAACACGGGTCCCCAGTGACTTGCTGCTCTGCTCTGTGGTCGAGCCTGTTCGCCTCCCTCTGGGCGTGAGCTGGCCCCCACAACTCGCTCCTACCCAGGGGAGTATACCCGAGCAAAGGGCTGAGGCTTTAGAGGGCAGCCACGAAAGTCATGTGGCTGCCACCCGGCTGTCTCCGAGACCACTAGCCAACCACTGGCTCCTGCAGTGCTGTGCGGAGGCCTGGCAGCGGCCCCTCCTGCCCGGGCGGGCGGGGGTGCTTTACACAAGGCCCCCTGGGCTGGCGTCCCCACTGCCACACACCGGAGACCACGAGCCGGCCCACCCAGCTGAATGACCCGCAGAAACCGTGGTATAATAAATACGTGGATGTTTTTAAGTAAACCCCGGCCCCAACGTGGAACTCGAACTCATGACTCCGAGATCAGGAGTCACGTTCTATGGCTTGAGCCGGCCCGGCAGCCCCGAGACATGCTTTGGTCGGCTAGCTTCTGGAAGACCGGGCCACGCAGCCTCTGAGCCGCACCGTGCAGGCTGCAGGCCTGGCTGGCGAGGCAGCCCCCCGCCTCATCTCTGCGTGCCCCTCGGCTCCCCATCCTTTGTTCAGGGCCGAGAGCCGCCGCGAACCTTCCAGCGGCCACTCGGCCCAGCTGGTTGGAGCGCTGGTCCAGCCTCTCCGAGGGGAAGGGGGCGCCGGGGCCCACTGTTCCCGAGAGGGGCTAACTGCCCACTTCAGTGAAACCCCGAAGGGTTCCTCACCTTCGACCCCCCCAGCCCTCGCCCCCCACTCGGCTCGTGGAACAGGCGTCCCTTGTCCGCCCCGCAGCCTCTCCTGTTTCTCCCCGGCCGCTCCGGGGGCTCGGGCCTCGCCAGAAAACTCCCCCGCCTGCCGCCCCCACTTCATGGACTAAATCACTCAGCGAGCCGATGGGAAATTTAATAAGCTCGGGCTCTTTTCTCCCCTGCTTGTCTGTGGCCTTTTTGTTAGGTTTTCATGGGAAGAGGTGTTTGTGAGAAAACTACCGGCCTGACGACCCCGTGTTCTCTAGCTAGTGACACGCACATAGGACCTAGGAGTCGGGGACCCCATAGGGCCCCGGGCAGGGGAGCTGATAAACCCGGCAGAGCCCCAGGAAAGTGCATGAAGACTCGGAGGTGAAAAAGAGAGACTCCCGGCCACTTACGACTTGTGTAATTTTAGATTAATGCAGTTCCTCAAATGGCACCCGGGGTCTCAGCCTGGAGCCTGGAACGCGAGGGGAACCGGAACAAGGTGGCCGGGAGCGCTGCGCCCGTGCTGGGTCCGCGGGGACGGAGGGCTGTAACGCTGGGGAAGCTGGGGTGTGTGGGGACCCTCCGTGCCTTCTTTGCAATTAAAATGATTCCAAAATTGTTTTTGATGAACAGAGGTAAAGCCGCAGACACAGCAGAGACTCATACAGGCATTTTCCCCGCATTGACGTTCGAGGCACGTGTGCTAAAATGTATAACCGGGGACAGCCGCGTCCCCGCCTCTGCTTCCACAGACGAGGTGTGCTTATGGCAAGAGAGGAGCCGCCACGCGCCGGAAGGTCATGCCCGACGCTGGCCCGGGTGGGGGGGCGGCCTCTCGTTCGTTCGGCTCCCCCAGGGGCCCCGGGGGACGGGGCGGCATGAGCACCCCCCCTTACAGATGAAGAAACCGAGGCTTGGAGAGATGCCTGGGCTCGTCTCTGTGTGTCTGTCTCCCTCTCTGCCGCTGTCTCCCCGCCTCCCGTCCTCCCTGCTCGCTGTTCTTACAGTTCCAGGGGTTTCTATCACAATATGGGTCCCTGCCATCCAGGTAAGGCAGGTGAGCCGCAGAGATGGGGCACCGAGGGCTCCACGCTGGGGTGGGGGTCTCAGCTCCCGGGCACCAGCCACACAGCCGCGTCCTTGTGCACCCGGCCTGTGTGTCCTTCTGGGCCCGCACGGACGAGAGCGCATCCCGCATGGGGGCATCTGCCTCCCCTGCCTTTGTTGTCCTTCCCCAGGATGACCAGGATTCACCCGGCCACTGCCAGAGGGGCACCGGCCTCGGCCAGTTTGCGCTGCCTTTCCCGGGTTCCCCCACCCAGCGCTTCAGCTCGGCCACTGTCAAGCTGTCCATGGGCGGCAGCGGTCACGAGAGGAGGACTTTCTCTCTTCAGATCACTGGACACCGGCTGTTCCCAAGACGAGGCCAAGCTCGGGCCCGAGGCCGCCCAGCACAAAGACCCCCCGCTCTGTACTGCTCGCCCTGAACATCCACAGTTCCACACGAGTGAGCCCCACACAACACACACGTGCTCATCAAGCGTGGGCCCGAGGCCAGAAGGGGCTGCGGGGCTCACGGCTCCGGCCACACGAGCCGTCGGCTCGGCACCACTGTCCCGACTTTTGGTTCGGTAGAACGAGAGGGCTGCGTGCCGCAGCGGCTTTGGGGGACCCCCGTGGTCTGGTGGTCAGGTCCACGTGAGTGGTGGCGAGCCCCATGTTCCAAGTGAGGAGGAGTTCACGCACACGTGCTCCCGTCCCCACAGCCTCCCACCGCAGTCACACGCGCCATCTCGAGAACACACGTGGTCACACGCTCGCGACACAGACGCACGGCCTCCCCGCAACCGCACACACAGCTAGGCACGCCCTCACACAGGGGCCACACGGTGGCAGTGTGCGCTCACACACCCCCCCCCACGGGCCGGGGCCGCAGACGGGCCGCGTCCTCACGGCCGTGTCCCACCGTGCTGGTGCACAAGACACCAGTCCACGTTCTCTGCCAGTGCCCAGAGGCTCGCCCTCCGGATCCCAGCAAGTGGACGCTAAAGGGGGCTGGAGGGCCTGTGTTGGATGTGAACACGCGGTCCCCAAAGCTCCAACCACTGCCAGGGACCACGCCTTCCCCCGTGGGGTCCAGGAGTGTGGAGTTGGCCCCTGAGATGGGCGACAGAGCAGGGCCCTGCCGGGCCATCCTTCGTGGATTCTTGGGCAAAGCCCATCCTCTTGGCCGGACTGCAGAGCCCGAGGACAGCTGCCCCCGGGTGCCAGGCTGGCTTTCTTGCCACACATCACCCCCCCCCCCGTGTCGGGCATTTTCATGGCACCCCCCAGGGTGACCCCCAGTCCTCTTGTCAGGCGGGCAGCCCGGGGCACGCAGATGCTGAGGGCCAGGTAGGGGAAGCAGAGCAGCTCCCCGCAGCGGGCCTGGCCACCCTGCCCGGCTCTGGCCCCAGGTTCCTGCCGCTCCCGCACCGCCCGGCGCAGTGGGGAGCAAAAGCGGGAAAGGGCGCTCTGGGATGGGAGCGCGGGCAGGTGTCCGGGCCTCATCTGCGCACCCCGGCCGGCCGGCTGCACAGCGGCTCTGCCTGACCCGGGAGCTCAGCGCCCACAGAGGCCGCCCCGGCCCTTTCCGGAGACCCCGACTCACCGCCCTCCGCCGAAGCCGCCGTGGCGTCCGCTCCAGCCGGCCCTGCGGCGGGGACCAGGGAGTGGGGGCGGGGCCGGGGGCGGCACCTGCAGGGAGGCGGGGTCACTGAGGCCTTGCTCGGGTGTGCAGGGGGAGGGCAGGGCGGTCTGGCAGGTGAGCCTTGGGGCTGGTGAGCTCGCTGGACGGGTGAGCCAGGACGGGGCCCTGCACAACCCTGGGGAGACAGCCTGGGGAAGGGGCTGTGCATGAGTAACTATGATCGTTTAAAAAACAAACCTGCAGAACAGCTTTGGGTTTACAGAGGTGAGAACACGTTACTCTGCATTGTTTCCTGCCTTTACGTTCGGGCCGGACATGGTCGCAACCCGCGAACCAACATCCACACTGTACTCGGACTCCTGGGTCCCCCAA
Organism: Neogale vison; assembly: GCF_020171115.1. Lineage (NCBI taxonomy): Eukaryota > Metazoa > Chordata > Mammalia > Carnivora > Mustelidae > Neogale > Neogale vison. The sequence goes on from NC_058096.1 coordinate 223,048,686, forward strand.
CGCACGCACTCTGTGCTCACGGCCCCCCGGCTCGGAGGGTTTCTCAGGCTCCTTGACGCCACGGGCAGTCGGGCGAGGGCCGGCAGGGGAACACGGGATGCCCTTCTGCTGGGGCTGGGTGCGTCTCTCCTGGTCAGGCTGGGGCAGGGGCTTGGCCTCGGTTTTCACGCACCTTGCACAGCCACGCGGCAGCCCAGCTGTCCGCCCACCCGCAGCCTCCTCCCGTGGCGCCGGCCCACAAGAACGCAACCTTCGTCAGGACCATCATCGCTGCTCAAGATGCTCTGGGGATGTCGGACTGCCCCCGCGCCCGTGGGCTTACCACCGTTGCTGGCAACGCCTTCCGGCCCCGAGTGGAGCCTCACTCTTGTGGGAAGCACTGGAAGCCACGGGGAGCCAAGCGTGGTGCTGGAGAGGGAACAGTCCCTCCGGGTCCCGGCTGCCTGCGGTGCGGTCCCATTTCCCACGCACATGCAGGTAGGCCCTGCAGAAGATAGAGGGCCTCCAGCCCCAGAGAGAGGGTGGTGGCCAACCAAGGTCCCTGGGCTCCAGCCAGAAGCCAGGACTCCAAAGCCAGTGGGCTCTTCCCCCCGCTGCACCGGCCCTGAGCAGGGACGCTATGGGGAGGGGCTGCCTTCCTCCGGCAGGGCAGCCACCGCTGGGCTCTTTCTAGGACTCGAGTCTCTCACCTTCGGGCAACACGGGCCACGCCTTCCCCACGTGGCCAGTGACCCCTGCCCGTCACACCAGCCACACTCCTCTCCCTCCTAGAGGCCCCGCCTGCCTCCTCCAAGGTGCCTTCCCGGATCCGTGCCCCCAAGACAGAGGCAGGTGCAGGCCCTTGTCCACCTGAGTGTCCACCTGGCGCAGAGCGGGTCTGGGCCCCACCCAGGCGCCCCAGTGGAGTCGGGGCCTGGCTCACAGCCGGCGCTCAGGAAAGGCGGAGGGAAGGAACAGTTCACGGAAACCATTAAGCAGAGCTCAGGGAAGAACTCTGCCGTCCTCACAGCCCCGTCCCATCTCCGTAGCGCCCCGGTCACGCCGAGCTGTGCCCCGCCCCCGCCACGGAGCAGGAACATGGTCTCCCCGGCACCGACTTGTGCCTCCCCCCCGTGAAAACAAGCGTGTAGGGCCCTCCCTGCCTGGGCACCGCTGAGCTCGCCGCCCGCCGCCAGTGCACGGTGAGCGGGGCCTGGGGCGGCCTTCCCAGAGGCTCGCTAAGAAAGGGCCGCCGCTTCCTGGCTAGTTGAACGCTGGCCAGGGGAGGCTGCTTCCTGACCTGGGAAACCGTGTGAGACACAATGTGTCCGTGTCCAGCAGGGTTCCGGCCCCGGCCCCACCTGTCCGGCGTGGGCTACAGCAGCAGGGCCGACTGGTTGTGGCAGTGACCGGGTGGCCTGGGAGACCCCAGCCACTGGCCAGCTTGGTCCCCAGGCCCACAACAGGCACTTCCCTCCACGCATCCTGGATCATCATGGAGAAGCGAGGCGTGACCCGACCCAGGGCCGACCGAGCTCCCCCCAGCCCCCCCCCAGCTCTCCAGGGCCGGGAATCAGGGCCCCAGCCCCACACGGCCGCCAGCCACGTCACAGCAGAGCTCAACCCTCTGCCTGGGCAAGCGGCGGGCTGCGTGGACGGGTGCCCACACCCCGGGGCAGCCGACCCTGCCGACCCGGCCCACACGCCCCCCACGGCACTCCGCCTGCCGCCGCACCGCAGAGAAGCCGAGAGCCGGGCGGCAACTCTCAAAAGCTATGTTTAATCGTAAGATTCAAACAGAAGCGAGGCAAAGACTGCACACAGAAACTTCCGGAACAAACATCCGCCTTCAAATCCCCTGACGTTTGTCAAACACAGAAAACGGAGATTCTGGGTCCTGCACCGACGAGTGACACGGCCTGGAGGGACGCGCCAGCTGCGGTGGGGACCTGTGCGCGGCCCCTGCAGCCCGCGCTGGCCTGCCCACTGGGCAGCTCTCCGGGCCAGCAGGGCTAGCCGGTCTCCCTCCCAGGTCACCTGTCCTCTTGAGAGACACGGGGACAGGTAGAAAACGTCTTTTTGTTTTTTCCAATCAACATCCTTTCTCCTCGGAGCAGCAGGGCCGGCCAAGGCTGTGTGAGTCTGTCTGGCGCTGGTATTTTTTGGAATGGATCACGGTTGACCCCACGCCTGCCATCTGCGGCAGAGCAGCGGACGGACAGGGGACAGAGCTGGGGCCGCGTGGCTGGGGGTCTGTGCCTTCACGTCACGTCGGTGCAAACAGCTTTCGGGCTTGAGTCTGGAGGCTGTATGGACGGCGCGTGCCATGGCGTGGGGGCCGCCGCCCCGCGGCCAGTCCTACGGCGGCATTTCCGTCGTGACGTTCGGAGAACCCTGTCAGTGAGGTAGAAGACAAAATGCCAATTCCAGAATATTCTCCACATTCCAGAAGCTCCCGGGTGGTTTAAATAGAAAGTGCGCTCGCCTGGCCGGTGGTGTTCCTAGAGGCCGGGCTGGGGTGGGGTGGAGGGCGTGCAGGTGCTGTGGGGAGGATGGGGGCCCGAGTCCAGCGAAGCTGCAGGGACGGAGCCGAGCGGAGGCGCGCAGCCCGTGGATGGCCGGGGGCCCAGCTGCCCCGAGGCCCGGCCGAGACTCAGACCCAAGAGGCGACGCCCCTCGAGTTCAACACGTCGTGGCTGTTTATTCACAGGCGGAGAAGCTGGAGCGCAGGCGCCCAGGCGGATGGAGGCAGGGCAGGGCCCACCGGGCGCCCCTGCCCACCCCGAGGTGTCCGACGTGGCGCCGGCACGACGGGGCTCTGCGGGCCAGAACCTGAGGCAGCGGCAGCGCGGGAAGCACCAGATGTGGGCGGCCCGGCAGCCGCGGCCCAGCGCTTCCTGCTCTTGCCGAGGAAACACCGGGCGGACAGGCAAGACCGCGGAGCTGGGAGCCACTCCTGTCACGGCGACAGCCACGGCGACGTGACCTCGTGGGCCGGAGCGGGGAGCAGGGCTGAAGAGGGTCCGGGGCACAGCGGGGCTCGGCTCGAGGAGGAGGAAGAGCGGGGGCATCGGCCAGACCGGAGCACCAATTTGGGGTGGGGGGGCCGGGCAGGTCCAGTCTCGGGGTCTCTCGGCGCGGCAGGTAGCGACGAGGGCCTGAGAGTCTGTGCCACCTCCTAGGCTGAGGCGCCCACCAGGCTTGCGGGCTCGGGGGTGCAGCCCGAGGGGCTCGCGGGCTCCTGTGGGTGCGCCCCGGCCCCAGTCTCCTCAGGTGTGGACTCCTCTGGGGGCTGCTCTGGGGACACGGGGCACTTGGCCAGTCCTTCGCCCGGAGGCGGCTGCGAGAGGCTGGTGTCGGAGTCCTTCCCGGGCTGCGGGCCGGTGGCGGAAGACGGCGCCCAAGGAGATGGAGGTAAGTCCTTCTGCAAGAGAAGAGGCCGCGTCAGGCCCGGGGGGGGCTGGAAGAGCCCGGGGCAGCAGGGGCGGGGCGGGCAGGCTGGCTGGGGTCCCTGGAGGGTCTGGCTCCAGGCTCAGGAGCCACCTTCCCTCCAGACCACGTAGGACCAGCAGCACTGGGACCCCAGGACGGCCACCCGACAGAAACCTTGACTCTGACATCTCTGGCTTGTTCCCCACCACCTGAACCTTCCAGAACTAAGCACTCACTGGGCCTGAGACCCCTCGAGGACGGTGGGCAGTGAAGCCAGCGTGCTTCTCCGAGGGTCCAGGGAAGGGCTAAAGGCCCCAGCATCGGGCTACAGCGTCTGGGTAATTAGTTGGGGTGCCCGGCAGCCCCCCTCCCTCCGCCATGTCTAGGCCAGGACGAGACAAGTGCTCTGACTTGCAGGACACGTGACACGGTAACTCGGGGCCGTAGACCGCGCTCGGGAGACACTGAGCGCCCTTCGGAGCTCCCGTCCCGGAGGGGCCGTGACAGGGCGGCAGGAGGAGGTCCGCTCCGTCCCGGGGACACGGGCATGCGAGACCTCGTGCTTTCACGTCGAAGGCACCGTGCTCCAGTCAGAGGGGCCTCCCGCCCCGAAACCAGCAGCAGCAAGACAAGCGCCATGGGCCCGCCGTGGGAGGCCGGGGCAGGGCCAGCGCCCACTCTGGAGAGGAGCCCCGGGCCCCCAGAGCTCGGCGCTGCGCTCCTGATGGTGGAAATGCCTGGAAACCAATGTCCGATCCAATGGCGTGTCCCCACCCCTGGGACTGGCACTTCAGAGCAAGGGCTGTGTCCACAAGCCGCACCCGGAGGGACAGAGCCACACAGGCTGAGGGCAAAGCAAAGGCCTCTGGGAACGGGAAGCGCTGACCAGGGACACAGGCTGTGGGGCTCGGTCGTCCAACTGGGAGGTTTTATGCAACTGGAAGTCTAGTTGGGGCTCATTGGGCTCTTACTGCTCGTGGACACTCAGAGCAAACTGGTATTCACCGCAAAGCCACTGCCCGTCCAGAACGTGCCCAGCTCCCCGCGCCAGAGTGCCAAGGCGCAGCTTGTCACCAGCGTGCAGGGCACCAGGTAGAGGAGGGCGGGCTGGCCGCGCTGCATCAGGGCCAGGGCCATGAACGTCACCAGGAGCCCGACGCCGTAGGCTGTGGGGAGAGACGGGCAACGCGTCACCCGGCGGGCGGCCCCACAGCCCAGCCCCTGCCTGTCGCGGGCACGTGGAGCAGGACAGACGGACAGACGGGAGCGCACGGGGCGGGCAGGAGACGGGCAGGAGCGACACCGCGGTGGCAGCGAGGCCCTGCTCTGGGCTGAGAGGCCGCCAGACAAAGGCTCGTGCCTGCGCCTGAGTCCCGCTCCTGTGCCCTCAGTCAGAGGTAACTCCGAACACGAGCAGCGCGGGCACACGGTCGGGAGCCCCACGCGGGGCCAGGCGGACCGCGACGGCACAGCCGTGAGACAGGCGGGGAGGCGGGGCCGGCTCTCCCACCGCACGGGGCACAGCGGCTCCTCGCCCTGACTGCGCCCTGGGGGACTTCAGGAAGGAGTGACGAGGAAACAACCCTTTATGGCCCGGTCTTGGGCCCCTCGTCCTGCCCTTGGCTCTGGCCTGACCCTCGCCTGGCGCCCCGGGGCTCTGTTCATCACTTCCCCCGCATCCGAAAGCAGCGGCCCAAGAGCAGCCAAACTCAGGGGAACAGCGGCGTCTGCTGCCCATCGCGGGGCGCAGGTCCAGCGACAAGAAGCCACGACGTCCCCCGGCAGCCAGCGGTCTGACAACCACCGCCCGGATGCAAGGCCTGGGGGCAGGTTCAGGGACAGCGAGCAGACGAGCAGCTGCGCCCGCGGCTACGTGGGCTGGGCCAGGAAGGGGCAGATGGGGACAACCCCGACGTGCGCCCGCAAGGTCAGCCTGGGTCGTGCCAGGGCCTCCCCCGCAGGGCTGTGCTCGGTCCCGTGCACGTGGCCTCTGGGCACGAGGCGGGGCCGCAGCGCCTCCACCTGGCGGGGGGAGGGACGCGTGTGCACCGACCAGGGCTACCGCGAGGCCTCCGGAGGGATGACCAGAGGCCGGCAAGCCAACTGGTTGGAAAACGTTAGGAGCACCCGGGGCTCCCCAGAAAAGGTCGCCTCCGCGTCACTGGCTTTGGTAACCGAAGAGACAAGCAGGGCACCAGGACAAGAGGACACCACGAAGGAAACACGTCCTCGAGAGTGCGGACGCGAGGGGCCGGCGCGAGGGCACTTACCCACGGTGCAGGCCGCGAAGTAGGCCCGGGACGACTGCGCCTGGACGTCGAACCTGCGGCAGTACGCCACCAGCAGCCCTGCGGACACACGGCGCGTGGGCCGGGCGCGCCTCCCCCGCCACCGGTGCAGCCACAGGCCGCATCCGGGCCACGGCCGCCGGCCTCGTGCAGCCTGGGAGCCCGAGGGGCCGCCCCCGCCCGCTCCTCACCGCCCACACCCGCCCCCGCCCGCCCACGGCCCGACACTCCCGAGGACGCCCACCGCGGCGTGGCGCGCCCCAGTACCTGGCACCAGGATGTCCCCGAAGCCCAGCAGGGAGAAGGGCCGGTCACACAGGGCCAGCGGCGAGGCGTTCAGTCTGGGCACCTTCAGGACCATGGGGAGCTGGGGGGGCAAGGAGGCGGCCGTCTCCAGGACCCGCCCCAGCCCCCCTCTCTCCTCTCGGCAGTGCCGCGGGCCCGCTACGCACCTTCTCGTGGGTGGCCGAGTCCGAGGGCCCGGTGGCCACCTCCACCATGATGCTGTTCCCGCTCTAACAAAGAGGGGCCCGCGTCAGAGGGGGGAGCGCGGGGGCGGGGGCGCGGCAGCAGGGCTCGGGCGGGGGCGCCCACCTTGGTCAGGAAGGGCGTGACGAACACGAAGAAGACGTCGTAGACAAACAGCACCAGCAGCAGCAGCGTGCAGGCCTGGGGGCGACGTCCTGATGGGCGCGCGGCGTGGCGGCAGGGGCACGGACCCCCAGGACGCGCCCCCCCCCACTCCCCCCGGACACGCCCCCCACCGCGAGGCTCAGAAGCGCCCCCTGGGACAAAGCCACGAGGGGACCGTCTGAGCAAACCCAGGCCTGTCCCCGGCACCACGAGGTCAGGCTGGCAAGGCTTCTGAGGGACGGAAAAGCCAGGAGGCGTGAGGCTCGAAGGACACGCCGTGTGGTTGGTCACCGAGGGGGTGGGATGCCGAGCCTTCCTCACAGGGTGCCGTGTGCTGCCCTTCGGGGATGACGGCCCGGGGCCCCGTGCAAGGCTGCCCACCACGCTCGCTTGCCCGTACGTGCGCCTCCGCCCGGAGCAAGCTGCCCCCAGCACAGCGGTCACCCCTGGAGGAGCCCCGGCCTGCAGCCCCGCCCGGGGCAGGGTTCCAGGGGTCCTCATGGCTCTGTGGTCACTGCCATGGCTGTCACACTGGGAGGCGGGGCTGCGGCGGATCCCTGAGTCCTGTCACTGGGGAGGCGGCAGGAGGGACCGAGGCCCGAAGACCACACTGCCCACGGAGGGCCAGGGACGCCGAGCACAGGCGGGTGAGGGCAGGCCTGGGGCCGCTCGAGGTCCGCGGTGGGCACGGAGGCTCTCAGGACACCGCCGTCCCGCCGCACCCACCCAGAGGCCCCACGTCCCCGGGCTCTCACCTTAAAAGTGGGGAGGCGGATGGTTTTCAACATGTAGAGGCAGAAGGCGACGCCCAGCGCGTCCTGGAGGACCCAGGCCCACCTGGAAGGCAGAGTGGTGTCACCGCTGCGGCAGGGGCTGTGCCGGAGGCGTCCCCCCCGTCGCTCCTTCCTCAGCTGCTGAGGCGGCGAGTTGCCCGAGCTGTCCGTGCTCAGCCGGCCCGTCACGCTGCGACAACTTGGCCGCCGGCCCTGGAGGGACGGGCAGGGCCGCGGGCTGTGCTGGGCATGGGTGGGGAGTGGCCCTGACACCACACACGCCCTGGGATCTGTCCCCCTCTGGGGACAGCGTCCACACTCACATCAGGGGCGGGCACAGGGATAGTGCAGCAACTTGAATCTCTCTTCAAAAGTACTTTTCCCACAACCTAGAAAAGTCGCCACGTTCCACACCAGCCTCTCGGCCTGGGAAATGGGGGCTCGGGGACTGGGAGGCGGAGGGGACACAGAGGTACACGTGTGGCCCCAGCACCAACAGGGAGCTGCCACCATGGGGCCACGCCAGCCACGGCTGGCTCGCCCCCACTGCCCTGTCTGTGCCGAGGTCGTCATGGAGCCGGATGGAAGCCTCTCCCGGCTACAGCGACCAGGGCGGCGGCGAAGAATATAGAGAAGGTTCGCCGGCGGCCGGTGGGTGCCCAGACGCGGTGGCAACGGGGCCTGTTCTGACTTTCTAGAACGAAGCAAGTCTGGCTTCGATCTAACTGTGAGAGCTCGTGTTCTCTTTGTGTACAAAGGACTCAAAATATTTTCACGTTTTCCTTCTGCCAATTACATCTGTCACGGCTCCAAGCGGCAGCGCGGCCAAGAGCGGTTCACCGCCTCCCGGAGCTCAGAGCAGCGCCAGACGGTGTCGGAGGCAGTGGGGAGGGGGCCCGCAGGCTCCAGGCCTCCCTACACCCCCCAGTGCCCTGGAGAACACGCGCTCGGGGCGCCCGGGGCCAGGAGGGCTGGCGGCATCTCGGACCCAGATCTCAATCGCTGCCGTTCCCGCGGCAGCAGGACAGACGCAGCGACACCGGATGCGGCCGCCACGCTGGCTGCCACACGGCCCACGCTCGCGGCTCGGGGAGGCGAGGCCCAGGGGCGTCTGAGGACAGGCGGCAGACGGGGTGGCACTCACTGGTCCTCGTTCCGGAAGACTCCCCACACCACGCTGACGGCCAGGCAGAGCAGCGCCAGGAGCAGCAGGCTGACCGGAGGACGCTTGTGGAAGTAGGGCAGGCTGTTGTCGGGGACCCTGGGGGCGGGCGGGCCGTCAAGGACAGCTGGGTCCTCGCCACCGCCCAGCACCCGGGGGCTCCGCTCACCCCCGCCTCACCCCCTCGGCCGCTGCACGTTCCCTACGAACATCCCTCATCACGCCTTACGGCAGCTCCAGGAGCAAGGTCCCCAAGGGTAGAGCAGGACGCAGCAGGGTAGGGGACAGACCTCGGCCCGCGCCCTGCCCCCCCAGGAGCCCACGGCCCCACCGCTGCAGGCCCCTGGCCTCTGACCTTGGGACAGCAGCCTGGAAAGGCCTCACCCCACAAGCTGAGCTTTCTGAGCACCTTTTGGCAATGGCCGCCGGGCCCATCAGAACCAGACCGGACCCCCTTCCAGGTCTGGAACAGCAGCGCTTGCGCCCCTACGGTCCTGCCCTGCCTGGGACCAACATGCATCCACGCTGTCCCCACAGGGTCTGAGCTGCAACGGGGTGGCAGGGAGGGGGAGGCCGGAGAACTCCCCCCTTCCGCTCTGCCCTGCTCTGAGGCCAGGAGCCCCAGCCAGCACAGGGTGGGCATGGGAGGTCTGCCCACGGCCACGGGGGAGGGAGGGGGTCCTCCACACGGTCCAAGTAGGGCTTGGAGATCCAGGGGCCAGGAGGCGGGACACCAACGGGGCTAGGCCCAGGCACCGGGGCGGGGGCACAGGGCCCAGCAGGGGCTGCCCCCCGGGGCTTACCTGCACCTGCCAAAGGGCAGCCTCTGGACCAGCGGTGACAGACAGCTGTAGAGGCCGGTGGACGAGGACAGGCAGAAGATCCCGATGATCACATAGACTGTGGGCGGGGCCGCCAGTGAGGGGCGGGGCCGCCAGGGGTGGGGTGGGGGGGCCTTGGGCACAGCCACCCCACACCCACCCGCAGGAAGGGCCCCGCGGGGTCCTGAATTCACAGGGTGAATGGGAGGCACAGTCCTGGCCCCAAGGCCCCTCCTTCGGGCTCCCTCCACCCCACAACCAAGCAGCGGGGCTCCTCCCCGTGGGCTGGGGGCCTGGGCCTCGGTCTCCCGGGCACCAGGGGCGGGGGCGCACCGAGCTGGTCGTAGAAGTGATAGAGCAGCACCAGCATGGAGCAGCACATGACCACGAAGACACAGATCATCACAGGGGTCACGTCCACGGCCTCGTCCTCCTGCTTCTCGGGCCCGTCGTCCCGCTTGTGTTTCATGTACCTTCTGGGGGAGGCACAGACGTGTCCAGGGGACGCCCTCCGGCCGGCACAGCACCCAGATGCCGAGGGGCTCCCTCTCCACACCCACTGTGTGTCCCTGCCGTGCCCTCCCTGGGGCGCCACACCGGCGCCAGGGACCTCGGGAGCCACGCTGTGACAGCCACTTCGATGGCGAGTGACGGGATTCCCTCGTAAGGCGCTGGGACCACCCACAGACCTGCCCAGCGCGGGCCCCGGCACTGGCCTCCCCGGGCACTCACTTCTTCACGTCCCGGCTCCCAGCCCAGTAGCCCCCGAGGGCCACGGTGCCCACAGCCATGACGAAGATGATGACCATGTTGTAGTCCAGCATGGGCTCATTGGGGGCGTACAGCGCTGCCCTCACCGCTCGGCCGAAGCTCTGCCTCGGAGAACGCACCGGAGCTCAAGGCTGGGGCCGCCGTCCCTGTCCCCTCACCCACCCCAGGGGGCCTGTCCCGGAGGGCCCCGAGCCCCATGCCTTCACCCGCCACTCCCACCCCAAAAAAAATCAGCTTCCCACGAGGTGAGGGGAAGGGGCCCATGGGCGTGTGGGGACACGAGCCCTGAACGGGGACACGCATGTGCACAGGAGGGGCACGTCGCGTGGGGAGCATCTAGCGGGCTTGGGGGGACGTGCAGATGCTTCCACAAAGACAGAACGTTCCTGTTCTTGTGCCTGGAAGCTCGCCGGTTCCTGAAGGCACCCCGCAAACTGCGGGCAGGGACAGGGGCAGGGCGGCCTGGGGCCCCGGGCACTCTGACCTCGGGGCGGTTCTCCACTCCCGCCCTCTCCGGGGGAGCCGGTGATGTGTGCAGCGCGAACCCCCCACCCAGCAGGCACGCACGCGCCCGGCCAGCGCGGCCGGAAGGAGACAGGAGGCCCCACCTTGAAGATGTCCAGCATGTCTTTGTGGCTGAGCAGGGCCACGGGAATGCCGATCTCGTCATACTGAGTCTTGTTGCCTCCTGGGGGGACCTGGGGGCCAAGGCGGGGAATGCGGCAGGGACAGGCCAGCTTACCAAGGCCCACCCGGGGCGAGGCGCTGCCCCCAACCGCGGGGTGCGCCGAGCCCGCCCTCTTGGAGGGTGCGGAGGCGGACTGTGTGTGTGACTGTCCCTCCCTGCAGGGGGAGAAGCTCAGGCTTCACTTTCGGGGCCTCAAGGTCAAGTCGCTTAGGGGCCGCCCTGCCCTGGGATGCCACCCGCCCTCAGAGGGCGCCCCCACGCTCTGCCCTGAGGCCTTGTAAGACAGCCCTACAGGACCCCAGGGCCGCTCTGGGCCGCGCCCCTCCGAGACGTCCCATCCGGCACAGCCCGGGGCCCTACCAGCGCCTCCTTGCTGACGATGAGCAGCCCGCGCGCCCCGCCGCCCTGCGCCAGCCGCACTTTCTCGTAGAAGGTGCAGTTGCCGCGCGCCACCAGCGGGATCTGGTTGCTGAAGCCCCTGGCGGGGACGTCGGGCGGGGAGCAGAGCACGGAGGCCGTCCAGTCCCGCAGCTGCAGGAGAGACTGGGGAGCGGGGCGCGTTTACACCGGCCGCCCCAGGAACGGGGGGGGGGGGGCGGACGCACACACGTTCACACGGACCTGTGCATTCACACACACACACGCCCACACGCACGAGCGCACACGCACACACACCCAAGCACGAGGCACACGGAGGGACGGGCGAGTGCTCAGAGGACACTGCGGCAAACCCTCCGTGCCTGCCCGGCAGGTGGGAGCGGCGGCCCCGGGCTGAGAATCGCGCACCCACCGCAGGGCTGCCGGTCCCGCCCGCACTGCTCTAGGGACCCCTCTGGCGCGTGGGGACGTGGCCAGTGCCCCTAGTGGGAGCACCTGGACATCTTTTGTTGCTGACCAAGGGCACTGAGGCCCAGAAAGGTTATGGGGCCGCTCCGGGGCCACCTGAGACCCCAGCAGCCCCGGGAGTGTGCCCAGAGCCCCCGCAGGGGTTTCACAGCTGAGGCCCTTCCTCTGTCCTCCTGCAGGACAGACCCGACCCCAAGTCCGGAGGGGGCGTCCCACAGCACCTCCGGGCCTGCCAGGCCCACCAGGAAAGACCCCAGTGGGAAGACCGTCCTGAGGAAGGGCCTCAGTGGGCACTCACCGCTTTGCCAAGGTCATGTGGCAGGTGGGCCCACTGTGGGTTGTAGAGTATGCAGTAGTCTTTGCCTTTGGGACCCCCTGTCTCGGAGACCACGTGCACCATGCCGTACTCACAGGCCACCTGGAGCGACAAGGCAGGGGTCATAGCGCTTGGCAGATGTGGCAGGGTCTGAGCCAAACAAGGACAGCCCCCCGCCCAGGGCTCCGGCTGGTATCCTCCCTCCTACAGGACAGACGGGACACCACCAACGTCTGATGCTGGAGAAAACCAGGCAGGGCAGCAAGGGTGGGGACGGGTGTCCCCAGGGAGACCCGGGTGCCGACTGTGGCCCTGTCAGGTCCTCTCCCTGTGGCTCCTGCGGAAGGGACAGCACCACCCCACCGGGGCCCGCGCAGGATCGATGGGACAGGAAGAAGGCAAACCCCGTGCCTCTGTCACGAGGGGGACACAGCGGGCGCACAGACCCATCCCCAGGCCCTGGGCGGCGGCTCGAGGCCGGGAGACAGGGCAAGGCCGGGAGGAGCTTCCAGCACACCCGCCGGCGGCGGCGGGGCACCCTCACCCGCAGGCTCCTGGAGGAACTACCGACTGGCCACTGACTGGGAAGGCCAGCCGGGTCGGGGCCCTCGTCCCACACCTTACTTTCCGGGGGGACCTCGCAGCCTCGGTCACATGACTGGCCCCTGCCAGGCACAGGCCAGCGGAAGCCAGGTCGGGCCTGGCCGCCCCGCTCGGAGGCACGGCAGGAAGCAGGCGGTCTGCAGGCCGGCCGCCCTGGGCCTGGGGGACTCTGCGGCCCCGGAGAGTCATGCGGACGCCACGGGGCACGGCCGGCTCTCCGCGCAGGCCCGGAGCCAGCAGAGCCGGTCTCCCCACCCTGCCCCGGCCTCCCAGGAGGAGGAAGAGGAGCCGCTAGCGCCACGGTCCCCCTTCCAAGCCCACGGGACAGCGGGCTGTTCGGGGAGGGCCGCGTCAGCGGGTCCTGATGACCCAACAAGCCAGGCGTGGGGGACACCCGGAGTCCTCGGACACCGGACGCCCCTCAAGGACAGCGGCGTGGCGGGGGGCCTGGGCCAGAGGGCTTGACTCTCTTTTTTTCGGTCGAACACCAGCTTACTCTCCATGAAAACCTGCAATTTCATACAAAGGTGTCCCCACGTGCCGCCCACCCACATCTACTGCCTGGAACACCGCAGCCCTCCCTGGACTGCGGCCGGCCGGCTGGCAGGCCGGTGCGCAGGGGGCCCTTTCCCACCTCCTCCCTGGGCTCTGGCCGGGGCACAGAGTCCCCCACAAGCACAGGCTCCATCTCTTGGGAGCACTTCGTCAGCAGAGACCCCCACAGCACTCGGGGCCCGGGTCTCGGCGGATCTGCCCCAGTGTGAGCAGGTCCCAGGGGCGTGCTGAGGGAGGAGGGGTCTTAGGAGAGAAGCCCGGTGCTAGAAGCCGAGGGGGTCAGTCCAGCCACCGCACCTTGGGGGGCCCCGTCCGCCTGGCCCAGAAGCCTGCTCCGGGCACCTCGGGCTCACAGGGCCCACACTTCTGGAGCTTGTGCTCCCTGTCGGCTGCGATCACCCAAGACTGAGATGGAAAACTCCCTCCTTGGACCCCCAAGAATGTGCCAAGGGGCCAAACACCTAGAGCCGCTCGTCTGGACGCGGACACTTGATAGGGTCTGGCCGACACCGCAAGCCACACGCCCCACCGTCGGGGCAGAGCGCGCAGTGGACTGGGCCGCAGTTCCACGGGATCGCGGCTCCCGACACCAGGCCTGGGCCACTGACGGGATTCCGCTCAGCCAGACCCACGGTGGAAGCCCGGCGAGGCCCCGGCCACTCCAGGGGCTTCTCACCCCGGCCCTGGTTACGCTGAGCTGATGACAGCGTGGAGACCCGGGGGGTCCCGACCCTGCAGCTGGCAGGGTCCGCTCCAAGGACCCCGACTACCGGCTCTTCCAGCGGGCACCTCTGACCTGACCCCACTGCCTGCTGCCTCGTGCACTGCTGGGGGTGTGCGGAGAGGCCGTGCTGAGGGGGCGCTGAGCTCCCCGAACCCAGGCTCGTGAGGGGAGGAGCTGGGGGCTGCCTAAGGCCAACCGGGGGTCTCCGAGCACCTCGGCACCCCTCCCTCATCTGCGCTGGCCAACCTCCGCGCACCTCTCGTGGCCCCTCATTCCCTCCACTGGAGGCAGAACCAGGAGCCGCCCCTCCACTCTCCCCACGAGACCACACCCGCCAAGGGCACCTGTCCGCCCGGCCAGAAGCGCTCTACCTGTCCGTACACGGCTTCCAGAGGGTCACCGCGGGCTCAGAACCGCGGGCCAGGGTGGGGAACAGAGGATCCCCGGCGCCCCTCCTTCTGCACTTCTAAGTGAAGTTGTATCGGAGCACAACTGCCCCATTCCCGTACGCAGGGCCTCTGGCTGCTCTCTGTGACCCCCGCAGAGCTGCGAGGTTGCGCCCGAGACCACGTGGCCCACGACGCCAGAAACAGTCACTGTCTGGCCCCTTTCAGGACACGTCTGCTGACCCCCGTTCTGTGGGATCCAGACTGTGGGGAAAAGTGTTGTTTGTGTAAAACAGGGACGCGCAGAAGCCGCTTCTCTTTACAAAGGTCACCTGCAAGCACAGAGGCGCACCCCTCGGACCTCGCTCCCCACAGCCCGCACGGCCGGCTGCCCGTTAGGAAGCGACCCCGCGTGCACGTCAGATGCCAGCGTGCGGGGTGAGCGGATCCAGACGTTCTCCAGAAGCACCCACCCCAATCCGGAGAGCCGGAAATCGCTGGGACTACCAGACAGACCACCTTCCGACATCACAGTCTCTAAGCCAGCTCGGGAGCCTCTAGGGAAACCACGCTTCGGGGAGACCACGGAGGCAGCCGCAGGCGTCTGAGAAGAGCTCATGAGTCCAGGCCGGAAGCTGTCGTGCCTCTAAGACTCGGTCAGTTCCAGAACAGGGTGGGGACGTAAGAGCCCAGAAGCGTGGAAAGAGACGCTGAGGCCGAGGAGGAGCGGGCACAGGTGCAGGGGGTGGGGGGTGCGGGTGGTAGAGGGGACAGGCTGAGGAGGGCAGAGGGGACAGGAGTGGAGAAGGGAGGAAAGGGGTGGGGAGAGCCCTGACCCGACTTCAGATCTGCTGAGCAGCAGACCCCACGACCACCCTTATGTGCACAGCTTGTCGCCACTGGGGGACACACGTCTATTTGGGGACTCCCTCGCCCAGGGACACAAAGTGGTAGCAGATGAATTCGGGGCTGCCCCCAAGCAGCGTCCCAGCCGGTGGAAAGCTGGGCTCATCCTCAGGCGCCAGGACCCAAACTTGCACAAAGAACCACACCCACCCAGCACAGTGCCATCGGTCCTGTCCCGGGGCAGACAGACAGACCCGGGCTCTGCCCGGAACAACCGGCACAAGTGCTCTCATCACACGCTGCTCGCACACAGGACAAAGTCCAAAACCCTCAGCCTGCCCAGGAGCTCCACGAGCCTTCACCACCTGCCGGGCGCCTGCCCTTTACCCTGGGCCTGGGAGCCACTCCTGCTGCCCCTCCCCGGCGCCCTTCAGCTGACGGGGCAACCCCAGCTCCCCTCAAGGGCACCCGAGGGCCTCCTCTGGGGTGTCATCTTTCTCGGGGTGTGAGCACGTTACCAAACAGGGTGGACTCCTCACCTGCTCAAAATGAGTCGTCAGCTCTCACACCTTCACCCCTGTTCCAGCCGCTCAGCCCCGCGGCCCCTCCCTCTGCCTTCGAGACCTGGCAAACTCCTGCTCATCCTTCAGAACACCCCTGCGGGGTCCCCGCTTCCACAAAGCCTCCCCAAGCAAACCGGGTCACTCCCTCCGTGGGGCCCCCATTGCCCTGTGTCCACTTCTCCTCCGGCTCCCATTCAAAATGTCCCTGCCCCCGACGGACTTAGACTGGACTTAGACTGCTGAGGAACCTGAGGGAGCAGCGTTGGGGCAGGGCCAGGGGCTTAGCCCAGAGCCGGGGAAGGGGCAGCCCAGAGAGCTTCTCGGGGGTGGGGAGAAGGAAGAACAACTCAGCTGAGACCAGAAGCACGAGCAGGGGCATTCCAGGGACACGGGGAAGACCAGAGAGCAGAGAGCCCTCAGCGAACTAGGAAAAAACGGGAAGTTGCCCAGGCAGCCAAAGCACAGAGGCTGGCCGCCTCGGAAGGCGCTCTTTGGGACGCAGGACCTGACACACTTTCAAAGACCTCGCTCCTGCTGGGTCTAGTCTGGGAGGGGACTGGGGATGCGGGATAGCACCGGCCACCTGAGGCCGCTGTGGAGGGGCAGTGGGCTGGGGTGCACGGGTCAAGGGGAATGGCTGCGTTCCCAGGGCAGTTAGGGACACGGCGCCCTGAGCTGCATGACCCAGGGGAGAGCGGGTGAGGACTTGGGCTCACGATGACGTCCATCAGCCCGCGGGCGGCAAGACCCCGCCAGCCCGAGACCCTTAACGTTAAGTGCGGGGGAAGGAGCACATACAGCACCCGCCGGCACCACCGGGCGCGGCCTCACTGCACTCTCCTCCTCCTGCCGCAGGTGAGCAGCTGACGCCCAAAGAGGGTACCTCCCTTGCCCAAGGTCACCGGACAGAGTCCGGGGCGGCGACGCGACCCCACTTCCAGGGAGGGTCTCCTGGCCGCTCCGCGACACGGCCAGGCACCGCGCCCCGTGCTTACCGCAACCGCGCGGAGCCGCGCGAACACCGCGCGAACACCGCGCGAAAGGGGAAACTGAGGCTCGGAGACTGGCAGCCGCCCGGCCAAGGCCACGCAGCCAGGCAGGGGCGTCCCCGGCGGCGGCTGGACACCTCGAAACGGAGCGGGGCCTGGGGAGGTAGGGGGACCCCAAACTCCAGACCCAGACGCGCTGAGTGACGCTACAGCTGGGGAGGGCTCCGAGGCGGAGGGGAGCGAGCGGCCGGGGACAGGCCCGCAAGGTCACGGCCCGGCTCCCGGACCGCGGGCCACTCGCGAGGGGGGCGCGCAAACCCGAGGCCGACCCCCTGGCCAGGTCGGGCGGTGCCCGCGCGCGGCCCGGGGCACAGGGGCCGGGTGTCACAGCCGGCGGGGCCGGCAGGGCCGGCGCAGTCTCACCTGGGCCACGAGGAGGAGGAAGGCCACCGCGAGCCGCGCCAGCGCCGCCGCCGCCGCCGCCATGTCGGCCGGTTCCAGCCGCAGGCGTCGCCAGATGTTTCCCAGCAACGCCCCGGCGCGCCCGGCGCGCTTGCGCCGTCTGTGCTCCGCGCCTGCGCGAGGGGGCAGGGTCAAAGGGCGCGCGGCGGCGCCTGCGCAGAGGGGCGCCGTGCGGCAAGATGGCGGTGAGCGCGCGGCGGGGCCGGCGGGGCGGGCGGCGTGGGACCCGGCCGCGCTGCACGCTTCACGCGCTCTGCTTTCCCTGCAGGACAAAGAGAAGAAGAAGAAAGAGAGCATCTTGGACTTGTCTAAGTACATCGACAAGACGATTCGGGTGAAGTTTCAGGGAGGCCGCGAAGGTGAGACCCTGCCGGCCGCGCCTCGAGCGCTGGGCCCGGAGAAGTCGGGCGGGACTCCGAACCCCGCCGGCGTCGGCGCTGCGCCTCGCGTTCCGCGCGCGGGGAAGCCAAGGCCCGGGCGGGGGCCGGACAGCCCGAGCCGCGGACGTGCCGCCGGGACGGGCATCCCCGGCTGCGCGCTGTGCGCCCGTCTCTCGCTGTGAGTCCCTCCCGGGCAGCTGCCCCAGCTGGGCCGTGATGCCCCTGCACCCCGCGCTGCCCGGGCTCCGCGCTCGTGTCTCTGGGGCCGGGTCGTTCTCGCTGGCGGGGCCTGCCCGGGGCGCTCGGGCATGTTGAGCGGCAACCCTGGGCGCCGCTGGGGCCATGTGACAGCCCAGCCGGGCATCTCCCCGCGGAGACCACCTGCCCCTGCGGTCAGCCTTGAGCGCGGGCTCCGCTCGGGCGCCGTCAGCCGCCGCGGTCCCGGGGAGAGGACAGCCTCGTGGCTCCTTGGAGCCCTGCGCTACCACAGGGCTGCCAAGGGCGTGCGGCGCAGTGGGCGGGCAGCTCGGGCTTGTTGCCGGTGGAGATGGAAACCTGTGAGCTTCTAGCTCTTGCTGGCTTCTTCCCCAGCACCCTGTGTAGACCTGAGGGAGCCCCGCCGCGGGCGGAAGGGGAGGCCTTCGGGCGCAGGAGGCTGCGGGAACAGACGGAGTGGCCCTCCTCGCCCTCCTTGCAGGGGTGTTGGGATCTCTCAGGAAGACCAGCTCCCTGGAGCCGGCCGGGAGTCCCAAAGTGACTGGTGGAGGTTGTGTTCCTGGGAGAGCCGGAGCTGCAGTGAGGTTAGGGGCACGGGCTTGACGCAGGTCTCTCATCTCTTTATTAACCCCGGGTTAACGCCAGAGTCATTTTCCTGCTCTCAGCTCGAGGTTCTTGCTGTGGGAAGCATCCCTGACCACTGGGGGCCACGCCCCTTCGGTGTAAGCGCCGGGTACCACCTGTCCAGGTTCCCCGACACACTGCCCTGTGCATCTTCCCCTGAAACGCAGTGAGGCGAGGGCAGGAAGGCGGCCCGGTGCTGCGCGTGCATGTGGGCAGCGCGGCCTGGGTATCCCCGCAGCCTGGCCTCTGGGGTGGGAGCCCTAGCAGTTCGGCACACCGCCTGGGGGACCCGGGACAGCTCACCTTCCCTGAGGCTCCTTTCTCCCCTCCGCCTACCTGACGGGCCTCGGTGAGGATCGCAGGGCTGGAGGCAGGCGTAGCTCGGTTCCTGACACCAGCAAGCACTGGAGCGACGTCCTGTTCCAGGGCGTCCAGCAGGACGGGGTCTCCATGTCCTGCTCAGCTGTCTGGGGACACGTGGCTCCCCGAGGTGGCCTGCCAGCCCTTGCCACAGGACGCTGTCCCCAGCATGGCATTTGTTCCCTTGGGCCCAGCAGGAACATCCTTCCCATGCTTCCAGGTTCTTCTTTTACGAAACCCCTGTCCCTTCACAGCGCATCTGATCGGGTCAGGCTGAGCAGAGTCTCTCCAGGAGCTGCAAGTGCCCTGGTTCGGGGACCTCAGTCACTTCCGCAGACTTGTTCGTTTCCCTAGTCCTGTAACAGCCTCACGGGAATGACATCCCATCGTATTCGTGGGTCCCCTCCCACACTCGAGGGGAGGGGTGACACAGGGTCGTCACTGGGGTGGGAGACATGGGCTCGCGCCCCACTGAGGCAGACCCACAGGAGTGGGCGCAGTGCCCGCTGCTCATAGCCCCGTCGGGCAGGTGTCCTCGTGACCTTTGTTTTGCAGGGTGGGGATTGGGGGCCAGCAGGGAGAGGGAGCCACAGAGCCGGGGATCCAACCCAGGAAGTCGGAGGCTGGCAGACATGTTCCATAAAGGGCCCGAGTGTCTCTGTCACTGCAGTCACTCCTGCCCTGGAGCAGGAAAGCAGCCACGGACCGTTCGTCAGCAGGTGGACGCGGCTGTGAGCCAGCCTGGCTACTTTGGGAAGCACAGTGGCCGCCTTTGGCCCGCGGGCTGTACTTTGCAGACCCGGCCCTACTCCCGTGTGGCTGCGGGTCACACCAGCCGTGCTCACGGCAGACTCCACAGCTCTGTCCCCGTACTGACGTGGGGGCACGCCCGCTTCTCCCACTGTGCCTGGGAAGGGGAGGCCTGCGCGGCGGGGTGGGGGGCTTTCAGACCAGACAGCGGGGCCCTCGTCTCCCGCGGCACACGGCGGCGCTGGTCGTGTCTCCGCTCCTTCCGTGCGCTGGCCGTGGTCGGTGAGGTGGGAACGGTCTCCAGCAACCCCGACGTTTGAAGACAATGAGACGCTTGTCACACGTTTCTGTCTCCGTAAGGGGAGTCTCCGCGTGGTGCAGCCACTCCCGAGCGTCTGCGTGTCCCGGGGCTGCTTCACCCCGGAAGGCCAAGCGGGTGGTTGCTGTGGAGACCGCGGGCCCAGACCACGGGCCCACACTGCTGAAACTGCCCCACAGGCCCTTTGCGAAGACGTTTGACGCCCCGTTCTGTGGGGGGGTTGGGCTCGACCTCCTGGCCTCCGGCCTGGAGCCCGCCCTCACCCTCACCCCCGAGCCAGTGTCCCGTCTCTCCCGTCCCTGGAGAGGCTGCCCCCCACATCGGCACATGGGGTAGCCCGACTGCACCGGTCCCAGAACAGCCGCTTCCCTGACGCCTCTCTGTTTCTCTTCTCGGTGGTTCCTACAAGCCAGTGGCATCCTGAAGGGGTTCGACCCGCTGCTCAACCTCGTGCTGGACGGCACCGTGGAGTACATGAGAGGTGGGCACGGCCGCGGGGCGCGGGGGCTCCTTGCCGGGCTCGTCCTGCCCCAGACCCCCCCCCCAGCTGCCCCCGCACCGCGGACACGGAGCTTGTGAACCGCATGGCCGGGCTCCCCCGTCTCCTGCTGCCCCTGGTGGACGCTCCACTGCTAGCAGAGGGCCCTGCTCCCTGTTCCCCCCAAGTCTCCAATCCCACGCGGCAGCGAAGGGCGGTCGGCCGGCGTCCGCCCATCTCCCGACATGACATGCAGCTCAGCCTGCCTGAGGTCCAGGAGGGCGGCGGTCCTGCCCCTCGGGGACGGCCTGTCTTACTCTGGTGACAGAGTCACAGGGGCCCCTCTTTGTGGGGGAAGCGCAGTTGTGGCTGCACAGCCGGTGCCCCAGGTCTCTTGCTTTGCCCTCAGTTTCTCCCCTCCCCTCTGGGGCCACCCCCCATGGGGATCCTGGCCCGGCCTCCGTGGCCAGACGAGGTCTTCCTCTGTGAGAGCCGCACCGCGTGGGCCTGGCAGGAAAGCAGGCCGGTGCTGGGGTGCACGCCGGGCCGCGAGGCCCCGGGAGCCTGCTCCTCCGGGGCGGCCTCCCCGTGGTGGGGCCGGTGCCGTCTTGACTCAGCCCCAGAGCAGCCCCCACGTGGGTTCCTGGAGGGATCAGGCCAGCACAGAGGTTACTCCTGCACGATCTGGTCAGGGAGAGCTGAGCCCCAGAGACCCGGTCTCCGGCACGTGGGACCGTCCGGCGCTCCCCCAGCGTCCTGCAGCAGAGACCACGGTTGTCAGCTGCCGTCACTCCCCTGAGGCCTTTCATCCCAGCCCTACCTGCCCGTGAACCTGGGGCGAGCGGTACCCGCACGGGCCTTCCAGGATTTTCCAGGACCCGGGAGTCCCAGCCCAATTGTTTTCCCAGCTGCTCCTAACGTGGTCCCTGCTGGCTTAGCTGCCAGGGTCCCCACTTAGCGGCCTGCCCCGGAATTCCCCCCCGTGCCGTGTTTGCTTGCAGAAAGAGGGCAGGCGTGGACCGCTGTCGCCAGAGCTCCTCCTGGCCCTCGTGGTCCAGGCCCTCTCAGAGACGAGGGCAGCGGGGCTGGGCTTTGGGGGGAGGGCGAGGCACTCGGCCTGTCGCTCCACCCAGCCTCTTCCCTTTGATTTGGCTCCTTCGGGCCACACGCCCTCCCCACCCTGTCTGTCCCGCAGTTCTCCCCCATCCCCGTCCCGCGGTCTAGAAGCCACATGGGGGCCGTCTCACTGCCACTGTCCCTCTCTCTCCACAGACCCTGATGACCAGTACAAGCTCACAGAGGACACCCGCCAGCTGGGCCTGGTGGTGTGCAGGGGCACCTCCGTGGTGCTCATCTGCCCGCAGGACGGCATGGAGGCCATCCCCAATCCCTTCATCCAGCAGCAGGACGCCTAGCGGGGACTCGGAGCTGCCCTCCCCTGCCGCGCGTGCCCCCGCAGGACGGAGCTCTCCTTTTTATATAGGTTATGTTTCTGTTTTCGTAATAAAACCGCAGACCCCAAGTGTCCCGGAGCCCCAGAACCTTGCTCTCAGCCTGGGCTTTCTGGCAGGCCCTTCCTCCGGGGGTTGGGTACAGCCCACGGGTTTGCTGGGTGCTGGGTCCAGGCTGTGTGCGCCGGGGGAGGGGCCGTGTGAGGCTGGAGCCCCCGAGCCCCGTGGCAGGTGTGGACCCCCAGGGCTAGCCTGTGGGTGGGGCCGCACGTGTCCGTGGGAAGGCCCCAGTGGCCCATCCCTGCTTTGTCCTTTCAGTGCACCCCGACGCTGGCCAGCAGGGTCCCCGGAAACCAGGGCCTCCTAGGTCCACACGAGAGCAAAGCAGGGAGATGTTCGTCTCGGCTTGGCCCCGCAGCTTCTGTCTTCCCTTTGGTCCCGTCCCAGCAGCCCCCTGAGGGCCTCTCTAGACCACCGCCCTCCCCGGACGGCTCCAGACCGCTCTCAGGAGTGCCCGTTCGTGTCCTGTCCTCCAAGGGGCTCATTTCCCTGACCCTTGTTTTCTAAACTCCGTGAACTTGTTCGGACTCCCCAGGGCACCGTCCCTGCTCGAGCTTCCTTTGCCCGATTGGTCACCCAGGAGGGCTGGGAGGATCTGAGGCCCCATAACCCCTTCACGGCCGGCGAGGCACGTACCAGAGGCTGGCGGCCGTCGGGACCGGGGGCCGGAGGGGCTCAGGATGGGGGGGTCAGACGGGCTCAGAACGGGGCCTGGCTGGACGCACGAGCTACCGTGGGGCGTCGAAGCCGGCTTCAGCTTATCGCGGGGACCTGGGTTCCGTGGCTGTGGGCCGCGTCCGCCGCTGCTGCTGCTGCTGAGAATTCGTTGTCCGCCACGTGGCCGAGCCCCGTGCTCGCTCCTCATCCCCCCACCCGCTTCCCTGCCGCCCCGCCTCCACCAGCTCCTTTATCGGAGGCCTCTGCCCAGAGCCAAACTCTCCGCAGCAGGGCGGGTGGGGGGGGATGACGGGGACAGATGCAGGGCTCGCGCGGGCGGCAGGCTGTGACCTAGAATCGGCGTCCGGCCTGCCCACGCTCAGCGCGGGGGAGCCACTCCCTGGTGCCTGTTTGACAGGGTCGGTGAGGCCATGTGGGGGAGGGGCCGAGCCCCCAGGCACCGGGGCGTCCGCTTGCTCACACACCGAGCCCGCCCAGCGGTCCTTGGGGTCACCAGAAGCCTTGACCCCGAGGTGGGGGGAGTGTGCAGGTCTTGGAGGTCAGCGAGACGTTCGAGCCCCGGGGGCAGCCTGGCTTCCTGTCCCGTTGCTGTACCCCCGTGCTCCAGACCGCTCCCCACCCTCCGTGTCCCGCAGCCGAAGCGGCCCTCTGTGGCCGCAGAGCGCAGGGCTCAAGTCCCCTCCCTCTGTGGCCGTGTGGTTTAGAGGATGGGTCCCACCTCTCTGAGGCCCCAGTCCTCAAGTTCAAGGAAAGGCATCACGCCGTGACTGAGGCCAGGTACCCGGCCACGGCTGTGTGGGGAGGGCTGAAGAGCGCGAGGCTTTGTGTCAAGTCTGAGAACGAGAACACGATGCTCTGGGGCCCTGGAAAGAGGGAGACTTCACCCCTGGGGGCTCGGGCAGAAGTCCCCAGCAGGGGGGTAAAATGGGCCGCATCTGCCCTAGAGAGTCCGCCTGACCTGGTTTGTGGAAGACCGGAAATACCCTCGCTGCCCGTCACCCGGGGTCTGCGGCATAAACTCGGCTTCCTCCGACCAACTGGAAAGTGACTGTGCAAAGAGGAAGCTCTGCACGTGGGGGCCGATGAGACAGAGCCTCTCGCTCTCCGCCGCTGTCACCAGCGAAAGGGGGCGTCTGCACCCCCAGAACCCGGGCACCTGCTTGGACTATCAGGACGTGGCGGAAGGAGCCTTGCAGCGCCCACCTTCCCCGGCGACGTGCGCCACGGTGGAAGGAAGCTGGGCCCGCTGCCCGCGGCCCTGAGAGGCTCTCCTACCCCCAGCCCCGGTGCCCCCGCAGCAGGGGGAGGCCCCCCACCGTAAGCCAGGCGACAGCAGCAAAGGGATTCGCAGCCAACCCGCAGCGTCCCGGGGAAAATCAGTCCGAGGCCGCTGAGCCCGGCGGTGTTTGTGACCTAGTGACACGCTCCCCAGACTCAGGGACAGTGTGACACAGCTGGGCACGCCGACTCCTTTGCTCTGACCCCGTTTCCTCAGGACGAGAGTGGCTGAGAAGGCCTCGTGCTTCTGTGCTTTTGAAAGTCTAGAGAAGATCTGGAAGGGTTGTGCTGACCTGGAAGCGAAGGCGGCGCTCGAGGGCGTGTGGGCCTCCTGGTGGTGTTCTGACGTCTCACGAGACAGTGGACGTTTAACAGCATGTTGAAATCTTAATAGTTCACGAGGAGCCAGGGTAGGAGAAGACCAGACGCGGGGAGAGGCAGGGGTGGACGTGGGGAGACAGCACAGGCGGAGCAGGGAGGGGGAGAAATGAGGGCAAGGCAGCCCGGCAGGTGACCCCGGATCCCGTCCTCCCGCCTTCCCTGCTGGGGTATAAACCCCCGGCCGCCCCGCCAGCCGGCCAGCCTGTGGCCATGCCCCGGGGAGGCGCCCCCTCACTCCTGCCCAGATCCCGCCCTTCGAGCTCCCGGGCCGCGCCCGCACCGGCCGAAGCATCCTGCGGCCGCCGGACCAGGGGCCGGCCCTGCCGCCCGTGCACACGGTCGCCACGGCCCGCGGTTCCGGGTACTGGCCGAGAGGCTCGGGTGTTGTCCGCCGAGGCCCCGCTCTGGGAGGCGGTGCCAGCAGCCCGCGGCCACGCGGAGGGAGGGGCGGGCCCCAGCTGGAGGCCGGAGCAGCCGGAGAGCCCCGGGACCCCACCGCACGGCAGATTCTGCCGGCTTCCGAAGGTGGACGGGATCCCGAGGTTGCGGCCGGTCAGCCCTGCTCCTCCGCGCCCCGGAAGCCCCGTGCAACGGCTCACGCGCCCCGGGCTGGCACATGCCTCCCCAGACCCTGTCAGCACCCTGCTTCCAGATGAGGATGCTGAGGCTCTGGGGCTGGACGGCCCCCAGCATCCTCTCCCCGACCCGCCGCCGAGGCGGACCGCCTGTCACCGTGGCCCAAAGCAGGGTGGGTGACCCGCGAGTCGGGGGCGGGCGCACAGGGAAAGGAGGTAGCCCCCCGCCCGGCCCGCCCTGGCCCCAGCAGCTCGCGGGGAGCCATCTCCTCCCTCTCGCGCTGTGGGTGCCTTCCCGACCCCAACGGCCAAGGAAGGACCTGCCTTCGACCGCCACGGCCCCGCGGAAGCACCCAGACGCAGCCGAGCGGCGTGGGACCATCTGCTGCAGAGCCCGGAGGCCCTGCGGTGTCCGGGTGTCCCTGTGCCTGTCCAGGCCTCCTGCCTGTGAACCCGCACAGGGCTCAGCCGGGGGCCTGGGTATAAGCGGCTTTGGCCCACGGGACGAGTCTGAGGGGCTCTCACATCCACGGGGTTGTGGCTTGAGCTCGGGGCTGGCCCCCCCGGAACGGCTGCTTCCGGCGACGAGCACCCCCCCAGGAGCCTCACCGCCTGCAAGAGCAGCTGCCGCACAGCCTCCCCGTTAGACCAGGAGCTGTGGCCTGGCGCCCTGGGGAGACCCCGGCCCTGGGGCCTCCACCTGGTCCATCCCAGAGGTGTCCCTGGAGGCTGCCAGTCTGTCTCCTCCCGTAATGTTCAAGGACGAACGCAGAGTTTGAGCTGAGCAGGGGGGGTTCATGGAAGCGCGTGTGCTCCCAGACGTGAGGGTGGGGGTCTCCAGGGACAGTGGGGGTGGGGGTCTATCTGTGGCCAGACCCCAACGAGGGGGGAACATTTGTTACACGGGGGGACTTCGGGGGCAGGTTTTGCATCTTTCCTCTCTCCGTGGGTCAGGGCCTCTGCCTTCTTGGTCTCGGGCCTGTCTGGTTTGACCCGGCTTCCTGGGGCTTTGTGGGGGGCCACCGGGACCAGCCTCTGGTCCCCCCTTTGCTGGCCTCCAGTCGTCCTCTTAGAACCTGCCTGGCCGCCGCCTCTGATGTTCCCCTCAAGGGCTGGGCGACAGTCCCTCTTCTGTGACAACCTCAGAGCGAGCAGGACGGTGACCTGCCTGGGATCCCAGAGGTCCCCGCACTGTCCAGGTTTTCGGAGCCCTGGAGAGACAGCAGGGAGCAGCCGACATCTCGGCTCGCCGTGTTTGGGGGTCCCCTTCGGGGTTGCCATCCTCCGGCAGCTAGAGGTTAACCGGGCCCAGGCACCAAGAGATGGTTTTGTGCGGGACTTGAGGCTCTGGGGAGCTCTGGGGAGCAGACATCAGGACGGGGTGCGTGGTCACCAGGGAGAGGCGGTGGGTGCAGCAAGAAAGGCCCGGGAGGGGCGCCTGGGTGGCTCCGTGGGTTGAGCCGCTGCCTTCGGCTCAGGTCATGATCTCAGGGTCCTGGGATCCAGTCCCGCATCGGGCTCTCTGCTCGGCAGGGAGCCTGCTTCCCTCTCTCTCTCTCTCTGCCTGCCTCTCTGCCTGCTTGTGATGTCTCTCTGTCAAATAAATAAATAAAATCTTTAAAAAAAAAAGAAAGGCCCGGGAACCCGGCAACACGGTGCCCCCGGGGAGAGGCGGTGGGGCTGGGTTCGGCGGCCTCCCCACGGACCTGGAGGCCTCCCTCGACCTCCTCCACGGGCCGCGGCGACAATGACGGGTCCGCTACCCCTGCTGGTTCCGCTCGCAGGAGATGGCGGTCTTTCGGGGGGAGCGCAGAGGGAGCTCTTGGCCACGGAAGTCCCCTTGCCTTTCGGACGGCAGCGAGGGGCCGAGGAAAGGGGGCACCTGCCGCGAGGCTGGTGTACGTCCACTCTTCAGAGCCTCCCTGGTCCCAAGGCTCGGTCCAGGGACGGGCCCGACGTCCGGGCGGAGGGGCTGGTGCGGGGCGCCCACGGCTAGAGGCTGGCGGAGGTCCTGCTTCTGTGAGACCGCAGCGGTCGGTCGGTCGGCCCCGCGCCACCCCGGTCCTCGGCCAACTACCCCCCGGCCACCACTTGCCCTTGGGATAGGAGTGAGGCAAGGGGTTCTTCACGGTCAGGCATCCCCCATGGGGACTGTGGCCCCAGGCACTTCATCGTCTGCCCTTTTGTCCAAGCGGGTCGGGGTCTGGGCCTCTTAAAACCTCCTCCGGGGCTTTGGCTAGTGCCCGGACCCCGGAGTCCAGACCCTAGAAAAGCCTCCCAGCCCGAGGAACCCCCGAAGTGCCGACTTCCCAGGCTCGGACGTTGTCCCAGGCGGGTCCTTGTTGGGGGGGGGGACGGCGGAGCGGGTCACCCACAGGCTGGGGGGCTCCCTGAGTTCTCTGGTGAGAGCACGGCCTGGCGGGTGGGGCCTGTCCCTGGAGCCCTGTGGTCCTGTGGCAGGACCGTGAGGTCACTGCTGAGCCACGCTGCCACGGGCCACCTGAGCCGCCGGCAGACGTCCCGAGACGCTGGGTGTCTGGGCTGACAGTGCCAGGGTGGAGGGGCAGCAGCTCCGCGGGGCCCCAGGGGTGCCGAATCCCCCGGTCCTCCCCGTCGGCTTCAAGAACGGGCAGGATGGGGTCCTGAGGGAGACCGAGCAGCCCCGGAGGCCACGCTTCAGGGACGGGTCTGTTGCGGGCGGGGTTCAGGCTTCACGGGTGCTGGCCTTTGCCGGGCCTGGACGTTCCAGCACCTTGGGTCTGGGGGCCGCAAGGTGGTTTCTCCACCAACGAGACAGAGGTTGGGCGAGGTAATGCGGTTCTGCTCTCCCCCTCCCGCGACGATGCGGCAGGCCAGGGCGGAAGTCAGGGAAGGGGCCCCCCGGCTTGAAGACACGCCCCTTCGTGTCCTCCCAGAGGCCCCATGCCCTGTGGTCCCCGAGGGCCAGGCCTTGCTGCCCAGGCTGGCGGGCCCACCCGGGGCCCGTCTGAGGTCCTCCTGCCGTCCCCAGCGGGTGCACATGCGCAGAACGGGGTGGACGGCGCCTGCCCGGGTCTGCGCCCCCGTCCAGACGCAGAAGTCCCCGGGTTCCAGCAGAGGGTGAAAGCCACGACCCAGGGATCCCTGCCGGTGAGATCGAACCTGGGTCAGTGCCACGAAGTCCTCCCGGAACGACCCAGGCCCTCGGGACGCTGCTCTGACATAGAAGAGGGGACGTACTCTGGTTGTTCCCGGAGGACCCCGTCGGGAGGCAGGCACGGGGCTCCTTCTGACGGGGCTTCAGGGACGTGGTCAGATGGGCTGGTCGGGACTCGCGGCTCCAGCTAGGGCTGCAGGCGATGGGGAGTCCCCTTCAGTCTTGGGCTGTCCCCCGAGGGGGCGGGAGAGGAGTCCCTCTCTGGGAACGTGCATCTGTGGGATTGTCCCGGGGGGCATGGAGGCCAGGACGTAGGGGGTCTCCGTATGCAGTGTGGGGTTCTAAGGAAGGCCTCCCTCTTCTGGCCAGACCTCCCTGCCCTCCAGCTTCCGTGGGGGCCAAGCAGGGCTACAAACGCGGATACCCTTCTTCCTTTCCAAGTTGTCCCAACGGAGCTGGTTGTTTCCAGGTACGACCCGGGCTGAGTCCTGGGGGACGGATGCAGAGCCTCCTACGGCCTTCAGGCAGTGGCTTCCAGACCAGTGAGGGTCCCTGTCACCCTCAGGAGGGCCGGCTCTGTCCCGGGAGGGGCCCCACTGAGCCATCGCGGCGGGAGCCGGCACAGCCGGCCCTGAGGACGCGGGTCCCTTCCTGGCTCCCGGGAGCGCGGGCTTCCTGCGGACCCCACAGGAACGATGTCCAGTCCGTCCCGGGGTGGACATCCTCGTGACTCCAGGATCTCTGGATATCCCGTTCCCCTCGCGCTAGGATGCCTCCACCTGTCAGTTAGGGACAAGCGGCGGCCTCCCGGGAAACGGGGTTCCCTGGACTGGTCACGTGGTTCTCGTCTGACCAGCTTCTACTGGAGCCCAGACCACGTGGAACAGACCCACCCCCCACTTTCCCCGGAGCCCTTGCGTGTCCAGGCCGAGCGGCATTCGGTGACGGAGGCGAACCCACAGGGCAAGCTCTCGTTGCAGGAGGGCCCTCGCTGGGGAGCTCTGCGGGGACCCCCACGGCAGGGGACCCACACTTGCCGCGAAGCGTTTCCGGATCAGGCTGACTTTCTGCCTCGCGGGGCCAGCTCTGGCTCTCGGGGAGGCCGTGCAGCCGGGCCTCTGCCTGCCTGTCCCCCTCCGCCAGGACCCGTCGGCGCTCTGGGGCCCCATCCGCCCCTGCCAGTGCCCGCCCACTCTGCGCTGGCCGCTGGGGTCAGGCCTCACCGGGGCCAGTAGACCCAGAGGCAGGAAACCTTCCTGGCATCCTGGGAGGCCCCCACCCTGTTGCTGAGAATCCGAGCCCCCAGCCCTCCCGCCAACAGCAGGGCCACACCCACTAGGGGACCCGCGAGGCCTCCCAAAGTCACACACCCCAAGCTGGCGCTCCTCCTTCTTTCTCCCCTGCTGCCACCTCCCCAGCCGTCCTGGCCCCGGGCTCTAGCCCCACAGTCCCCCCACTTGTTCAGTCCACACACCTCGGGGTCACCCTTGATCCCCCCCCACCCCACACATCCCATCGCAAGCATTGAGAGGCCTCCCTTCCGAACCTCCCCTGAATTCCTTAAGGAACCGGAAACACCAACCCCACCGCTCAGGAAACAGAGGCATAGGGAACACTGCCCGTGTCCCCTCTGCCACGTTCCCTCCACTGCACTGGAGTCTCCGCAGCCTCCCTGCTGACTCTCCAGTGCGTTGCTCTCGCTCCTGCCTCAGGACCTTTGCGTGTGCTGTTTGAGCTCCTGAGCATGCTTCCTCCCACACGCTCACAAACCTCACCCCCCACTTCCTTCAGGCTGTGGCTCCACGGGAGACGCTGCCCGTCCTCCCAAAACGGCCCCCTTGATGCTCAGCCACCGTGGGCACCTACAGAGCGGATTCCACTCACCCGGAGGCTCTGCGAGGCAGGGACTGCATTTGTCTCTGAACGCTGCGACACGGGGGTAAGATGCCAGGTTCTCTGGGGGCCGCGGCAAGAGCGGGGTGAATGGGCCCCAGACTCCGGGGGAACTGGTTTCCTCAACAACTAGGCTGCCCGCGGGGAGACGGAAACAGGGAGGGTCAGACGTGGAGAGACCCTGTCCCTTAATAGAGATGCATCAACCGACGGCAATGAACCGACCAAATTTGGACCCAACTTGGACAAAGTAAAAGCGTCTCACAAGACAGTCAGGGGAGGGCGCCTGGGTGGCTCAGTGGGTTAAGCCGCTGCCTTCGGCTCAGGTCATGATCTCATGGTCCTGGGATCGAGGCATGCATCGGGCTCTCTGCTCAACAGGGAGCCTGCTTCCCCCTCTCTCTCTGCCTGCCTCTCAGCCTACTTGTGATCTCTCTCTGTCAAATAAATAAATAAAATCTTAAAAAAAAAAAAAAAAAAAAGGACAGTCAGGGTAGCTGGGCGCCGGCCGGACATTGGAGAACATTCAACAATGACTGTGAATTTTTTAAAGGATGATAATGGAGTTGTTGGATTTGGTTTCGTGTTTTTAAGTCCTTATATTTCAGATACGGACAGAATCACACACGTCCGGGACCCCCGCCTCCACGTCTGCTGGGAGAACTGAGGGGTCTCCACGAAGCCCAAGGGCCGCGGCCCATGAGGGGGGGCGCAGGGGCTCGCTGCAGGACGCCCTCAGCCTTCGCTCGTGTTCAGAAATTTCCAGGGCCGCTGGCCGGCTCAGTCCGAGGAGCCTGCGGCTTGATCTCCAGGTCACGAGCAGGAGCCCCACACGGGGGGCGGAGCCTGCTTAAAAAAGAAAAACATAAAATTTCGGTAACAAACTGTTACCTGCTCTGTGAATCGGAGCAGATGTGTTTTTAGTGGTGGAGGCTGAGTTTGAGTCTCGCTCTGTGGAAGGTGTTGCCTGCTCAGGGGACACTTGTCAAAGCTTGCGGCTTCTGTGCTTAGACGCCTCCCATGTGGCCACACAAAGCCAATCGTCATGTTCCCTGCCTAGAACCTTCTATGGCTCCCAGCGTCCCCTCAGAAGAAGTCTGGATGCCTCTTTTTTTCTTTTTTTAGGATTTTATTTCTTTAAGGAATCACCACATCCAACGTGGGGATTGAACTCACAGCCCACGTCCAGAGCCGCACGTTCTCGCGACTGAGCCAGCTGGGCGCCCCTAGGGCCTCTTCACACTCATCTTTTGTTGCAATCGAACGGTCCCCTTGTTGTGACTTTGTTAAATCTACGGGTCTTAAACACAGCCCCGGGGGCCTGGACGGCGAGCCTGCCTGACCAGGGACCCCAGAGGGATCGAGACCGAGGAGTTTCTTACTCACAGGACCCGTGGGAGGGAGGCCCAGGCAGGCCTGGAGTTCCCCAGGGAGCAGGACCGGGTCCCGGCCTTTAGTAGGGTCCCTGCGTGGAGTGTTTTGGGGGTCCCTGGACCCAAGCTGGGTTGGTCAGCTCCTTGGGGGCACAGCTAAGGGGAGGCCCCCGAGGCAGGGAGACTGCTGACCGCAGGGCTGTCACAGCACCCGCCTACACTGGCTGCGTCCAGACGCTGCTGTCCAGGGCGCATTCCTCTGACCGACCAGTGTGGGTCCAAGGGCCCCGCAGGACACGTGGGGAGACAAAGTGGATGCCGACGAGAGGTTCAGTCCCACGGCAGGGGCCCCAGGGACGGTCTCTGTCGCTGTACGTCTGCCCCTCAGGAACCGATGACTCCCCTCCCAGTCACACGGGGAGGCCGCTGTGCGGGGCCACACCTGCGGGTCCCCGGCCACCTGCCCCTGTGGCCTCCCTCCGCGGGCACGCAGCAGAGAGAGGCCAGAGGAGAAGGGCTTTTAATTTTAGAGATAACGGCTGCTCCCTAAGGGCTCCTGCTGCCTTTCTCGGGGGCAAGAGCTCAAGACGGCAGAGCCCGAGACCCAGGCACAGCCCCTCATGGGGCGCACCAGGGCTCTGAAACCCCCGGGGCAGGCGGCCACCTCCCTGCCCCCCACCCCCTCCCACGGCCTCTGCATCCGGAGCTGGGCTCTCCTCCTGGGTGCTGCATCTCGGTGACAACATCCCCAGCACAGGTGGTCGTAACCTTGGCAACCAGGTACTACGCCCCCCCAGGCTCCACCCAACTCAGCCACACCCCCTTTCCGGGTCCCCTCATCCCCCGTCGCCCCCCCCCCCGCGGCATCCTGCTGGGGACGCTGGCTGGCCTCCCTCATCCCGCTGGACTCACGGAGCAGCACTGGCCAAGGGGCTCACGCTAGCTGTTTGCTGAGCACCCACTGTGTGCTCCAGGGGCTCCCTGGGGACAGGGAGTGGGAAGGTGCTGGCCAAGGACAGAAAGGAGAAGACAAGCCGTGGTTTTGGGGTGGGGTAGATGCGTAGAGGAACTTCAGGGTACCACTTGCCGGCTCAGAAACGTCACCTCTGCGAGCAAACACTATCTAGGGGACGCCTCCTGTGTGTGCCCTCCTGTGAGCCACAGCAGTAAAGAAGGAGGAACACACGACAAAGAGACTAAGTCAGTAAATCACACAGTGTCCCAACGGGGGAGACACCCGGAGCGGGGAGGAGTAGAGACAGGAGTCAGGAGGGACAGAGGAGGGGGCGACCGGGGAAGGGCTCAGTACACAGAGGGAACAGCCCTGCACGGGTCCTGAGCTGCACTGGTAGGAGGCCTCCCCCTGCCCTTCCGCCGGCCTCGGAGCCTCGACCGCAGGCTGGGCAGAGCGGCCATCCCCCCGGTGTCCCCTCTGTCATCGGCAGCGGAGTCTGCAGGCCGAGCACATGGGTCGCGTCTGACTCCTGCATCGCGAATGTGCTAACGGAAGCTGCAGGGGAGCCGCCCGTGGACCCAGGACCAGGGAGCAGCGGCTGCATCTGGATTTGAACCCGGGCCACAGCTCCGGGCTGCCTCTCGGCCTGCAGGACTCACCTCAGCACCCCTCCTCGGGGAAGCCTCCCTGCGCCCCGCCCGGGTTGGGCCCTGCCTGTCTCTGCTGAGCTTTCCGCCTGCTTCATGATTGTTTCATGGGCCTGCTTCCCCCGCCAGCCGCAGGGAGCCCCTCCTTTCTCCCTCCAGCACCTGGCCTGGTACACAGTAGGCACTCAATGACGCTTTCCTCCAAGGGCCCCGAGGAGCAGGTATCGGCAGAGGCCGGTATCAAAAGAGAGACACAGAAGCTCAGAGAAGGGAAGTGACCACCCTTTGGTCACACAGCAGGTCCCTCATGACAACGTCTCTGCACAGCGTTCTAGGCTGGGCCCAGGGGCGGGGAGCCACGAGGGAGGGCCGCCCGCATCCTCCTTCTGGACCTCTCTGCGGCCAGGGAGGGGCCACCCCGACCCCCCGGCCTGTGGGGGGCCTGGCCTGCAGCTTCCTGAGATGCAGTTTCTGGGCCTCCAGCCAACGCGACAGTCTGGGAACAGAGCCTGCTTGAGTCACAGGTGGCTGAGCGGACGCCAAGCCGTCGGGAAGATGCGGCAGGCCTGGAAGTCGGGGGTGGGAGAGTACAAGGTTACACACGCGCCAGGCAGCTCTGCCGGCCCCTCCCTGGGGGCAAGGGCATCTCGCAGCCTCAGTGTGCTCCTCTGTGAAATGGCAAGGGGCCCATGAGCACAGCAAGCCGCGGAGGGCCGGAGTTTCGACCGAGCTGAGCACTGGTGGTGTTAGCACAATGGGGGAGGGGTGCCCTACCCCATCCTCGCCCGCGGGGCCCCCAGCTGTAGTAACGTCCCCCTGCCCTGCCGGACTCCACAGTGTGCGTCCCCTCCGTGGGTCCGGGCTCACCCCTGGCCGGTGCGGGGCAGGCCCGTCTTGCAGGTTAGGGGACCCACTCCGAGTCCCACTGCTGCCCGGTCCTGCTTCCGTGCAGGAGCCGGGGCATCCCAGCCCGGGGCTCGGAAGTCGGTCGGGAGCCTGCTCGCTGCGCCGGGACATTCTGGGATTCTCAGCAGATGGGGTGGGCCCTCTCCGAACGTGAGCTTCCCAGGCAGAGGGGCAGCCACGGGCCCCCAAACTAGTCACCGTGTTTAAAAGGAGACCCAACATTCACTGGGCGCGGCGGGCCACGGGCCCTGACCCTCACACACACGAGTGATGACAAACGGCCAAGGAAGGATGACGGGAGACGCACTCCGGGCAGAGGCAACAGCAGGTGCAGAGCCCTGAGGCGGGCCAGCCGGGCTTGCGAAGAGCAGGGCCCTCCCTGGGGACAGTGCGGGGGAGGCTGGGAGGAAGGGGATGCGGCAGAGCCAGAAACACGCTGACTTTAGACAAGACCCTGAGGGCAATGAGGAGCGACGGTGGTTCGGAGCCCAGCGGCCCGTTTCCTCTGGGCCCCGCGGGGAGCTGGCTGGGGCAGAAGGCGCTGGGGCAGGCGTCCAAGAGCCAGGCGCGGAGGCCGGGCCTGAGGACGAGGCAGGGGCAGGGAGCAGGTCCCGGAGCGCGCAGCCAGGGCGCCCCGGCCTTTCCCGCACCGCGGCGTCCGCAGCCCCGCAGAGCCCCGGCCCCGCGGGCCCTCAGACCGGCGCCCACGCGGGCGGGTGCGCACAGACGGCTCGCGCTCCCCGGCCTGCTCCGGGCCCTGCCCGCCGCCCTGGCGCGCGGCCCCGCACCTGCGCGCACGTGGCCCCGCGCGCCCCGCACACCTGCGGCCCCGGCGCCGCGCACCCCGCGAGCGGGCGGCGCGCACGGCCCGGCGCAGCCCCGCGCGCCCCCGCCCCGAGAGCCGGGGAGGGCGGCCGGGCGCGCGCGGCGGGGGCGCGCACGGCGGCCCGGGAGGAGGCGGCGGCGGTAGCTCGTGTCGGCTCCGGGCGGCCCCCGCGCCGCAGCCCGCGCCGTGTCCGCGGCGGAGCCGCCCAGGTGAGTGGCCGCGGGGGCCGGCGACCCCGCTCCGCCCGCGCCCCGCAGCCCCCACCCGCGCCCCTCTCCTCCCCCCGGGGCGCTCGCCCCGCGCACCCCTCCTGGGGGCATGGCTCTCCGCCAGGCCCCCAGCGCTCCCCCTGGAAACTTTGGGGGCCACTCCCCACGCTGGGGTCCCCCTCCCGTCCCCTGGGGCACTGGGGAGCGGGGAGCGGGTTGGGCAGCTCTGTGGGGCAGTGGGGACGGCGGGAAGGATGCGCCCCCTTCCATGGGGGAAGAAGGGAGCACCGACTGGGTCTGGGGGAGGGGGGTTGGGGGACCATGAGAATAAAGACTTCATTCCTGCCTCTGGGTCTGATCCAGCCCGGAGGTGCTGAAATGCCGGGAAGGAGAAGGGGGCCTTTGGGGTCCGCACCAGGACAGGCTCCATCCTGGGGGCTGGGGACTGCTCAGCCTGGTGGGGAGGTATTTGGGGACATGGGGCTGAGCCCTCTGCACTGTGGGCCTGTGTCCAAGCGACACCAAAGACGTGATAGGAAGCTTCTCTCCAACCCCTCAGGCTGGGCCTGAGTGCCCCCTGGGCCTCTGGAGCAGGTCAGTGGGACCACTGAGCTCCATTCAACAAGTTGTGGGGGGGGAGCAGACAGCGGCTTGTGCCTTGGTCTGGGCCCAAGAAAAGAGCCGGTGCTGACTTTGGAGAGCGCCTTAATGAGTGGTTTTTTTAACATGTGCTCTGGGCACTAAAGACACAGGTACCCCGGCCCCCTAGTTCTGAGGTTTGGGCCCCAGACCTTGCATTATTAACAAGCAGACCCTTGTGATCCCGTGTGTGTCCTGAGGTGGTTGAGAACCTCTTGCAGCCGGCAGAGGGTGGGAGGGAGGGTGTCTTGTGTGATGTGGCAGCAGGCCGAGGGACCATTTGGGACTTGATGGGGGACCTCTGGGCCCCAGAGCGGTGAGACCTGGAGCAATCCGGGAGGGCTCCCTGGAGGAAGTGTGGAGGCTGGGAAGGGTGTGGCATGCAAGTGACAGAAGGTGGAGGACACGAGTTCTCAGTGTGGACAAGGCGGTGAGCAAGGAGGGGTCGTCTTTGTCAGGAGTCTCAACCCAGGCGGGCTCTGGGCCCCTCTCAGCCAAAGCAGCCAGCTGAGGCAGCATCCAGATGGGAAGAGCCCACGGGCAGACCCCTTAGGCTTCCCCCACAGACCCTGCTCCTGCACTGCACCCGGATGACATAGGGTGACAGCAAGGGGCTGCCCAGCTCCGGGACGGGGATTCGAAAGGGCTAAACCCGGTGATCTCACCCTGGCTTTCCTTCCATTCTGCGTCCCAACTGGTGACGGGGGGCGTTGGAGAGACGCTCGCAGGCCTCCGGGGCCGAGGCCGATGTGACGGTGCGTGGATGCACGCCGGGCCCTGGTCTGGTGCTCGGTGCCCCTGTTGCCCTGGCGGCAGCCCTGCCCTGTGCCCGCTCGGCCTCAGTGTGCTCTTCTACAGAATGGGGGCGGCTGCTCATCGCCGCCCCAGTGGAGGCCCGGGATCTGCAGGTGCCTCGCTGAGTGGGCCCAGAAAGCAACGTGAGGCAGCCGCTTGATTGCTCTCCCCCGTGCTGTCATTCCTGGGCTCCCCTGAGTCACCACCTAGTCACCAGGTAGACAGCCTCCCCAGGGGCTCTCCAAGGAAAGCTTGTGCCGGGTGGGCCCCAGTGAGCCGCCCACCACCACGCGTCAATCCTGGGCTGCAGGAGGGCACCCTCTGCCCTCCAGTAGTGCCCTGGAATTTAATGAAAGGAGCTAGCATCAGCCCCACGTTCAAATGTTGACCCTTAAGCTTCGTGATGCTAGGTGAGCTGGACCTCTTGGACCCTCAGTCTCTTTTTCTCCAAATGGGCTTCATTATTCCCACCCTCAGGGCTGGGCCAGCGGGTGAGCAGCCTCAGTGTATGGTGGGCATTTGAAGAGCGGTTCTAGATCAAGAAACTTCTCCCAGAGAGGGCAGTTGGCAGCGCCCGTGTGTAGGCTGGCAAGGAAAGTGGGTCGGGAGGCCCCCAGCCCCCCTAAGAGTTAAGGGACTAACAGCAGACGGAGGCTAATTAGGGCTTAATGAATTGTCATGGATGAAAGCCCCAGGAGGGCCTGGATCTAGGACAAAGGATGCACCAAATGGGGTGGGGGGGGGTCGGCAGTGTGTTCCCAAACACAGGCCTCGGAGGGCCGGTGCCGCTGCAGCTGGGCCCCCCAAGTCTGGGAATGGGAAATGGGGGATATTTCTAGTTCCTGCGAAACTCAGTTCCCCTTGCTCCCTCCTGTCCCTATTGTGACAGGGAGACGGGTTATGGCGGGGGGCGATGGGGTCCCACTGTCAAGCTTCCACCATCTCTCACCTCCCCCACCCCACTCCCATGGGTTCAGCTGCTGCCTCCAGGGGGCCTGACCGGGCCTTGCCCAAGGCAATCTTCAGCATCCCCTGGCCTGGGATAAAGCTCGCCAGAACAGCAGGTGGATGGGAGGTGCAGGGGGGCCTGGCCAGGCTGCGTCTGCCCTAGGGGACGGGCCTGAGGACCCCGGCCACACTCTGCCTCCTCCTTGAGTGGAGAGTTTATGACAGATTAGCCCTGGACAGTTTCGGGTGGAGGGGAGTAGGGGGGCCCTTTCCCCAGGGGCTGCCGTGATGGACAGATTCCGGGGCCCGTCCCCAGGTGTGTCCCTACACTTAAGCTGGTGCTGATGGCCTCCTCCATGGGGAGTCCGGCCCCCCCGCTCTTCCCGGCCCCAGGAAGCAGGCTCGCAGGTCTGCAGTGGCCCCAGCCCACCTCCTCCAGGCTGCCGGAGTCTCCTGGGGTCGCCGTCACAAACCAGCGTGGGCTTAAAACCACTCACTCGGATTCTCTGACACGTTGGGCTCAGACGTCCTAAAACCCCGGCACGGGCAGGGCTGGTCCCCCCAGGGTCCAGGGAGACCCGGCTCCTGCCCTTCCCTGCCCCGCAGCCCCCCTCTGTCCTCCCCGCCCTCAGCCCAGGGTCTGCCTGTCTCAGGGACCCCCGCCCTCTGCCGCCCTCTCGAGAGGACGTCGGGCACCCCGGGATCCCAGGACGGTCTCCCCGTCTGAGGTCCGCTCACCACCACCCTTGGTTTTGTTGGCAAACTGCCTCCTCTTGGCCACAGAGCGCGACAGGCGCCTGTTCCCCGCGTCTTTGGGGCGTCTGCCGACCCGCTGCCTGCACACCCCGCCCCCCCGTTGATCTTCACAGCACCGTCTGCGTGAGGCCTCTCTGTTACCTCTTTCTTCTGTTTATCACCTGTAGACGGAAAGGCGGGGATTTTGTCTCTTTTGTTCGAAGCCCTTGCCCTCGAGAGCGAGAATAGCTCGTAGCCCGCAGGTGCCCATGAAGCGCTCGTGGAGTGAGTGAGAGAGTGCGGGCAGGCCCCCGCCGAGCGAGGACTCGAGGCTCCCACCCCAGCCAGCACCCAGGGCAGACTCTTCTGGAAGGATCCTTCTCTACAAAGCATCTGCCCCTCCCCCTGCGGTCAGCCTGGGGAGGGGGGTGCAGGGAGGGACGCGGGGCAGCCTGCGGGCGCTGACGGGAAGGGGGGTTGTCCCGCCCCAGAGGCTGGCGGGTCCTTCGCTGTGTCTGCGGGGTAGGCCGGGCCCCAGAGCAACCCAGCTCCCAGCTCCCAGCGCGCCGCGGGGGCAGAGCGGGACAGGGTACAGCCCGCTGTCACAGCCTTGTGGGGTAGGCAGGACGGTCCGGACTCGGGGGCTGCAGGGCTCCGGGGCGACGGGGTCAGGCCACACCAGGCGGACGCACCTTCAGACGAACACAGACGCCCCCTGGTCCTGCCCCGAGCCCCTCCTGACGGCCGCTGCGCTCAGCCTGGGCTCCCAGCCCCTCGGCGGGGTCCCTGCCCTGTGGGCTTCCACCCCGGCCGACTCCGGCTCCCAGCCCCCAGACGCAGACACACGCCAGCCCCTCAGGGCTGCGCCTCAGGCACCGGGCTTGTCCCCACGCCAGCGACTGGGCTCCCACGGTCCCTCCACTCAGAACACCATTTCCCGGACTGTCGCCTGGCCGACCCCCGCCTCCCGTGCAGATCTGGGCTCAGAGAGCCCCCCCAGGCCATGCTGGACGAAGCGTCAGACCGCCACAGACCCCCACTTTTCCCAAGCCCTCGATGTCGTGTGTTCACTTTCGTGACCGTTGTCCGCTCTCACCCAACACGACGCCCGGGGAGGGAACCAGACACAGGAGGCCACACGGGCTGTGAGTCCACGCGTGTGACACGCCCAGACCAGACTCCTCCACGCCCGGGAAGAGGGCTCGTGGGGGCCGGGGAGTGATAGCCGACGGGGACAAGGTTTCCTTTGGACGGATGGAATGTTCTGGAATCAGAGGTGATGGTTGCCCAACACTGGGAATGCACTAAAAGGCACTGAACCAAATAAAAACTTGAAATGGGGAAAATGTGCCCGTGGGGCCGGGCACCCGTCGGGGCGTGGCACATGGTAGGTCTCAGGAGAAAAACGGGACACCCGGCGTGTGAGTGGGTGGCAGGGAGCCTCCGCGCCCCGGCCCGGGTCCCCGGTGACCACTGCCGCCCCGCCCACCGCGGACAGCCTGTCACAGCAGTGGGGCGCCGTCCGGGAAACACAGGTCATCCGCCCACCTGGACGCTGAGGCCGGGCCGCCCCCGTGGGATTTGGCTTACGGGAGGCAGACGAGGCTGTGTACCCAGTCCCCGGTGCTGGCTTGTCCATCTGGGGCACGCGGGGGGGCGGCGGGGAGGAGGCCTGGTTCTGTGAGGGGGTCTGAGTGGCCCCAGGCTGAGCGTCCAGCACCCAGCACAGTGCCCTCGGGGACCTTCATCTGGGGCAGCGCGCATGCCCGGCTCCCCGCGCTGCCGACCCCAAGGCTTCCTGGGGGGTGGGAGGAGGGCGCGGCGTGCTGGGGGCCTCGCGGCCCTGCCCGGCTGACACACGGGTCTGCAGAGCACGCAGACTTCAGGGTTCCGCGGGGGATGGGGTCCCCTGGCCCTGGGAGAGCCGGTGGAGACGAGGAGACGGCGTCCTGGGCTTGAGTTTTATCTGCTCGTCAGCCGCTGTGTGGCCCTGGGCAGGTCCCTTTCCCTCTCTGGGCTTCTGCGTCCCCGTGTGTACCACAGACCGAGGTGAGCTGATTCCGGGTGGCGGGGGGGCTCCGCCGTGTGCCTGCCGTGTGTCGTTCGACCTCCAGACAGAGCTCTCACCCCGGGGTGCCCCACTTCCCCGTCCGGGGACGCCTGTGGTGGTCGTGGCGGGTGGCGCTCCTGGCCTCACCTGGGTGGGGGCCGGGGATGAGGCTCGGCCCCCCGCCCTGGCTGGAACGGCCCCCCGGAGAACGACCCCACCTCTACGTCTGTGGTGCAGGTCCCCTCTGACCTCCCCCAGGGCCGTTCTGCAGGTGGGACACGGAGGCCACAGGAAGGAAGGAGGGGGGTTCTCGGTGGGAGCGGTCTGCCCTGCGCGGCGGCCTGGCGGTGCCAGGAGAGGCCGGGGTCTGGAGGTGCAGCTGAGGGCATCTGCCAGTGCACTGGCTGGGGGGGGGGTT
The DNA here is from genome assembly GCF_020171115.1 of Neogale vison. Lineage (NCBI taxonomy): Eukaryota > Metazoa > Chordata > Mammalia > Carnivora > Mustelidae > Neogale > Neogale vison. The sequence continues at coordinate 223,088,603 of NC_058096.1, forward strand.
GCCATGATTCCAGCGTGTGCGGGACGGGGGTGTGGAGTGGGGACGGCTCCCCATTGCCGGGGCTGGGGCGGGGTGGGGGGCACTGCAGCAGCCCCCCCAGGAGAGGTCGGGGATGCGGCAGGGTCCCCAGGACTGGAGCTCGGGGGAGATGTGCCGCCCAAGACAGAAAACCGAGAGTCGTCAGCTGACAGGGACAGGAGGAGAGGCCCTGGTGGGCGCCCGGCCCCAGGTCAGGGAGGGAGGGTCTGGAGCGCGTGTCCCCCAAGACCCCAGCCCTGGGAAGAAGGCAAGGGGCAGAGAAAGGGTAAGAACAGGGCCCTCCTTTCCCTCTCGGCCACAGCCCACCACAGGGCCTTTGTCCATGCTGTGCCCTCCGCCCTTCCCGCCCGCCTCTGCCCTGCAGAGCAGTGGGCACAGGGCCCTGAGAACCCCCAGAAGCAGGACGGGAGCCCAGACCTCCAGCTGGATGGGAACCCCACTGCGGGGCCCAGGGTCAGGACACAGGCCCATGAGGGTCCCTCCCGGGCTCGCCACACCCCGGGCTCGCCTTACCCCTAGCCCCGTGGACCAATGGTGGCCACGCCTGAGGGACGGTCAGGGACACACTGGGTCACAGCTGGAGGGCCCCACGGCCGAGGGCCAGCGGTGCTCCCATCCGGGGCTTCGCCGTGGCTTGGCCGCCCGGTAACAGGTGAGGGACGCGGGTGAGGTGCCCCCAGGGTCCTGCCGGCCCCCACCGGGCCCCTCTCCGGCCGCTGAGTCCTTACTTCCCAGTTTTGTCCTCATCCGTGTTCTGGGCCAGCTCTTGGGTAAGAATTCTTTCCGACGTAGAAACAGCTGAAGAAACGAGCAACGTCCGTGTTCGCGTATTGCCCGAACCGCAGGGCCTCACCCCAGGGTGTCTGCGGGCGCCCCCCACCCCCCCGCCCTTCCTGCCACCACGGGCTCAGCCGCTCCCCCTCCGCGGGTCTCGGGTAGAGCGGCCCCCGCCCTGGGTAAACCGGAGCCTGCGAACCCCTCCGCGGCCCCACCGTCCCTCCCCGGGCGTCTTTCTCCGGACCGGAGCCGGGGGTGTTCAGGAAGCTCCCCCCCGGCCCCGGAGCCCGGGCGAGGCTCTTTGTCCCCAGGCTCCGCGTCTCACCAGCTCTGGCTCAGCACCGGGGAGCTGTTTGTTGACTGACTAGTGGACAGAAGCGGGAACCGCGGGGCAGCTGCATGGCCGTGTCTCTGAGGTGACAGAAGCAGGCCCAGCGTCATGCACAATAAAAACCGTTTCAAGATTCCCCTGAAACCCACGCACGGCTGCTGTCAGCCGCCCTCGATCAAATCATTGTTTTTAAAGAGCCCGGCAGCAGCAGCTGCTCCGGATTACGACCGGACGCGTGCCCGCTGCCCCCCGAGATGGTCTCCCGCCACCCCGAGGTGCTGTGCTATTCAGTGTCCCCGACTGGGAAGGGAGGGCGACGGCGAGGTGCCCCCATGTGGTGGGGTCCCGGCAGAGACCCCGCGCCGGGGCCGGCCCAGAGCCGAGGCTCCGCGGTGTTTGCCGTGTTGAAGGTGGTGGCGGCGGCGTTCACGGTCCGGCAGACGGGAGACCAGTGACAAGCAAGGGTCTCAGTGGAGCGAGAGTCTTGATCTTGGGGTCGTGGGCTCGAAACCCACGCAGGGTACAGAGCTTACTTTATCGAGAAAGACTAGGACGAGGACTGTAGTACAGAGTCACCAGGAAGTGACAAGAGACCAGACCCAAATAAAGTCAGGGAGGAGCCATGCAGGGAAGGTGTTCCAGGCAGAGGGGACACCACGTGCAAAGGCCCTGGGGCAGGACCAGGCCTCGTGTGTGGGAGGAACGGCCAGGAGGCCCAGGTGGCTGGAACAGAGTGGGCACCGGGGAGAGAGGGAGGAGGGGAGGGCGGGGGGAGGGCGGGGCAGGTTGTGCCGAGCCTGGGGGCCTCGTTATATGCCAGACGGGGGTGCGGTTCTCTGCTGCAGAAAGAACAGACCAGACAACTCTGTCCCCACAAGGACTCTGTATTTGGCACTGAATCATACCACCCATTCCCTCCTTGGGGCAAAGCCAGAGGGGCCCCAGGTTCCCCTGAATCAGGCTGTTGAGGTCCTGCCCCTAGCTCCCAGGGCGAGGACAGTTACCCCTCGACCACAGGGAGCAGCACAGGCTGGGGCAGGGACCTGGAGGAAGCTCAGAGTCGGGGCAAGTTTAAGGTAGGAAGTTGCCAGACATGGGAGATGGACAGCTGAGCGGGGGACCCTCCGTTCCGGCGCTCCTGTCCTCTCCTGGGACCCAGCCTCCCCACGTGCTGGGCAACAACATGGGCAGAATGACCTAGAAAAACAGCCTCAGCAGGAAGTTTGCCTTAGGGAGAGACTGTGTCCCTGCAATGTCCAGGTCAGAATTAAGGACAGCCGCGGTGGGAGGGCACAGCCGGCCGGCTCCGCTGCCTCCCAGGCCTCCCTCCTGGTCCCCTGCTGGAGGCCACGAGCTGAGAGCACCGATGCCTGGTTTCCTCGTGCTGTGAGCAGCTCCGTCCCCACCACTCCCGGGCTGTTCCGTGGCGTACGTGAAATCCCAGGCATGGGTGGGGGGCCCCTAGAATTCAGTTTGGTGTTTCTTTTCATTTTATTTGTGCATTCTGTCGCTGACAACCCAGATTTTTTTAACCCCCGTCTAAGTGCCTCTCGGCTGTCTTCCCCGGCGGGTGTGTTGACGACTCCCCGGTTCCACGGTAGCCACGGACGGCCACTTGTTTGATCCCCTGTTGATGAATACTGGTTAGTTCCATGTTTCCTCCGTTTAGCTAGATCTCAGCTGTCTTCCTCTGTTGGTGCGCGGGAACCTCCTCGATGCCGCAGCAGACACAGACCATAATTTGACCAATCCCCTAGTGATGGACGCAGAGGTTAGGTCCAGTTTCTTTTTCTCGCTATCTCCAGTGACCCTGCAGCAAACTCAAGGGGTCTGTCCGCAGTGCTGGGCTCCCTCGCAAGTCTCTAGGGGTGGCGGGGATGCTTCCTGGCATCTTCCAGCTCTCCGGGGTTCCCTGTGGTCCTCGGTGTCCCGTGGCTCCAAGCCATACCCTCCGACCCACTGTCCGGAAGCCTCTGCTCTGTGCATCTGTGTCCTTGTCTTCCCTTTGTATCGGAATACCAGTCATGGGGTGAGGGCCATCTGAGCCCAGGGTGACCTCGTCTTACCTGGATTATGCCTGCAAAGTGCAGACCCTCCCCGCCCAGCCCCGGTTCCATGGGATTGGTGCTCGGCATGCAGCCGGCGGGGACTGGGGCTCTGGGCGTGTTCATTCCCCGCGGAGTCTGGGCAGGCGGGAGCCGGCCTCCCAGATGTCCAGCAGATGGAGGACCTGGAGCCCGAGTCCCTGCCCGGCCAGTCCTGTGGGAACAGTGTGGAAACAGGCAGCCCCTTGTGGGGGATGCTTGGGGAGATGCAGCTGCTGCGAGGCCAAAAATAGCTGCTAGTGGGCAGCCCCATCCAGCGGCCATCTGGCTGGACCCTCCCCGCCAAGCCCCACCTCGACCCCCAGGGTCTGGCTGCAGCCGAGCAGGGTAGAGGGAGGAGCACAGGGCGGTGGGGCCAGCAGGCTCCACGCCACACGTCAGCGGGCTCCCTCCCCCACGGCCCGGCCCCATCCTGCCCCAGGGCCTTTGCACCGGCAGTTCCCCCAGCCTGGCACTCCCTTCCCCAGACACCAGGGCACTTCCCGATCATTTACTGGGTCTCTCTGGGCTGCCTGTGGCCATCACGACAAAAATGCCACACGCGGAGAGACTTAAAACAACAGAGACCTACCCTCTCCCCGTTCTGGAGGCCGAAGTCTGACATCGGGGTGTTACAGGACCCAGCCCCCTCCGAAGGCTCCGGGGAGGACCCCCTCTTCCTCTTCCAGCTTTCTGTGGCTCCGCACAACGCTTGGCCTTCCTGGCTTACAGACACACCAGATCAGCCCCTGCCTCTTCTTCATGTGGCCTCTGGCATCGATGTGAGTGTCCCTGTCCCTCTGGTTACAAGGACACCCGTCCCTGGCTGTAGGGCTGCCCCATCCCAATAGAACCACATCATAACTGATCACATCTGCAGGACCGTTTCCAAACGAGGTCCCCTTCACAGGTGTCAGGGGCTAAGACTCAAACACGGCTCTTGGAGGGACGCCAGCCAGCCCTCTGCCGGGTCTCAGCTCAGATGTCGCCTCTGCTGGTCCTCGGCGGCAGCGCCTTTCACCGCCCACCCTTCCTTCCAGAGCGACCGGGTGTGGCCCCCGGACTTGCTGTCGGTGTGGATGGAGCACTGGGGTTCCCCCAGCAGGTGCCGGGTCTCACGCACACTCCTGGGCTCTCGGGAAATCCAAGTGATGAAGACAAAGGCCTTGGAGAGGTTACAGTCCCCTGGGAGGTCGCAGCCATGACCCGGGTTTTAAGCTACGTCCTAATTTCCTGCGGTGGTTGGACCAGTGTAGACACAAATACAGGGAAGAGGGAGCACAGCATGGGCGGGGCCCCGGGAAGGCCCCTGGGGGTAGCCAGGGAGAGTAGGAGACCACCTGCCACCCCACCGGGGAAGATGTCCACAAACCCCAGGAGGGCGGGCCCTCCAGCTGCCTGGCCCTTCAGCAGACGAGGAGCCTGTATACAGAAGGCACTCAGTAAGCTGTGGGGGGGGTACCCCAAAATTGTACACTATGTTGTGAAGCTCTTCTCCAGTTCAGTAAGTGCTTTCTCTTGTAATGTTTTTATTGAGATAAAATGGACATAACATAAAATTTGCCCTTTTAAAGGGTACATTTTGGTGACTTCCAGTGTATTCACAAAGTTCTGTAACCATCAGCACGAGCTAGTTCCAGAACATTCCAAGCAGCCGCGTCCCCATCAGCCATCCCGTCCCCCAACCCCCGGCCCCCAGGTGCCCCCTTCCCGCCTGGGGAGGAGCCCGGTCTGGCCGTGTCACACGGGTGGACTCACACATCCCGTGTGGCCTCCTGTGTCTGGTTCCCTGCGCACCGTGGGCTCAGGGCCGCGCGTGGGGGCCTCGCTCCGGCTGGTGGCCGAGGGACGCTCCGCGCGTGGGGGACCCGCTGTGCGTGTCCGCGCCTCTGCCCATGCGCGTTTGGGCAGTTTCCGTTTTCTGGCCATTAGGAGCGCGGCCGCCGCGATCGCGGGTGGACCGGCTTTCGCGTGGCCGCGCGGCCAGTTCTCCGCCGTGCGGGGCCCTCCGCGGAGGGACGCGTCTCGCGCGCGGCGGGGTCGGGGCGGTGGGCCCCGCGTGCTGATGCCTGCCCCGCCCTCAGGTGCCCACGAGGATGCTGGCGCGGCCCTAGGCCCACGCTCCGCACCATGACCTGCTGGCTGTGCGTCCTGGGCCTGCAGCTCCTGCTCCTGCCCGCGGCGCCCCCGCCGGCCGCCGGCTGCCCGGCCCGCTGCGAGTGCTCGGCGCAGACGCGCGCGGTGGCCTGTCCCCGGCGCCGGCTCACCGCCGTGCCCGACGGCATCCCGGCCGAGACGCGCCTGCTGGGGCTCAGCCGCAACCGCATCCGCTGCCTGAACCCCGGCGACCTGGCCGCGCTGCCGCTGCTGGAGGAGCTGGACCTGAGCGAGAACGTGATCGCGCACGTGGAGCCGGGCGCCTTCGCCAACCTGCCGCGCCTGCGCGTCCTGCGCCTGCGCGGGAACCTGCTGAAGCTCATCCCGCCCGGGGTCTTCACGCGCCTGGACAACCTCACGCTGCTGGACCTGAGCGAGAACAAGCTGGTCATCCTCCTGGACTACACCTTCCAGGACCTGCGCAGCCTCCGCCGGCTGGAGGTGGGCGACAACCACCTGGTGTTCATCTCGCGCCGCGCCTTCGCGGGGCTGCTGGCGCTCGAGGAGCTGACCCTGGAGCGCTGCAACCTCACGGCGCTGTCCGGAGAGTCGCTGGGCCACCTGCGGGGGCTGGGCGCCCTGCGGCTGCGGCACCTGGCCATCGCCGCCCTGGAGGACCAGAACTTCCGCAGGCTCCCGGGCCTGCTGCACCTGGAGATCGACTACTGGCCGCTGCTGGCGGAGGTGGGCGCGGGCAGCCTGCAGGGGCTCAACCTGACCTCGCTGTCCGTCACGCACACCAACATCACCGCCGTGCCGGCCGCCGCGCTCCGCCACCAGGCCCACCTCACCTGCCTCAACCTGTCGCACAACCCCATCAGCACGGTGCCGCGCGGCTCCTTCCGCGACCTGGTGCGCCTGCGCGAGCTGCACCTGGCCGGCGCCCTGCTGGCCGTCGTGGAGCCGCAGGCCTTCCTGGGGCTGCGGCAGATCCGCCTGCTCAACCTCTCCAACAACCTGCTGTCCACGCTGGAGGAGAACACCTTCCACTCGGTCAACACGCTGGAGACGCTGCGCGTGGACGGGAACCCGCTGGCCTGCGACTGTCGCCTGCTCTGGATCGTGCAGCGCCGGAAGACCCTCAACTTCGACGGGCGGCTGCCGGCCTGCGCCACCCCGGCCGAGGTCCGCGGCGACGCGCTGCGCAGCCTGCCCGACTCGGCGCTCTTCGAGTACTTCGTGTGCCGCAAGCCCAAGATCCGCGAGCGGCGGCTGCAGCGCGTCACGGCGGCGGCGGGCGACGACGTGCGCTTCCAGTGCCGCGCCGAGGGCGAGCCGGCGCCCACCGTGGCCTGGGTGACGCCGCGCCACCGCGCCGTGACGGCCGACAGCGCGGGCCGCGCGCGCCTGCTGCCCGGGGGCACGCTGGAGATCCGGGGCGCGCGGCCGCAGGACAGCGGCACCTACACGTGCGTGGCCAGCAACGCGGGCGGCAACGACACCTACTTCGCCACGCTGAGCGTGCAGCCCGAGCCGGCCGCCAACCGGACCCCGGGCGAGGGCCGCAACGAGACGCAGGCGGCCGCGCGCTTCCCGCTGGACCTCACCACCATCCTCGTGTCCACCGCCATGGGCTGCATCACCTTCCTGGGCGTCGTTCTCTTCTGCTTCCTGCTGCTCTTCGTGTGGAGCCGCGGCCGCGGGCAGCACAAGAACCACTTCTCGGTGGAGTACTCCTTCCGCAAGGTGGACGGGCCGGCGGCCGCGGCGGGCCAGGGCGGCTCCCGCAAGTTCACCATGAAGATGATCTGACGCCCCGCGCGCGCCGGCCCGTCCCACGAGCACCTATGCATTTCCCGGAGGCCGCCCGCCGCCAGCGCCCCGCGCGACTGACCCCCTTTTTTGTAGGGACCCGACCACAGGACTGTCTTTTCATCAGGACTCATCTTTTGCATAGTTTCTCGAGCATTTTCTAAAGGTTTCCCCCGTCTTCCTGTCCCTCCTGAGCTGGGTGGGAGCTCGGAGACCCCCACGGCCCTCTCTGCAGATGGTTCACACCCCCCTACCCCTGGCTGGGGGCCCCCTGACACGGCTGGCACCCCGAGGGACGATGGCCTACATCCCGGACGTGGGGGGCCGCCCAGCCCCCCGGGGAGGCATGCCCGGATGCTCCACTCCGCACACGGAGACACAGGTGTTCACACCCAGGACACGCTCTTGGACACACAGCTCCAAAACAGAACCCAGCCGACCCTCAACAGGCGCCCCAGGCTGCCGAGCTCGCCTCGAGCACACAGGGCTCTTGTGAGAGCGCAACTCACACCCGGGACATACCCTGCTCACACTCAGGACACACCCAGCTCACGCTCGGGCCACACGCGTACCACACCTGAGACACCCAGCTCACGCACGGGACAACCCCAGCTTACACTGGGAATGCACTCGGCTCACACCCGGGACACAGCTCACAGCCAGGCCACGCTCGGCTCACACGCGACATCCAGTTCACACTCAAGACACACCCAGCTTAGACCCAGCTGACGCTGAACGCGTGCCCCAGGCTGCAGAGCTCGCCATGGGGACCCAGGGCTCTCCCGAGAGCACGACTCACGCTGGGACAGGCCGCTCACACCTGGGATGTGCACAGATCATAGCTGAGACACACTCAGCTCACACTCAGCTCCCTCTCGACTGGCTGTCTCTGGGGGAGTGTCAGGGCTACACTGAGGTCTTCCAGAACAGGCAGTGCTTCCGCTGGGGGCCCAGCACGAAACAGGCTAGTCTGGGCCCCTGCCCCCAGACTCTCCCCTGGTCCGGGACCCACCAGCCCAGCAGGGTGGGCTGCCCACTAGGAGAAGCCATCTCCCCCGCTTCCTCTGCCACCCACAACAGCGGCCACTTGCCTCCTCTGCCCATGCCACACAGGAGGGGCGGCCGTCCTGGCCCCTGGCTGGGGAACATGGCTTCTGGGGTGTCCCCCTCCAGCAGGCCAGCTGGAGTGACCTTCAGTCCTGAGTCCACACTACCCCCCTCAGCCAGCCTCAGAGGGGCCCCAGTGCAGCCCTACCAGGCCTGGCCCAGCGCTGTGACCGGCTGCACCTGCGGGGAATGAGGCCAGAGAGTGTGTGAGGTTCTGAGGGTCCCCGTTAAGTGCAGTCTCTGCCACTTTGGAGCAGAGCTAGGGCTAAAGGGTAAGGGAGCCACAGGCAGACGGAAGCTCGGGTTAAGGAAGAACTCCCCTAAGCTTACTGCCATGTTACTCTTCAGATAGTGAGTTCCCCATCACTGGGGGTAAGCAACAGGAGCTGATGTTTTACAAAAATCTTCAGGAACCCCAGGAACGGGGTCCATCCATGACCCTGCCTCTGCCAGGTGGATTACTGCCCCCACCCTCCACCTGGGCCAGATTGACAGGGCACCGTTTGAGGAAGGGGCACAGAAAACACTGTGGGACCCCTTGACTAGTAAGGAGCTTGGCCTCCCCCCAAGGTTAGGACAGTGTTCTTCAGGACCTCGTAGGAAGGCTCGAAACCAGGTCTGTTCCCTTCCAGGAGTACAATTATAGCTGATGGCTGAGAACCCCTGGACCCTGGGGTCCTCGTCTGTAATGTAGGTCTGAGGTCAAATCCACGGCTGCACATATCTGAGGCCACGTGCCCGGACCGGCTTGATGGTTGTCCTGGATCCCAGATCCTTCAAGATCTTTCTGAGATGAGCCAGAGAGAAAGCTGGGCCAAGACTGGGGGTTTTGAGCACAGGATCCAGACAGAACCTGGAGGGGATACTGGCCCTCCTCCCGGGCTGTGTGGCTGGACACGGTAGGCCTTGGTCCTGCTCCCTCCTGCCTCAACCCCACTCGTGGCGGGACGCAGCGATGGCTGAAGGGGGTGTCCTGTGCCCCCGAACTCCGCCTGAGTGGGGCAGAACCGACTGGTTTTCTCCCTTCACATCCTCCTGACCTTGGTTGCCATAACAACCCCAAGGGCCCCTCAAAATGACATCCAAGTGCCTTTAGCATCATCAGCGATGGGCGGGTGTGTTCTCAGCAGCGTCAGGACACGCACACCGGCGGTGCCCTGGGATCCCCCACCTCCCACCCCAACATGAACCCGGAACCCCCCAAGCCCCCAGCCCCCTCTTGCTGTGTTTGGTTGGAACCCAATAAAAATGAAGCTGATTTAATAACAGACTTTGGGTTTTTTTTTTTTTTCTTTCAACGCTCACGGGAGGAGTGGGGGCAGGAAGGCGTGGCTGCCGGGGTCCTCGGGGGGAACCGTCTGGTTCCAGCTCCAAAGCCGGGCCTGTGTCACGGCGCGCTTGGGAGACAGAACGGCTCACAGTGATGGCTTCGGGTCTTGCTTCGGGAGCGCCCATGCTGCTCCGGGGGCCGCTCCCCAGAGCCCATGTTGACTCCTTCTGGCAGGTCAGAGCCCTGAGGGCTGCGTCCTCTTAGGATCCAACTTTTCCAGTGGGCAAAGGCAGGGTCAAGGATGGAGAGAATTTGCCCAGAGTCCCCGGCTGAGGGAAGGTGGGGCGCTCCCTGCTGTGCTTCCTCCCTCCAGGCTTGGGGGGGTCCTAGCAGTCTCCCTGCTTTGGGGGGCTGGGAGAAAAAGCAGGCAGCTTAAAAAAAAAGACTCGTCTGTTTATTTGTTTATTATTTAACTCTGCTCGCCCCCCAACGTGGGGCTCAAACTCACACCCAGAGATCAAGAGTCACGTACTCTTCTGACTGAGCCCGCAGCTTTTAGGGGCGCCTGGACGGGTCAGGTGTCTGCTCTTGGTTTCGGCTCAGGCCGTGATCCCGGGGTCCTGGGATCGCACCCCACGTCAGGTTCCCTGCTCAGCGCAAGCTGGCTTGGGACGCTCTCTCTGCCGGAGCCTCCTGCCCCCTCACGCAGGGACATGCACTCACTCTCTCAAATAAAAATAGGGGGTTTTTTGTGTGTTTTTTTTTTTTATAGAGCAGGTGCTTTATTTTTAAGATTTTATTTATTTATTTGACAGACAGAGATCACAAATAGGCACAGAGAGAGACATCACAAGTAGGCAGAGAGGCAGACGGAGAGAGAGGAGGAAGCAGGCTCCCCGCCGAGCAGAGAGCCCGATGCGGGGCTCGATCCCAGGACCCTGGCTCATGACCTGAGCTGAAGACAGAGGCTCAACCCACTGAGCCACCCAGGCGCCCCCAGAGCAGGCTTTTAAACCAAGCACTTTATTGACCCTTTCTGGAAGGAGGTACGCCGGGTCAGACCAGTCAGCAGACTCTGACCCGGGTGAGATGCCCACGGGCGGCCTCTCACGAGCCGCTCAGGGCCTCTCTCCAGGCCTCCGGGTTCCCATCTGACGCTGGGAAGAGGTGTCCTTTCTCGCACTGCAGGACGGGGACACATCAGGCTGTAGGCGGCGCTCCACGCCTGACTTCCAGGAAGCTGCTGGGCGAGGACGCTGGCCCTGGAGTCCCGGAGCCCCCCTTCCGTCTCCTCCCACAGCAGCGGCAGGACAAACCACCCCTCCGCAGCGAAGCCCAGCTCCCTGGTTCAAACCAGGTCCAAGACCCAAGACGGTCCTGAGTCCGTCTCGTTCTTGGGGTGGGGCGGAGGGGTCCTCCTTCCAAGGCCCAGCGGAAAGGAACCCAAACAGAGGACGGGCCACTCACAGGGTCTCTGTGGGTCCCCCCCAAAATACAGGACAGGGGTCCAGTCAGCATGCCTGGGCCCGGGAGGGGGGCGCTGACCTTCCCTGCCTCGGTTTCCCCTCCCAGACGGAGCTGGAACGGTGAGCGAGTTTCTCCGGCCGCGCCCACACACCGCACATCTCTAAGGCCATCTGCCCGGCGCAGACCCACTTTCCGCGTGGCTCCCCTCTCTTCCAGGCCCCTCCAGCTCCCCAGGAGTCCCCGAGCCGAGCACAGGGAACGGAACCGAGAGGCTTACAACAGCTGGGGTCTCTGAGTCGACCGTCTGGAGATCAGACGTGTGGAATGGGTCAGCAGGGCTGGTCCCCCAGGCGGGGCAGCCCCGGGGCGTCTCCCTCGCTGACGGTGCTGAGCCAAGGCCAAAGGTCCCCAGTCCTGAGCCTCAGGGGATGCTCACCCAGCGGGGCACGGCGGGGTGCTGGGCGGTCTGCCCTCCCCGCCTGAGAAGCCCCCCCCCTCCCCCCCCCCCGGGAGCCCTCGGAGGAGAGGCCCGCCCGAGGCAGGCAGCCGGCCCCCAGGCAAGCCCGCCACCCTGCCCCGTCCTGGGAGCAGAAGTCCCCGGAGAGGTCACCCTGGTCCCAGCCCGCCGCCCACTCACTGCCCCCACCCCAGACCCAGCTTGGCCACGCCACCACGCAGGGCGGGGACCAGGCTGGGGGGAGCGAGGCCCTGCCCTCGGGCACAAAACGGAAGGGCAAGCCGGGCACTCGGTCTTCCAGATCAGCATTCCGCCAAGTAAATGAACTCCCGGCCCCACTCCGCCACGAGCAAGAATCCGTCTCAAATAAAACAGCCCCCCTGCCCCGCAGGACCCCGCCAGGCCGGGTTCTAGGGACAGACCGGTCACTTACCCGCGGCGCTGGGGGCCCCGGGCCGGACAGCCCACTGCGCCTCTTCAGTCTCACGTGGGATGCTCGTATCTGGACGGCCTCACCGTACATTCCGTGCTCGGGTGGGTGCCCGGCACGCGCTCCCCCAGGGGCAGGTCACAGCCAGCAGCTGGCTGAGGTGCCCACGGGTGTCCTGTTGGGAAAGGACCTCAGAAGGGTGTGGGCAGCGCGGGCACCTCTGGTCCCACACTGACCACCCCGGAGTTGCGAAATCCGTCCCTCCCCCCTCCTCTTGTCGTGAGGTTCCCAAGGGGCTCGGGGTCACGGGGCGCCCACCGGTGACAGATGGAGACGGTCAATCTGTCAGCTCAGGCAGCTGAGCGTGGGGAGAAGGGAGAACACAGGATCGAGTCAGGGAACCTCACGCTGAAAAGGCCTTGAGCTCAGTCTGTTGCTGTTGCCCAAAACGGGGCTGGGGACCCGTGTGGAACCTGGTCACACGTGGCTGCACCTGCTTCCCCCGCAAACAGGGCCCTGGGCACCCAGCACTGCCCTGAGGACCCATCACTGTGCCCGGCCCGGCCGTGGAGCCCCACGAGAATTCCCTACCCTCTACCCTCTCTGCGCTCACGGCCCCTGAGCCAAACCACAGGGGCGGGGACAGAAGCCCAGCTCGGACTGTGCCATCGCAACTCTGCCCGCAGTGTATGGCTCTGCTTTCCCTTCACGGAGGGGGTGGGGAGGCCGCGGGGAGCTGGGCGCCCTTCACGCCGCGGCCCGGCGGCAAACCTCCAGCCCAAACATGGCTGAGTTCCAGCATCTGGACCCCCGGGTTTCCACCGACCGTGCTTTTCTGTGTGGCCGTCGTAGACGAACCGTCCAGAGCTCAGACGGACGCTTGCTCCCGCCAGCCCTGCCCCCGTCCCGGGCTGGGCGGGCAGAGGGCGGGGGAGGGGGGGGCGGGGCAGCTCCAGTGACGATGACCCCGCAGAAGGGGAAGTGAAAACCAGGGAGGAAAGAGCCGGCCTGGGGGCGTTTCTTGCTGCCCCAGCGTTGCCCGGGTTCCCCAGCGTGTCTGGCTCCCCACTGCCGTCCTACGTCGTCTGAGCCTCAGCGCAGGGACCGTCCCCGTGTCGCCCCCTCCCCGGCCCCCCACGCGTGGCCCAGGCCACGTCCTCTGCCTAGAGGATCCTTCCCACCTTGGAGGGAGGCGTCCCCTGCGGGCAGCCGGGGAGCACGGCCTGGGGAAGTTAAGCAGAGGGCGCCCCTCCCTGCGGTCTACAGTTGCACGGGGCTTCCGGGCGCTGCGGGCCACCAGTCAGCCTGGACGGGGCCGAGCGCCCGCCCTGGAGTTTGACCCCAAGGCTGCCCCCGCCCCCCGTCCCTCGGGTCCTGCAGGTAGGGGCTCCCGGAGGGGTGCTGGGGTGGGGGGTGGGCAGAAGCAGCACCTCGTGGAGGTCGGGGTGACAGGGGTCTGGGTGGGGCGTGCCGGGCTGCTGAGCTCTGGGAAGGAGACCTGGTGTTGCGTAGGCCCCCAGCTGACCCCCATCCCTGGCCCGGCCCCCACAGTTGGACCTTCTATTCAGGCCATGTCCAAAAGCACAGGGTCCTTCTCACGGCCCTGCACGGTTGAGAGGGGATGGTCCTGCCCTGCCCATGAGGAAAGGAGCCCAGGGAGGGCGACACACCACCCCAGGGCCACCGGCAGGCCAGTCCGGACAAGACGACCGAGGCTGCCCCCGCGCCTAGCTCCCTGCTCCCCCACGCACACCATCAGCACCCCGCACCGGCCCACCCCCGCGGGTCCCCAACTCTGACCCCCCCACTGCAGCATGAGCGACCCTGAGTCACCCACCGAGACCCCTGGGCCTGACGCCCCGACCTGGCCGACTCCGCCCACCTACAGCAACCTTGGTGAGCCCCCGGGGGGCCTGGCTGGAGGACCGGGCGGCAGGGCGGGCGGCCGAGCCAAGGGCTTAGGGAGGCCCCTGCCCGAGGGCGGCTTAGCTCACTCGCGGTCCCCACAAAACTCTGCTGAGGGAGGAAGCAGCTGGGAGCCCCTCTCATCCACATGAGGAAGCTCCCAGAGGTGGGGTCACCCGGCCGGAGCCCCACAGGGACACAGGGTCGCCTGGTGTGGGCTGGACGTGTCTTGGCCACGGACACGTCGCTCCTCTGTGAACTGCGGGGGCACCCGTACCCCACGGGGCCACTCTTCCCATCCTGCAGACGGGGCAGTGGGGGCTGAGGGGCCCAAGCCCATGTGTCCTCACCCCTTCCTTGCTCCCCACCATCAGGCGAGGCCCGTGCCCAGCTGCTGCCATCCAAGGCCTGCCGCCCCCGGACATCCAGGCCCCCCTTGACTGACCCACAGCCCCTGCCCCCACCTCTGCCCAAGAAGACCTTGGCCAGGACCCAGTCCCTGCCCACCCACAGGGTCCCCAGCTCCGGCCCCACTCCCGCAGGGCAGCCTCGGAGGCCCTATCTGGGGTCCCACAGTGTGGACGAGAGCCAGGCCGGCAACGACCAAGCATGGGCCCCTGGTCCCCCTACGCAGCCACACATTCGCTCGCTCCACAGCCCGCTGGGCCTCGGCTGGCCCGACCTGCATCGCCCCGAGGCTGTGCGCGCCTTCCTGGAGGCCCGGCAGCTGGAAGGCCTCCGTACCGTGCACGCCCAGCTCCGGGCTCGGCTGCTGGGGGGCCGCCCGGGCCCCTGTCACCCCGGCCACGGCTTCCGCCTCCTGGACAGCTCGCCATGTGTGGACAGCGGGGACGCCCTCTACTACCGCCTGGTGCGGGTGGGCGACGAGGCGTGGCACATGCTGGCTGCCAAGGTGAGCCCCGCCCGTGCCCCTGCTCCTCGGAGCCGTCCCTGGTCGCCCACGTTGGGTGTCGTCTGGGACCGTATAATAAGTCCTAGTCTCTGCCACCATCAGCATGTCGAGCCCCTCTGCGCGCCCTGAGCCGTCCTACGGAGCCCAAGGCGCCCTTACCCACCGAATCCCCACACACGCTTTGCTACGTGACTGTCACCGCCCTTGTCATAAGATCTTCCGTTTATACGGGCCATTCAGGGAGGAAAAAACCTAGATCCCCGTGAAGCCACTCGTGTCAGACGCAGACTTTCAGAGGATGCTCAGCAGTGAGGCTGTGCTGGGGGGGCCCGTCCCCCTCACACCCTGAGCGCGAGGGAGGGCAGCGCGGCTGGCCGCGCGGGTCAGGGACGGCCGCTGGACCCTGACTCCTGCGTGGAAGCCCCCACCCCTCCCGGCGAGTCTAATGTAATTCCCAGAGCTGGTGCTCCTCTGACCTTCTAGAAAGAGCCTTGCTGTCCTGCACTAGGGCTTCTGGCCGCTGGGGCTTCGGAGGCCTTGAGCCAGTCCCGCCCCCCCCCCCCCGAGATGGATCTCAGGATGGGACAGAGCCGCCGAGCGAGACACCTGCTCTGCCGTAGCCTGGACGCTCACGGCGGCTGCTTGCTAACCTTCTGGACATCTGGGCTCCGACTAAACCGAGTATGGGGGTTGTCGTGTCCACGGTTGTTAGCAGGTGTAGAATGTGGCTACTGGAACGTCCAATGACACCGCGGCCTGGGTCGTGTTTCTCTGGGACGGCCCGCCCTGGGCCCCCGCACTGCCCGCCTCCTCACACCTCTGAGGGGCTGCAGTCCGACCCCTCGACCCCATCGTCCTTAGCGGAGCTTTCCCTAAAACCATGCTGGCGACAGACAGCGAATTAACACGTTCCAACTCCCGCCTCTGGAGGCCGAGCACACGCAGCAGGGGCGGCGGGAAGCACCGGCGGGGGTCTCCGCGCCCAGGCCCCTGACGGCCGCCCCCACCTTTGCCCCTCAGGTGCCCAAGCCGGGAGCCGCGGAGCCCCACCCGTGGGGCCTGGAGCTGCAGGCCTCGCTGGGCCCACACTTCAACCTGCAGGGGCTGTGCGGCCTGGTACCCGAGGACGCACTGCCCGGAGCACCCTGGAGCGGCCCCGTGGCGCTGGCGGCGGAGGTGCCAGAGCGCACGCTGACCCAGTGGCTGTCCGAGGTGGGCAGGCGGCTGCGGCCCGCGGAGCTCCCCTGGGTCGCGGCCCTGCTGCTGCTGCAGCTCACGTCCGCGCTGGAGCACCTGGAGGCTCGGGGCGCGGCCCTGGCCGAGCTGCGGCCCGAGAACCTGCTGCTGGCGACGCCCCGGGGCTGTGCCGCGGCCGGGCCCCCTCGCCTGCTGCTGGCCGACTTCGGCCGCGTCCGCCCGCAGCCCCCGGGCCCCCCGGGCCCCCACGCGCAGCAGCTGAGCCACCTGCTCCGTGCCCTCCTGGGCCCCGCGGCGCCCTCAGCCACGCCCTTGGCAGCCGGCCTGGAGACTCTGGCGGCGCGGCTGGCCCACTCGCGGCCCTCGGCGGCCCAGGCGCGGGCTGCGCTGCAGGCACTGCTCTGGGGCCCGGGGCCTGCGCTGCGCGGCCGAGGAGCCCCGCTCGGGCCCTGGCTGCAGGTGCGCCGGGCGCTGCTGGCCCTGCACCTGGCCGAGCGGGCCGCGGCGGGGGAGGCGCCCGGCCTGGAGGACTCGCTGTGCTGCGCATACCTGGCTGAGGCCACGGAGGCCTCCCTGGGCCACGCCCTGGCGCTGCTGTGGGACTGACGCCTCCCAAGGGCCTCCCCCAGAGGTAGGCACCCTTCCCAGGCCTGGCGCCAGAAGGCCAGTGGGGACCGCCTCCATGATAGGCGGGACGCCCTTTCCAGAAACAGCCAGAAGGGTGCAGGACCGTGGACACACAGCCCCCTTTCTACGCCGGGGACTTGGGCCCAAGTCCTCCCCTGGAAGCCGGGGGCTGGGGCTAATGACCAGTGCCTCCAGAGGCTTTCTGACGCCAGGACAACCCCCACCTCTACTGGCTGTGGCCACTCCCTGTCCACCAAGGTCTGTGTGAGTATGGGACCCCTCCCCCCAGCTTCCAGCAGAGGCGAGGCTGTCTCTCTAGTGCTGGAGTCTGAGGGTCACCGAGACGGTGAGGAGGGGACGCTGTCCTCCATCTCCCGCCCTGGAGCACCCCTCGTGCCGAGGATGGCCAGTGACTGTGACTCTAGACCTGGTTGGCGTCTCCAGGGGGAGGGGAAGCTCCTAGAACCCGAGACGCCCAGCCCCCCAGCACAGCCCGCCTCAGAGGAGTCTGAACTCACCTGCCCAAGCGTCCCCACGGGGTCCCATGCCTGCTGCCTCCCCCACTCTCTCCACCCACCATGGCCTCCGCGCTCTTCCTCCGTGAAATTAAATTCTGTCCAGCTGCCAAGCTTCTGCTGGGCTGTTCCCTCCGCCCGACTCCGAATCCCACCTTCTCTAAGCAAATCAAGTCGCTCCTCCCCGTGCCTGCCCCCAGAGCACCGACCACCACCTGGAAGGGTTTATCTCACGGCCTGCCACCTGACCGTGTCACCCCCCAGGCTCTGAGCTCCCCCAGGAGCTTCCCCAGAGCCAGGCTTAACCCGCAGTAGCTGTTTAAACGCCCAGGACCACGGAACACCCGCAAGGAAGTCTCGACTGGGAACCTAAGGGAGAGAAGAGGGTCTCCGTCTATGCCTCTGAAAAAGGCCCCTGAGGGGTCCCACCACCCTTGCCTCTGGGGCCTCCAGTCAGGCCCCCTCACGGCTAACTCCCAGGGACAACCAGGGCTCCTCAGTACCCTCAGAATAGAGTGGGGCTCCTTCCAAGGCTCCCCATGTTCCCTCTGGCCCGTCCCTCCAGCCTCACTGCCTGTCCGCCCGACCTCCAGGACTTGCCCACGTGGTTTCTTCCCCTGGATCACTCCGCCCGTCTCTACTCATCTGCTTCACACTCCTCTGTACCCTTCAACACCCCAACTCCAAAGCCCTTTGCAAGGCCCCCAGACTGGTGTGCTGCCCGGCTCTGTCCCTTCGGACCTTTGAGGGCCGGCCCCATCTTCAGTCGCTGAACATCCCCCCAACCCCAGACACACTCCCATCCCTGCAGGAACCTGTCCTGCTCCATGAAAGATGCCCCCTCTTCCCGCCGCGGCCCAGGCTCGGGCGTCCATCTCTGGGCCGTGCTCAGATGCGGCCAGGAGGTGGCGCAGCAGGCCTGCCCGTCGTAAGCCTTCAGGCACCCCCTCCGCCCCGCTGACCCTCGGACGGTCCCAGACCCCACATCCCCGCTCTGACCACCCCCCCACAGTAGCAGCCCTGCAAGGCCCTCCCCAGGGGCTGCCGGCGTCCCCGGAGCCCACCCAGGCGAGGACGTGGACGCCCAAGTCCAGGCGCAGGCCTGCACCTCCGCCACACACCACACAGACCCACAGAACCCGAGGGGAGGCTGTTCCGGGCCCGCAGGAACTCTGCCAGCGGGGAGCAGTGGCCGTCCCAGATAAGGGCCGGGGAGCAGCAGACCCAGCTGGGGTGGGGCGGTGGCCACCCAGGGCCTCCTGGGGCTGGCAGGACTGAAAACGGGAGGCGAGGCAGCCGGTCCCGGGCCGGCCACGCATCAGACCCCACAGGAACCGGGCTGCGCCCAGAGGGGTGCGGTGGTTCTCCACGCGAGGGGGTCACGCAGTTCCGAACCGGTACACCTGTCCCCACACCCCGTCCCAAGCCCTCGGGTCCCGGGGCACCGGGGCGGGGTCAGCGCCCGCGGGAACAGCACGGAGCCAACACAGGTGTGGGAGGCGTCATCACTTTTATTCAGGTTTTCAGAGCGCCAGAGGGGCAGAGCGGCACGGCTGCTCCGGATCGAGACCTCGGACCTCCAGCGCCTTCCAGCGAGAGGCTCCTACAGACAACCGGAATCATCTCCGACCAGCAGTAGAAAAGTAAAATATAAACTTTTATTTAGAATTAAAGCAAATACTTCAGGATCACAAACACAACATCCAACCTCGAGAAGTACACCGCGAATGTGGAGTGAGCGTTTATTTGCACAATCACAACATGCGCACAAACCCAGCGCACGGGGCGGGCCGCTCCGGCGCCCCGGAAGCGCGACACGCAAAGGGACCGCGAAGCAGGGGCGACGCGCGAGGGGCGCCGGGGTGCGGCTACTCGTCCTCGCCCGAAGACTCTCGCTCGAACGTGTAGGCCATGAAGCAAGCGTCGGGTCTCTTGGGGACAAGGGGATGCCCCGGTCTCACAATCTCAAAGCCCAGAAAGCTGAAGGTCCGGAGCAAGGCGGCTGCGGGGGAAACCGAGTCAGCGCCGCAGGCGGGGCGGCCCGCGCCCGGAGCCCCGGCCCGCGCCCCGACCCCCAGCGCGCACCTCTGTCGTCGCGGTTCCTGTGGAAGCAGATGAAGACGTGGGCGGCGCGCAGCTGCTCCTCCGCGAACTCCAGGAGAACTGCGAGGCTGAAGGGCCGGCGTCAGCGGGGCCGCCCCACCCGGGGGCCCGGGAGTCCCCCCGCCCCGCCCCGCCCCGCGGCCCACCTGTCCTTGCTGCCCTCGGGCAGGGCGCCGCCCGGGATCTCCACGTAGAGGCAGCCGCCGCGCAGCACCGCCCTCCAGTCCACGCGCCGGGAGCCCGAGAGCCGCGTCTGCACGTTCAGAATCCTCGTCTTGCCGTGGGACGCGAGCTCCTCCGTCACGCGCAGCCGCTCGTCCTGCGGGAGGGAGCGCCGGTCCGCACCGCCGCCGCGGGCACTGCGCAGGCCGGCCCCGCCCCGCCCCGGCCCGGCCCGCCCCGAGCGGTACTCACGGAGTAGGAGACGGCGGCGGCCGGAAGACTGTGATCCCTCTGACTATTCCCTCGCCCACCTGGGATCTTCAGGGGTGGGTGAGGGACATCAGGAGCACCACCGAGGCCCCGGACCCAGGTGACTACAGCAGTCGGGGGAGGCCCTGCCACGGCAGGACGCGGCGCTCAGCCCCGCGCGGGAGCCCCGCGGCCGCGCCCGTCTGCCCCCGGCCCGTGCCCGCCGCGAGCGCGCGCTCCCCCCTCCGCGCCCCCTCCTCGCCCCCGCGGGCCCGGACGCCGGCGCCCCTCCCGCACGCTCCCGCGGGCCCGGCTTGCGTCATGGCGGCGGACGCGGCCGCGGCCCCGAGGGAGGTTTTCACAATCGCGCGCCCGGCGGCGCCAGCAGCCATTTGCCGCGCGGGGCCCACAGGCCCCAACGCCGCCTCCATTTTGCACGGCTCGGAGCCCGGCCCCGTCCGCGGCCCGGCGGCCTCGGCGCTCCGCCGCCCGCCGGGGGGACCCGCACCTGCCGCGGGCGCGCCGCCGAGGGGAGGGGGCGGCCGGCCGGACCCCGGCGGAGGCGCGGCTACGGGGCGCCCCGCGCGTCCCCCACCCCCCCGCGGGCCACGACGTCAGGCCGCGCCCGCCCACCCCCCGCCCCGTCGGGCCCCGAACCCCGGAGCGCCCACCCCCGCTGCGATGTGGCCCCGACACAGGGACGGACCCCGCGCTCCGGGCGCCCCGCGGCCGGCTCCCCGCGGGCCTGCGCGGCGGCGCTTCTGGAAGCTTCGGGCGGGGGCGGGGCGCTCACCTCTCGCTGCTGCGGCCTCCGCGGCTGTGCAGGCTGAGGAGCGGCATGGCGCGGGCGGCGTGGACGGCGGTGCTGGCTTTGTCCCCCTCCTTCTCTCTGGCGAAGCAGTGGCTGTTGAGGATCCGCTGCAGGGAGGATTTCACCATCCGGCCGCTGGGGTCCGAAACCAGAAACCTCCGCTGCGCGTCTCCGCGCCGCCGCCGCTGCTCGCCGTTCGCAAAATGGCGCCGCCGCCGCCGCCCGCCTTTATAGGCGCCGCGCCCGGGCCACGCCTCCACGCCGCCTGGAACGCGGACGCGCGAGGGGGCGGGGCCGCGGAGCCCCCAACAGCTCCGGACGTGCCCGCCCCCCTCGGCGTCTGACTGGCGGACGGCCGGGGTGGGGGCGGGACCGCCGCGGGGACCGCCCCCTCCACCAATGAAGACTCTCTGCGGGCGCGGGAGGCGGGGCGCCGTGGCGTCCACAGCGCCGCGTACGTGCCCCGCCCCCATCAGCGGGGGCTGAGGTCGGGGGGCGCCGCCTTACGGGTCTTCGGGTGCTGGCAGTGGCGACGTCTCCGCCGTGGCCCTTGTCGCCCTCGCTAGTGTCCCTGCCCCAAGCGGGGCCCCCTCTCCCGGGAGGCTCGGGGTGACAGAGGCCCTCGTATTCGCGGGCGGGGGTCCCAGAGCCCCCACCCCACGGGGTGAAATGCCTTTCAGTGGTAACCTCGGAAGGGTCGGTCCCGCGGTGGGTTTCTGGGTTCGGTCTTGCTCGGTTCCGGACCGCCGCGGCTGAAGAGAACCTTCATGCTCAAGACACAAGTGTTTAATGAAATGGAGCGTGTCGCTTCCGAGCTCAGCCAACAGACCTGCTCCCAGAGAAACGCAGACCCCTCCCCCGTCAACGCGGACCCCTCCCCGGTCAACGCGGACCCCTCCCCCGTCAACGCGGACCCCTCCCCGGTCAACGCGGACCCCTCCCCCGTCAACGCGGACCCCTCCCCGGTCAACGCGGACCCCTCCCCCGTCAACGCGGACCCCTCCCCGGTCAACGCGGACCCCTCCCCCGTCAACGCGGACCCCTCCCCGGTCAACGCGGACCCCTCCCCCGTCAACGCGGACCCCTCCCCGGTCAACGCGGACCCTTCCCCCGTCAACGCGGACCCCTCCCCGGTCAACGCGGACCCCTCCCCCGTCAACGCGGACCCCTCCCCGGTCAACGCGGACCCCTCCCCCGTCAACGCGGACCCCTCCCCCGTCAACGCGGACCCCTCCCCCGTCAACGCGGACCCCTCCCCGGTCAACGCGGACCCCTCCCCGGTCAACGCGGACCCCTCCTCAGTCAGTGCGGACCCCTCCCGGGTCAACGCAGACCCCCCCGGGTCAACACGGACCCCTCCCGGTGAACGCAGACCTCTCCCGGGTCAGTGTAGACCCCTCGCCGGTCAGCGCGGACTCCTCCCCGGTCAACGCAGACCCCTTCCTGGTGGACGCAGACTTCTCCCCGGTGAATGCGGAACCCAACGCAGACCCCTCCTGGGTTAGTGCAGACCTTTCCCCGGTGAACGCAGAGCCCTCCCTGGTCAATGTAGGCTCCTCCTGGGTGAACGCAGATCTCTCCCCGGTCAGTGCAGACCCCCGGCCAGTGAACAAGGACCCCTTCCCGTCAGCGCAGACCCCTCCTGGCTCAGCGGTAGACCCCTCCCCAGTCAACACAGACCTCTCCCAGGTCAGCGCAGACCCCTCCCTGGTCCACAGACACCCCCTCCTGGGTGAGCACCACCAGCCCAGGCAAGAAAGAGTCCAGAACCAGAGGTGGGAGCGGTTCCCGGTGGTCCCAGTGGAGCACAGAGCTTGCAGGTCCTGCTTCCTTTCCTGATTTTGCTTTTCAGGCACAAAGGGGGGGTCTGGAGAGTTAGGCGGAACCGAAGCAACCCTTGTATGTTTCTTTGTCTTCACAATTCATGCCTCTCGTTTTTATCTCATTTTTATTTCAATCTGCTCTGTCCATTTGGGTTAGAGACACAAGCTTTCCCCAAAGAGACCTTGAATGATTGCAAAACCCACAGGAGCTTAGTCTGCAAAGCAGGTCTGCTGAATCCGTGTGTCTTATTAATTCCTTGCCAGGAGGAAATGCAGTATTTATATTCATACAGTAATTCCACGTAGAAATGTCTTATTTGCAGCTTCCGAACACGCATTACGAGAATGCCACCAAAACTCTAAGAATTGCGTGTGTTGGGCCAGCGCCAAGGAATTGTTCTGGGAAAGAATATTTAATCCGTGACTTTGTGTAGCGTTGCAGCCTGTGGTGAAATTTAAAAACAAGTGGATTCTTGGGACGCCTGGGTGGCTCAGTTGGTTGGACGACTGCCTTCAGCTTAGGTCATGATCCTGGAGTCCCGGGATCGAGTCCCACATCGGGCTCCCAGCTCCATGCGGAGTCTGCTTCTCTCTCTGACCTTCTCCTCACTCATGCTCTCTCTCAAATAAATAAATAAAATCTTAAAAAAAAAAAAGAAAACAAGTGAATTCTCGCTTCGATTTCCAATTGTTTCCAGTCGTTGCGCAGAGGGGCACGCTTTCGTTGCAAAGGCGCCCTCCCGCCCACCCACACTGGCAGGGGCGGCCGTGTCCGTCACTATCTGTGGGACTGGTGTCTTGTTATGACTCAGGCCCTGTCCTCTTGAGGCTGGAAGAGCTTCTGCACTTTGAAATCTGGTTGGGTTTTTCATTTGTTTCTTTTTTGGGTTCAATGCCTCTTGTGGGTTCCCCAGTGTTTCACACAGACAAGCAACTCTGGGCCAAGAGTCCAGAATCCAGACTGGCCACTGGTCACTGGGTCATAGGGTGTTTGCCCCCCATGCCTGCGGCCAGAAAGTGACAGAGACCACAGCTGACCCTCAGCACCTGTGGGTTCAAGACCGTCTGTGGTCCACTGCCCAGGAAGCACCTGGAACAGTGAGATGTCCACCAGAGCACCTCCCCCGCAGGGGCGGAGTCTGGAGCCCTCCTCAGCTACAGGGAACCAGCAGGAGCCTTGAGAGACCCAAGACTTGGATTGGAAGGGTCCCCCCTCTTCATCGGCGGGCTTTGCGCTGTTGCTGGCCAATGTGCTCTTTAATTTGGGATCACTGTGGGGGGGAAGCGGCAAGGTGTAGCTTCCTGGTAAAACAAACACGTTGAGCAACCTGCAAAGAAACAGAGGTTGAAGAGTAAAAGGGGCGCTTGTGGGGTCAGGTGAGGCAGAGTCGCTGGCGGGGTGGGGGATGGCGGGGAGGGCATCCGAGGGCTCTCAGCACCTGGCAGGGATGTGGGAACAGTGTCCCTTGTCTTCTTGAGGAGGGCGGGCTATGGGTCTGGGGGATGGCCCCCTCTGCCTGCTGTCGGGGAGGTGGGGACAGATGGCATGAGGAACATGTTCATTGGCTTTGGTGGCTGTGGGGGCAGGGAGGGGACCCAGGCGCCCGCCCCCACCAGGATGGGAAACCCCAAGGCCGGGTCTAAGCGTCTTTCCAGGTGTCATCTGGCATCAAAAGGTTTGCTCGCAGTTGGATCTCAGGGACTGAACACAACGTTCAGGTTCTCTGGTGGCAATGGACTCCCACGATGCACGGTCAGGCCGGTCACATCTGGGGGCCCTCCTGGACACGGGGGTGGGGGTAAGCACATCTCTGGCCCCCACTCCTCGGTGCCAGGAACTCCCCCCGTCATGGCAACCACGGACGTCCCAAGTCATTGCCCTGTGTCCCACCAATGTCATGTCCTCCTTTCTCTGTCTATTCTGGGTGCCCCCGTAAATGCTGGGTCTGTGAGGAAGGTCACCTCCACTCTCGGAGGACTGCGGGGTGGAGGGAAGTTTCCGGGTCAGGTGCTCAAGGCAGCCTGCGCTGGCTGGGCTTGCTGGGGACAGAGAGAGAGAGACCAGACCTGCGGGATGGGCCTTGCTGGGAATAGGAGCCTGTGAGAGGGGAGGGACCCCCTAGACTGCAGGATAGGAAAGAGGGGTATCAGGGAGGACTTCTTGGAAGCGGTGAGAGCTGAACTGCAGGGATGGGACAGAGGAGATGTGGTGGGAACAGGTCAAGGAGGGAAAGAGCCCATGTCTCGTGTCCTGGTGAATCACTATGGCCACATTAGGTATCTGGGGGTGCCAGGGAGGCTGGGGGGGGGTCTCACTCTGATTTTTGAAAAAGGATTTGCAGAGTATAGTTGTCTAACAGCCCCCCAAAACGTCCATGTTCTAGGTCCAGAGTGTGTGGGTGAATCACGTCACATGGTTAAAGGGACTTTGAGGTGGGGGCAGGTCAGGACCCAAGCTGGGGGTGCCCCTGGGTTCCCGGGGGGCCCAGCTCTCCCTCATGAGAGGGAGGCAGAGGGCAGGGGTTTCAGAGACGGGCAGACCCCGCACTGCTGGTGGGGAGGACGGAGGGGACCGCGGGCCAGGAAAGGGCAGGACCTGGGGCTCCCTGGGGCTCCCGGGACACCAGCCCTGCCCGCGCCGGGGTTTTAGGACTTCCGAGCCCGGAACTGTCGAGAATCAATCCCTGTGGTTTTAAGCCACTAAATTGGGGCACTCGTCCCAGGGGCCCTGGGGAGCTCCCACATGGAGGGAAGCCCACCTTCTGTGTCTGGGTCCGCAGCAGCCGGCGGCGTGTGAACTTCAGCCACACGCGGCGGCTCTAGTTCCCGCTGAAGCGGGTCCGTACCTGCATGTGATGCTAAAACAAAACGCAGAATAGGGGCGCCTGGGTGGCTCAGTGCATTGAGCCTTGGGCTCAGGTCATGATCCTGGGGTCCTGGCATCAAGCCCCTCATTGGGCTCTCTGCTCAGCGGGGAGCCTGCTTCCCTCTCTCTCTCTCTGCCTCTCTGCCTACTTGTGATCTCTGTCTGTCAAATAAATCAATAAAATCTCAAAAAAAAAAAGGCAGAGCAAGACGGCAGCAGCCGTGGCCGCGTGGCCGGAACCAGCAGAGCGAGCTCGGCGGGCGTTCGCGTGGGATGCGGTGGGAGGGGTGCGGGTGGGCGTGTGTGGAATCTCTCGTAATAAAATGCCCGAGAGTAAAACTGGAAGGAGGTCGCAGCTCTTCTCACCACGTCCAGCCTGGCCCTTCGGCGACCTCCGCTGCTGGGAACGCAGACGCATCAGGCCTGGGGCCCCGGCCCGATCCGCCGGAAAACACGCGAGGGTTCTGACCGGTGGCGGCCAGCCCGGGGGGCTCCGGGCCCGGGGAGGGCATTGCCGGCCGCAGTCTGGCCCTGAAGCGCCGCACGCTGGTGGCCCAGGGAGCCCTTGGCAAACACAGGGACCCAAGCCCCCGAGGGGACAGATGACCCGGAGGCTTATCTCCAGCCGGCAAAAGGTTCTTCTTATCTCCCTTGTGGTTTCCAGGTTCGGGCTCCGGGACACGCCCAGGGTGGCGCGTGTCCCCGCGGAGGTTTCGTGATAGAAGGAAAACGGTCCCCGGGAGGACGTCTGAAGGCGAGGACGCCGCTGTTGCGGACCCTGCCCCGCGGGGCCCTCTCCTGTGTGTTCACCAAGGGTTATCTTCATTTCTCTAGAATTTCTGTCACTGAACACGAGCCTGGCGGGCTCGGTCCGTGGAGCACGCCGCTCGGCGACGTGGGGTTGGGTTTGAGACCCGTGCTGGGCGTAGAAGGAACTTAAAAAGAGACATATAAAGCCAAGAGAGTGCACGTTCGCTGCGGACACTAGACATATACGGGCCCGTGTCTCACCAGACCTTTGCTTTTTTTTTTTTTTTTAAGATTTTATTTACTTATTTATTTGACAGAGAGAGAGACACACACAGCGAGAGAGGGAACACAAGCAGGGGGAGAGGGAGAGGGAGAAGCAAGGTTCCTGCTGAGCAGGGAGCCCGATGCGGGGCTCGATCCCAGGACCCCGGGATCATGACCTGAGCGGAAGGCAGAGGCTTAACGACTGAGCCTCCCAGGTGCCCCTGATGTATTTATTTATTTGAGAGAGAGAGAGAGTGTGTAGATGCACACACGAGCGGGCGGGGGGGGCGGAGGGAGAGAAAACTTCAAGCAGACGCCCCGCTGAGCGCAGAGCCTGGTTCAGGGCTCGATCCCGCAACCCTGAGAACAGGACCTGGGCTGACACCAAGAGTCAGGACACTGAGCCACTCAGGCCCCCTAGAATTTATTGTTAGGTAACCTTGGGTTATCTTCAAACAGTTTAATATTACCGGTGACCAGCCTGGTCCAGAAGGTCTCGTAAAGCCGGTGTTAGGAAGGGAAAAGCGGGATTCACCAGCCGTTTTCCTGCCCGTGTACGCAGCAACGTGACCCGCGCCCAGCGTCCGTCCACAGCCACAGATGGACACACGCGGCGCGGTCCATCCTCACGCAGGAACACGGTCCAGCCTCAGATGGGGGGGAACCCTGACTCCTGCCATGACGCAGAGGGACCCCAAGGACACGGGGCTCCGCAAGTGCGGCCAGACCAGAAGGACCCGTCCCGCGGGACCCCACTCCCAGGAGGGCCCCAGAGGAGTCCCGTCCGCATGACAGAGAGGACGGGGTGGGAGTCGGGGCTGGGTCTGGGGTGGGGAGTCCGTGCTTCGTGGGGACAGAGTCTCCGTGGGGGGATGGAAGGTTCTGGAGACGGAGGGTGGCTGCAGGACCGGGGAGTGTGCTTCCCGCTGCTGAGCCGTGCGCTCGGAAGAGAAAAGTGATGTGGTTCATGTTATGTGGACTTACCACAATAAAAAAATTAATGCATAAAAATCCAATGATGAATGAAATATTGACATTTTATATTTTCTTTTTTTTTTTAAAGATTTTATTTATTTATTTGACAGAGAGAAATCACAAGTAGATGGAGAGGCAGACAGAGAGAGAGAGGGGGAAGCAGGCTCCCCGCTGAGCAGAGAGCCCGATGCAGGACTCGATCCCAGGACCCTGAGATCATGACCCGAGCCGAAGGCAGCGGCTTAACCCACTGAGCCACCCAGGTGAGACAGGATCTGACACTGGGCTTGAGGGGCAGTGCCCCCACTCTCCCCCACTGCTCCCAGCCCTGTTGGATGCCAAGGAACAGATAACACAGCGTGTCCCCCGCATGTGGGAGCGTCCCTTAGCTGTGGGCAGGACTGAGGCCCCCACGCACGGCCCCAGAGACGGACCCCGAGCCCACGGCGTGCAGGGAGGGAACCAGACACAGGAGGCCACATGGGGTGTGAGTCCACGCGTGTAACATGTCCAGACCAGGCTCCTCCACAGACGGGAAGGGGGCTTCATGGGGGCTGGGGGCCAGGGGGTTGGTGAAAGGGGAGGGGGTTGCTTTCCAGTGACAGAATGTTCTGGAGCAGCACAGCCGTGCTGCTGGCTATGGAGTGGTCTTGAATTCGGGTTCTAGATGAGGAAACAGGCTTCTCCCATGGGGCACCCCCTCAGGCTCCGGGTCCCATGGGCCACCCCTGGCTGCTCCGGGAGCTTGTACTCCGTTGGCTTCACCACAGGGGAGGCCAGCCCAGGCTTCGTGGCTCATAGGCTGGCTGACCGGATTTGAGGGAGAAAGCAAGGTGATCCTTTGTGCTGTCCCCACCTCCAGGACTTGCTTCTCTGAGGCTCAGGGACAGGAAGTGAGCCGCCCAGGCCACTGTGGCCAGCGGGGCAGTGGCTCTGTGCTGGAGTGGGGGTGGGGTCACCCTCTGGCCCAGGCTCAGTCCTGCGGCAAGGGTGGAGGCCTCCCCAGCCACCATCCCCCACCGCCCTCCTCCCCTTCCCGCCACCGCCCGCCCCACGGATTGGCCCACGCCCCGGCCTCCGCACACCTGTCGCTGTCTGTCTTGGGGCCACGCTCCCCGGGCTCCATCTGTCCAGCGGGCTCACTGTGGCGGCCGTGGAGTAAGTGGGGCAGGGGGAGGCCTGGGCAGGGGAACGGTCCCTTGTGTCTGGGGAGGGCATCTCTGAGGTCCACGGGGACCCCCAGCTCTTGTGACTGCCCCCCTACATGCCTAAGGGCACCTGCCCACTGCCCATTTGGGCCCCTCGCTCAGTGGCCTGCTCCGGCCCCAGGGGAAGGGTCACTCTTCTGACCAGAGACGGCAGAACATGCTAACGCTGGCAGCCAGGAGCACGGGGGCTCCAAAACAGGGCTGTGGGGAGCCAGCTCAGCTGGGTGTGACCACAGGCTGCCTACGACCTCTGGCGGATGGCTCTCTCTGGAGACTCAGTTTCCCCATCTGTCCTATGGGAGTGGGGTTCGTGGGAGGAGGCTGGGGCCCCAGCGCTGGGATCAGGAAGCCCCTGGGGGGCCCCCCGCCCCTGCCTGTCGTGGCGGGAGTGAGGCCCATCCGGGGGGCTACAGCCTGAGCTTCTAGATTTAGGGGCCAGGGGCTGGCGTGCCAGGAATGGCCGGCCAGGACGGTTCAAAGACCTGGGAGCGAAAGTCGGGGAGGGGCCGGGAGGCACATCGGCCTGTTACCCTGGCCTCCGGCACTGGGTAAAAATAGTGTCTGGTCTCAGAGAACCTGAGCCGACCCTGGGGCCAAGGGTTCTGGTCCGGGCGGTCTTAGCTCATCTGTGTGTGACCTTGGGTGGGTCCCAGCCCTCTCAGGGGCCCCAGCAACCTGGGCATCCTCAGTGAGGGGTCCCAGCACAGGGAGGGGACGGGGGTGGGGTGGGGGCGCTGGGCCACGCCCACCCCACCGTGATTTACGTACAATTACGTACAAGGGGCGCCCCCAGGTCAGGCCCAGCCCACAGCAGGGGCTCAGCCAATGCAAGACATGTCTGATGCAAGACGCCTCCTCTCCAGCCGCTGCCCCCCAACTCCCAAGGATCCCAGGGTCAGACATCTCCATGACGACCAGGGCCCTGCAGGAGCTGGATGGAGGCCTGGGCAGCTGCCAAGGCGAGGACCTCTCCATGCTGGCCGATCCCTGCCCTGAGCAGCCCCAGGAGGGCAGGGCTCGAGGTACCCCAGGGGCCCGGGCAGGACGGAGCCCCGCCCCCGTCCACCTGCTGAGCCGGGTGGCTAAATGGTCAGCGGGTAGGGCAGACCCAGGACTAAGACTCCCACGTTGGGCCAGCTCCAACTCTGCTCCTTGTTTTCAACCCGTGTCCATTCGTGCCTTGGGGGATATATAAGGAGCCCCAGAGATACAGGTCAGAGGTCACGCAGGGCAGGATTCTAATCCTAGCTTGCCAGCGAAGTGCCGTGTGCCTTTGGGCTGGACGGCCTCTGAGCCCATTTGCTTTCTAATCTGTAGACTGGGAGGGATCCCCCACCCCTGGCCCAGCAGAGCCCCGCAGGGGGTGGGATGGGCCTGGGGAGCTCCGCAACCTTGACTCTCCCTCTTTTCCTCCAATAGCGACGCCCAGGCTGGCCGACTCTAGCAGCTGGCCCCATGTAAGTAGCCGGGGCCCTTGGGTTACCGCCTGGGATGTCCCTGGAGTCAGGGACACGCCGCCCAGAGGGGTGGCTCTCTCCGGCCCATGGGAAGGGTTCGGGTTCCCTTGGAGGAAAGAAGGGAAAGAAACAGCCCGGGTCACTCATGGCTTCTCATAGGTTTCTCAAGCTGAGGGCAGCCCTCCAGGCAGTGTGGATGCCAGGCCCAAGAAGACAGAAAAGGAGCCTGTGGCCAAAGTGGTCCCAGGACCCGGCAAAGAGAGGCTGAAAGCAGGAGCAAGTAGGTTTGCAGAAGGCAGGGGTGAGGTGGGGGAGTGGGTATGGCCCAGCAAGCAGGGGGCGGGGCAGGCCCCCAGCTGGGTCCTTGGATCTGGGGGGAGGGGAACAGGGTGCAGTGGGGCTGCTGGCTGTCTTCCGTCCAGTGTCACCAGCAGTAACTAACAGGGCTGGAAGCCTCGTGAATTCGTGACGACACGTGAGGCGCTCCTGGGTTTCAGCCGGCACCTTCTAGAGCATCCCCCACACCCCAGTGAGGCTCTGACGCACGCAGGGCTTCATCCCCTGCCCAGGGCCTCAGGCAGGGAGGGTAGAGCCCCATGGGGCCGCGCCCAGCCCACCCCTTGCTCCCCACAGCGCCCCGGAGCCCCGTGCGCAGGAAGGCACAGGCCTCGCCACCCCCGCAGCGGCTACCGCCACCCCCAGCTCCGGCCCTGAGTGATGAGCTGCCCTGGGGAGACCTGTCCCTCAACAAGTGTCTGGTGCTGGCCTCATTCGTGGCGCTGCTGGGGTCAGCCTTCCAGCTGTGCCGTGGTGAGCCTGGGCGCAGGCCCTCCCAGGGAAGCTCACGTGCTCCCAAGGGTTGGGCTGGTATCTCCCCTCTGGAGGCGGGGGGTCTTCTATACCTGGCTCCCCCCCGCTGGTCCCCTTCTCCCTGGCATGGTCTCTGCGAGGGGTCCTCGGTCCCCCAAGTGCCCCACCTTGTGCACCCCCGTTCAGCCACTGACCTTGCACGCCCTCCCTCTGTGCTCGCTCAGGGAGAAAGTGCCTCCTCCTCCGGGGGCCCTTCCTCTCCCAGATTGAATCTCAGCACACCTGTCTCCTCAGTGAGTGAGCAGGTCCTTGCCCCCTAGGATTGGCCCTATGAGCCCCCTTTGGGTGGTATGTGCCAGGGAGCTCCCACAGCCCACGCAGAAACAGGGCCTGCCCTTTTGCAACTGGCACGAGGGAGATGTGGAGGGAAGGGGGCGCTACAGCCCCGGAGGTCAGGGGCCTTCTTGGTGAAGGTTTGGAGGGAGGTGAGACAGGGCTCCAGGGTGGAGGGCTGGGCGGTGGGTTTGGTCTGCAGCTCCCCGCCTCCCCGCCTGGGCTGACTCCGCTCCCCTCCAAGATGCTGTGGCTGGGGAAGCGGACATCCCTGCACCTGTCCCTGAGCCATGGGTACCGCCCAGCTCAGCCCCGGAGCCAGCAGCAGCCCTGGTAAGCGCTTCCATTGAGTGACCATGGGCGGCGGGGGGAAGGTGCCTGGACCCCGTGCTGGGCAGGTGTGCGCTGACCCCAGCGCCTCGCACCACCCGCCTGGCAGCTGCAGCCGAAGCCCAAGGCCTGGGCGCCCCCATTAGGACCGCCCGCACCCCAGGCGGAGGAGGAGAAGGAGGCGGCGGCGGCGGCGGCGGAGGAGGAGGCTGAGGTTCCCGGAAGACGGGAGGGTGCGGACAGCGCTGCTGGGGAGAAGCGCGGGCCCAAGGAGCCTCCGCGGAAGGAGAGGCCTCGCAAGGAGAGGCCGCTGAGGGAGGAGCGGCCGCGGAAGGAGAAGCCGTGGAAGGAGGAGCGGCCTCGGAAGCAGGAGAAGCCACGGGCCGCCAGGGAACCCCGAGGAGCCCTACCCCGGCGCTGGGAGGTGCGCGAAGGGGGCCACCGCCACTGGGCGCAGGACTCCCGAGACCCGGGACAGAAAAGGAGACAAGCCTGGGACTCCCTGCGGCGCCCCGACGAGGACCGGCCTCCAGGCCGCCAGAAGCACCGGGCGGGCAAGGGGCGGGACTGAGCCAGGCCTGGGTCCTGGGACCCAATCTCGGAACCGCCCCCCTCGCCGTGCGTGGCCCCGAGGTTCAGCGAAATAAATTGAAAGCTGCAGCCCCAGGGTCGCTGGCTCCTTTGGCCTGAAGGGCCGAGAAGGGAGGCCCTCCAGCGGGAGGTGGGGGGCCGGGGTGGGGGCGGGAGGGGAGGCCGGGGGCACCGGGGATGACGCTTGCGTCCGCGCTGAGGGAGAGCGGCCAGGAGCCCCCGCCTGTGCCCACGCGCACGTACACACCAGCTGGTGCTCGCTGGTCTTTATTTGGGGGGGGGGTCTGGACAGACACGGGCGGGCGCCGCGGGGCCGCCTGGGGGTCACCGGCAGCCGCACTCCGTGGCCACCATGTTGGGCACGTGGTGCGCGCTGATGCGCTCCTCCGACAGGCCGATGAGCAGCTTGCCGGCGTAGGCGGTGGGCACGCAGCAGGGCGGGCGCGCCAGGGCGGCGCCGCGGGCCTGCATCTTCAGCAGCAGCACCACGTGGTTGCCGTAGCGCGGGTTGCGGTCGGACTGCGGCCAGCCGCACGCGCCCTGGCAGTTGTTGGCCTGGTACGTCTCGGGGATGAGCACGGAGCGCTCGGCGCGCAGGTCCACGCTCAGCTCGCGCAGAGCGCACGGCCCGTCCGCCGCCGCGGCCCCCGCGCTGCGCTGTGCCCGCGGCGCCCCGCTCCGCTCGCGCCCCCGCCACTCGGCGCGCAGACCCTGTAGCGCTTTGAGCAGCAGCAGCGCGCGCAGCGGGCCGCCCGGGCCGCCCGAACCCGCCGGGGCCCCGGGGCAGAGCGCGAGCAGGCGCTCCAGCAGCGGCGTGGCGGCGGGGGGCAGGCCCGGGAGCCCGCGCAGCTCGGCAGCCGCGGCCCGGAGCTCGGCGGCCACACGGTGCGCTAGGCCCGCGGCCCAGGGCCCGGACGGGGGGCTCCTAAGCGGCGCGGCGTCCCCAGCCATGGCCGTGGCCGTGGCGGGAGGCGGCAGCAGCAGCAGCAGCGGCTCCTCGCCGTCGAGCAGGCGCTCCTGGGTCGCGGGGTCCGACAGGTTGACGAGGCCCTGCGGGAAGCCGGCCAGCGCGCCCGGGTCCAGGGCCAGGCGCGGCGGCGAGGCCTGGGTTGGCGGCCCCCGCAGGGCGCGCACCAGGCGCGTGAGCGTCTCCAGGAAGGGGTCTGCGCTGGGCGGCGTTTCCTCGGGCTCCTGCTCCTGAGAGGGCCTGGAAGGCGGAGCTGGGAGGCGTGAGCAGTTGCGAGGTTTTTCCCGTTCGCGCCCCTCGCCCCACCCCCCCGCTGGACCTGCACACACCTGGGTGGCGGGAAGGGCACTTGGTCCAGGAGGCCGCGCGCGGGCACTGGAGTGGGCCGGGCCAGAGGCAGCAGGAGCAGGGCCGGGGTCATCCGCGTGAAGCAGCGGGGGTCGGGGCCGAGCAGCAGCTCCTGCAGCTGGGCGGTGCTCAGGGCGGCACCTGGAAGGGCAGCGCGACCCCCAGGGCGGCTCAGCGTTTGAGGAACTAGGGCAGCCCACCCTGGCCAGCTCCCGGTCTTTGAGAGCCTACCGTCTCCTCGGGGTTGCAGGCTCAGGGTGACCCCAGGGCTGTGCCAGGCCCCCGCTGGGAGCTCCACAGCCAGCAGCAGGTAGCGCGTGTCCCGGGACCAACAAAGGTTCTGTGGAGATGGGGGCTCAGCCCAGTTGGCTGGGGCGAGGGTGCCGGCCCTGCTGTGCCCGCTGCCCACCCAGGTCACTCGGAACCTTGTTCCGCGCGGTTAAAAACCCCATTCCCGAGATGCCCGGGGCGGGGGGGGGGCTCCATTGGTAAAGCCTCTGCCTTCCGCTCAGGTCATGATCCCAGGGTCCCAGCATGGAGCCCCGCATCCCACTACCTGCTCCGCGGGGAGCCTGCTTCTCCCTCTTCTCTCCCAAATAAACAAGTAAATAAAATCTTAAAAAAAAATAAAAATAAAAAGGAATCCACCACCTCCATACCCTCTCCTCTGCTGGGCAAGGGCTCCTGGAGGCCCAGGAACTGCCCCATTGGGTGCCCTGGTACCTGGGTGCCTGGCAGCCCGGTCCCCGTGACAGTGACCTCCGGACCAGGCCCGGGGTACAGCACCAGCAGCGCCAGCTCCAGGGGACCGGCTCCTCCGGGTGGGGGCGCCTGGAACTTCAGTGTGACTGCGGGCTCCCAGCTCACTGTGGCCAGGACGGACAGGGAGGGGACGACACCTGAGGCCCTGGAGCCAGCCCCCTTCCCGCACTCGCCCTGCGTTCCTGCAGGGAGAGCCCCTGGCCCAACTGGGAGCCTTGGGGACCTGGAGGGAGAGGTCTGACACTCCAGCACGAGTCGCCCAGAGGAATGAGCGGTGGGGGGTGGGGAGTGGTGAGGCCGCTCATACTGGGCTCCCTGGGTCTCTCGTTGGGGGCAGCCCATTCCTCCAGTGGCTCCCGGGGACAGGCCAGCTCTCACAGCAGGGCCGCCTCGGCTGGACCAGCCCCCCCTCCGCTGGGCTCCTCCCCTGGGAAGGGCGGGAAGGGGCAGGTCCCCGAGCCCAGCTTTGGGGATTTAGAGCCTCCACAGGAGCCCCAGGGCACCCGCCTCTGGGCCATGGGGGAAGCTGGGGAGGGGTCTGGTGTGGGCATCTCCCTTCCAGGGGACCAAGGGACCTCCGCTCAGCAGCAGGTCACAGCCCCCCACATACCTTCCTCCAGGTGCAGCACCGCCAGCCGCCGCCCCCCGGGCTCCCCCAGCCATGCCTGCAGCTGCCGCAGAGGGAGCAGTGCGGGCCGCCCCGCGCTGGCGGTGCAGACCCCGAACGTGGCCAGGTCGCGGGGACCCCAGTGTGCCCGCTGCACAGCCTCGAGGAAGGCGTGCTCATAGCCTCTCAGGGCCCCCACCACCCGAAGCGGGGTGCCGCTCCCGTTGCCGCTCTGGTCCAGGGTCACCAGGCACAGGGGGTCTTGTGGGCTCCCCGGCGGCCAGTCCCAGTCTTGGTGGAAGATGAGCCCCTCCGTGCCCGTGCCCGGCTCTCCAGGCAGAGCGGGGGCCCCGGCTCCCCACGGGGGCCCCGTCACCCACAGGACCAGGGCCAGCAGCCTGAGCAGCAGAGCCCGCATCTTGGCTGCGGGAGGGGCTGGGCGGCTCTGGCTTATATGCCCAAGGCCAGGCTGTTTGTGCGGGAGAAGGGCCCCACCTCCTCCTGGGCTGTGACCTTGGGGACCAGTGCTTGGCGCCCCAGCATGGGCCAGGGCAGGCCGGGAAGCGCTCAAAGCCTCCTCTGTTCTGACCACACTGCCTGTCTCCTCACGCTGATAGGAGGCGCAGCCTATGACCGACTTGTCATACGTCTGTCCTTGACGAGCAGCCCCCTGGAGGCGGGAGTGGGACCGGGGGCTGGGAGTGTCGGCCCAGACTATCAGCAGCTCTGGGATCCGGGGACGGGGGCGGGGGCGGGCAGGCCTGGACCAGGGCAGAGAGCGATGTCCCAGAGGACCGGGCAGTAGGCTCTGCTGCGGGTGGTCCCCCGGCCCAGCTGGGGCTCCCCCAGTGCTTGGTCACACTGTGGGAGGGCGGCCAGCTGCGACTCTCCCCTTCTCACAAGGAGATCCCAGACCAGCTGCTGGCTGGGCCTGCCCTGGCCCCTGGGGCAGAGGGACACCAAGACGAGGACGCTGATGCCCCAACCCCAAGCGGCCCCTGCGCGCAGCAGGGAAGCACGGCAGGTGTTCACCGGCAGTGCGTGGGGGCCCACACCACAGTGCCGTGGCCCCCCAGCTGCCAACACAGCAGTCCAGTCCGGGCATTGGGGCAGACGTTTAATGAGCAGTGAGGACGTGACACGGGTCGTACAAGAGGACCGCACTCCGCTCTGACAGAGCACACAAGAACGCACCACACGGGGCTGGCCTGGAAAAGGGGCCGCTCTTCAGTTGGCTGGGGGAGGGGGCGGAATGTTCCCAGGGCCTTCGGAGGGCAGGGGAGGCCTCAGCATGGGGGGCATGGGAGTGGGGGGGTGGACCCCAGGATTTGAGGGGTGAACCCCAGGAGGCTGGGGGTGGACCCCAGGAGCTGGAGGATGGACCCCAGGAGCTGATGGGTGGACCCCAGGAGGTGGGGGGTGGACCCCAGGAGGCTGGGGGTGGATCCCTGGGGCTGGTGGGTGGACCCCAGGGGCCTGGGGATGGACCCCAGGGGCCTGGGGGTGCACCGTAGGAGCCGGTGGATGCACCCCTGGGGCCTGGGGGTGAACCCCAGCAGATGGGGGAGGGTGGACACCGGGAGCCGGTGGGTGGACCCCTGGGGCTGGGGGGTGGACGCCAGGAGCCGGAGGGTGGACCCCAGACGTCGCGGGGTGGACCACCGGTGCCGGGGGGTGGACCCCGGGGGCTGGGGGGTGGACGCCTGGAGCCGGGGGGTGGACCCCAGACGTCGGGGGGTGGACCCCAGGAGCTGGGGGGTGGACCCCAGGAGCTGGTGGGGGCAGCTGGGGAGGGCCCGGAGGCCCCGAGGGTGCAGGCCCGCTGGGCGGCATGGGTGGCAGAGGCAGGCCTCCTGGAGGTGGTGGGGGCAAAGCCTCAGGCAGCGGCGGCCTCGGGGGCAGACCATTCATCAGGGGTGGTGGGGGTCTCTTCACTCCCGGAGGCCCCGCAGGGAGGCTGGGCGGGGCCGGCGGCTTCTCCATCTTGAAGTGGAACTGCAGGAAAAACTGGAGGGCAACGGGAGGCTGAGTGAGGCCTTGGGGGCCCTGGGTGAAGGGATAGGCTGGCCAGGAAAGCCATCCAAGGCCCCAGAGTGGCTCACCTGCTTGGTTTCCCGATTCCAGTGAGTCCAGAATTTGCCTTCAGCCTTATCAATCTCCCTGCTCGGCACCTGTGTCAGGAGGGGACAGAGGGCGGCCTTCAGGACCTCCGCAGCTGACACGTCCAGGCCTGCAGGGACTTGCCCCTTGGCCCAGAAAAGGCCCAATTGGGACAGGATTTGGTTCTGGGGTGACAGACTAGCCCCACTACTTGGCAAGGCCGCCGCCCTGGGGAAGGAGCGGCTCGGGCTCTCGTCTGCTGGGCCCAAGTTACGGGATCAGGTTACGGGATCCCTGAGCAGCTGGGCCACGAGAGCCTCTTAATGCCAGGAGCACCCGGCCTCAGGACGCCCCCGACCCCACCGGCCTCCCCCACCCGTCCCAGGCAAGCGTGTGCCGAAGGGGCACCTGGGGCGCGGGCAGGAGGGCTGGGGGACCCCGCGTGCACCACCTTGAAGGCAATGGTCTCGTAGGGCTCGGCGGCCATGAGCAGGTACTGCCAGCGCCGGTCGGGCGGCTCGATCCTCTGCTCGTAGGCGGACATGAAGCGGTGGCGAGGCGTGACGCCCTCGGCGATCTCAGGGTAGTCGATCTGCGGGGACACGGCAGGGGTAGCACCGCCCTGCGAGGGACCCTCCCCTCAGGACAGGGCTCAGGCTTCAGCTCACCTGGAAGAGGAGGCTCTGCTGGCCCATCTCCGTGTCCCTCTGCTTGGTCACTGCAACACACAAGGCTCTCAAGTCCAGGCCACCTTGTCCTACCCGAAGCCAAGGCACCAGCGGAGTAGCCCATGGACGGGGGACAGGACACGGGGGACCTGTACTTGGGTGGCTACTGCCCAGAGCCAGGAGAGTCCCTGCCCGAGACCACAGGGAAGGGAGCGGGAGGAGCTCCCGACTGGGCATGCTGTGCATGGGCAGCTGGCGAGGTCTGTACCCTGGCTGCTGGGAGGTGCCCTCTGCGCGAGAGGTCTGCAGCCAAGCCGCGGGCGGCCGTGTCCCCACCTCCAGGCCGCTCGCCGTACAGCCCCAAGGCACGCCACACCCACGCCCCTTAAGCCCTCGACTGTCCAACTGTCCCTGCTTTACTCGGGATGACAGATGCCCTATTATGGCTGGAAGACCTTTAGTAGCCGCCCCCCCAAGGAGTCTGTCATCGTGGCCTTCGCTTCTAACGCAGACCTGCGCCCAGGCCTTTGCACTGCTGTGTCCTCCCTGGAATGCCAGGCACACACACGGTTTCCACTTTTACTCCAGATGCCGGCCTGAGAGCTTTCCCTCTCTTCCCTCCTGCCGCCCGGGACACAGTCCCCTGCTTCCCGACCCAGCGCTTCACCAACGTCCCGGCAGGGGAACCAAGGACCCTCCTCTCCGCCCAAACGGTCCACTGCCTGAGCAGTTTCTTCATGTGGACCCTCCCCCTTCCCAAGGTCAAAGGAAAGGGACCCGTGAGCCCCTCGTCCATGGCCACCCATCCCTACAAGGACTGTAAACAATCACCAGCTCCCCAAACGCTTCGGAAGCCAAGGGAAGCCCTGACACCGTGACTCGGCAGGCTCAGAAAGCTCTCAGGAAAGGTGGGGCTCACAGTGCCAGGGGACCAGAGGGAGAGGGAGGTGAGGGAGGGCCCCTGCTCCGAAGAGAGCAGCAGTCTCTGTGGGGCTCAAGGACGGGCTGGGGGCCGGGGGCTGGGGCCAGAGGCTTGTTCACACCCAGTGCCGGCTGCGGGCCAGAGCACACGCCCAGACAGAATCACCTTTGTAGCCGGGGCGCCCAATCTTCACAAACTTCTTCACTTCCACCTTGACCTTCTCGGGCGCCGGCTGGGCGGGGGCCTCCTTAGCCTCCTTGGCGGCTCGCCGGGCCCTGCAGGTGGGACGGATACGGCGCTGTGACCCTCCACACAGGCCGCCAAGGCCACAGGCCCAAGTGCTGGGAGTCGTCCAACTCCCACACTGACCTTGGAGTTTGTCTAAGCCCAGGGACATGGGGTGTTGGCTGGGGGTCCTGGGGTTGCATGAAGTGGGGACGGGACAGGCCCGGGGCACCCTCTCTTCTCGTCACATTTCCCACTGCCCCTTACTGGGGCGTCTTCGGCGAACCCTCGCTGCTTCCCTCTCGTGTCCCGGAAGCCTCAGGCTCAAGCAAGCTCGGTCAGCTCAACCGCTGTGGACAGAGCTGCTCCCGCTCCCCTGGCGTCCCCCCAGCAGCCCCGAGGCACGGCCGGGCTGGCTCGAGACCATCTCACACCGACGACTCGAGGGACACCTCGCGTGCCTCGGAGGCCAGGCCCCGGGCACTGGAAGGGGTCTGGGGCACTCACAGGTTGGTCTGATGCTTCTTCCCCTGGGTGTGTGCCAGGTAGCTCCCCTGCAGCGGGAAAAGCACACGGACGGCTCAGGACAAGGCGCGTGGGGTGGGCCGAGAGGAGCCCCCGGCCTCCACCCACCGGACAAGCTCTAGGGGCTTACACCGCGCGGAAGGAAGCGCACACAGAGCCCGAGTGTGTGAGCGTGAGAGGTCATGGCCTGGGGGACACGGAGAGTCTCGCCGCCTGCCCCGGCTGGGGGCTCAGCGGACCTGGCCGGAGGAGGAGAGCACCGGGCACCAGCCAGCGGACGAGTGAACTTGCCCCGTGACCCTGGCCCCAGACCACAGCCCGGGGCCCCCTCTCCAGAGCGCAGGACGGACTCTACGGGTTTCTGGACCAGCACAGGGACACTGGGCCACGACTGGGGACGTCTGTGGTCATCGTGACGGGGGGGACGCTGCTTAGCAACCCCCAGAGAACGGCCCGGCTGAGGGAGCTGTGCCCGGGGGGACAGACGCTGACGTACGCGACCGGCCCGCTCAGCGCTCCTGA
The DNA here is from genome assembly GCF_020171115.1 of Neogale vison. Taxonomy (NCBI): domain Eukaryota; kingdom Metazoa; phylum Chordata; class Mammalia; order Carnivora; family Mustelidae; genus Neogale; species Neogale vison. The sequence continues at coordinate 223,128,009 of NC_058096.1, forward strand.
TGCACAACTGAAAGGCCACTAGGACGTGGGACAAGGACGACCCACATCTCTCCGTAACTGAACCAGGGCCACACGAGCACTTGTTAGACCATCCCTGGGAGGACCTCGGGGTTGCTCAAAGAAGCGAGCCGCACCCACACCAATGAGTCCCCGACAGCTGGATCTGAGTGTCCGGGGGGACACCGGCCGCGCCTGCAGGCTGGCGTTCACGCGGATCCCCCGGCGTGGGCCGGACGCAGCCCTGTACGCCCTGGGCGGCGGCGGGCTCTGGGGGCACAGACGGTGAGCAAGCCGACCTGAGCCCCACCGCCCCCGCCACACTCTGAATGACATCCCAGACCTAACAGGGGCAGCGCGGTGGGACAGGGATGGGAGCAGTGGGACCTGCCGGAGCCTGGAGGGGCAGCACCTGGGGGGGCGGGGTGGGGGGGGAGCAGCAGGGCCCCGCCCGAGCAGAGAAGGCGCAGAGAACGCACCTCGTTGTTGTGCAGGGTCAGACACAGCTTGCACTCGTACGAGCCCAGATGGTTCTTCATGAAGTACGGGTCCTGCACGGAGACACGATGTCAGCAATCGCGCCCCGCGGTCCCCGCCGCGGCGAGGAGCCAAAACCTCCCCTCTGGCCGGCAGAGAGGGCGGCTACTCTCCCCCGTGCAGGCATCCCGAGGACAGAACGCCGTCGGGGATCCCCGTGAGCGCCAGCCTGCAGGCGCGGCAGGCGTCCCCCCGGACACTCAGGTCCAGCTGTCGGGGACTCGTCGGTGTGGGCGCGGCTCGCTTCTTTCAGCGACCCCGAGGTCCTCCCAGGGACCTCGCAGCCCAGGGCCCCGCAGGGTCTTCTGCCCGAGGCAGCGCTGTGGGACCGGGTGGGATCCCGCAGGCACAGGCCACCTGGCAGGGCTGGGGGCCCCCCGTGCCGGTTCCTGGCCCCACCCGTGGGGGCAGTTCCGGGCCTGGATGACAGCAGAGGCAAGACAGCGCTGCCGGGCAGCTGCCCCCGCAGAGGCCAGAGGGGAAGAACAGAGCAAACGGGTAAAAACAAAGACCCACGGAGACCCTGGTCAGTGTGTGCAGCAGCTCCCAGGCCGGACAGGGACCTTCCATAAAGCCAGGCCGCAGGGTAGGCGCTTGTGGCCCCAGGCACAGAGCAGACCAGCTGGGGTTTGAGTCCGACCTCCGCCGCCCACTGGTCGTGTCATCCTCCACAAGGACGGTCCTGCCTCGTCTCCTCGGAAGGACAGTGACAGACCTGATCCTGGGGGCGGGGCTCACCACAGGTCAGAGAGGAACCACACACTGGCTGAGGGGGCGTGCCCAGCCGACTCTGCCCCCAGGCCACACTGGTGATGTCTGGGCACGGCTGTGGTCCTCACACCTGGGATGCTGCCCGGCTGCCAACGGCGCCCCAAACCCTGGCGGACCCCGGGCACCCCCCAGCCGTGGACACCCAAGCGAAACGTGGCCCCGTGCTGCTTACTGCCGACACATCAGAACTCTGCGACGCTGTCCCGGCCCTCACCACTGGCAGGTCTCATGGCTCTGGGAAGTCGGACAAAAGCAAACCCTCCGTGCAGTCACGGCCCCTGAACAGCGAGTGGTCTGTGGGGTGCCTAACTGGAGCTGCTCTAAGGTCAAGTTCCCTCGACTGCAGATCAGGACCCCAAGGCCCAGAAAGCTGGGCAGCAGGGCCAAGGGCACCAGGGACAGGGTATACGGAACTTGGCTCTGCTGACAGAAATGGGGGGAGGGCCCCGAGCCCGAGGGAGCGGAGGGAGCTGTCTGCCCGCTGCCCAAGGCTCAACCCACCTTGTTGATGTCGATGGTCTCCAGGGCCAGCTGCCGGAGGCGCTCCCTGCGGTCTCGGTTGCTCTCCGAGGAGGAGGCCACGCCTCCGCTCCCCGTCTTGCCCCCGGGGCGATGCTGGAAGTCCATGGTGACGGTTTAGGTAGAGGGACCTGCAGGACCAAAGGGGAGGCGGTGAGAGTGCAGGACACGCCCCGGCAGACGGGTCAGCCTCCTCCTCCCCACGTATCTTCCAGGAGACAAAGGGCCCACGGTGGCCCAGGACACACAAACCCGGAGTAAGGGCGAGCGAGCACGGGCGGTGTGTCTGTGAATGCCTGCGGGGCAGGACTGGCAAGGAAGGCATCGCAGCCCGAGAAGGGTCCGTGCGCAGAGCCCCAGCGCGGCAGCAGGGAGGCGACAGCCAAGTTCTCCCACCAAGTCTCACCTCCTTCAGGAAGCCTTCCCGGACCGCCCAAACGCGGTGCGCACTCCCCCGAACTCCTGCTGCTCGTCTACGCTCACTTCTTCCAAGCTAAATCCTACCCCCGTGGCTCACCTGTGAAATTGCTACATTTACCTACCCGCACCTTCTGCCGAAGGCACAAGAGATTCAAGACCTCCCTGGGGCCAAGGCAGGCTCTCCCGGGACCTAACGCACACTGGCTGCAGCTGGCCACTATGCTTCCCTCGTCCTCTCCGACTCGGGTCAGACCCAACCTCCGGAACCTCCCTCTGGCCTCCGAACACTGTCACTCTTGACTTGGCCAAAGTCAGCTCCAGGCCCCTGGCTTAAACCCACAGTACCTTGTCTCTGTAGAGGTCAGCCCATGGGAATGGGCCCAGGAGCGAATATGACCTCACAAAGATGTCCCCATTTGAATCCCCAAAACCCAAGACTATAGAACCATAAATGGCAAAAAGGACCTTGGAGGGACGGGCAAGTCCAGGCTCCTGAGATGGGGGTGACCCTGGGTTCCCGGGGGCGCCCGGCGTCCTCACCAGGTCCTCACGAGAGAGAGGCAGAGGGCGGGGGTCCCAGAGATGGGCCGACCCGGTGCTGCTGGCAGGAAGGATGGAGGGGGCCGCGGGCCAGGGAAGGGCAGGAGCCGGGTCTCCCTGGGCCCCGGGGGAAACCACCCTCCAGTTTATACTTAGGAATACAGTGTTGAACGACTCCCATGCTTGTTTCAGAGACAAAGAGCGAGGGGACAGAGAAGCAGAGGGGCGGGACAGAGCCTGGAGCAGCCCCACCCGGAGCGCAGGGCCGGGCGCAGGGCTCCACTGCACCGCCCGGACGACGCCACCTGAGGCGAAACCAAGAGTCCAACAATCAGCCGACTGGGCCACCCAGGCGCCCCCTTTTATACTTCTGACCTCCAGGACCGCACAGTAAGAACCGCATCCCGGGAACCACGGGCTTTGTGGCGCCGGCGCCGGCGGCCCAGCTCCGCGGTGGGCCCGCAGCGTGGCTCAGAGCTGCCCCCAGCTCCGCAGGAATCTCGATCTCTCCCTGGCCCACTCCCGACGCCCTCCCATGCGGGAACCTGCCAAGCGACCCCTGATGGCTGCCGAATCCGGGACCCCTCACGGCACCAGAGGCTTCATCACGCCGTCCGCCCAGAGCCGCCGAGCTCTCGTCTCGGGAGACCAGCACCACCAAGCCGGCGAGCCTCCGGGAGAGAACGCCGCATCCGGGAAGGAGGAGACTACACCTGGGCGTCCCGGCCAGGCACACCGTGTGTCCCCCGGAGCGCCGCGGTTCCCGCCGCCAGACCCAGCCACGGGCTCATCGGGGGAGGCCGAGCACCCGACCTGCAGGAGGCGCGCAGTTTCCGGGTGAAGTGACGGAAGCTGCCGCGGGAGAGGCACAGGGACAGGGACACCCCCGGCAGCACAGATGCACTTTCCGGATGCACAGCAGGACCAGGGGCCTGGGAGGTCTCCTGCCCACAGGCCCCGAGTGACTCACAGACCTCTGTGGAGACGACACCCACGTCTCAAGGCCGTTAGGGGAGGGCGCGGGCCTGAACAGCGGAAACCGAGCGCTTCTGGGGGCACGCGTGCGCTCGGGTCAAGTCGGCAGCCAGGCGACAGGTGGACAAAGGGCAGCGCAGCCATCACCAGCGACGCGTCGGGAGGCCTCCTTGCGCGGACCAAGGACCAAGGAGGCGGTTCCCAAAAGGAAGACAACGGTAGTGTGTGCTCCCCGGTTCAGCCGGGCTGGGGGGGGAGGGGACGGGACAGGACAGCTCCAGAGGCCGCGACAGAGGCGTGCCCTCACTTCCTGTCCCCTACTGTACTGGCGACTCCACCCGTGCAGGTGCGACTTGGAAGGCAGCAATAACAAAGCCAAGAACACCTCCCTCCCCGCGAGAAGCCCAGTTCCTTCCTGAGCAGCCGGACGCGTCCCTCGCATGCTGGGGACAGGCACCAGGGCCTATGCAGAGAGTGACAGGCTCAGGGAGACGGACGGCAACGCTGAACTGGCGACCCAGTTGGAGGAACCCAGTAAGCTGCCAGCTGCTCGAAGCCCACTGCCCACAGCAGCCCCGTCCCCCCCGGAGAGCCCAGGCGCCCGCGAGCAGCTGCGAGGGCCAGCCGGTGTCCCTCTCAGAAGAACCGGCATGAAGGGCCACTCCACGCGCAGGGACAGTGGGAGGGAGTCAGACTCGGGGAGTGGAAGGAGACGCTGAAATGAGGGAATTCCATCAAAACCTGCCATTCCCCCACGCCCTGCCCAGAAGGTCCAGCTGGAGGCTACGGCCCAGCCCAGGGGCCCAGCAAGAGCGCCGGAGACGTTCCCTGAGACACCAGACACGCCGGGCTGGGGTGGGCGTCTTCCCCGGCTCACGAGGTGAGACGCTGGACCTCGCACACACACGCAGAATTCCACGTACCCCCTCCACGGGGCAAGTTACAGCTGCGAAGCAGAACGGCAGCCAGAGGCCAGCACGGCCAGTTAAACCCGGGACGAAAACCCTTGGAAGGGGCAGACAGGACCGACGAGAGCCGAATGTGAGGGCTGGAGTGGATCGAGTCCAGCAAGCCTCTCCGGAGGGAGAACAAAACCGGGAAACAAGAGGCAGAACAGAACCCAGATGAGCTTCCAGAGCGAGGACAGCAAGAAGCGTGGAAGCATCCAGAGACCCGGGGGCGGCCCCCAGAGGGTCCCGGCGCCGAGCTGAGCCATCTCCTCGCTCTGAGAGACAGGGTCCCGCCAACGGAACAAGCAGGGAAGCTCGCCGCACCCGGGAAACTCCCCGTTTCTAGCGAGAAAGGAAACGACCAGGAGCAAGGAGCAGGCAACCCAGAGGGAGTCCAACGTCTCCCCAGAGCGCTCCGGGGCCGCGCACCCCTGTCCCAGTTTCCCAGCGGTTCCGCCCGACCTCGGTGCTGCGGGGGCACAGGAAACCAAGGCCGCGAAGTCAGTCCCTGGCCCCAAAGCCGCCGGGGCACCGCTGGGCGGCCAGCTGAGCACAGAAGCGGACGCGGGTGCGCACGGACGGCTCCGAGCCCCGGTCGGCTGCCCCCCTGCAAGCCGAGCTGGGGCCCCTGCGGGGACAAGAGGGCCAGGAAGCAATCGATCTGCTCCCGACCGTGAAGAGTGCGGGGCGCCGGGGGCGGGCTCAGCCATGGTCCCGGGCCCCGGGGTCGAGCCCCGCGCGCGGCTCCCCGCTCGGCCGGCAGCTGTCCTCCCTCCCGCTCCCGCTTTCTCCGTAACGACAAGATCCTCCCGACGCAGCTGAGCAGGGACACAGCGGCCGGGACGGCGGGTGCGGAGAGCGGCCAGGGACCAACCCCCCGGCCCGGGCCAACCGAGGAGCGACGCCGACAGGCTCGGCGCGGGCGGGGCGGCGGCAGAGCAGCGCGCGCGGGACCCCCGCCGGGGCGCCCACCCGGGCGCGGGCACCGGCGCGGCCCCGCCCGAGGCCCACCCGCCGCGGCCCCGCCCCCGCCAGCTCCCGGCGCTGAGGGGAGGAGCGAGCGCGGCGAAGCGGGGCGGCCCGGCCCGCGCCCAGCCCCTCCTGGGGGGCCCGCAGCCAGGCCCCTCCTGCCCAGTGGCGGGCCCCGCGGCTCCCGCGCGCCGCGCCCCCGGCCCGACCCCGCCGGCCTCTCAACCCCAGTCCGCTGCAGCCCCGGGAAGCCAGAGCCCCGGGGCCGCCGCCCCCAGCCCGCGCCTCTCCTCACCCCGCGCTGCTTCCCTCTCTGCGCCCGCCGCGGCCACGAATACGTTCTGCGCACGCGCCCCGCGCGCTAGGGAAGCACTTCCGGGGGCCAACGGGCTGGGGGTGGAGGACGGTCTCCCGAGTGCGCATGCTCGCTCTGCTTGAAGCGCCGAAGGCGCGAGGCAAGGGAGCGGGGCTGATGAGCGCCGAACTCGAAGTGCGCGTGCGCACCAGGCCCTCAACGCCTAACGCGCGGGGTCAGGTCTCACCGGCTCCCACTCGTCGGTAAAGAGCGCCACCAATCGTGAGGGGGACCTTCCTCTGTTCCCACCCCGGATCCAGCTTATTTCATGCTTATCTACGAGGATCTTGTGTGTTGTCTAGCATGGCGTGCGCCCCACGCGGGCTTCGCGTAGCGCCAAGAGTCCCGTGGACACTAGCGCCTCGCGTCGGCGACCCGCAGAATGCGTGGCTGGTGGGCGCGCAAGCGCAGTGGCTGCGGCAGCGCTTCCGGGACGGCGCTGTGCGACTTTTTTGGCGCGAGTGGGGACGGCGGCCGGGAGGGCGCGGTCCGCGCTCCGCGGTGTGGGTCCCGGCAGCGCCATGCGCTACAACGAGAAGGAGCTGCAGGCGCTGTCCCGGCAGCCGGCCGAGCTGGCGGCCGAGCTGGGCATGCGGGGTCCCAAGAAAGGCAGCGGTGAGCGGGCCGGGCGCCGGGCCGGGCGGGCGGGACTGGGCGGCCGCGAGCCCGAATGAGCCCGCCCTGTGCCCGCAGTGCTGAAAAGGCGGCTTGTGAAGCTGGTGGTCAACTTCCTCTTCTACTTCCGGACGGACGAGGCCGAGGTGGGCCGGCGGGCGGGGGTCAGGAGCCGAGGGTCGGGGCCGGGGGCCGTGGCCCGGCGGGGGGCGGGGCCGGGTCGCGGGCCGGCGGGGCGGGGCTGGGGGCGGGAGTCCGGTCGGGGTCGGCGTCAGCGTCGGCGCGGGGGGCGGGGCGTGTCGGGGGTCCCCGCGGAGGCCCGCCCCCACCCCCGCCCCCGCCCCCCTCTGCCCGCAGCCCGTCGGAGCCCTGCTGCTGGAGCGCTGCAGAGTCACCCAGGAGGAGCCCAGCGGCTTCTCCATCAGTGAGTGCCCAGCCCTGCCCTGCCCTGCCCCTCCCGGGCCCCGCCGCGGCGTCCGTCGGTCTGGAGCGAAGTCCACTGCCTCGGGCGGCGGTAGGGCGGGCCCGGCTCTTCCCCTGGGGCGCAACCCCTTTCTAGCCGCAGCCGCAGTTCTGCTAGAACGGTCGCTCTTGCTGGGGAGTCCTGCACTGTCCGGGGTCCTGCGGAGGATCCCCCCGCGGTCGTCTTGAGAGCGGCGGAGTCGGCCGATTTTCTGGTGTGGCGCTCAAACGAGAGAAACGTGTGCTCGGCCCGTCCAGGAGGGCACAAGTCCTACAACGGGGTGTCTGCAGGGGTGGTTCCTTGCCAGGGGACGCTTCCCCAGGCCATCCTGGCTCCTGGGGGTTGCCAGCAGTCCAAGGGGCTCTTTGCCTTTGTGGAGTCCTTCCTGGTGGGATCAGGGTTGGTGCCTACCTGCTCCTAATTGATCTTCTCTAAGTAGTTGTACCGGTAACGGTCCTGCATGCAGGTAGGGCCGCAGTTTTAGGCTCTAGGGGTTAGGACTTGAACGTAGGAACTTGAGGACACAGTTCAGTCCCCTGCACGGCTGGTGGGAAGGGATGAGCCTGGCCTTGGACAGGAGGAGGGGACACTTGGACAGAGGCAACAGGAAGCCCGAGGCCCGTGGCGGGCTCTGGGTGGGGTGGGGGGGGCAGTGAGCAGGAACGGATGGGGCTGCTCTCTCTGCAGGCTTCCTGGAGGACCCCGAGAGGAAGTATCACTTCGCCTGCGGCAGCGAGGCACAGTGTCAGGAGTGGATGGGAGCTCTGCGGCGAGCCAGGTGGGGTGTGGGCCTGCCTGGGCGGCCCGGGGCGGGGCACAGCAGGGCTCTGTGAGCACGTGCCATTGCTCCCCCAGCTACGAGTTCATGCGGAGGAGCCTCATATTCTACAGAAACGAGATCCAGAAGATGACTGGCAAGGTGCGCGGAGGGTCTGGGGGCCAGGGGTGGGAGCCGGATGTGGGGGCGGGGCAGGGCCCTCTGGGGCCTGGGCTCATGCGGTCCCTTCACCCACACAGGACCCCCTGGAGCAGTTCGGCATATCTGAGGAGGCCAGGTTCCAGCTGGGTGGCTTGAAGGCCTGAGTCTGGAACAAGCCCTCCCCATCCTCTCCGCGCCCTGGGTTTCTTGGTCAAGCCTGGATTTCCTGCTGCAGGTGCTTGGCTTAAAGACTTCAAAAGTCCAAGATTGGTGGGGGTGGGGCAGGGGCGGGTTGGAGAAAACCCAGTAACACGCCACCCCCGACCTGGACTGGTCTGGCACCTGTTGGGTGCCCCATGCTGCTACCGGGGGACAAGTGTCCACTCCTAGAAGCTGCGGCCAGCCCCTCGGGTCCATCCCTCTGGGGCCTGGCAGCTGCTGAGGCTGGTGTAGCCTTTCTGCCCTGTGCAGGCTGAATGTATGTAGCTAGACGATGCTGTGAAGGACGTGGGGGGCCGCGCCTCTCGGAGCCACTGTGAATTCTGCCGCTGGGGCAGGCCCTGGCCGATGCCTCTGGGCGGAGCAGGACACCTTCACTCTCAGGCCAGTGTGCTTGTTGTACTCAAATAAAGGGACCTCTTTTCCACGTGGGATGGTGCTGCGGTGAATGCGGGAGGGGCTGCTGCCCGGAGGTGGAGTGAGGCAGGGCTGCTCCAGGAGAGGACAGAGACCTAGAATCAGACCAGGGAGAGGCACGGGGTCTGGGACTTTGCTTGGTCGGTGGCCCATGGGGCCTGTGGTGCTGACTAGGCCCCAGGAGACAACAGAAGGGTGGTCTGATTGAACCCAAAGATGACCTGTGACCCCAGTTCCTAGGCCTCCCCTTGAGTACAGGCACGATTTTGGAAAGGGTTTTGCAAATGTTGGAGTCCTAAATCCATTTGTTTAAAAAAAAAAAAAAACACCCCCATGAAAGGTATCCTGGTGGGCCGGACCTAATCAGGTGTGCATGCAGGAGGGGCTGGGCCTCCCTGAGGCGGGTGGCTGCTGTGGGCCTTGGTCCCATGACCGCCTGAAGGAGCTTGCCAGGCTCCTGCTAGGAGTCCTTGTCCCCCGGCTCGGGGAGTGGGGAGCGTGGCCGCTGGCCCTCATGCCTCTCCTTGCATCCCAGTCAGAAAGAAATGGTGCGAGCAGACCAGCTTCAAGTGAAAACAAGGATTTTATTACAGCGTCTAGAGCTGGAAACGCAGAATGCATTGGCGTTCTCTTAGAAGAGGGTCAAGCCAGGCCAGCACCCCCAACTGAAACACAGTCTACCAGAAACACAAAAGCAAAGCCCCGTCAGTTACAAATCAAGGTCAAGAGACGTGGGAGACAAACCAGTGTGGCTGGACCGTGGGAATGAGGGCGGGGGGGGGGGCGGGGGCGGGTACAGAGGGGCACGTGAGCCTTGGAGAAATCACAGTCCATAGCTGCAAGGCCCGGCCAGCTGCCCGGGAGGGCCGTGTTCATGGTTAGGTTTTCCTGAGCAGAGCCACCTGCGACCCGCAGACTTCCCTGAAGTGGCCCGTGGTCAGCAGCAGCCCTGGGGCTCCGCGCCCCCGCGTGCCGCCTGCCTCACACCAGGGACCGTGTCTGCACACGAGCGTCTGTGCTGGGAGACTCAGTACAGCATGTCCGCAGGAGGCCCCCCGGAGGTGACGTGCCGTGTGCCTGGACAGGGCTGCTCTGTTCTACCCTGGGGACTCCTGTGTGACCTCTGCCATCCACCCTGTATCTTTTCAGGGAGCCCTGTGCGCCTGATGGGGGTGGGGAGCAAACACTGCCCTGTCCTGGAGGGCGGGGGCTGGGGTTCACGGGGGCGAGGCACAGCACCTTCATGCGCCAGGAGCACCAACCCAGAGGGCGGGAGCCAGGGCGGCCAGTTACGGAAGGACGGGCCAGTTTCAAGAACCCATCACGAGCACCATCTTCTGCCTCAACTATTGCTCTGGGCCACCCCCAGGGCAGGCAGGAAAGCAGAGCTGTGGCAGCCCCCTGCCTGGGGGAGCCAGGGAGCCCGCGACGGCCAGACCTGGCCGCACAGATCAGTCTGCTTTCAGGAGGCGGCTGTGGGCAGGAAAGGGCCCTGCAATGGCCCTCTTTGGCCTGCATGCCTCAAGGCATCTGCCTGCCCGTCCGGAGAGTGGGGATCAGGAGAAAGCAGGGCCAGGCTGGCCCGGTGCGCTGACCCTCCCCAGGCAGGAGCTCAGGGCCCACCCACGATGCACAGCCCACCTCTGGGAAGAGGCGAGTTCCCGGTGTTCCTTGGTGGGTACCAGCACCTGAGAACAGGGCTCCTACCTCACAAGCTCAGCCCTTCCTAAAGCACCCATCTTGGGGTCCAGGGCCCCCTGCCAGGACCTTGGCTGACGTTCGCCCTTCCAGGGGCCTGGGGACTTCTGGACACACCCTTTTGAAGACTGCGCACAGACATGACACTGGTCAGACTGCTACGCTGGAGGGGCTGGAGAACCCTGCTGGCACCTTCTGGAAGCATCCGGACAGCTCTCCCGGCTCAGCCCTGGCCGGTGAATGCGGGGAGGGGCACTCACTACCCAGCACCATCCCTCCCAGCCCCTTCCCTCCCAGGCACCGTCACAGCGGCTGCAGGGCGGGTGGGGCGGCAGCTGAGCAGCACGGAAGGGCCAGGGGGCCTTGGGCAGGGCGCAGGGCGAGCACTCCGCCCCAGGAACCACGGGCACGCAGTCGGGGGCGGGGGGCCGGCCCTGGGCCCATGCCACTGTGTGCACTTGAATAAATAGAAAGGTTTTCCCCTCACTTTTTTCTTCTTTAGTTTACTGTGCATTATACAATCTAAAAATATATGAAGTCAAGTCTATGAAATTTATAAATTTTTTATCACATCTCTATAAAATACTGTCACTCCTCAGCGTGACTCTCTTCTGTACAAGCAGCCCAGGCCCCCTTGACTGCCCAGCGCCCGTGCCGGGAGCTCAGCGCACGCTCCGGCGGACCGCGGGGGGAGCCCGAGCCGAGCCGAACCAGTAAATGCACTTGCTGCACCGGGCCCGCTGCCGCCGGGGGTCGGGTACCAGCCCTTCCTCAAGCACCACTCAGAACGGGGCCGCGCACGACCGGGGAGGCTCTGACCAGGCCTGCGCCTGCGCCCGCCGTCCGTTCCTATGCCAAAGGCGCCGACGCCAGGCCTGAGCGGCCGCCAGTGTACAAGAGCCGTTCACAGTGATGGGGCGGGGGCGGGCACCCCCTCGGGGACAGGGCCTCTTCTGAGGAATGTCACGACAGAGCCAGCCACCTTCTGCCTGGAGACGGCCGTGCCTTTGGTATAGGAAGAGCGGCGGGAATAAATAGGGCAGGCGCCTCGCGGCCTGGTTTGGCGTTGGTCAACCTCCAGTCAGCACCAAGAGGGCGAGCGGGCCGAGGCCCGCGTGGAGATAGCACCGGGACGGCGGCCGGCGCGGCGGCGGGCAGGCCTCCGGGACGTCGGTAGTTAGGTCCTCTCACACACAGTACTTACACTTCTCAACGGGTCGCCTCACGACTTCGGTGGAGTAAAATAAGTCAGAGTTGTTTATACTTTTTAAAAAACGATAAATACTTTATCTAAAACTATCGACAGCATGAGCCGCGGCCGGGCCCCAGTGCCTCTGCGGGTCTGCACAGCGCGGATTCACAGTAGAGCCTCGTCCCTGTCTGCGGTCCGTCCTCGCCGTCCTGGGGCCACTGGCCGGGCAGGCCTTGCATAGGTCTCGCGGTTGAGGTAGAAATCCTAGTTACCTGCAGAGACCCGCGGGAGGAAAGGCAGCACAGCGTCAGCGTCCCACGCAGGGGAGCCCGGACCTTCCCCCAGGCCAGGGAACCAAAGCCTCCTACAGACAGACGGACGGATGGTCGGACAGAACATGGTCGCTGCAGGCCCCGCCTCTCCTGGGGGGGACCCCGGAGCCACGCCCCTGGTCCACTCAGAGGCAGCAGGTCCCCATCCTCCCGTCTGCCCCCAGCAGGAACCTGGGCACCGAGGCCCTCCCTGGCCACATGCCAGGCCCTGCTCGCAGTCCAGCCCACGGAGACCCCCCGTGATAGCCACGGGGCAGGGGAACAGAAGGCGGCGCTCCGCCATGGGCCAGGCCCAGGAGCTTCCACACCCACACCTCGGAGCTCTTCAAAGCCAGTCCCGGCCGCACACCTTCGCTGATGGCGTGAGACCCCCCGCGCACACCAAAGCCGCTCTGCCTTCTGGGCTTTTCCGAGAGGACTGTGGCACAGCCTGTCCCCAAACCTCAGGGAAGGCTGTCCACCGACCTGCGCCCTGACCGGGAGGCCATCAGACACTGGCGGTCCCACACCTTTTTGCACTTAAACACGCGGCAGACGGCGGAGGGCGGCCCGGCCCCAGTGCCCTATTAGCGCCGGGCTTCCTTTCCTTGAGTCCTTGGCCCCAGGGACGTCCCCAGGGACGCCAAGCAGCCGCTACCAGGGCGGCCGTACCGGGCCTCGCTCTCTCACGCCTACACGCGGCCAGCGAAGGCACGGACCAAAACCCCTGGAAGGCCTCATGCCGACCGTCCACCCGCTTCCAAAGATGGCCCTTCCTACGCTGCCCTGCACCGACTCCACGCATGGCCAAGCACGGGCCGCGCCCCCACGAGCGGCAGGACCTGTGCATCACGACAAGGCTGTCCCTCGGCAGCCGGCCCCACGCAGCCCTGCGCCCACTGGCTCCCGGGGCCTGCACGGGGGCCTCAAGCTTGGGAGCCCAAGGCACGAGCACTGAGTTTGGACAATCCTCCACACGTGGTCTTTTCTTAAAGCCTTAATGGTGCATTCAGGGAGATAGGCCTGCAGGGGGGGCCCTGGAGCAGACCAACGGCAAAGCTGAGCTCTGAGCTGCCCCGGGGAGCACCGGTCCCCCGTGGCCACAGACATGAAGCCTGAGGGCAACGATCACAGGCTCCATCCAGCTAGACGGGCCAGGCTACGGGCCTCCTCCACCTCCTTCCAGCCACCTCTGCTGGGCAGGGCCCCAGGCGGGCTTGCCATAAAGGGCTGGGCCGGGTGGCAGAAGCCGGCCATCCCCTGGAGCCCCACAGTGGCTGTACAGCCGCCCGGGAGGCCAGAACGCACGGCCAGCCCCGTCCGGCTGCCCAGCTTCCCTCGCCTCCCTGCGCTCTGTCTTCCCTTGCACTCTCAGAACCAAGCGTCTCCACCCGAGGCAGAGCAGCCTGGGTCCCCTGGGCCCCTCCACTCTCTGCGGAAGGAAGGACAGATAGTTCAGGGTCTCGTACGGGCCCCCTGGTTGGGCTCTAGCCTTACCTTACAGAATACGAACGGCTAGCTAAGCAAGGTCTTTATCTCGGCTTAACCCCCGCAAGGCGCGCGGCATACGGAGGCGGCATGCCAAGGGAAACCCACACGGCAGACGGCCCCGTGGAGCTGGCCTGCGGGATCACGGGCGCGGCCTGGGCCAGGGCCAGCCCGGGCAGGGGCTGGTGGTGCACCGTGAAGGAGGGGCGGGGGGCCTTGTGCGGGAGGGAGGCGAGCTTGATGGACAGAGAGGCGTTAGCAGGCTGCAGAGAGGCGGCAGAGGAGGCGGGTAAGAAAGCCTGGTTAGCCGGGAGGGACGCGAGGTTCTGCAGAAGCACGGGCTCAGAGTTAGCCGGGAGCAGCGCAGGGGCAGGAGGCAAGGCAGCGTTAGGGGGAGGGGGTGCGGGGAGGGCGGGCTGCCCCTGCGGGGGCGGGGGCGGGGCCTGAAAGGAAGACGCGGGGGCGCCAGCCACCGCCTGCCGCGCGGTTAAGCCCAGCGTGCCGCTGCGACACGCAACCCCGCTGCCGACACTGGCTCCAAACGGATGAGCGGAGGCGGGAGGCACCGCGTGGTTAAAGACACCTGCAAACAGGAGAGAAAAACTCAGCTTCACCAGGTGGGCCGTGTCCGGCCAAGCGCAGAGAGACGCAACAACGGGGAAGCAGACAGCGGCCGCAGCTCCTTGGGCGTCGCGAGGGCAGGGGCAAAGCAGCAAGCAGCAGGGCGCGGGTGGCCAGGTGCGACTCCCCTGCAGGCCAGTGCTGGGCCTCGCCCCCTGAGGGCACGCCCCCGGCTCCCAGCCCGGGACCCGCCTGCGCCCAGCAAGGAGCCGGCCGCGGAGGCCCGGGCCCCCCCTCCACGGTGCCCCCACACAGCAGCTGCTGTGGCCCCTCGCTCTGGCCCAGCGACAGCCCCCGAAGCGGCCCAGAGCCTGTGGGCCATGTCAGTGGGACAGACGACCTCCACGGGGAGGAAACCAAGCCCTAGCTGTGGCGCCAGCTCTCCTGAAGGTACGAGGGACGCCGTCACCAGCAGAGGGCCTGGCGCAGGCCGACTCACGCGCGAGTGCGCTGCCCACGCCACAGGCACATCTGCGTCTCATGAAAAGGAGCAAGGTGGCAGGTGCAAAGTGGCCCCCAGGGGACAGGTGGGCACAGCCTCTCGCCCCTTAGGGGGCCCTGCAAGGGAACCTGTAAAGCAGTTGTCATTAGCCCCACGGTCCGGGAGGGCGACGGCGTGAGGCCCGCAGGACCCGCGATTCAGACGAGGGAGGCGCGCGTCTGCCTACCTCCAACTGCGCCGCCTGCCACCCCAGAGGAGAAGCTGCCCATGGCGTGCGAGTTGGTCAGTCTGGTCGCGGCGGACGAGACATGCACCAGGCCGGCGGCGGCCGGCACGGAGCTGAACAGGGACTGCAGCACAGACGAGCCCAGGTTGGCCTGCAGGGACATGGGACCCAGGGCGAACTGTGGGCCGGGGGCAAAGGTGCCCAGGAAGGGGCGGTGTGTCTGGGCAGAGGGAGCCGCGCTGACCGTCGAGGACGCCACTGTGGCGAGGCCCGGGCCGCTAAGAAGGCCCCCGGGAGGCACAGTGGCGGCAGAAATGAAGAGGTTGTGGCCGTTCTTCAAGTCGGACTCGCGGTCCCGGCCCTTGCCCGGCTTGCTGTGTGTCAGCGAGGCCTTCTCCGGGGGCCCACATGCCGGGAGGCCTGGCTCGCCCGCCTCTCTGCCCTTGGGGCCACTCAGTCCGTCCAGCTGCCTCTTGTTCACAAACGTGCCAGGCTCTGCGGCGGCGCCCTCCTTGCCCCGCGGGGTGGGAAAACTCAAGGGGCCGCTCAAGCTGGCCGTCTCCGGGACCTTGTGGGAGAGAGAAGCACCATCGCTGAAGCTGTGTAAACTGAGGTCGGCGGTCAGGCCCCCGCTGAAGGCGAAGCCGTTGGGAGGGTTGCTGCTGGGGCTGAGTCCCCCGGCCCCCGCCAGGGCACCGGGAAAGCCCTTCCTCGGGTGGGCGGCCAGCTTGGCGTCGGCCAGGCCAGGCTCCTCCAGGGGCGGCCGGAAAGCGAACAGGGAGTTCTGGCTCAGGGCGGAGCTGGCCTGCAGCGGGCTGTCGGCGCACTTGGCCAGGCCGAGGTCGGAGATGGGCGAGAAGGTGGATTTCCACTTGCTGCTGTTGGCGGGCTCGCTGGCAGGCGCCGGCTTCCTCCCGGTCAGGCCGCCACCTGACAAGAACCAGAGCCGGTGAGGCCCAGGGCTCAGAGCCACTCCTCCCGCCTGAGGGAGGTGCACTGTGGTCCACGCATGCCTCTGCTGGGGGATCAGGCGGCCGAGTGGAGTGAGGGTGGGGCGGGATGGGGAGCCAGAGACCAGCGCGACCGCGGGCAGGCTGAGGGGCATCTGCGTGCTCGCAGAGAGTGCCAGAGGCTGGCCCAGTTCGACCGGCAGGGGACGGACTGCCCCCGGCAGTACTGAGACCAGCCGTCACGGGGACACGGGTGGCATTTGACATCACCCAGAGACAATTCTAGAAGCCCAGCGTGGGTGGTCCTGAGGGCTGAGGCCACACCCTGGGGCCAGGTCACCTTGAGCCTGGGAGTTATGAGGAAGGGCACATAGCCACTCACCGCTTTCCAAGGTTTTCGGAGGAGATTTGCTTTCCAAGGAGATGGTTGCAATTTTCCTCTCAATTCTATCAAGAAAAAAATAGATGACAGAGGTTTGAAATCCATCTGCACCGCCCGGCCCACCTGCCCGCAGACCTCTCTAGAGGGGACCGTGACTGCCGGGCAGAGCCCACAGCCCTGGTGGGGAGCGGGATCCTGACTGCAGGAGGGGGACGAGGCTGAGCGCTTGGGAACCGGGGCGTCACGTTCTAGCACAGACGCCCAGAGTCCCAGTCTCTGCGTCATGCCCGTGAGGCTCACAACAGCTCCCCACGCCATGTCAACAACAGTGTGTCACCACAGGACACGGGGCGCGTGGCACATGCCAAACCGCAGAACAGTACACGCTACGTGCCCATGCTTCCACGGCACGTCCCGAAGAACACCGTGACCTCTACAAACAAAGGAAAACTGCCCCAAAGAATTCGGAAACAGAGAGGCTGGACATTCCTAGCACAAAAGAAAAGCACTCGAGGGCGCCTGGGGTCTCAGTGGGTTAAAGCCTCTGCCTTCGCCTTAGGTCCTGATCCCAGAGATCTGGGATCGAGTCCCGCATCGGGCTCTCTGCTCAGCGGGGAGCCTGCTTCCTCCTCTCTCTCTGCCTGCCTCTCTGCCGACTTGTCATCTCTGTCTGTCCAATAAATAAATAAAATCTTTAAAAAAAAGAAAGAAAGAAAGAAAAGCACTCGAGTATAAAACTTCTAAAAACATCATTTACGTCTGCAGAGGAGGAACAAGTTGAACGGGCCTAGACCAGCCGCCAGGCGCAGGCAATGAAAGACGGAGAGAAATGAGAGCGGACCAAGACGCAACACTCCTGTCCTCCAGACACCCGCGAGAACGTGAGATGACAGACCCAGAGACCTGTGGACATTCACGGAGCCGGCGTCACATAACAGACCGCCCGTCCGCACACGGGAGAACTCCGACAGCCGACGACAACGCAGCACCGGAACGACGTCTCTCCATGGACACACACACGGCTCCGAGCCACGAGCAGACGCTCCCCAACCCTATCAGAGCGCCAGGACGCTCCGCGCCAGGGAGACCCCCAAACCCATGGGGAACGGCTGTTGTGTCACGAAACAAAGCCAGACAGCAACAGGTGCCGGGAGAGCGTGGCAACACCGGCCCCTCCCGCCGACGGGGCGCGTGAGGACGGCTGCTGCGGAAGGTTCCTCGGAACATTAAACACGGAGTCGCCGCCGTTGTGCTGTGTCCGTGGCGGTCCCTCAGGTCAGCAACATTAACCAGCGTTCCACACGGGGAGACTGAAAGTACTTTCTTCTTTTTCAAGACTTACTCGTTTATTTGAGGAAAGGGAGAGCGCGGGCGTGCGTGGTGCATGAGCAGGGGAAGGGCAGGGGAGGACAGTGAGCCCTCCCACAGACCGCAGCCGAGCAGAGCCGACGCGGGACCGAGACCCCGACCTGAGCCGAGATCAAGTGGAACACCTAAGCGACTGAGCCAGCTGGGGCCCAGCGGAAAACGTCAGACAGAGGGCGGTCCGGGGCGCTTACGGGAGCCTTACCCCGTTAGCTAAACACCGGACACCCCAGGCGTCCACCAGCACGTAACAAATGACTACGACGTGTGCAGTCCGTCCCCACACGGGAACACGGTCCAGCCTCAGGATGGAAAGGACCTGACCCCTGCCACACACGGAGGGACCCCAAGGACAGGGGGCTCGGGGAGAGGACCCAGACCCAGAAGGACCCGTCCTGCAGGTCCTCACTCCCAGGAGGGCCCCAGAGGAGTCCCGTCCGCACGGAGAGGAGAGGGTGGGAGCCGGGGCTGGGGAGTCCGTGTTAAGGGACACGGGCCTTTTTCTGGGGTCATAAGAATGTTCTAGGATCGATGCTGATAATGCTTGCACAGCTCTGGGACATACCCAAACCCACTGGGCCACACTACACAAGCAACGGGCCACGCGAGTCCAACAGAATAACGCTGTCCCACGTTAGGAGGGACCACTGTTCTCGCTCAAATACCCCCCTGCCTGCCGTGGCCACCCGTGCGCCCGTCTGCTCCAACCACGTGACACACGCACCAAGAACCAGACCCCGGGACCTAGGGGACACACCAACCCCACGCCCCAGCGGCTCCAGGCCCAGGGTGCTGGCCTGCCCTAGGTGTGACATCTCAGGCGGGAGGACCGCCCAGCCCCTTCCCGACCGGCGTCTCGCCATGTAAAGGTGAGCAATCTGGGCCCACCTAGTCGAGCATGGCTGCTCTACGGCACTGCAGACGTCAGCGGACGGGCCACAGACAGGGCCCTGGCACCCACCGACGGTAGCCAGACGCTGCCCCGGGAGAGTGACCTCATCACGAGGGTCTTTCCTTCCAGAAGCTGCGCCCACGGACGCCCTGCGCCCACCCATCCGGCCCCACTCACCTGGCGCTGCCCGGCTCGTCCTCGGAGCCCTGCTCCTCGTCTGAGGTCAGTGGGGAGTAGTGGGCCCCGTTGGTCTGGCTCAAGGGCTTCTCCTTCTTGAGAACGGGCGGCTGGTCGTTGTCCTGGTAAGGGACAGGGGAGCTCTTCAGGCTCTCAGGGGACGAGATGGCCGTGATTTCCAAAGGCTGGTTAATGTTGCTGACCTGAGGGACCACCACAGACACAGCACAAGCCTGTCAGTGGCTCCCGGGCGCCAGCACCCACGGGCTTTGCTCGGGCCCCCGCTGCCCACACCTGCCCTGGACCTCAGGCTGCTGGGCAATGGCAAAGCCAGCCTGCCGCCCTCGGAGGAAGGTGGCCCATGGCCATCCTCCCGGCTGTGCTCCTGGGGCCCTGCCATCCTGCCAGGCTGGTAACGGGAGCCGCCACGTGAGACACCTGCGTGGGCCGGACGAGCTGGCCCGCCCTCCCCACCGTGTCCCTGCCCCCAAGCCGGCCCTGGACTTACCATCGAGTTGAGGTTCAGCGGGGACCCCGAAGACTGTGTGAAGAGGCCGGCGACGGACGGCAGGGCCCGACGCTTGGGCGACACGCTGGAGCTCAGGCTGGGGGTCCCGGCTGCCGCCCGCTTCCTCCTGCCCCGCTTACGGCTGTCTGGCCCATGGCCTTGGCCGCTGTCCCCACGGGCGCCCACAGGCAAAGGGCTGGGTTTGCCAGGAGGTGACTGTTTGGCGCCACCGCCAGCCGAGATGGTAAAGACGATCCTCCTCTTGGCCTCGCCCTCGGGGTCTGAGACGCCAGCCTCGGAGGGAAGGTCCCCTTTGTTGGCCTCGGGCAGCGGGCCCTGGGCAGCGCTGCTGAGCCGCGGGCTGGCGCAGAGCGGATGGGCAGGGGAGGCCGCACCGGAGCCGCGGGACTGCGGGAGCAGGGGCGGGAGCTGCGGGGCGGAGCTACAGGACCCCATGCCGGCGAACAGGCTTCCTGAGCTCGAGACCTCGTCCAAGGCGCCGGGCTCGGCTCCGGGAGCGAGGGGGGCCGGGCTGCCTGCCAGCACCCCGCTGACGGTCCCGGAGCCCGTGTAGAAGCCTGCCAGGAAGAATGGGCTCTGTCAGGGGCGGACGCCGCTGCCTCGGGAGCTGCCGGTCACAAAGCTTTGCGCCCGGGAACCCACCCTCCATGGGGTTCCACCAAGCATGGGAGACAAGCACCCGTGAGCTGGGCATGGCTGGGCTGGGCCAGGCCGGGGGCTCCCGAGCAGGCACTTCTGGATGCGTGAGGACCCCTGGTGCTGGAACCCGACAACTCCAAGTGGGCCTGGGCACCCCCCTCCCCCAGAGGCTCCCTAAGCCGCAAGAAGCCCTACTGAGGTCCCTGTCTCCTGCACAGACCCGGGCCTCCCTACCCCAGAGGAAGGGCTGCTGGACACGAGAGGCGGCCCTGCCCTCCCTGCCTTAACACAGGTGGCGGCAAACTGGCGACCGGCCCCCAGGGCTGGTGTCACTGGCACACCCACCACCCCCAGGGCCGAGTGGCTGGGACAGAACCCCCCCTGCCGCAGAGGCGCCGTGCGCCACCTGGCCCTGTGTGCAGTCTGCGGAGGCCTCTGCCAGCAACCATCAGGGGTCTCTAAAGGGGACTCAGAGCCCAGATGGAGAGCAGGCTGCTCCCCCAGGACATCACCAGCCAGGTGGGGCTCGCGACCAGCCCCGGGTGACCTCCAGGAGGAAAGGGCAGCATGCCTCAGGCCAGAGGCTCCTGATGTGAGCCAAGGTCCAGCCTAACCCCAGGGCACAGGGGCTGATCCGTGGCCAGGAGGAGATGGGCCTGCTCAGAGCCCAGCCTGCCAGATCTGGGGGCATCCCCTCCACCCAGCCTGCCCCGGCTCTCCTCCTTCCAGCAGCAGCAGCAGGGGCTGGGGCGGGCTGGGCCCTGGGGGCAGGGCTGGAGGCAGGACCCAGGTGCAGGAGAAGCCGTCTGACCTGTAGGAGCTGGAGCGAGGCTTTTGCTTCCACCGCCGTGGGCATTAGCGCCCATCTGCTTTTCAAGTGTGGACGAGGACTCTCGGGTCTGCGACACAGGGCTGGGGGTGCTTCTCTGTGGAGAAAAAGTCCACACTGTCAGATGAGCCAGGGCTGGAGACTAAGGGCAGGGAGGGAGTCCCCGACATGAGCCAGAGGATGTGCCAAGAGCGTGAGGCAGGGAGAACGGCAGGAATGTGGGAGCCGGCGCACAGAAGGGCAAGCGACCTGCGCGGGGTTTGAGTTCTGCAGGCAGCCGTCAGAGGGTTCTGACAAGGGGAGGGGCAGGTATCTGTTCCAAAGGACTGTTCTGCTAACAGCAAATGTCAGGCTGGGGACAAGGGGAGCAGGGACAGCAACTGTGATCCAAACTGTGATTCCACTCCTGTGTGGAACGGGACGGAGACACGGAGCCACACAACATCCGTACACAAACGTTCACATCACCGTGACTCGTAACAGCCACAGGTGGGAACAACACGTCTGCCCGCAGGAGAGCAGATAAACACGACACGGTCTATGCACGTGGGGGAGTGTCCCCGGCCACCAGCAGGAGTCAAGCGCCACCACGTGCGGCCCCAGGGACGGCCTCCCGAGCCCATGACGCGCAGGGTTGGAACCAGACACAGAAGGCCACGCAGGGTGTGAGTCCATGCGTGTGACACAATCTGTGGACAGGTGTCAGCTGCACAACTTGGTGAACTAACTAAAGGCCGCTAGAAGGGGCACGTCAGCCGAGCGGACGCAACGCGAATCACGTCCGCACTCACACAGAGCCCAGCCCGCGTCACGCAGGACGGAGCCCCCACGGGGGCCCACGTGTGAGTCAGGACGAGGGGGGTGGGGCTTCATTCTTCTACCGAAATTGGAGTTCAATTCCGTCTCCACCCAGACATACCACCCTCCACAAAAAAATCGGGAGATGAAAATGGAAAACGGTACTGCATTCTGGGGCTGTCTCGGGGGTCGCGGTACGCCCCCCACTCATCAGCAGGCCAGTCAACAGGGAAAAAGCCCGCCGAGACCCCCTCTTCGCCTACACAGCACACCGCGGAGCCCAAGGGCCCGGGCCAGTCACCCGGGGACAACAGCGCCCCCGGCCGGCGCGCACTCACCACCTTCTCGGCGCGGCTGGGCAGCACCACGCTGGCCAGGGGGATGCTGACGGGCAGTTTGCTGGGCTGCACGGTGCTGAGCGGGATGCTGACGGGCAGGCTGGTGATGGCCTCCCCGCTGCTGGCGTAGGCGCGCTCCTTCACACCCTGCACACACACCACCAGCCCGGCCTCGCTCCTGCTGGCCACCAGCGCCACCCGAAGACCATGGGGACGTCCCCACCCCCCCACCCTCGTCCCCAGCACAGGAGGAGGTCCCTTGTCCCGAGACACCCTCCTCCTAAAGTCCCAGGGACCCGCCCCCTTCCTTCCCCACAGACTCTCCAGTCTCCCTCCCGCCTCTACGGACAACAGCCCCCCACGGGGGCTCGGCTGTGGCACCGTGTCCCAGGCTCATCCCAAGCCCCCCGCCTAGAGGGCCTCTCCTAACAGCCGAGCTCGACACCCCCCACGCACCCTCCACGACACGGGTCCTGCGCTCACCTTCTCGCTGCCCCTCTCCCCTGTCATCTGTAAGGCCGCGGGGGACGACGGTCGCGGGTCCTGAGGGCTCAGCTTGATACCGTTGGCGATGCCAGGGCTCTGGTATGGAAGGCCGTTCTCCTTGGCGTGCTCCGCTCTGGAACGAGACACAGCCCTGGTTCCTCCTCTGGGGGTGCCCGCAGCCTCGGGTCTGCATCTAGAGCCTGTGGCCAGGCTCAGCGCACACCCGGGGGGCTCTCCCAGACCGCCGAGTGCCGGCTCACCAGACCCCAGGGTGGCCCCGGCCCCAGAGTGGACTCACCGTGGGTGCAGCTCGCCGGCTGCAGGCTTGCCGCCGGCCGCATGGTCCTGGCTCAGGTGCCGCCTGAGCACCAGCTTGGCCGGGGAGAGCCGGGTGTAGTCGGGCAAGGCCAGGCCCGCCATCTTCTCGAGCCGCGGCCGGCCACCGTGGCTGGGAGTACAGGGCACGACGTCCTGGTCCAGCGGGGAGGCCAGGTACTGGGGCGTGTTCTGCTTGGACGGGGGCCGGCTCAGCGCACCACACACCTCGTAGCCGGCCGCGTGGCCGTTCATGGAGAGCTCCGGGCTGGCGCTGCTCAAGTGCGGCAGCGAGAACTTGGGGCCGTCCAGGTCGAGGTGCAGACGGCCGGGCTCAGCCTCCAGCTCCCGGCCCAGGGCGCCCTTCCCACGCAGGTGTGCGGACAGGCCGTCGTCGGGCGGCACGCACGACTTCAGCTGCAGGAGCTCCTGCCGCCGCTGGCTCTTCTCCAGCTCCACGATGCTGATCTGCCGGGCGGGGAGAGGCTCAGGCCTGCGGCTCGGCCCAGGGCCTGAGGCCCGGCCGGACGCACCACACCCGGCCCCCCAGCCAACGCAGACGGACGCAGCCCCGGAGCGCCTGTGAGGACGCAGACCGGCTTTGGGGGTGATGCGGAGGCCAACTGCCCGGCACAGGGCAGGAAGCTCCGGGGCCACCGGACAGAACACCTGGTGTCCAGGGAGTTCCGCGGATGTACGCTTGGGGGACGAGAACGGGGAGCTGTGACCCTGTCTGTGCTGAAGGACCCCACGTATAAACCGGCCGCGAGAAACTGTGGCTCTGGGCTTCCCTCCCCCCGCGCGGGGCACCGGGGATTTTCTCTGGTTTCTCTGCTTCGTGGTTCACCCTCACGAACGTGCCATCACTCCACAGAGGGGTCAGCAGCCTAACGGCCACTCACGCACAAGAGCGCAGCAGAGAGGCCTGTCTGGGCCAACGGGGTCGGCAAACCTCTGTGCCGGGCTCCCCTGAGTCACGGCCCTTCAGAGGGCGGGTGGCCTGGACCCCGGGACCTCACACCACTCACAGACCCACTTTGGGGAGCAGGTCTTTAAGAAACATCCTTAACCGGAGTCTTCTGTGCGGAACAATTCATTGCGACGTCGTTTTGTAACAAAACAACACTTGGAAGACCCCGAGGGCTGGTGACCAGGAGAGCCTCCCGTGAACGGTGAAGCCACGCTGGGGAGACGCCAGCCCAAGGGGGGCCACAGCCTTGCAAAAAAGGTGCCGCCGATGCCCACGCTGCACACCACGCTATGGTCCTGTGGTCATCGGAAGGCTACACACCCAGCCAGCCAACTCGGAAACCAGGACCGGAGACAGACCGCCCATTTCTCCTTCCCTCCTGCCCTGCTTCCCGCCGGACCCTGATACACAAGCCACCCTTCTCGGCAGAGGGGCCAGCTCCTGAGATCTCCTGCACAAACACCAGCCTCCTCACGGCGGCTTCACGGGTGACTCACTAAGGGGCTCTGGCGAGATGCTGGGTTTCCGAGGAGCCTGAGACGCCTTGGAGCAAGCAGGACCCCTCGGCTGCCAAGCCCTCTGCTCCCCTTCGAGGGCCAGACACATCCAGACACTCCAGGCTGCTTCCCAATACCACGACAGACGGCCTGGCCCGGGAGCAGGACAGCCCAGCAGAGGCGGCCGGCAGCACCGCCCCGGGAGTGCAGGGCCCTCCGCGGCGCTCGCCCCCACCTGTAGCTCCAGACAGTGCCTCTGCTTCTCGGAGATCTGGGTCCTCAGGGCCTGCTTCTCCTTCAGCAGGTTCTCCAGGGACAGCGTGGACCAGTCCAGCTTCAGCTCCTCACACCGAGCCTTGAGCTGTGGGGATGAGGAGGCCACAGTTGTGAGTCCCGGCCGGGCAGACCCTTCTGCGGAGCACGCACCGCTGTTGGGGGGGGCACCTGTCCGCCCGGCAGAGGGCAGAGCCTGGGCTCTGAAAGGAGACCCAGCCGATGTCTGGGCAGGTGTCTCTGAACACCTGTGTATCCGGCAAGGGAACCTGCTAAAAGAAGGCCGGCTGGGAGGCAGCCCAGAGTAGAAACTGGGCCTCCCCGGTCAGCACGGAGCAAGGCAAGGGTGCCCCCAGGATGGGACAGGAAGGCTCCATCAGAAGTGATGCTCCCACACGCCCAGCAAGCGTGCCCTAGTCTCCAGGGCAGTGAGGTCCCAGGAGATGTGCCCCCGGCCCTAGGGCTCGTCAAAGAGACCAGCATGGGGCTGCAGGAGTGCCAGAAGGATATCAAAGTCTGAGCACCTGGAGAGCTTCATCGAGTGAAAGCGTATGAGCCTTTGGAAGGGCCGTGGGCCCTGCGAGCTCCGGGGGCTCCGAGAGCCCAGGAAAGGAGGGCACTGGAGATGCAGGCGGGCCGGTGGCCGGGGTCCTGAAGCGGCCCGTGCAGACTAGGGGGTTATGGCAAACTGGTCCTGGAGAAGGATGCCTGGACCCTCTCTGTCCCGGTGCCCCGGCCCGCCGCCCCCGCCGCCCCCGCGCCGCGCCGCGCCCCCACCAGCCGCAGGCTCTGCGTCCTCAGCTCCCCGTTGTCCTTCTGCAGCTGCTCCGTCTGCTCCCGCAGCTGCTGGTTGTGGGCCGAGATCTCCTTCTGCGCCTGGATCAGGTCGTTGTAGGTCAGCGCCTTCACTCCCAGCTGCGGACACATGACAGCAGAGGTGGGCTCTCCGGCCGGAGTGTGCAGCGGCAGGCTGAGGGCAGGGCACGGGGCTGGGGGCCGTCTGGGGGGCAGGAAGGGGCGGGCTGGGCTGGTGGCCGATGGCGGTCGCAGAGAGGACCTATGGTGGCCCAGAGAAGGGACAAGGACGACCCCAGGGCATGAGCCCGCAGCAGCAGGGCTCCACGCCCTCTGTCAGCAGACGCGGGAAGTCCAAACACCGGGAAGGAACCCCCTGCACCCACATCCCGCCCCAGGGGGCCCAGCGGCGGGCATAGTCCCAGCAGCCCACCTCGTCCAGCTTCTGCTGGAAGAGCCTCTTGATCTCCTCCTTCTGGGCCTGGCAGTGGCCAAATAGCTGCTGCGCGGCGCCCAGCAAGCGGGCGTTCTTCTCCTGGGGGACGCAGCAAGGTGACGGCAAGGCCCTGTCCCCGCCACGTCCCCTCCCACAACGGGCCAGACGTGCCCCAACCCAGAAGGCTGATGACCCTCAGCAGAGACCCCCACGGCCTCTCTGGAACCAGCAGGGACAGTGCACGGGCCCTTGAAGGGACCGCCGCTTCTCCTAGGGCCAAGGCACCTTCTGGGGGCCAGCAGGTAAGGGGCACAGGGCAGGGCTCACCTTCTCCTGGTCCAGCAGCTGCTGCAGGCTAGCCTTATACTGGGCGGTCTTGGTGTAGGCCAAGAACTGCAAGTACTGAATCTTGAAGGACTCTGCAAGGGTCAAGTATGCAGCTTAGCACACACACGAGCCCCCGCGTCCGGCAGCGGGGAGGAGGGCCGCCCTTCAGAAAGCCATCGCGGCGGCTGCCGCCCCCAGTGTCTCACCGCCCACCATCACGCCGGGGCCTTCGGTCCCCACCTGGGCGCCCCTCACAGCTCCTGCCTGTGCCGCCCCATGTCTTTTGCCCTCCGACACCACGTGGGTGCCCGTTTGCTTAGGGCAGCGCAGGTTACTGATGTTGAACTGAGAAAACCGGCAGCTCCCAAAAGGTGTAAAAGGGTTTCTTTCACCCGCTTTTCAGAGAGAAGCAGCTGCTTGGTCTCTCCCAGCAGCGGGAGTCTGCGCCTCGGCTCCGCGACACTGGGCACCAAGCTCACCCGACACAGCCCTCCCCACCCAACGCGGCCGACATGGGGTGGGGCTGGGTGGTTCTCTGGGGGCGTCCCACGTGCTAGGGAGATCACGCCAGCCCTGAGCCCGTATGACTCTGGTCTGGGGCCGGCAGCCCTCCCCCGACCCCCGCAGGCCCGAGGGGTCCGTGGGCAGCTCACCTAGCAGCTTCTGCAGTGCGGGCGGGGTGGGAGCCAGCAGCAGCTGGTCGGGGGGGTGCCGCTGCACGCTGGGAGGTAGCTGGTAAAACGGGCTATGAGGTGACTTGTACGCGTCTGTAGGACACAGTGAGGCCACGTGTCAGCGGCAGGCCGGTGCGCCTGGGGCCTTCCACCGGTCTGCTCCAGGGAACCGGCCAGCTTGCCCACACCGAGACTGAACGGGGGACCAGACACCGCGTCGCAGCGCTTTGAGAAGTGGAGCCAAAGCCCCGTGGGATCCAAGAGGTCCCTGTGAGCCATGTCCCCTGTGTGCGGTCTGTCATCGGAGCCCAGGATGGGAAGCCAGGGGAGCCCAGAGCCCGGGGCTAGGATGATGGGGAGGCCCCACCGGGGTGCGTTCTCAGGGAGCCCACCCCAGGGCACACGGCCATGAGGATGCCGTGACCCTAGCAGGGTCCGGAAAGCCGGCACCAGCCACACGGCACACGACGCCGTCACGGAGGCCTCTGCCCCTCTCACCGCCTCAGCGGACCGGAGAGGGACCCCACTCGCCGCACCAAGGCAGAGAGCCAAGGGGGCGCCGGCACTGGCCGACAGCATGCCCCAGGGGTCCGCCCACAGCTGGCTCACCCTGCGGCGAGGGCGCTGCCGTCTGCGGCGTGGCCTGGGCGTGCAGGAGGTCCAGTGCGGTTTGGCTCTTCTTGGGCTTACGCTCGGGGTTCGCAGTGCTCATCTTCTTGGGGCGCCCGCGCTTCCGGCCGGCCATCTTCCGCCCCTTCTTGTTGAGCTTCTTTTTCCGGGCCTTGGAGGGGGACGGCTTTTTGATGGTGGTTGCCCCAGCTTTTTCTTCCTCGGCCCCCGAATCCTGGCAGATGGGGGCAGGGCCGTCAGGGGAGCACTGGCGGGCCCATCGGGCCCCGTGAGCCCTCCCTCCGCGGGCGCGGGGCGCACACTCACCGTCGGGGCGTCCGCAGGCGCGGCAGCCTTGCTCTCAGGCCCCTTGGTGGGAGTGGTTGTGGCGCTCTTGCTTTCCCGCTGTTGCCGCCGCCGAGCTGCCTCTTGCTCCTCCTGGAAGGCAAGTGTGGCTGCGTCTGCAGCGGGGCCGGCTCGGGGCGGCCGCCAGCCCAAGCGCTGCCCGCCTCCACACACCCAAGGACAGAGGCGCCCGACGGCATGCGCGGGCACGCGCCCCCCAGGGCTCCGTCAGAAAGCAGGTGGCCTTCCAACTGTGCCCCCTCCGAGGCCGGGGGCTCTCCTGTTTGGATACTTATCCGAGTCCCCAGATAGAAAAACTCGTGCCCAGACAGCACTGACTCTGGAGGCAGATGAACAGCGGCCACAAGGGCACGGGAGGGACGTGGGCACAAGGATCCTGGCTCCCCTCCGACGGCAGCTCGGAACGGTCCGGCACGGAGATCCGCCCCCGCCCTGACGGCCCCTCCCAGCCAGCACACCCCCACCAGCGGCGCACACACAACAGGAAGGGGAACAGAAAACATACACTTACCCTGAGTTTTGGATTTTTCAGACTAGAAAAATAGTTTTCAAGCTGAAAACACAAAAAGAGAAGACAAGGCAAAGTCTCATGAGAAGCCAGTCCCAAGCCCCGGGGTGAGCGCGACAGCCTGGGCAGACCCCGCACCTGGCAGAGCGCGGCGGGGCACCTCCCGGGTGGGCGGCTAGTAGGGCACCTGCTGGGCTCAGGGCTCCCCCCGTGTGGGCCTTGCAGGCCCCGTACCGCCGTCCCACAGGGGCAGCCACACGACAGGCCTGGCAGGGCACCGGGGGCCTCGGGCTCCAAGGCAGAGCCGCTGTTCCACGAGGCCTCGTGGACAAGGTCTGGCCCCCACGAGGGCTGAGGACAAAGGTGAGACAGACCAGGGTCTCCAGCCTCCCGACCCACTTCCACCCGTACTGAGGGCCGGCTGGCCAGGCCCCCGACCCCGGCCCCACGGGGCACTCACTATGGTGCGGTCGATGGTGTGCAGATAGTAGGAGACCGGCTTCCCCGTCCAGGACACTGAGCCCTTCAGGGGCGAGAGCTCTACGACCCGCATGATGGTGCCGATGTCTGCGCACAAGGGGTGACAGTTAGGGCCCCTCCTGCGCCTGGGGTGAGCGGGTGGGCCCTCGGTGCATCTCCCTCTGGTCCGGAGTGACCCCGGTGAGGCAGGAAGGGGCAGAGCCTTTCCCAAGCGCCCACCAGGGGCAGCTGGCTGCCAGCACGCGGCGAGCGAGGGAGGCTGCAGGGCCACGCTGGGGGCTTGTCCGAGGAGAAGACAAGCGTGGGCAGGCGCCGTCGGAGGCACTTGCAGGTGACTGCGAACAGTGTGGGCCAGGAGCTCCCGCCAGGCCCCCAGGAGGCCCAAGACCCCGAGGCCTGTGCAGCCCGACCCAGGAGCTTTCTGCCACCGGTCCGTCCTGAGCAGGGACAGGGCAGCCACTGCCTGCTCAGGCCAGTCACAACAGGAACTCAAAGGGCTTTGCACACCTGCCCCCTGAGTTCCCCACAGAGCCACTCTCCCCGCCAGGGACACAGGGCCGTGTCGGGGAATGCCTAAGGCCGTCAGGACTGGGGGGCTCGTGGCACCGAGGGGGTGTGGCCGGGGCAGCTGCTGACGCCCCCGTCCCCCCAGGACTGGACGCCCACACCGACACAGATGCTTAAAGCCACATATATTGACTCAGCAATGCAAGCTTCTTACCGCTCAAGTTTCTGCTGTTTATTCTAAAGTTCAGAGGTGCGAAGGGCTTCGAGGACACGATTCTGCCACCTGCAACACAAGACTAGTCACCACGGCTCGTGGGGTGGCCGCAGGGCACAGCCGCAGCAAGGGCGGGGACAGCAGCACCCCCGAGTCCTGTCCGCGCTCTACAAGTTGAAGCAAAGGCAGGAGGCGCCTTCCCCGTGGAAGTCTGTCCCACGAGCGGATCGTGTGGACGACAGTGCTCTGGGCACAGCGGACACCAGCTGCTAGGACATGCGCCCCTCCGCGGGCTCCGTCCCTGCGCACATGAGTTCAGTCACAGCCGAGGCTGAGTGGCCAAGGCAAACCCTGAACTCCCACCACCGGGCCGCCCGGCGAGGGGGCAGGCAGCCCGCAGTGGCTCCGCGTGCTGAGTTCGACGGAGAGAGAGACACGCAGAGGAACCCACAGGCACACGCACGCTCTCGGAAGCTTCTGGGTGTGAGGGAGAAAGAGCCAAATGGAAAAGTCAAAGCAAACACTAATGTCACACTGAAGTTGGAAGAGTACGTCCGAGCCCATTTCCACGCGGGCACACAGTCACGTGTGCCCGCCGCAGCACGTCCCGCACCAGGACCACCGGCCACCCAGCCCACGTCCTGAGAACCAAGCCCGGTGGGAGCAGGCCACGACAAACCCAGCGCTGGGCCAGGCGCAAGGCCGGGGCAGCCAGGGTCAGAGACCGCGGGGCCCTATCAAAGGTCTCAGCAGACGGAGGCTGAACAGCCCCGCGGGGTGCCTGGAACCCGGAGGGCCTCTGAAGAGCGCAGTACCGAGTGAACTGCATCCCGGGCCCCCGGGGGGCTCCCGCGAGGAACACAGCACCCTGCGCGGCCCACACGGCAAGGGAGCTGGGCGGGGCCCGAGGGTGTGTCGCTCCAGGATCACGGGTCAGGTGCCTGGGGACCGCAGGGCTCCGCGGGCTGTCTGGGCCCCATCAGATCCCCCAAGCCCACCCACAGGACACCACAAGGGAGGAACGAGAGCCGCGACACCCCATGAGACAACAAGCCCGGACGTCCGGCGGGGGTCGTCAACAAACGCAGAGGAGCTCTGCTCCCACGAAAGCCCATCTGGCCCCTTGCCCAGGACGAAACTGCCAGAGGGAGGCTCCTGGGCAGACAGCAGGACAGTGACAGGTGGAGGGGCCTCCGCTCTCTCCTGGGGGAGGCGCACAGCCCCTAAAAAATGACGGGGAGCATCCAGGCCTCGCGCACACGCTCCCCGCACACAGGCCACGCAGCTGGCAGGGCTGAGGGCAGCAGACGGCGGCCTGCGCAGGTGCGGGTCGGCCCTCCACTTCCCCGAAACGTCTCGTAATGGGACGTGTGGGGACCCATCCCATCCCTCTCCCATAGGAACGGGAATGTGCAGGGCGCTTGGCCCTCCTCAGAACTAGAGCCCGAAGCAGCTGGGAGGGGCAGGGAAGGCGGCATGTGCAGGGTCTCCTGAGTTGGGAGCGCCCAGGTCACATTCAGGCCACCTCGGAATCTGGAAAACCAGCAGCGGCTTCAGCAGCTGTGTTACAAGCTACAAGGATCAGCCAAGGATGAGGACACGTCCTGAGGCTTCCCGTCCAGACCCGGGAAGGGTAGTGCTGCCCACAGGGCCCAGGCGAGGGACGCCCACACTGAGGCCACAGCCCACAGCCCACTCCTCCCACAGGGCAGCCACACTGGGGGCCGAGGAGCCCAGTCGTGTTCATGCCAGGAGGGCCTTGAGAAGGATGGGCACCTGAGGCCAGAGCTCTAACGAGGACAGTAGCACCCACTGCTACGACCCAGGGCCTGGCCGCCCTAAACCCGGGCACGTGTGAGGAGGGGAGCCCGTGGGCTCTGGGCCGTTGGCTGGAGGACTCGGCCCGCAAGCAGTGGGCTCCTCTTGATCCTGAAACACAGTGGGCCACGACCAAGGGCTTTGGATTCAGTGTGTCCCCAAGCTCAGCTAGACAGAGGCCCCACACTGTTCCAAGACTGTCTCCGCATGGGGAGAAAATGAAAAAACAGCCAGAACCTTGACTCTCGGCTCAGTGAGGACACATGCCAGAGGCATAGCTGACAACCGGGTGACAAGGCCCTCATCCACGGGAGAGTGACGGGAGGCCCCAATGTGGCCCAGCCCGTGTGCCCCAGACAGCGCCCAGGGTGGCCCACACCCAGAGGAAGCTGCTGGTGTTTGTCTTTCCTCCAGGAGCTCAGACACGGAGCACATGAACAGTGCCTGCACTGACCGGGCCTCAATCGGTGCTCACGTGACGCTGTCTCCCTCCCACCTCCTCAGAAGCTTCTAGACTGGATGGTCTTCTCTGCCTGACATTCCAAGTACACAGAGGCTCCCGGCACAGCACAGGGAAAGGTGACACCTGACCTGCGCTGCCTAAGCCAGAGCTGGAGGGAGCTCCTCCCGTGGCCAGCGTCGGCAGGGCAGCTGCGGGCGCGGGGCCCACGTACCCCTGGCGCAGAGGGCTTGTCGGTGCGCCACCCTCAGGTGCACCCCGGGCCGTGGGAGGAGCCAGGGAGCAGAGGGCTCCCCCGGAGGGAATCCAGCCGGGAGGCTGCCCCCCAGCACGATGGCCTCCGGTCTCTGCTTGCCAAGATTCAGAAAAATTTCCCCTAGAAGGTTCGGGCCAGATAGAGTAGAGGACCTCACACCACACGTGCACCCACACAATTCCCAATCTGGAAGCCTCCACGAGCACAAAGAAAATGCAGCCCTGCGGTGCCTGGGGGCTCAGTGGTTGGGCGTCTGCCTTCGGCTCAGGCCATGATCTCGGGGTCTTGGGATCAAGCCCTACATTGGGCTCCCTGCTCGGCAGGAAGCCTGCTTCTCCCTCCCTCTCTGCTCTGCTTGTGTGCTCTCTCTCGCTAGCTCTTTCTGTCAAATAAATAAAAAGTCCTGAAATTCTTTAAAATAAAGAAAACGCAACCCCACCTACACGCCAACCAACTCGAGCTAGAGCACAGGCCGTCGAGACCGAGGCACGCACGGCAAGGGGCCCTTCCCCCTCCCCACCCGGGACGGGAAGGCAGACGAGGGCAACCGGGGCCCAAACACAGGGAAAACCCAGAGAGCTGAAGAGGCCTGTCGGGACGAGCCCCGTGGCCTCACTGCCCCCGGGTTGGGGTCACAGGTCGAGCCCGAACTTCAGACCCTCAGTGAGTAACCCTGTAGCATGAGCCCGCACCGAGAAGTCACTTGTTGCCTCCAGGACACGTGAGCGCGGCCGCACAGTGTGTAGCCGCTGGCAAGCCGGGCCCCCTCCCCAAGGCCCCCGGGCCCACGGGCTCCATCCGCCCGGGGGAGGCCCGGTCGGCCCCACCATGTCTGCCGGGCCCAGAGGCACCGGCCGCGGAGCCCGCACGTGGGGGCGGTCAGCACGGACCCGGCCGTGCCCGCGGTCCCAGCCAGCTCCACAGACGGACGGAGCGGGCCCCGGGCGCCGCCAGCACACAGGGACCGCGACAGGGCAGG
The DNA here is from genome assembly GCF_020171115.1 of Neogale vison. Classification (NCBI taxonomy): domain Eukaryota; kingdom Metazoa; phylum Chordata; class Mammalia; order Carnivora; family Mustelidae; genus Neogale; species Neogale vison. The sequence goes on from NC_058096.1 coordinate 223,160,522, forward strand.
GTTGCGGGGAGAGTGCGTTACCTTCCTTCATGTTGGCAAACCGCTCCTTCAGCTGGTGATCCACCTCAGGACCAAAGGCAAAGTTATTCACAAATATAACACTGCAAAACAATGTTCCAGTTGAGTGAGGCCGAGGCTCCGGCGCGCCGCCTACCGCCTCCACCGCCTCCACCGCCGGCTCCCCCAGCCCGGGACGGGACCCGCGGCCCGCAGGGCGCAGAGGATGAGCATGCTGGCCGGTGGGGGGGCGGTCCCTGCCGGCCCCCGGGACGCCCCCGGGGTGGGAATGCGGACTGCACACGCGTCACCTGGGGACGGAGACGTGAGGACACCCGGGCAGGCGGGCACACGGACAGCATCCGGAGGCATTTGGAAGGAGGTGCCCGAGGACCGGCGGGACCAGAGGCAGAGTCCTCCTCCGCCTGCCCGCATGCTCTGGCACCGGACCACCGGGCCCTGGTCCGAACACGCCAGCCGGGGCGGCCGGGGATGCTGCCGCCTCACACTGCATGTGCAGAGACGCACCCCTGCCCGCCGCCTGGCCCAGCTCGTGCCCGCTCCAGGCCCTCTCTGAACGGCCACGAGCCGCCGAGCGCCGGCTCACGTCCAGCCCCGCAGGTGAAGCAGCTCCCGACTCAGCTGCGCCGGGCGGCTCTCCTCCCCCACGGAAGTGCCTCCAGACAGAATCTAAGCCGGGGCAGACGGACGTTTAGTTCCGCTCTTGGAAGGGACAGAAGACACACTGGGCTGATTCCAGCCGTCCCCTCGCTGCTTGTTTGGAGTCTCGACAGATTAAAATCAAGATGCCTGGGAGCAGTCAGAGCAACCAGGTACCAGAACAGTCGCGGAAGACCCAAGAACAGACACCGGGTGCCAACGGGCAGAGCGGCAGGGAAGAAACCGTACAGACGCGGAGCAAGCCCAGTGCGCTCTCCCTGAGCCCCGCGCAGAAAAGACAAGGACGAGAGCCGTTAGGCTGGGGCCCAGGCGTCCTTGGGAGCCGCGGGACAGAGCCCTGACAAGACAGCCAGGGAGAACAAGCTCTCACGGGGCGCGCGTCTGGTCTGTCCTAGTCCCTAATTGGGGATGGAGCCTGGGAAGGCAGGACGTGAGCCAGCAAAGACCCTGGCGACAGCTCTGAGGGAAGAAGGGTGCCCTGAAGGCAGTCACTCCCTCCCATCCCCTGCACAAGAAGTCAGAAGCAGGGACGCATGTCCCCAACAAGAAAGGGGCAGGGAGGGGAGGGGATACCCCTGCCAGGAAGCAGAGCACGTGGGGGGACCTCAAGGGGCCACTCTCCCATCACTGAGGCCTGTTCCCATTCTGCCTGCAGTACGAGGGGCCGACAAGGCCCGGGGGACAGCGCCCTCCCCGTGACCACAACAGGGGACACCTCGGCCCAGACGCTGCTGGCCGGCGCCCAGCACTGGAGAGCCCCCAGGCCCCCATAGATGGGGGTGCCCACGGAGTCAGCATAAGTCTCTCAGGAAGAGGGGAAGACCCGGCCAGGAGGGGAGAGCAGAGCAGACCCCTCCGATGAGAACTTCTCACGGGGCAGCCACAAAGGGAGGCCTCCTGGAAAGAGCGGCACCCAGCTTCTACCAGCCCCCAGGACTCAGACAGGGGGGGGGGGGACTCTGGGGCAACAGGCAGTATGTGCCTGAAGGAAAGACACGGAGAGGCCAGACGGCAGAGTCTCCCAACACAGTGGGCCACCATCAGCAAGGCTGCCTCGTCCCCAGGAAGATGGCTCTGGGTGTGCAATGCCCCTTGGGTCCTGGGCTCCCAGCAGGCTCCAGCTGACTTCCGCGCCCCAGCCCGAGGCCCGGGGCAGGGCTAGAGGGAGTGTACGGGCAAAACCACAGCAGCCCAGCCGTGGGGGACAGGACGCCGTTTCGCAGCGGGTGCAGAGAAGCCCGGCCCTGCGCCCAGCTCAGGGAGGTGTGGACACAGCAAGAGTCCGCGCGCTGAGCACAGGGCCGAGATGGTAGGGAAGGGCCCTTCCTGACGGGCAGCCCAGGGACTGGCACGTGCAGCCCTTGAGCCACACCTGGCCCTGCCCTGGGGTCCTGGGTCCAGCCCCCAGACCACCTGCTCGGCTGCAGGCAGGGGCAGGGAGAGAAGGAGCTCCGCCAGCCATGCACCCTCCCCAGGGGGCACTCGCCCGGCCGGGCCCTACCTTGTGTTGGCAATCCGCTCTCTCCACTCTTCTGAGAGGAAGTCGCCTCTTTCCAGCTGAAAGGAAGAGAACAGGGGAGAGGCTGACTCGGGAGGCCTCGGCCGGCTTCGCGCCCCGCCCGCCGCGCACAGAACAGGAGATGAGCGCAGTCACTGATGAGGAGGATCTGGGGCCAGGGCAGCGGCGGCTCAGGGAGGGTCCAGCCCCAGCAGAGGACGCACCATGGAGCCACACAGAGCCAGCTGGGGACGCAGCCACACGGGGTTCCCAGCGTGCCGGCAGCTCTGGACAGGAGTGGGCTGGCCGGCCGGGGCTACCACAGGGAACAGGAGGCACCTATGCACCGAGCGACACCAGGGCAGAGCTCTCTGCATGGCGTGGCCCAGCACACTAACACGGGGCCTCCAGGAGCCTGCGGACCGAGGTGCCCCAAGCTGGGGCATTCAGCAAACCTACATGCCTGGTGTTATCGTTCTTCAAAACACGACCGCACTGCACCTCCGCGTACGCCCAGAAGCCAGACCGTGTGTCCCTGCAAAGCCTGCACCTGCCCGGTCGCGGCGGCCGGATTCAGAAGAGCAGACGACAGAGACGCCCATCAGCGCATCCCCCACGCGCAGGAGCAACCACCGGCCGCAGACAGGAGCTAGAAGCCCACGCACGGCCCCAGAGATGGACCCCAAGCCCATAAAGCACAGGCAGGGAACCAGACACAGAAGGCCACACGGGGTGTGAGTCCACACGTGTGACACGTCCAGACCAGGCTTCTCCATGGATGGGAACGGGAGCTCGTGGGGGCTGGGGCCCAGGGGAGGGTGGGGCCGATGACTGGCCTCACCTGCACCCTTATGCGTGCCGCAAGGTGACCCGGAACCCCCACTTCCCTCACGAAGACAGCAGGAGTCCCACAGGGCACTCGGCCTGCTGTCGCTCAGAAACGGACAGAAGACCCTGAGCAGAGACGACCCAGTCTCCAGTGAGCGCCGCTGATCCAGGGCAGAGGCCGGTCCACCCAAGCATGCTCGGGCATTGTGGGGGGCTGCCCACACCCCAGCTGTCCCAACTCTGAATCCTCTCCCGCCTGTGGAACTTCCTAAATCTGCCACACTCCTGAGAACAGTCCTGCCAGGCCCCGGGAGTGACTCGAGTCTGCAGCGCACGTGAGAGAGAGCTCGCACGGACAGCCGGAGCCCGCCCTCCCCACCGGCCGCTCGCGGGTCTGGCCCTCCGCGACGTCTGGAACTGGACTGCGGGCTCCGGCCAGCCTCGCTGCTGGGGTCTCTGGTCCCTGAACTGTCCGTGCGGACGCGAGGCTCAGGCTGAGCACCAGTTCCCCGCCCCGAGTCGGCAGATGGGCCCGCGAGACCGACCCCGCGGAGAACCCGGCGCTGGGTCTCTGCCAGCCCCCGGAGACCACAGCACACACGCACGGTGCTGTCTCGTTTGGGGGTAACTAAGCGTGTCCTGTGGGACACCCCGGGAGAGGGCTCTGGAAGCTCCTGCCTGGTGGTCCCCACCCCCAACCGTGAGCTCATTTTGCTTTCTGTCCTCTGTCCTCTGTCCAAACCATGGCCCTGGGGACAACCGCCTGCTGGGCCCTGGGGTCCTCCCGGTACATCCCTGCACCTGGGCCTGGGACAGACACAGATGCCTTCAGGCACTTCTCCAGGCAGCCTCCCTCTCCTTGGCGGCTCCCTGTCCAGGCCACGCAGCTCAGGCCGGAGCAGCACTGCTGGGTTGAGGCCAGAGAATGGCCGCTGGCTCGGGCTCTGGTCACCCGGCCCTACCGTGGCTCTGCTCTGGGCAGAGGCAGGCTGTGAGCCTCAGAAGAAGGGCGCCGGCTGCAGTGGCTGTGCCGTTGGGAAGGTGTGTGTGGCCTTCCTGTGCCCCTGCCCTGGGACCCCGTGAATGGCCCCAGGGTCAGGCAGACCTCCACGTGTGACGGAATGGGAAGACACAGAGAAGGTCCTGGGCACGCACTGGCGCAGAGGGTGTCGGAGCCCATGACCACCCCTGGTGTAGACCCCAGGCCGGCAGGCAGGTGCCTGGGCCCCTCAGCCCCACAGCTCGCCCCAGACATGCTCCTGGAGGCCGTGCACATCCCCGCACCAAGCACACGTGCGCTCGTCGCGGGAAAAGTGTACAGCGTCTGAGCATGAAGAGACCGAGGTCTGCCCCAGCCAGAGTCGGGGGGCAACGGGCAGGCCCCGGCATTCAGCGCACCCACCCAGCAGTAGCCCCAAGTCCACAGATGCAGCATGGCTCGGCCGAACCACCAGGCCCTGTCTCCTGGCAGCACCAGCCTGCCGGTGATCCAACCCAGCCCAAGACCAAAGGGGAGGTGGGCCAGCACGTCTGAGATGCAGGGGGCCCTAGCGGACATGGCCCAGCCACCCCAAGGGTCACACGTGCACCATCGTGACATCGACAAAGCTGGAGGGGTGGCAGGTGCCCAGGGGGAGTCCCCGTGCACGTCCTGGAGAGAGAGGCCCGAGTGCAGGAAGCACCTCTGCACAGGCCGGTCTGCGGACACCCTCCCTGCCGTGGCACCTCCACGAGGCCACAGCGGCCCCAGGTGACACACTCTCGATGCCTGCAACCTGCTGCGGGCCAAGCCCACTGCCAGGTGCCCACAGCGTACGGGGCTCATTGTGAACAGCCCGACTACTGTGTTAAGGGGCCTCTGGGGGCCTGGACGTCCGCCTGGGCAGGGTGCTGGACAGAGCGTCTCCCAGGTGGAGGGGGCACCCTTCACCCCGCAGGCAGAAGCCAAGGGAAGGAGGGCACGGGGGCTCTGACGGGAGGAGGCACGTGGTGGCAGGGAGGGCGGCAGGGAGGGCCTGGCGCCCGGCACCATGGGGCTGCAGGACAGGGAGGCGGGGCTGAGGCTGGTAGGTGGAGCCTCGGGGGGACCTCTGCGGAGGCGGGAGGGGACAGAGGAGGCGGTGGCCACACGGGAAGCCTTGGCCGCAGAAGCAGGCTGTGGGGCTTGGAGAAGCCATGGAGCTATTTTTAGACCCCGTTGGCTGCCGTCTCTTGGGTTCTTGATCAACAGAGCAGGACTGTCCGTCCGCCAACGGGACGCCTGGTCAAAGCCACAGAACGTGGCTGGGAAGGCCTCCCAGACCCGGGACACGAGTGTCCGCCAAACGTGGGCGCAGGGCCGGCGCTGCAGGACGCCCTCTGGAAAGAGACAACACACAGCAGAGGCTCGGCCAGCTTCCTCCACACACCCACGGCCAAAGTCGTGCCCGCGTGTCCTCTGAGCTGAATTCCTCTTGCAGCCACCCCGCAGGGGCCGCGGCAGGGCCAGCGAACGCTCTGCCCCACGCCGGACCGAGGAATGAGGGGGCCCCTCCTGTCCGCCCGCGTGCCAACCACTGACCCTGTACCGAGCCAAGAGAGGGAAGGAGGCGGCGGGAGGAGAAGCAGCCGGCAGCGGGCAGCCGGCAGCGGCCCAGCCTGGCCCCGCCCTGGCCCCCGCCCCCAGGAGCCGCCCGAGGCTGCGAGCGGGCCGCGCTGACCGCACTGGGGGCCGCTCCTCAGGATGCGGCGCCCTCACCAGGAACGAGAAGCCCTTGAAGACGCAAAATCCCACGTCTCGGGAAGTCCGCCCAGGGCTGCGGTCTGCAGAGACGCAGGAAGAAGCTCCTGCAAATGGAAGCCCACTGGACTTCTGCAGGCTCGGCCCAAATGGCTGACCCCGGGAGCCGCAGGTGCGGGGCACAGAGTTCCAGAAGAAACGGCACCAGGACGCAGGGAAGCGAAGCCGGGCCCCACCATGCCTGCGCACGTCCTGGCCCCGGAAACGCAGAACAGAAGCAGAGGGCGCGCCTCCACCCCCACAGGGCCAGCACCCCGCACCCGAGAATGTCACAGGGAAGGAGAGCTCCCGGCCGGGACCCCTGGGGGACGCCGACGCAAGCACTCCCCACAACGCAGGTGTGGAGCGGAAATCCCGCACCTTGTGAAAACCACCCATGCCACGACCGGGCAGGACCCCCAGCCACGGAGGACCCCTGCGCTCGCCACACCGGCAGGGATGCGCCAACACACTCGGGAAAGGCATTTAACAGACGCCAACGCCATGCACGGTGAGGATCCCCAGCTCAGCAGAACGAAGGGAAACGTGTCTGCTCGGTCCGGAACGCCCACGAAACACCTGCCACACGTCCCCTCCGTGATGGGAAAGTCACCGCTTTCCAGGAAGCTCGGGAACAGGCCATGGTGGCCCTCGCTAGCGTCCTGGCCATACCAATGTTACAGCGGCTTGTGCAACAGACAGGAGAAATAACACACACGCAGACCGGGAAGGAGACGTGACACCACCTCTGTTCGCAGATGACGGATCGTCTACGCAGAAAATCTGAATGAATTCAGAAAAGCACACGTGGAGCTGATAAGCCACGACAACACCACTCTGAGGCAGGGGCGGCGTCGTATGTGAACACACGGCAGAAGCCAACTGCCTTCCTACAAACCAGCAACTGACGCGCGGATTTGAAGTTAAAGCCGGTGTTGTTCATACACGCACCAAGACAGACAGACAAACAGACTTCTAGGTAACGCTAACAAAACGTGTGCGAGAGCTGCAGGAGGCAGACTACAAAAGCCTGGCGACCGACGTCGGTGAGGGAGGGCAGGCTGCGTCGGAGGCAGGAAGACGTGACCCTGTCCGGACGTGAGCTGTCCCCACACGCGGGCACAGACTCTGGCCAGCCACCCCCTGCCCTGCCCTCTTAGGTGGACCCACGGCTTATCTGGGGACGGGAAAGCCCCCGAGTCGGCGACAGGGCATGGAAGGAGAGCCAGGCCAGAAGACAGGTGGGTGGACTTGCTACAGAGCCACAGCAGCGGGGACGGCACGGACGGACAGACAGAGCCACGGCAGCGGGGACGGCACGGACCGACAGACCGAGCCACGGCAGCGGGGACGGCACGGACGGCAGACAGAGCCACGGCAGCGGGGACGGCACGGACTGACAGACCGAGCCACAGCAGCGGGGACGGCACGGACGGACAGACAGAGCCACGGCAGCGGGGACGGCACGGACCGACAGACCGAGCCACGGCAGCGGGGACGGCACGGACGGCAGACAGAGCCACGGCAGCGGGGACGGCACGGACGGACAGACAGAGCCACGGCAGCGGGGACGGCACGGACGGCAGACAGAGCCACGGCAGCGGGGACGGCACGGACGGCAGCCGTGTGCGAGGGCGGAGCCTGCAAGCTCCGGCTGAAACCGCGGGGCTCCACATGCAGAAGGAAAGGACCCAGGTGCCAACGTCGGCCTCACGGCCCTGCTCATAAAACAGCCACGGGAAAACACCAAGGAGCAAGCGCGAGACCTCGGCTCTGGCGGCGACTCTGGAACACCACAGTGCGGGACGACCGCGGAAGGAGAAGCCATCAGGCTGGCCTGAGGAAGGGGAAACCTCCCCTCCCCCTTCTCCCCACACCCCAACCGAGCTCCAGCCCGTGGTCCCGTGACACGACCAGGACACCGGTCTCAGCACAGCAGCCAACGCAGCGGACGGCGTGCTCTGGGCTGGGACGGAGAGGGCAAGACGTGAACACTCGCAAGAGACGCCGGGAGGGAGAGCGACGGGGCCGGCCGCGGAGCCCAGCGCAGGCTCGGGGTCTGGGCGCGCGCATTGGACCCGGGATGGGAGGAGGCGGAGTTAAAGGTCTGGTTGGGACACAGTCTGTCCACGGTGTCCCCGCAGTGGCCACGTGGCTGCAGGCTACAGGGCGGCAGTGTGTCCACAGTGGAAGAGGGAGCAAGGGACGAGCCCGGGCCCACACACGTGTTTCAGGGTGTGACGCAGGAGCCCTGGACAGGGGCAGACAGAGGCCGGGGCTCTAGAACCCTGGCCAGCCAAAAAACGTGGGGCTCACAAGCCTGGGGCAAGCCACGGAGGCCAAGGTGCAGGAGTGGCCCGGGGAGCTGGGGGCGTGCGGCCCGGCCCCGAGCCTTGCCAGCAGGACGGGCTCACCAGCGGGGTCACGTGCTGCCAGGAAGGCAGCGGAGAGGACGCCACGGAGCCAGCCAGTGGGCCAGGGAAGAGGCCTTCTTGTCCACACCCTGCCGCCCAGACCCACACCATGGCCGTGACACACACGTGCACGGCACCACGGAGGGCTCCCTGAGACCCGCCGGGTGCCCGGGGACACGATGCCCGCGACTGCCTTCACGCGGCTGAGGGCTGCAGGAGAGGGGCCACCTGCCGCCCGTTCTCAGAGCGCCCGGGGCAGGAGCAGTGGCAGCCCCCAAGAAGGACCGGAGAGGGCCGAGGAGGAGGGCCCTCGTGAGGCCGGGCGGCCCTCCCCCAGCACCACACGCCAGGCAAGGACAGGCAGGGCAGAGCGGCGGGTCAGGGGAGGAGGAGGCGCAGGAACGGAGCTGGACCGTTAGCCGCGGGGGCCCGGGGCGGTGGCACTCACTGTGTATTCTGCATGCTTTTTTCCATACCATTTCATCCACTTCCTGAACTCTCGGTCCATGGTCTGCAAGGGAAGGATGCGACAGCCCGTCAGCCGCTGCCCACCGCCCCTCCTCCCTGCCTCCCCCAGGACAAGCTGGGACCGCCCCTCCGCCGGCCCAGAGCCCAGTCCCTCTGAGAAGCAGCCTGGGTGACTCTGGGGGCCGCAGGAGAGGACAGACCGCAGGACCTGTGGAGTCCACCACATGTGCGGGCCACACACTCAAGAGGCGTTTCTGGACACGCACCTACGCCGCAAACCCCACTGACCCCACCCCAGGTGGACACGGGCACCTAGGGGATGCCTGCTGACCCGGGGTGCATCTGGAGGAGACGGGCCCAGCCTGGGGTAGACAAGGCTGTGGCCCTTGCTGGCGGCACACGCACTGGGGCCAGATGTGCGGGCAGAGACTAAGCAGCCCCTCGGAACGCCCACGTCCTACTGTCCTCCCCTCCTTACACCCTGTGGGTCACGGCAAAGGTTGGGGAGGAAAGAGGCGAGCACACACACCCGCAGGCACTCACCTCCGCGTACTTGGCTGGGATGTCCGCTTTCTCCACGCCGTAGTGATGCTTACAGTTGGTGGCTGCGGCGACCTGTAGCACGACCTGGCCCACTCCTTCAGAGGGAGGGAGGGACAGTCAGACACGGGCCCTGGGACAGAGGCGCCGCCCACCCAGCGCCGAGGCCCAGGCCACACAGGTGCTGGCCACAGGGGTGAAGAAGCAGAGGACAACGGCTCTCCGAGGAGGTGTGAGCGCCCCCAAGGTCACCAGGATACGCCACTGACCCAGGCCGTGAGCCGGGGCCGTGCTAGGGTACGGCCGTCTGGCCTACACTGCCTCCTACAGACAGCACAGCAGGGCTCCCGCGAGGGGAATCCGTGCTGTGTCTCCCTCTGGAAGGTGCCCGTCACCGCCACAGCACGGTACAGCCGGCCCATCTGAAACCACCGAGAACACCCACCGCACTCGGCGTCGACAGGGCCTGATGCGCAGCGGGAGCCGCAGGAGCAGCCCCCGCACACCCCAAGCCCAGCTGGGCAGCGCGTGGCACGCAGACGTCACGTGCGCCCGGAAGCCTGGCCCACAGTCCCCCTCCTACTTGGGTCTGTCATGCCTCCAGCCGGCGTGCCGGGAGCCTTCTGAGCTCAGGCTTTGAACAGAATATATCTGGATAATGAAAAGCAGCCCGAGCGCCCGGCTGGCTTGCGGGGTGGAGCGTGTGACTCTTGGTCTCAGCGTCACGAGTGCAAGCCCCACGCTGGGCGTGGAAATGCCTTAAGTAAAAAATCTTTATTTCACTTATTTATTTATTGGACAGACAGAGATCACAAGCAGGCAGAGAGGCAGGCAGAGAGAGGGGGAAGCAGGCTCCCCAACCAGCAGAGAGCCCGATGCGGACTTGATCCCAGGACCCTGAGACCATGACCTGAGCCGAAGGCAGAGGCTCAACCCACGGAGCCCCCAGGCGCCCAAGTACACATATCCTTAATACAATATGAATTGTGGGGGCGCCTGGGCACCTCAGTTGCTAAGGAGCTGCCTTCAGCTCAGGTGGGATCGAGTCCCACGTCGGGCTCCACGCTCAGCAGGAAGCCTGCTTCTCCCTCTCCCTCTGCCTGCTGCTCTGCTGATTATGCTCTCTGTCAGATAAATAAAATCCTCGAATAAATAAGTAAAACGTGAGTTGTATGCTTAAAAAGGTCCACACTGATGATGACGTGAAAAGAGTTGTCCTCGCCCGGGGTGCCGGGCCCCCTGCAAGCACGGAGATTTGAGCCGGTTTGAGACGGGACACGGAGTACGCGGCACAAGGCTCTGTGTCCACACGGGGTCACAGCCAGGCGGCCGGCCGACCCAGAGGAGGGCTATGCACGGGGTTCCCACGCAGGCTGACAGCCACCCCCTCGCCAGCCCTGTCACCGAACACGTCCGATCTGGATTCAGCCAACCCAAGGTGTGCGTTCGTCCCGCTCTGCCCACGGCTCTTCACGTGGACGCCTGCTGGGCCACACGGAGGACAGGCCCCCGCCCTCAGGACCATCCATGCTGGTGCCAGGGGCCCCCGAAGCACAAAAGAGGCGGGGGGCTAGTGAGAGCTGGGGAGTGTGGGGAAGGGATGAGGACACACAGCCACATGGGGGGCTGGTCTGCGGTGGTCACTGGGGTCCCTTCTGAACAGGTCCCCCAGGGCGAGGAGGGGTGAGGGAGAGGGAGGGGCCCTTGGGAGCACAGCGACCCGGCCTCTCCTCGGTGCAGAACACCGGCCGGCCGCAGAGAGGGGCGGCCCCCCACAAGGGGCTGCGGGTGACCGGGTGCCCCATCTCCGGGGACCAGGGAGGCTGGCGGCACTGACGGCGTGGCCCGCCCACACTCACCACTGCCCAGGTCCACAAACAGGTCGTCCTCAGTCATCTTGATCTCGTCGATCATCTGAGCGACCAAGTCGAAGGAGGTCTCCCCGTACACCTCCGGGGAGAAGGGCTCGTAGTTGTTGAGCTTCTCGGGGTCCGTGACCGAGTGGTTGTAGACCTGCTGCAGGATGTGCCGCAGGAGCCCGTTGGACGGCCGCGTGTTGAGCTTCATGGGCTGCGTGGTCCCCTTCCACTAGGGCGGCACAGAAGGCCCCACGTGCGTGACACGGGGCCCCGCCCCGCATGACAACCCCGCGTCCCGGCCCCAGCCCCGCCGCTCCCCAGACAGCAGAGGTCGTCGGCCTCAGAGCTGCCCCTTCGCCTGAAAGCCCATCTGGGAAAGGAAACGGTCACGGAAAGAGCCAGCGCCTGGCAGGTCCACGTCAGGAGCCTCAGGAGCCTGCCCCGTGCAGCTCCCGCTGGCCCGAGAAGGGAGTCCTCAGGCTCCCAGCCCCAGGGAACCACAGAGCCCCGACCCCGCACGGTCCACCCCCTCGGGCTACCTGCGGCCCGTGACTGCGGAACCGACCGCTCCTGAGGGCCTTCCCAATCTGGGGCCAAGCCACCGCCATGCAGCCCACGAGAGGCCACACGCCCGTCATGAGTGGCCCAGGTCAGCCCCAAGCCTCGGGCCCCACCTCCTGCCCAGGACCAAACCGAGGGGAGAGCTCTGGACGGAGGCAGTGGGAGGGCGCCCACACGGCTGACACAGAACTTCTCCAAACCCCGGTCCTTACAAGGAGCCTGGGACATACTGGTGTGATCCAGCAGTCCCCTCCCCTCCTGGCAGCAACCGTGAGGGGGTCGGCAGCCCAGAGCCCCCGCCAGTCCACACTAGGCCCTCAGAGCTGCGGGCCCGACAGCCCACCACAGCCTCCCCGACCGCAAGGCTCCTGCACGAGAACCCGCACCGCACCAGGAGCCCACGCTGCCTAGACAGCGAGCGGTCGCAGACACGGAGGGATGCACTTTCCAGAACCGCTCTGGCAGCCTGGCCTGGCCCCACTGCCTGTTCTTCGCCAGGCAAGGGCTCCGCAGGCCGCAGCACGGAGGCACGGGGCAGTGAGGACAGAGCCCCAGGCCTCTCCATAGTCGGAATATCCCAGAGGGCCGGCAGGAACGCGCTCACGACACAGCCGGCTGAGGGCGCCCGTGGGGCAGGGCGCCGACATGAAGGTCTGTGCGCGCGGAGACCCAGCGGGGAGCACCAGCATGCGGGGGGGGGGGCGGGGGCTGAGGACGCATCCGACCCCCAGCCCAGTCCCAGCAAAGGCCGGCCCCACGCCGCACCCCTGCACTCCAGGGCGGTCTGCAGGGGTCTGCAAGGTGTGTGTGACGACCACCCAGGAAATGGGAGGGGCAGTGGGTGGACCCCCCCCCCCCGGGGCCCTGGGGAGCAGACGCGCGTGAGGGGAAGGCAGAGGCCACCTACCAGCTGGTGGATGCTGTCGATGGCGCGGTTGTACTTGTCACAGAGCCTCTGCATGCTTTCGAAGCTGAAAGGCAAGGGCGAGAGGCCGGTCGCCGCGGAGCCCAGCACACGCCACAGGGGCCCGGCGGGGCTCTCGGGAGAGACGGCTCCTGGACAGGTGGCGCCAGCCGTCCCGAGGAGGCGCAGTCACAGGACACCAAGGAGAACCGCTGTGGCCAACAAGGCTGGGCCCAGGGTCGCACTGAGGCAGTCTCTGGCTACGCGGCGGCCTCCGGAGGTCAGGGCTCACAGGTCAAAGCCAAGGTCAACGGTGCGCCTGGCTGGTGTTAGGCGAGAAGGGGCTCTGCACAGCCTTCATAAAGCCCCGTGGCGGCCAGCTGGCCCGATGCACGCCCCACCTGCTCCCCAAGCTGGGCCCGCTGCCCCAGGGCCGTGCACACGGGCCTTACTTCCTTCCCGGGCTAGAGGGAGCCTCCACCTCAGCCCCGACTTGATGGGCATGGGGAGCACGTGGGGCAGAAGGGCCCCCTGGCTCTCCCAGCAGAAGAGGATCCCAACACTTTCCAAGACGGAAGCAGCACCCGTGAGGTGCCTACGGAGAGCCTACCTGGGGTTGTTCAACAAGACTACGCCCTCCCAAGCCCCCGTGCTCACTCCAGGTAGGACTCTCAATGATCCCCTGACCCGGGAGGTCCCCCCAGGAATGACTGCCTCCAGGGGCCACGGTACAATGTCTGGGGACATCCTGGCATTCGAAGGGGCGGGTCCAGGGATGCTACCCGGACGCTCCGCAGAGAACGGCCTGATGGAGGCAGTGCGGGGCGCAGGGGGCTCCCACAGCTGTGCTGCACTGGAGGGGGCGTCAGCCGGGGGCTCCGTCTGTAACACCCGCGCACACACACAGCAGCAAGGACCCTTCCTCCCTGAGCCGGACACCAGGAGCCTGGGAGAGGTCCCTCTGCACACAGGCCACGACCAAGCCGTGTGCACCCCACGCTGCCCGCCCCACGGACCCCACATCCTCGCGGACTGTCACATTCACCCAGAGAGCTCGCACATACCCTTCCTTTAGGACAGAAATTAAACGATTCAACGAAGCTGGTTCCCCGACAGCAAGGCCGAGGTCCCCCGTAGGACGGCCACAGTGGACAAGCAAGAGAAATGGAGAACAAGCGGGAAGACCAGGCCCTACCCAGGCCTGAGGCGTCCTCAGGAAGGACAGTGACCAAGCTGCCTCCAGGCTAATGTGGAGAACTCAGGAGCCCAAGAGCACCGATAGGCTCTGCCACTCTTCGGAACAGCGGGCCACGGCCACGGGCCACGGGCCACGGCCACCGGACAGACACTCTACCCCTCCCCCACTAAGTGCCGGGCCAGGTGGGGTCACGGGAACCAGGGCCGCAGCCCCGGCCCCAGCGTCTGCACGACACTCCTTCGTCCTCCTAATTGGCAAAATGAAAGATCCGAGACCTCTGGCTCCTAGTTTCTCGTGCTGTCCTCATAGGAAAACCCAGGCACCCCTTTGTCGTTTTACTTCCTGGGGTTCGCCTGCCCCTCGACAGCTGTGAGACCCCAGGTCCAGCGAGCCCCGGAGGAGGCCCGTCCCTGGGACGGTGCACAGGCACCGGCTGCCACCTTGCTTGGGAGAGAAATGAGGGTCCCCCACCGCGAGCCTGACCCCGCAGCCACACCAGTCCCTCAGCTGGATACCCTCAGCCTGGCCCCCCACAGCCATGCCCCGGCTTTCCTGAGCCGTCTGAGTACGAAGGGGAAGGGCCTCCAACAGCCTCTGCAAACAGCTTGCAGCAACGCTGCCCTGAGAAGCACGGGCTGCTCTGGGCCCGCACGGAGCACTCCACCCGCCACTGAGGGCCCGCTCCCCTGGCCAACAGGCACGGCCACGGCTCGCCCCCACACCCCCATCCCCACCCCCACCCCGCCGCCTGCGAAACGCACCCTGGGGGCAAGAGAGCCGCGCCCCAGCCCTCCGTGTGGGCCCTCGCTGCCCACCGCACGCACACCACCGGAGCCCACGGGGCCACCCCGCTGCCCAGGGGCTTGGGCTGCCCTGGAGCGAGGAGGGAGCACCAACGGTGGGCGAACGGTTAGATGCGGAACAAGGCAGGAGGCCGGGCCAAAGGGATCAGGGCTGCTGAGCAGACCAAGAAGCCTTCCAACAGAGGTGAGACCGGGTCACCACCACCTGGGCGCCGGGGCCTGGGAGGGGCCGGGGGGGCTCCTCCGGACTGGGCTCCTGATCGAGAGCAAGCCAGCAAAGCCCCAGAAGACACGCTCCTTCCGGGAAGACTGCAGAGCCGGTCTCCGCCTGCGGAGAGCTAGAGGGCAGGAGAGGGAATGCCAGCCCGCCTTCTCCGAGAGAAACAAAACTCCAGGCCGGCATTCCAGACACGGCCTCCCCTTCCCCGCCCACCCGACTGTGCTCCGAGATCCAGGACGCGCCTGCAGGAAACCACGAGAAGGGGCCACAGGGGCTGGAGGGGCAGTGAGGACCGAGCCCCCGAGACTCGGACCGGCCCCGTGAGGCCCGGCAGAGGCACTGTCCCCGGGGCCGGAGCGCTGGCCGCTGGCGGGCGGCCACGGGGAGAGCAGCCCCGGGCGGCCGGGGTGGAGGGGGCTGACTTCACACACACCGGGCGCCGTTTCCACAATGTGGCATTTCCAATCACGTCCCTGCTCGGACAGCCTCTGCCAGTATTTCATCATCGTTTCCTACCGAAATAACTCCGCGGGGCGACAGCCACCTCTAAAGGAAACTGCTGGCCAGCTCGCGCCGTCGAAGAAGAGCCGCCCGGAGGCCGCGGCCCCAGCCGGTGCGGAGAGGCGGCTCGGCTCACCTTTTGGTGTCGTAGTCGATGAGAACGTAATTCTCCATGGCCAGCTTGAGGTCCGGGATCTCCTCACAGACCCACCTGAAACACAAGAGCGGGGCCAACACTGACGACGGGTCTCATGCTCTATTTTTCACTCTCGACTCCCAAACATTAGAAAAGAAAAATCTTCATTATTCAACTCAACGAGCACAAGGGAAGAGGGAGGCATCGCTTGGGAACAGGCCGTGTGCCCGGGGGCTGGCGGCCAGCGCCCCAGACAAGCGGGCCGCTGCACAGGCGCGCGGAGACGCAGACGAGGGAGCCGGCAGAGCAGAGGGAGAGAGACACATGCCAGCCCGTCCCGAGGCCTAACCCTCGCTGGATCCTGACCCCACCTCGACAAAGAGCCCGAGAAAGGGGTCAACGCTCCACACGTTCAAGAGAACACTGGGGATGTCGCGGAAAGCGCCGGGCCGAGAGATCTAACAACTTAGATGAAATGAGCGACTTCCTGGAAAAACACAAACACGCGAAACCGACCCCCGGAGAGACGGGACGTCTTGACAGCCTGGACCTTGCTGAAGACCGGGACCCCTGATCAAGCGCCTCCTGCCAGGAGAGCCGGGTCCGGCTGGCCTCGCCGAGGAGTCCTGCCGCACCTTCAGGGAAGCAGGACAGCGGCGTGGTCAGCCGCACGAGGCCGGCATTATGATGCCGGAACCAGAGGGAGACGAAGCCGGCGTAGAACAGACAATCTACCCACCGACACCCCCCACGAGCGCCGGCACCACGACCCCCTAAAAGCACGCGCTCACCACGCGGAGTTTCCCGCAGCAACGAACCACCGTCCTTCGCCTCGTCAACAGAAAGTTAGACAATCGCCTCAGCAGACAGAAATCGCCCAAGCCAAACCCAAGCCCCACGCAGGGTAAAAACCCCGAGGAATCAAGAGGAGGAAAGAAGCGTGGGGGGGGCACCGCCGCATGCCCGCTGTCTCTGCTCTGCCAGTGGGCCCCCTGCAGCTCCAATCGGTGGGGACGGGAGGTACTGTCCCTGTGTCCCTGCATCCCTGCGTCCTGGAGCCCGACTCCCTCGCTGGAGCAGGAAGCCCCAGCTGCCGCCTCCAAACACACGTGCACAGAGCGGCACTCTGGCCCGGACCCTGCAGCCCCTCCCCACAAGACCCCTCCGCTCTCTGTCGCCAGGGCCAGCTGGGCAGGGCCCACCTCCAAACGTCCACCCGCCCAAGGGTCCCTCCAGTGCATCCACGCTCCCGCCCCACGAGCACGTCTCTTCGGTAAGCTCTCCGCTCGGCAGCACACTCAGCGTCCGTCAGGAACCCCGATGGGACAGGAGGGCACAGTTCCTGCGGACACCAGTGGACGGCTGGCGCAGACAGACCGCTCCCAGATGGGGGCAGGTGAGGGCGCCGGCCAGCACACCTCCTTCAACACTCTAGCCCGGGCCCTGGCCAGCGCCACGTGGCAGACAGCACAAAGACTAGGAAAGAAGCATCGTTCACAGACACACAATTTAATGGGCTACCCTAAGGAATTTACACAGAAGCTTCTAGAACTTACACGGATTGAGCAAGGTCACAAGACATGAGCTCAGTGAGCAAAAACGAGCTTTGTCTGCATATACCAGCAACAGAGAATTTTTAAATGAATTTTTTAAATGCCATTTAAAATGTCAGTAAAACATAAATATCTAGGGATTTTTTTTTAATATTTATTTACTTGAGGGGCGTCTGGGTGGCTCAGTGGGTTAAAGCCTCTGCCTTCGGCTCAGGTCATGATCTCAGGGTCCCGGGGTCGAGCCCCGCATCGGGCTCTCTGCTCAGCGGGGAGCCTGCTTCCTCCTCTCTCTCCGCCTGCCTCTCTGCCTACTGTGATCTCTCTCTGTCAAATAAATAAATAAAATCTTTAAAAAAAAAGATTTATTTACTCGAGAGAGAAAGTAGCATGTGCGTGCAGGGCTGGGGCAGGGGAAGAGGGAGAGAGAGAATCCGAAGCAGGGTTCCTGCCCCGTATGGAGCCCAACGTGGGGCACAACCTCACGACCCTGAGATCACAACCTGAGCCCAAACCAAGAGTTGGACGCTTACCTGACTCAGCCACGTGGATGCCCCTTTAGTGATAATTTTAATGAAAAATTTGTAAGACCTCTATATTGGAAACTGTAAAACACTGCTGAGAAAACCTGAAAACGAAAGAAACCAAAGGCAACCATGTTCACAGGACAGATGACTCAAACAGCCCTTTCCCCGGACCGAGCTGCCACCTCGAAGCGACCCTAGAACGCGCCCAGGACGCCCTCGGAGAACCGGACACGCTGACCCCGAGACCCGCGCGAAGACGGAGCCTGCAGCCTCCGTAAGCTTCACGGCACCGCCAGAGAGCTGACGGCCTCATCCCGAGACCCACCGCAGGTCTGGCTTCGGCAGCACATATCCTGAGACCCACCGCAGGTCTACGGTCACCGGAACTGCTGCTGGCGCAGGGACGGAGAGACACGCTGACCCAGCGCACAGGACAGAGGCCGGTGGACGTTTACACGGCTTTCGGATAAAAGCACCGAGACAACGTGCTGGCAAAACAGTCTTTTTAATTAATCTCGACCCCACAAATATAAACCCCAGCTGACACACGGGAACATCTGCCCGCCGCTGATCTTAACCCTAACACAAAGGCTGAAATCACGGAGCTTCTCGAGGAAAACAAAAGAGAACACCTTTGTGACTCGGGCAGGTAAAGATTTCCCGGACGTGACCCAGAGGCGTAACCGCCGAAACGGACGGAGACACTGCAGACGTCCGGGCCTGAAGGGGCCCTAAGAGCACAGCCAGCCGTGCGGCGCGTCCCACGCGTCCCACGGGCGCTCGCGGCTGGAACACGGCAGGAATCCTCACAGCTCGGCGAGGGGAAGCCGGCTCCGTGCCGACAAACAGCACGAACTCCTCTCCGCTGGAAGAAACCAGAGCCGCTGAGCTGTGGCCGACTCGCAGGTCGGGAACACGGGAACCTCGAGGTGACGTGGAACACCGCGGTTCTGGAACATACGGGCCTGCTCAAGAAGGGGGGCACGCCGAAGGGACAGGGCGCGCACAGAGAGCCCCGAAGAGCCAGCACAGGAAGCGGGGCGAGCCGCGGCGCAGCCAGGAAGCGCGTGGGAGCGCACAGCTCTGCGGAGAAGAGCGCCGGCCGAGCACCTCCCTTCGAGAACACAGCGGTAAGCAGTCGAGGCAGTGAGACCCACCTCTGGGCGCCAGAACCAGGGGGTGAAAGTCCAAGGAGAAAGGGGAGACTTGCAAGGTCTCCAGGGAGCTCCCCCAAGATACTTATTAATTAAACGGGGGTAAAGAGTGCCTATACCTCAGAGAAACGTGATGGACCAGGTGGGCAAGGTTAATGTCACCACAGGAAGAGAAAACGATGGGCTGTGTGCCTCCTGCTCCTCGAGAGCCCAGACACCTCCGTCAGACGCTGCGTGGCACCGAGTCCCTGACACTCAGGAGCAGACCACAGACCTACGCTACTTCATCCATAAGTACTTCAGCTTCTGCCTGTAGAAGTTACCACTTCTTTTAATACAACTACAGTGCATGGTCACATGTAGGACAAACATCAGGGATGGCAGGGAATTTCCTCAAACTCGCACAGGGCATCTGCGAAAAACTAGAGCTTTTACCCCTTCTATGCAAAACTGTACTGAAGGTCGCAGCCAATTCGATAAGGCCAAGGAGAAGAACTAACATCATGAAGACGGAAAGGAAGAAATAAAACTGTCCCTAGTCACAGACGATGTGCTTATTTCTACGAGTCCTAAGAAATCTACAAATCACGTACTAGAATCAATAAATTAAGCTAGAGATCATGGTTTATACGTGAAAGTCAACCGCATTCTTATTTACAAGCAGAAGGCAACTGGAAAGTAAAACTTAGCACAGAATCCTAACTACAGGCCTGCCAAAAGCTCAACTCTCTGAGAATGAATCCAGCCAATGGGTCCAAGACCCCCTCCCCAAGACGACAGAGCACCGCTGAGGGAAGTGCGGAAAGACCTGAGCGAGCTCAAAGACACACGCCATGTTCATGGACTGAAAGACCCAGTACAGGAAGCCTCAACGGCAAATCTCTCCGAGTGACCTACTGGCTCAGTGCTTCCTAACAAAATCATGCAAAAAACCGACAAGCTAATTCCAAAATTTACATGGAAATGCACAGGAGGTAGAATAACCAAAGCAACATTTAAAATTTTTTTTTTTTAAGAAGGCTCCACGCCCAGCACGGGGCCTGACCTCACAAGCCTGAGATCAAGACCTGAGCGGACATCGAGAGTCCAACGTTGGACTGACTGAGCCCCAGGCGCCCCGCCCGAAGCGCTACTTTAAAAGAAGGACAAAGGGGCGCCTGGGTGGCTCAGTGGGTTAAGCCGCTGCCTTCGGCTCGGGTCGTGGTCTCAGGGTCCTGGGATCGAGTCCCGCATCGGGCTCTCTGCTCAGCTGGGGGCCTGCTTCCTCCTCTCTCTCTGCCTGCCTCTCTGCCTACTTGTGATCTCTCTCTGTCAAATAAATAAATAAAATCTTTAAAAAAAAATAAAAGAAGGACAAAGGCAGAGAAGCGACTCTGCTCGGTGGAACGCCTGCTCTGCACGTGAGGCCACCCAGGTCTTCTCTGGTGACAGGAGACAGACGTGGGTCAGCGGGTCAGAAGCAACCCTGGAAATAAGCCAACTCCCACACCGTCGACTGACTTTGACAAGGGGGACGCGAGAACTGCACACAGAAGGGACGGTCTCGCTCACAGCGGTGCCGAGCTAGCGGCCGTGCGCATGCGCGACGGTCAGCGTCAACTCATACCCTGTCTCACACCGAACGACGTGCTCAGAATGGATGGAAAGACTCGGTAGAAAACCTAAACCGTAAAACTTCTAGAAAGCATAGGAGAAAACCCTTGTGACCTCAGATTAAGCAACTATTTCTCAGGAGGCAAAAACCCCACAAATTGTAAAAGAAAAATGTGGACAAACTGGACTTTATTCAAAGCTAAACTACGCCCTGCCCCAAAGACACGGTGAAGAGCGTGAGGAGGTAGGACGCCCGGGCTCAGGCGCTGAGGCCTCTGGCTTCAGCTCAGGCCGTGTGGGATCGAGCCCCGCGTCCGGCTCCTTGCACAGCCTCTGCCCCTCCCCCTGCTCGTACTCACTCTCTCTCTCCGACAAATAAATAAAATCTTAAAAAAAAGATACCAAGAGGTAAGCCACAGACCGGAAGAAAACATCTGCAGAATACACACCTGGTACCGGACTGGTAACGACAATATGTAAAGATCAGTGAAAATTCAAGAGTAAAATCAGCTCTTGAAAACAGGCAAAGGATGGGGAGCATCAGGAGTTACCAGGATAAGCAAGTTGGAGCCGCCGTGGACTAGCGCTGCGCAGCCCCGACTCGACCCGCAAACCCAGCCGTGTCAGCGCCCCACGCTGGTGGGCAGGGGAGCTGCGGGGACGGCCCCCCACGGCTTGCGGGGCACGGACCGCCCCTTGTAGCTCCTCTTAAAGTAAGTTGTCACCAAACCCAGCAAGCCCACTCCCAGGCCTTGACCCAGAAGAAAGAAAAGGCAAGTCTACAGAAAACTCCCACGTGAACGTTCGTAACGGCTCGATCTCAAATCGCCAAAGTCGAAAACAGCCGAGACACGGCCGCGGGCTGGCGGGATGAACGAGGTGTCGGCGACCCCACGGCAGCACAGCCCTCCGGAGGGAGAGGAGCAGGGACGGACCCGCACGACAGGGAGAGGCTCGACATCACGCGTGACTGAACGAGGTCAGGAAAAAGGAAAGGACGTGCCGGACGAGTCCTCGCAGGGAAACTTCCGGAACAGGCAGAGTAACCTGCCGCGGCTGAAAGCGGGTCAGGGGCTGGCTGGGGACAGTGGCAGAGGGCAGGCAGACCACAGAGGACATGAGGACACGGGCGCAGCGGGTGGAGGCGTCTGCCGGGGGCTGCCTCGCGCGCGGCGGTCGACACGCCCCTACCCGGTGTGGTACTGCCCGTCCACCTCCCCGCCTCCTCTAACGCTACAACTGTGGCAATGACAAAGTCGAAGGAGGTACCGATGACGCCTGAGTGGGGACGCGCTGGTCACCGTGAGGCTGGCGCGTGGCTACGTGGCTCAGGACACCCTCTGTCTAACACTGTGTCTGCTGGAAATTCTCCACGATGGAAAGTAAAGAGAGAGAAAGGACAAAATGAGGTGGCTCGTCACCTTGCCGGTGAACAGACCTCGTCTGCAGGGACAACGGGGAAGAAGGTGACGTGGTCTGGAGACCCGGGACGCGAGGATCAGGCCCGCAGAGGAGCAGCCCTGGGCAGCCCCCAGAGAGGACGAGGCCACGGCAAAGGGCCCACCCAGCTGCACCGGGACAAGCGGCCCGCGCCGCAGAGGCCGCCTGACTCCCAGCCCTCCCTGCTGACCCCCGCACTCCCACGCCCCAGCCAGCAGCCCTCTTCGAAAAGACCATAAACCAAACCCTGGCAACCGGCTAACACTACTGGCTGCTTCCGGGCCCGCACTACAACACCTGCGCACATCAGTTCACTTAAATTTGAAAGCAGTCTTGCAAGGAGGCATCGGTGGGCCCCCAAGCCAATCAGGCAGGCTCGGGCAGCGAGAGCGTCCCCGGCGCGTGGCCCCACTACCACGTGGCAGGAAGGGGACTCCCATCCCAGCTGGCCCTCCCGTCCTGGCTATTTCACAGGGCACCACCTGCCTAGCCCTGCCTCTGGCCACGGCAACCTCCTGCAGGCATCACGGCCACACGGTTAAGGATTCTGAGGAACGACACAGCAACAGACTCCACAGCCACGCAGACACACGAGGACAACAGGGTCGCTGACCACAGACTGTAGAGCCAGAAGCAGGTACAGAACCGCACCCAGCAGCCATGGCCGGCACTCTGCGGTTCCTTCCAGACCCCAGGCCAGCCCGGGAGAGAGCCCGCTAGAAACAGAAGGGCGGACAGCCTTCCTGTGGGTTCCGTCAAGGTCCCCCGCCAGGGGTTGGGGGGCCGGCACCTCTCTGCACAGCCCGGGACCACGCTGGTGAGAGGCTGACCGGGGCACTGAGAGAAGGAGCAGCCCCCGGGAGGCTGAGTCAGCACCAGGTCCCGGGGAAGGAGACGGAAGCAAGGTGGGGAGTGGAGGTGGGGACACCGTCTGTACCCCGCCAGCTCGGCAGCCCCTCAGAGAAGAGCCAAGGCTCAGAGAAGCACGGAGACCTGATCGGGGCCAAACGCAGATGGCCCCGACTGCTTCCCAAGTCGGCCGGCTGCTCACCGGGAGGAGCCATGCAGGGCTCCGCGGGCTCAGAGGACGGGCTGCAAGCCGAGAGCCCAGGTGGGGGGCTGCTGCGGGGGGCCCACCCCGTGAGACCCTGCCCACCCCGGCAGGTGCCACACTCACCGGATGGTCTCGATGATTTCGTGAGCAGCATCGTGGTGTTTGTCCTGAAAGACAAAGGGACAGTGTTCACACCCTCTAGTGATGCAAGGGGCAGGGACCAGGACGGCCTACCAGACGGCTCTGGCCTGGGCCCGGAGGTGCTGCTCTGGGACCCCTGCCCTGGCTGGACGTGCCGCCCTTGGGAAGACCTGCTCCTGCAACACTGCCCCCCCCACCAGCAGGCAGCGGGGCAGGGGCCTGGGATGGAGTCTCCGCCCTGACCCTCCCCTCCCGCCCCCGCCCCCATCCTTCGCGACTCCTCACCCCACCCCCCAGGTGCTACTGTAGCCTGGGAGCCACAGGCCTGGTTCTGACTTACAGAACCTCTCCAGGCCTCTGTTTTCCCGTCTGTGAAACGGGGTAACACCAGTAACTCAACCATGGGAAAAACCCACATGGCCGTCCTCCCGCCAGAGCACAGACACCCCCTAACCCCACAGCTGATCTCGGCGGGTCCCCACGGCACAGGGGCTCACTGCTGCTCCTTCCTCAAAGAGGGGGGCTGAGGGCTCGCTCCGGGCCTCTCGCTGGGGTCTGTGCGGCCAACGGACCCCAGACCTTGCAGAGCCCAGGGCCAGACACACCGAGTCCTCTTTCGGGCCCTGTCCCGATGCGAGCACGGCGCGGGCTGCCCCTCGGGGAGGCTGGGCACACACCCCGGCCACTTGCACCACCTCACGACAGACGCCTGGGGGCAAGCGCCCGGGGTCGGGGTCATCACAAGTCCAAGGACCGCGTGCCCTGCCCTTGCGTCCGTAGGGCAGCCCCGTGAGGACGGGGTTCTCACAAAACGGAGCTCACCCGCTTCGCGTGCACACCTCGGCGGCTTTTCAGCCTTCCCGAGTCGCGTGAGGAAGGCACTAACCCAGGACACTGTCGTCGCCCCTCCGGACCCCCGACCCCGCCGGCCGCCACCCTCCTCCCCTGGCCACTGCCAGTCCACGCTCGTCTCTGTGGTCTCGCGGTCTCTGGACATTCCACGTGAAGGGAATCACACATCGTGTGGCCTTCTGTGCCAAATCTTAACTTTTTTTTTTTATTAGATTTTATTTACTTATTTGACAGAGAGATCACAAGCAGGCAGAGACGCAGGCAGAGAGAGAGGAAGGGAAGCAGGCTCCCCGCTGGACAGAGAGCCCGATGCGGGGCGCGATCCTAGGACCCCGGCATCAAGACCTGAGCTGAAGGCAAAGGCTTTAACCCACTGAGCCACCCAGGCGCCCCAAATCTTAACTTTTTAAAGGCAAATCAAGAGGCAACTTTTTGTGTTCTTAGTAACATCCTCCAACTGACAAAGGATCAAACGACACACGTCACTACACTAGTGGTCCTGTGACGGGGACACGGCGCGGGCGGGGCGGGGCGAGACGGAAGGCAGGCAGCCCCGGGGTCCCAACCGCCGGCACCGACCGCAGCACTGGCTGCCCACTCAGAAACCGGGGGTGGGGCCGCTGATGGGAACCGGCAGCCCCTGGACCTCCCGGCACGGGTCAGAAGACTACTGGGGCAGCTCTGCTGGGCACGTGAAGCCAGCTTTAGCCCAACTTCAGAAGGTCTTAAAGGAACAAGGGGGATTGGCCGCAAGGGGAGCCTCCCGGCAGGCGGCGAACACAGCAGGCCTGGCCCGGCACTACCTGCCCCCGCGTCCTGAGGAAGGAACATGGAGCCGGCGGACACCCCCGGCCTCCGACACGGGAGCCCAGGCTCTGTCGGCGAGCCACGCCAGCGTGGGTCCCAAGGACGCGGGGACACACTCGAGTGCTCCGATCGCCGGGAGGGCGCACGGAGGGAGGAGCTGGGGGACCCCCCAAGGAAACCGCTCCTCCGCCCCGTCTGCTACCTTCAGAGCCCCCCACGCTCCCCGGGGCATCTCCCTGACCTGGCCAGAGCGTTGGAAATAAGGGGGAAGCCACAGTTCCTTCTGCGAGACCACGCGCCCGAGCGCCCACACCGCGGAGCGCCCCGCGCCCGCGTGCACCGACCTTGGCCACGCGCTGTGACCGCAGTCCTCGGGCCCGTCACCCGGCGAGCCTGTCCGCTTGGCCCTCGGTCCACACCTGCCACGCAGGCACCAGTGAGGCAGGAGACCTGGCAGCGACAGCGAGGCGGCAAGCACAGAGCTCAGGAGAGCGCACGGCCCGCGCAGGGGACTGTGTCGCACGACCTGGAGCCCTCCGCGGGCACGGCCAGCGGTCACCTTGCAGGCGGAGACGCCGTGCGCCAACCTGCCCCAAGCGCCTCCCACGAGGCCACGGGGGCCTGAAGCAAGGCCAGGAGACAGGGCAGCACCCACCGCCGCAGCGAGGAGCGGCCCGGGCGGAGGGGTGGGCCATCAGGGCGCCTGCCCGGCGGTGACACTTCCCGCAACGATCCCATAAACCAGAGGGCACAGGTAAGCTGCACGTCATCCGAATGAAATGGTGACGCTTCCAAGGACAGCATCACGAAAGCCGAAAGACAAACCACAGAACGAGAGGAAAATTCTGCCAGTCGTTCTCTGGGGCAGCGTCTGTAACCCCACAGGCACACCTCGCCGGGCCGCGCTGTGCAGACAGGGCGCTTTTCCAAGCCCAGGGTCGGCGCCCACCCGGGAGGAGCCCGTCTATCGGCACCGCGTTTCCCAGGGCGGTGGCTCCCACGGTGTCTGCTCGCGACATTTCTAACTTCCCTGCGTGTGCTGCGGTGGCGCTGCCTCGCTGAAAGCAGGGGACGTTAGCGTTTCCCGCGAGTGTGTTCTCTTCAAGGAGCCCACGCTGCCTTCTTCAGCCGTCATGACACGGCACGCTGACCAGACACGGCGCGTAACCGGGAAACCACACAATCCACGTTGAACTGCGACACCTGCTTCACTGCGGGGCTCAGGACCCGCGGGACCCCCGTGTGTGCCTGCGAGTACCCGGACCGCGAACCACTCCCAATGGAAACACAAGAAGGGCCGTAAAGCACCAACCGACACGGTCACTGCTACAAAGAAAACAGCTCTGTGGCCAGCCAGTAAGACCAGTAAGGACACGAAAAGACGCTCCACCCTGAGCCAGGAACGGACACGAGGCAAAACCACAAGGATGGCCAGAGTCCGAACGACGGACACTGAGCGTTGGGGCAGGAGGACCTTCACACCTGGCTGGTGGGCAAGGAAAGGGGTGCGGCCGCTCTGGAAAGCAGTCTGGCAATTCCTCCCACGTTTAAGGGGAATTTCCCCATGGCCCAGCGATTCCGCCCATGAGCACACACCCGAAAGCAAGCTCGTACAGCCCCACGAAGACCTGAAGATCCGCGCACGCGTTCACAGCAACGGGGCTCCTCGCCGCCAAAAGCTGGAAACAGCCCCAGCGTCCGCCAGCGGGTGAGCGAATACAACCCGCCCCCGCACACGGAGCGGCCCCGGCCCCAGCAGGAGCGGCGCCCCCATGCGCTGTCCCGGGACGGACCGAGCCCACGACGCGCAGGGAGGGAGCCAGACACAGAGGGCACGCGAGGTGTGAGTCCACGCGTGTGACACGCCCAGACCGTGCTCCTCCGCACACAGGAAGGACGCTCGCGGGAGCCGGGGATGGGGGGTGGGGGATGCCTGCGGACGGGGACGGGGTTTCTTTGGGGAGATGGAAGGTTCTGGAATTGACCGTCGTGAGGATTGCACAATTCTGTGAATGCGGCACACTCAACGCGTGAGGTACCTGGTACAGGACTTTCCCTCCAGCAAAGCTGCTGACGGACCTCCACACGGGCAATGACGCCCGGGAAAGCACCCCCAGCCCAGGAAACACTCGTCCGATGGCCTCTCCTGCTGCCGCCCCACGACCCTGCGGGGGACCCAGACTCACGGCCTTGGCAGGAGCTCACCTGACGGCTGCACTGACCGCCCTGCAGAGCCCAGCAGGCCCCACGCTGGGTCACAGGGTCTCCAGAAGAGACCGTCAGACCCACACAGCACAAGGACAAGCAGCTACGGAGGGGAAGGTCGCAGGTTTGCAGCTTTCCACTAAATCTCTCCCAACCTCATGAGACCGCACGCCAGGGCCCCCGGCTGCGTCTGCTCCGGGATTCCCGAGCACACACCACGAGATAGTAAATGCTGCCACCGGGGATGAATCTGTTACACAGCCACAGCTAACCGGCACACAGTTTGTGCGAAGGCTGCCGGGCCGGCCCGGAGCACTGCCCACGAGAAAAGGTTCTGCGGGAGCGGGACGTGCCGGGAATTCCGGGGCCCCCACCCCTCCCCCTGGCCTCGCAGGAGCCCACACAGCCGGCCCGGCTGACTTGTCTCACACCAGATCCGCAGACCTGGAAAGGCAGAGGTGCCTGGAATTCGATCTCCGCTGGTGAGAAATTGAAATCCAGCTTTCCCAACGCTTTCAAAGCGGGAAAAGGGAAGCACGACATTTACAACGGCTTCTAAAGGTCTCAAAACGCCCCTTCGGGGGACGGGCCAGCTGCCACCAACGGCCCTGAGGTATATAGTTTAAGATGCACTGATCACCATGAATGATTCAGGACCGTCGGGGCTGCGGCCTGTCCTTACTGCCCCACAGGCTTCCGGAGAAAGAGGCCAGAAGCCGCCCGGAAAAGTTAGATTGAGCGTGGCCCTTGGCAGCCGCATTTGTGAGCGCCCCTGTCCTGTGACCCAGGAATACCCTGTCCTCCTCCTCCATCGTAGGAGCCCTGGAGTCCTGGTGTCCTTACAGGGACCCCGCTGCGCACACACACAGCCCACGTCCCCAGCCTGGCGCTGGCCACAGGAGGAACGTCTGCCTGCAGAGAACCGCCTCCCTCCCTCGCCACTAGCGGCATCAGAGCGCCCACGCGGAGCGCGGGGAGAGGCCCTTCCACGCGGAGCCCGTTCAGTGAACGCAGCTAACTGGGAAGCGGGCGCCAGGCGCCAGCGGCACTAGGCTAGGCCCCGCACCTCGGGGACCCACGGAAATGTCCGTGACAACCACGACCTGTTCCTGCCTTACACTGCACACCACACGGGGCAGTCGCCACCCCCGGAGAGGACACGACACGCTATCCCTGCCGCTACCGCTTGGCTCCTCAACCCCGGTGGCAGTGTGACTGCCCGGCACGGACGGTGCGTGGAGGGCACACGCACCGAGGGACAGAGCGCACGGGGAGCCCCAGCTGCCTCACTAGCCCAGGCCCGGCCCCTTCTTGTACCTGAGGAAAGCGTCGGGACAAGAACTCAAGGTCTGGCTCCACCACCAGCCTGTCCCTGGCAGGTGTGCAGGTTCCCCCCCAGGCCCAGGAAGCGTGGACAGGAGGGTCTTCGAGACGTCCTCCGCAAGGGCATGCGCAGGCTACCGCACGCCAGACCTCCTGCACTGCAAACATCTGCACGGCTGGAGGGCGCTGGGGCCAAGGGTGAGAGGTGGACGTAGAGCCCAGGGGAGACCAAGAGCTGAACACTGGGGTGTGCACGGGGGGGGGGGGGGCACCGCCGGCTCCACGGCCCTGACTGCCGCTGCAAGACTGACACCAGGGAGTGCCCTCGGCTTCCCTCAGGAATCACAGCCGGAGGCCAAACCCGAGCCCACGCTCACAGGCCGCACAGAGCAGCTTCGGAATCCCACGCAGGGCTCCCGAGCACAGACCCCCACCCCCACCCCGCAACAGCCTCCGGTGCGGCAGCTCTGTGGGTCTGGGAACCTGCATCTCTAACAGGATCCGGGGTGACGCGAAAGCTGCGGCCCGACCCAGCCCGGAGGAACTGCCGCGGACAGGCCAGTGATGTGCAAACACAGCTCTCGGGGGCAGAGGACAAGGAATGAAGGCAGGGGGATGGGTCGGGCAGGAGGCCTGCTGTCTGCCGCCTGTGCACCTCAACAGCAGGGCTCTGACGGCCGAGATCTGGTGGGGGTGGAGAAGGACACGGTGCAAAGTCAGCAGGCGTCCAGAACACTCAGTCCGGAAGGGAGCCCTGCAGTGTGGAGAACACAGGGCCCCGGGCCAGGCTGAGGAGCTCCAGCCTCACGCACCTGCCCGCGTGCCCGGGCACCTGGGAGCGGGGTCAGGGAGCAGCGGTGAGGACAGCCGACCCACAGGACCTGAGCATCAAGAAGGCACAGGCTTTCCTGTGAAAATGAGCAAATTCACGCAGCGCGGCAGGGATCCCAGCCTGCAGAGCATCAGGCCAGCCGCGTCCCCGGCCCGCCGACGTCTGCACCCCAGCAAGGGCAGAGCCAGGGGGGCAGCAATGGGGACTCTGCCCCGCGGGCTCCGGGAAGGCGGCAGAAGGCACCCTGCCAACCACACCTGAGGACAGGCCGAGGCGCCGCAGAGGTGTGCGCGACAGACACAGGCCTCCCGAGGGAGCACAAACACGGAGCACGGCGCCCAGGCGGGGCCGTCGTAGGCGGGGCCGTCGCAGGCGGGGGCCGGGCTCAGCCAAGCCGGCTGGGTCTGCCAAGGCTCCCAGGCAGCCGCCGCGGAACACGGACCCCACAGGGAAGTGCTCGGGGGGCTGCCGCGGGGCTGGATACTGAGGCCCAGGGAGACTGTAAGGAGAGAAGGTTTGGGTCGCCCCAGTCCACTCGCTGGAGCCCTGCCGCCGTGGAACGGTCGCAGGAGACGGGGCCTTCGGGAGACGTTAGGGTTAGGGGAGGTCACAAATGCGGGAACCCCGTGGGACTCGTGCCCTCGGAGGGGATGAAGGGACAGAGAACTCCCTCTCGGCCGCCTGTGGACACAGCGAGAAGCCGGGGCCGCCGACCAGGAAGTGGGCCTCCCCCAGGTGCCAACCCCGCCGCCCCCCGTGGCACCCCGTTACCACAGGCCAAGCAACAGCCCCCAGGGCACAGACCGTGCACGGCCAGGCTTCACAGGGTGACCCAGGAGGAACGGAGGGGACACACAGCTGGCTGAGGAGGAGCAGGCCTCCGGCCGAAGGCAGGGAGGAGGACCCAGGTGGAAAAGCAGCAGCAGCAGCAGCACAGTCGTCACAGACAAAACGCACTTCTGCAGCCGCCGGGAACCCCGGAGCGGCCCAGGCACTCTCCACGGCAGCTGCCCGCACCCGGCGGAAAACCAAGCACCGCCAGGAGGCCCCCGCCCCAGAGAACCCATGTGGAGAGACGGGCCCTCGAAGCAGGGGCGAGGGCTGGGCGGGGCACAGCTCCTTGGCAGATTTAAATCCGGTTTGCACAGCCGTGCCTCAGCCCTGGTTCTCCCCTCCACAGGGCTCTGAAAAGGAACTAGGCTCCTCGGAGGAATGGCGGGTTCCAGGGCCGAGGCACAGAAAACACAAGAGGAGCAGGGACAGCCTGGGCACCAGGTGGGAAAGGCACGTCCCCCGAGAGGCACAGGCAGGCCCCAAGCCCAGGAGAAAGCCTGGAGGCACTCCCGGGGGCAGCCCCAGAATGTGAGTGACAAAGTCCTCGCAGACTGAACCGCCAGCCGGAGAAGGCCGTCCCCACGAGGCTGCACCGGCTGGAGTGAGGGACAGACGCAGGGCTTCGGGAGGGGAACTGCAGTACGGCGGAGGGCGATGGAGGGAAGGGGAGGTCCCCCATGTGCAGACAAGGTCCCCCCGAGGTCCCGGACAGCATCACAGGCCCCTTCCCCTCTCCGGGGGCAGAGCAGCACCCTGACCGTGGCTGGGGGAGGGACCCAGCAGTGCCACCGAGACCAGGGCTCCAGGTCAGCACCATCCACGGGAAGGTGCCAGTGGCCTCGGACGTGGTGCCCGAGGACACCCAGCGTCCACCCTCGGAACGCCTGCCAAGGGCGCAGGAGCCTCTAACCACCCACTCGCGCCCCCTGCAGGGTGGGCAGGTCACGACAGGGGCCCGTCTGGGGAGGGACAGCGCAGGTTACAGCCGGGAACAAAGGACAACTAAACACTACAGGGGCCCGGGGCTGGACCTGAGCAGGCAGGGACATGGGGTGGCAGGGTCCTGAGTGTCCTCAGCACGGAGCCCGGGCGGGGGTCCCGGTACCACGAGCAGCTGAGCAGGGGCACAGGAACTCAGGTGCATGCGCGCCAGGCTCTCCTGTCTGAAATCCTCTCCGGGGGGCCTGCGGGGCTCAGGTGGCGAAGCGACTGCTTGCAGCTCCGCTCATGTTCCCGGGGCCCCGTCAGGCTCCCTGCTCAGTGGGGCGTCTGCTTCTCCCTCTTCTCCCCACTTGTGCACTCTCTCAAATAAATAAAAACCTTTCCCAGGGTAACAATGCTGCCCAGAAAGGTCAGACGCAGAAGGTCCTCCAGAGGCCGACAAACCAGAGAGGTGCTATCGGGGTCTGTGTGCGCTCCGGGCCCACGCAGGGCCCTCAGCCCGCCCCACCCCCACCCCAGGCCTTCCCATGCACCTGCTGGAGACACTGCCGGCTGCCTTCTCACTCGGCAGGACTGCTATCAAGATCCCACACTTAGGGGTGCCTGGCCGGCTCAGTGGGGACTGCATGCAACCCTTGGTCTCCGCTTGTGAGTTCAAGCCCTACGTTGCGCCTACAGCTTACTTGAAACAAAGGCGGGGGGGGGGGGGCGGACAGGATACTTCAAGTCTTCTGAATACGTTAATAATTCCATGAATTTTACAGTATCTTTCCCCCACTGAATTTTTGTATTTCTCAACTCAGAAATAAGGAAAACGTGTACTATAACACCCACAGTGAGGAATGTAACAGATTACTCTGAAACTGTTTCAACATGGTTATCTGCTATCTTGACAATCACCTTAAATTTCATCCAGAAGCTGCCCTTTCACAGATATCATGACACGGGCTTGTGACGAAGTAAATGCTCGCTCCTAATCGCTCTGACACAGAGAGCGTCACTTCTGAGTTCATGGTTAAGCCGAGCCGAGGGAGCAAAACACCAATTCAAATATGTACAGTGACAGCACATTTTCTGGTTCAAATAAGCAAGAATCCAAAGACAGGCCACGTGCTCAAGTAAGTAAGGAGCAAAACACCGCCGTGAGAAGGCTGGGGCGGGACGGCACTGATCCATCCGGGGCGTCAGCCTGCAGGGGAGGAAGGTCAACACGCAGGGCCCAGAGTGGGCAGGAAGCGTGTGGGAGCTCCCCCGAGGCAGAGGGCAGCTCCTGACGGTGCTCTGGGAGGTGAACAAGGGGTCAGGTCTGCGGTTCACACTGAGCCCTCAGGAGAGACTGCAGAGCAGGCCAGGGCCAGAGGCCGGGGACCAGGGTCAGGCTGCCACGAGCCCGGGCAGGCCGAGGGCGCTCCCGCGCAAACCCAGTGAGCCACCTCGCACATTAAACCACGTGTGGGGCCTGCACCCGAGGCCGTGCAGTCTGCAAGGAGCGAGACTCGGGCCAGGTCTGGTCGTGTCTGTGCGGGGCTCCCTCCTCTGCACGCCGGACCCCGTGGGGACATGTGCTGGTCCTCCTGCCAGACCAATGCTCGCAACTGCTGGGGTCTTCAGACAGCGCGCACCCACACAGGGAGAGACGCGCAGGGGCCACGACCTCCCGGCTCCCAGCCCTGGTGTCCAGGCAGCAATGGGCACCCCTGGGGCTCTGGGCCTGCCGCCTGCGGTAGGGGGCGGCACAGGGAGAGAGGGGGACTTAAAGACCCACACAGCGACTGCAGTCACACTGGGGGCTCACACGTCGATTCTTGGTGATCATTTGCCAGTGGCCACACCGCAGGCCTGGCACGCCGCTGGCATGGCGTGGCCTGGGGCTCCCCTGCCCTGGAGGGTTGGGGGCTGCAGTTCTGGCAGGCCCTGTCCTCTGAGCAGCCCCGTCTGAGCTGGCGCTGGGCAGCGTGGCCCCTGGAGGGGTGCGGCGGAGGTGGTGGCGGGAGCCAAGCCCTCCTTCCTGGTGAGTCATTGCTGGCTGGCGTCACAGAGCTGAGACATTCCCTGCGAGCCGGCGTGCGTCACAGGTGAGCGGCTGGGGGGGGGGGTGTGGCGGGGAGGGTGGTTCTCCGAGCAACGCCGGCTGCCCTCCTTCTCACCCCTTCGCAGTGGGACAGTATTTCAGGGGCCATGTAAGTTTAATCTTTAAAACTTGCGAATCCCACGAGCAGGGACGGGGGGGGGGGGACCTCACTTTCTCTGCAGCTCCCAGGAGTGCATTTGCTGTTCCCATGGAAACCGTACTTCCTCACAGGGTAGTGACTTGTTCCCTGTCCTTCAGCCCCAGCAGGTGGCCCCAGTGTGTCTCCCAGATGCAGAAGTTGGGCAGCCCATAGGTCCCCATATTCAAAAGAGGACCCCAAAATGCCTTGTAGCTTGACTGTACCAATGCCTACGATAGACTCTCCGGGAAAAGCTGGATAAGAGAACAGCATCTCTTCTCTTTTCTTTTCTTTCTCTTTTAAGATTTATTTGAGAGACACAGCACGGGGCAGAGGGAGAGCAGCAGACCCCTGCTGAGCACAAAGCCCAGCTCTGGGGCTCAAACTCACCACAGTGAGATCACGACCTGAGCCAAAACCAAAAGTTAGGCACTTCGACGGAGCCAACTAGGCGCCCCTGTTACTTCTTATGGGTTTGAGAGAATCTGCGATTATCTCAATATTAACAGTTTAAGAAAAAAAGGCAGAGCTCCCAGGGGGAGACTAGACGGGCCGACCCCCAGTAGCCTACCACGGCCTCCCTAGAGAACATCCCAAGTTCCTGCTCCCTCCGTGCCCTACGCATCCGAGACAGAGCCTGGCAGGCACGTGGGTCCTAGAGACCAGACTAGGAAACCTAACAG
This sequence comes from Neogale vison, assembly GCF_020171115.1. Classification (NCBI taxonomy): domain Eukaryota; kingdom Metazoa; phylum Chordata; class Mammalia; order Carnivora; family Mustelidae; genus Neogale; species Neogale vison. The sequence continues at coordinate 223,194,035 of NC_058096.1, forward strand.
CCACACACGACGGACGGGCTTTTCTGAGCGTCCCTCTCCCCTTCCCAGGGGCTGCTGCGCTGGAGCAGCTGTCTGGGGTTAATCTGCCTGCCACCTGAGTGCGATGACACAGAAGGCTCACGGGAGACCAGGTCACCATCAGAAAATACTTTCTGAGTCACAGGGAGGGATGGCTCACTCTGCCCACCCACTCATCCCCCTGCATAAAGGGCATGACTGCTCAGAGGGCATTCATGGGAGAATCGTGGGCTCCCCGGAGGAAGCTGGAGGCGGGGACAGTCACGCTGGGGCTGCTCCCCCGCCCACAGGGTTAATAAGTCATGGAGGGGATGAACCACTCCACCCCCTCGCAGTTTCTTGCCCTGCCGACTGGCAGCCAAAAATACCACGACCTCCCTTCCAGCTGGGACCCGGTTTTCCCAGTAAGACAAGAGCCGCCTTGCCTTGAACGGCGGCGGGAGGGTGTCCGAGAACTCCAAGTTAGTAAAGGAACAAAACTCAGCCTGCCCCTCCCCCCACCTTCCCTCCTATTTGTCAATTTCCCAAAAAGCCCGTTTCTGAGGGGGCATTTCCCAAAGTAGTGGCTGTGGCTGTTGGCACTTCCTCCTCCAGATGCCCCCGTCTCCGAGAAGCCACCCACATGGCCCCCAGGGCAAAAGCAGCAGCCCCTCCCTCCAGGAGCACCTCAGCCCGCGGCCATCCGCGCCACACATCACCGCTGAACCTGCGGGTTTCCAGAGCCCCTACCTCCCTCGCTCACACATATCCCGAGAACGCGAACCGCCCTCCAGCCTCCGCGCCCCCAGGGACACGGGAAGCATCCAGTACGTGCTGGCCGAATGAATGGGTCCTTGAACAAACAGGCCCAGTCAGCTCACACACGCCGTCAAGGGGCAGTCCGACCTTCTCGAAAGCGGACTTATGACGTCATCCGTTTTCCCAACAGTCACCACCGAATCGCCACAAACTAGGACCTCTTCCGAGAGCATCACCCCGCTTCCCAGCAGAAAGCCGGCCCCGTCAGCAGCGTTACGGAAAGTGAACAGATCTCACGACAGAGCTGTACCAAGAGTGCGGCCTCCCGCGCGGCTGGCTGAGGACCACGAGGGGCCGCCTGCCCCCGGCCCGGGCAGTGGGACAACCACACCAGGAGAGGACCTGCCAACGTCAGGCGGGCAGCACGGGCCCATCCCCCTGCCAAGGGGGGTCCCGGCCAGAGGGAAAGACACTCCACAGTTCAGAACCAGTAACTGGTCGGAAGCCGGGTCCCGCCAGGCCCCCACGGAAGGCCCTGTTTACCCCGGGTACGAATCGCTGAGAGCCCTGCTGCACCCGATAGGACGGTGGGGACGGGCTGCTGCGGCTGTCTCTGCGTGTCCAGGACCCAGACAGCGGGTCACAGTGCACCTCCTCACTCTTCTGGTGCCCAGCAGTCCCAAGCTGAGACGCGCAAGTGCCACACACAGGGGCACAGGCCCCACCGTCCTCCCCGGGCGCGTCCCAAGGTGAGAAGTCAAGCTGCGTGGGAACCTGTCCCCCAGGCTCAGAGCGGCTTTATTCCTAACCACGTCCCCCCCAACCCAAGGCCATTGCCAGCCAGATGAACAGGGCAATGACCAGATGCAGCAGGACGCGCCACAGACAGCGACTTCTGATACCCACGGCAACACGGGTCTCAGCAAGGCCTCGCGGGGTCAGAAAGCTGCCCGCTGTCCATTCCATCTTCCTGACTTTGGGGAAAAGGCAGGCCTGGAGGGGCGGGGAGGCCAGAGCCCCGCCGGTGGAAGGGCGCCGGGAGGGCTGACAGCGGCCTGATCCGACCGACCGCTCAGCGCTCCCGCAGCTGCACCGCGCCGCCAACAGCGAGGCTGCACGCGCCAGCGAAGGAGGAAAACGAACTCCATTTTCCAGAAGGCTCTGGCCAGCCGGCGGGTGCACGCGGGGCGCTGTCACAGGGTGGGGACAGGCGGGGGCCGGGAACGGTTGGAGTTCTGAAGGTGCTCCCCGCTTTCGTCACCTCGGACGTCGGTCCCCCGCCCTGCCCCCTGCCCGGGCGGCCGGACACACACACGCCCGGCGCTGCCAGCCGGAAAAGCCGGGGCCCGGGCTCGACCTCGCCTCCGGCCGCAGGATGAGCAAAAATAGCAAGCTCCGGCGCGCGCGGCGGGCTGGAAACCGCGGAGAAGCCGGGGCCGGCGGCCAACACCCGCTCCCGGGCGGTCGCCGCGCCCCGACCCCGCCCCCGGCCGCGACGTTTCCAAAAACTGACACACACGGAGCGCGCGTGAGGGGCGGGGCGCGCGGGCTTCCCCGCCGGGTCCCCCCGACGGCCCCGTCCCCCCCGCCGGGCGTGCGCGCCGAAGGGCGCCCCGAAGACGCCCGCCCACGGCGCCCGCCGCGCTCCCGCTCCCGACGGCAGCCTGCCCGGCCCGAGCGGCCCCGGGGACGCGGACACCCGCGCCGCGCCGCCTACCCGCGGCCCCGCAGCACCCCGGGGCCGCCCCAGTAAATTTCCGCCCGGCCTGTCATCCTCCGAGGGGGCCCCGGGGCCCCCGGGTCCGGCCGCCCGCCCGCGACAGCGCGCGGACGCCGAGCGGCGCGGCCACTGCGGGACCGAGCCCGCTGACAGCGCCCGACCCAACCGACCCCGCGCGGGGCGCGCCGACTGTCAGCACCCCCGCCCCGCAGCCCCCGGCCCCCGCGCCCGGCCCGGCCACGGCAGCGCCGCAAACGGCCGCGGGCAGCGCCGTCCAGCCGCAGGGCGGCCGAGGGGGCTTCTCGGGACCCCGGCGGCCCCGTCCGCGGGCGGGCGCGGCGCGCCGCGGGACTCGGGCCGAGGGACGGGGCGCGGCGGGGCGCGGGGGCGGCACTCACGTAGACCGGCAGCGGCCACGGGTAGACGGCGGGCTCGGCCCCCACGGGCGACTTGAGCCTCAGCTCCAGCTTCTCCCCCATGTCGGCGCGCGCGGCCGCCGCACCATGCTAGTCGGGCGGTTGGGGGAGGGGCGCGGCGCCGCCGGCGGGGGGCGGGGCGGCGGGCGGAGGAGGGCGGGCGGGAGGGCGGGAGGCTGAGGGGAGGGGGGTGGGCCCGGCCTGGGCCTCGGCCGCCGCCGCCGCCGCCGCCGCCGCCGCCGCGGCGCTCCCGTCCGGCCCCCGGCTCCTCTTTGTGGTCACAGGCCCCGGGCCTGCAGCGCCGCCGCCATCTTGGGCCGGCGTGAGGCGAGCACAATGAGCCGGGGGCCGGGCCGAACCATTCGCCGCGCGCGCGGGGGGGGGGGCCGGCGCGAGGAGGCGGCGCGCGCCCGCTGCCCCGCCCGCCGCGCCGCGCGCCGCCCCCCCCGCCGCCCCGCCCCGTGGGCTCGCCCGCACGCACGCACGCACGCACGTCCTCGGCTGCCCTCGGCCGCCGCCGCTGGCCGGCCGCGGGGGCCCGGGGAGACCCCGCGGGTCTGGGATGACAGATTCGAGCCCCGCCCCCGGAGCGACTGGGCGCGTCCCCCGCACGCCCCGTAACGCCGTCGCGCCTCGTGAAATAGGACGCCCGGCGTCGGGGCGGCCCGCGCTCCCGCTCCCAGCGCGCGCCGCGCCGGCCGAGAGCGTCTGCTCGGCGCGGGGAAGCCAAGAGGGTGCCGAGGGCCGCTGTCCCGGGGGACGTGCAGGCCTTGCTCCGGCGGCGGCCGGGGGCTGGCGTTCCCGCGAGATCGGGGTCGAATCACTGGACGTGAGGCTGAGGACGCTGTCGCCGGCGGGCTGTGGGTGGGCCTCGTCCAATCAGGGGACGGTCTTCCGAGGACCGAATCCGGTTCCCTCCAGGGAGGGACCTCGGGCTGCACCAGCGGCTCTTCCTGGGGTCGCGCCTGGAGATGTCCGACCGGACGGCCACGCTCCCATGGCCCGGGCCCTGCGGCGAAAGTGCGCCGCATCTGTACGGTGTCTACACAGCGCCGCGTGTGCGCGGCGTCTCTGCACGCGTGTCCGCTCACAGGTGTGCGCGCGTGGCACGGTGCGCGGTACCTGTTCTGCCCATGGGGCTGTGGCACGGGGGCCCGTGTGCGTGTGGACACACGCGGCCCGTGGGTTCTGCTTGCGTGGGGCGGCCTCACGCGTGGCCTGTGGTCACTGCCCGCGGGGAGCCAGCCGCCGGCCTTCGCAGTCCCTCCCCGGGGTGTCGCAGCCCCGGGAGGGCGGCGGGGCGTCCGCGCTGGCCGGGTGAGGGCCTGACGGTCGGGACCCGCTCCTGGGTCGCGCGGGTGGGAGGTGGAGTCCCGCGGCAGTGCCCACGCCCCCGAGTGTGCACCTTCCCCGGGGTGGGGACGGGACGAGGCAGGGTCCGAAAGCCAGGGCGGTGGCTTCCACTTGTGGGAGCTCGAGACCGCCGTGCCCTGACCAAGGCGTTAGAAGTCGGGGCAGTGGTTAGCTCAGGTCAGCAGGGGGGCGTCGGGACCTTCACCTGTGGAAGAGGATCCGTCCAGCACTTCTCGTGTGTCTGTCCGTAAAAAGCTTTCTGGGGACAGGTTCCCGGGTTGCTGTGCAGAGAACGCACCGGGGGCCTGGGGGGTAAAGGAAGAAGCAGGAGAGTGAGGGGGCCAGTCGGTCACCTGGGGACAGGGAAGGAGGGCTCCGAAGAGGGACAGACCCCCCATGGGTCACGCAGCCAGCCAGCCTGGACTTTGTGAGCTGAGGACAGCCCGAGACAGGGTTAGGGTCCCCAGCCCGAGGAGCCGGAAGCCGGGAGCCGCCCCACTCCTCCCAGACAGGAGAGCCTGTCCCCCAGCTCTGGCTGCCCGGCTCTCAGGCAGTTTCCATCCCATAGGGCACAGAGGCAGCCAGAGCTCAGGCCTCAGGAAACCCTCTCCCTCCCTGTCTCCTCCCACCTCCTCCTGCAGCCCTTCCCCCATCCCCCATCTGTCCTCACCCAAGGGACTTCTCAGACCCTGGCTCGGGCAGCCAACCGGAGAGTGGCTACAGACAGCTGCTTCCCATCCGTCCCCTCCCCTGCCTGTCCCCCACCATCTGAGGGATGTCAAGACGGGCCCTGGAGGAGGGTGACCTTGGCCCTGGGCCCTCAGCGTGTGCGTTCCCTACTTGGAATACGCTTCCTGAGACACCTCCCTCTGTCATCAGTGTTGTTCCCTGCTCACTTCCTCCAGAACCTTCCTGGACTGCACAGACAAGGTGGGGCCCCAGAGTCTGCTTTACACACGCCACGGACCCACAGAATTCCGGTCCTGGCCCACCCTTCCCCGCCGGGTTTGTCCCTCAACCTCGGCCCGTTTCCTCCTGAGAGCAGCTGATGCCAGCAGGCCCTGCCTCAGGAGGTTTGAGAGGGTCAAGTCAGTTCGCGTAGAAAGTGCTAGAATGGTGCCTGCTACATAGAACTTATTTGCCACCGGCAACGCTGCTGGTACTGTTAGGGTGGTTTGTAGGGTGACCTGCGGTCCGGTTTGCCCAGGACTGTCCTGGTCGTGGCTCTGGAAACCCAGGGAATCCCTCTGTTCTGGACACACAGGGATGGTTGGTCACCCTATTCAGGATTTATCTGCCAACCCCATGCAGCCGGAAGGAGATCTCCCGGCACCTGCCGGCCTTCCTGCTAACGCTTCAGTCCTCCACTCATCTCGGCTCAACGCCTTTATTCAGCAAGTGTTGTGTAAGCATCTACGACCCAGCAGGTCCCCTTCCAGGAGCGGGGAGCATAGCAGCCAGGACGGTGGATGGAAATCCATGTCCTCGGAGAGCTGACGTTCCAGGAAGGGCAAGGGACGGTAAGCCGGTAAGATGTCATTTATTATGCAGGAAGGGTGTCCGGGAGACGGGAGATGGCTCAAGTAAGCCAAGGAGAGGGAGCGGGGCAGCTTTAGATGCAGGCCGTGGAACGAAAGGGGACCACTGCTGTCACCCCAAGGTCTCCTGCCCTTCGGGGACACCAGGCCATGTCTGGGGACATCTGTGCTTGTCACAGCTAGGGGTGAGGCCGGCATTGAGGGGGTGGGGCCAGGGATGCTGATCAGCCCCCAGAGCGCCCAGAAGACGCCCACAGAGAACGACCCCGCCCAGCATCTACAGTGCCCAGGGGCAGAGACCCTGCTCCAACATTATTCTGACAAGCTCCCCCAGAATCCTGCGAGGGCAGGGACTCCGTCGCAGCCACTTGTCACCCTCAGAGGTGACGCGGAGCGAGGCAGGGCTGAGACAAGTCTTGGGGATGAAATTACAAGCGTGTATCCCCATCCACCGGGCACTCAGAGCCGGGGGGGGGGGCTGTCCCCTGCACACTCTGGCCTCTCTCACCCACCTTGTGCAGCTGGCTCTTTCCAGAGTCCCCTCTGGTCCCTGCCCTGGGTTGAGTGGACTCTGAGAACAAGGACTTGAGGGCAGGCTGATGGTTCGAGAGGTGCAGAGAGCAGCATGGGAAGAGGAGATGACACAGGAGGAGACGGGTGTGGGGACACCGGCGGCCTCAGCGGGACCTCCCCCATCCCAGAGACTCTGGGCACATGCAAACACGTACCTTGGCAGAGCCCACCCAGGGTGTCCAGGGAGTGGGGTACTTAGGCACGAGCTCCTGCTATCGGGGGAGGCGTGGCGGGGCGCGTGAACTCCCCGGCGCTGGAGCCCACCACAGTCCTCGACGTGCAGACGCTGGCTGTTTGAGTCTCCAAACAGCCGGGTCCAAGCAGAGTCGAGTCCCGTCCCATCCTCTCCCGTGGTTCTAAATACTTGTGGAGCCTTCAGAGGGCACCCGGCACTTGCGTCTTCGGCTCTGGAGTGAACCACCTGCAGACAAGCCACCCCCTCTCGGGGACCAGCAGCAACTCGTCACTGTGCTGAGACGCTTGAGATACCAACATCACAAAGACCGGAGGAGACTGAGGCCTGCCTAAATCAAGGGACGACACTATTATCTCTGTAAAAGTGCTTAATTTTAGTAGTTAAGGTTTACCAAAAAAGTAGGGGCGCCTGGGTGGCTCAGTGGATTAAGCCTCTGCCTCTGGCCCGGGTCATGAAGTCAGGGTCCTGGGATCGAGCCCCGCATCGGGCTCTCTGCTCCGCGGGGAGCCTGCTTCCTCCTCTCTCTCTGCCTGCCTCTCTGCCTGCTTGTGATCTCTCTGTCAAATAAATAAATAAATCTTTTTTAAAAAAAAAAAGATTTACCAAAAAGGTTGCAAAGACGGTACAGCATGTTCCTATGCACCCCCACCCTGGACCCAGTCCCCGCCACCATTTTTCACGTGTTCCGTTAGTGTGGCCTCTTGGCTACAGCTAAGGAGCCAACCTCGACACATTATCACGAACTGAAGTCCAGGCTTCATTTGCATTTCTTTCATTCTCCTCTAACGTTGTTTTTTCTGTCCCAGTGTTCTCTGGACTGTGATGGGTTTGGTACCTTGAAGATTTTGAGGAGGACTCATCAGGCATTTTGTCTATTAATTTGTTTTTCTGATGTTTTTCTTATGATTACTACGGGGTTATGGGGCTTGGGGGAGGAAGACCCAGAGATAATAGCCGTTGTCACCAGACGAAAGGGAAGACACGTCCCGCCAGCAGGATGTAGGACCGAGCTGGTAACTTTGATCACCTGACTATACTACTGTCCTTTAAATCATGGTGGACATTTCCCTCCCCCAATTAACCAAAAGTAAAGAGACTGACAACATCTCATGTTGGTGAGGACGGGGGTCCCTAGAACTCGCGTGGGCTGAGGCTGGTCGGGGGGACTGTGTGCGTGGGTCTCACAGACTCAGCGGTCAGGGAAGGGCAGTGAAGCGACACCAAAGAAATTTAATCAAATTTCCTTCCTTCCTTCCTTCCTACCTTCTTTTTTTTTTAATTTTTTTTTTTTAATTTACTTGACAGAGAGAGATCACAAGGAGGCAGAGAGGCAGGCAGAGAGAGAGGAGGAAGCAGGCTCCCCGCGGAGCAGAGAGCCCGATGCGGGACTCGATCCCAGAACCCTGGGATCATGACCTGAGCCGAAAGCAGAGGCTTTAACCCACTGAGCCACCCAGGCGCCCCCTTTCCTACCTTCTTTCCTTCCTTCCTCCCTTTTCTTTTTTGAGAGCAGTTTCTTCTTTATTTGGGAGCTTTTTGTTTCTTTTCTATTTCGCTAAGTTTTTCACTTTAATTCCAGTGTACCTAGCGAGCGATGTCATTTCCAGGGTTCGGGATCGTGGCTCAGCGACCCCGTGCGCTGCCCCCTGCTCGGCATAAGCGCGCCCTTCCACTGCTTCGCCCTTACCCGCGCCCGAAAGGGACGTCCTTCCTAACTCCAGTTGTACGACGTGCAAAGCCAGGAGAATGAACAGATGGTGTTGGACGCGGGATACGGTTGTCGCTGAGGGTTGAGGCCTCGTCTAAGAAGGGTCTGGATGTGTTTTACGTTGTGCTCTGGAGGGGGGTTACTTGGAGATGGAGGTGAAGAGCTGATGGCGGAGAACTGACAGCCCGTCCCTGGAGATGAGTGCACGTGTGTCCTTTCTGCATGTGGCTCTCTCTCACGTTAGAAGAAGAAGGGGGGGGAATACAAAATAATTTTTAAAAAGAAAGAATAGAAGAGAATAAATTAAGAAAATAGAATAAATTTAAAAAATAGAATAAAACCAGGTCTGGGCTGGTGGGAATATAAAATGGGGCCGCTGCTGTGGGTAACTGTTTTAGAAGACCTCAAAAAATTAAATATACAGGTGCTGCGTGACCCAGCAATTTCATTCCTAGGTCTCCACTCAAAAACTGGAGAACTGGTATTTGCACACCTGTGTCCACAGCATTACTAAAGATACCCAAAAGGTAGAAACAACCCAAGTATCCATTGGTGGTTGAAGAGACAAGCAAACCATGGTCCACCCATAGGACAGGACATTGCTCAGCCTCAGAAAGGAAAGAAATCCTGAAACCTGGGGCGTCTGGGTGGCTCAGTGGGTTAAGCCACTGCCTTCGGCTCAGATCATGATCTCAGGGTCCTGGGATCGAGTCCCGCATCGGGCTCTCTGCTCAGCAGGGAGCCTGCTTCTCCTCTCTCTCTGCCTGCCTCTCTGCCTACTTGTGATCTCTCTCTGTCAAATAAATAAATAAAAATCTTTAAAAAAAAAAAAAAGAAAAGAAATCCTGAAACCTGCTGCAGCACGGATAGGCTTTGAAGACCTTGGGCTTGGAAATAAGCCAGAAGGACCCGTCCCGCAAGACCCCACTCCCAGGAGGGCCCCAGAGGAGTCCCCTCCGCACAGAGACAGACAGGACAGGGTGGGAGCCGGGGCTGGGGCAGGGGTGGGGTGTCCGTGCTTCATGGGGACAGAGTCTCCGGGTGGGGAGATGGAAAGTTCTGGAGATGGGGGTGGGGGTTGCCACACAGCAGTGTGAGTGTGCTTCATGCCCTGAGGGGTGCACCTGGAAATGGCTAACACAGGAACCAAACTTACAGTGGTGAGCATTTCATAATGTATATAATTTTTCAAATCACATGCACCCCTGAAATTAACATTATGTTGTATTAACCATGCTGCAAGAAAAAAATAACAATTGCAATCGTTTACAATTTTTGCGTGTGCTTTAATCACCATTTTTTAAAAAACAGTAGCAACTATATAATCCTAACGACCGGCTTTGCAGACAAGGGTAGGCTCCTGCCCCCAGAAACATGGAACCCTCGGAGAGTCCTTTTCCTGCATGCCTGCCGTGTCGTTTGCTTTGTCCTGGGGTCAGTGAGATCATTCTTGGCAAGACTGGAGAGACAGTTGCACCTGTGTTGCAGGGAAGGAGGATTGCAAATCCGTATGCCAAGTTAAAGGTCCTTCCAAACTGTGGAAAGACATCCTCGTGGAGAAAGATGCGCGTGACGCGTTGTATTAAAAGGAGCAAGGTGGATTAGCAAGCTCACGTTTGTACTGGAATACAGTGTCCGTACAGAAGCGTGCTTGCGTACAAGTGGGCTCTTTCTGGCTCACGCGGAACACGTTGCCGTGGTTGTAGCTGGGAGGGATGAGCAGTAGATTGTTGGAGTCTCCCCTACAGTGGGAGATCCCCTCGTGCATACACATCCACACTCCCTGCCCCGTGCGTTTGCAGGGTCTCCTGGTAGAGCTGTCGAAACACATCCCTGCTCCCTTCCCAAGAGGCTTAACAGTATGTATCATTTACCCACTGCTGTGTAACCAGCCACTTCCAGAACTCTGTGGCTTCAAACAAAGATCATGGAGTTCACACCTTGCTCTGTAGTCACTGATTTGGACTGAACTCAGCCGGACAGCTCTCCTGCTGGTCCTGCCTGCGGATTTTCACATACGAGTATCATTCAGTGGGTCAGCTGGAGGCTGGTTGGTCTAAAGGGCTTCAGCTGGGGACCGGGGCTCGCCTCTACTCTCTGGTCTTGTCCTCCAGCAGACCACCCTCATGGTGTTCTAATGTCAGTAAGAGCATAAGAACCGAAGCTTCCAGGGATGCCTGGGTGACTCAGTTGATTGGGCATCCGGCTCTTGGTTTTGGCTCAGGTTATGATCTCAGGGTCGTGAGATCGAGCCCTGCATCGGGCTCTGTGCTCAGTGAGGAGTCTACTTCAGACTCTCTCTCTGCCTCTGCCCTGCCCCCCCGAGTAAAATAATAAATAAATCTCATAAAAGAAAAAACGAATGGAAGTTTCCAGACCTCTTGAAGGTATTTTGGGAGGCTTTAAGGACCCACACTTTCTCTTAGGAAGGGTGGGCAATGGGCGCCTGGGTGGCTCCGTTGTTTAAGAATCTGCCTTCGGCTCAGGTTTTGATCCTGGGGTCCTGGGGTCAAACCCCACCTTGGTCTCCCTGCTTGGCAAGAAGCCTACTTCTGCCTCTGCCTCTGCCCCACACCCCATTCATGGTCTATCCCTCTAAAATAAATAAGTAAAATCTTAAAAAAAAAAAAAGGAAGGTTGGTTCAGGACGGGGTCTAATGCAGCCTTACCACTTATTTTTGTAAATAAAGTTTTACTGAAACCCAACCACATGCATTCATTAACATGTCGCCCACGACTGCTTTCCCCCCACCACACTGCACAGTTGTGCTGTGATCACAGAGCCAACACCTTTACTCCCTGGTCCTTTACCGAAAGCATCCCAGCCCCTGATACGAGATGACAGAACACAGGCCTCTTGGAACCAGCTGCCTTGCTGTGCCTACCACACTTGCAGGGGGCTGGGGCAAGGCACATAACACGAACCTCCCCGACATTCTCCTGCTGGATTTGGACCCTCCCTGGGTTTTCTGACCCCCCGATTAAGCTTACAGGAGCTCAAAGTGCAGCACGCCGTGGATTGCCTCTCTGTCTTTCACCCGACACAGAATCCCAGACCCCCCAGCCCCATGTCTCCACAACACGAGTATTTTCTCCCAGTGGAAAAGAAGCTCGTGACCATTTCAACTACACTGATGGCTTCTATGCCACCCCTGCAGGGCCCACAAATAGGAATTTTTTGTCATGGGGAAGTCCAACAAGCACAGAATAACATCTGATCGCCAGATGCTCTGGGAAATCTCAGTGGATTCACCAGATCTCCCCCAGCAGGAAGTGGTGGTGCCTCCAGCTCTTGGGGCCCACTTTAAAGTCTCGGGAGTGACCGCAGTGACAGCAGAGAACCGAGAAACCACTGGCTCCTTCTGCGCTAGGCTGCAGGCCACCGTCTCCTCTGAAGCCCAGGCTTTCCCGAGTTCCCTGCAATGGAACTTTTGGGCAACTCAACCAATCATTTCCAATTATTGAGCCCCGAATGTATGCCTGGGCTAAGCCAAGCACTTGGTACACACAATCTCACTTGGTCCTGCAAGGACGCCAGGAGGGATGTTCTTTCTGTACCCGTTTCCTGTGGCTGCTGTGCCCAAGTACGACAAATGAAAACAATACAAATGTACTCTCATCCGTGCATGGTCGCTCCGGAGCAGCCTGACTCCTACACTGGGCTTCGTTCACTCCCTTCCAGAGCCTCTAGGGAAGGATTCATTTCCTCGCCTTTTGCAGCTTCGAGAAGCTGCCTGCCTTCCTGGGTCGTGGTCCTTCTTCCATCCTCAGTGCCAGCAGCATCTCAAGCTGCCGCCTCCCCGACCATCCTCCACGGCTAAGGAGGCTTGGGTCCCCCCAGACAATTGAGGATAAACTCCTCATTTTAAGGTCAGCTCATTCAGACTTCAATTCCATCTACAACCTTAATTCCCCTTTGTCACGTGACCCAACACAGCCATTAAGTTTCCAGTGATTAGGAGGTGGACGTCTCTGAGGGGCATCTACCTACCTACCATACTCTACCAACATCCCATTTTGCAGGTGAAAAAAAGCACCCAGGTGTAGATGGGCTCAGCGATGATCTGAGTCACAGGCAGCCAGTGCGTGGTTAAGCTGAGGTGATCTAACTCCCGACCCCAGCCTGTTAGCCAGTGCTGTCCCAGTGCTGTCCCAAGTGCCTGTGGGCAGGAGGAAGGCAATGCAGAGCTGAATATAGGATTTACTTGTTTAAAGATTTTATTGATTTATTTGTCTGAGAGAGAGAGAGAAGAGAGCATGAGAGGGGGAGAGCACAAGCAGGGGGAGCCGCAGGCAGAGGGAGAAGCAGGCTCCCCGCTGAGCAGGGAGCCCGATGAGGGGCTCGATTCCAGAACCCCGGGATCATGACCTGCGCTGGAGGCAGACATTTAACTGATTGAGCCATGCACCCCATGATTTAGGCTGATATAGGCTTTAGAAAATCAAGAACCCAGTCTCTCACTAAGTGAAATAGGTAGATCTGTGGGAGGGCACTCCACACTGCCCCCCCACCACCACAATAAAGTCCCTGGAGTGTGAGGTTACATCCCTTTCATCCGCTTTGACCAGGCTGCTGTATCTTACGCCCCCACCCCCGCACCCCTGCCCTTCTGAACACGCACTTGGACGGGATCAGGACTGCCGCCTTTCTCCAGTCAGCTCCGAGCTCTCCGTGGTACTGAAACCGCCCCCCATACCCGCCCCCATACCCGCCCCCACCCCCGCTGGTCTTTCACCGCCAGGGGTCTGGGTCTCTGGTGTCCTAACTCTGGCTATGTTTTGCAGTCTACACCCCAGGACTCCTTTTTCCCCCGCGCCAGGTCCTCATGGGCCTCGAGTTGGTGGAGAGTTCTAGGGCCGCCCAAGAGCTTAGAGCTTTCCTGGAATCTCTAAATTTCACATTTGGAGAGACCCAATGGGCGTGCGGTAAGCAGATCTTTGATTGAAGAAAGCCCTCCCTTTAGGGACATCTCTCTTAGGAATTATGCAAAGTCACTCCTGGACAACCTCAAGTGTCCAGCTTTTGGCTTCAAATTATACCAGTTGTTTTGGGCATGCTGATTAAACACAAAGGACGAACAAACAAAAAAGAAACTCTTTTGGTTTTGTTTTGTTTTCTTTTGTTTTGACCACGTGGCAGCCTCCAGAAGCCTCTGGACTGGCTCTTGGAGCCTGTTGTTGTTGTTGTTAATTGTGGAAAAATACGTGTAACATCAAATTTACCACTTTTAAGTGTATGTTTTTGTGGCATTAAGTACATTCACAGTGTTGTGTAACCATCACCACCTCTATCCCCAAAACTTTCCATCGTCCCAAGTTGAAATTCTGTCCCCATTGAACACTTAACTCCCCTTCCACTCCCCCCCAGCCCCCCAGCACCCCCAGCTCCCACCATCTACTTCCTGTCTCCAGGATGTTCCAGATTCTTTGCCATTTTTATGTTCCAGGATCCCACCCAGGGGACTGCATGGTATTTAGTGGTCATTTCTCCTCGAGCTCTTCTTGGCTGAGACAGTTTCTCAGATTTCTCATTCTTCATGACCTTGACAGTTTTGAAAAGTGCTGATCAGAAGTCTTATAGAATGTTTCTCAAGTGGGGCTTGTCTGGTGTTCTTCTTATGACTGGACTGGAGTTATGGGTTTTAGGGAAGAAGATCCCAGAGGTGAGGGGTCATCCCACATCAAGGGTCCATGCTACCAATATGACATCATACTGATCTTCTTCACCTGGTTGAGGTGTGCATGTCAGGTGTCTCCACTATAAACCACTCCCTACTACACCCTTTCCATCCTGTTTCCATCCAGGCAATGGTTATGTATAGCTCACATTTTTTTAAAGATTTTTATTTATTCAACAGAGAGAGACCCAGCAAGAGAGGGAACACAAGCAGGGGGAGTGGGAGAGGGAGAAGCAGGCTTCCCGCCGAGCAGGGAGCCTGACATGGAGCTCGATCCCAGAATCCCGGGGCCATGACCTGAGCGGAAGGCAGACGCTTAACAACTGAGCCCCCCAGACGCCCCTATATAGTTCACATTTATAAGTTGGAAGTTATGCTCCCCCTCCTTGAGGGTTTAGTATTTATGGGAATGGTTTTTTAATTTTTCTGCCTGGGAGGTCTATCTATTTACATCAATATGGAGTCATAGATATTTATGTTATATTTGGGGCTTAATCCAATATTGCTTTATTTCACTGCAAAAAACTTGTTTCAGCTTTGGCCACTGGGAGTCCTTTCAGCCGGCTTCTGTGTCCTGCTGATTTAACTCCATCTTTGCAGTGGGTTATTTTTAAACTTTTTTAAAAAGATTTTATTTATTTATTTGATAGACAAAGATCTCAAGTAGGGGGAGAGGCAGGCAGAGAGAGAGAGAGAGAGACAGAGAGAGGAGAAAGCAGGCTCCCTGCTGAGCAAAGAGCCTGATTTGGGGCTCGATCCCAGGACTCTGGGACCGTGACCTGAGCTGAAGGCACACACCTAACGACTGAGCCACCCAGGCGCTCCGAATAAACAAAATCTTTAAAAAAAAAAAAAAAAGAGTGTGGGACAACATTGTTCTCTAAAATCGTAGACTGTCAGAATCTTTGCTTTTTTTCAGTCTCATTTGTGGGAATGCCTATTGCTCTTTTCTGCAGGGTCTGAACCCTCTAGGTCACCCTGACCCAAAGAAGTAGTCTGGATTTCCCATCCAGGTGTGGGCCCTCTAGGCTGCCTAGACACATTTCACATGACAGTTTCCAAGGAAACAAGACCCTGCATCTGCGTCTTAGCCCAAGCTCAACGCCGACCCCTTGGCGCATTAGCTCTGTCTAGCTTTGAGCCCATCCAACTCCGCTTCATGTAAATACTGGATAAACTCTACTCTTCCCTCAAATCCTTCCACGTTCCCTTTTCCCCCTTTTTTGGCGAGACGCTCCATACATCCTCTATTACGCGGTCTCCTGCCGTGGCAAGTTAACAAACCTAACTTTCTGGGACCACCGTGGTGTCCCTGAATGTCATTACCAGACGGGCTGTAAGCAGTGAAGGGGATGGTGGTGGGGCGAGGGTTATTTCTGAAGCAGCGAGGGAAGCTGGGATTAGCTGCCGCTAATGCGGGATGAGCCGTCCAGGGGCTCCGAGGTCACCGTTCACACTTCCGGCGGACGCTGTGAGAATCAGACAGAAAGGAGACAGATTTCAACTGTCCTGCTCGCGGGAGGGAAGCCGGGAAGGATCCTGAGGGGCCGTGGGGCTGCTCTATGCGCGGGAGCAACAGGGCCGGGACCCACCTCCCCGATTCAGACCAAAGTCCGCGGGAAGCTCTTCCCCTCCGTCACGCCCCCTCCTCCCCGTGCACCGCCTGCGGCGAGGGTCTCAGGAACTCGGATCGCCAGATCCAACAACTACATCCACAGGGTTCCCGGTTAGACTTGAACTCAGGTAACGAGCGAGTAAATGTTGGGATGTCTGTCCCAAATATTTAATGGGACATGCTTATATCTGGACAGAATTCACCCTTCACCGGAAATTCCAATTTAACCCGCAATCCTGTATCTTACGTGGGAGCCCCCCCCAACCCCAAACACCCGCCAGACACAGCAGCCTTTTGGGGAAATGGCCCCCATGCCTTCCTGCAGCCTGAGCAGCCATCTTCATCCTCATGTGATGCTGTCATGTGACCTTCCTCCACCGGGATTGGCTCCGTAGCCAAAGCCCGCCCTCTGCGGTTGGGGAGCAGCCTATCAGATGGGTGGGAGTTCTGGCCAGTAGGGCCTGCGGACGGTGATTCAATGGCCCAATCAGAGCTTCCGTCCGTGGGATTATTTCGGCCTGGGGACGCCTGGGTCCGAATGTGAGTTCAAATCCTACCTCCGGCCCATAGCCGCTGCCTGTGTTAGGAAGGAGGATCATCAGCCTCTGATTTTTATTTTATTTATTTTTTTTAAAGATTTAATTTATTTATTTGACAGAGAGATCACAAGCAGGCAGAGAGGCAGGCAGAGAGAGAGAGAGGAGGAGGAAGCAGGCTCCCTGCTGAGCAGAGAGCCCGAGGCGGGGCTCGATCCCAGGACCCTGAGATCATGACCTGAGCCGAAGGCAGCGGCTTAACCCACTGAGCCACTCAGGCACCCAGCCTCTGGTTTTTTTAAAAAAAATTTCTTTCTTTCTTTATCTACTCACTTACTTATTTGAGGGGGGGAGGGGGGAGCAGGAGCGGCAGGCAGAAGGGGAGGGGGAAGCAGGCTCCCCACTGAGCAGGGAACCCCACGCGGGGCGCGATCCCAGGACCCTGAGACCATGACCCCAGCCGAAGGCAGAGGCTTCCCGGGCTGAGCCCCCGGGCGCCCCGCCTCTGATACGTGTGTGGACCCCGGGTGGGCATGGACGGACCCGGGTGGGCATGGACGTGCCCCGGTGGGCACGGACGGACCCCGGTGGGCACGGACGGGCCGCAGGTGGGCATGGACGGACCCCGGTGGGCATGGACGGGCCGCGGGTGGGCATGGACGGACCCTGGGTGGGCATGGACGGGCCACGGGTGGGCATGGACGGACCCGGGTGGGCATGGACGGGCCACGGGTGGGCATGGACGGACCCAGGTCGGGCATGGACGGACCCCGGTGGGCATGGACGGGCCGCAGGTGGGCATGGACGGACCCCGGTGGGCGTGGACGGCCCGCGGGTGGGATGCCGCCGACGAAGCTTGACTAAACTCCGTCAGGCGCCAGCATCGTGATCACGGACGTCGGCGTAACTGTCATCGCTGCCCTCCCTCCTCCCGTGGGGTTAGACCAACGGGGACTGCCGTGACCCCACTTCACAGCCGGGGAAAGCAAGGGCTGGGATCGCGCTGTTGGGCTGAGCGCCTGGCAGAGCACTGGCGGGGGCCAGGCCCCTCCAAGGGTCCCCTGCCTCCTCCCTGGAAACCCGACCCGCACCTGTGCTGCCTCCTCGCCTCTCCATCCTCCCAGCAAACCTGGTGTCTGCAGTTTCCAGGACCACAGGTGATGCAAGATGATGGCTTCGTTGCTGGGACCTCCTCCCCAGCTCCCCCGGGGACTGAAGCAGCCTGACTGGTGCCTCTGCGGGGGGGGGGGGGGGGGTGGGGGGGTGGAGGTACCAAACTGTTCACCTAGGAGCGGGGCCTGGCCCCAGGGACTCCACCAGGCACAGGCAGAAGGGAAAGGTGTTTTCTCACTCCAAACCAGAGGACTCATGTGCTGTCAGGAACCAGGATGCTGGGTCACTCGGGCAGGCCACCCCCGGCTCTAGTATCCAGGTTCCTGGTCTGGGCACTGACGGTAGCAGTCACATAGGTGCTCTGTGAATGAACCTGGTGCACAAAACCAAGTGTTGGTGGGACTAGATAATGCTGGGGTCCTGGAAGTCCCAGCCGCTGTTGGGCACCATCTGGTGAAACTAAACATAAGCTTAACCCGTGGCCCACAGACTCCACTCCTGGATGTGTGGCCAGGAGAAGCGAAAGCACATACCCACTAAAAACACACACAAGCATGTGCATAACTCAGATAAATCACACGTCATCCGAATGAAAACCTTTTGTGCTTAGTAGAACACCATCAAGAAGATGAAAAGACAACTGACAGAATGGGGAAAGAATAGTATCTTCATAGCAGGTACCTGGCATGGGACTTGTGTCTAGTATGTGTAACGAACTCTTACAACTCAACGACTGAAAACAGCCCAACAGGAAAATAAGCCAAGGGTCTAACAGACCTGAGAAGGTGCTCCTTGTCATTAGCCATCGGGGAATGCAGGTCCAAAGCACAATAAGCTGTTGTTTCACTCCTGCTAAGGTGTCTAGAAGCAACAAGAGAGAAGATATCAAGTGTTGGAGAGGATGTGCGGAAACTGGGACACAAGTAGGCAGAGAGGCAGGCAGCGGGGGTGGGGGAAGCAGGCTCCCCGGTGAGCAGAGAGCCCGACGTGGGGCTCGATCCCAGGACGCTGAGACCATGACCTGAGCCAAAGGCAGAGGCTTAACCCACTGAGCCACCCAGGCGCCCTAGGGCAGTTGCTTTTTAAAAGTCTGGCAGTTGCTCGAAGATTAGGCATGAAGTCATCCTATGACCCGGCAGTTCCACTCCTATTAAATACCTAAGAGAAATGAAAACGTGTCCACACAAAAACGTGTACATGGAGCAGCATTTTCCATAATTGCCCCAACATGGAAACAATAAAAATATCCAGGAACAGATGATGAGGTAGTCACACACGGGAACGTCGCTCAGCCCCGGACAGGAGTGAGACGTCCACCCGCGCTGCCCCGGGGAAGAATCCCGAGCCCACGACACCCGGGGAGGGAACCAGACACAGAAGGCCACACGGGGTGTGAGTCCACATGGGTGACACGCGCAGAGTCTGCCTCTCCCTCTGCCCCTCCATGCACTTACTCTCTTTCTCTGACAAATAAATAAAATCTTTAAAAACAAACAAAAAACCCCACTGAGCTGTACATTTAAAGGGGTGTATTTCATGGTATGTAAATCGTATCTTCTGAGATAATAACAAATATCCAGAGAGGTGTCTGTCCACAGCTCCTGTGTAGAGCCCGTCCAACTCTGGAATTTCCTAAGTGATAAAAGCGTTAGGAACATCTTCTGTTCTACCATTGGGTCTCTGTCCTCAGTTCCTGACACTGAGCTTCTAGATCCCTTGCCATTTCCTGGGTGACAGAAGTGTCTTTCGTTCTAATGAGATGACCTCTTGGACTGCTGGATGGGAGCAGGTCACCAGAGAGACCATGATTAGAAGCTTGGAGCTGTCGGGGGGCGCCCGGCCGGCTCCGTTGCTGGAGCGTGTGACTCTTGATCTTGGGATTGTGCACTTGAGCCTCACGTTGGGTATAGAGACTGCTTTAACAATAAAAACTTAAAAAAAAAAAAAAAAAAGCAAAGCTTGGAACCCTCAGCCCGGCTCTCATCCTCCCCAGGGGATGCAGAAAGGCTGGAGATTGAGTTAATGATCTGTCTTGGCTGCGCGTCGAAGTGTCAAAACTGGCATAAAGGCAGCGGGTTTGGGAAACGTGGAGGTGCTGGGAGGGCAGTGCCCCCGGGGAGGAGCCAGAGCTCCCCGCCCCTCCCACCTGGCCTGGCCGCAGGCATCTCTCCCACCTGGATGTTCGTCCGTACCCTTTATCATATCCTTTTATAATCAGCCAATAAGCAGCAAGTAAAACCGCGTTCCGGAGTTCTAGCAGCTGCTCCAACAAACTAATCGCACCCAAGAAGGGGATTGCGAGAACCTCTGATGTACAGCCGGTCAGCCGACAGCCGGGACTGGCGACTGGTGTCCGGAGGGAGAGGCAGCCACGTGGCAGGGAGCCCTGAACGTGCAGGGTCCGCTGTAGACAATGCCAGAGCGGAGTTAGATTGTAGGGCCCTCGGCCGATGTCGTGTCTGGGGTCAGAGTGTCGTCAGTGTGATGTGTGAGGGCAAAGGAGACACACACGGGAGAAGGGGAGTTGTCCTGGGCACGTCCCCGTCGCTGTTATTATTTTAAAAGGTGGGGAGGGAGCCACACGGGGAGAAGTGGTTCCTTGTTTGAGTCTTCCCTATTCCCAACCCCTCCCTGTGTTAGGTGAGGCTGAAATCCTTCTAACTGTAGGAAGTCGGTTCCTGCCCCATGGGGTGAGACGTCCCGGACTTGCTCTGGCCAGTAGGGTGGGAGCAGGTGCTCCCCAGCGGGCCGGGGAGGAACACGACGCCCGCCGTCGCCTGGCCCCAGGAGGGTTTGAACAATCCCACTTGGAGCCAGCAACGTGCCGAAGTCAGCCCGCCCTGGCTCATAAGGGCCGATTGCTAAACACGTAGGCATTTGGTGGCCTGGGTTTTAGACGCAGCTGGTGTTGGAAGGTCAGTCACAGAAAAGTACACTTAGATAAGTCCTCTTGAGAACACACGTGGTCAATACCCAGAACTCCCCGTTCCCGTTTGTCTCACCAACCTCTGGGTGTCACTGATGGCACTCTGGGCTTGCCTCAGATCGTATGGATAGAAACAGGTTCTATTTTCAGGTTATTCACGTCGATTGTGTCAGTGCTGTCCCCTACAGATTTGTATCTTGAAGCCTAAGCCCCGGTGTGTTGCGATTTGGAGGCAGGGCTCTGGGGCGTGATTAGGTCATAAAGGTAGAGTCCTCCCGTGTGGGGTTGGTGTGCTCATACCAGCTGACCCCAGACGGCTCTCTCACCCCTTCTGCCGGCTGTGGACACAGAGAAGAGACAGCTGCCTGTGAACCGGGAAGCAGGTCCTCACCGGACACCAAATCTGCCAGCACCTTGAACTTCGACTTCCCAGCCTCCAGAACTGTGAGATGTAGATGCCTACTGTCTGCGGCCCCCCGGCTATGGTATTTTTGTCACAGCAGCCCAAAGGGACCGAGACACTGTGTAATGATCCACCGCTGAACACCTCTTTCCAACTCTGCCCTCATCTGTCATAATGGTCATTGAGATCAGCCCCCGTGGGAGCATTTACACCCCAGACACTGGCAAAGGTGACCAACACCTCCACCCCCTCCCCTCCCCTCCCCTAAGATGTAGTTGAACATTTAGCAGCACACCCTGAGGGAAGACACGCGGGACGGCGCGAAGCTTGGAACCAGGACCGGCTAAGGTGAGGTTCGCTCCGTGGATGCCCCGTAGACCTGAAGATGGGGGTAGATGATCATCGTCCAAGGTGGGTACACGGCGTTATCGCCACACGCGCTGACTGACGCAGGCGTCCGCGTTATTGGACTGAAGAGCTGCAGAGCCGCGAAGCCGAGGGCAGAAGAGTCTGTTGATGGGGACACGGTTACCAAAGAGCCCAACAGTGCCTGGGAGCAGGGAGACAGAGAAGACACCAGGGAGAGCAGACGAGAGCAAGAACATCGCAGAGAAGAGCCACGCCATCTCTGAGCCTGGCTCCCACTGCTCTCTGCTGGCCGGCCGGGACACGGCAGGCAGCCCGCCCGCCAGAGCCCTTGCCAGAATCGGCCGTTGGCAAAACCATCATTCTTCAGTACACTCGGGGGTCACAAGTCCGACTAGGGCAAACCCAGGCACGGGCAAGGCTGGTTCCTTCTGGGGGCCCCGGGAGACCCATCCCCTGCCTTTTCCAGCTTCCAGAGGGGCCGCATCCTCGGCCCACAGCCCCCACTCCTTGCTCACAGTGCAGGCTCGTCTCATCTCTTGAACTCCCATCTTCCGCCCCCCTCTGTGTGGTCCTTGTGAGGACACTGTCCTCCCTCCCCACGGGTACTCCAGGACCATCCCCATCTCCGAGCCCTTATTAATAAAATCCCTTTTGCCATGTGAGGTGACATATCCATGGGTCCCAGAAATTAGGACTTGGACATCTTTATGGCAGGTTTTTAAAAATACTTTATTTATTGAGAGAGAGAGAGAGAGAGAGAAAGAGAGAGAAAGCGAGCAAGGGGGGAGGGGCAGAGAGAGAAAGAGAGAATGAGAATCTCATGTGGGCTTGTGCTGAGCGCGGAACCTGATGCAGGACTCAATCTCACCACCCCGGGATCATGACCGAAGCTGAAATCAAGAGTCAGACGCGTCACCAACTAACCACCCCCCCGGGCACCCCTAGTTTGGTCAGTAGTTTGTGGTTGTGTAAGTATATCACAGTCACAATAAACCACACTTCCATCACCCCAAAGTTCTCTGCCCTTTACAGTGGACCCTCCCCGCATCCCCGCCCTCGGGCCGTCCCTGACAAGTTTTTCTGTCAATATTGTTCTCCCGTGTTCTTTGCATTCCATAGCATGGCAGCCCATGGTATGCGATGCTTTGAGTCTGGCTTCTCTTATGCGGTATAACGTCCCCGAATCGCGTCCAAGTTGTGGGCACCGGCAGTTCCTCTGTCACCGTCGTCGGATGGGCATGCTGCCATGTTGGTTTTTTAGCCCGTCTGTCTGTGGACGGGTACTTAAACCGTGTCCACTTTGGGGCTATTGTGAATGAAGGTGCCGCGATCATCGGCACACTGCTCAGTGTGGGGAAACATGTCTTCATTTCTCTTGGGTCAATACCCAAGAGTGACATTGCTGGCACTCATGGGAAATGCATCTTTGACTTTGAAACAAACTGCTAAGCCATTTCCCAAAGTGGTTGCGCCATTTGGGGCTTATTCCAGCCACGCCTGGAAGTTCCAACCACCGTGCATCTTTGCCAACAAATGGTGTTCACAGGTCTTTATGTGTACTCTTGCTGATAGATCGCGATATCCCATTGGGGAACGTTTCCTTAATGTCTAATTACGACAAATATCTTTTCTGCACTTGTTGTGTATTCATAATCTTCCTTGGTAAAGTATCTGTTGTTCAAATCTATTTACCTATTTTAGAAACTGGTTGGCTTATGTTCCTACTGTTTCTTAGTATTTTTTTTTTATTTGTCACATACATGTATTGCAAGTACTTTCCCCAGGTGGTGCTTGCCTTATCTTTTTTTTTTTTTAAAGTATTTTCTTGAAAAGCAATTTTTTAAAAATTTTGGTGAAGTCTATCTTCTTGCTTTCAAAAAAATGGTTCATGGATTTTGTATGCTATCAAAAAAAAAATCTGAGCCTAACAAAAGTCATAAAAACTTTCTCCTCTGTTTTCCTCCAGAAGTTTTAAACTTTTAGCCTATATATTTAGGTCTGTGATCCATTCTGGGTCTTTGTTGTGGGTGTACATTAAGAGTAAGGACGGGGGGCGCCTGGGTGGCTCAGTGGGTTAAGCCGCTGCCTTCGGCTCAGGTCATGATCTCAGGGTCCTGGGATCGAGTCCCACATCGGGCTCTCTGCTCAGCAGGGAGCTTGCTTCCTCCTCTCTCTCTGCCTGTCTCTCTGCCTACTTGTGATCTCTCTCTGTCAAATAAATAAATAAAATCTTTTAAAAAAATAAAACAAAATAGACTTAAAAAAAAACTTGGAAGTAGCCCTTCAATCTTGTTCTTTTAAAATTTGTTTGGGGGCGTCTGGGTAGCTCAGTGGGTTAAAGCCTCTGCCTTAGTTGCGGCCGTGCTGGCAGTTTCTGCCTCTTGCCTAGTGTTTAGACATTTACATTTAGTAGAAATGGGGTCATCGCCAGGTTTAAATCGCTCACCCTGCTGTCTGCTGTTTGTCTCTTTTGTGTTTTGTAATCCTTTCCCTCATGATTGCCTTATTTTAAATGGACTACTTTAAAGATTGTTCCATTTTTACCTGTAATTGTTTTATTAAATTTATGGATCCTCAGTTTATTTTAGGTGATATTCCTAGGGCTGCAACATACTGGTTCATACTTTCTGGAAGCTCCTCACCACAGTACATTTGTTATCTGCTTCCCATTATATACTGTTGTATTACTTTAAATATTCTCTAAAATAAATCTCACAATACATTGTTTTTACAGTTTTTTATTTAAAGAGTCAATTATCGGGGTGCCTGGGTGGCTCAGTTGGTTAAGAGCCTGCCTTTGGCTCAGGTCATGGTCTCAGGGTCCTGGGATGGAGCCCCGCATCGGGCTCCCTGCTCAGTGGGGAGTCTGCTTCCCCCTCTCTCTGCCTACTGTTCCCCTTGCTTGTGCTCTCTCTCTCTCAAATAAAAAAAATCTTTACAAGAATAAAAAAGGTCAGTTCTGGGTTCACCTGGGTGGCTCAGTTGGTAGGGCATCTGACTCTTGGATCCAGCTCTGGTCGTGACCTCAGGCCGGTGAGGCTGAGTCCGGGCTGGGCTCTGCACTCAGCGTGGGGTCTGCTTCAGACTCCCTCTCCCTCCCCTTCTTGCTCATGAACATTCTCTCTCCCTCTTTCTAAAAGGGGGGGAATGAGTCAATTATCCTTTAAGGAAATTAAAATAAAAATTATATTTACCACATTTTATTTTTTAAAGATTTTATTTGTTTTTATTTATTTGACAGACGGAGATCACAAGCAGGCAGAGAAGCAAGCAGAGGAGGAAGCAGGCTCCTGCCCGAGCAAAGAGCCTGATGCGGGGCTCGATCCCAACACCCTGGGATAATGACCTGAGCCGAAGGCAGAGGCTTTAACCCACTGAGCCACCCAGGTGCCCCTATTTACCACATTTTAAACATTTCTTGTGCTCTGGGTGCTCCAGAAGGGCCACCAGGGCTTGGAGGCCGCCACCAACCACCGGATAACCCGAAGCTCTACCCTTCCCATGCCTTCCTACTTTGACCGCGACCATGCGCCTCCGAAGAACTTGGCCACATATTTTCTTCCCCAATCTCACGAGGAGAGGGACATGCTGAGAAACTGATAAAGCCACAGAGCCGAGGAGGTGGCTGGATCCTCCTTCAGGACATCAAGAGAGCAGACCGAAGACAGGGAGGTCGGCTGAAGCCGTGGAGTGGGCGCTGCATGTGGGGAAGGGCGTGGGTCGGCACTGCTGGGACTGCACAGACCAGCCGCCTCTGCGGGACTTCATCGGGGCTCTGTACCTGAAGGCCCGGGCAACCCTGTAACCAACGCGCATAAGGTGGCAGCTCCTGGAACCAGCACGGCGGAGTCTCTCCCCGCCCAGCACGCCCTGGGAAACAGTGGTAGCTGGTCTAAGCCGCAGGCTGCCCTCCCACAGCCTCCGGCGTGGTTTCCCTGGTCACTGAGGCAGGCCCTGCACGTTGGGGTCACCTCTGCTTCGTCTGTAAGTTGTACCAAAAGGTCGACTTACCTTCTTTTATTTGTACCACGCCTTCAAAATAAAGTGATTTGGTATCTCCCAAAAAGCAACCACAAAAACATTTCGTGGGCTCTTCATTCCTTTTTTTCTTTTTAAGAAAGATTGACAGGGGCGCCTGGGTGGCTCAGTGGGTTGGGCTGCTGCCTTCCGCTCAGGTCATGATCTCAGGGTCCTGGGATCGAGTCCCACATGGGGCTCTCTGCTCAGCAGGGAGCCTGCTTCCTCCTTTCTCTCTCTCTGCCTGCCTCTCTACCTACTTGTGATCTCTCTCTGTCAAATAAATAAATAAATAATCTTAAAAAAAAAAAAAAAGAAAGAAATTTAAGAAAGATTGACAGACAGAGGTCACGAGTAGACAGAGTCCGGCAGAGATCCCAGGACCCTGAGATCATGACCTGAGCCGAAGGCAGAGACTTTAACTCACTGAGCCACCTAGGCGCCCCTCACTTACTTCTTTTTTAAAAAGATTTAATTTTTTCAGGGATGCCTAGTGGCTGAGTAGGTGAAGCTCTGCCTTGGGCTCAGGTCATGATATCAGGGTCCTGGGATTGAGCCCTGTGTTGGGCTCGCTGCTCAGCAGAGAGCCAGCCTGCTTCCCTCTCTCTCTGCCTGCCTCTCTGCCTACTTGTGATCTGTCTGTCCAATAAATAAATAAAATCTTTAAAAAAATTTTTTTAAAGATTTTATATTTTTATTGACTTGAGAGAGAGCAAGAGAACAAGCAGGGGGAAGGGGCAGAGGCAGAGGGAGAAGCAGACTCCCCGCGGGACTCCACCGGAGGACCCTGGCATCATGACCTGAGCCGAAGGCAGAGGCGGCACCGATGCAGCCCCCCAGGCGCCCCATCCGTTCTGCCTGTACCTGAACTTCGCATCAGCAGAACCGTGTCGTGCACACCCCTTTGCATGCGCGTATTTCGTTCAGCGCCGTGTCTGTGCGGCCTGCCCAGGCTGCTCCGTGGGATGGTCACCTGCCGCTTCCACCGCTGCACACTGACCCTGCAGGATGACCGCAAGCGGCGCGTCCCTTTTCTGTCCACGGACGTGTGGGTCATTTCGGGCTCGGGCTCCTGCGAACGCAGCTGCCGCAAGCTCGTACCCAGGGGCTGGTGCGGGCGTTTCTGCGATCTCGTCGCGAGCGGTGGGGAGACTCCGGGTCACAGGGCGTCCACGCGTCACCTTTGAAACATGCAGCCAGGGGTTCCTGCCTGGCTCAGTCCCGCGGGCGCGCCGCTCTTGGTCTCCAGGTCGTGAGTTCGAGCCCCGCACTGGGCATGGAGCCCACTTTTTAGAGTCAGTAAATCTAGAGGGGCTCGGTCTGCGGAGCTCGCCAAACCCTGGGGCCCCTGCGCTCGCGTCCCGCATCCGGGCAGGGTTTGCTTTAAAGCCGGAGGGATGAACTCCAACGCCGCCCGCGCCCAGATCTCAGGGTGGGGGGGGAGCCGTGCGGTCTCGCGTTCCCACCTGGAGCGCCAGAGAACCCCGGTTGTCCCACGTCGCCCTTGCACTGGTGACAGCGTTGTCACACCCGTGTCCACTGCGCAGTGGTGACAGCGTTGTCACACCTGCGTCGCCCGCGCACTGGTGACAGCGTTGTCACATCCGCGTCGCCCGCGCACTGGTGACAGCGTTTTCACACCCACGTCCCCTGGGCACTGGTGACAGCGTTGTCACACCCGCATCCCCTGGGAACTGGTGACAGCGTTGTCACACCCACGTCCCCTGGGCATTGGTGACCACGTTGTCACACCCGCGTCGCCCGCGCACTGGTGACAGCGTTGTCACACCCGAGTCCGCTGCGCACTGGTGACAGCATTGTCACACCTGCGTCGCCCGCGCACTGGTGACAGCGTTGTCACACCCGAGTCCGCTGCGCACTGGTGACAGCGTTGTCACACCCGAGTCCGCTGCGCACTGGTGACAGCGTTGTCACACCCGAGTCCGCTGCGCACTGGTGACAGCGTTGTCACACCCGAGTCCGCTGCGCACTGGTGACAGCGTTGTCACACCCGAGTCCGCTGCGCACTGGTGACAGCGTTGTCACACCCGCGTCGCCCGCGCACTGGTGACAGCGTTGTCACACCCACTGACGTCAGCCTCTCTCAGCGGCACGCGGGCGTCTTGCGTTTCCCTGCGGGCCGAGGAGCTCCCGGTTCCGCCTTCGGGCCGCCCGGACGTCGTCTGGGACGCGCGCGTCGCCTTCCGTCGTCCTTGCACGGGCCGTTTCCGCCGACTGCGCGGGGGGCGGCTGGCCTCGGGCGCGGCCTCGGTGCCCGCGGAATGAGCCGCCGCGCAGCAGTGCCGGCTCCCGGCCTCCGTCTCCCAGGGGGCATGCTCGTTCCTGTCCCGCCCACAGCACCGGGCTTCGCGGGACGCGCGGCAGACGCAGCGCCCGCTCCCCGCAGCGCCGGCTTCGCGGCTCGGAAAAGGCGGAGCCGGTTTCCTTCTTTGCAACTGGCCGGAGGAGCTCCACGTGGAACCCCGCCCACAGCAGGCCCCGCCCACAGCTGTCACTTCGTGGCGGGGCGGGGCAGGGAGGAGGCCCGCCTGGGGGGCGTGGCCAGAACCGACGTGAGGAAGTGGGTGGGGTTCTAGAGGCCTTGACCAATGAGAGGGAAGAGCCCGAAGCCGGAGGGGGCGAGGCTGAGCGGGCGGCGAGGGCGTTGTCCGCGTTTCCATTGGGCGGCCGGCGTCGCCTGGGAGACGTGGAGACCCGGAGGTGGCGGGGCTGGACTTTCCTGGGAGGCGGGGCTTCCGGGGGCGGGCCGCCTGGCGGGCGCCCGTCGTCAGCTGACCCGCCGCCATCTTGTCCGCCATTTGCCAGCGGCGCGGCGCCCAGCCGGAGGGGTACGGCAGTGCGAGCGCGGGCTGCGGAGCGGGTCGCAGCCGCCGCCGCCCCGCGGACAGCAGCCGACCTGGCCAGGGAGCCCGTCCCGCCGCGGCAGCCGGCAGCGCAGCGCTCCGCGGGCGGCAGGCGCGGTCCCGGGGCCCCCGCACGGTGCCCGGCCGCGGGCCTCCCGGGGCTCGAGCCCGGCGGCATCCGCCGCGATGGCCCTCAAGATGGTCAAGGGCAGCATCGACCGCATGTTCGACAAGAACCTGCAGGACCTCGTGCGCGGCATCCGCAACCACAAAGAGGACGAGGTGAGCCCGGCGCGCCGCGCGGGGCCGGTCTGGCTGGGCCCGAGCCCGGCCCCGGTGCCGACCCGGACCCCGACCCCGGCCCCGGTACCGATCCCGACCCCGGCCTCCAGCTCGTCCCCGAGCCCCCGCGCCCGACTCGAGCCCTGCCTGCTTGCGACCCGGGCCGCCCCACGCCCGCTTTCACTCTGAGCCTCAGTTTACCCCCGGGGGCCGCAGACGGCCCGTGGCGGGACCCGAGCCGCCGTTGCCAGCCCTCCCTCACCTCCCGCGTGTGTCGGATCACGAGGGGGCCCGCCGCCGGGTGGCCCCCGTGGCCTCAGTTTCCCCGCTGGGCTTCGGACGCCCGCCCTCTCCGCCCGCGGGAGTCCGCGGGGACTCGGCAGGCCCAGCTCCTCCCCGGGGCGCTGGACTCCTGGTGGGGAGCTTCCTCTCCGCGGGCCGCCCCGCTAGCGCGTCCGGGCCGTCTGCCGCCGGGTCCGGAGTCGGGCCTGGCCTCCTGGGCCCGTGTCCCCGGGAAGGTGGGGCCGCCGCTCCTAGGGAGGGGGGACAGCGGGAGCCCGGAGTCAGGACGCGGAAGCCGCTGAGGGGTCCCGGCCGGGGAAGCCGCCTGCGACTGGAAACCGTGAAGGAGGGCGAGAGGAAGGTGGTCCCGGAGTGGAATGCGGGCACCGTTTCCTTCCCTCCGCCCCTCCCCTGTGACCTAGATTTGGGAGGAGTGGGGACAGTTAGGGGCGCTCAGGCCGCTGGCTGCCTGGAGCCGGCACTCACGCCAGGGGTCAGGAGCGGGCGGCGGGCTCTCCTGGGGGGGGGCGGCGGCCCTGAGGCGCGGGTCCCAGCCGCACGTCCCAGCCGCAGGTCCCCGCCGCACGTCCCCCGCCGCAGGCCTCGCAATGGCGCCTCTTCCCGGCGGAGTCGGCGGGGAGTTTGCTGGAGCGTCGGTCCGGGCCTCAGTTCCCGCCCGGCCGCAGCACGTTTTCGGGATGGGCGTGACCCCTCCCCTCCCCACCCCCTGGCAGTCATGGGGTTACCTTAGGCCATTTCCACCTGCTTTCCTTCCCCGGCTGCCCCCGGGTTTTGCCTGGAGTGACCTGCGCTGGCCACGTTGGTGACGTCGTGTATCTCAGCCCGGACCCTGGGGTCTTTGCCGTGGGCTGGACCTTCCCCGGCAGCTGTGGGACAGCCCACACCCACAGGTCCCCTGTGCGCTGGCTGACCTGTTCTCAGTGCGTTAGTGGCTGTGCTGGAGCAGCCTGTCTGGGGTTGGGGGAAGCACGGGGGCCCACCAGGAAGGGCGGCTCGCGTCTGGGGGATTCCCACTGTCCCCGGGCCTTCCCCGGGCGGTCCTTGGTTCCTCGAGAGTCGCAGGCAGCTCTGCACCCTCGGGGCCCTTTCAGCGGGGGTGTGGGTGGTGGAGGAGGCTGCTGTCAAAGTCCCCAAGGCCAGGGCTCCGTGTGGGTCCTGCCTTTGGCCTGTGGGCGGTTCTCCGAGGACGCGGCGTCTTGGTGCCATGGTCCCCTGACCAGGGACGGTGGTGATCTGGGGGCTGGTGTCGGAGGCCCCGCTCTGACCCAGCCCGCAGCAGATGACCGGCAGCTCCTGGAGTCCCCAGTCTCCGCCCACATCGAGGCCCTTCCCTTCTGCGCACCGCCCTGCGAGGACCCGCGTTTCTGCAGCACGTAGTTTCCTCAGAGGGTAACCTCGGAACAGATTTTAGCTAAAACTTCCACGCAGCGTCCTGCAGTGGGGCCCAGCGGGGCCTGGGAGCCGCACGGAAACGCGGCACGATTCTTGGTAGTGCAGCCGCGTTGTGTGGTGTCGGAGACCGCATCCAGGCTGTGGGGCCCGTTTGACCTGGTGAGATTGGGGGAGCCTCGCCTCTCCAGCGGGGGGGACGGCCACTTCGCCCTCACTGCGGGCTCCTGCGGATGTAGGAGTGACGTGGGTGACGTGCCATGGCTTCTGTGAGCGGCAGACCACCCCACGGGGCTGCTTGGCTGTTCCAAACTCTACCCGCAACCCCTTAGTGGGTGGTGAGTGCGGTTCAGTGGGTTGTGTTAAAAAACAAAAACCAAACTAGAAAATTCCGGGCCCTCTGCACGGAGAGTAACTTGGTTATCGAAACTTCTTCCAGCCCAGGACAGCTGGTGCGTGCGTGCGTCCTGGGTCACTATGGAAACACGTTTCCTAGATGAGTCCAAGGAGTTCGAAACCCTGGTCCGGTTCGTACATCTCTGGGTGCTTGAGTTGAGGTATCCTGGAGACGGAGCGCAGTGTTGGCAGGGAGGGGGACCCACGTACCCGTGTCCTTGCTTTAAACTTCGGTTATGATTGGGGGTCATTGGGGGAAAAGAGCCAAAGACTTCTAAGTTTATTCCTTTTTTTTTAAATTATTTTTAAAAGATTTTATTTACTTATTTGACAGACAGAGATCACAAGCGGGCAGAGAGGCAGGCAGAGAGAGGGGGAAGCAGGCTCCCGGCCGAGCAGAGAGCCCGATGCGGGGCTCGATCCCAGGACCCTGAGATCATGACCCGAGCCAAAGGCAGAGGCTTAACAACTGAGCCCCCCAGGATCCCCTTAAGTTTATTCTTCTGGGAACTCTTCATATTTGAGAGAAAGCTGTTTTTTTAGTCTTTTTAAGTTGTAGAGTCATACCCATACTTTAAAAAATGGGCTCAGTGTTTTGTGTTTTTTAATTACGGTTTTACTTACTTGAGAGAGAGAAAGCGTGAGCGGGAGAAGGGAGAGGGGCGAGCGGACGCCCCGCTCAGTGGGGAGCCCAACGCGGGACTCTATCCCAGCACTCCGGGATCGCAGCCTGAGCCCGAGGCCGACTCTTAACTGACTGAGCCCCCCAGGCGCCCCTTCTCGGTGTTCATAACGATAAAGGGAAAAGCCCCCCGCCCCCCCGTAGATCAGTGAGGAGTATGTGCTCTGAGTGTTCTTCTCTGTGCATAGAAATCGTGGGCAGTTCTTACTGTCTGTGACAACTGTTCTGCGTCCTGGGGCTCCCGGCTGGCTCAGTCCGCGGGGCCTGTGACTTTTGATCTCGGGGTCATGAGTTTGGGCCCCACGGTGGGCATCGGGTTTACTAGAAGCGACTCCGTTCTGCTTCCTGCTGGTCAGTGTCGTGGCGCTGACTGCTCTCCGGGATGCAGCACGGGAAGGCCTCCCACGGGGCGGGTAGCGTGTGTCGCCGGTGTGTCCCGTCCCCCCCGTCCCCCCGGTCCCCGGTCTGGGCGTGCCGTCCTTCCCTTGCTTGGGCAGGGGCCCTGCGTGGCTGTGCTGGCGGAAGGAAGAGCGCCGGCGTGGTCTTGCTGGCGTGTAAACACTTGGGCCCACCGGACTGCTGTTTCAGAACTTCATGCAGTCGGTGTGCAGTGGTGTGGTTCGGTTCAGGCTGAACTGCCCGGACTGCGGAGACTCCGTAGTTTGCCATCTCAGAGATGCTGGGGCTGAGCCCGGGAGGCTGGTGCTGGGGCCTGTCGGGCATGCAGGACCGGGGTCTGCTCTGGGGACAGTCACTGCAGAGTAGGTTATGTCTGGCCTGCGTCAGGCACTCAGGGCTTTGTGGCTGTTGGTGAGAAGTTCTTTTATTTTAACAACTTTTGAGAGTCAGACACCAAATTTGAACTGAGCTTTTTTTTTTCCTTTACTGACGTGGGTCATGATCCGAAATCAGGGTCTCCCCCTCGGCATTGCTGGCCTTCAGGACTGGGTCATTTGGGGGTGGGGTACGTCCCATGCACTGTGGGAACAGAGCAGCAGTGGGGAGCCCGACGCGGGGCTCGGTGGCCCTGCCCAGTCGATGCCAGGAGCGCGCCATCGTGGCGGTCACAGACATCCCCAGACATTGCCCAGGAGAATCGCTGACCCACACTGATAAGAAAAATCTCCCCAAATTCCCTCTTGCTCTTCCCTTCATCCATGTCCCCTGTGTCCCCTGCCTTGTCACCATGTTGTTAGACCTGTGATATTGTGATGTAAGAAATACATCTTTTGGTCGTTGTCCCTCGCTCTGGGCACAGAGCTGTTAGTCTGTCATTTCCTAAGCAATAACAGTGTTGGGAAGCTTTTGTCATTTCCTAAGCAGGAGCAGCCTTGTTTATGTATTTGCTCTCTGCCCCCAGTTCCTAACCCTGAGCTTTTAGATCCGTTGGCATTTCCTGGGTCACAGAAGTGTCTTTTGTTCCAGGGAGATGTCCTGGTGGGCTGCTTGTGGGAGCAGATCACCAGAGAGACCACCAGTAGAAGCTTGGAGCTGTCAGCCCTGCCCCAGCTTCGGGGAGGGGAGCGGGCTAGGGACTGAATGAATGATCTGTCACGCACATCTCTGAGCGGCGGTTGGAGAGTCTTGGTTGGCGAAAGCATCGTGTCCTGGGCGGATGGCGTGGCACAGAGCGACTCTGCCAGGACAGGGGTGCCTGCGGGGGCCGTTCTGGACGCCTCCTGTGTGCGTCTTCATCTGGCTGTTGATCGTCTTGTCGGCCATGGCCTTTCTTCCGCGCTCAGCTGCTCGCGGCGGACAAGTGCTTTCCTGAGGTCCGCGAGCCGCCTCGGCAAACGAATCGAACCTGAGAGCAGGGGGTCACGTGAACTCCCATTCATAGCGGGTCGGTCAGAGCACAGGTGACAGCCAACCTGGGCTGGGGCCTGGGGCCAGAGGTGGGGACAGTCTCGCGGGGGGGGGGGGCGCAAGTGCAGAGCTTTTCAGCGTCCCTCCCAGGCGTGGGGGCCGAGGAAAACTGGTCCCAGGGGCACTTGCCGGGTGTTTGCTAGATGGGCTTCTTTCCTAATCTTACTCATTGTGAAGGTGTAGTGCATAGATGTTACGTAGTTTATTTTATTTTTTTAAAGATTTTATTTATCTGCCAGAGAGAGGGCGCACACACATGCGCACAAGCAGGGGGAGCGGCGGAGGGGAAAGCAGGCTCCCTGCTCATGAGCAGGGAGCACTGACTCGGGGCTTGATCCCAGGACCCCGTGATCGTGACTGAGCCCAAGGCTGAGGCTTTAACCCACTGAGCCACCCAGACGTCCCTGTTACGTGTGTTTAATTAAGATAATTAATTTCTTCGCTTTGCTTATACCTTTTGCCCTGAAATTTGTGTCCCTGAACGGTCTGACGGACTGTTGCCCAGCCTAGCTCTCCCGGTCCGGCTCCTGATGTTCGTCTCCGTCGGGGGCCCCGCAGCTTGTGGGCGCCGTGGCTGACAGCGCCCAGCGCTCTGCCTTCTGGACATCTGGGCGGTTTCGGGTCTGGGGCCTTTCATGAGCGACCCTCCAGGGTGGGATTGCCGCCCGGCTGCCCAAGCGCGGTTCCCTGCACAGGTCCCAGCGGCAGGGGCGAGCGGCCAGGAGCACGTCGGGAACCCGCAGAACAGACGGCCCTTTTCACTTCCCCGACCGGGGGCACGCTGGGTGTGCTCTCCGCAGCGTGTGGCCGTTTACATTCCTTGTGACGTTGCCTAAGGCCTTTGGTGGCTTCTTCTGTCTGGCGGCCAGTTTGTAGGGGCTCTTTGA
The DNA here is from genome assembly GCF_020171115.1 of Neogale vison. Lineage (NCBI taxonomy): Eukaryota > Metazoa > Chordata > Mammalia > Carnivora > Mustelidae > Neogale > Neogale vison. Next base: position 223,227,621 of record NC_058096.1, read on the forward strand.
AGGGCCCGCTGGAGATGGAGGGTGTGCTCGGTGGCGGGGCCGTGGGGGGGCGGCCAAGAGGACCCAGGCTGGCGGTGGGAGGAGGGTGGAAGGGGACCTGGGTATGCTTGAGGCCAGCGCTTGGTCTCAGTTCTGTGGGGGCCGTCCTGGGCACTCACCCGATGTCAGGAGCACCCCCAGTCATGATCACCCCTGATATCCCCTGGGGGTCCCAGTCACCCCCCCAACACACCCCTCTGCTCTAGGAGATCTGCTGGTTGGGGTGGGGGGAGGTTAGGAAGTCCGAGGCTTGACTGTGGGCTTCTGCCCCCACCCCCCTCCATGCACCCCTCCCCTGCTTTGCCCTGGGCGGGTGGAGGGCGTAGACATGGCAGCCACTCCCCACCTCATGTCCCTCCCCAGTCTCGGCTTCCCCAGGGCTATTTACATGGGCCACAAAGTGGGCCATGTATTGTGCCCGTGTCCTAGTTAGGCAGCATCGAGGCTCACGGGTGGGTCCTGGTACCCTTGTCCCCTATGGTGGTGCCCTCGTGTGTGGTGTCTTCTCCTACCTCTGCTTGGGGTCCACAGGACAGGTGTTCTCTCAGCAGAAGGACTTGAACCTTTTTCCTAACTGGACAGCTCCGTCAGCCCTGCGGGGTCTCCGGCAGCCGGGCCCTGGGGCGGGGGGTGGTTGGCGGCTGCTGCAGGGGGTGGGGCTGCTGCTCTAGGACCCAGACCCGCAGGAGCCCCTGAGTGTCTGTGCAGAGCTGGAAGCAGCAGGTCTGTCCAGGTCACGTGGACTAAGCTGGGGGTTCTGGATGATCGGGGGGGGGGTTTCTTTTACACAGTGTTATTGGGGTGTGGTTTACATACCTAGTGTTCATCCGCTTTAGCTTGAAGTTCAGCAAAAGTTTTTAAAAATTTTGTTTACGAGGGATGCCTCAGTAGCTCAGTCGTCGAGTGTCTGTCTTCAGCTCATGTCATGATCCAGGGGTCCTGGGATCGAGCCCCACGTGGGATCCCTGCTCAGCGGGGAGTCTGCTTCTCCCTCTCCCACTCCCCCTGCTTGTGCTCCCTCTCCTGCCATCTGTCTCTCTCTTTCTCGCTAATAGGTAAATTGTTTTTAAAAGATACTTATTTGACAGACAGAGATCACAAGTAGGCAGAGAGGCCGGCAGAGAGAGAGGAGGAAGCAGGTTCCCCGCTGAGCAGAGAGCCCGAAGCGGGGCTCGATCCCATGACCCTGAGATCATGACCTGAGCCGAAGGCAGAGGCTTAACCCACTGAGCCACCCGGGCGCCCCTGATTGTTAGATTTAAATGAAGTGCTTCAGGGAGCTCTACAAAGTGGCCAGGGTCAAAATGGGTGTTTTATGTTAGACCTGAGGAGTTCCTATGTAAGGGAAGTTCATGGCCTTTGTTCTAGGTCACATTCTCTAAGGACGATGTGGAGAGGGCACGCATGTCCGGCCGCCGCTCGCTCTGTGCGGAAGCGTGAATTTGCACAGAACAGACTGAGGTTTTTGAAAAATCGAGTCATGCTTTTACCTCTCCTTTCCTTCCTTCCTTCCTCTCTTTCTCTCCTTTTTAAGATTTTACTTACCAGAGAGCAAGAACAGGAGCAGGGGGAGTAGCAGGCAGAGGGAGAAGCAGTGGGAGCTGATGCCGGACTTGATCCCAGAACCCTGGGATCGTGACCTGAGGGGAAGGCAGATGCCTAACGACTGAGCCACCCAGGAGTCCCCCTTTCTCTTTTTCTTTTCTTTTTCCTCTCCTCCTCTTCCTTCTCCTCCTCCTTCTCCTTTTTCTTCTCTTTCAGTGTCGGGGCTCCCGGGCAGCTCATCTGTTACGTGTCCAACTCTTTTTTTTTTTTTTTTAAAGAGTTTATTTATTTATTTGACAGAAATCACAAGCAGGCAGAGAGAGAGAGAGGGAAACAGGCTCCCCGCCAAGCAGAGAGCCCGATGAGGGACTCAATCCCAGGACCCTGTGATCATGACCTGAACCGAAGGCAGCGGCCTAACCCACTGAGCCCCCCAGGCGCCCCACGTGTCCAACTCTTGAGCTCAGGTCTTGATCTCATCAGGGTTATGGGTTCAGGCCCCACACTGGACTCCACGTTGGGCGCGAAGTCGTTCAGACGGAGGGACCGACAAACAATCGTCAGTGCTGTGCGGTCATTTATACGTCAGGCTCCACAGTCTTCCTAGTTCACGTTTTTATTAGAACTGTCGGATGTAGGTCCAGTGCGCATGCCCCGACCGGTTTTGTTTTCTTGTTGCACACGGGGTTGAGTAGGGTCCCGTCTCTCGTCGGCGGTGTCGCAGGGAGTGAGAGATGAGCGTGACGTCGGCGTGTCGCGCCCCGTCCCGTACCTTTCTGTGCTCCGAGTCCGGTCGTGTGGAAGTCCTCCTCAGTGAGCGGAGACAGGTTCTCCTCTGTCCGGCGGACTGCGCTTCTGTCTGCAGGAGCCGGGAGCCGCGCTCGCTTTTGCACCGACGAGGTAACGTTCAGGCGGGGCCGCCCCGAAAGCTGCCGCTGTGCTGTGGGGCGCCGCTCCCCCGGTGAGGGCTTCGAGGTTCAGAGACGGACGGGCCGGGCTCCGCGGGCCGGGCTCTGTTCCCCGGCGGTGTCGTCTTGGGGTCAGCAGTTTCCCCACCGTCGAGAGGCCGCCGTGGTCTCCGACAACAGCTCGGAGCCCTTTCTCCCCACGGAGCACGTGCTTTTCCGCTGGCTCCTCGGAGGACTTTCTCCGGGGCCCCCAGCTGGCCCCGTCGGAAGAGCGCGGCACTCTCGTTCCTGGGGCTGTGGATTCGAGCCCCACACTGGGGGTAGACACTAGGCAAATAAATGAACTTGACAAAAAAGATTTTCTCCTCCTTTCCCATTTTTGCCAGTTTGACTTGTCTGGTGATGGTTTTCACTTTCTGTTCCTGGGTGCTGAGCTCCCTGAACCTGTGAATTAGGACTTGCACCAAATTTGGGGAAGTTCCAGCCATTTGTTTTTCAAATATATTCTCTGTCCCGCGGTTTCCTTTCTGGGACTCCAGTTACGCATGTTACACCTTGTGGGCTTGTCCCACAGACCCTGAGGTTCTGCTCCTCTTCGCCGGAACGTTACTGTCCTGACGGGGGCGTCCGGTCCGCGGCCGCCCGTGTGCCGCGCCTTCAGTGACTCCTGTTCCAGAAACTGTTTTCGATTCTAGACTTTCCATCTGCTTATCTTACATCCTTTTCCTTTCTCTGCTGAGGAGGCCCCTTTTCGTGTTCTTCCCGGGCATATTTTTCTTGGGTCCGTAAGAGCACCGTTAGGGTTCTGAAGTTGAGATCTCGGGGTGTTAGGTCCATCCTTGGGGATGGCTCAGGGCCAGTGCACCTTGGCTGGCTGGTTTTCCTGGCATCCGGGTAGTGTTTCCTGCTCGTTATTTGGAAGAGCTTCGGGCCACACTCTGAGTGTGGCGACCCGTCTTTCGTCGCGGGCGGGGGCGGGGGAAGTGCACCAGCAGCTTCGGCCGTGTGCCGTGCGCGCCTCGTCCTGGGGTCAGTGGGACTGTGGCTGAGTGTGTGTCCAGAGTGTGGGCACCCCCATCCCCTCCTCTGGGATGTCCTTCCTCACTCGGCGGCTGCTGTGAGCGCTCTAGTCTCTGCTTTCTGGCTCTTGAAGCTGCCCGATGCGGGGCTCGATCCCAGGACCCTGAGATCACGACTGAGCCGAAGGCAGAGGCTTAACCCACTGAGCCACCCAGGCGCCCTGGGTTTGGTGGACAAACCTGGATTCTGTTTACCCTTTCAGGAGCTGCCGGGCTCCTCCGCGGCACCCTCCCGTCTTCCAGCCCTGTGGTCTGGGGCGAGGGCCGGTTTCTCCAACGCCTGTGACCGTCTTTCTGTTCTCTCCCTCTTGAGTCGTTCACAGTGATGCAGGCCGGGGAGGGGCTGCAGCTCCCGAGCGGGATTTAGTAACCCGAAGCCTGTTGCAAGGATACAGTGACGCTTGTCCCATGGCTCTGAGTCCCGGTCATAAAAGATTCATGGAGCATCTGTGGCTGAGAGAGGCTCGCGTACCTCCTTTCCCCAGGAGCCGGCATTTTGGTCCGGGCCCAGGGCACTCGGCACAGGGCTGTGCCATCTGTGCGGGCCACGCGGGTCCCGCCGGGGTGGCGCACCGCGGAATCTTGCCCCCTGGTGGACGGCCGGGGACGTTCCGGCTGCTGTCGCTCTGGGCAGGTGACAGGAAGTGCCGGGCATGTGCAGGGCTGGGGCACGGGCTGGACAGGTTCCTTGCGAGCTCTGCGGCGGCCACCCGCCTCGAAGTCTCCCTCTGGGGCTGTGTGTCTCCGCGGCAGGGGAGGTGGGAGCCTTGGGGCCCGCTGCTCCCAGAAGGCGCGTCCATGGCGCTGGTCCTCGTGTCAGCCGGCCTCGGCTCAGACCCGTGTGAGTGGTAGATGCGCGGAATCCGCGAGGACATGCGGGGGAATCCGAAAACGCGTTCCCACAGACGCTGCAGCTCGACGCACAGCAGTGGGGACGTGGGGAGCATGCAGGTCCCGTCCAGCGGCGATCGGATAAGCGCCAGGTGGCCTGTGTGCGTGCGGCGGGGACGGGACCCCTCCCTGCGGCACGGGAGCCCTGACGCGGTGCTGCCGAGACCCTCACGCCGGCTTCCCGGAGGGGCTGCGGGGCTCGGTGTTGAGCAGCCGGCAGGACCTGGGGCTCGCTTCCCGGCATGTGCAAGTCGCTGAAAGGCGAAACCAGAGAATCAGGAAGATTTCCGTGTCCTGACTTTGTGTTGAAATTGTTCTTTTATTTTTTTATTTTTTTAAAGATTTTATTTATTTATTTGACAGAGAGAAATCACAAGTAGACAGAGAGGCAGGCAGAGAGAGAGAGGGAAGCAGGCTCCCCGCTGAGCAGAGAGCCTGATGCGGGGCTCGATCCCAGGACCCCGAGACCATGACCTGAGCCGAAGGCAGCGCCTTAACCCACTGAGCCACCCAGGTGCCCCTGAAATTGTTCTTTTAAACTCGTAAAACTTCTCTGTGGAGGAGGCATCGGCTAGGGCTACGCGGCCGGTGGAAGGAGTGCGGCGCTGGGTTTGGGCGCCTGGTCTCGGGTCACGGTCTCAGGGTTAGAAGTTCGAGCCCCCGTTCAGCATAGAGATTGCTTCAAAATAGAATCTTTAAAAAGGGGGGGAGCCCCGTGACCTGTACAAATAAGTGGGGAAAATGGAATAAACAGACTTTGAGACCCCTGCTCTCATCAGCTTCCTTTCTCCGGGAGAACTGTGAGGGGGTCCTGGGCATCTGACCGCACGGAGATGGCTTTTCTGTGAAGACATCTTCGTTTGAGAGAGAGACAGAGAGAGAGAGAGCGCGTGCGTGAGCCAGGGCCGCGGGGGCTCAGGTAGATCCCGCTGAGCGCCCGGCCCAGCATGGGGCTCGACCTCGGGACCTAAGCCGAAGTCAAGAATCCGACGCTCGACCAACTGCGCCACGCAGGCGCCCCTGAAACCACCTCGTTAAACGACAGCTAGGTTAGCTCTTCGCATGCCCTACAGCCCCCGTTCCAAGCTCCGTTCGGTGGTTTCTAGTAAGTGTGTCCGCAGCCGCGCACCACGATCTGTTCGAGAACATTCTGTGACCCCAGGCAGCAAGCCCAGCCCCCGGCACCCACTCGCCTGCTTCCTGCGGCTCGGGGCCTGCCCTGGGTGTTTCGCGTCAAGGAATGACACGGTGTGGCCTCTTGTGTTCGGCTTCTTGCTGCGGTGATTATTCTGTGTTTATCTGAGAGCGCGTGTGACGGGGAGCGGCAGGCAGAGGGAGAGGGAGAAGCAGGCTCCCCGCCAAGCAGGGAGCCGGATGTGGGACCGGATCCCGGGACCCTGACGCCATGACCCGAGCCCAAGGCAGACGCTTCACCCACGGAGTCGCCCGGCGCCCCTGCGGTCATTATTCCTGACTGGTTTAGTCAGGCCCTTGCAATTTTTCTTTTTTTTTCTCCTTTTAGGCAAAGTATATCTCTCAGTGCATCGATGAAATCAAGCAGGAGCTGAAGCAGGACAGCATCGCAGTGAAAGCAAACGCGGTCTGCAAGCTGACCTACGTAGGTACCGGGGCCTGTTGCCTCAGGCGATGTCGCCTCCCGGGGCTGCCCCCCCACAGCCCCGCTGAGGTCAGGCAGCGTAGCTGTCCCTCTGGCCCTCCTCTACCTGCCCATTTATCCGCTCCCTGCCCACCGACGCCCACCTGCCAAACAGGCGCGGGCCTTGGCACACAGGGCTGATTTCTCCCCGTCGAGGGAGGGCGTGCTGTGAGGACCCTGAGGCCTGGGGTGTGGTGGGCCCCACCTGGCCTGGGGGCATCCCGGCACCCTGTAGCTTCCAGGAGGAGCCCGTGCGCTCTCGTCGACCTGGAGACAACCAGGATGCGTGGAGGCTAGCGCTTGAGCCGCAGACACTTGCCCTCCGCCTTCGTGAACCTGACCGTGTAGTTCTAGATGGGAGGGCTGGCGCCAGGGCGTGGGTTCCGGGAGGCCTGCCCCTGGGCGTGGGCACGGCGTTGGGCATCCAGCCTCGGCGTGTGCCTGGAGACGACGGTGCCTGTCTTTCCGACAGTTGCAGATGTTGGGGTACGACATCAGCTGGGCTGCCTTCAACATCATCGAAGTGATGAGCGCCTCCAAGTTCACGTTCAAGGTGAGGCGGGGCGGAGGGTGTGCCCTGGCGGAGGCCCCGCTCTGCAAAAAGGGAGTATGCACACCAGCCTTGGCCCCGCACGCGCTGCCGCCTCAGCGATTGTCATGTTCTTTCCTGACTCTTACCTGCGTGGTGTTTGTCTTCCAGCTTTAAGGGACGTCTGCAAAACGGGCTCGTAGGGTTGGTTACATATTTGAGCATCTTACTGGGAAGCTGCCCCAGACCCCCAGCCCAGGGCCTCACGGTGGTTTCTGAGCATTTCCCCCAACCTCACGGAGGCCCTGCCTGCTAGGGACCCGGGTCGCAGCCCCCTCATGTGCTGTCGTGACGGCAGCATAGCTCCTGTCCTAGTAGAGCTTCCGTGAAGTGCGTGTCAGCAGCCGCGGCCTGCCGGTGGGCATCGCGTGGTTCTCCCGGGGCCGGGCAGGCTCTGGCAGGCACGCAGGCCAGCCGGGCGGATAGACTGTTTCCAGGCCCATGGGCCCCAGTGCCCACTGTGGGACCCCACCCAGGACCTCGGCGGGCTCCCTCCGCTGGGACACCGTCGTCCTGCCTGCGGGCCCCTCTCGGGGAAGCGGCAGAGGCGGTGCTCTGCCTGGGCAGCGAGGCATCGCGCCCACGCACCAGTGTGACGGCGGTGTCTGCGCCAGCCTGGTGGGGGGAGCTTTGCGGAGAAACGCTCGCGCTCGGCTAGCTTCCGTGTCCCATCGCAGAGGCCGCTCCGGGCTGCCGGGGAGGCGGTCAGAATGTTCGCCAGTGGAGGGCCGGACGGTGCGGCCGACCTCATGAGAACTGGCGTGGCAGAGGCTGCATCCTCCGGACTCCCCCTTCTCGGGTGACTTCTTGGCACCCCCTAGCCGTGGCCCTGCGGCCAGCCTCAGGCTGTCCCTGCCTGGCCCGGGAACTTCCTCCCCCAGGGGTATGTGGCCCTTGTCTCGTGTCTGACGCCCTCGTGTCTTTCTCACAGCGGATCGGCTACCTTGCTGCTTCCCAGTGCTTCCACGAGGGGACCGACGTCATCATGCTGACGACCAATCAGATCCGCAAGGTAGGCGGCCCTCCTGCACCCTGGCTGTTCCCAGCCCCCACCTGGCCCCCTCCTGGCCCCCACCCCACCCTGCTCTCCACGCTGGCCTCTCGGGGGCTCCAAGCGAGCGGCACTTAGAAAGCACCAAGGTCGCCCGGCTTTTGCTCTTGTGACCCCATCGTAAGCACGTGGCTTCCAGACATAGCCACTCTGTGGTCAGAAGACACCCCAGGTGGTGTGGCAGGTCTGTGTCTGTTCGTGGGCTGTAGGCAAGGCCGCAGTGCTGCCAGACCTCCCTCTCCCCTCGCTGGGGCCTCCAGCCCTTGGAAGGCTGCCTCCCGGCCGCGGGCTCCCCGCGCCTTCTCGCTGCAGCAGGGGCAGCTGCTGCGGCACACACACCCTTCCCAACCAGGGCCTTTCTGCCCCCTGGGTTGGTTTTTGGGGTGTTGGTTTTTGTTTTTTTGTTTGTTTGTTTGGTGCCCAGGGAGAGCTCATGGGTTTGGGAAGGGGAGTGTGGGGGGAGGAGCAGAGGGAGAGAGGGACAGGCAGACTCCACGATGAGTGCAGGGCCCGACTTGGGGCTCGGTTTCCTCACCCTGAGATCATGACCTGAGCCAAAACCAAGAGTCAGATGCTTAACTGACTGTGCCCCCAAGCGCCCTGCCCGCGGGGACTCCTGAGTGATGTCGCATGTGAGTCGTCATCAGGCGTAATTTGTGTGTCTGGAGATGGTCTTGAAGATCCCAGAGTAAAACATTTCTTCCTCGGCTGAGAGCTTTGAGCATCTTTTGTGGAGTAGTGGGGGGGCAGAATCAGAATCAGAGGCTCGGTGACGATTGGATGTACAGACCAGACCCCCTGAGCGTGGCTGCCCCCGGAGCCGGTCCTGGGGACCGGGGCTGGGCTCTTGGGCAGACCCGGCGGCACTCACCACAACCCTGGCCCAGTTCGTCCCGGCACAGGGCGGGCTGCAGGGCCAAGCACTGAGCCTGTGGTTCCGAGGAGGCCGCCGAGGGCCAGGTCGGGCGGCAGCGCTGCGCATCGTGGGTGCTGCAGGGCTGTGAGGGGCCAGCTCCGCTGGGGGCAGCCCATGGGGCTGTGTCACGGGGGCGGGGGGCAGCAAGGAGGAGGGTGGAGGGGCTCTGGCCAAGCTTAGGCTTTCTCGCCGGCCTTTTGGGCACAGACACGCTCCCTGCCTACCCCTTCGTAGCGACCTCCATGTAGACCTAGCGATCCCCGCTTTGCACGGAGACGTGCCATAGGCAGGTCACCTAGATGCTCTGCTGGAGAGACCACCTGAGCCCAAGATGTCCTTGTAAAGGAGCAGGGGACACGGCTGCTGTGTTAGAGGACATTCTCCTCCATTCTCGTCCCCAGTGTTTGTGGTCTGCGTGTGAGTCGTTTTCAATTAACCCATGACCTCTGGAACAACTTACGTAGACTGCCCTGTCCCCCACTCCCCATTCACTTCTAGTGGGGCTCTCCCTCTTCGATGGTGACCTGAGTGTCCTCTCCACAAATCTCTGTTTCTGAAAAACCCCGCGGTGGCTCTTTGCTGGGCCTTTGCAAGTCCTGCTGAACCAGGAGTGACTGTGTAGGGCCTGGGTTCTGTACGTGGGTCCAACGCAGCTCTGTCTTGTCGGCTCAGGCCAGGACGGGCTCTAGCAGTCCGTGTTGTCGGGTTATTAGCACAGTCTAGAAGGCGGCCTCTCAGAATGCATCTCGCCTGTTCACCACGTCTGTGTGAAGTTTGCGCGGCTCCTTAGGAAAGTCTCCCCGGGGCGCCTGGGGGGCTCAGTCGATTAAATGCCTTTGGCTCAGGTCATGATCCCAGGGTCCTGGGATCGAGCCCCACATCGAGCTGCCTGCTCATCAGGGAGCCGGCTTCTCCCTCTGCCACTCCCCCTGCTTGTGCGCTTGTGTGCTCTTGCTGTCAAATAAATAAGACCTTAAAAAAAAAAAAAGAGGAAAGGAAAGTCTCTGCAGAGGAAATATGTGATTCAAATGTCGTTTTGCTGGCGTCAAGGTGAGGCCGTTGGTGCGGTCCGTGCCGTGGGAGCCGCACGGAGTGACCAGGGCTCTGGGGTGGGCGTGTGCCGCTCTCGTGGCTGGTTCCCCTGCTCACCTGAGAGAAGAGAGTCGGCCCAGAGCCGGCCTGCCTTTGGGAGGGGCCCAGTGGAACCATCTTGGCTGTCCTGGAGAATCCCCGGGAGCGTCCGAGGTTCCTGGCTTCTGCACGGGCCCCTCGAGACCGCGGCCCCCTCGAGTGCTGGGACACTGGGCTGGGCCGGGACTGAGGGCCGTTCTCCCTGGAACTGGGTGGTGCTTGTCGCTCCTCATACAGGCGCAACCCAGACCCCACGCCGGGAGCTGGTGACGCACTGTGGGCTCCTGCCTCCTGACGCTCGTCCCTCCTGACGCTCGTCCCTCCCTTTGCAGGACCTGAGCAGCCCCAGCCAGTACGACACTGGCGTTGCGCTGACTGGCCTGTCCTGTTTTGTTACCCCAGATCTTGCCAGAGACTTGGCCAATGACATCATGACCCTGGTGAGTCTGTGAGTGGCCCAGGCCTCTCGGCCTTTGCTCTGTGACACGATTTGGTCCGTCCAGGGGCCTGAAAACCTGAGGTTAAACTTCACACCAGGAGCATTCGGGCGCGCAGAAACAGGCCGCGTTCCCCAGATGAGATGAGAAACCGAGTGGCTGTGCCCCCTCCCTCCAGCAATCCCACGTGGAACCCAGCCTCAGGCCATGGTCCCCTTCCATTCTTTCTTTACCTCCTTTCAAAGAGCCCCACTTGGGGCCAGAGGTGGGCGGCGCCGGGGCCCAGCGCCCCTGCCGCCCAGCACGTGCCCCGCCGGCCCCCAGCTCGCTGGTTCCTGGCAGGCAGTGCGCCGGCCGAGCGTGGTCCTTCCCGCTCCGGTCCTGACGCCGTGCGTCTCTCTGTGACCGTGGAGTGACTTCTTGTGCTTCCGTCCACTTGAAGGGGCAAAAGCCCAGCCGCCGCTGACCTCCAAGGTGTCGAGGGCCCTTTTCCAGAATGCGGGTGTCCTTACAAGTCCTGGTTCTCCGAGGCACCCGTCACTCACCCACATCTCTGACTGATTGGGAGGCTGGTTCCCATCAGTTTCTCCTGGGCCGAGCAGATGCGCGGCTGCTTTTCTCTGCGGAGAGTTCTGTCCGTATAGGTCGGCCTGTTTGTCCTGCCGACGGATAGGTCCGGGCTTGTGGTTTCAGACCGCACACGCTCGCAGCTTCTAGATCAGAGGCTGGTTCGCCACAGCCTTGCCTCGTGCGGCTGACCACCCGCTGTAAGTTGCTTTGCCCACACCTGGCCCCACTCTTCGGTTCACGTGGCATCCCTGGTGGCTTTCGAGCTGCCCCCGCAGCATCCCGGATATTGCCCTTCCGGCCCAGGATTGCCAGTGTGGTGCTGGTGCAGCGGCTGCGAGCGTGGGAGGACGCTCGTGAGTTGGGGGCCGGGGGCGCTCTTGGGGTGTGGCTCCCCGGAGCCCGCACGGGTGGTAAGTGTGTCCACTGAGGGCCAGCAGCCTCTCTGGCCAGAGCAGAGTTCCGAGAGGACAGAGCTGCAGGACCTGGCACGAGACACCGTGAGTTCCAAAAGGACGAGAGCCTGGGCACGGGCCTTGGCTGCTAGGGCAGTCGGAGGCCAGCGCTCCCTGGCGAGGGCTCGTCTTCCGGCTCCAGTTCCCTCCCTCTCGGTCATTCATGGGGTTCCAGGGAGTCTGAGAAGGGTCTCGGCCTCGGAGGGCAGGCCTAGCGTCATGGACATGGGGAAGCTGGTTTCAGTTCCACTCAAGAACCCCGTCCCGTGTTTGGGACGGTGGCGCAGGTTCGAAGGCCAGAAACCAGACGGGCTGGAGAGAGGGTCTCCCCCCGGATGGCGGAGGGGAGACTCGGGGAGGCAGAGGAGAGGGAGCAGGGCAGGTGCGGGGAGGTGAGCCAGGCAGAGGAGGGCAACGGGAGCAGTGCGGCGGGGAGGCCGACGGGCCCTCTGCCCCTGCAGATGTCGCACACCAAGCCGTACATCCGGAAGAAGGCTGTGCTGATCATGTACAAGGTGTTCCTGAAGTACCCCGAGTCGCTGCGCCCCGCTTTCCCTCGCCTGAAGGAGAAGCTGGAGGACCCTGACCCTGGTTTGTTGATTTACGATGGGACGGTGTGGGGGTGGAGGGTGTTGCAAGGAAGGAGTGGAGGGGTGCCGGGTCCTGCGAAGTCGAGGGGTGCGGGTCCTGGGAAGTCGAGGGGTGCGGGTCCTGGGAAGTCGAGGGGTGCGGGTCCTGCGAAGTCGAGGGGTGCGGGTCCTGGGAAGTCGAGGGGTGCGGGTCCTGCGAAGTCGAGGGGTGCGGGTCCTGGGAAGTCGAGGGGTGCGGATCCTGGGAAGTCGAGGGGTGCGGGTCCTGGGAACTCGTCCTCGCCCCACCACCGACCACATTCCTTACTTCGCGGCACCGTGAGATGCCAGGTTGGCCTTTGCCTTCCCCGCTCCGGCCCTGGGGTCCACCACGTCTCCAAGGGAGCTGGTCCCGTTGGCTGGTGTGCGACACGGACACCGAGCTCCAGGCGCCGGGCGTCCCCTCTTCCAGCCACTCAGTAGACAGCCGCCTTCTGCGCACGGGGGACGTGCCTGGCCGGCTGGCCGTCTGTCCATACGCTAGCGGTCACGACTATTCTGACGCCAAGTCTGGTCCCACGCCGCAGGACTCACGGCAGCCTTCCTCCTGTTCTCTGTCTCTTCTGTTCCCCTTCCCTCATCGGGGCTCCCGGGGCTGAGCACCCATCACACAGCTTCTGTGAACGTGACGCAAGGTTCAGCTTGTCCCGGAGGAAGCTGCCTCCCATCAGGGCAAGGGCCAGGGGGTAGAAAGTTTGGTAGGGGAAGCAGGAGCCGAGGTGGCTGGTGTGGCGGGTGTCCTGCCCTGGAGTCTGGTCCTTTGGGGGCCGGCCCCCCCTTCCGGTGACGCTTGGCTCCAGGAAGCTCGGTGCCCTCGGTGGTTGTTGCTTAAACCACTTCCCCAGGTGGTGTCAGTGGCCGGCCTGCTGAGGACAGTCCTGCCGGGGAAGGGATCACCCCCACATTGGTGGCACTTGTACTGACAACGGGCCCCACTTCACTCCAAAGGGGTGCAGTCAGCGGCCGTCAACGTCATCTGCGAGCTGGCCCGGCGCAACCCCAAGAACTACCTGTCCCTTGCCCCGCTCTTCTTCAAGCTGATGACCTCCTCTACCAACAACTGGGTCCTCATTAAAATTATCAAACTGGCAAGTATCCCTCCCGAACTCCCCTTTTCTCACAGAGTGAGAAGGCCCTGGCATGTCCTGGGAGCGCCGCGGGCATGTGGACATGTGGATGGGGTCGGAGTCTGTGCGGTCCACCCCTGCCCCGAGTGACCCGCCGGCCTCTCTCTTCCCTAGTTTGGTGCTCTGACCCCCTTGGAGCCAAGGTTGGGCAAGAAGCTGATCGAGCCTCTCACCAACCTGATCCATAGGTGAGCCCCAGGCCCCTGGATGACCCCACTCTCTGGCCCACACAGGCCTGCCCTCTCGCTGGGCGTAGGGCCCTGGAGAGAGTCTCGGGGTGGAAAAGCAAATACACGCCCTGTGATTTTGCCCACAAGAGTGAACTCTGCCACTGGGGCACTGGCTGGCCTTCCTGGGCCCCTGGGGGCTGGTGCGTCCTTTGCCTGTGAATTTGTTTGGGGAATTCAGTAAACACAGAGGAAAGGGAAGCGCCTGGTTATTCCGCAGCCCGCGAGGAGATCTCGGCTGTCTGCTGGAAGAGCTCTGGACGGCTGTGTCCCTGGCCGGTTCTGGAATGTTGCTGGAGACCCCACACCGCTCGGCCTGTGCGCGAGTTGTGGGGCTAAGGGGCAGGTGGCATAGGAGATCCTGCTCCCCGGGTCCCCTGGAGAGACAGCCACGGGCAGCATGGAGGAATTGGGGCCTCGAGGCCACATCAGACCTGGAGCTGTGTGCTCTGCAGGTGGCCCTGGCCAGCGGCCCTGGCCTCCGTCCCCAGGCTCAGGAGCACATCAGATGGGAAGATAATTGGGCAGAGCAGGTGCTTGGGCTGCGGACCTCTTCAGTTTTAGACGCCCGCCGTCCCTGAGTGTGTGCTGCGGCGCCCCGGTTGCCAGAGGGGATTTCCAGGGGGGTTAACAGGAGGCCGTCAGTCTGGTGCTCTGGACGCGTGGCAGCCGCACTCTCGGCTTTTGGGGACTGGGGGTCCCGAGGGTCAAGCATGAGAAGATCAGGATGGATTAGACCTACCCGGTCCCCGCCCGTGGTGGTGGCTCTGGGCCGTGCCTGCCACATCCCCAGACACCCCTGGTGGCGCCACAGCCGTGGCCTTCAGTGCTCTGCTCGCCTGTGTGCGGGCACACCTCACTGTCCCCTGCGTCCCCCACGGTGGAGCCGGGTGGTAAGGACCCGGCTGGGAGAGGCGTTGAGGGGGGATCGGCTCTCCTTCGCGGGCATCCCGCAGTGGACAGGTTCTAAGAATGCGCTCAGTGGCTGGAAGTGTCAGAGGCCCCATGGGCAGTTAGGGAGACCTGCATCCCTCCGGGAACGCCACCCACCTGGGTGACAGCGGTGTGTGGGGCAGCCAGCTCCTGCCCTGGGCCTGCTTCGGACTCCAGGACCAGGGAGCAGACAGGCGCTTTCCCTATGTCTCTCGGGTGGCCTGGTCCTCACGCCTCTGCTCTTCTCCTCCCGCAGCACGTCTGCTATGTCCCTTCTCTACGAGTGCGTGAACACGGTCATTGCAGGTGAGGCTCGGCCGCCGCAGCGCGTGGAAAGCCCTCCCCACTCCCACCCTGGGCACCAAGGTGGGCCCCATGGTGCAGGGAGTAGCCCAGGCTCCTTGGCCACGTATTGCTGCCAGCCCCTCTGGAGCCTCTTGGGAGGCGGGGACAGCTTGTGGCACACTTGCCAGCAATACTTTCTCCTCTTAGGGAAAGGTGGAGTTTTGTGTGTGTGTTTGTTTGTTTGTTTCAGGTTTTTATTTGTTTATTTAATATAAGTAGGCAGAGGGGCAGGCAGAGAGAGGAGGAAGCAGGCTCCCTGCTGAGCAGAGAGCTCGATGCGGGACTCGATCGCAGGACCCTGAGATCATGACCTGAGCCCGAGGCAGAGGCTCAACCCACTGAGCCGCCCAGACGCCCCTTCCCTAAGGAGTTCAGAGCAAGTCTCAGGCGTGGTGCTGTCCCCTGTGCAGTGCTAAACACAGGGACCTGCTACTGAAAGGGTTCGTGGTGCAGGACCGGAAAGTGCTCCTGGTTTCTCCTTTGGGCTCTGTCTGTTTAAGTCCGACTCCAGGCAGGGCCACACAGAGCGCTGGCTGATGTGTTTCCGCACGTTCAGCAAGCTGAGCCCCTTCCCGCATTGTTCGTTGGAGCTAGAGTCGCGGCCCATGGGTTACCTCCTCTCGGCCTGCCTGTGTGCCCGAAGCTTCTGGGAAGCCAGCTTCCGGTCCTTCCTCAAGGCCCTGTGGGCAGCCTGAAATCCAGCCGTTCCCAGGAAGCTGGTCCAGGGTTCACACTCTGATTAGAGCCGTGTGGGCCCTGAGCCCCCATGACACTGGCAGAGGGGGAGGGTGCTGTTCGGGACCAGCTAGTGCCCAGAGGCAGCAAATGCAGGACTGGAGAGCCGAGTCTGTGTCTGCAGTGGTCAGTGGGGGAAATGGGGTGTGGCAGGGTCAGAGCTGTCCTTGGTGTCGGGCATGGGGCTTGGGGGCATAGGTTGACGGAGCATGCCTAGCATGTGGCAGGGTCGGTGGGTCTCAGGTGGTTCTCAGAGCCAGGCAGGTGGGGTTGGCCCGGGCTCTGTGGACCTGCCCTAGGTGGGGGAGCCCGCCGTGAGGATGTGGTCTGTGCTCTTGGCCATAGAGACCAGCAGCCAGATGCTATCTCGTGAGCCAGCCTCTCCAGGAGAGCAGCGGACCCACGGCTCCCGGCGTGCTGGTGTCGGGGTGTGGGGTCCCAGTGCTTGGGGTGGACGCGTGTCAGTGGGCCTCTGCGTGTGGGCGGGGCCTGGCGGGTTCCTAAAGTGAGGGTTTCTGTTCCAGTGCTCATCTCGCTGTCCTCGGGCATGCCCAACCACAGCGCCAGCATCCAGGTACGTCCCCGGGTGCAGGCAGAGCGGTGTGCAGCCGGCGGGGGCAGCCTGGGGAGGGGGCGGGGGTGGGGATGTGCCGGCCGGCCTTGCAGACAGTCGTCACTCACCGGGTCCCGGCCTGCCTGTATCTGTGCAGTTGTTGACAGCTGGCGGAGGGGTGGGGGGTGGGGACACAATTGTTAGTGCCCCCGGAAGGCGCTGGCATGTTGGCGTGTGCGTCAGTGGGCGCTCCCCAGATGTGACCCTGTGGGTGCCTGCAGGCAGGGGCCTGCCCCGAGTGGGGCCCGGTGTCCTCCGTCCCTCCCTGTCCCAGGGCCTCTGGGCTGGATCGGGCTGTGTGGCACGCCTGGGGTTACTGACTTCACTGTGGTCTCGGGAGGTATGACCAGTGTTGCCTTCTCCTTTGCAGCTTTGCGTTCAGAAATTGAGGATCCTGATAGAAGACTCCGACCAGAACCGTGAGTCCCTCCTCACCCCGCACGCCCTGCGGTCTGCGCCCGAAACCGCTGCAGTGCCCGGGTTCTCAGCCTCGTGAGAAACCAGATGTTCGCGCTCCGCTGTGCGGCCGTGCGTGCAGCCTTGTCCAGAGCACTGAAGGGCCAGCAGGGGCTTTCCTCAGCTCTGCGGGGCCAGGGCTTCATGTCAGACGTGGCCCGTAGCCTGCAGGCCTCCATCACAGCTCAGGGGGATTGTGTGTATGGGTTGCATGTGTGAGGTCAAGGGGGCTTCTCTCCCAGCACCCAGCGTGCTGCTTTGGACCTCTGGGGGCCCGCGTGCCGCTGCTCCTGACCATATCTAGGTGGTCGGGCTCGGGCTGCAGACCCGGCCTCGCTCTTTCTGTGCAGGCCCTGGAGCCCGTGAGGGCGCATCCAGGTTAACTGCATCTCGCCATCTCCGCAGTGAAGTACCTGGGGCTGCTGGCCATGTCCAAGATCCTGAGAACACACCCCAAGTCCGTGCAGGCCCACAAGGACCTCGTCCTGCAGTGTCTAGACGACAAGGACGAGTCCATCCGTCTGCGGGCCCTCGACCTCCTCTATGGAATGGTGTGTGCCCCGCCCAGCCCCAACCCGTCCGGCCCACCCCTGCCCGCCCCGCTCTCACCAGCTCCCCCCGCGCCCAGGTGTCCAAGAAGAACCTGGTGGAGATCGTCAAGAAGCTGATGAGCCACGTGGACAAGGCTGAGGGCACGACGTACCGGGACGAGCTGCTGACGAAGATCATCGACATCTGCAGCCAGTGCAACTACCAGCACATCACCAACTTCCAGTGGTTCGTGCCCCACAGCCCGGAGGGGCGGGCGCCCGCGCGAGGGGCGCGCCTCAAGGGCTCCCTCCTGCAGGTACATCAGCGTCCTGGTGGAGCTGACCCGGCTAGAGGGCACCCGCCACGGCCACCTCATCGCGGCGCAGATGCTGGACGTGGCTATCCGCGTGAAGGCCATCCGCAAGTTCGCCGTGTCGCAGATGTCCGCGCTGCTCGACCGCGCCCACCTGGTGGCCAGCAGCACCCAGCGCAACGGCATCTGCGAGGTGCTCTACGCCGCCGCCTGGATCTGCGGGGAGTTCTCCGAGTGAGTGCGGCCGGAGGGGCGGCGGGCCGGCACGCCCGTGGCCCTGTGTCCCCGGGCCCCCGGCAGCTGCCCCAGTCTCCTTCCCGGGGTTTTCCTCTGCCAGAAGAGTTCCTTTCCACGCGCATATCCCACCCTGAGAGCAAGGGAGAAGCCGGGCCGCGTGCGGTCACAGACCCTCTGCCCCCAGATGGTGCTGTCGCTGTCCTTTTTTTTTTTAAGATTTTATTTAGGGGCGCCTGGGTGGTCAGTGGGTTAAAGCCTCTGTCTTCGGCTCAGGTCATGATCTGAGGGTCCTGGGATCGAGCTCCGCATCGGGCTCTCTGCTTGGCGGGGAGCCTGCTTCCTTCTCTCTGCCTGCCTCTCTGCCTGCTTGTGATCTTTGTCTGTCACATAAATAAATAAAATTTTTTCAAGAAAAAAGCACCCAGGCGCCCCCTCGCTGTGCTTTTTGCTCGTCTTCGACCCGTTTTTCTCTGGCCCATCTGTGACCGTCCGTTCATTCTTTTTTTTTTTTTTAAGATTTTATTTATTCCATCCATTCATTCTTACAGTCCTCTCTCTCCTCCCCCGGATGGGGGAGCACGCACGTGGGAGCCCTGTCGTGGGGCGGCCTGGGCCTGGGAGCCCCCACCGGACCAGCACGCTCACCGGGCCCTCCCTGTCCACAGGCACCTGCAGGAGCCCCAGCAGACCCTCGAGGCCATGCTGCGGCCCAAGGTCACCACCCTGCCCGGCCACATCCAGGCCGTGTACGTGCAGAATGTGGTGAAGCTGTACGCAGCCATCCTGCAGCAGAGGGAGCAGGCCGCAGAGCCAGAGGCAGCCCAGGACGTCACCCAGCTCATGGTGGAGCGGCTGCCACAGTTCGTGCAGAGCGCGGACCTGGAGGTCCAGGAGCGGGTCAGTGTCTCTCTGGGGCTCCCGGGTCCGGAAGGGCCTCTGTCCCGGGCAGTGGCCAGCTTTGCCTTTCTCCGAGGGCAACTTAGAGAACTCCGGTTTTCCAGGGCTCCACCCTAGCGGGGCACGTGGGCACGTCTGGGCCCTCGTGGTGGGGGAGGCTCTGGATGCTGGCCCGCAGGGGGGACGGGGTGGGGGGACGAGACAGCAAACAAGCGGGAGACTCACCAGCCTTCTGGGGAAGCATCCAGTGGACAGCGGGTTTCTAGGCAGGTGAGGACCGGAGTTCTTGCGTGGGGAGAGCTGGTTAGCACCTGCGGCGCGACAGCGGGCCAGGCGGGCGTTCGAGCCGGCGCTATGGACCCCGCGGCCAGGCCACTGCTGGTGCTCCGGGGGCGGCGCAGGCTCTCCGTCTGCTAGCTGCGCGGGGGTGTCGGTGGTCACTCGGTGGGCCCCGTTGCTCCACGGTTGAGGGCAGCTGCGCGCCATCAGCTCAGCTGGTGGTCATGGTCCCCACCGAGCGTCACACTGGGAGCCACGCCCGGACGGAGTCCCGAGTCCCAGCCCGCAGAGAACGGCAGCACGGAAGTGCCTGTGTGCCTCCCAGAGGCCGGCGCTGTGGCTCATCGGGGGCACCCCGACCTGTCCGAGTGGTTCTCGGGGACGACCGTGCTCCCTCTGCTTGTGACTCCATGTCTTAGCCGTGGGCTGGTTTCTTCCTCGCCGGATGTTCCTGCCGGGGAGCCCCTGGCTTCCGGGAGCCTCCGGATGTTCTCCGTGCAGTTTTGGCAGAGTGCGTCCCGCTCGCCCGCCTTCGGATAGGCATCCACGTGGTGTGAACAGTGAGCTGTGGAGCCTGGTGGCCTTCGGAGCCAGGCCTCTGTGACCCTTTGGTGACTTCCCTGTGGTCCCCTCAGGCTTCCTGCATCTTGCAGCTGGTCAAGCACATCCAGAAGCTTCAGGCCAAGGACGTGCCGGTGGCAGAAGAAGTGAGCGCCCTCTTTGCAGGGGAGCTGAATCCGGTGGCCCCCAAGGCACAGAAGAAAGTTCCAGTTCCTGAAGGGTGAGCTGCGCAGCCGGCCAGAGGATATGGGCCAGGATGGCGGAAAGGGCAGTGAGAGCAGAAGTGGGGGGGGGGCGTTCCCCGGGGTGTCTGTCCCGGGTGGCCTCAAGTAGCCGCTGAGCCTTCCTGTCCTCGTCTTCGAGAGGACGGGGGTGCTCCCGCTTTGTGCGTGACCCATGAGCGTCCAGCACTGGGCACACAGGCCGGAGCTGCCCTGTGACCTCATCGTATCTTCTAGCCTGGACCTGGATGCTTGGATCAACGAGCCTCCCTCGGACAGCGAGTCCGAGGACGAGAAGCCCAAGGCCATCTTCCACGAGGAGGAGCAGCGCCACGGCAAGCCGCGGCAGCCCGAGGCCGACGAGGAGGAGCTGGCCCGGGTGAGCCCCGGCTGTACGGAGGCAGGGCGTCTTCGCACCGGGGCCTCCGGGGCTGACGGCCTTGCCCAGAGCCCACGGGTGCTGTGCGCGGGCCTGGCAGTTCGGGCTTTGGGGCTGTGCTGCTCCGGGAGCACCGAGCTACCCTCTGGAGTCTGGGTTGGGTTTTGTCGAAACACGAAGTGGCTTCCCTGGAGCGCGGAGCGTGCCGAGGGGGCCTGACCGGGTGTCCGGGGCTGCTGCTCTGCGCCTCTGGGCTGCGGGACTTCAGCGCGCACCGTCAGCCTGCAGCAGAGCAGGCGCCGTGTCCTCCCCGCCCCCCAGCCCGCCGTGTCTGGCTCCCCTGTTTCCGGATGAGCGGTGCCCCCCAGAGCCCTTCCCCCCACCCGTGCACAGGCCGAGCCTTCAGACGATGTGACCTCCCAGCTCAGCTCTTTGGAGCTGAGAGGCCTCACGTGGCTCACCCAGCCTCTCTGAGCTCCTGTCCTTGAAACCGGAGACGGTCGCCCCCACGTCCCGGAGTCATTCCTGACCTCAGTCCTGCGCCCGCTGTGGTCTTCCTGTTGGCTGAGGGCTGACGGTGAAGTTCTGTGGTCTAGCAGGGAGGGTGTGTGTCCCGCGTGCGTTCATGGACGTGCACTTGAATCCTGTCCCTGCAGCGTCGAGAAGCCCGGAAGCAGGAACAGGCCAACAACCCGTTCTACATCAAGAGTTCCCCATCCCCCCAGAAGGTATGGCTGGTTCCAGGTCGTTCTCTGGAGACTGTTGACCCCACAGCCCCCAGGGCCCCACCCACCCTGAGGAGGACATCCAGTTCCATCTGTGGGGTGGCGCGTCACTGTCCCAGTTGCCCCACGTGGCCCGGCTGCCGGGCGGGTCCTGCCCACGACGTCGAGTGAAGGCCGCACGCTGTGCCAGAACTTGACCCGTGTCCTCCCCATGCTGGGCTCCCCCGGGCCGGCAGGCTGCACACGCGCGCTCGGTTCCCTCTTTGGGATTGCCGGGTCACCCCGTGGCTCTGCTCGGCCTTCTCAGGGCCTGCAGACGGCCCCCACCTGCCACGCACGCCCTCGCCAGCTCACGTGGCGTCCGGCTCTCGGACTCTGGCCGCCGTGGGGCCGCCAAGCGCACACCGGGCTCGGTTTGCTTCGCCCCTCTCAGCTGCAGCGGCGGCGCAGACCGGAAAGGCGGGTGGCGCTTCCCCCGAGGGGACTTGTTCTCGGTGACAGATCAGTCCCGCAGTCTGTAGGCAGCCACGCTGTCTCCCCAGACGCCCCGTGGCACGTGAGGGCCCCCAGTGGGATCCCGCACGTCCCAGGCCATCCGCGCGTTCTGTGCTGGGCCGTGGCTGCTGCACACCCGTCTCCTTCTGTCATCTGTCGTGCGTGGTGACACCTCGGTGCTTCTCTAGCGGTACCAGGACCTGCCAGGCGTGGAGCACATTCCGGTGGTGCAGATAGACCTGTCGGTGCCCCTGAAGGTGCCAGGCAAGTATCAGCACGGGCCCTGGCACCCAGGGAGCCCCTGTTGGCGAGGGGGTGGCAGCCGGGTCCAGTTCCCAGGTGGCATCAGGCCTGGCCATGCCTCCTACCACGCATGATTTCTGCTGGACCTGTGCTGCCGCCTCGGCTGCGGTAGGTCCCAGCTGGGGGGTTAAACGGGGGTCAGAGGCCCAGGGCCCATGGTGCCCCCTCATTCCTTCCCTAGGCCCCAGCCCCCCACCTACCCCCACTGCTCTGGCCTGCCATTGGCCCTGCTCGCCTCCCTCTAACACAGACCACGGTGGGCTCTCCCCACTGAGCCCCTGGGGGCCCCCTTGCCCACACGCGGCACTCAGGGCCGGAGGCAATCCAGCTGATGGCAGGACAGCGGCCGAGCGCCGGGTCCGGTGTGCACCCGCAGGGATGCCCGTGTCGGACCAATACGTGAAGCTGGAGGAGGAGCGGAGGCACCGCCAGAGGCTGGAGAAGGACAGGAAGAAGAAAAAGAAGAAGGACAAGGAGAGAAAGGGCAAGCCACGGCGCCGCGGCTCGCTGCACACGGAGAGCGACGAGGACATCGCCCCAGCTCAGCAGGTGGACATCGTCACCGAGGAGATGCCTGAGGTCAGCCCCGTGGGGCGCCCCCACCCTCGTGCCCGTGGCAGAAAGCAGGCTCCCTCGTCACTGGCTTTCTCTGCCCGCAGACCCCGGAGAGGGCTCTTGAGCTGTGAGTGGGAGCCACATCCCAGCCTCGTTTCCTGCCCCAGATGAACTCTCCTCTCCAGTGTGGGCCTGGTTGTCCCTTTTTTTTTTTTTTTTTAAGATTTTATTTTTTGAGAGAGAGAGAGGGAGAACCTAAGGAGGGAAGGAGCAGGGAGAGACGCAGACTCCCTGCCCAGCGGGGATCCTGACGTGGGCCTCGATCCTGGTACTCCAGGATCATGACCTGAGTCGAAGGTAGTCACTTAACCAGCTGAGCCACCCAGGCGCCCAGGTTGTCCCTTTCTGAGAAGGGGTTGAAGGGTTCCACGGACCTGTTGGGCTCGGACACAGCGTTCGTCTCTCCCTCAGAACGCTCTGCCTAGTGACGAGGACGACAAAGACCCCAACGACCCCTATAGGGCCCTGGACATCGACCTGGACAGGTAAGCGGGGCGGGGCCAGGACTGCCCCTGGGCCATCGGTGTTCTCTGTGTCCCTGTCCCCTCACTTCGTGACCCGCCTGCCCAGGCCCCTAGCTGACAGCGAGAAGTTGCCCGTCCAGAAACACAGAAACGCAGACACCTCTAAGTCTCCTGAGAAAGAGGATGTCCCTGTCAAGGAAAGGAAGATCAAGAAGCCCAAGAAAAAGGAGAAGAAGCACAAGGAGAAGGAACGGGAGAAGAAGAAAGGGAAGGAGGAGAAGGTGGTACGTGGGCCCCGCAGAGTCCCCATGCTGACCTTCCCGCCCGTCTGTCCGCCTGTGTGGTGGTCACGCCAGGGGAGGGCTGGGGCTCGTACGCATGGACCTGTGGGCCGGGCCGCTTTCTCTCGGGCTGCTGTTGGGACATCGGAGGCTGCTTGTTCCAATGGAGAGTGAGCTAGGAGTGCCCCCCGGCCTCCAGCCCTGACGTTGCGGTCGGCTCCCTGCACGCGTGGGTCCCAGAGCTGAAGCCGCCGTCTGGTTGGGGGTGGGAACTCCCCCCGCCCCCCGGTACCATCTGTAGCCTGTCCTGCTGTTTAAGCCCAAAGCCTCTCTTTTGTGGTTTTAGGGCGAGGACTTAGACTTCTGGCTGTCCACCACGCCGCTGTCTGCTGTGCCCCCGGCCCCGGTAAGAGCCCCGCACGGTCCTCCCCGGGTTGGTGGAGGGCACGAGTGTTCACCAGCCTCAGTCAGTTTGCCTCTCCGCGGCGTTCAGGGGTGTGGGATGTTGGGGCGCCCTTGCACAGACTGGCCAGGTCCCGTGCCTGTGGTCTGGCCCAGTCAGAGGCCGTAGGAACGGCCCTCAGCACGGCCTGGGCTCCCGTGCCGGACGTGGCCTCGAGCTGTTGCTTCCTCTTAAGGATGGGGCCGGGGGCCTGGGCTCAGGCCGCTCACGGGGCCTGCAGCCTGCTTCGGACCTCTGCCAGCCGCTCTCACTGCCCGGCGGCCACACGCCTTGCTGCTGACCAGGGAGGCTGGGTTGGGGTGTGGTGGGGGTGGAGGACGCCCGGGCCCGGCCGCCCGCCTGAGCCCCCCCGCCCGGCTCCCCGTAGGAAGAGCCCGGAGCAAACGCCGTCATCGCGGCCGCTCAGGAAGAGGGTGAGGAGGCCAGGAGAGAGGAGCCGGGAGACGAGGAGGAGGAGGACGAGGACGAGCGGGACCCCGAGAAGGTGGGAGCGGTGCCCGTCCCGGCTGTCAGGGAGCGGGCTGCACGGCCGCGCTGCAGACTCGGGCCGGTTGCCGAATCCCCTGGGGCGGTGGGGGCTGCTGGGCCCAGGGCGGGTTTCGGTCGGTTCGCTCTGGGCTCCCGTTGCCACGACAGTTGTGCTGTCACTCGCATGCGATAAAGGTCGATTCTTTAAGGTGTGTGGTTCAGTGGCATTCAGTGCGTCCACAAGGTTGTGCCATTCTCTCTAATTCCAGAATGTTTTGTTACCCCAAAAGCAACCCCGCCCCCATAAGCCATCACCCCCCATCCTCCCCGGCCCCACGAGCTCCATTCCCGTCCGTGGAGGGGCCTGGCCTGGACGTGTCACGTGTGGACTCACAGCCCGTGTGGACTGTGTCTGGTTCCCTCCCAGAGCGTTGTGGGCTCAGGGTCCCTCCCTGGGGCGGTGTGTCGGGGCGCCCGGCTCCTGTCCACGGCCGAGGGACACTTCTGCGTGTGGCGGACATGATTTGTGTCTTCACTCTCCCACTAAAGTTTCTACCTTTCGGTTGTTGCGGGTCGTCTCCTGTGAATGTGGGCGGGTTTCTTCGTGGACGTGTGTTCTCTTCGGCTCAGGTGCGGTGGGGAGCTGGCGTCTGGGTTTTTACTGGTCCCCCTCTGGGTTGTGCCTGTGGCCAGTGACTGTCCCGCTGAGCGGTGGGCTTTCCGGTCCTCACCTCCATCCCATGGGCCTGGGGCTGGCCACTCCATCCGCTGTGCCGCGGCTGGCCGCTCCGTCGGCTGTGCCGTAAGTGCTCCTGAGCTTGGCTCACGGGTCCCACGTCTCAAGCCACATGCCCCACAGGGGGTGTCGCCGGCTGGGTCT
The DNA here is from genome assembly GCF_020171115.1 of Neogale vison. Taxonomy (NCBI): domain Eukaryota; kingdom Metazoa; phylum Chordata; class Mammalia; order Carnivora; family Mustelidae; genus Neogale; species Neogale vison. The sequence continues at coordinate 223,252,063 of NC_058096.1, forward strand.
ACAGCCTCCTGAGCCCCCACGGCCTGGGCCGTTCCTCGCTGTGGGCGCCAGTGGCCAGAGAAGTCTGGGAGTTGACCCTGATCGTGTTTTGTTCCAGAAACCTTCTAAGCATAAGAAGAAGAAGCACAAGAAGGAGAAGGAGGAGAGATCAAAAGACAAGAAGAAACCCAAGAAGAAAAAATCTGCCAGCGACGGGGCGGCAGAGCCCGTGGAGAACGGCGCTCTCGACGAGGACCCTCTCCCGGTGAGGGGTACTGCGCTCGCCTCCCGTGGGGCCGGGGCACCCCGCAGCTGGGCCGAGGCTAGGAGCCGCGGGCAGCGGGGCCTTGGTGGGCGCGGGTGGGTGAGCCCCGGGGGCTCTGGCGTCAGAGAGGCAGTGCTGTCGTGCGGCAGGAGTCCCTGAGGTGCGGGCACATGTTGTCCAGGCCCCGGGGCCGGGGGTCTCCTTGCCCCCGCCCCATTCTCACGGTCCCAGTGTTTCCCATCCGGAGCCCTTGGCACAGGTCAGGACAGGCTCCATTCTGTGGGCGTCTGCCACCTGCAAGTTCTGTCTGGCCAAAGCTGTGCTTTGTTTTGTTTCCAGCCCATGTCCAGCTACTGCCTCTTGGCTGAAAATTCCTACATCAAGATGGTGAGCAGTGTGGGGAACTCAGAGCACCGGGGGCAGACTGGGGTCCTTTCTCTGGGGTGTGGAGGAGGCAGTGGGGTCTTGGGGATATCGGGGGCTGCGAGTGCCTCTGTCCCAGGGCTCCTGCTCCTAGAGCCTCCTGCACGGGAGCCTTTCCGGTGGGGGGGGGTGCACGGGGTACTCGGTAGGTGGGCCCGAGGGCCAGCGTGATGGGCAGCGGCCGGCAGAGGAAGCGGGAGAGCGGCTTGAACCACAGCCGTGCCAGAGCCCTGTTTCTTGTTTGGGGATTTGGGGAGTTCTGCTTCTCGGAGGTGATCTGCGTTTGCCCAGCAAGTGTGGCTGGCCCTCCTCAGGCCCCTCGTGCAGGCCCAGTAGGGGGCCTTGGGGGCACAGGCTGACCCCGACCTTGCCCCGCAGACATACGACATCCAGGGCAGCCTGCAGAAGGACAGCCAGGTCACTGTGTCCGTCGTCCTGGAGAATCAGAGCAACAGCTTCCTGAAGAACATGGAGCTCAGCGTGCTGGACTCGCTCAACACCAAACTGGCCCGGCCCGAGGGCTCCTCCGTCCACGACGGGGTCCCCGTGCCTTTCCAGTTGCCCCCAGGTGTGCAGGCCGCCGGCAGGACACTGGGCCTGGCGGGAGGCCGGGGGCTCCTGCTAGCACGACTCCTCTGCTCCGTCCTGGGGACCCCCCCACCCTCGTCACCTGCGGTCTCTCCGGGGCTGAGCCCAGTTTTCTGACCAGGGTGGGCAGCGCTGAGAACAGGCCCTGGGTGGGGTCACGTGCCTGCCACCTGCCAGGGTGCGGGACGGCAGCCGGACGCCGCTCCTCTCAGGCCCGCACCTTCCCCCTCCCCAGGCGTCTCCAACGAGGCCCAGTTTGTGTTCACCATCCGGAGCATTGTCACGGCCCAGAAGCTCAAGGGGACCTTGTCCTTCATCGCCAAGGTAGCAGGGCTCGAGGCGGCGTCGGGAGCCCAGGGGACGGTGCCCCGCGCCCCGCTCATTCTGTGCGCCCGCTCCCGCAGGACGACGAGGGCTCGACCCACGAGAAGCTGGACTTCCAGCTGCATTTCAGCTGCACCTCATACTTGGTCACGACGCCCTGCTACAGGTGCGCCCCTCCCCCACCCCCGCGTGTGTCCCCTCACCCGCTACAGGTGCGCCGCTCCCCCCTCTGTGTGTGGTCACGACACCTGCTACAGGTGCGCCCCTCCCCCTCCTTGTGTGGTCACGACGCCTCCTACAGGTGCGCCCCTCCCCACTTCCACTCGTGGTCACGACACCTGCGCCGCTCCCCACAAAGGAAGGGACCACCGGAGGGGGCTGGGCAGCCTGCCTGTCATCGGCCTCTGTCTTACGTCCTTCCCACAGTGATGCCTTTGCCAAGTTGTTGGAGTCTGGAGACCTGAGCATGAGCTCAATCAAAGTTGATGGCATTAGTATGTCCTTCCAGAATCTTCTGGCAAAAATCTGTTTTCATCACCATTTTTCTGGTAAGAGACGGGACGTGGCTTCTGAGGCTGGGGTGGCGGTGCCTCTGCTCCCGGCGGGCCGCCTCACCCCGCACCCCTGTTGCAGTGGTGGAGAGAGTGGACTCCTGCGCCTCCATGTACAGCCGCTCTATCCAGGGCCACCACGTCTGCCTCCTGGTGAAGAAGGTGAGCCCCGGCCCGCGCAGAGGCTCCCTTGGGTCTCGGCGTGTTGCCGAGGGCCAGGAGCCTGCATTCAGGGCACCGTCCCATCTCCTCGTGGGAGCTGGGAGGGGTGCCCTCTCCTGCGTCTCTCTTGGGAGAGACCGTGCGGTGGTCCCGTACTTCTCGCGCCTTCCCCGGGGTTCAGCGGGAAAGCCGGCTGGGCGGGGGCTGCACCAGGCTTCTGTCTGCGGTTCTCAGGCTCCGACTGGTGCCGGGCCTCCACGTACCTGCTCCCTCTCAGGTGAGCCCTGGGGGTGTGTGTCCTTCCCCTGAGCTGCCGGCCGACGCGGAAGGAGAGTCTGGCAGTTCTCTCCTTTGTGTCCAAGGGGTCCAGGGCGGTGCCTTCCCTCGTTCCTGACCTTGGCAGTGTGTGCTTTCTCACTTTTTTTGGCCCTTCTGGGGGAGAGGCTTATCAGTTCTGTTGTTTTTTTGTTTCATTTTGTTTTGTTTTTAATGATCTTTCCAGGGGTGCCTGGGTGGCTGTCATTTCAGAATTCGTCTCTTGATCTCAGCTCGGGTCTCCATCTTGCTGTCGTACGTTTAAGCCCCACCGTGGGCTCCATGCTGGGTGTGGAACGTACTTCCAAGTAAAACAAAACTATGTTTTTTAGAAACTTTGCTGTATTTTAAGCATTAAGTAAATTTTGTGGAGTTCTGTTCTTTTTCTTCCTGCCCACTTTTGGTGTATTTTGCTCTCTTGTACATTGGTTTAGGCAGAAGCAAAGACTTTCCTTCTCTCATTAGGGTTTGATCCTGTATCTTTCCCTCGAAGCAGCTCTTCAGCTGATCCCTGCAAATCTTTATGTGTTCCATTTTCATATTTCGGTACAGTTCCCAACATTTTCTGATGTCTGTTCCCACGCCTGTGACCCAGCGGTTACGTAGAAGCGTGGTGTGTTTGGTGGTTTTCTACTGCTGATTTCTAGTTTGGGGCCGCTCCGGTTGGAGGGCGCACGGCTTCTGTTTGGGGCCTTGAGAAGTGTTGAGGTTTGTGTTCTGGCTGCGGGCGTGGTCGTTTGTGGCGGGTGGCATTCCGTGGGTGCGTGGAGGTGGTGAGTGCTGTGCCCGCCAAGTGCACCGCCCCGTCGGGTCCAGGCCCCCTGCAGGCAGTGTCGCCGGCTCCGTGGATGCCGGAGTGAGTGGCGCAGGCTTCTCTTGCCTTGTGCCGTCAGGACTTGATCTGTGTGTGCCGGCCGGTGCATCGATGGAGAGTCATGGTGTCCTGACCCACAGGTGCCTGTCTTCATCTCACGGGATTTACTCTGCCACCCAGGGCTCTGTTCGATGTCAGAGAGAAAGCCCCTTTTGCCGTCTTGTGATCAGTGCCGACGTGTGTCGGTCTCATCGGAAGGAGGGCGCGCGCCGTCCGCAGCAGCCCCGTAGCCCGTGCTCGAGTCTCCTGCCTTCCTCCCCGTCTGCGCCTCCCGGTTCTGCTCCGCCCACCCCATCCTGTGTCTTGGCTCAGCGCTGGCCGGCCCAGCGGTCTCCGCGGTCCCCCAGCACGCCCTGGCCGTCTGTGGGCTGCAGGTCCTTCCCCAGGACCAGCGTCGCTGACCTCTCGGTGCTTTAGTTCACGCAGCCACCAGGGCGCATGGCTGGCTGAGTCGGGGGAGCACCTGACGCTTGACCTCAGGGTCACGAGTTCCAGCCCTGCAGTAGTAGAGATGACTTCAAAATAAAACCTTTCCCCAGAAAAGTGTAGAGTCACGGCACTTGCTTTTGCAGCCAGGATTGCGTGCGAGCTCCCCGGCCCTCGCCCCGTCCTAGTGGGAGGACGTGGGGTCCCGCTGCCCTGCGGGCTTCTCTGTCAGCGGCGACCACTGCTCGGCTCTCTAGCTGCTGGGAGTCTGCTCGCTTTTTTGTGTTTGCATTTTCACACGTTTTGCAAAGTCTGGGAAGTTTTCAGCTATTACCTAAGTCTTTTCTCGAGGGGGCTCGGTCATTTGAGCTTCTGACTCATGGTTTGGGCCCAGGTCATGGTCTCGGGGTCATGAGATCGAGCCCCACCTCGGGCTCTGCTCTGGCGGGGAAGTGATCGATCCACCGGGAAGATTCTCACACTCGTGCGCACGTGCCTGAAATCAATTTTTTTTTTTAAATTCTTTCAATTCTTTCTTGGCACTGGGGCCTTCGTACTGTCCCTGCGGTGTCCCAGTGACAGGCGTCTGGGACGTGTGTTCCCGTCCCTGCGCGCGCACACCCTCTGTCTGTCCGGCACGGCTGTCTGCCGCCCGTCCCGCGCGATTCTCTTCTCTGTCGCAGCCGTCCTGCCATGGGACCTGCCAGGCGTGCGCTGTGCTGCGGCTTGCGTGTTCGGATCTGGAATTTCCATGCGGGGCGGGAGGTTCTTGAGATCTTGTCTTTTTGCTGCTGCGATGTTCCGTTTCCTGTTTGTCTCAGTGACACTGGGGGCTGCCCACGGGCCTGCAGCGGACGGTCCCACGGCTGCCTCGTCCTGGCCCGGCCACTTGCGCTCTTTTCCACTGCGCTGAGCTGGGGTTCCAGGTCTTCGGATGCGGCGTGATTCGGGCCCGCGCTCATGCCGGGCAGGTGGGAGCACAGGCTGCAGCTGGCGGGGCTCTGGCTCCGGCGCATGTCTGTCTGCCCGCCCCCGGCCTACTGGCCAGCGTGGCCCGGCCGCAGTCCCGTGGGATGTGCGCACCGGAGGGCGACGTCCGTGCGTCGTCTGCGCTGGGGAGCCAGGCCGGCGCCTCGTGGACAGCTTTGCTGGTTGCTTTCCCCACCGGCCTTTCGGGATCTTTGAGGTTCTGATGCTCCTCCAAGGCCCCCGGCAAGGGTGTGGGGTTTGCGCATGGCCCCGCGCTGCCCAGCCCCGCGTGGCACCAGATCGGGGTTCTCGGGGCCGGTCTTGGTCCTCAGTCCGCCCCGGGCTGCCCCACGTCCCAGCCGGGCTCCTCCCTTGTCCAGGGTAGACTCTGCACCCCCCCGGGGCCCGGCCGCGCTTGGGTTCCCAGAACACGGAGCAAGGCGCTGTGAAAAAGCAGAAGGACGAATGTACCGTCGTGTTTTTCGTGTTGTATTTCAAGATTCTGTGGTGGTTTTCCCGTTTGCAGGGGGACAAGTCTGTGTCCGTCGACGGGAAGTGCAGCGACGCGGCGCTGCTGGGCAGCTTGCTGGAGGAGCTGAAGGCCACGCTAGCCCAGTGCTGAGCGGCCGCCGCCTCGCCCTCGCCGGGCCGGGGCGACCCTGTTGGCCGGGCGAGGTGACATGTCGCGTTCATGTATCCTGTCGGCGTTTTTACTTTGACTCTTTGCACTCTTTGCGGAGAAGCGCTGAGGCCGCCCCCCTCAGGCGGGGCCTGCAGTAGCGACGCCTCCTGGGTAGCGGACAGAACCGCCGTCCGGGCTGCCGTGGACGGCGCCGCGTGGTATATCCTGCTCCTGAGAGGCCCTCCGAGGCCCACGAGTCCTCCAGGTGCGCTGCCCGCGGGCACCTGCTCACTGCAGACACACTCCTCGCCCTCCCGGCCATGGGACAAGACGCCTGCTGGCCAGAGGGTCGTGCGGGCTGCCGTCCGTCGTGTTCTTTGCGCCCCACCACGTGTTCGTGTGTCTGACTGGGGGGCCGCCACCCGCGGTGGGGGTCCGGTCGGAAGCCCCAATGGCGCAGGACCCAGACCCTGCTGGTTCACGGTGTCCCCTGTAGTGAGCTGTGTGTCCGTCGGCAGTGTTTGGTGAATGGTGGGGTCATGGGGGATTCCAGGTCTTTCCCGTCACCGAACGCTCCACAGGGTGCCCGCCGCTGCCAGGAAGACTTACTCCTGGGGTGGCCCGGCCCCGGAACGTAGCCCACGGAGCGAGGCACGGAGACCCCATTCCACGCCTGTGAGGCGCGCTGCCTCGGGGCAGCGGGGGTGGGGGACGGTCCTCGCTGACGTAGCTTCCTCCTGATGCCCACGGTCACTTTAGCATGTAGAGTAACCTCTTCCGGAATCCTGTGCCGTGGCGCTAGAACGTCAGCACTGTGTGGCGTGTCATGTAAGGATCGATTCGCTGTCGACATTCCCAGGTAGAGGAGAGACGTGTCCCGCTGCTGTAATGATTGTGTGTCCAGATGATCCAATAAACTTGTGAAACAGACGCTTACCTGGTGGATGTCCTGCCCGTGTCCGCGTGCTCCTGGTGGTCTCCAGGGGACCCCCTCCCACCCGGGGGCTCTGGACAGTCCTCGAGCTGCCGGTGGCCCGTCCTGCCCATGCACCCGTCCCCTCATGATGGAGGTCGGGTCATCGCCGTACACCCCAAGCTTGGGCGGTGTGGCAAGGAGCCGCCTGACCCGTGGGCTCCAGGAGCCGCGCCGGCGATGCCTGGTGGATGTGCCCACGCTTCGGGGCACCTTGCTAGCGAGCGGCACATGGGTGAGCGGCGGCTGCTGCGAGGCAGGTCCCACCCGTGTTGGCCTGACCTTCCGCACGCCCGTGGGCCTTCACACCGCGCAGACAGGGTCCGTTCAAGACCAGTAAGGCGGGGTCAGTGGACAGGCAGCCAGATCAGCTCGAGCTTGAAATCGCTGGCGGGAGATCACGGAGCCTGAGCACAGATGGGCAGACCCACCGGCCACCAGCGTCCCCGCTTGATAATACATCCAGCAGCACCAGCCACAAGGCTGACTCAGTGGACAGAGTCACGTGTCCTGTGCTGTGACAGACCCCTTGCTGGCCCCTCACCTCCCTTGCTGCAGCCCAGGAAGCACCGAGGCGACAGACCCCCCCGTTGACGCAGCAAGGGCGGTTCTGGCCGGCCACCAGCCCGCACTCCCCACACCCATCCCCTGGGTGGGCGCTCACTTGTGAGACTGCCGTTCTCCACAGCCCACCAGCATGTCGCGCCCCACATGCCTCATGCACTGGTCCTGACGCGCACGAGCCGCGGCCAGCAGCACTTCCAGGCACAAGGCCACCTCCAGGCGGGACTCTGGTCCCCGGGTCCCCTGCTTGCCTGCTGCGCAGATCAAGTACTTGGGGCCCCTCGTAAGCCCCGTGGAGGGTTTGCAGAAGGAAGAGACGCAGCAGGACCCTTCTGTGCTCCTGTGGCTCAGGTTTGGCTCGATGTGGGTGAGCCCTGAGAGGCGCCCAAGTTGGCCCCAGTTTTCACCAAACTGCGGTCTCTGAGTCCTCAGTGTACCTGCCGCATCCCAGCCAGCCCAGCGGTGTTCAGACGGATTGCACCAGAACAGGCATGGACATCCCTCTGCCCACAGTCCTGTCCCCGTGTGTGTGACCAGGATGGGTTGACCCCGTTGCCCTGAGAAGGACTGCTCCGTGATGAGAAATGTCAGGGACGTTTAATCATTGCATCTAATAGCTCAGGGACCCCGCCCGACAAAGCCACACTCCCCTCCCGGGGGCCCCAGGCTCAGACAGGAGAGGAAGAAGGGGGCAGCAGCTGCTCCAGGGGGTCAGGCTGGGACAGTCCAGCCAAGTCCTGGCTCCACCTCCTGGCTGGGGCCGGTCTGGCGAAGGCAATGCCCATCAGTGCTGTGTCAGGCACTCGGAAGCGTTTTCTAGAGTCAGGTTGGCCAGGTGTGGGGGCTCAAGACACGTGAAACTTGGCGATATCAGACTGTTGGAGAGACATGAGTGCCCTCAGCCCTCCGTCCCTGTTCCACCTCCTGGCCCCTGCCAGGGTCGTTGCTGGGGCGCTGGGGCCTGTGACAGGGCGCAGACAAGACCTTCAAAGTTCAGTGTCTCGCCCAGCACTCCCACAACAGGCCGCAAAAAACGCGCGGGGGTGGGGCTCGGGCAAATTAGCCATTGGGTTTCGATCTCTGGCTTACGGAGTCCACCCACCCAGAGACCCCGGCCCGGCCCGGGTCCTCACAGCCTGCCTCTGAGCCACTCACAAGGCCGGAGTGGTTCTGTGCGCCCGCAGGAGGAGGACAGCTGATGTTTATTCATGAAGCGATCGCTTGGGTGTGGTCGCAGAGGTGACATCTGGCTTGTCCCAGGTGCCAGGGACCCCGGCCGGCTGTGTCTGCCCTATCTAGCCCCTCCTGGTCTGTCCCCACCTCCCTCTCAGAAGGCCTGGCCAGGGCTTTGGAGAGGACAGGGAGGGGATTGGGGGTGAGGAGTGGCTTACCTTGTGTTCGTGTCCTCTCTGAAAGACACGACAGAGTCTCTCTTAGCTTCAAGCTTTAGGGCTGGTGGTCCCCAGGTCCCTGCACTGGGGCAAATCCATCCTGGGGGGCCCTCCCCAGCTCTGACCACTGTCTGGCCCCGCTGGCGCCAGCCAAGCCCAGAGACGCTCACGGAAGGAAGGGCTGGGGTCCGGAGCCTGGGGGCCAGGTGCCGCCTCCTGTGGCCGCCGCAGCTCATACTCACCCACGAGGGCTTAAAGCACACTCCCTGCCTCTGATAAAACTCACGTACTTGTGCCACTTGTTTCTACAATGACAGCGAGGTTGGACTCTGGTCGGCAGGGCTGAGGTCGGGCTGCCCTCCCGGAGCCCAGCCGCCTCAACTCACATGTATTGGAGGAGGCCCTGCACGGCTGTTTCCCACTGTACCGACGACCTGCGGGTGCAGGAGGCGTGGAGATGGGGAGGCCCCGCGTCCGGAGCCCTGCCCTCCCCAGGCCAGGACCTCCCCTCGCCCCGCGGTGGGGCCCTACTCGCAGTTGTAGCCAAAGCAGATGACGTGCGAGTCGGTACAGTTGGTGCAGGAGATGGTCTGGTACTGGAAGATGCCTGCAACACACAGGAGGCAGCCGCGGGCTCCCCGCCTCCGCCTCCCGGGGAGCCTTCCCCGCCGGGCCCCGCGGGCTGCACCGGGCCTCACTCACCACAGTGACGCTGACAGTCAATGCGGCCTGTGTGGGCACAAGAGCACCAACCTGCCTGTCCCCTGCCCTGCCCACCCTTCCTGCCCCGCCCAAGGCTCCCCCAGGGTGGCGTTCAGCCTGGGGACCCAAACAGCTGGTGGAGGGCAGCCTGCCTCCAGGGACCGCCTGGGGCAGGTGGCAGGGAGGGGCGGGCGGGGGTTACCCAGGGCTTCGGCCCAGTCGCTGGAAGGGGCCCTGCCTTGGGGAGCTGCCCTTCTATCCCCTTGGTGTTCTGTGTGGAATGCACCCTGCCAGCCCCTCGCCGGACCTCCGGGGACTTCGAGCCGCTCCTGGGGCTCTCCCCCACCCGCCTGGGCTCTCCATTTGCTCACTTTCGATGATGGCATTCTGGATGAGGTGCACCTGCTCCCGGAAGATGGCTCGCAGCTCATTGGGAAAATACCCTGATGGGGGTGGGCAAGAGAGGTGAGGCTCGGGCAGGGGGCGGAGGGGCCCGTGTCCGTTTCCCACGCGTGGCGGCTGCCCGCTCACCGGGGAAATACATCTTCCCCTGGTACAGCTGATCCATCTTCAGGTACACGGCGTTCGCCACCTGGTTCAGCTTCTCCCGGGCTGCGGGCGGGAGGGGGCGGCAGGTGAGCGACCCGGGCCGGGTGTCCGGCAGCGGTGGGGGTCAGGCGGGGCCGGGGTCTGGCGGGGCCGGGGGCGCCCCCAGGCGGGCCCCGCCTCCCCTGCGCTCACTCACTGATCTCCGCGGGGATGGCCAGGTGCAGCTCCTTCATCGTGTCCTGGCCCCAGTCGGTGAGCAGCGAGCCCGACACGGGGATGTCGCCCACCCACCAGGACTTGAGGTTCACGTGATGGCGGTAGAAGGAGAACTTCTCCGAGAAGTTGCTGTGGCAGTGCAGGCAGCCGCGGGCCAGCGCCGCAGTCAGGCCCAGGCACAGTAGCAGGGCCATGGCCCGCCCCCGCCCGCCGCCCGCCAACCAACGGCGCCTCCCGCGCCACGCCCCCGGCGCCGGCCCCGCCCCGCAACGGACAACTGCCGGCCCCGCCCATATCGCCCCTCCGAGGGGAGGGGTCGGCCGCGCCCTACGCATGCGCCCAGGACACGCGCAAGCTCCTCCTCCCGGGCTGGTCCGGGCTGGAGGACCCGCTCCGCGCTCCCGGCGTTGCGCAAGCTCCGCCCACGCACCAGCACCAGCCAATGCCGTCCCGGCCCGTTTCCGGTTGCCAGGCAACAGAGCGCGGCGGCGGGGAGCGCCCCCCTTGTTCTAGACCGCGCCCCCACTTCGGCTCCGCTTCCGGGGAGGCCCAGGCCGGTAGCGGAAGTACATCTGTCTGGGCGGGGTGGCGGGGCGGGCGCTGCGCTCTGTGGCTCCGGGGCGGCGGAGGCTACGGGGCGGCGGACGCTGGACCCCGGACAGCCGCGAGCGCCGCCCGGCCGGTTGGACGTGAGCCTGCAGGTGGGTCCCCTGAGGGACGGACGCGGGCGGCGGGGAGGCCGGGTCCCTCCGGAGGGGCGAACGCGGGCGGCGGGGAGGCCGGGTGGAGGCGGCGAACGCGGGCGGCGGGGAGGCCGGGTGGAAGCGGCGAACGCGGGCGGCGGGGAGGCCGGGTGGAGGCGGCGAACGCGGGCGGCGGCATGGGGGGATCCCTCCGGAGGGGAGGATGCGGGAGCGGGCGAGGCCTGACGCTTCGCTCTCCGGCTTTGCACTCGGCTCTGGGACAGGTGCCCCGCGGCTTCCCTCCTGCTCTACCGCGGGGCAGTCTGGGCTCCTACTAGCCCCTGTTACAGGCTCTGCGGGAGTGATAGGAAGGGCCACACCCCCGGCCCACGCTAGGGCAGCGCACTGCGGCCTCCCCCGAAGTCCTCCGTCCAGTGTGTCCCCGGGTGTCTGTGGCCACCTGTCGGGTCCGTTCTCAGAAGCCACTAAACCGTCTCGGACTGGATGAGAACAGAGCGAGTGCCCCCCCTCCCCCTGCAGGCACGCACCTCCCGCAACACCCTGGTCGGGGCCATCTGCCCACGTGGCTTCCGGTCTCCCTCACCCCGGCAGAGTCTCAGCTGAGGGGTGGGTGCCCCATACTCGCTGAGTCCCAGACACAGCGTGTTTGACCAAAAAAAAGAAGAAAAGATAAGATGACCGTAAGATTTGCCGCACCTGCTGCTGTGCCAACGGTGCTCTGGCATTCCTGGGTAAAACGTGGGGCGGCCTTAGTAGTGACTTCACTTTTCCACTTTTTAGCAAGGCTCCCGGACAGTGCGAGATTCTGCCCTGGCTCCTGTCACGGTCCTAGCGTTCTCTGTGACGTTCCTTCCGCAAACGCCCATCCGGCTCCTGCTTCCGCGGCGGGCTTGAGTTCTTGAACGGGGCTGGCGGCACAAGCTGGTAACCAGGTGCTGGGTGTGCGTAAGTGAGTTAGTGTTGGCTATAATTTTGTTTAAATCGGGCTTAATTTTTAAAGATTATTTATTTATTTATTTGACACAGAGAGAGAGAGATCACAAGCAGGCAGAGAAGCAGGCGGGGGTGGGGAGCAGGCTCTCCGCAGAGCAGAGAGCCCGATGTGGGGCTCGATCCCAGGATCCCGGGATCATGACTGAGCTGAAGGCAGAGGCTTAACCCACTGAGCCACCCAGGCGCCCTAAATCGGGCTTATTTTTAAGAGCAGTTTCAGGTTCTGAGCCAGAGTAGAAGGTGGGGCTCCCCCAGGCTCCCTCTCCCCATAACTGCTCGGCCTCCCCCATGACCAGCCTCCCCGCCAGAGCCCGATGTTTGCGACCGGTGGTGGAACACCACCGAGACATGATGAACACAGGCGGGAGGTGACACCGGGCCTCCCGGTCGGCGCCGCACGCAGCCCGGCTGCTCTGGCTCAGGGACGCACCACTGAGCTTCCTCTGTTCTCTGTGGGGCTGCGGAGTTCTTGTCTGAGCCTCCCTGAAGGCAGGGCACGTCCCCATCTCCATCCCGGAGGCTGACGGTCGGAGTCTGTGCGCCAGGCATCCCCGGTAACCCAGGAGGGAGTTCCGGGTGCGTCTCGCTCCTCTCTGAGCAGGAGCAGTGGCGGTTCTTTACCCTCCGGGGGGGGGGGGGTCCTCAGAAATGCTCGTTCGGTTCCTGAGCTGGCCCAGCCAGGGGCGCTCGGCGCCAAGTCCGCGGCGAGCCTGGTCCCAGGAGTGGGTCTGCCTTGTCCAGCGCGTGGCGAAATGGAGCTTGAACCCAGACTCCCCGAGCAGCTGGCTCAGACCTTGGGCTTCTCCTCAGGGAAGTTTCAGACGTGCCCCAGCGGGAGAGCCCCGTTCCTGATTTCTTAGAATCTCGAGATTCAGATAGTTTCGGCGGAAAGGGCAGATCCAGCAAGCCGCGAGGCAGCACCCAGGCCAACCAGCAGGCCTCGGGCTGGCTTTCACGCTCTGCTTTCTCTGCCCCAGGGGACAGGGGCCAAACAGTATTTCAGCATTTGTCTCCAGGTGGGGAAGGCGCAGGGGGAGGGGGAGGGGCAGGGGCCTCGCAGGCCCATGGGTGCCCGGCGCCCACTCCTGCCTGGGGCAGCACAGGTGGGAGGCTCAGGACACCTGGCCTCGCATCCAGGCCCCCCTTCTATTTGTGACTGTTCTGACTCTGACACCCTTCCTGCGTCTCCCGGCCTGTGGGGGTTCCAGGCAATCCTAGGCATCCTTCGGCTTGTAGACCTGTGCCCCCTCTCTGCCGCCCTGGTCCCATGGCCCACTTCTCCGTGTGTCTGCGTCCAGATTTCCGTGTTCTTCTAAAGACCCTTGTCATTGGGCTTGGGGCTCCCCTGCCCAGCGTGACCTCATCTTTATATCTGCAAAGACCTTATTTCCAGAGAAGATCCCATTCACAGGTGCCGGGTATGTTTTGGGGGAAAGGATTCGACCCATAACGGACCGATGGGGAGTGACTGTGGCTGGGCACAGGGTTTCTTTTTAGGTGCTGAGAATGTTCTAGAATTGTGAATGTTGCACTCCCCTCTGATTGTACTACAAACCACTGAATTGTCTACTTTAAAAGTTATTTGCAGTGCACGAATTACATCACAGTGGACTATAAAAGGCTTATCGGGCGGACTGAGTATGCAGAGCCCCGTGGTAGCACCTGGCCTGCTGTGGTCTCCGCAAACCACTTCCTGCCTTCCTACAAAACAAATTGGGGAACTTCACCCCAGAAGCAAAGACAGAAGGGCCAAATGCGGGTAGAATGCCACGCCCTGTGGGGGTGGGGGGAGGGGCTGGAGCCACCATCCTGGGGGTCCTACAGGGAGGTGGGCGGCTTCCCGCCTGGTGGCTCCCCACCCGGGAAGCTGTGTTGGTTTTTAAAAAATCTACATTTCGACAGTGGAAGAAAGCTCTGGGGTGCGGTCTTCTTGGACAGGACCGATCCTGGGCTTCGAGCATCTTCCAGCCAAACTCTTGGGTGCCCGGCCGGGAGCCAGGGTCGGCTGATCGAGGACACACGGTGCTGACCTTGGCGGTTGTGGCCTGTCGGTCTAGGCCCTGCCCTGCTCCAGCAGTGTCCCTGCAGTGGGGACGTGGCTGCCGCCCAAGCAGGACACAGAGGCACCGGAAGGAAGTGGCAGGGGCCCCTGCTTCTCCCCGCAGGGTCGTGCAAGGCAGCTGCTTGGAGGAACTGTGTTTTGTTTGGTTTTCAGAAGAAAAGTGGGGGAGGAGGGGGTGGGGTGGGGGAGGGGAGTTTTGTCAGCTCACCTTCATCAGCCTGGAGGCTGCTGAGTACTGCCCTGTCTCCTTTGAGGGGAGATCCTGGGCCACCCGTGGAGCCCTTAGCCGGTAACCTGGGCTGCAGGTGGCAATGGGGGGTCGCCCCCTGCAGCACTTCTCAAGGCAAAGGCACATCGAGGTGGCCGGCTACCCCTCGGCCACAGGGCGCCTGTGTTTCCCATGGAAAGTCCTTTGTTTCGGAGGGGAATTCTTCCCATCAGGGAAGCTTTTTAGAAAATCATTGCTTCCGCTTAAAAAATTCCTCGCCCATTCTGAGAGGACACGGAGAGCAGGCAGGAGCCCCGAGAGCTGCCCACCGCCCCATCTTCCCGAACCGGCCTGGTGCGTGTCTGGTCCCGGGCCTGGAGGCCCGTGGACAGACCCTGCCGTGGCCCTGAGGCCCTGCCATCTCGCACGGTCCGCTTCCATCTGTGCAGGTCACGGGTCCCCAGTGACATGGTCGCAAGCTAAGCTCCCAGAGCCACCCCCAGGGGCCCCAAAGAGGCAACAACGGGGTGCTGGCGGGGTGCACGAGAGGTCCGGAAGCCAGGCTAGGCCCAGCAGGAGCCACAGTGGCCCCACTTCAGCCGGGCGGGGACGCAGCCCCAGCCCGGCGTTCTCAAGCGGGAGGGAGTTTGCGGGTTGAAGCGCGGCCGTGGGTGAGGAAGCAGGGGGCCTGCTCTCGGGCGGCGGGAGCGGGTGATTCGCTCCTCCAGCTGGCCTGCAGGGCATCGCTGCCCCGTGACCTGTGCCCGGGGTGGCCCGAGAGCGGCCAGGTGTGCGATCAGCCAGCGGGACAGGGAGGCAGGCCGCTTGGGCATCAGCGGTCTCGGGTGAGGCCCCGGGGGTCCCCGCCGGCCTGTCCGGTGCACCCGTCCACGCTGTAGAGAGGCCTGGGCTACAGGTGGGCAGTGGGGCTGCGCGCTCTGGGGCGCCACCTCCCTCCATCCAGGTCCTGGGCGCCCGGGGCTGTGCACGCCTCCCGAGACCAGGAGGGTCTGCTGCCCGGGCCTGGGGCCTGGAAAGCACACACGTGGGCTGTGAGCAGAGCTGTGGTAGGGGAACAGCCCCGGTCCCGGGGGTGCCCTGGCCTTGGGCTGAGACCGATGGACGCCTGAATAATGGACAGGTGGTTTGCCGTGGAGGCACGTGGCCTGGCGGGACAGATGGTGGCTTCACCCCCACAGCCCGGGGTTTGAGCTCTGGTTCCTCCTGTCCAGGCGTCCTGACTGCTGGTTAACCAGGTACCAGGGAGTCACTGTCCTCTAAGGCAGGCTCTCGGCCAGATGACTCCCCCCAAGGGACACTGGGCAGTGTCTGCAGACACCTGGGGTCCTCATAACTGGGGGTGCTGCTCAGTGCCCGGGATACCCCAATGTTAGCAGGGCCCAGGGTGCTGATCTAATCTGGGCCCATTTTCCCTTTTGTTCGGGTGGCCACCCCGTCCTCAGACAGTGACCAGGATGTGCCCAGCCGGGAGTCAGCACAGCCGCAAGAAGGGGTGGGGCGGCCAGAGCCGGCGCGGGGAGCGAGGGGAAGCCCTTGGGCTGGGTCGATGGCCCGCTCCCTCCCGCTTCAGAGCTGCCGCCAGAGGTGGTTCCCTCGGATGGACCATCGCCTGCGCCTCTGCTCCGGGAGCAACTCCGGAGTGGCTACGGTGTGGCCGTGGGGCTGCTGACCAGTTCTGTCGGGGGCCAGGTTGGGCTCCCCTTGGGCCTCTTTCCCCCGCAGGGAGTCAGGGCCGTTAGAGACGGTCTGTGGGCCGAGCCCCCCGCACGCCGGCATGGGGCTGCGTGTTCTCAGTTCGTCGTGGCCATGCACAGCCGCCCCCGCTGGCCACTTCCATGGCCTGCCGACACCCGACACAAGCCCCTTCCCGTTCGTGGAGGGGCCTGGTCTGGGTGTGTCACCTGCATGGACTCACACCCTGTGGGGCCTCCTGTGTCTGGGTCCCTCCCTGTGCATCATGGGCTCGGGGTCCGTCCCAGGGGCCATACGTGGGGGCCTCGCTCCTGTCCACGCCCGGGGGCGCTCCCATGCAAGGGACACAGCTTGATCACGCGTTCACCTGTTGATGGACCTTTGGGTTGTTTCCCAAAGGTTCTTTTGGTGATTATCCCAGATCATGCTGCCCCGAACACACGTTTGCACGTGACGTTTCCGTGTGGATGTTTGTTGTCCCTTGTCCTGGGCGTGGAGCTGGCGGAGGCTCCGTCTAACTGCCGGGCTCTTGCCGCAGCAGCGGCCACGCATGAGGAGTCCCGTTTCTGCGTGTCCTCCCTGACACCGTGATTGTCCTTCGTGGTGACGGCCGTTCTCGTGGGGAGCGGTGGCTCCCTCCTCCCACTGGGGTTTCTCTCGTCCCCCTGGCCCAGTCGTCGTGGCCAGTTCTTCCGTCCCGGATGCTCCCCTCCGGTGTTCCGCACGGTTTATCCTGCCTCAAGCAGACCTTCCGGCGCCCACGCTGCAGAGCTGGGCCCACAAGATGATCGGGCTTTGCAGGTCAGTGCAGGGAAGGGGAGCCCTGAGCCCTTGAGCGACCAGGGCCTGGCCGGCGTTGTCAACAGTTACCCCAGCCAGTGCTTGGGGACACCATGCGTGGCCTAGGGCTGCTGTAGTGAGTGACCACAGATTTCGTGGCCTAAAGAAACATGGATCTATCATCGCATAGTTCTGAAGGTCAGGAGTTCAGAACGGCGCAGTCAGGGCTGGTCCCCCCAGGGCTCAGGGAGACCTGGCTCCTGCCCTTCCCTGCCCCGCGGCTCCCCCATCCTCCCTGCCAGCAGTGCAGAGTCTGCCTGTCTCCGGGACCCCGCCCTCTGCCTTCCTCTCGTGACAACCTCATGACGCCGGGCCCCCCGGGAACGCAGCATCACCCCAGCTCGGGGCCCTGACGGTCCCCTCTGCCACAGGAGGGGACACGTCCACAGGTCTCGGACCAGGACGGGGATGTCTCTGCGGCCTCTATTCCTCCTACCACGTCCTCTCCCCTGACCAGGGCACATCAGGCGCCGCCCGAGCCCTGAGCGTGGGGTCCCGGGTTCACACCAAGGATGAGGCCACGCTGGCTGGGTTGGGCAGCTGTGGAGGTGGGTCGCTCCACCTCTGCTGCCGCCTCCCACTCGGCCCCCACACCCCTCGCTCACCGCGGGAGGACCAGCTCTCCAGGCTCCGCATGAGCGCCACAGCCCCTCCGCTCCAGGTGCCTGCAGGTCGGCTCGGTCCCGGCCACCCGACAGCCGCGGGGACACAGGCGCCCCGGCCCCAGCGCTGGTTTAGGCTGTCGGCGCGTGACACGTAGCGTCTGACATCCATCGCCGGCTCGGGGAGCCTGGCCTTAGGCCGCAGGGTCTGGGCGAGCAGGTGGAGGAGCGTGGGCCCCGCAGGAGGGACGCCGGCTCTCGGGGGTCTCCTCGGGGGGCTGCGCCTGCGGGAGTCACGGGGAAGCCCTAACTGCATGTTTGCTAGTAGCCGGGCGTCCCTGTCAGCCCAACATCGTCGTCCTGGGGACACTGTGTCCGCCCACTCGGCCCCGCAGAGTCTGGGCCCGGGATGCCGGCGCTCCTCCCTTTGGCTCCGCTGTCTGCGGCGCTGGTGACTACGAAGCAGGCACTCTGCGGGGGCTGCCCTGGGTCCTGGGGGGCTCAGGGGCATCTCCATAGAAGCAGACCTGAGAGAAACAGAGGCCAGAGAGTATGGGGTTCCTCCAGAAGCTGGGAAAGGCAGGAGCTCCCAGGAATCCCATTCCAGATGTGGGGCCTCCAGAACTTTCTGGAGTTGGGCTGTTAGGAGCCCTAGGTGTGTGCTAATTTGCCACAGCAACGTGCCAGGTCTGGAGGGACAGGCTGCTTGACGACCAGCCAGTTCCGAGCCAGGGGAATGAACCCCACAATTTAAGCAGAGAGAAGGCGGGGGGGAGTGGACTGTAACCGGGCGGCGGCGACTTGGGCGCGGTGTGTGTGTGGTGGGGTGGGGCTGCCCGCCGGTCCTTCCGCTTCCCGGTTCTCCCCAGACTTCCCCTTCTGCGCCTTCTGCCTGGTGAACTCCCGAGACCTCCACCCCGCTGGCTCCACTGGGCGCCCGGCCTTCCCCACCCCAGCCCCCACTGTCTTAGCCTGGCCCGTGCCCTGGGACCATGCGGGGTGGTGCGGGGTGGGGACGGCCCTGGGCACAGCCTGGTGACTGCGCTCCCAGTACGAGCCTGCTTGCCGCCTTTATGTACTCGATCGCATCCCCTCGTGCTCTCTGAAGGGGAGGACGCCAGGCACAGAGAAGGCTGGAGGGGGGACCAGGGGAGGCGGGCTCTCTCGGCAGCGCCTCATCCCTGGGGAACCAGCGGGCACGCGTCACGGGCCCGTGTTGGGCAGGCCGGACCCAGCCAGGCTCGTCCAGGCCTCTGAGATGGGCACTGCAGTGGGGAGTGTCCCCCCAGAATTCACGTCCGCCATCGGGAATGGGGTCTTTGCACACGTCCGCAGGTGCGAAAGGAGAGCATCCAGTGCAGCGAGGGGTCGGAGGCAGTGCAGAAACAGAAATCATGCTTTCCAGCTCTGGAGGCCCGCGCCAGAGCAGCGTTTCCAGAACCAGCTGACTGTCCCCCACCCGTGTTGCAGGTCTCAGGGAAGGCCCGGGGTGCAGCGGATCTCCTGTCCCCTCGGCGGCCGCCCGACACCAGCATCCCGCCTGGGCCCGTCTGTGGAAGTGTCGCCGGGGAGCGTGCCAACCGGCAGGGGGCCGACATGTCCAACCCCTTCCTGAAGCAAGTGTTCAACAAGGACAAGACCTTCCGCCCCAAGCGCAAGTTCGAGCCGGGCACCCAGCGCTTCGAGCTGCACAAGAAGGCACAAGCGTCGCTGAACGCGGGGCTGGACCTGAAGCTGGCCGTGCAGCTGCCCCCCGGCGAGGAGCTCAGCGACTGGGTGGCCGTGCACGTGGTGGATTTCTTCAACCGCATCAACCTCATCTACGGCACCATCAGCGACGGGTGCACGGAGCAGTCATGCCCGGTCATGTCGGGCGGCCCCAAGTACGAGTACCGCTGGCAGGATGAGCACCAGTTCCGCAAGCCCACGGCGCTGTCGGCCCCCCGCTACATGGACCTGCTCATGGACTGGGTCGAGGTGCAGATCAACGACGAGGGGCTCTTCCCCACCCACGTCGGTGAGCCGCGGAGCGCGGGGGTGGGCCAGGCCCAGTGCCCTCCTCCGTCCGGGGGCATCTGCGTTCACACGCCTGCCCGTTTAAAGTGTGCCGTTCAGGGCTGTTTAGTGCTAGGACATTTCACCACTGCGAGAGCAGCCTGGTACCCATCAGCCGCCATCCCCACCCCTGCCCCAGCCCCGGCTCCCACCCCCTCCTCACTGTCTGCATGGACGGGACTCCTCTGGGGCCCTCCTAGGAGTGGGTCCTGCGGGACGGGTCCTTCTGGGTCTGGCCGCTCTCACTGAGCCCCAGGTCCTCAGGTCCATTCACTTAGTTGTCAGTATGTTTGCCGAGTGTGCAGCCGTCACTACGACCTAATTCCAGAACCCTCCCATCACCTGCAAGGAATCCCTTTCCCTAGAGCGGTCACTCCCCAGCCGTCCCAGCGTGGGGTCAGGCTGGACCTGTCACACACAGCTCCCAGAGAGCTTTTTCTTTCCTGCTCGCCCTCGGCTCCGAGCCCATCTCCCCACTGGAGAGCAGCTGTGTGAGCTCCGCTGTGGGGGGGCCTGGCCCAGGCACCCCATGAGCTCGCTGCCATGTCTTGTGCGCCCCCCACCCACCGTTAGCCAGCAGGGTCCCCATGACAAGGGTGGGGGCCCGTGTGTTCTCTCCGGTCTGGGCCCCCGCCCGCTGATGCCACTGCAGCCCTCTGTGCTGTGGGACAAAGACCCGGGAATGGGTGGGGGCAGAAGGAGCACGCGGGAGCGCCCAGCGCACAGACTGGGACCCCCCAGCAGGGGCACGTCCTTACCATGGAGAAAAGGGAAGATGAGAAGCACTGAACTCTGTCGTCCGAGTTAGGGCCTGGGGCACGGCGGCAGGCAGGTTGTGTCCGTGTGTAGACAGAGCGGAGGTGGAGAGTGAACCCCCTCGGGGGCCGTCAGCGTCCCGCAGCGTGTGGACCGGCTGTCCCATTTGATTCAGTAAAACCGACCGAGCCGAAACACACGCCCAGACCCGGGCGAGGAGGGCTCGCAGACGGAGGGCTCCGGCCGTCGCAAGGGGAGGCCGGGGGAGGGTGGCCCCAGGCGGCGCGGCGGGGGCGCGGCGGGGGCGCGGACTCCCCGGCAGCCCGGCTGACCCCCGGCCCCGCGCGCAGGCACGCCGTTTCCCAAGAACTTCCTGCAGGTGGTGAAGAAGATCCTGTCGCGGCTGTTCCGCGTGTTCGTGCACGTCTACATCCACCACTTCGACCGCATCGCGCAGCTGGGCTCCGAGGCGCACGTCAACACGTGCTACAAGCACTTCTACTACTTCGTGCGCGAGTTCGGCCTCATCGACACCAAGGAGCTGGAGCCGCTGGTGAGCGCGGGGCGGGGCCGCGGCGGGAGGGGCGGGGCCGCGGCGGGAGGGGCGGGGCGTTCCGGCCGGGCTCGGGTCGGGGTGGGGGGTGGAAGCCCGGGGCAGCCAGCACAGCCCGCCCAGCTTGGTTCACGCGGTTTGGGCCCAAGCTGGTGGGTGCGGCCACAGATGAGGGCCGCTTGGATCCCCAGCGCCGGACACCCAGCTGCTGGGGTGGTTTGGGGTTTTCTTTGGTCCCTGCCCCACTGGCGGGCAAGCTGGGATGCGGCTGCCCAGGTGCATTCGCCCCCCCCCAGAGGCCCTGAATCCTGTGGGTCCCCCACCCCCCAGGGAGGTCACTCCTGTCGCGCAGCCCAGAGCCATCGTGGGGGCGGGATGCCTGGAGGAGGCCGGTCCCTCCCGCGGCTGCCCCCCTTTCCCTGTGGGAGATGCTGGGGGTCTCCAGAGCGCGGGCAGCAGCGGCCTGGGGGCTGCTTCGGGGGCCCTCGGTGTCCCCTGGCCGGAGGGCAGGTAGTGACTGATCCCTCACTGAGGTAGACATCGCACACGTGCAAGCCGTCCGCCGTGTGTGACACATTCCCAAGGTGCTCCGAGGTCACCGGCCAGTATCCAGAGCACTGCGTTCTCCCAAGAAGCCCCAGCCCCACTGGCGGGCACTCCCCAGCCCGCAGCTCCCCCGAACCGCCCTCCGACTGAGGCTTTGCCGACCCAAAACCTGTGGGGCCCAGCCTGGGGATGGGCCCTCGCCCACTGCTCGCTCTCCCACGTTGCAGGGGCTTTTAGCAAGAACCGGGAGGCCAGAGCGTGGCAGGACCGCTCTCCAGAGCCCCACCAGCCACCACCCCTGCTCACAAGAGGTCCCGGTGAGGCCGGTGGTCAGAGCCCCCAAGGCCATTCCGGGGGGTGGGGGTATCCCCCCAAGTGCAGAAAAGCTAGAATGTTCCAGGGCCGCGGCTGCGGGACTGAGATGATACTCTTCCATCCCACGGCTTCCCTTGCATGGACCCAGGACCCCCATGTGGGCATTTTGTTTTTTTCTTTCCTTTTTTACTGAATTCTGCATGGATTCAGGTCTTTGAACTAGGTTTGTTTGTTTGTTTTTAAGATTTTATTTATTTATTTGACAGACAGAGATCACAAGTAGGCAGAGAGAGAGGGGGAAGCAGGCTCCCTGCTGAGCAGAGAGCCCGATGCGGGACTCGATCCCAGGATCCTGGGATCATGACCTGAGCCGAAGGCAGAGGCTTAACCCACTGCGCCACCCAGGCACCCCTCTTTGAACTGAACTGTTTTTGTCCAGCTTTCAACGACTGTTAAATTCCTCCTCACATGACCGTTCCCAGTGCCTCTGTGTCCTTGTGGGCTCTGCCTACTCTGAGCTGATGGAAAGTTCTGGAACTGGATAGAGGAAGAGTCCACGCCATTGTGGATGTGAATGCTGCTGACTGTTCACCTCACGATGGGTGCCCTTACGTGACAGTCCCCTCCCTCCATGTCGTGTTTTCAGAGTGCTGGCAGCTGGAACCTGCCGTGCCGTCATCTGTCTGGTGGTAGTTTTTCTCAACTCTGCGTCTTGATCCCCTCGTCATTTCTCCCACATCAATGCCGAGAGTTTCCTGTTTTTTTGAGAGATTTATTTGAGAGAGAGTCGCATGCACACGAGCACCAGCGGGTGGGGGAGTGTCAGGGAAGAGGGAGAAGCAGACCCCCAGCTGAGCCCGGTGCGGGACCTGATTCCAGGACCCCGAGATTGTGACCTGAGCCGAAGCCAGACGCTTCACCGACCACTCGGGTGCCCAGTGCTTAGAGTTCTTTGTGGCGCCGGGCAGAGGGTAACGCGTGTAAGCTCCGACTTCCCCAGGCTGCGTGGGAAGGAAGCAGGCAGTGATCTGCCCGGCCGCCCTGTGCACCGAGGCTCCCGGGCCTGTCGTAGAATGTGGCGGAGGGCCTTCATGCCTCGTCTTTTCGCATTTGGCCTTCATCTGTTGGGACCGCCCTCGAGGCCACCCTCACCGGGTCTAAAGGCTGAATCATAATACTTGTCTTTATTTCCCGGCTGTTTTCCGGAAGTTTCTTTGCAGCGTCCAGTCCCCTATAGAAGGCACAGATCAGTACCCCATGGCCCAGGATGACTGCCTGGTCTTGGAAATAAGGTTTTATTGGCGCGCAGGGAGCTAGTCGTTTCCGTGTTGAGGGGGCTGCGTCCCCCACAGGGGCCAGGACGTGGCCTCTCGGCCCTTCACGAAGAGCGCACCACCCCGGCTGACAGCATGCTGTCGTCTGTCGCGTTGATCGTAAGGTTTGCCCTTAAGTGAGGCCCGTGGCCCCCTGGAGACCGGCTCCCCTGCTTCTCCGTTTGCGCGTGCCCTCCGCCCCCTCGCGTCAGCCCCTGACGTCCCGCTTCTTCTTCACAGAAAGAAATGACCGCGCGGATGTGCCACTGAGCCCCTGGGCCCTGCAGTCACCGAGGCGGTGCCAGGGACGCTCGCTCTTACGGCCACGTCTCCAGACCACGGACTTGTGCTTTGTAGAAAGCGCACCCAGTGAGCGAGCTTGGTCCCGGGGCGGCTGCACGGACCGTGGGGGTGGGGTCCTCCGCCATCCTGGTGGGCAGCCGCCGTGGGTCTCCACGTGGCCACCTGAGCCCGTCTCCTTGGCAGGCATCAAACTCGAACTCCGTGGCTCTGCGTGTTGAGCACCGGGAAAACCCACGGGTGAACCCCTAGCACTTGCCCTGGTGGCCCGTGTCTGCTTCACGACTCGCACGACGGGGACCCCACCCCTGCTCCCCAGCCGGGCCGCCTCGTGGATCGTCAATGACGGGATTCCTCTCCCTGTTAGAGAGACGGCCCCGCTCTCTTACGAATAACACGGGACGGATCTTCCGTGTCCCGAGCTGGAACCTGTTGAATTTTGCCAAACGTGTGGCTGGGGTGAGCCCTTCTGCAGCGCGTACCGGCTCTGTGCGGAAACCCTGCATCTGCGTGGCCCCGTGCGGCCCCGGGACCCGAATCCCAGCTCCGGCTGCCGTGGACATCAGGGGCCCCATCTGGGCCATGCCGAAGCGACCGCAGGAGCGCCATCCTGTCTGTGCCTCCAACCCCCGACCCCGCGCGGCGGCCTCAGTGGCCTTTTCCGTGGCAGCCCTCCCAGCGTGGACCGCACCGACTCCGAGTACCTCTGGGCGTCTGGGGCGCTCGCAGGAGCAAGGCCATCCCCCAGCGCCAGCAAGTGCAATTAACGCGGCCTCGGCCCGGGGTCCGGCTCAAGGAGGCCCTTTCCCTGGAACGGAGCTCCCTCTGGACGCCAGACCTCGGCCAGCACCGAAACCACTGTGTCCCCAGGGCTGCGGGCGTCCCCGCGCCTGCCACAATACACTGTGCCGTCTTCATACCTTGGCTGCTGCCTGTCATTTCTGCTTCCCTGGCCCGAGGGCCTGGTTTTGGGCCCTGCCACCACCTTTGTCCCCAGGGTGCCCTTGTCCCCACAGGCTGAGGGCTCGCACCCGCCAAAGTGTCCCCTGGGGTGCCCCCGGGGCGGGCACCTGCTCCCTTGCCCATTTCGTTGCCCTTAAACATGGTTTTAGCTCTGCCTTTTCGCTGGGCGCAAGAGGGAGCCAGGCCTCGGTGAGCCTTGTGCCAAAGAGATCAGGAGAGCAAAGCCGGGGAGCCCTTTCTTCGATGTGGGAAACGGGGTCCGATCGTGCCCTCGTGGGAGTCCGGCCTGGGCCTCTGGCAAAATGGGCACCAATGGGGCTGGAGCCCTGGGGCTGGGCTGGCTGTTCACCCCCAGAGGGCGCCCCGTCTCCGCAATCACACGCTATTTGGAAAGACCTCAAGGCACTGCTGAGTGTGCAAAACACCACAGCAATTTCCAGAACCCGCTAAGAACTTGGGAGCTGTTATTTGTAATGTCCCCCAAACACGTCCCCTCCTGGGCCCCCCGGGAGCTGGGTCGTGTCCCTCCCGCAGCAGAGGGGAACTTGTCAGGGCCCTGAGGTAGGTTCCCGGGGACCCTGCGTCTTCACCAGGCCCTCAGGAGAGGGAGGCAGAGGGCGGGCGTCCCAGAGACGTGCAGACCCCGCGCTGCTGGCGGGGAGGTTGGATGGGCTCGTGGGCAGGAGAGGGCAGGAGCCGGGTCTCCTTGGGCCCCGGGGAGACCAACCCTGCCCGCACCGGGGTTTTAGGACTTCCGAGCCCAGAACTCTGAGAATTAGTCCATGTGTTTTAAGCCCTAAGTTGGTGGTGACCTGTCACCCGTGGCCTCGGCAGGCTCAGACCCCCGTTAGAAGGAAATGTTTTACCCACAGAATGGCCGGTAGCTCTTGCCCTGGGCTACTGGGAATGCCAGAATCAGAGGCCGGCTCCCAAGGGCCTCCTCCCTCCGTGCCCAGAGAGCCACCCCAGAACTTGCCCCACCCAGAGGGGTGATGGGGGACAAGTGTTGGCGTCTGGAAACCTGGCCGGACTGGGAGGGGGGGAGAAGGGAGGTGGCAGTGTGGCCGGGACCAAATGGCTGGCTGAGCAGCCTCCTGGCCGACACGGGGCACTGTCCTCTCAGCGGCGTGAATTTCTGTCCTGCCGGTGGACGGGACCCAGCAGGCTGCCTCTGGTGCCTGGGCCAGCCCTGTCCCCTTGTAACTCAGCAGCTGCTTGCTGAGGCCGGCTGAGATCAGGCGCCCCCGTCCTGAAAACTTCCACCCTGGGGCTGCATTATCCCCAGACCCACGCCGGCCCGCATGGCAGCCACGCGCCGCCGAGGCCAGCGAGAGCCGCTCCGCTTCGCAGTCACGTGGGCCCTGGTCAGCGGCGTCCCTCGACCTTGTCGCAGCTCCTGGCCGGAAGCAAGGTCAAGGCGGGGATGGTTCGGATACTCCCCGGTTCATAAAAACGAACGCACCCGTCTTGAGCGCCGAGTGGAGGGAGCCTGGGGACACACGGCGGGGTGGGGAGGGGCCCCGCGGACAAGCCCCGCCGCACGCGTCCCCCCGCAGGCCTGTCCCATCGGGGAGCCCCGCGGGGGACACAGTACTGGCTGTTGGCAGTAATGATTGGGACAGTCACTTCTCCTCTAGTCAGATCTTTACCAATACCCCCGACTCTGGATGTAGGTAAACGCCGGCGGCGGTGTCCGGGTCAGAGGGCGTCGGGTCGTGAGCCGTCTGGTGAGCTGCGGCGGCCCCCGCAGAGAGGCGCTCCGACCCCGCTTCCGTCCACGCGGTGTGTGGCCCGGCTCCTCGCGCCCTCCCCGCGCTGATGGTAGCCACGTGGCCGGCCTTACCGCCGGGCCGGAAGACCTCTTCGCCGCGCGTCCCATTCATGCTGCCCGTTGACCTCCTTTGTCCGCTGTTCCACCGGGAAGTGGTCCTTGTCTTACTGATTCCTAAAAAACTCGTCACATACTTTTAATATAGTCATTTATAAAAAAAAAAAAAACTTTGTATATAATTTGTCATATGTTACACAATTTCTCCTGGGCTCTAGTATATCTTCTTCTTTTTTTGTAAAGATTTTATTTATTTATTGGACAGACAGAGATCACAGGCAGGCAGAGAGGCCGGCGGAGAGAGGGGGAAGCAGGCTCCCTGCCGAGCAGAGAGCGTGATGTGGGGCTCGATCATGACCTGAGCTGAAGGCAGAGGCTTAACCCACGGAGCCACCCGGGCGCCCTCCCATTTATCTGACACAGAGAAACAGAGCATGAGCAGGGGAGAGGCCGAAGGAAAGGAAGAGCGAATCGCGAGCACGCCGAGCGCTCGGCCCGGCGTGAGACTTGACCCACGACCCTGAGATCATGACCCCAGCCAAAACCAAGAGTCGGACACTCCACCAACTGGACCGCCCCAGGCGTCCCAGAAATGTTTTTTTTTTAATATTTTAAAATATATATTTATATATTTTATGTATTAAATATTTATATATTTTTAAAATAACAAGGAAGCCCTTGACCCAGCACAGTGTGACCCTTCCCCGCAGCTCACAAGTGCTGCTGTTTCTGCATTTCCTAGCGGTTCGCTCCTCCCGCTCCGGCTCCCCTGCCTCTGGGTTCGACGTATAAACTAGAGGAATTACAGCATCTCGCAGTACCGGTTCCTCACCACCCTGGCTTTTTATTATTTTCTAGATCATTCTACGCACATAGTCCAGATGAACTCCAGAATTACATAAAGTTTCCCAAAAACTGCTTCTGTGATTTTGGTAAAAATAGTGAATTTGCAAAACAGTGTGGGTGTCCAGCTTCCTTCTGGAAGGTCAGTCAGTCCGTGTGGCCCGCACACCTCTCTCTCCCTTTACCCCGGCCACAACGTCCCTTCGTCATTCCCAGCACCTGGCAGCTCTGCCCACTGCGTTTCCCTTTCTTTTGTCTTCCTGTGATTTTCTTAAATGGATATAGGTGGGGCGGCCGGTCAGTCGGTCAGTTGCTGGGTGTTTGCCTCCGGCTCGGGTCATGGCCCTGGGGTCCTAGGATCGAGTCCCACGTCGGGCGCGCTCTGCTCGGCGGGAAGCCTGCTTCTCCCTCTCCCACTCCCCCTGCTTGTGTTCCCTCTCTCGCTGTGTTTCTCTATCAAATAAATGAAATCTTTAAAAAATAAATTATATGGATATATGTGACATGCCGTAAAAATTGGCCATCACCATCAAATTCGAGAACATTCCATCACCCTTAAAACAAGAGACCCGTCCCCGTTAGCTGTGTTGCCCCATCCCACCCCCAGCCCCTGCAGCCACAAATCCACTTTTCGTCTTAATCTGGATATTTCATATCTGCACATTTCTTTTAAGTTAATTCTTAGTTATTTGGGGTTATTACTACACGTGAGGTGTTCTTCCGAGATGTCTTTTTTTTCCCACTGTACTTTATAACTGATTGTGTCTGAGAAAATCGGGAGCTCTTGATTTTCTAGTTGGTTTAGTAACTGGCTTCTTTTCTGAATTTTAAGTTGATTCTCTTGTGTTTTCTAGACAGCGATTCACACTTGCCGAAGATGTTAATGGAATGTATTCATTGTTTTTAAGAAATTTTTTAAGGGGCTCCTGGGTGGCTCTGTTGGTTAAACATTGGCCTGGGGCTCAGGTCATGATCCCGGGGTCCTGGGATCGAGTCCCACGTCAGGCTCCCTGCTCAGCCGGGGTCCGCTTCCCCCTGACCTTCCCCCTCTCATGCTTGCGCTCACTCACACTCTGCCTCTTTCTCTCTCTGAAATAAATACATAAAATCTTTTCAAAAAAGGAATTTTTTAAAGATTTATTTTTATGTCATTTCCATACTCAGCATGGAACTTGAACTTGCAACCCCAAAATTAAGAGTTAGGCACTCCACCAACTGAAGCAATCAGATGCCCTGAATATAGTCTTTTTTAAAAAAGATTTTACTCATTTACTTCAGAGAGAGAGAGACAGAGCACAAACAGGGGCAGGGAGAGAGGGAGAGGGAGACGCAGGCTCCCTACAGAGCAGAGAGCCCAACGCGGGGCTCGATCCCAGGACCCTGGGATCATGACCTGAGCTGAAGGCAGATGCTCAACCCACTGAGCCACCCAGACGCCCCCATATTCATTTTTTAAGGGCAGAATCTATAGATACCATGTCATAGCTGATCATACTGGCAAAATTAAGTTCGATATCGTTCTATATATATACGCGAGCGCGTACATTTACATATGTGTACGCGCACACAGTGAATCACTAGTGAAACGTAACCCTTTCAACTAGAGAGACAAACAGAGAAAACAGCACCGGCGAAAGATCGAAAATTCAGAAAACAGCAAGGATGAATGTTTTATTTTATGAAACATTTATTTAGAGAGTGTGCGTGCACATGTGCAAGCGGGGGGAGGGGCAGAAGGAGCGGGAAAAGCTCAGGCAGACTCCCCTCCCGGCGCGGGAGCCAGACACAGGCCTTGAACCCACCACCCAGATCACGACCTGAGCCGAAATCCAGAGTCGGACGCTCAGCTGACGGAGCCAACCAGGCACCCTGAGGGTGAGGGTTTTTTTTTATGATTTTATTTATTTAGGGGCGCCTGGGTGGCTCCGTGGGTTAAGCCGCTGCCTTCGGCTCAGGTCATGATCTCAGGGTCCTGGGATCGAGTCCCGCATCGGGCTCTCTGCTCAGCAGGGAGCCTGCTTCCCTCTCTCTCTCTCTGCCTGCCTCTCTGCCTACTTGTGATCTCTGTCTGTCAAATAAATAAATAAAATCTTTAAAAAAAAAAAAAAAAACTCCGCTTATAAACGGACCCACCCAGCTCGAGCCTGTGCTGCTCCAAGGCCTATGGTGTGCTTCTCTGGGTCGGGTTTTCTTTTTTTTCTCTTTCTTTTGAAGATTTTATTTATTTATTTGATAGAGCACACAAACAGGAGGAACAGGGAAAGCAGACTCTCTGCTGAGCAGGGAGCCCGATGTGGGGCTCGATCCCAGGACTCTGAGGCCCTGACCAGAGCCGAAGGCAAAGGCCCAACCCACGGAGCCACCCAGGCGCCCCCGGGTTTTCTGATTCAAATATCCATAGGGGAAATTACTGAAGTACAGTAAATGAATTAGAAAGCTAAGGAAACAGAACAAAATGGTTTGAAAAGCACGTGAAGTTAATTTTCTTGCAGGCGACAGAAAGGACTAATACACTGGCATATTGATATAGAGAGATAGAAACTATAAAAGCACAATTAACTTATTAACTGACGTCATGTAATTCCTTTATAAGTTAACGTACTAATTCAATATAATTAAAATAATATTTTACATACGTGTTATTTACGAAAGTTTACTCACTGGCAAATTTTTCAACTTCGTAGCTGACGGCCGACAGTCTCTTTTGCTAGATGACCATAAAAGCGTTTGTGAACGTCGGTTTGCGCTTTTCAGTTTTATTATATCAAACTCCAAAACAAGCCGTGAAACAACACCAAAAGCCTACGTGCTGCTGCCTCTGCCACAAGGCTCGGTGACATGCGGGTCCCAACCCATCCGTGACCTGCGCCGCCGCTAGACGGTCCTTACGGTTCCTGTTAGGATTTCAAGAGGGTCTTCACAATAACCGCCGGGAAATCCTCTCGGGACCTGGGAATTCCACGGCACAGCTGCGGCCACACACGGAGGTGACACAGCACAGGGCCTGGGGTTCTGCTTTTAATGGGGTCGCGAGTGGGGACCGAGGATTTCTCTGACTCACTCCGCGTCGGTGAACTTAAAACACAAGAGCAGGAGCGCTGGGGGGCTCCGTCCTTGAGGGTCTGCCTCTAACTCGGTCATGGTCCCCGGGGTCGCAGGGTCGAGCCCCGCATCGGGCTCCCTGCTCGGCGGGGGGGCCTGCTTCGCCCTCTGCCCCTCCCCCTGCTCATGCTCGCTCTTTCTCAAGTAAATAAATGAAATAACCAGAGAACCACGGTCAGGGCGAGGCTGCAGCAGTGACACCCGAAGCGACTGGCCAGACGTGGCGCGGGAACCCACCGCCGGGCTCGGGGAAGAGCCGCGGGGCCGGCCGGGCCGCACGTCGGCTGCCAACGCGCGTGTCTTCAGGCCGCCGCGGGGCTGCTCGGTCCAGGGCGGGGCGGGTGTGCGGAGCCGCGTCCCTCGTCCCTCGGCGCCCCGGGCCCCCCGCGGCCGCGCGGTCGGGGTCCGGCCCTGCCTGGCCGTCCCCGCTCAGCCGCCCTAACCCTAACCCCAGCCCGGGGTCTGCAGGGGCTGGGCCCGGAGGCACCTGCTTCCACGCCTCGGAGGCCGGCGGCTCCGCAGCACCGGGGGTCCCGCGTGGCGGCCGAACCCGAACGCGCAGGCTTCCGTGGTTGCTCAACATCATTGCTAAGACACGGCCGCTTGGCCCACGGCCCCCCTCCAAAGGGAACTGTCCACTGGCAAAATTGTGCAATCATCTGTCCAGTTCCCGAACATTCTCACCATCCTAAAAGCAACCCTGTCCCCATTAGCTGTCACCTCCTGGCCCCCGGCCCCCGCGAACCCCCTTCCCGTCTGTGGAGGAGCCTGGTCGGGATGTGTGGCACGCGTGGACTCACACCCCGTGGGGCCTCCTGTGTCTGGTTCCCTCCCTGGGCATCGTGGGCTCGGGGTCTGTTCCCCAAGCGGCGTGTGGGGGCCTCGGCCGGTCCGCGGCCGGGGTCGTTCCCGTGCGTGGGGGACACACTACGTGCCTGTGACCATCAGAGTTCGGGGCTGCCGCCACCTGTGCCGTCCGGAGCCACGGGCAGAGTTCTGTGCAGTCTGCTGTTTTGAAGCCACTGTTTACAGTCTGCTGACCTCTGCTGCCCCTGCAGGTCACCACCCGGCTGGGGGTGGGGGTGCGTTCCTAGATATTTCTGGAGCCATGGGCACTTCTTTCCAAACCAAAGACAGCGGGTGAAAAACAAACCCAGCTGCTCGGCTATGCTGCCCCTGCTGAGGGCCCCCCGTCCCTGTATGGGAATCCCGCTCCCAGGAAGGCCCCCGGGGCAACGCTCTTTCTATCCTGAGCAGACCCTGGGGGAGGTGCCCCCCCCCCCCGTTTGCTGCGGAGCCCCGGGTCTGTCCGAGCTCCCAGCAGTCGCTGGGTTGGCCTGAATCTCACACTGGTGACATGTGGCCTGTTCTAGCACTTTACAGGGACACGGAGAAGGTCAGGTCCCTGTCCCCCCGCCCATGGACCCCCAGGGCCAACTTACCACACTGCTGGTTCTCCCCCTCACCAGGCCCCAGGCCCCAATCCCGGCCTCCATGAGGGATGGGATGGCTGGGTGCCCCCAGCAAGCCCCCGGTCTCTTGCGGCACCAGAGGCAGCCCCTGGCCCTGGGTCCCTGCACTCTGTGGGCCCCGCTGGCCTTTTCCTCCCCTCTTGGGAGCAGATGCAGCTCAGCTCTGGGATCAGCCAGGACCACCAGCCGGCAGCCAGGCCAAGGCAAGAACAAGCATTCTGGCGGGGGTCCTGGAGGACCCCACGGCCCACTGTGTGCGCCCGGCTGCCTGGGGGGTTGTGCTGGTGTGTCCCAGAGGCTATGGACTGCCGGGGCAGCCTCATCCCTCGGGGTCAGCCTGGGCTGAGGGCCTCGTGGTTTGCTGGGGCTGCACATGTACTGGGGTTCGAAATCCCACTCAGGTCTCCAGCTGCAGGCAGGGCCGCTGGCTTCTGGACGCTCCAGCAAAGAATCATTTTCCGGGCTTTGCCAGCTCCCAGAGGTCCTGCCCCTACCTCCACTTTCACGACCCTCAGCACGCAGGCTGGACCCCAGGGGACAGCGAGCCCGCCGTAGGGACACCTCCACGGGCCCTTCAGAGTCCTGGGCAGGTGGAGGAGCTCCCCCCGGGCTGGGGACCCTGGGGGAGCGTGGAGACCATGACCAGCAGAGCAGGAGGGCCTTGGTGGGCCAGGTACCCCACAGCACTCCCCAGCCACAGCCGGCCCAGAAGCAGGGACAGCTTCTAGAACAGGTGGACGGAACCTCAGGGACACGTCCAGCTGCGCTGACCGGTAAAATATGACCGGGTCATCTTTCATCGGTCAGCAAGGGGGATGGACAACAATGTTTAGAAATTCTTAACAACTGGGGTGTCTGGGTGGCGTGGCCGGATGGGCGGCTGACTCTGTTTGGGCTCAGGTTGTGATCTTGGGGTGGTGAGACAGAGCCCCACATTGGGCTCCAAGGACCGTGCAGTGTCTGCTTGAGATTCTCGCTCTCCCTCGGCCATCGCCCCTCCCCTGCATGCTCTCTCCAGTACAAAAATAGGTCTTCAATACCTTAATAGTGGTGTGCCTTTCCTTTTAGTAATTTTTGTTTTTTTTAACAACTTTTTTTTTTTAAGATTTTCTTTATTTGAGAGAGAGACAGTGAGAGAGAGCATGAGAGGGGAGAAGGTCAGAGGGAGAAGCAGACGCCCCATGGAGCTGGGAGCCTGATGCGGGACTCGATCCCGGGACATCCCGGACCGTGACCTGAGCCAAAGGCAGTTGCTTAGCAAACTGAGCCACCCAGGTGCCCCTTTTTAGTAATTTTTAAAGAGATTTCATGTATCTCACAGAGGGAGAGCACGACCAGGGGGAGCAGCAGAGGCAGAGGGAGAAGCAGACTCTGATCAACAGGGAGCCCAATGCAGGGCTCAACCCCAAGGCCCCAGGGCCACAGCCTGAGCTGAAACCCACCGAGGCACCCAGGTGCCCCGGTGGGCTTCTTTCCATTTTACTTCATTTTGAACGAGTTGCAGAACTTGAACTGAGGGTTTTCAAGGTGCCCCCACCCATCTTCCCCTCAAGCCAGCGTCCTGGAGGCCAGGGAACAGGACCACCGCAGGACAGTCTAGGGAGCGCAGTCCAAGGAGGCTGGGGTGGGGGATGGAGGGACAGGAAGGAAGGACACTGGGGGAAGCTGCGTCCACAGGCAAAGCCTAACATGGCCCAGGGTCCCTGCCCTTCTCAGTGTCCCCTCCTCCCCAGATCTCTGGGTCCTGCCGCCCCTCTGACGCCAGTCCTATTCTTTAGGGCAGCCGGGCAGGGGCGCTGGCCTCAGATCCCTCCCCTCCCTGCGGACCACCTCGGGCTGCACTGCAGGCTCAGATCGCGGGAGGCGGTGAGGAGCTCGGGGTCGCTTCTGCTGCTGCCTGCGCCCCTGGTCGGCCAGCGCCCCTTCTTGCCCCTGGTTTGTGCTTCCGTTGGCGGGGGGCAGTGCGGGTGGAGGAACACGGTGGCCGCGGGCTCCGGCCGTCAGAGCCCGCAGGGACCCTCTGCTTCCCGCTGGGGCCCGAGCACTGGGGCCCGAGGCCCAGGGACGACCTCCCTGACCTGCAGGTGGCGGAGTCCTGGCAAAGGCCGTCTCCCGTCCTGCCCCCACCCCGCGGTCTGACGGCTCGGTGCACACCGTGGCGCCGCATAAATGCAGGGGTCCCCTGCAGGGAAGCGGCGGGCTGCGGATCGCCCCTCGCGCGCCCCTGCCGGGCGCACCCGAGGACACCGCGTCACGAAGGAGCCCGGGGGTGGGCAGTCGCGCCCGGGGTCCTGACCTCGGGCGCCGAGGGAGGAGCGCGGTCCGTTTACAAGGGGCGCGGCCCTCCTTGCTTGGCCCTGAGGCCAACAATCCCATTGGCTGGACTCTGCGCCTCGCCACGCCCCTCGCGCTCAGTCCCTGCAATGCTATTGGCCCAGCTCCGGGGCCTCCTGGTCCACAGCTCGGGAGCCGGGCGCCGCGCCAGGCTCGGTGACGCAAATGCGTTGCCCGGCAACCGCTCTCGCCTGGGGGCCTCGGAGCCCGGCGCCGGGTCCAGGGCGCAGGCGCGCGGCCGCGAGTCCCCAGGGCGCGGGGCCGGGACCCCGGCGTCCCCTCTGCCCTCCGCCGGCGCGCTCGTCGCCCGCCAGCCCCGGGCGAGGCCCGGCCGTGCGGCGAGGAGGGGGGGCCGCGGGGGCGGCGTGGGAACGGGATGGGCCGCGGGCGTGCGGCTGCCGAGGGCGGGGAGGGCTCGGAGGCGGCGGGTCCGCCGGAGCGTTCGGCCGCGCGAGCTGATCCTGCCCTGGGGGAGGGGCCCCCGCTCGGGCGTCCGGGGGCCCCTGCCGCGGCCGCTGCCGCACTTGGTGCCAGCGGCCATGCGCCCTGCGCCCGGCTGCCCCTGCCTCCCCCGGCTCGGCCCAGAGTGACCGGCGAGGCGTCCGTGCCTGGGAGAGCCCCGCGGCCGCTGTGGGCATCAGCAGATTCGGGGCCTTCAGATGACGGAAGTCGAGTCTGTGACCCTTGTCGAGGTCGGAAGTCGAGTCTGTGACCCTTGTCGCAGGCTAAAGCCCTGGCGTGCAGGGCGCCTGGGGGCTTGAGTCATGGTCTCAGGGTCCTGGGATGGAGCCCCGCATTGGGCTCTTTGCTCGCAGGGACCCTCGTCCCCTCCCCCCTGCCTACTTGTGATCTCTGTCAAATAAATAATTAAATCCTAAAAAAAAAAAAAAAGAAAGAAAGGAAAAATAAAACCCTGGCGTGGTCAGGGCTGGGCTCCATCCTCCCCACCAGCAGTGCGGGTCTGCCCATCTCTGGGACGCTCAC
This sequence comes from Neogale vison, assembly GCF_020171115.1. Taxonomy (NCBI): domain Eukaryota; kingdom Metazoa; phylum Chordata; class Mammalia; order Carnivora; family Mustelidae; genus Neogale; species Neogale vison. The sequence goes on from NC_058096.1 coordinate 223,286,442, forward strand.
CCACGGCCTGCCTCTCCTGAGAACCTCAGGAGGACCCAGGGCCCCCAGGAATCCCAACTTCGGGGTCCTTAATCTCATTTGCAAGTCCCTTCTGTCACTAGATTTCATAATGACAGGCATGAGGACAGGGTGTCAGCTGACCCCAGGGCAGGACTGAACTTTCTGCAGCATGGAGCCCACTCTGGGTGAGGCCCTGGGCTAGGCGACCTGAGCGGTGTGGCCTGCCAGCCTTGGGCTAACCCCCACGTCCGCCTCCCCCATCACCTGTCCTCTTTGTGCTCCCATGGCCGTGTCCCTCCCAGGACCTGCACACATGCCTGAAAGCCCCGGCCCCTCCCAAAACTGGGGGCTCTTGTACATGATGCCCCGGGTTATTGTTGGGCAGGTCAGCTCGTAGTGGGAGATCTGGCTTTCCAGGAGCCACCTGCATGCCCGCTGCCTTGGAGGACTGGGCAGAGAGGAAACAAGATCACAGGCCAGGGAGGCCTGGGTGGCTCAGTCGGTTAAGTGGCTGCCCTCAGCTCAGGTCAGGATCCCAGCGTCTTGGGATTGAGTTCCACATCGGACTCCTTGCTCCGCAGAGAGCCTGCTTCTCCCTCTGCTTCTGTCTGCCACTTTGCCTGCCTGTGCTCTCTGTCTCTGACAAACAAATAAGTTAAAAAAAAAAAAAAATCTTAAAAAAAAAAAAAAAAAAAAAGATCACAGGCCAAGGGCCCTATCCTCCGACACTGGGGCAGAGTGGTGGCCCTTGGCCAGCTGCTGGGCCGGCCCTGCCTGCCCCCAGCCCCACCCCTGCCCCCACCTTGGGGACTTCCAGTGACCGATCCATGGGAGACAGGACACACGCCCCATGGCGGCTGAGGCACCCACAGCCAAGCAGGCGGGGCAGCCCAGGACTCCTGGCCACACCCACCCCCGCTTTCTCTTCTCCCTTCCCTCCCCCACCCCCATGGAGGACAGCCGTCCTGGCTCCATTCCCAGGACTGCTGAGCCACCGGAATGGAGCGGGCTGTGAGTCAGTCAGCAGGAAGGGACACTTACAGCCACTTGCATCAGACGTTCCTGCTGCACGGCCCCACAGCCAGAAGCCCCAGCTCGTGACCCTCCACTTCTCTGGGGGGCTCCTGGAGCTTGGGGGTTCCTGTCCATGGAGGGCCAGACAGGAGGGAATATGTGGGGAGGGTACAGGCCAGGTGGGGCGCCACTTGTCCCTATGCCCACAGCCACCCTTACTCCAAATGCCAGTCCTTACCCCAACACCGGGATCTTCCTTAGAAGCCGCACTGTGACCCTGGTCCTCCCACACCAGCTCAGGGCTTTAGGGCAGCCCTGAGTCCCTCTGTGAGTCAGGGGCCTGGCTCTGAGCAAATGAGGGGGAGGCCCAGCCCTTCCCCCAAAGGCACTGGCTTGTGAGGGTACTGCAGAGGTCCCAGCACTGTCTATGCACCGTCCGCTCGGCCCCCAGCCCCACACACGGGCCCCCACTGCTCTCTCCTGTGTATGCACATACCGCCACTCAGCTCCCACGTGTGCACAGGCTCTGCCCTACACAGATCCAGGCTCCGCGCTTCTCCAAACGTGCGCAGACACACGTGCACGCCCAAATCTGGCCATATTGCACGCACGTCAAACTGGGACCTTGTTTTTAGTGTTGGGGAAGAAAGGTCTTAGCCAACGCCTCCCATAGGGCCGTCAGGTAAAATACAGGACACCAGGTGCCATTCCAATTTCGCATAAACAATGAATAACTGTTTAGCTGTTTGGGATATACTTACGCCTTCGCTGAAAATATTCCTTGTTTATCTGAAATTTCAAATGTAACTGGGTGTTCTGTAGTCTTGGCTCAATCTGGGAGCTCTGTCTGCTGGGTCGTGGAGGCCTGAGCTTCCAGGATTCCCCCAGACACTGCCCAGGAGGTCAACACTGCACACCCAAGCCCCCCACACCCCAGGGCTCTGGCTGCTTAGCCAGGCCAGGGAAGGGCCTGCCAGGAGGGACAGCACCCATCACAGCCAGCTTGCCTCCTGGCTCAAAGGAGGCAGGGGGAAGCAGGGCCCTAAGGCGGAGAAGTCAGGACCCGCCTGGTGTCTCCTCTGGGGCTTGGGGGAGTCCTGGACCCTACCTACCCTGCGCACTGGCTCTCTCTGTCTTTTGCCTTGGCTGGAACAGCTCCTCCCCTCCCTGCGCCCCACTGATGATCGCCAGGAGCTGGGAAGGTGTGGGGGCGGGGCTCCAACCTGGTCTTCCGGCCTCACTTGCCTGGCAGACCACCTCCCATCCCCCAGGGCAGGTCAGAGGAACCTGGGGTCGAAGGAGAGGTGGGCAGGGTAGCTGGCAGATACCCCGAGCTCCCTTTCCCTCCCTGGCCCCTGGGCACCCAGCACTTCTGGGAGCTTGGCCTAGGAACAGGGCCTTCCTGGAGGAGGAAGACCGGCCGGCTGGGTCTGCAGCAGGACAGGGCTTGGGTCTGCGAGCCCGCAGCCTGGGCCGAGAGGTCCCTCCACTTCCCCATTCCCACTGGCAGCCCCCATCGCCCCTAGAGCAGGCCAGGCTGGGGTGGGCCTGGTTGCCTCTCCTTGTTCAGCGCAAGTCAGGCACTCACAGGCCCCTGTCCCAGGGTCAGACCTGGGGCTCAGACCTGGGGTCTCAGAACCCTGGGTTGGGGGTGGGGGTCGGCCCTGACCTGCTCAGGGGATGTGTGTGGACTAACTGGGCACCCCGCTGTCAGCAACGGACACACACATGTGCGCTCCCCGAGCTGTGCACAGAAGCCCATGCTCATGTGCCCCACCCGTGGGGTCCCGGGGACCGCGATCCCCACCCCCGCCAGCTTTCACAGAAGGGTGTGCTCCCCTCGTGGTCCCCATCTGCTCTCCCACAGGGCAGGGAGTTACAGGACTCTGCTCACTGGGTGGGCAGAAGCAGGGGTCCCTTGGGGGGTGTGAGCCTGCCCCCCCCCCGCAGGAACACCGGGTGAGGCCCCGGGGACATTTGTGGTTGTCATCATCACTGGGGGTGCTGGTGCATCAGGTGGGTGGGGGCCACAGTGCCCAGGATGGCCCCCACAGAGAATGACCAGCCCCTATGTCACTAGTGCCAAGGGCGGGCCCCTGCGGGAAAAGATCCCAGAGGTAGGGGCCAGCCCCCCTTCTTCCCATCTACAGCACGGCGCCGCAGAGGAAGCAGCTGTGCGGGCTGTGTGCGGGTGAGGCCGCTTGTTTGAACAGCGCCCAGAGCTGGGGACAAGCCTGCCCCCTCCCCCACCAGCCAGGCTCCAGGATCAGGACCCCAGGACCTGAGCTTGGCTGCCCCTGGGAAGACAGGCCAAGGGCAGGCCTTTGTTCGTGTCTGTTCCCCGAGGTCCGTGTGAATGGCAACCCCCGCAGGTCTGCACAAGAGGGTGAACATAGCTAAACACCCACCCTGCGGTATGCACCTCCTTCACTGCTGTGGACTGAATCGCGGTCCCCGGGACCCAACTCTTGGAACCTGTGAATGTGGCATCTGGACAGAGGGCCTCGTTAGGTGGAATTCGTTAAGATGAGGTTGTATGGGAAGGGTGAGGGCAGAGTTGCCAAGCAGACAGCTGCCTGAAGGCGGGGGCGGGGACCTGGGCAAGGCCTCTGGGGGCCTAGGGACTGTGGCACTCTCGAGGACTGCCAGCCGCCCAGAAGCCAGGAGAAGCAGGAAGGATCCTCCCTGGGAACCTTCCGGGAGGGTGTGGCCCCCCCCTAGACCTTGATTTCAGACTCCTGGCCTCCCGAATCTGAGAGCAGAAATTTCTGCTGTTTGAAGTCTCCTGGTGTGTGAGAAGTTAACACCCTTCAACCCCTGTACACGCAGACACAGACACACACCCCTTTGCACACACATGTGCAAACACACTGAAACACACCCAGTCTTTTCAGCTGTATTCAGGAAGCACTTGCTGTGTCCCAGGCCCTGTGCTGGGCTCTAGACGGCCCATGGACAAATCTGTGCTGTCATGGAGTTGAGCTTCTGAAGAAGGACAGTGGCCCTTCCATACCCACCTGAGCCCAGCAGGGCACAGAGAGGGCCCTGGCCTGAGGGCAGGGGTGGGAGGGGACAGCTGGCAGAGGAGGGAGGGAGAATGAGGAGACTTCTCCCAGGCAAGCAGGTCTGACCGCCCCACCCCAGGCACTGGAGCAGACCTGTCTGTCTACACACACACACACACACACACACACACACACGCAGGGGGCGGAGATGGGGCAGGGGTGGGGGGCTAGTGCTGGCTGAGGTCAGGTGTGGTCTTGGCGGGGGGCACATAGAGGCTGCCCCATTAGAAGGGGACCATTCAGCTTCACGTCAGTGGGGCCTGGTTGGGGAGGCAGAAAGCCTCTAGTGGGACAAGCAGCGTGGAGTACTGCGAACTTGGTCCAGCCCACAAACGCGCACTTCCGTGTGCCCAGGGTGCGGAGAGTCTTCGGGGACAAAGAGCTGGCCTAGCTCAGGAAGGACTGATGCTACCCTAGTCCGGGTCAGGGCGGGGGTTGGGGGACAGTAAAAAACCGCCTGTCCTGGCTACCCCCACCCTTTGGGCTCTTTCTTAGTTCTGGGCCCCTGCTCTCTGAAACGTTCCTTTGCAGGACTGAGGGAAGGTCTTTCATAGATCTCAGCCCCCATCCCAGTGGTTCCCTTTCTCGGCCAACTACAGGGCAACCCACTGGGGGGCTCCCTGGAGGAGGCAGCTGGGGCTCAAAGCCTTTTGGGGTGCACCAGCAGGACAGCCAGATCCAGAATCAGGGAGAGGCACCAGGGGGTCATGGCAGCTTGTAGGATCAATCAAGACAGAGCCACAGCACGTTCTGGGATTGGAAAGCTGCAACAGAGAGCCATGTATGTTCTAGGAAAGGGAAGTCGCCCCAAGGAGTCAGCGGATCCCAAGCCCTGGCCGGCTTCCTAGGGGTATTGCCACAGCGCAGAGCGCGGCTCCAGCTCGGCGCCAGAGACCCACGGGCCTCCCAGGGCCGCAGAAAGCCCCTCCACCACCCACACCGCTGCCGGCAACGGTCCGCAACCCTCCCGGATCCTTCCCCCAAGCCCCGCGCACCTCACCGCGCAGGCGCGCGGACACCCCTCACGGCCCGAGTGCGCAGCCGCCCTTGGCCCGAAGGGCCCTCCAGCCCCGCCCCCGCTGAGCGCGTGTGGGAGGGGCGGGCGGGGGCGGGGTATGCGTGTGGGGCGGGGCGAGCCTGAAGCTGGGGCTTTTTGCCTAGCAACAGCCGCTGATTGGCCCCGCGGAAGAGGGTGGGGCGGGGCTGGCTCCCGGCTGCTGATTGGGTGGTGGGGCGGGGCGAGCACCTGCCACCTGTTGATTGGGTGGAGGGGCGGGGTGGGCGTCTTAGCCCGCCTCTGATTGGCCAGGCCGAGGGCAGGCGGGGCGTTGGGCGCCGCGGCCCGGTGACCCTGCGGCGGGGCCCTCACGTGACGCCGGGAAGTCCCGGCCCGCGCCGCCCATCCCCCTCGCGGGCTCCTGACGCCCGGTCCCGCCCGCAGTGCGGCTCGGCGGAGTACATGGCCCCCGAGGTGGTGGAGGCCTTCAGTGAGGAAGCCAGCATCTACGACAAGCGCTGCGACCTCTGGAGCCTGGGGGTCATCCTCTACATCCTGCTCAGCGGCTACCCGCCCTTCGTGGGCCACTGCGGCAGCGACTGCGGCTGGGACCGCGGCGAGGCCTGCCCAGCCTGCCAGGTGCGCGGGGGCCCCGCAGCCGCCCCGTGCGCCCCCTGCGCCCCGCGGGGGCCCCACACCCGCTGCACCCCTGGGCGTGTCCGGATCGTGGGTCAGGCCGTCTGGTGTCCGCGGGCCCCTGGCAGAGCTCGCCACTAAGCCGGCGAGCCCAACTCCGGGTCCCGGCAGCTGACCCTTCGCTCCCTTGCCCCCTGCCCCGCAGAACATGCTGTTTGAGAGCATCCAGGAGGGCAAGTACGAGTTTCCCGAGAAGGACTGGGCCCACATCTCCTTCGCTGCCAAAGACCTCATCTCAAAGCTGCTTGTCCGCGACGCCAAGCAGAGGCTGAGCGCCGCCCAGGTTCTGCAGCACCCTTGGGTGCAGGGGGTGAGTGAGCCCCACGGGGGCCTCCTGTTCCACACGGCCTCTGGGGGCCTGGGGAGTGACTTGGGGTGGGTGTCCGAGAGCCTTGGGGAGCCGCAGCGGCTCCTGCCCACCACGTCGGTCTGGGGCTCTGTCCGTCGGTGGGGCCGGGCACAGCAGGGAGATGGAGCAGTTGCTGCCAGCCAGGGCGTGGGATTGCCGGTGCCGCTTGGTGAAATGCTGGGCCTTGTGCCCCAGAAGCACCAGTGCCCCTTCTGGCCTGGCCCACCTGCCCGGAGCAGCAAGCCAAGGTCATCCAGGGGTCGGGCAGGCCCCAGGCCTCTGGCAGAGCCTGCCAGTCCCCAGCTCAGCTCCCTGTCCCCACCCAGCTGGGGAGAGCCTGCTGGTTTTCTGGCCCGCAGTCAGTCAGCCTGGCAGCCAGTCCGGGACAAGGAGGGCACAAGGGCAAGGGTCTTAACCAGAAATAGAAGTTGCACTGGGACTCCTCAGGGAGCCAAGCCTGGGGCTCTCATCTCAGGGCTAGCCAGTGGAGAGGCACCCGTGCCCTTTTGGGATGTCAGGAGACCCAGCAGTGGACACGGGAGGGGGTGGGAGCCAGTCCCGCGGGCCACTGCTGGACTTCGCCCCCTCCCGCTCTCCTTGGCCTGGCTCGGTTCCCGCAGGTGCGCCCCTTGACCCCTGGCCCCAGCCAGCTGGGCGCAGGGGTGCCACTGGGCGCTGCTCCTGAGCCCCGGCCGTCCTGTCCCCACAGTGCGCTCCGGAGAACACTCTGCCCACACCCATGGTCCTGCAGAGGTGAGGCTGCAGGGGGGTCCCGAGAGGGGGCACTGAGTGGGGGGTGGTTAAGGTTGGGCGTTCAAGAACGACAGGAAGTTCTCTGTCAGTGGGTGGGCTGGGCAGCCGGCTGAGTGCGATGGAGCCCCAGTGGGAGGCTGCAGCCCCTCCCCCAGGGTACTGCCCAGGGGATTGGGGCCTGCCTGGCAGGCCCCCGCCGACCTCTGCGACCGTCCCCCCCCCCCCCCCCCCAGGAACAGCTGTGCCAAAGAGCTCACGTCGTTTGCCGCCGAGGCCATCGCGGTGAACCGGCAGCTGGCCCAGCGCGAGGAGGACGCGGCGGCGGCGGAGGAGGGGCAGGGCCCGCCCGTGCTCATCCGCGCGGTCTCCCGCTGCCTGCAGCTGTCCCCGCCCGCGCAGAGCAAGCTGGCCCAGCGGCGGCAGCGCGCCAGCCTGTCCGCGGCCCCCGTGGTCCTGGTGGGAGACCACGCGTGACCCCTCGCCCTGTACATAGGTCACTCGCGCCCCTCCCCCCACCACCCCATCAAATCTGAAGAGGTTTTTTAAGCTGTTTCCAGCCGGTGACCCGCAGGCTGCCCTCCCCTGGCTGGGCTCCGAGGCGCTGAGCTCAGTCGGGGGTCTTTTTCTATGAGGTTTTTGCTGTTGGGTTTTTTTCTCCTTTTTTCTGCCCCACCCCCATGTCTCCCCCCTTTAAAGGTGTTAAAAGCAAAGCAGGCGCCCAGGAGAGGAGAGGGGAGGCCGCGTGTGGCTGGGCTTGCTGGTCCCTGCTGCCCGGCCCGGAGGCTCGCCCGTACTGTGAAAGGTCCCCGCCCGCCCGCCCTGCCACGACTCAGGAGAGGAGGGCGACCGTCGTCTTCCAGAGCTGGGGGCCCAGGAACGCGCCCCTCCCCAGCCCGCACAGTATTTCAGGGACGGGCCCGCCCCACACCTCCCCCCAGTGACCCAGCAGCCCCTTACCCCTCACCCCAGAGACAGCCTGGCGGCTGGTGGGACGGGGTTTCTCAGGTCTCCCTTGTGGCGGGAGGGGGCCTGGGTGCGGGCAGGTGGGCTCCACGGCTGCCCACTGTACCCACCCCCCGCCTCGGACTGACAATCGGGGCTCTCAAACCTTGACCTTAAGCTGCAGCCGACCCCGGGTGGGGGGTGCACCCGCTGCCCCCACAGGATGGCGGTGCCGGAGGAAGTGGGAGGGGCTGGACAGGCGCCCGTCAGCCAACGTGGGGGTTCCAGAGACCCCCACCCTGGGCACCCGAGTGCCCCTTCTCAGGGCTCAGTCTGACCACGGCCATGTCCCGCCCCTTGTCGCCCTTGGGGTCTGGTGTGGAAGCTCTATCAGCCCCCTTCCTCCGCAGAGCCAGGGCCCGCCCAGGGGTCCTGCTGAAGCTCCTTCACCCCCAAGGGCAGCGTTTCAACCCGCCCACCTTCAGGAAAATGGCCGCTGCTGCCAAGGCATCCTCCGGGGCACCAGGAATCACTGTGCCCGCCTCTGCCCACCTTGGCGCTGGGCTCACACGTCGGGCCTGCCAGGCCTGGGGAGACCGATGCCCCTCCTCATCCTCGGGAAACACTATGCAATACAGGCTCTCCTTCTCAGCTGCCCGCCGGGGAGGGCCCCCCGCGGTCCCCAGCCCGGGCAGCCTGGCCCGGCGTCTGGCCTGGTCTCCACAGTGGCCCAGGGCCTGGAAAGCCCTCTGGCTTCTAGTTTGTCCTGTTCTGTTAATTTTTCAAAGACATCAGTTGACTTCCTTCCCTGTTCTCGAATACTTGAATGTTGGGGGGTCTTGTGGGTGGGGGGGCCCAGATGCCGTTTCTGTGGCAGTCTCCCGTGGCTGGTGGGGACTGCCGCCCCTCCGGCCCCCCGCCCGCCCGGATCTGTGGACTGGCCTTTCCAAAGACCTCGGGGCGTGGGAGGCCGCCCCACCCCGTTTCTTGCCCACCGGTGATCCTACATTTTGCAACTGGGGATTCTGCCTTTTTGTAAAAAAACAAACAGGCCCCCGCCCCCCACAGGCGCCTTGGCCGTTTTTCTCTAGAAAGCCGAGCCGTAAGGAGCTTTGTTCCTTCTTCCAAAGGTGGGACAGCCACTTCTGCCTGCCACACGTCACAGGGACCGTGGGAGCTGAGGGGCTGTCAGAACCGTTACTGTGAATGCGCCTGGCCCCCAGGCCGCCCCACGCCGGGGGAGGGGAATGGCCACGTTCAACGTTAAGATGTGTAAAAAGACAAAAAAAAAGTTTTTTTAAAAGTGGGGGGAACACACCCAAGCACTTTAAGCGCCGCACCAGGTGAACTGATGGAGCGTGTCTTCCGGACACCGACTGTCAATGCCGGAATTTTGTATTGTTTTGTAAGGATTTAATAAAAGTCATAAAACTTGTCTGTCCTGTTTTGTAACAAGTGGCCTCCAACCATTTCTCACCCCTGGTGAGGCTGTGAGTCTGGGGCGGGGGGAGGGGGGGGCCTGCTGGTCCCGGGTAGCCCAGCCTTGGACCCTGGCCCTCACCTCCCACATCCCCCCACCAGGCTGCTGCCGATCTGAGCTTGGGGAGGAGGAAGGGAGCGCTTCTGGCAGTGCCACTGACTTGGAAGGCCCCAACCCAACAAAAAGTTGGGTCTTGAAAAAAGTCCTACAAACCTGCCCAGATTGTTGTTCCGTGCAGGCCTCTGTGCTGGATAGCCCAGGGCTGACTTCGCATCCTGGCGGGGAAGGAGCGGATCAGGGAGGGCTTCCTGGAGGCGGGAGCCAGTGGGGTGGGGGAGGGGCAGTGACGTCTGGCCCCTGAGAGTGTCAACAGCTGCTTCAGCTTCCCCATCTGACCAGCAGGGATCCGAGATCGGCCTCACGAGGGAGGCGTGAGCAGGTGGCAAGTGCCCAGCCACCTACGAGCCATGTGAACTTCTGGGCCATCCGCGTGGGCTCAAGCTGTCCCAGGGCTGCAACCGTGTCTTGCTCCTGCTGCCGGCCGAGGGACACTCACTCGCGTGTGGGGGACACGTGTGTCTGTTCACCGGTCTGTGGTCCTCAGCTTGTCCCCACGTTTTTGGGTGCTGTGAGCTGGGCTGCAGTGAGCAGTCACCGCTGTCCCTGCATGGACGGACACTGCCGACGGGAGCAGGCACAGGCACACCCGGATGTCATTTCTGGAAGGACCATCTTGTCACTGTGTGGAGTGGGGACACAACCCAAAGGGCCTGGTGAGCTGCAGCCAGCCCAGGGAGGGGTGACAGCCCGGGGCAGGGGGCGCCAGGAGGCCAGAGAGAGAAAACCAACAGCGACCTGCGTCAGTAGGGGATCTGGGAGCTCCTGGAGTCCCAGGATGTGGCACAGGGGAGAGAGGGGCGCTCTCTGGGCTGGTGACAGGCCCAAAGAGGCCCTGAGGATCTCCTGGGCAAGAAGGGCCCTGTCCTCCCTGTCCTGGGCAGGAGGGGCCCCATCCTCCCTGGGAAGGAAGCGAGACTCAGCCAGGAGCACACCCTACCTGGCACGGGGAAGGGAAAACCCAACCCCCGCCCCCAGCATTTGTCCAGCTGCCCCTAGAGACGTCTCTGGAGACCCCACAGCTACCCTGCTCCCTCCAGGACCCCCGCCCCCACCGCCAAGCGCCCCTCCATCCCCCTGGTCCCTCCCCTATCCCTTGCCCAGCCCGGCATGTGTGTGCACACCGAGCCCCGGGGGCCACGTGCCAAGCTCCCGTCCTCCCGGGTGGCACTGAGCCCTGCCTGGCCCCGCCAGGCCCCACCGCTGACCTCCTCCTGTTTCCTCTCGCTCCGGCAGAGCCGGCATCAGGGACAGCTGGATCTTGCAGTTTCCTCTGGGCGGACCCCGCTCCTCCCACCTCTTCCTCCTCCAGGAGCGGCAAGAAAGTCCGGAGCAGGAGGGACTGGGAGCCTTTCCCAGGCTGGTGACGCCCTGGCCCCGTGTCCACCTGGGTCAACGGAGAGGCTGGCTTGGGGCTTACCCCCTGCCCCGGAGCCGTCCGGCCTTGGGCACCCTGGCTGATGTGGGCAGGCAGGTGCGTGCGGACGGGACCGGGACCAAAGCGCCCTGGAAATCTTGTCTGCAACGCGGGTCTGCGCCCTGCACCCCATTGACAAGGCAGGGACCCAAGCTGATGTTTGGGGTGGATGATGGGGAAACGGGCCGGCATACGGAAGCCGTATTATCCTCACAATTCTGTCTGCAGAGCTGAGACTTTTTAAAAATAAATTTTATTAAAAAGTAGTAATAAGGGGCGCCTGGGTGGCTCAGTGTTCAGGTCGTGATCCCAGGGTCTTGGGATTGGGCCCCATGTTAGGGCTCTCTGCTCGGCAGGGAGGCTGCTTCCCTCTCTCTCTGCCTGCCTCTCTGCCTGCTTGTGATCTCTCTCTCTGTCAAATAAATAAATAAAATCTTTAAAGAAAAAAAAAAGTAGTAATCAAGTAGGTCTCCTGGGTGGCTCGGTCGGCTGAGCATGTGACTCTTGATTTTGGCTCAGGTCCGGTCCTGATCTCAGGGTCGTGAGGTGGAGCCCCGGGCAGGGCAGGGGTCCCCCGTCTGCCCCTCCCCCACGCACGTGTGCACCCTTGCTCACTCGCACTCAAATAAATAAACAAAGTAGCAACGCACCCACAGACAGACAGGGGCCCTGTGGGTGTCGGAGCCCGGGCTGGGGCACGATGGCTGAGGTCCCCTCGTCGCCGTGGGACGGCGTCTCCTCTTGGGGTGACGGAACTTTCTGGAGCGAGACGGCAGCGGTGGTTACACAGAACAGTGACCGGCACACGCCGCTGGTGCGTGCTGTGATCTGCGCTGCGATCCGAGTGAGAAGGCGACCAGAGCACGTCTGTGGCGGAGGCGCCGGGTTCAGTAACGCACCGAGGGCTAATCTATCACCCCCAGGCGGGGGACGAGGCTGCCCAGACGTGCGCCGCCCCCCAGGACCGGGGCCTTCCGCGGGGTGTGCTTCCGTCTCTCCCCGTCCCCGCGGCAAGCTCTCCCGTAGGCCACCCCAGCCCCAGGCCCTCCTCACCGGTGCTGCCTCCGGAGGGAACGCTTGCCTGTCCCAGGGTCGGACTCAGCCACGAGGGAAGAGTGCTGGGGTCAAGTCAGACGGGCATTTCCCTCCTCCCCACGCAGGGTCTGGGATTCGCGGCAACCTCGGGAAGATGCTTCGGGGTTTCTGTCCTGCCCGTTATTTCCCCCATGTAGACCCCGTTTCCTCAAGTGGAGGGTGACAACAGCGACCCCGTTTCCCTGTGAGGCAGCAGGAGGCTGGGACCCCAGCAGGGCAGGGGGACAGACGGCTGGCCCGGCCCAGGACACAGAAGCACAGAGACGTGAAAGGAGCGTCCCCAGCATCGTGCGATTGGTCCCTGAGGGTGTCCGGGCCACAGAAGGTTGTGGGACCAAGCCCTGGTCGTGCCTGACCCGAGCCCCTCAGCTCAGTGACTCAGCCCTGCCCAGTCTCTGGTCCTGCAGTGTCCCCCGCCTTGAGCCCGGTGCCAGGCACGCAGGGCGAGAAACCGGCTACCGACCGCTGCCGCTGGGACAGCCAGGACCGCGGGGAAGGGACACGGGCCTCTCCCGGGCTTGGAATCGGGGGAGTCCACACACTGCGTCCCCGGGGACAGTCCCTTGTGCTGGGAATCCGCAGCTGGTCCCGCCCCCGCCCCCCCCCCCCACCGCCCATTGGTAACATTTTGCAAAACCCTGTTCCAAAGTCAGCCCCAGGACTCTGGCATCCCTGCTGCCCAGCCCAGTGGACAGTGGCATAGGGGTGTCCTAGGCCCGGGCAGGGGCGTCCCTGTCTCCCACACTTTTCTCTCTGCGGGTGAGGTTCTCACCCGTGGTGCCCAGTGGCCCCGGGGGGGGTGTGTCTCTGGGACCCCCACCCTGAAGTGAGGCAAGGAGAGCCCCTCGCCCTGCATTTGGGCCGGAGCGGGGTACTGGGGGCACCGCCAGTGGGGAGGGGAGCGATGGGGAAACCGGGGCACGGAGAGGTCGCGTGCCTGGCCCACGCACGGAGAAGCAGGGTACGCGGCCAGAGCCGTGGGGCTATGAGGGGCGGCTGCTTCGTTCCTGGCCTCTCAGAACACTGTCCCCGCCTGCCTGTCTGTCTGTCCTTCCCTCCTGACCCCCCTCCCTCCCTTCTGCCTTTCTTTCTGGAATAAAAGCACGTATTTGCCGGAGATTCAGAACTCTTGACTTCCCAGAAGGAAAACCCATAAAGGACATTTGTGCTGTGGGTCTTGAATAATTCACCAGCGAATGAAAGGTTTCCACGCACGGCGTCTGCGCTGGGGGTGTCGATGACGATGTCCGGAGAACTGTAGGGGGGCTTCGGCAGGTCCTGTGAGTCCGGCCCTCTGGGTCGGGGGGGGGTCCCGGCCCGTCCGTGGGCCCGGATGCCAGGCTCGGGAGTGGGGAGAAACGGACCTGGAGGCCTGGGTTTCTCCGTGGGGACGGCAGGGACCATCTGGGAGGGAAGGGAGGCGAGGGAGGAAGTGGAGGAGGCTGGCGGCCCGCACGGGGTCCCCACTGTCCCCACTTAGCCCGACGGGCACAACCCACCCTGTGTGGTTTCTCAGGAGAGCTGAGGAGGGCTGGGCTTTGCAGCTGGGTCCGTCGGGGGTTCCAGACCAGACTGGGTGGCCCACAGAGGCGCGGCAGGGATGGGACGGCATCCCTGCCCAGTCTGCTGTGGGGACGACCTAGGAAACCAGGACAGGGGAGAGGGGCGAGCTCCGTGGGGGGCTGCCTGACAAAGAATCCCAAACTCACCAGTTTGATGCAACCATGTGTTCTACTCCTGCTTGTAGACCAGGGAGTTGGGGAGGGTTCAGCAGGATGGTTTGTCCGGGGACGGCCCCGAGCCCACAACGCACAGGGAGGGGACCAGACACAGGAGGCCACACGGGTGTGAGTCCACGCGTGTGACACGTCCCGACCAGGCTCCTCCACCACCGAGAAGGGGCTTGTGGGGGCCGGGGGTCGGGTGGGGCTGGGGAGTGAGGGATTCCTTGCAGGTGATGGAGGGTTCTGGACTTAGGTCGTAGTGACGGCTGCACACTCGCCAAACATACTGACAACTGAGCAAATGGACCCGAGGACATGGGTCAGCGAGAGCGGCCAGACGCAGAAGGACCCGTCCCGCAGGACCCCACTTCCAGGAGGGCCCCCGAGGAGTCCCGTCCACGCAGAGAGGAGGGGGTGGGACCAGGAGCTGGGGCAGGAGTGGGGAGTCCGTGCTTCCTGGGGATGGAGTCTCCGTGTGGGGGATGGGACGTTCTGGAGCCGGAGGGCGGGGGCGTGAGCCGTGGGCACAGACGGTCGGGGCAGTGCATTCATGTTATGTGCACTTTATCACAGTAATAATTTTAAAAAGGTAAAGCAAAAACCAAAACAAGACAACAGAAGGCCCGTGGATGTATTTCTGGCCCCGTGTCTGGGCGGCTGGGCCACCGCTCATCTCTCCCCACTCCTGGGCTTGCAGCCACAGTCCCCGTGGGGCAGAAAGAACAGGGATCTGGAGTGCGTCCCTCTGTCGAGTCACGGCCCTGAGGTCCAGCACTCCAGGCTGGCCCAGTCTGTGGCTGAGGGGTGACCCGGGCCCCAGCCGTGTCCAGGCCTCTGCCAGGACGGTCCTGGAGCAGGAGTTGGGGGCCGGTGGCGGGAGCTTTCCAGAGAACGGGGCTCAGAGGACAAGGGAACCCACCAAGCCTCCTCCGTCACTCTGCACAACCGGCCAGGCAGAAGTTGGCTTCCCTCTGCGCAGAGGGGACAGGCGAGGCCGCCTTTTGTCCGCTGGACGTCGACTTCATGACCTCGCACCGGTGTCCTCCCGGGCGCTGCTGGAGAGCAGCTCCTCCGGACACGGTGGGGGACAGAGCGAGACGGACGTCCCTACCTCCGCAGCGAGGCTGGCTTCCTGCTTGCCCCGTAACCTGGGTCTTGCTCCCTCGCGCAAAGAGACGTTAGGACTCTCGGGCCTCAGAGGCCGCCTCCGGGATGAGGGGCGGAGGACACGAACCTCAAAGCCCTTCTCTGCAATAAAGAAAGAATCTCGTGACCCGGAGGACTTTGGATCTGCCAGGCGCCAGGCGCTGGGAGAGATAAGAGAAGCGTGAGGAGGGGTGGGGGGAGAGGGGTGGGATCCCAGTCCCTGTGGCTCCGGAGAGTGCCACAAAGTGCTTCCGGAGCATTGCAGCATAGTCGTGTCTGCTCCAGGCTCACCCCTGGTCGGCGTTCCTGGAGTACAGTCGGGCAGGCTGGGAGCTCGCTGGGCGACCGTCGGACGGTGTCCGCAGGGGGTTGATGTCGGAGCAGAATTTGCTCTGAGAGTCGAGACAAGTCAGTGCGTCATCAGACCCATCACCCCGAATCCCAGAGGCCCTTCTGCTTCTTCTGGAAACTGGCCCCCCGTGGAGTGTCCCCTTTGCTGTCTCTCCAGGGCTGGGTCTCCCGGCAGCACACAGGGAGGCGGGAACGCACCGGAAGGTTTGGAAAGATTCCCTGGGAAAATCCAGCAGGGCAGGGACTCCCTATGGGGACAACTACCCCTGGTGGCACCGGGCCAGGACTGGGGGTGTCTGCGGTTGTCACACTGTGCTGTGCCTGGCCTGGGGGTCTGGGGGTGCTGCTCAGCCCCCACAGCGCCCGGGACGCCCCACCAGTGAGGACCATCCAGCCTCCTACATCCTCAGTGCCGGGGCAGGGGCAGGAGCCTCGTGGTAGGGGGCACAGAACCAGAGGGCAAGGCAGGTGAGCAAAGGGGGGACATCGCACAAGGTCCCCTAGGGGCAAATCTGGAGAGGACGAGGGAGGGTTACACATCAGCTGTCCCTCCTGGGGCAGGGGAGCTGGGGTCCATCCCGCACCTGCGCATCATCAGAGTAGGGCTGCTGCCGTGGGGACGTTACTCCCAGGGTCCCCCAGCTCTCGCTGAGTCCTGCCGAAGGGGACATCAGCTGCCTGAGGGGCCGAGAGCACAAGGCGCAGGCTCGGGTCGGGGGAGCGGCGTGAGCAAAGTCCTGGGACCTGGGGGCGGCCCCTTGGCTCCTGCTAGAAACGGACGTCCAGGTGCAGCGGGCAGCGCAGGAGCCCGAGGTCAGGACGCCTGCCAGCTGCAGGGCCCGACGGTCCACTCCCTTCGCTCCCTGTGGCCACCGCCCCGAGGACGGCTGCCCAGGCTGCACCATGAGAGGAGGACAGGCCTGGGTCACCCGGGCTCCTGGCTGGCGGGCGCCCTGACAGCGCTGCGCATACACACCCGCAGGAGCTGAGACACCCCCCCCCCGCGCCCCAGCCCTGACTTCCCGCAGAGACTAAGCCGCTTGTCCTGGGAGACACCACCTCCCGGCCGGGCCCCGGCTTCCGAGCTTCCTTCGGCTACTTTCTGGCCACGGAACTTCTCATCAGTGGGAAGCTGCACTCAGGCTCGCTGGGAGTCCAGGCACCACTTTGGGCTCGAACCCTGGGGCAGTGGCGCCCCCCTGGCCATATCTGGGCGTCTGACTCACCCTGGACCGGGGTGCCGTGAGCCCGAGCCCCACGGGCACGACGAAACCGCAGCACCCCGTGCCCCTCTTCCACTAGTGACCTCAACCCCATGACTGCCCCGTGAGAGTGAGAGTTTCACGGAGAGATGCTGTTTTCCCACAAACGTGGATCCTTTTTCCCCCCAAACCTGGTCACGCACTCAGTTCGTGACCTCGGGAGGCCACGTGAACCGTCCATTCTATGCCCAAGCAGATCCGGCCGTTTGGCTGGGCGCGAGACTAAATGAGACTAAAACGTGACCAGGTGGGGCCTCCCCTGTTCGGGGTCACTGACCTGCTTGCAGGAGGAGCCTTCCTGGGCCAGGGTGTCAAGGAGAAGGCTGGGCTGGCCGGCTGGAAGCGTTTCCATCTTCAGCCCAGGCTGATGGAAGCCAAGTGGCACCAGGAAGCCTCGAGCCACAGCTGATGTCCCTGGCAAACCTCAGGTGTGTGGGGGAGGGAAGCCTTTTCCTCCACCCTCTTAGGTTCTGTACTGGGGCCTGTCAATTAAACGGATGAAAGACATTTTATAGGAGCCACACAACTTTGCTTATTTTTAATTTGACGTGCTCAGGCATCACAGGAAGAAGTTGAGGTGCAAATGAACAGGGAGATCCGACAGCTCGTACACCGTCACGGGGGAAAGGCGGGCAGAAGAGCCGCGTATGGGGGAGCAAATGAATGTTGGGAATGATAAACTTCCCTCAGGAGAATAAGTGGGAGCGGTGATAGTTTGTGACAAAGTCTGTCTGGGAGCGGCGCTTGCTTCTCTTCCCCGAGAGGAGACCCTGATCCCTGGAAGGGATCTATGACAATTGCGTTCTTTCGGGAGCCTCCGTTTTCAGGCAGATAAGGGATTTCAGGAGCTCAGACGCTCGCAGCTCAAAGTAATTCTCACAACAAAGTGCCATGTTTGGGGGGTAACAGGTCCGGGTCCCCTTCAGTTGCTCCCCTGAAATGTTTTGCCAAACTTTCCTTTTCTTGTGTCAGACATTTTTGGTGCGAATGAGGACACCCCTGTGCGACAGCCCCAGTGTCCTAGAGTCGCGCAGTGGCCGGGCGGTGATGACCTCCCACCCTGCCCTGCACCTTGGGTCCCAGAAACGCCGCGGGGGTTCCCCACCCCACCCCCTCCCACCGCACCCTCCCCCCCCGGCTTGGCTGTTTAAGCAGCGCCCTCTAGAGGCCCCGCCAGTGTAGACAGGCCGGGAAGTGGCTCGAAGACCCCCTGCGGCGAAATTCTAGCTCCTTCTCAAGGACTCCGGCAAGATGCACAGGTGTTGGGTGGGCGCACTGCACAAAAGTGTCAGTCAGACGAGGCGAACAGCGGGCGGACCTTCCCTGGTCACCCCTGGGGCCGACGTGCCCTCAGCCTCCTGCTTCCGCAGCTCATCTCCGCGTCTTCCGGAGGACCGCGGAGCGCAGGGAAAACGTGGCATGTTAAAAGCGAACACTTACTTCTCACATTTCAGAATATTTCCTTTTGCGTTGCCAAGAGATATATGTACATATTTATATGCATCATATATGTTTATTTATTTTTCATAAATTTTACTTATATAATATGTGTTTTATGTATTTATATGTTACTTATGTAATATATATATATTTAACTGCAATAGAGAGGCTACGACAAGGTGAAACATGGTGGGTCAAACATTACCTATTTTACCTTTTTATTTTTATTTTATTAATTTATTTTAGTTTTTTAAAAGATTGTATTTATTATTTGACAGAGGGAGACACAGCGAGCGAGGGAACATAAGCAGGGGGAGGGGGAGAGGGAGAAGCAGGCTTTCTGCCGAGCAAGGAGCCCGATGGGGGGCTCGATCCCAGGACCCCGGGATCATGACCCAAGCCGAAGGCAGACGCCCAACGACTGAGCCACCCAGACGCCCCTATTTTATTTTTTTAAGAATTTTACTTTTTAAAAGATTTTATTTATTTGTTTATTTAAAGATTTTTTTAATTTATTTGGCAGACAGAGATCACAAATAGGCAGAGAAGCAGGCAGAGAGAGGAGGAAGCAGGCTCTCTCCTGAGCAGAGAGCCCGATGCGGGGCTTGATCCCAGGACCCTGGGATCATGACCTGAGCCAAAGGCAGAGGCTTAACCCACTGAGCCCCCCAGGCGCCCCTAAGGATTTTATTTTATTTTTATTATTTTTTCCAATTTATTTATTTTCAGAAAAACAGTATTCATTATGTTTTCACCACACCCAGTGCTCCATGCAAGCCGTGCCCTCTCTAATACCCACCACCTGGTACCCCGACCTCCCACCCGCCCAGGATTTTATTTTTAAGTCATCTCTATGCTCAATGTGGGGCTCGAACTCATGACCCTGAAATCGAGAGTCATCTAGTCCACGGACTGAGCAGGCCGGAGACCCCCAACAGTCACCTACTTTCATCCCTGCAAAGGTCTGGAGTTTTGCACCCGAACTGAAATGGCTAATACTTCGGAATTCCCTGTACTTGCTTGAATAAAATCTACCGGGGGCACCTGGCCGACTCAGTCCGTGGAGCTTGTGACTATCGATCTCACGGTTGTGAGTTTGAGCCCCAACGTGAGCACAGAGATTGTTAAAAATAAAATCTTGAGGGTTGGCTGGGGGGCTCAGTTGTTAAGCGTCTGCCTTCGGCTGAGGTCACGGCCTCAGGGTCCTGGGATCAAGCCCCGCGTCGGGCTCCCTGCTCAGCGGGATGCCTGCTTCCCCCTCTCCTACTCCCCCTGCTTGTGTTCCCTCTCTTGCTGTGTCTCTGTCAGTTAAATAAATAAAATATTTTTAAAAAAAGATGCTGCCAGGCAGGTGTGGTGCGCTAGACAAGCCTTGGAAGGGAGCTCACTTGCTCATAAACCCACCGTCCACCCGTCGGGAACGGCCCGCCTCTTCCTTCCATTTCTCCTTGTCCAGCATGTACAGGGGCCCGTTGGGAACCAACACTGCACCTTGATTTTAGCCCCCTGAGGCCATCACAGCCTTCTGACCTCCATAGTTGCTGGACAGAAATGATTTAAGCCGCTGTGGCTGTGGTATGAGTTACAGCATCCCTGGGAATCTCATACCCACTCGGGGACCAGCACTGGTCCCGTGCCCCGTCCCCGAAGCAATCAGCGGGCTGGGCGCTCCCGCGCACCCCACAGTTCCTGCCATCTTAATCTTCATTCCCAACCCTTGGCTGATTGTAGAGACCCTTGATATCACCACTAGGGTCTGTCCTTGAAGTTTATGCTGACAGGTAAAGTGAACATGAAATCACACAAGCTATAATCAGGACATTCAGAAACTTACATGGTTTGCCAAATGATAAAAGAAAAAGGTAAAATTATATTTTGGGTGAGGGGCTAAAAAAATCAATGTAGGCAGCTACTGAGGAGGGTTTGCAAATATTCTCTGTAAAGGGCTTTGTCTGCGTTTTGGTATCGTGGTAACTACTCACATCTGTCCTGGAAACTGTGAAGCAGGCAGAGACACCTCGCAAATGAATGGGCACGTCTCTGTGCCAATAAAACTTTATTTACAATAAGAAGTGAGGGGCCGGGTCTAGCACTCAAGCAGGCCATATTCACTGAGGACACCTGTTCCAGAATATCATTGGAGCTAAATTGGAAACAGCAATAGGAACTCACCCTCTTCAAAATTGATTGTTTCTACCTCATCACTTAGGTAGCCATTAGAGGTTCTGCATAAAAATTAGCGGGCAGTCATTGAAGATGTGTCCCCAGTACCCTGCAGTCATGGATACTCTTCTCCTTCCCCAGGGAATGGGGGTCTCTGGAGAACAGCTGGCTGTATGTTTCGGGACAGGGAAGGTGCACTACAGGCTTGGACTATGTCACTGCAAGAAGGCAGGGGTGCCTGTCCACGTGGCAGTGTTGAAGGCACACAGGAGCCCACACAGACATATCCGTCATCAATCATGATTACAATTAATTAAAACTACCCGAGTCTGAATGGCATGAGTCCATAATTATCCTCCAAGGGCAGGAACAAGGGTTATACTATATACAGGCCTGATTTGTTCCAGTGACCATTTCTCAGCACCCCCACATAAAAAATCTGCTATCCTGTCACCACACGGAACAGACTCAGGGTGACCCAACTATATAAAAGATCCTATTCTTTGTAAAAAAAACAAGAAATTTAAAAAAAAAAGGGCCAATAAAGAAATACACTAAAAAGCTTACACTAGTTATTTTCGGATAGTAAGACAATAGGTGATAGTCACGTGCTTTTCTGTATTTTTCTGGCATTTCCAAGAGTCCCTCCTTTATACTTCTAGAATGAAAAATTATCCCCGGGTTTGGACTGCCTGTGTCCACGGTTATAAGCTGGTGCTTTGGCCTTGGGTCAATTTCTCACCCCAAAAGAGCCGAGGGAGCTGGTGCACAAGGAGGCGTTTTATCCCATCTCATGGCCAAGGCCACGTCCCGTGAGGGGCTGGCAGGTGCACAGGTGCAGGATGCCCTTGGTTCTGCCCTCACCCCCAGGGTAGAAGTCGTCCCCAGGGGCAGGGGACTGTCTGTGGAAGGGAAACCCGGAAGGGCTTTAAGCCAAGGCTCTGAGCCCCCGTTTAAGCTCGGAGGAGACTGGATTCTGCAGGGTAAGGAGGGGTGAGTGGTTGAGGCTGGAGGCTGTCCTGAGAAGCAGGGGCAGTGCACAGTTAAAGCGCGGAGTCCCTTGTTCCAATATTGTTAATGGTGACAGCAGAGCGTTCCATCAAGCTTGGGGCCTGGATGACCGCTTGGGCTGCGTGCCCGGGGAAGTTGGCCGTGGTGGCATCCAGAAACGGGGACCCCATTCAAGCTGTGCTTTGGAGGTGAAGAGCTGATCGAGATTTGCGACTGGACACTGACGTGGGAGGTCTTGCCTGTGGCTCTCCTAGGTGTCACCGGGCCATTCACCTCTGCCCCCAACAAAACTCCCTTCATGGGAACGACCAGGCCGGGACTGTGGTGTGTGTGTGTGGGGGGGGGGTCACGGGGGCTCCCAGTCCCTCATCAGACGCTACATTGTCGCAGATGTTGTGCAAGAGTGTCCTGAGGTGCCGTGTTCAGGTAAGGGCCAGAGGAGAGCCTCACGCCCACCTATGGGGATGGGCCTGTGCCGCCGGCCTGGACTCTTCCACCCGGCCTTCTGGCCACCCTGATGTGGCTCCAGGACCTGGAAGGGTCGACGCTCTTCCTGAGTGCTGGTCAGCGGTCAGCGGCCCTTCCTCCAGGGACCCCAGCGCAGCTCCAGATTTTGCCCCCCGCCCCCGGATTGCCCAAGGAGCCCGGCTTTATGGTCCCCGACCTCCCCGTGTCCCCTCTGCGGGCCGCTGGGGTGCCTGACACTACGGGCGCGGCCGCAGTTTGGAGGCGGAGGCCCCGACTGCCCCGCTTGCCCCGCGCGTCAGGTACCTGGCCCCGAGCGCGGCTCGTTTCTCCGCCCCTTCCGCCTGCGCGCCCCTCCCCCGTGCCCCGTGCCCGCCCCCTCCCCCTGCGCGCCCTCCCCCCTGCCCCCTGCCCGCCCTGCCCCTGCGCGCCCCCTCCCGCCCTGCCCGCCCCCTCCCCGCCCCTCTGCAACCCCCGTCCCCCTCGCCCCGCCCCCTCCCCCGTCCTCCCTCCCTCGCCCCTCCCCTCCCCTCCGCTCCCGTCGCCCCGCCCCTCGCCCCGCCCCCGCCCCTTCCCGCCCTCCTCCCGCCCGCCCCGCCCCGCGGCCGCCGCACCGACAAGATGGCGGCGGGTGGGAGCGGCGGGCGCGCGTCGTGCCCGCCGGGGGTCGGCCCGGGCGCGGGGGGCGGCCCCCGGGCCCAGCGCCAACGCCGCCCCCGCCCCCGGCAACGCGGCCGCCGCCGCCGCCGCCGCCGCCGCCGCCGTCGTCCCGGCCCCCGCCGCCCCGGGGCCGCCGCCCCCCGCGCCGGGGCCGGGGTCGGGGCCGGGGCCGGGGCCGGGGCCGGGCGCGCAGGCCGCGGCGGGCGGGGAGCGGGCGGCCGAGGAGCCGGGGGCGGCGGCGCTGCTGCGCGAGCCCGCGTACAACTGGCAGGCCACCAAGCCCACGCTGAAGGAGCGCTTCGCCTTCCTCTTCAACAGCGAGGTGCTCTGCGACGTGCACTTCCTGGTGGGCAAGGGGCTCGGCGCGCAGCGCGTCCCGGCGCACAGGTGGGCCGCCGTCCCCGGGCCCCGCCCGCACCCCGGCCCTGCCCCCCATTCCCCGCTCCCCGGGCCCCGCCCTCCCCCGACCCTGGGGTCCCGCCCCCCCCCACCCCGTCCCATCGCTGGGACCCAGCCGCTGCAGGGACCCGCCACCGCCGTGTCCCCTGAGCCCCAGCGCTCCTGGGACCCACCTTGCCCCAGGCCTGTGACCCCGCCAGGCCCGCCATCCACCCCCCAGCCCTCTGATACCGGCCATACCCTGGCCCTGGGACCCCACCCCCACACCCCCAGCGGACTCCTGCCCTCCAGACCCAGCCGCCCCCACCGTCCTGCCCCCGTGGCCTGCTGCACCAAGTCCCCCATGCGCCCCGGCTGCGGACCTTCAGGCCCTCACCAGACCCCCCACCTCTGGAACCCAGGAGCCAGATTCCTAAACCGCATACCCCCCTCAGTGATCCCAGTTCTGTGACACCCCAGCCCATGTCTGCCCCAGCCTCCAGGCCTCTTCTCTATAAAAGGGGCCATTGTTGGCCCAGGTCCGGCCCCCCTGCCAGTCTCCTGGGTGCAGCCCCCAGACCCCCAGGGCGGGAGGGACTGATGTCAGACCCAGGTTCACTCCTGGTCTTTCTGTCCTTTGCACTCCAGGGAGCTGGGGCTGGGGCAGGGGTTGGGGGGGGGCCCTCTGGGAGGCCTCTGTTGGCGGAGGGGGGCGGGGGGTGTCTTGCCACTGGCCTGGAATGTTCCACAGCGAGCGGTCGTCCAGCCTTCCTGACATGTGGCCTTTATTTAACCTGTGTCTTTGAAATGTTTCTTTCTGGCTTTTTCTTGGTTATTTATGTGCAGCTGGATTTAGATGTCTGTCTGCAGAAGGTTCCAGGCCTTTGGTTGGGTCCCCGGGACCTCCTCCCCCGTGTGCGTGCAGCTACATGGGTCTCTCCCCTGCCCGGAGTAGGGGACTGATGCATGTGCGGGTCCTTCCCAGAACCCCCCACCCCGCCCCAGGCCTCCTGCATGTCCATCTGATCCGCTCAGCCCGGTCTGGCCTTTAAAGCTGTTCCCCCCCAATGCCCCCAGCTTTGGGGAGCACACGGAACCAGCAAGGTGGGGCCTCATGAGCTCCTGCCCACCTGACCCACGCCCTTTGGGGATGGGGCCCGGTGGATGCAGCTGGAAACCCCACGGGGTGGGGGGGCCTCAGGGTTTCTGCTGCAGGGGAGTGACCAGCCGCCCCGCGTGCCCTTAACCTTAGGACATGTACTCCAGGCTGCGTGGCTGTTGGTGGTGAAGAAAGGATGGGGAAGGTGGGCATGGGACCCCCAGAGGAGTCCGGGAAGGGTGTGGCGCGGCTGGGGCTCCACGGACGGGCTCTGGTGGGAAGGTCAGCCTTGTGTGGTATCTGGTGAGCTGTTCTGGGAGCAGGAGGGAGTTGTGGCCCCGGGAGAGGACGGGCGAGGACAGCAAGGATCCTAGCCCTGCGCGGGTGGTGCCAGTGCCCAGCGGGGCGAGGGGGAGGGGAGGCCTGGGGACCAGAGGGGCTGGGCCTGCAGCAGGTGCACGGGGGCACTTGGGGGCAGAGGGACAGCGGCTGCTTTGAAGGGGGGTCCTGGCTGTGGATGCAGCCTGCACACGCTTGGTGGGGACCCTCGAAACAGCCGGTGCGGGTCCTCTCCCTGGGGGGCTGGGGTGGCGGCTTGGTAGGGGAGGAGGGGGTGGGCTGCAGTGGGGGTCCCTGGACCCTGGCTCCAGCATCCTGGGGAATGACAGGGTGGCAGGGATGCGTCCAGGGCCGAGACACCTGGCGGTGGGGGGAGGTGGCTGGAGGCCCTGTGGGTCTGGGGTCTGCAGCGTGCGGGGACAGAGCCGTGGGAGGGGTGGGGTAGCCTGGGAGAGGTGTGGGGTGGGGAGCGGCGTGGTGCTGAGGAGTGGCTGTGAGGAGCCGTCCCCAGAGGGGTCTGGGCACAGGCGGGGTGGCCTTCCGGCAGACATTCCCCTTCAGACCGGCCCTCCCGCTGGACCGTGGCTTCGTGCACCGGCAGCCACACGAGTCCCGAGTCCCCAGGGAGCCTGGGCCGGAGACTCCCGGAGCATGTGGGTTTGATTGGCAGCCGGGGTCCGGGTCGGGCTGATGGCACTTTTCTCGTCCCCTGTGCCCTGGCCTTGACGCCCCACTCTTTGGCCACTACTGATAGAAGGTTCTAGTTCTTTTTCTTTCTTTTCAGCCTTTGGGTTGTGATTTTGGACGTGGGGGTGAAATTTGCCCGCAGTGATCATGTGGATCACTGCCCGGCGAGTGGCCCGGGGTGTTCTGGGCCTCGGTTTCCCTACCTGTGAACTGGGTCTGACTGCTCAGATGCCTCCACCCCGGGACTTCCAGGAGGACAGACTTGGTGACCCCACCAAGTGCTTATCACAGGGGTCCAGGGTGAGCGTAAATAGAGGTGGGGACGTAATCCAGGCCGTGAGGTCAGCAGGCCAGGGGCCCTGTAGGGAGGGGCAGAGGCTCGGTACCCCGGGGCCCCAGTGCTGTGTGCCGGGGCTCCCCGCCCGGGCCCAGATCCTAGGAGGTGATGGTAGCCTCATTGTGGGGAAACCTGGCACACCCCCCTGAGCCAGGGGCAAGGTCAGCTTCAGCGTGATGGTGAGCGTCCGTCGGGGACTCCGGGGGGGTCAGGCCAGAAGGGCACCTCGCCTCTGTGTGCTTCCCCAGCGTTGTGGGTTGAATGGTGGCCCCCGAAAAGGTGTGTCCACACCCCAGTGCCTGGTACCTGTGAATGGGACCATATCTGGAAAAAGGGTCTTTGCAGATGTGGTGAAGTTCAGGGTGTCAGAGGTCACCCTGGACTGTCTGGTGGGCTCTAACCCCAGTGACAGGTGTCCTGGGAGACCGAGGAGAAGCAGGACCCTCCCCTGCAGTCTCCCAAGGGCCCTGCCGCCCCTGCACCGGGGACTTCTGGCCTCCAGGACTGGGGGAGGGTGGGATTCTGTTGTCGAGAGCCGCCCAGCACATGGGAGACCAGAGTCTCCAGGCTGACCCCAGGACAGCCCCCAACAGTCCCAGATCAGGCTCACGCGGCGGGACGCCTGGCCAGGCGCCCTGGAGACTGTCAAGGTCACGAGAAGCAAGGAAAGGTCGAGATCTTGCCGCACGCTAGGGGTGCCTAAGGGGGTGGCCAGATGCCATGTGGGTCGCTGGTGGTGTCCTGCCACAGAGGGCAGGTTCGTGCCCCTGCTGAGGCCCATGCCAGAAGGCAGGCTGGGGGTGGGGCTTGTGCCAACAGCGAGGAAGGCCCCTCGGGCCGGCCCACCCCCTGCCCCATGCTCAGGTGGGCGTGGGCTGACCTGCGGTGCGGGACAGAAGGGCCCTGGGCCCCCGTCCGGAGGCTCTGCTTGGCCTTCACCCTGTCCCCTTCCCTCACGTGTCCTCCTAACCTGTTGCACTTGCCGTTGACTCGCTCCTGTCCCTGCCTGCTGCCTTCCAAGCCCCGGGAAGGCCGGGCATACAGTAGGTGCTCAGTCACTGCAGGGCCGCTGACCTGCCCGCGTCAGAGGTCTCGCGCTGCGGAAGCCCTGGGTGTGTCACACTCCCGCAGTCGGTGGCTCCGATGCCCCAATTCCTCCCGTCGTGGAGAACGGAGCCCTGCAGGGAGGGCCCACGGGGAGCGGTGTGGGGGTCCCGGGGCATCGACTGTTCTGCTCCCAGAACTTGGTGATCACTGGCCGCACCGTTTGTTTGGGGAACTGCCGAGGCCCTTGTCCTTTGTCGAGACTCTGGGCTGGTCTCCCGCTGACCCTGACCCTTCTGTCGCTGATCCCCGCCCCGCCCCCCTCCGGCAGACAGTCACGGACGCAAGGCGCCGGCGGGATGCACCCCTGGGCCGCCGACACTCGGGCCCCGGCGCCGGCACACTGCGGCAAACGGCCACACGGCCTCGGTCTCGGGGCTTCTGCCCGGCGGGACAGAGCGGTGCAGGCGGTGCCGTTCCGAGAAAACGTCACTTGCAGAAACGAGCGGTGGGCCAGTCTGCCGGCCCCGGGCGGACTCCTGGTCCCTTGGGGTCTCAGCCGCCGAAGGAGTTGGCGGGGAGGACGGGTCCCCCGGCCGCAGCAGGCTGGGGAGCGTCGGCACGGGAGTCCTCTCCGCTGGCTCAGGCCGTGGTCCGGGTTCGCGGGACGGGTGCGTGGTTTTGTACAACGGCTTTTGCACATTTATTGCCGATTTCTGCTGACTTTTTTTTTTCCCTCTGTCGTGAATAATCTTCATTATATTTTTCCGGCTGGTTCTTGCTGGGAATCGTGTTGATTTCTGTCTGATTTGAGCGATGCCTGTCCGAGGCCTTGTTCCTGCTAATCGTCGGGCGGATTCCATGGTCTGGCACCGCCGATAGGTTTTCCTGCGGTGACGGGCGCCCAGAGTCCTGCTGTCCCGCGCCAGCTGCCCGTGGCCGCTGAGCCTTTGAAATTCAGTTGTCGCGATGGAGAGATTGAATCTTTAATTTCTTAAAAAGATTATATTTAGTTGTTCGAGAGAGAGACTGAGCACGAGCAGGGGAAGGAGAAGCAGATTCGCCGCTGAGCAGGGAGCCCGACGCGGGGCTGGATCCCAGGACCCCGGGGTCATGGCCTGAGCCGGCGGCAGAGGCTTCACCCGCTGAGCCCGTAGGTGCCCTACCAAAATCTTCAGATTTAAAAAAAAAAAATGTTTCGGGGGATTTCTCTACGCTGTTGTTTTCAGTACACTGAACCCTTGAGCCATGGCGGGGCTGGGGCTCTGGCCTGCCCCCGGCCAGAAATCCACGTGTCACCGTCCACCCTCCAAACCACCCCTGCGGGTAGCCTGGGGGGGGCCACAGGCCGTGCGACGCCCGAGCGGACGCTTTGTCTGCCACGAGCCGTGCTCTGAGGATCGGGAGGAGCGGGGACATTGGCAGCCCCGGCAGCGCTGGCCGAGGGACACCCGCGGGGGCGGGGGCCCCTGTGGGAGGCCCAGCGCCAGCTCTGTTATCTGTTTTCAGGTTTGATTTTATTTGTTTATTTATGGACGGCAGAGGGAGAGCCCCCAGCAGGCTCCTCGCTCCCTGGGCAGCCCGAGGCGGGGCTCGATCCCACAACCCTGGACGGGAGCCGAAATCAGCCCCAGGCTTCACCGGCGGAGCCCCCAGTGCTGCAGCTCAGGACGGTGTGGCCGGGGTAACTCCCGCAGCTACTGAATCCCGTGCAGGGGCAGGCGGCGCCGCGTCCGTGCCGCGGGCCGTGTCCGTGCCGCGGGCCGTGTCCGTGCTGCGGGCGATGACCCAGGTTCTTTCCTCCGGGGTGGACCCGGCAGTGGACAGCTGGGACTCGGGGGAGGCCTGACGTTAGACAGTTGGAGAAAGCGCCAGCCTGGGCTCCCCGGGGGTCTCCGCTGTTCCACTCGGGGATCCCCGGGTCCTGGATCCATCCCCGACAGGCTCCCTGCCGGGCGCAGTCTGGTGTGGGGCTCTCTCTGCCGCCCCGCCTTGGGCGCGCTCTCTTGAATAAATAAGATCTCTCGTAGAGAAGGAAAGCGCCGGCCTGCTTCCCGCCGCCTGCACCGTCCGCCCCCGTGATCTCGGCCTCGCGGCTCCGCTGCTCCCTCCGGTCTGCCGGGGGGCCGGGGGTCGCCGTGCCTTCCCTTCAGGGAGGGGTTCACAGGGGCTCCCCTGTGCTTGTGTGTGTCCTCAGCGGCTCCTTCTCCGTCCGAGCTGCCGTCGTTTGTTGGTGCAAAACCGTTCCGAACTTCATCTTCTCGAGGGTCCGCGGCCACTGCCTGCCCGGCCGCTGAGTCCGGCGGCTTGTGTCTCCTCCGGGGGCGGCGGGCTTGCGAGGTCCCGCCGTCCCCGTGCGCGCCTGCTTCTCGCCTTGGGTTGGGCCCGCTCGGCGCTCGCTGGACGCCGCGGATGGGGGCTCCCCTCGCCGAGTCCCGGGCTTGGCCTCGTGGACTCACGGCCCTTAGTCCTGGCGGCGCCCGTCCCCGTGGCGGGTGGTGTTCTCCCCCAGGCCGGCCGGGGGCCCTGCTCGGCGTTGCTGTGCCTGTGGTCATCGGACTCCTTGTGTGGAGGGCGAGCCCTGGCTGCTGGCCGCCCCCGCCGGGTGCCCGTCGCGCGACCGCGGCGTGCGCGTGGAGGCCCCCAGACACGCTTCTGTCAGGCCAGCCGTACCGCAGTCCGCGCGCCGCTCTGCCGGCCTCCTGGAGCGGCCTGAAGGTCAGCTCTGCTGGTCCGTCCGGTTGTCTCTCGGTCAGCGCTCGTGGTCTCCGGCGAGAGCCTCATCGGGACGCCCATCGTGCGGGCCTCCCGCGGCTCTGCCTGGGGCCTGTGCCTTCCTCACCCGCAGCCCCTCCCGCTGCGTCCCAGGGCTGCTGGCCGGGAGCACTGTCCACTCTAGGGGCTCTCCCCGGGGGACACTGAGGCTCTGCACACACCCCGTGTCTTCTCCGTGCTGCCCGCTGGCTGTCGCGTTGGGGGACGAGGAAGCCCACCGGATGCCGGGCGGTGGTTTTCCGTGTTCGTGAGCTGGACTTCTAAAGAGAGAGCCGTCCCTTCCTCCTGGTGCCCGCTCACTCGGTTCTGTGCTCGATCTGACTTTGTGGACGTGGATACGTGTTGTGTCCCACACACGTACTCTGTTGAGGCTCACGGCGCCCCAGATTTGGCCGTCCCACAATCCCCGCTCCGCGACCATGTCCCACGTCCCTGTCCCGCTCGGAGCCTTTCTCTGCTTCCTGCCCCCACGAGACACTCCGAGTGTGCCTCGTACTTCCCTGCTCCGGCCCTGGAATCCACCACGTCTCCAAGGAGCTGGTCCCGTTTGTCGACACCAAGCTCCGGGCGCTGGGCATCCCCTCGCCGCCGGGGTGTCTGAGCGTGGAGCCCTTCCCAGTGGGCGAGCCGCCCCCCCACCTGTGTCTGCGTCCACCTGCCCGAAGCACAGGGTGACCCAGTGCCCCAGGTCAGCACCCCAAAATCTGTCCCTCCACTGCACCTGTTGCCCCGTTGTCCTTGGAGGAGAACCTGGCACACCCCTTCCATGACAAGCCTGCTTCGTGGCACAACCCCAGGACCCGCGGCTCTGCTCAGGAGCGAGACAGGACGTGCAGGGGTGCGGCCCCTCCGGAGGCCCGGCTCCTTAAGCGGCGCCTCGCCTTTGTGCGCAGCTCTCTTGGCCTGCACCCCCTTTCCATTAGGGGGACTGTTTTCCCCCTAAACAGGGGTTCCCGCACCATCCGGGGGTCTTGTCCGTGTTCGTCTTCCTTAAAGCTTTTCAGTTGGGGTAGAACGCGCACAACACGAGGTCCCCACGGCGACCGTCTGCGCACAGCTCCGCGGCGGGAAGCACACACCCCACCCTCCAGCTCCAGAACTTTCCATCCCCCCACACGGAGACTGTCTCCACGAAGCACGGAGCCCCCAGCCCTGGCCCAGACCCGGCTCCCACCCCCTCCTGTCCGTGCGGACGGGAGTCCTCCGGGGCCCTCCCGGGAGTGGGGACCTGCGGGACGGGTCCTTCTGGGTCTGGCCGCTCTCGCTGAGCCCCGTGTCCTCGGGTCCCTCCGCGTGGCGGCAGGGGTCAGGGTCCCTCCCTTCCTGAGGCTGGGCCGTGTTCCCGCGTGGGGACGGACCGTGCTGCGTGTGTCCTTCACACACTGAGGACATAGGGCGCTTCCCCTTCTGGCCACTGTGACCCACCTCTGTGAACACAGGTGTGCAGCGTGTGTGGACACGTGTGCGGCAGGCGTGAAACTGCTGGATCCCGTGGTAGCTTGTGTCCAGCCCGCAGAGGGCCCACCGGACCGTCTCCACGGCGACCGTGTGACCCGCACTCCCACCGGCTGTGCGGGCGCACGTCCCCGCGTCGGCGCCCCATCTCGCCGTGCCTCACCCCTGCCGTCTCTGTGGGCCGAGGTGGCGTCCCCCGGGGGGACAGATGGGTGCTTGGAGAAGGGAGGCCGGCGCGGTGACAAGGGGCTGGAGGCGCGAAGGCGTCTGAGCCCGGGGACGGGAGACGGGCTGACCCTCCTCAGACCCGGTGGCCTCTCTAGGGCGCGGGCTTGTGGCCGTGCCTGAAGGCAAGGGCGCGTGAGGTCCGGGGCCACAGGCGTCCGGCACGCGGCGTGGACACACGAGGTGCCGTCTGGGCCTCTCGCTGCGGCGTCCGACCGTCTCCCGGCCGGGACTCAGGTGCTTGTGTCCAGCCGGGACATGGGAGCGGGAAGGCGCTTGGTCACAGGGCGCGGGAGCGCAGTGAGGGCCGGGGCCGCCGCCGTCGGGGACGCGTCCGAGGCCAGCAGCTGCGGAAGCCAAGCCTGCCGGCTGTGGGACCACAGACGTGTTTCCTGTCCCCATCCTGGGAGCCAGACATCCGAGGTCACAGTGTGACGAGGAGGGCCCTCCTGCCTCTCCTAGCTCCGGGGCTCTCCAGGTGTCCCCAGGCTCGTGGCCAGGCCCCTCGCATGTCTGCCTCTCACCACGGGGCTTCTCCCAGAGTCTGTGTCCCAAAGTCCCCCTCACGAGGACACGGCTGTGGGACTAGGGCGACCCTGCCCCCCTGTGACCTCATGCGAAACCAGTCACATCCACGAAGACCATTTCCCAGTGAGGTCCCATTCCAGCTTCTGGGGGGACGTGACTTTTGAGGGAGGCTGTTCTCCCCCTTAGACTCGGTTTCGCATCCGGTCCTCCGTCTTGCGTCCAGTCTCTGGATGGGCTCAAGCCCCGAGCCCCGTGGTGGTCCCGACGAGGGCCTGGGAGGTGTGGCCCACGGTGGAGGGGAAGGTAGGAGCTGGGGAAGGAGGTCCTTCTCCCCGTAAAGAGCCGGGGGCTGCCCAGCCGGGGATTCATTGGGGGAGTCTGTGGCAGGCAGAGGCTGGGAGGAGGATGTGGGGGCCACTCTGAGCCCCACATGCGTCCCAGTGGGGACCCCAGGACTGGATGTGGTGTGGGGGTCTTGTGGGCCCGGGGCAGGTGCTCTCCGGCTGATGGGCAGCGGGGTGAGCCCTGGAGGCTGGGAGTGGACAGCACAGATCGGCGGCCCCGTGGACTGCTCCGGCTGGGGGTCACAGCTTGGAGGACGGCGGGGGTGCCTCGCTGCTTGTCCTCAGCCAGTGGGCCTTCCGGTCTTTATGCTGAGAAGTCGCAGGCAGGTGGGTCCCCGTGGTCACGTCACACTGGATGAGCCCTTCGGCCTCACAGCTCCCGCCTCCCAACACCGCCCCGTGCTCCTGCCGTTCCCTGCGTCCCGCGCCCTTCCCTGCAGCCTCAGCTGCACTCCCGTGCCCCTGCCAGCCTTCCTGGACCCTCGCTCCCAGCACAGCCTACATGCGTCCAGCCCCACAGTCAGGCTGTCCGTGCACCAAACGTGTATGTGCCTCCCTCCCAGACGGCCGGGACCCTAGTGCCCACAGCCCGAGTGAGGGCGTGTGGGGGGTGACAGAGGGACCCTGACAGCCGAGCAGGGGTGTATATGGGGGGGATGGGGAGACTCTGATAGCCTGAGCGGGGGTGTGTGTGGGGGGCAGGGAGACACTGACAGCCCGAGTGGGGGCGGGGGACGGGCGCGCAGGGGGACAGAGCCTCCGGGCACGGGCTGCATAGCCTGCCTCCTCCGCCTCTCTGTTCGGGAAGCGTCTGCTCCCGCAGCAGCTCCTGTGGGGACAGCTGGGCCCCCGACAGCCCAGACTCGGGTGGCGGGCAGAGGCAGGGCGGCGTGGAGCGTAACCGGTGTCTTCTGTGCCGCCAGGTTCGTGCTGGCCGTGGGCAGCGCCGTCTTCGACGCCATGTTCAACGGCGGCATGGCCACCACGTCCACCGAGATCGAGCTGCCCGACGTGGAGCCCGCCGCCTTCCTGGCGCTGCTCAAGTAAGACCCCCGGACCCTTCCCGGCGGGGCGGGCGGGGCGGGCGGGGCGGCGCCGAGGCCCCCCATGACCGCGCCCCAGAGCCCCCTTCCCTGCGTGGAGGGGCCTGGTCTGGGCGTGTCACACGCCGCGGGGCCTCCTGCGTCTGGGTCCCTCCCTGCGCGACCTGGGCTCCAGGGCCGGCCCCGGGGCTGCGTCCGTGTCCCCGTTGTCACGCCCGGCAGTCAGCAGGGTTTGTGGAAAAGCAAGATAATGGGAGAACCTTCCATCCGCCTTTCGTTTGCTCTGTGAGCCTGGAAATCCCTCTCCAGCGCGTCCGCCTCGGAGCACTGAGCGTCGGGTGCGGGGCTGCCCGCCCCCAGCAGGGGTGAAGCAGGGCTGTGGGCTGCCCGGGCTCTTCTCCCTCTGCTGAACACGGGTCTCGCTTCCAGAAATGCAGGCGTAGACCATGGTGCGGAACTTTCCAGACTTCCCAGCAGTTAGAGCGCCTTTTTTTTTAAAATTTTACTTATTTATTCGACAGAGATGACAAGTAGGAGGGGGAGGGGGGAAGCAGGCTCCCCGCGCGGGGCTCCATCCCAGGACCCTGAGACCATGACCTGCGCTTGCTGAGCCCCCCAGGTGCCCCTAGGGCGCCTTTTTAAATGCAGCTCGTTTTCTCTCTGCGAGTGTTAAGATAGCACAGAGTCTCACAGGGAAACACGGGGGCGGGGAAGGAGGGAAGGAAGAGGAAAATGGAAGTTCCAGCAAGTGTGAAGGACAGAGCAAGCGGCCCCCGTCTGCTACGTCCGAGCTCCAGCCCGCAGCCCCTCTGCCCCTCGGGGCCACCCCTGCTCTCTCCCGCTGCCCGCCGCTCACGGACGCCCGGTCCCTGGATGCCCCTTAATCCCTGACTGACGCGGTTGGTCCTTCGCCGGTCCCGGCGACTTCCCCACTGGCCAGCAGCACTGTGGGCAGCGATCTCGTGGATTTGTCGCCGTGTAACTTCTCCGATTGCTCAGCCGGGGCCGGCGGGCTCTGTCTCTCCGTCTCCACCACTCCCCCCGCCGCTGGGAGTGTAGAAGCAGCCGTGGGGGGGTGCCGTGTGCCAATAAAACTTTATTTACAAAAACAGGTGACAAAACCATGATGAGCTCTCACCCCGTACCTGGGTAACTATTATGAAAAACACAAAAAAACTCGAGAGCTGACAAGAATTAGTGGGGGGTGGGGGGTGGGACCCCCCGTGCAGGCCCAGTGGGAATGTGAGACCTGGCTGGGTCCCCAGGAGAGGCGCCAGAGGCCCCTCAGGAGGTTTCCCCCTGGAGCCACCATGTGACCCAGCAGCTGAGCTGCGGGATGTCTGTGCGGGAACGAGAGCAGGGACTCAGATGTGACCTGCGCACCCGCGTTCACAGCGTGAGTGTCCGCCCGTGGGTGCAGGGGAAACCCCACGTGTCTGTCCGCACGCTGGAATGTTAACGCGGAGGGACCCCGAGGACACGGGGCTCCGTGAGAGCGGCCAGACCCACAAGGACCCGTCCTGCAGGACCCCACCCAGGAGGGCCCCAGAGGAGTCCCGTCCGCACAGACAGGAGAGGGTGGGAGCCGGGGCTGGGGCAGGGGGTGGGGAGTCCGTGCTTCACGGGGACGGAGTCTCCGTGGGGGGGATGGAAGGTTCTGGACACGGAGGGGGGTGGTTGCAGGACGGGGTGAGTGTGCTTCCCGCTGCTGAAGCGTACACCTCAAAATCTTACAGCGGTGTAATTTATGCTGTGCATCAGTTTAAAGTTTTATCTAAGTAATTTCTTTTTTTTAAAGATTTTATTTATTTATTAGCGAGCAAGAAAGAGCGTGAGTGGGGAGAGGGAAGCAGGCTCCCACCAAGCAGGGAGCCCCATGCAGGGCTGGATCCCGGGACGCTGGGATCGTGACATGGGCCGAAGCAGCGGCTTAACTGACTGAGCCCCCCAGGTGTCCCTAGTTAAGTAATTTCTGCTTTTTTAAAAAAGATTTGATCCATTTATTTGACGGAGAGAGACCGCGAGAGAGGGACCACCAGCAGAGGGAGCGGGAGTGGGAGAGGCAGGCCTCGCGGAGCAGGGAGCCCCACGCGGGCCTCCATCCCAGGACCCTGGGACGGTGACCTGAGCGGAGGGCAGCTGCTTGGCGTCTGAGCCCCCGACACCCCCTGGTTAAGTCCCTTCCAGCTCTGACGTGACGACCCTGAGGTCAGGAGTTGCACGCGCTCTTCTGACTGAGCCCGCCTGGCCCCCCCTTGCTGGGAGAAGGTCCCCGTAATTAGGAAAAAAACCACAGAGATGTCGGAGAGAAAACGGGAACAGGCAGTGGGTTCCAGTGTGCGGGACCCTGGCCTAGACGGCGGGCGGCCGGGGCGGTGCTCGGGCTGGTGGTCCCACTGCTGCCGCGAGCTGCCCCCCGCAGAGGGTCGCTGGGACCGCACTGGGGTGGGGGGGGCCGCGCGGCCACCTGGGGCCACTGCTGGCCGGCGGGTCCAGGCGCCTTCAACCCCCCACTGCTGGCCTGCCCTCCTCGGTCCGGGGCTGACCCTATGGGACCACAGCTCGTGCATGGGGCTCTTCGGCTTCTGGCACATTCTTGGGGGACGGGGAGGGGGGCCGCGCTCGGGCGCAGCCCCCCACGCCTGGCTCTTGGGGCTGCGTCCCTGTGCATCGCGCGGGCTTCGGCCAGTTCCGACCTCTCCGTGCCTCGGCCTGCACCGCAGGCCGCACGTCCACGTTCAGAGTGCGGAGGTGGTCGCAAGGCCCGGGGCCCAAAGCTCTGGCTGCCCCAGGGCAGACCCCACTGCAGGGACCTCGGGCAGAGTCGGGGGGCTTCCGTGCTGGTGCCCTGGCACGGGGCCGCCCCCCGGGCCGGAGGGGCCGGACTGTGGGTACGGGATCCCCTGGCTGGTCCAGGCGGGTAAGGGTCTTGGGCAGGTCGTGTGTGCAGGTCACAGGGTGACGACACCCGCTTGTTCTGGAAGGCTTCTGGGGCTGAAGCGTTGCTGCCCGCCCGTCTGACGGTCCTGGTGTCCTGTCTTAGGTTCCTGTACTCGGATGAGGTTCAGATCGGACCCGAGACGGTCATGACCACGCTGTACACGGCCAAGAAGTACGCGGTGCCCGCGCTCGAGGCCCACTGCGTGGAGTTCCTCAAGAAGAACCTGCGGGCGGACAACGCGTTCATGCTGCTGACGCAGGTGCGTGCGGGGCGGGGCTCCGGCGTGCGGGGCGCTGCGGGGGAGGGTGTCTCCAGCGTGCGGGGCGCGGGAGGGCGGGATGGGGGCGGGGCCGGGGAGGGTGATGGGACCCGGCGGCGCAGAGGAAGGCTCACGCGGCCGCGAGAAGCGGGAGAGGCTGCGGGTGTGCAGGGGAGAGGGCGGCCGGGAGAGGGCGCGGGTGCACGGGGGCTGGGGGCGCGAGGCCGGATCAGAAGGCCGGTGTGCGGTGCCGTCGGGCGAAGGCCTGGGCGGGGGACCAGGTGAGGACGCGGGTGTGGGGTAGGGCGCGGCGCGGAGAGGGCGGCGGGAAGGTAAGGACGCGGGGGCGCAGGGGTTAGGCGAGGACACCGTGCGGGCGGGTTGGGGCGCGGATGCAGAGGGAGGCGGGTGAGAAGCTGGTGCGCGGGGGCGGGGCCGGGACCCGGAGACGGCGCGCGGGTGCGCTGCTGGGGGGCAGGGGGGCCGCTGGGAGGGTGCGAGGACATGGGTGGGCGGGACGCTGGGACCAGGCGACACTAAGGCGCATGGGGCTGGGGGCGGCGAAGGCGCGGTGGGGGGAGTAGGTGAGGAGGGAGGTGCGCGGGGGGGGCGGGACGCGGTGGGCGGGGGGTGCGGGGAGGGTGTGTGGGACGCGGGAGGGCTGGGGGGGAAGGCAGGCGTGTGAGGGTTAGGGGAGGTCGCGGCTGGGGGTGGACCTGAGTGTCGGATGTCCCTTAAATTTTGTGGCTGAAGGAGAACTTTCCTAGGCTCATCCTGGCCTGGACGTTTCAGACCAGGTGCCTGGCACGTGTTTGGCCAGAGATGTCCCAGCTGCCTTTTGATGCCCTTTTCCAAGGGTCAAGTGTGGGGAGAGGGGCTGTTACCATCATGAGAGTTTCTTGGAGCAGGTCCCTTTCAGGGTCTGGGGTCCCAGGCGTGGGGGTGTGGCTGGCGTGGCCACAGGGACTGGAGGCAGGGAAGGGCGTGGCCACAGGCGGGTAGGGGACAGGGACGCCCCCTCCCTGGCTGGCCCCAGGCTGGGAGAGCGCGTACCTGGTGCAGGGCTTGTGCTGGGCAGAAGCCACAACGTTTTTGGCTCCGGTTCCCGCGCCCTGCGAGCAGGTTCCTGTCGGAGCAGTCTTGGCTGGTCCGAAGGACAAGGCTTCCCTGTCCGCTGGCCGTGTGTGGCCCTGTCCCCGGGCCTTCCTGCCTTCCCTGGGGCCTGGCCCGCCCGCGGACCCCATGTCTGCTTTGGAGACGCAGGCCTCGTAGAGCCCGAGTGTCTGCGGCCCCCGTGGCCGCGAGACGTGGAACTCGGGCCCGGGGGGCGTCCAGGGTTCCCGTGTCGCCGAGCGCTGATGCCCGCCCTCTCGCCAGGCGCGACTCTTCGACGAGCCACAGCTGGCCAGCCTGTGCCTGGAGAACATCGACAAGCACACGGCGGACGCCATCACCGCCGAGGGCTTCACAGACATCGACCTGGGTGAGGCCTGGTCACCGGGGCCTGTGGCCGCAGCGGCCGGGGAGGGCGGTGCGGCGACCCCTGCTGAGCTCGTGCCCCCCCCCCCCCAGACACGCTGGTGGCCGTGCTGGAGCGGGACACCCTGGGCATCCGGGAGGTGCGCCTGTTCAGCGCCGTGGTCCGCTGGTCTGAGGCCGAGTGCCAGCGGCAGCAGCTGCCCGTGACGCCCGAGAACAAGCGCGAGGTGCTGGGCAAGGCCCTGGCGCTCATCCGCTTCCCGCTCATGACCATCGAGGAGTTCGCCGCAGGTAACGGGCAGGGGGCGGGGGCCGCTCGGCAGGAGCACGACCCCCCGGGTCCCCAGGTGGGACCCTGAGCCAGCTGCGGGAGCCGGGGTGGGGGGTGCTTCTCCACTGAGGACACCCTGGCCGGGTTCACGTGGACAGCATGGCCCACGTGCCAATGTGTAAAGACCAACACCCCCTGGACGGCACCCGCCGGGCATCTGGGCTCCCTCCCCCACGTCCCGCGTGTCCGTGCGCGGGTCTGTGTGCGGGCTGGGCCGCCGCGGTCCACGTCCTGGACAAGCCTGCACCGGGCGGGAGGAGGCTGGGCTCGCGCCGTGGAGGCAGCCCCACTGTGTGGACGTGTGGGACACGGAGCTGCCGGCCTCTCCTCCGGGGCTGGCGGGTCCCGGGCGAGGCTTCCGGTCCCGGCCGCGCAGCTAGTGCCGATGGTGCCCCGGTGTCCGTGTGCCCCGCTCCGTGCTGGGCTCGCCAGGTGGAGCAGCTGCGGTCAACGGTTAGCGCGCGTGTACATGCGCGAGCCAGGACCGCCGTCTCCTGCCGAGTAGTGGTCCTGAACGTGGGGGTCAGGGCTGGCTGTGACATCCGAGCCCAATCACCCATCATCAAAGGCGTAGTGAGTGCCTCTCGCGTGCCAGGCACCGGCAGTACGCGGTGACCTCGGGGGCCTGGGCGCTCTGGATGGCGCCAGGCTGTTGTCGGGTGGGGGCGGTCAGGGGGCCAGGCCTTGTCCCATCCCTGCACCCGCGGCAGCCTTGTGGGGGCCCCTCCTGCTGCAGCTTGGCTCACACCCCCAAAATTGCTCTCCTGGAGGTCCCCCTGCCCACCGGGCCGCTGGAACCCCTGGGTGACAATCCCAGCTAGTGCTGCCCACTCCCCTGGGTGTGGGGTCTCGCTGCTTCCCGTACCCCTACCTCTTGTGAGGCCCCCCCCAGGCCGCCCTGCTCTGCCTGATGCCTGTGGTCCCTGGGAATGATCTGTGTCTGTGCCCTGGGGTCGGGTCCGGTCTTCTGGCCCTTTGTCGCTCAGCGCGTTTTAGAGAAAGACCGCCCCTGCTTCTGTGTCCCACCGGAAAACAGGAGACTAGAGACAAGTCGGGAAATCCCACGCCTGGAGACTCGGTGGCCAAGCCCACCGCGGCCGCAGCTTGATGTCCCTTTTCCTCCTGCATTTCCTACGCAGAGATTAAAAAGAACCGTATCAACTCTGTTCATGCTGTATCTTCCTTACGCCCCCAGAGCTGTCCCTGCGGGTCCCAGGGCCACGCACAGACCTGTCACCAGCCCAAGGAGACTAGCACCGAGGCCCGTGGATGGGACTGGGCCGGCTCGCCGCCCCCACCCCCTGTCTCTAGGTTGCCCAGCCCGGACCCCTGCCGGCTGGGGCAGACAGCGGCCCCTCGTGAGCCTGGGCAGGGCGGCCGCGGCTCCCCCAACCAGGGCTGCCCCCCAGGGCGGCTGCTTGCCCAGCGACCGGGGGGCGGGAGGGTCTTGTGGCCCCGGGAGCCAGCGGATCGGACGCCCCCGCAGATGCCAGGGCTGCCCGGACCCCTCACCTCTGAGGGCCCCCGCCGCGGCCCGACCTCCGCCCCCTGTGCCCGCAGGCCCCGCGCAGTCCGGCATCCTCGTGGACCGCGAGGTGGTCAGCCTCTTCCTGCACTTCACCGTCAACCCCAAGCCGCGCGTGGACTTCATCGACCGGCCGCGCTGCTGCCTCCGCGGGAAGGAGTGCAGCATCAGCCGCTTCCAGCAGGTGGAGAGCCGCTGGGGCTACAGCGGGACGAGCGACCGCATCAGGTGGGCCGGCGCGGGCCGGGGGCGGGGCCGGCGCGGGCCGGGGGCGGGGCCGGCGCGGGCCGGGGGCGGGGCCGGCGGGGGACGCGGCCGCAGCTTGGCACCTGCTCTGTTCACCGCCCAGGTTCTCGGTCAACAAGCGCATCTTCGTGGTTGGCTTTGGGCTCTACGGCTCCATCCACGGGCCCACGGATTACCAAGTGAACATCCAGGTGCCCACCCCGTGGCCCGCCCCCTCCCCCATCAGCCAACTCGTGGGGGCACGGGCCGACTCTGGGCCTCCGTGGGGTCTTGGGGGGTGCACAGGGGGCCTTGGTGAGCAGCGCCCCGCTCCCCCCGCCCCCCCAGATCATCCACACGGACAGCAACACTGTCCTGGGCCAGAACGACACGGGCTTCAGCTGTGACGGCTCCGCCAGCACCTTCCGAGTCATGTTCAAGGAGCCGGTGGAGGTGCTGCCCAACGTCAACTACACGGCCTGTGCCACGCTCAAGGTGTGCCCCTCCCAGACCCCAGACCCAGCCAGCGTCCCGACCCCCCCCCCCCCGTTGTGGGGCTCTAGGGTCATCGTGGTCATCGCCCCGGGCGGGGGGCTGCCACCCCGAGGCCTCCAGTAGGACCCACTCCCCTGGGAGGGGCCCTGCTGGGGCTCCAGGGTGCCTGACTGCCGGAACCCCATCCACCCCCAGGGCCCGGACTCCCACTACGGCACCAAGGGCCTGCGCAAGGTGACCCACGAGTCCCCCACCACAGGGGCCAAGACGTGCTTCACCTTCTGCTACGCGGCCGGGAACAACAACGGCACGTCCGTGGAGGACGGCCAGATCCCCGAGGTCATCTTCTACACCTAGGCCCCCAGGCCCCCGAAGCCACCTGAGGCCAGCAGGCCACCCCCTGTCCCAGGTCGTGCCCCCCGCGGCCCCCATGCTGTGGGCGCGCTCCCTGCCACGTTTCTGGGCGTCAGGAGAGGGTCACTCCCTGAGGGGAGCCTGGCTGCCTGCTCCGAGGAGCCGGGCAGGAGCTGGGAGGCCCTCCTGAGGGTGTCGGGAGGCAGGGCCGGCCTGGACCCGCCCTGAGCGGAGGGGCCGCCGGGTCCTGGGGCGTGGGAGCCCTGCACGCTGTCCCTGCAGCTCGGGGCTGCCTGACCAATGTCCTTCCCATGGGCTTTGGCCAGGGCCCCGTCTCATGTTCTGTCCCACCCCCCCACCCCCGGCACACGGCAATGCATTCTGGGTTCCCATGCCTCGCGTGGGAGGCGT
The DNA here is from genome assembly GCF_020171115.1 of Neogale vison. Taxonomy (NCBI): domain Eukaryota; kingdom Metazoa; phylum Chordata; class Mammalia; order Carnivora; family Mustelidae; genus Neogale; species Neogale vison. The sequence continues at coordinate 223,326,863 of NC_058096.1, forward strand.
TCAGCAGGGGCGCCCCTAGTGCATCGGCTTGGGGTCTTGTGTTCTAGTCTGGTCACGGGATGCTCAGGCCACCCCGACCCCGGGCCCTAGCACACTGGCCTTGGTCCCCCCTTGAGGTCCTTCGGGCTGGCACTCTGCCAGGCCCACCGCAGCCGTCCTGCCCCTGCAGCCACGGGCGCAGACCACAGGCCCCGTCTGCCCGGGTGATGCCGTGGGTCCGCCGTGGCGGCCAGGTCCCAGGCTGGCCCACCCCCCACCCTGTACATACCGCAGCCCTGCCCCTCCTGCAGCCACCTCCGAGCAAGCACCCTGCCCAGAGGTGCAGGAGGGCGGAGCCCCGCCCCCAAACCCTGCTGCACCCCCACCACGTGTTCCCGCCCCGTGATTCCTTCTGGAAACTGTCCTCCCCAAAGCCATGGAAGGTGTGCCCTCCTCACACCGTACCCCCACATGATTTTTTTAAATAAAGGAAAGAAACGTAATGGCCCTGACCTGTGGGCTTCTTCCTGCCGGAGGCGGCCTGGGAGCCCGGCTGCTCTGAGAGCTGGCCCTTCTCTGCAGCCGCGTCCCCACCTTAGGACTGGGTGGCCCGGGGAAGGTTCTGCCCGTGTCTGGAATCACGGTCTCCGGACGCAGATGTCCCTGCCCTCCCCATGCCCTCTGTCTTCTGCACGAACCTCTGGTCTGCCCATCGGGGGACCCCAGGGGGCTCTGCCGGAGCGCACCCTGACCACGCCTTGTCGTCTCTGCCCTCTGGGCCCTGGGGCGGGGCTGGCCCACAGTAGGTCCCTAGGCCATGCCATACAGCGCAGGTAACCTGACCTGGGTCCCTTGCTTGGCTTTGCCCCATGGGTCAGATGATCCCCAAGAACAGGCAGAAAGAGAAGGGCCCGATAGCTAAGAATTTTCCAGAATGAATACATACATTAATCCCTGCATTTAAAAATCTCAGAAACTCTTAAAAACCACACATACTCAAAAGTGCTAGAAACCAAAGGAAAAAACAGCAGGAGAGGGGCACCTCGGCTCAGCCGTTTCAGCATCTGACTCTTGGTTTTGGCTCAGGTCATCGTCTTGGGGTTCTGCGATCGAGTTCTGCGGCTCTGCTCAGTGCGGCGTCCGCCTGACACGGTCTCCCTGCCCCGGCCCGCCCCTAACTCGGCAGCTCTCACTCTCTAACATAAACAAATCTTAAAAAAATGCACACAGAAGAGCTACCAAACTAGAGAACGCGCCCTTCAAAATTGAAAGACAAATGAACTCAAACAGCAAAACGGGACCAAAACTACGTCAATTCTGTTAAACACACACAGATCTCTACGTTCCAGTTAAAAGCTGGGTCGGAAACCGAAACGAAACCAGTTCCTGATTCCAAGCGTCTCACTTAAATTACAAAGAAACAGAAACTGTCAGTTTCACTATGCAGACCCCGACCTTACCAGAAAGACGGCAAAGACCTGAGGGCAGCAAGTGGCCCTGGAAGCGAAGGCCATCGCAGCGGCAGGGAGGGGAGGCCGCAGGAGCGCGCACGGGAGCGCGTGCGGGATCAATGCGGAGACGGAGACGCAGTCCGCAGAGCGGGACGGGAGGCTCTAACCCGAGCTGAAACGAACAGCAACGCGCCCCATCGCGAGCAGGACTGCACCCGGCCGGCACCGAGGGACGCGGCCCTCCCACGGCGGGGCAGTCGGACTGGAAACCAATCCAGGGGGATCAAAGCATGTTTCCATAGACACAGGCTAAAAAGCCATATGGAAATGAAATATTTTGAACGGAATGATACTCTGATCAGACTAGAGCAAAACCGTAAGATCCCGTCAAAGTGGAATTGGGAAATTTATTATTGTATGCGCAGGTAGAAAAACCAAAGGTCTAAGTTTTCATCTTAATAAACGAGAACGTGAGGGCGCCCGGGTGGCTCAGTGGGTTAAGCCGCTGCCTTCGGCTCAGGTCATGATCTCAGGGTCCTGGGATCGAGTCCCGCATCGGGCTCTCTGCTCAGCAGGGAGCCTGCTTCCCTCTCTCTCTCTCTCTGCCTGCCTCTCTGCCTGCTTGTGATCTCTCTCTGTCAAATAAATAAATAAAATCTTTAAAAAAAAAAAAAAAAAAAAAAGAAACGAGAACGTGAACAGCAAATTTGATCCCCAAAGTGGGAAACAATACGCTGAGACCAAAATTGAAGCAGAAAACATGTGAAATACCAACAAAACCATTAGCTGGTTTCTTGCTGGAATTGTAGCAAAAATCAACAACTTTCTTTTTTTTTTTTAAACACAAAACCCCAAGAGCGCTGTCCAGACCGAGGAGACGGCACTGCACGCCCCACGGACCGCGAGGACACAGCAGGAGGGGTGTTCTGGTTCGCGAACGGACCGTCTCACGCCCGCATCCCGTGCGGCCTCACGGGCGCCACGGGAACGAAGCGTCCTGAGCGGGAGACGGAAGAAGGTGTGTGCGGCGCACGGGATCAGCCTCGCCTCCGTTCAAAGGGAAAGTTCTGCCATTTGCAGCAACGCGCGGCCTCACTCACGCTGAGGCTGTGCGCGGCCTTACGTGTGGCGTCCGAACTACAGCCGCTCCCGCGGGCTCCGAGAACACCCTGCTGGCCAGGCTGGGCGAACGGGGCAGATGCTGGTCGGCGTGCGTCCGGGGGATACGCACGTTCTCGGGGCGCACTGCGCAGCCCGGGGACGACCACGCAGGCGGCAGAGCTACTGCAAGGGGCCCCGTGTCCTCGCCATGCGCACACCATCACCTCTTGTCACCCTGGCCCGGGGTGGGGGGCTGCGCATCTACGTCCTCTTGTCTGCACGCCATCGGGCCACAGCGCACAGCCCCGAGTTCAAGTTGAAAGAAAACCGATCAAAGGCACACGGGCCCCCTGGCGAGCGGCAGAGGCTGCGCGCGCACACGGAACACACACACATAAACGTGTACGCACAATTACGTAACGGAAACATACCAGGGACCAGGACACAAGGACTCTGCTCAGAAGCACACAGCACATACCGCACCGAGCGGGGTGGGCGGGAACGGGCCCCACTGTGCAGCCAGCAGCGCCTGCGCGGCTCCATCCCTGCAGCGACCCGCCGGCTCCATCCCCGGGGCCACAGGCTCTGACCCGACAGCCCAGGGCGCCGGCGGCGTCCACTCTGGGGCTGGGCGTCCGGCTGCGCTGCCTGCCTTCTCTCTCCGGGGTCCGCGCCCCCCACGGTCACCGCCCCCCATCCTCCCCGCGGGCCTGCACACGGCATCTGCGAGCCCCGCACGAAGCTCGGCCTGGCGGCCCGCGGACCCTGCGCTCACGCCTTTGAGTCGCCTCCGGCCGGCAGGTCACCCAGACCAGCGGCGCCGCTGAAACCGTCGCCTCGCCAGGAGATGCCTGGTCAGTGGCTGTTCTCTGCGTCCCCCAGGCGCCCGTTCAGTGTGGGGTTGGCGATGTCCCTCCACCTGGAATGTTCTCCCAGCAGAGGCTCTCCAGGCCGCTCCCACGTGCTTCTTCAAAGGCTCTGCCGGCGTGGCGCTCCCCGGCGGCCCCGGCCTTCCTCCCGGCGCACCTCACGCTCCCTCTGTCCCGCTTCCAGGCCCTTTCGCGGACGCCCGGCCCTGCGGACTCTTCCTCGTTCCTCACGTCTTCTTCCCCCTCCATTTCCTTCTGAATTCAAGCTCTTTCCGCTCCTAGTTCTGTCCATTTCCGTCTTTAGTTTTTGAATTTCTGATCCAAGATGACTTTCGCAGAAGTCTTCGAGTGCGGGCCGAGGGTCTCGTGTCTTCACTCGCGTCCAAGTCACCTGTCCAGGTGGACAGGGTCACGTCCTGGTTTTGCGAAGATTCACTCCCTTTGCTTTCGGCCACATCCCTCCAGCAGGGGGAGACCCCCCCCAACATGAGCTCACCGACCCTCACCACATCCAAAGATTCCGTCCCCAACACCGTCCCAGGCCACGGCGGTGTCAACCTGGTGAGCGCTGGGTGAACACGGGCAGCCCGGCAGCCACCGAGACCGTGTCCCTCTGTGCTGCATTCAAGGCCCCACAGGAGGCTGTCCCGGGCCCCCATTTGTCAGGCGCGCGGGGACCCCGTGCGGCTGCCCCAGCCCCGCCACCTCTCCTGCAAGCAGCCGCCTTGCCGGGGTCTCTGACATGTCGGTGTGAAGCCAGGCCCACGGAGACCCGGCCCGTACCCGTCCTCCACGCTCATCCTGACGAGGGCAACAGCGGCGTCCCCAGCCCCCAAATGCAGCCTCGCCCAGCTCCGGCCCGGCCCGGAGCTCTGACGCCGACTCGGGAGCAGGGTCGCGCCCCGGGCCTGCCCCTCCTAGGGACGGGCGCACCTGTGCTGCCTCCGCCCAGCCTCTCGGAAACACTGCACACCACGCTCAGGACTTCTTTCATTTTCCTTTATTTTTTTTAAAAAAGCCCCTAAACTCTATGGCTTCCAGGAAGCGTCAGAGAAACCGAAGTGCCGTTTCTGTACACGGTGTAAAGCAAGGCCTAGACGCCCACCCGCTGCCAGGCCGGCCCGCCGCTCCAGCCCGAGGGCCGCTCCAGCCCGAGGGGGGCCTAGGGGGACGACTCCCGCCAGGGCTGCCCAGCCCGGACGTCCCGCGGGGCTGGGACCGGGCTTTAAGGCGCTTGTCTCCTGCCGCTCCACCGGGGCGTGGAGCCCGGCCGCGAGGAACCCGCACAAGCCCGGGCACAGACCTCAGCCCGAGCGCGAGCAGGTGCCGCCCCTGGGGCTCTGGGCCCTGGACTCGGCTCCACGAGCAGCAGCAGCAGGAGACCCCGCGGGGCTGGGCCCGCCCGCCCAGGCTGGGCTGCAGCAAGTGGTCGGGGCCTCCCCCACCCCGCCTTCCCCGGTGGCCCGGGGAAGCCCAGGGTGGGCTCGCCCCGCAGCGACGCCCACGGTGCCCCCTCGAGAAAACGGCCTTTGGATCGAGGGAGACAAGCTGGACTTTATGCGACTACCAGGGCGGGCGGCGCGGGCGGCCACTACTCACTGCGGCGGGCGGCGGCCCCCGCGGCTTCTCCTTGTCCCACTGCCACTGCTCTTGGAGGGAAGGACTAGACACGGGTGTAGGAGCTCTCGGCCAAAGTCTCGTGTGAAGGAAGTGAGCCCGCGAGGGGCAGGCGGGCAGCTGGCCAGCCCTGCAGTCTGCGTCCTGGCTGTGGCCGCGCGGCGGGGCTGGACTGCCCTGGGGGGCTCTGGCAGGAGGGGTCGGGGCGCCTCGGCCCCAGGGTCACTTGTGACGCTGCACGGCTTTTCTCTTCCTCCTCTTGAAGAAGCAGCAGCACCTGCACCGGGAGGGCAAGGGGACACGGACATGGGGCACCGGGTGGGAAGGGGGCCCGAGGTGCCCCCGTGCCCGGCTGCTGCCCGGGGCCTTACTTGGTGTCGTCGGCCACCTCCACCTCCGCGGGCGCTGTGATGGGGGCGTTGGAGTGCCCGGCCGTGGGGTCGTCCGCGTTCAGCTCCCCGTTGGTGGAGTTCAACGCCTGGGTGGGGGCGCAGCAGGCGGGTCAGGTGGGCCCTGCCCCACCCCCCCAGGTCGGGGTCGTCGGCCCCGCCCCTCACCTGGTTTTTGCTGTGTGGCTGGGCTTTGTCCCGAGGCTGAGGCTGCGAGGGCAGGTCGGAGTGGACCGTGCCGATGGGCGTGGGCTGCAAGGGGTGCGGGGCGCACTGCTGAGGCCGCCCACCACGCGCCCGGGCCCCGCCCCTTGCCCCCGCCCCGCCGCCCGGGGCCCCGCCCACGGCCGGAACCAGGACTCCAGGGCCGGCGCCCACGTACCAGGGGCTTCCCCGCCCAGTCGTACTCGTAGTCGAACACGAAGCCGCTGCGGTCGAAGAGGTCGGTGAAGAGCTTGCGCAGATAGTCGTAGTCCGGCTTCTCGAAGAAGTCCAGGCGCCGCACGTAGCGCAGGTACGTGGCCATCTCCTCTGTGGGGAGCCGGCGGGGGCGCGGGGTCAGTGGGCGGGGTGCGGTCAGCCGGCCCGGGGCCGCGGGGCGGGGGCGGCCCTCACCTGGGAAGCTCTCGCAGAGCACCTCGATGGGCGTGGCCCGCTTGGTGTCCCCGATCTTCTGGTAGCGCTCCTTGAGCGTGTCGGCCTGCGGGGACAGCGGTCAGCCTAGCCCGCGCCGCCGGCCCCCCGCGCCGCCGGCCCCCGCCCCCGCGCCCACCTTGAGCCCCTGCCAGGGCAGGCTGCCGCGCAGGAAGTACATAAACATGTGGCCCAGCGCCTCCAGGTCGTCGCGGCGGCTCTGCTCTGCGGGGGGAGAGCAGGTCAGCGCGGCCCGCGCGCCCCCCCGCCCGGCCCGCGCGCCGCTCACCCTTGCCCAGGTGCGTGTTGATGCTCATGTAGCGCGCGGTGCCCGTGAGGCTCTTGTGCTCCCGGTACGGGATGTGCTTCTTGGTCTCGGGGTCGATGTACTCCTTGGCCAGGCCGAAGTCGATGATGTGGATGGCGTGCTGCCGCTTGCTGCCCGGCCGGCCCACCAGGAAGTTCTCGGGCTTCACGTCGCGGTAGATGAGGCTCTTGGTGTGCACGTACTCCATGCGCGTGATCTGGGGCGGCGGCGGGGGGCGGTCAGGGCCCCGCGCCGCCCGGCCCCGCGCCCCGCCCCACCCCGCCCCCGCGCCCCCAGCCCGCACCAGCTGGACGGCGATCATGAGCACGGTCTTGAGCGTGAACGTGCGGTCGCACAGGTCGAACAGGTCCTCCAGGCTCGGCCCGAGCAGCTCCAGCACCATGGCGTTGTACTTCCCACACGGACCGAAGTAGTAGACCTGAGGGACGCCCTCTGCAGCGGGCAACACAGACTCATGTGGGGCCCGCGGGGCGCCCTGGGCACCGCCCCGCACTGCGCACCCGGCTCGGCCGTACCTGCGGCGTTGAGCTGCTTGTAGAAGCGGTACTCCAGGTGCAGCTGGGGCGCCCGCGACTTGATGGGCTCCTGGGAAGGGCAGGCGGACAGACGGTCAGGTGACCCCCGCCCCCCACCGTGTGCAACACCGCCACCCAGGAGACCCACTGGGCCAGTCTGAGCTCAGGTGACACCCCCTCTCTTCCTGCCCCCCACCCAGACTCTCGGCCGCTCTGTCCCAGACTCACCAGTTTAATAGCCACGTACTCATTTGTGTAGAGATTCTTCCCTGCAGGAGAGACGAGGGTCAGAGCCGCAGTGCCCCGGCAGGGGGCCCAGCGGACCCAGGGGCCTCCGGGGGCCACCTCCGATTCCCCGGCAGACCCCCTTGAGCTTGGCCACGTCCTGGGAAGGAGAAGAACGCCTACGAGGCCCCCTGCCCCGCCACGGGTGGCCCCATCGGCCCCCCCATCCTCGAGGTCCCGCCGGCAGGTGACCCTCTCCTCCCACCACCAACCAGGCCCGCCCACTCAAGCAGGCCGCTCCCAACTCCTCTCTAGGGACTCCTTCCTGCCAGCACACCAGTTCGCTCCAATTTCTCCCATCTAAAAAGACAAAGAGAGAAAACGACCCATGGTGACCCCAAGGTCCCTCTTTAGCTCCCTCGGCAGCAAAGCAGGAGAGGGCAGCGTTCCCCTCAGCCTGTGTTGTCTGACTGCAGCAGCCCCTCAGGGCTCCCGAGAACACCCCCACCCCTTTCCCCTCTAACAGCTGCTCAGCCTCTACCCAGGACCAGCCCCAGAGCAGTCCACGCCCCCGCCCCCGCCCCCACTGGCTCATCTCCTTCCGTCCCTCCCGCCAGCAGACCCCAGCCCTGTGGAGCACAGCCCCCTGGCAAGAAGCCACACGGAGAGGCCTGTCCAGGTCCCGTCTTGCAGGGGACTCACCGAAGGCACTCCACCCCTGGCCATCGGGCGTGGGGAGCTCCCTCGTGGTGCGGAAAGGAATGAGGCCCCAGGGCCCTCCCCCTTGCTGGAACCGTGGTCCAGTGAGACCCTGCCCACAGCAGCTCTGGCTGCCTTGCCAGCACACCGGGGGCTAGATCTGTGTGCCTCACAGGTTCAAAAGAGCCTGGGGAACGTGGTCTTCCCCGAGCCCATCACTGACCCGCAGGACCTCCAGAAGCCCATACAGAAAGAGCCCACACACCCAACCCCGGAGACCTGCGAACACGTGAGTTCCGGAACCAGCCGCGGCCCAGGTTTCACCTGCCAGAAACCCCAGATGGGGCTCCTGGAGAGCCGGCCTAGGCCAGCAGCTCAGGGCTTCTGTCAAGGGGTCCCGCACCCTGTGGCTCCGAGGTCGGGTGAGCTGCGGCACCACGGAGGGCTTGCCCGGTGCTCGGCCCCGCTCCCCAGCCCCTCCGGGAGCCACTGTGCCGCGGGGAGCCGGGCTGCCCTCTCCCACAGAGCAGCTCCTCCCGGCACGACCCTGGCCTGTGCCCTCAGACCGGCCTCACGGGACCTGGAAGGCCACGGACGTGGCCCCACACGGTATACCTGCTCCTCCGGGAGGCCGTGCGTCTGTCCCACTGTCCCGGAGGAGGACCGCTGCGGGGAGAGGCCCCAGCTTACTCCCCCATCGTGGTGTCACCCGCACCGCGCTGTCTCAGTGAACCAGCTCCCAGGCTGCCGCGGGGGCTCCCCCGGCCCACCAGCCCCTCCCCCAAGTCCCCGCCCCATCCCAGGCGCGCTCCGGGTGGTCTGTGGCACCAGCGGCCTCCGCCATCCTAGGGCCTCGTTCCCAGGGGCGGTTCGAGAGTGCACAGGTCCGCTTCCCTGACACGCTGCGCAGGGCCTCAGGAGAACCCGAGGAGGAGACACCTGACCCCCCAGCCGCCGGCCGTCACGTGCGAGGTGACGTCTCGGGGGGTCCGCAGGTGTCGCTGGGGAACGCGTGACAGCCTGTCCGAGTCACTCTGCGGGCCCCTGGCAGGCTTCGGCACGCGGACAACCGGCAGTGTGTTTCCATTTTTCTTCTCCAGCTGTTGCCCAAGTAGGAAAGCTCGCTTCTGCCGGCGCCTCGAGAGAGCACGTGGCCGCCACGGGCCTGGGCCCCTGCCCGTGCCCGTGCCGTGCGGGGCGCCCAGCCCGCTCTCTCCATCTGTTTTCCCGTCTTCGCCGAGGCGGGCCACAGTCAGGAAGGGGCGGACTGCGAGGCCCCGTGTCCTGGCAGACCCCGTTCACACCGTGGACGACCAAGAGGCTTATCGGACGCTCTCTTGAAGCCCCGCTTCCTTGCTTTTGATGAAAACTAGCTTTTGCCTCTTACGTTCTTTCTTCAACATTTTACGAGGAAGTCTCAACGGAAACGGAAACACCACGTGGGGAAGCCCCACCCCCTCAGGCCCCAGGTGACCTCCGTGAACCTGCTCCTTACCCCACTGAATGGCCGTGCACCTGTCACCGGATCATCGCCTTTATTTGCTTATCTTTAAGATTTTATTTATTTGAGCGAGAGCGAGCACAAGCAGGGGAGCAGCAGAGGCAGGGGGGAAACGGGCTCCCCGCTGAGCAGGACCCTGGGATCATGGCCTGAGCCGGAGGCAGCGGCTTCACCGACAGCCCCTGGGCGCCCGCCTTCCTCACTTCTAGTAAGAGCAGAGCCCTGCGAAGCAGCCGCAGCAGCACCCGCGGAGGCGTTTCCCGGGCCCCCGCGATGAGCTCGGGCAGACGTGGGAGCCCGCCAGCTCCACACGGACGCAGCAGCCCGCCCGCGGCGGCCACCGAGGGGGCTCCACCGTGCCCGGCCCCCTTCCCGGCTCCGGCCGTGTTTCTCCGAGGACGCCGGCGGGCTCCCAGGGCGCTCTCCCACGCCCCGCAGGGCTGGGTGCCACGCCGAGCCGCCCGGCCCGCTGCTTGTGCTGCACACGCGGCGTGCGACTCACGTGGCGCCTTCACTCGCGGCCGGTAAGGCCGAGTACCTTCCGCGCCCCATGGCGACTCGACGGCGGCTCTGCGGAGCCTCTCTCCACGCCTGCAGCCCATTTCTAATGTGGTGTCCCCCCGTCCTCTCAGCAGCGGAACGGGGCTCCGGCTCCAGGCCCCGGGCCAGGGCTCGCACGCCCGGCCGGCGAGCTGGCGGGGCCCCCCTCCTGCCCGTCTAGACTCTCGGCGTCCTCACGCACGTGTGCGACACGGGGCTCTGTCACCCGCTGCTTGACGGCGCCACCTGTCTGAGGCCCGTCCACGCCGCTAACCGGCTTCCTTGTGAAAACACGGGGTCTTTCCAAAGACTTCGAAGACAGAGCGAGCAGGCAAGCGGCCGAGTGGGGAGAAGGGCAGGAGAGTCCCCAGCAGCCGCCCGCGGAGCGCAGAGCCGGACGCGGGCCTCGATGCCACCGCCTGAGACCACGACCCAAGCCGAGACCAAGAGTCGGACGCCCAACCACGGGGCCGGCCAGGCGCCCCTCGCAGCAGGAGTCTTTACCTCTGAGGGGTCGGACCCTTTTCAGTCACTGATCACTGGGTCTTGCGGAAGAAAGCGGCGTCGGACCGCCTGCGTGAGCCCTGGGTCAGCCAACGTCCTTGAAGGCCCGAGTGAGTGGAAGGTGAGCGTGTGCCCACGTGCCCACTTGTGTCTGAAGTGGGGAGTCGCACACAGCTGGAGGCGGTCAGGGCCTTGGGCTCAGAGGGCCTCACCAATGTCAGCGGAGTCACTGGTGCTCCCGAGAGCGGCGAGCAGAAGGAAGATCCCTGGGGGCCACAGGAGGCTGCAGCGGCCACCATCCAGGTGTGGAGGTCCCCTGAGCTCCCCCGACCCCTGGCTAAGAAGCCAGGACGCCCTCGCCATGGGACAGAGGTGACTCCAGCCCGAGTGAGGTCTGCTCTCAGCCAAGTGCCCACCCCTGATGATGTCAAGATGAGCCTCCGTGGCCAAGTGTCACACAGACGCCCCACGCGGCACCCGCCGCTCTAGTGGAGAGGGAAGGCAGTGCCGGGGCTGCGAGACGCGGCGAGCGAGGCGGTGACAAGGAAAGCGGAGCCAGGGCTGCTGGGTGCTCAGCGTTTAACCGTCACGAGGACGCGTGAGGCTCAAAGGACGAGACGGGAGACACGAACACGCAGATGGGAACCTCCGAGGGGGAAACGGGGCGTCCAGAGAAGTGAGAAACGCCGAGCGTGGAAGGAAAGATTCACCCCCAGCGGCTCCAACAACAGGCCAGACGCGGCGGAGGGAAGAAGGGTGAACGTACGGACGAGCAAAACCGAATGGGACGGAAGCAAAGGGAGGCCACGGGCCCTGGGAACACCTGCCGCCTGGGGGCCGCAGAGAGCGTGAGCACCTCGTGCGCACCGTCGGGTCGGGGGATGCAAAAGGCCCGAAGACGAAGGCAGGAAGGAGCCGGACAGAGGACCGAAGCTGCTCCGAGGGACCGGAAAGGAGTCACACAGGTCTGCAAAGCGCACTCAGTCCCGTGGACAGACACAAAGAAATCTGCCCTAAACCACGCAGAATCGAGGTCTGAAACCAAAGGCAAAGAGAAAACCTTCGAGTTGCCCGGAAAAAAGACGCACAATGGACGGGGGGGTAGGAATCATCGGGAAATGCACACGGAGCCCATCCGGCGTCCCCGAGCACGCTCCAAGCAGAGAGGCCGGACGAGCCTGAACTCAGACAGGGCCGTGGGTCTCCCGGGCCCTCGGACGCTGCCCACGGGAGTTTAGAAATGTCGCCGTCCCTGCGGGGGCCCGTCTGGCAGTTTCTCGTCCGCACACACCTTGTCCGCGACCCGGCGCTTTAACAAAACATCTGCGCACGACTCGGGGAGGGCGCACGGAGCGCGTGCACCACAGCGGCAGAAATCTGTGCGCAGCTGCACGTCCCCGAGTGGGAAGACGGACAGGGACGACGGGGCGCGGTCACAAAGACCGAGAACCAGGTAGCCACACACGCAGCAGCAGGGACACGCAAGACCATGCGGGCAGAAGCCTGGCAGTAAACACCAAGCCCTTCAATTTGAAAAAGGCTCGAAGTCCAAAACTGCGGCACCCCACGGCCCCGACGCGCCCTGTCCTTAGTCTGTGCACACCCGGACTGTGGAGGCTGCCGACCCCAACACCCCAAAGATAGGCCTGTGTAGTCCCCAGGCTACAGGCCGGCACTGGGCCCCGTCTGTGCGAGCACGGGTGTGCACACATGCACACGCTAACAGGGCAGCGGGACGGGGGCAGGGTGGCTCCGTCTGGGGTCGGCTGTGGAACGGACCGCAGGCTGTCGGGAGGGCCGGACGCCGCTGCCCTCTGCCGCAAGCTCGTCAGCCTCGGTGGCACACGCACCCACCGTTTGAGCCCAGCACCAGCCCCACCTGCCCCCTCGACCAGCACACAGAGATCGGACCCCAGCCCCGGCAGTCTGCTCGCTCACAAACCCCGAGCCCCGGGCGTCCTAAAGCCACAGACAAGCAGTGAGGCTCCACGGCCCAAGCCCAGGGCTGGTGCCTTGAGCAGCTGTGCTGTGCCTCTGGCTCCAGACGGGACCCCCCACCCCCCGCCTCCCAGGGCCACAGGCTGGGGGCGGGCTCGGGCTCTGCCTGCGGCTCCAGGGCTCAGCGAGAGCTGAGCACACATCTCACCGGCTAATGCCCCTGTCCCCGCCAGCTCGAAACTCCCACGTGGGTCCCCCCTGCACAGCGGGGGGCACACAGCTCCCAAAACACAGGTCGAGGCTAGGGCTCCACCCTGCGGCGAAAGCTCCCCCCGGGGAGCAGAATCTCACAGTTACCTGCATTCCAGTCCCAACCATCCGCAGTGAGCTGGGAGCGGGGCCGCAGCCCCGTCGGGCAGCCCCCCCGTGCCCGGGCGTAACAGGGCTCACCTAGCCGGAGCTCCCCGAAGTTGCCGCAGCCTATCTTCTTCCCGACCCGGAAGTTGGGTCCCACCATCAGGACCCCTGAGCTGGTCCCCGAGCTCCGGGCGCCATGGCTGCTCCGGCCGCCGGCCTTGGACATTCTCCGACCCTCCTCCGACTCCCCTTTCCCTCCTTTCTTGTCAAAATCCATAAGTTTGTGGTACCCTGGCCTCTCCACGGTGACTCTGCCGCTGCGAATCCCGGGTCCGGGCAGACCTACGGCTGCGGCCGGCTCTTTGGGGCTACAACACCATGGTGGCCCGGCTCCCCGCTAGTGAGACGCGGGCGCTTGCCGGGGCCCGGCCGTGGCGCTCATCTCGGTGGCCTCGGGGTCGCACGCAGGGGGAGGACACATTCTGTTGACAGGTCCCGCCGCCTCAAATCTCGTAGCTCCCAGCTGGTAGAGAAACAAAGACAGGGGTTAGGAGGCCACACGTGTCCACGACACAGTCCCAGACCAGCGGGGGGACCCACGGGTAGCACCACGAGAGGCTTGGGCAGTGAACCCGCACGCTGGAAGGACTTCTAAGGTGAGAGTGGGACCCACGACTTTCTGGGGGACAGGGGTGCAGTGACTCACGCCCCTGTGAATGCCGCAGGTCAGGCTGGTGGGGGGTGGGCTCTGTTGAGGGACCCCAGCCCCATGACTCGAGGACAGAGCCCCCGGCAGAGGGGGTGGCCAGGCACATGACTGAGGCCTCAGAACCCCAAAGCCAGCTGTGGAGCCCCAAGCCTGGGTGCAGAGAGAGCAAGGAGGGCCCAAGGCTGACGGACCCTTACCACGGACCTCGGATGCCTCGGGGCCGTCCCACCGCCCCCCCCGCACCCCACCCTGAGCTGTGCAGGTGGGCCTAACCACGCAGAACTGTGGCCTGTAGTCAGGCGGGGCTGGAGGGAACCTTGACCCTGGCAAGGCTTCACTTGGTCCGCAGCTGCCAGAGCGGGACCAGCCTGGGCCGGAGGGACTATGCGGGAGCCAGGGAGGGCTGAGGAGGAGGGTGGGTACCAGCAGTGCCGAGGATACAGGGAGGAAGGGGCCGGCCACCCAAGCTGGCTGTGGCGAGGGGCAGGTTCCCACAGAAACAACCCCGGCCAGCGGCCTCCAGCCCCGTGTCCCCAGGCCCTCCCAGACCCGCGCCCACCCAGCAGACTCAGCCAGACCCGGCCTCTCTCCATCCCCGCCAACTGCTCACACCAAAGCCAAAGGATCTGCTCAAAGAGAAAGCACCAACTCCGCCAGCCAAAGCGCCCCCCTCTCAAGTCAGGGTGGGGCGCCCGCGTGCCTGCGGGGGCTGATGCAGTGTGACCCAGGACACTGGGTTTCAGCCCAGGTCGTGATCTCAGGGTGGTGAGCGAGGCCCCAGCCGGCGCCTGCCCTGGGGGCGGAGCCTGCTTGACCTGCTCTCCCCCACCCCACCCCCCACCCCCGCCCTCCGCTCCCTCCCCGGCCTCTCTCCTACCCCCGGCTGCCAGAGGCCGCTCCCCAGCTCACACCCGTCCCCCTCCAGTACTCAAGGCCTGCCACACCTGCCCGGAATGTCCACGCATGGCTGACGGGACCAGGTGACGGAAACAAGGCAACAGGGGCACGGTGAGCTCACCGTGGAGGGAGGCAGCCGGGTTTTTTAACTGAGTGGGCAGGGGCTGGCAGGCGGGACACGGAGAGGGCAGGCTGCTTGCCTGCGGCCAGTGCTGCTGCCAGCTCTCCCGGGCAGGGGCGCGGCGGCACAGATGGTGCTGCCTCTCCCTCGGGGGGCCCCCAGGACCCCTGCTCCGCGGCCCAGGCCAGACCCAGAGTCCTGGGTGCAGCTGGCTCAGAGCAGGCAGGGGTCCCACGGAGGGGATCCCCGGGCCGCGTGCTCAGGGAGGGGGATGGCCCAGGGCCGTGGCGCGCACACACCCCCTTCGAAATCTTGCCCGTGCGATGACGTGGGCGGAACTAGAGCCGGGTCCGCCGAGTGAACTCGGCCAGCGGCGGGCAACGGTCACGGCATCACGGACGCGAGCGTCGGAGAAACACGGCGGCAGCACAGGGGCCGCGGGAGAAAACGAAACACAGATGAAACCGGACACGAACCGTAAGAAACTCTTAACCTCAGAAAACAAACAGAGCTGCTGGGGGGCGATGGGGCCCCTGGGGGACGGGCATCGGGGGGCAGGTGCTATGGGGAGCGCCGTGAGCTGCGTAGGACACGAGTCACACGCCGGTACCTCTGAAGCCGGTAATACGTTAGAGGTTAATAGGAAATACCTATCTCCTGTGAAACAACAGCAAAGCCCTCGATGGGCTCTGCCCTCCTCCTGGCCCGAGCCAGGCCCCGGCCCAGGCACGCCGTGGGGGCACGGGAGCCGCGCGACAGGAGCCGGACAGCACCTCCCTCCCCAGGAGAGGGCAGACGGCCCCGCCCTTCTCTCGGTCCTTGCTCTGCCGTCACCCGTACCACGGATAGGACCCACACCCCATACTGGTCACCCTTGAAAAGCGCACCGTTGGGGGCGCCTGGGGGGCTCCGTGGGTGAAGCCGCTGCCTTCGGCTCAGGTCATGATCTCAGGGTCCTGGGATCGAGCTCCGCATCGGGCTCTCTGCTCAGTGGGGAGCCTGCTTCCTTCCCCACCCCTGTCTGCTTCTCTGCCTGCTTGTGATCTCTGTCAAATAAATAAAATCTTTAAAAACTTTTTTAAAAAAATCTAAAAAATAAAAAGAATAAAAAAGCACACAGTTCAGTGGTCTTTAATACAGTTACCCAACCGTTACCATGATCGCATCCCAGAACCTTCCATCTCCCCAAAAAGCAACCCCAACCCCATCAGGCATCACCCCCGAGCCCCCTCCCGTCCGTGGAGGAGGCTGGTCTGGGCGTGACACACGCGTGGACGCACACCCCGTGGGGCCTTCTGTGTCCGGCTCCCTCCCCGAGCGTCGTGGGGCGCGTCCGTCTCTGGGCGCTGAGAGGGGGCCTCCGCGGACCGTGCGGCCGGTGTCCTGGGTGCGGCGCCGTTGCCGGCCCGACGGACATCGCAGCTGCCCGCGTCCCGGAAGCCCCCAGCGCTCCTCGGGCTCCCGCCCGCACCCCCGGCGCGGCGGCAGCGCCTCTGCCCACGTTTCCCCGCACGCCCGCTCCTGTCGAGACACGTCTCCGCCGCCGACGGAGACAGCGGCGGCCAGACCGGCTTCCCGGAGAGCGGCTGCGGCGGAACGTCGTCGTGAAAAGGGAACGGAGGACGGGACGGCTCTGTGGGGGCCCCGGGAGCGGAGGGGGCCCGGCCCGGTCTGGAGCGGCCTGGAGGGCCGGACGGAGCAGAACCCGGCAGGACGCGGTCACCAGCCGGGGCAGGACTTCCGTCACAAACACCTGTTCTCCGGTACAAAGCGAAGGGCAGGACGCCACAGCCACAGCCACAGCCGCCTGCACACACCCCATATGCCCCTCACGCTCCCGGCGCCCTCCCCGCTCCCCCGGGAGCCTCCTGGGGTCCACAACCACGGGCCCCCCGAGCCCACCTACTGCCCCGCGAATGCTCGCTCTCCTTCCCTCAGAGCGCCACCAGGCACCGGCCACCCGCGCACACGCAGGCACACGCGCGCACAGACTCGAACGCAGAGGCCCAGAGTCCTGCAGACGGAGGAGCCGCCGGAGTTTTCAAGACCGCGAGGGACACGGACCATTCTCGTCTCCGAGGGCCGCTCTCCTGACACGGGGGGAGATCCAGGGGTGAAGGGGCCCCGGGGGCTCCCCGCAAAGGCAGCGCGCTGGAAGCCAGCACGGGGACCTCAGAGCCATGAGCTGGGGAGGGGGGGTCCCGAACACAGGCTCCACACAGAGGAAGCCAGGACAACCGGACAGACAGACACCTGCTCTCTGTCCTGGGGCCTGGCACGGAGCCCCTCAAACCTGGGGCACTTTCCGAGGAACCAGTGGGTCTCTGTTCTTCAGAGGCTCCAGCAGCCGCCAGGCGGCTCAGCGGGAAGACCTTGGGAGCGGGGCTGGGAGGCTGCGGCGGGCTCCGCGGTGCCCTCTGCAGGCAGGGACACCTGGCTCTGGACGCCACTCCCTGCGGACCTACCGGGACGGCTCCGCCCCAGGCACGCGGGAGAAGCTCCTCTGTGGCCCATACACCTCAGGACCTCAGCCCCCGCTCCTCCTGGGAGCCCCCCCGCCGGCGGCACAGGGCCATCCCTAGCAGCCCCCCCCCAGATGGGCATCTCCCCTGGCCTCGTGACCCAGGCGCAAACCCTCTGGGCCCGCAGAGCGGCCCTCCGGAGACCAGAGCGCCAGGGAGACCCCTGGGCCTTGGGGTGGTTCCTGGGGTCCCCTCCAAGAGACCCATGTGCTCACCCCCGCCGCTGCCTGTGACGGCGGGGTCTGGGGTCTCGCAGCACGCCCCTCCCCAGACACCTCTTGCTGCTGCCATGGAGAATCCTGACCGTGGGGGTGCCATGCTGGGGGCTTGGGGACACCGTCCACACCCCTCTCTCTCTCTCCAAACCCTCTACGGGGAGGGGTCCACCAGCTGGCCCACCCAGCAACAGGCTCCTCTGTGTGAGCCTCCCCAGCGGCCCCTGGCGGCCTCCCCAGCCAGAGGGGCCTCCAGTGGCTCCGGCAGATGGCGCAGACCGGGCGCCTGGGCGCAGCACGGGAAGGACGCGGGGGCGCGCTGCCCCGCAGAGGCCCCGGCACTGTGCCAGCGGCCTGTACCTGCAGCTCTCCCAAGCCCCACGCTGGCCCCAGCTGGTCGGCGGCGGCCCCCCTCGGGGTACAGCAGGCACCGTGGTGGCAGGGGAGAAGCCCTTCAGTCTGACCCCTTCCCGGGAAAGCTCTGAGGAAAAAAGCCCCTCCTCACCCCCACGGCAGGGCCACCTCCCCGCAACCAGCAGGCGGCACGGACCTGCCGACGTTCTAGAAGGCAGCCAAACTCAGCGTGCCCTGGGAGGCCACCCCACCCAGCACGGGCCACAGAGGGGCATTCTGGGTCATGCCTTGGTCCACTCTGAAAGCCAGATGGGACCCACAGGGGGACCCTGTGGGACCACTGAACGCGGCCAGGACCGGGCAGGTGCCAGCCTGGCGTGCCGGGGTCCAGCCGGGTAACCCGCCATCCAAGGGCACGGGAGTGTCTGCCGTCAGCCCCAGCCCTGCCCAGCCCTAGGTGCCACCCCTAAGAGTAACCGTGTCGGGGGAAGGGGCTCCCGTTCCCCCCCCACAGGCCTCAGATAAACCCAGTCTCTGCTCAACCAACATGGCCTCCAATTCCTGACACAGGGCAGCTCCCCCGGGGCCCCCTGACCCAGGGAAGGCCTCAGCCTGCCCCGACCAAGAGGACCACAGACCGCGTGCCCAGGCGGCCCCCGTGTCCCCGCCGAGCAGGCCTTGTGGAGACCTTTCTGGGGCAGGGCTGTGCTCCTCTGTGAGCACCCACCTCAGATGAGTTACCTGCCGTGGTTTTTTGGGGGTCCTCCATCTTGTCAGGGCCAGGGGCCAGCTCCCCTGGTGGAGGCCCCAAGAACCCCCTTCTCTGACTGTGTCCACTTAGTGATGTCACAGTCCCTGGCTGACATCACCAGCGCAGCCCCATCCCAGAGCCGGGTCAGGTCCGGGAGCAGGTGCACGCAGACAGCCTACCTCCTGAGATGTAGGGCCCTCCAAGGCTGTCCTGGGCCCGGGCAAGCACCCACGTCCGTGGGATCCAGGCTGCGCCCCAACCCAGCATCTCTGGCCACGCACATCCCTCCTGAGCCGGACCCACCTTCGTCTCACGGGGCCTTGAGGACGGGGAGGCCAGGCCTCCTCCCAGGACCCCCTGTGCCACAGCCTGGTGTCCACACAGCAGTCCCAAGGGCGATCTGGACCCCAGACACGTGACCGACCTCGTGGTCACAGCCCAGAAGTCCGAAGTCACTTGCAAGGTCGTGTTATGACAGAGAAGTAAGTGTCCCAGGGTGGCAGGCCCCCCGCGGCGAGGTCAGCGCAGAGTGTGTTCCGGGGAACAGGTCATGCACTGCGAGTCCCAGACGAAGGACTGCAGGTGACCAGCGAGGGCGAGTTCGGGGACAAGTGTCCTCAGTGGGTGCCACACACAAGCCACTGCTCGGCGAGCGGGAGTGGAAGACCTCGGGCCACGGTGAGCATCCGCTCAGTGGCCACGAAGACGCCCGGAGACCGCATTGAGTCCTGGGGGACCGCGGACAGGGGCACCGCCGCAGCCACGGGCAGCAGCCGCCAGAGTCTGCTCTCCAGTGGCTCGGGCACAGCCGACGCGGACAGCTGTGCAGACGTGGCCCGGGTCTGGGCCCCAGAGCCCCGGAATTCCCAGTGCCTGCCCTGCGATCTTCCGACAGACCTGGGATTTCACACAATGAACCGGATCACAGAAGAGAGGTGAGGCCCCGATGACAAGCCCCACAGCCGAGCCCACGCGCTGGCACCAAGCAGAGACTCGGAAGAGGGCGGCCCCAAGACCTGGGCACAGGATCCCCGGCAGGCAGCAGGAGAGGACGCCCAGGATCTGCTTCGAAACGTTGCCTCCAAAAAGCCTGGCAGGACACAGATCCCTGGGTGAGCTGCTGGGGCCGTGGGGTCGCGCGCCCCGTCCAGTGCGTCTGAAAACAGCGGAGACGGAGCCGAAGGGAAGCGGGAGGGCTCGGGGCCGATGAGCGGGGCGCACTGCGGTCCTGCGACGGGGGACGGCGGGGACGTCCACAGGGCCTCCCCGGCCGTGGGGGCTCCGAGGGGTGGGCTGGGCTGGGCCCTGCTGCTCAGGCAGCCCGCGCCATGCCCCGCACGTGGCCCACGGCGGGCCGTCTGTCCAGCCCGGAAGTCACCAGTCACGTTCACGGAAGAGGAACGAGGCGCGGGCCGGGGGCTCAGTGGACGCCGGGGCTGCCACACGCCAGCGCTGGCCTCTCCTCCGACCGTTCCCAGCCACCCAGGAGCGCCCTCGTCCGTAACTTTCCATAGAGCTAACCCCTATCGCGGGGGCAGGCGATCCCACCGCACGCGACAGACCCCAGGGACCCCCGTCCCGGCAGGCCCAGGGCGACCAAGGCACTTGCTGCAGCCGTCCCTGGGGTGGGCACTGGTGTCCCTGGAGAGGCATGTCTGAAGCCCCAGCGATGGGACCCTCTGGCAAATGAGGGTAGGCTGTCTCCTTAGACAAGTGTCCTCACGGAGAGAGGACAAAGATGTCCAGGAAGGGCAGGCCGCAGGCGCAGGCGCAGCCACAGCCAAGGAACAGCAAAGCCAGCCAGCAAGACCAGAATCGGGCAGGGGCAGGCAGGACCCGTCCGGAGGCCTGCAGGGCGGGTGCGGTCTCGCCACACCTGGATCCCACACCTCTGCGCTCCAGAACAGCGTGCAGCCCCGCTGGGAGACACCGTGAGTGGCCACAGGCAGGAGCCGCGTGGGCAGCCGGGACCCGATGGGACGAACGCAGCCTGGGGACGTCCTGCAGGACCCCCGGCCAGCCCTCCTGCGACCTCCCAGGGCACCACACGAGGAACAGTGGACTCAGGGTCCCGGCCCGGAGGGTCCGAAGCAGAGGGACAACGGGAATCCCGTGGGGCCGGGACGGGGTCCCGGGACAGAGCAAGGATCTCGGGTGAAGGAGGGGACGGAGCCGCCTGTCACTGCGCGGCCGTGCGGCGTGAGCGGAGGGCCCGCGCGTGGGGCCCCGGGAGCTCTGTCCTGTGCGGGAACTCCGCTCACGGCTGCTCCGGAAGAAGGGCTACTAGCAAAAACCCAAACTGGGGCAGCTGGGGGGCTCCGCTGGTGAAGTGTCTGCCTTCGGCTCAGGTCGTGATCCCAGGGGCCTGGGATCGAGTCCCTCATCGGGCTCCCTGCTCGGTGGGGAATTGCTTCTCCCTCTGCCTCTGCCGGGCCCTGCTTATACGCTCTCCCGCTCACTGTCCCTCCAACAACTCAACCACCAAAACCAGGACACTGACTCATGAGGCCCACGAGCCACTCCGAGGCACTGCGTGCACCTGCTCAGAGGAGCGTGGATGAGGGAGTCCACGGCCACGGGACAGCTGGGTGCCCCCACACAGCTGCTGCAGGAACCCCAGGGTTCTAGAAGGTATGGGGCAGACGCAAGGAGGCAGAGATGGCCCCATGAGGGGTCAGACCCTAATCCAGGAAGCAGAAACGGCGCGAGAAGCCAGGATGCAGACAGTGACCACGGAATCAGTGAAGACGGGGAGACCGGGGGCCTCACCCACAGCGAGTGCAGAACACGGCAGCGGCCGCCGAGGAAAACTGTCAGCGGCTCCTCAGAGTTACTCACGGAGCCGTCAAGGGACTCAGCGACCTGCTCCTCGGGGTCCACCACAGAGAGTGGACACATGCGTCCACACAAAACTGTGCTGTGCTCACAGCAGCCGACAGGCAGACACAACCCCCACCTCAGTGGCCACCCACGGACACACAGACATGCGTCCCCCGCCCATGGGCATGGCCTCGGCCCCCAGCAGGAGCGAGCACCCCCCCCCAGCCCTGGGGGCGGAGCCCGAACCCACGACACCCGGGGAGGACACAGGAGGCCCCAAGGGGTGGGAGTCCACGCGTGTGACACGTCCAGACCAGGCCCCTCCAAGGACGGAAAGGGGCTTGTGGGGGTCGGGGCTGGGGAGGGGTGACGGGACACTCTGGAATGGCAGGGAGGTGATGGCCCCACAGAACTACGAATGTATTAAAAACCACCGAAGTGCACATTTCAGTGAATTTTTTATGGTTCTGTAAATTACATCTCAACTCAAAACAGAAAAGCGCAGCGCGGGGTGTCTCAGTAAGGCTGTTTACAAAGCCACAGGGCGCCTGGGGGTTCAGTGAGTGAAGCCCTCGACTCCGGGCTTGGGGCCGGGGCTCGTGATCTCAGGGTCGCGGGACTGAGCCCCACGTCGGGCTCTGCGCTGCGCACGGAGTCTGCCGGGCTCTCTCCCCGCAGGCGCGTCCCACGCGTGCAGGCGCACACGCGTTCTCTCAGATCCTGAGAAGGCCTTAAATAAACACAAACGAACCCGCAGAGGGAGGGGGTTGGGAGGGACGGGTGCGGACGGAAGGTGCACCTGCGAGCCGCCCGGCGCCCAGGCCGCACCCCTGCCCTGCGAGAGCCGCCGCAGGCGCTTCCGCGGAGCCCGGCCGTGCCCACAGGAAGTCAACGACGCAGAAACGGCGGCCACGGGGAGAGGGGGACCGGCTGACTCGCCCCTGCGTGAGAGCTCAGCGACCCCAACCTGCGCGCCTCAACCCCTGGGGGGCCCCGGGCGAGGATGCCCCCTGCCACAGCCACCCAGGACAGCCCCAGTCCACGTGGCCCTGGCCCGGGGCGCCTGAGCTCACAGAACCCCCCCAGCGCTCACCAAGGCCGGTTAGGGCGACGCCGCGGCCCCCACTCTCCCGCGCACATGCAGGGGCCTCACAGGAGCCCACACCGAAGGCCCTCGGGAGGCGGCCAGCCCCCTCCCGCCCTGTCCCCACCACCAGAGACCCAGGCGGCAGTGGGGACCGTTACAGACCAGAAGCAAGCCCGAGCTACCCAGCCCCTGCCTCTGGCCACACACGTGGCAGCGCCTCCCCCAACACTGGAACAGCGCCCGGCGCCCAGGAGGCCCCTCAGAACGCACACGCGGCCCTGCTCACGGCCCGGGATCCCGGCGCTCCCCGAGGGGCTGAGGCCGGCGTCGGTGCGGGCTGGGAGCTGCCACGGCACCCGGAAGGTCCCACCGCGCACCCCGCAGGCCCACCAGCCACCCACCCCACCCCGCAACAGCCCGGCACCGGCAGCCAGAACAGCAGGTAAAAACACCAGGAGCTCCATTAACAAGGGACCTCGGTCCGCAACACGGAAGCGGGTGCGAGGGTGTCCCTGGAGGACACGGGACACGCTCCCACAAAGTAGCTCTGTCTGTCCAAAGCTCAAGTCCTCGGGCCAGCAGAGCTGACCGACTGCGTACCAGGCCACAAATGTTTTCTGGTCAATTCTGTGCTACTTCTTAAAATCAAGCATTTCCAATGAAAATTTAGCTCCCAGGGGCACCTGGGTGCCTCAGTGGGTTAAGCCTCTGCCTTCAGCTCATGATCCCAGGGTCCTGGGATCGAGCCTCGCATCGGGCTCTCTGCTGAGAGGGGAGCCTGCTTCCCCCTCTTTCTCTCTGCCTGCCTCTGCCTACTTCTGATCTCTGCCAAATAAATAAATAAAACCTTAAAAAAAGAAAGAAAATTTAGCTCCCAGAGAGCGATGGGCCACAAGTGTCAAACGCACGTCAGCAGGAAGGAACTGACCAGCAGGGTCAACGCCTCCTGCACAGGGTGCTGGGGGCTCAGTGGGTTAGGCCTCTGCCTCCGGCTCAGGTCAGGGTCTCAGGGTCCTGGGACTGAGTTCTGCGCCGCGCGCTCTGCTCAGCGGGAAGCCAGCTCCCCCCCCACTCGTGATCTCTGTTTAACCAAATAAAATGAATTCCACCTGTTGCTTTTGCGCCAAGGCCGCCACCCACGTGGCCCGAGTCCCCTCTCCACCTGAGATCTGGAGCACCTGTGCCTCAGAAACCCTGGTCACTGCCAAAAGCCGAGGACCACCAAGACCACATCGACGGGGAAGCTGAGGCCCAGGGGGTGAGCGGGCCCTGGAGAGCCTGGGCGAGGGCCACAAGGTGCACTGGGAACCTCGGGGCTGGGCCCCTGTGCCTCGGCCGTCCACTCTCCGCAGCCGCCCAGCCCCTCCCGCCGGGCTGCGGAGGAGCTCCGGGGACTCCCGGCGCCAGGTGCGGCTCTGGACGTGGTCCCCCAGGAGCCGCAATGCAGCCCAGCCCGAAGCTCCGGGCCGCACCCCTGACGGCTCCTGGGGGACCAGCCCCAGAGCCCTCTCCCAGCTTTCGTCCTCAGACGTCCGGCTCCAGGACACAATGGAGGGCTGCACCTGGGACCCACGGCCACAAGCCTCTCGCTCGGGGAGGCCACTCTCAGCTGGGCTCCCAGCAGCGGCTCCAGGGCAAGGCTCTCACCGGGGACATCCTGCCCCCAGGAACCGTGGGTGGCACCTGGGGACGTCCCCTCCGTCATGACTGGAGGGCTCTTGGCACCAAGTGGGTGGGGCCCGGGAAGCTGTTCAGCCCCCACAGCACCCAGGAAGCCCCCCAGGGAACGCGTCAACCCCGGTGTCAGGGCGCGGGGACAGAACATGTCCTCAGCAGATTTCCAACAGGCCCGTCGGTGCAGCCTAAGCAAAAAGAAGGCAGCCCCCAAGCAGGGGCCCGCAGTGAGCTCCCGCCAGCCTCCCCGCGGGTGTCAAAGCAGAGAGGCAGGAGGGAAGGCACTGCTGGGGCAAGGAGGTGCACTCAGGGCCCCAGGGCTCACTGCCCAGGCCGATCAGCCCTCCTGGCCCCACGCTCGCATGCGGAGCTGCTTGGGGGGGGGTGGTGGACTGGGGATGATTCGTGGGACACACAGCCTCCTGCACGGCACGGTAAAGGTTCTGTAAAGACCCGGAATTACACCCAAGACCATTTCTAGAAGCAGCGAGAGCGCCCTCAGGTGTCCTGTGTCCCAATGAACCACACCCACCTCTCCCGGAAGCCCTCAGCCTTCCTGAAGTCTCTGTCTAATCTAATCTAATCTAATCTAATCCCTGAGACACACAAGTGAACCTGGGGAGACGGAAGTGTCCCAGACCCTCTGGGGGGAAGCCTCGAGAGGCACCGCCTCACCGTGGGGTGCTGTCCAGAGCCTCCAAGGCCACAGGTCTGCAGAAGGGCTCTGCTGGGCCCACTCCCTGCCTGGTGGGCCAAGGCTCACTCCTTGAGGCGGCCGCCCTGCTCACTCTGTGCCCACCCGCCGGATCCTGGGACCACAGCAAGCAGAAACGACGAGGACAGGCACAGCCACGTATCTGCAGGGGAGACAGGTACCTGCTCTCTAAGACGGGGGCTCAGTCTCCAGACCCAAAAGCAGATGAGGTGTCCCTCACTTAGAGAGCGGACACTACTGGAGAGCTGACGTCTCCCTTTACACACAATTTTCCTAAGAATCTAAAATATCAAGGGCGCCTGGGTGGCTCAGTGGGTTAAGCCGCTGCCTTCGGCTCAGGTCATGATCTCAGGGTCCTGGGATCGAGTCCCGCATCGGGCTCTCTGCTCAGCAGGGAGCCTGCTTCCTCCTCTCTCTCTCTCTGCCTGCCTCTCTGCCTACTTGTGATCTCTCTCTGTCAAATAAATAAATAAATAAATAAATAAAAAAGACTCTAAAATATCACACACCAATGAGAAACCAACAACAACGCAGTATGTCCCTTTCCGCCTCTTAAACAGGGACTGCCCGCCCAGGGCCGCCTTGGATCATCCCAGGACCCACCCCGGAGCTACTCGGTCCTGGCAGGAGGCTCTGAACAGCGTGAGAAACACAGGCACCTTGCCCACCTGCCAAGAGAGATGCACCTGACTTGGGGGGCGGGGGCTGCTGACGGGAGCCTCAGCAGACAGAACCCGAGGTCGACTCTGCACCCCGGCTCTGGTGCATCAGCTGATCCGACACACACCAAGAGCAGCTTAAGGAACAAAACTTCTGTAACGACGCTTAACCGTGGATGCGACCGAGCTCCCCGAAGAGAAAGGACCCGTCGCAAGGTGGGCGGGGGCTCCCAGAAATGGGCCTCCAGCTGCCCTGAGGGTGAGCAGACCATGCAGGAGGCCGTCCAACGGAGGGGACCCCAGACGGGGCCTGGACAGGGCCGGTGCGACAGCAGGGCCCAGAACCACAGCCTGCTCCTGTGAGCAGCAAGACTGAGGGTTTTGGCACAAGGACTTAGCCCTACGAGAGTGCCTCTGACCCTGGGAGTGGACCCCCACACCACAAGGGCCCCGTGTGGAAGACGGGCCGAGAGGGAGACACCAAGGCAGGCCAGCACCCACGGGATGGTGAGGACGAACAATAGCTCCAGCCGGCAGGAGCCCCAAGAACTCCCAGCACACCCACTCCTGCCGGGGCCAGTCCTGCCTGGCACCGTGGGCACCGAGGGGCACAGGTATGCGTGCTGGCCTCATCAGGGCCCAGGCCTCCATACCCAGCAGGTCACTCAGGACTCTGCTTCCTCGACTGCACAACAGGCACTCAGGAGGCTGCCCAGCATGGTCCCCCAAAAGGGAAGGGGGCAGACTCGAAGCCACGCAAGGTGGGGGCCTTCCAGACCCACCAGACCTTGGCTTGGTTCTCCCTTTCCCTAAAGGCCCACTGACTGCACCACGTGGAAAGACTTGGCCCGTGGGAACATTCCCGAGCAGTCGCCAGAGCTCTCCCCAGTGCGCCCTGCGGCCCAGCGCGAGCCAGCAAGGCAGTGATGCTGGCCGCCACCCCAACCAGCACGCCCCGGCTCGTGCCTACAGGCGCCTGTCTCCCCAACAGAGCCGACCATGCTGACCTGCCGATGTCACCAGAGGCCTGAAGGCTGGTGGCCCCCAGCCCCCAGCGCCCCACCTCTCCTGCTCCCCCCAGCCCTCTGCCCACCACCAGACCTAGGGCCTTGATGGACTTCACCTCCTCGTAGGAGGAGACAGGGCCCACCTGGAAAGAACCTGCCAAGACAGAGATCGGCCCCACCCCAACCAGGACGACGGACCCCGCTGCTCGTGAGGTGGCCTGGGGCAGCTCCAAGGGGGCTGGGAGAAAGGGGGAACTCAACAAAGTCCACTATGGAACAAGCGGTTACTGGGCATCCCAGGGGAAAGGCCACCACAGGACAGGGGGCCCCGCAGGCCTGTCCCAGTAAATCCGCACGGACACGAGTGACCCCGTGGGTGTCTGGAATGCCTACTGGCGGCATGCTGGCGTCCCCCGAGCTGGGATGAACAGAGAGGGAGGCTTTCAACTTCGGGGGAAAAAAAAAACCTCACCTACTTCCTCTCGCAACCCAGAGGTAATGACCGTGTAATTAAAAAGAGGAGAAAAATCAGCTGGAACCAGAACCAGCAGTTCAGAGAAGCCTGTCTTCACAGGGGCTCTGTCATCACAGAGCGGGGACACACCCAGAGCCACGTAACGAGCCACTCATCCCCAGTCCACTCGAGAAACGAGAAGGCGTCCCCATCAGACGCGAAGCCCCTTTACGCAAGGTCCAAGCGCCAGACAGACAGAAAGACCTGTGCCCCACGGCCCACGCAGAGCCCCTGGGGTTCTGTCCACCCCCGGGGTGGGCCAGGTATGTCCAGTCCCTCGTTTCAGACCTCCCTCCCCAACCGCACCACACAGGTCGCAGCTCCACAGGCCCAGCAGGCCCGGGACCGCGGCCCCCCCGAGGATGAAGAGAACACCTGGGGGTACCACAGCCCATGCCCACCCACCAGCCTGCCCATCTGCCTGCAGGGCTCCCTTTCTTGGGGCACAATTTGGTGGAGACACAAGCAAACAGAAAATGAACTACCAGCGAAACCGCAAACTTCCCCCTTTCGAACCTGCGTGCCTGGTTCCCAGCCTGTCTTGTCAAGGGCCCACCTCCGCCAGGGACCAGACCAAGGCCCCGCGGACCTTACCCCCACACTGGAGCCTTTGTGTTCCCACTCGTCTCTCACACCCACCAGCCGCAGCAGCCTGTGGGGCTGGAGACGCCAGCGGAGCCGGCCATGTCCTGCAGGCGAGGACGGAGGCCCCACGCAGCGGAGGGCCGCCCTGCAGACGCCCCCGAGTCTGAGAAGTGGCCAGAGGGCCCGGAGAAGGCGTGCTGGAGCCCTCCGAGGCACGGCCCACACACAACCACTACCGCCCAGACGCCAAGAGCCCCCAGGCCTCCCCAGAACAGCCCCAGCAACACCCCCCCAAAGCATCCCTGAGAAAGTTGGGGCAGGCGGGGGGCAGGGAGGAGATCGGCGCGGCCACCGCCCCCGGCGCACAAACAGCGCACCCCCTCCCAGATCCCAAGTGTTTCCGGAAAACAAAACCGGGGGCGCGGGCGGAAAGGGGAGGGCACAGGCACACCGAGGCGGCCGCTCCTAAGCAGGGCCCCGCAACAGGTCACCGCGGACGAGACCCCCCTGCCGCAGGCCCCGTCCCCGCCGGCCCCGCTGTCCCCTCGGGGCCTTCCAGCCCACAAAGCCAGGGACGGCTGGACCGGGACAGGGGTCCAGGGTCGAAGGGGGGACGTGCGGGGTCACGGGCAGGGGGCAATGGGCCCGAGCACCCTTGCCCCCTGCCCCCCGGGGCCGCGAGAGGCGCAGTGGAGCGCTGCTCCGTGGACGGCGGGGTCTCAAGCCGGGTCCCCGGACGACCGCCGAGCCTGCACGGGGGCGGGGGGCAGCGCGGCCGGGAGCCAGGCGTCGGGGAGGCCCGGAGCGCCGCCGCCAAGGCGTCGGCGGGTGCGCGAGGCCGCAGGGCCCGAGTCGGGGGAAGGGGCCGTCCGGTGAGAGCGCGAGGAGCGGGGCGGCGGGGCTGTAATGCGGGGTCAGTGGGCGGGGGGAGCCCCAGGTGCGGGGCCGGCGGGCGGGGGTCCGCGGCCCGGCGCGTGGCCGTGGCAGCGGCGAGGGCGCGCGTCCTTACCTCGGGGACTCCGCCGTGGCCGTGGCCGTGGCCCCCGGCCGGCCGGGCAGCGACCCGGGCTCCCTCAGCAGCGCGGCGCGGACCCCCGCTCCGGGCCCCGCTCGCGCTGCGGCTCCGGCTCCAGCGCCCGCTCGGGCCCCCGCTCCCGCTCCCGCACCGCCGCCGCCGCCGCCGGCCTCCGCATGTTGGCGCGGGCCGTCCCCGCGGCGCGGGCGCCCGGCTCGCCCCGGTCTCGCAGCGTCGCCCGCGGCCCGCGCTTACGCCCCGGCGTGGGGGGAGGGCCCGCCCGCACTGCGCAGCCGCCGTCGAGCCCGGGCGCGCGGCGCCTCAGCGCGGGGCGGGGCTTGGCGGCCGCCGGCGCTGCCGCACGACGGCCGCCGCGCTTTGCGGCCGCTCGGGGACGGGCAGACAGCGGCCCGCGGGGTGTTCCTGGAGGCGCGCGCCCCGCAGGGCTGGGTGGGGCGGGGCGGGGTCGGGGGAGGCGCGCGCGCGCACGTGTGAGGAAGGAGCTGGGCCGCGTCCACACTCCGGGGGGAGGGGGGCAGCGGGACTCCCGCCGTTCGCCCGGGCCCGCCCGCCGTTGCCATGGCGACGCGTGGCGGTCGCCCGCCGCGCTTCTGTGACGTCACGGTCTCGCCACCTGACGTCACGGCCGGGCGGTGGCGCGGGGCGGAGCTTGCAGGGCTAGCGGGAGCCCTGGGAGAGGGGGCCGGGGGGCGGGGCTTGGGCCGTCCCCCCCCCCCCCGCAGGTACCCTGCAGGGTGGAGCGCTGACCTCCCGGGAGTCCGCGGCCGCTCAGGGCTGCGAGCAGCGGGCACGGCGGGTTCGGGGGGCTCCGGGGACTGCGCGGGGCACGATGACGCAGAGCTCAGCCCTGCGGGAGGACGACGGCATCGGAGCTCGCGCCGTTCTCCGGCTGCGGTGGCCAGGCGGGAGGCCGAGGAAGGGGTCCACGGCGGACCGGCGCTGCAGGGCCGGGGCGGAGGCGGCGGCCGGCCTCGCGGGGCCCGCGGAGCTGGCCGTGGTGCCCGAGCACGTGCGCCGCCGTGAACCGCCGCAGTCCTCGCCCGCTCAGGCCAGAGACCCTGCGGAGCCCGTCCGTAGACCTCGCTGCACCCTACACGACCCGCGGCCGTCCTCCCCAGTGGCCGTCGAGACGCCGGGCAGTGCTGTCCCCGCTGGGGAGGCCGTGCTGAGCGCCGGTCCGCTGTCGGCCCAGTGTCCCCGGGAACCGTGCTTCGCCTGGCCGCTCTGGGACTCCCGGAGCCGGGGCTCTTGCAACCCCGCGTCCCATCCTTCTGTCCCACGGCAACGTCCCCGCCTCCAGGAAACCCAGGCCACACATCGCCGTGCTGTCCTTGCTGGCGGCGTCTGACCCCTGCCCAGCCTGACCCTGCAGCCTTGCCCCTGTGGGAAGCGACATCCCAGGCGGCTGAAAGAAGACGGTGAGGCCGAGGCTGGGGCGGTGCCAGGAAAAGGCTGTGTGGCTCCGCGCAGGTCGCCCGCCCTCTCTGGCCCTCCACGTCTGCAGGGTAGGACGCTCCATAACCCCGCGGTGCACCGTGGGAATCACAAGCTCGTGAATAAAGGACCGTCAGCTGAACGTCTCTCTCACCACTTGGAGACTTTGAAAAAGCAAAAGGCCTTTTGCGCTTCCTCTTTTCTAACCCACTTTGAAGGTGGCCCGCAGGTGCCTGCCTCCTTTTAGCTTTGACCCTGGGGACACCTTCGGGGAAAGCTGGTATGGGAAGGGCCCCGTCGGGGCTCAGGGCAGTAAGAACCTCCTGGAGAGGTGGAGCCTGTCTCTCCCGTTGCCCATCCCCCCACCAGGGAAAGCTGGACGAAATCCCAGCCTCCCCTAAGTCCCAGACAGCTGCGGATTTCAGAGAGGAGATGGGCGGGCAGCGACCCCTTGTGTTCCCCGACCCCCGGAGGAGGCAGGCCCGGCTCCCCTAGAGACCCCAGGACGGGAGCAGAGCTGCCTCCTGGGGTCCAAGGGCGGCCCACAGGTTCACTTTTGTGGAACTGAGTCGGGTTCCCGCTCCCTGCAGCCAGGCCCTGCCCCCGCTGTGGGGCAGGGACGCGGACTGGCACATTCGCATTTTCCAGAAGCAGACACTGAGGTTTATAAAGGGGAGGTGACTTGCTCGTGTCTGGGCCGTGGCAGGAGCTCTGCAACCCCAGCTGGGGCGAGTCAAAGCGCGCGCTCGGGATGCTGTGAGCTCCGGGGGGATCCCAAGGCCAGAAAACTTGTGAGGGGCAGCCCGTGAGCAGACACCCAACAGAAGCTCCTGGGTGGGACCCCCCTCACCCAGCGGGCCCCCATCCTCTGAGAACAGACCCTAGCCACCAGGGCTCTACCATGTGGCCCCAAGATGCTTCTGATTGGCCCAGAGCAAGCCCATCCGCGGTGACTCTTGGGTTCCCGAGCAGGAGGGGTCCCTGCCTGCCTGGGTCCATGGGACCCAGATGGTGGTCTCCTGCCCATGTGTCTGCCTCCCGCAGTGCCGAGACACACTGGGGTGAGCACGCGCCGGGGCGCCCAGGCCTCCCGGGACCCTCCCAGCGCAAACCAGGGCAGGGGACGTGCAATGTGCCACGGCCACCAAAGATCCCAGCCAAGGAGCTCCTTCACTCCTAGGGGCCAAGGCCTGGGCAAGGTAGAGAATTTAGCGGTGCCACCCCCAAAATTCACATCCACCTGGAATCTCAAATGGGACCTTATTTGGAAATAGGGTCTTTGCGCTGGTGAATTCGGAGGTGGTCACGCTGCATGAGGGGGGGCTCTATGTCAATGGCTTCTGTCCTCGTAAGACAACACATGGGGCGCCTGGGTGCCTTGCTCGGTGAAGCATGGGACTCAGAGGGGGCTCAGGTCATGATCTCGGAGGCGGAGTTGTAGGATCGAGCCCAGCACGGGGCTCTGCGCTCAGCAGAGTGTGCTGGAGATGCTCACCGTCCACCCCTTCCCCACTCATACTTTCTCTAAATATATCTATCTTTTTAAATGGAAGAGAGGGGCGCCCGGGTGGCTCAGTGGGTTAAAACTCTGCCTTCGGCTCAGGTAGTGATCCCACCGTCCTGGGATCAGCCCATTGGGCTCTCTGCTGGGGTGGCGGAGGGAGCCTACTTCCCCTCCCCAGCGCACCCCTGCCTCTCTGCCTACTTGTGGTCTCTGTCCGTCAAATAAATAAATAAAATCCTTTTCTAAAAAATGGAAGAGAACAAACAGCGGACACTGGAGGGGTCAGCCACAGACCGAGGGACTCCTGGAGCCCCCGGACGGAGCATGGACCCGGAGACACCTTGATTTCAGGCTCTGGGCTCCAGAATTTGGAGGATGAATTGTTTCGGGCCACACAGTCTGCGGTACTTGAACATGGCAGTCCCAGGAAACCCCCGTCGACGGGGACCCAGACTGGCCACTGTTAGGAATTGAACAGTGGTTCCCACAAAGGTATGTGGAGATCCCAGCCCCCGCGTCTGTCGGAGACAAGGGGTCACAGAGCTGGCTCCTGCTGGGGGAAAACCTGTCCCAGGTCCCCCAGCTTCTCAGGGCTTCCCCCTACCTGTCTAGGCCCACATGTCCCCTTCCTATTATCATACCGGATTGGGACCACGCTACGCCTTATGGCCTCACCTTACCTTGGAAAAGTACTCCTTCGGTGACCACCTCTAAAGAAGGTCACCTCCTGGGGTCCCGGGGGGGCTGGGACTTCAACATAAAAGACCCAGTTCACCTCGTCAGAAAACGCAGACACGCACACAGCGCAGCACACACCTCGCTCCACCCGAGGGCAGGGTCCAGGCCCTCCGACCCCCGGACTCGGACGGACAGCCGGGTACCGGTCTGTGCCTTCCGGAGGGTCGCAGGGGACTGAGCCCCGCCTGCCCGCGGCCGTGACCTGCCCACGGATGCCTCCGCACAGACCCCCCTCACTCTTGTCTCCCTGACACCTTTGGTCCCCACTCTTCACGGTGGGCCCAAAGAGGTCACAACAGAGAACCCAGCCGCCCTCTCCGTAAAAATGGAAAGAACGCCACTCACCCCTTTCTCTAAAAAACGTTATTTTTTAATGTTGAAGTATAATGAACATTTTTAGATGACATTAAGAAACTTTTTTAAATTCTGTCTTGAACGCTAACCTAGTGTTAGGATTCGGCTAGGACAGGCAGGGAGGGCCCTTCCCTAGAGCCAGCCGTGGGGGGACACGGCACCATGGACACCGTCCTCTTGCAAGCCAGGCCCCCCAGACACGGGAGCACTGAGCCCCGGGGGCCATGGTCCTCGGGACACCAGCATCATTCCACTGCGGACCCCGGGCTCTGCCCTCCAGAAGGTGGGGGGAGGCACCCGCGGTTTAAGCCCTGCCTGTGGTTCTGTGACGCGGTCACCCGCACAACGGGTCCCAGTCTCTCAACTCCAGCCCCAAGCTGCGTCCTTCCAGGCCCCTGGGAGCCGAGGGCGCACACATTCCCCCCTCTTCCTGCTGTTGTGAGTCCTGTCTCCCCCCCCCCCAGCCCAGGGCAACCTGCTCTCTGTCCACCCATGCACTCCGGGTCCCACACATGCACAGGTGCGTCCCCACGGCACAGCATGCCCTGGCTCCCCGTTTCGTTGCTCTAGCATCTGCTGAGAGCCTCAGGAGGGCGTGGCCCCAGGAGAGTCGCAGGGGTGGTTCCTGCTGGGGGAGAACCTGTCCCAGGCACCCAAGCTTCACAGGGCGGGGCAGGGGGTAAGGGGGTCACTGGTCACCTTGGCATGCCTTGGCCCGTAGAAGCATCACCCCCATCTCAGCCCCGTCTTCATTTCTCTCTACATTGTTTTAGGGCCCACCTGACTTCGGGGTGACCTCACCTTAACTAAGTACCCCTGCAACCACCCCATTTCCAGATAATTTCCCGTTCTGAGCTGCTGGGCACTAGGACATCAACACATAAATCTGTGGGGAGGGGGGAACAAGGCAGCCCAAGCCATCTGCTTGGGGCTCGGTGGGGTTCTCTGTGGATCTGGTCTCCTCCTGTGCTGGCAAAGTGTGCCGTGGAGAAGGACTGCCGCCCTCCCCGCCGTGTCCATGCGGGGTGTCCACGCCAGGAGCCCCGGGAGGCTCTCCTGCTGCTCTTCCTGCCACGTCTGCCATTATCTTCCCTTCAAAGTGAGCGATGCTGGTTTCTCATTCTCTGCACAATTCCCTTTTCAAGTTAAAAGAGCGGGGCATAAAAACAGCAAGTTGATTGAAACGAAAAGCACAAAGGAAACGCACCATGGTGGCTCGTGGACAGCTGGGGTGCGGCTCTGCGGGGCAGGGTCCACAGGCAGGGGCGGCATGGTGGCTAGGGCAGCGGGCCGTGCACCCCTAACAGCCCCGCAGAGGCTCCGTGATGCAGGACGGACTACGGGATTGACTTCCAGGATCCTCTCCCGTAACATACCCATCACGGAGTAACAAAGGTGCCTGCGTGCGGACCTCCTACCGTGGCCACACCTGCTCCGCAGGCTACCCGGCCCCATGGTCCGTGCAGTGTGTGCCTGTCGCAGAGGCTGGCTTGGGGACGTTTGGGGGATACCCGTGGCTTGAGACCTAAGGGGACCCAGGCCCGGGTGCATTTGCAGGGACCACGGCTGCCTTTGGACACCACGTGGTGCTTGGCACAAGGAGCTGAAGCAAGCAGGCGTGGGTGTGGAGAGCACAGAACGAGCCTGGCTGGCCGGGGCTGCTGGGGGGCCGGCGTCCGGCGCGGCAGTGTGTGATGCAGAGGGCCCCTGTCCTACCCCAGGGCGGCCAGCCAGGGGCCGAGGGGTAGCACCTGGGGTGTCTGGGGAGCCTGGCCAGAAAGGGCCGGGGGGCTATGAGGGACTGTCTGGCCTGTCCGCAAGCAAGGGCGCTGCCGAGATGCCCGTGGAGTGCTCTGGTCCTTTGTCTCAGGAGCTACAGGGTCAGAGGGGAGAAAAGTGACGTTTCGATGAGATTCCTCACTAAGGCACAGATTTCGCACAACTTCTTTCCTTCTTCAAGGCCAAACTCCTGAGAAATTCCGTCTCCTGCTTCCTGCTGCTCGGGAGGGGCTGCGTGGCCGCGGGCTCCAGGCAGCCGGCCCAGGCGGTGGCCCCCATCCTCCCCCAGAGGGGTTCCACCCCAGGTTCCGGATCTCGACAGATGTCTGCTCCACGTTCCCAGGAAGAGAGCCACTGTGGCCAACGGCCCTGCACAGAGCCCAAGGGGCAGACAGACCGACGGACAGGGGCTCAGACCACGGCACCCAGGCGGCTCATCGGCTCTGGCTGACTCCGCAGGACTGTGCACAGGAGCTCTCTGGCTGCAGGCGGACAGGGACACAGAGGACAAGAACACGGAGGACCCGGCCAAGCGTCGCCTGTAGGGACAGGAACGAGGGGACGAGAAGGGCCGAGGGGACGCCCCGGCTGAGTCCCGCTCTGCGCCGTCAGCTCCAGAAGGCAGGCGGCTGGCCTGCTGCCCTTCCTCGTCAGGGAGGCCTGCAGCGGGCGCGGAGACCTCCGCGGGAGAGAGCGTCCTCCGGCCGGGCAGCGGAGGCCGGGCAGCTTCCGGCGCCGCTCGCAAGGACGGCCGCTCCCGGAGGTGCGAGGCGCACGTGTGGGTCTCTGAGTGTGCGCGGGCGC
The DNA here is from genome assembly GCF_020171115.1 of Neogale vison. Taxonomy (NCBI): domain Eukaryota; kingdom Metazoa; phylum Chordata; class Mammalia; order Carnivora; family Mustelidae; genus Neogale; species Neogale vison. The sequence continues at coordinate 223,361,788 of NC_058096.1, forward strand.
CGCCGCCCTGGCCGGGGAGGGGAGAGGGCAGTGGGGGCGGCCGGGCAGGGAGGCCAGCCAGCTCCTCTAAGGCCACTGGCTGCCAGCCGCCGGGTAGCTGGGCACAGTGGGATACTCGGGCAGGCTGTTCCCCGAGAAGTTGTTGTACTGAGCCTCCCGGGACGGTGGGTTCCGCCACGCGCCTGTGTTCCACTCAGTCTGCGCCTTCTGGAAGCTTCCGCCAGCCCCCCGGTAGATCCTGTGCACCTGCAGGCACAGAGGCAGAGAGAATCCAAACTGAGCCAATGGCAGGCTTGTGTTCCGGCAGGACCTCTCGCAGGAGTCACAGAAGCCACAGAAACAGCTCCCCGGACGCGTCAGGAAACGCTGGAGCCGACATGGCGGCCTCGGAGGGCGCCGGCCCGACCCACCGCCACGGTCCCCCCACTGCTGCCGTGTGTGGCCGCGAGCACTGCTCTCCTGCCCTGCTCTGGGGCCGGCTCTCGGGCCGCCTGACGCGGGCGCCCTGCACCCCACGCCCTCTCTGTGGCCCGCGGTCTCCTAGCCAGAGACCGCCAAGAAGGACTGACTCCCCACAACAGCGCAAAGAACGTGGGCCAGGGCTGGAAGCTCTAGAAATTCTGGAAAACTCAGCAGGTGAAAACTGGCATTTCAACTGGGTGCTCTGCTGACCGGTGGAGCGGACCCCGTGGCTCACGGGGATCTTCCTGCTGCTCCGTGACTCTTAAATACCCTCTCTGCCCTCTCAGTGGGAGGGGAAGGACAGACAGAGAGCTCGCACCGACAGCCGGAGCCCGCCCTCCCCACCGGCCACTTGCGAGGCTGGCCCTCCACGGCATCTGGAACGGGACTGCGGGCTCCGGCCAGCGTCACTGCTGGGGGGCTCAGGTCCCTGAACCGTCCGTGTGGACGCGAGGCTCGGGCTGAGCACCTGCTCCCCTCCCCGAGTCGGGGTTCCTGGCCCGAGCCAGGCAGACGGGCCCGCAAGACTGACCCCCCGGAGAACCTGGCGCTAGGTCTCTGCCAGCCCCCGGAGAACACAGCACACACGCACGGTGCTGTCTCGTTTGGGGGGAAACTAAGCGTTTCGACACCCCGGGAGAGGGCTCTGGAAGCTCCCGCCTAGTGTCCCCACCCCCCACACCCCTGGCCTGAGCTCATTTTGCGTCCTGTCCTCTATCTGTATAAACCACAGCCATAAGAAAACCATCTGCTGCGCTCTGGGGGGGTCCTGGTACACCCCTGCACCTGGGCCTGGGGACGGACACAGGCGTGGTGTCGTTGCTTAGGAAGAACACACTCTATTTGGGTCCATAAACCTTCCTTTTCTGGCCCCACAGGCGTCTTCAGTTAGCAACTACTTTCTAATTTCGGATGTTTGCAGCTGCGCAAAAGGCCCTGGTAGCAAACGTCGCCCGGTGCGGACTTGATTCCGGAACCACGTTCAAGTTCACTCGCCGTGCGTCTGCGCGCACACTCGTGGGTCCCACAGGTCCCTCCACGCCCCCCCGACTGTCCACACAGCTGAAAGCATTTGGGGTGCACACGGGGCAGGGGCTGTGGAACAATGCTTCTGTGTTCGTTCCCAGACAGCCAGGTGCAGGGGAGAAGCCTCCGGAAGCCAGGCGACGTGCTTTACCAGCCATGACCTCACGGCACAAAGGCCAGAGAGACTCCGATCACGCCCAGCACACACCTCGTGCTGGGGCCGGAGCAGCGCCCGCGGCCCTTCACTTTCCCACAGGGACTCCACGCACGGCCACGGGCTACGGCCTCTGACCAACACCTGAGGGCTCAGGCCTGGTGTCCCCCGCAGCCGCGTGCCTGTCGGCTTCCACGGGGCTGCACGGTGACCATTCTGCCGCAGTCTCCGAGCGCCCGGAGCCGTCCTGCCCACGGGAACTTTCCGTGGCGGTGCAGACGGCCCACCAGCCCCACACAGCCGGCAAGTACCCGAGATGAGGTGGGTATGGTAGGCGCCCGCCAATGTTTACTTTTACTTAATCTCAATTTAACTGTACTTGGCGGCCAGCACCCAGCGGCGGCCAAATCGGGCAGCGCGGAGCACACCCCGGGCCACGCATGTGCTGGGGGCTCTGGCAGATGGTGTCCCCGAAGGCAGAGGCGGACATCAGCGGCCTCCACTATGCTGTTTCCCCCAGCCTGCTTGAGTAACGGTCAGCTCGTTCCCGGACACTCAGTCTCTCGCTCCTTAAACGGGGATGAGACGAGCTCCCGGGGCTCGGGGGCTAGGGCGATGGCATGCAGGGGAGGATGCCTGAAGTCTCCGAACCCAGAGGACTTACCTTGATGATTGCAATGGCCATCATGGCAGCGGACATGGAAAACATGATGGCTGGGAGCAGCATGACCACAGCGGCCCCGACACTGGTCTGGAAGAACCCGACCGCCGCCAGCCAACCACTACAAGGGGCCAAAGAGAGCGAGCATGGGTGCCAGCACATCCACCAAACAAGGAGCCCAGTATCCTCCATATGTAAAGATCACCAACAAATCAACAAGAAAAAAAATAAACAACTAACAGGGAAATGGGTGATTGGTATGGGGACTTGCAGGGAACGATGAACACACAAAAAAGACGCTCAAACCCAGCAACAAGGAACACACACTAGAACGGGGTCGCTGCGTTCCCCTGCCACGTGGGCAAGCGTGGCGTGTGCAAGGGGCTGTGGAGAGAAGCCCTGCCCTGGAGGGAGCGTGGCCCTGTGCGGGGCAGCGGCAGTTCCCACAGCAAGCTCTACGCGCTCATGGCCGCACCCAGCTCTCGTGCTCCTAAGAATTTACACCACAGAATCACGAGTCACCATGAAAAGCCGGGGGGGCCCTAAACGTTCACCGGCTGGAGAGGACACAGACGCCTGTGTGATGGCAGGCTGAGGTGGTGCAGGAAGCAGGAGGGCAGAAGAGTTAAAGAGCCCTCGGTACAGCAGGGCCGTGCGAGGCGCGTTCTGCCCCGAGCACGCGGGGTCACACATCCACACCTGCCTCTAGGGCCGAGAGGCAGGAAATGACCTGCGCTTCAGGGACGCAGAAGACCAAGCAGGAGCCGCGAAGTCAGGGCTCGTCCCCACAGGCCCCGTTCAGGCCCTCCAGCTGCTCCGCGGGCAGCCCCGTGTTCCACGGGCCAGCCAGCCAGGCCTGCCGGGTCCAGGCGCCGCGGTCACACGCGCCCCCGCGGTCACACGTGCCACCGACAGCCCCGCGGCAGCGCCCCCGGAAAGCAGAAGGCTGCGTCCCGCTGCCCCCACGCGAGCCTCGCCGTGCCCCACGCAGGAAGCCGAGCCCCACGTCTCCGGAGGCCGCCCGCGCTTGTTGGCGAGTGTCCTCACGCCTCGGGCAGCGGGGTGGGCGCTGGCGCAGGAACACGCGTGGTTTTCTCGGAAGCGTGCTCCGGGGACCGCGTCACGTACGTGACACGGGGGCAGCCAAGGAGCCGGAGCCGCAGGCTCACTCTGTGCTGGGCACTGGGGACAGACCTGCCACCCGCTCCCACTCAGTAGCAGGCTGGGAAAGCCATTGGGGAGGGCACTTCGGCCAGGCAGCGGACACAGTGTGGGGCCGAGCCAGGCGGCTGGACGGTCCAGGCGGGCGACAGGTGGTCGGAGGCTCCTGGGAGGGAAGAAATGCTAGCGCGGCAATGGGGGAGAGTCACCCTTGGGACCAGTGTCCTCCCAGCAGGTCTGCGGCCCGGAAAGAGGGGTCAGGCAGGCGGGGTCCCAGCCTGAGGTCTGCGGTCTCTGGGCAGGTGAAGGCACGCGCAGGCAGGAATGCGGGCCAGGGGGCCTGCTCCACGGCCCCAGCCTCCCCGCAGGACCAGGACGGAGAAACATCTCACGTACGGGTGACCACCCAGGCTCCAGGGACAGTAGGGGACACACTGGCCTCCATCAGCTACAACTCGATGAACGACAGAGCCGTCCGGGTCAGGAAGAGGCCAGGGCGTCCACGGTGGCAGTGGGGAGGAGCCGGAGGGCAGGGCTCAGGGAGGGGACGAGAGGCGCCGGGGGCTCCCGCGGGGGTGGAACCAGGGAGGGGAGAACACGGCATGAGAGACGGAGCGGAGACACGAGACCTGGGGAGTCCGGCGACTCCCCAGAAGTGCAGCCCCACAAGCAGCGCACACGCGAGACATGGAGACACGTGTCACCTCCGCGCCAACAAGGGCAGCTCGCACAGAGCAACCCCCGACGCTGGTCGGCACGGACGGAAGCACACAGCGGGTCCCCCACGCACAGCAGTGTCCCCGGCCACCAGCAGGAGCGAGCCTCCACACGCTGCCCCAGGGACGGCCCCGAGCCCACGACACGCAGGGAGGGAACAGGCACAGGAGGCCACACGGGGTGTGAGTGCAAGCGTGTGACACGGCCAGACCAGGCTCCTCCACGGACAGGACGGGGGCTCGTGGGGGCAGGAGGCTGGTGAGGGGGTGACGGCTGACGGGGACGGGGCTGCCTCGGGGAGATAGATGAAACCTTCCTCAACTAAACAGAAATGACGGGTGCACTCTTGAGGGTGCACGAAAGCCACCAAGCTGTCCACTGTGAGAGTGAATTTCTGGCCTGTGACGGGGGGCTCACTACGGCCGTTACTCTGAAAACCAAACTGCGGATTGGACAGCCACATGCAGAAGAACGAAACCAGACCATGTCCTTACTCCACACACGGAAACAGACTCCGAACGGGTGAAAGGCCTCGGCGAGAGGCAGGAATCCATCCCAATCCTTGAGAACACAGGCAGCGACCTCTTCGACCTCGGCCGCAGCAACTTCTTCCTAGGAACATCACCAAAGGCCAGGGAAGCAAGGGCAAAAAGGAACTATTGGGACTTCATTGAGATTAAGAGCTTTTGCACAGTGAAGACAACAGTCAACAAAACCAAAAGACCACGGAACGGGAGAAGATACTCGCAAACGACATATCAGATAAAGGGCTAGTGTCCAAAATCTATGAAGAGCTTAGAAAATTCAACACCCAGTGTATTTACCCTAAAGATACAAACGTAGTAATCCAAAGGGGCACGTGCACCCGAATGTTTATAGCAGCAATGTCCACAATAGCCAAACTATGGAAAGAACCTAGATGTCCGTCAACAGATGAATGGATCAAGAAGATGTGGTATATATACACGATGGAATACTATGCAGCCATCAAAAGAAACGAAAGCTTGCCATTTGCGACAACATGGATGGAACTAGAGCGTATCATGCTTAGCGAAATAAGTCAAGCGGAGAAAGACAACTATCATATGATCTCCCTGATATGAGGGAGTGGTGATGCAACATGGGGGCTTAAGTGGGTAGGAGAAGAATCCATGAAACAAGATGGGATAGGGAGGGAGACAAACCATAAGTGACTCTTAATCTCACGAAACAAACTGTGGGTTGCTGGGGGTAGGGGTGTTGGGAGTGGACATTGGGGAGGGTATGTGCTTTTGGGTAAATTGGAAGGGGTGGTGAACCATGAGAGACTATGGACTCTGAAAAACAATCTGAGGGGTTTGAAGTGGCGGGGGGGTGGGAGGTTGGGGTACCAGGTGGTGGGTATTATAGAGGGCACGGCTTGCATGGAGCACTGGGTGTGGTGAAAAAATAATGAATACTGTTTTTCTGAAAATAAATAAATTGGAAAAAAAAAAGTTAAAAAAAAAAAAAAGAAAGAAAATTCAACACCCAGAGAACAAAGAATCCAATCAAGAAACAGGCAGAAGACATGAACAGACATTTCTGCAAAGACATCCAGATGGCCAACAGACACATGAAGAAGTGCTCCACATCACTCGGCGTCAGGGACATACAGATCAAAACCACAGTGAAGGGGCGCCTGGGTGGCTCAGTGGATTAAAGCCTCTGCCTTCGGCTCAGGTCATGGTTTCAGGCTCCTGGATCGAGCCCCGCATCGGGCTCTCTGCTCAGTGGGGAGCCTGCTTCCCCCTCTGTTTCTGCCCGTCTCTCTGCCTACTTGTGATCTCTGTCAAATAAATAAATAAAATCTTTAAAAAAAAAAAAAAAAAGAGGGCGCCTGGGTGGCTCAGTGGGTTAAGCCACTGCCTTCGGCTCAGGTCATGATCTCAGGGTCCTGGGATCGAGTCCCACATCGGGCTCTCTGCTCGGCAGGGAGCCTGCTTCCTCCTCTCTCTCTGCCTGCCTCTCTGCCTGCTTGTGATCTCTGTCTGTCAAATAAATAAATAAAATCTTTAAAAAAAAAAAAGAAAGAAAAAGAAAACCCACATTGAGATGCCACCTCACACCAGTCAGAACGGCTAAAATTAACCAGTCAGGAAACAACAGATGCTGGCGAGGATGCGGAGAAAGGGGAACCCTCCTGCACTGCTGGTGGGAATGCAAGCTGGTGCAGCCACTGTGGACAACAGCATGGAGGTTCCTCAAAAAGTTGAAAAAGAGAGCTACCCTAAGACCCAGCAATCACACTACTGGGTATTTACCCTAAAGATACTAATGTAGCGATCCGAAGGGGCACGTGCACCCGAATGTTCACAGCAGCGAAGTCCACAAGAGGCAAACTATGGAAAGAGCCCAGATGTCCATCAGCAGATGAACGGATAAAAAAGATGTGGTATTTATATACAATGGACTACTACGCAGCCTTCAAAAGAAATGAAATCTTGCCATTCGCAATGACGTGTGTGGAACTAGAGGGTATTATGCTGAATGAAGTCAGTCAATCGGAGAAAGACAATTATCATACGACCTCCCTGATGTGAGAAAGGTGAGAAGGAATGTGGGGGGTGTGGGGGCAAGGAAGGAAAACATGAAACAAGATGGGACTGGAAGAGAGACAAACCATAAGAGACTTTTTTTAAGATTTTATTTATTTATTGGACAGAGAGAGAGAGAGACCACAAGTAGGCAGAGAGGCAGGCAGAGAGAGAGAGAAGGAAGCAGGCTCCCCGCTGAGCAGAGAGCCCGATGCGGGGCTCGATCCCAGGACCCTGAGATCATGACCTGAGCCGAAGGCAGCAGCTTAACCCACTGAGCCCCCCAGGCGCCCCTCATAAGAGACCCTTAATCTCACAAAACAAACAGAGGGTTGCCGGCCGGAGGTGGGTAGGGGGAGGGGGCTGGGGTTATGGACCTTGGGGAGGGTATGTACTATGGTGAGTGCTGCAGTGTGTGTGAGCCTGACCATTCACAGACCTGTGCCCCTGATGCAAATAACACATTATATGTTAATAAGAAATTAAAAAATTTTTTAGATTTTAAAAATTGACATAAATACTATAAAAATGAAAAAACAAAACAAAACAGCAAACCAAACTCGGGAAGCGCAGGGCAAGGAAGCCTCCCCTCCGTTCCCACCAATGAGCTGGAAAGAAGGGAGGGCGGGCGCGGGGCAGAGCCTGGGGAGGGCCGGCCCACGGAAGCACGCACACCCGGCGGCCGACCCGAACGTAGTTAAACCCCACGTGGGAACAGAAGGACACCCGTGGCCACGTGGGGCTGCCGACGACGGCCCGGCGGAGGGCAGCGCTGCACCCGTGCGGGCCTCCAGCAGCGGCAAAGGCCTGTCCGAGGCCCACGGGCACGACAGCCACAGACGCTCCATCCTTCTCTCCGCCTCCCTGGAAACCCCAGAGAGGCCCAACACGGAAACCCTACTGGGGGTGCCTGGTGGGCTCGGCTGCTCCCAGTCTTCGGGCTCCCTCCCACCGTCTCCCCGCTGTGGGGACAGGCCGGTCCCCTCCCCCGGTTGGCCCCAGGGCTCAGCCCCGGCCCCAGAGCCTCCCAGTCTCTGCCCTTCCCTCCCTAGTTCTACCCGGGGGGGCTCCCGGAGCAGTCTGGGGGGCTGGGGGCAGGGACAGGGCCCAGTCCGAGGGTGGACCCGTCCGAACCCTACAGAGGCACCCAGGCCTGGAGCACGCGCCAGAGACCCAAAGGAAACGGGAGGCAGAGCACACAACTAGCCTCTTTCAGCCTCCTCTGCCCCTCCGCGGGACGGTCCCGCCTTTCCTGACCTCAGCCAGGTGACAGCCAAGCACATGCAGCTGCCGCCCCCGAGGGCGTCCTCCCCAGGCTGCGCGTCAGGAGCGTGATCGCAAACCCCCTCGCCAAAGAGAGCGCTTAGAAAAAAAGATAAACTATAATTTAAAGAGCTTTTTATAAAATTCCTTGAATTTGGAAGTGGGCTCCACGCCCCACACAGGGCTGGAACCCACAAGGCGAGGTTTAGCGTCGCAAGCTCCCCAGAGCGAGCCAGCCAGGCGCCCCGAAAACGCCGAGTAAAGGAGCAAGAACGTAAGCCAGAGGAGGGCGCGGAGGGGTCGAGGCCGGTTTCCCAGACACGAAGCAGCACCGGGGTCTTGTACAGACACATACGAACGAAGGACACTCGTGTGTGTCTGAGTCCTTTTCCTCTCCAGGCCCCAGGGAGGCGTTCGCAGAAATGCCCCGTGTGGGAGCGACAGACCCTTGGGACGCTAGACAGGCAGGGGCGCCCTGAGACCACCCCCCGAGGAAAACCGCACAGTTGGCCGCTATGTGTCCCATCAGAAGGCCAAGACCAGGGACGGCCACAGTTGCAGCCGCAGATACCCGTCCCCTGGCAGTGGGCCACCAGGGACCAGAGGAGCACAGTCACCCTGGACTGGGCTCCCAAAGGGAATGTGGGTTGGCAGACCAGCACCCCAGGGTCCCCATTCCCTGCACCGAGCCCCGGGGAGGGCCAAGGAGCTCGGTGGGATCCCAGCCACCCCAACGAACGTTCCAAGAAGGCAGAGCCAGGAGGACCCCAATGACAGCCCTTCACCACCTGCGCAGGCCCAGTGCCCAGCAACAGAACGGGAGCGGCGACAGCCGTCCGTGAGAGCAGGCAGGCCTGGAGCCGCACGGTGGGCGCTGTGACCCCCTCCCTCCCCTCCCGGTTCTTCAGGAGAGGAAACGCTTCAGAGCGGATTCTGCCCCGGCTCCCTAGCTGGTTGGTCACCTGTCCCCAGCCCTGCCTGGCCAGCACTCCAGCAGGGACAGAGACTACCGTCCCCTCTCTACAAGCCGGCCCCTGGGGACAACGTGGAAACCGGGGTGGGGTGACACCGGACGGAAAAGAGCTCCCACGGAGGGCTGGAGCCCGCCCTCCCCACCGGCCGGCTCGCGAGTCTGGCCCTCCGCGGCGTCTGGAACCGGACTGCCGGCTCCGGCCAGCCTCGCTGCTGGGGTCTCTGGTCCCTGAACCGTCCGTGCGGACGCGAGGCTCGGGCTGAGCACCTGCTCCTCTCCCCGAGCCAGGCTGACAGGCCCACGAGACCGACCCCGCGGAGAACCCGGCGCTGGGTCTCTGCCAGCCCCCGGAGACCACAGCACACACGCACGGCACGGTCTCGTTTGGAGAGAACTAAGCGTGTCCTGTGGGGCACCCCAGGAGAAGACTCTGGAAGCTCCCGCCTGGTGTCCCCGACCCCCACGCCCCTGCCCTGAGCTCACTTTTGTTCCTGTCCTCTGTCCTCTGTCTGTATAAACCATGGCCATAGGAAAACCATCTGCTGGGCCCTGGGGTCCTCCTGGCACATCCCTGCACCTGGGACCCCAATGACAGCCCTTCACCGGTCCTCCAGACCCAGATCTGGGAGGAACCCGAAACCAAGGGTCCACGCGGAGCTCATCTGCTCAGCAGGCAGGAAAGAAGCAACACCAGGAAGCCCCAGGGAGGATCTTCGGGAAACAATCCCAAGTGAGAGCAGAAGGTGACTCGCGGACTTTGTAACGGGGAACAGAACACACGGGAGGGGACGGACACCAGGAAGGTGCTGAGGGGCAGGCTCAGGAGGCCACGAACACCCCAAAGGATGCCAACCGAGAGGCCAACGGGGCACACCTGAGCAGAAACAGGCTTCCAGACCCCCGACAAGGCCGAGCACACACACCAGCAGCCTCAAGCAGCCCACGGGACACTCCACGCCCAAGACACGACCTGCGACCAGCCAGCAGCCCCACAGGCACCCACATTCTCGTCCTGGGAGCTGGGACGTGTCCCTTCCCAGAGCAGAGGGGACCTTGTCAGGGCCCCGAGCTGGGGGTGACCCTGGGTTCCCAGGGCGCCCGGCGTCTTCACCAGGTCCTCACGAGAGAGAGGAAGAGAGCAGGGGGTCCCAGAGATGGGCCGACACCGCGCTGCCGGCAGGGAGGATAGAGGGGGCCGCGGGCCAGGAAAGGGCAGGAGCCGGGTCTCCCTGGGCCCCGGGGGGACCAGCCCTGCCAGCACCAGGGTTTTGGCCTCATGAGGCCCACGTCAGACTCCTGACCCCAGAACTGTGAAATGAGTCTGTTTAAGTCGCTAAGTTTGTCCTAACTTGTGACGGCAGCTGCAGACCTGGGTATAAACCTTAAAAGACAAAAAGTCTAGCTCTCTCCTGACAGCAGGGTCACAGGCAGCCTCTTGCTGTCCGGGGAGCCGCTCCTCCCAGACACGTCCCCGGGGACACACCTATCAGCCTCCCAGAGGAGCTGGGAGTGCGTCCCAGGCAGGACCCTCAGGGGCAGGCCCCGGTGGGCACGGGCAGCAGACCCCAGCCCCAGCCCTCCAGGGCCACCGGAGTACTCACACGCCGTCCCTCACACCCTGGGAGGCTGGAGCCGCACCTGCCCCACGGGGACCGCGCCAGCCCCGCGCGGCAGCCCGGCGCCCCGCTCACCATGCGCCCCATCCCGCAAAGCCGACGGCCTGGATGACGGTCAGGACAAACTGGGCTCCGAAGACGAAGAAGAAGGCCATGAAGTTGAAGGAGCTGTCGGCGCTGCAGAGGGAGAGAGCACGGCCGTCAGAGGCCGCGTGCGCACGGCGGGACCCGAGGAGGTGCCGGCCCCAGCGCGCCATCACACGGGGGCTCCGACCGGGCGGGGACTCCACGGGCCACACCGGCCTCTCCGGGAAAAACTGCTGTCCCCGGACAGAGTCCAGGCTGCGGAGGGACACGAGGGGTTTCACGGTGAGCGACGACGCCCACAAGGTCGCTGAAGATCGACCCGGGGAGGAAGCGTGTCACAGACTTAAGGAGCCCCGTAGGCTCTGCAGAAGGCACGGGCGGTTGCCAATGGGGCCGTGGCACAGGCGACCTCCGGGTCACTGAAGGAGGACGGGCCTGCAAGACCCCGAGGGCCGCGGGAGGAGGCAGGGCGCTCCCAGGCCGTCCGCAGGCCTCCCAGCTCCGGCAGCCGGGTGGGTTTCTAGTTCTCACGCCCCCACCCGGGAGGGCCTCAGGCAGAGTTCCTGAGCCCGGGCTCCGGGAACCATCAAGGGGCAAACACGGCAGGTCCTGAGGAACAGGGGGCGTGCTGGGGTGAAGGTCCACAGAAGCTTAGAGCTGCTTGCGAACACCCAGTGCATCCCCCGCACACAGGAGTGTCCCCTGGCCCCCGGCAGGAGCGAGGCGCCACCATGCACTGCCCCGGGGACGACCCCGAGCTCACAACGCTCAGGGAGGGAACCAGACACAGAAGGCCCCACGGGGTGTGAGTCCGCGTGTGTGACACGCCCAGATGAGGCCCCTCGATGGATGGGGACGGGGCTTGCGGGGGTCGGGGCTGGGGTGATGGCTGATGGGACAGGGTTGCCTGGGGGCTGAGGGAATGTTCTGGAACTACAGAGTGATGGTCCCACGACCTTCTGAAGACACCAGAAATGCTGACACCAGCGGGTGGGCAGCTGCGGGAGCGCTCTCTCGAATCAATCCCTACAGGGCAAACCAGACCGCCCTTGCCGGCGTCTAGACGGCCACCCCGGACAGAAGCCGTGCCCCGACCCCACCGGACGGTCCCGGACACGGACGTCTGGGGACGCAGGCCCGAGCACACAGGGTCAGGCGTCTGGCCGCCCCCTGCGCCGTCCCGCCCGCACTCACCGGAAGGCCTTGTAGGCCGGCCGGAACCAGCACACGTAGCCGCAGGGAGAGAAGAGCAGCAGCCACAGCAGGGCCAGGCCGAAGTTGGCTCCCGAGCCGCCTCCGATCCACCAGGCCAGGCAGGCCACGAGGTTCACCGCCAGCGTGGCACAGTAGACTGGGGGGGGGCGGAGGGTGAGTGGGCTCCAGGGCGGCGGGCCTGGGCGCCTCCCACCCCCCGGGAAAGCGGGGCCGGGCTCTGGTCAGCAGGGGCGTCGCAGAGCCGGACGAGGGCTCAGAACACATCACTGTCAGAAAGGCGAGGTTGAGCCCCAAATCCGCGCTCCCGCCGCCTGAGGATGGGACCAACCTCATGGTGGGGCTGTCCCCGGCCGGGGTCTGAGGGGGGCAGGTAGGCCCCGCCCCGCCGGCTCACGCAGCCACAGCCTGTACCCTCCAGGCCGAGCCCTCGCGCCGCCGGCTCACACAGCCACAGCCCAGCCCCGCCCCGCCCCGCTCGCTAGCGCAGCCATAGCCCCGCCCCGCCCCCCGCCCCGCCCGCTCACACAGCCATAGCCCCGCCCCCGCCCCGCCCGCTCACACAGCCATAGCCCCGCCCCCGCCCCGCCCGCTCACACAGCCACAGCCCCGCCCCGCCCCGCCCCCGCCCCCGCCCCGCTCGCTAGCGCAGCCATAGCCCCGCCCCGCCCCCCGCCCCGCCCGCTCACACAGCCATAGCCCCGCCCCCGCCCCGCCCGCTCACACAGCCATAGCCCCGCCCCCGCCCCGCCCGCTAGCGCAGCCACAGCCCCGCCCCCCCCCCGCCCCGCCCGCTCACACAGCCACAGCCCCGCCCCCGCCCCCCCTCACACAGCCATAGCCCCGCCCCCGCCCCGCCCCGCCCGCTCACACAGCCATAGCCCCGCCCCCGCCCCGCCCCGCCCGCTCACACAGCCACAGCCGGTAGATCCTCTTCACCAGGAGCTGGTGCTCGATGGGGATCTCGTCCGAGAAGTTCTGGTAGAAACAGGGCTTCAGAGGGATAAACCTGGGCAGCGGCGGGAAGTTGTTCTCCTTTTCTGCAGGGCACAAAACACCAAGGAACGATACCAGGAGGGGGGCCTCAGTGACGGCCCCAAACACGTCCCCATCCCTGTCAACCTGCGGACGTGTCCCCTCCCGCGGCAGAGGACCTCGTCAGGGCCGCGAGCCGGGGGTGACCCTGGGTTCCCGGGGCGCCCGGCGTCCTCGCCAGGTCCTCATGAGAGGGAGGCAGAGGGCGGGGGTCCCGGAGGCGGGCAGACCCCGCGCTGCCGGCGGGGAGGATGGGGGGCGGCGGGCCAGGGAAGGGCAGGAGCCGGGTCTCCCTGGGCCCGGGGGGCCAGCCCTGCCCGCGCTGGGGCTTTAGGACTCCTGACTTCACAACATGAGATGATGAATGTGGGGGGGGGGTTGTTGTTGTTTTTTTTTTAAGATTTTATTAGAGAAAGAGAAGCAGAGGGGGAGGGACAGAGGGAGAAGCAGGCTTCCCAGCGAGCAGGGAGACCGATGTGGGGCTCGATCCCAGGACCCCGGGATCGTGATCTGAGCTGAAGGCCGCCGTCGCACCGATGGAGCCGCCAGGCGCCCCCGGTGAACGTGGTTCAACCCCCTCGGCTGTGGCGATCCGGAAAAGCAGCTGGAAAGACGCGCAGAGCCCAACGCTGCCAGCACCCGACTCCACAGAATGTTCTGGCACTCCAAAGGCACGCGCTTCCTGGGGCAGCTCAGACACATGCCCACCAGCCCCGGGTTCCAACCACAGCACTTTAGCCTCTCTGAGTCCTGGAGCCCAGAAGTCTGAGCTCAGGCTGTGGTGGGGCTGTGCTGCCCGGGGGCTCCAGGGGAGGGTCCCTCCTGCCTCTCCCAGCTCCTGGGGCTGCAGGTGCGGCCACATGGCCTGCATCGGTGACACATGGCTATCTCCCGTGTCCTTATGGGAACACCCGCCACTGCATCACGGCTACCCTATCGAGTGTGACCCCCTCTCCACTACACCCACAGCGGCTCTGCTTCCAAACACGACCCTGCTTCACAGGTGCGGGAAGACGGGACGTGTCTTCCGGGGACAGGGTTTAGCCTGAGCGTGGCATGGTCCGTGCCACCCTCAGCCTTTGGAAGATGTCACCACTGTGGCCGGACGCCTCCTGAGCACCTCAGAGGGTCAGGCCGTGAACCAAAGCCAGAGGGGGGCTGCCTTCCTGGCCGGGGGACGCTGACAGTAATCACAGTGACTGAGCAAGAGGGGCGAGCCAGGAAATGCTGTGGGGGGTGGTTGGTTAGCTGTGCTCCGAGATGGCCGGGGCGCCTGGCTGGCTCAGCCCGCCGAGCATCTGACTCTTGGTCTCAGCTCTCGATCTCGCGGTGGTGAGTTCGAGCCCTGCACTGGGCTCTGCCCCGGGCGTGGAGCTCCCCTATAAAGAGCCGTCAGGTGAGCCCCGCCTGCTAAGTGTCTGCCCGCGGCTCGGGTCATGATCCCGCATCCTGGGATCGAGCCTCACTCGGAGGAGCCTGCTTCTCTCTGCCCCTCTCCCCCGCTTGTGTGCTCTAACAAATAAAATCTTAAAAAGAAAAAAAAAACTTGGTACTTAAACAGAGACTCCTGGAAGTGAAAAGGAGAGGCCCTGGGCTCCGGGGGAGGGCATCAGTGTGAGCGGATGGAGAGGCAGTGGGGAGCCCAGGGACCAGGGAAGGGTGGAGAGGCGGAGGCGGAAGCAAACTGCACCTTACTGGCCGCAGAGCCCTGAGGCATGACCACAGGAAGCAGGAAGCCACGGGGTCCCAGGCCTGAGCAGAGAGGGGAGCTGATCCCGCTCTGAACTCAGCCTCTGTGATCAGGTGTGGGAAAAGGGCCCGCGCGGGCCCCCAGCTTCCATGCCACAGTCCCTGGTCACCACCCTTCACGGTTCCTGCCCAAGGCCCCAACAAGGACCCCCCCCGGCCCCCCGCCCCGCTGCTCCCTCGGCCACCAGCACCTCTCTCCGTCCTGGATGTCCGACCCCCACCCCTCCTGCCACCCACAGCAAGGACAGAGTGACGCTTCCCGTGGTCAGGCTGCGGCCCAGAGGGGAAAAACCCCGCCAAATCACATCCCTTTGAAACCCTATTTCCTTGGCAAGTAAGAAGCCCTGGGACACGTTCTGTGTAGACTCGGCCCTCAGGAGCCTGGGTTCAAATCCCAGTGCCACCAGCAGCCGGATGACCTCAAGCACCCAGCGCCCCACCCCACCCTCCACCTGAGGACGGGGGCAAAGCTGACACTAAGTACACATACACAGGGCGGGGGTGAACGTGGGCGGACCGTGTGCACTCCAGGCCCCGCGCCGTGGCCTTGGGGCCCCAGGGACCCCTCACTGTACCTGCACAGCCCACCCCCCCCTTCTGAGAGGGACGAGGTGGGCACGCCTGTGACAGAGTGAGTGACACACGCAGGCATGAACCCAGACGCCCAAACCTCACACCTCGCAGTGACATCCATGACCAAATGGGCCCCGGGGCAGTGAACCTGGGGCAGGCGGACAACTCCCACAGAAACCGGCATCGCCCTCCCGTCGGGCTCAGAGCGAGGAACGGACCCCAACACCCTCCACAGGAGGAGGAGAGCGGCGTGTGCCCCCCAGGGGTTGTCAGGGTGGGTCTGGACACTAGGGGACCCCTCCCACAGGACCCCCCCCACCGCAGGACCTCTGGGCGAGACTCACCAGACATTTCCGCTGTGACAACTGGGCGGGGCAGAAGCCTAGGGCCACCTGGAGGGGAGACAGCCACAGTCAGGAGGTCCCTCAAGGCTGCTGGGGGACCCCGACCCCAGCTGCACGCTCAGTGGCAACCGCGGCTAGAGGCCTCAGCTCCAGGCCGCCCCGGGGGCTTCCGTGCTCTGGTCCCAAAGGGCACCCCAAACCGGTCAGGCCGGCCCCACGTGCTGCCTGCAGAGCCTCCCGGGCACCGTCCACGCTGGCAGAATGGGGGTAGGCCTGCTGCCCCAACACACAGCCGGCCAGAACCAACATGTTCCTGGGACCCCATGGACCCACGCCACCTCCCTGTCCCCCCCAGCCCCCAAGCTCCCTCTTTATCCATGAACAGCTCCGAGCACCTCCTCAGCGCCGCTGAGAACTGGGTCCACGCTCAGTGCTGTGTGACATCGCACGTGTCGCACGGCCTCTGTGCTCTGCACCCTTGCCCCTGCGAGCCTGACGGAGCTAAGGGCCTCGCAGCGACCCGCGTGAGGCAACTGGGGACGCAGCTGGCCACTGGCGGCCCTTCCTACACGGAACCAGGGGAGCCGGCATCACGGAGGAGCCTTGCGGAGCAGGCTGCCACCAACACGTACACCTGTGGGGACTCTGCCAGTCCCCTGAGGGCCCTACGGGTGGGCACGGCCATCACCAGGACAGAAGCTGGGCTCATGGGGCCGTGCCCAGAGCACACCCGGGCCTCACCGTCCCCAACACTGGGGACCTACAGACAGCTCCCGGACACGTGTTCGAGGTGACAAGGTTCCACTGACACCGAGCTCCCACAGTCCACACCCCCCACCCCCGGGATACCCTCTCTGGTCCGGCCCAGCCCAACCCTCCGTGCCCACATGCCGGGTGGGCTCACAGCCCCACGGCACTGCCCCTCCGTGGCACTGGCCTGCAGGCAGACCCCCTCCCCTGCCCTGTGCCTATGGGCTGGGGGAGGGCTGGGGCAGACCCCTGGGCTCCAGGGGAAGCTCAGAGCAGGGATGAACTAGGCCCCATAGGGATCCCAAATCTGCACATGCTGGACGAACCCACGTTGGTTCTACTGCTAACCGCTCTGGGGCAGACCCCCAGCTGGCCCCACCGAAGCACGGGAAACGGGACGGCGACCAGAGCAGCCTTTCAGGGAACGGAGTGCAGGCCACCCCCGCCCTGTGTCAACACCCCAGGGCCAGCTCTGTGTCATTCCAGAACCAGGACACAGGCCAGGAGGTGCCCCCTGGGCCAGCACGTGGCCCCACAAGGCTCAGGAGCTCCCCTTCCCGCATATAAACCCCAAACCTTGACAAAAGTGGTCACCTGATCCAAGGACCCTTGCCTACCACGGTCCCCTGCTCTGTCAACAGACACCAACCTGGTTTGGGGCTATTTATTTTCAGAAGCAGAGCCGTTTCCAGACCCAGAACAAAGGGGATCCTGTCCCAGCAGACCCTCGGGCCTGGGGCAAGAGATGGCTGGAGAAGGAAGTCCGAGGGCCCAGGCCCCCGCCCAGGCTGGACCGCACGAAGCTCGAGCCCGGGGAAAAGCTCCGCTGGGGCAGAAACGTGTCCCCACGTGCCAGCAGGACAGTGAGAGGCGGAGGCCTGCGCTGCAGTCTGAGGGAGCCGAGCTGCCGGTGCCTAGGAGCCAGGGTCCAGCCGGCGGCACTGGGCCTCCAGGACCCCACGGAACACCTGGAAGCGGTGGTTGAGGTCGGGCCGGGCGTGGATGCGGAAGCGGGTGCCCAGGGCGCCGTCGGGCGAGGGGGCGCCGTAGAAGACGCGCTGCACACGCGAGTGCACCAGGGCCATGGCGCACATGGCACAGGGCTCGCGGGTGACGTACAGGTCATAGCCCGTGCACACATAGGGGAGGCTGTCCGTGCACGCGTCCCCGTCCTCGTCCAGCTTGCGCACAGAGCCCACACGGACACCCTGGGGGGCGCCGGCCGGGGCGAAGGAGCAGGCGGGGAAGGGGCCGAGGTCATAGGCGCCGCGGCCCTGGCCCTGAGCCACCAGGTCAATACACACCATGGTGGCGTGCAGCAGGGGGCGGGCGCTGCTGCTGCAGTCGTGGCCCGTGGCCAGCACGCGGCCAGAGGATGGGTCCACCACCACGGCTCCCACCGCCCTGAGGCCCCTGGCGGCTGCCTGGTGCGCTGCCCACACGGCCCGCTCCATGTGGGCCTGCATCGCCGTGCGCTCCTGCGCGGAGAACAGCCGCCCGGCCAAGGCGCGGGTCACCTGCCTGTCCTCGTGGAAGGACGTGGGCCAGTAGGCACGCGCCTCCTCGAACTGGCCTCTGGTCAGGGGTGGCCGGGCCGGCACAGGCACCAGGAAGGGCTGTCCCAGGCCACGAGGGTCCACGGCCGGCTGCGGGAGGAGCTCGGCCAGCGACCTGGCCCCCGCGGCCGGCCCCGCCAGGCACAGCAGCATCTCGAGCGCATGCGGGCCGGCCCGGCGGCTGGGCCGCACCCTCTTCAGGTGAGGCTGCGCGGGCAGTGGGTGCACGGCCGACACCTCCTTGAGAAGCCTTGACGTTTGCCGCTTGTCCAGGATGGGCGCAGCGTAGGCCAGTACCAGCTCCACGTCCCTGGACTGCTGCTCGGACAGGACCGGGACGGCTTGCCACGGCTCGGCCTCGGGCTCGGGGCTCCCGGTGTTGCCGTCCACGCGCTGCTCCCCGAGGCCCGGGGCTGCCTCCATCCTCGGCGCGGCTCCGACTGTGGGAGACAGAGACCGGAGCAGACATTCATCCGTCGGCTGCAGAGGCCCCGGCAGAGCGCAGAAATCCGACCCAGGTCGCGGGCGCGTGCGGAATCCGAAGGCTCGTCCGAGTCGGCGCACACGGAGGGCACCGGCGGCCGTGCTCCTGCTCACATCCCGCCGAGTCCTGGTCGGCGGAACTCAGCCCAGCACTGACGTTCTGTCTCCCTGGGGCACGGGCCACTGCGGACACGCACGCCAGGTCTCACCCAGTGAGAAGACCACCACGGACGGGCTCGGGACTCGTCTTCACGCCGGCCGGCCGCCGGGTCACAGCACTCATTCCCCTGCCTCTCTGCGCTTTGGGAACAGCGGCTTCTAGAACGTGTAACATCACGTCCGGACCTCGTCAGGACCGCCACGGATAACGTCAGACCCCAATTCCTGGTCATCTCGACGTGACTGTGGGGGATCCTTGCGGCCCCCACGCGCCCACACCACACAGCCGGCGGGCATCCGGGGCAGACCAGCCCCCCTCCTGCCTTCCTCCCTGCGGACAGGGAAGGGCTGGAATCCCCTCTGACAACCATGGGCTTCCACGTCTCACGACACGCCTCCTAGCCCACTCCTCGGCCGCCCCTAACCACGGGTGTTCATCAGCCAGGCCCGCTGGGAGGCACGGGACAGCCTCACCCTCCAGGCTATGTCCTGAGCTCATGATACATGTCCGGCCGGCGCGCAGAGCCCGGGTGCTGCTGGCAGCCACGAGGGACCGGAAGGCACAGAAGGCCTCCCAGCACACGCACGGCACCGTGCCAGGCAGGGTCCACAGCAGGGCCCACGGTGCCGGCTCTAAATCGCCCACAGCCCACACGGACCCTGAAAGGTCCAGGTCTCCACAGCAAAATACGCGCCCCCCCTGCCCCACCGAGAGTACAACTCTGATGAAAACAGAACAGCCGACAAGTAAAGAAGCCTACCCCGGGACGCTGCCGGCCGGGGTACCAGCCCCTAGGGAGGGTGGCAAAGCCCCAGCGTCTCTGTCTGACCTGCGGCTGCTCCACTCCACACCCAGCCACGTACCTGGAGCTCCGAGAACACACGTTCACCACGAAGAGCACACGAGTGCTCTCAG
The DNA here is from genome assembly GCF_020171115.1 of Neogale vison. NCBI lineage: Eukaryota > Metazoa > Chordata > Mammalia > Carnivora > Mustelidae > Neogale > Neogale vison. The sequence continues at coordinate 223,381,240 of NC_058096.1, forward strand.
CAGAGCCTTCACGGAACCCGGAACGCGGACATGGCCCAAGCGTCTTTCGATGGATAAGTGGACCCACACAGTGGGTCCCCCACACACGGGAGCAGCCCCTGGCCACCAGCAGGTAGGTGTGAGGTGTCCCCATGCACCCCGGGGACAGACCCACAACACTCAGAGAGGGAACCAGACACAGAAGGCCACACGGGCTGAGTCCACGCGTGAGACACACCCAGACCGGGCTCCTCCACGGACAGGAAGGGGGCTCATGGAGGATCAGAAATGACTACGAATGGGGACGGGGCTTTTTTGGGGGTGGGTGGAGTGTTCCGGAACAAGACTGTGATGACGGTTCCACAACCCCGTAAAAGTCCTAAAAACCACAGATCGGTCCATTTTAAATGGGTGAACTGCCCCTTGGTGAAGCCACTAAAAAAAAGGAGGGGTGAGGGCACCGGGCAGTTGCCAAGTCAGCAGACTCCAAACAAGGCCCTAGGCCTCGGATGACAGCTGCTGGTACTGTAGCCGCCACGTGTCCTCCCAGTGACCCAGAAGGGAGCTGGGGGCTGTCCCCTTTCTGCAGGACAAGACGAGGCTCTGTGAGCTGGAAGGACTTCCTGGAGCCACCAGGCAGGGAAGGCGGAGTCGGGATCCGACCAGCTCTCGGGCTGCCTCCGGAGCCCGTTCCACAGATAAGGAGTAAACAGCTTCTGGAGACGAGGTCCCCGCCTGAGCTCCCAAGCCCAACGTCCAGAGGACAGTGCCAGTCCAGTGGCAAACAGGGTCCGCGCACCAGGGCTGTTTCAGCCAGCAGGGACGTGCAGCGGGCTGGAGGCCTCTGGGGCACCCGGCTCCTCTCTCATCCCCGAAGCTTGAGATCAAGGCCCGGCTCCAGGCACCCAGCCGCCTCCACACCCCCCGCACACCATCTGCTATGCTCGCCCAGCTCAGTGCCAACCCTGGCCCGTCCGGGGGCAGCCACAGCCGGCTCAGAACCGAGGATGCAGGGTTCCAGTGCCTCTGCCTCAGGCACTAAGTCCTAGACCGGGAGGAGGGAGCCTCAACTGCACATGGGATCCCCCACAGGTGGACCAGGGACATAGGACCCTAACACAAGTGTCCGGCAGCTTAGGACTACCCGCCCCGCCCCCCCCCGTGTTGCCCCACCACAGAAAGGGTGCCCTGGAAGTCCCTAAGACTCTGGTGCTCAAGGGAATCAGGAAATGGCACTGATTCAGGCAGAGGAGTCTCCCTGCAGGCAACACCCAGTAAACTCAGGCTCGAGGCCCCGTCTCCCCACTGGATTAGGAAGGCAGGCCAGAAGCTGGGTGTGAACCCCGGGGGACCCAGCCTAAGCCCCAGCCTCAACGTCCCCCTCTGAAAAACGGGATCCAACACCATCACGCGGGGCTGTCCGAGGCAGAAAGGGACGAAACCCACACGAGACCCCACACCGGCCCGGGGCCAGTGATGCCCAGGGTGGGGGTTGGGGGGGACGGTGCGTGGGCAGAGTCAAGGAGGGCTCCTCGGAGGCAGTGACCCGCAGCTGGCCCTGGAAAGCAGGCAGTCCTGAACAGAACAGCCAGGGCTGGAGTCCCAGGCCCGCCCGCAGCGCGCGAGGTGCTGGTTCGGTGCTGGTGCCGAGGGCGGAACCCGGGCGGCTCCTGGCCCAGCGGGGAGGCAGGGAGCTGCCATCTGCACCCTAACGAGCTCCCCACGGCTGATACGGAGTTCTCCGACGGCGGGGCGTCCTGCGCGGCCCACGCCCTTCGGTGCACGGAAGTCCGATAAGGTCGGGCGCGCGGGGTGCAGGGGGAAAGCCCCCTGCCCGGGCCAGGCCAGGAGAAGCCCCGGGCCACTCACGCTGTCGATAAGCGCCAGGGAGAGGCCTGCAGGGGCGGGACGCCAGCACACGCGGGACGCGGAGGCAGGGGGCTGGCCGCGACGACCCCAGGCACACGCGCGGGGGGGGGGGGCCGAGCGGAGCAGCCGGACGTACGGGGCTTCCAACTCCGCGCCCGCAGGGGCGCGCGCACGCGCAAAAGGTCGACGGCGGGGCAGCGGCGGCCGGCGGCCGGGCAGCCCCACGCGCACGCGCACACGCGCCGATGCCCCCGGCAGCCTCCTAGCGCCGGGCACGGCCGGCGTCCCCCGCCAGCCGAGATGCGCTATCCCCCGCGCCCGTCACCACCCTGGCTCGCCGTCCGTGGGAGCCCGGGCCGCGAGAGCCGAGACCCCGGGGCCCCGCGCTTACCTGAAAAACCGCACGCGAGCGCAGCGCCTCCTAAGGCTTAGCAACCGACCGCCTGCCCCTCCTCCGCCCGCGCCGCGGGGCACGACGGGAGCGTAGTTCCAGGGGCGGGGTCGGCGCGGCACAGGGGCGGGGACCGGGACTACAATCCCCACAAGGCTGCGCGCCGGGCCGCGGAGCCCCGCCCATCTCCCGAGCGCCGCTCCCGAGACACGCGGGAGCGCGGGGAGAGCGGAGTTGAGGGTTCGAGACCGCGCTGGGCGGACGGGAAAAATGGGACGGCGGGGGCCGTTGGGGAAATCGGACTAGGGAGACTGAGGCAGAGGCGGACACGACACCCAGTTTGCTGCTGCCGCGTAGCTTCAGAAGGGCTGTCCTCAGAGCCCCGGGGGGGAGGGTCCGCTTCTCATAGTGGCCCGGGATTGGGCGATTCTGGCCTCGGTGTTCCCGTCTGTACAGCGGGCCAAGGGGGCCTCTTGGCTCTTTTCGCCAAAACGTGCTGATTTCAGGAGCAGCTCCAGGTATTCGTCGTGGTGAGACACTGAGCGCAGCGGTTCTGCACGTCGGGCGACGTCTGGGGACCTCCGCGGCGGCTGGGGCGGGGTGGGGGGGGGGCGGCCGGGGGGTCACTCGGCGCCCGGGTGCCGCGGCGCACAGGTTGGGGGACCCCGGTCGGCCCCCGCTGCCGAGCCCGAGGCAGGTCCGGACCTCGAAGCGCTCCGAGGGGCGCATCTCCCGTTTCCTCCGTCTGCCTGTGTCCCGCAGCGGGGGCCGCGGAGCCCCGGGTCGGCCAGGCGTCTGCTCCGGGAGGGGCGGCCGCGGCGGACCCCCGCCTCCGCGGGCTCCTGCTGCCCCAGCCCGCGTTCCAGGCTCGACGCCGCCGGTTCCCTTCGGCGGCAAAGCGTCCCCCTGCCCCGGTGTATTCGCGGGAAACACGTTCGCTGCGGCCGGTCACCTTCCTTTCCGTCCCCCAAATCAGAGTCCGAGTCACGTGGGCTTCCGTTCTCTCCAGCCCTGGATGGGCCGCTCGCACCGGCCCAGAGCGCCTGTTTTGCTGCTGATGATTTTTTTTTTTTTTTCATTCCACGGTGCTTGGCGGGCGTGTTGTTAGAAGCAAAGACTGGATTTTCTGCATGTAAAAAAAAAAATCCTCCTCAATGTATTTTTCTACCTATACTTTTTAAGATTTATTTATTTATTGGACAGACAGAGATCACAAGCAGGCAGAGAGGCAGGCAGAGAGAGAGGAGGAAGCGGGGTCCCTGCTGAGCAGAGAACCCGATGTGGGGCTCAACCCCAGGACCCTGAGATCATGACCTGAGCCAAAGGCAGAGGCTTTAACCCACTGAGCCACCCAGGCGCCCCAGAATCTGCCTACTTTTTTTAAGTTAGCTTTACACCTGATGTGGGGCTCAGACACATGGGCCCAAGATCAGGTGTCCCACGCTCCACCAACTGAGCCAGCCGGGCCCCTTGTCCCTCCAGTTTTTAGTCTTTCCGTAGGCGAAAAGACATACAGGTGGGCATGTGAAAGACAGTTTGGCAGGTCTCCCAAGAGAACAACCCCGTGGCCCAGCAATTCCAAGTCTAGATACACACACCAGGGAACGGAAAGCAGGGACCCAAAAGGATACCAGCCCAGCCATGTTCACAGAGTTAAATGGATAAAGGAAACGTGGCCCATCCAGATACTGGAATATGATTCAGCCTCAAAAAGGGAAGGATCCTGGAGCGTCTGCGGGGCTCAGTGGGTGACGCGTCTGCCTTCGGCTCAGGTCGTGATCCCAGGGTCCTGGATCGAGCCCTTCATCGAGCTCCTTGCTTGGCAGGGAGTCTACTTCTCTCTCTGCCTGTCTCTGTCTGTCTCTCTCTCTCTCTGACAAATAAATCTTAAAAAAAAAAAAAAAAAAAAAAGCAACAGACTATGACTCAATGGAACCAATGAGAGTCAGCCTTGGGATTTTGCTTGAAATAAAAGCAGACGGGCACCTGGGGGACTCAGTGGGTTAAAGCCTCTGCCTTTAGCTCAGGTCATGATCTCAGGGTCCTGGGATTGAGCCCCACATCAGGCTCTCTGCTCGGCGGGGAGTCTGCTTCCCCCTCTCTCTCTGCCTGCCTTTCTGCCTACTTGTGATCTCTCTCTCTCTCTGTCAAATAAATAAAATCTTTAAAAAAAAAAAAAAAAGAGGGGCACCTGGGTGGCTCAGTGGGTTAAGCCTCTGCCTTCTGCTTGGGTCATGATCCTGGGGTCCTTGGGATCGAGCCCCGCATCGGGCTCTCTGCTCCGTGGAGAGCCTGCTTCCCTTCCTCTCTCTCTGCCTGCCTCTCTGCCTACTTGTTCTCTCTCTCTGTCAAATAAATAAATAAAAATCTTTTAAAAAATAAATAAAAAAGAAAAAAGAAAAAGAGGGGTGCCTGGGTGGCTCAGTGGGTTAAAGCCTCTGCCTTCGGCTCAGGTCATGATCTCGGTGTCCTGGGATCAAGCCCCGCATCGGGCTCTCTGCTCAGCAGGGAGCCTGCTTCCTCCTCTCTCTATGCCTGCCTCTCTGCCTACTTGTGATCTCTGTCTGTCAAATAAATGAATAAAATCTTTAAAAAAAAAAAAAAAAAAAAGAAAAACACAAGCAGAGTCCTTCTCCTTGTGCTATAGGGTTGAAGCCCGGAGCTTCCTGCAGTAATTTTTACCACCCAGTGGTGGAGTTTGTCTGGGAATTAAACCCAAATGGAAGAGAGCAGATCCCAAAACACTGAGCGCCTGGGTCTAGCCCTGCACACATCGGGAGCCCCTGTGCTTTCTGCGTTTTGTTGGCTGTGGTTTTTAGGACTTAAGCTAATCGGAGCTAATGATTTCAGTCCTTTATAAACCCAGAGCTCCCATCAATAGGGTCCCATCTGTTCATCCCGTAGCACCTTCACAATTCCCACGATCCTCAAAACTCACAGTGACAGGCAACTCGGGTCCAGAACCAATACGTTGGGAAAACCTGGGGACTGGTTGCCCACTTGTAAGCAGAGTGGCCGCAGAAAGTGGCCTGGAGTGTGGGGAGCCTGGGTCAGCTACGCAGCAGGCTGGGTGCCCAGAAGCTCTTCCCTGTCCACAAGGCAGTCAACAAATGAGTCTGGGGAAGGGAAGGGCTTCCCACAGGGCTGTCCCTCTCTCCGCGGGGCTGGGGCGAAAATCAACGTTCCTCATGCCAAGCAGGGCGACACTCCTGTTGGTCATCACCCTGTCGATGTCCGAGGGCGCTCGTGACGTTGGTGTGGGCCAGGTGCTTCCCACTCTGGGGGGGTCCTCAGACCAGACTCTTCCTGGAAATGTGGGGCAGGTGGAGGGAGCGAGTCCTTCAATGCCCACGGAAGCCAGATCAAAGCCACTGGGGTTCTGCAAGAAGGGAAAGTTGCCACGTCCTGCTTCCTGAATATTATAGGACACTCCGCTGCCCCCAGCAGGTCTCTTCACAAGCGAATCCCGCCTTCTTAGCCAGACCTCGAGAGCTCCGGACCCCTATGACGCTCCCGCAGCCCAGGACTGATCACACGCCAACCATCTGTCACTTCCCCTGGGGCCAGAAAAACAAACCAAATGGTCCCGAAGTTCTAAAACCCAGTCCTTTGCTCGCATCTCTTTACCCCTTACTTTGCACAGAATGATAGAACCCACCTGGTTCTCGCTTTCCCAGGCCCCAGGGCTGAGACTAACAACAATGGGTCCTGATGCATGTTTCCAGAGGGCATCCCCCCCCAACACACCATTCAAGGCACTTGACATCATCTCTTTGTATCCATTTTATTTTATTTTTTAAAGATTTTATTTATTTCACAGGCGAGAGATAGTGAGAGAGGGAACATGAGCAGGGGGAGAAGCAGGCTTCCCTCTGAGCAGGGAACCGCCCCCCCATGCGGGACTCAGTCCCAGGACCCTGGGACTATGACCTGAGCCGAAGGCAGACACTTAACGACTGAGCCACCCAGGCGCCCCAAGTATCCTCGTTTTATAGATGAGAAAACACCGCAGCCCCCGGCCTTTTGGTCATTTGACACTTACGATCAGGTTTATGCGTGTGCCTTCCCCGCTCACACCCCAAGGCGGGGTTTGCTGGCATGGAGGAGGTACCGAGTCCAAACAGGGCCTAAGTTCCACAACCTTGAAATGACCTCTTCACGATTCTTGGGGCTGGACATGCACCCCAGGGGTACACAGTTCCAATGAACCTCGCCCAAAGCCTGGCCATGTAGGACTGGAATGTCAGGAGAAGCCCTATTCTGAGGAGCCTACCCTTTGGTCTGATAGTCTTCCCAGCACTCATTATTCCCTGGGGGTAGCTTTTTTATCGAGAATGTCCACTCCCCAAGACACAGCACGGTGGCGTCTACCTTCCCTGGCCCAGAGCAAGTTCTCAATATAGGGGGCCACCCAAAGTCACGATTATTGTTCTTATTATTTTAACAAGGCAGACGGGATGGCCCACCCATTCCCCAAGGAGCCCCGTGCAGCCTGCCCAGCCGCTAAGGATCCCCCGGCACTGTTGTCACTTACCTACCAAAGGTGCACATCCCGATCCCTGGCTTCAGTCCTGATCAGCAGGAGGGACCTGGGAGTCCCAACACATCCCCACCCATAGTCTTACCCCCCCACCCCATCAAGGGACCCGGCGCCTGCTTCACGTCACTCAGAGAAGCAGGGGTGCCCTCCCAAGGGACCGCTACAGCGCGCTCCCCTTCAGAAATGCAGATTCTCGGGCTGCACCGTGCACTTGCTGAATCGGAAACTCTAGGCTGGTCTCCAGCCATCTGTGTTTCAAACCGGCCTCCCCTGGGGGTTCCAGGGCCGCCCCCGCCCCTCAACTTCAAGAACCAGGCCCTTGGGCGCCTGGGTGGCTCCGTGGGTTAAGCCGCTGCCTTCGGCTCAGGTCATGATCTCAGGGTCCTGGGATCGAGTCCTGCATCGGGCTCTCTGCTCAGCGGGGAGCCTGCTTCCTCCTCTCTCTCTCTGCCTGCCTCTCTGCCCGCTTGTGATCTCTGTCTGTCAAATGAATAAATAAAATCTTAAAAAAAAAAAAAAAAAAAAAAAGGACCAGGCCCTTTGCTCCCCCACATTTGCAGTGTCTGGAGACGTCTGTAGTCGGCAGGACTGGGGTGCTCCTGCCACCGAGGACGTGGGGGCCAGGCATGCCGCTGACCACCCCACCACACAGTGCTGGGGCACTCCCACAGAGACGGACCTGCCCAGAATGTCAGCGGGGCCAAGGGGGACAAACCCTGCATTAATTATTGGGAAAAAAGATTGAGTCTGGTCCCTGCTCACGCTGGACACGAGAGTAAATCCCCGGGGTCAGAGGGTACAAACCAGGGCGACCCCAGCGTCTGTGAGTCGCCCCCACTCAGCGTGTGTCGTGAGGCGCGTGCAGTGTTCCAGGACCTCTGGAGCCCGATGGCTGCCGAACGCAGTCTCCTGGGGGTCAGTGGGACCTCCTGACCCAGGGGGGTCTCACCTGGGAGTGAGTCTGCTCCCCAGGGGACACAGGTGATGCCTGGGGACATTTTTGGTTGTTTCAGCTCCAGGGAGTGCTCCCGGCGTGGAGCGGGTGGGGGCCAGGGATGCGGCCAGGACCCCCCAGTGCTCAGGACGCCCCACAACCAAGAAACATCCGTTCCAGGTGTCAGTCCCGCGGAGGCCGACGAAGACTGCCCAGGAGCAGAGCAGATACACCAGCCATGGTGGGGGACCCTGGACAAGGGTCTTGGGGCCCCGAGCCTCAGTTTCCCCACCTGTAAGTTGGGAATGGGGACAAGACCTACTCGTTTTACGTTGTTGCAAGGAGAGGGACGCGCGCGGCCAAGGGCAGACCCGATCCTTGGCTCCGGGGTGGGGGGTCTATTTGGGGGCAGACACCCCCCCCCCAAAAAAAACGGAGCCCTTGTCCGACTAGGCGATATCTACCTAGGGAAATGGGGAATCTCCTTCAGGAGGAGACGGCGCCCCTGTGTCAGGTCCTAGAAGAATCCCCACGTCCCCCTAGACCCCGGCTCGGTCCTCTAGGTACCCCAGCCGGCCCTGTGTGGGCCCAGGGCCGCGGGGAGGTACCGAGCCAGTCCCGCCCCTTTCGGGAAGACCAATTTCTATTGGCCAGAGGGGAGCGGCGGCGAGCTCTTATTGGCCGAGGACAGCGTAGCGGCGAATGATGGACGGGCCGGGGCCGGGGCGGGGGCGGGGCGGGGCCGGGGCGGGGGAGGAGGGCAGCGCGCCCCGCCCCCCGCGGGAAGGGGCCTGAGAGGGCCTTGAGGTGTCCTGCTCCCGCCCCCTCTTTTCCTTTCTCAGCCAGGGAAACTGAGTCTCTGCTTCCTGCCTTTATCCAAAATGTTATTTCCGATATCGTGGGTGGCGGTGTTTTGTGGGGTTTTTGGCATTACTTTTGATTTTTATTATTTATTTATTTATTTATTTATTTTTTTAAAGATTTTATTTATTTATTTGACAGAGAGAAATCACAAGCAGATGAAGAGGCAGGCAGAGAGAGAGAAGGAAGCAGGCTCCCCGCTGAGCAGAGAGCCCGATGCGGGACTCGATCCCAGGACCCTGAGATCATGACCTGAGCCGAAGGCAGCGGCTTAACCCACGGAGCCACCCAGGCGCCCCTGGCATTACTTTTGATTTTTAAATTTATTTCAATAAAATAGTATTTACCTCCGCGACTGTTGTTTTTTGGGGTGTTTGGGTTGTTTGGGGTTTTTTTTTTTTTGCCCTTTCATGAACTTTGGGTCCATCGTGAGTGCCTCACTCTCTTGACCCAGGTTCCAGTTTTACGGTAAAGGACGGGGCCAGTAAACTCAGTGGGTCCACAATGTTGGGCCTCTGACGCCCAGGTCAGTCACTACCCCTAGATCCAACCTCCAAGGGATAGAGAAGGAGGGGACCTCGTCCTTACATTTAAAAATCGAATAATTGGGGCACCTGAGTGTGTCAGTTGGTTAAGCGGGCAGCTTGGGCTCAGGTCCCCGCCGTCTCACTCTCTCCCTCTGTCAGATAAACAAGTAAATAAATAAATGAAATCTTTTAAAAAATTAAAAAAATAAAAATTGAGGAAATCAATTAGGCACAGTTGTCCATTTTTAGAATTAGGGATAGAATGGTATGATATGATATATGAATGATAGATACAATTCACCCATTTGAAACATATAATTCAATGGTTTTGGTTTTTATTTATTTTTAAAGATACTTTTAGGGGCGCCTGGGTGGCTCAGTGGGTTAAAGCCTCTGCCTTTGACTCAGGTCATGGTCCCAGGGTCGCGGGACCGAGCCCCGCATCGGACTCTCTGCCCAGCAGGGAGCCTGCTTCTTCCTCTCTCTCTCTGCCTGCCTCTCTGCCTGCTTGTGATCTCTGTCAAATAAATAAATAAAATCTTTAAAAAAAAAGATATTTTAAAACTTATTTGGCAGAGAGACCGAGCTGCCGCACAAGCAGGAAGATGGGCAGGCAGAGGAAGAAGCAGGCTCCCCGCAGAGCAGGGAGCCCGAAGCCGGACTCCATCCCAGGTCCCTGAGATCATGACTCGAGCCAAAGGCAGACGTTTCACGGACGGAGCTAGCCAGGCGTCCTTATTTTAGGACATTTTAATCACCCCATAAAGAAACCCTATAGGCATTAGCAGCAGCTCCCCCCATGAGCCCCAAACACTCACTAATTCACCTGCCTCTATGGAATTGCTTATTCTGAATATTTCACGTGAGTGGGTCATGCAGTATCTTGTTCCTCTGTGTCTCCTTTCTTTCCCTAAAAGTGATGGTTTCAAGCCTCCCCCACATAGCCCGTATGCCGGTCCCTCACCCCTGCTTACAGCTGAATAATGCTGCAGTGTGACCGGGCCATGTTTGCTTTCCGCTGGTCTAGCCGTGAACGTTTGGGCGGTTCCCACTCCTTGGCCATGGTGAGTAACGCTGCTTTGAACGCGCATGGACAGGTCTGCATGTGGACATAAGCCTTCCTCTGCTACATCTAATGGTAACTGCGCGTCTGACCTCGGAGGAGCTGTCTGCCTGTTTTGCAGGGCGGCTTCCCCGTGCCGAGCTCCCGCGGGTCTGTGCAGGAGCGGCCCGACCGTTCCACAAGCTCACCCACGTTCCGTATCGCCCGTCCTTTTGGAGACAGCGGCGGGAGCAGCTGAGAAGTGGCATCTCACGGTGGTTTGGGCTTGCCTCTCCCCGACGCCTGCAGCCGTGGAGCTGACCGTCGCTATGGAACACCTACCATGCGCCAGGCCCTTTCCTGGGAAGACAGACTCCCCTTTTGGCTGGCAGGTGACAGTCAAGGAAAACAGAACAAGGGCGGCCGGCTCTGCGGAGGGCGGGAGCCAGTGTGGTCTTTGTGGGGGTTGAAGTGGTCAGGGAAGGCCTCTCCATAGAGGTGACACTTTCCCCGAGCCTCCAGTCGTGACATGTTTTCTGTGGGAGAGAGCAGGCAGCCAGGCAGAGGTCCTGCGGCAGGACCGAGATCCCCCTGGTTGGGGTTTGGTGAACACAGGGGCTCACGGGGGAGAAGCAGAGAGTCAGAGAGAGTTGCCACTGCGCAAAACCATCTGGCAGTTCCTCTTTCTTCCTTTCTCTCTTTCTCTCTTTCTTCTTTCTTCCTAAGATTGATTTGAGGGAGAGAGAGCACAGGCAAGTGAGGGTAAAGGCAGAGGGAGAGGGAGAGAGTGGATGCCAAGCTGACTCCCTGCTGAGTCACAGAGCCCAACACCAGGCTCTTTCCCAGGCCCCCAAGACCATGACCTGAGCCAAAGCTGAGAGTCAGTCAGTCACTCAACTGACGGAGCCACTGGGGCGCCCTGGCAGTTTCCGTTAAAGCTAAACTCATGTGGGGGGGGGGGCGCGCCTGGAAGGCTCAGTGGGTCAAGCCTCTGCCTTCGGCTCAGATCATGATCCCAGGGTCCTGGGATCGAGCCCCACATGGGCCCCTCTGCTTAGCTGGGAACCTGTTCCCCACTGCCCCCCGCCTGCCTCTCTGCCTACTTGTGATCTCTGTCTGTCAAATAAATAAATAAAATCTTTAAAAAAGAGAGAGAAAAAGAAATCTGTCCATATATCCGTGCTCATATTCTTAGATGTCCTGTGGTTCTCTTTCTCTGGGGAGCCCTAACTAACGCAAGCTACCAGGTGAGCTTCCCGGCACCCTCTTCTCGGCTTCTAAGCCCCACTCCTGAGGTGGGACAGGAGAGGCAGGTGAGGGCAGGTAAGCTAGGGGTGAGGGGTCTGGCTGAGCAGAGAGAGAAAGGATTGGGCTGGGTCCCCAGGAAGGGCTTCCTGGGTGAAAGTCCCAAGCCTCCAGGGCCTGTCTCCCTCCAGGGCCATCCTCCCCGCCCGCCCCACCCCGGTCTGCTAGGCCAGCTGAACTATTTTAAAATGCCCCCCACTTCCTTCCTCACCCATTCAGGAGCCCACTTCCTGACTGGGTCTCACTGTCTCTTCTCAGGGTGGGGTAAAGACAGACTTGCAAGTTGGGGTGTTTCTCCACCAACTGCAGGGTCTCAGGCCCTGAACTTGGGGTTCCCTGTCTGCTGTGCAAATCAGGAGGGGCCATATAATTGGCAGATCCCAGTTGAAAGTGAAAATATGGGGCCCCTTGTTCAGAACTTATTAGGAATTTCATGACAACAGCCGCAGGGCAACAACCCAAGGGAGGGGCTCTTTGAAGCTCAAGGTTCTGGGTGACGGCACAGGTCCCAGCCCCTTGAAGCTGGTGCTGCCCTGAGCCCTGGGGCTGTCCCCATACCTCATGGTTTCATAAATGTGTATTTATCTATTTTATTGTGGTAAAATACACATAACATAAAATTTACTGTTTAGCCATTTCTTTTTCTTTTCTTTTTTTTTTTTAAAGATTTTATTTATTTATCAGAGAGAGAGGGAGAGAGAGCACGCACAGGCAGACAGAGGCAGGCAGAGGCAGAGGGAGAAGCAGGCTCCCTGCTGAGCAAGGAGCCCGATGTGGGACTCGATCCCAGGACGCTGGGACCGTGACCTGAGCCGAAGGCAGCTGCTTAACCAACTGAGCCACCCAGGAGTCCCTCTTTTTTTTTTTTTTTTTAAAGATTTTATTTATTTATTTGACAGACAGAGATCACAAGTAGGCAGAGAGGCAGGCAGAGACAGAGGGGGAAGCAGGCTCCCTGCTGAGCAGAGAGCCTGATGCGGGGCTTGACCCCAGGACCCTGAGATCATGACCTGAGCCAAAGGCAGCGGCTTAATCCACTGAGCCCCCCAGGCGCCCCTGTTTAGCCATTTCTTTTTCTTTTTCTTTTTTTTTTTTTTTTAAAGATTTTATTTATTTATCAGAGAGAGAGAGGGGGAGAGAGCGAGCACAGGCAGACAGAATGGCAGGCAGAGGCAGAGGGGGAAGCAGGCTCCCTGCCGAGCAAGGAGCCCGATGTGGGACTGTTTAGCCATTTCTAAGTGCACAGCTCATCGGTATGAAGCACGGACTCCCCACCCCGCGCCCCAGCCCCGGCTCCCCCCTCTCCTCTCTGTCTCCGTGGACAGGACTCTTCTGGTGACCTCTTGGCAGTGGGGTCTTGCGGGATGTGTCCTTCTGGGTCTGGCTGCTCTCCCTGAGCCCCGTGTCCTCGGGGTCCCTCTGCGTCATGGCAGAGGTCAGGGGTCTTACTTTGCTATCAAGTGCACCTGTGCAGTCCCTCTCACTCTCAGGCAGACACTAAGAAGCAGAAACATTAATTTCTTCTTGTTGTTGTTTTGCTTTTAACAATATTATTTATTTATTTAACAGAGAGAGAGACAGTGAGTGAGGGAACCCAAGTGGGGGGAGAGGGAGAGGGAGAAGCGGGCCTCCCGCTGAGCAGGGAGCCCGACACGGGGCTTGATCCCAGGACCCCGGGATCACAATTTGAGCCGAAGGCAGACGCTTAACGACGGAACCCCGGGCACCCCGGACACGTCCGTGTGTAACACCCGGTCTTCTGTAAGCCATTTGGTTTTATTCCAGCCTCGGCCTGATCCTAACAGGGAAACAAGTCCCGTTCCCACCAAGCCCCAGACAAACTCGAAAGACACCTCAAAGGTGAGGAACCGTGAACAGTCCCCAGCGATCTCGTCTCCCTGCACAGCTGGGCCCAGGCAGAAGTGACCACCTGTGAACGGTTGTTAAAAGCCCAGCTGCATGGGGCGCCCGGGTGGCTCAGTGGGTTAAAGCCTCTGCCTTGGCTCAGCTCATGATCCCCACAAAGGGCTCTCTGCTCAGCGGGGAGCCTGCTTCCTCCTTCTCTCTCTCTCTCTGCCTGCCTCTCTGCTGACTTGTGATCTCTGTCTACCAAGTAAATAAATAAATAATCTTAAAAAAATAAAAATGTTAAAAATAGAGTCTTAGGGGCGCCTGGGGGGCTCAGTGGGTTAAAGCCTCTGCCTTCGGCTCAGGTCATGATCCCAGGGTCGTGGAATCGAGCCCCGCATCGGGCTCTCTGCTCGGCGGGGAGCCTGCTTCCTCCTCTCTCTCTGCCTGCTTGTGATCTCTACCTGTCAAATAAATAAATAAAATCTTAAAAAAAAAAATAGAGTCTTAAACAACAACAAACAAACAAGCAAACAAACTAAAACCGGAACCCAAAGGGCTTTGCCCCGGGCTCTGGGCCCCAGCGCTGCGGTGCCGCTCGTCCGTCTGGTTTCTGTCAGGACTCCCCAGTGGTCTCTGTACTCTGCTTCCTGCCGCTGCATTTTGAGGGTGTTTTCCCAGTTTTCACAATTCAAGACAACATGGGGAGAGACGGCTACGGACAGAACTTGCTCTCCTCATTCCACACTGTTCGCTTAGATCCTGAGAAGGAGAATTTCTTTTCCTACCTCTCCCTCTCTCCCTCCTTTCTCTCTTTCCATCAACACTTATTGAGCACCTACTGAATATGAAGCCCTGACCTAGAAACACTGGAAGCACAATAGCAAACGAAACAGAGGCAGATGCCTTTCTTCTTGGAGCTCGCCAGCTAGGCCGATGCTTCTAGAACTTTCTGGGTGATGGACACATTCTTCTATCTGTGTCATCTAGGAGCTACCAGCCCCATGTGGCTCTTGGACACCTAAAATGGGCCCTTGCAACTGAGGAACTGAATTCTAAATTTTATTTACTTTTAATCAATTCATTTAAATTCGAGTAGCCATGTGTCCCGTGTAGCTTTCCCAGGGGACAGCACATGCTGGAATTCATGGCTCCAGGGTAGGAACATTTTTAAGGCCATCCGTTCTGTGGCCTGTTATCTTCCACAGAGGCTGGGTGTCTCAGGTCAGGAGAGAGGGAGAAACGCAGAGTCAGGACGGCCTGAGGTCACGGTGATGTCATCCACTGTTACAAACGCTGTCCTGTGGATTGGGGAGTCATTGTCGCGCTGTTGTCAGGCATCCACCCATTGGTCAGACATCATGGGGGACAGCTGGGAACATGGTGGACGGAAGCCAGGGTCACTGCCCCAAGGAGCTCATGGAATATGGGGAAGACAGAAGATAAACAAAGGAACAACCCAATACAATGATTGGAGATAGAAGTCCTATTACGGGAATGTCTGCGTGGCTCAGTCGTTAAGCATCTGCCTTGGGCTCAGGTCATGATCCCAGGGTCCTGCTCGGTGTGGAGTCTGCTTCTCCCTCTCCCACTCCCCCTGCTTGTATTCCCTCTCTTGCTGTCTTCCTCTCTGCTAAACAAATAAATGAAATCTTCAAAAAAAAAAAAAAAAGTCCTGTGATGGCAATAAAGAGGCTGATGGGAGAGGAGGGCCTGTGGCAGGGTCTCTGGCTGGGAGTGGTTGGGAGGTGGGGGCTCTCCGAGGAGGAGTGACGCTTCAGCAGGAGACTGAAGATGAGGAAGTGCTGGCCCTGGGGCTACCTGGGGATAGGGCAAGGCAGACAGGAGGCACAGCTGGTGCAAAGGCCCTGAGGTAGGAACAAACTGGAGAAGGCCAAGATGGCTGGGGCGGACAGAGCAAGGAGAGAAGGTGTGGAAGTGGGCCAGCAGCTGGACCACCCAGGACCTTTGGGAAGGAAAGGAAACGCAAGTGACTGTCCTGAAACATGGGGAGCCTTACAAGAGTGCTTTTATCTTGGCAGAGTTTGCTCTGGTCAGTGGAGGGAGCTCAGTGAGTCAGGGCCAACTGTGGATCTCCTGGGCCCACCCCCCCTCCCACTGGTATTTGCCAGTGTTGTCCTAGGGGGCAGAGCAGTGCAGCTGGAGAGGAAGGAGGGCTGCGGAAGGAGGCTGTGGACAGGCCTCTTCCTGCTCAAAGAAGTCACTGGAAATCAAGGAAATTGGCAGGAGCCTGGCATGGTTGTGACCTTTGGAGCTCAGAAGCACTTCAGCTGCCGTTGGGAGCCTTGGGGGAGGCATCCGGGCAGAGGGAGCCCCCCCTGGACAGCTCCCTGGCAGGCAGCTGGGGCAGGAGGCCAGAGGAAACCAGGGGAAACCACTCCTGGGCAGTCTCCCCTCCCCAGCCCAGGCCTCTCCAGGCCCTTGTCAGGGGGACTCGGGCCCTGGGGGAGAGCTGGCTGGGAAGCCCAGAGTTTGGGGCTTATCTCTGTAAACAAAACTGAAGGTTAGAGCTGGGGGGAGCTATGGGGGTAGAGTAAGGGGGTGGTGTGGGGACTGGGGCTGCAGGCATGGGGTGGAAAAGGCAGGCGGGCCGGGAAAATGCGAGGCAGTGTGCAGGCCTGGAAGGGCAAGGCTCTTCCGCTCATTTGCAGTCCTGCCTGCAGGCTGGGGCCCGTGGGCCTCTGCAGACTCTGTCCCTGCCACCTCTTCCGCAGGCTTGTCCGACCACCGTCTCAGCGGAGGTTCATCGGCAAAGGCCTGCCGCACCCCCTTTTCGCTACCAGCCCACATCCTTATCTGTCTCTTGTTCCTTCCTCCGCTCCCTCCTCGCAGCGGGAGCTGAGGCCGACCCAGGGTGAGGAGCGTGGGGCACAAACTCAAGGGACACCCGAAAGCTCAGGTGCAAAGATTCTTTGTATTTTAATGCAATATTTAAAAAGCCGAAATTAACGCAAAAAATCCACGGTGAACAAAACATCAGGATTCTGGGAAAGGTCGGACCCGACCCTGCCCTCGCGTGACCTTGCCGCCCTCCTCATTCGGTCAGGGCCCCGTTCCGAGAAAATTTTGTTCTTTCTCGATAGCGCGTGAGCATTTTTATCCCAGCGACCGAGCTCTATGGCGCCTCTGTAAATTCGGCTTCCGCAGCGAGTGCCCCGCTCGCCTCTCCCCAGCCCTGGCCCTGCGATGAGCGAAAGAAATGAATGAATGGCTGGGTCTCTGCGGAAAACCGCGGCCGCAACCCGGGGCTCGGAACCCCGTACGCCGCCACGCCCGCCCCCAGGAGCCGGCCCCGCCCACCCCGTCATGCCCCGCCCCGCCTGCGAGTCAGCTCCTCCCCCAATCCCGGCTCCGCCAACCAAGATCCGGCCCCGCCCACCCCGTGTCCGCCCCCGCCCCAACTCCGCCCCCTGGCCCCCGGAAGCACGCAGCGCCGGCGCCGTCGGCAGCCTCTGGGCCCCCGCGCGCGTATCGCGTCACATCCGGGGCGGCGGCGGGATCGAGGCTCATTTCCGCCCGTGGGGGTGCGGTGGCGGCGGCGGCGGCGGCGGCGGCGCAGGAGGCTGGGCCGGGGCGCCGAGGGACCGACGGACGCACGGGCGGGCGGCCGGGAGCCATGGAGCGCGGCCCCGGGGCCGGGGGGCGCGGGCCGCGGCGGTGAGTGCCCAGCAGGGGCGAGCGCGGCGGCGCGGGGCGACCGCAGTGCCGCCCGCAGCCGTTTGGGGAGCGGGGCCTGCCCGCGAGGCCGGGACAGCCGGGTGGGACGTCCCCGACTCCTCACTCCCGGGGAGGCCGCGGGCCGGGCTGTGGGACCCGCGGATCAGGCCGGACGTCGCGGGCCAGCGTTCCGACGCCGGCAGAGCTCTGCCGCGGGCCGCCAGCCGCCGACCACCGCCCGACCCCGCAGCCCGACCCCGCAGCCTGACCCCGGGCCCACCGCAGCAGCCCGCGGCGGCGCCCTGCTTCCTGAACGTCTCCCGGGCCCCTTCGCCTGCCCCTTCGCAGGCGTCTTCCGGCCGTCTGGAGCACCCGGGTGGCCTTGCCGGCCTCCGCTTGCCGCCAGGGAACACACCGCAGCCCCGCACCCTGGGTCGGTGCTCGGCCCAGGACTCCTCCGGGATGGAGCGCGAACTCCGCCGCACGGCTCACGGGCGCCGCCCGACCCAACCCTGGCGCCCCCCGGGACCCCTCTGGTCGCCTCTTCGGACCGGTGTCCACTCAGGCAGGAGACCAGCAGCTCCTGGGACCCGCCCTCACCCCTGGGGTTTTGCGCTGCCCTGTTCCCTCTCACCCAGCCGCGCAGTCTGCCCTTCCAGACGCACCTTCTTCCAGGCGCCTTTCCCGCCCCGACTGGCTGGGCCAGGTGCCGTCGGCGTCGCGCCTATGTAGGTCATCGTAGATGCTGCAGTTGCCGGGTTCCTTGTGGGTCCTCAGAACCCCAGCCTCCCGCGGGGCCTGGCGGGGCGGGCGCCGGGGGCAGTGCGCTCAGTGGTGCACCTGTAGACCAGCTGCGGGGGCCAGGGGCCTGCGCCCAGTGAGTGAAGCATGGGTGTGCACCGCCCGGCCCAGGCCCGCTCTCAGGACTTACTCGGGGACACTCGTAAGTGGCACGCGGGAGGTCCCAGGTATGCGTGGCCCAAGAAGAGACTGTCCTACCTCCCCGTCAAGCCTGGCAGACTCCGCAGCTTCCCCCTTTCGTCTTCGCCTCCTGTCACTCGCCCAGTGGGTTTGCGGGTGCAGCAGATAGCCGTCCTGCCCTCCGACTGCCCTGGGGGCGTTGGCTAAACCATAAATACAACTTCTGGTGAGTGCGGTGGAGGCAGACCTGGACCCGCAGAGCGTGGGGCGCCTTGCCCTGCTTCGGAAGGCCTCTCCGAGGGCGCTGGAAGGGGGATCCAAAGGGTGGACAGGACAAGGGGCAAGGACCATCTAGTGAGACTGGGGGAGGGGTTCCTGGCAGGGCAGCTGCATGGACTCTGGCTTGTCTAGAGAGAGCCAGGGGAGTGGGGAACACGGTGAGGGAGGCCATGGGGGTCAGCCTGTGGCAGGCTGTGCCAGGGATTGGGTTTCTATCCTGAAAGTAGGGGAGGTCAGGGGCCTCCAGAGAAGTGGTGTGCTCGGGTGTGTGCTGGGAGAGCCCTGTGGGGGTGGGGAGCAGGCCGCAGCTGCACAGCGCAGCAGCCCGCGCCAGAGGTGGCGGCAGGTGGACCAGGTGTTGGTTGGAAGAAGACCCATCAGACCCTGGTGGAGGGAGGAGTCAAGGATGACCCCCGTGTTTCTGGCGTGGGCAGCGGGTGAATGAAGGTGTGCCCCTTCATTTCCTTAGTGGCCGGGGGGCTCCTGCTTGCCCACCTGGCTCCCAGCAGGCCTTCCTCTCCACGCCGATTTTCACTGGTATCGAAGCAGACGGCCGGGTGGACTGGCTGACATCTGGGGACACGTCATTCCTCTTTGGGCAAAGGGAGGGCATCCTGTGCTCTGTTGTGTGTCTGTCAGCATCCCTGGCCTCCCCCAAGCAGTGCCGGGAGCACCCTTCCCGCGTCGTCACAACCCAGAATGTTTCTCCCTGTTGGTTGGTGTCCTGGGGGCGAACTCTCCTCGTCAGGGAGGGAGAACCACAGAGCCCTGCTTCTGAAACGCACTCGCACGTGCGGGGCGCGGCCTGCCCGGGAGTTTTGCCAGTTAAGGGTCGCCGTGGCTTTCCCAGCTCCCGCCCACCGGTCCCGTGTGCCGCGGATCTGGGCAGTCTCCAGCCCGTGGTGGCAGGTCACACGGGTCTGGGGGGGAGCAGGTGTGTCTGACGCCGTGGCCTGCTCTGCTCTGAGTCTGTGTGTCCCAAGTGCCAGCGCCCCAGAACGGCACACGCCGGGGTGCTCTGCCACTGCGGCGGACTCCTGAGTGCCTCTCTCTCTGTCCCAGTCTGGAGGGAAAGGCCTACTGGGCGGTGAGGTCTTCCTCGAGCCTCTGGGTTTCTTCCTGTGCCTGCGTTGGCGGCTCCGTGTGGGACTGTCTGCTCCGCGGCAAAGCTGAAGTCTGTACCGTGCGCGGCCGGTGTCTCTGCTCCCCCCAGCCCCGGTCGGCTACCTAGTTCTCTACTCCCCCTGGGAGCTGAGATGCGACTTTGCTGGTCAGGGAGGGCACAGAGGCCCAGGCGGGGAGAGAGCCTTGCCTGAGGCCACACAGCCCTGTGCTGCCAGAGCTGGGCTGGTAGTGCCAGAGCCAGACTCCTTCAGGCCCCAGGGCCCCTCCCCCAAGCCTGGCCCCAGCACGGGGAGAGCCATTGTCCCAGCTCAGCCTCTGGATGTATCCTGCTTTTGTTACCAGAGCCTTTGTTTGTTGTATGTCCCTTGCCTCTGGACAGTGCAGGCCTGCCCCGGGGCCTGGCCCTCTGGAGCACACTCCCAGGGCCCTCCAGGCAGCAGGCTGTCCTCACCTTGGCCACCTTGTGTCACCAAGGGGTGGCACATGAATCCTTGAGAGCACAGAGTTGGGCTGGGGGAGAGTCTGGGCCGGCTGTGGGGATAGAGGCGTCGGGAGGGTGACAGCGTATGTGTGGACCCAGAGCAGGGGCTGTGTGGGGACAGCTGGGGTAAGCCAGGGCTCTGATGGCCCAGCACAGCCTGCGGGCCGACCCTGGGCTGACAGGTGGGGGCTCACATGGCGAGTGCTGGCGGCTGGACGCTGAGGAAGGGCGTAGCAAGCGCTGGTCTCGTCAGCTTTGGGTCCCACCAAGCCCCCTGGGAGGTACCTGGTCCCTTTGGAGGACGAGCTGGGCCCCCAGGCCCCTGGGGTGGGGGGGGTGGAGCATTTGGGCGGAAGAGGGTGGATGGGACTGGGAGGGAGCCAAGAGGCTTGGTGTGGATAAGACTGGGTCACACGCCTCCCGGCGCAACCCCGAGGGAACCCCATTTCTCACTTCTCCCCTGCAGGGTTTTCCTCTGCACGACGTGGAGATGCAAGTCTGCGAGGCTCCCAGGGGCTCGGCTTGGACCACGATGGGGCTGGGCTGCGGCCTCCTAAGGGGGCTCTTGTCTGGGGCGGTGGCCGGGGGTTGCCCTCCCCCCTGCCCGCGTCTCAGAGCACCCCCACCCCTCCCCTGCCACGCGAGGCCCACCCTGGGGCCCGACGCCCGCCATGAACGGCCTGTCGGTGAGCGAGCTCTGCTGCCTTTTCTGCTGCCCACCCTGCCCTGGCCGCATTGCTGCCAAGCTCGCCTTCTTGCCGCCAGAGCCCACCTACTCGCTGGTGCCCGAGCCCGAGCCAGGGCCTGCTGGAGCAGGGGCCGCCCCTTCGGGGACCCTGCGGGCCTCTGCCGGCACCCCTGGGCGCTGGAAGCTCCACCTGATGGAGCGTGCTGATTTCCAGTACGGCCAGCGCGAGCTGGACACCATCGAGGTCTTCCTGACCAAGAGCAGCCGGGGCAGCCGCATCTCCTGCATGTACGTGCGCTGCGTGCCCGGCGCCAGGTGAGCCTCGCGGTCGCCACGTGTGCCGGGGGTCTGGGGCCACGTTGGGGGGCGGGGAAGGAGCTAGCGAGGGGGACCTGGAGGCTCCAGGTGCAGGATGTGCTCTGTCCTCGGGCCTCTTGTTTCCTGCGGGGGGTCATGCCGCACGGCCAGAGCCTCGGGGAGAGCCTGTCTGGCGGGGCAGGCGCCCTGGGAACGCTCTGGCCAGCAGGGCGGCGGCTGACCTCCACTGAGGGCGGGCCTCTCTCCACCCAAGGCCACCGGGACCGTCACGCCGGCCGTCCTTCCAGGTGCAGGCCCTGTCTTGCAGATGAGTGGCCCGAGGCCCAGGGAGGCGGTTCTGAGTGACCTTGTCACCTCCTTGGCCAGCAGCTGCCTGCTTCAGGGTCTCGGCGCACATCTGCTCTGGGAAGGGCTCCTGGGGGCTGGGTCCTCAGTGAGGCCTTGGCATTTGCTTTGGGGCCGGGCTCGTGAAGCCTGGCAGGTGGCTCTGGCCAGGTCTGACTCCTTGGGCCGAGGGTGTCCTTGGGGCCTGGAAGTGCAGCTCTTCCGGGAGTACCGTAGTGGGAGAGAGGTGGGGCCTTCCAGGTGCTTCTGCCTTTAGGGCAGGCGGGGTTCTGACTCCGGATTGGAGTTCAAAGGGCAAGTGTTTACCTTTGAGCTAGGCTGGGGGCCAGGGGTGCAGGAGGAAGAAGGCTTGAGTCCGCTGGCCAGGAGCCAGCCTGTCGGTGACCTGGGGCAGGTCCTGCTCTGCCAGCAGCCTCGCAGGGCGGACATGAGTGCTGGGGTCACGTTCTGTGGGAGTGGGGAGGGTAGGGATCGGCTTTATTCCTTTGTGGGGGCCAGGGCAGGTGCCAGCTGCCGGGAGGAGAAGCCGCTGTCTCACTCTCCGGACAGGTCTAGGCAGCGGGCGTCTGTGCGTGCCGACCTCGGGCTGTGGAAGGCCTCTAAACGGAGGGATCCCGCGGAGAGACAGCCACCGCCCGGAGGGACGCGGCAGTCACTATGCCTTCTGGGCCCGGGCCGTGGCCCGCCCTATGCCGAGACTGTGATCAGTGGTCCCTGGGGTTCCCCTGCACAGAGGGCACGTCTGCGGCCCTGCCGGCTGTCCCCTGCCCAAGACCCAGAGCCAGGAGGAGCCGGAAGGGGCGGCCTGCCTCCCTCATGGACACTCTCGTCTGTGGTGGAGGAGGGGTGTGTCCTGTCCCTTTCCCTCTGAGCTGCCCGGCCCCCCTCCCCGCCGCAGGTACACGGTTCTCTTCTCACACGGCAACGCGGTGGACCTGGGCCAGATGAGCAGCTTCTACATCGGCCTGGGCACGCGCATCAGCTGCAACGTGTTCTCCTACGACTACTCGGGCTATGGCGCCAGCTCGGGCAAGCCCTCCGAGAAGAACCTGTACGCAGACATCGACGCCGCCTGGCAGGCGCTGCGCACGCGGTGAGCTTCGTGCTGGGCTGGGGGTGGCCGCCTGGGGACTCCGGCCTGGCAGGGGGGCCCTCGTGAGATGGAGCCATCCGCGGCCACGCTGGGCGACAGGGTGTCCCCGTGGTGTGACAGGCCGGCTTGACGTGCGGCAGGTGGGGCGGGCGCTTCTCTCCTTCTGGGACCCCCTTGCCGGGAGGGGGTGTGGATGGGCTGGGGGTGTCCCTGGGGGAGTGGAGGCTCCGCCCGCAGGGCGTGGCTGGAGGGTGGCCAGGGAGGACGCCCACAGGCTGCCCGAGGACTCCGGAGAGTCCGGCTGCCCGGGGAGATGTGGTTTTCAGGGTAGAGTGGGGCTGCTTTGTCATGTTCTGAGGGCCGGCCCGTGAGGCACGAGTGGCCAGTGGCTGTGGTCTCCTTTTGGGGGTAGGGCTCCTCAGGACCTGGAGGGTTCTGGAAGGTTCTAGACGGTTCTGTCAGCTCGGTGTCTAGCACAGCCCTGGAGGCCAGTGGGAGGGTAGCAGGCAGAGGCTAGGTTCTCCCTGGGTGTGGGCCCCCAGCTCGAACCTGTGTGCTTGCCTCAGGGCAGCTGAAGTTGGGGCCATACCTCCGTCCCTGGAGCCCCACCATGTTCATCCAGCTCCCGGGCAGCCCCCTTCCCACTTATTTACCTGGTGTCTGAGAATCCAAAGAATCCTGCGGAAGGAGGCCGCCCTGACTCCCTCTGGTCCTCCTGGAGGCGCTGCCCTGCCTGTTGCCTCCTCGGGGCTCCCTTTCTCAGTCCTGCCAGCCCCCCTTGTACCCCCCCTTCCCGCAGGGACCAAAGTCAGCCTGCCCTGGGGAGGCTGGGGACCCTGGTTGCCGAAGTGATGCACCAGGCAGTCCCGGCTGCAGGCCCCAGGAGTGGGGTTCCCTGGTACCACCCTGGCACAGGGGACCCATTCTGGGCGGCACGGTGCAGGGACTTGCTGCCCTCGGCTTCCTCAGCCCTTCCTGCTGGGGGTCCTGCTGGCTGGGTGGGGGCTGGCAGATCACGGCCTGCTCTGGGGCAAGGGCTCTGAGCCGTGTCCGTCCCACCGTCTGTCCTGCTGCCGGCACTGTCCTCAGAGATCCGATCCCTCGGAAGGAGTCAGCAGGAGGGCAGGAGGCTCGACTCTGGTGTTGACCGGGGGCCTGGGAGGGCTGCGGAAGACCCGTCGCTGCACCTGCCGCCTGTCATGTGTTTCAGCGGGTGGTGTCCAAGGGTTGGGACCGGACTGCTGCTCAGGGTGGTGGTGCCTCCCGTGGTGCGGGGCGCTGGCTGTGGAGCGGTGGTCAGGGTGGTGGGCCGAAGGCCAGATGGGGTCCCTGAAGCCCGGGGCCAGGCAGCTGTGACCTGGAGTGCTGCCTCCCAGGACAGAGACAGATGGGGTGGCCCCTGGGTAGACAGGTGGAGTCTTGCTGCTTGGGGGAGTTACATAGGTGAGATGCAGAGGGGCCTTCCCTTGGGGTGTCAGGCTCCAGGTCTATGGGAGAATCCTGGAGGCCTCTTCCCCGGGGAGGGTGGTTGGTGGGTCCCCGTGCAGATGGGAATGGGCGCTTGGAGGCTGTGGAGCTGACTTGGGGCCGGGTCAGCTGTGCTGGGGTAGGGTGTGGTGCTAGGGGAGTCATTGGGGGGAGTGGGTGCAGGGTAGGGGGAAGGGCTGGGACCGGGATGCAGGATGTGGTGCCCACCTACACACAGGAGCCGCCACTTCTGTTCGTCTGGGTTGTGCTGAGCCCCTAACTGGGCCACACAGCGAGGGGCTGGAGACTGGCTGGTGAAATCAGGATACACAGCTACCGTGACTTCTCCTGGTGAAGGGCATGGATGGGTGAGGGGTGGTGGGAGGAAGACAGGTCCCCTGCCTGTGCTCTCAGGAACTGGGTGTGTCCCTGGTCAAGTGGCGGGGGGAGCAGGAGAGGCCTCAGCGCCTGCCCTGTCCCCCCGAACCCCAAGCATGGCGTGGGTGCCCTCACCAGGAGCACCCCAGGCCTGTGATCCAGGTTGATGCTGTTGCTGAAACAGGGTTAGTGCTGGGTGGGGCTGCAGCTGCGCCAGCCATCTGCGCATCTGCCCAGGCCCTTCCTCCTTACTGAGTAAGCTTGTTCGCTGTTGAGAGACAGTGCTGGGGAGTGGGGGGGGATTGTCTCTGAGTCCAACCCCCTTGCCCAGAGCCACGCAGGGAGAATGGGGGGCTGCCCTGGGAGGGCAGGGCGGAGGAGGGGGATGTGCTGCTTGCTGTAGCTGCTGCTGGCTGTGGCTGATCCTGCCGTCTCCCCGCCCCCCCCGCCCCTCCCCGCCCCCCCCGCCCCTCCCCGCCCCCCCCGCCCCTCCCCGCCAGGTACGGCATCAGCCCGGACAGCATCGTCCTGTACGGGCAGAGCATCGGCACGGTGCCCACCGTGGACCTGGCCTCCCGCTACGAGTGTGCCGCCGTGGTGCTGCACTCGCCGCTCACCTCGGGCATGCGCGTTGCCTTCCCTGACACCAAGAAGACCTACTGCTTCGATGCGTTCCCCAAGTGAGAGGGGGGGATGGGGATGGCGGCCTGGTGGGGATCAGGGGAGGGGCTTCTGCGGGGCGGGGCGCTGCTCAGAGCCTGGCGGTGCCTTCCCCTACAGCATCGAGAAGGTGTCCAAGATCACGTCACCGGTGCTCATCATCCACGGCACAGAGGACGAAGTAATCGACTTCTCCCACGGGCTGGCGCTCTATGAGCGCTGCCCCAAGGCCGTGGAGCCGCTGTGGGTGGAGGGCGCCGGGCACAACGACATCGAGCTCTACAGCCAGTACTTGGAGCGCCTGCGCCGCTTCATATCCCAGGAGCTGCCCAGCCAGCGCGTGTAGCCGGGCCCTGAGCCGAGCCGGGACTTCAGCAATAAGGCGGCGCCTGGACCTCGCCCCCGCCCCGGCCCGGGGGCTGCATGTGAACCCCCCTCCCCCCGGGCACCCCAGTCCTCCGAGACAGCTGGGGGTCGGGCGTTGGGGGCCGGGCCGGGACCTGCCCCAGCCCAGGGGCCGTGGACGATGTACAGGCGCGGAGCTACGCTCTCCTTTCCTTTTGGAAGCAAAAAGAAGGAAAAACGTGAAAACAAATTAAAGATTTAAAATTGTCGGGTTCCTCTTCCTTTGTGGCTCACGCATGCCTTCCAGGGCCCAGTGGGGGACAAATGCAGGGCTCTGGTCACTGTCCCTGTGGAAGAGGAGGGGCGTTTGGGTCCCAACCAGAGTCCCACCCCTCGAGGCTACTGGTTGGGTGGTGATGGAGGGGTAGGGAGCCTGCGGCCCCCGGTGCCGGAGGCCTGTGCCTCCTGGGAGGGTGGTGGTCCGCTCCCATGTGGTAAGTAAGGACACGAGGTCTGGGAGGTGCTGTCCCGCCCGTCCTCACCACCCTCCCCTGCACGGAGAGCCAGGAGAACCCACCGTGACCCTGGCAGGTCCAGAGGCCCAGCGGGGTACCCCCTGGAAAGGGAGCAGGGACTGGGATGGGGGAGCACTTCCGACTTGGGGCCATCAGAGCGTGGCCTCCCGGGGTGCCATTGAAAGCAGGGCTGAGCCAGGGCTTCCCTGGACCTCACCACCAGCCCCTGGGGGCTCCTCTGCGCTTCCCCAGAGCGAGAACGGTCCGTGGCGACTCAGCCCGCGTGGCGTTGGCGGGGCCCAGAGTCCGTTCCACCTCTCCAGTCCGAGGCCTCCTGGGTTCCGCGGCCCCTTTAAGGGCGGGGCGGTGCTTCGTCCTGGGGGCGGGGCTGGCGCCGTGGGGGCGCGGCCGGGGCGGAAGCGGAAGTGGCGGTACCGCGCGCCGAGGCGGCGGCGGCGGCCCGCGGGACCCGGGAGGAGGGGTAAGTGGCCGCCGCTCGCATCCCGCAGCCCTCCCGGCGCCCGCTCCTTTGCGCGCCCCGACCTCCCCGCCCGCGGGACGGGCTGCCGTGGGGCGGGCCCGCGCGGACGTCGGCGTCGGAGTGGACGGAGAGCCGGGGTCGCGGCGGGGACTCGGGCCCGGGTGCTCCGGGGCCCGCGTGCTCGCCACGTGTCCGGGGAGCGGGCCACGTGTCCGTGCCGCCCTGTCACCGAGACGGGGCGGGGGCGCGCGCGAGGACTCCCGTCCCTCGAGGCTTGCTGTCTGGACTCCGCGCGCCGCCGGGCCCGGGGGTCCCGCCCCGCCCTTCTCCGACGCGGCAGTGCCCTTGCCTGGGGAGGGGCCGAGGCGCGGGCGGCTGGTGCCCCGTCCCTCCCGGGCCCCACGGGCGCCGGCTGCCGGGCGTTCAGGGCCGTTTCTGATACGACCCGGCGCTAAGGAGCAGCACTGGACTCCGGAGAGACTGTCCCTGTCCGCCACAGGGCCTTTGCATGCCAGAGGTCGGTCGTTGTTGCTGACATGCCCTGCGTCCTGGCCTGGTACAAATGACCCCGGCGTGGCTCGTGTTTCTCAACAGGCCTGACTTTCTCTGTCTGCTGCTCCAGTGTTTCTTCCCCGAAGCACACCCCCTCCCCCTCCCCGCTGCCCTTGGACCCCATCCGAGGGCAGGTGCCCCGGGAGCCGGAGTGCCACAAATCCAGTAAGCTGAAAACAGCTTGTTTAGAATTGGAACAGAAATGTTCTTGGATGCACAGAGTAAACAGTTCGGGAGTTTGGAAGGGCGTTGGGGGAAAACTTGGCATCCCTCCAACCCCTGACCTCCAGGGCCTGGCTCCCCCCTCCTGGGCACTTTCTCATGCGTCAAGGAAGAAAGTCTGAGCGCGCACATCTAATGTGTTGATGCAAAACTTCTCTCCCTTTACATGTAACCCTTTTGGCCAACATAGCTGGGGGTGGGTGCTCTCCCTGTCCTGGGCCATTCATTTCAATTGTGTCATCCTATGGTGTTAGCGCGGGATTTATTGTTTCCTGTTGGTAGAAATTTCGGTTCTTTCTAGGCTTTTTGTAACAAGCAAGGCTAGATTGATTAAGCTTGTACAAGTGTCTTTGTATCGGAGCGGGAACATTTCTGCAGGTCAGCCTGAAGCGACGTTCTTTAGGGCAGGAGTGCTGGGTCAAAGGGCTTTTCACAGGTCTCTGAATGTGTGCTCGATCTCTGTCACAGGCCTTACGGGATTGCCTCCCACCAAGCACCGGGGAAGGACGGGCCTAACACCCATCCCTGATGCTTGCGTTTGCACATCTGGTTGGGGTAAAATAGTATTTCTTCTTTTTTTTTTTTTTTTAAATATTTAATTTATTTATTTGACAGACAGAGATCACAAGTAGGCAGAGAGACAGGACCCTGGGATCATGACCTGAGCCGAAGGCAGAGGTTTTAACCCACTGAGCCACCCAGGTGCCCCTAAAATAGTATTTCATTATAGCTTTACTTACTTGTGTTTCCTAAAGGGAAATGAAACGTAGCAATAGTTTTGTCCAGTTTATTTATTTTTAAAGATTTTATTTATTTATTTGACAGACAGAGATCACAAGGAGGCAGAGCAGCTGGCAGAGAGAGAGGGGGAAGCAGGCTCCCTGCTGAGCAGAGACCCCAATGTGGGGCTCGATCCCAGGACCCTGAGATCATGACCTGAGCAGAAGGCAGAGGCTTTAGCCCACTGAGCCACCCAGGCGCCCCTTGTCCAATTTAATTTTTGCCACTTATATAATCACTTCAAAATGGGAAAAGTCTGTATCTGTTATTAACATGTACATGCCGAAGCGAGCACTTAACATGTACATATGTAAAAGCCGTTTGTATTTCATATTCTTTAACCACTTTTCCATTGGGTTGTTGGTGTTATTGTTTTCTAGGAGCACTTTACATATGAAGGAAATTAACCCATTTCCTGTTAAAATCGTTTCTCCCCCCAACCTATAATTTATTTGTTTTTGACTTGGACTGTGTCTTTTTCCTCCGATTTCTAAAAAATTCATATCATTTTTGCTAAGCATTTAAAATCATTATTAGTCATTGATAGTTGTTTTCTTATATGGTTTCTGCATTTTATGTCATGCTCAGAAGTATTTTCTCTACTCCAAGATTATAAAACATTTGATGTGTTTTTCTGGAATGTAATGGTTTCTTTTTTACATATATATTTAAATTTTTGGTCTAATTTTGGAAAGTGCTTCCGGGAAGGACTGTGGTGGGAGCCCAAACTGCTTTTCCGAATAGGTTTCCCTGACTCCGTTTCCCACAGAAGCCACTCCTGCCCCTGTCGACAGTCTGTCCTTACCGCATGCTGGGCTCTGAGTGCGAGCGGGTCTGTTTCCAGCCCTTGCATTGTCCCCCTCACCTGGACGCCACCGTCTTTACTGAATGCACCAAGACCCCGTGTCCCCTTGTTGAAGTCAGACGGAAATTGTCCTGTCAGAATGCGCAGCTGAGGACGCCGACGTACTTTGTGTGATGCTCGTTCTGCATGACACTAAGTGACAGAAAGCATTCCGAAAGCATCACTGCGTGTCCCCCTCCCCAGCCCTTGGATAGTCACAGTGCCAGGGGTTACCTGGGTTGAAACCGAGTGCTGGTTGCGCCTGCCCACTGCGTGTAAGGGATAAACTGAGGCAGGCTGCTGTGGACCAAGGGCTCATCAGGCTGACCTGGCCCCCAGGCCCTGTGCCTGGAGGATCACCTCTTTCTGGGTGGAGCGCCCCCCCCCACCCGTCCCAGGGCTCACTCTCAGCCTCTGGGGTGGGGGTCGGACCTTGTGCAGCAGTGATGGGGGAAGCCGGTGGTACATTCCAGGATGCGCCCCCCCTTTCCTTTCTGCTTGGTATGGCCCATGGGCCAGGCTGCCTGGGAGAAGGGCCAACTTTCGGTTCTCCATTTTGTGGATTTTCCACAACACATGTGTTCACACCCGGCAGCAGCGTTCTCCTGCTGCCCAGCAGGCCCACCAGCACCTGCGCCTGCGCCCCCCGACTCCCCGTGACTCCTGACCTGCCACAGCTTAGACCCCCGGCGCCCATGGTCTGGGTGTGTCCCGGTACCTAGAGGGCCTCGGGGACACAGCTGGGCATGGCCCCCTCCCTCAGGCCTGGGGCGGTGAGGATGCTGCTTACCCCGGGGCCATGAAGCCCAGACTGGACTTCGCATGGGGCCCCGCACCCAAGGCCAGGCTGTCCACCCTCCTGTCCTTCCGTCTGGGGTCCCAGCTCCCTGTAGACTGAGCTGGTGGGACCCGCTCTGCTGCCTCTGCCATCTCCACCTCCACCGGAACGGCAGGACCCCCAGATTCTGCAAGAGGCCGGGGTTAGGGTTCTGTTCCGTCCAGCACAGTGGCTGCGGCTGTGCGCGGAGCCCTTGCCCGGCAGGGCCCAGATGTGAGATGGAGCCTCTGGTGGGTGCCGGCCCTGAGGACCCTGAGCTAAGGTGTGGGCGCTCCCGCGGGGCAGGGTCCCGGTCGGGGTGCGGGACCGGCCTGGGAGCTGTGGCACTGCATTGGAGGCGTGCCAAGCTGGCATCAGGGTCCCCTCCCTTCCATTTCAGAGCTCCTATCTCCAGCCCAGTCAATGTTGTGACAGCCCTGGGTCACCGGGTTGCTCTCCCCAGTGTCCCCACTTACAAGGGAAATGGCTCACGCCAAGTTGCTCCCAGAGAAGAAGTCCCGGCGCCCCAGCCAGGCTTAGGCCCTGGGCTCCCCTGTGGCTCAGAGAGCCTCTGGACACGGGGGTGCCCCTGCTGGATAGCGCACTCTGTGCTGCCGGACCCCCGTACCTGGCACCAGGCCACACACAGACCAGAGCCACCTGTGCAGAACCCAACCTGGTGGGACCAGGGGGGGTCAGGGCCTGGCTGCCCTCACCCGGCTCTGAGGGGCTGAGCCAGGGCCCTCCGTGTGGTGACCACCGGGCCCAGTGGAGCGCCGCTTGCCCCGTGCGAGGGAGGACCGTCTGGCAGAAGGGTCTTCCTCTCCCTCGGCAGGGCGGGTGGAGACCAGGGGAGTGGGGAGGCTCTGCACCCGGGTCCTCCCCTGCGGCCCCCTAACCTAGCAAGCCAGCTGCTGGGGTTCCTTCTTCGTCCCCATTGGATACCCCACATGACGATCCACAGGCTGGGGTTGTTCTGGGGTACCTTTGCAGGAGTGGCATTGGTGGGTCAAAGGTAGCAAATCTACAGTTTGACAAGCAAGGGAGGGTACTAGGTGCTGCCTCCATGGGAGCCTGCTAATCCCGTTACTGAACAGGACTCCTGGGATCCCTCTTTTGTTTGCTCGCTTCTTTGTTTTCAAGGATTTTTTTTTTTAATTTTATTTTATTTATTTATCAGAGAGAGAGAGGGAGAGAGAGGGAGCACAGGCAGACAGAATGGCAGGCAGAGTCAGAGGGAGAAGCAGGCTCCCTGCCGAGCAAGGAGCCCGATGTGGGACTCGATCCCAGGACGCTGGGATCATGACCCGAGCCGAAGGCAGCTGCTTAACCAACTGAGCCACCCAGGCGTCCCTGTTTTCAAGGATTTTCTTTCGTTATTTGACAGAGAAAGACAGAGATCAAAAGCAGGCAGAAAGCCAGGCAGAGGGGGTGGGGGAAGCAGGCTCCCCGCCGAGCAGGGAGCCTCTGAGCACCCAGGGGTGACGATCCGAGCTGAAGGCAGACGCTTAACCGACGGAGCTGCCCAGGTGTCCGCATTTATTTTATTTCTAACTGGGCTCCCCGCCCGGTGAGGAGCCCTACTCGGGGCTTGAACTCATGACCCTGAGATCCCGTCCTGGGCTGAGAACAAGAGTCGCACGCTTCACCGACTGAGCCCCCAGGCACCCTTCTTCGTGTTTGTTTTAAAACCTCCATCTTGCGGGCACCGGGCCGGCTCCGTCGATGGAGCACGCGACGCTTGATCTCCGGGTTGGGAGTTCGAGCCCCTTGTGGGGCACAGAGATGTCTTCCAAAAAAAAATTAAAATTTTCGTCTTAGAGTACTTCGAGGTTTACAGAAAAGCGAGTGTAGAGTCTCACGCACCCTGCCGTGCCCCTCGTGTGCATACCTTGTCAGAAGCCAGAAACTCACTCCCGGCAGTGAGTGTGCGCTCCCATCAGCTGCCTCCCGACCTTCGTCCGACCTCCTGGGCTCTTCCACTAGGGTCCTTCTCTGTCCAGCAGCTGCGTACCTGTCATGTCTCCTTACTCCCTCGAAATCTAGGACACTTCTTCAGTTGTACCTTGTTTTTCACAAGCCTGACAGTTTGGGGACTGCTCAGGTATTTTCTAAGAAGTCCCCTAATCTGGGCTGAGGGTTATGGGTTTCGGGGAAGAACACAGAGTTGAGAGTCAAGAGTACAGTTGTGTCTCGTCATCTCCTATTAAGGGTTCCCGATGCTCCCCAGACGTCCCTCTGAGATTGACCTTGATCTCCACCGCTAGGCTTAGGTAGGGGCTTCGGGGCCTCCCCACAGTCAGATTCCCGCCCTCCGCTTCCCTGCTCTGTTCTTTGGAAGGGAGTCTCTGAGTCCAGGCTACACATGGAGGGAGATTTATTTAGAAAATAATTTTTCAGGTGCCTGGGTGGCTCAGTGGGTTAAAGCCTCTGCCTTCAGCTCAGGTCATGATCCCAGGGTCCTGGGATGGAGCCCTGCATCGGGCTCTCTGCTCAGTGGAGAGCCTGCCTCCCTTCCTCTCTCTCCGCCTACCTCTCTGCCTACTTGTGATCTCTGTCAAATACGAATAAAACCTTTAAAAAAATAATTTTTCATATAGAAAAGCATAAGAAAGAAAGGATGCATGACCTATAATTATACTGCTTGACACCTGCTGACATTTAAAAAGAACAAAAGGGAGGTGCCTGGCTTGCTCAGTTGTTGAGTGTCTGTCCTTGGCTCAGGTCATGATCCTGGGGTCCTGGAATCGAGCCCCACATCAGGCTCCCTGCTCGGCAGGGGGGCCAGCTTCTCCCTCTCCCATTCCCCCTCCTTGTGTTCCCTCTCTAGCTCTGTCTCTGTCAAATAAATAAAATCTTTTTTTTTTTTTAAAGATTTCATTTATTTGACAGACACAGATCACAAGCAGGCTTCCTGCTGAGCAGAGAGCCCATGCGGGGCTCGATCCCACAACCCTCAAATCATGATCTGAGCTGAAGGCAGAGGCTTTAACCCACTGAGCCCCCCAGGCGCCCCTAACAAATTAAAAAAAAAAATAAAAAGAACAAAAGGGGTCTGCCTCGGGGTCTCAGTTCGTTAAGCCTCCTACTGGATCTCCACTCAGGTCTCAATCTCAGGGTCCTGAGTTCAAACCCCTCATGGGGTTCCACACTGGGTGTGGAGCCTACTTACAAAAATTTAAAAAAGAGGGATGCCTTGGTGGCTCCGTCGGTGAAGCCACTATCTTTGGCTCAGGTCATGATCCTAGAATCCTAGAATCGAGTTCCGCATCCGGTCTCCTAGCTCAGTGGGGAGCTTGCTTCTCCCTCTGCCTCTACCTGCTTGTGCGCCCGCTCCCTCTTTCTGATAAATAAAATCTTTAAAAAAGTTGAAAAAATAAAAGGAATTAACACGCATGGGTTAAAAAAAAGTTGAATAGTACACAAAGTACTATTAAAATTATTATTATTATTATTATTATTTTTTTTTTTTAAAGATTTTATTTATTTATTTGACAGAGAGAGATCACAAGTAGGCAGAGAGGCAGGCAGAGAGAGAGGGAGGAGGAAGCAGGCTCCCTGCTGAGCAGAGAGCCCGATGTGGGACTCGATCCCAGGACTCTGAGATCATGACCTGAGCCGAAGGCAGCGGCTTAACCCACTGAGCCACCCAGGCACCCTAAAATTATTATTATTTTTTAAGGATTTTTCATTTTACTTATTTGACAGAGATCACAAGCAGGCAGAGAGGCAGGCGGAGGGAGAGGGGGAAGCAGGCTCCCTGTTGAGCAGAGAGCCCGATGCGGGACTTGATCCCAGGACCCTGAGATCATGACTGAGCTGAAGGCAGAGGCTTAACCCACTGAGCCAGCCAGGCGCCCTGTTATTAAAATTATTAAAACCAAATGTAAAGTCTTTACTGTCTTAAAAAAGATAGGGCCGTGGGCGCCTGGGTGGCTCAGTGGGTTAAGCTGCTGCCTTCGGCTCAGGTCATGATCTCAGGGTCCTGGGATCGAGCCCCGCATCGGGCTCTCTGCTCAGAAGGGAGCCTGCTTCCCTCTCTCTCTCTCTCTGCCTGCCTCTCTGTCTACTTGTGATCTCTGTCAAATAAACAAATAAAATCTTTAAAAAAAAAAAAAAAAAGATAGGGCCGTCCCAGCATGCGTATATGCACACGTACACACAAACACACACACACTGCAGCCTTGGTTCTGAGCCTGACCTGTTTGGGGCATCTTCCTGGTGGGTACACAGGCCTGGGGCATCCCTGCTGCGCAGGCCTCCGCTTGTTAACTCTCCGCTCACCTGTGCCCCAGGCCTGCCTCCCCTCCAGGGCCAGTGGCTTCCCCCTGCCCTGCCCTGCTCTGGCAGCCAGTGAGCGCCGTCCTGACCCCGAGTGCCATCAGAGCAGGGTGGAGATGGGACAGTGGAGGGACTGGCTGCCGGGAGTGCTCGCACGGCTCCGTACTTCCCCCAAACCCTGTGCTGTCTCAGCTTTGCCCCTGTCTCTGGCCTCTGCCAGTCCTGATTTCCTCATCTGTGAAATGGGGGCGACAACTTGAAGGGTCTTAGGGTGACAAAAAGCAGAGGGGAGCGTGGAGTCCGAGTGCGGTGGGCATCACTGGGCACTGGGGCTTGTGCACACAGTGGCGGCTCAGGGTGTGGGCACACACGGCCTGTGGCTGGAACACAGCCCCCGGTCCGGGGACTCCTGCCTGCAGAGTGGCCAGCGTGGCCCCAGACAAAGCCCACGGGTCCGCTGGCGGGCATGTCTTGTGTGGGGCCACGCAGCCTGCTGGGGACTGCCAGGAGCAGCCCTGACCTGTCTGCTCACACCCTCTGCCCGTGGGAAGAAGGCACGACCTTGTGGCCCCAGGTCCCTGCAGTGGCCCTGAGTGCTGCCCGGGCCATGTCTGCTGGAGGCCCAGGTGTGGCTGCCTGTGGCACACATCCCCCAGCCCCCCTTCCTGCATTGGGTGGTCCCGTGCCTACCCACCGATGCCCTTTCCTGACTCCCAGCTGCCCTGCCGTAGACCTTGAGCTCCTGAAGGGCACGTTGCTGGGTGCTCCTCTGGGCACAATAAACATCCCTGGAAGCAACAAATGGGTCCTGGCCTCTTTCCTGTCCGGCTGCTTGCCTCCGTGCCTGGTGTCAGGTGGGGTCAGGGGTAGGCTCCAGGGCTGCCTGCCTTGTCTGAACTTGGGAGAGCTGCTTCTGTGTGACCCGGCAGTGGAGGTGCAGGGGGCGGGGACTGTAAACTGGCCCAGGCGGCTCACCTAAACCTTCAAAGGCACGGGCCGGGGGCACAGCAATGATGACTGCAGTGCTCGCCAGGTGCCCCCCTGGATGGTCCTCGGCCCGTCAA
Organism: Neogale vison; assembly: GCF_020171115.1. Taxonomy (NCBI): domain Eukaryota; kingdom Metazoa; phylum Chordata; class Mammalia; order Carnivora; family Mustelidae; genus Neogale; species Neogale vison. The sequence continues at coordinate 223,415,870 of NC_058096.1, forward strand.
AGGGTCGTCCTTCGCCTGGGCAGCCTTCAGTCAACACTGTGTCTCTGGCTCTCCCCATACAGCCACGTGCAGGGTGGGGGTGGGGGCCCGGACGGGAGCAGACAGCCGCCAGCGAGGTGGCAGAATGAAGAGAGTCGAGCATGGGGCCGGGGTCCGGGCCGCTGTCCCGCATGCAGGCAGCAGCAGCTGTGCCCCCAGGAGGCCGCTCTGGCCATCGCTGGGCCCCCACAGCCAGCCTAGGAAGAGGCGGGGCCGTGGTCGCCGCAGAGAGGGCCACCCTGTTGTCCCACTTCCGAGTGACCCCGGCCTCGGACTGCCGGCTTGGCTGACCCTGGCCATCGGCGCCCTCCCCATTGAACTACCTGGCCCGGACGTCCTCAGGGCTTCCACAGGCCCCACTTTTCCCAGCCCCAATCCCAAGGATCCGCGCCCAGCGGCGGGGAGCGATGTTCCAACCCCGAGTATGGGCCGGACGCTCTGCCTCGCCCAGCTCTTTGCAACCCCGCCCGGCTCCCCTTCCCGACCCCCCGACTCCGCTCCTCCGCCAGCCCACACCGGCCCTCCCCACCCCCCGTGGGGTGCGCACAAGTGACTCCCGAGGGGGGTGCAGGAGGAGAAACAAACGGCGGTTCGCCGGACGCGGCTGGGCGGGGCGCCCCACTCGTCCCGTGCCCGGCCACGGGGCTCCGGGAAACGCGAGGCGACGGAGGGGAGCGCGGTCCAGCAGGGCCCAGGTCAGGGTGAAGGAGAGGGGGAAGGGTCGCGCACGTGGCCGGGAGGCGGGGCTGGCCGCTTCCGCACCCCCACCGGGCCACGTGGGGAGCGAAGCCCTCCCCCATCGAGAACGGGGGCGCGCCCGGGGCCAGGGTGGAAGCGTCCGGGGAAGGGGCGGGCTCCCGCCGGCCGCGCGCCCCGGCGTGGGGTGGGCGCGCCCGCGAGGGGGCGGGGCGCGCGCCGAGGAGGGCGGGCTGCGCCGGGCGGGGGTGGGGCCGTTCGGGCGGGAGGGAGGGGCGTGCCCAGATGGGGCGGGGCGCTCCCGCGAGGGAGGATCGTACCGGGGAAGGGCGGAGTTTGGCGCGGTGAGGCGGGGGTACTCCGAGAAGGGCGAGGGGGCGCGAGCCGCAGGGACCGGAGGCGGGGTCTCGGGCTGGGGGCCCCGCGCGGGGAGGGCGCGCTTCGGGAAGCCGGCGGAACCGAGCTCCGGGGTCGGAGTGGGCGCGCCGGGGGCGGCTCCTGCGGCCCAGACCCCGCCCCCGGCGGCCGCGCGCGGCGGGCAGGGCGGCGGAGGGCGCGCCGGGCGGGGGGCGTGGCCGCGCGCCCCGAGGGGGCGTCCTCCGGGCGGGGCGGGCCGCGGCCGCCCCCGCGGGCTCCGGTGCGTCAGGGCGCGTCAGGCGGGGCGGGGCGGGCCAAGCGCGGGCGGCGGCGGCGGCGGCGCGCGCCGGCCTCCGCCTCCTCCTCCTCCTCCTCCGCCTCCCGCACTCGAGCAGCCGCCGCCGGCCGGACGGGCACCGCTCCCGCCGCCGCCTTTCAGCCCGCTCGGCCCGCGCCGCGCGCCCTTGCCCGGCATGTCGGCGGCCGTGGCGTGCGTGGATTACTTCGCTGCCGACGTGCTCATGGCCATCTCCTCGGGCGCCGTGGTGCACCGCGGGCGGCCGGGCCCCGAGGGCGCGGGCCCCGCGGCCGGCTTGGAGGTGCGCGCGCCACGCCGCGAGGCTGCCCCGCCCGGGCCCCCGGGCCCGCCACCGCCGCCCCCCGTCGCCTCCGGCCCGGGCCCCGCCGCCGCCCCCGCCGCCGCCGCCGCCGCCGCGCCCCACCTGCTGGCCGCCAGCATCCTGGCCGACCTGCGCAGCGGGCCCGGCGCCGCCCCGGGGGGCGCCTCGCCCGCCTCCTCCTCCTCGGCCGCCTCGTCCCCGTCCTCTGGCCGCGCCCCCGGCGCCGCGCCCGCCGCCGCCAAGAGCCACCGCTGTCCCTTCCCGGGCTGCGCCAAGGCGTACTACAAGTCCTCACACCTCAAGTCGCACCTGCGGACGCACACAGGTGAGCCCCGTCCTCCCGGCCCGCGCGCGCGGTCTCCTGCGCCCCTTCCCCCTCCGGGACCCCAAAACTGCGTGGCGCGTGGGGGGCGGGGAGGGGGGCGCGCCGGGGCGCCCCCCGCCGCCGCCGCCGCCGCGCCGGCCGGGAGGGCGGGGCCTCGGTGGGTGGGGCGCGCGCAGGGGGCGTGGCGGCCACGCGGTCGGGCGGCGCGCGGTTGGCGGGCGAGAGCGTGGCCGCTGCAGGGACTCGCGGGGCGCGCGGCGCGACGGGGTCCGTGGGCGGAATCGGGGCTCCCGGACCGTCCCCTCCCCCGTCGGCCCGGTTTCTCTCTGTTTCCTGTCGCGTTCGCGTCCGGGGAGTGGATGCCGCGGCTGGAGCACCCGCTCTGACTGTCCTGTCTTCCCGTCCTTTGCCTCAGTTTCCCTATCTGTAGAGAGGGAGGTGGCAGCGACGAATCACCCCAGAGGGCAGCAGAGCCGCTGGCGTGGGGGCCGGGGTGGGGGGGCGCCCCACACGTTTATTGTCCCCCCCTCGTGAGTTTTAATAAGGCGGCGGGGGTTGCTGAGTGCGCGGGTTGAGGCCTGAGTCTGGATGCGGGAGTGGGGGGCGGATTTGAGAGGGGGACCCTCGAGGGCCTCAGGTCCTCACGCGTTAGGTGGCAGGGATGGGCTGAGGGGTCCGTGACACTTGTCACCTCTCGCTTCTCAGCTGAGGGTGAGGGAATAGCTCGGGGAGTCTGAGGGAGGGTCACAGTCATCACCCCTTCATCCCCTCCCTTGTCCCTCTGGGGTCCCCCACCCTCCACCCCGAGAATGCTCTTGTCCAAGTTGGGAGTTTGGGTTGGGGTTCAGGGAAGGTGGGTGTTGGAAGCTGGCCAGGGCTTGAGTATTGGGGGGGGTCCTCCTGCCCTCCGGGAGGGCGGGCATCTGGGTGCTGTCATGAGGGTGCACTTGGATTGCGGCTCTGCTGCTTTCTAGCCCATGACCCATCTTGGGGTTCAGTGTTTTTGCCTGTGTAAAGGGCGCAGAATTCTGCCTTCTCAGGGTCTCGGTGGGGGGTCTGGTGTAGCCAGGGCGCTGTGGACGCACTCCCCTTGTGGAGAGGGCACAGGAAAGCAGGCCTGGCCCTGTCGTGTGGTGGGGTTAGGGTGCGGGCAGCCCCAGGCTCCTTGTGGGACCTCAGATGCCCGGTGTTCTCCTCCCTGCTTTTGGCGCTCCCCTTCTCCCTCAGTCCCCATCCCTGCCCATGGGGACCTGGAGGCTCTGCCCCGCTTGTGAGCACCGGACGGGATACCAGGGGCACTGGGGTGCTGGGCAGGGTCTGCATTGCCTCCTGGAGCCGCCCCACTTCCCCAGCAGCCGCTGGGTGTTTATTCCTCTCTGGGTGTGGAGCTGGGGTCTGAGGAGGGCCCTGGATCATCCTAAGTGAGTCGGCCTGTTTGGGCAGCCGGGGTGCTGACGCGGAGAGACTCTCCGGAGAGGGACCCCATTTTTCCCACTCTTGCGCTCCTACTCCTGTCCCGTTGTTGGATGGTGAGGCGCCGAGAGCCTTTTGGACCCCCCCAACCCAGGGTACTGATTTGATTTATTTTCTTTTCTGGGTCCTGTCCAGTTTCTGGGTCAGTGGGAGGCAGTGGCCAGGCCACCTCCCAGCACAGGTCCCAAGAGAGAACTTCAGAACGGCCTGGAGTCCTTCGACCAGAGGCTCAGAGGCCCCAAGCAGTGGTGGTCGCCTCGAAGTCGGGGGACTCCTTGCTGCGCCAGGATGTCGGTATTGCTGTCCTGGTTTTAAATGAGAACTCTAGGTTCCTGAGGCCCAGCCGGGGTGGGGGGAGTGTCCCAGTGGAGGGGGTGAGTAGTGGGTGGGGGGCGGGCAGGATGCCATCCCTCACGGATCCTTAGCCCCCATGGGAGCGGTCCTGTCTCAAAGCCCTCCCCACAGTGCAGCGTGGGAGCCCAGAGGGCACGGCTCCTGGGCACACCGGATGCTCCTGAGGTTGGGAAAGCCTGACTCAGGGCCCCTTGCTGTTCTGGTTTCCGAGGGTCTCCGTCACTTGGGTGCCCGAGACTGCTCATTCACGGAGTCGCCCCCCCCAACCCTGGCTTCGTGGTTGCGTAAGGGCCTGTGAGTTTTTCTGGCTTCTAGTCGAGGGGGGCGCTGCTGTTACGCCTGGCTTGGGGGAGGGGAAGTCATGCTGGCCCTGGGTGTCCCCAGGCTAGCTTTGTGTTGCCTGTGGCCTGGAGTGGGCCTGGGGACCCATGTGATGAGGAGCGGGAACCAGAAGTCAGCGGGGCCATCCCCCGGGAGAGAAGCCTGCCCTCCCCTGCCCTGCCTGAGGATCACTCTTTCTCTCTGTAAGGAGAATCCCAGTCCGGGTCCAGCCCCATTCCACAGCAGAGCAGACTGAGGGCCCGGGCTGGAGCCTGGCCAGAGTCCAGTGTCCCCGCTCCGCTTGGCACAGGAGGCGCCGAGGCCGGGGAGGGCCACCCAGCGGCAGGGGCAGGGCTGTCCTGTGGTCCCCTGGGTCTGGCCTGGAGCCCCGGCATGGAGCTCTCCTACGTGGGGTGGGGAAGGACTTTGGAAGCTTCAGGAGAAGTTGACGCCGTTGCTATGGATACTGAGAGTGAGAGGCGCGATGGGGCGGGGGCGGGAGGAGAGGCTGGCTGTCTACTCCTGCTCTCCCAACCTCCATATCCGGACTGTTCCCCTGCCCCAGAGTCCCCGGTTCCAAGCGGGCATGAGCTCTGCTCCTGCTGGACTCTCAGGCCCCCCCCCAGCAAGAGGGAGCTCAGACCCAGGAGTGGAGCTTCTAGGCCAAGGTTGGATCGCCAGGGGGCCACGGACACCAGTCTCGGTGGTTGTCCAGGGCACCCTGGGGGGTCTCGGCAGGATCCCTGGCCGCACCCACTTGATGCCAGTAACTCGTGTCCCCTGGGGTAGTTGCAGGATCACCCCCAGGTGAGACCCCCCGTTTTACTCTCAAACCCTGTCTCAAGTCAGGCATGGGAGGTGAGCGCTGAGCACGTGCGGTTCTGTGGGGCCGCCCCGTCCCTGTGCCCTCACAGCTTGGACCCTTGGGGAGGGGGTAATGGCCACAGCCATGCAGGAAAAGGTCTCTCTGCTACCTCCGGGTCCTGTGGGGCAGAAAGGGGTGTGTCCCAGGAGCAGGGTGTTGCCGGCTGCAGGGCATGGGGACAGGGGCCCTGGGGCAGGAGTTGGGAGGCTGAGGCAGAGGTGTGAGGCGGGGAGGGTCAGGCCAGGTGAAGGGTTCCGTTTAATCCCAAGGGCAGGGGATGGAGGGTGGCCAGGAAGGCAGGCCCAGCTTTGCAGAGGAAAATCCGTTTACGGAGCTGGGATTAGGGTCCCGGGAGAGGAGTTGAGGAGGGCAGGCTCCCCGCCTGGGAGCGAAAGGGGTGGGCCAGCCCACAGACTGGGTGCAGGTGAGAAGCCCCTGGGCGTGGAGAGTCAGAGGTGGCCGGGGTGGACCCCAGTTATTCTGAGTAGCCCAAGGAGGGGGCCGGGTGGGGGTGGTGGGATTCTTGGCCGAAGAGGCCCCCCGGGGAGAGGCAGATGGGGACACTGAGGCCCAGAGGGGAAGTAGCCACCATCCTCCCGGGGCCGAGTGGACAGCAGACCCTGTCCCCCTACCCACCTCCCCTGGGCAGAGTGCCTTTGAGGACAGGTGGGGCTCGGGAGACTGGCGGCTTCCGGGGGGGGGGGAAGTGGCCAGGGAGCTCCCCCTAGCTCCCTCCTCCACACATGCAGAGAGCAGCTGGAACTGGGGAGTGGGGGAGGGCCCCCAACATTGCAGGGGGCGATAACCGCCCCCCACCCAGGCTCCCTGATAAAGGTCGCCCAGATGGCCCGGGAGCTGGTTCGCGATACCAGTGCGTGATACCAGTGCGAGGAGCCGGCCTCCCTCCGAAGGGGGCCGCCCTGACTTGAACCTTCGCCCAGTGCCGTCCCAGAACAGTGGGTCTCCCGACCACACATGCTGGGGGGGGCGGTTGTGGGAGCTGTTAACTGCTCACCCCCTGGGCCAAAGAGGCCCGTCTGGGTGGGAAGCGAGCCTCGCAGTGTGGGTCTGCAGGGAGGAAGGAGGGGTGAGGGGCTGCAGGAGCCGTAGTGCGGTGGGGGGCGCGGGGGCGGACAAGATGGTGAACACCCCGTCAGCTGCTGCTGCACCGAGCTTGGCCCTCTGGCCCCCGAGGCTTCACACAGATGCATGGAGTGCCCACGGCGGGTCAGGCCTGTGCCCTCCACTTGGCAGTCAGGTGAAGGGGCAGGTCTCACACCTGGGAGAAGCAAAAAAAGGGGACGGTGGAGTGCACCTGTGGGGTAAGGAGAGGCCGATCTTAGGTGTGATGGTATACACAGAAGGGGCAGAGTGACAGGGGAGAGAGTCTAGGCAGCCAGAACACGGTGTGTGAGGACTGAAGAAGTCGAGGGAGGGTGAGGGGTCAAGGTAAACCCTTTCGGCTTTAATCTTGGGTCAGGGAGTAGTCTTGGGAGTTGAAGAGCAGAGCACAGACTAGGTGGCTTAGCCCCAAGCTGATGGGCTACTGCACTAGTCCAGGCAAGAGCTGGGTGCACAGCCAGTGTGGGGTCTGGAGATATTCTGAAGGGGTTACTGATGGGATTTCCTGCCAGTTACCCAGCAGGCCAGGGTCAGAGATGGCCTGTCTCCACCTTTGGTGGCAACAACAGGACGATTGAAAGGGGAAGCCTACAGGAGGAGTGGGGATGTGGGGGTGGGTAGGTGGTAAGCTTTGTGTTTGGGGGGCAGGGCCCAGGGGGCGCCTGGCTGGTCGCTCATTGGGGCACGTGACTCTTGATCTCAGGGTTTGAGTTCGTGCCCCACGTTGGGTGAGGAGATTATGTAGGGCGTCTCTGTACAGCCATCCTAGGAGCTTGCTGGAGGCAGACCCCAGGCCCTGCTCTCTAGACCTCCCCATCAGCTCCCCCCTTCTGCTGCACCTCCACAGCTGCTGTTCTTTGGGTTCTTTCTGGAATCCCGGGGTGGGGGGAGCTTCAGGAAGCCCCTGGCCTGCTCCCTGCTGCCTGCTGCAGCCCAGCCCTCTGGAGCTCTCCAGAAATTCTCTCACCCGGCCCAACTCCACTGCATGTGCTGGGTAGGTGGGCATTTGTGCAAGGGTCAGCTGTCGGACACAGCTCCCTCCCTACCCAAGGGATGACCTCAGGAGGTCATGGCAAAGGTTAGTTGTAGGAGCCGGGTCCTTGGCCCTGTCCAGGAAGGCCAGGCAGGCCAAGCGGTGCTGCTTGGCTCCGGTACCACCTTCCTGGTCCCCTCTTTATCCGGTCTCCAGGACCTCTTGGCCTCCATTTTTTCTGAGCCAGCATGGCACTGTGGTGACTGCAACTGTCCCCAGGTCACCCCAGCCCAGCCCAAGTCAAAAGGTCATGTCCGCAGGGCCCCGCCCACCGCATCTCCTCCAGCCCAGGTTCCAGTCCGCTCTGGGGCAGCGGGAGGTGGCACCTGCGGCCCCACTGGCTCCGAGCCTCCTGAGCGCAGCCCCCTCCCCGCCCTGGCTAGTGGACTGTGGGAGGGTGACAGGGCCTGGTATCTCGCAGGCATTCGCCCGACGTTGTGGGGGCGGGAAGCCTGCGCACCGGGTCCCGCCACCCACGTGTGCACGTGAGTTCCCCAGCAACTGGGTGTGGGGCGGGGCTGGCAGGCGTCCAGCCGGCAAGTCGACCCCAGCCCGGCCGCCCCCGCCCTAGCGGGAGCGGGGACCACGTGAGCGAGGCCGGCTGGGCTGCGGATGGCCCTGCCGCCACCGAGCTACGTGCGGCAGCTGTGTTCCCGGCGGCTGCACGCGTCCTGCCCCAGTGCACGCTGGCACGGCTCTTGCAACCTGCTCGTTGCAAAGTGGAACTGCGGGGAGGCGGGGCGGCCCAGTCCCGCCGCCCGCCCGAAATGGGGAAGTGAGCCAACTGCGGGGCGCGCCAGCAGCGGGATGGCCCCCCCTTCCCTTCTGCTTCTCCCCGCCTGCGCGCTGCAAGATGGCGACAGGACTGCGTGCCCCTCGGAGGGGGCTCCCCCGGGCACCGGGACTGGCCTAGAGCCAGCAGCCCCGCCCCCGAGACCGGACTCCCCTCCCGCAGACTGCAGCCCTGGGGGACTGTCGGGTCCCAGCACTTCCACCATCCGGGTGGGGCCGGGGTCCTTTCCTGGGCTGTTTTGAGCCCCTGGGGTTCTGTAGAGGTTGGCCTTGCGGAGGTCCCTCCCCCTGCCTTTGGGATCATCCCGGGGAGGGGTGCAGCCCTGGAGGTTTGCAGTCTGCGAGGTCTTGGGCACAGATGTGTAAGCCCCCCCCCGTAGGTGACTAGCACCCCTGGATTCACCGCCCCCTGGGACATGCCCTCGCGCTGCTGGGAGAAACCCACAGATCTTCATGGGGGGACTTGCTGGACCTCGCAGCCTCCTTTGGTCTTGGGGGCGGCCTGGAAGAAGGGGTGGGGGAGGGGAGGGTTTCGTTCTCCCCTGGGCCACGGGTGATGGCAGCGGCGCTCTCCCTGCCTCTCCTGTCTCCTACCTCCTCCCAGCCCGTCACCTAAGGACAGTCCCTTGGCCTTCAGAGCTGGGATGTCCCTGGCACACGCTGAGAATCCCCACCCTGCTTCCCCCCACAGCCGCCCGTCTGCCCCCGTTGTCCTGTCCGCCCGCTCCCGGTTTCCTCTGCCCTCGGCCACCATGTACCCTGTTTGGGGGCCTTTCTCAGACCCCGGGCCAGGCACCCCCTTCTGGTGTGTTCCCTGACTGAGTCACCACAGTGCCCAGCCTGGGCCTGACTCCGCGGTGGCCGCCCGGAGTGCAGCCTCTGCCTTTGCACCTGGAGCTCCATCCAGCCACAAAGGGTGTCACACGGGGGTGTGGGCGCCACGGCTCACGCGCCCACATTCTCTCCGTATCGGCGCGGCACACACCCTCCAAAACTCCTGAAGGAAACAGCCACTGGGAGGCCGGCCTCCAGGTGCCCCGCGCAGGGGCACAAGCTCCGGGTCCCTCAGGGCCCCTCGGCCTGGGGCCGTGGCGGGGGTCCAGGGGGGACTCCCCCTGGGGTGGGGAGATGCTGACAACGCTCGCTGGGGACCGGGCTGAACCGATGGGGGGCCGGCATCCCAGACGGGAGGGGTGGGTGGCGACGAGCGCTTGGGGCTGGCGGCGGCTGGCCGGGGCAGGATGGGCGAGGCCGGCCTGGGAGGTGGGAGGGGTCTACGGAGGAAGTTGCCTGATGGCGGCCCGCCCCTCGCCTCCCCTCGCCTCCCCTCGCCTCCCCTCGCCTCCCCTCGCCTCCCCTCGCCTCCCCTGCCCGTCGGTTCCGCGGGGGCGGGGTAAGGCCGGTGGGCGCAGCCTCCAAGCCTTCCCCTTCCCGGCAGCGTGGTGACCTGCCAGGGGCCTTCTCTGCCAGGGCCTTGTGCCCTTCCCCACCCTGGGCTCTGGGGCTGCAGGTGGCGCTGCGTTCCCTCCACATGGCCCGCCCCAGGGTCAGTGGGTGGGTTGGGGCATGGGAGGCCACAAGGGTCAGTGGGTGGGCCGGGCACCTGGGAGCACCTGGGAGCCTCCCGTACGCCCCCCCCCCCCCCGAGAGCGGGACCCGCTGGCGGAGGGAGCAGCCCCTGCCGAGCCCCGCGTGCCCCGGGGGCGGGCGCAGAGCTGTGCCCAGGCCGTGGTGCGGCGGGAGTGGGGCGGCCCGGCAGAGCTCGGCCTCCGCCCGTTCTGCTTCGCGCCCAGCGAAACTGCTCGTGGAATTACTACCGGGTCCTGGGGAGCGAAGGGCAGGAGAGTTCCTTAGGGGCTTCGTGAAATGAGTGGGGGGTTTCTTTACGTCCCCCCCCGAGTCCAGCCTCCGGAACCCGCGGGCGGCTGCGGCGGGTGGGGGGCGGGGGGAGCCCCAGGGCCCGGACCGCGGGGCCTGCCGGCGCCCCACCGCCGCCCGCGCGCTGACCGCCGCCGTCTGTCCTCTGCCCCCTCTGCGCAGGCGAACGCCCGTTTGCCTGCGACTGGCCGGGCTGCGACAAGAAGTTCGCGCGCTCCGACGAGCTGGCCCGCCACCACCGGACGCACACCGGCGAGAAGCGCTTCCCCTGCCCGCTCTGCTCCAAGCGCTTCACCCGCAGCGACCACCTGACCAAGCACGCGCGCCGCCACCCCGGCTTCCGCCCGGAACTGCTCCGGCGCCCGGGCGCCCGCAGCACCTCGCCCAGCGACTCGCTGCCCTGCAGCCTGGCCGGCAGCCCCGCGCCCAGCCCCGCGCCCAGCCCGGCCCCCGCCGGCCTGTAGGGCCCTCTCCAGCCCGCCCTGCCGCACCCCTGCTGGGCCTGGGCACGGAGCACCAGCAAACCGCCTGCTGTCCACAGCCAGGGGCGGGCCACGGACCGACAGCCCCGGTCCCCGACGCCGGCCGGGGTGGGGGTGGTCCTCGGGAGCGGTGGCTGGGGCCCGCGTCTGTAAATAGCCATGTCGGATAATTCTCTTCCCACGTGTTACACAGGAACCCCTGGTGGGCGGCCAGCAGGCGCTCCCCTCTCCCCATCGCCACCTCCCTGCTTTGGAGAGGGTGAGTCTGGGGGGGGGCTGCTGAGCGGCCCAGGAAAGGTGCACCTGACCGGTGCTTGGACCCTGCCCTCCCCAGCCCCCCTCTCCAGGTTGGGATGATGTGTGCAAAGAGCCTTAGATGAACCAGGGGTTACCGCGGCACCCCTGCCCACCGCGCCCGGGGCCCCTCACCCCTCTGAAAGCCATTGGAGATGTTCAGGGAATTGGGGCGTGGCCCCAGCCACCCCCATCCGGGTACTCAATCTCAGGTGTCCACAGGTTCTGCCCTGCCACCCAGCTCCCCGGCAGTGGGGGTGGGGGAGGGGGGAGGCAGTAGGATCCAGGATTTGCTCCTAAGACTGGGGTGGGGAGGGAGAGAAACGGGTTCTTCCAAAGAGCAATTTGACTCACATGGAGGGGAGGGGGTAACACGGCTGCGGCTGGGGCAAATGCCTCCTTATTTATTTTCCTCTGTCTCTGCTGGTGGGAAGGAGGGGGGCGGGAAGCTGCCCCCCTCTGGGTGGGTGTGTGCGTGTGACTGAGGACTGTGCCTGTCAGAGTCCAGTCCCCGACTTTGGCCTTCCACAGCATGGTGTGACAATCAGTCAATCCCTCCTGTTTGGGACCACGACAGCATCGAGCATAAAGCCCCCGTCCCCTGCAGGTGGAGGTGTGGGGTCCGGCCCGCCCTGCCACTGGCCTTTCTTCCTGGCGGGTAGCCCCGGTCGCGTGGCCTCTGGACCAGAGGCTGGGGTCCCGCCTGTGAGGGCGGGAAGCATGAGGGCTGACCCCTGCACCCCATGGGATAGCTCGTTTTTTGGACCGGGTAGAATATTTTTTCAGGCACCAATCCCTTTCCTGACCTGGGCCCTGTGGGTGGTCCGCTGTCCTGGGCGGGGGGGTGGGTGTTGGGGGGAAGGTCTGCTTGATCTGAACTTAGGGTAGGGAGGGGTAAGTGCTGTGTCCTCTCCTGGTGCATTCCCACCACAGCTTGGGTTGGGTTTCATTTTGGACAGGGATTGAGGACCCCCATCCTACAATGGGAGAGCACCCAGGCTCCCTGTCCCAAGACCCTGAAAGGACCTGCGTCCCACTGTTGGCTGCAGGAGGTTTGTGGCACCTGCGTGTGTTCCAGAACCTTTCTGTCTCCCCTTTAGGGGGCTGGAGGTTTGGATGGCATCGGTGTGGACCAGACCCGGCCTGGCAGGATCCAGGGATGGGTGCTGGGGGTCCTGGGGAGGAGGCCAGGGAAGCCCTTTTGGAGCTGGACTGGGAAGGGTCGTCTTGCCTGGTCTCTGGGCGGATCCTTGCTGGCCCGGTCCGTCTGTACCCTAAACCCTCCTCTCTGGCAGTGTTAGTGAGATGCCTTAGTCTGTGGGGACAGGCTGGGGTCCCATTTTCCCCTGTGACTTTATGGACATCCTCTTGGTGGTCCCATCCTTGGGTGGTGCCTCCTCCCTGGAGGTGGGCTCTGGGTTTGAGGGGCCGGGAAGCCGGGGACTCATCCCTGGCCCCTGTCCAGTGTCCAGGGGCCTGGAGAGACCTGCGCCCCTCCTCCCCCAAGGAGCTGGAGGTCACTGGGACCTGGTTCCAGCCACTTAGCTGTGGCATCTCAAGGGGGGAAAGTGAGGAGGGCCCCCCCAGGGATTTGTGCTTTCAGGGGGCGCCCCCCCTTCCTCCGTCCTGCCTGGCCTCTTCCTTGTATTTAATTAAACAAGCCCTTTTTTAAACCCGACTCTTGTGCCCGTGTGGTTTTTCCCACCCCTGGCCTTCAGCCGGCCAGCTGAGTGCCTGTGTCCCCCAGCCTCCCGCTGGGGACCCTGGAAAGACCCCACTGGCTGGGACACGAGATAACGCTCCCTAAGGCCTGGGGAGGGGGCCGCTGCCCCGCCTCACCCACGCGTCGCGCGGCTGCGTCCCCCTCCTTGCCGTTACCCGGCAACCGAGGCGCGGTGACACGGCGCCCGCCCCTTTCCGGCTCCGGGAGCTGGGGGAGCCCCTGCCCGTGGGGCGGCTGGTGGGCGTGACAGCGCTGATCAGAGAGGGTTCCCGGACCCCGCTGCCTCCACCGCCCTCCGTGCCGCGCCCGGCCGGTCTGCGCAGGTATCGCACGCCTGCCGTCCGCCCGCTCCGGATTGGAGGGCACAGGGCCGGGGAGCCCCTTGGGGAGGACTCAGCGGCCCCGGGAAGGTGATGAGGGTGGTGCACCCCTTTCCTAGGGAATAGACGCCCAGATCCCCGCGGTCTGCAGGGCCCCGAGGGCGGGTGTGGCTCCGGTGGGGGCGCGCAGACCCTCCCCAGGGCCTTCCCCGAGTCGGCCCCGGGAAGGCGAAGGCCCCGCCATCTGGTGGCCGTTCCTAGCATTGCCCCGCCGGCTCCCGCCGAGCCCTGCCCCGGGGTCCTGGCCCTGCGGCCGCGCTGGGCAGGGGTTGGTCCCTCGCCCTTCCTCAAGGACGGCCTCTCTGTTATATCCCCCTAACCCCCGCTTCGCTTTGTCCCCTTTTTCCTGGCTTCTGCCCCGCAGACCCGCAGACATTGCTCCTTGGACCCCGGTCCCACTGCCCCCCTTCCACTCCACCTGGCTTTTCTGCCCCTTTGGGCAGAGTCCCTGGAATTTGGGGTCCACACACGCAGCCCCTCCTGCCTGTCTCTCTTGGGACACCATCCCATGTGCTCTGCACAGCTCGAAGACGTCCCCTGCGGCCTTCTGGACGCTTCCTGGTCATGTGGCCTCGGGGATCCCTGACCCCCTCGGATATCCTCCACCCCGGACTCAGAACCCCCTCCTTAAGCTCCTAGTACGCTCACATTCCCTTATGCGCCCAGGACACTCCCTGGTCCCACGCCACTCGGACCTCAACTCCAGACCGTCAAAGTGCCAATTCCCACCGCCAGGCTGCCCAGTCCCACCTCCCCTTCAGGCACCGGCCTCTCCTTCTTTCCAGGTGCAGGCCAGAATCCTTGGGGTCACCCTGGACCTTGAGTGTCTCTAACCACATCCATTCCATCCGGAAACCTCCCTGGAGTTCTAACTTAAAAGCACATCCAGCGTGGGCCCAATTCCACCCCATCATTGGCTACCTGGACCGCAGCAGGCCCCCCTCCCCCAACGCCCCCCCAGTCTGATGTGTCCCCTCTCGGTGGCCACCAGAGGGCGCCCATGAGCACCTGCCTTGCGTCCCACTCTGCTTACAGCCCTCTGGGGCTCCTCCGGGAAAAGCCCAAGTCTTCACTGATGTCTCCAGGGCCCTGCACTCCTGCCTCTCTTCCCCTTGTCTACGCTGCTCCAGCGGCGTGGACCTCCTCTTTGTTCCTCCAATCGGCCAACCCAGTGCTGCCCCAGGGCCTTTGCACCAGCTGTGCTTGCTGCCTGGAATGCCCTTCCCCCGCGTTACCTTCTGCAGAACCGCTCAACCCCCACCGTCCTGAGAGGACTACAGGAACCACCTCTTATCAGACAGACACCCGCCGCACTTGGATCGTGCTGTCTCCTTTCCTTACGTCTTCTGGTCTGTCTCCCACACCTGGAGCACCGCCTCCACCGGGGGATCTTTCCGCTGTTCACCGGTGCTTCTAGCGCTGTGTCTGGCCCGTAATGGGCACTTGGTGAATATTTGCTAAATGGACGTCCAAGGCCCACCCGTGAGCGCGGACGGAGACTAGGTGAGCTTCACTTCACACACCTTGTCGGGTCACTCTCGGGGGCCCGCCTTTCTGTTCTTGGTGATGACAGGTGTTGCCGGACCCCCGTGTGAGGGGCCCAATGGCTGAGGTGAGGACAGCAGGAGGCTGGGAGGGGGCCATCCTGTGCTCACGGGGTCCGTGGCTATCAGCAGCTGCTGGACCTGGGGTGGCCAGTTGTTCGTACGGTGGCTGCGGTGGGCAGCTGTGGGTGCATCTCCCCGCATTTTAAACATGGGCAACAGACACATTCACATCATTTGAAAAACTCCGCTCAAAACCTTGGGGCTCAAACACACACACGGAAAGCAACCACACGTGTGTCCAGAGCTGCACAGTTCACGAGGCACAGACGCTCTTGCACCCGCGGCCAGACACAGGAAACCAACACACACACGCCCGCACTCAGCGGTAACCAGGAGCGAGGCGCCCCCCCGCTGCCCTGGGACGGACCCGAGCCCAGGACGCGCAGGGAGGGAACCAGAGGCAGGAGGCCACATGCGGTGTGAGTCCACGCGCGTGACATGCCCAGACCGGGCTCCTCCACGGACAGGAAGGGGGCTGGGGGTGCTGGGGGCGGGGGAGGGGAAGCATGACGGCTGATGGGGGCTGATGGGGACGAGTATCTCGTTGGCTTCAGAATATTCTGGAGTTAGGGAGAGGGGACGGCTGCGCAGAACAGTGAATGTACAAATATGCCCCTGAGTTTTCACTTCCAAAATAATTATGAATAATTGATAATTATTGATAATAATATTAAGTAATCAATCACGGGCGCTCTCTGGTGGCGCCGGGGTGGGTCAGTCAGTGGAGCATGCGACTCTCCATCTCAGGGTCATGGGTTCAAGCTCCACCGGGGGTACAGAGATTACTTAAAAACAAAATCTTAAGAAAATAAAATGATTGATTCTGTTAACGGGACTTTCCCCTAAATAAAAAAGGGAAAAAACCCCACCAAGTGGACTAAAACAGAGGGGAGAGCCCTCCACCCCGGGCGCCCTGTTGGAGAGCCTCCCACCTGCCTCCGCCATTTCTTGTTTTCATCACTGAAGTCTTACCCCAGGTGGGCGCACGAAATCCAGGTTTCTGCACACGCCCCCCCCCACCCCACGAACGGAGGGCACGTTCACTCTTTCGCATTGACCCGCTTTACAGATACGTGTTGCAGATTCTGAGTCCGGCTGGGTTCTGAGCCCGAGATCCCCGGGCTGAGGAGGCCGGAATGTGAATAAGGACCCGACACTGTAGGCGCACGGGCAGGTGTGGGGGGTTGCCGTGGCGGGACACCCCCAGGGACAGGGGACTGTCAAGGGGAGAAATCCTTCACTGCTTCCGGCCCTCCGGCTCCCAGTCCCCTCCTGGTGGGCACGATCAGGACCCTCAGGAGCGCAGCCTCCAGCTGTCTCCGGCCTGGACGCCTGCTCCGGAGAGTCCCACGTAGGGCGCCTGGGTGGCTGGGTCGGCGGAGCGTCTGCCCTCGGCTCAGGTCCTGGTGGCGGGCCCGGGCGCTGGGGTCGAGCCCCGCCTCGGACTCCCCGCTCGGTGGGAAGCCGGGCTCTCCCTCCGCACCCCCTCTGCACGTGCTCCCTCTCTCAGTAAGTCTCTGTCGAATAAATAAATAAAATCTGAAAAACAAAATTAGATTGTGTCGTCTGCAGAGTCATCTCGGACCCTCCCCATCCCAGCGGCCCTCCTGCCGTACTTCTTAATTAATTTGTGATTGTGGTAAAAATACATAACATAAAACGTTGCATTTTTAACCATTTCTAAGCGCACAGCGCCGTGAAGCACACGCCCCCGTCCTGCAGCCTCCCTCCGGCTCCAGAACCTTCCATCCCCCCACGCGGAGACTCTGTCCCCACGAAGCACAGACTGCCCACCCCTGCCCCACCCCCTCCTCTCCGTCTGCGTGGACGGGACTCCTCTGGGGCCCTCCTGGGAGTGGGGTCCTGCGGGACGGTCCTTCTGGGTCTGGCCGCTTTCGCTGACCCGTGTCCTCAGGGTCCCTCCGCGTGCGGCAGAGGTCAGGGTCCCTCCTTTCTTCCTCCGTCTGGGCAGCGACACTCCGTTGCGTGGACGTGCCGCATGGTGTCCGCTCTTCTGGCGGCAGCGTGGGCTGTCCCAGCGGCCGCTCCGGTGCGTCCTGCGGCTGCGGGCAGGGGCGTGCGGGTCTCTCCTTAGGCGCCCGCTTTCCTCCCCCTCGGCCGCGCACGCAGGGGGGCCGCTGGCTCGTGCGGCGGCCGCACCCGGCACTTGTGGGGACCCGCCACGCCGCCTTCCAGAGCGGCCGCCCCAGCGCGGAGTCCCGCCGACACGCAAGGCTCGGCCCGACGACGCTGTGTTTTAAGTAGCCCCGGAGCCCGCGGCTCGGACTCACGGCCCGGAGACCCAGCGTGGCCGGCGCTACGGCGGGGACCCGGCAGCGCCCCAGGCTCCCCACTGGTCGCGGAGACGCTGGCCTGCCCCGCCCCCAGGCCGTGAGCCTCCCCCGTCCCACCCCGGCCCCGGTTGGCGGGCTCCAGCGTGGCGCCCCGGGCGGCCCCGGCGGACGGCAGGCGCCCAGAGGGGCCCCGTGGGGCTGGGCATCGCGCTGCCCACGAGCAGGTGCGTTTAGGGGTGACTCGGGCGGGTTCCGGGGTCCCGGGAAGACGCGCCCGCAAGACTCGCCTCGTCCAGCAGGGGGCACTTCAGGGCAACGCGCTACTAAAAGGCCAATTAAAAGCAAGGGACTGACCGCTGGGTCCTGAGAGATTTTTTTTTTTCTTTTTCCCCCGATCAGGCGCGCGGTGGACAGCTCGGGCGCCGTCGGGGCCTCGGGCTCAAGATGGCTGTGCCGCCGCCTCGGAGGGCCGGGCGGCGGCGCCGGCGACGCTCCGGGAGGCTGCAGGCCGGGCCGCCCGCGTCCTCTGCACGTCCCCCCGCGGCCGCCGGTCCCAGCCCGCGCGTCCGCGCCGCGCCGCTCTCCCTCGAGGGCCCGCGTCTCTGATCAGGCGCGCCGCGGGCAGCCGCTCCCGAGGTCCCTTGCGGCGGCGTCCCGGGGGCCTGAGGGGGGCCTCGGAGCAAGATGGCGGCCGCGAGGTCCGGGAGGCGCGGGCGGCGGCGACCGCGGCGCCAGTGAGCGGCCCGGGGGCCCGGGCGGCTCCGGGCCGGGGTCCCGCTTCGGGACGGACCATGCTACGCTCCACCGGCTTCTTCAGGGCCATCGACTGCCCCTACTGGGCTGGGGCGCCCGGGGGGCCCTGCCGGCGGCCTTACTGCCACTTCCGGCACCGCGGGGCCCGGGGCCCCGGCGCGCTCGTCGGCGGCGGAGCGGCGCCCCCCGCAGCAGGTAATGCCCGAGCGGGGCTCGGCTCCCCGGCCCAGCCTAGACTCTGCCGCCGGCGCTGTCCCGGCGCCCGGTTCTCGGCCCAGGCCGCTCTCCGCACGCCGGTGGGCGTCGGCTCCCGAGCCGGGCCCGGGCCCGGGACCACCCACCCCCGGGCCGGGTGCACGGCGCGGGATGTCGGCGAGCCTCCGCTTCGGGGAGCGGTCGGCGGGCCCTGGGCTCCTGCCTCTCCTCGCGTCCGGGCTCCCCCAGCGCCAGGGGCTTGCGGCGGCGCCGGTCTGTGGCCGCGCTGCTCTCCGCCTCCGCGCCTCCGGGAGCGGCCACTGCTGTCGCCAGTAGTGCCGTTAGGAGGGTCTTGGGAGCCCCTACTGCGTGTCCGGCGCGACCGGACGGGGAGTACGTGAATGCCCGGGGACTGGGACGGGAGGGGGAGGAGCTTCCAGGAATTCACTACCTGCTTTCGGTTGCGCGGAGGTGTCGGCGGACTGCACGTCGCATCACCGCGGTGATTGTCCTTGTCGTGGCAGGGCTTGGTGAAAGCGGGGAGGACTCAGGCAGGCTTCTTGGAGGGCGGGTGGGGTTTGAGCTGAGACCGTAGGAACGGGGGCGTCGCGGGGAAAGGCTCGGAGAAAGGATGAAGTGCTGTCGTTGCTTCTGAGGGAAACCCAGGCTCCCACCGGTGACCTCTGTCCTTCAGGACTGGCTCCCTCTTTCCGTCAGACCCCGACCTCCTCGCACCGCGCGTGTCAAGTTTCGTCTGTGTTTTTCCCCGTGAGAAATGATTGCTGCGGCACCTTCCTCCAAGGAAGGGCGCACGGGCTGCAGTCAGATAACAGGCCTTGTTTTCCACTTTGTCAGGAAAGGGAAAGTAGGATTTCCTAATTGGTCACATAAATTTGCTTAGCCCGCGGGCACCTGCAGCGCCTGTGGCCAGCCCGATGCAGGCGCTCCTGGGTTCCACACCTGTGGCGGGCACGGGGCGTGCAGAGCGGCGGGACCTTTCAGTGCGGCCGCCAGGAGCCTGCTGTTGAGGAGAAAACACACCCGTGCCCGCTGGTACCGTGGAATCCGCGCCTTCTACTCCCGGCTCCAGCGGGGGCCGGCGGGCGGTGGGGGGAGCACGAGGGAGTTGGCGCCCGGCTCGCCTGGTGAGGGTCTTCAGTCCGTGTACTTACCTGTTGGCACTGTGCGTTGCACTTTGCAAAGAGTCCCCTGATTTCTGGGTTCCTCACGGTTTACTAAGCGTTGGGAGAGGGCAGGACCACACCCCCATGCCGCTGACTTTCGACCTGGTCCCACGTCTTGAGTTGCCTTCCAGCCGCCTGAACCCTGGGGTGGGATTTCTCCCTTCATGTGTTCTTCCCACGGTAAGTCGCTTTTTACGTTTCTTTCTGCCTCACAGGTGGCCAGTTGGTTTCTCAAAGGGGACCCGTTTGGTGATGTGTGCCCCGCTTGCCGTGGGGAAAGATGCAGCCGCCTGCCCCTTTCCCCAGTAGGTCTTCGTTTTCCTTTGCAGGAAAGGAAAGGCCTGCTTCAGATAGAACGCTGCCTCCCCTGCAAGGGGCAGGGTCAGATCCCAGCTCAGCCTCTTTCTTGCTGTGGGGCCTCTGTTTCTTTGTCTGTGCCGTGCTGATGGGGTTGCTGCCTTCTGAAGAGGCCAGGGGAGAGTGGGTGCCTCATCCTTTCCCTGCCTTTCAGCTTCCCCTGCTCCAGATTTTGACAAGTTTCTTTCCGGCGGGAAGAGGCTACAGCAGTCCAGGTGTGCGTGGCCCACGCAGAGGTGCTCTGGCAAGGGTGGGCTGGGCCAGGTTTGCTTGGACTCATTTTTAAGCTCCAGAGCTGCTAAGGTGCTGGGTGGGAGCTGCCTGCAGGTGGGGTGTGGGGGTCCCTGTGAGGCCCAGCACCTCTGGTCTTGGGCCAGTGGGCGCTTGAGCCTTTCAACGGAGTCTGAGTCCTGTGAGGGGGCTGGGCAGGGGGATCCTGTTGCTTCCGGCCCTGCAGGCCCAGCCCCACTGCCCACCCACCCGGTGTGGGCCTCAGGACTCCCACCTCCAAACTCGGGTGTGGCATTGCCCAGCTGTGGCAGCACACACTCCGGCAGGCTCTCTAGAACTCTGAATGGTAGGGATGATTGTCCCCATTTTACAGATGAGGAAACTGAGGCCCAGAGATGGGGAGCCACTCTCCCGGGTGCACATGGCCGGTAAGTGGGAGATGGGATTGAGTCTAGGCAGTCAGGCCCTTGGCACACTCATCACCTTCCTCCAGTGCCTGCTGCCCAGTACGTGTGTGTCCCTCATGCACAGCGGGGCCCCCTCTGTGTGTCGGGCTCAGCGCTTGGCCTTGGGGCTGGCCGGGAACAGCGGTTCTGGGAAGGACAGAGTTGCAGGACTGGAGCACCGAGACCTGAGGACAGGCTGGAAGGCGGGTGTGGTCAGGACCGTGTGTGTGTGTGGGGGGGGTGGGGGGGCAGCACTGCCCTGGTAGGGCCCTTTGTGGTGTGGAGAGAAGTCAGGCCACGGAGGGACGGAGCAGGAAAGGAGTGTTTCCCTGCAGAGGGCGGGATGTGTTTCCTCTGTGCGCGGACTTGGAGCTGGAGGGGCACAGCCATGGTCACAGGCAGCCCCCAGGGGACGATGGCGCGGGGCAGGCCCGCCGACCCCGGCACCCGTGAGCTGCTTGCTGGTGTCTTCGGAGACGGGAGGAAAGGGCGCCCTCCTGCGTCCGGCGCTTCCTGGGCACAAGTGAAGGCAGGCGGCCGGGGGGGCGGGGGGACTCGGGTAGGGGGACTTGTCTTTCCTGAACTGAGAAAGATCAGATCCTGAGAGGAAACCGCACAGAGGGCAGCATCGCCTTTCGCGTCTGGAGGCCTGGCCAGGGTGTGCGGGGAGCCCGCGGTGCCTTTGCTAGCGGGGGGGCAGCGTGGCCTGGAGCCTGACCCACTGGGCCTCCGGCTTCGTCTGGGCCGGGAGCTCTGAAGCTGGCTGGGGGAAGAGTGGAAACTGGCCGTGGGGGCCAGTCGCGCTCTGGGTGGGGCGTGGGCGTGGGCGTGGGAGGGTGTGTCCCCGGCGCCGGGAAGCACGGAGCAGCCTCCCCGGCCTCCCCCTGCTCTGTGCGGGCAGCACCCCCTGCCCGGGGCGTTCCCGGGCCCCGCCCGGTGTCACCCGCTGCTTCTCGTGGAGGCCTCCTGACTTTCTTTTTAAGGGCCCCCCCACCCCTCCCAAGGTGCGGCCGCTCCCAGGGACCCAGCCTTGCAGGCCTCCCCGAGGAGACGCTTCCGCTGGTGGTGGTCCTGCTGTCGGGTGGTTCTGGCTGTCGGCGGGGCCGGGCTCAGAGGCGAGGTCCTGGGCTTCCCAGAGCCCTGGAGGCGCCTACGCCGGGCCTGGCCGGCCTCCCCCCGCGTTCTCTGTTCGGAGGCTTTTCCTCACCACTCGGAGCAACGTCCGACTCGGAGTCATGTTCGTTGTAAAAACCTCGTTGGTCCTGAACAGTCGGAGGAAGGGGGCTTTGTGAGTCGCCCGCGTCAGACCCTCGCCCCCCGCCCCACGGAAGAGGCCTTGCGGCTCTTGTGCGTCGTGGTCCTGCCGCGCTGATGACGTTGGATTCTGTTTGCGGAGGCGAGAGGCCATCCTGGGCCGCTGGCCCCGGCGTCCTGCCGCTGGCGGCCCCTCCGGAGGGCCTGAGACCTCCGCAAGCGGCCCTCTTCCCCTGACCTGGGGGGAGCCGCACGCGTACCGCTGCTCTGGGGTTTTAAAGTGTTTTTGCTCC
This sequence comes from Neogale vison, assembly GCF_020171115.1. Lineage (NCBI taxonomy): Eukaryota > Metazoa > Chordata > Mammalia > Carnivora > Mustelidae > Neogale > Neogale vison. Next base: position 223,437,238 of record NC_058096.1, read on the forward strand.
GCGCTAGCAGAGCCGTGGGGCTCCCCTGCGGTCCCGCCCCCAGGAGACGCTGGGCGCTGTCTGGGGAGGCTGCTCCTGGCACAGGGTGGGTGGGGGCTGGGGTTGCTGCTCAGTACCCCAGGGCGCCCCACGCGCCCCTCCCCCATACCCGCAGGTTGGTTTCAGGCTGGAGCGCTCTGCTGCCAGGTGCGCGCGCGACGCCCGCTCGGCGCCTGGCCCGGGCAGGGGTGGCGGGCACAGCCTGCCGGGGTTCGGGGGAGCAGGGGCTGCTTGAGCGTGCCCCACCCCGAGTCCTCCAGGGGCTCCGAGGAGAGGAACAGGCCCCGTGGCTGCAGCCGGGGCAGGGCAGTGCCGCCCCAGGGGAAGGCGGTCTGGCTTCACTTTCTGTTGTGCGAAGAGCCTGTCCTGGGGGGCGGGGCGGGCCTGGCCCCCACCTGGCCAGCATCGCAGCCTGTGCCTCTTGGCCCTTCTGTAAAACAGGTAATGACTTGGGCCCTCCGTGGACAGACGGTGTCGTGGGAACGTTCTGGCCTGCTTTGTCGTCCGCTCGCTCCCTCTGCGCTCTGGGTCCTCTTTACAGAGCCACGTGTGGTGCCGCCACGGCGGGCCTGCGGGAGCCTTCAGCTCTCTGCCGGCCTGTGCAGTGGGGAGGCCGGGTGCTGTGGCCTGACGCACAGCAAGAGCCGGGTGCCGGGAAGGAAGCCAAGAGAGGGAAGAGGTGCCCGGGCCACTGAGGCTGGGAGCCCTTGGGGTGGCCTGCAGGCCGGGGGTCCTGGAGGGTCTCCTAGCTCCGCTCCTCAGTGAGCTGCGCCCTCCAGAGTCTGTGCTGTGCTTGGCCGGTGCCTTTCGGGGGATCAGGTGTACGTGCTTGCCATCTGGGGGCCTGTGGCCTAGTGGCTTTTCCTAGCTAGAGGTTTTCTGGCAATGGTCGCGCCAAGGGCCTGGCCACGGCAGGCCGGCTGGGGGCAGGCCCAGGGGAGCTGCCTTCCACTCGTGGCTTTCGTTTGCTGGAGGAAAACGGGGTGGGCAGCTGCTGGGGGGCCCAGAACCCGGGCACCCTGAGAGTGGGGCTTGGCCGTTGCACAAGCCGTGGCTGGGCCTGGACCCGTGTTCACGCGCAGGTGCACCTGGGCCCTGGTGTCTTCTGGGTGTGTCTGAATTCATTGCGCACCTGTGGGACGGCGCAGGGTTGGGGGGCATTCTGGAAGCCTAGGGTGGGTGTCCCCCAGCGCAGATGCGGCCCCGGGTCCAGGAGAGAGCGCCGTGGGCCCTGGGATTTGCAGACATCAGGCAAGTGTCCCCCAGCAGGTGATTCCTGAGCTGGGCTTTGAAGGATGAGTAGAAGTTGGCCTGGGGGCTGGAAGCAGGAACGGGGATGATAATCTGGGAGATTGGGCTGGGAGACAGGGCAGTGGAAGGCCTGGAATGTTCTGTCCTGCGGTGCGGAGGGACTGAGGTGGGAGGGAAGGGGGTCGTTGCTCTCTTGAGTTGCTGCCGCCCCCAGTGGCTCCGGCAGGGGTCCCTGACTTGGGATGGTCCCGAGGCTGCCGTGGTCCGGCCAGTCCAGCCCAGAGACGGCGATGGAGGGCTGTGCCCAGGGCCCCTTGGCTTTCCTGTGTGGCTTCGGGAGGCTGTCTGTGCCGCAGGGACTGTCTCCTCCGGCCACCACAGGGGCCTGTGTCCAGGGGAGCGGGTGCTCTCAAGGCACGGGGCCCCCGGGCCCGCGGTCAGGATTTCCGTCACTCGCTCGCTCGCTCGCTCCACGAACCGGCCAGCTCACTTGCGACCTGGGTGTGGAGGGGAGCCAGGCCGTCAGCGTGTGGAGCGGCTGGACAAGGAGGGGGCAAGGCCCAGGAAGGGGACAGGGATGGCGTGTCCGAGTGCCACGGGACTACATTCACTCCAGGTGCATCCTGGTCATTCTTGTGCCTGTGTGTCCTAGAGGCCAGATCTGTCCCCTCCCAGGTAGTGGGCACACAAAACAGTTGTTTGTCCCGAGAGATCTGTGTCCCCTACCCTAGCACAGTGGGCCGGGGGACCGTCAAAGAGCAAGGATGGGGGTATACTGTTCCTGGAAGCCTTTTCTGGAGGACCAGAAAGCCCTGGGGCCTCCCTCGCCGTGCACCCGTGCCCTGGCATTGTACTGGGTACCTGGGGAAGAGCACAGGCTTGTCTGAGCAACTTCGTCCCACCGGTTCTGCAGGGAGGATCGTGGAGGGCTGCCCGGAGGAGTTGCGGAGACAGAGGGCATTGGGCTCTGGGCAGGAATCTGGTCCTGTGTGAAGGAGCGGTGGGGGCTGGCCCACCTGGAAAGCCTTCCCTCGTCCCCCCACCCCCCAGCACCTACGTGTGGGTAGTGGTAAAAGGCACCGACGCTCGCGTGTGGCCTTGGAGCATAGGTTCTTCTTGGGGGACACCTGGCCCCCCGCCTGTCTCGGCTCCGTGACCGGCCTTGAGAGGTGTGGCTTTCCTTCTCTCCGCCCCCGCTTCACCCTGGAGATGCTGTGGTGTTCCTAGGCCTCCGTCTTGGGGGAAGGTGACCCCCGGGACTCCCACCCGCCACCACGTTTGCGGACTAGGAAGTGTACCAGCGCCAGCGCGAGAGACCCTCGGTGTTTTCCGTGTCGGGACCGTGCCAGCGACTTGGTGGCCCTCACGCGCTGGTGATGAGGGCAGCAGAGGGCAGGACCCCTTTGGCTGCGTGTATTTCCGAGCGCTCTTTGTGATTTCGTCCTGCCTTCGAGGCTTCCCTGTGGTTTTGCAGCGCAGCCGGGGTCCCCTCAGGGCCATGGTTCCCTGCCAGCAGGCTCCGGGCGCTGGGCCTTGGCTGCCCCCAGGCCATTCTCATTCTGGTCCTCCTGGGATCAGGCCTCGGGGGTGGGGGGAGCTCCCTTGTGTGTGGTCCTTGATGGCCAGAGAGAGCCCAGTCAGGTGGTGGTCTCAGGGCTGGCTGGGGCCCTTGCACTTGCTTTCGCGGGGGCGGGGGGGGGGGTTGGGTTGGGGAGGAGGGCAGCGAGGGGAGGCTGTCCGGGGCTCAGAGCTTTGAGCTGGTGTGTGGAGCCATCCAGCATCAGCCTGCCCTGGAGGCGGAGGTGGACCCCAGGTCCTGCTCCCTTTGGCGCAGAGCAGCCTCCTCATCAGGCGCATAGCAGGGCCCCCCCTTGTGCCCTCTTGAGTACCCCTTCTGTTGGCTGTCGCTCTTTTCTTCCTAGATGTCTGGGGTGCCCCAGGTGGCCCCAGAACTCCTCGCTCTGGATGGCCAGGTACTTTGAACCCCAGCTTCAGGCTCCTGGCCTGTCCGGTGGGCACTGGGATGTCCAGGAGTAGGGGTGAAGGCATCCTACCCTGGGGTGGCTAGGAAGGTGATCAGGAATAGACTCTGGGCCCAGAGAGGAGTAGTGATGGCGAGCCCCTCTGCGGCCCTGGGAGGGGGGCTGCTCTGGCCCCTTTTGGGGCTGGCCAGAAAAGCCCAAAGTGAGGGGTGGGTGCTCAGACCCTCTGAGCCCCAGTTGGCCCTGCCCTGCCTCCTAGCCAAGGCAGGGCTGGCGGGTAGCCGGTGCCCTACCACTGTGGCCTTACCAGGGTGTCTCCCCTCCCCTTCCGCAGCTCCTGGAGCCTGGGTGGCTTCAGTCTCTGCTAACTAGTCCTGGCTTTCTGCTTATCTCAAGGGTTGTGGGGACGGCCTCCTCCCTGCGCCCTGCTGCCCCCGTGCAGGGTCCCCAGGCTCTGGCTGCCCCCAGGTTGGAGGAAAGTTCCGCTGGGGTCTTATCAGGGCTCGAAGCCCGGGTGGGACCGCAGTGCGGCTGTCCTTATCGTTGTTGGACCTTGGGCAGCGTAGGAGAGGGCTGGGGCGACAGCCAGCCCTTCAGAAGGCAGACGAGGTCGGCTGGTAGCGGCAGGACTGCTTTCCGGGCGGGGAGGACGGAGCTTTGGGGTCAGCCCTCTCGCCAGCTGCCTGAAGCTTAGGGAGCAGCCCGGCTCCGAGCCCCCAGCCTCCTTATCTGTGGAATGGGCAGATGGGGGGGGCAGGACGATCTTGAGGGCGGGCCTGAGCGCCTCCTGGGGTTTATGGTGGGGCTCGGGGGCCTCCCCCAGTGGGGCCTCTGTGCTCGGCTGTCTTGTTAACCCCGCATGCCTCTGTAGGAGGGTGCTCCGTGTTTTCTAGAGCTGGGTGCGGTGGGCGCAGACGCACAGACGGGGCCCAGGATGGGGAGTCGCTCGGCAGAGGGGAGGTTGGGAGGGATCGGAGGCGGCTGCCCAGGACTCGGGAGGCAGCACTGCCCTGTCTGTGGCCCTCTCAGCCCCTCGTGGTCTGCACAGCAACTCTCGGCTGGCCCCATGTGGGCTCTCGCCCTCAGGGGGCCATGGCCCTGGACAGTGGGGCTTTGGCTTTCTCTTGTGGGGCTGGGAAGCCCACCTGCTGTCCGGCGTCCTGGAAGCCTGTTTCAGAAGCGGGCGGTCAGAGAGTGGCAGGACACCAGAGCTGGGGGGAGGGCAGCTCTCTCTTCCGGCTGGGCAGGTCCTGGGGGGTGTGGGGCCTAGGTGGGCTGCGGTCTGGTGTGGGTATGGGAAGGGGTATTTGGCAAAAACAGCCTAGTTAATCTTGTTTACCAAGTGCGTGCTTACTCGGTGCAGACCCTCAAGGGAACCGCCCCTTGGCTTCCATCCAGATAAATCCCCTGAGAATTAGAAGGTGTGTCCAGGGCGCCCCACAGCCCTTCGTCGTGACTTCTTGGTGCCACCTACCCGAAGCCTTCCTACGTGCTCCCACGGGTCGGTGGGCAGTGCCCTGGGAACGCCCTGTAGCTCGTAAAACATTTTCTTGGGGAGCTTCTCCAGTTCCGAGAGGTCCCCCGATGGCCCGGCCCTCTGAAGCAGGGCAGGGCAGGGGGCTAGATCCTAGGAAGGTCCCCTCCCCGAAGCCTTAGGTAACTTGGCTGGGGCTCAGTGGGCGGAACTCTGGGCCCCGTGTGCTCACTTTGAAGCCTGAGGCTGTAACGGAGTTCTTGGCAGCTGTGCTCGAAGCTTCTAGACCTGCCTGGAGCCCCTTGGGCTGCTGACGGAGTCTCATAGTACCGGCCAGGAACTTGAGGCCCCAGGGGGGCCGGGGCTTGGCCTTGACCTTCGTAGGCCCACTGAGTGTGGTTTCTTCTGCTCTGTGGCTGGGCAGGCCGCCTCCGGCTGGGGCTGACGACAGCCCACGTAGGCAGGGCTTCGGGGACGCTCACGTCAAGGGACTGGGAGCCTGGCCTGGACTTAGCCAGGAGCTGCACCCGCTTCAGAGTCTGAGCTGCCGGGACCCCTCCCCATCTGAGAGGCCAGGCTGCCTGGAAGCTCGTGGGGGTGGACTCAGTGGGGTTGCCCTTGGATGCCCGATACAGGCTCCAACGCAAGAGGCTAGACAGCCCCCCTCCGTGCCCCTTGGCCTCAGGTCCCCCCACCCCCTAGTTAACGAGGGGGGTTCGTTAACGAGGCAGCCTTCAGGCCTCCGCAGACCCTTCTCTGTCCCTCCTGTGGGGTCTCGACCTAAGCATACCTCCGCTTGGGGGAAACCCTTTCGAACTGTGAGGTGGCCTGAGGTCTGAACTCTGATCTCAATTTCTTTGTTTCTGTTTTTTAATTTTTTAAAAAAAGATTTTGTTTGACAGACAGAGATCACAAGGAGGCAGAGAGGCAGGCAGAGAGAGAGGGAGTTAGCAAGCTCCCTGCTGAGCGGAGAGCCCAATGTGGGGCTCGATCCCAGGACCCTGGGATCATGACCTGAGCCGAAGGCAGAGGCTTTAACCCACTGAGCCACCCAGGCGCCCCGATCTCATTACTTTGAAACAGGGTTGAGGGGCTTCTGGCTGATGTGCATTTTTAAAATTAAAAAAAAATTTTTTTTAAAGATTTTATTGGGCGTGCCTGGGTGGCTCAGTGGGTTAAAGCCTCTGCCTTCAGCTCAGGTCATGATCCTGGGGTCCTGGGATCGAGACCCGCACTGGGCTCTCTGCTCTGCAGGGAGCCTACTTCCTCCTCTGTCTCTCTGCCTGCCTCTCTGCCTACACTTGTGATCTCTGTCTGTCAGATAAATAAATAAAATATTTAAAAAAAAAAGATTCTATAAAAAAATGTTATTTATTTATTTAACAGAGAGCACACAAGCAGGTGGAGGAACAGAGGGAGAAGCAGGCTCCCCGCCAAGCAGGGAGCCCGATGTGGGGCTTCCTCCCAGGACCCTGACCTGAGCCGAAGGCGGCCGCCTCACCAACGGAGCCCCCTGGGTGCCCCGGATGTGCGTAGTGTTCGAAGCCCCTCTCCCTGGCAAGGGTAGGGAGAACCCCACCCATTCATCTGTGAGCAGCCCTGGGGGCCGTATTCCCATGAGGTGGGCCGGAGGCCCCCTTGAGATCCAGCAGCGCAGCCCCTCCGTGCACGTGCCCAGTCAGTGCCCCCCCCAGCTTGTGGCCCACCCGGCCTCTCTCTGCTGGCAGCCAGGACTTCGGAGGGGAGGGCACTGCCTCTGTTCACTCAGGCAGCGTCGGGCCGGAGTGGGTCTCCCGTTGCTGCCTTTGGGCTGGGTGTGAGGGAGGGTGGGCTGGGAGGGCGGCTTCTGCCTCTGACCCGGGTGGCTGTGAATTCTGCCCCCCGGCTCCCCACCCCATGTCTGGGAGTTTCCAGCTGCGACGGGGGCGCGAGCTGACCGCGCCCTGGCGCCCCAGCTCCGTGACGGTGAGCGCTGACTTTCCTCCCGGTCTCTGACTCGCAGTCCTGGTGTGTCCTTGGTCGTCTGAAGCGTCACTTCCTTTCCTGTAACTACTACCCAGGCCGAGATTCCAGGTTAAACGCCAGGCAACAGGCCCACCGCGGCCCCTTCCTTCCTCGGGCCCCAGGCAGCCCCGGCCCAGCCACAGGCCCCGCACAGCTCCCTCTCCCGACGGCTGGCGGAGCGAGAGAGAGCTCAGTGATGGGGCTTGGAGTGTGCTGGGGCTGCGGGGGCGCCTCACCACGGCCTGGGTGCCTTAAGACCGCGGACTCATCCTCTGACGGCTCTGAAGGGCCAAGGTCCAGAGCCGGTCCCCAGGGCTAACTCCACGGGTGGCCGGGGGGCCCCTTCCTGCGGCTCCAGGGGAGAAACCGCTGCTACTTTCCAACCACAGGGCCTGAGGTCTGGCCGGGTTTGCTTTCGGGGTGCTAGAGAGTCATCTGTGATTAGACTTTTTAGAAAGTTGTTTGAATATGGCTGGGACACAACACTACACGAGTTCCAGGCGGACAGCTGGGATTAGTGGTGAGTGATTTGAAAGGTTCCTACGTGGGTCCCTCGGGGGCTCAGTCGGTGAAGCGTCTGCCTTTGACTCAGGTCGTGATCCCGGGGTCCTGGGACTGAGCCCCGCAGCAGGCTCTCGCTGCCACCTTCCTCCGCCTCCGCCTCCTGCTGCTGCTGCTCCCCCGGCTTCTGCGTGAACTCCTGCTCTGTCAAATAGAGTCTTTAGGAAGAAAAGTTCATATGTAAGGGGTTTTTTAAATTTTATTTTATTTTAAAATTTCACATAGGAGCGCGCCTGGGTGGCTCAGTTGGTTAAGCATCTGCCTTTGACTCAGGCTGTGATCCCGGGGACCTGGGATCGAGCCCCGCGTCGGGCCCCCTGCTCAGCGGCGGTCTGCTTCTCCCGCTGCCCATTACCTCACTTGCGCTCTCACTCGCTCCCTCTCTCAAATAAATAAAGTCTTCAAAGGAACATAAATAAAATTTCAGATAGGATTTCCTTTTTTTTAAAAAAGTTTTTTTTTTTTTTAAAGAGTTTATTGATGTGCGAGGGAGAATGAGCAGAGTCAGGGATGGAGGGAGAGGGAGAAGCAATAAGCAGGCTCCCCGCAGAGAAGGAAGCCCGAGGCGGGGCTCGATCCCGGGAGCCCGGGTCAGGACCTGCGCAGCAGGCCGCCGCTCAGCCGACCCACCCGCTCGGGCGCCGCTCCGCCGGCTCCCGGTGAGGAACTCGGGATTCCGAGTGCTCGCCCGCGCTGTGTTTGTGTGTCATCTCTTTCTGGGGACGTCGGGCTTGGTTGGCTCAGCGTTTATGTAGCGTCTGTGCTCCTGTCTGGGCGTGAGAGCGGCCAGGAGCTTCCTGCGCACAGCGGCGGTTTGCTTGTGCCGGGCTGGACCTCGGGGCCTGGAGCCGGTTCTCTGTCCCGCAGCTGCCGGCGCGGCGGACTCTTCACCTGTGAACCTCACGAGGTTGGGACACCAGGACGGCTCCGTGGGAAGAGCGTGTGACCCCCAATGTTGGGGTCAGGAGTTCAAGCTCCCGGTTGGCTGTGGAGGGTACTAAAATAAACAATAATCGTAAACTTTTAAAAAACATGAAGAGGATGTAAGCTTGTGGTGCCTGGGGGGCTCAGTGGGTTAAAAGCCTCTGTCTTCGGCTCAGGTCATGGTCTCAGGGTCTTGGGATCGAGCCCCACATCGGGCTCTGTGCTCCAAGGGGAGCCTGCTTCCCCCTGCCCCTTCGCCTGCCTCTCTGCCTACTTGTGATCTCGGTCAAATAAATAAAATCTTGGATGTAAACTTGGCCGCACCGCACTCGGTGTCCTCAGACTGTGATTTGAACACACCATGCTTTTTCTTTTCCCCACCACGGGACCGTGGCTTGGATGGCATTCTTCTGCCTCACCTTTCCCTGAAAAGCATTGTGGGGCTCCCTCGCCGTGAGCGTCCGTGTTGTCCGGGCATCTGCAGGGAGCCCTACAGGGGACCCTTCCAGGGTGGCCCTCTGCTCCCCGTCCCCCAGGCCCTGACTCTGCGGTGCACGTCCTGCCCCACGCCGGCTGGGTCTGTGCCTTGCCTACTGGCCGGCCCCGCGCTGCGGGAGGAAGTACGTGCTACGGCTTCACCCTGGGCCGGGCCCGCGGACTCGCCTCCGCACCCCAGCTCCCGATGGCACTTGTCCGGCCCATCTCCTCCCTCGTGCCAGTTCCACGACCTTGGCCGAGAGGTCTGTGGACCGAGCGGCCGTACCTCTGGGGCCCACTTCTGCTTCCTCACTCCGCCTGCCTGCGGACGGGGGTGGGGCGCACTCTGGAGCCTTTGGCTGTTGGCAGAACCTCTCTGGGGGTTTGCCGGAGGCCCAGCCCCCCAGCGGGTCCTGGTTCTGTGCTGGTTCGTGGCCCTCGGCCGCGGCGTCAGGGCTGAGGCACAGACCGAGGCCGTGGCCGGCTGGGCTCGCGCGCGCGGGGCCGGAGCGGCCGCTCACCGCTCTCTCCTCCCGCTTCCCCTTTCAGGGCTCGGTTACGATCCGTACAACCCCGAGCTGCCCAAGCCCCCCGTGCAGAGGGAGAATGGAGCGCCGGGCCGGGGGGACGAGCCCCGCTCGGACATCCTGGAGCTGGAGCTGGTCAACCAGGCCATCGAGGCCGTGCGCTCGGAGGTGGAGCTTGAGCAGCGGAGGTACCAGCAGCTCCTGGAGGCGGCCCGCGAGCACAGCGCCGCCGAGGCCCCCGCCGTGGCGCCCCGTGGCCCTGCCGCCTGCCCCACCGCCGGCCTGGACGAGGACGCCTTCCCGCTGTCCTTGGATTACAACCCCGGTGGCCGCCGCGGCCTGCTGGGCCCCGACGCCAGCTACCAGCCCAGTCCTGTGGCTGCCGCCGCCGAGGCAGGTAGCAAGTACTCGCTGGCCTGTCTGGGTCGGGCGCAGGGCCGAGGTGGGGGGGGCGGTGGCACCCTGGAGTACGTCCCCAAGGCTGTGAGCCAGCCCCAGCGACACGGCCGCCCCGTCCCCAGCAGCAAGTACGTGCTGGACGACTCCAAGCCGTCCACGGACCTGGAGTATGACCCACTGTCCAACTTCTCCGCCCGGCTGCTCAGCAGGGCCAGCTCCAAGGACGACAGGGCCCCCAAAAGGCCCAGGGGCTCCCGGGGCAGCGAGCCCTACACACCTGCCCTCAAGAAACCCTGCGACCCCTTTGCCGGCTGCGATGCCAGGTTTTCAGACTCTGATGACGATGCCGCCGCAACCCCGGCCGTTGTGCCTGTCACCAGCAGCCCCCCGAGAGCTCACGCGGGCCCTGAGAGCAAGGCCCCCGGGCAGTCAGGCTCCAGGGAGGGCCAGGACGCCGAGGAGGGCGGCCCGCGGGAGACCAAGGAGATGGCGGTGCAGTATGACGTGGAGGACCTCGGGCAGCCCCCCAAGGACCCTGGGGGGACGCCCGTGGCCAAGCCCGGCTCTCCGGCCAGGGCCTCCCAGGAGCCCAGTGGCTCCAAGCAGGGAAAACCCAAGAAGAAGAGTGGGGCAGCGCCCGCCCCCAGCCACAAGGACGGCGTCCGGAAGAAGGACAGGGGCAGAGACGGAGAGCGCGGGAGGCCGGCCGGGAAGCCCTGTGCAGACCGGAAGGGCCCACAGGCTGGCGGCCCCCGGCATAGGACCGAACCGCCCGAAGGGACCAAGAAAAAGCCATCTTCGGCCACCCTGGTGGCCAGCTCAGGGAAAAGCCGGCCTGACCGTGGGGGTGTCCCCCAGCTGCCAAACAGGACCGGCGGGAAGACCGCGTCGGGCAAGCTGGCCGAGCGGAAGGCCCGCTCCCTGGACGAGGGGCCCCCCCGGGATGCCCCGAAGCTGCAGAAGCGGGCCCTGAGCCACGCAGACCTCTTTGGGGACGAGAGCGAGGATGAGGGCCCGGGACCCGCGGCGCCCCCCGCCGCCCCGCCCCGCCTCAGCTCCACCTCCGACTCGGACTCGGACTCGGACTCGGACTCCGACAGCAGCCTGGGCGGCTCGGCCGCTCGGGGCCCGCGCAAGCGCCTCAAGGCCCCCCCACCCACCAGGCCTGCCCCTGCCTCTCCCTCCTCATGCTCCTCGTCCTCGTCCTCCTCTGGGCCAGGCGGGGGTGTGGACTACTCCGCCCTGGAGAAGGAGGTCGACTTTGACTCGGACCCCATGGAGGAGTGTCTGCGCATCTTCAACGAGTCCACCAGCGTCAAGACGGAGGACAGGGGCCGGCTGGCCCGGCAGGTGAGCCTCCCCCCCCCGGGGGCCTGCCCGCTGCCCCCCTTCCCCGTTCCCCGCCTTGTCCACTCGGAGCAGGCTTAAGGCCACCCAGCAGGCTCCCGGAGCGGCGTTCTGAGATGCACAGAGACCAGGCAGGGCTGGGCTGTGTGTCACCCACCTCTCCCTCCCTCTCCTCCATCCCCCAAACCCGACCCGGCCCCCCCGCCTTTCTGGGTTGGCTGGCACGTGTCCCCATGCCGGCCGCCAGGGGGAGCTTGCTTTCCGCAAAGCTGAAACTCGGCTTCTGGGAGGGTGGCGAGGTTCTGTTCGGGCCGCCCGCTCTTCTCCTGCCCTGCTCTGCTTACAGACCTTTGAGGTGGTGCCCCGTAGATTTCTCTGCCTGGTTCCTGTGTTTCTGAGCTGCCCCTGTGAGTGGGCGAGGGAGGGGAGCAGGAGGCAGTGGTCTGGGCCGGAGACCCTTTTGGCCAAGGCCCGCGTCACCCTTGGGCTGGGGTATGTCTGCAGGCGATGTGCTGGGGAACCTGTTTCCTCCCCTGTGAGCCGGCAGGGCTTGGCGGTGAGGGCCCCACGTTGTATCTCAAGCCCTGGGAGCCCCTCCGTTGAGTGCGTCACTGCCTCCACCCCCCTCCCCCCACCCTCAATCCTGGAGGTCTGGGAGCTGAAGTGGTGTTGGGGGGCTGGGGCCCGAGGGGTGGAGCTTCGCTGAGGGGCGGGTATGTGTTTCAGACCCCCAAGGAAGAGAAGATCGAAGACAAGGGGCATTCGGGGCTGACCACTCTGTTCCCTGGGCAGAAGAGGAGAATTTCTCATCTCGCCAAGCAAGGCAAGGAGGTGAGCATCTGCTTTTGGGTGCTGAGTAGAGGTCGGCAGGAGAGAAGAGGCCTCTGTGTGCAGAAACCAGACCCCCGTGTTTCCACGGGGCAGGGAGGGTGAAGTGACGGGTGGCCCTGGAGTGGCCGTCCTCCAGTGGGGTCACACAGCCCAGCCTGGTGCTGGCTGGGGGATGTGCTGTGTGATCCCAGAGAAGTGGCCCGACCTTTCTGAGCCCTGGTTTCCGCTGTGAAGACAGGAACGGCTGCTGGTGGCCAAGGCGAGCCAGCCGGCGGGAGGTCGGGGCGGAGGGTGGGGCTCCAGGCCGGGCTCCCGGGGTCCGTCCCTGGGCCCCTCCCCGGGTGAAGCTGGACACTGGAGAGGACTGGAGCCGGCCGGATTGGACGGGCGCGGGGACTCCCCCCACGAGCGGGTGTGCCTGTTATCAGGGCCAGAGGCACGGCCTGGGCATTCTGAAGGCAGAAGCCAAGCGGGCAGGGCCACGAGGTGACCCGCTCCGGGACTCGGAGACATGAATTTGAGGCCTAACATGCTGAGCTCCTTGGTTCCCGCCTGGGTATCTAAGGGCTCAGAAGAAGGCCCCAGGGTCGCCGGCTGTACCCAGGCCCCGGAGCCAGTGCCTTCCTGCCCTTGGCCGTGCCGCCAGGTGTTCGCCCCGCGCGATCTTGTCTGGGTGCCCCCAGCCTACAGCCGCTCCCTGGGGTTTGTCGTCACCCAGGCGGAGCCCGTGAGGAGAGGCCCAGCTCCCCCCGCCCGGCCTCCCACCGCCCAGGAGGTGTGCTATCGGCGGGCCCAGCAGGCCCAGCGGGACTCGGCCAGCTGGCTGCAGGCCCCCCAGCAGCTGGCGGAGAAGCCCTCCTCTGTCCACATCTCAGCCCCTGGCGAGAAGAGGAGGATCGCGCATGTCCCCAACCCCCGCCTGGCTGCCGGTGAGTCCCAGGGCACAGTGGCTCTGCGCGGTGGGAGGGGCCCAAGGCTCCGCTTCTCCGCTTCTGGTGGCCTTGAGCAGGGCTCAGCGGGGGCCTCAGTGTGCTTTCCTGGGAGATGGGGGTAAAGGTCTCTCCGACCGTTAGCGGTCAGGCGTAATGATGCGCCCAGTGGCCCTGGGCCTTTCCTGGCGTTGGTGCTGGTAGAGGGTCTGAGGGCTGCCTGCCTCCCATCCCTTGTCCAGCTCACAGACCCAGAGCCTCCTCTGGGGCCCCGAGCCAGAGGTCTCCCTGGGATTCTCCCTCTGTCCCTGCCCCTGGTCTTTGTGTCCTTGCCTCCCCCGGGCTTCTCGGGTATCGGAGGCCGCTAGCCTCCTGGGGGCCGGTCTGAGTGTGGGCACTGAGCCCTAGACGGCCATGCCAGGAACAGGGAGCTGGCCGTGGGGTTGTGTGTGCGGTGGGACTGCAGGCTCTCCTCTGGTCTGGAGGCCTCGGGGGCGGTCTGGTACCGTCCCCTGCTCTGCGGGGTGCGCTCCGCACTCGGGAAGCCGGGTCACGGCTCTGTGGTCGGACGGGCGGGACGCTCAGTGGGTGTCTCTGGTTCAGCGGTGTCTGGAGGGGCCTCAGGGGGCCTTGTCCAGATGCGGAGTGCGCTTCTCGGGGGGAGGCCCTTGCTGTCTGACCGGCTCCCGGGGGATTCCCTCGCTGCTGGTTCCGACACCCCCTTGAGGAACCGGGCCCGAGGGCGGCCCCGCGAGGTGGGTCTGTGAACGCAGGTACCCGTAGCCAGCCCGGCCTCTCCCTGGTTCCTGGAGCCTTCTTCAGGATAAGCTGCGCGCGTTCTGATGCGTCCCCACCCTGAGCTCCCCAGTTAGGACCCGATGGTGAGAGCTGTCGGCTCAAGGTCTGTAGCTGCGGCCAAGGGCGAGGGCCCTGAACCATGAGGGGCCCGGGCGGCGGCTCAAACCCAGCTGCTGCCCGCGGCCGAGCTGCGCACTTGGTCCTGGCACGTGGGCCTCGCCATGCGCGCTGGGGCAGGGGGCCTGGCATTCGGAGGCACGGGGGCGCCTCCCTGAGTGGCAGTGGGACCCACCTGAGGTCTTGGGAGTCCTGCCCGGTGCCGGCTTTCCTTTGTCACAAGCCCGCGTGCCCCTGCGGCGTTTCTGTCTCAGTGAACCCGGGAGCAGACTTGCCGTCCCTGGGAAGTGCGTGTTCTCCGCTCAAGCTGGCAGAGGCAGACCCTGCTGTGGGATGGGCCACAGCCGGCTGGTGCTGCCAGTGTCCTTCCCGAGTGCCTGGGCCCCCGGGCCCCCTGCTGTCCTCATCCGTTCCCATTCTCCCGTCGCGGCCGGGCCCGGGAGCAGGGCTGGTCCGAGGCCCCGAGCACACGCACGCCCGCACCATCTGCCTGCAGCCCTCGGAAACGGCCCTGCAGGCGGGTGCCCCCCTCCGTGGGTGGGGGGCGGGAGACTGTTTGGTTTGTGACCTCATCAAAGGGAGCAGCAGAACACACAGGCGGCGGTGGGCAGGCCCGCTGGTCACAGTGACCGGGCCGGGGGTGTCCCATACCCTCTGGTCCTCCGCCCAGGAGTCAGGGCCTGTCCCCCTCATAGTCAACGCCTCAGAGTCGGGGGCCGGAACATGTGGCAGAGGCTCCCCGCGTGGCCTGCCACTCGCCGGACCACCCCGGCGGCGACGTTGCCTGAGCCGGCCTCCAGAGCCCCGTTTGCGTTTCCCCCTTCTCCATGGATTTGCCCGGAAGCAGATAGAGCCTAATGTCCTTCCACAGCCCGTGCCCCGCAGCCCGGCCCTTCCCCCTGTGCTCCGAGATGCACGTCCTGCTGACGCTGAAGGACCGCGGCTGCCTGGTGCTCTGCAGCTCGGTGATGGGCGTGCTGTCCTCCTGTGCTCACGCCCCCTGTGCTCCGCCAGCCCCCACAGGTGCCAAGAGGGCCCTCGCCGCCAGCAGCAGCCAGCCTGCCGATGGCCCCGAGTCGGGCAGCCAGCCCCTGAAGGCGCGCACGTTGTCAGGCATGGCGTCCAAGACCACCACCACTGTCACCCCCAAGCGCGTCGCCCACAGCCCGTCCTTACAGGTGAGCGGGCCGCTGCCCGCCCTGCGGGAGCCTCCCCCCACCCCCCGCCTGGTTCAGAGGCACTGGGCAGGGGGTGCGGCGCAGTGCCCTGTGCCCCGCCCTCACCTGGCCTCAGTCTCCCCCCTCGTCCCCACTGCCAGCGTCATCCGTTGGCACCGCGAACCAGCGGCCACCCTCTTGGTCACCGGAGCCCAGAGGGTCCGGCAGGGTCCACTGCGTGTGCGACGCCCTGGGGATTCTGAGAAATGCATCAGAGGACCAGGTGGGGACACGCCATCTCCCGACAGATCTGTGTCTTCCCTAGAGTTTAAAGAAGCCCATTATCCCGAAAGAGTTTGGGGGCAAAGTCCCCACGGTCATCCGCCAACGGTATCTCAACCTGTTCATTGAGGAGTGCCTCAAGTTCTGCTCCTCGAACCAGGAAGCCATAGAGAAGGTGCGCGAGCCTGGCAGGGGGCCGGGGCCGGGGCCGAGGGGCGGCTGCTGGGCCCCAAGCCCGGGAGCCCAGGCCTGAGCTGTGTGTCCGTGGCCAGGCGCTGAACGAGGAGAAGGTGGCCTACGACCGCAGCCCCAGCAAGAACATCTATCTGAACGTGGCCGTGAACACACTGAAGAAGCTGCGGGGCCTGGTCCCCAGCTCCGCGCCCGGGCTCACCAGTAGGTCGGGCCGGGGGCGCCGGGCGGCCGGGCGCTTGTGTCTGCAAGGGTCAGGCTTGCGCCTGCAGCGCGGGGCCCAGGGCCGGGGTGTGGGACGCTGGCCGGCTCTCTGCCGCCCGGAGCACCGGACACCGCCCCTGGAGAGGCCGTGGGAGGGGCCGGTGGCGGGTGCAGCTCTGGGCAGCGGGTTTCTGCGGAGACGGCCGGGGCCACGGGCCCGCGCTACCGCCTCTCCTTGCCGTTGACAGCCCTCTGCAGCGAGCGGCTCCGGGCTGAGGGCCCCGCTGGTGGGCGGCCTCTTCAGGGGCGAAGCTGGGCCTGCTGTGTGTCAGCTCCGGGAGCCCCCCTGCCTCTCGGAGGCCCATTAAGCCATCCGTGCGCTCGCTTCCCTGCTCTCCCGCTCCCACCTCCGCCCCCCACAGCTCCCCCTGCGCAGGGCCCACGGAGCCTCTGGAGGCCCGTAGGTCTCCCCCGTCCCCTAGGACTGCCACCAGCAGCTGGTCCCCGAGTTAAGGTGGGGCAGGAGGGCCGCCCCCAGGTCACGGGCAGTCAGGCCTCTTCTGACAGGCCCCCCGGAAGACGGAGTGCCCTCGGGAGTCTGAGCCCAGTTTGCCCTCCCTCCACCTACAGAAACCAGTGGCCGGAGGCTTGTGTCCCATGAGATGGTGCTGGGGGGCAAATTGGCCACCAAGACCAGCTTCTCGCTCAGCCGCCCGAGCAGCCCCCGAGTGGAGGACCTGAAAGGTGAGCCCAGTCCCTCCTGCGGCCCAGCCAGGCCGTCCCGGGCGCTCAGCCGCGGCCACGGTGCCGGCACTTCTGCCCCACCCCCCGCCAGGCCCGCCCCTGCTCACCTGCCTGGCCCTCCCGGCCTTGCTGTGGGCTGACCACCGGTCCCGGCCATCCCCAGGGGCCGCCCTGTATGGCCGCCTCAAGGAGTATCTGCTCACCGAGGACCAGCTCAAAGAGAACGGCTACCCCTTCCCTCACCCCGAGCGGCCGGGGGGGGCCGTCCTCTTCACGGCCGAGGAGAAGAAGCCCAAGGACTGTGAGTGGCCCCGAGCACCCGTGCCGGGGGTGGGTGGGGGCGGCGGGCGGAGCGGCCTCTGGGCGGAGGGGCAGTCAGGGGCCTGACGCCTGCACCCAGCCCCCACCCCCGCCCGCCCGCAGCGTCCTGCCGGATCTGCTGCCGCTGTGGCACCGAGTACCTCGTGTCTGCGTCCGGCCGCTGCGTGCGTGAGGAGGAGTGCTACTACCACTGGGGGCGGCTCCGCCGGAACCGGGGTGAGGCCCCCGGGAAGGAGGCTGGAAAGGCCCGGGCCTGTCGGGGGTCCCCCTGGTGCGCGCGTGGAGGAGGCGCCTGCTGGGCTGCCGGGGCCCGGCCCTGACCGCCCCTCTCTTCCAGTGGCCGGCGGCTGGGAGACCCAGTACACGTGCTGCTCAGCCGCCATCGGCTCCACTGGCTGTCAGGTCGCCAAGGTAGGACTCGCGGCCCCCGCTCGGTGCTCCCCTGTGGGGAGCGGCCGCGGCCCGGCCGCAAATAAGGGGCCGCCCGCGCCGGAGCCCTGACCCCCTTTCCTGTCCTTCGACCCGTGTGCCTCTGACGGCGGCCTTGGAAGGAGCGGGGCGTCCGCCGCCCTCAGCGGCCTCCCCCCGCCGCCCGCAGCAACACGTGCAGGACGGCCGCAAGGAGAACCTCGCGGGCTTTGTCAAGACTTTCGATAAAGAACTTCCGGAAGACGCTCACCCCGGGATCTTCGCCCTCGACTGTGAAATGGTGAGTTGCGCGTGCTCGGCCGCCTGGCGCCCGCGTCTGCAGCCTGAAGCCGGCGTGGGTCCCAGGACAGAGCAGGTGAGGGAAGAGCGTGGCCACGGCGGGTGCCCCTCCCCGGTGGCTCGGCACGGGAGAGCGGCCGTTTCCCACACCGCCACGAGGGGCTCTGGCCGCGGCCCTCGGCTCGCCCCAGGTGCGCGGAGCGGCGCCGCCATACCCCCGGCCTGGCGTGCAGGGGGCTGCTGGGGCTTCGTGAGGGCACCCCGGGTTCTCGACGGCTCAGGCTCCCAGAGCAACCCCGGGAGCTCCCCCGGGGGGCGGGGCGGGGCGGGCGCGTTGTCACACGAGCCTCCCGGCCGCGCAGTCCTACACCACGTACGGCCTGGAGCTGACGCGCGTCACGGTAGTGGACACGGACATGCACGTGGTGTACGACACCTTCGTCAAGCCGGACAACGAGATTGTGGACTACAACACCAGGTGAGGCCCCGCTGCCCTGCCCCTCTCCCCGCCCCTGGCTTGGGCAGCCCGGAACCCTCCGTCGCGACCCTCAGGCCCCAACTCGGCCCGCTGCAGGTTTTCAGGGGTGACGGCGGCCGACCTCGCCAACACGAGCATCTCGCTCCGGGACGTCCAGGCCGTCCTGCTGAGCATGTTCAGTGCCGACACCGTTCTCATTGGACACAGCCTGGAGAGCGACCTGCTGGCCCTGAAGGTACTGCCCGCCCCGGGCCGCGCTCGCCAAGGGTCTGGGAGGGTAGCTGGGGCTGTCCTGGGCCCCGGGCGCTCAGCACGGTGGGGGGTGGCGGCTGGGCGGTCCTGTGGGGCCCCTTCCTGCCCGGGCCCCCGTGGTGTGTGTGCCCGGCCGCCTGCCCACAGGTCATCCACAGCACTGTGGTGGACACGTCCGTGCTCTTCCCGCACCGCCTGGGCCTCCCGTACAAGCGCTCCCTGCGGAACCTCATGGCCGACTACCTCAGACAGATCATCCAGGACAACGGTGAGCCGGCGGGCGGTTGGGGGAAGGGCCGAGCCGGGGGGCGCCCACCCTGACGCACCGCCCCCCGCGCCCCATAGTGGACGGGCACAGCTCCAGCGAGGACGCCAGCGCCTGCATGCACCTGGTCATCTGGAAGATCCGAGAAGACGCCAAGACCAAGCGGTGACCGCTGCCGCCCGCCCGCCTTCCCCGCGGCCCCGGCCCGGCCCGGCCTCTGCCCCAGCCTCTTCCAAAACAGTGCAATAAATCTCGAGAGCTAACCCTGTCCACGTCGCCAAGACATGGAAACAGAGAGAGCGGGACGAGCCGGCGGCACGGAGACCACCTGGAGCCCTGCCCCCCACCCGGCCCCCTGCGCCGCCCCTGCCTTGTGTCCTCTGGAGACTGCTGCTGACTCCCCGAGGAGGCCGGACAGACGTTCCCCGCTCCCCCCGGCCCCCGGGCCCGCTGCGTCCCTGGCAGCCAGGCCTCCTGGCTCTCCGGCCGGGCAGGCTTTTCGTGGGTGTGTTCGAGACAGGGGTTTTTTTATTTTGTATTGTTATTTTTATTATTTGTAACTTAAACCTGGCGACTCGCACAGTTGTCTTTTCCCTACCCGGAGACGCAAGACCCTGGTGCTGCCTTCCCTGTTGGGGGAGGGGGAGAAGTTGGGGGGCCGGGGGCCGACAAGCTGGCACTTGGGCAGCCACCAGGACCAAGAGTCCAGCCTGGCCTGGGCCGGACGGGTGGGAACTGGACTCCATGACCTCTGGGAACCAAGCCAGCCCCCACCCCCCGCCACTCCCCCCCCCAGGGCCTCGCCTTCCGGACCCCTTCAGGGCGCCTCAGCCTCTGGACCCTGTCTTCCCGCCGGAGCCTCATCCTCCCCAGGGGCTGTCTGTAAAGGCCTGCAGCCTCCCAGGGCCCTGAGCCCTTCTTCCCCAACCCGAGGCAGGGACAGAATAAATGTTTGTATGGATTTTAGTTCGTGTGGCATCTGGTGGTGGTCTTAGTGCCAGGTAAGCCTGGTGGTCAGGACCCGCCGCTGAGCGAGAGAGCAGGAGCACATCCTTGTCCGACTTGCTGAGGACCACCTCCAGTGCCTGAGCTGTCCCGGGCCTAGAGATGCAGACGCAGATCCTGGGTGGCCTGGCTCCCCAGGGGCGCCGTCATGGGGGAGGTGATACCCCAGTCCTGTGAGTGAAGCCGCCTGGCTGGCCCGTGGGGGGCAGGGTGGGGGTGAGGAGACCCAGGGCGCCACCGTGCCTCGCCCTGGCAGGGCTGTGAATCGGGGGGGGGGTCTGAGAGGGTGGCCGCCCACCCAGCATGTGTGCCTGTCCGCTGCTCCCAGGGCATGCTCTGTGCACAGCACCCAGGGATGAAGTCAGGCTTTTGTGGATCATTGTGCCTCTTGGGGGTGGAAGGGCTGGGGCTGTTCAGGTCTCTACTTTTAGTTCATTTAAAATGCAAAATGAAGCCAGAAATGACCCAGTGGAGGGGGCAGGTGCTGGAGTGTCCTAGGTCTGGAGGCAGTCTCTACCTCTGAGGCGTCCTGGGCCATCGCTGCCGAGGACTGCTTACCCTCTGGATCCCGGGAGGCCCTTGAGGGGAATGTTGGCCGAGTTGGGGCCCCAGCCGCTGTTGTGTCCCCCGAGGTCCTTCTTGTGACTGTTTGACTTTCTCTTCCACAAACAGGTAGTTGTTTGCTAAACCAGTGGCGCAGGTTCTGTGTTTTTGTTTTTGTTTGGAGGAAGGCAGAGGGAGAGCGAGAATCTCAAGTAGGCTCCGTACCCAGCACCGGCCGGACGCAGGGCTGGGATCCCACCACCTTGAGGTCGAGCCCTCAGCTGAAAGCAAAAAGAGTCGGACCCTTCAGCAACTGGGCCCCCCAGGAGCAGCCCCCACCTCGTTTCTGTGCTTCTGGTGGTAACTGCTTCCTCCCCAGAGCATAAGGAGCGCCCCCAGGGAGGCGGGGGGAAGGGGCTGCAAGGTCTCTGCTGCCCAAAGATGCTGACTCCTGGAGGCCACAGGGCCTTTGCAGATCCGAGGGAGGGAATGGGGCCTTGGACCAGCAAGGTCTCTCTGGAGACTTAACAGTTTGTGCAGTGCCCCTCCCCCACCACCACCCCAGGCTCTTTCCCATTTACTACTGGGTAGGCTGTTGGGTGTTTGTTGAGTGAATGAATAAATGAGAGGTTTACCTGCCCTCCCCACCCCAGGCCAAGGAGGATGTACAGACCAGGCTTTCAAAGAACAAGGAGTGGGTGGCAGGGGCTCCGATTGGGGAGGTCACATCCTGGGTGCTGTCCTCTCCATGCCATGACTCATTCATTCATTCACCCAACATCTGCTCTCAGGTGTTTCTATGAAGGGCCCCCCAGCCCCAGGTCTAGACGGCAGGCTAGGGCCTGGGATCAGGAGCAGGTACCAGGTCTGTTGGATCAGGAGCAGGCCAGAGGGAGGGATCCCAGGACCTAGAGGGAAGGGCGGTGAGGGTGGGAAGGTGCCCAGTACGGGCTCCCTTCCTACTTTCGACACTGCAGGGGGTTTGTAAAAGTGAAAATAAGAAAGACCACACTCACTCCTCTCTCTTGTTTGCCCGAGTTTGCCCCTCCCCTCGAGCGCCACGCAGGGGAGCTAGCTTCAGCAGCCCCGCCCATCCTGGGTCAAGTGGTCCACCTCTGGGGCTTGGCGATGACCCCCCCTCATGGCCGTCTGCCACCCCTGTCACCTTCAGGAAGGGCCCTGGGGTTCTGCTGCTCGCTGGGTGGACATGCCCTGGGCCAGAACCTCAAGGGCTTCCTCCATCAGCCTCCCAGCCCTGCGCGCGGCACTGCACCTGTGCATAGCAGGGGCTCGCTAGGCAGTACAGGATGAGTGGGTGCAAGCCCAGGCACACGGCTGAGACCTGTGATCCCCTGCGCATCTCTCCCATGCTCCCAGCCCCACTCCGGCCCCATCCAACCTTGGCCAGGTCACCGGAGGCCCCATTCCTAACTGCCAGCTCATTGGTACCCTGGCCCTGCTGTGCGAGGCCCCGCCCACTGACCCTCCCCAGCCTGCCCCTACCTTGGCACCCCTCAACTTGCAAAGCCCCAGCCCTGGATCTGGGCCCGCCCCTCCTCTGGGCCGCACCACTGCAGAGACTGCCCCAGGCTCCACCTCTGACCGGCGCCCCCTACCCTGGTCCTCTCGGTGAGGCTCCGCCCCCGAACAGGCCGCTCTCGGCGAGACTCCACCCTGCCTTGCTCGGCCCCGCCCCTTGGGCCCGAAAAGCTTCGCAAGTCCCCGCC
The DNA here is from genome assembly GCF_020171115.1 of Neogale vison. Classification (NCBI taxonomy): domain Eukaryota; kingdom Metazoa; phylum Chordata; class Mammalia; order Carnivora; family Mustelidae; genus Neogale; species Neogale vison. The sequence continues at coordinate 223,458,776 of NC_058096.1, forward strand.
CCGAGGACCACCCATGCTCCGCCCGGGTCCGGCCCAGCTTGAGAAGCCACTCCCCCCCCCCCGGCCCTCCCGGGGCCGCCCCGCCCCCGCCCCTTGGGGCCCGCCCATTTGCCAAACCCTGGGCCCAGGCGGCTCTGGCCCCGCCCAACTCCACAAGGCCCCCCCCTCTCCCCCCCCAGCCATCCCGGCCCCGCCCGGATCCCGCCTAGCTTGACAAGGCCCCACCCCCAGGCCATCTCGGCCCCGCCCATCCCCAGAAGGCCACGCCCCCAGGCCGTCCTGGGACCGCCCCTCGGTCACGCCCGCGCCGCCCGTTTCAGGCCGGTTGGCACCGGGCTAACAGCTGCGCCGCGTCCACCGCCCTGGCCACCCGCGGACCGCCCGCCCAGGCCCGCGCAGGTGAGCGGCGGCGCCCCCGCTGCTGTGCGTCCCCGGGCGCCCGCGCACCCTCTCTGGCCTCCGCCCAGCCTGGAGGTGTGAGGTCGCGGCGGCCGCGCCGGGGCGTCGCCGGAGGTTCGCGAGGGGCGGAGTCCAGTGGGGGTGCCGCAGCGCCCGGGGTGCTGTGGACTCAGGTCTCCCGTCCAGGGAGTGTCCAGCGCCTGGGCCACCGCCGCTGCGGGATGCTCGAGTCTTCTGGTGAGCGGAGGGTGGGAAGGCAGGGGCAGCCAGCCCTGGGGCCAAGGGACGAGTTCCTGCCCCCGCATGACCTTGGAGGGCATTCTGGCCACCTACGCATTTCTGCGGCCCACCTGAACCCCGCTGGGTCTCCCCGCCTCTGGTCTCGCTGGGCTAAGCCTCGCTCACTCTGGACCTCACTGTTCCTCATCTGGAGAATGGGCGCCAGCCTGGCTCAGGCTCCGGGGAGCCAGGGAGCTGGCTCAGAGCCAGGTCCTGCCCCGCGGGGCCTGGGGACGCTTTTGACTCAGATGCCATTGGTCTCTGCCCTGAACGTTTCTGAGTTTAGCAGGCAGCCCAGACAGGGAGAGAAGCAGAGGAGAGAGGGGGCATCAGCACTGGGATGGGGGACGCTCTAGGCAGAGGGGGAGCCCCAAGGAGCCGTCTGAACAAGCGGGGTCGGTCTGAGAAGTATGAGCTGAGACCAGAAGGGTGAGGAGGCCCCGGCCAGGCTGCCCTGCTGAGCTACCTACTCCTGGTGGAAGAAACAGCCGGCAGGGCTCGGGTGGGGGGTGCCGAGTGCTGGGTGGGTGGGTGGGGTCACTCGGGGAGCTGCTGAGGGTCCCCCGGTTAGACTCAAGTTCCTGGCATGGGAGGGCAAGAATGCAGCGTGAAGTGGGTGGCGGGAGCATTCCAGGCTCCGTGAAAGGCATGGTGTGTGCCCCCATCTCCCCCATCACGGTCAGCTGTCCCAAGATGCAAGCTGTCAGACCCTCTGCATAGCTCAGCCCTCAGAGACACGCTTCCAGATCCAACAGGGGACCCTGGGGCCACGGAGTCAGTCGGCAAACGGAGCAGCGCCCAAGTGGGCTGGGCATGTGGGGAGCGGGGGTTGGGGTGGGAGGGGGTGGCAGGACGGCCTGGGAGGGGTGGGTGTGGGCACGCCAGGACGGGCGGCGGGACCTCCTAAGGGCCGGGCTCTAGTGCCTGCTCGGGGGCTGCTGGATGTGAGGCTGTTGCAGGTATGGGGGTCAGCCTGGGTCCCACTGGACCTGAGGATACCCGGAGAAGGACACGGCCAGGGGCTGGGACTTCAGGGCTCTGTGGTGGGACAGCTGGTGGTCATGGGAAGTGGCAGTTTAGAGGGTCCAGTCTCAGGCCTCGAGTTCTGGGAGGGCAGAGAATGGGGCAGTGGTCCAGCTGGTCCAGCAAGGGCTGGGCCCTGGTGTGACCTTGGTCTCTCTCCCCACAGCCTCACCAGCATGGGCAGTCTCGCCTACCGAGAGGACTTGGAGGAGGAGAACTCAGGTGCGCGTCCTGGGTCTGGGGGAGTGGGGAGGGGCTCCACGGAGCTTAGCGGCCGAGGTGGGGGACTGAGGAGGCCCCTCACGCCGACACAACAGACCCAGCGTGGGGCTTTCCTTGGGTTACAGAGGGTCCCACACCTGACGACTGAAACCTAGGGCCGGCAGCCCGCCCCCTGGGAGCCCCTCACTGGGCCTCCGTTTACCCCTTCTGCAGAAGGAGCGGGTGTGAAGGGGTCTCCCGGAGCCTGTTCTCGTAGCCTAGGGATTGGCCCAGGGTGTGGGGCCGGGGCCCGCTCCTCGGATCCCGGCTGGCGTCTGGCAAGCTTCCTGGAGGAGGGAGCGAGTCGGGGACTGCAGGGACCGTCCTGCTTGTTTACCGGCTCCCTGGCCGCGCGGAGTGTGCCCCGTGCCGGGAGCCCTGGGGGCCCATTAGCCGTCCCCTGGGGTGTCGTCAGCCTGTGTTTGTCTGAGGCCTTGCCCCACGCGCTGCTCCCTCCGGCTTCAGCGTTCACCTGGGAGGTGAAGGCCAACAGCAGGGCCTACAACAACCAGTTCAAGAAGCGCTTCCTGTGTTGGCAGAGGCAGAAGCACAAGGTGTGCGCCCCGGCCCTCGGCTCCCGCCCTCCCCCCTGGCACCCCACACCCCCACTCTGAGCGCTGTCCCTGGCCGCCTCCGCCCCGCCCCAGCTGGAGTTAACATGAGTTACTCAGAACCCTTGGAAGGGCAGTGCGTCCGTGGGGCTCTACCCCGAGCCCCTTGCGTGCGTCTCACTCTGGGCAACCCCGGGGACGTGGCTCCCGCCGTGGGTCATCACACCCGGTGGGGCTCAGAGACGCCGGCTGTAGCCTTGGGTGCTCAGTAAACTCGGGGTCAGGACCTTGCGTTCAGCAGCTGCAGGGTCGAGGCTGGGGCGGCCAGGGGGCGGGCAGGGTAGGTGGGGGCCCCCGGCCTGGGCGGCAATGCTGTGCCGGCTCCCGTTCCAGAGCAATGTCATCAACACGGCCAAGTACAACGTCTTCTCTTTCTTGCCTTTGAACCTGTATGAGCAGTTCTGCCGTATCTCCAATCTCTACTTCCTTCTCATCATCATTCTCCAGGTGGGTGGGGTGGGGGCAGCCCTCCGGGTCAGCCCTGGCTCACCCTGCCTCCTCTGGGGAGCCGTCCCTGACTACCCTTGCCCCAGGGTTCTGGAGACCCAGGGCGGTTTAACTGTACTGTTGCCTGTGGCTAGTGGGTCCGTGTCCGGCGCCCCACACTCACTGCTGGGGCCCTACCGGCCGGCCCGGGGCCTGGCACAGGGGAGGGGCTCTGTGTATGTCGAATGATGACGGGTGCCTGCGTGGCTCCTTCTGGTCCAAGGAGGGCACGTCCCCCGCCCCCATGGACAGCTGACCTCTTGGCTGCAGCCTTCCTAGTCAACCCCAGAAGGCAGGGAGGAAGCAGGGGTCAAGTGCATGTTCTCAGAACCTGCTGGGCCACTTCCCACTGCCGGGGTGGTCCCGGCGAGGGGGACTGGTTTCCAGCCGGGTCCTCTCCCTCTCTCAGAGGGTAGCCTGTATCCAGAGCACCCTGACCCTCACCCGGGTCATCTCCTTTTGTTCTGAGTAAAGATGCAGTAAAAGCTCATTGAGCACCTACTGTGTGCAGGTCCTGTGCTAGGCCTCGGGGACCTGGCAGTGGCTTCAGCACCTGGGGACTGGGGGTGACGTCACAGCACGTGGTGGGCGCCAGGGATGGGGACAGGGACTGCCCAGCCAGGCTGGTCTGTGGGCAGCTGGACACGGGGGGGAAAGGACTGCTCTGGGGAGCACTCGGGGCCGGGAGAAGGGCCAGAGGGGCCAGAGGTGGTGGTCCTGAGGTCTGGCCCTGGCTGAGGTGGTCAGCAAGTGGACCCGGGGCCCGGGTGGAGAGGCTGGCGGTGCTGAGTGCGAGGACAGGGGGAGACGGTCTGGGTGGCGCCGGGGGGACGGGCTGGCATGACCCCCCTCCACGGCAGGGCTTCCCTGAGATCTCCACGCTGCCCTGGTTCACTCTTTTTGCCCCACTCGTGTGCCTCCTTGTCATCCGGGCCACCCGCGACCTGGTAGACGACATCGTGAGTGTGGTTGGGGGCGCGCGGCGCATGGGGGGGCAGGCGGGGGCCGGGGCGGGCACTCCCGTGGGCAGAGCGTGGGGGGCAGAATCCGCTTCCTGCTCCGGCCAGGGGCCGCCGGTGTGGGTGGCTTCTCTGCACGTGGGCCCTTACCGGGCGGCCGGGGGCAGGAGGGTGGTGGGGAGGGGTTGGGGCCGTCCCTCTGACCCGGCCCTTGCCAGCCCAGGGGCGACACAGGAGCGACAGGCTCATCAACAACAGGCCCTGCCAGATCCTGGTGGGGAAGAGGTGAGGCCCCGCGGCCCGGTGGAGGACGGCTGGACGGTGGGGGCGGCCCGTGGTTGCCAGCGCTGGGGGTGCGTGACAGGGAGGAGCCGCTGGCCGAGCGCCCGGAAGCTTCGGCTCCTGGACGTCCTGCTCGAGTCCGGTGGTGCCTTCTCTGTGGTTTCTCAGCCCCAACTTCTCTGGCAGCTCCTGTCCCCCAAGCCTGGGTGGGCCCGGCAGTCGCGGTGGAGGCTGACGTCTGAAGGGGTGTGGTGCGGGGGAGGCCGGAGAGCGACCTGGGAGTGGGGGGTCAGGGCCGCCTGGCCGTCCAGGAGGACCAAGGGCTGCCGGGGCCAAGACCTCTCTGAGCGGGGGGCGGTGGAGTCTGGGCTGGGAGCCCCCGCCCCTGCGCACCTGCCGCCACCCCACCCCCACCCCCGCAGCTTCCTGTGGAAGAAATGGGCGAACCTGTGTGTGGGAGACGTGGTCTGTCTGCACAGAGACAGCATCGTCCCGGTGAGCGGGCGGCTGGGGCGGGGCAGGGGGCGGCTTCTGGCTCCTTTTCGTCCTGCCCCCCAGCAGCGCTGTTTGCCCCATTCCCCCGCCCCCGCCAGGCCGACCTGCTCCTGCTGGCCAGCACGGAGCCCAGCAGTCTGTGCTACGTGGAGACCGCAGACATCGACGGGTGAGCAGGGCTCAGCGCAGGGATGGGGGCTCCGGGGGCGAGACCTGCCCCGGCGGCCAGTGAGTCGGCACCGCACGCCTGCTCGGGCCTGCTGGTCGCTTGCCCCGTGAGCGTGGGTGGGGCAGCTGCAAGCAGCGGGGCCCTGCTCTCCGGGCCGGCACCCAGTAGGGGCCTAGCGAGACCCCCGCCTTCCGCCCGCTCCGCGTCTCATCTGCAGGGAGACCAACCTGAAGTTCCGGCAGGCCCCGCTGGTCACCCACCTCGAGCTGACCAGTGTGAGGAGCATGGCTTCCTTCCGAGGTGAGCGGCCGCCGACCCGACCGCCCCTCCCGGGCCTCCGCCTGCCCCCCGCGCCGTGGGCGCCCAAGTTCCCCCGCTTGCTGGGTTCCGGGGATGTTGGGGGCCGGAGTAGCCTTGCAGAGGCGGGCTCGCCCCGGGCCGGTGTCGCGGCCCCGCCGTCAGCGCGAGCTCGGGGCCCTTCCCGTGGTGACGGCACGAAGGGCCGCGTTGGTCCGGCGTATGACCCGCGGCCACGGGAAGCCGAACACGTTCGGCTGCTGACGCGAAAAGGCAGCCGGTGGACATGGGCTAAGGACGTGCGTGCGGGTGGGAAGGGCCCACGGGACAGGGCGTCCTGGGCGTGTCTCCTTTGCTGCCGGGAAATAGGACCTTTCATCCTGGGGGTACCGTTAGGGTTCGTCACACCCCAGCAAGGGGCGACTTTCCTTTTCCCCGGCTTGCTGGAACGGCACGGTGCTCTGACGCGTCCCGGAGCAGAAGCTGGGTCCTGAGCTCACGGCTGGTCGGTCACCGCATCTGGGAAAAGCCTTGCTTGTGTGGAGGGCGGCTGCCCCTGTCCCTCCTTCTGGGTCTCCACCTGCCCCAGCCGCCCCGGGGGGGTCCTGCGAGGCATGGTCCAGCTTTCAGAGCGGGGAGACTGGGTTCAGAGAGGTGAGGGGGTCCCAGGCTTGCCCCTTGGCCCCCCTGCCCCCCGCCAGCCTGCCGCGGACAGCTCCCGTCTCCGTTCAGGACCAGCTCCGGCTCTCAGTCCTGGAGCAGGCCTGTGGCCCCCCGGCTTTCTCCCTGTCGGGGTCCCAGGCCACCCCTCATTGTCATTTTCCCCTGCCCTGGGCCATCCTTTGACCCTCAGTTTATTTTCTCAAACACAAGTGGGGCTAGAACCCCCAGTCTCTGGGCGGTGGTGACAGAACGGCCCTCTCCCACCACCTAGAACACTCTGCGGGGCCCCGCATTTGTCTCCTGTGGTTTCAGGGTGCTGGATAGAGATGTTCTTTCCTTCTCTGCCTCAAAGGTTTACTGAGCAGACCCTGTAGGCCGGGGGCTGGGCTGGGCTCTGGGGACCCCAATGTGACCAGGATGAGGCCAGTGCCCCCTCCCCCTCCCCCCAATGAAGCTCACAGACGCCAGTGGGGCCCGCCCCAGAGTGACGTCTCGTGACATCCCAGGGTCTTACCCATGAGCAAGGGGGCTCCAAGGGGAGGGCTTCTGCGAGGGGGTGTGAGTCCTGTGGGGGCGGCGTGGGGAAGGGCCGGCCCCGTGAGGGCGGCTAGAGCCACACTGAGCTCGGCTCCCTGCCCCCCCGGCTGCCCCCAGGCAAGGTGGTGTGTGAAGAGCCCAGCAGCCGTCTGCACCACTTTGTGGGGTGCCTGGACTGGGACGGCAGGAAGCACCCCCTGGACAGCGGCAACATACTTCTGCGCGGCTGCAGGGTTCGCAACACGGACACCTGCTACGGGATGGTCATCTATGCGGGTACGGCACCCGCTGGGGGGCCCCAAAGTCACCGGCAGGAGGCGGCCTGGCCCGGCCCGCGTCCCTGAAGCCTAGCAGGGTCTGAGGCGGCCAGCGCCCTTGCTGTGGCTGAAGATGGGAGGGGTGTGCCCCGGACAGACGTGGGGGCGGCTGGAGGGAAAGAGGGGATGAGCGGACGCTGACCTCACAGGCTTTGACACCAAGATCATGAAGAACTGTGGCAGGATCCGCCTGAAGAGAACCAAGATCGACCGGCTGGTGAACCGGCTCGTGGTGCTGGTGAGCTGCGGCCAGCGGGGGTGCGGATCCCGGCGGGGGTGCGGACCCGCGGCCCGATCCCGGCCCGATCCCGGCCCGATCCCGGCCCGGGGCTGTGCACCGCAGCCTTCCCGGAAGAGAAGGGCCAAGCAGGAGTGTCCTTAGGAAGGAAATGCTGATGGCGATGTTTTCCAGACCTGCAGGAGGTCGATAGGCTCACCTCCCTCCTCTGACAGCTAAAGGCCGTAACTTTTTCCTTAATTATCTCTTTTGAAGTTAACTGAAGAAATCAGGGCACCTGGGGGGCTCGGTCGGTGAACTCTCTGCCTTCGGCTCCAGTCATGATCCCGGGATCCCGGGGTCGAGCCCCGCATCAGGCTCTTTGTTCAGTGAGAACCTGCTTCCCCCTCTGCCTGCCTCTCCCCCTGCTTATGTTCCCTCTCTCACTCTGTCTTTCAAATAAATAAATAAAATTTTGTTAAAAGATTTTATTTATTTATTTGACAGAGAGAGATCACAAGCAGACAGAGAGGCAGGCAGAGAGAGAGAGAGGGAAGCAGATTCCCCACCGAGGAGAGAGCCCGACGCGGGGCTCGATCCCAGGACCCTGAGAGCCTGACCTGAGCCGAAGGCAGAGGCTTCACCCACTGAGCCACCCAGGCGCCCCAATAAATAAAATCTTTAGAAGAAAAATGAAGCCACAGCCACAGGGCCAGATGAGAGCCGCCCTGCAGACCCCCCGCCCCGCCCCCCGGGCCCCTCTGCTGGGCCCGCAGGCAGGGCTGGCTGGGGAGGGGGCCGTCCCTGGGTCCCTGCTGGTGGGTCTCTGGGGGGACCCGTGAGCTGCCTGGGGCTCCACCACCTCCCTCCCTCCCTGCAGATCTTCGTGTCCCTGGTGCTGGTCTCCATGGCCCTGAGCTTGGGCTTCTGGTTCAAGGTGAGGGAGTTCAAGGCCAGGCACTACTACGTGTCCTCCAGGTACCTGTACAGCGTGGCCGCAGAGACCTTCTTCATCTTCTGGGGCTTCCTCATCCTGCTGAGTGTCATGGTGCCCATGGCCATGTTCATCATGTGGGTCCGGCCACCACCCCCCGCCCCCTCACTGCCCGCCGGCGTGGGGGCTGGGTCGTGACCCCACCTGCCTTGCAGGGTCGAGTTCATCTACCTGGGCAACAGCATGTTCATCAACTGGGACATGGAGATGTACTACGCCCCACAGGACCAGCCCGCCAGGGCCCGCAGCACCAGCCTCAACGACCAGCTGGGCCAGGTGCAGTACGTCTTCTCGGACAAGACCGGCACGCTCACCCAGAACATCATGACCTTCAAGAAATGCTGCATCGGGGGCGTCACCTACGGTGCGTGCCCCCGCCCCCGCGCCGGCTGGCTGCGCTGCCCACGCCCGCGTCCCCGGCTCACACCTGCCCCGCTCTGGGTCTTCGCGGCCAGAGCTGGCGCGGACGGTCACGGGCCGCTCCAGGGGTCCCGCGAGGTCCGAGTCTTCCCTGGGCTCTGGGAACAGGAGCGTCCTTCTCAGCTCCCAGACCGCCGGGACCGTGCCGGGCGGGGCTCATCTGTCCTCTCCGGAAACCAGGGCCCGGGGGTGGCACCGGGGAGGTGACAGAGGACCCGCCCGGGTGGTCCACGGGAGACAGAGCTAGAAACCGCACCCCACCTTCAGCCCGGGCCCGAGGGGCGAGAGGGAGCAGCGGGGTCGGCCGTGGGCAGTATCTACCCCCCGCTAGGTCTTCAGATGTTTCTAGAAGGGCCGCGGACCCAGGTTTTCGTGTGGAACCGCCCAGTTTTTCCAAATCGGCAGCCGAGTCCAAGTTGTGTCCTCCGTGCGGCTGTGTGCTCCGGCTGCCCTCTGGGACCCCCAGAAACTGTGGCTGTACTTTGGCCTCCTTCGTACAGAAGGCAGAGCAGAGGCTGGGGGTCCTTGGTGGCTTGGAGTGTGGGGTCCAGAGCCTCAGGCCCAGCTTGTCCGCTTTATCTGGTGGCCCCAGGAAGCCTGACTATGAGGCTGGGGGCTGTGGGGTCCCCGTGGATCTGGGGGAGCTGAGGCCTGACGGGGGGGTCTTTCCCCAGGCCCCGATGAAGAGGAGGACGCCCCACATAAGGTGAGCCCTGGCCGCCGGGTCATGCGGGGGTAGGGGGTGCAGCGGCGGGGGCAGGGGTCCGCCCAGAGCCCACGCGCCGCGCTCCGGCTCCGCAGGAGAACCCCTACCTCTGGAACGAATTTGCCGATGGGAAGTTGCTTTACCAAAACGCTGAGCTCCTGTGCGCCGTCCGGGACAACAAGGACAAGACGGTGCGCGAGTTCTGGCGCCTGCTGGCCATCTGCCACACCGTGATGGTGCAGGAGGAGGACCGTGAGTGCGCCCGCCCGCTCCCCCGGCCCGCGCCCCTGGCCTGAGAGACGGCCCGGCCGCACTGCCAGGCCCCCTTCCCTTGTCTGCGGGATCGCGGGGTGTCCAGGCTGTGACTTGAGAGCTGTCCGGGGGTCACACGAGCCCGGAGACGTCTGTGACCGCCTTCTGGGCCTGTTTCCTAGCCCCGTGCTCTGGAGACACAGGCGGGACCCGCTGTAGGGGTGGTGGGTCCTGGTGGAGGGCAGGCTCCCGGGGACGGCGCCCTGCCCAGCGCGCGGTTCCCTCCCTGACCAGACCAGCTGGTGTACCAGGCGGCATCCCCCGACGAGGAGGCACTGGTCACGGCGGCCCGGAACTTCGGGTACGTGTTCGTGGCGCGCACACAGGACAGCATCACGGTGCTGGAGCTGGGGGAGAAGCGGGTGTACAAGGTTCTGGCCATGATGGACTTCAACAGCATACGCAAGCGCATGTCCGTGCTGGGTGAGTGCCGGCGCCCCGGGGGCAGTGGGCCACGGGAGAGCGTGTGGCAGCCGGGCCTCTCCCTCCGCAGTCCGCAGCCCCGAGGGCTCCATCTACCTCTACACCAAAGGCGCTGACGTGGTTATCTTTGAACGCCTGCACAAGAGAGGCGCGAAAGAGTGGGCCACGGAGGAGGCCTTGGCTGTGAGTCCCCGTGGGAGGAGGGGCGGGGGGGGCGTGAGGGCACAAGGACAGAGGAGGAGAGTGTGTAGAGAAATGGAAGGTACCCTTGCTGGCCGTGTACAGTTGTCCAGGTTGCACACTTCCCAACCTCCCCCAGTGTGAGCGTGCACGTGTAGGCCCGCACACACACGCACTGGGAAGGAACTGAACTCTCAGCTCTATCTGTCCAGAGGGGACATGTTTTACTAAGTTACACAAGGACACCCTGTGGTTGGGTTTCAGACTGGACACTGCCTCCCTTCTCCTACCCAAGGCTGGGGTCTGAGACATGCGCAGCCCTCCTTGCCTCGCGTCTTTTGCTCCATGGGTGATGACCAAACTCCACAGCCCAGCCGTTGAGGCTGTCTGTTGCCTGCTGGTCTCTCTAGCCTGCTATCTCCTTGCCCCCAGGGGTTTTCCCAGGACCCCGGTTTCTGGCTTACAGTTTTCCCCTTGCTCAGATGATACCTCAGTTCCTTTGCACACCTAACCCTTCTGCTTGGAATGCCTTCCTCCACTCTGCGGCTCAGGATCTTCTAGTCCTCAAGTCTCAGACGTGATCACCTCCAGGGGGATTTTCCTGCCCCAACCCTAACAAGGCTGGCCTGTCACGTCAGGTTTCCTCTCTCTGGCCCAGCCCTGACCCTGTAGGGCTCCCTAAGGGCTTTGCTAGGTCTGCGGCGGCATCACCTGGTGCAGGGGCCAGTGGGGGTGTTTATGGAAAGAGCGTCCTGTGTCCCTCTGCTGGGGGCTTCCCACAGTGCCCTCTCTGCTGGGCGTGGGGGGCAGTGTGGAGCTCTGCTGGGGGAGGGAGTTGGGGGGTCTCTGATCTCGGACTCCCAGCCGGGGAAGCACATGCAGACCAGTGCCGCCCTCGCACCGCTGCCTTGTGATGTGCGGGGAGCCCCTGTCCTGCCCCAGCCGGCCTCTCAGACCCACTTCTAGTCAAGAACAAATGCCCACTGGGGCAGAAAACCTGGGGCGGTGGGGGGGGGGTCCAGACACTCCTAAGCAGAGGGACGACAGCCAGGGAGGGCCTGGGGCTGACCGAGGTGGGGGGCAGGGAGGGTCTTAGGAATGTTCAGAAGTTGCTGTAGGAGGCGAAGGGAGGTGCTTCCAGCCCGGGGGAGGGCAGGGGCAGTGTGCAGGCCGCGAGCGGAGCGTGGGGGGCGGTTTGGGGGAGAAGGTGCTGACGGGGCGGTGCCGGCCCCCGGCCCCCAGTCCTTCGCTGAGCAGACGCTGCGGACCCTGTGCCTGGCCTACAAGCAGGTGGGGGAGGACGCGTACCAGGAGTGGCGCCAGCGACACCAGGAGGCCAGCATCCTGCTGCAGAACCGGGCCCACGCGCTGCACCAGGTGTACGAGGACATGGAGCAGGACCTCCAGGTGCGCGGGCCGGGGGCGGCCGGGCGGCGCCCCTCCTCTGCAGGGGTCCAGGTCCCCGCTCAGGCTGCCCCCACCCCCCAGCTGCTGGGAGCCACGGCCATTGAGGACAGACTGCAGGACGGGGTCTGCGACACCATCAAGTGCCTCAAGCAGGGGAACATCAAAGTGTGGGTACTCACGGGGGATAAGCAAGGTGGGTCCCAGGGCGGCCCCGCCCCACGCAGAGATGGGGGCCCCCGTGGGCAGGAGCTCCTCCCCTGACTGGAGCATCCCCGACAGCCTGTGCCATAGCCGGGCCCAGCCCGGCCCCCCCACCTCATCCGGGGAAGGGAGAAGGGGAACTGTTCAAAGTGCCGGGGTCCCCCTGTCCCGCCGGGGGGGGGGCTGCACTGTGCGGAGCCCTCCTGAGCGGTTGGCCTTCACGCCCCGCCCCCTGCCACGGGTGGGTCGGGCAGGGCTCCGAGAACTCGGGGCACACTGGATGTTGCGCAGGGCTCGGGTCCTGAGAGCCCCGGATCCCTCCTCTCCCCTGTGGGATCTTTGGGGCCCGCTGGGCGTGCGCGTGGCCAGGCGGCATCAGGGCTCACGTGGGCACCGGGCGCAGACAGACAAAATAGTCAAAAGATGTCAGTTCGCGGCCGCGGTCCTATAAAGACAAACATATCCAAGCTGCTGCTGCTGCTTTTTCCTTCTAATTTTAAAAGAAATTAAGCCATCTTTGTGGGTTCCAAGAAGTGCCGGGGGCCTAGGCATGCCCCATCCAGTGACCGCTTGGCCCTGGCCCCCAGGCTCCCTTCCTCCAGGAGCCTCACCCCTGCCGGAGGATGGGAGTGGGGGTCCCTTTGCTCCCAGCTGCGGCCAAACCATCAGGGCCGGCGACCATTGGCGGCCTCCCTCTGAGCCAGGCCTGGGCAGGGGCATGATGTGGGGGGGGGCTGGGTCTCCACCGCAGGGTGGGCGTGGCCGGCGAGCCTGGCCCCGCGGTGCTGAGCCGGGCTGGTTTGCAGAGACCGCGGTGAACATCGGGTTTGCCTGCCAGCTCCTCTCGGAGAACATGCTCATCCTGGAGGAGAAGGAGATCCTGTAAGACCAGGGGCTGGGCTGGGGCAGAAGCGGGGCTCCCGGGGTCTGTGGGCCGCCCTCAGCCTTGCCTGGCTGGACTCCCAGAGGGGGAGACCCAGGCCCAGCGGGAAGGGGGTGCAGGCAAGCCTGCGCCCGCCGCGTGGCTTAGCCCAGCTGGGCCCCTGCAGCCGCATCCTGGAGGTGTACTGGGAGACCGACAACAATGTGCCGCGCGGCAAAGGCCGTCGGAAGCACCTGTTCCTGCCACGCGTCAAGGTGGCCATGGTCATCAGCGGGGAGTTACTGGTCAGTGTCCGTTCGGGGCCGCCGGCAGAGCCCCCGGGACTGGGGAGGGGGCCGGCAGGAGCCGCCGAGAGGCGGTTCTCGGAGGGTCGCCGTCTGGCCCGGGAGGAGGGCCCGCGTGGGGCGCCCCCGGAGCGGAGGGGTGTGGGGGAGTGATGAGCCCCCTGCACGCCCCCTCCATGGCCAGGACCAGCTCCTGCTGTCCCTGCGCAAGGAGCCCCGGGCGCTGGTGCACAACGTGAACGAAGACGGGGACAAGTCGTGGCAGGAACCGGACGCGCAGATGGAGGACGTCCCGCAGGACCGGCGCCTGTCCCTGATATGGCGGATGCTCGGCGTCCAGCTGAGGGCCACGGTCACGCCGCAGGTCACAGGCTCCAGCAGCAGCAGCGAGAGCCCCGAGGTGCGGCGGGAGCGGGCCTTCGTGGAGCTGGCGTCCCAGTGCCAGGCGGTCATCTGCTGCCGGGTGACGCCCAAGCAGAAGGCTTTGATCGTGGCGCTGGTCAAGAAATACCAGCGCGTGGTGACCCTGGCCATCGGGGACGGTGCCAACGACATCAACATGATCAAGAGTGGGTGGTGGGCGGCCAGCCGGGGGTCGGGGCGGCCGGCCGGGGGCGGCGGGAGGCTGACGGGCCGCATGTCCCCGCAGCCGCGGACATCGGCGTGGGGCTGGCGGGGCAGGAGGGCCTGCAGGCCGTGCAGAGCAGCGACTACGTGCTGGCCCAGTTCTGCTTCCTGAAGCGGCTGCTGCTGGTGCACGGGCGCTGGTCCTACATGCGGGTCTGCAAGTTCCTGCGCTATTTCATCTACAAGACGGCGGCCAGCATGATGGTGCAGATCTGGTTCTCCTTCTACAACGGCTTCTCCGCCCAGGTGTGCTTTGTGTCTGGGCCCAGCATTCGCAGGGGTCTTGGCAAATTGGAGCTTTGAAGTGGGGGCAGGGCAGATGCCCCCGTGTCCATCCGTCTAGGGGACCCAAGGGGAGAGCTGGGGCCCCGGAGAACAGTGTGGGGGCGGGGCCACTGACTGTGAGGCTCTAGGCGGTATCAGGCGAACAAGACAGGTGCCCTCTGGAGCTCCACGCGGCTCCCTGGCACTGATTTGCCCCGCGTGAAAGAACGTGTCTGCGAAGGACCAGCTGTGAGAGGGGGTGAGCTCCCTGTCACTGAAGCCCAGGGGTCTGAGGGGGGCTTTACAGACGCACCCTGGATAAATATGTACTATTTGTTCCTTTTACTTTTTTACTTAGAGATGTTTTTCAGATGTTTCTAAGAGTGGAATTCTTAATTTGTTTTTGGGATTGTTCCTTGCCGGTGTCTAGAAACAGGAGTGAGGTTTTGATTTTCGGTCTGTGCCCGGCAACTCTGCTGAATCGGGTTACTGCCTTTCATAAATTTCTGGGGACCCTTTTGGGACCCTTCTCTACATATAGAGTTATGTCCTCTGCAAACACAGATAGTTTTCCTTCTTCCTTTTCTAATTAAAGAGCATTTATTTCTTTTTCTTACCTAATTGCTCTGGCGACGACCTCCAGTGCAGTGAGGAAAGCAGGATCTCTGCCCAGCGTTTAGCTGTTGTTTCTCACATTTGTTAACTGGAAGGACTGCCGCTTACTCTTCTCTTTATTTTCCAATTTTCCAGTGTCTAGTTCTATCCGTGTAGACGCGTGGCTATTTCTCCTACTGTATCCGTTGTGGTTCCGACCGTCCCTGATTTGTCCCTTTGACACGTGCCTGCTCTTTTCCGAGTACAGCCCCGCTTTCTGGGGCCACGGCAGGCCCCGCACTCCTGCTGCGTTTCCCACAGGGAGACGTGGGTCCTGGTGGTCAGACCCCAGACTCGACGTGCCGGGTGCGCTTGCCGGGACTGGCCGCTTCTGGACTGCGCGGTCGGCGGGAGCTGCAGCTGCGCGGGAGTCGCCCCCGTGGAGACACACACCTGTCCCGTGTCTTCTCCGTGTCTGTCTGTCCTCTCTGTGTGTGTGTACTTTGAACACTGCGAGCCCCCGGCCGTCCATCCGATTCCGGGCCCGGGGGACGAGGCCCAGCCCAGCCTTTCCCGTGGACTCACTGCGGGTTCTTTTCTCCAACAGCGAGGAACTTGGTTCCCGTAAATTTTCTTGTTTTTACTTACTTGTTCCAAACCAGAAGGCCCGTCAGGGGTTTCCAGAGCTCGTGTTCTGGTAACCGGATCGGCTTTGTCGTCGGGAGGCCTCTTCCACACCGGGTTCCCCTAACCCTAAAATGACCCCAAAACCCCACATCGTCTAGCCTCCCCCCCCATATTTCTACACCGGAGCCAGCCCATTAAAACAAGGACCCAAAGGCGCAGTTTTGCAATAGTTAGACCCTGCTTTTCCGCTCTGCCTCTCACCTGCCCGGCTTCACCCGGCCTCAGACAGCCCAGCCCTGGTCCAACACCTGCCTTCGCTGTCGCTCGACTTCCCTGTGCGCCTGGAAGCCTCCCCAGGGGTCCAGCTGGTTTGGGTGGTGCCCTCGGGTAAAGCCTCGCTCCTCTCCCCGGCTGGCGGAAGGCTGACCGCGCGCCCCCTCCGTGTCCTCCCCGCCAGCCTCTGTACGAAGGCTGGTTCCTCGCCCTCTTCAACCTGCTGTACAGCACGCTCCCCGTCCTCTACCTCGGGCTCTTCGAGCAGGTGAGCACCGCCGGTCTCCTCCGTCCCCGGAGATGCTCCCATGTCCGTCCTGGGGGCCTGGTGCGGGGATGGGGCTGTGCCCCACTCCCCACCTGGTCCCAAGAGCCCGCCGCTTCCCCCCGCCCCACCCACCCCCAGGACGTGAGTGCCGAGCGGAGCCTGCAGCTGCCCGAGCTGTACGTCGGCGGCCAGAAGGACGAGCTCTTTAACTGCCGAGTCTTTCTCCAGGCCCTTGCCCACGGCACGCTCACCTCCCTGGTCAACTTCTTTGTGCCCCTGTGGGCCAGCCACGACTCGGCCGGGCCCGTCAGCTTCAGCGACTATCAGTCTTTCGCTGTGGTCGTGGCCATGTCGGGCCTGCTGTCCGTCACCATGGAGGTAGGCAGGACCCCAGCCGGTCCAGCCCCAGGGGGGCCTCGGATGCGAGCCAGCGAGGGGTGCCCGCTCAGTGACCCTGCCGGGGGGGGCCCGTGGACCCGGGGCACTTCCGTGGAGCCCTGCCCCGACCTGCCGCTGCTGCCCCTTCAGCTCGTACTTGCCATCAGATACTGGACGGTGCTGGCCGTGCTGGCCGTGTTCCTCAGTCTCTTCTTCTACGCGCTTGCGACTTCGGTCAGCCAGAGCCTCTGGCTCTTCCAGATCTCACCCAAGACCTTCCCGTTTCTGTGTGAGCCCCCAGCAGGGGACGGGGTGGCGGGCCCTGGAGGCGGGCACGTCCCCGTCTGTGCACCGCGGTGCCCCTCTCCGAGCTTCTGTGTTCTCACGGGGCACGCAGTGGTGCCGTGGAGGGGGGTCGGTGCCTTCTAGGAGTTGGCACAGAGGTGTCCTGGGGGCAGAGGGAGGGGGGGCAGGCGGGCTGTCAGCAGGAGGGGGCACACGACAGGCTCCGGGGAGGCTCCAGCTCCACCCGGGGCTGGGCTGTGACCCTGACCTGTTGCCAGATGCTGACCGCAACGTGCTGTCCCGGCCCTCCATCCTGCTGGTCGTTCTGCTGAATGTGTCCCTGAACACCCTGCCCACACTGGCCCTGCGCGTCATTTGCCAGGCCCTCAAGAAGCCGGGCCCCAAGGTGAGGGGGCGGGGGTCCCTTCAGCCAGAGCCAGTGCTGGGAGCCATAACTCCAAGACAAGGGGCTGGGAGTGGGAGGGATGGAGACCCGGGCACACGCCCAGGACCCTCGGGGCACCAATAACAGGACCCACCCCCTGATGATGGGGGTTTGGGGATCCAGGTGACAGAGCAACTTGGAAATGGTTTAGGGAGGAGAAGGGACTTAGAAGTGCCCCAGTGTCCATGCACAGATGGAGGACACATGGCGGGGTCCGTCCCCACGCGGGAACACGGTCCAGCCTCAGGAAGGGAGGGACCCAGACCCCTGCCACACGCGGAGGGACCCCGAGGACACGGGGCTCAGGGAGAGCAGCCAGACCCAGAAGGACCCGTCCCACAGGACCCCACTCCCAGGAGGGCCCCGGAGGAAAACCCCCAGATCTAGAAGGGCGGGTTGCAGCTGCGATGGGCCCTAGAATTGGCTGGAAAAACGGACCCAGACATGGCCAGAACCTGCCATCTTCTGCCCAGGGGCTGGCCGCGTGGCTGCCCCGGGCGCCCCTGTCCTGCCTTTGCCACCAGAGGGCACCCCAGGCCGCCGGCGGCCGGTGGGGGCTGGGTCCCAGGGAAGGACACGGGGTGGACCGCGGTCAGTCTCAGGGCTCTCCGGGTAGGGAAGGGTCAGTCGGTGGCGGCCACGGAAGGGCTGTGAGTGGCGCGGGCTGGGGGCAGGTGCCCCGAGAGCGGGGGCAGCCGGTGACCTCGGCCTGCGCTCCGCAGGAGCGGGAGGAGGCCCCCAGCGAGGAGATCGTGGCGGTGGAGCCCGGGCCCTACCCGCAGCGGGGGTCGCGCGGCCGCCGCTCCAGCTACGCCTTCTCCCACCGCGAGGGCTACGCGGACCTCATCACGCAGGGCACCAGCCTGCGCAAGGAGCCAGAGCCGGGCGCCAGGGATTTGCTCCGGCCGCGCGCGAACACGTGGGCCCCGGGGAGGAGGCGACCGCCGCCCCAGGACCCGGCGTCCGCGGAGGACGCGCCGAGCCCGGGCGCCCCCGAGGCCCGGCCGTCCGGGTCCCGCCGGGAGCCGCCGCCCGCGGGGCAGGAGGACAGGGAGGCCCCGTGGAAGGCCCCGCTCGCGTCCTGGAGGAGCTGGTCCTCCGGCTGGCGGCAGCGGCTGCAGGGCCCCAGGCGGCGCGCGGCGTCCCTCCCCGGCCGGACCCCCGCGCCCGCCGCGCGCCCGCCGCCCCCCGGAGGCCCGCGCGCGCCCGCGGAGTCCGCCCCCCCGGGGACGACGCTGTCCTCGCTGTAGCGGCCGCGGGAGCCCCGGCACCGGCCACCCGCGCGCGCGCGGCCCTCCCCGAACGCCGGGCTCTGCGCCCCGCGCTCGCCAATAAAGCGGGGCGCGCCGCCCCTTGGCCTGCTCTCGGCTCCGCGTGTTCCTGAACCGGGACCGGCCTCGGCTTGGGGTCCAAACACCGCCGTCTGGTGGCCCGATGGGGCCTCGCAGGGGGAGCCCCGCCCCCACCCCAGCCTTTCTTGGGCGGGCAGGGGAGGCCCTCCAGGGCACCGGTCAGGTCCAGCTCTGGCCCGCGCAACCTCCTCCCCCTCCAGGCTGCCCCCACCCCCCTCCCGCCCCGTCCCCGGCTTCCCCCAAAGCACCATCTTCCGTCCCAGGCCGACTCCCACCCCCACCCTCCGCGCACCGCCCCCTTCCCCCCTCCCGCCAGCACACAAGCCCAGGTGACTGAGTAGAAAATAATTTATTGGAGAAAAACAAAACAACAAATCCAGCACAGCAATGGTTAACAATGACGATGATAGATATATTTTTTTTAACTTTTCAGCCTGTCACCTGAGGGTGGGAGGGAGAGGGCTTCCGCGCCCTCTAGCATTGGGGGGACTTTGCATGACCCGGACTTTGTGTCGCCCCAGAAAACAGCCCTAGTGTCCAGAACTGATGAAACACTCAGGGCCACATGGCGCCTTGGTCCTCCCTCCCCCTGGGCTGCAGAGTATCCACCCAAGGACCAGCCCTTGGGGAGAGCCCAGGGATCTGGAGGGTTGGTGTGGCTCACACTGCTTTGGTTTCAGGAGTGGACCCGCCCCAATCCGGGACAGTGATGGGCTGGGTGTGGGGGAGGTCCTGGAACATGCCCTCTGCCCCCCTAATCTGGGGCCTCCTTACTTCAGGGCCAGGGGCTCCCTTCCACTACCCCAACCCCCATTCCTGGGGCCTGCGGGAGCTCAGCAGCAGGGACACCGCCCGGAGCCCCCGGAGCCCCCGTTGATGGGCACTTGGGGAGCTCTCTGTTCTCTGAGATCCTGCCCCCCCACATCCCAGGCCACACAGGGGAGCTCCCTTCCAGCCCAGGGCCAGGGAGGCTGACGGTGTGGGTGGTGCTTGGCTGGGTGCCTGTGGGGGCAGGGGGGGTTTGGGGGTGTCTCAGGAGGGCCCTCCTGACCTCGGGGAAGTTGGGGCACACCCTGGCCCCACCACCATGGGCGACAAGACTCGAATTGGCTGATTGTCTCTCTCCTCTGAACAAGACACTTGGGAATTCATGCTCTCGTGAAACCAGCTGGGGTGGGGTCGGGGTCCGAGGTGGCAGCAACACCCACTTGCACCCAAGACCGGGAGCAGGAGGCCCTGGATCTCCCACCCGGTGGGCACAGGCGGGTGGCGCAGGGACACCAGGAGGTGCAGACCGGGCTCTGGGTACGGGGCCCTGCGGCCGCCTCCGTCTTCCTGGCCACCCGAGGCCCCGTCCCCCTCCCGCCGCCAGACCTTAGAAAGGGGGGAAGGAACACGGCTCGGCGAGAAGGAGCACCGACCGAACTCAGGCACGAAACACAGCCATGCGACACGGAACCCGGGCTCAGACCTGGCCCGCCCCACCCCCCGCCCGCCCGCCTAGCACATTAGTCATGCATCAAATCAAATTCCATTGTCTTTTTTTTTTTTTTTGGATTTTTTCTTACTTTTTTTCTTAAATTACATTTGAACACAGAACACATAGAATAATAAATACTCTTATAAGACATGACTCCAAAAAACAAGGGACAGAACACGCCAGAGAACAGAAAGGTACACTCTCTCTCTTCCTGTCTTTCCTAAAGGACTCGTTTGAGTAAGAAATCTGTAAACGCCGGTCCGGCTCTCTGCCTCTCGCTCCCGCCGCCTTGCCCTTGGCCTCCGACACGGGGCTCTCACTGCCCTGACATTCAATGTGTCTCCCACGGAACTCCTCAAAGAAATGACATACCATCGTCTGCAAAATTATAATTTAACGGTATAAAGCTTCAAGTCACGTATTCCAAAAACTAGCTAAGGATTTTTTTTTTATCACATAAACTATACATTAAATATTTTGAGGTATTTCAGAGAAAATTGTCAAAGGCTCGAAGGAGCTGTGCTGGAGGTATCAGTCCCTGCGTGGAGAACGGTCTTTGGTATGTGACAACCAGCTGGTGGGGGGGGGCAGTGGGGGGAGATGGGGGGGTTAAGGGCCCCTGGGGGGGACTGGAGCTGGTCTCTGTGTGTGTGTGTGTGTGTGTGTGTGTGTGTGTTTGAAAGGGACCCCGGAATCCGGGAATGCGGCTGTGACTCGGGCTGGTGGGGCTTGACCCCATCTGCCCACAGGTCACCATAACTAGAAAGTTCCACAACCAGACCTGTCCCAAGCCAATTCCTAACTATCCAGCATGGGACAGAATGGACATCTCTGGCCTCTGACCCTTGGACCTCAAATGCTGGGGAGAGCAAGGGACTTACCCAGCAGGGGGTGTCCCCAAAGCCCCACCCCTGCAAGCGGGCACTCAGTCCAATGGGGTCGGGTGACAGTGGGAGGCGGAAGGAAGGGGTCCAGCCAGCCGGCCTCCTGCGCCCAGCAAGGACAGCAGAGTGTGTGAGTGTGTGAGTGTGTGTGTTTGAGCAGGGGTGGGGGCTGGTTGCTGAGCGGGAACAGGGACTCTTAGGATTCTGTCCCAACACCCAAAGGTTCTAGAAGCATCACTCAGATGGGCTGGGAAGCTGGGAGAATAGCGAGTCGATAAGGACAAGAGAACATTTCACACACATCTTTGGTTCCAGAAAAAGGCACTCATCGACCTCAGTATCCTCTCTCCCTCCCTCTCCTTCACTTCTCTCTCTCTCCCTCTCTCTCTTCCTCTCTCTCTCTCTCTCTCTCTCTCTCTGCAGGGCAGGGCCGGCGCCCCTGGTCGCGGGCGAGGGAACTCAGCCTCCAGCACAGGTCCTGGGGGGGAATCTTTGGTATCGGGCGTGATTTATCCAATCACAGACAAGAACGTTTGCGTGAGGTAGCCTTTACCTGGGGGGGGGGCATTTCGCTAGAAATGTCTTTTGCATTCTCAAGGGGGGGAGGGGTGACTACCTCCCTGGGAGGCAGCGGGCGCGCAGGGGGTGGGGGGTGAGGTTCCTTTGAGCCTCCAGACCTTGAACCGCGGGAAGGGGGTTCTCAGGATCCAGCTGCCGGCCAGCCTTGGAGGTCCCCTTGGAGGTCCCCAGGAAGGGAGGAGAGGCGAGCAGGGGTGCGCGGGCTGCTCATCTTCATTTCCGACCCTTCCTTCCCCCTCCTCAGTTTTTTTTTTTTTTGGCAAAAAAAGAGCAAGCGGATTCCGCCGCCCTCAGCATCTTCTGTCCCCCTTCGTCGACCAGAGTCGCGCCCAGGCTCGCCCCCCGCGGCTCCTCCGGCCCAGAGCGGCAGCCCGGAGCGCCGGGAGGTGCTGGGGGAGTTCCAGAAGGTTCCTCGCAGGTGGCCCCGCCGCGGCCCCGGCGCGCAGGGATGGGGCGCCTCCCGCGCGCTCTCGGCGCTGGTTTCTCCGCGCGGCGTCCGGACGGGTTTGCTTCTCTGCTTCCCGGGCCGTGTCTCTCCCTGGGGTGCCATCAAGGTGCCTACAGGTACAGCGGACGTTAAGGCAGGCGGCTCTTGGCACGAGGAGGCCTGGCGGCCCGGGGCGGCTCTGCCGGCGGGGCTGGGCGCGGTGCGGGCGGGCGCGGCGAGGACCCGCGCGACGCGGAGGCTTTGGCGACTTCGGGGCGGGCAGGGCCGGGGGAGGAGGGCTGGCGCGGGAGGGCTTGCGCTCCGAACTCCTTCTGTCAAATACCCGGTTTAGATTTCTCGTATGTGCTTCTTGACCCGCTTTCGGGGACGCCGCAGCGAGCCCTGGTTCTCTCCGGGGCCCTCCGGGCGTCCCGGACGCAGGGAGCTGGGGAGCCCCTTCGGCCACCCCCTCCCGTCTGGGGGGGTGGAGGGCTCCCTTTGGCCTGGGGGGGACGGGAGGCGGGGGAGGAGGGGCCCTTCTTGTGCACTGGGCTGGGGGGCGCGGGCTGCACCCCTCCGGCGGGGGCCCCCCGCGGGCCGGGCCGGGGCGGGAGGGGGTGGTGGCGCGGGCTCAGGCCTTGGAGAAGGTGGCGGCGGCGGCGGGGCCCGCGGGGGCGGCGCCCGGCTCCTCGGCCCAGCGGTTCACGCAGCGGCGCCGCGCGTTCATGAAGAAGTTGCTGACGGTGTTGAGCTCCAGGCCGAGCTGCTGCGAGATGGTGAGCTGCATCTCCTTGGACGGCCGCTTGTTCTCCTTGAAGATGGCGACGAGCGTGCGGCGCTGCAGGTCGGTGAACACCAGGCGCTGCTTCTTGGGCTGCAGCGCGCGCTCCTGCCGCTGCTCCTGCTCCTTGCGCTTGCACGCTGCGCCGGCGGACGGGAGACAAAGACGGGGCGCGACGTGAGCACTGCTCCACCGGCCGGCACCCCCGCCCCCGGCCCGCCCCCAGGGCCCCTGGCGCCCCGCGGGCGCGCCTCGCAGCCCCCTGGTTGCTGCGGGAAAGGACGCGCGAGTTCTGTGGCTCAGGGCAGACGGGGTGGGAGAGGCTGGGAACGACTGGGGCGTGTGAGCCACCCCGAACCAGCCCCCCTCCCCGGCGACGGGAGTACCGGTCCTTGCCTCCTTCCCGGGGCTGTCGGGCAGGCCTGACCCACTTAGGGACCCCGTGTCGTGAGGCTGATGTGACTCTGAGACCCAGCTCCCCCCACCTCCACCCGCCCCCCCCCCCAGGCTGAGGCCCTCACTTGGCCAAGGGATCCCCTGGAGCCGGCAGGATCTAAGACGGGGCGGATGCAGGACCGACGTCCCCCCCCACCTTGCACTGGGAGCGGGGAGAAGGCTCCAGGAGGCTGCCTCAATGCCCCCAGCTGGCGGTGGCTGGCAAAAGGGAGCTGGTGGCACCTCAGGGCACCCGGCAGGACCCCAGGCTGCTCCACGGGGCCCCAGCCCTGGAGACAGTGGGGCCAGTGGGTGGGGAAAATGAGCTCCCCAGCCAGCACCGGCCCCGCCCCTCCGGGGATCCTCAGGGTCTCCGTTTCCGCGCCAGGTACTAGTCAGGGACCGCAGGAGGTAGAGAGCCCACTGTCCCTCGCCTCCCCACCCCAGCTCCTCCTCGGCCCAGCTAGTCTGTCACCCCCACAAGTCCACAAGTCGCTGGTGCTGTGAGCGACACCAGGAGAGCCCTGCCCCCAGCCCTGGTGACCCACTGGGGCTACACACCAAACAGGCTTTTTTTGGTTCCAGAAGAGTCTGAGCCAGATGGCGGGCCAGATCAATGTCCACACAGGTCTGCAGAAACAGATTAATGTTCCCTGTATTGTGGCTCATTTCTCAGGGACAAGGGGTTCTCCCGGGAGGAGAGGCCGACACCCCACTTCACTCCTGTCTCCCCCTGACCTGAAACACACGGCGCTTCAGGGCTTTCAGGTTTTGTGATTAAATAAGGGTGATATCTGGAGATTACTGGACAGTTTAGAAGAGCCTCTAATGAGAGAGAGAGAGAGAGAGAGAAGAGGGGTAGAGACAGAAGGAGATAGAGAAAGAAGGGAGGGGTGGGGAGGGGGAAAAGGGGAGGGAACAGGAGGGAGAGGGGAGGGAGAAGGAGAAAGAAAGGGGGAAGGGCAGGGAGGAGGGGGGAAGGGGAGAGAGGGAGAGAGGAGGTAGAGGAGAGAGAGGGAGAGGGGAGGTAGAGGAGAGAGAGGGAGAGGGGAGGGAGGGGGGAGGGGGGAGGGAGAGGGAGACAGAGGGACAGTGAGGAAGATGGTAGGGGAGAGGGGAAGAAACGGGCAAAGCTGGCAAAGCTGTAGTAGACCCTCTCGGAGGGGGAGACGAGGGCTGTACCCACGAAACAAGAACAGGATCCAGTGCTATGAGCAGGACCGTGAAAAGGGAAGACGATGCTCTTAGAATTACACAGACAGTGGCCGGGCCAGACCAGCCAAGGACGGACACGGCGCTGAGCGAGTATCCCCGGCAACAGGGCAAGGCAGGGGGTGAGACGGGAGACGAGAGAAAGGGGACAATGGAGTGTGGACCGGCCGGGCCTGTCTTGGATTCAGAAGCGGTCGAAAACTGGAGGAAGAGATTCCCAAGTAAATAATGGAAAAAAAAATCCATGTTCGAAGGACACACGAGAGTCCCGCTTAAGAGCCTAGGACACGCGGCTGAAAGGGAGAACAAAGATATTCCCTGAGGCTCATCTGGTGAGATTTCTGAGACGTAGAACAGAGAGAGGAAAGTAAAAGTTCCCGGAGATGACAGCCAGACATCCTGGGAGGGTCTAAGAGTCCTGGTGGCTTCGGCTTCTCAAAAACTAGGAGGCAGGGAAACAATGTCTTCGAAATTCTGAGGGAGATTCGGGTCAGCTGGAATCATGTGCCCGCCGGGCGTCAAGCAGGAGGGCGGCCTGGAGACCGAGTCAGAAAGATGAAAGTCTCCAGAAGTTGACTTCTGGGCACCCTTTCTCAGAGGACTCCTGGAGGATGTATTTCGCCAAAACGAGGAGGTAAATTTAAAAAGGCAATTGTGACTTCAGGAGGTGTGATTTCCTTATGGGAAAAGGAGCGGATCCTCCAGGTGATGGGGAGGGCCGAGCCTCGAAGACCAGGGTCAGAGGCACCAGGATGGCCCCGGGGGTCAGCCCCACCCAGCGCCAAGCCAAGGGGCAAGGGGACACGACCTGACCTAACTGTGTGGAAAGTCCTGGTGAGTCTGTCTGTGTCTTGTTTGGGGAGCGTGGGAAGAACCAGTAATCGGCAACTACTAACTCCTGGAAAAACAAAGAGTTGTACAAGAAAGAAAGACGCCGTCCTAGCACTCTGTGTGACTCGGAGGTGGGCAGCGCTCACCCAAAGCAGAATAATGTAAGCTGAACACGGGCTCAGCCAAAAGACTGTGTTCGTCACGACACCGAGAAGCCCACGGAGGGAAGGGTGTGGTGGGGTGTGGTGGGCGTCTGGAAGGATGGCGAGGGGAAACAGGCGGGGAGCTGTGCTCCAGGGAGCCCTTCGTGTGCAGAAGAGGGGACAAGGACCTGAGCTCTATTTTGTCTGCGTTAAGAGACGCTGGAAGTTGGGGCGCCTGGATGGCTCAGTGGGTTGGGCCTCAGGTCATGGTCCCAGGGTCCTGGGATCGAGCCGGCATCGGGCTCTCTGGTCAGCGGGGAGCCTGCTTCCCTCTCTCTCTCTGCCTGCCTCTTTGCCTGCTTGTGATCTCTGTCAAATAAATAAATAAATCTTAAAAAAAAAGAGAGAGAGAGAGAGACGCTGGAAGGGAGGGCCAGGAAGGGGCCTGATCTCCCATCTCTTTGGAACTTGGCCACCCTGGGGGGGGTCAGGGAAGGGACGAGGTCCCCCATTCTTTTAAAGGGAAAGCAGAGTCTCTGGCATCAAGTCCAGGGCAGGAGTCAAGACTCAGGCCTAGGCTTTGAATTTCAGAAGAGGCCCTGCCTGCCCAGCAGCTGTCATCTTCTGCTGATGTACTCATCCCTTGTCCCTTCACTTTACTCCCAAATTCATCACACGTCTGCAGTGGGGACCAAGATACCAGAGGGACGCCTGGCTGGCTCGGTGCGCAGAGCAGGAAGTCTGCACCTCGGGGTCCTGAGTTCAAGACCCACTGGGCTTAGAGCTTATGTAAAAAAAAAGAAAAGAAAGCAAGCTCACAAGAGCCTTGCGTGTCCCTTGTCGACCCAGTAGGCAGGGCAAGAGCCACAGCGATGGGCCTGGGCCGATGGGCCGGAATGGGCGTGAAGACAAGGTTCCCCTCTCTCCCACTGCTTACGCTTCTCCAATCAAGAGCCTAATGGGGGCCCCAGAGGCAGGGGCTGGGGGAGGGGCCGGGCCAAGCAGAGTCATGAAAAAACTTGGTGTTTTGTCGATCACAGCAAAAAGAGGTTCCCCCCGCCCCCGTGCCCGTGTTCAATCTAATTACAGCTCCGCACAGCCCGAATCGATCTGCGCCCCGTCAGAGCTGTTTACCGGAGGAGCTTTTGTCCTGGTTTCCATCCCCCACAGCCCCCCAGAGCCCAGCGTGGAGGCTCAGGGGTGTGAGTGCCAGTCCGGGGTGGGGGGCCCAACACCCCCCCCATCAGCATGGCCACCTTCCCCTCCAGAGCATCCTGGCTGGTGGGTGCCCAAGCTCACTCCCATGGGCCCCGCGCGGCCGTGTCTGTGTCCCCTGGGCAGCGGAGAGGAGGACAGGCGGTAGGTAGGAGCCCCTTTACGGAACTGAAAGCCCAGGCTGGCAGACAGGGGCTGACCCAGGGCGGGGCTGGGAGAGCACCTCGCGGGGAAGCCTGGACTCACCCACAGTGCCATAGCCACCAGCCTCCTACTGCGATGCCGCGGTGGCCACCTCTTCCAGGAAGACCTCCACTGGGGGCTGCCCCTGTGGCTTCCACCTCCATCCCCCCGTCCGACATCCCTTCTGCCACCACCTCCTCCACGTCCCCGTCCACCAGCGCGGCCTCCTCCGTCAGTATCACTCCTGCCCACCCCGCCCCCGCCCCCGCCTGGGCACCCCTGGCCACACCACCACCACCTCCGTCCACCCCTCTGCTTGCATCACCCCCTCCCCTGCCTCCACCTCCATATCGCTCTCTCTATGGCCTCCCCCGTCCCGCCTCCTGTTGGCCTCGCCCCCACCCCGCACTTCCTCCAGTAACCCGGTCTGCACCGCGGGGCCCCGCCGCAGGGCCACGACCTATGTGCCCAGCTCAGGAGGACTCAACCCTGTGTCCCTCACCAGGGGCTCCCAGCCTGTGGTTGGGGGGCGGGGAGTGGCCCCAGACACAGACCCTCGCCACCCACCGTGGTTGCCACGGCCCCTGGGGGAGCTACCAGACAAGCTTGGGGGACCAGGGGCAAGTCAGTGCCCCCTAACAGGTCCTCCGGCCGGGGACGCTGCCCCCTTTCTTTTCTTTATGTTGGTGGAGCACCACAGTGACCCCTCCGTCCAGGGGCCCCGCGGACTGTGGGTCTGGGTTCGCCCTCTAGGCCTCCAGGGACTAAAACCCACTGACTCTGGGAGCCTGGGGGACTCCCCGGGTGAAGAGTCTGCCATTGGCTCGGTCGTGATCCGGTCATGATCCCCTTGGGTGTTGGGATGAGCCCAGCAGGGGGTCTGCTGCTCCCTCTCACTCTGCCTGCCCCTCCCCTGCGTGTGCTCTGACAAATAAGTAAATAGAATCTAAAAACAAAAAAGCAATACCCCACTGATTGCGAGATGCTCTCGCCTCGTCCTCCTACGCTCTGGCTCTTTCTGGGGTCCGGGGATGAAGAGGGTCTGCGGTGCGGCTGGGTTCTGGGGGGTCCCAGAGGCCCTGGGGTAAGATCCCAGGTGCTCCAGAGGAGACCCGGGGCCAAGCCCCTGATGGGCACCGGCAAGGGAGCCAAGAAGGGCCCCGGCCAGCTGGCCAGCCCCGGCCCTGGGCAGGGCTCCGGGCAGGAGGGGCGGAGGTGCACTGGGGGGGCCTCAGGCTCCAGATGGAAACCTTCGCATGGCCTGGGCCTTCCCAGCTACAGGAAGGGATTGAGCCAGAAAAGTCTGGCATGTCATGGTGGGGCTGAGATGAGGTGTTGAGGCCCATGGAGGGGTCACAGGACCATGACGTCCCCACCCCCACCTCAGGTCTGGCCTCAGGCCTCTGCATCTCTCCCAGAATCTTCCCAGAGAAGCACAGATGGAGACACTGTCCCAGCCGAGAAGTCCTACCCACCTCTCAAGGCCCCCCCCCGCAGCGGTCACCCGCCCCCAGGAAGCCCTTCTCTTCACCCCAGAAGAGCCTGGCTCGCTGCTCCCCGGGGGTTCCCCAGCCCTGACCTCCTGGGCTCAAGTCCCCTCTGCTGCCCAGCGCGGGGTGGGCCCCAAGAGACAGCTGGCTGGCGACTAGCACGTCTCCCCGCCCTCCTGGGGGCAGGGAGGGGGTTCAGCCCAGACTCGCCCAGGGAGACGCAGCCAGCCACTGGCCGGGTGGGTGGGCCGCTCAGGGAGGGGGACCCTGAGCACTCCCAGCAGGGAGTCAGGAGCCCCCCTGAGGTCAGGGAGGGAGCAGCAGGGGCCTCTCGGCCACTCACCCTCAGCGAATAGAAGAGGATCAGGTCCCTGGGAGGGAGCTGGTCGCACCTGTTCCCCCAAGGTCACCTGATGGCCACACTGTTCCTTCGGCCTCCTCCTCCCCCCTCCCCCGCCTCCCCTTCCCATCCCTCTCCTCCCCTGCTCCCCCTGCTCCCCTGCTCCCTCCCTCCTCCACTCTCCCCCTTCTCCTTCTCCCCCTTCTCCTTCTCTCCCTCCTCCTCCCCCTCCACCCCTTCTATCTCCTCCCCCCCCCCACCGCACCTTCTCCTCCCATCCCGGCTCCCAGAGTTTCACTGTGTCTGGGCCACAGAACCAGGCAGGAGCAGGTGCCTGGGGGCGGGGCAGTGCCGCTCCAGTGGGCTGCCCACGCGGGCATCTTCCTGTCCCCCTCATCCTGTGGGGTGTCCATGTGGGGCCTCCACAAACACCTGGCTGGCGGGGTGGAGGGTGATGTGTGATTGAGGCAAGCAACTGGGACACGCTGCCACCCCAGCGAGAGCCATCGGTGCAGGCGCGAAGGGCTGGGCTGTGGCAGTGGCACGGGTGTCTGGAGGGGTGAGGAGGGGAGAGCCCCGAGGGTGTGTGGGAAGGCCCGGGGCAGACTTCTGCATGTCGGGGAGGCGCAGGAAAACCTGGCGGTGTGATGTGAAGAGGCTGGGGGCAGCAGACATGTGCCCGGCACCCCCTCCAGGCTCACTGTGTCTGAGCTCGGGCCTCTGGCCCGGGGACCCTGCGGACCCTCAGGATGGCTCCTGGCTGCCTGCCCCGTCCGTGCGGACGCAGGGTCTTGGCTTGGGGTCTTGCACGCACACTGTGCACACTGGTTTCCTGCTTTATCGGGTGAGCACGGGGACCCCGTGACCCCGAGGTCCCTGTCTGTCGGCCGGAGGGAGCCCCGGGGCAGGGGGTTGGAGCATCGAGTTGCCTTTCAGAGGAGCACCCAGGCGGGACCCTGGGCCCGTCCCTTCCTCCAGGCCTGCTTCAGGCTTTTCTCCAGCAGCTGCTGTGTGCCAGGGGCTGCTGGGGACAGCTGGGGGCAGGGCGACCTCACTTGCCAGCCGAGCTCTGGTGCTGAGGGGGTCACTAAAGATCCCAGGGACAAGGGAAAGAGGGGGTGAACCAGCTTGGAGCAGGGAGGGGTGGAGGCGGAGGTATGCGGTGCCTGGGGGGGGCAGCCGGGAGCCCGTCTGGGACGCTCCAGCAGGGGACAGAACTAGGTGTGCAGGGTGGGCCTGGCTATCTAGCCCAGGTCTTGGACGGGGGCGAGGAGGGGGTGTCTAGTGATGCCCCGAGGGCTAGAGGATTGAGCCAGAGCGGCCCAGGGCTGGGTTTGACAGGGAGGGACAGGAGCTGGGCCGCAGCACCAGAATTCAGCCATGGGGGCACCTGTCCCTCTGTGTCCCTCCATCTGTGCCATGCCCAGGGCAACACCTAGGCCCCTCTGCTTGCCCTCTCCCCTGCACCCCTGCACCCCTGCACCTGGGCTCAGGAGGGGGGGTGTGGGCGGCGCTGGAGCTGGAGCCGCTGTCCCCTCCCCTTTTGGCCACCTCCTGTGCTCAACTTAGGCTTCGCGGAGCGGACAATTCAATACGGAGCCTGTCTCCGGCAGGGATGGTGACTGGTTTCCTTGGCGACGCGTCCGCCCCAGCCACCAGCTGCCCAGGCCCAGATGCGGGGAGCCCTGATGCCCCCACCCTGATGGCTTGTCCCCACTGGCCTGAGCTGCCCTGAAGCCTGCCCCATGGCCTCCCCAGCCCAGAGATGGTGGGTGACTTGCCCAAGGTCACACAGCTAGTCCCTAAGGGGACCTGGAGTTGCTACATGGACCCTCTTTATCTATACCCTGTACCCCTGGGGGAGCCCAAAGGGGGTCCCCATGGTGGGCACGGAGTCATCTCCAAGGAGACAGGTGCACAGCCAGACCCCTGCCCTCAGGCGAGGACCCTCAGAGGCCTCAGCCTCCTTATCTGCCCTCACGGCCTGTCCCCGTCCATTCTTGTCCCTTCCTCCCCTTCCCCTCCCCTGTCTGCCCCAGCACACCTCTCCCCCAGCCAGTGGCTGGCCTTCCTCCCCCCTTGTCCACTGCTCCCCAGATGGGATCTTAATGGCCATGTTTTCAAATTAGTTCCGAGCCTTTCAAAGACTTAGCGGAAAATGAACGTTTCCGCAGGGCCCCCTCCGGGACTCCATTTGGGGGCTGCAGTGCCTGAGGGTAGGGGACTGGGGTGTCCTCGGAGGTGGCTCCCACTCGGACTGTGAGCCGTGGAGACCCCCCCATTCGGACACCCTTGCACGGGGGAAGCGGAGCAGGTGCGCGGACACACCCATCCCCAACCTGCGCACAGCGTTTCTTTTTAAAAACCTATTAAGAAGCCACCGCGGCCAGCGGCTGGAAATAGATTTGAAAAAGATGACCGGAAAGGAACCAGCGATAAGAAAAACAGAACAGAGAGGCCAACCCAGAAAGGGGGGCGTGACCCAGCACCTCAGTGATTAGGAAAAACTAATCAACAGATCAACTCACAGAACTCGGGTCTCGCGCCCAGTATTCCCGGGCAGGTGGTCAGGGCCTGGCCCGGAACCATCTGGAACAGCCTAACTGTCCTCTGGCTAGGAGATGGCCTCGGTAAGAGGGAAACGGCCCACAAGAACAGGACGTAGCCAGCACAAATGACCCTGGAGGCACTCTCTTTCCTGATGTGGAATGTTCTGGGTGAGAAGGAAGCAAAACAGAACAGGCTTCCCCAGACGTTGTTTTACAAAGAGAAAAAGGAAAACAGAAGGAAGGACGACTTTAGCTGCCCAGTTAAGTTGCGCCGGCTGCGTAGGACAGGAGCGGGGCGGCAGGAAGGAGGGTCCTGGAGGCCGCCGTCTTGCTCCCCTTAAATCTGGAAGGAGGCGAATGTGTCCAGCACTGGGGGTAATAGCGCAGCCTTGTCTACGGAGGCGGCGGAGGAGAGGGCGGCGGCTTGGCGGGTCCCCCTGCTTCTGGGGCCTGTTTCTCTCTCCAGTCCCTGCGCTCCCACTAGGCTGGGGCTTCTAGTCTCCATCTGGGGAAGGACCGCGCGCGGGGAGGGGGGAAGCGCTGGTCGCAGGCCTCCGACGCCGCCACCACCCCAGGCTCACGCGAAGCACCCCCGCCGCACTCCGGGGGAGCCCGCGCTTGGTGTCCGCGCTCCCAGCGCTGCGCCCACGAGGCGCGGAGCGCACACCCCGGCGCTCCCCCGCCGCCCCCGCGCGTGTGCCCTGCAGGGGCCTGCGGTCTCCGCACGTCCCGCCAGGCTGCGGACGGCGAGCGCACTGCTGCCTCCTCTCAGGTTTAGGGGATCCGCACGCCCGCGGAGCACAGAGGCGCGGAGTGCGCCACATCTCCGTGGCCGGTGTCCACGGCAATGCCCGGCGGCGCTCGCCTTGTGGGGGAAATCGAGGCCCTGACGCTTCCCGAGCTCGCGCGCCGATGCGCCTGGCGTTCGGAGAAGCGCGGTTCCGGCTCCCCAGTCACCGTGGTTGGGTGCGACCCTTTCTCCACGCCAAGCGCCGGGGAGTGGAGTCGGGCAGTCACTAGAGGCGCGCGAGACAGGTGTTCCAGCGGGCCCAGCTGGGGGCGCACGGATGACCCAGTCACCTGGTGGAGAGGGGGATCCCCGCCGCGGTCCCGAGGCACATGCGGGCCCCCAACACGCCAGATCCAGATCCGAGCACAACGGAAGGGCTTCCTGAGCCAGAGCCTGCGCCCCCCGTGTCCTAGCGCGAACGCGAGTGCGTCTGCGGGTGCAGCCGGAGGGAAACGCCACCCGCGCCCCGGGCGCACCTGGCTTTGCTCCCCTGCAGGTCCCTTCCTCAGTCACCGGTCATGGACACATCTCCTTGTCCCTGCTTCCCTCGGCTGCGAATCTGTGACTTGTTGGGTCTAAGCCTCCCCACATCTGCCTGCAGGGGACAAGTCCACGGGCAGGGCGGTTTCCTAAACCCATTCACACCTACGCCTACTTGGCAGAGGGGAAACTGAGGCCATAGCTGCGGCACACTGCCCAGGGTCCCACGGCAGCCCCTGGCTCCAGGCCTAGCCTCTCCCCTCCCCCGCTAGCACTACCTTCCTTATTGATCAAGGGCCATATTTAATTAAAAACTTGATTCAAACCAGCTTGAGCTCCCCTGGTTAAGCCGAGCTTGCTGCTACACACAAAGACGCAGGCCAGCCGCAGGGGCGCATAGCTCCTCATAGCCGCTCTGGGCTTCCCCACCTCCCATCCTTTGTGCTCAGGGGTCCACCAGCCAGGACCTAGGGCATCTGTGGCTGTGGGCAGGAAGCTTCCTCTGCCTCTTAGGATCTAGGGAGGCTACACGGCGGCAGGATGAGCCCTCCGCCCTCCGGCTTTGAAGGAGAGGGCATGGGGTGGGAGTGGGGCCTGGAGAGTGGGGCCTGGAGACCAGCGAGGGGGGGGGTAGGGAAGCAGCACCAGAGGTCACTCAGACTAGAGTAGTGACGGCTGACAGAAGCAGCACGGACAGGAGAGAAGTTAGGGAGCAGAGCGCCCGCCCAGTTCTGGGATGTTAGGCTAAGGGGACTTGAGAATAAAGGAAAACCAGCATCGGCCCCTCACTGGGCGCACCTGTCCAGGTGCTTACCTGTGATGGGGGGGGGGCGCGTGTGACTGTCCCTGTCTTGCAGACACAGACAGGAAGGGCTTGCTGGGTGTGGGGCTCAGGGAGGGCTGGAAATCCAATGCTGAGCCCAGGCTGACCCTGAGGGCAGCTTCAGTGAGGAGATGGTTGTCCAGGGAAAGCAGGGGCAGGGATGTTGGTGGCTCTGAGTCAGATGCCTGAAGCCGGGACCTGGTCCCCACACCCCCTCCCTGGGGGGGCTCACGTGGGCCCAGGATCCTGTAACCTTCCGAGGAGCCCCAGGGGAGACAAGCAGGCCTTGCCAGCCAGCCCCCACAGTCCACCTGCCTGAGGGTGCAAGCTGCTTATAAACTGGAACTCGCCATGACCTTGAGAGACATCTTCCTGTCCTTGGCCTCAGTCCCCTGAGGCCTCTTCCAGCCTTTGTCCCTGCTGGACCACTTGCCTGGACTGTCCCCCCATTTGCCGGAGGTGGGAACCCCAGCATCTCAAGCCCGCCTTTCAGCCCCTCCAGACTCAGCCCATCCGGGCCTGCATCCCCCACCCCCGGGGCACCCTGTTTCTCACTGGGGAAACTGAGTCTGTTCTCTCTGCTGCTGGAACCAGTTCTGTCTCACACTGTGGGGGAGGCTTTGGGAACCGCCTTCCTTTGTCTTGGTCTCAGCTTGCCGGTCTGTAAAGTGGGCACAATAATCACATCTAGCTTTAGTGGTCATTCCAGATGATTCCATCTCTCATTCCTGGTGGCTGAGCCAAGGAGAGGGGCTTCAGGCTCCCCAGCCAGCCCCCTCCCCATCTCCCTGTCTGCCCTGAACCTGGGCAGGGTCCTGGGGCTGTCCCAGGCCGGTTTTGCAGTTTGAGGGAGGGCCCGGTTTGGGAGTGGGGGGACCCAGGGTCGCTCTGAGTGTCTGCAGAGCTCACAGGGCTGGGACACACACAATCTCAGACCTGGTCCGCCTCACCCCATGCGTCGCTGTGGGGCCACCGGACCCCCTGTCCACTCTTCAGGCATCTCTCAGATCCTGGGCTGCCCCGGGGGACCCCCTGAAGATGAGGAGAGGTGCGTGGGGGGAGTGGTTAAGGAGGTGGCCTCAGGGTGCAGGGTCTGGGACTGTGCCCTGAAGGTCTCCATAGGAGGTAGGTGACCGGAAAACCTCCATAGGCACCTACTAGGGAGCGTCTAACTGGGTCCATTTCTCAGATGAGAAAAGTGAGACT
Organism: Neogale vison; assembly: GCF_020171115.1. Lineage (NCBI taxonomy): Eukaryota > Metazoa > Chordata > Mammalia > Carnivora > Mustelidae > Neogale > Neogale vison. The sequence goes on from NC_058096.1 coordinate 223,492,542, forward strand.
CAGACCCTCACCTCCCACCCCACCAGGGAGTGAGGGAGCCCCGGTGAGGCCCATGTGGTCAAGTCCCCTGGTGGGACGTCCTGGGGGGATCTGTAAGATGCGAGGGCCCCCTGCCGCTCCTAGTGAGGTTTTTACGGAGTTCAGAGGTCCCTGGGCGGGCCTTAGGGAAGCTGTACATCCAGCCCTCCCAGTGGGCTCGGTTGACCCTGTGGGCTGGGCCCCTTCACGCTCAGACACACCCCGCTGCCCCTCTCCCCTGGGATGGTGCCTGCAGAGTGGGGAAGAGGCTAGGGGCAGGCAGTGCCGGCCTGACCCTGGGTGAGGGGCTGGTTGGCCTTTTCCTGTCCATTCCTGTCCCTTCCAGACTCCCCAGCCTGGCCTGCTGCCCCCCTCACCAGTATCTTGAATCTGGAAATAGCTGCCTCCTTGCCTCAGTTTCCATGACTCCCCAGCGAGACAAGGAGGAGGACAACTGCCTCCACCTGATATTAATTTTATGTATATTTTCTGATCAGTTACAAAAAATACTTTTCCTCCAGAGTTGCAATTTAAACAATATTTGAAGACGGCCAAAGCTATCGACCAGCGGCAGTGATGAATTAGAGACGGTAATTCGAATTCATCGACCGTCCCGCCCCAGCCGAGAGTCCCCCCTCACCTCCCCCTGTCCCTCTCCCACAATTCCTGCTTCAGCTCGAGCCAGAGAGGCTTCCAGGAGGAGGCGGCTGGCAAGCCTTACACTCCTGGGACCCTGGAATGGGGTGGGAAGCGGAGGCCCCCAGTGGTGGTGGGGGCAGGGGCCGCAGGAGGGGCCTTGCCCCATTAGCAGGTGCCAGAATCTCAGAATGTTAGACCCGGAACTCGGCTCCTGCCGCCTCCCCAACAGTTTACAGATAGGTAAACTGAGGCACAGAGAACAGGCAGGCACAGGGCCGTGGGGTGGACCCTGAGGTCTGCCCAGCCAGATTCCTCAGGTGCTTCACAGAAAAAAAAGACGCCACCCCTTTCCCCTGAGCCCCGGACTACGGAAAAAGAGAGGCTGGGGGGGGGGGAGACCCAGGCTGAGGGACCCCACTCAGCTGCCCGGAGGTCGCTCGGCTCCTCTCTTCGGTGCCTTCCCTTCTCTGTCGCTGTCTCTCTCCCTGTCCCTCTTTGTCTTTCTCCGTTTCTGCTTTGGCTTCTCTTTCTGTCCCCATCTTTGTTTCTGTCTGTTTCTCTGTCTCCAGTTTTGTCCTTTTCCTTTCTCTGTTTTTGCCGCTCTCTCCCTCCCTGCGGATGTCTGCTTCTCCGAGTCCGTCTCTCTGTGTGTGTCCTCCTGTCCCGGGCCCCAGCGCCCGAGGTCAGCCCGGTGGCCGGTCCGGAGCAGGGAGCGGGTAGGCCGGAGGCAGGCGAGGGCACGGACAGGGCCAGGGCTCAGCAGCCGCGGAGGGGTGAGCAAGGGCGGGGCGACGAGTCCTGCCGCGGGCGTGCGGGGGGCACGGGGGTGGCGGGGAACCTGGGGGCGCGCCAGGCCACTGTGTGGGGCACAGCACTGGGGAGGGGGACGCGCCCCGTTGCCTCCCCCTAAGCACTACGATTTGCCGCCACTTAACCGCTTTTCATTTGCGCAGCGACCGGAACTAAAGGCCTCGGCGCTGCCCGGCGCCTAATTACCGCTCGCCTGCCGCCTGCCGCCGCCCAGCCTCTACCTCCCAGGCCCGGCCCCGTGGTGCAGCCGTGGCCCGGAGCGCCTGCGAGTTGCGGGGGGCACCCAGGGCCCGGGGCGCGGAGCAGGTGGGTCAGAAGGGACGCCCCAAGTGCGTCCCTGCCCGCTGGCACCACTCACTCGGCCCGCAGCAGCCCCCAGCTGGGGACTCCGCGCCTGCCGTCTGTCCTTCTGGAGCCCCGGCAGGTGCGGCCGAGTGCGTGAATGGGCCGTGAAGTTACTGGAGGGGAGTACGGTGAGAAAAATGGGAAGTGGCCTGTGTTCTCTGGGGGCGTCCAAGTCAGACACCCTGTCCCCTTCGGTACCTGCACTGGGGACGAGGCAGAAGGTGGCTGCAGTGGTCAGACGCCACCCGGTCTCGAAGAGTGCCACTTAGCGTACCAACCTTCCAGCTCCGGCCGTGGCCAGAGTACAGGGGTGTGTGTTCCGGTCCCTGATGCCACCTGTGCTGCCAGAGCAGGCTGTGGCCGCGTGTGCTGCTGTGACTGAGGGACCCCTGGGAGCCCACCAGGTCCTGAGACCTGGGGGGAAGGGGCAGGACAGAACAGGTTTTGCCCCCACACAAGCCCTGTCTAGGTTCCTCATGCCATTTCTAGCTTGTCACCCTGGGTCAGCTGCCGCGTAGGAGGGAGAAGCCTATAGGAGGCTCCGCTGGCCACCCCAACGGCACACGGGGAAACTGAGGCCATGTGTGAGCGCAGGCTCCCCCCTGGTTGTCCGGCAAGTGAGGGGGAGGGGAGGAAACGGCACAGACCCGTCTGCCTCCCTCGCTGGTCCTTCTCCCCGCGCCCGCTCCCTGGGTGGACTCCAGGCTCCGATCTGTCCCTGCCCCCACCCCACTCGCTGGGGGGGGGGCGCGGCGCCCAGTTTGAGAGGCAGCACTCCAGCTCCTGCCCCTGTGCACAGAGAAGCGATCGATCCGGCCACCCGGCCACCGAGCCGGCTATTGTCCCCATGGCTGGGGCAGCGCAGCCCCCTCCCCCAGCGGCCAGGGAGAGACACCCCCCTCCAGGTCAGGCCCATTGTGGGGACGGCGGCAGGGGCTCTCCTGCACCCCACAGGCACCCGGGAGAAGCGGGCCTGGCCAGGCGGCCTCGCTGAGGGCAGGTGTGGACCCAGCTGTTGTCAGCTGGGAGGGGGGAAGGGATCGCGGTCCCCAGGGGGCCAGGGGCTGAGAGCCAGCCTGAGAGAGAGAGATGGACAGAGCACCGGAGAGTAGAAGAAAGGACGAGGAGCAGGAGCAGAACCAGAGCGAGGGAATGATAGACAGCGGTCTGTCCCGACAGACAAGCAGAAATCAGGGAGACACAAAACGGAAAAGCTAGGCAGGAGGGCGCGCTCCCGAGCCAGAAGCAACCGCGCTGGCCCGGGTGTGAAGGCCTCCGGGCCTCGCGGGCGAGGGTCCCCGGGGCCGCCCCTCCCCCGCCCGTTCTCGGGTGACCTTTGCCAGCGGCCGGAGCGGGGGAGGGGGCTATCGATCGCTGAGGCCGAGCTACAAAGAAGCGCGCGCTGGGGCCGAGGGCTGAGCGCGGGCCCGGCCCTGGCCGCCTCGGCCCGCGCCCGGTGCGCGGTCCGGGCTCTCTGCGGGGAGCTGGGAGCGCAGCCGGGGGCTCCTCGGGAGGAGGGGAGTGGCTCCCGGAGGGGACAGCCGCGGCGCGTCTGGGGCACAGCACCCGCGCCACACACACAATGAGCGACCTTGCAGGCTGCTTCGGGGATCCTCCCCACAGTGTAAAAGGAACCAGGGACCCCTCCCCGATCCCAAAGTGGTCGGGCGGGCTGTTGGTGGTGGGGGGGGTGGGGGGGGAAGGCGGCACGATCCTTCTCTCCCTTTTGGCGACAGTACTAATGGCCGGGGCACAGATCACGCTCCAGCCTCCCGCCAGGGAGTCCTGAGCCAGCCGCCGGGTGCGCGGCCCCGGCCTGAGAAGGGGCTGGGGTGCCCCGCGGCCACTCGGCTGGGTGCCGGGGAGCCCTGGGCTGGAGCCCTGGGCTCTGGGCTGCGCGCCGCGCTCCTACCTGCGAGGCGCAGCGCCGACATGCGCTGGAACTCGGGCTCCTGCAGCCACTTCCACATCCTGCGGAAGGTCTCCCGGCCAGACTTGAGCTTGCTCCAGGGCTTGGGGTTGCGCAGGAGGTCGGAGAGCGTGCCCTGGGAGCGGCACAGGATGCGCTGCGCGAAGATGGCCTGCGGGATACTGTAGCGCTTCAGCTCGGCAGTGATGCGCTGCGCCACTTCCTTGGTGTTGATCTCCTCCGCCGCGGCGCCCGCCCCGGGGCCGCCGCCTCCCGCGCCCGGGCCGCCGCCGCCCGCGTGGGACCCGTGCGCCCCGGCGGCCGCCAGCCCGCCCAGCGGCGCCAGCAGCCCCGCGGTGCCCCCGCCGCCCGCGCCCCCGCCGCCGCCGCCGCCGCCTCCGGGCAGCCCGCGAGCCAGCGCGTCCTCGGCGCGCCCCAGCAGCGCGGCGTGCGGTTCGAAGGCGGCGGGCGGCAGCAGCTTGTCCCCGGCCAGGTGGCCCGGCGCGCCGTAGGCGGCCAGCGGCGGCGGCGGCGGCGGCGGCGGGGGCTGCGGGGCGCCGTGCAGGGCGGGCGGCAGCGCGTTGGGCAGAGGCGACAGCGGGGACCCCATGGCGGGCAGCTCCTTGCCGTAGGGCCCGTAGAGGTGGCCCACGGAGGCGAGCGCCGCGCGCTCGTCGCGCATGAGGGTGAAGCTGCCGCTCACGCTGGCCGCCAGGCGCTGCGGCGGGGGCGGCGGGGGCGGCGCAGCCGCCGGGTGCGGGTGGGCGTGGGGGTGGCCGCCGTGCGCCCCGGCCACCGCCGCGGCCGCCGCGTGCTGGTGGAACTTGTCAGCCACGGCCGCGAGAGGCGGCAGGTGCTGCAGGGGCGTGAGCGTCGTGTAGGTGCCGCCCAGGCCGGGCGCCTCGCAGGCCATGCCCATGGCCGGGTGGAGCGGGCCCGCCAGCTCCCCGCGGAAGTCAGCGCCGCCGCTCGCGCCGCCCGTGCCGCCCGCGCCCCCGGCGCCCCCGCCGCCGCCGCCGCCGTCCAGGAGGCTCGCCATGCCGGCCACCAGGCCCGGGCGCCCGGGCGCCACCAGGCCGCGGTGCTGCGCCGCCGCCGAGCGCGCGTGGCCCGGGCTCAGCAGCTCGCCCGCCTGCGCGTGGGCCACGCCGTGCAGGCCCCCCAGGCTCTCCAGGCTCAGCTCCATGCTCGGCCGCTCGCCTGCCGCGCGCGCTCCTCGGCGCCGGCCCGGCGCGCTCAAGGCCGCCGCATGGCCCCCGCCCGCTCCCCGGTGGCTGCGCGCGAGGCTGCCCGGCTGCGCGGCGCACCGCCCGGCCCGGCTGCGAGCGCGGCCACCAGGATGTGGCGGGGGAGCGGCCGCCGGCGCCCGGGCCCGGGTCTGACGTCAGCACCCCCGCCCACCCGCTCCCCTGGCCGCCGCCTCCCGCCGCCTCGCTCTCCGCCCGCTTCGGCCCCCTCGAGCGCCCGGCTGGCCGGAGTGGGCCGGACTCGGGCTTCTGGGGCTCCCCTGCCTCTGCGCCCGCCCGCGCCTCCCCAGGGCCAGCCGTGCACCGGGCACAACAGGCGGGGTTCCTAGGGCAGACCCCCCGCCCCAGGTGGGCTGGGGCCCTCATCTCTGCCTCTTTTTCTGTGTCTCTCCCCAGGGGGTAGGAAGGTTACTTTCCTGTCTGACGCCCCCCAGTCCGTCTCCAGGGAGCCCGCAGGAATGTGGCAGGGTGAGGGCCTACGGTCCACCTGTAGTCCCCCCCCCCAGCACACTGACCCCAGAAGGCAGGGCCCCTGCAGGCTCAGCTCCTGTCCAAACACTCTCCGAGAGCCACAGACCCCTTCTCACCTCTCTGGGAGGTCTGGGGCTGAAAAGCGGGGTCCTGGGGCTGGGTCTCCCCCTGTTTGCATGTCTGGATCTTCTTCCAGGTGTGGGCTCCTGGGCCTCAGTTTGCCCAGCTGCACAGTGGAGCACCTGTCCTCAGGGGTGCCAGAGACACCTCCCACTTCCAAGTTCTTCTAGTTTCCTCCATCCCCAGTGTGGGAGCAGCTCAGGGGGTGACCCTTAAAGGGTCCGCGTCCTCTTCCAGAACCCGTGGACAGAGGATGTGTCCTCTCCACTTCTTAAGAAGGCCCAGCTTCCAACGCCAGGTTTTCTCTTTTGGGTGGGGAGCGAAGGCTCCTTTTCCTCACCACCTGGAGACACTTGAGCCCCAGGGACCCCTGGGAACCAGGGGGAACAGGGAGCCTCCCACACTCAGAGAGAAGTCCCCTTCCGTGGTCCCTCTGCTGGGCTAAGATGCATCCCTGTGACCAGGCCAGACCCCAAAGGGCACTCCTGTCTCGAGGCCAGAGTGGGGGGATGGAATCCCAAATCGACCCCCCCTTTCTCCTTCCACAGATCATCTGCCACACAAGGTAACCTCTGCGGGGGTGGGGGTGACTAGTGAGGCCTCTGCTGAGCACCCCCTCCCCCCCACTCCCATTTTGGTGGGGAGGATGTCGACTGTAAGCTTCCAGGGGAAAGAACGCCCCAACAGGGAGCCCCCCACCCAGAAAAACCGCTGGCCCGCTCCCCCACCCCTCCGCTGTGGATGTGGACCAGCCGCTGAGCTTGTCCCCCCCCAATGCAGAGCCCTTTCTGTGTCTATTTTCCCTTCCTCGATGGGGAGGAGAGGGCTTTCCTGACCACCATCGTGGGAGAGGGAGGAGGGCAGTCTCTACACAAAAGGGAGTCGGGGGGCCTGGGTGACCGGGACCCAGATAGCAGGGATCAGACAGTGGGATGGCCTGATCCACGTCCTGGGGTGGGATAGGGCTAAAGGGGACCCGTCAGTGCTTCGCGCTTAGGACTCAGCATTTAGTAGCCACCTACTGTTTACCAGGCACACACTCTTTCCTCATCCTGCCCTGAGCCGGTGTCAAGCCACCATTCTCCATGTGCCTCAGGCCCCAGGTAGAGAGCACCATGGCCTGGATTGTCCTTGGTTCCCCCGTGTTGTGCAAGCGCTAGCATGGCCTGGGGTCCAAGTCCATGGGCTTCTCCATCCTGGGGTTTCTGTGGGATTCCAGGTTACACATTGTCACACCCATCTTCTGGGTGGGAAGACAGAGAGGGGAGAGGGACAGGTCCAGACAACTTAACATCCCCCTGCCCCACGCAGATGGAGTCTAGGAGCCGGGTTCCACAGGGCTGAGCCCCAGCCTGAGCCCCCCTGTCCTACCCTCCAACAATCACAGATAATTAAAAATAATCGTGGGATCTAAAAATCAATCCGCCTCCATAAAATGATCACATCCCAGGCCCAAGTGGCAGACCAGGCCGGGTGGAGGAGTCAGGGCGGGGAAACAAAGGTGGAAGGAAGGAGCCCCCAAGGAGCGCCCAGGGATGCTCCATGGGGGGCCTGGCTGCGGGGCCTTTTGCTTCCTTCTTTATGTATCTTCTCCGGCTCGAGTATCACTGCATTTTTTTTTTTTTTTTAAATAACAAGCATGTGTGGCTTTTGTAACGAAGAAAGCGTCCATTTTGAAAGAAAAGATGCCAGCCAGTGGCTTGGAGACTGAGCCCCCTCGGCTCTGCGGCCTCCGGACACCCAGGACTCCGCAGGGCCAGGGGCAGGGCCGCGGACCCCCACGCAAGCAGCCCCCCCACCCCTGCCCGCCTCCTTCACGCTGGCCTGGACTTGGACTCCCTCGGGGAACAGGGATCTCGCTCCCCACAGAGACTGCACTCCTACCGGGAGACTGAACAAAAATTTGCCGGCATCAAGCGAGGGAGGAGGCCCCCTGGAACCCCTGAATCGGCGTCCCCCACCAGCGGCCTTTTAGTAATTAGTAAAATAGAATTGAGCCGGCTTCGGGGCAGGAGGGTGGCTCGGGCCCTGATCGATCTTGGGTCATTAGGCAAATTGCGGCGGGTGAGGGGTGGGCTGGATGGGGGCGGGGAGACACCCGTTCTCACTCCTACAGGGAGCTTGGCCACCTCGAGGATGCTCTCAGTATCCGCGCCCCCCCGCCCGGGGAAATTGGAGATGGACTCTGGGACATCGCGTGTGCCGGCGCTGGGCTGCCCACGGCCGACGGCCACCCTCTCTGTGCCCAGTTCAGACCTTCTCCCCACCGGGAGAGCCCAGCCATGTCGTGGCTCCAACCACACCCCCCTCCCAAGCTGGAAACTCCTCTGTAATCAAGTACGGTCCACCTCCTCTCCTCTGGTTCTGGCTCAACATTGAAGCTACAAATTGAAGGGGGGTGTACCTAAGGTTTTCCCTTGCAGAGGCTCCCCTAGATCCCTCCATGGTCCGCGGCTGATTTTGCGATTCGATTTGTCCCCACGGAAATGGAGGTCATCGGCCGCTGAGCACCCCTGTTTTTATTAGAGTAAGGTCTTAATAAATAGAGGCTATGAATATCCCCCTCCAGCCGCACCGGAGCCTGACATCCGTGCCCGCCCCTGTTCCAGTCCCGCAAACCTGCGGGCACCCCCAACTCCGGGCGGTCGCGCACCTGTAGGCCGGCACCCTCTCACCGGACTTTGGCGCCTTCATTCAGGCGGGGTCATTGGACTTCATTTAGATTTTGGGGGGAGGGTGCTGGGCTTTTCAGGCCTGGCCGGGGGTCCTGGAGGGGCTGTGCGCGGCCGGGGAGGTTCCAATTTCGGACACTGGGCGCGGGGACATTCCGAGGGCCGGCCCTGGGGCGCCACGACGCTGGGGCTTCGCCCCTGGCGGGCCGGACGTCCCGAGCTTCTCGCCCGCAGTCGGCGGCGCCCGAGGGCGCTGGCCCCCGGGGTGGATGCTCCCGCGGGCGTGTCAGGGACAGCTGCGCTCCATCGATCCCGCGCCCGCCCGGCTCCGCTGCCCCCGTCGCAGCGGGCGGCTGCATCGAATCCTCATCGCTCCTGGGCCGCACCGCAGCCGCGCTCTCGGTAAACATTGGCCTTGTTTGCGCGGGGGCACCCGAGCTGGGCGTTCGTGGGGCGCAGGTGCGTGTGTGTGTGTCCCTGGGGCCCCGGGTCCTCGTCCCCTCCCCTGCCGACCCGGGAGTTACTCGGGAGGGACTCCCCCCCCCCCACAGCATCACACTATACTCTGGGGTGGGCGGTGGAGGCCCGGACGGGGAGAAGCCGCAGGGCGCCCCGACCTCCGTCCCTGCCTCGGTTTCCCCATCTGGAGAGTGACCCGCAGGGGCTGAGGGATCGCAGGCGCCTGAGGTCTGCCCGCTCTCCTCCCTCCGCCTCCACTGGCTTTCGCTTCCTCCGAGCGCAGCCAGCGCCGCGCCGGTCCCCAACCCAGCCGGGGGCAGAGCCTGGGGCGCCTCCCTTGTAAATAGGGTAAGGCCCAGTTGGAGGGGGCCGGGAGACGAACGCGCCCCTCCCGCCGTCAGGCGCCGACCCCGCTTCTCTCGGGTCTGTGGAGATCGCCCCTCCTTCTTCAGGAGCTAGAGAGGAGTCTGCGGGTCCGCCCAGCATTGAGCAGTCGGGGAAACTGAGGCCAGGCCCGCAGGACGCGGGTTGAGGCCTCCAGGAGGAAGACGGAGGGGGGCAGGGAGGGCTGGGGAGCTCGAGGGCGCATCACCGCCCAGCTCCGCCGACCGCTTGGGGCCCGGGCTCGGCCGGCGGAGGACTTCCCCGGCGCAACGAAACCCGCGTCGGGCGCGCGGCTCCAGAGAGGCCCACGCGCCGCCCCCGCCGCCCAGCTCCGGGCCTCGGCCCCTGAGGGAGACCCCCGCCCCCTCGCAGCCCTCCGCGCCCTCTGGTTCTTCCCGGAAGGGAGGTTCCTTCAACAATTAAAAATGTAAATATGTATGTATATTTTATCCACGACGCTCTCTGCCTTGCAGAAAGGGGTGCCCGGAGCCCGGGGCGCGCGGGGCGCGGCGGGTGGGTTGGCGGAGGCTGGGGGCTGGAGGGGGCTCAGGCCGGGCTGCGCCTGGGCCGCCCTCGGGACGCTTTCAGGAGTCGCCTTGTCCGGGGTCGCGGCGCTGGCTCTGCGGACCCCAGCAGGCCGGTCTTCGACACCCCGGAGTATGCGGCCCCCACCCTGCCCCGGCTCCCCACGCGGAGGCCGGCAGGACCGGCCTGGGAGAGTGCCCACCTTCCAGACGCGGTGAGGAGGCCCCAGCACGGCGCCCCTCCTGCTTCGGGAGGGGGGGGCCTCCACCCCAGGTAACCCAGGGTGGCATCCGGCTGCGGAGCCTCGCCCTGACCTGGCGCCCCATTAACGGGCCATTTATCTGAACACATGGCACCTTTCCGCTTGGCCAGGAAGTCCGGGGAGGCAAGGACTCCGCACCACCATCCCCGCAGGGCTGGCTGCCCCCAACACCCTTGCTGCCTCCCTGGGTGTTGGGGGGCCCCCTCTCGGAGGGATCCTGGGAAGTTGAGACTGGGGCCCGGGGGTGCACACCCACCAGGCAGAACCTATGAGTCCAAGCTGGTCGAGGGGAGCTGGGCCGCTCCCTGCTGAGCAGACGGGGCAGTACAGACCCACCACCCTCCCTGCGTATCTCCTGGGCTTGGGGAGGAGCAGACTACAGGGCCGTCCTTCCTTCTCAGTAAGGACTAGGGGGAGGGCAGCAGCCTTCCCAGCTGGAGGACTTTGATGCTGGGTTTTGTGGGGTGTGTAGGAGTTCCATCAGGTAGGTGAGTTAAGGAACGAAAGCCCCCTTGGGATCTGGGGAAGAAGTGGCTGCGGCTGGGAGCTTGGCCTTACCCGTCCCCAGGTTCCTCACAGGCCAGGTTTCCTTCATTAAGGAAGTATTTGTTGAATGAGTCAGTGAGATAAAGCGGGGAGCAGAGGGGGCTGGCGTCGGACCGAGCCTTCAATGCCAGCCAGGGGAGGCCAAGCAGAAGAGGGCCGGGAAGCCTTGAGAACAGCTCCTTCCAGACTCGGCGGGCACAGATGGAGCTCGTGATAGATGCGGTGGGGAGAGCATGAACCTGACCTCATGCCACGAGGGGGTGCGGTTGGGGGGGGCAAACTGTTTACTCCTGAGCCTGGCAGGTGCGTCCCACGGAGGGGAGGAGACCATTCTCCCTTCCACGGCAGCTACCTCACTCCTTCCTGCCCAGGAGCTGGAGCAGGCCCCAGATTCCCCTGGGGAGTAACGCACCGGCAGAGCCCCGGCCGCTGCCTGCCCCGTCCCCATTGTGACTTCTGCAGGCTGGGGGAGCTGGAGCTCTGAGGCAGCCGCTCTAATTATACCCACTTTCCAGATGAGGAAACAGGAGCCTGGGGGTTCTGGGATCCGCCTGAGGCCCCCCCAGCCATGACCCAGGCACAGTCTGCAGGACTGGGGGGCCTGGGCGCTGTCCAGGCTGGCCTTGTGGGTTCCAGCTACACAGAACATCCCTCTGACCTAGTCCTTCGGACAATCTCAGAGACCCCCATGCCCCCCGCCCCCCACACTTGTGGGAGGCAACGGGAAGAGACTAGAGGGGACAGCCCACTCGCACTTGCGGGGGTCCCCTCTTCAGGGCTGGGCTGCCCACGGCCCGGATGAAGGTAGGGGGGGTCTGCGGTGGTCCTGGAGCCTCCCCTGCCCCTCACCAGCCAGTGACATGTGAAAGGGACCCAGAAAGGCAAGGGTCAGCCTCCTTCCCCTTTTCCTCCTGGAAAAGGCCACCCCCACCTCCCCCGCCACACCGTGAACACTGGAGCCGGGCAGCGGAGAAGCAGAGCTGGGCGGGGGGAGGCTGAGGGTGGCCTCAGTTTCTCCCACCGGTAGGGGAGGGGGAGCCTTGAGGCTCCTCCTGTTCACCTCCCCACCCCTCCCCTCCCCCACTCTCCCCCTCCTCTCTGGCCTCCTCCCCCCTTCTTCCTCCTCCTCCCTCTCCCTCCCTCCCTCCGCGGCAGACAGCTGTAACTGTGGGGCAGCCCACCTCCCTAACGAGCACCGGGCCCCTCAGAGCAGTCCCCGCGGCCTCCCTCTGTAATTGCCTCCGTAATAAATCCCGCACCTCGGCTGGCAGGAACGGGGAGGGGGCTTCCCTCTCTTCCTCCCCCTCACTTTTAAAAACCACAAACACAACACAACATTTCTGTTATTATCAAACTCCCGGGGCCTCAGAGGCATGAAGACAGGCCTCTCTCAGCAGCCTCTCCGGGGCCCTGGCAGAGCAGAACTTCCTCCAGCCCTCGCCTCCCTCACCCCTGCCCAGAGGGGAGAGACAGGAGGATTTCGCGGTGGAGTGAGACACTGGGGGCATCCTTCGGGCACAGGCCGAAGGGTCCCGTGATGGGGGGCGGTCGCAGCACCTGCTGGAACAGAGGGGCTGGGAAGGGTCGAGGGTCCTCCGGTGGACCCCTCGCTTGTCATCCAAGTGGGAAAACCTCTCAGAGCAGGTGCCCCTCAGCTGCGCGGGAAAACAGGGAAAGTCCAAGACCCTCGGAGCCCAGGTGCGGAAGGAAAGATGGGGTGCAGGTGGGTGTGCGTTGGCCGAGCCCTGGCCCCGCGGCCCCACGGCTGGCCAGGGGCTTCCTTCCCTCAGCCATCTCCTGCGTGGGGAGACTGAGTCCCACCTCGGCTGTTTTGTGGGGCCGCTGACCCCTAACCTTGGGGGTGCCATCCTCCTGCGGGTGCCGTGTTGCCCGGGGATGAAGGGCGCGTAGCCGAGCACCTTTTGGTTCCGCAGCCTTCGCCCCTGCACAGTCCGGGGCACGTTGTGGGTCCCGGAGCAGCAGCCCTCACACACATGCCTGACCGTCCAGAGGCTCCGTTTAGCTGTGAAGTGGACATAAACCGCATGGCGCGAACCCGAGCGCACCTGGTAGATGATTAGAAAACGCCTGTGACAGGCGAGCCACCGGGCTGTGTCCTTGGCCCAGACCGAGGCAGCGAAACCAGGTGGGCGGTGAGGGCAGAGGGACCCAAAGGACCAGCTGGGCCTGGGAGGTGGGAGGGGAAGAGGGGAAGAGGTGGGCGGGGGGGGGGCAGGCAGAGGAGCTCCTCCTGCTGATGGACTCTGAGTTATGCACTCAGAGTGTCGTGCCTCAGTTTCCCCATCTGGAAAACGGGGATCACGTTGAACTGTTGTGAACCCTACAAATTAGGCGCACGGACGCGGCCCTGGTGTATGGTAAGGGCTCACACGCCTTAGTCGTTCTGATGCAAACCTGGGTCTGAGTGTGGAAGGGTGCGCTGGGCCAGAAAGACGCAGCTCAGGAAAGAGGATGGCTCCGAAGGGGGTGCTCGGGGAGTCTGCGGACAGCACCCCAAGTCGGCCCTGTGCTGACCCCACCCTGTCCCGTGAGGTCTCCTCTGCTCCCAGCACTGCGGGCTCCCCTCCGGTGGCCTGTGCTTTCTCTCCCCAGCCTGGGAGTCCCTGGACCAGGCTCCGAGGGTTTGAGGTGCCCCGGTGTCCCCCACACGGCGGGGGCGTGTGCCTGGGAGGTCTGCTCTATTGCACCCGGGGCGCTGGGTCAGGGCCCACCCAGTTCACGAGGGCAGCTGACCACACAGCGTGAGAAAGCACAGGCTGCGGCCCCCCTTCCCCGCCGGGACTCGGGAGGGCCGCTGGGCCGAGCCAGCCGGTTCCACAGCCGAGCGTCCTGGGCGGGCTGGCGCGTGGACCTCCCAGGCCTGCTCATCCTGCGTTTCCCTGAAGCGGCATCACCCTCCGCGCCGCGGGTCGGCGTGTGGGCAGAGGCCCGTTGTGGACGGTCATTCGGGCCACATCCCCCGACCCAGCTCTGGGTTCAGGACAGGGGAGGGGCCGCCGCCCTGCCGTCTTCCCGCTGCTGCCAGCAACCTGCTCCGGGCCCCTTTGCCTCCGCGGGCGCTTTCACTGAAGGCGTCCAGTGCCCGAAGCCCGAGCTCTCAAACCCGGTCGTCTTTAGTCCAGGCCGGCTTCTGTCCTGGTTCTCTACTCCGTGCATTTGCTGGGTTCCTGGGCTCGTTCTCACAAGTGCTCTGGGTGGCATCGCCCTGTCTGCACCAGGGAGGGTTCAGCAAGGGTCCTTCTCAGTCTGCTTGGGCTGCGGAGAGTTGAGGTGGAGACGCGGAGAGGCGAGGGAGCCTGAGAAACAAATGAGACGAGACACGGGGAGAAGCTGTAGGGGAGACAAGTTAGTCCACTAAACCCACATCGGGTGGTGTTAAACCCTTGCCACAGGTGGGCCACGGCGTTGGCTCTGAGCTTCCCAGCAGGCAAAGCAAAAAGAGAAACACTTGCAAATGCGTACATTTCCATGGCCAATCACACTTTCGTAGCCTTCAGAAGGCACGGTCATGGTCCTGGGTGGTGAGCAGAAGGCTAGCATGGTCCCCGAGATCTCCAACCGATGGCATCGTAGTGTCCTGTGTAAAGCCCTCCTATAGCCACTAAAGCACGGCAAAGGTGATAGGTATCTCTCCCATGGTCGTGTGCCGTGTGTCGTGGTAGGCTCCTTCCCAGCAGAATCTCTGTTGCAGGCCTTGCAGATGTAAGCTGCCGTGGTATTCGGGGTCTGGAGGGAGCCACACGTGGGAGACGGCGGGCGTGTCCCCGTGACCGAGAGCGCCCCACTCCCAGACAACAGTCGGGAAGGAAACGGGGACTTCAATCCTCCAGCCACGGGAGTTGAACCCTGCCGACCACGATGTGAGCGTGGACAAGGACCTGGAGCTCTGGAAAGGGTTTCCGCTGGACTGGCACCTGACTGCGGACAGTGGGCCAAGCAGAGGACACCCAGACCATGCCCAGACCACCGACGTCTGGAGACCAAGTCACGACAGATGCGTGTGGCTTGACGCCGGGAGAGGCGTGTGTGTTTCTTACGCAGCAGGCGCTAGCGAGCACATGGGCACGGCTCTTGCTGGCTGTGTGTGGTCTGCTGGTGGCCCAGGCAAGGCCTCCTGCTCCTCAGTCAATCACACAGAGGTTCCTTATGGGCCCCTACATTCAGTGAGTGCCTACTGTGTGCTGGGCTCTGCACCAAGCTTTTGACCTGGGTCTTCTCGGCTCACTCTTCTGCAGCTGCAGGAAGCTGGGATGTCTATCGTGCTGATTTTCCAGATGCAGAGACTGAGGCCTGGAGGTTTCAAGGAGCCTTCCCAGAGCACACAGAGAGTACGTGGGGCGGGGAGTCGTGTGGCTCCGGGCCCCCGGCGGCCCTCCCCTGGAGGTTTGGCTCACGTCTGCATCTCAGCAGGCAATTGGCCAGCTTCCCCTGACGCAGGGGCTCTCAGAGTAAGAACCCCACGTGCTGAATCAGTGCGCCTGCGTGTGGGGTATGTCCAGGTGTGGGGGACTGGCTGTCTGGGCTTCCGTGAGCCGTCCAGGGGATCCCCACATGCTTACATTTGAGAACCACGGAGAGAGCACATTCTGCTCTGTCATGCCTCAGGACCTTTGCACGGGCTGCTCCTTCCGGAGGAAGGCTGAGCTCCTCACGGTCCCTCTTAGCAGAAGCCACTTGCCCTGGTCCTCTGGGTCCCGTTTGCCATCACCACCTCAGGGAAGCCCTCTGGCCCCCCTAGCCAACCAGCCCTTCGCCGTTTTATGATCTCAGCCTTCCGTGTTTCTCCTACAGTGGTCTCGTCGCGACTTGTGCTGCTGTGCTTTTGTCCCGGCAGTATTTTGCTCAGCACCCTTCGCCCCCACCAGTCCGTGAGCCCCAAGGGGACAGAGGCTGGGGTCTGCCCAAGTGGTGGCAGTGGCCCCGATGAATGGCACCCGGCCTGGTCTGTGGTAGCGTGCGTCGTCACCGGGTGACGCACAGTGAGAGGACGGACGGACGGACGGACGGGCCTCCCTACCTCCCTGCCTCTCAGTCGCCGGGAGAGAAAGGAAGGCCCGTTTCAAACAACCTGAAATGTATCTCAGCCTGGAGCCGCTGGCAACACCAGCTCCCCCCGCGGGGCGCATCGACCCACCGAGGGCAGCGAGTGTCTGGCTTTGTGCAGGCGGAGGTGGGGGGCTTGCGGAGGGCGGGGGCTGCGCCCACCCGCTCGGCGGCGCCCACCCCCCCACTCTCGGCAGGGTCTGGCGCTGGGGGCTGGGGGGCTGGTGCGCTGGGGGCTGGGGGGCTGGTGCGTGGCTTGCACAGCAGCCAGGCTGGAAAAACCCTCTCGACACACAAAAGCAGGAAAGGCACATTAAGCCCATTATCAATATTTTGCCTGGAAAAAATACAAAAAGCATTTTCTTCTCTGAAAAATTAATATCCTGGAAGGGGGGAGGCTGGGTTTGATGTCTGGTGAACGGAGGGAGGGTGACGCTTTGGTCCCCCCCCGAGCGGGTGCCTGGGTCCGTCTGTGCAGCCCTTCCCCCAGGAGACCCCCGCCCACTCCTCATCCTCATGGCTGAGCCCCGGCTGCAAGCCTGGCCCTCCGTGCACCTCCTTCCTCCCCCGGAGCGGGGAGCCCTCCCGGCTCTTCCCAAGTGGGCCACGTTCTTCATCTCTGTTCAGGCGGCTGCTGTTCCCTCGTCCCCCTCCTGCCCCAGGAGACTCTTACCCCACCTGCGGAGCCCAGCCCCACGGCCCTTCCTCCGTGTACCTTCCCCTCCCCTCCCAGGTGGGGCCCCTGCTGCCCATCCCACCCCAACCCCTGCACCTTCACTCCCCTCCAGGGATCCCCCCCAGCCTGGGGCTTCCTGAGAGCCGGGCCAGAGCTGGGGCTCTGGGACCATGGCATTGCCCCCTTCTGCCCCGCAGTGTGGGTCAGTACTTGGACCATCGTGGGTGACAGTGCTCCCAACCCCCCCCCCCCAGAGGCCTTCTTCCCTCCCCGCCTCCCCCTGCCCAGGAGGCCCTCGGGCCTGGAGAGAAGGCTCTGGAATCTGGCCGCATTCTTCTCCAGTCTGGTTTCCCCTTTTGTAACAAAAGGTTGGGATCCGATTCAACATTTTGGAAACATCATGCCCTTGTGCCTTCAGCCGCCCCGAGCCCCAAGCCCCGAGCCCCTTCCCCATGCAGACTTTGCAGTGCTGGCCATGCGGAGGAAAATCGCAGCCCATACCCGGAGACTCAGTTCACAAAGAGCGTTGATCTGGGCTGCTCCGGCATCCTCCCCACCTCCTGGGGACGAGGCAGTGTTTTGACTTTAGTGAGGACACTGAGGCCCAGGAGGACCCTGCAGACCCCGCAGGGAACAGTGGGGTCTATCCAAGGGACAACTGGGGGGGGTCCTGTTGTGGACTCCCAGACCAATGGGGACCCCTCCAGAGCACCAGAAAAAGCGGGAAGCTGTTCTTGGTGCTGAAGCCAGAATCGGAGGCTCCGAGCCTGGACGTTGGAGGTTCCCCCTCTCGCCATGGGGCTCAGACTCCATGGGCACCCCCCTGGGCAGGCGGGACGGCCCAGTGCAGTCACTTGGGGACTGTCTGCAGGCCAGGTCATGCCCACTGCATCCCGAGGGGCTCCCTCCAGCCCTGCATGCAGGCTCGTCACACCCCATCCCTACGGCTTCTGTGCCCTCACCGGATCCTGCCCGGCCCCTCGCACCGGCTCAGCCCTGGCCCCACAGGGCTGGGGATCCCTGAGACTATCTCTCCCTCTCCCCCAGCTGGGCAAACAGAGGGGGGTCTCGGCATCTGGACATTACCGTGGGACCCCACGCAGCCCCCGGGCCCTCTGTGTACTCCTGTCCCCCACCTCCAACCTCATGCTTTGGAGGAGCTGGAGCCGGGGCTCCAGTAATCTGGGAGGACTTCCTGGGAGAAGTGGCCCTGCCGGAGCCTAGACAGGGAGCAAGGGGGACTGATTTTCCTTCCACCCCCCACCCCCCACCCTTGAGCTGAGCTGGGAAGCCTGAGGAGGGGGCAGCGTCTCATCCGCACTGGGGAGGAGAGAGCGGAGCTCCTTAGAGGAGGGGACCTGGCACGCAGCTCCGGCGGGGGTGGGGAGGCACCAACGGGAGAGAATATTTTATTGAGGCGGCTGCGATCTCTCTTCCAAGGCCAGTGGCCTCTCAGATATTGAGTATCCCTGTCGATGCCGGTAGCTGTAAGTGGAGGGAAAAAATCGCTTAATGGGCTGCTTGAGCCTCACTCAGGTGGGTGGGTGCCGGGAGGCTGAGAAAAGAAGGTGGCGCTGGGCGCTTGTAGGGGCCTCTGCTCCCCCTCCCCGGGCTTGGGGGCTCGGGGAGGGGGCTCCAGACGGCTGTAGCCTCTGTTTGGTTTCATCCTCTGTGCGATTGCTCAAAGGATCCTCGCTGCGCCTGCTGTGCACACAGGGCACAGGGGAGCTCACAGACTGTGGCGGCGGAACTTACAGCACGACCCACAATAACAGGGGCTGGGGGTGGGGCTGGGGGCCGGAGAGGTGGGGGGGGCTTCCCTAAGAAGTCAACCTTTGCCCTGAAATCCGCAGGTGGAGCAGACGTTAATTAAGTGAAGAGACGTGGAAACAGCATTCTAGGTGGTGGCAACAGCATGTGCAAAGGCCCAGCGGTTGGAGGAGCTCGGGGTTAAGAGGGGCTGCACTATTGAGAGGGAGGGGCTGCCAGGACAGGGGTGAGTTACTATTATTTCCTAGTGAAAACAAGCTCTGTTTTCAGGAGAAGCGGATGATCACATCCCCGAAAGAGGGGAACTGAGCTGTGGCTGTGAGTTGCCCCTGCCTCCTTCCCACGCAAAGATGCTGAACTAGGAGGAGCGGAGGCCAGTGGTCAGGGGTCTCAGGGGACGGGAGAGCCTCCGAAGGGGTCACCCAAAGCCAAGATGGGGTGGGATGACCGGGCTTCCCTGTCACCGTCAGGAAGGCCGAATCACAAAATAGGGATCTGCACCTTTGGTTACATCTTCTGTTTTTGTGCAAGCGATTGGTGCACGGGGGACAAAATGTAAACCATGACAACAACCACACAGGGAGAAGTAAGCCTCCCCTGCGTCTCACCCTCCTCGGCCACCCCGTTCCTGCGAGGACTATGAGCGCACGGGCCGCTGTGCCCACTCTCAGATCCCGGCATTCTCCACATGCTTTTGGGCACCTGTGCCTGGTTTCATTTCGTTTCTTTTCCTTTCTTTCCTTCCTTCCTTCATTTCTTTCTTTTTAAAGATGTTATTTATTCAATAGACAGACAGAGATCACAAGCAGGCAGAGAGGCAGGCAGAGAGAGAGGAGGAAGCAGGCTCCCCGCAGAGCAGAGAGCCCGATGCGGGGCTCGATCCCAGGACCCTGAGATCATGACCTGAGCCGAAGGCAGAGGCTTTAACCCACTGAGCCCCCCAGGCGCCCCTCTTTTTAATTTCTTTAAAAGACTCTTCCTTTGAGAACAGCTTCGGGCCAGCGGCATGTGGGGGTCTCTCACACTGTCCCCTCACTTTCCTCCATTGCGAACGGTGTGGCGCACTTGTCATAATTCATGAACCACTATTACACAACATTATTCATGGTTATGGTGTGAATTGTGTCCCCCACAGAACCTGCCCACGCAGACTGATTTAGAAAGAGGGACTCTGTATCTGACCGGGTTAGGACGAGGCCATCTGGGTGGGTCTTAATGTGACAGGCCTGGTGTCCTTGTAGGAAGGGGATGTTTGGACGCAGATGCACACCTGGGGAGAAGCCGTGTGACCATGTGGACAGCGACTGGGGGACGCGTCCGCAGACCGAGGGATACCGAAGGTGGCCAGCAAACCCCAGAAGCTGGGCGAGCCTGGGATGGCATCTCCCCCAGGCCTCGGAGGAACCTGAGCCTGGCCCGGGGCTCACAGCCGCAGAGCTGGGAGAGGGGGTTTCTGTTGCTTCAACCTCTGCTTTGTGGGCAGCCAAGTCAATAAGTGCCGCTCTAAGCCTCTAGGGCAGGTTTGCAGCACGTGTTGCCAACTCCTTTGGGACTGGTGGGCTTTTCACTAGGGAGGCCGTGGAATATATAGGGCTTCGTCTCTGTGCCGTGCCCGGCCTGCGACTGCCCTCCCCGACGCCCTGTTGCTGGCGCTTTGTGGTGTTCCAGATGGTTGCTGGACCACGAACACCGCGGGGGACATGCTTTTCCGTGCGTGTACCTGTGGGGTAATGTCTAGTGGAACACACGGGCCGGGGGACTTCATTTACCTTTTATTGAGCACCTACTGTGTGCTCGGCCCAGTTCTAAGGGACTCGGGGCCCCGTGGGGAAGGCGGTAGATGGAACGTTCTTGTCCTCGTCAACCTTGCGTCTTGCATGTGCTGCCGTGAGGTGTGTTAGGTGTTGGCACATGTGCCTCCCGGAAAGTTCCACTCCTATTGACACAGTCACCGAAAGCGCGTATCGTTGTAATTGTGACTGTGTGTGTGAGACACGGGACTGTGAGGGGGTCCCAGGGTCCCCTCTCCTCCTGGACTCATGGAGGTAGAGGTGGGGGCACCGGGCCCAGGTCCCTGGAGGGGCAGGAGAAGCCAATCAGCAAACATGTCAATCACTCGATCAGTCGAATTGGGTTAATAAAGCAGCCAGATGGGGAGATGGCTTCGGAAATCCATGCGCCCAGCCGTGTCCAACGGGGACAGTGTCCCAGGGCAGCTGACCCCCCCATCTTGGCTGGCATGGTGATGGCTGAGGGACACACCCTGGGGTGCGGGCGCCTGCTGGCTAGGCCTTGGCTTCTTCCATCAAGGGGGCCTCCACACTGGTAGTGGTGTCAGGATGCTGGGCACAGGCGGCCTGGGCGGGTAGCTCATGGCACAGAGACGCCTGTCCCGCTGTCCTGTCCCGGCTTCCTCAGGCCAACATTCACCAAATGAATGCCGGAGCAGAACCGTGAAGAGTTCTCCAGGAGAGGCGCCGGGGGACCCGCGAAGCTGAAGCTGGGGTCCGAGGGCAGGTGGGCAGGTAGGCAGAGGGCAGGGAAGGGCCAGAGTCCCCCCGGTGGGGACAGCAGGAGAGCAGAGGTAGCCAGGCAGGGACACAGCGGCTGCAGGAAGTGGGGAGCTCAGGCACACTCACACGCACGTGCAAACACACACGTGTTCTCACATACGTGCACACGCTCGCACACAGATGTCTACACCGGCGTGGGCCCCCACCCATACTGTCTCACGTTTGTGCCACACCCACATACACCCTTCCATGTTCACGCACACACATACACACCTGCGAACACCAAAGATAAATGCGGAGGCACCCGGGTCACACCCACGCACCCAGTCACACCTTACACTTCCACGTTACACACGCACAAACACGCACGCACACTTAACACACACACAGGTGCATGCAGCTTCCGCTCCCCTCCCCCTCACTCCCTCACACAATGCGCGCACCCCCACTCGGCCCGTTTACCCCCGCGCACGCGCGCACACGTGCACTCCCTCACGCTGGCAGTCTGCGGGCGCAGTCCTACACGGAGACGCACACGGGGTCACAGGCCCGCTCCGACACACTCACGTTCGCCCAGACCCGCGTCGAGCCATTGCCATGTTACAGACCCAAGCGGCCATTTTCAAAACAGCTGGTCCTTTGATAAATCCCAGCGTTTCCATCTCGCACGCGAATTGGCTAACCTCCGCCTCCCTCCCCCTCCCCACTCAATAACCAGGTTAAAATAAAAATTGAATTCCAGCATCTGCTTTCAAAAATAACCCCCCCACCATCCACCGGTCAATGCAGCCTTCCTCAGCTGTTAAGAATTAGAAATGCGGAGGCCGCCGCCGGCCGCTGCACGCTCCTCCGGTGCCGCTTGCATGGAAATAAAATAGGGAAAGTGCAGAATGTGGCTGGGGGTGACATGGGGGCTCCAGTCTGCACACTTGGCAAGGGGCACCAAGGCCAGGGGACACCCCGGCCCGGAACAGAAGGAGCGCCGCCGAGTTCAGCTGGGCGGCCTTTGCCCTCTCCCACTTCCTTCGGAGCGGCGCTGGCCATGCACTGCCAGGTGCCCCTCCGCGAAACGCACAGGTGTGCGCGGTGTGCGAGTGGGGGTAACTGGGGCCAGGTAAGTGCATCTCTCCACACCGCGCTGGGCGAAGCGCGCATCCAAACCGTTGTGTGCACGGATTAAAACAACACCACCCATTCATGGCGAGTAATTCGGTCTCTTTTCCGCCCCGAAGAAAGAAGCACTGTTTCCCCCCCACAGGAAACCCTGGTGTTTTAAAAACAGCATCTTTATCTTTGCGATAAACTTTCCTTGGACCACATTCCCGTGTTCATTTTTAGAAAACCCAGCTAGGGGCTGGAGGCTTTGGGATTTTGTGTTCGGACTGAGCTGGAAGGTTTAGGGCACCCCCCCCCCCAAACCAAGGTCTTCCCTGAAGTCTGCAGCGGGGAGCCTGGGCCTCGCCCTCCCTTTGACCGCCAGGCCACGCTGGGCTGGAGGCCGCCGTCCCCCCGCACGGGGCCGCGGGCCGGCGAGTGCGTGGACTCCCGTGCTGGCTTTCTGGGGGCGCGGGCTGGGCGGGGGCTCCGAGGCCCGGCCACTCTTCTCGGGGACTGTCCACCCCCGGCCTCGGGTCGCGGGGACTGGGACCAGCGCCTAGGCCAGCTCCGGCAGGGGCCGGCCGGCGCGGGGAGATGTCCGGGCGGGGGTCCTCGCCCCCCGCCTCGCCCCCACCGCGGGAGGCCGTGCGGCCCCGAGATAAGAAACGGGTCAATAAACTTTCTTTCCGAGGCGGCCGGGCTGCGGCGTCCTCCCCGGCCCCCTTCCCGCCCGCAGCCCCCTCCGCGCGCCGGGAAAGGTCAGACGGGAGGCGGCATCGACCCGCGCCCGCAGCCGGGCCCCGGGCCACGCCGCGGCCGCGCTGACCGACTGACCACGCGCCGCCCGGGAGCCCGGCGCGCCGCCGGCCAATGGGAGCGCGCCGAGCCGCGGTTGCCGGGCAACGCGGGAGGAGGGGCGGGGCCGGCGCGGCGAGGGAGCCCGGGCGGCCGCGATCAATCGGGCGCCCGCGCGCATGCGCGGCCCGCGGCCGGGAGGGGGCCTGCAGCCGGCGCCCAGTGGCCATCGATCGCCGCGGCCCGAGGCGCTTAATAAGCTCGGAGAAGGGCTTAAGGGAGGGGCCCGGGTGCCCCCGCCAGCCGCCACCGCCTCCCCGCCCGCCGCCGTCAGTAATAATAACAACAACAGCGAGGGCGGCTCCCCTCACCCCGCGCCCACCGCCTGCTGGACCCTCCCCCGTCCCAACAGCCCATCCCGGGGGTCCCTCGGCGCCCGGCTTCACCCCGGAGGTTGCCCGAGTTGGCATCCTGTCCCCTCCGCCCACCGGCTGTGTGGGCTCGGGCCTCCCGGTTCACCCCTGCGTGGGGTAGCCCTGGGGGGCTCCGTGGGGACTCAGTGGGCATCCGGTGGGGAGGCCGAGGCCCAGCGAGGGGGAGTCGCTGGCTCAGGGACAGCGGCTGCCGCAGGACAGGTCCGCCCTCCCTCTTCTCTGCCTCGGATTCACCTTCTGCCTGGTGTTGGCGGAGCTGCGCATTCGGCTAAGTGCTTTGCGCGTGTTGACCGTGTTGGGTCTTGCACACCCCATGCGTCGGGTCAGGTATCCCCGGTTCACAGACAGGAAACAGGAAAGACGGGGCCAGTGTGTCGGTACAGCCGAGGCCCTTCCTTCCCCTTCTCCCTCCACCTCCCTTTCTCCTTCCCAGTCTTCTGAGGTCTTCTGGACACTGGCATAAAAGAGGGTCTTCGAATCCATTGCCAGACTCCACGCGGCCTCGCGTGAGTGGGGGCTGAGGCTGGGGAGGAAGTACAGGGTCAGCCGAGGGCCCTAGGGCCTAAATGCCCCAAGCCCCCACGTCCTCTCCCGTGACAGAGGTCCTCCAAACCGGCCTGCAGGCCTTCGGTGGTGCGTGGGGCTGCTGACCTGCCCCTTCCGAATCACCATTTGGATTCTATCTTTATTATTATTATTTTTTAAAAGATTTTATTTATTTATTTGACAGACAGAAATCACAAGTAGGCAGAGAGGCAGGCACAGAGAGAGGGGGAGACAGGCTCTCGAGACAGGCTCCCTGCTGAACAGAGAGCCCGTTGCAGGGCTCGATGCAGGGCTCGATCCCAGGAACCTGGGATCATGACCTGAGTCAAAGGTGGAGGCTTTAACCCACTGAGCCACCCAGGAGCCCCTGGCCTCTATCTTTAAAGGCAGGTCTGTCATGGTGTTGAATGAAGAGTTCTGGGAGGCATGAGTGTGGTGGAAATACAAGGAGGCCGGCACCCAGCTCCCGGGGCACCCAGTACCCAGGGCACCCGGGACACCCAGCTCTCGGGGCTCCGAGCACCTGGGGCACCACAGCCCTTCCCCGCATCTTCCAGCCTTCTCTTCCCTCTCCCGAGGTCCGTGGGGTTTTCTTGGGGCGGCTGCGGTGAGGTGTCACAGTCTCAGTGGCTTGCCCAGCGGAGACGTATCTGGCTGAGACCCAGGGCTGGGACCGCCACCCCACCCCAGGGAAGGCTCCTTCCAGCCTCTTCCCGCTTCTTGGGGTCCGTGGCAGCTCTGAGCAGCCGTCGGCTTGTCGCGACCTCACCGGAGCCCTTTCTGCACCATCCCTGGCTGTCCTCCGTCCGTGCCGCTGTGCGCCTCTCCTCTTCCGGTAATGACATCACTCGCTGGACTTTGGGGTCCCCCTGGCGCGGGATGACGTCATCTGGACTTGGTTACATGTGCAGATGGTGTTTCCAAGTAAATCCATGTTCTCAGGCTCCGGGTGGATGTGAGTTTGGGGGACACGTGATTCAGCTCACTACAGGTGGGCACCGGGGGAGGGGGCCGCCAGGGTGGTCCTCTCCAGGGTCCCAGGAACTGTTGGGCACAACTGGGTCTGGGTGGGGACGCTGGGAGGACACCGACACAGGCCGGGGGCTCTGACGAACGGGGTCCGGGTGACCTCCAGCGGTCACGTGGCCTGTGCCTGTCCCTTTACCCTGTGGCCATATTTCCCCCGCTGTCTCCGACAGGCACCCAGCATCCCACCCGCGCAAGAGGCATGGCTGTTTGTCCACCGCCCCGCGGCAGCAAGGCCAGGCCCAGCGCCCTTCGCTGTGGGAAATGGCGAAATGGCATCCGCTGAGTGAAGCAGGTTGACCTCGCGTGGGGGGAGCGCGTGGGGATCAGAGACCCTCGGACCTGGGCGTCTCAGACTGGGGACCAAGCACCAGGGGGGGGCGCCTGCTCCGTGGGGAGCCAGCCTGGCCCAAACACAGGCAGGCCCCGGGTGGGGGATGGGCTGCTTCTCCCGTGTCTAGATTTCTCTTCGGTTCGGGTGAAAACTCACCACAGGGAATTGGCCCTTCTACAGGGCACGATTTGGCGGAACCTGGGATGTTCGCAGGAGCTTCAGGCGTCACCATTGCCCAACATCTCATCCCCCCAGACCAAACTGGTCCCCTCGCGAGCCACCCCCGCCCGGGCCCCTGGCTCCTGGCGCCCACTGCCCCACTTTCTCTGGACGAGCATGGACATGTCGCGCACGTGGAGTCTCTCGCCCGGCGGCCTTCTGTGTCGCGTTCCCTCCCCGAGCACTCCTGTTCTCACGGCCCACCCACCCCGGGCACGTAGCGGAACTGCAACCCCTTTGGGGGCGCCTGGCTGGCTCGGTCGGCCGATCGACCGTTGATCCCAGGGCTGTGGGTTCGAGCCCCACACTGAATGGAGAGAGCACTTGAAAATAAAACCTCAATCTTTAAGAAAAGAATTTTTTAATTGTGGTAAAGTATACGTAACATTAAATTCACCTTTTAGGTGAGCCACTGGGTGGCTCAGTGGGTTAAAGCCTCTGCCTTCAGCTCAGGTCATGGTCTCATGGTCTCAGGGTCCTGGGATCGAGCCCCGCATCGGGCTCTCTGCTCAGCGGGGGGCCTGCTTCCCCTTCTCTCTCTGCCTGCCTCTCTGCCTGCTTGTGATCTCCCTCTCTCTGTTACATAAATTAAAAAAAAATTTTTTTTTAAATCTAAATTCACCTTTTAGCCGTCTCTAAGCGCTCGGCTCAGCGGTGGGAATCACACTCACCCTGTCCTGCGGCCACTCCCACCCTCTGTCTCACACGGAGACTCTGTCCCCACGAAGCACGGACTCCCCTTGCCTGACCCCAGCCCCCGCTCCCACCCTCTCCTCTCCGTGCACACGGGACTCCTCTGGGGCCCTCCTGGGAGTGGGGACCTGCAGGACGGGTCCTTCTGGGTCTTGGCTGCTCTTGCTGAGCCCCGTGGTCCGCTGAGCCTCAGGGTCCCTCCCTCCTGAGGCTGGACCGTGTCCTCACGTGGGGATGGATGGTGTGTACCCTGCATCCGTGGATGACACTGGAGTGTTTTCACCATTTAGCCGTTGTGAATCGTGCTGCTGGGAACACGGTGCGTCTCAGCGAGCCTCCATGCAGCAGGCGCGGGGGCGAACAGCTTCCGCGTGGGGTCAGGCACCCCACCCCACACGGGACTGAGCCTGGAGATCCCAGCTGAAGGGAAGATGCTGGCGGGGGTCCCGGGCAGGGTCCCGGGTATGCGGAAGGACCTCCTGACTCTGAGCCCCAGCCACGCGGCCTGGGCAAACCAGTTCCCGTGGTTTGGGCCCCAGTTTCCTCATCTGTAAGACGGAAGGCGCGAGATCCTTTACCTCGAGAGCCCCGGCACAGTCTCTCCGCGACGCCGAGCCTGTCCTCAGTAAAGGATTTTTGCTGCCGCTGCCATCATGACGTTTTTGAAACAAAACACCGTGGTATTCTGACCGCCAGGCCCTGGGAAGCCTGCATCCCCTCTCCTGCCTCTCCCCTCCCTCGGGCATCTTCAGCCTCCCGCGGCAGACAGCACGCGAACGTTGTAGTTGTTTCTGATGTATCCCGGGCCCCCGAAGAAATACATTTTCTTCAATTATTAATCATCGAGGTGTGAGAGATACCGAGGAATGAAATTAGCTCCCTGACCTTTGGGGGGAAGGACACAGGGGTGGGGAAGGGGCAGCCCCTGCCCCAGCAGAGGTCCCCATGGGGTCCTGGGGTGTGGCCTGAGACTCCAGGATGGGGGAGGGAGGAGTCCCAGAGTCGGGAGTCTGGAGAAGGGGGTCTGGAGAAGGGAGCTGGAGAGGGAAGCCACTGGTCTTACTTCCCTTTCCTCCCTCCCTCTTAGGGGCCAGAGGGGTGCAAGGGTCATGCAGCACGTGGGTGAGGGATCTGGGGGGGCAGGACCCCCAGCTTCAGTTTCCGAGCTGCTGGAGGCAGATTCTGCCTCGGCCTCCCCCCTCCCCCGTCCCCACCAGAGCACCCTGGTCTCAGCCACAAATGTCTCACTCCTCACCTCCTACCTCCTTCTCCTTTACAGCCCGCGGCAGACCCTCCCACATGCCAAAGCCCCCTGGGAGCCCCCAGTCCTGGTCTGGGGGACATGCCCGCAGACACACCTGGGCCTGAAGGGTTCGGGCGTGTAGGGTGGGGACAGACCCCTGGCAGGAGGACAGAGCGCAGCGAGGACAGGCGCGCAGTGCTGGAGTCTGGGGCAGGGCTCAGTGGGATGGCTGGTGAGGCTAGATTTGCAGCTGGAGGGGCCATGGGGGATAGGGAGCTATGGGGGGACTTAGGGCAGGGAGGGGTGGTCCAGATTGGACTTGAAATGTCCCTAGGGGGAGAAAAAACAAGAAAGAAGAAGAGAAAGGTCCCTGGGGAGCCAGGATGCGGCCAGCTGGGAGGGCCTCCTGAGGAAGGGGGGTCGGTGGGCACTGGGTGTGGGGTGGGGGGCGGAAGAGGCCAGGCCATGTGAGGGCCCGCACCAGGCAGAGCTTGGAGGGGAGGATGCTAAGCCACTGCTGCCACTCGAAGCCCCGAGGCTCGCGTTACTCTGGCATTGAAAACCAGACCTCACTCATGCCCACTCACCTCCCTTTCAAGGACTGGTCACTGCCAGCCGTCCTCGGGGTCTCCTGAGTGTCCCAGGGTGCGTCCGGCCTGCAGGCCTGAGCAGGCTTTCCCCTCCGCCTGGGACCCTTGCCCCCAGCTGAGAGGGAAAGGGGGCAAAGGAGACACAGAACTGGTCAGCTCTAAGGGGGCCCGGCTTCCCCACCGGGCGCGGCTACGGTACCCATTTTACAGAGAACGCAACCGAGGCCCAGAGAGGCTAAGAAACGCACTGCGGGTCACACAGCCTGGTAGTGGAGGAGCAGGGTTCCTGTCTTCATTCTGTGTCACCCCAAACCCCTGGAGCAGGGTTTGCAGTCCGGGCGGCCACACACTGGGCCGGCGGGGGCGGGGGGTTCCGAGCGGCTCTGAGGGCAGCGGAGGGGCACGGAGGGGGGCGGCTCTGCAGGCCCACAGTGGGGCGCTGAGGCTGGAGCCTGCGGGCGCGGGGCAGGTGCCTGGCGCAGTCCCGCATGGGGCCAAGGCAGCCGCCCCCCTTCCTCCAGGCTCGCTCGGCGGCGCCCGATCAGCACAGAGCGATCGATGGCGTATTGAGCACTTTTCAAGCTTCGGTGATTTTCGTGGATTCAGTGTAAACCGCAGCCTGGGCCCCCGCTCCCATCGACCTCGGGCGGAGGCACCCCTCCCTGCGATCTGGCGCTGACAGCTCCCGCTGCCCGCCCTGCGCCCCAGCACCCCACACAGAGAGAAAGACTGGGGGGGGGAGGCGCGCACTGGCCAAAGCGGGGGAGGGTCAGTGCGGGCAGAGCCGGGCAGGAATGGGGTGGGGGGAGGCGGAAGGTGGGGGCAGGGGGCGGTGGCCAGCCGGAGGTGTTAGACGGTCCCTCAGGAAGGAGGCCGGGCTGGGAGAGGGCAGAGGCTGGGTCTCTGGGCTCCCCCCCTCCAGGAATCGCTCTCTGCCTGGAACCCCACTCTTGGTCCCCCAGGACTAGGCCTGGTTGCAGCTCCAAACCCGGGGCTATTTCTGCTTCTAGTGGTTCTCGCCTCTAGGTCTCCCCGTCCTCTTGGACCCCAGCGCCCTTGTCTGCCGACAGCACTGGCCGCCCCTGAGCCAGCACGAGATTTCCTCCCACGGCCTGCGAGGGCTTCCCGGGCTGGGGACGGGATTTCCACAGCGCGAAGGGGTTGCCCAGGAACCTGGGCAGGATAATCCCCCGAAGCAGCTTTGTCCGTCCGCCTAACAGACCCGCACTTGCGCCCGTTCACCAACGCGTCCCTCCGGGCCGCCATCCGTCCGCCCACCTGCCCGCGGGCTCACTCCCGCGGCCACCCGTACACCTGCCTTGTCGCCAGGACGCCCCTGTTCAGCCACGGCCACCGCCGTCCGCCCACACAGGCCCACAAAGCCCGCGCCCAGCACCGTGGCCACGACTCACCGTCGGCCGCCACTCGCCTACTCCCTGGTTCACCGTCCCTCCTCCTACCCCTTCACGTGGCTTTTTGGCCAACTACCCATCCGCCCGTCCGTCCGTCCGTCCACTCATGCATTGATTCGCGCTTCCGAACTCTTACCGTCCCTCCTCCGTCCGTCCCGCACAGCGACCGACACGTCCGTTCCCCGCGCATGAGCGTCCACTCTCCTGCCGCGCTCAGCTCCCCGCCCCCGCCGCCCACCGGCCGTCTCGCGGCGACCCCCGCGCTCACCAGCACCCACGCGTGCACGCCTCCATGAGTTCGTCCCCGCAGCCGGCCGGCCTGCATCCGCCGACACCCCGGGGCTCAGCCACGAGTGCGTGCGTCCGTCCGTCCACCCGTCCAATCCCTCATCCGTCCACTCGTCCTTTGTCCCCTCCCTCCGCGCGTCCCCGCGTCCGCGCACCAGCTAGGGGCCCACTCCTCCGCACGCCCCTTTACCTCTCATCCCCGCTGCTCAACCACCCAGCCGGCCGCCCTCGGATACATCTACTGAGTCATTCGCCTTCCGTCCATCTGTCCTTCCGCCTGTCCGTCCGGTAGCCCGTCCGTCCACCCAGCCACCCGCCCACCTGCTTCACACTCGGCCTGTCCATTCACGCCTGCCACAAGCATTTTCCGTGCCCATCTCCGGGCCGTCCCCATACTGCTCTCTGGGGGTCAAGGTGCGTGTGACCTGGTCCCACCCCTGTATTCCCAGACCAAGGTCATTGCACCCACACATGGAGAACCACACTCGGCCCCGACGAGGGCTGACATGACCCATCCCCTCACCGGAAGGAGGCCCCATTTTACAGCTGAGCCGATGGAAACCTGCCCAGGCAGGGAGGGGGATGCCAGCTACCGCCTTTGTGGGGGTCACAGCAAGACTTCTGGGGCCACCCCGCAAGACCGGACCTTGGCCGAGGCTCACTCTCTGACTCTGCCTCTCTGCAGTGCCTCCCCGGGGCTGCCCCCGCTCCTCTGTCTCTGCCTGCTCTCGCCCCCAGTAAATCTGCGCTCAGACTCAGCAGGGGAAGGCAGGCGAGGCCCCACAAGGAGCTTGTGCTCTAGCCGGGGAGGTGGCAAAAGCCAGCAAGGAAGCAAAGGAATAGAATAACTCGCCTCCAGGCGGATCCCAGAGGCCTCTGCTCCCGGTGGACGGGCACCTGGGGACGGGTGCCGGCCCACTTCGTCCTCTCCCGGCCCTGGGGGATGCTGAACCCGGGGTCCCCCAGGCCCCAGAGCCGGGGACGCAGCCAGGGGGAAGCGGGGATGGGGGGCAGCTGCCATGTCACAGGGAAAGAAGGAGGCGGCGGCTCTGAAACCCCCTTTCATAATTAATAAATGAAGAATATGGTTGTTAATCGATGGAGCCGTGAAGAGAATATTGATTCCAACCTCACGCTATTTTTTTTGTGCCGCTTAGATTTTTACTCCTCATTTAGAACAAGGCTTCCCTGGGGAGCTCTTAAAGCCCAAAGATATTTGCAGGAGTCCAGTGGGGTGGGGGGGGGCATGTCAGGCCGGACTAGGGAAGGGGAGGTTTGGGGGGGGGGCAAGGGACAGCGGGGGGGGGGCAGGGAGCGAGGCCGAGAAATATTATTTATCAGCAAAGTTGCCGAATCACTGTCTTTCCCTGAAGCGCCCATTTGCATATTTGATTAAGGATCAATTATTGCGGGTATCGGGAAAGGTCATTGGCCAAATCCCCCACCAGGCCGTGGGGGACGTTTCGGGGTTAGAAGAAATAAATCTCGTTATTAGTTTTTATTCCATAAACGCTCCCTGTCCACGGCGCCGACGCTGTAGCACAGATGTTGATAAGGAACCAGTGAACGCAGAACATCTGTCCTGCCATTCCGGGGACCTCTCGCCCGCAGGAGCGCACGTTCCTGTCGCACAGCTGGACTCGGATGTTAAAGGACTTTACAAACATGGCCTCACACGGCCCGACCCGTGTCAGAGGTTCGCAGCTCTTTCTGATTAAAAACACGTCACCGGCGTCCGCAACGGTCGGCAAATACCGAAAAGTTTCACGGAGAAAATGTGACCACTGATCATTTCGTTTCTTGGGGACGGCCGTTCTGGGATTTCCTCAAATAAACGTTGTATTCTGGAATAATTCCAGGCGTCTGGAAAAGGTTCGAGGACAAGGCAGAGCCCCGCCCCGCCCAGCCCCCCCTGGCGCCGGGGCCTCTATGACCCTCGACCCTCGGCGAGTCGGCCACGAGGGCAACAAGTTGGTCCCCGTTTTGCCAGGTTTCTCAGAACCCGTGCAGGACGCCACAGGGCGTTGCACCCGCGATCCCGCGATGGTTAGGGCTTTTCTCATGCAGATACACGCGGGGGTATGACTGTGCCCATCTTGTAAATAGGTCATCGAAATGCTGTTTTGCGGCCTCTTTTTTTTTTTTTTTCTAATTAGTGTAATATTGTGAACATCTTTAGGCCAGTAGGCAAACATCTTTCTCACAGCTTTTGATTGCTGTACTGTGTCTGCCAGTATAACCCAGTTTATTTATTTCTCTTTTCCTTTTTTTTTTTTTAAAGATTGAGGTGAAATTCACATATCATAAAATTAAACTTTTTTTTTTAAAGATTTTATTTATTTATTTGACAGAGAGACAGATCACAAGCAGGCAGAGAGAGAGAGGGAAGCAGGCTCCCCGCTGAGCAGAGAGACCGATGCAGGACTTGATCTCAGGACCCTGGGATCACGACCCGAGCTGAAGGCAGAGGCTTTAACCCACTGAGCCACCCAGGCGCCCCAAAATTAAACTTTTTAAAGTGTGCCATAGGGGCGCCAGGGGCGCTCAGTGGGTTAAGTCTCTGCCTTCGGCTCAGGTCATGATCTCAGGGGCCTGGGATCGAGCCCCGCATCGGGCTCCCTGCTCAGCGGGGAGCCTGTCTCCCCCTCTCTCTGCCTGCCTCTCTGCCTGCTTGTGATCTCCCTCTGTCAAATAAATACATAAAATCTAAAAATAAATACAGTGTGCCATTAAATGGTTTCTATCAAAGTCACAAAGTCACGCAGTCGTGTCCATCATCAAACCCCAGAAAAATGCTCTGCGCCGGTCGGCAGTCTCGCCCTACCCTCTCTCCAGCCCCGGCCCCCGCGAGCCCCTTCCCGTCCGTGGAGGAGCCTGGTCTGGGCATGGCACACACGTGGACTCACACCCTGCGTGGCCTCCTGCGTCTGGTTCCCTCCCTGAGCGTCATGTGTACACATGAGCACACGTCAGCACACGTGGCTCCTGCCTGCCCCGCTGCGTGTGTGGGCCACGCCTTGGGGCTCCGTCCAGCTGTGGAGGGGAATTGGGTCCCTTCCGCGTTTTGACTCTTGCGAGTCCTGCGTCTATGAGTACGTGCGTGCGCATACTTGTGTGGCACCTGATTTCCATGCCTTGGGGTCTGCGCCTCCGTGTGGGTTTGCCGGCCAGACGGTGACTCTCTGGTTAACGGAACGTCCCGGGTGCCGTGCGCAGGCAGCTGTCACGGAAGTCTCCACGGTTTTCTCTCACTGAGTGCAGCGCCAGGATGAACATCCTTGTGCTACATCTTCTCTGACGGCTGCAAGTGACTGTGTCGGCGAGTGAGAAGAGGTCTTCTGAGAATGGGTTCCAAAGCGGCTCTTGGGGCTGTGGGTTCCCCCTCTCACCCAAGCGCGGGCGACACCAGGGCGGTGGGTGTCCTTACTCTGTTCCGTTCTGCGGACCTCGTCCTCAGCTTTATCATCTTATCTCATCTGGGCCACTCGTCAGTGCCTTTGTGAATTGCTTGTTCTGATGTTTTGCCCATTTTTCATCGGGGGTGCTTTGTTTTTTTCTTATTGTAGAGAATCTCTCTGCTTTCGAGGATATGAACTTGGCCATTGAGTTTTAAACACGTATCTTTTATCATTTTTTTTTTGTTTATCATTCGCTGCTATTTTTTGCTTAAATCTGTCACGGAATTTTTAATTTTCCGCTTGAAACTGTCTGCCTCGGTTTCCTGCTATCAAAGTCTCCCTCCACCCGCAAATCACAGACATTCAGTTACCCTCAAACCACCGCCTTCCTCTCTGCGTGGCAGTGCTTTCGCGACATAGGTCTGAAATTTGACTCCGCCTGGGATTTACTTATCTCCCTTCGTCCTCTCTTGCGTGCTTCTCATCAAAGAATCCAAACAACACAGAAAGAAGTGCATTCGGTAAGCAGGAAGCTCCCAGGACGCGCCGCTGCGGAGCCGGAGCATGTCCTGCCATGCTCCCAGCGATGCCCTGGCTGGGGCTCAGGAACTCGCCCATCTGCAAGTCGAGGCACAGAGAGATCAAGCCGCTGCGGGAGCTCACACAGCCGGTTCGCAGGGCGCTGGGCACTGACCCCAGGTGGGCTGTGCCGAGCTTTCTGTCCGTCCACGCTCACTCCTACCCCCAGCTAAGGAGAGGACGTGGATGTGCGGGACGTCACGCGCGTAGGAGCCTCATACACACGCCGCTTCACATCCTGCTTTGTTCCCGTGGCAGCCGGTCCCGGGCAGCTTCCTAGGTCCAGGCATAGGTGGGGCAGCCCCACGCTCCTCAGAGACTCCAGAATAGTCCGTGTGCATGTGCGCGTGCATGTGCAAGCGGACGCCCTCCTGGGAGCGCAGCCATTTTGATGACAGATGTCATCCTGGACAGGTAACGTCTCCTCCTGTGCTCCCCTGCCCTCCTACTCGGCGCCCTGCGAGGCTGAGCCACGTGCCTTCGCGCTCCCTGGTTCCCGTGAGGGGTTTGGCCATCAAGGAGCTCTTGCAGGAGATTGGGGGGTAGAAGGAGGAGTTCAAGGATGGACTCTTGTGGCTTCTCATATCACCCAAACTTTTGTAAGACGCAAGGACTGAACGACAGTGATCCCTAGTGAACGTGCCTCCATTTCTTCGTGTGTGTGCGGCATCTCCCCCAAGCAGAGACGCTCGGGGCAGGACCTGCTGGTCCTCAGGAGCCTTAATGGCGCCACATGACGCGGGTCTCTGTGCACAGGTCTGTGTGCACTACACTGATGCACATGACGTGCACTGCTCACGAGACCGCTTGGTTTGTGGAGCTCCTCTGTGCTGTCAGCTGCCACGGACGGGACGGCCTGGGGTGACGGGACGGCCTGCTCCTGAAACCAGAGGTGGCCTGCTGGGCAGACACACCCTAGGCTGGTTCCCCGGGAGTCCTGGCCTTGTCTAGACCCCTCCCCTTGAACGCACCATGACCTGGGACCGGCTTTCCACACACAGAATGTGGAAAAGGCAGATGTCCTGAAGGTCCCCACTCAGTTGACTTAAGATTACCCTGGGCGGGCCTGACCTAATCAGGAGCCAGACTGCACAGAGGGTCCAGGTGTTCCTTAAATCCCAGACTGAGATTCTGTCCCGGTTGCTGGGTTTGAAGAAGCCCTCTGTGGGGGCTCCGCGGCCGCAAGGAACTGAATTCCGCCAACAAGCCCAGGAACGGGGAGGAGGTCGGTAGGCAGGAGGAGCAGGGCCGGCCAGCCTGGCTCCGTGAGGCACTGATGAGAGAGCCCGGGCGTCTGGGGGCCCAGAATCCAAACTAGGAATGCGACCTGGGAAGCTGCGAGGTCGCGCGCCGGTGTCGTTCAGGGTGCCAGGTTTGCTGTCATTTGTTCCGTGGTGGGGGCGATCTCGCACATCCGAGCCCCGCGAGAACGCGGTCCCTGTGCCTCTCCAGCCGGTTCCGCCCCGAGGCTCACAGCCGCCGACACGCAGCGAGCGGAGCCCAGCGGCGGGCCAGCAGCCGTCCCTGTCCCCACAAAGTTCTCTCAAAAAAACAAAATCCGAGGGGCGCCTGGGTGGCTCAGTGGGTTGAGCCGCTGCCTTCGGCTCAGGTCATGATCTCAGGGTCCTGGGATCGAGTCCCGCATCGGGCTCTCTGCTCAGCGGGGAGCCTGCTTCCTCCTCTCTCTCTCTGCCTGCCTCTCTGCCTGCTTGTGATCTCTCTCTGTCAAATAAATAAATAAAATCTTTAAAAAAAAAAAAACAAAATCCGAAGGTCGCAGCTGTTCCCCAGTCGGCTTGCTGGGGTGGAGACCCTGAGGGGCGCAGACCCTTATACTCTTTCCAGGGAAAACCAAGTCAAAGAACATCTGACAGCCGTGTACGGTCGCGAGACACTTCCAGCCCCTCGGGAGTGGGTTTTCTTCCGCGTCAGGAAGGGAACAGACGGCCGCCTCCTTCTCTCCACGCGCGCCCTCCCGTGCGGCCTCGCCACGGACAGCGAGAAGACCCCCCAGTTCCCGTGAGACTGACGCTCGCTTTGCTTTGCTGTTAGGTCCGAGTGTGGCTCTGTGGTTATTGCAATTTCACAATATTTTCTTCTTCTTTGTTTTCTGCAGAAAATATTGCCCCCAACATCACATGGCTCTTAAAATCCTGTCAACTCCGGGCGCCTGGGTGGCTCGGTGGGTGAAGCCTCTGTCTTTGGCTCAGGTCGTGATCCCAGGGTCCTGGGATCAAGCCCCGCATCGGGCTCTCTGCTCGGCGGGGAGCCTGCTTCCCCCTCTCTCTCTACCTGCCTCTCTGTCTGCTTGTGATCTCTGTCTCTCTCTGTCCAATAAATAAATAAATAAAATCTTAAAAAAAAGATTTAAAAAATCCCATCAACTCCCAAGTGTGTTTTCTGCCACATGAACTTTAGAATAATTTGGTTCAGTTCTCCCTCACCCTGTGGGGGGAAAACTGATGGGAATTTTGATTGGTATTGAAATAAGAATGTATGGATTAATTTAGAGGACATCGACGTGTGCATGGTGGGGTCTCTCCCCTCAGCGTCTGGGCCGCTCTCTGCTGGTTTCAGCCTCTTTTTTTGTCTTCCAGACACGGATCACTTTAACATCCTGCCTGTGTTGTAACTGGGGTCGTTTTGGTTTGGTTTGTATTTCCTGAAGACGTTTGAGTTTTTATTCTCTCCGTCGCGGACGCTTTACTGTCACAGTCTTGCCACCGACGTCCTCACTGGTTGCGGGCGGTCCCTGGGGAGCCGTTGCCGGGCCCCGTTTATGCCGTGACCCCCTTGACTACTCTCCTTGGTGTTTCCGTGGCGTGACGACTCCCTCCGACAACAGCGAGCGGCGCTGGGTTGGTTTCCTCCTGGGGCCATGACAGTGCGCGGAAACCCGGCCGGTCTCGTCCTGTCTTATTGCGTGGGCTAGCTCTTCCGGCGTGGCATAGAGCCCAGCGCGATGTGGATGCCTGACTTCGGGGAGCAGGCATTGAGCAGAAGGCTTCCTGGGAAAGAGATAGAGGGGCCGACCCCATCAGAGGGACCTGGGTGCCCCCGTTCGGCGCTCACGGTCCCTGTGCTGTGGCTTTGGAGGCGTCGGGACAGCCACTTGGGGCGGCATCCGGTGCAGACCTCGTGTCCAGCTCTCCGCGGCCGCGTGGACACCGTGTCCCTGTTCCAAGCACAGGTGGGTCACTGGGAAAGACGTAGGAAGGATTACTGAGAATCTCTTCCTTCACGATGTTCTCGAGGGTTTCTCGTGATTAAGGACGATGCTGGCTGAGGTGCTTTTCCGTCTCATCCTAGGGCCCGGCCTTCTATTCCCGGCTTCCCTAGAATGTCTGTCAAAGGCTTTTGGCACCTGCTGAGGAAGCCTTTTGTTCCTCCGCCCCCACCCATTAAGACGGTGAAACATATGACGGATTTCCTACCGCCTCCCACAACTCCGGCCTTATTTGATGATGGAGGCTTTTTCCTTCAAATGTCTCCGCATTCGCCTGGACAACAGCTCACTTTGTATTTCCGCGTCCTTTAATGGATGGGGGCGGCCGCCGCACTCCTTTGTCGTTTTATTTTGGGCGGGCTCGGTATTGGGGTTCGCTGGTTTTGTAAAACACCGTGGTCGGGGAGAGGCTGTATTAATGCTGTGCGTTGTCCGTAACCAAGTACCACAGACTGGTGGCTTCAAATAACAGAAATTTGTTTCCTCGCTGCTCTGGGGGTCGGTTCCTTCTGGAAGCTCTGAGGGAGAATCTGTCCTGTGTCCTTCCGGCTTCTGGAGGCATGGTCAGCCCTCCGGGCCCCTCGGGTGGTCTCAGCATGGCTTAGACCTCTGCCTCTGTCCGTGGCTGTCCCCCGGGGTTTCCCCACAGCCTCCCTGTAGGGACCCCAGTCACCGGATTCAGTGTGACCTCATCTTAGTGGAGGACAGCTGCGAAGACCCCCTGCTTCCAAATCACGTCACCTTCTGGGGTTCTGAGCGGACGAGAACTGGGGGAATAGGACACTGACCCCAGTCCGGGGGCGTTTCTCCGTTTTCCAGGCTTCAGGAGGGCTGAATAGTGTCACGCTTGTTTCTCCTTTCTTTAACCTTGGAGAGCTCTGTCTGTGCGCTGGCCGAGCGCACCAGTCGCTGGTCATTGGCCGTCCAGCCCAGTCTCCTGCCCGCAAAGTCAGGTGTGATCCAAGCGGCTTGTTATGAATAACACAGTACTGCTGCCCTTCTCTTAACACTTGGGAAATTCCATGGTTTTCTAAGCTCTGTCCTGGGAACAGGGCCAAAGATGTACGTATGTATGTATTTCTAATTCTAAATAACAATATCCCATCGCCTTAAGGAAACTCCATGCCATCAACTGTCACCCCCATGCCCCCCCAGCCCCCGGGGTCCCATGAGGCCCCTTCCCCTCCATGGACGTGTCATACGCATGGACTCACACCCCACGTGGCCACCTGTGTCTGGTTCCTTCCCGGCCGTCGTGGGCTCGGGGTCCGTCCCCAGGGCAGCGTGTGGGGGCCTCGCTCCTGCTCGTGGCCGTGGGACGTGCGTGTGCGTGGACAGACCACGTCACGTTCATCCATTCATCTGCTGATGGCCACTTGGGCTGTCCACCGCTCAGGGCTCCCGGGGACACGCGTGTGCCGGTGTCGACAGGACACGTCTTTCCGGCTGTTTCGCTCCGAGATGACGGCGTCCAGGTTAGGAAGAGTCTCCCACGCTCTCCCTTTAGGGTTCGGCTTCTGGGGTCCTTTTGGGTAACTTAGGTTTTTCCTAGAAAATCACCCGTTTCAGCCCGGCCTTCAAGTTCATCAGCGCGGAAGCCTACACCGTTGCATCTTGGTCGTCTGCATGTCCTCCGTGTTTACGGTTGCGCAGGCTCTCTCCCAGCCCTTATTTTCATTTGGGTCGCTTTCTCCGGTTTTCGTGATGGTACAGGCCTGTTCATCTATTTTAGAATGCTTTATTATTTTTTTCCAGAAAAGCAGCCATGGGATTTGTTTATTAATTCTGCTGTTTTCCCCTTTTCTAAGCTATTAATTCTGGCTTTTATCTGTATTAATTTACTCTTCTGCTGCCATCGGTTCTGGCTCGGGGTTGCGGCTCCCTTCCCGAGCCGCCGAGGGCGTCTCCGGCCGCTGTTTTCTTCCGCAGTGAAAGCATTTACGGCCATGACGTGTGCTCGGACGTCCCCCGTATATTTTGGTGGGAGCCTTCCCATTATCATTCTTAAAAATATACTCTAGAATTGCTTTAACCCGAGAGCTAGTTCTTTTTAATTCTTTGGTTTTTTTAGGGGCTCTCAGTCGGGGGAGCGTGGGACTCGATCTTGGGGCCAGGAGTTCAGGCCTCACCTTGGGCATGAAGATGACTTGAAAAATAAAATCTTAGGGGGGAGGGGGGTTGGGAGAAGGGGGGTAGGATTATGGACATTGGGGAGGGTATGTGCTCTTGGGTAAATTGGAAGGGGAGATGAACCATGAGAGACTATGGACTCTGAAAAACAATCTGAGGGGTTTGAAGTGGTGGGGGTGTGGGAGGTTGGGGTACCAGGTGGTGGGTATTATAGAGGGCACAGCTTGCATGGAGCACTGGGTGTGGTGAAAAAAATAATGAATACTGTTTTTCTGAAAATAAATAAATTGGAAAAATAAAATTAAAAAAAAAATACTATTCCCTTCTGGTGCTGCTCCTGGCGGCTGGTGGGCAAACCTGGCCAGGGCCCCTCCCATGCTCCGGAAAGTACAGGGTGTCCCCGGGGCCCAGGAGGCCACCGGCCTTACGGACGGGGTCTCAGGAAGAAAGTCTGTCCCCTGTGCTTGCAGAATCCGACGTGCTGAGTAGCTCATTAGTTAAAGTTCGCTGGTCCTTGCTGGTCTTACTGGTCCACTCATTTTTTGGACCAGAGGCGAGGCCCACAGATCCCGGTGTCCCCACGGCCGTGTCCTTTCCGGGGGAGCAGCCATCGCGGCGGGCATCGTGTGTGGCCACAACGAACGGCCCTCCCTGGGGGTTGGGTCTTTTTATCCCGAGCCTGCTTTTGCCTGATGTCAGACTCGTGACCCTTTCTGCCCTTTCTGGCCCCTTTTGCTTTTATTTATTATTTTTTAACTGGCAGACTTGATTTTTTTAGAGCAGAAAAACTGAGCAGAAGACAGGTGCTGTCCCCACACGCCACGGCTGCCGCCCCAGCAGCGTCCCCCATGCGGACACGTTGGTGACGCGCGGAGAGCGTGCATGGACCCACCCACCCCCCCCGCCATCTGCCGTTGCATTCAGACTCACTCTTGCTCATGTCTGGCCCGTGGACTTCTGTGGCCTCACGTCACGTGTCCCCTACTGTGGTCCCCCCCAGAGTAGCTCCCGGCCCTCGGGGCTCCACGCAGTCACCCTCCCGCACCTCGGCCTCCACGGTCCTGGCTTTTCCAGAACACCCCAGACGCAGCCCCACCGCATGTGGCCTTCTCGGCCCGGCTGCTCTCGCTCAGGGACGCGCCGCTGGCAGGTGCGGCAGGCACAGGCCTGGGTTCTCGAGGCCGCCGGACGGTCCGGCCCAGCGCGGCCGCTGCTCCGGGTGTCTCCCGGGCGGGGCCCTGCGGGCTGCGGCATCCCCGGCGCTTCTGCTGCGTTTTCCCAGGACCCGGGTCAGGGTTCGGGCTTGTCTCGTGCTCCCCGGGTGACTGTGCGGGCGGCGCCGGCCCCAGGGCCGCGTCCCCCGTTTCCATCGGCTTGTTTCCTGCTCTCGACCTTCCACCCGCTCCGTACACGTGGGGCCACAGTCCTTCATGGGGCCTCTTTTGCGATTATTTTCTTCCCGTCTGCGGCTTGTGTCCGCATTCTTCCGACGGCTCTCCCGGCGCGAGCTTCCGTTCCAGCGGCCCTGGGTCGCCCGGCCGGCCTCCTGCCTCCCCGGGGAATGTCTGGGAAGTGATCTCCTTACCCAAGGGCATCTGGATTTTCTCTCATGTTTTAAAGATTTTGTTTATTTATTTTACTTATTTATTTGACAGACAGAGATCACAAGTAGGCACAGCGGCAGGCAGAGAGGGAGGGGGACGCAGGCTCCCTGCTGAGCAGAGAGCCCAACGCAGGGCTTGATCCCAGAACCCTGGGATCATGACCTGAGCAGAAAGCAGAGGCTTTAACCCACTGAGCCCCCCAGGCGCCCCCAAACAAGCAGTTTTATTAAGAAAACAACATGCACTGATCCCGCAGCGGTTCCTAACCTTTCGCTGCCTCCTGGAAACTCAGTTCGTGCTGGCACCATCGAGGGTTTCCCCGTCCTTTTGCTATTAAATTACTATGTTTGTAGGATCCCTGGTGGGCTCAGTGGGCAGAGCATCTGCCTTCCGCTCAGGTCATGATCTCAGGGTCTAGAGATCCCCCCTTCCTGCATCGGGCGCTCTGCTGGGCCGGCAGCCTGCTTCTCCCTCCGCTGCTCCCCTGTTTGTGCGCACTCTCTCTCTCTCTACAAATAAAATCCTTAAAAAATTATTACGCTTCGATTTTATACACCGTCTCTCAAAGCTGACAGAACCGCCTGCTCCATATTGCCGGTCCAACCGTTACCGCTGATCCAAACGAATGCTGACATGCTAGCGGTGTTCATCCCGGCCGCTGCGGGGGCGGGGGGCGAGGTCTCTGGTTTTGCGTCAGTCTGTCTGTCTGCAGCCTCCCACTCGTTACCGTTTTTAGGGGTGCGAATACAGGGGCTTTGCCGAGCTCCTCCTGCCACAGCGGCAGCCGGCCGGGCTGGGCTGGGGTCCGGGACCCGCGGCTCGCCCGTTTTCTACCGCGCGTCCTCCAGCTGTCCGCGGGCGTCGCCGGCAGAGACCCTCGTGAGGCATGTGCCGCGCGCTCCCGTGGGGATGGGGACCGTCCCCCGCCCCGCGGCCCACGCGCCGCCCACGTGCGCGCCCGGTCACTCGCGCAGAGGAGGAAGCTCGCCTGGGTCTCCTGCAGGATGTCTGTCTCGGTAAAGCTTTGTCTGCGGAAGACTTGAGAGAAGGAAAGAAAGTGAACACGCGAGGCGGTGAAGAGCGGTCCCGCACCCGCAGGTCCTGCCCTGTGTGGGGTCTGCGGTCACCGCCGCGCACCCGCCGCAGCTCCCCGGCCCAGGCTCGTGCACAGTTAATAACCGCGGTTCACGTTTTATTCACAATCCCTCGCTTTCCCCTGAACGTCCTCCTGCTGCCCCAGAGCCGCAGGTGCCCTCGGTCCTTGTGCGGCCTCGGGCGGCTTGGCCGTGACGTCTGCGTTTTCCTCCTCCTTCTGGAAGATCCCAGCCAGCCCGGGCCGCACACGCACACGGGGGCCCCGCGCGGCCGACTCTGGTCCGTGCCGCATCTCACGGCGTCTGGAATTTCCTCCGGCCATTCTCTGCTC
This sequence comes from Neogale vison, assembly GCF_020171115.1. NCBI lineage: Eukaryota > Metazoa > Chordata > Mammalia > Carnivora > Mustelidae > Neogale > Neogale vison. The sequence goes on from NC_058096.1 coordinate 223,534,013, forward strand.
CTGCCCGTTCCCACCTTAGCCTCTTGTCCCCCCGGAATCTACTCTCTCGTCTCTTCTCTGTAAAACCCAAGGCTTCTTTCTTTCCCTCCCGGGGGCGGGGGCGGGGGCCCGGCGCGCAGGACGCTGGTCCCCAGGTTCCCGGCAGCTGCTCCCACCGTGGCGCTGAGCTCTCGAGGCCTGGGTGGGGCCTTTTCACACGCGTCAGGTTCCTGACTCTTGTTCTCATTGTTTGTTTCCTAGTTTATTTGTTTGTTTGTTTTTTCAGTCCTGTCTAGTCCCACATGGGGCTCGAACTCACGACTCTGAGACCCTGTGGAACCAGCCCAACATCCCCCTTACTCTTATTTTCACTTTTCCTGGAGGGAAGCGTATCCAGAGGGGCCGCCCTTTGCTCTAAAATGTCTTCTGGAGCGTCCCGACGGCTGGCCAGCCCTCCTGGAGGGGAGGGGAGAGAGCCCTGCTCCCCGGCCGGCCAGCGGGGTACACGTCGGCTCGACCACCGTCTCAGCTTGTCCTACGTGCCCCCAGCCGCACCCCAGAGGGTCGAGGGCGTCTGTCCACAAAAGAAGACGTGCACGGACTCGAGCCCAGCTCCGACCCTCCCAGACGGCTGATGCAGGACAATCGGAGGAAAGCAGAAGCCACCCAGGTGTCCAAGGTCATGGACGCATCTCTCGGACACGCTGAGAAGAAAAGGAAGCCAGACGCAAGAGAACACACAAAAGCTCCACACATATGAACGTCAACAAGTGAAACCCCCATTTTTGGCGACGGTGGCCGGGCTGGTGATCCCCTCCGCGGGGTATGGGCCGGGGACGTGAGCAGCCCTCTGGGACGAAGGTCTTCCTTGGGATGGAGGTTTCGCAGGTGTGACTGCACGTGAGTAGCCCTCGCTGGGAAGCACGCAGTCCCTCTGGTGGTGTGACCCGGAGCCTGGAACCGTTGTGCGGAGGGGCTGGTCCCATGGTATTTTCCCTGGACGTGTGGGTTTCTCGCGGCTTCCTGTTTACCCCTAGTTCAAAGGTCCGTTCGGGCCTGGCCGCGTCCGGCTCCCGCCCACAGAGCTGGGGGCCTGCCTTGTCTCAGTGTGAGTGTGCCCTTGTGTGGTCAGCCGAACGACGGCCCCGACGACGCCTCCATCACAGCCCCCGAGCCATGAATATGAAACGTGCTGGCAGAAGGGACTCTGCAAATGAAAGTAAGGACCCCGAGGTCAGGGTTCCCGGGGCGCCCGGCGTCCTCACCGGGGCCTCACGAGAGGGAGGCAGAGGGCGGGGGTCCTAGAGACGGGCAGACCCCGCGCTGCCGGCGGCGGCTGCGGGCCAGGAAAGGGCAGGAGCCGGGTCTCCCTGGGCCTCGGGGGGACCAGCTGTGCCCGCGCCGGGGTTTAGCCCCGGGAGGCCCATGTCAGGCTCCCGACCTCCAGAAGCGTCAGAAAATAGATCCGTGTTGTCTCACAGCTAACTTTGTGGTGATCTGTTATGGAAGGAGAAGGAAATTCATACCCACTTCGATCTAGGGATGCTCCTGTGTCGGAGGAAGGCGTGTCTCGCTGTGGCCAGAACCCACGGTAGAGAGGGCACTGTCAGCCACCTGCTCTGACTCGCGGGGCGCCCCTCCTGCATTCTCCCCCGAGGGGCAGCCGCCGAAGGCCGTGGGTGGTGTGGAGGCCGTGGACGGGGGTCTCCTGCCCAGCCGGGAGAGGCTGCTGCCTCACTGCACCACCGTGACCAGGCACCTGGGCTGCAAAGCTCCATCGAGACAGGCACCAGTGTCCAGGGGAGTTGGCCAGACCCAGCTCAGGGCTTCCAAGCCAGGTGAGGCTGTGGGTGACCTTGCGGACCGGGCTGTGGCGGGGGGTGGGAGGGATGCCAAGTTGCTGGCTGCAGGGCGGCCGGCAGTATCCGTCTCCCAGGCCAGTCAGCGCTCTCCCAGCAGATCCATGAGGTCGATGCAAAATTAATTAGAGTAATCAACTCAGCCGCGCCACGGAGAGCACCCACGCAGGTTAGGCCACTAATTGGTAGGAGCTGACAGTGCGCCTCCCGCGTCTTCAAGGTATGAGCGCTCCTCCCCTGGCGCAGATTAATCACCTGTCTGCGCCCCCACCCCACTTACTGCGCCCGGACCTGCCTTTTTGGGAAAAAGGAAGGCGGGGGGGTGTGTAGCAGGGGAAGTGTCACTGACTCTGGCCCCCAGTGTCCCCTCCTCCAGGTGAGCCTGTTGGCAGACAATGAGACCCAGAGGGCAGCAGATGGCTGTGTCCAGTCTTGGAAGAGACCCACCTGTAAGCTAGCAAGCCCGTGGGAGTGATGGCCTATAGCCCAGTCAGATGTGGCCTCACAGGGACAGCCGTTCACCGACCCATCTGTTCACCTGTTCATCCATTCTGTCCAGCCAGCATCTGGACAGGCATTCATCCTTCCCTCCATCCATCCGTTCATTCCATCCATCCATCTATAGAACCATCCATCCGTCCATGCCTCCATCCATCCGTCCATCCGTCCGTCCATCCATCCGTCCATGCCTCCATCCACCCATCCATCCATCTGTCCATCCATCCATCCATCTGTCCATCCGTCCGTCCATGCCTCCATCCACCATCCATCCATCCGTCCGTCCATCCGTCCGTCCGTCCATCCATCCGTCCATGCCCCGTCCATCCGTCCATCTGTCCATCCATCCATCCATGCCTCTGTCCATCCATCCGTCCATCCGTCCATCCATCCGTCCATCCATGCCTCTGTCCATCCATCCATCCGTCCATCCGTCCGTCCATCCGTCCATCCATCCGTCCGTCCATCCGTCCATCCATGCCTCTGTCCATCCATCCATCCGTCCATCCGTCCATCCATCCGTCCATCCATCCGTCCATCCATGCCTCCGTCCATCCATCCGTCCATCCGTCCATCCGTCCATCCGTCCATCCATCCGTCCATGCCTCTGTCCATCCATCCGTCCATCCGTCCATCCATCCGTCCATCCATCCGTCCATCCATGCCTCTGTCCATCCATCCATCCGTCCATCCGTCCGTCCATCCGTCCATCCATCCGTCCATCCATCCGTCCATCCATGCCTCTGTCCATCCATCCATCCGTCCATCCGTCCATCCATCCGTCCATCCATCCGTCCGTCCATGCCTCCGTCCATCCATCCGTCCATCCGTCCATCCATCCGTCCGTCCATGCCTCCGTCCATCCGTCCATCCGTCCATCCGTCCATGCCTCCATCCATCCGTCCATCCATCCACACTTCCATATACCCATCACCCCTAATCTATCCGTCTGTCCATCCGTCCATCTGTTCCTTCATACACTCTTATGTCACCCCTCACACAGCCACGGACCCAGCCATCCACGCATCGTCCGTGCAGCGAGCCAGGCAGCCGCCCACCGTCCATCAGTCTGTCCATTCACTAGTCCACCCACCCATCTGTTCACATACGGACGCAGTCATGCACCACTCACCGAACCTGCCTGTGCCTCACCTGTCCCACAGCTTCACTCCTTCATCCGTTCTGGTGCCACCCACTCGCCCACCCACCCCACTGTGGGCTCAGCTCCTTCCCCCAGCCCCGCCAAGAGCTGACACTCACCTGCTCGCTCGCTATCCGCCGGGCTCTCTTCTGCTCCTCCACATTCTTCTCACCCCCGCTCCAGCCACCTGCCCGTGCTCTGGGCCGCCCGTTCATCGCCTCTGTCCCTGCCCAGGTGTCTGCCTCTCCGGCCTCCCATCAAACACCACCGGCCTCCTGGAGGCTCTGCAGGAAAGACCACCCCCGGGCCCCTCTCTGCCGGCAGTCCTCGGCTTGTGGACCCATAGCGCCAGCTTCCGCCACCACATCGCCTTCTCCGTGCGTCTCCGGGTCCCTTCTTGTCCCTGCAAGGACAGCACCTCAGATTTACTGTCACGCTAAATCCAGGACGATTTCATCTGGAATCTGCATGGACCCTATTTCCAAATGAGGTCATGTTCTGAGGTCCCAGGTGGACGTGGATTTTAGGGGACACTGTATTCAACCCACAACAGAGGGACCGGGTGATTTTTCTTTTAATCTCTCTGCTTTTATCAGCCTTTTCTAAAATGTCTACGATGTTAACATTCTACCTTGGTAATGAGACTGAAGTTCACATGATTCTACCACATAGAGCTAAACCACAGACTTCATCCACTACAGCAGAGGCTGAGCGGGCGCCCGCTGGCTCCGTCAGTGGCATGGGACAGTAATAAGAAATAAAATCCTAGGGGCGCCCGGGTGGCTCAGTCGTTAGGCGTCCGCCTTCAGCTCAGGTCGTGATCCCGGGGTCCTGGGACCGAGCCCCGCGTCGGGCTCTCTGCTCGGCGGGGGGCTGCCTCCCCCTCCTTCTGCCGCCACTGGTCCTCTCCCCTCCATCCCTCTCAGATAAATGAAATTTTTTAAAAAATCTGAAAACAATAATAAATAATCAAACACAGGCTGAGGGATGGACTGCCTTTCCTGCAGGTACGGGAGGCGGATGAAGACTCCTCCTCCCCCGGAAACAAGAGCTGCAACTGTCCTATCTGTTTGCGGCCGAGTCCCCAGCCTCCGAGGGAGGCTCTCCGCCCCGCGTACGAGTCCCGAGCCTTCCCGGGGGGGCTGCTGTGGCACTAAGTCTGGTGCCTGGAGACTGCCGGGGCTCCCGCCCTGGGAGGGGGAGCTCATCGGCCCCAAGCTCGAGTCCCCCCCACCCAGACGATTCTGCTGCCGCCTGCGTTACCCTCCAGCTGAGCCCCTGCGTCGTCCACCCCCAGCGCCCTCGGGAAATGAGGACGCCCGTGGGGGGGGGAGGGGGGCAGTATTTATTTCTGCTTTTCTGTATGGATCTCTTCTCCAGCGGACGGAGACAGAGCTGCGAGGGCTGCTGTGTGTGTCTCTCCGTGTCTCTGTCTCTGTCTCGCTGTGTCTGGATCCCCTGCCCCCCGCCACCGTCCAGCTGTTCCCTGAACGGGATGGGGCCAGGTGCTCACCTAGACGCCCCAGTGGGTTTGCCCCTCCCTGTCCAGTTGGGACCGGCAGCCTGGTGTCCACCTGTCTGAGAGACCCCCTTCTGGTCCCCTGAGTGTCACTGGTGTCCTGCTGTGCACCGCCAACGGCCAGGCTGTGACTCTCCCTCTCAGACTAGAGTCCGGGCCAGTTAGGTCACTGGCCCAAAAGATGAGGCCACGGACCCCAGCGCATGGACCACAGGGACACACACGTGGGGGACACAGACACCCCAGTACACGCAGAACACATCCCAAGCCTCTGCACACCGCACAGACATCCCCGTGGGGCGCGAGCTTGGCAAAACGTCTCCACAGCCAACCGTATGTGCCGACGGGTCCTGACGGGTCTGCCCGTGCACACGCACACACATTCCTGAGCCTCCTCTCTGTGTCCACACGCTGCCCTCCGCTCCCGCCGGGCGTCCACTCGGGCTGCAAATGCCCCGGAGCCTTCCGTCTGGACAAGTGTGATCCGCACACCCTCCCGGCCTCTCTGAGTCCCCCGAGGGGGGCCTCCCCATCTGCTCCAGGAACGCTGGCCCCACCCCCACCCCTGGGAATGTGTCTTGGTGAAACAGCAGGTGCCTAATAAATGTTGGATGAGGGGAGGGGATGTTGAGGGGGGCCAGCCAGGCTGGGTTCCACACTGACCAGATAAAATCAGGAGGCCCCCCCCACATGTGAATTCAGCTCAACAACTAACATTTAGTGTAAGTGGGTCCCCTGTGCTGGGTTCCTCCTGGGCTGCAGGTCCCGCTGGGGTCCAGGCCCCTCTGCGGGGCCTCCCCACCTCCACCGCAGAGGGATGGAGAGCTGGGAGGAGTCAAGACCCTTGCTAGAGTCACCTGCTGCCGAGGACGGCTGCTCCCGCCGAGATGGCCAGGACGGACCCTTGCACTAAAAGCTGCTGCTTCTGAGGTCCAAGCCCCGTGTCTCTCCGTGAGGCCCGGGCGCAGGCTGAGAGCCCCGGGTTCCTCTGCGCAGGTCCTCCCCGGACCTGTGAGGTTCTCAAGACGCTCTTACAGATGGGGAAACAGGCCGGGGGCGCGCCCCAGGTCACAGCTGGGGGCAGGGGCAGGACTTATTTGAACAGCACACAGGACAATGAAGGGGGTCCGAAGAGGCCTTAAGGAAACTCCCAGCCCAGAGGTGCCCTGCCGGCCCCGCACGTGGCCAGCCCCACGGCCCAGGGCCAGGCCAGAGGGAGGCTTCCAACCTGCTAACTTTCAGGCAGCAGGAGTCCGGGAGGGCTGCCTGCAGGAGGGCGACAGTGCCAAGAGGACGAGGACGGGGAACACAGGGGTGGGTGGGCCGAGAGGCTCCACTAGCCCCAGGCGCGCAGGTAGCGCTCCCCTTCCCGTCTTCCTCCCTGCCTCTGGGGAAGAAATAACCCAGGACCCCCTCTTCCCTCCCCAGTGCCCCCCCTCCCCTCCCCCTCCCCTCCCCCTCCCCCTCCCCCACACACCTCCCGCCAGGAAATCACATGCCCCAGCCAGAGCCAATCAGAGCGGCCCATCCTGGGGCTGCAGGGATTAGGCCAGGAGTGACCATGTGCCCTAAACTCGTCCAATCAGAGAGACTCCCAGGCCTTGAGTTGCTTAGAGGGAGAGGAGGGATTTGTCTCTCTGTCTCTCCTCTCCATCTCTTTCTCTGTCTCTGTCCTGCAGGGCAGGAGGGAGGAAAGTCTGTGGGCTGTGGTCTCAGAATCCTGGTGACCAGGCTGTGCTCCTGGATCAAGCCTCACCTGTAGCTTTATCAGCTTCTTGGTTCCAATGGTTGGTGCCCTTGGAACCCAGTTCCTGCTTCTCACACCCCTAAATGTCTTACCGGCCGAGGGAGCCCTGCTCATCTCAGGGAGCTGGAGGCATTTACTGGGCCCCAGGAGAACCCTGAGTCCTCAAAGGGATGAGAACTGAGCCAGGAGTGGGGAAAGGAGGGGGAACCGCAGGCCTGTGGCACAGACCCCACCTCACAGATGGCCACAGTCCAGGGAGGCTGTGATCAGGGAGCCAGGAGGTGCCGGGGGACTGGGACCCCACCGGAAACAGACCAGGTTGGCCACGGTGGCCCACTGGCCAGAACTGGATCTTCCCATGGAAATTTCATGGCTTTTATGTGTTGGGATCTTGTTCAGACTTGAATGAAAACTGTAGCCAAAGGAGACCCAAGCGGGGCCAGCCAGGGTGGGGGCCCCAAGACCACAGGAGGGGCGGCTGGCTCGGTCCCCTCCTGGGGTGGGCTCCCCTGTGGGGCTGGGCATTCAGGCTCCTGGGTGGGGGTACTTTCTCGGGGAAATCGGCCTCATTCAGATTCCGAAAGAGAAAAAGGCAGACAGGAGAGACACAGGGAAGAACAGGGACAGAGAGGGACCCACAGGAGGCTGCCCAGTGAGGCCACTTCGGGCTGCCCCACCAGCCACTGACCTCCTGCGGCCGGAGGCTGAGAACGGGTGGGCTCCAGGCAGAGGCTCAGTGCCGGCCTCTGTTTCCACATTATAAACGCCAGGATTCTTTGGGAACAGTCACTACACCCGGGGGCTAGCCCAGGGACCCTGACACTAGTGGGCGGGTGGGCCGAGGGAGACCCACTGCATCTCTGTCCCTTAGGATGAGAAGTGGGGGCAGTGGAAGGCCAAGATCCTGGGCCCCCTGCCCTGACACCCTGTGACCGATGGAAAGGTGTCCACTGAGCCCGTTCTTACCCAGAGTCCAGGGAGTGGAGGGCCAGGGTCCCTGAAGGCAGGGAACAGAGGGTGTCTTCCTGGGGCCTTGACCCTGGATGCCCCCCACCGTGGTCTCCAGGGGCTCCGTGGTGGCAAGCTCAGGCCTTGGGGCCAGCACTGCTGGATCAGACACCTGGGAGGCAGCCAGGTAACCCCAGCCTCCACTCGGCCGCAGGTGCGCAAGGACCTCCATGAGGCGGCCTCTGTCGCCCATCTCCATCCTCAGGGCGGGGCAGACCCGAGGAGGGTCCTGCGGGAGCAGGGGTGAGGAAGACCACCAAGTTGTGTCAATCCGAGAGGCCTCGAGGCTGGACGGGGACCCCAGCCCCCAGCCTTCCTCCTGTCCACCCCTTTACGAGGCCAGATTTTCTTGTTCTCAGAAAGTCTCAGGGGTGGGGGTGGGGGTGGGGGAGAGAGGAAGGCATACAGACGACGGAGCTGAGACGGGGCCACGGTCCACGACCTGCCCACTCGTCCCCCGCCCCAGGGCCCTCGACCGCCAGCTCCAGTCCACGTGGGGCGGTGCCATGGGCCGCTCTGCCCTCTGGAGCTTCTCCGCTGCTTCTCAAGGCCCAACGTGCTTGGAACAGCCAAACTCCCAGGTGGAGCGAGTTGTGCCCGACCTGGGGCCTTTGTGACATCCTGGCGATGGGGGACAGCCCCACCCGTGACTCCCCAGGGGTCGGGTCCCACCGATCTTGTCTGGGGCCCTGGGTCAGACCAACCCCGCAACGCACCGCGGACACTGCCCTGTCCCAGGTGGAAGGCGGCACCACCTACGTGAGGGACAGGTTGAAGCCCTTGATGCTGAGGGAGGACGTCAGCACGCGCAGGGGACAGGCCTGACCGGCCAGGAGAGGACCCAGAGACTGCCGAGTCTGTAGCCTCTGTGTCTGTGCGCAGGTCCGCACGCGCACGCGCACGTGCCCCATCAGGAGGGCGCGCGGCCAACCAGCCCGCGGGGGACAGACAAGACAAGGGCCTCCCTGGCCAGGTGGGGGTTCCACCACCCAGCCAGCCTCGGGGTCGCAGGACTCGGCTCCAAGCCACCCATAAAGGCTTCTTAATCAGCCTGTCTTGGCCAACTGTCATCTCCATTAATGCGTAAAAATCATTAGGCACCGGTCCCGAGACCCCGATCGTAAAGCAGCAGGTCCCGGGGGCCCGCGCCCGCCGGGCGAATGGCATCCTCCGGAAGGCTGTCGGGCTCCCCCCGGCCCCCACCCTGCCCGGCCCGCAGTAGGAGCCTCTTCCCAATCGATTTTATGAAAGCAGCTCGGGGTTCGCCAACGTTTCCGCTAGCGCTTTATGCCCCTGTTTAAAAATTCTTAATTAAGCAGGTTTTTCTGTTTACACTTGAACTAATTACACTTTTAAAACCAACAATAAAACATTAGGCCCAGGCTATTAGAGGCTCCGGTGAAGGCCGGCGGCACGGCCTTGGGAGCAATTCAGGAACTGGGTCCTTCGGCGGCAGATAGGGGCGCCGGGTGGCAGGCGGGTGCCCGGCTTCGCTCAAGAGGGTCTCTGCGTCCTACCCGCCTTCCTGGAGGGTGGAGTGGGGGACAGCAGACGGCCACCCGGGTCTGGCTTCCGCCCGCCCCAGCGGCTGCCGCCGCTATCGATCAGGCTGCCCTCCCCATGGCCCGTCCTTCCGGGCATCTTCGAACACCAGGGACTGTGCCAGGCAGGGCACGGGGAGCCCGAGGGAGGCCCGCAGGGGCCCAGACAGGGGGCTGTGCCGCTGGGCGGCGGGGGGGCGGGGGGCGAGGGCAGCCATCCGGACAAGTTCAGGCGGCTGGTGCTGGGAGCGTTGACCGGAGGTAGTTGGGGCAGCTGGAGCATTTGGTGCAGGCACGAGGGTCCCCGTGTATGTGGGATGGAGCCCCCAGGCCTCTGGTGGTTATCCAAAGGGCCACCTGACCTGGACCCGAGCCCGTGGGCAGCCTGGCACGGACACCTCGGCCCTGTCACTTGGACGTGACTGCATGTCCTCGGAAAGCACCGTGGACAGCGGCTTGTGGGGCTTCTGGCCTGAACTTCAAGCCAGGCCGACCCTGTCTCAGCCGCAGCGCAGGCGACAGCTGGATGGCCACCCAAGCACACAGCCATGCCGCTGTCCGCCTTCCACGCGGTGCGGCTCTGGACGTGTGGGTCCGGACGTGTGGGTCCGGGGCTGTACCCGCCCGTGGCCAGGAGAGCTGTAGCTACATGGAGCTGCCCTGGCGCTCACTGGAGGTCTTGGCCCAGACCCTCCAGGCCCCACAGAAGATTCCAGGCCCACAGTGACACCCCAGGCCTCTCCTGGGAGCCCCCTCTCTGTCCTAGGCCTGAGATTCGGCCAGCTTACTTGGCCTCAGAGTCCTACTGTGTCCCCATGTGACCATCCGGCCATGTACCCATCTCCCAGGAGACATCTCCCCCGGCCCCCATATTCAGTCTCCAACTTCCTCCGTCTTGCCTTCGGTCCCACTGGAACAGGCTCCCACCGCAGGGCCCCAACGCCCCACCTCCTCTTGGGTCTCCTACCTCTGCCCTCAATCCTCTAGGCTGCAAAGGGCCAGAGAGTAAATGTGTTTGGATCTGTGGCCACACAGCCTCTGTTAGGACTGCTCAGCTCTGCCCCTGTTGTGAAAGCACCACAGACAATAAGCGAATGAGTGGGCACGGCTGCATGTCAATAAAAATTTATTTATAAAAATAAGCCAAGGGGGACGCCTGGGTGGCTCAGTTGGTTAAGCGGTTGCCTTCGGCTCAGGTCATGATCCCAGCGTCCTGGGATCGAGTCCCACATCGGGCTCCTTGCTTGGCAGGGAGCCTGCTTCTCCCTCTGCCTCTGCCTGCCTCTCTGTCTGCCTGTGCTCGCTCTCTCTCCCTCTCTCTCTGATAAATAAATAAATAAGTCTTTTAAAAAAATAAATAAATAAGCCAAGGGCCAGATTTGGCTTATTTGGGCCATAGTTTGCTGACTCTTGATCTAGACCACTCCAAGACTGATATCAGGAGGTTCTTTCTCATTTGAAGACTTGTTACGTACTTCCTCTGCTCTTTTTTTTTTTTTTTTTTTTAAAGATTTATTTATTTATTTGACAGAGACAGATCACAAGTAGGCAGAGAGGCAGGCAGAGAGAGAGAGGAGGAAGCAGGCTCCCTGCTGAGCAGAGAGCCCGATGCGGGACTCGATCCCAGGACCCTGAGATCATGACCTGAGCCGAAGGCAGCGGCCCAACCCACTGAGCCACCCAGGCGCCCCGTACTTCCTCTGCTCTTAAACTTTTCTGTGCTTCTTCGTTGCTTGGAGAAAAAGGTCGCACTCTCCCAGCTTGGCATGGGAGGTTCCTCAAGGATTTGGCCTAGCCTGACTTCAACACTTCCCCTTTTACAGCTGTGTTTTTTTCTCTCTCTCACTGATGCTGTTCCTCTGCCCTACACCTTCACCAGGCAAACTCCTACTCATCCCTCAAGGCCCCAGCCCCCAAACCCCATTCTCTAGGAATCCATATCTAGGTCCCAAGCATAATCTTTAGGCATATCTTCTCCTCTGCCCTTCCATCCCACAACCCACTCCTTACTGTCTGGGCCGGGAAGTATGTGTCCAGCCCTGTCTTCTCCCAATCCTGGTGATCCTTCCCCGTCATGTCTTGGCCATGAAGGCGGGTATCTTGCACAAGCCGGCCAATCATATAGTCTCTCCTCCTCCTGGCGGTGGTGATTGGTCCAGAAATGGACACGTGACCCACCCTGGCCAATCAAAACCTTCCCTGGGCTCTTCCGGTCAGCACCAACAGGGAGGACTCTTTCCCTCCGTTGCTGAGAAGCCAGGAGGCCGGGCAGGGAGGCTGGCCGGAGAGAATGAAGCAGGTCCCTCTTTTACTCAAACCCCTTGTCGTCAAGGCACCATCCGCACTGGCACATGAGAGACATTTAACAAAGGTCACCAATGAAGGGCGTCCACAAGCAACCCGCGCCTGCCCGCGGCCGTGTGACTTTGCTCTCAGGTCATGTCGTCTTTTCGCACAGCTCACGTCTGAAATAGTCATTATTTCTGCTCTGGGGCGGGTGTGTTCACGGTTGTCTTCAGGACCCCGTGCACTGGGCCGGCCAGGCAATCTGCAGGGCTCGTTGCAAGATGAACACGCAGGAGAAGAGGTGAGGTTCGAGGTGCTGAGCTTGGAAGCTTCCGCTGATTGTAAGTGCAAAGAAACCCGAGGGCACGCACGCCGCTCGCCCACACAGCCCCCGAGAGCTCACGGCTGCGTCTTGTAGATTATCCATGCCCCTGTGTCGTTCTTACCAGAACAATTGAAATGCGGCGGGAAGCCAACCACCCTGTTTTCACGTCGCGGTGGACGGGCGAACGTGCCGCTAACGCCGTGGAAGCCGGCAGGTGCAAACAGGGAAGCCAGGAGCTGGGGCAAGCCACATGGGCCTGTGTCTTCCCCGTGTCCTGCTCCCTTGTCCCATCAGACTCCACCTACGGACATGAGCTCAAAGATCAAATTGGCAGGAATTTCTAATCGGTGACAGCAGAGCATTAAACCAAGCATGGAGGGGCGCCTGGGTGGCTCAGTGGGGTAAGCCGCTGCCTTCGGCTCAGGTCATGATCTCAGGGTCCTGGGATCGAGCCCCACGTCGGGCTCTCTGCTCAGCAGGGAGCCTGCTTCCTCCTCTCTCTGCCTGCCTCTCTGCTTGCTTGTGATCTCTGTCTGTCAAGTAAGTAAATAAAATCTTAAAAAAAAAAAAAAAAACAAGCATGGAGCCCTGGGCAGCTGCACCGGTCACGTGCCCACAAAGCCACCCCATTAGAGAGGTCTGGTATACAGCAGGCGCTTGATAAATGCTCATTCCAGAAGGGAGTGATCAGAAGAAGTTGGAGATCATCAAATCCTGCCGGGGCTCAAACCGCTCCCGCAGCCCCTCAGCCTGTGAATGGTATCCGAGCTCCAAGGCAGGACTGGGGATGAGGAGGGTTAGTGGCAGGGGGTGTCCTCTGTGACGGGCTGAGCAACGGCCCCAAAGATACTCACTCCTCATCCCAGCACACGGGACATGTTGCCTCATGCGACCGAGAGCTTGCCAGGCCCCCAAGGTGGAGGTGACCCTGGGTTCCCGAGGGCCCGGCGTCCTCACCTCAGCAAGTCCTCCTGAGAGGGAGGCAGAGAGAGGGCGGGGGTACCAGCCCTGCATGTGCCGGGCTTTAGGACTTCTGAGCCCAGAACAGTCAAGGAATGAGTGTGGGTGATTTAAACCCTACGTTGCTGGTGGCCTGTCGCGGCAACCCCAGAAGACCCCTGCACCCCAAAACCTGCACCCCACTTGGAGGAGTGGACCCTCTTTTACCCTGAACCACTGGTCCCCTGCGGATTGGTCCCTTGAATAAAGCCTCGTGCTGCTGCATGCAGAGACCTGAAAGCCTGGTCCGAGCGGCCCCCGGTCAGCTGGGGACATGAGGTCAGCACGCCCACCGACACCCGCCCCCTGGCTTCCACCCCCGCGTTCTTGGTCCATATTCTAACCCAGACGGTGAAGGTGAAATCCAGGAGCCCTCTTGGGGCCGCTGCCTGGAAAACTCCAGGTTCCAACAAATCAAAATGTAGAGGCCACTCCCGGGCGTCCACCCCGAAGGTCGGGAAACAGGGCGTCCGACAGAAGCGCGAGGGCGCCTGTGCGCAGCCCCGCGGCCACCAGCCGGGCGTCCGGACAGACCCGGGCGCTCCAGGGTCAGGGGGGGCGCGGATGCACCGAGCACCGCGGAGTCCGTCACCTCCCTGGTTAGCTTTGTGCTGCGTCCGTTTCACCTTGCTTTTGTAAATTGTTTAAGATTTCATTTTTTTATTTAGAATGAGCGCGAGCTGGAGGAGGGGCAGAGGGAGAGGAAGAGAAAATTCTGCCGCAGACTCGGGGCTGGGTCACCAGGCACCAGCATCTCCTCGCTTTTCAAAACATCCAGGGTGGGGGCGCCTGGGGGGCTCCGTGAGTGAAGCCTCTGCCTTCAGCTCAGGTCATGATCTCAGGGTCCTGGGATCGAGCCCCACATCGGGCTCTCTGCTCAGCAGGGAGCCTGCTTCCTTCTCTCTCTCTCCGCCTGCCTCTCTGCCTGCTTGTGATCTCTGTCTGTCAAATAAATAAATAAAATCTTTAAAATAAATAAATGAAAAAGTAAAAAATCCAGGGTTGCCGACTGAGGCCACAGGCCCTGCCGTCTGTCCCAGGAGCCGCCGTGGGGTCCGAGACCGCTCCAGCCCACGTCCTGCCCACGCGTGCTGTCCTGGCTTTGGGCTGTCCACTTCCTACGGACGTTCCGTGGGTGTGGAATCTGGTATTTATGCAGAAATCGGGGAGCGGGAAGTGTTAAGCTAGGACAGCCTGACATGCGGGGGGTCCCAGATGCGCCCATCCCGAGGGGCCGAGCATTGGAGAGGCGGGTCACCCCGCGGGAGACCCCAGGAGCGGAGCACAGGCCGAGGCGGGGTGACACTCCTTCTTTTCCCCCAGTGCTGCCCACCGGGCGCCCAGAGCCCCACCGTCCTGCCGTGGCCAGCCGGGTGACAAGGCCGCGATGACAGGCGGGTCAGCAGTCCCTGCACAAGGATGAGCATCTCGCCCCTCGGGGCCCTGCTGAGACGACAGCCCCCGCCCCTGCACACAGACCAGCCTGGAGCCTGGGGCGCCCTTCCTAGCCCAGACATCAAGGCGGCCCCACAGCTCCAGGGCTGTCCACCAGACACCCGGGGGGCCCCCTGGGCTGAGCCCATTTCCTGGGGAGGGGACCCAGAGATGTCCCACCTGGGAGGGGCGGCTTGTGTCCAGCGCCTCCCTCGGGCCTGGGGGAGGAGAGCGGTCCCTTCCCAGGGCCTGGGTCGTGGGTGAGGCGGCATCAGAGTGGCCCCCGATGCTGCAGGTGCTGACGGCTGAGAACGCCGGCTTCACCTGCTCGGCAGCCCAAAGCGGTGAGCGCACCAGCGAGGGACGAGGTGAGCTCAGGACGACGGGGGACACTGCGCTGGGGCACGCGTGGGTTCTGGGTGTGGACGGCAGGTTGGGGCCCTTTGGGGACAGGCAGGAGGGGGGGTGACATTGCCATGGAGGGATTGTACTGCCTACGGGAGTGCTGTGGGGGACGCTGTCAAGGGCTGGCGTCAGGCCGGTCCCACCCTCGAGCCCACGGCTGCCCTGCCCGCGTTTCTGCCCAGACGTCTTGCAGAGTCGGTGGCTGGGGGTGGGGGATATTTCTGAGAAAGCAAAGGAGTCCCTCAGGATCTCGGGGTTTCTGAGAACCATTTCCACCTCTTCTCAGAACTGCCTTCTCTGGGTCCGTCCCAGGCCCCAGCCTGACACACATCAAACCTCCACCCGAGGGCTCTGGGGAGGGGGTGAGTTCCCTGTCCCTCGGGGCATGCAAGCAGCATGGAGAAGGGGGGCCAGGCTTGGAGAGAAGCGGCACTCAGAATGGGCAAGAGCATATTCCCGGCTCAGAGAGAGGCAGGCCAGGCTGCTGTGGTCATTTCGGGGTTGGGGAAACTGGGGCTCAGGGGCGTGAGAACTTCTGCGGGCTCGTGGAGGTACCAGTCCCCTCCAGGGAAGGGGCAGCCCTGGCCACCGATTCGTTGTTTGTTTGGTTGGTTTTTTTAATATTTTATTTATTTAGGGGCGCCTGGGTGGCTGGGTGGGTTAAGTCTCTGCCTTCTGCTCAGGTCATGATCTCAGGGTCCTGGGATCGAGTCCCGCATCGGGCTCTCTGCTCAGCGGGGGGCCTGCTTCCTCCTCTCTCTCTGTTGGCCTCTCTGCCTGCTTGTGATCTCTGTCAAATAAATAAATAAAATCTAGGGGGGGAAAAGATTTTATTTTTATTTATTTTATTTATTATTTATTATTTATTTATTTATTTGACAGAGATCACAAGCAGGCAGAGAGGCAGGCGGAGGAGGAAGCACGCTCCCTGCTGAGCAGAGAGCCCGATGCGGGGCTCGATCCCAGGACCCTGAGATCATGACCCGGGCAGAAGGCAGAGGCTGTAACCCGCTGAGCCATGCAGGTGCCCTGGCCACTGATTCTTAAACAAAGATGTCCTTTTTCTGAAACTGCCACCCCCTTTCTGCGCGGCCCAGAGGTGAAAGGCAGCTGGCCCAGTAACACGGGCGCCTGGGACGCCGCCACAGCCATCCCACACAGGCATGATTCCTCTGACCTTGTTTGCCCGGCACACTTAGCCAGACCCAGGTGGGGACACTGAGGCCCCGAGAGGGAGACTCCCATGCGCTCCCGGCAGTGCCCGCACGCCGTCCTCCGCTGCCCTGCCCTGACCCCTTGGGCTGGAGGGCACCACCGCCCTAACCGGGGAGCCCCCAGCAGCAGCTTCTCCTTGGGGATGGGGGATGTCTCCATGAAGACCCACTGCACAGAGCAGTAAACTGAGGCCAGCCGGGGTGGGGAGCCAGTCCCGCCGGGGCTGCACAGTTGCTGCTGGGCAGGAACAGCTCACTCTGAGGCCTGGCTGAGCTCCCCACAGACATCAGACGTGATCGAGGATCCCAGCTTCCAGGCTCGGCCTCACTCCAAACAGCCACTGCCATGGGGGCTCAGGCGGCTGTGAGGGGCAGGGCTTGGGGGGACAGGGCACCACCCCTGCCTCCCCCGGGCCTAGAAGGGACATGTCCCCGGTTCTCCCAACCCCCCTTCAAAAGTGGGTCCAGCCATTCTTTCCACCTCTGCACCCCCCAGCCCACGGTACCCCTTGTTTTCGGCCTGGACCTCCTTCCTTCCCTCCTGACCCTGACGGCCTCCAAGGGTCAGCAGAAGAGATTTTTCCAAAGGAAAGTCAGACCATTGCCCTCCACCCTGCTAGGGCCCCCCACGGCTCCCTCCCTTCCCGGTGAAACCCAGTCCCCACCCCAGCTACCTGCTTTTCCGAGCTGTCCGGTCCCTCAGTCCCTCTTTGCCATGCCTGCCTCAGGGCCTTTGCACATAGTCCCATCTCCTAGTCAGCTCCTTCTCCTTGAAAGCCCCATCCGTGGGGAGCTCCCCACCCCCCAAGCAGATCCTTCCAACGCCTCTTTGGGGTCCTCCCCCAGCCCTGTTTCCCTCCATCAGGCCCTGCTATGGCCCCACAAACCTGGAGGCACTCTGAGTCCAGTTCCAACGGCCACCAACCTCCACAACGTTGAGGTAGAGGTCAGTCAGGTCCCAGTTTTGTGCAAACACTCCCTGGGTAGGGGACTACCTAAGCCCTGGTCCTCAAAGAGGGGAGACCCTGCCTGAGGCCCACTTTGGCCCACGCCACACCCCACCTACACCACACCGCCTGTTCTGTGTGCTGACACCCCTGCCCGGAGGCTTCCCCAAGACCACTCCGCGCACTCCCTTCCTCCCAGCTCCGGGACGGTTCCAAGCTTCAGGCCTTTCTGGAGCCCCTTCATACCTCCCCCACCCTCCACCCGTTCCTGGTGGCGTTCATTTGCCCTTGGCCCTCCCCTCCCCTTCAGCCTTTCTCCTCCAAGTCTCAGCCAACTTCCACCTCCAAGAAGCCCTCCTTGAACCCTCCAGTTTTCTACTTAGATATTCATTTATTTGTCTCTACCGTAGAAAGAGGTCACTCCCATGTGGTCACAACCTTATTCCCAGCACCCAGGTCAGGGGTCAGGGTCCAGGACATATTTTTGGTACCTCTGTGTCGACACACCAGAAAGCCAGGTCTCAGTCCCACTGAGTGCTCTGGAGACCTCCGCCTGGCTCCCTCGGGAGGGCAAGTCCGTTAGACGAGGCTTGTCCGAGGGGTGGCCCGTGAGCTGCCTGCACCATCCGGCGGGGACCCCACTGGGACTCCTAGCAGCCGGCAGGGCCCACGACGCACTCAGAGCTCATCAGGTCTTCCTCTCCGGGCCGGTGGGCCCGCTCGCACCATTTCACGGATGTGGAGACCGAGCCTTGGAGAGGGGCTGCGGGGCCCCCGGGCCTCTCCGGCCCCTACGCCTGGGTGGAGGAGATCAAGTCGTGAGCCATTACCAGCAGGAGGGACCTGACGGCTGAGCAGAAGGGCTCCTTGCCGTCCGGCTGCCCATCGATCGGGCGCTCCCGCCTCCGTGGCCAGCCACGCTTAATTTATGTGGGACTGGAGAACACTAATTAAGTCTGTTTAAGGGGAAGTTAACTTGAACACCCTGGCTGCCCGCCTCCCACACCACGGGAGTGGGCCCTCTTGGGCGCCCCCGGGGAGACCCCGCGCCGGCCGAGGCAGAGCCGGCCGTGGCCCACACAAATCCTCGGGCCCCCGACGCCAGAGCCCAGGGCTGGCCATGCTGAGGTCCCCTCTGTCGGCGAGGGCAAAGGCGGGCGTGTGGGGGTGCTCGGTCCGCACTTGCTCCCACTCGCACCCAGAGTGGAGTCGTAAATCTGGAGGCCACGTCAGGGACAGGTCCCTCTTCTGCTTGAGACGGTCTGTGACTCCCAGGGCCCTCCCGAACGAGCACGGAGCCTTAACAAGCCCTGGAACCCACCCTCGGCCCGAGGCGCCCCCGCTCTTCCCAGCGCGCTGCCTGGGCCGCCCTCCACACCCCGGAGCCCGCGCACCTGCTGGCCCTCGACCCAGAATTCCCTTCTCTTCCCTTAGCAAATACCCCCTTCCGCTTCTTGGCAGCATCTCCTCCCGCCGCCCTCCCCGCCGGGCCGGGCCTCAGCCCTTCTCTGACTCCCCCCACCTCCTCCCCCCCGCCTGGGCATGTCTGCACCCCCTGTGTCCAGCCCGCCTGGCGCCGTGGCCGGGGCTCCGCGTGGGCCCGGGTCAGAGCGGCGCACGGGGCTGTGCACATGAACGAGAGGCCGCTGGCAGACGTCTCACGACCAGCCCACGGGGAGGCGTTATTCCTGCTGCCAGGCAAGCCGGCTAACCTCTGAGCCTCAGTTTCCCCATCTGTGAAACCCTGCCACAGGGGAGGCTGCAGCCGGCTGGGCCGAGAGAGCCGCTGGCCAGCTCACCTGGGGACCCTTCGCATGTGCCCGTGGCTGAAGCTCCAGGGAGGCGAGACACCCCCCTAGCCGGTTCTGGGGCGGGGCCTGAGCTCAGCCTGAACAGTGCTAGCAGGGGGGCAGCCGGGAGGGGGCCTGCGGGGCCTTGAGGGCCAGACCCCGGGATCTGACTCTGTGGGCAGTGGGAGCCTTGGCAGGTTGGGAAGCAGAAGAGGCCCTGGTAGGCGGACGTGTTAGAGGCAGCCTGCGTGGGAAGACACACGGACCGTGAACCCCAGCTCAAGGCTGGTGTCCGAATCCCGGCCCGGACGTTCCCGTGCCACATAATCCCCCGCATCACGCACCCGCTGGGGTCCCCGGGGTCCCCTTCTGTACCAAGGACGATGACTGTCGCTGACCGCGTCGGGGACCGGGTGACTGCATGAGTCAGGGACAGGAAGACAGAGAGGAAGGTGTCAGCCGTTGTCATGACGATGGCCACACGCCCCCCTCATCCCCGCAGGCCCGGTCCCGCTGGCCAACCACATGGCCCGGCTCCGGGGAGAGGGGGCGGCGGAGGAAACCCACCGGGACCGGTGCCAGGGGCCCGGAGATCCCTCAGGACAGAAGTGCCCTCCCCCTCCCCCACCAGAGCCTGCGTTTGTCTCTGGGGGAGAATAAAGAGACAAACTCCCAAATGCCCAGAATCCCGGGATCCCGGGCTTCTAAGATGCCCACATCCCCGTCTGGGGGCATCCCCACACCCGAGCCCGGGCCCCGAGGGTGTGCCGCATTCCACCTTGCTCCCCGGCCTCGTCTCCGTGTCGATCCCTCAAGGCGGATTTCAGGAAGGACCGGCCCGGCGGCCTCCCGAGCAAGGCCATGCCGCGTCCGGACACACGCGTCCCTCCGACGCAGGCGTCTCCGTGCGGCTCCTGAGAGCCGAGCCCAAGACCCGGGTCCGCTCGGTGTAGTGGGTTATCCTCGAGGCGAGCGGTCGCTACCAAGGGCACGGGACTGGCCGTCACCCATCCGGTCTGGAGCGACACCGGCCCTCACGTCCGGCAGGTCCAGAAGCGGACTAGAAGAGGTGGGGGGGTGCGGCGGCCAGGAACACTGAGCCGCAGCCCAGACTCGGCCCCCACAGCGTGTGCTGCAGGGGAGGGTCATGCTGACCAGCACCCACACCCTGGGACGGCAGAGCCCCTCCGTCAGCAAGGGGACGCTGCAGGGAAAGCAGATGGCAGAGGTCAGCAAATAAATGCCGGGCAAAGCGGAGAGAGGGCCCTGGGGGGGCCCCTGGGACAGTGCAGGGAGGTCGGCGGAGGCGGGGTTTGCATTTCCCCGCAGGCCACTGCAGAGACGGAAGCACTCCTGAGCAGAGGAGGGATGGGGATGCGACAACTTTGGTTCTCAGTTGTCCCCGTGGACATACCCACCCAGTGGGCAGGGAGACGGAAGGGCCAGGCCGTGTAACGGGAAAGCCAAGCTTTGAGCATTTCCGGCGGGGGCCAGCTTGCTGGTATTGGCCTCCCCAAAGGGCAGCAGGAAGGGGGTCAGGCAGGCGTTGGACCCATCCACACAGAGTGCCCTGGCCCGTCTCCCCGTCTGTCATCCCCAGCCCGGTGGGATGTCGGCATAGCCCTGACCTCCCAGGCCATGTCAGCCTTGGCTGGCTCCTGGCGCCCTGGAGACCCCCAGAGCCCGGTCTGAGCCCCCGCCGTGCAGCCCTGGCCCGCCACCCACTGGCCTCCCCTCTCGGGCAACATCTTCATTACGGAGCCGAGTTGTTTAAATAAATGAATTAATATTGACGAAACATCAGTGACCTAATAAATGATTAGTTAAGGCGCACATACATCACGCCGCGGGGACGCCGGGAGCCCTTAATTACTGCTTCGGAGGGGCAAGCAGGGCCGCCGCCACTGCCCGGCACCCCTTCCCAGCCCTGGACCCCCTCCTGGCCACTGGGCTCCCCCCCATACCCCCAGGGCTCAGGGGCCGGCTCTCCAAGTCTCTCCACCTCTGCCCCAGCTCAGACCTGGTCCTGGCCTCCCCCCTGCCCCCAGCATCCCTCCCCCCCCCACCGCCCCAGCACCCAGAGGGCCTGGTCAAAGCATGACTCCCTCCTCCTGCCTCCCTTACGGTGGCTCCCCAGTACACCCCAGAGAAAGACCCAAGCCCTCACCGCAGCCCAGAAGAGCTCACGGGGCCCAAGCCCGGTCAGCGGCAGCTGCCTCCCTCCTCATCCCGCTTCCTGCCTCAGGGTCTTTGCCCTACTGTTCCCTCCACGGAGAACTCCATCCCTGCTCTGGGCCTAGGCAAGCTCTGCTCACCTCAGGCTGCAGCCCCTCTGGGGGGAGGGGTGCCCTGGGGGACCTGGACAGAAACGGAATCTGACCAGGAGGGAACCTGGGGAGATCTCTGGGGTAGGGGTGCTCCCAATGCAAACCCCCCACCTAAGGCATCTCCACCATCCACAGGGCCTTTGGCCCTCCTCGGGCACCCCTGTCCTGCCTGTGCCTCAGTTTCCCCAGGAGGACATGATGGGGAGAATGGCCTAGGAGGACTCGGCAGAAGGGAGATGAGACAGAGGCATTGCAGGGGGCGCAGAGACAGGGAGAGAGAGCGGGGGCCCCACCTGGCCGTGTGCAGGGGCCTCTGAGAGGGCCTGGCAGCAGCCCTCCTCCCTAGCCCTCCTTGGGCCCGCCCCAAGGCCTTGACCAGAGCTGAGCATGGGCAGGACCTTGTTCTCATCTGTTAAGCACCTGCTGTATGCAGGGCCCATCCGTCTGTCCAGTATGGAATCCCCGTGGGGGGCAAGGACATGCTCCCCTCCCCGGGCCGCCCTCTCCTGAGACCCCCCCACCCTGCTACCCCCGCCCCCCGCAGATGGCCAGCCCCTGCTGGGTCAGGTAGGTGGCCCCCGGGGAAGTGCTCAAGGTTGTACTGTGTGGTTGGGGGCCAAACCGGGCTAACCGCCTCCTTCTGCCTGAAAGTACCTCGGGCCCTCCCTGAAGCTCTGGGAGACCCTCGGGCCCCTCTGGGACTCTCCGCCTGTTTCCCGCAGTCAGAGCCTCCAAAACCCACAGTCAAGCTTCCTCCCTCAGAGGCAACCTGACCATCAGACCCACAAGGGTCGGGTGTAGGGTTTTGTCTCCTGGGTTCTGTGAGCAAGTTTGTCCCCTGGTTCTGAGCCTCTGTGCCCCCATCTGAAGACCAGGTCAGTCACATTTCCCGCCTGGGGGGGGCTGTTAGGGGGGTGGAGTGGGCAGCTGGGGCACACAGCTTACAGAGGTGTCCAGGGGGCGGTGCTGGGAAAGAAGGCATCCAAAGCCGAGTCTAAGCGGCTGGGATTTAAACTCCGAGTATTACCATTACTGCTAAGTACTATTGTGTAGTCGATCAACAAACGTTCGCAGTGGGAGCCTTTGGAGCTGGCCTTGGAGGTGCATTGGGGTGAGTGTGGGCGCAGGGCGGGAGTCAGCTTGCTGCCACAGCAGGTGCCTGGGGGTGGGGAGCGTTCTCCTGAGGCTTTGGAAACTGGGACAGAGCAGCCCCCCCAGGCCCCCACCCCAACGGAGGCCCATCAGTTCCTCTCCCGTCCGCCCTCCCGGCTCGCCCCCTCCTCAGGCCACAGTGGCCCCCCCATCTGCCTTCAGCCCTGCCCACCCAGGTCAAGCACCTCCCGGAGGCAGAGGGCAGAGGGCAGGGATGGTGGGACGGCTGACCCCCCAAAACCAGTCCTTCCCCTTCCCTCTCCAAGCGACCCGACCAGGGAGGCTCCCCAGGAACCAGCCGGGGCACGCAGGCTCGGCTCAGCCACTCTGGCTCCGGCCACAGTTTCCCTGACTGTGTAATGGGATCATAAACTCCCCCAGCCCACCCCAAGTGTTGCGCAGGGCTTGGCGCGACCGTGGGGGCCGGTGCGGTCTAACCGCAGGAACAGACTCGCTTCTGTTCTCCTGGAGTGGATCTGGGTTTCCCGCGCCCCGCGCCCGGCTGGCTCACAGGACACGCGCAGAAGCGCGGCTGGACGCGTTTGGCATCCGGCCTGGGGGGTCCCCCCAGGGCGCCCCCCGCCCCCCGCCGGGGCTCTGCCCCTCGGTGTCCGCGCGCCCGGGCCGGCACCGGCCAGCCACGCCCCCGCCCGGGAGCACCGGGCCAGCCTGCGGGGAGCCGCTTCCAAGAAGCCCCGCGCTTCCTCCGCGGGCCCCCGCCAGCCCGCCCGGCCCCCGCCAGCCCGCCCTTCGCTGCCGGATAATCTAATCGCGTTTCCAAGGCTGCGATCGATAACCCCGAGGCGGCGCCAAAACGAGGCTCTTAAAGGGCCAGCAGCCCCGCCCAGCCTCCCCCCAGAGCCCGCCGCAGGGAGTGGGAGCCTCTGGGGAGACAGGCCCGCCCCGTCCTGGCAGCGCCATGTGGAGCCAGCAGCCTGACCTCTGGGAGCTGAGCAGGGGGCCTCCTCCGGAAAGGGGACCCCCAGGAGGCCCACCCCGGCACACCTCCTCCACGTTGGCATCCGCCCCTCCTTGTCCGGATGGGGAAACTGAGAGCAGATGAGGTGTCTTGTGCAGGATGGCTCTCCCCTCTCCACCAGCATCTCCACTCAGCCCCCCAAGGTCCCCCGAGGCCCCCTTGACCCTGCTTCCCTCCCCTTTCAAGCCCAGGCTACCTGTCCCAGGATCTATACAAACGCACTTAGCAATCGATGTCCCTGCAGGGCCCTGCCAATCGACCTGAGGTGGGGCCCCCAGGGGGCCCCCACACAGCCCAGCTGCCCTGCTGAGCTGTCCCCACCGCGGCTGAGAACCAGTGAGAAAGCCACCTCCTCCTGGTGTGTCTGGGGGACCTTCCCCTGCCAGCAGCCTGTCCGCAGACTCTTCGTCCTGAAAGGGAAAACCCTAAAGGCCAGTGACAGCTTCCCACCGGACCAGGAGCTAGAAGGTGGAGCTGCTCAGAACCGGAACGGTCGGTGGACTCTTCCAGAGGCCAAGATGGAGGAAAATTCCAGAAACTGTGAGGATGGGCTGAGCTGGAAGCAGGAGCAGTGGACGGCTCAGTAGCTGCAATGGCGGAGTCTTTCAGGCCAGTGATGGCCTCCGGCTCTGGAGGGACGGTGCGGGCTTGCTGCCTGGCCTGGTGTGCTACGGCCGCAGGGCTGGTTTCCAGCGACAGACCTGTCCAGTGCCTGTCCAGATGGCCTTGTTATCAGCTGAAAATTGGGACGAGGACAGGCTGGGGACCCCGCCTTGAACAAACCAAGGGCTCCGAAGAACTGGCCTGGGCCAGACCTAGAGTTTGGAAGTCAGAGGGGCCACGGCTTGGGGACACAGAGGCCCTGAGAGGGCCATGCCATCAGTGTGCCTAAGGCTCACTTGACCCCTGACCCTCCTGACTCTACCCCTAGGGACCCTCTTGCCCTCTCCAAGTCTCACCACCCCCACTCTGCCTATGTGACCCCCGTCCTAACCCCACAGCTTTCCCCCCCTCGATCCCGACACCCAAGACTGACCCCACTTCCTTGTCACCTTCCGGGTGAAGGGTTGGGGCCACAGGGGTGAGAGATTGATCGGAGGGCTGACCCTGTGGCCACTGTTGCCAAGGAGATGGCCCATGGGGGCTGGAGGGGTGGCCCGGGCCAGGGGGTGACAGAGGGACAGAGAGAGGGAGGAGAGAGAGGAAGGGGAGGAAGAGAGGGAAGGAGTGACAGACGGAGGGAAGGACAGAGAGACAGAGGGAGGGGGCCACTGTAAAGGGTCACAGTCTTCACAAATGAGCCTCCTAAGCAGCCAGCCAGGGACAGCGGCTGGGAACTGGTACTCACCCACCCTTGAAAGTGCCCCTTTCATGAAATGCTGTCTGCAGACATGGCCCGGAAGCCCAGATGCAGTGACGGCCACCCAAGGTCACCCAGCAAGCAGGTCTGTGAGCCGGGGAAGCCAGCACCTGCCTGTCCTCTGTTCACACCTGGGGAACCAGGGCAGGTGTCCTGGAAGAGGGGCCAGTAGCACAGGGCCCTGCAGGATGCATAGGAGTTCGTGGGGTAAGAGCGGGAATGGTAAGGAGTGGGAAAGTTGGTGGTGGGGTGCCAGGGTGTCCCTTCCCTGCTCGGCGGGCTCAGCAGCCGTGGGACCGTCGCGGACCGGCTGTCTTCGGCGGGGCTGCCGGAGCCGGGCCTGGATTTACCACCGCTGTGCCTCGGCACCCCTCATGCGGCGGGTCCCACGCTGGCGGTTTCCGGGGTGCCCCCCACCCCCGGGCGCAGACACCGAGGGCTCTACCCGGGAGGACGGACTGGGCCGACAAAGCAAAGAGAGGCGGTGGGGGAGAGGACTGACCGACAGCTCTACCCGGAAGGGACCCACAGACGTGAAGTGCGTAAAGGGCCAGACGCGGCGGACACGCGTGACCACGCTGGGCCGCCCAGGCAAACCCGCCCCAGACCACGCCTGCGCGCAGCTGGACAAACAGAAACAGGCCGCACACGTGCGGATCCGCAAATGCGCGCGCACGGGCACGGCCGGGTCAGGACGCGCGTGCCCGAGCCCGCCGGGACCCGCGCGCGCTCTCGGGGCCTCCCGCGCTGCACAGGCACGCGCGGGCGCCGATCGCAGCCGCGGGCGGCGGGCGCCCCCTGGTGGGCTCGGGCCGCGGTGCGGGCCCCGCTGAGCCTCCGGCCCGGTCCCGCGCGGACGCCGAAGGCTGGGGGTCCGGGCGAGAACCGCCCCGAGGGCGTTCGGACGGGGTTCGGACGGGCTGCCGGCTCCGGCCCCCATTTCCTTCCTCCCGGTCGGACCTCTCGGCCCCTCCTGCGGGCGCCCGCGAGCCCGGTCCGGGGGAGTCTAGCCCGTCCGCTGTCCCCCCACCCAGGGGTCTCCCAGGGGTCCCCCGGGGCAGGGTGGGCTCCGCGGGCGGGGGCTCCAAGGAGGACCCGCGGCCTCGCCCGGGGGCGCCGCCAGGTGGCAGCACGAGCCCGACGGCGCGCCCCGGCCTGGGCCCCGCCCCGACGGCCCTCCGCGCCCTGCGCTGTCCCGGTCCCCGCCTGTCGGGTCAGTTTCCCCGCTTCGCGATGGGGACGTGGAGGCGACCGGGTGACGCATGCGTGGTGCAGGTGGCACGAGGGCCTCTCGGAGAGGGGACGTCGCGGGAAAGGGAGCGGCGTGCGTCGGCCCGGAGGCTGGTGGTGGGAGCCCGGGGGGAGCTGCAGGGCCTGGGGCGCGCCGGGAGCCCGGGTGGCCGGAACTGGGGCGCAGCTCGCGGCGGGGGCCGACGGCGGCCCTGGGTTTCTGGCCTGAAGCGCGAGTCCTGGGGTTTAAGACACAGTCGGATCCTCAACTTTCCAGGCAGGGAGCTCAGGCGGGAACCACCTGCAGAAAATTTCAGAATCCTGTTCCCCTGCGGATGGCAAGGTTGATGTCCCAGTTTCAAGAGCGAGACCCTGGGACTCCTGAGGGGTGGGGTCCTTGGGACTCAAGGGTGGAGGCGACACTGCGGGCCAGGGATCCTGTCCCCAGAGGCCCACACTCCCAGGCCTGGGGAGGAAGGCCTGTCCTCACCGCCCGCCCAGCTCCAAGAGTCTCTGAGCCTTTAAAATAATGCGGCAAAATTAGCAGCTCTGCCTTCATTAATATGCAAAAATGCAAATCAAGGGGTGATTAAGCGGCAGGCCCCAGGATATTTCTGCTGTGATGGTTCGAGGTTTGCAGGGCTGCTGTGCTGGCAGAGCTGGGGGAGCTGCAGAGCTGGCCCACCTCCCTGCCTCCCCCCTCTCTTCCCTGCAGCAGCTCCCTGCACAGCCCCTCCTGACCACCTTCCCCTGGCCTGGCCCTGGAGGCCCTTAATGGGGAAGCAGTTACACAAGGTCAACCAGGTCAGCTCACTGTGTGGCCTGGGGATGGAGAGCCAGCAACTTGGCTGAGGATGGCCCTGGGCCTCAGGACCTTTGCACTGGCCATGAGCCAACCAAGATCACTTCCAGCCTCCACACCCCCTCCTTGAGACCCTCTCTGGCCACTTAGATCTGACCCTGAGGACAGCTTCAGTTGCCTCTAAAGTGGTTCCTTCATCACTGTTTCTTCCCCAGGCCAGCTATGAGCCCAAGGGACAAGGACCTCCAGCCTGTGGTCCCACCGAGCGCCTGTGTCCAGCGAGCGCATCCAGTCCCAGGTGCCCACAGACACTCTACAGATGGGACACTGAGGCTCACAATGGGGAGCTTTGCTCAGGGTCCCCCAGCCCTTAAGAGGTGCCTCCCATTGGGGGAGGAATAGAGACTGTAATGAGGGCACAGAGGCAGGGACAGTCCTGTCCACTTGCACAGGCAGGTAAAAGTGAAGGGGGCTTCTAATGCCACCAGGTGGGCCCAGCCTTCCACCCTGACAGCCCGAGGAGGCCAAGTGCAGGCAAGGGGAGTTAGAGATAGGGAGATGGAGGCAGGCACAGAGACGGAAGGAGACAGAGAAAGAGAGACAGACACACCGTGACAAAGAGAGTCAGAGAGACAGAGAGACCGCCGGGCGCAGGGCCCCTCCCAGCAGAGGATGGAGCTGGCCCCAGGCCAAAACCGCCAGCTGCTGCCTCCCCTCCCTCCCCCTCCCTCCTGCAGGCAGGTTGGGGGTTGGGCCCCAGAGGAGCCTCAGCTGCTGCTGCCACACACACCAGCCCTCAGGCTGCTGTGGCGGGCCCCACCAGCTGTCCCAGGACCCCCGCAGCCCCCCCCCCCAGGGCCAGTGCAGATGCTTTTGCCTCAGCCAGGCGCCACTCTTTATCTAGCCTCAGGACGTCCCTCTGAGCCTCAGTTTCCCCACCTGTGAAATGGGGACCACCGTCCTCTCCAAACTCAATATCCATCGAGTGCCTGCTGCGTGCAGGGGCCCAGGCTGGGTGCGGGGGATGCAGCAGTGGCCAGGCCGGGCCACCAGGCTGTCCTGATGGAAAGGGGCGGGGTCCCAAGCAAATCAGAAAGCTATGGATATTGGTAGGTGCGAGAGAAAAGCTAATCTCCAGCTTACCAGGCTGGAGACTGAGGGAGGGGGGGTTCCTGGCAGGGGCCCAGCTGTGCGAAGACCCCCAGGGAGGAGCGGGCAGGAGAAGTGCTGGGGGGAGCACGCCAGAGCACAGGCTGCGTGCTTGTCTCCAGGCCTTGCTCCTGTCCCTGGAGTCTCCCCTCTCCCTCCAGGCCTCCCCAGGCCCCAGCACGGCTCACGAAGCCAAACCACAGGCAGGGAAGGAATTGGGAGCTGGTGGGTGAATTTCTTGTTCTGCGTGCCCATTTTGCAGACCTTGTCAAAATGAGACACAGAGAGGTCAGGGGCCGGCCTGGGACCCAGAGTTCTGCCCTGCCCTGGGTCCAGCTGGGGGTGGGAGGAAATGCAGAAACTGTGAGGGGACCAGGCCCCTCCCCAGATGGCAGGCGGAGGGCCAGTCCTACAGGGCTTGGTCGCAGAGCCTTGATTCTCCTCCAGCCTCGTGCAAGTTGGGAAACTGAGACTAGCGACCCTCTCAGGAGAGGATCCTCCACACCCTCCCCCCAGGACCCAGTTCCTCCTGTGCAGGGCTTGGGGCTCTCCCTGCCCTCAGGAAAGGGACTGTCCCTCCATGCTCCCCCAGCACCGGCCCAGACGGAGGCCAGGAGGCTCAGTCTCTCCTCTGGTGCTTGGCACGGACTCTGATCCCCTTTAGCTGGTGAGAATTCGGGCTTTGAGTTGGGGGGGATGATCTCACTGGACCCGGCAGTGCCCCTCAGCCTCTGCTCACTCTTGGATGGCCCTGGGAGGGGACCTCCCTGGAACATGAGGGTTTTCCCCCAGAGGATCCCTGGCAGCTGGAGACCTGTCCCCTCCAGGGAAGGCCCAGGGAGCATGAAGGGCTTGGGGTACCTCCCGGGTGGACACCCATCTCCATTCCATGACTCTGCAGGCTCACAGAACTTCAGCTGTGACGTGGAAAACTAAACTTTCTTTTAACTTAAAAAGTACAAACACACATACACACATGGAGAAAATAAAGTCCAACTTCTCAACTAATTCCACTTCTGAAATATAAATACAAAGTAAGAACTGAAAGTCTTCCCCCTCCCCCAGAGTAACCGCTGAACCCTGGGGACGTTTCCTCCTGCATTTTTTCAAAAAGCCCTTTTTTTCCTTTACAAAATCTCTCCCCCCAAAATGGTGCTGAGGGTTTCAAACTTGTATTTTTTCCAGCGATTCACCCACAACATCTTTCTTGCTCAGAATATGCATGCAGACCCCCTTCGCTGTAAGGGGGGACAGCATTCCTCCTAGGACGGTGCTGTCATTTTCTTGTGTGACCCCTTTTGCTGGGCATGGGTTGTTTCAACGTTCCTGTAGTAGCTGCGGTGGTTATTGGATTTCTCAGTGTTAGGACTGGAATTGGAGGGGAAGTTCAAAGGGATATAGTAGATTTTCTTTATTGGAATACATACCCTCCAGTGGACCCCCACACCCCGTTCCATCACCACAGAATATGGCCGGTCTTTTTTTTTTTTTTTTTAAGATTTTATTTATTTATTTGACAGACAGAGATCACAAGTAGGCAGAGAGGCAGAGAGAGGAGGAAGCAGGCTCCCTGCCAAGCAGAGTCCCATGTGGGGCTCAATCCCAGGACCCTGGGATCATGACCTGAGCCGAAGGCAGAGGCTTTAACCCACTGACCACCCAGGTGCCCCGATATGGCCAGTCTTTTACCATTTTGCCAACTGTGAGGTCAGTGAGTGTTTTCTTCCTGGCATATTTGCATTTCTTTCATCAGGAGTGACTTCAAGTTTCTTTTTTTTTTTTTTTTTTATCAAGTTTCTTTTTCTCGGTCCCTTTAACTGCCATTCTTATTTCTTCTTGTATGAACTAATGTTCATTTCTTTGCCTGGTTTTCTGTATGGTTATTTTTGTCATTGATTTGTAGGAACTCTGCATATGGAGGCTATACATCCTTCTGTTACTATATTGTCAATACTTTCTGTTGTCTAACCTCGTGTGTGTGTCTGTTTAATGCAGAAGCGTTGTGTTCTTATATAGTCCAATATGAAGATTTTTCTTTTTCTTTTTTCTGTCTTGGCCTTTGTGCCTTTTCCACCCCTGAAGAGGACAGAGGGATGGAAAGGGTATACAACGCTTGCCTTTTTGGAGATACCTCCAATTCTAGGGAGCTCAGATGAGACCAAGCACTTCCCACCCACGATCCTGCCTCACACACTCCCTGCCAGCCATTTGAAAACTCCTGTCTGCACAAGGGCAAGTAGGGGCCAGGTCTGGGCCCAGGTGCCTGGGAACCCAGAAAGAGCTGGACATCACCCCAGAGAGGAAGAACCAGGGGCTGCCTCCCTCCCTGGGCCTCTTGGATGACCTGTGTTTATGACCTTTTCATTTTCTCTGTAAATCTGCAGTCGGGCATTTTGGGGGGACTAAGTGTTCTCTTCAGCAAAATGGGGCCAGTCACGGCCCCCCAGTCTTTGAGCTGGTGGGAAGATCGCAGGGGATGCTGGGCATAACCAACTATGTCACAGGCACAAAGCCAGCGCCCTGGTGACCCCACTGACCTGCCCCTCCCATAGAGCAGGAGTAAACAGGGCGCCTGAGTGGCTCAGTGGGTTAAGCATCTGCCTTCAGCTCAGGTCATGATCTCAGGGTCCTGGAATCGAGCCCGGCATTGGGCTCTCTGATCAGCGAGGACCCTGCTTTCCTCTCTCTCTCTGCCTCTCTGCTTACTTGTGATCTCTCTCTTTCTGTCCAATAAACAAAATCTTAAAAAGAACAGGAGTTGGGGGTGCCTGGGTGGCTCAGTGGGTTAAGCTGGTGCCTTCGGCTCGGGTCATGATCTCGGGGTCCTGGGATCGAGTCCCGCATCGGGCTCTCTGCTCAGCGGGGAGCCTGCTTCCTCCTCCTTCTCTCTCTGCTGCCTCTCTGCCTACTTGTGATCTCTCTCTGTCAAATAAATAAATAAAATCTTTAAAAAAAAAACAAAAAACAAAAACAAAAACAGGAGTGGGCGCCTGGGTGGCTCAGTGGGTTGAGCCTCTGCCTTCAGCTCAGGTCATGATCTCAGGGTCCTGGGATCGAGCCCCCACATCAGGCTCTCTGCTCAGCGGGGCGCCTGCTTCCCCCTCTCTCTCTGCCTGCCTCTCCACCTATTTGTGATTTCTCTCTGTGTGTGTCAAATAAATAAATAAAATCTTAAAAAAAACCAAAATGAACAGGAGTAAACACCCACCCAGCCACTGTCCCTCAGCCAGTCCTGGGCATTGAACCCTTAATGTCGCTTTGGTCAGATCAGTGTATCCCTCTAAGCCTTAGTTTCTCCATCTGCAAACTGGGCCTTATAATGGTCCCCACCACCCAGGGCCAAAGTGAGATCCAATATGACAGGCACAGGGAAGATGGCCAGCCCCAGCCCTGATTTTCGGAGGGGGGGGCAGCCTCTGCGCGAGGTGTATAGTCACAACATAGTGGAGCTAGGATTTGAACCCAGTTCTGTTGGCAGGGCAGGCCCAGTGGTTCCTGCTCGTTTCTTCCCCAAGATCCCATCTCTCAGGCCCCCAAACCTGGCCTTAAGAACCAGGAGCCCTCGGCACCAAGCTGCCTCTGTCTTAACTGCCACCCGCCCAGCCTCTGGGCACCTGCTGCGTACCACGCCTCACAGAGTAAGAAAAGCCCACTCCCTGCCCTTGGGGGGCCTGAACTGGTGAACAGTGGGGTAACCGGAAACTACAGAAAGCAAGAGAGGCTCCAAGACTTGGGGAGCATCTGGCGATGGTGGTCCCCGAGCTGAAAGCTAACGAAGGATGAGGAATAGATAGCCAGGCACATGGCCAGGGCACAGGTGTTTGAGGAGCAGTAGGAAGGGGAATGGGGCGGGGTCCCGAGACTCAGTTTCCCCACTGGAGCAGTGGGGGTGATTTGCGTTGGCTCATTTGCAAAGCTCGGGGGCGCAAACAATTCCAGGAGACAAGGATTGCCCTTGGTGTGGTGAGGTCGGCAGAAGCACCCCGGGCCGCCACAGGAACAGGTCAGTGAGGATGCCCCGTGGGTGGGTGCGTGGGCAGGCGGCGGGTACCCGGCCAGGCTCCCTGTCCCCGCCTACAACCCCCACTCCGGGAACTAGGGCACACAATGCCATGGGGGCTGCTGGGGAGGCACCCTGTGTTTGCACAGGCCACCCCGGAATGTGGCGGGACGGGCCCTGGGGGCCCCTGAGTCAGGAGCTACAGGCACTGGGCCAGAAGGGGGAAGGGCCGCCCTCGGCAGGTGGCGCTGGTCCTGTGCGTGGCCAGGCACAAGGCAAATGGGGGGCCCAGGTGGAAAGCGGGTTTGGTCCATAGCTGGGAGCTTGGCCCGGGCGCGGGGTTCAGTCCAGGGTCAGGGCTCGGCCCGGGTCAGCACTTCACCTGCCCACTTGCCGCCCCCCTGGTCCACGACTGTCCGGCCAGGGCGCTCTGTCCTACAGGGCCTGGGCGGGAAAGGGCCTTTCTGTGGCCGTTCACTCCTGCCCCAGCCCTAAGACATCCCTGCTGGGAGAAGCGCACCACTGTTACTGCGCCCAGCGCCCCAGCCCCACACCCAGCCCTGACGGGTGGCTGTCTCCTCATGCCTGCATCCCTCGCAAGCCTCCGGTCCCCCTCAAACACGCTCCTCATCCCCCGGGGCCAGCCCTCCTCTCCCCCTAATATCTATCTCCACGCCCCCCCCAGCACTCCTCCGCACAGCAGCCATACGGACCACACCCCTCTCCTGCTCAAGTCCCTGCCAGGGCTCCCTAGTGTCCACTAAGACCTGACCCCACCCCCGGACTTGGCTCCTTTCCCTTCCACTTCCCTGGGTTTAGGCCTCGTGCCTCAAAGTCCCCTTAAATACACCAGATACACCGTGTGCAGTCCTGCTTCCCGGGCTCTGTCCCCGCCCTTCCCCCACTGGCTTTTCTCATCCTCTGGTCACACCCAGTGTCACTGCCCTGGGGACCCACCCCACAGAGGTCCGGGTCCTGCGAGAGCACATTCAGAGCCTTCTGCCTCTTCGTCTGGTCCCGGGCACAAGGGGGGCACAAGGCTGGGGTGCTGGCTGCTCTCTGCCCGTTTCCCAGCTCTCCCGGCCCCCTAGCTCCCCGGGACACGGCTGGGGTGGATGGGCAGGGGAAGGTCACCGCCAGGTCCCGTTCCTTGTGCTCAGAGCTGTGAGGGACAGACAAGCCCGGCCTGAGGGGCTGCCGCTTCCACCCTGCCTCCCACTGGCGAGGCAGCAGCCCTTTCCCGCTCCGCATCCCATATCCAGCATGACCTCGAGATCCCTCGCTCCCAGAAGCCAGGGAGAGTGAATGAAGGAATGAACAAATGAGTCCCAACACCCCGGGGAGGGAGGGTGCGGGTCTGGGTCAGGCCCCTCCGCGGGGGGCCGCAGGGACCAAGAAGCCCCCAGCTCCAGAGGTGCCACACTCCCTTGTGCGGGGCGCGGGCTGGGGACAGCGAAATGTCCCAGCCGGGGTCTGGCTCTTGTGAGATGTGCCCCGCCCAGCAGGGCTTATGAAATGCAGGGGGGAGCGGTGCGTGTTAGGGTGGGGGGCTCGGCTCGCACCCCGAGGGAACATTCCCATGTTGGAGACAAATGGAAACAGATGTCCGGAGACGGCCCCAGGATCCTAGATTCCGTTACATCCTCTCTGTGTGGACAACCCCGGCCTGCACACCTGACAGTGTCTTCCGGAAGCTTCCGTCCCCACCGCCCCTCGCCTGTGTTCTGCCCCTCATCTCCCCCATCACCACCTCCACTGGCGAGAATCTGTTCTTGGCATTCGTCGTTCCAACCAGAAATGGGGTTCTCTCCCGCACATGGGGTCCCTAACCCCGGGGCCAGGGCACAGGTGTGGCTTGTGTGGAAGGAGGAAGCAAGTGGGGGAGTCAGACTAGGGCTCCTGCCTGCCCAGGCCAAGCGGGCAGGCAGCACCCAGAGGAGAACAAAGGCCATAGGCAAGGAGGCAGGCGGGGGTGGGCGGGCTGTGGGCCGGCCTCAAGGGGCCCCGGGCACCTGCCACGGGCAGTCTGTCCCCATGCCAGGGCCTTGTGGGGCTCACCCAGGCCTCGGGACTGAGCAGAGGTGGCAGGCATGCGGGGGCCCCCACGGATGGCTCCACCCATTGACTCAGTCCAGGCTGGGCCTCCCCAGGGAGGTCAGTGGTGACCTATGGGTATCAGGAGGCCCTCCTGGCAGGTGTGAGCCTTGGGGTGCCCTGGACACAGTGAGGGCCTTTCTAAGCCTCAGTTTCTTCATCTGTACAATGGGTCTAATCTCTCAGTCATGGGGACCTGACAGCCAAGCGTATGGATGCAAAAGGGGGGCCTCGGATGGCCCATCTGGAGGGCAGACACGGGGTGGGTCACAGATGCCACTGGCCCAGTGTCTGCGCCGAGCGAGGCACACAGCTGGTATCAACAGCCGTGCGGCCCGTGCTTTTGTGGAGGCCTCTTTGGGCACGGTGGCTCGGGGGCTGCTGTTTACACGGTCTGCGTGAGGCTGGGGCCCTGAGAGGCCTGGGCCCCAGCCTGCTCCTTGAGAAACCTCCCAGGCTGGGGGGAAGCTGGAGCGTGTCTAGACCTGTAGTGTCAGGCTTGGGCCACAGGGAACGGCTGGGGACTGAAGGGGCCTTTGTGCCACCAGGGACACGAGTCCATCAGTGGGGAGAGGCTGAGGGAGGAAGGCTCAAGCCATGGGCACTGACTCTGTAGCCATCGCTGTGCCTTCTGTGTTCTTGACGCAGAAACGGAGGCCCGGAGGGTGTCAAGAATTTGCATGAGGCCACAACGAGGCGAGAAGGAATGAGGAATTTGAACCCAGGCCCCAAGACCCACACCTGCTCTCCAGGTATGCAGCACAGGG
The DNA here is from genome assembly GCF_020171115.1 of Neogale vison. Lineage (NCBI taxonomy): Eukaryota > Metazoa > Chordata > Mammalia > Carnivora > Mustelidae > Neogale > Neogale vison. The sequence continues at coordinate 223,568,565 of NC_058096.1, forward strand.
GAATTCTCTGAGCCAGAAGGGGTCAGGGTGAGGGTCAGCCTACTCTGGGTGCAGCAGGGGGGGCCCTTTGTTGGGAGGCCCCGAGCCCTCTGGCCTCTCTAGTCTTCTCCACTCACTCCTCACCCTGGACCACCACTTTGCTTCCTGGGTCGGGGGTAGCACTGAACTAGGGTGATTTGGGGGTTTCCAGGTATGATTGGAAAAGCATTCCGGGCAGAGGGCACAGCAAGGACAACAGCCTGGAGGTGAGAATGAGCCTGGCAGGTTCTAAAACACCAAGAGAACCTGGTGGCCAGAGTCTAGTGTGTCAGGAAGATGGTGGCTTCTTCCCAGGCCTAGAAGGGAGGATGGCTTTCTGGGGACATAGGAAACCACGAAAGATGGTGGTATTTTCCTTCTTTCTCTCTTCTCTCTCTTTTCCCCCCAGATTTTATTTATTTGAGAGAGAGAGAGAATGAGCAGAGGCAGAGGAAGAAGGAGAAGGAGAAGGAGAGTCCCGGCCGAGCAGCGAGTCCGATGCGGGGCTCCATCCCAGGATCCCGGGGACCATGACCTGAGCCACCCAGAGGCAGAGGCTTAAGTGACTGAGCCACCCAGGTGCCCTAAAACTCCGGTATTTTCGTTGCCTTCATTTGTAATTCGATTATTCCCTTCTGTGCGGTTTGAGGAGCCCTTGGACCTGGGAAGAAGGTCGGACGTTGAAGGAAACAGACCACTGACCATCGGAAGGCTGGGTCCTGCCTCAGCCCTGCCCAGGCGCAGGTCCAGACTGCGGGGGAGCAAGCCGAGACTCGGGTAGGAGAAAGCAACCAGCAAGTCAGAGAGGCACAGGGCGGGCTGCGCGTGGGCCTCTCGGAGCCTGAAACGGCGCGGGCTTCCGCGCTGCCTGCAAAGGCGCACATGCCCGCTCTCACCACCCAGCACCGGGGGCCAGCCCCAGGAACTGAGACTCGACCTCCCCGGAGAGGCCGCGCGGGCGGGCACGCCTCGGAGAGGCCGCGCGGGCGGGCACGCACACCTGACAATAAAACCGCAAAGCCCTCCCCCATCGCTCCTCCGGGACTAACGCCCCGAGAGTCCCACCTCTTTCGTCGCCGGACCTCGCGGAGGAGGCGGGGCGGAGGCGGGGCCGCATCGCGAGTGGCCGCCGGTCACGCCAATCAACTGTCGCACCCTTCGATTGGCCACCGCTGTCCAGCCTTATCTTTCCGTCTCACGCTCCCTGCCTCCTTGCGTCACGAGTTCGTGGCTAACCCGCGTGCGCCTCCGCGCTGGAAGATAGTCCCGGCCCCCTCCCCGCGCCCTTAGCGGGCGCCCCCTGCTCCCAGGCCACAGTCTCCACGAGACCCGCGCCGCTTCCCGCGGGCGCGCAGGAAGACGAGCCGCGCGGTCCGCGAGCGGGCGGCGGCGGAGGGATCCGCGGCGGCGCCGTACGGCGCGCGGGGCGGGGCGGGGCGCGGGGCGGAGCCTGCTGGGGGCGGGGCGGCGCGCGGGGCGGGGGGCGGAACATGTCTCCCGCCGCAGGAAGATGAGGCAGCGGCGGCGGCCGCGGGCGTAGCGGGCCGGACCGAGCCCAGCGACGCGGGCGGCGGGCAGCGCGAGCTCCGCACACGCCGCCTCCGCCAGCGCCCCGGCCGCGCACGGGCCCCGCGGGGCGGGCCGCGGGGGGAGGGCCGGGCCACGCGCCGCCGCCGCCGCCCACGCGCGACCCTCGGGGGCCCGGCGCGAAGCCCCTTTGTCCGGGGGGGCCCGTTCATGCCGCCGCCCCCCGCGCGCTGCGGGCCCGGCCGCGCCGAGCAGGTGAGCACGCCGGACGCCGGCGCCCGCGGCTTTGTGCGAAGTCGCCCCCCCCCCCCCCGCCGCGGGCCGGGACCTCGGGGCGGGGGCGCCGTCCGGGGGGCGTCCCGCCGCGGCCCGGGCGTCATTGTTCTCCAACTTTCCGCGCCCCCCGCCCGCCGGGCCGCACTTGGCGAAACTTTGCGGCGCGGCGGGCGGGGCGCGGGGCGCGGGCGCGGGCGGGGGCCCCTCCGCGGGCGCCGAGTTCGGAGGGGGCGGGGAGCGTCCTTTTGTCTGGCGGGGAAGGTGCGGCGGCGCGGCCCGCGGGCGCAGGTTGGGGCCGGCCGGCGGGGGGGCCGCGGCGCGAACATCTGCTGCGCGTTAGCGCGGCCCCGGGCGGCGGCGGCGGCGGGCCGGCTTCAAAGGCTCCCGGGCCGCCGCCTGCACCGGCCAAGGCGGGCGGGGGGCGGGGGGGGCCCGGGGCGGCCGCTCGCAGCGCCGCCCCCTCCTTCCGCGGCGGGCGCCGGCCCGGGAGCCCCGCGACGGCCCCACGTCCCCCCCCCCCGCCCGCCTCGGGCCGCCTCGGCGTCGGTCTCGGCCGCCCCGCCAGAAAGTGCGGTTCCGGGCCCGACGAAGTCAGCTTCGCCCGCCCGCCGGGGGAGGGGCGCTGGGCCGGCCGCGTCCCCCGCCCCGGGCTGGCCGAACGAGCGGGGGCTCCTCGGGCTGGGCTCTGGGTCCCCCCGCGCCCCGCAGCCCCCGCGTGGAGGGGGCCGCCGCCGCCGCGGAGCCCGGGGCCCCGGCCGGAGGGTGCGCGCTCGGCCGCGCTCCGCCTCCCCGGGGGAAGGGGCGGCAGGTGAGCCTCCACCCGCGCTCGGGAACGGAGGCGCCTGCGGCCGGGCCGGGGAAGCCCTGCCTCGGGGACACCCCAGCCCACCCCGGAGCGGCGCGCGAGGGATGTTTTCAAAGTTGCTCGAAAATAATTCCCGGATACATCGTGACAATACAGCGAGCCGGGGGCGGTTTTTTCTGCGATCCGAGCTGAGTTGTTTTTTTTGCGGGGGGAGGGGGTGACGGGTGGAGGGGAGCTTAGTAGGCAGGTCCCTGCGCCGGGCGCCCTCCCTTCCCTTCGGACTCGGGAAGACCGTTGAGCCTTTTTACTGAAGCTTGTTTTAGCTTTGAATTTTGGGGCGACTTGGTTTTCAACAGCGTGTGACAGCTGTTGGGGGGCGGGGGTCACGACATTTCCCGTGGGGTGGGGCCTGGGCTGCCCTCCCTCCTCCGTGGCGGTGGCACGCCTGGGGGTGCTGCTGTTGGGAAGGAGAGGTGGGGGGGAGAAGGGCCTGTTCTGGCGCTTTGGGGAAGGGACCACTCCCACTCTGCATCCCGTTTGAAATGTGCAATCTGACTCCTTGGTGGTCTTGGAGGGCTTTAGGGAATGTGTATTTGCGGACCCCCCCCCCCAGTGTTCAAACTCCCTGAGAGCTCTGGGGAGAGGTCTCTAGGGGCCCAAAGCTGGGAGTCCTGGCAGCTCTGCCCCCACCGGCAGGGTCAGGAAGGGGCTCCTTCTGGGAAGACCCAAGCCCTCTAGGTGGGTAGAAGGGTTCTCCTCTGTCCCACGCCAGCCACCATCACTCAGATCTCTTCCTTGCTCTCTGTCTCCCCGTGTGCCCGTCTCCTCCTCTGCAGGGCCGTCTCTAGGCCTGAGGTGCCTCCTCTGGGCCCCGGAGGATGAACCAGCCACAGAGGATGGCGCCCGTGGGCACAGACAAGGAGCTCAGTGACCTCCTGGACTTCAGCATGGTAAGCCGGGGCCCCGCCTGGATGCCGGCCTGCGTCCCCAGGCTTCCTGGGGCAGAAGCATATGCCAGAAATACCCCAGCAGCCCAGAGCCAGACTTCAGACTTGGCTGGCTAGAAGGGTCCCTGGTGGGTAGGGGCTGGAGGATTTGGGGTGCAGTGGGGCACGTGGGCTGTGGGCCAGCAGTGGCCTTGGCCTCCTGATCTGGAAGGTGGATGTGATCAGGCTTATGCGTTGGCGTGGGGGTAAGAAGGAGGAAGGAAAAAAACCCACCCAGAACCGAGATGATCAGTGTGGGGCAGAGAGCGTGGCCAGTGAGGGTCCCCTCCTCAGTGACTCAGCCACACGGCGGCTGGCATGACGGGTGGTCAGGAGCCAGGGGGCCTGGGCAGGACACCGTGGCAGATCTCGGGAGTGTGGGTGGCTCCAGGCGGGTGGGAGCTGCCACTGTCCCTCCCGTGGCTCCTGCCTGGCTGGGCAGAGCTCTTGGGAGGCTGCTGGCTCCCGGGCCTCAGGCAGCTCAGCCGGGCTGGGGGGTGGGAGCGGTGGCCTCAGTGTGCTCATCTGTACAATGGGTCATCTGCCACCAGCGTACGGTGGTCCATGTGCCCTCTGGGTGCCTACAGTCTGCTGCAAACACTTCCCCAAGTCCCGCTCTGGCTCTTCCGCCAAGAAGCGCTCTTGGGATCCGAAACGTTTGGGGGGAGGGTGCTTTCAGTCTGAAGTTCACCCCCCACTAGGAGGCGGCTCAGGCCACTGAGGCCTGTCGAAAACAAAAGTCCCCAAACCGAAACAATACCAGCCGTCCTGTGGAAAAACACAGCCCCCAGGACAGCGGTCTCCGGCTCCGGAAGGGCCACACTGGTATTTCTGAGACATTTTTAAGCCCCGTTTTATTTTTGCTTCCCCGGCTGAGTAACCCAGAACGCGGCTCACTTGTTTTCTTGTTAAACGGACAGGTTACGGGCTACTGAGCTGGAACAGATTGGGGCGGGGGGGGGGCACCGGGTAGGGCCGGGCTGGGCCCCTTCGCTTCTTTTTGCCAAGAGCTTTGAACCTTCGTTCCCCTACTCCTTCTTTCTGGTGCGTCCGAATGTCTCCTTCGCCCCAACTGCAAACCCATTTCACAGATGAGGAAATTGAGGCCGAGGGGTGAGGTGCCCCTCTCTCAGGACGCACCTGGAGCTGCATTTCCATTCATCCTTCTGGTCACGAGGAGAGAGGCCTGGTCTGGTCCCGGGGTGCCAAGAGCTTGGCCGCCCCTGCCGTCCTTCCTTAGCGGCTCCCTCGCACCCGCCCCAGAGAAACCCGGTGCATTTGTTTCCTCACCAGCTTGGTGTGAGGCTGAGGAGGGCTCAGGAGGGGTGGTGCTCGCCGGGGCCAGGTTCCTGTGCAGGAGACGACGCTGTCGGGACAGCGCAAGGGAACAGCTCGGCCGCGGTGCTACGGGCTGCCGGGCCCTGAATTCTCCGAGGGGGGAGAGGAGGCTCGTTGGGGCGCGGAGGGCGCCTGCAGGACTGGCTTTCAGTGTGCCATGTGGTCAGGGCCCTGGGTCTCTCTCGCAGAAGAGAAGGCGGAGGTTGCAGGGTACGAGCGGGCATGTGGGGACTGACCGGGCCCAGTGCCCCTGGTGGCCGATGCCAGGTCAGCACAGCCCCTGGTACCCGAGGGCACAAAACAAAAACTTGGAATGCGGCCCTCCCACGCCCAGGGGCTTGGCTCCCGACCCCCAGGCCTGGGGTCCAGTGGCTTCTGGTTGTGGCTCGGCCAGCCCCTCCCTCGGTGCAGGCCTCCGCTGCCCCGTGGGCTAGGACCCCACGGGGGAGAGCAGGGCCCTGGGGAGGCTGGGCCAGTTGAGTGAGCACAGCCACGCCCCAAGCAGGGGTGCAGACCCAGTGAGAACCTGCCTCCCGCCGGGCTCCCCGCCTCCCATGAGCCCCTGCTGCCTGGCCTGCCGCGGCCAGGTGAGCACGTGGCCTGTAGGATGGGGCGTGGGGACGTGGCTCCCCGTCCTGGGACTGTCCCAGGGCTGGTGACGCTGACCCAGGAGTGCCGCCCACAGGGTCCGTGTCCTCAGCTGGGTGGTGGTGGGGGCTGGGGGCGTCAGTAGCTCCCCAGGGAGCCCCCGGCCCCGATTGTAGCCACCCTCGCCCGAATCTAAGTCTGGGCTCTGGGGGTAGGGCCCGGATGTGTTTTGTTTTGTGTGGCAAAAGGGTTTGTTAGTGTTGGGTTTTCCTGGCTAATGCCGCGAAGCTGTTTAATCCTGAGGGACTTAGCACAGTGCGTTTGGGTAAACTGGAGGGGGGGCTGGCTGGTCCACACAGCTCTCAGGATCAGGACAACCTCCCAGGCACCTGTGGGGGGGTGGCACCGCCTTTCCCAGGTTCCTCCGGCTTCCTGGGGTTCCGGGCCTCCGTTTCTCCTGCGGGGCAGGTGTGATACGGGTCCCCGGGCAGCCGTGGGATACAGAACGTGGCACGGGGGCGCCGCTTGAGTCCAGTCAGCCTCCTCCCGTCCCAGCAGCTGGGCGGCGCTGGCCTCGCCATAGCTGCCACGCAGGGTCCGCGGCGCGCAGGCCGGGGGGGTCTGGCCCGGCGAGGGGCTTGTGCGCAGGCCCCCTTGCTGCCGGCCCCCGGAGCAGTGCTCTAGTTTTTTAAAGCTGGAACTTAAGGAAAACCTCATTTGGCTTCTGAGCTCAGGTAGAAGGTTTCCAGGGCTGACGGCGGCTACTCGGCTGCGAACAGCGGAGTTGGTTTTTGCGTTACCACTTAAGTAAGTTCTGCACCCGGTGTGCGGCTCACACTCGTGTCCCCAAGATCAAGAGCCGCCTGTTCAGCCACGCTGCCGGCAGCGGGCTGGGCTCCCTTGCGTGCCGTGTGGCCCCTTCTCTGCTTTTCCTGCTTGGGGTCTCCCATGAGACGGGCCCCTAGGCAGAGCTGTGTCCTGACCCCACGTTCCTCCCTCTCTCCCTACAGATGTTCCCCCTGCCAGCGGCCCACGGCAAGGGCCGGCCCACCTCCCTGGCCGGCGCCCAGTTTGGAGGCTCAGGTAGGACCCTGTGGCTCAGGGCAGCATGTGGCTGGTCAGGCAGCAGGGCGGGGGGAGGGAGTCGCAAAGCGGAGGTGGTTGGGGACCGTCTACAAGGAGGTGCTGTTTGAGGGGTTCAGGGCGAGGGGCACAGCCTGTGCAAGGAGGAGGAGCGGAGGGAGTGGGGGTAGGGAGGGCAGGGGGAGCGAGGGAGGTCCTGCAGGGCCTTGGGGTCTTGGCTTTTACCCCGGGGGGGTGGGAGCCCCTCCGTGACTAGGAAGGGTTTGTCTGGGACTTGTTCATAAGTGCCCCGGGTATCTTGTGCGTTCTGGCTGGGGGAGGAGGGGGTTTTCAGGGGTGGGTTGTGTGCAGACACCCCCACATGGGGAGGGACCTTGTGTCATGTCCGTCCTCCGCCTGCCGGTCCCCCTGTGCCTGAGGAAGTGGCTGCAGGCGGACCGAGTCGTCTCTGAGCTGCGGAAATCCCCACAGGCCGTCCTGCTGTGTCCCCCAGAAATACCTCCCAGGAGCTGGGGGTGCTACCCTTTGTCTGGCTCGGGCAGAGGGTCAGGCCCGGGGGTCTCCTTGGAGGAGTTGGCGCAGGCGTTCCCTGGTCTCCCCTGGGCGTCTGGCCCGGTGATCTTCCCTCCTCCAGTGCCCACTTGGGGCCGGCAGCCCGAGTCCAAGCCACAGCTCCTGGGGGAGGTGCCGTTTGCGGCCCTGCCCTGACCACTTGGGATGGGGACAGGCTGTGCTGGTTCCACCCTGGGAGGCCCCTGCTCTGGGTCTGCGGCCGGGGCCTCCTCACCCAGATCCGTTGGAGCCGTCCGCACCAGCCCCAGCCCCAGACTGGTGCGGCTGGGGACATGGGACCGGGAACCCAAGGCCGGGAGCTGAAGGGCCCCTCCTCGCTGCCCACCCAGGCAGGAGACGCTGCAGCAGGCCCGCGAGCCCGTTTCCTCATCTGTAAAAGGACGCGTGTCTGCGGCCCGCCAGGTGCTTCAGCGAGCCTGCGGCCGTGAGGGCTTCGGAAGCTGGAGGCGGGCGCGTCCTGCAGGGGCCCCCCTGGCCCTGCCGTGAGGTCGCAGTCTCGGGCGTGGGCTTGGCCCTTCATGGGTTCTCCCTGCTCTGAGCTCGCGTCCCCCCCCTTCTGCCCGCGGGGGCTCCCGGGCGCTCCTGGGCCCCACCAGCCTCGTGCGTCCTCCAGGCCGGCTGGCCTCATGCGTCCTAGTCTCCGTCCCGTCCCCGAGTCAGCCTGTTCTCTTCATGCAAGCTCCCCGAGCGTGGGCCGCGGCTCCGCGGGCGGCGTGGGGGGTCTGCCTGGCCTTCCGCTCCAGTGGTGGGGTGTGGGACCGGGAACCGTGCCCGCCGGAGGTTTCCTGGTTTGCACCGGGGTCGGGGAATGCTTCAGAGGAGGAAGCTTTCCGGTGTGCACGCTCTGGAGACCGTGAGGCTCAGAGCCGGGTGACGGTGTGTCGTCTGCTGGGGACTGCGGGGTCCAAGGCCACTGGACACCAGTAGCCATGCACGGACGGGCAGAGGACACCCTGTCCCCGCCTGCCACCTAGAACTGTGAATAAAGGGCGTGCTAGGGGTGAAATTCCTCCGCTCGGGACTCCCATCGACGACACAGTCAGCCAGGGCTGGGCGGGGGTCCCAGAGCGGACCTCTCGGGCCCAGCGCCTTCTCTGGTGCAGGTTGTTGCGCGTCTCCTCCTGCTGGGCGGGTGACAAGGACTGTGCCGTTTGGGGGGGTATTTAGGTCACTCATCGTGGGCGGACACCTTTTCGAGAGTTCGTTGGCCGTGAGGTCTGTTCCGATGAGTTTTCGTTACTGTCTTGAGCAAATGCACCCCCACTCCCGGCCCCTCTTTGGAGTTGACCGTCGTCTTTGGACTCGTCCTGGATTGCTAGGAAGAGACCCGTAGAAGGTGATCAAGGGCACCCCTCCCCCAGCCGTGACCCGCGCGCCCATAGCCTGGGAGGCGACCTTGGTAGAGTCCAGGTGTGGTTCAGGTCTCCGTCCCGTGTGGGCTCCGCGCGGCTCGCGCTGCTTGTGTGTTGGGGGGTCTACACGCTTGTCTCCCGGCCGGGGCGCCATCAGCGCGTGACCGCGGTCCGGGTGCCCACCTGTCCCCGCCTGCCGCCTCGGTCACACCCGCCTGCCGCCCTTGAGCCCGGCGGCCGCTGACCCACTGTTCTGCAGCTCTGGCGTTTTGTCCAGTTGAGAAGGTGGAGGACACGGAGACCGCGCGAGACCGCGGGACCTTCCGAGATCGGTTCCTCGCGCTGACCCGGCTCTCTGGACGCGGTCGCGGGTGTGGGCGGTGTCTTCTGTGCCGTCTCCGCTCGCGCCGAGCTCCGCGTTCCAGGCACCGACCCTGGGTCGTGAGGGTCCTGCGTCCTCAGGGCGGGGACTGAGCGAGAGGATCGTTGCTGTGGCTCCTGACCGTGGCGGGTGAGCCCGGGCCGCTCCGGCCGCGGCTCGTCCCCTCGGAAGGTGCTCGTCTGTTGTGATCTGTGCCGTGGCCTGTTTCCCGGTTTCATTTGGGACTCACTGAAGATGAGGTTTTTCGTTAGTCCTGACGTTTCCTGGATGACACGTTTACGCTGTCGGGTCTTTCTGCTTGTGGCGTCCTGGCTTTGGGGCCGCCCCGGGGAGCCCCCGGGAGTCCCGGCACGCCGCTGGTTCGGTGGCACAGGCGGGAGGCTCTCGAGGGCCGCTGCTGCCTATTCCCCGAGGCCGAGGAGTGAGGAGGGCGTGGGAAGAGACGGCGGAGGGCACAGTGCCCCGAGCAGGGACGGGAGGAACAAGCCGGAGGACGAGGATCTCGGCGGAGCAGCGGTCCCCGTCGTGTGGGCGGCCGTTCCCGGCCGAGTGCGCACGATGCGTTCTCCGGGGCCTGCGCGGAGCTCTCGGCCCGAAACCGGGGCTCGTGGGGGCCCCGTCCTCGCTAGACACCCAGGTCCGTGAGAGGTCGCGCCCGCTGCGGTGGTCACCGGGGAACCTCTAACACGGGAGAAGACACCTGAGTGCGAGCCGTACCCCGGGAGAACGGGCCGTGAAACCAGGAAGAAAGGGCCGGAGACCAAAACAAAGTGAGGAAGCCGAGCGCTGGGAGATGTCGGGGTTCTTGTGTGCGTGCGAACGGACCGAAACGGAGCCGACGGCTCTGGCCGAGCTGCGCAGGGCGGGGAGGGGAGAGCGCCGCGAAGCAGCGTCCACGTTACCCCGGGGTTGTGTCCGTATCCGCCTTGGGGGGGGCTGTCTCCTGGGGTGTCAGGTGGCCGTGCCGTTCTGTTCTCTTCCCACCTTTCCGCCTGCTCCTGCCTCGGCTCCCCGGGGCAGCGGCGGCGTGGCCTGTCCTGCTCCTGCCCGCACTGTCCTTCCACGGGGTCCCCCGCCCACGGGGTCCCCCCAGCCGTTCAGACTGCGCTTCTGGGCTGTGGTCTGGGCGCAGGCTCACCACGGCCCCGCCCTGGAGGCAGACCCTGTAGGGGTGTGTCAGGGTGTCTGCGCCACTGACCTCGGGAGGAACCGTCCGTCTCCACCGCACTGTTTCCTGAGGCCAGAACCTGGTTTCCCCCCGTTTGTTCAGGTTCTTTGTCTTGACCTGTGTGGTTTCGAGGAGAAACTATGGAAACTGAGGTTCATGGCCCGTGGCTTTTCTACGGTTCCGTTCTGTTCTGTCCCGCAGCCTCCAGTGAGGATGCCGTGGTCCAGGTCTTCTCCGTCCTGCTGGCCTCCTGACGTCCCTTCCCTGTTCATGTTCATCCACTGGCTTGGTTTTCCAGCTGACCTGTCCAGCCGTCCTTGGGCCCCTCACCTCCCCTGTCCCATGCAGATGCCGTGTGCCTTTCCGCAGTGGCCGGGGTTTCCAGAACCGCAGGTGTGTGCTCCTGGGCTTGTCAGAACCGTCAGCAAGGCCAGCATGGTCCTGCCGCCTTCCCAGCCCCCAGCGAAACCAGCAGGATCAGCAGGACGTGCGTGGTGGCCTGGAAGTCCCTCCTGCCGTAGGTGTGCGTGTATCACACCCGGGGCCCTTCCCTCGGGTCCCACGTGGCGTCCCCCACAAGCGTGGTCTCAGCTTTCCTTCGCCGCTGCACCCTGGCACTGTCCCCAGGACCGGCCCACTCTGGCCCGGCCTGTGCCCGTGGTCCCAAGTCACATGGGCAGGGGCTTCTATGGGCGACCTCTGCACGCTCTGGACCCGGTTCTGGGGAACGGTATCTGGCATGGGGGACCCGGCCTGCCTCCCCGTTCACGTCCGAGCCCCTTCCTCCCTGCAGTTGACGCTGCCTGTCGCGATTTTGTCTGCACCTCTTTCCGACCCCGGCGTGGTCTGCGGAGAAAACCCTCGGTCGGGACACACGGTGACGTGGCCAGCGGGGGCTTCCGCGGCTTCCAGAGTCCCCCGTCCCTGTTTGTCGGGAGGCAGAGTCCACGCCTCGATTCTGCGTCTGGCAGCTTTCCCTCTCTGTTCTCTGTCCGAGGCTCCGCCGCCTCGATCTCTCTCGCCCTCACCGCCGATCCGTGGAACCGCGGAGCCCGCGTCCGGCCGCACTGGCGGCTCCTCTGTCCCCGGCTCCTTTCCAGCTTGTGGCGGTGGTTTGTGTTTGACCCTGGGCCGTGGGGCTGGTGTGCTTGCGGACCTCCGCTCGGGGCCTGGTGTCGCGGGGCCCATGTTTCTGTCCCGTTGTGTTCTTGGGGGCCGTGGCCGTGGTCACGTGGCTGTCCATTGTTTTTTAGAGATACTTGATGCTTCCTTTTAAAAAGCGTTCTCGAGTCACGTTCCTTCGGAGAGTCCTGATCTAGGAGGGGCCAGCGTCTGTCCGTCTCGTGTTGAGGTCAAGTGTGCAGAGCCGCGGCCCCAAGGTGCTCCCTGCGCACCCCCGAGGGCTTGTGTGTGCCGGGGGTGGGGTGCTGGGTTTCAGGACTCCCGGAGCTCAGGTCAGCGAGGCTATCTCCGTCGGGCCTGTCCTCCGTGAAGCCCCCCCTGGCCCCGACTGGGCCCTGGACGTGGACGTCTGACTCCTTGCTCACATGCCGTGTGCGCGTGGCCTCCCGAGGTGCCCGGCCACAGCCATCTGTACGCTTCCTCGCCGCCTCACGTGGGCCACCTGTTTTCCCGAGCAGGTTTGGGGGGGTCCGTGCTGGTCCGCAGCCCTGCTGGGGCTTCTCTCGGGGTCTTAAGTAACGTGTGTGAACCTCCCGACGTGGCCTTCCCAGCCCCCAGGGGACGTCAGACGTCCCTTTCCTGCAGGAAAGTGGGGTATGAGCCGCTTCCCTGCCTGACAGATCGCCCTCGGGGAACGTTTCTCGGCGAGAGTCTGGGCGCAGTGGTCACGGGGGGCCCGAGCAGGTAACCTGGCCTCTCCCTGCTCCCGCCGCTGCTCCATCTGCGGATCGCCGTCCCGAGGGTTCTGGCCCTGCCCATCCTTGACGTCAGGATGTGCGTCTCTCGTCCCCTTCTTCCCGTTCTCGTTCCTTTTTCTCAGGGTGTCCGTGGGCTTGGACACGGGCCATCAGCCGCGCAGGCTGTGGGGTTCGGCCAGGTCTTGGCTACACATCCTCTGGGAGCCCTGACTGTCCCCGCCGCGTGGGGGATGCCCTTGCCACGTGGCCGCTCTGAGCACCGCTGCCGCGGTTGCTGCCCGTCCAAGTCTCCTGTGTGTTGGTGGGGCTGCCGCTCGGCTTCCGTTTTCCGCTTTCTCACTCTTGTTCTCTCAAGTCTCATCTGCTCCCAGGCTCCCTGAAGGGTACCCAGTGGCTGCTGCCTCGGGTGGTCTGTTTGCAAGATACACCCCCAATCCGGCCCCGTCCACATTGGGCAACCCTGCGTGTCTCTGTCCGTTCTTGCCTGGAAGCCCTGGGTTGGCTTCTGCGCTCACGTTGGGGGCAGGTCCTCCCCTCCCCACACTCGGCGTCCACACGGGCCCCCTTGAGCCTGAAATGGGTCGGGCGTCTTCCTGAAGTTCGCGGGAGGCAGGAGGCGGGAGGGAGGGCTCCGTCCGCAGCGTAGCCCTGCAGCCCTGTTCCTCTGTGAACCACCACGTGTGTGTGGGACCCGCCTTATGTGGGGCTGGCTCTGCCACCCGGGAAACCCCAGGTTGGGGGTCCTCCTACTCTTAAAGGGGGTGGGGCATGGCCTCTACTCACTTCCTCTTCCGTCTCCAGTCCACTTGCTCTCGGGTCGCACGGGGGCCCCTGCTTTCCTGCCCCCACGCTCGGGCGGATGTGCCCGGGGTCCTGGGCCTGCCCAGCGCCTGCCTCTTGCGTCCTGCCGGCAATGTTCTCTAACCCGTTTCTTTTTTCTTTTCTTTTCTTTTTTTTTTTTTTTAAAGATTTTATTTGTTTATTGGACAGACAGACATCACAAGCAGGCAGAGAGAGAGGAGAAGCAGGCTCCCCGCTGAGCAGAGAGCCCGATGCGGGGCTCGATCCCAGGACCCTGAGATCATGACCTGAGCCAGAGGCAGAGGCTTTAACCCACTGAGCCACCCGGGTGCTCCCTCTAACCTGCTTCTGACCCTTTTCACTGTTCCGTTGCAGCCAGGTCTGGAGAACTTATAAACTCTGAAGCTGTGCCCACCAGACAGGGAAGCGTTGTTGCGCGTGAACAGAGGACAAAGCATAAAGCAGAGGGGCGGGGACGTGGGCTGGGTGGCCTGAGCAAGCCGGGGCTCAGGGCACGGCCTGGTGTGCCCCTGCGGGTTTTGAAATGGTACAGGAAGGTCAGCGTCGACCCCCGGGGCGCCTGGGAGGCTCCGCCAGATGAGCGTCTGACTCTGGTTTTGGCTCAGATCCTGATCTCGGAGTCGTGGGCTCGAGCCCCCGTCGGGATCCACAGTCAGCACCGCGTCTGCTCCAGAGTCTCTCTCAGCTCCGCTCTCCCTCAAATAAATCTTAACAAAGAAAAGTGAGTCCTGAAGTCCCAGGAGGAGAGCCCCGCGGAGGAAGGGCTGCCCCCACGTCCACCCCGGCGGCAGCCGTGACCCTCCGCCAGACCTCTTGGGCCGCCCCCCGGCGGGGCTCCCTGACGCACGCCCGCCGTTTGGGGCGGTTGATGGTGAGCGGGAAGAGCCAGAGAGGGCTGGTGTGCGTGGGGTCCGGCGGCCGCGGTGAACCGTGAGGAGGAAAGAGTTCCGTGAGCGTCTGCGCAGTGGTCGTTCTCCGACGCGTTCAGACGCCGGCGGCTGCAGCGGTGTCTTCGTTTCGGTCGTTCACCTCTGGGCCCACGCTGTCCGGCACAGCCACCATGGGCCACAGACGGTCGCCTGAGTTTACGTTTACTGAAAGTCACACCGAAGCGGAAGGTCCTTCTCGCCGCCACGCACTGTGGCCACGTCGATGACGAGGAGCCGCGCGAGGCGGGGGCCGGGCCGGCAGGCGGTGTGGCCCGCGGAAGCCCTCGTGGAGACGGGCCCGAGGGCAGGTCCAGCGACGGAGGGAGGCCCAGACGTGGCCAAGGCTGTTTCTGGGGCGCCGGCCCTGCGTGGGCCATGCTAAGAAGACCCAGAGGACCCTGGGCTGGGAGGGGACGGGAAGGCGACAACCCCCGAGGAGGGCGAGGGGTCTGTGGGTGCGGGTGCGGGTGCGGGGTCTGACGGGGCAGAGCTCAGGGTGTGCGCGGTGCGGGGCCGGAGGGGGTCTGCTCCGGGGTTGGGTCTGCTCAGGGATGATAGGGGGCTGAAGGGTGGTCGGCACCCCGGGGGCTGCTGGGAGGCGGAGCCGCGGTTTGTGGCAGGCGGGGCCGGGGAGGCCTTCCCTAAATGCCCTGGGTCTGGAGTGTGGGAGGAAACCCCACGTGGTGGGGGGCGCTGCTGCAGGATGGCGCGGGGTGGGCCGGGAAGGCCGGCTCTGAGCGGCCGGCAGGCGGGAGGGAGGGCAGGCCGCTCTGGGTGTCTAGCTGCGCACCTGGGGGAAGGTGCACTCCCGGAGCTGGGCTTGTCACCACCCGGGCTTTGCCTGCCCCACAGTGTAAGCCCAGCCCTGGTCCCCGGTCCCCGGTCGGGGCTGCTTCCTACGGCGTTGCCAGCTTCAGGAACTTTGCTTCCTACTGGGGTTGGCCGAGCTGCTCCACAAGGGGCCAGCTGCCCGGCTGCCCTTGTTCGGGAACGAGCGGGCGTGGTAGCATGGCAGTAGCCCTCTAGGAAAGCGGGAGGCGCAGGGGGTGTCAGGGGGCTTTGGGGGGGCTGCCGTGGTATCTGGGCTGCAGTTGCTGGCAGAGGACGGGCCACCGGTGTCTGTGGGGGGGCCCCTCTGAGCCGCCTTGTCTCGGGGTAAGGCCTCTGGGGGCGGGGCCCGGGCCTCCTGGAGGGCGGGCTGCTCACCCTGCGGCCTGGTCCCCCGTGGCCACCGTGGCTGCTGGGGGCAGGTGCACGGCTCCTTCCCCCCGCCCCGCTGAGCCCTTGGGCTCTGCCTAGTGTGGGCCCTCGCAGAGTGCCCTCGGCCCGGCCCGGCCCCGCCCGGCCTGGCGCCCTCCCGCTCCCGCCCCAAGCAGCCTCCACTGCCGCGAGAAACGAGAAACGCGCTCTGGAGAAGAAAGGCGTGAGGATCGCATTCCGGCGGCTGCGTTTGGTTCTTAGTCCGCTTTAATTAGAACGTGAGCAAGGAATGTTATGAATATTCATAATGGTGATTAAAACGTACGGTTAACCGATGGGGGCGTTAATAATGCTGAGTGGGTGGTGGGGGAGGGACCGTGCCTAGTCTGGACATCTCGAGGGGAACGGGCCGGTGAGGGTTTCCCCAGAAAGGGAAGCCGGCAGCTTGTGGGGGCCCCCGGGTGCCCTTCACACGGGTAGGCTGTGGGCACCCAGTTGGAGTTGCCCTCGACATGGTCTGTTGTGGTCTTGGCACGTGGCCTGCCTGTTCACCGTGGCGGGGTCCTGGCCCCTCCGGGGGCACGTTGTGGGGGGCCGCTCCAGACGGTGGCAGCAGCAGGTGTAGAGGGAAGGGGAGGCTTTTGCTGCTGGTACATCGCCCAAGGTCACCCCTGCCTCACGGGCTACTGCTCCACTCCCTGCTGTGGATTCTGCAAACCTGGTGCCAGATGCGGGCTGGACTCTGGGACCACAGGAGCCCCCGCCGGGTGCGCACACCCCCCCCAGCCCCGCTAAGGCAGCCCCCCGCTGCAAGCACCGTGGAAATTTTTGATTAGAAAATAAAATCTAAATGTAGCATATGCATATTGCTTAGGCACAGGGATTAATATGCATAATTATGCAAATCAGGCAGCAATTAAACACTAGTTTGGGGGATGAGGACTGGCACAGAAGCCCTGCAACAGCATGAAGTTCGGAAGAAGTTTCCGATTAAGATGAACGGGGTGGGGGCGGGCCGGCCCAGGGGTTCTCACCGCCTCCCCAGAGTCCCGCTGTGTGGGGTCACGGCATGGTCGAGGGGCTGGGGACAGGTCCCTCTCCCCTGGCCCCAGGCTGCCTTGGGGCCTGCAGAGTGCGGTGGTTCACCCTCCTGTTCCAGAGGAGAGAAACGGGACAGAGGGCCGGTGCTGGGGCGGGCGGGAGCCCAGGGCTGGCCCCACACGTGTTTGTCAGGCCGCATCTTGCTGCCTCCTGTGGACGGGGTAGAGCCCGGCCTTGGCCTGGGAAGGCGCTGTGCCTCCTGGCTGGGGAGTCTTGGGTGGTGTCCCGGACTGTTGGGGGAGATAAGGGTCGCACCCTGCCCCACCCGGAGCTCCAGACCCGATCCTCTGCCCTGTGGGTTAACTCCTGCTGCACCATGGGCCTCTCCTCGCTGGGGCCCCTTAACCCCGAAGGGGCTGCCAGCTTGGCCCTGGAAGGTAGTGGCAGCTGAGTTGTTACTTTAACAAAGGAGGGGCTCTGCCTCCTGAGTTGTCAGGGACGGAAAGGGAGAGACCCCCCACTTGCCAAGACCCAAGCTTTCACAGTGTCCTCGAGGGACTGAGCCTGGTACAGATGCCCCCAGTTCCTCATGGGCAGCGCTAGGCTGAGGGAGAAATGAGATGCTGCAGGGAGGAGGCTCTGAGAGGGCTCGGCCCAGGATGGGCATCATGGCTGGGGCTTTGATGGACGGGTAGGAGTTTGCTGGCAGAGGTAGCTAGTAGAATTGCTGTTTGCACTATAGGCCTGAAGGTGTACTAAGTGCCAGGGTGTTTGGGGAGCTTCCTACAAATGGCAGCTGTTTGTCTTGTTTTTCAAGATTTTATTGTTAGGGCATCTGGCTGTTTCTGTTGATTGAATGTCTGCCTCCGGCTCAGGCCATGATCCCAGGGCCCCAGGATCGAGCGCCACATCCAGAAGCCTGCATCTCCTTCTGTGTCTCCGTCTGCATCTTTCTCCGTGTCTTCTAAACAAATAAAATCTTTAAGGGGAAAAAAATCTATTTTTAAGGAACACCTGTACCCAACGTAGAACTCGAATTTCCAGCCCTGAGATGGAGAGCTTCCTGACTGAGCCTGCCGGGCGCCCCCTGGCAGTTTAGATAGGGGCGGAGTGAGGGCGGGCTGGGTCAGGAAGGGCCGGGGCTTCTCCCTAAACTGCTGGGAGCCACAGCTGGCTTGGGAGCAGGCTGGGGGTGAGGGGGCCCTGACTTTCTTCTGTTGCCTGCAGGGCTGGAGGACCGGCCCAGCTCGGGCTCCTGGGCCACTGGTGACCAGAACAACTCCTCCTTTGACCCCAGCCGGGTAAGGAGCCTCTGTGAGGCCGGAGACCTGGGTTTCCCTTCTCCGGGATGGGACATACGTGGGAAACTGAGGCTCGTGGGGGAGGCAGAAGCCAGCCTGGTCTCCTGGGCCCAGAGATGTAGGTGCCGGCCCTGACTCGGGCACTCACCGGCATGCCTGCCTCTGGAGCCCGTGTCCCCAGCCCCCTCATGGCCTCTGCCTTCACAGACCTACGGGGATGGCACGCACTTCAGCGAGCCCCACGGCAGCCTGTCTTCGTCCACATTCCTGGGCCCCGGGCTTGGAGGTGAGTGTCCGCGTGGCCCCGGCACCCCCCATGCTACCCCGTGGTCCTCAGGGTGTGGGGCGTGAGTTCAGGGCCCCTGTGCTTTGGTGGGCTCCCCCGGAGCACAAGACGTGGGTGGCCGTGGCCTGCTGCCCGTGGGAGAGCGGGCTCGGGAGTCCTGGCAGCTCAGGGAGGCAGTCCGAGCCGGGCTGGGCGCTTCTGAGGAGGGCTGCAAAGGTCAGGATTCGAGCAGGCTGGGCTTGAGTCCCTCCCACCGGGACCCAGGCGAGGACTGTCCCTTCCGGAGCCTCGTCCTGACTGCAAGACCGGGACACTCACAGCATTTTCCCTGTGGCCCATGGTAAGGCCTTGCCTGGCTCCAGGGCCCCGGCAGCCTCCCCCACCTGCACACGGGCACGGGAGGCCTGGCGCAAAGGGACCTGCCAGGGCACCGTGGCTTGTGGGGGCATGTGAGTGTGCGGTTGTGAGGGTCCCTGGGACAGGGTGCACGGTGGGAGCTGGGCTGTGCGTGGCGCCAGGGATGGCCTGTGTGGTGGGAGTTTGTGCCCATTTCCCAGACCAGCAGGGTGAAGGCCCGTCTTGTGTGTGGCCTGGGGCGGTCTGTGCCCCTGCAGGGGGTCTGCTTCCTTCTGCCTGTTCCTTCCTCCTGTTTCTTCCTGATGTGCGCAGTTTCCCACGGCTGGGCCTGGTCAGCAGAGCCCAGAGCCCAGCTGGGTCCCAGGCCTGCCATGTGGCACCCAGGCCTGCCCGGCGAACTGGCAGCGAGGTGGGCACGGTGCAGACCTCCACGGGGGTTCCGGCTGCTGTGCAGGCCCGGCGCACGGATTCCGGTCCCTGCTCTGTGCCCACCGGGCTCACGGGCGACACCGGGTTCCCTCACGGAGCCTCCATTTCCTCTTCTTGTCAGCCCCATGCTGCGTCTCAGGAAGCCCCTCTGTGGTATCTGCTGTATATCGGGCCTGAACCCCAATACCCCATTCTTGCAGGGGGAGCTGAGAGTCTGGGAGGGGAAGCCACCTTCCTGGGCGGAGCCTGGACCTGTTGTGGGGTGGGCCAGCCTTGCTGCCCTGCTGATCCCTGGAGGAAGGAAGCACCAAAACCCACCCGCACCCCTCTGCCACCGCTGTTCACTCTCTGGACGGGGCAGCCCTCTTCTGGCCTCTAGGCCTTGGTGGTCCTTCCATGTGCCCAGCATTGCCTGCCCCGAGGGCTCATGGGAGGCAGGACTGGGGGCACCTTCTGTGGAGCTTTGTTCCCCCCTCCATCCACCAACAACACCCATTCCAAAGAGCTTAACCAAAATTGTAACTTCCCGGTAAAGAAACTGCGAGACTTTCTTCCCTAGTTTGGCAGTAATTCTGGGCAGATGGCCGAGCATCTCACTGAGGCTGCTGACCGTCCCCCTCCGGGGACACCAGCACCCGGCTGGACCCTGATTGAGTCAGGGACTCTGCTTCAGGGGAGGCCAGATCCAGGCGCCCACTGGGGCTGCTGGGCAGGATCCATTCCCACAGGCCCCTTCTCACCCAGGGGTGTCACGTGCTTGTGAGCTAGCCGCTGGCTGGGTCTGAACCTCACAGGTGCACAGGACCCCAGCCTGTCCCTGGAACCCAGCCGCCTGGGGCCAGATGCCTCCCGACTGTGAGTGGAGGAAGGGGGGGCAGTGCCCGTCGCTGCCGTCCCACTGCGCGGAACGTACGGGGACCCTGGTGGTTTGCTGAGCTTCCTGAGGGTCCTCCTGGGGCAGCGTCTGTCCTGACTCCTGCTTGTGTCCCGGGCTGACGGGGAGACCAGCGTCTCAGAGGGGTTCTCTCGCGGTGCGCACGGAGCAGGGCCCGCCGTGTGCTGGCGTGGGCCCGGTGCCGGGGCAGCCTGTTGGGACACACGGGCCCTGCTGTCGCCTCCCAGCAAGTCTCTCCCCTCCAGGCAAGGGCAGCGAGCGGAGTGCGTACACCACCTTCGGGAGAGACGCGGGGGTCGGCGGCTTGAGTCAGGTGAGGCCCGCGCTGGAGGCCAGGGCCCCGGGTCTGCTGATCCTGCTGACCCCGGCGCGGGGGGGCTGTGGTTCTTGGTCTGCCCAGCTGCCTTTCCCCTTGGGATTGTTGTCCCGTCCGCAGCCGGCTCCCTGGGCCAGGCCGTCGGCTGGTTGTGAACGGGGCAGGTGGGTTGCTTGCGAGGCCGTGGCCCCCATGCCACAGCTCCTAGACCTGGGGCCCAGGCTGGGGGTCACCATGCACAGTGTGGCGGGGGCTGAGGGACATGGGCCCACTCCTGAGTGGCAGGCGGGGACATGGAGCCAGCCTGGTCGTCCTGAGGCCCTGCCCCCTACTGCCCCTGTGGGTCCTAGGCGCCCCCTGCCCACACTCCCAGGCGGCTCGCCGCATGGGCGCCCAGCCCAGGTGAAAGTCTCCCCACGCTGGTCCGGCTGGGAGGCTGTGGGGACAGGGGGACAGCAGCCGGCCGCCGTGGCCCCTGCCTGCAGCTCCTCGGAGCGCGGGACCTCACGCCAGGGCGCTCCCCGATCGCACACCGTGTCCCGTAGGAACGTGGCACTTGTGACGGCGGAGCGCAGCCAGGCCCAGGGCCCCCGTCGTGTCCGCGGCACCGGTGCCCGTTCTGCAGACGGGAAGGCTGAGGCGGGGGCATGCCCTTGGCTCGGACCCCAGTTTCTGCCCTTGAGGAAAGGAGGCCTGTTTCAAACTAAGACGCAAAGTTGAACTATTTACTTTTAAAAAAAAAAAGGGCTGAGCGTGGAGCGAGCCCGGCGGTTTTCGGTGGCGCCTGGACACGGGCCTCGCGCACTGAGCCCCTGAGTGGGGCTGCGGGCTTGTGGCAAGGGCCTTGCTTCTCCGCCTTCATTCAGAAGAACCGTGCGGCTTGCGGTCCGTCGCGTCTCCGAGGCACGTCCGAGCGGGGTGGGCAGGGAGCTCCCGCCGAGGGTCCCTGTCGCCCTCGTGAGGGTCTGAGTGGGGCCCCACACTGGTGTGTGCGCCGGCAGGACAGGCCTGAGAGTGGGGCCGGGTGCCCGCCCGCCGCCCTGACAACCGACCCCTCTCGCCCCCCAGGCCAGCTTCCCGCCCAGCGAGCTGGCCCTCGGCAGCCCCGGGCCGCTGTCCCCTTCAGGCCCCAAGGCCGGCGTCCAGTATTACTCCTACCCCGGCCATGCTCGGCGCAGAGCCGCGGAAGGCGGACTGGGTGAGTGGGGCGGGCGGGGCGCAGGTGCGGGGGGGACGGTCCCCGCGGAAGCACCAGGCCGGGGTCCTGTGGCCCGGAACCTGCGTGGCGTGTGCCCGGCTCAGCGGGGGCTATTAGCTCTGGACACGGTCTCGCCTGTGGGAGGCTCCCGGCCTTCTCACGCTTGGGAACGCCCCGCCAGCACCTCCGGCTGCACTGGGGGGCGTCTTAAACGGCAGCGCTCCCCACAACACACAAACACGTAGAAACATGCTCAGTGGCCCTTGAGGAGGACTCTGGGTTCCAGAACAAGAGGCGAGGCCTTGCCCGGTCCCCCTCCACTGGGCCATGCGTGTCGGTGTCCGAGCGGCCGTGGAAGCCCAGCGGGTTGAGACTTAGGGTCCCTGAGTCGAGCGAGGAGGGAAACCCCCCAAGCCCAGGACCCACACCGGGGAGGCGTGACTGTGGGGGAGCGCAGGGAGCGGCCCCCTGCAGACCCCCACCCGAGCTCTGCCCACAGCCCTGTGCACATGGGTCTGCGACCGCATTCGGTCGTGTCGTTAGTAGGAGGTTTGGGGGGTCTCTTCTTCCCCACCCCTCCCCTCCGCGCCCCTGGCTGGGTGGGGTGGGTGCCCGGCAGGCCCGGCGGGTTCACTCTTTGCTCCGCACAGACTCACAGCCCAAGAAGGTCCGGAAGGTGCCGCCGGGTCTCCCGTCCTCGGTGAGTTGAGTGGCCCACAGACCCAGGGTCCAGGCTCGGGGCCCTCTCTGCAGGGGGTGCACAGCGTGGCCGTGGGGGGAGGCGCTGGGCTGTGTGTGACTTCTCCCCGGGGCTCTGGGAAGTTCTTCCTTGGGTCTAGCTCAGATCCCTGTTTTAAGAGGGCCCGACGTTCTCTGTGGCCGAGGCACCTTGGGAACGGTGTGATGGGCCCCTAGGAGCGGGAGTGGGTTGGAGGCGCCCTGGGGGTCCGGTTCATGGGGTCCCCACCCCCGCTGCCTTTGGTGCTGGGCCTGGAGGGGCTTAGCACACCGCACTCCGGTGATGGAGTCACTGGGGAAAAAGGCTGTTTGCTGGGGTCCCTGGCCCGGCCGCCCTCTCTGCCTGGCTCCCGTGTTGCCCCCCATGGGCTGACCCCAGTTCAGGGTCGGGGCGGGCACCCTGCAGCCGGGAAGTGCGGGTCGGGCTCTTTGAAGATCTCCTGCATGGTGTCAGCAACCCCTGCTTCCCCCGCCTGAGCCCCCAGCCCAGTCCCCCAGAGCGCCAGAGCTGAGCCCCCCAGACCTCCCCGCTTCTGCTCCTGGAACTCGTCTGCCACCTTGCGGGCCTGCTGTTCCTCCAGGCCCGGCCTCTGCACCCCCACGTCTCCTGGGGTCAGGGCTGGGGCCCTGGGGGGTTCGGGAACGGGGGAACGGGGAAGAGGCACGGCTGGGGGCATCCGAGCTGGGCTCGGCCGGGGCGGGAGGAGTTGGCTGGTTGCAGGAGGGACAGCGTCCTTGGTCGGGGCTCCAGTCTGCAGAGGCCTCGGGAGCCACAGGCTGGAACTTGGTGCAGGGGCGGGATGGGAGGTGGAGGGTAGAGAAGGAGGAGGAGAAGATCCCCCCAGAACCTCCGGTGCTGGCCAGGGGAAGCGTTAAAGCCCACAGAGTGAGGGGCTGGAGGCTGGAGGGCAAGCTGGGGCCGGGTCCCCTATCACACTCGGGCCCCTCCTGCCTGACCGCCCCTGCCTGTCTGCAGGTGTACCCGTCCAGCTCAGGTGAGGACTACGGCAGGGACAGCACCGCCTACGCACCTGCCAAGGCCCCCAGCAGCGCCTATCCCCCCCCCTTTTACATGGCAGGTGCGTGGGGGCTCACACCTGAGGCGGTTGGGGCCGCGGGTCCCCTGGCTGCCTCTCACCACGTGCATCTCCACAGATGGCAGCCTGCACCCCGCGGCCGAGCTCTGGAGCCCCTCCGGCCAGGCGGGCTTTGGGCCGGTGCTGGGCGGGGCCTCCTCGCCCCTGCCCCTCCCACCAGGCGGCGGCAGCTCTGTCGGGGGCAGCGCGGGCTTCGGCAGCCTGCACCAGCACGAGCGCATGGTAGGTCTGCGGGACGGGCAGGGGTGGGTGTGTGGGCAGCACCCTCAGCGGACCCCCGTGACCCCGTTCCCCCCACAGGGCTACCAGCTGCACGGGACGGAGGTGAATGGCGGGCTCCCGGCTGCGTCCGGCTTCTCCTCGGCCCCCGCGGCCGCCTATGGCGGCGTCTCCAGTCACACGCCCCCTGTCAGCGGGGCCGACAGTCTCCTGGGTACCGACCCCTTTGCCCCTCTTCCGGATGGGGCCCCTCCAAGCTCAAAGCCTGGCTGGGTGCGGGGTTCGGGCCCTCATCACTCCCGTCCTTCCCCCCCTGGGCCTGCCCTGCATCAGGCCCCGCGGGCCACATCCGATGTCTGGAAATGGGCCTTTGAAAATGGGTCCCCATTCTTCGTCTGGGGGAGCAGATTCTCCAGGGGAAATCGCTCACTCGGGCTCTGCCACCCACCCGCCTGTCCCTAGAACCGCCGTGGTGGCAGGGGGCAGGACTCCAAGCCATTCTCAGCTGGAATGGGGTTGCCCCGTGCTGGGAGAGGATGTCCACGCTAGGCAGCTGGGGCACCGGCATCCGAGCTGGGCCCGGGGCCGGGGGAGGTCCTGTCCCTGAGCTCGGTTTCCGCTCTCTTCACCCCGCCAGGCTCCCGCGGGACTACTGCCGGCAGCTCTGGGGATGCCCTTGGGAAGGCATTGGCCTCGGTGAGGCGTGGGACATGGGGTGGCGGGGGGCGGCTGGGCTGGCACGTGCCCGCGGCCGGCCCCTGACCCCGGTCGGCTGTGTCTGTCTGCCCATCCATGCTACAGATCTACTCCCCGGATCACTCAAGCAATAACTTCGCCTCCAGCCCCTCGACCCCCGTGGGCTCCCCCCAGGGTCTCGCAGGTCTGTGGTGGGGGGGGTTGCTGGGGAGCGATGGGGGTGCATCGGGCCTGCAGCCCTGAGTGTGTGGAGAGCTGGGCGCACCCCTAGCCTCAGGGCTCCGGTTCCCGCGGGCATCCGGACGGCTCTCTGGAGGGGGTTCTCCAGTCCAGTCTGCGTTGTACGAACAGTCCGGGACCGGGCGGGGAGTCCAAGAGCTAGAAAAACAGGCCAGACTCCCTCCCGGACTCCCACACATGGACAGGTTGGCGTTTGTCCCCCCAGGGTCTGATGGGCACCAGTGGCGGACCCTGGTTTCGGCTTTGCTAAGGGGCTGGTCATCCTGTCCCCAAGGGGTCCTTCCTGGGGGTCAGCTTGTGGTCAGGTTCCTGGAGGGCCGCGTGGTTTTATTAGAAAGCCCGCAGCGCCTCGTCTCTGCCGCGGGGGTTCTCAGGGACCCTCGCCTTGCTGAGCGTGCGCAGGCCCCTGGGGCGGACCGCTGGTGCAGCAGGCCGGTCCCTGGGACGCCTGCTGTGTGTGCCACTGGGCTGCTTTCCCCGTGGGGCGAGGGTTCTGGAGAAAGGAACCCGTCTGCTGGGTGGCTTCCCAGGAACGGCCTGGCTGGCCCGGTGGGCGTGGGGGCCATCATATGGCCCACCCGGGCTTCGCAGACTCTGCGGCCTCTGAGTTGGGCCACTTGGACACCCAGCCTCCAGGGGCCCCTGCTGACATGCCGCCTACCCCTTCCAGGGACATCGCAGTGGCCCCGGCCAGGAGCCCCCGGTGCCTTATCGCCTAGCTACGATGGGGGTCTCCACAGCCTGGTGAGCTTCCCGGGCTGGGTGGACACTGTCCCTCATGGGCACGTGTGGCCAGGGGAGGGCACGGTACATGTGGACCTTGGGCCGGGGGAGGTGGGCCATGAGGGCAGCTCAGCATGTCTGCTGTGGCCAGCGTACAGGGCTTGGAAGCCGTGTCCCCGGAGAGCCGCTCGGGCCCTGTGACCAGTGGGATTTGCAGGACTAGGGTCCCTTTGGCAGGTCACTTGTGGGGCACACGGTCTCTCTAGCCAACGAAGGCTCAGGTTGTGTGCCAGACCCCAGGGCCAAGCAGCATCCCAGGGGCCCGCACCCTTGACCACCGCCCCTCCCCTGCCCGCAGCAGAACAAGATGGAGGACCGCCTGGACGAGGCCATCCACGTGCTGCGTAGCCACGCGGTGGGCGCCTCAGCGGACGTACACGGGCTGCTGCCCAGCCACGGGGCTCTGGCTTCGGGCTTTACTGGCCCCGTCATGCCGCTGGGGGGCCGACACACAGGCCTGGTGAGTGCTGTTTGGGGGCGGGCTGGGCAGGGGGTCAGGATGGGCAGGCCCTGACCGCCGAGCCCACTCCTCTGTCCGCAGGTGGGAGGCGGTCCCTCGGAAGACAGCCTCGCGGGCAGCAGCAGCCTCCTGCACAACCACGTGGCCCTGCCCGGCCAGCCCGGCGCCCTCCCCGAGCTTGCTCGGCCACCAGACTCCTACAGCGGTGAGCCTCAGTGTGGGGGCCCGGGAAGGGGTGGCCGGCTCGGGCGCTGGGCTAGGCCAGGGGCCTGCTCTGTGCCAGGCACCGGGCTGGGGCCCCTCACCGCACGCAGCGTCCCCTCCACCCGGCACCGGCACCGGGAAGCCCTTCGGGGAGGGCAGCCGGCCGGTTCCTTCCTGGAGGGGGTGGAGCCCGGGCACTTCTTGTGGTCAGCGTCAGCCCTGTGCTTGGGGCCTGTGTGGGCCCTGGGCAGTCAACCAGGAATTAAGCCAGAAACCCCATCCCTGGGGGGGTGAGCAGCTGTGGACTAAATGCAGAAGGAGGGATGCTAGGGGAAAGAAGGGGGGGCACGGGGGTGCTCATAGCTTTAGAGACGGCCGGCAAGGTCGTGACACTTGGGCGGAGCAGGGAGGGGAAGCAGACCTCTGCTTGGGAGATGCGTGTGCCAAGGCCCCTGGGCAAGACCACGCCTGGTGTGCTGAAGTAGTGAGCAGCCCTGTGCTGGATAGGAGGGAGGTGGTGAGGTCAGGGAGGTGACAGGGCAAGTCATGCAGGGTCCCGACCCGTGGACATGGGGGGACCTGGGCTTTGACCCCAAGGGCCCTGGGAGCCTTGGAGGGCTCAGGCAGGGTCAGGAGCTGCCAGACCCAGTGCCCACAGGCGCCCTCTGGCGGCAGCTGAGGATGATGGGTGACCGCTGAAGCCGCAGGATGCTGGTCCGGGAAGTGGGGTGGGGGTGCGTTCTGGGTTCCCAAGGCAGAGAGCCCACAGGATTGCAGCTGTGGAGGCCGCGGTGGGATGCAGGTCTGGGGTTCAGGGAACCTGCTGACCGCTGGGCGCCGGGTGGAGCCCAGAGCCAGGACTGCGGGCGGGGTCCCCAGGCAGAGCGAGCGGAGCCGAGCCCCAGCCCGAGCACGGTGTGGAGGTGGGGGGTGGCGGGGGGCAGGCGCGTCCGGTGCCGGCGTTGAGGAGCCGCACTGCAGCAACGTGGGGTCAGGGTCGTGGCCAGCGGCCGTGGGCTGTGGACTTCTCTGGGGAAATACCGAGGAGGTGACAGCCCTTCACACAGGCTGCAGGGAGGAGGCGGTGATGGGCCCGTGAGGGTCTCGCCGCGGCCAGTCCCAGGCGCGGGGACGTGGACTCTGCCACCGTGCGGGCAACCATGGCCTGAGACGGTGCCCCCAGGAACACCCCACGCCTCCCACATTAAGGCAGGTTCTCTTGTCTGGCGCAGGGGCCCTGGCCGGCCTCCGCACGCCCCCTCCAAGCCAGCCTGAGTGTGACAGACGGCCTTGCTGTGTATTTCTTGATTTTTTATGACTTTTATCACACAGGGCACTTCTCTGGGACACTTAAAGTCGCCACGATTTGGGGTGGGGGGGTGACTGGGCTGCAGCTTGACCCCTCACAGCGCCTGGTACGCCCAGATGTTTGTGCCGTGGGGCCGGCATTCCCGGAGCTGAATCCCTTATCCCAGCTTCTCCCCTTCCCCTTGCCTGCTCTCCTCTCCCCTGCCCTCCTCTCCTCTACCCTTCCCTCCACTCCCCTTCTCTGCTCTCTGCTCCTATCCCATCTCTTCCTTTCCCCCCTGCTACCCTTCCCTGCCTTCCCCTCATCCCCCCTGCCCTCCGCTGTCCTGCCCTCCCCTCCTCCCCTCCACTACCCTGCTCTGTCCTGCTCTCCCCTCGTCTCCCCATTCCCGGTGTGTCTTTTGCTGTCACAGTGTTTCCCCGCTGTGGGCCTTCAAACCCTGTGTTCTGTTTCATGGCCTTGGGCTTTTCTGAAACTGGCATTGGCTGGCGTGTTCACGTTGGGAGCAAGGGCCACCTTGCTGCCGGGGGCTCAGGATGGGCCCTGATATGGGACGTTAGGTTGTTTCAACTTTCTACTCTTGGAGTAGTTGCTTTCTGGAACGATCTGTCATGTGTCTCCAGCATGTGCACAGGAGCTTCTCGGGTGTAATTCCAGGTTGTGGGGTTTGGGGTCGGTCTGGATCTACCCTCTCCCGATGACACCAGACTGTCCCGACTTGCCTCCCATGGGCAGTGCCCCCGATGCTGGGCCCTGTCGCTTCGCCCGGCTTCCCCACTTGCCGAATCCCGGTTTGCGTTTCCACGGATTGCTGGTGCCGTGAAGCAGGTGGCCCCTTCTTGTCTCCGAGTCGCCCGTCTGGGAGCTTTCTCTGTTTTCCTCTTGAGCTTCTAGTCCTTTTCGTGTTCATTTCTGGGAGTTCTTTTCACCTTCATTGGTTTATACAGGACACGTGATTTCTTTTCTTTTTTTAAAGATTTTGTTTACTTGAGAGAGCCAGCGAGCATGAGAAGGGGGAGGGTCAGAAGGAGAGGCTGACTCTGCGCTGAGGAGGGAGCCCCATGTGGGACTTGATCCCCGGACTCCGGGATCGTGACCTGAGCCAAAGGCAGTTGCTTTAGCAGCTGAGCCCCCCAGGAGCTCCGAACCCGTCTTTTCTATCCTGCGGCGTATGTTCTCTTCTTGGTGGGATCCTGGTAACCAAAAATTCTCAATTAGGCTATAGTCGAGTTTATCAGTGTTTTTCTTGTTGTTGTTTTTTTCAAGAACAACTCATTCAGTATTGTAGGAGGTGGTCCTCCCCTCTGAACCACAGCGGGATTTGCAGGCACTTTATTCTGAAGGTTTTCAGATCCTCCTCCGTTGGAACCGGTGACCCTGTGGTGTGAGATACGGACCTGATTCGAGGGTGTTTGCTGCTTTATTGTTGGGTTGTTTTTTTTAAGAGTTTTATTTATTTGACAGCACAAGCAGGGGAAGAGGCAGAGAGAGAGAGAGAAGCAGGCTCCCCGCTGTGCAAGGAGCCTTGTGCATGGCTCGATCCCAGGACCCGGGATCATGACCTGAGCTGAAGGCAGAGGCTTAACCCCCTGAGCCACCCAGGCGCCCTGGGGCTTTTTTTCTTTTTTTCTTTCCTTTTTCTTTTTGCTTTTTTTTGCATACAAAGGCCTGGCTTTCCCCAGAGACCTCATTCTGCCTCCCAGGAGGGCAGCGGGCATGTGTCCATGTGTCGGGCGGCCCGGGCGGTGCGCAGACGCTAAGCCCAGGCCCGTTGCAGGACTCGCGCGCGTCGGGGCGGTCTCGGGCGCCGGCGAGATCAAACGGGAGGAGAAGGAGGATGAGGAGAACACGTCGGCGGCCGACAACTCAGAGGAGGAGAAGAAGGAGCTGAAGCCCCCGCGGCCTCGGACCAGGTGCCCGCCTCCCCGCAGCTCCCCGCAGCCCGCCCGTCAGGACGCACGCACACGCACGCAGACACGCACACGACCCCCGCAGCCCACGGCCGCCCCGCACCCCTGTCAGGACGCACAGACACGCACACGACCCCCCCCAGCCCCCGGCCGCCCCCCCCCCCCGCCCCGTCAGGACGCACAGACACGCACACGGTGCCCCCCCCCACAGCCCCTGGCCGCCCCGCCCGTCGGGACGCACAGACACGCACATGGCCCCCCCCTGCAGCCCCTGGCCGCCCGGCCCGTCAGGACGCCCGCACATGTACGCAGACACGCACAAGGGGGCTCCCCCCGCCCGTCGGGACGCACAGACACGCACGCGGTGCCCCGCACACACACAGCCCCCGGCCGCCCCGCCCGTCGGGACGCACGCACACGCGCGCAGACACGCACACGGCGCCCACCGCGCGAGGCTGTTGGCGGGTCCCCCGCCTGTCCCCCCGCCTCACTGTCTCCCTCTGGCCCCCCGGGCCCGCCCCATAGCCCGGACGAGGACGAGGACGACCTTCTCCCCCCAGAGCAGAAGGCTGAGCGGGAGAAGGAGCGCCGGGTGGCCAATAACGCGCGCGAGCGGCTGCGGGTCCGAGACATCAATGAGGCTTTTAAGGAGCTGGGGCGCATGTGTCAGCTGCACCTCAACAGTGAGAAGCCCCAGACCAAACTGCTCATCCTGCACCAGGCCGTGTCGGTCATCCTGAACCTGGAGCAGCAGGTGCGAGGTCAGTGGGGGCGCCGCTCCCCTCCCCCGCCACTGCTGCCGCGCTCTCCCCCCCACTTCCTGGAGTCAGTCTCCCCTGCTGCGCCTGTCCCCCTCCTTGCTGTGACTTCCCCCTGCAGTGGCTGCCTTGCCCGCTGTGACTGTGCCTCTCCCTGCAGTGACTGTCCTGCCCTGCTGTCCGCTCCCCCACCGCGGTCGCTGTTCCCTCTCTGACCACAGGGCCGTCTAGCCTGGCCCTGGTGTCCCCTCTGGAAATGGGAGGATGATACTCTTGGGAGCCGTGGCTCTGCAGACCTGGGCACTTTGGCTCTGAATTCCATCCCTGGACCCCAGGGAGCCCTGCCCGCCCCAGCCCTCCTTTTTCAGGAAGGCTCTAGTCTTCTGGCTGAGGCTTCTGTGGCCAGGGCCAGAGGTGACTGTCGCTGCGAACAGACACATCCTTGCGGGGCGCTCCAGCCCATCAGCCCCCATCCCCTGGTGAGGAGCCAGGAAGGCCCCCGTGTGACTTGGCTCCCCAGTTCAGTTGCTTCCTTAACGCGCCTCCCACCCACGCCTCCATGCCCGTTAACCCTTTCTCTCCTGCAGCGCTGTCGCTTGGACCGGAGCTGGGGCCCTCGCCCCACCCACACCCCACCCCACCCCCAGCCTGCTGTCCCCTCTGCTCTGAGGGTTCCGTGTTTCCGTGGTGGTGTGGGCACCCCGCCGTGTCCCCCGCGCCCACCTCTCTGCTCTCTGCCTCTCGAGCTCCCTCCATCCCAGCCCACCCGCCCCTCCGCTTCCATGGCAGCCCCTCCTACCTCGCACTTGCTGCCCAAGCCCCGGACGGCTGCGACCTTGGGGTCTTTTCTCCCCCACAAAGCCTCCCAGTTGGGACTTGAGGGAAGAAAGGGGACCAAGGAGTGCACCAGCCTCAGGCCCGTCAGTTTGGTCTGCGCGCTTGTCCTGGGGTCGGGGGCCACCGCCACCTGGCAGGATCTGCTCAGGCCCAGGGGCGGGTGGGCGGACGGGCAGACAGGGGCGTAGCCCCCTCCCCCTACTGTGGGAGCAGGACAGGGCCCCTAGGCGCTGCTCATGTGCAGGTGTTTGGGCTCTTCTTCTGCCCGTGGGGCGCACACCAGGGCCAGGCCTCACCCACCCCGCTTCCCGTCCCTGAGGCCAGGCGACACCGGTGTCCCGCTGAGGACACAGAGTGAAGTTGCTGGGCAGAGCCACGTAGCTGATGCTTCGCAGGACTTGAACCAGGGTTCAGCCCTCGTGGCCCGGCATCTGAGCCGTTCAGCCGTCCTGTGTGTGATGGGGGCCGGTGCAGAGTCGGCGCTCAGTCACCGCACTGCTGGGACACACAGGGCATTCGTGGTAGTGATGGCTGGGCCGGGGGCTTTGCCCTCTCCCGCCCACACTGGTCTGCCTGGCCTAGCCCTCACACAGCCCAGCCAGCAAGTGCGCTGAGCCGGGAAGGTGGTACCAGGAGGGGCAGGGGGCGTGGGGTGCCCCCAGCTCCCCACAGATGGCCTGATGGGGGCTCAGGGCCCACCCTCCATCCCCTGGGAACGCTCCTGCGTTGGTCTCCTTGGGGCGTCAGCACACATACAGCCTCGCCTGCGGCCGAGTCCCAGGTGCGCACACAGACAGGCTCGGAGCTCTGAGCCCAGGGGAGCACGCGGTCACGGACATGCACACGCACGGACACACACACACACACACGCACACTGTCTGCGGGCACACGCCCGCCCGGCCCGGCCCGGCTCCTCGCTAACGGAGGCCCTGGTGCTGTGACCCAGCAGTACGGAGGAGGTGCTGTCCCTGGAGGAGAAAGACCTGAGGGACCGGGAGAGGCGCATGGCCAATAACGCGCGGGAGCGGGTGCGCGTGCGGGACATTAACGAGGCCTTCCGGGAGCTGGGCCGCATGTGCCAGCTGCACCTCAAGTCGGACAAGGCGCAGACCAAGCTGCTCATCCTGCAGCAGGCCGTGCAGGTCATCCTGGGCCTGGAGCAGCAGGTGCGAGGTAGGCTCCCGGCCCGCCGGCCCCGCCCCCGGCCTGCCGGCCCCGCCCCCCGGCCCGCCGGCCCCGCCCCGTGGGCTCCCCGCGCGCAGGCAGCGGGGCGCTCGGATCCCCGACGGCGCTGTGCTCTCCAGGGCCCCGCGCCCGCAGGCTCCCGGAGGGACCCTGTCCCACATGGCTCTCCCCTCCCCCCAGAGCGTAACCTGAACCCCAAAGCGGCTTGCTTGAAGCGACGAGAAGAGGAGAAGGTGTCGGGCGTGGTCGGAGATCCCCAGATGGTGCTTTCGGCCGCTCACCCGGGCCTGGGCGAGGCCCACAACCCCGCGGGACACCTGTGAGGAGGGGCCGCTGCCCGGGGCCAGCGACCCGGCCCGGTCCCCGCCCTGGTCCTCACCGTCCCGACGCCTGGGGGCGCCCCGATGGATCCTGAAACCGAGGCCTGGGCCCCAAGGGGCAGTTTTGTTTTGTTTTGTTTGTAAACAAAACCGGGAAGCAAGCGAGATGAACACTTTGTCCGGAAAGAGGAAAATATGCCTTAAGTAGAAAACGCGGGAGAGTCCGAACCTGCTCTTGCGGGAGGGAGAAGCGGGGCGGGCTCGCTCTCCTGCAGCCGTGAATCGTGCCTACGCCTGACCTGTGTCTTAAGGAAAATAAAGAACGTTAGTTAGATTTTTTTTAATGTCTTAGGAAATTAGCAGGGAGGATGCCTTTGGTCTCTTTTTTTTTTTTTTAAGCTTTTTTGCATATGTTTTGTAAGCAACAATTTTGTATAAAAGTTTCGTGTCTCTTGCTGCTTCTGCTGCTGCTGTTTCTAGACCTGAGCGTGGCATTTCACGGTCAACCAGGTCATTAAAAGTCATATTGAAAAGACCCACCGTGAACCTGAGAGCCCCCGGCCGGAGCTGCTGGCGCAGGAGGGATGGCAGACCCGTCTGCTCGCGGCTGGTTCGGAGGGCGGGTGGTTTCCTCGCTTCTTGTAGGAGGGACATTGTGGGCCGGCCTTGCCCTGGTGGGGGTTCTCCTTGGGGAGCCCTTGCTGCGTCCTCACCCCTCCCTCGGGAAGGCGGGGCGGGGGGGCAAGGCGGCAGCTCTTCTCCTCAGCCCCACGCCCCGCACAGTCTGCAGACCTCCCCAGAAGGGATTTTGTCAGACCACTGCTTCTGGGCACAGGGACCACGGGGTGGGGGGAGGGGTGTCCCCGGGGGTTCCCCAGGCACCGCATCCTGCGTTCCTTTGACCTGGGGTCCTGGCCTATTCTCTGATCTCTGGCAGTGGACCTGCAGAGGACTCTGGGTCAGCACACCAACCCCGACCCCAAGTGACTGATGCCAAACTCTGAAAAGCTCCAGGCTGTGGCCCTGATCACCTGCAAGAGCAGAAGGGTGTGGGCCACTCGAGGCCCGGCTGCCAGGCCTCCCCACGTCCCCCGCCTGCAGGGGGAACTGGCTCCACGCAGGGCTCCCCCTGGCCTAAACCAAAGGTCCCTGCAGTTGCTGGGACACCCAGACAGCTGTTCCTCCATGTATCCCCCAGGTGCGGGGTCAGGCCTGCTGGGCTCCAGTCTCCTTCCTGTAACCACCTGGCTCCTGCCACCACAAGTGTGTACATGTGCTTGTGTGTGCGCACACACGCACACGACTTCTGGACCCCAGGTGACCGCGTTCACTCCCCTCCCAACCCTCCCCCGCTGCACTCCCAGAACAGTGGGGCTGTCTGCTGCCCTCCCCTCACACTCTGTGACTGGCACTCCCTGGAGCTGGAAACCCCAAGGCAAGCACCAGGAAGGACCTGCGGGCTGCCTCCCAAGCCCTGAGGTCACCTGAGTCCTCCCACTGATGCTGCCCACACCCCCCAGACGGTTCTGGGGATGGCGGGGAGTCGTTGGCAAGGGGCCCTTGGTGCCTCCCCTGATCTGTGTGGGTCTGGTGGGTCCTGCCTCAGTGTCCCTTGGTCTGCACAGAGCCACTGCCCCCCACAACTACTACTGGACTGTTGGGAAGAGACCCAAGTAAGGGAAAACCGTGCTGAGTGCCTCAAGATAACCGGTTTTCAAACAAAACTTTAAGAAAAATAATTTTACAAAAGTGTCAGCATGGCCGACTGGACTCTGGGATGTGTTCAGGGCCCCTCTCTTGAGCGGCTCTGGAGACCTGTCCTGTGTAGCGCCACAGCAGTTAAGTGTGACATCATATGGCCCCACGGCTGTCCCCTGGCTCTTCCTGCTGCTGTGTGGTTCCAGCCGGGGGGAGGGCAGGCGGAAGGGGGTCCATGCCAGGGAGGGGGTACCGCTTGTAGGCGCTGAGGCCTCTGCCCTGCATGCAATCCCTGGGGCAGCTGTCACAGAGCCCTGCATGGGGACGGGGCCTAAAACCACCGGGACTGATTCTCCCGTTCTGGGGCCAAGTCCCCCAGATCCTGGTGTGGCGGGGCCACGCTACCTTCTTGGGCTCCAGGAGAGGGTCCCTCCTGCCTCTCCCAGGTCTGGGGCCTCCAGGCATCCCTGCGCGTGCGGCCACATCACTCAGAGCCTGTCCCGGCTGCACAAGGCTACCTCCCCGTGTATCTGTCACAAGGACACACAAGTCATTGACTGCCGCCCAGCCTCCCCCTTCCTGTACGACCTCACTTGAACTGACTGTACATGCAAAGATCCTGTATCCAAATAAGGTCCAGTTCACAGGACTGAGGGGACAGGACGTGATCATCTGTCTTTGGGGGACAGGCACCACGAGGGTCTGACTGAGGCCACGGTGAGCAAGGCCATCAAAGCCAGAGTGATGGGAGTGGCCCATGGCAATTCCACATTCTAGAACCAAAGCACCTTGGGTCAGGTGGGGAATCGGTACTTGTAGAGGTTCTGGGATCTGGACGCGGGACCGGCTCATGGGGAAAGCCACTCCCTGAGAGGCTGCCTGTTAATTTTTATAATTAATGTAATATGCCAAAGCCCACTGAATTACACACATTAAGTCTGTAAATGGGATGGTGTGTCAACACCATCAAAAAAGTTTATGGGCTCCTGGGTGGCTCAGGCAGTTGAGCTGCTGTCCTTGGCTCAAGTCATGATCCCAGTGTCCTGCTCAGCAGGAAGCCTGCTTGTCCCTCTGCCCCTCCCCTGCTTGTGCAAATAAAATCTTTTTTTTAAAGATTTTATTTATTTGACAGAGAAATCACAAGTAGATGGAGAGGCAGCAGAGAGAGGAGGAAGCAGGCTCCCTGCCGAGCAGAGAGCCCGATGCGGGGCTCGATCCCAGGACCCTGAGATCATGACCCGAGCCGAAGGCAGCGGCTTAACCCACGGAGCCACCCAGGCGCCCCTGCAAATGAAATCTTTAAAGGTGTTTATGGTTTTTTTTTTTTTTTTTTTACGATTTTATTTCTATGTCTTCTCCACACCCAGCCTAGGGCTCGAACTCAAAAGCCTGAGATCAAGAGTCACAAGTTCTTCCCCGTGTGCCAGCTGGTGCCCCTCAAAAAGGCCGTTTAAAGATAGATCACAAAGGTGCTAAAATCCTTCAGTGAGGCATCCCCCCTCCCCGTCCCAGCTAGGATCTGCTCTATGGAAATTTCTCGAAAGAGCCTCTTGGCCCGGCTCAGGGAGCCGCAGGGAGCAAGGGATTGAGGAAAACGCGGTGCAAGGGATGCAGCCACGTCTTGGCAGCAGCGGCGGCGTCTGGGCATGTCGAAGGGTGCAGGTCGCTGTGCTTGTCCCAGACATTCAGCCAGCCCCTGCCAGCCCTCTGAGCCCCCCTGCTCTCAGGAAGACGACACAGCTTGGGCCTGACATGACCCCCAGGCACCCTGCCACCCCGGTCAGCCCCTCGGACACCACGCTGCACTGCAGCTTCTGGACATGGACCCCCCCCCATGCCCGACCCCGGAACTGGGGATGCTCGGGGAAAGGGCCTTTACCAGTGGAACTCCAGATCCTGAGATGAGCTCATCCTGGCACAGGATGGCAAGTCAGCGACAAGCACCCTGATGAGGGAGAGAAGCCGCATGACACAGGTGGCAATCACGGAGGCAGAGGTGGGAGGGACAGCGGGTGTGCGGCCCTGTGACACGTGCATGGGGGGCTTATGGCCTCCAAGGCAGGCAGAGCATGAAACCCTGTGGTTTCCAGTTGCCCAGCGCACAGCTGTCACCAGGACCATGGGGAACACGGAGCCTGTGTGTCCTTTCTAAAGTGGTGCAACACCCCAATATGATGGGAGCCCCATGTCTCACTGGCGGGGCCATGAACAGGCCTGCGACTACTCCAGAACGGTTTGGCAGGCGGACACCGGGGCCTGGACATTGACCTGACCGTCCGCAGCAGTTACATCTCAGTGTGAAAAAACAGGAAGCTTGGCGGTTCTGTCCACAGCTCAACACGGGGTCCCCGCTGTGCGCCAGCTGGCCCCCCACGATCCTCTCCAGACACACATCCACTCAAAGACCGGACAGAACCACTCATGGGCCACAGCTGTGATGGCGAAACCTGGAAACAGGCAGAATCCCTCCAGCAGGTGAGCAGTCTGCACACAGGTTCGCCCTCCGCGGGTCTCGGCTCGGCAGCAGAAGAAAGGTGCCAGACACCAAGTGGAACACACTGTTTGGCCCCTGGTAGAAGAGTCAGGAAAGTGCAGATGGACTGACAGGAGACAGATGAGTGCTCGCAGGGGCCGGGAGGGGGGCGGCAAGGGTCCAGAGGGGCAGGAGGAAGGCCAGCAGGCGCCCGCAGTCCTGGTGCTGGGCACACACACACACGTCCAAACACCAAGCTGTATGTGTTCAGTCCATGTGTTTTTGTGTGTCCAATATTCCTCAGTACAGTGTAAAGATTAAAAAAAAAAAAAAAAAGACTCCATCAACGGGTGAATGGATAAATACAAACCCCCCCGACGCAGGGGAGCCTCCTTTGGCCGCAAGCCGGAGCAGGGCCCCCACATGCTGCCCCAGGGATGGACCCTGAGCCTACAAAGCTCAGGGAGGGAACCAGACACAGAAGGCCACAGGGGGTGTGAGTCCATGTATGTGATGCGCCCAGATCAGGCTCTTCCATGGACAGGAGCGGGTCTTGGGGGGCGCCTGGGGCTGGGGAGAGGCTGAGGGAGGGGGAGGAGGAGGGAGACCTATGGGGCTTCTTTTGGAAGTGATGAAAATTTTCTGCAACTAGACAGGGTGGTGGTTGCAACAACTTTTGTGAATTTCACAGCATAAAAAAATAAAAGGAGCTGAGTTTCCCCTAAAGGCTGGATAGAAGGATCATGGGAAATCCAAGGTCCTGCTTATCCACCACCGTTTTAGATATCAGGATCCTGACTACTCCTTTTTGGGGATCCTCCCCTCCCCTAGTTTCAGTCCATGTCCTCTTATGGGCATAGCGACCTCTGCCCCATTTCCACAGCAGGCCCAGGAGAACCAGCCTCAGGGCATTTTCCACAATGGCGAAGAGGTGCCATCTTCCTTCAAGGGCTGCTGGAATGTTGAGTTTCCACATGCGACTGCTCAGAGAGAGCTCACAAGAGGGCAAGGACAACAGAGGAAAGAAGAGCTGAGATATGTAGTGAGATTCGTAATAATATTGCTATGCTCCTGGATCCAGCCGTGCCTGAAGCCATCCAACATGCCATAAAACTCCATTTCTCTTACACTGGTCTTCGTATTTTATGGCTTCGAAGAAAACATTCTGCCTTATGAGCTGAAGTACATTAAGCAGAAGGAGCAATGAGGCAGGGCATCAGGAACTGCTGGATCCAGGACCTGCAGCCCTCAGGCCTCTATGCCCATCTCTACTTATTGTTTAAACGATTTTTATTTATTTATTTATTCGAGACACAGGGCTTGATGCGGGGGCGCGGAGCATGAGCGGAGGGAGGGGCAGAGGGAGAATCTCCAGCCAACTCTGCGCGGAGCCAGGAGCCCAGCCTGGGGCTCGATCTAACCACCCCGAGATCAGGACCGGAGCTGCAACCTAGAGTCCTGCGCTTGACTGACGGAGCCCGCCAGGCGCCCCCTCCCACTCCTCAGACAGTTTCACTCCGCCTCCCTCCTCTCTCGGCCACCTCCACGGGCTCCGCATTTCAGGCTTCCGCCCACAGACTCCCTCCGGCCACAGGCTCACGCCCCGGAGCGCCCTCGAGAGCCGAGAAACAACGTCCGTCCAGCCACAAGCCGCTCCGGGGCTCCGGGCGCGGGCTCTCGCCGTCGGGGCCAGCACCCCCGGCAGCTCCCTAGCCCCGCCGCGGGGTCAGCCGCCCCGCGGGAGGCGCAGGCGCAGGGGCCCCGACAGCGCGGCGGGAGCGGAGCCCGCGCCGGCCGCCCTTCCCCCGGGCCGGCTCCCGATGCTGCGGCCCCACGCGCGGTGACCGCGGCTGACCAGGGCCCGCCCGCGCCGGGGGTCGGTCGGCTGGCCGAGGCGGGCTGCGAGCGACCGCTCCGGGGGAGCGGGGGGCGCGGGCGGCCGCCCCGACGCGGCTCCCTCCGTTCGGCTCCGGCCAAGGTGCTGCCCCGCGGGGCCGCAGTTTCCTTGACGGCAAATAAAGCCTCGGCTCGCGGTCAAGACACAGAACCACCAGCCGAGGGCGGCGGCTGCAGGGACCTGCCGCAGGCCGCGCCGCGGGCCCACCCCGACCGCCCCGCCTCGCGCAGCGCGGGACCCTCCCCGCCCCAGACCCGCCCCCTCGCGGCAGCGTCCACCGACTTCCGACCCTGCCCGGAAATGTCTGCAGGGTCCTCCGGGTCTGCGCGCGCAGCCACCGCAGGCGCCTGTGGCCCGGCGGGTCGCTCGCCGCGGGCGGAGCCTCCCCAGGCGCCTGCGCGCTGCGGCCGCCGCGCCTGCGTAGTGCAGCGGGGCGGCAGTCGGGGTCACCCTGAGCTGCGGACGGTGCGGCAATGCTGAGCCGGTTCCTGGGCCCGCGCTACCGCGAGCTGGCCAGATACTGGTGAGCACGTGCCCTCGGGCCCGCTGTCCCCGGTCGGCACCCGCAGAGCGGCGGGGCGGACGTCCGAGGCCGCTCCTCACCCCCACCTGGACCGACGCCGCCCGCTGTCCGTCCAGCACCCTCGGCTCGGGCTCCCCGGGGGCCGACCAGGACGGCGGAAGGCTCCTGGGATGTTACCGGCCCTCGGAGCTGTGGCGCGGTGGCAGGGGAGGTCCCTCCGGAAGCGTGGCGTCCGCCCAGGCGTCAGGTCGGGGGGCGGCGGCCGCGGCTGCCCCTGGGGAGGCAGGTGGGAGGCGTGGTGGTGGTTCGTGCCCTCTGGAGGGGGCGCCGGCCACCTCCCCGCTGCAGCGTGCCAGGCGCGTGGCTGACCGATCCGGCCGCACGTCGCCGGCCACGGCCCCTGTAGTGGTCAGCCGTGGCTGCGGGACAAGCGCCCCGCACAGCTTCGGACCGCAGACGCGTATTCCCTCGCGGTTTGGGTGGTCAGGACCGCGGGCACCCCCGAGCTGGGCCCGCCACACCGACTCAGGAGGCCGCAGTCTCCGCCAAAGGCTCTGCCTGGGCAGGGGGGTCTATCCAAGCGCGAGCCGGCGAGCTGGCAGACCGCCTGTGGGCCGCTCAGGGGCAGCCGGCTTCCCGCGGAGGAGAGGCTAGGCCGGGCACGCGCCCTGGAAGCCGGGGCTCCTGAGCTCGCCTCTGCGAGCTTCGCTCATTAGGGACCGGGGTCTGGGTCCCGCTGGCACTGCGAGGGGGGTGCACTGGGCTGGGAGCGTCGGGCTGTCAGAGCCGCTGGGAGGGGTAGCGGTCCTGGGTGAGAGGGAGACTCAGCCCTGCGCTGTGCCGCCGCCCTGTGTCCTTGGGGAGGTGGCCTGTTCCTCTGTGTCGTGTGCTCCCTAGGAGACCCAGGCCCTGCCACCTCCCTCAGGCCAGTAGCTGTCCCAGGTCAGCTGTGAACTGCGTGGTTGGTGTTGTGAATGGGTGATATTGAGCTTGGGTTGTTTAAAAAAAATTTTTTTTGAGCAAATCCCCCCCAAAAAAACCTCCAGAAGATCCCAGTGTGAAAGCAGGTGGAAGTGAAGTCGCCTCAGGGTCTCCGGCTTTGTGTCCACCCTGTGGTGTCATCGGGGGGTGTCCACACACTGGGCAGGAGGGTCACGTGTGCGGTGGAAGCTGGGCATGGGCGCGGAGAGAGACCTAGGGATGTATCTGAAAGGGTGACTCCGAGCGGGATCTGACCGCAGCTGTTCTCTGGCAGGATGCCCACGGCAGGCATGTGGGGCGCCGTGGGCACCGTGGGGCTGGTGTGGGCCACGGACTGGCGGCTCATTCTGGACTGGGTGCCCTACATCAACGGCAAGTTTAAGAAGGACAATTAAACCGGCTGCCCTCGGACCCCTCCGGTAAGTGTAGGCTGCTCTTAGCAGGTGAATCCTGTGATTCCCACATGGCTGAGGACTGGGGTTTCCTTGAGGCTAGACCTCTTCGCCCCCAGGTCTGGGGACGCAGGTCTGGGAGGCTCACCTGGCCTGTTCCCCGGCGACAATCCTGCCTGTCAACACCGAGGGGCCAGCCAGCTTCCCTGGTTCGCGGGCCGGGGAAGGGGCAGTGCCCCGGGGCGCTCCATCCCGGAGGCCGACTGTACGCCCCACTCCGCGCCTGTCGTCCCAGTCTCCCCAGCCCTGGGTGTGGTCGGAGGGTGCCCATTTTACAGGTGGGGACAGTGGGGGATGGACTACAGCTGCCAGCATCATGGGGATGCAGCTTGAGCCTCACAGCCCCTTGGATTCTTCCATTCGTCTGCCACGGGGCTGTCCACCGGGCCGACCACATGACAGGCCCGGGTGCGCGTGCCTCCTGCCTCCTCCTACGGCTGAACCTCAGGCCATGCGGCCGCTGGGTGGCCTAGCTGGACTTGACTTTGGAGCCCGGCTGCAGCTGCAGAGGCCCTCCTCAGCACCTCCCTTCCCAGGAGAACAGGAGTGGTGCTCACCCTGCCTTGTCCCCCCTCCAGCCGTCTGCTGCTGCCGTCTCCTTCCCTGGGAGCCCCTGCGGTGCCCGGACCAGCCCACGCCCTCAGCACGGGCCTTGAGGAAAGTGACAGCGTGACGGAGGGCTGTGTTTCTGACGGTAGCTTTCTTGTCTGAATGCACACAGCATTAAACTTGCTCTGAAACCTGGCCCACCTGGACGTGGTCGTGTAGGGACTTGGCAATCCGGACTGCTGCCGCGGTGGTGTGAGTGACCCAGGGTCCGTGGCTGGGGCAGAATCCGGTCACTTACGGTGTTGAATGCGTCATACCGGTGCAGTGTGTAGTCACCACCGTGAGAAGTTACCGCACACCTGGGGGGTGTAAACCAGCAAACGCCTCTCGATTTCCGTGGGCAGGAATTACGGAGTGACTCGGCTGGGAGGTCCTGGCCCGAGTCCCTCAGGAGGACACGGCAGGGGGTCAGCTGGGGCTGTCTCCTCGAAGGTTCGGGGCTGCGCCGGGTGGGAGGGGCGGGCAGCCACCCCCACACTGCGGGGGCCTCTCTGGGGCGCTCCTGGAGCCGCCGTGCGTCCTGTGTCTTGCGACCTTCCCCAGAAGCCCCCCTGTTAGAAAACACATCCCCACATGTAGCCCACGCTTGGGGCTGAGACCCCGCTCTGGTTGGAAAGGAGAACTGTCAGAACTTGTAGAAAAGTGAAGCCATCCCATGAATGGCACAGCGGTGAGCAGGTACACGGGGTCTGTGGCTCCCAGTTCCCTGTCCCCGCTCCTGCGGGGGCGGTGGTGCGCGCGCATGCAAATTTATGAAGGCAGCTGTTGTGTTGGTCCGCCCTCCGGGGACCCCAGGGACCAGGCAGCTCACACAGCAGGACTGGGTCTTCTCAGCTGTGCTGGCTGGGAGTCCGGATCAGGGTTCTCACGGGGTTTGCTTCGGATGAGTTCCCACATCCTGCCTTCTGGCCGCCCCCCCAGCACACGGCACAGGGAGGAGGCGGCAGTGTGCGCTCAGTGTCCCCGGACCCTGATCCTATGGGGACGGGGCCTCCCCTCCCATGGCCCGGGCTCCTGCAGCCACGCTGGGGATTAGGGCGTCAGCACAGAACTGAGGCTCAGGCAGGGGAAGACACGCAGGGACCAGTCTCTGTCTTTAACACCAGCAGTGGCTTTCGTGACCCCCCTTCCTGCGCGTCGTTCTCTTACCGAAGGCATCTTTCCTGGGGGCCACACCCCCCGGGAAGGGTCCTCCGCTTTGACATGGCTTCACAATTCCCATCCCGGTGCGGGGCTGGGCAGCCCCCGGGGCCGTGTGGGGCCATGTAGCCCTCCTCCCAAGTTTTATGTGACTTTATAACGTTTAACAGTTTCAGTGAAAATACAACTGAGCCTGCATCCATAACCGTTGGAAAAGTACAAATTCTAAGTCAGATGCTGTCATAAATACAACATCGAGGCTTAAACTGGTGTGAGTTTTAATACAACTCTTCAGTATTTTAGTACTTTTCCAATCACTTTAAGTTCTGGCGGTGGGGAGGAGTTAACCATTAAAAGCCACATAAAAACACGTAAAAGAATCATGTCTCTTTTTGTCTTGGGGTTCCAAAGGACTCGGCACAACACGAAGAAACCCTTTGTTTAAAAACTTGATGCTTCGGGGGCGCCTGACTGACTCCGCCGGGAGAGCATGAGACTGTAGACCTCAGGGTTACGAGTTCTGTAGCAAGATCACAGAAAAAGTAAACTTGAAAATAAATAAGGGACACCTGGGCCGCTCAGTCTTCCAGGTCGTGATCTCGGGGATTTGGGATAGAGCCCCACATCAGACTCCCTACTCAGTACAGGGCCTGTTTCTCCCTTTCCCTGCCACTCCCCCTGCTCGTGCTCGCTCGGTCAATAAATAGAATCTTTAAAAAATACAAGCTTGGGAGCACCTGGTTAGTTTCATTGGTTAAGCATTTGACCTTTTTAAAGGATTTTATTTATTTATTTGACAGAAAGTGACACAGCAAGAGAGAGGGAGCACAGCAGGAGTGGGAGAGAGAGAAGCAGGCTTCCGGCCAGGCAGGGAGTCCGATACGGGGCTCGATCCCAGGACCCTGGGATCATGACCTGAGCTGAAGGCAGAGGCTTAACGACGGAGCCACCCAGGCGCCCTGCATTAGGCTCGCGATTTCGGCAGAGGTCACGATCTCCGAGTTGTGGAATTAAGCCCCACGTTGGCTTGGAGTCTGCTTAAGATTCTCTCTCCGGGGTGCCGGGGTGGCTCCGTTGGTTCCGTACCTGCCTTCAGCTTGGGTGGTGGTCTTGGGGTGCTGCGGTGAAGCCTGGACTGGGCTCTGCTCAGCCTGGAGCCTGCTTCTCCCTCTGCCCGTCCCTGCTGCCTGTGCTCGCTCGCTCTCTCTCTCACACAAATAAATTTTTAAAAATCTAAAAGAAAAGATTCTCTCTCTCTCCCTTTGCACAGCCCCCACCAGCTCACCCTGCCTCTAAATAAAATTTTTTTTTATTACAAATCTAAAACAATTTTTACTTACTTGTTTTAAAAGATTTTATTTATGTGACAGAGAACAAGCAGAGGGAGAAGCAGACTCCCGCTGAGCAGGGACCTGATGCAGGACTTGAACCCAGGACCCTGGCATCACAACCTGAGCCACCCAGGTGCCACCAAAAACACAGATTTGACGTTCTGTCTATCATGGATCTTTTACATTCGTTTTCAGTTGTCACACCATTGTATTAAATGCCATTCACTTTGATGACTGAGGTCTTCGGGGCCCCGGATATTTGTGCCCCAGTGGAGTGCCGTGCTTGCCTCGTGTTAACTCAGGGACTGTTGTCTGGGGATGTCTGTGGTCAAGACTGGGGGAGTCCTGGGATGCAGTGAGCGGGGCCGGAGTTGATCCTCAGCCCCCCGCAGTGCCCAGGATGCCCTTAGACAGTCACCCAGCCAGTCACAGCGGCTCCTCTCATCACCGGATTTCGTTTCTATTTCTTAACCTTGTGCAGACGGCAGGAGAGGGTGTCTTCTCGGCCCCAAGACAGCCAGTCCAGGAAAGGGAGCTTCTTAGTGTCAGCAAACCAGCAGGGGTGGGGTGGGGTGGGCCGCGACTGCCCCACCCCCTCCCAGGGCTCCCAGCCTCTCATCTCTGCTGGCAAACCCCAGCATGTGCACCTGGACTAGCCCCCCCCCAGGGGTTACCCCAGGGGGTGCTCAAAGGCTGGCTGGCTGCGCACTGGAGGCAGTTGGGGCCCAAGAGGGTCAAACGCCCCCAGGAGCAAGTGAGGGCCAGCAGGCTGGATGCCCGAGAATGGTGAGGGGCCCCCAGGATGCGTTTTTGATGGCGGTTCTTAAGGTCAGCTCTTGGGGTCCAGCACCACGCATCCACCGGTGTGCAGATAGCGGGGACCAGGAGACAACAGACGTTGCCCAAGACGTGGTGAAACTGGAGCCTTCCCCCAGCCCCGTCCTCTCCCCACCAGAGACCAGCTGGCTTCCCTCGTCCCTCCCCTCGCTGGCCCAGGGCAGGTGCTCCAGAGAAGATGCTGGAAGGAGGGGATGGAGCCAGGGCTGGAGCCAGGAGGCCGGACCTCCTCACCACTGGCAGGAATGTGAAATGGGGCAGGAGTGACGCAGGAAAACCGATTGGCAGTTTTGTTTTTTTTTTTAAAGATTTTATTTATTTATTTGACAGAGAGAGATCACAAGTAGGCAGAGAGGCAGGCAGAGAGAGAAAGAGGGGTAAGCAGGCTCTCCACTGAGCAGAGAGCCCAATGTGGGGCTTGATCCCAGAACCCTGAGATCATGACCTGAGCCCAAGGCAGCGGCTTAACCCACTGAGCCACCCACGCGCCCCCGATTGGCAGTTCTAAGAACTGAACGGAGAGCGCGCCTGGATGGCCCAAGTCAGTGAAGCGCCTGCCTTCGGCTAAGGTCACCATTCTGCCATCCTAGGATCAGGTCCCAACTCAGGCTCCCTGCTCAGCAGGAGGTGTGTTTCTCCCTCTGCTCATGCTCGCACTCGAAAAGATAAATAAAATCTTTCAAAAATTTGAACATAGAGTGACCAGGTGACGCAGCAATTCCACTTCGGGGTATACCCAGACTTGAAAGCAGGAGCGGAGTGGTCCTTGGGGATCTGACCTGAGAAGGTTAACACTTTTTCCTTTAGGTCTTCGTGTGGTTTCACTGACTGAAATAAACGTATCTTTGTAACTATGGTTTTTTAATTTTTAATTAACATATAATGTATGTATTTTATGTATGTATTATTTGTATATTATATGTATTAGATCCAGGGATACAAGTCTGTGAATCGACACGTTTACACACTTCATAGCACACACCTTCCCCAATGTCCATATGTAACTATAGTTTTCAAATTAAGTAAAATCATACAAGCTGGTAAAAGACAAATCCAGTAGTGACCAGGATTGCCTTGCATAAAGGTCAGGGTCCTGAAGTCCTGGGCTCTGGCCCTGAATCGTCCAGAGAGGAATCTAGTGCCCCAGCCCAGCTTTGTATGGTTCGGGTCAGGGCCCGTCTGCCCACTCACTGTTCCTTTACCCGTGAGACTGCGGGAGCGGCGCTCTGGGCCTGAAGCCATTAAAACAAGTTACACCTGCGCTCCCGGCGGCGGGTTTGAGTTCCCCGGCTAGGACCGGCCTCCTCGGACCCGCAGCTGGGAAGACCCCTGCGGGGGAGGCCATCTCCTGCTTCCCCGCGGAGCCCGCCCCCGCCATCGGCGTTCTCCTCGGCCGCCCGGGGGCGGACGCCAGGACAGGCCGCTCAGGGGGTCCGGCCGAC
Organism: Neogale vison; assembly: GCF_020171115.1. Taxonomy (NCBI): domain Eukaryota; kingdom Metazoa; phylum Chordata; class Mammalia; order Carnivora; family Mustelidae; genus Neogale; species Neogale vison. The sequence continues at coordinate 223,613,454 of NC_058096.1, forward strand.
CCTCCCGCACCGGCCGCAGCTCCCTCCGCGCGCCCCGGCGTCGTCTCGCGAGCACCCGGCCTGCGCCGGCGAGGCAGGGGCCGACGGGGCGGGTGGCCGGTCTGTCCGGCTGGGGCGCGGCGTCTCTCAGGAAGGTCCGGGAGCCCAGGACCGGAAGGCGGCCGGACTGCGGCGGCGCGTGGGGGGGGGGGTCACCCCTCATCCCCAGGCTTCGGGAGGGATCGGGGCGCGCAGGGCGGCGGGCAACCACGCCTGAAGGCTGGGAGACGGGGGGCCGGAGCTGGCCGGGTGGGTGAAGGCCCGGCACTGGGCGGGCAACACGAGATTCGAACGGGGACCCGGGGGCAGAACCCGGCAGCACAGCGCGGCAGCTAACCACGCGACAGACCAGCAGCTCGCGGCCCGCCGGCCCCAGGGCGCAGGCGCGAGGCGGGCCGGCCGGCGGGCTGCGCGCCGCCACCAGCCCCGCCCCCTAGCTGCACGCTGATTGGGGCGGCCGCCGCAGGGCGGGGCCGCCGCCCACGGGGAGGGGCCCGCGCGGCGCCTGCGCAGCACGGGGCCCCGCGCGCGGGCGGGTGGGCGGAGCGGGCCCCCCGAGCGGGGGCTGGCGAGCGCGGGGAGGGGGCCGAAAGGGCGGCAAAGCCGGCGCGTGCCCGGCTGGGGGCGGAGGGCGGGGGCCCGCGGGCCGGAACAGCCGCGGCAAGTGGCGGCGGCGGCGGCGACGGAGGCAGCTGAGGCGGCGGCGGCGAGCGGGGGTCCGGGCGGCGGCGGCGGCGGCGGCGGCGGCGGCGGGCCGAGGAGCCGGGCGCGATGGAGCGGAAGAGGTGGGAGTGCCCGGCGCTCCCGCAGGGCTGGGAGAGGGAAGAAGTGCCCAGAAGGTCGGGGCTGTCGGCCGGCCACAGGGATGTCTTTTACTATAGGTGAATGAACGTGCCGGCCGGGCAGGGCCCCAACGGGCGCCTCCCAGCGGCCTCTGCGGCGGCCCGGGCGCCTCGACCGGGGCTGCGGCCTGGGCCCCGCGCGTGCGTCGTGCGTGCGTGCGTGCGTGCCGGCGCGCGGCGGCCCCGGGCCAGTGCGCGTGCGTGCCGCGGCCCCGGGCCAGTGCGCGTGCGTGCCCTCCCCCTCCCCCTCGGCCGCGTGGAGTGCGGGGCGGCGCGGGCCGGGCGGCGGCCTTTGTTCGGCGGCCGCGGCACACCGGCCGGCGGGGCGACGGGCGCCCGGAGCGGGCCAGACGCCGCTGGGAGGCGGGGGTGGGGGCTGGGCTGTCCCTTGGATCACGCGGGGCGCGCGCGCAGCCCGCGGCGTGGGCGGCGGGGGGGGGCACCGCGGGACCGTGAGCGCCCCTCCCGCGGGCTCGTCGGTGGGACGAATAGTGGTGGGCGGCGACGGGCCGGCCCCGGGCAGTCGGCCACCTGCCGTCTGCCCTCCCGTCCAATTCCCCGTCCAGGTCTGAGCCCCTGCTGCAGCGGCCTGGGGCGCGCTCGGGTCGCGGACACCCGCCACGTGTTGAAGCTCCCAGAAGCCGCCCGTGCGAGGCCGAGGCGGGGCGGGACTCCTGTGCCGCCCACCCCGCGCTCGGGTCCCTCCGGGGCCTTTGCTGGCCGCGTGGCGGGGAAGGAGCGAAGCCGGCGGGAAAGGACGGGCCGGCGCCTCGGCCATGACCCCGGTGCGGGTTCTGGTCCCCGGAAGATCGGGGACCCCGTAATGTCAGGCACTGAGGCAGTGTGACCGCCGCAGCGGCTCTCGGGGACACCGTCCTTCGCTGCTGGCCGTCGTGTCCCTGCCGTGCTGGCTGCGGTGGTTCCGTGCTGCTGGGTCCGTGAGGAGCCCCCTATGCTCCCCGCGTGCCCGCGCGTCTGTGTCCCTGTCGGAGCGCAAGGCTGAGGCCCGCTGGGAGTCAGACCCGCGCCTTCCTCTCCGGGGCGGCTGCGGCAGCTGGCCGCCCGTTGCTCCCGTGGTTCCGGCTGATGACGTCCGCTGAGACGGGCAGGGCTCTGTGAGGGTCAGCCATGGGGGGCTGGGTGAGGCTGGGGCCGGTCCGGGACGGCTTCTCGGCGGTGGAGCTGGGAGGGGCTGTCCTGGCAGCAGGTGTGCTGCTGTGCAGAGGCCCCGGGAGGCTGAGCCAAGGGCAGCGGGGTGGAAGCACCTGGAGAACGTTGCTCCGCCTCCTGTCCCCACCTGTGTGGGCATCTCTCAGGGCCTCAGCCCAGTGGGGTCTTCCTCTGAGCCCCTGGACCTGAGCATGAGGGTCTGTCTAGGGGAGCAAGCCCCAGACAGGGAACAGATAGACTGCCAGCTTTCCCATGACCACTGAGCTGGGGGAAGTGTCGGGAGGGTCCCCTCCCATTCCCACGTCCTTGAGCTGGGTGATCTAGCAGGCAGGGGGTGTCCCCTTCACTCCTGCTGGGTGGGAGGTTTCGGGGTGTGATCTGGAACCCATGGTGTTTTCCGGAACGTGGGTCTCTGGCCTCTCCACCTACAGGAGCTACGGCTGAGCGAGGCGGCTGGGGAGGAGCGTGGATGGTTCCTCCTCGTTCTCCGTGCAGAGGGGAGCGAGGGCCTCGAGTCCAGCAGACCTGGCCTGGGGCCGAGCCTCGTCCCTAGGAACACGTGGGCCTGGATTTCCTTGTCCATAGAGCGAGTGGGGGAAGGGCGTGTGTTCTCGGCAAGACTGTCATGCAGGAAAGGCGGAGCGACCCCACAGATTGTTTCCGGGGGCTGCAGCATCGGTCTTTTCCGGGGGCTGCAGCCGTGTCTTTTCTCTGTGAAAGTCGTGCCTGGCGTCTTCTGTCCAGCAGGAGGGTGAGGGGCTGTGGCAGGTCAGTACCCTGACCTCAGGGGTAGCTCTTTGGAGAGGTACGGAGTAGGGAGGCCTTCTCCGGGGGACCTGACGTTAGAAGGAGAACCGTGTTCAGGAAAAGCAGGAGGGACTTAGCACAGTGGCCAACTTCCTTGGGGCAGCAGGCGGAGGTTGTACCTTGCTGCTGGGTGTCCTGGCTGCCCGTGCTCTGCTCCCGCGACCCTCGCAGCAGCCCTTCCTGGGATGGGAGGCCAGGCTGCGCGTCAGTCCTGCGGCCATCTCCGGGGCTGGGGCTCAAGGCTGGGGCGCGGCTCCTCGTGCCTCAACCGGCCCCCCGACGGACCAGCCGCAGCCCTGCGTCCCCCCGCCTCTGGCTGCCGGTGTGTGTCCTCCGGCTTCGGCCCCACTCCCAGAGAGGCCGCGGTGCTCTTACTGCCCCACGACTGCTTTCAGAGCAACGCAGGGTGGTGGTTCTCGGTGAAGCCGCAGCGACGTCTCCTGGCGTCAGAGCTGGGCCGCAGAACCGCTTTCACGAGTTCGCTCTGTCGGCGGCACGCACCGTGGGGTGCCGTTTTTAGTACACCCACGAAATTGTGCAGCCGTGACATCTGTCTAGTTCCAGAACATTCCATCACCCCCAAACGAGCCCTTTGTCCGTTAGCATCGCTGCCCCAGCCCTCGGGAGCTAGTCTCTCTCGAACAGCTTCATGGAGAGAACGATTCACGTGTGGACAGTTCTCCCGTTTGAAGCGCACAACTGAACAGTTTCTAGCACATTCATAGGTGGGTGTGGCCACCTCCACATTTCCCTCACCCCGAAAGCCCCAGACCCTTAACCGCCAGTGCTGTACCCGCAGCCTCTTCCCTGTGCCCTGTGTCCATTTGCTGTTCTCAGGTAGCGTGGGGGAGGCGTGACTGGACGCAGAGAAAGGCTGGCGCGTTCTGGGGGCTCCTCTCCTTCCTCTGGCCGTCCCTGACCCCGGTGCCTTCCTGCTGTCCTGGGCACGTAGGCTCGGTGTGCCCGCAAGCCAGCCCGGTGTGCTGGAGCGGTCAGTCATCCCGAAGCCAGGAGTCCGAGGCCCGTGTGTGCTGGGCTCCGGGCCCCGGGGAATCGCCCGGCCTGCAGCCACGGCCCTGGTGGGGGGGCCAGAGCCGAGTGCAGCCGGCTGCCCCGTGGGTCCTGATGCTGGAGGGGAGGGGGTTTCCTTCCGCTGCGCTTCCACGCTGCCGTCCGTGGTCCCTGGGAGGCTCGGGGGGCAGACGTGCTGTTGCCTGGATTAGAGGCACCGGGCCTGCCGGGCCCCACACGAGTGCTTTTTCCGGCAGCTCGGCGGAGATGGACCCTGCGGGGCTCGGCGGAGATGGACCCTGCGCGCTGCGGTTTACCCGCTGCAGGCGTGCAGGTCGGCCGAGCCCCGTGTCACAGTCGTGTGTCCTCACCAGGGCGAGCCTTAAGACGTTCCCTCTCCCCAGGTGGGGCCCCGTCCCCATTAGCGGTGACCACCCCCGTCCCAGCCCCTGGCCCCCATGAGCCCTGTTCCGTCCGTGGACGTGTCGCACGTGGACTCACACCCTGCATGGCCTGTGTCTGGTTCCCTCCCTGTGCGTGTGGGCCCGTGGTCCGTCCTCCCTCCCGCTCACGGCCAGGGACGCTCCTGTGCGTGGGGGACCGTGTGAGCCCCTGTTTCCCCATCCCAGTGCACATTTCGGCCGTTTCCACCTCACGCCCTCCGAGTCCGCCGCTCTGAACACCGGGTGTCCGTTCCGCCAGGTCGCTGAGCGAGGGGCTGCCGTGCTGTCCGGGTCCCGAGCGGCCGGCGGCGCGCCCAGCGGTTCCTGGCCCGCCGGAGCTGTTGGTGCATTGAGCAGGCCCCCGAGGGTCGGCGCCCACCCTTAGAGACGGGGCCACACGGTCTGCGAGCTGAGCGGGGTCACGAGCGTCCCCGCCTCAGAGCTCCTGGCCTTGGACCTCCCAGCAGTCCTGCTGGGCAGCTCTTGGGGTCCTGGCCCAGAAGCCTAACCTGAGATTTGACCGCACCCCCAGGATGCCCTAGTTCCTCCATGGTACCCACGGGGAGGAGACTGTGGTTAGGGGTTGTCCCTCAGCCACCTGCGATCTTGGGGTCTTTCACAAGAACATGGCCTGGTTGTGTTTCTGGAATGTTCCGAAACGTGAGTCAGACTCTGGGACTGGGCCCCACCCTGCTGCACCGGGGTGTCGAGCCTCGCTCTCAGTGCTGAGGTCTCTTGGGGGCTCCGGCCGGGAGGCAGCCCTAGGGACAGGGCGGAGGCCGGCCCAGCGCACCTGCCCGCCGCTGACCGCCTGTCCGTCCGCAGCCCCAGTGGGAAGAAGTTCCGGAGCAAGCCTCAGCTGGCGCGGTACCTGGGGGGCTCCATGGACCTGAGCACCTTCGACTTCCGGACGGGCAAGATGCTCGTGGGCAAGATGAACCGCAGCCGCCAGCGGGTCCGCTACGACTCGGCCAGCCAGGCCAAGGTGAGCCGCGGGCGCGGGCGGTGGGCGGCTCGGCCCTCTTCGAGGGCTCATGGGCTCAGGCCCGCGGCGGGCGCACGGGTCGCTTTAACACACGATGCACGAATGAAGGCGCGGTGGGGGGGCTCTGACAGGGGAGGGTCCGACTGTTGGTTCTGGCTCAGGTCGTGATCCCGGGGTTCTGGGATCGAGTCCCGACGCAGGCTCTGTGCTCAGCCTGGGAGTCTGCTTCTCCCTCTCCCCCTGCCCAGGCTCTCCCTCCTGGGTCAGTAAATGTTTGGGGCACCTGGGTGGCTTAGTGTTGGTTGTCTGCGTCCGGCTCAGGTCGTGACCCCAGGGTCCTGGGATGGAGCCCTGCATCGTGCTCCCTGCTCGGTGGTGAGCTGCTTCCCCCCTTCCTTCTGCCTCTGCCTCGTGCTCTCACTTGCCCAAGCTTTCAAGTGAATAAATTTAAAATTAAAAAAAAAAATCTTTCAAAAGAAAAAGCAACTCTACTTTTGGGTGGAGAGAGGTTTCCCCAGTTCGGTTTGTCGTGGTACTAAAGTTGTCTCTGTCTGCTGAGAGAGATGTGGGAGCTACAGAAAGGTAGAAGGAAGGAGGACACCCACCTTCCCTCCGTCCTGGGAGAGGCCACAGGTCTGCGGCCCCTGGCCGTCCCCGGTGTGCCTGTCCCTCTGTCCCCCCGAACGTGGCCGTCCTGGCGTCCCTGCAGGGACTGGAGGGCAGCCCGTCTTCAGTGGCTGGCGGGCCACACGCAGGTGCCCGGGGACCCTGTGTCTCTGATGGGCGTGTGTGCTGCAGGACAGTTGCGGCAGGGCCCCCGCTGCACCGCGTTCCGGGGAGAACATGGTACAGGAGGTCGGGTGGGGTTCACCCGGAGCCCCAGCGCGCCCCTGCTGTGGGCATCGAGGAGACTGGGCTGGCTCTGGGGACGCTGCAGGGTACGCTGGTGACTGAGGGGCACAGGATCTGTTCACCAAAGCCCACGGGGAGGGGTCTCCCCACTGCCTGGGAGAGCCCGCTGAGGCCCGAGGCCGCCATGCCAGCTTCCGTATCTCCGTAGGGCAAGCCGGACCTGAACACGGCCCTCCCCGTCAGACAGACCGCGTCCATCTTCAAGCAGCCAGTGACTAAGATCACCAACCACCCCAGCAACAAGGTGAAGAGTGACCCACAGAAGGCCGTGGAGCAGCCTCGGCAGGTGAGCCCCCGGGCCCTGTGCACGGCCCCAGGCCGGGTCCTCATAGGCAGTGGGGTCCCGTGTCATTCGTGTCGCCGCCCCCCCCCCCCCGGGGCACCGGGGGCATCGCCACCTAAGTGACTGGTCAGACCTGTGTGTCTGCATGCTGTCCCCAGAGTCCCACGGTGCTGTCTGCGGGTGTGAGCTCCTCGCTCTGTGGGGCCGCGGCGTCCTCTGCCTCGCACGCGCTGCCCGGCCGTGGTGGGGTCTCTGGGGGGCCTCGCAGCTCAGCCCTGGGTGGACAGTGGACTGAGAAGTGAAGTTTCAGGCTGAAGGAGGTTCTGCCTCCCTGGGGTAGTGCCGCGGTCTGGGAGCTGTAGATGGTCGGCATCAATGGCAGGGCTGACACCCCGGGTCGCAGTTCCCGTGGCCTCGGAGGACGGGCCTGCGGGAAGTCCCACGGGTCCCCCCGCCCCCTCGCTCCCAGGCAGGTGGGTCTGGCATGTGGGGGTCAGAGGTCGTGCTGAGACCGCTGTCCCGCGTATGGAGGCTCCACTCTCGTCGGGGCTGGCCAGGGCTGCCGCTGGTGGGGACACAACCCTCAGCTCCGTGTCTCTGTCTGGTGACAGCTTTTCTGGGAGAAGAAGCTGAGCGGTCTCAATGCCTTTGACATCGCCGAGGAGCTCGTCAAGACCATGGACCTCCCCAAGGGCCTGCAGGGTAACCGCAGGGGGCGAGGGTGTCAGGCGCAGGTGCTCCTACAGCACAGGGGTGGGGGGTCCAGTGTCTGGCCCCGCGGGGGTGAGGCTCCCCTCCGTGCAGGACGGGGCTGGTCCGGGCCCTGGCCCCGGATCCTGGAGCCCAGCTGGCAGGCCTGCCGCAGCACAGGTGGGAGGTGGCTCACGGGCTGGGGGTGGGGGGCGGCCGGCAAAGACGAGGCACACGGGGTCTTGCTTCCGCACCGTGGAAACACTGCCGCGTGGTCACGGGCGGGCGCGGCTCTGCTTCCGTCGCGAGGGGGACCTGAGCGTCTGTACGGGCAGATCGGGATCCAGACCCGAGGCTCTGGGAGAGTGACCACCCGAGGCCTGGTGGTGACCACTGCGCTGTGCCCAGCAGGCGTGGGGCCCGGCTGCACGGACGAGACCCTGCTGTCGGCCATCGCCAGCGCCCTGCACACCAGTACCATGCCCATCACCGGGCAGCTCTCCGCCGCCGTGGAGAAGAACCCTGGGGTGTGGCTGAACACGGCCCAGCCCCTCTGCAAGGCCTTCATGGTGACCGACGAGGACATCAGGTACCGCCGTGCACGCGCCCCCCGGCCGGAGTGAGCCGCCGTCTCCCGCAGTCCGCGTCTGCCGTCACGCTCCAGGGCTCGAGCGGACGCGGCCACGGCGAGGGCAGATTTGAAAAGCCCCAGCAGGAGCTTGCCCGCGAGTCTTGAGTTCGGGGCAGGCCAGAGGCAAGACGGCCCGTAGAGGGGACTGGGAAACGTGCGTGTTCTCTCGGGCCGTTCTTCGGAAGAGGAAGTGGTTGTTGACCTGTGCGGACAGGCTCGCGGCGTGGCCTGCTCGTCCCTGGGCTCATGAGGTCTTGCAGGTGCCTGCGGGGCAGGCTCTGGGGAGCAGTGAGGAGACGGGTTCCGCCAGACACACCCCAGGCCCCGAATGCTGGCCCAGGTTTAGGCTGGACCCTGTGGCTGCTGGGCCTCGGAGCGGCTTCCCAGCCAGGCCTGGTGCAGGTGGGCTCCGGGCAGGAGGCCCCCACGTGCGGGAGCCATCTGGGGAGACGTCCCGGGGAGGAGATAGTGTGAGTTGGCAGCAGGGCCAGAAACCTCTAGAAGCTCCAGCAGAGAGGGACCTGTGTTCTCGCAACTCAAGTGTCAACACACCGCTGAGTTCAGAACAAGTTCATGGCTCTCTGGAGCCCACGCCCACAAGGGCTGGAGCACCGGCGCCGTGGCTGGGAGTGGCTCACAGCTGGGGTCATAGGTGGACGTGCCTCCTGTGTCTGTGTGGGGAAGACACAGAGTCCCCCGCGGCCCGTAGAGGAGCTTGTCTCCAGGCAGTGGGAAGTGGAGGAGAGCACAGCCATCCGCAAAGACGAGCGGGTTTTTAAAGCTGAGCAGAAGCTCTAGAAATCGGAAAAGCCACAGAAAGGAGAACATCACACCGTGGGTTAGGTAGGGGGTCTGGGCCCGTCTGGAGAGGAGATGGAGGCTGCCAGAAGATGGAGCCGGTGCCGGCCCGGCCTGGCGCCCCGCAGCGTGCTGCTCCTGTTCTGTGGTCTCGGCCACAGGGAGGGAATGCGGAGGGTCTCACGGCCGAGGCTGGCGGCCTTCTGGACAGCCGTGACAAGGCAAAAGACCCAAGAAAGTCGTTCTCCATCTAGAATTCTCCAGCAGAATTCTGCCACTCACTGGATGGGTGGTCCTGGCTAGCCACGGTGACCGAACACCATTGTCCCTTTGCAAACCACGCTCGAGCAACAGTGAGGCGTCACGCGCGCCCACGCACCGGGCCGGGTTGGTGCCTGGGCAGCCGCTGCCTGCAGGGCGTGCTGGTGGGGGGCGGTCACGGAAGGCAGCCGGGTGGGGGGCCCCTGCCCCCGGTGACCGCCAGCAGAGGCGGAGTGTAGGGCCCAGGAGCCGAGCTGGAGGGCCGCGGGCTGTGCGCAGGCCGTTGGGCAGCCAGGGTGAGGGAGCGAGGGCGGCGGACGCTCCGGGGCGGCGCGTGCCCTGGCCAGCGCAGCCCGTGTGTCCGCAGGAAGCAGGAGGAGCTGGTACAGCAGGTACGCAAGCGGCTCGAGGAGGCGCTGGTGGCCGACATGCTGGCCCACGTGGAGGAGCTGGCCCGGGACGGCGAGGCGCCGCTGGACAAGGCCGGCGCCGACGACGACGACGACGAGGACGAGGACGAGGACGAGGATGAGCCCGACCAGGACCAGGAGATGGAGCACATGTAAAGCAGGTGCTGGCGCTTGGACAGGGCCACGGGGAGGAAGGACGTGCCCCGTGCAGGGGGCGGCTCCCAGCCAGGGTGCTGACGGCGCCCTCTTCCGTCTTTCCAGAGGTCCCGTGGAGGCCTGCGTGCGGGGAGCCCCCTGCAGACTCCGCTGTCTCTGCACTCGGACCAGGCTCTGGGGCCCAGCCCAGCAGGCCGGGGATGATGGCGGCCCCTCCTAGGCCTTCCCAGGCGTGTCCCCTCCCCTGGGTCCACGGGGGCACGGCTGGAGGACAGTTCCTGCCTGACAGGCCCCCCACGTTTGCTCTCCTCTGAAGGGTCTGGGTCCATACGCGCCCGTCGCCTCTGGGCCTGGCTGCAGGGGTCCTCCTTGGAACCCTCCCCCCGCCCTGGACTTGGGGCCGGCCTTGTCCCCACGGCCACATCACACAGGACAGCTGCCGCGGGGCGGCCTGTGAGGGTCCCCAAGGGGCTGGAGAAATATTTTTTGGAACAGTCTTGCTCCCTGCCCCCAGCGTGTGAGGGACGCTGCTCCAGGGTCCGCACGTCAGACCTCCAGGAAGGGGGTGCGGGACGGCTGCCCTGTGCGCCCACTGGCGGGCAAGGCCATGACCGCTCCGAGCTCATCTGAAGGCAAACGCACAGCCCAGACGTTTTCCTTCAATAAACCCGCGTACAAACGAGGCTGGACGTCCGCTCGACCGGTCAGCCCATGCGTCTGCTGCACGTGGAGGCGAACTTCGTCTTTGTGTCGGGGGAGCTCACCGTCGACGGCGCGGCCGCCCCTGCCCGCGGTCAGCCGGCCTCCAGTGACAGCCAGCTCCCGGCCGACGTCCCGGGCCGGGGCTCCAAGGCAGCTGTGCCACGGGCCGGGGCTCCGCGTCCCCCTCCCCCTGTGGCGGGGACGGTGACACCCGGCGCTCAGGGCCAGAGCTGGTGCTGGGGCCACGGCCTCTCCGGGGTCCTGTCCTGGGGTGTGTTCTGTGGGCCCTGTGTTTCCAGCACCCGGTGCGCAGAGCAGCGGCCTCGGAGGAGCTCGGGGTGCGGAGGCCATTGGAACCGTGACGCTCCGCCCTCCACCTCTTAGCTGGAGTGCCTTGGGTGAGGGGAGCCCTCCCGTCCCCGCTCAGCCCCGGCCCACAGCCCAAGACTGTGGGGCGGGACCTGGGCTGTTGCGTGTGTGGCTGTCACCCTGGCTGATGCGCAGGGTCTGGGAGGTAGTGAGAGGCACCTGGCGGTCGGAGGACGCTGGCCCAGCTCGGCACACGGCAGCTTCGTGCCCGGCCCATCAAAGCACAAATTCTCCGGGACCAGCGCGGGAGTGTGTGCAGGCCCTCAGGGGCCCCGGGCCACCACCGGCCTCCAGGAGGGCCCCTCCCCTGCGGCCACATGGCCTCCTGCCCTTCAGAGGCCACAGCTGCTGAGGGAGCTCTGTCTGGGGCTGGCCCCTGTGTGGGCCTGAGGTCCAGGTGCTGGGGCCCCTGCCCAGCCGGGGGGACTGCGGGGCCCGGGAGGCGCCGTGTGCTGTAGGCGACTGTTGAATAAAGCGGTCTCGGTGAGTGTGGTTCGGAGCGTTCACTTGCAGACCCGCAGCGCTGTGTCCCGGGAGAGGGACCCCAGGCCGGGCCTTCAGCGCCCGGTTTCATGTTGGTCACCTTATCGTGAGCTGGACGGCAAAAGGGGACCCGGGGGATTGATTGGCTTTTCCCAGGGAGGACGGGGTTCAGCTCCCAGCACCAGGGTCAGAGCCCCCAGGGCGCACGTGCTCCATCCCGAGTCTGCAGTGAGGGTCCCCCTGGGGCCGGCACGGGCAGGATGACCGGGGAGGCGTCCGCAGGGAAGTGACCCTGCTGGCCCCAGTGCCTGGCTGCAGCCTGCCCACGCACAGGCCGCAGAGGGTCTGCCCTGCTGCCTGGACCCTGCGGGTCTTCTGTCCCCGTCTCAGAGCCGGTCAAAGCCCGGCCTGCAGCCCCCGCCACCCCAAACTCCTCCCAGGCTTGGCTCTACCCTGCAGTCGGCCCCGCCCTCCTGGAGGGGCTCAGCTCCAGGAAGGGAGACAGGATACCAGGCTTGCCCAGGGGCCCCAGCTGGAGGGACCATCCTGGCTGAGAACCTGGGTCTCCCTGAGTCCCCGAGTCCAGACCCAGAGAGGCCTTGAGGGGCCACGAATCCCGGGAACCTCAGAAGCGAGGTCGGGCCTAGGGTCCAGCCACACAGCAGACAGGACAGTGGTCTGGCGTCCCCACCCCCACAACAGGGCCCTCCCCCCAGAGCCCATGCTGACCCCGAGCTGCGGCCCCCACACAAACTCGCTTCCCGGAGAGAGCCCTGGCGGCAAGGGCCTAGGAGGGGACTGCCAGGCAGCCCGTTCGCCTGCTGCGTCCAGCTTCAGCGACGGTCAGCTGCATGCCGGGGCCGGGACCGCAGAGCAGAACCACGCCCGGTCCGCCCAGTCGCCCCCACTCCCAGGGCAAGCACAGAGCTTTCTGGGCCATGTTTCCCCCTGCCCGATGCCACTCGAGGGTCCCGGGACACCTCACCTGTGCGAGGCTCCGGCGGCTGTGGCAACAAGTCTCCAGCAGCTTGGCCACTTGAAACCACACGGGGGGGTCTCACAGTTCGGGCTCTGAAGTCCTAGGGGTGTGGGCAGGGCTGGTCGCACCTGCCCAGGCCCCAGGGAGACCCGGCTCCTGCCCTTTCCTGGCCCGCAGCGCCCCCCCCCGTCCTCCCCTCCAGCAGCGCGGGGTCTGCCCGTCTCTGGGACCCCCGCCCTCTGCCTCCCTCTGGTGAGGACGCCGGGCGCCCCGAGAACCCAGGGTCACCCTCACATCGGGGCAGTGACGAGGTCCCCTCTGCCACAGGAGGGGACATGTCCTGGGTCCCAGGACCAGGACAGGGACATGTCTGGGGGACAGCTATAGTTGTCCAGCCGCATTACCCTGAAGATGAGGCTCCTTATCTCTTTGGGCAGCCTGTGGCCTGGCATGCCCATCTCCCCCTTCCTTCCAAGCTCCCTCTAGCCCCAGCCTGTGCCCGCGCTGGCGCCTTGAGGGCGGGAGCACTTGCTTGAGAAGCCCGGGAACCGGTCGGCTCAGGATCCACCGAGTTTGAGGAGGAAGGCACAGGAACAGAGCAGGCTGGGAGTTGACTGGTCCGGACCTGGCCAGACGGGCTGGAGCAGAGGGACCAGCTTGCTCCGATTTCTAGAATAGTCCAACAGGATGGCCACCAGCCACAGAGGACTCCGTTTCAGTATGTTACAACCAAAATACCCAACTCCTCCCCCCTCCCCGCCCCCAGCCCTGGCAGCTCCTAGACTGGACACAGCATCTGGAGAACATTGCATCACCTGGGAAGTTCTATTGCCCAGCACCGTTCTAGACCAGGGACTCAGCCTTGGCCAGGGCCGGGAGGTGGGGGTGCTGCTCAGTCGCTGCCCGGAAGATCCCGTAGGGCTTGGTCCAGATTCAGGCCCTCCGAATGCGGAACAACCCCAGGGTCTCAGCAAACAAACGGAAACTTGGCTGTGAGGAGGAGCCAGGTGCCCACGCGCTGCCCCGGGGATGGACCCCGAGCCCATGATGCCTGGGGAGGGACCCAGACACAGAAGGCCACCCTGATTTTTTTTTTTCCAGTGTGGTGTTAATTTTATGTCACTCGCTGAGGTTGAGGGACACCCTGACATCTGGTGAACGTGAGTTCCGTGGGTGCCCGTGGCTGTTTCTGGAAAAGATGAGCATTTCTTTTTTTTCTTTTTCTTTCTCTCTTTCTTTTCTTTCTTAAGATTTTATTTATTTGACAGACAGAGACCACAAGTGGGCAGAGAGGCAGGCACAGAGCGAGGGGGAAGCAGGCTCCCCGCTGAGCAGAGAGCCCGATATGGGGCTCGATCCCAGAACCCTGAGATCATGACCTGAGCCGAAGGCAGAGGATTAACCCACTGAGCCCCCCAGCACCCAAGAGATGAGCATTTCTTCAGCAGACGGAGAGAAGACCTCTGCTGGTCCACGCAGGCACCCGTTCCAGCCACCGGGGGCCTGAACGCAGCCCGAGGTACAGGGAGGGCAGACGGCTTCCCCTCCCCAAGCTGAGCTGAGCGCCTGCTCCTGCCTCGGACGGCCCCAGCCACGGACGAGGACTGATCACGCCTCAGACCCTCTCGGGTCTCCAGCGTGACTCCATGACCGGGGCAGCCAGTGTCCTTGTCTCCCCTTGGAGATCTCGCCTTCGAGTCTACCGCTCTGTTTCCCCGGGGACGCCCCCGACCCCGTGCATGAGAGGTCAGGACAGGTCAATACACCGAGCCAGAAAGCCGGTTCGCGGGCACCAGGGCTCAGGGTTTAGGAGGGGGGCGCTGCCGATGGGGACGGGGTTTCTTGTTTGCAGAACAATAATGTTCTGAAGCCGACAGTCTGATGATCACACAAGTTCTCAAATTTACTAAAAAGTAAATTCAACTAATTAAAAAGGCCAACCTGTGATGCACACGAATTATCTCTCGATTCTAACGACAGGAAGACGTCAGGGTCTCGGGAGCCTGAAGTGTTTGCAGAGACCCCAGCCGCTTAGGAAGGAGACGGAGGGTCCCCCGCCACGGCTACGGGGGAGCCAGCGGCCTGCAGCGCGGACACAGCAGCTGCCCGGCCAGGGATCTTTAAAAAAAGACAAAAGTTAACTTAGGCTGAGTTCAAGACACGTGCAGACGTGCGCCAGGAGGCTCCGCAGAGCCAGCCGTCACCGGGAAGCCCCAGGAGGAGGCCGACCTGGTCCCACGGCTGGCGGCGCAGGGCGGCCTGACACGGGCCGACAGAACCGTCCAGGGTGCCGACCGGGGACAGGAGCTGGTCACTCGACAGTAAAAACAGGTGTGTTTCTGGAACAAATGCAACACTCGACGAAGGGGAATTCAGACACACGCTGGGAACGAGAAGACAGAGGAGCTTCCTTGCGTGGGGACCGTGTCCGCAGCGCCCGGTGCGCCAGGGTGACCTCGCGTCCGCCGCAGACGGCCCCCAGCACGCGCTCCGGCCAGCGGCCAGGCTGAAAATAGACACCATCCCGGGAGGACAGTTTTATATTCTTCGGCGATTTTTTCTCCCCTTGACTGTTTTTCTTTTGGAATGTGCCCACGGAGGAGGAGGGAGCTGCTGACCCCCGGCCGCAGCTCGGGCAGCGGGGGCACAAGCCTGGGCTCCCCGCCCCCGGCGTCCTGGAGCTGGGGCCGAAACGCGGCATTTCCCCAACAAGGTTTGAAGAACTGTTTAAAAAAAAAGTTGGGGGGGGCGCCTGGGGGGCTCCATGGGTGAAGCCGCTGCCTTCGGCTCGGGTCATGATCTCAGGGTCCTGGGATCGAGTCCCGCATCGGGCTCTCTGCTCAGCGGGGAGCCTGCTTCCTCCTCTCTCTGCCTGCTGGGGATCTCTGTCAAATAAATAAAATCTTAAAAAAAAAATTTAAAAACGAAAAGGACAACTCCCACGAAAACCCTCCCGGGGAACAACCATGCCCAGCCCCAGCCCCTCCCCCCAGCAGACCCCCTGCTGCTGTTTTGGTGGTTTCTTACAGCATTTTCCTTCATGCTGCTTTTTTTTTTTTTTTTAAGATTTTATTTATTTATTTGACAGAGATCACAAGTAGGCAGAGAGGCAGAGAGAGAGAGAGGAGGAAGCAGGCTCCCTGCTGAGCAGAGAGCCCAATGCGGGACTCGATCCCAGGACCCCAGGATCATGACCTGAGCCGAAGGCAGCGGCTTAACCCACTGAGCCACCCAGGCGCCCCTCCTTCATGCTGCTTTTTATCCTTGTTCCCCACACCCCAGCCCCCGCGAGCCCCCTTCCCGTCCGTGGAGGGGCCTGGTCTGGGCATATCACACGTGTGGACTCACACCTCGCGCGGCCTTCTGTGTCTGGTTCCCTCCCTACCCGCCGTGGGCTTGGGCTCCGTCCCTGGGGCACTACGTGGGGGCCTCACTGCTGCCGGTGGCCGGGGACGATCCCGCGCGTGGGGGACGCGTGTGTGTCCGTGGACCCATGGATGGATGCCTGGGTCGTCTACACCTTCCAGGCGGAGCGGCTCTGACATCCGGCCCCCCCCAGGGTCTGTCGCCAGCCCGAGGGCAGCCCCAGCGGGGGTCCCGTCGCCGAGTTCCCACACATTCGCCAGGGCCTCCCTCGTGCTGGACAAGGTAGAGAGAAGGGGTGCCCACCCCACCTCGCTCGGCCTTCCTGCTGTTCTCGTTTACAGACACTTGCAAACGCAGCTTTTTTTTTTTTTTTTAAAGATTATTTATTTATTTATTTGAGAGAGTGAGAGAGAGAGAGCATGAGAGGGGAGAAGGGCAGAGGGAGACGCAGACTCCCCAGGGAGCTGGGAGCCCGATGCGGGACTCGATCCCGGGACTCCGGGATCACGACCCGAGCCGAAGGCGGTCGCTCAACCAACGGAGCCACCCAGGCGCCCCTGCAAACGCATCTCTTAAAGGACATTTTTTAAAACTTCAAATTGTTGTTGTTGTTGTTGTTGTTTTTTGGTCACGGAAGGTTCTGAAATACAGCGAACAGGTGCCGGCCCAGGGGCCGACACCCAGGGTGGTGGAGGCCGCCCGGGGCCGGGCGCCACCTCCCCGCTCCACCCCTGCTCTCACATTGTCTCCGCCAGAGGGTCTCGGGAGCAGCGCTCGCAGGATCTGACCGTGACCTTCCTCGGCACCACCTGCCCTGGCCGTGTCACGGAAGGGTAAGCGGTCCTCAGCCGCAGCAACTGGGCCCAGGGACTCTGTCCCAGGACGGTTTGGGTCGTCCTACCCCGGTACTGTGGGCTGCACTGTGTCTCCCCCGAGAACAGTTCCTGTCCCAACCCCTCAACCTGCGAATGGAGCTTCCTTGGAAACAGGGTCTTCGCAGATGTCATTGGCGAAACTGAGGTCCCACTGGGGCAGAGCGGTCCCGAATCCTCATGAGACAGAGACGGACAGAGACGGGGACGCAGACGCACGGGGAGAAGCCGCATGACCGCGGAGGCAAACGGGGCGATGTGTCCACAGCCAGGGGACGCCCAGGACGGCCGGCCAGGAGCCGGGAGAGGCAGGAAGGACCCTCCTAGAGCCTTCAGACACCGGATGGTCCTGCCACACCTTGACCTGGGACTTCTCGGCCCCAGGACTTGGAGAGAATACACGGGGGTTTAAAGCCACCCAGTTTGGGGTAATTTGCTAAGACCACAGGAAAATCACATGCAGGGGTTGGAGCTGGTGGCTCCAGGAATCACGGAGGGGTCCAGGGATGCTGATGGACACACCCGGTGCCCAGCACAGCCCCCACCTGAGAATGACCCACGGGAGTGTCCAAAGTGCCAGGCAGAGAGCCTGTCCCCGCTGACCGCCCGCCTGGCTGCAGCGTCGCCTTAGCCCATCCCCCACCCCACCGTTTCTGCTGTTTCAAACCAGACCACGGACACCACCCTCTGCCGCCCAAGTACCTCAGCCTGCAAACTACTCACCGGTCAACAGTTTACAGATTTTATGATATTGTTTATTTATTTGACAGAGAGAGACAGTGAGCGCACACAAGGAGAAGCAGCTCCCCGCCGAGCAGGGAGCCCAACACGGGGCTCGATCCCAGGACCCTGAGATCATGACCTGAGTCAAAGGCAGACGCTGAACCCACTGAGCCCCCCCAGGCGTCCCTAACATGTGCCACCACAGGGCCATTCCTGCCCAATCCCCAGGGACACCGAACTGGCCAGCACTTGCCCGTCCTGACCATGTGGAGCGCCGGTTCCCTCTCCTCCTCTGACTCCTCATCTCCTTGGCCCAAGGCCTCCTTTGGAATTGGCCATAATCTCTGCTCCTGATGGCTGGTGGTCCACAGCTAAGCACTCGTTGGCGCCCCAACCCCATGTGCCAGTGCCCCTCTGCACACCGCCTGGAACCATTCCCTTCCACTCGCCTTCCCAAGGCACCATGCACTTCCTCCCTCATTTTGCCGGAGTGCATCCTGCGGGACACCGAGCGGATGGTGAAGACCTCGCCGGCCCGAAGCAGCTTGCTCCAGCCATCCCTCTCCCCTGGAACCCAGGCCTTCTTTTTCCTGATCATTCGGAATGTGGCCTGGAAGCACCCGGGAGTCCCAGCTCCACTGACTCACCTTCCCAGGACACGCGGCAGGGTCCTGGCTAAACCCTTCCATGATTTCCAACTTCCCTCCATTCCCCCTGCTCTCTCTGGGGTTGTTGGGCTGTTCCTCTGCTTTCTCCCTCCTCTCCCAGGTCCCACGTGTCTTTTGCCGGACTTTCTAGATCTCTCCAACTGAAATCTTCCAGCTTCCGGCTGGACGACCTACTGTGCTAACTGCCAAGCTCTCTGGTTCTGCCCTCCTCTGTCACCTTCCCGTTGGCTGGATGCCCGCAGTGTGAGCTGAGCCTGCCCGCCTGCCCCCCAAGGACACTGATGTCTCCAGGGAGGGGGGTCTAGGAGCTTGGGACAGGGTCCCTTCGGCCACTGTTCTTGTTTCTCCCCCATCAGTAGATGCTGCCGCCCCTCCCAAGACCCTCAGAGGAGGCACATGTGTATGGGGCCCGGGAGCAGAAACCGGAAAGCAAAAAGGCACCCAGCTCGTCAGAAGACCTCCCCATGGGGACTGCTGGGGTCAGGGGGTGCTCTAAGGAACATATATGTGGGTGCATGACCTCCAGAGTGCATCCTGGAGCAGACCATGCTGTCACCACCCAATTCTCCCTTCACGTCGGACTTCTCCCCACCCCACCCCACCCCTGCTCCCTCTTGAGCCCCCTTCTCAGCACTTACCCCCTTGCTTCCTTTTGTTTCTCCCTCTCCCTCCAGTTCACCAAAAGGGCAGCCCACCAGCTTCCACCCTGGCTGGGACCCCAGGAAGGGCCAAGGTCCGGCCCTGAGAAAAGGCACAGCTGCAAATCTGCAGGTCCCTCCAGGTCCTCAGGGAACTTGGTCCCATGGGGAGGGGACGGGCCATAAGTTATCATGAAGTAATTAAGATTCATGAGTGTTTAAGTGCCCAAAAGAGAAGCCTGGGACCCGAAGAGGAATTTGGGCTGGGTTTGACTTGGGGGTCCAGAATAGGGCGGGGAAGGGTTCCAGGCACGGGCAAGAAGGCAGAAGGCGCCAGGGCCAGTCTGAGCGGGTGGGGAACCCGCGCGCCGTAACTCGGGCGCTACTCGGGGCAGGGGATGGGGATCCACGGTCAGGGGTGGGGGGAGCCGCCGGCAGGCAGAAGGGGCAGGCCGCTCCCCCTCCCACCTGGGGAGCTGGTGTCCTCCGCCCCGGGCTCCCCAGACAGGCCGGGGTCCGCCGGGAGGCTGCGGGCAGACGCACCGGCGGCGGCCCAGCCTGCTCCCAGCCCGGCGACCGGGAGAGCCCGCCCAGGGAGAAGCCGGGGCGCTCCTTCCCCCACCGCGGGCCGCTGGAGGGAGGGCCGCCGGGAGGCTGGCGCTGGCGCCGGACACGCAGGGCAGGGGGCGCCCCGGCAGCGGCAGGGTCCTCCGGCCGCCGGAAACCAGCCCCTGCCGGGGAGCACCGCCGCCCACGTGGCGGAGGCTCCGGCTCGGGCCGCCTCCTCCCCGGGGAGCCCGCTGGGGGCCGGGCGCGCGCCCGGGGGAGGGGGGCGCTCGGGCCGCCGGAGGGGTCGCGCGCTGAGGCTGGGGCGGGGGGCGCGCCGGGGGCCCCGCGGGCACCTACCTGCGGCCGCGGCCGCGCCCCGCGCCCCGCCACGTGACCGCGCCCCGCCCCGCGCGCGCGCGTGCGCCCTGCCGGCGCCCCATTGTTGGCCGCGCGCGCGTCACGGGGCGGGGCGGGGCGGCCGGAGGAGGGCGGCGGGCGGGCGGGAGGGAAGCAGCGTCCGCGCCGCCGCCGCCGCCGCCGCCGCCGAGCCCCCGCCGCCGAGGAGCAAGCAGAGTCGCGCCGCCGCCCCGCCGCCCGCGGCCCGAGCAGCCCCGCGCCGCCGCCCCGCCCCGCCGCGCCCGCCCCGCCGCTGGATGCCGGCGGCCGGCGGCCCAGCTCTCAGAGGCGGAGCGCGGCGGCGCGGGCGGCGGCGGCGCGGGCGGCCGGCGGCCGAGAGGCGGGGGCGCGGGCCCGAGCGCTAGCGCCGCCATGCCCGGCTCCACCGGCCAGCCCGACGGCGGCGGCGGCGACCCCAGCCCGCGCCCCCCGCCCCCGCCCCCGCCGCTGCCGCCGCCGCCGCCGCCCCTGCCCGAGGGCGCAGAGGAGGAGGCCGCGCCCGACGACGCGGCCGCCGCCGCCGCGCTGCGCCTGGCGCTGGACCAGCTCTCGGGGCTGGGGCTGGGGGGCGCGGGCGGCCCGGACGAGGAGGGGGCGGCCGCGGGCGGCGGCGACGGCGCGGTGGCGGCGGCGGCGGGCGGCGCGGACGGCGGGGCGGCGGCGGAGCCCGCGCCCCCCGACGGGCCGGAGGCGGGCGCGCCCGCGGTGGCCGAGGCCGTGGCGCCGGGCTCGCTGGCGCTGCTGGAGCCCGACGTGAGCCCGCCGCCCCGGCAGTCGCCGCCCGACGTGTTCGCCGGCTTCGCGCCCCACCCCGCGGCCCTGGGCCCCCCGACGCTGCTGGCCGAGCAGATGAGCGTGATCGGCAGCCGCAAGAAGAGCGTGAACATGACCGAGTGCGTGCCCGTGCCCAGCTCCGAGCACGTCGCCGAGATCGTGGGTCGCCAGGGTGAGTGGCCGCCGTCTGGGGCGCCGCCCCCGGGGTCCCCGCGCCGCGCGCCCTGGGGAGGGGGACGCCGCAGCCCAGCCCTGCCCAGCCCTGCCCGCGGCCGGACGCCAGACCCTGGCCACGCCCCGCGTGGGCCCGGGCCTCAGTGGCCGCCTGTGCGCCTTTGTCCTGCCGCGGGCCGCGCGAGAAAGTTAGGCGCAGCCCGCGCTCCTCCCCTCTACGCTCCGGCCCGCCGCTGCCTTTGTCTGGGCGCCTCCGGCCGGGTCAGGCCCCTCTGTGCGGCGCCTCTGCCCAGGCCCTGGGCCGCTTGCAGTGGGATCCCAAGAACCAGGGGTCCCGGCTGGGCGGTGGGCGCTCCACACCCGAAGCAGGCACGGGGCGGGGCTCGTTAGGGCTTGGGGGTGTCTCCGCGGCGGGGTAGGTGGGGGGTGCTCAGGCAGGTCAAGAGAGAAGTTGAGCGTACAGAGAGGGTTGCTCATCTCCACTTGCCAGCCTGGGGGCCCTTCCGAGGGTGGGGGCAGCACAAGATGAGGGAGGATCCCCACCCCGCTCGAGGATTAGGGAACATGCTTTGCTTAAGGACCAGCTGAGAAAGCCGTGCGGAGGTCCGGACTCCTAGCTGTCCTTCTGGCAGGCCCAGGGCGGCAGGCTCGGGGTGTGAGGGTCCCAGCAGCAGCATTATCAAGAGTCCCTGTGGCCGCCCCATTGTTCTCTTTGTTAGAGAGCCAGTCTGAGGTTTGCAGGGTGACATCAGGCCGGCCGCTGCTCATTGGCCCTGGAGCTGGAGTGGCGGGCGGGCGGGCTGAGGGTGGTGGGCAGTGCTCCGCTGGACACACGCCCACCCACCCTTTTAGTCACTGGCCCCCAGCCCCAACTTTCTCCTGCCTTCTGCCTGTAGCTCCCTGTCCCCCACTCCCTGCTTGTAGGCTAGGTTCTAGAACTTGGGGTGGGGTCTGGGCGGGGCTTGAGGTGGAGCTCCAGGACACTGGGGCTGGCCTTTGGGGGTTAGCCTTTGGGGGCTTGGTAATAGGAGCCAGAGACAGGTGTGGGGGGATTGAATTGCAAGGTGGCTTGTCTCGCTTGACACCGGGGGGCAGAGGACCGCAGGGAGGCTCCGGACACTGCCCTCTCCGCGTTCCGAGTGGGAGGGGGTGGTTTGGCCAGGGAGTCCTCTGGCTTTGGGTGCAGGTGCAAGCGATCACGTGTCATCCCCCCCATCTGGACACCAGGAGGGCCAGGTGTGGTGCTGGGCTAAGGAACAGGGCTTGGGACCGGGGGAGGGGACAGGTGGTCCTCAGAGCCCTGGCAGCTGCCTCCCCCGAGCCAGCACAGCAGGACTGCAGGCCTGACCGCTCCCCGCCGCGGCCCCTTCCCTGCCCCGGTGACCCGCACCTGCGCCGGGCTGTGTGCGGAACGTCCAGGCACCGGCAAGGACGGGGGGACGGCCGTGGAAACCCAGCCTGGGAGCTGTTGTCCGGAGTCTCTAGGCCGATCTGCCAGCCAGGGGAGCACGGGGGCGGGGGGGGGAGCACGGGGCGGGGGGCTGTTCCCTGTGAACACGAGTGTTCTGGTGTGCCCCAGGGTCCTCCAGGGAGGCTGAGTCTGCCCCAGTGGAGGCAGGAGCCACGCAGGGGCCTCCGCACCTGTGCTGGAGCCGGGAATCGGCCCCACCCGACCTCCCAGGTGTGTGCTTTGGTGCTCCATGACTGGGTGCTGGCCTGGGGTCTTGCTGTTGGCAGAGAGGAAGGCAGGCCCTGGGGGGTGCAGACGGGGCTGACTCTGTGTCCCTGGGCAGATGAGCTCTCCGCTCCGTGACGGGGGGACAGCATCTCCCTCGGGGGTTTTGGGGAGGATCCTCCAGTAAGACGGTCCTAATCCCAGCCCCGGGCTGCTGCACAGTGGCCCCCCCTGAGTGGGGTGCAGGGTCCCGGGGAGGGGAGCACCAGTGCCAGGACACGGTGGCCCCTTTGGCAGCCCTTGAGTCTCCCAGCTCTGGGACCGTCTGTGGCTCCCATCTTGTCCCAGCACAGCCTGGAAGAGTCTTTGTGACCCAATCCTGACCCCTCCCTCCCTGCAGTCACCCGTCCAGTCTCCCTCTCGTGGGTTCTTGGACACGAAGCCCGTCCCGTCTCCCCGTCCTGGCTGTCGCTGGGCCAGAAGGCCCTCCTCCTCTCTGAGCCCGGGGCTGCAGCCACTGCATCCCCTAGAGGGGAGGCCGGAGTCACCCAGACCTGGGGTCTTCCCTCTCCGGGACGCCCAGTGGCTCTTTTCCGAGCTGGTTCTTCTGTCCTAGAAGGGTCCCTGCAGCCCCCGGGAACGGGATAGGTGATCGCAGCCCCTGCGAGTTCTCTCCTCCCTGGGGCTGAGTGGCCCAGAAGGTGCCCTGCGCGGGAACCTCAACCTGCCCCTCCTCACAGAGCCTCAAGAGACCCCCCCCCCGCCCCCGGAGAAGAGCCTCCGGGGCTCCAGGTCACAGGAGGCGGCGATGCGGGCTGAGCCAGGCCCAAATCCGGGCTGGGGTTTGAGCCTCCGTTGCTCCGGCTCTGTGGGCCCTGCGGGGAGCAGAGGAGGCCAGGAGAGGATCTTCCTTCCAAGGCTCTGGGCCGGGGGTGAGGCGCGGCGGGGAACGGCCCCATCTTATGGACCGGGAAGACGGAGACTGAAGGGAGTCTGCAGCGGTCACCTGGAGGCTGGTGCCCGCCTGCCCCGGGTGTGACTTCGGGCCGGGTCTTCCGAGAGCCTCCGACCGGGTGTGCCCAGCGGGCGTGTGTGCACGTGGGGCTGGGCCAGGTCGTGAGCACCCTGCCTCGTGCCCGGAGGGCGGGGTCAGCAGTGAGTGCGGGAAAGATGCCCGTGGGGGGCGCGGGCCCGCAGTCCCCACGGTGCTTCTGAGTCTGCTGCTGTCAGGTGGGGGCCGGCGCGCTTGGACTGGCCCCACTCCGCTGGAGAAAGCCGGCGGCACTCGGGGCTTTCCCTCGCTGACCCCCCCATGCTTGGCCCCCCTCCCGCGGGTCTGGGGTGCTCTTTCTGGAGGCTGGGGACGGCACAGGGGTGTCAGCGGGCTGCTGTGTGTCTAGCTTGGGGGCCCCTTGTGTTGGCAAGCGTAGACCTTTCTTGTGTCTGGGGGCCCCCTGGGCTCCAGCTCCCCCCACGGGCCCACCCTGCTGTGACGGGGCCAGCGGCCTGCTGGGTTTGGGGTGCCGGTCATCGTGAGGGTTTGTCTCCACCCTGTCCTTCCGGATGTCTGCCGTGGCCAGGAGCCCTCCCCTGGCGCGCATCTTTCGGGGGGGCCCTTCTGCTCCCCCTCATGGCCTTGAGGTTTCGTTGATAAGTGTAGCCTGTGGGTCCCGTGTGGGGTCCCCCAGGCAGTGCCTGGAGCGCCTGAGTTCCTCAACACCCAGCATGCAGGGGGGTCAGGACCCCAGAATGAGGTCACGTGAGTGAGGGGACCAGGCTCCATGTGGGGACCCGAGGTGCCCTATTTGAAGGCAGGGCCCCGCCACAGTGAGGGGGGAGTTGACCGAGTGGGGGGCAGTCACCCCCATTCCCAGGCACACCTGCTTGTGTTGGTGGCCAGGCCCAGGGGTCCGCTTTCCAGCCTGTCGCAGCAATCCGTGGTGGCTGCAGGGTCCCTGTGGGGCTTGGGCCGCTGAGCTCGCCTGCTGTCGCCCGTCTGGCTCGTCCCGGCCAGGGCAGGTGTGGGTCTGGTCTGCTCTCACTGCCCCAATGTCTCGGACCTGGCCGTCCCCGCTCTGCCACTTCTTAGAGGCGTGGTGTGGCCGGGGCTTGGGTCGATGGGCGCCACAGCCAAAATGCGGCCAGTGAATTGGCGACCTCTGGGCCCCCGAGGGCTCCAGGCGGGGCCACCCTCTGGGAGGGGCAGGATGGGGCCAGTTTGTGTGCCTGGGGACAAAGGCTGCTTCTCTGCGCAGAGGCGGTCCCGCACGCACCTGGCTTCATCCCCCGCCCTCTCTCCAGGCCTTGCCTCCCTGTCGCCCACATGGACCTGCGGGGAGTGGACACTTGGGCTGAGGCTCAGGTCCCCCGCCAGCCACCTTTAAGGCTTATGAAGGCTGGGTATCTGCCTGGGGTGCTGGGTCTGGGCCCTTCTCTTCCTGGGGAGGAAATGGAGGTGCAGGACAACCCTTTGAGGGGCCGGTGTCATCCCAGTGCCGAGGCCCTTCTTACGGCCCTCCGGCCTGGGGGAGTTCGGGAAGCCACACAGGAGGAACCGAGAAGTGTGTGCGGGGCCCCGTGTGGTCCGCGTGGCTTCTTGGAGGAAGGGGTGCTGGGCTGTGACTTGTTGCAGAGAAGGGGTGCGGGCACTGTTGCAGCTGGGAAAGGTCGTGGGGGGCACCCAGGGCTGGCGAGCAGCAGGAGAGGGAAGGACTGAGGTGTGGGGTTGGAAAGCTGCCCCCGCTCCCTGCCCCCAGCTACCAAGTGGGTAGGGAACCGCCCGGACACAAAGTGGAGTTGGTGGAGGCAGCTCCGGGTCAGGGTGGTTTTGGGGGTTGCCGGCCAGAGGGAGGACCCCGGGTGGCGGGCGCAGGCAGTGGCTCAGGACCCCGGAGACGGGATGGAAGCCAGCGTGCCCACGGCCCCCCCTCCCTGGGAGATTGCTCACCCGCTCACTTGGCTCTGCTTTGGCTCAAAGCCCCGGATGGGGCTGCTGTCTCCGGGCACGGCATGAGGCTGCCCCCCACCCCCAGACGCCCGCTCTCGCCTCCCAGTGCTCCCTGAGGCCCAGTGGCCGAGCTGGGCCCACTAACTTTGTATCTTCTGCTCCGGGAAAAGTTAGCAACACTGTTCTCTCTGTGCGGCCTCTGTAATGCAACAATGTCCCTGTGTCCCTCCAGCCGCCCCAGAGCCCGGAGGGGGGTCCTCCAGACTCGTGGGCCGGGACTCAAGATGTCTCAAAAGGTCCCGGGGGGGGGAGTATGAGACGCCCCAGCCCGCACACAGACCCCCTGTATGCCCCCAGCGGTCAGACCCCCAGTCCGAGCGGTGACGAAGCACAGCGCTGTGTCGGTGAGCGTCCCCTCAGCAGCTGGGTCCGTAGGTCAGGAGAAAAGCCTGGGTGGCTTCCACAGTCTGACCCTGGGCTGTCCTGCCCGTCGGCCGGGGAGCTAGTGTCCGGGGCGAGTCGAGTGTCCTCGACTGAGCGGCCACAGCGGGCGGCTGCGAACGACAAGGACGAGTGTTCGGCGTGTTCTGGGGGCAGCAGTACAAATCCGGGTGTCGGCGGGCCGCGCTCCCGCCAGCGGCTCCGACCCCACCTGGGCCGTCTCGCTCTCCCAGCGTCTGGTGGCAGCTGGCAGACCTGGTGTCCCTAGGCTTGTGGCTGCCTCGGGCTGACCTCTGTCCCCGTCCTGCTTGCATTCTCCGTCTTCTCTGTCTGTGTCCCCCCCCATAAGGACACCTGTCGCTGGGTTCAGGGTGACCCTATTCCAGTACAACCTTGCGTTAATCTATTACACCTGCAAGACCTCTCCAGGTGAGGTCCTGTCCACAAGTACCAGGGGCCATGAACTTGGGGGAGACACTTTTTTTTTTTTTTTTTTTAAGATTTTATTTATTTGACAGAGATCACAAGCAGGCAGAGAGGCAGGCAGAGAGAGGAGGAAGCAGGCTCCCTGCTGAGCAGAGAGCCCGATGCGGGGCTCGATCCCGGGACTCTGGGATCATGACCCGAGTTGAAGGCAGCAGCTTTAACCCACTGAGCCTCCCAGGTGCCCCTCGGCGGAGACACTCTTCAGTCCGCACTGGGGTCCTCATTGTGTCTTGCCTTTTTGCCAAACCCACCACCACCTTCAGGTCTGAGACCGGAAGGGAAAGGGAAGAGCGGAGTGTGTGAGGAGACAGGGTGGGGAGGACCCTGGGGAGGGGCCTCGCGTCCTCACTGTCTCCCCCGCCCCCACCGCCCCAGGCTGCAAGATCAAGGCTCTGCGTGCGAAGACAAACACGTACATCAAGACTCCGGTTCGTGGGGAAGAGCCGGTGTTTATCGTGACCGGCCGCAAGGAGGACGTGGAGATGGCCAAGCGGGAGATCCTGTCCGCCGCCGAGCACTTCTCCGTGATCCGCGCCACGCGCAGCAAGGCCGGTGGGCTTCCCGGCGCGGCGCAGGGGCCGCCCAACCTGCCCGGACAGACCACCATCCAGGTGCGCGTGCCCTACCGCGTGGTGGGGCTGGTGGTGGGGCCCAAGGGCGCCACGATCAAGCGCATCCAGCAGCGGACGCACACGTACATCGTGACGCCCGGGCGCGACAAGGAGCCGGTGTTCGCCGTGACGGGCATGCCCGAGAACGTGGACCGCGCGCGCGAGGAGATCGAGGCGCACATCACGCTGCGCACCGGCGCCTTCACCGACGCGGGCCCCGACAGCGACTTCCACGCCAACGGCACCGACGTCTGTCTGGACCTGCTCGGCACGGCCGCTGGCCTCTGGGCCAAGGCCCCCAACCCCGGCCGCCGGCCCCCCGCGCCCGCAGCCGGCCTCCGCGGGGACGGGGCCCTGGGCGCCTCCGGGGGCCCCGATGCCTTCTACGCGGGGGGCCGCGGGGGGCCGCCGGTGCCCGATGCGGGCCCCGCCAGCCCCTACGGAGGCTCGGGCAACGGGGGCTTCACCTTCGGCGGGGACGGCCCGGGGGCCCCATCGGGGCCGCCCGCCCCCGAGGACTGTGACTTTGGCTTCGACTTCCTGGCACTGGACCTGACCGTGCCCGCCGCCGCCACCATCTGGGCGCCCTTCGAGCGGGCCGCGCCGCTGCCCGCCTTCAGCAGCTGCTCGGCCGTCAACGGGGCGCCCGCGCCCCCCGCCCCCGGCGCTCGGCGCAGCAGCGGGGCCGGCACTCCGCGCCACTCGCCCACGCTGCCCGAGCCCGGCGGCCTGGCCCTGGAGCTCCCGCTGGCCCGCCGCGGCGCGCCCGACCCGGTGGGCGCCCTGGCCTGGCGGCCGGCGCAGGGCGCGCTGTCGTCCTTCTCCGCCGGCGGCGCCGGCTTCCCCGCGGCCACCTCGCTGCCCAGCGGCTCCTCGGCCTCCGCGTGCCCCGCCCTGGACTCCGGAGTCCCCGAGGGCGGCCGCAAGGCCCCCGCGGCCGCACCGTCTGCCGCCCCAACCCCGAGCCCTGCCGCGGCCGCCCCGTCCTCGGCGCGGGAGTGCGTGGTGTGCGCCGAGGGCGAGGTGATGGCCGCGCTGGTCCCCTGCGGCCACAACCTCTTCTGCATGGACTGCGCCGTCCGCATCTGCGGCAAGAGCGAGCCCGAGTGCCCGGCCTGCCGCACGCCCGCCACCCAGGCCATTCATATCTTTTCGTAGCGGTGCGGCTGGCCGCCGCAGGCCGGGGGGGCGGCGCGGCGGGGGCGGCGGGGGCGGCGCGGCGGGGCGGCGGGGCCTGCCTTCACAGACCAGCTTTAACTCGGTCCCAGGCGTGGAGACGGCTGCCCGGCGGCATCTCAGTTCCTAACAAATAAACAGTATTGAATCGACAGGTTACAATAAAACAGAGAGAAAAGGTCTGTTTGCACTTTTTATTTAAGACTCCCCGCCCGCCAGGGTGATCTTTTTAAGGGGTAAAAAGTATATATAGATAGATAGATAGATACGATTTTTACAACTCTCGGTTGTCCGTCTTTGGGACCTGGGTTTCTGACTCGACGGCGCTGGCTTTGGAGGCCGCCGCAGCCTCTGCGAATCCCTTCGAGGAGAAGGGCCACGTTTTTACTCCCTCTGTGGGCTGACCGGCTGCCCTTCCGAGTGTCGGTGTGGGACAGGCTGGAGGGGGCGGGGTGGGGGGCGGGGGGCCCGACCAGAAATTTCTAACTTTGTGTTTTTAATTATTAATCTCCTTCTGTGGTTTCTGTTGTCAGTTTTTAAATTTTTTTAAATTGTGTTTTTTTAAGCTTTTACTTTTTACCTCTGTGTATATGTAGGGAATTTATAGGGAAATATGTACTTTATGGAATAAATTTTAAGAACTAAAAATATATTTTATTTTAAATAAAGTAACGGACCTTTAATCTTACACAGCTAAATTACTGATTATATATTTGCTGAGCTGACTTAAGGGTTCAGAAAATTGTATCAAGAGTTTTATTTTTTGACTTCAAAGCCTTCTTAATAAAGTCTTTTTACTACACGTGAGCCCTTGGCGTGGTGTGGGGTGGGGGGGCTCGGGAAAGGGAGGATGCGGGGTGCTCAGAGCCAGCCCCCTCGTCCCCTAATCTTGCAGATAAAGGAATTTGGACTCAGGATATGCCCCATGTCCAAACCCAGGCTCTTCTGAAAGCCCAGCACTGTGCCTGCTTCCAGATGAGGGCCCTGGGCCTGAAGGGGAAGGCGGTGCAGCCTGGCCCCTCTTTTCCTGAGAGCCAGCCCCGGGGCCAGTAGTGGCCGCTGTGGAGAGATGGGGTGCTGGGCTCTGTGATGGGGGGGGGGGGTGGCGACTCCCAGTCCTGTTGTGCAGAATGGGAACCAGGTCTGGAAATCCCACTCCCAGAATGAGTTCTAACACCTCCCGGTCCCCAAAGGACATCTGAGTGATGGCCACACATGCCGTCCCTCGCTCACTGGGTCTGGTTGGGAGCAGAGGACCATGGCCGTGGGGCCACTGGACAATTCGGGGTGGGACTGACTCCAGACTCAGGGCTATGGGATTGTGGGTTGAACCACTGCAGCCAGCAGAGAGCGGAGGGTAGCTCTGAGGCACAGAACTGCTCCAGGGACAACCCGGGGGCCTGGGGGCTGCTGGCTGAGTGGGGTCTGAGTGGGCACGGAGGAGGGGTGTGCAGAACAGCCTGCTGGGGAAGCTGGGAAGGCATGGCGGTGCAACCCGGAGGGCCTCCAAGAGGAGGCGAGGGGCTCAGGAAGACAAGTCAGTGAGACAACAGGAAGGGCGCCCCACGGGCCTCGTCTCCAGTGAATGGGGGCCACAGCAGCCCCTCTGTCTGAGGGTCAGCCCCTGGAGGCTGCAGGACCTGGGGTCAGTCGTGAAGTGCCACACACACCCGGGGGTTCCAACCCACTCTGACTGGAGTGTCCCCATCTGTGAAGCGGGGACGCTCCACGCTCCAGCACTGGTGGGGATTGTGGGTGAGGCGGTTGAACCGTGGGCCCGGAACCCGTGAATGGACCTAATTCACAAAAAGGGACTTTGCAGATAGAGTGAAGGACCTTGAGGTGAGCTTCCCCAAATGAGGGCGGGCCCGAAGTCTAATGACCAGTGTCCTTAGAAAGGACATACGGGGGGGGGGGTCAAGGCTCCGATAGAAAGAAGCTGTGCGAAGATGGAGGCGAGCCCAGGGGTGCCTGGAGCCCCCAGGAGCTGGAAGAGTCAGGGAGGGCCTTCTCCCAGAGCCCCCAGAGGAAGCCAACAGTGAGGGAACAGACGCCTATTGTTGGAAGCCACCGACTTTGCAGCAATGCGCTACAGCAGCCACGGGGACCAGAACACGGAGCCTGGGGTCTGGCCCACACTTCAGCGGGACGGTTGGACACGGCTGCTGTGGCACCTGGTGAGCCGGGGTGAAGTCAGACCACCGCCACCATCCTGCAGGAGGCTATGGAGGCCGAGGGAGGAGAGAGTGCGGAGACCGCTTCCCCTGACGATTTGGACACAGAGAAAGCAAGCAGCCCCTCGAAGGGCTGAGAGGTGGAGAGAAAGACAGGACATCGGGGGGTTGAGAGTCAGTCCTTGGAAAGGAGGTGGGGGCTGGAGCCCAAACCAGGGGTTTTTGAAAGAAGCAATGGGGAGGGCCTGATCTGACGACATTCTGTCCTAGAACTGTCCGGAGATGTCTGAGGACTGTGCTTGCTCCCTGCTGAGGGGCTGTGAAGCTGATCACTGGGAGGCCAGAGTCACTGCAGCCCTTGGGAAAAGCTGAGAGATGGCCAGAGGCGGATGCTCGAGCTTGCTGGTTGATGCCCTGGATCCAGCTGTGCCTGAAGGCAGCACATCCTGACCTCTTAGTTCTGAGTGCCAGTAAAGTCTCCTGCTTTGCTTAAGCCACTGTAAGCTGGAGTAACTCAAACTCAAAACCACCTACAGGAGCCATATTCCTGCCCGGAAAGCTGGGGAGCATTTCCTGGGGTGAGGGGTACTCCGCCAAAGCAAAGCAAACACGCTGTGCATTCAGCTTCTGCACCAACAGACACACTCAGGGAAGCTAAAGTGTGACTCAAGCTTCCATTGCCCTTGTCACTCATCTTTCTTGGTTCAAGGGCTCAGCACATCGAGGTGACCCTTGTCCAGTGTCTTCTGAGAAGGCCTCTCTTCTGGGTCTTACCCAGTTTCAGGGAGACGATGAAGAGTAAGCCTGTGGGTCTCCCCATCTGTGAGACTGAGCCATCCACAAAGAGGGCTCAGTGTGGGAATGATATGTCACCTGCATAACCACGTGTGTCCCTGGCACGTCCCTGGGACAGGACTCATGTCACCCTGTGCCCACCACGTGTAGGGAAAAACAGAAGCTCTCGAGACAGACATCTGAGTCCCATCCTGGCCTAATATCTCCCTGACCTCGGTTTTCTTATCTGTAAAATGGGGGCTTAATCCCCTGCGGCTGAGGACAAAGCCTGGCCGACGTTACATGTGGGTCTGCAGCTGTCCCCAGCTACCATCTCTGCCCTCACATGAACACATCGAGGCGGGCTCAGTTCAGACAGAACCTCCGCGGCCAGGAGCCGGCACCGGAGAAGAGCAGGGGGCCTGAACCTGGGAGGCTCGGTGCGCGCCGGGCGGTTGGATGAGTAGATGGATGGTGGGTGAGTGGGGGGCGGGAGGGATGGATGGTGGACAGACGGACGGACACACGGAAGGACGGACGGTGGGTGGATATGTCGGCACTTCCGAGGAGAGAGCAATACTGCTGGGGAATCCGGGGGGCTGGTCGGGGTTTGCTGGTCGGGGGGAGGCGTGCGGCAAAGGCTTGGAAGGGGTGTGGGATCGCTGGCCACCTTCAGGGAACAAAGAGTTGTCCGAGGGGCAGGTTCAGCTAATGGGAGACAAGGTTGAAATGTTTAACTGGAACATGGCCTTGGGGCTCCTTCCATCTCATCCACCCCAGTCAGGCCTTCCCCGGAGGCCCCCACTTTTGCCGCAGCCTACCTCAGCCCTGGAGCCTCCCCGTTACAAGGAGAACGCCAGGCCAGCCCACGCTGGACGTCAGCGGCCACCGGAATGTCTGTGAACGGCTGCACGCGGCTGATGGCTCGCACACCGGGCAACGCTACTCTAGAAACGTTCCAGTCCAGCATCGTCTAGTGATGGGACCACGATGGGAATGTTCTAGATCTGCACTCTCCCTCACAAGAGCCACCGGCCGCACCGAGTGACTGAACATCAGAAATGTGGCCCGTGCAATTCAGAAAACAAATCTTTGCTTTTGCTTTAATTCAATTTAAATAGCCACAGACAAAACAGGGAAAGCATCTGGGGAAAGTACTTTGCTCTGCAGATTTTGAAATACTTTTAATCCGGGGAAGCAGGAAGACCAGAAGGCCTGGAAGCTGACGTGCCTGCCCGCGTGGCAGAGGTCCTGCTCAGACTGTCTCTAAAACAGCCAAGTGGTGGGGTGACCCTGCGTTCCCGGGGCCGGCGTCCTCACCAGGTCCTCACGAGAGGGCGGCAGAGGGCGGGGGTCCCTGAGACGGGCAGACCCCGCGCTGCCGGGGGTTTTGGGACTTCGAGCCCCGAACTGCCTGAGAGTCAGGAGGTGGTCCCAGGAGCCTCGCACCGCCGGGGCAGAGTCACCCCGAAGCACTCCGGACCCGGCTGAGCCCGGGGCCTGCGCAGGGAAAGTACAAAAGGCGCCAGCACCCCTGGGGACCGCAGGAAGCCCCGACGCTAGGGGCGCCCCAGGGCACGGAGCGGCTCGGAAGGGAAGGGGCGCTCAGGGGCCGCGGCTGCAGCAAGTCCCCCGGAAGGCGCAGGGCCCCGGCGAGCGCGGGCCTAGGGCGCACGGCGCGGTCGGACGCGCCGCGGGACACGCTTCCCGCGGACACGCGCGGCGGCTGTCGCGACGGCTGGTCCTGGGCTGGAATCTGCTCGAGCAGGACGAACGTTTGTTTCGCCGCGGAGCGCGGCGGCCGCGGGGCCCGATGCCCGGACTCGCGGGGACGCCCCGCGCCGTAGAGAGCCCGCCGGTGCCTCGGGGGCTCCGCCCGGTGAGGCGAGGCCGCCGGGCCGCGCGCCGCGGAGCTTGACCCAGAGCCAGAGCCGCGCTTCCCGGATACGCGCCGAGGCCCGTTTCTCGCCGTAACCGGCAGCGGGAGGGGACGAAGCCGAAGCCCCCAGCGCGCTGGCCCCGGGCCCCTGCACCTGCTCCGGCAGGCCCCGCCCACGAGCCGGCGGGAGCGCAGCCGCCCGTCCTCTGTCGCCACCGCGCGGCCGGGACCGCACATGACGCCCGGCCCTGGCGCGGAGCGGGGCGCGCGGCGGTCGGTGAGGGGACGCGCTGGCCCTCCCGCCCCGGGCTGCGGGCCCCCGCAGGGCTCAGACAGGCCCGCCTTGCTCACCTTTCTCCACTGACCGGCCCCGGCCCAGCAGCTCAGCGCTGCCACACTGCAGGCGGGCCCTGCGTGTTTGTTGATTGACTAAACGACAGGGCGCCGCCAAGCGCCGTTTCCCCTTTGCTCACACCAGATGTGGCCGCGTTCAGAGCTGGAGAGGTGACCCAGGGCAACCCCAACACCCCCTGTCCGCGGAGAACTTTAGCACCGTTCCCAGTAGCAGAAAGGATTCCAGGTCGTTGGCTCGCCCCACCCCAATTAAATAGCATTTTTCTACTCAGTGGAGGGGGGGGTGCGTCCTGGATATCGTGGAGGCTGGGCTGGGGGAGGCGGGCGATCAGGTGAGGAGGCAGAATGAGGTCCCGTGCTGAAGGACGCAGGGGGCCAGGTCCCAGAAGTTATGGACGCTGGGCAATACAGTGTATGTCTGATCCTAAAAGCGCATCTCATTGGGGTGCCTGGGGGCTCAGGCGGTGAAGCGTCTGCCTTTGGTTCTGGTCATGACCTCGGGGTCCCGGGATGGAGCCCCGAGTTGGGGTCCCTGCGCAGTGGGGACTCAGCTTCTCCGCCTGCTCCTCCCTCTTGTTCATATTATGTCTCTCCATCAAATAAATAAATAAAATATTTAGAAAAATGCATTCATTATTCTCCCATCTGGAAAGAGAAGTTGAGATTTGTCAGTGGAGAAAATCGCACCTATTTACGTGGATTGAGAGCTCGAAAACCCTTTTCTACTGCCTCAGGCAGCAGATGAAGGTCACCCCATTTGTTTTGTTTCTTAAATTCCACATATGAGTGAAATCACATGATAATTCTGATTGACTTATTTCACTCAGCAGAGTACCCCCTAGTTCCATCCGTGCTGTTATAACTGGCAAGTTCTCATTCTTTTTGATGGCTGAGTAATATTCCACTGTATATATGACCCACATCTTTTTTTTTTTTAAAGATTTTATTTATTTGACACAGAGAGAGAGAGATCACAAGTAGGCAGAGAGGCAGGCAGAGAGAGGAGGAAGCAGGCTCCCTGCTGAGCAGAGAGCCAAATGCGGGGCTCGATCCCAGGACCCTGAGACCATGACTTGAGCCGAAGGCAGAGGGTCAACCCACTAAGCCACCCAGGTGCCCCATTATTTTCCTTCTTTTTGAGGCTGAATAACACTCCGGCTTATGGATGGACACATTTTGCTTAGCCGTTCATCAGTCGGCGGACACTGGGGATGTACCAGTATTGGAAAGCAGATGGCGCATGGAGGTCACTGTGTCACTGGATTCACTGTAACTGCGAGAGCTTCTCTTGCTGGGCACGGTCTCCTGTGACTGACGGCAGCCCGGAGAGGCAGGCCTGCTTTCACCCGGGGCCGGACACTCTTACTGCTGTGCTGGCGGCTGCCAATGGGCCCAGTGTCTGTGGGGACTCACCGCTGAGGTTCCCACTGTGCCCACACCTGCCGTCCCTCTGGCCGGGGGGTTTCTCTGCTGGGGGTGGGTTCAAGGTCACTGTAGCCTGGCAGGACCACTAAACACAATGTTCTGCTCTATGGGTTTGTCTTTTTTCCCCTAACCTGTTAGACCACAGTCTCGCCCCCTCACAGCAGTGTCATTTGGGGCCGGTCACTGTCTGCGGAGGTCCCGGACTCTGGGGGCACTGAGCAGCGTTCCAGCCCCACCCATCATGCCTAGACACTCCCTTTCTCTCCCTGACAGTGTCTGTAAAGTCTCCCGGGGCACAACCCACCCACCATCAGAACCCTCTGTCCCCCCTTCACCCCCATTTCTGTTCCCGATGCTGGGTTGTCCCTCAAAGTGATGAAGTCCCAGAACCTAGGTGAGGTTCGGTGGGGTGAGGTTCGGAGCCGACGGCTAAAGAAAGAATTCTTAAGACGTCTCTGGTGCAAAAAGGTGGTTTATTAGAGCACGGGGACAGGACCCGTGGGCAGGCGGAGATGCGGCTGCCCCGAGTTGTTAGGGTAGGCGTGTTATATACCTTGCGGTTGTGGGGAGGTGGTGAAGGGATGGGAGATTTCGACAGAGCTCTCATGTGCTGAGGTGGGCCTACAAGGTGCCGGGGGGAGTCCTTGCCCTTATGGCTTGATCAATGTCATTTTTAGGTCAGGCATTAACATCAAGATAGTTGGGAGATTCTTAGTGGGGTATTATGACCCTGCTGTCATCTACATTCCCTTCTACCTCAGCCTCCCCCAGTTTATTGTGGGGACGGGGACATTAGGGCTTGAGGAACTGAGAGTTATCTGCCTCTGGAAATTTGTGCTATTGATAAGGTAACCTCCCTGTTTAGATCTCTAGGACACCTATAGAGCAAGGGAGATTCCTGTTCTGCCGGATTGCGATCCCTGCAAGTTAACTATTTATCGTTTTATGGTGGTCAGGGGTGCCTGAGGAATGCTACACCTATGGAGGGGAGCGGGTGAAGAGGGGGTGCAAGGCGCCAGCTTTTGCCCTGTCCTCAGCCAGCCTCCTGCTCCCTCATCAAAAGGACACAGTAGTGAAGACTCACCTGCAGGACCCATGGGCCCAAGGAAGACCAGTCCTCGGTGGGGTCAGCTGCGCAAACTCCAATCTGATCACAACGGCTCTGAAGTCCGAAGCTGTCCCACCTGCCCCCCCAAGCCGGAGGGCTCCACGCAGACTCGATTCGGCCTCATTCCAAGTAGCCCTTCCGGGACTATGTCCCGCCTAACGCAGGTCAGAGCT
Source organism: Neogale vison (assembly GCF_020171115.1). Taxonomy (NCBI): domain Eukaryota; kingdom Metazoa; phylum Chordata; class Mammalia; order Carnivora; family Mustelidae; genus Neogale; species Neogale vison. The sequence continues at coordinate 223,648,808 of NC_058096.1, forward strand.
GATTCGGAAAACTCACTGGTGTGGGAAATCCAAGCAGGGAGGGGACGACAGGCGACCCACAGGACCCGTGCCGAGGACCAGAGGCTCCAAGTCTCAGACATTTGCCTGCTGCCCACCCGCACCTGCCCCCCCGCCACCCGCACCAGATGGCCACCCAGCTGCACCTGCACCTGCCCGCTTCCCACCCGCACCTGCTTGCCGCCGGGGGCTCCGAGTTCCAATGGGATAAGGACACTCAGCGGAGCACATTAGAGACCTCAAATTATGAACATCAATATCTTTTTTTTTAAGATATTATTTATTTATTTCAGGGAGAGAGAGAGCACGAGAGGGGAGCGGTCGGAGGGAGCAGCAGACCCCCAACCGAGCAGGGAGTGACGTGGGACTTGCTCCCGGGACTCCAGGATCATGACCTGAGCCGAATGCAGATGCTTCACCAACTGAGCCGCCCAGGCGCCCTGAACACGAGTTTCTCAGTAGTAACTATTTGTCGGCATTCAGACTTCCCAGGGGGTTACTGTGATCATGTAGCATCGGTTCCTTTCCGTCTCTGCACACACACTCCTCCTTGCTGGCCGCTCCTGTCACCCCTGCAGTGGCTGAGGCCTCGCCCGCTCCTCAGAGCCGGGGCGGCTTTAAGAAACAGCAAAGCCCAAGCCTCCAGTTCTGCTGTAATGGGCCTGGGGTGTCACATGGGCGGCGAGGATGTTTTAAATTGTGATACAATACATATAAGATATAATTTACCACTTTACGGGCGCCTGGCCGGCTCAGTGGGTGGAGCCTGTGACTCTTGATCTCAGGGTTGTGAGTTCCAGCCCCATGTTGGGTGTACAGATTACGTAAATAAAAACAAAGATTTACCAAATAGTTCACATACTTTAAAAAAAAACAAAACACAAAGATTTACCAATTTAATCATTTTATCGTGTACCATTCAATGGTATTAAGTGTATTCCCAAAATTGTCCAACAGTCACTTCTATCTCATTCCAGAACATGGCATCAGCCCAAAAGAAACTCCATCCCCATCAGCCTATCCCTCCCCAGACCCCAGGCCCCACGAGCCCCTTCCCGCGCGTGGAGGGGCCTGGTCAGGGCGTGTCCCTCGCGTGCACTCACACCCCCTGCGGCCTCCTGCGGCCGGTCCCCTCCCCGCGCGTCGTGGGCTCGGTCCGTCCCGGGGCCGCGCGGGGGGCGCCTGGCTCCTCGGGTGGCCGGGGACCCTCTGCTGCACGGGGGACCCGCCGAGTGGGCCCGTTCATCCGCCGGTGGACACTCGGGCTACTTGAACAGGGCTACCGCGAGCGCTGGGGCGCGCACTTGAAAAAGATCGTTTCTCCGGTGATTTTTCAAGTCTACGCTGAGGGCCGCCGACCTACCCGACCGGCTCCGGCGCGCGGTCGCAGCAGGAAGCGCCGCCACGGCGAGCGCGGCGCGCGTTCCGGCCACGTGGCGGCGGCGGCCGTCCCCGCGCGGGCCTCGCGCTCCTGTCACCGGTGCACCCGGGCGTTTGCGCCGCGACCCCGCGCCCGGGCGCCCCCCGCGCTCCAGGTCGCGCGGAGCACCGGTTCCCACTCCCGCGGCGCGGGGCTCGACCCCGCCGGCCCGGCCCGACCCGGGCTCACGTCTGTCGGTTCGCTCGCGCCGCGGTGCGCGCTGCATCGCCGGGACCGCCGCGGGGGGACGCGCGCGACCCCCGCCCCCGCCCGCGAGTCTCGGGGTGCGCGTGGCCGCGGCGCCCGCCCGTGTCGGCGTCCGCTCGGGCGTGCCCGGGACTCGCCGGGGGTCGCGCTTTCCTTCCCGGAGCTACACGTGCCGCTGGGTCCTCGTCGGTCACGCGCGGAGACCCGACCCCAAGCGGACAGGGACCCGGACTCCGCCCCTCTGTGACGTCACACACGGTTGCCGCGGCCGCAGCCAACCAGGCCCGCGCGGCTGCGCCGCCTGGCCCCGCCCTGCTTGCTGGTGATTGGAGGAGGCGTTGCACCACGCGCCCCCACAGACCAATGGGGACGTGGTCGCGGCGCCGGGCGCGGAGGACGGCGAGTGCCCCGCGTCCCGTCACCCCGTCACCCCGTCGGCTGGGCCGGGCTCTCCGCGGCTCGCCCTGGAAAAGCAGCTCCCGCTGGTGCGCGTTGGCCGCCGTGTCTTGAAGCTCCATCCTTTGCAAACACCCACAGTGGGCGGTTATGATTTTATTTCTTGAGGTGCGCAGTTGCCCTGAGGAAGATTCCAGAAACTCGCAGCCGGGCGGTGTGGGCCCCTCGCCCCCTCCTGACGTTCTCCCCCTCAAATAAGAGCTGGCCTGGGAGGTCACCCAGTTACTACGTTCTGTGGGCGGGTTCTTTGCTGCGCCGGCGCCGCTGGCTGCTCGGTGCCTGCAGGCATGAGGGTACGGGTGCTGCGGGTGGGCACTGCGCAAGCTGTGTTTCCCCCGGAAACAAACGTCTGGGCAGAAATGCAGCGGGTCCTCTGCATGTCTGGCAAGTGTACTAGCTAGCCCTTGCTGGGTAACGAATCAGCCCCAACCAACAGACTGGAAGCAGCAATACATACTTGTCCTTTTTGTTCATCGTTTCCGCAGGTTAGGAGTTCAGACACGGTTGGGCTCCCTGGTTCTGGCTTGGGGTCTCTCATGGGGTTCCGGTCCACACGTGGGCCAACGGGGGTGGCCCACTCTGAAAGCTCAGGGGGGTTGGAGGACTCACTCGTAGGTGCCCACAGAGGCTGTTGGTGGGAGGCTCAGGCCCTCGCCCCATGGACCCCTGCCCAGTTCCCCGAGCACCAGCAGGAGACAGCAATGCAAACCGACCCCCCCCCCGCCAGCCTGCGACCCCGAAGACCGCCAGGCAGAAACCTACAGCTTTTATGACTGAGTTTCTGAAGCCACAAGACTGTCACTGTTGATATCCTACGGGTTACACCAGCCAGCCCTAGTCCCTGTAGACGGTCTACACAGGGGTTTGAATACCAGGACAGGGGGACTGCTGGGGGCTCTCAGAGGCCGCCCACAGAAGACCATCCGTTGAGAGGAAACACAGCAGGGCAAAGCAACATGACCACGGGACCTCAGCTTCCCTTGCCCACTTCCAGACCCCACTGTCTCCTTTGAGGTGACTCAGCTGGCAGGAGGAGGTCACGGAGCCCAGGCCAGGCCAATAGGCCTTAATCTGGGACTTTTGGCAGCACTTACCGGAGAGTTTGGCCATTCCTTTCCCCTGCAGTTTGCTGAGCTGGTAGCTCCAGCCTGTGCCAGGGGTCACCTTGTCACCAGGCCACAAGAGCCCGCTAATGAGTGTAGCCCTAACCACAGATGGAGACAGAGTGGAAGAGAGGGGCAGAGGGAGACCCTAGCCTTCACCCGAGCCCCCACATCCAGCCTTGCCTGCAAGCGGCTCTTCTGACCATTTCAGAGTTAGAGACCCATCCTTCACATCCTAACTGTTAGGAGGGGCTTCTGTCCTTTGTAACACGATGTCATCAACAGATGAAGGGCACATTCACAACGTGTCCACCCGCACACGGGGGCATGCCCGGCCCCAGCTGGAGTGAGGTGCCCCCACCCACTGCCCAGGGGACGGACCGGAGCCCACGACATGCAGGGAGGGAGCCAGATACAGGAGGCCACACGGGGTGTGAGTCCACGCGTGTGGCACGCCCAGACCAGGCTCCTCCCCAGACGGGAAGGGGCTCGTGGGGGTGGGGGAGGGGGAAGGGGATGTCTGCCAGGGACAGGGTTTTCTGGGGGTGATGGAATGTTCTGGGACTAGAGTGATTGTTGCACAACGTGGTGAACACACTAGTGCCCCGGGTCGTGCAGCTTCAAGACCGCAGCTGCGCATTGTGTGAATCGCACATCAGTAATGAGGACCACGACCACGACAACAGAAGGACGGGAAGAGCAGGACGCGGCGCGGTGTTCGCTCCCTCCCTCCGCCGGCCCCTCTCCCACCCACACCCCTTCCTCTCACATTCTCCAAGGGCTCCAAGAGTTCCTGCCTCTTCTACACAAAACAATCTCTCGTCCCGTGTCAGGCCACACCAAAGCATGCGACCTCCCTGGCCCACGCCCCGGCTCCCTCTGCCTGCCACCCGGCCGTGACCTTCACGCCGTCCTTGCACTGAAGCCCAGAGGCCGACCTTTACACACCGGTGCAGAAGCACAAGCAGGCTGAGGGGAAAAGCAAGGTCACACTGACAGCGTCCTCGCTTTCCAGGGGAACACAAGCATGAGTAAACAGAAAGAGCCGGGTTGACCCTGTGACCTCCCCACGGAGGTTGTGGCTCTGTCCACGTATGATTTGTCGCAAATAAAGCTCGTCCACGCTTTACTTTTGGAATTGATAGTCGGCGAAGAGGAAAAGCCCTGTATGGAGGGCATCCAGGGCCCAAGTTCTCACTCTGACCCGAGGTGGTCACATCCCACTGCCAGCTGCCCGCCCCCGCCCGCCGCAGGTGCACCCATGGGACATGCGATCCTCAGCGGGGTGGCGACAGGCATCACGTGGTACTGCAGCTCTGTCGGAGCGCCTCCCCTCTCCCCCACCGTGTGCGGCCTTTCTCCTGACAGACAGGGCATGGGCCCCAGCAGAGGGACAATGACAGGGACAGTTATGGTCACACTGTGTGTGAGGCCCTGCGCGGGCACCGGATACCCCGCTTCTCCTAAAACTGTTTGCATCTTTGTTGCCTTTTTCTCTGATTATAAAGGAAATGTGCTTTGTGAAATGTAGCCTCAGGCCCACAAATTCTTCGGTTTCTCTCTCTGAAGCAGGGTCTCTCTCCAGCCCCGCAGACATCGGGGTACCTGGGCGCTGGCCGAGATCTGGCCCATCTGTCTGCCACGAGCGGCAGCGGGCTCAGAGCCGGCCGGTCCGAAGGGTCGCCTCCCCGAAGCGTGTCAGACCCCACCACAGAGGCAGACGGCAGGCGAGACGGTCCACTTCTCTTTAATGATAAAAGAACAAAACCAAACAGAAGTCTGGGTTGCATAGTCACGACCCAAGGCAAGGACCCTGACCTCTCCCGGTCCCGGGGCGGCCTCCAGGGGCTCCGGGGTTGGAGCCAAGGGGCCGGTCCCCTCGCTGGGGGATCCTAGACGCTCCGCAGCATGTGCAGGGCGTGCACAAGGAGTGGTCGGGCAGCCAGGGCGGGGCTGGGGCTCTGCAGGGCGCCCGGGGGGTCAGGGGCGCGGGGCCGGCTGCCTTCCCAGACCGTGAGCCGCAGCTCGTCGCCCCAGCCACCCAGCACCAGGTGAGTCCGGGCGCCACTGCCGCTTATCTGCCAGGGGTGAGGCAGCGGGGTCAGGGAGAGGGGCCCCCACACCCACCCCCAGCCCTGGCGCTCCAGGGAGCAGGACAGGCGGACCCCCTGACCTGGGTCTCAGCGCTGCCCCACCCCCCAGGAGCTCAGGGAGCCAGGGCCGAGGGCTCCACTGTACCCACGGGGAAAGGGGGTGAGACGGGGCTTCTCCTGCCCAGGGCCACCCCGAACCCTGTGGCCTGGGTAACCCAGCTTCCCCGGCGGACGTCCTCTCCAGCTGAGACCCAGTCCGGCTCGGGGCAAGGGTGCTAGCCCTGTTCTAATCCGGACACAGAGGGAGGTTTTACTGTAACAGAGTGATGGTGTTTTGGGGTAACAAGGAAAGCATTGTACACCACTGCTTCTGAAGTCTGGGTCAGGCCTGGCTGCGCTCGGTCAGCGACCGCCAGGACTGCCCGGGGCCAACCTCCGTCTAGACACGACTGTCCTCCGAAACGACATTTGGGCGGCTGCGAAGGGCTGCCCCATGAGGACGGCCCGGGCACGTTCTGCCAGGACCGAAACCTTTCTGATTTTGCATATTTTGTACTGAGAGGTCCACATCCCCAGCCCCACGAAGCTAGCTGTCTGTGCCCCCCGACCCCGCTGCAGAGGGGACCGGCACAGCCCCGAGGACGCAGGCGCCTCACGCTCACCTGCAGTGTCCCGTCACTGAACAGCAGCAGCAAAGCCCGCTCCGAGGCCAGGAAGCGCAGCAGGCAGAGGCCGGGGGCCGCGGGCGGGCCGGGCGTGGGCCGGGCCCCTTCCTGCAGACAGACCCAGCCCTGCGGCTCTGGCTCTCCCCGCCAGCCAGGGGCTGTCCCCACTTGCCCAGCCCCGCCCGGCCCTGCCAGGCCCTTACCTCTCGCAGCTGCTGCTGCATACAGCGGGTAAACAGCCGGAGGACGGCCAGCTTGGCGCCCAGTGGGCTGGGCACGTCCCTGGGGGCGAAGGTTTCCAGCTTCCCCCGGCCAGGCACATAGCACACTCGGCTGAGGAGTGGGATACAGGGCGGTGCCTATGTCTCAGCCTCTACCCGGGGCACTTGGTGCCCGAGGACGCCTTCCCGCCAGCCACGCCCCTGGGATGGGGGTTTGGAGACCAGCTCCCGCACGGACCCACCTCTGTCCTTACCTCTAGCCCCAGCCCTTCCCCAGAACTCCAGCCCCCTGGAGCCATGTCCGACCTGAGATCCCGGCCTGCCCCAAACCCATCCCTTTGCCACCTTCCCATCTGGCCTAGTATCTGCTCCGACCTTCCAGATTCCAACCCCGTGGCGTTCCTCCGTGGCGGCGTTCCTCCGAGGCCACCACCCCAGGCCATGGCCACTCCCTGCCTGACTAGTCCAACCACCCACCTGCTGGCTCCCTGGGTCTCTCCTGCCAACCAGGTCACATGGAAAGTGTGACCTGGACCCATCCTTCCTGTTCCGATGGCCACAGCAGCTTTGCAGGCCACTGACTTCACATCCCCCCTGTGTCTCCATGTCACTCCGTTCCTCACACCCACCAGGCTGGGTCCCATGTCCGAAACTTTGCACATGCTGTTCCCTGTGCCTCCCATGCTGTTCCTGATGGCTCCTTCTCACCCTTCCTGTCTCGCCTGAATGTCACCTCCTCAGAAAGGCCCTTCATAGCCCTTACCCTGCAGCCCCCGAGTCTGGCGCCTCACCCAGACCATCTGCTCCAGAAAACTGCCTCCTGGAATCCGCTGAGTTATTGGCGTAGCATTGTTTCCCCTCCAGCAGGCAGTGAGTGCCCACGGGCGTGCACCAGTAGGTGCTACTTTAACAAATACTTGAGGAATGATTGAAGAAAGATGGGGAGGTGGGCAGGAGGCCTGTGACTTACTCCCCTGGGGGGCGCAGGGCCATGTGTGTGCCGTCCCGAAGCAGGACACCGCTGCCCCCGTCCGAAAGGTGATAGCCGAAGCCGTACTTGCTGAAATAATCCACCCACTTGGGGGCCCAGAGGGTGGGCCGCTGCTCCCCTGGGGGTTCCTGCGTGGCTGGGCATAAAAATGAAGTGAACTGAGCAAGAGGTCTGGGAGGCCTGGGGACGGAACAGTGGAGACGCGGAAGATGGAGAGCCAAGTCCAGGGGGCAGGGAGCCCAGCCTTGCCTTGCAGGGAGAGGGACAAGGGGCTGGGGAGCCCCAGCACCTCTGGAGAGGAGCCCTTCGGAACCATGGGGAACGCTCCAACCCCGCAGGCTTTGTGGGATTGCATTAAAAAAAAAAAAGTGTGTTAAAAGCAAATGGATCAGTGGCCTCTGGAATCCTGGGTCGGATCCTGGGAGAGCCAAAGGGGCACTGGCGGAAAAAACCAGCAACCCGGCGGCCAGGGAAGCTGCGGGGGCGGCAGGCAGGAGTCTCAGGCTGCCTTCGCTGGAAATCTCAAGTGTCTTTCACTGTTTTCTTTAAGATTTCTGAGTAATTCAGTGTTGGTTCCAGCTGAGGAAAGAGCCTCAGTGTCCAGGGTCTTCCTGTACTACAAGAACAGAAGAGCAAGAAGAACCTGGGGCCTGCAAGAAAGGAGAGGCTCAGGGCGCCTGGGGGGCTCAGGGGGTTAAGCCTCTGCCTTCAGCTCAGGTCATGATCCCAGGGTCCTGGGATCTAGCCCTGCATCGGGCTCCCTGCTCAGCGGGGAGCCTGCTTCCTCCCTCTCTCTCTGCTTGCCTCTCTGCCTCCTTGTGATCATTCTCTCTGTCAAGTAAGTAAATAAATGAATCTTAAAAAAAAAAGGAAAGGCTCCTGGGACAGTGACCCAGGAGGGGCAAGACATGGGGGGCTGGAGGTTCCCGGACCCTGGGATGCAGGATGGGTGTCCCTGTGCCTGAAGCCTCCCTGAGCTCTACCCCCCAGGGGAGCCCCAGAAATACCCAGGGGCCCCTGGGCAGAGCTGGGCACTTTTCTTGGGATGTTAAGGGACAGGTGGCCCCTATGGGCCGGACTGGGTTCCTACCTGGGAGGCCACGGTCCAGGCAGAGTGACAGGTTTCTGATGGCCACCTCGACCTCCTGCTTCTGCCTCCCTTTGGGCCCTGAGGAGACAGATCTCTGCAGGGCCAGACCTGTCTGTCGCCCACCGTGAGGAACCCCTCCCACCAGCTCTGCCCCAAACGACAGAATCTGGGAACATCTTATTTAAAACCCGGAAGCATTCTGGCCATCGTCTCCATTTCACAGGTGGGAAAGTTGAAGCCAGGAGAGGGGTCCCAACCCGGGCAAGGCCCAGTGGTTGCCCGGACCTGCATACTCCCACTCCCCACCAGCACCCGGGCCCGGGAAGGGCCTGGGATGGAGTGTCCGCTCACCCACTGGGTCACTCCTGAGGGTCCCTTGGGTGAGTAGGTGGACGGGGACCTCGGGGCGGAGAGCCCCTCTGTCCAACAGGGAGGCCTGAGGAAGAAGCAGCCGGGGTGAGGGGAAGCAGGCCCTGGCCCCCAGGAGAGGCCTAAGGCGGGTGAGGGTCTCCCCGCTGCTCACCTGAAGACCGCGTCCCCCAACTTTTCCCTCTGCCCAGGTCGCCTGCCTCCCCACGTCCCCTGCCCTGAGCGCTCACCGCGCTGCCGCACCCCACGGAGTCCGGATCTGAAGCACCTCCTACCGGACCCGATGCCTCGCTGGGGGTGAAGGGGCCTGAGGGAAGCATATGGGGTTTCGGGGGGCGGAGCCTGGGCCCACGCAGCAGAAGGCATCCCACGTCCACCCCGCCGCAGGTGGGCGGCAGGACAGGTGTGTGAGATGCGAGCCAGCCCAGCAGGCGGGGGCAGGGGAGGGGCGGGCAGGGGCGCTACTCACGGGGCGGCCGGCACTGGGTCAGCAGCAGGCGGCCCACCTTCCGGAAGAGCCGGCCCAGAGGCTGGGGCGCCGTGAAGAGGGGTGCGCTGTGGCAGGAGTGGGCTGGCAGCCGGTCCGGAGTGAAGCCCTTCGGAGCGGGGTGCCGGGGGTCCGTGCGGGCCAGCCGGCTCCCAGGCCTCGCCGCCCGCCCCCACCCCCTGACGCCCGGCGGGCCCCGCTGGGGAACAGCACACACTTGTGTGAAGAAGTCGTCCTGGAGCAGGTGGTCCAGACTGGGCCGCTCGGCGGGGTCGGGCGCCAGCAGGCGGGCGATGAGGCGGCGGGCATTGGGTGACAGGTGGGCCGGCTCGGGGTAGTGGCCGTCCCGGATGTTCTGGTACATCTCCGACAGGGGAGCCCCCGTGAAGGGAGGGGTACCGGTCAGCACTGTGTACCTGACCCCGGGGGGCGGGGGAGGCAGGAAGCTGAGTGCCGGCTTGGATCTGATCTGTGGGTCCGAGGTTGGCGCACCCCCACCTGTGCACACCTGGCCATCGCTGCCCAAACTCCCCGCCTCTGGACAGGCTCTGCACCCACCTTCCCATACCCGCCCAACAGCTGCACACACCTGTCCGCATCTGTCCTAGGCTCACACCTGCCTGTCCCCCATCCGGCCTCCTGCCCCTAAGCTTCCACCTGCCAGTACCTGGCCCTGCGGGGGTCCTCCTGCCCCTCTCCCCAGGCCCAAGGGCTCCCCACACCCACTCACATGACGCAGCCAAGAGCCCAGATGTCTGACTGGCAGGAGTGCCCATTCCTGGCGATGACCTCTGGGGCCAGAAAGTTTGGGGTCCCGCAGAGCACTCTGCAAGGGGATAATGGCGGGCTCAGGAAGGCTGGGGCCCCCATGCCAAGCGGGTCCCACTTGTGCCTCCGCAGAGGGAGCGTCCAGAGCCTCTCACTTACCGGTGGCAGTGGCCCCCCGGCCCCACCCTGGCAGCCAGCCCCAGGTCTCCAATCTTTACCACCATGTTCTTGTTGAGGAAGAAGTTACCTGCCAGAGGGGGCCGGCCCGCAGCCTGTGAGGGCGGAAGCCCCGCCTCCGGCTCCCCGGCCCCGCCCCCGGCCTCCCCGCCGCGCTCGACCCCGCTCACTGGGCTTCAGGTCGCGGTGCACGATCCGCCGCTGGTGCAGGTAGCGCAGGCCGCTGACCAGGCCCCGCAGGTAGTAGCGCACCTCCGGCTCCGTCAGAGTCCGCCGCGCCTCCAGGACGTGCGCCAGCGACTGCGGGTGCCCGCGGGCGGCCGCGGCAGCGCCAGGGACACAGGTAACACAGGTGAGCTCGCATGAGCCCCGCAGAAGCACAGGAGGCGGGCCCAGGCGGCCGCGGGGGAGTCTGATCGGCCCGGAGTCTCCGAGAGGAACCCACAGTGGGTACATGCCGGGCGCAGGTGACCCCCCGTGTGCTCAGGAGGGCTAAGGTGGGCTCAATGGGGCAAGGTGGTCCCCATGGCCACAGATGAAGAGGAGATGGGCACGGGTGTGTATGATGAACACAGATGGGCCTGGTGCGGACCGGGCGGGGACAGGTAAGTACGGAGAGACATAGGGGCGGCCACAGATAAGCCCAGCAAACCCGGGGGGGGGGGCTGTCCCGTGAGCACAGAAGACCCGGGGGGGGGCTCCCTCTCCGCCCAGCCCCTGGGGCACCTGGCGGCCACAGTACTCCAACACGAGGTACACGTGCTCTCGGTCAGCGAAGTGTCCGTGGAGGGCTACGATGTTACGGTGTCTCAGGCGGCTGTGCAGGGCGATCTCCCGTTCCACCTGCAGCCATGGCCCCACGTGTCCACGCCCCATCGTACTCCGGCCCAGGGCATAACCCCATGCCCCCAGGGCAGGGACCTCTCTGGGGACCCCATGCGAAGTGTGGAGCCCCCGGGGCATGGAAGGACTGGGCCTACCTTGCCTTGGGGACGCAGTCGCCCGGCCGCACCCCCGGCGCGAGGCACCACCTTGAGGGCAAACACGGCACTGGTGGACATGTCCACCAGCTTGTAGCAGCGGCTGAAGGCACCCTGCGTGGAGGGGGATGCGCCCGCTCAGCCGCCGCGTGCGCACAGGGGTGCAGACAGGTAGCCAGGCCTCGTCCTACACACACGCACGAGATGCACGGACACACAGCTCACACCCTCACACCCGCAAGAACACAGGGAAAACTCAGGCACACGCACACAGACGTATCCGTCTCCGGATACATCCAGCCGCCGGACCACAATACAGCCAGTGCGTGGACACACGACGCAGTTCCACTCCCGGACCCGGAGAGCGGTTCCGATACGGACCTGGAGACAGCCCGACAGTTTCTACAAAGGTCGGATGCCTGTAACACGCGAGTGCGCGCCCACACCCCTGGACGCGCAACAGCGCAGGGCGCCGAAGACCGGCTCCCGCCGCACAAGGTACACTGTGCGACGGGCACTACACAGATCCGGGCGCCCGACCGCGCCCGCGGACACCAGACCCCAAAGTCGCGCCGACACACACACGCGGGCTCGCAGAAGTCCAGCCTCGGGGCGCACACTGCTCGCCGGGGCTCGAGACCGCGCGCGCACGCCCCTCCCCGCCGCCGGAGACCCTCCCGCGGACTCGCGGAGCCGGGTCCGCACCTTGCCGATCAGCTTCCCGCGCCTGTAGACGCGCCCCGAGCTCGGGTCGCGCAGGAAGGCGGAGACCGGCGGGCGGCAAGTGCGCCGCCGCCGCGGCCCGGGCTCCATGTCGCCGGGGACCCCGCGGGCGCTCGGCGCCGGGAGTGGCGCAGCCTCCGGCCGACCCCCGCGCCGCGGCTCTGGGGGTTGCGCGCCGCTGGGGCGCGTCTTATTGGCTGAGGGGGCGGGGCGGGGCGGGGCCCGGCGCTGGGGGCGGGGCCCGGCGCTGGAGGGGGCAGGTGTGGGGGGAGGGCGGGCGGCGGGCGTGGGCGTGCAGGGACACCCGGCCGGCAGGTGTTCCAGTGACAGCGGAGCTCGCCCCGCCGCGCGCCGGCCCTGCGCCAACGCGGCGCGCCCGGCCCGGCTCGCTCTTCGGATCCTGCGCCTCCTGCGCCTCCTGCCCTGCTGTGAAGTGTCAACGTGCCCATTTCCCCGAGAGGGAAACTGAGGTCAGAGAGCTTGTCTCCTTCTCTCAGAGGCCTCCGAGGGAGAGGCGAGTAGGGGCGGGGGCCTGACAGGGCTCTCGTGGCACTGGGGAGTCGTGGCCGGATCCAGAGGACAGAGAAAGAAGACCGGAACCTCTAGCGCCCGGGCTGCTTGGGAAGGGAGTGAGGCCCGGCGCAGGGAGCGAGGAGGGGCGCGGATGGGGTTTGGGGGTATCATATATGCAGGCGCTGGGCCGCGGGAGGTAGCAGAATCTGGGGACCGCAGGACGGAGGTGATTGTGTGATCTCTGGCCTGGATGGCCAAGGAGGGGCCGTGCCATGAAAGGACTAGTGGGCTGTCCTGGACCCTCCTGGGAGCCACAGCCCAGACTCGTTCCCGGCTCCTGGTGTTGTCTCATGCCACCCTGACATCAGTTCTGGGACACAGGGACTAGCCTCGTCCCCATTTCACAGGTGAGCACACTGAGGCCTAGGGAGACTGAGGCTTCCGCAGCCAGGAAGGGTCCGTGCTGGATCTGAATCCCAGCAGCGGCTTCTGGGTGTCACAGTATTAATCCCCGAATGTTACATAACATGAGGAGTGGGGAGGGATTAGCCGGGCTCCCTGTGGCTGGAATCAGGCCTTGGAATTTTCCAGAGACCAGATTTCAGAATCTGGCCCGGTCATGCTGCCAGGGACGGGAAACACCTTCTGAGTGGTCACATGTCCAGCTGGTGTGTCAAGCAGGAGCACCCAGGGCATGGGGGCCTCTCGGGGCCCCCAGGGCAGGGCAGAGAGCAAGACTCTGGTACCTTTGTGGGGGACCGGCCTCAGCAACAGGGTCGGGGATTCTGGGGCACCCGTGGGGGCAGCTGGCTGCAGCCGGGAGCCCGAGTTCCCTGCTAATGGGGACCAGGAGCTGTGTGGCAAGAGGTGGGGGGGTCACGGGCCTGGGCCATCACATCACCGTCACCCCGCTGTCTGCTGGCTCTCAGCTGCACCCTCCCTCTGTGCGTTAACTCGGGCATCCTTGTCCGCGTGTGGGACCTGCACCGGGCCCTGCACGCCCAAGACGGACACTCCGGCCCCCCTGGAATGACTGCCAGGAGATCACCGGACCAAACCACAGCCGTGCGTCTGGGTGGCCTCCAGAGGTGAGCAGCAGCCTCTCCCTGGGTGGGCGCTGTTCCACTTTACAGATGGGAAAACCGAGACTCAGGAAGGCGTATTGAAGCCGGGGGTCGCTGGACTGCAAGTGGCTGAGTCGCACCCGGAGTCCAGAGCCACTGTCCACACCACCATACCGCCCCCTGGGCTTCTGGACCTTTCTTCCCAGGGGCTTTGGGAGCTCTGACAGGGGCAGGAGGCGGAGCCCAGGGGACCCCTATAAGTTCCTGGCTGGGGGCCTCACAGCCGGCCTGTCAGCGGCACGGACCCCTGCTCTGCCACTGTCCCGGCCGCCCGTTGTGTTTTCCTGGCTGAGCCTCTACCACAGGGCCAGGGAGACCTCCCGTTGTCAGGCTGCCCCTCAGCGAGGACCCGCTCCCTAACCACTCTAGAATGGAAAACAACTTCCAATAGAACAAAAAACACAATGTCCACAGCAGCATAATTCACAACAGCCAGAAAGCGGACGGACACCCCCAGTGCGCACTGACATACAACGGCACATCACACCCGTCCCCACGCGGGAACACGGTCCAGCCTCAGGAAGGGGGGGGACCCTGACCCCTGCCATGACGCGGAGGGATCCGGTGGACACGGGGCTCGGGGAGAGGAGTCAGACCCCGAAGGACCCGTCCCGCAGGACCCCACTCCCAGGAGGGCCCCAGAGGGGTCCCGTCCGCACAGAGAGAGAGGAGAGGGTGGGAGCGGGGGCTGGGGCAGGGACGGGGAGTCCGAGCTTCGTGGGGACAGAGTCTCCGTGTGGGGAGATGGAAGGTTCTGGAGATGGAGGGTGGCTGCAGGACCGGGCGAGTGTGCTTCCCGCCGCTGAGCCGCGCGCTCAGAGACGGCTGAGGTGGTGAATTTGTGTTGTGCTTACTGGAACAACAACGGACGAAGGACATACAGCTTCCCCGTCCTCCCCCAAAAGAAATCACTGCACTAGGAGCGTAACAATCCCTCCAGTTTTCCAGATGGGTAAACTGAGGCCATCTGCCCGGCCAGCGAAGGGCGGCGCTATCGCCGAGGGCTCGGCGAGCTGCCGGCCGCTCCCGAGCCGACCCGTGCCGGGGTTCCGGAGGCGGGGTGGTCTCTCGGGCTGGCATCCGGCCTGGCCACCCACCGCGGGCCGCCCGGAGCCCCGCCCGAGCCCCAGGCTGCGGGTCACAGGCTCGCTTTCCCTCCGTCTCTCCCTTCACTGACCTGAGGTAACTCCCCAGACTCAGCACATTTCCTGGGAGAAATGCTGGGAAGCTTTTCTCAAAATACCTGCGCAGGAGGGGGAGTGGCTGCTGAGCCCGGCCCCAGCGGGGACACTCCAGGAGGCCTCCCCGGGGAGGCCCGCGGGACCACGCGTGGGGCTCGCCTGTGCGCATGCGGGTGGCACTGTCGCCTCTTCGGGAAGGACCTGGAGTGGGAGCCGGAGGCTCTGGGCCCCTTCCCGGCCTCCCGGCCTCTGAAACGCCGCAGACTCCTTCATACCTGCGTGGGTGACCTGTCCCCTCACCTGGCAGCTCCCTGGGGACAGCTGGGAGCGCAGCAGCCACCACACTCCGGAAGCCCCGTGACTGCCGCCACGCGCTGCTTCCAGACCAGCTCAGCATGGTGGGGGCGGCTAGTCGTGTCTCCCCATCACCCCAGGACCAGCCTTGGCCCTTGCCTCTCCCAGCCCTGTGTGCTTGCTGGCTCCTTCCAGAAGTGCTGTCCTCTGCTGTCCTTCCCAACGCCGCTCTGCGGGCTCCTCCCTGCCCTGCCTTCTACCTTGTCAGCACCCTTTGTGGCTGTTCTTCCTTCTCCCACTGCTCCCAGGGCCAGCGGCGTGGGTCTCAGGCCATGCCTTCACTCCCTCTTGGTGACATGGTGCAGACCAGCAGGACACTGAAGTGGGAGGCTCATCTCTCCACCCATATCTCCATCTGAGCTCTGCCAAAAACAGAGCCTGAAGCAAGGGTTTGGTGCAGAGCAGGAGTGAGGGCTGGGAAGGAAGGGGCATGGGGCAGGGTGGGCCCGGGGAACCCCTGTGGGTCCCTAAGCAATGGCGCACAACATTCCTCAGGACTGTCTACCCAAGAGGAGGATAAGGGGAGTGTCAAACCCCTGGCCAGGCCAGGGGACACAGAGTGCAACACAACCAGGGGGTGGCTGGTAGCTGTGGACCCAGGGGCAGGACGTTGAAGACTTCCAGAACCAAATCACATTCAAACAAATGTATGCGGATTCGCTCCCGTGGCCGTCCACCCTCACCCGCTCACTCACCCCAGTCCAGCCACCCTGGCCTCTCTGCTGGTCCAGGATCCCATACCAACCTCAGGGCCTTTGCACATGCCCTTCTCTCTGCTCATGATGCTCCCCATCCCCGAGTCTCCTGCCAGCCTCCCTTTCTCCTCTTCAAGGACCTAGGCGAGGGTCATCCTTGTCCAGAAGGCCACCTCCACCCTGCGATTGCCTCTGCTGCTCCTCACAACCTGAAATTATGTCGTTCCCTCCCAGGTCTGCTGGTTTCCATCCCACCAGACTGGGTACGCCACATGCAGACGCAGGTCTGTGCTTGTCCCGGCTGCGTTTCCCATAGGTGCTGACTTGCTGGGTGGCCTCATATAAGCCTGCCTGCAGAGGGGACCTCCTCAGTGTCCCGAGTGGGTGCCGCCGCTCCAGGCGGGGCCCCTACTCTGACTCCTCTCCAGGGACACCAACTGGCGCTGGCTGTGTGCACAGGGCAGTGCCAGAATCACCCCGGCCAGATTTCCATGGGACTAATCTGCGTTTCATCTGCCTGGGTCTTTTTACCAATTGTGAGAAAAATAGCTCAATATCATGGGAGATCCTGGAACAGAAACAAGGATATTAGCTAAAAACACACACGGTAAAATCCATATAAAACTTGTTCAGGGGAGCCTGGGGGGCTCAGTGGGTTAAAGCCTCTCCCTTCGGCTCAGGTCATGATCTCAGGGTCCTGGGATCGAGCCCCCCATCGGGCTCTCTGCTCAGCGGGGAGCCTGCTTCCTCCCTCTCTGCCTGACTCTCTGCCTGCTTGTGATCTCTGTCTAATAAATAAATAAAATCTTTTAAAAAAGAAAAAAAAAGAAATTCACAAAGAACCTATAAGGCAGTCAGTCAGTCAGTCACCCCAGGACCCTCGTGGGGAACATGAGGGGTGTCCCCTCCACTTCCCGCCCGATTTTACAGAACACGCATCCGTCTCTCTATAAATGGCGCCATGTCACGCCGAACTTTCTTGACGTTTCCACCGAGCCGTGTACCTGAGATGACCTGCCGTGTGCAGGGAGCGCCCCCAGCTCCCGCCCCTGTCGGCCTCCAAGCTGCCCCCCTTCCTCCCTCCGCCCCTGCCTCACCTGGGCCTCCAGCCACCTGGCCTTTGCCCCTGCTGTGCCCGTGCCCCCCTTCTGAGAAGGCCCTCTCCCTCACACCCTCTCCTCCTCCTCCGGGTCCTGTCTGGAGTGTCCCCAACTGCAGCAGGCGCCCCCCACCACTCCCTCCATGAAGGAACTCAGGACGGCCATTCAGATGTGGGGGAGAAGACTTCCCAGCACCCCCCCCCGGTCCTGGGGGTCCTCAGTGACCCTACGAAGTGGGAGTGAGGATTCCTCTCTGGGCAGCTCCGTAGACCCTGGGTTCTGGGGTGGAGGGTCGGAACGTCAGAGCCCCCCACCCCGATCCAGTCTCCTCAGGAGGCTGAAGTATCTCCAGGACCACGTGGCCAGGGCCTGAGGCATCCCAGGAGTCCGCAGGGAGTTGGGGGTTGGGGGGACATGCTGAGGCCACGGGATCTCCTCGTGGGTGTTCCCTGAGCCCCAAGGCCGCAAGACCACAGAGGTGGCAGGAGCCCAGCTGACAGCGCATCCACAGGGACCGCGTGGGCAGATGTCCCCTCAGGGACGGTCCGGGCTAGAGCTCAGGGTAGGGGACCGCACTGACCCCCTGTCGGGGGTCTAAGCCAGGGCCCAGGAGGGTGGGGGCGGGGCCGAGATGCTGCCACATTTGCAGAGCGACCCTCCTGCGCGCCCTCCACCTGCGCGGTCTCCGAGCTGAGCCCTCGGCCTCCTTCTCTGCGAGTCTGCTGAGTCCAGCTCGGCTGCGGCCAGAGGACAGGGGACGGGGCAGGAGACGGGGGCCCGAGGCCAAAGGGGTGAGGCGGCAGGGCCCAGGACACCAGACCTTCCCCCCATTCCCATCCGCCACGACAAGCTCCGCCCCCACAGGCGCTAGGACCCCATGCAGGCCCCGGCACCTGCTGTGTCCCCTCCCTGCGGGCCACTGCGCCTGCTGGATGCACTCCTTGGAAGGCTCAGACTACTACATGCGGTCCCTGCAGGGCGCCGTGTCTACGGGGTACACTCCCTGAAGAGGTAAGCGTCTGCTGAATGCATCTGTGGAGGAGGCGGCGCCTGCTGTATGCACACCCTGCGCGCAGAGAGCTCTTTGGACTGGGGCTCGGGGAGTGAGGCGCCGCGGAGGGCAGGAGACTGTCCACTTGGTGGCGCCCCTGAGCCTGATCTCTTCTGACGCCCCAGGCCCCAGGCGCGCCGGCCAGTACACAGCTGGTGCTCAGCAGCGGATGCCTGTCCTTGCTCCACCCTCCCTCCGGCTGCCCTTTCTCAGTCCCTGTCCAACCAGGCTTAACCTCCTCAGGGTCCCAGACTGCCTCTGTCAATGCTGACCCACTGGCCCGCTCTCCCTCCTCCCTGAAGCCCAACCTCCCTAGGCCTCTGGGACCCCACGCACTGCGCCCCCGTCCCCGCCCCTGGTACTCGGTCTCCACTCCCTCCACACTCACCCCACACTCTGAACACCCCCGTGTGTCAGGACACCCACCTGTCTCTCTCCACCGGACACGGCCCCTGCTCTCCCTGCCTCTCCCTGCGGGCCCACAGACCGCTCACCGCAGACCCGCCCAGGAGCGACCTGTGGGCCTGCCCCGGGGCCTCCTGCCGCCCTTCCAGCAGCTCGGGCCACCCCGCTGCCTCCTACCACACCGGCCCAAGGCCACCCCCCAATGGAGGTCCTATGTGCTCTGCTCCCCAACAGCGGGGAGCTGCCCGGGGCTCCTCACCACCCCTCCTCTCCGCCTGCCGCCTCTTCGCCGCCCGCCCCAGGCAGCCAGGTGTGGCTTTCCCACCTCCCATGGCTCCCATTGCTCGGCCTGTCTCCACTCTGACCCCGCGACTGTCTCTTACCCTCGTGTCTGGGGCTTCGCCCTCCTCATGGCAATTGCCTCATCGGCGAGGGCCTTGCGGACCCCCAGCCCCATCTGCGGCGGGCCTGGGCTACTGCCTCTGAGTGTCCCCATCGAAAGGGCCTCTACCCTCCCGGGGCCGCCTCCCCCAGCCTGGTGAGCTGCTTCACCGCTGTCCTTGCACACAGTAGGTGCTCAGTGAAGTCTGCGTGCCTCAGTGGCATTGAGGGGCCTTCCCCTGAGCTGCTGCGGGCGGGAAGGCAGACAGAGCTGGACTGGTAACCCTCTCCCCGTGGTCGGGGCTAGACACCCCTCGGCAGGCTTCCAGGAGGATCGGGCCATGCGCTGACCTAGTGACCAGAGGAGCAGTGCACTCCTCGTCCCGTGGTCCCCATCAGGGAGCCATCACAGTGGGCAGCAAGGAGCCGGGCCGGGGTGGGGAGAGCAGAAGGTGCCTCCTGCTTGCCTGCGTGGGCAGGGCCCCGCGGCTCAGAAGCCAAGCTGGGAAAGGGCGGGTTGGTGGGGAGCCCTGGGGAACTCCCTCTTTGCCGGTCCTCAAAAGAGCTGAGGTCCACTTGGGGGCATCTCGGTGAAGAACCCTGCCCACCCCACTGCCTGAGCGGGAAAACGGACATCCTAGGGAGAGGGCGACTGTCTCGGGGAGAGGGATCCTCTGGGCCACGTTCTGGCTGCAAAGCCACTCCTTGCAGCCCGGGCCAGGCAGGGAGGGTGGGAGGCAGGGTGGGGCGCGGCCTCCGGTGACAGCAGGGCCCCGGAATGCTCCTGGCAGGGGTGGAAGGGGGGGTCTCCACCCCCCTCGCCCGGCCTCTGGAGCTCAGCCTCTCCCAGTGCGTTGGGGCCCTGCTCTGGGGGTGGCCGGGACCTGGAGGGGGACCCCCAGGGCTACGACCCAGGGGAGAGGGGTTCCTCAGTAGGATGACCTTGAGGGAGGGCTTGGGGGAGGGCCAGGGGAGAGGGGTACTGGCCGGGAAAGGGGACCCTCGCGGGGAGGCTATCTGGGCGTCGGTGGAAAGGAGGCAGCGGCCCGGACTCCGGGAACCATGGCAGGGCCACCTCGGTTCTCGCACATTCCCTGGCCCTGAGCGCGGAGCCCGGAATAGCAGCCCCGGGGTGGGGGGTAGGGGCGGCCAGTTCCCGGACGGCTCCCCCGCCCTGGCCTTTCCAAGGTCACCAGGATATGGACGCTGGAACACCAGGCCGCGGCTCCGGGGGACCGGGCCCCGCGCGGGGCAATCCCCTGCCGTAGACCCGCGCCGAGGCGCGCAACGGCCGCGCGAGGGCGCACGGGGCTACCGTCCCCGCGGACCCCGGCCTGGGCGCGCCCTGGGAGGCTGGGTGGGAGGGGCTGCCCCTGGCTCCCCCCCCCCGCCCCTGGCTCCCCCCGCCCCTCCCCGCGGGCCCCGCCGCTTCCGCTCGTCCTGGGGCCGCCCGGGGAACCAGGACGTGCCGCCTGGGCTCTACGTAGCCGGTAAGTCCCTCTGCCTATCCTCCCACTACGCCGGCCCGCGTCTCCTCCCCGTCCCAGGGCCCGGTCCGGCTAGGGGCTGGCCTGGCAGCAGTCCCCAGGGTGGGAGAAAGCTCATCACCACTTCGTCCTGGGGAAACTGAGGCCTAAGAGGCGTGACTCGCCCTGGGATCACAGTTGCCGTCAGGAGTGCCGCCAGAACGAGGTGCGATTGCCTGTCCGGGAGGGGTCTCTGGGGAGTAGAAGGACGGTGTCTCTAGCCCCTCGGTTCCGCCCACCTAGACCCCCACCCCTCAAGCCCGCGCAGAGTGTGTGGGGGGAGCAGGGGGTGTCAGAAGGCCAAGCCCTCTCGCCCTCCAGCAATCTTCTTCCCGGCCAGCTAGGGCTCTGGGTTCAGAGACGGGCAGAGACGCAGCTGCTGCACAGCTCTGGGCAGAGAACGGGACCTGCCCAGTGGTCCCCAAGGTTTTCAGCTCCTGGAGCCACCGTGAACCCCAGTCCCTGATGTCCAGGCAGGACTGTCAGAGCCAGGGCCTGAGAACCGGGAAACTGGGGCTCCAGGGGGCCCAAAGGCTCCGCTGGTACAGGACCTGTGCCCAGGACCTCGGGGCTGGAGACCTCCAGCTTGTCCTTCGCGTCCTCTGGGCTCTGCTGACCACCAGGCAGCCTGGCCGTGGCCTGAGAAAGGACGCACAAGGGGGCCACTTCCCTCCCCCTTTGTCCGGCAATGTCACGGTCATGAGGGTACAGACGGCAAGTGATTTCATCTTTCCCCGGACGGATGGGGAACCTGAGGCCCGGGGGGACAAAGTCTGCCCCCCCAGATGCCTCCCTCTTTTCCTGAGCCATCCTCATCAGCGGCCCCTTTCCCTCTGCAGGCCGCCCTTGGTGGGGCCCACAGCGTCTGCACATGAGGTCACGAGTTGGCGACTGGACTGGGGCCAGGTCACCCCCTTGTTATCCCTCAATCCAGGGGCTCCCTGCCGCTGTGGGTCTGGGAGCTGAGGTGGCCCTGGAGGCCCAGGTCCAGCTTCTGCCAGGGACTCAGGCCCTGACCCGGTCCCCACCAGCCGCACCTCTGCAAAGTCCCTCCCAGAGCCCTGAACTAAGTCCAGCCGGTCCTCCTGGCACGGATGGGGAAACTGAGGCCCAGGGAAGTGGAGTGGCTGGCCCTTGGCCACACAGGAAGGTAGAAACGATGATGGTGGGGTGAGCGGTGATGGGGCCCCGACCCTGGAGACACCCATGCACTGTCCTGGAATGATCGGACACAGATTGAGCACCTACTGTGTACATTAGAGACGACACAGTCAGTAAAAATAAAAGATGACATTCTCTGAGCTTGGCCTCTCCACTACCAAGCTCTGTGTCTCCCGTCTTTCTGACCCGATTCGGTGGACCCCTGAAACTTTTCTGTAACGGGGGCTCTGTTATTACCCTACTTTTCAGAGATGAAAACAGAGGCCCAGAGAGGTTAAATTATTGCCCCAAATCACACAGCCAGTTGGGGCAGAGCTGGGGTTCAGACCCTGGCCTGCTGGTGCCCCCACGGCAGCGCCCTCGGTGCCCCCCCACGCCCCGCCCCCTCCAGAACCTCCTTCTGCTGTGGACCTTCCTGAACTGTGGTTTAGGAGGCAGTGCTCAGGTAAGCGGGGGCATTCCAGGCAGCCAGTGGACTTAGAGACCTGGCCGTGGTCTGGGGGCCACCAGGCTCCTCTCCAGGCTGATGGTGCCTCTCCCTCCCCAAGTAGGGTCCAGGTGAGTGGACCCCGTGGGGTTCCTGGAGTCGCTGTTCCAGCTCCTGTGGGCGGGGTCTCTCCGTGCGCAGCAGGCGCTGTGTCTGGTGAGCGCCCAGCTGGGGTATGGCTGGTGGGGTGGGGTGAGGGGGGTCCCGCCCAACGCCTGGCCGCACCCTCAGCCTGCCCACACATGCTGTGCCTTTTAATCCCACTGATCCAACTGGAATGTGGGTGGGGTTGGCCAGGCCAAAGGGGGGGTCAGGCCAGCTCTGGAGAGAAGGTTACTGGGGGTCCTGAGCACACTCTGGCCATCTTGCTCCTTGTAGGTTCCCTGGGGAAGAGCCGTGCTGGGGAGACTCCCACGAGTACCGTCTCTGCCGTTTGCCAGTGAGTGGTGTCCGCCTCCCAGACCCTCAGCTGGGCCTCCAAGACCTTCCGTCTCCCGGGTTGGGCCCCCAGATGCACGTGCCAGCCTGCCAGGTTCTCTAGGCTCCCCTGGGGCTCCCCCAGCCTCGGACCTCTGTTTGTCCTCAGGACTGTCCCCTAGGGGCCATTCCCTTCCGAGACCTCCAGTGTGCCATCTACAATGGTCACCCTGTTCTTGGCAGCCAGAAGACTTACCAGTGGGTGCCCTTCTATGGTGGTGAGTCGCCTTCCCTCCTGTTGGTCCAGAAGAGGCAGGGAGAGGGGCAGGGAGAAGGGGCTGCTAAGGAAGCAGAAGGCCTGGAGGACTGGGGGAAGAGAACCTGAGCACTGGGGCTTTGAAGGGCGTGTAGGAGTTCAAGCGACACAGGGGCGGGGGTTCAATGTGACCTGTGAAACAGGAGCAGGGGGAGGCAGGGTCTGTCCTGCTCAGGGTTGAATGCCAGGCTGAGGATTTACTTGGAGCTGTATCCGGAGGCCAAGAGTTCTCAAACCTATCCCAGTAGCAGGAAATGTTACTGCATTTAGCTGAAGGCAGCAAGTTACATAACTGTGTGCCCGGGGCAGCGCGCCTCCAGATTTCAGGGAAACAGGCAGCTTTAGACATAGTGGAAGCAGACACAGATATGGAGAACGTTCCATCTGTCGAACTCTGGGGGTTTTTTTTTTGGGGGGGTGGGCTTTTCCCCCTAAGAATTAGAGGAAATTTGCCGTGATCCCACCCCCGCAGAGGCCTGCCAAGGCCAGTTCGGGCTCTGTCCTAGGCAGGGTCTGCCAGCCAGGCTCAGGGGGGGGCAGGAGGCCAGGAGGAGCAGGGATCAGGGCTGCCCGTTCGGCCCCACTGCCAGGCAGGGGGGAAACTGAGTCCTGGGAGGGCCAGCGACACACCCAGGCTACACAGAATTCAGTCCACAGTGAACGCTTTCTGTTGGGCACATGCTGGGTGCAGGACCCAATGCTGAGTGGCCTCTGCCCACGGCTGTATACGAGAGCCCCGAACAGTGTTGGGAAGGTCGTAGGTGCTCTGTGTTGGTGGAACTAAAGAATGAATGAAGAATGGGTAAGGGTGTTAGCAGTGAATAAGGCGTACGGACCCCCTAACCCGAGGGCCTCACCTGAATGAATGAGCACGCGCGGGACATCAGAATGCTTGTCGGGGGGCCGGCCCCCGGCGGCTGGGGGCGGAATGCCTAGATTCGCGCCCTGGCTCTGCCTCAGCCTCCATGTGCGGCTTTGGCTGAGTCTGTGGGCCTCATCTGCCTGAGGAGGAGGAGGCTGGGACTCCCACCGCGGTACGAGGTACTCCAGGGCCCCCGCATGCCTCCCGCCCCCAGCGCCCAACCAGTGCGACCTCAACTGCCTGGCCGAGGGCCACGCCTTCTACCACAGCTTCGGCCGCGTCCTGGACGGCACGCCCTGCAGCCCGGGGACGCAGGGGCTCTGCGTGGCTGGCCGCTGCCTCGTAAGGCCTCGCGGGACCCCGCAAAGCCCCCCTCTCACACCCCAGCCCTGACCTCGACACCATCCCGTTCAGTCCCGGGTCCCTCCCTCTTCCCTAATCCCCGCCCCCTCTCCAGGTCCCACCCACCCCTAGGCTCCAGAGTCCGCCCCTTTACCCACGGACCCCGCCCCCAGGACGGACCCCCAACCCCCAGGACGGACGGAGGCAGGGGGCGGTGGGTGAAGCCGCGCTCGTCCTCTCCGTCCCTGTAGAGCGCCGGCTGTGACGGTTTGCTGGGCTCGGACGCCCGCGAAGACCACTGCGGCCGCTGCGGCGGCGCCAACGAGTCGTGCCTTCTGGTGCAGCGCGTGTTCCGAGACTCCGGTGACCGCCCGCTCCGTCCTCCCCGCTAACCAGAGCGGTCCCTTTAACGAGCCTCGGGCCGGAAGCGAAGTCCCGAGCTGATTCGGCAGTCTGTGGCCCAGCCCCCTCTCGCTCTTCATTCTGATTGGTTATTCCCAGATGGCCCCGCCCTTCCCGGAGCAGATGGGGTTCTAACTCTTTCCCTGCTGTACTTAAGCGAGAATAACCCTAACTCCAAAAGTTAACCCATCGTTGGGGGCTACCAGGACCCCCTCATACCTTCTTACCGCAGAATCTCATTTAATCCTCAAATCGTCCCTCAAATACGCTCCCACCTACGCCCCAACCCCCTCCTTTCCTCCCACCCAGGTGCCTTCGCAGGGTACTGGAACGTGACCCTGATCCCGGAGGGTGCCAGACACATCCGTGTAGCCCACCGGAGCCGCAACCACCTGGGTATCGCGGGGTCCAAGGGGGGAAGCGCCCTGCTGGCCGCCTGGGAGCAGCGGGGGTAGCCCGAGGCCTGGGGCTGGGGACGCCGGGCTGGGGAGGCCGAGGGGCCGGTCCGAGAGCCCGGGCTGACCTTTCCCTTGCAGCGCTGATGGGGGGCGACGGGCGCTACGTGCTCAACGGGAACTGGGCGGTCAGCCCACCCGGGACCTACGAGGCGGCGGGCACCCGTGTGGTCTACACCCGCGAGGCAGGGCCAGAGGAGATGCTGAGCGCGGCTGGGCCCACCTCCCACGACCTGCTCCTGCAGGTGCGGGCCAGCTTCCGCGGGTGGTGGGGGAGATGTAGGGGATGGTCGGGTTACAGGAGGGGGGCGGGGGGCGGAGAGGGGAAGCCCAGCCACGAGGTCCGAGCTCCGCTCCCTAGTGTGACACCCCTCCAGGTCCTCCTGCGGGAGCCCAACCCCGGCATCGAGTTCGAGTTCTGGCTCCCTCGGGAGCGCTACAGCCCCTTCCAGGCGCAGGCGCAGGCGCAGGCGCAGGCCTTGGGCTGGTCTCTGCGGCAACAGCAGCCTGGGGAGGTGGTCGGGCAGCCCCTAGAGCGCCCAGCAGCCCCAGCTACCTATGTCCCACGGATCCCAACGCCCGCCCCAGGTGAGGTGGCAGGGCCGGGGACGGAGCTAGCAGGGAGGGAGGCCTGTGCCCCTTACGGTACCGCCCCCGCAGACCCCTGCGCACCCTGCCCTGACACCCGAGGTCGCGCCCACCGGCTGCTCCACTATTGCGGGAGTGACTTCGGTGAGCGACTCCTAACCCCAACCCTCACCTGCCTCCTGACTGACCCGAACTCGACCCGTCCTGCTGACCCTTGACTCCCTGACCTGACTCCAACTTGACCCCTTCTGACCCTTTGCCCTAATCTGCCCTTTGACTTCTCATTGATCCCTGACCTCTCCTGACCCCAGCCCCTCCAGTGCCCCACCCAGCCCCAGTTCCTTTCTCTGGCAGTGGGGTGCGGGTGGATGGGCGCCCAGGGGAGAGCGTCCCGCCAGCCTCCACGTGGCCCTGCCGCAGTGTTCAGGGCCCGAGTGCTGAGCCGCCGGCATCAGGCCCAGGAGACCCGCTACGAGGTTCAAGTGCAGCTCATCTACAAGAACCGCTCGCCGCTGCGAGCCCTCGAGTACGTGTGGGCCCTGGGTCGCTGCCCCTGCCCCCGGCTGGACCTCCACCGCGAGTACCTGCTGGCTGCCCAGCGCCTCATCAGCCCAGACGGCACTCAGGACCGACTGCTGCTGCCCCACACGGGCTATGCCCGCGCCTGGAGCCCCGCGGAGGACAGCCGTGTGCGCCTGGCCGCGCGCCACTGCCCCCGCTGAGCCCCTCGACAAGGGCCCTGCTGCGTGCGGCAAGACAGGCACGCCGGACCAGGAAGCCAGAAGATATCTTACCCCTCGAAACTGTGTGTCTGCTTTGATTCCCTTTGCCTCACACTCACGTTCCTGGAGACACTGTCACAAACAAGCAAGGCCCAAAGGAAGACGTTGTGATACATGTTTCCGCTCCTGCCCTTGCTACCAGGAAGCTCGCTGCTGTTTAACGCCCTGACGCCCTGTGCTTTCTCTTCTCGCAGACACACATAGGCTGTGTATAGTCAAAGACGCTCGAACAAACAGGCCCACTCCCCAGAGGACATGCCTGACGAAACTATAATGTCCCCGCTTCCCGCTTTCCTGGCTACCAGCAAGTCCAGAGATAATCTTGAGGGCCTTGTAGTTCTGGCTGGGTTTCTTTCTCTCCTTCCCTCTTTCTCTCTTAAAGCTTTTATTTTATTTCTTAAGCTTTTATTTTTTTATTTATAAAAATTATTTTATTTATTTGACAGAGAGAAAGCACAAGGAGGCAGAGTAGTAGGCGGAGGGAGCCGCACGCTCCACCGACTGAGGCAGCCGGGGCCCCGCTGGGTTCCTTTCAGGAAACACCACTGTCCATCCCGCTTGTTTGAATTTGATTTTTCAAGGCCCCTGGTTAAGCATACTGGGCCGCAGACACCCCAGGAGGTCCTCGTACCCAGACCCACAGTTGCGCTGTCCCTGTGTGTACCCCAGCCCCGTCCTTCTCCCGGTCCAGCGCACCCTCCCATGCCCCCTTGGGGTCCATGCTCTCCTCCAGTGCCACCCAGGGCCGCGCCCCAGGAGAGGAGGCAGGTCATAACTCTCAGCCTGTCCCCTACCCTCACGTGTCCTCCTGGAGATCTGCTACTCCTATATTCTTCTGGGGCCAGGAGGGTCGGCCTTGCTCATGTGTGGGTACCTGGGGGGTACCTGGGGGGTGTCACTCAGCAAACCTTCTCCTTGGGGCTCCCTGGAAGGGCCCCCCTTTTAACTTCCCTCCCTGCTGGGTCGGCTCCCACGTTGCCATTTGGGGCAGTCTAACTCCTGTGCCGTCCATGGTTGTGTTTTCCTCTGAGACAAGGGCTGCTCAACGGGCAGGTCTCAGGTTCAGTCCCCCGACCTTGCAGGTGACCTGCAGCCAGACCTGGCCCCTCTCTGGGCCTCGGTTTCCCCACCTGCACGCACCTCGCAGCTCTGAGCAGGGGCACCATGCTCTTCGGGCTCCGCCGGGGTCCCTGCACGTCCCCCCCCGCCCCCTCCCCCGGCCTCTCCGTCCAGACCTGGCCCTGGTGCTGAAGGTGGGGGCCCCTCCAGTCCCTCCACAGAAAAGTGGGGCACAGTTCTGGAGGCGGCGCGGTGCGCGGGCGCCCCCTGGTGGCGAGACGGGACAGGACGGGACTCAGGGCTCCTGGAATTGCCTGCAGCCCCCAAGGGCCCCCCTGCCGCCCACCGGCGCCTGCTTCTCTCCTGGGTGCGTGCCTTCCGCGGGATCACCTCCTCCCACGCGCCAGCCTCCTCACAGGGCGCCACGCCCAGGGTGCCTCTGAGCCTGTCGCCCCAGCCAGCACCTCCGCGCCCAGCCCGCGGCCGCCTCCGTCCTGCGGGTGTGCTGGGGAGTGGGGTCCACGGCGCAGCCCCGCCACGAGCCCCCAGACCAGCTGGCCCGGCCGGCGAGGAAAGGCCAGTGTGGGGCGCAGACGGGATGGCCTGTGGGCCCCCTCCTCACTGCCCCCTCCCCGGCCCGGCAACGTTGTTTCCAGGGACGGTCACGCACAACCGCAGCAGACATTGCCTTGCTTCCCGCGTGTGCTCTTCGGCTTTAAAACCAACACCACAACAAGGAGAAGACAGAAACCTCGCAATTCTAAAGACGGTCAAGTCCCTCCCAAGGGCAGTCAAGTCCCGCACAGGGATCAAAGCCACGGGTGGGTCAGGCAGAGCGAGGGGAGCGGCGGCCGAGCGCTGCGCCTTCCTCCACCATCGCGGCTCTTCCTAGTTACCGTGTCCCCCGGGAATACGTGTGCCCGTCGGGGTCAGGCTGAATCGGCGCCCGAGGGGCCCAGGGGGCAGAGTCCGGAAGGTCTGCCTGCAGCCTGCTCCCCTGGCCCAGGCCTGGTGGCTCACAGCTGCGAATTCTCTGAACCCACTTCCCACAGAGGCCGTGTTTCGTCAAGGAGAAAGAACAAACTCAGGCACGTTTGGGGCGCCGGGGTGGCTCGGTTGGTTACGTGTCTGCCTTCGGCTCAGGGCATGATCCTGGAATCCTGGGACGGAGGCCCACGTCGGGCCCCACGTCGGGCTCCCTGCACGGCGGGGAGCCTGCTTCTCCTGCTGACCTCTCTCCTCTCATGGGCGCGCGCTCTCTCTCAAATAAATAAATAAAATCATTTAAAAAAATCAGGCACGTTTGGAACACATCCTATTAGTAAAAGGATGAAAACTGCCCCCCTGAAGGGTTCTCCCGCAGCCCTGCAGGAGGCTGGCTTTGGGGTTCCCGTGCGTTTCTTACTATTTTTTAACTCTCTGCAGCCAGCACCCCCACCTACCCAGGCCCGTTCTCCCTTCCTTCTGACCTGGAACTAGAACTTGGCCCCAACAGCTGCTGAGAGTCCCCGGGGGGCCCCACAGTGCCCCGGGATTCCATGCAGCCCATGCGGGGAACTAGCATAGCCACGGGGGGGCCCAGCTTGGCCGCGTCTGCTCCAGGTGAAGGGGTCCTCCCGTGACGGGCTGAACCCCCATCCAAGTCCATGTCTCCAGACCCGTGAACGGGAGCTTATTTGGAAAAAAAAGTCTTTGCCGAAGCAGTTAAGAGTCTCAAGATGAGATCATCCTGGATTGTCAGGTGAGCCCTAAACCCAGGGACAGGCGTCCCTGTCAGACACAGGAGACAGCTGGGAGGCCACGGAAGTGGCACTGCAGGGACAGGCACAAGCGCAAAGACGCCTGGAACCGCCCAGCGCCCGAGCAGGTGGAAGGACCTTCCCCTGGAGCCTCTGCAGGGAGCCTGGTCCTGCCACGTCCCGACCTCTGCTCCGGCTCAGGCCTCCAGAACGCGGGAGAGCGAATCTCTAGCCGGAAGTCTCCCAGTGCGTGGTTATTTGCGTCTGGCTCCCCCAGGACCCTGGAGTGCTCACCCTGCAATCTCCGACAGGTGTGGGCCCCGGAAACAAGAGCTCGGCTCACCAAAGGCCGGTTCCGGAATATTCCTAGCAGCTTTCATCACAATAACCACACACAGGAAACCAGCCCAACAACAGAGGAATGGTGTAGCTACACTGAATGAAATACTGTCCTCACCACTCGGGACGAAAGTGCGGCTCACTCCTGCCCGGGGCGGGCGGGGGGGCGAATCCGACAGCCGCGGCTCCGAGCCGCGCTGGCGAGGGCCGGACACAGCGACGTAAGTGACATGCAAGGACAAAGTAAACACAGATTGAGGGCCACCCCTGGGGGTGGCAAGTGACAGGGAGGGACTGGCCGTGTTGTCCCGAGAGCTCTGAGTCTCTGGTTACACTCTTCCGTATGTTGAAATTAAAAACAAAACAGGGGCGCCTGGGTGGGCCAGTCGGTTGAGCCTTTGGCTCAGGTCATGATCTCAGGGTCCTGGGTTCAAGTCCTGGCTCCGTGCGGGAGCCTGCTTCCCCCACACTCGAGCTCTCTCTTGCTCTGCCATCTCTTTCTCTCAAATAAATAAATAAAATCTTATAAAAACAAACAAACCAGGTCTGAGGGGCTAGAGCTCATTGTTTCCACCTGGTAGACAGGTATGTGCTCCCACCTGTGCTCCCTGGCGAGCTGATCCCTGGAGGTCCAGGGAAAATCTTTGAGGGGACACAGTTAGAGCCTATTTTGCTGCCCCTTGGATGGCAGGGGTCAGTGCCAGGTGCAGAGCGAGCCTGGTGCCTCCTTCTCCCACCCTGGACTATGGCCACACCATGTTCTTCAAATAGCTGGGCCAGCGGTGAGCAGATTCCGAGATCCCTGTGCCCCACACTCATGCGGACTTCTCAGCATGCAGCGGGAGGCAGGGGAGGCTCATAAATGATTACGCTCGGTCCCTCCCTCGCTCCCAGCAAAGCCTGCATCTCCGAGCAGAGGCAAAGTCCTCACCACACCTTCCAGGGATCTTCGAGGTCGGCCTCACCCACTCACCTCCTCTCTCCCCTTCACTCCTTCAGCTCCAGCCACACTGCCCACGGCCCTCTTCCTCTAACCTGCCAGGCAGAGTCCCGCCCCAGGACCTTTGCACGTACTTTTCTCTCTGCCCAACCAGGTTTGCCCTGGCTTTCATGAGACCCATGCCCTCTGATTGGACTTTCCTATCTCCTTCATGCCTCTACTCAACTTCATGCCACTTCTGCAGACGGTGTGCAGACGGGTCTTTCTCAGACTGTTCATGCCTTGGCCGCTGCCAACTCCCAACTCTGCGCTGTATTCCACCACCCCCCACAACACTCATATATTTTTCATACTGTGGTCACTTCCCCGAATCCTCAGGAGCAGGGATTTTTCTCTGTCTGGGCCATTACTGTACCGTTGACTGTTGCAGTGGGGCCTGGCATACAGTGGGCGCTCAATATTTGTTGACTGAGCTAATTAATGCATTGGCCCACTGGCAGCTCTCAGTGCTCCCTCCTCCTTCACTGGCATTCTCAAGGGTGAGGACACAGGCAGGGGGACAGGGGGCCACCACCAGCCGCAGACAAGCCAGGCCTGCTCTGGCAGGAACAGGGATGACGTGTCCACGGACCATGGGAGGCAGCACGGACACCGACAGTGTCTTCGAACGCCGTCCAGTGTCCCTGGGGTGAGGTTATTCCCGGTTGAGAACCACAGAGTCACAGCCTTGCAGCGCCCTGCTAACGCTCCCCCGTGTGTTTCGACCAGAAGCTGTGAAGGGGGCGCCCGCGGGCTCGGTCGTTAAGTGTCCGAGTCCTGATTTGGGCTCGGGCTCAGGGTGGCACTCAGCAGGGAGTCTGCCTGAGCCTCTCTCCCGCTCTCTCTGCCCCTTCCCCTGCTCATGCACAACCTCTCTCTCTAGCAAAGAAATACATCTTTAAAAAAAGAAGTCGTGATCAGCCGGAGTCTTGGAGAAGCAGCCCTTGTGTGGGAGGGGCAGACCGTGGCGGGCACTGCGGGGTCCCAGGTCCTTCCTCGCTGTGACTGCAGATGTCCGGCTAGGGACTTGTCTCTGGGTGATGGGAGGTGCCCCAGGGTCACAGACCCTCTCGGGGGCTGCCGAGACTCGGGACTGGCAGAGGCAGGGGCCAGCCACGGGCCCCCTGCGGGTCCCGCGCTCCAGGCCCTGCCCCCCCAGCTGAGACCACCTCCTAACTCAGCTCCTCCCACACACCCCTGGCAGCTTCCGGGCTCTGCCTCCAGGAACCTGACCCCAAAGAGGGGGTGTTCTATCTTGCTAACAGGCCGCTGGGCTGAGTTTGCTCTTTTCGCCTCTGTGTCTGCAGCGGGCTTGGCACCCTCCTTGGGTGTCCGCCTGGTTTTAGGACTAGGGCCATCCTGGTGTCCAAGCAGAGACCAACTGTGGGCCGTCAGTGACACCCGCCCCCACCTCCCCACTTCCACAAACCCACTCGATGGCAACCACCGGCACCCCCCATTACCGAAGGCTTCCTCCGCCCTGGGCCCCACACCGCTTGCAGGGGGCACAGGCTGGAACGAATGGCCAGGGCCACCCCCAGGAACAGGCTGGGAAGGCGGCGGGGAGTCTCCGGGGCGCAGAGGACACTGGCTCCCGTGGGCTGGGGCTCCAGGTGCCCGCAGCGGCCAAGGGCTTGGTGATTCTCTTCCTTCGCCTGCCCCGAGACACCCCCAGCCCTGACTGGCTTCTCCTGGATCCGCGCCCTGAGCGAGGGCTTGTCCACCCATCCTCTCCCCACTGTCCTCCGGGAGCCTCCTTGGCCACACGCGGGTGGGCGTGGCTGTCCCACCTCCGGTTCCTCAAGTGAGCAGAGCCCAGATGGGGCCACCCCGCGTCCGCTCGGCCCTGGCCGGGGTCTCCACCCACCCCAATGGCAGGCACGGCGCTGGGACCAAGGGCCAGACCAGGTCGGTCCGGGGAGCTTTATTGAGCCCTCGCTAGCAGGCGAGGTGTCTCAGCCTCCAGCAGTGTTGCAGGCACCGCAGCGGGGGTCCGGGGTGGGTCCAGTGGCAGGTGACCTCCGTGCTGGACTCGGAGGTGGCCTCCAGAGAGGACTCGGATGGGCCGGAGACGGGCAACTCGGTGTCCGAGCTGCTGCCGTTGGACTGCGCCGAGGGCTCCTTCTCCTGCTGACCGCCGGACTGGGAGGACTCGGGGGCCGGGTCCCCGGGCCCCTCTGAGGCTTTGGTGGGGGGCTGCGTGGGGACGGTGGTGCCGCTGGGGGACTGCACGGCGGCGGGGGCCTGGCTGGAGGAGGGGCTGGGGCGCAGCACGGTGGAGCCTGAGGCCTCGGGGGCCGTCTGGGCGTGGCCCGAGGAGGTGACAGGTGGCCGGGGCTGCTGCTGGCTGGCAGCCCGGGGTCGCTGGCTGGAGGAGCTGGCCCGCGACCGCGGCTGGCCCCGGGACTTGCCAGGCAGCCGGGAGGCGCTGGCTGGGGAGCGCCGCGGGGACGGGCCGAAGGTGGTGCGTGAGGGGGCCGGCTTGCTCCCGGACGAGGGGCTGGTGGAGGGTCCCACCCGGGAGTGCGCCGAGGAATCCGTGGACGACTTGGGCTGGCGTGTGCCCCCCAGCTCGCCAGCCGGCAGCTGTGTGGACACGCTAGGCGAGGCCTTCACTTGTCCTTCTGGAGCAGACTCACGCTTGCTTTGGCTGCGAAGAGACCGGCCACGGGGGTGAGGCAGGCCTGGCTGCACCTGCAGGCCCGGGGCGGGGGCGGGGGCCGTCGCCCCATCCCCCACGGGGCCAGCTAGCTACAGGGCAGGCCGTGCGGCACCTGCACAGGCCCCGCGTCCCGGGGTGGGGGGCGGCTACGTACGGTCAGCTCCCAGGGCAGCTGTGGGGGTGACGAGAGCCCGGCCGCGGGCCAGGGTCTGCAGCACTGGTTCCCGAAAGCGAATGAGAGAGAGGCTGACAGTGAGGGGCTGGAGCCGGAGGGAGGCCGGTCGCGGGGGGGGGGGGGCGGCAGAGGAGGGCAGGAGTGCGACCGAGCAGGGGTGGCGGGGCCGGGAGAGATGGACAGCCCCGCGCCCAGGGAGCACGCACCGTCCCGGGTTATTCCCGCTGCCACGTCCAGAGCTCGCCCGCTGAACTCTCTCACGACGCTGTCCACGGCCTCGTGGTGCTTTAGAAAGAGCGGACGAATGGCGCGATGATACAGCATGTGCGCCCCGTTCCACGGCCCCGGGATCATGCAGAACAACAGGAAGGCGCACTGCGGGCACAGGGCGAGCGTTACACTCTGTGACCCTCAGGCACGGGTCCGGACCTCGCCCGTCGGACACCCTCGGGGACGGCCCGGACCTCCCCCGTCGGACACCCCTTGGGCACGGGCCTGGACCTCCCCCGTCGGACACCCTCGGGGACGGCCCGGACCTCCCCCGTCGGACACCCCTTGGGCACGGGCCTGGACCTCCCCCATCGGACGGGCCGACTTCCTCAGACAGGGGGCTGAGTCTCCCCATCGCACCCCAGGAGGCGGCACAGTCCCGGGTGGTTCCGGGGGCCCCCACCTTGCCCGCGTAGTAGAAAGGGAACCAGGACAGGAGTAGATCGCTGAAGAACTCGGCCAGCCCGAACAGGCCGTACACCACCCAGTAGGTGAGCCACACAGTGTCGTCGTCTTTGCTTGGGCTCTCGATGGCTTTGATTCTGGCGGAGGTGGGCAGAGTCAGGGGCGATCCACAGCCCCCAACGGCCCCTCCCCGGCCACGGACAGCCAGCGGGCACTCACGAAGCATATGCTGGGTACACAAAGCCGATTACATTGCACAGTAGAGACGCCCCGAAGCCGAAGAGGAGATACAGGCTGAGGAGAGTGGCGGCCCCTGCGGAAGAGACGGTGTGGGCGGGCGGCACCTCCGCGCTGCGCCCCGGGGCCCTCAGCCGCCGCCTGGCCCCACCGACCCAGTCGGCAACAACCACGCTCCCAGAAGCCTCAGGGGCCCCTCCAGGATGTGTCTGCTGCCCCTGCAGCCCCCGGATGACCCCCACCACGCCCTGAGCCCCATGTTCTGTGTCTGTAACCACTTATCCGGTCAGTCTGTCCCCAACCTCCGGACTGTGAGCTCCCCAAGGGCAGGCGGGGACCTTGGCCCTGACAGGTAGAACGGCCGCCCAGTAAACGTTTGTTGAATGAATGTGTGACCATCTGCCACTGTAGCTGCTTACTCCAGGTCCTGTGGGACCGGGGGGCACAAGGGCCAAGCATGTGAATGTAGGGATGGGAGGAAAACCTAAAAAAAAGGCCGCTCTGCCAGTAAGGCCTGATTCCCGGGGAGCAGAGAAAGGCAACATTTGTAACTCGGATCTCAGCAGAGCTTTTTGTCTCCACCCCTGCAGACAATCCGGGAGGGATCATCTTCTGTGGGGGCGTCCTGGGCATTGGGGGTCTGAGCAGCATCCCTGGCCCCACCCCTTCGGTGCCAGGAGAACCCATGTCATGTCCCCAGACATCGCCCAGTGTCCTGAGGGGGACAGCTGGGCCCCGTGTGAGGACCCTTCTCTGAGTAGGAGACAGCTAAGCACAGCAGAGTGCCCCGGGCCCCGGAGAGCCCTCTGCTTTCCCACCTACCACGTGACACCAAGCAAGTCTCGCGGCCTGGAGCCTCAGTTTCTCCAGCTGTCAAAGGGGCAGTCATGGCCCTGCCTCCCAGGGTTGCCATGGGGAGAGCTAAATACCATTCCACAGAGGGCCGGCACCTCTAGGCACACAAGCACATTCCCAGCGATGAGAAATGAGAACTTCGGGAAAACACTGTTAGGGGAGCGGGGGGCCAGGAGCGCGTAATGGCACATACCGCGCTTATTAAGTGCTTCGTGGGACAGGTCCCAGCAGTTCCCTGCTGTGGCTCGTGGGCCAGAACAACATGGGAAGCTGGGAAGTGAGGCCCAAGGTCACGCACAGAGCCTGCCTCCCCCCCAGGCTGTTATCTGCAGAGACAGAGGTCACTGGGGTACCAAAGGCCAGAGTCCCGTCCCCGGCCCCCCGCCTTCCCTCCACCTGCATTAGTCTTTATCCCCAGGGCCTGGGGTCAGGAGCAGGAGGGGAGCCTCCCCAGTGGAGGAGTCACTGGTCACTGCCTCCTCTGGGTCTCCTCCTTTGTGATCTGGGCTGGGGATTTGATTGTTTGGGGCGGCTGGGGTTCAAGAGTTCCCAGGCCTGGATGAGGGGAAACGGCTAGGTGGGGCGGAGCGGCTTTCCTAGGGCACCTGTCCCCTCCATCCCTTTTCCTGCAGCCTCAGCAATGGGCAGGTGACCTTGGACACAGGAGGAGGGCACAGCCCCAGAGCTCAGCAACAGATGGGGCTTGGGGGTGGGGCGGTGAGGGAGGGCTGGATGCTCAGGACTGGGCAGGTGGCAGAGGCGGCCTCCGGCAAAGCCTCGAACCCTCTGGGCCTCAGTTTCCTCCCTGTGACTCCCAACCTCCCCACGGGCCCCTCCCCGGTGCTCTATGACCTAAATTTCCTGCCCACGGGTACCAAGGGTGTGGAAAGTCGGCAGAGAAGTCAGGGCCTGCTTCCAGGGTCAGGTTCCTGGCTGTGCCAACATGGTTGGGGACAATGGTTGGGGCAGTAAATGTGGCCCTTTCCCCGGCTGCCGGGCACGGGAACACCCCCCGCTGAGGGCAACAGAAGGAAAGAAGCCCCCGCGGATCTGCACACGTAAGGTGCTCAAAATATATACCCCTGTCCTCACCCAAGCCCCCTGTCAGGTCTGGACAAAGTGTCCCTGTGGCCCATTCCAGGGGGGCTTCCTGGAAGAGGTGGAAGCACTGGCGGGCCTGGAACACGGAAAAAGAGGGGAGGAAGGCATTTAAGGAGTGCTTGCTAGACAGTCTGGGAGCCTGCCTGGGGCCACCTAAGGTCACTGAGGAAGAAAGGAAGAGGCTTTACTGGGCTGGAGAAGCTGGACCATCAGCCAGGCTACTCCATCCCAGGATGGTCCCTTACAGGCCGGAGCAGCCGGACCCCGTCTCTAGGGTCCCCCCTCCAGTATTTCTCCAACTCTACCTCCGCAGTCAAACTACCCAGCTCAACTATCCACGCACAGTGGGCCGGAGCCGTTGGGGAGGAGAGGGAGAGGGCAGGCCAAGGGGGGGTACTGGCAGGAAAACAATGGAGGGAGGAGAGAGGGGAGGGACCCTTCCCCTCCTGGCCTGGAGCAGCATCCTTCTCGAAAAAATGAGAAAACGGTAAGATCTCTAACTTGCTGGGACCTGGGTTGTGGCAAGACTCCCAGGGCACTGGCTGCCTCCCCCAGGGCATACAGAGCAACTGGAAGAACCGGACTTTGGCCTGGCGGTCACCCAGGGCCACCAGGTAAGGGGCAGCAACGGCCTCCAGACCCGAGGATGGGAGTGGAGGTAATTCAGGGGCCGAGAGAGGGGGTGACACTAGCCCGAGGTCGCACTGCGGGGCAGGGGAGAGGTCGCAGGTGGAGGCAAAGGGGTCCACGACCCCTCCCCAGGATCTCCGTCTCCCTGCGGGGGCAGTGGGGTGCGCCGCGCCGTCGGAGCCCCGACCCCGCAGAAGGCGCCAGCCGGAAAGGGTCAGGTCCGGGACCCAGGTGCCCCAGGACCTCAATGTGCCCGATGGTGAAATGGGGCAACGGCCCCCAGCGCCCCGGACGGCTCACCCGCGGCCAAGTACCGCTTGTCGACACCTGTCTTGGCTTCGAGAGCCCCTAGCGCTTCGGTGGCCAAGTTCCTCTGTTCCAGAAGGCGCTCGAAGCGCTGCCGCAGGCCGTCCATGGCACCGGCGGGCCCGGGGCTGGCAGCCCGAGCTCGACCGCTGCCCCGCGCACCGGCCCCGCAGCGCGCGTGCCGCCTTCCCCAGGCGCGAGCAGCTCGGCTCCGCCCCCGGGCTGGTCTCCGCCCCCGAGATGGTCTCCGCCCCCTGCCCCCCGCTCTGGCCAATGGGAGGGCAGGGCGGACAAAGGAGGTGGGGCCTGCCCCGTCTCCCCTGCCGCATGGCCCTCTGGCGGGCCGCGGCCGCGGCCGCCGCGACTCCGGGAGAAGGGGGCGGGGCCCGGAGGCAGAGGGTGCCGATTGGCGGAGCGGGGGCGGGACGTAGAGGATTGGAGGGGCGGGGTCATGGCCGGGGATTATTGGCTGAGCCGTCGTGGGGGCGGAGCTGGTGGGAGGACCCAGAGAAAGACCAGAGCTGATTGGCGAGAAGAGGGGAGGGGCGGGGCTGATCATAAAGGAGGAGGCCCAGAATCTCAGGGCAGGGGGATGGGACGGAGCTAAATTCAGGAGGCGGGACTTACTGGGAAGAACAAGTCCGGTTGGACGGGGCAGGAGGCAGGGCTGATTCAAGAGGGAGGGGTGTGCAAGAAAGTGGGAGGAGCCAGACAAAGGGGCGTGCCCAAGGCTAGCAACGGGGAAGCAGGTCCTCTTGGTCGGAAGATTTGGTCACTGTCCAAATCGGGGAGACCGAGGGTCCGGAGGGCTTAGGTCTGCGGGAGACGCGGGCGGGCGTAGGTCCCCCCCGACCTCGGGCGGATCTTCGCGCTCCTCAAGGGGGAGCCGCAAGGCCCTCTGGGAGTTGAAGCCTTCCAGGGGTTGCTATGGCCTCGGGGGCGGGGCGGGCGCCTGGGCCTGGGAGGGGCTTTCGGAGGCCCCGGCCCGGCCCCGCCCCCGCCGCCATGCGGCCCGCCCGGACTGCGCTCTGGCTGCGCCTTGCAGTGGCCCTGGGCCTGGCCCTCGTTGGCCCCCTGCCTGTGGGGTGGTCCTCGGCCCGGGCCCCCATCTATGTCAGCAGCTGGGCCGTGCGGGTGTCCCAGGGTTACCGGGAGGCCGAGCGCCTGGCGCGCAAATTCGGCTTCGTCAACCTGGGGCAGGTGGGTAGGACCCCAAAGAACAGGAGGGCCGGGGCTGGACCACCCTGGAGCCCGGAGATGGGAGGGCTACCCAAGAGGTCAAGAACCCCCGCAGCCCACCCTCGCCTCGACCAGCTTTAGATCCTGGGACCTCCGGAGGGCACCTGGCTGGGGGAGGTCGCAAGCAAGAAGTGTGGGCCACTGTCCTGGGGGGCTCCCTCTCGGAGCCAGGTGCCATGGTTGCGGATGCTTCCCCACGTTCCCAGATCTTTCCTGACGGGCAGTACTACCACCTGCGGCACCGGGGCGTGGTCCAGCAGTCCCTGACCCCACACTGGGGCCATCGCCTGCGCCTAAAGAAAGACCCCAAGGTGAGCCTGGCCTGGGGGCCTTGGCCACCTCCTGTTACTCAAGTCACCTGCTCTCTCTTGAGTCTGGGTTTCCACTTGGTGTCCCCTTCCCCCCGCCTGTGGACAGCAACGGGTTCCCAAGGGGTGCTGTGCTCACCTCAGGGCCCGGCCCGCTGTCCACGTTCCTTGTTGCCCCCCCCCACTCCCCTCCTCTATCTCACCCTGAAAGATCAAGATTCCTCTGTACTCCATAAAGACAGCAGGTACCATGGGAAGGGAAGTGGCCCTTTTTAGGACAGAAGCAACGGCTCCAGAGTAGGAATCCTGCCTGAAGTCATCCAGCGAGACTGTGAGAGGCTCAGAGGGGTGCCAGGTTGGGGAGTTGGGGGCCGGGGCTGAGTCTGCAAAGCCTCAGGAGACTTGCTGGGGTGCGGGCTGGGCCCCGGGGCTGATCAGCAGGGAGGCAAGAGGCTCTGTACTTGAAACCCACTGGGAGCATTGGGGACAGAAGTTGCTGTTTCCAGATGGGGTTTGCCAATGCACTGGATTTGGGGGACAGAGAGAAATCAGGGGGCCAGCTTCCAAGTCTGAAGCTGGGCAGACGGGGAGACGATTGCCCCATCACTGAGATGGGGGTGAGGGCACGTGAACTGGTTTTGGGGGGTGGGAGAGCAGCAAGGTGGAAGGAAGGGCAGAGGTCTGAGGAACAGTCTGGGCCAGGCAGAACAGCATGGGCAAAGGTCCCAGGGTGAGGGAGCCACTGTGGCTGTAGCAGAGGGAAGCTGGTGAGGGCCAGGTAAAGCAGAGCTTTGTGGTCCCTGGAGGGGGGCAGCATGGGAGGGTCTCAGCAGGGGTGATGCTACAGTGTTGTAGAGAGGGAGGAGAGCAGAGAGGGAAGCAGGGAGGAGGCAGGTATGCTCATCCAGGGATGTCTTGCAAGGGATGGGAAGGAGTAGTAGAAATGGCCACTATGGGGCTGGGGGGAGATGGGCAGGTCTTGGGCAGAAGGATCTAGAACAGGGACTAGGAAAGGGGCAGGCTTGGACTTAAAAAGCAGTAGCCACATGTCAGTGAGCCCAGGGGACTGGTGATCTGAGGACCTTGGTCCTCTCTGCAGGCAGAGCCCCAGGCACGTGGGGACCCTAGAGAATAGCCTCAGCAGACACAAGGTCCCAGGTCCTGTCCAACACCATGAGGGACCCAGCACAGGCGGTGGACAGTTGGGACACATCCCACCAAGCTGTGGCCCCACCAGCGATCTCCCCTTGGAGGACCTGGGGGCGAGGCCCGTCCGCCGTAGAAGCAGCCCCAGGCCCTCTGGCCGGGGATCGGTGGGACAGACGGGGAGGGGCAGGGCCCCAGAAGGGGCATGGGTGGAGGGTGGCTGGCTTCTGGGGTCCGGCAGCCCCTGCAGTGTGCATCCGCCTCCAGGTGCAGTGGTTCGAGCAGCAGACGCTGCGGCGGCGGGTGAAGCGCTCGGTGGTGGTACCCACAGACCCCTGGTTCCCCAAGCAGTGGTACATGGTGAGGCGGCTGGGCTGGGGGGCTGGGTGGGGTGGGGCCAGAGCGCCCCTGACCCCAGTGTACCCGCCTCACACAGAACAACAAGGTGCAGCCGGACCTGAACATCCTGCAGGCCTGGAGCCAGGGGCTGTCGGGGCAGGGCGTTGTGGTCTCTGTCCTGGACGACGGCATCGAGAAGGACCACCCGGACCTCTGGGCCAACTACGTGAGGCTGTGGGGTCCGGTGTGCAGGGGTGGAGGCTGCCCCAGGTCCCACAGCCCCCGTCCCTCATGTCCCCACTGCGCCCCCAGGACCCCCTGGCCAGCTATGACTTCAATGACTATGACCCAGACCCCCAGCCGCGATACACGCCCAGTGATGAGAACCGGTGAGCCTGGCACCCTCCGGGGTGTGAGGGCAGGCAGCCCCCGGTGCCTGGCGGGAGCCGGTGGGGGGCTGTAACGGGCTCCCCTCTCGCCTTGGCACCAGGCACGGGACCCGCTGTGCTGGGGAGGTGGCAGCCATAGCAAACAACGGGTTCTGCGGCACGGGCGTCGCCTACAATGCCCGCATCGGAGGTACGCGGGGTCTGGCTCGTGCCCCCGGGGAGGCACCGCTGGGGGATACGGGCCGCCAGGGGTGGGGGTGCGGTGGGACCCTCCCCGAGGCCTGACGCCCCGTCCCGCGGCCGCCCGCGCAGGCGTGCGCATGCTGGACGGCACCATCACGGACGTTATCGAGGCTCAGTCGCTGAGCCTGCAGCCGCAGCACATCCACATCTACAGCGCCAGCTGGGGCCCCGAGGACGACGGCCGCACCGTGGACGGCCCCGGCATCCTCACCCGGGAGGCCTTCAGGCGCGGCGTGACCAAGGTGAGCGCACCCCGGGGCCTCGGGGCCTCGGCGGGCCTGGGCGGGCCTGGGCCTGCTCTCCAGGCCGACGCCCCCAGCCCGGTCCCCCGTCCCTGTGTGCAGGGC
The DNA here is from genome assembly GCF_020171115.1 of Neogale vison. Taxonomy (NCBI): domain Eukaryota; kingdom Metazoa; phylum Chordata; class Mammalia; order Carnivora; family Mustelidae; genus Neogale; species Neogale vison. The sequence goes on from NC_058096.1 coordinate 223,689,486, forward strand.
CGTGGTGGGCTGGGCACGCTCTTCGTCTGGGCGTCGGGCAACGGCGGCCTGCACTATGACAACTGCAACTGTGACGGCTACACCAACAGCATCCACACGCTCTCGGTGGGCAGCACCACCCGGCACGGCCGCGTGCCCTGGTACAGCGAGGCCTGCGCCTCTACGCTGACCACCACGTACAGCAGCGGCGTGGCCGCCGACCCGCAGATCGTGAGTGCCCTGCTGGGTCTCCTCCCTCCCCGCCTGTCCCCTGCCCCCTCCCCGCCTGTCCCCTGCCCCCTTCCCGCCTGTCCCCTGTCCCCTCCCCGCCCTGTCCCCTGCCCCCTCCCCGCCTGTCCCCTGCCACCCTCCCCGCCTGTCCCCTGCCCCCCTCCCCGCCTGTCCCCTGCCCCCTCCCCGCCTATCCCCTGCCTGTCCCCCTGCCTGTCCCCTGTCCCCTCCCCACCTAGCCCCTGTCCCCTACCCGCCTGTCCCCTGCCCCCTCCCCGTCTGTCCCCTGCCCCCTCCCCGCCTGTCCCCTGCCTGTCCCCTGCCCCCTCCCCGCCTGTCCCCTGCCCCCTCCCTGCCTGTCCCCTGCCACCCTCCCCGCCTGGCCCCTGTCCCTCCCCGCCTGTCCCCTGCCCCCTCCCCGCCTGTCCCCTGCCCCCTCCCCGCCTATCCCCTGTCCCCCTCCCCGCCTGTCCCCTGCCCCCTCCCCGCCTATCCCCTGTCCCCTCCCCGCCTGTCCCCTGCCTGTCCCCTGCCCCCTCCCCACCTGTCCCCTGCCTGTCCCCTGCCTATCCCGTCCCCTCCCCGCCTGTCCCCTGCCTGTCCCCTGCCCCCTCCCCGCCTGTCCCCTGCCTGTCCCCTGTCCCCTTCCCGCCTGTCCCCTGCCCCCTCCCCGCCTATCCCCTGCCCCCTCCCTGCCTGTCCCCTGCCTGTCCCCTGCCACCCTCCCCGCCTGTCCCCTGTCCCCTCCCCGCCTGTCCCCTGCCCCCTCCCCCACGATACTCTCCTCCTTCCTGCATGTTTTTCTCTCCTCCCATTCTACCTGTCCCCTCTCCCCACCTTCCCTCCTGCCCCCCACTTTACCTCCTTCCAAGGCTGCCCTGTGACAGCCCCTCACACGCTCTCCTGTCTCCCAGGCAGGGCCAGCTCCCCCGGTGTGTGACCCGGGGGCCCTCAGGGCCCTATTCTTGGCGGGATCTCCGCGGTACCTTCTCGAACCCAGCCTGGCTTTTCATGTGTACCAGGCCCCCCAAGTACCCCTGTCTGCCCCTAGGTCACCACAGACCTGCACCACCAGTGCACGGACAAACACACGGGCACCTCGGCCTCGGCCCCGCTGGCTGCGGGCATGATCGCCCTGGCTCTGGAGGCCAAGTAGGTGACGGAGGGGCGCCCGCTTCCCGCGCTCTCCCCTCACACGGCCCCAGCTCACCTGCCCTCGCCTGCCCCCAGCCCGTTCTTGACCTGGAGGGACATGCAGCACCTGGTGGTCCGGGCGTCCAGGCCAGCACAGCTCCAGGCTGAGGACTGGAGGACCAACGGCGTAGGGCGCCAAGGTGAGGCAGGGCTGGCTGGAGGGGACTGGGGCGCCGTGCCCGTGGAGAGTGTGTGACCGCCCCTCCGCGCAGTGAGCCACCACTATGGCTACGGGTTGCTGGACGCCAGGCTGCTGGTGGACCTGGCTCGGACGTGGCTGCCTACGCAGCCCCAGCAGAAATGCGCCATCCGGGTCGTACACACCCCCACGTGAGCGCCCTCCTCAGCCGCCCCCGCCCCTGGGCTCGCCCCTCACCTCCCCGCACCTGTCATTGCCCTGGGAGGGGGCTGGTCCCGAGGCCTCTGCTTCCCCATCTATCAGAGGAGAGGGTGGGCCCCTCGAACTGAGCCCAGACCCCGCCTGCTGGCTGCCCATCCCCCCAGCAGGCCCGCAGGAGGGGCCCTCACCCCCCACGCCGCCCCTAGCCCTATCCTGCCGCTGATGCGAGTGAGGAAGAATGTGTCGGCCTGCGCGGGCCGTGCCAACTACATCCGCTCACTGGAGCACGTGCAGGTGCAGCTGTCGCTGTCCTATAGCCGCCGGGGGGACCTGGAGATCTCACTCACCAGCCCCATGGGGACCCGCTCCACGCTCGTGGCCATCAGGTACGGGGGCGGAGGACCGGGCTGGTGGCGAGTGTTCACCGCGGGGTCAGGCCGGGTCTGGGGGGGGCTCTGTGCTGGCTGGACGCCCGGCTCACCACGCCGCCCACTGTGGGAGCCCCCCCAGCCACCAGCCACCAGCACGTGGCCTCCACCCCACACCCTGCCGTCTGTCCCAGACCCTTGGATGTCAGCGGCCAAGGCTACAACAACTGGATCTTCATGTCCACCCACTTCTGGGATGAGGACCCGCAGGGCTTGTGGACTCTGGGCCTGGAAAACAAGGGCTACTATTTCAACACGGGTGAGAGCTACAGGCAGGCTGGGGCCTCGGGCTCTGGGGCCTCCCGGGCACCCCGCTGCTGAGGGGCTCCTGGCAGTCTCCCTGGGAGACTGGGCGGGTGCGTCTGGCGCCGAGTGCGCCCAGTCAGTGGTGCTCAGCCTGGGCGCCATGGGGGTCGGGGACTCCAGCTTGGGGTCGGGGGGCTGGGGAGAGGGGCCCAAAAGGGCAGGTCCAGGTGGCCAACAGCCTCTCCCCCTCCTCCCCGTGCCCACCGCAACCCCTGCCCAGGGACGCTGTACCGCTACACGCTGCTGCTCTACGGGACGGCCGAGGACATGACCGCGCGGCCCTCCGGCCCCCAGGTGACCAGCAGCGCGTGTGTGCAGCGGGACACGGAGGGGCTGTGCCAGGGTGAGTGCCTGGCGGGGCCCGGCCTGCCTGCTGGGAGGCGGCAGCAGTGGGCAGTGTGCGTGTGCAGCCTGGGAAGGGATGGCAGCTGGGCGACGGGCCTCGGCCTCATGCCCCCGTGTATGTGTCCCCCGTACAGAATGCCACAGCCCCTCCTACATCCTGGGCCACCTCTGCCTGGCCTACTGCCCTCCAAGGTACTTCAGCCACACCCAGCAGGCAGTGACCCCGGGGCCTGGGCGCTCGGCGACACCCACCCTGCGCATCTGCTCCAGCTGCCACGCCTCCTGCTACACCTGCCGCGGGGGGTCCCCGCTCAACTGCACCACCTGCCCCCCTTCGTACACGCTGGACGAGCTTCGGGGCTCCTGCTCAGGACCTGTCCCTCCCAACAGCACCCCCCAGCCCACTGCAGTGGCCCAGCCCAGCTGCCACCATGGCCAAGCCCAGGCTGCGGTGATGGCCTTGTTGGCCATGGCCTTGGGGTGCCCCTTCCTCTGCAGCATCCTGTCGGGAGGCTGCCTGCCGCCATGGGGGGGCCCCCTCCGTGCCGGGCCTCCCCACCATTGCCACCCCAGGGCCGGCCTCTGGCGGGAACCTAGAGCCATCTGACTAGGGCAGACACAGGCCTGGGCAGGCACCGCTGTCCTGCTCCTTTGCTTCGGACTGGAACCCGGGCTGGGGATGTGAGAGTCTACCCCGAGAAGGCCCTGGGTGACCACAGGGCTCGGGCCAGGGGCGGCCTGTACAGAATCCTGGACCCGAAATGGGCAGGTCCAGGTGAAAGAGAGAGAGAGAAAAGTCTAGTTACACAGTTGGGGGTGGGGGGGGTGGGGCCGAGGTCGGGCTGTGACCACCCTTCCTTCCCAGCCCCAGCAGTGGGTGGGAGGGCGAGGGGATCCAATGATCGGAGTCTCGGGCACCACATCCGACGTCAGAGTTTGCAAATAAAGGTTGATTAGGAGGTACCCAGTCTGCCGTCTCCTTTGGGGCTGGGGCAGGCCCCCGTCCCCTTGGCAGGGTCCGGGTTTCCTCCGAGCCCGCGCGGGAACTGTCCTCTCCCAGACGTCAGGCCCCGGAGGACTCAGCGGTCCGCAGAGGCAAGGGGGTGAGGCCCGCTCGCGGATGGCCAGCTGTGGCAGACTCCACGGGCGGCCTGCCGGGCAGCCTGCTCTTTAACGCCGAGAACTCACCGAAGCGGGCTCTTCAGGGACCATCCCGCTGCTCTCCTGCCCCGCACAGAGGGCCTGGATAGAGATTATCCTCCTTTTCTGCTCCCGAGGGTTGTGGGGAGGCTGGGGAGTTAGTGGCTGGAGGTACGCTGCTCTCGCTCACCTCAAGCTGGATTTCCCCCGCTCCCTGTCCGTGCAGGAGCCTGGTCTGGACGTGTCCCACGCGTGGACTCCCACGGTGTGGCGCCTCCTGGGTCCGCTTCCCTCCCTGAGCGTCGTGGACTCGGGGTCCGTCCCTGGGGCGGCGCATGGCGCCTGGTTCGTGTTCTTGGCCGAGTGGACGGAGGTATTGGGCCGACCCGTCCATCCGTGGAGGCATGTCGGGGCTGTGTCGTGACGCCCACCACTCTTGAGCGTGGGTCCGGGAGTGCTGGGCCTCGTCCTCAGAGCCCTGGTGGCGTCACCTGCACAGCAGCCCTAAGCTTAGCACCTGCTTCACCAAACGTAAGAGCAAGAGAGGGAGTTTTACCCCCGAGCACACGGTAAGTGCCCAAAATATGCCCGCCTGGGGCGGCCGCCCTGGGAATGAAGCAGTTCTGTAAGCCACGGCAGTTGCCACATGACCCAGCAATTCTGCTTCCAGCCTGCGCCCCACCAGCCCCACCAGCTTTACACGGCTCTTCTCAGCAGCGGGATTCAGGTGGGAAAAACCCGAGTGCTCGTTAGTTTGTGGGTGCCCCAACAGGACATGGTCCACGCTCACGCGGAAACACGACTCAGCCACGAGTGTCGGGTGAGGCCCCCCACGTGCGGCGCCGGGGATGGACAGGAGCCCACAACGTGCAGGGAGGGGACTAGACACAGAAGGGCACGCGGGGTGTGAGTCCACGTGTGTGACACGCCCAGACCAGGCTCCTCTGTGGACAGGAAGGGGGCTCGCGGGGGCCGGCGGGAGGCAGGGAATGACCACTGATGAGGACATTGCTTCTTTTTGGGGTGATGGAATGTTCTGGAACTAGACTGTGGTGATGGTTGTACATCTCTCTCAAAACCACGGCCGTACAGTTTAAACGGTGGGTGGGCTGTATGGTACCAGATGACCACGTCCAACAGAGCTGTTGGAAGGCACAGACCCCCCTCTGATCTGAGCTAGTCTTCCCACCCTAGCTGTCAGGGCAGGAGCCCAGGCGGGAAGTTTTAGGGACCAGAGGAGCGACCAGGATGGGATCTAGCAGGCGAGGCGACGCCAACCTGCGTCCAGCGTCCCTGGCCACCTCCCGGTAACCCGCACAGCCGGGGCAGTAACTGGTTCCCACAACAGCCCATGTGGGTTGTGCGCCCTGTCCCCTTTCGGCAGAAAACCGGGACCGGTGTTTTGTGACGCCGCGAGGGGGGCCGGGACAGGACCCCACGCCCACCCGATGCTCTTCCAGGAAACCGCGAGCCGGGGAGGCTGAGGTCGCATACTCCTCGGTCCGATAGAACAGGACGAAGGCCCTCTCTGCGCTCTCCCTTTAAGAGGGGGCGTGGCGAGAGGCGGGCCGGAGCCGGAGGAGGCAGGAAGTGGCCGCGCGAGCCCGGCGGCGGGGCCGCGCTGCGACCGGAAGCGGAAGTGTCTTTTCAGCGGCTCGGGCGGCTTGGTAGGTGCGCCGGGGTGAGGCGGCAGCGGCGCTCGAAAGTTTCGCAGGGAAACTGAGGCAGCGAGGGAGCCGGGAACTGAAACCCCTGGCCCCATGTTGTCGGTCGTCGGGAGGGCCAGAGGCGAAGCGAGTCCGGCGGGGCGGGGCGGGGCGGGGCGGGGCGGGTTCCCCGGGAACGGGGCTCCGGCGGATGTGTAGGAGTTCGTTGGGCGGGAGGAAGGGCCCGGGGAAGGGCGGAGAGGCGGACGGACGTCCCCGTCATCGCCCTCTTCTCTCGCCTCCAGGGATGGGTTCCAAGGCCAAGAAGCGAGTGGTGCTGCCCACGCGCCCGGCGCCCCCCACGGTGGAGCAGATCCTGGAGGACGTGCAGGGTGCGCCCTCCGACGACCCGGTTTTCACCGCGCTGGCCCCGGAAGGTACGGGGACGGAAGGGACGCCCCCGAGACCCCGGCGCAGGGGCAAGGGCGGCGCGGCCCAGCTGCAGCCGGAGCCGCAGCTCCACCGCCGCACCACCCACCCCACCGGCCAGATCGCGCTCGGGCGCGCCCGGCGGCTCGGGGGACGGAGCCGGCTCTGGATCCCGCGCAGCGCGTGGACGTTCAAAGGAAAAGAGGAGATTTTCCTTTTTCACCTGCGGAGGCGAGAATGCGTGGTGACAAGGGACATGGCAGGACGTTGGGGTCTCGGGGCCACGAGGGCGGGTGGGCACAGAGCCGGCGGCTGCCGCGGAGCCGTGCGGGAGGGCCATGGGGCGGCCAGCTGGGCAGCCCCGATGTCTCCACCGGCTTCACGCCTCCCGGCTCCGGCCGGCCCTGGCACGGGGCGGCCCTGGCTCTGACCGGGGTGAGCTTTGTGTTCTGCCCCGTGGCTTCCTGCATTCTTTCGTGAAACTGTCCCGGAGCCCGTCCGGGAGGCGCGGGGCCAGGCCAGCCGCGGGCCGGGGTGCACTCGCCTTCCTCTGGGGGAGACTGTCCCCGCTGTCCCCACGGGTCCGGAAAACACGGACGCGGAGAAGTGCCTGGGGAGCTGAAACAGGACAAGCGCGTGATAGGAAGCACGGGCTGCTTGGCTCCGCGCGGTGCTGCTTCGTGTGCACGAGCCACCCACGGCCGGGGCTGGCTCTGGGTCGGACCCTCCACGAGTTCTGTCTTGGGCGTGGGGGGGCAGTCCCGGGCTGTGCGAGGGCCCTCCAAGGGGCAGCTTGCTTGCAGCCGCGTGTGTCCTGTGGCCTCCCTAGTCCCGACACAGGTGGTGAAGTGGCTTGGTCAAACCCAGTGTCTGCGCCTGTCCCCAGACCCGGGAGCCAGGCCGCCAGAGAGCATCTGGGCGTGTCTCTGGCGACCTGCCGCCCTCGCCGTGTGCCCGCCGGGCCTGTGCTCTTCTGGGAAGCAGGGGGGCGGGAAATGCGCCACCTCCCGGACTGTGGGGTTTCACAAGGTTGCTGGCCGGGGAGGAGGTTTGGGGGGCGCGACCTGGCGTCTGACTTCCAGACCGGGTTGGGAGCCCGCCTGCTCTGTGGTTCCCCCGTGGGGTCGCTTTGCGGGAGTGGAGGCCGATACCCGGGCCGGGCCTCCGCGCACACGCCAGGCTTGTTCTGTGGTCGGTTCCCTCCAGTGGCTTTGCTGAGGGGATGAGCTGTGCCCTCTTGCTGACCCGTGCGCATGTCCCGTCCCCAGACGCTGCAGGCCTCCCCGGGAGGGCGGAGGACTCGGAGGCCCGGCAGGAGCAGCTCTACCAGCAGAGCCAGGCCTACGTGGCCATGAATCAGCGGCTGCAGCAGGCGGGCGACGGGCTGAAGCTCGCATGCGAGCAGCTGCGGCGAGCGGGGGAGGAGCTGGAACGCGAGGTCGGCCAGGTGAAGCAGGTGGCAATGCCCGGCGCCGCAGCTGCCTCCTTGGGCTGAGTGGTCCACCCCTTTGCCCGAGCACCTGCACCCTGGGCAGGGCGCCTCCCGGCTCCCCGTGACTCCTGACCTGGCACAGCTTAGACCCCCGGCCCCTGTGGTCTGGGTGTGTCCCGGTGACCTAGAGAGCCCCGGGCAGACTGAGCTGGTGGGACCCACTGGTGGGACCCACTCTGCTGCCTCTGCCATCTCCACCTCCACCGGAACCACAGGGCCCCCCGGATTCTGCAAGAGGCCGGGGTTAGGGTTCTGTTCCGTCCAGCACAGTGGCTGCGGCTGTGCGCGGAGCCCTTGCCCGGCAGGGCCCAGATGTGAGATGGAGCCTCTGGCAGGTGCCGGCCCTGAGGATCCTGAGCTAAGGTGTGGGCGCTCCCGCGGGGCAGGGTCCCGGTCGGGGTGCGGGACCGGCCTGGGAGCTGCGGGACTGCATCACACGGGGCTTCTGGTCTGGGCCCCATGAGGACAAGCTGGCCCGTCTCCCATGCAAGCCCCTGATGGCTGCTTCCGTCCTGGTAAGCTTTGCCTGTGGGTGTGGGGGCCATGGAGCAGAAGCAGATCTTGAAAAGGGCTTTTCACCCCAAAAGACAGACTTTCGGGAGACCAGAGCAGCAGTGGCTATACGAGGCATCACAGAAGCCATCCACTTGTGGGTGTTCCCCCCGCCCCAGAGCCCCCCGGGTGCAGTCCGCTCGGCCTGGCCCCCTGCGCAGGTCCTTCGGGAGCAGCCACTCTCCTGGGATCTACGGGAGCTCAGGAGCAGCACAGCGGGGCCTGACACCATGACCCTGAGTGTCCCAGAGGGGTTTCTCTTTCCCTGAAGAAGGGGAGCCTGCTTAAGCCCAAGAGTCCCCCAAAACTGGAAACCAGAGCGTACGCCTGGGGGCACAGGTATACAGAGAACCCAGGCGTGGCTCCAGCGTTGGCCGTGGACGTCGTGACCTCCCAGCCCAGGGACCTTCGCCCTTCAGCACCCTTCCGCAGCTGCTAACAGCCCACCTGCCTGGCCCTGGTCTCCAGCCGCTGCCTGACTCCAGGGTCCTGTCTGCTGTGCGGAGCCCCCACTGGGGTCAGGCCGGGACGTGTGCGCTGACCTCCCTGTGCTGCCGTCCTGGGGGCCCGGGTCACACTCCAGCTCTGCCTCTAGGGACCTGTCCAGGGAGGACTTCTGAAAGCTTGTGGTCATGTGCTGGCTCCTGGCGGAGGCCCGTTCGGCAGTCCATACACCGACCCCGGGTGGAGGCCCCTCCCACCCCCCATCCGCTTGCCCTCGGGAAGGGAGCCAGAGGCCATGGGTGCGGTTCAACAGCTTCGTTTTATTAAAGGTGCGGGTGAGCTGCCTGGTTCCACGGCGTCCTCCCACCAGACGATGGCTGTGTGGTGTGGTTAGTGGGTTCGTGGGGGCAGATAGGGCTGTATTTACACGAGTCCCGTACGCTGCGCAGACCGGGCAGAGACACCAGGGGCAGACCCAGACAGCCAGGCTTGGGCTGGAGTGCGTGGCCGCCAGCAGCTGATGAGAGGGGCTGCAGGGGTGAGGTAATGCGGCGCCAGCGGGTGTCCCCGAATTCAGCACCCAGCTGGCAGTGGTGTCCATCTGGCCCTGGGGCCTAAAGTCACAGGCTGGGGGTCCCCGGTATTCCCCTCGGGCTCGCCCCAGGAGTGCTGAAGAGGCACACGGGTCCTTCACGGTCCCCCGGGCCGGTGGCTGGGTTGGTCCTTTGGGTCCTGAGACCTTAGGCCTTCCGCTCCCGACTCAGGTTGATTGTCGGTGACTGCCACGTGCTGCCACCTCCAGGAAGCATGTATCAGGGTGCCCGCTACTTGCCCAGGCTGGATGCTGAGGTGTGGCCGTGTCCCTGTGCAGGGGTGGGGTGGGCGGGGGGAAGGCAAAGTGGCTGCCAGGCATGGGCGGGCGCAGGCTCCCCAGGTGCCGGCCGAGAGGCAGGCAGAGGGTGGCAGTGAGGGAGGGTCCCGAAGCACGGGTCTCCCCCCGGCATGGTGGGCTCTGCGCTCGCCCGAGAGGTAGCTCTGGGAGTTCCCCCCACGGCCCACGTGGGGAAACAGGCACAGAGCGGCGGAAGCACTGCCCTGGGTCTCACAGTGCAGAGGCGCTCAAAGCTGCGGGCCTTGTGGCCGGACGAGCTGGTGGTGGGTCCACTGCCGCGGCTTCCCAGTAGGCCGTCGCGGGGAGCACCGGTCTTACGGAGATGCGAGCGTGACGTCTGGCAGTCCCCGGGGCCAGAAGGGAACTTGGAAGACCCTCAGTCGCAGCCCTTCAGGGTACAGTGGGGACAGGGACTGGCAGTTTCTGAAACAAGTCCCAGACACAGCAGTGTGTCCCTGGGGCGGGCTCTGGCTGTTTGCCGCTGGCTCAGCCGCCACCGCCATCTCCCCCGCTTGCCGCCCTGGCTCCTGTCGCACAGGACGGGGTGCTTGGCGGGACGGTGGGTGGGGGGTGTGTGTGTGTGATGCAGCATGGCAGCAGCGGGACATCTGTGGGGTCTGGAATCAGCACGGCTCACAAGGGTTCCCTTCGCGGACGGTGACCCACGGGAAACTTCTGGATGATGGGCAGGGACCGTGGTGCCCGCGGGCGGGGGCTCGCCGGTGAGCTCCCCCTTCAGAGGAGGGACTGACGCTCGCAGAGGGTCATGGCATCTGCTCCGGTGGGCAGTGGCGCCCTGGCGAGGCGGCTGTCCCAGCAGATCTGCGAGCCGGGAGCAGCTTCTCTCCGGAGCCTCCGTGTGCAGGAAAGAGGTCGCTGGCTCTTTGGGCAAGGAGGTGCCCTTGGAGCGGACACCAAGCCCAGGTGCACACGGCCCCTGGGCAGGCCAGCAGGGGAGGGGGAAGAAGTGAGGCCTCCAGGCTCGCTGTCCGTCGGTCTGTCTGCCTCCAGGGCAGCGACATTCCAGCACCCGGCGGCCGGTGTCCTCCAGTGGCCAAGCCCGGCTCCTGCCGCTGCTGTCCGGAGAAGACGCTGCACCTGGCGCGGAGCCCGAGGACCCCAGGGCTTCGTGTGTCGTTAAGGAGAATGGACTTGAAAAGCGGGGCTGCCGCAGGGACGTCCCTCCACACGCTTCCTCCCACGGTGTGCTCGCAGACCCAGGCAGCGTCCCAGCTCCCCCACACCCTCCCGACGGTCGCCTGGGTCTCCTTCCCGCTGCTCCGTGCCCACCTCTAGGGGCCCCCCTTCCCCCAACCAGGGTTCTGTCGAAGCCAGAGGCAGCTCCCGCCTCTGCTGTCCGCGCACCGGCCTCTCCCTATCTCAGGCTGCTCCACTCACCACCCCTGGGGCCCTCCTGACTCCCTCGCGGCAAGGTCTAGGACAGGGCAGGGACTTGGAGTTGGGCTCAGCCACTCCCCGCCCCCACACTCCCCAGCTGGGGCTGAGAAGGCAAACTAACCCGCAGAGCCATCATTAACCAATTACCGGGCCTCCCCAAATTACAGGCTGCGTCCCAGTGCAGGCTGGGACAGATGCCGAGGCCCCCAGCTGCAGGCGCTTGCTTGATGGGGCCACACTCACCAGCCCTGCCCCCCAACCCCGGGCGGACTCTGTCACCTCCCTGCGGCTCCTGACACGGGACGTCGGGACGGTCTTGCTGAGGCTGGGCCCAGCGGGGGGGGGGGGGTGCTGAAGCGGGGCTGCTGAGGGCAGCCCAGGCTGGGAGGGCGTCCCCGTGTGGAGGCCGGCCTGGGGCCAGACCGCCTCGCCGCGCTCGCTCCAGGCTGGGGCGAGAGAGGACGCCGGCAGCCCGTTCCCTCCAGAGCCCCCGCAGCACGAAGCAAGCGTCTGTGCGTGAGATGTGCGGCCGGTTCAGGCTGCAGTGGGGCTCCAAGGGCAGAGGCTCTGATGGGTAGATGGACCTTAGGACCACCCTCCAGGCAGCCAGACCAGCCCTTGGCCAGGAGAGGATGCTCTAGAAGGCCGGCACTGGCCACTATTCCAGGAGGCTGGTAGGGGCAGCGGCGGGGGCTTTCTCTGTGGCCAAGTCAGTGGCGGCTGCCGCCATGGGGCTGGGCACATAGTTGAAGGGGGGGACACGGGCCGAGCGGCTGGGGGAGCCGTGCCGGCTGGTGGGAAAGCCCCCTGCAGCCACCCCCAGGCCCTCGTGGACAAAGGGAGCAGAGGCGGGCGCTTTGGTGGGGCCAGGCCCGTCCACATCGCTGCCGGTGAGTGTGCTGGGGCCACAGACTGCGGCCTGGGGGGGCCCTCTGCTTTCCAGACTCGGAGACGTGCTGGAGTTGGTCTTGGTGGCGGCAAAGTCCTCCGTCTGCACCACGGCGTCGCTGGTCTTGCGCTGTGGGGGGCCGCTGGGGCCCTCCTCGGACGGGGCGCCCATCAGTGGCAGGGCAGTGGCAGGCAGCGTGCTCCGCAGGATGTGTGGGACGTCCTCGTCCCGGATGCGACGCCACGTGGTGCCCGGGGCCGCCACCCTCGGCAGTGGCCGGGCCTCTCCATCGCTGCTGCGGCGGGCAGCGTCCGTGCCGGGCCCGGGGGCGGCCCCGTCGGGCCTGCGGGCCACGCTGATGTGCGGCAGGGAGGCGTACCGCTTGACCGCCTCGGGAGGGGCGGTGGGGGTGCGCACAGGCAGGCGGGACGGGCTCTCGGAGCTGGGGCGCCGGGCAGGCCGCGCGCTGGGACTGGGCCTGGCTGCCGGGGCTCGCTGGGGCGCGGGAACCGGCCTGGGGGCCGCCCGCAGCTCGTCGCAGCGCGAGGAGCAGAGGAAGACGGCGGGCAGCGCGGGTCGACTGCGGCGGGGCGAGCCGCCCTGGGACGCGGGGGGCGCAGCCTCTGGGGTGGACAGTTCCGAACGGCGGCGGCGCAGCAGGCCCGGGGACTCCTTGATAAAGGTCAGCTGCCGCCGGACACCTGAGCGGTCGCACGACTCGCTGCCACTGGAGCGGGCAGAGGCCACGCGAACGAGGCCCAGGCGGCCCCCTCTGGCGCCAGGGCTTCCCTCCGCTGCCGCCCGACCCCGGGGACCCGGCTCCGGGGCTGCCCTGGCCAGGGCTGGCGGCCCCCGCCTGGCTGGCCTCTGCATGAAGGGGATCCGCACAGGTGACTTCTGCGTCTTGTGCTGCTTAGACAGCAGGGCCCGCGTGGGTGTTTGGGGCACCAGAGCTGCCCCGGGGCCGGGGAGGGGCCCTGCTGCCTGGGTGCCTGGGGGCAGCCTCCTGGTAGGGGCCTGGGAGGCCGGAGAGGCGGGGGACGACCCCGAGGAGGGGGCCTTGGCCAGGCGGGCGGGCGGTGTGGCACTCCTCTGGGGAGGGCTCAGCGCGGCCAGCTCCGAGCTCTTGCCAGGCCGGTGCAGGCTTCGAGACCGCTGCTGCCCAGGGCTGGGGGTCTTGGCGGGGGCTCCTGGCTGCGCAGGACCCGGGGGTCCCATCTTCCTCGGTGCCACATGGGTGCCAGGGTGGCCTTTGGGTTGGGCCCGGGGGGCCGGGCTGGGCACATAGATCACAGTCCTTCCCCGGAGCACGGCCGGCACCCTGCACGTGGTCTTCGCAGCCCCTCGCAGCTTCTCGGGGCCACTGGTGCTATGCTGGGCCACGGCCGAGTCCCGTTTCTCCGGCCTCGCAGTGCTGCCCACCGGGCCCCCCGCCTGCGGCCGCCGTCCCTTCCTGTGCAGCGTGGGTTGCAGGGTGGAGCTCCCCGACAGCCCCGACCCGGACAGGATCGAGTCAGACCCAGACGAGGCCTCGTGGGTGGCCGCCGCCGCCGCCTGGTGCAGCCACGTGACGATGGAGTTGGCGCCCTCCTGGATCGCGCGCCACTCGACGCTGTCAAGGTCTGAGGCATGGTCAGAGCTGGCCGCCTCGTCCCCGCGCTCCCGGGGCCCCTCTGCAGGCTGCTTGTCTGGCTGGGCGGCTTGGGGCTTGCGGCGCCGAGAGCCCGACGCTTGGAACCGGCGCCTGGGCACCGCAGAGTTGGCACCGCGCCGGAGCAGCCCTGTCTGCACCCGCGGGCTCGGGAGGCCATGACGACCCCCTGCAGCGCCCGGCCCCTTGTGGGCAGCCGGCTCGAGAGCCTGGGGCCGGCCTGCTGGGTGCTCGGCGGGGTCAGGCTCACTCAGGGAGCTGGCGGAGGAGCTCAGGGAGTAGCAGGGCGGCGTCTCATCGGCGATGAGGCTGGGCTGGGCACGGGCAGCTTGCGTGGCCTTGGGCGTAGCCTTGGGCGCAGCCTGCACCTCCTTCCTGCCAGCCGGGCGCTCTCTCTTTACTGCCCGGGGGATGGCAGACGCCCGCCGCGGGGGCACCACCGCCTCGGAGGGCTCCTCGTCCGAGTCGTTGTCGTAGAAGCAGTACACAGCTTCCTCGGTGGGCGTCGTGAGGCACAGGGACCGCGGCGCCCCGTCCCCGCGGCCCGGGCTGGGGCGGAAGACATCCTGGTCCTTGCCGGCGCTCGAGGGCTGGCGGAGGGGAAGCTCCAGCCCCTCCCTGCTCCTGCCCACGCCCCGGGCCTGCTCCGGGCTCCGGCCCGCACCCCACGCCCTGGGCCCGTGCCCCGGGGCCTGCCTGGCCTGGGCCTCACGACCCGCAGGCTTCCGCCGGTCGGAGCGCCCGCTGGGCGGGTCCCTGGGAGGTCCCTGCAGTGTGTCGTCACTGAGCGAGGTGGTGCTGGAGAAGGTGACGGGCGTGCCGCCGGCGGAGTCGGCGCAGGAGGTGTCCCCCCGGGCGGGGGCCGGCACCAGCATGTACACGGGCACGGGCAGCGCGCGGCGACCGGGCACCAGCGCCGAGGCCACCTTGCGGAGCCGGGCGGGGACCGCCGCCCCCAGGCACTCGCGCAGCAGCTCCAGCTCCTGGTCAGTGGCTGCCGGGCCCTCGAGACAGCCACCCGCCTCGTCCCGCCGGCGGTGCCCTGCGAAGTGCAGGCCGGGGCCGCCACCGCCGCCGCCGCGCTCGGGGCAGGCCGGGGGCAGCAGCCGCAGCTCCACGTCCTGCTGCACGTAGTGTTCGTGCAGGGCCAGCGCGCTGAGGCTGGAGGCGCAGGAGAAGTTCTCGTCCGGCTTCTCCACGGTGAAGCGCACGCTGCCCGCGTCCAGCTCGGACGGAAGCCGGCGGCGCTCGTGGCGGTCGGCGATGTCCAGGAAGCGCTTCACGTAGCTCTCCCACTGCAGGCTGAACTGGGTGCTCTCCCGCTCGCCGGGGGGCGCGGGGGCCAGCGGGGGCGTCTTGCTGCGGCTGGGAGGCATGGTCTGCCCGGGGCTGTCGGGCAGCTCGCTGGGGCTGACCGTGCCGCTGCCCAGGCCGCTGCACGGGTCACTGGGCACGGAGCTGGCGATGGACCGGCTCTCGAAGCTGCTCAGGGAGCTCACCGAACTGCAGCGGCTGAGCACCAGGGGCGTCTCCTGCACGCAATTCTCCGAGGAGCTGGACGGGGTGGTGTCCTCCACTCCCAGGCCCCGGCCCCGCTGCGGAGCCGGGATGGCCACGGGCAGGGAGGCAGCCCCGGGGCCGAGCCAGGCCCCGTCCAGGTCAGCCTTGCTGGGTGCGGCCTCCTCCAGGCCTTCCAGGGATGAGTCACTGTCCAGGTCCCCGGCCTCACTGGGGCCTGGGCGGCCAGCCGAGGACAGCGAGGACAGGGAGCTGCAGCGTGACAGGCACAGTGGCACGGTCTCTGCCACCAGCTTCTCCGGCACCTTGCTCAGGCCGTCCATGGGCAGCCAGGCCTGCTTCCGGGCTCCGGGGGCCAGGGACCCCATGCCCGTCCTGGGGTTGCCCTCGAAGAGTGGTACGTGCTGGTAGGTGGGCGACAGCTTGATGGTGCGTACACAGGCATCGGCGGCAGAGCCGTCCCGGGATGCCGGCTCCTGGCTGCCTGGCAGGTGGAGGTCAAGCCGGCTGGGCCGCACCTGGCTGCTCGGGGACCCCTCGCGGTGCTCGGCCAGCACGGCCAGTGGGCAGGACCGTGTGTGCTCGCGGGGACAGCGCCCATCACCGGTGCTGCCGCTGTTGAGACTGTCGTTGGAGAGGCTGGCGTGGGCAGCCTTGAGCCGCAGCAGTGGGTGGGCACGACTGCCAGCCTCTGGCCGCCTGCCCTCCGGCCGACGGCAGGGAGAGCAGGACTGGGCCCGGCCTTCACGCGGCGCTTCCTGCCCAGGGTCCCCAGAGCTGAGGCTGAAGCTGTCGTCCGACGAGGTGTGCAGGGCGGAGATGTCCTCCACCAGCCTGTCGATGCGTGCCACTGCCAGCGCCAGCTTGGCCTTGGCCCTGGCCGCCACAGCCACCTCCCCGCTGGCCTCCTTCTCTGCCTCTGGGCCACTGCGGCGGGCTGGCGGGGCCCGCGCCAGCGCCTGCCCCTGCAGGAAGGGGCTTCCCAGGAAGAGCGACAGCACCGCGGGGCTGGCAGGCTCCGCAGTGGCAGCTGCAGCGGCCAGGGAGGGCGCCTCATCGTCGTCGAAGCAGCCCGAGTCCGAGGCGTAGTCCCGGGCCAGCCCGTCCAGGTGCCGCAGGGGCGGCAGGGGCTTCTTGGAGGCTGCGTCGGCCTCCGCCTCCGGCAGGCCCTGCTTCTCCAGGTGGTCGAGCGCCTGCGCCAGGTGCCGCGTGTCCAGCTCGGCCTCCAGCGCCCGCTGCTTCCGCACGTACAGGCTGGGAGCGCATGCGCCGGGGGAGACGGCCGTGGCCGTGGTCTGGTACTTGGCGGGGCGGTGGGCCAGCAGGTTGCGCAGGGCGGCGGCGCTGCCCATGGCGATCATCTTGTGCTTGGAGTGCACCAGGTTGCGCAGCATGCCCACGGCCCCCAGGTCCCACAGGAGCTCTTGGTCACGCGGGCTGCGGGCGGACAGGTTCCAGAGCGTGCCGCAGGCGTTGCTCACGATGGTCAGGCTGTGCGACGTCAGGTGCTGGAGCAGCGTCTGCAGGCAGTTGTGGTCCCGCAGCACCTGCCTGCGGGCGGGGCGGGGGCGGGGCGGGGGCAGCGTCAAGCCCGCGTGGCCCCGCCCCCGGCTGCACCCCACCCATCGCTGGGCTCCACCCACGGCTTGCCCCGCCCCTCCCCCCGTGCTGGGACTAACCCCCCCCTCGCCCCGCCCCTTCCCCCCAGACCCCGTCCTTCGCCCCACTGCGCCCCACTCCGCCCTGCCCGGATGGGACGGCACTTTTGGAGCCAGCCTTAGCAAAGTAAGAGTAAGGTAACTGAATTTCAGAAAACGTACTAAATGTTGACTAAAATGTATATATTAGGGGCGCCTGGGGGGCTCAGTGGGTTAAAGCCTCTGCCTTCGGCTCAGGTCATGGTCTCAGGGTCCTGGGATCGAGCCCCGCATCGGGCTCTCCGCTCAGCGGGGAGCCTGCTTCCCCCCCAACCCTCTGCCTGCCTCTCTGCCTGTTAGTGATCTGTCAAATGAGTAAATAAAATCTTAAAAAAAAAAAAATCTTTAGCACAAGTATAGCCTATGCCATATTTGGGATATACTTACACTAAACATAAATATTACACATTTTTCTACGTCAAAAATATTAGTGATTATTGTCTAAAAAATAATACTTTATTTTGATAAGGGATGAATATTTCTTAATAGTATTTATAAAATTTTCAGTAAAGAACAAGTATTTGGTAATGTTTAGAAAGTAATATATATAGTAATATATATTACTTTATAAAGTAATATATTACTTTATAATATAATATATTATAATAATTATAATAATTATTATATAATTATAATTATTATAATATGATATAATATAATATAAAGTAATATATAAATTACTTTATAAAGTAATGTATTTTTTATTTAAATAAATTAGTTTAAAATTTAGTATAAGTATATTCCACACATGATTTGAGATATACTTACACTAAAAAATGTGGTCCCTAGGGACCCGTTGGGACCGTCCATTCTCAGCACAGAACAAGGCTGGTCCTCGGTTCCCAGCCAAGTGGGCTCTGCCATCCCCAAGCCAAACTGCGTGGGGCGACCCCCTTCTCCCAGTGGAGGGCCCCGTGCCCTCCACCCCCGGTGGCCATGGGCTGGGAGGGGCCGACCTGTAGTCCTCCCGTGTGGCGATGAGGCTGGACACGTTGCGCAGGATGCCACCGCCACTCTCGATGATGGCCAGGGAGTTGCTCTGGCACTTGTGGGTCAGTGTGCTCACCAGGAAGCCCAGGGCACCGTCCACCTGGCAGATGGCCGCCTTGTTCTCCGTGCTGTGTGCCGACAGGTTCCACAGGGCACTGAGCACACTCTTCAGGGTGGACTCCTGGACACAGATCGGGTAAGGAGGGGGTCGGTGTGGGGGCGGGGAGGGAGCAGGGACCAGGCCAGCCCCGCCCACTCGGCTGTTCCTGTCAAGGTGTGGACAGAAGGCCGGGAGGAAAGGCACCCAGGTCCGTTTCCCCGTACAAGCAACAGTGAAAGGATCTGGAGATACAGGGTTGGAAGCCCCAGGTGTGGACCAGCTGCCTTCCAGTGCACTATTTGGCTTGATTTCCCCGCGAGATGGGGAACTCAGCCCCTCTCCCAGGTCTCCCTGCGCTGTGGCTGGCACTGAACAGCCCTGGCCGGTCCCTCTTCCTGAGGCCTGGGGTGAGGTCTCCCTGTCCCCAGCCCCCCACTCCAGCTGGTGCCCACCTTGGAGGCTCGAAGAACACACTGCATCAGGGCAGTCATGCTGCCGACCTCCCTCAGCACCTTCTTGCTGTTGATGTCAGCCCGCCAGGACAGGTTGCGCAGGATGCTGGACACCACCTGGGCCGGGGCAGAGAAGGGACAATGTGGGCCTAAGGTGGACCTAAGGCCACCCGAGCCTGCACCCCTGTGCCAGGCGGAGCTGAGCAGAGACTGGAGGGGATGCCCAATACCCAGGGGAGAGGGAGCCTGGCCAGCAGAAAGGCCTCAGGCAGTGGGACACCCCGCAGGGCGCGCCTGGGGCCACACTGCCCAGGTACCTGGTGGAGCTCCTCACTCCCAGAAGCCAGCTGGGCCACGATGGCCTCCATGCAGCCCCGGCGGGCACACAGCGTGGCCTGTTGGTGTGAAGAGGGAAATCACGCCATGCCGGGCCGGGCAGGGGGCAGGAAGTCGACCCTCCTCCACCTTCAGGTTCCCTCCTCTGCTCACTGAGCACCTACTGTGTGCTAGAGCTTGAGCCCAGCCCCCGTCCTCACTGCTGCGTGCTGCAGGGGAGGGACGGCACTTAGCCAGTTGATCCAATGAGGAAACTGAGACCCAGGCCAGCACGGACACCCCGCCCCCTAGTGCAGAGGCCCCATTCTCGGCAGAGCTGGCCCCAGAGCAGCCAGCAGCATGGTGGCCTGGCTGATCACATGCAGACATCAGCCTTCTCGGCCCCACCAGCCCTCTCTGGGCCTCAGTCTACCCGCCTGCGAACTGGGGACAACTGTCTCCATCTCTGAGGGCTGTTTCGAAGCTGTGGTGAGGTTGAGGGCTCCGATCTGGAGAGCGCTGACCCTGCCCAGCCTCCGGCTGCCCCACGCACCTTGTTGGCGACGTCCCCAAAGGTGAGGTTGGTGAGGGTCATGCCGGCGTAGCGGCGAAGGGCAAGGTTGAGCGGGTCCCGCGTCATCTTGTGCATCTCGTAGTCCACCTGCAGCAAGTCTGCCACGGCCTGCAGCCCACCTGCAGGGGCGGGAACAGGGCGTGGTGCGCCTGCGGGGGCCCGCCCGTGGCCGGACACCCCCACCCACCACCTGCCTCCTTCCCGGCCTCAGATGCCCTCTGCTCCCTCCCACCCCACACCTGCCCCACTCAGGTCCCCCTCCCCAGCCCCCAGGGCTACTCCCCAGCCTCTGGGTCTTTGCAGGCTGTTCCCTTCACCTGCTGTGCTCTTCCCTGCTGTTTGCCCAGGTTACCGGCTCTGCTCCCAGCTCCAGTCACTTTCTCAGGGAAGCCCCCCATCATCCCCCACGAGAATTCTCTCCAGACCACGAGCCACGGAGGGCAGGCTATGGATGGCCCGTGCTCAGGAGGTACTATGGGGAAAACGAATCAGGGCACATGGTCCGTATGGAGCAGGGGAAAGCAGCAGCAGCGTGAGCATGAGAAGCCCCGTCTCCGTCTCCCTGTGGCAGAGACGACGGGGCAGATGCCAGTGTCCCTGGGGCAGGAAGCGAACGGCGCGCATCTAAAAACCTCCAGCGAGGGGCGTCTGGGTGGCTCAGTGGGTTGAGCCTCTGCCTTCGGCTCAGGTCATGATCCCAGGGTCCTGGGATCGAGTCCCGCATCGGGCTCTCTGCCCAGCGGGGGGCCTGCTGCCCCTCTCTCTGCCTGCCTCTCTGCCTGCTTGGATCTCTGTCAAATAAATAAAATCTTAAAAAAAAAAAAAAGCGCAGTGCTGGCCGTGTAGTAAGTGGTAAGTCGCTGTTATAAAACCTCCAACGCAAGCCTGTGGCGTGTTCACAGCGGCCGAGAGGGGGACACAACCCAAATGTCCACCAGCGGACGTGGACGGACGGGTGGACACGGTGTGTCTGTCCACAACGCAGCCTTCCTCAGCTCCAGAACGGTGGGACGCTCTGACACCTGCTACCTCATGGGCAGACCCCGAAAACGTTCTGCTCGAGGGTATTTATATCAAAGAAGCTGGACCCAGAAGGGCCCGCAGGACCCCACCCCCAGGAGGGTCCCGTCCACACAGAGAGGAGAGGGTGGGGGCCGGGGGTGGGGCCGGGGTGGGGAGTCCGCGCTTCACGGGGACAGGGTCTCTGTGTGGGGGATGGGACGTTCTGGAGACGGAGGGCGGGGGTGTGAGTGCTTCCCGCCGCGGAGCCGCGCGGAGCCGGTTACAGCAGCGGATCTTACGTGAATTCTACCACAAGTTGATTTTTTAAGTAGGCTCCAGGCCCGACGAGGGACGGGAACTCACAACACTCCAACAACGGTCCCGCCTCTACCGACTGAGCTGGCCAGGCACCTCTAACAACTTCAGTATGTGATTGTAAGTGATTTCGGGGGAGGCTTCCAAGGCCCTTCATCCTCCCGAATGTGGAAACCCACAGGAAGGACGCGGACAAGAACAGGCAGCAAGTGCTGTGACCTCAGCTGCCCGGCCAGGGGCTCCTGGCAGACGCCGGCGGCATCTGAGTGTTTTGCCCTTAGGACCCCTGTATCCTCTGAACGTTTGTGAGGTTTGTGACCCCAAAGAGATTCTGTGCCTGTGGGCAACAGCGGTGCATACACTCCTGCTGAAAATGAGAATGAGCCTCTGAGCCCTTGGAACGTGCAGCCCAGCGGTCCTCAGAGGGAAACGCCGGCAGAAGACAGGGTGGGAGAGGAAATCATATCTTTGTGTCCTTATCAAAACAACTGTGACCTTGGGCACCTCGTAGGAGGGCGTCAGGAACCCCCAGGGGTCCTGGGCCACACTCAGAACCAGTTCCGTAGGACAGTCCACATGTTCCTAGTCCAAGTGCTCAAGGTCAGAGGGGATGCGGTGCCAACAGAAATTCTCTGTTCTGGCCTCGTGCCGGTGGGTGGGAAGCACGGCCGGGGCCCTCTGGCCTCCTGTGTTTAGACTACGTTCTGGGGCACACGCGTGCGGTGTCTTGTGCACGGGGCGGACTGGACCACCTCCTCTGCCCCCTACCACAGGGGACTGCAGAGGGAGGATAAGACACCTGCCTGCGGCCGACGCCTACCTGCTGGGCACACAAGGCTTTCAGATTTGGGGTTTTCTCTGGGTTGCCTGCTTCCTTGTTTTCCTGTGTCTTCCTTTATAAATCCAGCATATCGGGGGGAGCCCTCCCCCAGGGCTGGGCATGTGCCTTCCACGCAGCCAACCCGCACGGGGTCTACCGTTTGCGCGTTTTGACCCCCTGCTAGGTGAGAAGCAGCATCTCCGGACAGTGAAATTGAGCATACACGGGTGTGATGTTTGAGCTTTGCTATTTGTTTTTCCCGGGTTTCGAGGACTTGTATATGGAAAGAGACATAACACCTATAATGCTCACAAACCTAGGATTTCACAAGGTCGACCCCCACCGCCACCCGCCAGGCTTCCTGAGCAGAGACGCTTCCCTGTTCTCTGAGCCCCAGTATCCTGGTGGCTACCAAGCCAGCCCTGGCCAGAATGAGGCCCAGCGGCCCCCCAGGGCCAGTCAGGAGACGGTGTGGAGTCCTGGAAGAAGCCAGGGGGCACTCACCCAGCTCGTTCATGGCACGGCGGTACTCCTCATCAAAGGACAGCTTCATCACGGCACAGGTGGCCTGGCAGATCTGAGGCTCAATGGGGACAGGGGCTGTGGGACAGGGGGCCGGGTCAGAGCCACCTGCTGCCAGTATGTCCCTGCCCTTCCCTGCCTTCTCCACCCCTCAGGCCTGCAGGGACCCCAGAGCTTTTCAAACCGCTGTTCGCGGGTGCATGGGGGGCCTCCCAGAGCAGGGCGGCCTTACCACGCCTGTCTAAAGTCAAGTCACGGGGCACCTGGGTGGCTCAGTGGGTTAAAGCCTCTGCCTTCAGCTCAGGTCATGATCCCGGAGTCCTGGGATCAAGCCCCGCATCGGGCTCTCTGCTCAGTGGGAAGCCTGCTTCCCTTCCTCTCTCTCTGCCTGCCTCTCTGCCTACTTGTGATCTCTGTCTGTCAAATAAATAAATAAAAATCTTAAAAAAAAAATCTGTTAAAATAAGTCAAGTCACAGGGTGCTGCCCACGCCCCTGCATCGCAAAGGCCGATGAGGTAGTGCCTGGTGCTAAGGACCTTTTGGCAGTGTTTTTGCCATACATTAAGTTTACAAAGACCTGCAAACAGGAGGGGTCCCAGACTGCACCCTGCTTGCAAAGGTTAAGGCTCTAGCCGGAGTCCGCGGGAGACCTGGACGGCTCTCCCGGCTTACCACCCCATTACACCGAAGCTCCTACGTGCTCACCGCCGCCATTGCCGCCTCCGTCGGCGCCGTCCCTGCCCTGAAGCCAGTCCCAGCAGGTCTCGCAGTAGGCCCGGATCTGCTCCAACACATGCAGGACGCGCATCTCCTTGCGCGCCAGGCCCTGGTCCGGTTGCGAGAAGACGATGTTGTGCAGCGCCGCGTTGGCGCGCATGCGTGCATCCTTGGCTCCCGGCGCCCCGGGGCTCCCGTTGCCCGCGTCGGCGCCGTGCAGGATCTGCAGCAGCAGCGGCAGACACCCCGAGCGGCGCATCGCCACGCAGCTCTCCGGCGAGCTGGACATCGCCAGCAGGGTGCGGGCTGTGTCCTCCTGGTCCCGTGTCGCCAGCATGGACAGCAACCAGAAGACCACCTCCACCTGGAAGGGCAGAGGATGAAGTCAAGGTGGGGAACGCTGCCCAGCTCACCGGGCCCCAGCCAGGGCTAGCCGCGGCCCTCCAGTGCGCCGCCCAAACACAGTGAGAGTCCTGGGACCCCAGCCCGGGAGAATCGCTGGCTCACCCTGACACCCCCTGCTCTGCATCCTCCTGGGGGCCAGCGCACACACGTGGGGAGGGGAGGGGAGGCGTCGGCCAGCACCGAGTACCCCCAGTTCTGGAGGCCCAAAAGTCCACCCTGTGGTCCCTCACTGGGTACTCCTGTGGGTGACCTTCTACGTCTGAGACTAGGTTGAACCCGCCCCAGGACAGCTATCCCCCACCCACCTTCCCAACCCCAGAGCACATGCTGGCCTTGCCAGCCTCACCGCAACCCCCCATCCAGGTGGCCCTTCCACACCTGAGGACACTTTATGGAGACAGAGGAGAGAGAATCCCCCACGTCTGACAGCGACGCGGGACCCACCTACCATGTACCTCAACCAGCAGGCCGCCCTCACCCGTCGCAGCTCAGGCCAGCCGCCGGGCCCCCCACGAACCTGGATACCCCTCACCTTGCTGTTGCCCGGCTGAGGGACACCGTCGTCAGGGTGCGTGGGGACCTCAGTCTCCGGGTCCTCCTCTACCGGCACTGACTTCACCGCCAGCAGGGCCTGTGCGGAGAACACCGGGCCTGGGGGTTCGGTTGGGGAGCACCCCACAAAGTACCCTGCGGATGCCGGCTACAGCCCCATGACGATGTGGGTGGGGGCTGCGGGCCCGTTCCTGCGCCCCGGGCAGGGCCCTGGCTCCACCCCTCCCGGTACCTGGGCCTCGGTCTGCGGCACGCGGTCCTGGGCGGACAGCAGCTCCTGATCGATCTGCTCCAGGCGCGAAGCGCGGATCTGAGCGCAGAGAAAGGCGCTGGCCAGGGCTGACCCCGCCCCGGCGCTGGCCCCGCCCCGGCGCTGGCCCCGCCCCCTCCCGGCTAGGACCCCACCCGCGGCCCGAGCCGCGCTTCGACGCCCCACTCCGCCCCCTCCCTGGCCTGGCGCCTGGCCCGGATCCCACCTGCTCCTCTACCTGGCCCCACGCGCCCTGAGCCCCGCCCCGTTGCCGGCTCTGCGCACAGCCCGGCCCCACCCACGGCCCGACCCCAACCCGAACGGACTCCACCCACTCCCTGATCGGGTCGGGTCCACGCACCCGGGCCCGGGGCCTGCCACGCTCGGTTCCGCCCACCGCCCGCCCCCTGCCCCCGCTATTCTCGGACCCCGCCCCCCCGGGCCCGGCTCGGCCCTCAGCCCCCTCCGGCCCCACCCACAAAGGGCTACGGCCCCGCCCCCGAGCCAGGCCCCGCCCCCGCGGCCCGCGCCGGCCCGGCGGTCCGCGCCCGCCCCGCCTCACCTGCGCGCGCTGCACCATCTCGTCCGACGTGCCGAAGCGCTCCTCCATCAGCGAGCGGATGTGCTGGGCCTCGAACTCCAGCTGCTGCCGGATCAGGTCCATCTGCATCGAGAACTGCTGGGAGGGGCGGGCGGCCGCGGTGAGGGCGCGCCCCGGCCCGAGCCCCGCGCCCGCCCCCGCGCGCCCCGCGCCGCGGCCGCTCACCGTCTCCACGTGCGGGAGCTCGTCCAGGCGCTTGGACAGGCCCTGCAGCTGCGAGTAGTACCAGAGCTTCTCCTTCTCCTCCTTCTCGATCTCGTTCAACAGGAAGCACCTGAGGGGGCAGTCGGTGGGCGCGGGCTGCGGACGGGGGTGCCGCTGAGGCCGCGGCGCGGGCCCGGCTCCCTGGAAGCCTCGCTTCCCGGCAGGGCACCAGCCTCGGTGCTCGCGGGGCTGGGTGGGACCGAGCGTTCACGCAAAGGAGAGAGGTGACTCCTTGGTAAGGTCTGGTCCCGGAGACATGCTCCGAGGGGGCTGCTGTGCCCCTGACGCTTCTCCCGCACCAGCTAGTCTCCCTGTAGCCTGCGAAGACCACGTCAGGCTGGGGATGATCCAGGCCCAACAGCCTCCCTCGGAACAACGCTGTGGGCACGCCCTTCTGTTCCCATTGTACAGAGCTCAATGTTTAGGCTCTTTTCTTTTCTTTAAATAAAAACTTATTGCCTGCGGTGCCTGGGGGCTCAGTGGGTTAAAGCCTCTGCCTTCGGCTCGGGTCATGATCTCGGGTTCCTGGGGTCAGCAGGGACCCCGCTTCCTCCTCTCTCTCTGCCTCTCTGCCTGCTTGTGATCTCTGTCTGTCAAATAAATAAATAAATAAATAATCTTAAAAAGGGGCACCTGGGTGGCTCAGTGGGTTAAGCCTCTGCCTTTGGCTCGGGTCATGATCTCAGGGTCCTGGGATGGAGCCCCACATGGGGCGCTCTGCTCAGCGGGGAGACTGCTTCCCACCCCCCCACCCCCGACCTGCCTCTCTGGCTACTTGTGATCTCTGCCAAATAAATAAATAAAATCTTCTAAAAAATAATAAAGTAAAATAAAGTTAGTAAGCATTTTTTAAAGATTTTTTAAAAGATTTTACTTATTTATTTGACAGAGATCACAAGTAGGCAGAGAGGTGGGGGGGGGGAAGCAGGCTCCCCGCTGAGCAGAGAGCTGGATGCAGGACTCGATCCCAAGACCCTGAGACCATGATCTGAGCTGAGCACAAAGGTTTTAACCTGCTGAGCCCCCCAAGCGCCTCAAAAACTTATTGACTTCAAATAATTTGGCCTATGTTCCATATAATTACAGAGCAGAAGTCTGAGGCTGGGAGGAGTTAGGAGACTAGCTTGAGGTCCCAGAGCAGGGCATGGACATGACTCCAAGCCACTCCTGAACTGCCCCGTCGGACCCCACACAACCCAGCTGAGCCGAGCTGGGCGCCCCGGACGCTGCTTTCCTCTGCTGGCCATGGGCCCGGGTTTCCTGGGTCACAGCCCCTCTCTCCACAAAGGCTGCCTTGAGCCCTTCTGGCTCCAGGCCTGACCCTGGCAATGGACACAGCCCTGTCCTTGGGGAGGCCTGCATGCTGGGGACCCCTGAGGACATCTCCCAGGAGCCCTCCTCTCTGTCCTCCAGAGGTCCTCGGGACGGAGAAAGGGGGAAGACCAGCCACAGCTAGCAGGTCCACTCAGGAGGTGGGTGGGGCACTTGCCGGTGGGCCAATCAGGGGTCAGGGATAGTTGGGGCGGAGCTGGCTGGGGGTGGGGCTTCCCACCAAGTGCTGTCTCTCACCGTTCCCGGTCCAGCTCCTCCAGCAGCCGGACAGTAGCCCTGCTCAGCTCCCCAAAACTGTCCTTAGAGGGTCCAGAGCCGTGGACGGGACTTTCTTCGGGGGTCCGCGCCGCGGGCTCGGGACTTAGGGCTGGGGGTTGGAACTTGAGGTTGTACAGGCTGGTGATGTCCATCTGCAGGGCTGTATGGACACGGAAGAGAGGGAGAAGTCAGTGCTCCTTCCTGCCCCTCCTCCTCCTCCTCCCAGCTCCCTCTGGAGGAAGGCTGGAGATTGCCCCCGTGTGCAGAGGGCCCCCCCCCTCACCTTTCAGCTGCTCCAGCACGTCCGTCTGCCCCAAGGACACCAGCACTCCGGCCTCCTGCTCCAGCTTGCCCTGTAAGTGCTTCAGGACCTCCTGCGGCGGGGGCGGGAGAGAGCACCAGCAGCATAAGCCGGATGTGTGGGCTCCCCTGAGCCACCCCCACCACAAGATGCCCCAGCCTGGCCTGCCAGACTCTTGGTCCAGCACCCTGGTGTTTGTGCCTCCAACCTCAGCCCAGCCCCACCCGCACCTTCATGCCGGACGTCTCCGTCTCTAGCTTGGACAGGTGGCTGGAATTGTCTCGCAGCTCCTGCCTCAGATGACTGTTCTCGGCCTTCAAGGCCTCCACCTGCCGCACCAGCTGCTCGTAGGGTGCCACGGAGCTCGCCATCTTCAGCTCCTGGAGCGCCTGGGGCCACAGGTCAGACAAGGTTCACCCAAGGTCTATGGACGGGTGGCCCCTGACAGAAGTCCTAGCCTTCCCATCCATTCCGGGGGGTGAGTCCCCACAGGACTGCCTGGTGTGGACCGCTGCAGGGCTGGCCCCAAGGCCATGCAGCATGGCCAGCAGAGCGACAGACAGCGACATATGTGCGCAGAGCCATGGGATGGACGTCGAGACACACAACCCAAATGAGCAGCTGACCAGCAGACACCAGCGCCTGGCCGGCCTCACTGCTGGGTTCCCAGACACACCTGCTGATGGCCACGGGCCTCCCCCACAGAAAGCAGCCACCCAGAGGTGAGGGGAAGAGACCACCGGCTGGCCCGGCCGAGGGTCGAGAACAAGGCTGTGCCCGCCAAGAAAAAGCAGCGCGAAGAGCGACAGCCAGACCGATGTGGTGACCCCCTCAACTGGACAGACCCAAGCCCGTCGCAGTCACCCTGGGGGTCTAAAACCTGGATGCCCCGCCGCCCAGCCCCCTTCACCAACAGCTGGAGCCCCAGCAGCTGCCTGCCCAGCCTGACTCCCCTCTGGTCAGCCCCCCGGCGGCCCCGGCGGCCCCATGCCCCGTCTCCTGGGCTCTGCCACTGCCGTCCACTTCTTTGTGTGTGGCGGCCCTTTCTCACTGTGGCCCAGCCTCCTTCCTCTGTCCAGCTGGCTGGCGGCCCCTCCTCTCTTGGCCAGGCCCTCCCTGGAGCTTCCCACCTCCTCCCCACCCCTCCCCTTCCCTCTTTGTTCCCTTCCCATCAGCACTCGCCCCCTCCCTCCGCCTTTGTCTGAGGCGAACCAATGGCAGCCAGGCCTCTTCCCCACCTCCTTCCTGGGAGCCCCCTCCCCAGACCAGCCCGCCTTCCCCTTGCCCACAGGGAGGCGCTTACCCCCCCCCCCCCCCCCCCCCGCCACCTGCATTCATTCGCTCAATGGCCCTTGTCCCTCTGCTCCTACCCACAGAACCCTCCCCACCCCACCCACCCCGGGGGGTCACCAAGGGCATGCTGGGCCTGTTGTAAAGGTGCAGAGATGAGGTCAGGCCATCGGAACCCACCGGGAAGACCTACTGTGTGCCTGACCGTGTCTTCCGAGTTCCCCGTCACAGTCCTGAGCCTCAGGGACCACCAACAGGCTGTGCTCAGAGGAAGAAAGTGAGGCCAGGGGGACAGACAAGGCATGACTGGAACCCGGTCCTGGAAGGACTCAGGAGTCCAGGTGGTGCGCTCTGGCCTCAGTTTGCCCATCTGAGCCATGGGAACGCAGTATGCTTGGCCCATCCTGCAGGCTGATGAGAGGGTCAGGCATGCCAGTGGTCATGGAGCAAACCAGAGATCACAGGGCAGCCGGGGGCCAGGCAGGGAAGGCCAGCCGCCTGGGGACCACAGCCTTCGCCTCCCACCCCAATAGTGGTCCCAACCGAGGCTCCGTCGGGGTTCGCAGAGCTGGGACCTAGGCCTGGGGGTGCGGCAAATTCCCCGGGCTGGAGTTGTGTCCTGGCGGAGGCTCCCAGGCCCTGCCCCACCAGAAGGAAGCACTGAGCCAGGCGCGACACCGCCTGCACATCCCTCCACTCCCTTGACCAACCTAGGCCCCCTCCCTGAGCCCCACCCAGGGTATTCTCCCAGCTCCCGTTTCCCTCAGGGGTGTCTGCGTGGATGTTCCAGGCCGAGCCTGGGATACCTTCGCTCCCCCGGCATCCTCATCAGCCTGAGCTTGGCAGCAGGGCCCCCACCAGACCCCCCTTTTCCAGCCTGAGTCCCCAACTCCACACTCTCACCAGCCCCTCAAGCTTTGCCCAGTTGGACCCTCTCTCGCCCAACTCCCCACAGCCCTGCCACCAGGGCAGCCTCGCTGGCCTCCCACAGTCCACTCCTCACGCACAGCCAGAAGGAAGCCCTGAGAGTCCCTGGTTGGACTCCTTCCCTTGCTCCAGTACTTCCCATGGCTCCCCAGTGCCCTTGAGATAAGACCTGACTCCTCCACATCCCCTGGTGTGGCACAGCCTTGCTCTTCCACCAGGCCTCTGCGTGTGCAGTTTTCCACCTGGAGTACCTTGCCCGAACCCTGCCATCCCTCAAGGTGCAACTTCCTCCAGGAAGCCCTCCTGCCTGCCGCTCGGCTCCAGGTTGGGCCAGGGGACTCCCAGGAACCTCCCTGGGAGATCTCCACTGCAGAAGGGAAAGCACCAGGAGCAGGGGCTGGTCTGGTTGAGCAGGGAGGGTGGCACAGATGCGGCCCAAAGAGGCCCTTCTCTTCCCTTCAGTCCATGCCCCACTTCACAGAAAGGGAAACTGATGTCCAGAGAGGTGGGGCACTATGCCCAAGCACACAGAGGCCTGCCTGCAGACTGTGGGAGGTCCGAGCGGTGAACCCCGTGAGTGGGTGTGTGCGTGGGGATAGCAGCAGCGGCGCGGGCGCCCACCTTGCTGCGGCTCAGTTTCCCTTCTGGCTCCACCCTGGAGAAGGAAGGCTCCGGAGAGTGTGCCCAGAGCTGAAGCAGAGACAAGGGGACAGAGACCCCCAGCAGAGGCGGAGACGCGCCCCCTGCCCTCCACCCAGGGAAGCGCGCTGCTTACTTTATCTCACTCGGGCTGGGCTGGCGGGGGCGCCGCGGGGCGTGGGTTCCGGGTCTCCGGGGTCTTGGCGGCGCAGGCAGAGGGTTCCGGGGCGGACAAAGCCCGGTCCCGGCCTGCCCAGGCGGCGCCGCCGCTCCTGGGGCTGGGCGAGACCACCGCGAGCGGGGGAGGATGCGGGATGCGGGATGCAGCCGCCGCGGCCAATCGCGGCGCGGGAAGAAGGCCTGGTGCCATGGCAACAGCCAATGGCGGCCCCAGGGCGGGGACCAGCGGCGGCAGCGGGACGTCGCGCCTCCGGGCGGGTTCAGGGACTGCGTGTGCAAAGGGGGGTGAACCCCCTCCAAGGGAAGGGGGCGCCCCGTGGTCTAGGGCTCCGTGTCCCCCACACGTTCCGGATAAAGCGGCCTTAAGAACCTCCTGCGGCTGGATCCGGAGAATTGGGAAGTGAAACACCCAGTCCTGGATGTTACATCAGAATTTGGGGGGGTGGGCAGGAGCCAGGTCAGCCCCTCCCCACGGACCCAGCCAGGCCTTGTGCAGATGGGTGAGAGCAGGGCAGGGCCAAGGACCCAGGCTGGACCCCCCAGCCCCTGCCAGCAGGGAGGGCCGTGGCTGGCAGGAGGGACTGAGCATGGGGGATGGGCGGGCTGAGAAGCACCTGCGACCCTGGCATTTCTGTCTCCCTGGCAGAACTCCTCCGCCGGCATCGGCCGTGACTCCTGTCCTCCCGCATGTCGCTCGGTCTCTTGCAATCTCTGTCTCCCTGTGTCTCTGTCTCTCCTCATACTTCTATTTCATCCTCACAGAAGGGGAGGCCGAAGAGGGAGGGGCCTGGGGCCCCCCGCTTTCTCAGTTCCTCCCTGGGTCCCCAGAACTACTTCAGGGTTTAAAACCCAGAGCCAGGATCTCGCAGCTGTGGCCAGTCCTTCCTGCCTCAGACACACACATGCACGAGGACAAAGGGGGCTCTGGGCCAGGAGACAGGGTTTAGGGGGCCTGCCTCTGTCTTTCCTGGCTGGGACGCCAGGGCAAATCGTTTGCCCCGAGAACCTGATTCCCCCTGGGTAAAATGGGGGAGGCAGCTGCAGCCTCAGTTAGGTCTGGTGCAGGGAACGATGGGACAACAGGGAGCCAAGGGCAAGGGGGCCACACTGTTTTCTGTTGGGTTTGCTGCAGGAGGCCTCCCGTGCCCGTCCTGGGCTGGCAACACCGGGGGCCCTGAGCGGACCCTCGAGAGCCAGACACAGCAGTCCCCAGCCCGTGGGGCTTGAGGACAGGGTGCAGTGGGCAACGGGGCTCTTTCTGGAAGCTGGGAAGTCTGCCCAGAGAAGGGGACACAGTGCTTGGCCTCTTCAGGATGAAGAGGTGGCCATGGAAGCAAGGAGGGGAACAGCGTTCCGGGCTAAAGGAACAGCATGTGCAGTTTCTGGAGCTGGGATCAGTGCCCTCTTGGGGGATGCGGGTTTGGGCCTGGGTCAGGTCCTTATGATGGGTTTGGAGCAGGGGCAGTCCCCTGGAAGGGTCATGGGCTGAACTGGCCACAGAGCAGGACAGAGGGAGTGGGGAAAGGACAGGGCTCAGGGCCACAGCATTAGCTCTACCTTGATTCCCCGCCATGACCTTGGGCCTCTCTCTCTCTGACCTCGGGTTTCTTGTTTTGTTGACTAGGAGGTGGGTTGGAGAACCCTTGCCCGCATAGAACTAGGTCTCACCTCCCCCACCCAGTCTCAGAGGTCACTGGCCCCCAGGCCCCTCTCAGCCAAAAATCTTAGAGTGGCCTAAAGGCCAGCCATGTCCTCATACATATGAGGACGCTGAGGCTTAAGCCAGGGAGTGCCCTGCTGGAGTTCACTCATGAACCTCGGCAGCCCTGGGTCCTGGAGGGCTGAGGGCACCTGGGACTGAGGTCCCCCCAGGTGCTCTTGTCCCCAAGCCTCTGGAACATTGTATCTCTGAAGCCCCTGCTCCTCCTCCTCCTCGAGAATCCCTGACCCTGTAAATTCTTGAGCCACAGACTCTGGCATCATGGAGATTCGAGAACCATAGAACCTTGGGAAATACAGCACCCCAGGACCCCAGTCCCAGCCTTGGGGGAATGAAAGAGACCTCCCCCCAATGTACAGCACCCAGGCCTAGTGTGGAGACCCTTCCCAGGGACCCTCCTGGGACCCTCTGTGCTCCCCACTGCTGCCGGGGAACCACGGGGCTCGCTCAGCCCCACCCTCACCCAGAGACCGCTCTCGCCCCTCCACCGCCTTCCCAGCATCCGGCCCCCATACAACACGGTCACTCAGTGTCTGAGTCTTCTGATCCTGACCTCAGCGCCAATTCCCACCTGATGCCCCGCCCTCTTTCACTGATCCTCCGCGGTGCCAGGGGCGGGGGGGTGGGTAGGAACCGGGGTACCCCCCCCCGCCACTCAGCTGGGGTAGGGCTGAAGGAAGCAGGAAGGCACCAGGTCTGTCATGCGACCAGTTGGGAGCCCAGCCGGGTGATGGAGCAGGGCCCTGACGGGTGAGGAAGGACGGGCACTGGAGATGGGGGAGTGGTGAGGCCGCGCCCCTGAAACCCGATCGGGGCGGGTCGCCTGACAGGGCTCTGGGGCTCAGTTTCCCCCGGCGGGGAGGAGGCGAGCGAGCGTCCCGTCAGCACCACGGACAGCTCCCACGTCAGCCTCCGGGCCGGGTCCGCTCCCGACCCCTCTGCCCGACGCTATGGCCCCCGCCCTGCTGAGGCCGTGACCTTGGGCTCCCCGCTGCGCCCCCAGCCTCAGTTTAATCTTCAGTTGGGGATGTTAGAGCCGCAGGGTTCCGGACGATTAGAGGCCCGCAAAGCGCTTGGGCCTCGGTGGGATACATTTTAGGAACCTCAGCCTCAGCGAAAGGCGGAGTAGGCCCTCAGCCGGGAGCCCAGAGGGGAAACCGAGGCTGGAAAAGGTGCAGGGCGTGGCCCGGCCTCTACCCTCCTGTATGGGAAGGACCCTCGGCAGGGCGGTCCCCCGTCGCGGTCCCGCTGCCCCAGGTGCTCTCTGTGCCCGCGCAGTGGGGAGGGGTCCTGGGGGTCTCCCTCGGAGACCGGGAGCTGGGCACGGCGAGGCCGCGCTTGCGCAGACCCGGGGGGGGGGTTCGCTGCGACGCGGGGGGAGGGGCTCGCAGCCCGAGGCAGTTTCCCTGGCAACGGTCTCGCGGCGACGGCGCGAGACCCCAGACCCGTCAAGCGTCGTGCGCGTGGAGCGCCCCCACGCCCTACCTGGTCCCCGAAGAAGGCCGAGTGTAGCAGGCTCAGCAGCCCCCAGAGCCCCATGGAGCCGCGGCCGCCCCGGACCAGCCCGCGCCCCGCCCTCGGCCGCTCGGGTTGGGGCGAGGGGGAGGCACCGCTGAGACTCCCTGCGCCTGCGCGGAGGGACCGCGAGGAGTGCTCGCTCGCTTGGCGGGGTTGGGGGCGGGGACTCCGGGGGGGGGCGACCCACGAGCGGGTCTGCGGGACTTCGCAGGAGCCGGGGGAGGGAGCCTCGCGGGACTGAGGACTCGGAAGCAGAAGGTGGGAACCCGGAGAGGGGTGGGTCGGAGGAAGAGCGGGCTGGGAACCCGGAGCGCGAGGGGTGCGAAGGAGAGTGGCGCTTTCGGAAGGATGGAGGGCAGCGGGGCCGGCAGCAGCCGTGGCTGCCCGCTGGGACGGGGGCCCGCAGCAGCCGGGCTCGAGCTGTGCGCTCAGTCCATTCGGCACTCGGCAAACGTGCGCCGCGCGCATCCTGTTTGCGGGACTCCGAGCTGGGCGCTGCGTACGGACGGGGCCCACCCCACACGGACACAGACACCCGGTCACTTAGCCAACATCCACCAAACACCGGCTATGCACAGCCAACAGTCAAGACCCTGCTCGTGGGAGATGGGCACCCCGGGAGGAGGGGGAAGAACAGTAAGTCGGCTCGCCGTGAGCGCGGGAAACAGCCGGGAGGTGGGGGCGTGGGAGGCCGCGGGAAGGGCACCTAACAGACCCCACGAAGAGCATCTTGGGCACAAGGGGCAGCGAGCTCCAAGGAAGGAGGCAGACGGGGACGAAGTGTGTGTGGGTAGGTCTCGTGCAGGGTCCCGTGGACGTGGGAGGACGGGGGCCCTTCCCGCGTGGGGAGCCCTGGAGGGGTGCGGGCCGACTGTGTGCTCGCCGGCCCCCCCTGGCGGCAGCGGGGAGAACAGGGCGGAGGGTACCGTGCGGAGCTCCGAAGTGGGAGGTAGAGGGGAGTCAGGGAGGGGCTGTCTTTAGGAACTGTGCTGTCCTGGAAAAGCAAGGAACAAGCAGCAAGAAGAGAAGGGCGCTACGTGGGCCAACGCACGCCGGTGCCGTGAACCCGTGGCAGGGTACTCGCGTAGAGGGCACAGCCCCTGCAAAGGCTGGGAAGTGAAAACTAGCGGGGATGGCAGGGGATGCAGGCCGCGCTGTCCCGGAGCCCGCGGAAGGGAGTGGGGGGGGGGGGACACCTGCTTATTTAGGTTGATGAGCGGCTGAGGAACGGCGGAGAAGCGGCCAGCTCTAGAACAGGCTCTGACGCAGCTGGCCAACTGGACGGGGGAGACCAGGTGGAGCCGCGGGGTGGGAGCTGCCTCCGGAGGGGGTGGTGGAGATGGTGGGCAGGGAGTGAGCACTACGTCCGGACGTGGGGGTGCAGCCCGGTGGACCTGGACCAGAGGCTCAGATTCAGAAGGGCCCAGCGGCAGGAAGGGGGCTGCAGGCCAACAGAGGGGCCGGGGAGTGGGAAAACCCTGATGCCACAGGGTCCCGCTCCAGAGCCGGACTTAGTTAGGTACTTCCTGGCCTGGACTACCACATGCTGGCCAGGCCATCTCCGTAGATCACAATTCCTTTCCCTTGTAACACTAGCAAGCACTGTCCCCCGTCATACCTAACTAGCTGATAGAAAATCAAACTGCAGAAGGATTAACCATGTGACCACTGACCCCCTCACCCTAACCCACTCAGGCGGACTGTGGTGGCCATGCTGGAAGCTTCCAGTGAGGGTTAAAGGCCCTAAAGGGGGCACAGGTGACACCAACACTGCTGTCATGGGGAGGGTCCTCCTTATTTTTATAGAACACAGGAGACTGAGAAACAAGGTCCAGGGCTGTGAAAGCACAGGCAGCAGGCCCCGTAGTCTCAGGGCTGGCCTGCCCACCGCCTCGAGCTGAGCAGGCACACCCCAGGCTAGTGCTCACGGCCATTCCCACGCCTCACAAGCTGAGGCCTCAGGCATCAGTCTGCACACGCCTTTTGTCCTGCAACACGGACTGGACAGCGTAAGAACTACCCACTTGTGGGGCGCCTGGGTGGCTCAGTGGTTAAGCTGCTGCCTTTGGCTTGGGTCATGATCTCAAGGTCCTGGGATCGAGCCCCGCATCAGGCTCTTTCCTCAGCGGGGAGCCTGCTTCCTCCTCTCTCTCTGCCTGCTTGTGATCTCTGTCAAATAAATAAAATCTTTAAAAAAAAAAGAACTGCCCACTTGTACGTTTTCATGTTCAGAGTCCAGAATCCCTTTCCAGTGAAGGCGCACGTTCGCCCTGGGCAGCCAGTCTTATCCTGAGAACTCCGCTTCTACTGAAGTTCATTTAATTATGAAAATTCCAAAAAGGTGGGGCGCCTGGGTAGCTCAGCAGGTTGAGCCTCTGCCTTAAGCTCAGGTCATGATCTTGGGGTCCTGGGATAGAGCCCCACATGGGGCTCTCAGCTCAGCGGGGAGCCTGCTTCCCCCTCTGCCTGCCTCTCCCCAACAAAATCTTGAAAGAAAAAGAAAACCAAACCCCTAAGTTAAAAAAAAAAAAGAAAATTTCCAGTAAGGAAAAGTAAGGGAAGATGAAAACAGGGAAGCAGAAACACTTAGCTCTAGGAACAGGGTTGCCGGGGTGGGGGGGTGGGCAGAAGGGGTCACATATAATGGCGAGTCACGCAATTCTAGCGTGGAACAAGCATACCCACCGTGAGCCCTCATCTTCCTCTTGGCATGGCACGAGTCTGAGGCCACATAAAGGCTTCTGTGGTTCCCGGAGGTGGGAGTACAGACGGCGGGGACCTCTCCCCGCAGCCAGCAGGTCAGACCAAGTCTTTGCCGCCCCGTGCTCCAGGGCTCGTCCCAGCTCCCGCGGCCAGAATCCGCGGCACGGACTCCCAGTTTCCAGCCAGCCTCTCCGCAATCTCACCCTAACCAAGATCAAGGGACTGTCCCCAAGGCCCCCAGCTCCTCACCTTTGCCATTCGGAGGGGTCCCCCTGGGCACTCCAGGCCTCTCCTACCGGCTGGCCCAGCCCTCCCCGGTCTCCCTTCCCACCGGGTGTGGAACCAACCACTTCTGTCTGGCACCTCTGGGGGCTTTAGAAAGGGAAGTTGAGCCCAAGTGTCACAAGCTTGCCTGATCCCACTCGCAGCCCCATTTCTGCCCGGGCTGTCAAAGAGTGGGTCCCAGGGAAAGTGCTGGACGGGCAGGAGGCCCACGTCTAGGCTGTCGGGTCTCCGCACTGTGGTTCCTCTGCCTAACCGGAGGGCCCTGGGCCATCCTGCCCTACCCCGCCCCCCGGCGGCTTTCCCGCCTCCTACGAGCGCCGCGCACTTCAGCCCCGGCTTCCTCACAACCCAGCCGACCGCAACGGGAGCATTAACAGCACGAGCCAGTCATGCTGTCCTCCGGAGACGCGGCAGCCCCACGGGATGCAGTCTTACGGGGGCAGGAGGCTCCGCTTCATTCCGTGGCCTCCGCTCCTTTCCCCTCCTCGCTCTGGAGGCCGGCTCTGCGCCCAGCCAGCCTCCCCTCTGCAGACGGACCCCTTACCACGGCTGGACGCCCGGTAAGCACCCATCCCTGCTGTCCCCAAGGCCGCATCCTCGGGCCAAAGCCAGGATACCGCCTCGCCTCTCCCCATAGGGTCCCTATCCGTGAGTCACAGGACCCGCTGCCCAGTGACACCCAGTCTCCTGGGACACCCGCCTACGGGGTCTGCGTGTCTCTCCCGTCGTGAAGGAGACAAATTGGTGCAGGAACGTGCGAGGGAGCAGGGCTGAGACCCTTCATCAGATCCTACGGGGGTGCCGGGCGAGCGGAGCCACGGGGCGTCACGGGAGACCCAGGGGGCTGGAGAGACGCCGGGCGCAGGCGGGTGCAGCCGCAGGGACGGGAGAGGCCCGAGGTGTGCGGGAGGGTCCGCGGCCGGCGGAGACCCCGCCGGGCCCCGGGGTGGCTCAGGGCGCCCGCGCCCACGCCCACAGCAGGAAGCGGGTCCCGCACGCCAGGGGGGAAGGAAGGACGGACGCTGGACGGCAGAGGCGGCGGGTCCGCGGCTTTATTGTGCGGCGGCTACTTGAGAGGGATGAAGCGCGACGAGTGCGTGGCCCCGATGCCCGGCCGGCCGTGCTTCACCGGCTTGTAGGTGATGGAGAACTCGCCCAGGTAGTGGCCGATCATCTCGGGCTGCGGGGGGCGGGCGGGGCAGGGCGTCAGCGGCCAGGGACCGCGCCTGCCCGCCCGCCCGCCCTCGGCACCCCGCCCGCCCGCGGCCGCCCACCCGCACCCCGAACCCCGCCCGCCGGCCCGCACAAACCTTGATTTCCACCTGGTTGAAGGTCTTGCCGTTGTAGACGCCCACCATGCTGCCCACCATCTCGGGCAGGATGATCATGTCCCGCAGGTGCGTCTTCACCACCTCCGGCTTCTCCATCGGCGGCGCCTCCTTCTTGGCCTTGCGCAGCCGCTTGAGCAGCGAGTGCTGCTTCCTCCGCAGGCCGCGGTTCAGCCGGCGCCGCTGCCGCGCGCTGTACAGCTGCATCAGCTGCTCGCTGCGGGGCGGGGCGGGGCGGGCTGAGCGCGGGGGGACGCCCGGCCCCGCGCCCGCCCTCCCCGGCCCCCGGCCAGACCAGCCCCCCGCGCCCGCCCCGCGCCCGGCCCCCGGCCAGACCAGCCCCCCGCCTCGCGCCCGGCCCCGCGCCCGCCCCCCCCGGCCCCCGCCCAGACCAGCCCCCCGCGCCCGGCTCAGACCCCCGACCCCCGGCCCCCGGCCAGACCACCCCCCGCCCCGGGCCGCCCCTTACTAGGACATGTCCAGCAGCTGGTCCAGGTCCACGCCGCGGTAAGTGAACTTGCGGAACGTGCGCTTCTTCTTCTGCTCCACTTCCGCCTGCGCGGGCCGGGGCGCGGGTCAGAGCTGGGCCCGAGGGCCGGTCCCCCAGCCGCCGCGGGGCTCACCCGGCCCGGCCTTCCCGCGCCATCCCTGCACCCACCGGGCCCACCCCGCACCCCCATATCCGCCGGCCCCGGAGGCTGCCGCAGCCGAGCGGCCTAACTCCAGCCGGCCGCGGATGGCGTCAGATGGGCCGGGAACGGTCGCGCGGACCCAAAGCACTCACCATCTTGTCAGCTCTCCGGAAAGGACCGCCCCTTCGACGCCTGCGCGGTTATCACGAGGGCGCCCGCGCGCCCCGCCCCCGGCCGTCCGCGCGCAAGCACTTCCGCTTTCTGGTTGGAGGAGTGCGTCCTCTGCTGGCCGGAGGGTCGAACGCAGGCTGCGCAGGCTGAAGGGACCGCCGTGGTTCTTTGGGGCTCTCACCACGGGGGCCAGGGCTGGGCCGGCCGCCCCGTGTTTGGGACACGTGAGGCACATCGTTGCCCCTTTCCAAACCTCATATTCCTGCAACGCTATTGCAGCTTAGGTGTGGGGTTCAGCCCCAGCACCGCGCGGGAGCTAGCGCTCCAATGGGGCGGCGGTCAGTCGGGGGTGAGGAGGAAAGCCCAGGGAGGCTGGGGAATGGGATGCGGGCTCTGCGGGGTGCCCCAGACGGCGCCCTTGATGGGGACCAGCCAGCCTTCAGCCCAAGAAGTCACGTAACCACTGTGCCCGTCTAGGTTTCTGTGCAGGTCTAACAGGGCCAGCATGCAGGGGACAAGGGGGTAGAGCGATCACCCAGAGGACCTCAGACGCACTGTGCACCGCGGCCAGAAGGGGAAGGGCCCACACGGCTTGGTCCGTCCCCACTCGGGAACACGGTCCAGCCTCAGGAAGGGAGGGACCCTCATCCCTGCCACCAAGGAGAGGGACCCCAAGGACACGGGGCTCAGTGAGAGCAGCCAGACCCAGAAGGACACATCCCGCAGGGCCCTCCCAGGAGGGCCCCAGAGAAGTCCCGTCTGCACAGAGAGGGGAGGGTGGGGGCCGGGGCTGGGGTGGGGATGGGGACAGAGACTCCCTCTGTGTGAGGGGATGGAAGGTTCTGGAGTCGGAGGGTGGGGGTGTGAGTGTGCTTCATGCCGCTGAGCTGTGTGCTTAGAGACGGTTATGATGGCGAATCTTAATGTTTTGTCGGAATAAACAACAAAACAAGCAAAGATACGGTTGTCGCTAGAGCAGCCTCTAAGAAAATAACTCAAAAAATGTGAAAAAAAATCATTAAAAGAATCACAATGGTACACTAGGAAATACTCATTTAATCCAAAAACATGCACAGAAGCATACAGAACCAGGAAGCGGACACAGAGCGGACAGAAAACAGGTGGAAGGGCACTGGGAAGCCCGAGCGTAAGGCGCCGATTGTGCAACTGGGATGGGAGAGGAACCGGGCTGGGCGAGCCCCATCAGAAGGAGCCAGCGGAGACCCTGGGAGACAGGCCAGGTGCCTCAGCCCCGCCCAGCGGACCCCGAGGCCTGTTTCCCTGTGTGACCGGCAGCCACGGAGCCTGGGACCCTTCCTAGCCTCAGGCCACACTGCTGGGTAGGATCTGGCTGAGTCGGGTGGCTTTGTGGGGAGGCGGCTGGCTGGCCTGGCGGGAACAGGAAGCCTGGAAGGAAGCTGGGCCTCCTCAGCCATTTCCACAACCCTGTGGGTAGAGCCCCTTCAACTACCAAATGCACAGGTTTGGGGACCTGAGGGTGTGCCCTTTGGGACAGGAGGGGGCGTGCCACGCTCACCAGAGCAAGGTGTGTTCCCGGAGCTGGAAATCCCTGCATGGTTTGCATGACTCCCTTTTGCCAGGGAAACTTCCCTTTGCAGAGGATTCATTTCACAAAAGAAAAGAGCTAAGGGGGGCGCCTGGGGGGCTCAAGTCTTTCAGCATCTGCCTTCAGCTCAGGTCATGATCCCAGGACCCTGGGATCGAACCCCACGTTGGGCTCCCTACTAAGCAGGGAGCCTGCTTCTCCCTCTCCCTCTTCCCCTGCTTGTGTTCTGTTGCTTTTTCGGTCACGGTCTCTCTCTAGCAAATAAATAAAATTTAAAAAAAAAAAATTTTTTTTTTTTTTTTAAATTGACAGTGGTCTTTAGAATAATGATGACCTCTAAAGGCTGGGATCTGGGACGTGTCCCCTCCCGCGGCAGAGGGGACCTCGTCAGGGCCGCGAGCCGGGGGTGACCCTGGGTTTCCGGGGCGCCCGGCGTCCTCACCAGGTCCTCATGAGAGGGAGGCAGAGGGCGGGGGTCCGGGAGACGGGCAGACCCCGCGCTGCCGGCGGGGAGGATGGGGGGGGCTGCGGGCCGGGAAAAGGCAGGAGCCGGGTCTCCCTGGGGCCTGGGGGACCAGCCACGCCAGCACCGGCCTTTTAGAAATTCTAGCCCCAAACCATCGGAGAATCAGTAAGTGGTTTAAACCCTAAGCTGGTGGCGGGCTGTAGCAGTGGCCCTCAGGCCCCCACACACTGGAAGGGAAGCTTCACCCATTTTGCTCCTGGCTGATTCCCAGAGCAGCCTCCCCAAAACGCCAGGGTCCCTCCCACTCTCACAGAGGCCGGCCCGGAGCCAAAGTCCTGTGTGCAGGTGAACTCTGACTCCCCTCCCTGGTCGCTGGCAGTCACAGCCCCTTCTGTCTGGGGAGAAGGGCAGTCGGGAGATTGGACGGGAACAGAACATCCAGAACATGGCTGGGTTAGCGGGCACTGCTGGCCAGGCCCTTGTATAAGCAGGGGGTGGCCGCTGTGGGATGCTGGAGCTTGTCCCACCCACCTCCTGCGCCCAGCTGCAGGTTCTAGCTAGGATGGCCAGGCCGCCCGGGTGCCCCCAGGCGTCCACCTTCAGCTCTAGGGGCTCAGGCCCTTGTTCCTCCTGACGTCCCTCAACTGGGTGTCCCGACCCCCAAAGCCGTCCACGTCAAAGCCCGGTTTATGGAAAGGCGAGTGGCCTACTCAAGGCCACAATCCAGGTGTCACTTCCATGGGACAGGGGAGGCCTGGCCAGTCCCCACCCAGATCTGTCCGGGCACCCTTCTCCTGGCACCCAGCAAGCGGCCACCGAGCCCGGGAACCCAGGCCCCCTTCACACCGATCTGCAGCCCTAGGCCATCCTAAATCCACACTGGCCACGAGACCGAGACCCTGGGCGCCCGAGATCGGGCCCTGGGCTGCCCACTCGAGCGGGCCGCACACGCCCGTGACCACGGCCGAGGCCGAGGGCCCGCGCAGGTCCTCCTGGGGGACGCGCAGCTGAGAGCAGGGAGGGAACAAAAGGACACAACGTGGGTTTCTAATCCAAACGCACTTGTCTTTATTCAAACCAGGGTCCAACTGGTCAGTGGGGACGCCCTGACACCACGTGCGCACGAGAGCGGCTGACGAGGCCTCCCTGTCCCTGGTGCAGGGGCGGGCGCGGGGCGGGCGCCTGCAGAGGCTGGGCGGGCGCGGCCCCCACAGCGCACCGGCCCATGGCGCCGGCAGGTCAGTCGACGAAAGCAAGGAATAAACAAAAAAACAAAACACGCTCAGTAGACTTCGGTAAGCTCCCAGTTTCTGGACCAACGAGCCCCAACCCTCAAAGCCCGGAGGGAGGGGCTGAGAACGCCCCTCACCGCCACCAGTGCCGACGGAAACCCTGCTTTTTAAATTAAAAAATAAGCCAGTATACATCGTAGAAAATTTCTCTTAAAAATCTCACAATTTGTAAATGTATATTTTTTTCTTTAACATAAAAGTTTACAATATACGGTAAAACAAAAGGCTCAGGAAAATAATTTCAAAAAAAAAAGGAAGAAAAAGAAACCTGAAGTTTTGAATTAAAGCTGAAGACTTTTTTTTTTAAACCCTGTTGTTGAACCAGTGACTTTTTTTTATTGTGCTGATGGGTTAGAGAAAGAAATATGTTTTAAAAACTTCAGTCCAGATACCCACCGCCGCCTCCAAAAGCC
Organism: Neogale vison; assembly: GCF_020171115.1. NCBI lineage: Eukaryota > Metazoa > Chordata > Mammalia > Carnivora > Mustelidae > Neogale > Neogale vison. The sequence goes on from NC_058096.1 coordinate 223,730,899, forward strand.
TCTCGCCCCCCTCCCCCCACCGTCGAGTCGCTATTTTTCTGCCGAGTTTGTGATTGTCACGAGTTCACAAGTTCTAAATCCTGGGTCTCAGCCGCCCTGACGTCCGCAAGGTGCCGGCCAGCTAGCGTCGGTACGGGTGGAACCCTTGCACGTTGTGGTTCTGACCTCGTCCAAAGCCACTGCCGCCGGCGGGGGGGCCCCCCGAGCCTGGCACCGAGGGGCCCCCGTAGGAGGGGGGCTGCTGGCTGGGGTCTGAGAAGCCCTGTCCGAAGCCAGCCAAGTCCTGTCCGTAACCTGCAGGGAAAAAGCCTGGTGAGCCGGGGCTGGACGGCAGCTCCGAGCCCGTGGCTGAGGAGGGGTCCGCACCTGCATAGCCCAGCCTGCTCCCCCACAGGACCCCGACCGTCTCCGCACAGAAGGAAAAGCAGCTCAGAGAACCCGAGGACCCCCTGGTCTGTCCCATCCGTCTCCGGCCTCGCCTCCCCACCTGTTCCCAAGGACCCGCGGGCTGGGCCCTGGCGGCCCATCTGAGGCCCTGCAAACCTGAGCTTGGAGACAGAAGAGCGCCTGGCCTGGCTCGGGGGCCGGAGGGCTTGCAGGAAGTTTATTTTTGAGTGGAATGCACGGGAAACGGACACAGCCCCCAGAATCTAAGAAAATGTCAGACTAGCGCCAGGCCTCCCCTGTCCCCCGCCAGACCCGAGACCGTCCTCCCTGCAGAGCTGACCCGAGCCGGCAGCGCCGGCAGAACCGGCAGGGGCGGGCACAGTGCCTGACGCCGGGCAGGAGTGCCCCGCGGGGAACATGCGGGCGGAGACTGCCAGGGCCGGGCAGGTCACCCCCACCCCCCCCAAACAGGACCTAGACCCTGCACTGCTGACCTCAAACGGCACGGGAGGCGCTTCCAGAAAGGGGGCCGGCACCAGACCGCACACCGGGATGCAGGAGTGTCCTGGGGCCCCGGGGTCCCAGTGGCCCAGCAGAGGGTGTGCGAAGGCACGGGGTGCCTGGGGCCGTGGGGCTGTGGCCAGTCAAGAGCCTCGCCCCGGCAAGGGCCCCATCCCGAGGGCACCGCCGGGTCCACCCCCACCCGGGGCGGCCGCTGCCTGGGCGCAGGCCGAGTGGGGGCCGTGGAGGAGGAGGTGCCACCTACCTAGGCCACATCACTGCTCAGCCTGACCATAAGAGTGTAAACAAAGTATGGGCCCGAAGCCCGACGGGTCTGGAGAATAGGTACCCAGGCCTGGCAAGAGACGAGACCAGGGTGACTACCCCAGGGCAGCCTCAGCAGAGGGGCGGGGCCACGCTGGCGGGCGGCACACCCCCACCCAGGGCTGCTCAAGCCCGACACATCCTGCTCTGGGGGTGGGGGGCGGGGGTGGGGCACGGGGGATAGGAGACAACCAAGGTGCTTGGGGACCGTGGCCAGCCACAGTGCCGGGGACAAGACTGCACGGAGTCTTGAGCAGCTGGGACTACATCCAACCTGCAGACGCTGCAGCCTGGGGCCAAACGGTCTGAGCAATGACGGGGCTCGGGCAGACCCCCAGACGGGGAACCGTGGGCTAAGGCTGTGGCTCCTGTAGGAGCCCTGGCGACAGGCAGTCCCACCCATGTGGCCCAGCAGAGGCAGCAAGAGATCCCCGGACACCTGGCCCAACCTTGTCCTCACGGGAGCTCCTCCCACACAAGCCATAGGTCGCCACCCCGTAGACCCCGGGCTCAGAAGCACCTCCTCTGTGACCAGCCGCTCGCTCCAGTGAGGCCCACAGTAACAGCCCAGGCAGTGCCTGCCGCCCACCAGAGCCACGAACCCAGGGGGCCCAACAGGTGCCCGCCCCGCACTCTGCACTCAGAAGAAAACAAGACAACCAAGGAACAGGGGGTGCCCCGAGAGGCCCCGTGCCATCCTCCTAGGGGCCCTGTCACAGCTTCGGGTTCCCAAAGCCACGGGCCCTGGAACACTGGCTGCAGGATCAGTGTTTTTCTAAGACTAGTTCCCTAGCCAAAACCCGAGAAACCAAAAGCTGCTCGTGTTCACTCTGCTTGACCCTGCATGACAAGCCCCTGCCGAGCGGGGTCCCCCGCCACGCCACATTCGCGCTGGCGGGGAGGAAGGCCGGAGGTGGGGGGAGCGGGGGTGGGGGCAGGAAGGCCGGGGGAGGGGGGCCAGGCCCGAGGGCCGCAGGCCTCGCCTGCAGGTCTCCGACTCACCGTACTGACTATAGGGGAAGTCCGGCTGGGCCGCCGGAGGCTTGCTCATGTCTGGGGCGGCCTGAGACGGAGGCGGAGGGAAAGCCAGAGGTGCTGCCCCTGGAGTAGCAGGTGGAGGAGGAACCCCTGGGGGGGCGAACTGATCCGGGGGGGGAGGTGGAGGCCCGTAGCCGAAGCCTGTGAACAGGAGAGACAGACACAGACACGGCCCAGCCTACCGCAGCTGCCCACACTGCTTCCTGCCGAGACCCACGGAGCGGCCGGGCCTTGAGGATGTCCCTAGGGTGGGCCTGGGGCGGCCTGTCGACCCCCCAACAGCCAGTGTTAGGCAGGGACCCCACGGGCAGTGGTGTGAGAAGGACAAAACCTGCCTGCCGGACACAGCGCCGGCTCCCACAGCCTCCCCCGCTGTCCCGCGGCTCGACAGCCCGTTTCTATCCACCCACCTTCTGGTTAGAACCAGACGCGGCCCAGGGCAGCGAGAGACACTCCTCTGCCAAGAGGGGCCACACGGCCGTCCTGTGGCCTGACTCAAGCCAGGGCAGGGCACACTCTGCCAGAACCCGCACTCCTAAGCCCTCCCCAGCAAGACTGTGGGACCGGCAAGGCCGGCCGCGTGACGCCCGGCAACGACAGCCATCAGCCACGGTGCCCAGGCGAGGGCTTCCCGTCACTGCCGAGGACCCAGCCGCCAGGCGGGTGCCCCAGCACGGAGCTGAGCACAGACCAGAGCTCCTGACGCTCAAGCCCCTCTCCGCGGAGTCACAACATCAGGTCCAGACGCCCCAGCAAGGGGGCACACTTCCCTCTCGCGACAGCTGCGCCCCCCCCACGACTCTCCAAGCTAAGGGACCAGGACAGGCAGCAGCCCAGCCACGTGCCCCACGCAAGTGCCAGGCACAGGCTGAAAGGGTGCATCTCTTGGGGGGCCCCCAGCCCGGCTCCAGGGGCCCGCAGAACTTACTGAACTGTGGAGGGGCACCGTAGCCCTGTGGGAAGCCCTGAGGAGGGGGGAACCCTCCAGGAGGCGTGGACACGATGTACGAGGTGAACGGTGGGGGCGGCGGGGGCGCGCCTCTCCCGGCAGGCGGCGGTCCGTAGCCACCTGGAACAGCGGCGCAGAGGGGGTGAGGGGAAGGGCGCGGCGCACAGCTCCTGCCGCCCAGGCCTCCCGGGGGCCCACCCGCTGCAGATTCCATTCTCTGCGGGGCCCACAGATAAGGACTTACCGATTGCCTGTCCTGCTGGAACCCACATTCCTAAACAGGAAAACAAAGAGGGTGGTGGGTGTCCTGTGCACAGCCCAGCCGAGCAGCTGACCCACCCCCAGCGGCACTGGCCCTGCTGGCAAAGCCCGTCCGGAAACACCCTCCAGGGGCCTGGCATCCTGCCCTACTGCGGGCACAGGGGGACGTCCCGGCCTCAAGGAAGGTGTCCGAGGACACACCTGGGCAAAGGGCTGCCACTCGCATCCTGCTGCTCCGAGGGAAGGCTCTCCCGGACGGCCCTGGTCTGTCGGTCAGGCGGCCCCAGCTTCTCAACAGCCCGTCAGAAAGGGTGAAGGGGACACCCACAGACGAGGGGCCCAGAAGCACGGCTGGGACATCACGCTGGGGGTTGGGAGCCCCGGGCCGGCTACCAGCCAAGTGCTAGTGGGCAAGAGCTTCTGGTCTCAGTGACTGGTCTCCTGTGGCTCGATCTGGGTCTCCCCCGCCAACAACGACGTTGTTTGATAGCAAGCGAGCACAAGCAGGGGGAGCGTCAGAGGCAGAGGGAGAAGCAGGCTTCCCGCCGAGCAGGGAGCCCAACGTGGAACTCGCTTCCAGGGCCCCAGATCATGACCTGAGCTGAAGGCAGACACTTAACCGACTGAGCCACCCAGGCGCCCCGGCTGTGTTTTATTTTGGGGGCAAAAACATTTTTAAAAAGACAATCTGCCAACTTCGGCTGGTTGCGGGGTTAGGGGGCGGCCCAGGTGCCTCTGGGTGCACACAGGCCCACCTGGCCTTCTTTGGCCCCTCCCTGGACACTGTTTCTAAAGGAGGCGGAGGCTATCAGATCCTGTCCTGGGGGCTCTGGGAACCTCAACCCTTTTGCCAGGCTGACCTTAAACCATCCTGCTGACCCTTCACAGAGGCCCCGACGTCCCAGCGAGCTTCCGCCCGGAGCCCAGCGAACAGGAGCAGATTCAGAGGGTCCAAGAGGTGGGACCCTGTGCCTGCTTCCAGCCAGGCCAAAGCCTCAGTCTCCCTCAAAGCATCTTCTGAGCCTCCCCCCACTCCATCCTCACTGAGAACCGTCCGCCATCGGCTCGCTGTCAGCGGCAGAGACGGCCGCCGGGGTGCGGCCACTGCTAGGGGCGAAGGCGGCAGGGACGGGTCCCCTGAGCCACCAGAGCCTCTCACTGCCCCCTCAGAACCGTGTGGCCCTCCTCCACAGCGTGGCCTGTGAGGCAAAGACACTCACACAGCCCAGCGGGGCACAGGAAGAGAAAGCCATCTGCCCAAACCACAGGTGGGGAACCGGGCTGTGACCCAAGCACACCGCCGAGGGTCACAGCACGCTCAAGGTGGACCAGGTGAGGACACGGAAACCGGCCCCTTCCTCATCTGCGAGCAGGCTGGACAGTGCCCCTCTGGGGCCTGCCGGAAGGTCTGGCTGCTACCAAGTACCCAGCATGGAGCCCGTGTGTGGCCCCCGGGACAAGCACGGAGCTCTGTGCACTGGCCCAGGGGCTGGACGCGGAGGGGCCCCGCCTCTGCCTTCATCCGTCCCTCAGAGGCTTGCGCGCCTGTCCAGTCGGCACGTCCCCCCTCTGCGCGGAGTCTGCGACGCCTCCGGCTCAGGACCCGGGCCTGCACGCAGGTCTCCCTGAAGGGGCCGCCTGGGGGCAGGACCCGGTCTTGGTGCTGGAGCCTTACCTTGCGGGCCGTATCCTTGCTGCCACGTGGGTGGGGGCTGGCCTGCCCAGCCATTGGCAGCACTGGGCACGACCCGACTGCCCCACTGGCTGGCACCTGGCTGTCCCGGCGCTTGGCTTTTGCTGTCCCGTGGCTCAGCCCGTTTAACTTCCACCTAGACAAATGAAGCTCTGGTTTAGGGAGATGCCAAGGGTCCTGGACCCCCTTCCCTTCAGACACACCCTCAGATAACTTATGACTACACTTAGCATCTTATTATGACTTAAAACTAAATACTTAACTATAAACCTTATTTAGGCCAGTATTTTTTTCTTTAAAAATTTATAGTTTTTTTTCTCTTTTCTTTTTTGCTTAAAACATGTTTCTCAGGTACAACAGGTACAACCGTAAGCCACGTAAGCCCAGCCCGCTGCAGAGCACGGGCTCAGGCCAAGGACCCTCAAGAGCTTTGCGGGACAAGGGTCTTTCAGTCAAGGTGGAAAGACAACTTTCTCCTTTGATGGCCTCATCACCCCAGGGACACAGAGGCCAGGACGGACCGAACCATCACAGCCTCTTCCAAGGCCTCTCCAGGGGCCCAGCGTGGCCGGAGCCGGGCGCTATCCGAGCTCCGCGGGGAGGGCGAACCTCGCTGGGAGGAGCCGGGCCGACGGACTCACGGGCCCTCCAGAGCCCCCCCCCCCCGCCTGGGCTTTAAACTCATACCTGAGAAACACAGTTGGCTTACTTAGGTTTTTTATTTAAAATGTCTAATGGAAGATAAAGACTTACCTTCCCCAGGCTAACGCTTAAAGAATCTCAATTAACTCAAAATAATGTCAGAGGGAATGGATGTGATAAAGAGAATCTTACATTACATCTAACGAAAAAGTAAACAAACATGCAATAAAATGGACATTTGAATCAGTAAGCAATCTTCATACTGTGTTAGGTCGGCAGCCCCGGACCCTTCCTCTTTTGGACGCTGTCAGGAGCCGCAGCCCCGAGGACAGGCGCAGCGGGGGCGAGCGTGCGCGCCCCCCTGGCCCTGAGCGCTGTGGCCACCAGCAGCAGCCCCCCCACTGCAGGGTTTAGATGCGGCCAGACTGACAGTCCGAGGTCCCCCAATTACAGGGCTGCCTCAGCATCTGCATCTCCAATTTTTTTCTTTAGCGATAAATTTTAACGAGAAGGAAGAGACAAAAAATCCACTCAGAGTCATCCTTGGGGTCTCACAGGCTGGTGCACTAAGCATTACGTATTCCAAATTCCAACAGTTCCGCAGGGGCCCCTTCCTGCTGGAGAACAAACAGGAGGTGGGACAGAGGCACAAAGACCCCACCTTCCCGATGCCCCAAGGACACCCATGGACAGGAACAAGATCCCCCTTAGCTCAAGGCCATGTGGCAGCAGGACCAAGGAGCCCTCAAAGAACTCAAAGGAACGAGTCCACATACTCTCCTTAAGGGAATCTGGTTTCCGCTTACAGAGCAAAGCAAGGCAGCCCTTGCACATTCCCCCCTAACTTTTACCCTCTTCCTGTCAGAACGTGGGGACAGCCACCGGCACTCTGGTTTTAATGAGAAGTGCGACCCAGGCCCCTTAGGGAGGTGAACCCCCACCGAGAACCCGAGGGGCTGCCGTGCCTCGCCCGCCAGTGAAGGTCAGGCACGGGGAAGTGGGCGAGGCTGGGGGCTGCTGCCGGGGGCTGGGCTCTCTCGCATGTGCACCTTACTTCAGAAGCTGCGTCCCACACCGAGCAGCCACCTCAGTCCCACTCTGTGCTCTGTGTGGACCAGACTCGGACACCGATGCATCCCACAAAACCGGGGTGGGGCCGGCCACCTGCGGATGGAAGCAGGTCCGAGTGCTTATCGGCCTTTCTGCCCCTGGAGCTGGACCGGGCCTCCTCCACGTTTTCAGTGTCACAGTACCTTCAGGTATGGAACGTGGACTCCTCCGAACTGGTGCTCGTAACTGGCAAGCGGCCCTGAAATCTGCTCGCTAATTTTAAACTAAAAGCTTCAGTGAACGTCGGAGCGAGATTTGCGTGTGCTGCTTAATCACGTTCAAACGGAATTAATTAAGCAACCAGACCTCAGGCACCTCTACGTAAAAATCGCTCCACGCGGCCGTGTTGACCGCGTGCAGGGAGCGGGCTGTGGGGCTGGGCCGGGAGAGGCAGGAAAGCTCGTGGTGCCTCAGTCCCTCCACAGGACCGTACCCGACAAAAATGGGCCTGCTCGCGTCCCGGGGCAGGGCAGGGCCGGGCAGCGGCAACAAGGCAATGCCTGCTGCCGGTGAGGCGACCGTGGGGACCGCTGGGGCCGGGGGGCTGTACAAGGGCAGAGACAGGAATCCTGCACAAACAGGGGCCCAAAGCCTCTCGCTAACTCTCAGAGACCCCACACTACACACCCTCTCCCAGCGATCTGTTTTAGGGGGGACTCCCCCCGAGCCCCGGGGGCCCCGGGAGAGGAGGAGTGGGCGCGGGCTGAGCCTGCCCGCCGCCGCGGCGGCAACACAGTATGAAGATGAAACCAGAGGTCACTTGACCGCACGGAGTTAACTACTACCGAGAGCATGTGGCTGCGGCCGGAGTTCCACAGTAAGTGACCCAAGTAAAGGAAAACCAATCCTTCAGGATGTTTACGTCTCTTTCAGTTTGATACGGACCCTGTTGTCACAGGTCCACTGCCCACCGCGCGGCACGGGGTGGCAGGAGGCAATTGGAATGCGGGACAGACATCTGAAGGAGTGGTCACTGAAACCAAGCCTGAGGCAACCTGCAATTTCACTGGAGGCCAGCCCAGGGGGCCCCCGCAGACCGTGCCCCTCGGCCGGGGGGCCACCGCCACCCCCCCAAACCGGTCCCGGTGGATCCAGAGTGAGGGGCTCTGGGAGCAGCGCCGGCGAGACGGGAGACGCTGCGCTGCAGGCAGGAGCCCTCGGGCAGGACGGGGCCCCGGGCTTCTGCAGGAGCAGGGCCGGAGCCCACCTAGCCCTATGTCCCAGCCCCTTTTTCTGCTCAGAAATTGTATTTTCCAGTGAAATCCCTAAGTTGCCTAAAACTTGGTTTGGTCTTAAGGTAAAATAAAACTACAACTACACACTTTTTTGCCCATGATGTCGTGAAAATGCATGTTGACAGCCTGGTCCACTGATTGTTCGTCCTCGAAAGTAATAAATCCAAAACCTAGCCAACGACGAAGAGTGAATCAAGGTAGCAGGGCGTTGTGACACAAAACAGGGTGATGAACAGTATCAGGGCCGGGCCGAGGGGGTGCCCAAGGGTTTCAGGGAAGCGAGTGTGTGCGGCCGTAGGGCGGGGCCCGAGCCGGTGGTGGAGCCCGGGCTCCCCGTGGAGACACGCCGGGTATCCCCCCGGGGGGGGGGGGGGCCTGGCCTCTGAGGGAGGCGCAGCCTGGGCAGGAGAGAGGCCCGGGGCGTGGAGCACGCCAGAGCGCTCTGGAGGGGGCCGCGGCGCACCCCTGCGAGCAGGGGCAGCAGCCGGGAGCTCCGCCTCCGAGACGGGGTATGTGCCGTGGGTGCGCGGCTGCTTTTCTGAAACCCGAGTCTCCCCCTCGGCTTGCAATTCGCTTTGCGACTAGGTCTGACGGCAGCCGTATTCGTGGTTCTAGCCGACCAGACTGCGGTGTCTACAGTTCGTGCCTCGCTAAGCTTAGCCAACGCCGTTGGATAAGCCCAAGGAGTCCCGTCCGAGTCACACACGTATGCATACAGGTGTCTACCTCACGGACCTACGCACAAGGTACACAGAGATACAGGCCACAACGGGTTCCAGCAGGTCAAACTCTGCTGGCAGCAGCGAGAGCAAGAGGCACTATGTCGTCAGAAAGAGAATTTTCAAGGGAAAAAAATTTAGCGTTTCCCAAACACAAGGAAGTGGCAGTATAAACGAAGTTTGGTCGGTCCGGGTGAGAGTGGCCGCCCGGCTACCGTGGCGTGTCTGGTCCTCAGTCGGCTGCACTGTCTCCCTGGGGCCCGACTAAGCGTGAGAGGCGGCGAGCGGCAGGCAGCTGCCGGCAGAGCCGGGGGACGAGGGCGGCTGCGGGAAGGGCCGAAGGGGGCACGGGGTGCTGGCGGGGGCGGCGCAGCGGACCCTCCCCGGCCGACGGCCAGAGCCTGGGTCAGGCCTGCGCCTGCCAGGGCCTCCGAGGACCGCGGGGCCAGAGCGGGCAGGGAGGGGGCATCGATCGGGAAGGGACGGCCGAGCCCGAGGCCTCTCAGCTGCGGGACAGGGACGCTGGGGCTGCAGCCACCGGGCCGTGCCGACGTGGGGGGTGGGGGACTGCAGGCATGACGTGGGGCGGGGGAGGGATAGCTCAGAAACCAGGGGATGCCAGACTAGCAGGGAGGGACACCCGGGACTCTGGAGGCTTGCCGTGTCCCTGCACGCACGTGTCTGAGCGTGACTACGCACACGCTCACACGAGAATCTGCACACGGCGTGAGGGCAGGGGTGGGGTCACGGCTGCGGACCAATGACAGCAAGACACACAGAAGGAGACAGTAGCGGGAGCGGGGACTGGGGGGGGGGGCAAAGAGAAGGTGGGAGGTGAGCAAAGGCAGTGGCCAGGGTGAGGGGCGAGACCAGGGCTTCACTGTCCCTAGCAAGACACACGCAGAACCCTCGGGACAAGGACCGGGACACTGTCTCAGGTCAGCCGAGAGGGAGGAGGGAGGAGGGAGGCGGAGGCCTGGAAAGACCTGGAAGGGGAGAAAGCAGGAGGACCTCTCTGGGACGCCCCTCTAGCCCACGGGGGGTTCCTGCCATCACTCCCCCCCCCGCTGGCCTCGTGCTCGCAGGGACCCTCAGAGCCCGATGTGGAGGACATTGTGAGCTCCCACGGGAACGTGGGCCCCAAGGTCAAGCCCCAAGCGCTCTCCCCGCCAGCTCCTCCTGTCTGCACCCCCGGCCCACGGCGGCTCAGCGTGCTCCCCGGGCCCAGGGCGAGGCCTCAGGGCACCGACTGGGGGGGTGTGAGTCTAAGAGCGGCCCTCAGGACCCCCACGCCCTGAAGTTTCACGAGACCGGAGGCGAATGGTGGAACACGACATGGGTAATGAACAGCACGTTAGAAAGTTAACATTTTCTCCAAGTGCAGGAGTTTGTGTCTGTAGCCACAGGGCTCGCGCGGTCCGTTACAGCGCGAGAGGCGGTGAGTCTCGGGTGGGGAGCCCCGGGGCGGGGCGTCTAGGGACGCATCTGTCTGTCAAAAGGCGACATCACCACTGAGGGAGCGGCCAGAAACACACTGAAACTTCGTTTACACCCCACTGGAGCGAAGCCCGCTCCGTCCTCTGACTGCGGGACTGGCCTGTACCTGTGTGACATAATTTAGCACCTGGAGAAGAGAAATCTAAAGAGATATCGTTAATCACAAACAATTCACAGAGAGAAAAGGAAAAACAACTTACTTAACGTTACTGTACTTGACTACGAAACACTTAAGTACGTCACTAAGCATGTATGTCTATGTTAAAGTCAAGCTAAGACTTAACAGCTTAATCGACATGGAGTGCGGATACGTCACTTATCATGGAGGGAGAGAAGGATGAAGTTCAAATGGCAAACTATTCTCCAGCATGGCGGGCGCACGCGGCGCCGGCTCTGCGCGGGGGCCTCCGAACGGGGCTGGGGCAGGGGCTGCGCGGCGCCCGGACGCCAGGCCGGCTCGCGCAGCCGGTCCCCAAGCGGCGGACGAACCCAAACAGACGGGCGGGCACAAGCAGCAGCAGCCACGGAAAGAAAATGGCAAAAATAGTAATAATGAACAATAATAATAAAAAAGGGCACAGAAATCGGGTGCCTGCTGTCCCAGCCCCACAAACCAGCTGGGACGTGCGGGCGCGGGCAGCTCCCGGAAGCTCCCAGGGACGCCTGAGGCGGCTCCTTACTCTCCTCCCGCTGCCCCACGGTCTTAGGGGAACAAGAAACAAGAAAAACAGGAAAAAAGCATGGGATGGATAAGAAAGTCCACGTTCAAGCCGAGCTGGGGCAGACCTAGCCTGACGCCACGGAATGAGACCTGCCTGGGCAGGGGCTCCAAGCGGGACGCGGCCCGGAGTGTCAAGGGCACCGTTTGAGAAAAGCAGCAAGCTCTCCGTACACGTTTAAAAACAGAAACCATATTGAAATTCATGTCAGGTTGCAAAAACTTCAAAAGAACGAGCCAAAAAAACCCGGGGACGTCTGACCTTGGGAAGCACACAGGCTGGGGCTGCACAGGAAGGGCCTACGTTTGAGTCGTGTCTCCGAATCACCCTTCTCTGCGGCAAGCTCGCTACCACCACCACCTAATTGTGAAATAGTTTGCCATCTGAAGGGGAAGGTCAAGGACAAACTCCATCTCTTTTACCTCGAGGCCTCTGCTTCTCTGCGTCGTAGATCATAACCACTTCTGTGACCTGCAAGAGAGACGGGTGTTCAAGAACCCGGGCGCCACGGGCAGGCACGAGCGTGTCCGGCTGCTAAAGACTCCCGAGGCAAAGGACCGCCGGGGACGTCTCCAGATGTTCCCCAGGGAGGCCCCGAGGCAAGAGGCCGGACTCCTGGGGTTTGATGCCTGAGACTCGGGGGACCCGCAGGAGGCCAAGGGGCCAAGGGGAGGCCAGGGGACCTGCAGGAGGCTGCTTGTGCCCCGAGTGCTCACGGGGAGGCACGTGGACACCCGAGGCTCCAGCCACACGACCGCAGGGCGCCCTTCCATTCTCAGACAGAAAGCAAGGCCTGGAGGGCGGGACAAGACCCAGAGCTCTGGTGCCCGGCCGCACACTCCGAGCCCACCCCACTGCCCAGCACTCGGCTGGACACTCCCCGACAGGCGCCCGCCCAGGCAGCAACCCTCTCCCTGGGGTCCCTGGCTCACCGAGCGCCCTTCGGCACGGGCTCCGGCCCAGGTCCTCTGCATACTCGGGAACCACCCCCACCCCACCCCACCCCCCACCCCCGACAAGCAGGTGGCAGTGATGCAAGAGGGCTGTCCCACCGTTGGGGGTGTGGCCCGGTGGGAGCCTGGGGAGACCCTGTGCCTTTGCCTCAGCTGACTGGACGGCCCCCACACGAGCCCGCTTGCTAGCCCCGTCTTCTGCCTGCCCTACTAGAACTCAGTCTCCTGGAGGAGCCCAGGTAACTCGAAAGCCCCGTAAGATTCTGAAAGATTTCAGCCTCTTCCAGAAACAACCAGCCTTGGGAGAAGGTCTGCTGTCACTGAGGAAACGCTGCGCAGGGGACAGACACCTAGCCGGCGAGTGCCAGGCCAGCTCCCGTTAGGCCGCCAGACCTGGGCTAGGATATTCCTCACCTTCCCACCGCGCCCCCCACCCCACAAGGCACGGCAGGCTGGTTCCCGGTTCCCGCGGTCGGGCCGAACCCCGCTTCTCCCTGACACTACGGAACGCTCCCCACCGTGGCGTTCACAACCCAGGGGAGGGCCTTCCAGATCGGCCTGGCAAGCTTCCACTGGCCCGAAAAAGCAGCAAATGCCCCCCACCCTGGGGCTCTGGCTTGTTCTGGGGGAGACAGAGGCCCAGAGGACAGAGCTGCGCAGCTCCACCTCCAGGGACACCGGGCTCCACCGCTCCCGCCCGGACCCGCCGTGCTCTGGGGCAGGGACAACTCACCACTCCGAATTTCTTGAAGTATTCCCTGAGCTCTGTCTCACCACAATTGTGAGGAATCCCACCGACAAATATTTTATTTGATTTACTGTTATCGCTCCTGGGTCCTTTCTGCTGTTTTAAGAAGGAAACAACGGTTAGTCGGTGTGGGGAGACCTCACGCCGCTCCCCACGGTCAGGCTGTGACGCCCGCCGCCCGCAGCCAGACCGAAGCCCTCCAGAAACCAGCCAAAGAGAATCAGCAAACTGTCCTAACACTTCTTCCGCCTTCCTCCGGGACCCGCGGCGACAGGGGTCTGGCACGGCCACCCGAACGCACACGCGGAGCGAGTGGCGGGTCCTGTGGCGGGTTCCGAGTCACTAGGGCGAGAGCCGGAAGCTCTACCGTCCCCGAGGAAGGGCTGAGCGGGGTGGCCGGCTCCGCGGAGACCAGCAGTTTTCCGGGGCGAACCGGAGAAGACAACGCGTGCTTGCCCACGCCTCGCCTGACCCCGGTGACCCCACCCTCTGCAGGGAGGGCCTCGCACCTTGCAGGCAGACACTCGCCCGAGCTCGGCCCTTGTAGACAGAGGGGGCCCAGAACCTCGGCTCCGGCTAGCAGGACGCCGCCTCCCCCGACCCCTCGCACCGTCTTTCCTGTCCAGGGCGCCCGGGCACCGTAGTCCCAACGGCCCTGGACCAACGGCACGGGAGGCTGGGGCGGGGGACGGTCTCCCAGCTGCACTCAGGGCTCGAGCTCCGTCAAGTGTCTGCGTCGTCTCGGCGAGGCTGCCGAGAGACTCAAGGACACGAGGAACCAAAGAGAATCTGAACGCGGCCGCGATTCCAGTCGGAAGAGCAGAGCCACGGAAGCCGCCGAGAATGACCCCAGAGCCGCAAGGGCCCCCGTGGGCACAGCAGGCGCCGGGAGCCGAGGCCGACACCCCCGCCGCGGGGACAGGCCTTGCGCGAGAGCACGTGGTTTCAGGAGATACCCGCTGCTGCACTCAGGAGTGGCAGATCCAGACGGAGATGGGACAGAACAGAGAAGGACTAGGAAAATGTTAACAACTGATGGGTCTAGGCCATGTGTTTAGGTGTCTGATGCACTACTTTACTGATTTCTCCAAACTTCCCAAAAAGTTTCCCAACAGAAAATTGGGAAAATAAAAACTATTTCAAGGGTCTGAAGCCCCTGTCTTCCAGCAGCGGATGGACCTTGCTAGAAATGCAGGTTCTCGGGTCCTGGCCCGGACACGCCGACCAGACGTCTGCCCTGCCTGCTGCCCAGCTCTGGCCAGGCCCCTCTGCCAGGACAACGGAGTCCTAGAGGACGGTCTTCTCCGAGATCTACTGGGTTGGGGAAGGAGAGGGACGGGACGGCGGACAGAGGAAGGTTTGCTCCGACAGGCCCAGCATCAGGGGCCACACAGCTCCCAGAGAAACCCTGCGGAGCCCCCACACCGGCGGCTTCAGAACCAGCTGTTCCAGGCAGCAGGCTCTCAGACACGGCCGACTGGGCCCTGGCCCCGAGCCGCAGCACCCAGATGGGAATGGCCAGCAAGCAGAAAGGAGCGGGGTACCAGGGGCTGCACTGACACAGCCCCCTCCCAGGGCAGGGTGGGAGCCACCAGGGAGGAGAAAATGGAACTCCTGATCGCAAACAGGTGTGGGAGGCCTTTTTCTTGTTTCCAAGGTAGACTAGGAAGAATATTCTTGGCTACAAAGTAAAACACACACCCACTGGATAGAGTCAAGCGACCGTGTGCCGCTCCAGCAGCAAAGCGCCCCACTGCCCTCAAGGGCCACGGGCAGAACCCCAGGCGGGGGGCGCACGTCCCCTCTTACGGGGCCAGGACACCGGCAGAGACGCCGCCTTGCCCAGCCCGGCCTTACCCATCCTTCCTTGGGCCGCGTCCTCTCCGGCTGCATCCCTCGAGGCGTGCACGGCTTCGGGTCGATCTGCAGAAGTTTCAAAGGAGTCAGCTGTGACTACGAAGCCACTTTCTCTAGAAGAGGCGTCCGCACGGCAAACGAGCCCATGCTCCTAGTCACTCCACCCCAAATCCAGGCCCTCTGGCCCCCTCCGGCCCCAGCCCAGAGTTCCAGCCCTCTGAGCCCGCCCCGCTGACCCGCTCCCTCACGGGCACACCCGCCAGGCCCAGCCGCAGAGGCCGGCTGACGGGGCAGCGCGCGGCAGTGGCGGAGGGACGGGGGAAGTGGACTCCAGGGAGGGTCACTTACGTTTCGGCCGTCTAGTGTGTGTGGTCTGCTGGCCAGCACCGTCCCCACACAGTTTGGGTCTTTAAATTTGACAAACCCAAAGCCTCGAGACTGGTTGGTGGTTTTATCTTTCATGATCACACAGTCTACAACTTCTCCATATTGGGAAAAGTAGCTGCGTAGAGTCTCTGCTCGGAGATCGGGACAAAAACACAAACACACACACCAGAGTGTTAAGCACTGGCCCCCGCTGGCGCGCCAAGCACACAGGCACACACGCTCCCAGTTCTGCAGCCTGACCTGGAAAGCGTGGAACCAGCCCCTTGTCGACTGGCTCAGCAGACGACTGGCGGGAGGGGCAAGGGGAAGACAGTCCAGGACAGGAGACCCATGGGAAAGGACGGGGTTCAGGACACGGACACATCATGTCTTCCCACGGAGCAGAACGGGTGCAACTGACCACGGCAGCGGCCGAAGGCATCAGGAAAAGGGAAGTGTAAGGGACTGCTCAGGGACCACCGGGAGTGCCAGTTCCCACAAGCTGCTTCTTCCTGAGCCTGAGCTCAGGGACGGCGCCAGCAAGCCCCCAAGCCTCCACACCCCACACAGCAGCAGCCCCTCCGCCCTCCAGAGCGCCCCCAACTCTGCCGACACATGAGGACGGCTCCGGGTCAGGTGCCCCCCACCCCGGGATCCAAGACAACGCTAAGTCAAGAATCAAAGAAAACAAGCAAAACCCCGAAGTAACAGCGAGGTGCATTCCCACGACTTGAAGACCAAGGTCATCAGCCTGTCTGCGGGCCGGCACGCGGCCGCCCGCCACCTACCTTGGGTGGTGCTCCAGTCCAGACCGCCCACGAAGAGCTTCCTGCAATTCAACAAGAGAACGTTCAGGGTCAAGACCCTTCTCACCTCCACCATGCCAGCCATCTGCCCTATCCTGCGGTGGGACTCCTGCCCCGCCCCCGACCGCGGAAGGGAGGCAGAGATGCTGCCTTGTGTCAAGGTCACGGCAAGGACATATGCCCCCCTCAACCATCGCTCAGCCTCGTCAGCTGCAGACACAAAACCCGACACCAAGATTGGCCAAGATGGTTGCGAGTGAGTCACAACACGTAAGCAAGGACGCGTCAGGGCGCCCGGGGGGCTCCGTTGGTGGAGCGACTGCCTTCGGCTCGGGTCATGATCCCAGACTGCCAGGATCGAGTCCCGCCGCGGGCTCCCCGCTCCTTGGGGAGTCGGCTTCTCCCTCCCACCTTCTCCTCGCTCATGCTCTCTCGCACTCCTTTTCTCTCAAATAAATAAATCTCTAAACAAACAAAAAACACACGTCAGAGCCACACGCGCCCGCTGGGCAAACCGGTGAGAAAACGAGACCTTGTGAAATGGACCCACAGGAGCCCCCAAAGCACAGCGTGGACTTAGGAACCGAGGTCTAAAGGCCCCCGCGGCAGACCGACTGGCCTAGAGCGGGATGCTCTAGGGTCAAGCGTCACGTCCCTTCCCTGTGGTCCCAAGTAAGGACCCACGAATCACTGGACGGTCCCTGGAGCCTCAGACTCAGCACCGGAGCCCCGTCCCACGTCTCCCACCCCAGGGCAGCTGGGGCTGTCCTTTCGGGCGGACACACGAGAACTTTCCAGAAGAACCCCACTGTTGCCCCAGCTGCCAGCCCGCCTCTCTTCTGCACAGGACACCTCTCGGGCAGCCCCAGACACGCAGAGCCCTGCCACTTCCCCCTGCCCCTGGGGAGGGGCTCCACACCCACAGGCCACAGGGCAGCATCCACCTGCCCCCCGCGCCTGGACTGGCTGGGCCTGAAGTGAATGGAGGCACCGGCGCGGGAAGGAGGCGGCCCACGTACTGGGGCTACTCCAGGCCTCACTGCGGCCAAGCTCCCTGCATCTCCGATGGGCCCAGGCCCCTCAGACACCACTCAGGCCACCCACAACATGGGCGGTGGCCGTGACAGCAGAGGTGGGGGAAGGGGTCACGCGCACTGTCACACGCAGAGGGGGACCCGGATGCTAACCGGCAAGGGCTTCAGAAGCCAGCACGTGGCCAAGGCTCCGTCCCCGTCTGAGACTTAGGGTCCCGCGGTCCCCTCGTCTGGAGCCGACCACACCACACTCCGCCTGAAGACAAAAAGACGCCCGCAAGCCGCCGAGGAACAGGGGGGCCCTGTCCTCCACCCCGGGACAGACCCCTTCGAGGCAGCCGGCGCACCTGCCACCCCCGCTGCATCCGGGGACTGGAGCTGCAGCGTGCCAGCCCCTGGCAGGGTGCCTCCCACAGGCAGCAGGACCGCCGGGGCCTCTGAATTCAGTGTGTGAGAAACACCGGCCCCGCCACCGCAGAGACAGCCACGGCCATCCTCACAAGGGCCACAGACAGGCCACGGCGCGGTTCGCCGGGCCGAGGAGGGGTGGGGACAGGTACCCCTGGTCGAGGCCACGCTCAAGGGCTGTGCGGGCCGCAAGGCCGCTCTGTGAGGACAGGCTCCCGGAACGTGCTGATCAAGCAGCAGAGGGAAGCTTACGCTTGGGGCTCATTCGCTGAAACTCGTGTCTCCTACGCACCCCTCAAAATCAGGCCAGGCTTCCTCCTGCCTGCAAACAACCCCAGGGGAGAGGGGCCCCCCGCGGCCAGCCAGGGTGCTGCCCCAGCACGCTGGGCCTCAGGCCCCGCCCGCCCTCGCAGGGCCGGGCACCCAGCAGAGGCGCAGGCAGCAGATGACTGAAGGCCCCAGGGCTGGCTGGGGCCGCGAGGAGCTGGCTGCCTGTTTGCCCACTCCTTGCCCGCAGGAAAACGGCGGGTTTGCCGTGGAAAAGCAGATTCATGCAGGAAAAAGACACCCGCAGCTTCTCAAGCACCGAAACCTGATTCACTGAGACAAACCCCAGCGCCCGCCTAGCGAGCCCCAACCAAACGGAAGGCCGCACGCAGGTGCCCTCCCCACAACCCAGTCCTGCCGCCCCCGCTCACCTACGGAGGAACTCGTCGGACCGGTCCAGGTTCCACCCCTCACGGAAATGCCAAAATCTGGCACCAAGGAGCACAGGCCAGACACAGCACCGAACTCTGCCCCACGGACTGGGCAGTGAGAAGCCAGCAGCACTGAGCCCTCGTTTCTCCGCCGTGCTGCACTGACTTCAGAGAAGGCTCCAGGTCTCAGAAGAGAGCACACACCCACGCGTCCGCCTGAAGGCTCCCGGGGCTCCCGGGCTCCCCGTTCCATCCCGCCAGCGGCACCCAGCGCAGGGGAGGGGCGCCCGCCGCAGGGGGACCTCAGCGCTGAGCTGGCGGGCAAAGAGAACCTGGCTTCTCCGGCCACTATTTCGCTCCGTCCCACAAGTCTGAACTCACAGAAAGTCCTCGGCTTTGAGAGATCTTCACGACCGAGGAACAACAGGATCTCCCTGGCCCCTGGCCCTGGGCTCTCTGAGCTGCACACCCGGGGCACCTTCACAGCAGCTCCCCCGTCTGTCGGGGAAAGTGAGCACCCCAAGCCTCCAGGCGGCACCCGACTAGCTGCTATACCTGTTCCCAGCTCCTCTGCTCCCCCTCCAAGGGCGGACTTCCCCCAGGGGAACACGCAAGAGCCACAAGGTTCCCGAGGTCCTGGGAGGCCACCTCTGAGCCCCAGCACTGAGCCCCAACTCCGAGCCCCACAGACTATGGGGCCTCCAGCAGGACTAGCTGGGAGCAGCTCCACTGCGACCCAGGCAGCAAAACCGCGCGCAGTCACTGCAGACGCGTGGGCAAGCCTGGCACAGGGCGGGGGACTGCACGGCCAGCCAGCAGCCCTGCGGCGGCCCAGACGGACCCACGGGGCACCGCGCGCATCTCAGGCCTGGGCGAGACTCTGCGGACTAAGGGCCCAGCTGACCGCGTGCACCCCACCCCCAGCCCTTCCCTGCTCTTGAGGGTACAAGAGTCATAACTCAGCTGAAGCTGAAAGTCATGGGCCCCCTCCCAGTTCCCAAACCCCCCCAAACCACCAAGGGGACCTCCTGGCTCCATCAGGCCCTGCCAGATGACCCCGAGTCAGGCAACGGGTAATGCTACTACCAGGAGGGCCCAGGAGAGGTGGCTCCCTGGGCCCCAGCCGACAGCAGGTGCTGGTGACTCCCTCTTGGAAGGGGCTCTGCACAAGCCCCTGGCGGCAGCAGCTCTGCTTAACCCTCCCGCCCCCCACCCGCCAGGCCGGAAACCCCCGTGGAGGACGCTCTCGTGTGCCTCAGGCAGCGCCTCAGGCAGCGCCGCGGTGCCCAGGCCAGGAAGCAGACCTTCCTCGGCCTCCCTGGCCCAGGCCAGGGGCTGCGGCTCCGCCCCTCCCAGTGGGCAGGCAGGCTTCAGAAAGTGCCCCCTCGCCTGCGAGGCAGAGGCAGGGCACGGCTTGGCTCCAGAGGCCAAGAAGCCGAGGGCCTGGGCCGAGCGCGGCCGCTCCGCCAACGGCTCTTCTGCCTGAAGTGCACAGCGCAGAGCCTAGTCTGCACCATCCTGCCCCTCCGGGGGGGTCGCCCGGGACGGGGTCTCCCTAAGTATGTGCTTGTCTGCCTGCAGGGAAGGCAGCAATTCTGGAGCGAAGGACACAGCACAGGCCCGGCAGCCGCCCCACAGCGGCAGACGCCAAGTCCTGGGGCTCAGACCCTGCCCGCAGCAGCTCAGGCTGCCCCCCTGCCAGCAAGGGGAGCTCGCCCCCTCCCAGACCACTGTGGGGGGGGCCGGTCAAGTGACGCCTGCGAGAGAAAACCCCAGGATGTCCTGGTGCCTGGCATGAACTCCCCCCGTGAGGCCCTCCACCTGCCCTCTCCCAGGCAGGACCAGGGTCCCCAGCAGCACTCCCTGGTACTGGGCAAAAGCCTCAGGCAAACAAGGGAGGAGCGGCTGCCGGTGAAAGTGCTCGACTCGCGGCCAGCACTGGAGACACAAGTAGTGACCCAGAGCCCTCCCAATGTCGTGGTCAACATTACAGACGCCAATCTCGTTCCCACTAGAGCAAACAAACCTAAACCATGGGAGCAAGCGGCAGGGACGCCTGGGGACCCAGGCTGAAAAGAGCAGATGTGACCAACAGGTGTCTCATCTGCCAGGATACTGGGGAGCATCTGGGGACACAACTGGGGGGGCTCCAGCACCGAGTGGGCGGGCCTCAGGGATGCTGCTCAGCCCCCACAGTGGCCAGGACGCCCCACATGTCCGCACCGCTGGGGACTGTGCAAACTGCAGAAGAACAGCATCTCTACCTTCGACCCCCAAGTCTCCATCAGCCTCTCCGCGGCAAGAAGACAACCTCCTCCACAGTCAGGACCTCTATGAACCCAACCATCAGGACCCCTTCCACAAACGGACATTGACCCGGTCCCCACTCCTCCAGGGCCAGGCCTCTGGCCTCCCCCGGCTAGCACTGCAGCCGGGGCTGGCCGGGCTGCTGGGACCGGGGGCGGGGGCAGGCTGCCGGCTTTCCGAGCTTCCAGCTCCAGCCGCTGTGGGCTCCCGCCACCTCCTGGCACCTGCTCTCACAGGGACGCGCGTGCTGCCGCTTTCTCTCCACGGAGCCCACCTTCCCCCGGGACTCTTCCCTGGACGGCGTCCGGCCGGCCCTGCCTTACTAGCAGCACACACCTCTCCCAGCTCAACACACGCCAGGGGCCCTGAAGGCCGGTGGCACAGGACGCCTCGGTCCTAATGGGACCCGCCCCCCCACGGCACTGTGCACACCCGCAAGAGGCCCCCCCAGAGACCAGGGGTCTGGACCTCTGCGGGGCTTGTGCCGGCACCAGCTCCTGAGCTGGAATTGAGAGACCCTTCCAAGTGGCCCTTCTAAGATCATGGCACAGGAAAGACAGAATGCCCTCCCCGCCCCCCAGCAAGGTGAGCGCCTGTTCCCCCTCCTCTCTGGCCCCAAGGGAGGTTATCAGCATGTCACACAGCTGCCACATGGGGCCCCACGTGACCCTGCTGCTCCTATCAGCCCTCTGCCCTCCAGACCCAGCCCTCCCTCTGCTCTGGCGGATCTGTGACAATCGGAACGATGGAAACGCTAACTGAAACCACCGGTTCTCAGCCAACTTCCTCTCTCCCGCCAGACTTCCCGGGGACCGCTGAGCCGGCTTAGGTACAGCCCAGACTCGGTGACGCTCCTCCCTGGAAGACTCAAACGCAGGAGGACAACCCCCCACTGGACAGTACCCCACGTGTCCACGCGCTTCCTGAGGCTCTGCCCCCGCACCCACACACGCGGTTCCCGTTAGAGAAAGGGGAGCAGCCCTTCCCGCCTGTGAAACGCTCCCTCGGGAGCCACTCGGACGAGGCTGACCACAGACCCAACAAGGGGGACCAGAGATGAAGGGGTGTGTCGTCAGAGACCGCTCAGGCCTGTCACGGCCCGCTACCATCTCCCATCACCTGGATCTGGGCACCACACTCGCTCCCACGTGGAAGCCACCCACAGTCGGCAACCGTGTTCTGCTCACAGCAAACGGAGCCCGGCGGGGTCACCGCACTGTCCGAGGACAGCCAAGCAGAGCACGGAGATCAGAGTGGACCCCGGACTCCCACATCAACGGACCAGAAACAAGGATCCTGTACAAAACAGAAACTGGTCAATGGCTTTTAGAAACAGACTTTTCTACCTGCAAAGCAATTCAAAGTTTCTGGCCACCTGACATTTACGACCTTAGAAGTCCGGCGATCCGGGCGGATGTGCAAGTGTGGGGAGGGGAACGCGGCCAGCCAGGGTACGAGACCCGCAAGCTCCAGGGCATCCCCAGGCTGCCTCTGCAGACCCAGGCTTGGATCCCTGCAGCACACCTCGGGGGTCTCCGGGCCCCCTTCCCTGAGCTTCGTCTGCTCTCCCTGCTGAGAGGAGAGCAGTGCAGCGCCGGAAGACCCCACCCTGGGCACTGCGAGGCTGTGCCCTGGAAGGCCAGCACCACAGGAATGCAGCAGGCCAGCGAACCCACCAACAGGCTCTGCCCCACTTCTGGAGCCCCTTCTCCCTATACCCTGTTTCCCGTCACAAGTGCCGCAACTTTTCACCCACGTAACACAAAGAACGCGTCTCCCAGGCTACGGACACGCTCTTTAAAGCAAGCCAGGCTAGGAGTTCGGGGTCCTGCTCCCCGTGCCCTACGGTGTGCCGTTTGGGAAGGGGGAGCCGACGGAAGGCACGTTCTGTGCACAGCCGCAACCGGGAGCTGGGGGCCCTGGGAGGCCAGTCATCCCCCATGAGCCATCAAGCACCTGAGCCCACGGAGAAGCAGACACAAGGCCACAGAACCCCAGCCCCGAACTGCACGGGAAAACGGAACCATAAAGCCCGGCAGACGGCCCAGGGCCGCGCTCTGCGAAGAAAGCCAGACCACGCCCCTCAGCCGGGGCAGAAACAGATTTCCGAGCCCCTCCGGGACCCCGCTCACACCTCGGGCTCCTCCGGCCCCGACGCAGCGAGAACTGCGCTGTGGTCAAGGGGCGAGCCCTCGCCAGGTCCGCCCAGCAGGTACCTTCCCCCTTTCTTTCCAATCCGCCTGCTGGGGCCGGCGGGCGCTGAGCCGGAAGGGGCTCCAGCTGCAGACCCCCGGCAGATGGTCGGGGCGCCCAGCGCTCGGCGGCGGCCCGGGGCCGGG
The DNA here is from genome assembly GCF_020171115.1 of Neogale vison. Taxonomy (NCBI): domain Eukaryota; kingdom Metazoa; phylum Chordata; class Mammalia; order Carnivora; family Mustelidae; genus Neogale; species Neogale vison. Next base: position 223,753,490 of record NC_058096.1, read on the forward strand.
CCCACGTGACGGCGGCCCTGGCCCCGGGTCCGCGCACCTTCCTTGTTCTTCGCCCCCCGACAGGGGCTCGGAGCGGCCGCGGGGCGAGCCGCCGCCCGCGGGGAAGAAGTTGCGCGGCGGCACAGCCGGCAGGGCCGAGGCCGGGACCGCCACGTGCGCCGCCCCGCCAAGTTGGTGCGCGGGCTGGGGCGGGGGGGGGGGGGGGGAGTCCCGGGGGCCCCGGTGAAGCCCGGCACCCAGGCGGCCGCGGCGCGCCACGACCCCCGCCTGCCGTTCCAGATCCACCCCCCCGCGGGAAGTCCACTCGCCGAGGGCACACGGCGTCCCAGAGCCCCCGGCTCCCTTTCCGGGTCCTCCTCGCGCAGGAGGCGGCGGCGGTCCCCCCGGACCCTCCCAGGCTCCGCTCGGGGTTCCCCCGCCACAAACCCGGGCGCGGGGGCGGACAACACGGCCCGGGCCGCCAGGCTCCCCGCTGCCCCGACGGGAGAGCCGGGTGCGGCGGCGACGGGGACGCCCTGACCGCCCCCCCATAGTCCGGCTCCCGGGCCGGGTGCCCCCCCCCGGCCCTCCCAGAGCCGCCCCGGCCAGGAAGCGGCGGGACGCCGGACTCCCGGGCTCCCTCCGGCTCGCCGCCCCCCGGCCCCGGCGGTCCCGGCGGCGGCCCCCGGCCCCCCAAGCCGCCGGCCCCAGCGCGGCCCGCCGGCGTGACCTTGACGGGGGCCGGGGCGGCGTCTGGGCGGCGGCGGCGCAGGCCGGCGCGTCCTCACCCGATCTCGTCGGCGCCCGAGTTGTTCATGGCGGCGGCGCTCGGCGTCCCGGGCCCCCTGGCTCGCTCCCGCCTCCGGAAGGTCACCGGCCCCGGCGCCCTCCCCACAGCTGCGGCCCGGATCTGCGCAACGGCGGCGGCCGCGCTGCCTCCTCCCCTCAGCGCCAACGGTCACCGCGCGCCTCCGCGCCCGCGCCGCCGCCCTGCGCACGCCCGGGCGCGCTCCCGCACGGGGCCTCCGGGGGCGGGGCCAGGGGGTGCGCCCGCCGGAGTGCGTGCCTGCGTGCGCGCCTGCGTGCAGTGCCGCCGCTCGGCGGCCTGGCTCCTGCGCGGCGAACGGCGTCGCCACGGAGCACGCTGGGAAGTGGAGTCCCGCGCGCCGGCCCCGCCCGGCGGAGGGGAGCGCGCCGCCGTGCGTGCTTGCGTGCGTGCGTGCGTGCGCGCGCGCGCGCGGGCCCTCCGAGCCAGGCACCGCGGGGCGCAGGCGCGGCTGGGCTTCCTTGTTTGCGCTCAGGTCGGAAGTGGCACGCGGGGTCAACGGCGGGCAGAGGCCACGCCCACTGCGGGGTCACGCGAGGCGGCGGTGCCCCTTTTCCGGTCGGCGTTTCGGCCGCGACCGCGGAGCCCGTCTGACCCGACGAGAGGGCGGCGGCGGCCGGAGAGGCGTCCCCGCCGCGTGCCCCCGTCCCCCGCAGACGCGGGTCTGGAGGCCCCGCCGCAGACGGCCCCGCAGCCCGGAGCAGCCCGCCGGGACCGGTGCCCTGCGGTCCGGCGGCGCCGCGCAGCTGCGTCGCTCTCCGCCGGCGGCAAGTGCCTGTACTCGTCGGGGTCAGCCTGAAGCGGCGGAGGGGCCGGGTCCCCGGCGGGCGGCGCGAGCCCCTGGGCGCTTAGAGTTGGCCGAGCACGCGGGCCTCGTGTCACTTAGAGCGGTCGCCGGGGCGCAGGACCTCCTTCGGCCCCTCCGCAGGGCGGGCGGGCAGCGAGCGGTCCGGGGCGGGTCGCGGCCGGCAGGCGGTCCGTCCGCGCCCCGGGAACCGCCCTCGTGCACGGCTCCGGCGCTCTGCAGGTCCGAGGAGCCCGGGCGGGTGGCAGGCACTGGTGCCCCGCGGGGTCCGCGACGCTGGAAGGACAAGCCCAAGGCGTGCGGAGAAGAAAGCGCTGGGGCCAGGCTTAGCGGCGCGTCCCCGATGCGGGGAGCAAGCAGGAGGGAGCTCAGCCCCACTTGCAGGCATGTATCCCGCACATGCTGGCCCCACTGTGAGCGCAGAGATGTCCCGGGATGCTCCCGGCTGTTAGAGGGGCCGGAAATGGGACGGAACCCACACGTCCCTCCACGGGCATCCGCGCAAGTAAACCACTGAGGGCCCGGGTGAAATACACAGGATGCGGTCAAGTGACGGAGGCCAGACACAAACTGTTCAAAATAATATATTCTTGAAAAGACGGACGCTGGGGTGCCTGGCTGGCTCAGCCAGTAGATCATGTGGTTCTTGATGTCGGGGTCATGAGTTCAAGCCCTGCGGTGGGCGTACAATCTACTTAGAAGGTCCGCTGACCGTGCAGGGGGGGGGGGTGCGGGGTGGAAGAGCGGAGTCCTGCACCTGCCACGGGGGCAAACATGTTAGGGCTTCGTATGTTTACTCTGTATATATTTTTTTAATTTCATTTATTTATTTGAGGGAGAGAGAGAGAGAGCATGAGCGGGGAGACGGCCAGAGGGAGAAGCAGTCTCCCAGCCAAGCAGGGAGCCTGATGCGGGACTCGGTCCCAGGACTCCAGGATCATGACCTGAGCGGAAGACAGTGGCTTAACCCACTGAGCCCCCCCAGGCACCCCTACTCCGTATCTTTTAAAAAAGATAAACTAGCCAGTTTGTTTCTCCCTCCTTCCTGACTCCTTTGCTACCTCCTGCCCCAGAGCGAATGCTGTGACAATGACAGGTATGTGGACACTTCTGAGTTTACTTCTAACATGGAGACATGGATACCCAATCCACAAAATATAGCTTTGGTCTCTTTTCAAATGCTGGACAATAAACATAAAATTCACAATCCTAACCATCTCTAAGTGCACCACTCAGTGGCGGGAAGCCCTCACACCACCCTCTGTCTCCAGAACTCTCCATCCCCCCACACGGAGACTTTGTCCCCACGAAGCACGGATTCCCCACCCCTGCCCCAGCCCCCGCTCCCACCCTCTCCTCTCCGTGTGGACGGGACTCCTCTGGGGCCCTCCTGGGAGTGGGGACCTGCAGGACGGGTCCTTCTGGATCTGGCTCCTCTCCCCGAGCCCCCTGTCCTCGGGTCCCTCCGCGTGGTGGCAGGAGACAGGGTCCCTCCCTTTCTTGGGGTGAATGATATTTCAGTGTGTGGATGGATGGGCAGGTTGTGTTTATCCTCCATCTACTCACAGACATTTTGGGTGGTTTCCACCTTCTGGCCGCTGTGAACACAATGTACAAATATCTGCCCTATCCCTCTTAATTCAAAAGTTTTGTCTTTGAAGTAAGAAGAGGGGACGCCTGGGTGGTTCAGTGGGTTAAGCCTCTGCCTTTGGCTCAGATCATGACCTCAGGGTCCTGGGATGGAGCCACCCCATGCGGGGGGCGGGGGGTGTCTCTGCTCAGCAGGGAGCCCGCTTCCCCCACCCCCCCTCACGTGTCTGCCTACTTGTGATCTCTGTCAAATAAATCTTTAAAGAAAAATCAAAAGTTACAATTTTGTATACTACATACATACACATACATATGGTAACATGGATATTGGCGGGTAAAGCAGAGAGGCACTGGACAGCAACCACAGGACTGTGTTCTGTCATGGTTGCCTTGTGGCTTGTAATTATCTCATTCACTTACTGTTTTATTTTTTTTAATTTTTAATTTTTTTTAAGTAGGCGCCACACCCGCCGTGGGGCTTGAACTCACGGCCCTGACAGCTAGAGCCGCACACTCCACAGATGGAGCAGCCAGGTGCCCCACTTATCACTTATTCTTGTTCATTCCCCTCCCCAGTAGGCTCTGAGCTCCAGGGGAGTCTGCATGGAACCCCCAAATTAAGGTGCTCCTTATGTGTCTGATGAATGAATGAACATCACTTCCTAGGACCCATTGCCGCACAGCAGGGCTGGCACACTTTTTCGGTGCAGAACAAAGTCGTAAATATTTTTGGTTTTGTTGGGCATGAGGTTTCACGGCCGTGACTCACCTGGACCGTTACAGCTGGAAAACACCAGCGTGCCGATGGTGACAAGCGGAGCAGGCTCCGTGCCGATGCAACTTGATTTGCCCACGCACAAAGGTGAATGTCATGTAACTTCCATGTGTTGCAAAATAGTCTTTTGGGTTCCCCCCAGCTATTTAAAAATGTAAAAACCATGCTAAGCCGTACCAAAAGGACAGCCGGGGGATGGGCTCTGCAGGCTGATGGCAACTCTAACATATGAGCGCTCAAACCGAACTGGTCCCCTTTGTGATCAGCAGTACGTGTTACGTGTGTGTATGTGTGACATGGGTCTACGTCATCTGGTAAGACTGGATCGGGCGCATCCCGCCTCGCATCCTCTCTGCCCAGCCTTGCTGTGGCCCGCCACGGACATCACTTGCCGTCTTGGACTCCAGGCTGTGAAGTGCAGACGGTCGCAGCACACACTAGGGTCTCTCACAAGGAGTGACCTCGTGTCGTTCCCTTGCCAACATGAGCAGGAAGGAGAGGAGAGGAAGAGGAAGCTGGAACAGAAACCGTTTGGCTAAGTTGCCAGCCAGACCGTCATGTGCAGTCGCTGCTTTTTGGGATGGGGTCCAAGTTGCATGGAGATGACCACCGGTAGGTCCCTTATCTCAGGGGACAATGAAGCCACAAGGGAGGCTCTGAGCTGACCGCCCCCTCCCCGCTTTCGCTCAGGCTCTGTTAGGGCAGCAGCCTCTGAGAGTTCCCCTGCGACCCCGGCTTCCTGCTCTTCCGGGGCCTGTGTGATCCCTACCCTCCTGTGCCGGGCCAGGAGGACGGGGTCACTTCTGTGATTAGACTCCGGGCAGCTCTGACGTTGCAGATTCTCCTGCTGGCTCTCATGAAGCACGTGGCCAGCCTGCGGGCGCCCACGCAGCCGTGGACTGAGGCCCTCCCGCCACCCACAGCCAGTGCCCAGGCTTGGAAGCGGGCCCTTCCCTAGAGGCGGCCTCGGGGGCGCCCCCACAACTGGCTGACCCCTGCCCGCAGCATTCCGACAGGGTGAGGGACAGGGGACCCAGCTAAGGGATGATAAACGGGCGCCGCTGGAAGCGGCCATGTCCGGGGCAACCTATTCCACAGCCACGGCTAGCCGGTCCGAGCGGCCTTCTGTCTCAGGCAGGGCGTTCCGGGCCATCGCTTCAACTCCGCGACACTTAGCGAGCGCGCCGCCTGGTCACGGGGCAGGCCCAGGGCGCCTTCCGCGCGGTGGCCGCCCCAGGCCCGCGTGTCCACCGCGCAGAAGGCGCCCGGCCCCGCCCCCGCGTGCGGCCCCGCCCCTTCCCCGCCCCCTCCCCGCCCCGCAAGGCCTCGGCGCGACCAGGCCCGCGCGTCCCGAGCCGACTCCGGCTGCGCGCCCCGCCGCCAGCATGAGCGCCCCCGCCGCGCCCCGCATCTTCGCCCCCGGCGAGAACTGCAGCCCCGCGTGGCAGGCGGCGCCCGCGGCCTACGACGCGGCGGACACGCAGCTGCAGATCCTCGGCAAGCCGGTGATGGAGCGCTGGGAGACCCCCTACATGCACGCGCTGGCGGCCGCCGCCACCTCCAAAGGTAGCCGGGCGCGCAGGGGTAAACTGAGGCCGAAGGCCGCCCAGATCCGGGGTCCAGCCTGCTCTCCCGCTGAGGTGCAATCGAGCCCCTCGGTGTCCCCGTTTTCCCGCCCGCAAAATGAGACTAGCGGGGGGCAACGGGGAAGTAAAGGGGGTGCTGGGCACGGGCTTGCACACAGCAGGCGCCTCCTAAGTACCGGAACCTCCTATCCCGGGGTGATGGGCCCCCACCCCGCAGACAGGGACAGGCTGGGTCGGGAGAATGGCCCGACGACAACGACCTCCTCGGCTGGAGCTCAGTTGTGTTCCCCGCGTGTGGTGGGGGTGGGGGGTCTGTGGAGGTCGGGCGGGGCGGGCGTGCTGCCCAGGCATCCGCGGGGAATGTGCCGCCCCGGAGTCCCCAGAAGCCCCGCCCGTGCTAAGAATGGCTGGGGGTGGGGATCGGGAAAGCAGCTGCAGGGGTGGCCCTGTGCCCGGGGGGAGGTCTGAGGGGTCCCCAGGGGCAGGGCATGGGTCCTCTGGCACCTGTGCTTCTGCCTGGAGAATGAGCACACCCAGCGTCCCTGCCTAGCTGGGGTGTTCCCAGGTCCGTCTTTGGGCCAGTGGGGACCCATCTCCTCCCCAGTTGTTGCAGGTCTGAGCCCTCAAACCTGCACCCCCTTATCGTAGCAAGCAAGGGTAGGAGGTGGAGAAAAGTAACCAACTGGAGAGATAAGGGCCAGTGGGGCTCAAAGTCCAGGGCCTGACCCCCTCACCGCCCCCACCCCCCAGGCCATGCCTAAACTCCGCTGCCCACACCTCCCTGGCCCCTGGCCAGAGGCCACACCGTTCCCGCTCAGGGCTACTGTGTTCCAAACCTCCGGCCCACTTGTGCCCTCCTGGCCTTGTGCCCCCTCCTCCAGGCAGCTGCCCAGCCCCCGCCTGGCAAGTGATACTGGGCTCTTTGTGTGACCAGGGGGACGGGTGCTGGAGGTTGGCTTCGGCATGGCCATCGCAGCTTCCAAGGTGCAGGAGGCCCCCATTGAGGAGCACTGGATCATCGAGTGCAACGAGGGCGTCTTCCAACGGCTCCAGGACTGGGCCCAGCGGCAGCCACACAAGGTGCCCACGCCTGCCTGCCCCGGAGGGCGTGGGGGCCCAGGTCCCTGTGGATGGAGGAAGTGGCATTCTCACCTGGGAACTCCCCTGCCCTCGCCCTTACGGCCGGGGGCGGGGTGGTGGTGGTGAAGGCCGGACACCAGAGACCCTCCATCTTCTCTTTTTGTCCCCCCGGCCCCAGGTGGTTCCCTTGAAAGGCCTGTGGGAGGATGTCGCCCCTGCCCTGCCCGACGGCCACTTTGATGGTAAGGGGGGAGGGGTCTGGGGGTGCTGCCCGAATTTCCACCCACAGTCCCCCTCCGTGGCCCGAGGACGGGCCTTGTCAAGACCGCGCAGGGTAGTGTTGCCTGGGGGGGTGCGTGGCGGATGCCAGAACTGCTGCAGGAGACAAGGTCCCCGGGGGTGGCAGCAGACCGAGAGTTCGGGGCACAGCCGGGCCCTCTGTGCACACACCCCTGCTGGGGCCACTGCCCAGCCCTGAGCTCTGGCCCCCACTGCCTGTGTAGGGATCCTGTATGACACCTACCCGCTGTCTGAGGAGACCTGGCACACACACCAGTTCAAGTTCATCAGGGTAGGGCCTGCATGGGGGGGACAGTCACCCCAGGGGCGAGTGCGGGTGGGGCATTCACACCTTCTCCCTGCTTCTCTGACCGGCCGGGAGGTGGGAGGCCCCCAGGGAAGTGGCTTCTGTCCACACCTCCGACCTCCCTCCTGACCCCTGTCCCCTGCCCAGGACCATGCCTTTCGCTTGCTGAAGCCCGGGGGCCTCCTGACCTACTGCAACCTCACCTCCTGGGGGGAGCTGATGAAGTCCCGGTACTCCGACATCGTCACCATGTTTGAGGTGCGGCAGCCTGGGAGCTCTGCTGCGGGGGAGGGGTCCCTGCACCGCCCCTCACTCTGGCCCCCTCCAGCCAGCCACCAGGACCTTACAGGCTGTCCCTGCTGTGTGGGCGACGTGCGGAGGCCAGCCTGCTGACGCTCCACGGTGGGGCACTGCTCCCTGAGCTTAGACGCCTGGAGGGGGCCCTCGCAGCCGTGGGCTCTCCTGGTTCTGTGGGCCAGTGGCCAGGCTGCCGAGCCCGACTCCCAGGGGCCTCGGCAACTGTACTGCCGTCCTGGGAAGAGTGGGTCCCATGGCCCCGCAAGTGACCCCCCCACCCCCCCACCAGGAGACGCAGGTGCCCACCTTACTGGAGGCGGGCTTCAGGCGGGAGAACATCGGCGTGGAGCTGGTGGAGCTGACCCCACCGGCCGAGTGCCGCTACTACGCCTTCCCGCAGATGATCGCGCCCCTGGTCCGTAAGCACTGAGCCTGCCGGCCTCGGGCTCGGCCTCCGGGGGGGCTTCAGTCCTGTCCCGGTGCCCCCACTCAGTGCCTTCATAGCCAGGAGTGCAGGCTCTGGGCTCTCAGTCCTGGGTTCGAGTCCAGACACACCAGCAGTGGGACAAGCTTCCCTGACCTTCCCTGTCCATGTCCTCAAGGACCCAATAAACGCCAGCCCTGACGGGCAGGACGGCGCAAACATGTGCTTGTGGTGACTTCTCCTGCCCCTCCAAACAGTACACGTATAGAACATCGTCATCTGTTGAACCGACCTCCGGGGAGACGGGGGCGGGGGAGGTACTCTGCCCCAGCACGTGAGCTTCCCTGTGCCCTCGACAGACCTATAGGACCACTGGGGCATAGTGGATGGACACTTGTCAGCCCGTGCCCCAGCCGGCCACCGAAGCAGAGAGCGGGTGGCGAGCATCGGGGCTACGCAGCCACCGAGTCCCCGGTCCCACCCCATCAGGTCAGGGGGAGGGCCTTAAACAAAGCAAAACCTTTAACCCCAGGGCCCTCGCCTCACCCCTCCACAGGCACCGAGCGTGCCTACCGCTGCCCCCGGGGCTACCTGCTCTTGCATCCCAGGCTCTCGGCCCGTCCACCGCCCTCTTGCAGGGCCTCAGTGGCTCCGTGCACAGGACTAGGCCTGCCTGGCACAGCGCCCCCCTCTCCCACTCCCAGCGCGCCCACAGCCACCTGTCACACAGGGAGGGGGACGCGCAGAGTTCTGTCTGTTTATTGACCAGAGCGGGGTTGGGGGGATAGGCGGCAGGAGCCACGGGAGCCGGAGCGGGGCCAGGGCCGGGCCGCGCTACCTGCGGTACCAAATCCTCAGCTTCTTCTCTCGCTTGATCTTCCTCTGCAGCTGCAGGATGCCGTACAGCAGCGCCTCGGCCGTGGGCGGGCAGCCTGCGGGATGGGCCCTGCCTCAGTCTCCTTGCCCACCGCGGGTGGCCAGATCCCGCCCTGCGCCCCCTTCCCCGCCCCAACCGGTGCTGGCATGCTGGGAACTGTGTCCCCCTGCGGCCGCCACCGCCCGCCGGGGCACTGACAGACCCCTGCTGCTTGGCAAAGTGCGCCTCCATGGGGATGGTCAAAGGGGAGGCTGGGCACAGCAGCTGGAGGCCACATGGGCCCTGGGACCAGAAGGGGGCAGCAGAGCCATGTGCAGGGAGGGGTCTGAGGGGGCCAGGGCACGGTCTCCAGCACCGCCTCTAGCCTGTACTGTCCAGGCTGGGGATTCGACCCATCACAGGGAAGGAGCCACTGAGTTTCTGACTCTGGTAGTCAAGCCAAGGGCAGTGAGGACGATTGGGCTGCCCGTTCTGGGCCCAGCTGCCCTGTCCACTAGCCCGATGACCTGGCCTGGGGCCTCTGGGAGGACAAGCACAGGTAGCCCGCTGACCCTGGGCCACGCTAGCCCCTGGTGGTAGTGCGCCCTTGGAAAGCAGGGAGGGATGGGGGAGTCTGGGGGCAGGACAGCCAGGCCGGGCAGGGAGGCCCACACGGTCCACAGGAGAGGAAGCCCTGGGGCCCCCATCCCCACCACCCCACCAGAAGCAGAGGGACAGGTCACCTCCCAGGGGGAGCGGCCCGGAAGGACAACCACAGGCACAGCTGGTCCTCAGCCCAGAATCCGGCAGTGCTGTCCCCAGAGCCCACCTGGTGGAGGGGGCTGGGCTCCGAGGGGAGACCTGCCCTCGGTCACACAGGCAACGGGGCAGCTGGGCAGGGCCTGGCCTCTATCCGCAGGATGGATTCTCCTGTGCCCACCCCCCCAGACGGGCCCCAGCACCCCACAATGGGGAACACCCCGGGGGCTGGCGTGGCCAAGGCCCTCAGCAAATGTCTCCAGAACGCTAATCACCACCAACCACCATCCCTCTGAAGGGCACCAGAGTGTCGTGACCTAAACCTTCCCGGGCAGCCTGGAGTCGGGGCCTCCAGTGGCCTCTACTCCACTCGCCTTGCCGGGGCTCAAGCTGGGCTTCCTGTGGGGGCACTGCGAACCCAGGAACACGGGTCTCCGTCTGCAGGCTGAGCACCACCGGCTGAACCCTGACCTCTGACACAGGGAGGGCAGAGGCCCCGGGCCCAAGCGCGGCCAGACACAGGCTTCACGCAGACACGCGGTCCTTTTCCAGGGACACGGATCGCAGACGCTCCTCGCTTTCCCGACGCACGTGACTGCGTCGGGCGTTTCCATCTGTGCCGTCCGGCCACCCCGGCGACCTGGGCTCCAAGGGAGCCGCGCCCTCCTTCATGAGAACGAGACCCCATGCGCCCCGGCCCTGACGTCGGCAACCGTTCTGTTTTCTAACTGCGTCTCTCTGGCTTGTGTCCGCCACGTGGAACCACGCAAAGTGGGTCCGCAGACGGCCGAGGAGCCGTCCTCACGCGGCGCAGGCGCAGGCTTCCTCCCGCACCGGCCTGGGCCCCCGGCTGGGTAAGACCAAGACTCTGCAGCTGGGGAGACCTTCAGGGCACAGGGAGGAGGCGGCTGGGGCTTCACTCTTCTGCTTGGGCCTACAGCGGTTTGCCTGGGAAGGGCGGGAGCCCGCAGCCCCTGCAGGGGTGTGGCGAGCCGGGGACACGGACGGGGCAGGCTCACCTGGGACGTAGATGTCCACGGGCACGATGCGGTCACAGCCCCTCACCACGGAGTATGAGTAGTGGTAGTAGCCTCCTCCGTTGGCACAGCTGGAGGGAGCGGCACGGTGAGCGGCATGCTGGCCGCCGGCCCTGCCCCCCACCTGCCTCCTGGTGCAGAGAGGAACCAGGAATGGGCAGGACGGGGACGCGCAGTCCCTGAAGAGAGGAACGGCCACCCGAGGCCTTCGGTGGAACCAGGGAGACTGAAGCAAATGGACGGCCGCAGGGAGGGGACCAGACACAGGAGGCCCCACGGGGTGTGAGTCCACACGTGTGACACGCCCACAGATGGGGAGGGGACTCGCGGGGGCTGGGGTCCAGGAGAGGGGTCGGGGGGATGACGGGAACATTTCCTTGAAGGATGATGGAATGTTCTGGAAACAGGGGCTACAGTGGACAGCCCCGTGAATCCATGGCCCGTCGGAGCTGTGCACTTGGACAGGGCACTGCACGGCCCTAGCTCGACCTCCCGGAACAGTGAGGTGAGGAAGGAGCCGCTGGCGGGGCGGGGAAGGGACCGGGGAGGGCGGCGGGCAGCAGGGCCAGGGGCGCGCAGATGGCCCACCGAGCGGCGCCATTTACGGCCGTGCCGCAGGGCCAGGGCCAAGGCCAGAACGGGCGACCCCGAGCAGCACAGGAGGGGCCCCTGGGGAGAGGCCGCGGCAGAGGGAGTGGAGACAGGCAGGGGCGCGGCGGCGGCGGGCACTCACCTCCCCATGGACACGACGTAGCGCGGCTCGGGCATCTGGTCGTACACCTGGAAGAGACGGCGGGGTCTGGCCGCGGCTCGAGGCCGGGGCGCAGGCGGCGGGCCTCGGGGCCGGGCCTACCTTGCGGAGCGCGGGGGCCATCTTGTTGGTGAGCGTGCCGGCCACAATCATCACGTCGGACTGGCGTGGGCTGGCGCGGAAGACCACGCCGAAGCGGTCCATGTCGTAGCGCGGCGCGGCCATGTGCATCATCTCCACCGCACAGCAGGCCAGGCCGAAGGTCATGGGCCACAGGGAGCTCTGCGGGGGCAGGGCGCTCAGCTGGGGCCCGGTGCCGCCGGCCTGCCCCAGCTCGGGGCCCGGCCACCAGGCCTGCCCACGGCCGCCACGGCACCGCCACGGCACCGCCAGGCCCCGAAGGGTCACCGGCCCAGGGCGGTACCAGGAAGGGAAAACAAGCCACATCTGTGGGCCGGCACCTTCCGGCGGCCACGTTCCCGAAGCAGAACCCGAGCCCAGGTGAAAGGAGTGGTAACCGGTGGTTCAGGCCCAGCACGTCCTCGATCCGCGCTTTCAGCACAGCACGCCGGGCTCTGAGTGCCGGGAAAGCCGTACCTCGCACAGTCGAGACCCTGGGGCTAAGCCCCTGCCACTGACTCATTTGTAACACGTCCTAGGGTTCAAGGACTCCAAATGCCTATTCCTCCAGGAAGGCCTCCTGGCTGCCCTTGGCTGCCCTCTGACCACTTCCTCCATCCATTCGGTGCCTGCCTCTCTCCTGCTGTACTTCTCTGCTTGAGCCTTCCCTGCCGTCCCTGCCTCGTCGGGGACCTGCACGGGGTCCTGCCCGCCTCACTCTGTTAACGCGGGCGCCCGGGCTACACAAGAAGGCGCCCTGGACAGCACTCAGGTGTGCACACTTAGGACAACACTGCAGCGGCCACATCCATGCTGGAGCCACAGACCCTGGCAGGACGCAGGGACACACGCACGCAGGAACGGACCCCAGGCACCCCCAGCAGAGCGAGAGGCGCTCCTATGAGTCAGAGGGAGACAAAGATGTGCACACAACACGCAGACTGTCCAGGCTGAGTACTGGGGCCTGGGGACAGGCTGTTCTCAGGTTTTTCCCAGGAAGGAACCCCTGTTCTAGACGCGCTCTGGTTTCCCAGTTAAAATATCGTCTACATTGAAAGAGAAGGAAGAAGAAACAGAAACAGGAAATCTGCAGAAGGGAGGCGGTCGTGTTCCCTGGGGCGGAGCGAGAGACCACACGGGGCAGGGGCACAAAGGGGACAGCAGGACCCGCAGAGGACAGGCGCAGTGTGCAGGGGGAGCATGTGGGAGCAGGCGGCAGGAGGCCGGGGGGCACGGGGGGTCGGGGCTCACCCGGCGGGCCCAGTTGACCAGGTCATCGAGCTTGGCCACCACGTACTCGCCGCGGCTGCTGGGAAGGGCGGCAGATTTGGGGAGCACAGCTCTAGCCGTGGATGCAGCGGGCTGGGTGCTGGATGGGAACACATGCCGGGGGTGGACATTAGCTAGGCAGGCACCCCAACACCCCACACCTTGGTCGGGCCTGGAGCAGATCCTCGGGGGGCAGCAGCAAGCCGGCACCATGGCCTGGTCTGGGCTGGCTCCAGCGGGAGGGGTCCGCCAGGGTCCGGCACTCTGGCCCAGGGCAGGACGCACATGCTGAATGACCGCATGAATGACGGCTGCCAGCTATGGCCCCCGTGGGCCTGTGTCCCCAGGGGAACTTGGTGTCCCTGAGCTCTGCTGACACACTATCAAGGGCCCTGCTGGTCTGGGGTCGTACAGCCATTGTCTCGGATGTGCAGGACGGGGCCGGGCAGGGCTCAGAGGGCAGGGCTCCATGCTGCCTCACCCTGATGGTGGAGGGAGGGCCCTGCTGCAAGGGCTGCTGCGAGGGCTTTAGTGTGTGCAGGTCCCAGAAAGCCTGGCCTTACCTGCTGGGGCTGTCAGCGGCCACACTCGAGTGGACCCCACGCACCTGCGTAGCCACGCCCACACTGGAGCTGCAGGGAAAGGGGGTGCACATGAAGAGGAGCCTGGGGTGCCCCGAAGCGCTATGACAGGGGCTGTGCTGGAGCAGGGATGGGGACACTTCTCCCAGGGGGCCAAATCTGGCCTCTGCCTGTTTTTGTCAATAAAGTTTTATTGACACACAACCACATCCACCCATCTCTGCCTGTCGGATCTGTTTTCACAAAGGCAGAGCGGAGCAGTCTGCACAGAGCCCATCTGGCCCTTCATGGAAAGTCTGCTGAGCCTGTCCAAAAGGGGTCTGTTTCCCATTTCCTACTTCTCTCATTTTCTCCTTTATTTTACAGTGAACGCAAGTGATTCCTAGAAAAATGCTCTTATGGAAACAAGGCAAAGTCAGCCCAAAGCCACATGCTCCTTGAAGCCTCCCACCTCCCCCCATCAGGAGAGCCTCTCCCAAGATCTGCCATGTCCCTGCCCCAGGGCGCCGGAGATTCCATTTCTGGGCTCTGTCCATGGAGAAAGGGCCCGGGACTGCCTGCCTCCCTGACCTGAGGAGGCCTAGGGGAGGCTGCCACCTGAGCAGAAGCACCAAACGCCTTCCTGCGATAGGAAACAGGTGCGCCGTGAGTGGATGTGGGTGTGAATGCAGGCTTTGCCACCACCTGGACTGTCCCCATGGAGGGGCCTGACCACCACCTGCTGGAGAAGACTGCCAGTCCACTGCCGGTCCCCGTTGCTGCCTGACTCACCACAGGACCTTCAGGAGGTGGGCACCACTCGGCCCCCCTGGCCGCCTGATGCTGCTGGAGGGCCCTCCCAGCCCACGCCCCCCACACTGAGCCTGCCCCGGCAGGGCCTTCTGGCTGGAGAGACGCAGACACTCACCGCAGAGCCAGGATCGGGCGGAGCAGGCGGGGAGCTGCGGAAAGAACCACGCGGGGCAGGCAGTGAGGGGGAGGCAGCAGCAAACACCCGCGGCCTCCAGGAGGTTGCACAGGAGCCCCACGCCTGGCACGCCCTTCCTCTTACCCTTGGTCTATCTAAACTCCACATAGCACACGCTCGGTAAAGAGGGGCCTTTGCACATGGGACCCACACAGTGACCCTCCCCTGCCCGGACAAAAAGGCCACCTCACACCCGGGCCAGCCAGCCTCCCGTTCCTCCGCACGTCAGTGTCGGTCCTGCCTCAGGGCCTTTGCACTGGCCGGTCCCTCCGCTTGGAGCTCCCTGCCCCAGGCGGACACACGCCGGCCCTTCCTAACGGGCGGGTTTCGGGCCCTACCGTCCCCCGGGGTCGATCGGGGCCCTGTTCTACCCCCATGTGTGTTGTGGGGCGCCTGGCTCTCTGCCAGGACGCCGGGGCCTCCCCGGGGTCCGCTGGGTCCTCCGGCCGGGCCTGACGACCGAGCCGCCCAGCGGCGCTCCGGGGCCCCAGCGGCCTCGGGCGCAGACTCAGGGCCGGGGATGCGCTCGCGGCGCGGGCAGCGGCGTCCCCTCGGGGCCCGCGGGATCGCGCCCCCGGGACGCGGACCACCGCCGGCCGCGCAACCCCGGCCCCTGTGCCCGTGCAGGCCGCGCCGGGCGCCCCAGGCCGCAGCTCCCGCAGCTCCCGAGCGCGCGGCCGCCGCAGCCCCGCGGCCCCGCGGCCCCGCGGCCCCGACCCGCTCACCCGCCAGAGCCGCCATGTCCGCCGCGGCCTTCAAACAACCTCTGCGGTCCGTCCGCGCCGGCGCTCCGGGTCCCCGGGGCCGCCTGCCAAAGCGGCTCGGCTGCTGCGCGGAAGCCGGGCCCGGGCGCCAGCACGTTCCGCCTCCGCGGACGGTCCCTCGCCGCGCGCCCCGGAAGCCCACCCGGGACGCGCGGGCCCGGCGGGGGCGCGGGGGCGCGGGGGACGTCGCGGCAAAAGCGGGCGGGTCGCTCGCCTCCTCCTCCCGTCGGGAACAAAAGGCGAAGACCGCGTCCCTGGGTGGGCTCGAACCACCAACCTTTCGGTTAACAGCCGAACGCGCTAACCGATTGCGCCACAGAGACGGCGCTGCCGCCCGCCGCCCCCTGGACGTCTATGAGGCGCGCACTCCCGGGAGGCCGTGCGCGGGCGGGGTCGGCGCGCGGGCGGCGCGGCGCGAGCCGGACTCCGAGCCACGGCGACCCCTGCCGCTCAGCCGAAATAGCTCAGTTGGGAGAGCGTTAGACTGAAGATCTAAAGGTCCCTGGTTCGATCCCGGGTTTCGGCAGCTGTTTTGGCGCCGCGGCTCTTGGCTTTCCTACCCCAGAATGGAACCCATTCTGCAGATGAGGGGCAGGGCCGCTGGCCCCGGCCCACGGGGGGACGGAACAGGGCCGCCAAACCCCTGTCTCCGCCCTCAAGACCTTGATTCCAGCCCAAACGTGGACTCCACCCCAATTCCCAATACTCCTTAAAGGGTAGGAATAAAAGGCGCTTCTTTTCGCGAACACCCAAATCGGTGAAATTCTTGCGATCCTGCTGGATTTTACACTTGGGGGAAACTGAGGCTCCCACAGGCAAGCGCAGGCCAGTGGCAGGCAGGCCTCGCGGCAGGAGCCTTCCAGGCCCACGAACCCCTGCACAGCCCACCTGGTCTCGATTGCCGGGGAGCTCCAAGTCCCAGGAGGGAGGTGAGGGACCTGCGCCCCTCTCCCTCCTGTGCCCGGCTAGCCCATGGAGCTGGACTTCCCAACTTACATAAACTTTGCATTTTAGGCTCCTTCGAGTCACAGAAAAGTTGCCCCGGAGTGGGGTTCCTGTGCACCCAACACCCAGTCCCCCGTTGTTAGCCGCTGACACCGCCAGACACATTTGCTGCAATTCATGAACCAAAGTGCATGTCACTGAAGTCCGAGCTTTCTGCAAGTTTTGTTTTCCCACAACATCCTTGCCCCATGAGGGAGGAGCCCTGGGGCCAGAGCCCCCAGCCCCAGCTGAACTTCACCTCAAGAGACCTGAGAGTCGCCTCGGTGAGTTGCCAATCCCACAGGAACCAAGGTGGAGTCTTTGCCAGCTGCTGGGGGCCGTGGGGGTGGTCAAGGCTGCTTGAGGGAGGCAGTGAGGTGGACAGGGAGGTCAGAGCCAGGCTTGGGGGGTGGGCCCTGACATGGGAGGCCTGCTGGGGAGTGAGCTGGGTGAGCAGGCAAGAGGGCGAGGGTCTGGGGAAGGGAGCAGAGACCCCAAGAAGGGACAGCACACACCAGGGGCCAGGGGCCGGGAACATGGGCAGGAGGGCCCCTGAATCAGGGACAGACTATTTCTTGTGCCACTGTGCCTCCCTGAGGTTTCGGATTCTTACCCTGAATAGTGAATAGTTTTTTTTCAGATTTGAGAGAGAGAGAGCACTCGTGTGTGGGTATGAGCAGGGGTGGGGGCCGCAGAGGGAGAAGCAGATTCCACACTGAGCAGGGAGCCTGAGTGTGGACTCCATCCCCAAACCCCAAGATCATGACCTGAGCCGAAGGCAGATGCCCAACCGAGTAACCCACGCATCCTGTGAATTAGTTGTTTTTTTCTTTAAAGATCTTACTTTTTCCCCTTCGGTTGCTCTTTTTTTTTTTAATTTAAAGGCTTTATTTATTTGACAGACAGAGATCCCAAGTAGGCAGAGAGGCAGAGAGAGAGGGGGAAGCAGGCTCCCCACTGAGCAGAGAACCCAATATGGGGCTCAATCCCAGGACCCTAGGATCATGACCTGAGCGAAAGGCAGAGGCTCAACCCACTGAGCCACCCAGGCGCCCCTAAAGACTTTACTCTTTAAAGATTTTATTTGGCAGAGGTGCCTGGGTGGCTCAGTGGGTTAAAGCCTCTGCCTCTGCCTCTGCCTCTGGCTCAGGTCATGATCTCAGGGTCCTGGGATCGAGCTCCGCATCGGACCCTCTGCTCAGCAGGGAGCCTGCTTCCTCCTCTTTCTGCCTGCCTGTGATCTCCTTCTGTCAAATAAATAAAATCTTAAAAAAAAGAAACAACAACCCTGAGTTCCGATCCTCCTCTCAGACATTCTGAGCTGGCAGGCAGGGGCTGGTGTTGGGAGTTCATATTTAAAAAAAAAAAAAAAAGATTTTATTTGACAGAGAGCAAGCGAGGGCACACAAGTACCCGACACGGGACTCGATCCCAGGACCCTGGCATCATGACCAAAGCCAAAGGTAGATGCTTCACTGACTGAGCCACCCAGGCGCCCCTAAAGATTTTAAGGAATTCTGTGCCCAACACTGGGCTCTAAATTACAACCCCAAGATCAAGAGTCAAACACTCCACCAGCTGAGCCAGCCAGGCACGCCCCCCCACCGCACCCCAGTGACCTTTTAAAAATCAGTTTTTAGATAAAACAATAAATAGACTTGAAGAAGGGCCAAGGTATGTGCAATGACAATTCCCGTCTCAGGAAGCGGGAGTGACCACGGGTGCGCGGGCCGGGACCGCCGGCTGCAGTGACGGCTTTAGCAGGAGCTTCTGCAGGGCCTTGGGGTCCAGATGGGAAGCAGTTCAGAGAAGGGATGGGCAGGAGGAGGGGGAGGCAGGGGGCCACACAGAGGCCAGTAAGCGGGAGCGCAGGGGGAAGGGGCAGGTGCGGGAAGGGGGCGGGGCGGGAGGGGGGAGGGAGGCAAGGCCACCCGGTTTGTGGTGAGGCTCGCTCCCGGCACTGAGCGAACGGTGCAGCAGGAGGAGCCAGGGGCCAGGCGTTGGCTGCCTGCAGGAAGTCCGTCCCAGCTGTGCCTGCTTCTCCAGGGGTCCCCATTAGGCCACCAGCCGCTAGGCGGTGCCGACCCCAGCGGCCTTAGGACGAGCACCCTCAGGGTCCCCAACAGGGCTGCGGAAGGCATGTAACGCGGGGGGCCCATGGGCAGACTGCACCTGCGGCGACGGCCCACGACAGCCGCCAGCCCCTACCACCACGGAGCCCCGGGTCCAGGAGCGCAGCACAGAGCACAGGGACCGAGCCGCCAGGCTCTCCCGGAAAGGGGCGAGGCCCACTTTGGAGACAATGGTGGGCAGCGCCTGTGGAGAGAGGGAGCGACCAAGCAGCCTGGCTTCGGGCTCCGTGGTAGATAGGAACCATCCAGCCTCTGTGGGTCTCCCCACTCCCAGATTGGGGCAGGGTGGCCCAGGGACCCTGGAGGACACGTGCCCCCCAACCCCGCCCTCCCAGGCCAGACTTCCCTGCCACACCTGGGAGGGTTCCTGAGCTGCAGCCTCTCCCCCTGCCCAGCTGGCCTGGGGTTCTCTGCGCGGCTTGCGGGCTCAGAGGGCACCTTCTCGGGCCAAGCACACCTGCACCCCCCCCAGGCTCGGAGGGCAAGCCCCTGCTCTAAGTGGCTGCTGTGGGGAGAGGGGCCCTGGGGGGCAGAGAGGAGGGGAGTCTGCCATGTTCAGACACAGCAGCCCATCACCGGCTGGGGTGCTGCCGCCAGCCGGGGGTCTCCCCAGGAAACCCCGCACCATGTGCTGACTGTGCTGTCTCCCAGCAGCTTCAAATAGAGTTCATTTGAGCGACAGGTCACAGAGCTTCTGTGACTGTGTGAGGACAGGCCACGCAGGTCTCTGCAGGCCAGGGCCTGGGCTGGGGATCCTCGGGGACCGGGGTGACCCACCAGCTGCCCCCTTTTCGGGGCCTGGGCAGGAACATGAGCCTGGCCTCCAGACAAAGGCCTTGCTTCTGCAGGAGCCGTGGGCACAGACCCTCCCGCACCGTGACCCCGGCCACACACACATGGACCGCGACCGCTGCGCTCGGGAGGTCCTAGGCCTCGGGACGTGGATGCCAGGGCCTGGCTGGGAGAGCTGGACCAGAAGCGGCCACACGGGAAAATCCGCATGGACGGGGCAGGGCCGGTGGGGGGGGCTCGCACTGTGCTCAGGGCCCACACGGGACGGGGCGGGGGGGGGGGCCGCCGCGTCTCCTGCCTCGAGAGGAGGGAAACTCGGAAAGGCACGCGTTCTCAAGGAATCATTCGTTATCAGGCTCTTTCTTAAAACTCCTCTTTAATATTGGATACAGTGCTTTTTAACATAAAAAAACCAGATGTGCACCTCACGTTAAACAGTACAGTCGGAAGTACTGGCATCCAGTAAAATAAAACATTTTTGTTCTAAACACCTTTCAAAAAACTCTACCTTCCAAGAAAGCCAGGAAAAGCACACCCACGGACGAGCAGCGAGCACAGCCCGGGCCCCCGGCCGGCAGACTCCGCTCGCGCCCCGGCCACGGGACCTGCGGCCGCCCTCCAGCGTCAGCACCGCTGACTCCTTTCTTCTAGAAGCTGGTTATCAAATATTTCTTTTTCCCTTCAGAAAATAAAAGGAGAGAACCTCATTTTAATAATTTATCTTGTCTCCGAATATGAAGCAGATGAATCCGAGCTTCAGGGGGACAGAGTCTCCAGTCGGGGGCGATGCCACGTTCTGGAGACCGAGGTGGGGGTGTTTGCATGATGGCGGGGAGGCTTCAGGCCGCTGCGCTGTGCCCTTGGAAATGGTTATGATGAGACGTTTGACATCACGTGCGTTTAGCAATTTTTTTTTTTTTTAAAGATTTTATTTATTTATTTGACAGAGATCACAAGCAGGCAGAGAGGCAGGCAGAGAGAGGAGGAAGCAGGCTCCCCGCTGAGCAGAGAGCCCGATGCGGGGCTCGATCCCAGGACCCTGAGATCATGACCTGAGCCGAAGGCAGCGGCTTAACCCACTGAGCCACCCAGGCACCCCGCGTTTAACAATTTAAAAAAGAATATTTTAGAGGCGCCTGGGTGGCTCTGTGGCTCGGGTCATGAGCCCGGGGTCCTGCGAGCGACCCCCGTGTCGGGCTCCCTGCTCAGCGGGACCCTGCTTCTCCCTTTCCCTCTCCCCCTGCTTGTGCTCCCTCTCTCGCTGTGTCTCTGTCAAAAAAATAAAATCGTAAAAAAAAAAAAAAGAACTTTTTAAGGAGTGTGAGCTATCCAACAGTCCTCGTCAACTCCCCGGTAAGAACGACACTAACAGGTGTTTGGGGCA
Source organism: Neogale vison (assembly GCF_020171115.1). Classification (NCBI taxonomy): domain Eukaryota; kingdom Metazoa; phylum Chordata; class Mammalia; order Carnivora; family Mustelidae; genus Neogale; species Neogale vison. The sequence goes on from NC_058096.1 coordinate 223,773,834, forward strand.
CCCCCAGGCCGGGACCAGCGACCACCACAAAGCACATGGATTCTGACAGTGGGCAAGTCCACGTGACTGTGCGGCTCGGGCAGAACACGAGGCCCGGGGGGCACCCCCCGTGCATCACCACAAGCTGAGGGGGAAGGAGCCGGACGGCTGTGGGGCGGGAGCGGCCGACCACCCGCAACTGGAGGCCACGTCCCCGGAATCTGGAGAAGGGAGCCTTTGCCATCATCAGCACGGCCCACGGCAGGTCAAGGGCAGTGGTGGGGCGTGCAGATGGACAGCCCTCCTCACAGGCACTACAGCCAGTCCCTCGGACGAGGAGGAGGAGGGCACTGCGCCAGGGAGCGTGTGTGGGCTCCGACCCTGCTCCCCCAAGAACACGGTTCTGCATCTGGGAGTCGATGGCCTGTGCCAGACCACCGGGTCTCCCTGCAGCCCGGGGTCCTCGTGTTCCCGACTTGCCAGGTCATCATTCCCGCACACATGGGTTCCTCCAGGTCGGCCCCGCCCGAGCCTCCCCACCCACCGGGCGCTGTGGCCCACGGCACGCAGCAGGGCCCTCCCCGGGAAAGAGCGTGGCGTCCCGGGAGCTGCCTTTGCTGCCCGCCAGCCGCGGCGGTGGGCCCGGTTGGCTTTGGACAGAGGCCCTGGCCTGTCACTCCGGCTGAGTCCTCCGCCTGCGCTCAGCGAGGCCTGGCAGCGAGCCCAGAGATGGGATTAGGGGCTCTGGGGGCCAAAAATCCCAGGGCGGCTAACCCCTCCGGCGGAAGAGAAACATCTTGATCAGGGCATTCTTCTGACCAGCTAGGAGCGGCCTGGGGGGACTGCGGCCGTGTGGTCTGTGTTTGCTCAAATGGCCAGGACCCTGGGCAAGGCGGAGAAAGCCCGGAATGCTAACAGGAGCCCCTGCAAAACGGGATTAGGCACAGCAGGCCCGGCACACGCCCAGGGAGCGGCCCTGGAGGACTGCCTGCGGGCCGTGGCGTGGGCCCGGCTGGGGTCCAGCTCCGCCTGCTCTGAGCAGCTCGCGGATGTGCCCGAGGACGGCGCACCTGAACGCTGGCTTCCCTGGGTCCCTCTGGCAGCTCCTGGCCGAGGGCTTCCGCGCATGTTCAGCCGTGGGCGGTTCGTCCGGCCGGGGCACCTGGACGGCGTGTCGGCCACAGGGTCCCCGCGCCCCGGCGCCCGGCACAGGGATCGCGAGCCCTTCTGGACACATTGCCGCTGGTTTGGCAGCGGCGCCCCGAGCAGCCTACCGGTAGCCGAGGGACGGTCCTCTGAGGTACTTCTCCTCAGCCGTCTTGTAATCCACAGCGTCCACCGCCGCGATGGCGCAGATGATGGCCTGCAAGAGAGCAGAGGGCGCTCAGCGGCGGCCAGCGGGGCCGTGCTGCCCGAGGCGCTCGAGGGACGCGTGTGGGGCCCGGCGCAGCGTCCGAGCGGCCTCCACAGATGCGGGTCCGGGAGGTGTCTGTGTGCAGGGACACCTCCGTGTGGCATGAAAGACGCCCTCAGAGACAAGACACGAGAGCTCACGTCACTGAAAGCAGAGAACGAGGCAGGACCAAAACCAACAAGCCCATTTGTGACAGTCTCGAAGTTTACTGCCCAAACAGCAAGAAAAACAGAACAGCGGTCACCCCTGCACACGGCAAGTCTGACGCTGAAAATCCTCGTGTCCTCAGAAAAAATAGAAAAACTCTGGTTACTAAAAACGTGATTTTTTTAAAAAAAGATTTTATTTATTTATCTGACAGAGAAACACAGCGAGCGAGGGAGCACAGCCAGGGGGAGCGGGAGAGGGAGAAGCAGGCTCCCACCGAGCAGGGAGCCCGCCGCAGGGCTCCACCCCAGGACCCCGGGATCCTGACCTGAGCCGGAGACAGACGTCCCATGACTGAGCCCCCAGGCCCTCCGCACAGCGTTTCTGAAGAGCCTGTGTGGGGCGTGTGGCGGCTCGGGGGGGGGGGGGTCCTGCGACTCTCGGTCCCAGGGTGGACGGCTCTGGCCCCACATGGAGCGTACAGATCACTTAAGAATAAAATCTTAAAAATCAATCCGAGCCGTTCTGGTCTAGAACACGGCACTCCGTCTGCTCTGGGCACTGCTGACACAGGGCAGGTCACTCCCAGGCGGGGTGTCCCAAGCACTGTGGGGCTCGGCGGCATCTTGCCCCCCACCCAGTGAGAACCTCAGCCGTCCCCACACACGGCCCGGTGTCCCTGGGGCAGAACCATCCCTTCCTTTAAGACACGCTCCGGAGGACTCAGACGTAAGAAAGACGGGGAGGGGGGCAGCCGGGGCGACAAGCGGGGCGAGGCCGCTCTTCCAGCGGGGGGTGGCACGCAGGCTCCTGCCACAGCTTCCGCCGGAACGTCTTCGAAAGCTTTCGGTTATGAAGGTGACGGGTAACTTCCCCCCCACACGCTCACAGTGCCCAGCAGAGCCCCCTCTGACCTTCAAAACCACCAGGGGGATAAAAGAAAACAAAAAAGGCCCCAAACCACCAGGGGAGTGCCGTGTGTGCCGCTGCCCGGCCGAACGCCGGCGGGCGCATGCGGGAGAACCGCGGCTCCCTTTCCGCAGCAGCATCTCCGCCGGAAACGTGTCCGCGTGCACCTCTCGCCCCCCGCACTGGCCACAGCGTCTACACAGCCGGGCCCTGTCCCCCTGCCCACGGAGCGGCCCGGGCGGGCACCGCGCTTGGCGCGGCCGCGGCTTCCTGGGCCAACGTCGGGAAGACACCAGCCCAGCGCCAATCCCAGCCCCCGGGGCCCCGGCCGCCAACCCCCAGCCGGCCCCACGCCACAGCCCCGCCGCACACTCACTTCCGGCAGAAGAACGTCCAGGATGAAGCGGATCCTGTCGCCGCTGGCCCGCGCCGGCGCCCGGCCGCCCGCCTCCTGGTACAGGCCCTGCAGGTACTTCACCACCACGTCCAGCTGCTGCTCGTCCTCCAGGTACGTCTCCACGCACGTCACGTACTGACCCGACGTCAGGAACGTCTTCAGCCACCGGGACGGCTTCCGGTTCTTCAGGATGGCCCGCAGGTGGCCCTCGGCGCCCCTGGCTTTCACGATGTACTCCACCAGCTTCTGGTTGGCACGGTCCCGGGCGGCCCGGGACCGGTCGGGGAGGACCTTCCTATAGGGCCGCCTCCTCCCCTGGGGGCTCCCCGCCACAGGCTCCTCGGGGTCCCCCTGGCTCAGCTGTGGAAACCTGGTCCCCAAGACGTCCTGCTGGATGGACTTGCGGACAGGATAGCCTGCAGACGAGCGACACGGCCGTGAGCCCGGGGCCCGTGTGGGAGGCTCCCTCTTCCCTTCGCCGCGCCGCCTGGGGGCTCTGTGGGAGGGCCGCCCCCCGCCCGCACGCACAACCGCCAGGGTCCTGAGGGCTCCTCCTCTGAGGGCCCACGTCGGTCCCCAGCTCAGCCTCACCCCAGTGCAGCCCCCCGAGGAAGCACAGGCCCCTCCACCTCCACCCCGGGTGACCGGGGACGGCGGCGGGCGGCGGACTATCCGTTCGACCACAACCCGGGCAGCAGGGACGGCAGCCGCAGACCGCCGCCGCACACACGTCTTGGAGAAGAGGCCGGGTGCCCGCTGGGCCGGGGGGGCAGGCAGCAGTCAGGCTCGGGACAGGGCCCAGCCTCACCCCTACGCCTCCCCTTCCGAACCTCCGACTCAGAAAGCAGCCGCCGCACACCGCAAAGGAGCCCGCGGACTTACTTATGTCGGCCGCGTAGTACTCCAGGAAGGAGCCGGCGAAGGAACCGCAGCCTGCGGGAAGGCAGGAGAGGAGAGCCGCGTCCCACCATCAGAGGCGGCGCTCGAGAACGGCCCAAGGGACGCGGGCCTGGCGTGCCGGCCTCACGTCAGCCCCATCTGGACCCCTTCCCGAGAGGGCCGACGGGACACCAACACGGCCGTCGGGGTGCCACCCACCCCCAGGGCGCCCAAAAATCCGTCGGAAGATTCCCGACGGCTGGACTTGGGGCAGACGGAAGCCAGCCCTGACTCAAAGCGAACTCCGCCTCCATTCACACCCAGTACCTCCGTCTGTGCCCGGGTGCCAGCCCACCTGCCCCGTCGGGGACAAGACCACCACGGGCCCAGGCCTGGAGGCCAAGGGAAACAGGCCTGCGCTCCGCCCCCAGCCCGGTCCCTTTGTCCGAGGGCACGCAGGGCCACGTACCGAGCCGGACCCTGTAGTCCGTGATCAGGGAGACACACCAGCCGATGGCCTGGTCGAAGTCCTCCTTGGCCTCGTTCTGCACCAAGAGCGAGACAGCAGCTGTCGGCAAGGGGCCACGGGCTCCTCCCATCCTGCCGGCAACCTCAGCCCCTGCGTCCAGACCACAGCGCTGGCAGGTGACCCCGTGCGGGGCTGCTGAGGACACACGGGGAATGCGCGGAGGCCCGACTCTGGGGCCAGGGCTGCTCACACACTGGGTCCTGGGGAACAGAGAGCTCTGGAACAGGAGAGCTGGGCCTCTGGAGCAGAGGAAGGAGCCCGGCACCCCATGTGCGGCTGACATCCCCAAACGAGACCCGGAAGTCCTACAAAACAGATTCTTCCAAGAGTCGTGCCTATGCCCCTGGATTAGAACGGTGTTGGCTGAGCTGTGCCCTGTGGGGGTGCCCACCTAGACCTCAAGGTCCGCATCTGCAAACCAAGGACTACGCCCCCTCCCCACCCACTGCGGGGACCCCTGAGCTGGGACAGCGTCCCACTAGCCGAGATCCCCTTCCGATGTGGCCACCTCCGTGGTAGGCGTGGGACGGGGACAGCAGGGGGTGCTGCTCTGTGCTCGGGAAAGCAGGGTTCAAATCCGTGACCGTGACACCAGGGCCGGTCCGTCAACACAGCCTGGGACGACCCCGTGGCTCCAGGAGGCAGTGCTCCTGCCACAGCCACAGCCCCCCAGGGGGCCCGTGCGTCCCACTTCCCGGGGGCCTGGCTTTTCTCAGGAAACAGGACAGGCGACAGGCACCACCTCAGCACCTGGACTACGTGAGGCCACACGTCATCTTTGTCACAGCTCACAGCTCTGACTTTGGGACGTACAGACCTTAAAGCCAGATTCCTGCTGTCCCCTCTGACAGCCCCCCCACTTTGGGAAAGCTATCTAGATCCCCGAGTGGCCGTGGGGTTGGGGACGCCCCGGCCTGGAAGGTTGGGTGACCAGCTCCCCACGCTTGTGGGCTTACGCTTCAGGGAGCACGCAAGCGCCGGAGGCCATAACCGGCCGTCTTCCAGAACATGCCGCTGGGCACACTGGGCACCCAGCGCAGGCTGCGGCTCACAAGCGGCACTGAACGCTCTCACCACGGACGGACGGACGCAGGACCACGTCACGGGGCACGCACATCAGTGGAAGACAAGGCTGGGGCCCGGTGTGGGCGCCAACCTTCCCGGCCCCTGCCCACGCCACAGCCCGTGCCTGCTGCGCTCAGGGAGACGGCCGCTGGGCAGAAGGCTTCCCGGAGGGCCTCCGCCCTTGAGCTCCCGGGCAGCCCACGTACACAGAAGACAGTGACGCGAAGCCAGGAACCCACTCACTGGGCGGGGACAAGACCTGCATGGCGGGGTGCGGGAGGCTAACGGACCCCTCCCCGCGGCTGGGTCCGTGCCGGAAAGCCGGCGTCACACACAGCACCTCAAGGCTGCAGACAGCGTGTGGAACGGACAAGCGCCTCATGGCTTACGGGCTCGGCGTAAGATCAAGAGCGGACGAGAGCACCTCAGGGGGCTCGGCGACCGGCCAGCCCAGGAAGCGCCCTGTGGGGTGTCCACCAAGCACTCCGCCCCCCGTGCAGGCCCGCCGTGTCCCCGGCACCGCGCAGGGACACCCTCTGAACGATCACCCACATCAAGACACCAGCCTTGCCCCCAAGCACCCCGTCCTCTGCGCCTAGTCAGGGCCGGGGGGTCCCCACCAGGAACGCCCGGAGCCGGGCCAGCAGACCCGTCCCGGGGCAGCGCACGTACCAGAAGAGCCTGTTTCTCTTTGCAGTCGAAGTGCTTCAGCCTCCTGAGAGACACCGTGATACTGGGCAGAGGGAGGCGAAGGTTAACGGGGACTCGATCTCGTGAGTCAGGAGGTTTCCTCCGACGGAACCAGTGGGACCCGTGGGGGCCTCTGCCGGCAGCCAGCAGCCCGAGGAAGGCCCGGAGACAGGCCCCACGGGACCGGGCTGGGGCGCCACAAGGGACACGCACACCCTGGCCGCCCGTGGGAGACGGAGGCGGCACCCGGGGCGCAGAGGGTCCAAAACGTGTTTGCAAAGTGCCGCCTGAGCAGACGGGCATTTCCACCCAAGCGTTACGGCCCGGCGGCGAGCGAGCAGACAGCTACGCAAACAGAACCGGCGGCGGCTCACGGCACCCGGCACAACCGGGCTGGAGCACAGTCTGCGGGGAAGGGGTGCGGGCCGCCGAGCGTCGAGCGAGGCAAATAAAGCTTGGGAAACTGGACTGAGCAGTCCCCTTCAACACAGCCTCTGGCTTCCTCTTCCAGGACAGCTGGATCGCAGGGGGCACGTGAGACCATCCCGGCCCTGGGCCCAGGCCCCTCCCCACCACCCCGGCGCCCCCAAGCTGGCAGGACTTCACCCGCCAAGCGTTTCCCGAGCGCGCAGACAGCTGGATTACCCTCTCCCTTTCGGGTCCATGTGCCCCTCGATGAAGAGCACACTGGCTTTCTTCTCTCTTCGTCGGACGCTCTTGACCTGTCGGGAACCCCAAGAAAACAAAGCATCAGGAACCCAGAAGAGGCCAGGGCTGTGAGCCATCTTCCTGACCTTTCTCCACTGCACAGGCTGGCACATGGCTGGCCGGGGTGGGGGTGGGGAGGGCAACGACACGGGACGACCCCAAGGCCAAGCCCCCAGGGTCGGAGGCTCAGACGGTGCCCCTCCTGCCACAGGCACACTCAGTGCCGCACACGGCAGAACCAGGCGGCACTAGGCTCTGCTCCCTCTGGTAACAGAAAGACCCAACCCCGTGCCGCCTGCCGTCTCGCACTCGACCACGCGACGGTCTCCTGACTCAGCAGAACGGGCTCAGTCCGGTTTGTGGGATGAGCCAAGTGAGCTCAGGCAGGTAGGACCCACCAAGGACACGGAGGCAGCCGTGCCGGACTCAGCCCAGCCTCCGGCCCAGGGCCCCCGCGTCCCCAGCTTAGCGGGAGAGAGCGGGCCCCAGGAACCTGGGACTTTGGAGATCCGTTCCCCAGCAGGTCCCCAGGGAACCGGTGAAACGGAGGAGGAGAGGTCTAGGAAGAGTGTGCCAGCCGCGGGGGGCCAGGAGCATGGGCCATGAAGCAAGCTGAAGGGAGGCCGGGGGACCCCGATCAATGACCCCCACCATGGTGCAGAGACGCTGCACAGACCCCCACTGCATCTGCACATCGGCTGAAGCTGCCCTTCTGCCCAGCGAACGAGGCGCGGACGCCAAGCCTGGGTCACTACAGCCAGTCGGCCCCACCCGAGGGGGCCACGCTGCCCAGCGGAGGTCAGCCCCACGGCAACGGCAGGGGCTCCCGGAAACAGCTCTCCAAGTTCAACGTCCCCGTCTCTCACTGCAAATTAAAGCCCAAGAGCAGGAGCCGTCGGGGTCGGACACCACACGAAGGGTGGGAAGCCGGCACGCTGCCTTGGCTCGGTGTCCGGACAGCCTGCCCTGGCCGGGCGCACGGAGAAAGCAGAGCTGGAAAAGCCCACCGCGCAGAGGCCCACCTGCGGCCGCGCCACCGATCCCCAGCCCGCAGTCGGGGCAGCTTCCAAGCTCCCGCGGGAGAAGCCCGCACGGGACGCGGCCTCAGGCACACGGTCAGACACCAGCAAGTTGCAGCAGACAGTTTTTAGGCAGTTTCCTGAGCTGCTCGGTCTAGGTCGGCTCTAGGACCCTCACGCTCAACTGTGCCCAAACGATCGAACTCCCCTTACTCAGGTCCCCGTCTGCAAAGGCCCTGCTTAGAATCACGAGGCTGTCGGTGTCTCCCAAGAAAGAACTCCCCCGGGGTCCAGCTGACATGAAGGGGGCGAGAGAGCGGGCGCACGGGGAGCTGAGCGGGTGCCCGAGGCCGCCGGAGCTTACCACTGCTGGCCAGAAGGGGTACTTCTGGTGCTTAAGCCAGACTAGCATTCCCACTTCAAAGGAGCGTGGCTCTGCGATTTAAAAGGACACAAACATGAACAGTCAGATCCGGATCACTCACTGAGTGCAACAAATAAGGAACACAGTAAGAGCCTGCTTAGACCGGACGCTCTAAGCCTGGTCAGAGTCCCCGGTTGCAAGGCCGTCTCACGACAACGCTGGCGCCTGAGTGTGCGGACGCGCGCGGCTGAGCGGGGACAACCAGGGTCAACTCTGCACCGCCTTGGCCACTACTCTACCATCGCAGATTGTTCCAGGTCCGTTTTTTTAAAAGGAGCAAAGCACATAAACCCCAACAAAAGAAGCAAATTCCAGGGCACCTGGAGGCTCAGTCAGTGAAGCAGCTGCCTTTGGCTCCGGTGATCCCAGGGTCCTGGAATGGAGCCTGCACCGGGTGGGGTGTGGGTGTGTATGTGTGTGCGCGCGCGCGCGCGTGCGTGTCCCTGCGTGTGTGTGTGTGTGTGTGTGTGTGTGTGTGAGAGAGAGACTGTCCCTGCTCAGTGGGGAGCCTGCTTCTTCCTCGCCCTCTGAACCCTCCCCTGCCCGTGCATTGTGTCAAATAAATAAAGTCGGGGGGAGGGGGAGGCAAATTCCTAGGAAGCTCGTCAGAGATAAAATTATTTCAAAAATTATCTCTTATTTCAAAAAGAGAAAAAAAAAGCGAATTCCCAAAATCATCACCCAGTGACCAGCCAATTACAACCGAACAAAACTTAACAAGACTTCCAACCAAACGCAAAACTCCGGAACGGATAATCTGAATGTTGAGCAACGAGGTAGCAAAAGCAGACACGAGGCTACTTGTCCAGGCGGAGACCAGCTGAGCCCCGTTCCCGCGGTGCCCCAGCCGCCGGCAAGGTCAGCAGACGGGTGAGCGCGCGGCTAACGTGCAAAGGGCTGTCATCTGTCTGGTGAGAAACGTCTGGTTTTTAAGAGAAGCGTCAGGGCCCCACGAACACAAACAGGTCATGGGAACACCCAGACAGAGGTCAGGCTGCCAGGGGCATGGGGACAAGACGAAATCAAATGGAAGCAGAAAGCGGGGGTTTCTCGGGGCTGTGGTGACCTGGCCTCTCACCGTGGAAGAAGGCGCCGTGTCCCTTCTCTGGCCGAGTTAGTCCCGCTCCGGGGAGCTGAGCCGGCAGAGCCCGGCAGGCGTGGAAGCGTCTAGCTCCCCCGACACTGGGGGGGGTGCTCGGGGAGGGACAAGCGTTGGCCGCCAAGAGTAATCAGAAGACCACAGGCCAGCGCGCCGCGTGTCAAGTTACCCTCAGGGACGGTAAGGAAACGCACGCGCGTCAGCGCAGGACCAGGGGCGGACGCAGTGTGGGCCATGGGAGCCGAGGCACAAGGGCGCGCCCTGCCCTCCGGTCTCCCCTCGAGGAGAGGTCCCCCAGCTCGCACGTGTTATTTTGGAACACCTCACAGGTCCGTAATCATCCCGTAACGACAGGCTAAAACACTCCAGACTGTGTCGAGACAAACGGTGGGCGAGTCTGAAAACGAACTCATTCCAACTCATCCACTCCACGAAAGACACTAGTTGTGGTCGGTCGCTGGTTCGGGATCTTGGGTCTTCATCTCCGGTCCTTCCACAAAGAGGGCCGGGGGAGCGCACTGGCGCACGTGGGCTCCGGTGCGGACAGCGCGTGCGTGTGGGAGGGGGTGCCGGGGCCCCGCTGCCTCAGGCCGGAGACCCTGCGTCTCTGGACAGACACGCACCTGACACCCCCAAAGGTCTGGAGGCAGCGCCAGGCCACATGCGAACTGGACCCCGCACTCCGCTCGGCCGTCCCCCCCCCAGGAGACACGACGACATGTGCAGGGAGCAGCCGGCAGGGAGGGCTGGTCGGTCTCCTCCTGGGGAGACTCTCTTCCCCCTCAGCGCTTCCCCTTACGACGGAGGCCGGAGAAGCCACACGTCTGAGGCTGTGGCGGCAGAACAGGCTCGGCCCAGGGGAGCCCCGAGCCGGCGCACGGCTGCTCCGCCCTTACCGTGGTAAAGGAGGATCCTGGGCGGCTCCTCGTCGTCCTCATCTTCCTCCAGGACGGAGCCAACGGGATTCAACTCCACGGACTCTCCCGAAGACTGACGGTCTGCCAACGGGGCCAGATGCAACCTTCACCGTCCCCGTCTCAGGGACCCAGCCCAAGAAACACATTTCGCCACACGCGACCATCCACGCGAACAGAAAAGATCGCACGTCACAGACTCCTGCACCGCGATGCGAGCGGGCCGCCCCCGACCCAGCTGCGCTTCCAGGAGAAACACACCGGAGTCGAAGAGGGCCGGGGGAGGCCGCCGCGTCTCCGTAAGGGGCGGGCGCACAGGCGGCAGTCGAGGCAGAGCGAGGGCAGGGCCGGGGCAACGCGGGGCGGGGGGGGGGGGGCAGGCTGTGGCTCATCTCCCTGCGCCTCCGGACGTGCGGGGATGAGTGTAAACACACATTTAAACCCGAGCACGTGTAGCCAGTGGGCCTGGAGGCACGGAAGCCGAGAGACGGGCGGTTCTCAGCAGCGCGAAGACACGAGGGACCCCGCCACGCTCAGACGGAGGGAACCCCTGCGCGCCGCCGGCCGCCGCACACCAGCGCCTCTGCAGGCGCAGCCGGGGACTCGGACTGCTCTGCGTCTAAGTCCGCTCACAAGCGAGTCCGTCACTTCTGAGATTCCTGCCCCATCAGAGGGAGCGGACCTCGAGGCGGCCAGAGCCCAGCCCCCCAGGAGAGCCTCCAGTGCCCCCTGCCCCAGCCCATTCAGAACCAAAAAAACCCAAGGATTTGAGACTAGTCCTAATCACAATCCCGTGGCAGAGAGACAGAAAGGGACTGGGCAACCTGCGCCCAGCCTCTATTTTGACACGACCTCGTGAACATCAGCTGAAAAATCACGCGAGTGGGGACTCCTGGGGGCTCAGTCGTTAAGGCTCTGCCTTCAGCTCAGCTCATGATCCCAGGGTCCTGGGACTGAGCCCCGCATCGGGCTCCCTGCTCAGCGGGAAGCCTGCTTCTCCCTCTCCCACTCCCCCTGCTTGTGTTCCCTCTCGCTGTGTGTCTGTCAAATAAATAAGTAAAACCTTAAAAAAATATATCCCACGAGTGCCTGACCCGCACCAGCCCCGGGAGAAGCCAGATCCGCCCTCCGCCAGCAGAAGCACATCCGGGCCGCAGACCTTTACCTTCCTCCACCAGGATGCGAAGATCTCTCGGCTCCTCTGCAGCAGCACGGGGGGCCGGCAGGCCGAGTTCGCCAGCGCTGCGCAGACTTGTGCAGCCCCTGGGCCCCTGCCTGGGCACTGCCCCCCGCTCCAGCTGCTGGGCGGGCAGCCTCTGGCTACCATCTGGGCATAGCCGCTTGGCGGGGCGCTCCAGGGTCGGGAGCCCATCAGGGCTGTGCAAAGGCAAACCCGGGTCTCGCCCTTTGGCCCAAAGACCCTCCTCCCTGACGCCGGGAGGTGAGCGGGCGGCCGGCGGGCTGCTCTCTTTCCCACCATCTCCCTCCGAGAGCGCACGTGCTCCCTCACCCAGGCGAGGCTCTGGTGCTAACTTCCTCCCCCGTGGCCTCGGGGCTGTCCGCCTTCTGCAGCGCGTTCTCGATCCACCGCCCTGCCGAGAGGCAGCTCTGGCCGATGGGGCAGCCGCTGCGCGCAGACTCTCACTTTTCCCGAGCTCCTCCTTGTGGGTCACTTGGCGCCTGGAGTCCTGCCTACAAGTGGGTGCAGCCACCAGCCTTGGATGTGCGCGTTCCCGCCTCTGAAGTCCGGAACTGCTCGGCACGGCTTCCTGGAGACCCGAAGAGCCGGGGTCACAGAGAGAAGAGGCCAGATCCGCAGACTTCCCTCCGGAGGACAGAGCCGTTCTTCCTTCTCTCGAAGAGCTCTCTCGAGGCAACGCGGCTCTCTGGTTGAGGACGTCCAGAGCCACTCGAAGCGAGCGTCTGTAGGCCAGCTCCTCCAGGGGCTCGGCACGAACCGCATCCTGGGAGGCTGCAGGACGAAAAGCACACAGAGCCTGGGGACAGGCGGGCGCTGGCACGGCCGCCACACCGTGGCCGCCTAGGGATGACGCGGCCTATCACACCTGAAGGGAGGACCGACCCTTTTCGGCTCCCGGTCCTCCCGGGGCGGGACGAGGCCACAGAACCACGGCTATTGTTCTCTGTTCAGGCCGCCGGTCCTGCTTTCCAAAAACAAACCGACGGACCCCAACCGGACTGCGTTCCAGGATAAACTGCCCCAGGTCACAGGAAGACACGGCAGCCAACGGACCCGACGCCTCCCAAGTCCTCCCAGCCTCGCAGTTCCAACTTCAGTCGGGCTCAAACCCTTGCCGGCTCCGTGATGACCTGACCTGGCAGCGTGTTCTCGGGCAGAGCGGGCAGAGCGTATGGGGGCCGGCCGATGGAAGGGGCCCACTGGGGGCTGGTGGACTGTCCGTACTCCTGCGGGAGGGCGCTTCCAGGCCAGAGAGGAGCACCAGGGCCTGGAGCGGCAAGGGCCGCTACGGATGCACCGACGCCCCCCGCCCCGCACGTGCAGCACAGTTTATGGGGACGAGATGTTGGGCACACGCCCTCCACAGCCTCCTGCCGGGCTTCTCGATCAGACCCTCCCATGCCCCCAGCCCTCGCACAACCCGAGCGAACCCAGAGGAGTGTCTTGGAGGCGGAGGCGGAGGCTGCCTGGGGTGCGCCGGGCGGATGCTGCTTGGAACAAAAGCGGTCTTTCCGAACGCAGAGGAAAACGGACCGTGTTATACACACCACCGGAAGGGCTCCCAGTCCGTCTCTCCAGGACCCTCCCAGCGCTCGGGACAGGGGGTGTGCACCCCGGGCTGAGGCGGCAGAAACCCCGTCTTTATAGGCTGGCGGAGCCCCCCCCGCAGGCCGGAGGCACCAACATCGATACTGGTCACACGGTCCTTCCCCAGGGCTCAGCTGTAGAATTTAAACCCATGAGCCCTGCTCCAAAACCCGTTGTGGGGTGGCGGGGAAGGAACCGGCTCCCCATCCCCTCATGGAGGCAAACGCACCCTGGAGGCCGGGGACCCCAGCGCTTGTGGCTGGCTGTGCCGGGACTCAAGAACAGGACCGGCTCTGGGGCAAATTCTAGAAGGGTTAACAACAGAGACCCCTTTTCTTCCTCTCCTTCAGCTCAGGGTAACCTGGGACCAGGGTCTTCCCCCCCCCCCCGGGTCTCCTTGTGAAGTAGAGACGCACTCTTACCCAGGGAGGAGGCTATCCGTTCGATGTGCGCCGTCTTCAGGGTTTCCACGTCTGTGCTCCTCACCTCAATCCTGCAGGGACAGACACGCCAGTTACCCGCCACCAGCCAAGGCCACGAAGGCATTTTCCAACAGGGTTTTCTCCCGACGACAAAAGAACTAGATGCCTTTTCTTCATTCTCAACCTTCCACTTAAACCAAAACTCACAGCCAACCGGGAATTCACGTGCCTGAAGTCAGAGCCAGCAACGACCCTGGCGAATTTTTTTTCTTTTAAGACAGAAAAGGTTGGCTGGGCTTAAGAGTGAAAATGAATTCAAATTGCGACTTTTTTGCGCCAAATTCTACTTTCAACTGCACGAGTACCTCCTTTGTTAGGTCTTCAGAGTAGATGATAATGTCACTAAAAGCTGCTTACAACCCAGCATGTGTGTTCCGGCTTAAAAAGACGCACTTTCCTCTTAAACTTGAGTATTCGATTACCTTCCGGGGCAGGGAAGGTGTGAGCTGGGGACTCGGCAGCTGAGGCCTGAGGCCGCGCCCAGAGGAGGGAGGTTTTGTTTTTGCTCTCTCTGAGCTGGGGATGCTACCCTCAGACACAGCCACCCCGCAGTCCTCCGCGATCTGCGCATTTTAATCATCCCGATCTGCGCATTTTAATCATCCCGGGTCATGTCACCGTCTTCCATCTCCTGGTGATCAAGACCAAAAGACCTAAGTGCTTCCCGCGCCGGGAGGCCGCCCGCGTTACACGGACAGGCTGGAACATCAAACACGGCAAGAGGGCCGGCCGTCTCCCCCGTTTCTGAGAAAAAGACACACATCTGCGGGAAGGAACCACCCGCAGGTGAACCCCAGCAAGGGATCCCCCCACCCCCGGGTGTGACTCAGTTTCCGCACGGGGCCGCAGAGCCCCTCACAGGGATCTTCCACAAAGAACAAACAAAAACACCAGCCCCAGTGTTTCCCTCCCGAGATGGGTACGAATCTGTCACAACACAGGAAAAATTCACCAACTCCTGGGGCCGGACTTCACTTTTGGCAGGGGTGCGGCAGGAGACAGCCCACCCGGAAGAAAATGCTCAGAAACCCCACAACATTTGGGGCGCCTGGACGGCGTGGTGGGCTGGGCACCTGCCCTCAGCTCAGGTCACGATCCCGGGCCCTGGGGGCTGCTGAGGTCGAGATCCCCGGTCCCGGCGCTCAGCGGAAGCCTGCTTCTCCCGACCTCGGCCCGGCCGCCCCCCGCACTTGCCCTCAGTCTCTCTCGGTCACTAAAACCTTAAAAGAAACACAACCCGCGACTCAACTTTTCATCTAGGGAGAGGATCTGAACACTCAGGAAAAATTCCTTCTTCCGCTTACTCCCGGCGGGCGCCTCGGTTCTGGCCAGCACCTGGGGGAAGCGGCCGTTACGGAGAGGCCAGGACGCCTAACACCGAGGCCCGCCGCCTCCGACCGCCCGGGGACCCCCGCCGGGAGTCCGCAGGGGCAGCGGGGCCCGCGGGGACGGCGGCGGACGCGGGGGCTCTCCCGGGGCGGCCCCCGCTTCTCCCAAGTGCGCGGCCAGGCCTTCCGGCGTCGTGCGCCCGTTCAGGCGGGCGGGGAGGCCGCGGCCGACCGCTCGGGCCCCGCCGACCCCCCGGGCCCGCCGCGAGCCCCGGACCCGCCGCCCGGGGGGGGGGGGTCACCTGGGCCGGCCACAGCCGCTCCTCCCATCGGCACAAGACGTACTGGGCGTCCGTCATGACTCGGACTCATGGGGCCCGCGGGGACGACGGGCACGGACCGGGCGCCCTGCAACACAAGCGGCACAGCGGCGTCGGGGCCGCCCGGACGCGCAAACCGCCGCGCAACAGCCCGGCCCCGCGCCCGCGCCCCGCCGCGAGGACGCGGCCGAGCAGCCCGCGGACGTCGCCGGCCGCGGCGGGGCCCCCGGGGGACGGGACAGCTGCGCGGCGTCCTCCCGGGCCGGCCGCCCACGGGCACCGCCGCGGCGGGGGCCGGGCCGGGGTCGGGAAGGGGCGCACGCGGCGGGGGCCGGGCCGGGGTCGGGAAGGGGCGCACGCGGCGGGGGCCGGGCCGGGCCGGGGTCGGGAAGGGGCGCACGCGGCGGGGGCCGGCTCGCGCCCCCGGGGGCCCTCCGCTCGGGGCTCGCCCCTCCCCCCAGGCTCGCCGCGGCCGCCTCGGCACCCGCCGGCCGACCCGCGGGACGCTGCCCGCAGGCCTCACCGGGCGCCCGGCCTCCGCAGCGCGGCGTCCCCGAGCCCGGCGCGGAGGACGAGGCCGCGGCGGCCCAACGGCGTCGGCACCCGCGCCTTCCCAGCCGCCTCCCGCGCCCGCGCTCACCGCCTCAGCCGCCGCCGCCGCCCCCCGCGGGCTGAGGGCGGGGACAGCCTCGCGGCGCCGCCAAACCCTACCCCCGCCGCCAGCCAATGGGACGCCCGTATCCGCCCCGGGACCCGCCCCTTCCGCCCGGGCGGGCGTGCGCGCGATTGACTGACGGGCGCTGGGCGGGCGCGCGGGCGCGCGCGCGGTTGACTGACGGGCGCCGAGAGGGCGGGCGGGTGCGAAGCCGAGGGGCGCCGAGCGGGAGGCGACGGCGAGCGGCCTCCGCCCCGGCCGGCCCCGCTCCCTTTGCGAACCCGCCTCCGGGCCCCGCTCCCTTTGTGAACCCGCCTCCGGGCCCCGCGGCGTGCGGAAGGCGCCCTGTTCCCTCCCCGCCCCCGCCACACGACCCGAGAGAACCTTCCAGAACCTTCACGTTCCCGAGGCGCCACGTGCTGCCGCGGTGCCCCTGACGGAGCCGCTGAGCGCAGCCCGGGAAGCAGGTACCAGTGGGCCGGGCTCGGGGACACGTCGCCTCTCTTCAGCTTGACCCCCGCACCCCCCACCCCGGCGTCGGCCAGGCGTGGCCCTCAGCACGGCCCGGACCCTCACGCCCTGCCGCGGGCGCAGGGGGCGACGATCGGGGACATGAAGGAACTGGGCGCGGGGGGCGACGGGCGGGGAGATGGGGAACTGGGGGCGCAGGAGGGCGCGGGGGCGCGGCGGGGGACGCGGGGGGCGGGGGCGTCGACGCCCGGGGCAGGCTGGGAATGGGGAGCCGAGGCCTGGAAGGGGGCGGGGGGAGGGAGGGGCGGGGGGAGGGAGGGGGACGGGGCCAGCGCCGGGGGAGGGGAGGCCGGAAGGCGCGGCGGCTGTCTGCGCCTGCGGGTGTAGACGGCGCCCGCGGCTCTGGTGCCCGGGCGCGGTGCCCGCCGAGCTCCCCCGCGGCCCTCATCGGGGAGTGGGATGGACCAGACGGTGGCGGAGCCTGGGTCCGGAGGCGGGTCTGCCGAATGCGGGCTCAGCTGCGGTTCGGGCCGGCTCGCCCTCGGGGTGCGGACGTTGCTTGCAGTGGCCGCGGGTCGGGAGGGAGGTCAGCGCCCGGCGCAGCCGCTCGCAGGTGTCCGCGGGCTAACGGCGGTGGAAGCCGCCCCGCCGGGCCCTCCGCTCGCGGACGGCAGCTCGACCTGTGCGCCCCGGGTCTTCAGGCGATCGGACCCAGCCCCGCAGGCTCCCCGTGCCCGTCCCCGAGTGGCAGCCCCGCACACCGGCTTGGCTGAAGTCCGGCGGAGCCCCTGGCGGGTGCGCCGGCCGCACGGAGGTGTGGGCGCCCGCCCCCCGGCTCCCGGGGCGCCCGGGGAAGGCCGTTCTCGTGGCGGTTCTCCCGGTCCCTCGCGGTCCGGTGGGGGAGCCTGTCCCGCAGCCCAGCGTCTGGGGGTGTGGGATGCTCCGCCCCCGCTTCGGGGACTGCCTGGTGGCGCGGTCTGGGCGCGCCTTGCGGGGCAAGGAGCTGGGCCTGCTGGAGACGGCAGGTGGTGAGGTAGGGACAGCGGCGTCCGCGCGCCTTACCGGGAGCCGCAGCCGCGGGAGGCCCGGCCCTCGCGACCCCATTCTTCGGCTTCTCCTGCGGCGCAGCGGCGCGGAGCCTGTTGGCCGAACCGGCTGCTTCGTTCTCAGCCCGGCGGGCGTCCGCGCTGGGTGCTTCTGCGCGCTCCCAGCGGCCTCGGGGGCGCCTGGACTGCGCGGCG
Organism: Neogale vison; assembly: GCF_020171115.1. Taxonomy (NCBI): domain Eukaryota; kingdom Metazoa; phylum Chordata; class Mammalia; order Carnivora; family Mustelidae; genus Neogale; species Neogale vison. Next base: position 223,791,292 of record NC_058096.1, read on the forward strand.
CGGGGCTGGTGCCCGGCCTGTGCGGCTCCCTGGGGTCGCTGCCCGGCTTCTGACCTGGCGCTGAAGGTTCTCAAGAGCACAAGCCGCTTCACGGACAAGGAAACCCAGCGAGAAGTGGACGCGTTGGTCCAAGGCAGAGCGGAGACTGCTTCTCCGGGATTTTCTATTTACTCCAGAAACACAGAGCCTGAGCCGGGGGAGGGGCAGAGGGAGAGGGAGGAGCAGCCTGCGCTGAACAGGGAGCCTCGCGTGGGGGTCATGGCCTGAGCGGAAGGCGGAGCCGCGGACCGAGATTTCATAGGGGAAACCTAGCTCCAGAGCCCCGACTCTTGGTCATGGGCCGTTGAGTATGTGCAGGTCCTGCCACAGCCGGTACCGCAGGAGGTGGAGAAACCGAGACGGTAGCAGGGTTGCTCGCGGCGGGGGCTCCGTGGAAATGACTTTTGGCCTGAGAACCTGATGTCTGAATGACCTGGGGACTGGGGAAGCGTTTTCAGAGCTTAGGGGCCGTGCAAAGGCCATGGGGTGGTGGAAGGCCCTGCTTTTCAGAGAAAGTAAGCCATGCCTGCTGAGGCCGGAACAGGGGTCGGGGAAAGCAGAGGGAGTCCCTCCAGGCTCAGGTGGGCCCGAGGAGTGTTTGTTTGTTTGAAGTTTTACTTACCTATTTGAGAGAGGAAGCATGAAGGGAGAGAGGTCAGTGGGAGAGGCCGACTCCCTGGTGAGCAGGGACCCTGCGGTGGGGCTCGATCCCACGACTCCAGGATCATGACCTGAGCCTAAGGCAGTCGCTTAATCAACTGAGCCACCCAGACACCCCCTAGGAGCATTTCTTGAATTTTTGTTTCTAATTTATCATCTTAGGATGACTACAAACTCACAGAAGTTTGCAGAAGTAGTCTAGACGGGGCCTTGTGCGTGTCACCCCCGTTCCTGCCGTGGTTCTGTTTCGTGCGTCTGTGACACAGTATCACAGCCAGGACCCTGACCGGATGCAGTGGCGGGCAGAGCTCTGAGCCGTCGTGGGGCACGCGTGGATTCGCGTGTTCGCCACCCTAGCCAAGAGCTGGGGCATCCCCACAGCCACAGAGCGCTCCCTCCAGCCGCCCCTGGTAGACCCACCCTGCTCGACCCGGGGCGCCACCGAGCTGTTCTCCATCACCCCCTTCCCCGGTGTGACCTTACAGCACACAGCCTCCGGAGACCGGCTCTCGCCACTCGGCGGGGTGCCCCAGAGAGCCCTTCACAGTCTCGCGTGTATCGGGCGTTCTTCCTTTTTGTGCGAGTGCTGTTCTGTGCCGTGCGTGGGCCCGGTAATCTCCCTATTTTAAGGTCCCTGACGTCAGGACCGCGCAGGCACAGGGTCCCGGGTGAGAGTGCGGCCATCTCTGGGATCCATCTGGCCCACGCAGGAGACGAGGGAGGGGTGGAGGGGTGGCCTCCCGCGGCTGCCCTGCATTCCCAGGGGCAAGTGCACCCGCACAGCCACCGCGGGCTGCGGACCGGACTCTCTCACCCCAGCCGCTTGCCCGGTGGCGAGGGAGCTTCGCTGCTCCGAGGACAGCTAGCACATCCTTCATCAGAGCCTGTCCGGACCCCCCCAGCGGCGGCCGAGGGGACTCACCCCCCCTTCCTGTACGTGTGTTGTAGGTTACCCGGCACCCCACAGCTGGGGCCCTGGACCAAAGAGGTGCTCCTTGGGCATGTCGCCTCTGCGTAGTCCACCCAGTGTGTGGGGGGGGGACCGTATTGGGTATCTCCCCTGTAAGCCTGCTGCCTCTTACCTGTAGTCCCAGTGAGAGAGAAGGGTGGTGTGTCTGTCCCCCGCCAGCCTAGGGGAAGCCTGGCCTTCCCTCCAGCGTCTGTGGGGCCTGGAGCCTTGCGGCAGAGTCCAGGAGACCAGACTAAGTGACTGAGTGGGGGGTCAGGTGGGCAGATGCCTCCCTGTGGCGCTGCCCAGTGGACAGTGCCAGAAACCCCGTGTAGACCAGAGCAGAGTCTGTGGTACTCAGAGCCCTTTTCCCCATAGCACGTAACATAGAAGGGAGGCTGCTGCCGTGACTCCGGGGGGCCGAGAAGGAGCCCCAAAGAGAAGGGCACCCACACACCCTCCATCTGTCCTGCCGAGGCTTCAGGTGACAGCAGCCACGCCACCGGCTCTTCTGGCCTAGTCCTGGCCCGGGCGCTGCCCTGCTCTGTGTCTCTGACGGTGCGGCAGGCAGAGCACTAGGACAGTCCCCAGTGCCTCACGACCTTGTGTAAGCCCCTCGTCTTGAGCGTGGGTCGAGTTTGCAATGGGATGAGTGTCCCGTCTCTGATTATGTGACACCTGGCAAAGGTGACAGGATTTTCTGGATGGAATTAAGGTCCTTTATCAGTTTAATTTTAGGGGCACCTAGGGGCTGACGTTAAGCATCTGCCTCCGGCTCAGGTCATGGGATCGGGCCCCATGTCAGGCTCCCTGTTTGGCAAGGAGCCTACTTCTCCCTCTCCAACTCCCGCGGATTGTGTTTCCTCTCTCGCTGTCTCTTTCAGTATCAAATAAATTTTAAAAACTCTTAAAAAGGGGCGCCTGGGTGGCTCAGTGGGTTAAAGCCTCTGCCTTCGGCTCGGGTCATGATCCCAGGGTCCTGGGATCGAGCCCCGCGTCGGGCTCTCTGCTCCGCGGGGAGCCTGCTTTCTCCTCTCTCTCTGCCTGCCTCTCTGCCTACTTGTGATTTCTGTCAAATAAATAAAATCTTAAAAAAAAAAAAAAAAACTCTTAAAAAAAGAAAGAAGAAGAAGAAGAACTGCCTGTTGCTTAGGAGAAGCCGCTGATTTTTTTTTTTTTAAGATTTTATTTGTTTGTCAGAGAGAGCGAGCACAGGCAGACAGAGGCAGGCAGAAGCAGAGGGAGGAGCAGGCTCCCTGCTGAGCAAGGAGCCCGACGTGGGACCTGATCCCAGGACGCTGGGATCATGACCTGAGCCGAAGGCAACCGCTTAACCGACTGAGCCACCCAGGCATCCCCGCTAACTTATTCTTTAAAAAATTAAAAATCAGTGGATCTTTAGTTAATGTAAAAGGAAATTATTTTGGTGGGCCTGATCTAATCAGGGGAGCCCTTTAGAAGAGGGACTGCAGGTCCTCCTAAGGTCACAGGGACTCTTCCGTGGCCACAGAGAAGCAGATTACCACAAAGCGTGCAGCTGCCCTGAGGGGAATCGTGCCAACAGCCTTGTGAGCTTGGAAGGGGCCCCTGCATCAGGCCGCACAGTCCCCGCCAGCGCCCGGATGCCGCCGCAGGGGCCCTGAGCAGAACACCCAGCCACGTGTCCCCCGGGCTCCTGACCTGCACAAGCTTTCAGACGAGCGTTGTCTTAAGCTTCTGGGTTTGTGGTCACTTAGTGCCTTACAGCAGGAAACTCGTGGGCCGTCCCCGTCCGTGGGGGTGAGGTTCCGGGGCTCCCTCTCCCGCCTGCCTTGATTCTTGTTTCTGTGCTCTCCCCGGCCACCTTGCCCTCCGGTGGCCCAGGTCAAGGTTCAGCTGCTTCAGGGACCCCCTCCCTGGGAGCCCACAGCTGGGCTGCGCCTATGGCATGGTGAGCCGCGGTGGGGTCACTGCCTGTTCTCCCCCCTGATGGCACAGGGCAACGGGCACTTCCTGCCCCGTCACCGCAGGCGCGGCTGTGGCACGGGTGCTGCGGAAGAAACGAGGGCCGAGCTCTATGGCCGGCACGCATCCGCCCCTCCCCTTTCTGCCTTGGATGCCATCTGCCCCTGTCCCAGCCAGGCCCAAGAACAAGGAAGAGGAGGACAGAGTGGAGCCTTGGCAACCATGGTGGGTGACCGGCGGAACAAAACCGTGTCCCTGGCCCTAAAGCGATGTGGAATCACAGTCCCGTGCTTCTGGAGAAGTCTGCTTCCTCCAGGGGCTCTGAGGGAGCGGCTGTCCGACCCCTGTGGGCTCTGGCAGTCCTTGGCTTGTGGACACATCCGTCCCCTGCGCTGTGTCCCTGAGTCCTCGTCTTGTACGGACGCCAGTCACCGGACTTGGGGCGCACCGTCCTCCGTCACAGTCTCTTCTGAATTGTCGGCAAAGACCCCCCTTCGCTAGGTTCTGAGGCTCCCGGTGCACATGAATGTGGGGGACCTGCTGCGTGCGGCCCCTGGGGCGTGTGAGCGGAGCGGACGTTTGCTGTTCGTGACACGGAGCCGCGGCGTGTCTGTGACCGTGTGCAGCGGCGCCGGTCCCCACTGTCACGTGACGACTCATCTTCGTGCTTGTCTTCGCCGGACACGGACCTCCTGCCAGAGGGAGACGGCGCGTCACCCCTGACTGCGTCGCACGGGACCGGGGTGGGGGTGGGGGAGCTGGTCCGACCAGCTGTCCCCCCGCCCCGCACATCCTAGCGACGGAAGCAGCCTCGTGTAGGAAAATAGCTAATTCGCACCCAGAGCGGTCGGGACGGCCCTCGGCGTGAGCTGGAAAGTGCGCAGAGAAGCCGCCAGGCCCCTCTGCAGGAGAGGGAGAAGAGCCACTGGAGGAGGGGCCGCCTGAAGTCGCGGCGAAGGCAGAGCCGGTGGGCGTCACGGCCCCCAGCAGCACCCCGTTCGGGGGGTCCTGGGCCGCAGACGTGGGCCGGAGCCTCCCTGAGCGGGGGCTGCTCGGCTGAAGCAGGGGACCGGCTGCCGGCCAGCCGCACGGTGAGCCAGGCCCCGCACGGAGCCCCACAGAGAGCCCGCAGGACATGGGGACTGGAAGGCGCCGGCCACTCACGAGGAGCCGAGGAGACGGCGCCCCGGGTCAGAGCAACCCTCGCGCTCCGCGGGCCGCCAAGGCCCCCAGTGTTGACCCAGCCCCAGGCCCATGCTGACCCTGGCCGCCTGGAGGAGGTGGCAGCCAGGATGCCGTCACAGTCCCGAGCTTTGCTCAGTTACCTCGTTCGGTTACCGTTTTAGAAAGGTGACCAAAACAGTAAAACATTTTAAAACCACCTACCTTACGCTTCCCTGATCTGGGCTGGGCTCCCTTGAGGCCGCTGAGCTAAGTGCTGTGTGCCCATTGGCCCCCTTCCCAGCGGGCTGCCCCTGGGGGTCTGGCCCCGACTCGGCCTGCAGGGCCCCATCCGTGGCTCTGCTGCTGGCTGTGAAGAAGCCGCGCGACCCCGTCTCAGCACCGGGCCCGGTCGGGCCCCTAACCAGCTGTCACGCTACAGCCTCTCCCCAGCAGTGATGCCGAGCGGCACCCCTAGTCCCCACCCACGTGCTGCCAGGAGTGCCCCCAGGCGTGCCAACCACAGCCGCCCTGGAGGCAGGACCCCCCCCCCAGGTGAGGCCCGGGCCGTGGACTAATAGCACCCCTGCTGTGGTCCCTGGAGGTAGCCTTGAGCGGGTCAGCTTGCGCCCTGGGCTGTCCGCGGGACCAGCTTGGGCCCTGCACCCAGCATGGGCTCCCTGTGTGGTGCGTGAAGAATGAAAGGGAAGGCAGCCCTCCCAGCAGCCGGCTCTCTGCTGCGGAACGTCCCGCTGCCCGTCCGCGCTTCCGTCTGGGTGGTGGGCCGCTGCGGGCGAGGAGCCATCCTCCTCCTTCACCATGTCTGACTGATTCTGGCCGCTGGCACTTAGCACGTCCACGGTTATTCCTCCAAGGGCTCGTGACTTGGTATGGTCCTCGGGGGCCTGACCTCTGGGGTATGCCCGGGATTAGCAAATCTCGGCGAAGTGTGAGTGTGAACAGGGCAGCCCGGGGTGCCCGGCCGGACTTCCGCACAGAGCGCAGCCGTGTTGCTCTCCTAGGGCTGTTGTCCCGAAGAACCACGGGCAGGTAACCCGGCACCTCCTGGTCAGGGAGCCGGAAAACCCGGACTGCAGGGTCACAGGGCCACGCTCCCTCTGGAGGCTCCGTCCAGGGCCCTTCCTGCCTCTCCCAGCCTCTCGGGGCCCTGGAGCCTCCTGGTTAATGACGCGCTTTTCTCTGTGTGTCTGTGTCCGGATGCCCTGGGTCCATGCTCACCGCTCGCCGGATCGAGCCTGACCTCATCTTAACTATTCACATCTGCAAAGGCCCTGTTTCCAAGGAAGCCCCCGCTCACGGGCTCCTGACGGTCAGGACTCCAGCATAACCTCTGGGAGTCGCGTTCAACCCGTAAGGACCTCCCAGCTGGCAGGCTCGGCCCTGCCGCGGGTCCGTGCGTAGCCGCGATCTCGCGCACCGCGGTCGGCCGCGTAAAATAGAGCCGAAGTGCTGGGTACGCCCTGGGCCCGTGTCAGGCACGTAGTGAAGGCTCGTCGGGCGTGTTACTGACGTACAGTTGATCACTCAGGCTGAGCCCTCGAATGTCACAGCCTGCAAATGGGCCTGTTTTACACACAGACTGTTTTTATGGGGCAAATCTGGCAACCCTGTTCAGTAATGGGATTTGTGGACTTTTCTCCAAAGGGGCAAATGGAACTTCTAGGAACATTACGCTGATTTCTCTCTCCCCAAGAGCCTTTGGTATGTGCCTGTTGCAGTCTCGTCTTGGTTAACAGAGACGCTTTCAACAGTGTGTGAGTGAGTGTGTGCACGAAGCCTCCAGAAACCGAAGAAAATGGGTTATGAGATACATATTTTAAAACAGGATGGGGCAGGCCCTGGGTGGCTCCGTCGGTCAAGCAGTCGACCCTTGATTTTGACTCAGATCTTGATCGCAGGGTCCTGCGAGGGAGCCCAGTGTGGGGCTCCCTGCCGGGTGGGGAGGCTGGTTGGGACTCTCTCCCTCTCTGCCCCTCCCCCCGACGCGTGCTCTCTCTCTGTCTCTCTCAAAACAAATACACATTTTTTTAAATGTTGGCTGCTCTTTTTAATAAAACATATAAAACTAATTTTGTTGTAGGTTTATGCTGATAAATTTGCATGCAATACAATTTGCCATGTAAAGTGTGCGATTCAGGAGGGGCGCCTGGGTGGCTCAGAAGCATCTGCCTTCTGCTTGGGTCACGATGCTGGGGTTCTGGGATCGAGCCCGATATCGGGTTCCCTGCCTAGCGGGGAGCCTGCCTCTCCCTCTGCCTCTGTCTCCTGCTCCCCTTGCTTGTGCTCTGCCAAATAAATAAACAGTATCTTCTGAAAAATAAATAAATAAAATAAAGTGGCAATTCGGTGATATTTATTCACAACGTTGTGCAACCAATAGCTCTGGAATGTTCCAGAACATTCCATCACCCAAAAGGAGCCCCGTCCCTGTCCCCATTAGCATTCACCACCCCCTCAACCTGTTCCCCGGCCCCCACGAGCCCCCTTCCCGTCCTTGGAGGAGCCTGGTCTGGACGTGTCACGTGTGGACTCACACCCGTGTGGCCTGTGTCTGGATCCCTCCCTGCGTGTTGTGGGCTCGGGTATCCGTGCCGGGGGCCGCACATGTCAGTGCTCCACTGCTTTTCATAGCCCAGTAACGACCTCGGGAGTGGTGTGATAAGCTAAAATGGACGCGGAAAGACATCCATACCCTAATTCCTGGAGCCTCTGAAATGTCTCGCAGAGAAGGAATTTTTAGACATGATTAAGTAACTTGGGGATCTTGATGGGAGATGATACAGGATTATCTGAGTCCCGGTGTCATCACAGGGGCCCTGATCAGGAGGCAGCAGCGGGGATTTGACGCTCACATAAAGGAGAAGCCTTGTGAGGCTGGAGGCAGAGACTAGAGCGATGCAGCGGCAGGGTCGCGCCCCGGAGCCCCCAGGAGCCAGAAGAGTCAGGAAGGAGCCGCCCCGGGGCCTCCGGAGGGAGTGTGGCCCGGATACTCTGACCCAGTAACCGTGACGGAGGCCTTCTGACCTCTAGAACCGTAAGGTGTAGATCTAGGTTTTAACCGCCCAGCGTGCTGGTGCAGTTAACTGGTTTCCGCCGCTGTTCGGCTGAGCTGTGTCCTCTGCAAACTCGGCGGTTGACGTTCTAAGCCTCGGGGCGTGACCGTGTGGATACGGGTCTTTAAAGAGGTCATAAGTCAGAGCCAGGCCCCGAGGGCGGACACAGGCGGAAGGGGGCTGTCCACACGCCCAGCGGGAAGGCCTCGGGAGGGAGCAGCCTGCCCGCTCCAGGATCTCCGACTTCTGGTCTCCAGATCTGGGAGAGGAGAAGTCTGGCTCCCCGAGTGCGGTATTTCATGACCTGGCCGAGCAGACGGAGACAGCAGCCGTGGGTAACTGATACCCCCTTCCATGTGTGCCCCCCACGGCCACAAGGACTCCGTGCCCGGCATCCCTGCGCGTGTCGTGCCCGTCCTGGCTTAACCCCCGCCGGACCTGGCTGCCGGCCGAGCTGTGGGCGTGGACGGAGAGTGGGGCAGCTGCTGTGGAGACTCAGCTGGCTGGTCCTCAGAAAGTTAAAAATAGAAGGACCGCGTGGCCGGGCAATCCCACTCTGGGTTTGTACCCCAAAACACCGAAAGCCTTGAATATCAAACATCATCCCTTGGGGCGCCTGGGTGGCTCAGTGGGTTAAGCCGCTGCCTTCGGCTCAGGTCATGATCTCAGGGTCCTGGGATCGAGTCCCGCATCGGGCTCCCTGCTCAGCGGGGAGCCTGCTTCCTCCTCTCTCTCTCTGCCTGCCTCTCTGCCTACTTGTGATCTCTCTCTGTCAAATAAATAAATAAATAATATTTAAAAAAAAAAAGAAAATCATCCGTACTGCACCCACAGCAGCACTGTTTACCGCAGACGGACGGGGCCGCACCCAGCGTCTGTCCACAGATGGAGGACCCACGCGGCACCACCCGTCCCCATACAAGGAACACGCAGGAAGGGGGGACCCTGACCCCTGCCATGACGCGGAGGGACCCCGGGCACACGGGGCTCAGGACAGGACCCAGAAGGACCCGTCCTGCAGAGGGCCCCAGAGGAGTGCCATCCGCACAGAGAGGAGGGGGTGGGGGCTGGGGCTGGGGCGGGGGCAGGGGTGGGGAGTCCGTGCTTCGTGTGGGGAGATGGAAGGTTCTGGAGACGGAGGGTGGGGGCTGCTGAGCTGTGCGCTCAGAGATGGTTGCAATCTTGAATTTTATGTGCCTTGTACAACATTAAGAAAAAAAAATTAAACCCCATTCCTACAAGCCAGGATTTCCCACCCCGTGTGGGGTGTTCTTGACGTGTTCCATGTTGGGGTCAGAGGGCAGCAGACACCCGGTCAGGAACATGACCCCAGCGCCACCCCCTTTCAGGAATTCTCTGGAGGCCGTGTCCCTGCTCTGGCGGAACACCTGCCCTCCCACACCAGGAAAGGGCCGTGTGCTGCGGGTCTCCTCAACCAGGAGTCGAGGATTAGCCCCGTTGAGTTCCCATCCTGTTTGCCTTTGATTTTTTTAAAAAGCCTTGCATTTCCACTCTGAGGCATTTCAGGCAGGCTGCACCGCTGTCCTCCGCATTTCAAACGAGTGGGCTGGAGACTGGCTTCCTCCCTCCGGCCTCCTCCCAGACTCTCTCTGCCGAGCTCTTGTTTTCCGCAGGGTCCTCCAGCACGCGGTCTCGCGTTGTGCCCAGCGGGTCACGGGGACACAGCCGCCAGCCCCCGCCCTGCCCTGCCCAGCGTCCACGCTAACCCTGGGACACCCGGACCCTGGATTCCTCAGGGTCATGCTGCTCTGCTAAACTTCCAGCCAAGACCCTGAGTGGAAACGAGCGTTTCCCCATGTGTATGTGTGCGTGTGTGTGTGTGTGCACGCGCGCGTGCCTGCCTGGATCAGAGCTGGCGTGGGGCGTGGCGGCCCCTGCAGGCGGATGGCACGTGGTTGGCCAAGTCCGCGGCCTCAGCTGGGCTCACCCCGCTCCGGGAGTCAGGCCCCCCAGTGCCCCAGAGCCTGGGCTCCCGCTCGCAGCCCGCAGCTCCGTGGAGCGTCCCTGGAGCGCGGACTGGCCCCGGGCAGGACCTGATGGCTTTGACCGGAGCCTCCATCCCGCCCGCAGGTGCGCTCCGGCGGAACCGAGGAATCTGGTGGGCCTCCGTGGTCTTCGTCACAGGGGCGACTTTTAAAGGTGGTGGCAAAATACTAACACAGGGGCACCTGGGGGCTCCGTTGTCGAGCGTCCGCCTTCGGCTCAGGTCGTGGCCCCGGGTCCGGGGATCGAGCCCTGCGTCCAGCTTCCTGCTCAGCGGGGCCTGCTTCTCCCCTGCCCCTCCCTCTGCGTGGGCTCCCTCTCCCTGTGTCAGATAAATAAACATCTGTAAACAAACATGTGTAGCGCGAAAGGTCGCGTCAGTCGTGACTCTGCCAGCCTGCCCCCCCCCAGCTCCAGCACGTTCCATCCCCGGGACCCAGCGCTCCGACGCCCCGCCCCGTCCGCAGGGGCCGTTTGGAGACCTTCGCTGTACTTCCCGGGACTTGGGCTGTCGCCCGCACACGCGGCGCCGGGCAGGGCCTTAAACCCGCAGCCCTTGCTTGAGGTGAGTCTTCGTGACGCAAACTCGAGCGTGTTCAGGCTTTTTAGGTTTTACTAAAGAGCAGACGCGTTCTCGCTCTTCCTAGATGACGTGGGACACGTGGTCAGGCAGCCTCGGTCGCCTTATCATCCAGAATTTCGTTGTCGGAACGTGAAACGGATTGATAAAAATGTTGAAAAACCGTAACTCCAGGGACGCCTGGGTGGCGCAGGGTCGAGCCCCCGACTCTTGATTTTGGCTCAGGTCCTGGTCTCGGGGGTCCTGGGATCCAGCCCCTGTCAGGCTCTGTACTCAGTGGGGAGTCTGTGCTCTGCCTCTGCCCCCTGCGCCCGCCAGCTCGTGTGCGTGTGCGCAGGCTGTCCCTCTCTCTCTCTCCAAAAACACCAGTAAAACCCCGTAACTGCACCACAGTGATTGAAGGTGAAGAAAGGAAATTTCCGGAAGCGAGAACGGCGGGAGGAAGAAGGCGGTGCCTGCGCCCCGGTGTGCCGTGGGCACGGCCCCGCGGGCTGTTGGCTGAACGTCCATCCCGTCCTTTGGGGTCTGCCCTCCGTGTTCGGACGTTGGATGCCCGCGCGGGCACTCCGCCAGCTGCCAGGTTCCCTGCTTGTCACCACGCTCCCCGGCTCACGTCCTCTCTTCTGGTCCCGCCGGACATGTCTCCGTGCACACTCCCTCTCTTTCTTGGTTGTGAGAAAACCCTCAGCTCTGACCCCGGCTCCCAGCAGCACCGCACATCCGAATAGAAGGGAGCGAGGGAAACACCAGAAAAAATAGTGAAAGGAAACCTCTCTGGGGACACAGCGTAGTTTGCTCCCTCCCCAGTCATAGATGAGCTGGTTCCGGAATTTGCCTTCCACCCCGGTGCGGAGGCGGTTCCCTAGTGTCTCAGGCTGAAGGAAGGGCTTCCTGGGGAGGGGGCGTCCTGCGACCAGAGCGGACGGGGGTGCCGGAGTGCCGTGGAGACGTGGGCGACTGTGAGCGCGTCACACTCGTGCATCTGACGGTCTGCGCGGGCGGCCGTGTCCCCGCCTGGGTTTGCGCTTGGCGCTCTGGGCGCTGGACGGACAAGATGGAACCGGGGCCTGCGGGCCTGTTGCACCGGACCACCCTGTACGTTTCTGTGCCTTTCAGTAACTGTTTCAAAATAAAAAAGATGATGAGAGATGTGTTCTAGAAATCTGTTCCCTCCCCAAACGGGCAGGGCTGGGGGCCGGGGAGGATTTGGAGCAGCCCTGGTCACTCCACCAGAGGCCTCTCCCAGCCCAACCGTTGTTCCCAGAACGTCGGCCTCTGCCCAGACACGCAAGCCACGAGCTCAGAGGACTCGGGCTGTGGTTCACGGATGGGCCCCTGCTCAAAAGGGACAGAAACCTTGCAGCATGTTTAAAAACCCCACAGAGGGGCACCTGGCTGGCTTCATCAGGGCGGGGGATGGGGGTGCAACTCTTGAACTCAGGGTTGTGAGTTCGACCCCCACCTTGGGTGTAGAGATTACTAAAAAAAAAAATAAGATAAATAAACTCAAAAAACGTAAACCCACAGAACACTGTATTTCTGCAAACCCGTGTCAAGGCCGGAGTCCTCCGCGGGAGACAGACTCCCTGTGTCCATGGCAGAAAGGAGGAGGGAGTGACTATTCCCCTGGACAGCGGGGGTTCCGGAAGCATCAGGAGAACGCTGTTCTGAAACGCAGACCCGCTGGAACCCCGTCCTCCGGGTGCGGGGAGGCGACCGCTGACAGGGGCCGTGGCTTAAGCCGAGGGCTGCCTGTGCTCACGGCACCCACACGCCACGCTCCCTGGGGCCCGGGAACCGCAGGGTCAGGCAGCAGCAGGGCGGCTCCCTGAAGGAGGCGGCTCGGGGCCCCGGGGCGGGGACAAGACGGGCGGCAGGCACGAGGCCTGCCGGGTCACGGTAGGACGGTGCCCTTGGAGAACTCCAGGCCTTCCGGGCTCCCGACACAGTGCAGTTCCCGGACTGGAGGTGTTGAGCGGGAAGGAAGCCTTTCAGCTCTGTTCCTCCCCCGAAGCGAGGGGTCCCCACCCAGAGGTGCACCAGGAGACGGGCCTGGGCCCTGGAAGACCTGGACAGGGAAGACGCGCTAAGCTCCGGCGCGGGGCTGGCCACAGCCAGAGAAGGCGCGTTGGGGGCTCCAGCTGGGACCTCCGAGTTCACGGGCTGGACTGCTAGACCTCAGAATGGGACTTTATTTGGGAATGGGGTCCCTGCAGGTGTAATTAGCTCAGATGAAGTCCCACGGGGGGCGGGGGGCAATCCAGTGACAGTATTTTTATGAAAAGGGGACGTCTGAGTGGCCTCCAACCCTCGGGGTCTCGATGGCCACAGCCGTCCCAGATGCCACCGGCTGTCCCCGCGGCAAGACTGCTGGCGGAGCCTCGCCGCTGTGGGCACATCCCCTAAGGGGTCTCGGCAAATGTCCTGCCTTTTTCAGCTAAAAAGAACATCTAGTTTCTTTTAAAACGGTCCTTTAAAGAAGCAGTCCTTGAGAGAAGGCACCGACTCTCAAAACTATTCACTTCTGCAATTCCAGAAAGGGTACACGTTTGAAACTGTATTTATGAATGACCAGGACGTTTGAGTGTTTTTGTAAGGACACAAAGATGTTACTTTTTGTTTTCAGATTCCGGGATCTGAGGTTTTCCTTTGTTTTTTCAGAGAATGATTCCTTTTATTTGAAGTTGGAAACCAGGGCAGAGTAGACATTTCATTTAGGATTGCAGACTCGGGCGGTATCCTTTAATTTTTAAAGGTCATAAATAGGAGGAAAGCCCGAAACTCCGGAACTGAGTGACTTGAGAAAACCAAAGAGCCTCCCGCACCAACAATGCCGATTACAGGGGAAGGGCCCGGTGTGTCACACCCTCCCCACCCCCAGGACCTAAATCCCCCAGAGCAGCTTGGGGTCCCTGAGAAGTTCACACAAGAACCCACAGAAACAGCTGTGGACCAAGGACGCCCCCCTTCCTGAAGCCCCCGCGCCAGTGTCCCCACGAGCGGCAGAGAGACATGTCCCCGGCGCGGCGGCCCAGGGCACCCAAATCAGGAAAGGCCGAGGAACAGCCCGCGGCATCCGCGTTTGGGGACTGAGCACCGCTCTCCACGGGGGACTCCCAGAGCCACGGGGGAGACGCGACCACCGACCACCGAGTGCCACGTGGTTCCAGATGGGTCCCGGGACAGAGGAGGGCAGGAGAGGAACCGGGACTCCTGAGCTCATGACGGACCGTCCGTACCGGCGCGCCGACCGGGGCTAGCGCTCCAGGCCTCAGGAGCAGGGAAGGCGCAGCGGACACGGCCGCGACTCTCCTGTCCTGAGCCTCCCTGTCCCCACAGAACCCCGCTGCGTCCAGCACTCACCACAAAGCTACGAGAGAAGCCCATGAGGAAGGGCTTCGGAGGGGTGGGGCCGGGGCCTGGGGGGAGGCGCGGGGAAGTGAGTGCGACAGGCCACAGCCGGCTCCACGCGTCCAGCCACACCGGACCACCTCGGCCAGCGGTCGGGGGCGGGGTGACCTCAGCCGCCCCCAGAGAGGCTGGGCTCTCGGAGCTGAGCACCGTTCTCCCTGTGGGGAGCCTGTCAGGCCGGTGCACAGCATCGCGCAGGGGCCTGCGGCCTCGCTCCGTCCCACGCGGTCTGTGGACGGTCCTGTCCTGCCGGCGCTGCCTTGCTGGAATGTTCTTCCTGCAGCTCCCATGAGGAACCTTCTGCCCGCGCTGCAGAGGGCCGGGCCGGGGGGCAGAGACGCTGCGCGGAGGATGCTCGGGGCGGCTCCCGGACCCACGGTGCCGTCCCCGCCCCCTCCGGGAGCCCCTGCGCCCCGGGGAGACTTTGTGTCCCAGGAGCAGGGCTGTCTTCTACAAGACTGACAACCATCAGTGACCCGGGCTGCTTAGCCAAGGCGGCTGCAACAGGGGAGGCCTGGCAGCGGAAGGGCAGTCCCGTAGCCCCTCCTGGCTCCTGCTCCCAGCCCGAGGAGGTGGTTCCTGCTGAGCGAGAGCCTGTCCCAGGCCTGCCGGCTTCCCCGGGGGAGGGGGCATCACCCGCAACCACAACCCCAGAGCCTCAGATATCTTCATAAATCGCAGAGCAGGGGAGGCCGCACTGCGGGCAGAAGCTCTCGGGTCCCGCGAGGCACAGTCCACGGCGGTTCTCAGAAAACGATAGCGCATTCTAGAAACGTCGTACGATATGTGAATTACACCCCAGGAAAGGTGTTTCTTAGAAAAAACATATTATTATGATAGAGTCTTAATTTTCTAACGTTTCTGAAAACGTGTGTGCAGGGTTGCCTGGCTGCCTCGGCCGGTGGTGGCCGACTCGTGGTTTCAGCTCAGGTCCGGATCTCAGGGTTGTGAGGTCGAGCCCCATCTCTGCGCTCAGCGGGGCGTCTGCCTGAGACGCCCTCCCTCCCCTCCCCCTGCTCATGCTTTCTCTCTCTGAAGTAAACAAATCTTTAAATATGTGCATGCAGAAAACCTCTGTATGCCTTACGTATGTACAGATGTTTACTGTCTTTTCTGAGTTTTGTTCTCTCAAAATTTTCCACCATTTAAGAATTCTGTAAATGCTTTATAGACCCTTGATATGGATGATGTGTTGATCTTTGTCCCCAAACCCATGACCCAGCTGACTGCGAGGAACACAGGCCCCGGGAGAAGAGCTCCGTAAGCTCGCCAAGCAGCCTCCTCCAAACTGCGGCTCGCGAAACCCACGCAGCTCTGAGAAACCATCTCAGCCCCAAGGGGCCTACGGGGATCCCGACGGGTCCTGGGATGGAGGGGGACACCAGCGGAGACTGAGGACATGCGCGTCCGGTCGGGGATCTCGTTCCTGTAACACACCAGCGCCCGTCACCTGCCGTGTCCGAGGGCCCAGCACGGACCTGCGGCTGGGCCCGGGGCTCTGCATTCACAGAAGATAAGACTGTCCTCAGGATGAGATCCTAATAACAGGACTTATCCCAGAGGATCAGGAGGGCTTGGAGGGACAGAGCGTCCCCCGCAACTGCGGGCCACCTGCCTCTCCTCACCCTGACCGCGGTGACCAGAGACCACACCACACTGGCCGTGGGGGGTGTGGCCCCAGGCCTGTACCGGGAGGCGTGGAACCGCCTCATGTACCAGGCAACAGGGACCCGTCCCAGGCCTGCTGGCGCACGGATGTCTCTCTCCCTGTCACCCCAGCGATCTCGAAACCATTGACGTTTTCCTCTCCGGGCAAAGGATGTGTTTCACTCAGCATCTGATCTGGGAAGTAGGTTCCTCTGATGCCCCTGGCACAGCCAGGTCCATCCTGGGTGGCCGGGAGCCTGGCTGTTGGAGGCAGGTGTGGGCGCTTTGTGGACGCAGGGATCTCTGAGCCGGCGGGCCCTCTGCGGCCGCCTCCCACAGCCCAGGTCTTCCTGCGCCACGCCCCCCAACGCCCCCGCCGGTGCACAGGGACCGCCGGCCAAGGCCTCCCCGCCACGTCCTCGCCTTTCCAGAGGCGAGCAGAGCAAGAGCACCCCCCCCCCCGGGAAGGGCCCCCAGCCTGCAGCGCGGACACCAGGCCCCAGGACACAGACTCCGCCAAGAGGGCCCACAGGTGCATGGAGCCCCAGCCTCCGGGCGGGCCTGCGCGTCGGGAGCCCGGGACACCCAGCAGGCCAGCGAGGAATCGCGTTGAGCATGTGCCGTGCGGTATTTGGGACCTACTTACGCAAGGAAATGGCTCGCAAGCGCGGAGTGTGCAAGTCCACCGATGGGAAATGTCTGGAACAGGCCAGTCTGCAGAGACAGAAACTGGGTTAGTGGGAGCCGCGGGCTGGGGGGGAGGGGGAGCGGCTGCTAATGTGGACAGGCATCCTTTTGGGGCGGTGGATGTTCCAGAACTAGAGAGAGGTGGGGGGCACAGCCTCGTGGGTGTACCACATGCCGCTGAATTGTTCACGTTGGAAGGACTGTTACATAAATTTCACCTGGATTTGGAAAAACTTCAGGAACCACTTTATTTTTTTAGAGAGCGAGCACAAGCAGGGGGAGGGGCAGGGGGGAAGCAGCCTCCCCGCCCAGCAGGGAGCCCGGATGCGGGGCCTCGATCCTGGGACCCTGAGACCCTCAGGGGCCACTGCAGAGGGGAATCCGTGCCAGGAGCCGCGGCATCCAACAGGACTGGGACGCCAGCCATGCCCCCGGGCCCCGTTCATCAGGCTGGAGGATGTCGTCCAGCAGAGCGATCGGGGGTCCAGGACGCCCACCAGGACTCTGCAGCTGTCGGGGACCACGCCGGGGTGAGCACAGCCCTTCTCGGGCACGGCCACCACCGCTCAGCCCAGAAGTCCACGGTGTTGGTGGGCGGGGCCCACGCACCCGGTGCCTCTCCTCCCGACGCGCGTGCCACTTGGGTGACGGAGGCGGCAGCCCCGAGGCAGAGGGACGTGGCCCGGCCCACGGGGGGCACCGGCCAACAGGTCCCTAATGGACACATCAGAGGCCCCTCCGAGTGAGGATGGGCAGGAGGCGCGGGGCACACGCATCCCCGATGGTGGCTGGGGCGCGGCAGCGGTGGGCGCTCGTGGTTTTGCTCGGGTGACACATTCACCGGAGGAGAGGGAACGCCAGCGTGGGGCCTCGTGTTTTATTCACGGGGCGAGCTCCGTGCGACTCTTACAGGGTTTCAGCCTCTACCGCCACCACAGCTGGAAAGTCCTGGCCACTGTGGTCAGTGCGCTTCCCAGCATCTCCCAGAGGCCAGGGAGGGACGGCCCCAGGCACCGCTCCGACGTCCGCCCACGGTGCTGCCCCCCCCACAGCACTGGCTGGAAACTGGCCGGCCCCGGTGCTTTCCCAAACTGGCTGCCGGGGGCAGGGGGCTGCTGCTTCTGTAGGTGAGGTACTGGTCGAGCTCACTGCCGCCTGGGAACCGTTCCCCCGGACCGTCCTGGCCCTGCGTCCACCCATCGGCGGACTGCTGCATTTTCCCTCATTTTGCATCCCGGAGCTCGAAGGGGGTGGCCCTGAGCTGGGCCTTGGGCTGCGCGTTCCCGAGCCATCTGCCCGCGGACCCGCGTCTGGCCAGCCGGTCTGCGGCTCGCGGATTCTTGCCGTTCGTGGTCTCTGCCTCTCAGCCCTCAGCCCCAGAGCATCTCCTGCCTCCAGCCCTGCTCGCAGCGGGTCACTAGGCACTGAAGGAGAGCCCGTGGCCCCTCGGGGAAACAGACATCAGTCCCCACTCAGGATTCCGCCAGGCAGGACAGACAGAACGGGGTGGGGAGCCCACGACAGAACGCCGCGCTACAAGGATGGGAACCAGCACCCCCTTCTCCCCAGAGAGCCCTCAAGTGCCTGATGCCATTGGCCGAGAGCGGCTGCCCGGCCCTGTCCGGAGGGTGGAAAGGAAAGTGTCCCCTATTGTCTCCGCAGAGGGACACAAAAAACAGGGACAAAGGCAGCCTTCCTGGAAGGGCTTTCTGGCCCTGCTTTGCACGGTGGCGCCAGGGACGCAGACGACAGGGCAGGGGCAGCAGAAAACGTGGGATGACAGCGGGCTTTGTGCACCGCCCCCTCGCCGCGAGAGAGGACGGGGCCTTCTGCAGCCGTGTCCATCCAATTTCAGGAGAACCAGAACCGTGGGAGGGTTCATCGGGCCCATTGTGCCCTGCCTTGCCCCCCCCGGCACCCCCCAGGCCTCCTGGGGCCCAGCAGCCCCACGGGCAGTCAGCACGGCGTTGTGGGAGAAGGCCCCGCTTGGCCAGGGTCAGGGCTGCGGCCCGAGGCAGCTCAGGGTACAGAAGGGGACCCCGCTGTGAGCGCCCGGGCCCCCCCCCCGGTCCCTCACCAGCCACCCACGCTGGGTCGTCCCTCCCCACCCTCCTGGCATCAACACACTCGCCCCAGCGGCACGGGCTCGGGGGTCCACCTGCTCCTGCGGGGGCCGTGCGGAGGGATTGCTGGGGCTTCCTGCCTCCAGCTTTAAGACTTCAGTAAATGTGACCGGGGGAAGTTTCTAGAAGGGCAGAGAAAGCAGGATTTTGCTTGGAGCCAAAGGGAAAAAACCTCAGAACAAGATGCGGTATCTCCTGCCTGTAGGAGTGGGCAAGCGGCTCTCTGGCCCCGGGGGGCGGGGGAGGGCTGCCAAGGCGTCCACCCCGGCCGCCTGTCCCCTCCACGGCCAGCGCAGGCCGTCTCTGCCCCCAGTGCCCAGGGCAATCCAAGGGCCCGGGAAAGCGCTGCCCCACAGCCCTGCGAAGGCTGCGTGTGGGCCCAGGCCTCCAGCGCCCCGAACCTCACCACATGCACTGCAGGACATCCTTGCGGGACGAGAGAGCCCCAGCCGGCCCGACAGACGGGACACAAAGGGCCCAGGCGGGCAGCAGGCAGCAGCAAGACACAGGGACCCCTGAGCACCCCAGAGGGACCGAGCTCCGCATGAGGGGAATCACTGGCCGCGCGCGTCGTAGCCCGCCTTCGGGGGCTTGGAAATTGGCCCCGGTGGAGAACGCATCAGCCCAGGCCTTGCCAAGCGCTCGGCCCCGTTTCCCCCGCACCCCAGGCACCAGCCCCAGGAGCGGCCGTGGGGCGACACCTGTCCGGAGCTCGGCCAACGCAAACCACCGTCTGTCTGGGAGGAGGACTGTCTGCCCCGGGGGGAAAGGGTGACAGGCACCGGGCCCAGTGACAGCGGGGTGCAGGGCACGTGAGCACACCCAAGGCCACCGCTGGGGCACAGGGAAGCGGATGTCCGCCCGCGTCACTCATGCTGCTGGGTCCTTGGCGCCAGGGAGGGCTTGGAGAGAAGGCCGGCCACTTTCCTGCGGTCGTCACGTGTCCTGGGACGCTGGAGGTGCGGTCTGCGAGGGGTGGCCAGGAACCTGGGGCTGGTGGCCGGCCGCCGGCTCGGGGAGGCGGCAGGACGGGTGTCCCGGAGCCTGGGCCTGCCCCGGCCAACTCGGACGCTAATTCCCTGTCCGAGCAGGGTTAGTGCTGCCCTTCTGTGACCCTCATCTGAGGAATGGTGACAACTGTGAAGTCACGGGCTGTCAGCTCGGGGGCCGCAGCGAATGACACAGCTGGTCGTCCATTCAGCGCGGGAAAAACCCGACCGTCTTCCGAAACAATGGCCTACGTTCTCCAGAAACGTTCAGCTGCTGCTTCTTTGTATTATAAAAAATATGTCCTCTAAACAAGTTTTTTAAAAAATTTTTTAAGTTCCCTCTCTGCCCCACACGGGGCTCAAACTCATGACCCTGAGATCAAGCGTCGCCCACTCCCCCCAAGGGAGTGGACACTGGGTTTAGCTCGGGGAGTGGACAGAGGACAAAGGAAAAAAGGCCAGGGACCAGGTCCGCACCCCACGGACATCCTCAGGGAGCTGGTGTTTTTATACAAACGCATCTTTTTGGTTTTTTTATGCTTCTTAAGTTTTCTTTAATTTCACTCTTTGTTTAGAATTAGCGACACGTTCACAGGAGCTCGTAAAGCTGGGACCGGGGAGCCGTGGTGCGGACCCCCTCCCCTCCCCATCCCCCACCCTGTCGGTCCCGCGTCCCAGCTGGGCGAGCTCCCTCCAGCGACCTGCAGGCCCGCACCCCTGCCCTCCGTCGTCCGCACAGACCGTCACATCTGTCCCGAAAGTCTGTCACCGTGAGAACGTTCTCTCCGCGTCTTTGGAGAGCGGCCGCATGCCTGAGGGGCCGCGGGGCGCCCCTGCCGTAGTGTCTTCCTTTGTCTTCCCAGGAACGGTGTCCTGACGGGCTCGCGGGCGGCGTCCTGTCTGGGGCTGTTGTGGGTCAAGCTGCCGGGCGTGTCCGTGCTCGGGTTCCGGGGGACACGGGACACGAGTCTTCCTCTCTGGGAGGAAGGCGGGGGACGGACCCGGCAAGGCCAGGGAGTCACACGCTGCCTGGCAGGCTGTTTCCCAGCCCTCGTCGCCGGATGTGGACGCACGTCGCCTGTTGGGGTGGCTTCTCGGGGTTCCTCCGGGCGGGAGGTGAGAGGCAGGCGGCTCTCACGGTGGCCATGGGAGGGGACGCAGGGCCCGGCACACGGCCCACGCTTGGATGTGGCTCCCCTCGGACCACGTGTTTCTAGAAGTGGAGTAACAGGGGGCCGGGCCGCGGGGAGCACAGGTGTGCCACGCGCATGGCCACTGCCCTCTGGCACGTCTCCGAGTGGCCTTTCTCTGCAGATAGACGATCGACGTAGCGCACGGGGCTCCTTCCAGGTGGGAACGCAGACTCGGCGTTTGCAGACGGTGTGAAGGGACCTGGGCGGGTCGGTCAGGGCTCCCTGCCGCGCGCCGGCACCGTCCGGCGGGGAAGGCTCCCGGGATGCCCGCGCTTAGCCCGGCATTGTCTGCGGGACGCGCCCCACGGCCCGGCGCGGCTTGCTGCCACCGGTCGGTGGCTCCTCGGACGCCCCCCGGCACCCCCGCCTTTGGGAGCCGCCGCTCTGTCCTCTGGACCCACGAGCTGGGCGGCTGGCGCCGATTCCATGCGGGAGCGAGGTCACGCGTGTTTGCCGGTCTGCCTGGTCCCTTTCGCGCCACCAACACCGCTGGTCAGGTCGCTGGTCTCCACCCCTGTGTGTCTCCCAGATTCGCAGCACGAGGGCTGCGCACCCACGGCAGGCCCGCGGCCCCCGCTTCCCTGAAACAGCCCCAGCTCGAGGCCAGTGACACCTCCTCCCCCGGACCGTGGGTCTCACTGGCTTGGCCCCTGCTCTGTCTGGGGCTGGTGGCCTTTGTTGGCCCACAAGAGCAGCCGTTGGGGGAGGACGTTCGCCGTGCGTCCCTGCGTGGGAGGTTTTGGGTTCCCAGCGCTCAGATCTCACACGCGTCCTTTCTTTGCAGCTGCTGGCCTCTGGAGCATGCCCAGAAAGCACGCTTGCTTTGAAAAAATATCTTTAACTTTTTTTAACTAAAAAAAAATTGAAATGAAAAAAAAAAAAACATTTTAAAAAATATATATTTTTTAATTTTTTTAAAAAATATATTTATTTGGGGCGCCTGGGGGGGGGCTCCGTCGTTAAGTGTCTGCCTTCGGCTCAGGTCATGATCCCGGGCTCCCGGGATGGAGCCCCGGATTGCGCTGCCTGCTCGGCGGGAGGCCTGCGTCTCCCTCTGCCCCTCCCGCAGCTTACATCCCCTCTCTCGCTAGTTATAAATAAATAAATAAATCATTTTAAATCTTAAAAAACACGTGTAATTTCAGCTGGGACTTCACGGATCAAGTGCGACTCTGGAACCTGTGTCTTCACCGAGCTCTGTTTTGCCATGGTCTGTGCTCTACAGGAAAGTCGGTTCACAGACACCCCGGGCCCCACACCCCGTGTCCGCATCGGACCTTCCCCACAAGAAACAGGCAAGGGCCTGACTGGTCGGTGAGATGCGGGCCCTGAGGGGGCTCGGGCGTAGGGAGGCCTGGCCCCGTGGGCCTGTACCCGTGTCTGCATCGGAGTGACCCGAGGGAGCCGGAGGTTCGTCAGCCCCCGAGCTTCAGCCCAGGCCCCCCACACCCCGGACGGCATCTAAACAGAACCGGATCCCAAGCGTGTTCCAGGACGACGGGGTGACAAACCTGGGCCCCGCAGACGCCCACACCCCTACCTTCGCTGATTCGTGGAGTAACTTCTTCGCTCTCCAGACACCCGCCTCAGGTCAGACCCTTTCCTGGACTTGCCAAGAACACAGACCTGGACCCCTTCCCAGGGTAAACCACCACCGCCAAGCCAGGGTGAGCCGCCCCCTTGAACGGGTCTCGCAGACGCTCCCGTCCATGCCTCTGGCTCTCGCTTCTGGCTCACACTGAGTTTCCACCCCTGGAAGCCAGGGGCCCACTAGGCTGGTCCTGCGGGGCCCCCTCTGGGTCCCTGGACTCGGCCCGCATCGCGCAGAAATCCCAGCCTTTTGGGAACAGATTTCACCTGTTTTTCCAGTAACGTCTTGTCTGTTCCCAGATCCCACCCAGGATTTGCCATTTCATCCACCTGTCACATGCCCCCAGGTTCCTCTGGCCGGATCCTACTGTCCTGTAAGATCTGCCAGGGAGGGGCGCCTGGCTGGCTCAGTCGGTGAAGCCTCTGCTTCAGCTCGGGTCGTGGTCTCGGGGCCTGGGATGGAGCCCTGCATCGGGCTCCCTGCACAGCCTCTGCCCCCGCTGCTTGTTCTCTCTCTCTCTCTCTCTCTCTCTCTCTGACAAATAAATAAAATCTAAAAAAAAAAAAGAAAAAAGAATCTGCTGGATTTTTCTCTCCTGTTGGTGTTTACATGAATTATTTCTAATCTCGAGGAGGTGGTTTTACTCACCCCTCAGTGTTTCCGTCCCCCAACAGATGGGTCCCCACGTGTCCCAACGCCCAGAACACATGAATGGGGCCTTATGTGAAAATGGAGTCTTTGCAGACGTCATTCGTTAAGACGAGGTCCCCCTGGAGTGGGACAGTCTTGAATCCAGCGCCGCTGTCCTCATGAGAGGAGGAGGATGGGTCAGAGACGCGTCCACGGAGATGCAGACTGGAGAGACCGAGGAGGCCACCAGCCGAGGGACGCCATGATGGCCAGCAAGCCGCCAGCCGCCAGCCGCTGGGAGAGCCTCCGAGCCCCGGCGCCCCGGGCTTCGCAGGGAGGGCAGCTCCGTGACACCTTGGTGCTGAACGTCTGGCCCGCAGAGCCGGGAGGGAATACATCTCTGTGTTTTGAGACCTGCGTGTGGTCACTGCTTTCCCAGGGAGCGCGTGCGCCCGGGGGCTCCGAGCAGACCCAGGTGCAGAGCTCCGGGGAGGCCACGCGGTCAGCGACCCCGACACGCTGCATCGTTCAGGAGGAGCCTCCAAAACGCCACCTCAGACTCCGGCTGGCAAGGAGCCCCCGTGCAGGTGTCCCTCCCGCCGGGCCCCCTGCAGACGGAGCCTCCACCGCGGGCCAGGGCCCCACGTCCTCGTGCGCTGGGAGAAGCATCGACTCGGGCTCAGCATCCAAACACAGCATCCCTTCAACAAGCCGCGGCAGTGGGGCTCTGTGGCTCTCCCGCTCTGCCTGGTGAGCCCCCAGAACACTCGTCCACGGTATAAACCCTGGAAACTGAATTCGCGCTTACTCCTAGAAAGGGTTTTGCAGGCGTTACGAAGGATCTCAAGGTGAGATCGTCCTGATTAGGGTGCGTCCTATGTCCAATGACAAGCGTCTTTTCCAAAGACGGGAGGAGATCGCCACGCGACCACAGATGCAGAGACTGGAGGACATGACCACAGGCCGAGGACCGGCGGCCCCGGGGCTGGGAGAGGTCCCTGGAGCCTCGGACAGATCGAGGCCCCACCGACCCGATTTCCAGGACCCGAGCACGAGGTCAGCACTTAGCAGCAGCTCCGTAAACACCTGAAAACCAGCTGCACGCCTCTCCGAAACCACCTGCCCACCCACAAGCCCCCCATGGCCAGCCTGGGCCAGTGACCCAGACACCTGCGGCCGCGGACACCACCGCTGGGGCCCTCCGCGGCTGGGGCGTCCGACCTACCCAGATGGTGAGCTCCGTCAGCCTGACCCAGCACAGGCTTTCACAGAAGCCCCGCTTCTGGGCACCTGGGGGTCTCAGATAAGCATCCGATTCTTTTTTTTTTTTTTTTAAAGAGTTTATTTATTTATTTGACAGACAGAGATCACAAGCAGGCAGAGAGGCAGGCAGAGAGAGAGGAGGAAGCAGGCTCCCCGCTGAGCAGAGAGCCCGATGCGGGGCTCGATCCCAGAACCCTGAGATCATGACCCGAGCCGAAGGCAGCGGCTTGACCCACGGAGCCACCCAGGCGCCCCAAACATCCAATACTTGATTGCAGCTTAGGTCAAGATCTCTGGGCTGTGGGATCGAGCCCCCCTATCGGGCTCCCTGCTCAGTGGGGAGCCTGCTTCTCCCTCTGCCTCTGCCCCTCCCCCTGCTCCTGCTCTCTGTCTTCTGACAAATAATAAATAAAATCTAAAAAAAATTAAAAGTTATGTTTCTAAAACTATGCCCAGGAGTGTCCTTTGGCCCCCATGAGCTGCCCAGGGACGGACCCCGAGGCCACGACGCGCAGGGAGGGAACCAGACACAGGAGGCCCCACGGGGCGTGAGTCCACGCGTGTGACGCACCCAGACCAGGCCCCTCCACGGAAGGGACGGGGCTGGGAGGCTCGGGGGCTGGGGGAGGGGAGGGTGACTATTCTCTTGAGGTGACAGAATGTTCCGGAATCGGATAAAGCTGGTGGCCGCGGGGCTCTGAGCGCACCGAACTGCTCACCTGAAGACGCTCATTGTATGTTGTGTGACTCTCGTCTCCACGAAGAAGTTGCCCCCTCATTCTGTTCCTCACGGGGATGGGGACACGGGGTCGGTGTTAGCCACCGCGGGAGTAGACGCTGTGGCCTACGGGGACAAAGGAGCTGGTGTTCCCATGGCCCTCCAGGAAGAAAGGCGCAGACGGCCCGTTCTCAGGAACTGCGGGAAAGCCATGTCAGCAAAGGCCGGTGCTGCCCAGGGCTGGTGCCGCTCGCCTCCTGCCTCCCACCGACCGAGAAGGTCCCAGAGCTCGCGGCGGGACCGGTGGCCGCCAGTCAGGGTCTTAGGCCCATGTGGTCCCTCCCGGGGCTTCTCCGTCGGGATCGCTGTCCCCACCTCTGCAGATCTGAGCCTCCGCTGTGGTTTGGACCCACAGGGGCCGCTGGGGCCCTGCCCCGGGCTCCAGGAAGGGGCGCGGAGGACGCCAGCCTCTTGTGCACTGCCCCGAGGTGCTGCGTGCGGCCAGATGGAGGGATGTGGGCCAAGCCCTGGCCTCTCCCTCAGCCCAGACTGCTCTTCCTCCAGCGAGGACCCAGGCCTCTGCAGGTAACCCCAGTACCAGACCAGCCAGGGCGTCCCTGCCTCCCTGTGGACACTGTTCCCATTCCACAGCCAGCGACACCGAGGCTCAAAATGGCCACAACTGGGCCCCAGATCCAGGCAGGGCAGGACCAAGATCTGTCCCCTCCCCCAGACCCTGAACCCCGGGCCCAGGCCCCTCGCATGGGCAGGGGAGGGGAACCTCTGTTCTCCTTAAGCCTCCATCTTTAAGCCCGCTGTTGCCTTGGCAACGGTCTGCAGCTGACCTTTGTGCAGAAAAAAGGGTGACCTTCCCAGTGCGGTGCCTCCGCCCCATCGCGGTTCTCTCCCCCTCCCCCGCCCGGGCCCCCACCCGCCGAGCCGTTTAAAGGCATCTGTCTAAACAATGCGCTATGGGTTTCCCCGCGGCCTGGCGCAGCCCGAGAATTTCAATCCTGACAGCTCAGGCTGTCCTAAACTTGAGGAAAGGAGAGCGTCCTCCAGTGGGGTTAGGGACGCATATTCCAGGCCTGGGGGTGTCCGATGGCAGCCCTACTCCCACCGGGCTCGGCTTCCCCGTCTGCCCGGCATCTGCCCGCGGAGCTGCGAGGGCCGGGCCGGTGGGGGTGACCAGCCAGCGAGAGCTAGCTGGGGGACCGCTCCCCGCTCTCTGCGGGGGGCTGCCAGGGCTGCTCCGCACAGCTGGACGCTTGTCCAGGCCCCAGCTCACCCCAGTGCCCCGGCTGCAGGAGGGAAAGGGCGGTTGGCTCTGCTGGGTCGGTCCCCACCAGGACATGGGCTGGGGGCCCAGGACGCCCCACGCCAGCAATCTGTCCTCAGCCTCGCGTGCCCAACCAGGCGGAGACGGGAAAGGACCAGAGGAGAACTGAATTCCTCCCAGAACTGCCCCCTGCGGGATTTCTAGCCTGAGCGCCTTCTCCTGCCTCTAGGCTGTCCTGCCTGCGTCGGCCTTCTGATGGCCACTGCCTGACCACATCCCTCCCCTGCTGTGGCTCCCCAGTGCCCCTGGGAGAAAAGCCAAACTCCACCCCCACCTCCTTCTATCAGGCCACCCGGCCACTCACCAGCCTCAGGGCCTTTGCCCATGCGTTCCTTCTTCCTAGACGCTCACCCCCCAGGAGTCTAGCTCTCTTTAGGTCTCAGCTCTAGGACACCTCCTCTGAGAAGCCCTCCCATCCCTTCCCCTACTATTTGTCAACTCAGAGAGAGAGGACAGAGACAGGCCGCTGCTCCGAGCTCACTGACCACCAGCTTCCGGAGGACGGGCACCAGCGTTCCCTTCACGTCTTATTTTCCCTTTTGGGATTCCACGTCACTTTCAGACACAACGTGTTTATCTCGGGCCACGCGCTGTCCCGGGCACCTTACAAGTAAGGCTCCATTGGACCCATACCCGCCTGTCACCCGGACGCGCAGAGGTGGGAACCGAGGCCAGGCAAGCAGGTCTGCTTTGCCGCTGCATGTCGGCCGCTGTGGTATGTCCTGGTGCGTGTCCCCGTCACGCACACGCGTGTTACGTGTCATACTCGGGGGCACAGGGCCAGAGCCCCCCCGCGTGACCTCGCATTCACCCGACCACATCTCAGGGACTCTGTTTCCGGGTCAGGTCCCACTCGAGGGTCAGGACTCGGACACAGTCCACCGGCAGGGGCGTGTCTGTGAGCCTGCGCCCTCCCTCTCTGGCCCCTGCGCGGAGACCCTTGGCTCTCATCGGCCCGCACAGGTGCCCGGGAGATGCCGTCGCACCCCGACGACGGTGCCTCAGGTTCCCCTCCTGGGGTCCCGGGGCGCTCAGCTGGGGTCGACCCCCTGGGGGCCTGACCCCCTTCCCAAGTCCCTGCGGCCGCACACGTCCACAGCGTGTGTTTCCCAACGGGGCCGCCCTAGAGCTTCAGGAAGCCAGGAGCAGTGTGACGCAGCCAGCCCCTGGGCCCTAGGAACCCGACCTGGGCTTATGTCACCCTCGAGCCCGGAAGGCCACCGAGCAGACCGCGGTCAGCATGGACACTGGGGTTCGGGGAGGCCAGAAGCGCCAGGACTAAGGCTGCCGGCCCCGCGACCTCGTACCCAGCCCTTGGCCGGCCTCCTCCGCGTGGGTCTGTGTCTGTCTCCCTCCCACCGTGCGACCGTCATCTTCCGGTGTCCATTGGAGGGACGCGGGTCACTACAGGCCGGGGAGAGTCCGAGAAGGGCAGTTTCCAGGGAGAGGCCTTGCCCCTGCCACTTGCCTCGCCCCCAGGGCCGGTGGACAAGGGGGCCTTTGGACCACCCGTCCAGCCGCAGCCCCACCGCCCGCCTTCTCTCCCGGGCCCCCGCACAGCCCCTGCCGCACTGGCACGGTGGGAAGGCTTTGGGGACCACGGGTGGGGAGTGGCCTCCTGCGGTCTGGCTGGACACGGCCGACTTCACACGCCGGGCCGGCCTGTCACGCCCAGCGGAGGAGCGACCCGTCTGCGGCAGGCCGGGAGCAGGCCCGTCTGCGGTCGGGAAGGGGGGCGCGGGGGGGGCCCGGGGAGACGCTCTGGCCAGTGGAGATGCGGCTGCGGCCCAAGCTCCCTGCAGTGGACCGGGAGCCCTCACCACCAGGCCTGCGAGGCTTCTCCCCACTTCCCCCTGCCACCCGCCGCACGGCCCCGGAGCCCTGCATGGGCTCGCACTTTGCCCTTGGCCTCGGTGGGTCCTGACCTTGTATGAGGGTTTAACACGGAAGACAAGGGCAGACGGCAGTGTTCTCAGGAACAGCCTCCCCTTCCTACCTGCCAGGTAGGGACACACCCAGCTGCCCGCCAGTGGGGCGTGGACATGCATCGCGTCCCCCACGCGCAGGAACGTCCCGGCCACGAGCTGGAGCAAAGGCCCCACGCGCTCCCCCGGGGACGGACCCCGAGCCCACGACGCGCAGGGAGGGAACCAGACACAGGAGGCCCCACGGGGTGTGAGTCCACGCGTGTGACGCGTCCACAGAGCCGAAGGGGGCCCGTGGGGGCCGGGGGTGGGGCTGGGGGTGACAGCTGACAGGACGGGGTTTCCTTTTGGGGAAGAGGCGAGTGTTCCAGAGTCAGTAGTGTTGGTGGATATATACCTCTGTGAACGTACTAGAACGAAAGAACTGTACGGTTTAAGTGAACGAACGAGAAGGTACGTGGGCCTCCGTAAAGCTGTTTAGTAACGTGAGCCACCGTCCTGCCCCGTGTCCCCTTCCTCCCTGGCTCTGGAAGCCCACTCCTGGGTAAGGCACATCTTCACCTTCACCCGGTGCCACAGGCAAGGAAGGGTTGTCTGGGAGCCCTGTAAGGTAGTGAGGCTCCCGTCCCCAGAGGCCTGCGGGCAGATTGCGGCAAGCCATGGGCAGGGGTCCCCGCCCTGGCCTCTGCTAAAACTGTCCCGCATCTCGAGCCCCCCTGCCAGGCGAGCACACATGCAACAGGGGATTTTCCCCTTTTCTTCCAGGAAAGGGCCCTGTCATGGTCGCAGGACATCGGTGACATCGCGGATTTCATGGTGCTTTCATCACCGCCCGCCTGGCGCACAAAGGCGCCTCTAAGCCCTTCTCCTCATATTCTCTGCGTGGGAGCCTCCCGCTTCCTAGTGACTTCAAACGTCCCGATCCGATTATGGGGGGGTGGGGCAACAGCAGAGCGGAGGAGGTGGCCTTTATCCCCGACGCAGGCTGGGCCGGGCCCCTGGGGACTCTCGGCAGGTTCCTGACATTCCTGCGGGTCTCGGGGGTCCCTGACAACGTGCCACCCCACCTCGCGGCCAGTCGGAGGGCCGCGGAGGGCCGACGGGGCGTCCTCACGGGCTCTCAGCCCCCAGGCAGGAATGCCAAGCACGCAGTGGGGTGTGGGCACCGAGGGGTCCCCCGGACGTGGCTCCTGAGTTGACAACATGACTCACTGGAGCCCCCGAGAACATGACTCCCCCAGGGGAGCCCCCGAGCTGAGCCGGAGCTCCCTCACCCAGGGAATGGGGCCGATCCTACCTCTCATCTCCGAGCTCTCGCCAGACCCCCGCCCTGGTGGAAGGAAGCCTCCCCACTTCCTTGCCACGCTGGGACCCTCCTGAGAATGCCCCGGCCCTGCCGTGGGGCCAGGAGGATGTCGGGTCACGCCCTGGAATTCGGACTAACATCGAGGGCCTCAGGGAACCACAGGGGGATTTAGGCAGGGGACGGTCATGGTCTGATCTTGGTTGTTGAAAAGTCCTTGGTGCCCTGAGAGGCGGGGAGCTGGGGGCAGTCCCTGGGATGAGGGCAGTGGGCCCTGTGTGGCTCAGGGGGGGACAGATGGGGAGTGGGGAGGAGCCGGATCCCAGGGGACCCGAATCGGGGGTGCTGGCCCAGAGGGAGGTGGGCTCAGACCCAGCTCAGACCCAGAACACTGCCTGTGAGCGGCGTTCACGCTTGAATCTCAACAGTTCCCTGACCAATGTGGAGAAGAGACAAAAACTGGGAGCCCCCACACACCGGAGGGCCCCGGGCCACGAGCAGGCGAGGCCCCCACGCGCTGCCCCAGGGCAGACCCCGAGCCCACGACGCGCAGGGAGGGAACCAGACACAGGAGGCCACGCGGGGTGTGAGCGCACGTGTGTGACACACCCAGACCAGGCCCCTCCACGGACGGGAAGGGGCTCGTGGGGGCCGGGGAGGGGGAGGGGGACAACTGATGGAAAAGGGGGCTGCTCTCTTGGGCATTGGAATGTTCTGGAATTACACCGAGGTGATGGTCACACATTTGCTAAGAACAACGGACCTGCTCGGTTTAAGCAGGCGAGCTCCACCTGACCTGCCCCCAGCTCAGGAGACCGAGTCACCGCTCCCCTGGGGAAGGCCTGATCGTCCCCTCCGTCAGTGCGCGCGTGGTTTGTAAACCTGTTTGCGTCTTGTAGTTGACGTGACGTTCCGGAAGCCAGGGACCGTGCACCAGCCTGGAAGCGTGGTCCCTGACCGCTTTCTAAGAGATATTGAAAGTGGGCATCGGCAGGTGTGGGAGGGCCCACCTGGGCACAGGTGGGTGGCTGGTTGGGGTAGGGGTGCTGCCCTCGGCTTGGCTGGCCAAGGCTGGCCAAAGCTTTGCAGCCTGTGCAAAGGCCCCAAGGCAGGGACGCGATCGGTTTATCCTGAACAGGTGGGCGCGTCTGGGGGAACAAGGGGGAGGGGCGGGCCAGGGCTCCTGTGGCGGGGTGAGGGCCTGGGCCGGGCTCTTGCTGCGCTGCCTCACACGGAAGGAGCCGGGGACACGTCCGAGCAGGACGGCTCAGCGGGGTTGGGCCCTCCAGCCCCGGGCTGTCCCCTGCCTCCCAGAGCCTCAGGTCAGATCCAATCCTGGACTGAAATCCATGCCTGTTCTGTCCCCATGGTGACCTCATGTGCAGCAGACGGGGTTAAGGGCTTCTTTCCGCAAGGAACACGGGAATGGGGTCTAGAGTGATGCAGCCTTTCTGGGGTCCAGGGACAGAAAGTGCCCCCCACGTGCGCTTGTGACCCCAAAGGCGGACCCCAGACCTGCGGATAACAGAAGGCCTTCCCGATGAGCTAATCCTACAGCAGGGGGTGAGCGGCTCAGCTGCCTCCCGTGGAAACCAAGAGAATTAAGCCAGAAGCCCCTCGTCAGGCGGTAGGGGAGGGGCTGGCAGAGGCAGGAGGGGTCCCGGAGCAGGCTTGGGGCTTCAGCCGGGGGTGGGTCCTACCCCGAGGCTCTGGGAGGCAGAGAGCAGCTTGAAGACGCCCACTCAGGCCGTCCTCATCTCTGAGGGCCTGGCCCAGGCCCCACCTGGGCACCCCCCAACCTCTCCCTGCCCCTCCCTGGCCTCCACTCCAGCCTAAGCAGCCTGTCCCCAGGCAGCCCCCGCGCGGTGAGACAGCCCTGTCCCCGGCACCACCCTCCCACCTCACCCACCATGGCTCCCCAGTGCCGTCCGCATTAAACTCCAGTCCCCCCGCAGTCCACACAGGCTAGCCTGCCCCCCACAGCTGGACTCCAGCTCCCGCACGTGCAGGGCCCCCGGGCACTGGCGAAGCCGTGTCTCCGTGCACGCCGCCCACCCGGCCCGGCGCGTCGCTGACCTCGCATTTCTGCTGAAGCATCACCTCCTCAGGAGAGCCCACGAGGCCCGCACAGCCCTGGCCCCCGGCCTGAGGACCCCGAGGAGGCCCGCCCGGCCTCCACCTTCCCTCCCTCAGGACCGTGCTCGCAGCCCCCACCCACGGGCTGAGCACCCAGCCTCGGTTTCCCCCCGCTGCCAGACCGGCGGGCTCCTGCCGGCCACAGGTGGCTCAGGGATCGGGAGTCCAGGGTGGACCCTTGCCATGCCCTGGACGCTGTGCCCCCACCCCGCCGTCCAGCCGAGACAGATCTGTCGCATTCCTTATGGCCGCTGCCTGCAGGACACAGGCCCTGCCTGGCTTTGCGCCCCCCTCCAGCCGGCCCAGGCCTGCCTCTCCCCGGCTCCCGCAGCTCGCTCCCAAGCCCCCAGGGTCGTGCCAGTCTCCACCAGCCTCCTCGCTCCACCTAGTGGCGGCCAGAGCCTGGAGCCGCGACGGGCCCCCAGAGGGCTCCCAGGGCACCCCGCAGGGAAAAGTTTCCCGGGGCGCAGGGTGGGGGCGTTGCCAGACCATGACTGCGGCGCCTCGTCCCTGCCCCCGGCTCACCTTGGTCAGGCAATCTCTCCTGACAAGGCGGGGAAACTGAGGCCCAGAGGGACAGGCCGGTGTGCTCCCCAGGTCACACAGAGGGCTGGTGAGTTCCAGTCAAACTCCAGGGACGTGGGATCCCATTTATGTCCCTCCCCCACCTCTGAGAAATGGAAAAAGGCCTGGAGTCGGGACCTGCCACGGGGGGAGGATAGGGGTGAAGGCAGCGGACCGCTGCTAAGGAGTCTACTGTGGGGGGAGGGGCAGTCCACACCACTGTCCTACTGTCCTACTGTCCTACTGTCCTACTGTCCTACTTCAGACTGCGGGACTCCAAACCCCAGCGCCTACCCCGTGTCCCTGGCCAGCAACCTCTTTGCTAGGCTCACTGTTTCTTCATCTATAAAACAGGTGCGATTACAGGGTCTTTGTGAGGTTCCAGGGAGGTGAGGCCAGTGAAGCCCACAGGTCAATGTTGGGTATGCAGTAGGTGCTCAATAGATGTTGGCTGTTCATGATCCCTGGGTGGCACTGCTACCGAGCCTCATCCACCTCCTCCTGCTCCTCTCCTCTCACTGGCTTCCGCCGCGCAGACCTCCTTGTGTTCTTCCCGGCGCCGCGCTCCTGCTGCCCCGGGGCCTTCGCACACGCCGTTCTCCCCGCCAGGAGAGCCCCACATGCCCTCTCACCCCGATGAATCCAGATTTATCCATCTTGCTTCCCACTGTGTCTCTGGCATTCAACATGGGATGGAGGGCACAGCTGGCCCTCCTGAAATGAGGTTGGAGGAAAATAGGGCCGTCCCCAGACAGCCCTTCCCCACCTTCTCAGTCCGTCATTTTGGGGAAACCGAGGCCCGGAAAGGGGCAGCAGCAGTGGAGCCCTCTCATCAGCAGACGGGCTCCGGGATGTAGCAGGGTAGGCTGCGGAAACCGCCGCCTCCCCCTCCCCAACCCTAGGCCCCAAGGAGGGTCGGGCTGCGGAGGCAGAGCCCAGGCCAAATTGAAATTGATTGTGGGGAACAGCTCAGCAGGGTGGAACAGAAGCGTGGCCGCCGGGGAGCGCAGGAGCGCCCGAGCGTGCGAATGCATTCCGGCCGGCGAGGGAGAACGCTTTAGTCTTCAGTGGAAGCTTCTAGCGACGGTCTCCCAGGAGCTGGAGGGTGAGGGGCTGAGTTGCGGCAGCCGGCAGAAGCAAGGACACCCCCTCCCTGGATTCGCTGCTTGCCCCTCGGCCCCGGGAGCACCCTTGTGGCGACACTGTGCACCAGCCCAACACTCATCTCCGCCGCTCTGCGGCCAGCCCTGTGGGGCAGGTGGACACAGAGAGCTACAGCCCAGCTCTGCCCTCGCGTGCATCTTTAAGTGCCTACTGTATGTATGCCTGGCTCTGGCTGGGCTCAGCATGGTTAATGTGGCTCTTCCTGGATCCTTTCTGTGCACTGGGGAGCCGCAGAGAGGACAGAGCTCACCCAAGGAAGGCAAGTGGAGACATGAGCCCAGGCCATGCAGCTCGGGGCACAAAGCTGTCAGCATTTCTTCAGCCCTTGTCCGGGTGGGGAAACAGTGGGAGCTACCGAAGAATCTAGAGCAGGGCAGGTTTCCTGGGGCCTTCTTAGCGGGACCTCGAGGGCCATAGACCCCCATAGCCACCCCTATCACAGAAGGTCCCACCGAGGCACAGAAACCAGGTGCCTTCCCAGTGAGGCCTAGGAACTTCCTGTTTTGAGGCTCAGAGAGGGCAGCTGCTGGCCCATGGCTGCCCAGCCTAGAGGTAGCAGGACCCGCCTTCCCTCAGTCTCTCCTGCGGGCCTCCTCGGGTGGCGACCAGACACGTGGCCAACAGGGCGTCTGTGTTCCCCTGAAGCCTGCGTTCCCTGACCCGGAAGCCCCCCTTGGCGATGGGGCCGGGGGTCACGCCCTGACTGGGCTGTCAGGGCCTCCCCCCCATACGGGCCTCAGCCCAGGATTAGGGGGCCAGGGTCGGGGGTCAACGGTATTTCCCTCGGCCCCTTTCAGGCCCCAAGCGGATCCGTTCTCCCTGCCACCTCTGATTTCCCGGACAAAGGCTCGGGGGAGGGCCTGGGGGATGGGTGGCCAAGCGTCCCTGGGAAAGTCCTGGGAAGGCCTCCACACCCCTGGCCGCCTCTGCCCTCGCAGCCCCCACTGATGCTCTGTAGACACACCCATGCCGCAGACAAGGACACTGAGCCCAGGAAAGGGGCTCAGCCGGCCGCTGCGCAGGAGGCCCCTGGGCGCAGGGTCCCCTAGGGTTCCGTGAGGGTGAGGCTGTGGCTGGCAGGGGGCCCGCGGCTCAGTGGTGGGAGGGGGGCGAGTGGGGGGCGGGCAGCAGACAAAGGAGAGCAGGCTGGGCCCACCGGGGCGCGTTCCGCTCCTCAGCTGCGGTTCCACTTGAGTCCATCCTGGACAGGCTAGATAACCCCTCCCCGACCACTGCTGGGCCGTGACGACTTGAAGAGGCCTGCAGGCCTGACTGATGGCAGGGGGAGGGGGCTGGAGCCCCCCCGCATTTCCCCCCAGCTGCTGGGAATAGCTTCAAGCCATCCCCAGTGGTGACGATGGAGAAACCAAGTCATGGAGGGGCACACACAGCCCCTCACACCACACAGTGAGGCGGGGGCAGCCCAGGGGGGCCCAGACCCTGGGTCGGCCTTGCGGGGACCTCCCCACCTCCACGCAACCTCACCTGGACCCTGGAGGGACTCAGGGGCCGGGGCCCAGGAATCACTCACCTCCTGTTCATTCCCCAGCACCTGGGCGGCAGGTACACACAGGCGGCTGGACCAGAGCCAGACCAGGGGCCCGGGAAGACCCCAGAAGTGGCTGGGTCTGACTGTCCGCCGGACCCGAGCCCTGCTGGGTGGACCGCGCAGTCTCACCTGGCCCTCTGCCCCTCACCCCTGGGTGCCTGGAAGGGTCTCTGTGGGTGAGGGCTGTCATCCCAGGGGGATGGACTCAGAGATCCTGAGTGTGGGATGGGGCAGGGGGCTTGTGGGGGCTGAGCTGGGGAAACTGAGGCCCTAGGGACCTGGGGCAGCGTTCCCACCGTAGATCCTGGGAGGGAGGTCAAGGCCACTGGGGCTAAAGCCTGCCAGGGCTCCCTGCCGCCCTCAGGAGAGACAGACCCCCCCTCTCTGCCGCAACCCCCACGGCCCCAGGCTCCTCTGCGCGATCCTCCGCCTGGCCACGCAGCCGGGCCTCCTCCCAAGCTCCCAGGCGGCTGAGCAAAGTGTGGGCCTGTCCACGGTGACTTCAGCCGGGTCCAGGGACCCTGAAATCCTCGCCTTGGGATCCTTAGGCCAGGGCGGGGGCTCACCAGCAGTTCGGGCCGAAGCCCCTCTTCTGTGGGCTGCGGTCTTTCACCCCATCAAGGCCACCATTGGAGGGGCCCCAGCAGGTGTGCTGGGTCTGGGCCTATCCTGGCCTGTTTCCCCCGGGATAAAACGGTATAAAACGGGCGCCGGTGGCTGCCAGAGAAGACCTCCCTCTGCCTCAAGTCCCGGGCACTGCTCCCCGCAGCCCTCAAGAGACCGCGTCCCCTGTTAATCCAGCCGCCGGCCCCCGCCTCGGTTTCCCCTCCTGGTGGCCTAATCCCTGGATTGTCAGAGGCTGGTTTTACAGACATGGAGAGGCTTTTCGTAATAGCTTTACGGAGCCTTGCCGCCCGGTGATTAGTCGCTCCTTAATTGAAAACTCCCTTCCCACCCCTCCGCCCGCGGGCCAGGCTCTGGAGCAGGGAGGGGGCCTGGGAGCACCGCGCAGCCTCCGGGGGGCCTCCGGGGCCTCCCACATGCTCGAGTGGGGTCTCCCTGGCATCCGGCAGACGGGGGGAGGGGACACTGCGAGGCTGACCCCAGCCCACGAGGGGCCAGGCCAGGACTCAGAACTGTCTGTCCCATGCCCGGCCCCAGGACCACCACCCCAGCCCACCCCACCCGGGCACACAGTGTCCCGGCTTCCAATAAGGGCACGTGACTTGTGCAGGGCCCACCCCCCAGCTGAGGAGCTGGCCTCCCCCAGCCCGGGGCCTACGGACCCCTGGGCTCCTACTCTGCACTCAAGAATGTGGGTGTCCCATTCCTCTTCTCACTTCTTGATCCCGCGTGTCTCCTCTAGTGTCCAGCAGGCTACAGGGCTCAGGGAGTGACAACAGAGAGCCAGTGACGGGTCCCCACCGCTGCCATCGCTGCCGGGTCCCCAACCGGGCGACTTAATTCCACTTGTCCCCAGGATGCGGCCGGGTTATTTACGTGGTGTATATATGTATTTTAATTGAAAGATCTGCCAGCCAGCAGAGCGGACTCCTGCAGTGTCCCACGGCCCCCCTCATCTGAGAGAGGCCGTTCCCCACCAGCGCGCCCCGTATGGGCACTCCCTAAGGAGAGAATAATGGAGAATGAGGCCAACACCCCAGCCTCGCCCGGTTGGTGACAAAGAGCACTTGATTTGGAGTCCATGCACAAAACACACTAACCTGGTCATTCCACACACATTCGGCAAGGGGCACCGACTGTGCCAGCCACTGGGGCCACAGGGAGGGGAACCAAAGGCCCTGGTCTCGTGCGGACACTTCTCCAGCTCATCGAGAACCCGGGCTCCGGGGCCCCACTCTGGGCCACCACAGCCCCATTTTCCAGGAGAGCAAACTGGGTGCCGCGCCGGAACCCAGACCTGCCTGACGCCTGGAGCTGTGCCCTCAGCCGCCGGCAGCGAGGGACCGCTCTGTGCCTCAGTTTCCCCTCCTGGCCACAGTGCCATCTGGAAGTGGAGAGTGGGGGTGGGCGTGAGGAGTGAGGCCAGCCTTGCCCGGGGCCATGAGGACTCCTGAACACTCAGGCCACGGAGGGGAGCCCAGATACTGGGAACCATACCTCTGGCGCCTGGCAGGGGCCGGTGGGCATTCCCAGGCAGGCCCCGCAGAGAGCCCCTCTGAGGGTTCCCCCACGGCAGGAAAATATCAGGCTCTCATTCTGGCTGCTTCGGGCCCAGGAACCCCAGCTCTTGCTGCCTGCTCAGGCGCCCCTTCCCCGCCCCCCAACAGGCCCTCACTGAATCGACCTTACAGGGAACCGGATTCCAGACTCCGGTGTGTTGCGCTTACCGGGGCTGTGAGGTGGGAGGCCCTCCCCACTGGCTGGAGGAAGCACAATCAGGCCCTCCCCCATCCCCCCCATCCCTGCTAAAGGGGGGTCCCCCGCTCAGGCACCGACAGCGGGCTGCCAGCTGGGGGGCCTGGGGCTGGAAGCGCCCCCCACCCCGTTCTGGCCTCGGCTTTGCCACCTGTAAAATGGGTCTCGGGTGGGTTTGGTCCGCGTGCTGATGCAGCACATCACACAAGTGGGGAAACCGAGTCCTCCCCGGGAACGCGGCGCAGAGCGGGGCGGGGGCGGGGCCTCGGGAGGGGTGGGGGTCGCGGCCTCTCCGGGGCTCTGGCCTGGCTCCCGGCGGCCGCAATTGGCTTTAAGCCCTTCGAGCCCGCGGACTGGTGCGAGGGCGGCGGGGCGGGAACCGGGGCCTCTCGCCTCCTCTTCCTCCCCCAGGACGGCTCTCGCGGCGGGGGGCGGTGCGCCTGACCCAGGCCTCGGTTTCCCTCTCATCTGGCCGGGCCGCCCTCGAGGGCTCGTAACCGACGGTTCCGGCGATCGCGGGATCCCGGGGAGGCGTCGTGGCGGGGGTGGGGGGCGGGGGCTCGGGAAGCACCGCCCACGAGGCGCCTCACCACGCCCTCCATCCTCCGTCCGTGCGCCCTGGGGGCTGGCGCTGGAGGGGGCAGAGGGTGGAGCATCCTGGGAAATGGCTCTGGGGCGCCTGTCGGGGATGCTTCTCCCTCGCCCACACTGGGAGTCAGGCCGGCGCCCCCGGGCCCGGAGCGAAAGGCCGCCCCGCCTCGGGTGGGGGTCTGGACTCGAACCCACAGACCTCCAGGGCTCCCAAACCCAAGCGTACATCAGAGTTTCAGGGAGAGGGCAGCCCCAGGGGTCCCCAATAGGGTCCGTCCCCAACAGGAGTCTCCAGCAGGGCCGAACAAATGTTTCCTGGCTGCTGGGGCGGCCGGGGACGGGACCTGGTCCATTCCCTGGGCTGCCCTAGTCCCTCCGGGCAGATCCGAATCCTGATCCCACAGAGGCCTGGGGCTCACCCTGGACCTATCCCAAGCACAAGTGGGGCCTGATGGGGCCTCTATCCTCACCCGCTAGGAGAGGAGCCTACCCCGGCACCCAGTGTCCCCCCCCCAGACTGCACTGTCCATGAGGGCGCCTGGACCCACGGCCCTGGGCCTCTGCGCCTCCGTTTCTGGATCGGGTGGGGTAAGGGGCTAGCAGGGAAGTGGCAACCCTCCTCCCCAGAGTTTCCCCCAATCTCTGGCCTCAGGGGGAGGGGGCTCACCCCAAACCTTGGGGTCTCCACCACTGAGCAGGCAAGCCCTGTGTTCCTGTAAGTGTGCAGAGGGCCCACGGGGGCCACAGGCAGGGGCTCTGCTCTGCCAGGTGACTCCACAGGGAGGGAGGCACCGAGCTGCGCTCCTCCCTGGAGACCACCCAGGTCCTGGTGCTCGTCACCCCAGTCCGCTCCTCCTTGGCTTCCAGTCCTGCCCCGGTGCCTCCCACGGCTCCCCCAGCTCCTCCGCACACCCCTGAGCTCCCCCCACCCATGGCCTCCAGAGAGACTGGGCCACGACTCGCCAGGCTGGCCCTTCAGTCTGGTGGTTGGTGTAGGCCACCTGCCGTAGGTGGGGCATGCAGGCCCCTCCCCCCGGCCACACTCCGCCAGCCGCTGGGGAGGGGGACCAGGAGGGGACAGGAGCCCCTCCCACGGCAGTCCGCCCCGCTGGCCACACCGGCCCAGCTGCGGACACTTCATTTCCGGCTTGCGTGTCATCTTGCTCTGATTTATGGTTCCTTGGGGGCTCCTGGGCTGTGAACTTGCTTTTTAATTGTCCATCTGTGGCCTCCTGGCCACCTGCATCCTGGACCAGGGGCCCCAATACTGTGGCCTCCTTCCGTGGTCCCTAAGTGCCCCCAGTATTGGGCCCGGAGGCCACAAGGGCCCGCAGAGGAGGGAAGGGCCCGGACTGACCGCATACAGGAGAGGTGCCCGAAGTGCCTGCTCAGGGCACTGACCTGGCTGGGAGCGACTCATCTGTCACGTTCTCTCCTTTCTGGTTCCGCAGCTTCTATGCTCCGTCGCCCGTTCACAGCGTTTATGGAGCGCCTACTGTGTACCAGGTGTGCTCTAGGCCCTGACGACGCGGCAGTGACCAGAGAGACAGGGAGGTGCAGGGCTGAGACCGGCAATGGCCCCGTGGCCTTTACTTGCTGTGGAACGCAGGGGCGGTGGGGGCTTCTGGCTGTAGGACTGTAATCGAGGGACTCCAGAGGACCCCCGCAGTCAGCGTGGTCCCCGACAGCCCTGAGGGTGAGGGATGCTGGGCCTTGGGGCTCTTTCTCCAGTGGAGACGGAGAGGGGCCGTGCGGGCTGCGTCTAGGGACAGAGGCCTGACCCCGCTCCTAAGCCAAGACGGCTGCAGACCTGACCAGCTCCGCCAGGACCCCCTCCCCGTAGTGGGGCACTGAGGCAGCGCACACCAGCCTTGGAGCTGGTTCGTGTCGGACCTGCATAGCGACGGCTGAGGCTGGGGTGTGGTCCTCGGGGGCCTCACTGTGCTCAGTGCAGCCTCGGAGGGAGCGGACACCCCACGTGGTGACCGTGGTCCCCAAGGCAGGGGTCTGTGGCTGGCGATGGACGGGGTGGTTCCTGACAGACCCAGCCCCTGCATGCAAGCCCCGGGTTATACAGGGGTGGGGCGGGGGTAGCGTGGCTGTGGGGCTCCTCTGCACATGCGCGAACGCGACTCTGCACGCAGCCGGTGACAGGTCCAAGGGGCGTGTCCCCACTGTGGCCTCTGGGTCCCAGGGCTGACCAGGCAGGCCTGGCCCTGCTCCCCCGGGGGCTCCCAGCCTGCAGGGGAGAGCAGACGAGAACGAGATTCCACTCGAGGCGGGTGGGCTGAGTGGCCCGGAGGCCAGGGAGGCTGAGAGGACATCTGAGTAATCCGAAGGGTCCAGGGCAGACAGCCAAGCAGTGACCCATGGGAACCGTAGACCAGGCAGCGGGAACAGCCTCTGCCAAGACCCTGAGGTGGGAACAAAGCTATTTTTGTACTTATCCACCTGACGTTTCCTTTTATGTTAAAGCTTTGTCTTAAAGGAGTGCCTGGGTGGCTCAGTGGGTTGGGTGTCTACCTTCGACTCAGGTCAGGGTCCTGGGATCGAGCCCCGCATGGAGCTCCCTGCTCAGTGGGGAGCCTGCTTCTCCCTCTGCCTCTGCCCTTTCCTCCATTCCTGCTCCTTCCCTCTAAAAAGTCCCAGGTGCCTGGCTGGCTCAGTGGATTGAGCCTCTGCCTTCCGCTCAGGTCATGGTCTCAGGGTCTTGGGATCGAGCCCCGCATCGGACTCTCTGCCCAGTGGGGAGTCTGCATCCCTTTCCCTCTCTCTCTGCCTGCTTCTCTGTCCCCTTGTGATCTCTGTCTGTGAAATAAATAAATAAAATCTTTAAAAAAAATCGTTATACTAGCTAGCTAGAAACACCTTAAATGTCCATAAATTGGAGAAAGGATAACCAAAATGTGATACAGCCCCACGCTGGGACATCACTTGGCCACCGGCAGCAGTGAGGCTTCCATGCACTGCCCGGGGACAGACGCCGAGCCCATGAGGCGCAGGGAGGGGACCGGACACAGGAGGCCCACGGGGTGTGAGTCCACGCGCGTGACACGTCCCGACCAGGCTCCTCCACGGACAGGAAGGGGGCTCAGGGGGGTCGGGGACTGGGATCTGACAGATGATGGGGAGGGGGTTGCCCTTGGGGGCAGAGAGAATTCTGGATCAGAGGAAGGGCCGGCTGCACAACTTGTGGGTGTACTAACGTTTACGTGGACGGACAGTGTGGTACGGGAACTCAACAACTTTTTTTAGTAAGAAAATTAAAGTCGGTGTTGGGGTCCCACCACGGTCTCGGCGCCGTGTCCCTTGGGTCCCCTCCCCTGCAGCAAGGGGAGGCCTCCGCCCTCTCTGAGCCTCCGGGTCCTCACCATGGATTGGGGGGTCCTTAGGGTCTCCCTCCCCGGTGCTCAGCACAGGTGTCCCTCGGCCACCCCGCAACACTGGGCACGGCAGGTGGGGCACACACAGGGGTCTTTGTGCGGCTCAGTGGGTTCATTAAGAGGCAGGCCCTGTCGCTGGGCTCAGCTCGGCTGAATTAATTAGCTGAGAGCCTTCCCTCCCTGCTAATTGTGCCCAGGAGGCTGCAGTCCTAGCGGGTGGCCCCAAGGGGACAAGCCTCTGAGACG
Source organism: Neogale vison (assembly GCF_020171115.1). Classification (NCBI taxonomy): domain Eukaryota; kingdom Metazoa; phylum Chordata; class Mammalia; order Carnivora; family Mustelidae; genus Neogale; species Neogale vison. The sequence continues at coordinate 223,832,534 of NC_058096.1, forward strand.
ATCCCTGCCCGTTGGCCCTGCTGGGGCGAGGCTGGGGTGAAGGCCACTGGGACCCCACAGCTCCCGACACCTGCCTTTTGCAAAGCCAGAAAGGGATTGAGAGGCAACAGACTGACCCCTACGCGGGCCTGGGCAGTTAGGGAAACTGAGTCACAAAGCAGCAGAGCTTGGTGACGCAGAGGTCAGAGAAGGTGGTTGGATTCTAAAAGAGCCGAGATGAAATCGGGGTTCGCCAATCCCCCCACCCCCGGCGTGGAGCAGGGAGCCGGACGCCTTGACCAGCCCTGGGGTCCCGGCTTCCCCTGTGTGCCTGCTGCGGCCTGGTCTCTTCCCTCCCCCTCCCAGCTGCCCCGAGAGGGGGATGGGGGGTGGGAGGGGGCTCGTTCCCATTTCTCCACAGTGGGGGTGACTGAGGTTCCTGGAGGACAATGAAGAACAGCCGCCTGTGGAGGCTCATCCCAGCCCCTGGCCCCCAAGACCCCCGAGACCCGGCTTTGACGGGCCCCACACATTCCTCGAAGACACCCCTCCCCGGCCCACGCCAGACGCGACCCCACACTGTGCCCCTCCTGCCCCCCAGTCAGGGTCAGTGGCCCCAAGCACACAGGCACACCCTTGAGGTTTATGCTCGTTTTATTATAAAAAAATACAGAATCCAAAGTTGATCGTATCGGAAGGGGAAGCCCCCGCCGCCGGCTCCCGGCGGAGCCGCGCACAGAAGCCGGGTGGCGCCCCGGGGCCGCGCGGTGTAGGTACATAGGATATATAGAAAACACAGGTCAGGAAAGCCGGGTAGAAATAGGAAATCCGTATAAATGCCGTTTGCTTCCTGAAAGGGTCCGGAGTCTCTTTCTGAGTGTGGCCCCCGCATTCTGCGTTGTCCTGTTTTCTCTTATAAACGTAGTTCCTAGCGCCGGGGGAGGGGCTCCGAGGACCGAGCTTACTGGGAAGGCGGCTTCTACTCTAAAAGGCCCCCCCACCCCTGGCCAAACAGAAGTGCCCCCTCCCAGGAAGGGGTAAGAGAAGAAGAAACTCTCCAGGCCGTCCTCGGGAACACAGCAGAAATAAGTCACAGTATGGTTGCGGGGTCTATTTACAGAAAGGTCCTGTCTTCTCGGCCTGGGGGCGAGCTCGGTGAGGCTGCGGGGGGAGGGGCCCAAGCGGTTCTAAGCCTCGGAGGCTGTGACTCTGAAGAGGCCCCCAGCGGCACAGCCCAGATTTCCACTCCGGGCAGGGGTCACCAGGAGCGAGGGTGGGGCAGGGGACGGGGTCTGAGGCGGGTCTGGTTCCTGGACCAGGACCTGCCGGCGGTCGCCACTCACCCCTACGGTCTCAGACCGGCCTGTTCCAGGGCTCCGGGGCGGTCCAGGGTGGGCTCCAGCCCAGACCCGACAGATGGAGTGACCAGACCAGGGGTCTCCAGACCTGTGCCCCAGGGGACTAGGGACCACCCCAACCCCCGTCCACTGTTTCCTTCCCAAAGTCACCGGCAACAGCAAGGAATAAATTAAATTAAAAACTCAAGTGTTTCGGATTCCACCATAAAAGAAAAGCACTGCTGCGAGGTTCTTGGCTTCTCCGGGACTCCAGAAGGGCCCGCCCGTCCAGGCGCCGGCCAGCGACCGGGCCTCTCAGGCCTCGGGGTCTTAGCCACACACCCCCCGGCGCTGGTCGTGGGGCGGCGGGCAGCCCCCAGCCTGGCAGGGGCAGCACCAGTCGTGGGAGAATCGGAGTCTGTCTCTGGTCTCTAGGCCGGGCCGTCCAGGCGGGCCGGGACTAGGAGCCCAGGAGGGTCCACAGCACGGGCACGGCGCCAAGGACGAGCCGGCAGCTCCCCAAGCCGCTGCAGGAGTTGTTGCTGGTGAAGATGGGCTCAGGGGCCTCGTACAGGGTCTCGTCTGGAGGGACACGGAGGCAGATCGGTCATCAGGAGGCCCCGCCCCCCGCCCCCTCCCTAACCAGCTGCACCCCCACACCAGGGCTGATCAGCCTCAGCTGCGCCCGCCCCCCCACCCCGGCTGGGGCGCTTCGGACCGTCTTCACTGGGCAAAGCACAGCAAACAACAGGTGCCAGACCATGCGTGTCCGGCACCTGGGGGACGTCACGAGGGACTGGAGACCCCTCCTCTGTGGATGGGGTTCTGATGGTTCAAGAGTCCAGGACATGGGCCCTTCAGGCAACTCCGCTGATGCTCACTCTTGGGGGAACAGGGCTCTTGGCCTCAGCACAGGGCCAGGTCCTGACCTGTACTCCTGAGGGTCGGAAACGCTGTCCTCATTTACAGATGGGGAAACTGAGGCTTGGGCAGGGGCTGGCGCAGCCATCGCTGAGCTCACAGGACTCCCAGGGCTGTGCTCCGAGCCCTCTGGCCCTGCTGACCACAGAGCGGGTTCTGTGGGTTCAGGACACAAGGGTGGGGGACTGAACCGTGCACGGTGCCCTGAGGACTTACTAGTCGGCCGGACATAAACCTTCAGCCTCAGGCAGGGCCGGTCCACAGCATTGGGAGGCGTGGCAGCTGGAAGAGAGGGAGACGGGGAGCAGGGGACCTCCTGGGGCCACGTCTCATTTCCCACACTGGCAGCTCAACGCCCCCCCCCAAGGCTGTGGGAGGCAACCCCCGGAAAACTCCTGACCATACATCAAAGCCCAAGACACGACGCCCTCTATTTCCCAGAAGTCCTCCTGTGTACTCCCCCTGCCCTTCCCTTTACTGAACCCGGACCCCAGAGAATGGAGGTGTCTGTCTGGTTCCATCTCACCCCACGGCAGCACAGGGAAAGGTTCAAAGGTGACGAACAAAGATGCGTTTGTTTTGAACGGGTCAGCAAAAAAAAAATCAGTATAACCAAATGATTGATCTGGGATCAGATACCTGTTCTCTGGCGCCTGTGGGCAAGTCACCCCCTATCTGGGCCTCATCTGTCACACAGTACGTGCTTTGGAAATGATGGCCTCCATCTGGGAGCCAACAGAAGCCGGTAACCCCTGGGACAGAGGCTGCACTCCCACCTCCCCCCGAGAGGGACCCACACTGCTGAAGGTCACGCGGAGGCAGACGCATGGTCGGGCCTCGTGCCTAACGTCCCATTTTTGCTCCCTGCTTCTTGGCCCACACGAGAGTACTCCGCGGGGGATGGGGATAGTACCTGGCCTCAGCAGAGTCACCACGGAGGGGGGCTTGGGGCCCAGGACAGGGAGGGGGAAGGAGGCCCAAAGGCCAGTGAGGGCCAGTGGGATTCACACATGGGAAGTCTGTTCACGCACACGGACAGCCAGGCCCGCCGCCTGTCCCCCTGGTGGCTGCCTCCTCCGCCCTCCCCCCTAGAAGCCCCTTGTGCTGGGAGATGAAGATAAAAAGGCACGTAATAAAAATAACATTCGTCATAGAGATAGAACGAATAATTACAATAATTATCTTTATGAAACTCCCGTCCTGGAAAGAAAAATGTAATTTTTCTTATATTATGAGGACTTAATTTAAACACCTTTTTCCCCCTTCCTCCACCCGCTTTTTCCGTGAATTAAAAGGAAAAAATCCAAACAGAGCAGAAAGGAAGAATGAGGCTTGTACAGTTTAATTTGACGCAGCGGGAACCAGGGCGGCGAGGGGCGGCCTCTCCCCACAGCCTGGGGGCAGAGCCCCGCTCCTCTTCTGGCTCCCCAGAGGCCCCAAGATGCTGAGCAATGGGGACCCCCATGATACCTTGGTGCTTCAGTGCCTGCCCAGAGGCCTCAGCTGGGTGACAAGGTGGGCACCCAGAGGCTCTCGTGTTGGTGGGGTGTGACGCCCAGACCCCAAGATCCTGGCTAAGGTCCGTGGAGAAGAGCACAGCACAAACTGGACCCAAACCCGGGCTCAGCTCTGCTGTGTTTCCCCCTCCCCAGACCCCACCACCTGGACTTTATGGGGAAGCACACAGAGGCCCCCTGGAAACCGCCCCCCGCCATGGGCAGCAGAGCCAGGGGCAGCCCACCCTCTGCCCCACTGTGGGGCTGTGCGCGCCTGAGGGTCCCAAGCCTTGAAAAGCAGCTTCCAAGGTCCTTGGGGAATCTTGGCCAGGTGGGCCAGATGGGAGACTGGGGGGGGGGGCACCTGGGAAATACCTGCCCAAGCCAGGTGGTGGGGCAGAACACAGGCTCTGTCCTCTCACTGGCTTTGACCATGCTTCCCTGCCCCACCAGATTCCCTGTGCCCGTGTCCCTCACTGCAATGGCAGGGAGCACCCCTGGTCTCGGTATTGGACCAGCCCATGGTGGCCTGGTCCAGAGACTGAGGTCCCAGAAGGGAAGCTGTGGGTTTGGACTCTCAAGGCCTCTCTGAGCCTCAGTTTCCCCATCTGCAAAATGGGGACCCTTGACAGGCCTCTGGGGCTTGCTGGAAGGATACCATTCAAGAGCTTGAGCCCGCGGAGACAAAGGCCAGGGTGGGAGGAGGGGCCCAAGAGGACAGTCCCCCCAGACCCCATCTCCCTGGGTCGGGCCTCTGCCTCCAGCACCCGCGCACAAGCTGCACGCCCTCCCCGCTCCCCCCCGCACTGAGTCAGCACCCCGCCCCCACCCCTGCGCACTCACAGATGTAGCGACCCCCCCCCCGCACTGATCCGCACTGACCGGCCCACCCCCGTACCCCCGCCCCCGCCCCGCCCCACCCCCCCCGCACTGATCCGCACTGACCGGCCCACCCCCGTACCCCCGCCCCTCCCCCGCCGGCCGCCCCGCCCCACCCCCGCACTGATCCGCACTGACCCGGCCCCCATCTCACGTACCCCCGCCCCGCCCCCGCCGGCCGCCCCGCCCCGCCCCGCCCCGCCGGCGGCCCCGCCCCGCCCCGCCCCGCACTCACAGATGTAGTAGTACTCGTGGCCCGGCCGGAACTCGAAGCCCAGCGAGAAGGGCGTGAAGAGCTGGAACTTCTCGGAGAACTTGAGCGGCCCCCCGGGCGCCGCGGGCCGGTTGCACTCCCAGCGCTTGAAGCCGCGCTGCCGGTGGTCGCAGGACGCGTGGCCCTCGCCGTTGACCATGTACAGCACGTAGTGCTCCATGCGCTCGGCCGGCGGCAGCGGCGCCCCGTAGTGCGGGCAGTAGATGTCCAGGTAGTCGTTGATGCTCACCTCCACCGTGTAGCCGCCGCCGTCGTCCGCCGCGCCCGCGTGGAACCTGCGGCCCCGCGGTCCGCGCGGCGGGGCCGGTCGGGGGAGGGGGGGGCCGGAGGGGGGCCGGGTCAGTGCGGGGGGGCCGGGGGCGCGGGGAGAAGTTCCGGGGCTCGAGGCCACGTGCCCACCCCCCACCCCCAGGCCACCGCGGGCGCCCTGCGGTCCGGGCTCGCCCTGGCCTCCCGCCCACCTGCTTGGGGGGTTGGGGCGGTCGCCGGGCCTGCTGGGTGACCGCAGGCCGCGGAGCAGCGGAGCAGTGCGGCGCCGCTGGGACCCCCCTCTCCCGCCCCCCCCCCGGACATCTGGGCCGGTCTGTGGCAAGCTGGGCTGGTGCAAGCTGTTTCCCCCCGTCATGAAATCCGTCTCCAGAAAGACGCTGCTGCCTGACCCCACGCCCCCTCCTCCAGGAAGCTCCCCACACTGCCCCCGACAAGCAGCCCCTTTAGCTTTCCTTCTGCAGATCTGGCTGCCAAGAAGGTACCGGGTGGGGGCGCCTGGGGGCTCAGTGGGTGAAGCCTCTGCCTTCCACTCAGGTCATGATCTCGGGGTCCTGGGATGGAGTCCTACATGGGGGCTCAGCGGGGAGCCTGCTTCCCCCCCTCTCTGCCTGCCTCTCTGCCTACTTGTGATCTCTGTCTGTCCAATAAATAAATAAAATCTTAAAAAAAAGAAGAAGGTGGTACAGGGTGGTGTGCGGACACAAGCTGGGTGTTCTGGGCCCCCGGGGGCTAGTTCTGACCCCTCTCCTAGCCTCAGTGCCCCGTGAAGGACGCCCCCTCCCAGCTCAGATGTGCTCTGGGTTGGACCCCCCAGCCCCAACTCCTTCAGTCCCTTGTGACCCTAGCAAGTCCAAGATCCTCCCTCCAGAGCCCCTAGAATTTGGCCACTGTCCCCTCCAACCTCTTGGTCGTAGCAGCGGCTGCCCCCACCCGACACCTCTGCCCCTCAGCCCTACTTCCCAGCCTTTGCCCTGGAGCTCCCCCTGTCATGCAGCCTGCACCCCTTCCTTGGGGAGCCTCCCCCCACCCCAGCCGGTCAGCTGAGAGGAACAGGAAGCCCCCCCACACCGTCACTGCCTCAGGCTAGAGGGCCAGGAGCCCTTAGATCTCCCTGCTGTGGTCCCCTGGGTCCCTGTCATGTGAGGTGGGACAAGGGGGCCTCCGGAGAGGAGATTAGCACATAAAAGGCCCAAGCTGGGGAGGGTTGGGATGCAGGCTCCAGGCTCCCCGGCTGCCCCTTCTCCCTCTCCGCACAGGCTCGGACGCTGAGCCCCAGTGAGGTCCACGGCAGGGATGGCCTGGTGGCTTGGACTCCAGCTCTGCCGTCCCGGCCGCCCCAGTGCGGGGGACGGGGGAGCAGCGGTGTGGCCCCCATGCCGGGCATGCTGATGAGCACAGCGGGCCCCTGGGGGGGTGGCTGGATTCTCAGGGCACCCTGCGGTCCCTGCGACTGCACCGGGTCGGGGAGAGGGCTCCTACGGCTCCAGCGGTGGGAGTGAGGTGAGCCAGAGACCTCGTTCGCCTGTGCCTCGGTTTCCCAGTCTGCACAAGCGTCTCACGGTGATTTCCAGTCTGTGGCTGAGACGGAGGCTCCAAGAATTCCTGGTCAGAGCGTCGGAGGGAGCAGGTTTGTCACCAACCCCTTCCATGCCCTTGGGGATGTCCAGCAATGGGGAGTTCAGCTCCCCCCACTACAGAGGTGGGCTGGCGTTTACAGACTCAGGGCATAGAGCCCGGAGACTCGGGAAGTGGGGTCTGGTGGGGGCGGCAGAGTTCTGATCAGGCACAAGCCAGCACCCAGCTCGGCCTTGTGGTTCCTTCGCAAAGCCTCAGTTTCTAACTCTGTGCAGTGGGCACGGTCTTTGAGGCTGATGGGGGGATCCCAGGCATGTCCACTGTGGACCCTGCACAGAGGTGGAGCCGCCCTGGGTCAGGGTCAGGCCGCGGCAGGGTGGGCCCGGGGCAGGGCCAGGCAGGACTGCCCTCAGCCGGTCAAGCACGGCTGTCTCCGCCTGGGTCTGTTCTCCAGTTGCTGGGGCACGACCAATGCAGAAGCCCCCGCAGGCTTTTTCAGACCTCACTGTCACTCCTTCCCAGCCCACCGGAAGCCCCACGGATCCGCCCGTCAATGAGGGCCGTGAGCCTGGTGGGCCCGTGCCCAGCCCCGCAGGGGAGGTGCAGAGTACAGAAACCACAGTTGGGGGGGGGCTGCCCGGCAGGGCGTGTAGGGCCGAGCTGCCGTCCTGGGCCTCAGTTTCCCCTCTCCTCCCCGGCATCAGGCAGGGATTGCACACTCAGCCTGAAGAGGACAGCGTAGCTATCCGGGGGGCCCTTCCCAGGAGGGAGGGCGGCCCAAGCCTCAGCAGCTCTCCCCACTCCGCCCCTGCCCGTGCTTTTTCCCACAATGTCTGCCTTCCTCCCCTGCACTGGACCAACGTCCTTGCCCTCTCCCATTTCGTCGTCCAAAAAACGTCCGAAGCGGAGGCTGCTTGCCTGGTTCGGAGTCTGGATGCGTGGGCCCCACCAGGCAGGCCGGGACCGTGGCCTCCCAAAATCCAGGGCTCGCTCTTCCGAATGTAAATCAGACCCTGTGGTCCACTGGCTCACAGCTCCGCGTCGCTCAGAATAAACCCGGACAAACAGCCCTCCCAGGTCATAAGGTCCAGAAGCCCCAGCGTTCCCACCCTGGTTGCCCTGTGATTGCTCCCAGCTCACTCCCTTCTAGCCACACCCACCTTCCGGCTGGCCCTGTCCTGACCCCAGGGCCTTTGCACACGCTGTCCCCACTGCCTGCGCCTTCCACCTCATCACATATCCCATTTCAACGTCATCACACTTTTTACCATCATGCACCCTGCCCTCCTGGGCCATGGGGGTCAGCCTCCCCCTCCACCCCTCCCCGCCGTGCCGCACAGGCTGTGTACACAGCATCTTGACACATGTTCGCTGACCAAACGAAGGCCCGAGACTCAAGGTTTTTGAGGGGCTAGAGTCGTAGGAAGCAGACCCAGTGGGGTGAGGACCCCAGGCAGGGGGGTCCCAGAACCACCCCCACCCAGCCTCTGGCTGCCTAAGTGGACCATTTATTTCCATACCCACCCCCCCGGCTCTAAAATAGCGATGGCCTTGCTGCGTTGGCATTCTGGGTTCCAAGTTGGCGGGCAAACCAGGGGCGGGCGCCTGGCCCCTGCTCAGGGTGGCGCCTGGGCGGGGGAGGGGCCCAACCCCAAAACCAAGCCGGTGCGAGCAAGACAAAGCTTTCATTTTCTCCATTAGTGCAGAAGCTTGATGGGCAAGTGCTCCACGGGAACAGCCGATGGAGACCGCAGTTCTCACTAAGGGGTTAATGACTGCCGCGGGATGGGTTCCCAGACAGAGGGCTCCTGAGGCTTTCAGATCTACACCAACCCCGCCCTACACCACCCCCGCCCCTGCGGCACCTCCACCTGCTCCTGCTCAGTCTGCGGGCTCCACCAGCGCTGTGCACTCCTCCAGGCAGCCCTCCCAGCCCCTGGTGGGCCCAACCCTGCCCCCCCACCTGCCAACCATGGGCCTGCAGCTAATTAGTTTCAATCGGGCCATTGTCAAGTCATTAGACACTAATAGCAAAGCAACTAATTAGGAATCTCACCCAAAATGGGAGCGGGGGCAGGGAGGGCTGCACCATCTCCCCAGACCAGAAACTGAGGCAGGGGTGCGGTGGGCAGGACAGCAAGGCCCTGTGCACCCCTGCTGCACGCGGGACTGTCTCCCTGGTCTGAGCCCAGTCGCAGCTGCCAGCGAAGGGGCCGACAGACGCCTGTCCGGTGTCCTGAGTGGGCAGCAGGGCCGAGGCCCAGGCTGGAACAGGGCCAGCCCCTCTCCCGACTCCCCGCGGGGGGCCCCCAAGACCTCCGCACCCACCCCTAGCTTTCCGAGGGCAGAAGGACATCTCCCCCGTCTGAGACCTGGCCGCCTTCCTCCTAGCGCTGGGGCGCTGAGTGGGGCCTCCGAGAGACTGGGGCCCCGAGGGGACGCAGGGTCCGCCCACGAAAGGCTGAGTCTGGCCTCCCGTGTGCCGGGACAACCCAAAGGGAGAGGTAGAACAATGAGGCAGGGTAGGCACAAGACGTGGGGGCGGGGAGCCACACGGCCAGTCCCGCCTCCGGGCCTGGGTCTCAAGCAGGCCGCAGCCCCGGGGGGGAAGCCGGTCTCGGACACCCCCTGCCCCCCAGGGTGCTCCAGACATGCCTGCCTCTAGGAAGGGGGTCATCGGACGGGGCCACGGATGAGTCCCTCCCTCCCGGCACATGACAGAGTGGGCAGGTCACAAGGGGAGCAGGGCTACAGCGGGGGGGCGGGCAGCTGAGGGGACAACCAGGCTCACGTGGTGGACGGAGCCCCTCGAAGCCACGGTCCCCAGGTCCAGCTGGAAGACCGAAGCACAGCGGCTGAGCCCTCAGCCCTGCGGGACAAGCGTGCAGGCCTGGGGCGAGACCCCGGCCAGGGCTGGCCCCCCAGAGTTCCAAGTCTGGCCAAGGTTGAGACCCCGGCCGCGTCTGTGCTGAGACGCACCCGGCTTTCCGCTGTGGGGGGGCAGGAAGGTGGCTCTGCCCTTCCCCTGGCACGGCGGCCGGCATCGAGGGGCAGGGGACCCGGCCAAGCCTTGCTTTGGATCCAGCTCCAGAAGAGAAAATCCCCCCAAAGTCACACCACGGGGCAAGGCTGGCTGTGTCCCCGCTGCCTGAGGAGGGGAAAGGGGCGTGGGGGGTGTCACGGGGAAAACACGGGTCCAGCTTAGGGGTTGTGGGACGGGCCCCGAGCCTTGGCCTCCCAGACTGCCGTTAGTGCACCTGCTGCCCGGAGACCCAGCCCCGGCCGTGGTCCTGAGGACCCCGCAGGGACGTCCGCTGGGGGGCCCGGGTCGGCGCCCCAGGCAGACGGAGGCTCCAGGCTGTTGCACAAACAGTGTATCCCGGGGCCTCGGCCACGGGTCTCGTTCTTCATCTGCACGCGGGAGCTGCCCATGGCGGTCCACCGTGGGGGGGGGCGGAGGCGGGGGACACAGAGGACCCTTCGCCCGACCCCCGGCAGGTGGGGGTGTCGCAGTGCGGGCCGCCTCACCGAGGACCCCGCCGCCGACCTCTCCGCAGACCCCATCGCCGACCCCTTCACAGACCCCCTGGCGGACGCCGTCCCGCTTTCCTGCTCCTCACCCGCTCTCCGGGCCCCAGTCGCTGTCACTGCGAACGCGGGGCGAGCCCAGAGGAGCTACCTGGGTTTCCCTCTGAGCCCCCGGGGTCACGGCCTCGGCCAGCCCAGCCCCTGGCCCCGCTCCACAGAGGAGAGGGGAGGCTCCCAGCAGCCCCGCCTGCCTCCGGCTCCCTGGGGTTCCCCACGGCACCCCCAGCCCTACGGGGCCCCGCTCGCCAAGCCCTGAACCTGAACGCCAGGCACGCTGACCTCTCTCGAACAAAACAGAAAACCCTCCACGGCCAACCACAGCATCCGCCGGTGGAAGCCGCTCCCCTCTGGAGGCCCGGGCGAGGCTGTGGGGCCGAGGGCCCAGGGACGCCCGGCACCTGCACCCCGGAGAAGACGCTTCTCCAGTTGCCACGCTCCTGTCCGCAGCCCCCCCACGCAGAAGCACCCCGACCCCACTCAGAGGCACATGCGGCCCTCAGTGTGCCCGACCTGCTTGGGGAGGTCGCAGCTCCCAGCCCCGCGGCCGCTGGGGAGGCCGGTCTCCGTCAGGTGGGGCCTCTTGGGGGCGGGGGGTTCCCTGCAGGACGCCAGCCCTGGGCTTCCACGGCCCCTCGCAGCACAGGCAGCCTGCGGCCCCCCAGGACTGACGCACACCCACCCTGGGGAGGACACGGCCAGCTCCTGCGGGACAGAGGGGCCGCCGCGGGGACAGCAAGCCGTGCCGCCTCGGTGTGGACGGTCAGACCCCTCCACGGAGGCTCCGGGACGGCCAGGCCAGGCCGCGCACACAGATACACGTGTGCAGGCATGTGCGCCACACCCAGCCACACCAGACACATGTGTGCGCCCCCCACGGCCCCGAGAGAGACCCACGTGCCCCCAGAGACCACATACATCCCACACGCAGACACGCGTGCAAACACGCCAGAGCCGGGCGCCGTGCACACGGACCACATGCGGCACCCTGCCGCACACGCGGACCTGCCCCTCCTGGGCCCCTGGGACCCCGGCGTGTCCTGGACGAAAACCCGCACCCAGACACGCAGCCCGAGGCCGGGAGGCGCACGGAAGCTCCCCGGCGTGGCACACCAGCCCACGGGAGGGCGCCTGGCCCAGGACCCCCGGCCCCGACCCCCAGCGGCCAGCCCAGGGGCGACCAGGAGGGGTCGGGCCGGCCGGACAGACGGCTGGACAGCCAACCCAGGGGGGTGCCGGGGTCTGGTGACCGGCTGCACCGCAGGGCCCCACCCTGCCACGGCCGAGCCACGGGGTGCGGGGGGCCGTCCGCCGCCGCGGGAGCGCAGGGAACGCGCCGCGCATGGCAGGAGAAGGTCGTTTGGGACGCGGAGCCCCGTCCCTGTACCTGGTGCGGGTGTGAGGCCCAGCCAGGCGAGGGTGGCCGGCCTCCCCACAGCACTGCCCGTGCCTGGCTGCGCCCACTCCCCTCTGAGCACACCCGTCCCTCCGGCTCCTCCACTGACCGCCCGACCCCCACTCCAGTATGCCCAGCCCTCATTCTGACCCCCTTCCTTGCCCGCCTTTTGTGCGTGCCCCTCTCCCTCTCAGGCACGGCCCCCCACCCTGGCCTTGCGTTTCCCCACCTCCACCTGCCACCGCTGCCTGCAGCCCAGCCAGGCCTGTGTCTCGCGTCCCTCCCGGCGGGGCCGCCTCCCACTGCAGGCTCGCTAACCCTGTATCTCTGCTCTGGGCCGTGTCCCTGGGACCTGTGCCTTCGGGAAATCTCCATTCTGGGCGCCGTCGGACCCGAGGCCCAACACCACCCCTCCTCCTGTGTCCGACACACACCTTGTCACTGGCCACGGGTTCCAGGCCAGCCACCCCCGGACGGCAGGCCTCCTCCTGGGGGGTCCTAGACCATCGAGGCCTTTGGTCAGCCGGTCGGAGTGGGGGCTGTCGGGTTCGCCACAGACGGTGTCCGAGCGGCCGGGCAGAGCCAGGCTCCAGGGTGGCCTCCATCCCCCCGCTGGGATCCTGCCCACAGCACCCCGTGGCAGGTGGGGCAGCCCCAAACACTCCCTCCCGTCCCCATCTGAGGCTCCTCATGGGTTTGGTGTTTGGTGTTTGCTAGAACAAAGGACAGGCTATGCCTGGGACGGAGATTCCAAAGCTGAAACCGAAAACTTAGGCCGGGGAAGCCCTGCCTGCTGGGGTCCCCCCCTGCCCACTGGGCTCCCCCGCTCAGCCAAAGGGAAGAGCCTTAATCAAACCCACATGTAACTGGCAGGGCCGGCGGCTCAGGGAACCCGCTCCGTGGTGGCCTGGCTGTCCCTCTGCAGCCCGGGGTCTCTGCCCTCCGCCCCAGGGCCCAACCCCACAGCTGGACAACTGAGGGGGTGTCTGGGTGCGCTCCCTGCCCCCCACAGCAGGACACTGGCTCCCCTTGTCCCAGGGTCTGCCTCAAAGACAGCCCTTTATGCAACTTTCTGCCCGAGGATGGAGAACGCCAGGGGACAGGACCGGGATGGCAGGGACAGTGGGCTCTGGAGAGTGTCTGCCGGCACTCGAAGCAAAGGCAAAGTGACCAGTGGCCCAGGGACAGGAAGCGGGGAGGCTGGCCTCCCCGGCTCCTATGCGCAGCCCCGCCAGCCATGGGAACACAGTGTAGCCAGAAGTGCTGGGGCTGACCCCAAAGCCGTAGGAGCTCCAAGCCCATCTCCCATGGGACCCCCAGTGCACTCCAGCCTCCGAGAGCCAGAGATGGCCCAGAGGCTTCAGCTGATGTCCAGGACATGGTCAGTCACCAGCAAACTTTTCCAACCCTGACTGCAAGGGACTCCTGCTGCCCCCCAAATTGCACTTAGCACTAGACACCGAGGGGGATGTGCAGGACACCTCAGCCAGCCACAGCAGGTTGGACACGAGGTCACCTGGGTCCCCACCGCAGCTCGGCTCCCCTCACCGTGACCTTGAGCCAGCCACTGAGCCACTCTGGGCCTCGGTTTCCCCACCAGCACCAGGCGGACGGGAGAGGATGCTGGGGGCTCCGACTCCCAGACTGCGGCCGGAACCCCATCAGCCTCAGCCTCCCCATCTCTACAAAGCTGGGACCAGGGACCCCCTGGAGTGAAGGCAGTTAGGAGCTGGCGGGGAGGAATACATTAACTTCCCCAAATTCACGTTGGGACCCACAGCAGGACGCACCCACGGGCCCCTCGCCCTGGGGGCCACGGTGCCCCATGTGGCACAGTTTAGGGACAAGGTTCCCCCGGGATCTCCTCCAACTATGACGCCGGCAGGGGCCCCCGAGAGGCCGCAGGATGGGGGACCCCCGAGTCCCGGGAACGGGCTGAGCAGCTCCTGAGGGTGCCGCAGCGGGGGGTGGGGGGTGTCCCCCAACTCCGGGGCCAGCGGCGCTCGGGGTGTGCAGGGCGTCCGGTGGGGCGCGCGGGGCTGGTGGGGATGCACGCGGAGCGGGAGTCCCCCGGACTCCGGGGCGCCGGAACTCCCCGGGGGCTGGCGCGCGGGACCCGGCGCCCCCACTGCCGAGGCGCAGCGCGCGGGGGGCCGCCCCGAGTCGGGGCGGGGAGGCCCGGCCGGGGCGGCGGGAGGGTCGGGCGGCGGCGGGGAGGGGGGGCCCGGGGCGCCGGCGCCGCCTCCCCGCGCGCGGCCGCGCTCACCTGGGGTTGCTGCGGTTCCAGTAGACGGCGTAGCGGTCCGAGTTGGCGCGGGCGGCGTCCTCGGCGCGCGCGAAGGGCGGCGGCGGCGGCAGCGGGAGCAGCAGCAGCAGCAGCGGCAGCAGCGGGCGCTGCGCGGGCGCCATGGCCCCGGTCCGGCCGCCCCGCGCCCGCCTGGCCGCCGCCTGCCAGCCGTCTCCGCCTCCTCCGCCGCCGCCGAGCGGGCGGGCGCGGGGCGGGCGGGAGGAGGGCGCGCCGGCGCTTGGAGATCCGCGGCCGCCCTCGCCGGGGCGCGCGCGACCTCGGGCGCCGAGAAGGCAGGCGGCGGCGGGCGAGGCGCCGGGGTCGCCCCGGGCGCCGGCCCCGGCCGCGCGGACTCTCGCAGCGCGGGCCGCCGCCGCCGCCGCAGCCGCTGGGGAGGGGCCGGGGCTCCGGCCTTTGTCCCGCCCGAGCGCCGGGAGGGCCGCGGGCGCCCCCTCCTGCCGCGCCCCGGCCACGCGGGGGGCTGAGCGCGGGGGTGGGGGGTGCGGGGTGCGGGGGCTCCTGCCTCCAGCGCGCCCGCCAGCCTGGCCGAACCGGGCCGGGCCGGTGGGGCTGCGGGCATCACCCCCGCCCCCGCCCCAGCCCCGCCGGGGTCCTTCCTCGGAGAGGCCGGACTCGGACTCGGAGTGGGCCCGCCTCGTGCCACCCCCGCTCCCCATGATCATTCTCACTAGGACCTGGCCCAGGGTCCCCGAGTTCCTGTCAGTCGGGCCACCAAGGCAGTCTGCAGAGCCTGGCCCCCGGCGAGGGGCAGGAGGCCCAGGGAGGATTCACCCATCTCCCCTCGGTCATTAAACGCAGACCCCATAAACTCCCTGCTCCCCCGAAGTCCAAAGTCCTGGACCACCAAAGCTACTGCCCTGGAGTAGCCAAAGCTACTGCCTCCCTGGGGGACCCCAGGACCACCCCTCATCCTCTCTTGGCCAATGTTTCCTCTTCTGGGAAATGGAACCCAAGTCCCTGCTCCAGCTCCTAAGGGTGCCGGGCAAAAAATAGGGCCGGACACAGGTAGTCTAACCATGCGGCTTGGGGTGGGCGCCAAGCAGCCCCATGTGGGAACCAGGCCAGCAGCAGATTAAGGCGACACACAGGCGAAATCTGTCGGGGGAGGAAGGCAGGGAAGGGGACTTGGGCAGAGGGTACAGCATAAGCAAAGGCCCAGAGTGCCTGGCCTGTTCAGGGGACTCAGAGTCATCGCTCCTGGGCAGCGGACTGCAGGTGAGGAACTGGGGGCCTGTCCATCCACTGCTGTCCTTGGTTACGCCACCGCCCTTCTGTCTGTCGAGGTGCTCTGTTCCCAGGTGCTGGCTGGAAACCGTCATGGCGTCCAGCCGGGTCCCACCGCTCTGGGTTTGTTCCCCGGGCCCAGGCCCGGTGAAGTACAGGGTCCAGGAACCAAGAGCGCTTGAGCTGGAAGTTCCCACGTGAGGGGTTACCACAAGTCCGGAGACTGGCAGAGCAAGCGTCCCCTTGGCCAGGTGGACGGACCCATCCCGGCCATGTACCTCTGGTGCGTCGCTGCTGCACCCCACGTGCGTCCCAGCCCGCGCCCCGGCTGCGGCCTCTCTCCGAGTCTTTCCCTCCCTCTGGCCTTCGGGTTCCCCTCATCCATCAAGGCCTGTCCGTCCCTGCCCCTGACCCCCGGCATGTTCTTGGTCCTCTGCCCTCTGGGGAACTCAGCCGGTCTGTTCTGGGCGTTCTGGCTTCTGGGTTTGTCCTCTTACCTGACTACGGGCACCCAAGTCCCAGGGGTGGCCCCGTGGCTCCAGAGAGCAGGGTGGGAACCTGTCCACAGCCAGTGGCCAGGGCAGGCCCAGCAGGCCCAGAGAAGCCAGAACTGGCTCGCGGTCACCTGGCAGGGCCTTCAAAGACAGCCTCTGGACACCGCGGACTGCGGGCCGGGGGCTGCAGCAGCACAGGCCGGCCTCACCCAGGCTGACGGGTCTGGCTCTCCGGAGAGCACAGGGGGGGTCGCTCCCAGTGGGGAGCTCTCCCCAGGCACAGGTATGGCAGTAGGGCCATAAGCCCCGGGGCCGGGGGGCGGGGCGCGGCATGCCCGGCCCAGTCCAGTGTCCTGCCTGACAAAGAGGGGTCTTCTGGAAGCTCCCTCTGTCCTCCGACTTGATGAGACCTCACAGTTGGGGCTGGGGTCTCTTCCATCAGACCCAGCAGGACTTGGACCCGCAGGGGTGAGGGGAGCTGGGCAGGGCACACCAGGCAGAGGGCACTGCCTGACAGAGGCCCCGCGACAGTGGGTCTGCTCATTTGCATGCAGGGGCCACCAAGGCAAGAACCGCCCGAGCCGCTGTCTGAGCGGATTTGAGCTGAAGCTCTGTTTTTCTTCTGTTCTTGTCTCTCTCTCAAGGTCAGAGCCAGAGCAGGGACAGGAACAAAGGCGTGCGTCCCCCATTCAGCCTCTCTGCGCCCCCGCAGGCAGCTCCTGGAGGAGGGTCCCTGCGGAGGGGAGGGCAGGGCACTCTAGGCCCGGCCCCAGGCAGCGTGGGGGCAGGGGCACAGTGGCTGCTGGGGATTCCTGTCCTGCTGGGGGCCCCTGTGGGCACCTGGGGACCCTGACCCCAGGGCCAGCAGCCGTGTCAGTGTCCAGGTGCCACCGGCCGGGGCAGGAGGGGACGTCAGCTGGGGCCAGGGATCATCCTGGGGTAAGCTTCTTCTGGAGTGAAGAGTCAGAGATCAGGTTCTCTCTGGGGACAGGGATCAGTTTTGGGTTCAAGGCTCAGGCAAGGTCAAAGGTCACTCAGGGTTTGCTGTCAGCCCCAGGCCCAGATCTGGATCTGGGGTCTCTGATGGGGTACGTCCCTGTCCACCTGGTCTTAGAGGTCTGCCCCAGACTTGGGGAGGGTCTTGTCCAGGCCAGGCCCAGACTGCACCCCTGACCCCCACCCCAGTACCCGTCCCCTGCTGCCCACAGGGTGAGTCCCCATGGCTTGGAATCAGCACCCAGTGCCCTTACACCTTCGAAATCTGCAGCGGCAGGGAGAAAGCTAAGGGCTTCCGGGGAAGTTTCTCGGTAAAGAATAGATCAGACCCAAGCTGCCTCCGCCTTGGCTCTAACGGTCTTCAGCGGCCCCGGCTTGGCCAGAGGGAGACCCCTACCAGAGCCAGCAGAGGAGGCCCCTCAGCTCTGGGAAGACACCTGGCCTTGACCCCCGCCAGGGGCCATCAGCCCGGTTCAGCCTGGCTGTGAGACGTCCCTTCGGGAGCGACCAGATGGGGCACTGAGGCTGGGGGCAGGTCCTGTCCTCTGTGAGAGCCCGAGACCCAAACCCGGCCCTTGGCTGTGCCCAGCATGTGTGCCGCTGGTGACAGTGGTGGGTGGTGGGGAACTGAGTGAGGTGTCGGGAGGGGCCTCCAGGGCTCTGGGCAATGGGTCTGTTCACCCCCCCCCCCCGGCGCAGGGACACTGGTGTGTGTATCCACACGCCTGCGCGTGCGTGCCAGAGGTGGAGGGGTGTTCAGAGATCCCCCTCCTGCTCGTCCGCGTGCACACATGGGCCCTGGAGCCGGCAGGCCCTGGGCAGGGACTTTCATCTCCAGCTGACCGGCCCCTCTCCTGGCTTCTAGCCGCTGAGAACTTCCTGCTAATAGTGCATTAACCTTGGCGGGGGCCGCCAATCACTCGGCGCCCACAAGGGGGTGTGGGTGCGCAGGGACACGGCAGCTGATAGGCGTAAGGGCGGGGAAGCTGGCGGGGGCACCCCACCCTGCCCAACTGGGATGGGCACGAGGCGGCCGGGCCTGGGGGGCACATGCAGTGTGTTCCCAGCTCCGGGTGGCAGAGCGGAGGGTCTCTCCTGACCTCATTAGAGTAATTAATGTGCCTTTTGAAGCTTGAAAAACCGCTCCGAGCTGTGGGAAAGGGGCGCAGATCACAGGATGGGAGAGCTGGGGACGGCCTCTGCGTGCCTGTTAAAAATGTGTCCCAGCGGGTCTGATACACGGGGACGGGTGGAAAAGAAGAGCGAGGGGAAGAGACGACGCAGATGGAGAGATACAGACAGGCAGGCGGAGAGTCACAGAGAAAGCCGCACCGGCACAAAATCACAGAGACAGAGACCCGTGGTGGGAACAGATGGAGAAAGAGCCAGGGCCAGAGGAGCAGGGGCTGGGACATCTCCGGGCTGCTCAGGGACACTGGCTATGCTGGACTTTCCCACGGGACCCTCCGTGCAAGACCTTCCCAAAAAAGAGGATGTGAGGAGCAGTCAGGGAGGACTTCCTGGAGGCAGCAGCTGGCCACCAGAGAAGAAAGGGGAAATGTGAGCCCACTTGGGGTGGGGAGGAGGCCAACTGGGATGCCGAGGGAAGCAGACTAGGGACCATCGCAGGAGACGCCGGCTGAAAGGGGGGGGACCAGCTGGCTGTGGTGGAGATGGCTTTTCTGCATGCTGGCAGCAGGCAGGGGTCCGGACTTCACATGGTGGGGCTGGTCAGCCGGCCCGGGACGTGGCCAGGCCCACGGGGCTGGCAGGTCCCAAGCAGGCAGCAGGCTCTGCTCAGGCCCCGGGGATGGGGGACAAGGTGGGGCTCAGGACAAGGCGTGAGAAACGGAGGCCCCAGCAGGCCCTATTTCCCATCTGCACCACAGGCAGTCAGGGAAGACAGGCCGCACCCCCCCAGCCCCCACCCCCGGCACCCAGGCCTGCAGGGAAGAGGTTGCACGGCACAAGGCTGCCACCTGGTGGCAGCGCCTCACAAAGACACAGCTGGGTGGCCACTGGCCAGCCCCTCTCCTCTGACTCTTGGGCATAAACCTAGAGGGTCGGGGGTGTCCGGCCAGAACCGGAATCTGCCCAGAAACCGCAGCTCACAGGGAGAATGAGGCCCACAGAGAAACCCACCAACCTCCTCGCAGGGGACGCTTCCACACGGCCGCTGGGGAAGGGTGCGGCGGGCACGGGGGTCCAAGGCTGCAGAACCTCCAGCCCCCGCACTCCCGCCCCAGGGCTCCTTGGGAAACACCCCCAAACGAGCTGGAGGTGCGAGCGGGGCCGGGCGGGGTACTGGAGAATGGGACTCCGGCTTCAGCCAGCAGAGAGGAGGGAGCCCTTGAACAAGGGCTTTGACCTGAACAGAGTTCTCTCTGGGCCCAGAGACAACGTCCCTGAAGAACCTTGTCCAGGCAGGTGAGGCAGGTCTCCCCCAGCTCACCGTCTACCCTGGGGGACTCACTGGACCCCTCACTGTCACTGTCCGGACAGCTGCGGACAGGTCCACAGAAGCCCGCCTCGGTCACAGACGGGCCCCGGCCACCTGCGCGTTGTCACACAGGGGTGGGCCCTGCACAGAGCAGAGCAGCAGCACGTCCACAACGGCCTTTATTGTCCCCAGCCCCGCGGGAAGACGCCCCCAGACAGGTCCCCCCTGCCGCCCCACCCACCCACCCAGAGTTCGCTGGGGCCGCCCCATCCCCACGGAGCAGGGGGCCAGCACCAGTCACAGTCCTGCCGTTCTCCGGGGCCTCTGATTTCCACCCAGCGTCCGACACGGTCCTGTCTGGGCGAAGGGCCGAGGCGGCTTCGGGCTGAGGTGCGAGCGAGGCAGGACCCGTGCGGGCTCTTGGGAGTCCGTGTCAAAGCCGGCAGGAGGGTCAGAGGGGTGCACCAGATACTGGGAGCAGGGTCCATCGCTGGTCCTCTCCCCGGGGCTTCTGAAACGCCGCCTCCCTGACCGGAGCGTCTGGAGAGGAGGAGCAGACCGTGAGACCCCGCCGTGCCTGGGGTCCATCCTGCAAGGGATGAGCAGAGCCCGCACCTGTCCGGCCCCTCCACTCTGGTCCACCAAGGTCCACCACAATGAGCTGTTGGGCCCTACCAGATGGCCCAGCTCAGGAGGGAGGGGGCCCCCCAGCCACAGAGGATCTCAGACCACACCCACGCCTCCCCTCTGGGCCTGAAAAACCTGAAGGGTCTCCTGGTCTCTTGGCCTCCATGCCTGCACCTCCCACCCCAGCACACTGGGGCTGGGGCTAGGCAGGCCCTCACTCCTGCTTCAGACCGGTTGCGGCCTCTGTGCCCAGTGGGCCCTGATACTCCTCCGGGGCCTGTGGCCGGACGGAGGCCATCCCTGAGCCAGCCCCTCCGCAGTTGCCCACGGTTTCTTCTCCGCCCGGACACTGGGGCCTTCGGGGTCGAGCACAGCCAGCGCCACTGGGGCAAGCACCGCAGCCCGGTGCAGCCTTGGAGAGCTGACTGCGGAGGCCCGGCAGGGGAGCCCTGCTCCGGGGCCACACAGCGCGCAGCCGCAAGGCCAGCCCTGCGATCACAGCGAGGCCTCAGCGGCCCTCAGCCCCCGACCCTCCGACCTGGGCCGCCCCGCTGCCCCGCGACAGGAGCCCCTGGCGCTCGAGGGGAGGCCCGCGCTACCATCTCAGATTCCGCGTCTCAAAAACGACCTCCTCGTCGCTGTCCAGCGATGCCGTCTCCGCGGGGTCGTCGCTGCTGGCCAGCAGGCCATACCTCCGTCTCTGCGGCTTCTTCAACCTGCAAGCAGGCCCAGGCAAGCTCGGGGGCCACGCGCGGGCGCGTCCAGGGCTGGGGTGCTGACACCCCGTCCGGCTTCGCGCCCGCCCCGCGGCCAGACCCCTCCAAGCCGCGCCACGGAGCTGCCTAGTCTGCGCCCTCCCCTCCCGCTCCGCCCGCCACAGGGACTCTCCGTGGCTCCGACGGTCCTCACGGAGGCCCGGATCGGGGAGAGGCCCCGCTCCCGGCCCTCTCGCCACGCGCAGGAAGGGGACACGGCTCCGCGAACGCGGCCCGACCGCCGGGGCCGCGGTCACCGGAGCCCGGGAAGAGCCTGTCCGGGGGGTCTGGGCACGCTCGGCGCCGCGGGCAAACGCCCCCCGTAGGACCCCGCCGGGCTACAGGGCCCGCCGCCCAGCGCGGGGGCGACGCACCGAGGTCCACCACGGACGCGCACCCAGCGGCGCCGCCGGACTGGCAACCGCAAAGGGGCGGGGCCCAGGCCGCCCCCGCCCCGCCCATCCCGCCCCGCCCACGTGACGAGCGCGCGCCGCCAGTCCGCGCCGAGGGGCGGGGCTAGGCGCAGACACGTGAGGCGCCAGGCGCACGACGACTGGCCGCGGCCGGGCGGCGGGGGCGGTGCGCGGCGCACGCACCTGAACGCCCGGATGAGGAAGTAGAGCGCGGCCAGGCCGCTGAGGCCGGTGAGCACGTAGAAGGAACGCAGCAGCGCCGAGCCCGGCGAGCCCGGCGGCCGCGAGTACGTGCTGTTGTGCGGCGAGCCCGGCTGGCTCCCGTTCGTCACGGCGGGCGTTGGCGACGGCGTGGCCTGCGCGGGGCGCGGCGACGGGGGCGCGGCCTCCTCGGCTCCGCACAGCAGCGCCCGCGGCAGCAGCACCAGCAGCACCAGCAGCAGGAGCGGCCGCAGCGGCACGCGCGGCCCCATGGCCCGGCGGAAGCGGTGGCTGCGCCCCGCCTCCGCGAGCAGTTGTCACTCAGTGGCGCGGGGGCGGCGTCAGCCAATGGGCCTTGGGGGCGGGGCCTAACGCCCGCAGAGACCGCCCCCACCGCGCGGCTCCCCGGGTACTCTCGGGCGGGGCCCGCAGGGCGCTGCGCTCGGCCTGCTGCGCGCGCACCTCGGGCTCCCAGGCCCCCAGCCGGCCCGCGCCTCCTCCCTGGGGAAGCGCTCCCCGCACACACGGTGGGACCCAAGCCCACGGCCCGCAACACCGCGTGGGGCAGTGCTCTCCAGGCGCTCGGTCCCGGGACCTGCGGCTGCTCTCTCCCCGGGCAGAGGGTGGGGATCCAGCTGGTGGGGGCACCTCGCTCTCAAGGGCCGCAGGCTACACTGACCGGGCTCTGGGCTCCCTGCCATCCCCCTCCCCACCCCACCGGCAGCTGAGGTGCGCAGAGCTCAGGGCCCAGGGCAGCGCCACCAAGGGTCAGCCTCAGTGCTCTGCACCCCAAGACTGGGGCAGGAGGCAACCAGCCCAAGAAGCAAGCTCCGCCCTGCAGGCAACTCAAAATGGGAGGCTCTGGGGGTCACTGTACCAAGACCCCGGGAGAGCGGTGCCGGCCTCAGACGAGGGGGGCTGGGGACCACCACCACCTGGCACCCTGCCTGCTGAACCCACGAGAACCGCCCAAGGAGACGACCGAGTGAGGAGGTGGTCACTCCTGCTTGGGCTCAGCTTGGGCCCTGAACAAAGGCCAGGAGAAGGTTTCTCTGGCAGACTCCCCCAAGTCCCACTCCACCCCGGGCTCTGCGGCCACACCCCCAAGGCAAACTCAGATTTCCGTGTGGACACACCAGGCCTTTATTCAAATCCAACGTCCAGGTCCCGCTCCCGTCGAGGGAGAGTCCTCGCTGC
Organism: Neogale vison; assembly: GCF_020171115.1. Taxonomy (NCBI): domain Eukaryota; kingdom Metazoa; phylum Chordata; class Mammalia; order Carnivora; family Mustelidae; genus Neogale; species Neogale vison. The sequence continues at coordinate 223,854,901 of NC_058096.1, forward strand.
GGTGCACACTGGCACACGGCTGGTCCTCCCGGCCACGTGCACCCAGCACCTCAGCCTCCCCAGGGATGCACCTGCTGGAAAACAAGAAGCAGGGGGGATAAGGAGGGATCCAGTGGGAAGCCCAACCTCCTGCTGGGGTCACAGTGGGGCAGCTCAGGAGAGAACCCACTGGATGGGCCGGGCACAACCAGGGCCAAGGGGCCTCACCCACCCCAGAAGAACACTTACAGGTACATGGTCAGAGGTAAGCAGCCGTGCCTCTGGCTCTGGCTTCCAGGTGACGGCCCTCCTGGGACATTGACCCCAGGTCATCGCTGTTCTCTGGCCACCCTTTCAAGTCACACTGGCTTCCTTTCAACCTGCCAAAGCAAAGAAGCGTTACGCCCGGTGTCCCCCACCACGGCTTGCATCTGCCCCGTCCCCTCTCCCCCGAAACCATCCACAGCTCCTAGGAGGGTCTCAAGCTAGTCATCAGGGGCATCCTGGCAGCGGCCCCGTCACAGGCTGGCGTGCCCGGGGCGGGCCTGCGCCTTTCCGATGGACCAGGCCACGTGCCGCCCCTCAGCAGAGCCAGCGACCCAACTGGGACGGAGCTGCTTAGAGAAGAGAGTGGGCTCTGGGGAAACTCGTGGTGGCAGCAGACGTCAGAGAACGCTAGTTAGGAGCCTGAATAAGGTCTGGAAAAGACGGTCCTCGGACGAACAAAAATTCCAAAAACCAGGGCGTTCGGTGGCCTCCAATCCTGCTTACGGATCGAACCTCTTCCTGAGGCGTAACTGCCTGGCCGCACGCCTGGCTGCAGGCGGGGAAGGGTCAATGGCCAAAGTCTGACTCTAGTGCAAACTTGATTAAAAAAAAAAGAAAAAAAAAAAAAAGGAAAAAGGAAAAAAAAAAAATGGAAAAGGAAAAACCGTCAAAGGACCATTCCCCAGGTATCTGACTTTACTTCCAAACGAGCTCTCGACGAGAGGAGGGAGGCGGACGCGAGCAAAGGAGTTACCTCGGATTACAGGGCTACTTCCACATAGAGCTAGCCAAGGGGGCAGCTTGCGTCTCAGAGGGTTCTGTTGGGCGCACAACACGTCTGTCCTCCGAGGGGCTGCAGCTTCCATAGGCTAGCGGTGAGAGCTCAGAACTTGTAAAGCAACAGCAGAGCTAGCTAACGAGCCGGTCAGTCTGCGGTCGCCCAGGGACGCTGCCTGCTGCCCGCTCTCTGGCCTGCCTCTGAACTAAGGCGGTCTGGGTCGGCGTCACGTGCCCGAGCGTCCACCGGCCCTGCTGAACTGCTGTTCCCGTCACCCGCCTCCTCGCCTGCACCGGGACCCATGGCAGTCCGCTGTCACACGGGGCCCGGCAAGCAGCCGTCTGCCCTGCCCTCCCTGTCTAGCTCTCCGGGGGCCTCTGGCAGGACGGGCAGACCTCCTCCTCAAACTGCTCTCCGCTCCGTTCCGACCGCCTCGACCCGGAGCAGGGCGTGTGTTGTGCAATGAAAGGGAAATTGTCAGAGCAAGGTTCATTTCAGACGGTCTTTTAATCGGCTTCGTGAAGCCAAAGAAAACTGCGTACAAGAATTCCTTAACCACTTCAAATACAACATCAATAAGATATGCATACGTCTTCCAGTAAAAAAGGACAATATAAATAAACATTTTCAAGAACCTCTCGAGGGACGTCTGCGATCTACTGCGGGTCATACATAGCATAGAAGGGCCGTTCACGCCAGGCCCAGGGCAGCCGGAGCGCCTCTGTGGCTGCCGCAGGACGGGTCCTACCACGCGACACTCAGAAACGTTACACAGAGTTGGAAAAAGCCACAGCGTGCTCAGCTTCCGACAAAAAGCGGATTCAGAGTCCGTTCAATCTTAAGAGAAGAAACCGGGGCGCCCAACTTCAGGGGCCTGACCCCGCTAAAAAGAGGAACAAAAACGGCAACACAAGCCCCAGTGATTTCCTAAAAAACTTATGGCTCCTGGTAGAAACAACAAAGGAGAATCTGAAGTGCTTCTCAAAACGTTTTTAAAACCCTTAAAAACGGACAGCGCTTCCTTCAAAAGAAAGGTCTAGCAAGGAGGCCAGCTGGGGGTCAGAAGCAGTCAGGCTGTGTTTGACAAGATCAGAACCGAGAAGACTACAAAAGTGGGGTACAAGGAGGTATGTTCACTACACATCAACGATTCAGCGAAGCTCCCAAAATCTTTAAATATACAGCCATTGGAAGGACGATCTTGAGCAGGAAGGATTTTTACTCGTTGTGTGTAGCTGAGAACAAGAAGCAGGTACAGTGTGAAAGCACGGAAGCGCGCGACCAGATGCAGCATTCCACTCTCGGATGGGACCTGGAGGGCTGGGCCCTGAGCCTGGGAGTCACCAACCCCCCCCACGGCTGAGGGCAGGGCGGCAGGGCCGGGCGGTGGCACATGCACAGATGCTGCCCGCTCGGGGTGGGGGGGGGCCCTCACTCTCCCTTTCCTCCTCAGTCAGTCTGGCTTTGCAGTAGAGACGGCGGCTGGCACAGAGGCCCAGAAAGCAGTCTTGTCCCTTACGGGCAAGGACAGTGGCAGAGTCTGAGCGTCGCTTGCACGGGGTGCCAAGGCTTACTGAGCCCCCACCGCAGACCCCGCAGCCTGGTGCCCTCGGAGCAGGACTTACCGTAACTGTCGTAGCTGTCTCTGTAGGACCCACCGGAGCTTCGGTCACCATAGCCACCGCCTTGACTCCGGCTGAAAAAAAGACACTTCAGGCCACGCACGCCGCTCCTCCGCCTGCCCGCCCTGCCCCAGCGTCCAGAGGGCAGCCTCGCCCGCCCCCCCCCCCGCCCCCCGGCGGGACCTCAGCCACCACCTGCTGTAGTAGTCTCTGGAGCCTCCGTAGCCCCCACTCCTCGACTCAAACCGGCTCCCCCCGTAGCCTCGGTCCCCTCCTCCTGCAGCCAGAGACAAGGAGGCGGTCAGCCCAGCGCCTACCAGCACCGGCCCACCGGGCTCCCGAGGGCCAAGGCCCTGAGCATGCAGCACTCACCTCTGGAGAACCCGCGGCCCCGGCCTCGGCCCCCTCGGAAGAAGCCCCGGCCCCCCGCGGAGCCACCTCGGTACCCACGGGACCGGTTGTCGGACGACTTGCCGGCCTGGTCTACCCGGATCTGCCGCCCGTCCACCGACTGGAAGCGGAGACGGCGCGGTCAGCGTCCACCCTCCCCGCCGGCTCCGCGCACCCCGACCCGCACCCCGGGGGGCAGCCGCCCTCACCTTCCCGTTCATGGCCATCATGGCGTCCTTGGCGTCGTCGATGTTCTCGAAGGTGACAAAACCAAACCCTCGCGACCGCTGGGTCTCCCTGTCTTTCACGACCACCACTGTGCGCGAGAGACGCGGGGTCTGCGGTCAGCGCCCCCGGCGGCCCCGCCCGCCCCCGGCGCCCGCCCCCGCCCCCGGCGCCCGCCTCACCTTCGGAGATCTGGCCGTACTTGGAGAAGACCTGCTCCAGCGACTGCTCGTTGGTGTCGAAGCTGAGCCCGCCGACGAAAAGCTTGCCTTCGTCCGATGCCATGGCGGCCTGCGGCAAACGCGGTTGAGACCCCGGGACCGCCGGGGGGCGTCACGGGCCCCCAGCCCACCTCGCGCGAACGCCCGTGGCGTGTGGGATGAACGCCGCGACCCTGCGCGCCCGCCTCCGGGGCACGTCGGGACCGCTGGGTTCACGGCGGCCCGCGCCTGCTCTGCGCACAGCCCCGCCCCGCCCCGCCCCGCCCCTCCGGGCTGCGGACTCCCCGCGGGCCGGCGCTGCACCCCGGCCGCCCGGGCTGTCCGGGCCGAGGGCCCCAGGGACGGCGTCGGCCTCCATCGTGAGCGGCTGCGCGCAGCCCGGGCTTCCCCTTCGTGAGCAGGACCATGGGGTGGGGAGGGGCAACGTGCTTGGTCCACTGTGGCGCCCCGTGAAGGCCGGGGGGGCCGGGCACTGGGCGCGGGGGGCGGGGGCCTCCCACGTGGAGCCTGACGTGTGGGGCTGCGGCCCGCTTGGGCCGACTCTTTCCCGGCTGCGAGAAACCCCGCCGAGCAGCGCCGGAAACGGGCCGCGTCTCTCGGACCCTAGTTCGGGGAACTGGGAGGGCGCCGGGCCCGAGCGGCCTTCGCGCGACTCCAACGGGAAACCGGGAGCGGCGGCCCTGGCCACGCATCGTGGCCCCGCCCACCGCCGCGCGCATGCGCCCCGCGCACGCCCTGCGCCACTCCATCCGGGCACCCGGCACTCCCGCCATTTCGCTGGGTGCAGCCTCGCGCTCGCGGCCGCCATTTTGCTGTGGCGTCCCGCTCGCGGAGAGCCGGGCCCGAGGGAAGGACGCTCTCCGGCCACAGCTTGGCCCGGTATCCCGCTGCCCATCGCCGCCGGCGGGGCGGACTCCACCCCGGGCCCGCCCCGGCGCCGCCCCCGCCCAGGGGCGTGCCGCCGCCGTCCCGCCTCCTCCGGCCGGCCGCAGGCCACTTGCCGCCCCGGGCCCGCGGAGCCGGCGCCGCCAGGGCCCTCACCACTGAGTCGGGAAGGTCCCTGACGCCGGCGGGAACAAGGCGCAGCACAACGAGCCAAGCCTCCTAACGCGCGACTGAGGGGGGGCGCCGAGCGCCAAGCCTTATGTACGCCGCCGCGGTTCCCCGCCCACCCCGCCCCGCGCCAGCCAATCCGAGGGCTCGGCAGCCGCAGCCGCACCTCATATTCATGAGGCAGGGGCTGGGCTTGTCCCGGCTCCTCCCCACTCCCGTGCGCGCGGGTACGGGCGCGATAATTGGCGAGGACGCGCCTCGCCCGCAGTCCTCCGCCCACGACCCGGAGGCGGGCCCGGCGCGCGGCGGGGCGGAGCTGACCCACAACCGCGTGCCCGCCCCCTCCTCACCTCCCGGTCTGTGGTCCTGAACAAAGGGGTCTCTGGAGGCCAAGGCCCCAAACCTCCCGGGCATCTCCTGCTGTGGCTCGAACTCAGACTTGCGCTCTGCTCCGGCGGTCGCCGCCAATGCAGCCTTGGCCAAGTCGCTATCCCCACCGGAGCCCCAACTGTCAGTTCACCTGAACCCTGACATCATTCTGATATCCACGCCAAATAACCGGATACCCTGGTACTCCCGGGACCCCACTACTTCATGGAGTGGGCCCCAAAGCCACCCCAGACCCCAAGGCTGAGACAACCCCACGTGTGTGGATCCCAATACTCCCCAAGCTTCCATTTTCTCCTACTTCGTAATTTTGGGGCACCCCAAACGCACGCAACCTCCTTTGCCTACAAACCTCCACCAGCACCCACACCTCCTTCCACCCCAGTCCTGACATCTGCTTGGTGCTGTGCCCACATCCCCACACTCACCTACGCCTCTGTGCATTGCAGCTCCGGAGGGCTGACTGACCCCCTCCTGGGCACCCAGCCCATCACTAGGGCCAGCCCTGCACCCAACATTGGTCTCAACCCTTGGCCTCCCCTCCAGCATGCGTTCCTGCTTCCTGCCCGCACATGGAACAGACTTATCACCCGTGGTGGGGTGAGCAATGCTCTCTTCCTCTCCCGTCTGGGGGTTCCGAGACCTCTGCTGTCAGGAGAACAAGCTTTGCAGGCACCCTCACCTGTAAGATTGCTCTCGGAGAGTCCCAAGGCCACTTGATGGGAGCACCTGTGTGGCCACCATTTGCCCCTGTGCAGGCTTTGGCTTGTGTTGTCTCTGGTGACCCTGGACGCCTCCACGGGATGGAAAAATCTAGTGCAGAACTTGGCCTGCCCACGCCCTGCTCTAGACAGTCTTCAGAGGGTAGACGCCATGCAGAGGACTTGGGAACAGAGGACACCCCCCCCCCGCTTTGTTGCCCACCACAGAGAAGTTCCAGCCCCGCTCCAGACCCCCTCAGACTTGCTGACACTGTCAGGCGGGCCTAGCTGACCAAGTAAGGAACACAGGCAAGGACATGGTCTCCTGTGACAAGATCACTGGGACTTCTCCCCCATTCAGGAGCCCCCACCTGCAGAGAAGCTCCTGACTCATTGCCACCCCGCACACACGTCGCTGCCCCGTGCCACAGCCCTCCCCGTCAGAGGCAGCCCGCTGCTGCGTCAGCCTCTCACGCAGGGTGGTTATTAAAAGGAGCAAAAAGAGACGCCAGCTCTCAGCTCCCTCCGCCTCCCAGGCCGCGTGCAGGGGGGCCGGTGGGCTGGGGCCAGGTCAGCCCAGCCCGCGAGCACTTGCCCGCCACCCTTTTTGGTGGGCTCCCCTAGCAAAGTCAGGTCAAGGGCTCCTGGTTCCAGCCCAGACCTGGTGTCCCCGCAGCCTTGGTGGCCCAGAACCATTCCCTGGCCTAGGCCCCGCCCCCACGGCTCCGCGGCTCGCAGTCTGCCTTCCCCTGGTTTTGTGAAGCGCTCCGTTCATTCATTCTTTCCTTCCACCGGCACGCGCTTATTAAACATTTACTACGAGCCTGTTGCTGCGTCTCCATGTATACCCATGACTGTCCTGGGTGCCCGTCTCAGCAAGGCCCCATGCCTGGGGACACCTGTGGCCAACTCTGCCCGCTCTGGGCGTTGTGCGGGGACTGCGTGCTGGGCCTGTCTCCGTCCCAGCCCGCATCCCTGCGGTTTCCTGCATCTGCTCTTCCGTGGGTGGGGGGCGGCTCTCACACCTTCCTCGCTGTCGCGACCGCTGCGCCACCCTCTCCCCACGGACACGAGGCGGCGCTGCGGCCTCGCTGTCACCCCAGCCAGGGGCTCCGGGTCCCGCCGCGTGCTCCAGCGTGGGACGGGGTCCTCGTCCAGCCCCAAGGCCTGACCCTGCGCCTCTGCCAGCGCGCTGGGAGGGGCGGGTGGCGGAGGGGGCGGGAGGCTGGGTCTCAAAATAGCCGCGGGCAGGGGAGAGGCTGCTATTCGCGGCCTGGACGCGCGGGGCTCGCCGCCTGCCCGGCGGGACGGGGATGAGGCCGGGAGGTCCCCGTCGGCCGCGTCTACAAATCGCCCCTCCACGGAGGGGCGCCCGCCTCCGGGACCACTTCTCCCACAGCGGTCCAGCGGCTCCCGGCCTGGACGCCCCACCCGCGGACGTCGCCATGGAGACGAGGGCGGGGCCATCTCGCTCCCGCGGCGCCCCCTCCGCCTTCCCGCCGGGCCGGGCCTCGGGACGCCGGGTCCTCCCCCGACCCTGGCTAATGACCGGGCGGGAGGCGGTAATGAGCGTCTGGGTCCAGGACGGGCGTTGGCCGGGATGAAAGGCGCGTGGGGGGTGGGGGGGGACGACCCTCGGGCCGCGTAATTATCGCCCCCTCCCGGTCGACCAGGCGGGGGCCGGGACAGTGCACCTGGCGGGCTCCCGGCGGGGGCGCACGAACGGGACCGTCCTGGCAGAGACTCGCTGGCCCGCCTGGCCCAAACCCGCAGGGCCCAGAGCCAGGGTGGGGGAAGCGGAGACTGGATGAGTGTGCGCGTTGCCAGGTGTGGTGCACATGTGTGCTGGCGAGCTGGGAGTCGTGGGTAAACAGACACGGGATGGCAGGGGACCGTGCCTGCGTGGATGCAAAAGTGGGGCTGTGTGTGCCTGGGTATGGAAGTGTGTGGACAGTTCTCCGTCCACAAGACACGAGGGAGGCGTCCATGGACTCCAGAGCGTGTGCATAGGGGACACGGACGTGGGACCAGTGAGGGGCAGGCCTCACAGAGAGGTGGGCACCCCCGCGGTTGGAGGCGGGACTCTTGCCCCTGGGGTGGGCCTTGTGCTTTGTGTCAGCAGTGGCCAGGGTCTTGCAGGGCTGAGGAGAGCTGCAGGAGGCCAGAAGCCCGACAGAGTCAAACTGTCCCCCCCTCCACCCGGATCTGGCTCCTACCTGCAGGAGGTGTGGGCCCTCTCTCGTCTCTGAGGGCCCAGGTGGCTGCTGACCCTGAACACAGGAAGCTCAGCTCTTTGCCACCCTGAAGCGCTAGAAGGGGCTGCCCCTGGCGTCAGTTTCCCTCCTGTTCCTAGGAAGGGGTCTCCGCAGTGGAGAATGTGCAGGACAGGGATGGGCGGAGGCACCCAGTGGAGCCCCCTGTGAGCGAAGGCCCAGGAACACGGAGGCTGGCACCGTCCTGCTCTGGGAGCCCTGGCTCCCACCCCAGGCTTGCAAGGGCCGGGCACTGGATGGTTTGTGGCTGTGAGCACAGGCTGTGAGGTGGGGCCTAGGGGGACCTCAGAGACACGCTGGCCCACCTGTGTGAGGGCAAGTCCTCTGGATGTCACACTCCCAGCCCTCGGGTTTGCACGTTTGCTCTTTTTTGTACTCCGGATGCCCCAGAGGCCCAGACGGTGACCCTGTCCTTTCTGCAGAGTGTCCCGGAGGCGCGTGTGTGGTGGACAAACACACAAGTACATCAAACATGTGCCAGTTGTCTGAGAAACGCCAGACCTTGCACACAAAGACCCCCTCTGTGAGCTCATGAAAACCCTGAGGCTTGCCTTGGGGGGGCCGGGGCCACAGCTTGCTGGATTTTGAGGCTGGAAGGGGCTGAGGTTCACACCTCCTCACCCCTGGCGGGTAGGAGGAACTGTCCCCCACAAGTGTCCTATCCACTCACTTGACCTTGGCCCCACACTCAGGATGGCACTCACACACAGCCTCCCTATGGGCACAGGAAGGGGCAGAAGGACCCCTTCCCGGGGGGCAACACTGGAGCGGCCAGAGGGAGACAGAGCGGCCCCCTCCTGTGGCAGTTGCCAAGGACTCAGGGAAGACAGTTGTGTCCATGTGGCCTGGGCAGCGCCAAGCGTCCGCCGCACAAGTTGCTGGTGTCCCACAACTGTGCTGCTCTTCCTTGAAGGTCAGTGAGGGCTGGGGGCCCTGCTGGGCAGGCTGGTGTGGCCCGGGCCCTCTCAGGGCCTCAGTTGCCCGTCTGAGACGTGGGTGCAGCAGCAGGGATTCCTGGGGTCAGTGAGGCTGACCGGGGACAAGAGCCCCCCAGGAGGCACTTGGGGTTCTCTGCCCTTTCTTCTGTCGCAGGCACACGGGAAATGGTCTGACGCCCATGCCCCTTCTTCCAGGTCCCAGCAGGGATGGAGTGAGTGAGGGCACACACCCCACCTGTCCCCAACCCAGATCAGCAGCTCTCTGCTTCTCTGGCAGGCCTATAGCCACAGACGGTATGGTGGGCTGGAGTGTGTGGCTGGAGCGAAGGGCCGTGTTCTGGGAGGGTGCTGTTGTGGGTGACAAGTCCCTGAGGCTCTGGGTGCCTGCCCTGCCGGGTGTGACTTTCAATTCTGCGGTTTTCTTTAGGGAGGTCTTGGTCCGGCGTGAGAATGGGGGCTCATTGTTTTGAAAATCATAGCGTCGAGGGACTCCGTGGTGGCATCAAAGTGTGAGTGGGGCCGTGTGTGTGTGTGGGGGGGGGCTGCGTACAGCAGAGCCAGGAAGGAGCCTGGCACTCAGGTGGGAATCGGTATCGGGCCCCTAACTGTTGGAGGGTGCAACTCTCCAGAGCGTGGGCGAGACGGCGGGTGGGGGGGGTGGCGTGTGTGGGACGGGAGCCCGTGGGCAGTGTCGGGGGGGTGGGGCGCGGGCGGTCTGCTCGCAGCCAGCTGTCTAGAGCCCTGTTTCCCCCCCAACCCTGCGGGCAGCCCTGCCTACATTCCGGAGGAGGGGATGCCCCCTACAGCCCCTGCCGGCACCCCAACCTCTGACCCAGCCCTAGCCCACTCCCTCCCGCAGCAGCTGGCTCCAGGGAGGGGCAGCCAGGCGGGGGTGGAGGCTGGAATGTGCGCCGGGGGTGATGGAGGGCTCCCCCCTCTGGAGAGGGGGCGGAAGTGGGGGAGGAGTCAGTGGGACAGGGACCCAGATGCCCACAGAGACAGACGGAGACACTGAGGAAGGCCAACAGAGGAGAAGACAACCCGCTGCCTGCAGGAGAGGCAGAAAAGGAAGTAGACAGGGGGCAGAACTAGAGGGGAGAAGGAGAGGCGGCGAGCCAGGGACCGGGACCCGGAGGGAGGGCCGTCACAGGGGCAGTTGCCCCAGGTGACAGCAGCCCCGCCCCCACACCGGAGCTGGCCTGCTCACCCGTCCCGGGTCACACCAGAAGCTGCCTGTCCCCTGCCCTCCCAGGGCTGGGCAGCCGTGGGTGGGGCTGGAGTCAAGACTCCGGGGTTGGGCCCCAGCACCCTTGGCTGTGGCTTGGTAACTCCCATTCCCCAGGCGTCTCGAGAGGCAGGCAGGTCCCACTGTGCCTGGTGGGGGCGGCTGTGCCCAGGCACCCGCCCGGTGCTGGGGCTGCGGGAGCTGGCCCCGACGGGATACCGCTCACTCCTGTCTCCCCACATGGCTCCTTTCCAGAGGCCGGCTCCTCCCCAAGCCAGGCCCTGACCCCGGCCTTTGGCATTTCAAAATCGTGGAGCCAACCCCAATTATCCATTTGGCCACCCCCAGGGGACTCTGGCCTGGAGCAGAAAGCAGTGACCCCAGTGACCTTCTCCTGCTTGCCCACGGCGGTCGCATCAACCAGGAGCACTGTCCACCGGGACCCACGCCTCCAGTCCAGACTCCACAGCTTGGCAGCCACACCAGTGCACAAGACCCGCCCGACCCGCGACTGAGTCTTGCACCTGCCCAGCGGGGGGGCTACCCTTGGACCCGAAGTTCCCCACCTGGCGGGGCCTGCTCCTGCTCCCACCGACCGCTGCCTTCTCCGAGGGGGTCTCCTGATCACAGCAAAACGTGCTCCCGCTAGCCTCCCGCGGCCCCTTTGCTGACCACCTCCGCCGCCTTCGGACAGCGCTTCACCAGGCGCTCCTCGGGCCCGGGCCCGGCCGTCCGGCCACCTGGGTGTTCTGGGCCCTCTTCCCCGGGGACCCGTCTCAATCCCCAGCCACAGATTTGGGGACTCCCCCCTTTCGGGTCCTCGCCTCGGCGTTTTCCTCCCGCCCTTTGTTTCCTCTCCCCCATCTCACTTCGCAGCTGTTACCAATACACCTGCCTGCGCGTCTCCGGGTCGTGGCGCACGCTGTCTCCCACCTAGGGGCACCCCTTCCCTCTTCCAACGCTTGGCAAACTCCTATTTCTTTGGCAAGGCCTCAGGCCGGGGGCGCTCCCCCCCGCCCGGGGGCCGCGTGCTCCCCCAATCCGGAGGTCGCGCCGCCGAGCCGAGGAGGGGGCAGCACACAATGCCGGGACGTGGAAGGAGGGGTGCGAGCGAGCGCGCCGGTGCGGGGGTCCACGTGCGGCGCCCTCCGCTACGCCCCCTCTTCCGTCCGGGCGCTGCGGAGCCGTCAGACCCTCGGCGCGCCTCCCGCCCCCAAGTTTGCAGACGCGCGACCGCAGAAAGGCCCCCCCCCACGCCTCCGCGACGCGCATGCGCCCTCGGCTGGCCCGGGCGCGGTCCCACCCTCCGGCGCGGACGCCACGCTGCCATTGGCGCGCGCGGAAGAACGAACGGCCGGGCCACCAATGAGGCGTCCCCCGGGATGAGGGGGCGGGACCCGAGCCCCCTCCCCGACGCGCGGACGGGGGCGACCGGGGCGCCCTCCCCGCGGTGACGTCAGGCCCGATTCGCGGCGCGTTGCCGTGGAAACCGCGATTCCATTCCTGCGGGTTTCCGGGGGCCACCCCCTCCCATTCAGCTTTTTCCTCAATGGGAGGAGGGGGCGGCGCAGGGCAAACACCGCCCCCTGCGATCTCCGCAGCCCCAGCCGTCGCTGGGCCTCAGTTTACCTTACTTTCGCGTGGCCTAGCTTGCAGCCCCTCTGGCCGCAGCTCCCTTTGGCCGGGCACCTGCCCCCAGCGAGGTGTGTGCGCTGCGCAACCTTCCAGGGGGAAGGAGGCCAAGAGCCCGCAACCCCCACCGTGGTGTTGTCCCCCTACGACCCCAGGGCAGGGCCGCGAACTTTGGACTCCTGAGCTGGGCTCCAGGTAGCGCCCTGAGGGGTGGGTTCCCGGGAGCAGGGCAAGGCCCCCCGCCCTGCCGCGTGCACACACAGCCTGTGATGCAGCCGCCGGTGATTCAGCGGGCGCCTCAGCCGACACCTCCTTCCACACCCCCCACCCAGCCCTGCGGAGTCACCTGGGTACAGCCCTCAGCCCTGACCCCCAGGGGCAGCTGCGTGGGCGGAAGTTTCCACCGGAGGCGTCCCACCCACACCTCCAACCCGTAGCCGTTGACTCTAAGGTCTGGAGGGATCACCCTGACAGGTGGCACCCAACCTTCCTGCTGTGGGCTTGGGATGATTTGGAGGTGACTGGACAGGGAGAGGGGCAGAAGGGCCTTCCGGAGATGTTCCCAGGACACTCCTGGCACAGCACCTGTGTCGCTTACCCCTGGGGTCCCTGGAGCTGGGGCTGGGAGGGCAAGGGCTTGGGCCACCCAAAATCTGCCCAGGAGTGAGTGGTCACCAGTTTGACAATCCTCTAGGGCGACTGATGGTTTCTCCCTGGGCTCGGAGTTTTCTCACCCATTAGATGGGACTGTTAATTAGTTGTAACTTCTAGGTGGCGGGGTTCGGGAACTGAGGAGGTACGGGTGAGGATGCTGGTACTGTCCTCTCTCTGCCCAGCCCCAAAATGGATGACAGGGGGACCCCAGCGGACTGGCCCATGGCCCAGCCTTCAGGAAATGCCAGTTGAGGAAGTCCCCAAGCACAGCAAGGACGCGCAGGAGAGGGGTGTTCCTGCGTAGGGCATGACCGGGACAAAGGCCTGAGGCATGACCGTCAGGGCTGGGAAGCGCTGGAATGCAAGGCCAGGGTGAGGCCAAAGGGGTGAGAGTTCACCCAGGGCTGTGACGGCCAGGCCGGAGGCCTCGAACACAAGCCCCAGGCCCTGGGGAACCACTGATTTCCACTAGACAGCGGGGGGAGGCCCGGTACCCAGGAGAGGGCTCAGGTCAGCGCTCCACCCACGCAGCACCTCCTGCCTGGCCCAGCATTTGAAGCAGGCTCCCAGTCAGTGGCTGGGGACATCGAGGCCCCGAGAGCGTGGTCAGGTAGCCCTGGTGAGAGTCCCAGGGGTCAGTCCCCGGCCCACTTCCCAGAGCCGGGAACGGAGGCCCCACCCACGGCGCGGCTAGCAGGCAGCCCCGTACCCCACACCCTGCAGGACTTCCGGCCTTGAGTACCGGGAAGTGGCCGGCCCCTCCCTCCCCTGCTGGGGCAACTTCCTGCCCGCCCTCACCTCAAGCCGGGGAGGGAACGTGGGAACCATTCTGGGATCAGGCCCCACCCACTCCCCAGCTGCCACTACCTGTCGGTCTCGCGGGGGCCCCCTCTTCAGGGGACACAGCCGCCCGCCGCTCCTAGGCTTTAAGACCACGCATCGTACCTGGGAGCCCCCTCTGTGATGGCCAGGACACCCCCCCCCCCGCCAAGTGGGCAGCACATTCACTCGTTTCATCTTCTGTTTATTACTTGAAATCACGTGTTTGTATAGGTTGAATCTTTCCCAACTTTGTTTTCATACAGGAAACTCAGGCAAGGTGCTTGGACACCCCCCAGCCCGACCCCCGAGGGTGGGTAATGCTTTCTTGGGGGAGCCCTGGTGAGGGCAGAGAGGGACGGGCTGCCTGGGCTCCTGCCTGGGGCCTCCACCCTCAGACCCGCGGAGGCACAGGTGTTATTTAAAAATCGTTTAAAAAACTAAAACAAACAAACAAACAAACAAAACCCGACAAAACGGAACACATTTAAATAGCTATCCAACACAGTTCTTCAAAAACAAACCCACTCCTTTTTTCTCCTTTTTCTTTTTTTTTGGAAAATGAAAACAAACAAAAATCAGTGACCCCTACCCTCTGACCCCTCCCTACCCACCCCCCCCACAAAAAAGTTTACAGAGCTACAATTAACACATGATGTTCACATCTGAAACCATTAACTTTAAACACATAATGGGGGGGGTTCACCTACAATAGGATGAAAGGAGGAACAGGCAGGGGGTGGGGGTGTCTGGAGGACAGAAAGGTGGGGCAAGGACAAGACTTGGGCAGGTGGCAGGGCCTGATCATCTCCATTATCAGTAAAAAATAAGTGAATGAAAAAAAACTCTACCCCCATTGAAATGGCCCCAGTAGAGGGCTTGTCCCTCTGCCCCAGGGCAATCTGGGGGTAAGGGCACGAGTGGGGAGGGTCCAATTTAGACCAGCAGCGAACCCCCCCCCCCCCCCCCGGGGGTTAATGCTACACAGCGTCACCCCTACAGGGGCTTCACAGCTCAGCACCCCCTCCCCTCCTGACTGCCTGGGGGCCCTCCAGACACAGCCCACAGGCCACATCTCTCTCGGGTTGGGCCAGGAAGGAGGGCTGGGGGGGATTTCCCCGTCCCCCAACCATTTCTCTCCCAGTTTCCAAGAGACTCCCAACCACTATTGGCTCAGAAAATTAATAGTCTATAAATACCCCAAGCTCAGAACAAAAAGGGGGTGGGGCGGGGGGAGATGGCACAGTGCGTGGACGCAAAGGCTAGCGGCTGGTCTGTCCCCCTCCCTCCCTTTCCTATTAGGAGAGGGCCCCATACTTCCCCCTGAACCCCAGAGGCAGGCTGGGGTCAGCCTACTGAAGCGCCCCTCCTCTTTTTTTCCTGGAAAAAGAGACCAAGAGAAAAAAAGCACAGGTGTGGAGGAGACCTGGCCGCAGGGGCAGCGCAGCGGGTCTCCGGTGGCTGTGGGGCCTGCCCGCCGCCCTGAAGCCCAGGGTGCAGCTGCAGTGGGCCTTCCCTCCTTGGCCCTGCCCGTCTGTAAAGTGCATCATGAGGCATCTACGTTTTTGACTTAAACCTGAAGGGGTGGGGGCGGCTTCCTCGTCTCGTCCCACTCTCCGCCATCTGGAGTGACTGCTACATCTCTGGAGCTTGGGAAGTGGGCGGGGAGGGCCCGGCTCGGCCGAGGACGGGAGCCACCACGGGAGGAAGAGGCGGGGAAGTGTGAGCTGAACCAAGGAGGCAGGAACCAAGTCCAGGGAGAGTTCAGAAAACCATGGTGAGAATGGAAATTAAAAAACAAAAACAAACAAACAAAAAAAAACCCCAAAAAACCCCCAACAAAATGAAAAACAAAAAAACAAAAAAACAAAAAACAAAAAAAAAAAAAACCAAAACCAAAAAAAAACCAAAACAAAACAAAAAAACAAAACCCAAAAACAAAACAAACCAAAAAACCAGAAGGAAGCTGGTGGGGAGGGAGGGGCCTCCCGCTGCCCTGACCCCAACTGCCTGCCCTCCCGCACGCAGGCTGGCCCAGGGGACTCTCCACTCAAGGTGGCCAGGCGAGGGACGTGGTTCCTAGGCCACCACGAACTCTGATTTAATGTCAGGGTTGACTTCCGGCTTCCAAACGGAGTCCTCGAAGTCGAGGCCCAAGCCGGAGGCCTCACTGGGCCCGCCACCCCCACCGCCACCGCTGCTGTCGCTGCGGCCGGCCTTGCGGCTTGGCGGCCAGTGGTAGGGCCCGCGGGCATCCCGCCGGGCCTTCCTGCGGAGCCGCTTCTGCTGGAGCAGGAGCTGGAGGCGCTCTACCTTGCAGCGGGTGGCCCGGTTTTCCGTCTGCCGCAGCCGGTCCCCTGAAAGGAGGCAGTGACCATGAGCCCTGTGGCCCTTGTGGGGAGAGGCCAGACAACCCCGAACCCCCACGGCATGAGATACCACCCAGCCTTCCCAGTCACCAGGAGGGGTCTCAGACTCGAGGCTTCTCAGGCCCTGTCCACCGCCAAGACCCGGCCGAGGCGGACGCTGGAGCACAGCGCCAGCCCACTGCTCAGGTGGGACCATGGCCCTCAGGCTGGTGGCTTTGTTTCCCTCTCATGACCTGGGCTGGAGGCCCGCCAAGGTAGAACAGTGACACTGTTCCACAGGGCTCAGGATTTCCTGGGGTCGGCTGGGTCTCTGGGGGACTCAAGCCACCCCTGGAGCAGCTCTGCCCCCCCCCATCAGACCAGGCCATTCACAGAGGCCCCACCTGCCATCTGGACAAAGTGCAGGGGGGTGGGGGGGAGGGAAGGAAGTGCCCCTCTCGGGAGAGGACAAGGACACTTTGTGCCCCGAACACACATGCTCCGTTCTCTCCACTCTCGTGCGGAGCAGGGCAAGCAGCAGCTGCTGGCCCCCCCAGCCCGCCGGCGGGTCAGCTGCTCTGAGCCACGCACAGAGGGGCCTTCAACAGCCCAGGGATGGGCGGGGTGCGCTGGACACTCACCCAGGGGCTTGCACATGCGGGCCTGGCTCAGGGAGGCCGGGGCCGCAGCCGCCAGCTTCTCGCAGGAGGTAGTTTTGGGGGTGAGGTCCGGGGCAGGTGAGGCGGGCGCGCACTGCGCGTGGCAGCGCAGCTGGGTCAGGGACGGGGGCATGCCCTGGTAGTGCCGCGTGGCACTCAGAAGGTCGTTGAGGATCTGCAGGATGGTGCCGATGTCACGCCGCGGGCGCCCGCTGCTGTCCTGGCAGTTGGGGTGCAGTGTGCCTGCAGGAGGTGGGGGGCTGCCGGTGAGTGCAGGCAGGAGGGACACGTGGCCTCTGAAGCGCATGCGTAGACAGGTGGGCCCCCAGGGTGGGAGTGAGCACGCGGGGACCTGCGCCTCCTGGGGGCCCGCAGCCTCCTGTGTGGTGGGGCACGGGCCAGGAGACCCCGGGGGGCGACGGGTGAGATCGTACCCCCACCCAGCCACTGCATCTGGGTGGCAGGGGATCCCCGCAGGGGTTCTGCGACACCTACCAGAGAAGGTCCCTGAGAAGACCCCCGGGGCATGGTTCACGAAGCTCTCGATGACAGCGCCAGGCTTGCGGGAGCGGGAGGTAGGGCTCCCCCCGGGGGTAGAAGTGGGGCTGTTGCCGGCACTGGCAGGGGGCGAACAGTCCATCTGCAGGAGGCCGGGGAGAGGAAGGCAGGTCAGCTGCGGCGGGCGGGGGGGCGGTGGGGGAGCAAGGACAGTCCCTGGAGGCTGCAGACCTGGGGCTCTGAGCCCCCTCCCTCCGTGAGGTGGGGCACAGCCCACCTTCCCCAGACTCACCTCAGGGCAGGCGGCGGAAGCGGAGTGGGATCGGAAGGAGCCGGCGGTGACAGACGAGGGGGACGTGGGGGCAGGGCTGCTGGCCATCGGGGGGACTCGGGCAGCGCCGGCCATGGGCCGGCAGGGGGATGACACGGGGGCGGCCATGCCGGGGTCCCCGCGGGCGGCAGCGGCGGCGGCGGCGGCAGCGGCCAGCACGTGGCGGTGCTGTAGCGGGGCGTGCTGGGCGGCCAGCTGCAGCTGCACGAACATCATGTGGTCCCCCACGCGCAGCGCCAGGGTCAGCGGCGAGCGGCCCGACAGGAAGTCACTGACCTGTAGAGAGGGGCCCGTCAGCGCCAGGGCCCCAGCCTGTTGTGCCCCCAGCCCGGCCCAGCCCCGGCACCCCACGCTGCGTGACCTGGGGCCTCTCGCCGCCCCTCTCTGGGCTCTGGGGTCCCTGTCGGTGCCACGGACGCTTAAATAAAATGAATCGGTATTTCCGGAAGACGCCTCCGCCAGCCCGGCCCGGCCCGGGCGCCACTGGGGGCTGTGGGGGACAGAGGCGGGTCAGATGGGGGGGCCTGGCCCTCCCTGGCCAGCTTGGTTCTTTCAAGGGGAAACTGAGGCCAGAGGGGGCAAGACCCAGTCAGCAGTCGCTGCCCTCAAATAACCCCACCTCCCAGCTCCCCATCCTCTGCCTGTGAATACCAGAGGGAGCCAATCTCAGACCCCCTCCCAGTTAAGCCACCCAGGCAGCAAGTGGGCGGGAATTCCTGGACAAATTCTTCTTCCTAACCTTTGCTTTCTCAAGATAAATATTTATCTGTCCTGGGTGGGGCTGGGGCTGAGGCTGAGGGGGAGGCTTCGCAGCTGGAGGGGGCCCTGATGGTTCTGAGGCTTGGGTCCTGCAAGACCTCTATGCAGCCCCAACACAAACCCTCAGATCTGGTGGGTGGCGGTGGCAGGGGGTGCATCCGACACCCAGTGCAGACTGGGTCCCTCCTCTGGAGCCTGGCCAGTGCTGAGCTTTCCCCAGGGGCGAGGATGGGGGGGGTGGTGGAGGTTTCTGAGAAGTGACATAGGCCAGGATGACTCAGAACCACCGCCTCCCAGCCCTCCGCTGGCAGCGGCAGGCGTAACCTTCTCTGCTTGGGGGCCGCAGGGAGGCGGCGAGGAAGGCGGGCAGTGTGCAGCTCCCCCAAACCCTGAAGCCTGGTCTGCAGGGTACACCCCCCCCCAGGTCCAGAAGCTCCCCTTGCAGGAAAGGCTTGAGGTGGCTCCCCAAGAGCAGCTGGGGAGTCCCCCCCCCCCTCTGCCCTGCAACTTCCTCCCTGGGGAGGGCGAACAGGCAGGCATGACTCGGTGCCAGGCGGGGAAACAGCCCTGGGAGCCAGTCACTCCGCCCAGCGGCCCCCCCACCCTGACGCAGGCACTGTGGGGCGGATGTGAACCAAAGACACCCCTGGCCCCCCTGCCAACCGCAGGCCCCCCTGAGAGCCGAGAGCTCAGTTCCTATCTTCACCAGGAGATCCAGTGCGGCCCCCACCCAGCTTCTGGGACCCCAGCTCTGCCTGTAGCCCACGGACCCTCCTGATGGCGGACCACCCAGCACCAGCGCCCCTCTTCCTCCTCACTACCTAGCTGGTGAGGACAGGATGCTACATGTCGGGGAGGGGGCGAGGGCCTCCGGGCAGGAGGAAGGGAAGCCGCTGAGCAGGTTTCCTGCGGCCAGCCCAGCCCACCCCCTAGCCGGGGCGGGCAGCAGCCTGCTTCCCCCACCCTGGCAGCAGTTGGATAGCTGAGGCCTGTGTCACCCTCCTGGGAGGAGGGCCCTGCCGCCAGAAAAATGAGGAAAGGAAGAGGTAAAAAAAAAAATAAATAAATAAATAAATGCTGCAACAAAACCGGGAACCCGGCCGTGGGCCAGTCCCTGCCTTCCTCCTCAGCTCCTGGCCAGTTGCTAAATATTTCCCCAACATCCTGTCTAGGCTACGGCCCTGGGGTGGGAGCCCCCCTCCCCCTTTTGGGGCAGAGAACAAAGGCCAAAGGGAGAAGGGGAGGGAGTCACCCCTGACAATGGGGTCAAGGCCGGAAGGAGTGTCACCCAGGCCCCTCCAGCCCTCCTCCCACCCACCCACAGACATGAAAAAAAAGAAAAAAGAAAAAAAAAAAAAGGTCGCCCTAGAGAAACCGCAATAGCTGTGGAGGGAGTGCTCCTCAGTATAGGGCTGGGGCCCCAGGCCCAAGGTCACCCCGGCAGGCAGGCTGGTGAAAGCCCAGCCCCCTCCCCCAGGGCAGCCACCGTGGGAGAGAAGGCCCTCAAGGTCAGGTGGTGAGTGCGGAGGGGGAGGAGGAAGAGGAAGCTGGGTGACCAGGCCAAACTGGCAGGAAGGCTGGGCGGTGCGTCCCCTCCCTCCCCGTGGGTCTCCTGGGAGCGCAACTACCCCCACTCCCAGGCCCTCCCCCTGGTCTGCGAGGGACCGGCGCGGGTCTTACCTGTGTCTCCGTCAGGCTCTCCAGGGCCTGCATCACAGACTGCTCTGGCCTCGAGGCCTGGGACTGAAACAGAGGAGATGCCGCTCTGAGCGGGCGCTCCGCTCCAAGAGGGCCCGGGCACCAGGGCGGGGAGCTGCTTGCCGGTGGGGGCCGCCCAGGCAGGGTGTGTGCTGGGAACCAAGCTCTCAGGGGAAGGGGCTGCCCGCCTGCGCCAGAGCCTCTGGGGCACTGTGCCCCAGCCATTTACCATGAGGCCCGCCTCCACGGTGGGCACCAGCGTCAGCTTGCTGCCATCCCCCACGCCGAACTCCTGCAGCTTCCCCGAACTGAGCCGGCTAGGGGGAGGAAGGAAGGAAGAGGGTGAGGCCAAGGAGACACGGCGGTGAGGCGGAAGCACAGGGCGGGGGGGGGGGGGGGGGGAGGGCTGTGTTCCTGGGGGAGAAATGGGAGCCCTACCCACCCCTATCCCTTCCCAGCTTCCCAACCGGAGGAGTGGTATGTGTGTGTATGTAGGGGGGAGTGTCAAATATCTGGCCCCGAGGGCCCGCCATGCAAGTGGCTCAAACCTTCTTGGGGAAGAAACCCCACTCTGGGCTGGGGCACCACCTCTGCACCTCAACAAAGCACTTTTTCGTCCCCAGGCGCCAGTGCACCCTGCGGTCCTCTGCCACTCTCCCCTCACCCTACGGCCGGCCCTTGCCTGTAACTCCGGCCCCGAGCTTTTCTCTGTGGGAGCCACAGGCCTTAGCCTTTAGGGTCTTTTGCGGTGCCGGGCTCCCCCTCCTCCCTCCCTCCCCGGCGCCCGGCGCAGGCCGCGGCGGCTCAGACAAAGGAGACCCTCCCCCACCCGCCCCTCCCCCACTGGGGCCCCTCCGCTGGGGATGGACACTGCGTGTCCCTGGAGGCCCGCGGGGGGAGTGCTCCCCGGCCTGGAGGCGATTTAAATACCAGGGGGGAGGGGGAGACTGCGGGAGTGCTCGGTGGTTAGAACAAAGGGGGGTAGAAAGATGCAAGTAGGGGAAGAAAACAGCCAGACGTAAGGGGGGGGCACCGAACAGATGCGGAAGCCAGCGGGAACGCAGGCAGAGAAGGAGGCGGCCGCACCCCCCCACCCCCGCTGCCGAGACCCCCAAGCTGACCCGGGACTCCTGCCTTCCCAGGAGGGAGGGGGACGCCCTCGCAGCCGCCTTTGTGCAGCGACCCCGGGCGGGGGAGGGGGCCGAGGCAGGCAAGGCCGAGCAGAGGGCGCCCGAGAGCGCGCGGCGCGCCCCCGCCCCCCGTCTGGCCGCCCCCTTCCTTCCCCGTGCGGCGCGCTCTTTGTTCCCGCCCGGGGGCCGGGGCCCGAGGGGGCGGCGGGTCCGAGGGCGGCGCGCGATACCTACGTGTCTTTGTGGAGCAGCGCCAGGCGCTCCTTGGGCACTTTGAGCCGCTGGGACAGCCGCTTGCGCAGCCCCTCCACCGTTTCGTCCGGGGGCACCGACAGCTCATAGCGGGTGCCCGTTGTGCTGTGGATGGCCAGACTCATGGGCGCCGCCTCGGCCGCCGGGCCTAGTTCGCAGGCGCCGCCGGGGGCCCCACGCCGGCAGCTCCGGGCGCCGCCGGGCTGCGGCTCCATCCCCGGCCCGCGCTGGAGGGCTGGGGTCCAAGGGGTGCCGCCAATCCTCGTCGCGCCTCCGGGCACTGCGGGGGGGTTGGGCTCCCCGAACCGGGGGTCCTCGCCGTTCCTAGGGGAAGCGCACGTCCTCTTCGATAAAGTCCCAGTAGCGGAAGGTGAATCAAGAATCAAAAATCCGAGCGGCGCTCCGGGGTCGCGCTGGCTCGTAGGGGCGCCTTCCGGGGGTGGGGACTGCACTCGCGGCTCCTTTCAAGGACGCTGGGCGTGGGGGAGGGTCCCGAGGAGGGGGCGCCGCTTAGGCGGTCGCGCTCGGTGCCGGCCGCCGATCGGGCCGCGCTTCCCCGCGCGTCCCCTCCCTTAGCAACAGCCGTCCCCGCCGCCGCCGCCGCCGCCGCCGCCGCCGCTTGAAAGATCTGGGGGTGAAAGTAACAAGAAAAAAAAGTTATAATGTATCAACGTTCCAAGGGGCGGGACTGCCGCCCCCTCCCATTCACTACTTACTCCGCCGGCCCTGAGTCGGCCAATCTCCGCGCACCGAACGCCCAGTCGGCCGCGCGGGCGGGCCAATAAGAAGCGCCGTGGCGCTGCCCCACGTGGCCGCCCGGGCCCGCCCGTCGCCCCGCCCCCGGTCCCGCGGCCAAGGGGAGCTCGGCGGGGGCGGGGCTGGCGCCGCTCCGGCCCGCCCCCGCGCTCCACCCCCGCAACAAAGGGCAGGCGGCCCGAGGGGGATCGGTTGAGTGGGGGAGCGGCGGCGCGGGGTCCCGGTCGCGGACGGCGCGGCGTGGGGGCAGGCACTATCCCGGCGCCGGGAGGGGCAGGAAGCCGGGGTACCTCCCCCCGCGTCTGTCCGGGAAGCCGCCGCGAGCGGAAGCGGGAGGCGATCCCTGCGCTTCGGGCCCGGGCGGCTCTCAGGAGGTTCGGCCGCCGGGCGTCCCCCATCCGTGGGGCGTGAGGTCCCGGCGAGGAGCAGGGCTGCGGGCGGGGCCTGCACCGCGGTGACGTGGGCCGGAGCCGGGAGGGCCCTCCCCCTCCCCCGCCCGCACCCTCCCGCGCCGGTACCACCTCGCGTCCCACCCCTGTCCCGCGGGCCCGGCCCGCTTCCCTAGTCGCGCCCGCCCGAGCCGTGACGTGACGCGGCGTCCCCGGCTGCGCCCGCGCGCGCCGCTTGGGGCTGCGGTGAGTCAGCAGCGCCAGCGCGCCCCCTGCCGGCCCCGTCCGGGAGCGCTGCCTGAAGTCCTGGGGAGGGGGCGAAGCAGCTGCCCCGGGGCGGGAGAGAGGCCTACGGACTGCTGGCGAGGTGGGAACCTTCGCTAGGGGTCTGGAGCCTCTAAGGCGGGAGGCCAGGCCGCACAACTGGAGAAACTGAGGCTGAACAGCAACTTGCTCAAGGTCACTCGCGGGGTAGGAAGAGTGCCCGGTAGGCGGGGCGGGGGCTGAGGTCTTGCCTGGGCGGTGCTGCTTGCGCCGAGCCCCTCCCATCCCACGACCCTAGGGGCTCGCCAGGGCTGGAGACACCCCGAGCCCTGCCTGCCCCGAAAACAAAGAAAAGTGGGGCACCTTTAAGAGCCTAGAGTGGGGGCCCTCCTACTAGTCCGGCGAGATCCCACCCGCACTCACCGGACGCGGCCGGTCCAAGGTCTCAACAGTCCTGAGTGTACCCACGTCCGGGGACGAAGCGCGGTGGCGGGGCAGGTCTGGGGCCGAGCGGGCGGCCCCCAAGCCTTTATCCGCACCGCCTTCCCTCGGGGTGGAGTTTGGGCGGGCAGGGGGCGGAGGGCCGGGCGGCCGGTGACGCAGGCGGGCCCCCGCCCCTGCCTGCCGGCCGGCCGGGGCCCCGGGGCCCCTTCGGTTCTCGGCCACCCACCCCGAAGCCTCGCCTCGTATATTGGGGGTCGCTCCATAATTGCTGCTGAACCCAAGGTCACGAACGGCAGCGCCGCTGGGTCAGATCCCCAGGACGGGATTTCGGGGTGCACAGGTTGGCTCCCGCCCCGCCCCCTTTCCTACCGCTCTTGTCCCGGTGCTTCCGCCTGGGGGCGCCCGCGTGGGGGAGCGCAAGGGGGGGGTTGCCTGAGTCAGCGGCCACGATCCAGGAAAACAGGCTGGAGTCACCTGCCTGTTGTGGGGGTGCCCAGCCAGCTGCCCCAGCAGCCTGGCCTCCTGCATCCCTTAACGGTGACCTCAGAAGGCATTTACGGAGCGATTAACCTGCGCCAGGCCTGCCTAGTGCAGCTAGTCACCACCCAGCGCGCTGGGACCTTTCCGAGCCCGTTTCCGCGGTTCTCCACGGCGGTGGACGGATGGGGAAAATCCAGCTCGGCTCACTCTGGGGCCCCGGCGTGGGCAGGATCACCCCACCCATCCCACAGACCAGTTAACTGACGGCAAACAGCAGCACGCGGAAATGCGGCCGTCCTCGTTGTCCTGGCATGTGCTCTGGCTGGGCAACTGAGGACGACCCTGAGGGGTGTGGGGTGCTCAGCCTTCCTGCTCCCCTGCCCCTTGTCCACTTATCTGGCTTCTCACTGTATCTGGCCTGACCACCCCCACCCCACCCTAGTCCTGGGCGCCCCTCCCAGGGCTGTGTTCCTTCCCAGGTCTCCATCCTGCTCCCACCCAAAGCTCCTGCAGCCTTCCACACCTGCCCCTCCCAGCCTCACCAGCACCTCCACACCCAGAGGCTCCCAGCCCCCCAGTGAGGAGACCCTTGGGAGGGGGCCACTGGGGACTGGGATGGAGAAGTGCTGAGGGCCATGCTGCTGCAGGAATGTGGGGGTGGCAGAGGGAGCTGTGTGCCCCTGAAGCCAAGCATCTGGCGCTGGGTCCGGGACTTACGGCCACGGCAGACGGGGCTGTGTGATCTGCGGAGGGGGGGAGACCTTGCCCTTCAGGTCACCAGGGGAGCAGCTGGTCCTCCCGGAACTGGGGCCTTGAGGGTCCATGCACATTTAGGAGTGGGACAGCGCTCTCAGGAAGGGACCATGGCCCCAGCCTGGCTCTACAGGTCCAACTTAACAAACACACCCAGTCAATCCACTTCCTGCTTTTTTTTTCCCGTTTCAAGCATCCCGTGCTCTAGTCAGCACCTGGGTGTGGGCACACACACAGTCCAAGGGGACCCCCTTCCTCCAAGGAGGACAAGCCCTTGTGTGAGCCTGCTTTCGAGGGAAGGGTGGTGACCTCCGCTTCCTGGTCTTATGACCCACTCCGCCCTGGGTGTCTCCAGCCCAGGACAAGGCTCCGGGCAACTTAGGCTGTCCCTGCAGACCCACATCAGGTGTGGGCATCCCTAACACCCCAAGGCTCCCATCTCCCCCAGGAGGCCTGCTCTGTGCTGAGGAATCTTACTAGGTTCAGAGCTGTCCCTGGCCAGAGGCTGAACCCTCTCGGGAACAGGGGTATGGCTAGAAGGACCGCTGGTGTGGGTGCCCGTCCAGCAGCTTGGCTCAAAGTGCTGCCTTGCCTATCCGTGGTGTTCTAGTTCCCAAAGCGTGACCATGAACCCCAAAACCCAGAACAGGGAGGAGTGGGCCTGCTCCTGTGAGCCCATGGCTGTCACAACACTCTTTGGCCTGGGGAGAGCCAGCTGCTTGGCCTACCAGCCTGAGTAGGAGGGACCCAAGGAGAAAGACCCCATGGCTGTGAGCTCACGACGAGGCTTCCACAAGCAAGGCTCCCGCCACGGAGCACCAGTGAAGCCAGGGGACAGTCACTCGCACGGGACCGTGACACACAAATCCACAGTCCATCTGTGCTGACAATATGCCCGGGGGTTGGGGGTGGCCTCCCTGTCACTTCCAGGCTGCCAGTGACACAGGAGAAGGCCCAGGCTCTCCCGCACACTCACCACTCTGGAACCCCCTGTCAGTCCTGCTCATGCCCAGGGCTCAGGCAGGGGGGGTGAGGAGAACCCTCCCCCAAAGTCTCCTGCTGGCCACCTGGAGCCGGCTTCTGGGCCACCCCCGTGCTTGCAACAGAGAAGAAATGGAACAGCACAGAAGCTGCCCAGAGCCAGGGCTGCCCCCGCCCGGCAGCCCCACCCCATCTGGGGCCAGCCCAGGGGCCTGGATGGCACAGAGATGCCAACACCACCAGGGACGAGGCGCTCGGCCAGCCAGGCCACCCACAGGCCAGGTTAGCAGAGGGCTGGGCCTCTGTGGGAGCAGGCAGGACCCGCCTCTTCCCAGCGTGGCTGGGGCGGGCCAGGGAGCCCACAGGGCAGACGGCACATCCTGAAACTTGGCAGAGCCCCAGGTGGCTGTCCAGCAGCCCAGGCCTGGCCCTGGAGCAGCAGCCACGCCCCTGCCTGCCATCTCCCCACGCCCCGCCCACAGCCTGTGCCAATCCCCGCCCTCCTGGGCTGATGGCACCCCGCCCACCACCTACCCTGGTTTTACAGGCCACGGCCCCTGCACACCCCACTCCCCAGTTTACTACAGACCCTGAGGACCTTCCGGCCCCAGCTTCTAAGCCCTGGAGCCTGAGGCTGGTGTTTAACGCCTGATCCGCGTGCAGAGACACACACGGCTGGGACAAAGGCCAGGGAAGGTCCTGAAGACAGTTCCAGGCAGCACACAGAAGCAGCGTACACGAGTCGGGTCCCTGGCTTTTAATGGGGGGCTGGAGCTGGGGGCTGGCCATCCCTCGAGGCGGCTGGGAGCGGGTCTCCAGGGCAGGGGCTACAGGCTCAGGGGGATGGTGGGTGACACATGAGGTTGGGGGAAGGGCCCTGGCAGGTGTGCGGGGGACACAGCCCCTCCTCAAACAGCAGAGCAGGTCTCTGGGCTCATCCCCAGCCACCGGGCCTGGCCGCCCCGGCGAGGAGGCGGGTTCCTCGCGTTTGCGGGAGGCGGGCTCTGGGCGGGACACTAGAGCCGTGCTGCCCCCTGGCGGCCTTCTCTGGCGACAGCGCTGCGGCCACAGGAGAAGCCCTGCGGGCGGCTCGCAGCCCTTCCCGCCCAACCCACCCCGCCAGTGGGCTCAGCCTGCCCGGGACACCCCTGCCCAGTTCTGGGCCTCGGCTTCCCTGCTGGCCAGGGCCACGCACCGCCTACTCGAGAGCCTTCACCAGGGCCTCGTTGGCCTCGACGCGGATCTGGATCTCAGCCCTGGAGGCCTCGTCCGCGGCCCCGGACAGCTCCGACTGTGCCTTCTCCAAGTTCACCTTGGCTGCCTGCGGGAAGTGGGGAACGGGTGAGAGCCAAGCGGCGACGCCAGCCTGGTGCCGGCCCCTCCACCAAACTCAAGTTCCCTTCCCCGAAGCCATCTCTAGCACCGCCCCGGCCTCCTTGGTGCATCCGTGTCCCCGGGACACTCACCCCCACGTCGAGCATGTCCAGCGTCACGGCCTCTTCGGCCAGCAGCTGCACGGAGGAATCCGCATTCACTGTGACCGAGCC
Source organism: Neogale vison (assembly GCF_020171115.1). Lineage (NCBI taxonomy): Eukaryota > Metazoa > Chordata > Mammalia > Carnivora > Mustelidae > Neogale > Neogale vison. The sequence goes on from NC_058096.1 coordinate 223,881,354, forward strand.
GCTGCTCACTACAGGACGAGAAAGACGTGAGACTTCCACACCCCCTTGTGGGTGACACCATCGCTCCCAAACCAGGAAAGTGGCTCCAGGCTGTAGCCCTAGACTCTAACATGGAAAACAAGCAGCCGAAGAGAATGACACACGCACATGGGGCTCAGGGGCACCCACTGGGGGCTGGATGTAGGGGACACCCACGAGCCCATCGACGAAGCCAGCATGAGGACGGAGGCGGGAGCCGGGTCGAACCCTGCTGCGCCTCGCAGCTGTGCTAGTGGAGGCACGACTTGGGATGCAGGGGCCTGCACCTCCTAAGGGGCCCCTCCGGCACCGGGCTTGACTTCTTTGTGAGACCCTGTCCCCCACCCCGCCCCCCTACAAGCTTCTTAACCCGCAGTCTGCTCTGTACCCTTTACTCTTCCCAAGCCAGTGCCCAGACACGGGATCCGGCCTGAGGAAGTACGCGGCCCCTAGCCAGCCCCTTCCCACCAGACTCACCAAAGTATTTGGAGATGGTGCCGTCCTCAGCATGGACAACCACCAGCCCCGGCCGCAGGACCTGCAGGGTGGGCACGTGGGCCGCAAGGATGCCAAAGGCTCCTGTCTGTGTGGGGACATCCACCTGCCGGACGTTGGCCCCGTTGAAAAACACCTGGAAAGACGACACGGATTGCGTCACTGCAGGCCAGTCTTGGGCGATGGGACCGGCTCCCCTGCAGGAAAAGGGCCAAAGGCAGGAAGGAACACTGACGGCGACACAGAGACGCCCCGCCGCGCGAGACAGGGGTTTTGGCCCCCGCAGCCTCTCCCTGCTGGCCTCGAGCGCAGGGCCCGTCCACACAGAAACGCTGTAGGAGCACAAAGGGCGCACCAACCCGGGCGGGCACCCAAGAGAACGAGTGTCCGACGCTGTGGGACATGCGGAGGGGGCGGGGGGGGCGGGGAGGTCGAGTCCGTGGACGTTGGCTTCCAGAGGACTGTACAGGACTCGGCTTCCACACCGCAGGGAAGAGCGTAGGGCTCGGGCAGGAGTGCGGGGGCGACCCCGAGGTGGGGGGCTCGGAAGCCGGACCCAATGAGACGGAAGGGGCGCGGGTCCGGGATCCCAGAGAGGTTGGGGGCCTCGGACAGCCGGAGGCTGCGGAGCCCGGATTCTGGACGACACCGGGGAGGGACCCAGGGAGCGGGACAAATGGGGATCGACACCCCAAAAACGGGGGTCTCCGACAGCGGACCACTACGGGTCCGGACCGGAGACGGCGCCCAGGCGGGGTCCCGAGCCAGACCGGCCTCCGAACCTGCGTCGGTGAGGCGAAGGTGAAGGACATCTGTCCCGGGCCCGCAGCCGGGGCGGGAGCAGCGGCGGCCTCGGCGTAGGCGCGGGCCTGGCGTGCGAGGGAACGCAGGCCCGGACGGCGGAGCAGCGCGGCGGGTAGCATGGCGACGGCTGCCGGGGGACTCCAGCCGAACGCGGCAGCTGGAGGACGAGGAGGACGACGCGCGAGGACCTCTGGGAAGAGGAGTCCTGGCCAAGGCGCACGCGCGCACTACGACTCCCAGCGAGCCGCGCACACGGACGATGCATTGCGCCCCGCGCGCGGCATGCTGGGGCTTGTAGTTTCCTTCCAGTACCCGAGGCACCCCCCCCGGGGGGGGGAGGGGTAAGATGAGGTATGTGCCAAAAGCCTCCGCAGAGCAGGGATTACTTGAATTCAAGATTTGGGGGGCGCTCCTTGGATGCCAGGCGCTAGAGCCATCAAGAGGAATACCAAGATTTCGGCTTTGGTTTGGGGCGGTGGGGACTTTAACAAACATCAGTGTGACGAATACGCAAACCGTATGGCACATTGGAAGCTACGAAGTACTCAAAAGAGCAAAGAAAAGCAGCGCTGGGGGCGCTGGGGTGGCCTGCGACTGTCGGACGCAGGCGTGCTGGGAAGGGCATCCTGGGCCTATCTATGCGGACAAGCGCCGGGCGCCGCGGGCGCGGCTCGGATGCAATACTCGACGGCGCCGGCAGAGGGCACTCGGCGACCGGAGATGCACGCGCCGCGGCCTCGTCCGGTCTCCGCCCCCGCGCGCCGCTGACGCACGGACGCGTGCGCGGGCGGCCCGGGGCTGCGCTGACGTCACCTCGGCTCGCGCAGCCTCGCTCGCGGCGTTGACGTCACCACTCCGCCCCCGCGCTCACGCAGGTGGCGCCCCGGGCCAGGCCTCCAGGCTCACATCTTGGTCTCCGGCAAAAAGCGGAGTGTGGGTTGGACGGGGTCGGGGCCCACACCGGGGAGGGCCTCGGCTGAGGGGCCGAGGGGTGCAGCCACAGGGGAGGGGGTGTCACTCCTGGGCCCGGGGCTGGGCACATGCGTTGCGACGCGGGGTTGTCCCCGTGGCTCCCCAACCCCAGAGGCTGCCTGCATCCTAGCTGCCTGCCTTCCAGCATCTGGGGCGCCTGTGGCCAACACAGGGGAAGGATGCAGACCTAGTGCCCAGACCCCCGCCGCCTCTGGGCATCCCGGCCCAGGGTGTGTGTGCGCAGAGGGAAGCCGGTTCGCACTTCTAGGGGTGCGTCCCGTGTGCAGTTCCAACCTTTCCCAGAGCCCCGGGCCCCACATGGAGGCGAGCCTAATCTACCTCGTCAGTCCGTTACTCGAACCCATCCACTGGGCAATTTCTCTCCCATTCCTACTCCAGGGGGGCCAATGAGTAAAGGCAGCACCTGTTACTCAGGCCCCAAACCTAGGGTGACCCTGGAGCTCCCCAGTGGACCCCCGTGGGCATGGCCTGTCCACTCAGTGGCCACTCACTGTTTTGCACAGCCCCAGCCTCCTCCCCTATCCTCGAGGCAGGTGAGTTCACACAGCCAGCGGCACCATGTCATTCTCTTGCTGAGAACCACAAAACGGCTTCCCTTGTTCCCTCCAACACAACACTTTGATTTCCAAACCTACTTTCTTACCCCAGGTCCTTTGCACATCCAGCTCCTGCTCATTTGAGCCAGCTTTTGCCTGGGTGTTCACTCGACTGGCAGATTCTTGTCTTTGACATGCGGGCTGGTGCTATGCCTGGGGACCCAGCTCCTGACTTGGAACTCACCCTGCAGTGACGGAATGGGTGAGGAGGACACGACACACTGCAGCAAATAACAGGCGACATGCAGGGCCACAGAAAGGGGCAGGGTGGGAGCTGCTGTTACCAAAGGTAGCCAAGAGGACATGCACTGAGACTTGGCCATTTAGGAATGAGTTGAAGGAAGCCAGGGAACGACTCTTGAAGCTGAGTGGGAAAGAAAGAGCCTTTGAGGCTCGGCACCTGCCAGTGCAAAGGCTCTGAGTTGAAGTGGAAGTGTCAGTTTTCACTGGAGGGGAAAGGGGTGGCACTGTGTTGAACATAGGGCCAGGGGGCTTGGGCTAGGACCCAGACCACCCTGCTGCAGGTTGGTGTCCTAGAAGGACATCTAGAAGGACAAGTCACGATTCTCTGAGATGGAGAATGGAGGCATCTTTGTGGGTCACCAGGCCTGGAGTCTCTGCTGGAGTAGTTCTGATGTCACCCGGGGCTGGGCAGGCCATGGTGGCACTCAGCACAGGTCATATTCTATTATCGTTGCTCGTTGTTTGTCCCAACAAGACCCAGCGCCTGGTGAACCTGGCAGTGCCACATATTAGGGAAGGGGGGGGCATATATCCAACCCCACCCCCCAGACTGTGCATCCTGGGGACTCCCAGGTTGGGGGAGGCGAAGGAGAGGAAACCAATGGACGGGACTCCTCCCCCTCGCTCCCCATCCCAGCGGACCCTGGGAAGGGTCAGAAGCTGCGTCTCAGGGGAGGGCGTGGAGACTCAGCCACCGCCGGGAGAGCCGCTCGGCGTGGGGAGGGGGCGTCCGGGAGCGCAGGCTCCGCCTCCCACTCCCGCCGGAAGGGAAGGGGAGGCGGTGGCCCGCGCGCAGTGAGCCAGACGCGGCGGCGAGCGCGGCGGGGGCGGTCGGCCCGGGACCGGGTGGCACCCAGCGGGTCGGAGCGGGCTCGCCGCCAACGCGGTCACGTGCGCGGTCCCTCCTCTTGCGCCTGCCTCCCCCGCGCGCCGCGCTCTCCATTCATAAATTCTCCGCCTGCTCCGCGGCCACCGGGCACCGGAGCCCGCCGGGAACGCCGCGCAGCCGCCCGCCCGCCCGCCCCCCATGGGCCGCGCGCCCCGGCGCTGAGGTAGGCGCGGCGGGCCGGGGGATACGCCAAGGCGGGCGGGGGCAGGCCGAGGCCGCGCGGCCCGTGGGATCGCCGCCGGCTCCCGACCACCCGCCCTTTCCGCGACGCGGCGAGGCCGGAGGGAGGGAGTGGGGGGGGGGAGCCGGGGCGGGCGTGCGGGCCAGTCCGCGGGGCTCTGCATCCCCCGTTAGCGGCCTGGAGAGGGACTCCCCCACCCCCGCCCACGCCCTTGCCCGGCCTCAGTTTCCCCTGAGATGCAGCGAGCGCGATGGCGTCTCCGTCTCCTGGATTAGCCCGAAGCGGCGATGTGCCCGGAGCCCGGCTCTCTGCCTCTCCGTGAGGGCCATCCCGTCCCCGGGGCTGGTTGGGGGCGCAGGGATGGGCGCGGTGGCGAGCGAGCTCGGGAAGGACCCGCTGGACCTCAGGGGCGGGCCCGTGGGGAGCGTCCGCCCTCGGGTCTGGTCCCCGCCTACCCCTAGGAGTCCACCTCTCTCTCCCCTCGGCTTCCTGCCATCTTTTCTGGCCTCCTGTCACGGCCCCTGCGCGTCTGCCCCCTCCCCCAGCCGGGACTCATTTCCCGACCTACATTTTGCGCGCCCCGTCCCCTTGAGGATACCGGCAGCCTCGGTCGTTCTCGGACCGAGCGCTGAGAACACCTGGCTTTCGCCAGGGCCCCCCGCCCCCATTCTTGGGGCCTGATTCCCCCCGCTGTCGAGTGGGGTTACAACCCGCAGGGGCCGGGGACGCGGGAGCGGGCACAGGCTCCCCCTCTCCTCTGGGGAAAGGCCGAACGCGCGCCCTGCCTACTCAGGGATGCGGGGCATCCCGGCCCAGACCCTGCTCCCCGAGATTCCAGAGTGCAGTCCCCGGTCCTTCCCACCGGGAGGAGCTGGCGTAGGGGAGGGCGGGCAGGTGCGCTCTCCAGGCAGCCCCTTTCCCGAGGGCTGAGCTCCCCTCCCCGGCCTCAGTTTACCCCGAGCCCGAAGCAAACGTGGAGGCTGGCGTGCTTGGCCAGAGGAGCTGCTCGTGGAGGCGCAGGGCCCCACGCTGGGCACTGGCGGGGAGGCGGCTGCAGCAGCCATCTTGCCACCCAGGACCGGCTCAAGCCGCCCTGCAGGAGGCCTCCCTCCCCCGCACCCCCTCCTCTCCCCCAGTGCGCCCTGGCAACACCCCCCCTCCCCGCTCGGCCTGCTCGCTCAGTCGCCATGGGAACCGGATTCTTCAGGGCTGGGAACAGATGCGCCTTCTTTGGCCTTTTCGCTCCCGCTAGCACTGGGTGGAGGGGGACAGCTACCTCCCGGAGTTGCGACTTGTAGGCACGGAGCTCAGTCCCTGCACCCCGGCCCACAATCCTGGCACCACTCCCTGTAGAACCAGTCTCCGCGACTGCGGCAGGCCCCTCCTCTCCCCCCGATGCGGCTGGCAGGGCCCCTGGGGTCTCCCGGTAGTGAGCCGACAGCCTCAGTGTCCCCGTTCCTCCTAGGGCTGCTTCCCCCTTTCTGGGCAGGGTTCCCGGCCAGCTGCTGCCTTGCTGGGCCGGCCCCACCGGCTGGGGAGGTGGTGGATAGCGTCCACCTCCCCCGTTTTAAACATGGGGAAACGGAGGTCCCCGCGTTGATCTAAGCGGGGTGGGGGCTGCCTCGGGGCTCTCCTCCACCTCCCCGTGAGTCACTGCCCGGTGCGGACTCCTACTCCCACTCCCAGGGAGCTAGGAGAGGGAGGGGACAGAGGAGCCGGTCTGAGGAGGCCCTGCCCCCCACCAGGCCCCTCCTCCTAGCTTCAAAATGCAGCCCACGCCCACCATGGCCACGGCCGCCGGCAGCGCTGCCACTGTCGCCCTGACCTCGAGTTGGGACAACGCCACCGGCAGCCCCACCGTGAGTGAGGGGTTTGGAGTGGGGTGGCTGGGCCGGGCGGGCCCCCAGAGGCCACGCCCAGCGGTCCTGACCCCTGCTGGCCCACAGGCGGAGCCTGACCCCATCCTGGATAACTACGTGCTGCTGGTGGTGGTCATGTCGCTCTTCGTTGGTGGCACGCTAGTGGTGCTGTCCGGCGTGCTGCTCGTGTGCAGGCGCTGCTGGGAGGCCCACCCGCGCTTCAACAGGTGCGCAGCCCACCCACCCCAGCGGCCTCCCCGGGGCCCCGGCGGGCCTGGAGCTGGGGGACCGTGCGAGCGCGCACACGCGCGTGCGTGCCGACGGCAGGCGTGAATGTCAGCCCGCGTGGGGTTGGGGGCCTGCTTCTGAGTGCCTGGGGAGCACGGTGTGTCTGCCCCGGGGCCCGGCAGGCGGGGCCTCCGACCCACCTTGCTGTCCCGCGGTCCCTCCCCAGAGCGACGGAGGAAGCGGAAAAGACCGCCACCACCTACCTGGACAGTGGCGCTCGCCCGGCCCAAGGTGCGGCGCCCCGCCAGGCCCGCCCCCTGCCCACCTGCCCGCCCTCCCGCCCGCCCCCTCGGGCCGCCTGACCGGCTGTGTCTGTCTGTCTCCCCCACCAGACTGGGCGCAGCTCGATTCCGACTCATCTCTGTTTCCTTAGAGCCCGCGCGTAGGTGCTCGCAGGCGCGTGCTGAGCGAGTGAGTGTGTGAGCGGATGTGTGCGTGCCCGCCCCGCCCCCGCCGGGCCCCGCCCCTCGCCCCCGCCCCGCCCCGCCCCGCCCCGGCCGGCCGCCCGCCCAGCGCCAGGCGCGGCCCGCCCGGGGCCCACCCTCTCGGCTCTCCTCGTAGACCCCGACTTCAGGGGGGAGGACCCCGAGGGCCAGGACGCGGAGACGGAGCGCTTCCTGTCCACCAGCTCCACCGGCCGCCGGGTGTCCTTCAACGAGGCTGCCCTGTTCGAGCAGAGCCGGAAGTCGCAGGACAAGGGCCGCAGGTAAGGGGCGGCGCGGCAGGAAGGGACCCGGTCCCTAAGGGATGTCCCGGAGCCTGATGCCCTGTGGCTGCGCTCCCTGAGCGGTGGGTGCCGGGCGCAGGCCTTGCTGTCCCCCACAATTGACGGGGCGGGCCGTGGAACCAGGGACAGCAGGTGTGGGCTTGGGGGTTCAGGCTGTCCAATGGAGGGCGGAGGGGGGGGTTGCTGGCTGGCACGGTGACAGGCAGCCGTGCCGGCCGCAGGTACACCCTGACGGAGGGGGACTTCCACCACCTGAAGAATGCCCGCCTCACCCACCTGCACCTGCCGCCCCTCAAGATCGTCACAATCCACGAGTGCGACCTGGGCGAAACTGGCGCAGCCACCCCTCCCCACGCCGCCGCGGCCCCCAAGGCCAACCTCGCCATCTTCCAGGTGAGTGTAGGGGTGGCAGTTGGCTTGGGGCTCAGTGGACAGGACAGCGCCCCTGCTGGCGGTCCCTTTCTCTCTGGGCTGGGCCCCTCATCTTAGGACAGGGAGGGGGGCCTGGCTGGGGTGCACAGTGGGCTGTGGGTCCAGCAGTCCCCTCACCCACCCATGCTCTTTGACCTGTTACTGCTTCCTCCCCCAGCCCCCGGGGAAGGCCCTCACCGGCCGCTCCGTGGGCCCCAGCTCCGCCCTGCCAGGTGACCCCTACAACTCAGCCGTGGGCCCTGCTGACTTCGAGATCAGCCCCTTGGCATCCAGCGACTCCGGGGAAGGCACCTGGGTGAGGGCCCCCGAGCGGCCCCTCCCCTCCCTGCCCCACTCCAGGACAGAGGTCAGCCCGTGGCCTCCCCCACCCTCACTCCCCTTGCTCCTGCCTGACCCCCTGCATGGGAGGAAGAGGGGTAGGTGGCACGTAGACCACACAGCCACCCCTCACACGCACAGAGTGTCCCAGCGGCTGGAAGGGGCAGGTCAGGACCCAGCCCGAGCCAGGGTGCCAGGGCTCTCCGATGCTCACCCTCGGGGACACCTGTCTGGGGCTGGGAGGACCAGATCTGGCCGGCGCCCGGCTGAACCCCTAAGCTCAGCGTAGCTTCCAGCCGGCCACCGAGCGCCCTTTGCTGCTCCTCTGCATTCCGGGTGGGGCGCGGTGGCCCTGTGTGCTAGAGCTCCCCACTAGAGTGCAGAGCTGGGCCCAGGCTGGAGCCGGTGTGCGGGGCAGCAAGGGGAGGGCCTGCCTGACAGTGTTCCTCTTTTCTTCCAGTTGGATCCAGGCACCAGGAGCAGCAAGCCTGCTGGCCCAGGACCCGCGACGGGGCGCAGCGAGGCCGGGCGCGGGGAGGCAGGCCCTGCTCTGGGGCGCAGCGAGGCCGGGCGGGGGGAGGCAGGCCCTGGCTCTGGGGCCGGACCCGTCCTGCAGTTCTTCACCCGGCTGCGGCGCCACGCCAGCCTGGACGGGGCCAGCCCCTACTTCAAGGTCAAGAAATGGAAGCTGGACCCCAGCCAACGGGCATCCAGTCTGGACACTAGAGGTGAGCTGGGGCCCTTGGCAGAAACTGGGGCCCAGGGGGTATAGCTCCCACTGCTGCCCCAGGCAGCCTTCAAGTAGGAGGTTTCACACACCCAGGGAGGGGTCGGTGCTCTCGGAGCCCAGGCGCGCGCCCCATGCTGGCCAGCGGCACCTGTCTGCCGGCAGGCGTCTTGCCCAAGGGTTCCCAGCTGGTTGGGTCGCACACTGGCCCCAGTGAAGCAGTGGGTTGGCAGATCGGTGACTCTCCGTAAGGCACGAGACAACAGTGGCTTTGGATCTGTCGTCAGCCTGTCTGGTCTGGCAGTGTGGAAAGAGCTGCACACTGTGTGTAAATGAGTGCACGTACGCGCCAATAAAACTTTATTTACAACAACAGCTTGCGGGCCCGTTTGGCCCCTGGGCCTGAGCATCCCCAGGCCTGAACTACCGAGACCAGCCCTTCAGTGCCGCAGAGTCCAGGACACAGGGCTTCCGCATCCGCAGCCCAAAGCAGGAGCAGGCGTCTGGGTTGGGGAGGAGGGCACCGACGTCTCTACGGACCCCTGCCCGGGGGACTCAGCCAGCACAGGACAGGCTGCGGGGCTGCCTGCTGCCTGCAGGGGTGGGCCCCAGTGCCAGGACAGCTGAGGAGACGGCACAAGCCCCCGTGCCGGGGGCCGGTCCAGCTAGCGCAGGGAGAGGATGGCCCACTCCACTGCCTTTGGGAGCAGAGACGGAGGCCCTGATTCCTGAGGACGAGGAGAGTGGAACGTAGGCGCGCAGGTGCCCAGAACCTGTCTGCTGGCTGACTGGCCTCCCCACACCTGCGGCTTTCCCACCCAAGCTTCTCCCAGGCCCTGCAGGGGGCCCATGGGCAGAGGAGGAGCTGCAGGAGAAGGACCCCCCCCGCCCCGGCCCCTGCCAGCCTGTCCGTCACTCTCCCGCACACTCCGTTCTGCACTTTGCTTCGGGGGGTGGGGGGGGCAGCGCGGGTCTTGGCTCAGGCCGTGTTTTTGGCCAGAGGGGCTCTGGGGTACTGTTACCTCCTGGACAGCCCGACTCACACCTGTTTGTGCCTCGGTTCCCCCACCGCCGCAGAGCGGAGGAGCCCTCCCCTGGCCCCGGGCTGACGCGCCTTCCTCTGTACAGGCTCCCCCAAACGGCACCAGTTCCAGCGGCAGCGGGCAGCCAGCGAGAGCACAGAGCAGGAGGGGGACGCCCCCCACGGGGATTTCATCCAGTACATTGCCAGCGCAGGCGCCGCTGTGGCCTTCCCGCCCCCCCGCCCCTTTCTGGCCAGCCCCACCAGCCCGTCCCCCACCCTCGGCAGGTATTTTTCAGTAGATAGAAGTGCTAGGGGTGGACCTGTGGGCCCCTGCCCCCTGCAGTCCCCTCCCCCTTGCCCTGGGGAGGGCTCTCCTCACCCTGCAGACCCGGGGTTCCATGCCTCCGGTAGCACCAGCCCTCCTAGGGGCTGCCTCACTGGGGCCACCTCTCCAGCATGCATCCCCAGAGGGAAACAGGGGGAGACAGGGTAAGGGCAGAAGGGCAGGTGGGGCCCTGGACGATGGCCCCAGGGTCCCCAAGACAGGATGCCTGCCCAGTCAGGGCTGTGAGGGGCATGTGCCTGCTTGGATGTTCCCGCTTCCCCGTGGGGTCCACAGCCTGATGGGCTCTGCTGTGGCCTGGTGCTCCTTCCCACCTGCCTGTGTTCCTGACAGCTGCATGGCCCTTTCTCAGAAACTGTGACCCCTTCTGCCAGCAGCACCCCACTACTGCCCCCGTGGATGGGAGGAGTGGGGTGGTGAGGTCCAGGACTAGAGGCTGAGTGGGGCTACCCTGATCCAGTCCATCCCCAGCCAGTCCCTTCCACACTGAGATGTTAGGAAGAAAGCAGCCCCACAGGACAATGTCCCTCTCTCCAGGTGAGAGCTGGCCACCTGTGCTACAAGCAGGTGCTTGGCTGAGACACTGTAAAAAGTGACCTGGTTGAAAAGCAGGTCCCAGGAAGACTCAGATTTACCCAGAAAATATACCCTGCAACAGGGACTGGCAACATTTTTCTAAAAATAAATTCATTTTCCGCAGAGCCTGGCCAAGCCTAGGGGGTCCCCACCCATGCCCGCCCTTCCGGACCCAGAGTCAGGGGGGCTGGGGAGAAAATGCAGGGGCGTGCACAGCCTTCTTGACCGCTGCGGCCTGGCTTGCAGGCTAGAGGCAGCCGAGGAGGTGGGCGCCGCGGGAGGAGCGAGCCCCGAGTCTCCCCCAGAGTCTAGCGGCGGCGTGGGGCCCGAGCAGCTGCAGCCGCAGGAGTCCGACGGCGAGCGGGACTCGGGGCCGGAGCAGGCACAGACCAGCTACCGGGATATCTGGAGCCTGCGCGCCTCCCTCGAGCTGCATGCCGCGGCCGCCTCGGACCACAGCAGCAGTGGCAACGACCGCGACTCGGTGCGCAGCGGCGACAGCTCGGGCTCGGGCTCTGGGACCACCGCGCCCGCCTTCCCGCCGCCCTCGCCGCCGCCCACACCGCGGTCCGCGGACGGCGAGGCGGGAGGTCCGCGGAAGCTGCTTCAGATGGACAGCGGCTACGCCAGCATCGAGGGCCGCGGCGCGGGCGACGACGGGCTGCCCAGCGCGTCCGAGAAGCGCTCCTCCTTCACCAGCGCCGGCCGCACGGCCACTGTGGGCAGCAGCTTCGACGGGGCGCTGGCGCCCACGGAGGCGCCCGCCCGGCCCCGCAGCCCCCGCGCCTGGCCCCGCCGCGCCCCGCGCCGCGACTACAGCATCGACGAGAAGACAGACGCGCTCTTCCACGAATTCCTGCGTCACGACCCGCACTTCGACGACGCGCTGCCCTGCGCCGCCCGCCACCGCGCGCGCGCGCACCCGCACCCGCACCCGCACGCGCGCAAGCAGTGGCAGCAGCGCGGCCGGCAGCACAGCGACCCCGGCGCGCGCGCCGCCCCGCCCGCCCCGCCCGCGCCCGCGTTCCGCCCCGACCCCCGGCCCCCACGCGCGCCTCTGCGCCGCGGCGACAGCGTCGACTGCCCGTCCGAGGGCCGCGCGGGCGAGGACCCGGCGGCGCCCGCCATCCCGGTCATCGAGGAGGAGCCCGGCGGCGGCGGCGGCGGCGGCGGCGGCGGCTGCCCCGGCTCTGGCCTGTGCGTCGGGCCCCCGGGGACGCTGCTGGACAAGCTGGCGGCCGGCCTCGACGACAGACTGTTCCCGCCGCGCCTCGCCCAGCCCATCGCCGCGGCTCCCGCGCTGGCCGCCGCCGCGCCGACGTCTCCCGACCACAGCCCGGCCTAAGCCCCGCGCCCCGCACCCGCCTCGTCAGCTTCTCGGCGCCGCTCGGGGCTCGCGCCGCGGGACGCGCCTCCTGCCGCCCCCCGGTGCGCGCGCTCTCGCCCTCGGGTCACCCTCGAGCGGCCTCCGGTGCGCACGCGCACAGCCCCACCCCCGGGCACGGAGCCGGGGCCCTCCGCGGCTCCTCAGCGTGCGGGCCTGGACCGGAGGGAGCGGGGCCGCTTCTCCATCTACCTTTGGCCTCGACGGCAGCCGCGGCGCGGGGCCGTCTTGCGCATAGAACGCCCGGAGGCGCGCGCCGGTACCCGCCCCCGGGAGGGTCCGGGCGGAGGAGCCGAGTGAGGCGCACGAGAGGGGCCCACGGAGCCTCGAGGGGGCCGGGCCGCACGCGCGGGAGTCTGCCCCGGAGCGCACGCGGCGAGCTGGGACCGCTCCGCGGCGGCGCGGGAGCCGGGCGCGCTGGCCCTGGGCTGGCCGGGTGGGTGGAGGCCGCAGCCGCCCGGGCCCCGAAGCTGTTTACCTCACCGCGGCCTGTGCTCGCGACCCCCGGCGCCCCCTGAGCAATAAACCCCGGCCCGCCCGCCGCCCCCTCGTCCCCGCGCCCGCCCCAAGCATGTGAGCGGGCTGCCCGCCGCCCCGCCGCCGCACCGTCCAAAGAGCTGCCACGACTCCCGTTTGGAGACACACGAAACCCAAACGGCCAAGGGTTCAAGTTTCCCGAGCTTTATTTATTGCCAAAAGATGGGGCTGCCCGCGCCTGCGGCCGCCCCGCCACACCCCGTCCCGTCCCTCGGAGCTTCCTGCCGTCTGTGTTCCATCCCGTGATGGTGTTTCTCGTGTTTGTTTTCTGGTTGATTATAAACATTTACCGCACATGCTTGCTTAGTCCGCGTTTTCTCTGGGGACCCAGGAGCACAGAGCCCTCGGAAACGGGGCGGGGGTCCGGCGATCAGGGAGTCCTCCCGCTGCCCCACTGGGCACTGGCGGGCCCTGGGGCTGCGCTGAGGGTCCTGCTGAGCTTTGGGGAGACCGGTCGCCACTGACAGGACTGATGTCCAGCCCGGCTGAAGGCTGACCCCCAAGGAGGACCCAGGTCCCACCACTTGCCTGCCCGCTGGGCTGGGAGGTCCACCGAAGGGTTCGGACTCAGACCCACTGCCTGCAGGACAGCGCTGCCGCCCGACAATTCCCACACACCCTTCACAACCACAGCTCAAATCCACCGGCTTTATTTTTTTCTTAAAAAAAAAGAAAAAAGGAAAAAAACCAACCAAACAGCAACAGGGCCGCGGCCCAGCTCCCTCGGGCTCGGGGCATGCATCTCAGCGGGCAAGCCTGTTCCTCCCGCGGCCGTGGTCTGGGCACACCACCAGCTGCGGGAGGCGCCAGCGTGGAGCAGAGTGAAAGGAAGTCCGGGCGGGGCGAGAGCCAGCAGGTCTGAACATAAAGTGCACGGCAAGGGCTTCCCGCCTGGCCGCGGGCCGCCATGCGTCCTCCTCCTCCGGCCAGGGGAAGGGGCCCAGCACATGGCTGCAGAGTCATCAAGAGGTCGTGTCTGCTGGCCGTGAGGGAAAGGCCAGACCCCAGACCCTGCAGTCCCCCAGCCACAGCCCTCCAAGGCCCGTGGCTTCCCGAGGGGCAGTCAGCAAGGAGGGTATGGCGGTGGCCTTCCTGGGCAGCAGGCGTGGGCCAGCAGTCGGCGGGAAGACTGAGGACCTGGGCCGCGGCACCTGGCTGGGGCTCCTTGAGACGGACTGCAGACGGAAGACACGGGTCACTCCTGGGCCAGCAAACAGGTTCTGCGTCCCAGGGGGCAGGCCCCACCCCGATATCAGGGCGGGGAAACTGAGGCCTGCTCATACAGGGCTGTCAGACATCCAGAGAGACCAGGAAGGGCAGTGCCGACTCCTGGGGTCACCCTGTCGTTCACGCGCTGCCCAGCGGAGTCGCGTACCAGCCTCCACAGAGGAAGCCGGGGTCCCAGCCCTCCGAGCTGGTTCTAATGCCGGCAGGTAAGCACCGCAGGGCCACTGCGGCGGCGAGCAGCTCCCCCCGAGAGCGCACCCCGCCTGCAACCTGAGCAGCCTCTCCCGCTCCCCTGTGGCACGATTTCCCACCACACACACCTCAGACTCGGGCAGGCAGAGGCGGGAACGGGAAGCGGAGGGTGGCGGGGCAGCCACCAGGATCACGCCTGGGCCAAACTGTAGCCATCCCCCCCTCCCTCCCTCCCACCCACCCACCCACCCACCCACAGTGCCTCCTATGCCGCAGGGTGGAGTCCAGCATCGCCAGGGGCTGGCAGGACAGGCTGCCAGCCGGAGGGACCTCCTCCTGCACGCGGGAGTGGCTGCCCCAGCTCCAGCTGCCTGGCCAGGGTCCAGACGGCCGTGGGTCGGACTGACAGAACTGGGAAGGCAGACCCGGAGGCCCCGGCCAGCAGCGGCCGCAGCGGTGTCGGAGCGGCGGGAGCCTGAGCACGGTCCCCCCCACCCCAGCCAGAGCCTGAGCACGGTCCCCACCCCACCACGGCCCCGCGTGACCCACCTGCGGGTGCCGCCCTCATTGCTGCTTGCAGGCCGACAGCCGGCGGATCTTGCTGCCGGCGGAGCAGGCCTTGCGGGCGGGGTTGGAGGCAGCGCTGGCCCGGCGCTCGGCCCTGGATCTGGTGCCCAGCGGCGCCGACTCGGTGCCGTTGGCGCACAGCACTTTGGGTAGGCCCCGGCTCTGCCCGTTCTGCCCAGACTCCTCCTCTGGGACCTGTCCTAGGAGGGAGAGGGCGAGTGTGGGCTGACGGGAGCCGGAGACGGACAACCTGTGCCCCCCGCCCCGCCCCGCCCCAACCCCCAGGCCTGGGTCCTCTCCAGCCAGCCAGCCCAGGCCCCTCTACCACCTGCCCCCCTGCCCGCCCAGCTCATCCAGCTAGAAAAATAAATGCCCTCGGAGTCGGCCAGCCAAGGGGGGTGCCCAGCCCTCGCTCACCTGCCTGCCCCTGTGCGAACCGGGTTTCTGCACTCAGGAGGGCCTGGCCTGCCCCGCTCACCCTCCACCCCAGCACATGGTGGAGGACCAGGGTCCCGGGGCACAGGGCCCTACGCTGGGCCGGCTCACCTGTGTGGAGGCCAGGCCTCACTGGGCCCTGTGGGGCTGAGAGGAGCTGGGCTCAGGCCAGGCAGGCAACACTCATCCTTCCCCTTGAGGCCAGCCTCCGCTCCCCATACTGGGCACAGGCCGAAGAGATCAGAGCCAGGGGCCTGCTGTGTCCCTACTCGCTACCAGGCAGCACCGGCCCTTGCTGGCGTCCGGGGGGCGGTCACAAGCCTGGAGCCGCTCGACTGCCTCCCTCCTGTGCTCTGAGGAGGAGGACACCCAGGAGGAGGGCACCCAGCCGACCTGCCAGGGCCCCCAGAGCTCATTCAGCGCACGTGGAAAATCGGCCTCTTGCCCACACCCCACCCTCCCCGGACTCGGGTGGGAAGCTGCCCTCAGCCGCCTCCAGTCCACCCCTTTGCCAGCACAGAGCCCCCTCTAGGCCAAAGGTCCCCACTATCTGACTCAGCAGCTTCTGGAACTTGCCATGAGCCACCCCTATGCACCCAGGAGGCATCCTAGATCAGAGCTCGTCACTGTTGACAGGTTTCTGCCAGGGAGAAGCCTTGTGTGGGGTCAAGAGCCCCGCTGCGACAGGGAAGGGGCTCCGCAGGCACCGAGCCCCGCCGCTCCACACAGGCCACCTGGAGCCCAGCTACGGGCACAGCCACTGTGGCTGCGGATCGGGGCAGGGGGGTGGGTACAGGATCCGGCCTCCTGACCCTCAAAGGACTGGCGCATCGCCCACGACCACCCACCTCTGGCCCACGGCCCGGCACCCGGCTTTCAGGGCAGGAGGCAGACCCCCACAGTGAGGACAGTCCCGGGAGACCAAGGCCAAGCAGCTGAAAGCCTCGGAGGGCGACCACAGCACTGGGACCACAGCGAGGAGGGACGAGGCCTCAGCACAGCCACTGTGGACCCACGAGGGCTCCGAGAAAGCGTCAGCGATCCTGGGAGAGGCTCTGCTCCTTCTAGCACGGACAGACGGTCGGGCGTCGGACTCCAACTGGAGAGCCGCTGCGACATGAGCCCTGCCCAGCCGCGACCGGCAGCTCCTGGCCTCCCACGCACAGTCAGGGGTCCGGCAGGGGTCTGGGCATGTGGCAGAGTGCTCGCCCCGCCTTGCTGAGACAGCACATGGCCGCCAGCGAGGGCCGCTCCCAAGGCCCCGACACGAGAGCCCCGCACCTCTGAGAGGCAGGACGGCTCTTTACCGTTCTACAGAGGACCTCTCCAAGGCCACAGACACCAAGCACGCATCACCTCCTGGGACTCTACTGGGTTCCTGCTGAGCCAAAGCCACTGCCACTTGGGGTGCAGCTCTCCAGAACGGACATCTCAGACCCCTAAGCATGCCCCCTGCTCAGGTGGGATGCCTGAACCCCACCCCAGCTCTGCCAGGAAAACAGCTCTGGGCCCCCATCATTACTGCCTAGTGGGGCGTCCCCAGGGGCCCCACCCACCACACAGGCCACCCCCGCACACCGGGTTTGTCTACAACAAAAATCTAACATTTGGCAAACGAGCCAGAGAAAGGCAGAAAAGGGAGACAAGCGTCGCCCGCACAGGCACAGCGGGGCAAACCTTTATGATGGGAGCCTGCGAAACCAGCCCCAGAACGCAACGGTGAACACTGGGGGAGGGGCGGCTGCCCTGGCCGCCCTCAGACACCTGGGCAGGGTCAGGGAGGGTCGGTGGCCAGGCACCCAGGCCTGGCCTCTCCGGCACCGGCTGGCACTGCGGGGGGCATCGCTACACTATGGCCTCGAGCCCTTCTGCGCCCCTGGCCTCAGCTTCCTCTCCAGAAAGGTCTGAGCACTGGCTCTTCTGCGTGCCTCGCTCCTCTCTAAGCCCTGCCTCGGACGCCTCCTCGCCACCTGGGGAAGCAAGGCGACACGCATCAGGGTGGGCGGCCCGGTGCCAGGAGGGCCACTGGACCCTCTCAGGCCCGTCCGAGGGGCTGCCCCCACTCACCACCTGGCAGGATGTGCTGTGCACTCCCCAGAACACAGGAGAACGCCCCGGGGGGCCTCTGCCCTCCAGGATCCCCACCGGCCTCCGGGGGAGGCACGGCCACACCCCCAGGGCCGTCTGTGCCCGCCGGGGACACCGGGGACGTGCGCTCTGCCGCGGAGGCAGGTGACACGGAGGCCAGGCCCTGAGGCGGCGGCGGCGGCCGCACTCACCGGGCACCGTGAAGTCCTGAGTGTAGATGATGTCATCCTCGATATCGAACAGGCTCTCGTCGCCGTTGTCGTCGGCACAGCCGTGCAGGTCCTCCAGGTAGGGCACCACAGTCATGCCGCGCCAGCGGTCCTTGCCCTCCGCGCTCGGCGGGATGGGCACCGGCTCCTCGGCCGGCGCGTGCTTCTTCCGGAACCAGCTGTAGGAGTCCGCGCGTCAGGACAGCCCGGAGGCTCACCCAGCTCCCTGTGCCGCTCGTGCCCTCGGGACAGGGCACCTGTCAACCTCCGGGCCCACCCCTAAAATCTGTATGGGGGGCGGGGCGGGCAGGAGACTGAGGGCCAGGAACACCCCTGTAACCCCAGACCCCCAGCACCCACCCATGCTCACCCAGAACCTCCCCGTCTATGCCCCGAGGACGCCGACCCCACCGCGGGGCCGCGCAGGCGCTCACCTGTGCTGCCTGATCTGCTGAATAGAGAACCTCCGGGCCGGCTCGTACTCCAGCATCCCTGGCGGGACAGCAGTGGCCGCGGGGTCAGCGCTGGGCACGGGACCCCCCCCCCCCCCGCCACCTCAGCCACTGCGCAGACGACAGCCCCGGGAGGAAGGGCCGCTGGCGTGTGCGAGTGGAGCTCCGGCTCGGGGTGCTGCCGGCCCCTCCCACCGCGGTCCCCCCGGCCTCCACCGGCAGGGCTGAGCCGGGCGAGGGGCACAGACGCAGAGTCCGCGGCTGCGTGAGGACGAGCGGCCCCAGGAGGCGGCCCGGTGGGGAGCGGCAAAGCCACAGGCAGCGCCAGCGCTCGGGAGAGAGCCAAGGGGCGGCAGGTGCTTTTCAGGACGCCAGAGGGAAGCGGACAGTCCTCTCCCAGGGCCGCGCAGCCTGTGCGCACGCAGGCCTCGCTCCCGCAGGGGCCCCCGGGCCGGGGCAGGGCCCACCCGAGCCCACCGCTTCCGCTTCCGGCTTCCCCAGAGCGGGCGGCAGGAGCTTCTCGAGCGCGGCCGGAGGAGGGGTGGGGGCCCAGTTCTGAGAGCCCGGCACGGCACCCACGAGGAGGGCAGCCCTGTTCTCGGGCCACGGGCGGCGACTGGGACGGCTGGGGACTCCGAACCCTGAAGGTCTGAGTGGGGCCGAAGAGGAGGCGAGACCATGGGTCACGGCCCCCGTGCTCAGGGGCAGGAGAGGACCAGACCTCAGGACCAAGACGGTGCTCTAGGAGACACTGGGAGCCACCCCACCAGTCCTGGCTATGGGAAGAGCCTCCAGGGCACGCACCCCCAGCGCAAAGCTTGGGTGCAGGCAGGCTTGGGTGCAGGGGGATGAGTGGACCAACAGCCCTGGCCACCTTGGCCTTGGGTCCAATGAGGTGGAGGGGGAAGGGATGAGGCGGCCCCGCCTGGATCCGCGCAGGGGCACCCTGAGGCCCTCGGCCATCTAGATCACCGGCCTTCCTGAGCACTGAGGAGGTGAGGGCAGTCGTGGGGCGAGCAGATTCCTCTCAGGGACGCTCCACCCCGCCCGGGCCTGCCCCTGTGGCCCTCCAGGCAGTGATCCCTAGCGCCTCGCCCTGGGCCGGGAGGGCGGTGGGGGAGGTCAGAGGCCTGTGCTCTGGGCGCACTCGAGGACAGGGACAGCTGACGTCCCAACCCTTCCACAGAGCGTGCCCGAGAACTTCCACCAACTTGACGGGAGGGAGAAGGCTAGGTCTGAGCAGCGGGAGGGCTGCACCCACCCGGCCATCTTTCGGGGTCCCAGGGGAGAAATGGGGAGCTGCCTGTGTGCCCAGGGCCGGAGTCCAGCCGCTGCTGGTCAGCAGCCCAGCTTGGGCTCTACTTCACTCACAGCAAAACGTAAAAACCAGCCTGACTCTGTTCTAGAAAACTCTCAAGCGCCTCCAGGGTCACGGGAACCTACTGTCCCGACCGTCAGCTACATGCGGTCTAGGAAGGGACGAAGGCTCCAACCGGAGGCAGCATCTCCGCGAGCACAGGAACCGGGGACAAGTGGGGGCGAGGGTCCGCACGTGACAGGCCAATCAGGCTCCAGCCCAGGGTCAGGACGC
Source organism: Neogale vison (assembly GCF_020171115.1). NCBI lineage: Eukaryota > Metazoa > Chordata > Mammalia > Carnivora > Mustelidae > Neogale > Neogale vison. The sequence continues at coordinate 223,900,549 of NC_058096.1, forward strand.
AGACGTCGCCCACCCACCCCCTCCCAAGCAGCCGCATCCGGCGGCCCAACCCCGACAGACCCGGCCGTGGCCACTCGGGCGCCACCCGCTGCATGGCCTGGGCTGCGCAGGAAGCCACCCAGGGACTCCGCAGCCGCGGTGGGGTGGGGGGCACCTAGGGTACCGGCTGCTATGTTCCTCTGGGGGGTAGAGGTCGGAAGAGGCAGGAACAAAAGGCCCAAAGCAGCTGTAAGCAGGCTCCAGCCTCAGCCGCTGTCCGCTACCCGCGCCCATTCCCTGGAGGGGCTGCTGAGAGGGGACCCAGAGGCCCCCAGGGGTCAGCACAGCACGCCCAGGACCCCCATCACCCCCGGCAGCCTGCTCCCAACCCCTCCAGCCCCACTGGTGCCGTCCCGGGGGCCTCACCTCTCAGCAAGTCCGAGAGTGGGGGTCCGCAGTCACCCGGGATCGTGTAGTCCCCCTTCCCGATGTTCTCAAACAACTTGTAGATGTTGTCCCCCTCAAACGGGTACAGGCCTGTCGTGATGTTATAGCTTCGCCCCCAACGGGAAGGAGAGAGGCCGGTCAGTCAGGGCTCCTCCTGCAGTGCTGGCCGGGACCCAGCCTGGCACAGGAGCCTTGAAGCTCCCTCACCCGTGGGGCCCCACGCTGGGCGGCGGGAATGTTTGGAAGAGACGGCGGCGCAGGCTATAGCACTCGGGCGGGCTACCCAAACCCACTGCGAGATACATCTCACAAGGGGGGCTCTTGTGGTATGTGAATGCTCGCTCGATCAGGACATAAAACGGGTCGCCTGGGCGGCTCAGCTGGTTACTTGCCCAACAACTGACCTCACCCCGAGGTCCCGATCTCTGGGTTGAGTTCAAGCCCCGCGCTGCGCCCCGCAATGCCCAGCGTGGAGCCTACAACCAGTCAAATAAAAACAAAATAAAATGGAGGCCTGTGCTGGCCAGAAGCTGCCCTACAAGGGGTGCAGGAGGGAAGGTTCTGGGCTGCGCTGGTCAGTGCTGGGCTTGGCTGGCACATCTCTGCAGCCCACACTCCACTCAGGACGAGGGTTCCAGCGAGCCCTGCAACCCAGTCAGCTCTGGCGCGTGCTCAGGGCTGTGCACCGTGGACAGGAGGGCAGAACCCGGGTGGGGGCCTCGCAGCTGGCTGGGCAGCACTGCAACCTGCTCCCGGAAGCCAGCAGGAAGAAGACGGGGAAGCGCCCTGAGCGCGAGGCGGGAGGCCGGGTACGGCCCAAGGACGGCCAGTGTGTGCCCCCACATCAGGTCTCTGACCCTGAGGACCCCACAAGATGGGAAGGAGCCCCATCTGCTCCTACCCGCGGGGGCCCCCACTCCTGGCCCCACAGCCTCTCTGGCACTCTGGCCACCCCAGTGTACCCGGGAATGGTATCTGGGGAACCCATTAAGAGGGGCAGGTTCTAGAAGCCTGGAGCCCAAACACGGTTCCTGAGTCCTTGGTGGGTAAAGGAAGGACCCCGGGACAGGGAAGCAGAGCAGGGGGACCCAGGCCCCTGGGCACTTACAGAGTGACCCCAGCCGACCAGATGTCCACCTTAAACCCGGAGAAGGTGTCCAGGCCATTGGCAATCTCTGGGGGCTGGAACGCCGGGGAGCCCTGGCTCGTCCTGCACGTGTCGTCCTCAGCAAAAGGGTGCAGGGCCTGCGGCAACAGCGCGGCCCTCAGCAAGCGGCCCTCGGGCCCCCGCCCCCGCCCCCCCGCGGGAGGGACACTACCTCGGCCACACCCAGGTCGGAGATCTTGAGCGTGCCGCTGGTGGTGAGCAGCAGGTTGCCTGGCTTGATGTCCTTGTGCACGATGCCCTGGCTGTGCAGGTACTCCAGGCCGTCCACCAGCTGGCAGAAGTACCTGCGGGGGGCGGGACTCCGTAACTGGCCCCGCCCAGAGCCCCCGGCCCGGCCTGGCTACTACCGCCCCTGGGGTGCGCCTGCCAGGGCCAAAGGCAGGACATTGTGGCTCGGCAGTCCCTGCAGCCGGGTCAACGGGAAGGACAGGCCAGGCAGCCCGGCCAGGCGACTGCCGCCCCAAAGGCTGATGCAGCCCTCTGACCCGAGCCTCCCAGGGAAGGTAGAGGAGGGCTCCCCGGCCCCCAGCTGCTCCCCAAGCCAGCCAGCCTTTCTTCCTGCTCCCTACGAGCCCAAGGGCCGTGCCCTGTCCTCCACAATCAGTCCGCCCTCTATGTGACCGTGTCGCCTCCCTGGAACTGCCCCCTGGGGCCAGGGACACGTGACCCCGGGAGGGCCAGCTGGCCTGTGGCAGCTCCATCCTCATCGGGGACATCTCAGGGACCGAGGGGTCTCCAAGCCCGAGGCAGCGGGCGCGCCCGGGTGGGCAGCTGGCGAAGGGGCTGCTGCCCCGTGGCCGGGCTGGGTGGGCTGCACACGGAGCTCCCAAGGCTGAGGCGGAACACACACCAGAGCGTTTGTCACACGGACGACACAACACCTGACCCAGGACCGCCGGGGGGCGGGGGGGGTGTGCGGTCAGTTAACTGTACCACTCTTGGTTTCGGCTCAAGCCGTGATCTCGGGGGCCTGAGACGAGCCGTTGGGAGCTGAGCCCCGCAGGGAGTCCGCTGGATGTCCTCCCCCTCCGCCCCCCACCCACCGACCCGCGCGCGCTCTGGGTCCCCACCACGCTTCCGCGCTCTCTCGGAAAAGGAAATGAAAGAGCGTGCGGCTTGATCTCGGGCCGGACCCCCGGACAGGCCCGCAGCAGGCACTCACCCGTGGGCCTGGCACACGGGGAAGCGCTTCTCGGGCACGCTGTCCAGCATCTCCTGCATGCCGCACACACAGTACTCCATCACCATATACGTGCGGCGCTAAGGAAGACGCCCGCACGCAGGGCCCGGGGAGGAGGAGGACCCCGACGCTTCCGGGGGCTGCGTTAACAGAGGCAAGCAGGAGCCCCCGAAGACAGCGAGAAAGACGGCAGGGGTGACAGCGTCTATAGGGCAACTCTGCCCTCCCGCTGACCCGCCCGGGGTCACCTCGTAGAGGCCAGTCGCTGCCTCGTCTGGGCTCGGCGCCCTGGACCCACAAGGAGGCCTCCCCAGGGATTCAACAGCCTGAGGAGCTCCACCCGCCCGAAGCCCAGGGGGAGGTGAGGAGACACAGCCTGCAGGACAGAAAGGAGGGGTCACCGGGCCACACAGGAAGGGGCCAAGTGTCTCAGGCCAGCTGGAGAGGAGGACAAAGCCCCCACTGTGTCCCCAGCAGGGGTGGCCCTGAGAGCAAGCTGGAGGGGAGCCGTGGGCTGCACACCCCATCACCCCGTGCCCAGCACTTCTGTGGGAAGACACCTGTCCCCCAATGAGACCTAGGGCCCCCACAGGCCTGCTCCCGAGACCTGGAGCTGCCCAGGGCCTCACCCCCCAGAAGAAATGGGGCCCATGCCCAGAAGGGAAAGGGCAGAGGCCGAGGACACTCCCACAGAAGCACTCCTGCAGAATGACACACCGAGTTCTACCCGCACCGAGGGGCCCTGGATGCCAGAGGCAAGGAGGGGCCCCCAAGCTCAGAGCCACCCGGGCCCGGCACTCCCACTCCCGGGCACAGGGTCACGCGAGGGCTCAGCAGCCACACAAGTAAGGGAGCTCTGAGACACTGCGGGGGCCCCGCAGATGACCCAAGGGCTTTACGGTCCACGCCCTGTGGCACCAGCTGCTGCTGCCTTCGGGGCCCCCAGCCGGAGTCACAAAGGGGCGGCTTCAGGGTCAGGAAGACGGTGCTCGAGGCCCACCCCTGCCCCCCCAGCACAGCGGCCACAAGGATATATTTTTTGCTTCTCTTCATTGTATAGCACGTCCACCAGCTGGATGACGTTTTTGTGCCGTAATCTCCTCAGAAGTTGGATTTCCCTGAGGACAAAAAACAGGCATGAGCAGGCCCACCAGTGAGCACGGCTCGGCCCGCGCCCTCGGCGGGGGAGGAAGAGCGAGCCTGCCGTCCGGGCGCCGTGCGGAGGACACAGCGGGCTCCGAGCCGCGTGGGCGCCGGGAGGGCCGAGCTCTCCTGCGTCCCTCCGACCGCGCAGTCCCTCCCGCGACAGCAACAGGGGCTCCCCCCGAGTCTGCGGCTTCAACAGGGACAACCCCATCCGGAAGCTTTCTGAACATTTTAACGGAACGGTCCTTCCGCATGAGGGACGGCAGGGTGCGGCACAGGGACGGCGGGTCCAGTGCGGAGCGGGCACCTTCTGTGTGCCACGGCCGCGGCTCGGCTCCCCGGCCACCCAGCATCCCTTCCGTGCCTCCCCGGAGGAACGAAGCCCCAGGCACCGCGCCACGGCTGGACCGGCTCCGTGAGGACCCCCTTCCTCTCCCCTGCGCCCCACAGCCCTGCGGAAGGATGGAGAACCCTTCTCCCGAGAGCCCCGGAGACCTCCGCCGCTCCAGTCCCGGCGTGGGGAGAAAGCGGCTGCACCGGCCCCGCCAGGAGGGACACCAAGGCACAGCCATCCGCCTGGCGCCAGCCTCGCCCACAGGCCCGTGCCAGCGCCGGCTGCTCTGCAGATGGTGCTTCACCTCTCCGGGCTCTGGGCAGGCGCTGGGGGCGGGTGCGGCCGAGCGACCAGCCGACTCGGCAATCCCATGCGAGTGTGCCTGTGCACACCGGAGCACGTCCCGCGGAAAGCCCTATGAGCGCGCTCGAGGCAACACGAGCCAGGGACCCGACGCGGGAACAGCCCCAGGGCTCGGCACCGGGTGGACAGACCAACAGTGTGTCCACCACGCACAGGAGCGTCCTTCTGCCACGAGCAGGGCGAGGCCCCCATGCGCCGCCCCCGGACGGCCCCGAGCCCACGACGCGCAGGGAGGGAACCAGACGCAGGAGACCACACGGGGTGTGAGTCCGCGCGTGTGACGCGTCCCGACCAGGCTCCTCCACGGACAGGAAGGGGGCTTGTGGGGGCCGGGGGCAGGAGTGGAGAGTGACCGCTGATGGGGAAAGGGTTGCCTTTGGGGAGATGGCATATTCTGGAATACGATAAAGGGGACCCCTGGGGATACACTAAGTGCCACCAAACTGTGTGACTATGAACATCTCGATGAAGTTCTTTTAAAACTCCTCAGCTGGCCGCCCTAGCTGGGACCTAAGAATAGCTCCTCAGGGACTCGGGTCCCATCCGGCCCGCTGTCCAGGCTCAGGGAGAAGGCTGCCTCTTCCAGGAGGCCCTTGCTGACAGCCTCCCCCGCCCAGTGCATGAATCCTGTGCCCCGCACCCCGGGTGCAGGCCCTCTGTAGGGCCCTGGAGCCCACAAACACCCGGCAGCCACCGCCACAGAGCCGCAAGGGCCCCAGAAAGGGCATCCGTGCACGGCACCCACCCCAGACGGGAGACCCCAGGCCCAGAGCCCAGGAGGCCATCGACTCGCAGAACGCAGCACAGCCTCTCGGCCACTGTCCCCCAGACCCGCCGACAGAAGCCTGTGCCCACCCCCACCAGAGCGCTCCAGGTGAGACAAGAGTTCTACCCTGGTTTTCCCGGGTTCTTAGATGGCGCCCTAGCCATCGGGCTCCAGAGGTCCTGGGACACTGCACGCGCTTCACGACACACGCTGAGTGGGGGCGACTCACAGGCGCTGGGGTCGCCCTGGTTTGTACCCTCTGACCCCGGGGATTTACTCTCGTGCCCGGCGTGAGCAGGGACCAGACTCAATCTTTTTTCCCAATAATTAATGCAGGGTTTGTCCCCCTTGGCCCCGCTGACATTCTGGGCAGGTCCGTCTCTGTGGGAGTGCCCCAGCACTGTGTGGGGGGGTGGTCAGCGGCATGCCTGGCCCCCACGTCCTCGGCGGCAGGAGCACCCCAGTCCTGCCGACCACAGACGAACCCAGACCCACCCGCTGTCCTCGGGAGCAGGACCACGTCAGGTGAAAGCTCTGTGTAAGGGACCCAGAAGGTCCCTGACGGCCTGGCGCCAACCCTCGAGCCCCGGAGCCAGTGCAGGGGTCCCTGGAAGCCAGGCCCCACCTGCCTCCCCCGCCCCTCCCCACCCGGCCCTGACTCTCGCGCCCGGGGCTCAGAAGCTCCGTTTCCATCTGACCAATGCGTGGTGGCAGCGACACCCACTTCTGCGACGCGGTGCCCCGTCAGCCCCCCCGGCCCGCGGGCTTCAGGGCCACCGCCACGTGCACCCGGCGCGCATGCAGAGCGGCTCGTCTCAGAGGCCATCGTCCGGCCCCTGCCGCCCACCCAGGCAGACCGACACCCCCTGAACCACCTGGTCAGCGGCCAGGCCTGGGAGGCAGCCGCGGGGGCACCTGTCCAGGGTCTGCAGCCAGGGTGGAGGCAGCAGAGGCCCGGGAGCGCCTCACAGACGCTGGGCTCGCCCTGGTTTGTACCCCCAGACGAGAGGGGCATCCATGAAGGACGCAAGCTAGTTAGCAAGCCCTGCGGGGCCAGTGGGAACGGAGGGGTCGGCCACGGAGACAGGCCCCAGCTCCTCCAAGCTCCAGCTTCCTGGGACTGCATACGGGGCTGGGAACCATCAGGGCGGACCCCGGCGCTGGAACGAGATTCCCCGACACACTGGGGCAGCTCCGGTCAGCGGATGCAGCCTGGGGAGCCAGGGGCTTCCTCGAGCCGTCCACACCAGCCTCCCCAGTGCGGCGGAGACTCCCTCAGGACCCTTCTCCTCTCCATCCAGAGACGTCCCCGCGGGTGTGCACGACACAGACTAACCCCACGAGCTGACGGCGCCGGCCGGCTCCATCTGCAGCACGGGACGGCCCGTCGGCGAGCTGAGCTCAGGCCCTGCTGGTGCGGCGCGTACTTGAGACTAAAGTAACATAAAAATCGCAAGAATAAAACTAAAATCACCTGTGCTGGGACAGGGAGGCCTTTCCTCTTTGCAGCCGAGCGGCAGCCACCGTGGGGGCAGGTGCCGAGGAAGCGGGGCCCCCCGGCCTCCGGTGACCGGCCGGCTCCCGCCCGGTAAGAGGCCAGCCCACGGCTCCGCTCTCTCTTCTGGCTCCAGCCCCCCCAGACCGTGCCTCCCCCTCGCCCTCGGCCGACAGGGGAACCACCGCCGTGTCAGAGTCCCTCTTCTGGGACGAGCTCACGTCACACACTCCACGAAGCAGAGGGCAGCGCCCTCTCCTCTGCGAGGAAACCGCTGTCCACTCCGGCCCCGACGCCCGTAAGGCGCCCGTAAAGCGCGCTCTTCGTAGAAACAGACAAGGCCGGGCCGGCCCGCCACGGGGGCTGCCCGCTCGTCGGCTCACCGGGGTCACGCCAGCCCCCTTCGCCAGGCCGGGAGCGGGCGGACACGACGGCCGACCCCACAGGAGGGGCCGTGGGAGCCACGGAGCTTCCCCGGAGACCCCGCGGGAAGGGGGGCGCCCCGCCATGCGGCCAGCGCCTCGAGTCCCAGCGTTCCCTACGAGGGACAGCTCGGGACCGAGGCCAAAAAGAAACGACGCGTAAAGAGAAAGGCAAAGCGGGCAGCTCGGCCAGGGTGAAGTGAGGCACAGGAGGCGGTGCCTCCCGCCCGCGCCCCCCGCACCCCGGGGCTCCGCACTGTGCTCACTCGCCCTGCCCCCGCCCCCGCTGCCGCCCAGAACCTTCCCTGGGGTTGGTGCCGGACCCAAGTGGGCTGCTTTTGAGTTCACTGTTGATGAAGCAGAAGAAAAACTGAATGAGGCTCACGAAGCCGTGCAAACTCCGAGAACCACCACGTAGCTGCCTCCGAGGCCGGCCCCGGACAGAACACCCAGGGGCCACGGCCACTGCCTTGAGACGCATCAGCTCCACACAGCCCAGAATGAGACGGAGCCGCCGAGCGAACCCCCGTCACTCCCCTCCGCACAGAGACGGGCCAGGGGCCAATGGCCCTGCCAGAGGGACACTGAGCAAGACCCCCCCCTCACCTCCCAGCCCCTCTGCTGATGCTTCTAAAAATATGACCAGAGACCCCAGAGGTCCAGGGAGGAGACGAAAGCAAGGGAAACTGCTAGAAGCAGAGCTCACTGCGCACACGTGCCCGCACGTCCCCAGCAGCACAAACCGTAAAAGGCATCAAGTGGACTCAGCGCCAAGACCCATGGGGCTGGACGGACAACAGGACGCGTCCCCACGCGCGGGAGTGTCCCCGGCCCCGGCAGGAGCGAGGAGCGCCCACGCGCGGCCCCAGGGGCGGACCGAGCCCACAGCGCCCAGGCAGACACAGGAGGCCCCGCCAGGTGTGAGTCCACGCGGGGACACGCCCAGAGCAGGCTCCTCCGAGGCCGGGAAGGGCCTTGCAGGGGCCGGGGAGGGCGAGCCGGCTGACGGGTGGGGGCTGCCTGCTGGGGACGGGACGCAGAGTGGATTCTCAGCCGCGTGCGCGGCACTGCCAAGTGCCTCAACGCGAGGGTCACGTACCGGCGAGGCTGTCGCAAGCACGAACCAGAGCTCGGCCACGCGGCGGCTCTGGGATAGAGGGCAGCTCTGGCAGCGTTGCACACGCTCCCGGGATGGCACACGTCCCTACGGCCCCCAGAGCCCGGGGTGGCCGGGGGCCTCCCGCATTTCAGAAACAAGACCCCCCGCCCCGAAAGGCCAGACATCAAGGAGGCCGCCAGGACCTTCACGGTGGGGGAGCGGCCTGGCCCTCCTGCGGTCACCTCTGGCGGCTGGCCAGCCAGCCCGAGCTCACAGTGGAACCCTTCCCGATACGGGGCGGGGGAGGGACACATGCCCACTTGGGACAAGAACAAGAGCCAACAAAGCTCAGAGCTCTGAGCGGGGACACGCTAAAATTCCGACCACTCACTCCACAGACCCACTCCGCCACTCACCACAAGACAGTCCTGGCCTCACTGAGGCCCCCGCCCGGCCACTGGCATCTGCTCAGAGCTGCCGCCACATCTGCCAGGGACTGGGAGGGCCAGGTGCTCCTGGGGGTCACTCCAGATGCAGAAGCCGCTGGACGAGACCGGCTGGGAAGGCTGGAGGGAGCAGCAGTCTGGACGCAGCTTCTCAAACATGCACACGCTCCTCCTGACCCAAACCTCCGCTTGTGGGGACATGCCCTTCAAACACCCTCGCACTTCTTACGGGACCATGACATAAAGTAACCCACCTCCAGCGCAGAGCCACCAGCACAGGGTGGGTCAGAGCTGGCCACAGAGCCCCGCCACCGCCAAGGCCACCAGGACGCCTGATCTCAGAAAAGCAGCCTGGCTCAGGCAGAAGGACAGGGCTCCGAGGGACCATGGCCTGATGGCCAACGGTGATGGCCCCTGTGCCCATTGCACAGGCAGCAGCAAGCGATTTCTATCCCCCAAACAGTCGATGGAAGATAAAGCCCCACGGAGAGCGTCCCGGCATCCAGGGCACTCTGCGGAGCGAGCCGCGGCGTCACGGCCTCGAGGGTCCGGCTGCACCTGCCGCCCGCAGCCGCCCTCCCGCACAGACGCCCGGCAGGCGGCCTGCACAGCCGAAGCCACCGCCACCTGCCCCCCGACCGGCACCAGCCCGGGTGCCTCTCCCTGCATGAAACCCCGCCGGCAGGACCCACAGCCACAGGTCACTCTCGCTGCCCCCAGGGAGAGGAAGACCCCACTCACATCCTCTCCCAACATTCACGGGGCCAGTGCATGTGACTCTACAGCCTCTCAGAAAAACAGGTACGAGCAATTTTCTAAAAACTACGAAGGATAAAAATATAATAATAAAAATGATAGGGAAGGGCGCCTGGGTGGCTCGGAGGGTTAAAGCCTCTGCCTTCGGCTCGGGTCATGCTCGGGTCCTGGGATCAAGTCCCACATCGGGCTCTCTGCTCTGCGGGGAGCCTGCTTCCTCCCTCTCTGCCTGCCTCTGCCTGCTTGCGATCTCTGTCAAATCGATAAATAAAATCTTTTAATTAAAAAAAAAAATTAGGGATATATGAAAAGTGCTTGGACAGACCTACAAACACCCAAAAAAGACCGGAGGAAACCTGGCAAGATGGTCAGTTCCAAGACCACGAAAGATTCTTTTTTTTCTTTCACTTGAAGCTTTCTGAAACCTCTTTGCTTTGTAATGAGAACCTACTAGTTTCGAGAGGCGTGAGGGCAGAGGGGGCTAGCACAGGCCCTCGGCAGTCCCAGAGAGGAAACCACACCGAGGGGGATGCCCCGCGCAGCCCCCACTCTGGTCACAGACGTCACTCTTGACGAAGAAAGCTTCTGACTCCTGACACTTGTCTGGAAGGTTCCGGACACTTCGCTTGCAGAAAAGCTACTGGAGTTTATTAAGCCTCTCGGAGACAAAAGAGCCCTTTTTCCGGGCAGCCGGCTGGCAGCAAGGCTGTCCCGGGAGCCCAGACCTCCCCTTGCAAGGACACCCCTTTCTTTCCTATGAGAGCCGGGCCCTGAGCTAATGAAACGGGCCCAACGCCCTGCGGCTGGGACACCTTATGCTCACGGCCAAGCCAGCCGGGGCCCCCCCCGCCACCGCCTCCCAGGCCTCCGTTTCCCCTCAGAGTTTTCCGACGCACACTGCGGGACTGAGCTCCTTGCCGCTCCAACACTGCACACCCCGGTCTCCACAAGCTCCGGGGGCCCTGGCTGAGTGCTCGGGAAGGCCGAGACTGGGACCCCGGTGCTCTCCAACCCTCCGGTCGCCGTCTGGGCATGTGCGTCTCCCACGGAGCACAAGAGAATTCCTGGGGGTGGCAACCGGTCCCCTAACTTGACCTTGTCACACACCTCGTCCCACAACGAGCGCCCTCGCAGGACGCACCTGCCCACCCCGACAACACCCGCCCCCCCGGGGCAGGGGTCCAGAGAGATCCAGGACCCGCTCAACTCTGCGGCTACCCAGTGCCCCAGGACAGCCAGCAAGGTGGGCTTGTGTGCCTCTGAGTGCACATCAGTTGCTGCTGGAATCCAGCCCGAGCCCTTGAACGGGACTCAGGGACTCCGGGAACCTCAGGGTGCTGCTCCCCAGAGCCTGGGGCCTGGGGCCCAGAGCAGCACAGAGCCACGCGGCCAGCCAGACCTCCTGCACGCACACGCACCGCCTCCAACCAGCAGAGTTCAACCACGCAGAAGAGACCAGCAGCCTGCTGCCCAGGCATTATCCGGGATGGGACCTGAGAGGGGCCAGGGGGACAAAGATGGACCCGGAGCCTGGGAGAGGGCTCTGTTTCCAGAGGCAGGACTCAGGAAGCCAGGATACAGGTGCTCACAGCCCCCCCAACCCACAGCCCCCAGAAGCTTCTGACTTCGAAGCCAGCAGCTGGGGGGGGGGGTGGATCCCTGAATCGGGGGGTGAGTACATCGGGGCCCCTGCCCAGTACCACCTCACAGGTAAGAGATGGGCCCCAGGGGACCGGGCCATCCCTGCTTCACGTCCACAGGCTGGGGCACGAAAATCGTCAAGAGGCCTCAACATACCGCCCACCTGCCTTTGGACCGCACTGGCAGACGACGGCTCTGACTGGCCCGGCACCAACGCCGGAGCGGGACCAGCTTCGATTCCCCTCTCTGTCCACCGCGTCGCCACGCCCAGAGCCGAGCCGGCCCGGAGCAAGCGAACAGAGCTGAGCGAACGCTTGAGTGCAGGCTGGGCAGGAAGGAGGGAGGCGAAAGCGGACAGGGGAGCGGCAGTTTCCAGGATGGGGTTGGAGGGAGGGCCAGCAACAGGACGGCCAAGATCGTCCCTCAGTCCTGCCTCAGTCCTGCCGCCCGCAGCCTGGCCCGTTAGATAAACCCCTTCTTGGAAACTGGAGGCTGGGAGGAGGGTGAGCCCAGGCAGGGCGGGGTCCCAGTGGGTGGCAGCCACAAGCAGGGGCGGAAAGCAGCGCGAGTGACTGACACGGGGCTCCCACCGTCCGCGGGGCCGGGGAAGACTCCTGCAGGCGGACGCCCACACCTGTGCGGTGCCTCGGCGCTGGCCCGAGCCTGAAGAAGTTCGGGTAGAAAGTTGGCCAGGAAACAAGCTGATCCCTCTCCCGGGGGGACCAGCCACCTGGGCCTGCAGCCATGGCTGTGTCCAGTGTCACATCCCAAGTGAGCGAGAGAAGGCGAGGTTACCTCCTGCTGACCGACAGGCCAGTGCAAACAATTATTTTTGGCAGCCGCAGGGCTCCCCTCCAACAGGGTAAACAAATCGCATTTCGTGGGCCCTGGCCCTGGTAACAGCTGCCCGCTGCGCGGAAAGCCTGCTGGTGGCGGCCCGGGCTGCACTGGAACACAGATTCCCGGAGCCAAACGAACACTGGCTGGTTCCACTGGGCACAGCTGCGGGGGTGAAGGGGGATGGGGCACACACCCCCAAGTGAAGGAAGGGGACACCGGGCTGCAGCGAGGCGGCCCGCCTCCCTCGGAGTCCTTCAGCATTTCCAGCAACACTTGCCCTGGCAAGCAGCACCCGGGAGGGGGCTGGTCACCTCCAGGCTCTAAGTTAAGGGGGAAGGAAGGAAGGGAGGGAGGAAGAGTAACGCCCAGCCGGCCACACGCTGACCCAGGAAACCCGCGCTTACTTCTTGACGTTGGCCTCCCCGTTGGGGATCCTCCGCAACTTCTTCTTCTTGAGGATCTTGACGGCCCTCCGGCACAGCGTCTCCGAGTCCAGCACCTCCTTCACCTTGCCGTACGACCCCTCTCCCAGGAGGTCTCCCATCAAGTACTTGCCGATGAGCTTGGCCCGCTTGCGCCGCGGCTGGTAGATGACCTCCGTGGAGTCGATGCGGTGAATGAACGTGTCCATGCCCACGGACATCAGCTCCCCCTCCGTAAACATGCCCAGCTGCTGCGGGTCGGCCACATCCATCCTGGACCCGGCCTCCGACTCCCGCCGGCGGCCCTGATCTCCCTTATCGACCGCCCCTGGCGCGCGCGCGTCTTCCTTTTGTCCCCCTACAATTCCCTTCTCAAGAAAAACCCCCAAAACCAAAAACGAAACAAAAAAACAAAACCGAAAAGCCGAAAGTCAACAAAAACGCAAAGGAAAAAAGAAAAAGAAAGAAAGAAGGAAAAAGCAGAAAACGCTTCTTCGGGAAGAAACGATTGTACTCGTCGCGAGTTCAGAGGGCGCGCCTGGCCCGGAGCCCCGGCCCCCGAGGGCGCGGAGCGTCGCAAGTCTGGGTGCCCGTCCGCCTCGCAGCGTCGGGTCGGGCCGGCGCGTCCGCCGGGGCCGTCCGCAGGCCGCTGGGGCTCCCGCGCGCTAGGTCATCCTCCGGGGGCGCACGGCGCGGCGGCCAGAGCGAGTCTTCCCCGGGCCGGGCATTACCTGCGGGCCGCGGCGCGCGCCCACACCGGGCCCCGGGCCGCGCCGCCGAGCTTCGCCGGGCGCCGGGCGCGCTGCCGGGGGCGGCTCCCGGCGGGGTCCGCCGTCCCGGGGGCCCGAGGCCGCGGCAGGCGCCTATCCGGACCGCGCGGCGGGCACCGACGTCCGCCCCCGCCAGCCCCGGCCGCGCGTCGGGGGGCCGGGGGGCTGCCCGGGGCCCTCCCGCCGCGGGGAGCAACTTCCGTCGGAGCCGGCCGCGGCCGCGGCGCCCCCACACCGGCCTGGGACCCCGCAGCGGCCGCCCCCCGCCCCAAACGGCAGCCCGCGCTCGCTCTCGGCCGCGAACGCCGTGCGCCGCGGGCCGCGGGGCGCGGGGCCCCGCAGGGCGCCGGGCGGGCGGGGGGGCGCAGGAAGAAGGCCCGGGCCGGGAGTTCCCGAGGCCGCCGGGGCCCGGACGGCGCGCGCCCCCGCCGCAGCCGCCGCACGTGTGGAGCAGGCGGGGCGGCGCGGAGGCCCAGCCCATGCAAGGCGGCGCGGAGCCGGCCGGCGCCCGCCGCCGCTGCCTCCCGCGCCCCGCCTCAGTCGCGGACACCCCGGGCCGCCTCCCCCTTCCGCGCCCGACACGCCGCCGCCATCTTGTTTACCTCCCGCCCCCGCCCTGCGCCGCCGCGCCGCCGCACGCCCGCCGCGGGACCCGGCCCCCCCGCCGCCGACGTGCCCGCCCGTTGGCTGACCCGGAAGGCCCCGCCCCCGAGGCCCGCCCCGCCGCCAGTGCCGATTGGGCGGTTTGGACCCCGGCGGGCGCCCAAGCAGGACATTGGTTCACTCTCGGCCCCGCCCCGGGGGTGGCCCCAGCTCGGCTCATTGGCCCGCGGAGGCGCCCGTCACGGGGCGGGGGGGAGGGGTTGGCGGGAGGCGGGCGCGGGGAGGCTAGCCCGCGGTGCTGACCTCGGAGAGGCTCGGGTTTGGGGTCGGAGGTCGTGAGCCACAACGGCCGCCGGGGAACGGCTGCGGGGCGGGCAGAGCCCTCGAGGGCCGGGGGCCTTGGTTCGGGGACCCCGGGGGCGCCTGCTGGGGCCGCTGAGCCCAGGCGCCCCTTCCAGGCCAGGTCAAGGGTCAGGAAGGAGCCCCAAGCCAGGGGCGCCGGCCAGGCCGCGGAGCCCGAGCCTGGATGTCGGGTCGGAGCCCTACCGGCCCGCGCGCTGGGCACGGAGATGACCTCAGAGATCAAGAAAGACGTGGCGCGGAGTGGCCGGTTGCAGGCCACAGGCCTCGGCGGAGGCTCCGGGGCCAGAGCCCGCAGGGCAGCTGGCCCGGCGCTGGCAGGCGCTCTGGCTTGGGTCCGCGGGGTGCACGAGCTTTGCCCTCGGTTCCTCCCTTTCTGCTCTGGAGCCGGCGGCCGTCAGGGCCATTATTTCGCCGCAGCAAACCGCTGGTCCTGGGAGAAGCTCCTGGTTGGCTGCGGCCCCAAAATGGGCGCTTTGGGAGCGGACCCCATCAACTCCAGGCGGAGTTCTGAGCCCAAGACCTGTGAGCTCCCCAGCAGCTTGTGAGGCCTTGAGTGTGGCCCCAGGAGTCCCATCGCATTCCCAAATGACCCGGAGGGGGCCATCTGTGTAGCTTGCAGGGGCAGGGAGGCCACTCCAGCGGGACCTGCAGCCCCCAAACTCCTGTTGAGAAGGAGATGGGAGGATGGGAGCAAAAGCCAAGAGTAGAATAGGAAAAGAACCAGGAAGATCGTGAAACCCAAAGATGTTCTTTGAAGTGATCTTGAAAAAAGGACAAAAGTCTAAGCAGATTGACCGAGAAAGAAAGATGACCAACGCCAGGAATGAAAGAAAGGTGGTCGCTACAGACCCCAGAGCTATTAAAAAGGATTACGTGCTAGAAACAATGTACGCCCATAAATTCCACTCTAGGGCCGTAAATGGCACCCAGCTTCCAAACACACCAAAATGAAAACTCACCTACAGGGAAACATAATCAGCATAGCCCCGTAACAGAGAGAAAACTTTTCAACAAAGACGATGAAGACCTAGACCTTTCAGTGGCAAATTTTCACCAAACATTTCAGAAGAGGTATCGTTTCTAGACCGTCTCACCCATAAAGCAGAACAGGACGGGCTTTTGCCTGACTGAAATCCCTTTGGTATCTTAAGCTGCGCTGGCTGCCGGCTTACACTCCAGATTTTTGACATCTCTGTGTCTACAGGCGTCCTATTCCTTCACAGAACCTACTCTCCTCTCCTGAGAGACAGACACCGCGGAAGGGGCTCAGGACATGTTTGATGACCATTGTAGAAGAATCATTGAAGGCACCGCGCCGGCTGAGAAGCCCCCTGGGTTGTTCACTAGAGCACAGCCGCCATCAGTCTGATTTCCTCTTCCAAACTTGTCACCACGAGAAACCATCTCATGTACTTCTTTTTTTTTAAGATTTTATTTATTTGACAGAGAGATGACAAGCAGGCAGAGAGGCAGACAGAGAGAGAGGAGGAAGCAGGCTCCCCGCTGAGCAGAGAGCCCGATGCGGGCCTCGATCCCAGGACCCCGAGATTATGACCCGAGCTGAAGGCAGTGACTTAACCCACTGAGCCCCCCAGGCGCCCCTCATGTACTTCTTTATCCATTTTTCTTCCATCTCGGACACTAGACTGGAAGCTCCCTGGGACCAGGGCTGACTCTGTTTTGGTCACTCTTGTGTCCTCGGCGCTGGGAGCTGTGCCTTCCGTGACCGTATCGCTGGCCACGTGTGTCCGTTAAGCTCTCGTAACGTGGTTGTCCAAACTGAGATGTTCTGTGTGGCCACACACGATTTCCAAGACTTTGCGTGAGAAGGTATAAAGGTATACAGCATATTGTTAATAATTTGCACTGATTGCACAATGAAATGACAATCCTGGACATGGCGGATGAAAGGAAATACGTCACTACGATGAACCATTTCATGCCCACAGGCATGGTTGTGACAAAAACGACAGACAGTAGTCAGTGTTGACGAGGACGCGGAGAAACTGGAAATCTGGTACAAATAGTGTGGCCACTTTGGAAAAAAAGCCGAAAGGTTAAATACAGTGTTTCCCCGTGGCCGGGCTTCCAGTCCCGGGCATGAGCCCGCAGCCCACCCAGAAACTCCTGCGCTGTGCCCGACAGCACGAGTCACAAGAGCCAGAAGTGGGGAAACACAAACACCCATCCACAGGTGAACGGACACACACTGGGTCCCCACGCGTGGGAGGGTCCCTCGGCCGCGACGAACAGGCTCCTGCATGGACTGGGGGGGCTCAGGGGGGCGGGGCTGCGGGAGGGCGTGGGGAGTGACGGCAGATGGGGACGGGGCTGCTTTTGGGGTCTTGGATGTTCTCTCACGGTGAACTGAGGCTTGCGGAGAGGAAGCCGCCTGCCTAGGCCATGGTGGGGCTGGGACTGCCGGGGATGGGGGGTGCGGGGCAGTTTGCAGGGGGGCACCGCTGGTTATACGTGCGAGCTCTAGGTTGCGGGGGGGCCCCGGTTATAGAGGAGTCCAGATTGCAGCCGCTGTGTCTCAGATAAAGGGCCCCAGGTTACAAGGGGGACCTCAGCTTGTAGGTGGGAGCCCTAGGTTGCATGCCCAGGCCCCCAGTTACAGGTGGGGGACCCCGTTATAGGTAGCCAGCCTCAGATTATCGATGGGGGGCTCCGGGGTACAGACTGTAGCCCCAGCTTACTGGCAAGGGCTCCGGGTTATAAAGGGTGGCCTCAGGTAACAGGTGGGGGCCCACCAGCCCCTCCAGAGCTTAGGCCTGGCCTCTGGCCTCATCTCCTCCCCATACTCTGTCCCCCTCACCTCTCTTTCCTCCGGCCCACCCCATGACCCCCATACACATAGACACTTGTGCCCAGCTGAACCCCTTACCCGCCCCCCGACCCTCTCACGCCCCCAGCTCTGACGCCAAGACTCCCTTTACCCCCTCCCCAAACCAAGGACAGAACGGACAGATGGCCGTTCTGACCAGTCTCTTGGCTGGCCGCTCCATCCCGGATTTCCTTCTGCTCAGGGTGTCTCTTCCGTGTGGGGTTCTTGACCCCAGGCCCGTGCCCCTGCATGGACCCAGCTCAGCCCCATGCCCACAGAGAAGGGGCCCTGGGAGCCCGCGGAGTCCTTTCAAAGGGAGGTTGGCCCCACTGGGAATGCAGCCAGGGTTCCAGGTTAGGATGTGGCTGGGAGGGGCAGGGTGTGGGGGCCTCTGCGGCCGCCAGGGGGCAGGCAGGGTTCGCAGCCGAGTCTCTCCGCCCTAGGTGGGGGGGTTCGAGGGGGAAGGACTTGCGGCCACGGGTGCCTGTGCATGGTGGGGGGCGGGGGGAGAGAGTGTGTGTCTCTGGGTGGGAATGGAATCCACTCAGGACCCCTCAGGGCAGGGGCATTCTGGGTCATTGCCATGTCCCCCCCTCCCTTGTTGGACCTTGTCACACACTTGTCACAGACAGAGCAGGGATTCCCGGAGTCACACAGCTTCCCTGTAAGCCGGGTCCCTCCGGCTTTCCCAGACAGAATGTACCTCCTGAAGGATTCGGGAGAAAATGTCCTGCTACGGCCCCTCATGTTTTTATGTTTAAGTAGGGTTTTTTGGGTTGAAAGGTGGTCCCTGAAAGAGATGTTCCCGCCCAAATTCCCAGAGTCTTGAATGTTTGGAAATAGGGTTTTGGGGGCGCCTCAGGGGCTCCGTGGGTTAAGCCTCTGCCTTCAGCTCAGGTCATGATCTCAGGGTCCTGGGATCGTTCCCTGCATTGGGCTCTCTGCTCCGCGGGGAGCCTGCTTCCTCCTCTCTCTCTGCCTGCCTCTCTGCCTGCTTGTGATCTCTGTCTGTCAAATAAATAAAATCTTACAAAAAGAACCACATGAACGTCTGTTCCAATGTCATGCAGCGTTTACAAGGAAGGGTGACAGGCTTGACTTGGCCTGCAGACCTCTCCAGGCAGCTACGCGCTTTGAGCTGCTCTCCAGAGGCCCACGAGAAGGACTGAGCCGTGCTAGACAGAGGGATCTTGGTGACATTCTTTGAAGGCTGGATCTAGCCAAGCCTGAAAGCAGTTGGATCAATGGGTCTCATGGGGGGGTGACTCTGCCCCCCATGGGACACTTGTGCTGGTCACATGGTAGGGGGTTCCTGGCATGGAGGGAGCGTGGGCCAGGAACGATGCTCAGCTCCCCCACCCCAGCACTGAGGACAGTTGCTCGATGCAAAGAACCATTTGGCCCCAAATGTCAGCCGTGCCTACGGGGAGAACCCTGAGTTAGATCTATCCCTGGACCTTTCAGTCCCATGAGCAAAAAAATTCCCATCTACACACACACACACACACACACAGCCGGTTTCAGTTGCAGTTTCTGTCACTTGCAACCAAAAGATTCTAACGGAGAGCTGGGAGGGAAGATTCCCGCCGGGACTTTTAGACCGGGACGTGCGGACCGCTGGGGCAGAGCGCCCGGGGCAGGGGCCACGGCAGGGGAGGGGCAGGCGCCAGGCCCGTGCTTTATGTAGTTATCGGCCTAGTTTTAGATCTATGGGCAACTGGGAAAGGTACTGTGGGGGCTCCTGCGTACCCGGCACCCTTCCCCTCGCTGAGAACCTCTCCCCTTAGCGTGGGACACTTGTCACCCATACGCTAGTGACTAATCTCCATTTAAGATTTCTGTAGTTCTCCCCAGTGTTCTTTTTCTGCCCCAGGCCCCCGCTGGGATCCCACAAGATGCTCAGCTGTCGTGTCTCCTTAGGCCCCTCTGGGAAGTGACAATTTGCCAGACTCCCCTTGATTTTGAGGACTGGACCGTGTTGACGTTGGGAATTTCATGAACCCTCCTGTGATTGGGGCTTGTGCAGTGTGATTCTCTGGTGAGACGGGGACATGGGTGTTGGAGGAAGACCGCAGAGGTGAGGGGCCCTTCTCATCTGGTCCTCTCAGGGGCCCCTGCTGTCCACACAGCCGACGGGTCCGTGGCCACGGCACTGTGTGAGCACAGGCGCGTCTGAGCCAGAGCCCCGACCGGACCCACCAGCGGATCCGTGACTGCAGGGTCCAGGCCGCCTCTGCTGTGACATCTGTCATCCCACTGTCGGTGGCGATGTTCTTTCTGTTTTCAAGAGGTGGTGGTGGTTTAAGTCAACCCTACGCCCAAGCAGGGCTGGGACCCACGACCCTGAGATCAAGAGTCACACGCCCTGCAGACTGAGCTGGCCCGGCGCCTCTCAATTGTTCTCCTCTTTTTCTTTTGATGAAATTCCCATAAAATCTGGCATTTTAAGATTATATATATATATGTACATATTTTTAAAGATTTTATCCATTTCTTTGACAGACAGAGACACAGCGAGAGAGGGAACACAAGCAGGGGAGAGCCGGAGGGAGAAGCAGACTCCCCGCTGAGCAGGGAGCCCGATGCGGGGCTCCATCCCAAGACCCCGGGATCATGACCTGAGCGGAAGGCAGATGCTTAACGACTGAGTCCCCCAGGCGCCCTAAAATCCAGCATTTTAAGCCACACCATTCAGCCCCACTGGGTGCATGCACAGAGCCCCACGCCACTACCTCCCTGGTTTCAGACTATTTCATCATCCCTGAAACATCAAGTTCCCATCACAGGCACCCCCTCCCCTCCCCAGCCCCCGGCCCCCATGAGCCCCCTTCCTGTCCATGGAGGAGCCTGGTCGGGACGTGTCACGCGCGTGGACTCACACCCCGTGTGGCCTCCTGTGTCTGGTCCCTCCCTGCGTGTCATGGGCTCGGGGACCGTCCCCGGGCGGTGCATGGGAACACCTCGCTCCTGCTCGCGGCCGGAAGACACTCCCACGTGTGGGGGACCGCGTGTGTGTCCCTTTACCTGTTTGCCCTTCTTGGCTCTTGGGAACCGTGCCTCCATGAGGTGTTTTGCTTTCTTTAAACGTTGTTGCTATAAAGTGCTCGCCATACCCCATGCCCTACTGAAGGGTCTCTCCCCAAATTCTCACAAGAACTCTCCCTCGGGGGGGGGGGTACTATGATTATCCCCATTTCGTAGATGGGGGAAACTGAGGCACAGAGAAGTTTAATAACTTACCTGGGGTCACACAGCCACTGGGCAGCAGAACCAAGATTTGAACCGGGGGAGTCTGAACTCTGGGGTCCTACAGCTAGAACTCCCCCAGCGGGCAGGACGGGAGGTGACCCGCAGAAGCGGAAGAGCCCAGACCAGCTCAGGTACCACCCCCCAAGCCGGCACATTCTCGCCTGTCACACCCAGACTGCCCTGCAGACTCGGAGGGTGCGTCTGACTTAGGGCTGGGGATTCTGGCTCCGTCCTAAGCCTGCGGAGATGGTGGGTGCTGGGGTCCCACGAAGTTCTCCAAGTGCCCCTGACATGCCTCGTCCCTTGGCAGCCCGGCCTCTGTGCTCCTGTTGGACCTGGATGTGAGTCAGCCCAGACCCGGACTTTCCCTTCAGGGCAGGGCAGATCCAAGGTGAAGGTTCCGGAAGTCCCGGTGCAGGGGACCTCAGTGCCCGGGACGGGCTGCTCAGCAGGGGATGACAGGACGGCCAGGGTGGGGGCGGGGGCGGGGGTTTCATCTAGCGGCTCAGACCCTCATGGGCAGGGTGTCCTACTATCTCTGCCGTGGCCTGGGAGCTTCAGGGGGCCTGCCCCGCTCTCTGCTTCCCAGAAGTGCCCCTGTCCCCCGCCGTCGCACCGCCATCGGCCACCGACCCCCTGCCTGCCTGGAGCCCCCCCCACTTCCCTCCCAGTCACACCCGCAGCCCCTCCCCGACCCAGCCCCCACTGCATCTCTGCTGGTGCTCCGCCAAGCCCAGTCCCCTGTGACTTGGGGCTGTAGGTTAACCCCGGGGGAGGGGCACTTGAGGGCCCTCACCCACCCCCTACCCCAGCTCTTCTCCGGTTCAACCCTGGCTCACCACAGGCCCTTGACAGAAAGGAATCCAAAGTCTGGCTCCTTTGTTGGGCTTCGGGGCAGCAGCTCAGTGTCCTCAGAGCTGGAGATGAGGCCCAACAAGCGACCCCCAGGGCCACCCTGGCCGAGCTGCTCCACAGCCTTCAGTGGCTTCCAGGTGCCCGTGGGATGAAGGCCTTGCCCTAGCTTTGCAGGCTCCCCATCGGCCCACTGCCCCCCCCCAATCCTGCTCTCATGGCCTTTGCTGCTCTGGACCCCTGAGCGTGCTGGGCCATCTCCCTGCCCCTCCCCCCCGGGGGTGGACAGCCGATCCTCCTTGTCTTTCCTGCCTGTGCAACCCAACGACCTCAGGGGGTGGCAGGGGGGGGGGTTTGCTCAGAGATCACCGTGAAGCCGTGACGCCCGGCAGCCAGGGTGTCCCAGCCCCAGTGCAGAGGTGGGAAATCCTGTCCGGGGCGGATCTCAAACCCACTGGACGGGTTTGCTGTTCCAGGAAGTGTCCTGGCTCCAGGCCGCCCTCGTTGGGCGGGCGAGAGCCTATTCTGGGCTCGGGCCGGGCCGGGGCAGTAGGGAGACAAGGGAGCCAAGGGTCCCTGGAGCCAGCCAGCCAGAGCTGCCTGAGGACACGTGGGGCAGGTGGCCGGTGGGCCTGGCGAGAGGGAGGTGGCTGGACAGGGTGGGCTCAGCCGGGGAAGGTGGCTGGGCTAGCAGGAGGCAGAGATAGTGGGTAGGACAGATGGAAGGACATGGGGACAGAGACAGGAAGGGATGGAGCAGGAGGGTATAGACATGGTTCGGCTCCTCCCTCAGTTTCCCCTTCTGCTCCATGGAAAGGGTTGGAGAGGGAGAGAGAAGAGGGGCATGGGGGGAGGGATGGGGAGGCAGGAGCAGAGCCACAGACGGGGGGGGGGGGGCGGGGGCGCCAGGGGAACCGGGCACAGAAAGGAGAAGCGGTGAGGGACCCTGAGCCAGGAGGCGGGCAGGGAGGCACTCCCACTGCTGGGGAACACTGGGGCTTTCCAGAATGTGGAGAAACAGGAAGCAGCTTCATTCCCCACCCCCAGTCGCACGGCCCCACTGGGGCCTGGCCCACCTGCCCCACCGCCCCTGCCCAGGTCTGAGGGTCTCTGTGGGAACGGACAGGGGGCCAGTGGCCAGGCTCCTCCTCCCTGGCGAGCCCTCCTCCCTCCTCTGTCTCCTAGACGGCAGGATGGACCGAGCCCTGGAGGCCTTCCCAGGAGGGAAACTGAGGTTAGGGGTCTCCTCAGTCCTTCCCCAGATGGGGAACCTGAGGGGGAGCCCAAGACTCTCCCCTCCTCGACCCACAGGG
This sequence comes from Neogale vison, assembly GCF_020171115.1. Classification (NCBI taxonomy): domain Eukaryota; kingdom Metazoa; phylum Chordata; class Mammalia; order Carnivora; family Mustelidae; genus Neogale; species Neogale vison. The sequence goes on from NC_058096.1 coordinate 223,923,030, forward strand.
AAGCCCCCAGGGAACCTGACTCCCGGGGGGTCTGGAGTTCTCTGCCCTCTGAGTGCGTGCACAGTGTTCTCTGTGCTCCCTCTTTGGGCCCTGCTCTTTGACGGCTGTGCTCCCTCTTTGGGCCCCGTCTTTGACGGCCCCAGCCTGGCTCTGGAATCCCATTTCTGCCTGTGGTCTCCCCACACTGGGTTGCCTGATCTCACCAAGAAAAACACGGGACTCCCAGTTAGATATGGATTTTACAGAGTTTTGTTTTTTGTTTTTTGTAAGATTTTACTTACTTATTTGACAGAGATCACAAGTAGGCAGAGCAGCAGGCAGAGAGGGGAAAGCAGGGTCCCCGCTGAGCAGAGAACCCGATGCAGGGCTCCATCCCAGGACCCCTGAGATCATGACCTGAGCCGAAGGCAGAGGCTTAACCCACTGCGCCCCCCAGGCGCCCCTAGATATGGATTTTAAATAAACAGATGCAACTTCTTCAGTGTAAGTGTATCCCAGCTACTGCCCGGGATGTACTTAAACACTAAAATATTATTCTTCGCGTACCTCGAATTCAGATTTAACTGGGTGTCCTGTCCTTTACCTCGTGGTCCTACTTCCTCCAGACATCAAAATGCCTGGGGGAGGTTTGGGGTGGGGGGTCTCTGCGTGGGACCAGGACAGAGGGAGGGCTTGGGGGAGGCTCTCTGACCCCCAGCCAGCCAGACCTTCGGCCTTCCATGAGCCTGGTACCCATCCTGGGGGTGGGGACGTGGGGCACGTCTGACCCGCTGGGCATGTCCCTGCCCTCAGAGGGAGTCCTTCTGCAGCCCAAGCCAGAGAGCTGGGGCTCTCCAGGGCCCCCAACCCCACTGTTCAGAGCCTTATAAAAAATCCCTCCTCCCTGGACCTCCAGCCCCAGGCTTCCTCATGATGATTGACTCCTTCAACACTCACTTAGGTGACTCTGCGGCCTTTTCTGAGGGAAGATCCAGAAGTTATCTGGAAATACTCGTAAGGGCCAGATACTAGGCGCTGTTAGTTCACAACTCAGTAGCCTAGAAGGCAGCTACGCTCATTACTCCCATCCCCATTTTACAGGTGGGCAAAGGGAGGCACAGAGAGGTTAAGTAACTTTCTGGGGGGTCACACAGCGCAGGAGCCAAGCTGCCCCGAGGCCGGGCCTCCAGCTCTGCTGCTGTGTCCCTTCAGCTCTCCCAAGCCGCCTCTTGCAATTCCCTGGAAATCCCCGAATCTGACTAATTCCCTAGACATCCCCAGACTTGGCAGATTGCGCCCTGCTGAGACGGCTGGACCCACCCCGGCCTGGGCAGACTGCCCCCATTCCAGGCAAAATTACCCAGAGGGACCGCGTGGTTTCTTGAGGTGGACGTGGCAGAGGCCGAGCCCATGCCTCCCCACGGCTCACCCTGCCACCCCGTGCCAGCTACCGGACAGCCCCGCGTCGCCGTTCACCCACCGGCCAAAAACAGGTAACAGCACTCCCTGCCTGGGAAGGTCACGCTGGGGACAGGGCCAGCCTCCTGGGTGTGTGACTCTGGGCCTCGCCCAGGCTCCGCACCCGGGGGCGCTGCTGTTGCCGTATTGACGTTCTTAATACTTTTTGGACGAGGGGCTCTCTGTCTTCATTTCTCACTGAGAGCCGCAAAGTATGTGGCTGGTCCTGTGTGGGGGGAAATGGGAAGATGCCCCCGGAAGCCATCTACGCCCCGTGTCAGCTTATTCTTGCTTTTGACCCTTAACTGTCCATCGCTCGGTATGGCTTATTTTCACTAGCTATGAAAAATGGTTTCTAAGTCAAGGCTACAACCCAAACTGGTGAAAACTACACATACCAATGCAAAGCTTGTTCTGAATAAACCATTTCTCCTCTCTGGGTCTCGGTTTCCCCGTCTACTTCCTTATGCTTGCGGGTTTGGATACCGGGAGTCTCTGGCCTGGGCTCTGTGGGGCAAACAGGTTTTAAACATACTCGTCTCCTTTACACACCCTTACGGGTCTGTGAACTGCTTTTATTTGCCCGGACCACCCTTCCTATGCTTGTCTATGGGCAAACTCCTACTTGAACTTCAAAGCCCCAGCTTCAACCCCCCACCCCATAATCTGTGAGGCAGAGATTTTACCCCTCCCTTGGCCCCAGGCCTGATCTTGCAGATGGCGGTATCTGGTCCTGGCTCTGTCTCTCCTGGACTGGGAGCTTCCTGAGGACAGGCCTGAGAACCGGGCCCTTTGGGGCCCCAGCTTTGTCCAGCCCAAGGCCAGACTCAAAAGTTTGTGGAACCAACAAGCACGTGGAGAGGTCACCTGTCATTTCAGGGGGCTGGAATGGGCACAGGAGGGCCATTCTGGCTGGGGACGAGGTGGGGCAATGGTCCCAGGGCTTTCCGAGTCAACACCCAGCTAGGGAAGGGCTGGTGGCTCCCAGACTGGATCTGCCTGAACCGGCCTGGCCCCCCGCACGGTGATCCAATGGGCTCAAGTCACAGGGACTCGACGGTCCTGCCAAAGCCCAGTCCCACCCGCTTCCTGGCACCGCTGCGAATCCCCGCCTCATTTGCATCAGGCCCCAGGAGGCCCTAACCTGGAGCAAGTCAGATAGATGCCCAGGCGCGGTGCGAGGACCCTGAGGACCCTGCTCTCTCCTGGGACTCACCAGACGCCTGCCCCGTCCCCCACCCATGTGCTGGGTTCCCTGCTAGGGGGTCCCCGAGGTCTCAGAACTCCTACTTGGGTGGAGACAAATTAATAAGCTGACAACTACTAGTGGGGAGGGAGAGAGCACGGCGGGCTGGGCCGTCTCGCAGGGCTTCGGGGAGTATCTGAGGTGGGGGCTTCAGAGCTAAGATCTGGGTTAAAGTTCCGGCGCGAGAGTGCAGGGTGGGGTGAGCCCGGAGGCGGCGCAGATTCAACTCGATCTCCGCGTTTGCAAAGGAGGAAACTGAGGCCCGCAAGGAAGCGACGTGCTAGGGTCCCAACAGAGGCGGGCGGGGTGGGACGCGAACCCGTGGCCCCGTCAGGGAGGCGTCAGGGCCTCCCGCAGACCAGAGACCCGCCCCGCCCGCCCCGCCCCCCAGGCCCCGCCCCCAGGCCCCGCCCCGCGGCATGACCGGAAGTGAGCGGGGCCCCCAAGATGGCGCCCGAAACCCGGAAGTGAGCGCGGCTGAGGCGAAGCTCGGAGAGACGGAGGCGCCGCGGGCTCCGCGCCCGGCCGGACCCAGGTCGGAGGTGAGGCGCGTCGGTCCGACGCTCGCTGCGACTCCGCCGCTCCCGCCCGGCCCGAGCTGCGCGCCCCCACCCGCTCGGGCCCCGGCCAGCCGCGGCCGCCCGCGCCCCGGGCCAGGGGAGCCGGGGTTCCGGGGCCGCGGGCGGAGGGAGCGCGGCGGCGTGTCCCCGCCTCCCCCGGCGACCCCCCGACCCCGCCCTCCGCCGCGAGCCCCGGCCCCGCCCCCCTGTGCGACCCCCCCCCACCCCCTCCGACCCCGCCCTCCGCCGTGAGCCGGGGGCGCGCGCTCGCCCGGGAGCCCCGAGCTCGCCCTCCTCGGGGACCCCCGCCGCCCCGCCGGCACCCGGACCCGCGGCGCGGCGCGCTCCCCCTTCCCTCCCCCCGCGTTCGGTGCGCCCGGTGGGGGCGTCGTCACGGCTCTCCCCCGCCCCTCGCTCCGGGTGGCCCCCGAGCCCCTGCACTCCCCCGGGGCCCCACCCCTCGCCTCTGGTGGCCTCTTCCTCCGGGGCCCCAGCCCCTTCCTTTCCGACCCCGGGCCCGCGGCGACTCCTGCCCTTTCCTCCTCTGCGGGCTCGGGGGCCCGGGCTGCCGCTCGCCGCGCTCCGGGAGGGGCAGACCCTCCGGTCTCGCGGCTTTGGCGCGGGGGCGGCCGGCTCTGGGCCGAGTCCGCAGAGCCTTGTGCCTGCGTGGGAGCCGCGAGGACGGGGTGGCGAGGGGGAGGGACGCGGGGGGCGGCCTGGGGGCCGGGTGGGAGGGGATGCCCGCCTCCCTGCCGCCCTCCCCGGGGCGCTGGGTCTGGGGTCAGCGAGCAGGAGAGTGGGCGGCCGGGCCGGCGCTCCCGGGAGGCCTCGGGAGTCTGCCTGCCTGCCCTTACCAGTGGTCAGGAAGGGAGGAGAGTCTAAAAAGTGTGTCGGGGCGCCCCGGCTTCTGCTTCCCAGCGTGGACGGGGTCCCGCCTGCTCTGAAGGCCCTTCCTGTCTGGCCGGCGCCGGGCCGGGCTCGTGGGTGCCGTGTGTTTGCGCGCTGCCCGGGAGGGTGTCGGCCCGAAGCTGGCCACGGGGAAGGGCGCCGGGGTGTGGGGTGTGATTTCATGGTGCGGCGCGGGGGCTGCTGCCCGGCCTGCGGGGTCTTCCCTGTGGACACTGGGAAAGCCTCGAGGGGGCTGGGACCGGGGCCCCGGGGGCCGCGGACCCCCAGGAAAGAAAGATGGCCACCTGTCAGAAGCAGGACACCCCGAGGCCGTCGGAGGGCGCCTTGGTTGGGTGGGAGGCCTGACCCTTCTGCAGGCCGGCGGTGGAGGGCTGGTCCGGCTCTGCACTTCACCCCGTCCCGCCCGCCTGGCTGTGGGGGGCGCTTGTGAGCAGGGCCGCTGAGTGTGTCCCTCTTTGAGGCGGAGACCCTGGGCCGGTGGGCCGGCTGTCTGGTTTTTCTGGGCGGGAGCCCCCTGCATTTCCCCAGGGGAGGCCCCAGAGGTGGGCGCTGGCCGCTCAGAGCTTTGTGCTCTGGACCACAGTCCCCCAGGACATCCACCTGTGGAGTCCTCAGAGGGAACAGGGACCATGAAATCTGGGCCCTGGGTGGGCGGGCCAGGGAAGGCAGGGCAGGCCAGTGGCCCCAGGGCCCCACGTGGTGGTGGAGATGCCGCCAGCACCCGGCAGACCTCCGAGGAGCCCCCCAAGTGCAGGGCACTGACGTGGGACAGGCCGTCGTGGGGGGTAGGGGGAGGCGTGCGGGGGGCTTTGGAGGGCGACAGGGCACGTTTGTTGAACTCCGAGGATCTGAGCAGACGTCTGTTCACAGCTGCCCCCGCCAGCACCTGCAGGGGTGTGCGTGTGTGTGTGTGTGTGTGTGTGTGGTGGGGACATCCGTGTTGCGGCAGAGGGCTGGGGGCACGAGATTTCCAGGAGAGCCTGTCCTGCGGAAGAGGTAGTGCCCTCGCGGGGGCCGGGGCCAGGGTGGAGCCGTGTGCCGTGTCAGGCGGACAGCCCAGGGCCAGCGCCCTCCAGCTGCGTGACCTTGGTTCAGTCACTGCCTGGGCCTGGGGGGACACCAAGGCCGGCTCCCCGTCCGCTGCGGGCAGGGCCTCTGCTGGGGCAAGACCAGCTCGGGCTGGCCCGGCTTAGTTCCAGCGAAGTGTCCGAGGCCCCTCCAGCACGGGCCAGGCCAGAAACGCTGACGGAGCGAGCTTGGCTGGGAATAAAGAGGCAACTGTGTCCAGTCCCCAGAGGCCGTCTCCCTCCCAGGATGGCCTCCTCTGGATAAGGGGCCTTTAGGGCGGCGGGGCGGGGGTGGGGACCTGCTTGCGGTCCGGGGTGGGTGGCGGGTGGCCGGGGCAGACGTCACCTAAAGGTGGGAGCACTGCGGGGCCGAGTGTGGAGTGGGGAGGCGGTCCCGGGGTGTTCGCGCGTGGGCATGTGTGTGCAAGCGTGTGTACATGCACGTGTGCACCAGCTCGGGCGGCGCCCCCGTGAGTGTGGGGGCACGTGGCGCGCGAACACGCATGTGCGTGTCTGTGCGCCCTCCCGTGCTGCGTGCCTTTGTGCGTCCGTGTGTGCGCGCGAGAGAGGGTGCGTCCCGCGTGTGGAACTGGAACGGTCCCGCGTGTGGCCTGCAGTGTGTCAGCCACCGCTCCCGCAGCCAGGGGCCGTGTGCTGGGTCGGCAGGGAGGGCTGGGTGCGGCACAGCCCCAGGGAGCCAGACGCTGGGGTCGCCCGGGTCGCTCTGGCCCGGCTGTGTCCTGCCCTGTTCTGCCCAGCCCTGCATGCAGCGTGAGTCCTCCCCGCCGAGGGGACCCCGGTCCCTGTCCCTTGGAGCGGCCCTCCCCCACTCCTGCTGTGCAGACTCCTTCACCTTCCCGCCCTTGGTGACAGCAGGCCCTCGAGGCCCCGCTTCCCTGCTGCTCGGCGGGTGACTCGCGTGAGGGTGGGGGCTGCGTTTCTGGTGCTCGCCCGTCCCAGCGCGCCCGGCCCCCAGAGGCAGAGAGAGCCTGTCGTTTGCTTACGTGCTGTCACGCGGGCAGACCTCGAAACGCGACAGGTAGGGAGGGAAGCAGATACAGAAGGCCCCACGGCGTGGGGGTCCACGGGTGTGACACGCCCACACCGGGCTCCTCCACGGGCAGGGAGGGGGCTCGCGGGGTCGGGGGGCTGGGGGGTGGCGGCTGATGGGGACGGGCTGCTTTCGGGCGGATGGACTGTCGCGGCGGTCGGCGGAGAGGACGGTTGCCCGACTCGGGGACGTTCCAAAGACGACAGCTGTGTACCTAAACGTGTGACGTGGATGGCTTGTGGATTGTGCCTTCCCCAGAACCGGAAAGCGTTTTTGAAAGAGGCGGGGCCTGTCCTCGCTGCTCAGATGCCCGTGTTCTGCGGCCCTGGGGGTGAGCCCCGAGCCTGGGCCCTGCTGTCCCCTCATCCAGGCACAGGTCGGCCGTTGGGCGTCTTGCGGCCTCCGGGGGACAGAGGATGTGCCGTCTCTGTCACGTGTGTGAGGGCTGGACGCCCTCCGCAAACTGCTGCTCTGTCCCAAACCACCGCCCCGGGTGGACGTGGAGCGGGCCTTCCCGTGTCGGGGTGCCTGGTCAGCCCTGATTGCCTGAGGACCCCCCCGCCGCCCCGCGAGGCCAGGTGACGGGGACAGGAGTGATGCCGTATGCCCAAGTTCATCCGTTCGCTGTAGGCCCTCGGGCAGCTGCAGGGGTGCCCACCCCGTGCTGTCCACGCGTGCTGGGTGGGCACGAGGCCGAGGGAAGCCGCGAGGCGCCTGTCAGGGAGGTCGTGTATGTGGCCCTGCTGTGTGGTAGGGGAAGCGTTTGGCCTTGGTGCGACCCTGGGCACTCACGGTGTGTCTCTGCGTCTCGGGTACCTGCTCCTGCGGGTCCTGCTCCCGGAGCATCAGGGGAGCCCCCGCCGTCCCCAGGGAAGGGCTGGCTCACCCGCCGGCCCTCGGGGTACACAGTTCCCGGGGTGCCTGTGCCTCCCGGAGTGGGCTCTGTGGGCTGCCAGCTGCCGCGGGTGCCGTGTGCTCCTTGCGGGTGACTCCGGGCCGGCGCTCAGACGCCCCGTCTGGGTTGGCCTCTGTCACCTCCGGAACAAATCCCCGAGTGAAACTGAAAGAGGCCTTCCGTGCCCTCGTTCCCAGGTCTGCTACGTCTCAGGAGCCACGTGTGTGGCAGGTCACCCGTTTCCTGGGAGTCCCAGCCCGGAGGGTGGGAGGCTGCTGGCGCAGGGCACTGGGACGGCAGGGGAAGGGCTGCAGTGGGCCGTCAGCTTTTATGGCCCTGACTCACCAGGTGGGGCCACCATCCCTGTGGCCCAGATGGCCCAGGGGTGCTGGGAGTGGCCAGTGTCCTGCCAGCGGAGCCGGCATCTTCCTCGGCACGTGGGGCACTGAGGGGGGCCGCCCTGGCCCCGGCCCCAGCCCCATGCGTGCCCTCGTCAGGCGTGGAGCTGGGAAGGTGGGCTCGTTGGCCAGTTCAGACCCTTGTCTCCCCTGCCAGGGCTCCCCGGGCATCCGGATCTGTCTGTGGCTGGGTTTGCTCAGGGGCCGCACGGGTCTCGGTGCGGCCTGGGACGGCTCTGGGTGTCTGGGTGTCCTCCTTGGCCACTCGGCCTGGAAGCTGTGGAGTGGACGCGGAGGACCCCCCTCTCTCCCCTGCCGGGTCCCAGTGAGGTTCTGAGCTTGGCGCTTGCCGCAGCACGGGCCATTGGAGGCTCTCCCGGTGTCATTCGGGCAAACAGGAGCCCGTCAGGGCATTTTCAGGGGGTTTTCGTCAGACTCCAGCCGTCCAGGAGCTCCCACAGTTTTGAGGTCGGTCGCTGTCGGGGGCCGTCAGGAACAGCTGTGGGAAGGGTTCTGGGTTGTCACGGGCTGGTGGGTGGGGGTTCTAGGTTGTCCAGGGCCGGCACTGTGGAACCTGGAGGAAGGCGCCGCGTACAGGGAGGGTGTGGACATGATGCTGGATTGCTGCCTTGGAGAAGTCGGGCCCGGCACCCCCAAACCTAGGCCTGCCACTTCTCTTGGAGGACCAGCCCATCTGACGCCCTGGGTCGCATTCCTGCATGGCAGAGGCTGTGTTGCCCCAGCGGGGCCCCTCCCCACCTCTCTGAGGCCTTGGGGAAGCCCCCCCCGCAGAAGGGCTTGCTGGGGCTTCTCTTCCCCAGACCCTGTGAGCGTGGGAGAGGCAGGGGCGGCCTCGCTGCCCACCGGTCCGCTTACGAGCTGTGCGCCAAGGTCCGCGGCTCCGTGACGGTCCCAGAGAGCAGGGCCCTCAAGGCCCCTGAGATGGGGGTGACCCCGGATGTCCCCGGGCCCCGGCGTCCTCACAGGCCCTCGGAAGCAGAGAACTTTCTCCACTGGGGGCCGAAGGGGAGCGAGAGACTCGAAGCCCGAGTGGGCCTCCGTGTCTGCGGCCGGTGACGGGGACCTGGGCCTCCTGTCCTGCTGACGGCTGCGCGGGCTTGCCGGGGAGTCTCCGCAGAGCACCCGGTGTGAAGCCCCAGCCCCGTGAGGCCCAGGGCGAGGGTGGCGAGCCAGCCTGGACCCCGTCCTGTGGGGCGTGAGGCAGTCGGCAGCTGCGTGGGCTGCTCAGGCGGGGCCGTTGGCCACGGGAGAGGCGGAAACCATTCCGGCTCTGTTGGCAGGGGTCCGGGTGCTGCTGCCGCGCCGTGGGGGCTCCGGCCTCTTCCTAGCAGGGGGCACAGCATCCAGCCCGGTGCCGGTGTTCGCCGGGGATGGAGCACGGGAGACTGGGGGGCATGGGTGCTGTGGCCCAGACCAGCCCACAGCTCCGAGGGGCCTTCCCCTCCTGTGGGACACCAGGAGCTGGTGTTTGGGCAAAGGCCCCTGTGATGCTCCTGGCGCCAGGTGGGTCTAAAGGGGCCTGAGGGCGTTGCTGACTGCTCAGGCCGCTCACCCAGGACTCAGGGACCCAGCCATGGGCGGCAGGAGCCCCTGTGCTGCTCGGGCTCTCCGGGGCTAGGCAGAGAGACGTGGCATGCGAGCCAGCCTGAAGCAAGCCCGAGAGCAAGCAGGGGTGGCAGCGAGCCCTGGCGGGGCAGGCCACCCTCCGTGTAGACAGACAGAGTAGGGCACACCGGCGTCAGTGGGCCAGAAAGTCTGGGGCCAGTGGGATTTGGCCTAAACGTGCTCCGGGGAAGACGACATGGGTGTCAGAGGAGACCACAAGCTCAGTGTATGTAGTGCCTTTTAGAAACCGCGGGCGAGCCCGAGACCGAGGAGACGCTTCCCAGAGGTGGCCACGTGGAAGGTGCCCAGCGCCTGTAGGCGGCGTCGGCGTGGACAGAGGTTTAAGGGCCTGGGCCGCTGAGGGCGGGTAGCGGGTGCCGGAACAAGCGGGTCGTACCGCCCCTTGGCAAACCGCATGCCTCTCCCCGCTAAAGCTGAACTGAATCCGGAGGTGGGGGGGCCCTGGGGACCCCCGAGATCCGGGCTCAGATGCCCTCAGCCGTGACTGAGGGGGCTCCACGTTCTGGTCCCCATGCCCTCTGGGCCCTTGGCGGGCAGCATGAGGGACTCTGTGCCCCCGAAGCCGTGCCCGTAGGGCTGCTGGGGGAGGGCAGCGACCGGCCCCCTAGGGCTGCTCGCCTCTGGCGTGTCCTGTACACTCAGGTGCGGCCCGAGCACCTGGCTCCCTGCAGGGCCGTCAGGCAGCCCCTTCGCCCCTCCCGTCACGGGGTGTCACCGCGGCTGCCCCGAGGGAGTTGGTCTCTCCTGGACCAGGGGTGCGTCCGTGGGCCCACGGCGGGCAGAGGCGGGCAGCGAGCCAGAGGCGAGCCCACATCTGTCTCCAGAACCCGGTCCCAGGCTGCCTGCGTCTTCCCCGGGGTCGTCTTCGCCCGGCGTTCTGCTTCTCCAGGTGCAGTTTCCCCGGGGCCGCCGTGCGCTGCGTGTGAGGAGAGCGCGGGCGTCCGCTGCGGGCCTGGCGGCGCCGGCGACGGGCACGGGCCTGTCCCTGCACTCGGCTCCCGGGGTGGCGTGCAGCGTCCACGTGCGTCCCCCACACGGTCGAGCCCTGCCGCTTCTGCTCTCGGGGGTCAGGCTCGAGGGACAGGCCGTGCGGCGGTCCTCCGGCTGGGCCCCCTCTGCTCCCAGTCCGCTTCCTGGTCTGGCGTTCAGCCACGGGTTGACCGAGCCAGGCCAGGGCTGAGGTGTCTGGTGTGGAGGAAATGTGGGGCCTCCCCGCGGCCCCATGCCTGTCCCCAGGACGGCTCTTGCTCTGTGTCCCAGGAGCTCGGGAGGTCTTGCAGGAACCCTTTCGGTTGGGACACTGCTCCTGGGCAGCAGGTCTGTGGGGGTGGGCTCCGGGGTCCCGCAGGCCAGCTTTCGCTGCATTGACAACAGAGCTGGAACCCCAGGCCCTGGACGGCTGTGCTCCGAAATGGGGATTCTGGGTGCGCTCACCTTAGGCTTCTCATCCCCCTTCCTGCCCTGCCTGAGCTGTGCACAGGGGACCAGCGCCCCTGCTAGGCTTAGGCATCCCAGAGCCTGTCATTCCAGACGCGTGCCGGGAACTCTGTAGAAATCCCAGGTCACACGCTCGGTGCCGGCCTGGCCTGGAGCTCTGGGTCGGCAGCGCTCCCAGCCCCCAGGGCTTGCAGGGCTCTGGGCAGAGGGTTGGGGCGGCTCCAGCTAGGGTTTGCTTCCTCCTCCAGGCCTAGTGTCCCCGGGGGCGGGGGGCCTTAACAACTGACCATACTCTGGGCCGCTTGAATCACAGAACTTTGTTGTCTCTGGTCCCAGAGCCCATAAACCTGAGCTCGAGGTGTGGCAGGGCCGAGCTCCCTCTGGGGGCTCCAGGGGAGGGTCCCTCCTGCCTCTGCAGCTCCCGGGGCTCTGGTGCTCCTCGGCGCGCGGCGGCGGGGCTCTGGCACCCGTCCCCGTGGCGCACGGTTGTCTCAGGATGTCCGCCTCTCCCCCTCCCCCCGCCCCATCCTGAGATCCCAGGACCTTCCCTCAGAGCCAGGTGGGAGGCGGGCCAGAAAGGCTGCCATCTCCTGCCCAGGGGGAGGCCAGCAAGTCCCAGCTGCCCACAGACAGAGTTTCAGGGCAGCCTGATCCTGGCCTGGCGGGGCCCGGGCGAGGGAGTGAGCCGCGGTGGGCCTGTGCTCCGGGCGGTCGGGACAGCCTGCTCAGAGTGTGTGGGGGCTGAGCCAGCAGAGCCGGGGGGACAGCTGAGGGGGTCAGCAGAGGGGCTGGGGGCGTGTCGGGGTCAGCCTGTCCCAGGCCGTGGCCTCTTCCCGCACTGCACTGCCCCGTTGTCTTCTCTGGGCCACCGAGTCCTGCTCTTTTCGTTTTACAGTGACTCATTTGAAAACCCGATCTCAAAAGGAAATTGTGGGAACGTAAACCACGACCGTGAAGCGCGGGCCTGTGTGGGCACCCACGCTTCACCTGTCATGGGATGTTCTAAAAATACACCCCGGGCCCACTAGGGTGCCGAGCTGCGAGCCAGCCCCGCATTGTCTGGGTTTTGTCCCCCCATGCCTGAGAGCCCACCTGGTGCCCACCGGGGCTGGTCCCGAAGCAGCTGGCGCCTCCCAGGGACTGGGCTCGGGGGCCCGGGCAGGGTTCTGCGGGCAGGGTTCTGCGGGCAGCGCTGGGGAGTGGGCAGTGGGGGAGGTCAGCCGAGGCAGGAGAGCAGGGGACGAGGGCAGGTGGGGTCCTGCGGGTGTGCAGAAGCGGGGGCTGGCCGCGTGCCCTGGGGGTCCGGGGGAACAGGAAGCCTGAGCCTGTGGAGGCTCTGGGGTGGTGGGAAGTGACGTCGGAAGTGACATTGGATGGGTGTTGCAGGAAGGGGGCTCTGTAGGGCGGCCTCCGGGGGGATGAGGTGGGGGTGGGGGTGGTGGGAGAGTAAGGGAACCTTCAACATTTGCTCTTTTGAAGTGTGCGATTCAGTGTCTTTCACTATATTCCTAGTATCCTACAGCAGCGCCACTACCTAATTCCAGAACATTCCATCAGCCGAAAGCTAGTTGTGTCCCCATCAGCGATCACGTGGCTGGTGGCCCCCATGAGGTCCTTCCTGTCCCTGGAGGAGCCTGGTGTGGGCGTGTCACACGCCTGGACTCACACCCCGTGCCCTTCTGTGTCTGGTTCGGTCCCTGAGCGTCGTGGACTCGGGGTCAGTCCCTGGGCAGCGCACAGGCGCCTCGCTCCTGCTGGGGCCGAGCTCACGCCCGTGGGCAGACCGACCACGCCGTATGTGTCGTCTCACCCTTTCACGGACGCTGGTGTTCTGTGGCCGGTGTGAGCCCTGCCTCTGTGGACACGTGTGGACAGGTTTCGTGCGGACCAGTGTTCTCATCTCTCCTAGGGTTCCGGGGAAGCTGCTTGTGGGAACCCCACGCTCCCTGGCCTCGGGTGGTGCTTCCTAACAGAGTGGCCCAGGGCTCTAGCCGCAGAGCCTGGAAGCAGCCTGCTAATGGGTAGGGGTTCAGCTGCATTCCAGGACGTGGCTGCGAGAGAGGGAAGCTGTGGCAGGCGGGGGCGTGGACAGGGCTTACCCGGAGGTCTGGCGGGGGCGTGCGTGAGCACCTGCTACCGAAGGGGGACACCCGAACCCCGGGGACGAGGGCCAGCCGGCCAGCACCTGTGGCCAGCTGCGTGCGCTTTCTCTGTTGGATAAAGGTCATTCCTGCCTGCCTCTGTCCCAGGTGCTGGGAGCAGAGCCCCCTCAAGGGGTGTCCCCCAAATCCAGGAGATTTCTGGGGCCGCAGGAAGGGAGTGGTCACTGGGTCGCCGCGGCCTTGTGCTCTACTGGGTGCCCGGCCAGCCTTGTCCACGGACTTCCACACAGCCCATTTCTCCTGATGAGCAAAACTGGGGCTCAGAGGAGCCAAGGTGCCCCTGCGCTGTCAGAGAATAATCCATTGTGAGGAGGCTGAGCGGGGTTTTGACCCCATCTGCACGATCCCAGAATCTTTAAAAGGAACGGCCGAGACCCTGAATCACCGCTAACTGTATGCTCATCTAGGAAGACCCCAGGACTTTCCACTTTTGGCTTCTAAGGCTGTGTCCCACCAGGTCCCGGCTTGCAGGAGCCAGGAGGGCACAAGGACAGGCCGGGGCAGGCCAGGGCCTCCAGGCTGGGGGAAGTGCCTTCCTGGCAGCAGGGGTGAGCCCGTGAGCTTGCAAAGCCGAGCCGGGCAGCGGCAGGTCCTTGGGGCCCAGATGCATCCCTCTGCTGGAGCTCAGGCCTGCGGGCCCCTTTGCTGGCCAGGAGCTCTGGGTAAAGGCAGCCCCTCCCCGCCCCCTGAGGGATTGCATAAGCTGCCCGCGTGCGGACAGTGATTACTGGAAGTCCCGAGGATTTCTTCATCCAGGGCTTGGCGGGGCGCGGCAACTGCCTCCCCTTCCTGCCTCCCTCGGTGATTAATGTCCTCAGCCACTGCCGGCCTGAGGAGCTCCAGGGCCAGCCTAGGGTCTGGGCTCCCAGTGGCGGTGGGTGGGGACCAGGGGAGCCTAGGGCACAGGCCACGGGGCAGATGGAAATCGAGTGGGAAGCCTTGTGCCTCTGTAGTCAGCCCCGGTGGCATTTTCTGCCTGCCTTCTAGAACAGGACCGTTCTCAGTGGGGAAGCTGTGTGTCTGTGCCCCTGCCTGGCTTAGCTTGGCCCCGACTCCCCCAGAGACGCTCCTGCGAGCCCAGTTTGGTGGCAGAGGGACAGGGCTGGCGCTCAGCTTGGAGGTGCTGGCTAGGTTGGACTTTGACTCCCAGCCTCAGACTCTCCAGGTCACGGAGCTGGGCCCGTGGGATGGGCTGAGGCTTGTTGGGCGCACCAGGGCCGGGGGCTCTCTTCGTGGGTGGCAGGAGCAGACCCCTGGGGCCAAGTTACTTGTTATTTGGTGGGCCAGGCGGCCCTCGATGGTCGTGAGGACAGCGGAGGGAGGGGCGCGGTGGGGCAGCCCAGCCACTCTGGAAGGGCCGCCGCCATCCTGGAGGTCCGTCCCAGAGCTCATCTTCGTTCTGGCCCGGGCACTGCTCCATGTGGCCGCGAGCCCCTCTGGGTGGCACTTGCTGCCGGGGCAGGCCCTGTGGTCAAGACTCCAGTCCCGGTGTCCGCAGGGGGTGCTGTCGGGTCGTGGTTGGGGCCTCCAGAGGGCTTGGAGCACGGGCTCAGAGCCCAGCCCCAGGGGCTGCTCCAGTGTGCTCAGGCTGCACTGGGGGTAGAGGTCCCCTCCCACCCCGGCACGGCCCCTGGCGAGGGGCGCCCCAACACCGCGGTCAGGGGAGCCTCCGCGCCCACCCTCCACTTCAGAGGCGTGGCTTGCTGTGCTGAGCCCCCCTGCTCTGTGCCCACCTGACCTGGCCACCCCTTAGCCCACTCTCCCTTATCCCTTGGGCTGTGCCCTCACCTGTTGGGCCTCCAGGGTGACCTTGGGATGTGCCATGTCTCTCCCCAGGTCATGATGCCGCCGCCACGGAGCAAGAAACCCAGATAGACGCACCCGCGGCCTGGGTCGCGGAGCCCCCCGATGCTGGTGGTGGGGCCTGCCATGGACGGGCAGCTTCCGCAGCGTGAGCCCCCTCCGGCGGGCGGCACCCTCTACAGCCCGCACCCCCTGCAGACGCCGCTGTGCGGGCCCGGCGTCCAGGTGAGTCTGCCCCGCCCCCAGCGTCAGCCTGGGCGCAGGGGTGGGGAGGGACACGCTGCTCCTGGGGCTGCAGCTGCGGCCATCCCTGCCTGGGCCTTGAGCGGATGTCCCAGCCCCCACTTTCCAGGGAGGACCCTTAGGGGTGCCCAGCTGCCCCCAAGTTTCTCAGACATGAGCCACTGGGTTAGTTTCACCAAGGTCGGGACTGGCCCTTAGGAAGATGCTCGGGCCTGGGCTGTGGTCCTCACCGGCAGGATGAGGGCTACGACCTCTGCAACATATTATTTTGAGGTTTTTTATTTTCGATGTAATGGACCTTACGTCTTTGAAGGTTTATTTGAGAGAGAGAAGGGGGAGGAGCAGAGGGGGAGGAAGAGAGAACCTCAGGCAGAGTCCCTGCTAAGCGTGGGGCTCGGTCCTGAGACTCTGGGATCACGACCTGCACCGAGATCAAGAGTCCGACCGACCGAGCCACCCAGGCATCCCCCAGCGTTTATGTCTTAAGCAGTTGTAGATTTACAGGAAAACGGAGCACAGAGTTTCCACATACCCCGCTTTCTGCGTTGTTAACACGTGGCGTTAATGATCACCCCGAGTTGTTACGGCTGACGGACCAGCTCGGGGTCGTGAAGGACGACGGGCCGCAGGGGACGCCAGGGCTCACGGTTGGCGCTGCACACCCTGTGGGTTCGGACGAACGTCATGGACACCGAGCCACCATCACAACGTGGCACGGAATAGCTCCCGGGCCTTTCGGCCCTCCGGGCTCTGCGCTGTCACCCTCCCGCGCCCCGGCCTCCAGGGCCCTGGCTTTTCCAGAACACCCTGGACTCAGAACCCCACAGCATGCGGCCTCCTTGGCCCGGCTGGTCTCGCTCAGGGACACGCTGCCGAGGTCCCTCCAGTCTGTGCCGGGCTCAAGGGCTCGTTTCCTCTCCGGCTGAGGACTGCGCCCCGTCTCGGCGGGACCCCGGGTGCTACCGGCTCGCACACAGAAGGGCATCCCGGCTCCTCCGAGCTTTGCCGACTGTGGCTAAAGGCACATACGTTCCAGCCCGGCCTGCTCAATGGCCGAGTGTATGCAGGGTCCAGAATTCTGCAGCAAGTCAGGCTTGGAGCCTCCCTTTTCTGGGGCAGAACAAGGGTTCTTTCTGCCGTGAAGAGCGGACTTTCTCAGCAGGGAGGCTCGAGCTGTCAGGGCAGGGGGTAGAGGGCTGGCTGGGGCTCCCACGGGGCCCTGCTTCAGGAGAGTGTCAGCTGGTTCCTTCCCTTCCATCCTGCTGGCTTAGGGCTGGGAGGAGACCAGGTAGCAGGAGAGAGCGAGAATCAGGCTTGGATTTCAGAGGAGCCGGGAAGTGGGCCGCTGGGGTCAGGCACTGCTCAGGGTCAAATGCCCAGAACCATCAGGGGGCGTCCCAGATCCGTAATCGGAACGTTGGAAAGCAGCTGGGTGGCGTGGACCCAGAGTTCTGTCTGTCTTGGTGCACCCACTGGTGACCTAACAGGTCACAGGCCTGACCTACACAGTCACTGGCGTGACCCACAGCAGTCTGGGACGGCCGACCTCCCCGTCTGCGCTACCACTAAAGATGCCATGTCCGCGCCCTCGGCCGGTGGCCAGCACCTCTGGCCAGGGCCCCAGACACCGCCGTGCGCCTCCTCTCTCTCCCCATCCTGGTGAGCTGTGTCCACACGTCCTCTGACCTTCCATGTCCCCTGCCTCCCTCTGAACCTCCGTCCGTGCCATTGTACCTAATGCCTTCCTGTTCCCGTGAGCCACCTGGCCCGGGGCTGTGGGTAAGTGTGTCCTGGGGCTTGGTCTCGTCCAGTTTTGTAGGCTCTGCAGTCTTGGAGCGCACGCTCGTCATTCCTGATAGTGCTACACGGTTCCTGCTTGTCAGCATCCCCTAATTTGCTTAATTGTTTCCCTATTGTTTGGCTTTGGGGGTGATTCCAGTTTTCTGCCACTATAAATACCGCCCTTGCATTTCCCCCTTGCGGATGAGGCTGGGAGGGGGGTGTCCTTCCGAATCAGAACTCCTGGGTCAGAAGGAGCCCCGGGTAGGGCCGCAGAGGATGGGGCTCTGCCATAGGGATCCTGCTGCTGCCACGGCCCCTTTATGGTGGCCCGGGACGGTGGCTAGGGTGCCGGTGCTCCTTGGACAGCCCGGGACCAGCCATGCTCAGAAGCAGGTGTGGAGGAACCTGTTGGGGCTCCCATGTGGACCCAGGGCCAGGGAAGTGCCTCTCGGGCCCAGCCCCCTCCAGCTGTCAGAACTGGCGGAAGTCGGCAGAGCGCTCTCCATGGTGCTCTGTGGGGCTGGCCTGGCCCTCCCAGGGTGTCTGCGGAGCCTGTCCCCGCAGGCCTCCAGCCGGGAGGGCACCTTCCTCGGGCCACACTGGGTCCAGCCCGTGCTGACGCTGGATGTGTGCACGGCCTGTCTCTGTGGCTGGGACGCTCAGCACTACCCCCCCCCATCCTGTCGGGCCGAGCCAAGCTCTGGAGGAGGGACCTAGGGACTGTCGCTGTCACTAAGGGTGGCCTGATCGAGCAACTGAGAACGCAGACATGTAGCGAACGTTAAGTTTCACACAAAGGATATCTGAATGTGTGTGTCCCATGCAGTATTTACTCTAAAAATTGCTTTTTAAAAAAAGATTTTATTTATTTATTTGAGAGAGAATGGGAGAGAGAGAGAGAGAGAGAGAGAGAGAGAGAGGACGAGAGGGGGAGGGGCAGAGGGCGGAGCAGATTCCCTGCTGAGCTCGACCCCAGGACTCCAGGACCAGGACCTGAGCTGAAGGCGGTCGTTCAAGCAACTGTGCCCCACCCCCGGGTACCCCTGAGTTTCTCTGTTTTTTAAAGATCTTACTTACTGAGAGAGAGAGACTGTGTGAGCACACGGGGAGGGCGCAGGGAGAGTGGGAGAGAGAATCCCCAGCAGATGCCTCGCTGAGGGCAGAGTCCGGCGTGGGGCTCGACCCCGGGACTCTGAGATTGTGACCTGAGCCAAAACCAAGTCGGCCGCTTAACCCACTGAGCCAGCCAGGCGCCCCTAAAAACTGTTGGCTGTTTATCAGAAATTCCATTTTTGCTAGACACCCTATTTTATCTGCCCTAGCAAAAGCGTTCTCGTGCTACCTGGGCTTACAGGCCCTAGGGCGTTCATCTCCCCGGCAGAAGCCAGCCTCTGTTCCCACCTGGAAAATCCCCAGGCAAGCTTGCCTTGGCTGGCCTGGGGGTGGGGTGGGGGCGGGAGGCAGGCGCCCGGCTCTAGATGGGTCACGCCCAGAGGCCTGCTCTGGAGAGGCAGAGATGCGCCTGCTGTGCGGGGCAGGTCCCGGGGAAGGCTCCCGTTGGCCTGTGTTGGCGGTGTGGTGGCACCTTGGGGAGTGGGACTGGACTGGCGGCCTCCCAGAGCCCTGTGCTGGGGGAGAGGGTGCGGGGGTGCGGGTAGACAGAGGCACAGTGACTTCACGCCGTCCAGCTTCCCGGGTGAGGTGTGGACAGAGCAGGAGAGGTGGGGGGAGTGAGGCGCACCCCACAATGGCCTGCCCGGCCTGGAAGCCGCCTCCGAGCTGGGTCTGCCTGCTGTGTGCCCAGAGTGGCCCACGGTGCGTGGCTTACGCTAGTTCGTGAGATGTTCTGGGAGTGCCTTACGTCCTCTCTCAAGTTGGAGTTTTCTCCTTTCTTTTAAAAGATGTTATTTTTAAGTTCTCTCCATACCTGACGTGGGGCTCGAACCTACAACCCCGAGACCAAGAGTTCACTCCAGGGACTGAGCCGTCCAGGCGCCCCCGGTGCCTCTCCTTGCATGGGGCTGGAGAGGAGAAGTGACATTAGACTGGGGCGCTCGGGTGACCTCATTCTGCTCCCCTGGAGGGGGCCTTCTGGAGGCTTCCGTAGTTACTCTCCAGAAGTGCCGCCAGCCGACATGCGGGGGGGGGGGCTGGGCTGCTCCTCGGGACTGTTCCGGTAGTCCGGTAGTGTCTCTGCCGCGTGTGCCAACCCTGGAGGAGTGGGCGGGACCCCTTCCCTTCACGTCTCCCCCTCCCCTTCCTCCCATCGGCTGCTCTGGGCCTGCGCAGCCCTGCAGGGGTCGGGGCTGGGGGCCGGGCGCAGTGATGGGAAGTCAGAAGTCAGGGCCGGCGCCCCGCACCCCTAGACACAGGCGCCAGGGAATGGCGCCTCTCCTCACCCAGCCATCTGGGCTGGTTCCGGGCCAGCTCTCGGGCCAGCTCTCCGTCAGTCAGTCCCACGGAGAGGGAGGAAGCCGTGGCTAGGGGAATGCTTCCTGCCGCCTGGTGGAGGAGCCCGGCTCTGGGGGCCCCGTGGGAAGGCTGCTGCCAGGGCCAGCTAGGACAAGTGGGGACACTGACTACAGCCAGCGGGCCCCTCCCCAGCGGTGGCCGGGGCCTCCCGGACGTGCTCCCACACAGGCCATGGTGTGGCTTTGGGGAAGGGACCCCTGCTCGGCAGGCCTGTGCGTCAGGGTGGGACAGGCCTGTTGTGTAGGCGGCGTGAGCGTCCACTGTCCACGCCCCCAAGCTGGTCCTGTCAGAGCCCAGTGCAGGGCCGTCAAGGCCCCACTGACCTCACGGTCACCCTTCCAGCCCACCAAGACTGTTTCTCAAAGCGGGCTCCCCAGAACCCCTTCCAAGCCGGCTTGGCCTGCGGGAGCTCTGAGAAGGACAGGCTCTCACCCCCCGGGAGGGGGGAGCCCCTCGGAGAAGCCCTCGTTGCCACATGGACCTCCCTTGGGCCTGGATCAGAAGGTGCCCCAGTCGCACCCTCTACTGTCTGGAAGCAGGGGGGCCTCCAGACAGGGTCCCTGGCCCTCCAGCACACCTGGGTCCTGTGTTGAATGCAGGTTCCCAGGTCAGACCCTGGGGTGGGCCAGCAGTCTGGGCCCTCCAGAGTTGAGGGGGTGCTCCCAGTCTACAGGTGGGCCGCGCCCCCCTCCCCCATCCCGCCCCGCCCGTGGCTGGGTGCCCGTGGCTCTCGGCCGGCCCGAGCCCTCCACACGCACAGATGGGTTCCTCCATCTTCACGGCGGTCCCCTCCGGGGGCTCTCCTGGGCGGATGGGCAGACCGACGCACGGAGCGGTGGTCGCTCCCCGGCCGCCCGGCTGGGGGACCACAGGGTGTAGTTTCTGCCCAGGCCGTGGTGGCAGCGGCCTCCCTCCTCCTTGCCGACCGAGCCCCCAGTGGCCGCCCCTGACGCTCCCACTCTGTTTCAGAGCGCCATGCTGCACTGCCCGTGGTGGACCGCCTTCTCGCCCGCGCCGTACCCAGCCTTCTCCAGCGAGAGCCCGTAAGTCCCTCTGGCCTCCGGGTCCTAGCTTGCCCTGCCGCGCCATGCCCTGCGGCCGTGGAACCCTCCAGAGCTTTCACGGTTCTGCGGTCCCTGCCAGAACAAAATAGAGCTCATGGCCCGTGGGGGGCTTCAGCATCCCGCTCAGGGGCTTGTGGGCTGGGCCCTGGCCACGTGGAGGCAGCTGCGACTGACTGGCTATGGCCGGTCTCAGAGCCCACCAGGGAAAAGGGCAGAGGGCTCTGTGGGTACCCTCGGGGCTGGGGGTGAGAACTCTGAGGGTGAAGGAGCTGGGAGGGCACGGCGAGTGGGGTTTTGAAGAGTAAGTAGGAGCCTGCGGGGGGTTGGCTGGGAGCAGGCCAAGTGCCTGGCTCAGGAACGGCCTGTGGAGGAGCCCGGCCGTGCCTGGCGACTGCAGGGCACTGTGTCCTGGGATGCGGGCATGTGGGCCTCTCCAAGGAGCTGAGTCGCCTGGACGCTGGAGCTGGTCCTCGGGCCGGTGGCTCCTGCTCCTGTCCTAACGGCCACCCTCTGTCCCCATCTCCCTGCAGCCAGTTCATGAGCTCCACCTCCTTCCTTGCCAGTCAGCCCTGTGTGGACACCAGCTACGGACCCCCCACCACCACCCCCAGCTTCCTGCCAAAGACGGGCGACTTTCCTCAGGTAGGGACCTGGAGCCGCGGTCCCCCAGCCATTCCCGTGAGGGTGCATGGGCAGCCTTGGTCCAGCTCAAGTGCCTGTGGTCTGTACTTGGGAAGAGCTGCTGCCCCCGTAGCCGAGGGCTCCCGGGTCGCCCTGGCGGCTTCCCTGCAGTGAAAGAGCCGGCCGGAGGCGTACCCCTGTCCGCTTGGTGCTGGCGCCCCAGGCGTGGCTGTGGGGCGGCGTCTGGGGGGCGCTGGGTCTGCTTTTCCAAGCATAGCCCCTCCCTCTCCTGGGCACAGGCCCCCATGCTTGCCCCGTCCGGGTGCCGTGGCACCTCATGCCCTGTACCCCTGGCCAGAGCGATGCTCCATTGGGTGCGAAGACCGGACTGGGTGCTCGTGACCCGAATGGTGGCCGTTTGAAGAGTGTAGCCCACCCGCACTGGAGGAAGAGACACGTGCGGTTTCATTTTGGGGGGGTCTCCGATGCACCCTCGCCGGCCGCGTCTGACGGCTTGCCCTAGTTGCGGCCGGCCCCAGAAGCCAGGCGCCTCCAGAGAGCATTTGTGGGAAGGAGCCCAGGCAGGATCTGTGGCTGGGACGGGGGCAGCCTGGGGCGGCACTGAGTTGCCCTCAGAAACGTGCGGGACTTGGTTTTGCCACAGCTGGGGTACTCCGGCACGCAGCTTGGGAACTGTCCGTCCCCGGGGGCTCGGGTTCCCGGGGCCTCAGCTTTCCTTGTACAGTGGGGGCTTGTGTGGCCCCTGGGGAGCAGTCCGGGAGGATACGGCTCAGACCCGCCAGCTGGAATCCCCTGGACCCAGGCAGGGTAGGTTCCGACCGGCTCCCTCCGCGGGGAGCTGCCCAGTGTCCCTAGAGCGCCCCGCAGGGCCTGGAGCCAAGTCCAGAACGGGAGCTTCCTTGGAAACAGGGTCTTTGCACGTGTTACTGAGTTGAAGTCAGGGATGAGCTGATCATGGAGCAGGGAGGCCCTAAGCCCAGTGGGTCGTCAGCCACAGGCAGGGCTGCGGGGAGCCACGAGGGGCGGCTGCGGGGTGCAGCCCGGGAGGCCTTCACCCGGACCGCGGGAGCATGTGCGTGTGTGGCTCAAGCCCTCCCTCCCTCTCCAGCTTGGACCCCGTGTGGCCCCCCAGGAAGGGGCTTGGCTGGGCCTGGAGGACATGTGAGCACAGTGGGCTCAGCTGGCCCTCGGGGGCTCGCGGGCCTCATCTGGGCCCCAGCTCTCCCAGGGGGAGGGGGCAGCGGGAGAGGGATGAGGGGTCCCCGTGGTGGCGTCCCAGCAGCCTTTGCAGGCGTACGTGGATTCTCCCGCTGGCCGCTCTAGTGTGGCGGCTGCCGTCGCCCCGCCTGCGAAGCACCCATGTGCCCGGCAACGGGTGCGGCCTGCGGTCCACGGCCTGACCCCTCCCTGAGCCGCTGCCCGTGCTCTGAGCGCTGATCGAGTTCTTCCGCTCGGGTCCAGGACAGCTCCTCAGCCAGCCCCAGCGTCTCACGATGCCGGCTCCTGGCCAGGGCACCCCTTGCTCTCCAGGCCGGGCAGCTGAGGCTCCTGGGAGGGGAAGCCCCAGCTGGGGCCGCCCGCCCGGCTCGCTTTCATGCGCTCAGTTCATACCGCTCCTCTCGGCTCTGCCCAGAGCCAGTGCGCTTCCTCGGACCCACCCTTGGGGCCACCGCACCCCCGTCTCACCGCGTGTGGGGGTCGCTGCTCTGCGGTGCAGCTCGGCCGCGCCCGGCTCCCAGATATGTACCAGCGCCTGCTGAGCTCGGCAGCGGCCCACCCTGCCGGGGGCTGCTCGGACCCGATCTTTCTTCTAAAGCAGTAGAACCTTCTTCGAACAGAATCTCCCCCCGGTGCTAAGTGTGGGATTAGACAGGTGTGGGACCAGAGTCCAGTTGGGGTGAAGGGTCCTGAGGCCCCGTTAGCCTCCTCCACTCCCTCGTGACCGTCAGGCCTGCGGGCCACGCTAGAAAGGGGGCCAGACCCTGCTGAGCCTCAGCCAGTGGGCCTGCCGCGGACACCCTGTGCTCCTGACTGACCGAATGCCATCACCATGACGACCAGCAAAGTGATAGCCTCGGAGACGTGCCCTTCCTGGTCCCGGGACCTGTGATGTGTCCCCTCCCGCGCCAGAGGGGACCTCATCAGGGCCGTGAGCCGGGGGTGACCCTGGGTTCCCTGGGTGCCCGGCCTCTTCACCAGGTTCTCATGAGAGGGAGGCAGAGGGCGGGGGTCCCGGAGACGGGCAGACCCCGCGCTGCCGGCGGGAAGGATGGAGAGGGCCACGGGCCAGGAAAGGGCAGGAGCCGGGTCTCCCTGGGCCCCGGGGGGGAACGTAGCTTTCGTTTTGGACTTGTGATTTCCAGGACCACAAGGTAATAAATGTGTGCTGTTTTCAGCTGTAACATTTGTGGTAGCGACAGGATGGTGACGCACCATGTGAAGCCCACTTGTGGCCCACGGCACGTTCTGACGTTCTTTCTTCACTGTGCTATTAATCGGAAGGAGTTGGAGCTGCGCCGCAGCCAGGAGTGAACATAAACCTACAGGCCTTGATATCCCTCCTGCTCGCTAAACCCGAGCCCTGAGTTTCCTGGCAGCCAAAGCAAAAAGAGAAAGGAGATGAGCTGTGTGACTCTTTCTGCCTGCAAGAGAAGCCTTCTCTCCCAGTCTCCTTTGGGGCATGGAGCAGTTCCCGGGATCAGCATCCCTCCCCTCTCTTCAGGGAGGGCATCTGGACTGGGTTCCCAGGCCTGTGCCTAGTCTTGGCTCCAGCTTCACTGTCTGAGGGCCTTTGTTCCTTGTGTTGTGACAAGGGCTGACACGCTGAGCACTGGGGGGACTGGGTCCCTCCCTCGGTTCCACGCAGGATCCAACCCAGACCCGGGACATTGGCAGCGGGTTGACTATGCCTTTGTATGGGTTCCCTGGCTTTTTGTTTGTTTGGTTGGTTTTTGTTTTAATTTTAGTTTTATTTTTAAGTAAACTCTACACCCAAAGTGGGGCTTGAACTCACAGCCCTGAGACCAAGACTCACATGCTCTGCTGACTGAGCTGCCCGGTGCCCTGGCGTTCCTAGCTTCCAGGTGGGGCCTGCAGCCCGTGGGACCCGCTCTCAGGCGTGCAGAAAGTCAAAGCTAGTCCTCACTCAGAGACCACTCTGATCCCCTGCGTAGTCGCAGCTGGACCCGCTGCAGTGGCCCAGAACCCAGGGGCCAGTTCCAGGATGAAGGGCCCATGCACCCAGGGGTTACCTAAAAATTTCAGGGCCGATACTCTTTTCTTGTACGTGTGAGGGTTTTGTGACAAAATGAACTTTACGGCACTTCAGGTGCCTAGGGCGGGTGGGAAACAGTGCCGGCTCTCCGCCCTCTCACGCGCTGCCCCGGTCTCCGGCACGGTCTCCGGCGTGTTCTCCTCGGGTGGCGCTGCGGTCCGTCCCCCGCACCGGCCAGCAGACCAGAGCGCCTGGCCTGGAGCGCAGAGGCCCCCGCAGGGAGCTGGGCCCCGCTGTGCAGGCTGGCCTGGGGCCTGTGCGCTTCCCAGGGTGCTGCGTTCTCGGCAGGGGTCCTGCAGGCGGGTCCTGCAGTCTCTGCTGTCCCTGTGTGCCTGCCCTTCCACGTGTCTTCCTGTGCGTGGCGCTGACCTTGAGCCCTGCTCGGGGCAGTAGCGCTGGGGCCCTCTGCTGTCCCCCGGCCGTGGTCAGGTTGCTGCTGCGTTCCCCTCTCCCCCAGGGCGCGTGCCTTGAGGCTGCTGGGGACCCTGGCCTGTCGTGGTGGGGCGTGGCTGGATGTGGCCTGCAGTGACCGTCACTGTGGTGTGTCTCTAGCAGACACCGCGGTCCCTGTTCCTCCACTGTTTGTCGGCTGGAGGACTTCTGTGGGGAGAGCTGGCCCTCCGCACTCGGCCACCTGGCTGTGACATGACGGGCCACCATCTGGGGCTGCTTCAGTGCTGCTGCGTGGGCTGCTGGGGTGCCTGTCTGTGTGTCCCCGCTCGGAGCCGTCTGGGGTGACCCAGACTCAGCCCTTGAAGACCCCGCCTCAGCCTGCACACCACGCGCTTCCCCAAGGAAGGCCTCTTCTGACCGTGGCTGGCATGGAGCCGCCCAGGTCCCCCGGCTCTCACTGGTGCCCCCAGTAGGTGAGGGGACCCCCGTGGGGTCTCCCACCCCCGGCTGTGAGTGCATGGCTTTCCTTTTATTCCTTGCTTTTGATGTAAGCTGTGATTTGCAAATCATACAATTCAATGACTCTTAGCAAATTCGGAGGGTCGTGTAACTGTCCCCTCTGTGTAATGCCAGAATGTGCCATTGCCCCAAAAGGAAACCCCACATCCAGCAGCATTCCCCACTCCTCCCTGCTCCCCGGCCCCGCCCTCACAAGCCCCCTTCCCGTCTGTGGAGGAGCCTGGTCTGGACGTGTCACATGTGTGGACTCACACCCCGTGGGGCCTCCTGTGTCTGGTTCCCTGCCTGAGCGTCGTGGGCTCGGGGTCCGTCCCCGGGGCATGCGCCGGGGGCGTCTCGCTCCTGCCGGCAGCTGAGGGACGGGTCCGCGTGTGAGGGACCCACTGTGTGTGCTCTTTGGCTGACGGGCATCTGGGTGGTTCCCGCAGTGGGATTTCTGTGATCCTGAACCCTGCTGCGGTGAACATCCGTGAGCAGGCTCCTGTGCGGACTTGTGTTCCAGGTGGGCTGAATCTGATCGGGGGTGTCTGGGGACACACTGAGGTCGGCTGGCGCTGAAGGACTCAGGGTCACGGACTGCCTTGCCCAAGACCTCGTGCCTCCAGGCCCTGCCCTACGCTCTCCCGACCCTGGGATCTCTGGGGTCCTGGTTGTGGGTGTGCTGCCCGGCCCATGTGTCTCCTGGAAGCGGGTGCTGCCCTGACCCCTACCCCCAGGTCCACCTGGACCCCGAACGTCCTGGCCGGACTCTGGGGGAGGGCCCCTGTCTCCACACCAAGCCCCCTCATGCAGTGAGTGGGGTGGGCACTGCCCTGAGCGTCGCTCCCAGCATCTCGGGTGGGCCCTGCACCCCCCCAGTAAGGACACTTGCCGTGCGCCGGCCCGGGGCTTCTGGGAAGCCAGGATGAGGTCACACTCAGGAAAGCGCTTTGCAGACTCTCAGTAGCTCTCCGCTGAGGGGCAGGCAGCAGTGCCTGCTCTGCAGAGGTCGCAGCAGCCCCCAGCAGCCCCTGGTAGCAGCAAGAGCCAGCAGGATGCTGCTTCTCTAAGGAAGCTTCCCGGTTCCCGCCGAGCCGCAGCCAAGAACCCAGCCCCCGCTCCGGGGTTTGTCCCGCGGGCCCCTCTGTGGTCTGCCCAAGCACCACAGACCAGTGGGAGCAGGAGCATGGGTGTCTCCATAGGGTCGCTGCACAGAAGCTGGGACAGCCAGGAGCCCGGGGACGAGGCAGTGAAGGGTGGCCAGGTGCTTGGAGAGTGGCCCCTGCAGAAAGCCCTGGGTCGGGGTCCAGCCCCTGCCCCCCGCCCCAACTACAACAGCACAGAGTGCTCAGGGTCAGTTGTCCTCATGGCAGTGGGCTAACAGAGCCGTTTCTTTGGGGGCCGTGTGAGCCAGGGCCGCCCCCACCAGGCCCCACAAACGGAGTGACCTTGAACCACAGAGAGCATGCCCTCACTGTGCTGGGGCCAGGCCCCCCAGATCCTGGTGTGGCGGGGCCGCGCTCCCTCGTTGGGCTCCAGGGGACGGTCCCTCCTGCCTCTCCCAGGTCCGGGGCCTCCAGGCATTCCCGTGCGTGCGGCCACATCACTCAGAGCCTGTCCCGCGGGCATGTGGCGACCTCCCCATGCATCTGTCATGAGGACACACCAGTCATTGGCTGCCTCCCAGCCTCCCCCTTCCTGTACGACCTCACCTGAACGGACTGTCTGTGCAAAGATCCTGTATCCAAATAAGGCCCCGTTCCCAGGTCCCGGGGGACAGGACGTGAGCGTGAGTCTTTGGGGCACGTAACTCACCCTTGACAGGAACATCCCGGCAGTGAGGTGTGCCTGAGGGGACCTGCAGTGCCCAGCCCACCCTTCTGCCCCTTGTCCACCCCCACCTCCCCGGAAGTGGTGGCCTCAAGCCCAGCAGGGCACGGCTTGTGGGAGGGCCAGCGAGGGCCTGCGAGGCAGGGAGGAAAGGAGGCAAAACCCCAGCACAGACTGGGGGTTCTTGGGGAACAGGGCAGCTGGGCCGTGCCCGCCCCTCTTCATCCCTTCTGGCCCAGGGCAGAGGGTCACCCCGGGGTCAGAGGGGGCTCTGCCAGGCAGCCCCCCAGCTCCGAGGCAGCCAGATGGGGACGGAGCCAGTCCTGTCCTTGGGGGCGGCCCTGCGCACACACCTGACCTGTGTGTAAGTCACTATGTTTGACTTCCGCCGGGGCCTCTGCCCAGGTCCCCACTCAGCCCCTTTGCCTCCATCCAGGCACGCATCTGACCCCCAGCCTGTGGCCTCCGGTGGGGGGGACAGGGCAGCCAGGGGCCCAGCGGGTGCTGGCTTCCCCGTCTCCTCAAGGCCACCCTTGCCCATCGGCCAGCCGTCTGCCACTGAGATCTGGGGGGCGGATAGTCAAAAGGTCAGAAGCTGCTGAAACCCGACAGACCTCGTGGCAGTTGGATCTAGTCATGAGAACCGGCCGTGTACTTCGTGCGCCTTTCTGGTTTGGTTTCTAGTCATTGTTTGGAACCTCAGTCCAGGTCCACGTGCCTTGACATCCGCGCTTTGGGGGCATCTGGCTGGCTCAGTCAGGAAAGCGTGTGACTTTGTTTTGTTCATGTATTTGACAGAGAGAGACGCAGCGAGAGGACCACGAGCAGGGGCAGTGGGAGGGCAGTGGGAGGGGGAGAAGCAGGCTTCCCGCTGAGCGGGGAGCCCGATGTGGGCTGGATCCCGGGATCCCGGGTCACAACCTGAGCCGCAGGTGGATGTTTAACCACTGAGCCACCCAGGCGTCCTAAGTGTGTGATTCTTGATTTCAGGGTCTTGAATTCAAGCCCCATGTTGGGCGCAGAGACTATCACAAAAGAAAATGAGTGACTAAAAACTGTTAGAAAAAATAAAATAAGGCCACCTGGGGGGCTCAGTGGGTTGAGCCTCTGACTTCGGCTCAGGTCATGGTCTCAGGGTCCTGGGATGGAGCCCCGCATCGGGCTCTCTGCTCAGCCGGGAGCCTGCTTCCCCCTCTCTCTGTCTCTCTGCCTGCTAGTGATCTCTGTCAAATGAATAAATAAAATCTTTAAAAAAGTATAATAAAATACACCTTTTTAAGGTAAATTCACAGGGTTGTGCAACCACAAGTTCTGTCCAGTCCCAGAACTTTCCATCAGCCCCGAGGAAACCGTGTTCCCATCTGCCATCCCCTGCCCCAGCCCCTGGGCCCCCACGAGTCCCCTTCCCGCCCGTGGAGGAGCCTGGTGTGGACGTGTCACATGCGTGGACACCCCGTGCGGCCTCCTGTGTCTGGTTCCCTCCCTGCGTGTTGTGGGCTCCGGGTCTGTCCCCAGGGCGGGGCGTGGGGGCCTCGCTCCTGCTGGGGCCGGCGACACTCCCGCACGTGGGTGGGCCACATCCACCTGTGCCGGGACACTGTGCTCGTCACCACCTTTTGGCTGCCGTGAGTCGTGTCGCTGTGGACGCGCACTTAGGGTTTGGTGGGACATGTGTTTCCGTGTGTCTCGGCCCGCGTGCGCAGCCGTGGACTCGCGGGGTCGTCGGGTGAGTCCGTGTGCAACTGTCCGAGCCGCTGCGGGACTGTTTCCGAAGAGACGGTCCTGCGTCACGTCCCCCGCCAGCGGCGTCCGCACGTCCTGGCCGGCACTTGTCACTGCGTGTCGGGGTCGGGCTGTCCGGGGGGCCGTGACGTGGCGTCTCCCCGGCTCTGGTTCGCATTTCCCTGCTCCCGACGGGGTGAGCGTCCTGCCGGTGTCCTGCTGCTGGGACTTTCCCTTCTACAGGCCGTGCTGGGGCCGGGAGGGGGGCGGGGGTTGCAGGCTCTGTGGTGCAGACCGGACGGGAATGCCATAGTGGCTCTGTGGGACTGGAGCCCGCGATCTCTTAGAGTCCCCGACAAGGCCCACGGCCCAGGGTCCCCCCGCAGCCGCGGCCCCGCAGGTGCTCCTCACCCGAAAGCACGTGCAGGGAGCCCGGCCTAGCCAGGCGGCTGCTGTGTCCCATGGGACAGGGCACCGTGAGGTGCTCGCGCAAGGTCTCTGACCCACGGGGCGCTGCCCGCCAGCCCGGCCTGTGCCCCGCTACCTGTGTGGGGCTGAGGGTGCGGGGCTAGGCAGGGAGAGGAAAGAAGGGGGTTGGGGAGAGAGCCGTACCCTTGGCAAAGTTCCAAGAGAAGGAGCAGAGTAGGGGGCCCCGGTTCCTGCGGGGAGGCCCCCCAGCTGGGGCTAGAGGCCTCGGGGGTGCCCGGTGAGGCCTGGAGACAGGCTCCAGGGTGGCTGGGGAAAGCTGGGGGGGGGGGCGTATGGGGCGGGCTGGGCCTGCCTTTTGTCCCTGTGGCGTGGGGACTTGTGCCCCTCCCTGCCATGGGCACCCCAGGAGCAGGAGCAGGTCCCTGCCCGCCGGCCAGGACCGTCTGCACCCGGAGTACCCGCGGGCTGGGGAAACCGAGGCAAGGGGCCGGCGGGGTGCGGGCTGGGGGCAGCCCGGAGAGCTCTGTGGCTAGATTCCGCCCAGTACAGGAATTCTCGCTCTGCCGGTAATCAGCCTGACTTCCCAGGCTGCCATCATTTCCTGAAAGTCAGCCGCCTTAGGGGAAGTAGGCGCCGGCGGTGACTAACCCAACATGCAAATGCGGCCGGGCCGAGGGCGGCCCAGCGCTGCCGCGGTCCTGCGGGAGCCGCCCGCCGCCGTCCCGGGCGCCCTCCGCGGCCGTCGCCCCCTGGCCATGTCCCAGCTGCGCTTCTGGCTGCACTTCGCGGCCCTCAACAAGGTAACTGCGCGCGGCTCGCTCCCGCCCGCCGGCAGCCGCCACCCCCCTCCGCCGCCGGAGCCCGGGCAGCCGGGACCCCGGAGAGCGCCCCATGGCGGCCGGCCCGACCCTGACTATCTCGGGGTGTCCTGGGCCGGAGCTGGCGGAGTGCGGTTTGAGGTGGGCTCCCAGCGGCCAGGTAGGAACGGCGCCCTCCCTCCGTGCCTCCTCGGGATCCCCACGGGTCCCGGACGGCTTCCAGCCACTAACCCAGGGCTAGCGGGACAGAGCCTGTCTCCACAAGGGCGTTTCTGGGGTCTGGGTGGCGCTGAGCAGCTGCGGTTCCCCGAGGGAAGCCCAGGGTGAGGTCCGGGGTGGGGCCATCATGTCCTGTGCCCCCGTTCTGTCGGGGACACTGTTTGGCAGGTCTTCATCTAGTCCAGGGAGCCCCAAAATGCTGAGAGACAGTAACCATGGCAGGTGATCCTGTGACCTCCCTGGTCCCCCAGAATAGTCAGGGTGACCCCCCCATTCCCTCCCCACTGGGGGTTGTTGCTGACGGAGTAGGGTGGAGGTCTGGCATCTCAGGAGGCACTTTGCTGGGGGTCCGTGGAGGGTGAGTTTGGGTTTGGGTCATCTTGGGGATCCGCTGGTGGCCACTGGGCATCTGGTCCCGACCCAGGGGTTGGTGAGCCGCCCACCTGGGAGGGGTCAGCCCTCGCCTCATCCTGCCACCCTTGCTGGGCAGGGAGTCCAGCTGGGAGGGACCCCGGTGCCCCACGTGAAGTCCTGCCTGCCTTGGACCCAAGAATCGAGTGGAGCGGCGCCCCAAAGTGGGCAGAACCCTCCCACTTTGCTAGTAGCCTTCTTCCGGAGCAGCCGTGAGCGGAGTTCCCGCACAGGACAGAGCTCCCGGGGCCCCACGCGCGGGCCCTCCGCTCACACCGCACGGCCGCGCAGTGACGGGCGGCCCCGTCCCCTCCTTCACCCGAGATCCTTGCTCTGTCCCGGGACCCCGTCCCGACCCCACGGGATTCCCGTTGTCCCTCTGCTTCGGACCCTCCGGGCCGGGACCCTGAGTCCACTGTTCCTCGTGTGGTGCCCTGGGAGGTCGCAGGAGGGCTGGCCGGGGGTCCTGCAGGACGTCCCCAGGCTGCGTTCGTCCCATCGGGTCCCGGCTGCTCACACGGCTCCTGCCTGCGGACGCTGGCCCTGTCTCCTGGCCGGCTGTGCTGGTCGGGACCACACCATCCTCGTGGGAAGGGGTCGCTCTGCGCCGCCCACGCAGGGGGGCCCACAGCACCCACCTTCTGCCAGGTGCCATTCCTCTTCTTCAGCCCTGGTCAGGGCCCCTCCCCACCTGCGTGCACTCCTGCTGTGACTGCTTCACCTTCAGGAAGCAGGCCCACCCCTCGGGGCCTCCTGGGGCTGCCAGCCTGATGGCCTCAGGGGTACTTGTCACTGTGACCAGGCTTGCGGGTGATCTGTGGGAAGGAAAGAAGGAAGGAAGATGTGATTCCAGAAGGATTTTAGCAAAGACAGACGGCCACCCGTACCCAGACCTCCCCTGGCAGCCCGCAGGGGTCCGTGCTCCATGTGGCCTCTGAGGACCAAGCACCCAGCTTCCATGGCCCAGCCTTCCCCCCTCGGACCCCAGCTGCCCTGGAATGTGGCAGAGTCCCCGGGAGGTCCTGGTGGGCAGAGAGCAGGCCTCACGGTCAACAGGGCCAGACCTCCCACTGCCCACTCAGCACCACCCCCTGCCCTCGCCCCATGGATGGCTGCTCTGACCTGTGCCGCCGCCGGGCATCCCAAGCAGTGTCGAGGTGTGCCTTTCCCACTCGGGGGTTGGTGTGGCTCTCCTGCCCCTGTCCCCATGCTGTGGACTTTTATACACCTTCCCAGGCCATTGCCTGCCTCTGCTGGTCCTGCCAGCCACTGTCTTGTCTCCTCGCCCAGGCTTGTCTAGGCTGTCGAGTCCTGCCAGGGTCTGCCTCCCCTGGGCCCAGGCTGGGTGCAGCCTGGGGGGCAGGAGTGAGTGGTGGTCCCTCTGGTTTCCTGTATGTTGTCGGCCACCTGGGTACCTGTCAAGGTGCCCAGCCTCACACCAGCTGACTTGGCCACGGGTGGTCTTTCCTGCACAGACCCTGAGTCCTGGCCTGGCTGTGGGACCAGCTCCATTCAGGAGATAGACTCCCGCAGACCGCAGCCCCTGCATCCGGCCACCATCAGGGAGGCCTGGCCCTATGCCTGCCCACCCCTTCCCGAGAGGCCCCTATTGTGTGGGCCTGCCTGGTCCTGCCTGGTCCTCGGGGCTGTGTGTGCTCTGGTGTCCCGGCAGACCCTTAGGAAGCTGGGTGGTATGACCTGGAGGCCCCCACCACCGTCGCCACGACCGAGGAATAGGGATCCGATTCCAACGCAGACGAATGGGAGGGGAGCCCTCGCAGGTGGAGTGCGGCAGGCCCCTGTTCTCAGGGACCTGGGGGCTGCGAGGTGGCTGCCCTCCACCCCCAGAAGCCAGGTCACCTGTGTTCACGGGGCCTGAGCCCGGTGCGGCAGGACAGGCTCTAGGCCCACGTGTCTCATTCCTCTGCAGAGTCCGAGAACCCCCCGCCCCAGCCCTGCCTATGTTCCTTACCATGCCCCAGGGGCTAGTGTGCCGGCGTCAGCCTGGCTGGCCTGGCCCTCCGAGGGCCCTGATGGGCTGAGACATATAAGGGGTGCCTGTGCCTGTGCCTGGGGCCTCCTGGAGGGCAGCTCTCCACTGCTCTCATGCAGCCCTGCCTCCCTCCCCATGAAGTGCCTGCACCGACTGACCCGAGCCAGCATGACCGGCCTCTAACGTGGAGGCTGGCCTGGGAGGGCCTGTGGGGGCTCCTTCCCCATGAGGAGTTGGCTGACCCCGGATCTAGGCCTGCAGGGGCTCAGGGAATCAGAAGGGGCTCCCCCCTCCCCAGCTTCAGGCCCCCAGGGGTCCCTGTCTATAACACGGGCCCCTGCTGCCCTCTCCTGGTGGTCGGTGGCACGGACACCACCACCGAGGGGGACAGTCTCTAGGGGGGTCTCCGGCTGGGGGCTCACTCCCTGCTGGTCCAGGAACCCTCAGGGCTGGTCGCCGAGTGTCCTGAGGGTACACACAGGCGCTCAGCGTCCGTGACCTGGGGGTGGGGAGGGGCAGCATGGGAACAACCCTGGCATTGCCTTTCATATCTTTCACATTTAGGGTTCCGAACAGCGCGTAGCCTGTACAACAAACTCCCCCTCGAAGGTGTGGGGCTTTCTGTGTCCTGATATCCGTGTGCCGGTGTGACATGCTCCCAGTGTCAGCTAATTCCAGAATGTTGTATCTCCCCAAAGGCAACCCTGTCCCCATCTGTTGTCACTCCCCACCCCTCCCCAGCTCCCCACGAGCCCCCGTTCCCATCCGTGGAGGAGCCTGGTCTGGAAGTGTCACACGTGTGGACTCACACCCCGTGTGGCCTCCTGTGTCTGGCCCCTCCCTGCGCGTCGTGGGCTCGGGGTCCGTCCCTGGGGTCGCGCGTGGGGGCCTCTCCAGCTCACGGCAGGGGTGTGTCCATCATGCCTGGGCCCCCCAGACGCGCTGGCTGCCTCTCATCCCGCCTGTCTTCCAGGATTCCGCGTACCTCGACGACCTTTCCAACGCCTCCATCTTCTCTTCGTCCGTGGACTCCCTCTCGGACATCGCAGACGCACCGGACTTCCTGCCGGCCGACAGCCTCAGCCAGGTGCCCACCATCTGGGACGTGAGCACCGGCCCCGCCGCTCACGAGAAGGTGAGCTCAGCCCGAGAGGCCTCCGCACAGGCCGCTGGCCCGGGGCCCCATCCCAGGCTGGGGGCAGCTCCGGGTTGCTCAGAGACACCAGTAAGGTCGCTGGTCAGGGGTCCTGGCGGTTTCCGCTTGTCAGAGAATGCAGGGGTGCGGCATGGGGGCGGGGAGCTCCTGCACTGGGCTCCTCACCCCTCCTGCGAAGGGTCCTGCCACAGCCAGCCATCGCCCTCACCGGCTCCAGTGGCTCCGGTGGCTCCGTCTCGACGCCTCTCTCTGCTGGGCATACGGGGTTCACCGGGAGACCAGCCAGAGCCAGCTTCCAGCACCGGTTCTCCCTCTGGGGGTCCTAGGCGCTGTCCGGAGGCATTGGGGGGGCGGGTGTTCCTGGCTTTGAGAAGGGGGGGCCCAGGAGCCAGAGGGCTGCGCTGGTGCCTGTGGAGCTCGTGCCAGACCCTGATGAGGGAGCGTGGGTGACATCCGGCCGGATGGGAGGGTCCCCAGTGTGCCAGGCCCAGACTCCAGCTCATTCCCGGACTGGGCAGAGGCACACCAGGGAGGAGGCGGGCCCCCGTCCGGCTCCCCTCCGGGGTTCGCTGCTGGAAGAGAAGCCCCTAGCTCTTCCGAGCCGGAACTGGGGTCAAGGTTCTGACAGGCAGCACTGGGAATGTGGGTGAGGGGTCGTGCCTCCAAGGGGGAGCAGCGTCTTCTGTCCCGAGCCCTGCCTGGTGGTCCACACTAGTGGACACGAGGCCTGCCCAGCCGTCTGGTGCTTCCTCGGCGCCTCCCGGCCCCTCTGAGCCAGGGGACAGTAGATGGGTCAGCGAGACCTGGAGCCCAGTGTGGGGCTGGCAGAAGGGCAGGAAGAGCCCAGGGCTGCCTTGTGCGGTCCCTGTCCTCTACAGTCGTGGTGGGAGGCCCGGGCCGCCTTCCTGCATCTGGGCTGAAGGGCCTCCGACCAGCCCCTGGCTCCTGGGTGCAGAGCATGAGGCAGAGGCCGCTGGAAATGGTCAGCAGGAGGACAGCCGCCACCCGGTGCTCGGGGCCCGCTGCTTGCCCGCCTGGCGGGCGTCCTGCCTTAGCCTTCCAGGAACCCGGGCCCCGGGTTTTTTTTTTTTTTTGCTTTTTTGGGGGGGTTAATTGAGTGTTTGTTTTTGTTAATTTAAAAAAAAGGGAGGGGGACGGGGAATAGAGTTTGTTTCCTGCTCCTGGTTTCGCCTTCCGTCTCTTATTTTTCAAAAAAGCTTTGGCCCGTCCTTAACCTTCGAAAACAGCGGGAGTCCTAGCGATCAAGTGGGTTATCCCACACCCCACGGCTTGTCATCCCCCCAGACAGGAAAGGACTGTCGAGCTCTGTGTGTGCTCAGGAGGGAGCCGCCGGCGTTCACCGTCATGGGTCAGGGCATGGTGGGGTCCGGGAGGGGACGGGCTCTGGAAGGGACTTTTTCATTTCTACGTGCTTCTCACGTTGGTGGCTTTGCGATGACCACACGACTTTCATGGTTTTTATTTTAAGGGAGGGTGTGTTTTAGAACGGCCGATCTGGTCGCGACCCTGCTGCGTCCAGCCCGTGTGTCCGAGGACAGGGTCACCCCCGCAGCCTCAGGGCGATCGCTCGCTCCCTGAGGGCGGGCCGGTGGAGGGCCAGGTGGGGCACGGTTCTCCAGGGGTCGGGTCTCCTGTCCTGGACCCTCTGGGCTCTGGTCCTCGTGTGCCCATGGCCGATGGGCTCCCCCCAGGCACCACCTTTGTCCACGAGGTTCTTGGTCGCCTGGGACCATGCTCAGGTGGTCAGTCTTCCCACGGCATGACTGTGGTCTGGGACATGGGACATGGGACGTGTCCTCCCTCTGCTGATCTGCATGATGGGGGTTGTGGCTTGTTGCTCGAGAGCAAGCTGCCAGGCAGCAGAAAGGAGGCAGGCAGCTGGCCGTGGGCTGAGGGGTGTGAGGACAGTGTGAGAACCCGCTGGAGACCAGGCTAGGGGCCCATGGGGGGTGCTTCCTTCCCTGATCTCGCTTGCTGGCTCATGTCCACTCTCTGCTGTAGCTGCTCCTGCCCACTGGGCCATGGACAGGCCTTGAGGACCCTGTGTCCTCCCTTTCCAGCACCCCACTTCTTGTCAGCTACCAGGTAAGCTGGGCCCCCTCCCCAGTGCTGCCTGCCTCTCGTAGGGCCTGGGATGCTCGGGGGCACCTGTTTGGAAGCAGGGTCTCCCCATTGTATGGGTGGGGAGGCACCACATGGTGGGGGGAGTGTGTGTGTCCATTCACTGGACTGGCTGCCCCCTGGGGGAGGGAGGCCTGTGCTGGGCAGGACGGGCCCATGCAGCTGGAACCTCAGCTCTGGCACTGACCTTCAGTCCCAGAGTCAGCCTGAGGAGGAAGACGAGGCAGAGGAGGATGAGGGGGAGGAGCTGGGCCACACAGAGACCTACGCCGACTATGTACCGTCCAAATGTGAGTGCGCTGCCCACTGCCAGCCCCCAGCCGGGCCCTGCCAGGCCTGCACAGCCCCAGTGGGCTCCAGCCGGAGGCAGGGCCAGTGGCCGGAGCTACGGGCTGGTTCCTGGGACTCTCTGCAACCTGGCTTTGGCTGTGGGCTGGCCTTGGGGGCATTTCTGTAAACCCCACTTGGCTACTGTAGAGGGTCCCGTGAGAAGTGAGCCCCACCTTCCTCCCTGAGCAGGGATCTTCCCCCCATTCTTTTGTGCAAAACACTGGTGGGCCCCCTACCCCAGACCCCAGTCTGCCCCTCTGCCCTCTGGGAGCAGCTCCCAGCCAGCCCTGGACCCTGGCAGCCCACCGTAGACCCTGGCCACGCCCCTGATGTGCCCTTGGCCATGCTTCTCCAGCCAAGATCGGGAAGCAGCATCCGGACCGCGTGGTGGAGACCAGCACCCTGTCTAGTGTCCCACCGCCAGACATCACCTATACCCTTGCCCTGCCTGCTTCTGACAGCGGGGCCCTGTCTGCCCTACAGCTAGAAGCCATCACCTACGCCTGCCAGGTGATCTCGGGTCTCCCGCCTAGCCAGCCCACGTTGTGTGTGGGGGGACCCTCGAGGCCCTGGGCAGAGGCAGCCCACCAGACCCTGACCGCCCTTCCTTGGCCCGCAGCAACACGAGGTCTTGCTCCCCAGCGGGCAGCGGGCCGGCTTCCTCATCGGTGATGGCGCGGGCGTGGGGAAGGGGCGCACGGTGGCTGGCATCATCCTGGAGAATTACCTGCGGGGCAGGAAGAAGTCCCTGTGGTGAGTGTGCTCCCCCCGAGGCCCAGGCCCAGGTGAGCAGGCGAGGGGGGGGGCACCGTGGTACCCACCAGCCGGTACTCCTAGGTTCAGCGTCTCCAATGATCTCAAGTATGACGCGGAGCGGGACCTGCGGGACATCGACGCACCCGGCATCGCGGTGCACGCGCTGAGCAAGGTGGGTGGGGAGGCCCCTTCCTCGGGTGGGGGCCCGGAGCGCTAGCCCGGCAGCGCCCCCACGCCCGCCACTCTCCTCCAGATCAAGTACGGGGACAACACTACCTCAGAGGGCGTCCTCTTTGCCACCTACTCTGCCCTCATCGGGGAGAGCCAGGCCGGCGGGCAGCACCGCACGCGCATCCGCCAGATCCTGGAGTGGTGCGGGGAGGCCTTCGATGGAGTCGTATCCTGGCTCTGCTGTGGGCGCGGGGAGGTGCGTTAGGCGTGCTGGAGGGGGCTGCGCCCGGAGGGGCGGGGCCCGGAGGGGCGGGGTCCGGAAGGGGGCCGGGGGAGGGGGATCGGAGGGAGGGGTGGAGCTCTGGAATCCCGGGACCTCACGCCGGAAGCTAGAGGAGTTCCCGGCAGGAGGCTCTCGGTCTCTGACCGCTGGTGTCCGCTGCGGTCTGGCCCGGCTCCCCGGCTCCGGCTCCGGCTAGCTGCACCTCCCACCGCCAGCGTGGGGGCGGAGGCCGGGAAGGTGCCCGCGTCTGTGGGAATGGGGCAGAGCGCGCCTCCTCCCCCAATGTCTCCGCGGCTCCCCCTGCTTTCGTCGGGGCTCCGTGGGGGTGGGCAGGCCAGGCTGGGGCCGCCTGCTGACCCGTCGGTATCGGTAGGGGCTCCAGGCCCTTCCCGGCAGAAAGTGCAGGGACCGGAGAGGTTTGCAGCTTCCTCCTGTCTGGAGCGTGGAGGAGTGTTTTGTTCCTCGGAACCAGTAGCAGCAGCTTGTGGAAGGTCCGGGCAGGACTGTCTGGGGCCCGCCGCGTGTTAACTGCGAGCTGACCGCCCCCCGGGGGGCCACCGGCACTCTGCCAGCGGACCCAGGGAGGTGCCTGGTTTTCTGGGGATTTCTGCACTGGGGTTCACGGAGAGTCCTCTGCGCCTCATGCAGCAGGTAAACTGCCGCCTGGTGCACATGGCTGTGTCGGCGCTGCTGGTGCGGTTCTGGGGCAGGGCCTGGCCCTCGCTGCAGGGTTCTGGGGGCACCTTCCTGTCCATGGTCCCCAGAGGTCGTCCCTTGGGTGCCTTGGCACGTGACTTTTCTCCTCCCTGCCTGACCCTGGGCACGTGTGCTCAGCACTGCATGTCCTGCTGCTCTGTCCCGCCTCAGGGACATGGCGGTGGTCTCCAGCGTCGCTGTTGTAAACAGCCCCGAGGGACCCGCCAGTGGGCCCCCTGACAACCTCTCACTTTCCTTGGCCCGTTCCCAGAGCCGGTGGCTGGCCCCCAGGCCTCCCAGCACTCTTGGGAAGTCCCTCTCACTCCTGGTGCAGTCACAGGTCAGAAGAGGGACATCGGCCCTCTGTGTCTTTCCGGTTTGTGTGCACAAGTTCGTAGGGTTACTGTGGCCGGACCCTTGCTGTCCTCCAGAGCAGGGCCCATGGGCCGGAAGAAGGGACCTGAGGCCGCTCGCAGGGCCTGGGCCGCTCGCAGGGCCTGGGACGGGCGACCGCGTGTAGAGCGGCTGCTCGTGCGCCTCCCCGAGGACCATGCGCTTGGCTCCACTGTCCAGCCTCTCGGTCCCGCGTCCACACATCCCCGTGCCCTTGACACGCCGTAGGTACGCGTGTGTAGCCGCGCCCCTTCCTGTAAGAACGCGTTGGTGACCCGCACCCTCGCCTGGAAACTGCTGCCCCCCACTCCTCTCATTCTCTAGCCTGTTCGCTTAGGGCCCTGAGTCTGGGGCGTGGTGCAGAGAGCCAGCACCACCGCTCCCCGGCTCCCCTGGGGGAACGGCTGCCGCCGGGAGGCCTGCCCCGCTCACTCAGAGACCCCGTTGCTCTGTGCTCGCTCTCGTGCGCTCCTTAATGTCCTCACCAGGCCGCCGCCTGCCGGGTCTGTTGGTGGGGGCCTCCAGGGGCCTCCAGGCTGTTTCTTCCTCGCCCTGATGGCCTCCAGGCACCTTTCTGAGCTTCCCCTGGGGCATCAGACCAGGGCCTGTGGGGCTGCCTGCCTTCCAGAACAGTCCTTAACCCCTGCGTGCCCCAGATTGTGTTTGATGAGTGCCACAAAGCCAAGAACGCCAGCTCCACGAAGATGGGCAAGGCCGTCCTGGACCTGCAGAACAAGCTGCCCCAGGCCAGGGTGGTCTATGCCAGCGCCACAGGTGGGCGTGGGGGAGGTGCGTCTGCTCCTGGAGCCTTTCTGGGGCTGTGTCCCAGGCTCCGACCTGGCTAAGTTAGAGGAGCTGACAGGCGGCTCCCTTGCCCCAGGTGCCTCTGAACCCCGGAACATGATCTACATGAGCCGCCTGGGCATCTGGGGTGACGGCACGCCCTTCCGAACCTTCGAGGAGTTTCTACATGCCATCGAGAAGAGGTGGGTGCCCGCCCCTGCCCATGACAGGGGCCGCCAAGGGACCTGCAGAGGGCCTGCTGTCTGGCGAGCACCTCCACATCCTGGCCTGCACGCGTCTGGCAAGCCGAGGGATCTCATTCTTTCCCTGTCTCTGCTTCCCATCACTCTGGGGGAAGGAACCCCGCCCTGCTTTCCCTGTACCCCTGGCCCCCGTGGCTCAGGCAGGCCAGAGCGCGGGGCCTCTGCACGCGCTCCCTCCACTCCCTGTGCCGTGGCCCTCGCTCACCCTCGGCTCCTGCTGCCGGCCCCTACCTGGGTCACTCTGTGGCTGAGCGGGACCCCTCCTAATCCGTCGGGTGGCTCTGTGCCTGTGCACAGGGGCGTGGGCGCCATGGAGATTGTGGCCATGGATATGAAGGTCAGCGGCATGTACATCGCTCGGCAGCTCAGCTTCTCTGGTGTCACCTTCCGCATTGAGGAGATCCCCTTGTCCCCGGCCTTTGAGCGTGTCTACAACCGCGCGGCTCTGCTGGTAAGACAGGCGACTGGGGGTCCCTGACGGTGGCGTGAACACGACTGTGCGTTTCCCCTCGGAATTACGCTCCTGGCAGCGTCTGTCCTCAAAGGCACCACAGGCATTTTTCGGGTCATAGAAGGGAGGAGGCAGCTGGTCCGCCTATCTGGGCCCTGGCTGGAGACCAGCGTTGTGCTCATGCGGGGGCTGCTCTGTGGCCAGACTGATGGGGGCTGTAACCAGGCCCCCAGCGGGCCTTCCCCAGGAGCTCGTGTTCCTGGAGCCTGTGGTTGTCTCCGGCGTCCACGTCTCTGCCCGCGGCTGGGCCTCGTTGCCGTTGCCACCCTGGCATGTGGCTGGGTCCCTCGTTCTCGCCGGCAGCTCCCTGCACGGGACGAGCCCTGAGCCTCAGCCCTGAGAGTTACAGTTACAACTTAGTTCAAACCAAAGGAGAGCCGTCTCCCCGTGCCCCGGCGGTCATTCTCGGCGCTGGGCCCGCCCCCTCGGTGTCGGAAGCTCCCCTGTTGTGAAGGCTACAGTTGTCCCCAGCTGTGGGCTCGGGTCACTGGGACAGCAGTGCCCTGGGTGAGCCCTCCCGCTCTGCAGTATCCAGGCCCCGGGGCT
Organism: Neogale vison; assembly: GCF_020171115.1. Taxonomy (NCBI): domain Eukaryota; kingdom Metazoa; phylum Chordata; class Mammalia; order Carnivora; family Mustelidae; genus Neogale; species Neogale vison. Next base: position 223,963,462 of record NC_058096.1, read on the forward strand.
GCTGGCAGGCGGTGGTCACCGCAGATGTCCCCAGCCCTTTCTGAAAGACCGTCCAGGCCTTGTGCTGCCTGAGTGGGTCACCTTCCCCGTGGCCTCACCAGCCCCACACATTTCGGTCCGTTAACGTTTCTTCCCATTGCGGTGACGCTGCCTCTGTGTCGCTCAGCCACCCATGCCTGTACCTCTGGCCACGAATGCCCGCCAGTGAGGGCCGGGCGGCCCAAGGTGGGGGCCGGGGGCGGGGGCCGGGCAGCAGGCAGGCGGCGGCGGGCTCAGCCAGCTGTGTCATTGCAGTGGGCCGAGGCCCTGGGCGTGTTCCAGCAGGCGGCCGACTGGATCGGCCTGGAGTCCCGCAAGTCCCTGTGGGGTCAGTTCTGGTCGGCCCATCAGCGCTTCTTCAAGTATCTGTGCGTCGCTGCCAAGGTGTCCCGGCTGGTGGGGCTGGCCCGAGAGGAGCTGGCCCGGGACAAGGTGAGCCAGGAGCCGCAGCGCTGGCCCTGTGGGGCTGCCCAGGCACTCTGCCCTGGTCTTCTCGAGAGCTTGGTGACCGCCTCGACCCCTGTGCCCTCACGCGGCTGGCTGAGCCTGTGAGCACGGGCTGTGGCACCAGTGATGTCGAGGCCCGGAAGGTTCTGGTCCTGCACAACCCCGCCCCCCTGAAGCAGGTGCCGTGCGTGGCCTTGCCTGTGGTTCTCTGTGTCCAGGCCGGCCTGGTGATTCCCTGGGAAGAACTGGGCAGGAGCCAGGGCAGAGAACAAGGGAGAGGGTCCCGGGGGCTGAGGGCAGCTGTGCGCTGCCGTATGGGGTTTCCTAGGGCAGATCTTGGTGTGCCGGGGTCTGGCTGCTGGCAGGACGGAAACGGTGGAAAGAGAGAAACAGGCCAGCCCTGGGTTTCTGACTGCTGGGGCTGGGCTTGGGAGCCTGGGGCTTCTCTGTGGGCCCCTCTGGGGCCACGCTCCAGGGATGGCCGGTGGGGGTCCCAGAGCCCGGCTCACCCTGCTCCTCCATCCCCCCCCCAAGTGTGTGGTCATCGGGTTGCAGTCTACGGGCGAGGCTCGGACCCGGGAGGTGCTGGACGAGAAGGATGGACAGCTCGACTGCTTTGTCTCCGCTGCTGAGTGAGTGGCGCTCACAGCCCAAAGGGCGGGTGGTACAGTCACTCGGGGACGACCCCCCCCGCCACGTGACAGCCCATGTGTTGTGACTGTAGTGGCGGGAGCCCAGGTGTGCATCTGCTCGGACACCAGCCCCAGCCCCCAGACACTGTGTTCCAGTTGTAAAACCAGAAAGATTAGCCACAGGTGACCCCAGGGCTCAGAGGTGCTGGCAGAGGGACTGGGGTTTCAGTGCGAGGCTTCCAGGTGCCCATCCCCCACCGTGAGCCTGGTGCGGTTTCAGGAACTGCGCAGATGTTTGGGTCCCCGAAGCAGAACTTCTCTCTTCCCGGGGCTCCTGGGCCCAGCATCCCTTGGAGGTTGTCAGCCTGTGCAGGCAGAGCCCTGAGCCCTTGATGGCTGGAAGGAAGGAGCCCTACAGAGGCCCCCGCCCCACACTCAGGCCTTCCCAGTAAAACTGCACCCCTGCAGTCTGGGGCCCTCCACTCATCTCCGCCCCGCGCCCCCCTGCACCCCTCCAGTCCACACAGCTGCCTCTCTGCCCTGGCCTGCCCTGTCTGAACTCCAGACACTGGGTGCCCATCCCCCAGAGCTAGCCCCGGCAAGGGCTTCACGGTACTCCGACTCTCCCGTTGGACAGTACAGCCCCCTTGTAGTGGGAATAAATTCTGCTTCTTGTTTTCAGGGGTGTCTTTCTGTCACTAATTCAGAAGCACTTTCCTTCAACCAAAAGAAAGAGAGAGAGAGGAGCAGGCAGTAAGAGAAAACGTAAGCCTCCCCGCCCCCCGGTCTCTGACCCCGACCCACGCCCAGCCTGGCCTGTGGCCCTCCCAACCTGGCCCCCTCCAAGCAGCCGCCCTCTCTTGTCACTTGCTGCACAACCTGCGGGGGTCTGACTCATGACGCCCACCCCGTCGTCCAGGGCAGGGCAGACACAGGGACAGCTCAGTATAGCTTCCGAGAGAGAGAGAGAGAGAGAGAGAGAGAGATGGAGAGAGAGAGAGAGATGGAGGGATGTGGGGGAGAGGGAGAGAGAGGGGGAGGGAGCCGGACGGGCAGCTGCCTCCGGGCTGCACTGCGTGGCAAGGACACACAGATCCCTGCAGGGCCCAGAAGCTCCGCGCAGCTGCCAGGTTAGCAAGAGACAAGAAGCCAGGGCTGCAGGCTGGCGTGCTTCGCTCGTCCTCGGGCAGCGCCTCCCGGTGGACTCCAACACCACCCTCAGACGGGTTTGGGGTGGGGGTCGTTTAGATGCTGGTACCCAGCCCCGTGCTCCCTTAGCGGAAGCCAGCCCGGCAGCTACGCTGTGCCGGCCGTGTGGGCTACGACGGGGCTACGACAGGGAGGTTCTCCTTCCAGTGGAGGCTGGGCATCAGCTCCTCATGGGACATGAGGCTCAGAGAGGGCAAGCAGCTCACCTGAGGTCACAGAGCCAGACCAGGGGGCCCCAGCTCCCCTCACCTCCAGGACCGGCCTGTGGGGCACCCTGGACCGTGGCAGTGCACAGAAGGGGCCTGGACCGCCACCCTCTTGGGCCTGGGACACATTTTCTGCCCAGCCGGGCCAGGCTTGCCTTGTGGGGTCAGGCGTGCGGCCTCCTCAGGCCCCAGTTCGGGATAAGCCGAAGAGTCAGGAGGGGATGGGATGTGAAAGCTGCCCCTTTATGCCCTGCCCGGGCCCGCGGCAGGACCCTGGACAGCAGCCCACGCTGGCCAGAGGAGCGGCTCAGGCCGCTTGTGTCCCAGCGCATGCGCCTGGCCCCAGCAGCCCTTCTCGGTGTGCGGAATCACGGGGAGCCGGGCCCCTCCAGAGAGGAGCAGGCCGGGCCTTGGTGAGCCTGGTTCTCGGTGTGCAGGGCGGCCGCGGGGCCGCGGGGCCAAGGCGCCCAGGCTGGCGTGCGAGGCGGCGGGCGTGATCCGCATCAGCGACGACAGCAGCACAGAGTCAGACGCCGGCCCGGACAGCGACTCCCATTCCTCCCCCGAGTCCGTGCTGGACGACGACGTGGTCATCCTGGACACCGTCGGGCTGCCAGCCGACGACCGTGGTGAGGCCCGCGGCCTGGCGTTTGCCACTTTCAGATCGGGGAGACGGGCTCGGAGAGCTGCCGGGGCTGCGCTGCTGGTCAGAGGCCGAGCGGGCTCGCGCCAGCCATTTGGGGAACAGAGGGCGCTGGACCCCAGCCCCTGCTGTGCCCCACCCCCTGGGGGCTCCTTCGTCCACTGCCGCGAGTGGGGTTATGGGCGGGGGGGCTGGCTGGTACCCCCCTGACCCTCCGGCCCCGCAGGGCCCCTGTGCCCCCTGCAGCGGGACCCTCACGGCCCCGGCGTTCTGGAGCGCGTGGAGCAGCTGAAGCAGGACCTGCTGGCTAAGGTGCGGGCGCTGGGCCGGGAGCTGCCCGTGAACACCCTGGATGAGCTCATTGACCAGCTCGGGGGCCCCGAGCGCGTGGCCGAGGTGAGCCCCACCTACACGCAGGCTCTGAGGCCCCTGGCGGTTACCCCACGTCTGCACCCAGCACAGTGAGGTGGCTTGGGGCGCGGGCACCCGAGCTGCAGCGTCCATCGTCCAGCCCACGAGGCTGGGGGTGCCCGTTGAGGACCCTTCTCGCTCAGCCACCAATGCCCGGCCCCTGCTCCCCAGCCCAGCCCTGTATCCCCTTCCCCACACACCCTTCTCTGCCCCGGGGGTACTCTCAGGTCTGTCCCCCGTGTCCCCTCCCTGTCCCCTCCACCTGCACAACTGTGCCCTTTTCCTGGGATGTCCTGGGGTGAAACCCAGGTCTGTTTTCGCCTCGGGCAGCCGTTTTCCAGAGGAGACTTAAGGTGGGGTGAAACTCCCATGTCTGCCCCGTGGGCGGCTAGGGCCCGGGGCGGAGGCTGCGTCTGGCCCAGCGTCCGCAGCATCCCACAGCGCACACTGAGGAGCTGCGGGGCACAGGTGGGGAGGCAGGGAAACGCAGGGACCAGCCCTTGCGTGGCCCCACCCGCTGACGGCCGTTCTCTCTCCCCCAACCCCAGATGACTGGCAGGAAGGGCCGCGTGGTGTCCAGGCCTGACGGGACGGTGGCCTTTGAGTCCCGGGCAGAGCAAGGCCTCTCCATCGACCACGTGAACCTCAGGGAGAAGGAGCGCTTCATGAGTGGGGAGAAGGTGGGGGCTGTGGAGACGGGGCCTCCGGGCCCAGGGAACGGGCTGTGTCCACAGGTGCTTCTAGGGTCCTCCTGGTGTCGGGGGGAACCTGTGAGGACCCGGGGGCCCCAGGAGCTGCAGGGTTCCTGAGGGGCCGACCCCAGGACCACAGAGCCCTCAACCTCTGCTGGGTCCGTGTGTATCGTGCACACGCGTGTGTGTGCGTGGCTGTGCGTGCGTGTGACTGCGTGTGCCTGAGCAGGGCCCCCATAGGTTTCCCTGGCTGTCCCAGCCTTCAGGCCCTGTCACCTGTGCCGTCCCCGCCCCGTGGCTTCTCTGAGGCCCACCCTTAAAACCCTGTGTGGGAAAGCCGCTGTGGGCAGGGCAGGCTCCACTTAGTCCTGGGGCACCCAGGGGTGGCGCAGACCCCGCTCTCAGCCCACACGGGCTGCCCCAGGGACACACATGTCAGGCCTCGGTGTGGGTCGCCCTGAACAAGCCCCAGCAGGCCAGGCAGGGGGCACAGGGCACAGACGTGTCCCATCCACATCCCGCCAGCTCGTGGCCATCATCTCCGAGGCCTCCAGCTCCGGCATCTCCCTCCAAGCCGATCGCCGCGTCCGGAACCAGCGGCGCCGGGTGCACATGACGCTGGAGCTGCCGTGGAGCGCCGACCGTGCCATCCAGCAGTTCGGTGAGCTGCCCCCTGGCCCGGCCCGCCCCACCCGGCCACACGCCCCTGACCGCTGGTCCCTGAGAGCCCTCCTCTGTCTTCAGGCCGGACCCACAGGTCCAACCAGGTCTCTGCGCCCGAGTACGTCTTCCTCATCTCGGAGCTGGCTGGGGAGCGCAGGTTTGCCTCCATCGTCGCCAAGCGGCTAGAGAGCCTGGTGAGCGGGCGGGCGGGCTCCCCGAGGAAGGCCTGTAGCAGGACCCTGGGGTGGGGGCGGCGGGGGCGGCGCATGATGGTGGGTGATGGCCTTCCCCTTCCCGGGCAGGGGGCTCTGACTCATGGGGACCGGCGCGCCACGGAGTCCCGTGACCTGAGCAAGTACAACTTTGAAAACAAGGTACCTGGGGAGGGCGGGGGACGGCTGAGGGGTTCCTTGCCCAGATCCAGCCCCCGAGCCAGGCCCTTCTGACGCCTCACCCTCCCATGCAGTACGGCACCCGGGCCCTCAGCTGCGTGCTCACCACCGTCCTGAGCCAGACTGAGAACAAGGTGCCGCTGCCCCAGGCCTATCCCGGAGGAGATGCCGCTTTTTTCCGGGGTGAGCTGCGGGAGAGCGAGGGTCTCGGGTGGGGGGCAGCTTGACCCTGAACTGTTTGCGGTGCTGGGATTGGTAGACCAGATCTGTGCCCAAAGACTTCTCCCACCCTCGCTTACCAAGGGGGCGCCGGGGGCAGGGAAGACCCGGGGCTGGCTGGGGAGGGCCCAGGCCAGGGCAGGGCAGCACGCATTCGAGGCCCTGCCTTCCGCAGACATGAAGCAGGGCCTGCTGTCCGTCGGCATCGGGGGGCGTGAGTCTAGGTCCGGCTGTCTGGATGTGGAGAAGGGTGAGTCCTGTGCGCAGGCCCCCCAGCCCCAGAGGGAAGACCCCCACCCCTCCCAGGCCAGGGCCCCTCCTGACGCGGTCTGAGCGCCCTCCCCGCCTGCCCACCAGATTGCTCCATCACCAAGTTCCTGAACCGCATCCTGGGGCTGGAGGTGCACAAGCAGAACGCGCTCTTCCAGTACTTCTCGGACACCTTCGACCGCCTCATCGAGACGGACAAGAAGGAGGGCAAATACGACATGGGCATCCTGGGTGAGGGCCACAGCGGGGGCAGCCCCGGCCCCAGCCACAGCCCCGGCCAGGCAGAGCAGGGAATGGCCCCGGCAGTCCCCGGCACCCCCCTAGCACCTCGCCCCTGCCATCCCACGGAGAGACCGAGGCCGGCGGGGCCTTCGCAGTGGCAGCCACCGGGGGGCCTTGGAGGAGCAGGACTGGGAGCAGCGTGGAGAGTCCAGGGAGGCGCTGAGCACTGTCCTGTACTTGGGGGGCCACAGGACCCCCTTCCCGGGTGTCCCGCAAGGACTGGAGCATTTTATTTAGATGTGAGGCGTGTGTTGGCTCCGTGTGATGGTGCTAAGCCGGCACACGTGCTCTCCTCACCCCCCGGGCCAGGCCCTCACCGAGAACAACGGGCCTGTCTCTGACGTTCCACGTGGCCCGGGCATTGAAAGCTCACGCTCCTGGAACGTGAATGGCCATGGCCATGTGCCGATAAAACTTTTGTAAACTCAGTGGCAGGTACAGTTGGCTGACTTTTACATCAGCCGTCCCTCACAGCCACGCAGAGCAGACTGTGGGGGGCCTGTAGTCCCACCGAGCGTGCGTGTCCAGCAGGACCCCAGGCCACCACTGGAGGGGCCACTTGCTGTCCAGGGTGCCACGTACGGTTGGGTCCAGGCCGTCTGTACTGGGGGAACCTCTGTTGTGCTCTGGTAGGCATCTCTGCAGTACCTCAGAACTTGGGACTGACAGCCCCCTAAAGCCCAGAGCCCGGAGCCTGCCCAGCCACCCAGGGCCTCAGGCCATGCTGGGATCCTTGGGGCAGGGCCCCCCCCCAGGGTGGGGGGGAAGGCGGGACGGGCTCAGCCCGCTGTCCTCTCCACGCTCTCTCTGCAGACCTGGCTCCGGGCGTCGACGAGATCTATGAGGAGAGCCAGCAGGTTTTCCTGGCCCCCGGACACCCACAGGACGGGCAGGTGGTCTTCTACAAGGTGAGGGCACCCACTGCTGCCCAGCACTCCGAGTGCGGTCCCCACCCTGGCCGCTCCGCCGCTCTGAGCCCATCTGCTCTTGCAGATCAGCGTGGACCGGGGCCTCAAGTGGGATGAGGTTTATGCCAGGTCGTTGGAGCTGACGGGCACCCATGACGGCTTCTACCTCTCGAAGGTGGGCGTCTGGGTGGCACACAGGTCCCCATGGGCAGGATGGGGTTGGGGGGCAGGGAAGGGGGAGGGGGCGGGCCAGAGCGCGGCCTCACGGGCCCGCCTGCCCAGGTTCGCGGGAAGCCGAGCTGCCTCCTGGCCGAGCAGAACCGCGGGAAGCACTTCACGGTGTACAAACCCAACGTGGGGCGGCAGAGCCAGCTGGAGACGTACGACAGCCTGTGCCGGAAGTTCCGCCGGGTACGCGCTGGGCCGAGGGGCCGGGGTGCGGGCTGGGGGCGCCCCTGCACTGGGGGGGGCGCCCTGCACTGGGGGGCGCGCGGCCGGCCGGCCCGTGCTCGGGGCTCACGAGGCCGCGGGCCCCCAGGTGACGGCGGAGGAGGCCAGGGAGCACTGGGAAAACAGCTACAACTTCTCGCTGACGCACTGCAGCCACGCGGCCTGGTGAGGGCCAGGGCGGGGCCGGGCCGGGCGCCCCCTCTCCCGGGCAGCCGGACGCTGAGGTGGGGGCGGCGGGGACGGGACCCAGGCTGGCGCGGGGAGGGAGGGTGCGCGGCGGCGCTCCGGGTCTGAGCCCCCCCGCCCCCCCGCGGCGCAGGAACCGCCCCTGCCGGCTGGTGCAGGAGGGCAAGGACTGCACGCAGGGGCTGCGGCTGCGCCACCACTACATGCTGTGCGGGGCCCTGCTGCGCGTGTGGGGCCGCATCGCCGCCGTCATGGCCGACGTCACCAGCAGCAGCTACCTGCAGATCGTGCGCCTCAAGACCAAGGACAAGAAGAAGCAAGTCGGTGAGCGCGCGCGGGCACGCCGGCGGGGGCGGGGGGTGCCGCCGCGGGCGCGCTGGCCCTCCGTCGCCCCTAACCCCCCCACCCCCCACCCCTGTCCCAGGCATCAAGATCCCCGAGGGCTGCGTGCGCCGCGTGCTGCAGGAGCTGCAGCTCATGGACGCGGACGTGAAGCGCAAGAACGCGCGCGGCCGGGGCTTCCCCGCGCCGCTGCCCGCCCTGCGCCCGCTCGCGCTGCCCTGCGGCCCGGGCGAGGTCCTGGACCTCACCTACAGCCCGCCGGCGCAGGCCTTCCCACCGCCCTCACCTTTTGCCTTCCCGCCCCCGCCCCCGGACCCCGCACCAGCCCCCGGGGGCCTGCCGCTGGGCGCCCCGGACCCCACGGCGGACCCCGCGGCCCTGGCGCACCAGGGCCGCGACATCAACTTCAAGGAGGTGTTGGAAGACATGCTGCGCTCCCTCAACGCGGGGCCGCCCACCGGTCCCTCCGGGCCGGGCGCAGGGGCCGCAGGGGCGCCTGGGGGGGGCGGCGGCCCCGAGCGGCAGAGCGTCATCCAGTTCGGCCCCCCCTTTCCAAACTCCTAGACCCGCTAGGCGACGGGCAGCAGGTGTCGCGAGAGGAAGCTTGCTTCTCTGCGATACTCAGCTGCGGCCACAGGGACTCGGTCTGGTCTCCCGCCCACGTGGGGGGTGCAGGGAGGGCCGGGCTCCCCTGCTGACTGCCAGGAAGGGGGGGCTGCGGTGCCCCCCATCCAGTTCCGGAGGTCTCCACAGCAGTGCCTTCCCTGCGCCGGCTGGGCGGACCCCTCCCGATGCTGCCCGCCCTCCCGGGCTCTCCGAGGCAGTGCAGGTCCCCACTCAGGATGACTCGGGGTCTGGACTCGGAGTCTCGGCTCGGGCAGGGCCCGGGGTGGGGGGCCCACCTTCCCTCTGCCTCTGTCCTCCCCCCCCCCACCAGGCCTAGGCAGGGGCTCCCCAACCCACCTCACCCCACCCACCTTACAGGGCCTGGTCTGACCGGAACCCCTGGAATCCACAAGACTGGGTGGCCCCAAGAGCTGGAAACTCAGGAAACCCCAGGTGCTCAGGGCCCTGCCTTCTCTGGGGGGCTCCATGGGACAGGCCCCCCCATTAATATATGCAATTCTTCCCCACGCTCTTTGCTCCCTAAGTTATTGCCCGGCCACCTCTCCCAGGCCCCAGAATCTGCCGTGGAGCTGGCGGTGTGGACGGGCCCCTCGGTTTCTATGTGTATTTATAATGAATTCAAGTGTACATATGTAAAGAGATCTTTTTTAAATATATGTGCCTTTTCACTATTTCCCAGATTGTCATCTTCTCCTGCCCACAGAGACCGGGGCCCGGGGGTGGGGGGAGGCTGCGGGTCTCTTCCAGGAGCATTTAGCGGATGCCAGTAGTGACCCCGTTCAGGGGCGGTGGACGTGGCTGTCACCTGTGGAGGGCGCCCAGGGTCAGGGAGACCCACTCCTCTCCCAGACCCGCGTGAGGCCAGGGCCCAGCTGGAAGAGGCAGGTTCCCACCCCAAGAGGCCATTGTCTGCCGTCACTCTGTCACCAGCACGACAGGCCGGCGGCTTCCCGACTAGCTGGGCCAGGCCTGTGGGGTCTCGGTTGGGATGCTGGTCGCCTGTGTGGACACACAAACCCCACCGGGGACCGTCATGGGGGAGCTCGGAGACCAGATCCTCTGATCATTGCTGTCCACAGCTGTGGCCCCGGCTTTGGTTTTCTTCCCAGGGTTGTCTTGGGGGGGTGGAGTAGCCCCAGAGCCGGAAGCCACAGGAAGCACATGTGGGTCTGGCCCTGAAGTTCAAAGGATAGGTCTCCAGCCAGAATGTGGGCGAGTGAGCAGCCAGGAGACCCCAGGCGAAGCAGCTCAGGGTGCCTGGGGCTTTCCCTCCACCTTGTTATTCCAGTACTCCAGCCCCCTTCCTCTGCTACTGACCTTTACTGGAGATAGTGAAAAAGGGGGTGGGGGGCAGTCTCAGCCGCTCTCCAGCCGTGCCATTCCCCCAAACAGGGACAGGTCTCCATCCGAGGAACCCTGTTAGCCCCAGGCCATCCCCCACCCCTCCTGGGGCAGGAAGGCTGGAGACGATGCCCCCCCCCCCCCATCAGGGCCAGATGAGGCCGAGGGCGGGCCTGGGTGCCCTGGCTGTGTCCAACAACGAGGCCAGTGTGCCCGGTGTGGCTCTGTGCCCAGACCGGCTTGGCCTGATGCTCGGCTCCAGGTACCTGGTTTCCCAGTGGGCAGAGCCACAAGGCTCAGGCCCTGCTGACCCCTTTCTCTCTTGGCACTGGGAAGTCTGGCCCCAAGCATGGCTCTAACAGCTGTCACCTAACAGGTTAACACCCTGGGTTACAGGAGTACCAGCCAGTAATTCCTATTACCTCCTGCCGGATCAGCTCTGCCGGCGCTCGGTGGGCGGGCCGCTCAGATTAGCACCCGGCAGTCCTCAGAGCCCACGGTGCCCAGGAACTCAGAGGCCAGAACTTGCCCCGGAACCAGAAGGGGCCCGGGCAAAAGGCTCCCCTCCACCCTTCACCCTCTGCAGGGAGACAGCAGCACACAGCAAGCCAATGTGGATGTTTTATTCCCACAAGATAACCACGGGGGTGGGGGGACGCCAAGCCTCGAGCCGGGCCGAGGAACCTTCCTCCGGCGAGGGGTGCACGCCGGGTTCTCGGGTCTGCCCCACCAGCGGGCTGGTTTCCAGGCAGACCGTCATGGGTGCCGGGTGGAAGGCTCCGAGGGGCAGGGCTGTGGGGGGCGCATACTTGCGGAGCTAGAGGTAGCAGGGCAAGTCCTTCTCAATTACCTGTGGGGGCAAAGGGGGGTCAGGAGTGGCCTCTCCCCTTGGCCCCCATCCCCACCGGGATCAGCAGAAAAGGCACCTACCAGGGGCTCTTCCATGGGACCGTACCGCTTCACCACACAGCCGTTCTTGTCGACGAGGAACTGCCCACAGAGACCATGTCACCGCGGGGCGGCGGCCGGGCGAGGCGGGGGGGTGGGAGGGGTGCTGCTGCCAGGGGCGCTGGGGGCAAGCAAGCAGCCCCCCACCTGCCCCCCGGCTGGGGCCAGGGCACTGAGCCGCAGCTGAGTAGACCGGGGCCCTGGGGACAGGAGCTGGCCCTGGACGCGGTCCTGGCCGCCCACCCCCACCTCCCAGCCGCCTCTTACCTTGGTGAAATTCCATTTGATGGCACTAGGGAAGCAACGGGGAGTCATGAGGAATCCGGTGGCAAATGCGAGAGGCCCGCCAGGCACCCCACCCCGCCCCCCACCCCAGCCCCAACGCTCCTCTCCCCTCCCCCAGCCTCCCACTCACTTTCCCAGGATGCCCCGCCCCTTGGGCTGGACTTTCATCCACTTCCACAGCGGGTGAGCGTCGTCGCCGTTCACACAGATCTTGCTGAACATATCGAACTTGACGTTATAGCCGGCAGCGAACTCTTTGATCTCCGCGTTACTCCCTGGCTCCTGTGGTGAGCAGGGCCGTGGGGGTGAGCGAGGAGCAGCCCGTGCTCCCGCTGGCCCCCTCCCGCACACCGGGACACGGGACACGGGGCCGGCGCCGGCCACGCACCTGCCTCCCGAACTGGTTGCAAGGGAAGGCCAGGATCCGTAAACCGCACTCAGCGTATCGGGCGTGCAGGTCGACAAGCTGAGTATAGTTTACGTCTGTTTTGCCTCATTGCGAGGCCACGTTGGTGACGATGCACACGAAGCCCCTGCAGGCGAGAGGGGGCCGTCAGGCCTGCTCGGCCCCGCCAGCCTTTCCCCCGCCTCTCCCACGGGGCGCTCAGGGACCCACCGGTACTTGTCCAGGTTAACGGTGCGTCCGTCGATGTCCTTGGCGGAGAACTCGTGCATAGACTGAGCACAGCGCCAGTCGTCTCGGGACGCGCACTGCCAGGCAAGGAAGGCGCATGAGCGGCGTGGGGACCTCGGGGCGCACAGCCCGGAGCCCCCTGCCACCTGGCCCACTCGCCGACCTGGGGTGCCCGGAGGAAGGGCTCCCAGGCGGATCCGCGCCAAGAAAACCCAGGCCCCGGGGCAAGGAAAAACCCAGGACGACTCCTCCGCAAGGGCGCACGCCCTTTGCGCAGCAGCGCACACTGGAGAGAAGCCGCTGGGGCCCAGAGAGGGCTTGGGCCCGCGCCAGGTGCCCAGCGGTCGGGGTGGGGGACCCGCGCGCACCGGCTCCGGACACTCCACCCTACAGCCGCTATCCCAGGTCTCGAGCTCCGCCGGCCCCGGGCTCTCCGGACAGGACTCCCCCCGCCCGGGGCGCGCCCTCCTGCGTCCGCCAGCCCTAGCCTTCCGCCGCCCGGGGACTCGGCGCCGCCGTCGCTGCTGCTGCCGCCGCCTGCCCGGCAACCGGCGGCGCTGCCCGCGGCGACCCGGGGAGCTGGCGGCCGCGCGGCCCATGCCCGGCCGCGCCTGTGCCCAGAGGCCCGCGCCGGGGCACAAAAAGGCCGGTAGCCAGGGCGCCCGGCCGCCCGTCTGTGACGCCACCAAGCAGGCCCCGAGGCCGCGCCTGGTGGGGGAGGGGCGGGGTCGCCCCGCGGCGCGTGACCCGGACCTTCCCGTCCACCGGGCGCCCTCCGCTCGCCGGGCCCCGGCCGGGGACGCCAGCGGCCGAGGGCGCCCAGCACCCCCCCCCCCAACCGCGGCCTCGACGCCGCCGGCCTCGCGCTCCCCGCAGGCGCCCAACGGGGGTCCCAGCCGCCCAAGCCCTGCTCCCGAACGGCCCCCGCCCGAGCCCGCCGCGGCCCCACGCGTCCGCCCAACGGCCCCTCGGCCCGCCGCTGGCGCCGCGCTCACCATGGTGCTGGCCAGGCCGGACGCGGCCAGAGTCCCGCACAGTAGCGCCGGCTTCAGCAGGCGGCACAGGCGGCTGAGGTTCATCGCGGCGGCGGGGGCGCCGGAGGCAGCGGCTCCTCCCCTCACCGAGCCCACCAATGGACGCGCGCCGGCCGGCCTCGCCTCCCCGCCCTGGGCCACGCCCATAAGGGACCTCATTGGTCGGACGCGCGGGCAGGGCGGATCCGTGGTGACGAAAGCCAATGGGAGGCCGGGGAGGAGGGGCGGGCGGGGTCGGGGTGGGGCCGGGCTGCGGCTCCGTGGCCGTGGGCGACTGCGCATGCTCGCCGGCGTGGGGGCGGTGGGGTCTACGCGGGCAGCGCGTCGGTGGGTTTGGGACGGTTATCCGGGTGGTTGACCGCAGCGCCGCGGGATGCCTGACGGCTCTTCCGTATTACTGGAAGCCCGTGGGGGGGGTTCGAGCTCGCAGAAAAACCGCTCCCGCTCTTTGGACACTGGGGGTTTTCCTTAAGAAGTTAATAAAGTCACGCGGGGTCGGACTCCGGTGTCGCCGCGGGGGCGCCTCGCTCGGCCCGTGGCCCCGAGAAGGCCGGCGGCCGCCCAGCGCCCGCCGTTAGGAGGGGCACGTGAGCCGGGGGCCACTCCCCAGGTGACCGTTAGCGGGCCCGGCGGCCACGAGGACGCGCCGGAGGGAGGTGTCTGCGCCCCACGGTGCGCGGCCGTCGGCGCACAGAGCGGCAGGGCTCGACCTCTGCGCTTCTGACTTGTTGTTTTCTCCGCAGGTTCTGGCGTCTGGCCAGGGCCGTGCCATAAACAGACCCGCCCGCTCTTGGGAACCGAGTCAAGGAATTCCTCAGCGGGCCCTCCTGCCCCACGCCCCGCCGAGAGTGCACTTTGACCCGTGGCTGCAGAGGCCGCGGGGGCGGACTCTCTGGGTTTGGCTCACTTGAAGCCAGTGACACCCCCTCTCTGCCTCCCACCCAGGCCTGCCCAAGTGCTGGCCAAGTTTGGGGGTGAAGGCAGCGGAATGGGGAAATCCATTCCAGGGTCCGCTTCCCCATTCCTTGTCTTGCACAACCCTCCCGCCAGGGCTTCCTACTCCCCGCCACCCCAACCACTTGTCAGCGTCACCTCTTGGAGGGGAGCCCCCATTGTCTCCGCTGGGCAGCCTCATTTCTCAAACAGCACCTGGTCCCCCTCTCCTTCTGCCTCCCTGGAACGATGGGATGGGGGGCATGGCCGCACTGGCCCGAATCGCTGGAACTGTGCTCAGGCCTTGCCAGGTTCTCTGGGGCCCCGGGGCCCACCTGCTCTCAGGAGCCCTTTCTCCTCTTTCTTCCTAATGTCCACAGCCCCATTGCTGTCTCCGCCTGCCACCCATACCTCTTGGGGGACCATCCAGGCCAGCCCTCCTTGAGCCCAGGCTCCCCCTGGGATCCCGGTTCCAACAATCCTGCCTGGTCCTCTTACTCAGATTTGCCCATCATTCCAGGAACCTAGATAGGTGTCCTATCTCCCATCTTAGAATCTGTTCCTAGCCCTCCCCCTCTCCACCTTCAGCCCCCTCTCTCCTTGGCATCTATGTCCACATCTCCAACTCCTTTCCTCCCACAAATCCCACCCTGCCCGAGGGTCACCAGTCATGTCTGCTTGGATAACCCCCCACCTGACCTGCAGGTCTGCTCAGACTCGCTGTTTGGTGGTCTTGTTGACCACCCCCCCATTCTGCAGACAGCTTCTCCACCCCACCAGAGGGCACCTGGCAACCTCTTGCTGGTCTTTATCCTAATTAGGAGCGTTCACGTAACAGTGCTGGCAGCTGGTGCCACAGTCATTAGCCAGGTCCCCTGGGAAGTGGGTGCTGCTCTTGTCCCTGTCCCACAAGGTAGGGGGAAGGGAGGCATTTAGGCAGAAAAAAGGTTAAGTAGTGTGCCTTGGTTCCCATGGCCACCATTGGCCACTGCTTCGGGATCCATGTCCTCCTGTCCTCCTGGCCTCTGAATCTTGGCAAAGTTTCGGATCTGTTTGGTGACCTCAGACTCCAATCTCCAAGGACTCCCACATGTCTGTCTCCCTTTGGACCTTGCCCTGGATTTCAGGCTCATCCCACTCCACATTTCTCCTTGGGTTGACAGGAAACCCTCTCATTTTTTTTTTTTTTAAGATTTTATTGATTTGACAGAGAGCGAGATCACAAGCAGGGGGAGAGGCAAAGGAAGAAGGAGGCTCCCCACTGAGCAGGGAACCAAATGCAGGACTCAATCCCAGCCCCTGGGATCATGACCTGAGCCGAAGACAGACACTTAACCATCTGAGCCACCCAGACGCCCTTTTTCCAGTTTTAATTTATTTTTAAAGTAATCCCTATACCCAGTGTGGGGTTGGAATTCATGCTCCGCCGACTGAGCCGGCCAGGCGCTCTTGGAGCCCCCTTCTTTTCTTTTTCAAAAACATCATGTATTAGGGAGAGGGCATGAATGCGTGAAGGGAGGGGCAGAGAAAGGGGGAAAGAGAAAATCCCAAGGAGACTCCCCGCTGAGCTGGGAGCCCAACTTGGGGCTCAGTCCCATGGTCCTGAGACCATGACTCTGGCCTCAATCAAGAGGTAGAAACCCAACCAACTGAGCCACCCAGGCCCCCTCCGATGCCCCTTATCTGCCGTCTACACCTGTTTCTCCTTGGTAGGTCTGTCCTGATCCCAGCGGCTCGGATCCTCCTCCCTGTCCATCTGTCTCTTCTCCACACCCTGTCCATCTACAGATCCCGTGGGGTCCAGCTTCCGAACACCAGGAACCTGCCCACTGCTCACCCCTACCCCAACTGGAGCCCCCATCTGTGGCCAAGTGGATCCCCCCCTTTCCCCTCCCTGGTCTCTCTGGTGAAATGTTGACGGTGGTTGAAAAAGAAAACCCAAGCTTCTCAACCAACAAGGCCTCCCCGGCTTGCTCCACTACACCCTGAAACCTCCTTTCTTCCCCCTCCCCCCACTGGGCCTCCTCACTGCCAACACACCAGGCAAAGTGCAGCGTCAGGGCCTTTGCACACACTACCCTCTGGCCGATGCACCTTTCTTCAGACGTTCCCAGCCTCCTCCCTCTCCTTTGGCCTTTTGCTGGAATCTCTCTTGCTGCTTGCCTTCCCTGACTTCCCGGCTGGAAAATTGGGAATCTCCCATCTGGCTTAGCTCCCGTCTGCCATTGCACTGTCCTGTTCTAACGTTACTGTTGTGCTCGCGGTTTCTGTTGGGTCTCCCCGGAATGGAAGGGGGCCTTGGCCTGTTTAGTTCACCGTCTCTGGGAATGCATCGCTGAATGAGAAGCTGCTGACGGCCTCCGGGGGGGCGAGCGCTGAGCGGGGAGAAAGGCGGCTGCGCAGTCGGGGCTGGGGCTGTGGGATATGCGGGCGGAGGTCTGCCGGGTCTCAGGGGATAGGACAGGGAGGAGACGGAGGTGGGAGCACTTCCTGAGCCCGAGGGCTGTGCCAGGCTCCGTCCTTCACAGTCTCAGCTAAGCCTCTGAAACGGGGACACTTTGTTTCCACTATACAGAAGGGGAGCCTGAGGCTCAGGGGCATTACGTTGGACGTGGCCCACAGCAGTTTTATGGAGGGCCTGCGAGGTCGCCCGGCCGTCTCTGGGAGGGAGGCGGGCAGGCCGCGGATTCTGCCCGGACCTCAGTTTCCCCGCCCGCACCTCGCCTCGCCTCCGCCTATCCCGAGTCTAAATTCCGCCCCAAGACGGGCGCTGAGCGGAAACCACAACTCCCGAGAGGCCCCGCGGCCCAGGCCACGCGAGACCTGCGGAGGCGCGAATGGGCCCTTCCATCCGCTCGGCTCTCGCGCGGCCAACCGGCGCTCGCGGAAGGCCCGGCCTGCCCTCTGGACTGCCGTTCTCGAAGATTTTGGAGTCAGGCGTTCGCCGTTGACAGCCCGGCGTTGGGGGGGGGGGGAGAGGCGGGGATCGGCGCAGGCGCAGTCCGTGCGGGTCCTGCCGCGGGCTCAGGCGCAGGCGCAGGCGCAGGCGCGTCGACTGAGCGCGGCGGCGGCCATGGACGACGAGGAGGAGACGTACCGGCTGTGGAAGATCCGCAAGACCATCATGCAGGTGCGCCCGCGCGGCTAAGGCGGTGAAGGCGGGCCGGGCACGCGGCGGCTCGGCGGGGCGGCCGGAGCGGAGGGGTCGGGGTGGGGGCCCCGCGGGCCTGCGACCGGCCCCGGGGAGGGTCGCGGGCTGGCGGGAGAGAGGGGGCGGCCGACCCGTTCTTCCGCTCGGCGGCGCTCCCGGGGGGCTTTGACGCTCCTGCGCGTGCCTGACGCGGAGCCCCGGGGCCTGCGGGTCAGCCGGCCCGATGTGCCGTCCGGGGAGGGCTGCTTCTCGGCCTGGGCCGCCCGCTCCGAGGGACTCGCGCTAACCAGGACACCCGCCGCGCGCCACGTGGTCCGGCCGCCCGTGGGAGGGGGTCCGAAGCCCTGCGGGGCGAAGCCCGGGCCGCCGCCCGCCGCGGCTCTGGAAGGGGCGCCGGGACAGCCGTGCCTGCGGCTGAGCACGCCCTGGGGGCTCTGCGCCCGGAATCAGGCCGGGGTCTCCCGGGGGAAGGGGGGTGGGCGCGGGGCTGACCGGCCGCTCTGGCCCCGCGTTTCTCCGTCTGGGTCCTCTTCGGTCTGCCCGCCCACAGAGCCCTGACTTCTGAGCACTGCCCGGCCTGTCCGGGTTCCCAGCCAGAGTCCACCCTGGCCTGCCCCGCAGTGCCCGTCCGCCCCGCTGCCTTCGTGCCCCCCCCCCCAGCTCTGCCCCTGCGTCTCAGTCCCAGCCTGTCCTTGAGGCTCAGTATGAGATGACGGGTTCTGCGTGGCGGCTGGCTCTGCGCAGGAGCTCTCTTGGGGTGCGTCCTGGTCTTTGTCCCCACTTGCTCCTTCCTCTCTGACCTCTGCCTGCACCTGCCGCATCAGGCCCCCAAAACCCGCGTCATTCCTGCAGCGGCTTCATCCGACCCGAGCTCTTCCGCCATCCCTCCTCTGCCCTGAGCTCACTGGCTCGTTCTTTCTGCAGCTGTGCCATGACCGTGGCTACCTGGTGACCCAGGATGAGCTGGACCAGACCCTGGAAGAGTTCAAGGCCCAGTTTGGGGACAAGCCGAGTGAGGGGCGGCCACGGCGCACAGACCTCACGGTGCTGGTGGCCCACAACGACGACCCCACTGACCAGATGTTCGTGTTCTTCCCAGGTGAGGCCCTTGCTGGTCCCGGGTGGCTGTGTGTCTCCTCGGGGTCACAGCTCTAGTAGAGCCATCGAGGGTTTTCTCAAGGGTCAGCTCATGGCAGCTAGCTGCTGGGTGACCCCGTGTCTACACTGACCCTTCTCTGTGCCGGTCGGAAGGAAGCTGCTCCTCCCCGCTGTGGACAACACTGAGTTCTGCCTTGTTTGAGCACTTTTTCAGTTCCTTGCTGTTTCTTGATGGCTTTCTCTGTCCGGCAGGATTATCGCAGGCCTCCCCCTGGGCCCCCAGACTCACCTGTATCCTCTGACCCCAACCCGACAGCCCGCCTGCCGCTCCCTGTGCTTCCTGCTCCCCGCAGCTCCTTCCCATGCTGCTGCAGGGTTCTGCCCTCCCCACACCCTTTTCTTCTTGGTCTGTCTGCTCTGGGTCCATCTGTCGTTCTTGGAGACCGAGTTCAGAAGCCTCCCCTTGCAGGCGCCCCTCCAGGCCCCGGGTCGAGTGAAGAGCCCACCACGGGCTGTGTCAGGACCCCTGTGCTCCTCTGTCGTGGCCCCTGCTGTGGCGAGGCAGCCTGACTAAAGTCTGCAGAGGCAGAGAGGCCGGGTGTGTAGGGAGCACCCTGGGGGCCCGGGCCCCGCCTGGCACCGAGGGGGTAGAAAACGTTTGCAGGAGGGACCCAGTTGGTGCTTTTACAGGAGGGGCCCCTACGTGTGAGGCGTATTTTCTGGAAGCTTTGGTGCCTAATCAGGTGCCTCCCAGTGGAGCTGTCTCAGCCTCCTCACAGTCGGCCTGGTGGCAGGGCCCTCCCTGGAGTTGGACGGGGCGGACGTCGCGTTCAGGTGGGCCCCAGGCCGGGACCGGGCTCCCTGCTGTGTTAGTCCACCTGCACCGTCACTACAGAGCTCCTTGGACCGGCGGCTTCGACGCCGCACCATCCCCATTCCTGCTGGAGGCGGACGTCGGAGCCCGGGGTGTCCACCCGCGTCCTCTCTCCCTGGCACATAGGTCTTCGTCTCTGTGTCCTTGTGGGGTCATCCCTCTGCGTCCGTGTCCTCACATCATCTTAGAAGGCCGCTGGCTTTGTTCGGTTAAGCCCTACTAACGACCTCATTCAGATATAACCGTCTGTTTTATGACTTTGTTCCCAAGTACGGTGGGATTTAGGGGGGCACAACGCAGACCCTGACGCTTCCTGTCAGGTGAGTCAGGGTCCGAGGCGGTGGGCTGCATGGAAAGGCCCGGCCGGGAGCCTCACGCATGTGGCAGCCAGTAGCTGACCTGCTCGGCTCAGAGGGACCAGTGGGTCTGGTCTTGCAGGGATGGGACTGTCATTGCTCAGGTCGGCTGACCGCACGTTCCTTCTGAACACACAGCCACTGTGCTGCCTAGACTGGGTGAACTGCTTCATGAGGGGGTGTCACAGACCTTGGAACCACTGAGGCACTGGACCAAGTGGATTTCCGGATCCTTGTGCCAGAGAGGACTCTCTAGGTGGGGGGATGTGGGGTACCTTTCAGCTCCCCAGGACATGTGGACACGAACCAGATCCCGGTGGGCTCATGGGGACACTGAGGCCCCGGGGGGAAGAGCCTGTCCCCGAGCTGCACTGGGGCGCCTTGGTGAGGCAGAGCCAGGACGCAGGCCCCCCGGGGAAGAGGCGTCCTTGTAGCGCAGGCTGCCGCGTGTTCTGTCCCCAGAGGAGCCTAAGGTGGGAATCAAGACCATCAAGGTGTACTGCCAGCGGATGCAGGAGGAGAACATCACGCGGGCCCTCATCGTGGTGCAGCAGGGCATGACCCCGTCCGCCAAGCAGGTGGGTGCACGCCTGGCCCCCTGCCCCAGGGTCGAGCCCGTGCGCCTCACGTCCCCCTCCCAGGGCCCCGCTGACAGGCGGCGCCGTGTCCTCGTGGGGCCTCGGGAACTTGGGCTCTGAGAATGAGCAGCTGTGCCGTGCGGGCCTCCCAGAGCAGCCCCCACATTGTCCTGGCCAACGCCCGCTGAGGAGAGAAGCCGGAATGGGGAGGCCGCCCGAGCAGGGGCCGGCGTCCCTGCGTGGGGGCTGGACCGGTCTGAGCGGGTGCGGGTGTGGGGTGGCGGCGGCAAGCGGTCTCCGTGTGTGGAGTTCCCGCAGTCCCGTCAGCGCAGGGACGGCCGTGGGGGCATTTTGCCGGATGTCACTGTGAAGCCAGGCTGAGGCCCGGGAAATGTGTCGGGGCGGGTGGGCTCTTCCACCTGGAGAAACCCCGCTGACGGGTGGGATTTCCTGGTTCGTGACGTGGGGTGCTTTTTGGAGGTGTGCAAGTGAACCCCCCCCGGCCGCCCGCCCGCTGTCAGCCTCTGGGGAAGAAGTGGGGTGGCGGCGTCTTGCCCTCGGCTGTGCGTGAGGCTGCGCGTGTCTTGCAGTCTCTGGTGGACATGGCCCCCAAGTACGTCCTGGAGCAGTTTCTGCAGCAGGAGCTGCTCATCAACATCACGGAGCACGAGGTGGGGGCAGAGACGGGGCCCGCCGGGGCGCGGGAGGGTGACGGGGCCGCGTCCCAGCGAAGGTCTGCAGGACGGAGTAGAGCAGGTCTCGGGGTGTGGCCCTAGGCGGGAAGCACACCTGGGAACCTGCCAGGAGTCAGGAAGCTGGGGGGCTGGAATCTGCTGCCCCAGGGGTCCCCAGATGGTGCCCCCGGCCTGTCTGCCTGAGCTGCTCTAGTCCCCCGTCCGCGTGTGGAGTCAGGAGCTGGGGAGGGACAGCAGCGGGGACCACCGGGACGTCCCCGAATGCTCCGGGTGGACGTTCGTGGTGAGGAAAGAGCCCGTGGCACGCGGTGCTCCCCCGTCCTGTGTGGAGGCACAGTGGGGTCTCAGCCACACGGAGAGTCCGTTTCTCTTCTCGGCAGCTGGTCCCAGAGCATGTCGTCATGACCAAAGAGGAGGTGACAGAGCTCCTGGCCCGGTAGTATCCTTTCGGCCCCCGTCTGGGCCCTTCTCCCCTCCCGTCTGCACGCTGACCCCCATCCCACCCCAGCCAGCGGAGCCCAGCTTTTTCCCTGACCCGAGCTTCTCAGTAAACTCCGGGAGAACCAGCTGCCCAGGATCCAGGCGGGAGACCCGGTGGCCCGCTACTTCGGGATAAAGCGAGGGCAGGTGAGCAGTGCCACACTCGGTCCCTCTAGACGGAGCCGGCGCGTCCAGCCACGCCGGCTCCCCGCCAGCCCGGGGCCCCCTGTGCGGCCCCCCCACAGCCCCACCTTCCCGCCTTCCATGTGCGCAGGTGGTGAAGGTGATCCGGCCCAGCGAGACTGCCGGCAGGTACATCACCTACCGGCTGGTGCAGTAGCCGCCCCGCGAGCCGGCGAGACGTGCCGTGTGGCCACGGGGCCTGCCTGTCCAGGAGTGAGCCGCAGCTTTCCTGTCCCCTTACCCCACAGTCGTCTCTGTCACCTCCCTGTCGGGAGGGCGTGGAGGCAGCCCCGCTTCCTGCCCGGCCGGGCTCGCCTCGCACAGCAGGCCTGACACGTGGTGGTGCGCCCGTCTCTCTCCTGCCCTGCGGCCTGGAGGCAGATGGGGCTGTGCCCCCACCCCCTGCCACGAGGACCCTCACCGCTGCTTCTCCGGACCCTGGGGTGACCCCGCCTGGGTGCTGAGCCCCACGCTGGACCCCGCATGAACAAGCCTCCAGAGGGGACAGGACGCCACAGGGAGGCTCGCAGCAGCCAGTGACCTGCAGCCGTCCTGGTTCAAGTGTCCGGCCGGCCTCCAGCAGGGCGGCCCGGCCGTCTGTCCACGGGGCGGTGGGGGGGTCAGCTGCTCCGATGCTGGGTGTCTGTAAGAGTGAACGTATCGGAGTAAATAAATTGGCCGGTCCGGAGCAGCGAGGCGGAGTGACAGGTCTGCCGTGAGTGGCCTCGCTCGAGGCCTGGACCCTGGGCCCGTCCCTGTGTTCCGCGGGGCCTGCTGCCCCTCCCCCCATGGGGGCCGCGTCCAGGCGGGTCCCTGTCCGGAGTCTGCAGTGGGGGCGGACAGCGGAGGGCTTGCTCTCTGCCGTTCCGGCGTTCTCTTGCGTGGAAGCGCGTGGTCCGGTTACCCAGTCTCCGCGTCAGCGATTCCGCGCGGGAGGCCGTCCTGGTCTGCTGGAAGGTTGGCTGTCCTTGTCTTTCAGCCGGCTTTATCGCGCTCTGGTTCACGTGTCACAGTGGACGTGTGCGGGATGCCCCTCGGTGGCTCTCAGGTACCATCAGTTTTAGAACTCGTCACCCCGAAGCAGCCCCGTCCCCATCCCCCCACGAGCACCTTCCCGTGCGTGGAGGTCTAGTCTGGGCGTGTCACGCGTGGACTCAGCCTGGTGCCCTTCTGTGTCCGGCTCCCTCCCTGCGTGTCTGGGCTCGGGGTCTGTCCCCGGGGCCGCAGGTGGGGGCCTCGCTCCCGCTCGGGGCCGGGGACGCTCCCATCCATGGGGGACACGTGCCGTCTGTCCAGCTGCGAGTGCAGACACCCCGTTACCCACTTACCCTCCGGCGGACCCTGGACGTGCGCGTCGTGGGCCGTGATTTATGACCACCGCTGCCGCGAGCGTCGGCGTACGGGTTCTGTGTGGACTTGTGGGTGCGTTTTTTCTGGGGGTGTGTCGAGCTGTGGACTCGCTGGCCTGTGCGCACGCGGGTTACCCGGTGCAGAAATCGCTGGGCTGTTCGGTGCCTTGGGGGCCCCGAGTCCCAGTCGCACGGCCTTGCCTGCGCTCGCTGCCGGTGCCCCGCACGCGATTCCCGTCCCCTGATGACTGAGCCCGTGAGTGGCTCTCTGGTGCCGGGGGCCACGTACGGTCGTCTCTGCAGGAGGGCGTGTCCTCCGCACGTGGCGTGTGGTTGGGCCGCGCGTCCCTGTCGCCCCCGGCACAGGCCACAGGCACGCGCACGTGTCTCCTCACATACGCGCCTGGCAGGGCCGTGTCCGAGACTGCGACTCCTGAAACGTTCGTTGGTAAGCTTGGGGAGTTTGCTCGTGGCCTGAAGTTCGGGGGTTGACTCGGGCCTGTGTGACGCGGGGATGTGCTTTCCCCTGGACAGACCGGGGTCACGGTACTTTCTAGAATGGCACTGGGGCCTCCTGTGCGTGTGCACAGGCACGGGGCTGTTTCAGGGTCCCACAGACCCATCGCGTGTTAGAGGAGCTTGTTCCCACCCCCCAGATATACGTGCCCTGCCTTCCAAAGTCAGCTTGACCAGAGTAAGCCAGACCCAGAAGGATGGAACCTACAGGACCCCCTCCCAGGAGGGCCCCAGAGGCGGCCTGTCCCCACACCGGAACACGGTCCAGCCTCAGGAAGGGCGGGACCCTGACCCCTGCTACGATGCAGAGGGACCCTGAGGACACCAGGCTCGGCAAGAGCGGCCAGACCCAGAAGGACCCGTCCCGCAGGTCCCCACTCCAGGAGGTCTGCAGGAGTCCCGTCCGCCCGCGGGGACAGAGAGGAGAGGGTGGGGGCCGGGGCAGGGGCAGGAGTGGGAAGTCCCTCCTTCGTGAGGACAGGGTCTCTGTGTGGGGGGACGGGCCGTTCTGGAGGCGGAGGGCGGGGTGTGAGTGCTTCCCGCCCGGAGCCGCGCGCAGAGCCGGGGAATGTCCTGGGTGTCTTAACCACAGTAAAATAAATTTGGTTATTGGCGTTTTTTCCTGTCACAGGGTTTTAATTGTGTTTTGTCTGTAAATAAACGTGTGAAGCTGTGTCTGTCCCGTGTGAGGTCGTACTGACTGCGGAGGTCGGGCCATGAGGAGTCTCGGGCACGGGGTGCCTTGGCTGCTCCTGAACGTGGAGTACCATGTGGGGTGGGTCTACGCCGTCGGTGCGGCGGGTGCGGCTCCGCTCCGTGGGCACGTGGGCACGGGAAGGACTGCGACAGGTCCGCAGGGATTGCGGCCGACGGTTTGGTGCGCAGCCGCCTCTGTGTTCCCCAGCAGCACCGGGCTCTCCTTTGGGAACGCGTCCCTTTGCCGCGCAGGGACCGGAGCCCGCCTCTGCTGCTGAGCACCTCCCGTCCCACGGCCCCAGCATTGGTGTGAGCTGGGCGGTTGCTCTGACACCTGCCTAGGCGCCCCTTCCTAGGGTACGGGGCTGGGGGTGGCGGCAGGGGGGGCCATTCACATGGCCCCAGGCCCCTGTGACATTCTGTGAGCCTGGGCCAAGCCTGGCCTGAAGCCGGCCCGAAGGAGTAAATCAGCAGGCGCTCGGCAAACTGCATCAGAGCCCTGGGCTGCCTCCCCGGGCCAGGCTCCAGGGTGCTTCTCGGGACACACACGCCTTGACGAACGGGTGTATGTGGCGTGCGGCCATCCGCCTGAGCGCTGGTCAGTTGGAGAGTTTCGTGTTCATTCTTGTGACCGTTTTTTAAGACGTGTATCGGAGGACGGATCCCTTCTCGGCCTTTTGGCTAAGATAAGTGTAAAACGTATCTTGGATCGGCTGATTTTTTTCTGTGAAAGGACAGGAATCGGTGTTTTCAGGTCTGGGCCGGATCGTCCCAGTTGTGCTCTGGGCAGCAGTGGCCGCGGGCAGCACCGGGGCGTGGGCGTGTGCTGTTCGCCAGCGTGGGGCTGCTGTGTGCTGGCTCCAGGGCCTCCCTTTCCGGATCTTTCTCAGCTGTGGCGGGGGAGGGCCAGGCCAGCTTGCGCAGAGCGTTCTGTCCGCCGCGGACGCTGTCGGTCTGAGCCGGGGCTGGGCTGCAGCGCTCGGCCGGCCCCTCTCCCAGCTGCTTGTGTCCCGACGGGTGTGAATTCCATCTGGGTTTTTGCAGCCAACGAAAGGCTCGGTCTTCCTGCTGTTGAGCCAACCTTGACCCTCCACGGTCGGTCCAGCCGGGCTGAGGGGCTCTGTGAGAGGAATTGGGGAGGGTCGCTGCTGGCTGGCTGCCGGCCGGCCGCCCGCTGCGCTGCCCTGCTAAGGCGGCCCCAGCTCTGAGACTGGTCGGCGAAAATGAGGTTCACACTCAGGTGCTCAGGCGTCGGCCACGCTCCAGGGCTTCGTAGCCACACCCGGCTGGTGGCCGCTGCCCGCACGGCCTGAATGGACCGTTTCTGCCGTCTGGAAGGTCCCTCCGAGCAGCCCTGGCCGAAGTTTCCCAGGAGTACAGATCTGATGCCTCTGTGTGCACAACCCACCTGGGCTGCTTTCTGGGGGAATTTCTCTTCCTGAGAGTCCTCTCCAGCGGGGAGCCAAAGACACGGCTCGGGGCTCTGCGTCCCCTCCCGCCGCCGCCAGAGAAGACGGGCTCAGATTTAAAACTTTATTGTAAGCAAAATGTGCATTTGAAAAACCTACATCGTGGCCGGGGACGGACCTCACCACGCCCCGTGGGGCCCGACACTGCCTACTGAACCCCGCCGTCTGGCTTCCAGCATCCCTTCCATGGCGGCCGGTGGCCCACAGGGTGGCTGGCTCCAAGGGCAGGGCCACTCAGCAGGGGTGTTCATGGCTTCTTCATGGCCCCGGCACGCAGGCGAACACAGGGCAGGCCTCTGCCTCTCCCTGTGCTCCTGGGAGCTTCTGGAAAAGGCGGCCGGCAGCGGCCTCAGTGTATTGGGCTTGGAGTATGAGGCCTCACAGTGACCAGACGTCCCCGGAGATCTCCTCAGCCACCAGCCCGGCTGGCCGGCACCCCAACTACACATGCTCCGGCTGCCGCCCCAGGCCTGTGCCTGCCTCAAGCCGCCCACCGCGGAGCCCCATGGCGGGCAGCGGGACCTCGGCCACGTTGTTGCACTGGTTGGTGTTGAACTCGGCAAGCTGCTGGGCCAGGCCCTCCCCATCGCCGTGCCTGGCCCCGGCGCCCAGCTGCTCCTCGCTGCCGCTGCGGCTGCCCTGGGCCACCTCCGTGCTGGCCTCGCTGCCCTGCTTCTCCTGGAAACTGAGGCGGTGTCCCCTGTCCGCTGGGGACAGAAGCTCTGAGGCCTCCTCTTCCTCGGAATCAGAGTCGTTGGAAGCCACCCGGGATTCTGGGAGGTCAAGAGAGGTGGGGGTGGGGGAGGTGCGGAGACAGGACAGACAGACATGTCCTGACCGGGGGGCCGGCGCCTGACATGTTGTCACTCTCACGGGGCCCAGCTCCCCACCTGGGACTGCCCGCCCGCCACCAGAGGGCAGTCTCTGGGCACAGGGCTGTTGCCGTGAGCTGGGTACCCCGCCGGTGACTATGCCACACCTCAGGAACACGTCAGACAGGCGAGCTCTTCCTGGGAGGCAAACCCACAGCCGTGCGGCCTCTGGGCACCCAATGTGGCCCCAAGATGCCTCGTCGCCCGGCTGCCCACCTGGCTGTCACCACCTCTCACCTGGGCCGCCATCCGCCACCTCCTGCAGGGGGACAGCGGCCCCCGCGCTCCCCTCCGGGTAGGGCGCCTGCACCTCCGCCTCGGCCCGTGCCGCGTCTGAGCTGTCCTGCAGGTGGCGGAACGGGGCTCAGGGAGGGCCCAGGATGCCCTCCCGGCCCCAGCTCTGCTCTCGCTCTGGTGCACCAAGAACCCGGAGAGCCTGCAGCTGCTCAGTGCTCCCTGCGGTGCGCGTGATGTCACCGCGTCCCGTGTACGCGGGGGCTGCCCTGGCCTCGCCGGGGCAGCAGAGTGAGGTCCCACGTGGACGAAACTAGCGTGTCCTGCTGCCCCTGCACCCCCACAGTCCCGGGAGAGGGGCGGCGGACCCTCCACGGGGACTAGCGCACGAGAGTGAGAAGCTGGGAAGCCATGTGCGCAGAGCCTGTGGAAGAGAGGTGACGTGTGCAGGGGACGCAGCGGGGCAGGTCGTGAGCCTGAGCCTGGGGATGTGCCAGAGGCAGTGCAGAGAGAGACGGACGGAGCTGCCGGGCTCCAGAGCCAGGTGGGGGAGGTGTGGCCACAGGGCCTTTGCACTGGTGGTGGAGCTTCCCCCAGGGGAGCTCCTCCTCCATCAGTTCTTTGCTTAAAAGATGCCTCTGGGGCCCCTCCTGACAAGCCTGCTGAAACCAAGGCTCTCCGTCCCAGCCCCCCTGCTCCGAGGGGGCAGCCCTGGGGCCCGCCCCCACCTTCAGCTGGCCCCCAGGCACCTCCTCGGGTTCCTCCTCAAAGATCAGGCCATAGTGCGTGATGAGGGTCTCCACGATGCGGGCCTGATGCGGGTAGTCGACCAGGGAAGACAGGGACACGGTGGCCTCGGTGGGCCTGGGTCGCAGCAGCGTGGGTCCGAACACGATGCCCAGGTTCCCTGGAGTCATCTTGTTGTCCTGCTCCACCGCCACGATCCTAGGGTCCCGCAGATGCGGAAGCAGGTGTGAGTGCCCGCTGAGGCTCCCCCAGGCCCTGCCGACCTGGACCCCGGCCCTCACCTGCGCAGGTGCCGCAGCAAGTACGTCAGTGTGTCCCGGTTCTCGGGGGGCAGGTCCTGCAGGAGCTCCCGCAGCCGGCCCGCCATGGCCACGGCCGCGGCCTCGGTCTCCGCAGGGTCTGCCCGGCCCCGGGACGCCACCTTGGCCTCCGCCTCCGCCTTCAGATTGTCCTTGGCCAGCCCCACGAGCTCGTGGTAGAGGCGAAAGGGGAGGATGGGTTCTGGCAGCTGCAGGGGGAGGGGATCAGTGGGGTCTGCACCCCGGCCCCGCCGCCCCACCCCCACCCGGGGCTGGGCGTGAGCTGCGGCCCCGCCCTGGTCCCACCTGCCGCAGGTAGAGCTTGAGGACGTTGCTGATGTCGTGGGGTGAGGCCTGTGACAGCTCCACCAGCTCCTGGCCGGCCTCGAACACCTGGCACAGCTTCTCCACGCGCGTCTTCACCCCGTTGAGACGGTAGATGCCCTGCGGGGGCGGCCGTCAGCCCGGGCCACGCCCCCCCCACGGAGCCCCCACGGCCGCCCCCGCGGTCACCTTGGTGTGCAGCGCCCGCTGCTCGATCTCGCAGATGCACTTCTTGACGATGAAGGGGATGCCGTCCGGCGCGCCGCGGGCCGCCTTCGAGAAGTCCTGGCCGAAGAGCTGCAGGCGGCCCTGGAGTTTCTTGTGGCCACACTGGATGGCCAGCGTGTCCAGGCACTTCTTGTGACAGGCCAGGCAGCACTGCGGGGGGCGCCCGTGAGCGACCCCCCCAGCCCACGCCCACAGCACCTCCACTCCGGAGCCCTCCCGACGCTGTCTCCCCTCCTGGCTGGGCGCCGCACCTCCGCCACGCGGTGCTCCCACCTCCAGGCCCCGGCCCGGACCTCTGCCAGCTCTCTCTTCCCCCCGCCGGGGCCCTCTGGGTCTCCACGAGCCCCCCTTTGCTCCCAGCTGGGCACGCCGGCCGCGCCGCCCCTCACCTCCTCGCACTCCGCCCCCTGGAAGTAGACGTAGCTGTTACACTCCCTGCACTTGGCCGGCGCGCGCAGCTTTCGCAGACGGTGCGTGCGGGCGGCCTTGGACAGCCCCACGTTGCGGAAAGGCCCTCTGGGCACGGCCACTGGCAGCTCGGGGGCCACGCCGTTGAGGTCAGCTGGGGGGCAGGGCAGGTGGTCAGCCTCAGCGAGGCTGGTCGGGGCCAGGCCCAGCCGCGGGGTCCAAAGCCCCGCCCCACACCGTCCACGCGGGGGCCCCTCACCCTGCTCAAAGGCGGACGGCCCTGCGCTGCCCTCCTGGTCCACCAGCTCCTCGCTGGACGACATGGTGCCGCTGGACGACATCCGCTCCAACTTCTTAAAGTCCCCTGCGCAGGAAACGGGCGTCAGGCAGCCCAGGCCCCCAGGGGCCGGGCACGGGTCAGCCGGACCCTCCCCAGAGCCAGCGCACGAGGAGTCCGCCGCCCCACGCCCAGGCCAGCCTCCAGGTAGCCAGGCCCCCTCACCTGAGCCGGGGCTGGGCTCCAGGCTGCCCTCTGAGTCTGACACGGTGGTGGGCCACGACTTGTGCACCTGGTGTCCACGCCCACCTGCAGGAGGGGTGTTCAGCGGGGACTGCGGGGCCCTGGAGAGGCCGCGCCCACCCCCCACCCGCACCGGGCCCGCACCCCTGTGCTCCTTGCCAGGTGCGCCACTGCCGGGTCCGCCTTCCTCCTCAGGGCTGCCGGTGGCCTCTGCCCCCGTGGCGTCACTGGCAAGGCTCCCCTTACGGGTGCGCATGACCGGGGACCTGGAGGGACAGGACAGGGCCCCCGGGAGCGTCAGCGCACCCGGCCCCATCTCCGTGGGGGGGAGCCCCGCGGCCCCAGGCGCGCGCAGGCGGCCGTACCAGGCGTTGGCGGGGACGTGGGGCTCGAAGTCGTAGCGCACGTCGCGCTCCTCGTCCCGCTGCAGCTGGCCCACGTAGGACGCGTACTGCTGGCCCGGGTCGTACAGCTTGCTGCTCTCGCACAGCATCTGGAAGTGCACGGGCAGCGAGGCCGTCTGCATGTGCAGCATCTGGTAGTAGGAGATGGTGGCCTGCGGGCGACGGGGTGCCGGCGTGAGCCCCACGGGCTGCGCCTCCGACCCCCCCAGCGCCGGCTGCAGCGCGGGACACGGTGCGCACCGACTTGATGGTCTGGTCGCTCTGGCGGATGACCTCCTGGATTTGCCGCAGCACCGTCACCTTGGTGTCCTCCAGCTCCTGCTTCTGCGTCTTGGCATCGGCCACACACGTCCGGTAGGTGGCCATGGCTTCCTCGGCCTGGATGGGGGCCGGGGGGCGCGCACACTGCCCTCAGCCGGGTTCAGACCTCGGACGCCCCGGCAGCAGAGAAGGGCGGGTCGGTGCTCCTGCGGAGTGCCCCTGCCCCTGTCGGGAGCTGCGCCCGCGCGATCGGCCCCCGCTGCCCTCTGCCCTTCCGCGCTCACCTTGTTCTTCGCCTCCTCCTCCAGACGCCGCCGCTTGTCCAGGGTCTTGGAGGCGGCGGCCCCGGGCCCGGTGACGGCCTGCTCCTCCTCGGCCTTGACCGCCAGGAAGTGGGCCTTGCCGTGGTCCTCGCAGCGCTGTGTGTAGCCCTGCTTGGCCTTGCGCAGGTTTGACTCCGCCTCTTGCTGTGGGTGTGGGGGCGAGGATGCGGTCCGGAGCCGTCCTCCAGCGGGGCCCGGTCCCCCGGCTGCTCTCCCGGGCCGGTGCCCTGAGCCCCCCACACGTGCCCACAGCCCACAGCGCGGCCGCACGGACCGAGGCCCTGCCCCAGAGCAGACGGCAGGAGAACCGGAGGGGACGCCTGCAACGGGTCCCTGGGAGGACCCTTTCAGCCCCCAAAGCCGGGACGCGAGCTCTGGGCCCCATAGGCCCCCGTCAGAGTGGCAGACGCGCTCCCGTCTCTCACTTCCCCTCATGCACAGGAGAACAGAGGCCGGCCCGGCAGGAAGCCAGGCACCCTCGGGTTGGCAGGAAGAGCGCTCGGTCACAAACCCGGTGGCCTTCTGGGGGTCACACCGCGCAGCCTGCACCGTCAGAGCCCGCCACGCGAACGCCAGCAGCACCCGCGCAAAGTCCTGAGGACGACCTTCCGCGCGCAACACGGAACCCAGGAACCACGTGAGGAAAGACCAGTGCTGACAGTCTTCTGCCCAGAGAAACGGGTAAAACCCCGTCGGGACAGCAGACCAGGTGTGGGGGGGTCTGTAGCTCACACCAGCGAGGGCTGAGGCCTCTAATATGGCAAGAGCTCCGGCAAATCAAGAAGAAATGGGCCTTTGTCCAAAGCGAGCAATTACAGGAAGAGAGGGCCGGGAGGAAGACAGGCTCGCCCGCACACACCCTCGCCCGGACGCCGCTCTGGGCGCCCACGGGAGACAACGGCCCGGCCGCAGGCCCGCAGAGCGGCCCCGGAGGTCTCGGCCCTACAACCTGGAACGCCAAGAGCCCCGTAGTGCCCAGACGGCCCGCCGGTGGCACCTAGTGAAAGAAGCCAAGCGGCCTCCACAGCCGTGACAGGTGACAGGGAGGAGGCTGCAGCTGGACGAGGGGGGAGTGCGGGGGGTAAAAGGCCCGGAGCCCGAGAGTGAGCCCTTGCTGAGGGCCCCGAAGGGGAGGCGCGTTTGCTGGCAGCGCCGGAAGGGGCTGGGGGTGGGAGCCGCGGGCCCTGTCAGCCGAGCTCGGAGCCAGTGAAGATGCCAGTAGCTTCGGAAACGTCTGACCCAACCCCGGGGAAGACACTTGCCCTAGACCTGCCAGCGCCTCGGCCCCCTGCCTGCCCCGCCCCCCCATGCCGGTCTTCCCCCTCCTGCCCGCACAGCCGGGGGTGGCGGGCCTGGCGTCTGAGGGTTAGGGTCAGCCCCCAGCGGGGCAGGAGACCACAGCGCCAGGCCCCTCCCGCCCCCGCCGCGTACCAGCTTCCTCTGGGCGCGGTGCCACGACTCCTTGATCTCCTTCCTGCGCTTCTCGTGCTCCAGCCGCCGGAGGTTCAGGGGCTGCGGGGACAGGCCGTGAGCAGGGGCAGGCCCTGGCACAGCCCACCCCCCCGGCACCCCCCCCACCGCCCGCCCGTGCACCTGCGTGAGGGTCTGGCTCTGCAGCGTGCCCACCGCCTGCGCCATGCTGTGGCCGAACTCCAGGTCCTGCTCCAGGGCCAGGGAGTAGATGGACAGGAGCGGCATGTGGGGCTGGGAGGGGAGGGCAGAGGTCACGGGGGGCGGGGCTATGCAGCCTCCCGGCCCCGCCTCCCCGGCCTCCTCTGCCGGGGTCTGCACCCTCGGAGCCGCTGGGAGACCCCACCCCTCCGGCCGCCGCGGGGCGGGGCTGAGACGCCCCCACGCCCGGGACCGCACCTGCTGCAGGAAACTCTGCCTGCAGTTGTGCACGATCTTCTGCACGCCTTTGGCGAAGTCCATCTCTGCAGGGACAGCGGCGTGAGCGCGGGGCCAAGGGGCCGGCCCCCCGCAGCCCGCCCGCCGCGCCTACCCAGCGCCGTCCGCTTTTCCACGTAGCCGATGAGGTCCTTCATGTACTTGGCCATGTTCTTGGCGTAGTGCAGCGCGGCGTCCACGCCCCCCTCGCAGCGCTGGAGCAGCATGTCCACCTCCTCCGGGGCCAGGCAGCCTGCGGGGGACCCGCTGAGCGCAGCCCGGCACCCCCAGCCCTCCCGCCCGCCCTCTGCTGACATGCGGGCGCCTGCCCATCGGCCCTGGCCCCTCGGAGGATGCTCACCCGCTTCGCAGTCGTCCGAGCTGGGGGCGGCGCCCTCGCTGCCGGGGCCATACAGGTTCTCCATGGTCTGCGCAGGAGAGACACCGTGGGCGCCCCGGGCGCGGGCGGGGCTCTGTCCCACGCACCCCCCCCCCCCGGAGGAGACAGCCACTGGCCCCCCCACCCTAGACAGGGGAGACAGCCACTGCCCCCCACTGCCCCTGGACAGAGGAGACAGCCACTGCCCTACCCCCACCCTGGACGGAGGACACAGGAGTGCCCCCCGCAGCCGGCCAGGCCCCAGGCAGCGTCCAGGTCGCCCCTGCTCACCTGGATGGGGTCCCCAGGGGGCACTGACAGGAGAGTGCTGCTGTCCACTTCCCCCATGAGGAACTCAGACACACTGCAGGGCAGGGCAGAGTCGGCACCCAGAGTCCAGCGGCCCGCGCACCCAGTCCCGCTCCACAGGCCCCGCGGCGCTCACGTGTTACTGAAGGAGAGCGCGATGGTCTCCAGGGCCTTCTCAAACTCCTGCTTGTCACACTCCTGGTTGCTCTCATAATGGAAGGCTGGTGGGCACAGCCAAGGGTGAGGGGCTGGCCCAGGCCGGGACGCGCCCAGCCCTGCCTACGACTGACTGAAGGCAACCCTTGGCCCAGGGGCAGCACGAGAGCAACCGTGCCTGTCAAATTGCCACGCACCCTTCAAAACACACTTCAAATGTCCCTTCCTCCAGGAAGCCCTCCCAGGTGCCCCCAGAGCCCTCCCTGCCCTGCCTGGGGCTGGCTCACCTCTGATCTTGGCAATGAGGGTGCCAGCGGCAGTCAGTGACTCCACGGTGTTCAGCAGCGGGTACCTGGAAATGATCTGGCGCATCGCACGAAGGGCGTCGCCCAGGTACTCGTGGGCCAGGGGCCGGCGGGCCTCCAGGAGGTCTGTGGGGCAGAGCTGGTGTGAGCAGGGGCGCGCGCCTGGCCCCCCGGGAAAGCCTGCTTTCCCCTGCCTCAGAGCTCCTGACCCCAGAGGGGAGACGGAAGCGGAGGTGGAGACGGCAGCTGCCCAAAGCCCACTCCGGGCCTCTCTGGGCTGCTGGCCAGGTCCGCGAGGGCCAGACCGTGGTTTAGGCAGTCCCTGTGCTCAGGACACTTTTCATGTCCTCCCAGAGAGCAAGCTCCTGCTTGACCTTCAAGTTGCAGCCCCGGTGCCCACCTCCTCCATGCAGCCCCCCAGGCCACTTTCCTGCCACAGCCTCTCAGGGCCGCTCAAGGTTCTGTCCGGCCCTCCAGCCGTTATCTACTCCTCCCTCATTTTGCAGATGGGGAAACTGAGGCACAGGAAAGGGAAGTCATTTCTCAAGAATGATGAAGCTTTTCCACGCACGCCGGCTTCGAAGGCGTGAGAACCCCAGACAGGAAGGCCCTGCTTGGCTTTGTCTTGAGGGCAGTGGGGAGTCACGGAAGGTGCTAGAGTCAAACGGCGTCAGGGTCAGATCTGTGTCTCGGAATGCGACCTTAGACAGCCTCCGCGAGCAGTCACACACAACACGGGGATCTGGAGTTGCACGCTCCACGCAGTGAGCCAGCCCGCCCCCTCCCTTCCCTGTAGACCGTCTTCATGGGGAAAAAGCGGTGTGTGCAGGCAAAGCCCCGTGCACAAAACACGGCCCGCTTGGTAGTAGCAAAACCACAGGAATGTGCGGACTGCAGACAGGGACCCAGGAGGCCTGGCGGCCCGCTGGGAGGGCAGCCCTGACACCCGCGTCCCCTCCCATGCCATGCCTGATGGACGGTGTGGTCCTTTCTAGCACCCACGACCCCCACTGAAGGTCCCCACGGTAGGGGAGGCGGCGGGGAGGGGGACCAGGGGGAGCTCCACCCCAGCCCCTCAGGCTCCGGCAGGATCCAGGGAAGGCGGGGCCACGCCCCTTCCCTGCCCCCCCCCCAGCCCTGGTGCTCCCAGCCGGGTGGGTGGGCCCTGCACTGTCCCTGACCTGGGGACTCCCCGTTCTGTCACCGTCACAGTGTGCTGAGATCCTCTGCCACAGCCAGCCACCCCACAGGCCCCACGGGGGCCCCACGGGGGCCCCATTGCACAGATGAGACACCTGAGCCCAGGGTTAGAAGCGCGGGACTCAGCCCACAGCCTCTCCTCCAGGCGGCCCCAAGCGGGTGGAAGGGGCCTGCAGCCCGTCCCAGCCTCCGGCACTTCGCCCTCGCCCTCGGGCTCAGCCCCGCCCAGTCCTGGCCTCCAAGGAAGCGCAGGGATCGGAAAGGAACTGAGATTAGAGAGTTTCCCCAGGAAGCCGCTCTGGCCCCCGCCCCACCAGATAACCCTGGGGGCTCCCACCTCCCACCCAGCAGGGGCCAGGCCTCTGGAGAGGCCCTGAGGAGGCTGAAGTCAGACCCCAGCTCCGGCCCCTCATCGGGCCAGGAGAGCCAGGGGTCAGGGCCCCACGGAGGCCTCAGTTTGCAGATCCACAGAGCGGGGCCCGGGGGGAGCAGGAGCGGGTCAGCGCCAGGCATGGTCCCGGCCGTGCGGTTTCTGGGAGGAGCGGGCTGCAGCCACGAGGTGCCAGGGACAAACAGGAAGCAGATGAAAATAACTCGGCAGGAAGCTGGGCTGTCAGCGCCACATGGAGGAGAAAACGGAACCGCCATCCCTAACAGACGCTCAGGCCTGCGGCTCCGGTGCCAGTCCTGCCCCTTGGCCCTGCAGGAGCCCTCTCCAGCCAGGCCCCATGGCTCCAACCCGCCCCACCTCTGCTCTAGCATTCTCTGTGGCTACCCGTGGCCCGCGGGAGAAGACTTGGGGTCCCTCCCCGCTGCTCTCCACGTCTCCAGCCTCATACACTTCCTATGCCAGCGACACCCCAAGCTTGTTCCCCCGAAGGCATCTCCATTTTGGGTTCCCGAGCCTGTCCAGGGGATGGTCCCTCCGCCTCCAAGCCTTTCTCTGCCTGTGGCCTCCGGACTCCTACGCATCCCTCAGGGCCCTGGTGGCAATGCAAAGCCTTCTGAGACTGCCTCCCCCCCCCCACCCCCCCCCTGCCGCTGGGAGCCCGCAGGCTTTGATGTATCTGTGTCCAGCTCCGCCTTCCGCCCAGGCCTCAGTGTCCCTGTGGCTGCTCACCGTCCCTCAGGACACACTCCTTGAGCTTCTCAAGGGCCTTGGCAAAGCGGCCCACGTCGGCCAGCAGGTGAGAGATCTCGCCAGTGTCAGGGCAGGGACCCTCGACGGGAGGCTCGGCGGGGCCGGCTGCGGCCAGCGGGCTGCGGTGGCCCCGACCCAGCGTCCAGGAGCTGGCGCCAGGCAGCGGGAAGCCAGCAGCGCTGGCATGGCGACTCAGGCTGGTGGGTCGTTTGAGGGTGCCCGTGGCCTTGGCGTTCGAGGCTGCACTTGGCGGCTCCAGGCTGGGTCCAAGGGACACTGTGTCAGGCCCGTCTTTCCTGGGCAGCTCCTGGGAGGGTGGGGCAAGCTGGTGACCAGGGGTTCCAGCCCAGGCACTGCCTCAGTTTCCCCAGAAATGAAGTGGGGACTCTGGAGGGTCTCCGGCCTGACCCCATAGGGGATCAAAGGCCAGAGGTCGGAGGGCCGAGATTTGGTGCCCTGCCCCGCCCACACCTGTTACCCAACATCCTCTTCCCCCAGCTTTCACAAACAACGGTCTCTGCCCAAACCACAGCCAGGGGTGGGGCCTGTGAGGGTGGGGGAGGGGCACCCCACTTCCTGGTGGAGTAGGGCGGTCCAAAGGGGGTCCTCAGCCTCTGCAGCCCCCTCCAGGCTGCCGCAGACACCCTGAATCCCTGCTGAAGACACCTTTGTCGATTCCTGTATGCCTAAGAGTCCTGTGGACCCCCAAGTTCCACAGAGGCCCCCAGGCTTATAGCCCCCAGGTAGATAGCCCCTAACCTTGTAGCCCGCCAGACCCCAGAGATGCCCCCCAGGCCCTCCACCCAAGGCGCCTATTTCGTGCCCAGCAGCCCTAGAAACCTTGGCCCCATGGCCAAGCTCTAGCTCTCACCTCAGACCACGCCGCTGCCCCCAGACTCCCTGACCACCACCCTGTGGTCCCAGACCCAGGGCCGCCCCCTCCCCAGCCCCCTCCCACCTCCCCCCTCAGCCCCACAGTCAGCCCCGATCCAGGTGGAGGGATGCGGAGGGATGCGGTGGGCAGCCCAAAGGGCTCCTACCGTGAGCTGAACGCCAGGGTCCCAACCTGTCCTGCGTGGCCCGTGCTGTCCAGCCCGGTAGGGGCTGTAGCTGGTGGGAGCCCCCCGCCGCCGGCCCAGCATGGAGCCGCCCGGCCCTGGGTCCCTGCCGCCCCGGGTGCTTCTCTAAGGTCCCGCCCGCTCTGCAGTCCACGGAGAAGCTCACTCACCCCCAAGGGCTGTGGGCTGGGGCTTCCCGCCCGGTTCTTTTTTGAGATGGAAGGGGTTTTCATGAGCTCCCGCTTCTTCCTGGAGAACATGGTGGGGCCCCGGGCTGGTGGCCTGAGACGGGTAGGCTGGGGTCCGGCAGGCTGGGGGTCTCAAGCCTGTGGCTCTCAACAGTGGCTGCCTCAGGCCCACATTGTCACCGGCCACCCCCTCCCCAGCTGTCAGACCCACGTGACAGGCCCGGCCCTCATTGGCGGGCCCTCCCCCCCACAGGAAAAGGCCTCCGGAGGGAGGCTGTGCCGGCGACTGGTGACGCAGAGCTGCCCCCAACCCTCCCAGGCCTCCGTCTGCCCCTCCACACAGCGGGCTTGAAGGTGGGGTCCCATCTGGGTGGGGAACCGCCGGGGGCCCACCCCCAGCTTCGGCTCTCAGGAGCTCTGTGCAGGTGCTGGCCCTGGCTCCCAGGCGCAGGGGCGGGAGGGGGGCACACGGCGGGAGACTGCAGGGGTGCAGAACCTCTGTCAGACACACCCAGGTGCCACCAAGTGCGTGATGACCTGCAGGGACCCGGACAGGTGTGCCGACATCAGGAAGCTCGACCACGGAACGGACAAGCCGGAGCTGCTCTGTCAGACCGTGGGCATGGCATGGACACCCCTCCGTCCCCCACCTCTGGCAAGCTGGTGGCACGGGGACAGCAGGCCACCGCCCCCCGCCCTGAGCCCCCAGTCCAGGGACCGGACCCCAGGCATGCCAGGCAGCAGCACTGACAAGGCACGGGGGGAATCATGCCTGCGGCCACCACTCAACAGCAAGAGCCAGCCCCAGGGTGCTCAGGGACCCCCCACCTGCCGTGGTCCCCCCACCCCCCGGCCTGCTGCTCCCCTCCCCCCACGACCTCCTCCTCTCTACGTCAGAGCCTGCTCTCCCCCATTCTTCTCCTCACCGCTGGAGTCCCACCCCCATCCCCAAACCCCAACCCTCTACCCTCCCTAACACAGCCCCCCACTGACCTCTGCTGCGAGGGTCAGCTCTCCAGGGCACAGGGTCCGCAGACCACCACCCCGGGGGCCCGCACCTGGCTCTCCAGGCCCGGGGCCACCCAGATGCAGCCGAGAAGCTCCTTGAGGGCCCTTTGCCCACCACTCACTGTTTTGGGGCCTGGCTTTGGGGGTGAGGGCTGGGGGCGGTCTTCTGGCCTGGTCGGGAGGCTGGAGGCTGGGCCACCCGCGCTGGGCCCCTCCAAGCCGCCCAACATTCCCAAGCCTTGACCTCATGCTCGCTTCATGACCGGGCACTCCTAGGTACCGCCCTGAGCCACCAGACCCACGTGGGCGTCCAGGCTCTTAGGGAGTCCCCGAATACATGTGAGACCCCCCCCCCAGGTGCCCAGCCTGAGACAGGCCCTCACCTGAGCTGGGGGTCTGGCCAGACTCCAGTGCACACCCTTGGGGGGGCGGGCGGGTGTCCAGATGCAGGAGGAGGGCCGCCGCTCGGGACACCGGCAGCCTGATGCCCAGACACAATTTCACACCACAAGTTCTCTTTATTTCCCCCCAGGGCAGTGGGTCCTCTGAGGGCCTGGGTCCCCGCCCCAAACCCCGGCCCTCCCAGCATCTCCCGCAGACCCCTCCGATGAGGGGGGCTCAGGGGACCGACTCGGCCATGCTGGGGTCCTCCAGGAATCCAGCGATGAGTCCGGGATGCTGTGGGCGTGGCGCGGGGCCTTCCTGGCCTCCGGCCTCCGGCCTGTGGTCCTCCTCATTCCCCTGGTCCTTGGAGAAGTTCAGGAATACCTAGGGGCGGGCGGCCGGAGGGGAGGTCAGCCCCAGCGCCCGGCCCTCGGCACCCCCCAGCTCCATCCAGGCGCCGCGGTCACCTCCTCTAAGGTGGTCTGGCTCACGGAGAAGTCCTCCACGCCGTGCTCCGCCCCGCGCGCCGCCAGCTCCCCGAAGACGCGGGACAGGGCGCAGCGCCCTCCCGGCGGCAGCTGGAAGCGCAGGCGGCTGCCGTGCGCCTCGCGCAGCTCGGCCCCCGGGAACGCGGTCGCCACGAGGGCCAGCGCCGACTCGGACCGGGCGGCGGGCACCCGCAGGGTCAGTATGTGGCCGGCTCCGAACCTGGGCGGGGGGCGGGTCCGCGGCTGCTGCGCGCGCTCGGAGTCCGCCGGCCCCCACCACGCGCCCATCCCCGGACCGGCCTCGGTCCCCGGGCCCCTTCCGAGCCCCGGCCCGCCCCCTCCCCCCAGGGCCGCGCCCACGCACAGACCCCTCCCCTGGCCCCGCCCACACAGGCCCCGCCCTCTGGAGCCCCGCTCTTCCACCGGCGCGGGCCCTGCCGGCCTGCCTGGTTCACGTCTCCCCCGCAGTCCGTGGGGGCCGAGTGGGCTTCGCGCGGCCGCGTGTCGGGGGCTCCTCTGGCCCCGCCTGCACCCCCCCCACGCACCTGTTCTTGAGGTGCTGCGTGCTGCCCAGACAGCGGAACCGCCCGTTCACCATGACGGCCAGGCGCGTGCACAGAGCCTCGCACTCCTCCATGCTGCAGGAGCCCCGCACCGTCAGCCCCTGCGCCCCCGCCAGGACCTCACCTCCCGCCCAGACCACCCTGTCCCAGGGGTCGGCCGTGGTCCGCGTCCTCCCCGCAAAGGTCAAGGCCGCTCCATCTCCCCAGCCCCTGCGCTCTGACCGCCGGGTCCACCTCCCTCCCCTGGGCCTGCACCATCTTGACCCTCAGCCTGGAGCGTCCCCAGCGGGACCCACCTGTGTGACGTAAGCACCACGGAGCGGCCCTCCCGCACGACGGCCAGGAGGCTGTTCCAGAGAAAGCGCCGAGAGCTGGGGTCCATGCCGGTGGTCGGCTCGTCCTTGGGGGGTGCAGGAGGAGATGCCATAAGCGGAGTCCCAGTCCTCCCCCCAGGCCCCGCCCCAGTCCTGCCCCCACGCACCAAAAAGACCACAGCGGGGTCCCCCACCAGTGCCACCGCTGTGGCCAGCTTCCTCTTGTTGCCTCCACTGTAGGTGCCCGCAGGTTGGTCCGCGGACTGCAGGAGCCCCAGGCGCTCCAGGCCCAGGGTCGCCGTCTGTGGGGCAGACGGAGTGAGAGAAGGTCTCGGGACAGGCGCAGTGAGCATGGGGGGGGGTGTCAGTGAACTGGAAGGGGGCAGGGAGTGTTGGGAGGCACTGGCACTGCGGTGGGGGAAGGTAAGTAAGAGGGGAGGAGCCAGGATGACGAAGGGGCCAGACCTGACCCAGAGGCAGAGAACCCAGAAGCCCTCAGTGGGAGATGGGGTCAAGGCCCGAGTGGGCAGGCTGGGAAAGTCAGGGGGAACAGGAAGTAGGGGACACAGCCTGCGGTGTGCTGCTCTCCAGAGCATAGGAGCCGGGGGACGGCAGGTGCCTTACAGTGGCGTGGCGGGGGTGGGCGGAGACCTGGACTCTGGACCTGGCCAAGGAGGGCCAGGTGGGGCTGCGAACCCGGGGTGGGGGGTCACCTGGGCAACCTGCGCCTCGGGAACACCGCGTAGGCGCGCGAACAGCTCCAGGTGCTGGCGGCCCGTCAGCAGCTCGAAGATGGCATCCGACTGAGGGCAGTAACCCATGTGGCGGTGCGCAGCCGCCGGCTCCCGGGCCACGCTGGGGGCGGGGACCAGGGGCTCAGGGAACTGGCTTGGCCTGGGCCACGCTGGGGGTCGGGGGTGGGGGCCTCAGGGCCACGCACCCTGGATCACTATGCTAAGAGGCAGAGCGCAGACCACACGCCGTGTTGTAGGAACGCAGGGCTCAGGGCCAGCCGTACACGCCTGCGCTGTTGAAGCACAGTCCCTGCTTGGGAGAGGACGGGGTGGGGACCAATGAGGCTGGGGGCCACCCCCACCCCACCCCACCCAAGCCCCCTCACTTGTGGCCTGCCAGTGTGGCCTCCCCACTGCTGGGCAGCGTGTCCCCAGTCACCATGCGGAATGTGGAGGTCTTACCAGCTCCATTCACTCCCAGCAGACCGAAACACTGCGGAAGCCCCACAGACGGCGCTCAGCAAGGGCCCAGCTCTGTCCTGGTGCTGCTAATTCCTGGGGGGGGGGGTCCCAGTGTCTGCAGGAGGGCTGTGAGCAAGGGGGACCCCTGGGAGCGGCACTGGGGTGTGCAGGTGGCCGTAAAGCTGTCGCGTGGCAGGGAAGGGTGGCTGTAGTTCACCAACGCCGGTAGCCGGTAGGTGTCCCGTAAGGACCGCGCACAGCAAGCGCTCCGTTAGTAGCGGGGCCGGAGACTTGGGAATGCCTCCCGCCACGGTGGGCGCAGCGCTCGGGCTGGGGGCCGGCCGCCCCGGGCGGAGCAGTTGGCCGGCGCGCACCAGGCGCTGGAGAAAGCACAGCGGCAGCTGCCAGCACCAGGCCCCCGTGCATTTGCAGGGCTGTGCTGGCCCCAGGCAGGTGGCCGAGACCCGGCTCTCAGCCCACCCGCTGCCCATCGCAGGTGCTGGAAGGTGAATGGTACCGGCGCGGGCCTGATCAACGCTGGCTGTGAGCAGGCGCTTGCTACAGGTCCGTATACCACAGGGGCTCACTAAGGACTGTTAGGCTTGCCGGAAGTCGACCCTCACCAGGGGGGCATTCGGCACTCCGCTGCATACACGTATAGACACGGGCTCAGCACGGGACTGGGTCCTCCACCACTGACCCATGGTAGGGGCTTGACTAAGGTTAGTGGCGCATGCGTGGGCACCCCGGTGCGCGGTAATAACTTGGTGCATCTCAGTAGAGGCTCTCTAACACCCTCCCGCACACAGTAGGTCTCAAGAAAGGGAAGCCTGCAGTGGGTGCTTGCTGAGAGAGCACGGGCACAAAACAGGAACTCCGATGTCGGCGGTCCGCCGTCGCCCGGCAAAGGGCGGCGGGCGCAGCCCAGGTGTTCAGTAAGCGGGGGGCAGGTACTCCGTGGGGCAGCCGCTCACGGCCCCTGCCCCGGGACCTCCGCCCTGGGCCCTCACCTCACCAGGGGGGATCCCCAGGCACAGGCGGTCGACAGCTGGTGTCCTCTGCCCATGGCACACCTGGGGGGAATTCAGGG
This sequence comes from Neogale vison, assembly GCF_020171115.1. Lineage (NCBI taxonomy): Eukaryota > Metazoa > Chordata > Mammalia > Carnivora > Mustelidae > Neogale > Neogale vison. The sequence goes on from NC_058096.1 coordinate 224,004,986, forward strand.
CCCTGAGAAAGGTGGGTGGGCCGGGGGAACCCCCAAACCCAGCATTCTGCACCCACCTTGGTCAGGTCTCTCAGCACCAACACGTCCCCCTGGGTGTCCCCTTGGACCACCCGTTCCCGCTCTCGGGCCACATCGTCATCCTCGTCCCCCAGGGGGTGCAGCGACCCTGGCTGGGGTCTGAGGACAGAGAGGTCTGTGAGCCCAGAGCTGGCCCCGGCCCCTCCCACCCCCACGCGAGCCCCACTGACTGCGGCAAGAGGCGTCCGCCATGCTGCAGCAGGAGCGTGGACAGGAGGAAGAGCGGCCCCTGCACCGCCATGGCCAAGAGATTTTTGCCAACCACCTCCCAGCGCAAGGGTGACTGGAACTGCCCATCTCCTGTGGGGATAAGAAGGAGGAATTAGGGGGCGCCTGGGTGGCTCAGTGGGTTAAGCCTCTGCCTTTGACTTGGGTCATGATCTCAGGATCCTGGGATCAAGCCCTTCATTGGGCTCTCTGCTCTGCAGGAAGTCTGCTTCCCCCTCTCTCTCTGCCTGCCCCTCTGCCTACTTGTGATCTGTCAAGCAAATAAGTAAAATCTTAAAAAAAAAAAAAAAAAAGGAGGAATTAGGTCATGAGGGGGTGGAGTTGGCTTCTGGGCTCCTCCCCATCCCAGTCACCTTGAGTTCTTTAGAAAAAGGACCAAGACTGGGATGGTTCCCTCAACTGCACTCCAGCTGACCTAGAAAACAGTCCTATCTTCATCTCCTTTATTTAGTGCCTTGGACCTCTTGTGATATGACCCAAGACAGAATTAGTTTTTATGGTTGCTTTCTGTACTTGTAACTTGACTCAAAGTTGGAGCCACCTAAGACGTCTAGTTCTTGTCCTGGGGCTGCTGTTTGTCCCTACCCCGTGTAACTGACTCGGCTGGCACTTCCCCACCTAGAGGGATATTCTCACCCAAGCGCTCAAAGGCATCAGCCATGGCCTGGTTCCGCACCATGTCGATGAGCCCCCGGCCCAGGCAGAAGTGGGGGAAGATCAGGAAGACCCGTCTCAGGATCCGGCTGACGTCCTGCAGCTTCTGCTCGGGGACGGGAAAAGGGACGTGGCGCAGGGGCTGAGACCAACGCCCCAACCCAGTCCCAGCCTGAGGCAGGGCCACACCTGATCAGAGAAGAGCTCGAGCACGAAGGTGGCCAAGCTGCCATTGATGCCGATGAAGAGGTTGACACAGGTGAGCACCACGTAGGCCGTGCTGGGCACGGAGAAGAAGAAGGAGGCCGGGTACATGAGCGGCGTGATCGACCAGCTGCGGGTCGCAGGAGCCACCGGTGACCACCTGATGGGAGGCTATGCAGCCCGAAGAGGAGTAGGGAGCTGCCCTCCCATCGTCCCCGTTGCTGGGGGCGGGGGGCGCGCGGGAGAGGAGTCGGTGTGGTGACCCTCGAGATGGGCTTTTAAGGCCACCTCGGCCCGTCGTTGGCTTAGATTAGGCTGGGGCTCAGCTCACACCAGCACGAGCACGTTGTCTCCCTGGGAGCTGGGATGGAGTCCGGTGCCCCTTGACAGTATTAGGTGCTGGGGGGGGGGCGGTCAGTAAGACTCGGCCCTGGGGCCCTGGGGAGGCCTCACCCATACAGAAGCAGCAGCAGCAGGAGGGCCGGCAGGTTGGCAGGGGCCACGTACGCCCTCTGCTGGAAGGCCAGGAAGATGAGCACCACGACGCACGCTGACACCAAGTAGTTACACTGCGGTGGGGACGGCGGTCCCTGCCCTCGGTCTGCAAGAGCAGCAGCCGCCATCCTCATCCCGGGGGCCCATCCCAACCTCCCTGTGTTTCCGGTGGCAGGACACAAAGTCTCCACCCGCCCCAAGACGGCACCCAGGCCATCCTGGACAAGGGCCTGACCAGAAGGGGCCAGAAAGGGGCAGTGGTGAGAGGCGGCCAGATCCCCCCCCCCAAGCATTCCCGCACCATGTCCCAGAGGAAGCTGCCGAGCCAGTAAAGAGTGGGAGGCAGGCCCCCCATAAACTGCAGGTGTTTGGCCCGGGTGATGCGCTCCTCGATGAGAAGGAGGGTGGAGCTGGCCGGACGAAAGACATGGCGAACACCACACAGATGGAGACAAGCACGTCCACCGATGAGGCCACCCTGTGGGCAGGGGTGCAGGGGCTGTTCAGAGAGCTCCGCCCAACCCTGAGGGGACACAGGTCCATGACCTGGTCAGGGAGATGAGTGGAACCATTTAGGGGAGAGCTACGTGGGCTGTCCGGGGAGCCTGGAGCTCACTGAGCCTGATGGGGTCTTACTCCCCAGGCCTATATGCACAGCAAGAGTGGGGCAGGGTCCCATTCTAGCTCCCTCCGCTCAGGATAACCGGGCAGCTCAGCAGGGGACAGTGCACAGAAGAAAGGGGGTGCGCATGCGAGGAGGGGGGCGCGCACGGGGGGAAGGGGGCACGCACGGAGGAGGGGGCACGCACGGAGAAGGGGGGTGTGCACAGGGGAGGAGGGGGGCGCGCACGGAGGAGGGGGGCACGCACGGAGGAAGGGGGCGCGCACGGAGGAAGGGGTCGCTCACGGGGGGAAGGGGACGAGCACGGAGGAAGGGGGGTGTGCACAGGGGAGGAGGGGGGCGCGCACGGAGGAGGGGGGCGTGCACGGGAGGAAGGGGACGCACACGGAGAAGGGGGGTGTGCACAGGGGAGGAGGGGGGCGCGCACGGAGGAAGGGGGCGCGCACGGAGGAAGGGGGCGCGCACGGAGGAAGGGGGCGCGCACGGAGGAAGGGGGCACGCACAGCGCAGCCTCCGACAGTTGCTGCTTGGTGAGGTTCAGGGGGTGGTTGAGCGTGGTGATGCTGTGGGCGCGGCGGGCAGGGCCCGGGGGCAGCTGGGCGCGGAGGACGGCGTTGTTGGCTCTGTTGACAAAGGCGACCATGGCGTGCCAGCCCTTGTTGTTGAACCAGATCTAGGGGCGGGTAGGGCCCAGCGGTTAGGGCGCAGGCGATGTGCCTGGCCCCCCAGCCAGCGGCCCGCGGCGCCCGCGGCCCACCTTGAGACTGTCCTCCGCGTCGAGGCTGTGCGCCCACGCGGCGAGGCTGTTCAGGATGCGGTCGAGGGCCCCGCCCGGCGCGGGGTCCAGCAGCACGCGCAGCTGCTCCACCGAGCGACTCACCTCCTGGCCCGAGGGCAGGCCTGGGTCTCGGCCCCCCAGGGAGAAGCCCCCGTACCTGTGGGGCGGTGGGGCAGGGGGTAGCAGGTGAAGGCCTGGGGGGTGGGGCGGGCGGAGGGCGCAGGGATGGGACCCTCCTCACCTGACCTCGTTCACCCACTTCTTGGTCTTCAGGCTGCAGCAGAGGCAGAAAGGCAGATTCGGGATGGGGGATGGGAGTGGGGCAGACACGGCGCACAATGCTGGGGGGCCGCAGAGGCAGCAGAAGTGAGGGGAGGCCCCCCTGCCCTGACCTCCTGGCTCGGGGGCCCAAGCGCTCACCCCTGCCTGACCAGGCGCGGGTAGGTCTTCACCAGGAAGTCGGACAGGTTCCGGCCTGTCAGGTTCTGCACCACCTCCCCAGAGCCGGCCAGTGCCTGGGGCGGGGGCACCGGCCGCAGCGGGGCAGTGGGGCAGCAGGCGCCGGGCACCGGGCTGGCTGCACTGGCAGGCTGGGGACGGGGACTCCGGGGTCCAGTTTCCGCTGGTCAGGACCTCAGCAACACCCGCAGGCACTTCAGGCACCCAAAACTGGCAGACAGCGGGCGCTGGGCACTCGCGCATCCTGGGGGGGGGGAGGGCTGTGGGCACCGAGCCTTCCGCAGGCTCAGAGACGTGGTCGCTCCAGCTCCCAGGTGGCCCCGGGGTGCTCCAAACACCCTCAAGGCCGACCGGCCGAGGCCCGGAGAGACAACCTGGGGCCCCAGAGGGACGAGGTTCAGGCCGACGGGCCCCACCTGGTAGAGCCGTTCCCCGGGGGGGCCTCCAGCCCCGCCTCCTCCAGCAGCACCTCCAGCAGGCGGGCGCGCTCCGGGCTCCCAGGAGCGTCGTCACTGTGGGGCGCGGCTCAGAGTTAGGTCTGTGCCCCTGGCCCGCCGGGCTCCAGGCCCCTCTCGTCTCTACCCACCTGAAGAAGGACACCTGGGCACCATACATGCTGGGACTGAGCCGCAGAGCCGGGTAGTGTCCGAAAGGAGGCACGATGAGGCTGAACACCAGCGCCAGCCCCACGAAGAGGGCAGGCAGCACAATCTGGAGGACAGGCCCGTCAGCTGCCTCCCTGCCGTCCCCTCCAGGCTTGCCAGTGTCCTTCCTTGCTCCTGCTCTAGAACAACCCATGGCTCCCCACTACTCTCAGTAAAGGGGCTCAGACTGGGGGAGACTTCTGGGGTTAACCAGGCAAATGAGGTCCCTGCGCGGGCGACCGTCAGACACCAGGCCCCCCGGGTCTCCCACGCGCTCTCTGGGGCCCAGCCCCCCTCACCTGTGCAAACAGGCCACGGCGGCTGCGGCGGGCAAGCAGAAAGCGCTTGAGAAGCAGGGCCCGGAGCTGTTGGCGGGTCAGTGCCCAGCCCCACACCCGGGGCTGTGCAGAGCCCCGCAGGGCCTGCGTCTCTGGGGCAGACAGAGCTGTGGGAGATGGGGGGGGTCAGTGCTCCCACCCTAGTGGCCAGGGAGGCGCCCCCGGATCGGGGCGGGATAGCTCACCAAGCTCCCCGTTTTCTGAGATGGACTCCTCAGGGAGGATCTTGAGCTGTGTGGTCACATCTGGGCGAGCGCGGCCTGGGCCTGGCTGCTGCCTGTGGCTACCCCCTGTGGGGCCGGCAGGGGTGAGGGTCAGGCTCCAGGGCTACTGTTCAGCCTAGGCTCTGAGTCAAGGTCAAGGGTCACAGGCAGAGGGGTTCAGGAATGAGGCGTGGAGGTCAAGGCTCTGCCTTGGGTCAGACCGCACCAAGGATGGGGACTTGACCTAAAGTCAAGTGCAACTCTGGACTGGGGTTAGGGGTCAAGGACAGGGACCTGTGGCCGCATCCTCCGGGTCTGTGGCCGCAGCACAATCTTGTACCACCTTCAGGAAGATCTGGGGACACAGAGCAGGGGCTCAGCCTGGGACCCCACAGCAGAGAGCCACCCACTCCTAAGACACTGTGGGTCCCCAGGCCTCCCAAGGAGGCTCCCAGCCTCTGGTCCCCTGCAGGTGCCCCTCCTCCTCCCTGGGACGGGCTGACAACCCTGAGCAGGCCTCTCCTCATCCCTCCAAGGCTGCCTCCTCCTCCAGGCAGCCCTCCCTCCAGCAGCCGCACCTCTTCCAGGCTGGTGTCCGAGATCCCGTAGCCGGCCAGCCCCAGCTCCTCCAGCCGCTGGTCCACTTCCCAGAAAAGCCTGGCAAAGCTGCCGTCCTCAGCACCCCCGTAGGGCAGCACTAGTACCAGCTCGTGGGGCAGCTCCCTCACCAGCCGCGCCCCGGGCACCAGCTGCTGCACAAGGCACAGCAGCCCGGACACACCTGGTGGCCAGGGCAGCGCGTCAAGGGCGCCGGCACAGTAGGCGGCCGCTCTCCTTGGGGAAGGGGCACGGCTGGTCCCTGAGAAGCCCATTTCCGCAGGCGGGGGAGGTTAGGGTGAGCCACCAAGGGCAAGGGGCCCTGAGGTGGGGCCGGAAGTCCACATGCGGTCAGGGGTCAGTGGTAGCCAAGGCTGGGTTAAAGGCAGGGGCCGGGATTCGGGTCCAAGTCAGGGTCCAAGGTCAAGGGTCCAGGTAGCAGTCAGGGAGCTCGCTGCCCTGGCCCTTCCCTGAGGAGCACCCGCCACATCTCACCAGCTGTGCCACCCCAGCTGACCGGCTCCCGCCTCTGCCCGGCATCTACGCTCTCCTCCAGGTCAGTCTTCCCCTGTGGGCAGAGGGGCACCAGCTGCCACGGCCACTGGGGCTGGAGCGGTGGCGGTCACAGCTCAGAGGGCAGCTCCAGCCCTCACCTTGCTGCTGGCGGCCAGGGACACGGGAGCCTTCACCAACGTCAGATAGTAGCCGGAGCCGAGGTGACGGCGCAGGAAGAGCGGGGAACCGCAGCAGCACACGCGGCCCCCCGCCACCACAGCCACACGGTCTCCTAGCAGCTCTGCCTCATCCAGGTGGTGGGTGGAAAGGATCAGTGTGCGACCTGGGCAACAGCAACCCCAGCCACGTATACCACCAGTATGTGAAGTCTTTGCCCAAGCTGTGGCCACTGCCAGGAGTTGCCTGCCCCATGCATCCAACTCCTATCCATCCCTCAAAACCCTATTCCAAGCACTTTTTCATTGGAAACTTTCTGGCCCCTGGAACAGAATCCAGGGGGACCTTGGGCCTCCTGACTCTTACCTTCCCGGTATTTGAGCAGCAGCTCCCAAATGCTGCGCCGGGAAGCAGGGTCCACACCAGCTGTGGGCTCATCTAGGATCACGACCCGGGAGCCACCCACAAAGGCGATGGCCACTGAGAGCTTCCTCTGCATCCCACCTGGGTGGGCAGAGACAGGGGTGGGTGTCCCAGCATGACGCCCCCACTGTCTTGGGCAGGGCTGCGGTCTTCAGGCCCCTTTCCCCACCCTCTGGGTCCCCCAGATCGGCGTCTCCTCTGGCCTCACTCCACCCTTGGGATAACGACTCCACTCCCCTCCCCCAGCCTCATCTCTGCCCCCCCGGAGGCTCCTCCCTGGGCTGGGCTCACCAGAGAGGTGACGTGCCTGGGCCCCCGACTTGGGGACGAGCCCCACATCCTGCAGGAGACGGGCCTGCTCGGGGCGCACAGCAGCCGCACTCAGACCCTTCAGCCGCCCGTAGAACCAGATGTGCTCATCCACGGTCAGCCTGCAGTCGGAGAGAACACAGCAGCCCTGTGGCAGGCAGAGTCCCAAGAGCACCCAGCCCCCTCCCAAGCCACACCCCAAGCCCTCTGAGACCCACATGTCAAAGAGCACGTGTACTGCGGGCAGACGCCCAGGTGGGGCCGGATGGCTTCCATGCTGGACTGGACATCATAGCCCAGGATGCAGGCGGAGCCCCGGGTTGGGGGAAAGAGGCCACTCAGGATGGACCTGGGGATGCAGGGGTCTCAGAGGAGGAAACGGAGACCCCCAGAGAAGGGGCCAAAGCACTCAGAAGGCACCTACTATCATGGCACCTACCACATGCCTCCACTTTGCAGAGGAGGGAAACTGAGGCTTGGAGCCCATAGGTTACCTGCCTATTGTGTACCCAGAATGAACTGGGGGTCCTGCCCCCCTGGTGGAGACCCAGATGCCTCTCCCATTGAGCAGATGTGCAAACTGAGGCTCGGTGGGGGGCGAGTAGGAGCGCGCAGGCTGCTCACAGTGTGGTCGTCTTGCCGGCTCCGTTGTGGCCCAGCAAGGCAGTGATCTGGCCCTGGTAGAAGTCCAGGCTGAGCCCCCGCAGGGCCGGCTGCGGGTTGCCGGGAAAGTGCCTCTCCAGGCCCCGTATGGAGACTCCTGGGATCAGACCCGGGGGTACCTCTTCCATCAGCACTGTGGAAGGACGGAAGGCTCAACCGTGGGAGCCCTAGGCTGGGGGAGGGGCGGAGGTTGGGGGGGGTCTGGTGGACCCGTGAGGCCATGAAGGCCGGTCCGTAGAGTCAGTGACCTATCGGGCTGCGGTCTTCAGGGACTAGGGGCAACCCAGGGAGCCCGGGTAGATGGAGATAGCCAAAGGATTGGGGGGGATGGGGGTTTGCAGGACCGTGGGTCTTTACAGGACTCGGGGGATAGGGACAGGGAAGCGGCTGTTAGGTCCCTTTGTGCCTCACCTTTCGGGTCCTTTGGGGTGGCAAGTGGGGAGGAGCCCTTGGGAGAAGGAGGTCCAAACCAATAGCTCCTCCGAAAGGGAAAGTTCCACGGTTTGGGGATCCCGTACTGGCCTGGAGGGGAGCGGTGCTCAGTCGCCTCTTGAGCCCATGGAGTGTGCCGCCTTCTGACCATACGCCTGGCACCGGGGCGTGCCGGCAGGAGACCCCATCTGCCTGCCTCAGGCCGTCCCTCCGATGCGGCCACGTGGGCCTGGGGGGGGACACCCCCCTCTCACCTGCCTCCCCTCCAGGTACCAAAGGGCCCCTCAGCCCCGCCCCCACCACGCCCCTCAGCCCCGCCTCCCTGCCGCAGGCTCGGGAGGAGTCCCTCCCCCCGCCCTTAGGGCCCACCTGGGCAGACGGCCTCCAGGTACCAGGTGGCGAGGCCATAGAGCGCGGCATCCAGCAGCAGAATGCCAGAAACCTGCGCCAAGCTGAAGACGTCGGCCGCAGGCCCAGCGCCCATGTTGTGCCACTGCGCGCCCTCGCCCTGCTCCTCCAGCGGCGCCAGGGTCTCGCAGCCGAACCCAAAGGCCACAGGAGACAGCAGGCTCTGCGGAGGGGGCAGGTGCGTTAGGGAGGGGCCCCGCCCAGCCCGGGTCTCACCGCGGCCACCAGACCACCCGCAGGCAGCTGGTCCCGCCAGGCCACGCACAGCACGTGGGGCAGATAGAGCACCAAGTAGGCGAGGCCTCCGCAGGCGGCCGCCAGGTTGGCGCGGGAGAAGAAGGCGCTCAGAAGGAAGCTCTGGACCACGGTGGCCACGGCGAAAGCCGCCAGGAACAGGAAGACCACGGCCGGGTGGCTGTAGGGGAGGATGTCCCCGAGCCGCAGGGGCCCCAGACAGACAGGCTGCGTCAGGCTGCCGGACGGCCCGCGACCGTGCGCGCGCTCCCGCTCGGCGGCCGGCGAGGCGGAGGCGCGCACCTGGAGCACGAGCACGAGCAGCGCGGTGCTGAGCAGGAAGGGCGCCAGGCCGCTGAGGAACCAGCCGAGCCGCAGCACGGCGCGGCCCAGCCCCACGGCCTGCAGGGTGCCGCGCAGCCTGGTCTCCTTCTCGCGCACCACCGCCGTCACCGTCAGCGCCACCGAGTAGATCCAGGCCAGCGTCAGGAAGAGCGGCAGCGACCGGCCCAGGACGCGCAGGAACCTGAGGCAGGGGGCGGCTGAGGGGGCGGCCGGAGACCCCGCGCGCAGCGGCCCCGGCCCCGCCCGCTCCCTGGCCCAAGCGTTGGCTGGCAGCCCCACGGCCCGCGTCGGGTCCCAGCCTGAGCCGCGTCGCCTGGGGGAGGGGGTGCGGCGCGGGCGCTCACGCATCATCCACGAAGCAGGGGTACGGCATCTGCTGCAGGAAGAGGCGCGCCCGGGGCTCGCGGCCGCCGAGCACACGCACCGCCGCGCGCTCCAGCAGGTCCTGCAGGTCCACGAAGCCACCCCACACGTAGCGCAGGTCCGTCAAGGGGTCGGCGGCCGGGCCGGGGTCCCAGAACCTGCAGGGGGCGGGGCGGTCGGCTGCAGGGAGAAGCCCGCGCCCCGCCCACCACAGACCCCAGCTGGTCCCCCCTCCCACCCCCCCACCCCACCCCCCGCTCTGCGCGTCCGGGTCTCCCCTAGACCCGACGGCCCCCCAAGCCCCGCCCACACCGGCCCCGCCCACACCTGTCCCTGATCTTGTTGGTTCTTGTGACAGCATCGATGTCCATGCGGATCTTGACCCGCACGTGGCCGGGACCCCGGGGCTGTGCGCGGTCCCGACGTTCCTCAGGCCCCAGGAAGACGATGCCGGCCCAGAAACGGCGCTCTGCCAGCAGCTCCAGCGCCCGTGCCACCAGGAGCGGCCTCTGAGGGTGCCACCTCCAGCTTGTCCAGGGTGACACACTGGGGGAGGGCCCGGGCGTGGGTCCTGGGTGCCCGGGGCCGCCCTTACGGGGTGGGGGAGGAGGGGTCGGGCAGGGCTCCTCCCTCCGAGCCTCGGGGCGGAGCCCAGCTCCTGCAGGTCTGCGCCAGGCCCAGGCCGTGTCCATCCTCAGGCTTTCCTAGGAGGAGCCACCGCCCCAGTCTGGTCCCCCTCGCTGGGCTGGCCTCCGCCCTTGGATCACCACAGGTCGGGCCCTTCCTCACCACCAGACAGAGCTCCCCGGTCGGCCCCTCACCTCCACCACACGGCCCAGCATGCCCACCACGTGGCCCACCTCGGCATGGGCCTCCCGCCAGGTGTAGCCTTCCCCATGGGGGTCCAGAAAGGCCAGCAGGGCCTTGGCCGGGGCCTGGCCTCCAGATCCCGGCCACCTCCTTCCTCTGTCCCCAGCTTGCAGGAGCCTCTGGGGAGGGGTGAGGGAGGGGGAGTCGGCCCAGGGCACTCTGGGCGGATCACTCCCCTTCTCATCCCCGCCTCCTCACACCTGCCCAGGAGGCCCTGCCCTGCTCTCTGCCCAGGTCTTGGGCAGGGAGGACGTGCCCGGGGAGGCTGGGGGCGAGTCTGCCGGCGGGCCTCCATCTGCGGACCTGCATCATCGCCAGGCTCGTACTGTCATTCAGGAAGTCGAAGAGCTGGGGTCCCAGCACACCCCACACCTCCTGGACGTCCTTCAGCAGAGCCAGCTCCTGGAAGGTCCGGTTCACCTGGGGAGGGGGCACCAAGAGACTCGCCAGGCCAGCCCTTCTGGGACTCTCATCTCCTCCGAAGACCTGCCCGTGCTCCCTGGGCTGGGGGAGGGGCCCAGGACCCCTCCTGCCCTTACCTGGGCCATGAGCTGCCTGGTGAAGGCAGTGTTGGGTGTAAACAGCACTTTCCCCAGGACCAGCGGCTTCAGACGCCTCCAGAGCAGGCGGGACAGTGGGTGAGATTCCAGGGACCCCACAAGCTCAGCACAAGCAGGGCCTGGGGCAGGGGCACCATGAGGCCCTGCCTCCACTCCCAATGCCCCACTTCCCAGACTGGGAGCAGAGGTCGGTCGGTCACTCACTCAGGCCGTGGTCGGGCTGGGCTGCTGCTGGCTCCTGCCCCACCAACTCCTTCAGGTGGCTGGCCTCGTACCAGTTGAGGGAGGGCCCCCCGGGGATGCTAGGCCCCCGGGCACTGCAGAGGGCCTCGGACACAGCCTCCAGGGGTCCACCTGCTCCTTGGGGTCTCCGCAGCAGTGCCCGGAGCTCCACCAGGCTGGGCAGTGCCAGGAGCTACAGAGAGGTCACCAGAGGATGCTGGTAGCCAGTCCTGAGCCTAACCAGGGCAAGGCACCCTGCCAGGAGCACCTCCCTCTCTCCTTCCGCCCAAGCTCCCCAAAAACCTACCCAGGGGAAGCGCCGGGCTGCCCTGTCACCTCCCCGGCCTGGCAGCCTACCCTTCCGGTTTGCGGGCTGGGGCCCGCAAGGATGAGGGGCCTCTTACCTCCTGGGCCAGGTCCTCTGCTGCCTCCACAAAGCTGCTCACGGACTCCTGGGCATGGTCCGGCACAGACCCCAGGGACCCCTGGGAAGAAAGACAGCAAGCAGGCTGACACTGGCCTTGACGGAGTTCTCACTAGGTGTCGAGCACTTTGCCATGCTCTGTGCGGGCTGTACTCTCTTAGACCCCGTTTTACGAACAGGGAAGTGGAGGCTGCAAGGCACGCGGACTCGTTTCAGGGCTCGCTGGCCGGACCCGTGCCAGCTGGACACAGCCTATCTGGGCGCTAACAGGATGAGGAACGTCACTCCAGGTGCCAAGGACAGCCCAGGAACCGGCCTGGAAGCTGGAATCAGAGGCCCCTGCCCCACGATGGGGAAGTCCTGGGACTTTCTGAGGGCAGCATCCCGGAGTCAGCCTGGTGTCACACCACCGCATCTCACCTCTCCAAGCAGTGTCCCCAGTAGCTCAGTGGTCAGGGACAGGAGGTCCTGCAGTCGGTCGCTTGGCTGATGCTGGGCTGGGGGAAGAAAACACAGGAGTGTGAGCTTAGGCAAAGCCTGGCCCGAGGTAGCCCCGCCCTGTGCCCATTACACAGCCGGGCAGATTGAGGCTCAGAACGCACCCCCCGCCAGACAGAGGGCCCGGCCTCACCTGTTGTGCCCGCAGCTCTCAGCAGCGACATCAGCTTTCCCAGGCTGGCCAGCGTTCTGTGGGCACTGGGGCCCCCCAGGACAGTGCGGGCATCTGCCAGGAGCCGGGAGACCCTGGGGACAGAGGGAGCAGTTGGTGGGGTCTCAGCAGACACCCCCATGCCCAGGGCCACCGCACCCACTGCCGCCAGCTCACAGGGAGTCCTGGAAGTTGCTGAGGACGCGCGGCTGCTCGGCGGGCGTGGGCTGCGGGAAGCAAGTGTTGTTCAAGTTGCAGATGAGGCCCTGGAGCCAAGGAACGGTGCCGGCGGAGGGCAGCGGCTTGTTGGGGAAATGGCCTGTGGGGATGCCGGGCAGGCGGGTCTTGCCGGAGTCCCCACCATGTCCACAGCCTCCCCAACAGCACGTTCCCTCAGACTTTAACTGGGTGCCCAGTCTGTGCTCTTGGACCCCTACTGGGGCCCCTGTGGATGGGGGGCCCATTGCCTACCTCCACCCCCCTCAAAAAAGAGCCTGGTCCTTGGGGGGCTTACATTCATGGTGCTCAAGTGGGGGGTGGGAGTGGCGGACGGCCACCAGGATGAAGAAGAGAAAGAGAGGCCACAGCAACTCCACCAAGAGCTGGACCTGCGGGAGGGACAGAAGAGGTGGGGGAAGTGAGGGACAGCGGGGGGCACCGTGGCCACTCCGCCCTGTCCCATCAGTCCTGGCATTACCGGTTGTCTCCTGCGGTACAGGAAATTCTTCCAAAGCAGCAGCATGAGCTGCGTCCAGAAGGCCATGGTGGGAATGGACAGAGCCCACGACGGAGCGCCCGCCTGAGGACGTGCGGTGTGGCTGCGAGCAAATCCTGGCCTCTTCTACCCCAGACTCCTCCACCCCACGGCGCGGGCTCCCGGAGGCTCCGCGGGGAGCCAAGCCGCAGGCAAGTGTTAAAGGGTCTCTTCTGTCCCTGGGGGCAGAGTGAGCCAATGGGAGCCCTGCCCGAAGCCGTCCTCGCACCTGATTGGGTGCCTGGGCTGTCGCTCCCTGCCGGGCGGGCGTCCAAAAGGCGGTCAACTAATTCTTCAGGGGGAGGAGCTTCGGCTCAACTCCGCGGTCGCTAGGCTCCACCCGAGGTCCCCTGGGGACCTCCCGCTCCAGGCCCCCGGCCACATCCCGAGCCCCGCGAAGGACCCCCCACCCCCGGCTCTTCCCGGGTGACACGTGCTGAACCTTTCACACGCCCGGCTGGGAGCAGGGCCTGCCCCGCCCCGCAGAGAGACAAGCAGAGTCACTCCGCGGGAGGCAGGGCTCCCCTCTACGCGCCCCTCACGTGGGGTGCCCCGCCGAGAAGGACCCCAGGATCCCCAAGATGAGTAAGGAGAAGAGGCAGGGGTGCGGGCTCCTGGAGCTAGCAGTTCCTGACGCCCACCTTGGCCACGACTGTCCAGCTCTGGCCGGCCCCATCGTTGTACCGAAGACGAACCGAGGCGGGGACCGGCCCCAGGCCACGGACGAGGCCGGAACTCGCACCCAGGACCCCCGGCCCCCCACTGCGGGCTGTGCTGTCCATCAGGTGGGAGCTGGGACGCAGGGCGAGTGGGAGCTCTAACGGGCGGAGGGGCCGCCGGTGCATGTCGCCAAGCCCCTGTCAGGGGAGGCTCCTGCCCAGGCTCCTCCGGGAACGAGCGGTCCGTTCCGGCGCCCTCCACTCTCGGGGCGCGGAGCCTGCGCCCCGCCCCCAGCCCCTCATTCCCGGGCACCTGCTCCCCTCCCACCCACCCCGCCTTCCGGCATCCTCGAGGCTCTCTCCCCGGGACGCTCTCACCTTTCCAGCCCCCACCTCTTGCCGCCTTTCCTCCGCCCGCTGCTGGCCCTGAGTCCGCAGCAGTGACCGCCCTCACCTGGGAGGCCCGCCGCCGCGCCGGCCCCGCCCCCGCCCCTGCTATTGGCTGCCGCCCCCGCCACTCACGGGCCGGGCCGGCGGGAGCCACGCGCGCCGTGGCAGAAGGCCGCGCGGAGCCGGGTTTCTTAAAGGAACCGCTCGCCTCTTGCTGCGTCACCGTGGGGCGCTGGGCGGTCGGCTCACCCCGCGCGGGTCGACCTCCGGACACGCGGGACGGGCTGCCTCCTCCCATTGTGTACCCGCCTGCAGTGCTGTGCTGCAGGTCCCTGCGGAAGGAGGTCCCTTTCTCCCCAGTCTCCCCTGGGGGACCCGGATCCTGGCCAGGCTCGCTTCGTGACCCTGGGACTCCCATTTGTCCGTCCCAAAGTGGGGGTTCGAGTGGTCATCATTTGTTCATCCCTCAAATAGTCCTTCAGTCCTGCAGTGGGCCGGGCCATGGCAGGAGGGGGAGGGGGCCCCAATATTCCAAGATTAGAATCCTGGGTCATAACGGTCACATCATTTCCAGGAATACCTCCGGGTCCATTCCAGAAAAGTGACATTTCCAGAGCTCGTGGCAAAGAGGATACAAGTGTACGGACCCACAGCCCTGGGGCAGCTGGGGGGCGGGGGTTGGTATTGGGGCTTGGGGGATGAGTAGGAGCTTGCCAGCCCAGGAAGTCCAGGCCAGGAGGCCAGAGCTGCCTGTGGGGCTGGGAGATCCTTTCCAAGCAGCAGGGAGTTCCAGCCTCTTTCCCCCACCCAGGTCCTGGCCGTCAGGCTCCTTCTTCATCCCACACTGCCTTCACCCTCACTCCCCTGTCAGCCCCAGGCCTCTGCTCCTCCGGGGCCGCTGAGAGGACCCGGGAGAGGCTGGCCTGCTGCCCCAGCCCAGGGCCCCACACCGGGATCCAAGCCAAAACCCTCTCCCCAGCAGACCCCAGCTCCACCAGCAGTTTCTTTCTAAAAAGAGGTTTTTATTGCCTTTGGTCCACAGTCAACATTTCACATTATCTCTTGGTCCCAGGGCTCCTGGCCGGGGGCCAGTCCTGGGTAGGACCTCCGGGTGGGGATCCTAGTGCAGAGAACTTGTCCTCTTCCCTTGGTAGAGGAATGCAGATAAGTATGGGAAGGTGGGGGCGGGAGGTGGTTCTCCCTGTTCTACCCAGAACTCTGTTGTCCTGGCTGGGCCTCAGTTTCCCCACTAGCCCCTGGGACGAGCCACAGGTGAGTCTGAGGGGGCTAGAGAAATCCAGTTCCCACAAGACCTCACATATTTTGGACTCTGGCCTGGCCCTCTCTCCTAGGGGCCACCTTCCTTCCCGGCACCCCTTTCTGCCTTCCTTCCCACAACTGCTCCTCAAAAAAAAGGAAAAATTTCTTTCATTAAAACTGCCTGAAACTTCTGTGGGTACAGAAACCACAAACTGATCAGAAGAGAAAAGGGAAGAAAAGGAGAGGCAACCGGAAACCATTCAGGGCTGGTCCCCTCCCCGCCCCGGTGTCTTCCTCAAACCCCCACAGCTCAAGCCCAAAGCCTGCTGGGAAATCTGCGGTGGCCGGAGCCCTCCCACCGCTCAGGTCTGCCCCTGCCTCACCCCTTCCCCATAAGCTCTCAGCCGGCAGCGCTCAGACAAGGAGAAAAACAAGACAAGCACAGAAGAACCCCAAAACCACACGTAGCGATGTGTGGAGACGCCCGCACGGGTGCCTCAGTAACCAGCCTCCTCCTGGGG
Source organism: Neogale vison (assembly GCF_020171115.1). Classification (NCBI taxonomy): domain Eukaryota; kingdom Metazoa; phylum Chordata; class Mammalia; order Carnivora; family Mustelidae; genus Neogale; species Neogale vison. Next base: position 224,020,444 of record NC_058096.1, read on the forward strand.
GTGGTAGGGGGCGTACTCCAGGGCCTCCCCTGAGCCCGGGCACTCGCCCACAGCCGCCGAAGCCCCATCGGCCGGGGGGCCTTGAGGGCAGTACTTGGGGTCACAGATCTGGCGCCCCAAGCCAAAGACCTGGCCGCTCTGGTTGGCACCCTTCGCGTGGCCCATCTGCAGGGACACGGAGGAGTTGTCACACTTGTCGGTCCCCAGCTTGGTGTCGTAGATATGCCGCCGGGTCCCCGGAGCCGTCATGCCCACCTGGACGGGAGGAGAGAGCTCAGGGCTGGAGGAAGGTGGAGGAGGGATGCCCAGCAGCACTGGCCCCCCACCCCCCACCATCCCCAGCTGTCTCCGCCCCTGACCGGGCCCCTCCCCGCCCTGCGGGGACGCCCTCTCTCTTCTGCCCCTGTGCCGAGCTGATCCCCACAACGAGCGACCCCCTCCCTGGAAACCCCCCGGCATCTGCGTCCGGCTCTCCCTGCCGGCAGGAAGCTCCCCAGGTTGGGGCCGAGGTCCCCCAAGTACCCGGGAGTTCCGAGACCGTTGTACGGATGCAGGCAACGTGCAAGAGAGCGCATCCCGGGAGCCCAAGCCACCAGTGTTGGACGGGCCCCCGGGCGCTCCTCTGAGGGAAAATGGGACCCAGAGCCTGGCGGCAGCTTCCCCAGGGACAGGCAACAAGCGGGGGCAGGGACAGAGAAGGGACAGGCGGAGCGGCAGGAGAGTGACCCAGGGTGGGATCCTCCGTGGGGGGCAGCCACGTCCATGGGGCAAGGAGGAGACCAGGGGGCGGCGGCCGGGGGTCCGGTGGGAGCCCCACCTGGCTGGCACACTTGTTGGTGCCCATCTGGAGACTGATGGTCGAGTGGTCCATGGGGGGCAGGATGTGGTTCTTGGGGTCGTACAGATGCCTTCTTGTGCCGTAGGCCGTCATGCCCGACTGGCTGGCGCCCTTGTTGGTGCCCATCTGCAGGGAGGGAGGCAGGAGCGGTGAGGCCTCTACATCCTGCCCTGAACCTGAGGGGGCCCAGGGCTGGACAGGGTCTGGGTCCCAGGGGCAGCCCCCACCCCCCACCGCGGCGGGCGCAGGGCCGGAGGCAGGGCAGCCCACCTGGAGCCCAATGACGCACTGGCCGGCCCTCATGGTGGCATCGTCAAAGTTGCGCTCCTGCTTCTCTGAGTACTTGACACCAATGTCCACGCCGCTCTGGAGCCCCTTTGTCTTGGCCTGGAAGGGAGGGGTGCTGGGAGGGTCACAGAGGGGCCACCGGGACCCTCGAGCCCGGCCCAGACCCACGCGACCGTGGGGATCCGGCTCCAACCCCCCCCTGCCCCCAGGGGACAGCTCAGCTCAGAGCGGGAGTTCCGGAGGCCCGTCGTCACCAGCCACCCTGGGCCGCCTCCCGTCACCTCCTGCTACCCGAGCCTCCAGAAACCCACCTGCTCGCCCACACCTGCCCCTGCCCCCGCCCCTCCCTGGTCTCCCCGCTCCATTCCCCGCATGGCGGCCCCAGGGTGCTCAGGAAATGCCTCTTGGCTCGCAATTCCCTCCTCCTGAAATGCTGTTCCAGCCCTCCCTAGTCACTAGACCGCACACCTGGGTCCAAGGCCCCCTTCTTCAGGCTGCTTCTCACAGTTTAGAACTTTTCTATCATCTACAAGAAAGTGAAGATCGAACCCTCGTGTCCACTCAGGCCTCCGGGGGTGGGTGTGTGTCTGCCGCGGCTCGTGGCTTCCCACACACAGGCCGCTCTGGCACGGGAGGTTGCTCTCGGGGAGGCTGCCCCGTTCGGCCCTGAACCCCAAGTGCCTGGAGCCTCGGGCGGGACTGAATCCAGGGCGTCTCTCAAGCCCCGTGGACCGCAGGAGCGTCCCTGCCTCCCTCTGGGCCTCACCTTCCCGGCCAGGGCGAGAAGAGACACCTGCACCTGTGTCATGTTCCCGCTCTCAAACAGGTCGTTGGCCTCAAACAGGTCCACGGGGTTCATGCCGTAGCTGACCATGGCCTTGATGAAGGTGGACAGGTTCTCCAGCTGGGGAAGGCAGGGGACGGACCATGAGGCGGCCTGGCCGCATGCCTGGCGGGCGGAGGAGGTCCCTGCGCCCGCCCTCGTGATGCCTCCAGGCCCTCACCTGGTGCCAGTTCTGCATGGAGCGGTTGATCTTGGGGACCGAGCCTGGTTGCAGCTTATTCATGAGTCTGGGGCAGGGGACACACGGGGAACGTCCATGAGTGCAGGGGAACCTCAGAGATGTAAGAGACTCATTCTACACTTGGTCACACCCAGGCCTTCCCTGGCAGCCTTGCTGCCTCTTCCCAGGCCTCAGTTTCCCCTCCTGCAACGTACGCTTCACCCGCAAGGAAGCAGGGACCCAGGACCATGGTGGCAGGTGTCAGTGCCACAGCGGGGGGCGGGGGGAGCTGGGAATTCCCACTCCGCAGTGGAGCCTGGAGGCCCTCCCGCTATGGGGAGGGCGGAAGGTAAGGGTGCTCGTGGTCAGTAACCCAAGAAAACGAAAGACAGGAAAGACCCGAGACCAGAGACCCATTGCAGGGAGAGGGCGCAGGCTTCCCGCCAGAGGTGGATGGAGGACAGGCAGCCTCCAGCCCCCTCCCAGCCCCTGCACTCACGTGCACAGGATGACTCCATCTTTCAGACCCTTCTGGAAGTCAGGCCCGATAGACAGGCCTGTGAGCCCCTCGATCCAGCCGCGGAGCTCTGCCTCCTTCTGGGGGTCATATTTGGACAGCAGCTGGAGGAGCAGAGGGCACAGGGCGGGGGTGAGGCCAGGTGGGCCGCTGGGGACCCGGGGAGCTCCCCGGCCACGGCCCTCCCCTGCCACCAGCGCACAGACACTGGCCAGGGAAGACAGCGGTGGGGGGCACGGGGTGGGAGTGGGGGGCTCCTGCTCTGGCTGCTTCCAGCAGCACCTTGTCCCCTGGAGAGGCTGCCTCTTCTCTGCTGTTTTTAGATAGTTGTGAGACACTCATAATGTTGACCATTTTCACCATTATCGAGTGAACAGCTCAGAGGTTTTTAATACACTCACGATGTTGTGCAACCTTCACCTTGGTCTAGGTCCAGAACATTCCATCAACCCGAAACCCTGTTCCCATCAGCCATCACCCTCGTCTCTCTCCCCAGCCCCTGTCACCTCTAACCTCCTTCCCGTCTGCAGATGAGCCTGGTCTGGCCGTGTCACACGCAGGGGCTCACACCCCACGTGGCCGCCTGTGTCTGGTTCCCTCCCTGAGCGTTGTGGGCTCGGGGTTCATCCCCGGGGCCGTGTGTGGGGGCGCCTCGCTCCTGCTGGTGGCTGAGGGATGCTCCCATGTGCGGGGACATGCTGTGTGTATCTGTTCATTCGTGAATGGACATTTGTGTTGCTTCTACCTTCTGGCTATTGCGAGTAACACTTGTATCAACTTCCACGTGTCCGGTTTTCAGTCCTTGTGGGTGTGTATCTAGGAGTGGAATCACTGGGTCACAGGGTAACTCCATGTTTGATATACTGAGGAACCACCAAACCCGTCTCTGTCCCTTGAACTGACTGTACCAGTTACTGCCACAGGGCCTTTGCACAAGTTGTCACTTCTGACTCAGATGTTCACATGGCTGGGTCTCTCCCTTCAATCCACTCTCCAATTCAGCTTGAGGTTCCCCTCCTTGGAGAGGGCGTCCCTGACTACCCCAGCTATGAAGGCCTCCTCACACCCCTGTCTCCCCCACCCTACCTTGTTTTACTTCTTTTATCTTTATACAAAATGCCTCCTCGCTTGGGAGCCACCCCTTGAACTTTGCTTCCCAACTCACTGCTGTTTCTGCAGTCCCTAGATGGTGGGATAAAAATGCTCCTGGTCCCCCATCAGTGCACACCCAGTACCCACAAACACATACACACACTCTGTTCCCAATGGCAGCAGCTCAGGGCATCAAAGGGCAAAAGGGCCAGAGGCCCAGAGAAGTCAGGGAGCCCCAGGCCAGGGTGTGGTGTGGGCAAACGCAGTCAGCCCCAACGTGGCTCCTGGAGTGCAGAGACAGGAAGCTGGGTCTGGTCCCCCTCCGGTTGCAGACTGTCCAGCTCAGAGGGCTTTCTGCTCTGGACCCACACAGATCCTGCCCTGGACACTTTCCCTTCCTGTCCCTCTGCCCCCACCAGGGGACTGGGACCCAGAGCCACCCTCTGCAGACCCAATTCCTCCTCTCAGCTCTGCTCCTAGCTCCCATGACCCTGGACACAGTTATCTCCCTGTGCCTCAGTTTCCCCATCTATGTTTGCCATTGTTTGCCCAAGGACCTCCTGAACCAGGCCCCACCTCCTGGGTCCTGCGTATAAACCCCATGGCAGCGTGGGATCGGGGCAGAGCACCGCAGACACAAAGGCAGGGAGGCTGGTCTGCTAACTTGATCCTCCCTCCTCTCCCCCCCCCCCCCCCCCCCCCCCCCCGGTTCCCACAGCCCAGCAGCCCTGCCCTGAAGAATGAAAAGCCCAGTGCAAGGGAGGCCGGCTGGTCTGGACGCCTGGCATACCTGCCCAGGGCCGGGCCGGGTCCCTAGTGGCTCCTGAGGGCGGGTTCCTGGGCCAAGGAGCCAGGCCAGCCCCGCCTGGAGCCCCTGCCTGCACACAGGCGCGCGCGCGCGCACACACACACACACACACACACACACACTCCCGTGTCCAGCGGCCTTCAGCACATTCCTCCTCACCGCAAACTGCCTGGAATGCAGGGGCTGCCTCCCTGCTAAATCGGGACCAGCTGTTCCCAGAGGTCTAGACCCCCCAGCCAGCCGGAAATGGAGTGACAGCTCAGGGACGCGGTGGACACCAGCCTGCCTTCACGCCAACCAGCCGGGGGCAAACTGAGGCACACAGGGCAGGCAGACGTCTCCAGAGATCTTAACTTCTTCCTAAGTAGCTGGTAAAGTGGGCGCGACGTGGGTTGCAAGCCCCAGGTTTCCAGTGCTGCTGCAGCCCGGGGGACCGGGGCAAGCTGGCCATGGCCTTCCCGTTCCCCAGACGTGCACCCCGCGGGCCGGTCCCAGGGAGCCTTCTGCCCTCATCCCAGACAGAGCAGGTCGAGGCACGCCCCACCTCGCTCAGTCTGAGGACGCTGCCCTCCTCTTCCTGCGGCCCCGGGGAGACCGGGAGGGCTGCCCGCCAGGCGCTGCGGCCATCAGGAGCTCGGTCCGAGTCCTCACTCCGCCGCCCGCAAGCTGTGCGGTTCTGGGCGGCGGGTCTGACGTCTCTGAGCCTGGCTACAAACGCACAGGGAGGGCCCTTAAACCTCTGTGCGGTGGAGCAGGGCAGCAGGGCAGTCCGGCAGCCCCTGCACCCGTCGCCCTGCGTGCACATCCACGCCATGCAGTTGGGGCTGGAGTGGAGAGCAGTGTGTTTAGGGAAGGTTCTGGATCTTGCTGGGTCACCCAGCCTCCGTTCCCCAAGCCTTGGCCATCTTCCCTCTAAGGGGCTGGAGGGAGGCCCTGCGGTGGGCCTGCGGTCTGCGACCCCCGGGGTGCCAGTGGGCCGGGCGCCTGCATGGGGCCGGCAGGGCCGCACCTTCCACGTGCCCGGGCAGGCTCCCGGGGGCTGCTGGCTCTGGGGCCGCATTCCCAGGGGCCCGGAAGGAGGCTGCATGGGGCTGACAAACTGCCCTCCGGCTGGAAGGGCCTGGAGTGTGACCGGCCTGGGACATCTCCCTGGCTCTGGGAGCACCCCCTGCTCCCCCTTCCCTAGCACGTGACCCTCCGCAGGTGTGTGCCCCTCTCTGAGCCAGATCAGCAAGTGCTCTCTCAGAAGCGTCTGGCCCAGGCCCCACCCGTGTTTCTAGCTTGCAAACCCCACACCTTTCAGGATTACATTCGGGCCCGGCACACCCGGTAGATCCCTTTGCTGTTGCTTTAACTGTGTCAGATGCGGACAAAGAGAAGTTACCAGCGAGCAGCTGCGCACCCCCCCCCGCCCCCCGCCCCCGCCCCCGCCCCCGCCCCCGCCCCCGCCCCGCAGCCCAACTTCCCCCTCCGCGCCCTGCCCCCGCCAGGTGTTCGAGGTGGGGAAATTCCTGCGGGGGGGCCACACCCTTTCCAAACTACGCGGGGCCCCCTCCCTCCCCCTCCCGAAGCCCGTGTGGCCAGGGACCGCGGAGGGCGCCGCCGGGGTCCCCTCAGACCCTCGGGGTCAAGTCCTCGCCGCCGCGAGGGAGCCCGGCGCTGTGGCGCTGGGGGAGGGAGGGCGTTCGGCTGCGGCAGGGCTGGGGCCAGGGCTCAGAGCCCGCCCGCCCCGGCTGTCGGACGGAGCCGGACCGCAGACCTCACCGCCCGCGGCGGCGGACGGAGCCCGCGGCGCACGCCCCGAGCGGAGCGCCCGGCGCGGGGGACGGAGAGGGCTGGGGTCGGGGTCGGGGTCCGGCCATTCTCCCGGGGCTCACGCGCGCCGCCCGCCACGCGAAGGGGAGCCCGCCGGGGGTCCGGGCCGCGCGCCCCGCCGAGCCGCGACGGCCTCGCCCGGCGGACACGGCGCGCCCCGCACTCACCCGGTTCCTGACCTCGGCCGACAGCCCGTACGAGGGCCCCTTGTTGAACTGCGTGGAGCTCATGGTGGCGGCGCGGCGGGACGCGGCGGGCCGGGCCGGGTCGGGGCGCCGGGGGGGGGGGGGGGGGGACGCGCGGGGCCGGCGCCCCGCCCCCGCCGCCCATTGGCCCCGGCGCGCATGTCCTTATAAGGCCGGGCCGCGCCGGGCTCCCGCGGCCGCCCCGACCCCCGCCCCGGACGCGCGCCCTGTCCCCGGGGCCAGGAGGGGCGGCACGGCCCCGCGGCACGGCCGGGCCACAGCGGCGCGGCCGCGGAGACGGGGCCAGGCAGTCCTGTCCTCTCCCTGCCGGCAGACTGGGGCCGGCTCTGGCCCCCTTCCCGCACCCTTCGGCGCCGCGATGGGAAAGGGGGGGGTGCGCTGGGCGGGACCCTGGTCCCCTGGGGCTCGAATGGGGACCCCTCTCTGCCGCACGGGGACGCCTCCCGCTCGACGCCCTTCCTGGGAGCTCCCATAGCTGGGGCGTGGACAGGGGACCTGGGGCAGGCTTCTCAAAGCAGGGGCGGCGGGAGCTGGGGCTTTGACGTTGGAGTAGGAGTTTGCCAGTCCAGAAGGGACGGTGCTCCTGGCAGAACAAAGGGTGCGAAGCCCTGAAGAGACTGCCAGCGCTGGAAGCACGTAGAGCTCGATGGGACGGATCAGGGGAGGGGCGTTGGGATGAGAAAGGGCTTTGAATCTCCCACCCTGGAAGGACAGGGAACAGGAAGCAGTAGAACAGGGACTCCACGTCCAGGCGTCCTGGGGCTAGAGCAGAGGCTGTGGAGTCTTCCAAGCCAGGCACACACGTGCTGCTCAACAGGTGGTGTGTGCGTGTACAGATAAATCAATAAGTTAATAAATAAATGACAGAAAACATGAATTTACTCGTTCAGTAATTCATTCATTCATCCACGGACACAACCACTCACTGCTCTCTGACATCGCTTCCGGGTCAGTCCCTTGCTCGGAAATGCTGGTCACAGACCTTAGCACCGGCCCTTCCCGTTCCTGGAAAGACAGAGCCCGGCACAGACTCCCACCCCTGTCCCACAGGAGCAAGTACAGGACACAAGAGTCTGAAGGAGGGATGGAGGACACTGGAGGGGACGTGGTGGCTCCACCAGAGGCGCCAAGGAAAGCTGCATATAGGAGGGGCGTGGGAAGTGGGGTTTTAAAGCATGAGTAGGAGTCGGACACATTTGACAAGCCGCTCATTGGGCTCTGTGAGGGCTCAGCAACAACTCACCCCTCCCCTGCCCCTTCCCTGGGAAGCGCATCTCCCCAGTCCCCACTCCCTAGATATCTGCTACCTCTCTGCCGCTCATCCGCCATTCCATCTATCTGAAGAGCTTTTCTTCAGGGTTCAAGTTCTAGCCGCTGGTCTTGGAGGAGTCCCTTGGGCCTCAGTTTCCTTGTCTGTAAAACGAGGAAGCAGCACGCAGCGGGGAGTCCACAATGAGCCGGTCTGGCTCTGAGTGTGGGGATAGTGTGGTTTGTTGGGATCTAGGTGGGGAGCTGTGAGGCCGATGGGACCCTGGAGCAGCAGGGAGGCCAGGAGGGGGGCCGGCTGGAGTCCTTGCGGGGTCTGCTGGGGCCTGGGAGTCAGCGGGACCCGTGGCACGGTGAATGGCAGCCTGTGGCTGTCAGCAGTCAAGCGTGGCCCGGGCTCCTGCCCCAGCCCGTGGCGGTCTGTGGCTGCCGGATCTCCTTGGCACGCCCAGCCTCTGATGCTTGTCCAGGGAGCCTCCGTGGCTCTGGGGACACCACCTGCACTGGAGACTCTGGGACAGAGAGGCTGGTTGTGACCCCTGCCTGTGCCCACTCAGGCAAGCATGTTCGCAGGGCAGTGGCTGCCTGTGTTCTGAGGCCGGGGTGGGGGCAGGCAGAGCTCCCCGCGCGCTGTCCACCGGGACGGGGGGGGGCGGGGGGGGTGGTCGCCGGCAGCTCTGTGGCCGCCCCGCAGCAAGCCCTCCAAGAATGTCGGTACACCGGAGGGGGCCCAGGCTTCCCTTCATTAGATTTTAATCAATCCTGGCTTAAAGTCAAATTCAGATTTTGCAAAACCTCTGCACACATTTGGAACAACTTGGGGGTGTGTGTTTTCCTGTTCAGAGTAAGTTGTACACAACTGCGCCCCCTCGCCCCGTCTGGAAAGCTCCTCACAGCCCCTGGCTTTGCTGTCAGCGTGAAGTGGGTTAATCTGCTGCGGTCCCAGCAGCACAGGCCGATCTGAGATACGGGTTGTCCAGTCAACACACGCAAATTTCTTAGGAACTTTGGCCTCCGTTGAAAACCTGGCAAGGAGGGGCGCCTGGGTGGCTCAGTGGATTGGGCCGCTGCCTTCGGCTCAGGTCATGTTCTCAGTGTCCTGGGATCAAGCCCCGCATCGGGCTCTTTGCTTGGCAGGAGCCTGCTTTTCTCTCTCTCTCTCTCTGCCTGACTCTCCGCCTGCTTGTGATCTCTCTCTCTGTCAAATAAATAAATAAAATCTTAAAAAAAAAAAAGAAAACCTGGCAAGGAGACTGGGTCTCTGTAGCTGCCCTCTGCCCGTGTCCCCCGGGGACTCACTCATCCTCCCAGGACTGAGCCCCCGGGAGACTGCGGGGCTCATGGAGAAGGTGGTGTCGGGTGTCCAAGTACTCTGGGCTGGGGCCTTGGTGATCAAGAGGCCACGGCTGGAGGACCTGGGGTGACAGGACCCCCCAGAATCTCAGCCTTACTAGGTTGGGGGCTGGGCCCGGGGTCTTGGCGGCTGGGCATGGGGACTACAGGTGTGGCAAGGGCCCTTCCCCGCAGCCCCCTCCTGGGCAACCCCATCCCCTCAGTGTCTGAGCTCTCTGAGTGGGACCCTGGGGGGTTAGGGCAGGACCCCAGGTGGGGCCCCCTTTGGGTGCCTCCTGGGGGGCTCCCCTTGCTCTCTGCAAACAGTCATCTCAGGACATAAGCCTAGTGCAGACGACGCAAAACAGTAATAGTAACAATAGCATCTGGGAGGAGGGAGAGGGGGTACCTGTGAGCCCAGGTCAGGAGCCTTCCTGCTCAAAACGGGCCACGCTCCCAGCGGCCCCCTCAATGGAGATGTGCCCAGTGCCGGGTGAACTCTGCACCGTGCCCACGGCCTGTCTCAGGTCCTTTGCCCTGGCCGTGACCTCTGCAGATGCCCCATCCTCCTGGCTCCTTCTCCGCCCTCCCTCCTGTTCTAGGGTCAGCTTCTCGTGAGTCTTCCTGAACCCCCAATGAACTCTCAATCTGCCCCAGGCCGGCTTCCTGCCCCCCACCCCGGCCGCCGGCCACCAGCATGGCCCTGACGCCCCTGCAGCAGTATCCACAGCACCCTGGGACACCCGCTCACCTTCTCACTTCCCCGATTGTCCCCAGAAACGTCCTTCCCTAGCACTTTGGATTGACACTTGGAGCTCTTCCTGGCCACTTTTCTTTCTTCGTGACAGCGGCTTTCCGAGGAGGCCAGCCGCTGGACGACTGCAGTCGGCTGGCCTTGCGGTGTGGATACGTGGGGACGTGTCCCTTGCTTTGGTGGCCCCGAGTTCCTGCGACGTGGCAGTGCGCTCTAGGCGCGCCTCAGCCACAGGTGCCCGCTTCCGCACAAGGCACAGGAGGCCACACGCACTGCGGCCCGCGTCGCGCCGGGAACCGGGCTAGGCTGCGTCTGCGCTCCGGCTCCCACGACACCTGCCAGCCTCTTGCTGGGACGGTTTTCCTCCCTCTGCGCGGGACGCGTGGCTCGGGCGTGAGGCAGTAATTCCGGCAGCGAGCACTCACGGAGCCCTGTGCCAGGCCCAGTGCAGGGCACTCGGGGGAACAGAGGAGAAGGAACTCCGCCTCCTTCGCGGGTGGAACGGGAGGACCCCGTCCGCGCGGCCGGCTCCAGGCACGCGGCTCCCGGGATCGCAGAGCCGGACGGCGGATCTGGAAGGTTCTCTCCGCTTCCTGGGGCAGCTGGAGCTTCCGGCATCCCTGCGCACCCTCCCCCCACCCGGAGGTCGCAGAGACCGCGCCTGCCCCGCGCGTGGGTGGAGGCTCCCATCGGGGACCCGCGCGCGCACGGAGCGCGGGAACCAGGCTCCCGGGGCCGCGGCCCCACTGCCGTCTCCCAGAGCGGGCTCGGGCCCCGGGCCCCCGGGAGCCGCCTTCCCCGTTGGCAGCAGGCCTGGGGTCCACCCTGCTTTGCCAGGGCAGCCGCTCGGGCGTCCTCACCCCGGGTCCCCCCGCCGCCCGCCCTCCTCACTCCTGCTGCGGCGCAGCAGGCGCCCGGGAAGGCTCCCCGCGGTGTTTGCGCGGCGCTCGGGAGGCCTCCGCCACGCCTCCAGGAGGGCGCACGGGGAGCGCGCCCGGGCTGTGCGCCGCGGGGGCGGCGGGGGCGGGCACACCGCAGCGTGTGGCCGCTGCACGGGGGTCTGCGGTGCCGGGAAGCAGGGGACCCTCCTGAGCGACCCGTTCTCGGGGAAAGTCGGGTACTTGCGGGAAGGGAGACCCAGAGGCGACGGAAAGTGGCCCTGAAGCCGCGCTCTCCTCTCGCGCACGCAGCAGGCGCCCCGCGGGGCTCGTGGTCGTCCGCCTTCGCGGGGCTCGTGGTCGTCCGCCTTCGCGGGGAGCCGTGCTCCGACGCAAAAATATGGAACGCTTCACGAATTTGCGTGTCATCCTTGCGCAGGGGCCATGCTAATCTTCTCTGTATCGTTCCAATTTTAGTATATGTGCTGCCGAAGCGAGCACGGGAGAGAGCGCCTCCACAGAGCTATTTAAAGTTCAAAAATAAAGCGACTTTACAGTTAGGTCGCGCTGCTAGAAATGCACGCGCCGTGCTTTTTTCCCCTTAGGGTTCCGTGTAAACGACTCTCTCCTACTATCACGCTTGCTTTGGATGTCTCTGATCGCTAAAACTCTCAAATGTTAACTAACTTAATCTCCCATGCGCACTTTAGCGCCGCGAAGGCTTGTGGGGGATAACATGCAAAAGACCCGGACTAGACGCAGCCCCGCCCCTGGCCGCCCAGGGCCGGCCGCCGCCATCCCAGCGTTCCCTGCGAGCGCAGGGAAGCCGCTCTGGCCGCCGCGGCGACTCGCTGGCGTCAGCGGGCCGCGGAGGTGGAAGATGGCGGCGGCGGCACCCGGGCGTCGGTGAGCAGCGCGGCCGCGGCGAGGACGGCCGATGGCGGCCGGGAGGTGCCTTCGGGGACCCGCGGGCCGCTAGGGCGCGACGGTGGGCGGCATGTCGGAGCACGCGGCGCCCGGGGCTCCGGGGCCTGGGCCCAACGGCGGCGGCGGCGGCCCGGTCCCCGCGCGCGGGCCTCGCACCCCCAACCTCAACCCCAACCCGCTCATCAACGTGCGCGACCGGCTCTTCCACGCGCTCTTCTTCAAGATGGCTGTCACCTATTCGCGGCTCTTCCCGCCCGCCTTCCGCCGGCTCTTCGAGTTCTTCGTGCTGCTCAAGGTGACCGAGGGCCCGACCCCTGACCCTTGACCCCAGCGGCCGGACCCTCCTCCCAGGTGTGCGACCTCTGACCCCGAGCGGGCGCCCCCGCGCCCGTGGCCTGCCCCCCCCCCCGCCGGACCCTCCCCCCTCCCCGCGGAGGCGGGGGCCCGCGGGCGCGGCTCCGACCTGCCGGGGGTCTCCCCGCAGCGCCGCGCCCCTGACCGCGCCGCCCGCGGTCCTCGGCTCTGCCCTGGCCCCGGGCCGGCCGCGCTCCGCGCTCGCCCCTGCGCGGGACACACCCCTGCCGCCTTCCTGCGCTGGCGGCCGCTCCGCGTTTCCGTCTTCGCCTGCTCCTGCCTCGCGGCGCGCCCCTTCCGTGGGGCCTTCCGCGCGCCGCCTGCACGGAGCCTCGGGGTCGTGACCGAGCTGAGGACGGCTCCCCGCGTTCGGTCAGCGTCACCGCGGCTCTGCCGCCCCGGCCAGGGGCCTTGTGCGAAGCCACTTCCCCGGGGAGCAGGGGAGTGTCGTCCCGGACGCCTGGACCGCCCGGGGCCTTCTGGGGAGGGTCTCGCCGCGATGACCGCTGCCTCTCGTCAGAGAGCGCTCTGGGTCCCTACGCTGTGGCCAGCGGGCTGGGCGCTGGCCATTGGGTATCTCAGCGGAGCGCTCCCACGCTGGGGCTGGAGATGCGGAGCTCGCCACTCGTCTGGGGCGGGGCGGGGGGGGCTGGTGCTGGCCTTCGAGGCCCCTGGGGTGCCGGCCAGGCCGCTGGGCAGGAGCCGGAGGCACCTTGGGGTCTGGTGGAAGGAGCCCAGACGTGGCCTGCCACAGCCGACGGGAGGTCCGCTGGTCCCTCGTCTGGAGACCGCGGGAGGCTGCTTCCTCCCCACAGCCCCCCAGAGCATCACGGGCCCCTGTGGAGGGTTCCCAGCGCGGGGTCCCTTCCTGGGGCTCCTGAGTGTGCGACGTGACTCGCTGGGTGGAGGAAGTGCTGCCTCCCCCAGACGACGATCAGGGGCTCAGGCTCTTGGGAGCGGGTCCTGGGCGTTTCCGTTCTGCCTGCTGCTTTCTGAGTGCGGAGCGGGTCCTGTGTCTGGGCCAGCCTGGCGTCCGGATGTCCGCGGCGTAGGTCAGCAGGTGTCCTGCGAGGCGCTCGGGCTCCCGAGCTCTTCTCTGTGGCCCAGGGGTCTGTGGGCTAAACCCTGAGGCCTCGTGAACCTCGTGAACCTCGTGAACCTGCCCGACCCCTGGTGTCCTTCGCTTGGTTCATCTGCACGGTGAGGGCTGACGTTGCCGCAAGTCCAGAAAGCTCCCCTCTCTGCTTGCTGCCTTCCCAGCTCCCGGTGCCCTTGCTGCAGAGATGGGGGGCCCTTCGTGGACTTTCTCACAGCTGTCTCTTCCTGTGGGCGCTGTTGAGCTAAGCGCACAGCCATGAGACAGCCCAGACCCCCCAGTTCCTCCAGTGGGCCAGACTCGGGGGGAACAAGAGGCAGTGGCTGGGGCCCACGTTCCGGCAGCCTTGGCTTCCACCTCTGCTGGTTTTCTTGGCATCAAGGCCAGACCAGGACCTCCCCAGTCCTGGAGCAGCGGGCACTAGGTGCTCCCGCCTGTCCGGTTGGACTCTGAACCTTGGGCAGCCTGACCCTGCAGCCACTGAGCGTTGCCTGCCTGGTGACAGGGGCTCTGATGTTCTGTGCCTTTACCACTCCCTCCCCTCTCTGAAGTATGGAGGTGATCCTTGGGCTCACTGTGATGTGTGATAAATGTGTGGAGTGCCCCAGGATCCCTGCTGTGACACGGGAGTCCCTGAACACATTCTCTGTGCCACGTCCTGCCTGCTTCTCTGACACGGCATTGAGAGGCCAGAGCAGGAGGGAGGGAGAGAGCAGGCTATGGGGTGAAGCAGGCAGGGTCTGTGAGATCAAGCAGACTCAGCCCTCGGTGGAGGCAACCAGAAGTGCATGTGCAAAGGCACTGGGGCTGGCAGGTCAGCAGGAACAGTGGGGCTGGGTGCATGGGGTCACATGGAATGGCAGAGATTGGGGGGCTGTGGATTACAGCAGCCTGTGTGGGCGCTGGGCTATATGTCCTGTCAGCTCGCAGCCCCCGGCCGGGTGGGTGGGTGTCTGGGCTCTGCTGCCCAGTGTGTGAGGCAGGCGGTCCCCCGCGGCACTGGCAGCACGTGCAGGGCTCCTGGTGTCCCCGCCGCTGGACACCCGCTTTCCCCAGAGCAGTGGTGGGAGTCCCATTAGGCCAGCTGGGCCCTTTTCCCAGGGGTGCGGGTCGTGGGTAGTACATGGCGTGTCGCCCAAGACGCAGGATCCAAAGGCCCCATTAGAAGTGCAGCCATCAGACCTTCATGAGGGGTGGGCTCCAGGGGATGGCGGCCCCATTAACGCTCCTGCTTCAGGGCAGCCCGAGGCGGTGACTTCGTGGGGCAGTCCGTGCTGACTCGGGGCAGGTCACTGGGGGCTGAGCAGCAGCCCTCAGCCCACCCAGCCCTGCCAGGAGGATCCCATTTTACAGATGGGGACCTGCCATCCTGGGAGGGGTACAAGGGTGCTGGGTTGGGCTGGTGAGGACAAGGGCAGAGCTGGAGGCTGCTGGGTGAGCTGAGTCTGATCCCCGCCCCCCAAGGCCAGGTGGCATCCCTGCTCCCTTGGGGCCATCCTGGGACTTGGGGCCCCTGCAGAGTAGGGCCGTCGCGGTGCCTGGGCCTCCGCACTGACCTTCTCCCGCACCCCCCACCGCAGGCGCTGTTCGTCCTCTTCGTCCTGGCCTACATCCACATCGTCTTCTCTCGCTCCCCCATCAACTGCCTGGAGCACGTGCGGGACAAGTGGCCGCGGGAGGGCATCCTGCGGGTCGAGGTGCAGCAGAACTCCAGCCGCGCCCCCGTCTTCCTGCAGTTCTGTGACGGCGGCCGCCGCGGCAGCTTTCCCGGCCTGGCCGTAGAGCCGGGCAGCCCGGAGCCTGAGGAGGACGAGGAGGAGGAGCTGGCCGTGGACATGTTTGGGAACACGTCCATCAAGGTGAGCTGGCCGGGTGTGCTGCGCTTGGGGGCACCTGGCAAGCTGCGATTCACCTGGGGGAGGGGGGCCTCCCTGTGCCGGCCTACTCCTGCCTGCTCCTGTGTGGCCTTGGGGGCGGGGTGGCGCTGGGCAGACTTGAGGCCTTGGGCCGTTTCCCAGCCCTTACTGGAAAGGGATCAGCCCATTTCCAGGGGCACCAAGGGCAGAAAGCAGGGAGAAGGAGGCCCTTGGAGGCACTGGGTCGAGAGCTAGAAGCTGGTCCTGGCTGTCCTGGATCGGGGGGACTGGGGAATGCCCTGTGCCTGGAGACGGGCAGTGGCTGCTGGAGCGAGCAAGGCTCCGGGGGGTGTGGGCGAGGCCATGGCCCCGAGAGGAGGACCTGCTGAAGCAGTTAGGGACTAGGGTCCTGTGGCTGGTGAGGACCCAGTCAGGCATTCCCTGCTTCAGGATGCTCACCCTTCCTTCCAGATGGCCCCTAGGGGAGCGTGGTGTTGGGCTGGGGGCCTGTAGGAGCTTACAGGTCAGAGACCTTCCAGCCCTGGAGGTGGGGGTGTCCCAGCGGAGGCTAGAGGTCACAGCAGCCGGGGCGGAGTGTGTGTCCTTGGTCAGCAGATGAGCTGGGACCGTGGGCCAGGCCGCTGCTGATGCCCTTCCTCTCGGCCACCCGCAGTTCGAGCTGGACATTGAGCCCAAGGTGTTGAAGCCACCGGGCAGTGCTGAGGCCCCGAATGACAGCCAGGAGCTCCCCTTCCCAGAGACACCCACAAAAGGTACACCGCAGGCCCCCGGTTGGCCCAGTGGGGAGCGGGTGACTAGACTTTGGGGTTGTGAGTTCGAGCCCCGTGCTGAGTGTTGAGATTTCTTTCCTTCTTTCTCTCTTTTTTTTTTCCGAGATTTTTATTTATCAGTCTGAGGGAGCGAGTGAGAACAAGCACACACACAAGCAGGAGGAGGGCCAGAGGGAGCGCGACAAGCAGATCCCCCGCCAAGCGCGGGGCTTGATTCCAGGACGCCAAGATCATGACCTGAGTCAAAGGCAGATGCTTAACTGATTAAGCCACCTGGGTGCCCCGGGCAGAGATTTCTTGGAAAATAAAATCTTAAAAAAAAATTAAAAATAGGTGGCTCAGGCATTAAGCGTCTGCCTTTGGCTCAGGTCGTGATCCCGGGGTCCTGGGAGTGAGCCCCACGTCGGGTCCTGCTCGTGTTCCCTTGCTCACTGTCTCTTTCTGTTGAGTAAATAAAATCGTGAAAAAAAAAAAAAAGAAAGAAAGAAGTACCCATATCTTGGGCTGATCAGGCGTGCGCAGCGTATCACTTCAAGGGGTCGTGCCCTGGGGCCATCCTCCGTGCAGAGGGCCCACGGGCCGAGTGGCCGCCCTGCATCACTTTGCCCACCTGTTAGCAGCCTGCAGGGTGGGGCGGATGCCGTGGAGCCCCAGTAACTGGTTTCCTTCTCAGGGACTCTCTGGGTGGGGGTCATGGGGCCCTGACCCACCCCCTCGCTCCCCGGAGCCCGCCGAGAGTGGTCGCCCAGCCCCTCAGGGGAGATGGCTGGACCACGGCTCATGGGCCTTGTCCCCACAGTGTGGCCGCAGGACGAGTATGTCGTGGAGTACTCGCTGGAGTACGGCTTCCTGCGGCTGTCCCAGGCCACGCGGCAGCGGCTCAGCATCCCCGTCATGGTGGTCACTCTGGGTCAGTGTCCCCTGGGGTGAGGCAGGGGGTTCTCGGGGGCTCCCAGAAGCACTTGGGTCCGGGCGCCGGGTCCACTTTCCGGCCGCAAGAAGCTTCCTCTGCGGCATCTCGGGTGTCCGGGTCACGGCGTCACTAGGGTGGGGGTCCTGCTGCTCACGCTGTCGTGTGCCCGCCCGCAGACCCCTCCCGGGACCAGTGCTTCGGGGACCGCTTCAGCCGCCTGCTGCTGGCCGAGTTCCTGGGCTACGACGACATCCTTATGTCCAGCGTCAAGGGCCTAGCCGAGAACGAGGAGAACAAGGGTTCGATGGGCCGGGCACGGGGTGGGGTGGGGTGCAGCGCGGCAGCTGGGCGGGCGCTCACGGCCGCCCCCCTACCTCTGGGCAGGCTTCCTGCGCAATGTGGTGTCCGGGGAGCACTACCGGTTCGTGAGCATGTGGATGGCCCGCACGTCCTACCTGGCCGCCTTCGTCATCATGGTCATCTTCGTGAGTGCGGGGGGCTGGGGCCGGGCGGGCGTGCGGGGGAGGTGCTCCCTGAGACATCCGGCGACATCCGGCCGCCCTTGCTCGCAGACCCTCAGCGTGTCCATGCTGCTCAGATACTCCCACCACCAGATTTTTGTCTTCATTGGTGAGTCTCCCTGCCCGCCGGTGTGTGGGAGGGCTGGGCTCCGCCCCCGGCCCCCAAGGCCCCCTGCCCACCTCGCCCAACCACCGGGCACCTCACCTGGTCTGCCCGCCCGCCGCTTTTTGCCCGCAGTGGATCTGCTGCAGATGCTGGAGATGAACATGGCCATTGCCTTCCCCGCCGCGCCCCTGCTCACGGTCATCCTGGCCCTCGTAGGTGAGGACCTCTTCCCCCTGTCCCTCCTGGCCCCGGCCCGCCGCCCCCCCGCCCGCCCGCCCAACCGCCAGCCTCCCCACAGGGATGGAGGCCATCATGTCTGAGTTTTTCAACGACACCACCACGGCCTTCTACATCATCCTCATCGTCTGGCTGGCCGACCAGTACGACGCCATCTGCTGCCACACAAACACCAGCAAGAGGCACTGGCTGCGGTGAGCACCCAGTCCTGGGGGGCGGGGCGGCGGGCAGCGGGCGGCGGCTCATTGTGCCCCCCGCAGGTTCTTCTACCTGTACCATTTCGCCTTCTACGCCTACCACTACCGCTTCAACGGCCAGTACAGCAGCCTGGCCCTGGTCACTTCCTGGCTCTTCATCCAGGTGAGGAGCTTGCCCCGCTCTCCATGGGGGCATCTGGCCTATACTGGGTCCACGGGGGCCGGGCTTCCGGCTCCGGCTGCCGGCCTGACCCAGAGCCCCCCCCCCCCCCCGCCCCGCCCCCAGCATTCCATGATCTACTTCTTCCACCACTACGAGCTGCCTGCCATCCTGCAGCAGATCCGAATCCAAGAGATGCTTCTGCAGACCCCACCGCTGGGCGCCGGAGCCCCCACGGCGCTCCCCGATGACCTGAACAACAACGGGGGCACCCCGGCCGCCACCCCCGACCCTGCTGGCCAACCGCCCGCCCTGGGCCCTAGCATGCCGGCCAGTAGTGGGGGCCCCGGTCCTGTGGCTGAGGCGCCCAGCTCTCTGGTGGCTGCAGCAGCTTCGGTGGCCGCGGCAGCCAGCGGGGACCTGGGCTGGATGGCAGAGACGGCCGCCATGATCACAGACGCCTCCTTCCTGTCTGGCCTCAGTGCCTCCCTCCTGGAGCGGCGGCCCACTGGTCCGCTGAGCCCTGGTGGGGGCCTCCCCCGAGTCCCCCAGGACAGTGCCCCTTCCAGCGACTCCCTGGCACGTGACACAGCGCCCCCAGCTGCCGGGGTGAGTGGGCCCACCCCCACCCCCACAGCCCCAGTGGACCCATCCCCAGAGGTCGGTTCCTGAGCCTTGGGCAACTGACCGCCCCCTCCCTGGCCATGTAGGCCCACTGGGTACCACCTGGCTGGCGCCCTCGTATCAGGGAGGCTGTCCCGGGGGGTTCTTGGGGTGGCCCAGCCTGCCTTGGCTGGTGTCAGGGTCATCGGGTTTGCCCAGAGGGGGGCTTCTCTTCCCTAGTGTGGGGCCTGCTGGAGGCCTGTCCCTGCTGCTAGTGGTGGGCCCCTCAGCCTGTGAATCGCGGCAGGCCAAAGTGGGGGGGGGGCTCCATGGAAGGTTCCTGAAAGGGCTGGTGAACCCTGTGAAGTGAGCTGTCCCTCAGAAGTAGAGCTGGGCAGGTCTCCAACAAGGTGAACGCCGGCGGGGGCCACCCTCGCGGTCCCGGTCCGCTCCGCTGGTGCTCCTCATGCTCAGTGCCTTTTCCACGGCCCCTGACCCCAGGTGTGTGTGCCAGGGCTGGGGTCCCGGGAGGGCAGAGCTCGCGCCTCGGGCTCGGGGATGCCGCGCACAGAAGCCAACATGGAGGGCGGTGGCCGGGCGCGGGGCTCCAGCCCTGCTGGGGTGGGAGTGGGACAGGGCTGGTGGCCAGACGAAATCACTCGGTGAGGAATGCAGAGAGCGCTCATTCCATTCTATTTAATGCAGTGTACAAAATTGTGTTTGTATATAGAATAAACTGTTCACAGCGGCCGGAGCGTCTGTGCGCGGGCGGGGAGGTGCCGCGGGCTTGGGGCGGGGCTTGCGCAGGCTCTGGGGTGGGGGCCGCTCGGGCGGGGCCGGGGGAGGGGGCGCCTGCGCCGGGCAGGGGGTGCGTTCCCCGTGTCGTCTAGCGCCTTCAGGTGCTTCGGAGCAGGCGCAGAGGCCGGTCCCCGTCCCCCAGCTGGGCCAGCAGCTCGCCTCGCCGCGCCAGAGCCTGGCGGAGCCGCTCCCGCGCGCTCTCAATGCGCTGCTCCAGCTCCTGCAGCTCGCCGGGACCGGGAGGGCCCGAGGGCAGCACAGCTGGTAGGCGGCCGTTGGAACACAGCCAGACCGGGCCCTCTGGCCGCCCCGCCGCCTCCGAGTCAGGCGCCGCGGCGGCTTCTGCGGGCTCCAGCAGGAAGCGCACGCGACGCTCCCTCGCCACTGCCCGGCGCACCCGGGTCCAGCTCGCCGCGCCCGCAGACGCTGCCGGTGCGTCCTGCTGCTGGTCCTCCAGAGCCCTGGGGACGTGCGATGTTAGGGGCTGGGTCCGTAACCCCCGGCGCGCACGCCCACTTTGCTCCTGGGGTCAGGGTCTCGGGGCAACGGAGCGGCCCTGTCCCGCGCGGGAGGGCTGGGGTCGCAGAGGTCGCAGCGGTTGGGAGGGGACGGGGCCCTTTACCTGGGGCCTGGCTCTTCGGCTCCTGGCGGCTCTGTGTTGAGGGCGCGGTGGATTCTCTGCAAGCCCAGAGGCTCTGTCGGGGTCAGGGGATGCTGCCCGCCCCACCCCACCCCCACCCTCCACCCCCGGCTCGCGCCTCCGGTCGCTCACCTGGCTCGTGTGCAGCCAGTACTGCAGCTTCTTGCCCCTGCGGATGCGCGGGAGCACCAGGTGGTAGAAGACGTGCTCGCCCAGGCAGCTGAGCAGAGCGCTGCCCAGCCCCAGGCAGAGCAGCACGAAGAGTCCCGAGAAGTGGTCGATGCCCACCTGCAGCGTCTGGGGGGGACACGTGGGCGGAAGCCCTTCACGGGCCGGCCCGGACCCGCGCGGAGCCCTGGCGGGGGGCGGGACCCAGGCCCGCCGCGAGAGGAGCCTGGGGCTGCGGAGCCGGATTGGGAGGCTGGCCTTGCGCGTCGGGGAGGGGGTGGGCGGGCGGCCAGGTGGCCGGGGGAGCGCTGGAGCTGGGCTTTCGTAGAAGCCGCTGTGCACGATTCTGGGCAGCGAGCTTGACCACCTCACTTGAGGCCCATGCAGGCCCAGGGCCCCCCGCCCCGTGCCTAGCCCCGGTCCCCGGCCCTCCCCACCTCTGTACCGGCGAGGACGCGCTTCCCACAAGGAACCATCCGGTACCACTTGTCGTGCAGCAAGTCGATGAAGCCGGAGGACTTGTAGCGGCTGATGAACTCGGACAGGTTGGAGGTGAGCGGCGAGTTCTGAGGGAGTCCGATGCCGTAGCCTGGGGGAGGCCAGGGGTTGGGTTGGGGCCAAGCTGGACACAGCCCCAGAGGAGCCGCCCCAGGGCCACCGGTCCTGGAGGCCCCTCACCCTCCATGGCGAAAGGCTTGCCCACGGTCAGCAGTTTACAGTCGGCGTCGATGGAGACCTCGTAGTCCAGGAGCGACTTGTCCATGATGAAGGCGTTGAGCTTGGGGGGGTCGCTCCTGCGGGGGGGTCGCGCAGTGGGGGAGAGGCCGCGCCTCGCCTTAGGTGCCCCACCCCGCCCCCGCATCCTGCCCGTCGGCCCCGCCCCCCGCATCCTGCCCGTCGGCCCCGCCCCCTACGTCCTGCCGGCGGCCCCGCCCCGCCCACCAGGGCGGCGGCCCCCCGCGTCCTGCCGTCGGCCCCGCCCCGCCCCAGGTGCCCCGCCCACCCAGACGCCCGGCCCCGCCCCCGCGTCCTGCCCGGCCGCCGCGCCCCGCCCGCCGCTGGGCCTCACGTGAGCATGGCGACGCCGTGCGGCGTGGTGGGCGCGCTGTGGCGCCGCATGTGCGCGTGCAGGTCGGGGAAGCTCTTCTTGATGTAGGCCTCGGCGCTGCTCTCCCACACGGTGCCCACGCGGAAGCCCTGGGACGGGTGGTGCAGCTGCGGGGTGGGGCAGCGCGTCGGCCCCGGCGCTCGCCCGGCCGGCCGCTCCGTGCACCCCCCTCCCCCGGCTCTCCCCCAGCTTCTCCCGCTGCCGCCCGACTGGGGCGCGACCTCCTGGGGGCTTCTCTGGGCTCCGCGGGGTCCGGCAGCAGCCCTGCCCCACCCACTCGACGCCAGGAGCTCCCCAGTCTTGGGGTCACCCGACGGGGCCCACTGTCCCCCGGGGGCAGGGTCGCTGGGTGAGAGCCGCTGTTCTAAACGCCCACGTGTCCATCTCCTCGCAGACCTGGCCCTGAACCCCAGATCTCCTCCCCTTCCCACCACGGCTCTCCTGGGCTCTCACGGGACTCTGTCCCCAGCGGACCCCTACACCTGGCCTCCTGGGTCTTCCTGCCCCAGTCAAGTTGACCCTGTACTCCCTGTTCTCTCCCGAGCGTCCCGGAACCCGCCCACCGCTCAGCCCCCCAGCCCTCCGGGGACAGTCCTCTTTACCCTGTCCTCCCCGCGCAGTCCTGCAAACTCCTAACGGGTGAGTGAGCGGGTACACTGACCCAGGCCTCCGGATGTGGCTACAGCACCCCAAAAATGCCAGACCTGAATGGCAGCCTCTGGATCAATGCCGTCTAGAACGTTCTGGACTTGCGCTGTTCTCAAGTGGCCACCGAGCACTTGCAGCCGGTTAATTTGTGAAGGTGGTGAGTGGCCAGCCCACCAGACACCATTGGGTCTAGGTTTCATGACCCCTTTACAAAGGATGTGGGGCCTGGGGTGCCGCAGAGCAGGCCAAGCACCCCAGGACACAGCCTGGTCCCAACTGTGGGAGCCGCTGCTGGACAAAAAATTTCTGCAGCACCAATTTCTGGGGCACAGTAACTGGGGAGGAAATCGACCTGCAGTGGAGCGTGTTTAGGACCCAGATTCGAACAAAGCGTGGGCAGCAGGAGGGAGAGCACTGGGAAGAGGGGACCCTGATGTGCGAGACCTTCCAGAATAATCATGGTGAAACGACAAAGAATCCGGAGGCTGGGGCTGTCCTGGGGGGGAACCTGGCTGGGAGTTGATTTTGGAGCTGGAGGATGGGCTCATTCGTGGCACTTATTGCTCCCTACTCAACCATGTTTCAAATGGGGCGCCTGCGTGGCTCAGTGGCTTGAAGCCTCTACCTTCAGCTCAGGTCACGATCTCAGGGTCCTGGGATTGAGCCCTGCATCGGGCTCTCTGCTCAGCAGGGAGCCTGCTTTCCTTCCTCTCTCTCTGCCTGCCTCTCTGCCTGCTTGTGATCTCTGTCAAATAAATTAAAAAAAAAAAAAAAGAATACTTCAAATGTTTCATTAAAAGAAATACCTAGACTGGGGCCCACCTGGGCTCAGCTCATAGCCCTCCAGGGCCGTGAAGGAGGGAATGGGGGAAGTTCTGTCCCAGAAGGAACTGCTCTGGACTCCCTGCAGGGTGTACCCTGTGCCTCCTCCCACTCTGCTCCTGCCCCAGGGCCTTTGCACCTGCTGTGCTTTCTCTCCCAACATTCCTCCCTGATATCTACAGAAAAGTCCCTTCAATGTCACTGCCTCCCAGAGGATTCCCTCATCCCATTTGAGAAGATGTGCCTCCCAGTACTTCCTGTGTCCCCACTCTGCCTTATTTTCTGCCTGACACTGGATAGCCACCTCACACACCACCCAGCTGGCTTGTTTTGCTTCTTGACACCTCCCCTGCAGTGTGCAGCCTTCGCCTGTTTTGTCCCCGCTGGGCCCCCACTGCCGGCACACAGCAAACGCTCTAGGAACGTTTTCCGCAGCAGGCAGCTGCACGTGTCTGCGTCTCGGGATGGGAGCTGGGGGAGCGGGCGACCCCCCAGCTTGGACCTCCGGGGCCCATAATCGCCCACCTTGGGGTCATGGATCCCCGACAGCTCCAGGAAGGTCTTGTCCCCGACCATGACGGCGGCCAGGTTGGCCGTGTAGCTGGACAGCACAAGCAGGCAGAAGATGGCCCACAGGTTCATGAGCAGACGTCCCGTGGGGCACTTGGGCGTCTTGCTGGACACGGTGCGTCCGAAGAGGATGGCATAGCAGAGGTTGAGGGCCGAGGAGTAGGAGAACACGGTGGCCCGGTTCCGGCCACGGGGCGTGAGGCCGTAGGGGCTGCGCCACTCGTACAGCGTGAGGAAGAGCGCCGTGAGGTGCAGGGCGGCAAAGACACCCAGCCACATGGACCAGTGCAGCGGCCACATGAAGGCGCCGATGGGCGAGGCCGTGTCGCGGGCCCGCACCATGATACCCAGGCTGGTGGAGAAGAAGGGGCTGCTGAAGTCCAGCACCTGGGAGCGGGCCGAGTTGATGCTGAAGCTGGTGACGGCCATGTGCGCCCTGCCGGCCAGCAGGTCCCCCACCAGGCCGGTCCAGCGGCCGTCCCGCAGGGCGCCGTACTTGCCGTCCCCCACGATGTACAGCTCGAAGTCGAAGGGCGTGTCGTCCGCCAGGCGCTCCAGGAGGTCGATGCAGTAGCCGAAGCAGCACCTGCGCAGGGCGCGGGGCACCGAGCCGTTGGCCAGCGCGGCGAACAGCGCGTCCAGGGTGGCCGAGTCGTTGGTGCCGGGGGCCAGGCACAGCTGCCCCGCGGGGCACTGCCCGTCCTCGTCCGGCTCCCGGGCAAACACGAAGGGATGCTCCACCAGCGTCACCACGCGCAGCTTGGGCCGGGCTCGGGCTCCCGGCGAGGGCGGGGGCTGTGCGGCAGCGCCGCCCGGCCCGGACTCCAGCCGCCCAGCCCGCCAGCTGCCCACGGTGGCCCAGGCCGGGGCACCCCGCGGGTCCTGGCGCAGGCTCCACACTCGGAAGTACCGGGAGATGTGTACCTGGGAAGAGCGGCTCACCCACACGGGTCCCGTGCGGCCCCGGAAGGACGTGTTGGCCAGGAACCTGGGGGGTGGGGGGCAGCGGGGGGCCAGGGTCAGGCAGCCTGGGCTGGAGAGGGCTGGGGTGGTGGTCAGGAGCCCTCCAGCCGAGCTCAACCCCCACGGGGGTCACTTCTCTGAGCACACGGCGGGGACCACGGAGGATGCTGCTGTGTCCCCCCCCACCAGGCCCCCTGACCACGACGTGGGCACCCACGTCGTGAACTAGTGACAATGTCTCTGGCCCAAAGCCGACGATCGCCCACTTGAGACGCCTGGGTGAAGCCACCTGGTGCTGGGACGCTGTCCACCCTGCAGGGCTCCCGAGGGATCAGGCAGGAACGCATCCCTGCCAGCCTCACCCCTCCCCTGCCCCTGCCCTTCACGTTTCTCTCCCAGGACCCTGAGCCCCTCGCCCGACCCCTTCCTCCGGCTCTGCGTCTGCCTGCGCCATAAACCGCCTCCTGGGGAGGGGCCGGCCCCGGCATACAGCAAGTATCCCATGCAGATGCTCCCACGGTGCCCAGACGGAGGCGAGTGGATGTGGGGCCCGGAAACCCCCCCCCCACCGCACACACACGACGGGGGCCTCACTCACCGCGCCAAGAGGCGGCCGGAGGACGCGGGCCCGGCCAGCTGCCGGTCGTTGCAGCTGACCGTGGTGGGCAGGAGGGCGCGCTCCGGCTCCACCCGCGCGGCATGACCCAGGGCTCGCACCACCAGCTCCACAGCGTCCTGAACAGCGGCCTCCAGCGGCGGCCGGGCCACCTCGCCCAGGGCCAGCAGCCCCAGAGGCAGGCCCTCGGAGGGCAGGACCTCGGCCGACAGTGGCGTGCCCAGCAGCCAGTGGGGAGGGCCGGGGGGTACGGCCTGCAACACTTGCCACGCACGGGCGGGGCTGCAACCCAGGAGCACAGCCGCGGGGGCGGGAGCCGAGCCCCCTGCTGGAGCCCCCAGGGGGGCCAGGCGTGCCTGCAGCCCCTTGGCGCCTGTGTCTGGCCGACTCAAGTCCAGCACCAGCTTTGGGGCCCTGCCGGCTCGGGCTGTCCAGAGGGCCACCAGGCCAGCAGGGTCCCGCACGCGGCAGAGCACCAGGCTGGCCTCCTCCCAGGCGTGCGCCCGCAGCAGAGCCACCACCACGTCCAGCAGCGTCTCCAGGGGGCTGGCCCAGTCCAGCTGTAGGTGGAACGGGTTCTGGCAAGGGGGTGTGTCACAGTTAGGGCTGGCGACCTGGGACCCACCATACCCTTCCCACACCCATCAGCACGTGTTCAGTAAAGAGACGTCCCCTTCAGAACTGGACAGCATGCGTGCCCCTCCAGCCCACCCCTGCTCTAAACCTTCTTTATTTCCCCACTGCCATCCACATGAAGCCCAGCCTCCTTGGCTTGACACTCAGGGCCTGCTCTCTCGCTCTGGCCACCCTGGTAATGCCCCACCTTGACGCTTTTTGCATTTCACAGCTAGAATCCCTTTCTCCCTCTATGCCAGCCAACTCCTATACATCCTTCAAAACCCAGCTCCATCGCCCCCCTCTCTTCAGACTTCCCTGGCAAGCCGGGGGTTTGAGGGCCTCTCTGTGCCCAGTGGCACCCAGAAAGTTCTCCTGGATTTGCTTCTAGCCTGCGAAGGACGAGATAGCTTGCCAGACCTCTAAGGTTTTACAAAGGTGGGGGCTGGGGTGCTGTTTAATCCTTCCGGAAAGACGGAGTTACAACGGCAGAGCCTCAGTTCCTGGAGGCGGCAGCAGAGGGCGCCACAGGCCCGGGTTTGGGTTCTGCATCTTCCCTGCAAGGGTCGGGTGGGGGGGCAGGGGGCTGGCCTCGACACTGGGACAGCTGCGTTTGTGAGACCCCAGGCCTCCTCTAGGGACCCCATCCCCCCTCCCCGAAGCGAGGGAAGCCCTGGAGGGGGCGGCTTCAAGGTGGGCTTGAAGGGAGGCCCCTACTCTTCCCCATATCCCTACCCTGGACCCCTCCTTGCTGTCCAGGGAAGGGGGTCTTTCCCGGGGACACCCAGAGCCCTGTCAGTCACCCTTTTCTCCTCCTTATCCCATCTTCTCCTCATTCAGGCCCCAATCCAGGCCCAGGGCTGGAACCCCCCCATCTCCGGGGGATGGAGAGGTTTGAGTGACAGCCCACCCGGAGGAGGCTGGGAACACCCTCCAGCAGCCGATGGAACTGCACCCCCCAACCCCCGCCCCGGAGATGGAGCCTGGAGACCTGCTTCCCGTCCAGCCCTCGGCGGGGTGGGGGGGCGGGAACGGGGAGAAGCCCTCCGGCGGGCAAGGGACCCTGCTCCGCATGGCGAGGGCTCCTCCGACCGTTAGCAGACGGTGGCCAGCCAGACTCCGTCACCGAGGCCCAGGAAACGGGTCTGCACGGGAGTTGCGTGCCCCGGAGGGACCCTCGTGCGGGTTTCGTCATCCCGGGTCCAGAAGCATCTCACGGTCCCGTCGCTGGTTCAGGTTCCCTCGCTCGGGG
Source organism: Neogale vison (assembly GCF_020171115.1). Classification (NCBI taxonomy): domain Eukaryota; kingdom Metazoa; phylum Chordata; class Mammalia; order Carnivora; family Mustelidae; genus Neogale; species Neogale vison. Next base: position 224,047,203 of record NC_058096.1, read on the forward strand.
GGCATCCGGGGCCCAGGGGTCCAAATGGGTCCTGCGAGCCGCCCCGGGGACTCCCTCTGGGCTCCTGGGCATCCCGGGGGCGGGGGATGGGGGCCTCCTGTCTCCGCCGTCCGGAATCCGGTCCCGTGCGCCCCGGCGGCTCTGGCGTCGGACCCCCGGTCCCCACGCCCCAGGGGCGTCCCGGCGCTCCCCTCCTCCGGATCCCTGCGTCCCCGCGTACCGGGACCCCGAGGGGCGCGCGCGCCTCCCGCCGCAGCACGCTGAGCACGGGGGTCTCCGTGGCCGCCGCCAGGAAGTGCAGCTGCAGCAGCTCGGGCCGCGCCTCCGGGAAGGCCAGCACGGCCGCCACGCCCGGGGCCGCCAGCGCCTGGCACAGGCCGCGGGCCAGCGAGGCGGGGTCGCGGGCAGGGGGCGCGGCGGCCGCCAGCTCCAGGCTCAGGTTGTGCGGCAGCCGCGACGCCAGGGCGGCCCGGGCCAGGGCGGCGAGGACGCGGGCGCGGGCGGCGGGTGCGCGGGGCAGGAGGGCGCCCAGGCGCACCGAGCCCCCCAGGCGCGCCAGGACGCCGCACGGCTGCGGGTGGCCCCCGGCGGGCCCCGGCCCCAGCGCCAGCGCCAGGCAGAGCCACAGCGTCCGCACAAACTCCATCCCAAAGTTGCCGGCGCCGCGGCGGGGCGGCACCGCGGGTGCGGGTGCGGGCGCGCGGGAGGCGGGATCTCTGCGTGGCCCCGCAGCTCTCCGGCCCGCCCCGCGGGGCTGGCGCCTCCCTCCCGGTGCGCCAGGGCGACCTGCGCCCTCGCCCCTCCCGGCCCCTCCCGGCCCCTCCCGATGTCAGCCACGCACTAGGCAGGAGCGGGACCCACTGCCCAGGGCAGGAAACTGAGGCTCACACGGCCACGCCGCGCGGGGGTGGGGGTGGGCTGTGGCACCAGGCCACGGCTCTTCCCAGCTCCCTGCCAGGGGAGTTAGCTCCCCATTGCACAGACGAGAAAACCGATGCTGAGCACCAGGAAGAGATTTTGTGTCAAATTCAGTCCTCACGCTCATCCCTGTTCCATCCCAGGACGCCCCACGCCCCCTCCAGCCTGAGAACATGGCCCATGGCTGTCAGGGAAACTGCGGCCCAGGAGGGGCACGCCGGCCTTCGTGGTCACACAGCAGTGCCGCCCGTCTCCACGGCTGCCTAGACCAACCCACTTGAGTGCGCTCTGACATCGTGTGCACCCTGGGGAAACTGAGGTAGATCACGTCTGATGGGAACATGCAGGGTAGATCTCCTGCCTCCAGCTGCGGGCAGGGAACTCGGAACAGAGATTTCAGGACCCGGTGCCAAAGGCCCCTGCTCTGAAAAGCGCTTCCCGCTTGTCCCCAGGACTTCCTCTCTACCCCACCTGCCTACAATCAGCACATGCCCCGTCAAATTTCTGTAGCTTCTTCTGCTTTCTTTCCTAGTGGCCAACTTCCCCGCTCAACTGTGGGAAGGCAAGGGTGGGTCTGGCTTCCCTCATCCAGTCTGCCCCAGAGGGACGAAGCGGAGAAAACCAAGAGGGTCCTGTGATCCCTCCAGGCCCAGGGCAGCCGCTCTGGCACAGAACCTTCCAGGGCTGATTACTCAGACACACACAGCCGTCTCCTTTCGGAGCCAGCACTGGAGAGGCCGGAATAAAACTCCACCGGATGAATAAAAATGCCGACCGACTGCCAGCCAACAGTAGGGATCCCAGTCTGAGGTGAGTCAGGGATGCTGCGTTGGCTGGGTTCTGCCTGCCGAGGCCATAAAGTCCAGCCACCTGGCCAGGCCTCGCAGGACGGGGAGGGTCCCCGATTGCCGCCCCCACCCCCCGAGGCCAGTGTCCTGCCAGGGGCCCCTCACACCGGGAGACTGATCGCGTGCCCTGGTCCTGGCCAAGTCCTCAGGGACCACCCGGGGCTCCTGCCACCCTGCAGTGACATCCCTCTGACAGCAGGACTCCCCAGAATTAGAGACGAGTGGCTCAGCGATAGTCAGTCAGCAAACACTGCTGCCTTGGCTCTGGCCGCAGCGGGACACTGGCCTCTTCTGCCCGCCACCCCCACCCCCCAGAGGCAGTGAGGAAGGAGCTGGACTCTCCCGGGACCCAGACCTGGGATGGGCTCCCTGACTGCTGTGCCTCAGTTTCCCTACATTTACAAGCTAATTGCTCCTCTCCCAGCTGCAATGCACATTAAACAAGCGAACACAGAGAAGGCGTTTCCCCTACTTGTGTGAGACACACTAAGGAAATCTCCCACCTCAACCGTCTTTAAGCGCACTCGCCTGGTCCAGCCGCCAGCCCCGCCCACCCTCCGTCTCCAGAACGTCCCATCCCCCACACGGAGACTCTGTCCCCAAAAAGCACGGACTCCCCACCCCCGCCCAGCCCCGGCTCCCACCCCCTCCTCTCTGTCTGTGGGACGGGACTCCTCTGGGGCCCTCCTGGGAGTGGGACCTGCGGGACGGGTCCTTCTGCGTCTGGCCGCTCTCGCTGAGCCCCGTGTCCTCGGGGTCCCTCCGCATCACGGCAGGGGTCAGGGTCTCTCCCTTCCTGAGGCTGGACCGTGCTCCCACATGTGACTGGGCCGCGCCGTGTCCTTCTGTGGATGAACACTGGGGTGCGGCCCCCTTTTGGTGATTATAAAACCGCTGTTGTCCACACGGAGTAGAAACACATCTGAACCCCGGCTTCTGTTCCTTTTGGGGGAGTACCCCAACTGCACCTGGGAGACATGGTGATTCTTCGTTCTGCCGTATCACACCTCCCCCGCCCCCCAAGCCCAAGGCTACGGCTGCTCCTCTGCCTGCGGTCCGAGGGGTGGCATGGCCAGCACACACGGGACACCCACGACCGTCGGGCATTGCTGGGGTCTCCCCACTGGCCACGACTGCCTGTGACTGGGGGCCAGACTGCGCTTCCACAGGACATGGACACGATCCTGTCGGGACAAGCAGCCACCCTGCGGGACGCCAGCTGTGCGCAGGCTCCCCCAGGCCTAGAGAGGGTACATCCCCTTACCCATGAGGAAACCAAGTCTGGGACTCAGGGGTGGCATGTGCAGGGCTGTGTGGTGGCTGGAGGACATCAGTGGTTCCTGCCCCCTGCACGTCTGGGCCTCCAAACTCCTCCCGCTGTGCCCAGAGGGAGCACGGGCAGGCTTCCAGGCGGGCACCGCAGACCGTCTGCATGGCAACATGCCCGGCCGGCCAGGTGTCCCCCACTGCCCTCAGGCTGGAGTCAGATCCCAGCACCCCCATCCCCAGGAACCAGGAGCCCCATGGTCTCCTCTGCCCCCAGGTGCAGGGACGTGGTGTCACAGCTGGGGGGGGAGCCTCGGACCGAATCCTCGCATGAGCAGTGGGGTACGGCACCCCCAGAGGCTGAAATCCCCAGCTTGTCTCAAGACCCCCTGCCAGCCCCCCTTCCGAGCACCAGGCCCCCAGAATAAGACACACATCTCCTACCAAAATGTTTAATGATGGAAGCCGCGTGGGCAGCCGAGGCTACAGGCACCGGGTTGGGGGGCATCGGGGAGCCAAGCCCCCAGCCGTGTGGGCTGGCACGGCCCTCGCTGCTGTGACCCCCTTCCCCAGCCTGGCCTTGGGAGGCCGCTCCGTGTGTGGTGGGGCTTTTGGCGTGATGGCCCTGTTAGCCAGCAAGACCCCTCACCTGGCTCGGAGAGGGCAGGCCCGTCAGGCCCCACCTCGGCTGCTGTGCGGCTGGACCACGGGCTAGGGTGCGGGGCCTCAGAGCACGAACCCAGCGTGGACCAGCTCTGGCTGCAGCTGCGACCACACGGATTTTCTGGATCATTAAGCCAAGCTGTTAGTCAGGGACAGCTTTCTGGAAGGTTCCAAGGATTGCTTTGGGGCCCATGTGTCTGGGCTGGGCTCCAGGCGGCGGGTCACGTCCCTAGCGCAGTACGGACAGCTGGCCTCCCTCTGAACTTTTGTGCCAACAAGAAACACTGTCGCTGAGTGGGGTGGGCACGCGTCCCTCTGGAGGACCCTGGCCCAGGACCGTCCACCTGCAAACCAGCTGCCCCGACTCAGGTTGGGGGGACTCGGGGGAGGCTACTGGAGGAACGGGACCGAAGGGACCACACTGTGCTCTCTGAACCACGCGCACCCCCAGAAAGCGCCACCCCCAGCATCCCCTCCCACCGAGCGTGGCCCGGCCCTCCCGGGGGAGCCATGGCCCTGGGGCAGTCGACAAGGGCCTGGAAGTCTGAGAACCGTGGCTTCAGGGACCTGCCACAGGTCCTGGTGAGCGCGGGGGCCGCCCCCTGGCACAGAGTCGAGCCCAGAGAAAAGGGGCTTTTAGTTCTTTTGTTAAAAACCGAACAGCACCGAAAGGCCCCGCGGAGCACGGCCCTCGCGGGGCAAGCTCCCAGCGCGGCTCACTTGGCCGGGCGCGTGATGACGCGCGTGGAGAAGTCGAACAGGTCGCGGTTGACTTTGCGCAGGTTCCGCACCTCGTCCTCCAGCTCGGCCACACGGACCCGCAGCTGGTCCTGGCCGCCCAGGACGCTCTGTGGAGGGACCGGGGCTCAGAGGCCGGGAAGCCGGGGGAGCCGGGGGAGCCCTCCCCACGGCCAGCGCAGGACCCGGGCTCGCCAGCCCCCCTGCCCCGCCGGCCGCACCCACCTTCTCCATGGTGCTGCTCATCACCGCGTGTAGCCGCTCCGCCCGCTCCAGGTGGCTGGGCTCCGAGCCCTGCGGCACAGGACGCTCCCTGTCAGTGCCCCAGGGCAGCGCACCCCTGGCAGGGAGACGCCTGCCCGACACCCGCCCACCGCAGGGGAGACAGGTGAGGAGCCCCCAAGCACGGGGTGCGGAACCGGGGCTCGGTCGCGGCTGCGGGCTCCAATCCCCCATGCTCCCGTCCGCTCCCGCCGAGGACTCTGCCCGACAAGGCCCAGGGGCAGGGGCACTCGGAGGCCAAGGTCAGGCAGGCTCCCGGGAGCAGGCCCGTCGGTCGGCCCACGCCTCCAGCCCTAGGCACAGCCTGCCGCCCGGCCCAGCCACACGGCCGATGGCTGCCGCGGCCGGGAGGTGGTCTGTGTCCCGCTGGACAGCGTCTGGGCACGCGGCCGTTGGCCAGCCGCCGGGTGCTCCGTGGAGCCAGACGCCAGGCTCCCTCAGGACAGCTGCGGTCCCTCGCCGAGAGGCTCGTGGGGCTCCAGGCACGGAGACCGCGGAGCACCGGCGCGGCCCAGAGACAGGCAGGGGCCCCGGGCCTGGGGGGCAGACGGGCGTTCCGTGGGGATCCACTGGGGTGGGTGCCAGGGGTACCAGCGCCTTCCCATCAGGCTCTGCTCCCTGCTCTGCTCCCTGGGGCGCGCGTCCACCATCCGCTCTGCCCTCCCTGGCTCCTCCCGGAGGAGGACTCAGTCGCCACCCTGACCCCTGCACAACGCCCCGAGTGGCACCAAGCAGGCATCCCTGGGGGGCGGGGCCCACCTGCTGGTGGAGGCCAAGGCGCATCGTGAAGCCCCCGCGGTGCGGCTCATCCCCGTGCTCGGCGCCCAGCAGGTGCCTGTTGAAGTGCGGCAGGGGCAGGCCCGGCCGGAAGTCCGAGCTTAGCATGCTGACTGGGGCCAGCATGATGGCGGCGTTGGTCACGGGGCCTGCAGGGGGTGGGGGGTGTCACGGTCCCAGCACACTCGCCAACCTCCTCCCCTGCACCCCCAGACGTGGGCCGCGGACACTGCCGGCCCCCCCCGGGCAACGCCCCGTGCTTCCCAGACAGGAGCTGCCAGCCACCCCCGCCCGTTCCCGGGCGCCTCACCTTTGAGGGTCACGGTCCTGATGCACTGCTTGCTCCGGGTGTCCCACAGGCGCACGGTCTCGTCGTGGGAGCCGGAGAGCAACACGCTGCCGTCGGTGGACACAGACAGACACGTCACCTGGTTCCTGGGGACAGACATGGTGACCTCGAGCCAAGAGCGAGAAAATGGGGTCCCTTCTGCCCCCACCCCAGTGTCCACAGCCCCCGCACCTGTGCCCTCTGAACACCTTCCCGCTGTCCTGCTCCGGCTGGAAGCTCTTCTCTTTCTGCCCGGGCTGTGGAGGCCAAGAGGGCCCCTGAGCCACGCCAGCCCTGGGCCCCCCCGAACCCCCCCGGGCCCCCGGCTCCCCACCCCCGGCTCCCGCGGTACTCACCCCAGTGCAGAGATCCACCTGGAAGATGGAGCCGTCGCTGCCGCCGCAGAACACGTGGTACTCGGCTAGGTCCATGGTCACAGCCATGATGCCCACGTCGAAGAGCACAGACAGCAACAGATCGCCCGACGAGACCTCCCACAGCTGGGGGTGCGGGCAGACGTGGGACTCCAGACCCCCGGGGAACCGGAACCACAGCCACCACCCACGGGGCCCTGGGGGCTGAGACCCAGCCTGCCCTGGGACGGGACTTGGCTCTCATGCCCGTGACCCCTGCGTTCGAGCCCCGTCGCGGACCCGGCAAAGCCCTGAGGGCTGCGCTGGCCTCAAATCCCCCGAGGTCTAGCCAGCGAGCTGCCAGGAGCAGGCAGCCAAGTGGGAATTTCCAAGCCGACACAGGCCCAGGCCATCCACCCTCTGGACGTCCTTGAGGCCGGAAGCGTCGGGGGATTAGAACTGTCCGGAGCTGGCAGCCCGGGGGATGGAGACCGCTCACGGGCTCAAGCTGGCCAAGAGGCCATCAGCTCCCGGGACGTGACTCAGACCCACTTGGGGTGTGTGGGGCGGCGCTACCTTCACTGTCTGGTCCAGGGAGGAGGAGGCTACCCGGGCCAGGGGTCCCCCAAAGCCACAGTGCAGGTCCGTGATGGGCAGGGTGTGGCGAGACCAGACGTGCCGGGGGGACGGGGTCCTGGAGGGGTCCGCCTGCAGCACACTGTGTGAAGGGAGCAGACCTCAGCCGGGGGGGGGGGCCCACCTGGCCACCAGGCCCCTCCCAGCCCCGAAGCTCCAGAGGCTTCCCATGGCCCCTGGACAGGCAGTCACCGCCACCCCCGGCCCACCTGGCTCTCGGCCCCTCCCCCCCTGGGGCTCTGGCCTGGCTCTGCCCACGGGCTCTGCAGCCAGACCCAGAACCGGGGGGCCCGCCTCTACCTGCACAGGCCCCACGCTAGCACCAGGCAGTCCTTGCCCCCCGAAAGGAAGTGGCTGCTGTCCCCCGTGAACTGCAGGCACGACACGTCCTGGTAGTGGCGGCTCAGGATGACCAGAAGGTTCCCTGTGGAGACCTGGGAGGGCGCACACAGGTCAGGGTAGGACACAGCGTGCCGCCCCCGCCCCCCGCGGCCAGGTCAGGTGGAGGCCCTCGGGGACAGCCTGCCTCCCCCCAGCTGTCCTGCCTGCGCCTGTTCCCATCGTGTCCCCAAGTGGAGGACGGTGTGGTCTGAGCTCCCACCCCCAGTCCAGCCACCCTGACCTCTGACTCCTGGGTGTCAGGTGCCCGAGGACCCCCTTCCAGTGCAGGCCGAGGGAGTGATGTCACCACGGTCTCCGGGGAGGGCAGGGCCCATCTGCGTGGAGCAGAGCGGCCACAGAGGCGGCTGCTGGAAGCGCGGGCCCCTCTGTTCAGGACCGGCTGGACCCGGGACCCGGGACCCGGAGCAGGAAGTCACCGTCTTCAGATGCCACCACGTGGGGATGGGACAGTGGCTGGGGCTGAGGGACGGGCGACGCCCCAGGCGGCAGGGACAGGGGAGCCCATCACACCACCTGGGCAGCGGGGCGGGCTGGGGGCCCAGACTCTGTTGCGAGCTGGACTGTGTTCTCCTAGTGCACGTTCACATCCTGACCCCTGGGACCAAGCCTTACTTGAATAACGGAGCTGGGCGGGCCTAGCCCGTGCAGACTAAGGTCATGCTGCAACACGGCGGCCCTACACCTGAGGAGCCGAGTCCTTATAGGAGGAAACCTGAAGGCACACACCCTTCCTCTCCCCACCCCAGACCCTGGTGAGGGTTCCCAGCCTCCCTCCCTGTCCCCCTCTACACCGAGAGAGGGGCGAAAGCCGAACAGTGGCTGATGCCGGACTCTGGCAGTCAGCCCCAGGGGCCGCCTGGGGTCGGCTGTGTGGGGCGCCCCCTTGTGGTCACGGCTCACCCCGGCCCGGGGCCCTCTTTTTAACTATCTCATTTACTTATTTGAAAGAGAAAGCATGAGAAAGGGGGAGGAGTAAGGGGCCAGAGGGAAGCAGACTTCCTGCTAAGCAGAGAGCCCCACCCAGGACTTGATCCCAGGACCCTGAGACCATGGCCTAAGCCCCAGGCAGATGCTTTACTGACTGTGCCACCCGGGGGCCCGGACCAAATCCCCCACCTCTTACCTCCCACAGGTAGATGCTCTCCGCAATCCCCGCCAGGACATAGAGGCCATTGGGGGACGTGGTCAGACAGGTGACAGGCCCAGGACACATGATCTTCTGCTGGAGCTGGTCCTAGGGAGACAGAAACTTCTGAGCTTCACGTCGAACTCAGGGGCGAGGGGGCAGAGAGGAGCCAGAAGGAGAGGCACGAAAGGGGTGGCGTGAACAAAGCGAGGCCCGTGGAGACGGCAACCGCTGGTCAGGCTTTGCAGGGGAGAGGGGAGGCCTGCAGACTGTCAGAAATAAGCGGATGGAAGCAGAACGGCCCTTACTCTGGGGGTGGTGGTCAAGGCACGGAGGGTCCAGGAGGGGCTGAGAGCCCAACAGCCCCCGTCCTGGCTTCCTAAGGTCTGGCCTGTCACCCTGACCCTCAGTTTCTTCGTCTAAGGAGACTTCATGACCGTGTGCGGCCGCACCAGGCAAAGTGAGAGAAGGAGCTTGTGCCTCGGCTTCAGTCGGCAGAACCGAGCGGCCCCAAGCTCCACAGGTTGTATATTGGGTGTTTCTTTAAAAGATTTTAGTAATTTATTTGACAGACAGAGATCACAAGCAGGCAGAGAGAGGGGGAAGCAGGCTCCCTGCTGAGCAGAGAGCCCGATGCGGGGCTCGATCCCAGGACCCTGAGCCCAAGGCAGAGGCTCAACCCACTGAGCCCCCAGGCGCCCCGCGTTTGTAAGAGGAGGCCCATGGGCCCTTACCGGGAAGGGTATCTGCTTTTAGGGGACACAAACGCATCACTCTCCGGGGCCTGGGACACCCACCTGCCGGGACCGGGAGACCCACGGAAACCCAGAGTCCTCCCTTTAAGTAAATTTCGCGCCCCCAGGGCTCTCCCCACCCCCCCAGCCCATCAAGGACGACAGCCCCCAAGACCTGCGCCCCACCGCACCGCCCACCCTCCGTCCTCCGCGTGCGCGCAGCGCCCCACGTGACCCCGCCCGCCGGGCGCGCGCCTCCCTCCTCCGAGCCCCCGAGACTCGCGCATGCGCAGTGCATCCTACCCGGGGCTCCCCATCCCCACCCGGGTTCGGGGAGCGTGCGGCCCCCACCGACCCTTCGCCCGACCCCACCCTCGAGCGCCTCGCGCCCTCTCCACGAAGCGCGGGCCCGGACGCGCGCCGCCGCACCTTCCGCTGCAGCTCCCAGGCGCTGATGTAGTTCTTGCCCAGCTGCGCCGCCAGCAGGTACTCGCCATTGAGCAGCGCCAGGCCGCGGGGTCCGGCCTGGCCGCCGCGGTACGTGAGCAGGTTGGCGCCCGAATGCAGCTCCCACACCACGCAGCTCCACAGCTGGGCCGCCGAGTCCGTACACACGGCCACTTCCATGGGAGCAGCCATGTTGCCGCCGGCCGCGCCCCGGAAGTGCGTCACGCCAGCGAGACGCGGGCTCCCGCGCCGCGGGGCTAGAGCGCCGCCCACGTCACCCTGCGGCTGCGCGAGCGAGGGGCGCGGGCCATGTGCTCCGCGCGCGGCCCGCGGGTGACCCGGGCTCCCTCCCCCGCCCGGCGTCCGCGTCCGGTCGTGGGGCGCCCCGCGTAGCCGGAGACCGTGGCAGGAGGCCCCAGCCCCGAGTCGCTGTGGAGACCGTGGCCCGGGGCCGCCTGCAGCGGCAGGTCCGGCCCGGCCGGTTCCGCGGGGCTTTTCCCCGAGTGACCCACGTTCTGGATTCTGGCTGTGCGGGTCACAGGGTCCGGCTCGCGCGCGCGACCCGTGCGACGTGCCCGTGGACCCCGTCCGCCTGCCCCGAGCCCCGCTCCCTTCCAGAGCTCGCTGCGGGCCGCCCGGGGCCCTCCGGCCGCGTGTCCGAACGGCGGGCAGTGCCTGGAGTGCGCTCGAGGGGAGCCCTCGTGACCGTCCGCGGCCGCCGGAGCAGGACGGAGGGCCGGGGTCGCCCACCCCGCGCCGCGGGCCCCGAGAGGCCGGGCGCCCCACGGCCGGACCGAGCACCCGGCGCCCGGCCTGGGCGGGGAGGGGAGGAATCCGCAGCCCCGGCCCCGGCCGCCGGGCGGCAGGCGCGAGCCTCCGACCGGGAGGCCGGACCCGGAAGGGGCTTCGGCTTTGGCCTCTGCGCCCAGCCCTGGGGCAGCGGGAGTTCTGGGGAGGGGGGGGTGTCGCAGGGGCCTGCCCCGTTTGGGGGCTTGGAAGAGGGGTTTCCCAGAGCGGCTGTCGCTTGAGCAGGGAACTAGCGACCAGGGAGGGAAAGGAGGGTAGAGGAATGTGCAAAGGCCCTGAGGCCGACCCTGGAGGATGGAGCAGGCCATGCAGGGCCTGTGGCGCAGTGGGGAGCCTGGATTTTAGTTTATCCTGGGGTGGGTGAGGGAGCATAAAAGACGCCAGGACGTTTTTAAGTTGCAGAGGGCTGAGTGTGTGAGCCCCAGCGGCTCTCAGATGGCGACACTCCGGCGGGGCTCCTGGTTCAGTTTGCAAGTAGAAACAATGGTTCCTGATTTCCCACCCAGAACCTCTGAGGTCGCCGTTTCCGCCATTATTTTTTTTAAGATTTTATTTATTTGACATCAGAAGTGAGCAAAGTCGCAGGCGCAGAGTTCGGGGTGGGAGGGTAGCAGGCTCCCCATTGAGCAGAGAGCCCGATGCGGGGCTCGATCCCAGGACCCTGAGACCATGACCTGAGCCGAAGGCAGACGCTTAACCCACTGAGCCACCCAGGCGCTCCACACATGTTGTTTTGGAAGTGGGAATGAGAAAAACAAAATACCAGGAATGCTAACTTACACTTTCCAAGCATGGGTTTCCCCAAATCAAACCTTGCTTTGAATCCTGAACCCCTGGCAGTCTGTGGAATCCCACTTGAGAATGACCACATCCCGTGGCCCAGGCAGCCTTCGGAACAGCGACTCAGAACTTGCATCTGCGCTTTCCAGCTGTGGAGCAGATCACAGTGAGGTCTGGGCCTCCGTGTCCCCATGCGCAGCACCGCAGGGACACTGTGGTTTCCCACAGCTACGGAACTTGGGTCCTGGGTCTGTCTCCGCTTTCCGAGGCCTGGAGGTTTCCAAATTCCTGGATTCTGGGACATGGGGCAGGCCCAGCAGATGTGGGTTGCAGAGTTCTAAGCTTGGTGCCCAGAGGGTGCCGGTGGCGGACCCTCCAGCAGGGGGAGGCCCAGGGGGCAGGAAGCATAGCTGGCTGGCAGGCCCGGCCCCTCCTAGGCCTCCTTCCCCTGCACTCCTCCCAGGAGGTCAGAGGTCACCCCACCCCCAGCCCAGGGAGTGTGGAATGAGGACAGACCAGTTGTGTCAGAAGGGCAGGACAGCCACCACACTTTGGGGGGGGTCTAGGACCACCCAGTCGCCAGACCTCCTTGATGCCAGCTGGGTGGGTGCCTGGTGTCAAGCCCCAGGCTGCGAGGGTGTGGCTGCAGGGTGCAAGCAGGAAGGGGGAAACTGAGGCACGGAGACATTCCCCTCCTCTTCCCCCACTCCCAGTCTAAGCCCTGAATTCTTAATTTATTCTTTTTTCAATACTGAGCACAGTTCTGTGGGTAGTGGGGACACACTGTTGAGCCAGAGCAGACCCCACCGTTCTGGGGTCCCAGCCCAGGGGAGCCTTTCTTACCCGGGACACCCCCCCCCCCCCGCCTGTCCTGTACACCAGCGATGACGGGAGGGAGGGAGGGTGACACAGGTGAAAACCCTTTCCTTGCGGTGGCCAGGCTCCCAAAGCTCTGCTCTCCAGGTGTTGAAGGGTTCCTCCCGGGAGCCTCCTTGGGCCTCCTTGCATGGGAGGCAGAGGCTGGCAGGCTCCTGGAAGCTGTGATGGGGCCTGAGCCCTCCCTGGTGCCCCTGGGGCCGTGTGACCTCAGGGCTTCCTGCCCCAGATCTCGGCCTCTTCAGGGGAGGAAGAGCTGTGGACTGGCTGAGCCAGTCCACAAGAAAGGGCCATTTTCCTTTTTAAAAGTTATTTCTCCCTTATCTCCTAGGGCAGGACTAGGGAGCCCAAGAGGCAGGTGGATCCGTCCTCCAGCCTCTCCTGGTCCTCCGGCCTCTCCTGGTCCCCCAGGCCAGGGGAGGCGGGGATCTAGACGCAGCTGACTCATTTCTGACAGTGGAAAATGCAGGGGATGAAGTGGGCCACGGGGGTGCGTGGGAACCACTGGGCTGTGACACTAGGGTTAGCTGACTCTCCCTCACTCCACAACCCCTGGGGGCTGACCCAGGCTGGAGGGACTGGCCAGGGCCGGCCCAGGCCAGAGCCAGTGGCAGGGGAGCCAGCTGGCGGGAGGCTGGGCCTGCCCAGGCTCCAGCCAAGCTGACCTTGAGCCTGTCACATTCTGCATGCGGCGGTCACCAGGGTAAATGGATTAGACACCCCAGAAAATCTCTTCCAGCCCAGTTTTGCAGTGCCGGTGTGGTTTGGGGTTGGAAGCAGAAAACACAGGATTTCCCTTCCAAATGTGCTGAGCCCCAGGATTGCAGACCACAGCCCACGTGCCATTTTCCTTCTTAAAATTATTTTTATCTCCTGGGCCGGGGGGCCACTTTGGAGCTACACCTGCTGAATTACTAAGTGTGAAAACGTGACCCACACCCCAGTGGGAAGGCTTGTGGGGGACAAGGCTGGGTCCTCGTCTCAGAAGATGGCAGAGGGCCTGGTGGGATGGCGGGCTGGGGGTTTCTGCCGGTGCCTCTCTCCTGCCAGGCCCGGTCAGGGGGCAGGCCAAGCTGAAGGGGCGATCCCGGGGGGCATGGGGGCAGATGCAGCACCAACATGGCTCTGTGTCACGGTGACAAGCGGCTGGCCTGGCAGGGAGGGAAAGAGGTATGGCGAAGGCCCAGCAGGGGGGCGGGGGCCCCCCAGGGGCTTGGGTTCAGAGTAACAGTGGCCTCAGAACCCAGGATGGCAGGAAACCTAGCTGAGGGGCGGGGGGGACAGGCTAGGGCACCCCTAGGCCTGCCATCTCTTCTCCCCAAATCCCTAAACCTACACTTTGCACCCGCTCCTCCCCTCCATGAGCTGCTGGCCACACCCACCCACTTGGAGAGAGCCCCCCCCACCGCCGGCCTGTCCCCTGGGATGGTGGGGTGAGACCCTGTGCCCACCGCCCCCAGGACCCAGACACACCCAAGAAACCATCACAGGAGACTTCTCTGTTAAAAGTCAGAAGTGTTTTGTCTTGTTTTAATATCTCATCAACTTTACAGGGTTACAATTGTCTTAAATATTTCTGAAGTTTAAATACAATCTGCATAATAATGTTATAAAATGTAAACCTTCAGTGTTCTTTTTTCAATTTCAAAATCACACACCTTTTTTTCTTCTTTGTTTTTTTGGTCTTTTGTCCTTTTTTTTTTTTTTTTTTCCCTTTTAATATCTGAATGTTCTGCAAAAACTGAAATCGGTACAGGCCGCCCTGGCCAGGGCGACAAGGCCAGGCCCGGCCAGAGGTAGAGTCGTTTAAACCTATTTTTAAAAGTTTTTTTCGCTTTAACCTGAGTGCTGGCGCAGGACCCACGCCGTCTGACGAACCCCAGAGAAACTGAAATTTCACATGTCAGGAATGAAAGGCTGCATTCATGTTTGCCGAGAAAAAAAATGCAAAAGCAAAAGTAAAGGGGAGAGAAAGGACAAAGTGGACGAAAGCGGTAAAAATGGGAAAGGGGCGTACAAAGGCAGAACTTCGGAAAGGGACATGCTGCCCCACCCCGCTGCCCGGCTCCTGGCTCGAGGTCCCATGGAAGCTTCTGGAAGCATCATCTCCAGCAGGGGAGCCCCAGAGAGCCCCTCTCCACCCTGTTTGGGGTCCCCGCCCTCCCCCTGCGAAGCTCGCTCAGGAATGAGCAGCACGCGGGCCGAGGGCACAGACAGATGCCCCCGTCCTCCCCTGCCTGGGGCTTCAGAGGGGGCACGGCTCTGCACCCCCAAAAGCCCCCCTTCCCTACGCTCCAGGGACAGGAGGGGCAAGGGGTTGCACCGGGCACGGAGAGCAGAGGCAGGGGAGGACCCCACTCGCATTCCCAGCGAGGGTGGGCTCACCTGGCACGGCCGCCCCTGGGGCTGGCCAGGCCCCCCGCCCCGCCCCCACCTGTCCCCTACAATCATCACAGCACAGCAGGCCGCACCCCGAGTTACTCTGGAGGCCACATGGGTCCCAACGCGAGGACACGCGCGAAGACGCGCAAGCACCCACAAAGCGGGCCCACAGCCTCCCAGGTGGAGGGGGTGCGGGGGGGCAGGGCACGGGGTTTGGCATCGAGAGTCAGACCTGAGGTAGAAGGTGAGGCAGACACCCCCCACGCGGGCGCGTCCAGGAAACCCTGAAGGCAACAGGTCAGGGCGTCCACAGGTCGGGCTGGGACCAGAGGAGCCGGGGTGGGGGTGCGGGGGGTGTTGTGTTTCTCCGCGTGGAGCCGGGTTGTGCAGGTGCGGGGGGGGGGCGACAAAGAGACAAAGAGATCCCCCTCCCACCATGATTGTGCTGCTGCAGAGAGAGGGAAGGGCAGAACTTTCCAGAAGGAAAAGCAGAGGGAGACCCCGCCCCTAGAAGGCTGAGGGCTGGGAGTGTCAAGGACCCTGAACTATTCCAGACCCAGCACAGCCCCACACAAGGGATAACCCAGCCTTGGGGGCCCAGGACTCCCCCTCGGGTCTCCCAGGCTGGCACTGCCCCCCCTCAGCCTTGTTAGGTCGGGCCCCTGAGCCCAATTAGAGAACACAGGCTCGCCCTGGGAACAGCAGAGTCAGTGCCCCCCCCCCCCGAAAAGTCCCGCCCCAATGCCACCTGGTCCGCAGGGGCATGGCAGACGTCAAGAGGGCCCCCCACCTGCCTGGGCCTTAGGGCAGACGGTGCTGTCTCCCCAAGACCACGGCCAGCCCCCAGCCTCCCACCAGCTGTGCCCCCCAACACGCACCTTCTAAGCAGTTGGAAGGGTCGTGCGGAGACAGGGTGCGGCCTCCTGTTACTGTACCTACTCCAGGGGGCTGTGGCCCCAAGCCCAGGGGCCAAGAGAGAAGGAACGAGCAAAGTTAAAGAGGAGAGAATGGAAGGGGGGCGTTCAGGTGCCGTGGCTCCAAAGACCTCGCCCTGAGCGGAGCCCGGCTCCCCTGCCCCCCAGATGTCTCCCAGAGCAGCCCTCCCCACCTTCCCCGGGGGCGCCCCCAGGCCACATTCATCCCTGAGACAGGAGCCTGGGGGCTGCCCTAGGTGGAGCCCCTCCCACGCCCAGGGCCCTTCATCCATCCATCCTCCTCTCCGGTTGAGAGGGGGAGGGCCAGCTCCAGCTCCGGAGTGCGAGGACTGGGGGAAAGGCTCCCGGGTGTCCCCCCCCCCACGGCACCTGAGTTCATCACCTGTCCTGGCTCTGGCCAGCTGCCCCCCGCCCCCCACCCCCGCACCACAGGAACCACACGAAGGAACCCAAGTCAGTCGTGGGAAAATAGAAAGGGTATTACTTTTTTCTTTTTTTTTTTTGTCGTTATTTTTGTGTTTTTTTTTGCTTTTTCAAGTCCAGTTTCCCTGAATGAACACAAATATATAGATATATATATATATACTTTTCCTAAGGTCTGATTCCTCCCCCAAGAATAAAATAGATTATTTACAAAACAAACCCCCAAAACCTCTTAAAAACCCTATAGATCTTGAGTATCACTGTTTCTTTAAAAAAAAAAAAAAAAAGTAGTTCCCAAAAGCAACAAGGAAAACAATTTCAGCTGATCTTGGCTCAGGGGTTTCTTTCAACACAAGGAGCTGAGTATGGTGAGTGTGTGATGAATGAAAAGAAAAAGGAAAAAAACAGATGAAAATGAGAACACACAGTGCAGGGATGTATGAGGTAAACAGGATCGGCCTCTGTGGCAACCGATCCGCACAGACCCAGACCCAGACCCCAGTCAGCTGGTCCGGCCGGGCTGCAGCCCTCGGAAGTGCGGCCCCTCTCTCTTCTGACTTCCTCTCACAATTCACGTCTCTGAATGTCCGAACCTGAGTAATTCAAGTGTTCCTTGGTTTTCCCCTGTTTTATTAAATTTTCTTTATATATATATATGTATATATCTTTTTCTTTCTTTTTGGCGTTAGCTGTGGCTCCTTTCTGGATACCTCCCCTCCCCACCCGTATCTACCGCCATCCCGGCCCCTGCGTGGCCCACCTCGACTCCCGCCCCCCTGCCCAGGCAGGCTCCTGGGGCGGGAGAGGCGGGTGGGGAGTGGTACGGTTAAGGCAACGAGTTATTTGAGGTAGAAGATGTGGCAGGTGTGGACAGCCCGGCCGGCCCGGCCTGGCTGCCGGTGCTGCTGCTGGTCCCGCTGGTCCCTCCCCGGCCGACGCCGGCGGCTTTGCTGGGAGCTGGGTGTGGAGCGGGCGCCGGCGGCTGAGCAAACAGCACTCCTGGTGCGAGGACAGGAGAAACGGGTCATGTGGTTGGGAAGGTGGCGCAGCAGGGGCTGCGTCACGGGACGCCCTGAGCACGGGCCCCCTGCAAAGTCACCCAGGGACCTGGCGGCCCATGGCAGCCACAGGTCCCTGCTCTGTCCCTTGGCAGCCCCTTGGCGGAGCCACCGAGCTGTCTGACGTCCACAGCACCCCTGGGAGCCCCCGTGAGCTACGGCTGGCTACACGGTGTTTCAGAAGGAAGTCGGGACCACCACTTGCCGTGGGAGGAACGAGTGTCCTCAGGTTGCGGGCTGAGTATGCCCCGGGGGCCGGCTCGCTCTGGTCGTACCGGGGCAGAGCCCTGCTGGGTGGCCCTGGCGGGGGCGGGGGCAACACCAACCCCGGGCTCCTGAGTGAACAGGAGACAGTGCTCAGGGCCCAGTGGGTCCTACCTGTGTACATGATCCCGTTAATCTCCACTGACATGCTAATACTGTTGCTGCCATTGGGGCCGGTCAAGTTCGGGGCAGAGTCCTGGCGGCTCTCGCAGGCTGCGGGAAGAAGAAACACCGTGGTCGGGAGTCACAGGCCCATCCGGGCGAGGTCCTGCTTCTGTCAGCACACACAGTAGGTGCTCACTAAATATTTCCTGAGGAAGATATCTGTCTAAAACTTGCTTCTCTCGTGATGATAAGTCTGAAGCTACGTCAAGCCATCTCGTTCTTTTTAACAGCCCCAGAGTAGCCTGGACTTGACTTGCCCCACTCCTATAGCTTTGCCGGAGATACGGAGTGGAATCACTGGGTTACAGGGCAAGAATGTTTTCTATTTTAAGAAGAGATTGCCAAATTGTCACCTGTTTACACGCCCAGCAGCAGGACTCAATGGACGCATTTTCCCACATCCCAACCAACGTTTAATATCGTCACACTCTGGTGGCTTAAAAAACGGTATCTCCTTGTCAGCATGTAGATCCCCGACTCAGCTTTCCATGGGCATTTTCTACTAGTCATTAATTCATTTTATCTCTTTCTCTTTCTTATTGATTTGTGGGCACTCTTTGCATATGTTGGCTATGAGGCCCTGATTTTGCTGCATAGGCAGGAAGCAGGGAGGGTCTGGGCGCTGGGTGGGTACCTTGGCTGTTGATACGAATGCTCATGGGCAGCTGGGCTGTCATGGCCAAGAAGTTCTGCTGCAGTGCCCGCTGCACAAGCCGGTGCTGCTCATCTGCCACCAGGGCCATCTTTTTCTCAGGAGGCTCCCCAGACTCCAGCTTCTCCCGCAGCTGCTCCAGCGCAGCTGCCTGTGCAGCCACAGCTGCCTGAGCTGCTGCTGCTTGTACAGCCGCTGCCTGCGCTGCCACCACAGGGTGGCCTGCCAGCGAGACTGGCAGGCGGCCCGGGACCGTGATGGGGATGGCCGAGTCCTCCTCTAGATGGGAGAGAAGAGGCATTGGCAGCCAGAGGGGCACCAAGGAGCCTGGTGCTGCCTTCACCCCTGGCAGGAGGGCGCGGGTGTGCATGCCCTCTCTGGGGAAGCGGCGAGGCTCTGGGACACACGTGAGTGCCGGAGAGCCCTTCCTGAGGTCAGCCTGGGGTCGGAAACTGGCGTGTCGGAAACCACGGCCTAGTGGCTCGGCACCCACGCTATCCCAGAAGCCCGCGACAGGGCGCTGGTCACGAACGACACTAGCCAGAGCAGCGAGGTCTGCCCGTGTGTCCTAACGCACTCAACACAACCCGTCCGGAGAGGCCTCTCAACGACCCCTTGCCAGCCCCATGCTCCCACCCTCGCTTCACGGATGAGGGGACCCAAGTTCCAGGTGGCAACGGCTATGCCAAGGCCACAGTGCTGCAGTCACTGAGCTGGGACTCGAACCCAGGCAGCTCAGCTCCAGAACCAGCTCCCGCCTGTTCCCGCTTCTGTGGTGGAAACCAGGGTCCCACTCTGACCCGCTGTCTCTTCTTTTCCTGACTCCTCCCCCGTGCCCTTCCCCTGTTGCCTGGCGTGTTTTTCCCCTCTGCACCAGGCCCTCGGCCAGAAGCTTTGTGGCAATCCCCAACCCCCGTCTGGTTGCCGGGGAACACCACCTGGGGGCCCCTGGGGCCCTTCACCACGGGCCCCCACGGCTGCCCATCGCTTCCTGGCTCCCTCCTGTCAGGAAAAGCTCCTTCCCGCCCACCGCCCTCGCCCCAGCTCTGGCGCAGGATGTCACACGCCGCGCGTGGCTGACAAGCATTGGCGGGGGGACCGCCAGGGCTCCCGGGTGGCGGGGGGCAGTGGTGGTAAACCGAGGCGCCGGAAGACTGAAGGAGAGGGCGTCAGAGACTGCGCTCGCCTCGGACCTGAGCCGCCTGAACCGTGGGGACTCCCCTGCACCCTCAGGCTACTCAGAGGGTAGGGGTCACAGCCGTGGGGCAGGGGAGAAACACTCAGTGACCCGGCCTGGGGCCTGGGGCCGCGCGTGAAGTTCGTGGCTCTGTGTTAGCGGGGTTCGGAGGTTCAGCGGGAGAGAAGGCTGGACATCGAAGAAGCGACATCGGCTGGAGATGCCGGCCATGGATGGGGGGGCTGCCTGGCGGACGCCCGAAAACTCGGCCCACTGCCTGCTGTGCTCCGACGCGCCGCAGGCCCCCCTCTGCAAACCCACAGGCACAGGGTAACTTTCCCCACCGCCCGGCTGGAAGCTGGCCTCAGGGTGCACCACGCACCAGCTCCGGGCGGGTGAGGGTCAGCCTGATAGGCTACAAGGTCAAGACACCTGCAGGACAGACGCCCTGTTGAGAAGGTTCGAAAGCTCCCAGGGGAAAGAATACAGCAACCGGCTAGTAACGTCTGCTGGGGCGATGGCCACGGCCACGTTATGAGGGCCCGGCCGCCGGCCCAGCGACAGTCACCCCTCACGACGCCCGCTGCAGGCTCAGGAAAGAACACGGCGCGCAGTCAGCAACGTGGGCGCCCCGTGGCCCGGGCGGTCGGTCGGCGGGCGGTCGGCCAGAAACGCCTGCCCCGGGCCCCGGTGGGGCAGCTGCGCCCTCTCCCTCAGGCCGCCGCCGGAGGGCCCTCTGCGGGGCACGCTGGGGCTCATCCTCCGGTGACCTGGGGGGCAGCGGCGGCCCCGTCCCCTCAGCGGTCAGAGGGCCCCGCCAGCGTGGCGCCGAGTCAGGCCCCGAGGGGCGCCCCTTACCTTTCTTGATCTTGGGCGCGGGGGGCCCAGAGCTGCCGTTGGTACTGGCGGCGAGGCCCAGCGAGGGCACGGGCAGCTTGGGCGAGGACAGCATGCCGTGGGCGCCGCCCGGCGAGTAGGCGAACAGGGAGCCCCCGAAGCTCTGGCGCCGGCCTTCCCTCCGGTTGCTGTCGATGGCGGCCTGGAGCTCGTTGGGGCTGCTGAGGCCACGCTTCTCGCACTCGTAGGGGTACAGGTACTTCATGTACCTGCGCGCAGGGGGGCGGTGAGGGGGGCACGCGGGCGCCGTGCGGACCCCAGCCCGCCCCCCACCCCGTCCCGGCCCCCCCCCGGCGCTCACTGGGTCCGCAGGGTGAAGGCCGCGCTGGTGATGGACGTGGGCAGGTTGAGGCCCTTGGTGATCTCCCTCCACAGCTTCTTGTTGATGACCTCCACCAGGCCGCCCTTCTCCGTCACCAGCACGTACAGCATGAACAGGTCAAGCACTTGCTTGGCCATGATGGGGATGCGGTTCACGGGGGTCCCTGCGGGGGGCGGGGGGCGGTGAGCGGAGGGGGCGCCGCTGCCACCGTCTGGGACCGACACGCCCACGGGAGAGGGGTCGCCCCCACAGAGGCACGGGGCATGGGGCATGCTGCTCTCTGGGGGGCGTCCGGGCTGCTGAGCCGCACCCCCAGCCCCACCCCCTGGGCGCCGGGAGCACCCATCGTGACAACCGTGACAACCGCAGGCGTCCCTGGCCCTGTGTCTCCTGGCAGGGCTGTGGGGGGGCGGGGATCCCCGCCGAGAGAGTGTGAGGAAGCCTGTTTCCCCATCAGGGATCCGGGCTCCTGGCCGACCTCACCTGGGGGTACAGAGATGGGGGCCAGGCTGCGGAGCCACAGCAGAAACGCGGCCTCCGTTAGTTCTGCTCCCAGCTCAGCGAGCGGAGCCCACAAAACCACTCTGCCCAGTCCCAGGGCCTGTGCCCTCGGCCGCCCACCCACCGCCCACCACCCACGGGCTTTGCAGTGGGGAGGAGGCCGAGCTCCACTGGGCCACTTTGCCACTTAAGAGAGGGGGGCAATGGGCTGGACCAAGGGGGAGGGTTGCTCCCAGCGGACGGGCCTGGTCCCCCTGTCCACCGGCCCTAAGCCTCAAGCCCCTGCTCCTGGCCCCATTGCCCTCGTGTGGGGGCCTTCAGCTTGGCCTGTGTGGCGCCTTCCTGGCTGGGGGGGAAGCCCCCCGTTAGTATTCTCCCTGCCCTTGCAATCCTGGGGTGCTGTCTGTGGCCCCCAGCTGCTGTCCTGTCACCTGGGGTCCCCGACTTGGACCCCCTGGCGCCCAGCCTGCGTCACGCACACCTGCAGCCCCCCCAGAGATGGGCCTACGGTGGGCCCAGGTTGCGGCTCCCCGAGAAGGCCCGGCCCAGCTGGTCTGCTGGAGCTGGAGGTTCCAGAACCACTTCCTGCCACCTGCGGCCACATCTGCCCTTTCCAGGTTTCCAAACCCCCGCGAACAGAGGACCGCCTGGAGAGGGCAGAGGGAGCCGGACTTCGGATCCCCGACCCTTGCCCAGTTCCATTTCTCAGCACAGGAGAGAGAGGAAAAGGCAACCCCCATGGCAGGGCCCCCCCAGCCCACCCGGGATGCTGGTGTATGTTGCACACTGGGCAAGAACAGAAAGAATCACACAAAAGGTCCTCTGGGGACCCCGTGCCCAAGGTCGGCAGCCGGGCCTGATGGGATGTTTATAGAAGGAGCCGGGTGGGGAGCCGAGAGGCTCCGGTGCAGGACGGGGCGTGGGGGCAGCGGGGAGATAAGGAAGGGTGGGGAGGTCTTCAAGGAAACAGCAGGAGGGTGGGGTGCAGGCAGGACCCCTCCCGCACTCCCAGCCCCCAGAATTCCGAGAGGCCTTTACTTTGTGATGTGGGAAAAGAAAGAACTTTCTGTCTGGAGTGAAGGCCTGTAGGATGCAGGACACGGGGTCTGGTGGGGTGGGTGGGGGCATCTCCTGGACCTTCAGCCCCAGAGGCTGCCAGTTACAGAGGGCCAGGATCCCAGAAGACAGCAAGGGCGAGGGGGGCTTGGGGCTGGGTTCTGAGGCATGTGTAGAAGTTTGTTGCTCCCTGTCCTCCGGGGGAGCCTGGCTTGGCACGAGAGGCAGGGCTGGACTCAGACCCTCAGAGCCCCGAGTGGCTGCCAGCTCCACTGCTGTTTCTGGGGCCTCCCCACCTCAACCACACCCACGGGTCGCTCACCATACCTTCTGAACCTGCAGGACACCAGGCCCAGTCTTGGGCAGGGTGGGTGGGCTCCAGGCCTCGGGGCTCAGTGCTCCCTGCAGGGTGGGTGGTGGGTGGGGGGCTCCCACAGGTGTGGATGGCTTGATAAAGAGAGTGGGGCAAGATCTCTCTGACCACAGGGGGGGCAGCCGGCCCCAGCTGGGACTGCTCCCAACGATAACAAGGGGGCCCCTTGCCCCAGGACTGGGTCTGGATTCCTCCGCCCTGGCAAGGCACCGGAGGGGTTAATGGGAAGGCCGTGGCCCCTCCCCTTTCATCTTCCCTTCCGGCTGCTGGGCCTGGTGTTTACAGAGGCTGTTGGAGAGGGAGAGGCATGCAGAGGGCCCTGGACAAAGCGGCTGGTGGCTGGCCCCTGCAGTGGGCCCGAGTGGACCCTGCAGTACCCCTCCGGCCCCGCCCCTTCCTGCGTCCAGGGCTCGAGGACAAGTCCCCTCCCTGGGCCTCAGTTTCCTTCCCTGAACAGCACGAGTTGTAATAGCTCCCACCAGGGGGGCTGGTTCTGGTCAGAGGGACTAGCCCCACACTGCAGGGGGTACCTCTAGAACCCCTCCCCCAGGTCCGTCTATCTGTCCGTCCATCTGTCCATCCGTCCGTCCAGCTCTCTCTGCCCCACGGCAGCCCTGAGCTGAGGCTGAGGCCACGGGTAGGGCCGTGGGGCCCTTCTTGCTGCCCCAGGTCCTCTTTGCCCTTGGCTTACCCCGAATGCCCCGGATACCCTCCAGTGTCTGGGCCTCGGTTTCCCCACGGGGACGCCCACCCCGACCAGTCCCCACTCCCTGTGCCCAGGCCGGGCTATTTATGGCGTCCGTCTCACCCCAGAGCTGGGGGGCCTGAGGGTGGGGTGGGCCGGGCACGCTGTCTGCGCTCAGCCCGTCTGGGCTCCGCTGCACAGTGGGAACTGCTTCCGCCCCACCACACAGGGAGAGGCCCCGAGGCCCTGGCAGGCGCAGGCGAGGGGCCGGAGCGTCTCCTGTCCCAGCGCCTGCTGTCCTCCCGGGAATCCAGCCCTGCTCCCTGTAGGCTGGCTCTGCGGCAGGGGACCCTAGGGGCGGTGGGGGCCTAGGAGTGGGAACCCCATCCCACCGGGCGTCTGGGCTGGGGACCTGAGACCTCCTACCCAAGGACCCACCCCTTAGATGCTCCCAGCTGTGTCTCCCCCATCAGACCTAAGGGCCAAGCAGGCCCCGCCCTCCAGCCCGCCCCCTCCCCAGCTGGCCCCGCCCTCCTGCCCGCCCCCTCCCAAGCTTCCCCCGACCCACCGTGGGCGGCCTCACCTCGCTTCTGCATGAAGCTAAACAAATCGTCCAGGAACTCCTTCCTCTTGGGGTCCCCGTCCAGTTCGTAGAGCTGTGGGGTCAGGGAGCGGATGGGGAGGTCAGCGCCAGGGCCCGGGTGCAGGGCCGCGTCCCCACGGAGCCTGAAGGGCCCGCCGCCACTTTCGGATGAGGACGCCGGTCCCCGCGTGCGTCCCCAGCAGTGGCCACCACCAAGCCACACACCGGGCAGTGCAGAGCAGAGGTTTACTCCCCCCCCCCCACTGCGGAGGGCAGAGCCCAGGTCCATGCGCATCAGGGCCGAGCCCCCCGGAGGCTCCAGGGCACGGTCCCTCCCGCTCCCCCACCTCCAGCGTTGGCCTCTGCCTCTCGGGTGTCCTGCCCGCAGCCTGTAGGCTGTGCCTGCTGGACCAGGGCCGCCTCGTCGGAGGGCGCCCTGCCTGACCGCAGCTGCAGGGACCCGATCTGAAGCCAGGCCTCGTTCTCCGGCCCTGGGAGTCGGGTCTTCCACCCGTCACTTGGGGGACACAGTTGGGCTAAGACACACAACACCCGGGCCAATCGCTGCCTTACAGCGGACGGACGCACCTGGGGCTGTCCCGGCCACACACTCGCCTTTGCTCCAGGCGTGGCTCCATTTTGTAGATGCGGAAACTGAGGCCCAGAGGCAGGTGTGAATCCAGAGCCTGGGAATGTCAAGGCCTCTGGGCCCACGCTCTGTCCTGGGCACTGGCTGCTGGGGTTCGCCTGTCCCTGCACTGGTGGTTAGGGGCCCCCCAGATGCACAGAACCTCAGCTCCCAGGAGCCGGCAGAGCCAACTGGGGGCTGGAGTTTGCGCAGGCGGGGTTGGGGAGGACAGCGGCAAGCAGCAATCTTCAAATGAAGCCCTGGGGAATGGACCCCGAAGGTTCAGGACTGCAGGGGGCCTCGAAACCACCCATCAGCCCCGGCCAGGGCAGCCCATCATTAGGGCCCAGGAACGCGGCAACGCCCAGCGCCTGTGCCTGACCAACCCCGGGGCCTGGGCAGGCAGGGTCCCTGGGGCTAGCTACTCCTCAGCCAGCTCACTCCTCTCTGGGCTTGGGTTTCCCGGTCCTGGAGCGGAGACAGAGTGGGGCCTCCGGGCACAGGCCGGGGTGGTCCAGGCTGGGTCTTTGTCTCTGCCCTGATCCAGCTGGGCCGGCCAGCCGCATTCCTGGGCTGATTTATGGTGGTCTGGGAGGCCCTGCACTTCCCCCTGCCTGGGGCCCACGGCCTGCAGCTACGCCTCCCCGTGGGCGCGCGCCTGTCCCCCACCATACACCCCACCACGTGGGGCAACACGCAGTGCAGTCTCCCGCCCGCCCGCGGGCACTTCGTCCGGCTCGTCGCAGTGTCCAGACGGGGTGAGCGCACAGCAGCCGAGCGAGGGGACGTCCGACAGGCCCTGAGGGCTCAGCCCCAGCGGGAGCAGGGATGGCAGGGCCCTACAGTTCGCCGCCACCCACGCCTCAGACCACGACCTCACCTAACGGGGTCTTCAGGGATGTCACCCGCTAAGACGAGGTCGTACTCACCGGGTGAGGGCCAGCCTCACCCGACAAGTGTCCTTATGGAGGACAGACGGGGCCCAGGCAGAGATGTGGCCACGCCTGATGCTGGAAGAGGCAGGAGGGACCCTCCCCAGAGCCCGGCCTGGATCTCAGACCTCAGCTTCCAAAATGCAGGAGGACAGACTCCGCTGCTTTCAGCCCCCAAGTCCGTGGTCATTGTTTCAGCCACTCCCGTGGGGCTCAGGGACCACACGCCCCTCCTGATGGGGCCAACAACTCCTGTGAGATCCCGGCCCGAGGGACCACCCTGCCAGAACCTTCCCTGCACCCAGCCCCCAAGGAGACCTCAGTGCCCCCTGCCCCCCGCCGTGCCCCAACGTTCCTTCCCATCAATGCGGAAGTTTCGCCCTGAGCTCCCACAGCCACGGTGACACCGGGTTCCAGCTGGGGAAACGGAGGCTCGGGACGGAGACCCGCAGCAGGGGAAGCTGGCTGGCTTGGTGGGGGACCATTAGCTCCCAGGCCAATGGTGGGTGGACAGGCCTGCGGCACAGCCCGATCAGACCCCCATGGGGCCAGGGTATTGTCTGGGGCCATAAAGGGGGCTGTGCCGGCCCCCGGCTGCCGGGGAGGAGGGAGCTCTAATGGCTGCTGGGGGCCGCTGGCCACAAAGGGGCAGTAAAGGCCACCCCGGCTTTATGGGGCTCCGGCCCCGAGTTCCGCTCCCCTGCAGGCTGCGCCCTGCCCTGGCCAGACTGGAGGGATGGGGGCGTGGGGGCCGGCGTTCAGACCCCATTGTGGGCCGGCGGGCCAGCCGTCTGTCCTTGCGGGGCTCCAGGCCGCCCCACTCCGAGCCTGGGCCGTCGTCCCACAAGAGTCTCAGGCTGAAACCTTGCCCTGCTCAGGGCGGGCCAGGAGGCGCCGACACAGGTCACCTGCCACAGCCACAAACCAGGGCTGGAGACCGGAGAACCTTCCAGAAGCCCCTCCCTGGGCTGCCTGCCTCCCGGAGCCCGCAGCCGGTGTCCCCAGGGGCCCCAAGCGGGGTGCTCGGGTCACGGCGTCTGACTTAGGCTCCCGGTTGACTAAGGGACGCCCGGTAGCCCCAGGGTGTGCAGACCCTCCCTGCAGGCAGCTCGCTGCTCGCGGAACCTGCTGGGCGCAGAGGCAGGTCCGTCTCTGGGAGAACCCACGCTCCGCACCCTCGGGGACACGCGCTGGGGGCCGCCCGTGTTCTTGCTCGCTGACACCCTTGCTCCCAGCCCTTCTGCCGCCCCGTGTCTGGGAGCAGGCACACAGCAGCTGCTCAATAAACGCCCTGGACAGCTCGGGGCCCCCTGGTGATGGAGCGCTCGTCCCTTCCCAAACCCATTCTGTGCCCCGCAAGGCTCAAGCTTTGGGTGGGTGACACCCTGCGCCGGGGTTGGGGGTGCGGAGGGTGGCTCTACCCCGTCACGTCCCGCCCTGTGACCTGGCTCCGCCAGCACCGACCTGCCCGGCCACACCTGTCTGTCCACCAGTGAAATGGGTGCAGAACCCTGAGATGCGGGATGTGGACAGGGGAGTCAGGGCTGGAGGCCCCCAGGGTCCCCACTGAGAAGTACGGCAGCCAAGTCCCTCCCTCCAGAGCCCGGTGGGGTCGCGGGTCACACTCAGCGCCCCCGTGGGGCCCCCGGCCGGTCTCTGGGCTGCAGCTGAGGGTGAGGGAGGGCGTCGGGCCACTCAGTGCTGAGGCTGGGCTGACCCTGGTTCAGTCTTCCCCAAATCACACTACCCACTTCACAGAAAAGGACACTGAGGCACAGGGTGAGGGCCAAGCCTCTCCGGTCACCCCAATGGGCAGCCAGAGGGCCTTCCCAGCAGCCTGAGCGGGAGCCCCCCGCCCCGCAGTCTCCCGCATCCCCGTCACCCCTGGCAAGACCCTGAGTCCTGCCCGCCCTCCCCGCCCCCCCCACCCCCAGCCGCCACGTGAGCTGGAGGCAGACAAGGTCGGGAAGGCTCAGGTAGAGGCAAGCCCACCCTCCGGGCGCACGGATGGGCAAACAGGAAATTCTTGTTTGTGGCCAACGAGCATTTCTGTCTGGGCTGCTGAGAAAGTCCTGGGGTCATGCTGCTGACCCAGCAGAGCTGTGTGTGTGCCTGTCGGGGGTGGGGGGACCCTTCAGCCTCCGGGCCGAGAAGACAGCAGACCCCTCGGGAGCCCGGCAGCTCAGCCCCAGCGCCGGGCCCCATCCCGGGCCCCCCGCACGGAAGGTGGGAGAAGTTCCCTCCCAGCCGCCACAGACCCGCAGGAGAGGGGCCTGGCGTGGGGATGTGTCCATGTGGGACCCATGTCCATGTGGGCTGGGCACCACCAGGGCTGCCTCCCGAGGCGTGACTGGCCCCGAGAAGGTCCCGTGGGCGGGAGGCCCCACCCGGCCAGCAGCACACCGGTTCCCAGCCTGTCCCAGGGGCCCGAGGTGGCGTCCAGCCCAAGGCCGAGGGGCCCAGGCTGTAAAGCGGCCGCCCCCGTCTGTAGGGCCCCTGGGAGGACCTTTGCCCCTTTAACGGTGTCTGCTTAGGCCCCCTTCTGCCACCCAGGCGGCTCCAAAGTCCGCAGGGCCCCACCTGAGGCCATGGTCCTTCCAAGGCAGAGACAGGGGCCCAAAGGAGGAAAAGTCAAGGAAGGGCCTGGTGAGCTCTGAGCCCCCCAGGGAGAGGCAGCAGAGAGACGCCCAAGGACACAGAGGCTTCCCGACGCTGCGGCTCCCGGGAAACCAGAAACGCGCCCTCCACAGCCACCAGCGGGTCCCAAACGCCCCAGACCAGACGTGCTCAGAGCCGGGGACGGGGACAGGTGGAGGGGTCGTGGGCAGGCCCGGGACCCCAAGTGCTGTCAATCTACCTACTGTCCCTGAACCTTAAGAAAAATGTATTTACGGGATTGAGAATCACATTACACAGAATTCATCATCTCAGAGTGTTTCAGTGGTGTTGAGTGGGTTCAGAGTGCTACAGTCACGGCCTCTGTGTGATTCCAGCATTCCGTCTGTCCGAACAAACCCCGTCCCCATCAGCCCTCACCCCTCCCCTCCCCAGCCCCCGGCCCCCACGAGCCCCTTCCCGTCCGTGGAGGAGCCTGGTCGGGGCGTGTCACACGCGTGGACTCACACCCATGTGGCCTCCTGTGTCTGGTCCCCTCCCTGCGCGTCGTGGGCTCGGGGCCGTCCCCGGGGCCACGCGTGGGGGCCTCGCTGCTGCTGGTGGCCGGGGACGTTCCCTGTTTGCCCATCGGTGGACGCCAGGTTGCTTCCACCTTTGGATTATTTTCTCGAACCCCGCTGCTAGGACGGGAGCTATCATCTTCTCTATCTTCATACCCTTGGGGTTGTGGGCTGCGAACTGATTCCTTGCAAGTTCTGAGAGCAGAACGAAGTAGGGAGAAGGTGGCCCGGCTGTTTCCACCCCCATCCCCCCAGAAGACAGCCGGGAGCGGCCAGGACAGTCAGCCAGATGCTGCTTCCTTCTCGCAGCCTGCCAGGGACCTCTGATTTCGACACCCAGACGCCACCGTGTGCCTGCTCTCAAGCTGCTCATGGCTCCCTACTGCTCTCGGCGGCAAGTCCACACTTCCCAGCGGCCGCCCCCACTCCACGTGCATCCCCACCGCTGGCCATGCTCCCGCCGCACCAGCTCTCGGCCGTGGGCCCGCGCACCTGCTGGGCTCTCCAGCTGGAACCCTAACCCTAACCCTCACCTCTGCACGCCCTCCCCCAGGCCCGCCTGACCCCCGGGCCCGGGCCGCACGTCCAGCGAGGCCCTCGGCACCCTCACAGGGGCCTGTGTGCGCTCATTCTGGGACAGTATTCCCCCACCCAGATGAGAGCCCCTCAAGGGCAGAACCAGGGACCATGGGAGCCGGGCACGGCGCCTGGGACACAAGGCACCCACTGACGAAGGAAGAAGGAGAGAAGGTTCCCTCGGGCTCTCGCCTCCTCTGCCTGTGCCCCGTACAGCTCAGCCCTGATGTACCTCTCCCAGCCCCGGGCGGCCCCCGCCCCATCCCCCCAGAAGCCCCTCCCGACCGAGATGACTCAGCAAGCACAGCCGTTGTGGGGTGGACCCAGGTGGGCCGGGAACAGAGTCCCTGGGGGCTGCCCCAGCCTCCCTATTCACAGAAACACCCACAGCTGCCATGGGCCGGGCAGGCGGGGCCACCCCCTTCAGCCCACGGTGCACTTGGGGAAACTGAGGCAGGCGTCTGTGCCGCGGCAACAACCTGCTAAGTGTGTTATCTCTGCTTCCCTGTGGCTGCACCAGGCCTGTGGGCCTCACCCAAGGTCCCGCGGCCCCAAACGGCAAAGCTCTGGCCTTGGCCCTCCCCGCAGTGACTGTGCCTGAAGAAAGCCAGACAAGGCTCAGTGGGGCCTCAGGAGGCGGCGGCTTGGGGTGGAACCGTCCCTGTCTGCGCACTGGGCCTCCGTTTGCCCATCACAGGGCAGGGACCGCGCCAGCAGGAAGCGGAGGCCGGCAGCCTGGCCCCCACGTTGCTTCGCGGCGACGGACGCAGGTCGGAGGGCCCGGCTGGGCGCCCGGGGAGCGGCGCTTCCGAGGGACTGGTCGGTCCCGGACACTCCCAGGACGCGAGGGCGGTGGAAGCCCGCACGCCCGGAGCCCGCACGGTGCGGCTCGGCCGGGACAACCCAGGATGGCCATGGGCGGCCGTCGTCCGGCACCATCTGCCCGTCGGGGCCGGTGGTGCAGGCGCGCGACAGAGCCGGGGCCGGCGGGGGACGCGGCAGGAGTCCGGCGAGGCCTCCGCGGGTCGGCGAGGACCCCGATGCGGAGTGCGGCAGGGGCCGTGGCCGCGTCTGTCTGTCCTCACTGCCGTCGGCGGGCTGCCCTCCGGCGCACCTGAGCCCTGGGACACCCGGGCCGCCTTTCGCTTCCCGTCAGCACGGGCTCGGCCTCCTCCTCACAGATGTGGCGGCCCCGGCGGCCTCGCGGAAATTGGGGAAGTGATTCTGGGCAGGGCAGAGACATCTGTCCGCTGGGCCACGCCACCCAGCCGGCCACGTGCCCCCTCAGAGAGACACGGCACCCCACCCACGATAGACAGAAATAAAAATCTCCAGAAACAAGTCACAGAGGCCCCCACGGGCCTGAACCTCCAAGGCGCTGCTTTCTGGGTGACGGCGGAGGCTGGGCAAGCGCGAGCAGCTGACCACCGCGCCCCTCCCGACCAGCCTTGCGTGTGGCCACGGCTGCCCCAGGGTGTCGCTGTTGTCCCCGGGAAGTGGGCGAGGGCACCTGCGGCCTCCAGGTGGGATGCACAGGACCGAGCTAGGGGTGGGCAGGGGAGCACCGAGCTCAGGGCCAGACAGTGTCCCAGCTGGGGAAACTGAGGCCCAGGGGGCACGCCCACGGGCTGGAAAGCGGCAGAGGGACGATGGTGGGAAGGGTGTGGGAGGAGGAAGCAGATGGCGCGGGCGGCCGATGACACGTGGGTCGGGACAGCCGCGGGTCCCCAAGGAGCCCCTCAGCCACAGGCCGGCCCCAAGCCCACAGACCGCTGTCCGAGCAGGAACCCACGTCAGAGGGGAGAGACAGCCACGGAGCACGGACTGCAGAGCAGCTCTGGCACCCCGGGACGGAGCCCTCGCTGCCTCTGGAGGGAAGTGGGTGCCCCAGGCCCCATGGGGGCCTCGTGGGGTTGGGGAGCGAGCCTGTCCTTCAGACCCGGGCTCTCTCTGGGCAAGCCAAAAATCCAGAATCCTCTCCCCGAGCCACCGCTAATCAACTGCCACACACAGTCTTGGGGTATTTTGTACAAGGGTCACCGCACAAAATCATCCTGTCGCGCCCACCACACTGCTGCCCTGCAGTGGCCCCAGGGTCCAGGGCTGTGGTCAGAGCCTGGCACCCGGGAACTTAAGTCCTGTTGTGGGGTTTTCTCGGAAAGGGGCCACCGTCTCTGCGCACACTCGTGCCCCCAGCAGCCCCAGGGGGCGCCAGGGACTCTCCGAGGCAGGAGGTGCTCCGAATGACCTGCCGGCTGCAGAGCGAGCTCCCTGCCCCCCTCCGCCCCTCCCCTGCATGGGCTCTCGGAACAGAGCTGCAGCCAGAGCCCTGCCTGGCCTGGCCACAGCAGCCCGGCCCACACGCGCTGTAGGAAGCCAGGGGGCTACTCCCCACCCCCACCCCCTGCCTAGCAGTCGGGGAAGGGACCCTGGCCGGGGACCCCGCTGGGCACACCCCCAGCCGGGGGCACAGGGACAGGATCTGTCCCATGGTGGCCAGCAGCCCAAGAGCCCCAGTGAGCCTAGCTCCGTGGGGAGACGTGAGCCGGACACAGTGGGCAGCCCCGGGGCACATGCGGTGGGCAGCCCCGGGCAAGGCAGTGGGCAGCCCCGGGCACATGCGGTGGGCGCCCGCCCCACCCTGCTGCTCCTGGGCCAGGACGCCATGAATGGTCATTCACTATGGCAACGGCCAGCACTCCATCTTGATTTACAGATGGGGAAACTGAGGCTCAAAGGGAGGCCCTCCAGCCGTGGTGGGGAAACAGAGGACTGTGTGGCTTCCTGCCCCATGTCCCCTTCCAGAGTCGGGCTCCCCACAGGCAAGCACACGACTGTCCCTGGGCACTCACAGGCAGGGGACACCTGCCGCTCCTGGCCAACGGCAGCTGGGGAGAGAGGATGGGGCAAGAGGGTGAGGAGGGGCTGGGCCGGAGGACGTGGACCCACAGAGCCACCAGAGATCTGGGGGGCAGACCCCAGGGACTGGGTCCAGGCCCAGCCCGAGTCCTGAAAGACATCTGTGTCGCTGGTCACAAAGGAGGTGGGCGGTAAAGTGAGGGACACAAGGAGGGCCCCTGGGTGGGACCCTCACAAGTACGGGAGACCCGCGTGTGCAGCAATGGGCTTGACATCCTTACTCAGGACGGAGGTTTGGAGACAACCTGACGGGGCAGGGGACCCTTAGAGACCTCGCCTAGGGGGCAGAGGGTGACACAGCCTGACCAGGAACAGGGGCCTAGGGCCACTCCCTGCCACGCCAGCCCAGACAGAGACGCGAGACCCACCCCCACGACCCCTGGCCCCATCCAGACGCACCTACACGGCCCCCACCGGGACCTCTCCCCACCGTGGCGGCACAGACCCGCCAACCCGTCCGGGCCCTCGTGGACCCTCCCCACGCACCCCTGGCCCTCCCCACGGTTGGGCCGGCCAAGCCACCCCGACATGGTCCCCTGGCGCAGGCGCAGACACACCCGTCCGAGCAGACACACAGACACAGACACACCCTCACCGGCGGGCAGATAGTGGCCCCGACGGCCCTCGCCACAGCGCCGGCCCAGCCCAGCCCATCGGGCCCCACAACCCCACTGCGAGCCACGCGTCGCCCGCCTCTGCCCGCGGTCCACAGACGCGGCCCAGCGCCCACGCGAGAGGCCGGTGCCGAGGGAGGGCCCGGCTCAGGCGCACGCTTTCCTGCCCTCGCTCCCGTGAGCCCGTCGCTGGGACTGCCAGGGTCCCTGAGGTCGGCCTGAGGGTCTCTCTTCTTCCCGAGACACTTGCCACTGGATTCAGGGCCCAGGACACTTGCGGGGGGGGGTCCCGTCTTAACCAAGGACACCTGCAAAGACCCTAGTCCCAAACAGGCCGTCTGACGTCCGGGCAGCTGGGGCGCTGCCATCTACCCCCCGGCGCACTTCTCCCTGCAACGTGGGTTTTTACGGGCTGGGAGGGTAGGAGTGTGTCCCTAGAGTACCAGGCACTGGGCCTGCAGGGGTGGTGGGCGGTGGGCAGTGGGCGGTGCCTATCCCT